>NC_138105.1:64583528-74583528 GCF_964146895.1 Miniopterus schreibersii | reverse complement strand
TGCCACGAGGACCTTATATGTAAGAAAGAGGAGAGAGGAGCTTTTTACAAAGGGTTATGGGGGATGTGGTTGGGGACTCAGGGGCTTCTGGACCCTCTTGTTTCTCTCTGGGCTCTGTTTCCCCAGGGAAGGCTCCAGAGGAGGTGTGGGAAGGGTGCTGTGCTTTCTTTTGCCTGGTTCTTCAGCAGAAATTCCCCTCCTCCTTCTCCCAGTCCTCCGCCAGGTGTTTCTTGTGTTTTCTGCGCTCCTTGCGTGATTTGTGGTGGTGATGTTGGTGGTGGTGTTGGTGGTGGTGATGGTGTCGCCGCATCCGATGGGACCTTCTGGCTGCAGGGAAACGAAGGAAGACAGGGAAGTAGCAAAAGGTGGTAAGAGGCAGTGGCCTGAGGCAGCGGGCCTCCTGGGGGGGGGCAAATGGAGGAAACACCAGGCAAGCCGCTAAGTTCTCACTTATCTGCAAGGCTGTATTAGCAGGCAGGCATTTAGTCAAATCAGTGTATATAGTCATAAAATGTTTTAACTGGAGACTACAAATAGCTGGAAACATGTTGGGTTGTCTGGGGGCAGCCACTTACGTTTGGTACAGACAATTTGGGGCCAGTCCCACTTGCCATTACTCTGGCACCGGATGACGGACATGTGGTGCTGGACAAATCCTTCATCGCACTGGTAGCGCACAGTGGCATGGATGTTATACTTGGCCTTGCGGGCACCGATGAGTGAAGCATTCTCCACTGCTGGAGGCGGACCACACAGCACTGGGGACAGAGCAACCTCCAGTTAGGAAAGCTGCCCCAGTGGGGGCTGAACTGGTTTCTTCTTGTTAGGAATGACACACCTATCCAGGTCCTGCCCTTTGCACAGCTGTGACCTCACAGGGCTCTAGAAGTGACTGTGTCTGTCTCTTCCCCCCAGACCAGGAGCCCCTTCCAGGCAGACACCTTCTGGACACATGCCACCCCCCAATTCCTAGCCATGACAGGAATGAAGGAGATGGGAGGTAAGAATAATTTGAGCAAATGAAAGGAAGTCAGGATATGATAACTTGCAAAGAAATGGAAGCAAGAATGAACAAAAGTATAAGAGAAAGGTGGTGATGAGAATGCATGACAATGTTTTCTTAATATGTAAAGAGCTCTTACAAATCAATAAGGCCAACAAACTGATAAAAAATTAGTCAAAGGAGATGAACTGGCAGGTCACAGGAAAATAAATACATATAGATAGTCTATCAATATATGAATAGCCCGTCATTCTCATCCTTGATGTGCAAACTACAATAACACTGAGGTACTATTTTTTTTCATCACTTAGATCAGGGGTGGGGAATCTTTTTTCTGCCAAAGGCCATTTATAACATCATTCGCAGGCCATACAAAATTATCAACTTAGAAATTAACTATGAAAAAGCTCCTAAATTTATTGAATTTCAAGTCCCGGCTGCTGTTGCCTTGGCAGGGCCAGACCAAATGATTTTGCAGACCAGATGTTCCCCACCCCTGACTCAGATGAACAAAGAACAGAAAGTTTGAGAATGCATCAAGTTGGCAAGGGTGGGAAAAAATGGGCACTCCCATACAGTGCTGGAGAGTGAAAATTGAGCGGGGCTGACTCTTACATTTACACACTTGAAAAAAACCATGAACCTGGGAATGTGAGCCACAGGAGGGAAAGGGGGGAGGGTGACATCGTACCTGTGCCCTTCTTACAGACATAGGGAAGGTTGTAGTTGCAGGGAACGTCGTTCCAGCGCCCGCTTTCATGTGCCACCATCACCACACAATCCTCCCCGCCCGCGAAGAAATTGTCTGGTTGGTTCTCTCTCCAGTTCTCATATTGCTGCAGAAACGTGGAGCGGGGAGTGCTCAGGGAACCAGTATCTTGACTCAGACTCTGGCACTGTCCACCATGGGGCGCCCCTGGCAGACCACTCAAACTCTTAGGGACTCAGTGTTTCTATCTCTATAATGGGCACTGTTCTGCCTGCCCTGAGGGTGGCTGCCAGTGCAATTTGAGTCACCTCTCCTAGGGCTGGGAGGCTACAATACCCCCCTCCCTCATATCCCTCCCTCCTGTCTTGCTCCCTGATAGTCTGTTTCCAATATGGGTCACTCCAATATGGGTTAGATAAATAGTTGAACAAAAGGTGACCTCAGCCTGGAAGTCCATAATGGCTTCCCTGAGGAAGCAACAGGAGAGCTGAAGACTCAAGGAAAAGAATGATGCAGGCAGAGAGCAAGCAGAGGAAACAGCTAGTGCAAAGGCCCAGAGGCAGGACTGAACTTGTCCTGTTTGAGGAATGGAACAGAGGCTAGTGGGTTCGAAGATGCTTGATGGAGTTTGGGTATGGTCAGAGAGTGGGCAGGGGTCAGTGGAGGAGAAGAGGTGGATTCTTTTTCAATTATGGTAAAATACATATAACAAAATTTACCATTTTAATAATTTTTTTGTTAATTCTCACTCAAGGATATTTTTCCATTGATTTTTAGAGAGAGTGAAAGGGAGGGAGGGAGGGGGAGAGAAAGAGAGAGAAACATTGATGTAGGAGAGATACATCAATTGGTTGCCAGGGATTGAACCTGCAACCCAGGTACTTGCCCTTGATCAGGGGCAATCAAACCTGCAACACTTTGGTGTGCAGGCCGACGCTCTAACCGCTGAGCGCGCACACCAACCAGGGCTTATTTTAATAATTTTTAAGTGCCCAGTTCATTGCCATTAATTAGATCCACAAAGCTGTACTACCATCACCACTGTCTGTTGCCAGAACTTTTTCATCACACCAAACAGAAACACTGTCCCCATTAGCAGTAACTCTCCATCTCCCCTCCCCCAGCCCCTGGCAACCACAAATCTACTTTCTGTCTATATGAAATGTCCAGAACAGGCAAATACATAAAAATGGAATCATAGAATATGTGTACTTTTAAGTCTGGCTTCTTTCTTAGATCACCCACTTTTTTATGAATTTTGGGAGAGAGAAACATTGATTTGTTGTGCCACTTATTTATGCATTCATTGGTTGATTCTTGTATGTGCCCTGACTGGGGATCAAACCCATAACTTTGGTGTATTGGAATGACTCTCTAACCAACGGAGCTAGCTACCCGGCCAGGTCTGGCTTCTTTCATGGAGAATCATGTTTTCCAGTTTTATCCACATTGTGGTGTGTGTCGGTGCTTCATTCCTTTTTCATTGTATTTATCATTTGGTTGGACCACACTTTGTGTATGTGTTCATCTGTTGATGGACATTTGGGTTGTTCCTTTTGGCAATTATGACCAGTGCTGCTGTGAACATGTGTGTACCAGTATCTGAGTCCCTGCTTTCTCTTCTTTTGGGCACATTCCTAGGAGTGGAATTGCCGGGTCATGTGTGAATTCTATGGTTAACTTTTTGAGGAACTGCCAGACTGTTCTGCACAGCACAAGAAGGTGGGTCTTTATCTGGAGAACCATGGGGAGAGTCTGACAGGGCTTCAAGCAGGGAGAATCTTGATCTGGTGTATGGCTTTTAAAAGGTCCCGCGTACAGGATTTCCCTTCAGGGTGTGAAAGTATTCTGGAACTAGACAGAGATGGTGGTTGCACAATGCTGTGAACATACTAAATGCCACTGAATTATACACTTTAAAATGACTAATTTTCTATTATGTGAATTTCACCTCAATTTTTAAAGGTCCCCATGGCCACCAGGTAGAGGGGCAGGAGTGTAGGTAGCAGGTGTGTGTGAGAGTGTGGGGGCTGCTGCAGGGGTCCCAGTGAGGGATAACATAGGCTGAGTCCGCAGGGGCATGTAGGGAAATGGGAGCATCTCAGAGCCCACAGCTGGAGGGCCAGGCAGTGTGAGCAAAGGAGTCGTCCCCAGTCCAGGGCTTCTAGCCTCAGTCACTAGATGGATGGGCCCTCTACAGGGCTAGGAAGCTGGGTGCTTTGGGGCTTCGCTGAAGTTCATTCGCCACTCCAGACCTCTGATGGCTGATTTGCACAACCAGGTAAAGTGAGGCCGGAGCAAAGGGCCATGGGGCTCACCCATATCCCTCTGTTCTAGGTGGGACCCTAGTCAGCAGCCTGGTAGCAGAGACCCAGGCTCCCGTCACTCACCAGCCCTGTGTTGTCCGTCCACTGGAAATCCCTCTCCACGATCCTGTCATTCAGGCCAATCCATGTGTTTTCACGCCCAAAGCCTGCGGGGTTCGGGGTTCTTCAGGGCTGGGCTCCTGCCTCTCCCCAATGCCTAGGGTGCCAGCTGTAGGCAGGGTGGGGGGATAGGAGGGGAGGACCCAGCCCCTTCCCCCGCCTGGAGGTGGACTGGAGGGGAAAGGGAATGGAGGTGGAAGGGTGGAGGTGGGGTAGGAACCAAAGGTAGGAGGAGGGGTCAGGGAGGACCCACCCTCCTTCAGCCTGGGCACAGGCTGGAGGCCAGGTCCCCCCACTTCTCAGCAGATTGGGGCTCTGGCTGCTCTCTAACCTGAGGGGTAGCGGTGGGGCACAGAAAGGGCTGTTATTTGGCACTGGCCTTGCCATGATTTGTGGCTTAAACAAATGGCCAGAGTAAGGAATAAACAAAGACACGTCAGATCTTTGCAGAAATGAGAATAAGGGACAGGAGAGCCCACACGTGGCTCTAGACAGGGCAGCAGGGAGACCCAGTGAACCAGTTAGTTACTGAGGACAGAGGAAGTAGAAGAAGATGTTTGATTGCAGCGAAGAAAAAGAAACGAGTGACCCAGGGAATGAACAAATGAAAGAATTAAGGGACAGGAGTGGGGGGTAGGGGGTAGGGGGTAGTGGCCACCCCCTGGGCTGGGCCCCTCCAGGAGTCACAGATGAGGCCCCCACTGAGACTGGTCAGATGCTTCTGAGCAGGGGCCCCTGGAGACTGCAGCTGCCCAGTGAGATGGAGGACAGTGTCCTGAGATGTTTCCCAGGACAGTTCCCACCCATGTATGTTTCCCCAATAAAGTCTTTTAAAAGCCAAAATAAAAAGAAAGAAAGAAAGAATTAGGGGATGGGATAGAGGAAATGTGAATAAATGGATGGATGAACAGATGGCAGAAGGGTTAATGAATGAATCAATAAATGCTGGATTTAATTAATGCGACACTCTTCCTAGGTCCCTAAACAGCTCCTTCCTCATTTTATTCCACACATCACAAATGCTTCCCCATTGCCCTCTATCCCCTGGCCATTTTATTTGTCATCAGCATATTTAGGGCCAGCTAAATTATAGTATAAACTTATTTAATTGGGTATTTACTTGTTTGCCTATGTCCCCCACAAGAATGTTATTCCCTGAGGACAGGACAAAGTGCATCTTGCTCACTGCTGTGTCCAAGTGCCTGGGATGGTGCCTGGCATAGAACAAATGCTCAGTAAATATATGATGAATGAATGAATGAATGAAGTGAATATATGAATTAACAAATGAATAAACACATGGAAATTATTAAGTGGCCATGGCTTGCACTAATGAGCACAGCTTCAGAAAGGTGATGTCTTCAGAATCCTGGGGACTTCCCTGGCAAAAGGACTTCAGGGCCACCCCTGCCCATCCCAGAGTCCCTACTGTTAATGAAGTTGTGTTCCTCAGGTGAATGGATGCTGGTCAGGTGGCCAGCTCGGCGGCGGCAGTCCCTCTCAGCATCCTCCCAGGCCCGCCGATGGGCAAAGTACCGGTAGCAGTGGCCCTGGAACTTGTGCCAGCCGCGGTCACAGCCCTCCGTGTCTGGGAAGCAGGAAGGTAGTGTGAGGGGGGCTGGCCTTGGCCCGAGAGGCCTGCCCTGCTGGCCATGAGCACAGCCAGTTCACCAGAGAGAGGGCCTATCCAAGGTCACTCTATAGCTGTGTCACCCCTTTCCCTGGGCCCAACCCCCTCCCCCTGAGGCTCTGGTCTCTCCCTTTTACCCCACCCCTCCCATATTCACTTCTTTTCTTTGTTGCTGGCCACAGATTCAGCTGGAAAATCATTACACCCATTCCCTCTAGTCCCACTTCTGATGTCTCCTCTGATCTGCAGGACCACACCCTCAGTGTGGACCTAGGAACTCAGGAAATAGTTTCAGAAAGACCTAAAGTTTCCATCCTGGCAAAGGGCCCAAATAGATATTTCTCCCAAAAAGATAGACAAATCACCAAGAAGCACATGAAAAAATCATTAGTCATTAAGAAATGCAAATCAAAACCACAATGAGATATCACCTCATACCCACTAGGATGGCTATAATTTTCAAAAATGAAAAGAACAAGTGCCAGTGAGAATGTGGGGAAATTGGAATCCTTGTACACTGCTGGTGGGAATGTAAAATGGGCAGCCACTGTTGAAAACAGTCTGGTGGTTCCTCAAACAGTTAAACATAGAATTACCATATGACCCAGTCATTCCACTCCTAGGTATAAACCAAAAAGAATGGGGGGGAAGGGGGGAAAGAAAACAGGTATTCTGCCCTGGCTGGGTGGCTCAGTTTGTTGGGCACTGTCCCATGCACCAAAAGGTTGCAGGTTCTATTTGGGTTGCGGGTTTCTGGCTTGACCCCCAACCGTGCAGGAGGAAGCCAATTGCTGCTGTTCTCTCACATCAATGTTTCTCTCTCCCCTTCTCTTTTTCTCTCAAATCAATAAAAATATTTTTAAAAAATAAAACAGGGGTACCCAGCCAGTGGTTGAGCGACAACCCAGGAACCAGGGGCTTGTGGTTCAATTCCCGGGCAGGGCACATGCCCGGGTTGCAGGCTCAATCCTCAGTAGGGGGTGTTCAGGAGGCTTCTAATCAATGATGTTTCTCTATCATCAATGTTTCTATTTCTCTATCCCTCTCCCTTCCTCTCTCTCTCAAAATCAGTAAAAACCTATTTAAAAAAAAAAGAAAACAAGTGTTCAAACGAAAACTTGTACATGAATGTTCATAGCAGTATTATTTATATTAGCCTCAAGGGGAAAGCAACCCAAATTACCCATCAAGTGATGAATTGATAAGCAAAATTGGGTCCATCCATACTATGAATATTATTCAGACAAAAAAAAAAGAATGAAGCACTGACATGTGCTATAATGTGGATGAACCTCAAAAACATGATGCTGAGTAAAAGAAGCCAGACATAAAAGACACATAATGTGTGGTTCCATTTATATGAAATGTCCAGAACAGGCAAATCCACAGAGACAGAAAAGAGATTAGTGGTTGCCAGGGTTGGGTAGATGGAGAATGAAGAGTGACTAGTAATGGGGACAGGGTCTCCTTTTAGAATGATGGAAATATCTTGGAACTTGCTAGAGGTGGTGACTGCAAAACACTGTAAATATACTGAATTCCTTTTGAAGTGTATACTCTAAAAAGTTTAACTCTATGTTATGTGAATTTTATCTGAAAACAACAACAACAACAAAAAAAACAGTTTGCCTCCTGTTGGACTCACAGCCATGGAACCAGAGATGGAGACCTGTGGCCAGGCACCCACACCCCCTTCTGTTTCTGGGGTCTCAGCAGAGTCTCACCTTTCTCACAGAGGCTGCCCCCATAGCTTGGGAGACAAAGGCAGACGAAGGTGTTGACCTCATCAATGCAGGTACCTCCATTCTCACAGGGGCTGGAGACACAGTCGTCAATGTCTGGAGGGGAGAGGAAGGGGCTGAATCAGAGGTCAGCCTCCCCTTGGTTCCCAGTCCCCACAGGAAACCAGGCAGAAGATGGGGTCATGATCCTGCTATCAATCCAGGACCTAAGTGCAGCAGCAGTGGCCTTACAAATGGCTCCATGTCTCTGGAGGTCAAGAGGGTGGAGCCTCACATGATTAACATAACAGTATTAATGAGAGCAGATACCACGGGGCTGGCTGGGGCCAGGGTATGCAGAGCATTCCACCTGACTTCAGAGTGATGAAGGTTATACTCTTGCCCACAGACCCACAGAATGTCAAAGCTGGAGGGTCCTTTTGGGATGTGGAACCTAGGGAAACTGGGTTCCAGAGCATTTGCAAGGACTTGCAGAGTCACAAAGCTGTTTGTAGAGACAGATATCCAATTGAACTTCCTCTTCTACCACTCCTGTGTAAGCAGTGCTTGAGGCAGATATAATACCAGGCAAGTCACTTCCACTCTCTGAGACTCAGTTTCTTTTTTTGCAAAGTGTTAATAATAATGGTAACTCCTCAAGGGTGGTTATGAATGGAGAGTCAACAGAAGAGCTCAAGAATTTATATCACTTATACTTATTGTTATATCTTTATAATTAGTATAGTTGTGAAGGTTATGAAATTGATGAGATGATGCACAGAGCTCAAGAAATTGTCTTATTTATATTGTTATAAATTCATAATTTGTCATATTTCTTGTGTTGGGGTTTGGGGCTAGCATCCAACCATTCTGCTGGTGGTACCTTCTCCCCTGCCCATCCAGGAGAGGGCAGGATCCCCTGGAGCCCTTGGCTGGAAGGGATCTGAGCCTTACCATCCCTTTGTCTTCTCCTCCCTTACCCCTGCCTGGTAGTAATGGGAAGCAGCATACCAGAGCCTGGGCCTCCAGGATAACAGCTCAGTTGGCTGGTCCTGGGGCCAATTTACTGGATCTAAGGAGTGAGGAGGGAAAGGGAGCATCTGAAGCCAGCATTTTGTAAACTCTAAGTTCTCATGGGGATGGCCACTGGGGTAAACAAACCCCAGGGCTCTGGAGTCAGACGAGTTCAGGTTCAGATCTCGAGTCTGGGTACTCACCGATCTCACAGTTCTCCCCAGTAAAACCGCGGTCACAGCTACAGCCATATATGGTGCCATTGGCTTTACAGGTACCCCCGTGCAGGCAAGGGTTGTTCTCGCAGGGATCCAAGGGGGCTGCAGGATAGACAGGGGACATGTTTGAGGACTAGTCAGGCCACTAGATCTGCCTTCCTAGAATCCAGACCTCAGGCACCCAAAGCCCTCTGGCTCAATCCCTCTCTGTGGAGTCCCCTCTATAACTTCCCAATAGGTAGTCACCACCTTCCTCTCATGTGCCCCTGTAACAAGCTTACTCCTTCCAGAAACTGCCCTCAAAG
Source organism: Miniopterus schreibersii (assembly GCF_964146895.1). Taxonomy (NCBI): domain Eukaryota; kingdom Metazoa; phylum Chordata; class Mammalia; order Chiroptera; family Miniopteridae; genus Miniopterus; species Miniopterus schreibersii. The sequence goes on along the minus strand of NC_138105.1, from coordinate 74,574,502 downwards.
CATCTTGGGCTACCCTGCCTGTGACAAAGTCCTTTCTCTGACTGAACTGGAATGGGCTTCCCAAAGCTTCTCTTAAAAAGGCATCTTCTAGAACATGGATTTAAGTGTCCTCTCTGACTTGTCCCTCTCTTCTGGACATACACTGCTGGTCATTGCATTTCTCACAATTTGGAGCACAGAGGTAGACATAAGGTTCCAGATGGTGGGGTATGAATAGCACTAGGAAGAATGAGAACCATCATCTCCTTCGTTTGGGCTCAACCTCTTTTGGTGCAATTTCAGTAGTTACATTGTGGAGAGGTGGTGGATTATAGTGGTTATAACCATGGACTCTGGAGTCAGAGAGTTTAGTTCAATCCCTAGCTCTGCCCCTCACTAGGTGACCCTAGACAAATTACTTCTCTGAATTTCAGTTGCCTCATCTACAAAATGGAAATAAAAATAGTTTACCTCTCTCACAGCCCTCATCATAATGCCATATCTGGCTCTGTATGTATTAACCTGGAGCCTCTTGAGGGGTCTCAGCATTGCTCAGCATACACCAGGCACCCAGGGTGCATTTAGGAACGTGGGTCCCTGTCCCCCTCCCCAATCATTTCCTCCATCAGCTGAGTTTCCTTGGAGGTAGGAGGATCTCCCCTCCCCATCTTGGGGGCCCAGATGCCTTGGTGGGTATTCTCTACCCTGAAGCCTGGGAAAGGCAGATCAAGAACCCCCATCCTACCCCAACCAACCCCCTTCCCTTGTCAGGGCAGCGTCCAGCACTTTCACTGCAGACACTAGAACTGAGGCCCAGAGAAGGGAAGGGCCTGGCTCAGTGCCACACAGCAGGACAATACAAGGACCAAAACTGAATTCCAGGGCTTCAGTAACCCAGTTTAAGGCCCTCTTTCTAGCCCCTATAACCTAGAATTTGTTTCTGTTTTGGGCTTGTCCAAAGCCTTACAAGAAACTGAGGTGGTAACAAGCTGTCACCAATTCCCAGGTCTCCTGGTCTCCGCCCTCACCCTCCATATTCTCCCCATAGCTGCCAAAGGGAGCGTATGTAAACCTGAGTGAGGTCATGTCCCTTCTCTGCCTAGATCCTTCCATGGCTTCCCATTGCCCTCAGGGGACAAGTGAAGTCCTCACTGCGACCCACAGGGCCCTGCAAGATCTGCCCAACATCTCCCTGCCCTACCTCTTGCTCTCTCCCATGCTCACTTTGCTCCAGCCACATTGGCCTTGCTGTTCTTACATGTCAGGCAGGGTTCTGCTTCAGGACCTTTGCCCAGATTGTTCCCTTTGCCTGGAACACTCTTTCCCCAGATCTCTGTATGGCTCCTTCCTCACCTTCTTCAGGCTTGTTCAAATTTCATCTGGTTAGAGAGGGCTTTTTTATTCCCCTTCTAGAAACAGAAACAACCACTGGCATCCCCCATCTCTTGTTTCACTTGTCTCTTTGCCTGATCAGTTTCTAACCTCAAATATAATTTTGTTATTTATTAGGATCGCTGTTATATGTTTGTGCCTCCCCCCAGAGCAGTGATGTTCCCCATGGCAGGGATATATAGCTATTTAAGTCTAAATTCATTAAAAGCATATAAAAGTACAAGTGTAGTTCCTCAGTCTCACTAGCCACTTGCAAGGGCTCAGTAGTCACGTGTGGCTGGTTGCTAGTGTATTAGACAGCATAGCTCCAGAACATTTCCATCACTGGGAAAGTTCTAGAGTGCTGCTCTAGAATGTCAGCTTCCAGAGGACAAGGACTTGGTCTCAACATGGGCCAGGAACACAGCCAGCATTCAATAATTGCTTGCTAACTGAATGAAGGTAGCGGCTGGCCTTCCTGCAGGGACAGAGGCCAGTCCCTGGGGTGGTGGCATGTGCCCCCATGGATTGCCAGAGGGGCCTGTGGCTGTGTCTGTTCCTAGTGCTGCCCCAGCACGTGTGTGCACATGCGTGGGACTGCTGGGCATGGGACTATGTGAGCCCCGCCAGGTGACCCAAGCTGCCGACAGCTGCCCACGGACTGGCGGTGACTGAGTCACTTGCTGGTGCTGCATTTATTTTTGGCCTCATTAGCATTTCTGCAGCAAGCTTTGGGGTGGGTAGGCACCCAGGTTCTCCCCCCTCTCCCTGCCCCTCAGCGCTGCCAGCTTCATTCCAACCCAACTGCCATGGGCTCTGAGGGAGACCCAAACGCACTTTCCTTTGCACCCCTCTGCATAGTCTCCCTCCCCCCTCTCAGACACCCCTTCTGTAGGTCTTTTGGCACTGAGTCTCCTTCCCGCTGCCCATTTCCTACAGCTAATCTCCTCTGCTCCCTCCAGAGCAAACTCACCCTTCCCAAGACCTCGGGGTTTTGGGTTTTTATTTTTATGCAAACAAAATACGTGTTGTACAGCCTAGTTAGTGGTTGAGATAGAGACCATGCTGTTAGTTGGCCTGGATTCAAACCTTATCCTTGACAGTCCCAGCTGTATGACTCTGCACAAGTCACTTGACCTCCCTGTGCCTCAGTCGCCCCGTCCTACAGTGAAGATCATACTAGAACTTGTTCCACAAGGACATTATATGGATTAACCAAGACGATTCCAGTCAAGTGCTCAAACAAGCCAAATACCATGGACAGTCACCAATAAGCATCAGCCTTTATCAATTCATGTGTCTCTGTCAGGGGTCTGCCTGCCTCCTGAGCATCTAAGAAAAGAAAATCTAGCCTTGGACACAGCCCAGAGGTGACAGGGTGGGTGACGAAACCCTGTACCTGCTATTTCCATCGTGTACACTTTGTCTTCAAAAAAGGGAGCAAGTGTAAAACCAATTGTGTTAATAAGGATGTTTTACAACTCAGAAAAAGTGCCTTTTAATTAGCTGCTGATTTTTTTTTTTTTTTAAGCTTACTTGACCAAAAAAACAGCTCAATAGGCAGGATCTAAAAAAAGGGCCAGAATTTGCAGGTGAGCTTTGGGCAGACCTGGCTCCAGGAGAACAGGGTGGTGGTTTTTTCTGGATTCTGCTGGGCAAAGAGCAGCTAAGGCTTATGCAGACTTGGGCTCCCACTGAACTCTGGCCACTGACTAGTTGGTAGTGACATTCCTTCCTGAGCTTCAGTTTGCTGTCTGTAGTGGGGGTGATAGCCCCCACTCCCACCTCTCCCCAGTGCCCACTCTTCCTGTGCTCAAGGTCCCCCACAAACCACACCACTGAATTCCAGCTGCAATTCCCACTATGCCTCCTCCATCTGGCCCCACCTGGGGGATGTCTGTGTCTAGCTCTGTCTTCCTCAGGCTGGGGCATCACTGAAGGCCAACCCTCAGCATTAAACAGCACCGTCTAGCTCTGTGGCCATGAACCTGAGTTGTTAATTGAACCAAAATCAAACTCCACTCAATGCCTCATCATTCCCCCAATTCTCACTGTGCCTTTGCCCAGGCTGGTGCCTCTTCCAGGAGCACCTTTTCTGCAATTCAACTCACCTGAGTTCCCACCTCCAATGTCATTCCCTGCTAGAAATCTTCCCACTCTGAGCTCCCCAGGCACCCTGGTCCCCAAGCCCTGACCACAGTAGGCTGGATGAGGCCATAAACTTTGAACTCACTCTGCTCTGCACTCCCATTTGCAGGGGTCCCTGGCAGGGCGGGCTCCTCTCCACTTGCTGCTTCTTCCACACTGGCACTCCCTGCAAGGACCTCCAGCTCAAACTTGTCCAGGACCCGAGGGGCAGGAAGCAGAGTGCTGGGGGAGTCCCAGGGCACTGTTGACTCCCCTGAGGACACTGACACAGGCTTGTCCATGCTGGCTGCCACAGGTGTCCAAGGAGAAAGAGTGGGGTCCCCCAGGGGGCTGCCCTCATGTGGAGGGGCCAAAGCTCCCAGGGTACCCTGGGTCACCATCTGGCCCTCCGGCTCTGGGTGGGGTTGGGAGCTGAAGGAGTCCATTGTGGATGTGGCCAGGACACCACCCTTGTCTCCCTGGTCCGGAGACATGAGGGACGTCGCGTCTGTATCCACAGCTACTTGAGGGTTCATGGTGGGGCTTTCAGCTCTTTCAACCATGAGGGATGCAGGTTCCCAAATCCTACCAGCATCACCAGGGTCCACTGTGGCTGTGGAATCCATGGGACCCACTGTACCTCCTTCATCTGTAGCAGCCCAAGGCTCCAAACTCAGGGAGACTCCAGGGTCCCCCAACGGTGCAGAGGGGGGGCGGGGGTCCAGCTCCTCAATGTGCAGTGAGGGCCATGTGCCCTGTGCCTCTTCCACAGTGGCCTGTGAGCCTGAAGTGGTGCTCTCTGCTGTGTTGAAGGCCCCGGACTCAGACCCCGAGATTCCTCTCTCTCCCATGGGCTCAGTATCTGTCTCTGTGGGAGTGAAATCTGCTGCTACATTCCCAACCACAGAAGCCTGTGGGCCAGATCTGGGGTGCTCAGCTTTGTTGAGTCCAGTGGGGCTGGTCCCTCCAGTTTCTCCAAAGTCTGCCCTGGGGGCATTCGGACTGGCTCTAGCTTGTGTGTCTATGGCTACCTGTGAGAGGGCCGTGGGACTTCCTGCTCTGTGGTCACTGAATGTCAGGAACAGGGCCTCTCTACCTTGTCCTGTCAGATCCAAGGAGGGGGGCAAGGAATAGACCTCTGGATGGATGGAGTCCTGGGGACCAGCCTGGGTCTCTGAGGCCAGGGAAGGTAGGGCAGCAGCCATGGCCTCACTATGGCCTTTTACCCCATTGGTCTGGGTAGGGAGGGGTGTAGGATGTGGTAGGAGCCATACTTTGGGACCACGAAGCATGGCCATAACAGGGAGGTCTAGGGAAGTGACCATGGGGGATGCCTCCCAGGGAACACTGCTGGGATCCTCTGAGGGGCCGGGAGCCAGGGCAGCGGCCTCTGAGGAGGACCAGGGAAGTTTGGGGGTGGCCAGCCTCACACTGGGGCCCTTGGCTTCCTCCAGCTCAAGGCCAGGGGCCCTGCTGGGGCCTGGGATGCTGGGTAGGACCACTGTTGGGCGCCACAGCCAGGGCTCTGGGGGGCTCCTGCCACCAGGGGAACCTGCAACAATATCAACAGTGACAATTATCTCTCAGCAGCTCCTTCCTTTGAGTGTCTCTTTGGTTTTGCCTGGGGATAGAGGGCTTCTGAGGCCAGAGGACCCAGCAGGGATTCAGAGCCTCCTCCCCCTGTCCCCCTCAGACACCCACTCATGTCTCACCTCCTCCATGGACCCCACTCACCAGCTCCAGGCACATCCACCTCGTTGGACAGCACAGCCCAGGGGCTTTGGCTCCTGCCACTCCCTAAGGAGTCTGGGGCTCCGGTGGCCAAGGGAGGCTCCACATGATTCCCAGCAGCTTCTGGGGTGGGGGGCGGGGCACTGACCACCAGCCTCCCCTCCAGCCCTTGCTGGGATTCCTGTTGCTGGAAGTGGCGCCCGTTCAACCCTTTAAAGCGACCCCTCCTCTTGGGCATGAGACTGGCTGGAGTCGCCTTGCTGTGCATGCCAGCTGAAGTGCCTGCCTCTGGGCTGCTGGAGCAGGGCTCCAAGGTGCTCAGCCACACCTCCTTAGCCTCCAGGGAAGGCTCTGAGGTTAGTGTGGGAACCCCAAAAGCAGGGCTGGGGGTCTCTCGAGATTCCCGTTTCTCTGCCAAGATCAGAGGCTCTTCCTCCCCACTGGACAGCAGAGGCTCCTGGAAGTCAGGGGTGACCACTTCCCCTTCCCCCAAGCTGGGCTCCAGTTCTTGGGCTGGGGGCCCTTCTGCTGACAGAATCTCCCCCTCCTCCCCAGACGAGGGGGTCTCTGGGTCTCCATGTTGTGGTGTAGGGTAATGAGCTGTGGGAGAAAGCACAAGAGGTTGTGTTAGGCTCAGGGGCTGGGAAGTTCTTCAAGCATACTGCAGCACAAACCTTCTGTGTGTGTGTCTCTCTCTGTGGCTCTCTGTCTCTCTGGGTGGTTTCTGGAATCTCCCAGACTGAGAGAGGGTGGTGCAAAGTTATCCCCTGTTCAGGCTTGCACCCACTTCAGGGTCAGAGTCAACTAGTCCCAGTCAAAGGGTCAAGTGACAGCTTGGCTCGTGGATGAAGCTCAGGCAGTGTTCACCTCTCCTGGCAGGTCAGACCTGGGCCTTGGCTCCTTACCCCGGGGGGTGGGGGTGGGGGGCAGAAAGCGCCTGAGGGGCGTGGATTTCTTCCCCCCACCCCCTAAGTAGAAGACTTAACTCTTCTGAGTTGAGGTTTGCAGTTTGAGGCTGCGGCTACACCCAAGTGCAAGAGTCATTCCTGGTCCCATCCCTGGGGAGGTGGCCTGGCCCAGGGGGCGTGGCTAGTCGAGGTATCACTTCCTCAAGGGGTGCTTCTGAGCGTGGCTCCAAGTAAGACACACTCCATACGAGGACGTGTCTTTTCAGGGACCTCAGGACTTATAGCCCATTCCCTAACTACCAGCCAGAGCTTGGGGCCCATTACTAACCCAAGAGTGGGGCTCCAGGGAAAGCCCGGCTCAGGTGCGGGTCCTTCACCCGGGGCGTGGCTTATCGCGGAGCGGTTGCCACGAGTCCCTCCCCTGCCCAGATCCCGCCTCCACCAGAAAGCAGCGCTCCCGGGGGCGTGGCCTTGCCGAGGGCAAGCCCTTGGGCAAGGCCGCCACTGACGCACCCTCGGGGGCGTGACCACCGGGGACGCCCTGCCCGGTGCGTCGCCTCTCACGCACCGCGGAAGCAGTAGGCGTCGAAGCGCGTTTCAGGTGCGGGGAATCCAGTGCGGTTGGCGAAGCGGTAGACTGTGCGCACGCCCGGGGCGGGACCCCCGCAGCGCCGGCGCGGCGTCTGGATCGGGTAGCGCACGCTGCCGTCAGCCAGCCAGCCCGGGTCGCACTGGTCCAGGCCCTCGTGCCAGGCCAGGTGCAGCTGACCCACCGACGCCAGCGCGGCACCCTGGCGGCGGCACTGGGCGCGCGCGCCAGCCAGGGTCAGCCGGCGGGCTGGGCCCACGTAGAAGACTTCGCCTGTGGGAAGGTGCGGGAAGGCATAAGCAGAGATCAAGGGTGCCTGGGGGGCCCTACCCTGGAACCTAACCGGGAGGTGGGGCTCACTTCAAATAGCCCGGATCTGATCGAAGAGGTCGCTTTAGCTTCTTTTTACAAATGAGGTATCTCGGGCTTCAGAGAGGGGGAGGGGCTCGGTGAGGGGGGGAAGGGCGGATAGGAAGGAAGAGAGGGGCGCAGGGAGGGGGAGCAGCTCAGATAAGGGGACAGGGCCTCTGAGAGGGGAGAGGCGCAGATAGAGGGAAAGGGCACCGAGAAGGAGAGGGGCTCAAGGAGGGGAGCAACGCTCAGGGAAGGGGTGGGCCCACATCTTCGCTGCAGGTTTAAAGAAGGATGAGACAGGGGGGATCTAGGTTGGGGAAGGTAACAGTGTCTCAGGGAAAGGGAGGGTCCTGTCAGCCCCAGACTTACCCCCCAGCTCCCGGGCAAAGCAATACACATCGTAGAGTTCCTGTGGGTCGCGCCTCCCATAGCTCCTCACCCCTGGAAGGCTGCTACGGTCACCGTAGCAACCAGGACGGGACTGGGTGATAGGATACCTGACAAGACAAGGATGTGTGCTCCTAGGGCCCCCAAGAACCATCTTTCCCTAGGGGCTAGCTCTCCATCTCCCCACCCTGTGCACCCCCTCACCGAACAGTGCGGTCAGAGAGCCACCCAGCGTCACAGTTGTCAAAGCCATCCTCAAAGGCAGCCTGCAGGTGTCGTGGGGCTGCAATGGTGGCTGAGCTGAGACGACAGGCCTCTTGGGCCTGGACGAAGGTCAGCGCATAGCGATCCTGGGCTGCCCGGTAGTGGAACACAACACCTGTGAAGGAACATCCGGGATCGGCGCAGATTTATTCTGGATTCTTCAAGAACAGACCTCCCTCTACAGAATGCCCCCCCCCAACTCCTCAGTCTGATAATAATACTAAAACTGCTGCCCTACACTGCCCTGTACCACCTTTGTTCACTCAGCACCAGACATGGCACTAGGACAATGGTGGGGAGTGAGACTGATATGCCCCCGTTTCACAGATGAGAAAACTGATAACAATGGCCATAAAGGGCTAGAATTTGTCAAATATTTACTATGTAAAAGGCATTTATAAGCATTATCTCATTGAAATTAAGGCTCAGAGAGGTTCAATGACATGGCCAGGGTCACAGCCATTTTGAGGCAGAGTCAGAATTCATATCCTGGAAGATCTGACTCCAAAGATAGCACTCTTCATGCCCAGGGCTAGACTCTTGAGATAACAGGAGTCATGGAGAAGAGTGAGAGATTCTGCCATTTAGGAATTAAGTACATGCATTGATAGGGGAATCACTGGCAGCAATGGAAGATCAAAGGCAGTTATTGCCTAGTCTAGGAATGGAGGCACAGAAGGCTTCCTGGAGGAGGTGACATGTAAGTCAGGCCCCAAAGCCCATTATTGAATGGGCTTTCTGTGACTCCAATTCTGATTTAGGGATGAAAGAAATGGCTGAGCAAGACAAAGGAATGAAACATTTTGCTCCATCTTTCAAACTGAGAGATGGCAGTTGCATCTCAGTCATAATAATGTCCCTAGCACCAGGCTGGCATGTTGTAGGTGCTCAATATTTGGCAGAATGAATGAATTCAACAAACCCATAAGTGGAAATCCCTTCCTTCATCACTTACTAGTTTTCTTTGATGTTTATTGGTTTTGAGAAGCAAGGCCTTGGAAAAGGGATGACTGGTTAACCCCATAAAATATGCAGTGAGACACTGTTGGGTGGGGAAGACTATAGTCCAGGACAGGGATGCAGGGACTTGCCCTTGGCCAACAGAGGTTAAGCGACATTGACTTCCCATAGGAGTTCACAGGATGTTTTTCACACAATCCATTCACTAAGTCATTTGTCAAATATCTATTGGACATCTACTGTGCCACGCTCTGTTCTAGAACTTTGCTTTAATAATAAGCAATTTATTTGCCTTGTTCACCTTGATAAGTTAAGAAAACAGAAACTACACTGGATATTTCAACAGCAAGAATTTAATACAGGAATTAGTTAAACAGGTATTTGAGGACTGTTAGGGACTTAAACCAAGGTTGTGAAATCCTATGGAATCCTGTTGTCCACAAGAGACTGAGCAAGAGTAGTACCTGTTGAGACCTGCTTTGTGACTTTATCAGAAATATTGAAAGGGAATCACTGTTCAGGGAGTGAATTCTAAGGTGATATTCATTGGGTGGGCTTCAGGTTCAGCTCCTCCCCCTCCCCGCCTTGGCCCCCCCCTGCCCTCAACTGACCGGTCACCTCCAGGGATACCAGGTCCTGCTCATCCTCGATGCCCCTCACCACCTGGCAGCGGTAGAGCCCGGAGTCGCTGGCCCTCAGGGGCCCCAGTAGCAGCGTGCCGTTGGCCCGGTGCTGGGGGTAGGCAGGCAGAGACACGCGTCCCTGCCAGCCCTTGGCCACTCGAACCACGTTGTTCTTGGCCACCAGGATGGGCAAGTCCTGCCACTGGCCTGATGCAGTGCGCACCTTGGTCCACTTTATCCGAGGGGCTTCTCCAGCTGCACCTGGCCGTGGCCACAGAGTGAAGACACAGGGCAGGGCCACCAACTCCGCCAGTGCAGCTCGCATAGGACCAGACCCCACCTTCTGCATGCGGAGCCCCTTCTCAGCAGCAGCAGCAGCAGCAGTGGCAACAGCAGTGGTGTCCTGTGTACCTGGGGTAGGGAAGGTGGAGAGAAACCTAACGCAGAGGCAAGGACCAGCAGAGACTATTTCCCTCGCTTTATAGGTAGGGAGAGTGAGGCCAGAGAGATTAGGATGCTTTCACATCATGATGCAGTGCACAGATCTGTGATCTGCACCCCAATCTGTGAGCAGCAGAGGAGGGATGGGGTCAAATCTCTTTGTAGTTCTGCCTCCACTTAGAGGCCAGGTCCCAGAGGCCAGTTTCTCTGTGTCACTAACTCACTGTGTAGCCATGGAAAAGTCACAGTCCTTCTCTGAGCCACAGTTTCCCCAGAAGTTAAGGGAAAGGTAGCCACTGGGAGGGAAATACGTTGTGGAGCACCTTCTATGTAACAGGCACCGTATAGATAGCAAGCAACCCATCTGATTTTCATAACCATCTGCAGAGGTAGCTATGTTTCATCATCCTCTTTTGGGGGGGTTGAGGAAACTCAGGCTCAGAGACATTATTGTACTTGCCTATGGTCACAGAGCAATTCTAAAGCCTGGGCTTTTGACCATCACTGGAGAGATGCCAGGGAGATGAACACAGACCTTTATTTCTACTGCCCTGTCCATGACAGACATCACTAATCAATGTGCACACTATTCTCATTCCTCCCTTCCTCTCCCTCCCCCATTCCCTCTCCCTCCTCCACTTTCTTTCCCTTTCTCCCTCCATCCCTCCCTCCCCCTCCTTTTGCTCTCTCTCCCCAGCTCATCATAGCAAAATGGTGAGAGGCAGGAACCTCCAGCCTTTGCTGGCAATGACTAAAAATAACCTTTCAGGTGTCTTTTTGGCTTTTGACTGTTCAAAGACCTTTTTCATCTATTCTCATTTTATTTTCCACTCCAAGCCAGGGAACCAGCAGGAGAAGACTCTTGAGTTAAAAAGCTTCCCAATCTTGTCCAGACCCCCAACCTCTCCCACTGCACAGGCCAACTCACCCTGTTCCCCATCCACCAAGAGCAGCATCTGGAGCACCAGGAGGCCCGAGGCCCAGACAGGTATGGCCCCCATCCTGGACCTGGATTGAGAAGGAAAGGGAGGGAGGTGTGAACACAACCCTTCCAGAGGGTTGGCATGGAAAAATTAAGTCCCCCCTCTACAGATCTGGAAATGGGGATTCAGACAGGCCAGTGGGTCACTCAAAGTCACACAGGCAGCAAGCAAGGGCAAAGCCAGGATCCAAACCCAGGACCACCTGACTTCAGAATCCCAGCAGTGATGTCTCATGGTCAGAGGTATGGGTGCTGGAATGAATCAGAACCTGGAGTTTTCTCTGTGTCTGTTCCTTACTGTGTGACCTTGGGCAAATAGTTTAGCTTCTCTGTGTCTCAGTTTCTTTGTAGGTCAGATGGGGATAACATGAGGTACTTGAAAGGAATCAATGAGCCAATACATATAAAATGCTTAGAATTGCCTGGCATGAAGTAGATTTCAGCTGTTATTATTATTATTGACCTTAACAGAGGCAAGATCAAAATCCCACTTTTCAAGTTGTCCTCCCCCATCAGACTTGGGGGGTAGCTCCTAAAGGGCATCAGCCAGTCCCAGTCTGCCTGGGTCCCCAGTCCTGGCAACAGGCTGGCCTCCAAGCCAGCCTTTAATCTGGGTTTTGTGAATGACACCATTCTCAGCTTCAATTCCAGGATTTGTTTGTCGCCAAGATTCTATTCTTGTTTCTGGGATTTTTGAGGTGCTGCCAAGTCCCAGCTGGAGGATGGGCCTTTCCCCTGCCCACCCTCCCCTCCCCCTGACTTCACACTGCCTGGCAAAGATGCCTCCTAGGTCTATAGAGATTCTGGCCGTGAGTCCAGCCTTCTACATGGGTTGTGGCCCATGGGCATAAAATGGACAATTATTGAATTTGAACTGTAAGCAAGACCCATTCCAAGCACTAGGACATAGCAGTGGCCTCCCTGACCTAACTTTGTTCCAGAGACTAGAAACCCCAGGAAGGGGGCCCCTCTGGACAGACTCAATAGGGCTCAGGAGGTGGGGGCAGATGAAGAGTTAGAACGTCACCTATAAACCCAGCCCTTGCACCCCTCTACCCAATAAAATAATAGCCCTGAGAGGAAAGTGTGGGTGGAGTCCAGAATGGGGGGCTGTGGGGGAGAGCTGGCCCCTCCAGAAGGCTGTTCCCAGATCCCAAAGGCCTCTGCAGGGTGGCCGAACCGGGACCTGTCCGTGGTGCTGAACTCGGGCAGAAATGCGCAGCTATGCCCACTTTGTCTACTTGTGGTGGGGCCCAGAAGGCTAGTGATTTGCTTAGGGCTGCACAGCAGGGTAGAGGCCAGACACTGGGACCATCTGGCTGGGTATTAGAGGGTGGGGCAGGTCTCTGGGCTCCACCTGCCCCAGGAGGGTATTAGAAGAAGGCTAGTTCTGAGAGCTCTCTCTCCACCCCCACCCCCACCCAACTATGATTAAGAGCTCAGATGGCAGGGCTTCAAGCCCTGCCTTTGTTCCCTACATGTTACATGATCCTAGACAGACTGCTTTATCTCCATGCCTCGGTTTCCTCACCTGTAAAATGGGGATTATCCTGCATGTACCTCATGCTGTGAGAATAGAATGAGCTAATATATTTAAAGTCCTATAAGTGTTGAATTAAAAAAGTTTTTTGCGCACAAAGCCTCATGTACATAACTCAAATATACAGAAGTGGTCCAACATGGTGACAGACACAGTTTCGGGTACCCCCCCACACACACATATGCCCTCCTACACACTGTCAGTTCTCTCTACTTGCACCCTCACACACCCACACCCCTTCTCTTAAAATATCTCCTCCCCAGGGCCTTCAGAGGTGAACATTAACAGAGCTGTCTGGGGCTTGTCCCCTCATCAATAATACATGAGCTTCATGAATATGCAAGTAGGGGTCTACAGGGTGGTGGCAGAGGGATGTGTGTGTGTGTGTGTGTCCATCCCTTCTCACACCCACCTCCTGTCTCAGTAGACGCTGAGTGAGGGCGAGTTTGCCAGTGGGCATTTTTGTGTGTTTGTGCCTGAGTGTGCAAGAGGGTACTGTGTCCAGGTAAGGATATCCATGGAGTTGTGCCCTGTGGTGTGGGAACTTGTGCATAGTTCCCCAGCAGCTCTGTGCATTGGATGGAGCATAGTAGACCCCCTGTAGTCTCTGGATCTGTGGGTCTGAGTGCCTCTTGGCAGGGAGTCAGGGAGTATATGAGTGTATAGGCATGATTGTGGAACTCCTTGGAGGAGAAAAGAAGCCGGCTCAGTAAATCATCCCAGGTTGCCCCTTTGGGACCTGAACCTCCTGCCAGTGTCTCCCCTTTAGTGTTCAATTCTGCACATACACCATATCTCAAACCCCCATACCCAGGGTTCACACTGTCAATCACATTGAGAGGACCCTTACTGTATACATGGGACACAAACACAGCCATGCACCCCAGACTCAGAGCCCAGGAGACACACACACATACATAAAGATTCACAGTGACATTAACAAAGACAATATGGGCACTTACAAGGCAGGCAGCATGTCTTCTGCACAAAGACACACACCCACATTCTCAGGCTCCCCATATAAACCCCTTGATGAGGCCATACCATCAGACACAGCTCCTCACACACACACATGGCAATGCCAGCCCCAACACAGCCCTGGCTAGATAAATGTGGCCTTCATGACTGATGGGCACATATCATTTTGCTACCTGGTATTGTGGCCCCTGGCACAAGTTTCCTGACAAAGACAATCTCTATCACATTAGATTCATAGAGGATCCCAGGCCCCCCCTCCCCCGTGGGTATATACCCTTTCCCGGCATGGGGTAGACACACAGAAAGCTCCCATCTCCTGGGGGGTCATCTTCCATTTGGGAATGCGCAGAAGCTAGGGAGGCTGCTGGGTTCTGGGGTCCCATGGTCTCCCCACCCCACCTCCCTTCCCTTCCCCCAATTCCCCACTGGGGCCCAGAGCCAACCCTCTCTTCAGCCTGGCTGTCTCCCATTAATGCTGTTGAGAGGAACAAAGCCCTGTGCACAGGGATGGGGGCCGCTGCTGCCCAGGCTGGGTCTGGGGTCCCAGCCCCCTACTTCCCAGCGCCTGTGCCTCCAAACCAAACCATGACTTCCACATGCAACCATATGGACAGATGGAACTGTAGGGGTGAGGCAGGGGTCTGTGTCTCTGTGAGGACACCGTCAGATATGGAGGTGCTTGTGGTAGCCCCCTTCATTAGACTGGTGCCCCTCACAGGTCCTGGGGATCCATAACTGGTGCTTTAAGGGGCTCTGACTGGTGCTTTAGGGGGCTCTGACCCAGGTAGTCACCTGGAAAACCCAATATGCTCCCTGGGAGAAGGGACAGCACCCCAACTCCTGGTCTGAGGGAACAACAGGGACCACCTTGGGATGGAGTCCCCAGAGCCTTCTCCCTGAGTCAGGATGTGGTGATAGAACATGGGCCAAAAAGACAGGGAGACCACAGGGTACCCCTTCCCCTTGGCCCTTCACTCTCAGTGCAGACCCCCTTTCATCAGGCTAAGGCTGATATGGGGCCCCCCTCCTGCTTCAGTCCAGCCAGGCATCCTCCATTCATCTGCAAATTGGGAATCCCCACTTAAAATCCTAGGCTGTCTCAACTCAGACACTGGGGTGCCCTGTCCCAGGGTCCCCACAAGGCATCTTGGTGTGCCCCTCTTCTCTCTAAACTCAGGGTGTCCCTTCTCTGGCCTTGGTTCCCAGTGCCCCCTCTCCAATTCTGAGACCCACCCCTAACCAGGCCCCTTCCCCACCATGGGATCAGTTCAGCATTCCCTAGGCAACCTTTCCCCCAAATCCGAGTGCCTCAGGCATTACCAAGCCCCCTCCCAGTTTGCGTTTCCTTCCCAACCCGGGGCTTTCCTTTCCCTCTTTCCCATAGCCCCCCTCCCCATTTGGGGGGCATCTATCTGATCCCAGGCTCCCTCCCCAATCCCAAGGACCTCTCCCCCAACATAGCCCATTCCCTGCGACGGACCCTCACCTGGCTCCTAGCTTGGATGCATCCCGGGGCGGTCGCCTGGCACAAAGGACGCTCAGCTTGGCTCAGGCGCGCCAGGTCCTGCCCCTGCGCCCAGCACTCGGCTCAGCTCACCCCAGCGCCGCCACGGCGCTTATAAAGGGACCGCGGGGCTGTTTTGCGCATGCGCCCATGCCAGCCCGAAGCCTCCGGCTGCGAGAGGGAGGGGCCCCCTCTGCCTAAAACACGCTCTCCGCCGGGTCCTTCCACGGCTTGCCCCGCACTGGGGAAGACTGCGCCTTACTCCCTCTCATTCGCCTCCCCCCAGGAGCCAAGTTAAATGTCCCCAGCTATTCCACGGTGGGCGTGCCCCATCTTACAGATGGAGAAACTGAGCCCCAGGGACACAAAGTTAATCCCAAGGTCACGTGGAGGGGAAGGGCGGAGCTGGGATTCTAACCTTGGCCACCGCCTAACTCTCCAGGGCACACGCTTGAAGCAGTTTTGATAGTTATTATTTTACTCCATTTAAAGAGAGAAAACTGAGACTCAGAGAATAGGAAGATCCCTGGGTTCCAAAGCAGATAAGAAGACATGCAAGGTGGAAGCTCAGGTGTGTCACACCCCAAAGCGGTTGTCACCAGCTCCAGCCAGAATGTACCGTTCATTCATTCCTTTGTCCAATCAGCATTTATGGAGCACCTGCTGCGGACCAGGTACTGCTGTCACAGGAATACTTTTGCTTTAAGCAGGGGGCGTGTGTGTGTCTTTGCAGGGAGACCCCAATCTTAAAAAGCCTAGGTCCATGCAATGGAATATTACTCAGCTATAAAAGGGAATGAGGCACTGATACATGGTACAATGCGGATGAACCTTTAAAACATGCTGAGAGAGGTCAGATACAAAAGGCCACATATTTTGTGGTCCTGTTCATATGAAATGTCCAGAACAGGCAAATCCACAGGGACAGAAAGTAGATTAGTGGTTACCAAGGGGCTGGGGGAGGAGGGATGGGTAGTGACTGCTAATGGGTACAGGGTCTCCTTCTGGGACGATGAAATGTTCTAGAACTAGACAGAGGTGATGGTTGCATAGTAATGTGAATATGCTTAATGCCATTGAGTTGTACACTTTAAAATGGTAAATTTTATGTGTATTTTACCGCAATGAAAAATGGAAATGAAGGGGGGGAGCTTAAAGAGGTCAGTCTCTTCCCCTTTCTTCCTTCCCACGGTCCTAGTCTCTCAGGGCTGACAGTGGACTGCGCTGGGCAGAGGGTCTGTATGTCCACCAAAGGTCCTGCATCTGTGTGTGTGGTGTATGTGTGTATATGTGTGTGTTTGCGTTTCTCTGAGGGTGGGTCTCAGTCTGGTGGGGGGACAGAAAAACAGGGGACAAGATGTTTGCAGCAAAATTACCAAAGAGGTGGTGGGAATGAGTGAAGGATGAGGGAAGACCCTGGGGAAACAGGACTGCCCAGGCTTCCATATGTATCGATTCTCATGCCTGTGGACCTAGCCTCTCAGTCTGGAGGTGGGTGCTTCATTTACTGTCTAACTCCTCATCACAGAGGAGGGATGGAGGTCAGTGATCATGCTGATGTGCCTGCAGGTGACAGGCTGCTGTGACAGGGTGCAACAGGGGCCTGGGGCCTGGGTGTGGTAGGGTGATGTGCTTGGGAGCAGGCAGCTTGACTTTCCACGAGCCCTGCATTCAAACCCCTCTTCACCTCTCCTGACACAGTGACTCTGGGCCAGCCATTTCATTTTGCTGTGCCTCAACTTCCCTGTCTAAAACAGGGATAATTAAGAGTCCTTACTGCCTGGCCGGGTGTGGCTCAGCGGTTGAGTATCAGCCTAGGATCCAGGAGAATGCAGTTGAATTCCCAGTCAGGGCACATGCCCAGGTTTCGGGCTGGATCCCCAGTCGGGGGTGTGCAGAAGGCAGCCGATCAATGACTCTCTCATCATTGATGTTTCAACTCTCTCTCTCTCCCTCTCTCCCTTCCTCTCTCTGAAATCAATAAAGATAAAGGATCCTTACTGTACAGGGTTGCTAGGGGAATGAGATGGGAAGTAAGTACACAAGATGGCAGCTGCTATCATGCTGCTGCCCACTTTCCAGCTGGGAACACTGAGGCTCAGGGGGAAGGATTACGGTTGCACAGTATGGGTCAGTGGGAGCCCAGGTCTGTGGCCTCAGAGCCAAGCTGACCCCCACCTCTAACTCCCCCCATCCCTCAACTCCCCCTTCTCCCCACCCTCTCGCCCCCCTGGCTGGTGCCAGGGCTGAGCTCAGAGGGGCTGGCCTGGGGCCCAGGGGTGGGCTGTTGCCAGGTGCTCGAATGAGGCAACCTTGCCTGGGAATCTGCTGGGCTCAAAGAACTCTTCTATTTATAGACCTGCACTAGAGCTGGGTGAGCATCCCCCAGCCCTGAGTGCCTTCTCTGTCCCATCCACACTGGGGCCCCAGCCAGGGGCTGCTGAGTGGGTGGAGGGAGCAGGGGCGGAGGCTGGTGGGCCAGAGCAGGCTGGACCGTCAGAAGAACTGGGTCTCAGGGGTGGACAGTGTCCTCTCAACATACCCAAGGTGACACACAGACATAGCACATGCATCCAGATTCACATCTATCGTATATAATGTCACAAACAACAGTGACACACGGTTACATCCCAGACACACAGTGACTGCACAGGAGGCTCATATACAACCATAGCTGGCAAGGCCACATATAAGTCATACAGATCACACACGACCTCCCATTGCCATACACAAGTCATGCCTGCTGCACAACCAAACTCACAGCTGAGTCCAGCCCCACCTAGGATCCCTTCAGACTTAAACACCCACTGCTGTTCACAAACCCCTGTACCTCAGCCTTCCTGGCTGCCACAGACACCCCACATTTGCCCCATATTGTCCACACCCAGTCATGTTTGCAGCCTTGGGTACACCTACGACCAGCCAGCACCCAATCATGATCACCTGGCACCATGTCACCAACATGGAGACATACAGTCCTCCCAGGACCACACTCAGCAAAGCCACTCAAGCTCACCACTCAACACAGCTAGTCATGGCCCAGGGTGTTCCCACATGAGCTCAGTCCCTTCACGCCTGGCCACTCCTCTCTCTCCCAATGTTACCTCCACTCACCCAGACTCCCAGGCTCCCATCCTGTCAGGATTGACAAGTCCAGCTGGCACCAAGGGAACGTCTGTCTACTCTGAGCCAGCCCTGTTGGCCCCAGGCAGACCCCAGTGAATAAATCAGACCCAGACTTGTCCCTAGAGGGCTGCTGGTCAGGGGACCCCATCACTCACCCTTGAAGACTCTCCAGACTGGGGCCTTGGGACGACCATTAAACCTATTCCCCAGGATGAAACCAAGGCTCAAAGCTATTTAAGGGCTTTTCCCTGTCCTGCTCAAGGATGACAAACTTATGGGAAGTGTGACCTGTTTTCTGCCATGGGTAGGGCTGCCTTCCCAGAGAGAGTCCTTGCTGGCCCATATTTGCTGTGTGACTTCAGCAAATCCTTGACCCTCTCTGGGTCTCCATTTCCTCTCCTGAAAAATACAGAACTCAGCCCAGTGAAGGGAACTCCACAGTCAGACTATGGTTTAAATCCTGGTATCCCTGAGTGACCTTAGCCAAATGTCTTTGCTTTTCTGTGCCTCAGTTTCCCTCAGTGACCCAGAGTTGCAGCTCCTGGTTCTTCTAGAGTGCTCTCTGCTCCATCCTTTAGGGTGAGGGGGAAGGGAGTGCCCTGTCTCTCCTCACTCAGGCAAATGAATGGACCACTTTTGGCTGCCCTGCTAGGAGCTTACAACTGGTAATTCCTTGGAGAAACAGGAAGCTCTTTCATGCCCAGGCGCCAGTGGGGTGAGGAGGTGGGAAGAGAGTATGAGCTGGCCTCAACCCAGTGGGCAAGGCGGCTTCATGCCAAGACCAGGAATGGTGTGAAGGGCCCTGGGGTAAGCATATCCTTGGCCCAAGTGGCTGTACCCTCAGCTATAAAATTTGGTGACATGGACCAGCACAGCAGGTTTAATGAGCCAGTGGATAGAGACAAAACTTGGCTTCAAGTTAAACACAGGGTGAGCTCTCAACAAAGGTCAGCGCTGTTGTCATGTGTTATCCTAAAGAGCCCACTAAATTCTCCAGCAGTTCTAGAGATAGAATTCCCTCCAGTTCACAAATGAAGAGACAGGCTCATAGGTCCACTTGCTTGTTCACAATTACACAGCCAGTTAGTGAGTGGCCCAGCCAGGATTTGAACTGGACCCTCTAAGGTCCATGCTCTTCCTAATTTCCTCTGGGGGAAGGGAGATTTTTTTTTGCCACATTCAACCCTGATCCTGAGGTCAGCAGAGCCAGGTCTGGATGGCACCAGATCATGACTGAATGCAGGAAACTCTGGCAGGCAGGGACTGATGGGGCAGCCCTTCCGCTAGTGTCCCAGTTTCCCAGCCAGCACCCCCTCCTGGAACAGGCTTGGGCAGATGCTAGTAGGATGCCAGGAGGTCCATTCCCCCAGCCCTTGAAGAAAGGGGCTGGGCCCCAGACCATTCAGCTGAAGCCAGGAACCACAGCCTCCTGGCAGTAGCTGATCTGTCTCAGAACCCTCCATTCATTCGGATCAGATGGTGTCCTGCCCTTTCTCAAACACCTTCTGTGACTGCTTTGAGCCCAGCAGGATCTGGCTCCACATATTTTATTCAAATTCATGTTCTTTCACCCAACCAGGCCTTTGGTTATTCTGTTCTCCATGCCTGGACCCCTGGGTACCCCCCCCCCAAATATTTCTTACCCTGGTGAATTCCTACCCACCCGTTAAAGTGTAGGTACAATATCCCATCTCTCAGGAAGCTCTCCTACCTCTGCCACCCCGGTACTATCTCTCCCCCTGGCTCAGCCCTGACTCCATGGGGCTAGGAGTGTGTGTGTATAGTTCTATATTACCCAGATTGGGGGCTCAACAAGTGCAGGGCTGGAACTGAGGCCTCCCACAGTCCCCAGCACCATTCAACACAGGGCTGGGCAGTAGGGAGTGGCAGCAGTTGTTTAGTGAATCCGTGAACCAAATCTTTAGCCTGGTATCTGAGGCTTTGTGTAATCTGGTTTGGCAAACTCCTGTTCATCCTTCAAACTCCACTTCACATGCCCCCTCCTCCAAAAAGCCCATCCTAGGCAGCATTCACTAGGAAGACAGATTTGAAGACCTGGCCTCCTATATCCCAGCCAGGACACATGAGGCTGATGAAGACTTCTTGTACCTGCAATATCATGTTCTCTATCTTTTGCTTCTGGGAGGCAGTAAGGTACATGGGTTCCCAGGTTGCATTAGCAGTTAGGAGATGGATTTAGCAGACTTTCCCAGATAGGATCACATCATTATAAGAAGTATATCGGTCTCCAAAACCAGTGCTCTATACCTGTGGGCACCAAAGGACAGCGTCCCACATACAATCCAGAGTTGCTTTTAGGCGCCTGCCCTTTTAACTCAATCACTGAACGCGGGCCCTTTAAGAGGCGGGTACTGAGGGGCGGGGCTCACGTCAAACCCCGCCCCGGGAACGGCGGCTGCGTGGCGCAAGCCTCATAGCTTCCGTGTGGTGTCCAAGCGGTTCCGGGTCCAGATTTTGGTTCTTTTCCCAGAGAAACTGAGGCTGGGAGCCGGAGCGACCGCCCCCAAAGCACACAGAACATCTGGCCTCGCGTCACTGGCAGTTTCCCCGAAATCCCCCGTTTTTCCGGCGAGGGGGGTGATCAAAGTGACATTTAGGACTGGAATAGTTGGGGTTCTTGCCTCGTGTTGCAGGTGAGGACGTTCAAACTCGGAGGCGTGGTCAAGGTCTGCTATTGTGGCTGCGTTGGCGCGGGGATTCGAACCCGTGCTGAGCCCAACTCTGACCTGACCCCTGAGGCCTTGTGGAGCTGAAATGACCCACTCCTTGGTTTGTGCAGACACAGTGAGCAGGTGAAGGCCCAGGGAGGTGAGGGCGGGCAGTGGTGGTACCCTCTTCAGCTTGGGGTTGAACTCTGTGTAGACAGAGTTGGGGGTTTGTGGAGTCGGTGGTGAGGAGGGGGCCGACCCCGTGGTGGGTGGGCCCTCTGTGCTGGGTTCAGCCCCTCTCCTCATCCTAATTCTGGTGCCTCCAGGGTGAGTTCAGTGCTGAATCGCAACACCCGGCAGTTTGGAAAGAAGCACCTGTTCGACCAGGACGAGGAGACGTGCTGGAACTCAGACCAGGTGAGGTCCTCCCCTCTTATGTGAATCAGATTCAGGGGTCCAGGGTCCTTGAGGCTCAGTGGGGTGGCCAGGACGGAACCTGTGCTGAATCCTCCTCCCAACTGTGTGAGAGGGCGTGGCACTGCTTTGAGCCTGAAGTGACTGTAGGCCTCAGTTTCCCTGTCTGCTTCCAGGGCCCCTCCCAGTGGGTGACACTAGAGTTCCCACAGCGCATCCGTGTCTCCCAGCTGCAGATCCAGTTCCAGGGGGGTTTCTCCAGTCGCCGGGGCTGCCTGGAAGGTACTGGAAGGCCCTGGAAGAGGGGGAGAGGGAGTTGGAGGGGACAACCTGGCCTCACAGTCTGCCCCTTTCCCTGCTGCAGGTTCTCAGAGGAGTGAGGCTTTCAGTAAGATTGTGGACTTCTACCCTGAGGACAACAACTCGATTCAGATATCCTATCCTGGACTCGGGTGGGGGTGGTCTGAGGCCGTGTGTGTGACCTTGAGCAAGTAGCCTCTAGGCCTGCATTACTTCATCTGTGAAATGGGCTGATGGTAACCTGTTCTGTGTGCTCAGGGACCCAAGGCATGTTTGAGCCAGGACTGGGTAGGGTTTGATAGTTAAATGATAAGCCACCTGTTTCCTTTGACTGCTGTGCTCACACCTTCCCTGTACCAGCTGCTGAAGTGGACCAGCTAAAGGTAACGTTTGAGGACACCACTGACTTTTTTGGCCGTGTGGTCATCTACCACCTGAGAGTGCTGGGGGAGAAGGTGTGAGGCCACTGGGCAGCCGCCGCCTCCAGGAAACCCTCATGGAAGCGCAGCAAAGTCCTTCAAGTTCTGCACAGGTTTATTGATTTCTGCTGGGAAGGATCCCCTCCCACCATCTGTTCAGGAGCTGCCTTTGAAGCCAGTTCTGGGTTCCCCCAACTCTGGGTTGACCATTTTGTTCCCTGAGTGTCTGAGTCCCTGTGGGGCTGGTGGCCTTCACTCGGGATCGTCGGGCACCAGGTTATTCTGGAAGAGTTTGAGGATGTGGTTCTCGATCACCTGTTGCACTGGAAACAGGAAAAGGAAAAGGTGGGCCATGAATGGAATTGGGGCTGCAGAGAAACAGGCCCACGTGCACCCTCCCTTTCAGGGGTTGAGGTGGGGGTTCCTGCCTTGAGAACTGCACCCTTCCCTCTGGGGATGAACAGGGGCCTTCCCACACTGGCACATGGATGGAGGACCTATTTCATACATAGGGAAATCCATACCTCTCCCAGGAAGATTGAGGCCCCTATCCCAGGAACCTCAATTTCCCCTAAGTTTATAAAAATGTGTTTTTGGAGGCATTGCAGAGTTACAAAAATATTCCTTACAAAACAAAACTGGCAAGCTGTGATATTTAAGAAAGGACAAGAAGGGCTATGAGGACTGATCTGTCCCAAATGGAAGACTCCTTGAAGCAAGGAGGGGATATTTCCCAAGCCATCAATCCCCCCCATGACCCCGGGGGTTGGTTCTGTTAGGGTCACAGAATGGGTGGGGAAGCAAAGGGTGAAGCGGGGAGTCAAACCGGGGTCTTCCTAAGGTCTCTACTTACACCCACCTCCTACCTCAGAGAGGGTGGCCTTCATGGCCCTGTGCACTGTGGCCTGGCCCCCTCCCTCTGGGTGTCTTCACCCTGCCAGGCCTCTGTATGTGCTGTTCCTCCAGCCTGGACCATCCTCTCTCCCCTTGGGTACCCAGGAAGCCCTCCCTGACCCCATCCTGAGGTGGGGCCAGGGTCTCTTTTGGGTCTCTCAGTGCCTGAGTGTCCCCCATCATGACCCCAGTCACTGATACACATTGGCCTCCACCCCCAAATTACAGGGAGCCCCCTGAGAACCAGGCCTAGCACATACCCAGGCCAGGTACACAGTGGTACTCAATGTTTGCTAACGTGAACACTCTTCTTGCCAGCATCTGACATCCAAGAGGGATGCCCCATGTACCCTCTCTGGTCATCCCACCTACAGCACCCTGTCACTTCCCCATGTGTCTCAGACTGACCTTTCCGGTATCCCAGAGCCACAGCAAGATCCATTGGGGTGTAGCCGGAGTCAGCTTCAGTGGTGAGATCAGCTCCTCGGGCTACAAAGCAGAGCAGGTGCTACAGGGCAGGACTGGGAGCCCAGAAGGGTGCAGGACTCTGGAGATCCAGTGACCCCCCCCCCAATGACGAAGCCCCAGGTTGGTTGGTTGCCTGTGTGGCCTTGGACAAGAGACTGAGCTCTCCTCAGAATGTGGCCAACAGAACCCCTACCTCCGGGGTCCTTGAGGCCAGACCCCTGTCGTGTCCCAACACCTTCTGCCCCCTGATCAACCCTCTGGCAAAAGCAGACAAGATTTGTTGAAGTAGCACTCTGACCCTCCCTGGCCCTCAGGATTCCTGCAGTGCCAGTTAGGGCTCGAGGACTCCCAGGACCAGCCTCTACTCCCACTCACCCAGCAAGGCCTCCACGCACTTCACATGGTTCCCACGCACGGCATAGAGCAGTGGCGTCCCTCCATTCTGTCAGGGGCAGGGGCAACCAGCACTACTTTTACTGGATTCTCATACCACCCAGCACCCTCCAATTTAATGTGTTTCCTTCTGCTTGTCACCTGGCCCTTGTCTAGCCTCCTTTGGGGCTCAGTAGATGTCCCTCTTCCAGGTGGCCCTCCCTGACCTCTCTTGGCTGTGCAGACCATCTCGGCTCTCGCAGCTGCCTGTGTGACTGCCATCACAGCATTTTTCACCACATCTCAGCTGACTGTTTATGTATTGGCTCCTCCCCTCCCCTCCCACCAAAACTGGGAGCTCTGTGAGGCTTGGGGATGAGTCTGTATTGTGTTCTTAACATACAGAGCAGGCCTGGTACCCTGCAAGGAGCCCAGGGCCGGCATGTGGTGCCTCACCCAGTCATAGATGTTGATGTCCACATCACGCTCAAGCAGCAGCCCCACGATGTCTGTGTAGCCCCCTGTGCTGGCCAGTGACAGGGCGCTCTCCCGCTCCTTGGCCAGGATGTGGGGGTCAGCACCCTGGGGTGAGCAGAAGGAGTGGTGATGGGAGGAGTGGGAGAATCCCCTGGAATCCTGTGGTCCCCATGGCAGCCACATCACTGGCAGACTCAGCTGAGACCTGGCCCGCCCTCGAGTCCCTGGAAGCCCCCAGCTGGGCAGGGACGCACCCACTCAAGCAAGAATCGGACGGTCTCGATCTCTCCGAAGGCCGAGGCCCAGATAAGGGGGGTGAAGCCACGCTCGTCCGGCTTGTTGATGAGGTTGTCGCCTGGCAGGAGGGGGTGGTACCACTGGGCTGCACCCCTGCCCACTCTCCCCAAAGCTGTGGGAGTGGGGATCAGGTGGGCAGCTGGGGTCAGATGGGGGGACACCTGGATACACACAAGTGGCCATGCTTATACATACGTGTAGACACAGGCCTATATGGACACAGGTCATGACAGCACCCACATGCACACACCAGCACACGAGGTCAGATGAGCAGCACGGATACACTAGTACATGGGTGTAGACACACACCTTTCCTCAGATGCTCCTTCAGCTGGCTCAGCTCTCCCTGGGCCGCAAGCTGGTGGATGGACAGGGCTGGGGCCAGAGAGAGGCAGCGTCCTCACCTATCCCATCCCTGCTCTGTGCCTCAGTTTACCTCCTGTCCCAAGTTGTTCCTCTCAGCCCTGCCACCCTTCTGTCCCATCCCCCATTGGGGACGGGGGCTACTCACAGTCCAGGGTGGCCGGCAGGGCCGAGACCTCATTCCCCCGCTGCCGGTTGGTGAGGGTCGTGGAGTGCTTCAGGGAGCTGCCTGGTGGAAGAAAGAGGAAGGGTTCTGGGGTTTCAAGCCAGACCCTGGGGGCTTAGAGCTACCAAAGACACTGGGAGTGACTCCCCCATCCACTCTCCACTGATGCTACTGGAGGTGAGCCCTGAGAAGCTGGAAGCTACAGGACCCACTGGCCAATCTGGGGATGTCCCATAGACATCAACAGTCATCTGAAAACCTGAAGAATTTGGAGACTCTGTTGCTCCTCAGAAAAGGCAACTCTAGGAGTACTCTGAATGAGGTCCTGGGCCCTGCCTGTCACCAGAGATGTTAAATAAGGTACGGGCCATCAGATCTCCTGAGAGACTGGCAGCTCTAGGGTCCTGCTGCTTGTGTGGAAGTCATGACCCAGGTTTCTGAGGACTGGCCCGGGTGGGATTTCCTTTTGGGGTGATGGAAATGTGCTAGAAGTACAGATAGAGGTTGGGGTTACCCACCACTGTGAATGTACTTACTGCCACTGAATTGTATGCAATTCTGGTTAAAATGGTAACTTATGTGGATTTTACCACAATAAAAACAAATAAGCAATCCCTTGCTGGGTGGAGCAGGAAGACATGTATGTCCTAGGTGCTGGGACATGAAGACAAGAGGCCACATCTTGGGCCTAACATTCCAGTCCTTGCATCCCAGAGGCTAGAGCCCAAGGCAGTATCTACCCTGAGGTGAAGAGGCGCCAGCATCCGGTTCAGGATTCCCAGGCTCTTCTGGGGTGCAAGGAAAGAGACTGAGCACCACTGTTTCTGAGCCATCCGGAGCCTCATCCCTGGGGTCTTCAGAGTCCCCAAATTCCGGGATGGGGGGCTGCTGGGTCAGGCTGAGGTCCTCTGTAGGCTGGGTGAGCTCCATGGGGGAAGCTAGTGGAGGCACCAAAAGGGCAGAGATGACAATAATTATGAAAAGCTCTTCAATTAGGCACTAACTGCATAACTGACCTTGCATAGTGAGGGTGAGTAAACTCCGGCTCATCGGGGAAATTTAATCTGACTCCAATTGCTTTTCAGGCCCACTCTCCACCAGCAAGGCACATACAATAGTCATTGCTTAAAAGCCCTGGCTCAGGGGTCAACTATCTGGGTTAGAATCCTTCCACTTACAGGCTGTGAAAACTTGGGCACATTCCTTAACTACTCTGAACTTGTATCCTCATTAATAAGTGGGGAAATGAGGTCTAAAAGAAATCATGTCCGTATATAGCTAAGGAGAGGGCCTTAAATATCCGCAGAGCTTAATAAATGTTCACTGGTTATTTTTTTGAAGGGTGGTCCCCGGAATGGCTGAAGGATCAACAAAGATGTAACTGGTTCCATCCCACCCGCCCCTCCAAGCCAATACAGGATGTCCACTCACCTCCAATGAACCTTCTCTGTCACCCCTCGCCGCGAGCCCGGGTCCCCCAAAACTTGGAAGCCCGATTCACAAACTTTTCTCCTCCAATTGAGGTAGGGGGGAGCAAACTGGAGCCTGGACCCTCGGCGCCCTGGCTTCTTCTGCAGGGACAGAGAGCAACTTGATACTCAACCACTACCCCCCACCCCAGAGCTCCCCACTGCGCCTGCGCACCCTGCCCCCCAAAAGTGCGGAAGGGCAAGAGCAGTAGGAGTTGCTTCTGGCCCTTTAAGGATTGGGGGAGGGGCGTGGTTTCCACTAGGGTCCGAGAAGTGCAACTGCGCCTGCGCGTTCTAGTCCCGGAGCTCCGGAGGAAGCCCGGTAGGGTCCGGAGAAATGGGCGGACCTTCAGAGGGCTCGGAAGATCTCATTGCGCCTGTTAGAAGCCAATCCGCTCCAGTTTCGGGCGGGTAGGCGGGGCTTCCTCCGCGGGCTACGGGGAGGAAGCAGGCGGGGCGTCCGGGATTTAAAGGGGCGACTCCACTGTCGTCCCGGTCCATAACAATGTTCCCTCTGCGGTCTCGGGGGCTCATGAGCATGTGCAGGGGTTTGATAGCAGCAGTGGGGTACAAAGAGGCTGTTTATACGGCCCGAAGTGAGGGGTAGGTGGAGCGTTTCCGCAATTCAAATGCCCCTGGAAAAGGGGGTTCAGGAAGGGAAGGCGCCCTTGCCCCTCCCCTCCTCGGTGTCCCTCCTGGAGCTTCATGGGGTCTTTGCCTCCTCCTCACCTGCTTCACGATGTGCCCCCTTCCCCACTCTCTCACTCTAAGTAGAAACGGAAAAACGGAGAGGGCAGGCCAATGGGCGCTGGAATTGTGACAGCGCCAAGTGCGGTATCTCAGGGGAAGGTTTAGGGAACTGTCACCACCTCCAGACTTCCGGTTCCGGTTCTCAGGTTTCAAGGGCCGCTGTCGCTATGGAGGAACCGGAGATGCAGCTCAAAGGGAAGAAAGGTAATGCGAGGCCCCCGGCTGGACGAAGAGCCCAAGAACTCGCGGAGGGGCAACCTGACGGAGGGGCAACCTGACGGAGGGGCAACCTGACGGAGGGGCAACCTGACGGAGGGGCAACCTGACGGAGGGGGCAAAGACAGGGAGGAAGCTTGAGGGGCAGAGATTGAACTGCTGTAGAATCCTGGTTCTGCCTCTAACTATTTTTGAAACCTTTAAAGCCCCCGTGCCTCGGTTTTGTCATCAGTATAGTCTCCCCTCTCCCTTCACAGGCTTGTGAGAACTCAGTGACCTGATACTTGTAATTCACTGGAAGAAAGCTTGGGGCATGGCAATCGTGCATATTGTTGCTTTATAGAGTTAACCATTTGTGTATGTTTACATTGACTTACCAAATATTTATAAATCACATAGTTACAAATTACAAAATGCCACAAGCTTGCTTTTTTTTTTTTTTTTTTTTTAATCCTTACCCTAGGATATTTTTTTCCATTGCTTTTCAGAGAGAGTGGAAGGTGGGGGGAGAGGAAGGGAGGGAGGGAGGGAGGGAGGGAGGGAGGGAGAAACATAAACATTGATGTGAGAGAGACATCTATTGGTTGCCTCCCGAATTCGCAGGGCTGGGGCTTGGATGGAGCCTGAAACCAGGTACCTGCCCTTGATTGGAATGGAACTCGACACCCTTCGGTCCAATGCTCTAACCACTGAGCCAAACTTACTAGAGTGGCACAAATACATTTTCCACATCTTTTGTAATAACACTGAGGTGTAAACTATTACATGCTCATTTTTGAAAGGAGAAGGCCTGAGAGGGTAAAAGGTTCTATAATCTATACAGTTTGAAGGTTGCAGGCTGGGCCCATGAGCTGCACTGATTCACACTGGACAGACTCATGCACAACCTCCCTTGACTCCCAGACACGCCAGAGTTCTCTCTCTTGCCAACCACACTGCCCTGGGCAGTAGTGTAGGGTCCATCTCCGTAACAAACCTCGAGAGTGGGTACTGTTATCATTGCATTTTTACAGATGAGGAAACAGGCTCAGAGAAACCCCTGCCTTCAAGAAGCCAAGCTTTAATTTTTTTCTGTAAACATGTTGTTATGGTTTTGGCCAGTGATGCGGGCCTTGAAAGATTTCACAATGGAGAGGAGTGAGAGTTGCAAAGAGGGAGTTTATCTTACTTTCCTCCAGAAGGGAAATGGCTGGTGCATGCTAATCAATAAAGGGCCGGCCTGCTCTTTTAAGCAGGTGCTGTTGCTAGGTGACAAGGAAGGGAGGGGTTTGGGTTGTGTGTTGAAGGTGAGCAGATACCAGGGAAATTGTCTTGAAAAGTTATACTTTGATCACTTTCCAGGAGACAGTCTGGCAGATGTCTTATCAGTACTTTTCCCAAGTCTTAAAACATGCTTAGAGCAAAAGTTATGGAGAGTTGAAAAGGGGCTTGTTCAAAGGGGAAAGGGAACTTTCTATTAACTAGAGACTCCTTGGTGCTAATTATCCTTGAGTTGTAAAAACAGCAGAGCAGGGGGGATGCAAGAATGTAGCCTTGAGAGTACCTTATCTCATCTAGCAGTTTGAAGAGAGACTGAATTAGAGGAGCCAACAACCTTGGAGTTTAATTACCATGTGCTTCTCATAAATTGTGGAAGGCTACAGCAAAGAAAAAGAAAGGTCTTTTTTTTGTCATTACACATGTAACCTAGTAAAGAACAAGAATTTAAATATAAGAGAAATGAACAAGGTGCTCAGGTTGAGAATGAGGGACATCTGATTAGGTGATTAGGGAAGTCTTTGCCTAGGAGGTGACATTTTGGCTGAGACAGGAGGGATGAAGCCAAGGGTGGGGATGGGGGTGTATCAGTGGCAGGAAGGACAGATACAAAGGCCCTGAGGCGGCAAAGTGTTCAGAGCTTTGCTGTAATACAGTAGCTACTGGTCACAGTATTTATGGGTATTTAAGTTAATTAACATTAGGTAAAGTTAAAAATTCAGTTTCTCAGTCACACTGGTCACATTTCAAGTGCTCAGTAGCCACCTGTGGCTAGTGGCTACCTTATTGGACAGTATAGGTTATAGAACCTTTCAGTCATCTCAGAAAATTCTTTTGGACAGTGCTGGGAATGTCCAAGTAACAGCCAGGAGGCCATTGTGCCTAGGTGGAAGGCAAAGAGGACAGGGAGGTCAACAGCAGGCAGAACACACAGGACCTTAGGGGCCATGGTGAGGAAAGCAGATTTTATTCTCTGGCTGATGGGAGCAGTGGGAGGGTTCCAAGCAAGGGAGGGATGTATTTGATGTGTTCATTAGGAGTTCACTCCATCTGTTGTGTGGAGATGGGATTATTGGCAGGAGGGGAAGCAGGGAGACCAAGAGGGGCTGAGTCTGGCATCCAGGTAGGAGATGGCCATACCAGGACCAGTGGTGGGGTCAGTGAAGTGGTAAGCATGGGTGAGGTTGGGCTTTGTTTTGTAGCAGAACTAGAAGGATCTAGCCTTGGATGGCATGGACGACCAGCTGGCTGGGAATGCAGACCCTGGGATGAGGATTTGTATGTAATTAACTTACCAGGAGAGCCCCACAGACTAGAGGGGGAACAGAACTGGGCTGGGGAAGAGCCTGAGCAAGGAGCAAAAATCCCTCAGAGGGAGGCCTTAGCCTCATTTGGCAAGGGGGTTTAGTGGAGGCGAATCATTCTTCCCAATTGTCCCAACACACAGCAAGGGTCACAGACTTTCATATGCCTCGATGGTCAATCATGGCTGAGGGCCACCCAGGGATATAAATCAACTTTCAGGCACTTCCAGATCCAGTAACTAATGGATCCTTCAAGGATGAATCTCAGATTTATTCACTGGGGTAAAAAGAATGTGAGGGGATCCGAGTGGGCAGCAGTAATGTCCACTACAAGTGAGATTGGGAGGGGACAGATCATGAGTTCACTGGATGCATTGATAGTATGAATGAGGCCTTCTGTGACCATCTCCTTCAACCTATCACCTGGGCCACAGGTGACCCAGCTGCTGGAGGGACACCAGATACTCCTCACAGCTCTGGTTAGACTCATAGGTTGAGCAATCAGGAATCTTATGTTTTGTCTCTTTGTGTCTGTGGACCTTCTTCCCTTATCAATCTTGGACTTCCACTGTCAATCTTGGACCCAGTCACAGACAAGTTCACTGAGAGCGTCTACGTCCTGGCCAATGAGCCATCTGTGGCCCTCTACCGGCTCCAGGAGCACGTGCGCCGCTCTCTGCCAGAACTGGCCCAGCATAAGGTGAGTCCCATGCACCCCTGCCACCAAACCCCACAGGGTCTACACATCTTGAGCTGAGGCCTGCTGGTAGAGCAGGGGCTGTTGGGTTAAGAATCAAAGCTGGGACATAAGCAAGGAGGCATGTGGTCACTGAGCCAGGTTGGGGCTGTGGGTGGACAGATATAGGACAGATTTGGAAGAAGGAGCAGCAGGCCTAGATTAGTTGTGACCTATATGGTTAGAAGGAGGCAACTGTGTGAAGACTGGAGGGAAGAACATGCCAGGGAGAGGGAACAGTTAATGCAAAGGCCCCAAGACATAGTAGCCAGGTGTTCACAGAGAGCCTGGAGTCCTGAAGGTGGGGAGTTGTAGGAAGAAAGATTGGGGGCTGGAGGGGGCCACTCTCTGCAGCCACAGTTATTGGGTGCTCCATCCCAGAGAGCTGGGATGATAGAGATGGCAGCCTCCCCCCAACCTCCACCTAACAGCCACCCCTTCACCACCACCCCCCCCCCATGCAGGCCGACATGCAGCGGTGGGAGGAGCAGAGCCAGGGAGCCATCTACACAGTGGAGTACGCCTGCAGGTGAGCACTACAGCCTCCCCATTGCCAGGGTCACCCAACTATGCCCTGTGGTCAACTCCTGGGCATTCAGGAGCATCCCAGCCAGCTTCCCTGTGAGCCCTGTCTTGCCAAGCCTACCTGAGTGGGGAGGCATGTGGATCTCAATTTACCTGGCCACACAGTAGATTCTAGCCCAGGCCTGCGGGTCTCACTGTTTTCTCAGCTTCTCTGTGGGCAGACTTCTCCCCAGCTCTGATCTCCTCCCCATCTGTCATAAGAGAGTGTACCTGGGAAACATCAAATTTATCATCTTAACCACTTTTAAGTATATAGTTCAGTGGCATTAAGTACATTCACATTGTTGTACAACCATCACGACCCTCTATCTCCAGAACTTTTCATCTTGCATAACTGAAACTGTCTCCCTTAAACACTAACTCCCCATTCCTGCTCCCCTGGCCCCTGGCACCCACCATTCTACTTTCTGTTACTATAATTTGACTACTTTGGGGACCTCACATGAGTGGGATCACACAGTATTTGTCTTTTTGTGTCTGCTTTCATTTAGCATAATGACCTCAAGGTTCATCCATGTTATAGTACGTGTTGGAATTTTCTTTCTCTTTAATCTTTAAGACTGAGTAAAATTCCACATTTTGTTTATCCATTCATTTGTCTTTGGGCATTTGGGTTGCTTCCGTGGTTTGTTTGCTTTTTTTCTTTTTTTTAATCTTTACCTGAGGATATGTTTATTGATTTTAGAGAGAGGAAGGGAAAGAGGGAAAGAAACACCAGTGCAAGAGAGAGGGAAACATACAACGATTGGTTGCCTCTGATACACACCCCAATGGGGACCAAATCCTGCAACCTGGGCATGTTCCCCCATAGGGAATCAAACCCATGTACGACCTTTTGGTGTACGGGATGAAGCTCCAAACAACTGAGCCACACTGGCCAGGGCTGGGTTGCTTCCATGTTTTATCTATTGTGAATAACACTGCTGTGAATGTGGGTGTTCCATTTGTTTTTTGTTTAATTTTCTTTAAATCTTCAGATTCCCCCCCCCCCAGTGGGAAGATGCCTGAGGGCGAAAAATAGTAGTTGGTTTTTCTTTGCAATATGGCAGCTTTGCCGGCATTTTCTCCTGCACTTCTTTTGGTGCCCTGAACTGTATTTAAAGCCCTGGCTTGTTCCATTTGCCTCAGGAGTTTGGCCCCTTTATTTATAGGTACCATTTGCACCTGGCATGGCCTGTGGGTCATTTGGTGGAGGCTGGACACTCCTAACACTTCTCATCTGTGGCACTGTGGGGTTTGCTTGCCTGTTTCTGTCGTGTGGGTGAAGGTTCCTTGACAGGAAGTCTGCTGCCGGGGCCACTGAGCTGAGTGTTCTGCCATCAACAGCCCTAGCCCCTCCACTGGGACGGGGTGACTTGGACAAATGGCGTCTTCCTGAGGATGGCAGTCACTAACACCCTCCTTAGCTCGGGGAAGAGTAGAAAAGAAATAGGAGTTTCTCTTTCAGGCTGCCCAACAGCTCCCAGACAGCCGTGACCTCGTCAGCAAGGCCCAGGCTAAAGGAAGATTGTGTCAAAGTCTTTACTTTTTCCTGGTTCCTCTAACTGCACCATCCAGCTCAGGAACCTGGGCTACCAGGGCTGCACACTTAAATTTTAATGCATTGAAATGAAATAAAATGTCCAGCAGTGTGGCTCAGTGGTTGAGCGTTGTCGACCTATGATCCAGGAAATCCTGGTTTGATTCCCGGTCAGGGCACATGCCCGGGTTGCAGGCTCGATCCCCAGTGGGGGGCATGCAGGAGTCAGCCGATCAATGACTCTCTCATCATTAATGTTTCTATCTCTGTCCCTCTCCCTTCCTCTCTCTCTAAAATCAAGAAAAACATTTAACAATAAAATAAAATAAATAAAATAAAATGAAAGATTCAGCTCCTCAGTCTCTCTAGCTATATTTCAAGTGCTGAGCAATTACCTCAGTGGATAAAAAAGTGTCTCTCATGTTCCAGAAAGTTCCACTGGACCATGTTAGACTAGGCTGGAAGCCAGTGTACCCTGATCTCTGAGTGCTTCTCTGTGATGAGATGTGAATTTCTCTAATGCTAAAAGAACATGTTTCCTTTATGGACATGAGAGAGCCATTAGCTCTTATTTTTTATTGTTAAAAATATGTTTTTAGCCCAGCTTGGCGTGGCTAAGTAGTTAATCATTGACCTAGGATCCAGGAGATGGCAGTTCGATTCCTGGTCAGGGCACGTGCCTGGGTTGTGGGCTCAATCCCCAGTCAGGGGTGTGCAGGAGGCAGCCGATCAATGACTCTCTCATCATTGATGTTTCTATCTCTCTCTCTCCCTCTCCCTTCCTCTCGAAATCAATAAAGATATATTTAAATAAATATATATATGTTTTTATTGATTTCAGAGAGAGGGGGAGAGGAGAGGGAGAGATACAGAGAGAAACACTGATGTGAGAGAGAAACATTGATCAGTTGCCTCCTGTATGCACCCTGACCAGGGATAAAACCTGCAATCTGAGCATGTGCCCTGACGAGGAATCAGACTGGCAACCTTTCAGTGCATGGGATGATGCTCCACCAACTGAGCCACACCGGCCAGGGCAAGCCCTTGGCTTTTAGTTGTTCAAAGTGCTTTATGCAGTGTTAATGGTTGGTGTAAAATTGAAAGATGTTAAATTGGAGTAAACTATTCAATAGTGAGCTTACATTAATGACGTTGTTTTCTCTTTTTTCATTTCTTTTTCTTTTTCTTGTTTTATTGAGTTTTTTAATAAAGTTGGGCAATCAAATGCTAGAAAAGCTGACTGCACTTGGTAGCGTAAAATAAGTTAACAGTGAACGCTCCTCCCTTTGATCTCATGGCCATATTCAAGCAGGTCTCTGACTGATAATAAATGGAAGAGATATATTTTTTTTCTTTAACAGAAGGACTTTAAAACAACACTTTTAGCCCTGGCTGGTGTTGCTCAGTGGTTGGGGCATCAGCCCATCGCTGAAGGGTTGCGGGTTTGATCCCCAGCCCTGGTTGGGGTGAGTGCAGGAGGCAACTGATTGATGTGTCTCTCTCACATCTGTGTTTCTCAGTCTCTCTTTCCCCTCTTTCCCTCCCTTCCGCTCTCTCTAAAAATCTGGAAAAAATATCCTCAGGTGACAAGTAACAAACAAAAAAACATGACACTTTTATTTATTTATTTAAAATATATCTTTATTGATTTCAGAGAGAGGAAGGGAGAGGAAGAGAGAGAAAGAAACATCAATAATGAGAGTCATTGATCGGCTGCCTCCTGCACACCCCCAACTGGGGATCGAGCCCATAACCCGGGCATGTGCCCTGACCAGGATTCGAGCTGTGATCTGGATCATAGGTCAATGCTCAACCACTGAGCTATGCTGGCCGGGCGACACTTTTATTTTTACTGCAGATGTTGCACAGGTGACTTTCTGGCATTAGCAAGGCCCCTCATGTCTTGGTAAATGTTTTCCTGTACTGCCATCGGAAAGGACGTTTTCTTTTCTTTTTTAAATGTGCTCTTATTGATTCTAGAAAGAGAGAATGGGAGAAGGATAGAGAGAGAATCATGGATGAGAGAAACATCAATCAGCTGCCTCCTGCATGCCCCCTACTGGGGATTGAGCTGGCAACCCTGGCATGTGCCCTGACCTGGAATCAAACTAGTGAACTCTTGGTTCAGAATTCAAAGCTCAATCCACTGCACCACACCATCTGGGTAGAAAGGACATTTTCATTAGATATTCAACAGTGTGGTACCAATTCCAGAGCTGAGTGCACCTTTGAGCAGTGCCCCCTAACTGATAAGAAGTTATCCCGGTTCAGTTTACACTCACCTCCAGAGCTGTTCAGTTGAGTTGATAAACCTCCTTTGGAGGCAGGAATAGGTTATCTAAGAGGAAAGCGAGGTATTTTCAAGGCCACCTTTACATGCTTTTAGCTCCTTTAGAACATTAGATGGCCTGTCAGCAGGGACTGTCATAATGTCCTCTAGGCTTGGCGGGGAAATCTAAACTTTGAGCTCCTGATGAGCCCTCAGAGAGGCCCATAGAGTCCCCCAGGTACCTGCTGAGCTCCAGCTGGTGGGCGAGGCAGGGCAGTGCCTACTGTTTATCCTCCCATTATAGTGCCGTGAAGAACCTTGTCGACAGCAGCGTCTACTTCCGCAGTGTGGAGGGCCTCCTCAAACAGGCCATCAGCATCCGGGACCACATGAACACTGCCACCCAGGGCCACAGGTAGCTCCCAGGACCACCTGCCCCTGCTGCTCTCAGCCTCCTTGCTGTAAGGACCTTCGCTACTCGGCCAGGAACTGCCGCTTATCGCTGCTTGGACAGCCCCCTTTCCTCATCTCACAATGTCTGGTCGCTTCCTCTTGTCCTTTGGTGTCTGTGGCAGGAGAGTTCAGTGACTCAGTACCCCGATCCTGAGCTCTGCTGTGTGCCCAGTCCTGGGCTGCGTGTTGGGGACAGAGAGGTGACCAGGACAGGCATGCTTGTGGTCTCACAGAGAGACACAAAGCAACCAGGTACACACGGAACAGACTAGAGCATTTCAGACATGTGCAAAGGGAAAAAGGGAATATGGGTCCTCTCTGATAAGTCAGAGGAAGTGTGAGCGGAGGCCTGAAAGAATTGCTAACTGAAATGACTTGGGATCATTTTCCAGGCAGGACAGTGGTGAGGACAAAGGCCCTGGGACTAGGGAACTAGGTGTGTTGGAGGAAAATCTAGAGGGTGGGTGTGGCTGGAGCAGGTGAGTGAGGGGGAGATGGGGTCAGGGAGGTAGGCAGCAAGCAGGGAGAGCACCCAGAGCTAGAGGAGGCTTTGAGCTGAAGACCAGATGGTCTAAAAATGAAAAGCACTTACAGTCCTTGCACACTGGGGAGAGAGTTTTGGGGATGTTCTTTTTGTTCATGTTTTTATTATAACTTAATATATGTGCGTTTGAACATACACATACACATGCTGTAAGCTGTAACTTTGAGATGTGTCTGGCTCCTGCAGTTCGGGGTTTTGGCCTGCCCAAACCCCACCAGGTATTTAGAAAGAAGAAAACCTTTGTGTTGCTGTGTCGGAGAACCTAAGACATGAGAATCATAAAATAAAATGTGAATGTGTAAAATGGATGTGCAGCAATCTTCCCTATGAGGGTTTATCTGGGTTTATTTGAATTAAATAACTGTCCAGCTTTGCCTGTTCTGCTGCAGGTTGGTGACAGCCCTCACTAGAGTTGACTGTAAAGTGCCTTGCACAGCTCCCTGCACTCAGTAGGGCCTCAAAAGCCATAGCTTTTACTTTGAACTCATGGTTTCCTAAGTGCTTTCAAATGCCCTGCTTCTCCCTGCTGTTATGAAAATGCAAAGTGCTTTTCTGAAAGCCTCAAACTGCTGCTAACACCTCTCTGTGCAAGCCTTGTGGGTTTGAAGTACCCAGACATCCATGAAGCCCAGCCATGACCTCTGAAGTGGGCGGCTGGTCCCATTTTTACCTAGGACGCTCTGAAGGTTCAGGCCAGGGGTCTTGGGAGGGTGACCCCATGCACACTTCAGCCTAGCTGATCAGGCCTGCTGGCCTCTGACCTCAGCTTCATGGCCTCTGACTTTGGCCTCATGAGTACTGCACGTGTTTTATTCCAGCCCGGAGGAGTTGCCCCTGCCCTCCTCAGCCTGATCCCGGAAGACACTTGGAGGTGCTTTGGGCCCTCCAAACAGGTCAGTGCTTAGTGAGGCCAGGAGCCTTCCTGCGCTCCATGCTCTGAACTAACCCACCCTTTTGTTGTCCAAGAAGTGACCTACCATCTAACCACTCAGGCTTGTAGGATGGTTTGGTCAGGAGGGGGAGGGGGGAGGGGCTGACAATGACTCCTGCTCAGGGTCATTGTCAGCCCATCTTCCTAGTGCGTTCTCTGCCATCTTCCTGCCCCTTATTCAGGCCATAAACCCTTTCCTGATCCCAAGGACCCCTCCAGAACAGAGGAGATCCCACATTTCCCTCCCCTGCCACATGCCAGCTGCTTGCTCTACTTACACACCTTCTCTCAGACAGGGCCCGGCATGGCAGTTACCACACAACTCTGGACTCCTCGTTCCACCTGCTATGTGACCCTGAGCAAGTCCTCCCTCTCTGGTCTCTGCTTTTCCCTTCTGTGGAAGTCACTCATCAGGTGGCAGAGAGTGCTGCTGCATTCGGTGATGTGTAGTGTAGCAGTCAGCTGCTGCATGAGAGACTAGTCCAAAACACAGTGGCTTACAGCACCAATCTGATTGCTTATGATTTTGTGATTTGGGCTGGGCTCAGCTGGGGGCCATTTGTGTGGCACTGTTGGAGCTCCGTGGGGCCAGCAGTCAGAGAGGGCTTACACATCTGACTCTTCACTGGTGCTGTTGGCTGCAAGGGGTCCAATTCTCAACCTCCACGTGTCCACTCCAGCAGGCTGGCTTGGGCGTCTGGTGGCTGGTCACCAAGAGGGAAGCCCCAGTGCACATGGGCTCATTTCGCCTCTACTTGCTTCACATTTGTGGGCGTCCCATTGGTCAAGGCCAGCCATGTGGCCAGGCCAAAAACTGGATGTGAGAGAACTGAAGCAAGGCATCAACACTGGGAGGTGTAGTTGATCGTCTGAGGAGAGTGTGGCACCTAGAAAGGCCTGGTGTATTATTTTGTTCCCATGCAGGACAGACCCTGGCCAATCAGAGGTGCCCAAGGTACTGAGCGGCAGGCTTGTGTAGCTCTCAGAGCCCCTGCGCATCTGTTATGATGGTACTCTGTACCATGGAGGCCCTCTCTGAGGGTTGTGGATGCATGGACAGGGACCCCACAGGCCCTTGAGCAGCAGCCCCGAGAACCAAGAGGCAGCAGAGTTCACACATGTGCGGTCAGAGAGCACTTACTGGGCACCTGCTAAGTATCAGGCTTAGCCCTGGGCCTGGGAGTGGTGAGCAATCCCACAGGCTCTGGGATCACTTGGAAGACATCTGGGAGGGGCTGCTGAAATGTCTACCTGTCCCATCCCCTGTGCCCTGGTTCCTGCCACCCTTATACTTCAAGGACACTGCCCTGCTGCACTACCCACATCCTCCGCAATCTGCTGTCCTTCCACTGCTGTCCCCCTGCTGAGCAAAATGCTCTATGCTCCTCCTGATCCAGCCCTTGTCCCAACAGGCCCTGCTTTGTTCCCCAGAACTGCTACCCCACTTCCTCTCTCAGAGCCTCCATTCCTACTCCCCCACCCAATTGCTTCCCCCTGGGGTCATTGGTGACTTTCAGGGGGTCATGTCTCAGCCTCCCCCAGCCTCTTTCTCCACCTGCCTCTTCCAGGGTCCTACATACAGCCTCATTTTACAGAAGAGGAAACTGAGGCCCCGATGGGTGAGGTACAGTCACACCCAGACCTCCAACCCACCCCCACCCCAGGTTTCATCTCTTCCCCCAGCCCCATCAGGCTCCTGCCTCATTGGGGTAACCCTGCAGCCCTGGGGCCTCTCAGGCCTCCTTGCCTTGACCTTCATCCCTTGTCCCTCATCCCCCAGCCTGGCCAGAGCTGGGCCCTTGGACACAACCTTGTGGGACCTGGCAGGGATGAAAGACTAAGCAGGTGTGGTCCGCTCAGTTTTCCTGCTCCTGCCTCTAGCGTCCAGGCCAGCTGTAAATGTCCTGAGACAAGGCTTTGCTGCCCCTAGACTCCTACCCGATACCAGCCGTGTTCCCTTGGACCAATAACTGCCACCATGTTAATCCCCATTGATCATGCTGTGCTGGGGGCTTTGCTATGGTCATCTTTCATCCTCAGATAGCCCTATAGACAGGTATCACCTTCAAATACAGATGGGAAAAAAGGCTCTGAGAGGTGATGTGACTTGTGCAAGGTCACACAGTTAGAGGAGAGCAAACCCTGCCTGGTTTGGTCCCAGCCTTGCCTCTGACATGCTGTGTGACATGGGGCCTCGAACTGGCCGCCTCTGGTCCTCCCTTTCTTCATCTGGACAAAGAAAGCTGGACTGGACCTTCTATATAGGCTGAGGTGGACATTCATGTACTAGCTTGCCTGGCCTGCTTTCTGCCTCAAGCAGAAACACCCCCCCAGGCTTAGGTGATATGGAGAGCCCACCATGGGACCCCAAATCCAGCTGTACCTAACACTAGTTCCTAAATTACTGTATTTGCCAAAATTGCTTTGAGTCTTTCTGCTAGCTGCAGAAGAACCTACATTGATCCCTTTGAATTCTAGGCCTGGGAGGTCATGTCCTATAGTCTGAACACCTTCAAGGCCAGCTGTGTGTCAACAGAGTATCCAGCAAAATGTATCAGGAAGATCAGAATGCAGTGGTTTGGGGTCCCAGACCCACTGCTCTGGGAGGACCCCCCCCCCATATTTCCCTTGGCACTGTGGGTGGTTGGGAAAGAAGGGTGGCAATGGCCAGGGGCAACCTAGGGGCAACAGACGGTCCTGGTGTGATGTCAGGGCTGTTGAGCCTGAGGGCCTGGGAGAGGGTTTAAGGACACAGGAGGTGTCAAGGAAGTACCACCTCTCACTGCCAGGAAATGGGAGTCAGTCCTCTCGTTCTCCTCCTAAGGTGTAGTGTGGGGCCTCTATGCCTCAGCCTCCCCACCACCCCAGCTCAGTTTGAGGGGAGAGAGGGACCTCAGGTCCATCTTATTGAGGCTCTGGTGTGTGACTGGTGTGTGACCCCCAGAGTCTTCTTACCTGCTCTCAAAGTACCTCTAATTGTCTGTCTCTCCTACCTGTCCACCATGCAATTATTTATCCAGCAAATATTGACTGTCCTCTGTGCGTCAAGCCCTGCCTGCCCAGGGGATGCCCTGGTGAGCAAGACAGGTCAGCCCTGGCTCCATGGCTCAGACTTGGGGGACACGAAGGCAGCTAAGTGAGGTAACTGCACATATCCCAAGGGCACTGTGAGGTAGTAGGGGGCAACTATGGGGTGCCCCAGACTTTTCCAAGGCTCTCTGCCACCCACAGCCCCTGGATGCAACCTCAGCCAGAAACTAATAGTTCTCACAAAGAGGTCTATGCAGGACTCTGGGCTATCAGACCCCCCACACTGGAGCCCAAGGGACCTCAGGGGAAGAAGTGGGGGCTGGTGATTTGCATCTCATTTGCCTGGCCATCTCTCCCTTCACACCCTAAGAACGGGCCATCACAGCCGGCAGCCAGGGGGCGCAAGAGGCAAAGGCTTGGCCGGGCACTCGGCCTCTAACTGATCATTGTCCTCAGTCCTGGCTGATTGCAGTAGGAGCATTGTAACCCTTAGCTCTTTTTCACCCTGTATGTCCTCAGTTCCATTTTTCAGAGAGCAATCTAAGGCTCCTTGAGGCTGGACTACTCAGCAGGATCTTGCATCTGTCCCCAGGCGTTCCTGGTCACACGCTGCTGGTGCTCCCTCCTCAGGGTGTGGCATTCAAGCTCAGTAGGACTTGCTTGCTCCTAGCAGAGCCCCAGAGATAGGTGGGCAGCTGGGAGAAAGGCAGTGAGCTCCCCGTGCCTTGGGGCAAGAGTCCAGTACTCATGAGGGTGAGGGTGATCTGGAAGGGATCCCAGCCCTGGCAGAGTGTGGCTTCTCCACTGACCCCTCCCAGCCCACCCAAAGCTCCTTCAGATCTGCAGATGGGGGAAAAGGAGGCCCAAGAGGGCAGCAAGGCCCCCAGTTGGTCCGCAGTGGTCAAGGTGGAAGTCAGACTTGAGTTTGGTTTTTGTCATCCCCTGGTCCAAGTCATGGTTTTATTTCAGCTCTGCTCTGAGGGTCCTGCCCCTGGGAAGTCCCCTCCTAGCCCTGTCATATCCCCCAGTGAGGCCTCTGGATGCCCCAAACTTGGTCTCATGCCCCTCCGCCATTCATACCCTCTCCTGGGCTCTCTGGTTGTGCAAGAAACCAGTGGAGATGCCCCTGTGGTGCTGACACACACTGGGCCTGGTCCCAAGGAATCCCTAGGCTGGGGGAAACAGAGCTGGACACAGACATCTCCAAACCCCCCGGGTCAGTGCTGGCCTGGAAGGAGGGGTGGGGGTGGGAGAACCTCGAATGGGAGGAGGATATAGAAGGCTTTTGAAGGAAGGGGCATTGAAGGTGGACCTTAAAAGGCCCCCCAAAAGAGAAGCTGCTATTGTCCCCACTTTTCATGTGAACAAATGGGCTCAAAGTGGCAAAGTGACTGGCCTGAAGTCACACAGTGAGTGGGCATTGGAGCTGGGATGGGGACCCAGGATTCTTTAACCTGAGGCTCTACCTGCTGGACCACACTGCCCTTGCCATGAAGAGTCCTTCAAGCCTTCCCCTGCTGACGTAGTGGGAGAGGACCTGGAAAAAGGGGACTTGGAGGAAGCAGCTTTTCCACCTCGCCACCACCCCACCCCTATCTCCCCCATCTTCAGGGCCCCTTCCCAGATCCCTCACCTCTGGCCCTCTCCAACCCTTCCTAGTCCCAACCCACCCCTCTACCCTCCAACATCTTACTCCAGTAACTAAGGTGTCATCTGAAAAGACTGAGGTTGAGAATTTTGACTGTTCCAATGGGAGATAGGGGCCCACAAAGAGTGACACAGCCAGTGATGGGGAGAGTATAGGATAGGAACAGGGGCAAGGAAAAAAATGAGGGGCTGTTATAGGAAATAGGATGTGAGTGATAGAAGATGAAATGGAGGGGCAGGAGCATAGGAGGGCACCCCAATGGTGGGAGGGGGCAGGAGTCGGGTGGGTGTACAGGGGGCAGCCCCAGCCAACTCAGCTCAGGCCTGCTCTTCCCACCACCCACAGCTGCTCCCAGAGCTGCTCCAGCTGCTGCCCTTATGTAACCAGAGCCTGCCTGTTGCATCAGAGATAGCAGGCCGCAGCAGGTAAACAGAGTGGCCCTTGGGGGGCCTGGGCTCCCCAGCCACCTCCACGCTCCCCAAGCCTTGTTCTGTATCTTGGAGTCGAGGCAGAAGCCCCCGGATTGGCATGGGCCCTGGTGTGTTCTTGGGATACCTGAGTGTCTTGCATTGGACACTGAGGGGCAATGGTGGCAGGGGTGGGAGAGGCAGGACCCCTGACCCCTACCTTATGATACAGTGTGAACCCTAGTTTGTTTTTTTAAATTGATTTCAGAGAGAGAGGAAGGGAGAGGGAGAGAGAGAGAGAGAAACATCAATAATGAGAGTCATTGATTGGCTGCCTCCTGCATGCCCCCCTGCTGGGGATCAAGCTCACAACTGGAGCATATGTCCTGATGGGGGAATTGAACCGAGATCTCCTGGATCGTGGGTCAATGCTCAACCACTGAGCCACGCTGGCTGGGCTGAAACCTAGTCTTTATGTCCAAAGAGGAGTATGTGCTCAGGCTAGGAATCCAAACTGCCCATGTCACAGATGGGTAAACTGAGGTAAGGAAGAAGCACAAGCCTGTCCCTTGCCTTAGTGTCCTCCACACTTGATATTTCCACATTCTCACCCTTGAGTCCAGGCTTGCAGCCACGTCCTGTTGTCTTCTGAGAAGGTGGACACCAGACAGCCATGTAATCTGCCTGTACCCCACTTCATCTGCCCCAAATTGACCACCTCCTCTCCATCTCCAACCGCTCCTTGGGCTCCCAATCCCATCTACTCCTGCTCTGGCTTCATCTTCCTCATCTCTCCCACCAAAGAACACTACTCTTCCTCTGCACCTTTGCAAGGGCTGTTTCATCTTGGAAAACTCTTCTTCCAGTGGCAAGCTCCTACTCAGCCTTCAAGGTCCAGTATAAAAATGTCCCCTCTTCTGGGAAGCGCTTCCTGACATCCTGATCCCAAGGGAGGGGTGATGCTGGAGGAGTGTGTGGTGGCTGCTCTGCCTCCTTCAGACTGGGGGCTTCTTCAGGATCACCTAGTCCAACATTATCTTGTAATTCTTTTCACCTTGATTCACTCACCAACCTTCCTCTGACACCCCTCTGGGCCTGGCCCAGTGCTGGGTGGTGCTGGGATCCCAGGGAAGATGTGGATTTAGAGGCCTGGGCTGGGGCCCAGTCTTGGAAGCCGTCCCTCCCCCCCATCAGCTGACTTTTGAAGTAGAGGAGAGCACCCAGCAGCCTAGGGGATCTGTCACTCTCCTGTAGATGGGAGGGGTCACACAGGTGACACCGGAGCCTCTTTCTGCAGTCCCTCCGTTTGGGTGAGAGCAAGAGTCAGTGTTGGCTTTGAGAAAAGTTCGGTCTCTGGGACCATCAGGGACAGAGTTGCACTTCGCTCAGGATGGAGGAAGTCCTGTGTTGAGGCTGGTGGTGATTAGAGACAATCCAGATTAGGGTGAGGGTCACAGTAAGGTCGGAGAGGGCAGTGAGAGCGGGGAAAGCCTAGCGGGTCTAATCCAACCCCTTCCCCTCCCCCTGTCCCTCTCCCTCACCACACGCATCTTCAGTGTCTTCCCCAGTGTGAGCCCTAGTCCCCGAAATCCCGAGGCGGGGCCATACCCAAGTCCCCGCCCTCTATGCAAATGTACGCCCCACCCAATCAGCTCCCGGGGCGGGGCCGCAGGCTCTGAAGGCACCTGTGGCGCCGGAGGCCGGGCACTCTGTGCCGCCGCTGCAGATCCGCGCGCGTCCGACGGTCCAGGCGGAGCAGGTGCGTGTGCGTCGGCAGGAGGCTTGTCAGGACGGGGCTCTTGTGGCGTCCTTTGAATGTCACCTGTGGGCTGGGCTGGGTTTGAAGGTCTGAGTGTGCTGCTGTGCTTCGAAAGTGGTGTGTCTACGAGGTGAGTCCTAGGATTGTGAGTCCGAGGGGTTGTGTATCCAAAGGGTGTGAGTCCGAGGGGTGTGGGTCTGAGGGGTGTGAATTCGAGGGGGTGTGAATCCTAGGGATGTGTGTCTGAGGAGTGTCTGTACAAGAGGCGTGAGTCC
The DNA here is from genome assembly GCF_964146895.1 of Miniopterus schreibersii. Classification (NCBI taxonomy): domain Eukaryota; kingdom Metazoa; phylum Chordata; class Mammalia; order Chiroptera; family Miniopteridae; genus Miniopterus; species Miniopterus schreibersii. The sequence goes on along the minus strand of NC_138105.1, from coordinate 74,530,647 downwards.
GAGAGGTGTGAGCCTGAGGGGCAGGTTGTATCAGAGGGGCTGTGAGTCCTAGGGTTGTGTTTCTGAGAGGCTGTGTGTCCAAGGGGTGTGTGTCGGAGGGTTTTGATGTCAGCTGGGGAGGAGTTGTGTGTCCAAAGTTGTGGTGCCACGAGACCCTGTTGTGTGTCTGTGAGCTGTGTGTCTGGTCTGTGGGCTGTAGTGCCCTCCTCTCCTGAAGTACACCCCTCTTCATACCCTTGAGGCTTCTGTGCATAACCCTGTGCCTTCCTGCTGTGGGTGTACCCTCATGTGTCACGGCCTCAGACCCCCATGTGGCGTGACAATCTCTGTGCCTGTGACTGTTATGACCCTCACCTGCACGGTGGTGTCTATGCCTCATGCAACAAATGTGGGGCCCCTGTTGGGCCCACGGGGTACCCATGTGGTGGGTATGGAGCCCTTGGGTGGTAGGTCACAGTTGCCTTGAAGGGGGGCTACCACCTTCCCTGTGCCCCCGTGTCCCCATCTGGTACATGGGTACAGGGACAATACTGAGCACATGACAAACTGGTGGCTGTTACTTTCACAGTCATGGTTCCCTCTCTCCGTCTTTCTCAGAGTCCAGGGTTGCAGATGTTGGTCAGCGACTGCGGTCCCTGGCCAACCCCAGTCCCCAGCTATAGACCTGAGAAGTCAGAAATAGCTGAGGCCTCCTGCCTAGCCTGAGTGAGAAAGCCTCATTGGGAATGTCAGGAACTCTGGACCTTTGGCATCCGGGTATAAGAACTCTCGGGGTGAAAGAACTAGGTTCATAAAAGTCTTTAGACTTGGAAGGATGGGTGTGTGGAGTTTGAAGTCAGCCTCACATTCTCCTGTGCCATGCCTGCCTCACACCACCTGTCTGAGCTGAGGAGTGAGTCTTGCCTTCCAGGGAATGAAATTTCTGGATATTTAGGGCCCTGGGGTCTCACATACAAGACCTGGAAGCTGATTATCTGGCCTGAAGTCCCACTTTGCAGGAGAGAAGACTGAGGCCAGGTACAGACACCCAGGCACCTCAGAGAAAGGATGGAGCACACGATGGCCCCCCAGCCCTCTGAGAGAACAAAAGCCAGGGGCTCCAGCTCTCTGTATGGCCTCAGGCAGGTTGCTGCCCTTCTCTGAGCTCTGTGGCCACCCCTGTGACCTGAGCAAAATGAGCTCCATCTTACTTCCCATCTCCACCTAATGATTTATTTCATTAAATCATTACCCAACCAAGCAGACATCTGGAAAATGCAAATTAAGAGGAGAAAGGGAATTAAAATCATTTATTACCCCAACTCAGATGCAATGAATGTAGACATGTTGGAGATTTGGCCTTCTGGAAGATTTGAGGCACATGCACCTGGAGACAGATGTCATTTTTTGGAAAGAATTTATCGTATATCTTTTGGGTTATCATTTGGAGTGAGAGAGCTCACCCCAGTCCTGGCCCCGAAGTACCCATGGGGTACACACAGAGGTTGGGTCCCATTTCTGATCCCCCAAGAGTCTCTCTGGGCATATATCATGGGTGCTTGTGACATTGTCCCGTCACTCTTAGGCTCAGGAACAAATGTCTTGCACCACAGCGGTGCCCAGGCCCACTTCCCAGACTGGGTGGTCACAGGACCACCCTGGGGTACAAACCCGGGCTTGAGTAGGGATCTAGGGGTTCTTGATGTGTGGCCCTGGGAAGAAGCCCACTTTATCCTGTGTAAAATAGGGCAGCTGTCTCCGCTTCACCGGGCTGTCTGTGGGTCAGGTGGGTCCTGTGTGTAAATGAGGTGACGCGTGGGCCCAGGCCTGAGGTGCCATCCGAACTGTGACCAAGCAGAGGTGCCTATAAGCCCTATCCAGGTCCATCGCACCTCACCCTCCGTCAGGGGCCAAGGAGGCCTCAGGTCCATTGGCTTCCCTGTTCTGTTCTCCAGGCTCAAGTTCACCTAAGGTCGAGGTGGGGACCTTGGAAGGGAGCAATTGAGTGAGGCTGGTTGGAATAAGGAGCCACTGCTATGGGCACAGGACTACCTTGTCCACTTTCCATACCTACAACCCCCACTGCCTTCTGATGGATGCTGTCCCAACCTCTTGCCCAGACAAGATTTCTCCCCACTGCAGCCTCTGGTTCTGCTGAAAATCCTGAATCAAACCACAGCCCTCCCCTGCTCATGTGCCCTTTATGGCTCCTCATTGCTCTATCGTCTACCCTCTGACCCTGATCCCCCAGGCCTCTAGCAGCCTCTCTGCCATCCTTGGTCTCCATCTGCCCCTCACGCACTCTGTCCCAGCCACACTGGCCTTCTCCTGTGTCTGGAATCTGCCCAGCATGTTCCCGCCTCAGGGCCTTTGCATCTACCATTCCTTCCATCAGGCAGCCTCTCCCCCACGTCCCCACATGGCTGGTGTCCTCTCATCCTTGAGGCACACTTTTCAGAAAAGCCCTCTGGCCCCTCTGTTCAAAGCAGCTCCTTCTACAACACACCCCACTGCCTACCCCTGTTGAATTTCTTCCTTGAAGGCCTCTGTTCCTGACAGTTATGTCTGTTGTTACCTCCCCCACAAGACTAGGCAATGGGGGAGACCAGTCTGGGTCTGTTCTCTCCCTGCCCCTGTGTCCCTGGTACCTGGTGAGCTCCCAGACTTTTCTGGGGGAATAGAGGGGGGACCAGGGATGCCTGAAAGCCCTGACTTGGAGTCTCTGCTGACTGTGTCTTGGGTCTATGGGGCCGTGGGCCAAGTCCCTTCTGCCCAGCACTGACAGATGTGCTAATTTCCCAAGCAGGGAGCCCTGGGCCTCTGGGGATGACTTTCTGGGGCCCCACGGGGAGATCTTTCTCTGGAACAAAGAGGGAAACCTTGGGCCATTCCTGCAGCTGCACTGTGGCTTCCAGGACCTTGCTGGGGGCCTTGGTTAGCCCTGGGCTCCAATCTGCCTTGGACAGTAGGGTTGGGCCCTGAATGTAGAGTCTCTCTGACCCCAGGAGTCAGGATCCTGTCTCTCGAGAGATTGGATGAGGCAGTGGACCTCTGTTTGCATTGTCTGTGACAGAGTAACTGGCCTCTGTGGCAGATGAGCATGTGCCAGGTAGGACCTGCACATCCTCAGGACATGGTTCCGATGTGGCAGTGGGACCTTCAGAGGATCAGTCCCTTGGCCTGAGAGGAGCACAAACACTATCCAGTTGGCTGTTGTGCTGTTGGCTCTTTAGAGCAGGGGTTTCAAATTGGCAGCCTGTGAGACAGATGTGAGCCTCAAATGTGTTTTGTGGGTCACGAGGTGTTTAAAAGAAAAGTGAACCAGTTGCCAGTGGTTCTTCCATTTGTTAAGCCGTTGTTTGTTCATTCATTTAGGAAGGTTGACTGGGGGCCTACTGTGTGCCAGGTGCTAAGGAGGCCATTCTTCCCCTCACAGGGTAGACATCCTCATGGGGGAACATGATTATCAAAGAAAGCAACAAAGAAGCATAAAAAATATCCAGTAGGGCCAAGTGCTGCAGGGAGAGATGGATCCTGCCTGGGGAAACTGGTGCTTCCAGAAACAGCGGTTTCTGTTCAGCCTTGAAGGATGTCTCCTCAGACCCAAGCATTCCAGGGGAGGCCACAGCCTAGGCTTTGGGAAAGTAGAAGGGCTGTCTGGGGTTGGTGTGTCAGGTGCCTGGAAAGACAGAGGTGGTCTGGGAATTTGCCGGTACTTAAGACCTCCCCAACAGGAGGAACAAGGGGGAGGAGTGCAGAGGGAACTCACAGGGGCCCATTGTACAAACAGGGAAACTGAGTCTCAGAGCACTTCAGGCAATGAGTGTGTGGTGGAGCCAGGATTAGAACCCTGGTCTGGCCAGGCCCACAGCTGCAGCCCTGGCCTCTCAGTGCATGGCAACAATGACCCCTCCCTGGAGCAGGCCTGGGGAGGGGTCTATGAAGGTGAGTCTGAGGGTCCCCCAATGGGTCTCAGTTTCCTCATGGGTGCCAGAGGGAGCTAGGAACAAAGGGATCCCAAAGGGTCTTCTCCAGCTGGAACATTTTGGGTTTCTAGAATTCAGAGGTGCATTCGGTGACACACCCCACCCTCAAACCCCCAGCTTCCTTGGAGGGTGCTGACTATCTTGCCTCGGGAAGCCAGAGGGTGGGTGATACCACTGTAGGGATGGGGCCCTACCTGTGTGTGGGGACCTGAATGTAATGGGGACCAACATGGAATCTGCATATGTTTGGGGTGCTCTAAGGGTCTGCATGTTGTTGGGGGGTCTAGTGTGTTTGGGGATCTATGTGCATTTGGGGGATCAGCATGTGTTGAAGGCTCTGTGTGTGCTGGGCAATCTGTGTTTGGGAATATGGGTGTTTGAAGAGCTATGTGGTTTGGGGGAGTCTGCATGTATTGTGGACTTCATGTTTTGGGGTATTTTGTATGTAGGATCCACGTGCATGTTTCTGGGGCTCCATATGTTTTGGGCACCTGTGGATTTTTTTAGGCACCTGGGGATCTGCATGTGTTTAGGGGAACCTCTCTACCTCTGCCCCATCAGTCCATGTGAGAAATAGGCTTTCTCCTGACCCCCTGTCCCCTAGCCTTCCTCGATCTGCCTGGGGCCCTTACTCTGAGCTGAGTGTCCCCTCTCCGGCTAAGGAGCAGTCACCCTAAGGTCAGAGCCCAGTGACGGGAAGAGGGAAAATAGCATCTACAGAACACCTACTTCCTAGCCCCACCAAACTTGGGCACCCCTGACTCCCTATTTTCTGGGGCAGGAAACTGATGCCCAGAGAAGTTTGGCCCCATGAGAGGCACTGCTGGAGCCCACCTTGTCCCCGAGGGCAGGTATGGGGCTCCAGGGGCTGCTGTGGGCTGAGCCAGCCCCTAGGTCACCCACAGTGCCCTCCGTCTGAGGCACCGTCTCCCAGGTCCCAGGGAGGAGGCAGGCCCAGAGCCTGGCTGGAGGGAGGGCCTTTGGCAGCTGGGGTCAGAGCCACTAGAACCCTCGGGGGGGGGGGGGTCCTGGCTTTCCAAGGGGCTCTTCCTGTTGCCAGTAATGAGGTACTTGGGGAACAAGTGATGAAACTACTGCCTGGGTTGCGTGAGGCAGGCCGCTGGCCTGATTTGCTGCACAGTGGCCCAGGAGCAGCGCCCCCTCCCCGCTTCGCAGAGTCCCTGCGGGCCCTCACCTCCCCCCACCACCCACCTGCTTCTCACTTCTCCTTTCCTACCCTCCTTTCCCGGCCTGGGTCCCCGCCAAGCTGTGGCCTCTGGGCTCAGGGGTCTGGCAGCATGCTGTCACTCATCCCCCTATTAAAGTCCCAATGGGAGCTGAGAAGAGGAACTTGATTTGTTCCTGATCTTTTCTCTCAAACCCTCACTGCAAAGCCTTTGAGGCCATAATTCTGTGACCCATTTTATGAGGCAGGAAATGGGGGCTCGATGTTGCCAAGTGTGTCCTGTGCTTGTCACCATGGTCTTGCAAGATGGCACGCTGATTCAGCGTCCCCAGTTCCAAGGCCGGGTCTTTCTGACCTCTGAGAGGCCACAAGACGAGGTCCAGAGACACTTTGTGTGCACCAGCCCACCCCCCCTCCCCAGCTGGTGGAAGAAGGATTCTTACTCCCACTTACAGGTGAGAAAACTGAGTCCTCCTGTGGAGAGAGGCCAGGGTGAAGGGTCAGTGGGAGGGTGGGATTCCTTTCACTCCCCCCCTCTCCATCACCAGGGGCTAAGGGGCTTCACTAGGCCAGGGAAGTGACAGTCATGGCCTGAAGGATCCCAGAGATATTTGTTGATTGACTTAATGACCAAAGGTCTCACCACAGAGTTTGTGGTGCTCCAGAAACTCCTGAAAATCTTCCTTCATACCCCCAGCGCTTCCCCTACACAGTGCTCAAACCTGGGACCCTGGGTTCCTTCCCCATGCTAGGTGTGTGCTACCAGTGTGTCCTGTCCCCTCTATTGACAACCAATCCATGCACTTCTGCCCACCTGCATCCCCATTTCAGTTCAGAGGCCTGTTCTCTCGCCTGGACACCTGCCCAGCCTCTCCCTGTCACCTCACTCCTGCCTAGACAGATGCTGCTCCCCATGGCAACCAGGAGCTGGCGGGAGCTTTTTTAAAAAATCTTTTGATTGAGATAAATCACAGAAATCATCCAAGTAGAACTAACAAATTTGCACAAATGGAACATATTTCTGTACCCAGACCCTGGACTAGGGACCAGAACACCCCAGCCTCTAGGACTCCTGCTGCCCTGTCACGGCACCTGCCCTTGCAGCCACTGTGCAGACATCCATCACCGTAAGTGAGTTTTGCCTGTTCTGGAACTTCATGTAAATGGACTCACATGGCATGTCTCCTCTGTGGAGTCCGGCACTATTGAATTGGCACAGGTCTGGGAGATTCCCCCAGGCTGTTGCATGGGGCTAGAGCGCATCCTTTTTCTGTGCAATGTAGCAGTCCATTGTAGAATCTACCAGAAAGTATTTACCAATTCTTCCATTGAGGGCATTTGGATTGTTTCCAGTTTGGGGCTATAGTGAATGAAGCTGCTGAGAACACTCTTGTCTGTGTCCGTTGGTAAAACATAGACCCATTTATCTTGGGTGAACACTGAGGGGAGAGATGACTGTGTCACAGGGTAGACATATGTTCATGTTTAGTAAATGCCACTTTTCCACAGTCGCTGTACCTTTTTTCCTCCCACCAACAATGCATGTGAGTACAAGGGGATTTTTAAAACTGTAAAATCATATCCTGACCCTCCCTTGCCCCCAAACTCTGCATGGCTTCCCATTGCCCTCAGAGTAAAGCCCACAAATACCTATATGACCCAACCTCCACAACCCTCCCACCACCATTCTCCTGGCCTCTCCCCCTCGCCACGCTGTCCAGCCATACAGACTTCTTTGATTTTTTTTTTTTTAATGCCAAACTCATGATCACTCTGACCTTTGGCCCTTGCAGTTCCACTGCCAGGACTACCCTTCCCCCAGATCTTTCCACCACTGACTCCTCCTCACTTGACTGTCTCTTTCTCATGCTTCAGGTCTCAGCCCAAATATCACCTCTTCTTTCTCAAAATCCCTGGCTAACGTTGCCCCTTTCAGGACCAATACTTCGCTCTTTTTGGACTTCTGACAAACGAGAATTCATAAAAATGACCTGGGCAGTTCATATTGTTTTCAAAGGTCCGAGTTTGTTTAAATAACATTGCACTTTCCTGTCCTTTGAAGTTTGATAAAACAGCCATACAACCATCTGGGCCTATTGTCTTTTTATGGTAGGTCTCAGTCACTTTTCCAGTCTTCCATGGCCATTACTCTACCTATACTTTTTACTTCTAAGATCTGTTTATCACAGTGGTTGAAACATTGTTGATCTTAATAAATGCTAAGTATGAGGGTGCAAAGAAAGCAGTGGGGAAGGGCTGGTCTCTTGGCTTCAAATGTCCACCCCACTGCCCATCTGCTCAGGCTGCCCCCATCCAGTCTCTCCATTGAGGCCTGATTACATGCTTCCTCCTCTGAGGTGCCCTCTTGGATTTCTCCTGAACCTTCTTCCTTGCTCCATTTCCTGTCGACGGGTCCACCTCTCTACCTCTCTGCTAGGCAGATGCCATAAGCTCTCTGCTTTCTGGCTGGACACTGGTGTGGGGGATGCACAGAAGAGGCTTCCCCAAACCTCAGCCTCTGCCCTCGTGCCTGGCACATTCGGCAGCCACTGCCACCTCCCCCCAGCAGTTCCGATCACGCCAACATCTGGAGAACTTGTCGCTGGTCTGTCTGCAGCTCGGGGTGGGGATTTGCATGTGAGTACAAATATATATGCACACCCTGGGTCTTCCACCCCCACATTCCTTGGCTGGCCCTTCACACCTGGGTCTGAGACAGGTCCACTCAGTGGCTGGATTTGCATGCGCGTGTATTTCTGGGTAGGGAGTCAGCTGGGGGAGTCTGAGAGGAAGTTGTTGAGGGAAGCTGGGGGTAGTTCAGACGTGTCTCTTTTTTTAAAAAATCCTCACCCGAGGATACTTTTTCCATTGCTTTTCAGAGAGAGTGGAAGGGAGAGAGAGAGAGAGAGATAGAAACATCAATGTGAAAGAGACACATGGGTTGGTTGCCTCCCCCACACACACACCACACTGGGGTCAGGGATTGAGCCTGCAACCGAAGTACGTGCCCTTGACCAGAATCAAACACAAAACCCTTCAGTGTGCGTGGGCTGATGATCTAACCACTGAGCAAAACCGGCTAGGGCCTGACCTGTCTCTTTGGACCTGCTCCATTCACCAAATCTATCCAGCGACCCCTAAATCTGATCCTGAGGGACTTCTAGTCTGGATCCCAGCCCCACGGATATGCACATCCCCAGCCCCATGGGGTCAGAACTGAAGGGAAGGATGGGAGCTGTAGCAGTCCAGAATGAGGGCAGGGAGGGCTTCCTGGAGGGGTGTATTTTTTTAAAACTATTTTTAAAACTATTTTTTTATTGATTTCAGAGAGAGAGAAAGGGAGAGGGAGAGAAAAGCCTTGATCGGCTGCCTCCTGCACCCCCCTACTGGGGATCAAGCGCAAAACCCAGGCATGTGCCCTGACTAGGAATCGAACTCGTGACCTTTTGGTGCATGGGACAACACTCAACCAACTGAGCCACACAGGCCAGGGTGAGGGATGGATTTTTTGAGCTGGGCTTTGAAGTGTGAATAGGAGTTGGCCAGGTGAGGAAGGGGCTAAAGGGCTTTCCAGGCAGAGGCATTTTGTTGAAGGTAGACAAAGATGGGCAGGGATTGCCTGGGGCAGGGCCTTGAATGCCAGGCTGGGAACTGAAACTTTCTCTTGATGGCAGTTGGAGCCATGAAGAGTGTGTGAGCAGGGAGGGTCATGATCAAAGCTTTGTGCTGGGTTGATCCCACTAGGGCCAAAGCTGAGGATGACTTTAGTTCCTGTGTGAGGATTGGGAGTTCCAGGGTCATTGAGGGTCAGAAGAGTCAAACTCCTGTGTGAGCCCATCTGTGCCTCTCAGACATGGCCACAGAGATGGCAGAGGATCTGGTACCTTCTGAAGGACCCAAAGAGCCCTGGAGTACAGTGACTTCACCTCCAGTCTCTGCCCAGATGGATGCAGCCCTGGCCACCCCTCCAGTATCCTGCCATCTTTATCCTGTCCCGTCCCCACCATGGCAGCCGTGGAAAGGTTTTTCAATGATAAATCAAACTCCATCTCTTCTTAGTCAAACCCTACCATGGCTCTCCATCGCTTTTTGACCCAAACTCAGGACCTTCCCCACAGTTCAGAGGACCCAGAGTGGCCCTGCTTCTGCGGCTTCTCCCTCAAGCTCCTCACTCCGGCCTTGTTACTGTGTCTCGTCCCTCCTCAGGGCCTTTGCACCTGCTCTTCCTTCTGTCTGGAACTCACTTCCTATCTCAGCTCTTGGGTTGACCTTTTGGCTCTTGTGGCTCCCCCATTATGTGACCCCTGCCCTAGCAGGGATGTCCTTGTCTAAAATGGGGACAGACTGAGAAGGGGCTGGAGTCAGATATTCCAGGCTCAGATTCTCAAGTTCCACGTTCCCATGGGACACCAGGCGTGGGGGGCATTTCCGGAGTCATCTTGGCACCAGGACCTCCAGGCCAGTGCCCCCCTTCTGTCCCCAGGGACCCATTAGGGTGAGGGCAACACATCCCAACCGTGGGAACGCGCCCGGTTCCAGCCAGGGATTAAAATAGCCCCAGAGGTTAAATTTAGCAAATCAATATGAAGCTAGGGGGCTGGGGCAGGGGCTCTCATCACTCGGTTATGCATAGTTGTGATTGCTCAGAAACCCAGCCCAGAGAAGGTAGAGGGCACTCCAGGGGTCACACAGTGGGCTACATATGATCGCCAAAACATCTTACTCTCCTGGGCCCTGGGACTCTGGGATGAAAGGGGTCCTACCCAGACTCCTCAGGCTGAGGTCTGAGAAGCAGATGTGGTTACTTGTGGAGGCAGACCTACATTTCCCTACACTTCCCTGAGCTTGTTTCCAGGTGTTTGCCAGGTGCTCTGCATTTCATACCCACCCCATTCACAGGACAGCAATCTGAGGCCCAGGGAGAGGCCCCTTTGCTGAGGGCTGCCCAGTGGGTCAGAGACCAGCTAGGACCTGAGCTCAGGCCCACTTACCCTGGATAGGCCTGTGACATTGCCTCAGTCACCTGTGACACAGGAGTGGCTGGGGGTCAAGTGGCGTCACAGAATTAATGGAGGGGTATCAGGGATCTCAGAGGCTTTGGGGTGGCTGACTGTACAGCATGATGGGTGAGGCATGACAGGTTTCTTTGATCCAATGCTTCCTGCATGGGAGGCACTGGGGAAGCCTTGGACCCCAACATGCTGTTTGTCTTGGGGACATGCTGCCCTCATTGAGTTGCCCACTCTCTTTTGGGGACCACACCGGGGAGATCTGAAATCCCTGTGAGGAGAGTCCAGGGTGTCTCTCAAGTTGCCCTGGGCCCAAATCGTGGCCTGAGGGCTCCAAGCCTGAGGCCTTTCCAGGACATCCTCACCTCCTGGCAGAAAGTGGGGCAGGAGTGGGTTTCTGTTATTAAAAAAAAATTTTTTTTTAACAGAAATAGTCCATATTCACTCAGGGGAAAAGTTAGTAAGTTCAGATAATCAAAAAGGAAAAATAAAAGACATAAAAGGCCACACATTGTGTGATTCCTTTTATATGAAATGTCCAGGACAGGCAAATCTAGAGACAGAAAGCAGATCAGTGGTTGCCAGGGGCTGGGGAACAGGGATGGGGAGTGGCTGCTCATGGGAATGGAGTCTCTTTTTGGGGTATGAAAAATTTCTGGAACTAGATAGAAGTGATGGTTCTACAACACTGTGAATGAACTAAATGCCACTAAATTGTGTACTTTAAAACAGTGAATTTTGTGTTATGTGAATTGCACCACAATTTTTAAAAAAAGGAAAACTCACTGGTAAATTTCCATCAGACAGTGTTTCCCATCATGAGTATTTCCTCTGTCTTTTTTCCACACTCAATGAAATTTTTAAATGTATATTTTTAATTTTGTTGTTGGGTGTTTTTTTTTTAATTTTTAAATATTTTTATTGATTTTTAGAGAGAGAGGAAGGGAGAGGAAGAGAAAGAGAGAAACATCGATGTGAGAGAGAAACAGTGATCGGTTGCCTCCCACATGCAACCGGCCAGGGATTGAACCTAAGACCTAGGTATGTGCCCTGACTGGGAATTGAACCTTCCACCCTTGGTTGTATGGGACGACTCTCCAACCAACTGAACCACACGGACCAGGGCTACATGTGTGCTTTGTTTTGTTTTTGTAACCACAGCCCTCGATCTGATTCAGGGAGCTATTGTGTTGAATGAGTTGAAAGACGTCCGATGGGCAGACCTGGCTCACTTTCAGAGGCTCAGGATTACTGAGTGCTGCATCGGATGTCCCTCCAACCTGGCCTGTTGAGGGCTGTTGCGAATATTCATAATAGCTGTATGTATGTGGCATCTGCTGTGTGCTGGGCAGATGTAGTTAGCTCATTTTGTCCCCAACAACGAGCCATACACAATGCTGTCATCCCTACTGCACAGACAGGTGCCCAGGGAGATCAGCCTCTCTGAGGTACCATAGTTACCAGGGGGTACTTTTTTAGATGCTGGGGCAGGAGCATTTGTACTACCATCTTTCATGCTGGGTCAGCCTTCTCCTCAGGTGGAGTTGGTGCAAAGGTGTTCATTGAGCATCTACTGCATCCTGGGCTGGTTGAGAATGGGGGTCGTGGGGGTGGCCCAACCTGCCTTGATTTCCTCCATCAATTCCCCTCAGTGCCTGGCAGGGGGAGGTGGAGCACAGAAGGAAGGCTGGTTGCCTGATCCCACTTTCCACCCACTCACTATGCCCCTTCTTTTCCTTTTCCCCCAGACCAAGGTCGCTCTGCCCAGCCTGGGACGATGGGGAGGAAAAAAATACAGATCTCACGCATTCTGGACCAAAGGAATCGTCAGGTGAGTTCATTGGGTGGAACGGTGGTTGTCGGAAGGCATTCATGGCAGGGGACAGGGCCTGGCAAAGGCCTAGCTGTTTTGGGGAATTGTGGGGGAATGAGTCTTGATGCCATGTCTAGAGTTTGAGATGTAGCACTTGCTCATTTTCATGATGATTCACTGAAGTCCTGGTCATAGAGGAGATGAAGCTTTACACAAACACACCCAACCCAGAGGGCTGGATTAGAGGGAGGCACAGAACTGGGGAAGCTCAGGGAGGGAGTGTGGGCTCTGCCTAGGAGACCAAGGAAAACTTCCCAAAGGAGAGGTCATTTGGGCTGGGTTTTGAAGCATTAACGGAAGTTTGCCAGGCTGAGAAGTGAGAAGTACAGCCAGAAAGAACAGCACATGCAGAGGCACAGAATCATGAGGCGTGTTCACGAAACAGGCCCCTCCATCCCCCCATGCCACCCCGAATCTTTGCCTTCTCCTTCTCACCTGTGGGTCCTGGGTCTAGGTGACATTTACCAAAAGGAAGTTCGGGCTGATGAAGAAGGCCTATGAGCTGAGTGTGCTCTGCGACTGTGAGATTGCTCTCATCATCTTCAACAGCGCCAATCGCCTCTTCCAGTATGCCAGCACGGACATGGACCGTGTGCTCCTGAAGTACACGGAGTACAGCGAACCCCACGAGAGCCGCACCAACACTGACATCCTCGAGGTACCCTGGACCCTCCTCCCCACGAAGCCAGAACACTGCTCCCTCAGAGCTTAGGGAGTCTTGGTTTGTACAAAAGATGACTGTTGCACTCTGGCGTTGCTGCCAGTTAAAGCAGGTTTTGGGGTAATGGAGTGTCCCTCTGGGGCAGTTACCTGGATAGTAGAAATAAAAACATCAACCAACCCTGGCCAGGTGGCTCATTTGGTTGGAGCATGGTCCTGTACACCAAAAGGTTGAGGGTTCGATCCTCTGTTGGGGCACATGCCCGGGGCTGCGGGCTCGGTAGGGGGCGTGCAGAGGCAGCCGATCAATGTTTGCTCTAACATCGATGTTTCTCTCTCTAAAAAAAAATCAATTAAAAAATCTTTAAAAAAATAACCACTACACATTGAAGGCTGTACTATGTGCCCCTCACACACATCTCATTTAATCCTATCACCCATTTGGTGAGTAAAGAACAGAAAATAAAAGGCACTGTGGAGCAAGCTGACCTTGCTGAGGTCCAGGACCAGTCACTGGTCCCAGGTAGCTCAGAGAATCCTATAAAGTTGTCCTCAGGTGCTCAGTTTCTCGACATGTATTAAGCACCTACTGCATGCCAGACTCTAAAGCAGCACGTGGATGCAGAATAGAGATACCAGAGTTGTATTCAGGAGTGTTAGAACAGTGCCAGAAGGCCTGGGTGGATCTCTGGTTTCAGGGCAGGACAGGCCCTCTGTCACACACAGTTGGAATTTAACAGATGATAACTCACTGGGGGCTTTGGAATTTGGTTAGAGTAGGCTTTGCCTGCCCTCTGCCTCACCCACAGAGCTGGGTTAGGTCTCTCCCCTCACCATACAACCAGGCTCCCTGGCTAGGATGGGGAGAGGTTCATTCTGTTGTGTCCTCTCCCCACAGACACTGAAGCGGAGGGGTGTGGGCCTTGATGGGCCAGAGCTGGAGCCAGATGAGGGACCTGAGGGGCCAGGAGAGAAGCTGCGGAGGCTGGCAGGTGATGGGGGTGAGCCAGCCTTGCCCCGACCCCGGCTCTATGTAAGTCACTCCCTGCCCTGCCATGAATGTGCCACCCCCCATTGAGGCCCAAGTGGTCAAGGCTGAGACTGAAAAAGGGTCAGGAAACCTAGAGTTTGGTGGTAGGTCTCTGCCTGGGTGGGCAGGAAAAGCTTCCTGGAGGAGTGGACATTGTTGCTGGGGCTTTGAAGGATGAATAAGAGTTCAACAGGCAGATAATTCCTTCTTTCTTTCTTTTTTTTTATTCATCAAACACCTGGGAAGCCCCCTCAGAGCAACCTCATGCTGAGTAAGAAGCCTCAGCTCTGGGCCTAGCTGTCCAGGAGCAATAGAGCCAGACATAGGCATGCCCAGCCATGTGAGGTTAGGCCATAGGGAGGAGTAGTGAGGGCTTCCAAAAGGTGGAGGCTGGCCCCTGACTCATTGGGATATTCTGTCTTGGCCTTGATGCCCCCACTTTCTCATTCCTCCAACCTGTCCTGTCCTCTCTGTCTTCAGCCAGCAGCCCCCACTATGCCCAGCCCTGACATGGTATATGGGGCCCTACCCCCACCAGGCTGTGACTCCAATGGGCTTGGGGAGGCCCTGCCTGCCCAGAGCCGCCCATCCCCCTTCAGGCCAGCAGCCCCCAAAGCTGGGCCCCCAGGTAAGCATGGGGCATAGGCCTTGGGGAAGGTGGGGGTCCCAGGGGAGCTTGTGGGGGTGGGGATCTTGGCTCTAGCACTCCTTGGCTGTGTTCATCACCTCTGGACCTCAGACTTCAGTAGATCACATGTCTGCCTGCCCTCTCTCTGGGGGTCTCCTGCTCCACAGGCCTGGCCCATCCTCTGTTCTCACCAAGCCACCTTGCCAGCAAGACACCACCACCCCTGTACCTGGCAGCAGATGGGCGGAGGCCAGACCTGCCTGGAGGCCTGGCAGGGGCCCGAGGGGGACTGAGCACCTCAGTGAGTGAGGAAAAAGAATGTCAGGGCTGATGGGGGCAGCCAGGGTGGCCTGAGTGTGGGCCTCAGTTTCCCCTTCACCCTTTCTCCACACAGAGAGGCCTCTATGGTAGCCTGCAGAGTCCATGCTCTGCTGCAGCTCCAGGACCCCCACTTGGAAGCTTCCCCTTCCTCCCAGCAGGCCCCCCAGGTATGCACCCCCCACCAGCCCTACTGTGGGAGGTATCCATACACCTGCCCACTGGTCAGTCCACACTCCCCCACCAACTGAAAACTGGCTGGTGGGGTGGGTCAGGCTTGGGCAAGGGGCTCACAGAGGTGGGAGTCTCAGCTTACTCCTCCTGCCCCCGCTCCCTCCCCCCCAGAATATGGCCTGGGAGACCCCCCTCCGCCCGCCGGCTTGCTGCAGCCCCCTACTCTGGCCCCCTGGCAGCCCTCGAGGGGTGATGGGCCCCTAATGGGCCCTGCCCAGCCCAGGTAAGTGCCCCAACCGCCACCCCCAATCCCAGTCAGGCTCCGTGGTGGGCCCCTTCCTAGTCTTCCAAAGCCCCTGGCCACTGCTGACACCTGGTGGCCACTCCTGTTTCTGCATCCAGCCCTTCCGGAGTGCTGGCGGGGAGGGGGTGGATTCTATTTTGGAGGCCCCAAGAGGGATGGCCACCCCCTCCTTTCCCAAGGTCCTCCTGCGGAGCCTTTGCCCAAGCAGTGCCACCTCCTGGTTTCCTTCCCTTCCTTCCTCGCAAAGCTCACGACCCCCATTCTCATTCATCTCTCTCTCTCTGCAGTGGGGGCCGCAGCCTGGGCGAGGAGGGCCCCTCAGCCCGCGGTGCCTCCTCACCGACCCCCCAAGTCAGCATCAAGTCCGAGCGCCTCTCGCCAGCACCCGGGGGCCACGGCGACTTTTCCAAGACCTTCCCCTACCCCTTGCTCCTGGCCCGGCCCCTTGCAGAGCCCCTGCGGCCCGGGCCTGGGCTGCGCCGGTTACCCACTGCTGATGGCTGGCCCCGGTAGTGGACCCGGGGATGGTGCTGGCCCTGCGCCCCCACCAGGCCGGGCGAGGGCACCTGGGCTCCCAACCTCCCTCTGGGTGTCCTTAGAGAAGACCCAGTGGATACGCCCCCCTCCATGGTGGGGGTCTGGGTTAGGATCCATGGTCCCGGCCTCTGTTTCCCCTTCCTGAGTGTGTACCCACCAATAAAACACACGTGGCCTCCGTGAATGAAACGATCCGTGGCTACTTAGAGCCACCCCTACCTCTGTCCTGTCCTCCCATCTCCTCCCCATGGCCTCAGTCTCGCCTTGTCTGGGTTTGAGGTACTACCGCCAGAATTCCACCCTGAGATGAGGATTCCTGTGCAGGTGGGGTATGGGGAGAAAGTTTCGTGGGAGGTGGCAATGTGAGGACAGGGGCCCTGCAGGGGGTGCAAACAAGCAGGTGACAATGGTGGGCAGCTGGGCCGTTAGGGCCTTGGGGGACTGTGTGAAGTATGTCCCTAGAATGGTTCCACCCCACCAGAGAAGGGCCTGGCTATTTGCCCTCAAACTTGTCAGGTGGTAGGCTAAGGGGGAAATCCCCAGGCTGGTCACAACTGCTTGCAGCAAGAAGCTGTTGGGGCCCTGGCCGGTGGTGCTTAGTGGTTAGAGCTTCCGCCAGCCCACCAAAGAGTTGAGGGTTCAATTTTATTTTATTTTATTATTATTATTTTAAATATATCTTTTTATTGATTTCAGAGAGAGGAAATGAGAGGGAGAGAGAGAGAGAGAAACATCAATGATGAGAGAGTCATTGGGGATGGAGCCCACAACCCAGGCATGTGCCCTGACCGGGAATCGAACCCTGATCGCCTGGATCCTAGGTCGATACTCAACCGCTGAGCCACGCCCGGCCGGGCAAGGGTTCAATTTTAGGTCAAGGGCATGCACCTGGGTGGTAGGTTCCATCCCTGGCCCCACATGCAGGAGGCAACCAATCAATGTCGTACACCCTCCCCTCCTCCTTTCCACTCTCTCTAAAAACCAATGAAAAAAAAATCCTCTGGTTGAGGATTAATAACAACAAAAATTAAAAGAGGCACTTGGGAACCTTGAATGTTGGGGTACTATGCTGTTCCTCTTTTAAATGGGCTAATCCCTTGATCCCTTGACTCAGCAATTTTGTTCCACTAGAGGGAGGGGGGAGCCAGGTGTTTATCCACCTACTCCAAGGGGCACATGACCCTCCCCTCGACACAGGCACACACTCTGGCCTATCCCATGTGCAGGCTGACTTGGGGGTCCAGGAGACCAAGGGAGCTCTATCTGCTCACCCCAACTCCAACTACCCTGCAGGTGGTCTCAGTGGGATCTTAAATTTTTTTTCTTTTTTTAGAGAGAGAGAGGAAAGGAGAGAAATATCGATTTGTTGTTCCACTTATTTATGCATTTATTGGTTGATTCTTGCATTTGCCCTGACCAGGGATTGAACCTGCAACCTTGGCATATCAGGATGATGCTCTAACCAACTCAGCGACTGGGCCAGGGCCTCAGATATGACAGTCAGATCTGACTCCTGACCTTCATAGCTCCTCAGCTGCCCCCACCCACTCTGCTCGTGTCCCCCACACTATCCCCTGCTCTGAGCCCCCTAGAAACACTTGCAGTTCCCCAGGACCATGCTGATCCTCCCTCTGGAACCACCTCCCTCAACCCCAAACTCACCTTTTTTTTAAAAGACTGCTTCCTACCTTCCAAGGCCCAACTCCATGCCCTCTCCTCCAGGAAGGCCTCTGCACTGCCCCAAGCCGAGAAGTGGCTCCGACTGCTAAGTTAAGCTAGGGTTTGTTGAATGCAGATCACCAATTTGAAAGGGAATGTGGAGAACACAGAGTATTGGCATCAGCACTTAAAAGATTTGTTTCCCCTGTCCCATTTTACAAAGATCCAAAGCTGATTGGTGCAGCTTGGCTGTTGAAGACTCTTATCCCCTCTTGTCATGCCAGCGCCCCACAGAGGTGCTTTTCTAGTAAAATCCAATGCCTTGCATCCCACCATTAGCGCACACAGTCACAGATGGTGGATGCAGAGGGGAAGCATGTACATAACAGGCTTCAAAGTCAGTCCCAGGCCCTGGAAGTTAGCACCTCCTCTTCTCCTGTAGTCACCAAGACTTAGGGCTGACTCCTTCCAGGGGTGGGGGAGAGGGAGAATATGTATAGTGACAGACATTTATGTGAGGTGGGGGCATTCTAAGTGGCCATGTATAGAGCACCCTGCTACCCACATGCTAGGGTTTGTCCTCCATGGCTCTTCACAGTACTTGACACTCGAGTAAAGTAGGGGCTTTGGGGCCCCAGTTTCCAGGGGAGGAGCATGGCATTATCGAAACTTCCCTCCTCAGGGCTTCTGTGGCAGGGGGGCGCAGTGGAGGGCCACGGGCAGTAGCAGCAAGAGGCTGAAGGGTTAGGAAGGAGATGTGTTTGGGGGTAAAGCCACCAGGAACCCTGAATGGCTCTGATGAGGATATTAGGGGACCTCCCCACCTGTACTGGGAGGCCTGCAGAGAATGCAGGGGGTGTGGGGTGAACTCAAGGCCTCTGTAGGGTGCCCAAGTTAGGCTGGGGAATACTCTCATCCAACTTAGATTCAGGTCCTAAATCCTTTCCACCTGCTCCCTTGTGCCCCCATCCACCCTCAGAGGAGGGGTGACCACTGCCACCACTCCAGCCTATGACAGTGAACTTAGGGATCCTGGCTGCACATACAACCTCCTCTAGCAGCACTATAAGCATGGTCATGGTGGTCACCCTAAGGGTGCAAATTCTCCACTGGGTTACCTTTCTGGGGATCCCTTCCTTCAGGTTGCAAGAACCCTGGCCATCTACAGAAGGGTGTATAAACTTCCTACCTGGTGGCCCCTATAGTGTCCCAGTCACAGCTCCCCACACAACCAGACACAGGACCCCTGGGGGAAACTGAAGCTTAGTCTCTGGATCTCACCCTCTCGGTGGGCAAGAAGCCAGGCCAGTCTCTGAATTCTGTGCCCACAATCTAAGCGCTCAGAGTGGGGTTCTTAAAAATGTGCTGCTTTCAAAAGCTGGGGGAACCCCAGGGCAGGTGTATGTGGTTCTGTTTCCCCATTTCCCCGGAGGCTGCACTTTGCCATCTGCCATTAGGTGGCGCCCAATAATGTGCTTTGAATTCTGTTCTTCCCCACTCAACATTTAAAAATAGAAATAGAAATAGTAATAAATAAATAAAATTCATCTTGGCTTTCAACGGCACCACCCTCATGTTTTTAGGCTCCCAACCTGGGGATCCAGTAAAAGCCTATGTCATGTGTTGTGTGTGTGTGTGATTATACATATACAGTCTGTGGTGTCCTAATCCATGAAGGGAAGGTGGGCAGGCCACTGGATTCTAGAAACACCTCTGAGTCCAGATCCCAGATATGCCCCCGTGGCTCTGTTGGGAAGGAAGCAGGGAGGGTTGTATGGAAGTGTCCTATCGCCAGCCTTGCTAAGGACACCATGATGACACTGTTACAATCAGAGGGCCCCAAGTTCCCCAGGAGCTCCATCACTGGTTGGAAACACTGTGGGAATTGTGGCCTGGGCACAAACACAATGATGAAAGTCAGATATCTGAGAGATGCATTTTTTTAGAGCACCATGGAGAAAAGGTCAGTTTGGAATGAGAGTGTGGACCTCAGGATGGTCAGAGAACATGGGACATTAGTGTGAACAGACATAGGAAGCATCCAGTGAGGATCAGGGCACATGGAATATGAAATGGAGAGGACAGACACTGAGGAGTGTCCAGTGGAGAACAGAGATGTTGAGAGCAAAACTTGAAGAATGAAGCACGGAGAACTTCCAGTGTAGAAGAGAAGACTGGTTTTGCTCTACATGAGTTGGAAGACATGGATATTTGTGAGCAGAGGACGGATAAGGTCTGGCTCAAGTGTTAGCAGGTGCCTTCAAGCTGCTCAGGAGAAAATAGACTGGGGGTGGGGTGGTTGGGGAATGAAAGCCAGAGACCAGGGAGGAGGAGACTTTAGACAAGAGATAATGGGTGGAGACTGTGAAGGGAGTGAGAGCTGGTGGAACTGTGATTACACTTGGAAGGTGGAGCCATCAGGAGGAGCTGACAGATTAGGTGTGGGGTGAGAGAGGTGTCAAGGCCAACTCCAGGGTTTTTGGATAAGCAGCAGGAAGATGGAGAGATGGTGGAGAGAAGATTGGGAGCTCCTGAGGCCAGGATGTGTGAGTTGCCTGTGATTCACCACGTGGGACACTGTTACACCTGCGCTCAAGAGCCCAGTGCCTGAGAGAGGTGAGGTAGAAGCAGAGATCTGGGCTTTGCAGCGCCTCATTATTTTTATCAATTAAATGGAGACAATTGTCCCACCACCCTGGCCTGCTGGAGGGAGTACATGAGGCACTCCCAGCATGGCATGCAGTGAGCCTGCAGCAAATACCCCCCACACCCCACCTTTTCTTTCTTGTTCTCTCTTTTCTGACAGCTTTTCCAAATCTCATCTTTCCTGGATCCCATCTGTATGCCCAGGCCCTGAGGGGTATGTCATGACCCCCACGTAGATCCTGGGAAATCCCAGCGACCCTCACTGCCCCTGTCATCCATCCTCTTTCAAAGGGTCACTGAGTCCAGAGGACTAAAGTCACAAAGAGAGAATCCCCTGAAAACAGACATCCACAAAGACAAAATCACCCACAGAGATGAGGCAATCAACTATACAGACCCTACTAACAGGTATCCAGCGCCATAAAGACCATGTAACACCCACCTGTATGTCCACACTCACACAGACACGCATCCATAGAAACAAATAGCAAAACATAAGATTCCTGTGCTCTCTTTTCTCTCTCTCTCTATATTTCTCTCTCTCTCTCTCTGTCTCTGTCTCTGTCTCCCTTTCTCTCTCTGGAACATGCTGCCCACACCTTTTCCCCTCTTCTTCCCTCAAGGCACATACCTTTGCCCTCTCTCTCCCCTAAGCTCCAAGGGCCCTATTTTTGTCTCTGTAACTTGTTTCCCAAGTCCATGCAGCCCAGCTGGGCACTTATTCTACCGCTGTGACTTTCTAAATAAACTTTCACTTGTATTGGAAAAAAGAAAAAAAAAAGAAAACATCATATTTCTGAGGCTGACATTTGGTCCTTGATCCAGCCATGCCTGAAGCTGAGCCTACTTTTTGAGTTTTTTGTTACAGGAACCAAAATTTTTCCTTTTTTGCTGGAGCCCATTTGAGTTGGATTGTGCGTGTGCGTGTGCGTGTGCGTGTGCATGTGCGTGTGCGTGTGCGTGTGTGTGTGTGTGTGTGTGTGAGACAGCCGGAGTCCTGGCTGATAGAGATGAATACGACTTTTGCCACTGAAAGGAGGCATTCCAAGACCGACGACAGCATTTACGGAGGCTGGAGGTATGAGATAGAGTGGCTAGTGGCAAGCTGTACTATACTGTGCACAGCAGTACTGGCGGCGGATTGAAGTCAGGCAGAGGGGCCTGAATTTAGTCCGAGCACTTGGGTGTCTAGTCCGAGGGAGCCATTTAATGTTCTTGATCAGGGGAGTTTCATGCTCAGAAGTGTCTTGCGAGAGACAGTGAGTGGATGAATGAATGTATTGGCCGCAGACCTGTGAGACAGGTGCAGGTGAGGAGACTGAGCCCCAGAGCGGGCGGTCACATAGGTGTCCCTGATACAGTCCTGATTCACCGGCGGCGTGAGCGCCTTGGGTATTTTCGAACTACAACTTCCGGCATGCAACGCCAGTGACCCCTGGTCTCTCGGCGTGTGCTCCGCACACAAGCCTGACGATTGGTCGCACGGGCTGCTTGTCAGACCAGGCTTTGGCTCTGATTGGTCGAGTTCCCATAAAGTGCCCTGAGCTGCGGCTCGTGGGTCCGCGTACTGGGGTCCCGCCAGCGACATGGTAAGTGGGTGTCTTGTGGCGTGGTGGGGGCCCTGAGGGGCTCAGGGTCCCGCCGTGGGAGTCCAGGGAGACACCGAAGGGACGGAGGTCCTTTCGTGGGGATTGGGGGCTTTAAGAGACTCCGGATCGCGCCGAGTGCCGTGTGTCCCTCTCTGGAGTCAGCATCTCGCTGTGGGACCCATGGGGGGCGGGGGGAAGGGGTGGTGTTACGCGTCGTGCCTAGGGGACTGGAAGCCCCTGAGCGTTCTGGGAGTCATACCCTCTAGGGGCCTGGGATCCCACCGAGGGGACTGAGGAGCCGAGCACGTTCGGGGCCCCGCTGGGGCCCACTCAGGAGTCGGGGTCCTGCAGGAGCGTGGGGGCAGCGCGGACCGGTGCCTGCGGGTCCGGGCATGAGCAGAAGCTCCAGGGAGAAGGGGACCAAGCCGAGGGGATCTGGGTGGCTTCAGGGCCGGCGTTAGTCCCATGTTGGAGCCAGCAGAGTGGAACCCTCAGGTCTCACGCGGCTCTGGATTCAAAATTTGAGTTTGTTCTTCAAATTCAGCCCACCTGGTGGGCCAGGCTCGTGCCTGGCGAGGCCGAGGATCCCACCCCCCGTCCCTCCCAGCCCTTATGGGTTCGGACTGGGCAGAAGGAGAACAGCCTGGAGGGGCCCAGGCGACCTGACCCTGCTGTGGGCGAGAGGGGAGGGATGTCCCAGAGGAGGGGCGGTGGAGGTGGGCCTGAAGCGAGAGCTCTGGTGGAGGGGATACCTGAAAGTGGGCATCGTTCCAGGCTGGGTGCAGGATACTATGGGGGGTGACAGGAGGGCTCTCAGAACTGGGATGGAGGAAAGATCCAGGGAAAGGCTCTGAGCAAGGGAGGGAATGGGCGGGTGGGAGGCTCCAGGAGATCTTTGGAGATCTACAAGCATGGGCCTGGAGACAGGATGCTGCTGAGGGCCGGGCATAAGAAACATCCTGGACAGACCTGGAGGCCTTAGGTGGAGGACCCTTAGATGGAGGACACATGCCTTCCTTCTCTCTTTCTTACCCCCCCTCCCCCCGTTCTTCCTTCCTGTCCTAAGTGCTGGGACCACAGTTTGAACCCTGGGCTCCTCACTGGGAGGTGTGTGTGTGTGCAGGGGAATAATGGGATCAGTGACAGAGAGCCCCGGGGTCTGGAGGACGCAAGGAGGGTGGGAGAGAGAGCCAGGCAGTGAGGTGTGGCGGTCTTGAGCTGGCCCTGCCACGCCTTGCAAGCTGTGGAGCGGAGTCGCATGTTGACTGTGAGACTGGTAAGGGGCTGGGACCCCCTGGAGGAGCTGAATGCTGTGTCCTCATCAGTGAGGGGTGTGTGCTGGGCTCCTGGAAAGGGCCTGGGAAGCCCAGGTCTGTGAGCTTGGCAAAGAGGTCCAGGCTGGAGGTACTGCTCTGTTGGGGACATGCTGGGTCAGATCAATGGTTAGAACCCTGGCAGAGGATGGGGCCATAGGAGAGAGGCCTGCAGAGCGGAGAGAAAAGCAAACAAGGGCACCCAGAGGCTTGGAAGTTTGGAGAGTGTTGGTGGGAGGCACTGGGAGTCCCCAGGGGAAAGGAGAAGAGGCCCTGGGAGGAAGGATGAGTGGGAAAGCCTGGCCCTCTGGGCCTTGACAATGCCGTGGTCATTAGTTTCTGCTGGCCAGTTTGTACTCTGTAGGGGGAGGGTAAACAATGAGGCTAGAAGATCGGTGATATTTAGAGATCAAAAAGAAGGCACCCTACCCTCATTACTGAAAAAATACTTATGGTCTCAGTTTACAAGTCACAGGCATAGAGAAAATATTCTGAGTTGGTTATTTTAATCATGGTTTTCTCAGCAGTCATTCTCAATTACAGTGCTAGACCTGTTGTTTATCCCACCAGAGCTTTTCCTTTTAAAGCTAGCTTATTTTTTGCCCTGGCCAGTGTGGTTCAGTGGTTGAGCGTTGTTCCATGCACCAAGAGGTCGCTGGTTCGATTTCTGGTCAGGGCACATGCCTGGGTTGCAGCCACCATCCCAGGTAGGGAACAATTGATGTTTCTCTCTCTCTCTCCCTTCCTCTCTTTAAAATCAATAAAAACATATTGTTTAAAAAATTAAAAAAATAAAGTTAACTTATTTTTGCCTGATTAAAGAATAATTTTCATAATTAATATAATCTTTATTTCATTTTAGTTGTTGATTATAATACCATAATACTAGTAGGCAACTCTCCTGCACACATTTTACATAATTACATAATTACTGATAGCAGATCCGGTATTTACTACATTCAGGCAGCTTCAGCTTCAGACTGATTACCAAAAGTATTTCTCCTAAAACATTTAAAAATAAGTATGTGAAAACGTGTTATGAATTACTGTTTAAAAGGTTGTTATGTAGAACTTGGTGAGAAAATTCCTAATGAAAAAAAGTTATCCCACTCATATGTCTAAGTTTTATCCTGAAACAGGTAGTGGCCGGCTGAGGAGGTTGGTGGCAAAGGGAGGTATAGAGGGAGAGAGGGTGATGGAGCCATCAGGGATAAATTAAGACAGAGCCACCAGGGTGAATGTTGAAGCTAGAAGCTGGCCTGAGACAGTTGGCGCCAAGGCTGGGACTGTGGTTGGAGAGGAGCCACTTTCACTGAATGTACCAGGTCATTGTAGGTCCAGAAGGCAGTCATGAGAGTACAAGAAACAAAATAGGAAGCACTTCGTTTCCAGATGAGGAAAACCAGGCTGGGGAGATTAATACATGTACCTGAAATCCATGGCAAAGACGAAGTGAACATGTCTGAACCTCTACCTGCCCCAGCATATGTTCTTCATCCTCTGCAGCCAGGTGTGGGGTTCCATGCTCAACAGGGGTTGCCAGGGTTGGGTTTGAGCTCACCCCAGTCTACCCCAAGATGCCTCTGGAGCCAGGGAGGCCACCCTCCCCCACCTGGCTCTGCATTTCTATAAATAGCTGGGTTCCTGGGGACTGATCTTGTTACTCTCTGGCTGGCACTGCTTATCATGTCCCCTCCCCCAGGCGATCCTCGGAGTGCAGCTGGTGGTGACCCTGCTCACTGCCACTCTCATGCACAGGCTGGCACCTCACTGCTCCTTTGCACGCTGGCTGCTCTGCAATGGCAGGTGAGCCACAGCACCTCCCCGAGGTGGCGGGAGGGGGGAAGCCTAGACTGCTCTGGCCCTACCCCCAGTCCTGCCTCAGGCCCTGTAGGTAGTTTTTTATTTTTAAGCAACTTTTTTGAGATGTGGTTAATGTACAGTAAACTGCATATTTTGGAAGTGCACAGTTGGATCAGTTCTGACAGATGTACACACACATATACACACAAGACCATCTGCATACTTCGAAGAACCTGTTTCTCCCACTTCACCCCTTTTCCACTCTACTTTCACTGTACATGTTTCCTGAAATGTTTTTTGTCCCTGTTTGAGTCTGGCACCCTTCCCGAGATTTGGTGGAAACTGCATTCTCTCCTTAGGACAGTGTGCACACCTGCTTTGCTAGGAGAGTTAGTCAGCAGATCCAGGGGCGTCCATGACCCCGCTGCGCTGCCATAGCCCACCTCCCATGTCTTCCCTTGGCCTTCGATGGTCCCTGCTCCTTCTATCACCAGGTGTTCTAGGGCCCAGCCCTCCCTCTGACTCTAGTACCTGGTTTTAGGGTTCACTGTCTTGACATTGCAGTCCCTACCCCCTAATCCCGAGCTTTCCTGACTGCCTGCCTGTCTTTGCTCTCAGTCTCTTCCGATACAAGCACCCTTCCGAGGAAGAGCTTCGGGCCCTGGCAGGGAAGCAGAGGCCCAGAGGCAGGAGGGAGAGGTGAGTGAGCCCCCAACCTTAGGGAAAGCTGAGGGGCACAGGAGAATCAGGGACACCCCAGGCTGAATGATTTTTATTGTCATGCCTGGGCTGCCTTCAGTCGGCTTTGAATGCTTGGAAGTTTGCTGTGGGCCAGCCCCGTGGGTGGGTGGTGCCTGCAACCTGGACACCAAAACTGGGGGAGAAGGCACCTCCCAGGCCAGTTCCTGTGCTCTCTGTGGCACTCAGCCTCCCAGGCTGTCATAGGGAGAGGTAGGCTAGACTGGGAAGGGAAAAGCAGAGGGTGCTGCTCTAACCACCTCCCCCCTCTCCAGGTGGGCCAATGGCTACAGTGAAGAGAAGACTTTGTGTGTCCCCCGAGATGCCCCTTTCCAGCTGGAGACCTGTCCCCTCACTGCCGTGGATGCCCTTGGTAACAGTCCAGTGGGTCCCCAGTTCCCCTCACTTTGCCCATACCCTGGCAGGGTGGGTGGGTGGGTAGGGGGAGACCCTGGGTGGGCAGGGTTGGGGGAAGGCCCTGGGCAGGCAGCCCCAGCTGAGCACTGTGTCCCACAGTCCTGCGCTTCTTCCTGGAATACCAGTGGTTCGTGGACTTTGCTGTGTACTCGGGTGGCGTGTACCTCTTCACAGAGGCCTACTATTATGTTCTGGGCCCAGCCAGGGAGACAAACATTGCTGTGTTTTGGTGTCTGCTTACCATTGCCTTCTCCATGTATCCTTCCAGCTCTGGGTAGGGCAGGTGGGAGGCATGTGGGAACCTGACTGAGGCTTCCTGTCTCCCCTAAATTGGTAATTGGTTGTGGACTGCTGTGACACACACCTCCCCAAAATTCAGTGGAGTAAAGCAGTCCCTATTTCATTTGCTCTCCTGGGCCAGGCTCAGCTGGGTGGCCTCATCTCTGCTCCCAGGGTCCCCCTTCTAGCAGGCTAGGCCAGGTTCCCACACTGTAGCCGCAGAAAGGCAGCAAGGAAGACGGGGCGCTGCAGGCCTCCTGAGGCCTTGCCGAAGCCGGCCCACCCTAACCCTGTCCACCCTTTCAGTCAAAGCAAGTCACCAGGCCCGCTCAGATGCAGGGGCTGGGAAGGAGATGCCCCCTTTTCAAATTTTGTTATTAAGCTGCACAGAACGCTGAGGTGAACCTGTGACTTTAGGGGCCCAAGGAGAAGAAAATGTCCTTGTGCAGTGGGCTTGGGAAGAAGGAAAGCCCATCTTGGGGTCCACACTGTTCCTAAAAGCCCTGAGGTCTCTTCAGGGCAGATTGGAGATACAGCCTTTGCATCTGCTAACTTCTCAAAGGAACCTGCTATGGATATAGCTGGAAAGCTGGGTGAGTAAGGGAGGCAGGATCTCCTGGAGAGACTGACTTGGTGCCATTTCTAACTGGCCACACAGTGTGTGATAAGCCAAGCTGGAGGCCCAGCCCAGGTGTACCTGCCATGCTTAAGACCCCACACTGCTGACACAGGGGTGACCGGCATTCTTGCCTTGTGTCCTGGGCTTGTTTATTGGCTCACTGTTCTCTTTGGCCACTCTCCTGCTCCCAGGAGCCCAAGCCCAAACCTGGTGTTTGTGCTCTGGATTTGGGGTGTCACTGGCTGGGGCTGGTAGAGTGGGCAGGGGCATCACAGGTGGAGGCCTCCTTAACTCTGCCCCCAGCAAGGTGTTTCTGACAGTGACTCGTCTGTACTTCAGCGCCGAGGAGGGGGGTGAGCGCTCTGTCTGCCTCACCTTTGCCTTCCTCTTCCTGCTTCTTGCCATGCTGGTGCAGGTGGTGCCAGAGGAGACCCTGGAGCTAGGCCTGGAGCCAGGTACATGCATCAGGGGCGTGGGGTGGACACCTGTCCCTCCCTCCTGTAAGCTGACAAGTGTGGGGTTTAAATGGCTTAATCTACCTGCACATTGAAGATGGGAGAGGGGACTCCTGGGGCCAGACAGTCTATGGATTTCCGCCACCCTTGGTGCCCCTTGGGCTTTGGGGATGAGAGAACATCTTATCTCACTGACAGACGCCTGTGGCTGTAGCTCTTCACATGGGCATTTCTGTTCCCCTCCAGTCTGTCCTCTACCGAGCAGCGACAGTAATTTAATATTTACCTATTTTTGTTTAATTTTTGGAAGGAAATGGGTAATGGTACAAAATCTATAAAATACAAGAGTGGAAATTACCCTTTCACAGTGGTTCTTATCTCCAGAGGAAGCCTAAATGCTGCTTTTCCTCATTCACAGAAAGAGTGAAAGGGAGGGAGGTGGGGGGGTGGGCGGGGGAGAAAAAGAAACATCACTGTGAGAGAGGCA
Organism: Miniopterus schreibersii; assembly: GCF_964146895.1. NCBI lineage: Eukaryota > Metazoa > Chordata > Mammalia > Chiroptera > Miniopteridae > Miniopterus > Miniopterus schreibersii. The sequence goes on along the minus strand of NC_138105.1, from coordinate 74,502,958 downwards.
CATCTGTTGGTTGCCTCCTGCACACGCCCCTGGGGCTGAGGATCGAACCTGCAACCAAGGTGTGCGCCCTTGACTGGGAATCGAACCCCTTGACCCTTTGGTGCGTGGGCTGACACTCTAACCGCTGAGAAACACTGGCCAGGGCGCATTACTACTTTTTTATTACTCCTCACCCGAGCATATTTTTTCCATTGATTTTTAGAGAGAATGGGAGGGAGGAAGAGAGGGGGAGAGAGAGAGGAGAGAGAGAGATGTGGATCAGCTTCCTCTTGCATGCCCCCTGCTGGGGATTGAGCCCACAACCCAGGCATGCGCCCTGACCAGGAATTGAACGGCAATTTCTTGGTCCACATTCAACCACTGACCCACATTGGCTAGGCCATTACTACTTTAAAAAAAAAATTTCTATTTATTGATTTTTATTTTATTTATTTATTTATTTACTTATCCTTACCCGAGGGCATTTTTTTCCATTGCTTTTCAGAGAGAGTAGAAGGGAGAGAGAGAGACAGACAGACAGACAGAGACATTGATGTGAGAGAGACACATCAATTGGTTACCTCCCACACGAGCCCCAATCGGGGCTGGGGATTGAACCTGAAACCGAGGTATGTGGAGGTATGTGCCCTTGGCTGGAATTGAACTTGAGACCCTTCAGTCCCGGGCCAGCACTCTAACCACTGAGCCAAACTGGCTAGGGCTATTTATTGACTTTTAGAGAGAGAGAGAGAAACATCAATGTGTTGTTCCACTTATTTGTGCATTCATTGGTTGATTCTTGTATGTACCCTGACTGGGGATTGAACCCGCAACCTTGATGTATCGGGACGACGCTCTAACCAACTGAGCTACCTGGCCAGGGCCCATTACCACTTTTTAAAAAAAGTTAATTTATTTTTATTGCTGAGGGTATTACAGATGTCCCCTTTCCCCCCTTCTATCGAGCCTACAACCGAGGCATATGTCCTGACCGGGTATCAAACCAGTGACCTCTTGGTGCAAGGGTCAATGCTCGAGTAACTGAGCCACGTCGGCCAGGGCCTGCCTGTGTATTCCTATGTCAGCGTGGTATTCTTAATTCCCACCTGGTTCTTACCCATAGTTTCTACATCGTTTTTCATGTTGATGTAGTTCCCACTGTTTCTTGCAGTTCTCACTAAGTTTCTCGAGCATCTTTATAACCACTACTCTGAACTCTGTCTGATAAATCACTTACCTCCATCTCTTATAGGCCTTTTTTGTGGAGATTCCTCTTTTTCTTTAATGTAGGGGTGGTTTCTTTGTCTCCCCATTTTAGTTGTCTCTTTGTGTTTGTTTCTTTGTATGAGATGTATCTGCTATGGCTCCCAGTCTTCGCGGGGTGGCCTTTTGTAGTAAGTGTCTTATGGGGCCCAGGTGTGGCCTCCTTGAATTCCTGAGCTGGGTGCTCTAGGAGTGACCCTTTCGGGGGTTTTTGGACTCTCCTGTTGTAATCGGGTCTTGATCGTTGTCTTTCTGTTTGCGGGCGGATCTCCTCTCAGGCTGGCCCTGAGGCTCACCCCCACCCAGGTCACGGGAGTTGTTGTACAGGTGCTGACTGGGCAAAACAGCACAAAACACACAGGAAACAAACCAAAGCATAAACGGCAGAAGCAACCACAAGAGAAAAGAGAATTAGGAAAGAGAAATGAGAACAAGAATAATAGAAAAAGGAAGAAAAAGATATTAATACTACTAATAAAATAATAAAAAAACGAATGCTAGAAGATAAAAGGGGCAGAAAAAAATTCTGAAGAGGAAAGAGGGGAGAGAGAAAAATAAGAGTAAAGAATCTGAAAAGGAAAACGGTAAAGAAGACAAGGAATAGAAAGAAAAAAATTATGAAAAGGTAAAGAGAAAGAAGAGAAGAAAAAGAAATGTAGAGAGAGTAAGAAAAGGAAGGAGGCAAATAAGAGATATGAAAGAAGCGAGAGAAAAGAGGAGACAATAGTAACAGTAATAATACCACAGCAATAAAAAAGAAATTTTTTTAAAAAAAAGACTAAAAAAAATCCCTACCAAGTAGAGTTCTTGTCAGCAGATTTTAGTGCCTGCTAGGATTTCCCTTTGGATCTTGCTCTTACGTTGTCTGAGGCTAAGTGTTTTGTATGCTGCTTTCAGGCCTCCCGGGATGTATTTTTGTGACAGCCAATGTCAGAAGCTGTCCATGTTTGGCCCTCAGCATCCTGTTTGAAGCTTTAAGCAATCCACGCACGGCTTGTGGCTGCTTTTACTGGGCTTGTCTGCCCACAGGAGGGGCCAAGCTGAGCTCCTAGGTCAGCTTTTCAGCAGCACCAGACCCTAAGGCCAGAGGAGGGTGTGTGCCCTGACTATTTCCCTGTCCTTGGCTGGGGTGGGGGGATGGGGGTGCCTCTAAGGCAGGCTGGTTGGGTCTGCTGGAAACCAGGAGTTTCTATCAGCTCTTCTGTGCGAGGGAAGTGCCCACTCCTGGTGTCTTTTGATGAACAAAAAGAGGTTTGTTATTTCAGTTGATTTTTGTCTTGGAGAGATTCCCTTCCCTTCCCTATGATCACAAAGACATTTTACGTGTTCTTCCAGAGCATTTCAAGTTTCATCAAGCCCTTAAACCTGTGAGGTGACATATGTGTTATGAGTAGGGATCACATTGAGTTTTTTCCATGAAATAACCTTGCTAAACAAATGCATTGTTAGTTTTTTTGTTTTTGTTTTAATATATCTTTATTGACTTCATAGAGAGGAAAGGAGAGGGATAGAGAGAGAGAGAAACATCAATGATGAGAGAGTCACTGATCGGCTGCCTCCTGCACGCCCCTGACTGGGGATCGAGCCTGCGACCCGGGCATGTGCCCTGACCGGGAATCGAATCATGATCTCCTGGATCCTAGGTCGATGCTCAACCGCTGAGCCACGCTGGCTGGGCTATATTTGTTCCTTTTCTGTTGTTATTTTTGACATTGGCTGCCAGCCTAATTGTCTGTCCTTTATAGGTGATCCGTTTTAACTCCCTGGCTGCTTTGCAATTTCTTTGATTTTGGTACTCTACAATTTCACCAGTATGTCTAGGTATGGATTTCTTTGTATTTATCTGGCTTGATGTCCTTTGTGTGCGGCATCCATTCTGCAGACTTCTCAATCATTCTCTTGTAATATCATTTGTTTTCTCTCTCTCTCTCTCTCTCTTTCTCTCTCTCCCCCTTCTCCTATCTCCCTCTCCCTCTCCCTCCCTCCTTCTCTCTCCTTTTGGAGATCTGACTTGACTTATGCTGGACTTTCTATTCTGTTCTCCTTTCTCTTCACCTCCCTTCATATTCCCCACCTTCTTGTGTTTCTGAGTTGGAATTTGAGTGATGTCTTCAGATCCAATTCATGAATTCCTCCTTGGCTCTTTCAGTAATTATATTTTCCCTTTGGAAAAGTTTCATTGGTTTCTCTGCAAATCTACCTGATCATCTGAGGTAGTCTTGTGTCACCTGTTCTGTGATTCCAGCTTTTATTTTCTTCAGTCATTTCATACAAAACTGATAACACCAATTTCTGAAGTCCCTGGGGTCTAAACTGGTCTTTTGTGTTTTTCTGCTGATTCTCCTTTATGGTGATTTGTTTCCTTGTGTGTTTGGTGATTTTGGTTGTGCATTCATATTTACTTGCTTTTATGTTGTGGAAAATCTGAGGGTTCTTTCCAGGACTTTGGTTTTCTCCTGTGGGAGCCATTCATGTCCCTGATTCCTGGTGCAGTCCTGGAAGCTCATATTCTGTGCTCCCTTTCCCATGCCCCCCAGTCCAAATCAAGGGTCTGCCTGGCACAATCTCCTGTTTAGAGAGAGAGAAACATTGATGTGAGAAAGAAACACTGATTGGTTGCCTCCCATATGTGCCCTGACCAGGGATTGAACCCACAACCTAGGTATGTGCCCTGACTGGGCATTGAACCCGCAACCTTCTGGTGTACCGGACGATGCTCCAACCAACCGAGACACCCGGCCAGGGCCATTCTCCTATTCTTTAGAAAGAGCCACTCGTCATTAGAGCACTAAGTGGTCCTCATGCCTGGCATGGGGCCTGGATGCCACTGGTGCGTTCCTATCTGAGGAGCAAATGACATCTGGGAGGCGGGCAGAGTAGGCTCTGAGGCCCCAGGGGTGTATCCCTACCTTTCTCCTTATCTTCCCCAGGCCTGGCCAGTATGACCCAGAACTTGGAGCCACTTCTAAAGACGCAGGGCTGGGACTGGATGTGAGTGCTGGGAAGGGAGCCAGGGGGCAGGGGCAGGCTGTGAGGCTGTGGGGTTCCCTGACCTGCCTTTTCTTCCCAGGCTTCCTCTGGTCAAGCTGGTCATCCGTGTGGGGCTTTCGATCCTAGGCTCCATGCTGGGTGCCTTCCTCACCTTCCCAGGTCTGCGGCTGGCCCAGACCCACCGAGATGCACTGACCATGTCAGAAGACAGGCCCATGCTGCAGTTACGTGGGGCACTTGGTGGGTGGGAGGTTAGGGAACCTAGGGGAGAGGATGGGGGGTGGTAGATGCCTCGGCCTCACCCCGCTGCATCCTTGCACCCAGGTTTCTCCTGCACACCAGCTTCCTGTCCCCCCTGTTCATCCTGTGGTTCTGGACCAAGCCCATTGCACGGGACTTCCTGCACCAGGCGCCTTTTGGGGGCACAACCTTCTTCCTGTGTGTATGGGGGTGGGCCAGGAGGGAGGGCAGCTGGGGGACCCCTCTGTGTACTCCAGTCTCTGAAGCTCAGGGAGGAGCCATGAGAGAGCTGTGGGTCCTGGGGAAAGATCCTGGGGCAGAAGGGGGCCTCACTAGCCCCCTCACCATCTTCTGTGCAGGCTGTCGGACTCAGCCTTTGACTCACTGCGCCTCTGGGTGCTGGTGGCACTGTGCCTGCTGCGGCTGGCGGTAACGCGGCCCCATCTGCAGGCCTACCTATGCCTGGCCAAAGCCCGCGTGGAGCAGCTGAGGCGGGAGGCCGGCCGCATTGAGGCCTGCGAGATCCAGCGGCGGGTACGGGTGCCTGTCAGGGGGGAACTTGGGGTGCAGGGCAGGCCTTCCAGTCCTTCCAAGCATGGGGTCAGCTGGAGCCCAGAAGGTCACCTGCCCCTGCTACCTGCTCACCAGGTGGTACGGGTCTACTGTTACCTGACGGTGGTGAGCCTGCAGTACCTGACGCCGCTCATCCTCACCCTCAATTGCACGCTTCTGCTCAAGACGCTGGGTGAGAGGAAGCTGCCTCATGGGGTGAGGGTGGGCTGGGGGTCCCTGAGGCAGCCCTGGCCTCGGCCCCCCTCCCTCCCGCTGCTCATTCTCCTGCTCCCCTTCCCCCCCATTTTCCCCCCTCCTTACACCATCCCTCTCTCTACTCTCTTACAGGTGGCTACTCTTGGGGCCTGGGCCCGGCCCTCCCGCTATCCCCAGTACTAGAAGCAGCCCAAGATGGCCCACTGGGCCCCAAGGGGGATGAGGCCCAGCAGGCAGTGGCCCGGATCACTGGGGCCCTCGGTGGCCTGCTCACACCCCTCTTCCTCCGTGGCATCCTGGCCTTCCTCATCTGGTGGACTGCTGCCTGCCAGCTGCTTTCCAGCCTCTTTGGCCTCTACTTCCACCAGCACCTGGCAGGCTCCTAGCCACCTGAAGAGACTCCTGGAGCCCCATGGCCGCCTCCTCTGTGTGTGCCTCAGTATCCCCAGGTGCGAGCGGGGCCTGGGCGTCCCTGCTGTGCTCAACCCTTCACTGCAGTGCCTGCCTGGGCCCCCTTTGGACCCTGTGCTTCTGCCTCAAAACTATCTCCCAAGGCTGGTGGCAGAGAGTCCCACAGTCGTTGTTCTTGGATTGCATGTGCACATCAGGTTTGACAGCAGAGCAATAACAGGGGTGGCTTTTTACAAAAAGAGAATCAGAAGGGAGATGGAGGGAGAGAGAGGTGGAGGGGCCCATGGTTCTGGGCTAGGCCACAGTGGCTACTGCCCTCTGCCACAGGTACATGGGACTGCTTTCCTAGAAAGGTCATACACAGGCAAATGGGCACATTGTTGAGGCCATGGTGACCCAGGGGAAAGAGGATGAGGGTCTTCTCTGACTCCGGAATTTTTGTGTCCACGGTGGGAACCCAGTATGGATGCATGTATGTATAATAACATACACGTGGCTAAAAATCCAAAAGTCAACTGACTAAATTTTAATGACCTTAATAGGCTTTATTCAATGACTTATGAATCAGGTAGCATCTTATGCTTTTGTTATGTGGATAAACATGAAAAGTATATTAAAAACAAGGGTTAAAATCTGGGTTGAGGCAAACTAAGTGCAGCATCCAGGTTTGTTTTTTTGGTGTTTTTTAAAATATATCTTTATTGATTTCAGAGAGGAAGGGAGAGAGAGAAACAGCAATGATGAGAGAGTCGTCATTATCGGCTGCCTCCCGCACACCCGAGCCCGCAACCCGAGCGTGTGCCCTGACGGGGAATCGAACCTCGATCTCCTGGATCCTAGGTCGATGCTCAGTCACAGCCACGCCCGGCCGGGCTGCACCGTCCAGTTTTGATCCTTCTCAAATCCCCAGTAAAAGTACAGAGGCTGCAGTATGCTCCAGAAGGTGGAGTTAAGGGAAGAACCACAATTGACTGCCAAGCCCATGATGCCAAACCCGAAGCCCAGGAAACAGCTGAATTTACCCGTAGAACCTTCCAGAGGCTCTGGCCACACCAGGTCTCGATAGGCCAGGCTGAAGATGGGGGTGAGACACACAGGCTGCTGGCTAGGAAAGTTTGGAAAGTTCTCAGGTGCTTGTTTTCCTCCCATGATGCCACTGCACAGCCAGGAGGGAAGCCAGAGTTGATAGGCAATGTGGTGGCAAGCAGGATTAGGTGACTACACATAATGAATGCTAAATGGAGAGGGCCGCCATCCCTCACCCTGCCTGCAGATTCCAGAACCTTCCATGCATGAGACTGAACACCTCTTGAGAATCTAGCTGGTCCAAGCAGAAAGTCCTAATGACACTGGCACCACAGAGTTCCCATCAGCCTCCAGCTTAGGCGTGAGTCCATGTGTTCCCCACACTCCTTTGGTCTTCCAACCTCCCTATCTCAGTCCTTATTCTTCATTGTGAGCAGACAACCAGGATTGTCCAGGGATCTGAGGAAGTGTCCCGTGTGAAAAACAGACCCAAACAAAAAAGAGACAACTTCAGGAAATTGACTCTACAGGGAGAAGAGAACTTACAAAATAAAAAACAGTCCATGCCCTGGCTGGTGTGGTTCAGTTGGTTGAGCGTCATCCTATGCACCGGTTCAGCTCCCAGTCCTGGCACATGCCTCGGTTGTGGGCTGGATCCCCAGTAGGGGGTGTGCAGGAGGCAGCTCTGTGACATTTCTCTCTTACATGTATGTTTCTCTATCACTCCCTTTCCATTCCTCTCTAAAAAAAAAAAATTTAATAAAAATAAAAAACCCCACAACAGTCCAGAATATTCTGAGAGAAAAGACATTGTATTCATGAAACAAGAACAATGCTACTAAAAAGGAACATCTGATGAACCTTTTTTGTTCTCTTTTTGAGTTCTTGGAGATCAAAAGCAAATGGAAGATTGCCCTGGCCAGTTTGGTGCAGTGGTTAGAGCGTCGGCCCACAGACTGAAGGGTTCTGGGTTTGATTCCGGCCAAGGGCACGTACCTCAGTTGCAGGCTCAATCTCCGGCCCCAGTTGAAGCACGTGGGGGAGGCAACCAATTGATGTCTCTCTCACATCAATGTTTCTCCCTCCCTTCCACTCTCTCTGAAAAGCAATGGAAAAAGTATCCTCGGACGAGGATTTGAAAAAAAAAAAAAACAATTGGAAGATAAAGTTGGGGAAATCTTACAGAAGGAACAAAAAAATAAAAGATACACGAAACCAGAACTGACAAAGGAAATTAGAAGATTGGCTCAGAAGAATGATTTTCAAACAATCAGAGGGCGAACACTCTATGGAGCAAAGCAAAGGGACCAGAAGTTTCCAGGCACCTGACGCTGGCCCTCAGTGTTGGGATGCCTCATCCCACGGCACATCTCTGGGAAGTTCTAGAACAAAAACCAGCCTCCAGTGAGGACAACACAGGCCACCCCTAGTGGCCCAGGAATCAAAAGTTGATGGAACATCGTCTCCCAGTTCTGCAGGACCTGCACTGTCCCCTGGCACCTCAGGAGTCACCAGGGACTCCCCTTCATCTGGCACCTGGTGGTCCCTGAACCCACTGGGCACAGTTCTTCCTGCAGTGGTGCCTCAAGCTGCATGGCCCCTTGCTTGCCTAACCACAGCTGTGTGTGCTCTGCTATGGAGCTCAATACGTGGTTTAGGGACACTTAGGAAGGTGGAAATGCCATAAACAAAAGCAAACAGTGACTGACACAAACATCAGGCACAGTGGGTATCCAAGGCAGGAAGAACCAGTGACAGTTACAGCCTTCACTGCCGTGCACCAAACCACAGAGGCATCTTCGTGCACATTTCACACACACACAAAGCAAGTAAGAATGAGAAAAAATAAGGCGGGGCCACAGTGACAGGAAAATAGGGAAGATGGAAGGTGGTGGGAAAGATCCTGTGTCCTCAAGGGGGAGGATACGTATTTCAGTTTTTGTTGACGCGTCATTGGTAACTGACACATCGGTGCTGCTCATAGGAGGGGATTATTCTGCCCCAAAGTGACACTAGTCAATGTCTGGAGACATTTTTATTGTCACAACCGGAGGGGGGGAAAGGCTAACGTCATCTGGTAGGTGGAGGCCAGGGATGCTGCTCAGCACCCCACAGCACCCAGGATGGTCACCAACAGGGTTACCTGGCCCCAGACAGTAGCGTTGAGGCTGAGAAACTTTACATCACAAGAACGGGACTATAATTTTCAAACCACCTGAAGAAAAGGAGGAGAAATAACCCCACCCCCAAACAAATCAAACTTTTAGCTCGAGAGGTCAGCCAAGGAGAAAACCGGTGCAGAGAAAAGATACCGCAACTGAAGCAGGACCTGAGGTTCGCCCGTGGACATCTGAAACAACCTCACTGTCAATCCTCCAGCTTTCACCTGCCCTCGCTGTCCCCTCCCCACCAGGCACTGTCCGGTCACCACCAGCCTCCCAGGCTGCCCCTACAGCTCCCCTCACCCCCTGCAGGCTCCTGCCTCCCCTCTCCCCTCTCCGCCCTTACTTGTGGAGCCCTACATGTTTGTCAGCAAATCCGTTTTATTTCTATGGCCCTCAGCATCTTGGGCAGCTCGGCCAGCATGTCCAGTGCTTTTGGCCTTCCCCTACACCTCAGCTCCATCTTTTCTGTTATCCCTCTCTTTCTCCTCATACCCAGCCTATCGGGAAACCTGTCTGGAACGTCTTCAAAACCACCCTGACCCAGGCATTCCCTACCCCTGCCACCACCCTGCTTGGCGATAGCTGCTTGTTCCCTTGCACACGGCTCTGCCCTGTAGCTAGAATCAGGCTTTGTGAGAGACTCCACTTCTTAATTAAGGAGCCACCCCAATTACGGAGCATGAAGGCTTTGAAGGGCACCTAGTTCCTGAGAGAAAAACCCAGACTTCTTGCCATGCAGACGGCTAGAACAGAGCTGGGAAAAGCGAGACGGGCCACGACTTAGAGGAGGACAGTTTGCCAGCGACTGCATTCTGGCTCCTATAACAAAATGCCATAACCTGGGTGGCTGGCAACCAAAGGAAATTGATGTCTCGTTCTGGAGGCTGGAAGTCCAAGATCAGGGCACTGGCATGACCAGGAGAGGTCCCACTTCTAGGCAGTAGGTGCCACTTCACATACAGTGGAAGATGGAGAGGGAAGCCAGCTTTTTGGTGTGACACTTATAAGGGCACCAATTCCATCATGGGGGCCCCACCCTCATGACCTCATCTGACCCTAAGCACCTCCCCAAGCCCCACCTCCTAACATCACTACACTGGCTTTAGGTTTCAACATAGGGATTTTGGGAGCTGGGGGAGACATAAGTCCATGACAGCCTGGAAGAGAAAATAGTCAGGACCTGGGCCACCCAAAATGCCATAAAAAATAAGCCGAGAAGGCAGAAGAGTCACAACCAAGGCAAAGACAGTAAGATCTTAAGGCAACATTAGCATTATCAGAAGTTATCTGGAGGCGACAATTTCCTAGGAAGACACAAATTAGGGACTTGAGTCTGGATCTGGTCTCCCTGATTGAGGGCAAGTGCCCTGGCTAGGCCCTGGGGTGCTCTTGGTTCCACCGCTCACCCAGAGTCCTCTGGAAGCTCAGCCTACAGACCCTGCACCCATCCCCTTGCTCAGACCTCAGCCTGGCTCCCTGCCTGAGCTTCGCCCCCTCCATCTTCCTCATCTGCTCAAACACTCTCCATGGCTCTCCAGTGCCAGTCTCAGAGCTGCTGCCCGACACCCACCCTGCAGAGAATTTCCAGGCCTCAGGGCTTTTCCCAATACCTCAGGTGGGGTCTTTCGCTCCCTCAGCTGCCCTCCAGAATTCCCACCTGACTCCCCTGGGCTCCACAGCATATTTTTTAGATGTTTCTCATCAAGAGCCAAAGCAGCATCACCCATCATGTTGCCTGTCCCTAGTAGAATCCCCCAGGGTAGACCCAAGTCTGGGAACCTTGACTCACACCTCATTGGAGGTGTTCAAGGCCTATTGCACACTGGGGCTTGGCGGAGTTGCGTGAAGAAGCTGCAGCCACTTCTCTCCAGAGCGTCTGTGTCACATCCATTGCTGCCTTGCTGGGGAACAAAAACACAAAACACAAGATTCCTGCTTAGGTCACTTGAGAACATTACACCTTTCTACCAGGCCGGCTGTCTTGGGCTACAGTGTACAGCATGATTAAAAGGAGGGAAATAAGTGGCCAGCAATCATGAAGAGATGCCGGGCCTTGCAAGGGATCACAGTAAGATATGACTAAAACAGCAAGGAGGTACCACATGACACCCCCAAATGGGGAGTCAGATGCCACCAGCCAGGGTGTGGCCTGAACACTGCACAATGTTTGTGGGTACCTAAGTTCACACAACTGCACTGGGGAGCACTTTGGTACCTGGAAGAGATGACTCCACAGCTGAGTGGTCCCTCAGGGACACATCCTGGAGATTCTCACCTGTGGGTGCAGGAGCCAGGGTCACAGTCACAGCATTATTTCTCACCACAAAAAGCTGACCCCGGAGTGAGTAAATAAATGAGGTTAAGTAGTAAGTACGTAAATACCATGTCACTCACCACTTACACGCAAGGTACCCACTTCCTGCCTCTGGTTGGTTGCCCTGAATGCCATGGCCACTGAGACAGACCTCTGGTGGCCTCACACTCCTGCACTTGAAGATGGCAACACTTAAACCCAAGGCCTTATCCAGGTGTGGACAGGGGCCCCTAGCACATGCCAGACAGGGTGCAGGAGACAAAAACCTCAGGACTTTGGGGCCGCACTTGCTGAGCAGGACACAGCCCATCCTGACTGATGTCCCCAAGGGCACAAGTGTCTACGACCAGGATCTCTGGAAGGACACACAATGAACTGGTAACAGGGTGCCCCTGCAGAAAGAGCTGGGAGACCCACCAAACTTGATAAACCCTTTCATGCAGTTTGCATTTTCTAGAAAATCAAAGTATGAATTAACAATGAAAACAATTACATTTTAAAAAGTTTTATTCATGACTTTATTTTAAAATCTGTTGAAATAACCTCAACCCTGTTTTTGGTTCCTGGTGGGGGGAAGGGGGTCAGAGCCTAAGAAAAGAGACATGGGCAGGAGGAAAAGTTATTTTAGTTTTTATTAAATATACTCTCTTGGCACAAATCTTTAAAATATATAAACATTATATATAAACAAAGTCTCTTCATGGCATCAAAATAGCTCCAGGCCAGGCCAGGCAGCCAGTGGGGAGGGGTGTGACTGCGGAGGGTGCCAGCCTGGCTGTGTGGGGCTGGGGAGTGGGTATGGTGCTGCCGAGGCCCACGGTGCTGGGAGCCATGTTGGGAGGCACACGGGCCAGCAGGACCTAGAGGACCCTCCTACTCCTGCCCAGCCTGCAGCTCAAAGGAGGGTGCAGCCCAACCAGCCACCTGGTCTCGCCCACCTGGGGTGGGCTCCCAGTTCCTGATGCTCTCTCTTGCCTTTGGGCCTCCATCTCATCTCCCTGTAAGGGGTGCCCCTGCCTCTCCTGAGCACTAGGCAAGGCTGGGAGAAGAGGTGAGACACCCAATAGGACAGCAATCACAGGCTGCTTGAGCCCTGGGGACAAGAGTCTGGGAATGATACTAGGGCTGGCCAGTGGACACATGCAAGGAAGGACACCCCACAGGTCCAAGGCAAGGACAGACAAGGGCAGAACAAAGGTAAGAAATGAGTCATGGCTGGAAATGAACTGGAGCAAGCACACAGGTCATTTCGCATATCAAGGTGCTGAGCGGACCTTGCCCTGGAGCCGGATCGGGCTGGTTAGGGTGTACTGCGACTAGACCAGGGCTGGCCAAATTTTAAAACCAAAAAGGTCAAGAAACTCCAAATGTCACTAGGAAATGGGTGTTTTTGAGTCCTTGTGATACCCAGGGGGCCTGGGAACTTCTGAGACCAGCTCCCTGGGGGGCCCTGTGGTACCTCCACTCTTCTGAACTTCCCACCCCAGGCCATACACTGTCACAGGCTTCCACTTGGGGAAGATCAAGGCTGCCACCCACCTCCACGCATCCCATTCATGGAAATCAGACAATCCCACAGGCCTTAAATTGCCCCATGTCCATGCCAAGTGCCCACTCAGGTGGGGAGCCAAGGATGTGCCAGATGCTACGGGTCCCCCCAGAAGCCGCTGTGCCTACAGGTAGAGAGTCAGGGCCCAAGGCTCGGCCTCTGTGGGTGCAGCTGTGGGGTGGGCAACAGAGGGTAAGACTGGCTCCAGGGCCTCACCCTGGAGTGAAGTCAGGATCAGGATCACTTGGAGAAGGCTGTTCACCAACAGAAGACTCTGGGGGCTGAGGAGTCATGTCACCTGGGAAGTAAAGGCAGGACAGGGGTGTGGCAGGGCAGGCAAGAGGCAGCAATTTGTAGCCGCAACTGAGCAGGAGACTGGTCCCTTGTGAACAGCCGAGGCTGGGCCTCTCCCACACTCCCCAGCTCCTCCACCCTGAGCACTGAGCATACACAGGGCCCAACAAGGGGCAGGCGGAGTCTGGCTCTGAGCCTAGTGGGGACAGGGTCACTAGAAGCAGGAGCGTGTCCAAAAACACAGAGCACCAGGAGGTGGCAACGGCCACTCCTGCGTCAGAGGGGCACTTCCAGGAAGCAGAGCCAGGCCCAGGGAGGAGGGAAGAGGAGAGGCTGCGTGCTCATCGCCCCCAACACTGACTTGAAGGGCCTCTGGCTTTCCTTGCAGACCCACGGGTGCTGAGCCCAGGACCCCTGGCCTGCCTGCTTGTTCCACAAGGCGGTCCCACGTGGCTCTGGGGCAGAGTGAAGCGCCCTCTCACTCCCCAGGCTCTAAAACATCAGGGGTCAGCGGTCTTCCGCGCGCTGGAGCTTGGCTCCCTGTCCCGAGAGCAGCCAGGCGCGGGCCCCTAGCTCTGCAGGCGCCGCAGCAGGATCTGCATGAGGTCGAAGGTGGTGAAGCTGATGCCCACGGCGATGGGGCCCTTGAGCCAGTTCATGCTTAGACCCTTGTAGAGGCCACGCACTGCGCCCTCCTCCCGCACTATGGCACGCAGTGTGCCGGCGATGGAGGAGTGAGGGTGGCCTGTAACTCCAGCGGTCTGCATGCGCCGCCGCACCACGTCCAGCGGGTACGAGGCTGACTGCCCGATGAGGCCAGCGCAGGCCCCGAAGATCATGCGCTCCAGGGGGTAGGGCTGCCGTTGGCCGATGTACTCTGCGGGGAGGGCCAGGAGGGGTATGAGGGTGCTGCTGGGAGCGCCCCCGCACCCACAGGAGCACCCACACACCGGCACTGTGTCGGCCCTCTGTTTCAGGACCTGAAGGGGGTCCCGTGTGCCTTCCCGCCCAGGCTACTTCCTCACCTCCTGGTCATTTTTTAAAAATTGAGCAATAAAAGTTTTGTTTTGTTTTGTTTTTTGTTTTTTTAAAGAGAAAAAGCCCACGAATCATATCATATAACCATGTCCAAAGACCCAGCATGAGCTCCCACTGAATCACTCTTGTTTTCCCCCTAGTAAATATATCAATGTGTCCATGACCTGTCCCCTCCCCTCCCAAGCCTTAATGCTCTGCACAGGGGCCTGAGAGCAAACACAGAACCGTGAACACCCCAAACTGCCTCTTGGGTCCAAAGAGACCAAGGATGTGCAACGCATCAACAGAGAGGTTCTCCAAACATGTGTTGTAAATTTATAACTAGGAATTAAAAACGGGAGACACCACTGTTCACTCACCACATTGGGAAAACATTAAGTAACATTAAGTAACTTGAGCTGAACGTGGGGACAGAGCCCCAGGCATGTGGAGTACCCTAAAGAATAAAACAAAAAATGGAGTCCTGCATCCCCACAAGGAGGCACTCCTGGATGTCCACTGATTCCAGAAAATCTGCTAAGGCCTAAATGCCAAGGCCGCCTCCCTTTACCTGAGGGAGGGGGTGGAGCAAGGGGCAGACCTCCAGCAGGCTGGACTCTACCCGCTGAGCCAGAGCTGCACTACCCAGAGGCGTGGAAAGTGACAACTCTACCTTTCATAACCAGGAAACAAGAAGAGGGACTGTTCCTGACACATACTAAGTAAAGGAAGAGGAAGTGGCCGGCACTTGGGGTGGGAGTGGTTATAGTGTTCTCTATATTTTTCAAGCCTCTCAAAATTACCAAAAGACAAAAGGGCACTCCTCCATCTAGGCTGCCCATTAGGCTTTGTGCAGGTACCTGTGGTTGCACAAGTGGCCATCAACACTCTGGGCAACACACTGGACTTTACAAGATTGCTCTTAAAATTGGGCTGTAAAGGTCATAAGTCTGAGTTCCTCAGGGGTGGCCTGACGGCATGTGTCCTCTCTTGATTTGGACCCTGGGGTCCTAGAGCCTGGCCTCCAGGTCTATGTGACCCGCGGGTGCTGGCCCACCCCCTCCTCACCTCTGTGCAGGCTCTTGAGTGTCTCATATGTGAAGAAGCTCAGCCCAGCATAGGGGATGACCCCCAGCACGGTGGGCGTGAAGCCATGGTAGAGGGTCTTCAGCCCCTCTTCCCGGGAGATGCGGATGAAGACGTGAAAGATGTTGCTGTACCTGCCAGGACAGAGGGACCAGTAGCTGGGCTGCGGACTCTGCACAGGGAGGAGCCACTGGCCTCAACTCACAAATTCTCTGCTACCTCTCAGTGGGGAGAGGGCAGGTCTGAATGCTGACAATTTCCTTCTTTGAGGAACATAACTACCTTGCAAAAGCTTTGGCATTAGAGGGGGAAATGGGTGTTCAAAGCCATATTCTGACGTCACCACTGGGATCATCTGGGTGCTCAACCCTCGCCTAGTGTTCACGTGTGTTTTTAATGCATTTGTGACCAATTCAAAATGAAGACTCAAGTTTGATGGAAGCAGAACTGACCCCCAGGCTTAGAGAACTTTTTGGAATAGCTGCAGAATGGCATGCCTGGCCCGCCCTGATGTACCAGGCAGGGTCCATGTGGTGGTTGTTGACACTATAGCTTCCTTTGTGGGCTGTACACAAAGGCTCAGACCCAAATCCAGGGGCGTGATGAGGGATTCAACCTGGGGGCCCCAGTGGACAAAGAGCCCCTTGTGCTGGTGAAGGTCGCTGTGGTAGGACTCACATTTCCTTTGGGGTCACGGCCATGCGGGCTCGGACCAGGTCCAGGGGGTAGGTAAGCGAAGCAGCTGTGGTTCCAGCGAGTGCCCCTGCGAGGAGGCGAGGCCAAGGGGGCAGGGCACTGAAAGGGGGAAGGGGTGAAGAGAGATGGTGAGACCCCAAGGACCAAAGGAGGGAGGCCCAGCCCAAGGCCCACAGCTCTCAGTGTGGGGGAACCAAGGACAGGCGGGTTGGCTTCCTGGTAGCTGAGACGGTGGACGATTCAATCAATGAATGGTAGGGACCTTCCCTTGCAGCCCTCCTGGAACCTGGGTTCTGACGTGGTGAGCATGTGAAAGGAAGACAGGAGAGCAGGGGGACAGGAGAGAGTTGCGAGGGTTAGGAGGGGTGGGGGCCTCACTCTCCACGGAAGCCGTAGTAGCGGCCCAGGACTCGCTTGTACTCCTCGTGTGCGCTGAACTGGATGGCAGCGTAGGGTACCACACGCACCATGGTGGCCGAGTTCCCACGCCACAGGCTGAGGAAGCCCTCGTGGAGGTAGGTGAAGTAGAGCAGCCGGAAGGCCTCCTGGAGGGGGGGCAACATCAATACCTCCGCCTGTCCTTTCCCCTCCCGGCTCCATGAACACCTCGATTTACTTTGTCCAGCCCTGTGCCTGAGGGCCCCACCTTACCCACTACATTCTCGGCCCACCCCCAGTCCCCTGGCCCTGGGAACTGTAAAGTGAGAGGGGAAGACCAGGTTTGCAAAGCAGGCTCTGAGCCCCACACAGAGGGTGTTTTGTTGATGTTTGGTAGTCTAGCTTTTAAAAATACTCTTTTTTCTTTATTAAGTAACACCTGCTCTGTTTAAAAATCAATCAAATATGAAAACATGGGTTTAAAATGTCAAGTCCTCTCACCACTGACCCATAGATAGGCATTCTCCTGTCAATCAATTCCCAGGGTGGGCTTCATCCAGGCAGCGCTCACGGTGCCAGGACAAGTGGTCCCAACCCTGGCAGGGGCAGCCTCAGTCACCAGGGTTCCTGGGAACCAGCCTGGGGGGTTCCAAAAGGGAAAAGCATCTCCCCACTTCTCCCACCCCCAGGCCTCCACAGCCTCCTTCCAGCCCAGCAGGGCAGCTGGTGACAGCCCCAGAGCCAGGAGTTGGTGACCTAGTGGCTCACCTTGGCAGAAAATCTTTTTGAAGATACTGGGGGAAAAAAACAACAACACAACACAGACCATTAGATGTGAAGGACAGGAACCCCCAAGTCTGCATGACCCCCTACTACAGGAAACTGTTCTGAGCTGGGGAATAACAGCAGCCCCTGAGAATATTCCACTCTCAAAGGGCTGAGGGGGTAGTGTCCTCAGCAAGGTCACTCTCCTCCCAGGAAACTCCTCACCCCATGTACCCAGCCCCTCTGCATGCCAACTTGTCCCCAGGAAGGGGGGATGAACTGCCATCTGACCCCCAGGACAGTAAGAGTCTCCCTAGGGATCTGTGGGAGGATGTGCCTCTGGAGGGTTGACACTCAGCATCCCCACCCAACCAAACTCCTTTGAGGAAGGTGCCACAGCCGTTAGCTGTGTGGGGATCAGTCTAGGGGATCCAACTACCCCAGGACAAGGCCAGGGAGGCCTCTGTCCGAGATCTGCCCTCTCTTCTCAATGGCCTGGTACAGGTGCCCCTAACTTGCCTCTCCTACCTTCCGTAGCTGCCTGGCTCACTCCCCTGCTCCTTGGTGAACTGTCACTAAGGGCTGGAGCCACAGTGGCCACAAGGATCCAGAAACACAGGCCGTGAGGGGTCTCGGTCTTGTAGCCTCCCCCTACTCGCTTCCTGAGCCCCTGCTTTGTTCCTGAGACACCCCTGCACTCTCGTCTACATGGACGTGTGTGCATACATATTGCCTTCAGAGTTACATGCAGCTCCCTTCAGGGCACTACACTTCAAGTTTACCAGGTAAAAAGGCAGCTGGCATGTGGGAAGGAACATGGGGGAGTTCAGCCTCATGCCTGCTCTTCCCACAGCCTTTGGGGAGGAGGTTGGTGTTACTGTCCTCATTGTACAGAAAAGGAAACAGGCACAGAGAGGCTAGGGGACCAGCTCAAGGAACTGGGGAGGGCTTCTCTTCCCAAACAGCTGAGAGACGGGGGTCCCAGGTTATAACCATTCTCCTGCCTGGTGCCAAGCAGGCACTGGCCACTGTCTGCAAGATGAAAGGCCTCATCTTCAGGGGCCCCTGTGCCTGCTTAACCCTAAGGAGAGAGACATAGTTTCTTGAACTGTGTCCCCCAAAAAGACATGTCCATGTCCTCACCCCCAGTACCTGTGACTGATCTTAATTGGAAATGGGCCTTTGCAGATGTCATTAAATTAAACCCAGGTTAGCTCAGCTGGCGTGGCTCAGTAGTTGAGCATTGACCTAGGATCTAGGAGATCACGGTTCGATTTCCGGACAGGCCACATGCCCGAGTTGCGGGCTCGGACCCCAGTGGGAGGCGTGCAGGAGGCAGCCGCTCAATGACTCTCTCATCATTGATGTTTCTATCACTCTCTCCCTCTCCCTTCCTCTCTCTGAAATCAATAAAGACATATATTTTTTAAAATTATAAAAAATAAATTAAACCAAGATTGTATTGGGGTCAGCCCTAACCTAATGAGGGGTGTCCTTATAAGAAGAGGACGCCTGGCCAGCGAGGCACAGTGGTTGAGTGTTGACCTGTGATCCAGGAGATCGCTGTTCGATTCCTGCTCAGGGCACACGCCCGGGCTGCGGGCTAGATCCCCAGTGTGGGGCATGCAGGAGGCAGCTGATCAATGACTCTCTTTCATCATTATGTTTCTATCACTCTCTCCCTCTCCCTTCCTCTCTCTGAAATCAATAAAAACATAAAAAGAAAAAAAGAGGGAGAGGAGAAAGAAAGGGAAAGGAGAGATTGGGGTGATGCAGCCATAAGCCAAGGAGATACCTGGAGCCCTCAGAGCTGGAAAAGACAGGAAGGCTCTTCTCCTAGAGCCTCCAGAAGGAACCAATCCTGCTAGCACCTTGAGTTGAGACTTCTGGCCTCTGGAAATGTGAGGGAGTAAATTCCTTTTCTAAGCTGCCTGGTTTGTGGTACTGTGTGCCGGCCACCCAGGACACTAACAGTTTCTAAGTGGATTTATGAGGCAGTTTAAAAACCAGTTTGCAGTGCAGTTTGGAGGGCCGTGAGGAGGGCGACTGCTTGGGAGCATCTCTATCACAGAGGGACAGAGAGTCAGACAGCATTTACCTTGGAAGATGATTTTGGTTCGGTCCAAGGGAGCTACTGCTGTTTTGGCAAGAGCGCCAGCCAGGGCCCCAGACAAGAGGGAGCTGAGAATTTGTCTGTGATCCCTCTGCAAGAAACACATGAACACACGGTCTGTTGTCAGAGAGGGAGGGGAGAAGTCTGCTCCATTGGGGGTGGCACCAAGAGGATCACCTTTCCTCATCCCTTTATTACTCCCCTACCCTGGTCCAGGGCTGAGAGATGCACAGCAGCTTGAGTGTTATAACCCTAATGGGCTCTGGGTGAACAGTGGTGGGTCGAGGGGTCACAGAGCCTTCACAGGATGACAGGGACCATCCATATGAGAGGTGATGCACTGTCTGGGCCATCCAGTGAGGGTCTGTGTTCATGGAGACAGACCACAATGGGACTGACTCCAAACCTAAGAATCACCCCTGACCCATCCTGCAAGCCTTGGTTCTGTCCACCTGTGTGTGCTGGACTTTTGTATTATAGTGTTTCAGTGCAAAGTCACGAGGGCCCTTGTAGTGGTGGTGGGGGGAACTGGTAGGGGGTGCTGGGCAAGAGGACCCTGCCTGTGTCAGTGTGTCCCCTTTCTACATCTTTTTGTCAGGACTTCAGGGACTGGTGTCTGTGGCTCTTCAGCCAAGGAGTGGGTGATGGCAATGGTGGTTGACCTGCATCATGTGCTCCCACGGCCAACCTCAGGGCCAGGGCTTCCCCCTGTCTTCTGGAGGCTCTCCAAGTCCTCCTTGCACAGTCCTCTTTCCTTCCTTCCTTCCTTCCTTCCTTCCTTCCTTCCTTCCTTCCTTCCTTCCTTCCTTCCTCCCCTCCCTTCCCTTCCCTTCCCTTCCCTCCCTCCCTCCCTCCCTCCCTCCCTCCCTCCCTCCCTCCCTCCCTCCCTCCCTCCCTCCCTCCCTTCCTTCCTTCCCTTATATGTCCATCTGAGTCCTGAGCAGTCTCATCAGGCTGAAATCTATATTCCTCCATCTGACCTTCACAAGCAACCACAGGGAGCACTCTGGAACATTCTGGACTGGAGGTGCCCCCATCTTTCCTCCATATGCAATGAACAAGAATGACAAGGGTCAGGTCGTTCAATGATCCCAGGGATCCATTAAGTCCCATACAGACCAGGTGCCCTGAGGGGCCTGGGGACATGCAGTGCAGTGTGAGGGTATATATGAGCCCCCCACTCTCCCTCAGGGCCACCAGTCTAGAGAGAGAGCAAGACATGAACTAAATCTTCAGACAAAGGTGCACAGTCGCCAGTCCAGGTGGCGGCCCCACAAGGAGGTTGGCTTTTGCCCAAAGAGACATGGAGAAACACCGAAGGTTGACAGGCCATTTTCACTATGACCCTCTGGGGACTCCTGCAGTAATCAAGATGGAGTGGCAGAGGCTGAGACAGAGAGGGTGCAACCGGGGAGGCAGTGATGGCATTTGGGGAGGTAAAACTGGCAGCCTGGGTCTAAGTAGATATAATGGGGCTCAGGGCAACCCCTCACCAAGTCTGCTCAGCTCAGCAGTAGCCCAGGGGTGAAGGGCCGGGCCCTGAGTCTGTCCACACTTCTGGCCAGATTCCGGACTCTGTCTTGACAGTAGTGACCAGAGGATGGCCTCTTTGGTCTCCCATTCCTCATCTCTGACATGCTGAGTGCTGTCTCTTGGTCCAGGTCCCACCCCCAGATTCTCTCCTGTGTGTCTCAGGTGCTCCCAGGGGCTATGTGCCCTGCAACCTGGCCCCCACCCCTATATGGCTCCAGCTCCTTTCCCTTAATGCCCTGGCACCCCCTCCACCTGCCTAGCCCACCCCTCCCTAAAAGAACAAACTCTAGAGAAGTGTTTTTCCTCCAGTGTTTCTGAAGCAGAGCTTCACCAGAGGGTTCCATCTGCTCCTTGCTTCACACAGGCCCGCACTGGGGACCCCTGCCTTTTCTGGGTCACACAGCAAGGTTCTGGTCATCTGGTCCTGTTGGCGTTGAGAGGTAAGGATGTCAGATGCTGGAAGGTTCAGTGGTACTCCTAGCACCAGCTTCCTGCCTCATTCCTCTTTGTGAACCAATGAGCAATTGCTCACCCGCGCTGTGAGCCAAAGGAACACCCCAAAACAGCCCATGTGCCTGTTGGCACTGGAGGTGAAGCCAATATGTCCTTTGTGCTTCCTTCTGCAGGTTACTTCCTGTGCAATCTGTGGTTCTTACAACTCTAAGGCCGGCTCTGTGCTTCTTGAACACATGTCCTTAAACTCTGCCCTCAAGGTGGCTCCAGGATGCTCTATGAGTCCACTTCCAGCCTCAGCAGAGAAGGGGCTGCTCCTCCAGCAGATGCTTCCAGTGGCTCTTACTGACCACAGTGGTTTATCCTTTGAGGACCTCAGCACAGATATCACCAAGTGGTCAATGTGTCCATGTCGACTGTATAGGGGGATCCTGCAAATGAAGTGCGAGGCAGACAGTCCAACAGAGAGAACGTGGGCCATCACAGATGAGCCACACAGCCGCGAGCACTGCGAGAGGACTTCTTAACCAAAGAAACAGGATTTACAAGGTGAGCTCCCACATCAGGCTGGCTAAGTGGACCAAGGCTGATGTCAGATGTGTGGCCAGCACAGAGGAAGATGGGCACTGGATATCCAGGCATGTGACGGGAACAGGCAGGCCTTTTGCTGGGATTCAATTGGCCAGCAGAGAGGCTGAGTGTCCCTCAAGCTCTGCTGGGAAATTCACTAAACTGAGAGGGGCACACATACTTGCTGTAGGCTCACCCTTGCTGCCCCACATGGTGCGGTGATGGCCGCCCCACATACGGGCCCACAAACCAGTCCTCCCTCCTGCCTGGTGCTCCGCAGAGCCACCGAGAATTTAGAAAAGGTCTGGAGGGTTGGGAGGATTACTACCTCAGCCTTTGAGCTTGTGGACTTTGAGGCACCTGAGCCCTGCCCTGAGAGTAGGATGGGCCTGTGAGGGCCCTTCCTCACGAATGAGCCTGAGTTTGCTGATTCTTTTGTGTTCACAAATCTGAGAAAAGGGGCTCCAGGACACCTTCTGATATCCCAGCCAAATTTGGGTAAGGTTTTGGCTTCTTGCAAAGTGGTTGGGGGCGAGATTCACATCACAAATTGGGCAGCCAGCATCTTTTCCACCCACAGCCTCACACTGATGCAGCCCCTCACCAGTGTGTGTGTGGGGGGGTGATCTGTGGTGGGTGCACACGCACATGAGAGGGACCCATGAGAACACCCATGGGGAGGCCAGGTACTTGCCTTTGAAGAGACGGGCGAGGGCAGGACGGCCTCGGCATCCTCATGCAATCGCACCGTACCTTCCTTCACACCATTACCCATTCCAGGCTGCTGGGGACAGTGGAGGCTTGGTCCTGAGGAGCAAGAGGGGGCACGAGACCCGGTGAGAAAGGGCCTCCCCCATCTGCCTCGTGCCCCAGTCACTTGAAGCAAGAACTGTCAATGTGATTTTCCTAACCTGGTGTCTGTCTCTCTGCAAGGAAAGGACGCTGTACCAGCATCCAGATGCTATAATCCCCTCCACTGATGACTTAATTATTTACAAAAGGCTTTTTATCTGATCGTCACAAACAGGCCTCTGAGTCATCTGCCTTTTTAACCTATACCAACTGGGCAGATGGGCTCAGAAAAGTTAAGCCACCCCAGTGAGGTTACATAGCAGGAGGCAGGGGCATGGTAGGCTGTGAGGCAGAGAGGTGGGAGGGCCCCACCTGCCCAGGGCCAAATGCCCACTGGGCTCAAGACAGCTTGGACCCAAGCTTCTGCCCATGGAAACAATTTTAGAAAATTAATCTTTTCTTACTGTGTGGCTGCCTCCTCTTTGCAGCCAAGCTTATAGCAAAAGGCCCTAATACTTGAGGATTCCTTGCTGGAAACCCACTTATCCTCCAGATGGAAGTGCACACAAAGCTAAGCATACCACATAGGGGACCTCGAGGAAGAAGGGTGAAGGACAGGTGTCACCGAGATGCCACTGTGCACCAGTGTCCTTTGAGGTCTCAGTTCCCATGCTTTATTATTATTCAATAAATCGGGAGATTTGAGACCTTGCTCCCCAGTATATGTCATGAGTTTGGCTCAAATAAACTCTTATAAAAATTCTCTGCAGGTTTTGATGTTCTTATGTTGATACCTCTATGGGAGTAATGATGGAAAAGTGATAAAAAAATAATAAAATTATCCAATAAATCAATATACCTTCCTGTAAAATGATGCAAAGGATGCAGATGTGCCCTGAGCAGGCGGTGGAAGCCCCTCCTGCCCTCTGGGTCCTCCCAAGCACTCCACATCAGTGCCAGTGTGGAAGGTTCTAGAAAGCACAAGTGGAAATCCATTCCATTGGCCCTCTGCCACTGTTTCCTACTCAAAACAGGCCTAGCTCTGGAAGAATGGCTGCTTCCAGGGCAGAGCAGGAAACATAGGGATGAGGCCAGGGTACCCTGAGGTAGAAACCAAGACCGAGGGGGTGTGATTATGGGAGCTGATTTGATTCAACGACCTCCCAGTAGCCAAACTGGAACATTCTGAGCAACAAAATCAATAAAGCAGTACTGTATTATAATCCAAAGAATAAAATGTCCATGAGTCCACACTAGTATAAACTAATTGAATAAATAAATAAATGGGGGAGAAGGGACAAATCTCTCATAAGAATCCAAATAATTTGTGCAGATGCTCTGTCCTCAAAAGGGGAGCGGGACTTCCCAGCCTTAGGTGTGGGCTGTAAATAATGATTTCCTTCCACACGGTAAGGGAAAGGGGGGAGAGAGAAGCTTTACAAAGGAGAACATGAGAGACACCACCTAAGCCAGGGGATCAAGGTCAATATCACAGTGAAAAGTCACGTTGATGGCATGTGCCCTGGTCGCAGTGTGATGAGAAGGGCACTTTATCTCTGGGGTCCTCCTCTCCACACCCATCACCCCATTCCAACCATGAGAAAACACCACACAAATCCCAACTGGGGGCCTCCTACAAAACGCCTCACCACTTCTCAAAACCGTCAAGACCAGGTCTCAAAACTGCCAAGGTCATCAAATCAAGAAAGCCTAAGAAACTGTCTCAGCCCAGAGGAGCCTACAGTACACTAAGGAGACATGATAACTAAATATTGTACGGGATCCTGGGACAGAATAAGTACATTAGGGGAAAAAGAGGAAATCTGAATAAATTATGGACTTTAGTTAATAATAATGTATCAGGCCCGGCTGGGTGTGGCTCAGCAGTTGAGCTTCGACCTAGGATCCAGGCGATCGGGGTTCCCAGTCAGGGCACATGCCCGGGTTGCAGGCTCGATCCCCAGTCGGGGGGTGCAGGAGGCAGCCAGTCAATGACTCTCTCATCATTGATGTTTCTATCTCTCTCTCCCTCTCTCTGAAATCAATAAAGATATATTTAAATAATAATAATAATAATGTATCAGGCCCTAGCAGGTTTGGCTCCATGGTTAGAGTGTCGGCCCACAGGCTGAAGGGTCCTGGGTTCAATTCCAGTCAAGTGCACATACCTTGGTTGCAGGCTCAATTCCCACGCGAGCGGGAGGCAACCAATCGATGTCCCTCCCTCTCTCTCTCTCTCTCTTTCTCCCTTCCACTCTTTGTGAAAAGCAATGGAAAAAATATCCTCAGGTAAGGATTAAAAATAATAATAATAATAATAATAATGTATCAGTACTTTGAAAAAAACAAAAACCACAAAACCCACAAATAGAACAGCTTTAAAATGAAGCCAGAGCTGCCATCTCAGAGGAATTGTCTTGCGTGTCTTATGCCTCAAACCTTTAGAATGTTAAAATAGCAAAATTACCCTTGGACTGGGTCTCAAGAACATTGTGTCCCAAACAACTGTTTGCAAGGATAATAAGAAAGCCAAATTGACTAAAAATTAAAAACATTGTTTAGAATTAGTGTCACTATGCGAGCTTATCTGAACCAATAGAAATGCCTTCTTTCTATTGATATAATTGTTCCCCTCCCTTTTACCATACGTACCCATTGCCTTGTCTCCTAATTGGAACACTCTTTGGGTTTCTGCCTGAATCGGTCCTTCCCTAATAGCTGTTCCTTTTGATCTCAAATAAATGCTTGTTGCCTCTCACTTTGGCCTTTATTTTTAGGTTAACAATTTGTTCATTAGTTGTGACAAATGTACCATAATAATGTTAGATGTTAAAATGGAAGAAACTGGGTGTGTGGAATTTATGGGTTGTGTTACCTTGTAATTTTTCTGTAAATCTGAAACTGTTCACAAGCATAAACCAGGCCTTAGCAGTGTTCTCAAGCCAGTTGCTGGGGTGTCAGCCTGTGGGATGCTTTACTGAGACTGCTTTACCACCTCTAGCACCTCCAGCTGTGGCTCACACCACCCTAACACTGTGGATCCTGGGGACTGTCCTTGCATCTGGGCGTGGATGGTGCTGTATCTTGTGAGCATGTTGAATGTGAACACATTCTGTGGAAACTTCTTGAGAAAGGATCCAGCCCTCTGCACACCTGCAGTGGGTGAGGTGCCTGTGGTTGGGTTCCCTCTCCTACCTCCTGCCCCAAGTTCCCCAGATCTCAGTTTTGTAATGTTTCCCCAGGCAGGCAGGTGCTCATGGGCTCAGACCCAGGGCTGCTCATGGAGCCCACTGGACCTCATGAGGACCTGCCATGATATCTCAATATAGACGGCTCGGAGAGGGGCCTCAGTGTGATAGAAATGGTTAGAAACAAAATCACCACACAACCTGGTGCAGACCTATAAGAGCATGTACTGCAGGTGACAGAGCATTGAGGTAGGTCACGGGGAAGGTATCTACAGAGAGCTGACGCCCAAAAGACATGTCCACTCAGAACCTGTGAATGTGATGTTATTTGGAAAATGGTCTTTGCAGATGTAATTAAGGTAAGAATCTTGAGATGAGATCATTCTGGATTTAGCATGGGTACTAAATTCAAGGACAAGTGATCTGTTAAAAGACAGAAGGAAAAGGAGACACGGACAGGAAGAAGGCCTGTGAAGACAGAGGTAGAGACTGGAGTGGTACCCTCCCTAGCTGAGGAACTCCTGGGGCCACCAGAAGCTGGAAGAGACAATATTACAATTTTACTGACTATAGTCCCTCCCTCCCCTAGAGCCTCTGGAGGGAGTAGGCCACACACACCTTAACTTTGGACTTCTGACCTCCAAAACTATGTGGATTAATTTCTGAACCTTGTCTTAAGCCATGCAGTTTTGTGATTTGTTATGGCAGCCACTGAAAACTAAGCCAGGGCCCTTTTTAGGGGAGAATCTGGGGGGTGCCAGAGTCCCCACCACCCCAGCAGAGCAGGTAGTCTCAGTCTGACAGCTACTTCCATCATGGCTCCTGCACCCCAGGGCAGCTCCCCAGGATTGCAGGATGAAGAGGAGAATGTACTTGCCTTGGGGGGCAGGGGTTGTCTCAAGATTTTGTCCCTCAGGCCAAGTCTAATTTCTCTAAGAAATAAAGACCTCTTTGCTATTTCAAATTAGTTAAAAAACAAAACAAAAAAACACACAACTCGAGACAAAATAAGGCAAAGAAACAGCCAGATAACCAGAATGAAGTAACTTAAAAATGTGACAGGTGCCCCCCTGTTCTCATGATGGGAAGGCAGGTGTGATCCTCAGTGAGGGGCTGTTTGCATGTATGGGGCAATAATATCAACTGTGCAACAAGGTGGGGGGGGTGTAAGGAGAGGCTGAGGGTGGCACCTCTGCCTTGGAATGTGTGCTGTGCCCCCAACACATGAACACAAAGACTTGTTGGCCAGTAAGTCCACAGCCAGCTGCTGGTCCCAGTGAAGGGGAGGAGGAGAGCAGGTGGAATATGTGCCTTGTGTCCCCATGGGAGAGTACCACCTAGCTTTTTACTGATGGGTGAACCTACCTGGATCCAGGTGGGGTGCTTCCCAGATGAGAAGACTGGAAGGAAAACAGGTGTTTATAGTGTGCTGTCACAGCAGGGGATGAGGTAGGAGGGGACCAGACTTTTTCCCCCCAATTACAGATGACATACAGTATTATATTAGCTTCACATGTAACAACAAAGTGATTAGACATTTATATGACTTATGAAGTGATCTCCCTGATAAGTCTAGCATCCATCTGACACCATACATAGTTATTACACTATTGACTATAGTCTCTATGCTGTAGTTTTCATCCCTGTGACTTTTTAGTTTTATTTATTTTTTTACAATGTAGAATTTTTATATTTAGAATTAGCCAGCTAGAACCAGTTTAGATGATCCCAATTTTGTTGGCAACATCACAGCATCATAGTCAGGAGCCAGTCAAACATATGCCTTCTTCTCTCCATCAGGCCTGATCAGGGTGTTGACCTTGGCCATGTCAGTGTCACAGAGCTTCTTCACAGCCTGTTTGATCTGGTGCTCATTGGCCTTGACATGCACAATGAACACAAGTGTATTGTTGTCTTCTGTCTTCTTCATGGCTGACTTCGTAGTCGGGGAGAATTTGATGATGGCATAGTGGTCAAGCTTGTTTCTCCTGGGTACGATCTTCCAAGGATATTTAGGCTGCCTTCGAAGTCTCAGTGTCTTCAGCCCCACATCTATGCTCAAGAGCATGGGCTCCTTGGGCATCACATGGAGCTCGTCATCAGTTAAATAGTGACCATCAGCCCACGTGGCCCAAAATGAGGCCTGGAGCATGGGGGGGGGCTTCAGCTGGCACAAGCAATCCATGTGCCAGAGCCACCTGCTCCCATTCTGACTTCTTTCAGTCTCTGCAGCACCTACTACCCTCCCCCTCTCCGGAGCAACAGGCCAGGGTTCTGCACCAAGGTAGGCAACGGAGAGAGGAGGTTTCTTAATGTTCTTTTGTTTCTATTGGACCTTGTTTTTTCCCTTGTCACTAGTAATACCAAATTTCTTTCTTTTTAAAATTTTTTTTCATATTTTTATTAGCTGAACAGTTATTTCTTCTAAGAAATCTTTTAAACTAAAACCTACACTAAGAAATACATTTTACATCATACATTCACTTATACTCACATACACTTATGCATGCATGCCCTAAAGAAAAAAGCTCAGGAAGTAAAAGATTGCCTTTTTAAAGAGCCATTTGCTCTGCCATCTCCTGTCTCCTCTTCTCTATTTAATTTCAAGAAAGCTGATCACAACCAACTAAATTTATTTCATAAATAATGGGACTCAACCAGCAAACCTAAACCACTGTTATAGGCTCTGGTTAAAGAGATGATCTTCAACTCTTTATTACTAAAAAAAGAGACAAAAGGCCCCAAATGGAGTCACTTGTGCTAAGCCCCAAATCAGCAAACAGACTTAATATCTAACTTACAGTTTCAACCTCTCCCAGGAGTAGAATCTTAAACCAGTCAATCTGGAATTACCTAGTCAGCACTAGAAAGGTTATGTGCTTGATATACCCTTGCTGTCATAGTGTGGTGGTTATAGTGCTACCCTGTGGCTCTCTCCCTCAAGAAGAAAATCCATTTTAAAGTTGAACTGCACATTCTTCAATTCAGAGTGAAAGCTGAGGGTCCTCTGAAATGAGCCATCTGCATGGTCTTGGGTGGTTCACGCTTATGCAGAACAACTGGGGGATTTATGTGAGGGATTGGGGTGGGGTCTGGGATTTTCTTAAAAATACCTTCAGCACAAGAAAAGAAAATCTGTAACTATGTGTAGCAATGGAAGTTAACTAAATCTATTGTGGTAATCATTTCTCAATATACACAAATATAAAATGATTGTTATATACCTGAAACGAACATAATGTCACATGTCAATTATATCTCAATAAAAAATGCAAAAAATACCCCCACCCTTGAGGTAAGAAAGACAATATACACAGGAACAAAGACCAGACAATGCATGACGGTGAAGCTCTGATGGGTAGGCCACAACCCCTGTAGCAATCAGCCTAAAGCAGCTGGGACTTGGTCAGTGACCACAGCCTCCCTAAGTTTTTTTTTTTAATCCTTACCCGAGGATATTTTTTCCATTGCTTTTCAGAGAGAGTGGAAGGGGGAGAGAGAGAGAGAAACATCTATGTGAGAGACACACATCGATTGGTTCCTCCTGCACTCGCCCCGGGGATCAAGCCTGCAACTGAAGTACATGCCCTCTGCTGGAACCGAACCTGGGACCCTTCAGTCTGCAGGCCAGTGCTCTAACCACTTAGCCAAACTGGCTAGGGCCCTAATTTTTGCTCCTGCTTTCAACTCAGGGCCAAACCAGAGAACACCAAATATACCCCCTAACCTATCACATAGGCTTCCCCACGCCAACAGCCTCCAACAAGGGCTGTAGGCCTTCCCTTCTCCACCATAAAGCCCCCTCTCCCCTGCCTGCCTTGAGTCTCTGCCAAGTGCAGGGGTGGCAGCTGACTCCCTGGGTCTACTGAGCTCTGATTAGCAGGCTCTGTTCTCAGCCGGGAAGTCTTCTTTTATTTCCACAGGTAACTAAATGAGTGGGGAAATCCTGCAGAAGCACGTTGGGAACACTAGGAAGGACACAACATTGCTTCTGTGGGATTCCTGCCAAAGACACACAGCCTCAGTCTAATGAGGAAACATGGGACAGACCACACTGAAGCACACTACAAATGACTGAGTTCTCAGCAAAGGTGTGAAGGTTGAGGAAAGATGGAGGAACTGTCACAGATCAGAGACTAAGGAGACAGAAGACTAAGTGCAAGTGTGAGCCTAGGCCAGAATGGGAGCACTGGGGCAAAAAGTAGGGAGAAGGGGGGGAAACTGGGGAAATCTGAATTCGGTATAGAGATGAGTTTCCAGTGTTGCATCAGTGTAAATTTTCTGGTTCAGATAACTAATGTGGTGATACAGATGCTAACACTGGGGTAAGCTAGGTGAAGTGTATACAGAGACTCAGTTATTTTTGTTACTTTTCTATATGTCTAAAATTATTTCCAAAATAAAGCTGGAAAAAATGTCTTGAGAAATCCAGGAGCTTCTAGGGTGTGCCGAAGCTTTCAGAAAAACACATTTCAGATGTCTGTGGCTATCAAGGTGCTGGCCCAGTGACTTGGCTCCTCTCTGTCCAGTCTACGTGTTTGAGCCAGGGGCTCAGCATGGTGGGCCAGAGAAACGCATCAGCAGCTGTGGGAGCCCCATGCAAGAGATTCGCTCTGGTTTGTGGGGTGATCAGTGTTCTTCCTGGCAGGTACACCCTAACTCTGGCTTCTCCTTGGAGCAGGGTGTTGAGGGTCTGCAAGTGTATGGTCTCAGGCCAAGGCCTTCACTGGGGCCTATCTCTGGTTCTGCATGTGGGGTAAGAATGGGGTAAAGAGAGATGCTCTACAAAATGGCAGCTATTGTTTATTAAATCCCTTTGCCCTGTGTTCTCTGATCCAGCCAGTCTTAACCAACGAGTACTTGGGCTGTTTCACAGATGGGGAGGCTGAGGCAGGCAATGCAAGTCCTTGTTGTAGAGCCCTTGCCTGAGACCACTATGGTGCTAACCATCGTTGCTAACCACTGGGGTGTTGCTGGCTTATCTCCCCACTTTGGCAATGAGACTTGGAGAAGCTTGACTAGACCAAGGACCGAGGGAACCCCAGTCTTGACACACACACAACAACTAAGCTTCAAAGTCCTGCCCATGTCCTTCTCCAAGGAGCCCGGCCCCCAGGCAGCCTCAACACCATTTCATCCTGAACGATTCTCCTTACCCTGAAGGAACTCCAGTGCAGGGGAAGCAGATGCTAGGGTATGACTCAGAGGTTCCCTGCAGGCACTGGCAAAGCCAAAAGATCCTGGCAGCTGCAGGAGCCAGTCTGGGTGAGCTAAACTGGTAGATGTCAATGTGTGCCTGTGGGTCTGAAACCTGACTGTGCAGACGGAGGACAGGGTGGTTCCAGGCACAAGGGTGTGGCAATACAGGATAGGATGCATGTTCCTGCTATGCATCCTGGTCCTTGCTGTCCCCACCCCAATGCTCACTGTGCTGCCCAGCCTCCTGTGACAGCCCAGACTTCCAAAGGGCACTCAGGACCTGGAGCCTAGGCAGTGGCCACTGAAGGGAACTCACTCCTTCACTCCTGATAAGAAGACCTCCGACAGGAGGAAAGGTACCGCTAGCAGGACCAGGTTAGGAGGCCCATGAGTGGGGGCCAAAGGTCCTGGAATCCTCTTGTTCTGACACTGGGGGAAATGGTCTAGGAAAGGGAGCCCTAAGGACCACCTTGGTCTGATATTTAAAGGGGTGTGGTGGGCTGAATAATGGCCTCCAAAGATGTCTGTCCTAACCCCCTGGAACCTGTGAACATGTTACCTTACATGGCAAAGGCGACTCTGCAGATGTGATCAAGTTAAAGATCCTGAGATGGGAAACTGTCCTGGATTATCAGGCTGGCCTCAATGTCATCGCAAAGTCCTCATGAGAGGGAGGCAGGAGGGTCAGAAAAGATGTGACAACCAAGGCCTACTTCAGAGAGGTGTGAAGTGCTGGTTTTGAAGGTGGAGGAAGAGCCACTGGCCAGAGTGTAAAGGTACCTCTAGAAGCTGGAGAAGGCAGGACACAGACTGTTTCCTGTAGTCTCTAGGAGAAGCATGGCCCTGCACACCCATTATAGATTCTGACCTCCAGAACTGAAAAATATAAACCTGTATTACTCTCAGTCTCTGCATGTGTGGCAGTCTGTTACAGCAGCCACAGGACACTGACACAGGCTGTCACAAGGAAGAGGTGCAACTTTTGGGGGTGAGGGTCCTGTGGACAGCTCAAGGGAGTCACAGGTAGGCTGATTCCTGGTCAATGTAAGACAGTGAGATGCCAGAACAGCACTACTGCCTGAAGTCCAATAGCTGCCAGGGGAGGATGGTCATTCACAATCTCCATGCCAGGCCTGCTGGCCCTGAGAGCACAGTGGTGAATAGGTACTTTGCCTGTCTTCATGCAGCAAACAAGACAATCCAGGGAGTGGCACAATCTATAAAGGAGGCAAACAAGGAGATGACTATGTGAAGGGGGCTCAGATTCAAGATTGGGTGGCTGGGCCAGCCTCCCTGAGGAGAGGTGTTGGAGCTGAGGCCCCAGTAAACAGGAAGTAGGCAGGGAGTTGGGTAGGTGCTGCATTCCAGGTGGTGAAACAAGAAGTGCAAAGGCCCTGGGGCTATAACTAACTAACCAGTGAGAGGGGAAGAGAGTGTGGGTTGAGGGAAGCAAGGGTCAGTCACTCTGGGCTTCAGTGGGGGAGGGATGCAGTGAGGCAGGAAGGCCCAGAAAGGACACCTATGGGGTCACTCAGGTGAGACGGTGAGGGGCTCAGGAGTCCGCCCAAGCTTTGCCTGAGACCTGGGGGGGCTGTTTTCTGGGAGAGGATGGAGGAGGCTTAGGTGGTTCCAATGTGGGGGCAGGAGGCCACTGTGTGAGGGCCTCACTGTCAGTAGCATTCTCATTCATGTCCCTGTAAGGGACAAGTGGCCTTTGTCTACCTCTCCCACTCTAAGCTTCCCAAATGATAAGAGGTTGTCAGGACTTCTAGTACTACTTAGTCCCATCACACCACCAGGCAGGGTATGAGAACAAAACATACAAAGCACCTAAATTGTCTTAAAAATACTCTAAAAGCCACCCATGTGGGTCCTGTCTAGGTGTCGCTACCCTTATCCACTCAACCCTGCTTCATCACCCCAAACAGGCAGGTCATAATGGTCATCCCTGTGGTTCCTCAGGGCTCCAGTGGTGGAAGGAAGGCCACACCTAATCTGCTCCTATTCACGGGTCAAGGGAGTGTCTCTTTGCACAACTGGGAAGGCAGAGTCACAGGGTCAAGGCTGACTCTGCCCTTCACTAGCTCCTGAGGACCTTGTGGCACCACTTGGTGAGTGAGGGAGCCAAACACAGGACGGCGTTCTCTCTTTTTTTCAATTTTCACCCGAGGATATTTTTTCCATTGCTTTTCAGAGAGAGTGGAAGGGAGAGAGAGAGAGAGAAACATTGATATAAGAGAGACACACCGATTGGTTGCCTCCCGCATGTGCCCTGACTGGGGATCGAGTCTGCAACCGAGGTACGACATGTCCTTGGCCAGAATCGAACCTAGGACCCTTCAGCGTGCAGGCCAATGCTCTAACCACTGAGCAAAACTGGCTAGGGCAGAACCATGTTCTCTTGACTCATCCTGCCAAGGTCTGCCTAAACCTGCCCAGAGAACCCAGAGTCCTCATACATGGAATGCAGATAGGGCGGCCACTGTGTAAATTAGCCTGCAGGCTCCTCAACTAGTTGCATGTGGAGTTACCACATGACCCAGCAATTCCGCTCCTGGGCACATGTCAAAACTGAAGACAAGTCTTCTAACAAATCTCTGTACACGAGGTTCACAGCAGCGCTAGTAACAGTCATCAAAAGGTGGAAACAGCCGAAATGTCCATCAGTGGATAAACAGATAAACAAAATGTGGTCCATCCATACAGTGGAATATTACACAACCATAATATAAGGAATGAAGCACTGATTCATGCTGCAATGCAGATGAACCTCAAAAACATTTTGAGTACAAGAAGCCAGACACAAAAGACTGTATGATCCCATCTAAGTGAAATATACACAGTAATATAATGTGGTCCATTCACAGTGGAATGTTATTGAGCCTTAAAAAGGAATGAAGCTCTGACACATGCTACAACACAGATGGAAACCTTGAGTACATTATGCTGAGTGAAATAAGTCAGTCACAAAACGACAAATACTGTAAGATTCCACTTATATGAGGTCCCTAGAGTAGTGATTCATAGAAACAAAGTTGAAGTTCCAAGGGCACTGCTTTTGCCTCTGTTACTTGTTTTCTGAGCCCATTTCTTCTACCTCTGTGACTTTCTAATTAAGCTTTCTCTTCCAGTTTGAAGAAAAAAAAAAGAAAGTAGAAAGGTGGGTGCCAGAGGCTGGGAGGCGGGGATGGGGAATTAGTGTTTAATGGGAACAGAGTTTCGGTTTTGCAAGATGAAAAGTCCTGGCGATGGACAGTGATGATGGTGATGGTTGTACAATGTGAATGTACTTAATCCCACTGAACTGTGCACTTTAAAATGGTTAAGGTGGTACATTTTATGTTGTATATATTTAATCACAATTTAAAAAATTCAAGCACAGACAAAACTCATTGGTGGAAATAAAGATCAGAATGGGGTTACCTTTGAGGAGTATGACAGGGAGGGGGCACTAAGGAGCCAGTTGCAGGCTTGAAACACTCTGTTTCTTGGTCTGGTCACACGTATAACAATTACATGATAAGACAATGAACATGTGTAACAATCCCTTGAGTTGTACACTCAGGAGTTATTCAGATTACTATATGTAAGTTATACTGCAATAAAGACATTTTTAGCCCTGGTCAGTGTGGCTCAGTTGGTTGAGCCTTGTCCCATGTACCAAAAGGTCTCTGGTTTGATTCCTGGTCAGGGCACATGCCCAGGTTTTGGGTTCAGTACCTGGTCAGGGTGCATACAGAAGGCAACCAACTGATGTTTCTCTCTCTCCCTCTTCCTTCCCCTCTCTCTAAAACCAATAAAAACATATTTTTTTTAAAAAAGAAACATTTAAACAGTAAGAAAAAACCCACCCACACCTGCCCTGTCCCTCCTGGGCCCACTGACCCTGAGCACTGTGTTCCTAACTCCCTGGGAACTCTAATGGTACCAGGGGGACAATGTGCCCTACTTGCTATCACTCACCTTCCTCGTCACCTGTTGAGAACACCTGCTGATAATTTTGGCAATGACTGAAAGTCTGGAGGGTGTTTAAGCTGGAAGGTGGGCCAACACTCGTACTGAATGTCCAGCCCCCTTCCTGGAGACAGCACCCTGGGCAGCCCCTCCACCCTCTGTCACTTTGGAGAAGGGGGGTTTGCCCTCCCCTTGACTCCACAGTAACCTGGGGGACCCTGGCCAGGTCATGAGCTCATACTCCTGGGTTCAGGGTGTGGACCCAAAGAGATTTTGAGGGGGCCTCTGGGCCAGGGAAGTAGGTCATCCCAAGGCAGTGACTTTTCTGCTCTGGAGCCCAAGAAGTCCCCTTTCTGATTCAGCCAGTTCAGGATGGGTTTCCATTCCCTGCAGAGTCCAGGCCTGTATATTTCCCTTCCCCTCCTCCAGCCCTGGGCTGCATTTCTAACCACAGGCACAGCATCCTGTTGCCTGAGTGGGCCCAGCCTCAGCACACTCTCCAGAGGCACCTTAACAAGTACCATGAACTGGGATTCAGGTGTGTCTTCCCAAGTAGTGGGGTCAAAACCAGGGGCCAGGTGCAGTGGGGCTACTCCCCCTACCCACTCCCACCTGTCACAGGTGGGTAGCATTCACAGACCAGCCCCAGTGAACAAACATTAATCTTTTCACATAGTAGTTCTGTTCTGGCAATCTTTTCATTTGTCAAACAAAAAAACAAAGTGAAGTGGGGCGGAGTAGGAGGCCACTTCAGCGATATAACTGACTCAACAGCGTTGTCTAGAAACTGTGAACCTGGGGTCACAGGATCTTAGGGAGCTCAGCCTGTGAGCCCCACGATGCAGCTGCTCCTTGTTCATGGCTGTCCTAACACACACACGCACATATGTGCACACATGTTCATGCCCAACTCCCTTGGAAGCTTCTTGCCCAGGGCCACTATTCATGCCAGTGTGTAGTGGGAGCACTGCACAGCAGTGTGCTGCATCCTGTGGGACATGTTTGCACAAATAGGGGCAATTTCTCGGTTGATAGAGTTTACAAGCAGCTACGGAACAGATACCATAATGTCTTGGTAAACAGAAACCAATTAACATCCTATCTGCCTGTTGATAAAGGCCTTTTCTTTTTCCAGCTAATGGGCATCAACTTTCACCTAGGAGAGCCGAAGCATCTTACATAACCACTGCTCCCTGTCAGCCCCAACCCAGCAGGCGGCTGTGTGTTTCTCCAGGCTGCATTCGCTTCTGTGTGTGCCTTTCATACAAACTCTGGTCACTGCAACCCTGTGCTACAGTCCTACAGGTCAGACACAAAAGCATCAACATACAGAAAAATCCAGAACATTCTATGGTTAATCACTGTCCTTGGTCCTTGCAGACAATGCTGCCACACCTGTTGCCAACTACACTTGGAAAAACCTAAAACAACTGAGGTACTCGATGGTACTAAGAGGGTGCACTTGTGTTATGTTCAAACCCCAAAAGTCTTGCACTCTTGCCACATGGAGCCCAGCACAGCACTTATACCTATTTAATTATTTGCTGGATGAGTGCATTAATTCCCTGAACATGGCAAAGTTCTGCTTTGGTTGCAGTCCCTTCATGCCTGGCAAATTCCTCTGCATCCTTCAAAGCCCATCCTAAACATCCTGGCCTCACTCCCCAAAGTTAGCTGTTCTGTCCTTCACTGAACACTCCATGGTTCTCTGCTGTGTTGCGAGGGGCCACTTTTCATTTGCTTCCCCTGCTAGGCTGAGAGTCCCAGGAAGGCCAGGGCCTGGATCATGCTCAGTGTTCATGCCTGGCATAGAGGCAGGGGCATACACCTATAGACAGATGCTTTTGCTGTTCATCCTGCCCTTCAGGAAGGGCACTTCCTCTATCTCTGCCTCATTCCCCAAGCAGAAGCCCATACAGGCTTCTTGCCATGCCATGCTGGTGTTGTGAAAAGACAGGGTTTAGCATGTGACTTTGTATTAAACCTCCCAGGACCTCAGTTTCCCCACCTGTCACTATCTTCTCAGGCTGGTGCTGCTCGAGTGGGTCACAGGTATTGTTAAGTATTGTTCTGCCTAATAAGCAGTCAGAAGGGGCTAGGAGGGAGCCCACCTACCACCACCCAATCTCCCAGCTCTCACCACTCAGCTGAGCCCCAGTCTCTGGAATCCAGGCCCCCCCAACTCTCCCTCCTCCAATTTCATCCCCCCCAACTGTTGAACAAACGTGGATAGCAGTACCCTGCTGCCCATCAAATGGTGGTCATTTAGGAAGTGCCTGTTCCCCACCAAGCACTTGCCACATGGAGCCCAGAACAGCACTTATACCTACTTAACTATTTGCTGGATACAGTGCATTAATTCCCTGAATTCTTTTGGGTCCCACATGTCCAGGCTTGTTCCTTCCCTCTGCTCACATCATCTTCACTACCTAGCACAACAGTGGTGCAATCTCTGATGGACACTTGGCTCTGGCCAATGTGCTCCAGGAAAAAGGGCCATGAGAAGCCCCCAAACCAGCTCATTTTTCAAGGCCTGGCTCTTATGCACCCCCTTGCCAGATCCAAGATAGGCCAGCCATAGGCTGAAGCCTCACCAGCAGTGGGTAGCTTCTCCCTATAGTGCTGCAAGCCAGGAGTGCCACCCTGCTCCCTCCCCTCTCAAGGCCACAGGGATTTGCCAACAACAGGGGAGGGGGAGGGTCTCCCATATTTCTCCAGCTCTGAACTATTCTGCCAGGTGTTTCTCGGAGCACCTGTCCCAGAATCTCTGGGGACACTTGTGCAGGGCTCGAGTCCTCACCCCAGACTTCTTCAGTCACAGTCACCAGAGTAAGGCCCAGGAATCAATCAGCCCTTTAGACAGAATGAGGGGGAGACACGCTGCACTGACAAATACGAAAGACCTAGTGGGTCTTGGGTCAGCATGGTTGTAATTAATGCTTAATTGAAATGTACACAGTCACTTTTCCAATTAATCCCATGGCAAAGGCACAGGGCCTAGAGAGGGAGCAACAGCTCTGACATCTGTAGGGCTCATTTCATCATGGAAGCCTTGAAATCTTTCTCAAGGCTGGTGTCCAGTCCAGGTACCCATCTCACAGCCAGGAAGGCACAGGTCATCAGAGGCTCTGAGCCCCAGGTCCACTGACCACTCCAGCCAACAGCAGCCTCAATGTGAGCACTCCCCTCTGCTGGCTTTTCCTGCATCTCTCACCAGCACCACAGACCAGGTCCCTCTCAGGACCCTCTTGGGCTTCCCAACCCCTCAGCTTTCTCTTGGGTCCCACATGTCCAGGCTTGTTCCTTCCCTCTGCTTACAACACTTCGCCATCTAGCAAACTCCTTAATGGCTTCGGATCTTGGGGAACCTTTCTGGACCTCTGAATTAGTATTCCAGCCTCTGATCAGGACCAATCAATTACAGTGCCCTAATCACTTGGTGAGGGTCTGATCCACACACCCTTCCCTTCTGAGCCCGTGTTTCTGCCTCCTCTGCACCTGTCCCCAGGCCCGGAACACAAATATTTAGATTGTAGAATGAGGCTTTGAGTTTGCTCTACTTCTGGAGGCAATACTGATGGCAGCATTCTGGGACAGTTTATAGCAACTGAAAGCATGGTGCTATAGCTACTTGTTTGCATTTAGAACAACCTACATCTGTCCTGGGCTCCCCTATGATCTCCTTGTGTGTCTCTGGTCAAAACCCTCAAGCCTTGGTCTCCTTTCTGTAAAACTGGGAGGACCTAGGACCAAGCTCCCAGCCCAGTAAGCACTTGCCAAGAGGTGGCAAAAAGCAAAACTGAGACATATACTTTCACTTCTCTGGGTCCTTATTAACTCTGGGCAGATGCCTCCACCTGAAGGAACAGAGTCAGGTGATCAAGGGAGCCTACAGGGGCTGCCCATATTGGTCACATGGAGGGCTGGAAAATGTACCACAACCCTGCTGGCCTCGTCTTGCTGGAAACAACAGAGGCAGTTAGATAAGCACTTCCTCGAATAATGTCCTGATGGGAATGCTGCTTCATAGCAGTAGGGGTTAAATTGGGTCCCCCAAAATTCATATTCACCCAGAACTTCAGACGGTGACCTTATGTGGAAATAGGGTCTTTGCAGATGTAATTAATTAGTTAAGTTATACTGAGATGAGTCATCCTGGATTTAGGGTG
Source organism: Miniopterus schreibersii (assembly GCF_964146895.1). NCBI lineage: Eukaryota > Metazoa > Chordata > Mammalia > Chiroptera > Miniopteridae > Miniopterus > Miniopterus schreibersii. Next base: position 74,464,045 of record NC_138105.1, on the reverse strand, counting down.
AGCCCTAAATCCAATGACTGGTATCCTTAGTAGAATACACAAACACACAAGGAAGGCCTGTGGAGATGGAGGCAGAGATCAAGGTGATGGGGCTGTAAGCCAAAAAACCCAAGGGTTGCTGTTGGTAGGAACCAACTCTGCTGTCTTAGTCTGTTTGGGCTTATGTAATAGAAAAGCACAGAGAGGGTGGCTTATAAACAACATAAATGTACTTTTCATAGTTCTGAAGGCTAGAAGTCCAAGATCAAGGCTCTGATAGTCAGCACTGTTCAGCGGCTATCTTCTCACCAGGTCCTTACATGGTGAAAGGGTTTAGGGTGTCCTCTGGGGTTTCTCTCTCTTTTTTTTTTAAATCCTCACCAAAGAATATTTTTTCCATTGCTTTTTAGAGAGAATGGGAGAGAGAGAGAGAGAGAAAAACATCTATGTGAGAGAGACACATCGATTGGCTGCCTGCTGCACATGCCCAACCAGGGCCGGGGATTGAGCCTGCAACAGAAGTACTTAGCCAGAATCAAACCCAGGACCCTTCAGTCCGAGGGCCAATGGTCTAACCACTGAGCAAAACCGGCTAGGGCTCTCGGGTCTCTATAAGGCCACTAATCTGCCTTGGCTGGTTTGGCTCAGTAGTTACAGTATTATTGGCCCCGGGGACTTAAGAGTCTCGGGTTGGATTCCAGCCAAGGGCATGTACCTCAGTTGCAGGCTTGATCCCCAGTTGGGGCATGTGCCGGAGGCAACCAATCGATGTCTCTCTCTCACACTGATGTTCCTCTCTCTCTCCCTCTCCCTTCCACTCTCTCTGAAAAGCAATGAAAAAAATATCCTCAAGTGAGAATTAAAAAATAAATAAGGCCACTAATCCCATTTAGGAGGGCTCAACCCTCATGACCTAATTACCTCCCAAAGGTCCCACTCCCCGATACCATCATATTGAGGTTAGGTTTCAACATATGAATTTTAAGGGAAGACACAAACATTCAGTCTATAATCCCTGCCAACACCTTGATTTTGGCCTTCTGGCTTCCACAACTGTGACAGAATAAATTTTTGTTGCTTTAAGCCACCTAGTTTGTGGTAATTTGTTACAGCTACCCCAGGAAACTAACATGGCAGAGCCTGAGACCAAACCTCCCAGTTTTCACCCATCCCTTGGCCAGTGACCTGGCCCTGGCCCTAAGGTCACTGCTCTCCTCTCTGGACCTCAAGGGCACTCTCCTGGCAGAGCTTCAGCAGAAAACTTGGCTTCTGGGGAACTTTGTTGAGACCCTGGAATCCCAGCACTCAACTGCAGCGCAAAGTACTCAGTGAAGAAAACAAACGTTGACAAGCATATTTTAAAAATAGCACAGTGACCTGGGAAGGGCTGGGGGAAGTGGGGAGTCACTCTAATTCTTGAGCTGAGCATTAGTTTCATTATTCCTTCTACCTTGGTTCTTTTCGTGTACACACTATATACTTTTTGTTAAGCAATAATAAAACCCAAACAAGCCCAAATAAAACTCAAAAAAACTAATAAATCTCTCTTATCATCACAGTATGCCTCTAATGTCCGACTGCCAAAATAAAAAAGAACAAAAAATGGGGTGGCATGTGGGAAAAGGCCTGACCTCAGTCTGATGACATCCTCCACCTGGTGCAAATAATGGGAAATCATCAACAACTGAATCTTAAGACAGCTTTCCAAATAGATTTAACATCTGACATCTCTCAATCTCATCTGACATTTTCATTCTTTTGCTGGATCCAGGTGGAAAAAAAAAATTAGCAACAGCTAAAGAGTTCTTCTAGCCAATTGTTTTTGTTAAGGTACCTCATGCTTGTCAAGGTACCTTGTGTCAGTGTCTCAGGACGTGCCCTCCTGGGACTCCAGGCGATGCCCTATCAAGCCCAAGGTTTAGTTCAGAGCTTTGCAGAAGAGGAACTCAAATATTTCTTGGACTGAATTTTAGACTAATTGTGGAAGAGAAACAGAAATCTAACATTTAATTGCCACCACATGGGCCAGAATCCCTAAAAGATGGACAGGAAGCAAGGGAGCAACATTCAAAAGGATCTCTTGGGCTCTTTTTTACTTATCAGATTGGAGAGACAGGAATACTTGGTTGAAAAAAACAAAGTATCCTGGCTACTGGAGGAGAAAACAGGCATTCCAACTTCACAGCTGAGAGACTATTGACCGCAGAACCTCTCTGGAGGAACATTAACCATTTTAATGGACATGCCCTTTGGCCTGGCCACTCCTAGGAAGTCGCTACATTGGATGTAAGCTCCATGAAGTTGGAGGTTTCAAAGTGCCTGCGCCACACAGGTTCACTACATATTCGCTCACGCATGAGTCTATCTGTACAGTGCAGCTCAGTTTGTAAAAGAAAGTATGAGTGACAACTTAGTGAAAGACTGGGTACAAAATCAAGATGCCCGTTTGATAAAATCTGATGCAAATTTACTAGTGGTTAAAAGGGGCAGGGGATATACTCCCCTCGCCTCTCCTCCGTCCTCCCCAACATTGACTAACTCTGGAAGGAAACCTAAGAAATTAACTATGGTGTATCTGAAAGGGGATGGGGTGCAGGTATGGAAAGACCTGCCTATTTTACTGTGTGTCCTTTTACAATGCACTGGAAGGCTAGGGTTCGATTCCAGGTCAGGGCAGGTACCTGGGTTACAGGCTCGATCCCCAGACCTTGTTTGGGAGGTAACCAATTGATGTGTCCCTCTCACACTGATGTTTCTCTCTCCCCTTCTCCCTCTCTGCAATCAAGAATTTTTTTAAAAAATTAAATATATATGTATATGTACATATATGTATATATATCTGTGTATAACAACATCTACATATACGTATACACATACACATACACACACATTTTAAATGACTCCTTTTGAATTTGGACAAGAAACCTTAATGGCTTTGGTTTCCATAAGAGAAGCTGAAAGTGACATGACCCTTCAGAACATTCCAGCAACATCTTTGCAGGGAGAGGCCAGGTGCGGGGGTGGGGGGAGTGATTGTGTAAGAGGTGCTATGCAAGCCTTATAGGAAAGGGCACCTTATTGCTTTTTTAACAACAAAGACACTGGTCTCCTTCTGTGCTACACACAGGCAAATCATACTCCCAGGACTGAAAAGTTCCAGAAAAATTATTATCCCCAGCACCATACCAGGCTCCGGTTTTGCAGTTTAGCTCTAAGTGTCTGTAACATTAGCTCCCTCACTCTGAAGTGTTTGCTTACACTGGGTTCATTGGCTTCAAGGGACCAAGGAGCTCCCTTGGGTCAGTGAGGGGCCTCAGTCTGCAAGAGTGGGGGCCAGAGGCCCTGCAATTCCTTTCCAAGTGACCTTGCCAGAGGCAGCACCCCAGGTATTGAAGTCCCACTCCCCCAGCGCCCCCACGCCAGGGCTGGGAGACTCATTCTCCAGCATCGACCAGGGGCTATCCTTCCAGCTAAGTCTTTCTGGACCCAGTCAAAGTCATGATGCCTGAAGAGCAGCTGCAAGAAGGGTGGGGGTCCCCTCCCCTGCCAATCCTTCAGAGATAAACAAAACAGATGGGCAAAAATGGGGGAAGTCCATAGAGAAGGATCAGTAATGCTCAGGAAGGGGTGGGCTCTGCCTCCCCAATTCAAGTCACTTTAGGTTTGTTAAATTTAAAACAGAATGGAGATAATTCTGGTTTTGTCTGGGATAGGATTATTCTAAGCCGAGAAATCACTTTACAGACCATCATAAATAAAAAGACAGTGTGTGTGTGTGTGTGTGTGTGTGTGTGTGTGTGTGTGTGTAGGATTACAAAGGGGTGCAAATACAGGTGCATGTAGAAGAAAATACCTGCAGGTGCACTGAGTGGGGGTGCGAAGCAACTGAGTGCTGCTAGGGGCACAGAGCAGGTGGCAGTGGTGGGGAGTACCTGAGGGCCCTGACCCAAGTTGCTGAAGGGAAGGGCAGAGGGAGGGGCACAGACCTGGATGTCAGCAAAGTCAGTGAAGGGATACTAACAGGCCCAGATGTTAGTGGAGGGCCCTGAGTTTGGGGTCACAGGCTCAGGTGTTGGTGTAGGAGTGCAGGCCCAGTTGTGGAGGCGGGGTGGGGTGGGGTGTATAGGAGGAGGCAGCTCCGGGTGTGCGGTATCATCAAGAAAGGCAGTCTCAGGAGATGTGGGAGGTGTCCATGAGTGGGGGTGCGGTATCAAGTGTGTGAGAGGGACCATAAGTGGGAGCACAGACTCAGATGAATGTGGGGGTGTAGACCTAACTGTGTTGGGTGCCTGGGGAAGCGGCCTCGGAGGATGTCACCGAGGCGGACAGTCTCGGGTGTATTGGGGGGAGGGAGGGAACTCAATGAAAATGGACGTGGTGTCAGGTGTGCATGGGCTGACGGTGAGGGGCTCTGATCCCGCTGTGGGGGCCCCCACGGGGCACTAGACCCGAGGGGGGGCTTTGTCCTTTCCCTGCCCCCGCGACGCTGCTGTCATGCCCACCTCGTCCGCCCCCGTCCCGGGACCCATGACTGGGCCGTGCCTTCCTCAGGCTCGATCTGAGGGGCACTGGCCCCGCGACGCCTGCGCCGCCCCGCGCCCCCCAGGGCACCCACTCACCTGCTAGGACGCGTCGCCGTCACCGACACCGTCGCCTCTAGCCACCACAGCCCCGCCTCGAGTACCCCCAACAGCGCGCCGCGGGAGGGGTCCATGACGCACTCCGATTGGCTGTGCGATTACCAATCAGTGATGGACATCGTAATGATTGGTGAGCATAAAGCAGACGGGCAACCCCTAAAGCCAATCGCTAAAGGGGTAAAGGCGGGACTGTAGGGAGAGACTCAGGGTGTATGTGGGGGGCGGGGCGTGAGGTGCTGGGAGGTGAGGGCCTGGAGGCGGGCGAGAATTGGAGAACTGGCAGAAGACAGGCAGCCCTGACGGCCAATCGCTGGGGAAAAAGAGCCGGCCTCCGAAATGGCTGGAGCGACTGGCGCAAGTGGAACAGAGGGAGTAGCCTAGAGGGCAGCGAGGATTGGCTGCGAAGCCGAAGGGTAGGTCCGGTGGCCAGCCCTGCGCAGGGGCCGTGGGTCGTGTGCCACGGGCGTGGCTCGTGTGTGCAAGGTGCAAAGTTAGGCCCTGAGCATGGCGGCCAGAGGTGCCCTCGGACGCCCCGCGTGAGGTCCCCTGGGGCTGTGTAGAGTGCACTTTAGCCGAAGGATTCGTGGGTAATCACTCCCCACTATTCTGCTGCAAATGACATGGAGAGGGCAACTCATGAGTTCACTAAGCTCTCCCTCTGCAGCTCCAGGTTGGTGTGAAGACGTGGAAAGAGGTAGAATCCTACTCACAAGCTTTGTGATTTTCTGGAAGTGTTTGACTTACTCTGAGTTCAAGCTTTCTGTCCCTGATCCAATGACATCCCAGTCCAGCCTCTTCCCTGATAAGCCTTTTGTGAATTGTAAGCCTTTTGATAATCTTAACCACAATCCCATTAATTCAAAGCAACCATTGGCCCCCTTTTACAGAATCCAGAGCACGGAGAGGTCAAGCTCCTTGCCCAACATCACAAAGCACTTCAGTGGCTGGATCTGGGTGTGAATCTAGATGGGGGTAAGGCAAGTGTCGAAGAATAGCCCTGGAGGCCTGAGAGACTTGGGTTCCAATTCCTATTCAGCCACTGACCCACCGCATAACCTTGGGCACTTTGATCCTGTTTCCTCATAGGACAATGATTCCTACACCTGGAGAATTTATATTTCAGCCCTTGCCTTGATCTTCTGGTAAATGCCTCTGACACACAGTAGGTCACATTAGGCCTGTGAGCCTCAGCTTCTCTGTGAGGTTGTGGTTCATGGAATTCTTTGCAGACAGCCACAAGCAATTTAGGGAGCCATCTGTCATCCAGTGCTCTGTTGTCACTGGCACCTCCCCTGAGCCCACCTGTTTTCTGACTCCCTTAATCCCCAGGACAGAGAGGGTTACAAATGTTCCCACATACTGGCTCTTATTACTCCAGGTTCAGGCTGGGGTTGGTGGAGGTTCAGTTCAGAACCAGGGAGTCCTGGGAGGGAGCAAGGCTGAGCTAAGCCTTTATAAGGACTCACATTTCAGGGTTGTACTAGCCCCTGGTAAGTACTTAATCCATGACCTCTCAAAGGGCCCTCTTGGAAGAAATGACTGGGGTTCATACCATGGAAATCACTAGCCCAAGGCTACCATCTGATTTCTGATATTCCCATGATATTCCTACCTCCTCTCCCATACTTCCTAGCTGTGGTTTGCTTCTCTGAAATTTCAAGGCCCTGGTCTCCATTCTGCCCTCCAGAGAAAAGAAGGAACCAGGCTGCCCAACACCTACTGAAGTGTCAGGTCATTGCCAGGCCTGGTACTTCCCAAACACCGTGTCACCGCATGACTTCCAGATGGGGGTGACAGTGCCCACTTTGCAGATGAGAAGACCTAGCCTCATGTGACAAGTGTTCCTTGCTGGAAGGGTGCGGGGCTGGGTTTGAATCCCTGCTCTTTTTTACTTGCTGGCCACAGGACCATCAGCAAGTGACTAAAATTCCCTTCCTCAGTTTCTCCAACTACCTCCCAGGGTTGATGACAGCATTAATGAGTTGAATGGAAGTAAAACTCACAACTGCGTTGGTCTGCAGTGAGCACTCGCTGAGCATCTGTGATGGACAAATTATTCTTGGGCCCTCTGTTTCCCTTTTTATAAATAGCACTTTATGGAATGTGGATATAGACCAACTATGGGTGTGGTCTGCCAACCAAAGAGGGAGATATTAATGCCGAAGGAGTCCGAACTCACACCACCCACCTGCCAGGCCCTGAGAGGGAAGCAGCAAGCTCCTGGAAAGTCCCATGGTACCCCCAGGGACAATGCCAACTGAGGCAAGGGTCAGGCAGTGACCTAGCACCCAGCTGCTTCTCCTATGGTGCCAGAAACACTGGCTGGGCTCTGGCTTCTATTTGCTTGTCAGCAGGCTGGCACCAGCAAACCTTCCTATAGCTTTACAACAATGTCAGGCAAAGCCCCTTGGCACCAGCAACTGATACCCCCACCATGGGAACCTTGGTTGTGCCTGGCCAGGGTGCTCAGGATCCTGGCTCTTCCGAGCTGGCCTGGCTAGCCCTGAGCAGGCCACTGCCTCTTTGCCCTCTAGTTCCCTCTACTTCTTGGGGATCCCAGGAATCATCTCACACCACAGGAATGAGCCAGGCCCAGGCACAGTGACAGGGCTTAATCAACTGAGACCAGAGAGCCAACTGTGCATGGTCAGATTAGCAACATTGGCAACAGAAGAGGGGGCAGAGGTAGGCCGAGCTGAGTTCTCATCCTGTTGTGGCCCCCCAAATGCCAGTGAGTCTATCTCCCATCTGGAAAATGGGGTTCACAGGCTCGGCCTCTTACAGATGTGTCTGCAACCCAGGAGCCTAGGTCCTTCCTTGGCTGGAGGGAAACAACAGTGACTAGAGCCAAGCCTGACTGTTCTCAAGGCATTTTCAGTCTCCCATAGGCTCTGAGTCCTGGCCACTCATCCAAGAGCACCTAGCAACAGAGGCACAGCCTGAATATGCTGGCACCTTCCTTGCAGTAGTATCCCCCTCAGCCCACATTTTGATGTCATCAACAAGGTCGGGAGCACTCGTTAGGGGGGTGCTGTGCTGGGCCCACCCCCAGCCAGGCCTTGCAGGAAGCTGTGGCCTAGTGCAGTGACACACACTTAGCCCATTTTTAGTTGAGGAGACCAAGGCTAACCTGAGGTGGCAGAGCAGTGACAAGAACCTAAGCATGTCAACCCCTGTGAAATGTGGGGTCTTCAGCTGGGCATGGGATACCTACTCTGAGGACATCCAAACAGGCCCTGAGTGCACCCACTGAAGATGCCCATTTCCTCAGGCTAAGGTGGGAAGAACTGATAAACAGGAGCCACCCATCCCTGAAGAAGCCTGCAGCTGCAGGAAGGCTGGCCAAGAGCCCAGGGGTGGGCCCTGGGCTGTGGGGAAGGCCTTTTCTCCAACCACCCTATGTACTTATTAATTTATTCACGTATATGGACAGAAATGTTTATAGGAAGCTGGAGCAAAGGGGGGAAGACAGGAGCCTATACACACACACAGTGGGGGACAAACTGGAAAGCATACAAAGGGGCCTCAGATGGCGTCAGAGGCATAGCACAAGGGGTGATGGTACTGTGGCGCTGGGAATGGGAGAGGGCAGAGGGAAGGGTGCTCCAAAGGGAGGGCACAGCATGTGCAAAGGCCCAGAGGTGGGGAGGCTGGTGTGGCTGGGATCATGATTAAAAGAGAGCATGGGGAAGATGAGGCTGGGAGTAGACAGGGCCTGGAGTATAGTTTGATTTTACAGGGAGGGCAATGGGGAGCCAAGGGCAGCACTTCAGGCTTCCTCAGAAACTAGCTGGCAGCATCCCCCCCACCCTCCCTCTCACTCTGTACTCCTGCCCATGTGACAGATGAAGAAACATGAGGCTCACAGGGCCTGAGGGCTGCCCCAAGGTGACAGTGTTTATAGGCAGTTAGACAGGCATGAACACAGCAAGGACGACAGGCCACGTACACAAGGTCACCAGGGTGTAAAGCCTGGGTACCTAGCAAGGGGCAAAACTGGGAAAACAAGAACTTCGCTCCCAGGGTAACCTTTTCTTCCTTAGCACATCACTGGTCATGCAGTTTAGATACCCTGACCTTTTCCTCCTTAAAGATAACATCTAGGCCTCAATTGCATTTCAGCTCCAGGCCCAGAAAAGCAGCAAAACCAGACAAGTGACACCATGGCTGCCTCATGACCAGCTGCACTGACCATAGATGCCCTGCCCTGGTGCTGACCAATCAGTGGAGACCATGACCCTGAAAGAGCACATCTGGAAAGCTGATGAATATCCTATTGAGACCCTTCCCTGAGACCTCCTCTAAGAGTCCTACCTGCAAGAGATAAATACCGTCAAGGCAAAGGATCCAGCTCACACTCTCCCCAAGGGGAGCACTCCTGTGCCATTCCTTTTCCCCTCTCCTTCCCCCACAGTCACGTATCACCTAAACTCTAAGCGACCCCCACAAGACTTGCAACCAGGGGAGCAGTGGGCAGCGGCAGCCTGTCCTGGGCTTACCCCAGAACCTGTCTCCAAGGTTCCCTTTTCTCTGACTTCCCACTGAGTCAAAGCAGCCCAGCCTAAGCTCTCCTGTTGCTTCTTTTATGTCCTTTCTTGTTTTACTAATGTGTTTTTGCTGCAGCCAATAAATTCTGGTTTTCTTTGCTGCATGTTGTCTCTTGGTTGAAATCTTTCCTTCAAGACAAGAACTGAGGTCTCATTGTCTTGCCGGCAACAGGACTATCCCAAGGTCACATACTTGGCTGGCCCAGAAGTCAAAGTCAGGGCAGCCTAGGCCAGGCAGGGTCCCTTCTCCTACACCCTAGCCAAATCTCTGGTGAGAGGGGTAAGGCAGGGTGACTGGGGCAGAGGGTCATGTCAACCCCACTGAGCTGGCAGGGCCAGCACAGTTGGGGGTGGGGACACCATAGGGAGGTGGAACCAGGGTGATGTCCCCACAGCTATTTGTCTCAGCCAATTTCCATGGAAACCAGAAGCCTTCTGGGAAAAGGCCTTGAGCTGATGTCAAAACTGGAATTGGGGCTCTCCTCAAGCTAGGGGAAGTGAATGACCAGTAGAGGAGTAGGTACTCTGAGAGGAGAGGGCTCCAAGGTGCATGCTGGAGGGACCAGGCAGGAGCCCACCAGGGGTCTTGAGGCTGCTCTGACCCTAACTGGACCATGTGGAATGCATAAGCTGCCAGGTGACCACAAGATGCCCCGAGTGTAAATGCAGAGAAAGTTGGGATCTGCCAGGCACAGCTGCCTGGAGATCCAAGAACACTTGAGGGGTGGAGTGGGCATCAGGGTAGCAACTGTGATATCCATTCTACAGATGGGGAAACAGGTTCAGAGAGAAGGCAGGTTGCTCAAGCCATCAGTAAGCAAGGACCTCAAGGTGGTCAGCAGGGGGAGTGCAAGAGTGTCCTGCTGGGGTGGCCAAAGTAAAGTAAGACAACCAGGTACCACCTATGTCCCAGCTCCACTCCAATACCGAGGGGGGGGGGTTCTCTATCCCTCCCCCCACTCCGTTTTACGCAGGATCAAATAGAAGCTCAGAGAGATTAAGTCACTTACTGAAAGCCACACAGCTGAGTAGGGGTTGGATGCTGAACTCCCCAGCTCCCCAAGGAAATGCACGCTGAGAAGCAGCAATCTAGGCACCTGCAGACCCCAGGCTCATGCCAACTGTGGCCTCAGTAGTCTGCCTGTCTGAGGGCAACATCAGATCCTATACCCAGGCTGTTCTCAAAACCTCTCCACCTTCCTCAGCAACCCCATGGCCTGCCCAAACGTCCACTCCTCCCATTCTCTGAGACCACTGGTTGCAGCCCCCCACCCCCCAGAGCCATGGAAGAGACCCCTCCATACTTCAACCAATGGTTTTTTTTAAAAAAATTTATTTTTTAATCCTTACCCAAGTGAGGATATTTTTTCCATTGATTTTTAGTGGGAGGGGGGAAGGGGAGAGAGAGAGAGAAACATTGATGTAAGAGAAACACATCAATTGGTTGCCTCCCACCAGTGCCCCGACTGGGGTGGGGATTGAACCTGCAACCCAGGTACATGCCCTTGACCAGAACTTGAACCCGTGACCTTCCAGTGTGCAGGCCGACATTCTAACCACTGAACTAGGGCTTTTTAAAATATATATGTATTTTTTATTATTGACTTTAGAAAGAGAGAAGAAGAGAAAGAGTGAAACATCATTGATGAGCGAGAGAAACATTGATCCTGCATGCCCCCTACTAGGCATTAAGCCCACAACCCGAGCCAGGAATTAAACCAGCTGCCTTTTGGTACATGGACAACGCTCATCCAACTGAGCCACACTGGCCAGGGCAAGCAATGTTCTTTTATTACCGGGCAGCACTGGCTGGTCTGGGGCCCCGGAGATAGACCAGTCTCAGTTCCCGCCCTCTGGCCAGGACAGCAAGGTATCTTCGACCCATTCACAGGTGAAAAAAACAGGAGCAAGGCAAGAATGGACTTGAAGAGGCAGGAGCAAGATCCCTGACCCACTCTGAGACTGGTCAGTGTAGCTGTCAAATTTCAGATAGCCCTTCGCCCCAAGAATGCTGTGAAGGCCCTTCTGGAAGGAAAGAGCTGGGGTGAGGCAGGATGGGTGATACCAATGCTCTTGGCTGGTAATGGGAGCACAGGACCCAGTGTAGATGCCTTACCAGTGCTCGTCCCCCAGCTTGTACCTGGTGCCCATCAGAAAACACCTCTCACTGAGTTGGGCAAGGAATCCGGTGGGCAGAGTGGCAGGACATAGATCTCTCCATTTCCCAAGTCACATGACTCACCCAGAGTCACAGTCTAGACCAAGGCTGGTCATGGTGCCAAGTTGCCCTTCTGGCCAGTCCACAGCTCTCGGAGCTCTACACGGCACCCCAGGTCCCGCAGGGCTGCCTTGGCCACGTCCTCACAGTCTCGGTGGGCAAGACGGGCCTGCACAATGAGTGCTTCAGCCCCCAGGTCCAGGATGAGCTGTGAGAAGGCCTGGCTGCGGGCCACTAGGTTTCGGATCAGCATGCAGGCCTGTTTCTGGAAGGGAGAGTGGAAGGTGAAGGCTGTAGGCTGGTGCATGAGATCCTGGGGTGGGATCCACTCTGACCTTTAAGTTATCCTCTTGACACAATAGGTCAATGATGACCACAGCCTGCATTCGTTGGGTGCTAGGCTACGACTCATCAGACCAGATGCATCCCTTCACTTCATCCTCTTGACAGCCCCAGAGGCAGGGATAATTCCCCATTTCCCAGGCAAGGAGACTGAAGCTCAGGGTGGCCAAAGGCTCAGCAGGTGGGGATGATCCCTCAGGTATGGATTCTTAGTCTCAGAGAGCCTGGCAGGGGCCCCAGAGGAGGAGGGCAGTAAGACAGAGAAAAGAGGGGGTGTGCACAGGGCCTATCTTTCAATTACATCAGTAGTCCTTCAGTTAACCTTTGTGCCCTGGGTATCTGCCATGGGTGGGTGCCTAAAAGCACCCCAAGGCTTCTACCACCAGTGAGTGAGTGGATGAAGAGTAGGTGAGGTGTGAAGGCTCCTAGCCAGGGTGGTTAGGAAAGGCCAAAGTAATGGGCCAGCCAAGGGCACAATGCCCTGGAAGAGGCAGGAGAGCAAAGGCCCCAAAGGGACCACTACCTGGTGTGTCTAAGGATCATGAGGCGGCCCCAATACCAGGAAGATAGGAGTGGGAGGTGGGAGAACCAGGTGCTACAAGAAGCAGCGTGGGTTTCAGGTCAGAGTGTGCACATGGCTCTGCTTATAATCAGCCCTGAAGACTCCCCAGTGAGGTGTGGACAGCAACCCAAGGTGGGCAGAACAACCCCAAATCCCAGCAGAGCCCCATCTGCTCTCCCCATCCCCTCCTCCTCCCCAGATCCCTACAAAGATCCTGTAACAAAAGACCAAATGCAGAAATAGAGGAACAGGGACAGCATACTAAGGAGGATGGCATGTAGATGCAGGAAGAGAGGAGCTGGAAAGGAATAAGAACCCACGAGGCTTAGGACATGATGGGGATGGGGATGGGGATTGGGACAGGGCCTCCCCACACCTGTATGGTAGGCTCCTGCCTCTCTTACTTCCCCCATACCCACCTGCACACCAGCCTCCTTCGGGTGTGCCTTCATCGCCTCCAGTGCAGCCAAAGCCCCACCACCCTCCACGATGACCCGGCTGTTCTCTGGCTTGCGCAGGGCCAGGACGCACAGCGCTGCACAGCTTTGCTCACATACCTGCAGGGTAGGTCAAAGGGATGGCTGAGACGAGGCCAACAGACCCTCATCATCGCCAACTTCCAGATGAGTGCCCCAAGACCTCACCTGGACAGACCACTGTCAGTCCAGGTGTGTCCTGGACCAGCAGTAACAGGAACAGTATCAGAGTGACAGAAACATCAACCAAGCTCTTCTGCCTCCCTCTGCTTTCCCTGACTCTCACTCACCAGGCCCCACTCCACCCTCACCTTGCCTGGTCCTACCCCTTACCCACCCTCATTCTCCCTGTCCCTGCCCCTCTCTCACTCCTACTTGAGGAAATGGAAAGAGCATCATGCAGATACAGTGATTGAACTGGGATTCCAGACCCACTGCCCCACCTCACGTGCCCGATGGTGGTACCTGGGGGCTGGCCAGGTGCTGGGTCATGGCGGCCACAATGGACTCTGTCCCACCTGCATGGACAATGGCATCCTTCACATCATCGTTGCCAGCGATGGCCCGCAGGGCGCTCAGCACCTGTCTCACAAGGTCCTATATGGAGGGCACAAGGGGGTCACCCCCTGGTGCAGCCAGCCCCCCTCCCGCTGCACCAGGCACTAACTGCTAGGTTGCTGTATTATGGGAGGGGCTGCCCTGGGGCACAAAGGCAGCATGTAACAGCAGGGTTACTAGTCATTGTATAGAGAAGGCAGGGGAGGTGGACCCTGTGGTTCCCATTACCTTGAGCCCCCCATCCACATACACACAGAGGGGGCATTGGCTCAGGTCAGCAATCAGAACACCAGATATCTCTTGGCCTTGGCTGCAAGCTCAGGGTGGGCACTGACTGACCTGACTGGCTGCTGTCTCTGGCTGGAGTCAGGGACAGCAAAATCATTGCTGCTAGCAGCCAGGATCCATGGCCCTAGGCTGGGCGTGTGGAGAGGGGGCTGATAAGTGACTGCTACATAAATGAATGATGGCAGGGGTCCCTGCCCTGTTATACACATGGGGAAGCCCAGGAAGTAAGGGTGGACCTCACTCAAGCATCACACAGCTGAGCTCAGGTCTGGATCAACCCCCATGACACCCAATCCTATTCCTCCTACTCCTGGTAGAAAATACAAGGTGCTAAAGGACAATAAGAACGGGTGGGTGGGTTTGTCTGCCCCCAAACTTTAGTTCCCACCTACGGGTACATGAGAAGTAGAAACAACATTTTGGTTCTGGGATCAGCAGACAGGCCAGGCGTGTCCTGACTCAGGCTTGTATGGCTGGCAGGGGCCCAAAGGGGCAGAGTTGCCCGAGAGGCTGGATCCTCCCCCAGGCATGGAGAAAAATGTCAAACTGAAACCCAAGGGAGCTTTGCAAACTAAGACAACTCTGGATGCCCACCTGATGGTTGCTGCAGTTGGCCAACAGGGCCACCAGTATGCCAAGGCCCCCGAGGTCTACGACCTCCTGGCAGAACTCATTGCGAACAGTTAGACGGGACAAAGTGCTGCAGAGCTCACTCAGGACGCTGGGGTTATCAGGGAACGCTGCAGAGAAGGAGGGAGAGGAATTGTGGAAGTGAGGAAGGGGCAGAGGACCAGCCACAGCTCTGAGCCAGCGGTGCTGGTTTGAATCCTGCTGGACCCTCTGCCTGGCAGTGTGATTGCCTAAACCAGGAAAGCCCCAGTGAACACCACAGGCAGTATGGACCTGCAGTGCCCCCTGCTGACTGCTGAGGAAAACCACAAACTGGATGCCCTGCTCCCCCCACCTCTGCACCGTGTCCCAGATAATTAATTCCAGACCAACTGATGGTAATACCTAAAAAAAGAAAACCATATTAATGCTATAATAAAACACCCAGGACTATTTTTATGATCTTGGGGGTGGGAATGACCTTTCTAAGTACAACAGGAAACCCAGAAACCATAGAGAGACATATGGATAGAGCTGACAGGGCAGAACTGAACACAGTTGTGAAGACCAAGCTCAGAGGCAGAGGGAGGAGAGGCTGCACTGAGGCCTCTCCTGAGGGAGGGGTGGAGAGCCATAATTTATGCAGAATTAATATGTCAGTTCATGTGCCTCAGTGATTCCATAAGTGCTAATCTGGGTGTGCCATGGAAGTGTTCTCTAGACATGGTGACATCCAACTGACTAAAAGAAGTGGACCCTGGATGGTCCGGGTGGGCCTCATCTAATCAGCTGAAGGCTTTACAAGAGAAACTGAGGTCTTCCTGAGGAGGAAAAAGCACCCCGGTGGACTGTGGTGTCAATTCCTGCCGCATGGATTTCAGCCTCAAAAGCCCCATAACCACATGAGCCAACTCCTTTCAATAACTCTCTTTATATCCCACATATCCTGGTTGTGTATCTCTGGCAGAACCCTAACTGAAATGAGCTCCATAAATAAATAAGAATCAAATGACCCTTCAGAAAAGCAGCCTGACTTCCAAGACGATCAGGACCTGTTTCCACCCTCTCCAGGGGTGTGGAGGGAAGACTGAGGCAGGCCCATGTCTCTGGCAGACAGGGCCAGAGTCTTGTACACAGGCCTGGCCATGGAGCCAGAACCACAAACAGGTGGGGAAAGGGAACTCATTCTTCTAGCACCTTCAGTGCACCAGACCCATCAGGCGTTATTTGGTGGGTGCAGTGGACAGGGGGCTGGTGCTTTGGGGTCCGAATGTCAGCATTTCAACCTTCCATCACTGGCTCACTATAGTTACCCTGGAGTTAGAAACACATACATGCACAAGAATTTGTGGCCAAGTGTGAACCAAAGTGTAAACTGTTACCTAGGACCAGCCATGGTGAATGGCAGCAATACTTCCCCCATCTTTGGGAAACACCCTTGTTTTTCCCTTTGGGGAGCTCTTCCCCACTCTCAATCTGGTTGGACAGAGCCAAGCACCCTCCCCAAATGGCTTTAGAAATGTCCACAGGATCTCTCCTGGAGCAAGTAGGAGTAAGGATACTGTCCACAAGGGCTGCCATGCAGGTGGGATGAAGCCAAGAGAGGCAAGTGGAGCCTGGAGCCAGCCATGCCTGGATCAATCCTAAGCCCTGACTCTAACTCTTGCCACACCTGCTCCTACCTTTGGCAGCCTCGATGAGTACCTTCAAGCCTCCATTCTCCTGCACAATCATCTTGGCATGGTCATGGGCGTGGCCGAAGGGCACACGAATATCGTCGTCAAAAGTCATGATGCGAAGGGCCCAACAGGCCTCCCTGACCACGTCGGCGCAGGGGCTGTGCCGGGTGATGGCATCAGTTAATAGGGGCAGCACACCAGCCTTCACTAGAGTCTGCCGATTCTGCTCATGTTTCAGGCAGGCATGGCGTATACAGCGGATCCCAGAACACATCAGATTAGCCGCATCAGCATTCTGGGCCAGAGTGTCCACCAGCAGCTTCAGGCCCTGGGTGTCCAGGAGGTCAGGCTGGCCATCAATCAGTGCTGACAGGGCGTTGAGGGCCTGGAACAGGAGTACCTGGTCACCCGCTGCAGCCAGCTTCCAGGCAGCAAAGAGAATGGGGTAGGCGCCCTTTTGAGCTGCAAGAAAGCGGCAGGCCTTGTGCTGCTTGCATTGCTCGCAAAAGCGGGCAAGTTGTGCTGACACCTCCTGGGGGTGACAGCAGACCATGGACTCCTGCAAGTCTTCCAGGATCTAGGAAATATGGGAGAAACCTCAGTGTCAGCTCAGCCCAAAGGCCACAGTGACAGTGCTGCATCCCTGCAGGATCCCCACCTCTGCAGTCTGGGCCTGCACTGGCCAGTTCCAGCCATGTAAGCTCCCACATCTGTGCTTTTAGGAGCCCTGAGCTTCAGAGGTCACATAGAAGTAGAGGCTCAGCCCTCTCAGTGTCCCTGCCAAAGAGCCACACATACAAGTGCAATGTATTCAACATTCCAGTCCTGGTTGCCACTGCGTCTAAGACGCTCCAAGCAAGACAAACAGAACTATCCAGCTGAACTCAGTCAACCCAGTAGAATTATAAGAAATAATAAAATGGCTGTTGTTTGGGGTTGCTTCTTATGCATCCATAGCTAACCAATGCACCCTCCAATGGCCAGCTCTCCAAAGGTAAAAGTCACCTTCACTAGACTTGCCCACACCATGTCTCCTGTTTGTCTCTCTCATTCACTCCACAAATATTTGCCAAGCATCTGCCAAATAAAACCACACTATATGCACAGCTGATTCACTCAAATTCAACTCTAAGTGCCTGAGGGAAAAATAATAAAGAAAACAATCTGAGCAGGACAGACAAGTCTAGCTGCTATTCAACTCCATGACCTCAGTGCCTGCCTGAGCAGAAATCTTTAAGACAAACTCATATACATCTGTCAGAATGGTTACCATCAATAAATCAACAAACAAGTGTTGGTGAGGATGTGGAGAAATGGGAACCCTCATGCACTTAGTGGGAATGCAGACAGGGGGAGCCACTGTGGAAAGCAGTAAGGAGTTACCTCAAAAAATTAAAAATGGCCCACCTGGTGTGGCTCAGTGTTTGAGCATAGGCCCATGAACCAAGAGGTCATTTGTTCAATTCCAGGTCAGGGCACATGCTCAAGTTGAAGACTTGGTCCCCAATAGGGGGCATGTAGGAGCCAGTTAATGTTTCGCTCACATGAATGTTTCTTTCTCTCCTTCTCTTAAAAAAAATAAAAATAAAACATCAATAGAAATATTTTTTAAGAAGCCCTGGCCTGTGTGGCTCAGTTGGCTGGCATCATCCTGTGCACCAAAAGGTTGCTGGTTCGATTCCTACTCAGGACACATGGCCGGGTTGCAAGCTCAAACACTAGTAGGGGGCATGCAGGAGATGGCTGATAGGTGTGTTTTGTTTTGTTTTTCTCTCTCTCCCTCTCTCCCTTCCTCTCTCTCTAAAATCAACAAAAAACATATTAAAAAAATATTTTTAGGTTCCAGTCAAGATGGTGGTGTAGGCAGATGCGATACTTGCCTCTTCCCACAACCACATCAAAATTACAACTAAACTATAGAACAACCATCATTCAGAACCACCTGAAATCTGGCTGAATGAAAGTCCTATAACTAGGGAATTAAAGAAGCCACATCAAGCCCAGCCAGGCGTGGCTCAGCGGTTGAGCATCGACCTAGGATCCAGGAGATCGGGGTTCAATTCCCAGTCAGGGAAGATACCCAGGTTGAGGGCTCAGTCCCCAGTAAGAGGGCATGCAGGAGGCAGCCGATCAATGACTCTCTCATCATTGATGTTTCTACCTCTCTCTCCCTCCTTCTCCCTTCCTCTCTCTGAAATCAATAAAGATATATTTTAAAAAAAGAAAAAAAAAAGCCGCCACATCAAGACTGGTAGGAGGGGTGGAGATGTAGGGTGGAGTCATGGAACCAGCTGGTCCCACACCCACATGTGGGGGTTTAAAATTGGGAGGAATATCTTGCCTGTGGAGGTTTCTCCTGAGGAGCAAGGGGTTCCAGCCCAGCATTCCAGTGCTGGGAAGAGAAGTCCCCATATCTTCAGGCTGTAAAAACCAATAGGGATTGAGGTTGAGTGACATGAAGGCTGCTGGAGTCCTAGGCAATTCCTCTTCAAGGGCTCAGGCTTATTCGGACTCACTCCCTCTGAGTTCCAGCACTGGGGTAGCAGTTTGAAAGAAAACAGGTACATACAGGGAGGAACTAACTTGTCTAGAATCAGGGCAAGAGACGGAGGGAAGTGCTGACAGAGGACATTGTCCCTTTGCTGAGCCCTCCCCACTACAAAGCCAATAGGCAAGCACCATATCTGAATCTCCATCAACCTGGTTCACACTTTTCAACCTGGTTCACGCTTTTTGCCCTGGTAATTGATTACCTGAGACCCCGCCCCTCCCTACTTGCAGGCTCATCCAAGCCATTTCTAGTGGCTTTTCCATACAACTGGCCTCTCTTGCTTTATGCTTTGGACTTTCCTAAAATCTCTCAAAGCAGCAGCAGCTGGCCACAACGTGCCCATACTTCTCAATAAGTGGCCCCAGGCACAGCACTAGCAGCAGCCCACCTTGGTTCACAGCTTGGCCTCTCCTGGGCACCTCCAAGCCCAACACAAGCAGGAGCCATCTGCAGATGGCTCTGTAGCTCGTGCTGAGTGGCCCCAGGCAGGGCACAGGCAGAGGCTGGCTTTGTACCTCCTGGTCAGCTTCAGACCACTGCAGATTACAACCCTACCACCTCCATGAGCAACACACTCAAGGAGAGGACTCGGTGAGCACTAAAGCCCCACTAAAACAATTCCTGTTCCATACGATTGGCTTCTGCACAGCAGCTCTTCCACTGTAGTTGCAGCCGATCCTCGCAACTGACTGGCCTGGGGTAAATCCCTCCCAGTGATGCCAACATCATTCAAGGCTCAACTACAATAGGACAGTGCACAGAGCTCACACAGGGGTGCACCTGGAGTGCCCAACTCAGGTGACTGGGGAGGCTGAGCCACTGAGCCCTACAGGACAACTACTACACAAGGCCACTCTACCAAGTCCAGGAGACATAGCAGATCTACCTAAAACACAGAAACAAACACAGGGAAGCAGCCAAA
This sequence comes from Miniopterus schreibersii, assembly GCF_964146895.1. Lineage (NCBI taxonomy): Eukaryota > Metazoa > Chordata > Mammalia > Chiroptera > Miniopteridae > Miniopterus > Miniopterus schreibersii. The sequence continues at coordinate 74,444,674 of NC_138105.1, read as the reverse complement.
ATGCGGAGACAAAGAAACATGTCACAAATGAAAGTGAAGGCGAAATCTCCAGAAAAAGAACTAAATGAAATGGAAGTAAGAAAACTACCAGATACAGAGTTTAAAACAAAGGTTATAAGATGCTCAAGGAACTCAGTGAGAACATCAACAACATAAAAAAGGGCCAGTCAGAAATGAAAGATACATTAATTGAAATGAAGAATAATTTTCAGGGAGTCAACAGTAGAGGATGCCGAGAATCAAATCAATGACTTGGAATATAAGGAAGCAAAAAACACCTAATCAGAACAGCAAAAAGAAAAGAGAATCCAAAAATATGAAGACAGTGTAAAGAGCTTCTGGAATAACTTCAAGCATACCAACATTTGCATCATGGAGATGCCGGAAGAAGAGAGGGCGCAAGATATTGAAAACCTATTTGAAAAAATGATGACAGAAAACTTCCTTTACCTGGTGAAAAAAATAAACATACAAGTCCAGGAAGCACAGAGTCCCAAACAAGATGAACCCAAAGAGGTCCACACCAAGACAAATCATAATTAAAATGCCGAAGGTTAAAGACAAAGAGAGAATCTTAAAAGTAGCAAGAGAAAAGCAGTTCGTTACCTACAAGGGAGTGTGCCCATGCAACTGTCAACTAATTTCTCCACAGAAACTTTGCAGGCCAAAAGCGAGTGGCAAGAAATTTTCAGTGATGAAAAGCAAGGACCTACAACCAAAATTACTCTACCCAGCAAAGCTATCATTTAGAATTGAAGGTCAGATGAAGAGCTTCCCAGACAAGAAAAAGCTAAAGGAATTCATCACCACCAAACCAGTATTACATAAAATGTTAAAGGATCTTCTTTAAGAAGGAGAAGGAAAAAAAGAACCAAAAATATGAACAATAAAATGACAATAAATACAAATCTATCAACAATTGAATCTAAAAATGAAAACAAATGAACAAGCAAAACAGAAACAGACTCATAGGTACAGAGAACATTTTGACAATTGCCAGATGGGAGGAGGGTTGGGAGGATGGGCAAAAAAGGTGAAGGGATTTAGAAGTACAAATTAGTAGTTATAGTGTAGTAATGGGGGTGTAAAGTACAGCATAGGGAATATAGCCAATAATATTCTAATAACTATGTATGGTATCAGACGGGTATGAGATTTTTCGGGATGATCACTTAATAAGTTTTATAATGTCTAATCACTGGGGTGTACATCTGGAACTAATATAATACTGTATGTCAACTATAGTTGAAAAATAAAGTAAAATTAAAAAAAATTAAAAAACAAAAAATATTTTTTTAAAAAGCTGTGGTACATTTACACAATGGAATACTACTCAGCCACAGAAAAGAAGGCAACCGTATCTTTTGCGACAGCATAAATGGACCTGAAGAATATTACGTTAAGTGAAATTAAGTCAGAGAATGACAAATACCATATGATTTAACTTATATGTGGAATCTAATGAACAAAATAAGCTAACAAACAAAATAGAAACAACTCATAGCTGTCAGAGGGGAGGAAATGGGGGGGGCTGGGTGAAAAAGGTGAAGGAATTAAGGAAAAAACAACAAAAACCCCTCATAGGCCTAGCCGGGCATAGCTCAGCTGTTGAGCATCGACCTAGGATCCAGGAGATCGTGGTTCAATTCCCAGTCAGCGCACATGCCTGGGTTGCGGGCTCGATCCATAGTCGGGGTGTGCAGGAGGCAGCCGATCAATGACAACTCTCTCATCATTGATGTTTCTCTCTCTGTCTCTCCTTTCCTCTCTCTGAAATCAATAAAGAGATATTTAAAAAAACAAAACAAAATAAAACCAAAAACCCCTCATAGACAACAGTATGGTCATTACCAGAGGGAAATGGGGGTGAGTGAAAGCAGGAGAGGGTAAAAGAGACATGATTTGTGATGGTGAATACACAATATGATATACAGATGATATATTACAGAACTGTGTACCTTAAACCTATTAATTTTATTAACCAATGTAACCCCAATAAATTCAATCTAAAAAAAAAGACAGCCTGGCCGGCATGGCTCAGTGGTTGAGCATCAACTTATGATCCAGGAGATCGTGGTTCAATTCCTGGCCAGGGCACATGCCTGGGTTGAGGGCTCAATCCCCAGTAAGGGGGTGTGCAGGAGGCAGCCGATCAATGGCTCTCTCATCATTGATGTCTCTCTCTCTCTCCCTCTCCTTCCTCTCTCTGAAATCAATAAAGATATATATATTTTTTTAAATTAAAAAAAAAAGACGAACCTGTGCGCCTGGAGCTTCTGAAATCATTTGTATTCCACCCAGTGAGCACAGTTCTACAGACACCATCAGCCCAAAGGGCTTTGATTTTGCTCAAATGTCCTGAAAGGCAAGGATGCCTGTCAGCCAACCCTCACTGAGCTAGATTTGTGGACTAAGTATATGTTATAATGAAAACAGATTAAGAAATAAGTTAAAACCAGAGCAGTAACTTAAACAGGCATTCCTCCAAAGAAAACTCACAAATGGCTTAGGAGCACAGGAAAAGGTGCTCCACACATCACTAATCACTAGGGAAATGCAAATCAAAACCATGAGATACCATCACACCCTTCAGGATGGCTACTATCAAAACAACAGAAAAGAGGTGGCATGGTGCCCAGAGGTTGATGGCTGCAAAACTTACACCAGGCCCACACAGCGGCTACAACGACTCACGCAGAGGCCTGGCTGGGCAGAAAGGCCCAGCTGGTGTGTGGCTGGGCCATGACCTAACCGTGGCCTCAGCAGCAAGGCCTCCCGTTCCAGTTGGGGCTCTATGGTGCAGAATGGAGGTTGGACCCACATGGGGTGGAAGTGGCAGCAGCAGCAATGGACGTTCTAGAGCAGGGGAGGGGAAACTTTTTTCTGCCAAAGGCCATTTGGATATTTATAACATCATTCGTGGGCCATACAAAATTATCAACTTAAATATTAGCTTGCTATATTTGGTCAAACACTTAATTACTTCACCTGTAATGTGAGCTGGTACTGCTTCTCTTTGGTGAGGCCTTGGCAGGGCTAGACCAAATGATTTCGTGGACTGTATATGGCCCACAAGCCAGATATTCCCCACCTCTGCTCTAGAGAAAGAGCTTCACACTATCTTCCTCTTCCACCTCTGGTGCAGAATTTGATGTTGTGGTTGGATATTTAGAAGACATTATCATGGGTGACTAGTTCCAGTTATTACAGAGAAATTTCATGGACAAGTACTAACAGATGTTTGAAGACACAGAGGAGAATAGTCACCTACACACCTATTTTAAACAAATATATTTCTTTGATAGAAAATTATATGGAAGAACAGCTGCTGGAACAAATTACTCAATTTAACATGGCAGCCTTCACAACTTTATAACACCATAAAGATGAAGTTGCTGTTGACATATTCAACATGCTGCTCATGTTTACTGATTTTTCTGGCTTTTAAAGAAATGTTTCTGGACTACAAAGCCAAAAAAGCAAGCCAGGACTGGACTTAAGCAGTGGTTTACTGGTAACTTCATTATGCAAATCATCCTTTATGCCAGCTTCACAGAACAATCTTCAGCACTAGGTCCCACCTCCAGGCAATGAGATTGTTCTGGATATCTGCAGCGGTGTCCTGGGAGAGACCTCATCTAATGACAGAATAGATTTTGGAGAGGCTGGCTCTGTTCTGCAACTCTTCAAGTATTGATGGGTAAAAAAAAAAAAAAAATTACCTGACCCTCCTGGGACCCATTTCTTCAGAAAACCTTTGTGTTCAGTAACCCTAGTACTCCTCTCTAAGTGGGCCTCTCTCTCGGGGCTTGAGTCAGGCTCCTCTGCAGTAAGTCCACATCCACCTAGGGGGCCTTCCCTAGCATACATGTGTGAGCGTGATGTTTCAGTCCTTCAGTCTCAATAGGGTTTTTACTGTTTGGAAGCATTTATCTAGGGTGTTACGCAAGCCAGCTGCCTGTCACAGTGAGTCTTGGCTGTAGGAATCAACTGAGAGAGATGTCCTTTACTAAAAGCTACATGTTAAAATCAATTCCTAGTCTTACATCTGCAGTCCCTGCATCGCTGTCTTCTGCTGGTCCTGATGTAGTCCCACTGTTTCTAGAACTCTCTTTTAAGCATTTTTGAAAAAATACTTTAACAGATGAATACTCAGGCTAACCTAGTGGATATAATCTTGGAACTTCCGTGATTACCCACTTCAAGATCAATATATTATATGCTGTGTGCTTTTTAGTTGTCAGTGCTATGAAAGTGAAAATGTTTTCTATGTTGGCGTTCCTATTTTACTGAGCACCAGTGAATGTGTGCTTATGCTGGAAGCAGACTAAAGGTATTATTTTCTCCTTTTATTACAGCATATTAAGTGTTTGTGCAGGTTTGCTTAAACTTTTTCTGTATAAATCAGTTCATTAGGTTTTCTGTTGGGGTAGAGGGTTTGCAATTCCTTCTTCATATCAAAATCTTCTTACCAAGACAGTGTTCTGCTAGTCTAGCTCAGCAGGAATAGGAGACAGCAAACAGCTTTGCTGTTCATGAATCTGCTTTGATTTAGTACACTGGCTTAGCACAATGGTTGACAGGACATTACTGACCAGAAAACATGGATGTCACATCTCTAGAAAGAAAAAACAAAAACAGTTTAATTTCCAATGTGTACCTTAGATTTTATTTTAAGGAAAAATAAGAATCTGTATTGACTTTTCACTTGGCTATTGTTTTATGTTTTTTAAAAATATATCTTTATTGATTTCAGATAGAGGAAGGGAGAAAGAGAGAGAGAGATAGAAACATCAATGACGAGAGAGTCATTGATCGGCTGCCTCCTGCACGCCCCCTACTGGGGATCAAGCCTGCAACCCGGGCATGTGCCCTGACAGGGAATCAAACCTCGATCTCCTGGATCCTAGGTTGGTACTCAACCACTGAGCCATGCCTGGCCGGGCGGCTATTCTGTTTTTTAATGGATAAGCTACAGATCGTGTTTTCTGTACTGATATGGCACCTATTAAACACTTTTGTACCATGAGAAAAATTTGAGGTGTTTTGCAAGAATCGTAAGTCTAAAAAAAAGAAAACAGAAAATAACAAGTGTTGGCATGGATGTGGAGAATTGCAGACCTTGTACAGGTGTAGCTGTTTTGGAACATAGTCTAGTGGTTCCTCAAAAAATTAAGTATATGCCCTGGCCAGTGTGGCTCACTTGGTTGGGCATCATCCTGTGCACTGAAAGGTTGCTGGTTTGATTCGGGTTATGGGCTTGATCCCTGATCCCCAGTGGGGGCGTGCAGGGTACAGCCAATTAATGTTTTGCTCTCATATGGATGTTTCTTTCTTTTTTTAAAAAAATATGTTTTTTACTGATTTTTAGAAAGAGAGGAAGGGAGAGGGACAGAGACATAGAAACTTCAATGAGAGAGAAACATCATCATTTATCAGCTGCCTCCTGCACACCCCCTACTGGGGACTGAGCCCACAACCTAGGCATGAGCCCTGACGGGGAATCGAACCATGATCTCTTGGTTCCCGGGCCAACACTCAACCCCTGAGCCACACTAGCCAGGCTCACATGGATGTTTCTCTCTCCCCCTCTCCCTTCCTCTCTCTCTAAAAATCAATAAAAAACTCTTTAAAAAAATTTTTTTAAGTATGTAATTACAGTATGATCCAGCAATCTCACTTCTGGGTACACACACAAAAAAATTTAAAGTAGGGTCTTGAAGATATGTTTGTATATCGATGTTCATAGCAGCATTATTCAAAATAGCCAAAATGTGGAAATAAAACTTAAGTGTCCATCAATGGATGAATGAATAAACAAAACGTGGTCCATCCATACAATGGAATGCTATTCAGCCATAGAAAGAAAGAAAATTCTGACACATGCTACAACACAGATATATGTGACATTATGCTCTGTGAAATAATCCAGACACAAAAGGACAAATACTGCAAAATTCCCCTTAACACAAAGTTCCAAAAGTAATCAAATTCAGAGACAGAAAGTAGAATGGTGGGTCCCAACGGCCATGGCTGGGGGAGTTAATGTTTAAGGGGAGTTAATGTTTAAGGGGGACAGTTTTAGTTTGGGAAAATAAAGGATTTCTGGACATGGACGGTGGTGATGTCTGCACAATGATGTGAATGTACTTAACGCCACTGAACTGTGTACTTAGAAATGGTTAAGACGGTAGATTTTATGTTATGTATATTTTACTACAAAAAAACAAAAACAGAGGTGGTGGGATTTTAGCAGGAACCCTATAAGTAACTTGGAAAGCATATGACATAAGTGCCATTGAGAACACATAATACTGAAGCTATAATTACTCTATATTTAGTCAGATAAGAGAGGAAAAGAATATGACTAATATTTGCACACTGGTATCCATTAAATCTACAGGAAATCTCTTCTTGTCCTGGATCTTATCATAATGCTGAGTCTCTGAGTCAGCTGGCTAAGGGGGTTGTCTTCACGGTTCCTAGGTGCTGCATGCAACCCCAACACCCTGCAGGCTGGCTGAGCAGAGCCAGTTGCTAATGTGGAGGTGGCAGAGCCTGCTGTGTTCCACATATGACAACTCAACGTGGTGACAGAGCTTTGTCCACCAACCGTGGGGGTCATTCTCTATGTGACTGACTTATTCTGCAACTTCCCACATATAAAACTAGCCAGGCTCACTTTCTAATCAGAGAGTTCTAAGCCTTCATCTTGGTTTTATTTTTACAAGTCTGTTTGCAACAAACTTCATAACTCTAGCAGGTTCATTTCAAAAGGCATCACAAAGTTGACTTTTTCTCCCTCCTCGGATAAGCATTTTTCAAGCATCAGAACCACGACACGCAAGCAAGAGCTCAATGGTGTCATGGTGTGTGAGAGGAGTCTGGTTAAGTTGCAAAGTGAGAACAAGGGCTGGGAGAGTTGAACTCCAATGTGTGTGGCACCACTCCCAGGAAAGGGTGAGAAGGAGGCTGGTAGATGTATAGGACAGGGAGTTTCAAATTTTACTATAAATGCTTGAGTATTGCTTGACTTTTTTATGCCAGGACGTATTCACATTCTTTTTCTGCAGTAAAGAATGAAATTAAGAATAAAAAAAGAGCAAAGGCTGTAAACAAACAAGGAGTTTCCTGTACTGCTGGTAGAAGACCTCCAAGTCATTCTCTGAGCTTGGCTTCCCTGGGAGAGGGACGTGGATCTGGGTTCCAGCTCCGCCCCTCACTGGCTGTGACCATAGGTGAGTCAATTATTCTTGGGAAGCCTCAGATTCCTGATCAGCAAAATGGGCTAATCACAGATTGAGTTTTAAGCATTTAGTACAATGCTGAACACTTCAGAAGTACTCAATGACTGTTAGAGATCACTGTTACTGAGATCCTTCATATAAAAAGGGCATCCACAAATCAGTAAGAAAAAAGATAAACCACCCAAAAGAGAAATTAACAGAAGAAAAGTTCATTTTATTTTATTATTATTATTAATCCTCAACCGAGGGTATTTTTTCCATTGCTTTTCAGAGAGAGTGGAAGGGAGAGAGAAGCAGAGAGAGAAACACCAATGTGAGAGACACATCAATTGTTAGCTTCCTGCACATATCCTGACCCAGCCGGGGCCAGGGATCAAGCCTGCAACTGAGGTACGTGCCCTTGACCAGAACTGAACCCAAGACCCTTCGGTTAACAGTCTGACACTATAACCACTGAGCCAAACAGGCTAGGGCAAGACAAGCTCATTTTAAAATACATTCACCCTTAGTAGCAAAGAAAGTCAAAAGAAAACAATATGGTGATTTTCACAAAACCTCTATAAAGCAGAAGATGGTGAGGACTCTGAGGAAGGGAGAAGCAAGCATCTTGTTTTAGTCAGAGCTGGGATCACACCCAGGGCTGTCTACCCCAACTTCTTCTTTTATCACTACACTCCCTTGCTGCCAGGAGAGTCATTTTATACTCTTTGGATCTCAACTTAACCATTTGCAAAATGGGGATAATAATCCCAACCTTGCAGGTGTCTTTGGGAGAATAACTGAAATAGCACAAAGAAAGCACCTTGCACAGAACTGAGTCCATAGCCTGTTCTCAATAAACACTAGAACCTTCTGCTGTTTTACAACAGCTTACCACTGTTTGATGGATGACCTTAAGGAAAAGACTTAACCACTGTGAGCTATACTTCCTTGTTTGGTCATTGGAGAGCCAGGGCAGGCTCTGAGCCTCTGTTTCCCCATCAGGGAAAACACCACCTACTCTAAATGCCAGTTTAAGTGCTAAGGGGAAAGGCTGTAATGTGCTGTTAAATAGTCACTACTCAATAGGTGACAGCCTTACAACAATCCCATTCTCTCTGAGCAAACCTGGTGGTCAGAAAGCCAGAAAGAGGCTCCTTCATGGTGCCCTTCACACCAGAGAGACCCTCAGACATGGACTCAGGGAGCTGCAAACTCAGGCCCACCTACTAACGCTGGTCAGGCCCTGATTTTCAGAGCCTGTATCTGCCAAGTGGGAACCGGGAAAAGGTGCCCCTGACAGACCATTACAAGGTGACATGGGAACACACATGTAAGGGGTCAACCCTGCCCATGTGGGCTGCCCCCTCCTACCTGCAGGATGTCATGTGTGGGCTCCTGTGATCCATCTGCAGAGACTTTGGGCACCATCTTTATAATGTTGCTCAGTTCGACCCCTGCAGGGGGATGGAGTGAGAAAATAAGTGACAGCCATTATCCCTGCGGGTCTGCCAGGGTCACACCTCATGTCCCTTCTGCTGGTACCACCCACTCAGGAGGACTTCGGGGATCTGCCCAGGTGCCTATCCCACGCTTTCCCCACCCAGGCCAGACTTAACAGCCATGTCCATATGGAGGTATGGGGTGAAGGGAGGGGTCTTTACTCCTCAGCCCTGTCCAGTCAATAGGAGCAGAATAGTAGGGAGGCTGCACACCATCACCACAGTGAGAGGCACATTCTGCCTTGTGGGCTGAGAGGGGAGGGGATCCCACAGCCTTCTCCCTTGGGGCTCCTATTATTCTTCAACCTGACTATCTCCCTGCCCTCACTGGCACTTCTAAAGGAAGTGCCCACTGTGCAGGATACTTCTGGGTACTCCTCCAGCCCCTGCCCAGTGTCTAATATCCACTCTGTGCCCTGGACACCAGCCTCTGACCTCTGAGGCTGAACACCTGGTCTCCCTTGCCCTCTGGCATCTCACTGGGTTTGGCCAGTGGGGAGCTGGACTCTTGATGTGGAGTGGTAGGGCAGGTGTTCATTCCCAGCTCCCTGACTCTGCCTTTGTCTGATGACCCTTGTCCCCTGCTGTGGCCTGTCCTGGGGTGGAAGAGGTCCCTACTTGGCCTGTAGGGTCTCCTAACTCCTGCTTGCACCACTACAAACAACCTCTTTTTAACTACTCCCCTCCATGGCCTGGTTTGAGCATGACACCTGTTTCTACAGATAGGTGTTTTCTTATGCCTTCTGGAGCTCAAGCTAGGGTGCGGATGGGGCAGGGAAGCAGGAGGCCCTGTTTCTTGGGACTTGGTCAGGAAAAGCCTCTTCACAGAATTGACAATAAAATGAGACCCACCTCGAAAGATCCAGCCCTGCAGATATCTGGGTAAAGTTCAAGCAAGTAGAGGGTGGGCGCCAGTGAGGTAGGAGCAGGAAGCAGCCAGTCTGCCCAGGTCAGAGCATGGAGAGGGTACAGGTGCCAGAACTGCCATGCCAAGTGAGGTGGGGCCACAGCAAGACAGCACTCTCACATGTTAAGAGCAGTGGACTAAAAGGGACTGTCGGGTAAACAGCTGGACTAGCAATGAGACTGAGCCATACCACCCTACCTTGTGATTCAAACTGCTCCACAGCCTCTGCCACTGCCTCCTCTGGCCCCATCTCAAACTCCTCAATGTTCTCACGAACAGCTGCATCAAAGGTCTCCTGGGTAATGCGCCTGGAGGCCATCTTCATCCCTTCCTCATGGGCTGCCCAACAGACACTCCTGAGCTGAGAGGTTAAGGTGAGAAGAAAGCTTTGTTGAAGGCAAGAGGGCAGTTGGGAGCCTGGCCACCATTTAAGGAGCATCTAATGGGACTGGAGCTGTACATACACCCTGGAAAAATTCTCACAACCTGGATGACAGGATAAGGTGATATCCCAACATCCCTAGAGCTTTTAAAAGTGCAAAAGAGGGCAGGCAATTTACTACACTTTATAAGAAAGGAGTAATGTTGTCCTGGCTGGTGTGGCTCAGTTGGCTGGATTCCTGGTCAGGGCACATACCCAGGTTGTGGGTTTGATCCCGATCAGCGCCTTCATCCTAGGGAGCATATGGGAGACAACCGATATGCAATGTTTCTTTCTCACACTGAAATTTATTTATCTCTCTCTCTCCCCCTTCCTCTCTCTCTAAAATCAATAAAAACATGTCCTTGGGTGAGAATTTTTAAAAATTTTTTAAAGAAAGGGGGAATGTTAATATAATGTATGTCCTTATAATAAAAAGTAATAACAATAAGGGTTAAATAATAGTTTAATAATATTTTTGTTAAAGGATTACAATATTATATAAAATAACAAAATAGTATTATAATACGTAATGATATATAGTAATATAATCACATATAAGATTATGATAGTATATATTGTAAAATATACTATCATAACTATATGTCACTTTATTACAGTTATATTATATGCAACCATAAAATAAGGCAATATTATATTATAATAATGCACTGTTATACTAAGAATTTAAAATAAAAATTAATAAAGTAAATAAACAAAAAGACTAAATTAAAAAACTAATAAAAATAGTTACTTGTAAGGAGAAACAGAGAAAAGGGTGCTGAGGACAGGACTAGAGGCTGGATTGTTCTCTCTGACCTTACCTTGTTTTACAGGTTTGCATTTGGAACCCATGTAAATGTTGTATGTGGTTAGGAAAACAAATAAATCAAAATAAGCCAAAATAAAAATAAAAGCAATCCTTAAAAAGCAAGAGTAAAACGAAGCCCACGAATCTAACAATGTATCTGCACTAATTAGACCACTTCATGTGACTTTAAAACACAGTGATATGACCATACATTCTTACTGACATACACGCTAAGGATAGTATAAAATACAAAAGAAAATCTTCAATAGCTTTCAGTAATATGTTATTGGAAATATTAATATCATTCTGAAACTATTATAGATGTAGCAAATAAGTAATAAGGTTTATGTCATTAGGTACCAGCATAATGACATAAAAGAAAAAAAGTTCTAACATAAGAAAATCAAAGAAGTAAAAACTCATAATTCCTAAATTTGAACTGGTAGTATCAATACAAACTTATGATATATATTCTTTTAAGCAACCTCCCTCCCCATTTATAGTTATATCAATTGAAAATGCCTAGAGAAAATGACACCACAGCAGCAATAAGCACTCCAAACACCAACTGTGGTCTCTAGCTACCATAAACAGGGCTCCTGGAGAAATGGCTGATTACAGGTCTGGGCAGGAAATAGGACAGAGGAGCCGGGAGCATCTTGTGACAGGAGAATGTAAGGAAGCTTCTAAAGACACTAAAGTCATGTCAAAGGACTTGGGAGCAAACCCTAAGGGGCATCCACTAGCTGAGGTAAGTGAAAATGAGGCAAGTGAACATTAGAAAAAAATCCTCACCCATCTTTGCCTCACCCAAAGATGAGGCAAGTGAACATTAGAAAAAAAATCCAATAGATATCAAAATCAAAATCTGTGCATTCATAATAAGTAGTACTAAAACCGCCCCAGCTCATTCTTCTGAAAACTGGCAAGTAAAGAATTCAGCGTTTATCCTGCTTCCCTCACACAAGTAGGTACCAAGTTATAAAGAGAAGATGAGGGAAAGTTCTGCTTTATAGATGAATTTCAGCTGACCAAACAGAACAGATCTAGACAATGATCTCTTCAGGCTGCAAAACCATGAGGTGTAAAACTGATATGGAACCTGACATCAGGTGCACGGTACCTATTTCCACTGCATGACTTCATGTCATCAAAAGAAAAACTCAGTACCACCTGCCTCCTGCCCAGAATGAAATGCACCTGGGAAGTCATTCCGCCAAAATCTCAGACCTGAATCTGACTACCCGTCCAGTGGAATTTTGTGCAATAACAGAGTGTTATACATCTGTGCAGTCCATGCAGGACTGAACAGTTGAAACATAGCTAGTGTGAGGAAATGAACATGTACTTTTACTTAATTGTAGTGCTCGCTTCAGCAGCACATATACTTAATTGTGATTCATTTTCATGTAAATAGCCACAGGTGATTTGGGGCTAACTTATTAAACAGCACAGCTTTAGATCTAATGGTTCCTGATCAAATTCCTTGATTATCTTAAAATGGTCTTTTAAAACAATTTGTTTCTGGTCCCGGGTCCAATCTAGAATCACACAGCACAGAAAGTGTGTTAGGAGAACAAAGGTATGGGGGTACTAGGACAGCGGCACTGGACTGTGGCAAAAGGCCAAGTGTAAATTTGGGCCCATGCTCCTCTTTGTGGAGGTGGCACAGGATATGAATATTCCACCTATGTTTGTGCAGACACTCCAGGGGGTAGGAGGACAGGCTCTGGGGTGGGCAAGGGGGAGCACTCAAATCACAAGCCCTCCACTTTATCTCGTTCTTCAATTCCCTCATGGGTGACACAGGGATAAAAACAGACTCTACCTCATAGGGCTATAGTGAAAATTCAACCAGTTAATTCCTAAGGAGCACTTAGAACAGGATCTGGCATAGAGTAAGAGCTTAATAAACATTACTTATTAGTTCCTTTCCTTTGTTCCTTAAGAGGTAATATGGACAATTTATTTGTGGAGGTAGGCAGTGGAAGGGCATCAAACAACCCACCTTACTCCCTTGCAGATAGTCCCCACTCCTTCTGCCCCAGAACAGGGAGTCTATTTAGGGGTTGCTAAGGGTTTTCAAGATCAAAGGTGAAGGAAAACAATAAGGATTTTCTGTTTTGAGATAGTTTCTCAGTGGGGAGTCCAGGCTGGTGGCCAGTTGATTAGAGCATTATCACAATACCCCAAAGTTGTAGGTTCAATCCCTGGTCAGGGAGCATACAAGAATCAACCAGTGAATCCATGAATAAGTGGAACAACAAATAGATGTTTCTCTCTTTACGCCCCTTCCTTTCTCTCTAAAACCAATTTTAAAAAGGGGGGTGGGGGAGATGCATACTTTACAGATGAGGAATCTGAAACTTAGAGAGGGAAGAACCCACCAGAGGTCATATAGGCACTAAGAGGCCTGGCCACCATGCCATCCTGCCTCATTCTTCACCTTTCCTTCACTTGTGTCCTCTGAGGAACTTCTAATATAGGAGAGGGGCATGAGAACTACATAAATTAACTAAAGTCAAACAAAGTCAAGTCAGGGGCCTGTTACATGCTGTCTGACACAGTACTCAGCTGACCAGAGATGCAAGGAGACCAAGAAGAGCCTCTGGAAAAAAAAAATTCCTGCAATGACTTATTAATATCTACTCACCCATACCTTATCATTTAGCCATACCATAAAAGAAAATCAGACCACAAAATATACCTTGTAAAGGTTAAAGTGAATCCCAAAATTTTCCCCACTCTCTATTTCCGCATACCAGTAATTTACCATAAAATACCATAGCAACTACAAACAGATATAAACTCAACCTCTAAAGACAGTTGGGGTCTCTCTTCCTTCTCGTGAGGAGAGTCCACCACTCTGTCTGTGGAATGGTTTTTCTTGCTTATCCTCTCTGCTCAATAAAATTGCTTCTGCTTTAAGCTCGTCTGGCTCACATCCTGAATTATTTCCTGTGTGAAGCCCAGAACCCTCTTGGCTGGGGTATCCCTTAGGCTGGGGTATCCCTTAGGAACTTGCCCCTCGGACACCTCCCCTGGGAGCCTTCCCTAAACACTCAGATAGAGCCTGTGCTCTCTGACTTTGCTCTGCACACCCCACGAACCTCCCTCTGCCCAGCCCTGAGCTGGGGAGATCAGTGTCTGGCTCTGGGACCACCTCTGAGGTCCTTCGGGATCTCCTAGGTCAGCACTAGGCTAGATGGGGGACAAAAGTATCAACCTAAAGCAAATGAGAAAGATGGTGCCTGAGGATAGTCTTCTGGGAGTCACCTGGGGAAGAGCACAGGCCAGAAGAGGGGCTAGCCTCCGCAATGTGTCCATGACGTTGGGGGGCAGGAAGGGAATCAGCAAGGCCCCCATCTGACATCCAGGGTTCTGCTCATCAAGAAAATGGTGCATGGAAGCATGAGAGACTGAATGATTTTTCATCTTCCTCCATTCGCCACACCCACCTGTTTCAGGCACTGTCCTCCGTCCTCAGCAATGGGTGGCCTCCCTGCTTCCTCCCCCACACCCTGAGCATCTCCACAAAGAGACCACCTTCTCACCTGCTCAGAATCCTGCAGTGGTGTCCCAATCCTCTGAAAACAAAACCCTTTCTCCTTACCAGCTCTTTTCATACCTAAACCTCCTCACCTGTGCTTCCCTGCCTCTTTCTCAACCTTCCCAACTAGCCAAAGCACATCCTTCATCTCCTTTTCCATCTCTCTATTATTTGAATATTATCTCTATCTACAACGGCATGGCTCGTTTATTTATTTGCTTGTACTGTCTAGCCGCCTCCCCAATGAAACAATCTCCATGAGGGCTGGGCCCAATCCATTTTATTCTCCACCTTCTCATCGCTGTCTAGGACAGGGCCGGGGGGCACAAGCAGGCACTCTGTACACACACAGGCAGCGCATGAATAAGCGGAGGCCAGGGAAATAGGAGGTTTTGAGTCTGTCACTACCCAAAACCTCAAGAAGTGCCCACAGTCACCAGCCCGACCCTGGGGCGCCCACTCCCCGCCCGCGCGCGAGGGGCCCGGCGCTGCAGCTTCTCACCGAGTTCGCGGCTACGTGGGAAAAGGTGGGGCTCGCGTCTGTATTCCGCGGCGGCGCCACCTCTGGCCCTCTCTGGTTGCCGTACCGCGCAGGCGCCCTGGCGCTGCCTCGTCTCCGCCTTTTTCAGCTAGTCGATCCGCTCCCCGAGTGACCAAGGGTGACTGCGAGCGAGGTAAAGTCCAAAGGCAAACAGGTGCGCGGCGGCGACGTCTCTGCCACTTTTTCCAGGATGTTCTGTGTTATCGCCGCCCTCCGACAGTGAAATTTTTTCGCCTCCGGGGCGTCCACCTTGAAGAAGCGGGAAGCGCGCCTGTGGGAGAGGGCGCGGTAGCGGCCGCGTGCGCTTGCGCACCAGGGCGCGGCTTGGACCTGCGCCTGCGCGGCGCGGCGCTGCGGAGACCGTTGGCTTATTTGCATGACCCCGCCTCGCGCGGCGGCGGAGGCGGTGGCTGAGCCTCAGTCATCGGCGGGGGCGACTCTGCACTCGGTGGGCTTGGGGTGAGGCCCGGGCCTGGGCGTTGTCGGTGGGTGGGCCCCAGGGTCGGGGGGCTCGGGCTCGGCCCCAAGCGGGCCCCTGGTCCCTGCCATTGCGCCGCGGGCTAGGCCTTCGGGCTACAAGATGACCGCGTCCCCAGTGGATCGGCCTGGTGGGGCGGTCTGCGGCCTCTCGGGCCCGACGCCCCCTTTTCTTCGTCCTCCGAGGCCGGGAGCAGGTCGGCCTCACCCACAGGGGTTCATTCGTTCCCGCGCTCATTCATTCATCCCGACCCCGGAGAGACCTTTCTCGTAAGACGATCACGGAGGCCGGGTGCTGTATCCGGCCCTTTGCCATTTTTAACGGGTTCAGTCCCTACAGCAGCCCCCACCATTAGCTGCCCATTCCATAGATGGTCAAAACGGAGGTACAGAAAGGTTAGGTCGTTTCATTTGGTCCTGGGCCGCCTGGCCTGAGGACCTTCCCTTTGCCAGTAGAGAAAAGGGCCGCCCTAGGAAAACGGCTAAACGATGGAAAAGGAGGTGATGGTTATCAGGAAGACTGTAAGGCAGGAGCAAGCTTGGGTCTTGGGTTGGAGGTTTCAAGTTGGAAGGAATATCTTGGTGGTTAAGGACTGGCCGCCACAGGATTCCTCAGTGTTGCTTCTTTCTGAGTCCTTTTCTATTTAGTTTTCAGGCTTTGTCCCCACAGGTTTCAGCCCTGGATCGTTGACCTTGCCTGAGTCACTTAGCCTGCAGCTCGCATTTCCTCTTCTGTTTAATGTCATTCACAACAGGACCCACTTCACTGGATTGTTGCAAGTAAAGGAGATCATGGGAGTCCCTTCCCTACACAATTAGCTCATTGTTACTAGTCAGGGATTCCTCCAGCAGGCTTCTTTCTAAGGGGAGTTGTTTCTTAGAGCCTTTTGGCTCTGTTTGGGAAATGGGAACAGTCACATCTTTCCTAACTACCATGTAAGAGGGTTATGCTCCCATTCCCCTACACTGTTATGTTCAGTTATGTGTTACTTCTTGCAGTCCTCCAGCAACCCAAGGAGGTAAGGACTTTTTTCATAGAACTTTTAAAGGAATTCTGAGGAAATGGGCTCAAAGAAGCAAAATAACTTGCCCAAGATCACCATGCTCATCTTGCTCCCCCTCAGCCAACACCTGTGAGCTTCCTGAGAGCAGAGGCCCCTTGAAATAATACAACCTTTCTCTGAAGTAGTGTACTGGATTATGAATTATCATTACTTTGAGGATTAGATGAAATAGAGAACCAGCTCTCTGAGCATTAGTTGTCGTTCTTAGTGTTTTTTCTCCTCTGACTACAGGTTAGAGAAACATGGCAGCAAGGCGAATTGCGCAGGAGACTTTTGATGCCGTATTACAAGAAAAAGCTAACCGATATCACATGGACCCCAGTGGTGAAGCTGTAGGTGAAGCTCTGCAATTTAAAGCTCAAGGTAAAGTGCTTAATTGGGGGCCAGTGGGGTGGGGGGTAGTAGGGCATTTAGGGTCAGAGCAGGAGGATTTCAGTCCCTTTGGCAAACTATGTAACTCTTCTGATGCTACATTCCTTATTTGTTAAAGGGAGATGAAGTATTCTCTGGGTTTGCGTATTAAATCACTGTGTAGAAGAAGATACTGTCATTACCTGGAGCTTCTTCTCCCCCAAAACCCTCTCCTACCTACAAAAAGGTTGTTGAATCAATCTTTTGGCTGTATCCCCACCACCACTACCCAGGTTTGAGCTCTTTTCAGTTCTGACTTGGATTATTTCAGTAATCTCCTCCCGAATGGTCTCTCAGCTTCTGGCTTCATTCCTTTCAAATCTGCCCTGACTACAGATCTATTAATGCCAACCTTGCTGGGCCAAGGCCCTGCTTGGACTCTTGGGGCTTCCTGCTTCATGCAGGAGCATCAGGTAACAGTGATGTGTGCAAGACTGGAGGGTGGGGCAAGAAGCTATGGAGCTACTGAGAATAGACCATGCCTGAAAACATTTCCCTTTGGAGAATTTTGAAACACCATTCCAGCAGAATAAAAAACGGTGCTTACACAGATTACAGGATGACATGGAGGTCCCTTACTACCACGCACTAGGCTCCCAACCCTTACTCTTTGCCTTGGGCTTTATGTTTCAGTAATTCTGTGCCACCTGTCTGTGCTTTGAATCCCTTCTCATCCCAGCTCTGCCTGGTTGATTCCCTCAGGCACTAAGACTCAGTTCACAGGTGCCTTCCCCCAGGAAGCCCCAGCAGATCTTGAGGTTGATTTGGTTGCCCTTCCCGGCCTCAGGGAAGTACATTGTTGGCTCACTCCTCTGCTGTGGACTGGTTTCCTTCAGGACTCATCGCTGGGCCTGTGCTATTTGCTGCTACACAGCCCCTGAGCCAGCCTTGGCATGGAGGAGGGGTTCTTAGCATTGAATGAATGAGTCTTAAGTGCTTGCAGTAGGGATAACTGTTGTTACATGTTTTTGACCTGGAGACCAGGTGATTGAGTTTTCAAAAATTATATGAGTAGTGCACAGAAACGTACCTGTTATAAAAGATTGGAAGACTTGAGAAATAGTTAAGAGTAAAATGTAAAAGTCTTCTTAGCTGCCTACTTAACCCTCAGAAGTAACCGTATTTATGGTGATCTGTGCATCCTTCAATTCTTTTAGCAATATATAATCCTCAATACTTATGTACTTATATATATATACACACAGAGAGACACATACTTACATGTACATATGTATGCATGTATATGTACATAGGGTATCCCAAAAATGTATATGCACACTTTAAATAATTATAGAGGCAGTGTTTATTAAAATACATTTCATTTTCAAAAATAAGCTATCAGCTGTTAAAGTGTGTATACATTTTTTTGGGACACCCTGTATATGGAGACATAAATCTTGGTCTCTATCTAGAGACTCAAACACCAATATGTACATTGCTATCTTAAGAAAGTTTCGGGAGGGGTGAACTGGGAACCAAGCAGGATGCTAGATGATTCTAGAACCATCTCTTTGTCACAGAGCTGCATGGTTCATCAGTTGGACTTTGTCTCTGTTCTACTCTGCACTTTTCTGATGCCTTGGTTTACAAGGCTTCAGAAAATCCTGTTGTGCAGAAACAAGCTACCACTCTATCTCAAATGCTACCTCCCTCACCACACCATCAGTAGTCATCAATACCTAGGTTATCCCAATGGACTTCTTGCTGGAACATCCACATTTGTTTTCATCCCTTTTGGTATCGTCTTCACAGTAGCCAGTGAGATTATCTCTCTGCTCTGAGCCCATCTGTGGCTTTCCATTTTACTCAGACTATTCCAGTATTCCTTTGAGGACCAGACTTAACCTCATACTTTCCTTCCATCCACATCTCCCTAAATTTGCTGCACATTAGAATCATCTGGGGACCTTTTAAAAACCCTGATGCCTAGCCTGGCCAGCATGGCTCAGCAGTTGAGCATCAACCCACGAATCGGGGTGAGGGTTTGATCCCTGGTCAGGGCACATGACTGAGTTGTGGGCTCAGTCCCCCAGTGGGGGGCATGCAGGAGGCAGCCAATCAACGACTCTCATCATTGATGTTTCTATCTCTTCCTTCCTCCCTCTCCCTTCCTCTCTCGTAAATCAATAAAAACATTTAATTAATAAATAAATAAAAATTAGAAAAAATAAAATGCACTCAGGCAGATAAAGTGCTCCAGCTGGCTGGTAACCTGTGAACCGTCCATTTGCACCCTCTTGTCTAAAGTACCTTTGTGTTTCCTTTTGGATTATTTCAGATCTTATAAGGACACTGCCAAGAGTCAGAGCAGATATGTATGATGACATTCACAGTGACAGCAGATATACTCTGGGCGGATCCGTAGCTCACTCTCGAGATGCTGGAAGAGAAGGCCTGAGAGGTGATGTGTTTCCAGGACCTTCCTTCAGATCAAACAACCCTTCTGTAAATGAAGACAATTACTTTCGCAAAGAATGTGGCCGGGATCTAGAATTTTCCCACCCTGATTCCCGAGAGCAGGTCTTTGGCCACCGGAAATTGGGACATTTCCGTTCTCCGGACTGGAAATTTACACTCCGTGGCTCTTGGGAACAAGACTTTGGCCACCCAGTTTCTCAAGAATCATCCTGGTCACAGGAGTATAATTTTGGGCCTTCTTCACTACTAGGGGACTTTGGGTCCTCTAGGCTGATTGAGAAAGAGTGTTTGGAAAAAGAGAGTCGGGATTACGACGTGGACCGTCCAGGGGAGGCAGACTCTGTGCTCAGGGGCAGTGGCCAAGTCCAGGGCAGAGGCCGAGGTCTAAACATTGTTGATCAGGAGGGTGCCCTCCTAGGAAAGGGGGAGTCTCAGGGCCTGCTTACACCTAAAGGGGGGGTCGGGAAACTTGTCACGCTGAGGAGTATGAGCACAAAAAAAGTACCCACTATAAATCGTATTACTCCCAAAACTCAGGGCACTAACCAAATCCAGAAAACCACCCCAAGTTCTGATGTGACCCTAGGTACAAACCCAGGGACGGAAGATATCCAATTCCCCCCTCAGAAAATCCCTCTGGGGCTCAATCTGAAGGACATTCGTCTCCCAAGAAGAAAGATGAGTTTTGACCTCATTGATAAGTCCGATGTTTTTTCAAGATTTGGGATAGAAATAATCAAATGGGCAGGATTCCACACCATAAAAGATGATGTTAAATTTTCCCAGCTTTTCCAGACTCTCTTTGAACTTGAAACTGAAACCTGTGCTAAAATGCTTGCCTCATTTAAATGCTCCTTAAAACCAGAGCACAGAGATTTTTGCTTTTTTACTATCAAATTTTTAAAGCACTCTGCTTTGAAAACACCCAGAGTTGATAATGAGTTTTTAAACATGCTTTTAGACAAAGGTGCTGTGAAGACCAAAAATTGCTTTTTTGAAGTCATAAAGCCCTTTGACAAGTACATAATGAGGCTTCAAGACCGGCTTCTAAAGAGTGTCACGCCTCTGCTCATGGCCTGCAATGCCTATGAACTGAGTGTCAAAATGAAGACCCTAAGTAACCCCCTGGACTTGGCTGTTGCCCTGGAGACCACCAATTCTCTCTGCCGGAAGTCTTTGGCCCTTTTGGGACAGACATTCTCCTTGGCTTCTTCTTTCCGGCAAGAGAAAATATTAGAAGCTGTCGGCCTCCAAGATATAGCTCCCTCTCCTGCCGCATTTCCAAACTTTGAGGACTCCACTCTGTTTGGGAGAGAGTATATAGATCACCTGAAGGCCTGGCTGGTCAGTAGTGGGTGTCCACTCCAAGTCAAGAAAGCCGAACCTGAGCCAACTCAAGATGAGAAAACGGTTCTTCCTACCAAACCTGAAATTCAGGCCAAGGCTCTGAGTGGTCTAAGTGATGGTAAGGAAAGCAGCAAAAGTTTCTACTTGTTGTGACTTGTTTCTTTTTCGTGTGTTTTTTTCCCGTTGTAATATTTCTGACTCTCTTTGACATTTTTACAAAAAATTCTTTAGCCAACTGAAAACAAATCAGAATTTTAGCAGAAAACTCGCATTGGCCTGTGTACATGCCTGTCTGCCGTTCATTCCATAAGCATGTATGAGGAATCTTCCATTTACCGCAGAAGTCCTTAGACACTCCTTTGGGAATCTGATGAAAAGCCACAGCCCTTGCCACAAAAATGCACATATATTTTGAACAATTTTGCCTGTGCGTTTGGGGGATTTCTACCGTCCTGCAGCCAAAGTTAAGAAACCCTGTTCCTACTGCCGCTGTCCCCCCTTGGGTATTCCTAGAAGGAAAAGTAAATGCTTGGCACTGTCTCTAAGCAGACCCCTATGCTCCTGAGGGAAAGAAATCACCAGCCCCTCCTGTGCTGGGATGAAGGGAACATAAAGAGGTCCCAGCCTGGGGAGTTGGGAATGCCAAAGGGAGGCCGTACTTGAGCTATTTTGAGGAATTGACAGGGATCAACCAGGTTGATCCAGGTGACAATCACCCACTCACTTTTCTAGACTGGCTAAAGGTCGACATCACTTAGGTACCCCTGGTAACCTGTAGTTAACAGTTGGCTTATGGAGAGGTGCAGGCCAATGAGGAGGTAATAGACACGATTTGCTGTTGGGTGTTCCTTGTCCCTCTCCCTTAGCTCCCAGGATGACTGCTCTCAGCCCAAACCTCCCAGGGCTCATGCTCATAGGTAGTGGTCATGTCCTCTTTCCTCCTGACATGGTTTTCCACTTCCATTGCCCCAACCCAGTGGGGAAGTCTCATTTGTTCCTGAATCTCTTCACTCCTCTACACCCTTGTGGAACCCCAACTGCACTAGTACTGGTAGGGCCCACCGCAGGTGGGCAGCCACAGCTACTCCCAGAGAGGAAGCCTTCCAGAAGCAGCTCAGGGTTGAAGTGGGCCCCTTCTTCTGCATACCCCCCAGAGCAGTGGAGGAGAAAGTTAATGTAACAATGATACTGGAGGGAAAAAGTCCCTATAATCTAAAGTTGCCCACCACTGTTCCCTCGTGCTAGTAGACAGGTGGGCCTGCCTGTGTAGCCTGCTATACTGAAAATACTACCACCTACTCTTTGACAGGATTGTCAAAGGCCCTTCCTGTGTTTTTTTGGTTTTGTGTTTGCTTTTTTTTTAAGCCTCACAAGAGGATATATTTTCCATTGATTTTCAGAGAAGAGTGGAAGGGAGGGAAGAGGGGGAGAAACATCGATGTGAGAGAGACACATTGACTTGGTTGTCTCCCGGCCAGGATCGAACCTGCAACCAAGGTGCATGCCCTTGACCGGAAATCGAACTCTCAACCCTTGGGCAGATGCTCTAACCACTGAGCAAAACTGGCCAGTCTTTCCTGTGTTTTTACAGCTCTCACTGCATCATGATATTGACCCAACATAAATGATCTCATCTTTCCCTTGATGTTATACTCATTGCCTTTTACTACAAGCTTCTGAGGCTGAGCAAAGCTAGGGTCCCTTGTAATTGGCATCTGTAAGCCTCCACTATCTGGACAGCAGGTGGACAGCACCAGCACTGCCCCAGCACTGCTTTCATTATAGTATGTTGGAATCGCTGGGATGACATCTTGGGTTAAATTTGTTGATTATTACTATTTTAATTTTAATTTTAAAATCCTCTTTTAAAAGGATATAGTGTCAGAGAAGGATTGCTGGGACCCACTTTCTGGCCCTTGCTATGGTCATTTTCTCTGGAGATGGTTGCAGTGACCCACAAATTGCATTTGTTTCTGAAAGCTGCCTATTTTAGGCCTCTTATTTTTCTGTAAAATCATATAAAGTTAGCAATTCTGTAAAATGAAACCCAATAACAAAAAGAAAGGAAAACAATTTCAAAAGGGAAATACTTGCAAAAACATGACAATTGAAAGATTGACTTATCCTGTGTAAAGAGCTCCTACTGATGTTTAAATAAACTCAAAGTTACAACTCAGACATAGGCAAGAACAGGACAGTGCAGTTACTCCACAGAACAAACTGGAAAACCTCTCCAGTTCAAGGGTGGCTTTTATTGAATGAGGGAACGAATAGACCATTCTGTGCTATTAAAACTGGCAAATATCAGAAAACTAAACAATCTTTATTGTTATTTGAGGACACAGATTTTCTTCCGTTTCTGGTGGCATTTTAAATTATAGCCATATTGGAGGAAATTCGCACTTTAAAAAATGTTGTCATGCATTCAGCAAATATTTCTGTGAACACCTACTTTGGGACCATTGACTTTTTTAATTGGGAAATTTTTCTTTGTAAGTTTATATATGTATGTTTTCTGATTATGGAACACATGTATGTTTGTATTTTGTAGATACAACACAAAGAGAATGAAATCCTGATAAATCTACCACCTATAGATAACATCTGTTAACTTTCTGGTATATTTTCTTTTTTTTCTATGTTTCCATATTTATGTATCTTTTCTTCCCTCCTTCCTATTGGGAATCACAACCTAGACAAATGTTCTACATGTTTTATACCTAAATACATGCTATATCTTTATATTTTCTCCTTAATATTGTGAACATTTAAGTTAAGTGACACACGAGAAGTGGTATGGAGTGCTACATACCATTTCCTTTGGTAGAATATATACACACATTACTCTGTATTGTCATTGTAAGCCTGTGACTGTTTTTGTCCTGGTGGTTATGCTGTTAGAGCTTTTGGGAGGATATTTTAACACTCTACTTTCCTCTTATCAATGCCGTTCTCTCATGAATGAGGATTTCGGTTGCTGGTGCCTGCTTAGGCTTCATCCTAAGCCCCTGACTCTGTCCTGGTCTTCCAGGCACCATGTGGCCCAGTGTTTCTGAGAAAAGCCCTTTTGTATGTTCCAGCCATCCCCCAGCGAGCAGATCACAAAGTGGTGGACACCATCGACCAGCTGGTCACACGTGTCGTTGGAGGCAGCCTGTCTCCTAAAGAGAGAGCTCTTCTCAAGGAGGACCCTGCTTACTGGTAGGTCTTTAAATATCAGCCCTCCGAATCCCTCCCATAGAGCACACAGCAACATTTATGTTGCTCTGATGGTATCCAGAGCAGAGGGTGAGGTGTTTGTTTTGAGCAGTGGTGTTGACCAGTGGGAAGAGCATAAGAGTGAATCAGGTTGACGTGGGTTCAAGCACCACCCCTGCTGCAGACCTGCCCTGTGACCCTCTCTCGTCCAGTCTTAGAAGTCTGCGTCCCTGCTATGCTGGCTTAAGGATGAGCTAAGATGTGCCTGCAAAGAATGTAAGATGAGGGATATCTCATAGCAGCTGTTTGTGATTTATTGCTACTATTTGTTAACTGTCTTCGTTTTGCTTTATTGCCTCTTCACATGAATAGAACTTTTTAAAATTAAAGTTTTCATCATAGAATACTTATTAGAGTAACTAATATAGTTGAAAGGTCACTGAGCACCCACCATTTGAAGAGTGTCACCTTTTGAATATGAAATTCAGGAGCAATGGCCTTCGTGTGCTGGTAGCAAAATGCTTCCATGGCTCCAGGTAACTGGTTTATATAGCTAAGCCTCCAGGAGCTATGAAGTCCTTCATGGCTGCTGATGCTGCAAATGGAGGAGGATTCTACCAGTGCTCAAAGCTCCTGGTTGCCCTGCAGTCACTCTGGGCAAAACATGACCTGGGACCCGCTCTGGGCCCTCAGTGGAACCTCGGACAGTAGAGAAGCCATCATGTAGAAAGGATTTGCGGAAGTGTATTTGCAGCAATGATTTGGTCATGCTGGTGTTTTAGCAATGTCCCACTGTACCTGTTTTGTTATATAGGTTTTTGTCTGATGACAGTAGTCTGGAATATAAATATTACAAGCTAAAACTGGCAGAAGCACAGCGGATAAGCCAGACCACACCAGGAGTGGGTCAGAAGCCAATGGCTGCAGAGTGTGCAGTCCGGGCCATGCTGTATGCGCGGGCGGTCCAGAGCCTCAAGAAGAGGCTCCTCCCAGGGCGGCGACGGGGGCTGCTCCGAGCTCCAGGGCTCCAGGGTTGGAAGGTGAGGAGAGCAACCACTGGGACCCAGACCCTCCTCTCCTCGGGCACCAGGCTGAAACACCACACCCGGCAAGCTCCAGGCTCCTTGCAGGAAAAGCCAACCCAGCCAGATGGAAATGATGCCACCAAGGACTGCCCACCAGATCCTGCCGGGCCATCTCAGGACCTCAGCTCAGAAGCTGCAGGCCCATCCTCCAAGCCAGCAGGAGTGGACATATCCGAAGCCCCTCAGAGTTCCTCTCCCTGCTTGTCTGCTGATGGTGGGTGCTCGCTCCTGTCTCCCTCCTCTGGGACCCAGCCCTGAATATCCAATCTCCAGGGGTCTCTGCAGAGTTGGACTGGCCTCAGTGGTCTGGGCAGTGGGCAGTAGTAATGGGGACCTGGTGAGGATTGGTGCACAAGATGGTGCTTTCTCTCCTCTTGCTTCCTCGAGGGGGGCAGCCTGAGAGTTCTGTTGCACTCTTCTTCCTGTCCTGAGGAGCTAACTCGGGTTGCTGCCCAGTGACTGTACCTCCCTGCAGGGTCCTACTGCTGACCACCAGGTCATGCTGTGTGCCTGTGTCTGGGGCTTTGAGCTCCTTGATCCATTTCTCTTTGTTTTTGCCTGCTCTACATTCCATAGGGCTGCCCTGTTCTTGTTCTGCCTCTTCTCCCCAGGTCTCCTTGTTCCCTCCTCAGGGTTAGCTGACCTGCAGTTTCTTCTGAAGTTACCAACTTAACCTCTCTGTGTCTCCTAGCTATTACCTTCTGCTTTTGCAACAGGCCTGCCCCTGACCAGTGCTTCCCACTCAGCACTAGGTGGGAATGTAGAGGGGGGAAAAATCTATCCAGCTGCTGCTGCAGAATGAGCAGCTATTGCTGCAGAACGAGCAGCTCCAAACTGTGGCTTCACACAGGAGCTATGTCTGATTGGGCCTGCACATGTGTTAGTAGGCAGCAGCTGGTTGTCTGAGGCTGGTTGTCCAAGGCTGGTTGAGGTGATATGGGTGACTGGGCCATGTGGCTGTCACCTCCCAGCAGCCAGCTGGGGTGGGTTCACCTGAGGTTGGTGTGAGGCCTTCGGGAGAGACAGTGAAGGTGCTTGAGGCCTCTGAGCCCCAGGCTCAGCACTTCTACCACATCTGTTGGCTAGCAGGAATGTTGGGGCTAGTCCCAGTTCAGGGGAGAGGAGAGTCCACCTCTATTGGACAGAGCTACAGAGTCACATGGCAAAAGGCAAATATGTAGGAGGGGGACATGAGGGACTTTCTGTAATTAGTATTCACAGTCCCATGATGTCCATATGGGAAGTGGCAGCTCATACATGTGACAGTTGCTTTGTTTTGTAGTTGACTCGAAGACTATGGAGACTGCAGAGAAACTGGCCAAATTTGTTGCTCAGGTGGGACCAGAGATTGAACAATTCAGCATAGAAAACAGCACCGACAACCCTGACCTGTGGTACGTACCTATCACACCCTTCTGGTTTGAGTGTGTTCACCCCACAAGTGTCCTGAGAGCCCAAAGGGTGGCCTGGCAGACACTCTCCTGCCCCAGGGGTCATGCCGGGATAAGTTATGACTTGACTTCTGTTGAGCTCAGGGCTGGGAGGGAGGAGTGTCTGTTCTGGGATTGGAGGGGATGAGGAAAAGCTCAGAGGGACATTTAAGCTGGATTCAGAGGCCAAGTAGGAGTTCTCCACGGGAGGGGAGATAGTGACCTGAGCAGAGGCCGAACAGTAGTGAATGAGGGAGGGTGCATCCTCACCCAAAAGCCTGGGGAGGAGAGGAGGGCACTGCCCCCTGCTCACACTGGCTGCTGTGGGCTGATGAGAATTTGCTCCTCGTGGAGTGATGGTGGTCCCTGGTCTAAGTGTGGGCAGCAAGCACTTTTATGCAGTGACAGCCTGGCACCCTTGGGCTGGGAGAAGCACCAGTACCCTCCCTGTTACTTAGACTCAATACCACACAGTCAGGAAGTAGCTCTGCCTCCGGGATGCAGGTTCTCCTCCTTCAGGGTTCCCATTACTGAGCCATAACTCTGTTGGGCTCCCATCATAGCTGGTGGGGAGTGTGTAGGGAGCAGGGGGTTTTCATGCTGTGTACATTTGTATCCTGCAGCCTGTTGGGGCTCTGGACCATTGCCCTGCTCCCAGCATGCTGCAGAATTGTGCCTTAGTCTAATAAAGAATACAGTTAAAAACTTCACATTTTCTAGTGCATGTCTTAGACCCAGTGGTGACTGAGCATGCTCTTCTAGCTTGTTTGGGACCTTGACTGGGCACCGCACTGGGGTACCCTCTGCTTCTTGGGAGACCCAGACCAGCTGCCTAGAGCACTGATGGCTTTGCAAATGCTCTGCCTGGTTCTGCCTTTTACAGGCCTGATGACCTCAGGAACTGCCACCTGCAGGTCTCAAAGTGGGGCTGCCTGTGGCATGTGAGATCTTGCCCTGGCAGGGCTAGGCAAGGGGGACAGCTTAGTACAGGGAAGCTGGGAGTGTTTTATTAGTCCTTTTTTTTTTTTTGGTTAATCCTCACCAGAGGATATTTTTTCATTGATTTTTAGAGAGAGTAGAAGGGAAGGAAAGGGAGAGAAAGAGAGAAACATCAATGTGAGAGACACACATCGATTGGTTGCTTCCCGTACGCACCCTGTCCAGGGCCAGGGATTGAAGCTGCAACCCAGGTATGTGCCCTTGACCAGGAATCATACCCCCAATCCTTTGTTGCATGAGCCGATGCTCTAACCAATGAGCAACACAGGCCAGGACTTTCGTCAGTCCTCCTTTTCCCTCCATGAAAACTAAAGTTTGCAAAAAAACTCTGCATCATCCTGGGCACTTGGTACCGCTAGGGTTTGGGGTTATTCCTTACCCTCCGTGCAGCCTTTTTTGAGCAATGTTCCTCAGAGGGTGCTGTCCCCTCCTTACCCACACTGAGAGTCCTGGATCCTACAGCAACATCAGGTGGGATAATGTGTTCTGTCTCCCAATGCTCATAAAATAGTTTGAAACTCACTGTACTGGGCAAGGCCAAGATACCCTTGGGTTTCTTTTTCCTTGAAAGAATTATATATCTGATGTGCTCAGCAGTTATTTGAGTTGATTCATTTTGCATGTGTGTCTGTGTCATCAATTTGACACAAGTCAGGTCCACTTGTTTCTGTGGATATTCAGTTTTAAGGCCTTTTTTTCCTTTTTTTTATTTAAATTTTTTTTTAATCCTCACCCAGGGACATGCTTTTTATTTATTTATTTATTTATTTATTTATTTATTTATTTTATTTATTTTTTTGAGAGAGCAAGAGAGAGGAAAACATGGAGAGGGAACCATCAGTAGGTTGCCTCCTGAACACATCCTGACCAGGGTTCGAACCTGCAACCTAGGTATGTACCATGACCTGGAATTGAACCTGCATCCTTTTAGTGTATGGGACGACACTCCAACCATCTGAACCACCCAGCCAGGGCATTTTTTATTTAATTTTTAAAATAAGTACAGCATTTGCATGGTTGTAAAAATTATAAAAGGTAAGCTGAGAGAAGTAGGACCACTGTACGTTACTCGCCCATTTACTGTTGACAGTATTTGAAGTGTTTTCATTTGGGGGTTATTATAGATAAAGCTGCTGTGAGCATACATGTATAAGGACCTCTGTGGACACCTGCTTTTATTTCTCAGATAAATACCGAGGAAGGGAAGGGCTGGCTCCCATTGTGGGTCCACATTTAACTTTTGAGAAAACTGCCAAACTTCCTTTCCAAGTGACTCCATCATTTTGCCTTTTCAGCAGCCTGGGTGAGAGTTCCATTCCTCCCTGCCTCACCAGCACTTGCTAGTGTCCGTCTTTTTAATGTCCCAGTGCCAGGAGGGGGAGGGGGTATCCCACTGTGGTTCTCACTTCTGAGGACTAATGGTGTTGAGCATCTTCCAGTGTGCTTGTGTGCTTTCTGTATTTCTTTAGTGAAGCGTCTCTTCAGGTCTTCAGCCCTTTTTTTTAAATTGGGTTGTTTGTTTACTTGGTAATGAATTTTGAGAGCTCACTGTGTATTCTTGATACCAGTCCTTTATCAGAAGTGTGATTTGCAGACATTTTCTCCCAGTCCGTGACTTGTCTTCTCATTCCAGCAATGTCTTTTGGAGGGTAGAAGTTCTTCATTTTTGTCCTTTCCTCTGTTGGGTTTTTTGGGTTCTTTCTTGATTTTTAAGAGCTCTTATCTGTGATGTAGTTGTATATATTTCCTTCTTATTTTGATGTTTTTCTTTCACTTTGTGTATGGGTTCTGCAGTACAGAAATGTATTCAAATTTCTCCATTTTTTTCTTTTATTACCCCTGCATACTGAGTCATAATAAGAAAGAATCTCCCCACACTCAGGTTATATAGACATTTATGTATTTTCTTACGTAACTTGTACATCTTGGTTTTTACATTTAGATCCCCGATCTGTGTGGAGTCACTTGGGAGCAGGGGGTGTGGCATGGATCCAATTTAAATATTTTTCTTAAAAGCTTTCCAGTTGTCCCAGCACCATTTGTTGAAAAGATTGTCTTTTTTGGAGAGATTTGAAACACATCAGATGTTGTGTTTCTGGCTCTTTTTTTGGTCTGCCTGTTCATCTATTCATATTATTTTATTAGTTTCAGGTGTGTAGCATATTATTTTATTAGTTTCAGGTGTATAGCATAGTAGTTAGACATTTATGTAACTTACAAAGTGATCCCCCAATAATTCTGGTACCCAACTGGCACCATACATAGTTATTAAAATATTATTGACGGTAGTCCTGATGCTGTGCTTTACATCCCTGTGACTAATTTGCAACTACCAACTTGTACTTCTTAATCTCAGTACCACGCTATTTTAACTGTAGAGGCATCACACACCTTGTAATGTCTGGTGGAGCTTGTTCAGAGTTCTTCCAGATGTTTTTGCGTATTTATTTTTCTGTACGGACTTTAGAATAATCTTGTCCAGATCCAGAAACAAATGATGCTTTTATTGAGATACTTTTAGGCATTAATACGTTAACTAGGGAAGAACTGACGTTTTCATGAGGTCGAGTTGTCTTGTCCAGGAACAAGAGCTGTCTTTCCTTTAGTCCAAGTGTATTTTGTATCTTCAGGCATGTTTTGGTTTTTCACACCAGCCAAACCCCCTCCCCACCCCCCCAGCTATGACTATAGGTCTAGGTGGTCCTCAGACTCAGATTTCAGAGAGGCTTTATTGCCATCATGTTTACATAGGTTCTCTGCAGGACGTGAGGCAGGAGGTTCTGTGGGTGACGCACTTCCTCCATCTTGTACCTGGATATGTGAGAGAGACCCTAGAGTCACAGAGAGCACTCAGAGGTCCAGAGGGCCAGTAACATCACTAGAAAGGGATGAGTGAGGCCAGGTCGGATCTCCAGGCTGTGTTAGAGCTCATTCCAGCACATTCCCTGGTCATCCCCGCATACTTTGTTCCTCCACCTCCCTCCCCTGAAAAGCAATTAGGCCTCACATTCTGGCTTCTCAGACTTTCTATCTCATTGCAAAGCTGCACCATCGGCCATAACTGGTAGAAAGAGGTCAGGTAATTCACTCCTTTGCCCCACTCCCAGCTTCATCGGGTCCATTCAGACAGTTTGAGCAAATAAGAATGTTCAGAGAACTGTCTGGGTAACCAGTGTGTATCATCTTTATCCCAGGTTTCTACATGACCAAAATAGCTCAGCTTTCAAATTCTATCGAAAGAAGGTATTTGAACTGTGCCCGTCGATTTGTTTTACGTCACCTCCGCTGAACCTCCACGCCAGTGAGAGCGCTCTAGAGCCCATGGGAGGGGAAGGAGTGTTTGCAGATGAGCCTCCTCAGCAGGAGGCAGAGCTGGAGAGCCTAGAGGCGATGCCTGAGGAGGAGGAGGACGAGGATGAGGAGGAGGAGGACGAGGACGAGGAGGCCCTTGCTCCTGGAGGGCCCTCCAGGGCTGCAGGAGGGGCTGCCAGGTCCGAGGACTCCGCGGGCAGCCCCCCCACCGATGGCCTTCCAAGTGAGGCGGCCGAGGATGGCCCAGCTGGCGCGCCTGCCCTGTCACAGGCCTGCTTTCCCCGGAAGAGGGTCAGCAGCAAATCATTGAAGGTCGGCATGATTCCAGCTCCCAAAAGGCTGTGTCTCATCCAAGAGCCCAAAGGTGAGCGTCGGTATTGGCACAGAGCCCTGCATAGTCTTCCGTTTAGCATTTGAGGAGGAGTTAGCGGTACTTGGTTGTGGAAACAGGTGGAGACATTGCCTGCCTGTTTTGAAGAAGTTGCTGACCCTCAGCCACAAGATAATCAGCAGGCCCCTGTCACCTTCCCACCTCTGATTCCAACTGCCAACCTGGACATTACCTCCCAAATCCTCCTCAACATAGGGTTCTTTGGTCTTGTGTTTTTTTAACCTAACACAGTCCTAGTGGTTTTATATACCACTGCAAATGTTTGTGTGAAACTCACTTTTCCAGTTGGTCTAATGATAGCACCCTGAAGAGACGCTACCAAGTAGTCTGTGGCTTCTAGTATCCCACATATTGCTCAGGGTCTCCATTATTGCTCAGATTCCAGCAGGGTAGCCTTGACTATGGAGGGGACTGGCCCGGGTCATCTCAGCCATTTCCTGCCCATGGCCTTGGGGGTTGCCCAGCCTTCTGAACCAAGGAAGGCCTAGGGTATAGTGACACTTCCCTAGTGACAGTGAGGTGGGAGGAGATGGGACAGGCTGGTCTCGTGCAGCCATTAGCAGGAGTCTTGTGCTCTGTGGAGGCCATCGCTTGCTCTCCTGTGTGGAGGGTTAAGGTCCTTGAGGTACAATTTACCAACAACAAAATGCACCCCTTTCAAGTGAACAGTTTAAGGAGTTTTGGCAAATGTGTACAGGCATGAACCCACCAATACAGTGAAGCTGGAGCCTGTCCCCAGAAAGTGTCTACAGACCCCTCTCTTACCTGGCCCCAGCAACCACTTACTGTTTTCTGGCCTTGCCTTTTCTAGGCTCAGTAAGTGGAATTGTATCATGTGTGGCCTTTTGATGGGCTGGTCACGGCCCAGGCTAATCCTCATACCGCTACCCATCCAAGTGTCTGCAAAGCCAAGCCTGGGCCATGCTTCAAGTGTGGAACTGATGCTGTGATACCTGCATGTAAGGTGGTGGTAGTGGTGAACAGTGCCCTGTCATTTGTCACCTGTGTTATTCTACATCATTGAGACTGTCACATTTACACCCAGCAGTGTTAAATATAGTTTAACAGTTCCACAGTTTGTGTTTGGAAACTTTGGTGTTGCAATGGATTGCTAACTGTTCTACTGAACTCTTACTACAGATGGTGGTAGCATATCAGAATACTTAAGTAAGTCCTTCATGGGGGAAAGTGGAGTCCTTTCTATTTCAGAAGCTCTCAGTTCATGGATTGAGTGGTTGATGAGACAAAACAAGTCCTGCTGATCTCCCCTTCATCACCAAATAATAATAGTAATAATATGATTTGGAGCTTTGTTTTTGCTGGAAAGTTCTATGTGGACTTTAATTCTTTATCAGTAGGATAGTAATAGTGATGCTGGACAGCATACATAGCATTGCAGATTGTTTGTGAAGCAAAGTGTAGTCCTGTGGTCAGGAAACATGATCCATACATTTGGTCCTTCATTGTAAACATGGGCATCTTATGTTTAAGGAGATTCCCTATTGGCAGGGGGCCCTCAGTTGAGCCCACGTGTTCAGCCTCTGTGCTGCATAGTCACACGGTTCCTGAGAGGAGCCAGGCCAAGCAGCTGGCCTTATGCAGGTCATAGCAACCTTCTGTCAGCAGAGGGCCTTTAGCCAAAATTGTAGCACTCTCATTTTCTTTCAGAAATATGGGGAAAACGCATATAGTGTATGTATGTATATATATTTCTTTTGTGTTCCAGTTCACGAACCAGTTCGCATTGCCTATGACAGGCCTCGGGGTCGACCTGTGTCCAAAAAGAAGGTGAGTGTGACTCTTTGTGAGTCCTTGTGTGATGTAGTTAGTTGGAATTTGTCATAGTCTCAAAGGACACTATGGCTTGTGATTAAGCTGTACTTATACTTCAGACTGAGTATGAATATACAAAGCACAAGTGCCTTTTCTCTCCAGCAGCTTTTAAAAACAAACTGTTTAGCTTTGTCCAAAGCACAGAAGGGTAATCCATTTAACAGATAATTGAGACCTGATATGTACAATGGAATGGAGAGATGAACAAGTATTGTCTCTATCCTCAAGCGATTCAGATTTAGTAGACTGTAATGTGTTGTTGTTTTTTATTTTTTTCTTAATCCTCACCTGAGGACATGAGCATGCTTTAGAGAGAGGAAGGGGGAGAGAGAGAGAGAAACATCGATGTGAGAGAGGGATATTGATCGGTTGCCTTCCATACATGCCCCAACCAGGAATTGAACTGATAACCTTTCAGTGCACAGGACGATGCTCAACAAACTGAGCCACTCCGGCCGAGCTGTAATGTGGTTTAAAAAACCATTACACAGAGCGTGTGTATTAATTATATGGTTCGCACCTCCTATGCATCAGGCCCCATGTGTCCACCCTGAGGCAGCAGTGAGCAGGGCCGAAATGTGTATGACTAGGTCATATGGGAATACTGTGGATACAGAGAAGGAGTTTGACAGGGAATAAGGTGGGGTCAGAGTACCATTTAAGCAGGAGAGCCTGGAAGAAGTCCCAGGGTAGTCATGGATCAACAGGGAGCTCTTTGGGCCCAAGCGGAGTGATGAGGATGGCAAGGTGAGGAAGTAGAGGTGGTGGGGACTCGGGTCACATAGGCCTGTAGACAGAAGCACTATGGCCCTTCTCTGGGAGAGGCCCTTGGGGACCTGTGGTGGGGTTTGGGTGGAAGACGTGTGGCCACTGTGGTTGCTGTGTTGAGAGCAGCCTGTGGGGTAGAGGCTGGGTAGAGCGGAGGACAGGAGGGGTGAAGGTCGACCTGGTGGAACTCGCAGATGAATTGGATGTGGAACAGCGAAAGCCACCCCAGGGTGGTTAGCCCGGGCAGTTAGGAGGATGAAGCTGCCATTTGCTGAACTGGGGAGCCCCTGTGAGGAGCAGGTTATCAGAAGATGGAGTTGAATTCCAGATGGCCAGGTGAAATCATCCAGGACACATGGAGGCACTACAGGTACCTAGAAGTCAGAGAGGTGAGTGAGGAGCTGGGAGTCTCTGCTGATGTCCCTGCTGGCAGTAAGGAAAAGCCAATGCAGTGGCCTCCAATGTGTCAGACCATTTCCGAGTACACCACATAAGCCTCAGCAGCCAGATGAAGCATCACTCTGACCCCAACTACAGCAGGAGGAAGTGCCTTTCTGCACCCAGAGCTCGTGGTCCTGCTGGTACACTCAGTTTTAGGCTGAGCCAGCACCCAGGTGCCCATCTGGTAGCCTGGGTGAGGGTGCAGCCTGGTGAGGGGGGCAGCTGGGTTTAGGCTCAGGCTGGCACCTAATCTTGGTGTATAACTCCTGAGCCTCCTCCATCTATACATCTGTTATATGGAGCAGTCACACCTACCCTGCAAGTAGGAGATACCTTGAGGATTAAGTGAAATGCATGTTAACCCTGTGTGCATCGTGTGTCCTGCAGACATGGTCTGTCCTTGGGGCAACTGCAGGCAGGGAAGAAGTCTTGCCTGCAGCTCTATGTGCCACCTTAGCCCAAGGAAACTGAATAGGGTGACTCTGACATAGATTTAATGCTTATGAGATCTTCCCAGGCCCAATTGACCCCTGTTCTTCCCATTGCTCCCACCAAGTGCTTTTTTTTTTTTTTTTTAATATATCTTTATTGATTTCAGAGAAAGGAAGGGAGAAGGAGAGAGAGATAGAAACATCAATGATGAAAGAGTCATTGATCAGGTGCCTCCTGCACGCCTCCAACTGGGGATCGAGCCCGCAACCCGGGCATGTGCCCTGACCAGGAATCGAACCCCAATCTCCTAGATCCTAGGTTGATGCTCAACCGCTGAGCCACACCTGGCCGGGCACCAAGTGCTTTCTTAAATCGGGGAAGGCCTGCCATTTGGGGACCCTCAGCCAGCCTTTGCCCTGCCTTCCCCACCATCCATTCACCTTAGCTGTTCTTTTCTGGGCCTGGGAGGGCATGATAGGCACCTCTTGTCATCTTAGTAGCAGGCTCCATTTCCTCTGTTCTTAGGTCACTTCCTGATGGTAGGAGGCACCCTCAGGGCTAGCAGCTCCTGCCCATCGTTCCCCTGGCTTTCCCCTTGTCTTCAGCCTGTGCACATCTCTCCTGCACTCCTGTTTGTCCCTTCTTCCTACCCCAGCCAACAGCAAGGTCCTCCTACCTTTGCATCCCTCCTTACATGCCCTGTAGATGGACCTTGACCCACCATCCTGCCAACACCCCCTTGCCTCCCAGCTCTTCCGGATTCATTTAATAATTCATGCACACGCTTAAACACGCACGCACACACTGCTTCATACCTCAGGGTGTACTTCCTTCCTGTTAATGGACTCTCAGTGCCTCTCTAGGGTGAGAACTAGGGAGATGACCATGACTTGAACATGAGTGTCTGGGGTATCAGTGGGTGTCAGTGCTGGACCATGCTGGAGACCCTCACTTTGGGCACTTTGCTGCAACCCACATGCTGCACTCTGCTCTCTCCTCAGAAACCCAAGGACTTTGACTTTGCCCAGCAAAAGCTGACTGATAAGAACCTGGGGTTCCAGATGCTGCAGAAGATGGGCTGGAAAGAAGGCCACGGCCTGGGCTCCTGTGGGAAGGGCATCAGGGAGCCCGTTGGCATGTATGTAGCAGGCACTTCGGGCTGGGGAGGGGGGTACAGTGTTGTGTCTGTGCCTAGAAGAAGAGGCTTTCTTTGGAATTGTGGTCCTAAGTTCTTTCACCTACAGCCTAATTCTTGGTTGCCCTCATGGTGAACATAGTTTAAAGTTAGAAGTTTTTTGGTGTATGTGGGGATTGTTTTGTTTTGTTTTTTGTTTTTAGCAAAGGGAGTCTTCAGATGAGATGAGAAGCAGACATTTCCATAGGCAAGTGTTCACCTGGCTCTTTGCTGTGCTTGTGCAGACTATTTAAATGGATTCTTGGCCCCTGGCATGTTGGCCACATTGTCATAAAAGCTGAGTGGTGATTCTGAGTAGTTGTACCAAGAAGCACCTTCCTTTTCTGGGAACCCATATGCAGCCCTGCCTGGGTGGAACCTGGCCCAGAATTGGCTAAGCCCATTAACACCCAGCAGACATTTATTTCACTTATAACTGAGTTTAGCACCTGGGGGGGGTTGGGACTTTCTGCTATAATCTGGGCTCCTGAGCACCTGCACTGTGGGGGTCACAGTGCACTTTCCCTCTCCTTTGCTGTCATTGTGGTGCATCCCACATACTCTCGTCCACTCTGACTGCTCAAGCCATTTCCAGTCTCTTAGTCGCCAGGACTGGGTGTGGGTGTGGCTAATTCTCCATTTTGCTCCTTAGGGGTACGGCCTCCGAAGGGGAGGGGTTGGGAGCCGACGGGCAGGAGCACAAGGAAGACACGTTTGACGTCTTCCGTCAGAGGATGATGCAGATGTACAGGCACAAAAGGGCCAACAAATAGGTATGTGCACGAGCTGGCATGTTGGGCATCCTGTCTAAGCTGGCATTTTGATACGCAGCGACGGCTCCTCCCGAAAAGTTGGAGTTTCCCACACCCCAAACTACTAAAAAAAAAAAATCAAAAAATTCTTTGAGGGAAACAAAAGGAGTCTTTGGATGTGGATGTTGTCCTCCCTCTAACCTTCCAGGTTTGGCTGAAGGAATGAGTACCACACTCGCCAAGCACAACTGCACGGGGCCTGCCTGCGAGGCCTCAGCCCAGGGCTCCCAGGCTGCCATAGGGGTGGCCTTGCATCCCACAAGTGTAAGGGTGACCTGGAAGCTGGCTGCAGAGGACAGTTTCCCTCTCTGAGGGCCTTCAAATCCTTTTCCTTCTGAAGGACCTTGGCCCTGTGAATATCCTCATCTTTCTCCTCTCCTTTTAGTTTCCCTTCCCACCCATAATTTCCAGCTCAGTTTTGAACAAAATCGTTCTCTCCTTGAATAGATGAAAACCATTGGTGAGAAAGATAAGCCTTGAAGCAACAATTACTCTAAAAACGCCACTTCTGCCCCGGATCCACCCTGGAGCCAGAGCCCAAGTCAGTTCGGTGTGTACATGAAAAACAAATGTCTCTGCAGTTTCTGGTGCAGAGGTTCTGCTGGCTTTTCTTTGTCTTAAAGAAAAAAGAATGCCCCATTTCTAACCTGCTTTTGCCTTTCCTCCTCTTCCAAGTGCTTTGGGCAGCAAGTTCCCTCCCAGTCTTTCCTGGTTCTATCAGAAGGTGGTGCTGCCCTGGCACGTTGCTCTCCAGAAGTGTTCTGTTAGCAAACTTGATGCTGAAATGATTACCAATTGTGTCTTCTTATTGTTTCCAGAATTTAAACGGGATGTAATCTGTACTCTGGCACCACAGCCTGTCGGTGGGAGCACTGAAGTTCTGAACAAGTGGAGATACTTGATTCCATGAATGTGTTATTTATGGAGTCTCATCTCTTAAATGCATCCCAAGAGATTTAACAAAATTTAACAACAGTATAACACAGCTGTATTCAGTGGAGAGTAGTCACTACACTGATGAAACTTTCCCCAACTTTATAATTCTCTTTAGAATTCACAAAGAAAGCTACAGTTTTTTCTTTTTAAACCACATAGGAAGTTTCCTACAAAGAGGTGGGGGTAAACTCTTCAAGACTGTTCATTTTTTTGTATGTGTGGCAGTGGAAATAATTGTTTTGTTAGGGCCCTTTTACAGAACAGGAAGGATCCTCTTGGGGTGGGCTCCATAGCTGTTTGCTATTTCAAGGCGTATGATTGCCACCTCTTCCAGCTTCTCCCAGTGCTTTGCAACTACATGTTAAATTCTCAGGCTGTGGTAATCTCAACCCTTCTTTCTAAAACAGCAGTGTTGAAGTTTTAAATATATGCTAAATTCTAGACAACTTGGTCGTACTGATAGTACAGGCTTGAGGAACACAGCAGTAAGTTACCTTGTCAGCTGCTTGTACTGGCTGTCAAGAAATCCTTTCTTTCTCAGAGCATAGACCTCCCAGCTACAGTCCTGCTTCTTTGGTACTCTTATCTGTTTGTCCTGCCATTCACCATGTCTTCTTACCTACCTGGGTCCATCTCTCTTCGTGTCAGGTATAGCCCCCAGATATCTGCCTACTTCTGATCACTTCTATTGCTTTGGCACCAGCAGATCTTCATAGCTGTGGCAATGCTGGTGGTCCTCCAGCAGAGGTGAACCAGCCTGCAAGAGTGGTGTAGTTTGGGAGAACCACACCTGTGGAAGTTCATCTTCTACTCCTCTCTTTCCTAGTCCTTCCATCAGCCTTCCATGTTGGCTGTGGGTTGGGCCACAAGATGGAACTCTGAGAACAGGGCCTTGGGCACCCATGGTACCTGTTGGTCACAAAGTACCTGTTGGCCTGAGTGAGACGTGCATCCCCCAGCACATTTTCTCACTCTTTCTCTTTGAGCATAGTTCTGAATGTCACATTCGCTCTGTCCTAGTGTGTTCATTCTTGGCTTTCTCTACTTTTATTCACAAGTAAAATGCTTTAGGAATTCCCAGGATGAGAATCCTGTCCCCACAGCCTCATGCCACTCCTCCTCCTGGGGACATCCCAGTTTGAGCTGACATTGTTTGTGAGCCTTTGGCAAATATTAAAGGAAACATCTACGTCTTGAGCCTGCAAAGTCTTTTGAGCACTTAAGTGACATTTCTCCTGTGGAGTCAACGTTGAGGCGTTGGAGGTACAGGGGTGGAGCATGGTGGTATGTCCTGTGCCAGCTGCTGGCCCTCTGGGCCACCTTGCTCTCTCAGCAGAGGCCGCTCTGCAGGGAACTTGTGAGTGTGTGTGCGGGTATGTGGCCTTGTCAAAGTCACAGCGTCTTTTCTGTCATTCTAGTTCCAGGGTCTCCCCCGTGAGGACAACAGGCATCCGGAAAGTGCTATCTCACCACTTTGGGTGCTTACTGTCTCTGGCTTGTTTCCATCACTGGAAATCAAATAGAGAATTTTAGTGTTTTTGGTCCTTGGTAAAACCTAGAAGACGTTTGTGATGTTATAAAATGGAAGTTTTGTTTTTGTTTTTGTTTTGTTTTTTAATCGAAGAAGTTGTGAATGTTAATCATTTAGCAGTTGCAATAAATGTAGAGGAACTCAACCTTCCATGGTCTCCATTGATGTATTTATAAAATCAGGCCAGTTGGGGATGCATGGTAGATATGGTGCCTACATGGAACCAGATCATAAACACCCTGCCTCAGGGCATGTCCTCTGCCTGCCAGGGTGGGAGCCTGGTCAATAACCGGGAAAGCCCAGAAGGTGCCAATAGCAGGTAGTGATTAGGACCCCGTATGGGGGGGAGGGGGGTGCTGGGAACAGAAACCCACCTTTGAGAGGGTGTCGTGACTTGGGAGCCCTGCCTTAGCTACCCATGACTGCCTGCCCCCCGCAAGGCTTTGCTGCTCCCAGGGTTGGGGTTCCAGCTGCCAGAGATAGACCAAGGCACAGCTAGGCCTCCCTTTGACCAAGAAGCCAAACTGTGGGTGTCTCCAAAGTTCCTTGCTGTTCCTATGTACTGTCAGCCTGTGTCTGAATTCTTCTACCAGCTACCCCTGGCCCTTTAGGTTGGGAGAGAAGCTAAAGATCACAGCAGTTAGGTGAGCCCAGCACATATGGGCCTGTAGGGCCTCCACCTGAACATGGCATGACAGGCAGGAGCCAGGCTGTTGACTAACCCAGAGCACCAGGGAGACTGGGAAGGGTTGGGGCAGGGATCTGTTGGCAGATTAGAGGGGGACAGATGAGACAAGGCTCCTTAGGAAGCTGATGTGGGACCCCTGAGCCTTCCTTCTCCCCACTGTGTGCTACACTCAGGAATGGTAGGGGCCCATTTGACCATAATGGGAGCTAATGTCAGCCCAAAACCTCCCACACATTTGCCTTCATCTTCACCAGAACCTGAGAGGTGGATGTGTGATGTGGCCCTTAGTGCCACACCCTGGAAAGTCAGCCACAACCTCCAATTACCCACCCACTTTGGGCAGATTGGAGGTGGGGGGTGAGCAGCAGTTGGAATTGCTCTCCAGTAGCCCCCCAGCTCCCTTTTCACCAGCAGACTGGTGAAGATCACTTAGAGGAGGACATGTGGTATGGAGTCTTCAGCCTGAGACATGGCCCAGGCTTTGACCTCAGGCTGGTCATTCCACCTCAGGCCTCAGTTTCCCCTGCCATCTGGAAAAAGGATTTCTTCCAGTTCAGAAGGTAAAATTTCCTCTGCTACCTTGTAATTTAGGGCTGAATGGGACCTAAATATGCCACTCCTTGTGCCCTTCTCCCCAGCCTCCTCTCCTGGAAGCCTTTTGGATGCCCCAGGGCTCTCTGAGAAGCAGAGGGTGCTGCTGGAAAGGCTCTAGTCTTCTATTTTGTTTTGGGTGTGTGTGGTTTTTTTGTTTTCACACTTTTATTGGGGGCCACAGGGGAGGAGGCCTGTCAGTGGAGGTGCTCACAGTTTCTTCAGTTACTCCAATTTGGGCCCTAAGAGTCCTGGGGACGGCTGGGTATGTCAAGCATGTTTCCATCATCTCGGACTGACACTGGGTAGTTGTAGGGTGTAACCTGGTTGATCATGGCTGTGTGCTGAAGGGGCGCAGAATTATACTAAGACCTCCAGTGGTGAAGAACGCGACCAGCACTGGCTCATTGGCCTAGGTGTTCTTAAAGGTGGCAAGTCTCACCGCCATCTCAATCTTAGCGGCAGCAAGCTCCAATCTTTAGTTTTAAAGCAGGCCTTACTCGGCCAGGCATGGCTCAGTGGTTGAGCATCAACCTAGAATCCAGGAGATCATGGTTCAATTCCCAGTTGGGGCACGTGCCCAGGTTGCGGGCACCATCCCCAGTTGGGGGTGCAGGAGGCAGCCAATCAATGACGACTCATCATTGATGTTTCAGCTCTCTCTCTCCCTCTCCTTTCTTCTCTCTGAAATCAGTAAAGATATATTTTAAATAATTAAAGCAGGCCTTTGTTGCCCTGGCCAGGTAACTCAGTTGGTTAGAGCATCCTAATACACCAAGGTTGCAGGTTTGATCTCCGGTCAGGGCACATACAAGAATCAACCAATGAGACATCTGTAATACTGTCAACAATAAAATTAAATTAAAAAAAAATTACAACCCAACCAGCGTGGCTCAGCAGTTGAGCATCAACCTGTGACCCAGGAGATAGAGGTTCTATTCTCGGTCAGGGCACATGCCCAGTGTTCGGGCTCGATTCCCAGCAGGGGGCATGCAGGAGGCAGCCAATCAATGACTCTCTCATCATTGATGTTTCTACCTCTCCCTCTCCCTTCCTCTCTCTGAAATCCACAAAAATATATTTTAAAAAAATTTACAGCCCTAGCCAGTTTGGTTCAGTGGTTAGCGTCGACCCATGGACTGAAGGGTCTCTGGTTCAATTCAGGTCAAGGGCATGTATCTCTGTTTCAGGCTCAATCCCCGGCCCTGGCCTAGGCATGTGAGGGAGGCAACCAATCGACATGTCTCTCTCACATTGATGTTTCTCTCTCTCCCCCCCCACTCTCCCTAAAAAGCAAGGAAAAAATATCCTCATTGAGGATTTAAAAAATTACATATGTAATTAGAAATAAACATTTTTGTAAATTAAAAAATAAAAATAATCAACCGATGAATGCATGGATAGGTAGAACAACAAATAGATGTTTCTCTCTCTCTCCCTCTCACTTTAAAATTGATAAAGAAAGAAAAAAAAAGCAGGCCTCTGTTTTGCATGTATGTGTGCACATATACCCACATGTGTAAAATACATGTATGCATAATATGTGCAAACACGCATGGCCAAGCAACTCGAGTACATTTTCTTTGTAAAAGCTAAAAAAATCCAGCCCTGACTGGGTAGCTCACTCAGTTGGAACATCGCCTTGATGGACCACAGTTGGGAGTTCGATGCCTGATTAGGGCACATTGAGTCAACCAGTGAGTGCATGGATGGGTGGAACAATAGGTCTATGCTTCTCCCTCCCTCCCACTCTCTAAAAATCAAATTTTTTAAAAAGAAAAGAAATACCCAGATATATGCAGAACGAAGCACAGAGGTTTCTCCTTCCCACTCTCACATATCAATAAAATAAAATAGAAAATTAAATTTTTTAAATAAGACACACACTGTGCATGCTGCCTGGAGACTTGCTTCCTCACATGAATGGAGGTCTCAGCAGTCTTTCCACGTGAGTAAATGTTCAAGTGCTATTTGTGAATAAGTAACACTGGCCAGAATCCAAAAGTACAGACATGTTTTCTGAGGAACACTTAGTTTTCCTGACCTGCAGCACCCAGGTCTCGGGTGCCCCTACATGTAGATTATCATATGTTCAGGCACATTTCAGATATGACCTTAAAGATGCAAATTACACTTCATTGCACATGCTACTCTGTTGATTATTTTTACTTAAAAATTTTCCCTAAAAAACTTAAGCATGTTTTGCAACGGACTGTCCTTTATCTCACAAACGTTCTCAAGGATTGGTCCCTACACCCTACAACACTCTTCTTTGTGAATAAAGCCCTATAAATGTCATTTCTGGGACCAAGGGGCTCTCCCTCCACAGCATGCCTGTGCAATCTGACTTGGGGGGGTGAGGGGAGATCCTGTCAACACTCCTGTTTTCCTAGCAGTGCCTGCCTCCCCAGGACATGGTGGGTACCATGGACCCTGAGAAGCTCTCTACCACAAACCACAGCCCTGACCCTTCCAGACCACATCCCTGAGCCCTACTGGGACACGGCCCTGCTGCCATCCCTCTCTCCTTTCCCCACATCTCCTCTCTCTGACCCTATCATTCCGTCCTGACCACCCCAAACCTTGACTATCCTGAGCAATGAAGTTCCCAGAGGAAGCTGTGGGCTTGGGCAGGAGTTCCTGCCCCTCCAGGCCCCGATTTCCTCCTCTATTTAATGACTGCTGATGCCAACGCACAGGGTGATCGTGAGGGCTGCAGATGCCCTCCCTGTGGCCATGGGATGTTGAAATTCTAAGCCTCGATTTCCTCCCGTGAAATGGGGCAGAGGGCTGGCAGGATTAAATACGGTAACCCAGGACTGCCCCTGGAGAGTTTAGAGGGACTGGTCTTGTTATTGATCCTTCCATATTCCACCCTCCTGGGCTTCAATTTCCCCTCCTGTGAAGCAGACCTTGTGCATGAGCATCCCCAAGCCCCGTTA
The DNA here is from genome assembly GCF_964146895.1 of Miniopterus schreibersii. Taxonomy (NCBI): domain Eukaryota; kingdom Metazoa; phylum Chordata; class Mammalia; order Chiroptera; family Miniopteridae; genus Miniopterus; species Miniopterus schreibersii. The sequence goes on along the minus strand of NC_138105.1, from coordinate 74,401,436 downwards.
CAGTGCACCCTACACACCCCTCCACCACCATCTTGAAGATAGAACTGCACCCTCACATTGACCCCCCCTTTGACAAAGGAGGGGGCCAAGGCCAAGCATCTGGCCAGAAGAGGGATACATGGTGGAATTCCATGTGATTGGAAGATTGGGGGATGATTAGCGCTGGGCCTGAAGCCAAACACCTACACAACTACAGCTCTGCCAGCTGTTCTACCCCGTTGTACAGATGGGGAAACTGAGGCCCAAAAAGAGAAAGAGCCAGTCCCAGGCTTCACAATGAGGTTTTCAAAGCCCTCTCTCAGTTACCATGCCTGCTCAAACCTCAGTTTCCCCATCCAAGTAGAGGCTGGCACTGTTTTGCTGCAGCAGCAACCATTCCAGCTTGTCATTAGGACTTAGAAGTGACCCCTCGGGTCAGGAATCGGTTCCTGTGCTGTGTGACCTAGAGCAAGTGATCCACTTCTGTAAGCCTCAGTTTCCTCATTTGTGAAATGGGAGAATAGTAGTATCTACCACCAGGGTTTTGAGAATCAGTGCCAGTACTCCATGAAGCTCACAGATGTCAGATGACCCATTTCTATCATTCTGTGTCACTGGGAAACTGTCACTGAGGTTTCATGTCAGCCCAATTGTCCTCCTAAAAATAAAATTCTCAAGTCCTTACCTAAATCCCATGATGTGATAGAAGGGCCACCGTGGGTGACCTTGCAAATCCGTTTCACCTCTCAGGGCCTCAGTTTTCTCATTTGTAGAATGTGGATGTTCTTCCTGTCCAGAGGATCAGCTGAGAAGCGTGTATGTGAAAAGGATTCGGAGGAAAGCCATACAGAGAGCCAATAAATACCCAAGTAGAGGTGTCCCCTCACTGACAAGAGCCCAGAGAAATGTCAGAATTGCTAACGCCCACGGCTGGCCTGTGTTGGCAGGGACCCCTCCTTGCTGGCTTCCATGAGGATAACCCCAACCTTTTAGTTTCTTACTGATATAAAATTCACATAACATAAAATTCACCATTTAAAAAAAATTAAATATGTCTATTGATTTCAGAGAGAGGAAGAGAGAGGGAGAGAGAAATAGAAACATCAATGATGACTTATTGATCGGCTGCTTCCTGCATGCCCCCCACTGGGGATCAAGCCCAAAACCTGGGCATGTGCCTTGACAGAGAATCGAACTGCGATCTCCTCCATCACAGGTCCATGCTCATCCACTGAGTCACACCAACCAGGCAAATTCACCATTTTTTAAAGTGAACAATTCAGTGGCATTTAACACACAATATTGTACAACCAGTACCTCTACCTAGTTCCAGAACATTCCATCACCCCAAAAGGAGGCCCCGCCCCCATAAGCAGTCACTTCCCATCCTCCTTTCCCAGCCCCTGACAAACACTAGCCCACTTTCTATCTCTATGAATTTGCCTGTTCTGGACATTTTATATAAATGGGATCAGAAAACACGTGGTCTTTTGTGTCTGGCTTCTTTTACTCGGCATGATGTTTCAAGGTTCATCCACATTGTAGCATATGTCAGTACTTCAGTCCTTTTTATGGCTGAATAATATTCCACTGTGTAGATAGGCCACATTTTGCTCATTCATTCATCTGTTGATGGGCATTTAGGTTGTTTTCACCTTTTGGTGATTGTGGATAGAGTTGCTCTGAATATGTGTGTACAAGTTTTGTGTTTCACCCTGTTTTAAACTCTTTTGGGTCTATACCTAAGAGTAGAATTACTGGATCAATGGTAACTCTGTGTTTAACCTTTTGAAAACCACCAAGCTGTTTTCTACAGGGGTTGCACCAGACTCCAGCCTTTTTGTCAACCGAGCTGGGCTGGTGCCTTTAAATACCAGTGCCCCTCTGCTCCATGGGGCAAACCACTGGCGTCAAACCAGGGTGTGATTCTTGATGTCCACAGATGTGTCAGGAGCCTTGCTGTGCTGGTGAATCCTGGGGACAAAGCAAATAGAGGGAAGGAAGGGAAAATTTAAGGGGGCTTTGGAGGTGAAATATAATGGGACTTTGGAAAAAGGAGTTTGATGCTGGAGGATAAAAGCTAAAGTAAGATGTGATTTTTGTAGAAATGTAAAATGTAGACAGATGCCCATATACAGGGACGGTGAACTGTACTTGAGCAAAGAGAAGGCAGGCCTGCTCCAAAATGTCTGCCCTGAGAAAAGGGGGGTAGGGGTGCTCTTCCCGCCCCTCCCCCAGCCATGTGCCTCATTGCACAGAGAGAGCTTGCCTGTGCAGTTTAAAAAGAAAATGCACTGAAGAATATTCAAAGGAAATAAAAATGACGAAGCACGCGCTGGCGGCAATTGTCAGCCTTTGTTTTGGAGGCAGCTGTGGTCTTGTGGGGGGAAAGCACCGGATTTGAATGGAGACTGTCTCTTCCCATTACTTCTTTCCAGGACCCGGTTTGCAAGCTGCTGTGAGTCCCTCCAGCATCTCCCTGACAGTTTCTCAGTAGCCTCCATCCCTCTATCTGTTGGTTCACTGGGCCACCTCCCTGACAGGGGAAAGGGCCAGCCCTGTACACGCCAAGATACTGTTCCCAGAGGGAGCAGGAACAGACACAAAATCAACCCTTCACCCCTGAGCTATACACATCTCAGCTGCTTTCGACCAAGACATTCACCCCTTCAAACACCTCCTGCTTCATATCACCATCAATCAGGCTGAGGAGCACCCCTGAACCCCCCACTGAGTCCCACTCCTGCCCTCTCCCCTTCTCTGTGTAAAATGGATCACAGTAGGGAGCATCTTGCGCTCAGCGAACAGTTAAAGGTCACACTTGTTCTACAAAAAGCAAGATCCACATTAAGAGTGCAAAGGAACTTTTCTGAGTGACGATGGGGTACACGTTGGGCGAGGTGTCAGGCCCAGGAGTCAGAACTCAGCAGCAAAAGCACAGTGGGTACCGGGCGCTTGGGAACAGCTGGGGCACAACAGAGGCAGAGCATGTGGCTGTGGGCCCAGCACTGGGAGGCCAGCATCTGAAGGCTGCATTCATCTTCCCAGGAAAGGCACAATTCTCTCTTTCCCCTCAGTTCCCCCCTGCACCCCTTCTTCCGCCCTAGTTTCTTGTTTACGCATTCAGAGTCATGACTTATTTTCAGATGAGAACGTTGTCCTCCATACTCTCTGTGGCAACGTGCCAGAGCCATGTGCTGGCCACAGCGAGGGAAGGGAGGCCAGAACGAACCCAGCCTGAATGAGAGAAGGCAGGTCCTCGGGGAAGGTTCTCAGTCAGGCCTGGCCTTTGGCCTTCTGTTTATCCTGATGGACAGCACCTAGGAGTGCAGGTGGCCCAAATTTTCCGATTCTCCATACCCCTGAAGAACAGAGACGAACATGCTGGTTCAGCACTGTCTTTGAGGTAGACATGAACAGTGTCATTCCAAGTTTGCCTGGGTGAGCCAGGTGTGGTTCAGGGTGGGTTGTGAAGTGTCCAAAAACAATCACTCCTTCAGATCATGCAGACAAATGAGTATGCATTCATTTTGATTTTTTAAATTTTATTTTTTATTTTATTTTTTCTTTATTGTTGAAAGTATTACAGATGTTCCCCTTTTTCCCCCATTGAAACCCTCCATCAGGCAACCCCCCAAGTCCTCTCCACACTATTATCTGTGTCCATAGGTCATGTATATATGCATCTAAGTTCTTTGGTTAATCTCTCCCCCACCCCCCACCCTCAGAAATTTGTCCGATTGCTCCATGGCTCTGTATCTCTGTATCTTGTTCAATCGTCTATTTTGTTCATTAGATTCCACATATGAGTAAGATCATATGGTACTTGTCTTTCAATAGAAAATAAACAAAAATTATTCTTTGTATATATATTTTAAATATATGGGTACAATAGATTGGAACCAAAAGCATTTTCTAGTTCTGTTCACCTCTGTGCATGTGCTTGTGCGTGTGTGTGTGAGTACGTCTATAAAGGAAGTTCGCTTGCGGAAGTAGACAATGGATCGATGGAATTTTGTTATATTTTGGGTGTACAGTAAACCCTTGATTTTTCAGACCTTGATTTAATGGACTTCAGATTTAACAGACAAAATTTCTGGTCCGTATGTTATATGTGAAAATTAACACCCTGTTAATTTTAAAATGCTTTTAACCAAGACTTCCTTATAATTAAATTAACAGGCTATTTTTCTTTGTTATTAATTCACTGTTATTTTTAACAAATTTTAGCTAATAGGCCATATGTTGGAAAAAACACTGTAGTAATTTTGCTGACAAGTAAATATTACATATCCACAACTTTGGTCTACATATTTAAATCCAAGAGTCACCTCTCGTAAACAGTGTTCCCCCAATGATTAGCATGTGATCACACGCATCCTGTGAGTACTGTGGCTTGACTTTCTGCACCAGTTTTAAAGTGCAGGCCAGTGTTCTGACTTGCGCTAAGCTATGCCTCAGCCGCATGCATTTGTGTACTGCCAGTGACTGGTGAATGCACTCATTTACTAGACCTATTCAGTATAAATGTAAAATTACACTGATACATATAGAAAATTTTTCTGTCATGACATAGTCCAGCTCCTGTAGCTGCCTCTCACCATAGTGGCTGCCTCTCGTGGCAGTGGCTGCCTCTCCCAATGCTTGCTGCCTCTCTCAATACTGGCTTCCTCTCACGATAGTGTCTGCCTCTCAAGATACTGGCTCCATTTTGATTTTTAAATTATGATTATTTTTATTGTTTATTAGATTTTATAAAGTTGAGTTCACTGTTGGTTCCCAACTTCAATTTGGCAAACTCCTATTCATCCTTCAAAACCCAACAGTCACTCCCTCCTCCATTCTTCACACATGCACACAAATGTTACATCTTTCCCCTCTCTGTACTGTGAGAGAAATCCACTAGCACCATGATCATCTGTTTATGACTCTTTTTCCCCCTCTAGACTCTGTTCTAGCACCCAGCTCAGTGCCTGCTATACAGAGGGTACTCAGTAAATGTAAAGTTTTGTAGAACATTTTTTAAAACAGCTTTATTACACTATAATTCACATACCATTCATTATACCCATTTAAAGTATACAGATTAATGGTTTTTAAGATATTCACAGATGCCCAGCTGGCATGGCTCAACATCAACCTATGATCCAGGAGATGGAGGTTCAGTTCCCGGTCAGGGCACATGCCTGGGTTTCAGGCTCAATCCCCAGCAGGTGGCATGCAGGAGGCAGCCAACGACTCTTATTGATATTTTTCTCTCTCTCTTCCTCTCCCTTCCTCTCTCTGAAATCAATAAAAATATATTTTTAAAAAAGATATTCACAGATATGTGCAATCATCACTCCAGTCAAGTTAAAACACTTTAATCAACCCCCCAAAATAAATCCCTTTCCCATTAGCAGTTATTCCCCACTTCCCCTCCCCCACCCCTAGCAACCACTAATCTGCTTTCTGTCTCTGTGGACTTGCTTGTTCTGGACATTTCATAGAAATGGGATCATACAAGATGTGGGCTTTTGTGCCTGGCTTCTTTCACTCAGCATCATGTTGTAGCCTGTGTCAGTGCTTCAGTCCTGCTTTATAGCTGAGTAATATTTCATTGTATGGCTGGACCACAGTTTGTCTAGTCATCACCCACTGATGGACACTTGGGTTGTTTCCACCTTTTTACTATTATGAATTTTATGTTTCACATCTCTTGGGTACATACTGAGGACTGTCAGTAAATGTTTGTTTTTAAGTTTTTATTTATTGATTTTAGAGAAAGAGGAAGGGAGAGAGAAGGGGTGGAGAAACATCGATTTGTTGTTCCCTGTATTTATGCATTCATTGGTTGATTCTTCTGTGTGCCCTGACTCTGGATCAAACTCACAACCTTGGAGTATTGAGCCAACACTCTAACCAACTGAGCTACCTGGTCAGGGCTAATGGTTATTTTTAACCCTGTTAAATAGCCACTTGGATTGGGTAGACCAGAGATCCAATGCCACAGGCTTTCAAATAAAAAATGTGGGTTGGAGTCTGCCCCCACTGACTCATCTGTGAAAGGGACCACCAAGGCCACAGGTTACTCTGATGGCCACCAAGGGACCTCAGGGTCCCATGAGGAGAAAGTGCCTTTTTATTGTCAGCTGCTATAATCTCTTTCTTTTGCCTGGGTCTCTCTAAAGTGAAATTTTTGCTCTTTTAGGCCAGCTGGTCCATCTCTCAGGCTTTTTCTGGATCTGTTCCTGGATCTTCATAGAGGTTGCCCTCACTTGACAAAATAATATTTATTGTTTTCCATTATTTTAAATGTGTGCTCTTAATCTTCAGCATTGCAGATCTTTTTTCCCTTTCATTAAAGTTTTTATTTTGAAATAACTCTATATTCACATGTAATTATAAGAAATAAGACAAAGAATTGAAAGCATATGTTCATACAGAAACTTATATGTGACTACAAAATAGTCAAAGTGGAAACAATCCAAATGTCCACCAACTGATGGATGGATGGATGGATGGATGGATGGATGGATGGATGGATGGATGGATAAAAAATGAAACATCAACACAGTTGAATATGATTCAGCTTCAAAAAAGGAATGAAAAGAGTGCTGGCCAGATGGCTCGGTTGGAGCGTCGTCCCATACACCAAAAAGGTTGCGGGTTCGACTCTCAGTCAGGGCACATACAGGGTACCTGGGCTGCAGGTTTGATCCCTGGTCAGGGTGAGTATGGGAGGCAACCGATCAATGTTTCTCTCTCACATTGATGCTTCTCTCTCTCTTTCTCTCTCTCTCTTTCCCTCTTCCTCTGTCTCTGAAGTCAACGAAGGGGGCAAAAGCAGAGTGGAGGGGGTCAATGGGGGAAAAACAGGGGCATCTGTAATACTTTCAACAATAAAGATAAATTTTTTAAAAATTAAAATTAAAAAAAGTCAATGAACATGTCCTTGGGTGAGGATTTTTTTAAAAAGAGGAATGAAAAGTGATACAGGCTGCCCTGGCTGGTGTGGCTTTGTTGGTTGAGTGTTGTCCCATGCACCAAAAGGCTGCAGGTTCCATACCCAATCAGGGCACATGCCCAGGTTGCATGTGCCTATGGGAGGCAACTAATCAATGTTTCTCTCTCCTTCTCTCTCTCCCTCTCCCTTCCTTTCTCTCTAAAATCAATAAAACAAAGAAAAGTAATACAAGCTGCAACGTGGATGAATCTTAACAACATGATGTTGAGTGAAAGAAGCCAGACATAAAATAAAAGGCCACATATTATATGGTCCATTTATCTGAAATGCCTAGAATAGGCAAATCAATAGAGACAGAAAGTACATTAGTGACTGCCCCAAGGTAGGGGGAGGGAAGAATGAGAAGTGATTGCTAATTGGCAAGAAGTTTCTTTTCGGGGGAGATGATAATATTCTAGAATTAGATAATGGTGATAGCTGTACAACTTTGTGAATATACTAAAAGCCCTTTGAATTGAACTCTTTTAAAGGGTGGACTTTATGGTATGTAAATTACATCTCAATAAAACTGTTGAAAAAATGAATACAGAGATCTGGTGTACCCTTCACCCCACTTCTGCCAGTAGGAACATCCTGCATAAGTATAGTACAGTATCACAACTAGAAAATTGACATCAATACAATTGACAGACCTTCTTCAGTTGTGTATGCACTCATGTGTGTGCCTCATAGAATGTTAAAGAAATAAAAATGGCAGTAGCCATTTGAGTGCCAGCTGCACAACAGGCTTACTGGGACCCAGTCTCACAACAGCTCTGAGAGGTGGGGACCATCTCCCAGAAGAGGTTCAAAGTAAGTAAGTCTTTACCCAAAATTGAATTTTTGTGGATGGTGTGAGGTAGGGACCATTTGTTTTGTTCCACATGGAATCTGGTAGCTCCAGAACAGTTTCTTGAAAAGTGTTTCCGTGTCCAGGCTCATACAGGTAACCAGGGGTGGGGCAGAGATTCCAATCCAGAAACGGCTGACTCAACTGGGACCAGTCTCCACATCTCGTGCTTTGCCCTGTCAGCATAATGCTGTGACTTTTGGGAGAGTTTGTCAAAGGAAGCAGGGCGGGGAGGTGCAGGCCAGCTCTAACTTGCTTCCTTCCCACAGAATGGTGAAACATCTCACTCAGCCTTCTGCCCACCCAACCCCACCTTTTTTTATTTTTTCCTTTTCCTGTCTTCTACTGGGGGAAAGGTGGAAATACGGCTATATGTGTGTGTTCCTCATGCACATCTTTGCCAAAGAAGTTCAAGGTCTTGGGAGATGTGAACGTGAGGCTGCCAGGCCATGCTCAGACCTGCTCAGTACTCCCCAAATCACGGAGAAACTCCATCAAACATCTAAACAGCCAAGAGCCTCCTAGACTCCTCTCCTCCTTCAGCCTCCAGAACATTCCCCTTGAACCCTTGGCCAACTTCTCATGATCACTTCCCCCACTCAGGCAGGCCATCTCTCCCCCAGAGGCTGCCCCAACTCATCTTTGGTCTCCCTGACACCACATCCCCCCAGTCCCTTCTCCCAACAGCAGCCACAGGAAACTTTCCAGAACTTATAAGCCATGCAAAGTTACTCCCCCTCTCAAAACTCTCCTATGATTCCCATTATCTTAGAATTGAACCTACTCCTTGTGATCCCTAAGGAGGCCCAGCCCCTGCTCATCTCCCTGGCCTCCTCTCCCTCCCACTCACCCTGTTCCAGCTTCAGCATCCTCCTTGATGTTCCTCAAATACACCCAGCTCCTTTCCACCTCAAGACCTTTGCACGTACTGTGCCCTCCACCTGGGATGCCCTTCCTCCTGCTCCATTGTGCCTGACTCCTCCTCTTTCCAGCCTTAGCTCAAATGTCACCTCCTCAGAGAGGCCTCCCTGCACATCCAGGAGACAGTAGGGCAGCCCCCCTTCACTCCCTCACCCCTCACCCTCATTTGCATGCTCTCCAGGCCATCGCTGCTTCCTGCTTGATTTCCTTCTCAGTACATGCTGCCATGTGACCTCTCCTTGTTTATATATTTACCTTTTATGCTTATTGTAACCCCCACACCCAGCACAGGGCCCAAAACATGGTTAGGCCTCAAAATATCTTTGAAAAATGAATGAGTGAATGGATGTACAAGTGAATGGACTGAAGTGATTAAGGGACCAGAAGTCACAAGAACTTCTGAGATGCAGCTACTATTTACACAGTGACAGTATAACAGTAGCAGTGGGTGAACTGTTTACCTTCCCCAGTTCGGAGAAGACCCTGGCCCTGGCCACTGGGCATCTCTAGGAGGGGCCAGGGCAGGATGAGGGTGCAGTCCAGCCCCACACTCACCTGGCGTGGTGCCATGGGGCAGCCCCAGTGCTCTGGGCTTCCGCTTCCTTCTCTGGAAAACAGGCATAACAATAATTGTGCACTCCTCTGACGAATGAATGAATGAATGAATGAATGAATGAATGAATGAAACTATGCCAGGGAATGATGAGAGCTTTGAAGACAAATAAGAGGACAGATGAAAAGTACTGGAAGGGGCATGGTGGGTTGACGTGGTAATGAGGGGAGGCTCCCTGAAGGAGGTGACATTGAGCAGAGTTTGGGAGACTTTCTGGAAGCCAGAGACCCCCCAGGTTGGGGCCTCTGATTTTTTCACATTTTTTAGTTAAAGTAAAATTCACACAACACAAATTAATGATTTTAAAGTGTATAATTCAGTGGCACTTAGTACATTTACAATGTTGTGCAACCACCACCTGTATCTAGTTTCAGAACATTTCATCCTCCCAAAAGGAAACCCCGTACCTATTAAGAAGTCACTCCCCAACCTTCCTATGGGAGACTCTGATTTTAATCCATCTCTTGCAGTGCCAATGTCTCTTAATATTTATTTGCAAATGTCAGATGTTCAGAGAAACAGACACAGAGTGAGATACGGCACATGTGGTATGGAAGGTGGTGTGGCCTTAGGTGTCCATTAAAAGCCTTGAAAATGTATGATTCCACTTTTGAGGCCATCCCCCAAAAGCATCCCTTGAGGAAGCGCCCTAGATGCCCAACCATAGGGGACCCAATTTAACAAATCATGGAAGAGCCCTGATAAAATCTTTCAACACAAGAGGGCAGACTGATATGGATGGGTGTGGAAAATGGGCCTCCACTGAGAAGTCATGGGTACAGTATGATTGCACTGTGGCTTAGAAGAGGAAACAAGAAAAAAAATCTAGGATGAAATAGACTATCGTGCTATAACAGTGATTTTTGGGGCACTCACTTTGTTCTTAAAATTTTATTCACTCAACAGATGTTTACGGAGCACCTGGTGTGTGCCAGCCCACGCCCACCGAAGGCAGGGATGGCATCTGAATTTAGTTTGTTTCCTGTGCCAGTGTGCTTTAACTTACCAGTGAACACCAGGCACGTTGTAAGTTCGTAACAAAACTGCATTCAGGGAGTTAAATACTATGACAAGGAACCTATTTACATTATTTACGTTATGCTTGTCTGTGTTTCCTCTGAAATGGACTTTACACTGAGTATGTATTACTTTGGCAATCAGAAGAGAAAATACATAAAGCTGATTATGTTAGAAAATGTATGCATGTATGTCCCCGCCCTCCCTCACCTCCTGCACCCCAGAGGCCACAGCTCCTCCTGGCCTCTCACCAGGGATGAGGTTGGTACATCCCAGTTTCTGGGGTGCACTCACCAGCCCACTAGCCACTCAGCACACTTATCGCCGTCTCAGAAGGTGGAAGGGTCCCGGTGGGCCCCTCAGCTCTTGGCACACCTCCCTCCCTCTCTCAGACTGTTTCTGCAGCTGTAGAAGGTGGCCATGACAGCTCCCAACAGGGCCAGCTTCGGAGTTTAACTCTCTGATGTCACTCTCTTAAAGTTCTGAATAATTTTTCAACAAGGGGCCCTGAATTTTTCTTTTGCACTGGGTCCTGCAAATCAGCCAGGCAATGCTGCCCCTGCTGGATCTGTCAACAAGCACTTACTCGGTGCTCGGCCATGAGTCCCTGCCTGGGAAGTGTGTGGACAGCCTGTCCATAGTGTCTCCCCCGTGTATGCAGCCGGCGCCTAATGTGTGACCCTTTTTGCTTTCCCTCAATGGTCCTCCTCCCCCAGCCTGGAAGACAACAGGCTACTCTCCAGGAAGCAGATGTTTCCGTCCAGTTGGAGGCCTGGAATTTCAATGATAAGAGGGCCTTAAGAGAAAGAGAGAGAGAGAGAGGAAGGAAGGCCAGACAAGGCAGAAAGGGGGTTATTTAGACAGGCTTCCTCCCTGAGGCCCTGGGGGGGCAGGGTTCAAGCACAGAGCCTGTGGCCAACTCCAAAGATATAATAATAGTGCTGATAACAATGGCAATCGTTTATCAAGCACAACCCAGGGTACCCTCTGCATCTGGATAACCAAGGAAGAAAGTCTTAGAATCACCTTCCTCAGGCCATTTGTCATGTGGCACTCTGGTGAATCTTATCTAAAACATGTGAAAGCAGATCATGTCCCTTTCTTGCTCAAAAGCCTTTCATGGCTCCTCAGGGCTATGAGTATCAAGCCTACACACTTCACTGGGGAGACAAGGCTCCTTGTGACCCAACCTATGGAGCTCCCTGCCCACCTGGCTCCCCACTAACGTCCCAAGTCACCCTGTTCCAGCCACACCTGCCTCCCTGATGCTGCTCCAAGGGGCTGAGCACATTCCCACCTCAGGTCCTACGCACATGCTGTTCCCCGAATCACTACTTCCTGACCACCTGTCTTAGTGTTGCTTTGTCTGGTTTCCTCTCTTTTGCAAAAAAACTCTCAGAAGCCATCCTACTTGACCATCTATCTGTCATCCATCTTGTCCACCAGATAGTTGTACTCCACCTCAGGGTAGGCCTCTCACAGTGCTGAGACACAGTAGGTGCTCAATAAACACAAGTTTACAGATGAGGAACCTCGGTCTTAACAGAGGAGGAAACAGAGGCCCAGGGAGACCCCCAATGCATCCATGGAGATGGGCTGTCGGACTCCTGGAGTCTGAGACCAGATTGTACCAAAATCCCCTCCTGTAAGTAAATAGGGTTCTAAAGGCTGCAGGGAGCAGGCTAAACTTTCCACCTAGCCAGCTTTTGATTTGGGGAATCAGCTTAAGCGTCCTGAGTCTCTGCTTTCTCTTGTATAAAAATGAACTTAGAAGTCAGGTCCACGGGGTCCTGCCTTGGGCTGCCACAGCAGGTGTCCTCCACCCCAGTGTTCCCTTTGTGTCCTCTCATACTGGGTGACAATGGGGCCCTGAGAAGCCTTGGCCTACACCTGGACTCCAAGGAGCCGCAGTCTGAGGTGGAAGCAGAGCCAGACACAGACCCCTATGAGGTCAGGGTTGGGTGAGTGGAGGGAGTCTGGGAAGGCTTCCTGGAGGAGGAGGTGATGGAGCTGAGGCTTAGATGTGGAGGGGAGGCTTATATGTCATTGCCAATGGTGATGAGGAGATAGATTCTCCCTCTGAAGCCTCTAGGAGAGCCATGGAGAGTGTCAGAGCAAGAAAGTGAGCAATGCAGCCAGTTAAAGGGGTCCAGGGGGCAGAGGGAGGGCTGTTTTGGGAGTGGCCCAGAGAGGTAAATCCTGACTCCAACCTGCGCCTGGAGACCAGGAATGGCTTCCCCTAGCAAATCAAGAGAAGAGGCTGCCACATCTGAGTCACCCAGTTCCTGCAAGAACATTCGGCACTGGGCGGCCCCACGTGGGCCGTCACCAAGCAGGAACATGGCTCCCCCTCTCCCCGGAGCCCCTCCTCACTGCCTTCCCTGAGGCCTCCTGCTCTCTGTTCCCACAGCTGTTCCTTCAAGGCCACAGAAGGAGAGTAGGAGGAGAGGGCAGGCGAAGGAGAGGCCATGTAGGCAGCTCAGCCAGAATTTGGGAATTTGTGGAGAGAGGAGCTTCCCTGGCTAAAGGTTCAGTGTGTGCTGGGGCTGTCTGAGCTTCAGAACTCTGTCCAAGATGTGGAAACTGAGTCTCACAGAAAAGGAGGGTCTGCCCCATTCTGCACATGTACCCCGGTTCCCTCCTAAGACCTGAAATTGAGCCTGGAACCTGCAGGATAAATCTAATCACATCCCTCTTTCTCTGGCTCCAAACCCTCCCAAGGCTCCCCAGTACCCTTGGAATGAAACCCACAACCTCACCATGGGGCCCATGAGGCACTACCTGGCCCCTCAGCCCACAGAACCCCCTACTCTCCCTACTCTCCTCCCACTCACTCTGCTCTGGACACTTGGTCTCCCCACTGTTCCTCCAATGCACCCAGCCTATCCCTACCTCAGGGCCTTTGCATATGCTGTGCCCTCTGCCCAGAGCACTCGTTGTGACTTATTATCAGTGTTTAATCCCTCAGGAAAGGTGCAAAGATAGGAGGTTGTATGCCCAGAAACACACAGCAGTTCACACCCAGGCCCATCTGACCAGTCCCTGCCCCCAGCCATCTCCCACCAACGGTGCCACATTTAAAATAGACCTCCAGAACAGTCCACCTCAGAAATGATTCTCAGCCCCTCCAGGTCTTGCCACCTCAGCTATGTTCCAAACCTCAGGCCTCAGGTCCAAAGCCCCTGCTTGGGACCTCCTGGGCCAACCCAACGCTCACATTTCCCAGTGCCCCTCCTGAAGTGGCTGCAATTTCTATGCCCCACTTTCTGCCCTTCATGCGGGCAGATGCCGGAGCCTTCAAGGACAGCACAGCCAAAAATAATCGGGCGACCTACCTCCCAAAAGTGGAGCAGCTCCGCCCAGCCACCTGGCACCAAGAGGTAATTAGTGCACGTGGCAATGAGGGTAATTAGGTCTGTGGGATCCAGACCACAGATCCAGGTTTGGAGTTAGGAGGGGGTTCTCCTGGTCCTGGGAATGCGAGTCCACAACTGAGTGCTTGACCCCATTCCCAAGCCCCTTTGTTCCTGGGCCTGAGGGTGCCTGGCTCTGTTACTTCCGGGGTGCTGTTTGTTTAATGAATTAACCTTGGCCTTGGGTAGGAGTTGAGTTGGATCTAAATATATATATAGTTAATTCTAACCCAAGTATATTTTTTCCATTGATTTTTAGAGAGTGTGGCAGGGAGGGAAGTAGGGAGGAAGAGGGACAGATCAATGTGAGAGAGATACATTGATTGGTTGCCTCCAACCTGGGATGAAAATTGAACCTGCAACCCAGGTACATGCCTGACTGGAAATCAAACCCACATCCCTTCAGTGTGCTGGCCGACTCTCTTAACCATTTAGCCACACCAGTCAGGGCCACTTTCACCAATATTGAGTTATCAAACTCCCCTGCCATGATTCCCAGACACCCACCTAATGCCAGAAGATGAAAAACCCAAGGGTGCCCTCAGGCTGGGGGAGTCAGAGTTAGACACAAGCATCCCCAGGCCTTTGGGGTCAAGAATGAATCAGAAGGAGGAAGGGTGTTGGGATGGTCTAGAGAAAGAGGAGAGAGGGCTTCTCAGAGAAGAGAACATTGGAGATGGGGCTTTGTGGGATGAATAGGAGTTTTCCCCAAGGCTAAGGTCCAACTGGCTGGCTGCAGGGGAATGAGGAGGAGGAGGACTGGAAGAGCACATAGGGGTTCAGAGCTAAAGATTTAGAGGATATTACACCAGGTTGGACCTGAGCTCAAGCCGGATTGGGACCCTTCAATTCTAAAAGAGAATATCCTAAGAACTTTGCTCAGGATCAAAACCACATGCGCCAAAAGCCAAGGATAAATATAATGTTTATAACAGTGAGCATTTATTAAGCTCCTAGGGTCATGTTTTCTTCACTCAAGGACTTATAGGAAACCTCAGAAGTGGACAGCATTCTTATGCACATTTTACAGATGGGAAAACTAAGGCACAGAGAGGGAAACTAGCTTCCTTAAAGTCACACTGCTGGCAAAAGGCAGCAGGGCTGGGAGTCACTTTCTAGCTCATGTGACTCTGGAGACAACCAAGGACCAAGGCTGGAGCCTAGGAATCCCTTTCTTCTGGAAGCATTTACAGAGTTCCTGCTGCAGATCAGGCTTGCTGTAGGTGTTGGGGCAAAGCTATAGAAGAGGTGGACAGTAACTAAATTGTGCCATAACAAATCTAGGTGGCCATGGTGACCCATGCCATGTGGTTGGGCATGTGGTTTTGGGGAAGAATGACAGACTTCCCCTGATCTGGTGAGAGAGGAACCCTCCAGGGAACAGAGAGGATTAAGCTTAAGTTCAAAGGTCGGGTCAGATTTAACCAGGCAGAGGTCTTAAGTCACTCTGCAAAGTGCTTCTCTAGAGCCAAACAAGCCATTTTAGTTCATTTTTGGTCCTTCCTATAACGGGTTGCTCATTCCCTCATGTCCTTCTTCTACCTGAAGGGAAAGCTGTTGCTTCTAGTCAGCCATCCCAGGGTATTGGCCTCTGCCTGCCCTGCAAGGATAGCCCCAAGGAGAAAAAGCCTCAGTCTGTGGTGGGGATAGCAGCTCAGGGCAGCCCCCTACCTGTCTATATCCAGAGGACAGTGAGAAGCTACTTGTGTCACCTGGATCTCCCCTGCCTCCTCCCTCACCTCAGCCCTGTGAGCATCAGCCCATTCTCCAGATGAGAAAACTGAAGTCCAAATTGACAAAGCCACTCCCTCAGTTTGGACTTCACTAAGACAATATCAGGTTAGGGCTGCTCAAGGCCTGCACCATCCCAGCCCCTCCTAGAGCCTGATGGGAACCCAGGAAAGGATTCACCTCCCACTCTCTCTCATGCTGTTGCCTTCTGCCCACACAAAGAGGAAATTTGGCCTAGGCCCCTCGCTGGGCCCTCCCCACAGAATGGCCAAGTGGTCCTAGCTGCAAAGCTGTAGCAGTCTGGCGTTCAGCACACCCTGAATGACTTCCAGAAGCCTTGGCCTTGCCGGCGCCTTTCCAGTTACTATTTTTTTTAATTATTTTTTTTGGTAATAAGGAAAAGTCACTCTTTGCACAGAACAGACGGTATTCTCTTTGTTCCCCATAGTGTTCAAGCATTTTGTGGCTTTGGGCCTGAGAACAAAGCCAAATCTTTTGCTTGTGCAGATGCCTTGTGAAGTTAGAAGCAGCCCAGGAAACTGAGTCTGTGCTTTAATTTCTCCAGTGAGGCTGGGAATCCAGGATGGGCTGGCCCTCCAGGAGTGCCCATATCTGGCCACAATTGAACAAATAAACAGGTAACGCACATCAGGGATCTCACAGAAAGGGATGGGGGCATGGGGCAGGGTAGGGGAGATCCAAGTCCAGATTGGTCTGACAAGCTTCTAGAGAGTGACCATGGAGCCAAGCCTGGAAGGACAAGGCAGAATATGAGCCTGCAGGAAGGGCATGCCTGGTGGAAGGAACAGCTTGGCCAAAGTCTTGGAGGGAGTAAACTCAGATCTTGGCCTGGGAATAAGTCTCCAGAATTCACCTAAAAGTAATCTGAAGGTAGCTACAAGCTCAGATGTATGATTCTTGTCAGGGGAACATAAATGAAAGAAGAGGGAAAGGGGATGCGACAGACGAACCGAAAAGCAAAACCTCTGAATTGTCAGAAAGCTTAACTGTGGTGAGGCTCAGAGCTTTGGGGAACTGTGGGCCTTGGGTCTGAGGAACCTGGGTGCCTCTGCCCATGGACCTGATAGCATTGTGTGACTTGGGGCAGGTGATCACAGCTCAGATCCTGGAAGAAGGATCTGCTCCTGGCACGGTGCACTCCCTCTGACCAGAGGTGCAAACCAGGTGTGGGGACCTCCAGGGGACTCACCTATTTGGGAGGAACTGGACAGCAAAATTCATTCCCTCCACCCTGGATTCTGGGACCCTATAACACATATCATCCAACCATCATTGGCATTGTCACAGTTATCTTGTTACATAGTTACAGTTCTCTGCCTGACCCTCTCCTGTGTCTCTGCCAATCTCCCCCGTATCTCTGTTTCTGGGTCTGGGTCAGTGTCCCACCCTCACCCCAGGCCCCTTACCCACCTTTACCCCACCCCCCAGTCCTCTCCCGATTCCTTCGGGCTCCCCCAACCTCCTCCCCACTCTCCCGCCGCGGAGGGCCGGCAGGGGGAGCTGCGGCCAACTCCGGGGAGTGCGGGAGGCGGGGTGGCGGGAGGCGGGGCGGGCGGCGGCTGCGTCGGGACAGGCTGCAATGGGACCGGAGGCGGCGCAGGCGGCAGCGGCAGCGCAGACAAAGGCGCAGGCAGCGCGGAGGGCGCGGGGAGTCGGCGCTGCGGGCCGCACCCGACTCCGCCGGGACACTCGCGGGGCGCCCAGCCGGCAGGGTGAGCCCGGCCGACCGAGACTGCGTGCTGGCGCGGGGGCCCCGAAGTTCCAGGGCCGGGGGAAGGCGCGGGGGTCCCCGAAGTTCTGAACGCGGAGGCTGGGGGCGGCCCGGGAAGCTCCCAAGTGCCTGGCCTTGCGGGGGCTCAGGGGCCCCGAAGTTCGGGAGCTCGGGTCGGGAAGGGGACAGTGAGAGGGGTTCCCAAAGTTCCACGCCCAGCGTCGCTGGAGGCTGCGAAGGTGTCTCCGAAGTTCCAGACCTGGGGGAGGGCGCGAAGGGACCCCGAAATTCTGGACCTGGGGTGGAAGGGTGGCAGAGGGTCCCCAGAATTCAGGAATCGGGGCAGCGCAGAGGATCCCCGAAGTTACGGACCTGGGTTTGGAGGAGGCAGATTTTATGTCCCCGAAGTTCTGAACCCGGAATCGGGGTCGTCACGGGGATCTTGGAAGTTCCGATGTTGGGGACCGCATATCCCGAAGTTGAGTCGCGCACTGGGCGCCCCACTCCTGGCGCGTGTGGGGACTCGATCCTGGCTGAATATCAGGACCCCTGGACCAGGGCACATGGGGTGGGCTTCGCCCCCACAAGCTATTAAGGATCCGGGGCACCGGGCGGGGGCGGGCCCCCTCCGGGAGCCCTGCGGCCGGCAGCGTGAGGGGCATGACTAGTTGGTGAGTAACTTTCCCCAAACGCGCAAGTCACAGCAGGAGCGCCCCGCCTGAAGGGCCCGAGTTCCTGGGACCCCTGAGCCCCGGAGCCCCAGCTCGACCCAGGACCTGCCCCCAACTTCGGCCAGAACTGCCGCCCCTCCCCCATCAGGGGCTCAAGTTTCAGACCCCGTGACCAGGACAGCAGCTGCCCAGGACTGGGTGGGGGGCGGGGTAGTCCCCTCTGACCGGGGAGACCACTAAGCCGGGGCCTCCCTTCCCCCAGCTAGCCTCCTTTCCCTCAGGTCTCTCCTGAGTGCCCAGCAGATCCCCTGGATACAAGTTTGAGGACGCCGGGGGAGGGCCAGGAAGTCCCTTCCCCCCCCCCCCCCCACTCCCCGCAGATGTTCCTTGCTTCTGTGGGATGGTGGCTAGAGGAACCAGCAGAGAGACTGGGGAGCCCATCTCCCAACCTGGGTTCCACCTAGCCCCCCATGGTATTGGGAGTGGGTGGTGATGCGCGATCTGGTGGTGGGCACCAGGGCGGTCCTGTTTGGCTACATCTTGTCTTTTTCACAAGGATGAGGGCTCCCTAATTTGACTTGGACACTAAGCCTGTGCCTGTGCCCTAGAGTGGAAGTAGAGAGGTCCCTCTGTGGAGCCAGTGCCTACTGGTGTCCCAGCAGGCACTGGGTGATGCCATACTTTTTGCTGGAGGCCCTGGTTTAAAGAGCCATGGGTGAATGTGTGGAAAAGTACTGAGCGGGAGCTGGCCTTGGCCTCCTCAACCCAACCTGAGGCTGAAGGGGCTTCACTGAGGATCCAATAACCCAGATGATGACAGGGTTACGCTGAGATGTCAGGGGCCACCCGGCTTCTCTCAGAGAGCCGTTACCTGCCCAGGATGTTGTGGGAGCTTCTCCAGGTGGAGAGAGTCAGGGTCTCTTTGATCTGAGTGATCTACTGATTCCCTTACTTTTTTGCTAGAAATTCTATAAATGGTGCACCTGGTGGTGAGTCCTGAGGTTGGACCTGCTTGGCCTCCCTCCCTCCTGGGGGGACACTCACAAGCTCTTTCTACCCCAGAGGCTGAACCAGCAACTCCTGCCACCCCTCTGGCTGCCCCTTGGAGTCCACCTAGCCCAGCCTGACCAATGTCCACAGCCAGGTGAGTCCCTGCCTCCATCAGCTTGGCCCTGAGCTCTCTGGGGGGTGCCTGGCGTCCACTGAGTGCCTCTCCCCACACAGGGAGCAGCCCATCTTCAGCACAAGGGCACATGTGTTCCAGATCGACCCAGCCACCAAGCGGAACTGGATCCCTGCGGGCAAGCATGCACTCACTGTCTCCTACTTCTATGATGCCACCCGCAACGTCTACCGAATCATCAGCATTGGGGGCGCCAAGGTCCTGGCGGGGCCTGGTTGGGGTGGCAGGCCTGGGTCTGGTAGTTGACTTGCTGTGTGCCCAGGGCAGGTCGGGGGGAGCCCTCACCTTTTCTGGGCCTTAGTCTCTGCCTCCTGAAATGGCTCAGACCAAGGACCTTGGAGGCACTAATGCAAAGAGATACCTTCCCAAAACAAACAAACAAACAAAAAGTGATATCCCAGTGGTCTCATGTTCATTATTAACAGTTCCACTGACCTTGAACTTTCCTCTCCCCAGGCCATTATCAACAGTACTGTCACCCCCAACATGACCTTTACCAAAACCTCCCAGAAGTTCGGACAGTGGGCAGACAGTCGTGCCAACACTGTCTATGGCCTTGGCTTTGCTTCTGAACAGCATCTGACCCAGGTATGTCTTGTAGGTATGTGGTGGGAGGGACAGGGCTGGGGCTGGGGCTTCTGGGTACACTGGGTTCCCTGGTCAAGTGCTGGGCCTCCACCTTCCCAGCTGCAGAACTGAACAAGCCAGAAGTCCCTTCCCTGTTCCCTGGTTCACATCCCAGCTCTGCAGGACACCTGCTCCAATTTCAACACACCCTGCCCCTCCCTGGGTTCTTGGGATGGACTGGGTGCTTCCCTATATACTCTAGCACTACATCATTGCTTCCTTCCACCCCCTGCTGTCTTTAGACGTCAGTATTGTTTTATCCATTGTTTTCCTGGATGGTTGGTTAGTGCTTTCTGAATTCTGCTGAGGGCATGACAATTTTCTTCTATTAGCTTTTGTTTTCCTTTCATATTTAGGTCTTGAATTTATTTCTGTGGGTAGTGTAAGGTAGGAGTATTTTTTCCCACATGAGTATCCAGTTGATCTTGGGCCATTTTTTAAAAGATTCATTTGCACCCAGTGAATTGCACTGGTCCTTTTGCACAAATCAGGTGTCTATATGTCTGTAAATATTTCCTTTAAAAAGTTATTTTCAAACTAAGGAAATTTATTTTAAAGTAAAAAAAAATGTATTCTACCCTAACTGGAAAGCTGGTAGGGGCAACAAACGTAAAAACATTAATACAACAAAAATGAGAACAGGGCAATCACTTTCGCACTGGATAGGGCTCAGATCCCAAGACCTGCTTTCTCTTTGTCATACAAGGATATTTACACGTGTTCCATGCATTAAAGACAGATTAGCAACCACCTGAGGCTCTCCTTGCTGAAATAAGCCTGATGGAGAGGAAGAGGAGATCCCTTTCTCAGGGTGGCTCAATGTACGCCGCCTCCATGAACATCCCACCCTCAAACCCACTCTGTCCATTGGGGCATCATTTTCCAAGCCTTCTTCCCACTTTTCCAGTTCATGAGATGAGGGGATGCACAGAGTTCCTAAAGTCCCTTAGTGACAGGAATGGTTCTGGCTGGGGGTAACTTGGTGGGGCCTCAGGGGAGGGGGTCAGGGATTTGTTGAGTATCTGTTCCTGTCCCCCCTCCTCAGTTTGCTGAGAAGTTCCAGGAAGTGAAGGAAGCAGCCAGGCTAGCAAGGGAGAAATCTCAGGATGGGGGGGAGCTCACCAGTTCAGCCCTGGGGCTGTCCGCCCACCAGGTCAGTACTCCCTATCCCATGCCTACCCAGCAATATGGGGGGGGGGGGGGTTGCCTGGGTTGTGTTGTGCTGGTTCCCCAAACAAATGCTCACAAATTGTGGCAGGGACCATGGAGGAATATGGGTGCCATGGAGCATGTCAGGAGGAATCTGGCCTAACTTTGAGTCAGAGAAGACCCAAAAGCCAGCTCAGATAGTTGAGTCAAAATCTGGAAGTTGAGATGGCTGAGGGAGCAGAGTAAAGAACTGTTCCTGGGCAGTTTCCCCCATTAATTTATTCAGTGTAATTTATTAAGAGCCTACTGTGTGCCAGGCCCAGGGCTGGACTGGGGTTATAGAGGTGAAAAAGCAGGCTGGACCCTGCCCTCAGGGCTCCTTAGGTGGGATCATAAGAAATTCAGCATGGTGGAGAGGGCTTCCTGTTGGGATCTGAAATGGATGTTGAAATTCGGCCCCAGAGGGTACTCTTCCTAGGGTTTCAGATTTCTCTCCATACCCCTGCGGTAGATTTCTAGTATCTCAGTGGGTTTAGACTAACCTGCATCAGGTTTGCTCCTGGGGAATTGATGAGAGCTCAGGCAGGCAAGGTTGGCCGGGAACTCCGGTCTAGGGACCATGGGGAACCTCGGAAGATGGGTGAGGAGGAGGAGGAGGATGGCTTGCCTTCAGCCAGCCATGACCCCAGTAACATCAGTCCTGGCCCTAACCATGATCTTCTAACCTATCCTTGACTGACGCCCCCCCTCCCGTTACCCCGTTTCTGCCCACACCCTTAGGTGCCCCCGAGCCCCCTCATCAGCGCCAATGGCCCCCCCAGCGACGAGAAACTGTTCCGCAGCCAGAGCGCGGAAGCCCCTGGCCCCGCAGAGCGAGAGCGGCTCAAGAAGATGCTGTCAGAGGGGTGAGGGGGTAGGGCGGGTACAGGTCGCGGCCCGACAAAGCGCTGCGAGAGGAGCGTCCCAGAAACCGCTGGGGCGCGACGGGCGGCGGCTCTGACTCTGGACCCAGAGCCTGGGGACCATGAGGCGGCTAACCCCAATCCTGCCCCTTCCGGAGCCGACCGCGCCCTTCCACGCGCTCCGGCTTTGGCCACGCCTTCCAGGGGGTGACCCCGCCCCTGTCCCGCTCACACCTATCCCCGGATAGATCTAAACCACCAGTGCCCCCCACCCCACCCAGTTCTGGCTGACCCCGGGCCCACGCCACTTCCCATTGTCTGAGTGACCCCGCCTCCCTAGGGCTTCCGCGCCCCGGCTCCGTCCGCACGCACCGTTCCGCCTCTACCCTTCCTCCGCCCATATTACGGTTCCAAGCGCCCAGTCCAGTGTGGCCCCGCCTCTAGCCTAGTGCGGCCAACTAGACTACCCGCCCTAGCCCCGCCCCTGGCCTAGTGCGGCCCCGCCCCTAGCCTAGAGCGGGCCAGCCTGGTCCCACCCCGGGCCAACCCGTGCGTCCCCGCAGCTCTGTGGGCGAGGTGCAGTGGGAGGCCGAGTTCTTCGCGCTGCAGGACAGCAACAACAAGTTGGCGGGCGCCTTGAGAGAGGCCAACGCAGCAGCCGCTCAGTGGAGACAGCAGCTGGAGGCCCAGCGCGCAGAGGCCGAACGGCTGCGGCAGCGGGTGAGGGGCCCCTTTCTCAGAGACCCCTCGGCCTGGGAAAACTGTGGAGCCCCTGCCTGCACACGTCCTGTCTGTCCTGGGTTCACCCACTGGCTGTGTGAGCTCTACAGGTTACTTCCCTGAGCCTTAAGTTTCGTGCTCTGTAAAATGGGTCTGATATAGCTAGGGCCCACCTCAGAGGTGTGTCAGACCCTAAATTCTTTCCTGCCAGGGGTGGTAACTCCAAGCAGAGGGGGTGAATGCCCAGTCATGGGCAGAACTGAGCAGAAGGCAGATTCTCCAGGGAGGTGCTGACCTTTCTGTCCATGCAGGTGGCTGAGCTGGAAGCCCAGGCAGCCACAGAGCCAACCCCAGTCAGTGAGAAGGAGGGGCCAAGCCCAGCGCTGGAGCAGCTGGAGTCCTTAGTGCAAACCAAGGACCAGGTGAGCACTGAGCATGTGAGTATGTGTGTCCCCAAGCCTCACCTTCCCTGGCCTCTCATGGGAGAGCCAGGACCCCCAAAACACCCTGGTAACTCTTCTCCACTAGGAGATTCAGACACTCAAGAGCCAGGCTGGTGGTCCCCGAGAGGCCCCTGATTCAGTGGATCGGGAGGAGACGCAGCAGAAGGTGCAGGTGTGTGTGGTTGCCAGGGGGTGGGATGACTGCACATGGGAGAGCCAGCCTCTGGTATGAGACAGACTTGGTACCTTCCCTTCCTGGCCAGTCCCTTTTAGTCTCAGTTTCTCCACTTGTAAATGGGGTCAGGAAGACATCTAAGATGAAGGATTGGGAAGAGCAGATACATGAGAGGACTGAGGTGGTTTGTAAACGGTTGTTATTGGTTCAGTATTTTAAAATCCACCCATTTAGTCAACAAGCAATTTTTGAGTTCCTGCTAAGCTCCTGTTACTTTATTTTCCTTTTATTGATTTCAGAGAGAGATAGAAACGTCAATGATGAGTCATTGATGGGCTGCCTCCTGTACGCCCCCTGCTAGGGATGGAGCCCACAACCGGGGCATATGGACCCTGATCTCCTGGATCATAGGCTGATACTCAACCACTGAGCCACACTGGCCAGGCCTAAGCTCTTTTCTTGACCCCATCCAGTCCTCACACCTCTGCAGCCTGTCAGGAGCCTGCATTTGAACCCAGGTCTGGCTGGCCTGGCTTTTGCTAAAAAGTTTATCCAAGAAACATTCACAGGGCATGTCCTGTGAGTCTGCAGAGAGAGGTATTAAAGGATCTGGTGCCCCCAAGTGTCCTGGGGAGAGGTTGCAGAAATGCTCCCTATTGGTTCCTGGGCAGAGTGCGCAGCATGTGCAAAGGCCTTGAGATGGGGAGGACATCAGGGTGTTCAAGGAACCACAAGGCCAGTGAGGTTGAGGTGGAGAAAGGAGAGGAGGAGGATGGGTAATTTTATCCCCAGAGGGCTTTCAGAAGGATGTGATCAGTTCTGTGATGTTCACATTGGCCAGGGGACCAGGGAGTGTCTTCAGCACAGGTGGCAGGGAGATCAAGAGATGGAGGGGGGCTTGGCCCACAGTGGGGTCTGTAGAGATGGCATTCAGAAACTGACTGCCCCAGTGGTCTGGGCTGGTAACCCTGGACACTTGTGAGGGCCCTCAACCCTGCCCACCCTCTTCCTGCAGGACCTGGAAACCCGCAATGTGGAGTTGGAGCACCAGCTGCGGGTGACAGAGCGAAGCCTGGAGGAGGCTCGGGCTGAGCGGGAGCGGGCAAGGGCTGAGGTGGGCCGGGCTGCACAGCTGCTGGATGTCAGACTGTTCGAGCTGAGCGAGCTACGGGAGGGCCTGGCCCGCTTGGCTGAGGGTGCACCCTGAGCCTGGTCCACCCGCCAATCCTTGCAAGAGCTGGAGCCTATAGGTTTTACACAAATGCTTCCTATTTGAGGCATGGGCTGGCCGCAGGCGGCCCAGCAGGCCATTTGCCCTGGCAGGGACCAGGACTGACTCAGCCCAGGAAGGGCCTGGCCGCTCACAGTTCAGGGGCTGTTAGGACTTTTCATTGTATAGGATTTCTAGACTCCCCAGGGCACATGCTGGTGCCCAGATTACATTTCTAAGCATGGCTCTGTGTGTGTGTGGTATGTGGGCACCTAAATGCCATCATTGGCCTCTCCTGTCTCCTCTTTGGTACATACTAGCTGCCCTCTGTCAGTGTAGGGCTGGAAAGCACTTTTAGGTGAACAGGGTGAGGCTCAGAGCCAAAGGGGGTGCCTAGACTACACGCCTCTGCTGGTTCTGCTGCCCCCATCCCCTGGGGCTCAGCCCATGTTGTCTAGACCAGTTTGGACTTAGGTAGCCCTGGTTAAGCCCCTCTTCACTCTGGCTGTAAACCTTAGATTTGATGCAATGTGCAGGCATTAAAGCTCCTAGACACAGCCATGTTCTCCAGGGAAGGGGATGGTCTCACCAACCTCAAGGCCACATTTGGAGGTGCAGTTGCTGTGTCCATTTTCCAAATGAGGAAAATGAGGCCCTGAGGGGCTTCACCAACCCAAGGTCACCCAGCTGGAACAGCCAGCAGTGCAGTTCAAAGTTCTGGGTCTGGCCCAAGAGGAATGGAGAACTGGGGATGGGGTTGAGTGACATGAGGTTCCGGAGACTTAAAAGGCACAGGAGGAGGCCACATCCTCCTCTCCTGCCCATTCCCTGAGAGTCAGGCTGAGTAAGTTGAAAGACCCATTTATTATCTCCCGCAAATGACACACCTTCACTTTTGGGTCCCACAGTACCCCCATAAGGTTACCCTGGGCTGGAGTCACTGTTTATGGAGATGGGCCCAACCACATGGCCAGTGTTCTTTCCTTTGCAGCCTTTTGGCAAAGGCTTTGAGAAGGGGCCAGCCAGGGTCACAGGGTGGAGGAGCCATGTACTACACAACGTGGGTATTCATGGGCTCCAGTGAGAGGGGCTGGGCAGGTTGGGAGGGGGGAACTATCAACAGGGGAAGTCCCCCCTGACATTCCAACCTCAGTTTGATGAAGGAGTCTCAGACGGGGCAGGTAGGACCTGAGTGGGCCTCAGACTGGGCCCTGGGTAGACGGCCCCTGTGGCCCCTCCCACCAGCCTTCTGCCGCTGCAATGCCTGCTCTACCTGCTCCTTGAAGCGCCGGTTCTTCTGCTTGATCTTGGCTAGCTCAGCCTTGCGCTTGGCCTCCAGGTCAGGATCCTGGCTCGGGGAGGACAGGAAGGTGGCTGAGCTGGTCATCCCCTACCTCAGGAACCCTGCCTCCCACCTGCTGGCTCAGCCCTCACCTTCCCCTCCAGGATCAGCTGCTTCCGCTTGTTAATTTCCTTCTTTTCATCAAAGTTGGCTGCCTCAAGTTTCTGGGGTAGGGGGAGAGAGGGAGAGGCTGTTAAGGGGAGAGGGGCAAGGGAGACCCATCTTGAAGGGGGCACCCTGGGTCCCAAGGATCAGTTCCCGGACACTCACAATCTCACATTCCCTCCGCACCACATTGACCTGCGTGAGAATCTGCAGCACCTCAGCCTCCTCCACCAAGAACTCCTCCAGCTTTTTCTCTGTGGGGACAGTGGGGGGCCAGGGGAGGGCAGACATGACAGAGAGAATTACAGTCACACTGAATTCCCAGTGTGGTGGGGCATGCAGGGCATCTGCAGGTTATATCAGATAAAAGTTAGGTGGGCAAGATCTGGGATTTCATACCTAAGTAAGGTATAGATTGCTCTCCCTTTTGTGTATGTGGTTACTAACACTAAAAATTGGACTAGAAATACATATATTTTTTGGACACTGTTCTTTAAAGTCAAAGTATTTCTGAATTTTAGGACAGTCACTGTGGTGACTGGACATGCCCTAGTGGTTCTTGGTCTTGGCTATACACATTCAACTACCCGAGGGGGTTTTAAACAGACTCAGACCCCATCCCTAGGGCCTCTGACCCATTCACAAGGACCATCCACACAACATGGTCTCAGAAACCAAAATCCCTGCCCACTGGACATGGCTTTCGGCTGCTTACTGCCATTATGGGGAGTTTCTATTTCAATAACTAGGGAAAAAAAACTTCATTGGGGCGTAAAGAAAGGAAAGTGCAGTTTAAGTTTGCTCATGTGAGAAGGCCGGTGGGTGTCCCACCCCTGCCCCCTTACTCACTGATCTGCTCCTCGATGGCATGTACCAGGTGGATGTCATACTGTGTCACCAGTGTAATGGCCTGTCCCTGCCGCCCTGTGAGGACACATCACAGTTACCTGCTGTATGCCAAGGGCCAGGATGAGGGGTCAACAGAGACAGGTCAAGACTCCTCTTAATTGAGGGGAACAAAACTTGGTGGGAAGGTAGGGGCAGGTGAAGGAAGCCTGGGCCCCAGGGCTTGACCCCCAGCCAGACCTGTGTAGTGGGTTATCTATCCCAGGGGAGCTGCAGGACACCAGGGAGAGGCGGCTCTCTAGCCAGCTTGCCCGTATGCAAAGGCAGGCAATGTAGCTGATTTCCCTTTTCAGCGTGGCTGCCAGGGAGCCTAGGCTGAGTTATGTCAGCAATAAGCTGTGACAGGCCTCAGCCTAGATTTCTTCATGCCGGTTTCTCTGTTCCCTGTTTCTGTGACAATGACTAGTACTAGACCAGCACTGACAGTTCACAAGGCCCATGATCCTTGGAGCAGCCCCAAACAGGCATCACCCATCATTTGACAAAGCAGTAAAGTCCAGAAAGCTGATGTGACCTGCCTGAGGCCACAGGACAGGAAAGAAGGGACAGGACCAGTACAGCCCCAGAAACCATGTCTCTCTCTCCACTCCAGGTATGAGAAAATCTCACAAATGCAGTGCCCCTCCCTGGCAGGGCTGGGGAGCAGAGATGGATGCCTCCTTGGCCCCTGGCTAGGGTCACAGTGAGGGGCTAAACTTGAACAACAAATCCCACAGGGCTCATGCACCCATTCACTGCAAGGTCCCAACTGGCAGCCCTGACACGTGAAGAGGACTAGAGTGAGGCAACAGGGAGTGGTAAGGACTGGAGCACTGTGCTATGTCCACAGAAGACAGTGTGTAAGTCACATGGAAAAGCCAAAGGACAATTCTCCAACTTCCAAATGCTGCCTCTAACATCTCTCACCTATGGGCTATATCCCCCATGTCCCACCAGCTTGACTTTGGTTCCTCATGTTGTGGGCAAGCTGGAGGGATGGCTCCCCAAAGGCCACCCCACCCTGCCTGCTTACCTGCACGGGCTGTCCGGCCAACTCGGTGGATGTAGATCTTTGGGAGCCCAGGGGTATTGTGGTTAATCACCACCTGCACTGTGGGAATGTCCAGGCCCCTAGAGGCAGAAGCTGATGAGCACCACTGTCCACATGGTGCAACCGAGGCTGGGACTCATGCAAGGTCACTCAGCAGTGAAGCTGGTGTTGCCCGAGGTCAGCCTCCCTCTCTGGCCCCTCTATGGGGGTGTCACCGGGCGAACACATGGGAGGAAGTACCCCGGGCTGCTCACCGGGAGGCCACGTCTGTTGCGATCAGGATCCTGTAGATGCTGGACTTAAACTTGGCCAGGGCAGCAAAGCGTTCTTTCTGTGCCAGATCAGGGAGAGAATTGGGGGGGGTGGGGCTTGGGTCAGGTACCATCTTGTAAATATTTGAGCACTTACTGTATAAGGCCTAGGACAGGACGGAAGCCAGAATGGTCCTTCCCTCACAGGGCTCACAGTCCAGTGAGGAAGAATAACTGTGAAAAAGCCAGACTTGGCAAATGGGTGGCAGGAAGAGTGTTCCAGGCATAGGGAAGAGCCTAGGCAAAGGCAAAGAGGCGAGGAGGAGTCTCTGGCAAGGCTGGCAGGTGGGGGTCTCCTCACCTGTTTCATCATAGAATGCAGAGCCACAGTGGGGAAGTTGAACTTGCGTAGCATCATGCACAGTACCTGGCAGGTCCTGGTGGAAAGGATACACTGTCAGGCCCTCCAAAGCTGGGGTCCTGGGAAAGTGCTCTTGCCCCTACCCCTGCCTAGGACCACAAGCAGGTGGCCCTGCACAGACAGGAAAGGACAAGCAAAGGTGCAGGATATCTTGCCCACTGATGTCCTTTCTGCTGACTCCTCTCCTAGCCTAAGCCAGTAATAGTTAGCGCCACATCCAGACCTTTCTCTTCAAGTAGCCAATAAATTCTCGGGGGCAGCACCAGTTAGGAGGTCCCATCAACGTGGTATGGACTGCCCATCTACTGGCTCACGTTAGAACAGTCTACAGCTTCTTGTCAATCAGAAGATTCTAAAGCTCCCTGGGACTATGAGGAGAACAGCCCGGGGTGTGGGTGCTGCTATATTGGGCCTCAGTGACACCTTTAGACCACAGTGAATAGGCTGTTCCAAGGGTGGGGACAGCCTGGGACCCCTGGTTAAGGGCAGATGTGAGGAACCCCAAATCCTGACTCCACCTTTAAAAGAGGTGACCCTGGTGAGTGGCTTGATCTCTCTGAGCCTCCTTGAGCAAATCTTCTAAAACCTCTGGTCTGAGCAGAGGCCCTTGAGTGCTGAGGCTGGCTGTGGCCTCCCACCTGTGACATCAGGCCATCTCTTGAGCCTCCATGGTTTGTGGGAGGCTGGCCCACCAAACTCACTTGCATGTGTTGGTGAAGATGATGATGGACCAGTCCTCATGCTCATCCTGGAAGTTCTGGATCAGGTGGACCAAGTAGGCGTCCTTGACCTTCTCAGGCACCAGTAGGTAGCGCTGGTCTAGCTGTTCTACTGTGCGTACCCTGGGAGGGGTGGGTCTCAGTTTCCCCTTCTGTTGAATTCAGACAATGCCCTGCCCACCTATGGGCAATAACCTCCACTGGGTGTATTGGGTATAACTCCCCACCACCACCTCCTGCCCCCCACCCGCCATCCGAGGAATGTGGCTGTGGACTCACGGGGCCTGAGCCTCCCAGAAAAAGGGCTGGTTGGTGGCCAGGCCCTGCAGCTCCTTGAGTGTGTCAGTCAGGGTGGCACTGAAGAGTAGTGTCTGCCTGCGGGCCGGCACAGCTGCCAGGATGGCCTCCAAGTCCACAGTGAAGTCAGTGCAGCCCTGCTCCAACAGCCGGTCTGCCTCGTCCATCACCTGCAATGTGCAATACCAGCAGCAGGGGGTAGTGGTAGTGAGTTTGAGGTGAGTGCACTGCCGGATGCTGGCAGGCATCCCCCTTGTTCCACCTTCCCATCTTTGTTCATGAGCCTGGGAGCACTTTCCCTCGAGGTCTTGGGAGGTCCTGCGCGCTCACCTGTCTCAGCTCCAGTGTCACTTCTTCAGACAGGCCCTGCTCCTAACCACCCTCGCTGGTACAGGCTACCTCGAGTGGGTCTCTGAGCTATCCTTGTCTTACTCCTAACATTCTACTGGATGGCCTGTGGGATTCATCTATTTTCCAAATAGATGAATCAGTGCTCAGGCTAACTCACCAGAAAGCGGATCTTCTTAATGCTGAAGGTGTTGGAGCTGCGGATGTGGTCAGCCAGGCGCCCCGGAGTGGCGATGACCACATGTGGTTTCCGGGAGAGCTCCAGGGCCTGGGCCACCATGTCTGCAGGTGGAGGGCAGGAGGTAGAGCTGGGCAGGTGGTCCAAGGCTGCAGGGGTCCCATACCCAGAGCCTCCCTGGGGGCCCCATACCCATGCCGCCAACAATGATGCAGTCTTTCAGGCCCAGAGGCTTCCCCAGGACCCGGAACTGCTCTGCAATCTGGTAGGCCAGCTCCCTGTGGGTGTGAAGAAGCCAGTTTGGATAACATAGAGGTTCTGGGCCCGTCTCCCATTCTCATTTCCACCCCCAGAGCTTCCTGACTCGCTCTCTTCTATTCACACACCCTCCATAGCTTCCAGTCTCTTTTGGAAAAAAGTTCTCACAATTAGTGTTTGAGGCCTGCATGGACCCTTCCCCCTCACCAGACTGGGCCCCAGAATAGCCCATGGCCCCTCCCTTACCAGTCCTTCCCTACACAAACTAGCCTCTCCTCCTCCCAATTTCTCAGCACTAGCCTTGACACCCCTCACCAAAGCCTGAAACCCAAGCATCAGTCCCTTCTCCTCTGGGGCTAGTTAGTGTCCAAGTCCCCTTGGCCCCAGCTCTAACCAGGCCTCTCCTCAGCCCATGTCCCCACTTCCTGGCCTCTTGTCTTGCCCTCTCCTAATCACATTCCTTCAGAATCAATTTTAACCTAGCATTTGAGGCCTTTCTCAAGCTGGCTCTAATATGTTCAGCCCCCAATACCCTTTCTGTTCCCTGCCTCTCAAACCTCTGCATGAATGTACTAGCGGTTCCCTCTACCTAGATTACCTTTCCCCAAACTTGTCGCTTTGAGAGACCCTTCTCATCTTTTAAGGCACCCCTGACTGAAGCCTTCCTTGACACCACATTCACAGCATGCAGTGTCTACCTCTTACAAAACTTACCGTGTCAACCACCAAGTCTTTCTAACCAAAAACAAGAGATGTGCCTATTCTTAAGGTATAAGGCTATTGACAGCTCCTGTCTAGCCAGCAATTTCCCTGAGTCAAGCTCTGTGGTCAGCACTTTTCACACACTATCTTAATTCTGCAGCATGATTTCTGTCCCCATTTTGCACACAGGAGAAGTATGGCAAAGAGAGTAAAGTTGCTTGCCCAAGAAAACACAACTGGTTAACACATCCAAGAGGCCTGTGGGGGGCTCACCTGGTGGGTGTAAGGACAAGGCAGAAGATGCCATAGGGATCCTCAGAGAGCTTCTGCAAGATGGGCAGGACAAATGCTGCTGTCTTGCCACTGCCCGTCTTGGCACAGCCCAGGCAGTCCCGACCTAGGCAGAGGGCAAAGCAACATCAATAGTTTAGGCGTAGACAGGTGTTCCATTGAGTAGTTACTGTGTGCTTGGTACTAGCCCATGCCCTTTCCATTCTGGGCATACTGACAAATTCTAGGAAGGATAGACCATTATCTTTCTCATTTAACAGAAAAGGAAACTGAGACTCAGAAATTTGCCCAGGAACACAGCCAGTGAGTAGCAGGCTGGACTAGAACCCACATCCATGACCCAAGATGCTACTAACCGCTACCTCATTTTGACAACCCTCCCCCCCACCACCATCATCTGAGCTTAGGGAACCTGTAATGCCCTCCTGCAATCTGCATCTTATGTTCCCTATTGATTCTTTCACCTTTGTTAATTTAATCCGTCAACTTCTCACGTCCTAAGCTTCCTGAGGGCATCTCTGCAATGGCAAAACTAGATTGGGCTAGAAGAATGGGGAGAAGAGCAGTCACGCTATCAGAATCCTGGATCTACCAGTAATCTTGACAGCCTCAGTTTCCATTTGTAAAATGAAGACGACAGAGCGCAAGTCGTACTCAATTTAGCCAGTACTATCAGTTAGTCATTCACCAACACCTTCCTGAGTTCTGAGACTATGGAAGTTTCAGGGGTTATATCACTTGTGCGCGGACACACAGTGAGTGAGTCGCGTAACCTAAAGGCTAACAACACTGCTGGTCTGTCTCCGGAACCCAGGCTCCCCGAAACGCCCGAGGCTGCTCTCGCGTAGCAGGACCAGCAAGGATAAAGGGAAAGGAGGGGGCGACAGGAAAGGAGACGCCTCCTGGGGAAGAGGCCGGGCTACACTCACCTTCCAGGATAGCTGGGATGCAGCCAAGCTGCACGGGCGTGGGTTGCTTCAAACCCAGCTGCCGACATTGTTCCACGAGCCAAGAGGATAGCCCGAGCTCAGAAAACCCGGCCATCCTCGTTGCCAGCTTTTGAACTCTCGTGAGCTGCGCTTCCGGCGCGTGCCAATTGCGTAATAAAATTTTTTACCATTGATTGGATGCTACTCCTGCGTGGTTCCACCCTCTTAAGCTCTCTCTGCCATTCCCAGCCTAGGTCACATCCTTACCATGTTTTTCCGAATCCCATTGGTTCGCAAGATTAAATCAAACTACAATTCCCTAAATGCCATGCGAGATGCACTTGTGTCACCCGCCCCTTTACCCTTGTTTAGGACTTTCCCATTGGCTCATCTTCAAGCCGGACGAGTAAACTACGTTTCCCGGCGTGCCCCGCGGTGGATCCCCGCTTCCTGTGGACGTGTCCCTCCGGAAGAGGAGAGGGTTAGACCAGAGCGAGATGGCTCCTCCGGCTCCTGGCCTGGCCTCCGGCGGCTCTGGGGAAGTGGACGAGCTGTTCGATGTGAAGAACGCCTTCTACATCGGCAGCTACCAGCAGTGCATCAACGAGGCGCAGAGGGTGAAGGTGCGGCGGCTCTGGGGCCGGGGATAGATGGAGGCCGCTTCCTGGTGGCCGCGGGTCGCGCTCTGTTTTTAAAAACTCTCTTTTGGTGGCATTTATACCTCACGCATCTCTTCAGAGGCGGTGAGGAGTTAATCCTCCTCCCATGACATCACCCGAAGCAGTAGCAGTTTTTACTTAGAGCGCTTGCTCTGCGCCCTGGAAGGCGTTTGAGTAAAAGAGGCGTTTATGCCACTATAGTAATAATAATGGTAGTAATTCTCATTTGTTGGCCGCCATACCCTCAATACCCGTGAAGTAGGAACTGTTTATCTCATTTCACAGATGAAAATACCGATTTTCAAAAGAGAAATGACTTCCTCGACGTTACACTGCCCCACTAGCCCGGTTATTTCTCGCCAGACTCGCTCTTTCATTCATTCCTCAGTGAGCATCTGGATGGGTTAGGCAGTGTGTTCGTGCTGGGCTCAAAACATTGATAAAATAGACAAAACTCTCAGCTCTTTTTTGGGAACCTCAGCCTGGCAAGGGAGACAGTAAAGGAGTAAATAAATGAGTAAGTCAAGAGGTGGTGTGATATAGAGTGAGGGAATTAGCTTGGCTGTTTGAGAGCTAGAAAATAAATCTGCAGGCAGGTCCAGCCAGAGAGAAGCTGATGACCGGGGGAGGGGGGGGCAGCAAGAGCTGTTAGTAAGACCTTTAAGGGAAGGACATGGGTCTTCTGTCACTTTGAGTGAACCACTGGAGAATTTTTAAGAGCATGGAACATAGCAGGTTCTTTGCCTGCGTTCACAGCCTAGTGTTCCAAAGAGAGTAAACAAAGAAGCGAGTGAATAGTACTTAGAACTTGAGCACTACGTTCGGGCAAAGGGAGATAAAAAGTACTCAGTCTAAAATTGGGGGAGGGTTGGCTGCTTCATGTGGGAGTGGTCCAATCAAGCATTGCCTCTCCCATTCATTTGAACCTGAGACTGAACTTTGAGAAGCATTTAGCCCCATAAGTTGCTACAAAGGTGCTGTGGCAGGTGCAAGATCAGGGTAATCAAGGCATGAGAGGCCAGTGTAGCAGAAGTATATGTGTGTGGGGGGGGTTGTCGGGGGACAGGATGGAGAATGATGTGGGCAGGGTGAGAGGAAGGGCCTTGTGGGCCACAGCAGGGGTTTGGATTTTATTCCGAAGGTGTGGGATGCCATCAGAGCACCAAAGAAGGGTGTGGTAGATATCTTCACAGAGGCAACCAGATGATTGGGAGGAATTTGGACTCTGAGTAGAGAAGGCTTGCTTTCCATTGCTTCTCATCTTCAGCAATGAACCCGATATCCCTGAGCGTCTGTATAATGGGGATAAAACCTCAAACAGACTTCAGGAAGCTGTTAGAGTTTGTTGAGATAACATTTGCACGATTGTATTAATTTCCTGTTGCTGCCTTGACAATTTACAACAAACAGCATAAGACAACACTAATTTATTAATCTCTCATGGTTCCTGTAGGTCAGAAGTCCAGTACGGCTCTCACTGTGCTAAATTCAAGGTGTCATCCAGGCTTTGTCTTTTCTGGAGGTTCTAGGGAAGAATCTGCTCCCAGACTCATTCAGATTGTGGGCTCTCCACCTGGGGCCACTCTTAGCTCCTAGAGGCTTTTCTCCAATTCTCAGCCTTGCATATACTCCCCCCACCCCAATCCCCATCTCAGAACCAGCCATGGGATTTTCACATTTGAAGTCTCTCGAATTTCCCTTTCTGCTGCGTTCCTTCTGCCTTGTCTGTGCTTTTAGGGCTTCCATGATTAGAATTGGCCCTCCTGGATAATCACACTCCCCATTTTAGGGTCCATACCTTAATCATATCTGCGAAGTCCCTCATGATGTATTGCAAGCTGTTTACAGGTCCCTCATGATGTAATGCAAGCTGTTCACAGAGATGGCCTGGAACTTACTTAGCCCACCACTAAAATTGTATGTGCCTCGTTGCTGGAGTAGACTGTGAGAAGATTGAAATAGACTTGGGCTCAGATTCCCACTCTTTTATGTTGTCTCTGCAACCAGGGCTGAGCCTCAGTTTCCCCTCCTATCAGATGGGAACAAGGACACCTCAGTAGGGTCACTGTAAAATTCAGCATTGCACTCATGTTCACTTTTTTTTTCTTAATGTTTTTATTGATTTCAGAGATAGGAAGGGAGAAAGAGAAACATCAATGATGAGAGAGAGCCATTGATCAGCTGCTTCCTACACACCCCCTGCTGGGGATCAAGCCCACAACCCAGGCATGTGCCCTGACTAGGAATCGAACCTGGATCCCCTGTATCATAGGCTGATGCTTACCCTCTGAGCCACACCGGCCGGGCTATGTTCACCTTTTGGTTTCTGCCATGTGTCTGTGCTGCTTACATCATAGCAATGTGTTATTTGAGTCTTCTCACATCATAATATGCAAACTTTATATTACTGCTGAAGGAACCAGCATGATCTGCTGTAC
Source organism: Miniopterus schreibersii (assembly GCF_964146895.1). Taxonomy (NCBI): domain Eukaryota; kingdom Metazoa; phylum Chordata; class Mammalia; order Chiroptera; family Miniopteridae; genus Miniopterus; species Miniopterus schreibersii. The sequence continues at coordinate 74,366,241 of NC_138105.1, read as the reverse complement.
ATAGAGAGTGACTGAAAATAAAGGAAATCATGCCAGTGGTCACCCTGGCTGGAGGCACACACAACTCAGCTTCTGAGCCATGGACATGCCAAGTCATTATCCCTGAGGCATGCAGAGAATGGGAGCACTGAGCCATTTAATATCATTTAATTCTGGTCCATGGAGCACCTAAGCCTCTTAGGCAGCCTGTACTGCATTCAGTGCTATCCCCCAAAAGATATGTCCAACCCAGAACCTGTTAATGTGACTTATTTGGAAAAGGGGTCTTGGCAGATGTAATTCAGTGAAGGATCTCTAGATGAAATCAGCAGGGATTTAGGAAGGCCCTAAATTGAATGACTTATCCTTCTAAGAGAAAGGCAGAGAAAGTTTTGAGGCAGACAGAGAAGATGGAGGCAGAGGTTTATGATGATACAGCCATAGACCAAGGAATGCCCGGAGCCACCATAAGATGGACTAGGCAAAGAAAGATTCTCCCCTAGAGCCTTTGGAGGGAGTGTGGCCCTGCTGACACCTTGATCTTGGACTTCTGGCCTCCAGGACTGTGAGGGAATAAGTTTCTATAATTTTCTGCTGTTTTAAGCCCTCAGTTTGTGGTAGTTTGGGTACAGTGTCCCCAGGAACCTCAGATGGGCATCACCTGAAGTGGCTCCAGGTAGAACACTGGTGTGTCCTAGCACTATGTCACCATGATGTTCCTGTTTGTCAGACACTTTTCAAGTGCCCACAAGATGGCAGGCACCATCCAGGTATTGGGGACAAAACAGAAGAAAGCCTCAGAGGAGCTGACCATCTAGTGTGGTCAGGTGACTCTCATGGCCAGTAACGGAGGGAACGCAACCCCCGACCTCCACTCCATCACTGGCCTCCCACATAGTACCTCTTGCTCTCAGGCTTCACTGAACCTATCCACTGCCTGGGGGCAGGTAGGACCACCCCGGTGTCAGGCAGCACTGATAGGCATGGGCCTCCTAGTTGGTTTCTGAGCTCCTAGATGATTCTGATGAGCTGTCAATACTGCGTATTAGAGCGCTCACCTGGTGCCCCTAGTCTGTACATCTGTGTTTGTTCTTACCCCTCCCAGAAGCTTTTCTCTCTCCGGCTAATTGAGAGGGTCCCAAGCATTCACATGTGGCTTCTTGGTGAGACCTTGGCAGTTGTACAGGATCTGTGGTGGTGGTACCCACAGATGGGGCATTTTACAGATGGGGCAGTTGAAGCTCAGAGTTGCCTTTGGGACCTAAGGTCCTCCTTGGATTCCCCCACTGTGTCCTTGCTTCGAAGACACGAAGAGCCAGCATGTGTATTTTTTTAATTGAAGATTATGTAAGGACCCCCAGATGGGTTGTTCACACCAATGTTTATCTCTGAGGGTCATTTGAAGGTCACTTATTTAGCAGACGTTGTGTTCTAAATCATGGCCAGATCCCCAACCTGGTCACCAAGCCAAAGAAAGCCTTTGGGACCTGCAGTGAAGTTGGCCTGAGGCCAGGAGCCAGGCTACTTATTTGTGGTCTCTCCCATGGCTTAGGAGGACACTGTCGGTCACTACCCTCACCCCCACCCCTCAGGCTGGGGAGAAGAAGGCATAGTGACAAGGATCTGGTTCTCACCTTGGGGAAGGGCAGTCCTGGTGTTCTACCTGTGGAGCTCCAGACCCTTTGTTCCTATGCTGTGGCAGCCATACAGGCCATCTCTCTGGGCTTGTTGGAGAGGCCCCTCTTCCCACCTCACTTTTCTCTGCCAGCCCCTCAGGTGGCCTGTGCCACTGCCCCCACACCCTCTGTTCCACCCCCACTGCTCCTCTGTGTCCTCCTGTTGCAGGCACCACAGGGCCTCCAGGAAGTTGGCCAGCACCCAGGGGTCCAAAAGCTGTTCTCCCAAGAGAGAGTCCCTTCCCTGTCTGCAGCCTCCTGGGACCTTCTCACAGTGCCGCAGTGAATGCTGTGTGAGGTCACCTCACTTCTGCTTCTCGGCTCTGTAGTGGTTAGGCTGAGGCAGTGTAGCCCGTGGACCTTGTCGCCAAGTACAGGGAGGTCCACTCATTCTCACCTGGCCCAGGCTAGACACAGACATCATTGTGCTGGAGCAGCGGAGCTGAGCTCTCCCAGAAATGTCTTCTGAGCGAGGCAGACTTTCATCCCTTCTGCGTGTCATGTTTATTTTTTTTATTTATTTTTTTAAATATATCTTTATTGATTTCAGAGAGAGGAAAGAAGAGGGAGAGAGAGAGACAGAAACATCAATGATGAGAGAGTCATCAATCAAGCCCACAACCGGGCATGTGCCCTGACTGGGAATCGAACCCTGATCGCCTGGATCCCAGGTCGACGCTCAACCGCTGAGCCATGCCCGGCCAGGCGTGTGTCATGTTTAAAGAGTGTTTTAAAACAAAAGCAGGACAGGAGTAAGCTACCTGGAAGTATTTGTAACAAAAATAAGGTCCTCTTCACACATCTCCACCCTGGTCCCATCTGTTCTGCAGCATCACCCGTCCCTTTGTCTTGTGGCTGTAGCAGTTGTGGCACTTTCAGTGCCCAGTTCCTCACCTGGACAAGTGGCTGACGATCAAGCCTCCTTCCCTGGGTGATGTCAGGATAGGACAAGATAGGTGCCCGTGATGCTGTGTTCCCTCAGCGGAGGCTGCCCTCCTGCTGCCCAAGGGCACAGGAAGCTGAGAGCCAGGGCCTGGACTCCACCAGGGAAGCTGTCTGCTCCTGGCCTCTGAGGGCCCATAGCGCACATGGCCCTGTAGGTCCTGACCCACCTCTGTTTCCACAGCCTTCAAGTCCAGAGAGAGATGTGGAAAGGGACGTCTTCCTATACAGAGCGTACCTCGCACAGGTGAGTGTGGGCTGACTGCCTGCATCCCTGGGGTGGGAGAGTAAGGAACAGTGCTGAGTGGAGGTGGGGCGCCTGGCAGGATGAGGGGGTCCCTGAGGGCGGTGGGTGCTGGTTCCAGGCATTGGGGCTTTGTTGGGGGGTGGGAACCCCGAGAAGCTTTTACAGGGCAGGGCGAGTGGAGCTGATAGTGTGCTTGTCTCACCATAGAGGAAGTATGGCGTGGTCCTGGATGAGATCAAGCCTTCCTCAGCCCCTGAGCTCCAGGCTGTGCGCATGTTTGCAGAGTACCTGTCCAGCGACAGCCAGAGGTGAGGATTGTGGGGGGTGGGGTGGGGGGGGAGCCTTCCTCCCTGCCTGCTCACCTCCCTGTGCTTCAGTTTCCCCCACCTGCACAGTCTGGGGCAGTGATGGATTGTGTTTCAAAGGAGCCTGGGGATCAGAGACAGGGTACATGTGTAGATGCCCTCAGGGACTCTGAGGGGCTCCCTGAATGTACAGCCCTGGGTGATGCAGTTGGGGCCTCCCCCAGATATACAGGGCAGGGACCCTCAGCATGACAGAGGAGGTGGCTATACCACCTGCTGCTTGTCTCCTCAGGAGAGGGGCCAGGTGGAGTGCAGGTGGGGTTAACACCAAGACCTCACCCTAAGCTGTGGGTCCACCCCAGACTGCAGACCACCAATTGTCAAACTCCTGAGGGCAATGGCCAGGAGAGGTTGGGGGAGAGACTGTGGGGACCCATAAACGCCACACCCTCCTGTGGCTCAAGGAGGGCATGGTGGGCCTCGCCTGCCCACAGTATGGCCAGAGCCAGGGTGAAATTCCTCAGGACTAGACCCACCTGTGCTTGGCCACCAGCGTGCTGGCCTTAGGTGGTTCCTGCTTTACAGGCTATTTTCACAGGCTATTCCCTCGCTGCAGGGATGCTCACCCAGGTGCATGTGAGCTCATGCCTCTTGGCTTTGGGTGGGATTCGGGTGACCCTGCTTTACCTGTGTGTAGAGCATTCACACAACCCAGCAGGCTCCAAAGCCCACAACAGGGAGCTGTTGTGCTTTGCTCTGTGGGCCAGCAGCCATTTCATCGCAGCCCCAGAAACCCACCACCACCCTAGCCAGTCACCCACAGCACCTGATGCCTCACCTTTCCCAATCTCTGTCCTTTGGAGTTTCCTCCACCAGGATGTGGTCCTGATCTTGGTGACACCACACTTCCCTCATGGGTTGCTGCAGCTGTGGGTGAGACTATTTGCTATGAACCCATACACACACCTCTGCTTCTTTGGAGGGCAGCACCCTGTCTTCTCCACCTGTGATTGGGCTCCTTCACCCATGAAGCCCAAGGCTTGGGAGGGGGTTTGCTTGTGAGCAGTGGCAGCTGAATGTGCCCCCCAAAAGACATGTCCATGTCCTGGCACCCAGAAACTGAATGTGACCTCACTAGAAATGGGGTCTTTGCAGATATAAGTAGTTAAGGGTCTTGAGATCATCCTGGATAGAGGATGGCCCCAAAGTCCAGTGACTGATGTTCTCATAAGCAACAGAAGAGGAGACAGGAGAAGACAGAAGCAGAGATTGGGGTGAAGTGGACACACCAAAGACTGCCGCAACCAGCAGCACCAGAAAAGAGGCCTGAGACAGACTCTCTGTCAGAGCCTCCAGAAGGAGCCAGCCTTGCCCACACCTTGATCTCAGACTTCTGGTTTCCCTACCTTTGAGAGAATAAATTCCTGTTTTGATTCCCCAGTTCATTGTGCTTTGTGTCAACAGCCCCAAGATACTAAGACAAGCAGCCTCCTCAGGCCATCGTTTCTCCCACTCTATACTTCACTAGCCAGGGTAACAAGCCCCATTCTCATATAGAAAGGGAGATAACCCTGGGGGCTCTCCAGGAGCAGTGGCTGCTGTAAGCATTACAGAAAAGAACCCACAAGAAGCACAGGGCATGAGGTGAGTCTCAGGAAAGCAGAGTGGCACATGGTGCATCCATCCTGACAGCACAAGCTGTTGCCCCTTGCAGACAGCCAACAAGAAGACAGTGGAGAAAGTACCAGACCCCATGAGGATAACTACAGTATATGACAGGAACAATGTACAACACTAACGTTGCAACGACAACAGCAGGAACCATGTCCACACCCTGTGTGCCAGGAACTAGGCAGAAAGCTTCGAGAGGTGGCTTCAGGGGCCCCTCATGCCAATCCCAAGTGATCCTTGTACGTGATCCCACCATGCAGGACAGAGAACAGGCTCATATGTGAAGTCATTTGTCCTTCAGGGACCTCCTTGGTGGGTGTGAACAGTGACAGACATGTCCGTGCTCTTTAGGGGCCCTCAAACACAGGTTCTTGGTCAATAGTTCCTCAACACCTGAATAGCACATATGCATTTGTAGAGACTGGACCCTAAATAGCGGTGGTGAGGCAGGCTGGACCCACACCTCCCTTCTCTCATTAACTGTGTAGCAGCCCTTTGAAACATGGGCTCTCAGTTCCATTTTCCAGTTAAGCAAACCATGGTTCAGGCCCACTGGGGCTGTGGGGGTGTCCAGCTGATCCTTGGCCCAGCCCTGATTCCACCTGGGCTGCCAGCCCCCGGCCCCAAGCCCAGCATGTCGCCCACCTGTCAGGAGTAGCTGGCAAGCTGGGCCAGGACATAGGACTCCTCGGGAAGGCGGCGACATCACTGGTGTGAGATTCACTTGTACAGCCTCATGTCCCTGCACAGGCACCCTTGACGAGTCAGCCTGTCCCTCTGTGTCGGGCAGAGTGGACACAGCAGCCAAGTAGGTCTGAGGGCCAGGGGACCCTAGGCCTGGGTCATCATTTGTGCTGCTTAGTGGGCATGGCCCTTCCTGCACCACTCTCCCCCACAAGGCCTGGAGCACCCAGCCTTGGTTTCCCTGTCTGTGTGAGGGTGAGAAGTGCCTCATGGGAAGGTGGTGAGGCTGGCATGCATTGGTGCTAGTCAGAGACAGTTGGTCCTGTTCTGTCCCTTGCTGCTCTGCACGCCTGGGGGCCTACCTCACCCACTTTGAGTATGTCTGTTCTCGAAGCAGGGAGGCTGCCTCCTGCCCTGGACCCTAAGCACCTTGTTTTAACAGGGACACAATCGTAGCCGAGCTGGACCGAGAGATGAGTAGGAGTGTGGATGTGACCAACACTACCTTCCTGCTGATGGCTGCCTCCATCTACTTCCATGACCAGAACCCAGACGCTGCCCTACGTGCCCTGCACCAGGGGGACAGCCTGGAGTGGTGAGTGGCCCTTCCAGTCTCCAGATTGGTCAGGGCCTCTTTGTCTGTTGTCATGGGAATGGTGAGGTAGAGGCTGCTTTGAGAGATCTGCAGGGTCCAGTCCTCCCATTCAGGCTGCAGCTCCCATTTTTGGTCCAGGAGACACTCCTTTCTGCACAGTTGGGCCACTGCTGAAAACCCTGTTCTGACAGCAGAGCAGAAAGCACCTTTGTCTCTGCCCGTGGTTTCTGCACATACACATCCTTTGTGTTCTGCCCTGGCCTTTCCACAAACTCCCTGGGTCCCCCCAGTCCCTCCTGAGGCTGACCCTTGTTTAGGGCCCAGTGCACTGTCTAGTTAGTTCCACCCCCTACCCCAGGAGGTCACTCTGGGCCTATCCAGGGTGCTGTGTCCAGAGCTCGCCCCAGAGGTTGCAGCTGCCCTCTCCCATGAGTTCTTTGGTACCTGCCTTCCCTCAGTTATTTGGTCACCATACATTTGTTACATATCTGTTTATGTTCTACCTTGTTCCAGAAAGGGGGTTTGCATCAGTTTAGAAACAGATGTAGTGCAGGGCTAACAAGGCAGTGGACTCTGTGTTTCTCAGGCTGCTTTGAGGGCTGCTCTGGGTGCTAGGTCATGTTCTGGTGGGAAAACTTGGGAATGAGCAGCCATATAAGTAGTAGGCAGTCACAGCTGTCTAGGGCCGAAAGGGAGGCAGTGGGTTCGGAAATTGAGGGGGTGATTACCTGCCCTCACTCAGTGCAGCATCTCTGACTGAATTTGGGAAGGAGCGGGGCTGTGACACGGATATGGTACCCAGCCTGGACAGGGTACCCATGGGCCTGAAGCCTGCACCCTGGGGACCCCATGGAAGCTCCCAGCCCAAGCATGGTCAGTGGCAAGACGTGGAAGCCAGGGCCTCAGAGGTGGAGTAGGGCTTGGCCCAGTGAGCAATGCCCAGGTCTGAAGGCAGGACTGGTGGCCTGAGCACTCATAAGAATGTACTAGAAGGTAACATGCATATGGGAGTGGAGTGGGGAGGGTGCTTACTGACCATCTGCCCTGTCCCACAGCATGGCCATGACTGTGCAGATCCTGCTGAAGCTGGACCGCGTGGACCTCGCCCGGTAAGCCCTTCTCTACCTATCCCCACCTGGGGCTGCTATGCTGGGGCCTATGTATCAGGGCTGTCGGAACAATGACAAGTCCACATCAGGACCCTGTGTTCTCCAGAAACCAGTCCTCTGCCCTCAAGGAGGCACTCAGAATGGGGACTGCTCCAGAACCCACCCCAAGACCCAGAACATGGTGGCATGATCGTTTCTCCAGTTATTTCATTCCAGTCTGTTGGGTGAATACTATCCTTACCCACCTTTCTCTACAGGAATGAGGGGTGGCAACGTCCATGCCTGTTTTCCCTCTGTGATGTAGGTGGTGTGGCAGTGTTGGGGTGGGCTTTTCAAGTGTAGTGGGGCCAGCATGTACGAGTCAAGGGGGGGTGGCCGGGCCAGGGTCTGTGAGCCAGTATGTGTGTACACCCCATGAGCAAGGAATAGGACTGTGTTGGAGGGGCACCAGCCAAACCACTTGGCTCCCTCCCACCTCTTTCTTCCACCCCCAGGAAGGAGCTAAAGAAAATGCAAGACCAAGACGAGGACGCCACCCTCACCCAGCTGGCCACTGCCTGGGTCAACCTAGCCGTGGTGAGCCCCTGGCCACACGGGGCTTGGGGACAGGGTGCAGAAACATCAGAGTGCCAGGAGGTAGCCCCCTGAATCCAGAGCTGCTGCTCCCATTGGAGGAATACAGATGTGGGGTTCCAGGGATGCACTGGACTACTGCTTATTTGGGACCAGGGTCCCATCCCCCAAAGGAACCCCCCAGCCCAGGCCACCCCTGGCATGTTTCCCACTTCACTCAGCCTCAGTCTTAACCCTGTTCAGGGCTTTTTGCAGCCGAGTGACTTGGCCAAAGCCAGAGTGAACAAACTGGGGACTCCAACCAGACTTGGAGCACATCTGCCCACACACCTTCCCAGGGACATGCCCTCTCCTCCAGAGTCTGACCCTGTGCCTAGAAGCTGCTCAGATTGCTCTCTGGGCTCCTAGCACTGGGTGGTTGCCAGTGTCCCCTGGCACCTTCCCCTGCGCCCAGCCCCCTCCTCACATGCCTGAGCACTCCATCCCCCGTCTCCTGGCAACAGACCCTTTTCTGTTTTTTGGCACTTGGCTACTGTTTTCCGAGTTGCTTTTTTGTATGAGCCTTTTAAAATGTGCTTCCCATCTGTGTCTATGCTGCCCTCGGGGGTTGAGGCCTCACCCAGGCAGGTTTCCAGTATGTGCTCAGTTCAGTTCGACGAACCCGCCGACAATACTCTCTGGTAGCCTTGCCTGTTTTTACAAGCACACCTTGGTCTCATGCTCCCTTGCAAGTGTGACCCTGCACCTTTAGCAAAAGAACAGAACTCAGAACTTGGTGGGCAGGGTCGGGTCTGCTGGTTACAGAGAAGAGACTGCCCTTGACACACAATGTGACCCAGTGGTGTCCACTTGACCTTGGCCCAGATGTCCATGGGCTAACTCTCCCTTTGAAGCTTCAGCTTCAAGTCTATAAACTGAGGATTGGGGAGCTAAGTATGAGGTGACTGCGTGCTGTTTTGGTCTCTTTGGCAGAGCCTAGGCTGTGTGGGGGTCTCTGCACAGGGGCAGTGTCCAAGGAGTGACTGCCATGGGCTGGCTCTGCTGGGATCACCTATTGCAGAGTGCTGGAATTGCTCTGCTCTGAGGCAGCGGGCCGGGGTAGGGTCAGGCAGCAGGGTGACAAAGCAGTGATATCAGCTGTCCCCACAGGGCGGTGAGAAGCTACAGGACGCCTACTACATTTTCCAGGAGATGGCTGACAAGTGCTTGTCCACTCTGCTGCTGCTCAATGGGCAGGCGGCTTGCCACATGGCCCAGGGCCGCTGGGAGGCCGCTGAGGGCGTGCTACAAGAGGCACTGGACAAGGTAGGGGAGGCCCAGCCCACACCCCCAGGCTCCTGGAGAGGACAGCAGGTGACATGGGTCACATGGGGATTTTAATGTGAATCAGCTAAAACTCATGATTACAAACAAAAACCCTGATTCCAGCTTCTCTTGGAAATGGGAGGGCCTCATCAGCTGGGGCCTGACTTGGCCTGAGCTGAGTGGACATGCATGCCCAGCCCTTCCTTGCTGTGACCTTGGCTGCCTGGTCTGGGGACCTCAATGTCATGCCTCACCTTGGTCTGTATTTGGAAGAGACACCCACTGTTCACTATGAGGGAAGGGAGAGTGGGCTGCTGACAGGAGGTGGTGCCTGGACCCTGTCAAGAAGAGGGACCAAGAACACTGTCCTCTGGGGTGGCCATAGTTCTCTTCTCCCCACTGACATCTGAGGTCTTTTTGCTATGTTTTTATAACTGGAAAATACATTAAAGCTTCTTCCATTTTTAGAAAACATCTTTTAATATAATGAGAAACTGACAGCGGTAGGAAGCTTTCTCCCTTTTCATTTCTGCAAGGGGCTGAGTTATCAAAAGATTGCAGAGTGGAGATGGGCCAAAGGGATGTTAGTCCGGTGGTCCTATGGGCTGGTATCCTCAGGCTACACTTGTTGAGCCACCTCAGGGTGCCCTATGCTGGCAGAAGAAGCTAGATCTCTGCAAAGAAGGGCAACATGGGGTGGAGTGGCCTTGTGGTGGCTGTGCATCCTGGGTGATGCACCTCTGCCCCAAGTGCCCTAGCAAGCTCCCTGCATATCCCTGCCTTGCAGCCACCAGGGGTTCTGGCTGAGGTTCCTGGCCAAGGTATTGGCCAGCTGGTTCCCAGGGTTCCATGTGCCTCAGAGCCCAGTGTGGGCCAGTGGGGTGGTGTCACCCTCCTGGAGGTTCTGATAATTTCCCAGCAGCTTCCTGCCAAGGCCTCCAGGGAACAGGCAGGGCAGGTGGGGTCTGCCTGTGGTCTCAGACCTCATCCTCCAGCATGAGGGACAGCTGGGCTGTGGCAGCACTGAGGCTGCCTTTGGCCAGGCTTTGTTACTTTGAGATTTGAGATTCTTGTGGTAAATAGGCCCCTCCCAAATTGTTACAGGGCAGGGGGCGCTATCCCAGTCTGATCTGATGAGGCAACTAGCTCAAGAGGGGAAGCAGCTGGCATGGGGAAGTGGGAGGTCAGGAAGGAGGTCCCTGAGGTCACTGTCATGCAGAGTGGCCAGTGTGGGGAGCACTCAGGGTTTTAGAGCCTTGACCCTGTCCTACCTCTGAAGGTGTAACCTTGTGCAGGTCACATCCCCACCACATCCCCAGGGTGGTGGGGAAGGGACATCATCCTGTCTGAGATGGGGGTGAGCAGGTCAAGTTGGGGGTCTGGAGGTGCTGACCCTGTTTTCCCAGTGTCCCTATGTTTTTAGGACAGTGGCCATCCAGAGACGCTGGTTAACCTCATCGTCCTGTCTCAGCACCTGGGCAAGCCACCTGAGGTAGGCCCCCTCCCCCAACCAGGTGAAGGAGGGTTGTCTGGCCCTCACAAAGCCAGCCTGGGGTAGGTGGGGGTTTCTGGTGTGGCCTCGGCTCCAGAGGAAGCTCAGGGCCTCAGGGTCTGGACTTCAGTGTTGGCCTGGGGTATGGGCAAAAACTCACTCCCCATGGGCAGGTACAGTTGCCATCGCTGATGGGGCCTGGGGAGTTGGAGTTGTGGGTGCTCTCCCAGGTCCCTAACCCTCGCCGGGGCCACAGGTCAGCTGCTCCCATGGGTCCTAAGGACAAGTGGGCTGAGGCTCAGAGAGGGCATTAGGGCCAGGACCCCAACCTGTGCTACCCCAGGGTGGGGGGTGGCTAACAGGATGGAAGAGGGGCTCTGGAGTGATCCACCTTGTCTGAGTGTGGGGAGGAAGGAGGATGCCGGAACACTGTTCATTTAGGTGACTGGCCCAGCTGGGGATCCTGGCCCTTAGAGAAAAACTTTTAGGGAGCCTCAGCTAGGGTGGTGCAGGACAGATAGGATGACCTTCCTACTCACCCCAGAAACAGACCTAGACTCCTAGTCTCAGGGAGACAGAGCCAGACAAATGCCTTAGCCCCATATAGTCAGGGCTAGACCTGGTGGGTGGGGCAAGGCTGCCAGCAAAGGCTCTGCTGGGGTTTCAGTCCCCAGACCTCTGGGTGCATCAAACTCATTCCCTTCCCAACCCCGTTCCCCCTGCCCTGCCCTCCACTCTTCCTGGCTCCCCACCCTCTGCCAGGTCCCTGGTCCCTGCGCAGTCCATTCCTGTGAACCCTGTGGTGCATCCTCCATGTGCCAAACTCTGGCACTGTTTCAGGGTGGGGCAGTGGGGTACATGTGGGGAGATCAGGGCTCCTGCCAGGGAGTCTGCTTAGTGGCCCTTGTCCTACCCCACCCCTGCCCTTCCAGTCAGAGCCACAGGGCGTCCCTGTGCTCAGTTAACCGCAGCCTTACCTTCCCAACAGGTGACAAACCGCTACCTGTCCCAGCTGAAGGACGCACACAGGTCCCACCCCTTCATCAAGGAGTACCAGGCCAAGGTGAGCTCCCAGACCCCCCGAGGCCCACCAGGGAGGGCCCGGAACTCAGAGTCTGACTCATGTGTGCTTCCCTTTCTCTTTTGCCCCCTATTTCATGTTGAAGGAAAACGACTTTGATCGGCTACTACTGCAATATACCCCCAGCGCCTGAGGTCGGCCCCAGATGCAGTTTCCTCAGTGGGAAGATGAGGCCCAGCCGTGCTGCCCTCCCCACTGGGCACTCACCTTCGTCTTTTCTTCCTCTCTTTGGCCAGAGGCAGAGGCTGGAAGCCCAGCCCTCTTCTGTCAATAAACGTCTCCACTCTGGGTATCCCCATATGAACCATGTTTGCACTAGCCACTTTGAGAGGGGCATTTGGGAACCAAGGCTGGGAGAGGAAGGGTGTGGGCATGGGGTCCTGGAGACCAGGGTCTATGAACAGCAGCTGCAGGGACTCCTTTGCCCCTCAAAACAGCTGTCCCATGCTGCTGAGCTGAAGGTGGCACAGCCATGTCCCCCAAGCCCAGTTTGCATCCATGGAAACTGAGGCATAGAGAAGTCATAGCCATCATGAGAGGCACCACTTTTCAAACCCAGGACCCCCAGGTGGTCTGTAGGTGGTGAGGGGGCTGGAAGTGCTCAAACCTCAGCTTGGCTAAGCGACTAAGGAGTATGCTGGGCCCTCATGGAAGTAAACATCAGCCTCCCCCCGGCCCCTGCTCCTTGGTGCTGCTGTGCAGTGAGTCATCAGCCAAGCCTGAGACCTGCTGTGATTAGGGTCATGGGTGCTGGAGCGCCAGCTTAGAGAAATAAAATAGTGATTGCCCTGAGAGATAAGAGGAAGCAGGACAACAGAGAGGGAGGTAGATAGGTGGGTTAGGGGACCTCTGGGATGAGGTCACCATCAAGCTATGTCCACCCGAACAATAAGAAGTTGCTGCCAGGCCAGGTTCTGGGGGACGAGCATCTTAGGCAGCAGGAACAGCCTAGGCAAAGGCCCTGCGCCATACTGGGCTCCATGAGCTGGACAGGGCTTCTTGCCTTTTGTCCCTGGACCAGTGTCTGAGTCTTTCCCAGGGAGGAAATAAGATACCTGAGTTCCCAGTGCCTGGCCTCATCTGCCTCATGTGGCTACCCAAACTCAGGCCCTTAGTTGCCAGGACAGGACACAGAGCAAGGGATGGCCATCAGTGGAGCTGTCCCCCAGCCCCTCCCTGCCTGTGTGGAGCTCAACAGGGAAGAGGTGCAGAGGCGGCCTCCCCAGGCAGGGGCATCAGTGGGGAGAGAGGAGGCCTGTCCTCAGGTGGGGCAGGAAAGGGGCACCAGCCATGGGACCTCAGCAGCCCCTTACCAGGCCCCTAGTGTCTGGGAGCCCTGGTCTCCAACTGCCAGCGCCAGGAGCTACTTTCCATTCCCGCCTTGCACCCACCTGTTGGCGGCTTCCTGTTTGGGCCTCGCCAGAATGAAACTAGAGGCTGAGCTGGGCTCATGGGCAGGGGCCCTCTCTCATTACTGATGGGTGCCATGGACACCAGATAGTGCTGGGTGGGAGGACAGAGTTGGGTGGTTGGGAAGATCCAGGGCTACCCCTCAGGCAGGTCTGGACCTATGGGGGCCTGTCCAGCCAGCCCAGGACCTCTGAGCCCCTCTGCCTGCCAGGTTGGCTATGGCATTAGTCATCCAATGAGATGGTTGAATCCCTGTCTATGTGGACATTCAAAAATAGGTACAGCAGGACAGATGGTGACAAGTGCCAAGGAGAAGACTGATGGGGGGGGGGGGGTCAGGGAGATACACTGAGCAAGTGACATTTGTAGGTGAAACCTGAAGTTAGAGGAGGAGATGCCCTGCCAGTAACCACATTCTTCTAGGCAGAGGCAACAGCAAATGCAAAGGTCCTGAGGCAGAACTGTGCCTGTGGTATTGAAGGACCAGGGAGAAGCCCAGTGTGACTGCAGTGGAGGGCACAAGGTGGAGAGAAGGGCAAGAGGGCAGGTAGTGAGTCATAAGAGTTGAGCTTTTACTCTGAGTAATGGAAACCATGAGGACTGTAAGCAGAGAAGGCTCCCTCTGACCTCTGTGCAGGGTGAGCAGGATGGCAGGTAGACCCAGGACCACATGAGACCGTGCAGGTGCAGAGAAGTGGCTGGATTCAAGAACATTCGAAGGTGGGGCCACAGAATGTGCTGCAGGACTGGATGAGATGAGGGGAAGAAGAAATGAGGGCCTCTTGACTCCCTGTTTTCACCTGTGCACCTGGTGGCTGCGTGGGACCTAGCCTAGCTCCTGCAGAGCCCACACTGATGCCTGTGTTCTGCACTTCAAAGGCTAGGGAATAATACCAGGAGTGGGGGTAAAGGTGGGCAGGAGTCCTGGGGGCTGGGATGAGGGCTATCAGTGCCAGGTGAGGTGATGTCCCCAACAGGAGACCAGTGCCCTCAGTGATGGCTGTTGGGGGCTTCAGGCAGTGAATGGAATATTACCTGAGGTGGTCGCAATAAAGTCTGGTCTTGATCCAGCCTCTGAGCACAACCCCTCCCCCCCGGGGGGGGCACCCACTCACTCACTTGGCCTCCCCAAGGCCTGTGTTAACCTGCTGCAGGGGAGTCCTGCCAGGTCATCAGGGTCACAGGGAGCATTGGGTGGCCTTCAGACACAACCTAGACTTTCAGGCCCCCTGGCCACTCCTCCAGGGAGCCCCCTGATGCCTGCAGCCCCTGCCTCACACTTGAAACTCCTGAATCCTGGGTAGGTGCAGAGGAGCAAGCCTGGGTCCACATCCGGGTCCCCAGTCCAGGAGCCCTGGGTTGGAGGGCAGTCTCCATCAGGTGTTTCTACACCGTTGAGTGGTCAGTATCCCTTTGAGAATGAGAACAGAGGCCTTCATTTACACTAAAGCTCCTGAATAGAGTGAGGCCACTGGATGCATCGGTTGTGTACCTGGCCTCAAGGAATGGTGGAGTCTGAGGGTGGGACTGACAGGCTGGAGGGCTGGGGAGGAGGGAGTGCCCAGTTGAGGGCACTGCTTGCTGGTGCTCACTGTGCTCCTTGTTGCAGACACAGCTTAGGGGTTGGGGAGCACCGGAGGCTCGGCGCCTGAGTTTCCTCCACTAGAGAATGGGGCTGAGCGCGGGTCCGCCTCCGGGACGCGGCGTGACAACATCAGGACCTACCCCCGGTGGTCCCTCAGCACCTGCGTACCCCCCAGGTCTCCGACGCCACGCCTGGTCCCAGCGTCCCCCACTGAGGCGGAGCTTACGTCTGCCCCGCCCCTCCGTCCCCAGGGCTAGGGGCGCCCCCCGCCCAGCTGCAGCGCGTGACGCCAGGCGCGCGGCTCTGGCGGCCACCGCGGGCAGGCGCAGGCAGTGGGACGGCCGGCGAGCGGACGGCATGGCGGCAGCCGCGGCGGCGGGGTCCACGGCAGGCCCGACGGGGCCCGAGCCCATGCCGACCTACGCGCAGTTAGTGCAGCGCAGCTGGGGCAGCGCGGTGGCGGCCGCGCGGGGCTGCGTGGACTGCGGCTGGGGGCTGGCGCGCCGCGGCCTGGAGGAGCACGCGCACCTGGCGCCTCCGGAACTGCTGCTGCTGGCGCTTGGCGCACTCGGCTGGACAGCGCTGCGCTCCGCGGCCACCACGCGCCTCTTTCGGGTCAGTGCAGCTAGGGACCCGGACATGGGAGCCCCGGGCTGGGGGACCCCGGGCCACCGCGCGCCTCTTTCTGTCTCTGCGAGCTGGGTCACAGAACGTGGGGGGGTCTCGGGCTGTAGGAGCTTTGGACGCGGAGTCCTGGGCCGCCTTGTGCCCCTTTCTTGTTAGTTCGGGATGAGGGTGGGTATGGATGCGGGGGTGTGGCCGGGCCGGGGGAAACCCACGACTTTGGGTCCCCGAAAGGGGTCGGGTGTTCGTGATGTGGGGGAACCAGAGCACAACCCATTCCGGTTGGTGCGGGACAGGGGAGCCCGTGTACAGCCAGGAAAGACTCGGCCCACAGGAGCGGTTTGCTCCTGGAACCTCCGGACCATGCTGGGGGAGGGGGGCTCGGAGTCCAAGCTGGAGCGGGGGTCCGGGGTCCACGCAGCTGGCAGGGCTCCCTTGCCCGCTGCTACAGGGTAGGGGCAGAGCGGCCCTGTCTGCCTCGCGCCTCTCTGGAGTCAGCGCCCACCTCCAGGGAGGCAAAGACCTGGGCTCATCCGCCACGTTGGTGGTCGCAGCCTTGGGGAGGTGTCAGGGCCTGGGTCTGCGTCCAAGGGGCCTTGACGGAAATGCTCAGGTTTCAGCGAGCCTGGAGAGGCCACCGCCCCGGCTGGAAAGTGACCATGAGGTGACATTGGTGCCTGGCCTTGAGGAGGGGTCTGCTTTGGTAGCTGCTGGGGAAGGTGTTTGGGCCCCTAGCTCGGCTGTGACTCCCTCCTGGACCAGCTGGAGTCAATGCCCCCCAGTCTGGCTGGACGTGGCAGGGGTGCAGGGACAGAGTGCCCAGCACCAACAAAGGGGCCTTTCTCTGCTGGCCGGGAAGAGGCTGGCTCTTGTTAAGTCTGGATAGGGTGTTGTCTGGCTGCCATTGTCTGCACCCCACATCACCCACGTGGGGGAGAGACCCTGGCTCTCACCCTGCTCAGGGAGGCAGAGGCAGGTATGATAAAGTCCCCTCCATAGTTAGCCCTGGTCCCAATTGGGCTTTATTGCTCCCCCACCTTCCCAATTTCCAGCTGGGGAAGTGGGAGGAGCTGGAGGATGAGGGCCAGTACTCAAGAGGGGATGTGGTCGACCAAGGCAGAATGGGCTCCCTCCCCAAGTTCCTGAGGGAGTTGTTCCTGAGGGAGCTGGTCATGTCCCCCCTGACTTTTGGAATCCCTGGAAGTCAGGCTCCCTCCTTGGGCCCTCCCTCCCCGGCTTCTCGCCCCAATTCGAGGCTCGCCCTTCCCAAGAATAGGCGGAGGGGCTGTGTTGTCCTCCAGATCTCATCTTCTTGGCAGCAGCCTGGTTGCCAGGGGTTACCAGAGCTGGCTCCCGCTGTCTCTATGACAACTGGAGGTGCTCCAGCCCCCTCAGACTCTGGGAAGCCCGCGGGGTTTGGCCCAGCAGCTCTAGAGCCCTGCCCCACCCAGGACCCCAGAGTCAAATTCCTCTACACCTCACCACTGCATGCCCCCCTTCCCTTATGTCTTCCCTGATGTCCCCTCAGGTCACCCCATCTCACTGTACAGTCCTTTCCCTGCCCCATTATCTCTTTTGGACAAAAGAGAATGTCCTCATGGCTTCCCCCAACACCCACTTTATCTTCCCCAACCCCCTGTTCCTCTCTGGTCTCCCCAAATTCCTCCTCTGAGGCACTCTTTCCCTCACATTTCTGCCACATGAGGATCTCTTGGGGTCCCAGCCCTCCAAGTTTCCCCAGGTGTTCCCATATTACCTTCCATGTTCTCGTCACACGTTCGCTGCTACAGCCCCCTCCATGTCTTTTTAATCCCCTACTGTTTGGCATACCCCCAGCTCCCCATGACCCCCAAGCTGCTTGACTCCCCTGTCCAGACCCCGTTGACCTCCCCTGCTTTATGCTCACATGTCCCCCTCCTCCCCTCACAGCCTACCCTCACATTTCCCTCAGGTCCCCCACTCACTCCCCTCTGCACACCTCAGCCAGACAGCTGGGCACTAAGTTTAGCCCTTGGCAGGCACACGTGGGCTCTGGTTACTCCAGGCGGCTGTGGGTCCCAGACGGCTCCTCCCCAACACTGCCCAGCTTGGGGAATCCCTGGACCTTGGTCTCCCCACCCTGAAGGAATGGCTACCAGCTCTGATGGCCACCCGTCTTCTCACCCACAGCCCCTGGCCAAGCGGTGCCGCCTCCAGCCTAGAGATGCCGCCAAGATGCCTGAGAGCGCATGGAAGTTCCTCTTCTATCTGGGCACCTGGAGCTACAGTGCCTACCTGCTCTTTGGCACTGACTACCCCTTCTTTCATGACCCACCCTCTGTCTTCTATGGTGGGTCCCTGGTGGGGTGAGGGGTGATTCTGCTCTAAACACTGAGGAGAAGGGTACATGGGAGAGCCTGTACTTGTCAGCCATCCCATGCTGGATGTCTGCCCCAGACAAGCATGATCAAGGGTCCCTGGGGACATGAAAGGGGGTACCTGACCCAATTAGGGTTCAGGGAGACATCTTAGAGGAGGTGACCCCTTGTGTGGTTCCGGGGGGGGGGGCTCCAGGTTTCAGGAACAGTACATGCAAAGACCCTGGGGTGTGCACAAGCTTGGTGCATAAGAAAGAGAAGGGTGGCAGAAATTTGAGTGTTATTCTAAACAGGATGGTTTATGGATTTTAAAAAGCTTCCTCTGGCCCTAACTGGTTTGGCTCAGTGGTTAGGGCATCTGTCCTTTGACTGAAGGGTCCTGGGTTTGATTCCAGCCGAGGGCACATACCTTGGTTGCAGGCTCAATCCCCACCCTTTGCTGGAGGCAACCAGTTGATGTGTCTCTCTCACATCGATGTTTCTCTCTCTCTCCTCCCTTCCATTCTCTCTGAAAAGCAATGGAAAATATCCTTGGGTGAAGATAAAAAACATAAAAAGCTTCCTCTGGCTGCCACGTGGGGACAGCAGTCTCTTTTTTTTTAGAGAGAGAGGAAGGGGAAAGAGAGAGAGCGAGGCATCGATTTGTTGTTCCACTTATTTGTGCATTCATTGGTTGATTATTGTATGCACCCTGACCAGGGGATCAAACCTGCAACCTTGGTGTATCAGGATGGTGCTCTAACCAGTTGAGCTCCCCGGCCAGGGCTGAGACAGTAAAGTCTTGGGTAGCAGGGTCCAGGGAGGAGGTGAGGGACCAGTGTGGTTTGGACCAGCTTGGCAAAGAGATAAAGATGGGGAGAAGTGGCTGCATCCATGGATTGGGTTAGATGTGAGGGTGGTCAAGGCCTGAGCTCTGGGTAGAAAGGGCAGGAGGGTGACTGCACTGTCCTCTATTACCAACAGGCAGGCCAGTATAGGAATCTCGGCCTGTGATGGGGGATGGGAGGTCAGGGTCTTCTGTTCCTGTGCTGACCACCAGGCCATGTATCATGGACATGCTTCCTGCCATGTGACATAAACAGCCTGAGAGGGCTCCTGGTGGTGCCATAGGAGGGCTGGGCATGGAGCCTCTGCATTGCAGGGTCCTGGTAACAAGCACTGGGTTTACTGGGCACCCAGATGTCTTCATGGGATTGTGCTACCCACATGGCCATTTTCCCATGCCCATTCCCCACGTGGTAAATTTCTAGAGGAGAAGTTTTAGCTGTCAGTCAATTTTCCTGTATGCAAATAAACCATAATTGAACTCTCTTAAAATTTCAGGCATGGAGTTGCCTCTACCGTCTTATAAATCATGCTAAGATACCATGCTTCTTTGCATGCTCAGTTTTTGAGTACCAACTGTGTACCAGGTTGTGAGCAGGTCAGAGAAAGCCCCCAACAGACAGTGAAATACAAAATCTGTTAACAGTGAAAAGTGCTGATGGGAAAACTTTGGGGAGGGAGAGGAAGGAGTACGGGGTGTCTGTGAAGGAGGAGGGGGCATTTTCTACAACAATGGGGATGGCTCCACTAAAAGTGACTTTTGAGTGAGGACCTGGAGGAGCCTGAAGTAGATAGGAAACACATTCCTGGTGGATCAGGAGCAGAGAGAAGCTCACCTGGCCAGGGCAGGGGGTGAGGAGGGCAGGTGAGTGGCAAGGGTATATACCAGGGGCCTGTGAGGAGAGGAGGGGGGTCCAACCAGGACAGGGCTGAGCAAAGGAAAGAAGTTGTTGATTTGAGAAATGTTTTGAAGGCAGAGCTGATAGGATTTGCCACCAAACCAGAGGTGGGTATGAGAGAGGAGGGTCTGGGCCCCCTCAGTGAAATGGGGGGTCAGGAGGGGTGGGGCTGGGGGCAACCAGGAGCTGGGTTTGGGAAGCCCAGGGTCCTGATATTGGAGGGGGGAAGGGAGGGGAGGAGGGAGGAGTGATATGAAGTATCCAGAGCAACAGGTGGGACGTGTATGGAGAGGAGGCTAGAGGTCCATGGACAGAGCCTGGCCCTCCAACGTGGCGAGGGGCAGACGAAGTCTGGATGGTGAGTTATGTGCCCCCCTCTCCCCCCTGCCTCAGCTATGAGGCCTGAGGCTGGAGGGGGAATGCTCACTCCCTGTAAGTCTTGCCTGTGTAATAGGTGGAAAATTTGGTGTCCTCTTTCCACAGTGGGCTCTGCATCGCGGTGCTCTGTGTGCCCTCATTGCGAGGAGGTACAGAGGCGCCTGGCAGTTGTGTGTGTGTGTGGTGGGGAGGAGCCTCCACTAACTGCAGCATTCCCGAAGTGTGGTTTTGCTGTCGAGCTTTAAGAAGCCCTTGGACGTGTTAAAGTGGGGGGAGACTAGATCTGATTTGTGGGAGTTTTTCTTTTTTCTTTTTTTTTTTATTAGGTAAAATGCTCATAATATAAAATTAACCATTTTGGCCAGATACAAAAAGACAAGTACTGTGAGTCCACTTACAGGAGATCCCTAGAGGAGTCAGATTCCTAGAGACAGAATGTAGATTCCTAGAGACAGGGTCTGGGGGAGGGAGGATGGGGAGGGGGTGTTTAACAAGGACACAGGTTCAGTTTTACAACATGAAAAGAGTTCTGGAAAGGGATGGTTGCACAACAGTGTGAATGTAGCTAATGCTACAGAACTTAAACATGGTTAAGAAGGTTAAAGTTTATGTGGACTGTTTATTTCTGGCTTCATGTTTTCTAGGTTCATCCACATTTTAGTGTGTGTCAGTGTGTCTTTTTTGTGGCTGAGTAATATTCCATTGTGTGGAAGGACCACATTCTGTTCATCCTTTATCTATTGATGGGTTGTTTTTGGCACCTGTGACTAGTGCTGCTGTGGACATGCGTGTACAAGTGCCTGAGTCCCTGTTTTCAGTCCCCTTGAGCACACACCTAAGAGTGGAATTGCTGGGTGGTGGCATCTGTGTATTCATAGCCTTTGAGCCCCCATGGGGACAGTGGACAGTTGGGAACACACTCAGAGGCAAGGAGGATCTGGGGCAGTGCTGGGTGCCTGGACGAGGGTAGGGGCAGCGGGGGGCTGGGGAAGTGAGCCAAGACATGGACCAAAGAGGGGACCCTGGATGGGGATCTGAATGGATCTCATTTGCAGGAGTGGCCAGAGCACAGATGAAGGGTTATCAAGAGGCAGGGCCATGGGTGGAGTCTAGGAAACAGCAGGGCTCTTGGGTCATGAGGGCCTGGCTCCTGGTCACTGAGTTAGGGGTGGGACAGAGGAGTGGCCAGTGAGCAGAGTTCCAGCTCAATGGGCAGAGCCCTTGGTCCTGGTAATGGGAGGAGAAGAGAGGTGGTGGGAGAATGGGGGGTCAGCATTGCCAAGAAGGGGCAAGACCTGAGTGAAAGTGGGCACAAGTGCCAGGAGTGGAGGAGGTGGCAGGAGGAGGGCAAGGGAGGCCAGAGACCACCTAGAGAGAGCCCATATTCCTTGGCATCAACGGGGTCTACTTCAGCTGCTGTGCCAGTACTATGAGGTGGGCAGCAGCCTCCATCCAGTTAGGAATTTGCTGGGGGAGGGGGAGGCTGGAACAGGAACATGCCCACTGGCTGGAGAGTGCCTGGTAATTAAGAGAAGACAGGAAGGGCAACCAGGGCAGAGTCGGAAATCCTGCAAGGGACTGATTTCAGGGGTAGGAGCACCTTTTTCTATAAAACTAAAACTTATCTAGAAAATAATGCCTATTCATAAAAAATAACAGAATCGGGGATGGAAAACCAGTGGTCAGTACAGCTGCAGAGACACATGGACTGCCCTGGCATGGGGAGGACTCATGCCTGGCTTGAGAGCATGTGGGGGTCACTCAGAGATTCTGGAGGCCCTGCAGGTCCCTGATGACATGGTCTGGCTCTCCTCAGACTGGACACCAGGCATGGCGGTGCCACGGGACATCGCAGCCGCCTATCTGCTGCAGGGAAGCTTCTATGGCCATTCCATCTATGCCACGCTGTACATGGATGCCTGGCGCAAGGACTCAGTGGTTATGCTTGTTCACCATGTGGTTACCCTGGTCCTCATCATCTCCTCCTATGCCTTCCGGTGAGTCCAGAAGGGTGGAGGGCACTGCATGAACAAGGGCAGGAGGCTGGCACAGGGCAAAAGCTAATGTCTTAGGGAAGGAGGCATCAGGGTGTTCATGGGGGAAGGTTCTAGAAAGATTCCAGAGGGACGGGGTGGAAAAGGTATAGGGAGCCCCCACCCCACCCAGCCCCATCCATCCCCCTCCAACCCTGCTAGGATGGCACCCTTGGCCAGGTCACATAGCAAGTGTTTCCTGAATACCTGCCATGTGGCAGGTGCTGCTGGGACCACAGCCATGAATAACAGATAAACTTTGGTGTTTTAGAGCCCACACGTGATCACTGATCCTATCCAAACCACAACCCCGCTGATTGCTTTAAAATCCACCCCAATTTCAAAGGCAAAGGAATGAAAATATCTTGCCAAGGCCTCTGTTACATCCATTACATGTTGAAATGACAATAATGACAATATTTTGGATATACTGAGTTAATCAGAATATATTATTTTAATCTCCTTTTTTTAAAAACATGGTTGATAGAAAATCTAAAATGAGGTCTACACTCTTGTTTGGTTCCTATTAGCCTAGCTGCTCTAGGTGCACCCTCCAATACAGTAGCTGCTGGTGGCTATTTCAACTTTAATTAAGCTTAAATAAAATCACACGTTCTGTTCCTCATCCACAACTCCACATTTCCGCTGCTCTTAGTGGCCACATCTGGGTGGTAGCTCGCATGTTGTATAATGCAGGCTTAGAACATTCCTGTTCTAGAAAATTCTGTTAGCACTGCTCTGGAGTATAAAATCAAATGACAGCTCCCTCCCCCCAAAAAAGGAAAAAGAAAGCAAAGAATTAACAATTTGTTTGAAAGTATTAATATGGAGAAAAATCAAGTCAGAATATAAGGACGGCAGGGGCGGTGAGGTTTAGGTGGGGTGGGTGGTGTGAGGTGGCAGGTGAGAAAGACTGAGGAGGTGAAGGAAGACTGAACACTGGGAAGGTGCATGTTAGGTGCTGGGAACAGCACGGGCCTACAACAGGAAGACCAAGTGGGGACCGAGACATGGTGAGAGAGACCCGTGGCCCCATCCAGGCTGAATTCAGGACCCTTGGCTCAAACAGTGGTAAGGGGAATACTGGGGAGGGCCAAGGGGATGGCTTTCAGGCTTCTTTAGACCCTAGTGGGGACACTGCATTTCCTAGGCATCTGCAGCCCACAGCAAAGTTCAGGTTAATCCTACAGACCTGGGAATGTTGGCCAGTGTATGGGGGATCTGGACACAGAATGGCCCTGGCCTGTGAGAGTCAGGGGTCATGGAAGGTCAGAGGTCACAGAGATGTGGAAGGATTAGAGAAAGAACTTTCAGGAAGGCTCCTGGACCACCTGGGGACAGTGAGATGAGGACGGTGAGGGCCCAGGTGGGGCTGCCACCAGGTGAGTACAGTCTGGGTGCTGCAGCTGACCTGGTCCTGTAGGGGGATGGGCAAGGCAGGTGGGCCAGGGAGGGTGGCTCAGAAGGGCAGGGAAGGTGTGTGGCCCAGGGGCCTGTCTTGGGGTCCTCAGTGCAGGGTTTTGGACCCAGTGTGACCTGCCCTCTCCCCTCTCCCGCCCCGCTTCCCTCCTCAGGTACCACAACGTGGGCATTCTGGTGCTCTTCCTTCATGACATCAGCGACGTGCAGTTGGAGTTCACCAAGCTCAATGTTTATTTCAAGTCCCGTGGAGGCTCCCACCATCCTCTGCACGCCCTGGCTGCGGACCTGGGCTGCCTCAGCTTCAGCCTCAGCTGGTGAGCAGGAGGGCGGGGGCGGGAGGGGCGGGGCTTATGGAAAGGGGCGGAGTAGGCGTGGGAGGGGGTCGGCCTGGCGGGAAGGGTGGGTCCAGGTGGGGAAGAGGTGGGGCTTGTGGGAAGGGGGGGCCAGTCAGGGACTGAGATGGGCCTGGTGGGAGGGGGTGGGCACTGGATGGGGTGGGCGGGGCTATGCAGGAAGAAGGCAGGCCTGGTGGGAGGGGAGGGGCCAGTCAAGCGAGGGGCGGAGCTTGTGGGAAGTGGCCGGGCCTGCGGGAAGGCGACGGGCCTGTGATGTCGAGGCCTGGCAGGGAAGGGCAGGAGATGAAAAGAGTTGGAAAGGAGTGTGGTTGGGCAGGAAACAACTGAGCAGGAATAGAGATAAATGGCAGGGGCAACCGGACAAGGATGGGTGGGGATGAGCAGAGACAGAGAGATGAGGCCGGATGGCATTGGACAGGGACTGTATGGCGCCGCCCTCCCTCTCTTGCCCACAGCCTCCCTGACCTGTTTTTCCCCACCACAGGTTCTGGTTTCGTCTCTACTGGTTCCCACTCAAGGTCCTGTATGCCACATGCCACTGCAGCCTGCGCTCTGTGCCTGACATTCCCTTCTACTTCTTCTTCAACACACTCCTGCTGCTTCTCACTGTCATGAACCTTTACTGGTTCCTGGTGAGTCAGTCTCCTACAACTACTCACCCACCTGCTTCCTCAGCCGGCAGTCCTATTCTCTTTCCTGGCTAGTGGTCCAGGTGCAGGCCCTTCTCAGGCATATCCAGGGAGGGGCATGTTAGGCAATAGGAACAGCACATGCAAAGGGCCTGTGGCAGGAGCGCATGGCCATTAGGAGGGCAGCATGGTCAGGGAAGGCTCTTTTCTCACCTGTGCCTTCCCCTCCCACAGTACATCGTGGCTTTTGCCGCCAAGGTGCTGACGGGCCAGGTTCGCGAGCTGAAGGATGTACGGGAATACGATGCAGCAGAGGCCCCGAGCCCCAAGCCCAGCAAAGCTGAGTGAGTGTGGAGGGGCTGCTGCCCCGGGTTCGTTCCTTTAGTCACACCTGTCAGTCTGAGCGCGCACTATGGGCAGGCCCTGGAGACACAGCAGCGGATGAGGCCGTAGCAGACGCTGCCCCTGGAGCCTTCGTCCAACACAGAGACTGCAGTAAAGGCATGGATGGTGTAGTGGTGGAGTTAGATGCTATAAGGATAGATACTGAGGAGGTGAAAGGGAGCTTGGGATTGGGCAGAGTGATGAGGGGCAAGAATCAGGGTGTCGTCAATGGAGCAGTGAGGGCCAAGCCAAATGGCTGGTGTGGTCGGGGTGGCTGGAGCAGGCAAGTGAGGGCCCTGTCGGTGGTGAGGAGCAGCCATTGGTCAGGGAGTGGAGATGGGAAGGAGGGGGTGCCACAGGCAGCTTAGAGAGCCCATGATCTGCCCATGTTGATGCTCCCTGGCCCCCTGACTACCCAAGCAGGAGATGGGGCTGGGACCTGGGGGCTCAGACACAGTCTGGCCCAGGTGGGAGTCCTAGGGAAGGAGAAAAAAAGAGGCCTGGTAAAGCATCCTGGAGCAGGGCCTCCAGGACTTCTCAGTCCTGGGATGTGAGCCCCTTGCCTACAAGGGCCCCAGGAGTGAACAGAGGAAGGTTTGAGTGACAAGCAGGGTCCAGGGTGTGCAGTGCCCTGGAGGGAACTTGAGGGGTGTTTGAGCAGGTGGGAAATCAGGGTGCTGACCACAGGGACCTCCAGTTTAGCCTCTGGGGGGGTCATCAGTGACCAATCTAGGAATGGTGGTTGTGGGGAAGCAGAGGGCTCACAGCTCAATGAGGTGGGTCAAGATGGGTGGTAAGGAGGATGAGAGAGGCAGAGATTTTTAAAATCTATGTGAAAGACAAGAGATGAGATGCAGAAAACTGGGGCATTGCCAGGACAGAGCGTGGGATCAAGGGAGGACTCTCCAGGCCAGTTCAAATAAAGAGAAGCACTTTGCACCCACCAACATGGGACTATAGGCGGGGTGCACCTAGGCCAGAAAGCCAGAGCCCAGGGTAGGGTGGGACCAGACAGGTGAATGAAGATCATGAACATAGGGCTGGGCAGCAAGTGAGGTGTCCCAGTGGTCGGATCCCAGCTCTGTTGTAGAACTGACAAGACTTGCTTTGGATGTTGGTAAAATTGAAATAAAAGAATCGAAGATGACCCAAGACTTCTGGCTCAAGCTGCCGTTTACCAAAATGGGAGTCAGGCAGAGTTCTGTGTGCCAGTGAGGGTAAGGGGTAGGCATCTGCTTTGGGGGGTGTTTGATTATTGATGTCCAGGGATCTTGAGTCAAGAATTCTGCTGAGAGGTGAGTCAAGTCTCAGCAAGGAGTGTGACTGACCCTCAGAGGCGTCCAGAAACAGCAGTGGCTAAGAGAACTCCAGAGGCAGGGGAGGAGAGGCACCTGCTTGGCCAAATCTAAAAACCTGAAAGGTTTTCCTGCTGTAGAACAGTAAACTTCTGGTGGAGTCCTTGTAAATGCAAAGCCAAGATCTTACCCCCAGCGCTGCCTGGTGCTGCTCCCTGCTCTGTCTCTCTCAGAGAATGTCCAACCAGAATGTGGGTTGAGGGCCTGGTACTTGCTAGCATTCCCACTAGGATGGCAGCGTGTGAACTCCACAGGATATGACAGGGCATTACAGGGGACACACTGCCATGATCAACCCCATGGGCACCACCAACAGAACTCGATTCCCCAAGGATGGCTAAAGTTAGCACAGTTGGGTATAAAGATGGGGTAGTCAGGATGCCTCAAAATCATCAGGTCGTGAAAAACAAGGAGACTGCAGACCTGTCCCAAATCAGAGGACTGAATGCAATGTGGGATCCTGGACCAGAAAAAGGACAGCCATGGAAAAACTGGGAAATCCAAATAAAGTCTGCAGTTTAGTTCATAGCATTGTCCCAGCATTGGTTGCTTAGGGTGACAAATGTACTGTGGAGAGTAAGACATTAACATTTGGGAAGCTGGTCAGAGCTACACTGGAGTTCTCTGTACTATCTTTGCAATGTTTCTGCAATTCTAAAATAAAAAATTTATATAAAAAATAAAAGGCATGAGTGACCATCAGAAACAGCATTGGATGTTATATTACTTCCCTGGGGCTGCTGTAACCAAGTACCACAGACTGGGTGACTTAAAACAACAGACATTTATTCTCTCTCAGTTCTGGAAGCTGAACGTCTGAAATCAAGTTGTCAGCAGGGTCACGCTCTCTCTGAAGGCTCTAGGGGAGGATCCTTCCTGTCTCTTCCAGTTTCTGGGGCTCCAGGTGTTCCTTGGCTTGTGGCTACGTCACTCTGATCTCTGCCTCTTTCTTCACATGGCCTTCTCTTTTCTCTGGCTTTTCTGTCTTAAATTCCTTCATTTAATTACATCTGCAAAGACTCTTTCCAAATGAAGTCACATTCATAGGTTCCAGAGATTAGGATGTGGACCTTTCTTTTCAGGGACCACCATTCAATCTACTAAACCTGTTAAGGCTCACACAATTAGACAGCTGAAGAGAAAATCAGTAAATTAAAAGCTGTGAAGAAATGACCCAGAATGCAGCAAAAACAGATGGCAACTATAGCAGCTAGAATTTTAAGAATGGCCTGTTCTAGCTGAATTCTAATGGGAGTCAGGTGGGGAGAGACAATATGAGAAGACATAATGCTAATAATTTTCCAGAAAGTGGCAAGACATCAGTCATAAGCAGGATGAATGAAAAGGCATCCATGCCCCAAACATCATACTGAAAATGTAAAACAGCCACAGAAAAGAAGAGATGACCTACGAAACAATGACAGATAAACAAGGGATGCTAGATGACCACGGAGTAAAGTATCACCTCAAGTGCTAAAATGAAGTAACAAGCAACCAGGAATTTCGTACACAATTTTAAAAATAATTACTCCAGCTCTGGCCAGTGTGGATCAGTGGTTAGAGCGTCGGCCCACACACCAAATGGTCATGGGTTCAATTTCCGGTCAAGGGTACATACCTGGGTTGCAGGTCGATTGCAAGGTCGGGGTGTGTGTGGGAGGTTGCCAGTCCATGTGTCTCTCACATTGATGTTTCTCTCTCTTTCCTCCCCCCGCCTCCCTTCCATCCTCTCTAAAAATCAATGGAAAAAATTACCCTCGCGTGAGGATTAACAACAAAAACACACATACAAAAAAAGTTACTCAAGAGGCAGAAACAAACACTAAGAAAGTTATATTTCAGAAAACAGGAAAGCTTTATCAAGAAGCAGATCAGTCCAGCCGGTGTGGCTCAGTGGTTGAATGTGGCCCCCATGAGCCAGGAGATCACAGTTCGGTTCCCAGTCAGGGCACTTGCCCAGGTTGCGGGCTCGAGCCCCAGTAGGGGGCGTGTAGGAGGCAGCCGATCCATAATTCTCTCATGGATGTTTCTCTCTCTCTCTCCTTCTCCCTTTCCCTCTCCCTTCCTCTTTCTGAAATCAGTAAAAGCATATTTTTTTTAAAAAAAGGAAGCCGATCAGCAGAGAAACTGATACATATCTGGGTAAACATTTTAAATCTCTAACTTGAGAGATATAAAATAATTAGAACTAACATATTAAATATCAAAACAGGATTTTGCAAGAGGGTGGGGATTACCTTTTAGGCTGTATTATTAGGTACTTGTGTTAACACTATCAGAGTTAACAAAAAACAGGTACAAAATAAATGCAAAAAGGAAGGTTAGAAAAGGCAGCATAAATAATGCAAAATAAGAGGGTAGAATCTCAAATATTAGGTGTTCAAATAAACATACATGAATAATCATGACAGTTAAGAGACTGGCTTTAAAAAAAAAATCTACCTTTATAGTATTAAAAATTAAAAGACTTCAACTCCAGGGTACATAAAAGTTGCAAGTGAAAAAGGACAGGAAGAGACATTCAAGTGTAATTCTTGATCTGGAATGTGCCACATGACGCAGTCCTGAACCTCGGAGTGATGGGACCACAAGAGGTACAGTTTATACTTTGTGCTCCTCACCCAGCAACTCAGAAGCAGGGTGAACAGATGTTCTTTTTAAAATCAGGAACATTTCTCAGAATTGATCGTAGCAAGCCACAGGGGTAACCTCAATTGCTCAGAACCAGGATCACACGGACCATATAGACAAAAATTCAGTTAGGTTTGAAAACAGTAAGAAAATGACAACTGAGAACCACTTTGAAGTAATTCAGGAGAAACAAAGGCTATGGCAATTAAGTAGCACCGACCCCTTCCTCTCCCAGCCCCGTCTTCATTCCTCCTTCCTCCCTCTGTTCTCTTTCCTGATTTATCCCCACAACTGGGCCACACTGGGCGTCTGGTAGACCATCCTCCTGGACTGACTCAGCCCCCTTGCCCTGGTCAGACCTGGCACCTTCCTCGGGGGTTGTGGGGACTGCCATCCACCAAGGGGCCCTCTCCCCATTCTGAGCCCGCAACCAACCCAATGATACCTGACTGCTTTGTACATCCAGTTTTCCAACACTGCCCCTGCTGTGTCTAATGAGCTGTGACCCACAT
Organism: Miniopterus schreibersii; assembly: GCF_964146895.1. NCBI lineage: Eukaryota > Metazoa > Chordata > Mammalia > Chiroptera > Miniopteridae > Miniopterus > Miniopterus schreibersii. The sequence continues at coordinate 74,337,182 of NC_138105.1, read as the reverse complement.
GTCTGGCTCATGCTGAAGCACCAACATGGGCCAGAGGGTCCTCGGTGATGCCTGCACAGTGGCAGCGTTCCTGCTCTTCCTTGATTCTCCCTTCTCAATCGTCAACTGCCGTCTCCATCGTCCCCGTGGCTGACAGCATGGCCTCTGTGTCCTCAGGAAAACAGTAGTGGCTGATGAGACATCCACCCTCGCACTGGTCGGCTGCTTCAGTGGATGGTCCATCTCCCTCCAAGGCCACCGTCCAGGGCCAGGGACATCCCAGCTTTTTTCCTGTTCAGGATATTCTGATCAGAGAGATATAGCCTCTTTCTCTATCCTTCCTTCACCAGCCTGGCCCACTTCTTTCCCTCCCTTGCAGCAGAATCCCTCCATTCTCGAACCCACCCCACTCTGGGGTCCTCCACCCACTACTCCCTGGGACCACTCCTGTCCGTTCTACCAAGGCCTTCTTGGTGCTAAACCTGGGGTCACCTCCCCTTCTTCTTTTTTTTTTTTTTTTTAAGTTTTATTGAGACAATTCACATACCATACAATTCACCCATTTACCCTGTATAATTAAATGTTTTTAGTCCATTCACAGAGTTGTGCAACCATTACTACAGTTTTAGAACATTTTCATTACCCTCAAAAGAAACCTCACACCCAGCCCAGTACCCCCTTAAGCATCCATCAGTCTGCTCTGCACTTTAAAAAATTTTTTTTTTCTGAGTTTATCTGAGCCAAACTGAAGACATATGCAGGAAAGCAAGATCTCAGATGCGCCACTGCTCCCCACTTCCTGACATCCTTCACTCCACCTCTTGGTACTTCCTGCTTGGTCTCTGGCCTCCCCACCAGCTGCTTCTCCCCTGGGGCCCTTTCACGTAATCCACCCCAACTTCAGGTTTCTCTGCCACCTTCAAGTGCTCCTCTGAGCACCATTCTGTCTCCGGCGTCTGCTTAACATTCTAAGCAAAATGTCATTCTTCCTAAATATCCCAAATCGGCCTGGCCGGCTGTGGCTCAGCGGTTGAGCGTCAACCTAGGATCCAGGCGATCGGGGTTCGATTCCCGGTCAGGGCACATGCCCGGGTTGCAGGCTTGATCAATGACTCTGTCATCATTGATGTTTCTATCTCTCTCTCTCTCTCCTTCTCCTTTCCTCTCTCTGAAATCAATAAAGATACATTTAAAATATCCCAAATCGACCCCATCTCCACTACCTCTCCTGAATATATGTCCATCAGAGTTTATGGCAATTCCGAGTGAAGACCTTGGGAAGCCCCCTCGCTCCCCTTCTCCTTATTCTCCAGCAAACATCCAGATTCCATCCGAGTTACTGGCTGTCATCTCCCACCGCCTTCCTCCCTCGCCTGATTCTCTTGCCCACAGTGCTGCACTGAAACTGAAAAGTCTAACTCTGTTATCTAGAGAAGCCAACAACCCCTCCCTTCCGAAAAAATACTACCACTGTTTATGAAGGAGGAGGGGCACTTGGAAACTTGTGCATAAAACAATCCAGAATCACCAGGAAAGTCCTGATAAAAAGGCATGGGGCAGTGGTACCGATCCCTAAAGTTGTTAAACTTAGTATAAAAGAACAGGAATTAAAACTGTGTGGGAGCACAGCCCAGTCATCACACTTGAGCAAATAATAAAGGTCACGGGAAGGAAGGAAGGACTGTTAGAGAACATGGTGGGACACTTGGAGACCATCTGGAGATTATCTTGCATCCGCTCCCAGGGCAAACTCCGATGGGTCAAAGATGTTGACGCAGAAGTGAAAACTGAACTCCAACCAGAGCCAGAAATGGGACACTGTCATCTGGCAATTAAACTATGTATGAGAAGAGTCCAGAAGCCAGGAACCTCACTCTGCTTGTCTAAAGGACTGACAGACAAAGCTAGAGGACAATGGACACGTGGAGATCTGTGTAGGGCTCATCTATAACCTCACAGATAAAGGGCGCCTACTGGTTCTGCGAGAGAAAGAGCAGTGAGCCACAGGAAAAGCAGTGAGGATAGGATTAGTGCCCCCAGGAAGGGACAGCCAGCGGCTCGAGCCCAAGGGAAGGACAAATTAAAGTGACCTAAACCATCTTCTCCAGGAAAGTCTATGTTCTTATGTGAAAGAGTGTCTGCTAGTGTCTTTAAAGTCACACCCCAGGAGTGGCTAGGGCCAACTGTGGGTTTTCTACCCTTCCTGATGTCTAGATCATGAGAATGTATCACTAGCTAAAAAAACTTAATACATTTGTGTGTAAACTACACTGTAGAACCCAGTTCTACAGCGACCAGGAGACCGAGTGCAGAGGCATAAAGAGTTCCTGTAAGAGGGAACAGGAGTGGCCAATGGCCATGACATTAGGCTGCAGAAAGTTGCCATCTGGGCACCAGCTGGCTGGTTAAACAGGGTGCACTCTGAGCTTTGGCACAGGTGGTGAGGAGCAGGGACAGGAGCCCCTGTCAGGTCCATGCAGGTGGGCCTGGGCAGACCCCAGAGCACAGGCCTCCTCCCCATCAGAACCTCAGAAACTTGCAGGGAAAGTGGAATTAATGGAGAGGAGCAGTGGGCACAGGAGAGATCTAAAAGTGTCACATTTTTGGAAAATTGAAGACATCTTTATAGAAGTTTGAAATACGCAAACCACTCACATTGTTTAGAAGTTAGGGGCCTTTCTCTGGGCTTACACTGGACACTTAGCATATTGATTTGAGTTTTAAAATATCATGTAATTTGTTTTAAAAACATGGAATGAAAGTAAGGGCTGCAGCAGTATAGACAGACGGTGGATGGAGAATGACAGGGCAGGGAAGCCTGCCCTGGAGGGTGGCAGGGGCCTCTGGCCAGTTCTGCATTTTTGGGAGGGGAGGAGAATGAAGTGCAGGGTTGATCCAGTTTGAGGCGGTGGGATTATGTCAGGCAGAGGTGGGTAGGTGGCATTTGCTCTCCAGTGGCCTCCGGAGGCCCAGGGTGGGAAGGAAAGGGGGAGGGGAGGGTTTAATTGCGGGGAGAAGCTGGACAAAGAGCTAGGCTGGGAAAAGGAGTGTGGACCGCAAGGAGGGAGGGACAGGGACTAGGCGGGGGCATGGGGTCCCTAGGTTAACCCGGCTGGGGTTTTGGCCCCCAGGAAACCGCTGAGGAACGGTTTGGTGAAGGACAAGCTCTTCTGAACCCTTCGACCCCCGCCCCGCCCCCCAGGACTGCGCTCCGCCCAACCTTGCCCCCTGGGACGGCTCCCTTGCTCCCCTCGACCTTGGCCCGGTCCAGCTCCACCCCTCCCGGGCCCTGGCCACTCCCTGGACCCCTGCCCCGCTCCCCTGAGAGCCTGCCCGGGATCCGTCCCTTCCAAGCTTCAGGACCGCAGCCACGCCCCCCCCGGGACCCTGACCCCTCCCAGCCCCAGACCCCGGAGCACTCGTCCTGCCCTCGGCCTGTGAGAAAGATGCCACCGTTGCTCTGCCGTCCCGGCCACCGCGTTCTTCTCCTCCTCTTGGCCCTGCTGCTGCCCTCGCTGCCCCCGGCCTATGCCCCCGCGCCCCTGGGCCCCGCCGCCGCTCTGCTCCAAGCTCTCGGGCTGCGCGACGTGCCCCCGGGCGCACCCAAGCCCCGGTCAGTACCCCTCATCATGTGGCGCCTGTTTCGTCGCCGGGACCCCCAGGAGGCCAGGGTCAGCCTGCGATGGACGTCCTCAGGGGCCACTCTACGACCGTGCCACGTGGAGGAGCTGGGGGTCGCCGGAAATATCGTGCGCCACGTCCTGGACCGTGGTGAGTGGTGCCTGCCCTGGGGGCGTGGGTCTGGGAGGCCGAGACCCCCCTGGACACCCTAGCCCCCCACGAGCTTCCAGCGGTTCCGAGGGTCTCCACTCAGTTCAGCCCATGAGCAACCTGAGCCCCTGTACTCCATCCCTCCTCCCCGTGGACACCTGCGGGGACCCGGGTGAGTAGCCACAAGGCCAGGCTGCCTTGAATCCGGCAAGGCCCCTTGCTTGCAGCTGAAGCCCTGCCCCCACTCTCCCTCACTCCCGCTGCTTCACACCATTCGAAGCCTTCCTGCAGATGACACCCCGCCCCAGCATCGCTTACCCAGGCGTTCACTCATCTCTGCCCCCTGCCTGTGTTCCTGACACCAGCAGGCCACCCTGCATTGGGCAGGTCTCTTCCTTGCAAGCAATACCCCGCCCACACTCCATCTCTCCCCCTCCTTCATACCATTTGACGCCAAGTAACAGATGGTGCGCCCTCAGCCCTAGGCACTCACCTCCCCCACCATGTCCCTATCCGAGACCCCCTCGCATGAAGGCAGGCACTGCGCAGGGACGCAGCGAGAGCCGAGCCCTCTCCGGGCCTCCCTAGGTGCCCACGCCCGGATCCTGGAGCCCTTGGCCGCAGGGCAGTGCCCGAAGTGGATCGTCATCTTTGACCTGTCAGCTGTGGAACCCACCGAACTCCCGAGCCGAGCCCGCCTGGAGCTGCGCTTCGCGGCGGAGGAAGCAGCAGCGGGCACAGCTGGCGGCTGGGAGCTGAGCGTGGCTGGGGCGGCCGAGGGCGCGGGTGTGGGCCCGGTGCTGTTCCGCCAGGCGGTGGTCTCTCTGGGGACGCCAGTGCGTGCCGAGCTGCTGGGCACCACCTGGGCCCACAACGCCTCAGTACCACGCAGCCTCCGCCTGGTGCTGGCGCTGCGCCCCCGGGCCATTGGTACCTGCGCGCACCTGGCCGAGGCCTCGCTGTTGCTGGTGACTCTTGACCCGCGCCTGTGCCACCCCCTAGCCCGGCCTAGGCGAGAAGCTGAGCCCACGGTGGGCGGAGGCCCCAGGGGCTCGTGTCGTGCTCGGCGGCTCTACGTGAGCTTCCGCGAGGTGGGCTGGCACCGCTGGGTCATCGCGCCACGTGGCTTCCTGGCAAACTACTGCCAGGGCCAGTGCTCACTGCCCGCCATGCTGCCCGGGCCCGGGGGGCCACCCGCGCTCAACCACGCTGTGCTGCGCGCACTCATGCACTCGGCAGCCCCCGGCCCTGCCGGCCTGCCCTGCTGTGTACCTGCGCGCCTGTCACCTATCTCCGTGCTCTTCTTCGACAACAGTGACAACGTGGTCCTGCGGCACTATGAGGACATGGTGGTGGACGAGTGTGGCTGCCGCTGACAGACCGGGCATAAGAGGGGGCACAATAAACACTGGGTGGTTTGAGCTGCATTATTTCGGTCTTGTCACCTGGGGCTGGGGGAGGACTGCTGCATCCATCTGGCTGGTGGGGGAAGGGCGGTTTTATAGTGGAGCCACTGGCCCTCTTAGAGCACCAAATCTAGGCAGTTCTCTACATGTAAGGGGACCCTGGAAGTCACCCCCCACCACCACATCACCCTCACAAGCACAGGAGCAAGGGGCAGAGGTGCTCCCTCCTTTCGGCTGCTGATCCAGCCCCTCTCAGCTTTGCCCTCCAGGTTGCAAGACCCCAGACCAAGTGCTCTCCCACCCCCTGCAGTTCATCCAGACACATGCAAGAGTTGTTTTTAACATTTTATTGGTGACAAAAAGAGCTTAAAACAAATTGACCAAAAATCAGAAGTGACACTGCCTTGGTACAGATGCTCCTTGATTTGGAAAACTCAAGAGTAACTGCTGCTAGAAGGTGAACAAAGCCAACAGCACAGAGCGAGGTAGAGCACTCCAAGGAAAGAACAGGGCAGCAGGAGGGCACACAGGGTCATAGCAGAAGCCTATCCAAGCGCAATGCCTCTAGGTGGTCTACCAAAAGCCTACAGCCATGGGATAAGAGGCCTTGCCAGAGGAAAGTGCCTGTGTGTCCCCGTCTCTCCGTGTACCAGATGGCAACTGGAGGCTTTGGGATAAGGGCCAGTGTCAGGTGCAGGGGGAAGGGATCTGGGGTCATGGTCACTAGGACCTGGGTAGGCAGGAAACAGTCAACTTGATGGTCACCAGGGAGACTAACACCTACCCCAAAGGTGGCCTTTCCCAACCACAAGAACTTCCACAGTGCAGATCCTGGCTGACGCCTGCATGTACCAGCTGAAGTGGCAAATTCCTCCAGGCGCCTTCAGCATAGAACCAACTTATCTCTGAAACTTCTTTTCCCAAATAAAGTAGAAACCACCCCAACTCATTGAAGCTATGCTCACAGGTAGAAGGGCTCCAAATTTGGAGTGGGGTAGAGATTAAGAGGGGCAAGGTGCTGGGCTTGTCTGATGGCCACAGGGACTGTGGGCACCTCCCTGGGGAAGGATCCTCTTAGCTGATGTCTTCCACCAAATCCTCGGGAAGGACCGTGGGGAAGAAACCACTGGGCAAGGAACAACCACCTTCCTGCCCTCGGGTCTCATGGCAGAACTAGCCGGGGGCCCCTTGGGGGACCAAGTCCGCTGCCTGTGAGAAGTGCCTTACTTCACGGAGTCCAGTGGAGCCCGTGGGCCCAGGTGACATTCCCTCACCACCCTGACACGCAGGGAGAAGCTGCTGGAAACTAAACTGAAAACAAAAATCTTCCTCTCCATGATCACGCCACAGGCGTTCACCCTAACCTTGTTGTGTGGCTCGTTTACACTTCGTTTCTGGAAGCTTCTTGCATCTCCCAGGTCCACCACTAAGATTTGAGAGACAAACTCAGGTATTTTTCAGTACTCCTTTGAAAGAATCTTTAAAAAACAAACAGAAAACCCCCAAACACCATTATTTTCTTTAAATGAAAACCCTTAGAACACAGGCAGCATGACTGCAAGGTCTAAGACTGTGGACAGAACATGCGCCTCGGAGGGACTCTCCGGGCACGGCTGCAAGGAGCCTGTTCAGCACAGAAACGTGAGTTGTTCCTGATAAAACGTAGTCCCCTTTCAATAAAAGAGAAAAAGAAAGAAAGAACAGAGGAAAGGGCTACTCTGAGATGAGGGTCTTCCTCCCTCCGCCTGGTCGCAGACCCAGGTGTAGACGCGGCGAGCTGGGCCTCCTTGGCGAGCTGGCTGCAGGGCTCTCGGGCTGGCCTGCCCCACCTCCGCTCTCCCTGTCTCCTCGCCGCGGTGCCAGCAGTGGGCGCTCACTATCTCGGGCTGCTCTCCCTCGGGTGCTCCTCTCCCTCTCCTGTTGCTCACAGTGGTGCTTCAGTTTTAGCAGTGGAAAACAGGTATCCATTTATTTTTATTTTTTATTACCCAGAATAAGATGCTGATGGACTAAGCCACATAGCTTAGCTCTTCTGCCGCCACCTACAGAGAGGGAGGAAGGGCTGTCAGAGAAGGTGGGAGCCCAGCCCTGCCTGGAAGGCAAGGGTCCTTTTCCCAGCTTTCACTTTGCACCTATGTTCTCACCTGTAAAATGGGACCTCAGGTGCTGGACAGCCCTCAGACCACTGACTCCCCAAAAGAGAGAGAAGGCAGCTGAGAGCTAAGGCTAGAGCCTGCGCTGTAACAGTAGCGCCCCTTCTCCCAGCAGCACCAGCACACAACTTTTCTTGGCACACAGATAGATGGGAACCGCAAGGCAGGACTCACAGGCACCTCTTGTAGAAGTTCCCTATGTACCTAGTGCCAGGACCCATAATCCTCACGAGCTGCCAGTCAGGGCAAGGGATATGTCCTCCTCCCTGCCTGCCCAGGGGGCTATGGGCCTCCACATCAGCCTTTCTCAGGAGTTCTAGGACTCTCAGGAGAGGACATGACACAGGGAAAGGTGCAGGGACCTGAAGTGACAGGTCACAGTGATGAGCTGGCCCCTCGGGGACTTGAGATTCCCACATTTCCTGAGTTTTCTCACAAGTCCAGGTCCCGGTGAAGCCCTCCTCTGGAGTTGGCTTGCCTTCTAGTACTGGGACAGCCCCGTCACTCCACCATGCTGGTATGCCCGCTCCCCCTGGTACGTGGAGTCTTGCGACAGCGCGACATCAATCTGGGACTTAAACTCATCACCAAGGTAACTGTCCTGAAAGACACAGTCGGGGAGATGAGCAGCCAGTCAGAGAACTGGCTCATATCCTTGCAGCCTTGAGAACCTGCTGTGTGTTCAGCCCCTCCCCAGCCCAAAGATGATTCTGAAAAAGTAGTCCTGAAACCCGAGCAGCAGGAGACCCACACTGTTTACCTCACCATTGAAACAGGTGACCTAGGACTGTTTAAAGGGGCAGTGTTGTGAATAGGATGTTCTAAACCCACAGCCCCACTGCTCATGTCGGTCATGCAGGAGGCCATCCTCCTCCTCGAGTCCTTTGGGAAATGTCGTGTGTGCGCGCGCAAACATGCATGTGTGGAGAGCACCCTGGGCTAGCCTAACTTCTCTCCAAGTGTGATGTGTTTCTGGTTCAGTGCAGCCAGCTCACCTGGGACAGCTCAGGCTGGGAGAGACCAGGCTGGCTCATCTGGGAGGGTTGGCTCATGGAGATGTAGCCCTGTGTCAGGGCCCCCTGAGAGAAGGGCTGTGATGCCACGTCCTGGCTGGCCTGACTGCTGGGCAGGTTTGTCTGGCTGGGCCCAGGAAGGCCAAAGCGGTTCTTCTGGCGCCCACCACGACCCGTCTTGCCTTTTGGAGTGCCTCGGCCTGAAAGACAGTGTTCAGGGTTCCTTGAAGGAGGTCTGAGCCTCACTGACAAGTGATTTTGCTCTGAGGCCTGGTGCTCGCTCACCTGCAGCTGGCCCATTAGCCTGTCCAAAGTACCCTGGAGGTGGCATGGGTGGCATGACCAGGTTGAATGGGATGGGAATGTTCATGGCGGCCACGTGGCTGGGGCCGGCACTGATCATGCCGAGCTGGTCGTGGGTCTGGAAGTACATGTTCGAGGGCCGGCCTGTAAGACAGAGTGGATGGCGGGTTCCCTACTATGTACAGGTGATCCTGCTGCCTGCCCCCAGTCAACTACTCTGCCTGCAGTGGGATGCCTATCCTGTCCTGTCACTGCTCTGCCTGCAGTTCTTGGGGTGTCCCCACAGCAGAACTGCCTGCTGCAGATTCTGTCAATCCCCCTTCTCAACCTGCTGGGGGATGGTGCCTGGGAAACCACCTTTTCTCCCTGGGAATTCTGAGAACATGACTACAGGGACCCGACAAATTGAGAACTACCACACAGTATTTCAAATAAAAATGGTACTTTTGTGCCAAATTATATGTTCATGCCACACACACCAAAAAGCAAGAGAAAGCCTAAGCTCCACAGACCAATGGATCCACTGAAGAAAAAGGCCCCAAGGGACTTGAGGGCAGAGACTTCTGGGTCAGCCCCGGGGGACTCAAGTGAGGAAGCACGGACCTTGGACACCCTCAGCTACACAGCAACTTGCTGAATGTGGTGAAGAGAGGTTTGTTGTTGTTAGAGAACACGATCTCCAACCTGAGTCCAATTGTTAGGAGAATACAGGGTCAAAGAAAGGGGGCTGCCAAGAACATCCGAGGAGGAGGAGCTGGGGTACGCCTGCCCTCAGGATGGACAGCAAGCACAGCAGGGAACAAAGTCCACAGTAAAAAACATGGGCAAGTGGCACTAAACTGAGTGCCTGGGCACAGTGGTCACCTTCTGTATGGGTTGGGGTAGGGAAGGGTCCCAGCAGACAGGAACCTGGGGGATTCCAGGAAACTGTCTATAGACTGGCTCAGGCAGGAAGAGGTGTTCTAGGCAGCAGGGGTGAGACTCAGCCTTAGGACAGAGACTCCACATAGGAGGTGAGAACATGCTCCCAACTCTGAGTTCTGATAGAGCAAGAGACTTCAGGAGGGAGGCAAAACCCGAAAAGAGGTTGGAGGCCACTTGAAAGAATTGCATGTGTGAATTCCCATTGGAAAGGGGAGAACAGGACAGGTCGGGTAGGGGCACTGGGGCAAACAGGCAGAACCATGTTATTTAAAAACATCTTATTGTTAGAAACTGCCAAAGACCAACTCTTTGATCTCAGAGGAGGGAAGCTGAGAAGGAACTCATTGTCAGGCAGGGTTCTGTGAACAGATGCAGGGCAGGCATGGGAAGGGTCAATATCCTCAGTGCTGGCTCCGGTCCCCAGAGGACTTACCCTGGCTGCTCCGATCATAGACTGATCCTGGGATGATGGCCTCCCGGGCATCATACATGGCTGTGGTCATGAAGCGGGCTCCCTGCAGAGGGTTTGGGTAGATGAGAAACCCCACTCCTCTTTCAACAACTCGACCTTTGATTCTCAACATCCTATCTCTGGCTTTGGTCCAAGCAGCACTGTACCTTTCAGACCCCCAGAGCACCTGGGTTCACAAGGCTTCCTAACTGCCTATGTCTGACTCCTAAATGCCCCCAGGACTGAGCATCCCATACATCCCGAGCCCTCAGGACAGTGGTACGGGGGGCTCATTGCTCCTCTTCACACACTAACACGCACACGCTTGCCACAGGTCACATCAGCCATCGTTCACTTCCAGATGCCAAAATGTGGGCTTGGGGAAAAAGGGGTCCCAGCCCTCCTGCCCATCAGCCGGGGCTCACAGGGTTGATGGTGTTGACCAACTTCCGGGGCTTGCTGAACTGCATGAGGCTCTCCCGCAGGTTATTCAGGGGCCCCTCCACCAGCACCTTCTGCTCCTTGTAGTAATTCAGCAGGTGGTTCCACAGTGGCTGCTTGGACAGGGCCTTGGGGTTGCCCACAATGATGACCCCGTATCTGCAAGGTGTGGGAGAAAGAACACGGTGCTTAGGGCCACATGGCAAGCAAATACTACACAGAACAGTCTGAGGCCAAACAAATTCAAAACCCGAGTCCAAAGTCCCTGGAAGCCACCCTCAGCCTCCCTGCCTAGATACCTGGCTTGCCCATGACGACTGGCAGTGGAGCCCACCCTGCAAGCTGTTGACACTGCACTCAATTTACTTGGGGGTGGATTTCTAGGGGCTCAGATGACAAAACACCCCCGTGGGCAGGTTACCTCAGAGACTAGTTTCCTTGTTGTAGCCTCAAGTCAGCCTCCTGAGCTGCCTCAGGGACCCTGACAGGCAAGGCATGTAAGTTGATGCCTGAGCCTGGGCCTAGCTTCTGTGGACACTTACCCTCACCCAGCTGTGTTAGGGACACACCCCCATGCTGGCCACCTAACAAGAGTATACAACAGAAAGGGGGTAACCATGGAAACCAAGTGCCCTGAGCGAGGAAGAACTGACGTGGGAACGTGAGCCTGACCTCCGGCTGGCACAGGGGCAGCACGGGGGCCACCTTGTTCTCCAGGTCTTCTGCTGTTACCACTATTTCAGAGCAGTTACATCCCAGAACCAAAAAGGAGACAGGACCAAAATGTTAGAATCCTAGGTTCAACAACTCAACAGGGATACCCCCCCACCCTACTGGGTTTGAATCTCAGGTCAGAAGGGCCAAAACTGACACTGTTCATGACTGAGGCCACAGAAAACCATCAGGACACAGAAACAAAGAAAACTCACAGGTGAGCCCTTCTTTCTAATTTGCTGCTGTAGCTCTTGGACCTCAGGAATTGGTGAAGGCCCCCCCCCCCAATGTCCTGTACCGCCAGCCCAAGGTGCGGCTGGGGTGCGAGGACTATTAATAAGAGGACCAGGAAGTTAAGAACCCTCCCAAAGCCAGACCCCGAGGAAAAGTCCCTCTGAAGGACCCTGAGTCAGGACAGTGGCAACTGCCACCTACAAGCCCAGACAGGATTCAACCCTTGTACCTTGCTCGGGTCAGGGCCACATTAAGCCGCCTGGGGTCATTTAAAAACCCGATGCCTTGATGCTCGTTGGCTCGCACACAGGAGAGGATAATGAAGTCCTTTTCACGCCCCTGGAATGCATCCACACTGGCAATCTCCACCTCCTGCAGAGGGACATGGTCATGGTCAGTCAGTAGGCTGCCCTCAAGAACCCATATGCAACACGAAGCATGTCTAAATGCACTACTGAATCCCACCCAGCAGCCCTGGCCCCAGCCCTGATCTCCTGGCCTTCCCGCTTTGGTCGTCTTTTTAATCTTCGTAATTTGTTTCCCAATAATAAAAGTATATTTGCTCATCAGAACACCCAAGACTGTTCCCAAGTTAACAGAACAAAGACCACATTTCATTGTCAGAGCCATACTCTACATTATGGTTCATTTCCACATGGAGAAACAACTATGTTGTCCTGCACCCTCATGACAGATACCTGTACATTTTACCTAGGTATTGACCCAAGAATGCACAGTGGTCTCATGGATACAGAACATCCACTACATAGTAGCACACAACATAGCTCTACTGGTCAACCCTGGAGCCTTTTCAAGTTTTGCTCTGGAAAGTATCCTGAGAAAAACACCTTTATGCATGAACTTTGGCTCACATTTCTGACTCTTAAGAAAGTCTTGACTCGCAGGACTTGGGCAGGAAGGATGGTTACATTCTAATACAAACCTCCCTGGTCAGGTGGTTCAAGGTCAGCCTGACAGAGGGGGATGGAGCTCGCACCTGGTACAACTTGGTGTGCAGGGAGCCGCTGAACTGCATGTACTGCACCAGGTAGGAGCGCTGGCCCTCATAGGGCGTGATGATGCCAATCTGGTCTGGCTTGGCACCCGCCTTCAGCAGCTTCGTGGTGATCTTTTCTACATTTGCAGCCTCCGTCCTACGAAAATCAGGCATTCAGTTCCTGGGCTGCACCTGTGGGCTCCTGAGACTAAAGGCTGTGGGAGGTACAGGGGCAGCTATGCCCATAGAAGGGCCACCCTGTCCTGGATTGAGGGAGTCATGGAGGACAGAAAAAGCTCACCACACATAGGTACAAAAAGAATCTGCTCAACATAAAAACCACACTGAAAAACAAAATGAGAACATGATGTGGGCTGAGAAACCTGAATAGAACAGAGTGAGGAGGGCAGTTTCAGACCAGCATTACATACATTTATCAACAGACTGGCCAAGCTGCCACTGAAGCCAGCTGCCGCAGCGGGCAAACCTCTGCATACCTGTTTAGGTAAGATGTACCCGAGCTGGCGATCTCCTCCTGTCCCTGGGTCACATAGAAGAACATCGGCTTATCAGGTTGGGGCCACTGGAAGTCAAACCCCTTCTTCACTCGATCCGCTATTATTGGGGAGGGAAAAGAGGCAACACTTCCCATTAGAGAAAAAACACACAGCCAGAGGCCACCCGAATGGATCCCCTACTCAAGAAGCCAGGGCTGAGTGAAGCCAAGCACATAACACTTAACAAAGAGTTGCTCACTCCCTGAACAGGTCTCACTGGTCAGTTCTTTCTATAGCCAGTTTAAGAAACCTATGCTCATCCCCAAGATGATGTTCTCCTGTTTCCTTCTAGAAGCATTACAGGAACCAAAAGCCTCTACAACTGGCTTTTGTGGATATCACTGTTGAGCAACCCATCCTATCAGACCAGATTGGAGGAGCTACATTTAACCAGATCAGTGTGAGAAAACTGCTATTTCTGCATCACAATATAGCCTAACATCAACATGCAAGTATACACAGTATGATGTCCTTTCATGTCAAGCTGAAAATGAGGTCAAGTTTGTCTCTATCATTCAAGTGAGGACAGAGGCCAGCTGGTGAGGGTGGTGGCCTGTTAGTTGAGGGCCTGCTGGGAAATGCTTAATGCTCACTGGGGTTGGGGCTGGTCTATAGCACATGCCAATTTCTGTGGTGTAAACACTCCCACCACAGCTGTGAAAACACCATTACAATGGGTCTGGGCGCCAGCGCTGCCCTAAACAGGGGGTCACCTCAATGCTGATGGGGCTCCTAGGGACTGGTCAAGTGCTCGTTACATAGGTGTGTTTACTTAGTGAAAACTCACTAAGTTGAACACTTAGGATTTGGGTGCTTCTTTATGCTTCAACAGAGAATTAAATAATACACTTATTGGGTGCTGTCATATGCTGTGCACTAATACCACAGCAATGAACCACCACCAGTCCCTGAACTAGAGCTAAGCAGTAGCTTTCTAATCAGTGCCAACCACATCGGAGAATCACAAGCAGCTCCTCATGGCCTAGCCTTTCCTGGCCCCATCACCAGAGGGACCAATAGCTTTCTAAGTAACTCGGTGATGGCAGTTATGGCAGCCAACTCCCAGGAGCTCCATGCACAGCAACTGTGTGGTCCTGGATGGAAACACTGTTAGCCTCCTCATCTATAATGTGAAGCTAGACAAGGCTGACATGGTGTCTGCTGGCGTCAACAACATGTAAGTCAGCAGTTTTCCAACACTGGTCTCAGGGCGCCTTTATACTCTGAACAAAATTGAAGAGTCAAAATAGCTACTGTTTCCATGAGTTATACCTGATATTTACTGTATTTTAAAACCTAAAAACTTAAGATATCTATTTCATTTAAAAATAGGCCCATTACCAAAAATATAAATACACACACACAAAACAAAGAAAAATTAAATAAAAATAAGTCCATTATATATTAACTTTAGAATTTTTTTTTTACAAAAAATTACTGTATTTTCCACTAAAATATAAATTTTGTAAATTTGGGCAACTCACTACATTACCTGGCTCACTGGAATCTGCTTCTGCACACGGTCTCCTAGGAACTGGTGACATGTTTTACAGTTTTCCCACAACTGTGGAATTCACCAGATTCTCCACCAAAGCTGAATGGGAGGTACCCTACAGGTCTGTGACAAAAGCCTTTCTACTCTGCCCTGTGCACAGGACAGCCTCTGACCTGAGTGACTTTGCAACACCCTTGAGGGCCGTTAGGATGAGAGATACTTACTGATTTCCCTTATGGACACTGTCACCACCTCCATCTCATCAGAAAAACCACTCAGCATTGGGAGCCCTCAGTCCACTCATGCTAGGGAATATGAGTTTTCTAAAATACTAATTTTTGTTGAACCTCAGATTTTATCACTGGTGATAAATACTGTTAGTTGTTTTCCTTAAAGCCACAGCATGCTTTGTTTTCAGAAAAATAGATATGCCCCCCTACCCCCCATCTGAGCAACCAGTGTATCTGTGGGCCCTTCATTCAAGCACCTTGCATACCGACCAGTGTCACAAGGTTATGCACTTAGGGTGCTGCTTGCCACAAGCATGTGGCAGTGATGACACAGCAGTCTGGTAGCACCATCCAGACTCCTGCTGAGGCCCCTGCTGGCCCCCAGCAGTGCTTTTGTACCATGAATGCAAGTGTCAGCGCAGCAAAGGGCACACGCCACCTTCACTCTGAAAGGAGTCTTGCCTCCCCATCTTGGGAACTTCAGGGTATGGGCTCTGAGAACTGGCCATCCATATTCCAGAGTGGAAATGCTGTACTGCTGACCACGATAACTCTCAGAGGCACCCCTCATACACAAGTGGTTGCTAGGTAAAGCCATTCAGGAAGGAAGTGACCGCAGGTTTCCACTGACTCTCTGCTGAGTATTACCTGCAGTGACACCGTTCTGCAGAGAGCCCTCATAGAAGATGTTGGATGGGAAGGCACTGAGTGCAGGGTGCATCCGATACTGGACTTGCAGGCGGATTGGACGAATGCCCAGCACCACCAGGCGCTCGAACAGCGACTGAGACAGCCCGGCCTTGGCTGCCTTCTTGCACATCACCACAGGGCCCAGCTGGCAGTGGTCACCCACAAGGATCAGCTGTGGTGAAAGGTCCACACAGGTGAGAGGCTCAAACATGAAGCAAGCAGCTGGGACATCCACTCTCAGAAGACTAAGGGGCCCGGGGTCCACATAGCCACCCAGTCACGCAAATTCCAGTGTTAAGATACTGACTGGGCATGGGAAAACTGCCCACCACAAACATAAAACACACTCAGACTTTCATTTAGGACCCACACAGACACTCTCCAAGACCCACTCAAAGGGCTTGCCATACTTCCCTGAGCTCTGCCAGGGTATCACACAGCCTCACAGGGACGTTAAAAAAACCCTCCAGCATTAAGAATTATACAGAACTGGAATGAGAGAGAACACACACCAGTTTTCAAACAAGACCACCATGGAAGTGGCATGGCCCACCTGCTTGGCTCCGAGGACCACAGGGACCATGCACTCTGGCTCAGTAGCCTGGGTGCTCTCATCAATAAGAATAGAGCGGAACTGCATCTTGGCGAGCCTAGGGTCCCCTGCACCCACACATGTGCAGCAGATGACGTCCGCATTCTGGGGAAGAGAGTGTGTGAACAGTACATGTTACCAGGTGCTAAAGGGCAGGCAGGATAGGACAGGATGCCACTCTGGTCCCTGCCCTCCCAACAACTACAAAAACAAGCTGTGTCTCCCTGACAGCATTCACTTTTCAGGCTGCAGTGACACAAACTTTTGAGATCCTCAGTGGTGGGGTCTTACCAGAGAAAACCTCAGCACAGACGGCTCGGTGCTTGAGACAGCCTCCGAGGAACAGTGCTGAGCCGGGGAACAGGTGCTAGGCTGAGATCCAATTTTGGTTGAAATAGCAGACCCAACCCAGGGTGCAGACCAGGATCCCAAGCTCCCAGCAGCAGGGAGGCTGGCAGGCAGTAGAAACTACTCAAAAATCATGCCTATGTGGTCTCAGAGGAGGCATATAAACTAGACTATCTAAGCTCTCTTCCAAAAGCAAGCAACAACTGAACTAATGGCACCATTGTATACCCAAAGGCCCAGGCCCTCACCATGAGCAGCTCCCTTTCAGCTGTGCGCTTCAGTGCTCGGTACCGCTTCTCATCAGCAGACGACAGCTCTCCAGTCTCGTCCTTCAGCTGTTGCAGCTTCTGGAGCTCTGGCATGCTGGAAGCACG
Organism: Miniopterus schreibersii; assembly: GCF_964146895.1. Taxonomy (NCBI): domain Eukaryota; kingdom Metazoa; phylum Chordata; class Mammalia; order Chiroptera; family Miniopteridae; genus Miniopterus; species Miniopterus schreibersii. The sequence goes on along the minus strand of NC_138105.1, from coordinate 74,320,510 downwards.
GGGCATGTCAGTGGGCATGAAGGACTGTGTGCCAGAGCCACACAGAGAATACCCCCCCTCACTTGCAGCCATGGATAGGTACTTGACACTCACCTATCCATGTTCCTGATCTGGTTGTGCAGGGCCAAAAATGACACTGGGGAGTCGATGGCCTCACGACTCTTAGCACAGAGCCGCACGACTTTCAGTCCAGTCTGGTGGATCTTCTCAGTCAGCTGATCCACAGCTATGTTACTTGGAGCACAGACGAGCACAGGCCTTCAACATAAGGTGAATGAGTATCTCAGTGCTTGCCCAGAGGAGATCCACAAAATGCTACATGCCTAAGATTTTGTTTTGACTCAGGCAGTGCAGACAGCTCAAATCTAATACTAAAGCCAGGAATCACATGATGCAAGAGCTAAAAACCCAGCCAGTCCAGGGTTTCCTGTCCCCAACCAGTTTTCACTCTACTCATGCAAAGCACTGCTAATAACAGACCTGCATCCTCACTCCTTCCCATGTCATGGTGAAGACTTTCCAAGCTGATACACACAGTACAGCACCACCTGGGCAAACTGACCAGAGCTGCCTTTAAGAGCAGCAGGCTCGACCCTGGCCAGTGTGGCTCAGTTGGTTAGACGTCCTGTGCACTGAAAGTTGCTGGTTCAATTCCTAGTCAGGGCACATGCCCAGGTTGTAGGCTTGATTCCCCAATAGGGGGCATGCAGGAGGCAGCCAAATGAAGTTTTGCTCTTACATCAATGTTTCTCTCCCCCCCCCCTCTCTAAAAAATGTTAAAAAAAAAAAAAAAGAGTAACAGGCTACAGGGTTTTTTGTTTTTAAATATATCTTTACTGATTTCAGAGAGAAAGGGAGAGGGGGAGAGAGAAACATCAATGATCAGAGAGTCATCACTGATTGGCTCTCAACTGGGGACTGAGCCTGCAACCCGGGCATGTGCCCTGACCCGGAATCAAATCACGATCACCTGGATCCTAGGTTAATGCTCAACCGCTGAGCCGGGTGAGGATGTCTTGTTAAAAGCAACCAGAGGTCTGATCTAATACAATGTAAAACGCAGTAAGCAGGTAACTCTCTCAGATATTCTTGCAGTCAGGCCTGCTGACCCCTACCCATTGCCCTGTCGTGCCAGGTGGTAGACAATGGTGGCTGAGGTCACTGTCTTCCCTGTTCCTGGTGGTCCCTGGATCAGGCTCAGTGGTCTCTGCAGCACAGTCTTCACGGCGTAAACCTTCAGATACAAGTGGCCATTAGGGGTACAGATGCTGTGGGGGTCCCCACCCAGCAGCTCTTCAGGAAAGGCCCCAACCACCCCCAGGATGATGAAAACCTGAGAGTGATTAAGATCAGGCAGCCCCTGTGCAGTGAAGCGTTTGGGCAGCTGGCACTTGATGATCACGTCCTCCACCTCATGGCCGAGCAGTTTGTGGTAGATATAGCCTGACACAGAGGTCTCATCCACAGCAAAGGTCTTTAGTGCACTCTGCATCCTGTGGCGAAGTAACAGGTCAGCTATGTGCTCATGTAGGCTGGTGGTAAGCCCCACCCCCAGGAAGGGAGAATCATTTAGAGCTGGCGGTGGAGGCGGACACACCTGTCGAATGAGGTGGACTTCCACACGAAATCCACCTGGAAGTTATGTGTCACCTCCACGGGTGCACCCACACTGCTCCGCAGCTCAATGGCAATCTCATCGCCATAATCTGCAAAGCTGAGTTAAGGCTGATCCTCGTCATAAGCTGGGTTTACCTTTCTGAGGAGCCCTCCTTGGTTACTGAGGAGATAGATCCCTCCCTTTGTGCCAAAAGGTGACAACGCAGCCAGTGAGACCCATGTTTTGACAGATTCTGTCCACAGTGTCCCGGTCCCCTGAAGCCAGCCCTAACCCCCAAACTACCCTGTGAACCTTGGGGTGTCACCCAGGATGAACTGGTGACATTGAGAATCCAGCTTCCGACTGTAAGCTTCAGAGAGCCCTGAAGTGCAGATCCCAAAGCATTCTGGCTCTAGGTAAAGCAGTGCTTCTATTAGTTTTATATAAATAGTATGCCCTCAGAGTCCAAATGAAAAAAAGGCTCAGTGGCTTGAAACAAACTGAGTCGGGGCCTCTCCAGCCATGGCCATGCCCTCCACCTGAGGCCCAGGACTGGTCTCCACAGTGACACACACACAGGTCTCCTGTGCAAGCTGTTCTTTACACAAAGGATACTATCAGGGACCTTGATGACGTGGCCGATCCCTTTCCACAGGGGGGCCAGGTCCCCTTTGTACCGCAGGCATATCTCATCCCCTTGCATGAGCCGCATGTCTTCCAGGAAAAAGATAGCAAGAAAGTTAGCGTTTTCAACATGTGCCCTTGACTACCACTATGAAGAGTTTAAATTAAGGGACACTTTACAAGGGCAAAACTAGGAATTTTATGCTATTTATGGTCACAAATATTTTAAAACTTAAAATCACCTCTTAACCAAATTATGACTAAATCCTCATTACCAGAGTCAGTCTTGGGTAAAGTGAAGTAGGCGATTCTCTTCTTGTTAAGGCCCAGGTCCCACCTGACTGTGATGTTATCTTGAGTCTGAGCACATGAAAAATAAGAGCCCTGTTAGCCCGTGACACAGACATGGCCTGGACTACTGTGTCTGGGTATCCACAGGTGTGTACCCTACGACAATTTGATGAGTCACGATGCCAGGGTGCAGCAAGCAACACCCAACAGCTTGAAACACCAACAAAGGCACAGCTAGGAGAGAAGCCATTAGGGCCCCAAGAACCTGCAGAAGATGGCCAGGATCCTCTATGCGATGTCTGCTCTCAGAGGTACTCGGAGAGAGAGAAGGAAGCCAACAGCTGAGGAGATGGCCCAGGAGCCATGGGGCTCTTACTTCCTAAACATGTTCTTCATGGGACCAGCACAAGGAGCACCCTCTGCATGCTGTGGCTCCTTGGATCTGACGCTCATGGCTATGGGCAAAGGCTGAGAACCCGACTGTGAGGGGGGACTTTTGTTGGATTTAAAATCAGTTAACACTCAGGCTGGTGTCTAGCTCTGAGTGACAGGGCATCTGCCCTTGATCCACAGCTCCGTCCCTCTATGATAGTGCTGGCAGCCTGCAGGTAAAACCACCCTCCAGGTCTCAGGAGAAATGTGTTAAAATAGCCACAACCTCCTGCACACACATCACCTGTGACTCTTTCAGCTTCTTGTCATAGTCGGCCTCCAACTTAACCAGAGGTCCGAATATATTTTGGTACTGGTAGGCGTCCTCGTACCGCAGGAGGACGTGCTGCGGCTCCTCATCCACCCCTGGCTTCTCCAGGTCCTCCAAGGTGGCAGAAGGATTCTCCTAGAAGACAAAAACCACGCTGAGTTTGTCCCCAGTTTCACTGGCATATGAAATTAAATATACTGAGATCACCAGTCACCAGAGGGACTGGGGCAGACCCATCACTTCTCAAAACAAGCCAATGTTGGGCTGATGCTGAGGGGTGTCAGCAGTCAGTGGTGTCGACCCTGTGCGAGAGTCCTCATATCAGGAAGTTCACATAGCACAGGGAACTGGATGCCCACCGAGGTCCTGGTCACATCACACCTCAGCTGCTATTCCTAACACTCCCTAACAAGGTTATGCCAATAGGGAAAGTCTTGGTGATGGCACTGCAGGTACAAAACTAACACGTCCACACCATCAAATGGCCACGTCCTCCACAATCACCTGGCCCTGAACTATGAAGGACGGTAGTTCTTCCAGGCTGCCAGAAAGACCACCGCTTCTCTGGCTGTGTGAAGAGGAGTGACCTACCTCTCCATTTCGTCCTGATCCTACACTGCACCAATAGGACTACACACTCTTCCCTGGCAGGGACAGAACAGTATCTGGGCTGCTAAAATATAAACAGGAATGAAGAAAAAATTGTGGCAACCTGAAAATGGAAATGAAAAGTCATCTGGCTAGACAATGCCTGAAAATAAATTTTTAAAAAAATCACATTTTTATTGATTTTAGAGAGAGGAAGGGAAAAGGAAAGAAGGAGAGGAGGAGACAGGGAGGAACATCAATCAGCTGCCTCCTACACGCCCCCTACTGGGGATTAGGCCTGCAACCTGGGCATGTGCCCTGACCGGGAACTGAACCAGCAACCTTTTGGTGCATAGGACGACATTCAACCAATTGACCTGCACTGTCCAGGGCCTAAAAAATATTTTAACTTGCACTCAAAGTAAAGATAAATTTACATTTAAGATTTCTGGTTATATGGGTGCCCAAACTTGTAGCCTTGTTATTAAAACTTTATAATAAAAGCTAAGTAAACAACCAAAACCAGGGAAGGGCTTCCCTGGAGAAGTGGGTATGCAGGTAGGGCAGGTGCCCCACCATGAAACCTAAGGCCCCTCTCTCCTTCAGTCATCAGGTCAAGCGTCTCTGACCTTTGAGACTCTGACCCCTTTCCCACTGCACACTCACCAGCAGCCTGGCGTTACACTGGCTCAGACATGTCAAAGGCCCAGCAAGGTTTTAAAATGCACTCACAGTCCTATCTACTCAGGCCTGGGCTACTCTGGACATGTCCACCCACAGCCGCCCAGGGCTAGTTCTGGACCCCTCCTGGTAGAGGCTGCAGAATCCTTTCAGAAAAAACAGCCCCCCCCCCCCCATCCCACCTCAGTCTACAGGAAACTGGTGCTGAGGTGGATTGCATTCTCAACAGGCCTCACCTTCCACAGCTCCTCCAGCTTGTTGATCTGCTGGGCAGTAATCTGCCGGGCCCGAAGCTGCTCCTGCTCTGAAGGGATCTTGACCAGCCAGGACAGGAAGCAGCGATCCTGGATCAGGGGCTGCCACTGTGAGCTGTCCCAGTTGATGTCCTTGAGGCTGCTCTGACTGGCACAGGGCTGCCTACAGAAGCCCCGAGGACAGAAGAGCCCAGGTGAGGATGACCTTCCGCCTTAAGACTTAGAGTTCACCCCAAGGTCCCTATCTTTTATTACATGATCACGTTACCTTTCTATTGTTAGTAATAAATTCATCTCCCCACACATTTGAGCTCTGAACTCTTAAAATTCAAAACAGACTTTGAATTTTTTCTGTTCATAAAAACAGAATTGTTTTTATGATTTAACTAGAACACCATCCCCCCCCAAGTTACTCGACATTCCTAACTCTCCAACAAGCCCCAACCCCCAAACATCTTCACACCTAGCCACTCAACAGAAACCATTTTAAAGTTCCAGAGTCAGAACTGGCCCCCAGGGAAATCGGGGAGCCCTCACCTGCACAACAGTACCACCACTGAGTCGGCCTTGGCAGGGATGAAGCCGAGGAGGAAGACGTTGCGACAACCACAGTTGTAACACTCCAGGACCGTCTCCCCAAGGGGCCCATCCTTGTGTAGAGTCACCTCTTTGCATTTTGCCCTCACAAGGTGATTTACAATGTGGCTTAAATCAGGAAATGATAAATAGTTAACACCCAAAGTTTGGCTTTTCACCACTTCCAATTCTCGAGCCCCTGTTAAAAGTTCCGGTACCATTTACGGTCCATTAGCAGGGGTGGTCACACCTCATCCATCTGGTGTCCCATGAGACCAGCCCGCCCCTGAACTAGCTCCCCACTGAGAGCAAAAAATCAACCGGCCTTGAACCACTTTTAAAGAAAAGTTTCCTAACGCATTTCACACAGTTTCTGCCTTCACCCCAACCCCCCAGTTCCTGCTTTCTTAAATCCAACTGTTGGGCCTAACTAGATCTACAGCTGGGGCCCCAGCTGCTGCCCCTTTCCTAGCTCCTCTTGCTCTTTGTGGCTTCTCTGCTGCTTCTTTCAAAGTCACTTCTCATGGCCCCTGTGCTGGCTGCCAGGAGCAACGGCTTCTCCTAATATGCTACAGGCCAGGAAACTTGATAAGCACATGTATTGGAAACCTGAAGACAGTAAAAAATATCAAATAGGGGGCTCAGGGCTACTCTCAGGAAGCAAAGGGGCTGTCAATGAAATGCAATGAAATCCTCTGGAACCCTGTCTCGGCATGGCCAGGACTCTGCCATCATTCTCATTTCCAGGCTACAGCTCACCTAAATCATGGCCTATGCCAAGTTAGCCTCATTGGGGCCACAGGCGGTACAGGTCCTGCCTCAGGATCTCTGTAGCCTGGCTGTGGGTTTGTGGAACACTACTTGCGGCAGCCCTCTCTTCACATCAGTAAACCCCTCCTATCACAGGGTTAGGCTAGAACCCTCTCTGGCCCCACAAAGTCCACCATCAGATCATCTAACCAACCATCACCACTCTCAGCACCCCCCAAAATCCCCCACTCCTCTCTGGAGCCACCACCACTGGGCTTGTTACCACAACAAGTAGTTTCCTCTTGTACCTTCTGTGCCCACCTCACCCAACTACACTGACAAGAGGTAGTCCATCAGCTTTCACTTGATCCTTGTAAAGAGCACGTGATGCTGATTGACTAAGCCTGTTTTCTCTTAGAGGCTCTTCCCTCACATCCCTGATCCTGACTCTGCTGACCAGAAGCTGGGGTTGCCAACCAAGGCAAGTTTTATTTCATTGCTTTTCCTGCAGGAGAGGAACTAATGCAAACATGGTAACACAAATTGCTCAGAACATTCTGAAAATGGGACGTGAATCTCTTTTGGTTACCTTGGAGATGTTAAAATGTTTTAAAAACATCAGCCCCCTTTCTTGCCTTGCTCAGTATCCAGAATTCGCATACTAACTCTGAGATGACCCAAGATCTGATCACTCTGTGTCCTTAGACAGCATGATGGTAAGGACTGGCCCACAGCTACTGAAGGCATGAAAGGTGGGTGGGGCTCTGTGTACATAAACCTGCCTATAGATTTCTGTCACTTTACTTCTCCAAAACATGAACCTCAGAAGATGCTGCTTCCTTACTGAGACCTGGAGCCCTTTCCCACTGAGACTCTGCTCTGCTTCTTGTGGCAGTGGAGCGAACCAGAGGTGGGGGCCAAGGAGTTCCAGCACTTGAGCTAGACAGACAGACTCTCCTTAGAATCCAAGCACCACCACCACGCTGCTCTCACCCCAATACCAAACACAAACACGGGCCCAGTCACAACTGCTGCTGATCAGGAGGGAGCCCAGAGCCACTGCTGGTTGGATGAACTTAATTTAATCTGATGATTCAGGATCTGGCCCGTGTTAGCCTCTGAACTACTCGATGAGCTCAGGCCTGAAGGAGCCTCCTCAGGAAGTGGCTCCCATGGATGCCCGTTACTGTCTTGGGAACACCCTCCCCAGGTACCCCATAATAAAGATGAACAGGAATGCCAGGAGCTCATCTTACAGAAAAATATAAATAAAAACTAGGAATGAAAATTAAGCCAACCATGCCGGCATAATAAAGAGAACAAGAGAATAAATCAAGGGTAAATACATTAAGGCATTCACACAGCACCATCTGTTTCAAGTTAAGCCCGTCACAGAGGAGGAAAAAACCCAGGTTTGTTAGCGTGATTTTATATTGTGCTTTGCTTCAGCATTTCCATAATTTACACACAAATCTGAGCATAGCCTGATTAAAGACACATGGCAGCCTGATACCTACCTGCCAGAAGTATTTCCACGTCCGTTACAGAACCACTTTTTGCTGGTATTACAGTAAACCACACAAGCAGGATCATGTATTCCACAGTAACTAAAAAAGTAAAAAATGAACAGTTAAAGCTGGAAAGCCGCTCTCTGGTTTTAATTTGGCAGAATGTAAAATTCTTTCCTCTTACAACATTTTTAAGTTTTTCATTAAACACATACTCAAACTCAACAATCCTACTAACAAAATCCAATCAGTTAACTGTTGAGGCTTCCTGGCCCTGTGAATAGAGAAATGGGTTGAGGTGCTGTGTAGACCATCAGAGATATCCCAGACAGGAGTAAAGCCCCTTCCAAGTGGGGGGTAAGTGCTGTGTGAGGTGCCGAGCCCAACACCCCAAAGGCAGCCTGGTCACCCCTATGGCCTTAAGTTTCAGGAACGTGACTCATAAGCAGGGAAAACGGGTGTCCATGTGTAGCTCTGGGCACACGGAAGGTGAGCTGTGACCATGCTTCACATTCACGCTCCAACAGAGGGCGCCATGCTTCCAAAAAACGCTCAAATCAGACCCTGCAGCAGAGGCTCCTGGGTTCTGACAGAGCTCAGCTCCAAAGGAGCACATTGACAAGAGAGTGCCCCACAATCCCACCTGCACCCCCGGCCTCATTTTTCTGAAAGTCAACACACCAAAAACAAAACCACTGGCTCTCCAAAGAGTTCTCTGTGTGTAGGAAGCCAAGACAGTCTCAAACCAGAATGTGCTTTGACCAAGAACCTTCCATATAACCCCCCACACATGGGGACAGCCTGGAGGGCCAGGGGTTGTACAGACTTCAACCACTTGCAGTGTCACCAGGAATGGCAACTGTGTATATGACAGGAACACTAATACATCACACATACATACACAAAAATATTTCTAAATAAGCCCTGGACAGTATGGCTCAGCAGTTAGATCATTGCCCCATGCACCAAAGGGTCTCAGGTTCAATTCCCAGTCAAGGGCACTTACCTGGGTTGCAGGTTCAATCCCAGGCACCAGCTGGGGAGAGTGCGGGAGGCAACCAATCGATGTCTCTCTCTCACATCAATGTTTTTTTCTCCCCCCCTTCCTTTCACTCTCTCTAAAAATCAATAGAAAAATATCCTGCGATGAAGATTAACAAAACACAAAAACAAACATTTGTAAATGTGAACAAAGAGCCAATAAAGTATGGGGGGGAGGGGAGCATTCTGTCCCTTGGTGGGTAGGCCCTGGGGGCATTGTGCCCAAGGGGCAGGCACGGCTGAGTAGAAGCCAGGCCCGAAGCTGCCCTTACTGGCTGAGTGCCCTAAGCAAGATCATTTCACCACTTTGGTCTCAATTTTCTCTTGTGCATGTAACAAAAAAGCATGAATAAGTCTAAAAGTAAAGGATGGGCCCTGCTCTAGACAAGAATTCCAAATTTGGTCAACATGCAGGTCTACACACTGACTATCCTCTTCCAACTTTTCAGGAGGCAGACATTTTAAAGAATCCAACAGTAATCTCTCTCTAAGAAATTTTAGTGGCTCTATTCACCCTATAATAGTGAGTGGGGCAGGTACCAGGACCACCACCAGGGCCTGAGGAAGGCCGAGAGGGGAACCCTTCCCTACCTGCTGGAAGAATCAAGGGTCACAGAGGGTGTTGAACCCATCCTCCTGCCCAGTAATGTGTATACAGGCCTGAGCAACCTCCTTATTCCCAAGGACATGTGACCAAGTGTCACAGTCCCCAATCTTGGAATGGTCTTGTGAAGCCAGCAGACACATTTGGAATGTGGAGGCTCTGGGATGCCCCTGCTATTGGCGCTCACCTGCAGGCATGTACTGGTAGGTCCTTTGTGTAATAAGTATCCTCTTCATCTTCTTCGAAGTTCAACTCGGCCAGCAACTGGCTGGTCTTGGCCACGCTGTCATCCACGGCCCCATTCTGCAGGATGCCCTCAGGTCCTCCAACCTACCGCAGAACAGCAGTGTCAGCAAGCAAGCCTCCAGCCTCCAGGCATTGGGCATGTGGCTTCTCCCCAAGTGAGCAACCATGGTGACCCTCCTATGAAGTGCTGGCCTGTCCTCCACTCTGAGACAGTTTAATGCCTTCTGCTTTGAAATTTCACCCTCTCTCTATCAAACCTACCCAGATCAAAACAGGGCACTGCTGGCCTAGATTATCTGTTCTGAATCCTGAGCAGACAGACCCAACCCCCAAGGAGCCACGACCACAACCAGGATGTAGAGGAAAATGCTTCATTTCCATCACTGAGGGCCAAGGAAGCAAGGTGACTTTTTACAAGCCAGTTAGTCCCTTCTGGGGACAGCTGCACAATAATGTCAGGCCAGAGGGCCAGGAATCCCATACAGTGAAGGGTCCTTCCAAAGTCCAAGCAGGAGTCAAGGTTATGAGCCCTGGAGCCGTAGGAGAGCAGTTATCTCCTCAGTAGACAGACTTTCTCCACTGCCAGTACCCTCTCGGAAAGGCAGCCCTTCTTGATTATGAATTAGAAACTGAACGTTAGGATAACCTTCCAAATTCAGGCAATCATTTTACTAAATAATATAACAGCAACAACACACAAACAAGCAACTTTAAGCAACTAAGCCATGAATTTTACAGGCACTTCTGATGAGCTCACAAGTCCATTCAGGGGTGCACAAACTCAGCTCCCCCAGGGGAACAGGAATCCTAATGTCACCCCTCCAGGAACCTCAGGTGGCAGTCAACAGTCCTGTCATCTCCTCCCAGGGGTCACAGCCCACACAAATCTGGGTGAGGCAGCAGGAGCATTGTGTGGTGAGGAAGCCTGGGGAGGAATGATAGGAGCCCCAGGGTAGGCACCCAGCCCTATTCCCTTGAAGAATGCCTGCCACCCAGAGCCAGGGGACCAAAACCCAGAGCCAGCACAGCCTGAGCCAGCAGTGCCCACAGAGGCTTTCCCTATCCACACTCTGGCCTAATCACCTGTAAGAGCCTAAGGATAGCTATTCTCATGAGGGGCATTCTGGATATTTCAAAGATAGATCTGGGATGTCAGGAAGTCAGCATCCTGTCGCAGAACACCTATGTCTGTAATAGTCTCAGCCCAGATCAGAACCCCACTTCAGTGTCAGCCACAATATGTTTTTTTCAGGAAGGCAGTAACCAGGTTAATTACAAGACTATATGCTTTGTTTGAATTTTTTTTTCAAAGAGGAAAAATCAAAATCAACTTTTAGATTTTAATGCAAAGGAAACAATGCTATAAACATTATAACAAGCACCTCTTTGTGAATCCCTTATCTCCTTTAAAAAAATTTTGGTAAATTACACCTAACATAAAATGTAGCATCTTAACTACTTTTAAGTATACGGTTCAGGGGCATTTAAGTACATTCACACTGGTGTATAACCATTCTCATCATCCATCTCCAGAACTTTCCATCTTCCCAAACTGTGTCCCCATTAAACATTAATTCCCCATTCACCCCCCCCCCCCGGCACCCACCATTCTACATTCTGTCTCTGTGAACTTGACTCCTTTAGGAACCTCTCATATAAATGGAATCACAGTATTTGTCCTTTTGTGTCTGGCTTATTTAATTTAGCATACTGTCTTTAAGGTTCACCCATGATGAAGCATGTGTCAGGTTTTACTTCCTTTTTAAGGCCAAATAGTATTTCATTACATAGATTCACTCCATTTTGTTTACCCAGCCATGTGTCAGTGGACACTTGGGTTGCTTCCACCTTTTGGTGCTGTGAATAATCCTGCTGCAAACACGGGTGTACATATATCTCTTAAGAGACCCTGCTTTCGTTTCTTTTGGTTATACACCCAGAAGTGGAGCTACTGGGTCACAGTCATTTTATGTTTAACTTTTTGAGGAATCGTCAGACTGTTTTCCTCAGTGGCTACACCATTTTTACATTCCCACCACAGTGCAAGGGTTACAATTTCTTCACATCCTCATCAACACTTGTTATACTTCTTGTTAAAAAAACAGTGGCAGCCATTCTAATGGACACGAGGTGGCATCTCATTGTGTTTTGATTTTCATTTCCCTGATGGCTATTAATACTGAACATCTTTTCATGTGCTTGTTGGCCACCTGTATATCCTCTTTGGAGACATGGTTTATTCAAGTCCTTTGGCCATTTTCAACTTTATTATTATTTTTTGTTGGTTATCACTTCAAAGAGTCACCTCTGCATCTGGTAATGCTGCTCCTGACACATCATAGTGTGAGGCTGCCAACAGGACCGGCACTGCTGGCTCTTGGTGTGACTGTACCTAGGCACGTTCGTGTTGATTTCTGAAAGTGTGTGGCCAGCTCATGGCACCTGGATTTCAATTCAGGGCAGTGAGGGGGGCATATTTATCATGCTGTAGGAGCATCTGAGAAGGTAGTCTAGACCGGGTTCAACCTGCAGACCACCCTCTTGGGCTCAGAATGGTATTTACATTTTTAAATGATTGGACCAAATACCTAATAATAGCCTCAACTTTGTTTCTTGTCCAACAAAGTCTAGAGTACTTGCTATTAGCCCTTCAAGAAAATGTTTACTAGCTCCTAGTCTAGAAGAACTCCTAAAATCTCTTACCAGGTTTAACATACAAAGAAATATTCTTGGTGGTATCTGAATCTTTCCTCAAACATCAAAATTAGTACATGAAGTAAAAGAGGAAAGTGCACACCACCTGGGTGGTCCTCATCCTACCCACTCCTGTCTCACACTTCACCTCCCCTCACCAAGGAGAGGGATCAGGCACCTCAGGAGCATGTGAGGCTTGTAAGGGAGCCTGATCAGCCATGTGGCAACCCTCTCTAAACCATACTGACCCCTTCAGGCTTAATAAGGGGCAGAAATCTAAGTCCACTCTCGGAACTCCAGGGAGACAACAGAATACGGATTCAAGGTAAGAGGTACTCTCCTAGCCCCTACTAAAGCCAAGGAGAAGTACAGATTCCCCAAGACCCGGGGCCCTGAAGCTTCCTGGCTGGGGAGTGTGGTGTGGCACCCCTCACTCATGTGCCTACATGCACATATGCACGTGCAAACACTCCTAGCTCCCACTAGGCTGCACTCCTGCCCAGCTGTAATCTGACCACAACACAAACTAACCTCTATAGCTGGATTGTTTTTGTTTTTAAAATATATCTTTATTGATTTGAGAGGAACGGAGAGGGAGAGGTAGAAATATCAATGATGAGTCACTGACAGGCTGCCTCCTGCACGCTCCCTACCAGGGATCGAGTCTACAACCCGGGCATGTGCCCTGACCAGGAATTGAACCAGGATCTCCTGGATCATAGGTCGATGCTCAACCACTAAGCCATGTCAGCTGGGCAATATAACTGAATTGTTAGTTTCTCCCTCTACTGTTTGTAAAGTTTTAAGATAAAATTAACTTCAACAATACATTTGATCACCCTGGCTGGTGTGCTCAGTGGTTAGAGCACTGGCCCACGCACCAAAGGATCGTGGGTTCGATTCCCACTCAAGGGCATGTACCTTGGTTGCAGGTGTGCTCCCTGCCCCTGGTCGGGGCACCTGCAGTAGGTAACCAGTCAATGTGTCTCTTTCACATCCATGTTTCTCTCTCTCTCCCTTCCTCTGTTCCACTTTCTCTGAAAAGCAATAGAAAACATATCCTCAGGTGAGGATTAAAAAATAATAAAATAAAAAAATTCATTTGACCTTAGAAACTGTAATTAAATGAGTAAAGCACTAGAGAGTACCTGGCACAGAGGAGGCTGACAACCTACATCAGGTGACACAATGGGAAGAGTGCAGGGTGTCCTCATCCTCGGCTGGCACAGGACTGAGGTCCTCCAAGGTCACTAACCCCTCACCTCCAGTCAGGACCCCTGGATCCTGCTGGGCTCAAGGGGGGGAGGGCCTCCCTGCACCCATGGGCACCCCAAGTCTACCTCCAGGCACCATGTCACTGGGGAAATTGTTCTCTCCACCTGTGTTCTGGACACTCACTATCTGAAGTCCATCTATGAGCTGCCAAGCTGATCAAGGCCTGCAGGGGTTTTCTGCCCAAGACAGTTCCATACAACCCACTACAGAATTCAGATGGTGCACATCAGAGCAATAGGAAGAGAGGTCACATAGGAAAAACATGCAAATTCAAAAACTACCCACCCCTCAATGTACTGGAAAAACTCTGTAAGCATCATACCACTCAATATGAAATAGACCTTTCTGTCCCTTGGTCTGAGTCAGTAGATACTCCAGATATACCACTCACTGTCCCTTGGCCCCTGCACAGCTGACTCCTGGTCCTTCAGGTCTCTGCCCCCCCCCCCCCCAAGGCCTCCCCTGAACCCATCTGAGGTAACCCAGTGAGGCCACTAACACCTGTCCTGCTCCCTGCCATGACCCTAGCACCCAGAACTGAGACCATACCCTAGGAGGCCCCCAGAGTGTTGGTTAAATAAATACATCTCATCTAAAACACAAAGGCTGTAAAGTGATTCATCATTTGTTCTTTCACTCCCAAAGTTTAAATATAAAAGAGGGAGTGGGAAATCACCTTCCTCTTAGGGGGGCCTGAGGCAGAAAGGAGCTGCAAGGCCTCTGAGTCCCGCCTCAGGAAAAGGATAGCATAAGGTCCAGCTTCTCCCAACTTTTGAAAAAGTTTCAAAATGAAACACCCACATACCGGGCACCTGGATCCACCAGCCACTCACATTTCACCACACCTGCTCTCTCCTCTTCACTCTGCATGCACACTTTTATTTTCCTGATCCACTTCAGAGTCCTGGGCACCAGGACAAGGGCTTTCTCCCCATAATCACAATTGAGGCATACCACGTATTACTGCACTTTGCAGACACAGCATTTCTTTTAACAAACTGAAGGCAAATCTCCCAGCAGCAAAAAGATTACAACTCACTGAAGACTCCAATGATCGTTAGCATTATATAGCAATAAAGTATTTTTAAATTAAGGTACGTGCATTGTTTTTTTAGATATAATGCTATTGCACACTTAACAGACTACAATATACTGTAAACATAACTTTTATACACACTGGGAAAGAAGACATTGGCGTGACTGACTTCACTGCAGTGGTCTGGAACTGTATGTACCTACAGTGTCTCCAAAGGCATGCCTATAAAGGGATCATGCTCAGGAGCAATACTGATACAATACTGCTATCTAATACCCACAAGCACATTTCCCCAGTGTTCTAATAATGTCCTTTATGGTTATTTAAATTCAAGATCTAATGAAGGGATCACACATTACTGGTGATGTCTCTTAGCCTCCTCTAATCCATTAGTTTTAACACATGAAATTGCGAGTTCACCATTTTGGATTTACAAAGAAGGCATGGTCCCACCCAACAGAGAACTGGGTTCTAGATAAAAGGTACTCGCCCTCCTCTCCCTTATAGTGGATCCCTGTTCTGGTAAGCATGCTGAATCCATCTCTACAGTTCATTTCCCTGCTCTGAGGATACTGGACATGTCCCCAGTCACCTTGGGCTGCCCCTGCCTGCCCAGCTCTGGATGTCAGTCACTCCCAAAGGAGTGTGAGGACTGAGTAGGAACCCACCCCACACATGCAGGGAGAAGCCGCCAAGCTGCGTCCAGAGGTGGGATACTTCTCAGGACGATGACTCAACTGGACCCCAGCTTAGCAGCATGAAAAGAAAAGGGGCTGCCCTGGAGAGCAGGACAGGTAGACATGACAATCACATGGGGGGTCCAGACCAAGCAAAGGCACCACTTTCTAACCAGTGAAGAATCTGACTGTGGAGAAAGGAAGCCCCAAGTATTAGATGATCCTGAAATACTGTTAGTGCTATTCACCTGACAACAGTATAGCTACAAAGGAGAGGTGTGCTTTTATGTTTCTAGAAATGCAGACTAAATACTGTAGGGCAATGGTTAGGTATGCTAATTCTTATGGAGCAACCTCAGAAGGAAGGTGAAGTGATACTTTAAAACATTTCAGTGAAGACAAACAAAAAAGGGAGGGAGAAAAATCTTCACAACTGTCAAATCAAGGCAATGGATGGACAGGGTTTACTTTCACTACTTACACATGAGAGAATCCATAATAAACATTTTTACACAATACAGGTGGCCACCTGAAATCTTGCGGAAGTTCTATCAAATGCCTCCCACTCAAGGTGAGGAGAGCCACCTCTCCAGGATCACTGTCATCCCTGGCAGCTGAGCTCTGCAAGTAGCTAAAGTAGACAGGGAGGTGCCATCTTCAGTGGCGAAAAAGGGCTCACAGAGCTCAGCAGGCAGCCTACATCTGCTGTATGTCTAGAAGCCTCCTGGCAACAGTCCACAGGGATCCTGAGAAGCCTGACTCAGTTGTCCAGCTTGCAAGCTGCTACAGGACCAACACATAAAAAGGCACAGGACCCTTTGCAAGCCACAGGTCCACTTGGCCTCCCACGTTTCTCAGAAGCAGCAGCATTCTGCTCTCAAGGATTCTGGCAAGAAGAGTCCAACGACCCCGAGACCTGGAGATTCAGCTAGACTCACTGTTCCCTCTCCATCTTCCAAGGCCATACTCTGATCTAGGCGTCATGGCTCTACTCTGTGGGCTGCACTGTTCTGCACCACCACAGCTGTGCAGAATCTGCCCCCTCCAGCCTCCATGCTCGTCACTCTGATGGGGCCACTCCCTCCAGCAAGGCCTCTTGCCCCTCTCAAGTGGGGCCTCCAAAGGGTACACTGACTAGCACTGCCCCCACTCACACCTCCAATTCAAGGGGAGCCCTGCCTCAGCCCTGGGATCCTGGACCCTGATGAAAACACGGACAGGAACTCCTGTCTGCTCTAGACATAACTCCTTGTGAGGACTCAAGGCAATGGGGCACATCCAGTGCAGAACAAGCACATGCCCAGGAGGAAGAGTGATCACTGTGGCAGCCTGGTACTGTGATAATTCACACATTCCCTTGAGAGCACGCAGGCAACATCCAACCACTGCACTGTCTGACCTCTCCTCTGGCCTAGGCCATACTCCACTGGGTCTCCAGCCATCTAAGGGCCCTTCCTTTCAAGTGAGGTCACAGCACCTGTCAGCAGCTCTGGGAAGCTCCAGATCCAGCCCAACCCCTTTGCATGGCACATCAGCGTTCATCCACACCCACTCTTCCTCCACGCCAAGCTCAGCTCCTTACAGCACCCCACACCCACCCCTCTGCCCAGTGGATGCACCTTCCTGAACCACTCACAAAGGCTCTCCATTTGCAGGGCAGACCACTCCCTCTTCTGGGCCCTCACCATCCCTAAGATCAACCACAGTCTGAGCAGCACCTGTCATTTCTAACAAAGTAGCTGCAGCAGGCAAAGAACTCACTGCTTGCTCTGCCTGAGGAGGGCACAGCAAGCAGAACTGCTGAGAGGGCAGGAGTCAGGGACCAGGCTGGAGGTTGGCCTGATGCCTGCAGAGGGGACAGAAGTAAATGTGAACAGACGTGTTAGCACATCTCATCAAAGTACGACTGGGAGTGGCTGAGCACAGTCACCCTATTTCCCTGTTTCAGCTGTTGACCAAAGACTATAAAGATGAGCAAGAACAAAAATGGAGAAGCCCTGGTTGGTGTGGCTCAGTGGTGTGGGCCTGAGCACCGAAGGGTCATGGGTTCGATTCCCAGTAAAGGGCATGCACCTGCATTGCAGGTTCAATCCCCAGCCCCAGTTGGGGCGTGTACAGGAGGCAACCATTCAATGTGTCTCTCTCACGCTGATGTCTCTGTTTCTCTCCCCCCTCTCACTCCACTCTCTCTAAAAATCAATGGAAAAATATCCTTGGGTGAAAGAAAAGGTGGTGTAAGGGAGAAATCAAAGGCAGCAAGTGACTATGGTGATGGTCAGACAGCCCTGGAAATTTACTAGAAAAGACACTGACTTGCATATTTACAAATGAGAGGGCTCTACAGTATGTGATCATACTTCAATATAGCTACTGGAAAGATGCCTTTTTCTGGTATGTGGGAGCTAGACTGAGAGAGAACTTTAGTTTTTAGTTAAAATTGGTACTGTATTGACATTAATTTTCCCCCTAATCTTCCTAAATCTGGGTGAGGAAACAGGTAAACTGAGAAAGAAGTAATTTCACTTATTCACCATTAACTGACACAAAATCTCCCTTTGTTCTAATTGCTGGTTGAGTCCTCCCCATCAACTGGAAACAAACCTAGGAAATGCAACAGGGGGAAAGTGATGGATGAACACTTATTGGAGCTCCTGCAAGGTTATCAGTGTCTTTCTTATCTTTGATTTTCTCAAGGTGCACATATCATAGCTGAACAGCATATTCACAAAACCAGATGGAAAAAGTCCTACTCCAATTTTAAACTCACCACTTTTAGGAACCCCTGACTGTATCAAACTCACTCCTCATCATAAGCTATAGACCAGTAAGCAGAAGAGGATCTGTTTCCCTGATGGTCAAGGATATGTGGGGACAGCCTTCCATGAATTCTGAAGGCAGCAGGAGTACGGTTTTGAAGACCAAGTAACAACTCTTTATCCAAGTATCTTCCCACTTGAAAAGGAAAAAAAAAAGCCCAAGTTAATGTACTCAGGGCTACAACTGAGGAATTGCCTTTGTGTACCTGGCCACTGTTTACAGCCACTGGGTTGTTTCCAGTCTGGGGCTCTCATGAACAAGGCTGCTGTAACACTCTGAGCAGCCCCACATTTGGGCAACTACCTTGTTTTTCTGCTGGGCCACAGAGCTGTGGGTTACCATCCCATCAATAAGGTATGAGAGTTCCAAGTGGTATTTCCAGCTTTAAAAACACACACACACACACACACACACACACACAAACTGAGCCACTCAAATAAGTGGGCAGTGGTATTCCCCATGTGGTTTTTACCTTACATCGAGATATAACTGACATACAATAAATGCTATATGTTTGAAGTATAAAATTGTATAAGTTGACACACGTCAATGGATGTAAACACCCACAATCAAGACAATGAACACATTCACCACCCCCAAACCCCCTAATGCCCTTTGTCATTGTTCCCCTCCCCCAACCACAGACCTGCTTCCTACTACTCAAAGTTAGCTAGCACTTTCTAGAACTTTATATCACCAGAATCATATATAGAGATGGTGCTCCGACTTATGATCTTTTGACTTTACGATGGTAAGAAAGCAATGTGCATTTAGTACAAACCATACTCTAAATTTTAATCTTTTCCTGGGCTAGTGATATGTGTTACGATACTCTCTCATGAAGCTGGGCAGCGGCAGCGAGATGATTTTGCCCAACTATAGGCTAATGTAAGTGTTCTGAGCACATTTAAGGTAGGCTAGGCTAAGCTATGACATTTAGTAGGTTAGGTATATTAAATGCATTTTCAAATTATGATATTTTCAACTTACAATGGATTTATCGGGACGTAATCCCATTTTAAGTCAAGGAGCATCTTTTCTTTTGTCGAAGTGTTTTCACTCAGTGTAATTATTCTGAGATGCACCCACATCGTTGCATATATCAATAGTTTGTTCTTTTATTTGACTGGGTAGTATTCCCAACTCTTAGATTTTCACCAAAATTCCAATGTTTAGAGGAAACACAATTGTAGCAAAAGTTAAGAAGAAATAGTTCAACTAGGCAGACTAGAAGGGTTATAACACTGGCTATTAGACAAAGGACTTCTGAAATTACCTTTCCCAGTCCTGTGGGGGTGGGGCAAGGATCCAGGAAAGGGTCAGCTGCTCAAAAGAAAACTGTCATAAGGACACCTGGCAAGGCTGTGTCACCACTTTTCATCCCAGGATCTGGAGGGATTTCATAATTATGTTTCATTTCATAAACAAGAAAATGAGTGTTACTTGAACCAACTCAAGAACTCAGCAAGTGTCACCTCTGGCCGGAACAGACATTCTGCCTCTAAACAAACTTTCAGGTAAAACCAACTGTGCAAAACTGGCAGCCAGGACTATCCAACGTGGCAGCTCCTGAAAGAGTTACACAGTCACCACCAATTTCATTGAAGACATACATCCACAAAGAAACTTGTACAGCAATGTTCACAGCAGCACTATTCATAATAAGTATAAGTGGAAACAACTCAAATGTCCACCAACAGATGTATAAACAAAATGTGGTCTGTCCATACAAAAGTGGCTGCACAGCACTGGACACTTTACCACCACTCATCCAACAAGATCATATCAAAAGGCATTCAGAATGGGAGGTTTTTTGAGTCTCTCTGGAAGCCCCACCGTACAGTTGGTAACACAGGTAACTCCTGAGGTCAAACAGGAAAAGTCTTCCCAAATGTTGTAGGCAGCAAATGCCACCAACTGGCAGAGGAGATAACCAACTTTTTTCCACTTTCCTATTCTATTCAAACTTTCCTGCCCTCAAAATTAGGGCGTCCTCTTGTGACACAAAGGATACTACTCCCCTCCCCCAAATGCAAATCAAAAGTGAGTCTACAGCCCTGGCCAGTATGGCTCAGAAGTTAGAGCACTGGCCTGCAGACTGAAGGGTCCTAGGTTTGATTCTCAGTCATGGGCCCGTACCTCAGATGCATGTTTGACCCCCAGCCCCAGTAGAGTGTGTGTGGGAGACAACCAATCGATGTGTCTCTCTCACGTTGTTCCCCCCCCCCCCATTCTCTCAGTGGAAAAAATATCCTTGGGTGAGGATAAAAAAAAAAAGTTAGGTTACAGATGGGTGGGTCATCAGGGCTAATTAAAAGTAAGGAAGGACCATCCCTTTTGATATCAGAACTCAAGTGAGCTCAACTACAATTTTTACCTCCACTGAAGAGTTTCAATGCTTTTATTTTGTACAGCTCAGTGTTCAGATGCAGGGAAATAAATCGATTATTTCAATTGAAAGAGAAAGACATGCCATCAATTAATTGAAAATACCAGGAATAAAACTAGAACCAGAGCTGCCCCTGGATTGCTACTGTTCTGGCTACAGTTAAAAAGGATTTGTAATAAAACCATTACCTTTCACAACCCTGAGCTGCCACAGATGGTGGCACTCTGCTCAACCAAGAGATCTTTATCCTAGGGCTTCCAGACATGCCGAGCACAAGTTACAGACAGCACTATCTGGCCCATTCATACAGTTCAGATTTAATGTATGTTTAAAAGTAACAAAATTAAAACTGCTATGCCCCATTTTACAGCTGTGGAAACAGAGAAGTCTAGAGTCTGAGACTGCAGGTGTGATCACCCACCTCTAGCAACTCATTCTTCTCTCCAGGCAAACTCTCCCCACTCTCCTCCCTCCCTCTACAGTAAACAAAAATGAAAAAAAAACAAAAAAAACATACATACTTGCACACCTGTTCTCCCTGATGCCCCACTCATCAGGCTTCTATTTTTAAGGAATCTGGGGTTAGAATGAGTCAAATGTTTTCTGCTTCTATTAGGGTCTAAAAGAAAGCCCAAGTGGGTGGTCTACCCACGGGAGTGACTCAACCAACTAGACTCCCAACCAGAATGCATCCCCCAGGACAGGGTTTGAGCTCACTCTGGCTGACGATGGGGTGGCTCCCCCAGCCCTGGCACTGCGTACTGATGCCATGGGACACCTGTGACAAGGTGAGCCCCATAGCTCCTCCCTGGCTGAAAATTCAGGAAAATACACCCGAGGAAGGTGCCAAGCACAGGAAAACCTGTTGAATGGAATCTGAGATCCAGAGGATGATGGCAACATTCCCTGGGACACCAGCCCAAGACCCTAGCCAGCCCCCTCTTCCACCCCAGGGCAGGGACCCAGGTCCAGGAAATGTATGCCTGATACTTCTCATAACCCAAACCCAAATTTAAAACACCTAGATAGCTTTTACTAAATGTTCACATCATTAAAAACAAATATCCGATGTGGAAAACCCATTTATGTAAAATCCACTATCACTGCCCACTGGAGGAACAAACTCAAACCCAACTTTTCCAAGGCAGGGCGATGGCGTTATGTAACACGTTGGTTTCAGCAACAGGTAATGCAAGAAGGAAAAACAAAATGCAACCTGCTTTTAGAATAGTTTCAATAGCCAGCGAGTATGTAGTTCTCTACTGGAGGCAAAAATTCCCTTTCTGCTCCAGGAGCCTCCCTCTATTCTCCCCGCCAGAGTCCCTGGGCCTGGGGAAATTTGATCTGGAGGCTCGGTGTGTGTGAATGGGGGGTGCCCAGATGGCCCCGAGCACAGGTGGGGGTAGGGCAGGGCTCCGGTTCGGCCGAAGGGGGGATTCGGGCAGATCGTTCAGGACCCAGATGGAGGAACACTCGGGGACAGGTCACGCAGACCTGACCGGAGACGGACCGAGGGCAGGTCACCTCGGACATGCTCAGAAGAGGACATGTTGCAGGTCACCTAAGACCTGGCCTGAGCTAGATCCGGACAGGGCCTTAGAGATACTCAAGGCAGGTCGCTCGCATGCAGAGTGAGACCTGAAGAAGGTCTGCCCTGCGCCCAGTAGGAGTGTGGCAAACGGGACAGTTTACTCTGGACCTGGCCAGAGTGGGGGTCCTGAAACATTACTCCGAATCCGGCCAGCGTGAGGGACCCGGAACAGGTTACTCTGGGGCCGGCCGGAGTCGGGTAGCCAGAGCAGGTCCGCGGGCGCTGAGGCCCGGTCCGGCTTCCGGTGCCGCCATGTGTAGCTCACCTGGGCATCAAGCTGTCCGGCCGCAGCGCCCGCACCCGCGCCGACAGGGACCCCTGGGCCGCCACCGCCGGGGCCTCCGGGAGGCGTCTGCGTCTGGCTGGGGAGGGTGAAGTCTGTGAACTCGAACTCAGAGCCTTGCGTATCGGCGCCAAGAAGCTCGGCCTCCTCGGTGTCCAGGAAAGTGAGCGTCTGCGAACTGGGCCCGTACGCCTCCACGCTCATGGTGCCGCCGCGCAGGGCCCGAAGGCCGGCTTCTCGCCGCACTCGAGCCCGCCGCCGCGCTGAGGCCTAGGCCGCAGTTCTCGGGCCGCAGCCGCCGCCTCGCCCACGACCCTGGACTGGACTGAAACGCCCACCGCGGCGCGAGCCGGGCCGTGAGCCGCGCTCCGAGCCGTCGCCGCTGCCACCTGTGAGCCCCTCAGCGTCGCCGCTCCGCTCGGAGCAGCCAGCCGCTCGCAACCCCCAGCAGAAACCGCCGCCGCTGCCGCCGCCGCTGTGCGCGTGCGCGAGCCCGACGGCGGCGCAGGTGCGCGTGCGCGAGCCCGACGTCGGCGCAGGCGCGCGCGCTCATCGCCGACGCTTCCAACCGCGCCCGGACGCTTTGAGCATAGCGCGCCGACGGGACGTCCGGAACGCACGCGCCGGGGGCGGGGCTTCCAACTGCCAGAGCGTCGGCTGCTGCGACGTGTGGTACCGCCCCAAGCTCTGCTTGGTGCTGCCCAGGTGGCTGGCTATAGGGACAAGTGGGTCTCCATTCCTTGGGTTAATTGAGCACTAACTGAATACCCTACATAGGTGGAACACCCAGCTGGGGAGGCTTGGCGGGACGGTGCAGCCCCATCTCTCCGAGACGCCCCCTGTAAACTGAGGGTGCCTGCACATAATAGGTGTTCAGTGTGCATTTGTTGAATAAACAAATGAGGACAGCCCTTAGCACGGAGCCTGGTGCTCGGAATGGTGTCTACTGCTTGGGACATTAATATTCAGAAGCAGTATATAGGAAAGTGATTGGGACCACTTGCTCTAGGGTAAAATCCTGACCTGGCCACCTGTGGGTTGTGTGACTTTGTACAGGTAACTTCACCTCTCTGAGCCTGGAGTTTCCTGGGAAATAGAAATAACAACCATTGAGATCGGATGAAGAGCTCTAGCCGGTGTGGCTAAGTGGTTAGAACGTCGGCCCGCAGACTGAAGGGTCCCGGGTTCGATTCCGGCCCAAGGGCATGTACCTTAGTTGCAGGCTGGAGCCTTGGCTCTGGTCAGGGCACTTGCGAGAGGCAACCAATTGATGTTTCTCTCTCCCTCTCCCTTCCACTCTCTCTGAAAAGCAATGGAAATATCCTTGGATGAGGATTAAAAGGAAAAAAGAAAAAGATGGGGTGGAGAATAAATGAACTTCCCTCGCCAGTCAAGGGCACGTGCCTCAGTTTCGGGTTGAAACCCTGGCCCCAGTAGGGGCCGCAATGCGGGAGGTAACAACATATCGACGTTTCTCCCTCCCTCCCTCTCTAAAAATCAATGAAAGAAAATATATCCTAGGGGTGAGAATTAAGAAAACAAAACAGAAAAAAAAAATGAACTATTTAGTCACTCCCTTAATATTTGTAAAGTTCCATGAGGATCTTCCTCATGCAGAGAATAATAAACACATACAGTAGGTGCTCAGTGAAAGGCTGTCCAAGTTCAGCCACTGATTTATGAGCCTTAATCTCCTTAAATTTTGAAGTGCAGCTTTTTTTTTAAATAAATATGTTTTTATTGATTTCAGAGAAAGGAAGGGAGAAAGAGAGAGAGATAGAAACATCAATGATGAGAGTAATTGATCGGCTGCCTCCTGCACTCCCCACACTGGGGATCAAGCCCACAACCCAGGCATGTGCCCTGACCTGGAATCAAACCGCAATCTCCTGGATCCCACAGTCTCCTGGATCCTAGGTCAATGCTCAACCACTGAGTCACGCCCACTGGGCTCAGCTTTCTTTTTTGTAGAGTGTCTTAGAGAACCCCCCCCTTCCCTTTCTGTCCTAAGATTCTGGGGCTCTCTAAATACTTGAAGTCATCTCACAGGGCTCCTGGTTCCTGATCCTGCATGGTTCCTCATTTTCCAGTATTTCTGTCATGACATGATAAAATGTTCCTTTTTCTTCACATCTTTTCTGGTCTCCTGGGCACTAAAATGTGGGGATATGGAAAATGAATAATTAGGTTTCACCCCCCTCCAGGAAGACACAGTTTAAGGGAGAATCCCAACAAGTCTAACAGATGGTTTCAGTAAAATCCAGTCCTTCCATCCAATCACCCCAGGTGCCTCAGGAGGGAGGCCAAGCAGGGAATGTGGCCCAGATCAGCTGACCCTCAGGCCCCAGTGACATGGTATCCAGGATTCCAGACCCATACTTAGCCCTCCTTTCCCTGTCACCCCAAAACCTTCCTCTCCCATCTTCTGATGGAGACTTCTTCATAGTCTGTTTGTCATAATTGTGATTAAATTATTGTCAGTGTGATAATTTGTCTAATGGACACCATTTTTTGTAGAGGATGTTGTGAGTGCCTCCACCAGAACTTTTTTACTGGCTGGTGCATCCATATGCCAGCTGTTGCAATTATTGGGTGCTAACAGCTCACAGCCACCTCATCAGGGAGGTTCTCCCCCCCCCTGCCAAAAAACACACACCCTAGGGAAGCTCACAACAAGGATGGAATGATATGGGGCACAAGAGGCTGGACCCCTTGCATCAAAATGGGACCACTCTCGTGGTTGTCAAGCTCCAGGGCTCCCCCTCACCCAGATCAGACTGAGGCTTGACTCCAGTTGAGCCTACTTCCTTGCCTGCTCCTTCCCTAACTTGTTCTGTGTCCCTTACTCCTTCACACATTTCCCCAAACTCACATGACTCTGAATCCCATCTCAGGCTCTGCTTCTAGAGAACCCAATTCAAGCCAAGGTAGAAGCTAGTTCTCTGAGGGCAGGAACAGTCTTATTTGCTGTTGTATGCCCAAAGCCTGCCACAAGAGGGAGCACACAGTAGGTGCTCAACAAATATTTTACAGGACAACTTATGAGCCCTTGTCACTGCTTGGGGAGAACAAGAAAAAGTCCTATTACCCATGTTTATAGGTTGAAGGAATGACTAAAAGGGTCACATTTTGTCAAAATCTTCCATTCCCAGTCACCTCTGGCACATTTCTCCCACAACTCCTCCCAGAAATGGTTGACAAAGACTGACACTATTGTGTGCTGGCAAAGATGGGGAGGAACAACTCTTGTTCACACTGCTGGATATACAAACCAGTGCAGCCACTTGGAAAGGCAGTTTGACAGTTTCTTCAAAAGTTGAACATGGACCCACCATGGGAGCCAGCTTTTCCCCTTTTTGGTATTTAACTGAGAGAAATGAAAGCAGACCTTGTATACAAATGCAGTTTATTTGAAATTGTCCCAAACTGGAAACAACCAGAATGTCCATCATCAGAAAAATGGGTGAACACACAACAAAATACTGAAGCCTAGGCCGCAGTTCTTGGGCCTCAGCCGGCGCCTCGCCCGTGACCCTGGACCGGACTGAACTACTGACATTTGCAACAACATGGATGTATCTCCAAAGCGTCAGGCTGAGTGAAAGAAGCCAGACCCAAAGGCTACATACTGTAAAATTCCATTTATAAACTATTCTAGGAAGTGCAAATGAATGAATGTAAATGGATAGGAAACAGATCAGAGGTAGTCTGGGAAGGGGCAGGAGGGATGGGATGACAAAGGCAAGAGGGAATATTTGGGGTGATGGCTGAGTTCACTATCTTGATTAACAGTTTCATGGCTGTAAACATATGCCAAACACATTGAATTGTGCATGTTAAATACGTGCAGTTTTTTGTATGTCAATCATAACTCAATAACACTTTTAAAAAGTAATGTGCATGACAGTGTTATATGAAAAATGTGTGTAAGAAAAATACAGGGCGGGGCAAAAGTAGTTTTACAGATGTTCATATGGAAAACAATACAATAATAAATAATAATACAAGAATAAACTTTTGCAATGTATTGTTTTGCCCCACCCTGTGTAACAAATTTAAAGCTGTGACTTGAGAGTCCAAGATGGTGGCAGATTAAGTGGAAGCTACACTGACATTCTCCAAGGACCAAACTGGAATTACAACTAAAATATAGAAAAGCCATCCTGAATAATCAACTGTAGACTACCTGGAGAGCACCCTTATAACAAGAGACATAAAGTGGGTCCCACATAGAGATTGGTAGGAAGTGTGGAGGCTCAAGAGAGCTGGCTGAGATCCCACAGGCAGCAGCTGAAGGTCCAGAGGGATATCTCAGCTGTGGGAGGTTCCCACTGAGAACTCTGGGGTCTAAACCCCAAGCTGGGCTCCCCAGCCCAGAGCACCAGAACTGAGAAAGGGGTCCACATAATTGTCTGTGAAAAGCTGTGGAGTTTCTGTCTGCCAGGGAGAGACGGCTGGTAATACAGGCACCCTCTTAAAGGGCCAACACACAAAATTTCATGTGCAGCCACTAACCTTGGGCTCTGGCAGAGGAAGGGCAGAGTGTACTAGAGCTCTGTGAGGAAAATCCAGGGGTACTGGCTCTGGGGATAGAGTTTGGAGGCAACCACCTGGATTCCTGTGCTGGATCAATCCCCTACACTGTGGAGGACATATCTCTCAGGCAGACCTTTACCATCCAGGCAACTTTTGTCTGGGAGGGGGGAGCAATTGCCCCACCCATTGGAAAACCACTTTCCCCACTCCATAGAGTTTACCCCTTGCTGTGGTCTAGAGCCTGAGGCTCATTAAGAGGCTGAGAATAACAATCAACCTGCAGGCAAAGGCAGATCTCTGGGCACTTTGAGTCTTTGTCTGATCTGCTCTGGACACAGGGCTTGGAAAAGCAGACCTTGGTGCATGCATCTTGGTCCTTTCCAAATGCACTCAGCCCCAGCAGAGGGAGCCACAAGCCGATAGCTCCAGAGTACTCAAGCCCAGTTACAAACAGCATCTGACGTTAGCCTGCACCAGAGGCCCTCCAAAAAGACTGGTAGTCCTAACAGATCTATCTAATACATAGAAACAAGCCCAAATAGGCAGCCAAAACAGGGAGACCAAAAAAACAAGCCCCAAATAAAAGAACAAGATAATTCTCCAGAAGAAGAGCTAAATGAAATGGAGATAAGCAGTCTATCAGATATAGAATTCAGAATAATGATTGTGAGGATGCTCAACAGCATGAAAAAAGACATGGAAACTATGAAGGAAATTAAGAATGACATAGCAGAAATAAAGAATACATTGGAAGGGATAAGTGGCAGATTAGTGGAAGCTGAGGGTGAGAACAGCAAATTAGAAGACAGGGTAGGAAAAACCACTCAATCAGAGATCCAAAAAGAAAAAACAATTAATAAACAAGAGGACAGCCTTAGCCAGTTTTGCTCAGTGGTTAGAACATCAGCCCAAGGACTGAAGGGTCCTGGGTTCAATTCCAGCCAAGGGCACGTACATCAGTTGCAGGCTTGGTCTCCGGCCCTGGTCTGGTCACATGCGGGAGGCAACCGATCGATGTGTCTCTCTGACATCGATGTTTCTCTCTCTCCCTCTCTCTCCCTTCCACTCCCTCTGGAAAGCAATGGAAAAAATGTACTTGGATGAGGATAAAAAAAAACAACAAAAACAAAAAAGGAGGACAGTTTAAGGGAGCTGCAGGACAACATAAAATGTTAACAATATTCACATCACAGGAGCACCAGAAGGGGAAGAAAGTGAGCAAGGGATAGAGAACCTGTTTGAAGAAATAATGGCAGAAAACTTCCCTAATCTGGTGAAGGGAAAAGTCACACAAGTTCAGGAGGCATAGAGAGTCCCAAGCAAGAAGAATCCAGAGGCCCATGTCCAGACACATCATAATTAAAATGCAAAAAATTCAAGGCAAAGAGAGACTCTTAAAGGCAACCAGAGAAAAGCAATTTGTTACCTGCATAGAAGCTCCCATAAGTATGTCAGCTGATTTCTCAACAGAAACTCTATAGGCCAGAAGGGAATGGCACTAAGTATTCAAGGTAATGAAAAGCAAGGATCTGAAACCAAGACTACTCCATCCAGCAAGACTATCATTCAAAGTAGATGGTGAAATAAAGAGCTTTCCAGACAAAAAAAGGCTAAAAGAGTTTACCACCACCAAACCAGCATTGCAAGAAATGTTAAAGGGACTGCTGTAATAAGAAGCAGAATGCTTGGTGGAACTCCTCTGTAGGACTATCCTGACCAGGGCTTTTGTTTGCTGGGAGTTTTTCTTTATTGCCGATTTGATTTCATGGATTGTTATTGGCCTATTCGGGTTTTCTGATTCTTCCTGATTCAGTTTTACATGATCTCACTCATATGTGAAATCTAATGAACAAAATTAACTGATGAACAAAATAGATCCAGAGACACAGAAGCATGGAACAGACTGATGAATGTCAGAGGGAAGGCAGGGTTGGGGAAGAGATTAATCAAAGAACTTACATGCATATTTGCATAACCAATGAACACAGACAATAGTATGGTGAAGGCCTGGAGGGGGTGTGGATGCAGGATGGAGGGGATCAATGGGGGAAAAAGGGGGACATCTGTAATACTTTCAACAATAAAGATAAATTTTAAAAAAAAGCTGCAACTCAGGTCTTTGTACACACATGTACACAGCAGCACTAGTCACAGTAGCCAGAAAGTGGATACAACCCAAATGTCCGTTAGCTGATGAGCAGATAAACAAAATGGTCTGTCTGTACAATGGAATACTATTCAGTCATGAAAAGGAATGAAGCACTGACACATGCTACAACTTGGATGAACCTTGAAAACATCGTGCTGAGTGAAAGAAGCCAGACACTAAAAACCAAGACAAAGAGAGACTCTTAAAGGCAACCAGAGAAAAGCAATTTGTTACCTGCACAGAGTGAATGATTCCATTTATATAAACTATCCGGAACAGGCAAATCCATAGCAACAGAAAGCAGATCAGAGGTTGCCAGAGGCTGGGGTAAAGGGAGATGCTTAATGGATACTGGGTTTCTGTTTGGGGCAATGAGAAATTTTGGAAATAGGTAATGGTGATGATTGCACAACATTTGGTGAATGTACTTAATGCCACTAAATTTTACAGTTAAAATGGCAAATTTTATGTTATATTTTACCAAAATGAAAGTTTAAAAAATAAAATTCAAATAAAAAGAAAAATATAACACATAACTGTGTTCTAACCATGTAGGATAGACCATTGCTGAGACTGAGTTAACTAGAGCAGGTCTGGATTCACATCCTCACCCTGCCACTGATTCACTGTGTGACCTCTCTCAAATATCTTGGCCTCTCTGTGTCTCACCTGTGAAATGGGATTCTAATGGTCCCAATGCCTCATAGAATGTTATGTGAAGAGCTTAGGGCAGAATCTGGCCACCAGTCATCAAATGTCAGCTCTTTGCGAATGCTCAGTCTTCTTTGCTTTGTCTACATTTTAACAATTCATCATTGAAATAAAAACAAATAAAAAATAAACTAAAAAAAATTTCAGACCACACAAAGTTCTCTCAGGCCTACACCTCAGGTGTGTGTTTCTCTTGGCCTTGGTAGATCTCAACCAATCCTAGACCTATCCCACTTGGTGACTTAAGCCAGTTTGAATTCACCCACCGGTCCTGAATTCACAACTGTGCCCTACTGCTGGTCCAGCTCCCCCTGGAGTTCCATGGCAGCCTCCAAATCCAGGAAAATGGAATTCTTCTCTCATAGCAAGAGAGATCCCTTGAGGGTAAGAAGCCTGTGGCTACCACAGGGAAATTCCAGGACTTTAGAAAAAGGACATTTAGTATCCTGCAGCTGTTTCCCCCTAACCAGCCACCAGCTTCTTTGAAACCCTCTGTCGGGCTCCAGGCTCCTACAAAAGTGGCCCTTGAGACCCCGCCCTTGCTGAGAGGTGGCCAGCCCTGTGGGACCATGAACTGGACCCTGTATAAAGCCCTCCCAGGAACAGTGGGAGTTTGTGGGTTTCTGTGGGTTCCCCTTCTGCAGCTCCATTTTTGTTTCAAAGGAGCCCCTTGTGGGACATGAATGTGTGGCCAAGGCCCCGGTGATGCTGGTAGAAAAAGAAAAATAGGCATGTGTGTATATTTTATTGCCTCCTCTGCTCTCTGAACGGTCTCTTTGAAGGTGATGATGGGTTCACAGCAGGCCTTGGGTGGGGGTACAGCAGGCGGCCACCTTGATTCTAATTCAACCACAGGCTGCTTTTTGGGAGGATGTGCTGAGGTGTCTAGAGAGGTGGGTTATGGCCTGGCCTCAAAGCTCCGGCTCCCACAGAGACTCAAAGCTGCTATTGAGGGTAGCAGGGCCATCCAGGGTCTCCTGGAGGAAGACAACCCCTGGGGACCCCCTTCATTTCCTCACCAGGCTGCATGCTAGCATATATTTCAGGTGGAATTTTACTGTGGCTATTTTAGAAGGTGTTGGGCTGGGAAACTAACACCTCTCAGGGGGCCCAAGCCCATGTCACTGTCCCCAATTTACAGATAGCTGTGTCACCTCTTCTAGCAGGAAGATGGACAATAAACAAAGTCATCAGAACTCAGTAACTTGTGTAGTGTGTTAGAAGGTGAAAACAGAGCACATCACACCCACTAGGATGACCATAATCCAAAATGAAAAATAGCAAGTATTGTCAAGGTTGTGGAGAAAGCAAAACCCTAGTGCATTGCCAGTAGGAATGTAAAATGCTGCTGTGGGGAAAAGTCTGGCAGTTCCTCAAAAAGTTATATATAGAGTAAGTATGTGACCCAGAAATTCCACTTCTGAGTATATATCCAAAAGAACTGAAAGCAGGGATTCAAAGAGATACTGTACACGCATGTTCACAGCAGCACTATTCACGATTGCCAAAAGATGGAAACAACCCAAATGACCATCAATAGATGAGTAAATAGACAGAACATGGGTAGGTTCTATTTTCAATATTTTGAGGAACCTCCATAATGTTTCTATAGTAGCTGCACCATTTTACATTCCCACCAACAGTGCACAAGGGTTCTAATAGCTCCACATCCTCATCAGCATTTGTTCTCTGGGGTTTTTTTATAGTAGTCATCCTAATGGGTGTGAGATGATATCTCACTGTGGTTTTGATTTGCGTTTCCCTGATGACTAGCTAAGTGGAGCAGCAAATAAAATTTTAGGATAAGCATATCCCAAGTAACATTTGGAATATACTTACCCTAAAAAAATTATTTATTATTGCCCTGGCTGGTGTGGCTCAGTTGGTTGGGCGTTGTCCCATGCACCAAAAGGTTGCCAGGTTTGATTCCCAGTCAGGGCACATACCTGGGTTTCCTCGGTAGGGGGCATGCAGAAGGCAGCCAATCCATGTTTCGCTCTGACAAAAATGTTTCTCTCTCCCTCTCCCTTCTTCTCTCTTCAAAAATCTTTTTTTTTTTTAAATTATTTGTTGTCTGTCTGAATTCAGATTCAGCTGGGCATCCTGTATTTTTGTTGATTTGTTTGTTTTTCCATTGTGGTAAAATACACATTACAAAATTTACCACTTGAATCTTTTTTTTTTTTTTAAATCCTCACCTGAAGGTATGTCTATTGATTTTTAGAGAGAGAGATGGGGGAGAAAGAGAGAGAGAAAGAGAAAAACATTGATGTGAGAGAGAAACACTGATCAGTTGCCACTCTTTCATGCCCCGACTGGACTGTCACACTATGAACTCACCACAGAGTTGTCCCTCCTGGCACCTGACCAGCTCTTCAGTTCAGCTCAGATCTGTTAACCGGCAAAGGGATCATGACTCTTTACTGGGGCACCCACCCTCAGTGTCCTGTTCCTCTGCTCTTGCTTTTTTTAAGATTGTGGGTGTTAAGTAAGAGGCACCCTCAGTTGCTGCCCATCCATCTCATCTTGGCCTATAAAGACTTGAAAAACAACAGCACTAACAAGGTATCTAACCCCCAGGCCACATCTCTGGGATGACTCCAGCCCCTCTTACAGAACCTGCCTGAGAAACCTCAGGGCTGCCAAAAGATCTGTTCGCTGCACCCATGCCTGGAGATGGGTCCCGTCTCTCAGCCTCTGTGGGAGCTGAACTTGCCCAAGCACCAGTTAGCAAACCCAGGTGGGTTTCATGGGGACCAGCCCCTCTTCCTGCTTTCTGAAATTTTTCACCCCCTGACTCTACAGAGCCCCCCTCAACTTCCTCCCTGTTCCCTCACTCTCTCCTTTAAAATGCTCAATTAAAGTTGAGTTCACTCCACAGTGCACCCTTTTCTTTATTGCCATGGTATGTTACTGATTGAAATCTATCCTGACCATTTTAACTAATGTCCCCATTGTTTATCTTTGACAAGGTGGAGTTTCTACCTCCTCAGGGAAACCTCGGTTTTATTCTCACAGCCGCTCAGCTGATCGGCGAAGCCCACCTGATTACTTAGGATTACCTGGTTGTGGATGTTACCACGGCAACACCTCAAACTCACCATCACACTGTCTTAGGATAATTGAAGGCTCTGGCTCTTGGTGGCGAAGTGCCCACCCAGCCTCTGGTTCTTAGGGCATCACGAACATTGACGAGCCCAGCTCTGTGACAGCCTGCGGAGGAGGCCACTACCAAGCTTCCTGCTGGTGCTGGCACCTCTCTCTGAATACCTTGGGAAATGGAGTGTCCCCTGGGCCCTCCTGTGGGACACTATCCTATGGGGGGTTTCCACATTCACTCCAGCACGTCCACTGCTCTGTTTCTGCCAGGAAATCTCACCTAGGCATTTCTGCTCTGCTCAACCTGGGCTAGTGCTTTCTCCAGGCTTCTAACCAGCTGCACCATCAGTCCCTGGGGTCCTTTCCCAGATGTTAAATCCCATGTTCCTAGAAAGTGCCCCCCAATAGCTAAAACATGGAAGCAATGTGGTAAGTGTCCATCGACAAATGAATGCATAAACAAAATGTAGCATAGCCGTACAATGGAATATTATTCAGCCATTAAAAAGGGAGGAAATTCTGACACATGCTATAGCATGGATGAACCTTGAGATCATTATGCTAAGTGAATTGAGCCAGATACAAAAGGACAAATACTGTGTGATTCCACTTATATAAGTCACCTAGAGTCATCAAATTCATAGAGACAGAAAGTTGAATTATGGTTGTCAGGGCCTGGGGAAGGGGGATGGAAGTTTATGTCTAATGGGGACAGGGTTTCAGTTTTGCAGGATAAAGGAGTTCTGTAGTTGGAGGTGATGATAGCTGCACAGCAGTGAGAATGTACTTAAATGCCACTCACCTGGACAGTTAGAAAAGGTTAAGATGATAAATTTTATGTTATGTTACCACAGTATTTTTAAAAGAGAGGGGATAAATAGAAACGTAAGGGACATGACAACCAAATGGGGACTTCGTTTGGAGCCTGATTCTAACACCCTGACTAAAAAGTCGACTTTTGAGACAGCTGAGGAAATTGGAAGGTGGACAACACATCATGGTTCCATATGAAAATCCCTGTGGGTTTGGAGCTGTGTAAGTAGCAAAGAAATAGAGAAATGACTTGAGGACTTGGGTTGCTTTAAAATATTTCAGCAAATAAAGTAAAAAAATAAATTAAAAATAAAGTAACCTTGAGAACATTACGTTCAGTGAAAGAAGCTAGACACAAAAGGCCACATATATGATCCTTTTTATATGAAATGTCCAGAACAGGTAAATCCATAGGGACAGAAAGCAAATCAGTGGAGGAGGAGGGATAGGAAATGACTGCTAATGGGAACAGGGGTCTCCTTTAGGGTCATGGAAACGTTCTGGAACTAGGTAGAGGTGCTGATTGAACACCATTGTGAATGTGCTAAATGCCACTGAATTGTTCACTTTAAAATGGTGAATTTCACCTCTGTTAGAAAAGAGAAAACCCACTTTGAAACTGCTCTGTTTATCCTTGCACCGTCTCGGGAAAGCTGCTGCCCTTCCCGGCCTCCGTTTTCAGCCTGTGGCATGGGGGTGATGCAGAGCCCCCACCGACCCAATTCCGATACCCACCTGAGGGCAGGACTGGTCCCCTTTATTCCTGCTCTGTCTCCAGCACCCAACACAGAGACTGGCACATGGTGGGGGTGCAGCAGGTGTTTGAGTGAGTAAATGATGGAAAATGCATCGCCCCTGGGCTATAGCCTGAGTCTCTGTTTTTCCAGGGGGTTTCTCCCTAGTCAGGAGATGGAGGCAAGGGGGACTTTGCTTCGCTAGAAAATCCCTGCAGAACCCAGGCCTCAGAGGAGGGCAGGCTGGATCCAAGCGGCTCTGCAGGAGGAACAGAGGTGTGATTAGGCCTTTCCGCTCTGCAGTGAGACTCAAGGCCCTGGACGCCATAAAACAGCCCTACTGGGACTGGAAACATTTTTCTTTATATGTTCCTGGAGACACTGGCAGGACTTGTAAGAAAAATTCCAGGGGAATAAGGAGACAGGTCTTTGGCATCCATTGAGGGCCAGCAGGGTGTGGCCAGACCTAGGGTCTTGGGGGTACCAGGCCATTCTGGGGAAGGCTGAGAGGCCCTGGTAGGGCCAGGTGGCCATAAGCATGTTATCTGGGCTGGGAGGCTCTTACAGGTGACGATCTCCCTGAGCCCTGGGGTGGCAAGGATAGCGGATGGCCTCAGCATCTACTCCACAGGAATTCATATAAAGCTGTTTCAAGATGTTCCTAGCCGGCAAGAGCATGTTGAACCCACAGGCTGCTGAGGTCTGGGGAGGGAGCCTCCAGGTGCTTGGCACAGGGCAATGGAGTATGAGTCTGATGTGCCCTCTGCTCACACACCGATCAGGGCTTCCAGTCACCCTGAGATGGAGTCCCTGTCTCCCACCACGGCCAGTTCCAGGAATGCTGCCTTGTTTTCTGTCACTTCCAGGCCTTTGCCCATGCTGCTCTGCCTACCCTGAGCACACTATGTGGCCTCTGACCTGGCCGATTCTCATCCCGCCTTCAGTTGGAACTTAGATGTTCCTCCTCCTGGCCCCCATAGCTACCTGTGAACCTCCCATCACATCTCCAATCACCCTGGCATGTATTAAGGTCAAAGTTCTTGATTGTAAATCCCGGGGTGTTGCTGGGGGCACTCAGAGGGTAGATGTTTCTCAAACATTGGCATTGGGGCTGGTATGTCCCCTCATCCCCAAGAAGACACCACCCCACTTAGTATGTGCTGGGCATGATGGTACACATTGGGGGTAAAATACGATTTGTATTTGTATGAAAACACAAACAAAAAAGATAATTTCAAAGCATTAAGAGTGTTTGGAAGAAAGTCAGGTGAAGATATTTTTGCTTCAGAGTTGGAGGAGATCTCCTGAGTTGGTGATCTTTAAGCTGAGGTCCAGGAAAGTAACATGTAAATACGGAGGAGGCACATTCCAGACAGAAGGGGTGGTTCATGCAAAGGCCCTGGGGTAGGGAAAGGGCATGACTGTTTGAGAAGTATCGAGCAGGCCAATGTGTCTGGAGCAGAGTGAGCAAAGGAGAAAGAGACAGGCTAGGGAACAGGGTGAGGTAAGATCACATGGGGCTTTGCAGGCTATGGGGAGGAGATGGATTTTATTCTGAAAGTAATGGGGAGCCATGGAGGGTGTGTGAGCTGAAGAGTAAAACAATCTGATTTATAATTTTGAGACATCCCCTCTGGCTCCCATGGGGAATAGGCTGGAGTAGGTTCCAGGCAGGAGTCAGCAGGGTTAAGACCAGGGCAGGGAGGCATTTGTACTTGTATGTTTTGGAGGCTGAGGGGATAAGAACCACTGATGTACTGAATGTGGGAGGCAGGGAGGACTCTCAGACCCTGCCCAGCTCTCAGGCCCAGCCTGAATGGATTGCCTATGACAGGAAGTCTAGTAGAAGTGATGTCTGGGACCAACAGCCCCACCTTGGCCCTGTGCTACAGTGTCTGGTTGGAGCCACATGTCTGGGTCAGAATTTTCCTGCTCCAGATGGTACCATGGGCCTTTGGGGCAAGGAGTAGCCTTTGACAGCTGGGCCTGGACAGGATCCACCTGGGAGAGGCAGGCAGGGGGCATGGGCCAAGCCCTAGCCCAAACCTTTGTTCAAGCAGATGGGGCCCACATTTTCCCCATCCCAGGCTCTTTTGCTCTAGCTGGAAACCAGGACCCAGTCAAAAAGTCCAGATGTGCAGTTGGATACAGCCCGATGACAGTGCGGTTTGGGGAGGCCCAGTGTCCAGAGGGTCAGGCTCTGGGTAGCCTTGCTGGCCAGACCTGGTAGATGGAGGAGGGCGGGGCAGGACGGCTCCAGCTTTGAGTCTCTGGCTGCAAAGGTTAAAAAAATAATCACCAGCACTGAGGCCTTGCCCCTCCCAGCATCAACCCCAGCACTGGGTGAAAAAACAGGCCCTGGGACACCTGCCAGCCCACAGGCCTGAGACCCATCCTGGGGCCTGTTCAGGAACAGAGGTAGGGGTCAGAAGTTGGATTTCAACATCTCTCTGGCCATGAGGGGTAACTCAGTTTCCCATCTGGAAAATGTGGCATTGATCTGAAATCACACACCCTGGTAAAGCACCAGGGACAAGAGCCTAGTTGTTCCAAATATTCCAGGCCAGGGAGGCAAGGAAGCTGTTTAAAATCAGGTGAGTTGCCCTGGCTGATGTGGCTCAGTTGATTGGGTGTCACCTGCATACCAAAAGGTTGTTGCTTAGATTCCTGGTCAAGGCACATGCCTGGGTTGGGGGCTCAATCCCAGTGGGGTGCATGTAAGAGTCAGCCAATCGATGTTACACTCCCACATAAATGTTTCTCTCTCCCTCTCCCTCTCCCTCTCCCTCTCCCTCTCCCTCTCCCTCTTCCTTACTCCCTCTCTAAAAATCAATAAATCTATTTTTTAAAAATCAGTGGGTTAAATCACTTTTGGGTCTGATGATCAGTCACAGTTACTAAGTTCAAGTATGGATCGAGAAGATGGAGAGTGGTGCCAGGGACTGGGAGCAGGGCAAAGGAGGTTGTTTAATGGGGATAGAGTTTCAGTTTTTCTACATGAAGAGTTCTGGGGATAAATGATGGTAATGGTCGCACACAATGTGAATGCAATTAATGCCTCTGGACTGCACACTTAAACATTAAGATGGTAAATTTTATGTTATATGTCTTGAATTATATGTTTTATGTCTTTACCACAATAAAATGTAATTTTTAAAAAAGGGAAAAAGGTGGAGATTGGAATCAGATCTGCTTCTCTTTTACTGTGTGGCCCTGAGCAAATGTCTTGCCCTCTCTGGGCTTCTGTTTGCTCCCTGCCTCCCTCCCACCCTCTCTCCCAACTCTGGGTCATCATCGCTGTTCTTATCTTGATGATTCATTTTTACATTCTACATTTCCTAATTTCAACCCTTTGAGGTCTGACTCGGGGCTGGGAGCAGCTTTGAAACCAGTGATGGGGTGAGGAGATCCCTTCCATTGGCTCCTCCTCTGCCACATACCAGCCATTTGGAAATAACAGACTGGTGGCAGCCCTAGGCCAAACCCGTTTCCTTATGAGGTTCAAGATTGCCTGATACCAAGGGAGATCAAGAGGCAGCAAAGTAGTGAAGGGCCTCAGTTGGGCCTGGGGCTGCCTTCAGCAGCAGCCTCCCAGAGAGGCCTGGGCTGGAGCTGCAACTGCCACCCTTCCCAAGGGCACAGGGCAGCAAGAAGGGCCTCAAATGTAGCACTGGAGGTGGAGGCAGAGGATAGAGGCTTTGCACACTACCAGAGTCACCCCCATTAAAGCAGGTCAGACTTACCCTGTGATCCAGAAAGCCCCTGAGTCAGGAATCTGGGATAGAGGACCCAGGCTTCACCATGTTAAGCATCTGGTGTTGTCCAGAAGGGGCTGACCCCTCCTCCATCTAGAGAGGCTGACCCAGGCCTCCTGGCCTGACCAATCAAAGTCCTCCATCTCCCCTGACAATGATTGGTTCTGGGAGGGTCATGGTACCCTGAGCTGGGTCAATGAGAGTCAGCCCTGAGATCTCTTCTGGGCCTATCAGGAGAAAGGTGCTCTGTTTCCACTGGGCCATGGGGCTGGAGAAATGTAGGCCTGGCCCTCTTCCAAGGGACAGGAAGAGAGCTGACCAGGAGATGCAAATCAGAACCATCACAAGACACCACTCCATACCCACTAGGATGGCCATAATAAAAAACTTAAAAAACAAGTGTTGGCAAAGATGTGGAGAAACTAGAACCCTTGTGCACTGCTAGTTGGAGTGTCCAATGGTGCAGTTGCTGTAAAAAAGTGTGGCATTCCTCAGAAAGTTAAACATAGAGTTATCATCTGATCCAGCAATGTCACTCATAGGTATATACCCAAGAGAACTGAAAACAGGTGTTGAAACAAAACTGCACACCCATGTTCATAGCATTCATTATCACAATGGCCAAAAGGTGGAAATAACTCAATGACCCTCAGCTGGCGAATGGATAAGTAGATGTGGTCTATGCATACGATGGAACACTATTCAGGCATAAAAAGGAATGAGGCACTGAGATACACTGCAATGTGGACAAACCTTGAAGAAATACTCAATGAGAGAAGCCAAACACATAAGGATGCATGTTGTATGGTTCAGTTTCTATGAAATGTCCAGAAGAGGCAAATCCATAGAAACAGAAAGTAGATTAGTGGTTGGGGCTGGGGGCAGGGGGGAATGTGGGGTGATTATTCATGGGGATGGGGTTTTCTTTTGGAAGATGAAAATATTCTGGAACTAGATAGAGGTGATGGTTGCATGACTAAAATCCAGTGAACTGTACACTTTCCAATTGTTGAAATGATAAATTTTACATCATGTGTATTTTATCACTTCGTTATTAAAGGAAGAAGACAACTGATGGAAAGACATCCTGAAGGCATCATTTGGGCTTCGGAATCCAGCCATGCCTAAAGGTAGCCCTGCCACGGAGGTAAGGCAACGAGGGATGGGCTTTCTCTCCCTATAAGCTGGTTTCAGAGATCAGCTGCATTTGTTCAATCCCATGTCCCCACCGGGATGAGAACTGAAGGAGCCAGGGCCTCAGAAGTGCGAGAACCCCACTGCCTGGCCCTCTGCTTTCCCATCTGTAAGATGGGAGGAGGGCAAGGTACTTCCATGCCAGCAATACCCGGTCCCAATGTGTACTCACTATGATCACATTTTGTCCCGACAGCAGCTCTGTGAGCAAGATGTTCTGAGCTCAGTGGAGGGAAGACATCACTGAGTCTCATGCCCTGGCTTCCTCACTGTGCCACATCTGGAAGCAAACGGCTAGGGATCCAGGAGGAGGCAGCCTGGGCCCCCAACAGACAGCCTCACTGGGTTCTGATGAGCTCATTCTCAACATCCAACAGACAGGAGTTTGAGTCCTGGCTCTGGCTCCCTGTGATCCTGGGCCAGGAGTCTCCTCCTTTGGGCCTGTTTCCCCTCTCCAAAACAGACTGATTGTTTGGGCATCAGGGGTGGGGTCCGCTGGGAGAAGTTGCTGTCCCAGGAAAACTCATTAATACATGGATGTGTCTGGGGGAATCTGAGCTGAGCTGTGACTCCTGGCATGAGCAGAGGTGAGAACTCAGCTGGAGAAGGGGGGCAGCTCAGCAGTCTACCACTGCCCAGAGGGGATGTGCCAGAGTACAGCCTCCCCTCGATGCTGTGTTGCTGTTGGCTTTTAAAAGGACATGGATGTAGAAGTAACTTTTTGATACTTTTTCCGCTTGCTGCTGAGCACTCGTTGTCCCAGTACGCCTGGCTGGAGGTTGGCAGTTTCCCGGCACCTGGACAGCCTCACTTGGCATAGGGATCCGCTGAGTGGTGGTTGGCTAGCTGCAGGAATCGGGGATGGCGTGCTCCATCTCTCCTGTGGCTTTCCCAGAGGTGGGGGAGAAAGTGCTTTGTAGCTCCCTTGGCCCCTGGGAGCCTCCTTGGACAGTCGACAGGTGAGGGTGCGGCTGAGAGAATGGTTCTGCTGGGGTCAATTCTGAGACTCCATCCTGCGGCACCTCAGATGTGGGAGGCCCCAATGCTGTGTCCCAGCCCTCCGGGGTCCAGTGGCTACCATCCTACAGCTCTGTGCTTCTGCTGACTGGTAGCCACATCACCCTGGGTCTGTGGCTCTAGGATCTCACAATTCTGTGGCTTTAGCACTCTGTGGTCCCATGGCTCCACTGACCCATGACGTTATGACTCTGATGTTTCTTAGTTCTATGGCTCCTTGTTCTGTGGTCTCATGGCTCTTAGGTTCTTTGGAACTCCTTGGCTCTAGTAATTATTCAACCCAGTGGCAGTCAGGAAGATTCAACAGATGGGTAACTACTATGTGCTTCACTTTCATTATTTTTTTATTTTTTCAGTCCTTACCCAAGGAGTGAGGATATTTTTCCCCCGTTGACTTTTAGAGAGAGTGGAATGAAGGGGGAGAGAGAGAGGGAGAGAAAGAGAGAGAAACATAGATTGGTTGCCTCTTACATGTGCCCTGAGCGGGGGCAGGGATCGGACCTGCCACTCAGGTAAGCTCCCTTGACCAGAATTCAACCCACGATCCTCTGGTGCCCAGGCCGGCGCTCTAACTGCAGAGCAATGCCAGCCTGGGCTCACCTTCATTATTTTATTGACTCCTCGCAGTGACCTCTGAATGGGGTTGCCACATAGCCAGAGAGGGTTCTGGGGAGAGTCCATCTATCCATCTAATCTACCCCCTTACCCACCTATCCACTCACCTATCCAATCATTTGCTCACCTATCTGTCTGTCCATCCATCCACCCACCCAGCCATCCCATCTATCCAGCCATCATCCATACATTTATCACCCATCCATCTATCCATCCACCCTCTCATCCATCCATCCATGGCCATACACCCATCCATTCACCCATCCACTCATCCACCCACCCACCTACCCACTCACTCATCTGTCCATCCACCCACCCATCTATTTACCTTCCATCTAACCATTTCACCCACCTGTGCATCGCTCCTCATTCATCCACTCTTCTATCCATTCATCCCTGATCCACCCGCCCATCCATCCATCCTACTCATCCACCATACAACCATCCATTCACCCACCTGTACATCCATCCATCCTTCATTTATTCCATTATGTGTGCATGATGCTGGAGACGTGGTGGGGAACACGATGGTGGGGCTCATTTGACATACCGCACACCCCATGGAACCCAGCAGTGCCACACAGTGTGGTCAAGCTGTGATAAGGATGCTGAGGGCACTTTGGAGGACAGAAGAGGCCACTAACCCATCTAGAATGAGAAGAAATGAGCCATGTTAAAGGGGATGGTGCACCAGGGAGCAGTCACAGCCTAGGTAAAGGGGTGGGAGGGCAGAAAGAGATGGAGCTGGAGAGGCCTGGGGAGTCCAAACATGGATCTCAGCTCATGGCTCTGACCCTGCACCAGGCTCTCATCCCCACACACCTCCCTGTGGTCCCGCCCCCCTTTCTCACCAGTGCCCCTCTGCTCCAGCTACACCTACCTTCTCATTGAACATATCAGGCACATCCCACCATGGCCTTTACCCCTGCTGTGCCCTCTGCCTGGGGTGCTCCTAGTTAGCCAGAACCACTCACCTGTACAGGTCCTGGTACCAACATCCCTCCTGCAGAGGGGCCTCCCTGACTCCTGGGCTCCTTCTTCCAGCCCAGCTGGCCCTAATCCTGTGCAGCCCTACTTCTGTGTGGCAAGTGTCCCATGCAGTTTGTATGTACTTTTCAGCCTTCGAAGCCATCCCCCACGGGGCTGAGAGGCTGAGACCTCCTCCACTTGCTTGCTGTGTGGGAAGGGGTCAATGTTTGTTCAGTGGATGAAATTATTTAATTTCATCCCACTGATAATCACTTATTTGGTACCTACTGTGTGCCAGTCCTCCCACTTTTGGGTTGGGGCTCCTCCCTGCCTGGTAGCTCCCTCCCCCACTGGCCTGTGCCCCAGCCAGGCCCCTGACCGCCAGGCAACTGATGGGTAAACATACCCCACCCTCGGCCTCCATCCAGCCATCACTGGGCTGAACAAGGGCCTCCTGTTAATGAGCTAGGATGGAGGCTGGAGAGAGACTAGAGGAGGTAGGCTCTGTCCACAAGCCCACCATCCCCCGACAGAGCCCCAGAAACGTGGGTGGGGGACTCTCCTCCTGCCACTAGGCTATGTGCCTTCATGAGGAGGGGAGGGAGTGCGTGACTTTTCTCTCTGAGCATCCAGTGCCCAAATTGAGGAGATGGAACAAACCTGCCTTGCTAAGCCTGATTGCCCATCTGGAGAGTGGGGATGTTACCAACAGAGAGCTCATCACTTTCCGTGGACTAATTCATTCAGTTCTCACAATGACCATAAGGGGTGGAGTTCTTATGGTCTCCATTTTCACCTTGGTTTTGACTGCTACTGTGGGAAAACCTTCAGGGTTTCCATTTTTCACTTTGTTAGACAGAGAGAGGGCCTGAGAGAGACAACAATTCTGCAGTTAACCTGGCAGGCAGTCCCTCTCTCTGTAACACAGACACAGGGTTGTTTTATGAAAATTCTCATTAAATGTGAGAGGAAAGGAGAGAAGAGCAGGGCAGTCTTTTCTCCTGCCACAGTTATCCCTGGAAAACTATGAAGATAATGGCTGTGCAAAATTGTTTTTAGAGATCAGTACCCATTGAATGCTGCATCATTAAATCCAGTGGTCCTCCTGTTCCTAAACAAGTTCTTCTCCTGAAGCAAGTTTGCTTGCTAACCTTGAGAAGTAAAAATTTACATTATAATAAACTTTTGAAGGTGGTCCTTCCTGCTGCTGAGAGATAGAAGGCGGGGAGGGGGGGGGACGTAAAAGGAAGAAACTGAGACACAGAGAAGCTAAGCAACTTGCCTCAGGTCACACAGCAGAGCTGGGATATGAAACTCAGGGCCCAAATGCCAGAGAACAAGACCTTCATCACTGTGCCCTGCTGCCTCCCACGATGACTGATGACCTATGACAGATTCCTGCCTCCTGGGGCTGCAGAGGGTGGGGGTGAGGACAGGAAGGGAAAATCCACAAAAGTGGTTGGCAAGGTTTTGAGTGTTTGGTACTTACTAAATAAAATTATAGCCACTATATTTATCATTATCTTCTTCTTTATCACCTGTCAGGAAGCCTAGGACAGAATGGGGACA
Source organism: Miniopterus schreibersii (assembly GCF_964146895.1). NCBI lineage: Eukaryota > Metazoa > Chordata > Mammalia > Chiroptera > Miniopteridae > Miniopterus > Miniopterus schreibersii. Next base: position 74,277,124 of record NC_138105.1, on the reverse strand, counting down.
AGGCTGGGGCAAACGGAGGCTGGGAGAGAAGGCAGGGCTTGCTGAAGGTCACAGAGCAAGTCAGGATGAGTGTATCAGGCTCCAGTGGCCAAATGGCACCCTGTCCCCCTGCCTTTTGCCCCCTGCCACTTGGTCCTTCTGGAGAGATGGGTCCAGTGGGGCCATAAGAGGCAGGCTGGGTCAGGCTCCTTAACTGTGGCCTCCCTCTTGGCCCTGATGAATTCCCCAGACCCTGGGCCTGTGGCCAGGCCCGCCCAGGGCAGGGCGGCTGCCTTCCCGACATATTTTCCCTCTGGATTCACCAGAGGAGGCAGCTGGGCGAGCTGGGGGCGCCCACATGTCTCCTGGCCCAACAGGCTTCTGCCAGGAGGGGGCCCAGGGGCCCCATTATGAAGGCCCCAGCCCCTTGGCCCCAGCCTGGCCAGGCTCCCAGAACTACTGGGTCTGGTGTGGTGGGAAGGGGAGCTGGTTGGGGCGCCAGCCAAATGCTCAGGCCAGGAGGTCCCAGGCAGAGGGGCCTGGGCCAGCACTTCTCATCTAGATTCTGTGGTGAAGGGCAGGGAGAGGTGTGTGAAGGGGTCCTGCCTTCCCCACTTCTCATCCTGGCTGTGTGATCTTGCAGTGTCTCATCTCCTCTGCCACGAAAATGTGAATAAAAGCTCTCCAAGGTGTAAGTGACATAGTGTGTAATTCCCTTATTGTATAAGGAGGCTGACACTGGAGCCAGATGCTGCACATGGGTTTGCTCATTCAATCCTCCCAACAGGGATCACCCTCATTTCACATGTGAGGAAACTGAGGCACAGACAGGTCAAACAACTTGGCCAGGTCACATAGCAAGGCTGTGCCTAGCTGAAGTTCCAACCCAGGCCATGTTCCCCCAAGTGTGTCCTAAAGTATAAGGCTGGCAAGGGTTACTACTATTATGTATAGCAATAATGTTGCATTAATTATAAGGATAGTAACAACGTTACATTAATGGTAGCAGGTGCTGTCACAGATCACCAAATCCTCCAGCCTTCCCTCTCTATACCAGCCCCAGGGTCCCGAGTAGCCCCCAGGCAGGGAGGGACAGAACTAAACACAGTCCCCAGGGTCAGGCCATCCCAACCTTCTCTGCCAGGAATACTCTGCCACAGGTCCCAGAGGGCTGTCACACAAGCACCAGCCCCTGAGCCCTGCCCAAGAAGAGCAGAGAGGGCTTTCTGGAAGAGGAGGCATCAGAGCCAGGACTAGAAGTACAGGGGAAGGTATTTGGAGTGGCAGAGAACAGCAGGTACAAAGGCCAGAAAAGACACCCAAAATGAGGAGGAAGGAAACACTACCTCAAAAGTGTATTTCAGGGCTGGTGGGATCCAGGAGGCAAGAGCGTGAAACCAGAATGCCTGTCTCTGGCCCTCTGTTGTGTGATATGCAAACAGGGACATCCTCAGGGACTCCGCCTTTGTTGTTCCCTCTGCCTGGAGTGCCCTTCCTCACTTCCCATGGCCTGAACAAGGCCACGTGTGTCCAAGCCCCAGCCTCGTGCCAAGCCTGTGGCAGAGGCCTGGCTTCCATGTGCCCTTGTCCCAGCTGCATGAGGCACACGCATGCCTGCCGGCCTTGCTGGAGCTGTGGTTTTCCCAAGAATTCCAGCATCAGCCTGGAGCGGCCCCCAGGTGTGCCAGATGCCAAGAAAAACAGGAGGTGAGCTCATGGCAGGCAGAGGCAAGGCGGGTGTTTCATTGGAAATGCCCAGGCTGGGGCCAGCTGTTCCCACCCAGCCTCCCCTCCAGGCCTATCCCTCCTCACTCACCCTCTGTGACTACCCATTGCCCTCAGAACACAGCCCAAGCCCTGCACCACTGGCACTGCTTCTCCTGAGCCCCAAGATCTCTCTGCCCTGAGATCAGTCTGTCCGTCAGGCTCAAAAATTTTTGCCTCAGGGGTTTTGTGAATGATGTTCTTCTATCTGGAATACTTTTTTATCGTTTCCTTGCCTAGCCCTGTCCTCCTCATCTTCCTGGTCCTAGTTTGGTGTTTCTTTTTCTTCTGGGGAGCCAGCCCAGACTCCTCCCACCTCAGGCACCTCTTTCGAGCTCCCCCATCACAGTCCTGGCCCCTTTGGAAGATTACGCAGCTGCTGGGCTCCCCATGAGGCAGAGGCCAGGTCTGGTTTGTTCACCCTGTGTCCCCAGCGTCTAGCACAGGACATTACACACAGTAGGTGCTCAATGCAAACTTGTGGGATAAATGAATGTGCCCCAAATTGTCCCACCTGCAAGCTCCACATGCTTCCCTCTGCCAAAATTGTCTTCACCTTTTCTCTTTGCTGATCTGAGCCCTCCCTTTCCTTTAGGTTTCCTTGCCATCTCCTCCAGGAAGCCCTCATTGATTTCTCTGCAGCCTCTCAGGTGAACAGATCTGGCAATGACACTACCCTGGCTTCACCCCTCCACTCGCATTGGCCTTAGGCTAGTCCCACCATTTGGGCCTCAGTTTCTCCACCTTTAGAATAGAGGCTGTAGGCCTCCAGAGAGTAGAAGTAAAGGGTGGGGTGGAGAGGGTTAACTCCAGAAAACTGAGGTGTTTTGTAGCTCAAGAGTGTGGCTGGGCTGAGAAGGATGATTCTCCTGATTAGTAGTAATTTTTGTTTTTATTAAAGGCTGTTCCCACAGCAGCTGGAGCAAAGCTTGGAAGGCATGGTGAAGTCTCGACAAACAGAAGTCCAGGGCCCCCCTCTGACCTCCAGCTGGAGCCTTTTAATTTGTGCACCCCACCCCAGGGTGGGGGTGGGGGGAATGGACACTCACAGACTAGGAAACTGAGTGGGCTGCCCCTGGGCTACCAGGCTGCCCCCACCAGCAACCACCAGGCAGAGAAACACAGAGAGGGGAAATCAGACAGGGGTGAGGGGAGTCACCTGCAATTCTCTGGGGTTGGGGGCCAGGAGTATGCCTCCGTGGACCTGGGTAGGGAGACTGAGGGTCCCTGCTCTCATCCAACCCCTCATTTTCCTGTAATAATCATCATCATTAACAATGATACTGATTACCACCATTGCGTAGGGGAAAACTGAGGCACAGAGAGACCTCACTTGCCCCATGTTGAAGCAAGTGTGGAGTGAGGGAGCGGAGGGTCAGTTAGCCTGACCTAAAGCAGGGAGGGAGGTGGAGGTGGGTCTTAACCTTTAGCCACTCTTGACTGTTTCCCCAAGCGTGAGTTGAGGGGGCTGCCATGGGGTTCGCCTCCTTCCCAGCTGTGCCCCAGGCTTGGCCTACAGCAGGCACTCAGTAAATAAGTGAATGAAAGGGCTGGAAGGTATCCCACCTGACCCCCCGCCCCACCGACCCCTGCACTGGCCCCCTATGACTCAGTTTCCCCACCAGTCCCGGTTTGGCCATGCCAGGCGGGGCTTTGAACGCAAAGGCCAACGCTGGCTGTTTACCTTGCGGCTGGACGTTGGGCAGGGCGGTGGTGGGCCGTCCCTGGGGCCGGCCGCGCCATTGGGATAAATAAGCCCCGCGGGTCTCGTGGGCGGCAGAGAGCAAGCCGAAGTCCAGCTCCCTTTCGCCACCATGGTTCTCGCAGCTGCCTTCGTTCTCCTGCTCTCCCTGACCGCCCTCGGTGCGTCGGGTCAGGGCCAGATCCCACTGGGTAAGCCGCACCCTCCCCCACGCCGTGCTCCCAACCCCGAAACAGACAGGAGGACCCCCGGGAGGCCCGGGGTCGCGGCTTCCTGTGGCTCGGGATGGTGAGCGGGGGCATGCGGGATGAAGAAAGCAGGCAGCCGGGCAGAGGCTCAAGGAATGGGGTGGGTGTCCAGAGTCCCTGCGGCGGCGGTGGCGTGAGGAGCGGCGTGGAGGGGAGTCTCCGGGCCCGGCATCCCATCAGCGCCCCCTATTGGCGCAGGTGCAGGCCTGGGACCACAGATGCTGCGAGAACTGCAGGAGACCAACGCGGCGCTGCGGGACGTGCGGGAGCTGCTGAGGCAGCAGGTGCGGGCAGGGGTGGAGGGTACAGGAGTGCGGGGGAGGGAAGAGAGGCCTGGAAGAGGCGGGGCGGGGAGGGCGCTCAGGGAGGCAGGGGCTGCGCCTGGGCAGGGGACGGGAGACAGGGGACCCGTAGGGACGGTGGGAGGAGCGGGGAGAAGGGAGACTCAGGGGAGGGGGAGAGGAACGGGGCAGAGGCTCAAGGAATGGGGTGGGTGTCCAGAGTTCCTGCGGCGGCGGTGGCGTGACCACACACCGTCCCCCCTGCACCGCAGGTCAAGGAGATCACGTTCCTGAAAAACACGGTGATGGAGTGTGACGCGTGCGGTGAGTGGAGCTAAGGAGGCAGAGACCGGGTGACAGGAGAGCAAGAGTGCTGGGGAGACAGACAGAAACCAAGAGCGAAGGCGAAATGGGGACGAAAAGAGACGAGGAAGAGAACGAGGCTGACAGAGATGGAGAAATTGGATGAGGGGTGGGGAGAGACAAATAAGTAATGGAGACAGATGATGGGAGGGCACACAAAGAGAGGCAGAAGCCGTGCGGGAGGTGCAGGGGGTGGCGAGGCGCGAAGGGAAGCGCTGAGGACGAAAGAGCACGGAGAGCGGGAGACTGTAAGACCCGCGGGCGGCACGAGCAGCCCGGGTGGGGTCCTGGTCGGTTCGGCCCCCTTCAGACACGCGGTACTGGTAGGCTCCGCCCCTGGGCGTGGCCCTGACTGCCCAGGCCCGCCCCCGCAGGGATGCAGCCCGCGCGCACCCCCGGCGTGAGCGTTCGGCCTCTACCCCAGTGCGCGCCCGGCTACTGCTTCCCAGGCGTGGCCTGCACCATGACCCCGGGCGGCGCGCGCTGCGGACCCTGCCCCGCGGGCTTCACAGGCAACGGCTCACACTGCACCGATATCAACGAGGTGTGCCCGCCCCCACCGTCCCGACGATCCCCCAACTCCCCAACGTCCCCACGACCTCCTTGTCAGCTGGGGGTGCTCCCCCAGAGGTTCCTCTCACAGTCGGGGGCCCACGTCCAGACGACCTCCCCACCGCCGGGGGTCACCCACTCCGACCACCCCCCTCACCACCAGGGACATCCACCCAGACAACCCCCTCCACTGCCAGTGACACCCGCCCCGGCAATACCCCTACCGCCGGGAGAGCTCCCCCCCAACAACCCCCTTCACCTCCAAGGCTCCGAAGCTCCAAGGACTCTTCCACCACCGCGGGGAGCCAGCCCCGACGAACCCCTCGCCGGTGGGCACGCACGCCCAGACGACCACTTCCCCCCTCCGCTGGGGATGCGCGCCCTCACAATTCCTTCCCCCACCCATGACCACCCAGCCCACTAGGTTCTAGGAACAGCCAGGGACACCCCTCTCCTCCCCTGGTCCCGCCTCTACCCCCATCAAGGCAAAGTCGTGTCTGACCCCAGGAACGATGGCCCTCGTCCTACGTGGCATCTCACCCTCCAAGTACTGGCTGATGTCCCTTGGACTTTCTAACTCCCAGCCTAAGAAACCTTAAGGCGCTGCTGGGGGCCGGGGTTGAGGGGAACAGCTCCAGCTCTGTGTTCTCTGACCCTCCAAGGCCTTTTACCTCCCAGTGTAACGCCCATCCCTGCTTCCCCCGGGTCCGCTGCATCAACACCAGCCCGGGCTTCCGCTGCGAGGCCTGCCCGCCAGGGTATAGCGGCCCCACCCACGAGGGCGTGGGGCTGGCCTTCGCCAAGGCGAACAAGCAGGTGAGGCCCTTGGGGAGTGGCTACAGGAGGGGGGGGGCGCATTTTGTTTAGTAAACTTGCTCTAGCCTCGCGGCCTTTTCCCTGCCTCGCTCTGGCGACCGGTGATGGGGACCGGCTGGAGGGAGTCAGTAGGGTAAGGGTGTGAATTAAGGATGGTCGGGGTTTGGAGCGGGATGGAGGAGAGAGGTAGCATGCAGAGGACTGCGAAACAGGTCAGGAGGTGTCTGTGTGAGGGCAGTGACCTCTGCGCTCCCTGCCATCCAGGTTTGCACGGACATTAATGAGTGTGAGACTGGGCAGCATAACTGCGTCCCCAACTCTGTGTGCGTCAACACCCGGGTAAGGCCGGGGAGGAGAGAAGGGTGGTGACACGGGGTAGGGGATGGGGTGAAGCTCGAAGTGACAGCGTCCAGGGCTAACCTCCCTTGGCCCACATGCAGGGCTCCTTCCAGTGCGGCCAGTGCCAGCCCGGCTTCGTGGGTGACCAAGCTTCCGGCTGCCGTCCTCGCGCCCAGCGCTTCTGCCCCGACGGCACTCCCAGCACGTGCCACGAGAAGGCCGACTGCGTCCTGGAGCGCGATGGCTCGCGTTCGTGCGTGGTGAGTGCGGGCGGGCGGGGAGGGGCGTGGAATGGGGAGACGGGGTTCGGTGACCCTGGAGCATCCACTCACCCCCCCCCACCCACAGTGTGCCATCGGCTGGGCTGGCAACGGGGTTCTCTGCGGCCGAGACACAGACCTGGACGGCTTCCCGGACGAGAAGCTGCGTTGCTCAGAGCGCCACTGCCGCAAGGTGGGCGGGGACAAGGGGCGTGGTCTGGTGCGGGGGAGGGGAGCATGAGCGAAGGGCGTGGTCCATCATGGGGTGGGCGGGCTGCATGGCCACGCCCCTCACGCCTGCCCTGCCCGCCCCTAGGACAACTGCGTGACTGTGCCCAACTCAGGACAGGAGGACGTGGACCGTGACGGCATTGGAGATGCCTGCGATCCTGATGCCGACGGGGACGGGGTCCTCAACGAGGAGGTGGGGCCAAGGCGGGGCCTAGGCTAGCTGGGAGGGGTGTGGCTTTGGCGAGGGCGTGGCCTCAGAGTCCGGACTCGGGGTTCCCGAGGTGATGAGGGGGTCCCTGCAGAGAAGGCGGAGCCTCAGAGGGGCTAGTCTTGGATGTGACCTTTGCTCCACTTTCACTGACTCCTCCCCCCTTAACGGGTCCTGTCCCCCAGGACAACTGCCCGCTGGTACGGAACCCAGACCAGCGCAATTCGGACGATGACAAATGGGGCGATGCGTGCGACAACTGCCGAACCCAGAAAAACGGAGACCAGAAGGACACAGACCAAGACGGCCGAGGCGACGCCTGCGACGACGACATCGACGGTGACCGTGAGCGTGGCAGGGGGTAGGGGAGAGGGGTGTTGCGTGAGAGGGCGCCCAGGGTTGGGGCTCGACCGCAGCGGGGTTCGGAAGCCAAGGATTTGAGCTTACCTGGGGGGCCTGGACCGTGTGGACTGTGCTCAGAGGAGCAGAAAATGCCGGCTATGTCAGATGCTGTAGGAAGGAAACACAGGACAGAGCCCGGGGTTTAGGGTTGGAGAGGTACCCGTTTTACACTTGGGGCATAGAAACTCAGGGGGGGGTGTTCACAGGGCAAGGGGGGGGCCAGCTGAGCTGCCCCCTAGTGAGGACCAGTCCCCTACTTGGCCATCTATTCATGAAGTCTCTATGAGGCTGAGCCAGGGACAGAAGTATTTGGTTTAACTTTGTAGTAAACCAAGAGATAGAAAAGGGTAGGATTCTGCCCCAGGCTTGCACTTGCCCTGCTGAAGTCAGCCTGGCCCCACCTGATCTTTGGGTCCTGTCCTGTTCCCCTGCTTCCCAAAGGGATCCAAAATGTGGTGGACAACTGTCCCAGGGTGCGCAACTCAGACCAGAAGGATGGTGACGGCGATGGTGTAGGGGATGTCTGTGATAACTGTCCCCAGAAGAGCAACCCAGACCAGGTGAGGGCAGGTCAGACCCCAGTTGGGTCAGCCTGGCTTGAGCTCCAGGCTGTGTTAACAAGACTGCAGCCCATTCAGAGCAGCTCGAGGGGTATTCCTTGGGGTCAGGAGGACCTTTGCTCTGGACCTGGGTGTGGGTTGGAGGCTTCTGAGTTCCTCTGCTCTGATTGTGGTCACCTGCAACCCCCCCCCAGGGGGATGTGGACCACGACTTCGTGGGAGACGCTTGTGACAGTGACCAAGACCAGTAAGGAGGTCTTCTGGAGTGGGGTTGGGGGCTCAGGGTGGGTGGCTTCTGACCGGGCCCTGTGGGGATCTCATTGTCTCTCTCCCCTACTCATCCATTCTAGGGATGGTGATGGGCACCAGGACTCAAGGGACAACTGCCCCACAGTGCCCAACAGCGCCCAGCAGGACTCAGACCGTGATGGACAGGGTGATGCCTGCGATGAGGATGACGACAATGATGGGGTCCCTGACAATCAGGATAACTGCCGCCTGGTACCCAACCCAGGCCAGGAAGACTCAGATCGTAAGGCAGGGGGCGGGGCCTGTGGTTGGGGACAGGGCGCTGGAGCCACTGGGGAGGATTTCAAGTGGGGAGGTGGGGTTGGTGGAAGGTGTGGGCATGGCCGGTAGCTGGTGTGGGGGGGGGTTAGGCATGGAGTGGGTCACCCAGCGCTGACCTCACTGCCCCAGGGTCTCCCACCTCTTCTCAGGGGATGGCGTAGGTGACGCGTGCCAGGGCGACTTCGATGCTGACAAGGTGGTGGACAAGATCGATGTTTGTCCGGAGAACGCCGAGGTCACCCTCACCGATTTTCGGGCCTTCCAAACAGTGGTGCTGGACCCCGAGGGTGACGCACAAATAGACCCCAACTGGGTGGTGCTCAACCAGGTGGGGACATGGACCAGGCTGAAGGTGGGGGGAGATCAGGACCCCCACTTAGGGTCCTAACCTAGGGGCCTGAAAGCTGAGGGCCCCATGGCCAGCCTGAGGCTCTTCTTCCTTTGACCCCATTAGGGGATGGAGATTGTGCAGACGATGAACAGCGACCCTGGCCTGGCTGTGGGTGAGACACTGGGAGGGGAAAGGCTCTGCAGGGAGCTGCTCAGGGGCTGGGCCAGAGCGATGGTGGGGCGATGCCAGGTTGGGTCTGGACTAGGGCAGGGTAGCTGAGGCAGGTCAAGGGCTCAGGGGCATGGCTGTGTCTGGATTCAGGGGGTGGGGATGGGGTGGGTCTACTGAGGGGGAATCTGAGCCCAGGGGCCAAGCTGGACCCTAGAGGGGGTGGTTCTTGTGAGTCCAGGACCCCACTGGTGTCCTACCTCCCCAGGTTACACTGCTTTCAATGGTGTGGACTTCGAAGGCACTTTTCATGTGAACACTGCCACAGATGATGACTATGCTGGCTTCATCTTTGGCTACCAGGACAGCTCGAGCTTCTATGTGGTCATGTGGAAGCAGATGGAGCAGACCTACTGGCAGGCCAACCCCTTCCGTGCTGTGGCTGAACCTGGCATCCAGCTCAAGGTATGTGGGGTTGGGGTGGGCTCCTTATCTCTCATTCCATGCTCTCTAGGAGGCCCCTAAACCCTTCCATAGAACCCCAAAGCTTTCAGTCCCCAGCATCATTCTACGGACCTCAAAGTCTTCCTACCCACTTCCAGGTCTCCTCTGGATTCCCACAGGCCCCAAATCCCCCCATTTCCTCCCACAGGCCCTCAAACCCTCACCCAGTGCCCCCAATCATCTTTTGGGCCCTGAAACCCTCTCACAGTCCCCTAAGCTTTCCCTCAGGTTCCAAATCCTCCTGCAGACCCCCTAGACTATGTTGCAGAAATTTCTTAGCGAATTTCCCAAATCCTCTAGACCTCAGTTTATTCCATAGACACCCAAAACTTTCTACAGGCCACTAAATCCTCCTGCAGACCCCCAAATCTTCCCACACCCCAAACCTATTCACAGACTTCCACAACCTCTCATGAGACCCCAGACCATTGCTGCCCCACATGACCCACCTGCAAATCTCCATGTGGTGCTCAAGAAGTCTTCCTTGCGGGTTTCCCATTCAGACCCTCCAGGGCCCCCATCATTCCTCTATGACCTGCAGCAACCCTGCAGCAGGGCAGGGTTCTGGGGAGCTTCAGTGGCCTGTGTGGTCTCTGACCCTGTGCTCCTGTTCCTGGGTGTGCCAGGCTGTAAAGTCATCCACGGGCCCTGGGGAGCACCTGCGGAATGCGCTGTGGCACACAGGGGACACAGCGTCACAGGTGCGGCTGCTATGGAAGGACCCCCGCAATGTGGGCTGGAAGGACAAGACATCCTACCGCTGGTTCCTGCAGCACCGGCCCCAAGTAGGCTACATCAGGTGGGGACCCTGCTCCTGTCAAGGGACTGAGTCCCTGCTCCACCCTGGCTCCTGGAAGGAGAGAGGCTCAGGGGGCCTTGGTCCCCTCGTCTGTAAAGCAGGAACAATGCAGGCAGCTAGAATTAACTGTGACAGGCTCTGGGGCATAACACCCCTCCTAGGACCCAGCACATAGTGGGGCCTCAGCTAAAAGGTGGGGTCTCACCCAAACCCCATTTCTCAATCCCTACTCTGTGCAGGAAGTCCAGGCACTCTGCTCAGTTAGGGAACTGCAGGACCCTGGACATCCATTCTCTAACAAATGGAAACTGAGCTACCAGTCAGGAGCCCTACCTGCCCCAATTCTGAGAGAGGACCCATGGCCCCCATTCTGAGAGAGGAGGGGCCCATCTTCCAGGGCAGGACACCAGAGTTCTAAGGCACTTCACTGTCCCCTGCCTCACTGTCCCCTGCTCCCCACAGAGTGCGGTTCTACGAGGGCCCTGAGCTGGTGGCTGACAGCAATGTGGTCTTGGACACAACTATGCGGGGTGGCCGCCTGGGTGTCTTCTGCTTTTCCCAGGAGAACATCATCTGGGCCAACCTGCGCTACCGCTGCAACGGTGAGAGGAGTGGGTAAGGGGAGGGGATGAGGGGAGGGCCTGCCAACACCCTGCTGGACTCGCCCTTTCTCACTCACCTGTCCTCTTATCCTCCACAGATACCATCCCAGAGGACTATGAAACCCAAGGGCTGCTGCAGGCCTAGGGATGGGTGGGGACCTGCCTTTAGATGACAGTCACCTTCAGGGCTGGAGCACTGAGGAGCAACCAGCCTTGGGGGAGGGAGATCAGAGAGGATGAAATAAAGTGTGTTCGGCAGGATGGTGGCTGTGGTCTCTGCTTTGGGGAGATGGTGGGGTCTGGCCTTGGAGAGTGGGACTTGTGGCTGATTCCCCTCTGAACTGACTAGGAGTGTCCAGTTGCTGCAGCCCACCCACTCCTGGAGTGTCTGCTCCAGGATCCTGGGGGGTAAGTTGCTCTCCTTCCAGGACACAGGTCCAAGTAGCTGGCTGGTAGGGTGAGGCTGTGAAGGGGGCATATCTGCATGTCCATATTCATGTGTGTGTGTGTGTGTGTGTGTGTGTGTGTGTGTGTGTGTGTGTGTGTGTGTGGCTCCTATATCTGTGACACCCATGTTTCATCTCAGGGTTGGAGAAAGGGGACAGAAAAAAGGGGAGGAGCCAGAGACGAAAACATTGGGTTTTTATTAGGTTTCATTACAAAGGATGCAAAGGTACAAAGACAAAAGCGTCCACGCCAGAGGACAGGCAGGGGCCGGCCGAGTGCACCCTGAGCTGCCCGCCCCAGCCCGCCACGGGCACCCACACGCACGGCCCATGGACATCCACAGCAGAGTGTACATGCTGGGGGGGGCAGAGCCAGCCTGGGGACAGTGGGACAAAGGTGGGGCAGGGCTCAGACCAATGGGTTTGCATATATTAGAAGTGCCACCCAGCCCCTTGGGGGCAGTTCTGGGGTGGGGATAGCACGTGGGGGGGCAATGGACCTCAGGTGCCAAAGCCTTCCCTCCCAAGGCCTGATGAGGGAGGCTATGGCAGTATCCCCTTGTCCCAGTGGGGAAGAGGTCAGAAGTGACAGGCTAGGGTGGGCTGGGCATGAATTGCCCCCAAATTTCAGAACCCTGTGAGACAGGGGCAACATGCCCCCCTGCACATGCCACGTCCCTAGCTCCTTGTGATGTGAGGTGTTGGGGACTGGCCAGGAGGGTGGAAGGCAGAGGGAGCCATCTGCAGCCAGCATCACCCTGATATCCAACCCCTGCCCCTCATCCTAACTGGGAGGGGCCCTAAGACACATGGATCTGAGCCAGTGACAGGAGGGAAACTTAGCCCCAGGTCACAAAGGTCTTGTTTCTGCTCCCCATGCCCCTGGGGGTGCAGATCACCCTACCTCCTCCCTCTCCTGGGGAATGCTCAGTTGCCTGTGGCATGAGGAGGGTAATAAGAGGCCTGAGCCCCACTCAGCCATCATCCCTGAAGGAATGTCACAGGGACCCCTAGTCACATACATACTGTGAAACCCTCAGGAGGTGGGGGCCCAGGGACCAAAGAGAATGGGGGGAGAAACAGGCCCAGCTGCCCACTTACTCCAGGGAAGCCTCCCAAAGTTGGCAAGGCATGAAGTCCTCCCCAAGCTCTGCAGGCCACATGGGGAGGGGTGAGGTAGCCACAGACCCCTCACCTGGAATGCCACCTGCCAGGAGCAATGGGCCAGGACCAGGGTGCCCAGTACCCTTGACCTTGATGACCCCATAACCCAGTCCTACACTGGGACCTCACAGCCTTTGACCACAGCTTCATCAGAACCCAGGGGCTGCTTTGTCAGTTCCCCAATGCCTCTAGACCTCACACACCTAGCCATATGGTGGTGGGGGTGCATCCTGTGGAAAGCAGAAAGCTGAGTCTGGTGGAGAGGGGTTTGGAAGGATGTTTGGTTATGAACCAGCTAAGGGTCCCATGGCCCCTTAGCGAAAGTCACTCATGGGCATTCATGAGGTCCAGGAAGCCTGACAGATGAGGTCCCCCCATACTGGACATCTGGCCCCAGTAGGATGACTGAATGGTCATGGGGCCCGTTGCCCTCCATATAGGGTCTCATTTGACAGAGCTAACCTCACCCACCCCACTGTGACACATGGGCCTCACAGCAGACCACCCTAATGAGCATCCTTCCAGGTCAAACACACTAACCACTCAGAATCCTCCTTCACCCTTAAAACCCATGAGCAGATAACAGCACAGAGAGGCCAAAAAATCCAGCCCACATAAGGGGTTGGTGTGGCATCCCTGGGATAAGGTCCAGAAGCACACAGTCCTGCCCTCAATGGTTGCTCCTAGGGAGCCCTGTGAACCACTGCGGTGAGGCTGGACCCACTACAATTAGCGCCCCTTCTGCTGTGCCTTGTCCCCACAGAAGAGCCTAGCCAGCTTTTGGATGCTGTTTGGCTGTGGGTCCCCAAATTTTGCTATGGGGTTGATCTGCCCCCCTGAGCTTTCCACTGAGGGTCTCAGGGACCCCTGCCCCAAGAGACTGGCACTCACCCTTCCTGCCCAGAAGTGTCAAGGGGAGGGGGCTGCAGGACGCTCCAAACAGCGCTGCCTGTCTTCCCCCTGTAAGGGCATGGAGGGGGGAGGTCAGCATGGGCACCTATAATGGGGGATATGATCCCAAGACCCTGTTTTCTCCAGTCCATCCTGGGCACAACCCTCCTCTCTGGAGGACAGAGAGGGTTGCTAACCCCAGGCTCCATCCTCAGCCCATGAGCCATGTAGGGGAACAAACGCACCGCCCTGGGGACTTGGAGGGCAGAGGGTAAACTGAGGCAGGTGGGGATAGGCCGGGTGGCTAGAGCTCCCAGGGGAAAGGTTTGCACAGCTGAGGGGGCTCAGCTAAAGCCGGGAGCACTCGGGGCGGGGGCAGCAGGGGGATAGCCTGGCTGGCCTCTGAGCTCATGTGGGACCAGCGTACAGGCTTGAAGTCCAGGCTTGCTCTGAGCTCGTGAGTAGGACATGGGTGGTAGGTTTACAAACAGAATACAGGCACAGGCCTGTTCCTCATGGTGCAGCTTGCCTAAAATCACAGTATTTTCACATCACAAGTCAAAGGACTGATTCCCCTAGGCTGTCTTGCCTCAGAAAGTCTTAACAACTCAAGAATATTTAGTAGAGAAGTGATATTTAAGAAAAAACAACAAAATTCCCTGTTGCAGACCCGAGGAGGTCTCCCAAGGCCCAGGAAGACATGGGGATACCTGGCTGCTGGCTCCTGGTGGGGCCCCATCCCAGGATAGCTCCACATCTATGCCTCTCATAGGCAGAAGATGCATGTTAATACAATGTCACCTGTGCTCCAGGCCATGGGCCTCTCCTGTCCATCTGCACCCAGAACTGGCACTGGAGAGATGGGAAGCACAGGCTGACAAGGCTCCCTCACTGGATCCCCAATGCCTTATTTGAAATTGCATCCAGGAAGGTTGCTTGTAATTTTATTAAGGCCATTTTTTAAAAAGTTCTACATACAAGTCTAATGGTAACCAAACTTTTCTATATACATGTAGGTTTTTTTTGTGTGTTTTTTTTTTTAAATGTTCCCATCTATGTCCCCAGCCCCTGCCATAGTAAAAGGACAGGCCCTGGACCTGGACAGACTGACACTGTGCTCCCCCAGCCCGGACAATGGTGGCAGGGCCAAGTGATTGAGGAGGGGGGCCTTCTCACATGTGTGGCTGCCCAGCTGCTTGGATACATGCTAACAGCCTGGCCAAAAAGCGAGAGGGAAGGACAACTGCTAGGATCATATCCAGCTCCCATACACATGGCACCCAAGGCCTAGGCAGAAGGGTGGACGCCAACACCACAGAGAAACACACCAGGCAGAATTGTCAGTTCAACAGCAGGTGGAGGAGCAAGTCGAGATGCAACTTGGGAACTGAAACAGAGGTTCCTACTAAAGCAGCTGACAGGAAACAAAGCCAGACCACCATCCCCTCGAAGGGCCTGGAGGACAGAGGGATGATCACCTCTGCCTATCAAGGTGCTTTGAGAAGCAAGCACCTAGAAATCCACTGCTAAAAGCATGCTGCTCTTTGCCTCTAAACCCAGTCCTATCAAGAGGAGCAATAAAAGAAGTGGCCACGAAGATGAATGTCAGCTAGTTCTCAGGATGCTTATGAGAGACAACCACATCAGGAGCAGAGGGGCCACAACTATTGCCAGCTTTAGGGTCTGGGACACACCAGCTCTGAGGACTGGTGGACACCTTCAGAAGGGCCAGGCAGAGTCAGGTCTTCTCCAGACCCTTAATAAAAGCAGTGGCGCCTTCTCAGAAGTCTGTTACATAGCCAGAGCGAAGGCACCTCCAGTCACCCGAGCTTCTGTCAGAGTCCCTGCCTGGCACAACCTGCTGTCAGTGGGCTGGGCAGCCACTCAACCCTTCTGTTTTGAGATAACTTGAGTTGAAACTAATGAGGCCAGGGTGGCAGCTCAGATAGCAGACTGCTTCCAGTTAGCTTTAAAAAATGTGTAACATATTTCTGGAATAAAAAGATGCTCTCAGGCAAGTATTGGCTTGAAGGAGTCAGCTACTCATCTACACCCAAAATGGAAATACAAACCAAAAGAAACAATAAAAAAATACAGTATGCCCTGGCCACCCCCTTCCTACTCGTCTGTAAATAACAGTAACAGTGACCACTGTACAGAGAAGATGAAAACAAGTTCTAACACCCCCTCCTCCCCAGAACAACCGGACTCCACATGCATTCCCTAGCAGGCTGTCATCCTGGCCAGGGACTTCCTGGCAGAGGCAGCCCCAGAGGGACCTGGTGTGGGGGTAGGTAAGGCAGGAGGGGGTTGGGAAGATCTAGCTGCTCTGTTTACATCTTTGCATCCACCCCCATGGGAAGGGCTCCAGCAATCTGTTCACTCAGGAATATTAAAGACAGCAATCAAAATAGTGTTTATTTTGCGCTGGGTCTGCCCCTCTCTCTGGTGCCCTCTCCCTTTTGGCGGGTGGGGATGGCTCTCTACCTAACCATAACCTGGGGGTGGCAGGTGAGGGAATGGGAACCGGGGATGAAGGAAGGCAGTGAGAGCTGGACAACAGTCAGAAATGCACATCTGCCCACCACAGTGCAGAGCAGAACCCAGTGCCCCCAGGCCTGTGGCCCTGCCCAACACGCTTCCTGCATCTTACAGGGACTGACGGCTCATGGCCTAGGGTGGGAGGCGAAAGAGTACGCGCAGGGGGCAGTCCAGGGGGGCAACTCACAGCCTCCCAAGGGAGGAGGACAGCCGAGGAGGGTGGGGGTGCTTGGCGGCATTGCAAGCTCAGAATCACAAGCTCGGCCGTTTGCAGGGACAGGGTGTGCAGTCCCTGGGCTCAGGGAGACTCCGTTGGGACAACGGCAGGGTGACGGGGCTGGGGCTGGGCAGCAGAGTGCTGGGCGTGCACTCACAGACGATCCATCCTGAAGGTGTCCTCAGTGGCCGGGTCGGCCAGGACCATGTCAGGGTCGTTGAGCATGTGCAGTCCGTCCAGGGTCAAGGGGTCGATCTTGAGTTCGTCGAGGGGGAACTGGCTGTCAGAGTCGAAGCTGACATCACCAACCCCAGCCAACGTGCTGGTCAGTTCTTTAGAGAGGCTAGGAGGGGACTCTCCTGTCACTGGAGTGGGGGGAACACAAAAGTCAGCTCAGTCTTGGTTCCCCACCCCATGTTCAGGGAAGAGGCCTTGGGCCACAGCAGGTGTGCTTACTGAGGGTCTGCCTTCCAGAGGACATTTTCAATTGTCATGACTGGGGAAGGGGGTGCTATTAACATCATGTGGGTGGAGACCATGGACACTGCTCAACACTCCACAATGCACAGGATGGCCCCACCCAGAGAAAGATCCAGCCCCAGACATCAGCAGGCAGTCTCTTCCTCGTGTCAGAGAAACAGGCATTTCCATCAAGGGCCCTCCCTGTGGCTTGGAAGAAGTCTGGTTCCTCTACAGACCCAGGTTCAAACCTGGACTCCCTCCTCTACTTGTGAGGAGTCCCTTTGCCTGTTTCCCCATCTGGGAACCAGTATAAAAATCTCCATCTTTCTGGACTGTCAGGGTCATCATGGGGCCTGGTCCTCCTCAGGCATCTGAGGCACCCTTAGGGTGGGGAGGAAGTACTGTCTGCACTTGGGGTCCCAGCCTTAGGGGGCTCTGGGCATAGACCCATCCATCCTGGCAATGTGAGTGGGGACAACCAGAGCGTGTCCACCTCAATCCCACAATAGCCCTGGCTTACAAGGGAACTGTTTCCTTCTTCAATAAACCCAAGAACTTTTGGTTGGAGGAAGCAGAGATGATCGGGTGGGGAGGGCAAAGAGGTCTGGGCTCTGCTACATGGAGCAGGACTTTCTCACACATACTGTGCGTGGCACCAGGTGCTTGGGCACTGTACTCAGGCCATTTGAGACACATATTGCAGTGTGTGCAAGCTGTTACACGTCTGTTGGCTGCACAGGAAGTACCCCACCCGCCATGCAGGGCCCACCCTATGGTTACCTATGTTCCCAACACACTCAGCTAACAGGGTTCAGGTGCCTGGGTGGCAGGCATGGAGCTGGGAGAGTGACTGGCTCTATCCAGTTCTTGCTCTGAGCATAGGGTGCTGTATGCCGGGTGTAGGGTCCAGGTGAGTGTATCCCTGGCCTCTCTGTAGCCCAGCAGTGAATCAAGGTTAGGGAGAGGGGTCTGGCCTCCTTGGGTCTACACCAAAGGCAGGGACACCTTGGTTTTGTCATGACTTACCCTGCAGGGCAGGGGTTCCATCTCCCCCAGGGCTGAGGCCTATGGCAGTTGCTGGGCTCTGCAGGGACACCAGGACTGAGACCTCTGCCCAGGATGCCATACACAGGGCCTCACCTGTGAGAATGATGTTGGGGATACTGCTGTGGCTGGGATAGCCAAGCTGCTGTGTGTCTGGCAGGCTCCCGTGGCTGCCTGTCAGGCCCATCATGGCTGCCTGTGAGTAGTTGAGTGTAGAGCCCGGGCTGTAAAGACTGCTGGAGCTGATGGCGGTCTCCAACATGTTGAACTGCTCCAGCTGGGAGGGGACACAGGGTGTGAGGCTGGCCACTGAGCACTGCTGCTGTGGGAAGGCCTGCCTGAGGCCT
This sequence comes from Miniopterus schreibersii, assembly GCF_964146895.1. Classification (NCBI taxonomy): domain Eukaryota; kingdom Metazoa; phylum Chordata; class Mammalia; order Chiroptera; family Miniopteridae; genus Miniopterus; species Miniopterus schreibersii. The sequence continues at coordinate 74,259,333 of NC_138105.1, read as the reverse complement.
CTTGGACCACCTCCTCTACAGGATGCCTAGAGCTGTGCTCAGCTCCACCCTCAGGGGCTGCCCACACAAGTCCCTCTGCCCTGATTGCTCCTAACCCACATGGGCCTGCCCCCATACACACCCTCAGGGCTTGCTGATGGATGGACAAATGGATGGATGGATGGATGGATGGATGGATGGATGGATGGGTGAGTGACCAGCTCCAGGCAGCAGCCAATCCCTCCTGTGCCCACACGCCTGATCCTGACCTCCACACAAAGCTAACTTGACCTCCCACAAACCCACATGCATGGCCCACGCTGAGTGCCACTGTGACAGCCACCGCCTGCCCCTGCTGGCGTTCACTGCCACACCAGGTGCATATGCCAGTGATTGCAAAGGCAGTCACATGCTCCACTGCCTAGAGACAGGAGGGGCCAGGAGCAGAGCTCACACCCGAGGGCAGGCAGGGTCTGGGCGAGCGTTTGCTGGGGGCGTTGTGGCCCAGGCACCCGCTCACCTGGTGGGACAAAGCATTGGCCTGCCTGGCCGCCATCTGCTGCTCATAGTACGAGTCCCCAAACACGCTGCCCAGGGTAGAAGAATGCTGCAGATAGAAGAAAGGCCTGCTGTTGTCATGATACCCACCACCAGGTGGGGGCACCTCCCACAGGCTGGTTGAGCCCACAGGGAGGCCCCTGAGACCTACTAGAGGATGCACAAGACAAGTGAGGCTGATGACAGCTATTCCAGGGCACCCACACAGAGCTGGCGCCCCCCCTCCATCTCAGGATGACTGCTGCTTTCTACTGCCTGCTCCAGGCAGGGGGGGCTCTACACCTTGACATTTCCGAAAGCACCATCCCCATCTCCTTTCCTTGAGCCCAGACAGAAGGGAGTGGGTGACATGGGGATCAGGAACCCCACCTGACAAGTCCCAGAGGAAAGCATGTAACTGGGGCCAAGGCACGAGGTTCCCTAAATATTCAGAATGGGATGAGCACTTGGTGAGCTTTGTCAGGCCCCTGAGGAGACATGGGACAGGTTAGCAGGCCACACACATGTGGACAGGACAGGCACAGAGCAAACACAGGACTAGCACTCGGAAAGCCCCCCCCCCACCTGTTGGCTCCTGGCAGCCTGCCCTCGAGAGCCATGGGCCCATTGGCGGGGATGCAGCCTCATTTCTGCTTGTTTAAGGCTGGCCAGGAAAGGGAAGTGGGGGCTGCTCCTGGGAGAGAAGCAGTGGGCCAGGACCTCAAAGGCGGTAGAGACAGCGGAAAGAGCTTGGAGCCCCTGCCCATTCTGGAGATACTGCCAGGGATGGTGGGTTGGAGCCAGGCAGGATGTGGGAGAGGAGAGGGATGGCTGTACCCAAAACACCAGGCCTGGAGAAATATATCCCCAGCCTGGACCCCAAGTGTCTCTTCTGCAGGACAGGGTAACCCATGGAAGCTGTTGCACCATGGCCATTCCCAGGTGTCTCAAGTGATGTGTGTGTCTGGCATGCATCCTCTCAAATGTCTCCACAGACCAAAGGCCCTAGAATCCTCCCTCTGAGTTCCCTGTTCTAGAAAGGTCCCTACATGCTCTGACAATGGCCAAGGCTTGAGTCTCAGGCTTCCATCCCAGACAGGGGTTGGCCACAACCCCACTGGCTGCTCTGGGTGGTCAACGGGCTGAGAGCAGAAAGGGACAGATGGCTACCCTGGTAGGTAGGGAGCCTCCTGGAGACGAATGTTGTATTCAAACACCAGGGAAGAGTTAAAAATTACCAGTGTCAGGTTTTAAAAAGGGGGCTGAGGGTTTTGGCTGGGTTTGCCCATGAAGGTGGCACGTTTGTTCTGGGGGACCTATTCCTTTCCCCATGCCCTTGGCCCCAGAGAGGCCAAGCATGCAGAGGGGGCCCCAAGCCACAGTTTCTCTTGTGAGGAGACCATGAGAGTGCCAGAAACTGAAGAGGGAGGCAACACAGGAGACACAATCCCTGCTGCCTGAGGCCCAGTATGTCTGCTCAAGGCCAGGTGGCATTCCTGTTGTCCTGTGTGTCCAGGAAAGATGCTGTCTGGGTCAGGGAGACACAGGCCCTCGGGGCTGGTAATTGTGTCCTGGAGGACCCAACCTGCAGAGGGAAGTCAGGTCTGCCCTCTGCCCAGCACTCTTTGCCTCTGAACAGCCCCTTGCCCCTTTGGTCAGACAGCCTGATAGCCCCGTCCTCACACCTGGAATGAGCAGTCTACATCCCTCCACAGATGGACCAACACACAGACGGGTTTGACATGACAGGAAAACGCTCTCTGCCTGGGATGAACCACTTTGGTTCAGGCAAATCTCTCCTGAAAGAAATCTACTTAATCCTTTAACTCCTATCTTGCTTCAAATTAGAGGGATGCTACTCAAGTACTGGCCCTAGGCAGGGCTGCCCATTGGGACAGGCACCACCTGCTGTCTCCCCTGCCAGGATCAGCTTCTCCAGCCCATTGTATCCCACGGCACCACTTGATGAGACCGTTCTGGAAGCCATGAGCACTCAGAGCCAGCATGCATGAACGGAGAGCATGTGGACATCAGGCTGAGCCCCAGCCTGTCCCAAGATTATTGCCATTTTCCCTGCGTGCCTACAAAGCAGGAGGCTGCACCCTGATAGTCTCAGCAGCATGCCTAGTGGCCATGAGTGGTGGAGGAAGACCTGGGGAGAGCCCCTCCTATAGAAGATGGAGCCTCAAGACCCTCCTGAACAAGATGCCTACTGTCCCAACACACAGGACTGGGTTTGGGGTGAACATCTGAGAGCTGGGCAGATGGGGAGAAGGGAGCCTAATGTCTTTCCTGCCAGGTCTTGTCTGGAGGGGAAGCTCTACTCCTTGCTCTATGCAGAAAAGAGAATCCTATCTCCCCTTGGCTGAGAATAAGGCCTCAGGGCCTGGGGCACTTTAGGGATCCCTAGAGGTTTCTCAACTTGGTGATATTTTAGTGACTGAGAGGCAGGATCCTGGAGAGACTTCACTGAGAGTGAGATCTTTCAGACAGAGGTGTCAGCTTTTCAGGCACCCCTTCTCCTCTGATGGAACATTACAGATGGAATGTGGCTATGGCTGAGCCAGGCTGAGGGGAACCCTGAGGAACCTGGACAGACTGTGTGCATGTTAGAAATTAGGGACGAATTGTGCCGGGTATAGGAGGGGAACCTGCATCTGACAGGTATGGTCAAGCCCTGCCTGTTGCCTGTTGCCTAGGGTCTAGGGTCAGCCTCCGTCTCATCTGTGGAAGGAGGACAAGGACCTGACAGGCTACAGTGCTATTCAGAGAAGCTTCCTGGGGGACACACCTTCCTATGGGGTATAGGTGAGGGGAGGGGGCTGAGTAGTGACCCCACTACAGCTAGCTGTCACCCCAGTGGTGCTCCAAAGCAATGGGAGCACCCCCTACTTTCGGAAGTCTCAAGGTGCCAGGCCTCAGGCCAGACACAGGTAGGGGCACGTGAACAGGATGTTGGATGCCATGTTTGAGCCACACTTGGGGCTGTCCCCAGCCACTGGATGAGGAGCCGAGGTGTGGTTGACTCTGAGATCTTGTATGTGCCCTGATTGGGGATCAAACCCACAACCTTGGTGTATTGGGACAGTGCTCTAACCAGCTGAGCTACCTGGCCAGGGCCAACACTGAGTTCTTTAACAGGATGAGCCCACCTACCACCCCAGGTGGGGCTGTGCACAGACCAGAGGAGCAGCAGAAACAAGGAGCAGCGGGAACGAGGGGCAGCACCTTCTCCTCCCAGCCCCATGGAGCAGACGAGATGGGATGAAGTGAGGCATGAGGCACAGATGGCAGGCAAGGGCACAGGGAGACAAGGTGAGCTGGGGCATGGGCTGGCGGCATCCCTTACTTGTGGGGAGCTCCCAGGGGAGAAGCCTTGATTGGAGACAGGTGAGGTGGGAGACTGGTTGGCTGGGGAGCCGGCACTAGTGCGGTACTGCTGCAGAGCCGGGGCCTGTGACAACAAACAGGTCAGTACACAGAGGCCCCAGCCTGGCTCCCAGCTGAGCCTCCCATAGACTCGCATCCCTCAGTGAGCAGAGGACCTGGGGCCAGAGCTCTGGGCCTCATAGGGACCTGCCTCCAAACCCAGCTCCCAGGTATGGGGGGCTAGAGTCAGAGAACCTAGAACTGAGCCTCATGAATTGCCCAGAAAGGCTATAGGGGAGTAAGGGTTGGGTCCACCTTGATTCAGCAGGCTTCAAAGCACCCACACTACATACATGTGCACACAGCCACACACATGCACACTCACAATACACAGGCAGAGATGGCCTATGGCTGAGCAGGCAGGCGCTGCTTTTTGCTCCTGACTCTGGATGGATTCCTTGCTCTCTCAGCCCTGAGTCTGCACTGGCATGTCTGCCCACCTCAAGGTGGTGGCACTGACAACAGGGCTCCCAGCACTGAGAAGTCACCATTACTGGCATGGCTTAGGACAACCCTGATGGTGTCATGCTATCCAGAGATCTCAGAGGGCTGGTGACCTCCTTGTTCAAAGGCAGAGGACCCTGGCTTCTCACCAGGCCCTGGCTTCTCACCACAGATGAGAAAGGCTGGACCAGGATCTGGATTTAAACCCTGCCTGACCTCTTTGAGCCTGCTGTTCACTGAGGCTGGACAGCTGGCCCAAGGCCCCATAAGTGTTTGGTCTCCCCCATTTTCTCAGTGAACTGCTCTGAGCAGTTTGAGGGGGGGTTGAGCCTGGGTGAGGCATGGTAGCTCAATTACCAGGGTGTGGGTGGCACCACTGTGGTCACTTGAAGGCCAGAAAAATATCCAGAGAGATGTTCTCGCCTGGGAGAGTCTGCAGAAACTCTGAAGGAGGCTCCCTGTGCCTCAAGGGAGCCAGCAGTCCCTGGAGGGTGCCAGGAGAGACTCCCTGATCTGGGAGCCTAGGGAGGAGCTGCGTGCGCACCTAGCCCGAACAACCATACTCCCAATGTCCACCCAGCTTCAAAGCCAGGCCCCACTGCAGGAGGGTGTTAGGGAACTGGGTGCCCAGGTCAGCCCCAGCAACAGAGCTGCCCCCACACCTGCTATGTTAATGCCAAAGGAAAGGCTTCGGCACCTTCCTGTGTGTGGGGGGGTGTCTGCCCACTATGGGTTGAAGCAGCTTGGAAATGTGGGTTTCTACTGTTAGGTCACTGCCTGCCCACCTGCTTGGTGGGGGTGTTCTTTGCAGAGCACATGATGTTCTGAAGGCATTTATCCCGTGGCTGGTAGCTGAGGGCCGAATGGGGAGGGCTCACTGTGTTCCAAACATGGGTCTCAATTTCTCTGGATGTGGCCAAAGGTAGCAATGATGACCCCCTTCCCACCAGGGTAACCAGGGTCAAAGTTTGAACAATCAGGAAGCTTTGGTGTTGCAGAGGTAAAAACCTAGCACTCGTTACCCTGAGCCCAGCCCAGACAGGGTGCACAATGGTATGAGCTGTAGCCCCTGGATTGGGCAGAGGGTTCCATGGTTTGAGCCACAGCCCTTTTGACCCAGTCCAGGAAAGCTGATTCCATGGTCTGAGCTATAGCCTCCTGGTCCCATCCTATAACTGAGCTGCAGCCCCAGCCCAGGCAGGGGGGTCCCAGCGTCTGAGCTGAAGCCTCCAGCTCAGGCACTGTGCTGCATCCCTTCCTCCTGTCCAAGTTTACCTCTGTCCCTCTAGCTCCCAGATGCCCTTTCCCCAGGCTCTGAGAGCTGTGCTCTCCCTGTCTATAGGAAAGCCCCTTTTATGGATGGCAAGGGCCATAGAGAACGGCTTGGCAGCCAGACTTGGGTAGCCCATCTTAGGTAAAGTTTGGGACACTGACCCCTGCTTGTGTCTGTTTCCCCATGTGTACACAGGCTGACATCCTTGGCTTGAGAATTCCAGGCAGAAACTCCATTGGGTGTCCAGCCCCCAGCAGTGTCTGCTTCAGCCCCAAACCCTGGCAAGCTGGTCTCCAAGTGGAGCCTGGGGATGGCTGCAGACAAAGCTGAGCATCCAATGGAGCCTCCCACAGCCCCAGGCTCCTCCTGCATGACCCCAGAGCCAGGACCCGATGACCCCGTCCCGGGCTTACCGAGGTGATGTCGATTCCCATCGGTGTCTGGCCTGGGTTGTCTGGGGGGGACTGGGGGAGAGAGGACGGTACCGTGACTGCGAGTGGGGGCAGCTGGGGCCCCCGAGTCAGACTGGTGCTTGGCATCAGGGGGCTGCCTGGGGGGAGGCTGATGGGCACCTGTGGAGGTGGCGGGGGTGGCTGCTGCTGGGATGCAGGCGGCGGGGGTGGTGGGGGCTGGGGTTGTGGTGGAGTCGACTGCTGGGAGCCAGCCTGGGTGAAGAAGGCATAGGGCAGCTGCTGCTCCAGAGACAGGGCATCCATGGCCACGGCCTGCGGGAAGAGGAGGACATCAGGCTCAGGCATCAGCAGTGGGAGCCAGGCCACTAGCACTTGGTTCCCAAGGAGCCCCACAGCCTGGCAAGCTCAGCAATAATGTGATAAACAAAGGGACATCCACACCCTGGACCAGGGAAGCCCAGGCCTAGAGGGACCTCACCCAGGGCCATGGAGGGTGAGGTTGCAGCTGGAAAGGACCTGGGCATTTAATTCAGCTGGCTGCACCCTACACCCAACCAGCCTTTCTTTCACCCTCATCACACACCAAGAGGTGGGCACAACCTTCTGTACTCATGCAGGCTCAGGAAGTTCTGGCTTCTCTGAGCTGAAGTTTCCCCACTGCAGGCAGGCACCAGGTATCACACTACAGTAGCCTAGAGGGTGGCCAGCACCGAGCCCCCTGGGGGAGGGGAAGGGACTTCTCACCACCAGCCTGCAGTCTGGTCTACCTGGAGAGGGTGTGGGTCATGAAGGCCCTGGTGTAGCTACTAGGTAATGACCAGCTCAAGCCTTTTTAGAGTTGGAAAGAGGAAAATAAGCAGAGGAAGTTTTCAATGGTCATGAGTCTAGGACAGGCAGGACTCCTGCCCTGTGATGGAGGCAGTGCATTCCTGGGAGCTTAACAGATGCCTAATCTCTAATAAGTACTTTCCAGAAAGAGAAAGCTAGCCTAAGAGACTGGGGGTGGGGAAAAGGGGCAGGGGTCATAGATGGATAGAGTGATGACACAGCTGCCAGAAAAACCACCATGGCTCTGTCTGGATCCTGATCTGAACAAGACCACTGTATAAGCAGACACGGAGGGGAACCATATCCAGAATGGGCATCGAAATGTGTGAAGGAATGACTTTAATTTTCTTATAAGTGGATGATGCCATTGAGGTTATGTTAAAAAAACACAAAGAGCAAAAATGTTGTCAGGGATTTTAAAAAACACAGACAAGCCATGGTTGGTGTGGCTCAGTTGGTTGAACGTCATCCCATGCACTGAGGGATCATGGGTTCGGTTCCTGATCAGGGCACACACCAGGGTTACAGGCTCTATCCCCAGTGGGGTAGCCTCTGGGGTTGGCCAATTGATATTTCTTTCTTGCATTGATGTTTCTCTCTATCTCTCCTCTAAAACTCAGTGAAAACATATTTTTAAAAAATAGACAAAACGGACCAATTCCTAAAAACACATAAACTACCCAAACGGACTGAAGAATAGAAAATCTGAGGGAATCTATATCAAGTAAGGAGGTTGAATTAGTAATCAAAAACCTCCCAGTGAAGACAAAAGCTCAGATCTGGGTGGCTTCACTCATGACTTTACCAAACATTTAAAGAATTAACACCAATGCTCAAACTCTTCCAAAAAACAGAAGAGGAGGGAACACTTCCTGACTCGTTCTATTGCCTCAACTGACAAAATAAACAAAAGAAGAATCAAATTACTGAAATCAGAAACAAAAGTGGGAACATTACTACCAACTTTATAGAAATAAAAGGATTATGAACAATAGTACACCAGTTCACTGTGTGAGCTAGATGAAACAGACCAATTCCTAGACACACACGGCTACCAAAAAAACAGATGAAGCAAAATTACATTAAATTGGGGGGGGAGAAACTCTCTAAAATTCTATTTTGGAAATTTCAACTAGATCCTAAAGAAGAGAAAGTACTGTGCCCCATTCACACAGCAAGAGCCAATGTCGGACCTGCCTGTGATGGCACAGGGGACTCCAGGCCACTAATGCATTCCCCATATGTTTGAAAGTTGACAAAAAGCCAAAAATGCTGAGCTGTTTCTAAGGTCCCCTGGAAGGAGAAGGAGGCCTCCCAGAGAGGCAGAGCTGGGCCACCCCCCACCCCACTGTGCCCTCAAACCTGAGTGATGGGTGACAGCGGGGAGAGGGTGGGTGACACCTGCTGGGCCTGCTGCCGCCGTGCCTCCGAACTCAGGGACAGTGGACTGACACCAGCTGGACGGTGCTGCGGTGAGGAGCCTGGAGTGCTCATCGCTGGAAGGAAGGGGGGGGGGATATGACTCCAGCCTCCAAAGGGCTACTCACACACCCACAGTCACTGCTGGGGACAGCTCAATCGCTCAGATAGAAGTCACTGGGCATGTCCTGATGGTTAAACCCAGGGTACCCCCTCCAAGGTCCTGATACTCTGACTTTGGGGACCCCAGCTCTGTGTGGTCTATATTCTTCCAGAATCCCTTGATGACAAACACTCTCCATACTGATACTGCCATCCCTTCAGAAGGGGTGTGTCCTGCAGGCCCTGCCAGGCAGCACTTCCCTGCCTCTGGGCTGCTACATAATTGCCCCTAGATGGAAATGTGACCAGACTGATCCAATGAGAGCCTGACCCAGGACTTTTGATGGAAATCTAAGAGAGGCTGAAGGGGTGTGTGTGTGTGTGTAGGGGGGGCATCCTGTGGCTGGAAGGGAAAGGATCAACTGAAGAATGAGGTGGGAGAGGCAGCACCTGAGTCCTGGATACAGCTACACTGGCACTTCCCCTCTTTGGCAATCAATCTTTTTTCCTAAACTGGCTTGGGTTTTGATTAGCTTCAAGCAAGTCAGTCCTGCCTAACACTGTAGTTTCCTACTGACCTTCATGCCCTCCTTACTCTCATTTGATGTACATGTCCCTTCCCATAACTGATCCTTCTTCCAGATCTCCTTTCAGCCCTGGACCTGTGTAACTGGCAGCCACTCCATCCCCCATCTCTCACTTCCACCCCCAACCTGTGTATTTTTCATGCTGGAACGTCAGCCCAGCCGGGATGCCTAAGCTAGAAACTCAGTAACTCTTAACTTCTTCCAAAACCCACATTCCTGATGGAGCTCCTGCCAGGGACTCTACATTGACCTTCCCCTCCCCTTGACCCCCTCACCCAGCAATCCGATCCCTGGATACAACTGTTGTGAAGGAGCTGAGTGAGGTCAAATTCAGTGTAGCAGCAGTTGGGGCCTGTTAGGTTATCCTGGGGCACTGTGCCAAGCCCCCTGATGCCAGGGGGAGCCCTGGGGACCTGGCCTGACCACCCAGACTGTTTCCTTGTCCTTGAGATGGAGATGATACCAGCCACCCTTGCCAGTTAACTGTGAGGCTTTAACGAGTTGTGAGCAAGCTCTAGGGAGTCAAGGCCAGTGAAGGTGCCTAACACAGGGGAGCCAGGTCCACCCTGCCAAGGGCACCAGGTTAACCTTGTTACAGAAGGTAAGATGACAGGTTCACAAGCCAGTGGGAATGCACCCAGTGCACACTGAGGGAGATGATGAGCAGCCTTTTCTCTGCCCAGGGCAGCTGCTTGCTGTGTCATCCATGTGAGGGCCAGCTCACACCTGCACTTCCCCTTGATGCCCTGGTGGCTCTCTTGGCTGAGCACTGTGGGGGACCTGGAGCTATTGACTGCTCCCAAAGCAGGGCCTGGGGATCCAATTTCTGCACAGACCTTGGGATCCAGAATCAGGCTGCTATGGACACAGTGACATCAAGGGAGGCAGGGTCAAGAGGCCTGGGCAGGAGTCCAGGAAACACCTGCTCAGAGCGCACTCAGAATGGGTACCCTGGGCGGTTCCCTCATCTTCTCTGAGAGTCCACCACTTCATATGTCCAGCAGGCTGAGGAACACGTGACATCCAGAAAGAGATGTCAGTGTTCAGTAAGCAGCAGAGTCAAATGCCAGGAGAGGAATAGTGGGGGCAACAGGGGCAGGTAGGCCTGTGGCAAACTGGAGCACTCTGGCCCATCTTGAAGCACAGGATCTTGACCCACTACTGCTAGGCCTTCTGATTCAAGAGAAGTCAGAAATCCAGATTTTTACATGCATTCTCCTGATGTTTAAGTGTCTATTCAAAGCATGACACACACACTCGTGGGCCAGACAAAATACACCACTGGGCTGGATTTGGCACTTGGGCTACCAGCCTCTAACATCTGCCCTGAATACAAAGGTGATTTTGAATCCTCTGCTGGACTGCAGAGTAAGCTCCTGGCCTCACATAGGGGCCAGGAGGGCAGATGAATGCCTTACTGTTGAATTCCTTTTGGCAACCTGGATCACCTTTGGGAAAAGGAGTGGGGCCAGCTGGAAGGGAAATCTGGGCAGGCAGGGAGAGCTGCCAGAGGAGGATGAGCCAGGTAGTAGGGGCCGGTCCCAAGACACATAAGCCCTGAGTGCAGGGGCAGCCAGGCACAGAGCAGTGCCAGGAAGGAGGACCTGGGCCTGTTGTCCTCCTGGGTCCCAACAGACAGCCAGGGAACTGACTTCAGCAAATGTGGAAGGGGACAAAAGGGGCTGCTGTCTCCCCTGATGAGAAGGCCTCTTCCTCCTCTTGGGCTCATGTTTTGACTGGTGAGTGAGCTGAGGGGGGGCAGGTAGGGACAATCTCCACATGTGCCAGAGGCCAAGGCTCAACTTGACTTAAAACGCACCCGGAAAGAAAAGCCCCTGCCAGGCAAGCCGCTGGAGCAGCAGGTTTGAAAATCCAACACATGTTAGACATCACTGGCAGATACTGGAACCAGGTGGCGGGGGTCTGGCCCCAGCCCCCAGAGTCCCCTCCCACCAGCAGCCTGACCCAGGGTCTGCCGCTTTCACATGTGCTTGTTTTCCTGTGCTTGTTTAGTCTCTGCTCAAGTCAGAAGTGCACAGTTCCTGGCAGGCGCTGGGGGGCTGCTAAGAACCCTCGGGTGGAGGAGGTAGTCCTCTGGAGGGAGTGATGCTCAGGAGGCCACACCCAGAAGTGGGGAAAAATGGGGCCAGGAAACAGCAGTGTCAACACAGCCAGGAAAAGTGGGGGCAGGGGGGACCAGGGGGCTGTAGCCCCAGAACCAACCTTGCAATATCTACCTTTGCACAGGCCAATGCTTGCACTGTTGCCCACTCGTCTCTAGGGGCCATGAGTCTCGGGCTTCCCTGAATCTGCTCATTTATCTTTGGGATTTCCCTGGTGTGTGTGTGTGGGGGGGGGCGGGCGGGCACGGCTGGGTTGGTGCCCTCTGCTCAGTAGCTAAGCCTGGTGGGCATAGGGCCAGGGGTGTGGAAGAAAACGCAACCTCAACATCGTCAGGCCAGAGTCCCATTCTTCTCTTCATTGTCTGGCCTCCACCCCCTTATCTAAAAGCGTAGGAACATGGCACTGTTCACACACCTCACGTTCCCAGGCCCTGTGAGCACCAGAGACAGGACTGACTCTCCTCCACTCCTCACATCAACCTGGCTCTCAGGCCAGTCAATTTCCCCCACAAATCTCTCTTCAGTGTCTGATGGGGCCCTGCCTTGGTCCAGGTGCTGCCTCCCCCTCTGACAGCCTGTTCTCCATGAGCAGTCAGAGCACTTGCAGCAAACATGACTTTGTGTATGTGATTATCTCAAAAAATGCTGCATGGCGCTGCCCACCTGATGAACAGGTGAATGCTGGCCATTCCGTGGTCCCTGTGCAGGACGAAGGGAACACAATGTAGTGCTCTCACTGACCACCAAGTCCTAATTCCTGTACGCTCACAGAAGGGGCCCCCTTGGCCCCTCCTGTCCACTCCACTACTGGGGTGGCTGGGGATACCCTATCTCCTCTCTGAATGCAAACCCACACATTCCACAGTCAACTCAGTGCAGGAGTCACAGTGAGGTTGCAGCAGAGTGAGGCTCAGCCCAGGAGACAGGTGAGAACAAAGTAGTAACTCAGGGTGAGTAGAGAAAAGCAGAAAAGCAAGGCTGTGTAAGAGACCAGGTAGAGGGTATGGGCAGAGGCCAGGAGGCCTCACTATGGGAAGGAGGTGTGAGCAGAGATGAAGAAGGTGAGGGGCCCCTTGCCATCTATGGGAAGAGGACCATGGGGGAGGAACAGCATATGCAAAGGCGCCAAGGTGAGCTCATCAGCTGGAGATGAGAGGTGTAGGGGGTGGGAGATGAGGGGCTATGCAAGGCCCTGAGCAGAGAAGGACCATGAGCTGACAGCTGTTCTGGGTGGAGAAGAGGCTGGGACTACGAAGGGGAATGGCAGCAGGTAGAGGCTGTGCAGGGTGAGTAGTGTCCTGATTGTGGGGCTAATAGGACATGCCAATCAGTCAAGGTGGGCAAGAGGACGGAGGAATTGAGGAGGATAGCTCCAGGTTCCTGGCCTGTGCTGCAGGGGGATAGTGCCACAGGTCCCTAGGAGGAACAGGGCTGGGGTGGTGCCAGAAGACATTGAGATGAACAAAGGCCCCAAGGGTCCTCCCTGAAGACATGGCCAGGGAGAAATGAATGTGGATCCTGGGGAGGGGGTCAGGCTAGAGTGTCCCAAGTAGGCATCCACAGTCAGCTGTGGGTGGGAAGAAAGGGAAAGCCTGGCCAACCCCATTCTCTGAAGACCCCAGCATCCCTCAGAACCACTGTCCCATCCCTGGAGGCACCATGAGCCTTCCCAATGCAGGGCCTTTGCCCAGGCTGTGCCCTCTGTCTGAATGCCATTCCCCTTGGGGTAGCCTAGTAACATTAAGCCCCCATGCTGGGCTCTGCTCCCACCCTATGCCCAGCATTTTGGAAGTGACCCTGCTCAGTCATCACAAACACACAAACACACGTGCCATCCTTGCTAGACAGTGAGCTCTGCTAGGGAAGCAAGCGTCCTCATCCTCCAGGCCTTACCCTGGCCAGTGCCTCCAATGCCCAGATGCGTCAGGTTGGCAGTGAGGTTGCCGGTGCTGCTGGAACTGCTGAGCGCCGGGAAAGTGGGTTCCTCGGGGTCCAGCGGGGTTGGAAGTGGGGAGGGGAAGTGGATGTTGGTCAGGTCGGGCAGGGAACCCCCAGTGTTGTGGGTGGCGGGAATCAGGGCTGTAGTGTTTTCCTGGTCAGCGGATGGAAAGATGCTGGGAAAAGGCCAGACAGGGGAATTGAGCTCTTGGACTGCGGCTGCCGGTTCTCCCCCAGAAGCTGTAGTGGCAGTGGGAGGGGGCTTGCAAAAAAAACCCCAAAAACTAGCAGGTGCAAAATGACATCCTGCTATCAGATGCTGTCATGCTTAAGAAACAACCATCAGCCCACACCTCCAATGGGACCTTAGGAACAGCCTACCCCTGCAGGGAAGAGCATGGGATGAGGGTCCTCCTGGTGCCAGGGGGCAGAGAGTATCTAAGGGGTGGAGCACCTCCCAGGGCAAGCCCTGCTGGATAGCCACCAGTAAGTAGCTCAGCATCCCTCTTGTCTGGACTTGCAGCCTTGTGAGCAGCTGGGAACTGGGGGGAGGTGAGGCTGCCCAAGTAGCTCTTGGGGGCCATAGGCATGCAGGAAAGTCCCACTGTGACTTACTTGATTCCAGGGACCTCGCAGGACTTGGGCCTGGACCCTGTCTAAAAGAGAAGACAGCAGAGGCTGAGCAGCCTCCTCATAGCATGGCTGATCCCCTCAAGAGGGCTAAGGCGATGCTCAAGGAGAAGCAAGCTTTTGGGATCCCAGGGAGTACCACAGATGAAAAGCATCCCCACAGGATTGGGGGGGGGGGCTGCCTCAGACATGCCCAGGAGCCAACCAAGAGTTAAGTGGAGAGGGTCTCCCTATGGCCCCTCCTGGCTTCACTGTATCTGCCTGGTAAGGTGGCACAGTCCAGAGGTGATGTGGTGCCTTGTCAGAGATGGTGTTCAGGGGGATCGTGTTGTCTGTTCTTCATATCTTAACCCCTCAGGGCTGTGCCACAGCTGTCGGCCACCAGCTTTGTAGCAGGCCTACTGAAAACCTAGGTAGCTGAGGATAACCCCTCATATATTCCTGGATCAGGGTAAGGAGGAGGAAGGTCACCAGAGCAGAGACTGCCTCTGCTCAGCATCTGTCTGTCTACTCCCAGAAAGGACATCATGTGGGGAAGCCTGGACTGGCTGCCCTGAACACAGAGGCTGCCCCTCTGCCCCTAACTGACTGGCCCTCCTGTGGTGCCTAGAGCTGTGACTCCCATGGGGACCCCAGCATTCCATCACTTGAGGACTGGAACTCTGGCAACCCTGCAGGCTGGCCTGGGAGAAGGGGTCCCAGGGAAACCCTACTGGCAATAAGACCCTGGTTTTTCCTCTGTAAGCTAGAGGCATTATCACCACTGGAGATCTGCAGGCTCCAGGCCAGCCCTAGACTCTTGTTCAAGGACAAAGCAGGGAACTCTCTTCCTATGGCAGCAGACATGATAGGACAAAGCTTGTGTGCTGACAGGGGCTCCGCTTTGTCACGTTCCCAAATTCCTGTCTGCCTCTGAGGCCCTCAGGTAGACATTCCTGCTGATGTGTTCTTTAGGGATTATCAAACAAGAAGGTGGACCCACTGGGGAGGGCTGGGCCAGCTTGCATACACACCCAGTGAGGAGCGAATGCCTCACTGGCAGTGACTGGGCCACTCAGGGGGGCATGTGACCAGCAGGCCTTGAGCCTCTATAGGGAACTGGGTGGAAGGGGTTTCTACTTGGCCACAGGCTCCTTAATTCTGGGAGTAAACATTCTCTTTATTACCAGATTTTTGTAAAGCAACTTGACAATGACTTTCTAAAGAATCTTTTCAAAAACATTCCACATAAACAGTATTAAGAATTCACCCAGCCCAGCCGGGTGTGGCTCAGCGGTTGAGCATCGACCTAGGATCCAGGAGATCGGGGTTCAATTCCCGGTCAGGGCACATACCCGGGTTGCGGGCTGCAGCCAATCATTGATGTTTCTATCTCTCTCTCTCCCTCTCCTTTCCTCTCTCTGAAATCAATAAAGATATATTAAAAAAAAAAAAAAAAAAAGAATTCACCCAGCCTTGGCCGATGTGGCTCAGTGGTTACAGTGTTGGCCTGCGCACCAAAGGGTTTCAGGTTTGATTCCTGGCCCTAGTCGGGGTGTATTTGGGAGGCAACCAATCAATGTGTCTCTCAGATTGATGTTTCTGTTTCTCTCTCTCTCTCTCTCTTTCTCTCTCTCTGTCCCTCCCTCCCTTCTACTCTCTCTAAAAAACAATGGAAATGGAAAAATATCCTCAGGTGAGGATTAACCAAAAAAAAAAAAAAAAAAGGAATTCACCTACTGTCTCCAACCCACCCCAAACAAATTCAACAAAATCCCTGTACTGACATCCTCACAGAGGCACACATCACTTCGTACAGTAGTTAAAAGAAGTCTCGCCAGGATGCTGGGCTCTGCCACCCTCTTTTCACTCCCAGGATGTCAGGGCGTTTCCCCAACACTAGCCATCTTCTCTTCCTTTATCGCAGCACCACATTCAGGTATAGGTAGGGACCCTGATGTCCTTGTGTCATCCTTGTGCAGGGGCCATACTAATCCCTGTATCGTCCAATTTTAGCATGTGTGCTGTGGAAGCAAGCACGGGTTTTATTTAATTCTTTACATGCTTTTTACCAGTGTAACAGGCCTGCATTCATGCTAAATCAGTTTACTTGAGTGGTTAAATCTGAGTGAGGGTTTTACTTCAGGGAGGATAAAGTTTCCTCAATGTGTTGTTTCATCATCTTTGTCTGCCTGTGCTTATAAAAAGATCAAAAAAGAAATCACTTAGAAAAGCCCAGAGGCTCTTACCTTCTTGGTGTCCCATGCTTGCTTGGAAAGGTTCTTGTCTGTCTCTGACGTGGTCTCCTCCATTCCCGGGACTGTTAGTAGTAAGACTGCAGTGAGGTGTGGGGAGAATGAGAGTCAAAAAAGGAATCTCTGTAGCTGCCTGGTGGTACCAGGAGGGCACTTCCCTGACATACAGTCACAACAGTGATAGTAGTATAACTGCCCCAATAGTGACTTCTGGAGATTGTACTAAAGTACAAAATGGGTTTCATTAAAACGAAACAAAACAAAAATCTAAAAAAAAGAATAACCCGGCTGGGTGTGGCCTAGTGGTTGAGCATCAACCTAGGATCCAGGAGATCGCAGTTCGATTCCCGGTCAGGGCACATGCCCAGGTTGTGGGCTTGATCCCCAGATGGGTGCATGCAGGAGGCAGCCAATCAGTGACTCTCATCGTTGATGTTTCTATCTCTCTCTCCCTCTTCCTTCCTCTCTCTGAAATCAATAAAGATATATTTTTAAATAAATAAATAAGTCAGAGAACTTGTGACTTAAGCTCTAGAGCTAAGGACATGCATCAATTCAGCCTCCCTATGGGACTGACTTGGGCCTCAGAGGCCTTGGGCTACAGAGAACAGCTGAGAACTTCTCCCCATCTCCTGTGAGTGGCCAGTGCCCTGTGGACACCTGCCTCTCCCTCTTGGGCCATCATCACAGTGTCATATGGCTCAATGTCAGCTGGGTTGGGTAGATCCACCATGGTAGCTATGGACCCATGAGTTAGTCGAAATGCCAACCAGCCCTAGAGTAGGGAAGGAAGGGAAGAGAGGAGGAGGGGAGGGAAATTCTGAGAGACTGGATGGGCATCATTTGAGGCCATGAAACCAGATGTGCCTAAAGGTCCCTTTCCTTGAACTTTTTGTAACAGTGAGATTAAACATTTTCTTGATGAGACCCAATTTATTCATGCCTGTTGAAGGTTCAGTTTTGCACTGGCAATAGAGCCATAATTAACAGTTAGATGGGTCAATTTCTCCTTCTTGAAACCTGGAAGGGCCAGACTAGGAGGTGGGAGGGCAGCCAGACTAACCTGTGACCCCCTCACTGTTTGGGCCCCTCCTGGAGAAATGAGGACAGGTAACATGTCTCCTTTTCCCCACCTAAAGGCCAACTGGACTCTGAGGTGCCAGGGGTTCCAGGCTTGCAGCTCTCTTCCACAGTCACAGAGTCCCACCTATCTCAAAAGCCCACATTTCTTGGGAGACTCACCAGGGAGACCACCTCAGAACTGCCCCCCAGACAGGAAACAGGAGGGAAGCGCCAGGCACCATGTCCTCATCACCTCTGAACATTCAGAATCTTGGCTTTTATTATGAAGATAGTTCCTTCTGCAATCTCGCCTTCACTGCCTGATGAGCTAGGGTCCCAGAAAGATGGAGTACAAAGAGAGCCAGCCCCCCAAGGGGTAACATTCTGGTGGACAATCCTCCTGTCAGTACAATCTCCCTGGTGTTTACACACTTGCACAGTGAACTGCTAACAAAAAGCAATAAGGATTTGGGCTTTAACTGTACGTGATTCTCTGGTTTCAGTGTCTTGGGACAGATAGGCCCCTATGGGGTTTCCTGGGGCTGGCCTCACAGAATTGCGCTCCCCTCTCTGGATGACAATGCCCCAGTTTTTAAGATGGCAGATGCCCTCCTGGAAGGTCCTAGTGATGCTGCCCATGCCCAACTCTGAGGAGGGGCTGGGGGCCTGGGCAGATCTGCCCCGCCACAGAGCTATGTACATGGCCCAGTTGGAGAGGAGGCTCTGAGCAAGAGCTGGGAAAGAACCAGCTTCTTTCCCACCCACCAAGGCCAGAATGAGCCCAGAGGCTGTGGACCATGAGGGTTCTGAGCAGCACAGCCAGGATATGGTCTAGTATGGGACAAACTATATCTGAAGCTGAACATCCAGCTTTGGTCTGCTTGGTCATGAGCTGATAACTGTCCCTTTTGCTTGAGCTTGCTGCCTCCTACGTTTGAAAGAAACACACAAGGCCCCCAGGCTGAGTGGCCATGCTGAACCCATGAACAGAAGGCAATGGGTATTTACAAGCGCTGTTTTCTCTGGCTAGAAAACTCATACACACTCTTCAAAACCCAACTCAAACAGCACCATCTTTGAAGTTTACCTGAGCCCCTCCCTTTGTCCCATAGCACCCAGAGTCTTCCTTCGCAGGTCTGTCCACCCATGACCTATGACCTCTGGGAGCACAGGGACTACCACTGGCCTTGCCTGACCTGAGGAAAGATGCCAGGTGCCTGGCCCATACCTCTTTTCTGGTGTGCGTCCTGGGACCCTCCCGTAAAGGGCTCTGGCTGGGTGGGCGTCATTGTGCTCTGATGCAGGGCAGAGTCAGAATTGGTCCTGGAGAGAAGAGAGACAGTGAGCCTGGGCCCTAAGGGTGATGAAGGGGGACAGTCCTGGCCCCACTTGATCCAGGACACACCTGATAGGACAGGGGGCAGTTGTAGGTCTTTTTTGTGGACTCTTGCACCTGAGCATAATTCTCAAAAGAACCACAGGAGTGGCAGTGACCATGGTTTTCATTTGCAAAGCCTGTTTGCAGCCCGGCTGGGCACAGCTCAAGGGTTGAGCATCGACCTAGGATGAAGGAGATTGCGGTTCAATTCCTAGTCAGGGCACATGCCTGGGTTGCAGTCTTGATCCTCAGTTGGGGGCGTGCAAGAGGCAGCTGATCAGTGATGACGTCTCATCACTAATGTTTCTCTCTCCCCCTCTCCCTTTCTCTGAGATCAATAAAATATATATATTTTTAAAAAGCCTGTTTACAGCAGAGATGTTCTCTGTCCTAACCTGCCCCTGTCTGTCCCCACCCCCTGTGCATTTCTCAGCTTTAGGGAAAGGACAGAGCCTTCATGCTGAAATCTTCTGGAGAGGAGGTCCAATGGTCCCACAATGGGCAACCCCACCCTCTGGGATACTCACTTACGAACCAGGTATGATGGACAGGAAGAGTAGGCAGTGACATAAGGCTCAGAGAAGGCCCCAGAAAGAATGCAGCCCCTGGGGGGAGGAGGTTATGAGGGAATGGCATGTGTGTGGGGGGGGGAGAGGTCTTGTCCCATTCAGCCCAAATGCTGCCAGGAGTTCCACACTCTGCCCCAGGGACAAGGGCAATCTGCCCCCAGCTACAGGTGCCTGGAAGGAGGGATTCCAGAACATCCCTCAGCTGCCCAGGACACTATGGGAACACAAGGGTAGCTGGGTGGACATGTAAAGGACAGATCTATCAGCACTGCTGGCAATACAGGGATGGGAATAAGAGATGCATGCACTCAATGGGGACATCCCAGACACTGAGAATGGCATGGAAAAACTTAGTTAAGGGAGAAGAGCAGGTTACAAAGGATCAGCCAGTCTCAGACCCCAAGGCCAGGTAAGCAGTGAGGAACCAATCAGGGTCCTAGCCCCACCACCAGCTGTGTGTCTTTGAGCAAGAATTCTGACCTATGTTCACTTCAATAGGGATGATAACACCCATTCTATAATGCTCTGTATTTTTTTTTTTTTATTGATTTCAGAGAGAGGAAGGGAGAGGGAGAGAGAGAAACATCAATGATGAGATTCACTGATTGGCTGCCTCCTGCATGCCTCCTACTGTGGATTGAGCCCACAACCCAGGCATGTGTCTTGACCGGGAATCAAACTGTGACCTCCTGGTTCATAGGTTGATGCTCAACCACTGAGCCACACCAGCCAGGCTCTGTATGTTTTATATCAGTTAATGTATGTGACCGATGAATAAAGCCTGATATATGATAAGTGCTTGGCGGGAATTTAATTATGTTATTGAATTAAATATATTACATGTTGTATTATATACATATATATTTTTAAGTTTGCTTACTTTTGGTCTTTTACTGAAATCTCATACACACATACACATTTTCTGTGTGTGGTAAAGTATGCATAATATAAAATTTACCTTTTTAATCATTTTTTTCATAGTTTAATTTTTTTTAATTTATTGATTTTGAGAGCAAGCAAGAGGAAGGGGAGGGGAGAGAAACATCAATTTGTTGTCCCACCCATCTATGCATTCACTGGTTGATTCTTGCATGTGCCCTGACTGGCGATCAAACCTACAATCTTGGCATATCAGGCGGATGCTCTAACCAACTGAGCTACCCGGCCAGAGCCTTAACCATTTTTAAGTGTATACTTCTATGGCATTAAATGTATTCACACTGGTGTGCAGCATCACCTGTATTATTGTAGGTATATATACTTATTATTTTAGACCTTTCTAGATGATGGCATTATGGGTGTTTTTTCCTCCTCTAGGTATATTTATTTATTCTCCTAATCTTCTAGCAATAAATGTATAATACTTTTATAATCACATTTGCATGACTGTTTAGCAATGTGGGAAACCACAACATTAAATCCAGGGGGAAAAGCAAGCTACAACACTGAATATCCAATATAATCCCAACTTTGCTTAAAAAAGAAAAATAGAGCTGATTTCTACAAACTCCTGGATGCTTCTTAGTTTTGTCATTTTAAAGTGACTACTACTGGTTTTTCCAAGCACAACCAGAATGAAAGTTTGGTTTTGTTTTCAACAAGAGGGCTGGGAGGCTGGCTCCAGATCACTGACCTTCTCCAGCTGGTATCCGAGGGTGGCGAGAGGTACACAGTACCATAGGGGCAGCTGTCCGCTTGAGAGTGCGTTAAGGGGACTGTGCTGTTGACTAAGGCCCCACCCTAGCCCCAAAAACCTGGTGGCCAGGCTACTGGGAACTTGCAAACAGCTGGGGCTACAGGGCAGGAAAGGGGGGGGGCCCCTTCTTTCCTGGCTGCAAGTGGCCCCAGGGGTGGCCCTATCCACCTAGCACTCAGCACTCACCCCCTGCAAGTGCACGTGTGGGTTGCACCCCTTCCAAGAGGGGCCTCAGCTGTGAAACCGGGGCCCACAGGGGCGGCATGGAGTCTAGTTCAGATGACCCAGGTCATGACTCTTAATTCTGGACTGATGGGCGGATCCCAGGGCCTGAGGGCTCCGTCTGGGGCCCAGCTGGTTGGGCTCCCCCAGCCACGGAAATGAGAACCAGGAAAGAACAGGCTTCTCTGTTCTAGGAAGCAGGGGCCCCAGAGCAGCACTCAGACTCTGGGGTGGGTGGGGCTGGCTGGCTGAGCACCAAGGGGTGGCTGAGGTGGGGGGGGGAACTCCTGCCGATCTCTCTGCTTGGCTGAGGTGCAGATGGGAGTTCTGTGTTTTCAGATGGAGTCTCCCTCAGATCTGTCTGGGTCTAGCTCGGACCCTCTCAGTCACACTGCCTTGGCTGCTCTGTCCTCTACGTCACCCTGAGAGGGGTCCACCAACATGGCCTTGATGTGTGGTCACCCTGTTCACAGCCTTCCTGGGTTCCACTGCCTAGCTAGGCGTCCAAGTGCAATGTGATTCAGTGTCACCTTCCCCAACTCTCACCTCCCCCAACTCTCACCTCCGGCTGCATGCTCCAGCGGCCACTTCTGCATCCTTGTTCCTGTGTCCCTCAGTCCCCACCTAGCGAAAGGCTCTTCAGCTTGCCTCATTGCCTCCTCTGGGAAGTCCACTGGAGCCACCCTGATCCATCCCCAGAGCTGGTAGCTCCATTAGTTAGACAAACTCAGGGTCCTGCAGTCACCAACAAGGCCCTGCCCCTCTGCCCAAGTCCTCTGGGAAAAGGATATCTGCCGTCCATGTTTGTCCACCGACAGAGGCCGGCGGTGTGGGGAGCCGAGCCGGCCGCGCTCCCGGTATACTCTGTCCACCAGCCCATGGTGCCGGGTAGTCCGGCTGGTGTCCAGGCCTGAGGACTGGAAGGGTGTCTAGGGGAGGGGAGAGGGAGAGGAAATGGAAAAAAAATGAGAGAAATCCAAAATGGTTATCAGCTGTGGCCTGACCCCAGGATTTGACCTCAGGGCCTCCCACTCCTGAGACAACCTTGGCCACCATGAGGCAACCTGAACCAGTTTCCTCCTTTGACCAGCTCCCGGCCTCCTAACACTGCAGGGTTGGGGGTGAGCTGAGGACCCTGGGCACCAGGGCGGCAGGCGTGCAGTGCAGCCGGCATGCACAGGCCAGGCAGAGCGGCACAAGCTCGGGACCAGTGCCGGCCAGGGTGCCAGGGGTGCAGACGGCCTGAGCACTCCCCTACCCTGACCCCTCCACCCCCACCCTCAGCCTCACCAGGTGCAGATGGCCTCCACCTTCTCTCTCGGGCCTGGCTGGCCTACTCTTCCCACCTACGTCATCTCTGGAAGGGCTGCCAAGAGACAGCCCAAGGCTTCTAGCCGAGGATGTCAAGGGCCACCTGGCCAAGTGCTGGCTCCCTGGGGGCTGATTGTTGAGCCTGGGGTCAGCCTTGCCTGAGACTCAGCCCCTAGTATATCCTGGCAACACCATAAGCCAAGTGCAGGCACTTTCTGGGGCCCTGGTCTACGACTTGGCAGGATAGGGCTTCTTCCAGCACCTGAGGCTGGCATGAGGTCCCTGGCCAGGCCCTGCTCCCTCTCCCACCTCCATGCCCCTGGCCCCCCCAGGAGCCTCTCTCTGCCATCCCTGGCACCAAGGGGCTTCTTGCCATCTGACTGTGGTAAGACTGGCAAATTAAGCCAGGTCTGGACACAGCCCATTTCCATCCCTGCCCATCTGGTCCTTGGGCCCTCCTGTCTTCTCTGGGAAGAGGGGCAAAAAGTGGTTGGAATCTTGCTCTTCCCCATGTAGCCAAACACCTCACCTGGCATTCAGGGTTGAATGCTCTCCCAGTGTCCAGGATCCTTGTCTCTCTCTGACCTAGCACAGACCCTGCGAGCTTGGGAGATGGCTGTAACTAAGAGACGAAGGGAACCTTGCCATCCAGCAGGAACACCAGAGGGCAGAGGCCGCTCATCTCCTCTCAGAGATGCCTGGGAAGCGGAGGGAAAACTGAGGTGGCTGAAGCAGAGCCAGAGGCAGAGAGAAGCTCAGCCCGGCCACAGCCCAGCTCACTAAGATCTGTGTACATGTATGTGCATGTGTCATGGGAACAACCATGCAGCGTTGGTGCGCATGCTCAAATTCTTAGGTGGGGTCCCTCCACATGAACACACAAAACTACCCCAGACACTGGAGCGGGGGGTTGCAGAGCAAATCTGTTTCCATTGTCAGACAGGACACCTCCCACCAGGCCAAGAGGGCAGCCACACTGGGGACACCAATAGCCTCAGCCCAGGGGCTCATTTACCAGAGAGACAGGAGCTGTTGCCAGGGCATCCCCCAGAAATCCGATGGGCTGGAAATGCAAAGAATTGAGACTCTGAGATGCTCCAGCCTCACCTGGTCCCTTGGGACCCCAACAGGCCCCTGCACCCTCAGCCCCAGGGGGCTCCACACCGACCTAGGCAGGGCAAGCTCAGGGTGCCCAGAGAAATGCTCTCCTCCAGGGAGGAGGGGATAGGAAGACAGAGGAAGGGGAGAACCATGGAGGAGGGAGGAGAACTCCAACTTAGAAGTGCCCTGATGAAGAGGTCAGGTTTTGGTCAGCTAGACAGCTCTATGCATCTGTTGTGATGAGAAGGCTGTCTAAGCAGGCCATGCCCCAAGGGCCCAGAGTTGAGCTGGGCAGACCCTGAGCCAGCCTGGGGGATCCTGGCCAATGGCCTTCTGCATCCCAGTAGCGCTATCATGGGAGAAGTAGGAGCAAGGGGGTTACTCGGGTGGGAGCTGAGCTCCCTGAGGGACCATCCCAAGTTCCACCTGGCCTATCAGCATGTGGACACATGTGGCTGTTTCTGGGGCCCTGTCTCAAAAATGGGACAAAAGGGTAGCAGTCCATGGACCTGTCCCTGCAGAGCAGACACCATGCTGGAGTGGCCTGGGTCTCAGCCCTGGCTCCCTGGCCCACCTTGACTCCACTTCAACCTATACCAGTGTCAGGTGTGGCCCCGGAGAAGAAGCTGGCACTGCACCCAGGTGGTGAGTTTTATCTCTCCCCATTTATGACAAGGACGTGCATGGGGGACCTGTGGCCTGCAGGAGCCATGCTGTGTGGGTCTCTGCCAAGAAACATTTGCAGACAAGTGGGGTCAGGCCTCAGGGCCTCCTTCTGAGAAGCACTGGGCTTGAGGATTAGTGAGGCTGATGGAGCCAAGCCCCAGAGGCCCTAAGCAGTTCCCGCTGCTGCACAGACAGCCAACAGGTGTAGTGGCTGCTGAAATGCTCGAGGCCAGATTGAGGCCTGCTGGGTCTGCTGATGCTGACAGGGGACTTGGCCACGGGGGATCTGGGCGAGGCCTGAGCAGGCCATCCCAAGGACAGGAAAGGAGTAGGCAGGTGTGGGGTGGGAGGGCTTTGGCAATTTGCTGACACTGGCTGTCCAAAGCAGCCATCACACACACACAGACACACACACACACACACACTTGCACAGAGTGGTTGCACCACAGGCGGGAGGCCAGGGCAAGCTCCCCTAGGAAGGCAGTGTGGGAAGGAGGTGGAGGGGTACTCACCTGGAAAGGCAAATCCACAGTGCCACTCCCAATCTGGTTCACATTGGGAAGGGACCCACCATAGTACTGGCCACGGCTTGGGCCCAGCTGCAGGTACTGGGACTTCTGGAGCTGGAGCTACAAGAGAAACCAGCAGCTGCAGCAAGGGCTGGGGGGGTTCGTCCCCAACACACCTCAAAGAGCACCCCTCCAAGGGCCCTGGAAAAGACCCAAGTGGTGGAGTCAGTGGTACCAGTTAGAGAATATAGGACCCCATGACTGAGAATCTCAAAGAAGCCAGGTGTCTCTCCACCCAAAGAGACAGAATCAGAAACCCAAGGTGCCACAAGAGGTCTTCCCCAGGACCCTGAACTTGGGGGAGCCTCCTTTGCTGGCTGACAGGGCAGTTTTGTGAATGAGTGAGAGTATCGAGCAGGCCTGCAGCCTACAGCCCAAGGAGGAGGCCCCTCACCCACCAGGGGAGCCATTTATCATTGTGGCCAAAGGCTTCATTAGCAGGCACAGGCCTGAGGCTGCAAAATGACACCCAGACAAACATAAAAGAAATCTTTCCAATGGCCTGAATCAGAGGGGCCAGCTCAGAAGTGTAGCACTGGCTTTCAAAGTGCAGGATGTGGATCCCTCTGGCAGCACACAGGACTAGCAGGTCTGCCAGACCCTGCCTGAGTTCAAGGGTCCTGCCCAAGGCCCCAGGCTCCTTCCACCTGTCACTCTGTCTCACCAGGGCTGGCTGCAGTGGTTGGCTCTCATCTGGGCTGGCGGAATTCCTGCAGCCCTCTGCCCATCATTCAATTGGGGACTTGTCCCACCTTAGAGCCAGGAGCCCGAGGCTCCCTGACCAGTAGTGGCCGCCTTGGACCTGGCCTGGCATCTGCCTCTTCTCTCCCAAGCAGCTGATCCCACTTTTGGGGAACAGCAGCAGATGCCCTGGCCCAGGCAGCACCACCTGTAGCCCATCACACTGCTGTGGGAAGCAGGTGTCATGAATGAGGGGCGGTGGCCGGGCACGCAGGAAGGGGTGGTGTCACTCTCCCAGCTGGGGCGGTTGGTTGCTAGGGTCGACTGTGTACACAACAAGGCCACTTGCAGTCCCTCACAAATAGCTCCTGGCGGCCTCCACCAGCTGGCCACCCACACTCCCCACTTCCCAACGACGGCACAGCTTCCTGGGGGGGGAGGCTTGGATACTGGAGTGAAAGTGAAGCCTGGGAACTGGCCACCCACCCAGCAGAGCACCTAACCCAGGTAAATAGCTTTTTCCTGCAAGCTGCGTGGAGCTGGGAGAGAAGCTGACCTTGCTCTGTTCCTACCCAGGTGGTTTTCAAGAGTCTGCACGGCCTAGCCCAGGGTCTGTCTCCGACATGAACACCCCACTGTGTCCTTCCCCACAGTCATGAGGGACAACACAGGCCAGGGACCCTACCCATGCTTTGGCACAGGTAATCTCAGACCCAAGACCCACTGATGCCCTCCTTGTGTCAGAGCCACATGGCAAGAGCCTGCCGTGCTTCCACCTCTTAAGAACCATGTGGCCCAGAGGGCCACAGCCCCCTTCTGGCCCTCAGTTTCCTCCACCAGTTTCCTCATCTCAGCCCTGTGCTCCTTTGTTTCCAGGCAGGGCCCCTTACCCCCCAACACTTCCTGTGCCCAAGCCCCACAGTGCAAGATATCCTTCTCCCCCAACCCCGCCCAACACCCATTCCCTTGTAGAGAGCCCCGTGTAAATGCTGACTTCTCCAGCCTCCTTCGGTCCCACCTTGCTGAGAGGACCCCACAAGGGTGGGGTTGCCCAGCAAAGTGCACATCCTCAGCTTCTGTCAGTGCCCATACCCCTGCTGGGCACATCCCTCCCATCCTGGCAGCATCCACGGAGCTGGGTAAAGTGGAGACCACAAGGGCAGGGAACAGGGAGGGAGCCAGTGGCCCTGGGAAGATGTGTGACAGATGCAGCCACTTCTTCAGGGCACTCCCCTCCCCAATCCTCAGTCCCTCCTCCCCCTCCAACAGGATGCAGTGACACCCCCAGCTGCCAGCCCCTCCCAGGCTTCACTCTCTAGACAAGCTAGCCTTGATCAGGCCCAAATGGTGGGCCTTCTAATGAGATTAAGGGGAGCCAGTGTGCTGAAGGCTGAGCTCTGTCCAGCAAAGCCAGGTTGGGCGAGGGAGAAGTCCTGTGTTCTGAGTAGGCCTGTTTTCCCCTCTCACCACGAAGGCTTCACAGTCTGGCCCTTTGCTCTCCCCGACCACCAGGCTCCACCA
Source organism: Miniopterus schreibersii (assembly GCF_964146895.1). Taxonomy (NCBI): domain Eukaryota; kingdom Metazoa; phylum Chordata; class Mammalia; order Chiroptera; family Miniopteridae; genus Miniopterus; species Miniopterus schreibersii. Next base: position 74,232,621 of record NC_138105.1, on the reverse strand, counting down.
ACTGAGATTGTTGCTGCCATGAGGCCTTTGCACTGGTGCTGCCTCCTCCAAGAGGCTCTTCCCACTGGGCTAGCCCAACACTGAGCACCTCATCACCATTGGGTTACTTCCCCCACAGCTCACTGTCCAAAACTACCTGACTGAGGTATGTGACTGAGGTGTATGTCCGTCTGTCTGTTTCCTCCCATCAGATTGTCGGCCCCATAAGGACCCTGGCACAATGGAAGAGCTCAGCACACACGGAGAACAAAAGAAAACAGGTGGCATGTGAGTGCAGGAACAAGAGTTGGATGCACTCAGGATCCCAGGCAGGAACCATGTTTCTCCTGTGCCCACATGGAACTGTTACCCCCAACCTGGAGAAACTGAGGCAGGCCCAGAATAAAAACAGATGGCTGTCCAGGTGCAGAGGCAGCATGTGCCCCAGTCTAGGGCCCAATGTGAGAACCACCCATGAGAGGGAAGCAAACAGCACATACTGTCCCCTTGCCAGCTCGAGCACATGATGCTTTCAGGACTGAGCACTGATTGGGATCCAGAGGGATTTGCACACCCTGGCCCAAGCCACCTTTGGGGGTGTCCCTGGCAGGGAGAGACCAGGGCTTCACCCAGTTCTTCAAGTGTTCCAGCACCCATGGGGGCACATGCAGGGAGCCCCCAAGAGCCCCTGATAGAATCTAATTCTGAGTCTTGTGGTGCCACCAGTGGGTTTTCTGGGACCAACATTCTCTGACAGGTATGTTCATCCAGTTTGGCTGCATCCCTCCAGGTTCCTTTTCAGTTTCAGCTTGGACAGCAGGTGGTGAGTTCAAGGAGGAAAGATAGCCCCTCCTGGGCTCCATTCCCCACACTGGGCCCTCCCCCTACAATGCTCTATTGAGGTGGCATGTGCATGGCTTTGAACATCTCACTGAGGCTGTGGAGGATGGCACCGAACACCCTGGGAAGTGTTATTCCAGGGAGAGGAGGACCGAGGGTCACCAGCTCTGATTTGGGACTCCCCAGGCTCCATCCTGTGGCTGTAACAGACAGCAGTGACCACTCATGCCATAGGTCCATGGGTCATGCTGTCTTTCCCCATGCCTCCTCTTACCTACTTTGGAAAGGATTGGAAACCTGGGCTCTGGGGAAGATGGCTGTACCTGCAGGTACCCAAAAAGGAAGTCCAAAGATAGCTTTTCTCTTTTTCTCTAATCCTCATCAGAGGATATGTTTCTATTGATTTCAGAAAGAGAGAAAGAGAAACATTGATATGGAAGAGAAACATTGAATGACTGCTTCCTGTATGTGCCCAACTGGGGATTGAACCCTAACCTGACTAGGAATTGAACCTGCAACCTTTTGGTGCAAGGGATGATGCCCCAACCAAGAGAGCCACCCAGCCAGGGCTTAATGTACAATTCAGTGGCATCTAGTACATTTACAATGTGCAACCATCACCACTTTCTAGTTCCAGAACATTTCTGTAATCCAAAGGGAAACCCCATCCCCATTAGCAGTCACTCCCCATCTCCCTCTCCCTACAACCACTAAGCTACTTTCTGTCTCTATGGATTTGCCTGTTCTGCAGCTTTCATATAGATGGAATCACACATTATATGGTCTTTTGTGCATGGCTTCTTTCACTCAACATGTTTTCCAGGTTCATCTCCATGTTGTAGCATGTGTCAATGCTTCACTCTTTTTCATGGCTGAATAATGTTTCATTGTGTAGATGGACCACACTGTGTTTATCTTACGTCTACTGATGGACCCTTGAGCTGTTTCCACCTTTTGTGAATTTCGATTGTGAATACAGTGCTACTGTAGACATGGGTGTACAAGGATCTGTTTGAATCCCTGTTCAAATCTTTAGGTATATCCCTAGGAGTGGAATGGCTAGGTCTTTTGGTAACTCTGTAATTGATTTTTTGAGGGATAGCCATACTGTTTTCCATAGTGGCTGCACCATTTTACATTCCCACCAGCAATACATAAGGGTTCCAATTTCTCCACATCCTTGCCTATACTTGTTGGTTTCCTATTGTTTTAACAGTAGCCATGCTGGTGAGTGTGACATGATATTTCATTGTGGGTTTGACTTGCATTTCCCTGGTGACTACTGATGTTGAGCACCTTTTCATGGCTTGTTGGTCATTAGTCTACCATCTTTGGAGAAACATCTGTCAAGTCCTTTGCCCATTTGTAACTGGGTTTGTGTGTCTTTTTCATGTTGAATCATAAGAGTTCTTTATATTTCTGAATATTAATCCCTATCAGCTATATGGTTTGTAAATATTTTCTCCCATTCTGAGAGTTCTTTTTACTTTCTTAAAGTCTCTTGATGCACAAAAGTTTTTAATGTTAATAGAGTCCAATTAACCTATTTTTCTTTCACTGCTTGTGCTTTTAGTGTCATATCTAAAAATTCATCACCAAATCCAAGGCCAGGAAGAGTTACACTTATGCTTCCTTCTAGGAGTTTTATAGATTTAGCTCCTACATTTAGATATTTGGTCCACTGTGAGACTTTGAGTTAATTCTGATTAATGTTGCTGCTGCTCCAGTCCCACATCACAGCCTGCCCCCATGCAGACCAAGGGCTCCACAGTGAGGAAAGTCCAGCCAACCCCCAGAAGCATGCCAGGAACACTGGAGTTTCAAATCACACATCTGCTTAGTGAGGAAGGGAATAATGAATGAATGAGGGAATGAATGAAAGCATCACAGGTTTGTGGCCGAATGAGGATTGCAGGCTGAGTCACTCTCCCCCCGCACCCCGCCGCCGGCTGAGTGAGACACTCCCCAGCTGCCTTCTCATTCGTTCCCAAAGTGTAAATACAGAACCAGATACACAAACACCAAGCGTGCCTCGGAATGCCTTTAATCAGGCTCTGTGGTTGCTGCCAAGTTCCCGGCCCTGGCTGAATCAGAGGGTCCACTGGGAACACGTTTGTTTCCCTGTTGGTGCGGTTGTTGAGCACAGACCTTCCGGCTGGGATGTGTGAAGGGTCCCTCGGGGTCTGAGCTCAGCACAGCTGGCTCATGTGGGCCTCTCTCCCAGAGAATGAGACCCCAGACCTGCCAGCCAGCTGGGCGCCCACCCTGAGTGAGGCCTTGCTGCAGCCCTCAGGGGGAGACAGGGCTTCACTTCCATTTTATAAGCTGGGAAACTGAGATACTGAGGGACAACAGGCCCTGAGGTTGCCCAGTGACAGGAGGGGCCTCAGTCGTAATCCAGGCTCTTTTCCTAACAAATCCAACTTTCCACAAGGTCCTTCCTTCTGCCTTCAGGTTCTTGCACCCACCCCACCCTTTTCCAGAACTTTCCATGGAACTCCTCATCACCTAGGTTTCAGCTCATACACCTCTTCAGGAAGCCCTCCCTGACCCCTACTTCCAAAACAACCCTCTGGGTTCAGGCTGCTATAATAAAGTACCACAGACTGGGCAGCATAAACAACTTATTTTTCAAGGTTCTGGAAGCTGAGAGCACAAGACCAATATGCCAGCAGAGTAGGCTTTTAGTGAGGGCCCTCTTACTGGGTTGCAGATGGCCACCTTCTTGCCATGTCCTCAGATGGTCTTTCCTTGGGTGTGTGTGAAGAGGACTCTCTCTTCTTCTCATTAGGGCACCAGTCATACCGGATCAGAACCCCACCCTTATGACCTCATTTCACCCTAATCACCTCTTCAAAGGCCCCATCTCCACACAGTCACACTGAGGATTAGGGCTTCCACATGTGAACTAGGGGGACACAATTCAGTCCACGGTACCTGCTCTGGGATATATTACCTGCCTGTGTCTGTCTAGTGGGCCAGTGGGCCCTGATGGCTGGGGCCCTGCTCACTGGGCCTCCCTGGGTGCCTCTAGGACCAGTACCCACCCCAAGAAATGATCATCCACAGCTGAGAAGCTCACCATCGCCACACAGCCAGTCAGAACCAGGGACCCCTGGACTCTCCCAGCAGGAGCCCCCAGGGTGCAGAGTAGCCTGTGGGGAGGGGCCTTCTTGTACCTGGCCCTGGAGAGCACAAGAGTCATTGAGATAAGGGGGTTGCTCAGGGGTTGCTGAGCAGCAGAGTGGGAAATTTCCAGAATCAGTTGCCCAAATGTAAAGTGGCATACCTGCTCAACAGGGTCATGGGCTGGGAAATGAGTGAGAGCACCTATAGAGCATTGCAGGTGGCTGCACAGCTGTGAGATGGACCTGTAACAGCGGGTGAAGCAGATCAGCTCTGTGCTGGGCTGATCAGTGTCCCCCCAAATTCATGCTGACTTGGAATCTCAGAATGACCTTGTTTAAAATTGGAGAGTTTTTGCAGATTTAATTAGGTAAGGCTCTGTTGTTTTAAGCCCCTGAGACGGGACAGTTGGGGAGAGCTGATGACAGGGACCCTCAAGATGGCACTCCAAAATAATGAATGAGCTAATAAGTCCTGGCCAGTGTAGCTGTTGGTTGGAGCTTCACCCCATACACCAAAAGGTGGCGAGTTCAAGTCCCAGTCAGGGCACATACCCAGGTTATAGGTTCAATCCCTGGTTGGGACACGTGAGGGGGACAACCAATCAATGTTTCTCTCTCACACTGATGTTTCTCTCTCTCCCTCCCTCTCTCTAAAATAAAAATAAAATAAAATATGAATTAGTAATGGTCCAGGCAGAAGTAGAGGCCCAGGAAGGAAGGGGAAGGATGAGGCCAGACCACCTCTGCAGAGGCCAGACCAGCTCTCTGCAGAGAGGAAGGGAGGACAACACTGAAGCTCAGACCAGGAAAGTATGGGGCCTGGCCAGAGACCCAGGGGCTGGTGACCCTTGAGTGTACTCACCAGGCAGGGGTCTTGGGAGCTGCCAATGGCCCATCCCTAAGACATGCCTCCCTGGAAGCTCCTGGGGGTAACCTCCCTAACCCTATGCCAATCCTATCCCAAGGTCCTGGGTACACTGGATGGAGCAACAGAGATGTGGGGCTTGTTGCTCAGCCTGGCTGCACACCTCCCTCTGGCCTGCATCTGGGCACCACATTCACAGGGCTGGAGCAGGATGCTGTGAGCAATGCAATTTGCCCCCACTTCCTTATCTAAATGCTGAGTGTGGAGCTACAGCACGTCACCATTGGGTCTGAAGGGGGCTACACAGTAGAGGCACCCACCTCTGCCCTGTATAACCCCTGGCTGATCTGGGAGAGGCATGAGGGGCCCTGAGTGGGAAGCAGGGGCCCGTGCTTTGAAGGGTCCACACACAGCTCAAAGGCAAAGCCCAAAGACACCAACAGGGCCAACTGGAAGAGCCAGCTACCTTCTGATGTCATCCGGTAGAAGCTGCACTGCTAGAGAACTTTTTACATTTCAGCTATCTGCTACCCCTGATTCCATGTCATCATATCCTTAGGAGAGGAGGCTGGCTGCCCTGAATGGCACAAGAGGACCAGCATAAGAGCACCAACCTCACCCCATCTGTCTTTGAGCACCTGGTTCCCACAGCATGGTTGAGCATGCTCATTGCTGGCCAGCATCCCCTGAAGCAGATGGCTGACCCCAGCATACAGTGCAACCCTGTCTAAATAGCCAAGGGCACCCAGTTTCCCTTTCAACCTCCAGAAGCTCTCTAGGCCTCCTCAGGGGCTGCTGGCCCTGGCAAAGCAGGAGGCTCTGGGGAAGCCATACAACTGGATGCTTTCGGTCAGAGGAGCTTCCAAGAATGAGACAAACAGAATGGAGTTAACTTTTAAAGATCAGGCTTGAAAAAGGGATTTGGAGCTGCTCATTTATACTATGCATTCTCATGTTACTTGGCTCCTGGAGCTGATAAGATCAGATCTCTGAGATTACATATATATATATGTATATCAGAGAGAGGAAGGAAGAGAGAGAAAGATAGAAACCTTGATCAGCTGCCCCCTACACACCCCCTACTGTGCATCAAGCCCAAAACCCAGGCATGTGCCCTGACTGGGAATCCAACTGGTGACCTTCTGGTGCATGGGACGACACCAGTTGGACAGATCCCTGGTATTTTGTTTGTTTTGTTGTTAATCCTCACCTGAGGATATTTTTTTCCATTGATTTTTAGAGAGAGTAGAAGGAAGGGAGGGAGGAGGAGAGAGGAGGGGGGAGAGAGAGAAAGAAAGAAACATCGATATGAAAGAGACACATCGATTGGTTGCCTCCAGCACATGCCCCGACCAGGGCCAGGGATCAAACCTGCAATCCAGGTACCTACCTTTGACCAGGAATTGAACCTGTGATCCTTCTTTGTGCAGGCTGACACTCTAACTACTGAGCCACACCAGCCAGGGCAGATCTCTGATTCTTTTTAAGACTAAACTCCTTGGACGCTGCAGCTCACAATTCATTCTGTAATACTAATTAAACTGAAGAAGCTTGGGAATCAAGTTTGGAACAAGGTTAATAAAGTCCCTTACCTAGTTTAAAAAAAGAGGGGGGGTTCAGGACAGTGTATACTCCCAAACCCTGGGCAGCCTCTTGAGTGGCAGGGCACTGGAGGAGAAGTGCTTCTCCAGGAGCCGGAGGGACCCTGACCCTGGAGCCCCTCCACTCTTTGGCACTGTGTGTCTTGGGATTGCCAAAACAATTGACCATAAACCAGGGGACCTTAAACAACAGAAATTTATTCTGTCACAGCTCGGGAGGGTAGAAGTCTGAGACAGGGTGTGGGCAGGGATGGCTCCTTCTAGAGGCTCTGATGGAGAGTCTGTCCCAGGCCTTTCTCCCGGCTTCTGGTAACTGCTGGCATTCCATGGAGTTCCTGGGCTTATAGACACATCACTCCCACCTCCACCTGTCTTCACTTGGCCTTCTCCCTGGGTGTCTGTTTTGTCTTCTTGTAAGGATACCTGTCACTGAATTTAGGGCCCACCCTCCTACAAGATGACCTCATGTTGACTTGAGAGATCTGCAAAAACCCTATTTCCAAAGGTCCTGTTCCTAGGTACTGTTTGGACATGAATTTGGGGAGGGGCACTCTTCAACCTATCACAGTCACCCAATCCTATGTCACTGAAGTCCCACACTAAGAACCATCCCATGGTGACAACACCCCAGACTTCTCCTGCAGCCCTGAACTCCCCTAGGTCATGCTGCCCCTCCCAAGCCTGTTCCTCCACTGTCACTGGGGGCTAAAGGGTGAAGCCCTACCAGCACATGGACCTTCCCAGCACACATTAGCCTCAGCAAAAATGACCAGAACCCCAAAGGGCAGGTGGCCCACAGTGTCCTCAGAGCCATTTGGCAGCGTCCATTGGGAACTTGAACGTGTTCCTACCCTCTGGCCCAGTAATCCTATGACTGGGAAGCTCGCCTGAGGAAAATGTCCAAATCACAGATTTATGTGAAAAGATGTTTCTGTATCACTGGTCAGTAAAGCAAGGAGCTGGAACCACTGCCGGATCTGCCCAGGGCAGGACCACGCCTAGAAGAGTGAGGACACTGCCTGAGGAGTGGGAGGTAGATGGAGGGAAGTTACCCTTGCTGTGTTCTGGACCATCTCCAAAATGGGTCCATGCAAGAAAAAGTGGACCCAGGATAAGGCTGGCCTGCCCCCTTTCTAGGGACATCACCAAGCAGGAGCTGGGCATTGGAGTGTGCAGGGGACAGGGTAGCTAGCAGGAGAATTCTTTGGAACATAGGAAAGGCCATGGTGAACAACATTACTGTGGTAAGCAAGCTTCCTGAGCTCACGGCTGGGACCAGACATCCTGGTTTGTCTTCTTCCAGACAGAGACCAATGTCTCTGAAAACTGGCCAACGTGATGATCTGGACAGCAAGGAGTTCTGTGAGGATGAGGGGCTCCCTGGAAGCCATGGAGAAGGACCCCAAGCTGGACAAAGCTAAGGAAGGAGAGGGAGGACATAAAGTACAGAGGCCTTGCCAGAGGTCAGAGGTCAGAGAGGAGGGGCTGGGGAGTGGGATCTCACATAGGGACAGTGGGTCACAGACATCTGCCCAGCACACTCAGGGGTGTGGAGGGGCATACTCTGCTCTAGATGGGCCCTCAGGGAAGGAGAGCAAGAGAGACAGGGTGGGTGTATCCATGTATGTTGTACATGGGGAGAGAAAACTCCAAAACTTGTCATTTCTTTGCCTTGACTGAACACGCCCTTTGGTGTACACACAGCTTCAGAGGCGTGCAAGCACACATCTCTATTTGTGTCCGAGGGAAAGGATCCTTTGCAGTTTAATTTTATATCTCATCACAATCGGTTAAGAAACCACCAGCCATTCACGGAAATAGGGGGACTGCCTCCTAGCAAGGGGCCCCTCGGACTGGGCAAGGAGCCATACACAGACGCTGTTGCTGTGATCTGTCCCAGCCTCTCTTGGCCTGGACACTTTGAAAATGACAGGCTAAGTTTCTAACAGGTGTCTGACCCACATGGGGACATGGGTTCCGAGATGTGGTGAGGAGGCTTATCTTTCTCATGCCAGTGTATCAGCACTTGTCAGCCTCCAGGACCCGGGGAGCCACAAGGTGATCTGCCAGCAACTGCCTCAGGCCAACGCCAAACAAACGATTTTTGACCCAGGCATCCACAGACTGACACCTGGCCTTGCTCAGGGTCTGTGTTGACACCATCTCCCACCAGTAGCTTCTTCAATGCTGCCCCCACCCCAGAATGGCAGGGGCCCCAGGAAGATAAGACAAAAGCAAGATGCCCTCATTACCATGGGCCAAAAATAGCTTTTATGCTCCATTTTTTTAGATATAGTTACATAATAACCCTGAAAGCCATTTTGTGGTTGGGGAAGCAGGTTCCTGGGCCTGCCTTGCCCACCCTGTGCCCCTCAGGTGCCTCATGGCCCTGCCCTGAGCCCCTGAGACCTCACTGGGACCCTGGGTGGCACCTGCTTCAGGCCTGGGGATGAGGCAGGTGGGCCCTCAGGCTGCCTTGCTGCCCCAGACCACATTCTCAGCCCAGTAATATGGGCCCCATGTAAACTGTGTGTGGTGGACTGGCCTCACTATGGAGAGATTGTCCTAGCCCGGGGAAGAGAAAGCAAAAACAAAGTGTCCCTGTGCTCAGCAGTGTCCTCTAACCAAGAAGCCACCATGGCCCCAGAAGGTGAATACTACAGGCTTACAGAGACAAGACCAATAGTGGCATGGGTGGCTGGGCAGGTAGACACCGAGGGGGGAGAGAGCAAGAGGAGGTCAGGTCAGAGAAATAGCCGGGATTGGCTGGAGGGGAGCCTGAGTGCAGCATCAAGGAGGTGAGGGGTAGGAAGGGAAGCATCACAGACTCTCTGCTGATCTCCTCTTTTTCCTCAACCCCTTTTCACTTCCATGAGCAAGTCCCAGAAGCTTGACTTCCAGGATCCTGGTCCCAGCCTGTGTCATCTCACAATGAACTTTATTAAGTTCAACTTATTTTACGCTCCTGTTTGAAACATACCAGAAGGTTGGCAGTTCCTGAATAAGTTAGAGTTACCACAGGATGCAGTAAATCCACTCCTCAGTATAAAGCTCATGAAACGAAGACCTCCATCCATACCAACACTTGCAAATGCAAGTTCACAGTGGCAAAAAGGTAGAAATAATCCAAATATCCATCAATGGGTGAAAGATAAACAATGTGGTCCATTTACACAATGGAATATTAGCCATAAAAAAAAATAAAGCTTTGACACACGCGCTACAACATGGATGAACCTTGAAAACATGATGTTCATGAAAGAAGCCAGACACAAAAGCCCACATGTTGTATGATTCTATTGATATGAAATGCCAGAATAGGCAAATCCAGAGACAGGAAGCAAATTAGTAATTGTGAGAGGCTGGGGGAGGGGAGATAGGGAGTGACTGATCATGGGGACAGGGTCTCCTTTGGGGTTGAAGGGAATGTTCTGGACTAGATAAGAGGTGATGGTTCACAACACTGCATATGTGCAAAATGCCACTGAAACATGTACTTTAAAATGATAAATTTTATGTTTTGTGAGTTTTACCACAATAAAAAAAAAAAAACACCTAAAGAAATGAAAAGCATCCCCAAAGTTCTTCTGGTCAAGGACCAAGTGCATGTCAGTGTGGAGAGGAGGGGAGGTTGGGGCCCAGAGCATCTCTTCTGAAGTCCCCACAAGTGAGACAGCAGTGTGGGTGAGGGATGGTCACCAAGGACAGTGTCCCTGTCCTCAGAGCAGTGTACTCTGACTAAGAGGCCACCATGGCCCCATAGGTGTATGCAGAACATGAACTGTTAATCAGAGACCCTCAGCCACATGGTTTCTTGGCCATTGCACATCCCCTCTACAGGCAACCTGCGGTGGACAGACCTGCCCAGCACCCATCCCAGGAGTGGCACGGCCACTCATCTGCTGCAACCCAGAGGGCCTAGGGTCCACAAGCCCACGTCAGAGCCTGCAACCTGGCAGGTGGGAGTGTGGCAGCCACAGCTGTGGCCTTCTTGAGGCCTGAGAGCATTTCAAAAAATGGAAACTTGTGGCCAACTGTAAAAAAAAAATTTTTTTAGGTTAACTTAAACATCAGAATTGCTGGCTTCTCCTGAAACACTGTAAGTGCCAAAAACTTGGGGCCTGAATTCCTGGCTGTTGATTTTTTATCAGCCAGAGTAGGGCCACAGCTCCCCTGCCCTCCCAGGCATGGGCATGGCATGGATCCTCTCACACCCCAAGCCAGAGCCCAGGCTCCGAGAGGGTCAGTACACCCTGAGGTCACCCAGCTGGCTGCAGACCTAGGGCTGCCAAGCCCAGCTCGTCCCTGCTGTCCCTTGCTCCAGCACGGCAGCTGCGTGGCCTGACCCAAGGCCCAGAGGGAGGAAGCCCTAACCCCACCCCCAGAAACAGACCAACTGGGATGGAAAGGTGTAAAGCTAGCAAGCTGCATGTGGGCCAAGAAAGGCCCAGAATGAAGGTCTCACCCTGAGCTAAAACCCCAAAGAAATCCACTGCTGCCTATCTAGTGTTTAACCATTAGAGGCCCCAGTTACAGTACATGCCCCAATGCCAAGAGGTCTGTGAAGCCCTAGGGAGGGGACAGTGGAAAAGTCAGAGGGATCAGCAGCCAGGCTCAGAGGGCACAGGATTGCTCAAGAGCTGGAGGCTCCTGGGGGGCAGCCTATACTACACCCCCACCAGTCCCTACAAGAGAGAGTAGCTCAACACAACCCAAGAGCCTGGCCACTCACACTGGATCCTGTCTTTGCCCTTCAGCAGTCCCAGAAAATCTTGTGTGTCTGGCTCAGCTTCCCGATCCCCTCTAGGGAGAGTCCACTGGGCACTGCCCAGGGCCAGAAGGACAGGAGGCCTGGGCGGGTACATAGAGACACAGGGAGCTAGTCAACCGTGGGTGCTGGAAAGGAGGCAGCAGGGGAAGCCAGCAGGCCCATGCTGGCTAGGATAAGCTCTGCCAGCTTATGGGCTCACCCACAACATAAACAGGTCTTAGTGCTCTAGGCACCAGATCGGGCAGCAAATTAAGAAAGAAGGCAAAGAATTCCTGAGTGAGAGGTCATACAGAAAACAACAGAAGATTGGGGGGGGGGGGGTGCCAGGTGGCCAAGGAGGTGACACTGAAGCTGGGAAGAGTACTCCAGGGGCGAGGCCCAGCAAGTATAAAGGCCCTGGGGTCAGAGTGAGCATACTGGGGGAGAACCAGCATGCAGGAGGACAAGGGGGCCAGGCCAGGCTGCCCACCAGTAAGTGATGAGGGGAGAGAAGGGTTCAGAGCCTCTTGGGACCTCACTCAGCATGATGAGAAGCCACTGGAAGGAATTAAGCCAGAGTAATCTGAGTCACCTTCCCTTGTGGGTATGGGACCCCTGAGCCCTGTGTATTCCAGGATGGGGCCTGATGTGACATCTGGAGGGCTGAGTTGCCATCCAGGCACAAGTAAGACTGCCCAGGGCAGATGTGACCTGGAGACTCTCCCGTCCCAGGGACTATGTACTCTCAGATCACACGCATCCATGGGTGCACTCAGGGCTTCCCACTGGGTCCCAGGGGGGTGTCAACAAGCTCACCAGCTCACCCTAACTCCCACCCACAGCCTCACATGGACATAGCCTAGGCCCATTCTGTCTGTCCCTTTCTCATCCCTATGCAGGCACTTCCTCTTTCCCCTCCGGCCCCTCCCTGGATGATTATGAAAGGTGCAGCAGCTGTCCAAGGCTTCCCATCGCCCCACCTGTCCCCTGAGGAAGTCTAACATACCTGCAGGAACACAAGGCCAAGAGAGAGCCTTCCAGGAAACTGTCCCCTTAGGCACAACCTTTTCCTTCCTTTTTTTAAAAAATATATCTTTATTGATTTCAGAGAGAGGAAGGGAGAGGGCAAGAGAGAGATAGAAACATCAATGATGGGAGAGTCACTGATCGGCTGCCTCCTGCACAACCCCGACTGGGGATCGAGCCCGCAACCCAGGCATGTGCCCTGACCGGGAATTGAACCATGATCTCCTGGATCCTAGGCTAATGCTCAACCGCTGAGCCCTGCCCAGCCAGGCTGGGAACCACCTTTTCATGTGCACTGCCCCATGCCAAAACTCTGCAGCTGCTCTGTCCTCCACCAGGTACACCTTTTCCAGCCCCCCTGGGCAAACATCACTCGGAGCATCGCTGGGTTCAATGTGGCCCCCCATCATGTCCCACCAACACCTACTGCTTCAGAAGTAGCTGCGCCCCTGTACTTCTGAGTGCCATGAAGGCTCAGAGCAGGCACTGGTCAGATGTGTGTCAATGGGGGCACCTCTCCAACCTGGCACCCATGACTGCCCTTGAGAGAAGCCCCCTTACTCTCCCTTTGTCCCCCACTCCTCCCCTGGCCCTGGCCCTGGCCCTGGATTTGAGCTTCCTCAAACACAGCTCTGTGCTTCTACAGTCACTCCTCTAGGGAGGTCCCAAATGCCAAGTCAGCCATCAACCCCCAAGTGCCACTGGCTACCCTCAGAACCTCTGTGATACACACAGGGCCCTCCTCCATCTAGCAGCCCCCACCAGGCTCTCATCCTCCTGAATCCTCCACCCCACAACTCCACTTCTCTGGCCCTGGCAAACAACACCAGATCTTTCCTAAGTCACAGCCAGAAACCCAGGGGTAGTCCCATTCCTACCTTGGGCCTCCTCATCATAGCTGGCCTCGCAATCACCTCTTCATCGCAGCTCCTGAGCCCCCTAGGTCCTATGCCTCTTGCACCTGTTCTCCTCATTCCCTTGACCAATCTTTTCTCAAGCTCTTCCTAAACTCAAAGCCAATCTGGATCTCCCCTTCCCTATGCCCACAGCCAGCTTCAGGATCATATTTAAGCTACCCATCTTGGCTCTTGGGGGCCCATGGGAATCTTGCTTCCACCCTCATTCTCTCCTTTCTGGCTACCTGTCCCCCAACGAGACTCAAGTCGCACCACATTCATGCCCCAGACAATTCCCCTCCAGGCTTCTGTGTCTTCACACCCGCTATTCCTCTACTCCCAAAGACCCTTCCCCCCCACACCCCCTCCTGTCCCACTACAGAGCTCTCCTCCAGGCAGCCCTCCATGCTTGGCCCTACCCTCCTGCAGCCTCCTCTCTCCTCTAAGTTAGTAGTTCCTCAAGGTGATCAGTCAGCAAACAGACTCCCTCTGCAGACCAACAATGCTTGCCCAGGGTCACACAGCTAGGAAGAGGAGAGCAGGACTTCATATTGTTAAGATGGCAACATGACTCAAAGCTATCTATAGTCAGTGCAATCCCTATCAAAATCCCAAAAATGTTTTTTGGAGAAATAGAAAAACCAACCATAAAATTTACATGGGATCTCAAGGGACCCTGAATAGCCAAGACAATCTTTAAAAAGAAGAACAAAGTTGGAGGACTCACACTTCCTGATTTCTAAACTTACTACAAAGCTACAGGAATCAAGACACAGTGGCACTGGCATAAAGACAGACATATATAAACGAATAGAATAGAATAGAATAGAATAGAATAGAATAGAATAGAATAGCATAGCATAGCATAGCATAGCATAGCATAGCATAGCATAGCAGAATCCAGAAATAAACCCTTCTGTATATGGTCAAATGATTTTTGACAAGGGTGCCAAGACCATTCAATAGGGAAAGGACAGTCTTTTCAACAAATGATGATGGAAAAGCTAGGTATACACATGAAAAGACTAAAGTTGGACTAATACCCTATACCATATATAAAAATTAACTCAACATGGATCAAAGACCTAAAGCTAAAACTATAACTAAAACTGTAAAAGCTAAAACTATACAACTCAGAATAGAGGAAAAGCTTCATAACATGAGATTTGGCAATGACTTCTTGGCTATGACACGAAAAGTACAGTCAACAAAAGAAAAAAAATATGTAAACTGGAGTTTGTTAAAATTAAAAACATTTGTGTGTCAAAGGACACAATCAACAGAGTGAAAAGGCCCCATTCTCATGGAATGTGAGAAAATATTTGCAAATCATATATCTGATAAGGGATTAATATCCAGAATATACATGGAACTACTAAAACTCAACAACAAAAATAAACAACTCAATTCAAAAATGGGCAAAGGAGCCCTGGCCAGTATGGCTTAGTGGGTAGGATCTTTTACATAGAAAGATCCCCAGCCCCAGTCAGGGCACGTGTGGGAGGCAATCAATTGATGTTTCTCTCTCACCTCTCTCTCTCTACCTTCCCCTCTCTCTAAAAAGCAAAGAAAATGTCCTCAGGTAAGGATTAAAAAAAAAAAAAATGGGCAAAAGACTTCAAGGAACATTTTTCCAAACAAGATTTACGAACAGCCAATAAGCACATGAAAAGATGTGCATCACTCATCACCAAGGAAATAGAAATCAAAACTATGAGATACCACTTCTGGGATGGCTATAGAAAAAAAAAAAAAAGAACATAAAATAACAATTGTTGATGAGGATGTGGAGAAATCGGAACCTTGTGCACTACTGGTGAGAACGCAGCTACTACGGAAAACAGTATGGCAGTTCCTTGAAAAATGAAATATGACCTAGCAATCCCACTCCTGGGTATATACCAAGAAAAAATGGAAGTAGGGATTCAAAAGGATATTCGTACCGACTGTCCCCAACTTACGATTTTTCAACTTATATAATGGTGTGAAAGCAATACAAATAATAAATTACATGAAGTATTTAACACTTTATTATAAAATAGGCTTTGTGTTAGATGATTTTGCCCAAATGTAGGCCAATGTAACTGTTCTGAGCACATTTTAGGCTATACTAAGTTATGTTTGGTAGGTTAGGTGTATTAAATGCATTTTGACTTACGGTATTTTCAACTTACAATGGATTTATCAGAACTTAACCCCATCATTAAGTCAAGGAGCATCTTCATTTATCTGTACATCCAAGTACACAGCAGCATTATTCACAATAACCAAAAAGTGAAAGCAACTCAAGTGTCCATTGAAGGATGAATGAATAAACAAAATGTGATACATACATGGAATGGAATATTATGCAGCCTTAAAAGGGAAGGACATTCTGATACCTACTACAACATGGATGAACCTTGAGGACATTATGCTCAGTGAAATAAGTCAAACACAAAAGAACAGATACTGTGTGATTCCGCTTATATTGAAGTCCTTAGAGGAGTTAGATCCATAAAGAAAGAAGAATGGTGGGTGCCACAGGATGGGGGAGGGAAAATGGGAAGTTAGTATTTAATGAAATTCAGTTTTGCAAGATGAAAAATTCTGGAGATGGATGGTGATGATGGCTGCACAACAACGTGAAATGTACTTAATGCTATTGAACTGTACACTTAAAAATGGTTTAGATGATAAATTTTGTTATGTATATTTTATCACAATTTTTAAAAGGAAAAATATAAAAAGAAAATTAGCACCTCACTTGTGTGGAATTCCTGCCAAAAACACACCACCTTAGCCCAATCACAAGAAAACATCAAATAAACCAAACCCTGACAGATAGTCTACAAAAAGACTGTCTTCAAGGGGCTGAAGGTCATGGACGATGCAGAAACCCTGAGCAACGATCGTAGATCAGAGAGGATTGTGACACAACAACTAAACATAATGTGGGAGCCTGGAGGGGATCCTAGGCCAAAGGAAGGGCATCAGGCGACATTTGGGGAAATCCAAATGCAGTCTGGAATAGAATGTGATGATGCTGCAGTCCTGGTTGGATCAGCCCACCCTGGTCACGTGAGATGTTCACAGTCAGGGGCTATGGGAACTGTCTGTGCTGTCTTTGCATCTTTTCACTAAATCTAAAATTATCTCAAAAGAAAAACTGAAAAGAAACTAATACACTCCCCTCCCTGAAAAGGACACTGAACATTCAGAGTATCATCATGGCATCTGTTACATGTCAAGCCATGGCTCATGGGTGTGCCAGGTAAGACCCTATTCTTTTTTTTTAGTGTTTTTATTGATTTTTGGGGGGGGAAAGGAGAGGGATAGAGAGATAGAAACACTAAGGAGAGAGACACATCAATTGGCTGCCTCCTTCAGGCCCCCTACTGGGGATCAAGCCCACAACCCAGGCATGTGCTCTGACCAGAAATCAAACGGGTGACCTCTTGGTTCATGGTTCGACATTCAACCATGGAGCCACCCTGGCTGGGCAACCATATTCTAATGCTGCCATGCTGCCCCATGGGCACCCCTGATGCTGGCCAGACACAGGGCTAAGCACTTTGGGAGGGAACATCGTGTAATCTGAACAACTCTACAAAGGGAAACTGAGGCACAGAGAGGAGTCATTTGGGAAAAGCTAGCAGAGACAGGGCCCAAACTGCAGTGGCAATGCACTTGGCCAGGTGCTTAGGGGGCCACAGGGCGGGCTCTTGGGCCCAAGTGGCCCCTAGCAGGCCCCCTGTTAGGGACCCTCAGGGCTCCTCCCTCCACATTTGCTGAGCCAGAAGCAGGAATTAGCAGCTGCTTGCCACTTTGGGCATGAAGGAGGCTGCTGGGCCCATAAATCACTCCTGAGGCTGTGCATTGATTCTGTGACAATTTAATGAGCTGCTCCTGTCCTAATTATAGCTATCAAACCCCCGTCTGCCTGAAAGGACAGAGATAAAGACAGCACAATGCTCACAGGTGCGAAAGGACCCATCAAAGAAGGCAGCAGGGGTCTGTCTCTTCAGTCACCTGAGAAACACTGAATTCAATATGACTTCAATATGAGGGAGGCTCTTTAGCCAGGAGGGCATGGACACAATGGCCACTCCGAGCCTCCAGCAGGGTGGACAGCTATCGTGTTTTTCTGAGGTGCACTATGCCTCCCCCTGTCCCCAGCCCAAGGACTGGCAGCCCTGCAGAGCCAGCCCTAGGCACTCTGCCCCCCAGAGACTTCCACATGAGTGACCAGCTGGCATGCACCCACCCACCTCCATGCCCAGGTGAGCTGTATCAGAGCACAGAGGAAAGGGAAAGTGTTTTGAGTTTTCTGTTTTCAATTTTCATCAAAGTTTTGAGACATAAATTATTTCTTTTATTAAAAAAGCATGGCAGAACACTTCCCTGAAACCCAAAACCTCACCTGGCAGGGAAGAACAGCCTGTAAGCATTCTCAGGGTCTTCTTCCCTGGACAGGAAGCCCCAGCCCCTGGACACTCAGGAAACCACGGAGCTCCAAAGCTGTATCTGGGAATGGGGCGAACGGGGCACAGACACTTGACAGCCAACGAGAAAGACTCACCCTCTGGACAGAAGACCATGCTCTGGATTTGTGGTGAAACCCCCATGACCAGTAGGGCATCAGGATGGGACCTTGGAGGAGGAGGAGTTTCACATATAAGAATTAGGGCTCGAGGTCTCCTCTCTGCTTCAGAAATGCCTTTCCTTGTACAGGGGGCACCTGTACATGAAATTGAAGCCATTTAATACAAACCTCCTTGTTCAAGCCCTTGGGAATCAGATTCCTGACATCAGGTGAAAGAACTGCCAAGTCAGCAAGTCCTGGTCTGTACCAAGTCCGAGTTCATTTCCATGGCGCCACCCTCTCTTGGGGAACACCTGCCCCAACACCCTCTCAGGTCCACGAAGCCTCCTCCTCACTCTCCCCAAGTCTGTCCCTACATGATGGTTGGAGGAATCTTGGCTAAACCTGCATCTCGTGTCAGGTCCTGCTCCTAACCTTACTGGAGCATCCCTCCAACCCAGAACCAAGCCCATGAAGAATTACCCACTGAGCTCAGCCAGCCCCTGCTCCCACAACAGGCTTCACGATCCCTACCTCCATGATTCACCCTTGTCCTGGGGTGGGGTCAGCTCAAATGTCACCTCCCCCAAAGGGCCCCCACCCCATTCCACTCTCTCAGAGCTGTGACCTCGGGGCCATGGCTAGGGACCAGCTGGCCACTGGCATGGATTCCTCTGAGGGAAAGGCTCCATCTGACTTGTTCTACAGGGTGTCCCCAGGGCCCGGGAAAATGTGGGTGCTCAATAAATACCAACTGAAGGAGGGGCTTTTCCATCCAAATCCCAGCCTCTGCAGGGCACCTCATAGGGGACCTGGTGCTTCTCACATTCTCCCCAGGGCACTCGAGAGTCCCACCTGCCCCTGCCTACCCCAGTCCCTCCTATAAACACTGCACATGGTCAATACAAACTCAAAGTTTCTCCCTGAAGTTGTTCAGCAAAAACTTGAGCTCCACAAGGACCACCATGCTACCCACCTGGCTCCATGCCCCTTCGTGCCCAGTTCATTCTCCCAGATGGAGAACAGGACCCCATGGCACATTCTCAGTGCTTAAGGGGGGAGCCTGACAGAGTGGTGGGAAACTTAGGAGATTCCAGAGTGAACAGGAGACAGGCCTGCCCTCAGGGACATCACCATCCAGTGCCTGCTTAGCACCTGCTGAATGCCCACTATGCACCTGTTCAGTGTCTGATACGTACATCCTGTGTGCTTGCTGTATACCTGCTGGATGACTGCTGTATGTCCACCAAGTACCTGTTACATACCTGCTGAATACACATGTGCCTGCTGAACATCTGCCAAGCACCTGCTAAATGCCTGCCATATGCCCACCCAGTGCCCACTGAGCACTGCCTGCCATGTGTTAGCAGTGCACATGCCTCCAAAATCTCAGCAGAGAGCACACAATGAGCATCTGTGTGCAGGGCCCCATTTTGGATACACTACATGGGTTAACCCATCTAAGTGTCACCCCAGTCCAATGAGGTGGAGACCACTGTGACTCCCACTTCACAGAGAGGGAGTGAACCCCATAGGAGATGTCTGGGTCTAAACTCATCCAGGAGGAAGTAAGGAGAAGCCTGCTGCGGGGCCCTGCCAGGCATTAGGTACTGCAGAATCCTCTGTGCCCATCTGAGCAGCCTGAGGAGGAGGCCTTGACCATACTTCATTTCCATTTGGAAAATAATAAATACTGACTCTCTCCATGTCCTTGGACCATAAGGCATTTAGTGGATTCCTTGTTTGTGAACCTGGACCCTTATCTGGCTGGTGGCACCATAGCCCTGCCGCACCAGGGCAGGGTACCCACCTCTGCCTTGGGGCCCAGCTGGACACAGTGGCAGGAGGGAAGGGAGAAGAGGAGGTCAGAGACACCCTGGCCAGAAACAAGAGGCTGTTCCACTCTACAAGCTCCAAGGTGAGGTGAGACTTTTCCATCCCTGCCCTTTTCTCTCTAGGTCCCCCATTGTAGGCAGGGGCCCCTACCTTGCCTTCCTTCCTCTCATCTCTCAATAAATGCTGTCATTATTATCCCCTAACTGACCCAAATCAGCCTTCCCTCTGTCCTCACTGTGGGCCACTCCAAGCTGCTGTGCCCACCCCTGTGCCTGGCTGCTTGCATGCATGGAATGAACACAGTGAATACATGGTTTGTAAAACACTAGGGACAACCTCCAAGGTCCTCAACTGATGGCTATGAACTGAAGCTCAGCATGCACCACA
Organism: Miniopterus schreibersii; assembly: GCF_964146895.1. Taxonomy (NCBI): domain Eukaryota; kingdom Metazoa; phylum Chordata; class Mammalia; order Chiroptera; family Miniopteridae; genus Miniopterus; species Miniopterus schreibersii. The sequence goes on along the minus strand of NC_138105.1, from coordinate 74,212,749 downwards.
GCCCTCCATGGCTGTTTTATGAAATACACCGGGCCTGGGTCAGACACAGGTTCAAACCCAGCACCTCCACATACAGTGAAACATGGGGACCTCTCACATTTCAGTTTCTCATCTGGGCAATGGGGGAAACAAGACTCTTCCTCTGGGTCACTGCAACAACCTATTGGGTACATGCACATGGGCTCTAGCACCTCTAGTCCCTTGTTGTCATCCCACTGTAACTCTCTGTGGTTTCCCATCACCCACATGCAGGGCCTGACCCAAGGCCCTCCACCACCCAACTGTTTCCCTCCTACAGCTCTGCCCACACAGACTACGCACCTTGAACAGTTTCCTCAGCTCACCAGGTTCCAGCAGCCTGGAAGGCTCTGCCCCACCCTGACCAACTGGCAAACTCCCAGAGCAGTATGGATGGGAGAACACATACAGCCACTGGGTTAGTCCAGCCTGGGTCCAACCCCAGCTCTTCCACCTCTAACACTCTGAGCCTCAGTCTCCCCCTATAAACCAGAAAGGATGCAATCAGCTGATGGGGATGTTGTCACATGTCTTATGGAATCAGGGGCCTCCACCCACCCTGCTGCACCTGCATAATCCCAGCACATGGAGGAGTGCACAACAGGGCTACTAGGGCCAGCTGGTTCTCTGGGGTACGGCCGTCTTGGGCACTGCAGAGTGTTGAGCTGTATTCCTAATCACCCCCCCAAAGTCATGACAACCAAAATTGTCCCCATATGTTTACAAGTGCCCCCAGAGAGAATCAGCAGGGAACACCTATTTGTGATACTCCCCCGGGACTGCACTCAGGTCAGTACTTCCCCGGTCAGACCCCACCCCTGACCTCTGAATGGCATTTCCCAGAGGGTCCTGTTTCAAAAGAAATCCCCAGCACCAAAGACTAAATCCCAGGCCCTGAGGCCATCACCTCCCTTCACTGGAGCAGCACTGAAGGGAGCCCCAGGCCCTGAGCTGAAACCAGAAACTCCCCCAGCACAGAGAGCAGCAGAAAAGGCCAATGCAGCCTTCCACAATGCCCAGGATGGCCTGGCAGTATAACCTAATTAACCCAACCAGGACCAGAAGGCTCACCGCACTGACAAGAGTCATCTGGCACTGTGCCCCCTGCCAGGTTTGAGGACAGTGAAAGCAAACACCCTCTGGCTGTATGGACCAACAATGACCACTGGGCCACCAACTGAGGGCCAGACAGCCTGCTCACCCCAAAACTGAAGCTGACCTTCTCCCTCCACCTGGCACAACCCTGGTGATTACAGCACCCAAGACTCTCAGCAAGGCCTGCATGGCAGGATTCTCAGACCCCCACTAAGAATTCAGGCCCCATACCGGACCTGCAGAAGCAGAAAATTGGGGAAGCGCAGGAGTCTTATTCTTCAGCTACTAGATGGTTCAAAGGCCCCTAAAAGTGGGAGAACCAGCTCCTACCATACTCTCCATTTTCCATGTTGCTCTAGGTAGTCAGGTCTCAAACTGCAAGTGAGATCCACTGGCCAGGAGTGGCAAACTCCTTCTGTAAAGGGCCAGATGGTAAATATTTTTGCCTCTCCAAGCTATATGGTCTCTATCACAATGACTCAACTCTGCCATACACCAGGCATAAGCAAATGAGCATGGCCATGTTCTAATAAAACTTTATTTATAAGAACTAGCCCAAGTAGGCTCTGTGAGCAACTGAAGGTTCTAGTCTGTGGTTTTAATTCCTTGTTCTGAACACCAGCTATGCCTCTTCCCAGCTAGGGCCTCAGTTTCCCCATATGGACAGAGAGAGGGTGGACATCTCCTCTCCGAGGGTAAGTGAGCAACAAGAATAGAGGTTGAATGAAAGCCATATGGTGCTATGCAGGGAGAAGGAACAGAGTGCAGAGGGCACACTTTATCCCTCACAGTAGGATTACAACCCCAAACCCTTACCCCACACCCCCACAACACCCTGCCACGCTCTTGGTCAGTTCCTGATGTCCCCAGAGCCTTGGCTCCTGCTGTTGTCCCTCTGGCTTGTTCACCTTCACTGCTGGACCCAATGCAAAGTGAGGTCCCTAGTTCCTGGTGGTGGCTGAATTAAGAGTCTACCTAGGCCTCAACAGGCAACAAGGTACAACCTGTGAGCCAGCCAGAGAAGGACAGATGTGCACACCTGCAGAGAGCTCTCAGGCCTACTGTCTAAAGATGGTTTCTAAATAACAACATAACTAAAAAAAAAAAAAGCCCAGCTAGTGTGGCTCAGTTGGTTGAGCACCCTCCTGTGCACCATAAGGTTGCCGATTTGATTCCCAGTCAGGGCGCATGCCCAAGTTGCAGGTTCAATCCCCAGTCAGGGTATGTATGGAAGGCAACCAATCAAATGTTTCTCTTTCTCCCTCTCCTCTCTCCTCTCCCCCCCCCCCATATCTCTCTAAGCATGTCCTCAGGTGAGAATTGATTTTTTTTTTTTTTTTAACTCCTCACCAGAGGATATTTTTCCCATTGCTTTTCAGAGAGAGTGGAAGAGAGAGAGAGAGAGAGATCGCAGTGAGAGAGACACACATCAATTGGTTGCCACCCACACATGCCCCAACTGGGGCCAAGGATCAAGCCTGCAAACGAGGTTCGTGCCCTTAGCTGGAATTGAACCAGGGACCCTTCAGTCCACAGGCTAACCACTGAGCAAACCGGGTAGGGCCTCAGGTGAGAATTAGGAAAACAAAATTTATTTTAGAGAGAGAGGAAGGGAGAGGGAGAGAGAGAGAGCAAAAGAAACATCAATGTAAGAGAGAAACATCGATTGGTTGCCTTCTGTACATACCCCAACTGGGGATAGAACCCACAACCTGGCCATGTGCCCTGACCGAGAATCAAACTGGCGAACTTTTGGGGCACAGGACGACACTCAACCAACTGAGCCACTCCAGCCAGGCAAAAAAAAAAATTATATATATATATTTAAAGATGGTTTCTATAACGTACCTGGACTCTGCAGGCTCTGTCTCAGCCTGGGGGACAATATCCCAAGCTTGCCATCACAGATGACCACCAACCAGGTGAAACAATAGGAATTTATTCTCTCACAGCTCTGGAGACCAGATGTCTGAAATACAGGTGTCGGCAGGAACACACTCCCTCTGGAGGCTCTAGAAGAGGATCTTTCCTGTCTCTTCCAGCTTCTGGGGCTCTAGGCATCGTTGGCTTGTGGCTACCTCATCCCAATTTCTGCCGTTGTCATCTTATGACCTTCTCCCTATGTGTCTGTGTCCTCTCCTCTTTCATAAGGTTGCTAGTCATTGAATTTAAGACCACCCTGAATCCAGGATGATAGCATCTCGAGATCATTACCCTAATTACATCTGCAGAGTTCTTTTCCAAATAAGGCCACAGTCACAGGTTCTGGGGGTTAGGATGTGGGCAAATCTTCTTAGGAGTCAAGGTGTGCAGCTCACAACCAGAAGAGTACTGAGGCTGCTGGGGCTTTCTGGAGGCAGAGGAAGGCTTCCCATCCTCTCAGCAGAGCAACTGATGGAGTCCTGCGTGCGTGCATGCGTGAAGGCTACAGATGGTACCAGATACTTGGAACAGCCGGCACAAAGGCAAGGATGCCAAAGTCAGGACTGGGTCCAGGACTGGGGGTGGTCTCCATGCTCAGCTCACCCAAGCCACCACTGTACTTTCCTCTAGCCTATGCAGAGCTACCCCTATCACAGGGTAGGACCAGAAGAACACTCCCCTTCCTTCAGTGCAGCCAGAGCTGCAGTTAGGCCAGGTCACATGGACTGCTTTGTGTGCAGGTTTTTTCTGGCCCTGGGACTGCTCCCTGGGATACTCAGAGCCTCCTGTGTCCTGAGCCCCTGGCAAGAGGGCAACACGCCCCACATGCAATCCACCTGCACATATTTTGGCTCTGATGCCAAAATATCACCAAAATCCACTGATCCTGCTCAAGCTACCCCCTGCAACTCCCTAATCTAGACACTGTAGCAGCCTCACAGCCTGCTACCATCCCCTCTCACTCCCTTGCCAGTTCAGCTCACACCCATCTCTGTAGAACAGAAAATGCCCTCAAATAGTTAAATGGAGAGTTACCATATGACCCAGCAACTCCACTCCTTGGTGTACACCCAAGGGAAAGGAAGACCTGCATCCACATGGGCACTTGGAGATAAATGTCCATAGCAGCACTATTCAAACGGCTAAAAGGTGGAAACGACACACATGTCCATCAACTGATAAAAGATAAACAAAATGTGGTCCATCCTCACAATGGAATATTACTCAGCCATAAAAAGGACTGAAGGACTGACACACATTACAACATGGATGAACCTCAAAAAAATCATGCGGAGTAAAAGCCGCCAGAAACAAAAACCCACATAGTGTGTGATTCCATTAATATGAAATGTTCAGAACAGGCAAATCCATAGAGATAGAAAGCAGATTAATGCTTGCCAGAGGCTGGGGTAATGAGGAGTGACTACTAATGGGGATGTAGTTTCCTTCTGGGGTGATAGAAATGTTCTGGAACTAGACAGAAGTAATGGTTACACAACACGGTGAATGTGCTAAAAACCATTGAACAGTACACTTTAAGTGGGTAGGTTGGATGTATTGGGAATTACATCTCAATACAGCTATTACATAAATAAGCAGCAGCTCAGGCTTCTCACCATCACAAACACCACTTCCTCAGGTGGAATCCAGGGTTCCCAAAGCCACTCCAGCTTCACCTCTCTCACTCTCTCTCCACAAGCTAGTCTCTCTGTCCTCTGACTTGTCCTCAACTTTGCCAAGCCCTTTCCACCTCAGGGCTGTGCATCTGTCTGTCCCACACCTGGGGTGCTCTTGCCTGGCATGAGGGCCTCTGTCTCACTGTCCAGGTGTTAGCCTCCCCCTGTCCCAACCAGTCAGTCCACATCACCCCGCTTTTTTCTGAAAGTGTGCTTCATTCATTTGCAGCAATTCTCTTGTTCCCCCTAAAACCACATCTGCTCCCCAAAACCACAGCCTTCATACACTCTGTATGCTATATTATGCACCCAACATGATCCCTGGGATACACTGTACAATCAAAAACATCATTATGTGGAATGAACATGCTACCCCAACTTTATAGCTCAGGATTCAAAAAGTAAAAAACCTATTCAAACTCACATAGCAGAGCACCATAGCCCCTCCCTGCATATCATGCTACCCAAGTCTGAAGATGGTAAAGGAACACCCACCCCTCTGCAACACAGAAAGTGGTCTCCCAAACATTACATCCTGTCCCCCACCCAACCTGGCCCTCCTGTCCCTGCTCCCCAGGGAGATGATAGCGTCAATTTGTTCATCACACACTGAATGCCTACTGACTGGCCTTTCACATGGGAAGGCACTGCAGGCATGTCCATCACCACTGAGGACTGCCAGCAGACACATGGAAACATGAGTGGTCCTGCTCACTCCAGGAGCGGGCAAGCTGTCCTGCAGAATTCACAGGAAAGGAGCAGCTACCAACAGGGCCATGCCCCATCTGTTAGCATGTGCAGGCGAAACCCTGGTGTCTACTGCAGAGGGAGGCAATGAGGGAAGGTTGCAGCCAGAGAGAGGGGCAGGGGCCCTGCATCAAGTGGGTTCACTCACCTGCACCAGGTACTGCAGACATGCCATTTGCCACAGGCAATGGCCAAATGGGCTGGGAACAAGTTTGTCCATCCTGGTCCCATGTGGGAAACAAGCCATCAGCCTGCCCAGGTGGCACAGCCATAAAAGTAGGGGAAGAGCTTTAAACTCTACCTGCTCAGGTGCAAAGGTTGCGCCCCTGCCCACTTAGCATTCCCTCCAAACTGAAGGTTTCTGGGCCTCAGCACTGCTGACATCTGGGGCCAGATCACTCACTCTCTGTGAAAGGGCCATCTGTGAATTGTGGGGTGGTGAGCGGCATCCCTGTTCTCTACCCACCAGATGCCAGTGGCACCCTCTCCCCCAGTCAAGACAACCAAAAATGTCTCAAGCCATTGCCATATCCTCTTGGGGGGCAGAAATGTCCCCAGCAGAGAACACTGCTCAGTCTCTAAAACCCAGTGTAAGTTCACCTCTGCCCGGACACCATGCCCACCCCACCTCCCCAAATCCTGAAGAGAAGGCAACAGAGAATTGGGGGAGGAGATGGGAAGTGGTAACCAGGGTTGAGAAATGCTGTCTACGTATCCGAGAAATATTTTCTAAATTCATCAGTGCATGAATGGACAAACAAAATGTGGTCCATCCATACAATGGGATATTATTCAGCCATAAAAAGGAACGAAGTTTTCTGATTCATGCTACAACATGCATGAACCTTGAAAACATCATGCTGAGTGAAAGAAGGCAGTCACAAAAGGCCACATAGTATATGATCCCATTTACATAAAATGTCCAGAATAGGTAGGGAGAGAAAGCAAATTGGTGGTTGTCAGGAGCTGGGGGAGGAGGAAATGGGGACTGACTGCTCATAGGTACCAGATTTCTTCTGGGGGAGATGAACATGTTTTGGAGTTAGACAGTGGTGATGGTTGCACAACTCCATAAATACACTAAAAATCACTAAATTATACACTTTAAACAAGTGAATTATATGGTATTTGAACTATATCTCAATAAAGCTGTTAAAGAAACCTTTTCAACAACAATAATCCATTTCCAACCCCAAGGCAGAAACAGGACCTCCAATCATGAAGACAGCCATAAACTTCACATAACCCACTTCTTGTTATACTATATACATTTGACACCTACTTGTGCTAGCACACACTACATGCTAGAGACAAGAGGATATGGACACTCATGCCCTCAGAAGCCCTGACTTACAGGGTCACTCCAGTTGCTCACTTTCATTCATTCATTCATTCTCCAACCATCTCTTCCTGAGTGAGAACAAGAGCTGCTGGAGCAGGAACAGGCAGCACCTGGCTGATAGTGAGCACCCAATCAATATGTGCCAAATAAATGCATGGAAATGAAGACACATTCTAGCCTATAAGGTCACAATCTCGAAGAGAAACAAATAACTAGTTAGAAAAGAACATAACCTGAAAATTCCACCTGAGGAATTAGATTGAAGCTGAAGTCACAGATGTAGGTCTGCCTGGGATGGTCAGATCAGTGGCCAAATCCAGAAACCAGCAATATGACTGTCAAATCCTCTCTGAGGCCCCCAGGTGCAGGGTGGGGGTCCCATTGCTCTGCAGAAATACAGTGGACATTACCAATACCTGTGCAAAGTGTGCTTGCTTCCTGATCCACAAGGAAGGGTTTGCTAGACACACTTCACAAAGAACATAAGGCCTGAGGAGCTTAGTACTTTGCCGTGATCATGTGGCCAGAGAGCTGAGGCTCAGGAGAAATGCCACGCCACCAATCCTAGCCCCAACAAAGCCCATGCTCCATGTCCATAGTTGCTTCCCAGGTGAGGTTAGCAGGTAACCAGGCCTGCCTCTGCACACTGAACCCAACCAGCCACCTTAGGAAACCTGACCCTCTACCCTGTTCCTAAAGGCCAGGGGACATCTACAGGTAGCTGTCCTTTGTCCCAGTGGGGGGAACATCACCTGGTTCTGACTATATAGGCTGCATGGGGAAGGGGCAGCTGTCTCCACTCTAAGCTCTAGGACTGAGCACATCTGCCTTCCTAACCCTCTTCAGGTCCCCACAGGAGAGGACAGCTGACCTTGTCCTCAGGTGTCCAAAAATTCTATTCCACCTCACGTCTGCAAGTGGGGGCATGTGTCCTGCTGACATCCAGGAAATGAAGCACAGGCACCAATGATGTAGAGACACCTGTCCCTTCAAGTATCAACAATGTGGGGTCACCTGTCCCTTCAAGTAACAATATGGGAGCACCTATCCCATCCCCAAGTACCAGTGATGCTTTCAAGCAATGCCCAATTCATACACCTGTCATCCTGTCTCCCCTAAGTAGAGTAAAATGGGAGCACCTATCCCCCTCAGATAGCGATGATGTAAAAACACCTGTCACCATTAGGTTACAATGATGTAGTGGTACCTGTTCCCTCCAGATAATGATATAGAGGTCCCTGCCCCTCCAGGTAACAATGATATGAGAGCACCTGTCCTCCTCTCATCCGGGGAGCAATGATGTGAGGGCATGTGTTCCCCTCAGGTAGCAATAATATTGGGACACCATTGTTACCTACACCATTAGGTAACAATGATGTAGTGGCACCTGTTCCCTGCAGGTAGTAATGACATGGAGGCCCCTGCCCCTCCAGGTAGCAATGATGTGGGGTCACCTGTTCCCCCTCAGGTACTGATGATGTGGGGCCCCAATCCCGCCCACGACGCCCAGGGAGAGGGGACACCTGTCCCCTCGGGCCAGGCCAAGCCCCGCCCCGCGCCCCGCCCCCGCCGCGCGCCCCCGCCCTGTGCACGCGCTGGACACGCGCCTTCTCCTCCTCCCTCTCGGCCCTGAGGGGTCGACGCGGCAGTCCCCTCACCCGCGCGGCCCGCGTCAGGCTCAGGTCCTTCATGACCTCCTCGAAGGCCGCCGTCTCCTCTGCCTGCTTCTGGTTGTGCAGCGCGATCTTCTCGCTGAATTTCCGCGGATTGTTCGAAGTCGCCATCTTCTCGCCGCCGCCTCCTCCTCCTCCTCCGCCTCCTCCGCCTCCTCCTCCACCTCTTTACCCCCCTCCCCACTCGCCAGTGCCACCGCGCAGGCGCCGGCCAGGCCAGCGGGCGGTGGGTGATGCGCAGGCGCGGCAGTGGTCCGAAGCGACGCAGGCGCACGGAGGAGGCAGGCGGGAGTGGGGGTGACAGCGCATGCGCTCGCTCCGCCCGCGCTGTCGCTACCCAAAGGTGGGGAGCGTATGGAAATTTCGGCGCAGGCGCAGTGGGCTGCCTCCTGGACCGCTGGACAGCGGCCGCTAGATCCTCCAAGAGGGGACAGCCAGACCCAAACCTTTTCCAATTTACCAGGATGGAGCCAACACCTTCCAAGGACAGGGCGCACCCTGAGGCTGAGACTGGGCTCGGGCCAGTTCAGCTTTGAGACCTGTCCAGGACGTTGCTCATTCCTGCATTCATTCGCTCAACATTTATTGAGAGCCAATATGTACCAGGCAGACGTGGTGGTCCCTGCCTTAATGGGGTGCACAGTCGGGGAGGGTTGAGACGTAACCCACCAACAGATGACCCAAGAACTTTTCAGATGGAGATAAATGTAACGGGGGAAATAATTCAGTGATGGGAAGAGGGTTGAGAGGGCTGGGTGAAAAAGGTGAAAGCAAGTTCAAATTGCCAGTTATAAAAATAATCAAGGGGATGTAAAGTACAGCATAGGAAATATAATCAATAATATTGTAATATCTGTATGGTTATCAGATGGGTACTAAATGTATTGCAGTGACCACTTCATAAGGTATATAAATGTCTAATCACTATGTCGTACACTTGAAATTAATATAATATTGTATGTCGACTGTAATTGGAAAATAATTAAAAATAAAAGTTTTTTTTGAAGAATTCAGTGATGGGCTGGCAGGAGGCTGATGTTATGGAGGGAGGTTCCCACCACCACCACCATCATGGAAGTGGTGGGACATCTGAGCTGAGGCCTGACCCTTGTGAGCAGCCCCAGCCCAAAACCTGGACATCATCCTTAATACCTTCCTTTCTCTATCACCTCATATTGTACCAGTTCCTATTCTCTAGATCCTTAAGCCCAAACAACCAGAACTACATAGCTTCAGCCTCCTCTCTGTGAATTTATCCAGTCCAGTCTTGCTCAAGGGTACTGGTTTTGCCATGGGTGCTAAAGGAAAGGTCCAGAAATCCCACCCAGACCCAGCAGTGAATGGGATAGTAGAGTTTCCCAGATGATAGAGGGATGACCCAGAGAAAAGCAAAAGGGGTTCTGTTTGACACCCAGCTGTCCCTCCCTAAGCAGAGGGACCCCAACCACCAATATCAAAGGTTCATATTCAGGACACCCTAGGGATTATCCGGCATGAGAGGAAGGAAGCCAGGGGGATGGGGGGCAGCTGTAATTGCACAAAAAATACACTTTTTACTAGAGCCAGGAATGGCTGAGGGAGAACCCCAGTGGAGGTCATAGGGGGACAATTATTTTTTCCAAATATGCTTTTAGTGCCACTTTCCAACCGTTTAATTAAATGTCCATATTAAATATATGCACATACATAGATTTTAGTTTGGAGTGTCCTGGGCACTGCCACTGCTCCATTTTACCCTTCTTGTTCATATAGTCTTGAGAAACTTCATGGACTTTAGCATTTTTGCCTAACCAGCATCTGTCCCCCTTTTAGGTATCAACAACTAACTGCCCTACAGGAAACACTCATTCTGACTTTCAGACCATGAGTTGTGAATGAAGCTGATCTCACCAACTCCCTCTCCTCACAAACACCTCTTGTCACGGCTTAGACAATCAACAGAGCCCACTGCTGTGACTTGACCATCAGGATTGGTTCAGGGAAGGCATGTGACCCAGTTTTGCCCAATGAAAGGCAATTCTGGAAATTTTGCCTGAACCATGGGAAAGTGAAGCACCCTCTTTGCTTGGACCAAGAGAGTGAACACATACAGAGGAAAACAGAGACAGAAGTCTAGAGAAGACACTGTCTGAGCTCCTGGATCCAGTCATTCCTTAAGATAGACAGCCCTGCCCTGGTCAGTGTTGCTCAGTGGTTAGAGCCTCGGCCCATGCACCGAAGGACTGCAGGTTCAATTCCTGGTCAAGGACACATACCTGGGTTGCAGGTTCATTCCCCAGCCCCAGTCGGGCACATGAGGGAGGCAACCAGTTGATGTGTCTCTCTCACATCAATGTCTCTGTCTCTCCCTCTTCCCCCCTCCCTTCCACTCCATCTAAAAGCAAAGGGAAAATATCCTTGAGTGAGGATTTAAAGAAAAAAGATAGACAGTCCTGCCTTTTCACTTGTGTCAGCCAATAATTTATTCTCTTTTTTGCTGAAGTTGATTTGAAGTCCATTTTCTGTCCCTGGCACTAACTGAGACTGCAGCTTCTGGAAGTCAGGTGCAGGGCTGGGCATACTACAAAAGTGCTTCTCATTCCTGTCACCATTTTGTGAGAGTGGAGAGGAAATAGAGACAGAGCGCACAGATGGCAACTGCCCCATAGCAAGTTAAGCGCCAGAGCCAGAACTCAGGCCTGACAGCAGAGCTCCGCTTCCTTCTCTGCACTGGGTTTTGTAAGGTTTAAATGAGATTAACACAAGTCAAGTGCCTGGCTCATAAGTGCTCAAAAGATGGTGGTTACCCTGATCACTTCCATATGTCTGCACTAAGCTGGTTTCCCGGCACAGAAAGAGAAAAGATTTGGGGGAGGGAGGGCAGGTGTTATCAGGTCACAAAAATGTGCCATGCCTACAGGGCAGAGGTGCTTGCCCTATTCACCCCTCACCTCAGCAGTAACAAGATCCATCTTAAACCCTGGTGATGAGTCAGAGAAATCCATGAGCCTACTCATTGCACAATGGCCAGACCTTGACCCAAAACTTCCTCCAGCTCCACTGACCCTTAGTACCAAGGAGGGAGAGGCCAAGACATCTGGTGACCCAGGAAGAACCCAGCCCTGATGTTTTTGCTTTCTTAGTTCATCAAAGAAAGCTGCTGCCATCCAGTATGGCCCAGGTAGTGCTTTTTGGAGCAGCCTGTGGTCTTTGTAAACTGGGGTGGATCTCATGGTCTCCATCACACTTGGGGAAAAGAATCCACCCTCTTCCTAGTGGCCCACGATGCTCTTGCCCCCCCTCCCTGGCCCTTCACTGTAGCTACTCTGGCCTCCTTACTCTTCTACCTCCAGGTCTTTGCACATACTGCTGATTTTTCCCTGACTGCTCTCCCCACAGATCCTTTTATGGTTGGCACCTTCTCATCTTTCAGGCCTCTCCTCTGAGAGCCCCTCCCTGAGGGCCCTATCGGAAGTGTGCCCCTGCATGTGTCGCATGACCAGGGAACATCACACTCTCTAAAGGCAGCTGTTTCCAGGGTCCTGTCTGCTCCCCTATAGACTGAGCTGAGATCAAAAGCTGAAAGTATATTCACCCTTCCCAAACACTACAGGGGTAGAGTTCCCTGTGTGATGCAGAAAGGACACAGACACACCCAGTTCCTTAATCTTAAGGCTTGTTCTCTGTTCCTTGAAGGCTCTGAGTTCTTTAGGCCTCATATTATACTTGTCTGTTCATTCTGTTTTCCTGGGTCTCCAGAGATAACACAAGACTAGGCACAGAGGGGTAATTAGGAAGTGTTTGTTAAATGAATCATTTTCTGCCTGGGAAACTCCTATTCATCCCTCCTCCAGAAAGGCCATCCTGACGCCTAAGGAGAGCTGTGTTCCTCACTCTAGGCTCACCCAGCTGGGTCCTTCTCCAACCAATCCTGATTTGAAGGCACTGGGAGTGTCCAACTGTTGAATAGTTTCACTTTAGTTACGGAGCACATCCAAGTGTAAGCTAAGAGGAGAGTCCTTATAAGCCACTTCCTGCTGCTTCCAGGATTTAATTTTCTCTCATCTCCTCCATAGATCTGCCTGGCACCATTTGTTCCTTGCCAGTTTCCCCAGCATTATCTCCCACCCTTCCCTTTCTAATTCCCTCCACTCCAGCCTTACTGCATCCTGCTCAGGGCCTTTGCCCAGGCTGTCTTCCTGTCTAGAATGCCCTTTCCCCTGCATTCAGGCCATAACACTCCAACATAAAATCTCTAAATACAGGCTAAATGAAAACCTAAACTGCTGAGCATTTCTGCGTGGCCCAGCCCTTGCTGATTCTCCAGCTGTCTGACAACAGGAAAGCGACTTCACCTCTCAGAGCCCAGCTGCCCTCCCATGTTAAATATGAACAGTGGCAATCCTCATAGCAGGTTCTTGGGAGATTAAATAGATAATGAGAATAAAGCACTTAGCTTAGTGTCTGCTCTCTCACCAGCACTCAGTAACTGTTAAGGGAAGCATACCTTACTTTGAGATGTGAGTTTTCATGCCTTGCTTTTCTACACTGCCTTATATGGAATCTTGGTCTATCTGGGGTACCCACATTGCATGGAGGTGACTTTGGGCCATCGAAATGAGGAGGCAAAAAGGAAAGCCATCCAGGGCATGTCTTTGACTTCCAAACCAGACCTTCATCAGACAGAGTTTTAAAAGGCAAAGCCAGAGCCAGTTTAATTATAATGTGAAAGGAAGAACCAGGCAATAGAAGCCATAAATGCCAGACACAGTGCTCACTCCTTACAACTGAACAGGAAGAGGTTAGAGGATAAAGGTCCCTGGGGCGCCCACCCTGGGCTGAGTGTGGGGCGGAGGGTGAAACAGGGCAGGATTGCCAAGGAGAGTGGCAAGAGGCTGGAGCTGAGGGGGGTAGGGACCCAGGGGATTGGCTCTAGGCGATGGCGGGACTGGGCAGAGCAAGCAGTCCAGTTCCTCCCTTGCAACCACCATGCAGAGGGGACATCCAGTGACAACACAATGGTGATACTAGGCTGAGCTGCAGCTGAACTCCCCCACCCAGAACTCCTCCCCGCTGCCCAAAAACCGAGGACACTTACAGTCCCAATCTACGTGATAAAAGAGAATTCCCAACCTTCAGGGGCACTGGCTTTTCTTTCTGGTGGCCCAGCATCTGAATACCCATCCAAGTCTAGGAAGTCCCCACCATGGGAAGCCAGCCCCATAATGACAACAGAAACCCCAGAGCCAACAGTGTGATGGATTAAACTGTGGACCTCAGTTCCCCATTTGTTCCTGTGTCCCACCCTGTGCCACACCACAGTGCATCCTTCCTTTGTAAAAAGGAAGATATTTCCCAGCCCTGATTTTGGGCTTGGTCGTGTCATTAGCTTTGGCCAATGGCATATGGGCAGAATGCTGGCCTAAGGATGAAGATAGGTAAGGCTAAGCACCCCCTCACCCCACCCCACCCCGATATTCCATAGCCTTGCACCTGGAAGCAGAGCTGCTCAACTGAGAGCAGCATAGAATAGGCATCCCATATGAGTCACAGGCACATGAAAACCACCTATTTATTTATTTCGTTAATCCTCACCCAAGGATATTTTTTCCATTGATTTTTAGCGAGAGTGGAAGGCAGGGAGGGAGCAGAGGGGAGAGAGAGAAACATCCATGTGAAAGAGACACATCAATTGGTTGCCTCCTGCACACGCCCCAACTGGGGCTGGGGGTCAAACCCAAAACCCAGGTATGTGCCCTTGACTGGGATTCCAACCTGGGACTCTTGGGTGCTTGGGCCGATGCTCTAACCACTAAACCATACCGGCCAGAAACCACCCATTTATTTTTGCATACCACTGAGACTTGGATTGTTTGTTACACGGTGGCAGCAGCTAACTAGCACATTCATATACTCACTTTATCAGGGATCCAGGCAGATAGGTTGGCACAGGGCATGGGCTAGGCCAATAGGATATTTCCACTCAGGAACAAGTGATGCAAAGAAACAGCATCAGGGCAGGAGCATCCACTTTCCAGGGGAAGCTATGGCTGAGTGCCAAGGGCAGATGACATTGCCAGTTGCGACATATGGACTCTGTGGCAGTGGCAGAAGCATCCTCACCAGTCCGTCCCGACCTGTCCTTGCCACCTTGATTCTTACTGTTTTCTGAGCCTGGTTTTTCAGCCTTCCCACCACTTCTGTGAGCAACCCAACAGCCCTCCAGTGTACATCTTTGCAACTGAAATCAGCCAGTTTCTGTTGTTTGCAAATAAAACCCCTGACTTACATTAAGACTGGGAAACCCCAACATCCGTTACCTTTATATTATAATTTTGTAAGTGTCTGGGTTGCAAATAACAGAATGGCTGATCACTAGTATCTTAAGATACTAAGTATCTTAAGCAGCACAAACACTGTGATTCTCAGAAAAAGGAGCCTGAAGATTAGAGGTTCCAGGATGGGACTGGGGGACTCGATTTCAGGGCTCTGGGAGGCAGCAACTCTGTGCCTCTCTTTAACTTGCTCCTCATGGCCACAAGAGGGCTGCAGAAACTCCTGGCATCGTGTCCTCATAGAAAGCATTGGCAATAAGGCTTCTCCCATGACCAGAAACCCCCACCCCAGACCTTCCCTTAAAGCTGTTGGCCAGAGCTGGGAAATTTGCCCAGACTGAAAACAACCCCAGCAAAAGGCGTTACCAAGAAAAGCTGAGCCAAATCCTAAATTAACCCCCACCCAAAGCTGGGCACACTGCTGCTGGCCCCAAATCAGGACTCTGTGAGTGAGGAGGGAGAAATGGCTGCAGGGATGGCAACAGCAGGGGCAGCCACAAGAATTAAGCTGGGGTCTTTTCTTTCATAAAAAAAAAAAAGTTTTTATTGACTTTAGAGAGAGGAAGGGAGAGAGAGAGACAGAGGGGGGGGAGAGAGAGAGAGAGAAACATCGATGTGAGAGAGAAACCTCAATTGGTTGCCTCCTGCACACACTCCAACCAGGGATGGAACCTGCAACCTGGGCATGTGCCCTGACCAGGAATCGAACTGATGGCTGAGACACAACAGCCAGGACTAAGCTGGGGTCTTGTTGTGGGGGGAGCATGGCCTCGTGGATCACCTGCCCTTGGGGTCCATGGATCGCGCCCACAGACACTAAGAGTAGATGAGGCTCTGCTCCCACTTCCCCACCCAGAACCTCTCATTTGTGCAACAAGCATTCCCAGCTATGCCTCCCGGGACACACGGCCAGGTGCCCCTAATAAAACCCGTGCACAGAGACTCCACCATGAGAAGTGAAATCTCCGGGGCCTGTGAGAACAGAGGAGCTGTAGCTGCATTCCAGGACACAAAGCCAGGGGCAGATTTCCAAACTGGCCAGGTCTGGGGCAGATTCCCACCTCACACGACTCCCCTGAGGCCCCTTTGGCCCTTGCTGGCTGAAAAGCCCCAGAAGTCACACTTGGCCTCCCTCTCACGGGCCTACATCCCACTGTCCCCAGAGACAGTGTTTTCCCACAGCCCCGGCCCAGGTGCAGAGGGAGGCTCCAGGAGCCAAGTCCAGGGCTGCGGTGGGGAAGCAGGCCATCTGGAAGGAGATGGGCTTTCCCCAAGCTTGGTCCTCATGCACAGTGGACGCTGCCCTGGGCGAAAGGTGAAGAGAAGTGGTAAGGTGATAGGCCGCAGACTCCTTCAGGGTGCCAGACAAAAAGGGCGAGGCTGGCCCAAGGGTGTGTGCACAAGCTATTTGTTCAACTGTATATGAGCAAGAACGTGTGTGCAGGTATGCCTGAGTGTGAGCGTGTGTGCATGTGTGTGCAAGCCTTTGTGTGTATGGGTACACATGGTCTGTCTTTCTCCAAAGGACACAAACGTTCACAAAGTAAAGTTTCAAGCCAGCTTCTGCTAAATTAAAAACAGCTTTTTCGTGTTTAAAGTTTACAATACGAAAAATAATTTTCCTTTCTTCCGGGGGGGTGAGTGGAGAAGGAGGGGTAGGGGGCCCCCGAGAACATTCCATGAACCAGCCCAGACGGTTACGCACAATCGAACAGTTAGATACGGCAGCGCCCCCTCCACCCTGCACAGGCACCTCTGCCAGCTCATTGGGGACAAGATGTTCTGAGGTGTGAGCTGATCTGGGGGAACTTGCAGCTGGCAAAGGCTTCTCACTGCCCCCCTGAAGGGGCTGTGCCTCTAGCAGAAAAGGGTTCTCTTGGGGGAGCTCAGGTTAGGGAGGTGAGAAGAGGCTGAAATGTTCTAGTAAGTCCCCAAGGGCCACAGCTTTCCTTTCAATGCCCCTGGAAGCGTGGGCTCCTTCCTGGTTCCCAACCAAGTTCCCACTTCAGCACTGCCTCTCCACTCGATCTCACCCTGGGGGCCCCATGGCTGCTGGTTGGGAGCACCAGGCCTACGGTATGTTTTGAGGGTGACCTGGAAGCCTCCCCTCTCAGAAGGCTATATGTGAACTGTAGTCAGTCTCTACTAAAGTGTAGCTCTGTTCAGAGTGAGGCTACCACAAAATCAAGGACTGGGGGCAACTCATGCAGCTCTTGGGCCTCCATGGAAGCATATTAACTTCATGCTGTTTTTAGGCCTGCCCTTTCTCTTCTGCATTGCAGCCTCTGGAAAGAGGAGCTCCATGGCCATCCGATCTTGCACCCAGGATGGAGGAAATGGAGACAGAACCTGTTAGGGCTGAGGGCTGGCTGGTGGCAGGGGGCTAGATCACCGGACACATAGAACAGCCTGGGGAGTAGCCAAAGACCACCAGGTTTACCCTCTGGCTTCCCAGCATCCAGTGGAAGTCCCAGCCCCACTTCCTGCTGCCCTCACTCACATCCCTGAGCTAAAGACTGGCCCCCCTTCCAGCTCCTCTATGAGGATGGGAAAGGGTGAGGTGGGAGAGGGGCCCCCAAATGCACAGAGGACAGGAGGAATCTATGACCTATCAGGCTCCCCAAGCTCAGTGCTGGGCCTGCTCCATCTTTTCACCATAACATTTTTATTAAATACAAGGAAAATATTAGGAGACGACGTCTGCTAAGGTATGAGGTTAATTCTTTACACAGCGAGTGGGTCACAGAAACATGACATCAATCGTCTGTTAGCAGCAGAAGAGACACTTTAAGTTGCCCCAAGGGTATAAATCCCATTTATAAGACAGCAGTGCTGGCCTCTTAAAAAAAAGCAAAATGGAACAACAAAAAAAAAGGTTTAGAGACCAAAACAAATGTGGCTAGAAATGTTGTAAAGTCCTTGAAGAGAGAGGCTCCCACCCTCCTGACTTCCCAACTGGCCTTGGGCCAGGTGGCACTTCAACCTGAACACAGAACAAGATGGGAGTACAGGGCTAGAGAGTAGATGAAATGAAAACTCTTGAACAGACCTATGGAATGCAGATGCACTGGGATTCTAAAGCAGCATCCTCCTTTATCCATGGGACAGGGACATATCAGCCCAGTGGAACAGGGGCATATTGGCCCAGTTCTCCTCAGGGCCCCCCATGTGGCCTAGTGCCCAGTGGAAGGCTCGACGCCCATAAAGACCATCTCTGGGAGCTGGCTGTGATTTTTCCTCGTGAAAGCAGATGAGCAAACACCGTGAGGTGCTTGGACCAAGGGCAAGAATAGGGACAAATGCTGAACCCTCCTCCGTGGCCCCCTCCCACTCAGCAGCTTGGGCTTATTGGGGAGACAGTCTTCTGGTCATTACTCCAAGCTGGGTACTTGCAAGCCACTCCAGCTCAAGATGTGGGGTGCGGTTATTTAAAAATACATGTGCGCACCCTGGCCAGTGTTGCTCAGTGGTTAGAGCGTCAGCCCATGCACCAAAGGGTCATGGGTTCGATTCCTGATTAAGAGAACATACCTGAGTTGTAGGTTCGGTCCCTGGCCCCAGTCGGGGCGAGTGCAGGAGACAACCAATCAGTGTGTTTCTCTTACATGGATGTTTTTCTCTCTCTCCTTCCCTCCTTCCCTTCCACTCTCTCTAAATATCTATGGGAAAAATATCCTTGGGTGAAGATTAACAAAAACAAACAAACAAGTGCAAAAGAAACTTGGGAGGGGGAGAGTGGCACACCATGAATTTGGAATAACACTAATGAATCGGCATCTGAACATCTGGAGACTGCCAGGCCAAGGGATGGGAGAGAAGTGGGGCACAATACCCCCAAAAGACCACCAATTCCTGCCCATGAGTGAGGACCCTGTGCAGAGGAGAAAACCACCTCAGGCTTAAGTTTTCTGCCACAACACATCGGCCTCTTCACTGGCAGGCTCCCTGGGCAGAGCCAAGATCTACTTTGGGAAGGAAGGACTTAGGAAGGAGGTTTATCAACACAGTGGGCCTATATAGCTAGCCAGCCCAGGTGTAGGGAGGCCTGAGGTTCTCCATAGGACATGTGCTCACCAAGCCCCTGGCAAGAACAGCATGCAGCCAGGTCATGGGTGTGGTGGTGGTGGTGGGAGTGTCCCGGAAGCTACCTCCTGCTCCCAGCCCGGGGCAGCAGGACGGGGACACAGGCGATGCCAGCAAAGGACTCAGGGAAGTGCAGGTCGCGTTCCCACTCATCTGTCTCGGTGTTGTATACCTGCACAATGCCTGTCACATTGTTGAGGCGCCAGTTATAGCCCCCGACAACATAGATCTTTCTGTCCAGCAGGCAGCAGCCAGCCTCTGACTGGCCGGCCCTCATGGGGCTCACACTGGTCCACTGGTCTGTCTCGGGCACATAGTATTCCACAGCCAGCACGTCAAAGCAGCGGTCCATGTGGTCCATGCGGCCACCCAGGGCATAGATGCGGCCGCCAGCACCCACCATGGCATGCAACACACGGGGTTCACTCATGGGTGCCTTGAACTCCCACTGGTCGGCCGCGGGGTCGTAGCAGTGTAGGGCCTTCTTGTCCTCCACTGAGATGCCGTAGCCACCTGAGATGTAGAGGCGACCCCCAGCTGAGGCACCTGCATGGCCCCAGGTGCGGCGCTTCAGTGAGCAGGCATAGCCCCATTCATTGCGCCGAGGACAGTATCTTTCAACTGAGGCCAGGCTGCCTGCCCGGTTACGGCCGCCTGTGGCATAGACCATGCCACACAACACATTCAGCTGGAACTGGATGCGGCTCTCCTGCATGGCCTGCAGGCGCAGCCACTGGTTCAGGTGAGGATCATAGCGGTAGCAGGCATCCACCGCACCCTCACCGCTGCGGTATTGCAGGTGCTGGCCCCCGGCCACGTACACGAAGTTGTCCAGCACAGCCACACATGTGTGGCTGCAGCCTACCTCCATCTCTGTGAGCTCACGGAAGTGGCAGGCTCCTGGCTCAGGCAGCTGGTATACTTTGTTACTGACAGCGTGGTCACTGTCAGTATAGGGTGTACCACCAAAGGCCACCAGCGAGGGCACGTCAGAGCGCACAACTGTGCGGGGGGACTGCATCTCATGCTGCCGGAAAGGCAACACCTGGTAGTTGAAGGCCTCTAGCAGGTACTGGCGGCACAGCACGTCCTCTACCATGAGGTCCAGTGTCTGCACACTGTCCACCAGGTCAGACGAGTGCATGAGTGGGAAACGGATATGGCAGAGCACATGGCTGGCACGTGGCCGCCGGGCAGGGTCATGCTGCAGCCAGCGAACAGCAGCATGGAACAGGTCGATCTCAGCACAGCTTTGTAGCCGGTTGCTCTGCAGGAAGAAGACAAGGCGCTCCAGGGGCAGCTGCAGGAAGTCTTCTTCCGCAGCAATCTGCAGGAAATGCCGGAAGGTGAAGGCATCTACCGACTCTTTGAGTGAGGCCAGGCTGAAGGTGGTGGCCATGTGACCAATGTGCAGGCAGGTCTCCACACTCATGGCAGCCTTGAGGAACTCCTCGCACAGCTCCACCACTGGCAGCATCTGCAGGAACACAGCTGCGCCCAGCACATCCTGCACACAGTCCAGGTCCAGAGTCACCTCAGCACTGTAGGCAAAGTCAATGATGTGCCGCAGGCCACGCGCTGACAAGCCCTTCAGCTCAATGATGTCCTGGCTTGCTTCCCTCATTCCACCTGTGAACATGGCCCTGAGGATCAGAAACACAGCATGTGGGTTCAGGGCACCGATAGACGTTGTGGTCACTGGGATGGCCTGGCCCTGAGAACTGTGAGCAAGCTTAGCCCACTAGGGGAAAGCAATTCAGGTGTGCATTAAAGACATGCAAAAAATAAAAGATTTTTCAATCCGCCTCAAGCCATGTATCTTCCTACCAATACAGCAATTCTGTATTCTTCCCCTCTTGTGGGGCCCTACCCAACCTCACCCAGATGTATGCAGTATGCAGCACTCAGGTGGGCTGGTCCAGAGGCTGGGGATCAACTCCTCCATCGCCCCCCTTTCCTCCTCCCCCCCCCCCCCCCCCGCCCAGCTCAAGGCATGGCGGTGTGGCTGTGCAGGAGGAGACCAAACATTAGCTTTGGCTCTGAGGAAAAGTTTCCAACCCCACATCAGTGCCAAGCCATGAACACCAGTCCCTCAGTGAGCTCAGGAAATATAGCAGGGACCCCAAGGGAAGACACACCATAGTTCACAGAGTCCAGTCCCTCCCCAGCACACTCACCTGGACAGATGGCACCATCTTCTGCCTGAGTCTCAGCCACTATCACACAGGGATGGGAAGGGAATAAGGGTCCCAAGTTGGAGAACTCATTGGGGGACCCCACTGGGGTCATTGTTATGTCCAGAGAAAGGCCCAGGCAGTCAGGAAAGCCCCTAAAAATGATCCACAGGAGTCCCAGCCCACTGTGAGATGCCCTAGTGAGTGACTCCAGGTTCTGTCAGCTATGCTGTCCTGCTCTGGGGCACAGGACCTGGGACATAGGACCTGGGTCACAGCCCCCCACAGCCTTCAGGAGGGCCCCTGACAGGAAGAGAGGCAAGAATCCCAGGGCCTGCTCAGAGTTTGTGGGAGGTTCTAAAAGATGGTACATGGGAAGCTCCTCTCACAGGTCAAGCTGGTCTTTCATTGTAACTGTGGCTGCCATCAACGTACATCGTGATGGATGACCTAGGAGAGGTAACTTCCTTGGCCATTTGCCTAACAAATGCTAGTCACCCTGTCACATCCCTAGCATGGGCCAGGTTTAGGCTCCAGAGCAGGAACAGCTGAGCTTGGTGCTGCCCTGGGGCCATTAACTAACAACTGACAGCACTACATGAGGCAGTGCCATAGCCCTACCAGCAGCAGTGCTCTGCCAACCCCAGGGCCCTACCCCTTCTTGTCCCTGAGAGTCCCATCGGCCTGTCGAAGGCAGAAGCAGTCATCGCGACGAGAGGGAACTTTGCCTTTTAAGGCCTCGCCAGCTACAGTGCCAGCGCAAAGGAGCCTTTAAAGGGCATTTCTGGCTGGGGAGGCCTGCCCGTCCCCAAATCCAGAATAAAAATAGAAGCGGCGCCCCAGATGGCTTGGTTTCTCCAGCTCCCCAGAAGGGCCTCATTGAGCCCGCAGGGCGGGCAGTGGGGGGCACACTGGGCAGGGCACCTAGCCTTGGGGAGTGTGCAGCCTGTACTATGTATCTGGGCTGGGACTTTGTGAGACAGTGGCAGTGGTACCTTGGCCACCACTGGCAAAGCAAGGCCAGAGAACACCCACAGGATGGCACTTTTAGGAAAGGACCTTCACAACAGACTGACCCATACACTCAGCAAGGTCTCCCTGTCACATGTAGACTGGAATAGAGCCTTATAAACTTGGGGGCACCGTCTGGGAGCCCCTTTTGTCCCTCGGCCTGAGTACAAGTATCACGAGGGCAAGGACATGTGCCAGTCCCTGCTGGATTCCGAGTCCAACACACAGGTGTCAAATAAAGACAGAGTAGAAACCTGGCCAAACCCTGACACCCCTTAGGGCAGAAACTGCTAATTGGGTACTCATAGGCCACTTCTATCCCCCAGGTATGTTCTGCTTGCCTGTGTAATGTCCCCAAAAAGTCTGAGTAAATTGCAAACCTGGGAAAAGTGGTAGGTTTTCTGGACATTAGGCCAACACCAGCATCTTCCCTCATAGCCATCCCTCCCTGGCTAGTGCTGAACTTGCCCCTCTCTGAAGAGTCTGCACTCTCCAGCCCATCCCCCCCAGGCCCATGCTCACCTAAAGTAGTCGCTGCAGGCAGCGAGGACCACCTTGTGTGCATGGAAGGTCTCTCTGTTGACTGTGAGCACAACGTCCAGGAGCTGACCCTGCGATCGAAGTGTGGCCAGGCCCTGCAGAAGACTGGTGCTATGGCAGGGCGCTGAGAAGGTACACTTGAGAGCTCCGTTCTTATCGGCCATGCTGTGGGAGAATAGAGTGGGGTGGCAGGCTCAGAGGCCTCAGGGTCTCAGCCCAGGGACCCTGGGCAGCTAGCACAGGCTCTGAAGCTGCCCCAGGCATGGGGGAAGTCACCGAACCAACCCCAGAGAAGTAGAAACAAGGCCTGGATCCTGACCATGTCTGCCACCTGCCCACTGAGCTTTGGCAGTGCATGTCATTTGCTGCCTGTGATATGGGCAAAGTTTCACACAGGACCTGAGGAGACAACGTGTCCCCTTTTTTTTCAATTCAGGTGAGATTCACATAACATACATTTCACCATTTAATGTGTATAGTTCAGTGGCATTTAGTATATTCAAGTATTGTGCAACCACTGCCTTTATCTAGTTCCAGAACATTTCCATCATCCTGGAAAGAAACCCCATCCCCATGAGCAGTCACACCCCATCTCCGCTCCTCCCATCCCCTCTTCCATCCCCTGGCAACCACTAATCTTTCTGTCTCCATGAATTTGCCTGTTCTGGACATTTCATATAAATGGAATCAGACAAGTGGCCTTTTGTGGTTTTTGTGTCTTGCTTCTCTCACTCAGTATTATGTTTTCAAGGTTCATCTCCATTGTAGCATGTATCAGTGCTTCATTTCTTTTTATGGCTGAGTAATATTCCGCTGTGTGAATGTATGAATGTACAATTTCTTTATCCCTTCAACTATCTATGAACATTTGGGTTGCTTCCAACCCTCTCCTTTTAAAAACTCTTATGCCATTATTTTTTATTCTAAACGTGTCTCCTGAGTGCTACACTCTCCACGTCACCCATGTCCCCTATGCCCCAGCAAGATGCCCCATGGGTAAACCCATCTCTCCTCTACAGAGCATGGGTGGGATTAAGGTGCTAGCACAGAGCCCCATTGTGAGTATGGAGGAGGAACTCAACCTGCAGCTTCTCAGGAGTGCTCGGCCCTGCAGACAGGGGCACCTCAGGCCAGCCCCTCAGGCCAGCCCCTCATTGGGGGGGAGGGAGTGCCACCTCTAGAAGGGCCCAGCCTTCAAGGGCCAGCCACTTTGACAACTGCCCAGAATGCCTCTGTGCCCAGCACTCTGGGGAAGGTCAGCCACATGACCACAAAGTCACCCTGCCGTTTTCAGAAGAATTTGGCTATGAGCTACACTACACTCTTTGGCTGCCCAACCAAGGGGAAAGGTCCATCAGTCCCACCTTCCAGGGACGGAACAGGCTAAGAAGCTTATCCATGGGCCCAGAGCTGTGAGAGGATACAGCAGAATCTGAACCTGTCCAGGGAAGCAGCAGGCTGCAAGGGATCTTTCTGTCACCTCCTGACCAATGTGGGAAAAACAGAGCAAATTGTGGGGAAGCCACAAAACCAAGAATATCTGCTGTAAGAAGATGGATTTACCTATGGAGGCAGCTTGCTGGGGGGATGGGGATTCCTGCAGCTCCAAATGAGAATTCAGAAGGCAAAGGTAGTTTTAGAATTTTTTTTTTTTTTAAGTTTTAAAAAGGAGAGTGGTGGCAATAATGCAAATGCGCATCAACGGAAGAGTAGATAAATAAAATGTGGTATGTGCACATAATAGAATATTACTCAGCCTTATGAAGGAATGAAGCTGATTCATGCTACAATGTTGACAAACATGAAAAACATGATGTTCGGTGAAAGAAGCCAGTCACAAAAGGCCACATGTTGTATGATCACATTTATATAAAATGTCCAGAACAGGCAAATTCAGAGAGACAGAAAACAGATTAGGGGTTGTTAGGGGATAGGGAGGAGAAACGGGAAGTCACTGCTAATGGGGACAGGGTTCCCTTTGGAGTGAAGTACTCTGGAACTAGATGTAGATGATGGTTTCGAAACATTGTAAATATACTAAATGTCACTGAATTGTTCACTTTAAAATGGTGGTTTTTATATTATGTGAATTTCACCTCAAAAACAAAAAACAGCCTAGCCAGTTTTGCTCAGTGGTTAGAGCGTTGGTCCACAGACTAAAGGGTCTTGGTTCAATTCTAGTCAAGGGCACAAACCTAGGTTACAGGCTCGATTCCCAGCCCTGGTCTGGGTGAGTGCAGGAGACAACCAATCAATGTATTGCTATCACATTGATGCCCCCCGCCCCTCCCCGCACTCTCTGAAAAGCAATGGAAAAAATATCCTTGGGTGAGAATTAAAAACAGAAAAAGGAAAACAACAACAAACAAACAAACAACGCCAAAACAGAATGAAAGGACATCTGAGCCTTCTCAGGTCTTGCATAAAACCTTGCATGACACCCAGCACCTCAGTGTATGAGGAGGCCCTCCATCACCCCCATGTCCCCTTTGCTGCTTCATCTCAGAAAACTTTAGTATACTGCATTAATGAATGAATGGTTTGGAGGCCCCAGTACATCACTTCATCCTCCAGACACAACAGGAGCAGACAATGCCATCATCACCAAGGTCAGGCCCCAGTGGATCAAGAACCCCCCAGGACTTTCCCAGCCTACTCCCACCCCACCATCCCAGCACTCTGCTCCCTCCCCAACCTCGGGCTCTCTGGAACTTGCTTTCTCATTCCTGGGACTGACACCTGCCCACAAGTGAGGGCCAGTCTTCCCAAAAAAGCAGAAGGAGAAAGCAAGCTCCTGGGCCCCACTGCCCACCAACACCCAAAGCACTCCAGGGGGTAAGAAGGCTGATGCCAAGCATCAGCTGGATCCATGCAGTTGCTGCCAACCTAAGGTCCCTGACCTTGCACCAATCTCAGTGTCCTTCCAGAGAGCCTTGGGGAAGGGGAAGGGCCAACCAGGGGCAGAGAGGCTGCAAGGTATTCTGGGTCCTAAAGGTGTGGGGACATGGCTGGGGTACACAGAACATGACAGAAAGGACACAGCTTGCACTTGGTAGAAAGGTTTCCCACCCATGGGAAGCAGGAACATACATGATATAGAGCCCAGCGCCATTGTTTTCTGGGCTGTCAATGCTGCAGGGCCTGGCGTGTCTGGGAGGCTGGGTGTGCGGCCCTCCTAAAGGCCATAGAGGAAAGAAAGAAAAGGGGTTCAGGAGAACCCTGAGTCTCTAGCTAGGCCCAGTTGCCTCTCCTCACCAGGTAGAGGGAATGCCCACCTCACATATCCCCTCCTCTCCCTGGCACAGAGCAGCCGGATCTACTGCATCCAGCCCACCCTTCCTGACTTGCCAGTCTCTGTTCTGTCAGTTTCCCAAGACCCCACGATGGAGCCAAGTCCTGAGATTATGAACAGAATGTCATTGGTTCATGAATCCTCGGGAGTCAAAGAACCTCCAAGTACGCCACCCCTCCCCATTCCTCCCCAGTCCCCAACCAGGGCTGCTCTGTGTTGTACAGCCAGTGCCAAGACACCTCCAGGAAAGGGGTCTCACTGAGCCCTCTTGCTTACACACTCTGATGGGCCTCTGTGCCGCCTCAGCCAAGGCCCTGTCCCACACAAGCCTCCAAGGACCCCTTAATGTACTCAGTTCCATCCTACACCACCACTGGCTTTGTCAGCCCCTAGACCCTTTCCCATGGATGGAAGGACACAGCAAGAATAAGGAGCAACCTTGTCCTCATTGGGCACACGCCCTAGGAACTGGGACCAAAGAGGTCAAACCATCCAGAATCAGCTTCATACTGCAGGGAAGATGCAGAGGCCAGAAAATGGTGGTGCCCCAGCTTCTCTTCCCAGCCCTGCCACCCCTATGCTTAGTGATGACCATGGGATCTCTCCCTAGAGGGAAAAGAGCTTGTCTATATCCTGGGTGCTGAGCCTTGGTCCCTGCTTCCACAGAAGGCCATCCTGGCAGCCATGCCTGGGGTCCTGCCTGCAGCAAAGGCATGCCGAGCTGCCTCCCCCCACCTCCACAGCTCCTCTGTCCCCCTAGCTCCTCCAGCCAGGGCTGGTGAACCATCTTCTTTGTGCAGCACATTGACCTGAGGGGGTCAGGACAGCTGGTGTGACCCCTTGGAGCCTCCCTCCCAGGAGCAGACTTGGACTCAGCAGGTCCAAACACCAATATGTCACCTTCATCACCAGGATTTCCTAAAGCTCAAACCCAGAGCCTGACCCTGAGTGGAGTGTCTGAGGAACAGGCCAGGACCCAAATGCTGGGAGATGCATATCAGTGAGACCCACTCCTCCAGGAAACCTGCCCCTGCTATACCACGGACCTCAACTCACCAAGCTCTGGCACCTAGTATGAGAAGCATAAGGAGGATTCTGATCCCTGCCTTGCCATCAGTCAGCTGTGTGACTCAGACACATTCCCTGTTCTCCAGGTCTTTATTTTCTTGGCTGTCAAATAGAGCTGGCAGGAGCACAGATGTCACAGGGCTGTGATGAGGCTCCTCAGCCCCCATCATCTCCTGGGAAGTGATGGACTGCAGACCACCTACTTCCCTCAGCTTCCCTTTGGGCTGGGGAGGTGGCAAGGTCCAGTAGGGGGCTGTATCTTGCCACTACTCATACAAGCCACCCATGAGCCACTGAACAGGGTTAGGCACTTGGGAACTTGAAGCCTGGAACCACCCACAGAGCCTTGGCACACGGTAGGTGCCCATCGAGCCAGGCTGGCCTCTCTGTGGATACCTTGTTTCACAGATTCTGTGCATTCTGCAATTTTGCTTTCAGATGGTCTCATGTTTTCTTACAAGTTCCTTGGAGACTTTGGGGCAGGGCAGGAGGACTTCCTGTATTTCCTTTAAGCCGAAGGACTGATATGCATGTTCACATTTTCACAAGATATCACACCAGGGCCAACTTTATTGTAAAGCTACTCTGTTCCTGAACATATATTACATATATTTACTGTTGTCCTCCATATATAAAGAGCCCCAAGAAATCAATACAAAGCTAGCAATCTCACAGAAAAATGCACAAATGATGTGGGCTGACAGTTCATAGGAAAGAAAGCACAGTTGGCTAGAGAGACCTGAGAGTAGGCCTCTTCCAAATATGGAAAGTATGCTCATCAAGGGACTGGCTTTACTCCTCAGGTAGGCAGAGTCATCAGGTTATCTCAGAGCAGACATTCATGTCTGTTCCCAGCAGGAATGTGAAGTGGGACAACCTCCAAGAAGGCAGTTAGGCAGACCTAGCAAAATTCTAAGGGCTCACACACCCTCGATCCAGGAAGTCTACTTCAGGGATTTACTTGAGGTGTACTAACATGTGCAAGAGAGATGAGCAAGGCCTGGCGAGGCGTGGCTCAGCAGCTGAGCATCAACCTAGGATCCAGGAGATCGGGGTTCGAATCCCGGTCAGGGCACATGCCCGGGTTGCACGCTCAATCCCCAGTCGGCATGCAGGAGGCAGCTGATCAATGACGACTCTCTCATCATTGATGTTTCTATCTCTTTCTCTCCCTCTCCTTCCCTCTCTCTGAAATCAATAAAAAAAAAATTTTAAACATATCTCTTTTGATTTCAGAGAGAGGAAAGGAGGGGGAGAGAGAGATAGAAACATCAATGATGAGAGTCATTGATCAGCTGCCTAGCCCGCAACCTGGGCATGTGCCCTGACCGGGAATCGAACCCCGATCACCTGGATCCTAGGTCGATGCTCAACTGCTGAGCCACGCCCAGCTGGGCAAGATTTTTTTTTTTTAAAGAGAGAAAGATGAGTGAGGATATTTCCCAAATGCCATTTCTGGGGGGTAAAGATAGGAAATGAGCTAAATGCCCTTCAAGGAGGTACAAAGAATTATGGTGCCTTCTGATAGGGGCTGCCTTTCAGCTCAGCATAGAGGCGGTTAAAATGTTCATATGTGGGTGTTAGGATGCCCAGGCTGGAACCTCAACCAAGCCCACTGAGCTGTTGCTTACAGGGTGTGGGCTAAGCTACAACAAGTGAGTAGGAAGCAGCCATTTTCTGCGTACACATCCTCCTCGTGCTGGGCAAGGCTCCCAGCATCCCACAGGTTTCCTTCCTCCCATCTCAAAGATGGAACAACTGTCCTCGAAGCCCCTGTACTACCCCTTACACACATCTCAGCCTCTGGGGAGCTCAGAGAGGGAGGGAGGGAGCCAGGAGGGGCCAGAGTCCCAACCTAGACAGAGAGACAGGCATGGCTGGGCAGAGGTGGGCAGGAGGAGGAGGGAGTGCTGGGGCCTGGGACCAATGACTAAAGCAAGGACCCATTACTCAGGCCAGCCAGACAGGGGGCGGCCACTCTGGCGGGGCCATAGGCGTCCAGGAAGGCGGCAGCAGCCCTCGGCCAGCCAGAGTCTCTAGACGGCCACCCGAGCATGGTCACCAGCACTGAGTCATTGGAGCCAGTGCGTCAGCAACTGGTCAGGGTGTCTCTGGAGGCTGCTCACTGCTGTCTCGGCGGACTCTCTGCCTGGAACTGGCCTCTGAGGGGCTGCATATGTCCCTGCAGACTTGGCCTGGGCTCAGGATTATCCTAATGTCCTACCCCCACGCTGCGCCCCCTACCCCAGCATTGTCATTGGGAACCTCTGGCTGGCTCAGGCCTGTGCTAGACATGGGAACATGGCCTCTGCCTCCCTTGGGGTTTCCCCTGTGCAGGAGCTGATAGCTCATGGGACTGGGCTAAGTAAATGCCCCCAGATGGACCACCAGTGGCAAGATCCCCACAATCTCTCAGGTGATCCCAGCCACTGAGCCCACTGTCCACACTGTCACCAGCTCCCTACTAGTGTCCCCTACATGGGCTCCTTCTCCCCAGTCCTTCATGGGGTCACTCTCTGAATATACTACAGGCTGGAAGACTTGCCTCTGGTTCTGCTTTGGGGAGACTCAGCCCAAGGCAGGGCGGCATAATGGGGAGAGGACACAGGAAGTACAGAGCCACAGCAGTGACAGGGCCCCATGGTGGAGGTGGAAACTCCCCTCTTCCTGCCCTTGCCCACTGCTGGCCCTGGTGTCCATGGTCAGTTTCCCAACCCTACAGGAGATCTCCAAAGCCCCGGAACAGTTCTTTTCATTGGAATGTCAAAAAAAAAAAAAAAAGGGAAAAAGCAACAACAGGAATTTCATGGAAACATTTCTTTGGGGTTTTGTAAAATCCTTTCCCACCCCCACATGGAGCCCAAAGCTCAGGCCAGAACAGAGTCTGCCGGTATTGCCCCTTTAACATACTGTTCTGACATGCAAATTCCCTCACTTCCCCTCAAAACGGAGAGCACTTCCACTTTCAAAGCCAATTTTGGTTTTATTGTCCATGTGGCTCCAAGGAGCATAGCAGCACAGCACAGCTGGTTGGCTCATACCCCGGCTGACACTGTACCAGGGAGTTCAGCCACTCCACCCAAGGTCCCAGGAGCATAAGAAGGGAAGATATTGCACTTCAGGGGGCAGAGACCCAGAGAGCGGGACAGAGACCCAAAGAGAGAGGAGGGCAGAGATCCAGAGAGAGGGGGAGATAGAGACATACAGAGAGGGCAACAGAGACCCAGAGAAAGAGGGACAGAGACCCAGAGAGGGGGAATTGGACTCTCTGATGAAGCTCTGGCAGCCAGCTGGTCCACTTCTCCACCCTATTTCACACACCTCCCTCCCCTACCTCCTGTCCAGCCACTTCTCCACCCTATTTCACACACCTCCCACCTGCTCCTACCCTTCACAAGGTAGGCCCACTAAGCACCTATTACAAGTGGTTCTTCATAGGCAACCTCATGAATTCCCTAACAGCCCGGGAGGACAGTGCAGCAAGTGTCTCCTTTAAGACAGGAGACCGAGGCCCAGCATGGCCCCCATGCCTGCTCACTATAATGCAGCCTACTGGCTCTGCCAAGGCCACGGCATGCTCCTGGGTACACAGCTCCGTGGGTAAGAGGTGAACCAAAGCCAGGGTCTCACACGCCCACAGAGGCAGACAGCCCAGCCACTGTTACCGTGGTTACAATATTTCACAGCTCAGGGTACTATGCTCACAGCTCAAGGAAAGAGTCTCCATGACTTGGCACCTTGCACTGGCTCACGGCCCCCACTCACGTCAGTGCCTCTCTCTTGGGACTGTTCTGCTCCCCTCACCCTAGCAAGCCCATTCTGGGGCCATCCTTACAGATAAGGGGCAGCTCCTTCAGAGATGCCTGTAGTTCTCCAGTAGGGATTGATCCCAGGGCTTTCAGTTGGGGGGGGAGGGGACAGTAGAGGAAAGCTTAGAACCTCTGGGTGGAAAAGCATGGAGCCAGGAGCAGATGAAGGTTCCCACAGCAGTGTCCCAGCAGGCCAGGACATCAATCTACTGACAGAGACCCATAAAAAGGGGGAAAGAGACACAGAGAGAGGAACAGAGACCCAGGGAAAGAACAGAGGTCCAGAGAGAGGGGGACAGAGACCCAGAGAGAAGGAGACAGAGACCAGAGGGAGGGGGAATGTGGGGTGGGGTAGGGTCAGAAACTCAGAGAGAGGGGGGATAGAGACCCAGAGAGAGAAAAAAGAAAACCCAGACAGGGCCCCAGATCCCATGTCCTCCAAGCCTGGAATCTCTCCACAGCATCAGCAGTTAAGTTGTTTATTTTTCCCTCCTGGTCAACATGCTGGTTATCTTCCAGCATCTTCTGTGATAATTTAAAACAGACTGCCCAGCGCCATGCCAATCTGTGCACCCTATGGGTAGATCTGTGTGTGTCCAGGGAGGGTAGGTGTACTGGGCCATAGGTGGGAGCAGAGCCTAGTCCACTCCCTATAACTTGCCCTGCCTCCTCCAAGAGCCAAAAGCTATGGATATGGCCAGACCCACTCTAAGCCTGCCCTGGGAGCACATCACCTGCAGAAACCCCCTCTCTCAGCCGTGAAAAATAGCCCCAGGCCAGGCCCCCCACACCCCCTAATCTTTCTCCTGGCATCACCATCTGGAGCTTTCACCCACATGTATGGCCTTCATTTCTGCCTGTCTGTGCCTGTGAAGCAGTGATAGGGTGACAGAAGAGAGGGGGTGTCAAGGAGTGCCCAGAAGGAAGTACTGCGCAACCTGCCCATAGCTGGGGCTGGCACCTCCTGAGAGCCCCATGTGACAGCCAGGGAGGCTGAGACTGGGGAGGGTGGTGGGGAAGGCAGGCAGGTTCTGGAACCTGTATTCACCTTGAAAGAGCCTTCATGAATCCTCTTGAGGACCCTAGAGGTGAGAAAAGCTGCTCCCACCCTGCCCAGCCCTATGTCACCAGCCCCACAATGAGACCCTGCCCTGAGGCCTGCCTAAGATCCCTCAAGCAAAAAGCCTGGCATGGGGTAGCCCCACCTAGTGTCGACTCAAGACAGGCTCTGCCAGCTCAATCGTCTTGCCCTTCTGTGACTGTGATGGGGACAAATGGCACAAATTCCTATGCTTCCCTAGTACTCACTGGGTCACAGTAGAGTACTCTGCAGACACCATCCACCCTCCTGCCAGCAGAAGCACATGACATCAGACCCCGTCACTCCTCTGCCAAAGGCCCCTGTCACTCTCCATAGCCTCACAACTCATGGGCCATTGTGAGCCCAGTGCCCCTCAAACCAGGCCAAGGCCTCCTGTTCAGGCTCCAAGCCCTCATCCCAGCTTCTGACTGACGTGCCTGGGAGCCCAGGACTAGTGGGGATCTAGCCACTACTGATGGACAGGAGGACCACGTAGGCAGTGCCCACCATTCCCAGACCTGCCTAACGCTAGCCACTTCTCAAAGCTAGGAAAAAAAGGACATCCAAACCCAACTTCCCTTGCCAGCAGCAAGGTCTCTGCCCCCACAATCCCCATCCCTCCCTGTCCTGGTGAGAACCCACTCCATACAGGGCTATGGGCGGGGTGGTGCAGACCTGGCTCCTGGCTTACCTCTCAGTGGGCAGTATGGCAAGGGGAACACCACTATCATCACTATCTTACAGAGGGCATTTAGGCACAAAGGTTCAGGTACAGAGAGGTCCAAGGCGACACAGCACACAAGAGACATGGCTGGTATCGTCCTCTCTCTAGCCCCAGATGGGTGGACCCATGATCACTGAGACCACTGGCCAGGGGCACCAAGCCACAAAGTGGATGAGTTGCTGTACAGCAGGAAAGGCAGGACGTGGTTCCTTGGTGCCAGCCATGGCAAGGGTGTAGATTAGCCCACTAATCTAGCCGCTACATGGAAGATTGCCCCACTCTGGCGAGTCATTCTGGGAGAGTCCCACCCAGGTCTCTCAGACCCCCAACCTGGATCTATTTGTTTTCCCAACTCATCACTCTGTCTGGCACATCACCTCTCTGTTTCCAGCCTATCTCCCCAAGGCTGAAACAGGAACCTCACCAGGGCAGGGTTCTGCTGTGTTCCTATGCCTGGCACCATGCCCAGAATGTGCTCAGAGTTCAGTCGCACTTGTCGATTGGATGCTGCAGTGGATGGATGGATAGATGGGTGGGTGGGTGGATGGGTGGACAGGTAGATGGATGGGTGGATTGGTGGATAGGAGGGTAAGTGGATAGGTGAGGTAATAGATGGATGGCTGCTAGGTGGCAGCACTGGCTAGGGCTTGACTCATATCTCTGCTCTCTACAAATCTCTACTGCACATACCTGCTCTGTTCACCCCATCCATGCACCCTACTGGGACTGGGAGTGGGTATCCTTTGACTGTGCTCAACCAGGAAGCCTGCAACAAGATTTTCTCTGGGACATCTGGCCTCCACACTTTGCTCATACTGTGCCCTGTGTTGAAGGGACAGCTCCTCCTGCCCTCTCACATTTCTCCCTGTACTGCACTCCCAAGTCCCCCAGTTCTTCCATGTTTCTCCAAACTTTCACCTTCAAGCCTTCTTGAAGCAGGTCGCCCATGGTCTTCCTTTGCCCTCACAGTCCAGCCAGATCTCCCAATAGCTTCCTTTGCCCCACAAAGCCCAGTGGCACCCCCCCATGCCGTGAGTAGCAGGGGCAGACTAGTGAGTAGGTCTCAGGCTGAGGCTTCACCTGTTCCATGCCCACTGACTCAAGGCTGGTCCCAGTAACAGCCCATCCTCCCACATTATCCCTACTTCACTGAACTTGGAAACAGAGCCACCTGAATGAGCAAAACCCCTTCACTCTACAAATAAGGCAAGTATGTGCATGACTGCATGGCCCCAGAGCACCGCTCAAAAACCCAGTGACATTCCAACACTGCCAAATTCCAGTGTCTCAGGGCCCAGCCCAGCTGCCTCCTCTGGCAGGACAGGTGTTGAAGTCCTGAAAGGGACAGTTCTGCCAAATGGAATGGCATGTGCTCATGCCCAGTGGTGCCAGGCCAGATAGGCAGATACAGCATGGAGATGGCTCAGCCAGGCCCTTCCAAGAGCAGCACAAATTTAGGCATAAGAAGGGAACTGTCATGCACATCTTCATTTTAGGGGATGCCAACATCCCTCCCCTCTTCTGATGAGGTCCCCGTTTTCCTCAGGAATCCCCTATTCTACGCTCTCAGCCCCAGTGGTGGAGATCAGGAGACCCTGTCCCTTGGCTAAAAAGGGAGACTCATGACTTAGCCTGGCCAACCAGAGCCTCCCAGGCTCCCAGCCACACTGACTGGTCCCAAGATGGGGTTGTGGCTCATCTAATTCAATCAGGGTCTTCCCTGGGACTTTTTATAGACCCACCAGAATGGAGATTCCCCTTTCCCCTGAGGATGCTGGGATGGTGGGGAGCAAGGTGGGATCACCTTGAGAAATGGGAGTTACAGATTCCAGGAGAATCATCTGAGCCCTGAATCTCAGTGGACCTAAAAGTGAAACCCTCCCTAACACTTGTTAACCCTGGGTTAAAAAAAAACAAACACGTCTTTTTTTTTTTTTTTTTTAAACTGAAGGCAGTAAGTTGAGTTTCTGGTGCTCATAACCAAAGGGGGCCTTCAATGTCAGAAGCCTCAGGTCCTGGCTTCCTGACCACCACATTCCAGATGAGCCTCTGGAAAAACCACTGTGGAGTTAACAATTCTCTAGCTGCCACCTCTCCCAGCACTGCACACACACTTCCTACCCTGGGATTGGGAGGGGGGAGACGCAGCCACACTGGGCAATCTCTGGGTGAGTAGGTGGTGGCCATACTCAGCCTGAGCCCCGCCTGCCTGCAATGAGACAGCAGGCTCCCCTGTAAAGGTCAGCAAGCTACCCACGCCCCCCACTGCGAAAGTTCAGCAACTCTAAATGCTAAAATGCTGGAAGGATGCCTAAGGTTGCAAGGCAGCCCATGCCATCAGCCTCGACAAGGAAAACACTACCCATTGCTTCTGCAAGTGACTCATATGCAGCATAAACATTTGTGAACTCTCAACAGCCCTACCTACCTTAGAAGAAGGCGGGCCCCAATTATCCCCTTTTGTGACAGGAGAGGAGGGAGAGGGAAAAGAGAGAGAGAGCAAGAGACACCCTCCTGGGACTCCCAGACCTCACTGAGGCAAGCACATGGTTATAACTTCAGTCTTGGAAGTTTTCCACATAGAAGCTGCCTCGGGGTCTTCATTGGGGCTCCCTTACTTGCATGTCACCTTATGGGCACCTCACCACCCCCTGACCCCTTCCTCCAGAGAATGCCCCACTCTTAGCTCCAGTTACAGAAGATTCTGGGTGATCACGTCTCTGTTCCTGCTTCTTTTGGCAGACTGCTTCAACTCCTAACACCCCGTTGAGAGGAGAGCTCTCCGGATATCCAGCTCAGCGCACTCCCTGGTCCAGTCAGCCTTTGACCCCTGTGGAATTTTGTAGTCGTAGTGTCAGGAAACATCTTGGGCCTCAATTGGGTAACCGCCCTCGAGGCCTTTAAAAGCCCCAAGGTCCACCCTTCAATATTTCCTCCAGGCTGAGCATGTTCAATTCCAGAAGCAGCTTCATTCACAGAAAAGCTCTGAGATTCCCCAAAGGTGCTGGTTACTTCCTCCAGAATCACAATATTTTTATGTGTGGCAAGGTGGTTCATAGGAAGAGATTAGCCCTGGGCTGCTTGGCGAGGGGTCTAAAATCACCCTGGATACACCCCAAAATCTGTTCTGCAAAGAAGGAATGCTAGGGAGGATTCATCCTCTGCATCCTGAGCAGCCCTCTCTGCAGAGACCAGGACAGGTCGGGGAGGGGAGAAAGAAGGGACTGGAGACCCAGGGTTAACAAGTGCTAAAAGCTCATTGCACAGCTGCTAGCAGCTACCACAAAAGGAAGGGAGTCTGCCAGTAGGAACCTGGAGGGTGGCCCCCTCTTCCCACTGCAGGCAGTTTGATAAGAAGAGCAGTCAGCTGTTTCCATATTCAACACACAGCATTAAGATCTTACACAATGCACACCTGCCAAAAGGTACTATTCACTGGCTTCTCTCAAATAGGGCCAATTCACTGGCAACATGCCTGGGAATGTTTCTATCCAGATTCTGCCATGAAATAAAGGGTGGAGGAGGAGGGTAACCCTCACCCGGCTAGGCCATGAAGGACTGTTCCAGAAGCCTCTTGGTCAGGCCAGCAACCCTGGAAAACCCATCGCAGACTATGTGTAAAGTATTTGCTGGATGGGATCAGAGCCTCCATGATGAAGCCCTGCCTTAGGGAAGCACACATTCTTGGGGGTACGGGTCCTAAGCACAGAGAATGTTTATTGAACACAAATCAGAGGCAGACAGTGGACTGTGGTGGGCAGTGGGCCATGGTGGACAGATTGACCAGGCACCAAGGAGGCAACACTTGAGTTGTACAAAACGCTGAGACAGGGCACTCCAGTGGGAGCTGGGCTAAAGGACCAGGAGGGGTGCTGGCCCAAGAGGAGGGCAGAGTGGTGGAAGCTGGGGGGCCCGGCGGGTAGACTGAGGGGGTCACATTGAGACGAGGATTTTGTTTGGAGTGAGGAAGCCCCTGGCAGGTGTCAGATGGGGAAATGATGTTTGCTGATCCCTGCCTTGGAAGGGTCCCACCAGTTAGAATGGGGAGACGGCAGCGTAGACTGGAGGAAGAGGAGGTGAAAGAGGGGCCAGACCAAGATGTGGCTAACAGAGAGAAGGAGAGAGCAAATACGAGTGCATGTGGTGCGTACTCGCAAGGAGAAGCTCGGAGTCTGTTGGCAGGTGGACTCAAACTGGGGAGACCTCCTGGAGTGACAAGGCCTTTTCCAGGAGGAGGGACATTCCTATGGCCAGGATCTGCTGGCTGGAAGACCCAAGGAGAGGCATGAGGGCTTGACTTGGAGGTGGGATGTCTAACCTCTGCTCTTCCCAGCTTTCTATGGGATGCTGGCAGGCAGCACAGCCTCTCAGGTCAAGTGAGGGCTGATCCTCCCCTGCCTGCCCACCTACTCATGAATCCTCCCCCAGCATGCACTCCTAGATCCATGGCAGAAACCTGAGAGCAGGTGTCCCCTTGTCTAGCTGTCACCATCGGTCAGCACATTGCACAAGTTCAACCTCAAATCTTCCCCAAACCTATGCCTTCTCCAAAGTCCCAACCTTGGTCCACGCCCCTTCCTCTCCTGCCAGAGGGATCTGTCCAAAACACAAATCTGACCTAGGTGTCATCCTGTACCCCCAGTCTCCCGCCTCATCCCTCCTACCCACTCCAGCTCCTCTCTGACTCCAGACCCCTGAAAAGCCTGTCTCCTCCACCTTCAGAACGTGCACATACCCCTTGCCAGCACCCAGAGAACAGTCTACCTCGCTCAGCCCCCTTCACCTGAGCTGATGACACTAACCTTCATATAACACAAACCTTCAGACTCGGGTCAACCTAGTTCCTAAGTAGGCTTTCAGAACCTTTCCAAGAAGATGGGAACCTCCAACTTGGCCTTGGGATCATTTATGGCAACCACTGTTTCGCTAACTCCCTGCTTGCATATAGGAGCCCCAAGGGCAAGACCCGACTGTCCCCCCTTTCCTAGCAAGCCCAGCATCAAATACAATGGCAGGCACACAAGAGGCATGTGACAACCACCAGGGGAAGAGCAAGGTGTCATGAGTTCCATCCACATGTAGATGAATTGTTTCTATCTGGGCCCTTCCCCCTCTCCCTCCTTCTCCCACTTCCGTCCTTTTCCAGGGTCATCAACCACAAGTCTGAAACATGCCCTAAGACTAAAGGGAGGGAGTGCAGAGGAAACCCCACTTTTAAAGTATCTGGGGAGCCGGGGGAATGCAGACAGAAAACCTCCACCCTGGCTTTGTTGAGCTCTCCCCTGCAGATAGGCAATCAAAAATAATTGCCATTAAGGAAAGTGAATGATACACCGGTGGGCTCCCTGGAGATGGCATGATGATAACAGAAGCTAATCAAACCTTTCTACCCCAGTTACTATGGACAACAACAAGAAGGAGTCCCCAGGGGGTAGCAGCTACCAGGTGGAAGCGGTCCAGCTGTGAGGCAATCACGCTGCTCAATTCAGGGCAAAGTGTGGTGTGGAGTTTTCAGAGCAATTTCACATCATGAGTTCACTGGACCCTGCTGGGACTCTGTTGGTAGAGGTGAGGAACAGGGCACCTCACTTCCTGAGGTGCCCCCCAGCACCACCAGCCCAGCGCTCCCTCCAGTTCACCTCAGGTTCAACTGCCCCCATCCCAATACTCTGCCAAGACCAACTCAGCTTGTGCCCACACTCTGTTCAAGGCTCTCACAGTGGCATCTCCTCTGATGTTGCAAAAGCAGCTCAAACTTGACATGGTCCATTCTCCCACTGCCCTGCTACTGTCCCTCTCATGGCCACCAACTAATGATGCCATTGTCCTCCCAACTGCTCAGATCGACTACCACAGACTGAATATTAGTGTCTCCACAAAACTCATATGTTGAAAACTAACACCTAATGTGATGGTGTTAGACGGTGTGGCCTTTGGGAGGTGATTACGTAATGAGGGTGGAGCCCTTGTGAATGGGATCAGTGACCTCATTAAAGGGACCCCAGAAGTCTTAGACCCTTCCACCATGTGAGGAGACAGTGAGAATACACTGTTTATGAATCAGCTAATGGCCTCACCAGACACCTTGATCTTGAACTTCTAGCCTCCAAACTTCAAGAAATAAATTTCTGTTGTTTATAAGCCACCCAGTCTACAGTATCCTGTTTTAGCAGCTCAAACTGAAAAAGACCAACTTTCTCCTTTCCCCACCTGCCACACTGACCTGCCAACACCCCATGATCCCCTCGCAGCCCACATGGACACAGTAGACAGAACGCTGAGAACATCAGGACCACAGGGCAATGTCACTACCTCTGCATTAATACGTGCAATGTGCTCGGCACCCTCTGAACATACCCTTGCCCTAGCTCACTTCTTCCAAGCTACCCTGTCCTATGGGTCTGGGGTCCCACTTTCCAGATGAAGAATCTAACCCACAGAAGTGTGTGGATATGCCCAAGGCACACAGAGAGCAAGTAGGGGCTATCCTGCTCATGGAAGGAGGGGGCCACAGACACATGGGTGTGATGAGGCTCCTGAAACCACCAGATCTCCCAGAATTCCCAAGAGGAGTAGTGGAGTTCCCATGTCTGAAGGGCCAGCTGAAAAAGAAGATGAGGCCAAAGCAACAACAACCTTCTCAAAAGGCAAGTCATCCCCCAGTCTTCTGCACAGGCGTCATGTCCTGCACCCAGATACCCCTGCCTCACCGGTGCTCCAGAAGCAGCATGAGTCAGCAAGTCTGGGCCCCATCTAGACACCTTTAGGGAAGAGGATGCCAAAGGCCCAACGTCTGAAGAGCTTCCGTGGAGAAAAGTCTCCTCTGGAACTCGGCCAACTAGGTACCTCATAGCAATGGAATTTTAGCTAGGGAGGTTCAACTCCCTGGAGAGTACCTCCTCCCCCTCACAACACCCTGCATGTTCGCAAACCTCTTCTCCCTCCAGGAACCTGGACCTTATGGAGGGCCAGAAGTGGAGCTAGGAGGGGACCTACTAGAGGACAAGTGTCTTTTGTGTGAGTGAGCTTGCAGCCAGTCCACCTCCCCTCCTCAAGCTCTGGTGGAGGCAGCCATGCTCCATCTATCCTGGAGGTTCGACTCAGTCATTAACGACCCTCTACTAGGCAACGGGTTTTTTGTTGATCCCTCAAAATAGGAAGGAAAGAGAACAAGCTTTTCTCTTTCATTTTCCTCCCTTGGTTGCAGAAGAGAGAAACTGGAACAAACAAGTTATATAATACTGGGGGTAGTAGGGGAGTACAGTCCCTTGAGGAGTTTCTCAAGCTATGGGACTGCTGGAAGGGCCAAGGGGAAGACAGGAACTGTCCCCATCCCAGGCCAAGTGGCAAAACCCTTCATGGGACAAAAAGGCAGATGCAGACACCTCCTGGCAAGCTGAAAAGCCAGCCTCCCAGACAAGGCCAGCCAACCCATGCCCGCTGCAGTCCCACAAGTCTCCCCAAGAAGGCCAGGGACCAACCTATCCATAGATGAGACTTCCCACCTGCCAGACTGCAAGACCTAGAGAGCTTTTTCACATGCTATCCATCCATTCCCCCTCCCTCCTGGCCATATTTCTTGAACACTTCCTTCCTCTGTGTAGCCTGTGCTCTAGACATACAAGACATGTTCTCCACCCTCAAGGCATTTCCACTAATAAATACACCAAGTAGTGTTGGGTGGTAATAGTGTGATCAAGGATACATGACAGCCATAGGATCCAGCAATTTTGCTCCTGGTATGGAGCCCAAAGAACTGAACATAGGGGTTAACACAAAAACTTGTACATGCATGTTCATAGCAGCACTATCCAAAATAGCCAAAAGATGGATCCAACCCCAATGTCATCAGCTGGTGAATGGATAAACAAAATGTGGTATGTCCACACCATGAAATATTATGCAGCCATAAAAGAATGAAGTACTGATATACACTACAATGCAGATGAACCTCAAAAACATTACATGGACTGAAAGAAGTCAGTCATAAAAGATCCTGTATTGTATGATTCTATTTATAAAGCAGGTAACTTGATAGAGACAGAAAGTTGTTAAGGGCTGGGATATAAAGAGAATGAAGAGTGACTGTTAATGGGGACAGTCCATAACCCTCTTGGGGTTATGGAAATGTTCTGGAACTAGACAGAGGTGATGGATACACAACATTGTGAATGTGCTATATACCACTGAATAGTACACTTTATTTTTTTTAATTAATTAACTTATTTTTTTAATCTTCACCCAAGGATATGCTTATTGATTTTAGAGAGAGGGGAAGGTAGAGTGAGAGAGAAAGAAAAAGAGAGAAACATTGATGTGAGAGAGAAACATCGACTGGTTAACAGGGTGTCAAACCCTCAACATATGTATGTACCCTGCCTGGGAATCAAACCCACAATCTTTCAGTATACAGGACAATGTTCCAACCAACTAAGCCACACTGCCAAGGCTGAATTGTACGCTTTAAATAAGTAAGTTTTTATTTTATATAAATTTTACCAAAACACACACACACACTGTACACTACAAGGTAACCAGAAAAAGTGTTCCTGGGGCCAGTTGAATGCTGGTAAGCAGGCAGGTGGCTCTGAGAGGCCATGACCTGGGAGTGTGGAAGGATGAAGAAGAATGAAGTATGGGCAAGTCATACACCAGGCCTAGCTGGCCTGTTTGGAAGAAATGAAGGAAAAAATAAGTGAACAATGCTACAAAGGCCTCTACGTTTCAAAAGATCCTTGCAGACTACTGTGTGCCACAATCTCCTTCAAAACCTCGTCCTTTTCTGTATGTTCCATCTCACCATATTAGGGCTTCTTGCCTTCCTCCCTATACAAGCACCACAGGTATGACACACACATACGCCATCGGTTGCTCCAGAAACACAACAGTGGATGGAAGGGGATAAATGAGCATCTCAGAGATGACGGAGACTTCTTTTTCTTTTAAATATGTTTTAGGACTTGGGGTTTTTTCTTTTTCTAAAATGTTTTTACTGATTTTAGCGAGAAGGGAGGGGAGAGGGAAAGAGAGAGAGAAACATCGATCAGCTGCCTCCTGCACACACCCCCACGTGGGACCAAGCCTGCAACCCAAACATATGCCCTGACTGGGAATCAAACTGGTGACCTCTGGTGCATGGGACAACACTCAATCCACTGAGCTACACTGGCCGGGTGGCGGAGATGTCTTTTGAGAAAGTGCCTCCATTTAGAAAAGATTTCTTAGGTATGGCATTAAAAGTATGATCTATAAAAGAAGAACACTGATAAAATGCATCTCATCAAAATAATAAACATATGCCCAGTGAAAGATATTAAGAAAATGAAAAGACAAGTTGCAGACTGGGAGAAAATATTTGCAAATCATATATCTAATAAAGGATTTGTATCCAGAATACATAAAAAACTCTTAAGTCAGTAAGAAGAGCCCTGGCTGGGTAGCTCAATTGGTTAGAGAGTCGTCCTGATATTCCAAGGTTGCAGGTTCGATCCCTGGTCAGGGCACATAAAGTAGTTAACCAATGAATGCATAAATAAATGGGACAACAAATCAATGCTGATCGATCTCTCTCTCCCTTCCTCTCTCTCTCTCTCTAAAATCAATAAATTAAAAAGAATATTTTTAGGTCAATGAGAAGACAACTCAACTAAAAAATGGGCAAAATGTTTGAAGACACTTTATCAAAAATATGAAAAGCCAATAAGATCATGAAAAAATGTCCAACATCATTAGTTATTAGGGAGATGCAAATTAAAACCGAAAACTGCTAAAATTAAAGACTGGCCACATCAAGTGTCGGTGTGGATGGGGAGCAACTGAGACTCTCACGCGTTGCCGATATGAATGCAACATGGTGCAGCTACCCTACCATATAGGACCCAGTCATTTCACTCCTAGGTATTTACCTGAGGATGGAAGTATATGTCTCACAAAGACACATAATCAAATCTTCACAGCAACTTTATTTGTAATTATCAAAATGAAAATAACCAGTAAATGGATAAACAAACCATGTCCATCCATACAGTGGAACACTATGCAGCAGTGAAAAACAACAAACTTCTGATACTTGTGACAACATAGATGAATTTCAAAAACATTTTGTTAAGGGAAAGAAGCCAGTCACAAGAAGCCACAGATTGGATTATCCCATTCTTGTAAAATTTCTAAAAATGCAAAATTACAGAAAACAAAAGCAGATCAGGGTGTGCCTTGGGCTGAGGGTGGGAGCGGGGTTCACTGCAATGGGCTTGATGGAACTCTTTGGCGTGATGAAAGTAATCTGAAAAACTGGATTGTGTTAATGAGTGTATACTCATAATCTATAAATTTATTTTTATTGAATTTATTGGAATGACATTGGTTAATAAAATTATATAGGTTTCAGGTGTACAATTCGATAATACATCATCTGTATATTGTATTGTGTGTTCACCACCCCAAGTCAAGTCTCCTTCCATCACCATTTATCCCACCCTTATATATTTATTAAAAGTCAATGAACTGCTCAGCTAAAATGAGTGAACAGTATGGTATGTAATTAATTATACCTCACCCTTGTCCCAGGTTATCCCACCCCAGGGCCCAAGGCAGGGACCTAGGGTTCACTGTTCCCTCTTGTCTGTTCCTTACATGCTTCCTCATACCTAGTCACCAAACCCTACCCAGGCTACCCCCTGAATGTCTTCCCAAATCCTCTGAATCTCGCTTGCTCCCCACTGGAGGCCTCCAAAACCCAGCTCATGCACCTGGGCCATCAGTTCTTTCGGGCCAGCACCACTCCAGGTCCCCACAATGAGAAATGACACCACAGCACACGAGTACTGACCAACTTCATCATTCATCATGTTGACTGAAATGATTTGCTCCCATAAACTCACCAGCGAGAAAGAGCCCAAATTTTGTCCTTGGTCAGCCAAGGGCAACAGGCTGTCCTGGGGGACAGGGATGGGAAGTTCTGGGCTATGGTGGCCCTGTGCAATGTAAAAAGGAAGGGAAGTCGTGTTCCCTAGGACAGGCGTTCTTCCCCTCTGAAAACCCAGAACAACACATGTAAACAATAAGTTTTACACCAATTCTGGGGTTTAAGCAACCAGTCTCAGGATTTGGCCAAAGGGAAAGGGTACCTCCCTCTGACCAAAGGGGATGAATTCTGCCCCCTTAGTCTGAGGGCAAGGCCTAGCTTTGCCCTGGCTGGTTTGGTTCAGTGGTAAGAGCATCGGCCTGCAGGCTGGAGGGTCCCAGGTTCCATTCCAGCCAAGGGCATGTACCTCGGCTGCAGGCTAGATCCCTGGCCCTGATCAGGGTGCGTGTGGGAGACAACCAATCGATGTGCCTCTCTCACATAGATGTTTCTCTCTCTCTCTTTCTCTCTCCCTTCCACTCTCTCTGAAAAGCAATGGAAAAAATATCCTTGGGTGAAGATTTAAAAAAATAAATAAATAAATAAATAAATAAATAAGACCTAGTTTCAAGTTCTTTAGCCTGGGGGAGGGGATACTTAAACCCCATGTGGATGGGAAAGGAGGGACCTTCCTTCTGTTTTCTTTAAACCTTCAGGACTCTCACCATCCTCAGGCTCCTCAAGACCCACTCTAGCCCCTCAAGACCCATTCTAGCTCCTCAAGACCCCAGACCCCTCCTTGCCCATCAAGACCAACTGGGACCCCCCCAGGGCCTCAGAGCATCCCCTGTCAGGTTCTCCCAAGCCTCTTAGGCCTCTTTCAGGTCCTCAAGTTCACTTGAGCCCCCTTATCCCCAGCCTTCCACAGTCCTCACCCATCACAGGTCCCCTCAGCATGTCCTCAGGGCCACCTTTAAAACACTCAGGGTCCCTTTAGCACCCTCCAGGAAGCCTTGGGCCTCAGTCCCTGCAAACTCCCTTCAGTCTCCTCAGAGTCCCGAAAACAGCCTCAACAACCTCAAGACTGCCCATGGCCCCTGCTCAGGCACTCGCTGCCTCCCAGACTCATTGGCATTCCCAGTTACCAGTCAGGAGCACCTGAGTTGCCCTTCAGACCTCCAAGCCCTCCAATGCCCCCTCTGGCCCATAGGGCCACATGTAGACGCCTCGAGGTCCTGGGACCCCCCCAGCCCTCCTTCAGCTGCCCCCTCAGCAGCCCCTAAAGCCTGCAGTCCCCTGAAAAGACCCTCCGGCCGGCCCAGTACACTTTCCAGCTCCTCAGACCCCCAGGACTCCCCACAGGTCACCTGGGCCCCGGGGCAGATGCGGGTGCACTGCAGGCCGGGTCTCACCTGCTCGGGCGCTCCGGGCCCGAGCCTGCGCCGAAGCCAACGCCGCCGCCGCCGCCGCCACCACCG
Source organism: Miniopterus schreibersii (assembly GCF_964146895.1). Lineage (NCBI taxonomy): Eukaryota > Metazoa > Chordata > Mammalia > Chiroptera > Miniopteridae > Miniopterus > Miniopterus schreibersii. The sequence continues at coordinate 74,167,858 of NC_138105.1, read as the reverse complement.
GACTCCGCCATTTTACCGCCGCCACCGCCGCCGCGCGTTCGAATGACGGGTGCCGCGCGCCTATCCAGGAAAGTAAGACTTGGGGATCAGGGGCGGGCCGTGCTCAGCAAGGGCGGGGCTTGGGCGAGGAGAGAGGCCGGGTGTGTCTAGGGGGCGTGGCCTCCCGGGATGGGGCGGAGTCTGAAGGTGGGCGGGGCGAGGGAGGGCAGAGGGCCTGACCTCCGGAGTAGAGGAGAGGCGGGGCTTGTGGCGAGGGGCGTGATCTGGTCCGGGAGCTGGCAGTGTCTGAGCAGGGAGGGGCGGGAGATTGGCCGGACTGGGACCAGGGGCGAGGCACTGGTCTAAAGAGGGGCGGGGCCTGGTCTGGGATGGGGCGGAGCAGAAAAGACGGTTGCAAGGTCGGGGGCATAAAGGCAGAGACATTGGCGAGGCATAAGGTGAGGATGGGACTAGAGAGAAGTGGTTGGAGGGGGCTGTCCAGACGGTGAGGTGCAACCAGGTCTGGAGCGGGGTCTGCTCTGGAAAGGGGAAGGGATGGAGCTTAATGGGAGGTGGGGCTTGGGGAAATGGTCCCCGAGCTCTGAGAACTACCCTGTCCTCTCCCAGAGTCACTCCCTCCCCAATACCTCCCTCAGATGCGGGAACTCTCACCCAATGCTCAGGACTCAAACTGCCAACCCGTGTTTGGTCAACAGGGCCTCCATAAAGCTCCCAGAGCTTTCAAAGGCACCCCCACCCACCCCTCAGAAAGCCTAGAACCTCTGCCCTGGCATTGTTCAGGCTCCCAGGATCTTCTCTCCAGCCTTGAGCCCATTTGTTTTTTCACCCTCTGAGTCGGAAAACCCTCCTTTGTGCATCCTTGAACAAGGCCCAGGGGTCCAGATGGGGCTAAGAGCCCTCCCTGCAGTAAGCACTTAGAGAAAGGCATGGACATGGGCTGGAGACTCCAGCGGAAGAAGCATAGGGCCCCCTGAGTGGGCTCCTGCAGGTAGAACCAGACCCAACTGATATCTGTTCAGCAGAGGGTCAAGTATATAATAGGTTCTTGATCGTTTGTGTAAAATGCTCAGGAGTTGACACTGCAAGTTGACAGATACCAGGTGCTGAAGGGCCCTGCTGACCTCTCCAGCACACAATAAGCACTCAATAAATGTTGCGTGCATGTATGAGCAACTTGAATTCCCGGCAAGCTCTGCACACACACCCTCTCCTGCCTTGTGGTCGGCCGCCACTCAAGCCTTTGTTCCAGATGAACCACATGCAGGCATCAAACCCTGCTCAGCTGAGACCTACAGCTCACACACCCGCCAAACATACGGCTGCAGTCAATGGCATCCATATGCACACACACTTCATAAACACCCAGATTCAACCCACATGTCACATACACAGACAGCCCAGGATCACTGGGCCCCTGGCTATGTGCACATACATAGCATGCTGCAGATGCACGGTGCTGTGGTCACACTAGGTACTCCAAGATCACATGTCACAGGACAGCCAGTGCAAAGAACCTGAGACAGGAGTGTACCTGGAGTGTTGCCTAAAAGGAAAAGTGAGGGAGAGGGGAGGAAAAGACAGTGTGGGCGTCAATGAGGGGTGCCCTAGGTCATGGAGGGCCTCATGTACCACTGTGGAGGCATTTTCCCTACATAAAATGAGGAGAGGGGGCTTGTCAGCAGAGGGGATGTAATCAACATGACAGTAGGGGGCAATATCTTGAATAAGGGACAATACTTAGGAGTGTTCTAGGACAAATAATGGGGCTCTTCCCAGTGTGGCGGCAGGGGAGGTGTGGAAGGTGGTCTTAGCCAGGAGGTATTTTGCAAGTGGTGCCAATAGGAGATGCAACAGATGGGATGTGGGGTGAGGCAGAGGGAGGCCAGGGTTCTTGGCTTAGCCTGACTGCCTGTCATACCTGAGATGGGGCATGGGCAGGTAGGGGACCTGGAGGGCCAACAAAAGTTACTGCACAGCTTCATCCAATAATGACCTGTGGTCTGGCAGACCCCACAAGCAGGGACATAGCAGGCAGCATCCTGAGGCCTAGCCACCATCTGGCTCACAGCTGGCATGGCTCTCCCAGAGGCAGGGGCCTTGCCACCTGCTCCCCTGCTCTGGGACTCAGCTGTGGGACTCACAGCCCTAGGTCAGAGCTCAGAAGCCTCCTTGTAACCCCCAGGTGTTAAAGAGGAGGAAACTGAAGCTTGGGAAGTAGAGGATGCCTTGTTTCCTAGAGTCTCATGCTGGGGCCTCATTCACCTGTCTGCCCTTCACCACTGAGTAGCCTTGGAGCGAGCTGCAAACACTCCCAGTGCCTGCTTTTGCTTCTCTATAAACTATACAGGTCATCCTAGCCAGCGTGTCTCAGTGGTTAGGGTGCTGGCTGGTGCACAGAAGGGTCACGAGTTTGATTCCCAGTGAAGGGCATGTACTTGGGTTGCAGGTTCATCCTCTCCCAGGTCTGGACATGTGCGGGAGGCAACCAATCAATGTGTCTTTCTCACATTGATGTTTTTTTCTCTCTCTCTCCTTCCCTCCCTCCTACTCTCTGGAAATCAATAGAAAAAATATCCTCAGGTGGGGATTAACCAAAATAATAAAAAATAAATAAATAAATAAACAAACAAACAAACTAGGCCAACATCTGATAAACACTATTGTCACCCTCAATTCTGCATCCACTTCCTATGAGCCATGAGGCCTTGGACGGGTTGCTCCAGCTCTTTACACCTCAATTTTCCCATCTTTAAAATGACCCTGAAGGACAGAGCATGGAGACCAGGATGAAATAAACAACATACTGTGCTCAGGACAGCTCAATTAGTAACCCTAAGTCTATGCCAGTGGACTGCACTTCTCCTCTCCCACACCACTCTCTGCCACCCAGCACTTTTTGATTTTTCTACCTAACAAACTCTGTATTTGAGTTTTCCTTTTTTAAATTGAAATATAAATCTCATATCATAAAATTTACCATTTTAAAGTATACAATTCAACGGCATTTAGTGCATTCATGGTGTCATGCAACCATCACCTCTATCTAGTTCCAAAATATTTCCATCATCCCAAAAGGATACCCCGTCCCCATTAGCACCCACTGTCCATTTCCAATCCCCTAATCCCTGGCAACTACTAATCTGTTTTCTGTCCCTGTGGGTTTACATGTTCTGAACATTTTATGTAAATGGACTAACACAACATGTGTCTTTATAAATCTGGCTTATTTTAATATTTAGCATATTTATGAGGTTCACCTATGTTGTAGCTTGTCAGCGCTTCACTCCTTTTTATAACTAATATTCCATTGTATAGATGGGCCACATTTTGTTCATTCACTCACCCTTTGATGGACACTTGGGTCATTTCTTCCTTTTGGCTATTGTGAACAGTGTGCTGTGAACATGTGTGCACATGTATTTGTTTAAATGCTCAATTTCAATTTTCTGGGGGTATATGTCAATTTTACATATAAGAAAACAGGCTGGGAGGGTGTGAGTCAGCATTCAAAACTGTGGATCTGGTTTGAGGCTGGCCTCTGCCAGATATGTGTGACCTTTGGCCTGGGGAGCTACCAGGACCTCTGGTTCAGAGGAAGAGACCCTGTAGGTCCTGAAGGCCTTGTTGTAGCACTTGGTCCATATCAGCCATTACCTTACTAATAGTGTAGTGGGGACTGCTGGGACTCCTCCCCTTCCTCAAAGCCCACTCTCCCTGGTAATAAATCACTGGGACCTGCTTCGCCCACCTCGCATGAGGTCCTCCCAGGGCTGGCTCACCTTTAGGCAGCAATCCCCACCCCTGCCTGGCTGTGGACTGTAGTCTTCTTCCAGCACCCCAACTGAGGTGGCAGTCCCCAAGAACTGCCTCATACAGTCCACTTCCTAAGGTCCCAGAACTCAAATCCCTTGCTGTGTGACTCTAAGAGCCCCTCACCTTCTTCACCATCCAGGAAGGAATGCAGACCTTGTGATTCTTTTCTCAGGGCCAATTAGCAGCCCATGGTATATATGCTGTGGACATTTGAAAATCTGGCTTTTTGGAGGAAAGGAGACTAATTCTTCCTGAGGGAAGGGTTGAGTTTATTCCCATTTCACAGATGTGGAAACTAAGATCCAGAGAATCTAAGAGTTATTACTTAGCCAAGAGTCACAATTATTCATTCCTGCACTATGTATTTACATAATGTGCCAGGTGCTGCCCAGGGCTCTGAACCAGGAATAAAACAGAGTCCCTTACCCCTTGGGAAGCTGAAATTCCAGGGGCAGGTCAGATGATAAGCAAGAAAAGGGAATGGATGACAGTTCATCCAAAAGTTCCTTCTGGAGCTACCCTTGTGACCCAGCCATTCCACTCTGAGGTATGTGCCCAAGACAAGTGAAAATGGGAACTGCAAAGACCCTACTTCCAAATAAGGTCATATTCTGAGGTTCTGAGTGGACATAAAATGAGGAGGGCAGGGGCACTACTCAACCTACTACAGGTCTTTATCCAACAGAAAGGAAGACATGGTTTCACCAAAGATGTGAACACAAATGGTCGTAACAGCCCTAAACTGAGAACATCCTAAGGGTCCACCAATAGGTCGATGGATAAATAAACGGTGACATAGTCACACAATGGAATACTACGCAGCAAGAAAAAAGAACAAACCAGTGCTATGTGCACCTCACAGGTGGATCTTGCTGACATTGAGTGAAAGAAGCAGACATGAAGAGGACACATTGTATGATTCCATTTATGTGAAGTTCACGGACAGGTCACACTCATCTATGTTGACGGGCCGGGACAGGGGCCACCTGGTGTGGATCATCAGGGAGGGAAAGCACTGACCACAAAGGGGCACAGGGCCTTGAAGTGATGGAAATGTTCTATTTCTTGATTATGGGGCAACAAGGGGGGTTACATCTGTCAAAACTCATTGAGCACTTAAAATGGTTGCATTATTGAATGTAAATTTTGCCTCCTTAAAGCTGATTTATTTTTCACAAAAGCAAAAATAAAACAGGCCAGATGGAGCCAAGGTGATAGAGGTAAGACCTGGGTCTGCCTCTGGGAGGTGACCAACTGGAAAGGAGCAAGAGGAAGCCCCCAGGGTCTGGGGGTACTCTGTACTCAGGTCACAGGAGTGTAAACATTGGTTCTGTACAGTAAAAATGAGTGTATGTTGCTGTGTGTAAATTACACTTCAATTGAAAAGCAAGACCTAGAGACTCAGAGTAATTTGCCCAAGGCCCAAGGTGGATCTTGCTGACACTGATTGAAAGAAGCAGGCATGAAGAGGACACATTGTACGATTCCATTTATGTGAAGTTCACAGACAGGCCACACTAATCTATGTTGATGGACTGGGACAGGGGCCACCTGGTATGGATCACCAGGGAGGGAAAGCACTGACCGCAAAGGTACTTTCTTGACCGTCAGGAGAAGGTCAGAGCCGTCCTACCCTAGAGCTCACCACCACCTCCTGGTCTCATGCTGCCTCCCTCCAGTGCCAGGTGCCAGGCTGTAAGCATGTCAGGCAAGATCCCTGCCCTCTTATTTCAGAATAGTATGGAATGTATATTATTTTTTATTCTTTTTTTGTTAATCCTTACCTGAGGATATTTTTTCCATTGATTTTTAGAGAGAGTGAAAGGGGTCAAGGAAGGGGGGTGGAGAGGGAGAAACATCGATATGAGAGAAACATATCAGTTGGTTGCCTCCCATATGCGCCCCAACCAGGGCCAGGATCTAATCTGCAACCCAGGTACGTGCCCTCGACCAGAAATTGAACCTCCGACCCTTCAGTGTTCAGGCCAATCCTCTAACCACTGAGCAATACCGGCCAGGACTGAAATATATATTCTAATGGGAAAGACAAACCTGAGACACACAAACTGATCCATAACCAAGGCCTTTCCTGATAACTGCCATGAAGGCAATGGGCTGAGAGTTTCCAAGAGGGGAGGGATTACTTCAGCCATAGGTTGGGGATAGCCTCTTTAAGGAGGTGATGTCCAGCTTTAATAAAAGCAGGGGACAGAATATTCTAGGATGTTCCAGGACATTCCAGAACGTTGTTTTGTGGAAGGGCCCAGAATGTTCCAGATCATTTTAGGTGGAAGTAATGTGTAGGCCCCAAACCTGGTTCCAGAAAGAGCCTAAGAGATAGAGGCAAGAAACCACATTGGCTGGGGTGGCATGAGCAAGGTTTGGAGCAAGGAGGGAGAGCGTAGACAAAGATGTATTGAGAGCAGCCTCCTGGATGTGGGGCACAGCTGTGACTGAGACTGCTCGCGCGTCACATCTGGCAGAGGGATCATTTATTAAACCAATCATCACACAAGCAAAGAAGCAATAACATAATTGTCAACATGATAGAGGCTTGAGTTGGGGCATAGTGACTTAGGGGGGGCCGGGCTGAGCCAGGAGGGCAAGGAGGGACATTTAAGCTGAAGAGTTGGCCAGGAAGAAAGCGGAGCCTTCTAGGCAGAGGAAAGAGCCTGTATGGGGACCTTGAGGAGGGAGAGTGCCAGGAGCTTCATAGAGTCTGGCAGGACTGGGTGTGAAGTGGGTTGTGGGCAGAGTAACATGGCATAGAACCCCTGGAGGCCTTAGTTTCCCCATTGGGTTGATGCCTGGCCCTGAGCAGGGGCCTAGTCTGCACTTCCCATACACATACAGAAGGGAAAGGCATGAGTCCCCATCCTTCCCTCTAAGCGCCGAGGGACTATTACAGGGATACCTCACTGCCTCCCTCCCTTCCTCAGCAGATTACCTCCCAGGGCCCAGAACTCAGGCATGTGGCCAGGAAAACAGAACAGCCAGTTGTCATGACAACCTTGTGTTATGAGGACACATGGGCATTCCTGCCTATTGCCATGATGCCACCCACCACCCACCATCCACCAGGTCTGCATCGGGTGCAGGCGGAAGGTGGAGGAAGTGTCAAGATGCCTGGAAGAACTGGGAGAGCAGAAAAGAACACTGAGGCTTAGAGAGCTGTGGTGAGTCAGGGCTCCTCCACAAGGTTGCCTCTGCTGGCCCTCACCCCTGAAAGGAGCCCCAGATGGAAGCAAAGTCCCTTTTTCTCCTATAACTCCACAAGGGACCCAAAGTCCTTTGCTTGGCACTTGGGCCCCTCCTCCAGTGAAACTCTCAGAAGGGCCGGTGATGTAAACAGAGATTACTTTTCTTAGAACACACACACACTTCCAACACACATTCATGCACCTGGGACACGCTCCCTTCTCCCCATATTCTATCCATTCCTCAAAGCTCAAGTCAGCTGCCACCTCTTCCAGGCAGCCATCACTCATTGCCTTCTTGGAAGGGGCTCCTCTCCCCTCTCCACACACCCACGCCACCTAGCATTAATTCCACATCTATGGAGCATTCACTCTTGGCCCAGGCCTGGGCTGATCACCAGGGCTTTAAGAATTAATATACTAGAGCCCTGGCTGTGTTGCTAAGTGGTTAGAGCATCCAGCCCACACATTGAAGCATCTCGGATTCAAGGGCAGGTACCTGGGTTGCAGATACAATCCTCCACTGGGGTGCGTATGGGAGGTAACCAATCGATGTTTCTCTCTCACATCAATGTTTCTCCTTCTCTCTCTCTCCACCCCCCCTTCCTCTCTCTAAAAATCAATAAACATATTCTCGGGTAAGGATTTAAAAAATATTTTAAAAGAAAAAAAAGAATTAATACACTAGACACAGCAGCAAACAAACCAAACACAGTCTTGAGAGAAAGAAGGGAGAACAAAGAGTCAGAGATCAGTCACAACTTTTCAGTTCAAAGAAGCCCAATGCAAACTGACATAAGCCAAAACTCAAGAGGCAGTGTGGGCCCTGACGGTTTGTTCAGTGGTTAGAGCATGGACTGAAAGGCCCTGGGTTCAATTCCAATCAAGGGCATGTACCTCGGTTGCAGGCTTGACCCCAGCCCCTGTTGGAGTGCATGTGGGAGGCAACCAATCAATGTGTCCCTCTCACATTGATGTTTCTCTTCCTCCCACTCTCTCTGAAAAGCAATGAAAAAAATATCTTCGGGTGGGGATTAAAAAAAATTTTTTTTAAAGAAGCAGTGTGGGCTTCAGGCACAGCTTGAGTCAGGACTTCCAGCAGTGTCATGGAGACAAAGTCTCTCTATATCTATCTGGAAGGCTCTGTCAGTTTGGTAACATATGACCCTTGCTAGCTCCAGACTCATATCCTCCCAGCTCAACAACCCCAGTTAACAGGGTATGTCTCTCTCCCAAGAAACCCCGCCAATACCAGAGGAGGCTTGGGTCATGCTGCTCAACTTCCCCTGAGCCACAGAGGTTTGGTCAAAGCAAACCAGAGTTCTGTTAGAAAAGAAGAAGAGGGTGACGGGTACTGGGTAAACTCCTACCAGCCCAAGTCCATGATAGCATTCCCAACGGAAGGAGCAGCTGCTATAGCAAAGGCCCAGAGGTTGGACCATTGACGTTACTGCAGGAAGCAACGAGGACAGAGCCCATTTTGTTGGTAGACCAAAAGGTGGGAGGGACATAACAAGAGAGGTGGCTGCCAGGTTGACAAGTATTGAAAGCCTGTAAGAGGGAATTAGGTGGTGTCTAAGGGCAAAAGGAAGTCGTGAGAATCAGCAGGGGAGGGACATGGTCTGACTCCATGTAGGGGATGGACTTGACAGGGTGAGGCTGCTTCTGAGGTCTGGGAGGGAAACAAGGAGAAACCCAAGCAAACATAATTACTGATTCCCTGCTCCATGCCCCATCGTCTATGAGATCCATGGAAGCTGCCTTAGTGCAGCTTATAAAATTATGTTGTACCAATGTTGAAACAAGTAATTACTAATTATTTAATAATTACTATGGTAAGCACAGGGAGATTGACAGGGAGCTAAACATGTGTATAACAGGGAATGCTAGCCCATTCTGGGACGGCTGGGATGTCTTCTGCTGAGGAGCCCTTTTTGTTAAGAACTAGGGCAGAGCCAGGCTGCAAGGGTATCCCTGGCAGAGGGAAATGCCAGTGCAAAAGCCTTGGGGTTGGAAGGAACAAGGTAGGCTCAAGAACTATAGCTGGCACATAGTGAGCGAGAGGCAGAGTCTCTGTAGAAGTGGTCAAATTTTTTTTAATTTATTGATCAATTTGAGAAGGAGAGACATCAATTTGTTGTTCTGCTTATTTATGCATTCATTGGTTGCTTCTTGTCTGTTCCCTATAGGGGATCAAACCTGCAAACTTGGCATAGTGGGACAAGGCTCTAACTAACTGAGCTACCGGGCCAGGGCCAGAAGTAGTTAATGTTAATAAAGCCAGATTGTGGGGGCTCATGTTGGTACATGTTTAGGCTCTTCATGTAAACCCAGAAAGAGGTGATGTCTGGGATTGGATTTGCATAATACCCACAGCTCCCCAGCTGCTGCATAGAGCTGGAGTGTGGCTGGAGGGGAAGCAGGGAGCTCAGAGAGGAGGTGGTATCTTGGACCTCAGGTGGTTTCCATGGTGACAGAGAAGCATGTGGGCTAGAGGCCAAGGAGACAGGCCCTGCTGATGGGATAAGGTGGAATGAGGATAGGTAAGAATCAAGGGGCCACCAAGTGTCCAGAGCCACTGAGATCGAGAGGCCAGGAACAGGGCGGAGATGCAGGGGAAAAGACTACTAGGGACCCTCTCAGCCCTCTAGAAATGGCCTGCCTCCACTTCTCATCTCTGTCCAGGTCTCATTTCCTGGCAACATTCCCAGGGGCAGCACTGAAACCACAAATCGGGCCCAGAATGACACGTGGGAGCCTAAATTGCCTTTATGTTGAATCCAGATGCTCATGGTATCAGGCAGGGTCCTGGCAACAGCAGGAGCCACTGAGAATGGAAGATCCAAGGAGTGCTGAAACGACGGGGTTCTTTGCAAAGGTGTGGGCAAGGTTGGGTGACTGACATGGGTGGTTCAGTGTGCAGGACAAGCAGCAGTGGAGAGCTGCTACCATGCCCAGGCTGAAGGCTCACTTGGTGGAGCTATGACCTTGGGTTGGGGGACGCAGGGAGGGACATGCGGAAAGAAACACTAACTTCTCACTCCTCCTTCCCACCTTCTGCTGGTCCTGTCACCACCCTCCTCCCACCACTGTGACTGACCCTAGCAGAAGGCAGAGAGCCCACGTGAATCAACCTCCAGGGGCACAAGAGCCACAGGGAGTTCCCAGAGCTTCCCCCATCTCAGAAAGGGCCAGGTGGGCAGAGGTCATGGCCATGCTCAGGCCACTCTTCCAAGAAAAACAGAAGCACACTTGGTCCAAGACATCTTTTATGTACATGGTTTATTCCTCCTGACCCCCTTGCTGCAATTCCACCCTCAGCCACCCACCCTCCCAGCATGGAGCTGCCCACAGCCTCCTCCTGAGAGGGCCTCCTCCCATGGGACTGGATCTCTGGAGGTGAGGTGGGAGAAAAGGGGGGAGCCTTAGCACAAGACAGTTGTTTCCCCTGAAGCCTCAGAAACCCACCCCCTCTAGGGGAAAAAGGAGGAAGGAGGAAGGCAGCACAGAACTTGGGTTTAAATACTCACGAAGCTACACATTAGAAAACAAAAAGTAGCACACTCCAGGGAAAGGAAGCCCAGGGACACACAAAGGCCAGATCCCACCCCCCAAGTGGCAGCAAGGCGACCCCAGGACCCAGAGGGGTGAGGGATGGGACCAGGGAGAGAGAAGGATTTGGGGGTGCAGAAGCCCAAAGATGGTCTCACCCTGGCCTAGACTTCTGGGCACAGGGCAGTGAGGATGGAGCTGCCCTCGCCCCTGGCAGTGGGTCAAGGGAGGCCTACAGCTTGGTCAGGTCCAGGTTTAGCTTGTAGGGTGGGGGACTGTCACCAAAGGCGTGTGATGGAGGAGGGTACAGAGGCCAGTCTGGCTCTACCATGAAGCCCTTCTGTTGTTCCAGGTTCAGGGGCTGTAAGGGAAGAAGAGGGAGGGAAGGCTACTGAGCCCCACCTTGCAAGGCTCCTTCTCACCCATGATCTCAGGTCACTTTGACTAAGGGCAGGAGGCGTTCTTCCCTCCATTTCACAAAGGAATGAAGAAACTTGCTGGACATCACCCAGCAAGTCAGGGGGCCTGGCCTCAATGGAGAGAGGGCAACCCCATTGGGAACTAGGGAGCAGCTCTTCCCTACCCCTCCTCCAGGCCCACCCACTGGCACCACCCACCTGGAACTTAAGGTGCTGGCCAGGAGCAGTCACCAGGGTGGAACAACTGAGCCACAGCATCACCAGCACAGACAGGAAGAGGCAGCAGGCCAAGATCCAGCGAGGAAGCCCCGAGCGCCTGCCCAGCATGGCAGGTACACTCAGTGACACTAGTAGCATCTGGGAACCTTCCTCTCCTGCCTCCACCCCACCCCCAGGGTCCTGCTACCCACCGGGACATGCAACTGAGGAAGTCATTGTCCTGCAGCTCATCAGATTCCACCTTGGCCTTGTTGCTGGTCTTGACTCGGATCTTGGTCTTCCTCACCTTGTCCAAAGAGCCTAAAGGGTCTGAGAGACAGGTTGTTCCTCAGGGGCTGCCAGGCCTTCCCCTAGAGGCCACAGTAGCCACTGAGAGAATAAAGGAGGCCAGGGCCTGAGGTAATTGGCCATAGAGTCCTGGGACAGATCAGAACCCTGGGAGATGGACCATGAAACCCTAGGAAACAGACTGAGGAACCCTGGGAGATGGACCACAGAACCCTGGGAGACAGACCATGAAGCTCTAGGGGTTGAGACAGAAATCCCAGTCCTAGACGGTTAATTTGCCAGGAGGACTCCTTATGGCAGTGGAGCTCCCCACGGAAGGAACACTGGTCTAGGCTCAGACCTTACCTACGTGCACCTCCAAGGCCTCAGGATGGGATCCTCGCCAGGTCACCTCCACTCGCTGCAGACGGGCCCCCTCATGCCCTAGGCTCTCTACCACTGGCTGGGTCTGGACCAACAATAAGACAGCACAGAGATCTTTGGAAAGGCACCACCACACGGGGTATATTGTCCCATGCCCAGCGGGCACCTAGTCCCACTGGGTGTAGGAAGGACAGTCTTCTGTGAGGCTATGATGTCAAGGATGTTGTTCCCTGCTATTGTGGGCCCCTCGGTTTGTCTTTTTTTTTTTTTTAATCCTCACCTGAGGATATATTTCTCATTGTTTTTCAGAGAGAGTGGAAGGGAAAGAGAGAAACATCGATGTGAGAGAGACACATCCAATGGTTGCCTCCCACACAAGGCCTGACCACGGATGGGAATCAGGCCTGCAACCGAGAAATGTGCCCTTGATAGGAACTGAACCCAGGGCCCTTCAGTCTGTGGACCAATGCTCTAACCTTGGAGCAAAACTATCTAGGGCATCAATTTGTCTTGAACTCAGCCTCCAGCTCCTGAAGAACATGATCCAAGCCAAGCCAATAGAATCACGGCGATTGGCTGAGAGGTGGTCACATGACCCAACCAGGGTCAATCAGAGTAAATCCCTGCTTAGTTAAAACTCCAGAGAAGTTGTAATTTAGAGCCTTAAATATCCATCCTGCTATTAGGAGTAAAGTGCTTGCCTGGGAATAAAGCTACCACAAAGGAAAGCAGAATCAAGTGATAGAGTGAGACACTGAACCCCTGGATCCAGCCGTGCCTGAAGCATCAGCTATAGACCTTGCAGCTCATGAGCTAAAAATGAATGTATCCCACCTTCTTACCCTGACCATCCACCCACCACTCTGGCGTGGCCCCTGCCAGACCCCTCACCTGGAACACCACCACCTTCCCATTGTCAGTCTGCAGGTAGTACGTCCAGGTGGAGGAGACGAAGCCCTGGGCTGAGTTGACAAGATCATTGCAGAGGGTGGAAAACAAGTCCAGGAGGGAAAGAACCCTGCTCGGACCTTCCAGGACCTTTCTCTGCTGAGGAGAAGCAAAAGGCACAGAATGTGGCTAAGGTAGGGCACTGATCAACGGGAAGGGAGCTGGGTGAGTCCACTGTGATTGGAACTCACTAAGTGGTTTGGGGCAATAGGGCTTCATAGGAGAGACACGGATCACTGCTGCATTTAGCTGGCTGGTTGCCCTAGGGGGAATGGATTGCCCTCTCTGAGCCCTAGAATGGGAATGATTCTCTTTTCTCACGTGGTTGCTACAAGATTTCAACTAGGCAATGGCACAGCATAAGTGCCTAATATATAATGGCCACTATTATTTAAAAATTTGCCATCATCATTGTTATTCTTTTAGTGGCATCAGGAGAGAACTCAGAATAGGAAGGAATGGTAGTGCTTTGTGCTTTTATGTACGTAAAAGGCTGGAGGGGGTGGATGAAAATGGGGGAAGGAGGGAAAGGGCTTTCTGTGGAATCCCAGCCCATGGGTCTCTGGCTATAGTGAATTATTTCCTCTGCCTCAGTTTCCTCTGATGCTGCAGTGCCTAGACTTATTCATGACTATGAGGGAGCAGTTATGAACAGGTGAACAATTATTATTTCTCTCGAGGGCGTTGGGGAAGGCAGGCAGTGTATGTATGCTTGGAAGATTGCTTCTTCCTGAACCTCAGTTCTGAGCCCCCCAGATGACAGTGGCCACTTGTTCACCACAAGGAAAGTGATTAGATCAGCATCGGGCATACAGTAGGTGCTCGATAAACTGAGCTCTGGTAGCACTGAAGATGAGCTAGTTGAGGAATTGTTATAAGCCCCAGTGGCCCTGGCTTTAGATGCAATGTCTGCACAGCTCTGTGTGACCTTGGGTTTCTTGGACATGACATTATCCCTGGTACCTCTAGGCGGCACGAGGAATTTGGGACAGGCTGAGGTCAAACCTGGACCAGGACAAATGCTTGATAAAAGGTGGCTGTTTTCTGTTATTTACTTCCTGCAATGTGGCAAGGGGCAGGGGGCGGAGGAAAGCAGTACTTCCCTTGTCACAGAGGTGACAACTGAGAGTTGAGATGTGACATGCTTGATCGAGGATACCCAGTAGGCCCAGAATGGATCAGAGAGCCTAGGAGACTCTGGGCATGAGTGTGGATTGAGGGGGAGGGTGTAGAAAGAAGAGGGCTCATGTTCATTCTGGGACTTGGAAGGGTCCTCCTGCTCCTTTCTGAGGATTCTGTCCTGAGAAGGGGGCGGGGGCGGGGGAGGGGGGTCAGAGGAGGTTCTGTCATCCTTCAGTCCTGGGAAAATTGGGATCCAGGGTGTCAGGTGGGGGGGTGCCCACCTTCTGCATGGCCTCTGGCTCGGGCTCCAGCTCAGGGTTCTGGCTCCAGCAGCCCTCGTTGCAGGCCTGCTGCTCCATCTCTTTCACGTAGGCCTCCACACAGGCTGCAGGAGCAGGAGGGTTTGACTAAGGGCAGTCTTCCCAGGCCACCTCTCCCTGCCCTGGCCCACCCAGCCAGCCCTCACCTGCTTCACACTCAGCTTGGGTGGCATTGGGTTTGGAGCTCCTGGCCACAAACCGGCAGATGGAGAAGAGGCGGCAGCCTCGCTCACAAGCACTGATGAAGATGGCCCTGTCATATTCATTCTGGGACTTGGAAGGGTCCTCCTGCTCCAGCTTCTCCTGGGAGGGGGGACACAGGGCTCAGGCCAGAGGGAGAGGCAGGAGGAGGTGGGTATTGGAAGCACTCAGAGAAAGAGGTGTAAGATTTGGTTCCCCTTCCTCAAATCTAGGGAGATTAGGATGAGGCTAAGAATACTTGTGGGTGCTCTTAGCTCTGAGGAGCACGGAGGGAAACCGCTTGAAAAGGAAGATGAACAATGGAGGACGCTAGTTTCGGCAAAGGTTAGAAAACTAGGGAAGATGTAGGGAAATGGGTCCCTAGAGGCTCCAGGGATGAGAGCGTAGATTGAGGATTCTCAGTCCTGAGAAAGGGGCGGGGGCGGGGGCGGGGGAGGCGGGATCAGAGGAGGTTCGGTCACCCTTCAGTCCTGGGAAAATTGGGATCCAGCTTGGCGGGGCAATGACGGTAAAAGTGGGGGCTGGGGGCTCTGAGTGAGAGAAGGAAGGAGTATATGAAAGCTGCTTGGGTGGGCGAGGAGGGGACTGTCTGGTCTGAGGATGGTGGGGGTTGGGAGTTCTTCCTTAGCAGAGTCTAATCAGAGCCCTCCTGGTGGCATTAGGATCCTCAGTCCTCGCCCTCCCTCTCCCCGACTTGGAGGGACTCCCCGCCCCCGCCCACGCAACTCCACATTCATCGGAAGCACGCGCATCCCAATACGCTCCCCCATCGCAGGGACCCCCCCAGCCCCTCCCCCAAGGCAGGAACACCCCCATTCCTTCGGGGGACCCAGGTGCCTGCGTTTGCCCCCATTCAAGGGACCCCAGCCCTTCCCCCCACCAGAGGAACCTAACCCCGTGGGAGAGACACCCCCCATTTCCGACCCCTTAACCCTCCTAGGAGCCCGTCTCGAGCTCCCAACCAAGAGACCCGCAACCTCTGCCCCATCAGAAGATCGCGGGTCCTCCGATTGGCACCGCTTGCGTGTCACCTGCGAGGGCTGCAGACTAGGGTAGCGATCGCGGCACCGCAACTGGCAGCTCTGCGTGTCCCCGAGCTGAGGGGCGAAGGGGTCACGGGCAGGAGGCGCGGGCGTGGCGTGCGGAGGATGCAGCAACAGTAGCAAGAGCGGCAGCTGCGCCACCGGAGCCATGGTCCCGCCAGGCGCTGGCGGCGCGGGATGCCGGCTCCCGCAGGCGCGGAGGTTGCGGCGGTGGCGGGGTCCCGGTCGCTGACGTCACCCGAGCGAGGCAGCCTGGGAAGGGGGGACGTAGGATGCGGAGAACGGGCGGGGCCGCTGTGCCGCCGCACCCCTGGGGTGCGTGCAGGTGGATCGCGGCCCTCGTCATCTGATCTATCTACACTCCACTGGCGTGGGGATCTCAGCCTGAGCTAGGGACCAAAAGGAAATAAAATAGGGTGATGCGAGAGAGGAGTCTATTCGCCAGAATATCTGGGAGGGCTTCCCGGAAGAGGCTACGTTTGAGCTGGCCAAGCCAGGCAATCGAGGCAGAAGGAAGCTGCGTGGAACCTGAAGCAGGGAGGGTCTAGTCAGGAGAGGAGGGAGGTGGAGATGGAGCGTCTGCCAGGCCTGGTTCAGCCAAGCCTTGGGAAGGTCCCTGGCATTATCTCCTTTGACACCCGTCAGGGGGGCGGTAACTTGTGCGCAGTTCGCCTCCTTTGAAAAGCCCTTCCAGGTCCTCTAGGGCTCCCCCAGCCTCGCCTTCCTCTGGCCCAGCCATGATCCACGGATCCGGAGGATCTGGCCCCTGCTCCCCCAGACTGGGGGCCCTTCGGCCCAGGACTGAGTGGGATGAGGCACAGAGGTGCAGATAAGGATGCGAGGGGTGTTGCTAAAATTTCTAATTGTCTTGGGAAAACCTGGGACAAATGGACACTTCTGGTTTCCATAAAAGCTGCACTCCAAGGTGACAGATTGTAGCCCCGTGAGTCTAGCGTTAGGTCACCCTAGCTTCCTCTCCGTCAGGTATGGGAGTGGAGGCTCCCTTCTTAACCTGGGTCCCCTGTAAAGATGCCCCCTTCTCCCTAGAGTGTCTCTCACAGGTGCTTGCCAAGGCCTAGCGGAGCACCTTCTACGCTCCGCCCCCGTAGACGCGGTGGCAGCCACGCGGGGTCTATGGGTCAGAGGGCGCCGCAGGTTCCGGACCAGGAGGAAGGAACAGAGGTGGGGGGTTGGAATGGCGCACGCTTTCTCCCCGGCCGGCCGCCCCGCTTTCATGTCCGCGGTTTCGGCCAGCCCCCACGTGGCTTAATCAGGCGCGGCTGTGCCTGGTGAACCCCGAACATCTGGATCCCGGCGCGCCCCTCCCCCTCCCCCTCCCCTCGGGGGCTATGCCGCGGCGACCCTGCGGCTAGAGCCTTCAGCCGCTGTTTGCTAAAGTGTGGGGAAACCCCGAGTCTAACCCACAGTGCGCCAGTCCGGCGCCTAGAGGAAACATCCCCAATTTCGCTGGTGGGAAACCTAGGCCCCAGGACCCCTCGGCAGAGTTAGGATTCAAGCCCACACATGTCAGTTCCAGAGCCACACGCGCTTAAGCCTTCCACAATTACCGCCCTGCATTTATCTCAAACAAAACACTTCCCGGGCATTTTCTTGTAACAACCCTAGGACGTGCTAGTAGTAATTCCCGATTTGCAGATGAGTAAACTGAGGCTCAAGGTGACAAGCAAGAGAAGAAAAAAGACAGGCAAGACTGCGGGTGCGCGCGCGTCGAGGATGAGAGGCGTAGCTTAGAGCGCAAAGGGAAGTACACACCGAGGCCTTCTGCAGAGGGGGAAACTGAGGCAGGAGGGGTTGGACCCCTGGCCTAGGTCTCCGGATAGTAGGAGTGAAAAGGTTTGATTGCCGCCCACCCAACCCCCTTTACGCAACTAAAGGCCGCTGGGAGCCGGAGCGGAAGAAGGACTCGGCCTCGGCCCCCCCAGGTGAGCCCCCTCGCCCCTCCTGCAGTTCCCGAGGGAGCGGGTCCAGGTGAGGGGCGGGAGGGCCGGCGGGCGGCCAGGGTCGGATTTCAGGAAATCCGCCGACATTCCTTCGGGGCTTAAGAGGGAAAGTTGACTCGGCGCCGCCCCGCGCCCCCCGCCCACTTCCTACCCCCTGGGGCGGCCCGGTGGGGGCGGCAGGCGGGGGGCGCTGCGGCCAGCCTGGGTGTGAATCAGCAGCGGCCTGGCGTCCGGGAAGCAGCGCCCGAAGTCAGAGCGGGCACCAGACAAGCGCCCTTTGTCCCTTGCCGCCCTCCCCACGACCCCGCTGACCCCCACCCCCAAGTAGGGTACAGGCTGGGTAGAAGGCATGGCCTTTTGGCGCCAGCGATTGCTGACAGTGGGGAGGCAGGGGAAAGGAGCACAATGTCTCCTAACTGCCAGCACCTACTGGATCCCAGACAGCTGAGGTTCTACGGGGTGCAGGAGGGGTAAGGAACCCAGGCTCAGTGCAATGGCCCTGACCTGGACCTAGGCAGCTCTGGGACTCCCACCTCCAATGCCTGTAACCCAGGCATCCCAGCTCCCCAGGCTCAGCCTCCTGGGTAGAAATGCTAAAGTCCCCTGGTCTTATGCACACAGGTCCTGAACCTGATTCTGCTGCCCCCAGCCCCCCAGCCCAGGTCCAGAACCTCACTGTCACCACTTCCTGGGAACACTGGCCTGAACCACAAGACAGCTAATCTTTTGCTGAGCCCTAAGCAGGGTTGGGGGTGGGGGGGTGGAGACAGTGTCTCATGGGAGAGGCAGCTCTGTGCCCTCCTCATTCCCACTGGCTCTGGGTCCCTATGGGACCCTAAAGGTGCTATAACCATGGCTTCCTTCCAGTGGCGCCTCAATGCCCTGGAATGACGCAGGGAGCTGGGGCTAGAAGGTCTCCCCCAACCTAATTCAGTGTAGAGGCTGAAAGACTAAGGAGGAGGAGCCCCTCCCCTGCCTATGTGGGGCCCTCCCTCCATCTGCCCCTCAGTACATTCCCAGCCACCTTCAAGGACTTGGGTCAATATTTGCTAGAAGTTCCATCAATGCTGGTTCCTCTTCCTGTGCAAAGAGGTGGTGCAACTGGAGAAGAAGGGGTTAAGCCACAGGGGCACCAAGGGTAAGCAAGGGTGCACCCAGAGGTCAAATCTTTCCTTAAAGTCAATGGTATGGAGTCAAGGTCACCCAGGGGTCAGAGGGCACACTCCTGGACAGAGCTGGACAGGATTGGGAAATCCAAAGGATCCATATCCTTCTATAGGTAAGGGCCGGAGAAGGGTGGCTACTGGCTTGGGTCGCAGGGCATGTTAGGGGCATAGGCCTGACTGGGACCCTAAGCAACATGATTCACTGGGACTGAGTTTTCTTGCTGCCTGGAGGGACTGAGAATTCTCTATCTTTTTATTTTGCAAATGTTCGCTGAGCTCTTCTCCTGTCCTGGACCCAACATGGGGGTCCTAATGGCTCTCAGGGTGCTCACAGTCTAAAAAAAATGTCACCAGAGAAAAGCGATATTTGAAGAGATGTGTTACAATGACCATTTTTTACAAAAAGGAATGGAATAAAGAGTGTTGGGAAGGGTGGGAGGTCCTGTGAAGGCGACACTTGACCTGTGACCTGATGGAAGAGAGAGCACTAACTGGGGGAAAATTTGGGGGAAATGCACTCCTGCAGAGGGAACAGCAAACATACAAATACCCTGCCTGATGTGTTTGGGGAAACGGCTGCAGTGGCTGGAGTAGTGAGTAGAGAGGAAGGGGAAGAAGAGGGTGGAGGAGGGGAGGGGAGGGGAGGGGAGGGGAGGGGAGGGGAGGGGAGGGGAGGGGAGGGGAGGGGAGGGGAGGGGAGGGGAGGGGAGGGGAGGGGAGGGGAGGAGTGTGGCAGGGTAGAGAAGACCTGCTTCACTTCTTTTAAAAGTTCCCTCCTCTGCCTACTGTGCAGATGGAGACAGGAAGGTTAAGGGGGAAGCACAGAAGGAGGCTGGGCGACACCCCAGAGGGAGATGATGGGGCCTGGACTTGAATGAGGTGGGGGAAAGGGGGTCAGAACTTCAGGATGGGGATGTATTTTGGAATCAGAGCCAACAGGACTTGCTGATGGATGGGACGTGGGGGATGCACAAAGGAGAGAGCTGTCACGCACGCCTCCAGGTCTCTGGCCCGAGCACCTGGGTGGATGGGGGAGCCTTTTCCTAAGCCCCAGGGATGACTTGGGGAGGAGCAGAGATTGGGGGGAAATATCAAGATTTTCCTCTAGAAGTCTTCCAAAAAGAGAGTCAAACGTTGAAGTGGGGTTAGGGGTGGCACATATGCTGAACACAAGCCCATCCAAGAACTGCCACCTCCACTTAACCCTCTGGACCACCCACCTGGCAGGTGGGATTATGGCCCCACTTTTCAGAGGTGACAAACTGAGGCCTGGGGGCCACCTCTGCTCCAAAAGCACATGTCCCTAGTGTTCAGTGCTATGCTAAGCACTTAGATCACTTAGATTGTGGGGCTCTCTGTTGCACTGCATCTTCGGACAGAAACCCTTAGGCTGGCTAGGAGTTACCCTCTGTGCGGAGGGAGAAACTGAGGCAGAGGCCTGGCTGGTTCCAGTAAAAGGCTTTACTGCCACCCAAACCCATCCAAAGTCCAGGTTTGGGGGGGTTGCACCGAGCCCCCAGGACCTGAGTCTGGAGACCCAAGCAGCAGGGGTGGAGGGAGGGCAGCCCTGAGCAAACAAGGTCGAGGTTCCTAAGCCCCCTCAGACCCTTTTACCCCCTTGGCTGGTTAGGTACAGGCGCGAAGGGTCCAGGCCTCTAAGGGAACCAGGTGAAGGGAGAGTTAGAGACCCCCTCTCAGAACTCGCGGCTAGGGGCGGGGCTTCGACCCAAACCCTGGGCCGGGCGGGAACTCTCATTTCAGGCTCAGTTTCACTGTGGCCTTGGAGTTCAGAAACCCTTTTATCCTAGGCGCACTGATGGACTAGGGACCGAGAGGAGGGGGATGAGGCGTCTGGGCTGGAAGGGGGTCCCGAAACCCAAGCAATGGCCAAAAATAACAACACAGAGAAGGATTCCTCCGTAAAAAAAAGTAAGACAAACTAGCATCGCTCCCGGCGGCCGGCGTTACCTGGAGTCGGCGGGCGGCGGCCGCCGGAGCGATTACTCACTGCGTGGCGCACCCCACCCGCGGGCCGCTGAGCGGATTTTTCCGTGGGGGGTGTCAATGAGTCTGGGGGGGCTCCTTACCGCTCTCCTCCTGGGCATCGCTCCTGCAGGCTGGCGGTACCCGCACAGGGCCCCGTCCCCGCTCCCACGGGGGCCCTTTTCCCCCATCTGCCCACGCGGGAGCTCCCTCCTGAGGCCCCCCAAGCGCTCCGAGGAAACTCAGCCCCATCCCGAGCGAGGGGAACTACTGAGCCAGAGTGAGTGCCAGGGACTCCGTGCTTCCAGCTTCCCTCCAGCAAACCCTGGGCCGGAGGTTGCCCGCGAGGACGAAGAGAGGCAGGATGCAGTGAGAGGGGGGCCGCTGGGCCGAGACTGATGGGACCGCCACGCTGATGGTGTGGGGCGAAGAGGGAGCAACTTTCAGGCACCTGGGAGGAAAAAGGGCTGGAGATGGAAGCAGGCGGGGCTCAGGGACCACTCAGTGGGGTGGCGGGACCAGAGCTGGGGTGCTGGCTGAAACAGACGACTGCGGGGGGAGGAGCGCGCCAGGGCTAAGGGCCACGGGGGACATTGAAGGGGCGGGGCACAGGGCCGAGAGCAGGGTGCAGGGAAGTAGGCGGGAATATGGAAACGGAGTTGGGGGCGCCCGGTCCCACATTGGGGGTGGGGAGCCTGGAACTGGCCGAATTCGAATGGAAGGTCCCAGACCAGTAGGGGTTGGGTGAGGGGATTCTGGGCCGCGGGACAGAGAGCGCGCGGTGTGCGGCGGGGCGGAGGCCGGACGGGTGGGGCGCGCGGTGCCCGCGGGCAGGCGGGCGGCGGAGAAGCCGGTGCGGGGCCCGCCGCCCCCCCCAACCCCGGGCCGGGGGCGGGGCCGGGCGGGGCCAGCGGCGTATTAGCGCCTTGTCAATTCGTCTGCTCAGACTTGCTCTGGCCTCCGCGCCAGCGCCCAGCGACGTGCGGGCTGCCCAGTCCGCGCCCTCCCGCGCCCCGCGCCGCCGCTGCCCGCCGCGCGCCCCCTGCAGCGTCGGCCCCATGCCCGCCGGCCGCCTGGGCCCCGCCGCCCAATCCGCGCGGCGGCCACCGCCGCTGTTGCCCCTACTGCTTCTCTGCGTCCTCGGGGCGCCGCGAGACGGATCAGGAGCCCGTGAGTACCCGGCGCCCTGCTCCCCCCCTTCCCGCCTGGGCAGAGAGCGTGCGCCCTGGGGGCAGCCGCGGGGGGGGGGGGCGGGAAGGGAGCGCAGGCGCCACCTGGACGGCCGGGGAACAAAGGAAGGCGCCCCCGGCACGGCCCTCGGGGCGCCCTCACCTGCGGGGCGCACAGCGCAGCAGTCCACTGGCCTGAGGGTCCGGCTTCCGCACCCGAGGCCTTACCTGGGCCGCCGGGCCGAGGACGCCCGGCCGGGTCCCCGGAGTTTGGGGGGCCCGCGTACTGGGACCCTCTGCGTGCGGAGACTCGGCGGGCGCACGCAACAGCGTCCCTGACTCCGAGCCATGGAGACCGAGGGGCACCGATCCTGGGCGGGGGCGCACGCGGAAGGCGCGCTGGGTGCCGGCCCCGAGCACCCCCCGCCCCGTGGAGGGATGAGCCCCGGGAGGAAGGCGGGGCGGGAGGGGGGCGGCTCTGGCCGCCTGGCGCGCGGCCCGGGGTCCCCGGGGACGCGCCTCTCCGCGGGCCGGCGCCGCCGCCCTCCCCCGGCGGGACACTGCGCGCGGGGGTCCTCGGAGTTTCAGCCACTGGGGTCCCTCGGAACCGTTCCCGGTCGGGCTGCGCCGGGCTGGGAACCTCCAGCGAGAGAAATCTTTGTGAGCCAGTGGGTGAGAGGGAGAGGAATCGGGAGCCAGTGAGTCCAGGCACCGCGGGCCCAACCTTGAGTTGGGGGGCCCCGGAAACCCACAGCCGGGCAGGCCAAGACCCTCGCCCCGTCGGGAGCTCCTGGCCTCCCGCACTCTCTGTTCTCCACCCCAAGCACAACCCCTCCAGGACACAGTCTCTATATCCAGACCCACTCTAGGACACACCCAGAGACACACAAAGACACACTGGCTTGTGGCCCATCACCCTCGCCCTCAGACGCACACACTGCATCCCAGATGCACATTCGCACACCATCAGGGCGCACACACATTCCATCCCTGGCACACACACTTTCGTGGTCATACACTCATTCCTCAGGGGATATAACACAGGAGCATACACACAGGCACAGCTGTCCTAGACACTCATAGTCACTCCACACACCCATCCAGACACACAGGTTGCCCCAGGTGGACACACACTGCTGCCTGGGTCGCCCCACACTGCAGAGCTATCTGCAGGCTCATTGCGGATGCTCCTCCAGAAAGGGCAGGGTTCCCGCACGCCCTTAGGGGCACTTGCCAAAAACCCAGCATCCCAGAGTGCCTGTGCAGGTGAGGGGCTGCGCAAGGCCCTCCCCAGGTCCCTGAAGACCTGTGAGTGCCAGTGTTCGTGGCAGGCTTTGTTTCCCAGCCTGTAGAGCAGCAGGGAAGGTGGTGGTGGTGGTGGGATTGTTGTTCTGTGTGTGTTTTTTCCTTTAAGGGGGAAGAAATTAAATAAAAGATTCTCACACCTCGGCAATATGTTTCTACTTACGGTGTGTCTTAGCACCTGACCAGCAGGCGGGTGGGTTGTAAAGTGTCTGCAGGTACCAGTGGGATGGGAAATGGGGACCCCTGTAGGGATCCTGGGATGGAGGTCACCCTCCTGTATTGCTTGCAGAGAATCTCACACTTTTCCCTTTTAAAACACATGGTGTTCCTTTTTAATAACGGCAATGGCTCCAGATTGGGAAGTGGGGAAGGAAAAAACTTTTAAAGGCCTCAGCATTGTGAGAACGGCATGGAGGCAGGGATGTAGGGTGGGAGGGCTGTCCAAAAGACTAGCCCAGGGATCTGCTTTGGGGAGCCTTCTAGGAGGCCCCCTAATCAGTCCAAGGGCCCCCCAACCTCAGTGGGCTGTTTCCCTTGGAATGTGTGCATCCTGGCCCTAAGTGCCTTGACCCATTATTTAGGGAGTGTGGAGCCAGCCTGGACCCCAGAGCTGGGAGGGGCTTTAATCCTCATAGTTCCTAGGCACTCTGGACCTCATGATCTCATCTCATTAATTTCCCCAGCAGGTAGAAAGAGTATACTTTCCTCCCATTTTATGAGAGAGTAGACTGAGAACAGGCGAGGGAAAGCCAATTGCTCAGGTGCTCCAGCTGAGATTGGCACCCACATCCCAGGAGGAGACAGCCTCCCTCTGACCTTTCCTGCTGGAGCTTGGGGTGGGGGACTGGCCTGTTCAGGCCCGCCTGGCCTTGCCCTCTCGCCCCGTACCCCCCCCCCCCCGCCCTTGGAGGGCAGCTGCAGCTGCTGGCATGGAGCAAGGCTAGTCCAGGCCAGGCGGGTGTGGCAGAGGGGCAGTGCCCCCCAGCCAGCACCCCCCAGAAAGCCCTTTCCTAACCAGGCTATGAATATGGGGGGGGGGAGCAGGAGGGATTTCACCCATCCCCTGAGAACTGGGAGTCGGCCTGGGGTCCAGGCAGGCCTGGCCTGCCCCTGCCTCCCACCCTGCTGGGGGTGGGGGCAGGCAGGAAGTGGTGGGTGGGCCGGGGCAGAGATGCTGGCACGCCTGAGTTCTTGCTGGAGGAATTCAGAATTAGCTAGCGGCTGGCTGCCTGGGACCTCCGGGGCGGCCCCCTGCACCCCCCCAACCCCCGCCTCCTCAGCTCTGGCCCGCTCAGCCGGCTCCTTCGCACGGATGCTGAGACCTCCGGAGAGCCCTGGGCCAAGCCTCAAACGCAACTGTGATTCTAGGTTCCAGCAAGACATGGCCCTCAAGCCAAGTTTGCCCCAGAAAATTGTCAGGGCTGGCCCCTGGAACTGTGTCCACCCCACCTCAACCATCTGGGGCAGTGAAGGCCAGCACAAGGCAGCCATTGGCTTTTGTGGAGGGGACATCCCAGGGGGGCAGGATCATCCTGTCCTTGGCTGCCATCTCAAGGAAGCTGGGCTGCCCTTCCCTCTACCCTCCTGCAGTCCCTTCTTACAGTTGCCTGGGGATCCTTTAAAAATGTAAATCCCTCCCCTGTTCAGAACTCTGGAATACTCCCTGCCAGTCAGGCTCCTGATGACCTCTCAGACCTCATTTCCTACTATTTTTGCCCCAGGACTTTTGTACTTGCTGCTCCCACTGCCTGGATACTGTCTCCTACATATTTTCATGGCTGCTTCTTTCACTTTATTCAGGTCTCAACTCAAATGCCACCTCCCTAGACAGGCCTCCTGGGCCATTGAGATGCCACTAATGACTTGTGCTTTACTGTCTCCCTCTTTATTCTCTTAGACATTTGTTCTTTTTCCTGCTGCTTTCTTGGGTTCAGGGCCACAGGGGCAGAAATCTTGGGTATCTTGGTCACCATGGTGCCCCCATCTCTTGGCACACTGTCGGTGATCAGTGAAAGGATTGAACAAGTGAGGGAATGAGTCCTCACAACTGCCCTTGGTGGAGAGAGAGCCTCCTTCCCAGACTCAGAGAAGTGCCTGGATGGAACTTCCACAGTGAGCTGGGGGCATTCGAACCTAGGTCAGCCTGGCTTAAAGGTCCCAGAGAGTTGTCCTGATGATAATATTTTCACTCCTTTCAAACAACAGCATGTGTTTGATACCTTGATGCCCACTTCCCAGATGGGGAGACTGAGACTCAGGGAGGGGTTTCAGGGGCTTGGACTGTAAGTACCCACCCCCTTCTCTAGCCCTTGGTTTCCCTGTGGGTAAAAAAATCTCCTCTTATGTTCTAATCCCAGAAGAGGGCTGGCCCCAATTGCCAGCAGGAGGGGAGGCATAAATCACTTCATCCTTGAGGCCTAGTGCTCAGCACCCAGCTCACAGAACCCAGTTTAGGAAGTCACTTCCTAGAATCTGATCACCATAATGGCCCTGGGAACCAGGAACTTTCTTGTTCCCATTTTGCAGATTAGGAAAAATGAGTCAAAGGACAGACTGAGTCAAGGGACTGAGTCCAGTCCCTTTGAACAGTGGTTGGGGCCCAGAGCTTGCCCCAGCCACCTTCCATTCCAGCACAGAGCAGGGCTTTGGAGATGGACAAATCTGGGTTTGAATAGTGTGCCCTTCCCTCAGTGAGTGACCTTAGGCAGGAGACTTGATCTCTCAGAGCCTTGGTTTTTTTAACCCATAAAAGAGCGGGATTTTTATAGGGTATCCCCCACAGAGACACCTACTGTCTGTGAGGCCCTGGGGATATGAAAGAACTCACAATCTTTTATTTCTAACTGCCAAAAATAAAATGAAAAGAAAAAAAAAGTCAGAGTGTAGGGCTTTTCAGAACTATATGCAAAGCAAAAGTGACTTGAATGTGAGTGGGCATTTCTGCCTGAGGTTTGTAACCACTCAAACCTTGAGTAGGTCATTGATGAAGTGGCTTGGATGAACTAGCTGAACCTCAGTTTCCTTATCTATAAAATGGGTATAATAGTAAAGAGCTCCTTTGCAGGATTGCCAGGAGTCCTGGAGGTCCTAGCATGGTGGGGATTCAGGGCAGTTCTACTCCAGGCCTGACAGGCCCTCTTCTCTGACCCCAGACACAGCTGTGATCAGTCCTCAGGACCCCACACTCCTCATCGGCTCCTCCCTGCAGGCCACGTGCTCAGTGCACGGGGACTCGCAGGGCCCCACTGCAGAGGGCCTCTACTGGACTCTCAACGGGCGCCGCCTGCCCCCTGAGCTCTCCCGCATGCTCAACGCCTCCACCCTGGCCCTCGCCCTGGCCAACCTCAACGGATCCAGGCAGCAGTCGGGGGACAACCTTGTGTGCCATGCTCGAGATGGCAGCATCCTAGCGGGCTCCTGCCTCTATGTTGGCTGTAAGTGGCTCCCAGGATGCTCAGGGGTAGCTTTGGGGAGCAGCATCTCTCACTGGAGAGGGGCATGAATCATGGGCCCTCTGGCCCAGGGCTGGATGGTGGGCATGCGCACTTGCACAAGTTGAAAGGTATGGGCCTCTGGGTGGGAACGTGAGCCTGGAGACACCTCCACCACTGTCCCCAAGAGAGCTCATGCAGGAGTCATGCCAACACCCACCCTGTCCACCCTCCTTTCACTCTGAGGTGGGGCTGCCTGGCGACCAGCAGCTCCTCCACCTGTCCACAGCTGGTCCAGACCCTCAGCCCCTGCACCCCCTCCCCAGTGCCCCCGGAGAAACCCTTCAACATCAGTTGCTGGTCCAAGAACATGAAGGACCTCACATGCCGCTGGACACCGGGGGCCCATGGGGAGACCTTCCTCCACACGAACTACTCCCTGAAGTACAAGCTGAGGTTGGTGATGACCCTTGGTGACATGTGTCCCAGCCTGGCTGTGAGGCCTTTGCCAAGCCTGTCTGCCCTCTGAGCCAAGTGTCCTGTCTATACTCTGGGACTGCCATAGCGAGGTATGAGGCCCCTAAGGGACCCTTATGTGTCCTCACCCCCTGCCCCTGCAGGTGGTATGGGCAGGACAACACATGTGAGGAGTACCACACGGTGGGACCCCACTCCTGCCACATCCCCAAGGACCTGGCCCTCTTTACTCCCTACGAGATCTGGGTGGAAGCCACCAACAGGCTGGGCTCGGCCCGCTCAGATGTGCTCACACTGGACATCCTGGATGTGGGTGAGGCATCTCCCGGGGGGGTTCCTGCCCCCACCCAAGCCCAGCCATGGCTGCATCTCTGGCCCAACCCTGCTGGTTGGGGTAGGGAGTACCCATCAGTCCCCAGCCCCCTGAATCAGCCAGGATAGTTCCACTCTGCAGAGAACACCTGGCCTGGCTTCCTCCTCCCCCTCCTCCTCCTCAAAGCCTAGGTGTGCCAGAGGGCCTTCACCCCCCAGCTGGGAGGGGGTTGTCCAGGTCTGAGGCACCCCAGGAAGCCATAGCCTGGAGCTGGGGGGGGGGGGCAGGCAGGAGGCAGGAAATGGATGATCTGTAGCAGAATTGGGCCTAATCTAATTAGGGTGTTTCTCAGCCCTGAGCAGGCCTGTGTCTTAACCCATTCAGCCCCTCACCAAGGCCTCAAGGGGAGAGCCAGCTCTCCCTGCTTCCCACAGGGCTCCCAGAAGGATCTCAGATCCATCCTGGCTTGGAGCCACCCCCACCCCAGCCTGCTTCCCTCTTTGCTTCCTTAAGTCTTGAAGGTGTGGTGGGCATGTTCTCAGCTTCAGTTGTCCCTCTGCACCCAGCAAGGCTGTCATACTGAGGACCTTTGTAAGGTGGGAAGGAGCTGGAGGTGGGTGGTTGATGGCCCCCTGGCCTCCTGGGAATAATAATAATATCATCATCAGCCAGGCAGTGTCTGTTTTTACAGAATTCCCTGAAGATAGGATTATGTTTCTCCTGTCACAGATAATAATGGTGATAACAGCTAACATTAATTGAGTGCTTCTAGGCGCTGAGTGTTTCCTGAATATTGTCTAATATAATCCACCCATGCTCGAGGGGGTGGGGTGGAGGGGACGCGAGGGGTAAGGGGGGGACACGGAAGCAGGTGCCACCTAAGCCACTTGCTTTGGGATTTGAGTCCAGACAGGGGCCAGCCAGGTCCCAGGAGCCCATGACTAAGCCCTGTCCCACCCCGCCTGGCAGTGACCACCGATCCCCCGCCCGATGTGCACGTGAGCCGAGTCGGGGGCCTGGAGGACCAGCTGAGCGTGCGCTGGGTTTCCCCGCCCGCCCTCAAGGACTTCCTCTTCCAAGCCAAGTACCAGATCCGCTACCGCGTGGAGGACAGTGTGGATTGGAAGGTGTCCGTCCCGCCCCCGCCCCGCCCAGGCCCCGCCGGGTCCCCGCCGTGGTCCCTGACCCTCCCCTTGCCGCCTAGGTAGTGGACGACGTGAGCAACCAGACCTCCTGCCGCCTGGCCGGCCTGAAGCCAGGCACCGTCTACTTCGTTCAAGTGCGTTGCAACCCCTTTGGCATCTACGGCTCCAAAAAGGCAGGGATCTGGAGTGAGTGGAGCCACCCTACGGCTGCCTCCACCCCCCGCAGTGGTGAGCACCCCAACATGGCTGGGTGGTTATGGGACCAGCCCTAAACCAGCCTGGGCTTGGGCTTCTGTTTTCTTCTTTTGTTTTTTCAGGAGAGCAGAGGTCTCAAACTGGTGGCCCCAGGGCCTAATTTGGCCCCTGGATCTATTTTCTTTGACCTATCATTTGAAAACAAACAAACAAAAATTTAATCTACTTGAAGACATTTACAAATAGGAAGTTTTAACACAAATATCCTAGGTTCCCTAGAAAAATTGTCTAGAAAATGTGACAGGACACAGCCAGTGTTGCTCTGAAGTCTCTATCAGCAAAGGCTGCCCCTTCATGCCAGG
Organism: Miniopterus schreibersii; assembly: GCF_964146895.1. Classification (NCBI taxonomy): domain Eukaryota; kingdom Metazoa; phylum Chordata; class Mammalia; order Chiroptera; family Miniopteridae; genus Miniopterus; species Miniopterus schreibersii. The sequence goes on along the minus strand of NC_138105.1, from coordinate 74,138,866 downwards.
TCCTCTCTCTCTAGCTGCCTCATCCCCAACTGGCCCGTTTCACCCACCTGTACCCCTCCCCAGCCCCTAAGGGCAAGTGAGTTTGAGACCCCTGCTTCAAAGGCTGTTGGGCTGCTAACTCTCCCTCTGATGGGCCTCAGCTTCCCCTTCTGACCCAGGTAGGGGGCTGGGGATGATTAGGGGCCTGGGTCTGGCTCCCCTTCCCATCTGGGGTTCCTCTGAGTCCATGGACATCCTTTGTCTCCTTTGTGAAATGATATGAAATCTGTTACTTGAAATGTCTGGCTTCAGCTTACCCATCTGGAAAGTGGGGATGATAATGACTCCTGTCTCAGACTATTGTGCAGGTGAGATGCGATAACCCATGCAAAGTACCCTCATAGTGAGCACCACCTAAGGCTCCCTTCCCCTGCTCATCCCATGGTTTCACCCCAAGGTAGGCCTCTTTTCTCAGATGAGGGGACTTTGGCCTCAGAAGATTTAGCCAGACCCCAAGGTCACACGGGGATCTGAATTCAATTTGCTGAAGTCCAGGACCAGGCTCACTCCTGTGATGATGGGGAAACAAAGGCCCAGAGAGGGTCTCAGAACCAGGGAGGGGTAGAGCCTAGCTCCAGCCAGCTCCCCAGCCCCCTCTGTGGGGCCCTCCAGGTTCTGGGGTGGGCGGGAGCTAGCATGACCGGGAGGGGCTGAGCCTTGGCCCCTGCTCGTGCCCAGCACCTGCGATTCTTGCACGGGAGCCAGCAGGCGGCTGCGTCTGCAAAGGAGGCTGGGGAGGCTGGGGGAGGCCAGCAGGGGCCTGGGCTGTGCCAGGGCCTGTCAGCGGGTCCCCTGTGTTATTTATGACGTGAGGCCGATGTCCTTATCCGCCGGCCTGTTCAGGGCTGACTGAGTCCAGCAGCTGGGCCGCAGGCGGGCCTCCCACCTGGCCCTCCCACCAGCTCCCGGTCCCATTGGCTCATGCTCCCAGGGGCTGTCTCCTTTCGATTCTGTCACTCTCTTCCTCTCCCTTTCTGTCTTTCTGCCTTTCTTGGTTTGTGTCCCTACACCCCTATGCTCTCTGTTCCCCCACTTTCTCCACCCCTCCTCCTCTCTCTGAATCTCCATGGCTGACCCCATAGCTTTGGCCGTCCCTGCATCTCCTGTGTTTCCTTGTCCCCATCTCTCAGTCTCTGCTTCTGTATCTCTCTCCCTTTCTCTGCCCCCTGCTCTGTCTCTGAGTCCACGGCCTGGCTTCTCACCTTCTCCTCCAACCCTTTCCACTCACACCTGGATCAGGCCACAGGAATCAGGTTCCTGGAGGAGATGTGGAGGAGGAGCCCCTTCCTTCCCCTACCCCCCACCTCCTCGGGGGCGCAGCTGGGCTGCTTGGCTGGGCGGTGGAAGGGACGCGGTCTCGGGGAAATGGGGGGAGGTGCCCGAGGGGAACGCGGTCAGCCACGCAGGGACCCTCCCTCCATTGCCCGCGCGCGCCCTCTGTCGGGCGCGCGCTAATGCTGCCGCTTCGCCTCCATCAGAGCGTCCGGGCCCGGGCGGCGGGGCTTGCGAGCCGCGGGGCGGAGAGCCGAGCTCGGGGCCGGTGCGGCGCGAGCTCAAGCAGTTCCTCGGCTGGCTCAAGAAGCACGCGTACTGCTCGAACCTCAGCTTCCGCCTCTATGACCAGTGGCGAGCCTGGATGCAAAAGTCGCACAAGACCCGCAACCAGGTAGGAAGGAGGGACCTGTGGGCGAGGGATGAGGGGTGTTGCAGGGAGGTGGGTGCACAGCCCCGGACACCACCTCCTTCCTTCCAAGCACAGGACGAGGGGATCCTGCCCTCGGGCAGACGCAGCGCGGCGAGAGGTAAGGGGGGCCCAGGTGGGTGGGAGATAGGGAGAATTAGGCCTTCCCGGTGGCCAATAGGCTGTGGGCCCCCCCACTCTCATCCTTCAGTTTTATTTATCAGCATTTACTTAGCACCAACTGTGTGCCTGGCCCCGTGGCTTTTAACCTAGTAAGAGCACCTAACTCCTTGAAAATGTCCAAAGTGTAACGTCATCCTGAGGAATGAATGGACATACTGGTCCAAGTTAGCATGTTTGAGCGCCTACTGCATGTTGGGCCTTTGCCAAGAGATTTACCGAAAGAGCACCCCATGGGATGGATAGATATTACTTCTTAGATGGGGAACCAAGGCCCAGGAAGAGGCAGTACCCTGCCCAAGGTAACCCAGCTGAAAGTGGTGGGGCCAGGACCTGAATGGGAGGGGGTGTAAAAGGGGAGTTCCTAAATTGCTGTGCAGTGCTGGCCCCTCCTAGGCTCCCTACTTAGCCTGGCTTCACCTCTGCCTGCAGGTCCTGCCAGATAAGCTCTAGGGGCTGGGGGCCGCCCTCCCTGCTTCATGGAGACCCAGGGCTGCAACCAAACTGGGGCCACCTTTGTACCCTCACCTCACGGTGCCCAAGCACCCTTGGCAGGAGCTGGAATGGGCACTCTGAGCTCCAAGGACCACATCTCTGGCCTCCATGCAAGGCCACGCTTGGGTGCACCCAGTGGGGTGTGTGTGTGTGAGGGTTGGCTAAGCTGCCCAGAACCCCTGCCAGGGCTGAGGGTGAAGAGGATTCATTACCTCCCTCACCCAGGACCCCTCCAAAGAATCTTTTTAAATAAAGGAGCTATTTTAGGTTCCCTGATTGTGAAGGTGAGTTTGGGGCTGCAGAGGCCTGGGGTGGGGACTGTAGGGGAGGCATGAGGACTTCTAATGACCCTTTGGGATTGAAATCCTCCCCTTCCAGAATTTCAGACTCGTTCTCCCCAGGATTGCAACTATCTGGTTCTAAACTCCTTAGAGAGTGTGATTCAAAACAACAGTTTAATCACTCTTGGGGGAGGGAGTCTTTCACCCTCCATCCCTGCCTCTATGGGGCCCCCTCAACAGGTATACACACCCCAGCACCCAGGAGACAGAGAGAGTAGAGCAGCTGCAGATGAAGGGCTCTTTATTGTGGGAGGTGTGGCCCCCTCACAGAGGGTTAACAGCCCGGTCGGGCTCCACCCCATCCAGCTAGCAGTCAGAGCTAGGCACTACCCAACCCTTTTCCCATTTCCCTCAGAGGGTCCCTGGGGAGTCACCATCACTCAGCAGATTCTGCATCAAATCTGAGGTCCTGGAGAACCTTGTTGATGGCTTCCATGGTTTTAATTACCCTATAAGAGTGGATGGGAACTATAAATAAAACCCAGATGGGGCAAATTAGCCTCCACTGTGCAGCTCTGAGGGGGCTGTGGCAAGCCCGGGGCCCCCCTGCCCACCACCAAGCTTCCAGGCAGCATTAGCAGCCCAGGATCATTTGGGTGCCTGGGAGCAGGGGTGGTCTTGTAGGTCACAGTGGGCAGAGAGAAAAGGCCATCTTGAGTGGGCGTATGCCATTAGGAGGCTGTACAATGTAACTGGCAGATGTCGAGGGGGTGTGCATGTGTTTGTGCGTGGGGGGGCGAGGGCAGGAATGTGCAGGCGTGTGCTCGATGGGGCCTGGGTGACCGTGTCCAAGCTCCAAGTTCAACCATGTAAATGGCATTGGTGTGTCTGAGATGTGCAGCTGTCCCAGAAATGAATAGCACATCTGGTGTGGAAATGGAGGGTGTGTGCACTGGGGGAATGTGCTGTGTTTCTGGAAGCCACCAGGTGTGGACTCCAGTGTGCACACCCTCAGGGTTGTGTGCAGGTCCAGAGGGTCTGACAGTGCCAGCCCTAGGGCATACTTGACTGGGAGTGCATGCCTGGCCCATGTGCAAATCTAGCATGGCCAGCCCACTGGGAAGAGACACTCACTTCATCTTCAGCTGGTGCAACTGCAGAGTGTCTTCCTGCCCTTTGAGCTCTGGTGCCCCCATCAGTTGCAGCTGGGTCACCTGGTGCAGGGGCGAGAGGGGGCAGCAGGGAGGATATCACTGCAGGCAGAGGCCACCCCCTGCCCTCCCACACAACCAAAAAGGGAGCAAAGGGGTGGGGCCATGGCTGGGAGTGGCCAGGGAGGTGCTTAGTGAGGGAAGAGCCTGGGATTTTTTTTTTTTTTAATATATCTTTATTGATTTCAGAGAGAGGAAGGGAGAGGGAGAGAAAGAAACATCAGTGATGAGAGAGTCATTGATTGGCTGCCTCCTGCACGCCCCCGACTGGGGATCAGCTCGCAACCAGGGCATGTGCCCTGACCGTACCTTAATCTCCTGGATCCTACCCTAGGTCGATGTTCAACCTCTGAGCCCTGCCCTGCCAGGTGAGCCTGGATTTTTAGAGCGCTGAGTAGGCTGCACGTTGGTGTGTGACTAGCAATCAGCCAGATATTGGTTACAGGGGCACAGTAGGTGGGGCCTCATGGTCTTGGGGGCAAGACAGGGCCCTATAATCCCAGGGTAGAAGTAGGCCAGAAACCAAGACTGGGATTGGGATCTCGGAGGCGTGGGTGGCCTGGCAATCCCAGTGTAGAATGTGATATGGGTGTGGCTTCATGTGGATTTAGCCAGGGAATAGTGTATCTCAGCCAGGATTGGCTGTACTGCCTAGTACACTGGGCCTTGGAACCCTGGGAAAGGAGTAGGTCCAGAACCTAGGCTAGGGTCAAGGGTTACTGGGAGGGGGAGGGCCTGAAAACCCACGTTGCCCCCTATGCAGAGTTGAGGACTGGACCAGAAGCATTAGGAAGAACCAGAAGGGAAGAGCGTTGTGGGGGCAGGGGCGGGTCATTCAGGACGGCGTTATCCTGGGGGCAGGGACTGGGATGGACAGACAGGTTCTGGGACTAAAAGCCTGGAATGAAACCCAGCGGACAGGTGGAAACAAGGAGGCTGGATAATCTCAAATGGAGCCTTTGTGGAAGATTGAGGTGGGGTAGGAAGCGGTGGGGTCTAGAGCTCCGGGAGCGGAGTTTTGGGGGACTGGAATCTTCTGGCCTTTCGCTCACGTGGCACAGAGTGGACCTAGCAGGCCACCGAGATTAGGAGAGACTAGGTTTGGAATAGGGGGCAGGGCCTCACCGCGGCCAGGCTTGTCTGCTCCAGCTACTGTAGGCTGTGCACGTGGCGAGCGAGCAGCGGCTGCGCTCTGGGGCCTGCCAGCTAGGCCTCCACCACCAGCACCTCCCAGGCGAAGCCTGGGTCACCTCGTGCACTGTGATCTGGTAGCACGGGAAGCCGTATCGCGGGCCCCTACGCAGGTACAGGTGGTGACCTCAGCAGCAGGGCGGGTACTGAGGCTACGCCCCCAGGCTCTTAGGCCCTGCACCTGCATAGACCACCTGAAAGCCCCGCCCCCCCCCATAAAGTGTCCCTGGACCCGAGTGTGGAGGACACTGATTCCTGAAGAGGAACACAAGACAGGCCCATCGCTGCATTTGGGGAAAGGAGATACACCCCCAAGAGTGGGACATTGGGAAGTGGGGACGCACCCTGGGTCGTCTCTGCCTCGGCCAATGCAGCTGCAAGGGTGACCCAGCTCCGCCCCCGGGAACGCCCACCTCCGAAGCAGCCTGGGGACTCAACCCTGCCACCCGTATTCGCCCCTGCACCGGCACTTACTTCCCCAGGCGGTGGAAGGCCTACGGGCGCTCAGCCTGCAACTGCTGGATGCGCTGCACCAGCACCTGGATCGGGGCATCTTTCTACGGAGCAGGGGGCATGGCTGGGCATGAAGCTGGCGCTCCCGAGCCGATAACGCCCTCCCTGCGTCCGTTCATGCTTGGGCCCAGGCTCACCCAAGGCCATATTTGTTCCTCGAGCTCTGGGTCTCCTCTGGCTGACGCAGCTTCAGGCACAGTGGGGACAGCAAGCTCAGCCACGGCCTCACCGGTTGACTGCGCAGTCCCAGCCACACTCGGGAGGTTGCTCTGCTGCGGTAAGCGCCCCCTGTAGGCCCGGAGGTATTCCAGACCCCAGCCTGTGCTGGCCAAACCTGGAGACTCGGAAGGCTGACTGCTTAGGCGCGACACCTACCCCCGACTCTACTTCTGCTGGTTCTCTCCCAGCACCTGCCTGCTTTCATTTGTCCTTGAATGTACGGCTCTGAGCATAGCGAGGCTCTCTGGGTTTGTTTCTATATGCTTATGCCAACACCGACTTTCATCCACATAATGTCCTCCTCACACAAGGAAAACAAATTCATTATATAGTGCCAGAAGACCGAGTGGGATTTCAACGTAGTTTGACATTACAGAGCTCAAGTTGCTCTAGGCTGTGTAAAGACCTTATAAATGATCTGAAGGGAGGAACCTGGGGGCAGGCTGAGGCCAATGGGACCTCATATTAAGTGCAGAGGTGGCCTCCAAGCTTTCTGCTGGAGAGTCACCAGTTTTGAGCTGAGAAGCTTCCTTCTCCAGGGGGGAATTGGAGATTATTAAGTTGGTAGTGGCCTGGCCTAGGGAAGAGGCCAGGGATGAAACTCAACTGACAAGAGACGTAGTAACCGAGATTCCAGCTTTTAGCTGGCACTGCTGGTCCCAGCTATTCTTAACAGTTTCCAAGCCTGGGTTGTCACCTACACCAAGCCCCAATTGTCCGAGGAAGCATGGCCTTTTCAGGGCATCCAGTGCACAGCCCTCACGGGATTTGCAGAAGCATCATACAAAGTCTTAAAAAAAACCCACAAAGGCCTGGCCAGCGTGACTCCGTGGTTAAGCACTAACCTATGATCCAGATCAAGGTTCCATTCCGTCAGGGCACATGCCCTAGTTTCAGGTTCAATCCCCAGTAGGGGGCGTGCAGGAGGCAGCAGATAAGATGATTCTCTCATCATTGATGTTTCTCTCTCCCCCCGCCCTGAAACCAATGAAGATATATTAAAAAAAACCCACAAAGGCCTACCCTTCCAAAAACCACTGGTCTCAGGTAGGACTCATTGCTTCTAAGATTCAAAATTGGTGCTTTACACTAGGTGGGGTGTTCCTAACTTCCTCCTCATCCAACCATACCTGGACACGCCCAGGGCCCAGATGAACCATCGTTCCACCAGTCACTGGCCTAAGGTCTTCATTCCCTTGTTACAGATGACAAAACCAAGATCGGCAGGCGTCCTAGTCTACATGGCAGAGGGTCAGGACCACAGTCCATTTTACAGATGAGGAACCTGAAAGGACAGGACTGCCAAAGACTCTAAAGTCATGTAATAGGGAGTCCCTAAGGGAGATATCCACACCTTGGCCATCTTCCCCACTGGACAGATCAGCCACATGGACACCAGTTACTGCTCCAGTCAACAAAAGAGAAACTTTATTGAGGCCCCAGGGTCACAGGGTTCAGGTAGAAGGCTGCCCTGTGTACCCGAGGTGGTGGTGGAGGGGCCTTATTTAACCTTCTTCTTGGGGCGCAGGTTGTTGGTGTGGCCACACTTCTTCTTGCGGCAGTTGACAGCACGGGGGTGCAGGCGGGCATAACACCTGGGCAGAGACAGGAAGGACTGGTCAGGGTACCTGAGCCCTCTCCACCAGGGCCAGCAGGTTCCACCCCCAAGCATGCTTACTTGCGGCAGATCATCTTGTCGCAGTTGTACTTCTGGGCGAGCTGGCGGAGGGAGGGTTCGATGATGCCACCCCTCAGACGAAGCACCAAGTGCAGGGTGGACTCTATAGGAAATGAGGGTTGGGGAGGTACAGTGACTCATTCTGGGCCCAGCACTTGGTCCATACGTGCAGAGCAGAGCCTTTGTGTGATGGCCACACCAGCCCCTGGGGAATCTGAGGCTAATAAATGCCAACAGTGGTGTCCAGCTGGCTTCCCTACAGGTAAGGTAATTTTTAAGTAGCCGACCTTTTATTTTGCTAGGCAGGACAGTTAAAGCTTGTTGCTGCAAAGAGTGACCCTGATTTCCTTTATAGCAGTTATATTTTTAAACAAAACACGTCTTAAAAAAGGAAAGGTGAACGAGAACATGGGAAATCATTGCCATCTGGAAACACAGGAGACAGTTTCCAGGGATGAAAACAGTATCTTGTAAAGCAAGTCTTTTCCCACCTCCTCTGATCTGGCTAGTGTGGCTCAGTTGGTTGGAGTGTTATCCCATACACTGAAAGGCTGCAGATTTGATTTCTGGTCAGGGTGGGAACAGGAAAGTAACCAATAGATGCCGTGTCCCCCTGCCCTTTCCACTCTCTAAAAACCAAGGGAAAAAATATCCTCAGATGACAACACAACAAAAACAAATTCAATAAGCATGTCCTTAGGTGAGGATTAAAAAACAAAACGCTGCTCCCTCTTCCCCATGCCAATGGAGCCATGAATGCCCCACCTGGGTCAGTCCCAGGCTTCATGAGGCCCTGTCCAGCCAACACACATGCAATACCTTTCTGAATATTGTAGTCTGAGAGAGTGCGGCCATCCTCTAGCTGTTTGCCCGCAAAAATCAGACGCTGCTGGTCAGGCGGGATGCCTGGAGATTGAGAAAAACTCAGTTACTGAGGCTCTGGAGAGCATTACTGGCAGCTCTCCCCTTCCCCTACAGGCCTTCTCCACAATTAACCCCAATCTGTGAAAAGGGAAACCCAGGTAGAAATAAAATGCCTTCCTGAAATTATGCACAGGAAGTACTGGCAAGACCACAGCACCCAGACCTACTCCAACTTACCCTCCTTGTCTTGGATTTTAGCTTTGACATTCTCAATGGTGTCACTGGGCTCAACCTCAAGGGTGATGGTCTTGCCAGTCAGGGTCTTCACAAAGATCTGCATCTCTGCGTCTGCTGGGAGGCTGGGACAAAGTAAGTACTGCAGGCACAGCACCTTGAGCTCCTGGGCTGGCCAGCCTAGTCCCTGATTGGACCCCAACTGCAGGCCCACACCAGTGCCTATAATCTTCCATCCCTCCAAGTCTGCAGATGCAATGAGAAGTACACGGCCAGGGTACTATCTTGCCAGGGACATTTCCCCCAAGAGTGATCTGGAGGTCCTGTCAATCCGTCCTCCCTCCCTCCCCTTCACCAGCCCTAGCCATAGTTCCACAAAGTACCCTTCCTGCAGTTTGGGTGGGAATCCAAACTTAGTAGCTGGCCCTCTCCTCTCCAATTCTAAGCTCATACTCACTCTGGCTTCCTTCTCAGTTACCCCCAAACTTCTTAGACCACAATTCTTGCCTTCGCTCCAACCCATATCTGCCAACCGCGTGCCACATACTTGTTTACACAGGCTTTTTCATTTAACAAAACAAAACAAAAAAAGGCCTACAAAATGGACACTAGCAGCCTCTCCTTTACATAAGTATTAAAGAGGGTAGGTGAAGACCTGCTCGGGGAACGGGGTGGGGGTGGAGGATTTAATACTTCGGCGCGGGCAAGCCATTCTAAAGACCGGTTCGCCTCCCGGGGCCCAGAACCCCAGTCCAACACGCCCTGGTTAGCCGACCGCGGAAGCCTGGCCCGCACGAACGGATTCGGACAGCCCCCTCCGCTGCCCCAGTCCCCGTACCCCCGCTGCCTCCCGCCTGACCCCAAACCAACGAGAACCCGCACGGGCGCCACCACCGACCTGCTCCACCGCCTCGCTGAAGAAAAAAGAGGACGGCGGAACCGGAAACCGCCGAATCGCTGCCGAGAGCGCCTGCGCACCGAGCACGCTGCACGCATGCGTCACAATTTGCGCCGCGCGTCTTGCCCCGCCCCACCGCCGTGTTGCGTGCTGGCGAGCGAAGCCGCGGCGTCTGTGGGCGAGCGTCGCCCACCTGCTTCCGGTGTAGGCTTCCGCCCCCGGGTCACCTGGAAGACTGCCACAGTTTACAAAGTGTTTCCACCCGCTCCTTCAGGGTCCGCTGAAGACGCGACGTTGCGGGCGCTCGAGTACTTATTGGGTGGAGCAGACTCTTTTGTGCTAAATGGAAGGCATTAAGCAGGGGGTCTGCGGGTCCAGGAAGCGGGGGTGTGGCAGGGAAGGTAGGTGGAGGCGCGGGACCCTTGGGAGCCACCTAGGTACCTAACACCCAGAGTCAGTTATTCTAAAACTTTCTGGCGGCTATGCGCTGATGGATTTCCGGGCAGCGTCCCGGGGGAGCCGGGAAAACAGGTGGGACTGGTGCATGAAAATGGAGTGAGGCCCTGGCCGGTGTAGCTCAATTGGTTGAGCATCGTGCTGTGCACGTAAGGGTCACTGGTTGGGTTCTGGGTCAGGGCACATACCCAGGTTGCTGTTCAATCCCCGGTCTTTTGGGCGCCACGGGAGGCAACCAACCCATGTTTCTCTGTCACATAGATGTTTCTCTCTCCCCGTCTCTTAAAATCAATAAAACAAAAAAGAGAGAGAAGGAAAATGAGGTGGGACCCAGGAAACTCCTGGATGGCTAAAAAGTGGCAGGGACGTGAAAGAAGTGAGGACCTAGAAGTTACTTTTGGGTTTGGCAGCATACCTTTTTATTTACTTGAACTCTTCACAGCGCCCCTGTGGACCAGGCAAAAGCAGACACTCTTCCGGTCTGGGAAGATGCCTTTAATAATATAGTTCCTAAGTGCTTCCCTAGTCACTGTGATGAGGGATTAACTAGGTGCTCTGGATGACAGAATAGGGTGGCAGAGCTGACCGTTTGAGTTTCTAATGGGGAAGGGGACCCAGCTCAGTTCCCTGAGGAGCCTAGCCTGCCACTGAGATCTGGAGGAGTCATTCAAGGAGGCAAGGCAGCAATTTTCAACCAGTGTGCCACAAGAATTTTTAAAACAGGCAATACTTGACTATTTAGTCAGGGGCACTGACCTCATTTCCCTTGTCAAATTAAAAAATGACAACAGCCACCGTAACAGCCGTTCTCTGTTAATCAAAATTATATCTTTTTTTTGTCATATCTGCAAAAAATATTTCGCTGTGCAATAGAATTTTATTTTTTTAATGTTTTTATTGATTGATGGAAGAGGGGGAGATAGAAACATCAGTGATGAGAGAGAGTCATTGATCAGCTGCCTCCTGCATGCCCCTTACTGGGCATCAAGCCCACAACCTGGGCATGTGCCCTGACCAGGAATCGAACCTTGGCCTCCTGGTTCATGGGTTGATGCTCAGCCACTGAGCCAAGCAGGCCAGGCTTGCAGAATTTTAGTAATTAGTTTATATGTGCCATGAGATGAAAAAGGTTGAAAATCCCTGAGGTAAAGGAACAGTGTTGTGAGCAATGGTTATAGGAACCTGGGTTATTATGGCTGCTGCCACCTGAGACTCCCATCAAGGGCAGCCACATATTTCTAGCTCAGTGGTGCCTGGCTCACTGCGCCCCATCCTGTCCCATATCCAGCACTTGTCCCCCTTCTAAGCTGATGACCCAAGGATGGAAGGAAGCCACTGCTAGGTACACCCTTCTCTTTTTAGTCTTTTTATTGATAACTTCCCAACAGCATCTGTAAACATCGGCTACAAAAATATTCTGTTAAATTCTGTTTTCCAAGGTGGCTCGGCTTCATGGAGGCCCTGGGAGAGGTCTGCAGGGCCCTCAGGGTTCACATCTCTGGTCAGAGAAACATAGGCCTTATCACGCTTGGGGCTGAATGGATGGTCTTGAGCTTTCTACAACTGTTTCAGAAACCTCCTTGAGATACTGACTAGAGAAAGTATTTAATACTTTCATTGGAGGAAGGGATAGGGAGACCAGAATTAGTAGGTGCAGGAGTGGGGTGTGGTGAACTGAGACATGATAGTGCTTCTCCACCTCAAGGAGATCCTGACGGGTGCTAAAACGGGACATCTGGCTTTTGTCTTTGGGAACCTTTAAGTGTTGTTCAGAGCACACCTCAGGCCTGGCTCTGGAAAAGATTCCTTGTGCCCAGCCCAACAACTTCATGTGGCTGCTCATCCCCTGGCCTTGCAGAGTCTTCTGGAGAGAGATACTCTTAGTGAGGAAGGAATGAGAATGATAGATTCCCGAGAATTCCACAACCCTGGGAGGGAGCCTTGTCCCCCAGGGTGCCCTGGATGACAGAATAGGGTGGCAAAGCTGACCATCTCCAGGCAGGTTATCCACTGCCACCTCAGAGCCCTGGAGAGCCCTGTGATCTCTCGGCATGCCTGGGAACAGGGCTACTGGCCCAGGATCTCCTTGTCATCCGTCTGGCTGCAGCCATTGATGGCAGGGGAGTCAGGCCGAACCTGGGATAGGTCCTCGAAGCCAGGGCTGAGGGAAGGTGAGATGGTGTCTGGGCTGGTGTCACAGGAGCCTGTGCTCTGTTCCGAGGTGGCGATGGTGGTCGTGGTGCTGGGCGGGATGGGGTCTTCATCATCGTCCTCCAGAAGGGATGCTTCCGGGACATCTGGGGGAAGGTGGCCCACGAGTTGGCTTAGTCACTGTGATAAGGGATGAACTGGGCCTATGATCCACTGACAGCACCCCCCCCATGGGGCATGACTTTACCCATTTTACAGAAGAGGGAACTGAGACCCAGGCAGGTGAGAGACCTTCCTTCAAGATGAGGTAAGGTAAGGACTCAAGTTCTGTGGGTCAGGCCGATATGGGTCCTGGGAGCAAGCCTGGGCCTGGCTCTGCCTTAGACTGTCACCTGAGCTAGGTCTCTCACCTGCCCTTGCCTCAGCTCCCTGCTTGATAAACAGGCTGATGACGACAGCACTGCCTCTACGTCTGACTGTCAGCAACCATGGGGTGGGAGCTGTTGGCCCATTCAGCACATGGGGTAAACTGAGGTTTAGTTTAAGGGAACACTGTGCTTTCTCTGACAATCAGGTGCCCCTCTGGGCCTCAGTTTCACCATGTAAAATGGGGATACTCACAACTTCCACCTCACAAGTGGTTATGGGTAACAGCCTGCTCATAAGGGTATGTGGCATTCACTGGGGCAAGGATTGCTACCATTCTTGTCCATGTTTCCCCTGCAACCTCCCCCCAGAGAGGGAACTGAACCCTGGTCCCAGCACTGGCTCCTTAGGTTGCCAAGAAGGCCAAACTAGCACCCCCACCCCTGCTCTAGAACTCTTTGGGCCTACTGCCCACCAGCCCCTGAGGTGACCTTCTGAAAGCTCGCCCTGGGCTGAGGACAGTGGCATCCATGGGTTGCAGAGACCAGACATGGGGCACAGGAACCCTGGGTGACACTTACGGCTGAAGGCCTCTGGGTACTGCCTGGCCAGCTTCCCTTTCAGCGTCCTGTGGGGGAAGGGAAGGCACACAGGCTGATCCCCTTGAGCAGATGGGCTGGGCCACATGTAGGCTAGCAACCCTTGCTGTCAGCTCTGGCTGGGTGGGTGGTGGGAGCCTCCCCCTCACTGCTTGTGACACTGTGCTCCCAGGCTGGGGGGAGGCCCAGGCATTCAGCCCTGCAGAACTCCTGCCCTTGGTGTGGGCACACTCTGTGAGAATGTCTGTGTGGGAGCCAGGCTGAGGCCCAATGAGCAGATCAGGGAAGGCGGGAAAAGCTGACTACCCACACCATAAAACTCAGCAATCTGATTTGCCTCTTGAGAGAAGACCTGGGTAGAGGGGCAGGAGGCTGGCCTTTTACTGTTGGCTCTCTGCCTGCCTTTTATGCATCATGTGTCTGGTGCTATGTTGCACTTTTCAAAAGATAAATAAAATTTAAATTCAGAAACTTTGAGATTTTTATCCCAGAGTTCAGATCTTGGATGCTAAGTGTGTAATGAAGCGTTGTAAAACAAGCAAGCTGGATCTCCTCATTACTGTTATGTGGAGCTGGGCCCTACTGAAGAGGGGAGGATCTGAGGCTCGGAGGAGGAAGCAGAGGCCAGTGAAGCCAAATACCTACCTGATCCTGCGGAAGATGCTGTCCAGGTCCCGCTTCATGTCCATCAGGGTCTTCGTGTGGTGCAGGAAGCGCTCGCTCATCTGTTGCAGGCGGGCGCTTGATAGGTTGTTGAAGTTCACCAGCATCTCGTTGGTCTTCTCAAAGCGGTCCAGCCTATTAGTAGAGAGAGGGCACCAATGTCTCCGATCAGCCTCCAGGGCTCTGCTAACTGAGCATGCTAAAGCCCTTTCCTGTTCCATGACCTTTGCATGTGCCGTTCCCTTGTCCTACAAAGCTCTACCTGATTATTGAGCCACCTAGAAAACTGCTATTTAGCCTTCAAAACCCTTCTCAAGTGTGCCCTTCTCATGTAGCCTTCACCTTCCCTCGCAGACTCCCCTGACTCCTCTGGCTCCCAGGTGGTTTCTCTGGCCCAGCCCTGATACCATGGGGCTGAGAAGATTTGTGTCTGGTTTTGTCTCCCCTCATGTTAGGAATTCCCCAGGGCCAGTTCTGAATCTGACATAAAGAACTAGGAGCAAGATGGGTATTGCTGATACCCAGACATACCAGGCAACCCTGTCACAGGGCGAGAAAATAAGGATTCATGCTGTGTCAAATGGAAGAACCTTCATCTTAAAGACACAAAAATGAGCCCCGAGGAAGCTGTGCTTCACCCCAAGATTGTGTCAGCCCTTCTTCCCCAAAGGTCAGGCCAGAATTAGAATGGGGCTGCAGTGAACATGGTGCCAAGCCCCAGAGAGGGCAAAAGGGCATTCACAGCCCCTCCAAGAGACACTAGGAGCTCTGAGACACCAGGCTCCCAGCAGGGAAGCCCACCAGCTCCCTTATATCCCCCAGCAGCCCCTTCCTATCCTCCCAACTCTCCCACCCTAGGCCTTGGGACAGGAGCTGCTGCAGCCTCTGTCAAGCCATCTGCAGCTGCGAAACTACCCTAATGCTCTGTTTCCTGTGCCAAGGCCTCACCTCCAGGCCATGAAAAAGTTTACTTTGGAGCAAGCCAGCAGATTTGCTCATTTCCTTCATTTTATCACGAGTGTGGGGCTGAGGTAGGGAAGGGCAGGGCAAGAATGCTGGCTGGAATTCTTCCCATGCCTGGGCCCAGGGCCATTGGCCACTACTCACATGTTCTTCTGCGCCAGGATGATGGCGTTGACATCATCCACGTTCACCATGCTCAGGATGCGACTGCAGAAGACCCTCGAGGCCGAGGCCGGGGGGTCCATCTCTTCCTCCTCCTCTGCTGCCTGAAACAGGCAGGAAGAAAGTCTTCAGTCTGAATCAAGCACTTGGGAAGATGGGACACAGAGAAGGGGCTGGGAACCCCACAGGCTGCTTGAAAGTGAGTCGGTCATGCCACCTGAGCCTTAGTGTTGTCATCTTGGGAATTCAGGGTTTTTGAGAACTCCAGGAGGTCATATTTATAACTTGCACCCAAGTACATCAGAATCCCATTTCCCCTCTCTAGCACCCACTCTCAGTATGCCCAAGGCCACTGGCACCTTCCACCTGCACAGATCTGCCCACCTCCTCCTACCAACCTTTCTCACCCCACACCTTTGCCCATTCCCTCTTCAGGGCCTGTGCACCTGTTGTCCCCACTGGCAGAAAATGCATGGCTGCCCCCTCAGATCATCACCACCTCCCAAGGTCTCCTCTCCCAGGAAGTCCTTGATGGCTACCCCTACTCTGGTCACTCTTAACACTTCACTTTTTTAATTGCTTCACTGGCTCATCTCTACCTGAAATTATCTTAGTTGACCTGTTTGCCTGTCCATCCCACAGTGATATCAGCTCCAAGAGAGTCAAGGCGTGTCTCTCTTGCTTACTGCTGTCTCCAGTGCCCGGCCCAGAACCTGGCTCATAACAAAGGATCACCAGAACTTCATTTGGCAGAGGCAAACAAGACCTTTTAAACTCTGTTCTGATGCTAAAATTTTAACAGCAGATTAAAGCCAAGCATTTTAGCCAGGCTGTGGGCCCCAGCAACCCAGATGGCTCTGCGGCTCTCAGCTTCCCTGGAACAGATAACCATTGCAGTGGGTGGGGGCTTCCTGGATCAGGCCAGGACAGGAAAGGCCACAGTTTTAGCACTGACCCTCCTGGTGGGGGACTTCAGGAAAAACCCAGAATCGTGACATAGCTTGGTTCTGGGGCCCGCACATTTAATGGCCAACAGAAAGGCCCACTTGCCATTGGTAAAGATTCACACATGGATCAGGAAGGGCTTTCAGGTTCCACTTACTCCTCTCTCCTCTTTACTGAGCACCACCTTTAAGCTAAACAAGGTACCAACTTTACACAGGGGAACTGTTACCCTTATTAATATGTGAGAAAACTGAAGTTCGGAGACTAAGGCACTGGGCCATTGTCACACAGTCAGTGAACCCGAGTCACAACTCAAATGCCCACAGTACACAGGATCTACAAAGGTGTGAATCTTCACAGGTGTTCAGTATCTTCCCGTGACAGCACAGTGACTTCTTAAAGCAGCTGCTTCCTGCCAGACTTCTGATTTTTTTCCAGGAAAAAAATGGAAATAGGGATTTTTCTTTCTTTCTGTGAAATAGCCTCATTTACAAATGTTAGCAAATAATACTCCTCCCCCCCCCCCCAAACACCATGGAGGCCAAGAGTATTTGTGCCCTGAATCTGGCTAGCAGGTTGCAGCTCCTACCCGCCTCTGGAAATTAGCTGCCACACCTGGTGAAGTCCTGCCCCTCTGCCAATATCACTATTTATTGAGCTCAGCTCCTACAATGTGCCAGGTACGGGCATACAGTCTCCATATTTCAAAAAGAGCATGATCATGTACAAAGAGGATACTTGGGCTCAAAGGGCAGAGCCATGTGGCGGGAAGCCCATAGCTAAAGCTTGGCAGGTGCAGGATATGGACCTGCAGGAAATGGTACCGCTTCAAAGTAGGGCTCTCTCCTGTCTCTGGCTCCCAGATGTGAGGGATTCAAGGCACACCTCTCCACTCCCAGCTGCTTCTCTCAGGAAGGCTTCCCTGACTAACAGCTAGTCTGGAACACATAGGGATGGAAATGACCCAACAAGGGCTCTAGGCCCTGCTCCAAATATGAGGGAAACACGCAGAGAGGGAAGCAGTGTGACCTTGGGAGAGTCATGTCATCTCCCTGAATCAGTTTTCTCATCCAGAAAACGATAACAAAGAATCAGAAACTCTCAGTGCTGTCTGTGGGAACTGAAACCAACAGTGATAAGAAGCTGAACTCAGAGTAGGCTGTTTCTCCAAGGGGAATGTAAAGAAGTCCTAGGAAGGGGCGTGGGAATTAAGATTTTGAGAAGGGCCTCCCGGGTGCTTCCAAGAGTATGAGTAAATTTAATCCACAATTACTCCTACAAGACAGACACTATCATTCCTCTCCGAGGGCAACTAAGGCTCACAGGGGTGGTCACCGTCGCCCAAGGTCAAAAGCGAGGAATAAAGGCGCTGCGATTCCACCCAGGTCATTTAACAGAAAAGAATTTGCCCAAGTTTAGCAAAACCCCGGAGTGGGGGCGGGGCTCACATATCCCCGCCCCTGCAAAGAGGGGAAACTGAGGCCTACGCAGGGCAAAGACACTACCGTCTGAACACAGGCGACCCCAGCTCCCGCACCCCGGACCCGGATCCACGGAACAGACAGGGAAACTGAGGCCTGTGTACAGGAGTGGTGCCCAGATGTGTCCAGTGGCACGCCCCACCCCGCGACAGCCCGGGGGCCGCGCCCGACCTGGCCTGGCTCCCCAGCGGTCCCGGCGGCCCCGGCCCCACCCCGAACTCGGCCCAGGCGTCGGTGGCAGCGGCACCTGCACATCTGGCGGCCTTGCTCGCGCTTCCGGGATGGCGCTCGCGTCTCCGTGACGTCACCACGCACCGTGCGTAGGAGCTCGCGGGGCCGTGACAAGCCCGAGACCTACGTGGGTACAGGAAGGCGCGGCAGGAAGAGGTGGGGCTCATACGCAGCTCCCGTTCGTGTATGCGTCACAATGCATAGCCAATCAAGCAGTCCCTATTGCGCCTGCGTAGCTTCCAAAGCTGGAGCTCCAACGCAGAGCAGGAGGGGGTGGAGGAGGCTGAAAAACATCCCATTTTAGAGTTAGTAAGACAGGTCTGAGAACGTCAGGCAAAACCCCAAGGTCATACAATACTTGAGTTGCCTGTGGTCGATCCAGACCCAGGTGTCCTGCTTTCCAGGCTGGGAATCAGACACATCTGGGCTCAAAAATCCCTGCTCTGCTTTTGCTGATCTTTTTTCTGCTCCAGGATCGCCATTTAGTTACCTCTTTTAGACTCCTCCACAGTTCCCAGTCTTTCCTAATTTTTTATGACCGTAATACTTTTGAAGACTACTGATTTTGTAGAATACCTATCAATATGGGTTTATCCAGTTTCCTCAGGATTAGACTGAAGTTAAGGAGTTTGCGCAGGAATCTCATAGAAGCGATGTTGTGTTCTCAGTGCATCATATCAGGAGGCACGCGATGTTGACTGATGACTTGCTTAGGGCAGTGTCTTCCCAGTTTATCAACTATCAAGTTACTATTTTAGCCTTTGCTATTTATAAGTATCTTATGGGGAGATACTTGAGACCATGCAAATACCCTAGGTTTTTGTTTTAACATTTTAAAAAACATTTTTTCACCCATTACTTTTAGCATCTATCCATGGCTCTTGCTGGCAACAATTATTACTATAATGTTTGTGTAATGGTTATTTTCTGGGGGGTTTTTTATTGGAATTCTATTGTAAACAAGATCTGTCCATTCTCCAATTATGAATTTAGTCACATATTTATATCACTATGAACCAATGAGTATTTTTTATTCTGTGTTATAATTTCTATATTATTTTGCTGCTCCTTTAAGTTAGCCCCTATATCCTTTTAATATGTCTCCAACTTTCTCTGAGCACTTTCTTACTTTTTCCTTGCTTGCTTTGGAATATCCTTGGAATCGGTCATTTCTCCAAGGAGACTGGTTCCTTTTCTTAGAGACTGGTATTTAGAAACCAAGCTCTAAGTGTTCAGTGTGCTCACTACTCTCTCAGCTGTCAGAGTTAGATTTATATGTCTACTAACCCATGCATACACACATCTATATTTACTACTATATCTGTCCCCTTGTATATATGCTGAAAATCATGAGCAAAATGGGGCAAACAGTAATTATTCAATAAATGTTAACAATTCATTACCATTAGTTGAGGTCTTACAATGTGTGTACGTTACATTATAATGTTTCTGGTTCTCAGTTTGTTAACTGTGAGCCTGGGTGATCACAGCATCTGCCTCTTAAGGTGTTGAAAGCTTAGGAGATAACACATGTCCTTGGGAACATAGAAGACTCTTAAGAGCCCTGGAATTGGACATATCTGAGTTCTAATTTCCAATTCTGTCACATCCTAGTTGGATGGCCTCTGGCAAGTGTCTTAACTTTATGAAATCATGCATGTAAGTGATCAACAGTTTTGGCCCACTGTAAGCACTTGGTGAACTGTATTATTACCCCCACATTCTGCTGCCTTCATTCACTGAAAAGTTAATGAGGACCAGGACTCTTATATATTGTTTAACAAACAGTTTTAAACCCTTTAGCCACCTCATCTCCATGTGGCCCATATTCTGGGGATCTAGAGAGTACTCAGTCCCTGCCTAGCCCTGGAGGACAAAGAGAGACAGAGTCTGACACATACACTTCCAACTTCGAATGCAACAGTCCTGGCCTAGAGGGAGGAGAAACTCAAAGCTGGAGGAACCTGAAGAGTGGGATACATTTTCAGTATAAGGAAGCAAGTATATCTGGATGGAATTTTGAGGTAGGATTAGGAGTTCTCTAGGTGTTGACATTCATTCAGTGCTAAGGAAATCACAGGAGCAAAGGCAGCATGCTGGGAAAACACATAGGACTTGATCTTTGTAAGAGCTGTGGAGCTCAGTGAATTAGATAGCAGCCATTGCTGACAGAAGTCCAGTTGGGGGGGGGGCTCCTGGGAAAAGGGAAACCATGGCTGTGTGTGCAGGCTGCAGCAGAAGACACCCAGACTGGATAAATCAAGCTTTTCAATGGGTCTCTTGGGCTCTGTTAGAGGCCAGGAAACATTTATGAGGGTCCTAGAAGGGGGTGGGGCTGTACATTGAGGCCAAAAGGGACTTGGCCAGTCCCAAATGTTTTGTGCACAGTGGAGTGGAGACGAGAAAAAATATGTTCCTCCTTTGTGCGTTTGAAGGAGAGGGTGGGAAGTGAACGAAACAGCCCAGTGATAGGGACATTGGTGGTGGGAAGGCCTAAGTCTGGGGACTCGAATCCTTTCTCTGCCACTTTTTTCAGTTTTATTTCCTACATAGCACTCATCATAGCTGAAATTAGATATTTATCTACATTATTGTTTGTGCAGTATCCAGCTCCCTGTTAGAATAGAAGGTCAGTAGGGAACGAGACTTGGCCCAATGTGCCCTTCATCACTGTTACCTTGACCAAGATAATTACCGTCTCTGTACCTTAGTTTCCCTATCTGTAGAATGAGGATAATAAGAGTCTTACCAAAATATATGCATCCAATCCTAAAGAAGACAACAGAGGGAGGGACAGGGGCAATATAAATAAATAAGGTAAGAGAGAGAAAAGGAGCATAAAGAAGGTAGGAAAGAGAAGAAACACATGAGAAGGCAGATTAAGTCCAAATATGTCCATAACTATTAAATGTAAAGAGACCAGTTGCCCCAGTTAATAGACAAAGATGGGCAGACTGGATCAGAAAACAAAACCTAGCTCTATACCGCTTACAAGAGACACGTGTACAACATAAGGCTACAGAAATATGGAAGATAAGGGGTAGAAAAGGATGGAGCCTTTAAAACATGAATCAAGAGAACAGGTGTGCAATCTTAATATCAGAAAACAAAGGCACATCATAACAATCACAATTCCTTTAACCAGGAAGATATGAAGATTGCAACTCTATGCAGCCAATGATGTGGATTCCAAATATCAGAGTATTTGTCTCATAAGGCTAAATGAGGATTAAATACATGTAGAGTGTTTGCCTACACCTGTGATAGCTGAGTGTCAGCCATTATTATTGTTATAATTGTTGCTGTTATTAGTTTATATATTTTTATTTGTTGTTGTTTATGTATTAGTATTATTTACTACAGTTCCTCCAGTCTCTGTGACATACCCTGCTGCCCTCCCACCTCTTCTGGCTGGCCAGCCTGCTTCCTTCCTTCCACAATGATTTTCCCCCAAGTCACCCCCCCCCACACACACACACCTCTTATTTCATGCACTGTGTAGGCCTCAGGGCTAAAACAATGAGACCAACTACAGGCCCTTCCCAGATTTTAGGGGTCTTCCGGTCTAGTGGGTGAAGTAGAGGTAAGGCCAAGTGATAGCACAGACAGAAGTCAGTTAGGCAGTGGAGGTTCATCACGCTAGAAAACCGCCAATCTGGGCACCTGGCCTTGTCTTGGGGAGGTCTGGGAGGGTTTCCTCTAGGAGGTGACCTCCAAGCTCTGATCTAACAAGTCAGTTGCCACCCAAAGCCAGTTACCTCTTCCAGTGTTGGCTACTTTCAAAGCCAGTCAGTGTCTCACTCATTTATTTAATTATTCGTTAATGGTTCTAGGCATCATTAAAGAAAACGGGAGGACAAAAGAAGCAAAATTCCTTCCAGGAAGAAGCAGGTATGGGTGAGGGGGTCAGAAGCAAAAGAACAAGATCATTCTGGAAGGGGGTAACTGCTGGGAAGGAAAGAAAATAGAGCGAGGAGGAGTAAGTGCCCTCCCTTTCAAAACAAGATCCATAAAAACCCATCTAATCGAGGCAGCCACCTTCTCCCGGGGGGTGGGCACCTTTATCATCAAATGGCAGAGGGTGCAGGGAGGAGGAACTACCCTCAGCGGTCTTGCTCACTCAGTCGCTCACCTAGACATTACTGAGCAACTCCAGTATGCACCAGGCAACCTTCCGGGGATTAGACAGACCACGCAGGGCAGCTGGGGTTCCGTGTACCCTTGGGCAAGTCTCTGCCAATCAGAAGAGCCCCCAAGGTGAGAGTGCATGGATTGGGGTATTCATCCCCATTTCGCAGATGGACAGTATGAAGCTCAGACCGGAGCGGTGAATAAGGCAGGCTGCACCGCGCTGACCCGCAAATGTACTGGTTCAGAGCCGGTTGCCTCCGGCCGCCCGCCAGACTCCCCCCAGTGCACCCCCACCTCCACCACCCCGGTCCTAGGGCGGCCTCTGCCCCTTTAAGAACGTCTCGCGGATACAAGCAGGAAGGGGGCGGTGCCTGAGCCCGAGACGGATATGCACTTGGGCCAATAGGAGCTGTAGTCTTGGCGGCAGTGGCCAATGGGTGCGGTGGGGGCGGGGCCGGGCGCCCGAGCCTAGTTCCCGAGGCGCGGCGGCCGCGGCTGGGGGCGGGGAGGGGGGCGCAGGACCCCAAGCTGGGGTCCCGGAGCCGCAGGCACGTGTCCCGGGGCGCTCGCAGGGCAGCGCCGGCCGGGAGCGCTGGCCCGGCCTAGGCCGGTCGGGGGCCGGCGCGGCGGGGGCTGCAGCCGATGGGCGGGGCGAAGGGCCGCGGGGGAGGCGAGCTCGGGTGTGCTGGGGGTCCCAGTGCCCAAGGGGGCGCGGCTAGGCGGGGGCAGCGGGGTTAGGGGCCCAGGAGGTACGGGGAGTGCTGGGGGGCTCTGCTGGCAGAGGTGTGCAGGACCCGGGGCGCTTGAGGGGCTCGAAGGGTCGAGGACTCAGCCTAGTGGCGTCAAACAAGCGTGGGGCGTTGGGGGCCTGGGTGAGGAGCTGATGGAGGGCCAGGCCCGGGCGAGGGGCGTTTGAAGGCCGTAGGGTGTTATGGGATCAGGAGGGGGCGTCTGGGAACATTGGGATGTTTGCGCGGCGATAGGACTGCTGTGGGGTTCGCTGGCCTGGGCTGGGAGCGGTGGCTGGGGTGGGGGGAGGGCGATTTGTGCGGGCAAAGGGGATTGTGGGGGTGGGGGCTGGGAGGGTCTTAGATAAGGGGGCCCGAGCTTTGAAGAGCAGGCAGGTGAGGGTTGGGGAGGGCTGGAGGATGCTGTGGGTTAGAATGACGGCTGTACCACCTCCGAGCTTGGGGCCTAGGGTAGGGGGGTAGTCCTTGATGGCCCAAGGAAGAGGATGTAGAATGCTGTGGGGATCTCCACCACTCCTATACAGGTCACTTTGGGAGGGTAGTCAGGAGGCCTGAGGAGAGGTTCCCAGGAAGAGTTTGGGCCCCGGTCTTTGGTGTCGTTTAGGTTCAGAGTATGGAAGAAAAAGGCTTGGGGTTTTTGGGTGGTGGGAAGTTAGCAGGGGGCTCCCCTTAGGAGAAGGGGCAGCTGAAGATGGGGAGCCCTGGTAAAGATTTAATTCTCCTTCTCTTGGGCTCTAAAAATAGTCTCCCCAAGACCTCAGGGATTGTCCACTTAAAAACCACCCAGCATCTCCTCTGGACATTTAATCAGATAAAACCCCAGGTTCAAATCCTGCCCCTGCAGTTGGCTTATTGTTTAACCTTGGGCAAATAGCTTTGCTCCTTTGGGCCTCAGTTTCCTTTTCTGCAAAATGTGGGGGTATGTTTCCTACTTCCTGGGGTGTTTATAAATATTAAATATTATTTAGCTCTAATAATAGCTAACTGTGTTTGAGCCTGATGCCCAGGGCTTGATGCTTGGGTCCTTAAATTCTCTGGACAAGCCAGGGTTGTTGCTCTATCCACTATGCAGATGAGGAAACAGGCCTGGAGCCCCTGAGTCAGATAGCAAGTGGCCCACAGTGCGGAGAATGATGTACAGGTACAGGTGGATTGAGGGGCTGGGTGGGATTCTTACCCCCATCCATTCCCTCCACCAGGGCCAGTTCCCATCTCCCCAGCAACATGGCATCCTGTGCTGAGCCCTCTGCCGTGGACTCTGAGCCTGCCGCCCCACCTCCTGCTGGGGTCCCACCGCTTGAGGACTTCGAAGTGCTGGATGGGGTGGAAGATACAGAGGGCGAGGAGGAAGAGGAAGAGAACCTGAGTGAGGTGCGACCACTAGAGGACATGGGACAGCCCCCACTGGAGGAGACCGAACAGCCAGGGGCCCTGGCCCGAGAGTTCCTGGCTGCCATGGAGCCTGAGCCTGAGCCTGCTCCAGCCCCGGACGAGTGGCTGGACATCCTGGGTAAGGTGCAGGGGTGACTAGGGTTGACCCACAGGGTTACCCAGACAGCTACAGTTCAGGAGTGACCTTTGCCCAAGCTTTCTCCTCCTGAGCCTCATTTCCCCACCTCTGCCATGAAGTAGGTTGGAAGTAAAATATGTGGTAACCACGGTGATTGCCAGACACAGCACAGGGAGCTACTTGGGATGTTTCATGTCTATGAAGCCCTTTCATTGTTTTCTTTCACACACACACACACACACACACCAGCTCAGAGAGGCTGAGTCACCTGTCCAGGGCCACACAGCAAGCATGCCGGGCGCCAGAAGCTCCCAACCTCCACAATTGCTTTTCTTTTTTAAAATATGTTTTTGTTGACTTCAGAGAGAGGAAAGGAGAGGTATAGAGCGATAGAAACATCAATAAGAGAGAATCATTGATTGGCAGTCTCCTGCATGCCCCCTACTGGGCACTGAGCCCGTACCCTGGGAATGTTCTCTGACCTGGAATGAAACCGTGATCTCCTAGTTCACGGGTTGATGCTCAACCACTGAACACACCATCCGGGCTCAGCTTCTTTTCTTGGCTTTTGCCTGACAAGTGCCTGTCCCTTGAAAAATGTGTCCTGAGATCACATAGACCTGGGGAACACCCCAATTTGTTGTTCATTCCTCTGTCCAGTTCACGGTTTTCATTAGTGTTCTAATTGCTCAGAGAAGTCCTTCAAGAAAGGACTTGGGGAATCCACACACATGTCCCCACCATGGACCCCATCACAGCAACTCTGGAAGCTAGAGAAACGTATTGCTACTAATACTGATATCTAATATGTTAAATAATGTTAGTGCCACACAAATAATAGTCAAACGTCATTGTTCCTACTACCATTTATACTGGCACCAAACCAATAGTGTAAAATAATACTAATGCTGATAAAACAGCATTGTTATTAATGTTACCTCCACTGCTGATAAAAACGTCACTACTACTAAAAATAACACCAGGTAATATTCACTGCCCACAGGTTCTGTGTCAGGCCTGTGCAACATCTTACTTTATCCTCAAACAACCCTGTGATGTAAGTCCTACCATACCCACGTTTTACAGATGGGGAAACTGAGGCTCAGATAGGTGAGGGCGCTTGCCCAAGGTTACAGAGCCTCTTTGGCTGTGTTAGAGTCTTCTAATATAGAGGCTTCTCTTTACTGATACTAGGAGCTTCCCTGTTCCTCCTCTGAGCAGGAGGCTGGCTTTGTTCATTTATATTCACAATCAGCTATGTCCTGAGGTCAGAATTCAGGCTTCTATACAAGGAAACTGAGGCATTGAGAATGCCCAAAGTTCTCCCTATGAGAGGCAGTGCTTGATTGTGACCCTGTCAGCGTATCTACCATTAGAACCCTGAAATCTCAACACACAGGGTCCCCCAAGATCCACTAGATCACTGGTTCTTAGGCTGGATGTGGGGGCATGAACAAGTTGGGGAGCAGCACACAAATTTGGAACATTATAGACTATTCCAGGATATGAATAGATATCTCCCTGTCCCTAACCTTTAGATTAGAATCCACTCAGACTTACGGTATATTCCTGACCAGTGGTATATTATAGACTACTGGGACACTGAAGCCCAAAGGTGTGGGGTTACCTGCCCAGTAAGTGGCAGAGCAGCCTTTCGAAGAAGCTCAACTTATCCCCTGGTGCTGGGCCACTCTCAGGATGGGTGGAGCTGGTAGGGGTTGGGGGAGGAAGGGGCTTGGAGAGCAGGTGCCCACCTGGTGAGCCACCTGGTGACAGACTGCTTCTCCTTGGTCCCTGGCAGGGAATGGGCTGTTGAGGAAGAAGACACTGGTCCCAGGTCCACCTGGCTCAAGTCGCCCGGCCAAGGGCCAAGTGGTCACAGTGCAACTGCAGACGTCACTGGAGAATGGCACACGGGTGCAGGAGGAGCCAGAGCTGGTGTTCACCCTGGGTGACTGTGATGTCATTCAGGTGAGAGTTGGTTGGGGTCTGGGCAGTCTGGGATGGGGCAAAGGTGGAATGGAGGGTGTGATGGAGGTGGAGGTGTTGATGGCTGGGTGGGCTGCATCTGGACCCACCTAACCCTCATACCTTTGCATACCCAGGCCCTGGATCTCAGCATCCCGCTCATGGATGTGGGGGAGACGGCTATGGTCACTGCTGATTCCAAGTACTGCTATGGTCCCCAGGGCAGGTGAGAACCTGCTGCTGCAGGGGTCCCTATTGAGGTAGGGAGGAGGTAAGTATGTGACTCACCAAGTCATAGCTCAAGGGTGGAAAGAGTCCTTGTGTTTTACTGAGTAGGGCCAGCGCTAGGACTTGGATCCTTTTCTTCCTGCTCCCAAGCTTGCCCAGTGTGTCTGGAGTGCCGTCATGGTGGCTGCCAGGTCTGAGTGTTCCCTGCACCCTATCCCCCAGCAGGAGCCCATATATTCCCCCTCATGCGGCCCTGTGCCTGGAGGTGACCCTGAAGACAGCTGTGGATGGACCTGACCTGGAGATGCTCACAGGGCAGGAACGTGTGGCACTGGCCAACCGGAAGCGGGAGTGCGGCAATGCTCACTACCAGCGGGCTGACTTCGTGCTGGCTGCCAACTCCTATGACCTCGCCATCAAGGCCATCACCTCCAGCGCCAAAGGTGACCGCCTGGTGAAATCCACCCCCCTCCTCTGCAAAGGCATCTGCTATTGCCAGAAACCTTAAGCCATAGAGGGCCTGAGACTCAAGAGTGTTATGGAATATTCCAGAATATGGATAGATGCTCAACTGTCCCTAACCTTTAGGCTAGGGCCCACTCCAGCCCTGTGGTAAATCCCAGATCCATGAGATGTCACAGGACACAGGTATATGTGGGGGCGTGGGTGACTGCAGATGGTATCATTCCACATGTGTGGTTAAGCCTCTGCTTCACTTAGGCTCCGATTTGGCAGTGCCCTGAGGATGGAATAGTCTTGGCCTGTGTTAGAGATGGGGAGACTGAAACCAGGGAGGCCTCAGGTCCCTTGAGGAGCAACTTCCCATGCCTGGGACCCCTCCCAAGTCTCCTCTAACACCAGGTGCAGAGGGGTGGGCCTTGGCCCAGGTCATGTAGTGGGCAGGTAGTTGTGAGGGGCTGGTGGTGTGGTAACGACTGCCACAGTTGAGCACTGTCCCCCCACAGTGGACATGACATTTGAGGAAGAGGAGCAGCTCCTGCAGCTGAAGGTGAAGTGTCTGAACAACCTGGCAGCCTCGCAGCTGAAGCTAGACCACTACCGGGCTGCATTGCGCTCTTGTAGCCTTGTGCTTGAGCACCAGCCTGACAACATCAAGGCACTCTTCCGCAAGGGCAAGGTAGGCCATGGGTGGGTAGGCCACAGGCCATAGGCACAGGTGGCAGGCTGGCTCCCCTGGCCTAGACCAGTGGGACTGGTCCTGAAGCCAGGATTTGAAAAGGGCATAGGCATCAGCCAGATAAGCTCTCTGGGCTACAGATAGATAAACTAAGGCCCAGACAGGTGCAGAGGTGTGATTTGAGTCACACAGCAGTTCATTGACTGAGGTTAGACATGAATCCAAATCTTAGGCTCCCACACCCTGTCCTGTGGCCCAATGGTGACTGCTCATTGCATACATTCTCTGTGGCTCCCATGTCCTTCAGAGCAAAAGCCAAGTTCTCATTGCAGCCCTTGGGGCTTTGAGCCTTCTGATCTTCCTTCTCCTGCTGTCACCTTCCACCTCACCTCTTGCTTCTCCATCCTATTCAGCCTCCTTACCTCAATGCCTTTGTACAGGCAATTCCCTCTGGCCAAGACATTCATAGCCCAGGTACCCCCATGGGTTCTTCCCTCGTCTTCTTAAGATCTTCGCTTTGATGTCGCCTCTTTGGGAAGCCCTCCCTGCTGCCCCCCACAACCCCTTCCCATCTTCATATTTCCCATGTTGCCCTCAGCACATGGAAGTATCAAACCTCTTGTCTATCTCCTCTGCTAGGATATGGGGATTTCGTTTGTCTCACTCACTGCTAAATCTTTAACCCACCCTGCAAAGAGGGCTGGGCACACAGTAGGTGCTGGTGTAACATAGAGAATTTGGTCTGCATGGGTTTGACCTTAATTGCTTTTGTCTCCATCTTTTCATCTTCACAGCAACCTTAGATGGGGAAGAACAGGGGGATTTTTCCAGCACCTTTTAGCAGTAAACAAAACTGAGGTGCAAGCAAGCACTGGGTGACCTAGCATGTTTATGAGAGACTTGAGCAGGGTCTCCCTCCAGCCAGCATTTTTTAAGCACTTGCTATGGGTAGAGTTATGCACAGAAATGTGGAGAGAAAGATGATGGTATTCCTTTTTTTCAAGGGTTTATAATCCTCTTGGGGCCATGGGGCTGTCTGCTCATGTAGCTCACACATTTGGATTTGCTGGTTGGAGATGACAGAAACCCACTCAAACAGATTTGAGCAAAAGGAGGAATTGATGGTTTGTGACACTGGCAAGTACAGTGTGGCTGGATTCAGGCAGGGCTGGATTCAGGTGTTAGCAGTGTTGTGGGAATGCTGTGTCTGTCTACTGTGGGGGTTTCTCTCTCAGGCAGGCTCTTCTCTTGGGAGTAACCAAGATGCTTGTTCCTGCCCCCCCAAAAAACTCCAGGCTTGCATCCTTGCCACTTAACAATTGGATTCCCAGTGGCATCAGCATATTTCAGGCTGGATCTCATTGGCTGGCTTGAGGCACATGCTGGTTCTGAATCATTTATCTTGGAAATGTCCAGTCAAGGTGGTGAGGAAAGAGTAGGTGAAGAGGGTAATCAGGTCTTGTGTACAAGCCAAGACAAACACTCAGGAAAAGAGAAGGTCAGGGGTACAACAGTGAATTCAGTGGGGCGCTCTTAGAGTCTAAGGGTTCAGGAGAGCAGCATAAAGTAACTGGACCCCTGGGGATAGATTTGGGACTTGTCAGGGTGGCCAGGAGCCTAGTGGGGCTGGGTTTCATGAAAGAAAGCATGGCCTAGTGTGGGTCCAGAGTGATGCCACGTACTTCCTCTCACAGGTGCTGGCCCAGCAAGGGGAGTACAGTGAGGCCATCCCCATTCTGAGGGCAGCCCTGAAGCTGGAACCTTCCAACAAGGTGAGCAGAATGGAGGTGGTTTGGGGACTTGCCTTAAGGCATGTCTGGGAAGTCCCTCCTGTCATCTCTCCTTTGTTTTTCTTGCTGTGGCTTTCCCTGTTTGTCTACCTGGGCAGGGGGTAGGTGGCTGAAGTGCCCCAACCAGCTTGCGGAGAACCTCATTACCCCTACATAGGCTCATCCTGAACTAGGGGTTCCAGAAGCAAAGGGTACCGCCAGCTGGGCCAGTGCCAGTGTCCCCAGCTTTCCTCCCAGAGCCTTGTGCTCTGCTCTGTCCATGGGCTCTTTAGAGACATGGAAATGGCAGTCCCCACTTTGCTGATGCCCAGAGAGTGGTAGATGAAACCCTCATGTTCCAGTGGTCCCAGTCCCAGAGTAACCCAGGGCACCAGAAAAGCAGAGTGCTAGCAATGGCGGTCATGTTGGCTGCTGCCATGGCATGCTCTTAGGCCAACTGCCACCCACCTCTCCCAGACGATCCATGCGGAGCTCTCGAAGCTAGTGAAAAAGCACGCAGCCCAGCGGAGCACAGAGACCGCCCTGTACCGGAAAATGCTGGGCAACCCCAGCCGGCTTCCTGCCAAGTGTCCTGGCAAGGGTGCCTGGGTGAGCTGGGGTCAGTGGGCAGGGAGGCTCTTTGTGGAGGGGCAGGGTAGACCACGTAAAGGGAGTGTTTTCATTTTGCAAACATTGATGTCCTTGTCACCTGGGCTGTGCTGGACCATGCTGGGGACACAGGCCCTAGCCCTATGTGACCTGAGTCAAAGCAGAAGGCAGAACACAATCTGTAGAGTTTGGGGTGGGGAGTGATGGCTCTTCCAGAGGGGAAAGGGAGGTATCCCAGAGGAGGGGAGATTTGGCTTGAGCTTTGATGCATGTGTAGGAGTTTGCCGGGAGGCAGGAAATGCATGCTTAGGCAATGGCTTGCTGGAAGGCCTGTGTGGACCTTGTTGGTACCTGAGGCCCAAGATATCAGTCTTGACTGCTCTCCAGCCTCCTCCTTCCTCCCTTTTATCTACAGTCCATCCCATGGAAGTGGCTGTTTGGAGCAACTGCTGTTGCCCTGGGGGGCGTGGCGCTCTCTGTGGTCATCGCTGCCAGGAACTGACTGCCCAGGTGGCCGCTACCCCTTCTGAGCACCGTGAACCCCACCCCGCGCTCCCTAACTCTCCCAGGCTCCCTGTCCACTA
Organism: Miniopterus schreibersii; assembly: GCF_964146895.1. Classification (NCBI taxonomy): domain Eukaryota; kingdom Metazoa; phylum Chordata; class Mammalia; order Chiroptera; family Miniopteridae; genus Miniopterus; species Miniopterus schreibersii. Next base: position 74,108,679 of record NC_138105.1, on the reverse strand, counting down.
CCCTTTCTGGCCTAGCCCCCTCCTCTGGGGCAGGGACAGTGAGGTTTGAGGGTCGCCTGGCCCAGTGAGCAGGAGGAACTGAGGCCCTGTAGGAGGAAAATGAGGCAGGGCCCAGGCCCCATGTCCAGCTGGGAAGGAGGGGGCCCTTATTCCTCCAGACCCAATTCCTACCCCCCCACTCCCTCCCTGGGCTAGGTCTCAACAGGGGCCTGCCTCAGTTTCTCCTTCCCAGGGCCTCAGGGCAGCCCTTCCCCATCCACTTCCTGTCCAATTGCCAGCCCCTCCTGCCTAGCCTGCTGCCCTCTGTCCAGGCTACCCACCCCCCCAAGTGAAATAAAGTCTCCCACCCTGCATTCTGCTGGCTCTTGAGCCTACTTTCACTGCCACTTAGGGCTGGGCCAGAGCCAGGTGGGGGTGGGGGGTTGGGGTGTCTCCTTTTGGGCCACAGCAGACCAGTCTTACTGGAATAATGTGCTTAGAGTGCCCAGCAGTGAACTCCATAGGAGTTCATGCCCCCCTATACCTGTTACCCCATCCTGTCTTGTTTCTGTTAACTGAAAACAGACCCTGATGGGACCTAACTGGGGGCTTCTTTGAGACCAACAATTACAGGGGTCTGTAGTATAGTGAGCTGAGAGCCCGGTGTCTGGGCAGCAGCAGCATAGCCAGTATAAAGGCTAGAGATTCTGCAGTGAGCTTGCTAGGTAGTGTATGTGTCAAGGGGCTATCCCAAGGTGATGAACTAGCTTTCAATTTCTTGGGTGACTTAGTTCTTAGTGACTTTTGGAAACCATACCAATGCCTGGTGATTCTTCTATTTTCCTGGGGTCCTGTTGGAAGGCTCTAGGGTAGTGAATGTAAAATGGAGAAATCCTGGTTACCAAGCAGTACAGCCCATGGCTGCAGTGTTGCTAATTCTCTTAACTTCTCCAAGCCTCAGTTTCCTCATCTGGCTGCTGGGCCCAAACCATTTTATCTATCCTCAAAGGCAGTTGTGGGTGCCAAGCACTGAGCACAGAGCCTCAGCAGTTCATGGTCAGGGGAATAAATGGATTAGATAGTGCTGGCCTGGCAGTGGTGGGCAGAACTAACAAGATCACTTGGGCAGGGACATACAGAAGGTCTCTGAACTTCACCTTCCTCTCTTACCTCAAAATCTTCATCCTATGACCACCATCTGTAATTAGATTAAAGAGAGAAAGAAAATGATTCCAGAGCTCTCCATAGGTCAGGAGGCCCAGGAACCCAGGAGGATTCCTGAGCAAGCGAGCACCTGTTTTCAGCCTCATTTCCCCACCTGTAAAATGGGAGCTTGATAAAATGGCACAGTTTCTATGGAATATACAGTCTGATAGGTCCTCCAAAAGTTAAACATAGAATGACCTAGCAGTTTCATTCCTAGGTAAAGACCCAAGAGAAGGGAAAACATCTGTCCACACAAAAACTTCTACATGAATGTTTACAGCAGCTCTGTTCATAATAGTGAAAAAGTGGGAACAACCCAAATGTCTATCAACAGATGATGGATAAACAATGGTCAATCCACACAATGGAATATTACTTGGCCATAAAAAGGAATGAAGCACTGACAGGCTACAGGATGGATTGAAGCACAAAAACAATGGTAAGAGAAGCCAGACAAGGTCACATGTATGATTCTATGGATAGGAAATATCCAGAATTAGCAACCAGAATTAGCAAATCCATAGGCGCAGAAAGTAGGTCAGTGGTTGCCAGGGGCTGGGGAGGGAACATGGGGAGTGACTTGGTATGGAGTTTCCTTTTGGGGTAATTAACATGTTCTGGAATTAGATAGTCGTAGTGGCTGCACAGCATTGTGAATTACTAAATGCCGCTGGATTTTACACATTTTATTTTTAATACCTGAGGATATTTTTTCCATTGCTTTTCAGTGAGAGAGAGAGAGAAACAGAAACATTGATGTGATTGGTTACCTCTTCCACAGCCTGGACCAGGGCTGGGGATCAAGCCTGCAACCAAGGTACCTGCCCTTGGCTGAAATTGAACCCGGGACCCTTCAGTCTGCAAGCTGAGGCTGTATACACTGAGCCAGTAGGGCTAAAAGTCTACTTTTATCATGAGCAAAATTCACCAGCTCCCCTAATTCCCTAAAAGCTGCAGGGGTGGGGGGCCGGGGAGAATCCCATCTTCCTACCTTAAACCCACCTTAAAGCCCACCAGAGCAACCTCAGCATTCAACTCCCTTGGTTTGCATGGCCACGCCTACCTTCCTGGCCAGCCGCTGACTCCGCCCTCCACGTGTTTTGCACCGGCCCCGCCCCCTCTACTCTCTCACTGTGACTCCACCGAAGCCAAAGACTGGCTTGAAGAGACCTCATAAATAATACATTACGTCAGTGGCCGGTGGGGCGGGACTTAGACGCGCCTAGCTGAGTCAAAGAATAACACATATGAGCCAGTCGTGGAGACGTGCGCGTGTCCAGGCGGAGTCCGGGAGCGGAAGTGCGCCCCGGAGGTGGGTCAGGCAGGCTTCATGAATATGCAGGATATCGGGACAGTGACGGGCTCCACCGGCTCGCAGGGGGCGTGGCCAGCCTTGTGTCATGAATAATGCAGCACGTCGACAGGCCGTGTGGCGTCGGTGGTAGGCGGTGTGGGCAGCGCGTCATGAATAATGTAGCACGTTAGCAGGCGGCGGGGCGGGGCGTAGCTGGCGCGCCCGCTCTGGAGCAGGGAAGCGGGGCCGGGTAGCAATGGTCGCAAGATGGCGGCGCTGAAGGAGGATAGGAGCTACGGGCTCTCGTGCGGGCGGGTTAGCGACGGCAGCAAGGTGTCCGTGTTTCACGTGAAGCTCACTGACAGTGCCCTGAGGGCCTTCGAGACCTACCGCGCCAGCCAGGTGAGCGGCGCGGGGCATGTGCGCCCGTCTGGGACGTCGGGGCGCAGGGCGGCCTCGCGCGCCCTTAGCTAGGCGTCTGGGCCTCGGGGCGCGGGGTCCGGAGTTCGGGGTGCTGTTTGTGGGTCCCTTGGCCGGCAGAGTGAGAGAGAGAATCACGTTTCTTCTCGGTCCCGGGAGGCGACATTGGCGAGCGGCCCAGGCCGGAGAAGGGCCCGAACTCCTCGCGCGCCTGGTCCAGGGGGCGTTTGTACGGCACCGGGGGGCGTCCGGGAGACCTTTTCTTGTCCACCCGGAACTGACTTGCTCACCTGACCCGAGAAGGGGTGTGGGAGTGGGGTTGAGCCTTCGCCGGGGTTCCTGGGAGGATGGGTCAGTGGGGCACCTGTGGGGTCCTGTTCCGTTTGTGTGTTTTGGGGGGGGGGCGTCTTTGACTCTTTCCAGTGAGGTCCTTGGAATAGGGCTCACTCTTGGCTCTTGGGAAGGGGAGTTTGGGCAGACATTGGTAGCTTGTCTGCAACCCCCCCCCCACTGCCCCCACTCTCCCCCGCCGGGTGACACTGTTTCGCTAGACCACCTTCAGAGAGTGGGAGTGTTTTATGCGGAAGAAGCTGTGTATGTGGGCTGGGAGCCGGTGATGGGCACCTGGGAGGGAACTCTGGCCACCGCACCTGGCTGCTGACTCTAAACTTTTCAGGGGCCCATTTGGGCCCATCTGGGGAAGTTCAAGACGTTTCATTTCTGCCACCTGGCCTGGGGCAGGGGGTGGGGGAGAGGTTGCTGTGCACCTCCTTTCAGGCCTAACTTTGGGGCACATCTGGGGCTGTGGTCAGATCTGCTTCTTCCTATTTCTGTTTGTGTCACGGCACCCTCAGTCTGTGTTGGGACAGAAGTTGCAGGTGCCCAGTGATCAGGTTCTGAGGGGAAGTGGTTTGGGAGCTCTTTTCCTTCTTGCCTGGAAAGTGGGGGCTTCATAGTCAGAGGTGGCTGAGGAGGCCCCACTCCGTGAATGTGTGTGTGTGTTTGTTTGTGTATACCAGGGATGAAGGGGCCTAGGGCGGGTGAGGAGAGAGACTAACCAGGAAGGAATGTGGCTTTCTTCCTGCCCCAGACTTGTTCAGCACCATTAGCTAAACTGGGAATTTCTTCCCCTGTTTCATTGCCACCTTTTCCCAGGTGCCCACCCTTCCCATGCTTCTTCCCACCTTTTTGGGCAATTTCCTTCCTGTCCTGATGTCTCAGTTTCCCCTTAATAGATAGGGGATCTCATCTTTTTTGTAAGAGCAAGTTCTCATCTTGTCAGAAAGATTCCTCAAGGTGAGGCAGACGCACTCTGCAGGGGAGGAGGAAGAGGTAGGGGCACAGTGGCTGGCTTAAGCCTCCCTTCCCTGTGGAATTCCATCCCGAGTCTGACTTGTCCTGCAGGAAGGCAGACTTTCCTAGAGGCAACTGTGGGAGAGCTCATGAATCATGTAAATAAGGTGAACTTGGTACCTGGTCACTTCAGGTTAGGAGCCCCGCCTTCCCTGCCATGCTGCCCTTGTTTGATCCATTGGTCCGGAAGGCCTGCCTCTGCATCCACCTCATGCTGTCATACTGCTATTTTTAATTTAGGGTGTTGGTTACATCCCCTAACTAAGCTAGATCTTCCTTATGTGAGGGTGAAGGTAACTGCAGACTCAAGCTGGTTCCACATGGAGGCCAGCTATGTCGGTTGGAGTCAGTCGCTAGGAGGGGCTCCCTCAGAGAACTTCTTCAGGCCATCCTGGCCAACTTGGCAGGCTGGGCTAAAATTTGGGGGACCCAAATTTGTGTTTTTCTCAGAAGCTGTCTGGTAATTTAAGTGACATGGCAATTTTTGTATTGAATCATACCCATTGGGCAATGTGCTGGACTGGGCTAAAATGAGGGCAACTCGGTTGCTCTTGGTGCTTTTGAGTACTGGACATGGGGAAGGCGACTTGAAGAACTTGTTTGTCTGACCAGAACAGTGTATTGGTTATTAACAAAACCTCAGATGCACAGCTTTGTTAATAGCGTCTAGGGTATTCTGTTCTCTCACACTGTGGTTAAATGGTTTGCCAATGGCAACTTGTGGAGAGGGTTTTTAGTTTTACTTTTTAATTGTGAAGAGGCTTGTATAAATTCAGAAGTGGCAGGGGACTGGAGAATAACTTCCTGTAATCCTAGCTGTTGGAGCAGCTCCCGTAGAATTCCCTGAGATTTCTCTCTCCGGAGGGATCTGAAGTCTGAGCTGCCTTTGTGCAGACCTAGTGGCCTGCCTGGAATTTAGTGGAAGTTGAAGATGTGGTAATACATGCAGCCTCCAGACATCCAGACTTGGGCTTCGTGCAGTTTTTCCTTGAATATAAAAATTCAAGTGAATCCTGAGGGAGCTATTCACGTGGATCTCCTTTTTTGCTGTGATGGGTTACTTCCCAGAGAGAAGAGAGAGGAAGTGTGGACACAACCCATTCTTCCAAGATAGCCTCATGTGCTTCTCAGAGAAGCATCCTCCAACCACTCCCTGGGTCACCTTCCTTGACCACCTGGGCATATTATCGTTGGGTTTGGTGGGCTCTGTTGCTGGGTGACCTTTTCCTCTCCTGAGTGGAGAGGAGTATGTTGTTTAGGAAGACTTGAGGACCCAGGGAGGGGCCTAAGAAGCCTGGAGACTGGAGCCTATTTAGGCTCACCTCTACCTGTGTGAGGTCTTGGGCCAGTGCCTGACCCTTGCCAGTCCATATCCTTCTCACAGCTCTGAGAATCCCAGCACCTGGTTCTCTCGGGGCTGTCAGGATCCTTTGGCATGTGTGTGCCCCTCCGCACAGCCCTGGCCCCTTGTGTACATTTGGTGCCTCTACCCAGAGCCAGTCCTTGCCTGGAGTTAGCATGGAGCCCTGGAGACAGGGCTGGGCCCTTGCATCTGCCTGAATCTGACTGAGCACCTGGTCTGTGTAGGGCCACTACTGAGGAGATGGACATTCACAAGTGACCAAGGCAGGGCCCCTAGTGTCAGGAGCTGACATTCTGGAATCTAGAGGCAAGAAACAGATAATGAACAGGATGACACAGATATCAATACGAAGAACTTGTCAGTGGTCAGTGTCAGGAAGGAAGTAAAATAGGGCAACATAATGGCATGGGGGTGGGTGATGTGAAAGGGTTCTGATTGAGAGAGGTACTTATAGGAGATGCCAGAGCTGAGGTCTCTTGGGTGAGTGGTCCAGGCAAGCTGGGTGCACAGGCCTTGAGACATAAGGGGCTGGGGAGGCCATTGGGCCAGGGGAGTGGCCCAGTAAGCCATGGAGGGTGGCTGCAGGACTGTCCTCAGGAAGGGTATATATGGGGGGAGGGGAGGTACAGGAGGCCTGCAGTGAATACTCCACAACTGTTCTGGAGCCCTGCTGGGTGCTGCTTGCCTGCTGCTCAGGGGGCGGCTGCGTGGATGTCAGCCCTGCACCAGTGGCAGGAGGAGCCTTAATTTAGCTTCTGTTCCCCTCCCACAGTAAGGCCCTCGGCTCCCCTTCCTGGAGGGTGCCCCATTGGCCCTAAGCAGGGGAGCTTCTTACCAGCCTTGTCTGCTTTACAGATGGCCCACCTTTAGGACTAGGTGGCGCTACCCCTCCTGGTTGTGGGCCTGGCCCATGTAAACCCTTCATTCTTGAAAACACTGGCAAGAGGGCTAGCTTATTGTTCTCACTGTGCTTTGGGGGCAGTTTCGCTTGCCTGACACTGAGGAGCAGTGTCACTTGCCCGAGGTCACTTAGATTGTCCTCACTGGCCCGGGCCACCTCTCAAGTTGGGAGGGAGCTTGGGCCACTGGGACACAGCTGTGAAAGGGAGTCACAGGGTGGTCTGGAGTCCTAGTTAAAATGTCAGTGTTTCGCCCTGGCTGGTATGGCTCAGTGGTTAGAGCATCGGCCTGCGCACCAAAGGGTTTCGGGTTCTATTCCTGGCCAAGGGCATGTACCTGGGTTGCGGGTTCACTCTCTACCCCGTGTTCAGGTGAGTGCAGGAGGCAACCAGTTGATGTGTCTCACATCAATGTGTGTGTCTCTCTCTCTTTGTCTCTTTCCCCCTCCCTCCCTTCCACTCTCTGAAAACAATGGAGAAAATATCCTTTGGTGAGGATTTAAAAAAAAAAGCCTGTGTTTTAGGCTCCTATGAGTGTTGGTGATGAGTGGCCCTGCAAATGCATGAATTTGCTGTTTTTGTACTGTGTCCCCTCCCCCAAGAAAGCCTAAAGATGACAGTAACCACCAATTGTGGATCAAGGCCCGCCTGCCAGTGCTGTCTGGAGCTGTACACTTTACTTCCTCTGGTCCAGTCACCCCTGTGGTAGAGCAGTGAGGAAATGGGTGGAGACTCTGGTAGGTCGAATCACAGGAAGGAATCTCCTAAAGGTGGACTTAGAATACCCCCACTGAAGGGCTGTGCTGGGCCCTGTGGGTGGGGAAGAGCAGGCTGGTCCATGGGTGTCAGAGCACGGCCTCCTGCCTAGGGGCATAAGGGTTTAGTTTGCTTGTGTTTCCAGGTGGGCACTTGATGGTTTTGGGTGGAGTGAGTCTCTATCAGAATGCCCATGTCTCTAGATGCTGGAGAGGGTGAGCACTCTGGACTCGGGGTGAGTGCTGGTGGTTTCTACAGGAGGCTATAAAGCTGTGTGAGGGGCCAAGCCTCCTGCCATCAAGACCCTTGACTAGCCCTCCAGCTGCATGCCAGTCTTCAAGGTGATCGTGTGTAAACAGCAGGCTGCTCTCTGAAACCCACCCTCTGTTGACTCATCTGCAAGGCTAGAGTTCATAACCCTTGAGGCAGTTTTGACATCACACCAGGATTGTGACATCCCTGACAAATCCTTGAAAAACAAGGCCACTTCTCCCTTTGCGTGGCTCTGGGCTGGAGCAGACCCTGTTTTCGGAATCCACTTCTCTGTGGCAGCAGCCCTGCCCCTTGGCCTGGCAAGGCCCAGCTAGCAGTCCATGCTGTGCCTTCGGGGTTTGGCCTCCCTGGTCCTTTGTTTTTAGGGCCTCACTCCCCACTCTCTCTGCCTTTATGACATTTTCCTTGGTCTAAGCTGCACAGCCAGAATTGCCTGAGATCTCATCTCCAGTGATATGTGACCACTCCTTGGTCATCCCAGAGCACAAAGGAACACTTTTGAGAACAATCCCCCTAAACGAGTGGGTGATTCAGCCAGCCATATCTTGTGTTTGTTTTGTCACTTTAAGTTTTAATAATAAAGCTGGTGTCCACATTACTGTCCAGAGGGGAGCCCTCCTGTCCCCACACCAAGTGGCTGCATGGAGTCTGATGCTAATTATATTCTTGGGCCCTGTCCCTCCGAGGCCATGGCTGAGTCACCTGGTCAGGGGGCATGTTTGAGACTTGCCACAGCCCCTCTGGAAAGGAAGGGAGTCTCACATGTTTGTAAAGTTGTGGGTTCATCATACCCCTGTTTAAAAGTGATACATGTAGAAAGTTTATTTTATTTTTTTAAAAAATTGATTTGATAGAGATCAGTTTGTTGTTCCATTTATTTATGCATTCATTGGTTGATTCTTGTATGTGTCCTGACGGGATCGAACCTGCAACCTTGGCGTGTCAGGATGACGCGCTAACCATCTGAGCTACCCTGCCAGGGCTTTATTTCTTGTTACTATAAAAGCAGTATAGATCAGTGTAGAAAACTGGCAAAATACCTAAAATACCCTATCCCATGGCTGCTGTTGGCCCCTTGACACCTTGCTTTGTCTTGTGTCTAGGCACCGTGTTCCCACAGTGGTGTTCTTGTATAATCTTATGTATCATTTCTTCCCTGACACTGTGAGCTCTGTATTTTATAATAGTGGTAAGCTTTACTCTTACAGTGGCTAAGTCTCTGCAGTGTGGACCATAACAGGTTGTTATCCTCCAGCGCTGCACTGATCCTAGGCTTCCTGGTGGCACAGAGCTGTGTCCACTGTCCTTAGTGCTGTGCAGAGGCGCTGATGTGTGGTGAGGGGCGCCCCTGTGTCCCTATGCATCCTGAGCGGAGCGGGAGGCTGCAGGTGTTGCCCTTGAGGCCTGGGAGAGATGGGTTCTGGCTTGTGGGGGTGGATGGTCAGGGAGGACAGGCCTGGAGGCAGGGAGGCCTGTGCTGGGGTGGAGTTGAGGGCCAGGCAAGGGGTCAGGTATAAGAAGGATGTGTGTGCGCCCCCCCATGCCTGGTTGGGGTGGGGACATTGTTAATTTTTTGTGATTCTCTGTGGCACAAATGCAGTCAAATACTGGGTTTTATGGTCATGCCTGAGCTGGGTGTTTGAGAGTTAGGTCACACAGGGTTCTGGAGTCACCCTGGGCTGGAGGGAAGGTGACTGTGGCCAGGAGAGCTACTACAGGTCTGTGGCAGGTGGGCACCATTGGCACCAACATCGCTGCTCTGGAGCCACATCTTTCTGCGTTGCCACCTTGTCCCAGGGCATGGATGTCATCAGGTTCTTGCCAGTGTCCTGACAGTGCAGTTTGAAGATGGTTTTGAACGGATGTGGCGGCTGTGGGAGCCAGCAGCCTTTCTTATTCTGGTTCTTGGATTTTATTCCTTGTTTGGGGCAATCGGATGTCAGGTTTTCCTTATTGCACTAGTCTTGACCAGTTTCTGGACAGAGGTGCTAGGGGAGCCAAGGCTGGGCCTGGATGGAGGTGCTGCATCCTGTGACAGTGCCTGGGGGGTCAGTGGCAAACTGAGTCAATCTCAACAGGCAGTCCTGGTGGGGGTTCAGCCCTTCTTAGACAGCTCCGTCTTTGAAAAATTAATGAGCCAAGGGTAATGGAGGGCAGAAGTTAATCCCCCTCAAGGTGTAATTGGTGTTTTATTAGTTCTTGGGGGGGTTGGGGTGGAGACTGAGGCTTGGTGCAGGAGCTCCTTGCCTGAGAGTGTACCCTCCCAGCTGCCCCTGTTCCTATACCAGGCTTGTGTGTGTATGGCGGGGCTGGGTGGGGGGATCAGCTTTTCTCCTTGCTGTTAAGGACGCGCCTCCCTGATGGATGCCACACACTGGGGTCTGGTGGCCTGCTGCAGCCACTTTTGCTCACAGCCTGGAGACTGGACCACTGGCTCTCTTCCTGAGGCTCAGTTACCACAGGTTGAAGCAATGCCTGGGATTGCAGTGGTGTCTCAGTTCAGATCAATGAGGTGTATGGACGCTGACTGCTCTTGCCCCTGTGTCCTTCAAATGAGAAGTACAGTTCTTCAGAACTTAAAGTATCTGTTCCTGTGCCTCTATTGTTAAGGATTTCTTTTTCAAATAAAGAAATGGCACCCAGCTGGTGTGGCACAGTGGTTGAGAATCGACCCAGGCACCAAGAGGTCTCCAGTTTGGTTCCTGGCCAGGGCACATGCCCAGGGTTGCAGGCTCAGTCCCTGGTGGGGGACATGCAGGAGGCAGCCTATTGATGTTTCTCTCTCATCAGTGTTTTATCTCTCCCTCTCCTTTCCTTTCTCTCTAAAAATCAATAAAAACATATTTTTTAGCCCTAGTTGGTTTGGCTCAATGGTTAGAGCATCAGCCCTCGGACTGAAGGGTCTTGGGTTCGATTCTAGTCAAGGGCACCATCCTTGGCCCTGGTCAGGGTGAGTGCGGGAGACAACCAATCGGTGTCTCTCTCACATTGATCTCTCTCTCTCTCTACTTTCCACTCTCTCTGAAAAGCAATGGAAAAAAATATCTTTGGGTGAGGATTAAAAAAACACCAAACCAACACTTTTTTTTTTTTTTTTTAAATATATCTTTATTGATTTTCAGAGAGAGGAGGAGAGAGGTAGACAGAAATAGAAACATCAGTGGTGAAAGAGTCATCATTGATCGGCTGCCTCCTGCACGCCCCCCACTGAGGATCAAGCCCGCAACCCTGGCATGTGCCCTGACCAGGAATCGAACCATGATCTCCGGGATCCTAGGTCGATGCTCAACTGCTGAGCTACGCCTGGCTGGGCCCAACACATATTTTTTTAAAAAATAAATGGATTTCCCCAGTTTTTTAAAAAAATATTTTTTATTGATTGATTTTAGAGGGAGGGAGGGGGAGAGAGAGAGACATCGATTTGTTGTTCTACTTATTTATGTATTCATTGGTTGATTGTTGTATGTGCTCTGACTGGGGATCAAACTCTCAACCTTGTATTGGGATGATCCTCTAACCAACTGAACTACCCAGCCAGGGCTTTCCCCAGTTTCTTTGTCAGCTTTCCTGCTGGGAAGTCCACCACACTATTGGAGAGAGCTGGGTCCTCCATTGCATTCCCCTTCACCATCCCTCCACCAGTCTTGGGGGCAGTGATGATAGAGTGGGCAGTGGACAGGGGTTGGAAGTGTTGGCCAGCTTTCTGGAGACATGTCCTGCCAGGTCTGGGGTGGCTGCTGAGTCCACTGGGCTGGTGGCCACTGCTGAGGGAATGTGAAGAATCAGGCCTGGAGTCCGGAGTGAAGTGGCTCCTCTCTACTGTCAGGTTATGCTCTCCAGCCTGTGGGTATTGAGGAGTCATAGGGCACCCTGGAGCGACCAAAACCCTCCACTCAGGAATGCTCTTCCTTGGGGATTTGAGATGGGAATTCTGTCTCTTCCATCATCCAGCCTGGGTAAGCGGGGCCTAGGCAAAGGTATTTAAAGACTGAGTAGCAGGGGCTAACCTCCCCTCTTCCCCATACCCCTCTGCCTCTTTCTGGGAAGGAGTAGCAGGATGTGGAAATGAGGGGCCTAAGGAGTCCTGGCCCACCTCTCCCCTCACCTGGTCCCCATGCCTTGGTTATCAGACTAACTTGGCACTTACTGGTAGGTAGGTTGGCCAGACCTCTATCTGCGGTCCTCATGTCCCTGTGGGGGAGGTTGACTGAGGGCACAGTGGTGACAGCCAACAGGTGATGACACTGGAAGGGAGAAACTCAGCAGGTGATGGGCAGGAGGTGCCTTCAGGAAGCGGGGCAAGCTGGGAAGAAGCCAAGATTGTGGATGTCTGCGTGAGATCTAAGAGAGTGGCACTGGAGGGAGGCCCAGTGGTGGGGCCGCCAGAGAACATGAGGGTAAGGGGTGCCAGAGAAGGAAGTTGAGGTTAATTCATGCAAGGAAGCCTGACTGAGTGACAGTGGCTGCTCTGCTTTGTGCAGTGTAGGTGGCTCCAGCCCCTTCCTAAGTTCACTGTGGGGCGCTTGCCTCCACCCCAATTTCACTCTACTGGGAGCTCCATTCTATGACAGGCAGAGATCAGGGAGGCCTTGGGAGTGCTAAGACCAATCAGCACAAGTCTTTACCTGGAATCTCTTGGAGCATTAAAAAAATTTTTTTGTGTGGTAAACTACATATAATAAAATTTATTATCTTAACTATTTTTAAGTGCACAATTCAGCGGCGTTAAGTACATTAACATTGTCATGCAGCCATCACATCATCCATCTTCAGAACTTATCTTCCCAAACTGAAACTCTGTTCCCATTAAACACTAACTGCTATTCCCCTTCCCTAGCCCGTGGTACCCACCATTCTGCTTCTCTGTTCCATGAATCTGACTACTCTAGGGACCTCATATAAGTAGAATCATACAGTATTTTCCTTTTTTGAATGGTTTATTTCACTCAACAAAATGTCCTCAAGGTTCATCCATGTTGTAGCAGGTGTCAGAATTTCCTTCCTTTTTGTGGTTGAATAATCCATCATATGGATGGGGACCACATTTTGTTTATCCATTTATTTTGTCAATGGATATTTGGGTTGCTTTCACCTTTTGACTGCTATAAATAATCCTGCTGAGAATATAGATGTACAAACATCTCTTCAAGGCAGTGTGTTCAATTCTTTTGGGTATATAACCTGAAGTGGGATTGCTAGATCATATGATCATTCTATGTTTAACTTTTTGAGGAACTGCCAGACTGTTTTCCATAGTGGCTGCACCATTTTACATTTCCACCAGCCATGCACAAGGGTTCCAACTATTCCACATCCTCACCAATACTAGTTCTTTTCTGTATTTATTACAGTAGCCATCCTGATTGGTGTGAACTTGTTTTTAGAGCCTTTAAAATACACTAAGATGAGTGTGACTGTTCAGGAGAGTTAAGGTCTACAGGGCCTCCAACACCTGCTGGACCATTGATGGGCTCAGGATTCCCCTTGTTGCAGGTGACAGAACCTAACCCCAGCAGAATGGGGGCATGGTGGCTCCCCCACTTAAGATGAGCTTAGTCTGGCTTCAGTTCCTGTTTGAGGGAAGATTTTGAACAGGTCACCTGGGTGCAGATGATGGGAAGGGCAGGTACAGCCAGCTTGGCCCTGCTCTGGATGAGTGGAGATGGCAGTTAGGTACAGGAGCCCAGCTCTAGTCAGCAGTACTCTGGTCTCTAAGATGGAAGGGTTAGTAAGTACCCTGGGTGGCTTAGAGCACCTGTGGAGAGAGCAAGCAGTGGGGGCTGAGACCTGGGGAAGCAGGGGTGACCTGGGCTCTGCCCTGGGTACCTCATTCTCCCCAGCCATCACCACCTCTTGACCCCTCCCAGTAGCAGGACTTCTGTCTCCCCACCACCACCACCTAAAAAAACACAGAGGCCCAGAGGATGATGGAGAGGGCTGGGCTCCACCCTGCAGGCACCTGAGGCTGATGGGCCCTTACCTGGTCAAGAGCTTAGATGGCGCAGAATCTCTACTTTAGGTTTAACTCTCTGTGTCCCCTATGGAATCGTAAGGTGACTGGTGTGGAAAATGAGCTTTCTTCCAGGTGGGAAGTGCCTTCGAGTCCCTGCAGGTCTAGAGCTGCCCTTTGGGGGTTACTGGGCAGGCAGGGGCTGTGCCATTGTCCTAGTGTTTTCTCTCGCCCTATGGGCAGATGCAGCCCACTTGGCTCCTTCCGCAGGGGAGGGTGTGCCCCTGTCCTGTTGTCCTGTCTCTTCCCCATCCTGCACAGGTTGTAGTCCAAGGTAGGCTCATCTAAAGCTGGTCTCCCCCTCCTGCTGCCCTTTCTGGTGGGGGGAGTGCTGTAGGGACCCATAGGGTTCTGGGTAGCCTTGCCATCTTCTACTGCCTTGAGGAGGGTAAGTGGGTTGGGAAGTTCCTTTTTTTTTTTTAAAAATATATCTTTATTGATTTCAGAGAGAGGACAGGAGAGGGAGAGAGAGAGATAGAAACATCAATGATGAGAGAGTCATTGATCTAGCCCGCAGCCCAGGCATGTGCCCTGACCTGGAATTGAACCCTGATCTCCTGGATCCTAGGTTGACGCTCAGCTACTGAGCCATGCCCGGCCTGGCCCTTTTTCCTTTTTTTAAACAACGAGTTTTAGGGGTAAATTCATCTTCCTGTTGTGGAACTTGTGGTTCTACCCACATCTGGAGGGGTGGCTTAAGGGTCCCAGTGCAGCATTACAGCAGGGAGAATGCCCACTGCATCAGGACAGCCTGGTTTGCAGGGGCCAAGAGCTGGTGAACTCAGTGTGACTTCCTTCTTGATGGGACTTTTTGCCTGTGGTCTGTCTCTCTGATGTGTTGCTCTCCATGTCCTGACAGGGATCCCATGCCTAGCCCCCCTGCTGGCTGCTCTCTTTTCCTGTGGGGTTAGTGGTAGATCTCACGGGCCTCTTTTTACGCCCAAGGAAGCTGAGTCTGCTGTTCTCAGTGTTGCTGCCATAGCTCTTGGCCCCTGAAACCAAGGCTTCCAGCATGTTCGTTGTAGTGTTAGCAGAACAGAATTGGATCAGGACATTGACAGGGTGGACTATATGGAGCATTCTTTTTTGAGTGTCAACCTTAGAGTCTAAAATGAGAAGGTAAATCATGGCTGGAGGGGCAAATCTGTTTGTAAATAGTTTTATTGGGACTCTGGCATCATCTGTGGCTGCTTTTGTGCTATGGAGTCAGGGAGTCTTTGCAATTGACTGGCTCTCAGCGCCTGAGATACTGACTCTCTGGCCCTTTACAGAAATATCTTACAGTCCGCTGGTCTGGAGTGTTGGGATGAGTGTGTGACATGAGGACTCGGCTTGTTAGTGCAATGTGCTGTCCTGGGAACCCCTGGCCCTCATGCAGTGGTGTTTCCCCAGAAGCCCTACAGACAGCTTGCTGTTGCATTGAAAGGCAGGACCAAGAAGACATTGGAGGTTTTTTTACTGCCCAGCCCCTTCATTTCACTGATGGGATGCCTTGAGGATGGTGGCTGACCCAGGTAACATGGTAAGCATAGATTCAGTTGGACCTCAAATCCGAGGGTGCCCACTCTGGTACTGGTTGCCTCCCTCCTGGTTTCATGCAGATGTGAATGCTTCCCACCCTGTTCAAGCCCCTGGGTTTCCTGGAATCTTTTCTCAGCACATCGTCAAGCCTGGCACAACTTCCAGTAGGCCTGCCTTTCCATTTGTGTCCTGCTGGTGAACTCTGGAAACAGGGCCGGCGTGTGAGTCTCTGCTGGAGCTGGGCAGGCAAACATCTGCCTCTGATTCTAGTCAAGCTGCGGCCAAAGTCACCTGGCTGCTGGCCTCAGCTCCATGGTATACAGAGGGGTCAGGGTCATCTTTTGAGGGTGGATTGTGCCCAGTAAGTGGTTGGTCTCACTGTGTCTTCGAACATGTACTTCGTGGCATGAGGAACAATTAGATGACAATGGCTTCAGACGGGTCTCTTATAATAGTGACAGTGTGCAGCAGATGTCTTCTGCTGCCCAGGAGTGAGCTCTCCATGGGCTAGGGGGCCTCTGGAGCTTTCTTAGCTTGGGATGAGTACCGTCTGTAGATAGATTCTGAGTTAGATACCAGTGGCCTGAAAGACCTGGGGAAGGGCTTAGGCAGGCCTCCCTGCCAAGGGGCTGCGGTTTCTGGGTTCTGTCTGCAGAAATGGCATGATTTTGCTCTTTTAAATCTTTTGACATCGTTTCTCCCTTTTCAGAATTGGTGGGACTGTTGAACCGCTATAGGCTGTGCAGGGAGATGGGGTGAGAAAAGAGATCTCGGGACGGGGGATGAGGAACTATGGGGAGATGTCTGAGGCAGGAGCAGGACTCAGCTAGAAGAGTGTGTCTCTTCCTCCCCTGGTCGCACTATTTTTGGAGTTGGACGCTTGTAGATGTCTGCTTGTTCCAGGGAAATGTGCTCTGCTCACAGTGGATCTGGCAAGTGGGATGAGGACAGCCAGCACTGGGCTCTACTCTGGGCTTGGGACCAGGCTGTGCTAGCTCCCTTACCTGTGCACAGGGTCCCACTGATTGAGGAACTTGAGAGTAGAGCCACTGACCCAGTGATCTATGCCAGCTCCTCCTGACAGCAAGTGGAGCTGTGTTGAGTATTTTGAAGCAACTTCTGGCCTAGAGTGTAGGATTGATATGTGGCCCTCCCTCTTCTTAGCCCTGACATCTAGCATCTGTTTGGGGAATGTTCCCCCTGTCTCTGAGCAGACGAGGTTGATGGCCTCTTTGGGTGTGCCTGGGTGAGAATGGGGCCAGTGAACCGGCCTGCCAGTGCCTGGGTGTGCAGGGTGAGGCTCACAGGCTGGCAGTGGAAGTGGGGCTGATACTGTGCTAGGAAGGCACGAGGCTTTGGACCCCTTTCTCCCTGGGTTGGGGGGTGACTGACCAGGGTCTGTGCGCCAGAGCTGTGGTCTAATACACTTCATCCAGGCATCTTCACATGGCTCCTCCTGGCGCCTCTCCTCTTCCTGGTCTCACTTGTGAACTCTCTGAGGCCCGGATGCTTTCAGGTGATAGGCATTGCCAAGTGTGTGATCTCCTGGGCACAGCTCAGCCTCAGTGAGTGGCCAGTCTGAGTGGATGTGGCACCCATCTCCATGCCCTCTTCTTGGGGCTGCCAGTGCTGTTTTGGGGGCTCAGCATTCAGGAGTAAGCATACCACATGCTGCAGGTATAGGCATCCCTCTGCTATTGCATGGCTCTGGGCTAGTGAGTTTGGGGATGCTGCAGGCAGGTCACTAAAACGAGCAGGGTCCAGGTTTTGAGATGGTCGAGCTGGGGGTAGTTCTGAGTCAGTCTGAAGACCTTGGAAGGCTGCCCACTGTCCTACATTCATGTGGCACCCACTGGGCCTCGATGCTGAGGTGCCAGGTATCCAAGGTAGTATCCCTCTGACAGCTGAGGGCCAGAGTTGGGGGTAAGCCTTATTGATTCCAAACACTCACTGGTGTTGACTGCATGTTAGCTGAGTGGCTGCAGAGTAGGGGTAGTGAGGACTAGGGGACTGGTTGAACAGTGGCCTCAGTTTCCCTCTCTGCCGTTTGGGGGTCATCATTGTGTTGTGGGCTCTGTACCTTCCTTCCATGTGCATCCTCAGCTGTCCAGGAAAATAGTCAGGGCTTGAGGAGACTCTGAAAGGCAGGAGTTTGCTGCTCTGTTGGAGCCATTGGCCAAGGGTCTCCTGGATACAGGCATCACAGACCCCAAACCAGCTGGCTTCTTTAAATCTCAAGGCTACAGGGTTTATGTGGGCCCTCAGGGCCTGCCAACTGGTGGAGGTACTTGGTGGTGGTGCAGAGAGCTTCCCAGAGTGGGTGGGTTCCCACATAAGTAGCATTTCTCATGATAGCCATTGGGCTATGCTAGAAGTGGGGAGTGGGAACACAGCTCACAAAGACATAACTATGCCTTAGCCATCATGCAGCCTAGAGCGATGCAGCTTGGACAGCTTCATTTGTTTAAAGTTGGGCCTTAAAAACAAAACAAACTAAAAAAAAGAGAAAAAATAAAGTTGGGTCTTGTGTTTTTCATTGTTACTTATTCATCCATTGATTAACCCTGTAGGTGGTGCTGGGCTGACCTCAGGCCTGACAGGTGAGGTCAGAAGGCCCAGAGTCTGAGCTCTGCAGGCTGGCCAATTCTGGAGGGATGAGTGTCACTGCTCTGAAAACCCTTCCCAGCCCTGAGGATTCTGGAGTCTATAGCTGCTTCTCCTCCCTCCCCATCACAGATGAACATGACAGAAAAACACATGTACACAGCAGTTTTACATAGGAGTCCAGGAGGAACCTTGAAGTCTGTAGAAAATTTAGGGGAAATTCAGAAGAGTGAGCCTCATGTCATTGTTTTCACTCAGGATGTGCCTTCTGATTTTGTTATCCAGAGAGTCACAAGATTGCATTTAAAAAGCAGAACAGAGTGGCATCAGTCAGCCCATGTAGGCAGATCCATCTAGAGAGCCTCCCACCCTCCTCAGCCCTCCACTGCCCAGCCCATCTGCACCATGGCCGAGCTCCCAGGGACTGAAATGCAGCACTGTGTGCCCACTGCTTGCTGGTGCCTCCACCTGAGCAAGGGTCACAGTTGGCACAGGCCTGTCCCTCTCCCTCTCAGATGCCTGTGTACTCACCTGGGGTGCCCTCTGTCCCCTCCTGACTCACTCCTGTCATGCCTACAACCCACAGAAAGTGCTTTGTCAGCATAGATGGCTCTGTTCGTGGTCACGTCTCCCAGAAGCCTCTCTGTACCCACAGCCACGGGCCTACCCTGTGTTCTTGTGACCATCATCCTAATGTGACTATGTCTGTTCACTGGGTTCCCTGCTGTCCTGGAGCCCTCATTCATCTCTGGCCAGTGGACTGGGTGTGTGGGTCCTTAATGGGGGAGATTGAGCCTTGGTGGTAGGCCACTCTCAGGACCTTTCTGTCCCACAGAACTCAGGTATTTGGTGGCCTAATATGGGGCTTCTTCCACCTGCTACAAACTCCTTGTCTGGGCCAGCCGGATGGCGGTGCCGCTGGGCCATGCTCATTGGCTGTGATATGTGATTCCTGATTCCTGATCTTGAATCTCCCAGGCTCAAACCACTGTCATGGGATGCTCAGGGACCCCATTACTCAGGCTTGGGTGTCCTCTCAACTGCCCAGGGCCTTTCTTTGGAAGTCTCCTGTACAGTGTCAGTGTCCTTGCTGCCTCCTGCTCACCAAACAGTGTGCTTGTCAAGGACAGAGTGTTTGGGGAAGGGCTTGGCACGTGTCAGGCCTTAACTTTGAGCCATGAATTTGATTGGCCTTCCTTTTCTGGATCAGTGCTTTTTGATTTTGTTTTGCTTTTACACTGTACAGCCAGCCTTTGGGTATCAGACCAGCAGGAAGTGCCTGGGATCACGCTCCCTGTGCACACCCTGCCGAGGCCCATGGGTTCTGCCTGTGACTCCTGTCCATCTTGCCAGCTCCCCTGAGCAGCTGACCCCTGGCCCAGAATGCTTGCCTAGCCTGACCACACACAGCTGACGGAGTGCCCAGCTCTGAGCTGCTGCTCATGGGTCCTGCCTTGTTCCCCTCTTCCCCGCAACAGTGGCTGACAGTTCATGTTATCTCTGCCGCATCCCTGCACCTTTCCCACTTTCACATTCTGGATTATCTGATTCTTCCTAATTTTGTGGTAGTGTTGGTCAAAAACCGTGTCTCACTCTCATTTGTGTTTTCCTGGTGGCTTCTTGTGTATTTTAGCCACTTGCTCTATCTTTTATCTGTGTGGTATTGTCACCACTTTCTATTGAGTTGTCTGTCTTTTAATGGGGCTCACTCTAGCATTGGTTGAGCCCCTGGCTCTCTCACTGCCTCTTGAGCGCTGTCTGCTGGCCAAGTGTGTGAGGTTGTTTCTTCTCTCAGGCCTGACCCACTGCACTCCTAACCAAACAAGATTGCCTCTCCCACTGGGAAGTTTTGGCCTGAGCTGGCCACTGGAAATTGTCCTGGTATCCCCATGAGTGAAGCTTACAGCTTTGCTCTGGGGAATTGAATATGCATAGTTGGCACCCAGCTGGCCATTCGTCATTTTCTTGAGCATGACTGTGGACCCAGTTGGCCAGTGGCTTGGAAGCTCTTGGGCAGTGTTGTCAGGCTGGTTTCCAAGGTCTTGGGTTTGCTTCAGTTACCTTGTGACACATTAGTGAAAACACACAAGCTGTATTGTAAATTGAAAAGTACTGAATTCTTTGTGGCTCCTGACAGTTCCCAAAGTCAGTTCACATACATTTTGTGTTTGAGCCCATGGCTGCGACTCTTTGAGCAGGGCAGTCAGTTAGACCACAGCTCCGGGCCCTGGGTGACGTTGCTCATCTCTGGGGCTGAGCAAGGGAGTTGCCAAGAGGTCTGGGCACCTGTGTCATGCTGGTGATCTCTGCAGGGACTAGGATATGCCATCCATCAGCCCTGAAACATAGCTGCTTCCTTGAAGGAAGCCCTTGGTTCCCCATCTGTCCCTCTGTCCTGAAGAGACAGTTCCTGTTTCTACCCTTGTTGGAGTTGATTTCTGGGAAGGAGGCTGCTGACGGGTCCTGCTTGTAGAAAACAGGATCCGGTGTGCAGGGTTTCAGATGTAATCACCAGATGGTTGATGGGGCAGCTGTTAAAGGAAGCCACCAAAGACAGCTACATGGTGAATACTTGGTGCCATCTGAGCAGTTTAAGCAAAATCGAACATGCACCAGTTCTTCCAGCAATGCCAGCCACACACACGACAGATGTGGGGATGTGAACACAGCTGGTAGTCAGGTTTCACTTAATGAGTACTTATTACTATTGTTAGCTTGCAATCACTTTGCTGAGTATTCTTTGAGGTCGTTGATAGGGTTTGGGAAGGGTTTTGGGGTTCTAATGGTTCCCTTGCTTTGGGGAGCAGGGATACTCCCTTTCTTAGGGCCTGTCACATCAGCTGTCCCTGATGGGGCCTGCTGGTGTGCTCAGAGTTCATGGGAATTCTTTCTTCCAGCCCCTGCCCCCTGTGGTCTGTTCATAACCCTGGTGGAAGAGCAGACACAGAGAGGTCCCAGGGCCATGGTTACCCCAGTAATACACCTCGGTTGAGTATGTAACCTTGCTGGGCCGGGGTCATTCCCCTTTCACACATGTGAAAACTGACCAGCTCAGGTGTCCTGTTCATCACTAGTGCTGGCCACACTGCCAGTTAAAGGTGCCTCGCTAACCCTGGTGGCCTTGTGCCCTGGAACATGTCAGGGATTTTTGGTGTTTTGATTTTTGAAGAATGTGGTAGTGCTGTATTTTCCAGTGTTCTGAAACATAGAGGCTGGAGCTGGAGGCCACCTGAGTGGCAGAGCTGGTTTGTTGTTTGTACCTTGTTACAGAGATGAGTTAGGTCACCAGCCTCAAGTGACTAAAGCCAGAGAGGTTAAGTGTCTGACTCAGGTCACACAGCTTTTAAATGGCAGATTCTGAAGCAGAAGTGAATCTTGTGATCTCAGCTTCAGAAGTTTTGCTCTGACTTCCCAGCAGCTGCCAGTGGCCCCACGGTTGATGGGGCAGCTGTTAAAGGAAGCCACGACAGACATCTACATGGTGAACACTCGGTATTCAAGCCCTTGTTCCCGTCCCTGCTGGGACCAGCTGTTTGGTGTGGAAGCCAGGCAGGTGTGCTGCTCCTATCTCCTGTAAGGAAAGGAAGGAACACCAGGTGCTTCCTCAACTT
This sequence comes from Miniopterus schreibersii, assembly GCF_964146895.1. Classification (NCBI taxonomy): domain Eukaryota; kingdom Metazoa; phylum Chordata; class Mammalia; order Chiroptera; family Miniopteridae; genus Miniopterus; species Miniopterus schreibersii. The sequence goes on along the minus strand of NC_138105.1, from coordinate 74,087,390 downwards.
TCAAGCAAGGCCTGTTCCTTCCCAGGTCTGGGTTGGATTTAACTGGCCTGGGCTGGTGTGGAAGAAGGTGTAAGCCCTGGACCTAGGGGTCTTAGTGCCTGCATGTGGCAGCCATGGGCCATGAGGAGGGCCATACAGGGCCCCCAGAGTTAACCCAACTTCTTACCCTGGGCGATTCTGGGTTCCTGGCCAGAAGTCCAGAAAGTGTTTGGATTGTGCTTGCCATTCTCACTGCCGATCCATGCGACTGTCCAGCGCCAGCAAGGCAGTCTGTTTTCCATTCCTGAATTTAATTCTGGTCCTCTGACTGAGTAGTTGGCCTGGAGTCCTGCCAGGTTCCACTTACATGATGGCTTAGAGCTGCTCCTGAAACCAGATTTCAGGCCTGAAGTAAAATGGTTTTAATGACCTGGATTGATGAGTAGGAGACTTGATCTTGCCTCCTGAATGTTTCATGTTTCTGAAGTGATGTGTGCTCACTGGGAAGACTTGGTGTCAAGGCTACCATGAGAGGCCTTGGCAGGGGCCTCCTCCTGTCACTAGGGCTGCTTCCCTGTACCTCCTGCACAGACTGTACCTTTCAACTAATGTTTTAAAAAGTTGTTTCTTGCATCTCACCTGGTTTTATTTATTCTCAAGCCCAGGAAGACTGACTGTCACCTGGATGTGGCCTCACTTTCTCAGTTCACCCCTCAGTACGTGTTGGGTCTTCGGGACAACTCCACTGGCAGGCATCTGTGTGCTGGGACCAGAGCAAAGAGCTGTGAAGAGTAGGCAGTGACTCAGCAGACCTTTCCCAGGCTGCAGGGTGAAGGGGGACATTTCTTAGGGACCAGATAGCGAGGGGGTCTTTTCCTCTGTCTGTGGGACTGTGGATCCACCCAGCTGTTGCCGTCCTGCTTGCCTTGCCCATTGGGTCAACCTGAGTAAGTTAGAGATGGAAAAATATGACATATTCTTGTCATTCCATTCTCCTGGGTGGGACGCTGCACCCCATTTAATGGTCTTCGTTTTCTTCCCAAGCTGAAGTGCCACACCCTGCATAATGGGAAGCCAGGCCCCTCTCTGCTCTGGCCAGCAACCTTGGCCTCGGAGAGGACAGAGGTGTTATGCTGCCAAAGCCCAGAGTGAGCTCCATAGACCCCAGTGCAGAGAGGGTCTTTTCTGGAAGGTGCCAGGCAGAGCTTCCCAGCATAGCCTGGTGGCCACTCTGGTGACATCAGCCCTTGCTTGTCACCCTGGTCTCTGAGCTGCCTCTTTCTTTTGTGATTTTTCACATAAATCCCTGGGCTTGTGAAAATGGTTTGTCCTAACTAGCGAAGGAACCCCTTTCTTTCTTGGTTATTCTCAAGGTCTGGTCTCCATGTGGAGGACGAAAGCAGCCTCTACTCAACCTTCTTGGCTTTACAGACTACAACCGGTCAGGAGCAGCATGGCCAGGTCACTGTGTGGTCGCCTTGTTCTCTGAGGTGCTCAGAGCCTTGCTTTTCATTCTGGGGGTGGGAGGGGCTGTTAGGAGGGTCATGAGAGGCAGGGGGCATGTACTTGTCCTAGCTCTCTTGCTGTCATCTCAGCCTGGCTGATGGAGGTGCTCCTTGTCAGGGTATTGGGAGATGGGGCAGGAGAGACAACTGTTCCAGCGAGCACAGCGTGTGCCTGGAATGTGCAGAGGTTGGGGGAGGCCACCAGACGCTAGGGAAGGGTGTCAAGAATGGGAGGGGGAAGCTCAAAAGGCCAAGTAGGGGCCAGGTGGGGGCTCTAAGCAGGGCCTGGGGAGGGGGCATTCATGTGCAAATCTCTCAGTTATATGATGTCTTGCTTGCTCACATGCACCATAATAATGGCATTTTAAATAACTGGAACCAAATACTCTAGAACTCAGCTGCATGGAAATCCCTACCCCACCCCTGTAGGCACTAGGAAGCATTGGGGGCATCAGTCCCAGCAGTATTTGTGTGGGAGTTGGGGTGCTGATGTTCCATACCTGAGCTAGCACTTCACGTGGCTTTACCACTACTTTCTAAGGCCAAGAATAAGTATTGCTTCAGAAAGAGTGGATTTATTAATAAGGGCTAATTTTTTTTTTTTAACTCCAACTTATAAGTATCTTTCCAGTGTGGCTGTCCATGGCTGAACCCCATTCAGCGTAGCTGCCAGTAAGTCAGTGAGTCCTGGACAGGGGCCATGGCCCTTTCTGGGCATGGAACTCTTCTTTTATGCCTAACATACGTAGAATTATCAAGGAAATGCACTACAGAGAGAGTGAGTAAAACATTAAAATGAAATGTGTGACCTTGTACGAAATTTACCATATTAATATCTTAAATGATGAGATCTAGCAGCAGGTCTAATTTTTGTAATTTTGAAATGGTGTTGAGCAAAAATGGTCTTTGAAGATATCAGCACAACTAGCTTTTCCTGTGCTAAAGCATATTAGAGTTGATGCCACTCACACTGCTGTAGCTTGTTGCCTGTGTTTGTAACTGAAGGACATGCTAAGTTTCAGTTGGTGGAAATGTGTTTTTTCTTCCCACCCAAATTCAAGGACAGTCCAGGTTTGAGATGTGAACTTCCTCCAATGCAGGTCCCTTGGGATCTGTCCTGGGTGGGGGATCCTCTGTAAGCTGCTATGATAGATGAGGACGCTTTCGAGTCTGTCTCGAAACAAGGTTCCTCTGAGAGGCAGGTGACCGTACGGCTGTGGCTGGAGCAGGCCAAATGGAACCTGGAGCTTCTCGTGGTGCCAGGATTTCAGAGGGGTCAGAGGAGGGCAGGGATGAGTCAGGAGCCAGTGCCAAGGGCCTCACACTGTAATTAAGAACTGTAGCGCATTTGAGACCATGCAAAAGGCAGTTTCTCAGTCTGTCTGAATTAGACTTCTTCAGAGAAACAGAACCAATTTCAGGAGGGTAGACTTATTTTAAGGAATTGACTCATGCGATCATGGCTATTGAGAAGTCAGAAATCTGTAGGGCAGATATACAGGCTGGAGACCCAGTGAAGGGCTGATGATTCTAAAATCCAAAGGTAGACTGGAGGCAGAATTCTTCCTCCAGGGCACTTTCTCTTTTTCTCTTAAGGACTTTTACTGATTGGATGAAGCCCACCCACATTATGGAGAATAATCTGCTTTACTGAGAATCTACTGGTTTAAAGAAACACCTTCACCACAACATCTAGGCTGTTATTTGACCAAACAACTGTGTTCCATGGCCTAGCTGAGTTGACACTTAAAATACCATCACACTGCCAATGAAGCAGGAGAAGGTAGGGCTCCTGCTTACAGTGGGATGCTGAGGCCAGCAGGGACAGGAACTGCATTTTATGGCTACCACTGTGAAGCTGTGGACAGCGGGGCTGAGCCTAGGCTACAGGTGGGGAATAGGCATCTGCTGTCAGCTGCTTGAGGAGAAGGCATACTGAACAGAGTGGCCCTGCCCAGGTGGTCAGAATTAACAGCCCCATGTGGGCAGATAGACCCCGGGTGCCTCTGCATGGGTACTTCTGGGGCCACAGTTGCCTCGAGGCATATGTCTGGAATACACAATGAGGTTCATCATGGGTTGCACTAGGTAGACCCAAAATATAGCATGTTCTAGTTGAAGAAAGGGGGGTCCTGTGTTATCCTAAAATGTCAGTGCCCTAAAATGTCAAAGAACAGCTGAGAAACTTCCAGATTAAAGGTAGCTGACAAGACCTTGCAGCTCTGCTGTGTACCATTCTCCACACAGGAGGGAAAGCGATGCAAGGACACTGCTGAGCCAGGTGACGATGTGGAAGGTGGACAATGGCATAGTGTCCTGTAAGTAATGAACATAGTGAAGCTACTGGCTGCTATGTAGTTACAAAAGAGAATGAATACCTTCACTCCTTTGCTCAGCAGAGCTCCAGCTGCTGCCTCCTGGTTTCTTGGGGGTGGGGTGGGGGGGGGTCAGCTTTTAGGCAGATACCTGAAGCTTATCTTGTCAGTTTGAGCCCAGTTGTTTTATAAAAGGCAAAATGTTTTATAAAAGGCAGCTGCCCGGCTGGGCATGGCTCAGCGGTTGAGCATAGACCTAGGATCGAGTACACGGTTGCATTCCCAGTCAGGGAACGTGCCCAGATTGCAGACTTGATGCCCAGTTGGGAGCATGTGGGAGACAGCCAATCAATGACGACTCTCCCATCATTGATGTCTCTATCTCTCCCTCTCCCCTCCTGTCTCTGAAATCAATAAAGATATATTTTAAAAAAAAAATGGCAGCTGATGGTTTTAGACTTCAGGCTCATGTATCCTTTCAGGGCAAGGCTTCCCTCCAGCAGACTGGTTAAGGAACAGGGATCTACAGAGATTGGAGAGCCTTGCACATCTGCATCTGGAAACACTGGTTGGCAGTTGGGGAGGTGACAAGAGAGTGTGAACCAGTGTGACCCCACTGATGTGAAAGGAAAGGCGGGGAAAGATGCATTCCGAAGTGGCAGAGGGCCTGCGCCTCCTTATCTGGGGAGGGTTCTGAGCTCGGATGCGTGCTTTACTGCTTACTGAGCCTGTGGCCTTGAGTCAAGCTCCTGGTTTTCTGGGCCTCGGTTTCATCACCTACCTGAAGCTGGTCCTGGAAGCATATGGCCTTGTCCACTGGAGGTCCCCACAGTTAGGCTCTAGAGGTCCAGTGGGTGCCAAGCACCTGGCAGAATGTTCTGAGAGAGGCCAGCAGCCCAGCTGGGGAGCCCAGTTTGGTGACATTTCTTCTTGGGCTGTTTTCTCTGAGGGATAGTCATCTTCCTGGGAGCAGCTGGCTGGTGGATCTTGGTGGACCTTACACACCACCTAAGCTAAGAGCAGGACCAGTCCTATCATGAGATGGGAACCAGGTGGCAGCTGATGAGCATGGAGAGATGGTTGAGGACAAGTCTCACTTACTGCTCACCTGCTAGGGCCTTCAGAACTCTGGGCTTGAGGATGCTCTCCTGTTAGAGCTCTCTGCAGCTGGGGTTACAGCTGGGTGGGCAGCAAGGCCCTGCCCCCTGGGCCACAGCAGCTCCTGAGTGTCCAGTTTGAAAGTCCAGGTTATTCCAGGAAGGTCTGTTCTATTTGTTCAGGTGATAGAGGATCCTCTTGCCTGTTGGAGGCTAAGCTAGGATCCGAAGGGACCAATCCATTTATGGCTCTTGTCAGTGATGAAACCTGAGCACCTGGGGCCCTCATCTGCAGGTGCAGGATGCCTCAAGGCTGGAGAAGGCAGGCCCCTGACCTAGCAGCTCCCACGTGCAGGTCATGGATACAGGAGAGTGGCCTGCTGGTGAGCACTGACCGAAGGCCACAGGGGTGGGGATTGCGGGGATCATGCCCTGAAGGGAAGAGAGGGCCTCATTCACAGCTTTTGTGTCAGTGATTTTTGCCTGCATCTCCTGGGATGAGTTTGAGGGGATGTCATGTCATCCTCAGGCCATGGGCAGAGGACAGGTTTGGGCAGAGTGAATTTGACTCCAAATTCAGCTTCTGTTGTTGATGAGTTTTAGTGAACAATTAAAAAAAAACCCCATTCAACATTCAGCTTCTGGTGAGGCTGTGTCAGATAAGCTTTGGTAAAGTGCCAATGTGCTTTCTTGCCCCTTTATTTGCATTTCTCATTAGTCTCATCAGGGGCTCCCCGAGAGAGAGTGGGAAGAGGCCAGGACTCTACTCTCAAGGTCTGCTCCTTTCTGGAGGGAAGGCCCTTAGGTCCTAGAGCAGAACATGGGGCTGGAGTTCCAGACTCCGAGACATGGCACAGGCTTTCTCTGTCCCACAGGGGAGGGCAGCATGGACAAGGTGAGATCCGGGGTTTGGCCATTCAATGGCTACTGCAGTGGGGACAGGAGTACTACAAGTCCAGTGTGTGGCCTGGCCACTCCACAGGCTGTATGTGCTGGGGTTGTGCAGCAGGTACCCATGTAGGGCAGCTTAATTTTTCTATTTGAGGAAAGGCAGTTGTGAAAGATGAAATAATAACGAGGCTAAGGTGTTGAAAGGAAGGCCTGGCCCAGGTGTGGGTTGCACTGCTCAGAGAGCTGGCAGTGGTTGGTGCCTCAGAGGGGGATGTTCTCTGTCAATGGAATGGGGCTCGGTGAAACAGAAGCACTTTACTGTGAAGAAGTATTTAGTGGATGCCTCATTCCATTACCACAGGGTCACCTGCATTTCACAGTTTGGATACATTGAAATTGGAATGAGATTATATAGGGTGGGGACCAAGCGTGAGCCATGTGGGGACTCAAGGACTGGTCTTCCTGTGAGGCTGGGATTAGCTCTTCTGGTGGGTGAGAACCCCAGCTCTGCCCTGTGACCTCCAGCAGCTCTGTCTCCTCTCATTTTCCTCAGTACAACAGGAATGCTGATAGTTGCAAAGTTGAAAATGAGAATGGGTTTTGTGAAAGAGGATGGCTGCCTGCAACCCTACAAGTCATCGTGTTCAATTTGGCAATGATTTCCATGGAGAGGCTGTGCCCAACAAATCCGCACAGCCCGCTCTGGGCAAGGCTCAGAAGCTGTCTACCTGCATTGGAGAGGGGCATATGCTAGACCCTGCCCTGTGAGTCCCTTTGTATTCCTTCCACACCAATGTCCCCTGTGCTCTGACCTGCTCAGTGCCTTTCTGTAGACTTACTACTTTGGGCCGCTAGGGTGGTCATCGTGTGGGCTGACATGAGGGACACGGGGGACTTAGCCGGGAAGAGTTGTCTTATTCTCCTGTGGCCCAGGCCTGACTTGTTGGCTAAACATATGTGGGCCTCAGGGCAGCATGTTTTGCAGCTCAGGGTGAGGGGCGGGTGTCAGGGGTTGAGGACCCCACCCCACAGGGGTTGTCAAGCTGAAACCAGATGATGTCTCAAACCCTGCACCATCTGGGTGGTTGGTATCCAGGGAGCACAGACATGGGAATTTGAGAGACCCTTCAGTGGGGCAGGGGTGGAGGAAGTATGTACCGGCTGGGGTCAGAACTCCTTAGAGCTTCTTTTTGGGAGAGGAGAGGGAAGTTGGTAAGAATTTAGAAGATTTTCATAAAATAGAACTATTAAAAAGAAAGATAGCTACGACACCAAAGAGCAAGCCCCATAAAAGAAAAATTGATAAATGTCACTTCATCAGAATTAAGAACTGTTCGTTTGTTTGTTTGTTTTTGTTTTTTTTCCATTGCTTTTCAGAGAGCATGGAAGGGAGAGAGAAAGAGAGAGAGAAAGAGAAAGATCAATGTGAGAGAGATACATGGACTAGTTGCCTGCAATTGAGGTACGTGCCTTTGGCTGGAATTGAACCCAGGACCCTTCAGTCCACGGGCCGAAGCTCTAACCACTGAGCCAGACCGGCTAGGGCAAGAACTGGCTTTTTGAAGAATGCCGGCTAAGAGAATGAAAAGACAAGCCATGTGCTAGGAGAGAATCTTTGCAAAATTCATCTGGTAAATTTAGAATATATAAAGAACTCTCAAAACATGATAATAGGAAAATGACCCAGTTTAAAAAAATGTATTAGGGCCCAGCCGGGCGTGGCTCAGCGGTTGAGTGTCGACGTAGGATCCAGGCGATTAGGGTTCGATTCCCGGTCAGGGCACATGCCCGGGTTGTGGGCTCAACCAATGACTCTCTCATCATTGATATTTCTCTCTCTCTCTCTCTCCCTCTCCTTTCTTCTCTCTGAAATCAATAAAGATATATTTTTTTTAAAAAAAAAAGTATTAGAGATTTGTGCAGTTTCATCAAAGAAGATATAAGAATGGCAGATTAGTCCATGAAAAGATTGTCCATTTCATTAGTCATTAAGGAAATGCAAATTAAAACTACAATGAGCCCTGGATGGTGTGGGTAACTGGTTAGAGCATCGGCCTGTGCACCAAAGGGTCGTGGATTTTGATTCCTGGTCAAGGGTACATACCTGGGTTGCAGGTTTGATCCTGGCCCTAGTCGGGACACCTATCTCTCTCACATCAATGTTTCTCTCTCCCCCTCTCCCTTCCTTCCCTTCCACACTCTCTAAAAATCAATGGAAAAAAATATCCTTAGGTGAGGATTGACAACAACAATGGAAAAATGAAGGGAAAAAAACTACAATGAGATATTACTTCATATCTATCAGAATGGCTAAAATAGCCTAGCCAGCATGGCTCAGCAAGTGAGCATCGACCTAGGAGCCAGGAGATCGTGGTTCGATTGCTGGTTAGGGCACATGCTCTGGTTGCAGGCTCAATCCCCAGTAGGGGGCATGCAGGAGGCAGCTGATCAGTGACTCTCATCATTGATGTTTTCTCTCCCTCTCCCTTTCTCTCTCTGAAATCAATAAAGACATTAAAAAAAAAAGGTAAAATAAAAAACCTGACAACACTAAATACTGACATGGATGGGAAGCAGCTGGCACTCTCCTTCATTGCTGGTGGAAATGCAAATGGTACAGCCACTCTGGAAGATAGTTTGGCATTTCTCATGAAGTTACACATACATTTACCACAGGACCTAGCAGTCACACTCCTGAGTGCTTACCAAGTGAAATGAAAACTCATGTCCACACAAAAACCTGTACGTGAATGTTTATAGCAGCCTTACTCATTAGTCCCCCAAACTGGAAATGACCCAGGGTCCTCAGTCGGCAAATGGATGAGCAAACTGGTTAATATAGTAGTTAATACTCAAGCAGTAATAGCGGTGGACATCAATGATAGTAACATGGACACATCTCAAAGGCATTATGCTAAGTGTGGTCAGCTGGATAAGGGCCCCCAGTAGATGCCCAGGTCTTAATCCCTGGAGCCTATGAATGTGACCTCATATGGAAAAAGGATTTTTGCAGATGTGATTAAGTTCAGGATCTTGAGATTGGGGCTGGGTTATTCTGGGTTATCTGGGGTCTGGGATGGGGGAGCTAAATGCAACCACAATTGACCTTATAAGACAGAGGCAGAGCCCTAGCTGGTTTGGCTCAGTGGTTAGAGCGTCAGCATGTGTACTTAAGGGTTCCAGGTTCAATTCTGACCAAAGGCACATACCTCGGTTGCAGGTTTGATCCCCAACCCTGGTCGGGGCACATGCGGGAGGCAACCAATCAATGTGTCTCTCTCACATCAATGTTTCTCTCTTTCACTCTCTCTGAAAAGCAATGGAAAAAAATATCCTCAGGTGAGGATTAGAAAAAAAGTGAGGCAGAGAGAGAGCTGACACAGACAAAAAGAGAAGATGATAAGACCATAGAGGCAGAGATTGGAGTGTTGCCACTTCAGCCAAGGACACCTGGATTCCCAGAAGCTGAAAGAGGCAGGAAGGATCCTCCCGAAGCCTCTGGAGGGAGTGCAGCCGTGCAGGATTTTGGCCCAGGGACACTGATTTCAGACTTCTGGCCTCCAGGACAGTAAGAGACTAAATTTGTTGTTTTAAACCACCAAGTTTGTGGTAATTTGTTACAACAGCCACAGGAAACTAATGTAATATGATTCCATTTACATGACCTTCTGGAGAAGGTGCAACCATAGGTACAGAAAACAATGGAGATTGGGGAGGGTGGAGTACAGGTGGGCATGCTAAATTCCAGCAGAAAGCAAGATGGCCCAGTACAGCATTCCGACTGTGTTTATTTGCTGACCCAAGAAGAAAACAAAACGTGTGGGAGGGAGGCAGTGTCAGGTGATTTGCACCTGTTTTTCTAATCCTCAAGGTTTTAAAAAAACTTTCCCCTAAGCTTCCTGTGCACCTCCATGTGCGGTGCTGGCCATGTGTGGGTCCTGATTGGCACCTGGCTTGTAGCTGCTTGGATTCCCTTTTCTTGCTTTTATGTGTCTGTCCACAGTGATGAATGTTCTGCTCTCTTCCCAGCCAAGGGGAGGGGCTGCCTTGGGCCCTTCTTCAGGCCCTGCCCAAGTTTCCCAGCTCAGCCCTGGCAGGCCATGTCTAGTAGACTGACCTTCTGGGTACATGTCCCAAGCCTTCCTCTGTGTCTGTGGTTCACGGAAATGGCCCCTCATGGTCACAGACACTGTCTGAACTCTCCATGTCCTCAGTGTCTTGCTCAGAACTTTCCAGGAAGTGTTAGGGAGGGTTTCTGACATTTCCTAATCCCCTGTACTTTACTGGAAAGGAGGGGACAGTTGCCAGGAGGTCTGCAGCCAGGCCTTTTTTCGGGACTTCGCCTCCCCCTTTCCTGGCCACACTCGACTCAGGAAGGTTCGGTCCCAGCTCTGCAGAATTACACAGGCTGTCTTTAAGGAAGAACAGATGCCTTTCCTTCTGTCACTTTCTCTGGGCACCTTTGGGTTACAGGGTGGGGTGGGTAAGGCCAGGTATACTGCAAGGAGTGCACTCCCCAGGTGGTGTTGACATTGTGACTAGTAGGCATTTCAGGACTTGGGTGCTGCTTCCATGCAGGTGTCTCAGGGCTGCATCCAGGTTGGGCCAGTGTTTGCTTGATCCCTTCTGTGCACCATGGGGTGTTTTTTGTTTGCATTTTTTATTTTAAACCTTTCACATGGGTATGTTTACATTTAGATGTAACAGAGAATAATGACAGTCCCTGAACCGTCACCCAACCTTGCCCTCTATGAGCATCCCACTGATTTGTCTCAACTCTTCCCTGAGGAACATTTTCTAAAAAATACGTTTTTATTGATTTTTGGGGGGGGTGGGGGTGGAGAGAAACATCGATCAGCTACCTCCCATATGCACCCCAAATGGGGACTGAGCCCGCAACCGGGACCTGTGCCCTGACTGGAAATTGAACCGTTGACCTTTCAGTGCACAGGACGATGCTCAACCAACTGAGCCACATCAGCCAGGGCTAAGGAGCATTTTTAAAAACAATCCTACATATCTATTTCACCCATGTCCTTTTGAATAACAATACTGAATGTCAACAGAGATGGACTGGTTTTTGTAGATACAACCTCAGTGCAGCTGTAGGAGAGCACCAAGGCCCAGCCCCTGGCACCCTGCCAGCTGTCTCCATGGGGTCTTTATGGTGGCTGGGTTGAATCAGGGCCATGTAGAGCCACTTGCCACATGCATGCCAAATGTGTGGTACTCTGTAGCACTCCATCCTCCTTCCCCTTGTGCCATCCACCTATTGAAGAAGCCAGCAGGTTGGTCCTGTGGAATTTTCCATGTTCTCCTCTAGCGATCATTCTTCCATTTCTTTCCTATTGGCATTGATGAGCTAAGGGCTCCTCACCTCAGCCTACTGACTTCTAGGGTGGGCCCATTCTTTACTGTGGGGGCCATTCTGTGCACTTTGGGTATTGGCAGTGTTGCACCAGGTGACAGAAATACCTTCCTCTCCAATCAAGTCACAACAACCAAAAGTGTCCCTTGGGGAAGACTCACCCACCATTGTAAGTATAATTCTGTGTCTTACCACTCGCTTCCTGTGAAGCTATAGCTGGACCTGGCAGTGGATTTTGTAAGCCACTTTCTGTTGCCTCACCCTCCAAGGGCAGAGATAAGGGGATTCTGGCCATCTCAAGTTCCTCCTCATCCCTGACCCATCTTATGGGAGAGGGTTCCCAGGCCAGCATTTGTGCCTCCTCCCATGGGCCGCCCGCCCAGACCCCTGACCGTCACTTACCCTGCACACTCCCTATTTTCTCCTGCGTGCATTGCCATCTTTCCTATGTGTCTTCTTCATTCAGGTGATGCCTCCCCAGACAGAGGGCTACCAGGAGGCCAAATGTTTACAGGGCACAGATGCCCCTGCCTCATTGCATTGAAGTAAGACCTCCTTACTGCCTGCTCCGCTAGGCCTCCCTGCGTGCACCCTGGCTCTGCTGAAGCGCAGTGCCAACAGTGATGCTTGTCCTGAGCAGCTCCCAGCTTCATCCCCTTTGAGGCTAGTGGGAGATGGTACATTGCCATGCAGGGGCCTGACAGGGCCATTGTGGGGGCTGGGCTACCTGAGGGTCCCTCCATGCCTGCTGCTCAGGAGACACTGCACTAGATGGCTCAAACTCAGGGTGTGTGTGACCTCTGAGCCTGTAGTGGGTACGACATAACCTCCCAGAGGGTCTAAGGAGACTTGAGGCATTGTTGTGATGTTGCCTAAAGTGCAGCCCCCTCAGGTACCAAGTAGTGCGGTGCCCAGGGGTATCCAGGGAAGTTACATTACCCTGTCACTTGCTAATTTTGGTCTGAGGGCCAACTCAGAAGCCTCAGAAGCTGCTGAAGTAACAGGGAAATGAGAAACGGGCAGTGCCCAGTCTAGTCCGTCAGATCCTGCTGGTCCTAGGATGCTGCCTTCCATCCTTCTGTGTAGATGAGGTAACAGGGCAACAGCTTCCCCCCCACCAGCCTCATGAGCTGTCAGCCCCTGCAGCCATCCAGGTCATGATGGCCTTGTTCCCATGGGGAGCCCCTGAACCTCTGGGATAGCCTGACTGCTGGCATCTCAGCCAGACTGGGTGGGTCTGGATGTGACGTTGGTCCTGCCATAAAGGAACCTCTGATTTGGGCTCTGGCTGCTCTCTCAGAAGACACTGTGGTGCCACACCCACCTTCTGGAGGGCCTACAAGCTTGGGGTAACCCCTGTGCCCCTGACACCACCACTGCCTTCCGTTTACACCATGCCTTCTCACATTCAGTTGTGTGTGTCCAAATCCTGCACTTCATATTATCATCTATGCCACGGACTGTCAGTGATCTTTTACAGAAATGTAACATTTTTTCATATTCATAAATGGGTTCACCATGCCCAGTGCTCTTCATCAGTGAGACCCACGTGCCCATTTGTTATCACTCGTCCTCCTCCTGAAGAACTTCTAGAACCGTCCTTGCAGTGCACATCTGCTATAAACATACTCTCTTAGCTTTTGTCTCTCTGGACAAGTCTCTATTTCACTTACTCTTTTCACTGGATATAGAATTCTAGGTTGGAGGTTTTCTACCCTCAGCCCTTTAAAGATGTGCCTGTTATTGTTAATAGCTATAGACAGGAAGCCTGTGGGGAGTCACCCACGTGTGTGTGATAGTAGGAGCTAAGTGCTATGTTGTCAACGGGCTTGGTCCTACTGGAGGAAGGAGACACCAGGCAAGCCCATGTGGCCAGGAGCCTACCTCTACAGCCTGACAGCCAGGCTGCGTGGGGACATTGATTTGAAGCCAGCCCTCGCAGCATCACACAGAAAGCCAGGACTTTTAGGCCTCTTGACTGACTTCTCCAACTCGAAATGTCTCGTTCTTAATGCCTTTGGGGAATGAGTGACCTCGAAAGAAAGGAGTCTTCCAGATAACTTGCTGGATAGCTAGAAGCCAGTTAAATGCTTCACTGGATAGCCCACAGGTAGTGTGTCGTTGGAGGGGGGTGGACCAGCACATGTGGGTCCTGGGGCTGCTCTGGTGGAGTTCCTTCTCAGGAGGTACACCCTTCCTAGTTCCGTTCCCTCTTTACCCTAAATCCAACCTCCAGTCATCACTGTAATAATGGCCCCTGTCCCCCAAGTCCCTGGAGCACAAAGACCTTGCTGTGTGGATGGCACACACAGTGCTTGAGTTAGCACCAACTGACCCCTATGTGGAGATCTGGCTGAGAGACCTGGGGATGAAAGAGCCAAGCCCCATGTGCCCTCTACCACTGCAGTATCCCAAGTCTCTGGTCCTGCTTTGCACTTGCTGTTCCCTCTGCCAAAAACACCCTTCGTTCCTGGTTTTGATGACCAGGTGTCAGCAGGAGCTCGGAATAATGACAGGCAGGCCGTTTTGCCTCACCATTGCCTGTGTTGTGGTGTTCTCGTGTCTCTGCTTCCCTTCTATCCACATATGTCACTCTTGTGTTAAAAATGGCTGACAGCCCAACCGGGTGTGGCTCAGTGGTTGAGCACTGACCTAGGATCCAGGGAATCACGGTTCAATTCCTGGTCAGGGCACATGCCTGGGTTGCAGGATGATCCCCAGTTGAGGGGCGTGCAGGAGGCAGCTGATTAATGACGACTCTCTCATCATTGACGTTTCTCTCTCCCCCCTCTTCCTTCTTCTCTCTGAAATCAATAAAGATTAATATATATATATGTGTGTGTGTGTGTGTGTGTATATATATATGTGTATATATATATATGTATATATATATGGCTGACAGACAGGAATCTCTCCTTGCCTGTTCCTGTGATGTTGCTCAAAGCCCCTGAGTCTTCAGTAAAAGTCCTCTGTGGGTCTGATCTGCTGATCTGGTGCACACTGACCTGCTTTCTGTCTTTTTAGTTTTGCCTTTTCTGGAAACATATATAAATGGACTCATACAATGTATGGTGTCATATGTTGGCACCTCTCAACCAGTGTCTTCTAGGTTCATCCGTGTTGTGTCCATCAGGAGTTTGTTCCTTTTTATTTTAGGGTGGTATTTTCTTGTTTTTCTGTCTGCCAACTGATGTACATTTGGTTTGCTGCCACTTTTCAGATACTAAGGGTAATTCTGCCGTGCACATTTTTGTATAAGTTCTCATGTGGACATATCTTTAATTTCTCTTGGCTAATTCCTAGGAGTGGAATTGCTGGGTCATGTAGTAACTCTCTGGTTAACATTTTAAGAAAATGCCAGACTGTTTTCCAAGCAGCCACACAGTGTACGTTCCCATCAGCCATCCACGAGGGTTCTGGAGTGTCATTTGTCTTCCTGTTCTAGCCATTCTGATAGGTGTTCAGTCTGCATTTCATCTATGGGTAAGGGCTCTGAACACCTTCTCACCTGCTTAGTGGCCATCTCTTCATGTCTTCTTTTCATCTCTTTAACCTAATTCCAAACAAAGGCCACTTACATGTTGTGTCTCCAAGGGCCCTGCCAGGACGAGACTTCCACGGGTGCTGTGCTTCTCATTCTCTGACCAGCAGCCTAGGCGAGGGTCAGGTCATGGTCGTGGGTCAGGTCAGCTGGTCCAGAGTCTGTTTTGGAAGGAGCCTGGTCTCAACAGCACCATGGCTTCTGTGCCTGCAAGGGCTGGTTCCCAGTCCAGAGTAGAACAAGGGACTGGAAGATGTCTCTTTCTGCCAGTCTAGCAGTGTGGGGCAATGTGTTTAGAAGTTTGGGGTGGTTTCTGGGGCATCAGATCCCATGGAGGTAAGTGCTAGTGCAGAGAGTAACCATTCAGGTCTGCTTCAGACAACAGAGTCCTTTGGGATTCTCAGCAAAAGAGGGGCTTCTGGTAAACAAAGGGGGTGCATGTGTGGCCCTTGTGTTCAAGCTATCTGAGCTGTCTCCTTCATCTACCCACAGCCATCAACCCAGTGGCTGATGGACCCATGGATTCCGAGAGGTCAGCCACCTATAAGTCCTGGCCTGCCTCTTGGTTGTTTCTCTTCATGAGGGTGGAGTCACTGCACTACTCAGAGCTACTCCACCTAACCAGGGCATGCCATGCGCCTGACATTCTGGGTGGGGAGCTGACAGGCAGCCACTCAGGGAGGTACTGGGGCAGTGGAGGAAGTCTCCCTCACTCTAAGTGGGGCCAGGGTGGAGGTGGGAGAGCCCAGCCCCCGCTGCCCTGTGGAGGAGGTTGGGTGGGCGGAGGACAGGCTGGATTTGGGTCCTGTGGGTTTTGGGGATGGAGGAGGGGGTCATGGTGACAAGCCAGGGCCACGCTGTGGGGTGCTATCTGCTATTCAGAAGGTAGGTGCTCTGGATGCAAGGTTAGAAGAGGAGGTGCAGCCCTCTATCTGGATTCACATTCTTTTTTTTAATTTTTAATTTTTTAATTAAAAAAATTTTTTAAACTAATTTCAGAGAGAAGAAGAGAGAAGGAGATAGATAGAAACATCAGTGATGAGAGAGAGTCATTGATCAGCTGCCTCTTGAATGCCCCCTACTGGGAACTGAGCCTGCAACCCTGGCATGTGCCCTGATGGGGAATTGAACTGTGACCTCTTGGTTCATAGGCCGATGCTCAGCCACTGAGCCACATCGGCTGGGTTGGATTCACATTCTTTCTAAAATTCCATAAGAGGACTGATCTCTGAATAGCTGAAGCTTAAAGTATTTATTTTGAGTTTTTTTTACTATATAGCTTACGACATTTGGAAATTCTGCCACTCCAAGCACAGTGACATACTGCTCTGAAACTGACATGGGAACTGGGCAGGTGTTGGGCTTCATCCTGCCAATGGTGGGGGGCCAGAGTCAACTCATCAGCCTGCCTCTGGGCCAATGGTGCTTACCCACCCTGATTTCCATTTGCAGGTGCTGTCTGTGAGGCAGGATGGCCTGGGCTGATGATAGTTGTTAGAGACCAGTGAGGGGCTGTCCACTGCCTGTGTCTCCACTCTTGCCACTCATGTACCCTTAGCCCCTGTCCCTGTGCCATTCAAGGAACTCTTACTGATCCTTCAAAACCCTACTTCGGTGACTTTTCCTGTAGTTTTCCGGCGTGTGTGTGTGCTTTCACTTTTCCTGAACACATGGTCTTTACCCTGCTCCTTAGATAACCGGAAGTGATGCTCTGGATTTCCAAGTATCTTTTGCTTTTTTTTTGCAGGATTCTGTTTCACTGAGGCCATCAATTCGATTTCAAGGAAGCCAAGGGGTGAGTCGTTTTTGTGTTACTCATATTTGGAATTGTGGGACTGGTGTGTTCTGGGGCCTGTCATGACTTGTTGGGCACAGCAGTAGTTGGGTACAGTATTTGGTCCCATCCACTTCTGTTCTAGTCCCCATGCCAGGGTAAGCTCCACCTCTGGATGTGCCCAGGCTGGTCCTGGGGCCCACAAAAGGCCATCCATGAGCAGAAGAAAGGTATCCTTTCTAGCAGCCCCCCAGGGTCCCTCCCTCCCTCCCTCCCTCCCTCCCTCCCTTCCTTCCCAGATTTATACCTGGCTCCCAGGCCCCCAACCCGTTCTGACCCAGAGCCCAGGCAGTGTCCCTCTCTGGACCCAGGACCATGGGTATTTGTCTGTTTTTTGGTACTAGGTTGGGGTTATAGAAACTTAGCACCCTCATTTTATTCTGAAATGTACTTTATTCTAAATGACCATCTGAACAGAAAAATCAGGGAATAAAAGAAAGGGCAAGTTGTTCACAATCCTTGCCGTGCAGTCTTAGGACCATCCTCCAGTATCTCCCACCCACCAAACACTCCTCGGAACACTAGTTTTTCTTCTAGTCTTTATTGCAAGTCTTTTGTTTTTATCCGAAGAGTTGCCACGTGTGTCTAAGTCAGTTTCTACCTGAAGGCCAACTGGCTCCTTAAAGAACCGGGAAGACCTGTGGGTTTCACCGAGCCAAGGTGCTCTATAGAGGGAGTCTCTAGGAGATGCATGTGTGTAGATACAGAGATACCAAGATATGCTTGTGGGCAGGCAGAGGCCAGTGCCACTATCCACAGCAGGGCTTCTTCCTTCTTAGGGAGACTCAGTTTCCCTCAGCTGACTGGGAGAAGCCCACCCAAACTATCTAGGGTCCTCTCCTTTACTTAAAGTCAGCTGATCGTGGATGTCACTGTGTCTACAGAACACCTCCACACACATCCAGATTAGCTCTTATGGTGTTATTGGGCTCTGCCTGGCCAGGGGACACACAAACTGATCATCACATTGATACCAGTCAGGGTTGGCAAGACACCCCAAAAGGCCCAGACAACTTCCACCCCTGTGTGTCTCCTCAAGGACATCTGTGCCTCCATTGGCCCCATCAGAGTCTTGTGGTCACCCTTTTGCCATCTCCCTTTGTCTTCCTTGGGACATTTCTCCAGGGGTGTTGGCAGGGCTGGCCTGTGCCCTCAGCCCCTGTGGGAAGATGAGGCCAGTGCACAGAAAAGGCCACTGTGGTCAGCGTTCACTTTTCAGCAAGACCCTCACGGCTGGCTACTCACAGATGATCCATGAGGTTCTCCTGGGCCATGGCCCTATGCCCCCCAAATTCCTGTGGAAAGCCTGAGAGCCACATTCATTCCAGATATGGGGTCCCACCACCTTAGTTTTTGAATCATGTTTTTCCTATTCTTTCTTCCTCCTGGGCTTTCTTTTGCTTAACAGAATCTCTAGAGGATTTCAGCGTGGAGGTGCTGTGTTGCAGCTCCAGGCAGTCTAGGCCTCAATTTTTCACCAGGAGGCTCTTTGTGAGCCTATGTGAAGGCTGAATGGGCTCTGTGACAGGGGTGTGTTCTTCCCCAGCTTGCTGTGTAGGGTCAGGCTCTGGGTCTGTCCCTGTGACATCTGTACCTCCTCCTCCTCTTTCTCCTGGGCATTGATGGGACATGTCCCTCTCCCCCCACCAGGTGTGAAAGGCTTGGCCTGGTGCCAGGCTGCATGTGCACAATCACTCTAAACAGCAGGGAGGAAGGAGGCAGCACCTCGGCTCTCTCCTCTCACTTCTGGTCACTCCATTGCATGTGCACAGCTGGGCCTACCTGTTCCTGGGAAGTGAGGAGGGGGTTTTGCTCTTTGCACAACATCCACAAGGTTAGAGATGGAGCAGGAGATGTATGCATGGAGGAGCAGGATGCCAGTGGAGCTAGATAGAACAGGCTCTTTAGGGACCTGGGCTGCTTTGATGTTCAGGAATCCACCCCTCAGAGGCCCATGAAGCTGACAGACCAAAGATTGAGACTCTATCTGTGGGCTTGGGGACCTTGGCCAGTTTTCCCTCTATCCCTCAACCTCCTCACCCACCACCAGATGGGGATCTTGTCCACCTAGAGAGTCATGTGCAAATTAACGTGGCTTTAGGAGAACCAGTGTACTCCCTGCATCCCAGGATGTGTTCACTCAGCCCCTGGTGCTTTTCCCTCTCAGATATGAATGTAATGCAGCTGGCATAGGGTCGCAGCATCAAGGCATTTCCTGGGTGGGTGTTGAGCCTGTCCCAGCCACCTACCAGCCCCGGGGGGGCCTTGCTGCCATACTGGCCCCATGGCGCCCTCTGGTGGCCATGGTCACCCTGTGCACTCTGCGGCATTCACCACATGCCCTGGAGAGCTAGGCCCCACCTAAATATGTTGGCCTTCAAGGCCGTGTCTGCTGGAGCAAAATACTCACCTGTCCATTTGCTGGGTACATTTTCACATCTATGCTCTCTACGCTCTGAGGGGCCCTGAGCTAGCTGACTGGTCCTCTGCTGTCAAGAGGTCACTTCTGAGTTAACTCCTGACAACTGGTAAAGCACCTCCACCTGTCCATCCCCACTCCAAAACTTTTCAACTGAAAAAAGGAAAGGTAAGGTTTCATCCAGGGCTGTTCAGGACCTTGGCATTTCCCTGGACTGTGGTAGGAACGTGAGCTGCAGTTTCTAGGACAAGGTCTGACAGGTCTGTCATAAGCCTTTGGCCGGTGTCTGTGCATCTAGGAACCATGTCTGTTAGGATGTGCTCCAGACTGAGCCACAAGGTGTTTGTTGCCATGTCATTGGTAACAGGGACAGTTTGGAAATATCTTTAAAATATCTCTAGAATGGGGTTTAGGAGTCTGGAGACATCGTGTGTGAAAGTTGAGCAGCTAAGAACTTGGGAACCTAGGGTGTGGGGGGAGGTGAAGGTGCAGCATTGCTCTTCTGAGCCCCATGGAAAAGGGAGAGAGGAAGGTGCTTAGAAAGGGCCCTGGGTATCTGCCAGGCCAGCAAAAGAGGCTGCTTTCCTCCTAGAAGATATGTTTAGCAGCAGTAGTAACTCTCCCCAGAATGGTTCCCTGGGAATGAAAATGATGAAGAAAACTGATGGTCCCTGAAAGCTCCTTTGGCAAGAGAGGACCTAGTCAGTGGTGTTTGGCTCCCATATGTACCTGTTTCTTCTTTTTGACCAAACGGAACATCAGTGCTGTTCCCCACCACGTTGCTCCCACCCCTACCTGGGCCTTGATTTGTCTTCAGAGCTCCCACGTGCACTGCACACGATAACCTGGGGGAGGGCAATGGCTGACTTGGGACAGATTTCAAAGGGAGGAGAAGGAGAAAGGCTTATGGCCAGGACCCCACTGACTGCTGCAGGGGAGCCAGAACCTCCTGCAGGCCTCAGGCCTCAGAGGCACTCAGGGCACCTGGGATGGAACAGGCGTGTTTTATTTCTCCGGTTTGTCACACAGACACTTGCGCCCCCTTCTTCCTCCAATTACCTGGTGTCAGTGCTGCTATCAGACATATCCAAACCTGTTATACTCAGGCCAGCTGAGGGCTGCATGGTAGCTCTGGGGCAGGGGGCGGCAGAGGTTCCGTCCAGAGGGCACTGTCATGGCTGCTGCATTTTAGGCCATGTCCTGGAACACATACCAAGCTCTCCTCTGGCACAGAGACAGCTGTGCATTCCTGGGCCATTTGTGCCCAGCTGGTTGGTTTCCTTGCTGGTTCCCAGAGACTGGTAATTATTAACTAGCATCATTAAACAGCAACAACCCATTAACTAGAGGATGCCATAGCAGTAGTGCCACAGATCTGGGGAGGGACTCCCAGCACACCTTCCCCCCACCCCCAGCTGTCCTGAGGACACTGGCCACTTTGTGTATATCTTTCCCTGTCACTAGCAGAACCAGGCTCTCCTGAGTGTTGGTTTCAAGCCCTGTGTCACCCACTATCCTGCACAGACCAGCCTCTGGGCTCTGTGCTGGGCCCTTTCCTACCTTGGGATAAATTTTGGAAGTGGGCATATGTGCCTGGGTGGAAAACGCCCACACAGGATGAAAGGGTCACAGTGAAGTGTCCTCCACCCTCTTCCCAGGGGAAAGCATGGTAGCTGCTCCCTGTGCAGGCTTGGGTAGGGCAGCTGCAGCCTGGTGAGTGGGCCTCTGTGCACATGGCCTGATCCCACTGTCAGCTCTCTGCTGGGTTGCAGGGGTCATCCTAAAGCTGTGATGAGTGGGCTTCCTAAACCCATGTCCTTGGGCAGGCAACCCCCTTGTCTTGATCCAGTGTGGGCTATGCCTGTCATGTCTGTGGCTGCATAGTTGCAGAGTTCTGTTTTGCAGCTGGAGGTGGTGTGCATCCTTCCACCTGCCTGCCAGGGTGGGGTCAAGTCTCCCTCAGGGCTGTGTGTGGTTAGGTAGGGTAGGAGGTACCTAGGGCCATGAGCACCCTGGAACTCAGACAGGATCCCTCTCCCCTCCTTTCAGGGGTGACAGTCCAATGGGAACTGGCACCATCTGCGGCCTCTGCCCCCTGAGCTGATATGGAAAGATGCCTAAGGAGGCCAGGTCCCTCCAGACCAGGACTGGGTGAGGGAGAGGATCAAGATGAGCAAGAAGAGCCACCCATATCAGGCTCAGTTTCCCCAGAAATTCCTTTTTATTTTGTTGACTGGTGTATGGGCTTCCTGCCATGTTCTGGGCAGCTGGGTGCTAGGTATGCACCCGGCTGTGGTTGCATCTCCCAGGTTCACAGCCACAGGACAGTGGACACTCAGGTAGTCTGTATCCCATCCCAATGGAGGAGATAGAGAGGAGGTCACTAAGCAGGAGCAAGGGTCGGAGCATCTTGGCTGCCCAGTGTTCCCTGCTGGCTTCTGACAACTATTTTGTCTCATTTCACCTTTGAGGATGTCGTGGGCCAGATCTGCCCTGTTTGGTGGGTGAGGAAGCTGAATCATGGCCCAGATCTGGGTGGGGTCCCTGCTTCCAGGTGCATGTTACACACTCCAGGTGCATGTTACACACTCTGTATTTCTCGGACTGTGGTGACACCACCCTTCCCTCTTGCATGGGAACAGAGGACCCTGAGCATTACTGGGGGCAGGTGGTGGGGACTGGCCTCGGGTCCCGTCACAGCCAGAAAAGCAGAGGTGTGTTTTGAAGGAAAGTGCTAGCACTTCCTTTTCATAAGGGTCGTGCTGCGTGGACAGTAGGGGTCTAGCAACTCGGTCTGTGCCATGTTCCCCTCCATAATTCTGACTCTTAGTGACACCCCCTGTTTCTGTGCAGCACATCTCCATCCCCCAGCCCGACTACCCCTCAGAGGCTCGGATCTTCTCCTTCTACCTCTCTAACATTGGCCGTGACAGCCCCCAGGGCAGCTTTGACTGCATCCAGCAGTATGTCTCCAGGTAAGGCCCAGAGGGACACCCTGCCTTCCCAAACTCCATTCTCGTCAGACCACTGTGTAGACATTTGCCCACCAATTCCCGCCCAGTGCCCCCTTCTCTCATATGAGCCCCTCTGGCTTCTTTCAGTGTATCCGAGGTGTAAGTACTCGTATTGCGCCTCTGGCCCAGGGGTCTGGGTCCCCTTGTTTCTTCTGGGTCTCCTTGTTTTTTCTGTGTTAAGATGTGCCCTGTGGAAACCATGTGTCTCCATCAGTGCTGAGCCCTGTTTCCTGGTGGCAGGGGGTATGGCTTGGGCCCCAAGACCATATCTCCGTGTGTCCCAGGTGTTAATCTTGGCTCCTGGCCCCTTGTCTTACAGCCATGGGGATATGCACCTGGACTGCTTGGGTAGCATCCAGGACAAAATCACAGTGTGTGCCACCGACGACTCCTACCAGAAGGCGCGGCAGAGCATGGCACAAGCTGAAGAGGAGACACGGAGCCGGGGCGCCATTGTCATCAAACCCGGAGGCCGCTACCTGGGTGAGGGTGGGGGCCTGGGGCTTCAACCATGGGGGCTTTACTGGTGGGGGGTGGATTATGCCTGCCAGGCAGCTGTTGGGGGAACAGGAGGCATTCAGGGCCTGTCCAGGCTAGGAATAGGAGTGATGGGTGACAGAGGTGTGATCTAGCCCCTGAGCAGGATCAGCAAGGTCCATGTTTGGTCGTGAAGAAGGTCCTGCTGAGTCAGCTGGGGGTTATGCCATCTGCTGTCTCCCAAGCCCCCAGGTGGACTCAGACCCAAGAACTAGAAGAATTTGAATCCTTGGCCTCTATCGCAGGCCACAGCCTCAGGGACCTTTACTGGTCAGGAACACAGATGTGCTCCATGAAGACAGGGTTGCCATATTTCCTCTGGCTACCACCCACTGTTCTCACCTGCCCAGCTGATTCCTCATGAAGTCTGAGATGGCCAGCATAATGCAGACCTCCAGATGCACCCCACAATGGCCTTGTGTTTGGGCCGGCGAGGGACCGTCCAGTTGAGACCTGAAAGGAAAGGCATTGATCCCTGCTTGCCTGGAAGGCTCCAGCAGCTTAGCATCTGCTCGAAAAGAATTTCGGTGAAATTGAGACATTGGCAACATTAAAAATAGGATGAAAAATACAATTTATTCAGAAAGCTCATCCTGCTGCACCTCTTAGACCCAGACAGAGTTGAAGAGCTCTCAGAATTTATTGCCAGAGAAAGAGCTGCATTAGGCAGGAGAGGCATGAACCCGCTTACAGCAAATGAAGACCTTGATGGCTTCATGGGGTTTTTCTTTTTTAAGAAATGGCGGGAGATTTCACATCCTCCCAAAGAAAGCCTGGTTTCCTTTGCTTGGCAGTAGGGTTGGCTCTGAATGAAATTCCAGATGTTGGTGCAGGAGTTTGTCCTGCTGGTCAGTACTGAGCCCTGATGGACGTGGCTACCTGCCACTGGGGCCAGAATCCAAAAAAACTTCACCCACTTGCTTTCACCTCAAGATGCAAACATAGACATTCATACACATCTTAGTAAATTTCTGGGTCCTTCAGCCAAAAACTCGGTCAAGATTTGTCTTATTGGACCACTTTGTATATAGTGAGGATTTTTGCAACAGTTTATGTTTTGGTGGAAACACTCATTTGGCCTGTAGTATGCTGACAGGTACGTCCGGCTATGTCTGGTCTCTCCCCACCCCATGTCAGCCTGTCAGCTGGATCCTCTAGGGACAGCGTCAGGCCCAGAAGATTCACAAAGCACTTCTTCCTTTGTTAATCTGACAAATCAGATTTGAGGGTTAAGAGCAAAAAGAAGTCATCATGGAGAGCTTTTTGGCTCAAGGATTCGGGGCATGTGCTGATCTCACTTGGCCATCTGCATTTCCTTGGTGTCAGGGGCAGCATACAGGACAGAATTAACGACTTTCTTCTCAAGAACAGTGTTCACTGGCTCAATGGAGGGGTAGCCATGCTGGACCCCATAGTCTGTACCAGGAGGATGTCGGGAGCGGCCTGTTGTCTCCAAGGCTCTAGGCACAACCATGTCTGCCTGAGGAGCAAGCACTTGGAGCCGCAGCTGGGGAGCTGCTAACACCCTGGGTTCTCCAGAGCAGCTGCCCAAGTGGCCCTGACATCTTTATTACCTTCGTTTCCATAAAAGAGAATGACAGATCCCATGGGACCAGCACAGGCTTATGAAGTGTATAGTCTCTGGGAACTTCTGCCTTGGCAGGTCAGCGATTCCCCCCCTGCCCTTCGCCCATTTAACATCAAAAGGACTCATAGACCAGCCCCTTCTCCCTGTGGTTGACATTTTTGGTCCCCAGGATGATGAAGTCAGTTACGGCCCTAAACATGCTTGTACTTCCTGCACCTCCCATATCTGAGCTGCAGGTGCCCAGTGAACTGTGTGTGGTCAGCAGGTGGCGCTTTCAACCACCCTGGATCTCCAACAAATAGGCTTGGCTGGACACACTGACTTGCCAGAAGTGTGGTGCTGTTGGCCATCACTTTCCACACTCAGGAACTCAGCATCAGCTCCAGGCAGTGTGACACCATGGCTACCCTCTCACCCCCTCCAATTCTTAATTTATCACCTTGGTTCTCATTGCAGGCAAGAAGGTTCAGTTTAGGAAACCAGCCCCAGGGGCAACGGATACCGTGCCCTCCCGGAAGCGGGCGACCCCCATCAATCTGGCAAATGCCATCAAGAAGAGTGGTGTTAGTGGGGGCGGTGGGGTATCTCAGAGACCTTTCCGTGACCGGGTGCTGCATCTTCTGGCACTGAGGCCCTACCGGAAGGCTGAACTGCTGCTGCGGCTACAGAAGGATGGCCTGGCGCAGGCAGACAAGGACACGCTGGACAGCCTCCTCCAGCAGGTGCATGCTTATCCAGGGCTGGCTGGGGTGGGGTGGGGTGGAGTAGGGTTGGGTCCAACCTGCCTATGAGCACCCTCTGCAGATGGTTTGGACACACAGTAGGTTGGGAGTATGGTATTTACTGTCTGGTGTCTTAGGGATCAGCTTAGATCCAGGCCAGCGCCATGTTCCTTGACATCTGCAAACATGTAGGCAGCAGGCACTGCACAGGAGATCCAAGACTTCAGTTGCACAAGCTTTTTAGAATTGAGTGAAACCAGGGAAAGCATACACATTAGTTAGCGAGCACTGCTCACCAGCTGTGACTCCAGGCAGGAAGCTTCACTTCTGGACCCTCCAGTTTCCATCTGTAGCTGGGGCATGACTGCAACACCTCTTGTGGAGCCTAGGTCTTACCTGATGGGAACATGGTGCTGGCAAGTGGAGCCTACTACTAAGAAACAGCCTGGGCTTTGGAGCAAGTGAGTTGATCCCAACCACTTTAGCGAGGCCCTGCCCTTATTCCCAGGGCTCCAGGAGGTAGCTGGAGGACCCCTAGGAAGTGAGTGGCTTGGTCTGGCTTCAACACATCAGCCAGGCCATGTGGATGCTGCTTCACTGTGTTGCTGTGAGGACAGTTATGCCGGCATCCTGAGGAGGAGGTGTGGCTGAGCCTGTCCAGCTCACCCTTCCTTCCTACTTTCCACCTCTGACACTCTGGGCACTTGGCTGGCACCTCCTGTGGCAGAAAGCCCATGCCAAGATGGTAGCTGTAGCTGAGGATGAATTTTTGTGTTTGCTGAGTTGTTCAGCCGGCCTCTAAGTATTCATTTCCCCTTCCTCAGTGCAACCTAAGACTGTTGTGAACGCAACATGTTTGGTAGGAGGATGTTGGCACCCATGCTCCTACCGGGGTCCCTCTTTACCCTTACCCACTCCCCCCCAGAGAGTTCACAGGGAAGGGCAGGGTGGGGAAAAAAGGCCTCTGCAATCTTCCCCTGTGGAAAAGATGGAGCTTCATTTCATGCATGGTTGTAGATCTGGGCTGGGGCCAGGCCCACCCATTATCTCTTGGGGCCTATGGGCAGGTGCCTCCCCACCCTTCACTTAACGAAGACATCTCCTGTGTTCCAGGGGCCTTGGTAATTGCTGACACCTCACATTACCAGTATATCGGGGGCTCCCATGTCCACTCACTGGGCACCTCTGCAGATTTGGCCGCCTGAGGCACCATCCCCAGTTCATAGGTTGTGCTGGCAAGGACTGAGGAGTGATTTTTCTCCATGAGAGTTCAGGAATTGGCTTGAGGGCTTGCCAAAGCATCCAAAAAGCTGCAGAACCAGGAACAACCTCCCCAAGGGGTTCAGCTCCTTAGGAAGACAAATGTGTCGGTCTTGTACTTGCAGATTAAAGGGAAGCACACAGAAGGCCTTTCCTTTGGCTTGGGTGCCCCGAGAGCCTTTTTCTGTAGTATGGGGAGACCCAAGGTAGGGCTGAGGGAAGTTTGGTTGAGTTGTCAGATGTGAGTCAGGGCTAAAGATATGGGTAGGACCCATGCCTGCCCCTGGATGTACCTGCAGCCCTCACTGCTGTCCAGCTGGACCCTCAGCCTCTGGTGTGGCACTTTTAGAAATGCCTTCATTCCCACAGTTTGCTCTTTCCCTGTTAGTGCCTGGAATGAAGAAGAAACATGAGAGATCCTCAAATGCAGAATGTGAAACTTAACTGACTGAGCACATGGTTACACCTGAGGTTTACCCTCAGAGGCCCTCAGACATGGCAGAACACCAAGCTCCATTTTCTAGAGACAGGTCTGGGGATGCTGATACAGACCTGCCTGGACCACCTGCTCTGTTTCTTACCCCTGGATGCTCTTGTTGCTCCAGGCCCTTCTGGAACTAGAGAGGCACCATGATGGGCTATGGCTTCTCCACTCAGCTTGGTTTGGCAGCCTCCTGGAGGCAGCCCAGCCAGCATCTGCAGGCAGAGCGTCCTCCTTGTGCCCACTCTCGTTTCTCCTTAACAGACTCATCTGCCTTGTGCTTCTGTACTCACTACCCAGGTAGTGCTCCCCAGTGATTGTGGGGGATAGCAGGGCCCTGACAACTTGGGGAAGAGGACCACCTCCAAAAATCCCATGGGCTTCACCTCGCCCAGGCTGGCCAGCCTCCCCATGTGACCAGTTATCTGATGAACAGCACTGACAAAATTGCACTCCTCAAAGGAGCCTTTTCTTTCATTTAAAGCAGGATTTAAGGCATCTGTCTCAGGGCTGGCTGGGCTTCAGAGAAACTCATAGGCTCGTCCTCATGAGTGGGAGTGTTGGCGGTGAGAGGGCACTTTTGGAGAGCATTTGAGTAAAATGTATCAAAAGCCATAAAAAACGTTCAGAGCCTTTGACACATTAATCCCACTTCTGGGAAACTGGCTAAAGAAAACCGTTGCCTGCATGGAAAAGCCTGCACACAATGGCGTCTGTTTATTCTACAGAGAAACTGGAAACACATCAGCATCTAACAAAGGAGAAATGTTTGAGTGAATCACAATGTGGCCATTCAGTGGAATATTACTCAACTGTTAAAAATGCTCCCTGTGCCCTGGCCAGTGTGGCTCAATTGGTTGGAGCATTGTCCCATACACTGACAGGTTGCAGGTTCAGTTCCCAGTCAGGGCACATACCTGGGTTTCGTGTTAGATACCTGGTTCAGGTATGTATGTGAGGCAATTGATGTTTCTCTTGCACATTGATGTTTCTCTCCCTCTCCCTCCTTTCTCCTCTAAATAATAAAACGTATCTTCGGGTGAGGATTTAAAAAAAGTCTTTACCAGATAATTCTAGTATCTGAGTAATCTTGGTGTTGGCACCTGATGATTTTCTTAAAAAAATTAAAAATGCTGCTTGTGGAAATTGCTGTAATGTAGGGAGAAATAGCAACACACAGCTACATATGCGTGTGCAGGAGACTAGGGTGCACCCAGCAAGACAGTCACAGAATTGCCCGTTTCAGGGCAGCGGCCTTCAAAACTTAAGCACCCTCAAGGCAAATGTTTTAAACCCATCTTCAAAAACCATCTTGGAGACCAACTCAGCCTTTGTTAACTAATGGGAGGAGAGCTGGCTGGTGCATGGAAGGTGGGCTCAGTCTGTCCCCTGGAGGTGCCCCTCATCTGGCACCCCCAGCCTCCGCCTAATCTGCCCCCAGAGCTGCAAATCCTAGAGGGATGTCTTCGTACATTCAAGCTGCTGTAACAGTCCTGTGGGCTGGGCAGCTCAAACAGACATTTCTCACAGTTCTGGAGACAACATTCAAGATCAAAGTACTGGCACATTGGGTGGCTGGTGAAGGCCTCCTTTGTGGTTCATAGATAACATCTTCACACTGTGTCTTTACATGGCAGAAGGGGTTGAGGGAGCTCTCTGGAGCCTCTTTTATAAGGAGACTAATTCTGATCATGAGAGCTCCGTTCTAATGACCTAAACACCTCCCGGAGGCCTCACCTCCAAATACTATCACATACCATAACATGAATTTTGGGGGAACACACATTCCCTCCATAGCAGGGGGAGGCTGATAATGGGGTTCATAGATGGCAGCCCCCGTTTTTAGAGCCAGCCTGGCCCTTCATAGCTGTAAGATGTGTGCATCTGGACCTGGTGCAGAGGAGCTGGGGGTGGGGTGCCATCTTCTTCCCTTCCAGGTCTGTCTGTCTGCCTCCATTCCCCCTTCCCTCCGGATTTCCCACAAAGTGACACTGGCTGTGTGTTGCAGGTGGCCAATGTGAATGTGAAGGATGGCACGTGTACACTGAAGGACTGTGTGTACAAGGATGTGCAGAAGGACTGGCCTGGCTACTCAGAGGGGGACCAGCAGCTGCTAAAGCGCATGCTTGTTAGGTAAGGCTACCTCTCCTGGGCCTGGGGCAGATCTTACCCTGAGGGTGCTGGGATGACCTTGCCTAGTCCCAAAGGCCTCAGGGCTGAGAGCTGGGTAGAAGGGCCCCATAAGAATTCTCTGGCCGTCTTCCCCATGCCTGGGCAGCCCACCTTGGCCTTCTGGGGAAAAGGCAGCCCCTGCTATATGGGCTAGACAGTATGCATCACTCTCTCGAAAACCAGAGTGCCCAGCAGGCCTCAGTCCACCTAGAGTGTTTCTCATGTCCCCCCTTACCCATAAACCTACAAGTCCCTAAGGGCTTCTGCTTAGGAGGCTATGCCTCATTCTTAAATGGTTCAAATTTAAGAATGCGAAACAGACAAAATAAAACAAAGGTCCCCACAGAGGTGACTAAGCAGGTTAAATGCATCCCCTCAAGGGTTAATTGGGACTAGAGGTCAGGAGTGGCCTAGGGGGCTCTGGGTGGAGTGGGTAAACAGCCTGGTCAGCCAGCGACTGATTCCTTCTCTATTGGTGCCTAGCCTAGGAGCTAGCTGATCACTAATTAGTCCCTAAGTGATTTCTCAGGGACTTGGGGCTTTTTTTTTTTTTTTCCCCAGAGAGAGGAAGGGAGAGGGAGGGAGGGAGGGATAGAAACATCAATGATGAGGGAAAATCATTGATTGTCTGCCTCCTGCTCACCCTTTACTGGGGATGGAGCCGGCAACCCAGGTATGTGCCCTGACTGGGAATCAAACCGTGACCTCCTGGTTCATAGGTCGACGCTCAATCACTGAGCCACGCCAGCTGGGCAGGGGCTTGGAGCTCTTTATGAAGGGCTTTTTTTCTCTTTTAAGTTCAGCTCTTTAAGCAATAATTGCATTTAGAAAGCAAAACTGAGTTGGGGCCACTCTGGGTGAACTCCAGGTTCCTCCTGAGCCCTGCAGGGCATTCATTCCTGAGCCACCAGGCCTGAGGGCCCTGCTCTGCGTGTCCAAGGTTTCTGGGGTGTTGGGGAGCTGAGAGGAGATGGTCTCTGTAGAAGAGACATTCTCCCCCATGTCCCCTCTCTGGCAATCTTCTGTTGCTCCAGCTAAACATGTTAGGTTGACACTGTCCCCTCCTACAGATGTTTTCATTCATCACACAATTTCTTATAAGTATGGTGTTGAAATGGCTGATTACCCCTGCCCAACTGCTTTGAGGTGGCATGGAGCACTTAAGGAGTACAGTGAGGCTGCTCCTGTCCATCCTTCTTTCATAGCTTCTCACCAGGTGCCCAAGTTCCCAGACCCCAGGGCCTTGTTCTCACTAAGTTCCCAGGAAGGGACATGGCTGAGTTCCCATGTGCACGTCTGCTTACAAGCGTGGGTATTTTGCCCATTTAAAGTGTGGAACTTACTACTATTTAGTATATTCACAGTGTTGTACAGCCATGACTTCTAATTCCAGAACATTTCCATCACCCCAAAGGAGCCTCTCCTTTTGTGTGTGTGTGTGTGTGTGTGTGTGTGGTCAGTAGGAAACAGCGCTCAGAGGTTCCCCACCTGGCCCTGTATACCTCCACATAGACGGCCTCACAGGTGATCTGGGGTAGGGGGACACTGAGGCCCTCATAGTCTGAAAACTCATCCTGTCCTTCCTTTTCTTGTGTGGTTGCTCCTAGACTCTTCCTGTTGTCTTCCCTATTATCTTTTCTCCTTTTTTTCTTTTAGGAGATTTCTTTGGCTTCTCCCAACCTGTCTTTTTGACTGTCATTTCTAGTTCCCAAGAGTCCTTCCTATTGTCTTTCTGTAACGTCATGTTCTTATCCATGAGTGATGCCATTTTTAATTTAAGGATATTTTTTAAACATAATAGCTTTATTGAGATACAGTTCACTTAATACAAGTCACCCATTTAAAGTGTAGAACTTACTACTATTTAGTACATTCACAATATTGTGCAGCCATAACCTCTAATTCCAGAACATTTCGATCACCCCAAAGGAGCCTCTCCTCATTAGCAGTCACTCCCCCATTGCCCTCCCCGAACCCCTGGCAATTCATTTTCTGTCTCTGGATTTGCTTCTAGACATTTCATATAAATGGGATCATACACCATGTGGTCTTTTGTGTCTGGCTTCTTTTACTCATTGTAATGTTTTTTAAGGTTCATCCAGGCTGTATCGTTTGTCAGTGCTTCATTCCTTTTTATGGCCAAATAATATTCCATTATGTGGATGGACCACATTTTATTTATTCATCTGTCAATGACACCTAGGTTGTTTCTACCTCTTGGTGTGATTGTGCTTCCTTGAACATTTATGTCCAAGGATTTGTGTGGATGTGGATTTTCAGTTCTCTTAAACACATACTAAGGAATTGCCGAGCCATATGGTAATTTTATGATTAACTTTTTGAAAAAACCACTGAACTCTTTCTCAGTGACTGCACCATTTTACATTCCTACCAGCAGTGCACAAAAGTTCCAGTTTTTCTACATCCTTACCAATACTTATTTTCCGTTTTTTTGTTTGTTTGTTTTGTTTTTAGTCTAGCTATCCTAGTGGGTATGAAGTAGTATCTCACTGCGGTTTTGATTTGCATTTCCCTGATGAAGAATGATGTTGAGCACCTTCTCATGTGCTTATTGGCCATTTGTATATCATCCATCTTTGAAGAGATGTCTATTCAAGTCCTTTGTCTTTCTGAAGATATTAAGACTGGTGGTTTTGTTGTTGAGTTAAAGTTTTCATCCTCTTACAGTCTCTCTTTCCTTTCAAATGCATTTTTGTCTATTTTGGATCCTGACATTTGTTGCCTAGAAGCTCCACCCTCCTCAGGACTTTCCTCTGGGCGGCTCTGACTCCTCTGGAGGGCCCCTCTGTTTCTTCTCCCCAGGCCACAAATCTGTCCCTCCTGTCGTCCAGGTGTGGCCCGAGCTGCCTCCTAGCATCTGGAGAAGACCTGAGCTCCCTCTCTTCTGGACATGCTGTGGGCTCTGTAGCAGACCAGGTCACAGAGCTGGGCTGTGTAGGAACAGCCTGGTGGGAGCTCCTCTTCTGAGATCCCTGAGGCTACGATCCCTAGGCCTTAGAATTCTGTGGTTTTCTCGGATCCTACAGGACAGTTATCACCTGTATTTCTGCTTTAGTGTTAAATGTTGTTCTCTTGTTCCCTTCCCTCTTCATTCCTTTTTAGTGGGGAGCTTGAAAGATAGTAAACAGAAATGCCTGTCCTTGGTTTTCATTCTTTAATCAGAGCTCTGGTAGCTTCCCTGTGGCTGGACAGCAAGCCTGTCCCCCTTGGCCAAATGGACCGTGTTGCCTAGTGAGTGCCTGCATGTTTTGGGCACCTTTCCTGTGGCTCTCCTTGCATTTTGGGCCACATGCAGGGGACAGCAGCAGTGGTTTCGAGTGTGACCATTGGTTAGGGAGTCAGGCTTGCTTGTCACTTGGAGCAGCACAGATGTGGCCCTCGAGCCCCTGGACCTCAGCCTTCCTGCAGGGCAAGGAGGGCCCTCAGCACCACACACAGCACAGGATCACCTTCAAACGTTGGGGTGTCTGTCTCTTTTATCTCTGGCTTCATTGTTTTGTTCAGGTCCAGGTGGGCCAGTGGCCACCCCTGTTATCCACAAGGAGGTGCTATGGCCTGGGCTCCCAGGAAGGCACATACTGAATCTAGAAGGCCATTCTCTCACAGACCAGGACATCTCAGTTCTTTTCTATATTCTCTAAAGTTTCTGCAATGAGCGTCATTATTAGGATGAACAGTTGAGTCGCCAATACCCCAGTGTCCCAGCTCTCATGGGTAAACAGTACCCATGAGTGTTTGGTCAATTTTACATGGTTACCTAGTCTCCCTGGCAACAGGAGTCTAGATGAGTGGGTGATCAACTGATCCGTCTCTGGGCATAGGACGCCCATTGGGGCAGTCCTCTGGGCAGCTGTGGGTAAAACTAGGAGAGATGTACTCCAGCAGCTCTGCCCACCAGGCCCTGACATACCCATTATGCTCACCCTCTTCTGGTTCAGGACAGCAGCCCTTCTCCATATCACTCGGTGAAGATGGGATAGTGTGGTGTCAGTGCAGAGACAGATGGACCTGGGTGCACCCTGTAGGGTTACTGCTGCAAGCCCCCACCCAGCCTGATTCTCCTTTGCAGAAAGCTATGCCAGCCACAGAGTACAGGTGGCCTCCCTGGAGACCCTGCTGCCGCCAGCCCTCCAAGAGAGCATGGGAGCTCAGTCTCACCCCCGCAGGTAGGAGCAGTGGACATGGGTATGACAGTGTGGAGGTGCTGATGTTTGTGGAGGAGGAGGAGAGTGGGTCTTACCCAGAGACTATTGGGACCTTGGCTTAGGGCTGGGACATATCCTTCAACAAATGAGCAGCTGTCTGGCTTCCCCAGGCTGGAGGCCTGGGCCCAGGACCTGGGTGTACTTTTCTTGGATATCTTCCAGTAGTGTGGCCAAGGGAGGACAAGAACTGGACTGCTCTGAGCTTCGTGTTCTGTTGCCTCTCAGGGCTGTTGTGAGGATTTCATAAAATCCAGTGTGCTGGCTGCAGGATGGAATGGCACCCAGTGGGGCTCTGTGAGCAATGGCTTATTGCCATTTTAGTCAGTAGTCAGGAAATTTGGGGTGGGAGCCTGGGGGGCTCACCTGGCTCTGGTTGGGGTTCTTTGACTATGCCCCTCTCATCATTGCTTGAGCTTTTTGGTAAAAGTTATCCCCGCCCACCTTTGTGCTCTGACTTATGAGTCCCATATCCGGGCCCCTCTCCCTCTCATCTCCCCCTCCTCCTCTGGCCTGGAGCACCCAACCCACATGAAATGCCAGGTTCATATACACCTTAGCTCTTGGGCCTCATTTCACCCACACCCCACTACTAACCCCTTGTCCTGGACCTGCATTCTGCAGTCTTTATCTCTAACAATTTCCCTGGGTCATGGCCACCTGTTCCAGTGTTGGCTCCCCTCCTATGGTCTGGCCTTTCCTCGCATGCCTCAGCCTAAGCATATGTGAAATGAGGATGAGACCTGGACCATGTCACTGGGCTGCTGTGAGATCCAAGTAGTTAAGAGGCCCCATAGCGGCTCCTCTCATGGCAAGTCCAAGTTAGGGGTTTGGGGTGATGGATCTCGGCAGTGGTGTTGCCCTGTGTTCCTCAAACTTGGCCTGGCATCATTCCTGTTATCTGGGGAAGATGCTGAACACAGCTTCATTTTAGACCAGTCCCTGGAGGTGGTTGGCCAGTTCACTGATGACTGTTCTTCCTCTGCAGCGTCCTTGGGGTGGGCACCAAGGGCCTGGCTGGTGTCTGGGCGCCCCTTTGTGGCTGGAGTAGGCCTTGCAGGTGGGCACTGGTGCTCACTTAACAGGTTGGCCTGTTGCTGCCAAGCCACTCCCCAGGGGACGCCTGCCGCTCCAGGCACAGGCTTTCCTCTAAAATGGTCTCCCTTCCTTCCCAGAAACGGCCTCAGCCTCCTGATTTCATTGACCCCCTGGCCAACAAGAAACCAAGGATATCACACTTCACCCAGAGAGCTCAGCCTGCTGCCAATGGGAAACTAAATGTGCACCATGGCCGGGAGGCCCTGCTGCCCACCCTTGGCCCACTGGCTGGCACAGACTCCCACCTATCCCCACGGCTGGATCCTCTGAGGGCACACGACCCTCTGACCGATGTTAGCAATGACCTGGGCCACAGTGGCCGGGACTGTGATCACGGGGAAGTGCCCCCCTCAGTCCCTGCTGCCTGCCTCAGCCTGCCCCTGCTGAAGGACTGTGCTCAGCCCAGCAGGCCCCATGGTGGATCATCTCGTGGCAAGTCCAAGAAGAAGTCCAAGAAGCACAAGGACAAGGAGAGGGCAGCTGGGGACAGGCACCGGGCAAGGCCACCAGACCTTGTGCCTAGTTCCCTTGGAGCCCCGCCAGTCACCCAGGGTAGGTGCCGAGAGGCAGGTCTGGGGCAGGGGCTCTGCAGGAGGGTACTGCCAGGAGCCTGAGCACCAGCTCCACATAGTGCTAAGGGGGCCACAATGCCCCATGAGTCCCTACGTTGGCTTGCTCTGTACATTCAGCCCCTCTGCACCCCGTGTTCTCACACTGGGCATCTGTGAATGACCCAGAGGTCTTGGCTCCAGAGCCTTCTGCAATCCTTTATGTGCCAGGCAGCACTGGGGGCTAGAGACACAGGTTCAACCAAGCTGAGGCTCGCAGGAGGGGCACTGCATGGGGACAGGAATAAGTTCCAGGCATAGGCACTGAGGGGTCAGGGTGTGTCAGAAGCCTGATGGGCTCAGGGAAAGCCTTGAGGATGACCTGGCAGGAGAAGGGCAGCATCTGGACTGCCATGGGCCTCGTTCGGCCTGAAGATCCTATGGAGAAAGGGTCTGGGAGGTTGTTCATAGAACAGCGGGTCATAAGAGCTGGAACAAGGTCACATAACCAATGGGGAAGCTGGATATTGAGAGATTTGGGGTCCCAGAAGCAGGATGAGAGGTACAAGGCCTGCCTGGGCCATGTACTGGGCAGGAAACCTCTGTGGGGCCCAGGGACGCTAGAGAGGCATGAGGACTGGCCAGGCTCGCAGCAGAGGCTGGGCCACCCTGAGTTCACAGCCCTAGGCACCTGAGCTGAGCACCCCGTGTGGCTGTGAACTTGACCAGTATGTAGCAACACAATCATAGCCCCCCTGCCACACACACACACAAACACATACACATGCAGACAGTCCCAGGCTTGTCACCTGCTGTGGCTCTGGGATCATTTCCCCAGGCAGGGTCTGAATAGGGGCATTCCTGGGGTGGCAAAGCCATTTTTTTCCTCCTTAAGGCTTTTTAAGGAGTTGTTCAATTGCCCTCTAGAAAGGCTGCTACAGCCCCTCCCTCTGGCTGGAGGGCAAGTCCTAGCAGACACAGGGTCAGTCCTCTGAGTTCCTGTTGGCCCTGCTGCGCCACTGGGCTTCCCAGCATCTGGGTAGGCAGGCTGGGAGAAGGTGGCCTGGTTCCCTGAGTGCCCCATGATCCTGCCTTGGCCAGGGAGACAGGTTCTCAGCATCCTGGCCCAATAGCACGTTCTCTACCAAGTGGTGGAAGCGAGACCCTTTTGCCTCTGGCAGGGCCCTGGGAAGGAGGAAGACTAGGGCCAGAAAGATGAAGCCCAGGCTGGCCCCACGCACACATGGGGCTCAGATCCTGCCTGTTGCGAGTCGGCCAGGCAGCTTATCCCCAGTCCCCAGACTGAGGTAAGAAAGTAAAATTTAGAATCAGGCAAACCAGGGAGTAGAAGCACCCAGGAAGAGGAAAGGGATGGCTGAGCACCAGAAGCTGTGCCTGGCATTGATGATCATCTTAACTTAACGTCTTTCAGGCGGCTCAAATGATCACACTAATGGGTAGGCGCAGAGCTCCCCCACTGTCCACTCAGAGCCCTCTTCACCCTGTGCCACTCTGCAGCTCTTTCTAGGGTATGGGCTGTGCTGTCCATGTGCAGGCAAAAAACATACTTTCCTTAACAGTGGCATTGTTCTCTGGCTCCAGGCCTTTCCCCAAACTCTGGAAAAGATTCCAAGACAGCACCTGAGGA
Organism: Miniopterus schreibersii; assembly: GCF_964146895.1. Classification (NCBI taxonomy): domain Eukaryota; kingdom Metazoa; phylum Chordata; class Mammalia; order Chiroptera; family Miniopteridae; genus Miniopterus; species Miniopterus schreibersii. The sequence goes on along the minus strand of NC_138105.1, from coordinate 74,051,150 downwards.
AGCTGCATATGTTGATTTAACCTACTCTTCTGCATGGCACTGACCCCTAGTCTGGCCCTGTTGTCCCAGCCCTGCCTAATGATCACCTGTGACCCTGACAGGTGCAGCTGCCTTCACCTGTCAGGCAAGTGGCTGTGTTCATGGCCCCCACTTGTGCCTCCCAGGGCTACTCTCTGGCCATCCTCATCGTAACCTTGTGCTAAGGCCACTCCTGGGACCTGTGCCTACTCCCAAACTCTTACTCAGGCCATGGACCACTCCTGTGGCCTCAAAGTGCCTTTCTAGTAGGCAGGTTGGTGTGCTCGGTGGGTAGCGTGAGCTTAGCTCAGGCCCACTGACCCCTGTGGGCAGGGTGGGAAGGCCTTTCTCTAGGGCCTGCAATGTGAACTCACAGTCACATCCCCTTGACCCTGTCTCTGGAAAGCACAGGAGAAGCTAGTGGAGTGATAGGGGTCAAGAAAGGGAACAGATTGGGGTGGAGGAAAAGGAGCAGCTGTGGGGGTTGTTGCCAGCAAGACTGAGGCCCCATGGCAGGAACCGCCTCAGCTAGTACTGGGGAGGACTAGTAATCCAGCAGGGGTGGGGTCCTTAGAGGTTTACCGCAGGCAGGATTCCAAAGGTTTCTTGAGCCTCAAGGCAGAACCCCAGAGGCCCACCTTGCACAGGGCATGCATCATGGAAACATGGACTAAACCCTCATATACATGTCTATCAGGCTTCGGCCCAGGGAGACCACAGCCTCATTAAAGACGATGCACTCAGGTGCAGGTGGGGGTGTGCTGCAGGGTGGCCTTGTGCCCAGATGCCTACCACCTAAGTGTGAAATCGAGAGGGCTTGGCAAACTGCCCTCCTCCCACAAAGTGATAAAACCTCTTTTATGTTGGGAAGAGCCGTCTCGAAAAAGCTGGGGGGTTAGGGGTAGATACACTATTTGTAGTTTCAGTTGACTCTAGTGCAGGCAGGCCTTATTCCCTTGTCCTGAAGCCCCACCACAAGGACAACCTAGGGTGTGCCCCTTCACAACTCTGGCCCAGCCCTGTTCTGGGGCTGTCCTTTGGGTCCTGAAGTCCCAGGTCTGGTGGGAAGAGGGGGAGCATCAGGTAGAGCTCAGACCACTGTCAGCAGAGAGGTACAGGCAAGTTCGAGGTTTCCCCCAGGGGCCATCTGTCCTTCATGGCTGGAGACCAAACACCCCACGGACTTGGTTGCTCTGCACTTACATAGCTGTGGCTCGGGAACATACATGCCCACATAATGGACCCAGTTTCCCTGGGTCCAGCAGGGTCCTGCAGTCTCTCACTGCCCCTCTGCCATCCCCTCCATGTCCTTCAGAAAACGAAGCCTGAACCTTTTGCAGATCTTGTTTGCTCTCTGTAGGTTTAAATGGGACCTGCAACAGTTCAAGTGTCCCCACATCAACCTCGGAGACGCCAGACTACTTGCTGTGAGTACTTCCTTTCGGCTGGCTGCCCTTCTCCCAGGGACTTTACCCTGCCTTCCCCTCACCCTGCACTGCAGCTCAGCAACCGCAGAACTGAATCCAAATCCCTGTGTGCCAGTTCCAGCCACTCAGCCTGTTCTAGGCCAGGTTCCTGCTTGGGTCGGGCCCTTCCTGGGTGGGGCTTAGTCACCAGCCCTGGGACACCAGCCTCCCTCTTGAGCCACCTTTTAGATAGAGCTTAGTTACCAGCCACTGGCACTCTAGCCTATCCGCAGCAGCCCTTGAACCCTGCCATTCTCCCTTTTCCAGAAAATATGCCACCATCTCCTCCTCAGAGCAGCGCCAAAGCTATAAGAATGACTTCAACGCTGAGTACAGTGAGTACCGAGACCTGCACGCCCGCATTGAGCAGATCACACGGCGCTTCACGCAGCTGGATGCCCAGCTCCGGCAGCTCTCCCAGGGCTCTGAGGAGTACGAGGTAGGGCCCCCTGCCTGCACCCCACCCTGGGGGACATGGGCATGTTTCTCAAAGTCCAGCTAAGTCCAAGGCCTCCAAACCTAGCTGATGCCCTCTCTGGGGAAGAGGGGATGAGCCAGCATTTTGACCCCTCATGGACTGGCAAGGTTACCACCCCTTGCTAGTCACTTGGCTCAGGCCTGGGTCTGGGCTCTGCCATGGGAGCCCAAAGACTCTGCCTGCTTAGCCTCCTCTGTAGTGGGGACAGTGGAGTCAACTCTGTAGGTGGAATATGAGTCCCAGGGGCAGGGATGGTACTTGGAGCAGCCAGGAAGGCCAGGGGACATTGGGTCGGGGCACCTGTGTCCTGTCTGTGAGAGTTCCTGGAGTCCTCTCTGCAGCCCACTGCCTATATCATGGGACACCCCGGCTAGGAAGGGAAGAGCCAGGCTACACTGTACCCCATGGCCCATCTGTATGCCATCAAAGCCACAGTGGGAGGTAGGAGGGCATGGAGTGTCCCTGTGGTCCTCTACCTGTACCAGGTGTCCCTTGTCCTCTGCCCTAGGGCACATGGGCTCCCTAAGCCCCCATGTGGGAGCTCCCTGCAGTGGGAGGGTCTTAGTCACCAGCCCTGGGACACCAGCCTCCCTCTTGAGCCACCTTTTAGAGCTGGCCACCTGACTGCAGGGCCAGCCCTAATTAATCAGGGTCTTTCTCCACTGGTGAGGCCACTTTGGCTTCCAGTGGAGACAGCTCTTGATTGGAAGAGCAATGGGGATTCTGAGAGTCTGGGACAGATGAGCCCCCAGGACATCCCCATCCTCCCTCCTCCTTGCCCCCATATGGACGTGCCCCAGTATCTCCCTGAATCCCCAGGTGGTCAGGCGCCTCTGTGCTTGGCCTTGAACAGTGAACAGGCCAGCTGGGGTACAAGGGAAGGCGGCCATCTGTCTGCTCTTTGCCCCCTCCCACTGTGCTGACTTATCCCTGAGGCTAGGCCTCTGCACCTTGCCCCCTGGTCCAGCTTCCTTCCACCAGCCTGTCCTTCTTCTATACTTAGGTCAGCTCTCCTCGGGGCCACCTGGAGGCTGTTGTCCCCAGGCCAGTGGTGACATGCAGGTCATGAGTTATCAGGGAGGCACCGCCCCACACACATACTTGGAGCTTCCTGCAGGTGAGGTCATTGTTTTTTTTCTCTTTTGTTTTTCTCTAGACTACTCGTGGGCAGATTTTGCAGGAATATCGAAAAATCAAAAAGGTAAGTTTCCGTACCGCTGTGGGGGTTGTGGGGAGCAGCCACTCTCCATGTACCTTAGTGCCCTCCAGCTCTCTCACTGCTTGGTGGTACAACCCCTAAAGTCAAGGAGAGGAGAAAATGTTTCCAACTTCAGCTACTAGTCTGGCAGGGACGCCCAGCCTCATGGGCTCCGGGCCCTCTCCTTGTGGTCCTTGAAGATATGTTAGGTAGCTCCTCACCAATGCCTGGTCAGGGCATTATCAGCTTTTACTCCTGAAGGCCACTAGCTGTGGGATCATCATGTGTGTACCCTCCATGCCAGCTGGTTCCCTGCCAGCCAGGCCCTAGCTCAGCCTGGAGGCTTCATGCCGGTCTTGCCTCTGACCCTCACCCTAGCCACAATCCCATTTCCCAGGGTAGGGCCTAGAGCTTGGGAAGGACACCAGCCCAGGACTGGCCGAAGGTGGAACAGGGGTTCCTGTTGTTGGCCAGTGGGCACTGGCCTGTAAGCAGGAGCAGTGGAAGCCTGAGGTGCCGGTAGGCTAGCATCTCCACACAGGGCAGCACCCATTACAGCCATGCTCCAGGATGCCAGTGGCTGCAGGATGTAGCTCACCTCACTGCTCTTTTGCAGACCAATACCAACTACAGCCAGGAGAAGCACCGTTGTGAGTACCTGCACAGCAAGCTGGCCCACATCAAGAGGCTCATTGCTGAGTATGACCAGCGACAGCTGCAGGCTTGGCCGTAGCCCCAGGCCACAGGCAGGAGCTCGCCTTCCCTGGATTGACCCTTCTGGATGGCAAGGGAGCTGGGGGCTTGGGAGCGGGGAGAGCAAAAAAAGGGGAAGTTTTTATTTAACAAAATAAACACGAGGAAGACACGTTCATCTGAGCCAGCAACGCCGGCTTTCAGGGGAGCCCCTGCAGACCTGGCACCCAGAGGCCCAGGCAAGGGTGTCCTGATACCTGAGCCCCATACCTCCAGAGCAGCCCCTGCCAAGGACAAGCTCCCCAGGAAACCCACCTCTTCACTGACTACAGCCCAAGGGGCTTCAGCTTCCTCTCACCAGAAGACTTGGCTGGCCTGCCTGCCTTTTCTAGTTTTATACAAAGACAGCCACTTTTAGCTACTGCTCATGAGACTTGAGTCTATTTTTGTATGAAAGAGAAAACATCTTTTTTCTAAACCTGTGCCTCCCCTCCTTGGACGCCCAGGGTCTAGACGCTGCCCTGTGTCCTTTCTGCAGTATTACAGATGCCATTGGAAAGTTTGGGGGCTGGGGACCAGCCTTGGTCACCTCTCCCATGGTGGGTGGACTCTGGCTGAGTGCCTGGCCAGGCCCTCCAGGCCCAAGCAAGGATGGGCTCTTTCTAAGGGGGTGTGCAGGGCAGGTCAACCCCCAGGTCTATTTTGAGAACTCCAGCTGGCCTCCAGAGCAGCTGCTGGAGTCCCTGTCCTGTCCACTATTTCAGGCCCTCAGCTGTTGGGGGCATTAGGGTTCTCTGTGCTACAAGCTCATTATGCAGCAACAGTGCTGGACTTTATTCCATGTTCTCAATTTCCCCTTTGCTGCTGCTTTTTATGTCGTACTGTTGAGACCTCACTCCGTTCCTCAGTCCCTTTGTGGGTCCTGGGGTCATCTTAGCAGAGCCACTACGGGGTATGCACTCAGGGAGGGGCTGGGGGTTGGTGAGGTCAGGGGGCCCCCGAGAGTGAGCACAGGCTGTATGGACATCCCAATTGCTGCTTAGTCACTGTGCCTAGTATAGTGTCCTCCAGAGCATCGGGGAGCCGTGTGTATGTGTGTATGTGTGTGTGAGGGTCCCCAGGCGCCAGGGCATGGTGGGAACTGAGGTTTGTACTCAGATTCAGGGCCACCTTCAGTGGGGTGGCATGTGGCTGTGACCCATACCCCCACAGGGAGAGCAGCAGTGCTCACAGGCACAGCTGTGTGTAAACTGTGGGGTATCTCCTAATGGTTTCCCAAAGAGTAGGTCCCTTGTGAAGGCTTGGACTGTGCCTATCCAACAGTCTCTTCCACAGGCCCATGGGTGCCAGAGCACCAAGGAAGCTCATCCTTCATGTTTCACTAGTTGTTGTGTTTTTCATTTGGAACATAGCAGGTGAAGGGCTGAGCTCACCCTGGACCCCAAGTTGTGCAGACAGCTGTGTTTGTGGATAGGCAGTCTAGTGATAAGGGATCATTTAAGGAGGCCCAGCCCTCTGCCCTGGGAACCTGGTCAAGGGACTCTCAGTTGAATTTCCTTTTTGTTGTTTTTTTTTTTTTTTCCTTTCTTTTAAGGAATTATGAAGCTAAGAAAAGTTTTGTGCTTTGGGGGTTGATGGACAAGAGCTCTAGCTGATTATGGTCTTAACTTATTGATACTGTTTTTTTTTTTCCTTTTAATATTGTACTGTGGAGGAAAACTATTTTGAGCCATGGAGTTGGTGTTTACAAGAACTTTTCACTTTTGCCAAAATGTTACAGTTGAAAAGCATCCACATCTTCAGTTTCCTAATATTTTCTTAAAAGATCTAGTGTCCTTTTTGTACACTAAACAGGCGAATGCTGATTTTTTCAACCTACAATAAATTTCACTGAACTGAATCTAGCAGCCAGTCTGTGTGGGTGTTTGTGTATCTGTCACAGCCAGGTGGCCCTGGTCCTGTGTGGGGCTGGGCTGGGATCAGGCCATGGTGACGGGGCAAAGAAGGCATTCTAGACAGCCTGCCTGAGCTGCTGCCCAGGAATGAGGCCAGCAGGTGAAGCCTGACCTGACTGAGACAGTGGGCCCGCCAAGTGCCAGGGCAGGAGGTCAAGACTGCCTGGTTACAGGTAAGACAAATGGGAGAAACAGGAGGCAGGGGCCATGGGAAGCCACAGGAGGTGTATGAGCAGGGCATTGCACCCCCCCATCCCCCCCGCTGCCAACTGCAGTATGGATGGGGTGGGTTGAGTCAAGTAGGGGGGTCCCCAGGCCTCCAGCAGCACCATGTGGGGTGAGGGGAGCACCCTTATTTGGAGAAACAAGTTGTGACTGATGAAAACAGTGGTGAGTAACTCTTGTTAGTTTCTCCTAGGCTGGCACTCTGGGGCGTCCCCTGTGCCCCCAGTGAGGACGGGGATGCTGAGGCCCATTGGAGCCCCACAGGCCCAGGACAACAGCGGGGGTGGCCGTCCTTGTTCCATGTTCCAGGTGAGCCAGAGGCAGAGGTCCTGGCCTCCAAGGACACAGTGGGGGGTGGGCGTTTATTTGGGGAGGAACAAACAGAGTAAAACCAGGATTAATGTTTAGAGGTCAGGGATGTGGGTCTTAGCCTCCCTGGTGGCCCCCTGGCCAGTAACCTTGGCCAGGGGGCCAGTAGGGAGGTTCAGGAATCAGAGGGGCGTGGGAGGTGAGGTCAGGTGGGCCTGGCAGGGCACAGTGTACCCTGTTTCCCACTGGCCTGGCTGCCACATTCTTCCAGGGGATAACATCACTATTCGTGTCCCCACACCCCGGCGCCCAGGTTGACATCTGCCTCCTGTCCTGTCACACCTGCCCACCCCGCCTTTCTACCAGCCTTGCCCACAGCCCCCCGACACTGTCTGGCATCACCCTGGCGATCACCTGTTTAGTGCACTGCAGCCACAGGCAGTTGGTTCCCTGACCATCCTTCCTAAGCTGAGTCCACCTCCATCGAGGGCCCAAAAGGGTTTTTCCCCACTCCTCGGGACTTACACCATGGCCAAGGGGCTTGGTGCTCCCCCCTCCCTTGCCACTTACTGGATAACATCCCTGATTGTCCTCTCACCAGCACCTGGATCCCACAGCCCCTCCTGTGTACCGGGCTCCCCCTAGGTACTGACACTCAGCAGTAATCAAGATAACTCTGCCCTTGCCCTCGAGAGCCTGTGGTCTAGTGGGGACAGTGGTCTGGTCTGGACAGTGGTCCTCAGTTGCTCACCACCTGCCCCCAGGCAGCACACTCACCTGGTGTTGTACACCTAGCAACCCTAGCAGTTGTCTTGACAGGGAGGAATAGTCCTTTCTAGCTGCTTCCAGCTAACCCCAGCACTGCCCCCTCCATGGAGCCCGCCTGGGCCTGCTCTGCCCCACCAGCCTCCAGCTGGCACCTCCCACACGCTGCCCTGAGAATGCTAGGGCTGGATCTTGGGGCCTCCTTCTTTCTCAGCACACATTCCCATGACATCACATCTGGCCTGGAGGTGGGAGCTCCCTCTTTGACCCTCCAATCCTCTGACCAACTGGACATCCGACAGTTCAATTTCCGGGGCTGGCATCATACCCCACAGGTTAAGCTGCTCAGTCCCACAAGACACTGCCCCCCACTTCAGATACCAGCCACAAGTCCCCTGCCACCCATATTTCTGAACAACTGGCTATAAATCAGGGTTTCAGATGACCCCCTTATAGGTTTGGTAATTTGCTATAATGGCTCACAGTGTTCAGGAAAATACTTCAACAGTCAGAGGAGATGCAAAGGGCAGGATGTGGATACTGGTACAGGGCTTCCATGCCTGTTCGGTGTGCCAACTTCCCAGCATATGTTTTCACCATACCCCACTGTTTAGGGGGTTTTATGGAGGTTACATTACATAGGTATGATTGAGTAAATCACTGGCCACTGATGATCAAACTCAGTCTCCACCCAGGAACCAGGACAAAACCCAAATACTTATATCATATTCTCTGTCCCCAGCCCTGAAGGTCTGCCTTGGTTCCCAATACCACCTCCCCTCCCCAGCCACCTTTTCATCTGCTCCTGAATTCAGTCCCCCAGGTTTTTGTTTGGGAAGCTCTTCGTATCTCTTGATAAGACATGTCTTCAGATCTCAAGACCACTGTCCCCACCAGATCCTTCCAGCAGCCACCTCCTTCAGGCAGCTTGCCCTAACCAGCACTCGCTCTCAGTTCCCTCCAGCTGGGGGTGCCCTGGTCCACTACCAACTCCCCCACACTGGGGGCCCATTAAGAGCAAAGCCTGGGGCCAGTCTTAGATCCCCCACCCCCCACCCCCACAAGACCAGGCCCTGACCATGTTTCCTGTGAATGTTCCCAACTATTCACCTTTTGGGCCAACTCCAGTGGTGGAAACTTTTCAGCCAGAGGAGGCCGCTTGTTTTGGAAAGTTCCTGGGGGAGCAACCCTCCCACTCGCCTGCCAGATTCCCACGCTCCCTTATCACAGGGTGCTAGTGGGATGCAGTGCTGTGGAAGCCCAGCTCCTCCCTAGCTGGCTGACTGGGTCCTTCCCATTCCCTTTTCTTCCCTGCCCACCTAACAGCCACCACCATCCCCCAACCTCATCCTGCCAAGTCCTCCTGCTGTAGCTGGGGAAACCCTGGCCTCCCAGGACCCCCGATGTGAGCCTTGTCAGAGGTCAGAGTGCTTGTTGGCTACTAAGGAAGGAAGGGGGAGGCACCCTGGGCTGGAAGAGTGTCTGGCTTTGAGGTTTACGTCCTAGTTCAGTCCTCTGCCTCAGTTTCCCCCACAGTTTCTCGGACCCAGGGACACCCATGCCTCGTAGGCCCAGCTACCCTGCCCTGTGACTGGGGCCTGGTGCTTGCTTGCAGCTTTAATGTCCTCTTTCATGAAACAGAGCTAAGAGGCTGCATGCCCTAACAGGTTGTGATGCGAAGTGAATCCACGCACTCGGTGCTTGGGAGGGGTCTGCCGCCCACCTGGATGCCCAGCAGCACCCGGCCGGGGCAGATGAGTGATAGCCTCCTGGGCACTGCACTGTAGGGCCTCGAACCCTAATCCAACGCCAGGAGCCCACCCCCACCCTGCTCACCAGCCTGGGCGGAGCGAGGGGCGGAGCGAGGGCGGGGCCGCAGACCTTTTCTCCTCGCGCCCCCGAGCACTGGCTGGGCGCGCTGCGCTTTCTGCTACGCTGTCTGAACCGACTCCACGTCCGTGAGTGGGTGAGTGGGGCCCCTGGCGGGGTGCGGGTCTGGTTGGAGAGTGGTACCCACATGCCAAAGTTGTGAGTCCCTGTCAGGGCACACAAAAGAACCAACCAATGAATGCATAAATAAGTGGAACAACAAATGGCTGTTTCACTCTTCTTTCAAATCAATAATAAAGTATAAGAATAAAAGTCCGCTCTGCTTGCTCTCGTACCCGCTGGCTTCCTGCCAATCCTGTGCCCCTAGCTTGCTGTGATGGAGGCCGCAGCCCAGTTTGTGGTCGAGAGCCCTGATGTGGTATACAGCCCGGAGGCCATTGAGGCGCAGTACGAATACCGGACAACAAGGGTCAGCCGCGAGGACGGTGTCCTCAAGGTGGGCTAAGGACGGGGAGGCCGGGGGCTTGGAGACCCAGAGAGCCGGGAGGGGGTGGGATTGCCCAACGTCTGCGGCCCCAGGCTCACTGCGCTGCTTTCCCTCAGGTGCACCCCTCATCCACGCGCTTCACATTCCGGACCGCCCGGCAGGTCCCCCGGCTGGGGGTCATGCTTGTCGGCTGGGGTGGCAACAACGGTTCCACGCTCACCGCTGCTGTGCTGGCCAACCGGCTTCGCCTGTCCTGGCCCACGCGCACGGGTCGTAAGGTGGGGGTCGGGTGGGTTGTTGCGGAAGCTAGGGCTCCGCTGGAGTCCCCGTGCATGACACGGGCTCTGAGAGCTCTGAGAGGATGGGTCTCCGGGGGCTTGGACTCCAAGGGTCTTAAGGGAGCGGAGCCTAAGGTGGTGGCAGGCTCTGGAGAGGGACCTTTGGGGGGGGAGTGGCTTACGCCCTATCTTGGGGCAATTTGGGAGGGGCCTACAGGCCCTCCCACACCACGCCCACCTCAACGACACTGTCTTGTTCCGCGCACCCCCACCCCCACCCCGCCCCCAGGAGGCCAACTACTATGGCTCGCTGACCCAGGCAGGCACTGTTAGCCTGGGCCTGGACGCTGAGGGCCAGGAGGTGTTCGTGCCCTTCCACACGCTGCTGCCCATGGTGTCGCCAGAAGACCTCGTGTTCGACGGTGGGCAGGGCCCTGGGTCAGAGGTGGGGTGGGAGACGGGGCCGCAAGGGGCTCAGCTGTAGGGCCTGGCTGAGCCTGAGGGTTGCCTCCAGGCTGGGACATATCTTCGCTGAACCTAGCCGAGGCTATGCGGCGCGCGCAGGTGCTGGATTGGGGGCTGCAGGAACAGCTGTGGCCGCACATGGAGGCCCTGCGCCCAAGACCCTCGGTCTACATCCCAGAGTTTATCGCAGCTAACCAGAGCGCACGCGCAGACAACCTCATCCCTGGCACGCGCGCGCAGCAGGTGCAGCACTTGTTCCCACTACTATTTGCCCCTCACCCGCTACCTGTTCCCCATTTGCCCCTGCATTGTTCCCCTTTTGTCCCCATGCCCCATCCCGAGGGTCCCGGCCCCTCTTTGCACTTGGGGAGCTGAGTAGTCCAGGCCTCCACAGGTCAGGGAGCCTGTACTACCTACCCCCCTCCGTAGCTGGAGCAGATCCGCAGGGATATCCGTGACTTCCGGTCCTGCGCGGGGCTGGACAAAGTCATCGTGCTGTGGACAGCGAATACGGAGCGCTTCTGCGAACTGGTCCCAGGCCTGAATGACACTGCTGAAAACCTGTTGCGTACCATCCAGGTGGGTGCACCCCAGAGTGGAGCATGGTCAGGGTCAGCCCCAAGGACCCCTCCACTGACTGCCTGCCTGCGCCCGCAGCTAGGTCTGGAGGTGTCACCTTCCACACTCTTCGCTGTAGCCAGCATCTTGGAGGGCTGCGCCTTTCTCAATGGGTCCCCGCAAAACACTCTGGTGCCTGGCGCACTTGAGCTCGCATGGCAGCGCCGTGTCTTTGTGGGCGGAGATGACTTCAAGTCAGGTCAGACCAAGGTCAAGTCTGTGCTGGTTGACTTCCTTATCAGTTCTGGCCTCAAGGTGCGTGAACCTGGGGGGTACGTGGACCTGGGTGTACGTGGCTCAGGGGGTGGGGTCTAATTCCAAGCTCTGGGGCTCTTGCATTGCGGGGTCTGCAGCATCTGCGTGCCCCTTGTTCCTGTAGACCATGTCCATCGTGAGCTACAACCACCTGGGCAACAATGATGGGCAGAACCTGTCAGCGCCGCCGCAGTTCCATTCCAAGGAGGTGTCCAAGAGCAGTGTGGTGGACGACATGGTGCAGAGCAACCCGGTGCTCTATGCACCTGGCGAGGAGCCCGACCACTGCGTGTGTGGGATGCAGGCAGGGGATGGGGGGGTGGGGGGCGTCACCTGGCCAAGGAGGGAGACGTGTGTGACCCCATGCCGCCCCACAGGTGGTTATCAAGTACGTGCCATATGTAGGTGACAGCAAACGCGCAATGGATGAATATACATCAGAGCTGATGCTGGGCGGCACCAACACGCTGGTGTTGCATAATACCTGCGAGGTGCGGAGTGCATGGGGGCAGGAGTGGGATCCCCCACACCTGCCCATGCCACCCATCACCTGACCCACTGGCCCTGCAGGACTCACTCCTGGCTGCGCCTATTATGCTGGACCTGGCGCTGCTGACAGAGCTGTGCCAGCGGGTGAGCTTCTGTACTGACTCAGATCCGGAACCTCAGGGCTTCCACCCCATGCTGTCACTGCTGGGCTTCCTCTTCAAAGCACCGCTGGCTCCACCGGGAAGCCCTGTGGTCAACTCACTCTTCCGACAGCGCAGCTGCATTGAGAACATCCTCAGGTGTGCCCTACCTGGGGGGCCCCTACCCGTAGTCCTATGCTCACTCAGGGCTGGGCTGGTCACAGGGCCCTAGGGTTTGGAGGTCCTGCTGATTCCCCACCATCCTCCAGGGCCTGTGTGGGGCTTCCACCACAGAACCACATGCTTCTGGAGCACAAGATGGAACGCCCCAGCCGCAAGCAAATTGAGCATGTGGCCACCGCCTGAGGTGGTGGCCATACAGCTCCCAGCAACTCCTACCCCCTTTGCCTCTCTGGACCCACCCTTCCAGGCCTCCCCAAAGACAATAAAGGCATTGCCACTATCAGCCACACTTGTGGGTTTGGGGGGTTTTGACCTAACCCTAACCACCTCCCAATTTTTCACCTGGCAAAGACTCCTATCTACCCTTCAAAACTTGTCCCAACCCTCGGGGACTTTCCAGAACCCCCCTGAAAGTGGGGCTGAGACCCCCAGGATATGGAGGGTGTGGCTGCAAGCCACAGTGAAGTAATCAAGACCATACACCAAAAACCAAAACAAGTTACATTTATTGATGGGGGCCCACCCCTTACTGTCCAAGGAAAAGGAGGCCCCCAAGGAGTCTCCCAGGACAAAATAGAAACGGGTGAGGGAGGAGAGTTGGGCCCATACAGAAAAGAGCATCTCTGAGGTCCTTGCGTTTTTGTTTTTAATAAAATGAGAGTCCTTCATGTGGGCCTCCAAGCCTTGGCCAGGAGTCCAGCTGCCCGAGGTATGACCTCAGACCCTCCCCCTTTAGACCACTGGGGCCCCTGACCCTTGGCCTTGGGCAGGGGCTCTGGGCAGAGGCGGCTGGCAGTGGGCAAGGGGCTTGCTACCCCATCACACGCTCATGGTCATCCCGGGCGAGTACTGCGGAGAAACGAGGGGGTGGCGCGCGGGGGGGGGGGGGGTCGGGTTCAGCTGTGGCCTAGGCTGGGACCCGCCCCCCAGGGAGAAAGGGCCGGGTGGGGCAGGGGGCAGGTGTCCAAGTTAGGGAGTTGAGGCCGCCCTGGGGCGTGGGTCACAGGGTGGGGGCAGGGTAGGAGTGTGAGACCAGGGCAGGATGGGAAGGGGAGAGGGGAGGAAAAGGATACCGCGGCCGCCCCCCCACCTGGCCCGCCGCGGTCACGGTCTTGCTCTGGCCCCCCGGCCGCCCCGCCGGGGCCTGCCCGCCAGGCCCCTCCGGCCCGACGCCGCCGCAGGGGGGGAGTCGACGCAGTCGCTTACACTTTCGCTCGGGAACGGGTGCAGGAAAGTCCCGGTGGCCGCCATCTCGCCATCATCCCGCGGGGTGCCCGGGGCGGTACTCAGGCCGGCCACGGCGCCGGGGGAGCTCTGGGGGTAGCCGCAGTCAGCAGAAGACTCCTGTCCTGACCCCACCACCACCGCGAGGCCCCTGCGCAGTCCGCCCCACACCCCGGCCTCGCCTGAGCGTGGCCCCTCACCTTCGGCAACCCGTCCATGTCGCCCGAGCCTGAGGATGACAGACAAGGGAACACACGGCTCATGCACCTGAGTCAGGGTCCACCAGTCCCTCCCTGAACCACGCTCCTATCCCCCCCACAGCCGCACCCAATCCCTCAGCCCAGCCACTGGGGGTCCCGAAGGAAGGCCTAAAGGGATATCAGTGCTGGTAGCCAGGCGTCCCCACGGTTTAGTTACTGGACCCTCACCCAGTGCGGCCCAAGTCACTGAGTCGCCCACGAAGGCTCAGGGTGCGACCTCGATGCCCCTACAGGGAACACAGGTGGAGGGGCGGCTGGGGGGGAGGGGGCGCATCAGCGGGAGCATGAGGCTAGCAAAGCAGCCTGTGGGGGGTGGGTCAAGAGCCACCCACTCACCCAGAGATCCGTTCACTTGGTGAGAGTCCAGCGTGCTCATGGCTGCCATAGGGCCCTCCGGGCCCAATGGGAACTGTGGGCAGAGGGGGGGTGTGGGACTTTGGCCACTGCCCCACCAGAGCAGCCCCTCTCCCACAGCTCCCCACTTACATTAGCCCTGCCAGTGCCTGGCCCCATTGGATTCATGATGGTGTACATGTTCTCACTGGAGTTGGTGGAGTCTGGGGAAGATGGTGCATGAAGGTGGATATGAGAGGCCTCTCCCAAGCACACCCCTCCCCTTGCCACCCAGGCCCTAGTACCTCCAGGGCTGGGCATGATGGGTGTTCCAGGGGGCCCACCGCCTCCTGGGGGTCCCTACACACAGAGGTAGACAAAACATTAGAAAGGCCCCCACCTGCTACCCTCCATCAGGTCTCCCAGCGTTGGCCCCAGGGCCCCACTTACCGTATAGCTGCCAGGGGAGGAAGCGGAATAAGGGATCTAGGGAGAGGGGCAGCTGTGAGCAGTCCAACTGTATCCACCCCCAACCCAATCCACCCCCCCACCCGACTCCCCAACTCACCGAGTTGCCACTGGGGCTGGCCCATGGGCCACGAACTCCAGGGCCCCTATTAAGAGATGGTGGGTGGACATGAGCTGGGCCAGGCAGCACACCAGCCCCCCCCACCCCCACCCCCACCCCATGGGCCAGGCCCCATTAGCCCAACATGTGCTGTTGGCTAATTTGTAACCACTTGGAAATCCCAACCCATCACTCATTGGCCTTTGGGTCTTAGCTTCCCCACCCAACATTCGAATAAATAATATCCCAGGCTATTGTGCTAATCCAGCCCAGGAAACTGGGTGGTGGCCCTCGTGAGCACACTCCAGGGGTCCCCTATGGCCTTACATGTTCATTGTGGGCAGGCCTGGGCCAGCAAGGGAGTTGGGTGGGGGCCGCATGCCACCTCCGTAGCTCTGTGAAGGGGGAAAGGGCCCTGAGTGCAGGCCAAGAGGGGAGAGCTCCTGAAGCCCCCTGGGTTCACCCCTTACCTGGGCCCCAATGCTGGCCATGCCCCGTGGAGGAGTCACCCTCTGCATTGGGCCCATACTGGGATGCCCTGGGGTGGGAGCAAAGAGAGGTGGTTCAGGTTGGGACACACACCTGGGGGGGTAGGAGGGGTTGTACAATGAGGCAGCCCGGATGAAGCACTTAAAGCTGGGATCCTGATGGTGAACACCAGCTGGAGCTTCTCTACTCACCCTGAGCACGTGGGGAGGGGTCCATGGTGCCAGGGAGGAGGGGCTGGGAGCCGGGGAGGCCCACAGGAGGCTACAGAGGAAGCATAGCAGCAATGAGTGTTGGAGCCCCCACCCCAGCCCAGCTCCTGCCCCCTCCCTCCAGTCTGTCTGCCCTCTGTCACCTGACTTGGCATCCGAAGAGTGGGCCGGGGACCCCCTGGGAACCTCGGTGACATGAAGGGCTGGAAGAGGTGGACCAGAGGTCAGCACGTCTCCCTACCCACTCACCCCCACAAAGCAACCTGGTTCCTGCTGTGCCCAGGTCCAAAGCCTGGCTCACCCCCTCCTCCAGGCCCAGCCAGCAAACCACAGTGGCCAGTTCCTGGTGTGTGTGAGCAGAGGAGCAGGGTGTGCATGGTCAAAGGGGCAGAGGTGTCACATGTCCTTACCTGAATGTGAGGCCCCATCATGGGGGTGTTGGGGTTGTGGGGGGGCGGCTGGGAGCCAAGGGGGCCCTAGGAGGACAGAACCAGATGGGTTGGGAAGAGCTAAGTCACCAGAAGCTCCACTGTTTCCTGAGACCCTGCTCAGTCTGGCGGAGGGAGGTGAAGTGGAGGGGACGCCATGGAGGCAGGAGGGTGGGCCACTCACCTATCTGCAGGACTGGGGATGTCCCCTACAGGAGGGGTCATGGGCCAGACCCGTGACTCAGAAAGCCATGCTCTGCGGGCCCAGGCACCCTGGCATGTACACACACAGGTCTAGTGTGCAGAGATCTCACCCTCTCCTAGCCCCACCAAGGCCCACATGTGCATCCCCACCGTACCTACAACCCTCTCACCCAACTCCAGCCTGCCCACCTTGGGGTTTCTCCCAACCTGGGACGCCCACCCATCAGCACCTGCACCTGTCATTCTCTGACACGTGTACCCAGGATCAGGGGGACAAGGGCCCCAGCCCTGGCTGTACCTGGAAGAAGCCAGGTGCCATGGGACCTGCTGCCACTGCATCGTTGGGGGCTATGCTCCCCATCACAGGGCTGGGGGCAGCTGCAGCACTCTGCAGGGTGGGGGAGACACGAGGGTGTGGTCAGGCCAGTTCTGCCCCAATGCTCCCTCAGCAAATAGCCAGTCCCACAGAACCCAAGCCACCTGACCCTCTGTCCAAGCAGGGGAAGATGCCTGGAGGGTCCTCTAGGTGACAGAGCAGCTGCCCCTGTGTCCCCACCCCAGTTTAACAACCCTGACAAGTCTACAGATTCAGATTTGTTGGGTGGCTTTGAAAGGGCTCTGCCTCTTTGCTGCACCTGAGAACCTGGAGGTGGTCAGGGCCCAACCCAGTTGAGCCCATAGCCCATGAAGAAGGTCAGGGATCCAGAGATTCCCAACCCCCTGTGTCCAGAGCCTGAGGACTATGAAGGTCTGAAAATGTCAATCACCCAGGACTGGTATGCCCTCAGTTGTCCAACACAGGCTGATTCTTTCCATCTGAATTCAACCTCCGTCTGGTAGGGGCACCATCCCTACCTAACCCAAGCCAGGCCCTTCCCAACACACCCAGTGTCGTCCTGGCTGACAAGGCAGCTTAGCTGGACCCCCAGTTCTACCTAACACACCTCAAATAAACAGACAAAAGATCATTCAACAGCTTCAAGATGAACCTCCCTCCCCAGGGTTCCTCCTCAGAGCTGCTGTGCAGACTACTCCCCCCCCCCATTCCAAGAGAGAGGGGAGGAAGAGCTAGACTCCCTAGGTGCAGTCTCCAGGCCCCCAACCTCTCTTCAGATGGAGGAAGGGAGAAGGGCAGGTGCTAGAGGGGCTTGAGGGGCATTATCTTGTGGGCCAAGGGTAGAGATACAAAGGGAAGGCTGACAAGTCATTTCCTCTGCTCAGTTCCAAGTCCCAGGCTTGTCAGCTTTTGGGGCCCATAGAGCAGTGGGGGAGGAGGGATGGAGGGCTAGTCTATAGGGCAGAGGGGACACATCAAAGGATAGGGAAAGGCATCGAGTTAGAGAGCACTTTTCTGGGGGCCCCTCCACTCCTGTCTGTCACCCACCCTCCACACCTACCCCACCAGGCCCCAGGAGGAAAGGGATAGTCTTCATCACAGCTGTTTCTGAGGCTGGCATAAGCCAGCACCAGGGGTGATCAGGAATGTGTGGAACTGCAGCCACTTGGGCTCAGGGGAGTTAAGCAGTAGCCCAGTCACATTTCCTGCCCTACAGGAGTGGGGCAAGGGGCTCCTGAAGACACTCTTCCCTAAGCGAAACTGTAGTCTGACACCCTTCCTGCTCCTTCTCAAAGGTCTGCCTCCAAAGGACTCCTGCCCAGGCCCCAAGCTGGGGGTACTGGTGGGAGCCCCCACAGGCCTACAGTGGCTGAGAGCATTCCCAAGTCCCAGCACAGGTCATCTGAAAGTCTAATCAACCCTGGGGGGTGAGGAGGACAAAGCTCTCAGCCCCTGGGTGCCCACTGCCTCTACCTCACTACAAAACAAACACAGTCTGATGGCCAGTAGCAGCTACTCTGGCAGGAGCCTGCTTCAGTGGCTGGAGGGGGACACGTTCTGAGCCCTGGGTCTGTCCACCCCACACTGCCTACCCCATAGGAAGGGAAGCAGCCCCCCTTCATAGCCACAGCAGGTGCCAGAGAGTTTCCTGGTCAAGGAGGAGAGGGTGGTGGTAGGGAAGGCTGCAAGCAGAGCTCAGGACCATGAAGGGGCGATATAGGGTACCCCTCACTTCTGTGGCTCCTCAACTCTAGGCCCTGAAGGGGTAATGCACAGCCTCCTCTGGACCCCCACGTCAATCATCCACTCAAAAGCACCCACCCAGAGTTGCCATGATAATGGCCTAGGCGCTGGCATTTTTTCGAGATGCCCAAGTGGCCTGGAGGGGAGGGGGTTAGAGGAGGGCTGCAGCCCCCCTGGGAGGGTGGGGAAGGTTCTCTCAACTAGAGTGGGGGCTGCAGGGACCCATCACCCTGTGCACCCCCATCACTGTGCCTGCGCTGTGCCCAGGCCCTCTGCTGCCATGGTAACTGGTGCACACAAGGAAGCACGCTCACACCAATGTGGAACCCTAGTTCCTTGCCCTCCCAGGAGGCACCAGAAGCTGTCAGACCCAGGTGGGGGCTGGGGTGCTTTGGGGCCACGGGGGAGACACTGGAGAGGCACAAGGAGGAACAAAGCTCCAGACACCCCTGGGCCCCGGGTCTGGTGGAACTGGGACACAGGGACAACAAATGCACAGAGGGATCTGATGGGGGAAAACAGCAGGGACCCTGGCTTCCATGTAGCGCACATGTGTGTGGCAACTTCAGGTACATGGCAAACCCCTGCCCCTGCTGCACCCTGGCCCTGCAGAGGCCTGAGTTCAGGTGCCATTACAAAGAGAGAGGTGGGGGCAGCTGTGCCCTGGGAGGCCTGAGGGGAAGAGGTGAGGGCACCAGCTGGAGGACAGTGAGGGCAAAGGGTGGAGGGGGTGGAAAGGGGGAAATTGCCTGGAGCTGCACCTTCCCCAGTAGCTGGCTGAGTTGCTGCCTGGCCCTCAGGCCCACAGCCTAGGGTCCTCAAGCCCTCCCTGGTCTGCCCCTGATCTGTCTGAGGGGCCAGGGTGAAGAAGATAAAGGCAGGGGGCTGCCATCTGCACCCCATGACAAGATGCCACCCATCTCCTCATGTCTCTCTCTCACACTCACTCACACACACACTCCTCTCTCCAAACAGGCCTCTGGTGCCGTCCCTCCTCATCAATCAAGAGGGAAACTGAGGCCAAAGAGGTAAGTCAGCAACCCCAGTCATAGAGAAAGTCATAGGTGCTGTCAGCTGAACTTCTGAAATCCTGGCTGGGCTCCTACCCCAGGAGGCTCAGAAAGGCTGGGTTGGCAGGGGACAGGTAGTAGTGGAGGTAGGAGCTACAGTCTGTCTAGCTTGGATCAGGGGCTCAAGTGAAGGGGAAAAAGAGGAGCCAGCCTCAGGAAGGTGTTGGGGTTGCGGTGCAGTGAAATGAGCCTCCCTGTAAGTGACCTGGGGCCCAGTGGAGGGCACAGGGACGCAGGCACCCAGCCCTCCTAAGCCAAGCACAGGCCACACAGCCACCCCCCACCACCCCACCCTTCTCCACCCCCACACCAGGCCCCAGGCCCCAGGCCCACCACCTTGCCCATGCCGGGTCCCTAGGGCGGGACTCACGTAGTCCTGGAAGGCCTTGGCCTCACTTGAGTGCTCGCATGCCTCTCTGCGGTCAGGCGCTGCACAGTACAAGTCCCAGAACACGCTGTGGGTGGCAGGGAGAGTTGATGATTTCCCCAAGTACCCCCCACCCAGCCCCCTCCATAGCCTGCCCACACCAGCCCCACACGCACCACCACCAGGAATGCAGGAAGCCTGGGGGCTCCCCCAGTGTGATGTTCTTCTCCCATCGGATCTGCACAGGAGAAGGAAGGCAGGTGAGGAGCCACTGCCCAGTCTGCTGGATCCCCATCCCCCCTCAGGCAGGGAACATGGGGCAGGGACCAGGGGACCTTGCAAGGTAGCCAGGAGGGGACAAATGGGTAAGCACAAGGGCAGAGGATTGCAACAGATCCTCAGATGGACAGAGAAAAGCCTCTATGCCAGCTTTGGGTCCTGACCCACCCCAGCCCTTAGTTCCTAGGGCCTTCAGAGGGGCCATCTGACACAACCACTGGAGCCCCAACAGAAACTGGGAGGAGAGGGACCCTGGGGTAAGGGTAGAGAGGCCAGTCCAGCTTACCTCGGACAGAAAGGTCTGAGCTGACTTCTGGGCACCAATGTGCAGCAGGTACTCATACACATACAGCGCCAACCTGAGGGTGGGGCGGAAGTGGCTCAGGCTCTCAGGAGGCCTGGGATCAGGTCAGCCTCAAACCTGTCCCCAAGGGTCCCAGGCCAGGCACCTGCCTTCAGATGGGCAGGTGGAGACGAGGGGCATGGGGCCCACAATGGGCCCTCACTGCACCACCTCTAGCCTCACTCACTGTATGCCCTGGTCCCCCAAACCCCCATCTCCCCCACTCCTCACAGGAGATGGCCTCCTCCCTAGCTGCTCAGTCTTGCTAAGTCCTACACATCCATCAACACCCAGCCTGCAGGTCCCTCCTCTAGGCAACACTGCCAGCAGTCCCCAACCCCCTATTTCCAGACCAAATTCTAGTCAATTCAACACCCTCTTGTGGACTAAGTCCTAGCGCCATCCTGCTGATGCCAGGACCGCAGAGCAACCTTGGCCCCGGAGAGGTCTTCTGCCTAGAGAAAGGGCTCCTAGGTATCACTCCTGACTGTATGCTACATGACGTCTCTAAGCAGGCATCTTGAGCCATGCACCCAGCACCAGCACTTCATTCACTCCCAGCCTTGCCTGATGAGGAAGGAAAGGGCCCTCCTCTCCTCCCTGAGGCCTTCCTCCTCCAGGTGTCCCTGGGCCCCATCCTCTTCCTGGGGATCAGTGCCTGCCAACTCTCTGTACCAGCCCTCAGGGAGTCTGGGACAGTGTGGGTGGGTGAGGGGAGATGGGGCCAGCAGTTCTACTCGGCTGCCAAACGCCCACAGTGCCTGGTACACCCCCCCTCAAACTCAGCAGCAGCCCACCCCAAGAGTATGGGACACCAGCCAACCAGCAGCGCCTTCTTTGGGCCACACAGGAAGGTCTGCCCATCCACACTGCCTCCCAGGCCTCTCCATCCTTTGCCTCCACCTCTGCTTCCCCTCCCATCTGTCTTCTACACCAGCTGGCGGAGGGACAAGATCCAGCCCCCTAGCCATTCTGAAGCCACCCACTCCACTGACACAGACCCCTCTGGATGCCTCAGGATCCTCCTACTGCCCAGTGAGGACTGAGGTGGGCTGAGGGGGGAGGGGGTCTGGATCCAAGACTGGAGGATCCCCGAGGGCAGGCCTGAGGCTATGCCTCCAACTTAACTGGCCACTCTCGGGAGGCTGACAGCCCCATCTAAAAATAAACTTGCTTTGACTCACCCTCCTGCTCTCCCGCCCTTCCCAGCCAGGCTCCTCATTCCTCACATCCCAGCCCCTGAACCCATCAGACACCCCTGCCAGCTCCAGCCCTCTGTCCTGCCCCCACTACCAGCCCCACGGATCTGCCCTTACACTGGATCCTCTTCCTTCCTTCATCCACCTGCCCATTCTTTCATTCATTCATTCAACAAACATTGGCCCAGGGCCTCCTTGTGTAATGAACACACAGACCCCTGTCCCCCTGGAGGCTACCTGCTTGTGAGAAGGAACAATGGAGCAACAATACAAGAAGGCAAGCTATATGGTGAATTGGGAGGCAGTGTGTACTACGGAAGGACAAGAGGGGGATGTTGGGGGTTCTGAGAGGCAGCCATCTCAGGGTGAGGTGTGTCCATGGTTCACACTGCACCACGTGACCTGTGACAGCCACCCAAGGGACAGGGATGGGGCACAGAGGAGTAGGGCTCATGGCAGTCACACAGCTCCAAGTGTGTGTGTCCCCCAAGACTGGCCACAGTCCACACCATGTCATCACACCCCTCTTGGCAGTGCCTCCAGCCCAGGACCCCCAGATTCTGATGTTGCACCCCCCCCAGCAGTCTCCAGCATCTGTCCCTCTCCAGCACAGTCACCTTCCCTGCCCCCTGGACTCCAGGCTCATCTGTCCAGCTCACTCCTGTGATACCTCCCTTTCTAGAGGCTTCCTGAGCTTTCTCAGGTGACCTGCATTCCCAGGCCCATATCCATTGGTGAAAGAATGGACATGAAAAGCCCAGACCTGTTCACCACCCCATCCTCTGGGCAAAGAGAGAAGCTAAGGGTTCCAGCCAGCCCCTTGCCCACTTTGGGGGTCAGTGCAGGGAGCAGGAAAGACTGGAGGAATGAGAAACCAGAGACAGGTAGCAAGATGGAGTTGGGGGTTCAGGATGGGGGAGGGCACGGGCTACACTCTGGCCATACACCCCCAGGGGCAGAAGGCCCTTTTCAGGGGACCCTAAACCTCCTGAAGAAGTGGCCCTGGCCTGGCCAGGCATAGCTCAGAGGTTGAGCATTGACCTAGGATCCAGGGGATCGAGGTTTGATTCCTGGTCAGGGCACATGCCCGGGTTGCCGGCTCTATTCCCAGTGCATGAGGCAGCCAATCAGTGATGACTCTCTCATCATTGATGTTTCTATCTCTCTCTCCTCCTCCCCATTCCTCTCTCTGAAATCAATAAAGATATATTAAAAATAAAATTTAAAAAAGTCATCCTTGGCCCCACCATATCCACCAAGGACTCCATGCTGCCAGCCCACCAGGTCCTTCTCCATCTCCTGCGGCCCTGGACTGTCCATGGTGGCATCTGACCTAGACACAAGTCTAGGAGCCCATGCCTGCCTGCTCTACTCTCTATCAGTCTAGGCCTCTCCTTTCCTCTCTCTAGGCAACCTCCCTCCTGCTCTGATGACATCTTCACACAACTGCACACAGGGTGCTCCAGCCTGGCCTTCCCAAAACTGGGGTCCACCATCCATCTGGCATCTAAAGGCCCAACCTCAACTTGCCCCCACCATAGCTTCTCCTCAACCTCACCCCTGTCTCCCATCCCACACCTGTGTGGTCCAACCTTGGTGGTCTGGCCTTGACTCACAGAGGTGTGGTGCATGCTGTCCCCCAAGATTGAGATCACTACACTTATTAAATTCGGGTAAAATATATTTTTAAAAATATATCTTTATTGCTTTTCAGAGAGGAAGAGAGAGAGCTGAAACATCAATGATGAGAGAGTCATTGATCGGCTGCCTCCTGCATGCCCCCAACTGGGGATCAAGCCTGCAACCCGGGCATGTGCCCTGACTGGGAATTGAACCCCGATCTCCTGGATCCTAGGTCGATGCTCAACCACTGAGCCACGCCCGGCCAGGCAGGGTAAAACCTTAAGGAGAAAGTTCTCTCCTGCCATTTCCACCACACACCTGGTCCAGGTCACCATCTCTCTTACCTGAATTTTGACAGTACCCTTCCAATGGCTGCTCTCTCCCAGCCCCTAGACTCTCCACACCTCCTTGACAGCATTCTTCGCTAGACCTTCCACTGCCCCCAACACACATACTGGCCACCCTCCACGCTGCGCCTTTGCACAAGCTGTTTCCCTGCCTGGGGCACTTCCACCTAGAGACTTCCATGTCACCTGTCAGAGGCTTCCCTGTTACACCTACTCCCCACTCCCCTGCGCCCAATTTCTCCCTATCATCTTATTTATTCCCAGTTGACACGTCTTTGCTCACTGTCTGCAGCCCCCACTGAAATGTAGCTGGGAGGGCAGAGATTTGGTCTCTTTCCCTCCCTGCTGAGCTCACAAGACCATCCTGGGCCCCTAGCCACCCAGATCCCCTCCTGAGATGTCAGGACAACTACCTGAAGTGGTTGGTGAGCACTGTTTCGATGTTAAGGATTTGGGGGTTTACCCCAAGAGCAAAGAGAAGCTGGAGAAGATTCTCAGTTTTGCTGACTTTTCTTATGTGTTGACACTTTAATTTTCACCAGGATTCAGTCACAGGGAGGAATTCTGGGCTGTTTCTCTTGTTTTGGGTAAAAAGTTTTATAGCCAGGACATTGGGTCAGGTTGTTTTGGGACCTCTAGGGAGGACTTAGGCCTCTGATCATCCAGGCTCTGAGCTCGGTTACAGGGGAGAGCAGGGCTCTGGAGCCAAATCCCAGGGAAGCAAATGACTTGCAGAACAAAGAGCCCACCCAATGGAGGGGCTCCTGCTACAAGAAGGCAGGTGGTTGGCAGGGAGCGTGGGATGACTCCACCATAATTATCAAGAATTACTATAATTACCAGGAATTAGGGTAACGAGTGCTCCCTGCCCAGTACCCTCCTACCCCTTGAGGCCCATGGATGCACACACTGCTGGGGACAGGGAGAGGCCATGTACTCACAGCCTTGTTTCACCACCTGACCCCATCTTATCGACCAGCCAGTTCCCAGTGATGCCCCCCAAATGGACTCTCCAGCCCACACATTTCCTCCCTCCTATCTGCCACCCTCAAGGCCAGGACTTCAGCTATCTCTTGCCAGGATGGTGGCCAACCTCCTCATCAACCTCCTGGCAGCCTCTGCTGCTTACAGCTTTTCTCCCACCCAGTGGCCAGTGATAACCCCCCTCACAAATTCCACCCCCACCTTCCCCCTCCTCCCATTCTCTTCCCAGATGCCTCCTCTTCTCAGGCCCTTCCCCAGAGGCTTCCCTGTGTCCACTGACACTGTTCAGCCTCCAGGACTCAGCCTAAGGGTTCCTTCCTCAAGAATCTCTTACCCATGCCCTCACCAACAAGGATGCCCATGGTCAAACCTGGAAGCAGGGATAGACACACAGGTGACTGTCTCACCTGCTGGGCTATAAACAAACTCTCCGTGGCTAAGTGCCATTCTCAAAACCAATCCCAGGAGAAAAACACAAGTTGCTCAGTAACGCCAACCATCGTTGCCATTTATGGATCTATTCTAAATCCACTTGGCAACACAAAAGTGCTCAAGGAGATACACACATACAGCAGATGTTTAGACCTCTCCCCCCAATTCAAAGGCAGAGCCTCTGAGACAGAAATAGAGCAATACAGAGGGCACAAAGGGTCCTCCAACTGTCCCTGTCACTTTCATCCCTAAGTTAAAAAGACCCAAGCCCTGGCCTGTGTGGCTCAGTTGGTTGAGCACTGTCCCATGCACCAAAAGGTTGGCAGTTCGATTCCCAGTCAGGGCCCATGCCCAAGTTGCAGGCTCCATCCCAGGTCAGGGTGTGCAAGAGGCAGCCAATTGATGTTTCTCTCTCCCTCTCCCTTCCTCTCTCTCTAAAATAATTTTTTTTTTTTTAAAAAATTTTAAATAAATAAATAAATAATAAAAAGACCTAAAACCAACAACAAATGCAAACTAGTTAGTTCTGGGTGGCAGTCACTCATGGGCTTCCCCATAGCCTCAGCGTATTTACTATTTACAGGAGAGGCTGTGCCTTGATTCAGGCAGTCCATTAGGACCCCAGCCTCCCTTTCGCCCTCCATGCCACCCCATCACTGTACTCCCTAAGCTTCGCTGTGCACCCCTGCTAGGCAGGAACCCTCAATCAGTGTACCCAGCAGCTGCTCTGTTTCTGAGGCAGTCTGGCCCAGACCCCACATTGAGATGGGGGGTCAGAAGGGCTCAGGAGAAAGAGAGGAAAACACAGTCCAGGAGAGCCAAGGACTTGAGCAGTGCAACTCCTTCACTCCATTTCACAGAGAAGGAAACTGAAGCTCAGAGACAGGAAGTGGCTCAGTTGGTGGCTACCTGCAGCCTCTCAGGCAGTCCTTTCGAGAATCCTGCAAGGCTGTCAGGCCACATTTCAGATAGCGAAACAGAGCAGTCAGCCTACCTCTCTAGTGCTCTCCGTGAGCTTAACAGGTCACTTCCTCTCTGGGCATCCCCTTTGGAGAAATGGGGGATGTAACCATATGGTATTTTATAAACTTCCTTTAGCAGCAGAACCCCATCTCCAAACCAACATTCTTCTAGGACCCTCTACAGGAAACAGATGAGCACAGGATGACTCTGGCCAAAAAGGAGACTGGAGAGCAGGTGACATGGCATCTCTAGCCTCCACAGGACATGTTTCTGCAAATTCCCCCATCCTCTGAGACCCTCTGCTGGACAGGCTAGGGAGTGAGGGGATGATGGGGGAAGTGGCCAGGATTCAGATAACCCCCTTTCCAGCCCTGGCCAAGAGCCAAGGCCAGGTTCAAAGAATCAAATCTCTGCTGGAATGTCTGATGGAATTGAAACCCAACTCCCAACCCCACTACCCTCAGCTCAAATCCCTGATTCTCTACCTTCTTTGCTCTCCACAGCCACATCTAAGCTGCCATCATCAGCTCTTACCCAGATCATTGTGCCCACCTCCCCTAAATCCCTTGGCCTCCACTCCCCACCCCCTATAAGCCCCACTCCACATGGGAGCTAGAGTGCACTTTGACACACAAGCCTCTCTGGCCCACAGTCCTCATGGGCAGCCCTTCCCCCATCCAGGGCACCAGCCCAAGATCCTTTGCCAGGCCTCATCCCAGGGCCTTTGCACTTGCTGTGCCCTCAACCACCTGCTATTCCTCCAGGTCTCTGCACACCTGACAGCCCCCTTATACTTCACTATTACCCACTTCCCCACTTCGCTTTCTTCATAGAGTATCTTGAGATCATCTTTCCGCTTGGCCTCCCATTTATTTGCCTTGACACCTGACTCCTTGCTAGAATGTGGGATTCTTCAGGACTGAGACCTGCCTTCCCAACCACCACACTCCACCCAGGCCTAGAAACCAGTGTAAGAGGACGACTCGGGGACACACCAGGACCCCCAGGTATGGGTTGACAATGCCAGACATGCCCTGCTTCCAACCTGGGCAGGAGCCAGATGCCAGTTTCGAAAAGTCTTTGTGCTTAAGGGTACTTGAAAATGGAACCCAACCTCAAAACTGTGCAGATGGGAAAGGGAGGCCTGAAAGGGCAGTTATTTGCCTAGCATCTTCTGGCCAGAAGAATCTCTTCTCCAAAATGACCCTAAAGCTGGGTAGAGAAGAGACACTTGTCCTTGTGGAGGAGAAGGAAGTCCCACTGTTAGCACAGGTAGAAGAGTCAGGACAAGAGAGGGGTGAAACAAGCCCACATCCAGGGCTCCTCTTTACTGCCAAGACATACAAGTCCTCACTGGCCTGGCCCTCAAGGAGCTTCATCAAGGAATTCTGCAGAATGACCCAGCTTCCTCTCTGTTCTTGCAGTCTGTTTCCCACCCAGGCCACTCTAAGTGGCTGGACTTCTTAGGATCCTGCGAATAGGCCACTGGCTATCAGACAAGGAAAGCTGTCCCTCCTGCAGGCACCTTTCCCTGGCACTTTAACAAAACTGCAAGCTGCTGGGTGCCCTTGCTGTGAGAAGGTCGCAGCTCCCAGCACCTTTCAAGTTCTCCCGCATCCTAAGAAATGGCACTGATATTACGTTTGCATTTCTCTGGAAAGAAAAATGAGCCTAGGAAAGGGGCACTCCCTTGCCTAATGCCACAGAGAAGGTAAGCGGCAGTGCCAGCTTCAGGCTGCCACCCCGCCCCAGACCAAACCCCCACCTCTGAGGGCCCCAGCCCCAATCTGCAGGGTCTGTGCGTTAGATACTGTTCTCCTACCAGCTCAAGGACACCTAGTACCCACTGCCCAGCGCCACGCCCAAAATAAGAGGAGGGGCTTCTGGGCTCCAACACCCAGAGGCCCGCGCCACAGGACTGAGCCTTGTGGCGTCCCCAGGGGTCCCACACAGCTGCCCAGAGGACAAGTGGCCTCTTTCAAGCTCTTCATGCAGCGCGAGGGTCCAGAAAGGCCAGGCTCCCCCGCCCTGGAAACTCCCCTGGAGAATGCGTGAAGCAGCCGGGATCGCGATCCCGCACCCACGCGCGTCCGCAACCTCACTCACTCAAGGTTTGACCGTCAAGGAGGTCTCGCGACCCTCAAGTCCTGCTCGGATCTCGCGCCCTGGTGTCTCACGCGTTCCCACAAATCTCCCAACCCCTCAAGCCTCTAGGGTGTCTCACGCCCCTGCAGTGTGGCGCGCCCCCGTTATCTTACACCCCTTTAACTCTGAGGATCTCGAGATGCCCCCTCAAACCTGACAACTCCTTGCGCCCCTCACGCCCCGAGTCCCGCGCGCCCCCTCAAATCTCGCGCCCCTCTGGTCTCGCACTCCCCCTCAAGTCTCGCGGCCCCTCAAGCGCACTCGGGTCCCGCACGCCGGGCACCCCGCGCCCACGTGCCCCTCGCGGAGCGCGCCGGCGTTGGGGCCCACGGAATCCGCGCCGCCGCCGAGCTCCGCCCCCGGTCCCCAACTCACTTCTCCCGGGCCTGACTGTCGGAGGGCACGGCCGAGCCCTTGCCCCCTTTGGCGTACATAATGCTCCGAGCCGCCGCCGCCCCGGCCCACACCTGTCAGGCGGCGCGGCTGGCGGCGCTCGTCGTCTCCATAGCTACCCCTCGCCCAGGGCCTCACCGCCCGGAGCCCTGCGCAGGCACCGCGGGCATCATCCGCGCGGGGGAGCTCCACACGGCGGCGGCGGCGGCGGCGGCGGCGGCGGCAGGGGCGGCCGCTCCAGCTTAAACCGCGGGTTTATTTTCTTCCTCTCTTCCCACAGCGCGGGCTGTTCCGGGAAGCGCGCGCCCCCTCCTCCCGCCGCGCGCGCCCCCGCCGGCCTCCCTGTCGCCCGCGGGCGCCGCTCTTAAAGGGGCGATGGCGGGCGTGCGGGTGGGTCCCGCTGCTGGAACCCTGGGCTGGGCGCGCACGCGCAGGGTTCTTCCCCCCACCCCGCGCGCGCGCGCGCGCGCGTGTGTGTGTGTGTGTGTGTGATGGCCACATACACGCAGGGCATGAGTGGAGACGGCCACCTTGGGACGCACAGTGGGACACAGCTGATCAAGGCTGTACACACACACCTCGGATAGGACCAGCCCCCCAAATTGCACACCCAGGAACACAACCACCCACTCAGTTGCAAATACAATCTCACATCCAGGACACACGTTAAGTCCGAACAGACCCTGGAACAACTACTGCTACGGGCGGTCACACTGGATGTATCATTCCCCAGAGCTCCCCACACCCAGCTCACCTAGGAACACACTATTACACACACACAGGTATATACAAAGCCCCAATAGTGGCTGTCACGGAACAGGGAGACACAGCTCATAGCTCACGTAGGCACACAGCCGCACAGAGACTCGCATATGCACAGCCATGCCACAGCTTCCCACGGCAGCTACTCTCCATCCCTCTGGAGCACTCTGTTGAAGCTTCCTGAGAGCTGGGTACATGGACCTGGAGTCTCACCAAGCCTGTGGACACCCACAGCCACACACACAACACAAAGACACATCACATGGACAAAAAACTCGTGGGTACCCAGGCCAAACCCTGGAAGCCACCATGCACGGCTTCACAGTCACACCCTGTGTTAACAGTATGTGCTGGGTGACTGTTGACTGGGTAACCCCTGGTTGGCTAGGCCTCTCAGCCTCAGTGCTGCCAGCTGTAAATGAGGCTCGAACCACCTTTAATTGTGCCTCTGCAGGAATCAAGGGTGCAGACAGTGGGTGCCCCATTCCTCCTCCTGGGGCCCTTCTGCCCCAAGGGGGCGTGCAGAAGAGATGGGGACACTGAGACAAGGACACCACAGGGCAGGAGTGCCTGGGCCCAGTGGAGGCCTGTGTGCAAGGGTATCTGTGGGCTGTGTTAGCAGACATGTGTGGGCTGGGGGTGGGGTCAGGGCGAGATGGTCCAGTTATGTGACTCCAGGTCTGGATGTTCCAATGACTGTTTGCCATGCGTATTCTTTTTTTTGCCCTAAGGAACAACCGCGAGTGTGTGTTCCTGTTCCTGCGTGAGCTCACGTGTGCGCTGTGGCTCTGCGGCAGTATTCTGTTCCACGGTTGTGCTGGGCACAGTGACGCAGTGTTAGGTTGTGTGCACGTGGGGGAGGCGCGCGCATGCGCGTCTGCCTCCACGCGTGGGCGGATTGGCCCTGTGTTGTGTGGTTGTGCACTCAGGTTTCCTGTGTCATATGTTTGTCTTGCTGGGGACGCCCCCTCCCGCTACCTGCGGAACCCCCATTATGCCTCCCTCTTTGAGGCTGCCCCCAGTATAGGATTCCGCCACCACCACTCAGGCCTGCATGCAGGCAGGAAGTGGGGAGCCGCTGGGGCTCCAGACGCAGGAAGAGGAAGGGAAGGGCCAGGCGGGCCCCAGTCCCGCCTCCATCCCAAGGGGCCCGGGTCAGGGGAGCGGGGAGTCGCTAGCCCTACCCACTTCCTGTCCAACTGCCTGTCCCCTCCCCCAACTTCCTCTCCCGCTGGCCTCCGCGGCCCCGCTGGCGCGGAGGAGGGGCACGCGCTACGAACTAATGGGGGCGCAGCCAACGTTCTTGCCTGGAGATGGGGACTGTCTAGCTCCCGGAGGGCCACCGGAGGTCGTGTGTGTCAAGGACACCCTCATCCTAATGCCTGCTTCCAACAAGGCACACAGAGAGTGTCGCTCACTCGAGTCACACAGCGTATGGTGACAGCTGGTACTTCGGGGCCCCGCAACCCCCCCCCCCCCCGTTTATCTCCCAAGGCTCCGTAGATCCCCAGGATTGTGTGCCATGGGTAGGTCCCTGTCCTTTCCGAGCATCGGTTCCCTTAGTCGATGGGAGTCTTCCCACATTTATTGAGCGCCTGTTGTGTACCGGGCTCGGGGACCCAGTCGGAGCACATTACTGCTCGGGGAGCACAGGGTATGATGGGGAAAGGGAATGGTCAAAAGCTGGCGAGTCGGTAGGATAACTTCACGGAGTGCCACGTGCCAGGCAGAGGGAGGGGTCTCCGGCGGAGGGGACAAGAAGATGGCAGGGTCAGCGCGGCTTCCGGAAGAGGGCGAGGAGAGAGAGGCGGAGGAAACCGCCGCCCCGCGAGCTGCAAAGGGAAAGGTGGGCCGGGGCTACCAGCGCAGTTCTCATGGCAACCAGGACGGATGTCCAAACACAGCTTCGGCGCCGGCGGAAAACTCCTGGAACAGCGGGCGTTGGGCCCCACGCGGCGTCTGGGAGGCTGAGCTGCGCGCACATCCAACCATGGTGCACGCATTGCTAGAGCATAACCCACAGAAAGAGCCCCCCCACCCATGTGAGGGTGGGCATGAGGAAAAACATTTTTTTAATAAGGGGAGGGGTGGATTTGAAAGATCTGTTCACACTGTAGGCACAGCAATGCTAAGGCCCTGAGGTGGGCACAGGGTTCAGATGTTGGAGGCAGAGAGGAGGGCTGTGTAGCTTAGCTGGAGCAGGGGAAAGAGGAGGGAGTGCAGAGGGGCCGGACCACTCGGCGGGGGAACGGGTTGGGATTTGTTCTAAAAGCAAGCTGTGGAGCTCGTAGGGATGGGATCTGCGTCCAGGTTTTAAGAAGCTTCATGGGGTTGCGGGATACATCGGGAAGGCTTGGAGGAAGCAGGGAGGTTGCTCCGGGAAGAGGCCCAGGTAGGCAGGGGCCATGGGCCAAGTCAGGGGCCTAGGAGCGGAGGGGTAAGCGAGGAGGTGAAGGGTCAAGACCTGCGACCTTTCGCCGGCTCTGGCCCACCCCCGTGTGGCTGCGCACGGGGACTGCAGCCCTGAGCTGGGTCTGTCTCCAGGGACCGACGACCCCCAAACTCCACCACGCGGAGTCCGGGGGAGTGCCTTGAGTGGGGGCAAAGCAGGTTCTGCTTGTGGGGTTTGGGGATGCCTGGAGGAGGGGCCGCCCCTCCCCTCGCTCACTCCCTTCCAGCCCTTCCATTTTAAGACTCTTCAAGGGCCCACCTCCGGGCCTTTGTACTGGCTGCTCTTGCTGCCTGGAGCTCTTTCTCGGGCGCTAGGCCTATTCTGGCTCCTCCTTTGGTCTTTGACCCCCCAGTTCCTCCTTGTCTGCTCCCTTCCCTCTCCTCCTTGCCTTTCATGGCCACATCCCCCATATTACTGGTTCTACGCCAGCCTGGATCGGATTTGTCACTGTGATGATAAAATAATGCATCAAGTAGTCTGTTGGCAGCTCTGCCTCTCTCTGGATGGGCCCTCCCTACAGACCCAGATGTCTGGCTGTGAATATGTTATGCAAGAGTACTTGGGAAGGCTGGTTCTGGTTTTCCTGATAATGGTTTTTCCTCTCCACAGGAGATGGAAGCAGCCCCCTTCTCATTAAAGTGGGGGGCTTTGGAAGGGGCCAGGATCCTGGCTGGCGGCCCCTGTAGTCTTCCCCAGCTCTGCGTCTGAGGGGGCCACAGCTGGGAGCAGGGTCTGCGCCAGGAGACATTTCCTCTCAGAGCTGTAATTATGGGTAATTTTCTAACTGCAGCACAAAAATTAAAACCCAAACAACACCAGGAAGGAAGAAGCCACAGCAGCTGGTGAGCACTGGTGGGGGGAGGGTGGAGTGCTGGGGCTCTGGGTAGGGATTCCAGCCTGGACAGGGTGGGAGCAGGGCCCCCCAGAGTGGGAAGGGGCACAGGGGGAGGGTTGTTCAGACAGCATGGACTCCTTGGAAAGCCAGCAACCACTTGGAGTCTCAGGTTTCTGAAATGGGGATTATACCCCAAGGCTCGTCACCTAGAGGCAGGAATCCCCAATGGAGGATCTGGGCCCGAGCTTGTACCCTGGCTCTGTCCTGTCCTGTGAGCAAGAGCTGACTGAATCTCAGCCCAGCCCCATGTCCATCCTCCACAAAGCTCAACCCAAGCTAGTACATTGCCCTGCTTTCAGCACCTTCTGTGGTTCATACTGCACACAAATTAAGTCCCTGCCCCTCTGCCCTGCTCTTGAACTTTAGAGTCAAACCAATCATTAGCAACCTGTACACCCAGCACCTCATGAGAGAGGCAGCATTTCTCTTCCCCATGTTACTGATGGGGAAACTGATGCTCAGAGAGGCACCAAGGGAGTCACATGAACAACCCAGAGGCAGCACTCCACCCACTGAAGTGCCCCCAGCTCCCTACCTAGGTCTGGGACACTCACTCTGGGAAATTAGAGACATTTTTTTATGAACCTCAGGCCTGGAGGAAGGGGCAGGGAAGGGAGAAATGGAGGTGGGGGAGTCTAGCAGCTGCCAACAAAGTTCTGCAGATAAAACAGGCTGAGCAGGGAAGCAATTTGCCCCAGGATGCACAGCAGAAAGTAGAGGTACTAGGTCCCACTTTGGGGTGTGCTGGCAGTGCCCCTCCCTCACCTTATCTCTCTCTCCAGAGCCCAGGCCTCTCTTGTGGTGGAGGAAAGCATTTCCATGGTACCCTAAGGTTGCATTCTCTCTGTGTGATACAGGGGGAGGAATCTTTTCTGCCCCTTTAAGGTCCCTCAGCTTAAAACAGTGAGGAGTAGATACTTGCTAAGCACCAGAAACTAGGCATTTTTTGTCCATGATCCTGTTGCATGCACCCAAACAGGCCTTTGCACAGCCCATTTTCCCTGCCTGGGACACCCTTCCCCCACCCCTCCCTCATAGATGGCTTCTCCTCCTCCAGGCCTCAGCTCTAGTGATGTCTCCTCAGAGAGGCCCTCTAGTGTCCTGGTGTTGGATTTGCCTGAAATCTTCTTTTTGCACATTGATTGCTCATGTCCCCAGTAATCCATGAGTTTCATGAGCAGAGAATTCTTTTTTTCAAGAATATGTTCTTACTGATTTTAGAGAGAGGAAGGAAGAGGGTGAGATAGAAACATCAATGATTAGTCATTGGTTGACTGCCTCCTGCACGCCCCCTACTGGAGATGGAGGCCAAAACCCAGCCATGTGCCCTGACTGGAATTAAACCATTACCTCCTGGTTCATAGGTCCATGCTCAACCACTGAACCACTCCAGCTGGGCAGCAGCAGAGAATTCTAATGTTTTGTTCAATGCTGTGTCCATAGCTCTGAGAACAAGGCTTGGCACACAGTAGGTAGGCATTCAATAAATATGTGTTAATGAACTAAAAATTACAAATGTCCCCTGAGTGCTCCAGGGTCCTCAGAGATCTCAGCCTAAGGGCCACACAGACTGTCACCACCCTCTTGTGGCCGCGGTGGGGTGTGGGGTTGGAAGGGAGGAACCAATTTTCTACCGCGCCTGCAATCCCGATCATGACCACACGAGGGAAGCAGAGACTCGCAGGTCCAGTTCCTGAGGGTCCCATCAGGCCCCGCCCTGGCACCCCTCTGGAGCAACTCTTGAGATCCAGAGTTTCAAGCTTGGAATCCAGTAGGCTTCTCTGACTGCCTATGTCTCCAACTGGGCTTCCAAATATATGTCTACATATTTAGGAATTGAATAATTCCATAGCAAAAAAAGAAGGAAAATATTTTAAAAATCACCTAGTTGTCCCACCACCACCCCAAAAAAACCTTGTTGCCATTTAGAACTCTTTCCTGCAAATCTTTTCATTTTGTTTTTTATTCCTTTTTGTCCTTTTTTTCCTCTCTCAAGAGGCCTTCCTTGACTAACACTCAAAGTGTCAACTGCCCTATTTGTCAGAATGCCCCACACTCAGTTGTTGTTTTCTCATTAGTGCTATTTTCTAACCTCCTTTGAATTTGCTAGTTTACAATTCATCTCCCTCACAGGAATGTCAGCTCCCCAAGGGCAGGAGTTTTGCTGCATGCATCGAGTAGGCAATCAGTAAGTATCTGTGGAATGAACAAAATCTTACCAAAAATACAATGAATAAAACCTAGCACACAAAGCTAAATACCCTTATTAGTCCCCACACCCAAGCAGTTGCTGCCATCTGTGCATCCACAGGCTTCCTGGAGAGACACTGTGTATTGTGCACACCCTGCCAGGTGGACACATACAAATGCGGCTTGTTTCTGAGCAGTGTAGCCTAGTAGTCAAACACACAGATTCAGGGCTGCCCCTCAGCAACTGTAGAGCCTTGGGCAAGCTACTTCAACACTGTGCCTCAGTTTCGCCTGCTGTAAAATGGCAGTTCCAATTTCAAGGGACTATTGTGAAGATTATACCACTTAATGCTAATTAAGTAGCCAGTGCCTGGATGCTGCTATTTATAATTAAATATAACAATTACATATTATAATAAACATTTATTTATAAATATTTGATTATATATATTATGTTAATATTTATATTTATATGTAATCAAAATGTTTTAAAAGTCTAACTGCTGTATAGCATTCCTTTTTAAATTGTGAGATAAATGATTATTGTTAAATTTTTTGTTCCCTTCCCCCCAACTCCCTCCCCTTTGACAACCATCAACCTGTTCTCTATATCTATAATTCTGTTTCTGTTTTGTTTTTTTCATTTACTTTGTTTTTTTTAGATTTCACATATAAGCCCTGGCAAGGTAGCTCAGTTGGTTAGAGCATTGTACCGACATGCCAAGCTTGCAGGTTCAATCCCTGGTCAGGGCACCAAAAAAAAATTGTACATATTAAGGTGTACAACTTGATGTTTGATACAGAGTGTGAGATAATCATTGCAGTCAAGTTAATGTGCATATCCATTGCCTAGATTCCACATATAAGTGAGATCATAAGGTATTCCCTTATCGCACTTCACCTACCTTAATTTGGGGTCCCCAAGAAGCAGCCCCTATGATCAGAATTCAAGAGCATAATTATTTGGGAGGTCTCTCCAGGAAGCCCTCGTCTCAGTGAGGAGAGAAGGCGCGCTGCAGAGGGTGTGGGTGAGTGGGCTCCCCTAAAGCTGGGTTCCCAGGGAGCCCTCAGGGAAACAGCATAGTTCATGCCCCTCAGAGGAGCTGGGGGGTTTATAATCAACTTCCTTCCGTCTGTGTTTCAGGGCTGCTCCTTGGAGAACCCTGTGGGCCAGCAGAGTGGCCTCCCGTGGCCAGAGCAGGGAAATGCCATCTGGCAGGTGGCCTGCTCTTGCTGACCACAGTCACCTCAGTTCCACATTTTGTTTGCCCAACCCCCTCCCAAAAATATTCAGTGGCTTCTCAAATTTTACTATGACCAACAAGGCCATGTTACCTCAAATAAGGTCTTTCTGCATCATTACAAATCAAGGTTTACCTTCTGAGTTAGATTTTGTGTGTGTTCGTGGACCATCATTTACTCCTCCATGAGACACTCGTCTAGTATATTGGTCGCTCATGTCTCCAGTGCCACGCTCATGTTAACATTCATGTCTGTCTCCCAGCCTTTCACAGCCACCCTACACAGTGGTTGTTACTGTCCTTGTTTTAAGAGGAGAAAGCCATCTGAGGCACAGGGAGGTTAAGGTACTGGCTGAAGGTCGCACAGCAATGAAGTGGCCAGGCAGACCTCAGCCATGTTTGCTGAGTGAATGCAGAGAGGTCTGGGGTCACTCACGTTCCAGGTGGGTGGGTTTACCCCTAATCGGCCTCAGTGCCCCAGTCCAGCCCTTGGTCATTATACCTGTCTTCTCGCCTGACTTGCTGGCTCCAGAGCCCCGAAGATGCCTGAAGATCCCCAGGCCCCCTAAGTGGCCTCTGCTGCTGTTGTGTCAGTCTGCCCTCTCCCCTCCTCTAGGGGAAACTGGACTTTAAGGGCGGGGTGGGATTTCAAAGACTGTCAGGAGGGAATGGAGATGGCAGGAAGCCAGGAAGGGGGGTGGGCCAGAAAGCTGAGGGGCTCCCAGGGGCAGGGCCCAGCTTGAGGCCTCACCCAGCTCAGGGTGGGTACAGGGCATCAGAGGGTGTTGAGTGTCTCTGAAGGTCTCTGTGGGTCTCTGAGGGTCTCTGGAGCTCTTTGTGCTGAAGTGATGGGCTGGCCCTGCCTGGAACTCAGGCCCAGGACCTGCTTTAGTTCGTGTCAGGTGGGCAGGAAAGGGAGTATGAAGATGTGCCCTCCAGAAGCTTCCATCTCCCCTCAGGCAGGGTGGGGGCCAGTGGAGCCCACAGCTTCCCCTCTTCCACAGACCTGGGCATGGCCAGCTGGGACTGCAGCAGGAACTCAGACCCAGGCCTATCAAACCCCTGACATGCTCCAGACCCCAGGACCCCCCAAATGCCAGGAATTTTTAGACACACAAGCCCCAGAACCTAAGCCTCCCAAACTCCAGGACACCCAGGTATACCAGATCCCCCAGACCCACTATCCCAGGCACCAGGTCTACCTGTCCCCTTCTCCCCCAGAGCCTCAGTGTCTGGTGCTTCCTCCTTTGCTCATTTCCTCTTATTCTAAGTGCTGGACACCACCAACTCCTGACAGGATGTGGTATGTGGGAGATGGCCCACCTGCACCCAGGCCAGCTGGCTCCCCTCCGTCCCTCTCAACCTGAAAGCCTGAGTGTCTTGTGTGTGCTTGCTGGTTAATTTTAATTGAATGTACGATTTGTATTCACATCGTAAAATAAAAAACATTAACGTACATGCTGAGGTTCTCCCTCCCATCTGCCTGCCACTAAGAGGTAATTATGGATTTTTTTTTTGTGTTTCATCCAAAGTTTCTTTAGGCAAATGAAATCTAGAAAATTATTATTATTATTCTTTGCTTTTTTCAGTTAACATTTTCTCTTGGAGACATCTGCTCTCACCCAGGCCAGCTTCTACCCCAGGGCCTTTGCATAGGCTTTTCCATACATTGGATGCCCTTCTCCCATCTCCTTATTCAATAAGTTCCTTTATCCTTCTCAATAGGGCTCTCTTGATCATCCTATTAAAAAGGTGCCACCCTAGCCCTGACTGGGTAGCTCAGTTGATTAGAGCATCTTCCTAATACACCAAGGTTGTGGGTTCAGTCCCCAGTCGGAGCATATACAAGAATCAACCAATGAATGCATAAATAAGTGGAACAACAAATCAATGTTGTTTTCTCTCTCTCCTTTCTTCTCTCTCTAAAATCAATCAATCAGTAAATTAAATATATTTTTAAAAGTTACGATCCTCCCTGATTGAGTCTCACCCTTATTTTTCTCTGTATCACTTTCCACCACCCATTACATATTTTCCTAATGGATCCTGCTTGTCGCCTGTCTCTCTGACTGCTACAAGAACCCTACCGGGACAGGCATTTTATTTGTTTTGTTCATGGCTGTATCCACAGCTTCTAGACTATTGCCTAGCACACAGTAGGAGCTTAATAAAGGTTTGTGGAGAAAATTAGTCTTTCCTTGTTGGTTTATAAAGATCTATAATTTTGTTTTCATGACCCTGTGGCACCTTCCCAGGATAGATAAACTATTTTTGATCTAACCAATCCCTTAAGTTGTTTACAATTTTTTTCATATAACAAACATTGCTGCAACAAATCATCTCATTGTCATGTCATCTTTTTGTCTTCTCTTTTTATTGTGCAAAATACACAACATAAAATGTACCATTTTAACCATTTTAAAGTGAACAATTCAGTGGCATTTTAGTGCATTCATGATGTTGTACAACAATCACCTCTAGTTCCAGAACATTTCCATCACCCCAAAAGGAGACCTCATCCCCATTAGTAGTCACTCCCCATTACCCCACCCCTACCCCCACCCCCGTCCAGTCCCTGGCAACCACTAATCTACTTCCTTTTTTTTAATATGCCTTTCTTGGTTTCAGAGAGAAGAAGGGAGAAGGAGAGAGAGAGATAAATACATCAATGATGAGAGAGTCATTGATCGGCTGCCTCCTGCATGCCCCCCACTGGGGATTGAGCCTAACCGGGAATGGAACCATGATCTCCTGGATCCTAGGTCGATGCTCAACTGCTGAGCCACACTGGCCAGGCAACATGTGGCCTTTTGTGTCTGGCTTCTTTTACTTGACATGTTTTTCAGGTTTATCCACATTTTAGCATGTGTCAGTGCTTCACTTCTTTTTATGGCTGAGTAATATTCCACTGTGTGGATGGACAATGTTGTGTTCATCCTTCATCAGTTCATCTCCCTGTCATTTTACAAACATGTAGATATTTACAGGAGTCCCAGGGTGGGATTGCTGGGTCAGTGGGCACATGTGCTCATGATTCTGGTGGCCTGTACCAGGGTGCCTTTCATGGGGGTGGTACTATGGATGTTCCCCCAGCAATGTGTGAGATTGCCTGTTTCCCCACAGCCCAATCAGCACAGGTGTATCGCACTTTTCAATTCTTTCCAATCTGATAGGTGAAAACAAACGATAGCTCAGAGTTGTGATTTACATTTTCTTATTAGGAGTATCTTTGGGTGTGTTGAAGAACAATTTGCAACCCTTTCTGAAAAGACTCAATTCAAAACCTTCGAATCCTCAGAGTTTGGAAATGGGAAGGAGCAAGGTCTGAGGAGAGGGAAAGTACAGGGAGTGGACTGCAGCCTCCCAGAATCTAGAAGGCTCTTAGCACTTATCCCATTTTACAGACGTGGAAACTGAGACACAGAGCAGTTAAGGTTGCGCAGTGAGTCAGGGGCTAGAATGGAATTGAACCCAGTCTGCCAGATATATCAGGACCCCAGTGAAGCTGAGACATTCTCCCAGCCCACCTTTGTCCACTCCCTCCTCAATCTCACTTTTGTCACTATCCTTCAGGTCTAACTCAGGCCCCCCTCTCCCTCTGGGACACCAGCCTCCTCCCTAGGTTCTACCACCAGACCCCTGTCTCACTCCAGATGTATGTCTTGACACAATGTCCCTCCCTAGCTCACACATCTGCTTTGGCTTCCCATGGCCCTGGGAATAAAGCCCCATTCCTCAGCCTACTTTGAGGCCTGTGCCGCTTACCCCTTTACACACACACACACACACACACACACACACACACACTCTGCCAGTTTCTCCTCTTAGCATGTCCATCCCAGCCACTCCACTCCTAACCTCCAGTCCCAGGGCCCATGCTTTGAGCCCAGGGCCCAGGGCCTTTGCCCTTGCTGTGCCTTCTGCCTAGAATCTGCAAATGCATTTGTCTCTGCCTGCCACTGCCTGTCACTGCCACTTATCCTCCAAGCCCCAGACTCAGTGTCCCCTAACCCAGGGAACCCCCTCACCACCCCCTCAAGGTGGAGGCCTCTTTGTATATAAGCAAGAGTGCTGAGTCTGTGGGGAAGGCTAGGAGCTTGGAGGTTTTAGGAATCCTCAGCAAACTTCTGTTCACTTGTTGAAGCCCCAATTTTAATGTCTCTTCCTCCAGAAGCCTTCCACGACCGTGTCCCTCCCTCTAGCCCTGTCCTGACTCTATGGGACTAGGGGCATCTGTGTCCAGCTGTTCTCACCCAAGACTGGGTGTTCCTCCAGAACTTGGACAGGGCTGACGCCTTTTGGGGGCCCATGGATGATGTCTGTTGAATAAATGAATGCAAGGGTTGGGAGTCAACTGAGCTGACATCAGGAAGTGAGTTGATGAGGTAGTATTGGGTTATTAATGGGGGTTGACTGGGATCCAGCAAGAGGGAAGCGGGCGCCCCTCCCCCTCTCGTGAGAATCCTGGGCCTGGAGGCCTTGCAGAGGGGCGGGTCTTCTCTGAGTCGTCTTCATTCTTGTCCTCTGCACTCTACTCCGACACCAGTTCCTCTTCCCCTGCGTCGCTGGGTGCAGACTCTGAGGAGCGCCAGAGACCACAGGGGATCTGAGAGGGGGCCGGCTACCGTGGCCCTGGGTGCAGGTGATCGACCACGAAGTTCCTCCTTGCGTGAGCTCTCCAGCACCGCCCAGGTAAAGGCGTGGCAATGGGACCGCAAAGGTAGGACAGAGACTAGAAGTGAGGTCTGTGCAGGGGCTGCAAATCAGAGCTGGGCAGCCCCCACCCCACCTGCCCCAGCCCAGGCTCCCAGCCGCTGGGCTTCGAGGCCGGACCCTTTGCCCGGCAACCCTCATTTGCATATAGTGCAGTCTTAGCCAATGGGGCCGCCCGAAATGTTGGGGGCCAAGCCCAGGGAACTCGTCTGGGAAAAGGGGAAGGGGATGCCGGGACTGGCACCCAGGTTATGTACCCATTCCCCGGAGGGAAGAGACTGAGGCTGGAGGCCAGGGCCAAACAATGAGGGGGCGACAAGTGAGGGGCTGCCTATTACCTAAAGCGTCCTGAGCTATTTAAAAAAAAATCAAGATAAACTAATAATAAACCCAAGTGTAGAGGGTGAGGGCGACCACAAGCGGAGGTTGGGGCTTGGATTCCGGTGTCTCTGCCTAGGTTGCTTGAATGGGGCGCGCCCTTGCGTGGGCACTGTGGTTGCTGCTGCTACTGCAGGATCCATGCAGCCTGGGATTGTCCTGCGACGTGTCCTCGGGGGACGTGGACTGGACTACGGAGTTCACAGCAACATGCTTGAACTTTAGCGGTAAAGGCCTGAACCTGCCCTGGAACAGGTCTCTGCAGGCCAGCAGCGTGTTCCTCCTCGACCTGTCTGGAAATGGCCTTCGAGAGCTCCTGTCACCCTTCTTTGCTCACCTGGGGAAGCTGAAGGTCCTGGATGTGACAAACAACCCCCTGGACCATGTAGATACAGTGCTGGCAGAACGCTGTGACCTTGACTTGAAGGCTGACTGCCGCTGTATCCTAGCCTCCTGGCACAAGGTCCGACAGGACAACTGCTCTGGCCAGCTGCCTCTGCAGTGCCTGGATGCAGGCACCTGGCACAACCTCTCCACCTTCTTGGAGGTCAGCTGCTCCCCTGGCCTGGCACCCACGACCATTGGGGCACTGGCAGCCATTGGAAGCCTGCTCCTTGGGCTCTCCATAGCTGGCCCATTGCTGGTCTGGAGACTCCGGGCACGCTGGGCACCCAGTAGCCAGAGCCAGGACAAAACATGGGCTGCTCCAGGTGGTTCCAGGCCCAGCTCAGGCTGGCAGCCGAAATACAGTAGCCGGAGCTTCAGCCCTAAGCAACCAGAGGCCACCCTACCCAGACCCCCCACGCCTGACTACGAGAATGTGTTCATTGACCAGCCACCTTCCAGGCACCAGTCGGCCAAACATGGGTGAGTGACCCACACACATCTGCCTGCAAGACTCTGGAGCCAGACAGCTAGGGTTCAAATCCCAGCTCTGCCTCTTGCAGGCTGTGTGATCTCAAGCAATTAGTTTTTCCCTCTCTGGGCCTGTTTCCTCATCTGTAAAATGGGGATAATAGTGGCCCTCACCTCATGGAGTTGAAGTAGCCCCCACCTCAAGAATGAAGTGAGTTTATATAGATGGGACAAGCTCCCACTTCATGACCTACAAACCCAGTTTCTAGCTGCCAAGGGCAGGGAGAGAGGAGGCAAGTGCTCCAGACAGAGTGGGGACTCTGTGGTAGTGGTCAACAGCCTGGGTGCAGATCTCGTGTAGCCCAGAGCTGTCTCTGAACCACTGTTTCCCTTTCTGTGTAATGGGGACAGCCCTCCCCCATCTCCCTTTGACACATGAGAGATGCTAAGAAAGACATCTGTGTCCATCTCCCCCTACAAAGCCCCAACACTTCTAGTTAAGGCTGGGGATAGGTAGGTTCAACTTTTTCAGATTGGATGAGAAGTGGAGGGAATTTCAGGGGGAGGCACCAGCAGAAACACATGTCAGTAGATGGGAGAGAACAGAGAATCTGCTGTCAGTAGGTTTGGAGACAGTAAGACATTAGAGCTGAGGCTGAAGGGGTTGGGAGGATCCAAGCAAGAAGGGAACAGGGTCCTGGCTGGGTTTCAGTAGTGAGGTCCAGATGTGGAAAGACCAGTAGGAGCCTACTCATGAGAAATGAGAGAATTTGCAAAGCAGATGAAAATATGGCTTAAAAGCAGAAGTGATCTGCAATAGGGATTTGAAGGAACTAGACTTGCTAAGGCAGCTTGTGCTCTGATGCTCGCCTCTGCTTTGCTGTCACTAAGGGCTCAGGGCCAGTCTCTTCTAAAAAGATTTAGGATTGGATGTGTCATTCCCACTCTACATTTTACAGTTGGAGAAAGGTAGGCTCTGGGAGGAAGGGGAATGACTTGCCCAAGGTCACACAGTGAGTCAGAAGCAGAGGTCGGAAACCTCTGACTCCCAGTCCTGTCCATCCCTGTACAACCATATATGTGTTTGGAGTAATTCATACTGAAGTGTGAATGAGTGACAGACACCACTTACCCAAAGTGGCCTTTGTTACAAGAGGACCCAGGGTGGGATTAGGATGTTCTGGAGGCAGGAAAGCTCTTCTCTGGGAGGATTGCCTACCATAGCTAAACATTCCTAAGAAGCAACCTCCTCCCTAACTAACTTTATGGATGCAAAAGCTGAGCCTCAGAGACTTATTTTTATATTGCAGTCATGAAGTCTGCTGCTTCAGGGACTGTGGAAACATTTCCCATCTATAGGGGCAGACACTGGCTCCAGCCACTTGTGTCCATGGGGCTGGTGTGACCAGAGCTTCCAATTTTTTGAGAAG
The DNA here is from genome assembly GCF_964146895.1 of Miniopterus schreibersii. NCBI lineage: Eukaryota > Metazoa > Chordata > Mammalia > Chiroptera > Miniopteridae > Miniopterus > Miniopterus schreibersii. Next base: position 74,008,442 of record NC_138105.1, on the reverse strand, counting down.
AAACTGAAGTCTAGATTTTAATGCAAAAAATGGGCAACTACCTCAACTTTAAGGAAGAAGAAAAAATGCTACAATAGCTTAAGGTTCTCAGACTGCAGCATTACAATGCTGAATCCACAGAAATTTCCTAGACTCACTGACTCTGACTTCCTTTCCCGGGAAAGTTACAGGTTGGGAAAACAGTGCCCCTTGCTTCAGTTTCTTGATATGTAAATATCAGTAGACTCGGTCACTGAACTTTCTCAAAGCTGATGTGCCTATTCACTGAGTCCTCCTTCCCACCCATCTGTCCCCACAGGGCTCACCCATCAGAGGATAGCGACTTCTACATGAACTATGAGGACTTCCACCAGGCCTCCCAGCCCATTTACGGCAACCTGCAGTTCCTGGGCGAGGCCCCAGCAGTCGAAGAGGAGTATGTGATCCCAGGGCACTGAACCTGAACTCCAGCATACCCCCTTCTAGGTGATTTGGGTCATTCCAGATCCCCCCTGGCCTGTTTCCCAGTCTGAGGAATGGGGACAGGGAAGAACTGTCCTTGCAGCCCTCTCTCCAGCCCCCACTCTGCTTTTCAGCCCCCTCGGCTGCTAGGAAGGGAAGAGGAAAGATCCCAACACAGACATAGGAAGTTCAAGGTGTAAACTCCATTGTCACCTTCCTCTTGGTGTGCAGATGGTGCTCAATAAACACTGTGGGGCTGATGAGGCTGCTGGCTTAGGGGGAGAAGGTTCGTTTCAATGGAGACTTCCTGAGCTCTTAAGACTAGGTCTCTGAGACTCCTGAATTTTTCCCCAGTCCCTCCCCCCTGTCCCTCTCAGGCCCCCTTTCCAGGCACCTGGCATCCAGACTCAGCCCCCAGGACAGCCCACGCTAACCCCAGAGGGATTTTTATAACTCATGAATTGGAACTGTGTCCCTTCCCTGCTCTCACACCCTCCATGGCACCCCATTGTCCCTGGATCCTCAGCCTGGTACTTGAGGACTGCATGATCCAACCTTGTCCACCTCACCACCCTTTCCCATACCTCTGACCTTCTGGTCTGGATGTTATCCCCACCTAGTCCACCTCCCTCCTGAAGTTTCATTTCCTTAAGTCATTTACCCATACCACTCCTTTTGCCAGAATGCCATCCCCTTCCTCTTTTTCTTACTTGTAAACATCTTAATACAAATGCAGAACTATAGCTGGGGCGTCAGGAGGCATGGGTCCAAGTCCTAACTCTGCCATTAACTTCGCGGCTCTTAGTTCCCCCATCTGTAAAACGCGGTGTTAGAATTGGTCTCTGTTTTAGCTCTAATATACTGATATCTTAACTCACCCAGAAACAGAAGTACTGAGAGTTGAGGAGACTGAGAGCCAGAGAAACGGAGCTAGACAAGCATGGAGACGGCGGGGTGTGCCAGGCTGCCCCTGAAGCCGTTACAAGCACCATTCAATCGCCTGTCAGCTACAAGAACACCCGGCTGCCCGCTCGCTGAATCCTTCCACTCACCCCTGTATTAGGTCCCCTGTGGGAACTGAGGCCAGGTAGGGGCAAGCTCTTCCCGAGATCCCCAGCTCCACTGGGCATCACAGGAGTCAGGTCAGACAGACTCATCTTTATTACCAGACTTTAAATAAATGCACACCCTGCTGTACCAGCCGTCCCCAGCCCTCCGGTGCTCAGGCCGATAACCCCAATAAATTAATAATAAATATCAACTTATAAATAGAGCGGTTTGGGCGGCAGCCACAGACAGCAGTGGTTATAATAGGATACTTCAGGTGCCACGAACCCATTCCATTCAACAGGCAGGGACTGAGGTCACCTCCACTGTGCACGTGCCGCCAGCGGAGTCCTAGGTCCACTCATAAGCAGTGGCAGTCGTTGGCCACGAGGTCGTCGTAGGGCGTGAGTGACACGCGGCCCTCGCTGTCCCGGTGCAGGAGCACCACCGGCTCGTAGCTGGCGGGCACGCAGCACGGCGCCCGAGCGCCCTCAGGCTTCAGGCGGTGCAGACGCGCCAGCATCTGCGCATGCCTGTTAGCCGACCGGAACTGGCTCGGGCACGCACCGCTGCACATGCGCACATCCAGCTCGCGCGGCGCCATTACCCAGTCGGCCCAGCCCAAGTCGTCGAGCGAAGCGCGCAGGCTCAGCAGGCGGCAGCAGCGCCCTTCCCCGAGCGGGCAGCCGTCCGGAGCGCGCGCATGCGTGCTGCGGCGCCCCCTGCGGGCACGTGGCTGCCAGTGCAGCTCCAAGCGGAGCGGCGAGGAAGTTGCCGCCAACAACTGATCAGACGGCTGCAGCAGATGCAGGCGCAGTGCGGGCTCCCGGAAGATACCGACGCCGATCTGACGCTGCATGGGTCGCGTCACATCCCATGAGCCCGAGTGCGGCGGAGACAGCCTGAGCAGGGCCCGATGCAGGCGGGAGGCTGCGGGGAACCCCTTAGTCAGGTTGGCCCGGGGGATGCCCAGGTGCAGGCGGCCGCCTGGCCCGAGTCTCACTAGGGGGGAGAGAGAGGAAGGTCAGTCACCGGTGTGAGTGAGGGTGCGCATATCCTTCCACAGGCCAGGTTGGACCCCCACCTCAGGGCCCTTGTATAAACCGCTTCCTCTACCAGCCACACTCTTGCCCTGAATCCCTCCAGCCTGCCTAAAATAGGCACCACCCAATTTTCTTTAGTTGTATATAATTTCATTGTGTGGAGGAAGAGGGGCCACATGCTAAACCTGACAAGGTCAGGGAAGCCTGCATGGTGGCCTTGCAAACTCAGAGACCTAAAGTAAGCACAAAAGATGGTCTGAAATTAAAACTTTTTAACTAAAAAGCAGTTTATGGTGAGTAGTCATGTCCTAGGTTGGTATCTTCCCTGACAAAGGTGAATCTTTACCTTCACTAAGCCTATTGATTGTCCTTTTGTATCTACAATAACATATCCTTGGAATGTCAAAATAATTCTCCTTTTCCCAGACCCCTCAAAGCACAGGCACCGCTCTGCGGAGACCACAAATCCCCTCATTGTTATAGAGTTAATTGTTGACTGTTAACTAAAAGAAGTGTGTCCATCATTTTACTTTTTATCCAATCCCAGAGGTTTCCCCGCCCTGCTTTCTCCCACCTCCCTAATCTATCACCAATGGATTTCAAGTAACTCACGTCTCCTCATTTGATTGTAATGTATAAAACAAAATGCAAAACTGCCATTCTCCGGAGCATTATCTCAATCCGTTGAGGTTTTGGCCTCCTGGCAGTTGTCGACAGTTTGCCTCAAATAAACTCACAAAAACTCTTTACAGGTTTGAATGATTTCTTATGTCAACAATCGGATTTCTTACATTAACAATCACCCCTACTAGAATCTCAGCAGGGATTTCTGTCTGCCTGGTCACCTGTGCCTGGCACACAGTAGGTGCTTAGTCAATACTTGCCTGAGATTCATATGCTGATTCTGCCTCCTGCTGGCAGTCAAAAACATTTTCATTGAAGGCCTGTCCTACTAAATGCCTGGGGCTGGGGTTTCAACAATGCGGACACCGTATTTTCAACTCCTTGGGTCTCGGTTTCCTATCAGAGAAATGAAGGGTTCCAGGCTCCCCAGTACTCGCAGGCCCCCAGGCTGGTACAGGTCTTGGGGATACTACTGGGACCTGGCGTTTGAGTTGTTGCATGACCACCACCAGTTTGTTAGGCTGAGAGAGGGCAAGAGGTTTACCTGAGTCTCACACCACCAGTGGGGTTAGGGTGGGATGATATCACTCCTCCTGGTTTGACACCCTCTCCCCAAACCCTCCCAGTTACTAGCGCAGCCCAGATCTTTTGCCTCTGTGGAGAGCATGAAAATATTCCCCTCCTTTCAAGGCACCTGTCACGTGGGACTATAGCAGTGCCTACTAGCTGGATTGCATCAGATTCGGAACCAGTCCGTGTCGGTTCTGCCCATTCCTTTGCAGCGCTAAGTCCCGTCTACTCCCCTCTCATCCCCCACCACCTGCCCCTACATTCAAGGACAGGGACCACGCCCCCTGCCCGACCTCTTCTCAGGGCTCTCCAGGCTCTGAGCCTTCAAGAGAGTCTGTGGCTTCTCTTGGCCTCAGTTTCCCTATTTGCTATCGGAGGAGATGTAACCCTCCTCTCCCAGTTTGGCTAAGCCTCGCTTGTCCTCACTCAAACAGGGACGCCAGCTCCCCCATCAGTCCGGAGGGGGGACATTCTTGTCCCGCTCACAGATGGGGAAACTGAGGCTCAGCATCATGCTCCATGACTCAGACCCACTGGTTAGATGATAGAAGCTGCTTGGGTGGGGGGTGAGGGTGTGTATCTGAGATTTCACTCACGCTTTGGGGTAAGTATCTGGACTTGAGTGACAGGGATGAGGTCGGGGTTCGAGTCTTCCCAGGTCTGGTTTGCGCGAAGCCTGCTCAGCAAATCTTCGTAGCGTTTCCGCAACTCCCGGAGTCTGGAGACATTCGGACTGGAGTGTGCATCTGAGTGTCCTGGGAGGACCGGGACGCGCTCCTGGGCCAGAGATAGGGCGCCTCCCGATGGCAGCCACGAGAGCGTCAGCAGCACAAGCAGCATCGCAGGGCAGCACGGCGTTGGGTCCCTTCCCATTTACAGCTATGCTCCTTGTGCTCAAAGCTGAGACTGACCGGACGCTGCTGGCCAGACCTTTATATTCCCCCGGACTTTGTCCGCCCCCGCCTGCCTGGACCAGGCCGCCAGGGGTGCACAGTAAACACTACAGGGACCACAGCTGGGCAGGGTCTGTGGCTGCTTTTCAGGGGAAGATATTTGGGGTGTGCTCCTGGGGAAGCTGGTGAACCCCACCACCACCACCCAGGAGTGCCTCTGAGCCCTAGTAGTATCTTCTGTGAAATGGGGACATCATCCCAGCTTGGTGGGCTGATGGGAAGAATTACTTTCCAAAAAAAACCATTATTATGTGCTAGACTCCATAGCAAGAGCTTAAGAAGTGGCCTTTTTCCTGGATGGTGTTTCCTCTCTTCCCTCTCTGGTTAGAGCCAAAGGCTGAGAATGTTGAAAAACAAAGCAGAGGAAGGAGAAAGAGCCAGAAAGAGCCAAAAAGTGTTACCTGAGGCAAGTCATTCATCTCCATCACACCTCTGTTTCTTCATCTGGGAAATAAGGACTGAGACTTTCACTGGAGAGGTTATGTGATGTATAAAGGTCAAGCCCAGGAATATAGTAGGTGCTTCATACACTGGGTGGTTTTTGCAGTTACTCAGGGGCAAGTATAAAGCTACCCTGGGCACCGATTCCTTGGCTGGACCCAGAGAGTAGGTGGCAAAGAACTGGAGTAGTGCAGGTTAGAGCAGGGAAGGTCAGTGTCAGGTCCAGCCACCAGACGGTGAAGGGGCAGCAGGTGCCCCAGGAACACCCTTCCCCTTGGTCATCCAGACCTTTTTCCACTGCTCAGGACTCCTGGCCCTGGGCACTGGCCCCTGTGCCATGGAGAAGACGGGCAGCTGTGTGAGGCAGATGGCGGAAGCGTGTAAAGTGTGATAGGACTGTGTGGGCAAGAAGTACAAGGATCACTGGGGGCCACACGGCTAGGCTCCCATGGGAGGAACGGAGCTCAGCCTTCTTTCCCAGCACACATACACAGGCTGTGCGAGGCCAGTCAGGCCTAGCCCCCTCCCCGTCCTCCATTCTCAGCCTCAGCTCTGTGCAGTGGGGTTATACCAGGCGACTGGAAAGTCTTGAGCCTCCCAGATAATCTGCAGGTGCTCAGTAAACACACGTGCTCACCCCACCATCCTGATTACAGCAGGTTGGGAGGCTGGGCCTCTTGCCCCACCAGCTTAGCACAAAGTGAAGTGCTCAATAAAGGATGTGGGGTTGACTAGGCAAGGAACTAGGGCTCCCTCCACAGCCACCACGACACACAACAGCAGAGACCAGGCTCCAGAGTTACTCCAGAGTGCTGAGTCATCCTCACATGGCGGGGAAAGGTCAGCAAGGGCCGTGAAGGCTATGGCTGACCTGGGGGTGGGCCAGGCAAAGGGGGTGCTGTCTGAGGTGGCAGTCTGCAGATCAATAACAATGAGACTGCAATATTCACTGGACTTCAGGCGGCAGGCACCATTCACACACATTTCCATGAATGGATAAGGGAACCAAACCCCAGTGGCGCAAGTAGATAAATAGGTTTTAGAGGGTGACTCCATAATGGGAACCTCCCATGTGTCCAGCCTTCCACTGGACGATCTGTTTCCCTGGCATTTCTTTTTTCTTTTTTTTTTAAATATATCTTTATTGATTTCAGAGAGAGGAAAGGAGAGGGAGAGAGAGAGAAACAGCAGTGATGAGAGAGTCATTGATCAGCTGCCTCCTGCACGCCCCTGACTGGGGATCGAACCCACAACCCGGGCATGTGCCCTGACCGGGAATTGAACCCTGATCGCCTGTATCCTAGGTCGACGCTCAACTGCTGAGCCACTCCCGGCCGGGCTCCCCAGCATTTCTAGGCCTGGGATGGGACTCTGAAGTTCCCTCTGTCTGTTTATGGTTTTTCCCGAATGTAAAAGTTTCCAAGAGTTTGCCCTGATCTGGTCCCAACAGCCTAGACAGCTATCAGCTCCAAAGAAGCCAGCCTGGATTCACATTCCCACCCCTCTTCTCCCTGGCTGTGGCACATGGGACAAGGGGCTTCGACTGGCAGAGCCTCAGTTTCCCCACCTGTAAAAGATGGTAACAGATCTTGTGTCAGGAGGGGACACAGGGAATGGGGGTTTTACACATGCTGGGGGTTAACACAATCATAATTCAAATTTCAGCACCACCCCTTTGCTATGTGACCGAGAGGGTCTGCGCTTGGATCTGTCTGGCCCAGACTGGGGGTTCCTGGAAGGCTGGGGCAAGGATAAAGCCACTCTGGGCTCCAGTCCCTTGGCTGGGCCCAGAGAGGAGGTGGCAAGGAAGTGGGGTGTTGAGGTTTGGGGCAGAAAGGGCTGGTGTCAGGACTAGCCACCAGATGGTGAAGGGGCATGGAGTGCTCCAGGAACCCTTCCCCCTGGGTCACCCAAACCTTCCTCCACTGCTCAGGACTCCTGGCCCCAGGTACTGGCCCCCATGCCATGGAGAAGATGGGCAGATGGTAGGTGAAAGGTTAAGGTCAGTGGTGCCATCTCAGGCTGTAAATTAAGAAAAAAATGAATTTATTTAGGGAAAAGGGGTTAAAGATATCCAAAGGGAAGGGCTACATAGCACTGAGTCGAAGGGTACTGGGTCCACGATGGCAGCAAAAATATACTTAGGACAGTGAAACAAGAAAGGCCATAGAAGAAGCAACAGGAGAGCCGAGGCAGGGCTGCTTTGGCTCACTGAGAAGTCAGAGAGAGAAGGGGGCCTTGGAGACAGGTTCCGGGGGTAAGCCCGGGACAAGCTGCCACTGCCCATTGCTCCTCTCATTGCCAATCTCATGGGGTCCCCTTGGAGGGAAGAAGGGGGAAGGAGATGGCGCTGGCGTGCTCCCCTGGTGGGGAGCCCGCACTGGGTCCTTTGTCCTGAGCATATTAATCTCTTTCTTTCTTTTTAAAATCCTCACCTGAGGACGTTTTCATTGAGAGAGAGAGAGGGAGAAAGAGAGAGAGAGAAACACTGATGTGTGAGAGGGCCGGGGATCAAACCTACAACCTAGGTATGTGCTCTGACCGGGAACTGAACCTGCAGCCTTTCAGTGCACAGGACGATGCTCCTACTGACTGAACCACTCTAACCAGGGCCTCCATATACTTTCTTGGTTTGGGGAAACGAGCAAGCTATCTTTCAAACTGTCCAACCTTCTTCCTAAATCTTCCTGGGCTTCTGCTGGGCCCTGCCCCTAATCAATCCCTTTCCTGGATCATTCCGCATTCTGCACCCTCACCCAATCTGATCCTTTCCCCAGATTTTTCCAGGCTAGACTTCACCCCTTTATGTACCTCCTTTGGCTCCCACTGCACTTGCCTCAAATTCTGCTGTGTCATCTGGTTTCTACTGTGCGTGTGCTTACCTCCCTCTGTGCCATCTAGGCTTCTACTGTGCATGCGACTAGCAAAGGACTTCCCCTGCTGTTTTATCCCTGCTCCTGGGTAATCCAGGCTAAGGACAGGTAGCTTCTTCCTGCCCGCTTGGGGGATTAGGTCCCCTCAGCAGAGGATGTGGCAGTCCCCTCGTGAGCCTGTAAATACTGTGGCTCCTAGTGAATGAGGCTTAATGTACAATTCAGCTCCCTAGTGGATTAGGCTTAGTGTCTGATTTCATTTGCTCCTTTCCTTTATTAATACTAAATAGCTACATAACTAATAATATCACACATGTAACTGGAAACACATAATATGTGGCCATTTGTGTCTGTCTTCTCCCTCTCAGCCTGTTTTAAAGGTTCATCCACACTGTAGCATGTGTCAGTGCTACATTCCTTTTTATGGCTGAGTAATATTCCATTGTATGAATACATCTCATTTTGTTTATCCATTTATCCATTGGTGGCCATTTGGGTTGTTTCCAACTTTTGGCATTTGTGGATGGGGCTGCTATGAACATTCATATACAATATTTGAGCACCTGTTTTCATTTTTTGTGAGGATACACCCAGAAGTGGAATTGCTGGGTTATACCATCATTCTATGTTTTACTTTTTGAGGAGTCTCCAGAATGTATCCCACAGCCTCTGCCTTTTCATTGTTAAGCTTTGATTGAGATACAAATTTCATAAGGAAAAAGGACTAATCTTAATTTCAGCTCAGTGACATTTTACAATGATATGGCCAGGGGACTGCTTCCTGAATGAGGTTCCAGAACATTCCCAGTCTAGGAGTACCCTGGGCTCTCTCCCATCACTCTCCCCACCCCTGGATACCAGCCTTGCCCACCTCTGTTACCATGGATGTGTTTGCCTTTTCCCCATGATGTAAAGAAACCAGCAGTGCATTCTTTTCTAGCGGCATCTTTCACTCAACATCACTTCCACGAATGTTCTTTGTTATCTGCTGGGTGGTTTGTATTTTTCCTTGTTATATAGTATTCCACCGTGCGTATTCAGGAGTGAAGCTGCTGACTCATGAGTGGGCATCTCTCACTTTACGATCAGGACCAGTAATCAGTGTCAATGTAAGAGACATCCGAACCTGTAGAGAATTTTGTAAATTTATTTGAGCAAAACTGATGACAGTTGCCAGAAAGTAAAATCTCAAATGATTGAGAAAATACTCAGGAAAATGGTACTTTTGCAGTTTATTTTATACATTACAATCAAAGGAGGAGACGTAAGGCGGGTTACATGAAACCCATTAGTGGTAGATTGGGGAGGTGGGAGAAAGCAAAGCAGAGAAATCTCAGATTGGGTAAAGAGTAAAATGGAGAAACAAATACTTCTTTTACATTGGTGGGTACAGGATAGTTAACAATTAACATTCACAGCACATACAGATGGTATGTGGGGAGCAAGGTAACAATGAGGGGTCCTGTGGTCTCCTGCTCTGGTGAGAGATTGTACCCTGAAAGGATTTCTCCAACATTCCAAAGGTATGTTATCATAGATGCAAAAAGACAATATACAGATTTAGTTGAGGTAAAGATTAACCTTTGACAAGAAAGATACTTGCTTAGGACATGACTACCTGCCATGACTCACTTTTAATTAAGAAGTTTTCATTTCAGACCATCCTCTGTGGTTATTTTTGGTCTCTGAGTTTGTAAGGCCTCCCCTAGGCTTGTCAGAGTTAGTATGTGGCCCTTTTTCATCCACATTAGTTCATTTTATTCCTGGAACTTCTCAAGGGGACACAGCACGAGTGAGGGCCTGGGAGATCCCTGGGGACAGGAAAGGGGAATGTTAGCTCCACTTCACCAAATTCCGGAATGCTGGCAGCCAGGCCCATCTGGCTCCCCTTTGAAACATCTTTAGCTGATGACTTCATTGCCAGTCCTGTGGCCAAGCTGGGAGGAGTGGTGGGGCAGGCTGCAGGCAGGCAGCCAGCAATGAGCTCATTGGGCCAGGACCCTGCATTCTTACTGGAGGCAAACCCAGGGTGGAGGTAAACAGAGCACAGAGGCCAGGGGTCAGGCCATTCCCTCCACCTGGCTCAGCCCCAGAATTTTCCCTCATAACTTGGCCACAGTCACCCTCATCGAACGCACACAACACACAAACCTGCTTTTAACATTTGTTTCTCGTGACTTGAGACAACCACATTCATGGCAGGAGATCTGGAAGAGTTCAAAAAGCAAATTATTTAAAAATCTACAAATTTACGGAACAAAGAGAACTGCTGTCCTATTGCCATTAAAAACAAAAATTCAGTCCTGGCCAGGTAGCTGAGTTGGTTCAAGTGTTGTCCAGATACACCAAGGTTTGGGTTCCATCCCTGGTCAGGGCACATACAAGAAACGACCAATGAAGCATAAAGAAGCGCAACAAGTCGATGTTTCTCTCTCTGTGTCCCTTCCTCTCTCTCTAAAAATCAATTTAAAAAATTTTTTTAATTCAACCAAGTAAACTTAGGATTTAATTGACTTTATTGAACGAGTCATGAATTGGGCAGCATCCCATCTAGTAAACAGAAAAGTGCTCCGAAGAGCTGTACAAAATGGAAGGCTTCTATAGGCAGAAATGGGGAGGGACAAGAAAGTAAAAAGGGTGAATGATTTTCAGGCAAGCTCATCTTCCCCTAGGGGAAGGCAGGGGGTCTTGTCAGGCAGATGACCTCCCTAGTGCTGAACAGGAAATTCCACACTGATTGGTTTAAAATTTCACTCCTGGGAGAGCCTGAAACTATAATTACGTTAGGTATTAAGTCTTGGTGGGACTTAAAATGAATGACTCCATTTCGAGACTATTGCTTCTTTCTAACATTGCCAAACCACAGTTTCTCGGTATTACCCCTTATAGAGCATCACTGAATAGATGAGGCTTGATTAGAGCTACAATCTCAATATTTTAGAATTACCATTATTATTATAGGTGGTTGGGCAATGATGTCTCACCTTCAGCCAGAGTTGGGTTCAGATATGCCTGGGCAAGTCTGGAAAGGATGACCCTTGCTGGCAAACTCTTATCTCTTCAGTCCCAGCTTTGATGTTCTGTGTTCCAATAAGCCTTCCCTGCTCTCCCCCCAGATTCCCTCAGGCCGAGGGGCCTCCCTGTGGCCCCATCCTGACTACATAGGGCTGGAGTGTCTGTCTCTGGCTCTGTGCTCTTTCAGACAAGAGCCTTCTGAAGGACCAAGGCCCAGTGTCACTACAGACATATCTCAAGGTTATTGCAGGTTCAGTTCCAGACCACTGCAATAAAGCAAATATCACAATAAAGCAAGTCACAGAAATTTTTTTCTTTCTTTTTTTCTTTTTAAAATATATCTTTATTGATTTCAGAGAGAGGAAAGGAGAGGGAGAGAGAGAGAGATAGAAACATCAATGATGAGAGAGTCATTGATCGGCCGCAGCCCACAACCCGGGCATGTGCCCTGACCAGGAATCGAACCCCGATCGCCTGGATCCTAGGTCGATGCTCAACCGCTAAGCCTCGCCTGGCCGGGCAAGTCACAGAAATTTTTTCATTTCCCAGTGCATATAAAATTTATGTTTATACTATACTGTAGTCTATTAAGAGTGTCATAGCATTATATAAAAAAGCATATACTTTAAAAATATTTTATTGTGCCCGGCTGGGCATGGCTCAGCGGTTGAGCATCGACCTAGGATCCAGGTGATCGGGGTTTGATTCCCGGTCAGGGCACATGCCCGGGTTGCGGGCTGCAGCCGATCAATGACTCTCTCCTCATTGATGTTTCTGTCTATCCCTGGCCTTTCCTCTCTCTGAAATCAATAAAGATGTATTAAAAAAAAAAAATTTATTGTTAAAAAGTGCTATCATCTGAGCCTTCAGCAAGTTGTAGTTTTTTTGAGGGAGAGGTGTCTGGCCTTCATTCTGTAAAAAATGCAGCATCTGTGAAATGCAATAAAATGAGGTATGCCTCTATTTTAGTTTCATTTGGCTGCTATAACAAATTTCCAAAAGCTGGATGGCTTTAAAATAACAGAAATGTATTCTCTCACAGTTCTGGAGGCAAAAAGTTTGAAATCAAGGGTCTGCAAAGCCGCGCTCCCTCTGAAGTCTCTAGGGGAGGATCCTTCCTGCCTCTACCAGCTCTGGTGGCTCCAGGCATTCTTCACTTGCAGCTGCATCATGCCAATCTCTACCTTTGTCTTCACATGGCTTCTCTTCGTCTCTGTATATCTCTCCTCTTCTCTCTCTAATATGTTTTTATTGATTTCGGAGAGAGATGAAGAGAGAGGGGTAGAGAGATAGAAACATCAGAGAGAAACATTGATCAGTTGTCTCCTGCATGCCCTCTACTGGGGGTCGAATCTGTAACCCTGGCACATGCCCTAACCAGGAATCGAACTGGTGATCTCTTGGTTCATAGGTTGACACTCAACCACTGAGCAACACTGTCTGGACACTCCTCTTTTCTTTCTAAACCTATCATTAGGTTTAGGGCCCACTGTAAATCCAGAATGATCTCATCATTGATGTTTCTCTCTCTCTCTCCTTTCCTCTCTGTGAAATCAATAAAAATATATAAAAAAAGAAAAAAGAAGAAGCAACAGGAGAGCCCAGGCTGTGCTGCTTTGGCTCACTGGGAAGTCAGAGAAAAGAGGGCCTTGGAGACAGGCTCAGGGGGCAAGCCCAGGGTAACCTGTTGCTGCCCATTGCTCCCCTGGTTGCAAGTCTCATGGGGTCCCTTGGAGGCAAGAAGTGGGGAAGGGAATGGTGCCGGCATGCTCCCCTGGCAGACAGGGTGTGTACTGGGTCTTGAGCGTATATATCTCTTGCAAGTGGGAATCTTAAGGGAGGTCTCCGGGGAGGGTCTCAGTAGGATATTCATCAGCTTTCCAGGTGTGTCCTTTCAGGGATGTGGTCTCCACTGATTGGTCTGCACCAGGGCAGGGCATCTATGGTCAGTGCAGCTGGTCCTGAGGCGGCCTGCTTTGTTGCATTTGTCTCTTGACTGTAGTCTTTCCTTCAAGAAGACGGGAACTAGAAAGGAGAAACAAGATGGCGGCGTAGGGAGCAGCTGCACCCGCCGCCTCCCGCAACCACATCAAAATTACAGCTAAAATACAGAACCACCAGCACTCAGAACGTCCTGAAATCTGGCTGAACAGAAGCCCTACAACCAGGGAACTGAAGAAGCACCGAGACCGGTAAGAGGGGCAGAGATGCGGGTGGATCGGGGCTGAATCACGGAGACGAGACCGCGGGCCCACACCCGGGAGGGACATCTCCCTGGTGGAGGTTTCCCGGAGGAGGGAGGGGTCCCAGCCCCACATTGGGCCCCCCACCCAGGGCTCCAGGGCCGGGAAGAGACATCCCCACAACTCCGGGCTGTGAAACCAGCGGGACTGTCCCTGAGGGTCGCGGAGGCGGCGGGAGCCCCAGCAGCTCCTCTTAAAGGGCCCGGCACGGACGCACTCGGACGCTCCCTCTGAGCCCAGCGCCGGGCAGCAGCCTGTAAGGACCCGGGACGCTCGGGGAGGAACTAACCTGCCTGAAATCGGGGTGAGAGGTGGGGGTTGGTTTTCTCCCAGGCAGAAGGGCTGGCAGAGGCCATTGCTCCTTTGGCGAGTCCTCCCCGCACACAGCCGGCAGGCAGGCGCCATATTTGAGTCGCCAGCACCTGACTCACGCCTTTGGCCCCGCCCCGTGATTCCCAGAGGCCCCGCCCCTCCCCACCTGCAGCTCATCCAGGCCATTTCCAGTGGCTTTTCTATGCAAGTGGCCTCTCGAGCCTCATGCTTAGGACTTTCCTCAAATCTCTCAAACAAGCAGCAGCGGGCCCCATAAGGCTTGATAAGTGGCCCCAGGCCTGGCACTAGCAGCAGCTGCATTGGTTCATGGCTTGGCCTCTCCTGGACAACGCCAAGCCCAGCATAAGTAGCAGCCAATTAAGGTTTGCTGTGTAGCTCATGCTGGGTGGCCCTGGGCAAGGCACTGGCAGAGGCTGACTTTGCACCTCCCGGGAGGCCCCAGAGACAGTGCACCCGGTGGTCAGACTCGACCACGCAGGATTACAACCCTACCACATCCACGAGTGACACTCAAGGGGCGCACTTGGTGAACACCAAAGCTCCACTGAAGTAAATCCTGCTCCATAGGCATGTCTCCAGCACAGCAGCTCTTTGGCTGTAGTTGCAGCTGGTCCTCACAGCTGATTGATCTGGGGGTCAATTCCTCTCAGTGACGCCAACAGCAACCAAGGCTCAACTACAATAGGACAGTGCACACAGCCCACACAGGGGAGCACCTAGAAGGCCCAGCTCAGTTGACTGCGGAGGCTGAGCCGCTGGACCCTACAGGACACATACTACACAAAGCCACTCTACAAATTCCAGGAGACATAGCAGCTCTACCCAATACATAGAAACAAACACCTGGAAGCAGCCAAAATGTGGAGGCAAAGAAACATGTCACAAAGGAAAGAACAGAAGAAGTCTCTAGAAGAGGAACTAAATGAAATAGATCCAAGCAAGCTAACAGATACAGAGTTCAGAATTTTGTTTACAAGGATGTTTAAGCAGACTATTAGGGAAATAACTGAGAAAATCAATAACATAATAAAGTACCAATTTGAAATGAAAGCTACATGAACTGAAATGAAGAATAATTTACAGGGAATCAATAGTAGAGTAGAGGATGCTGAGAATTAAATCAGCAATTTGGAACATGAGGAAACAAAAAACACCCAACCAGAAGAGCAAAAAGAAAAAAGAATCCAGAAATATGAAGGAGCCTCTGGGACAACTTCAAGAGGCCCAACATTCGTATTATTGGGGTGCCAGAAGGGGAAGAAAGAGACCAAGAAACTGAAAACCTATTTGAAAAAATAATTACAGAAAACTTCCCCTACCTGGGGAAAGAAATAGACTTACAAGTCCAGAAAGTACAGAGGGTCCCAAACAAGAGGAACCCAAAGAGAACCACAGCAAGACACATCATAATTAAAATGACAAAGGTTAAAGACAAAGAGAATCTTAAAAGCAGCAAGAGAAAAGCAATTAGTTACCTACAAGGGAGCACCCATACGACTGTCAGCTGATTTCTAAACAGAAACCTTGCAGGCCAGAAGGGAGTGGCAAGAAATATTCAAAGTGATGAAAAACATGGAACTGCAACCAAGATTGCTCTACCCAGCAAAGCTATCATTTAGAATTGAAGGTCAGATAAAGAGCTTCACAGGTAAGAAAAAGCTAAAGGAGTTCATCACCACCAGACCAGCACTACAGGAAGTGTTGAAGGGTCTTCTTTAAGAAGAAGCTAATGAACAAAAGAATCCAACGAACTAAATAGATCCAGAGACATTGACACATGTAACAGACGATCATATTTCAGAGGAAAGAGGGAAGGGGGGATGGAGGGTGGGAAGAGATTAACCAAAGAAGTTATAAGCATATATGCATAACTCATGGACACAGTTAATAACGGGATGAAGGCCTGGGGAGGGGGTGGGAGTGAAGTGGGGGTCAGTTGGGGGGAAAAAATGGGACACCTGTAATACTCTCAACAATAAAGATAAATAAAAAAGACAAGAACTGAGGTCTCATAGTCTCACTGAGACATTGTCTCATTGTCTCACAAAATAAAGCACAATTTTATTCTTTTTTTTTTTTTTTTTTTGTGGTCAAGAGTGTGTTTTCATTTTCCCGGAAGTTAAAGCTGTCATATGGTTCTCCTCCTCAATGCTCCGGATGGGCCATGACCTCTCTGTGTTCTGGGTTTGGGACTCTGCCAGTCTCCTCTCCCTTCAACCCTCTTCAGGGAAGGAGTGGGGACAGCTGAGTGTGAGTCAGCAAAGTCCGGACCACTGGGGGGCGGAAGTGGTCAGCTCAGCCCCTGGGACCAGCTGTGTGGGTTCCTGGTGTGTGTGTGTGTGGCGGAGGGGGGGCACCGGATAGTTTGGGCCAGGCAGGAAGTAGGTCAGCTGAGGAGGCAGACTTTGGGACCCCATGTGCTCACTGCCCGGAAAGCATCTGCTGGGGTGTCCCCAGCCCCCACCCTCCCCACTCCACACTCTGCTCCAGTGCCTGGATTTAAAAAAAAAAATCTTTGTTTACTGATATTTTGAAAGAGAGAGAGAAAGAATCATCGATTCCTTCTTCCACTTAGTTATGCATTCATTGGTTGCTTCTTCTTTGTGCCCTGACCAGGATCAAACCCACAACCTTGATGCATCCATCCATGCTCCAGCCAACTGAGCTACCCAGCCAGGGCACCAGCACCTGTTTTGCACACGTGCTCCTATAATGGTTCCACTGACCACAGCGTGCATTTATGAAACCCTTGCTGTGTGCCAGGCCCTGGCTGACCATAGACACACAGCCCTGCCAGCTAGGTGTAGTGGTGGGCTTCAAGTCAAAGAGGGAAACTAAGGCCCGGAGTAGGGCAGCTCTGCGCATGAATCACACTTCATGGAGTCAGTTACCCGAAGTCCCAAATCCTCCTTGTTTGGCTGGAGTCCTTTCTGCCCCCCGGTGTTATCTCTGTCTCTCTCCCTTACTCTTGCTACATTTTTGCTTTTCAGCTTCTTGTGTCTTCTGTTTTCCCAACCCCACCCATCCCATCAGCACCACACTGCGAAGGGAGGCAGCCTGAGACCATTTCACCCTTTCAGGGGTCTGTCCTGGCAAGTCTGAGGTACTCCTTGTAGAAATTGCTGAATGCCTGGTGTCAGCTTCCTGGAACGCCAGTGCTCACAGGAGTGGGTAGGCAAGTTGAAGAGGGTGTGGGGGAAGTACTCCTTAGGGATTTCTGGTGAAATATTTTTCCCTCCCTTACCTCTACCTAGGCCTGTCACACTCAAGGTGTCCTAAGATGATTGTAGCATCTTCCCCCAAACCTTAGGTTTTGAGGGATGCATAGGAGTTCTCTAGGTGTAAATGGGGGAGGGGACTTCCAGGCAGAGGAGACAGCCTGAGGTCAGCAGAGATGTAGGAACAAGAGTTCAGATACCCAGCATATGGCTTTCTCCTGTGGGACAAAGGGAATCACCAGGGCTGTTAGAGGTGGTAGGAGGAGGACAGGTCCCTGGAATGGTGAGACTGGTGTCCCAGACTTTCACCTTGGAGTAAGACAGAACGTCTTACTAGAGCTGAGGGAAACTGTTGAATGGGGCCAAGCACTGCCTCTCCAAGCCTTACCCTCCAATGAACTCTGCAACCCCCATGACAGCTGGGACCTCTGTGCTGTACTCAGCCTGGAACCCCTATCACAGCTGGATCCCTGGCGCGTCTCCAGCCCAGGATCCAATGCACAGTAGGCACTTCCTAAGTGCCGGGTGCAGCCACTAGGAGATGGGGTTCCAAAGATGGGGGAAGAGCCAGGTGGGGGCTGTGGCTGGAGGAGGAGCCTCATCCTCTAGGGTGTGTCTTCCTCTCCTGGGTGGCTCAGGCACCTCCCTGTGCCCCTTGCAGCAGAATGGAACACCCAGCACTCATCCCCCTCCTCTCTCCTTTTGTAGTTTATTGCATACCTATTTTGTGCCTAGCACTCTGCTGGGTGCAGAGGACACAGGGGACCCCAAACAGACCCAATTGCCCTCCCCAGCTCCCACAGAACCAGTTGGTTAGTACCTAGATTGTGTGACTTCACTGGGGGTTGAGGGATGGCATCCAGGCAACTGTGGGAGCCAGAGGAGGTACCTGGACAGACAGAATGGCTTCCTGGAGAAGTAATTATAATTGTATTTATGCACCAGGAACCCAGTTAAGGACTATAAAAGCAGAATCTCATTGAATTCTACAAAAGCTCCATGAGTATGGAGAAAGTGAGGCTCAAGGAAGCAAAATGAGCCCTCCCCTCACTTCTCATGGTCCTTAGAATAATACGTGAACCTCTTCCCAAGCCTTGAGGTCTTGTGCCATTGGCCCTGTTACCTCTCCCACACCCCTCCACACATACCCTACACTAGGATCACCCACTCCCTGCCACACACAGCCTTGTCTTTGTCCTGCAACACAAGGGTGTTGAGGCTTTTCCTGGGCAGAACAGCCAAGGGGAGTCAGGGGAGGTTTTCAGAAATTGGGGAAAGGATCCCCCATTTGAAAAGGACACACATGCCCTGGCCAGTAGGGTTTCGTTGGTTGGAGCATCGTCCCGTGAACCGAAAGTTTGCAGGTTTGATTTCCGGTCAGGGCACATACCTAGGTTGTGGGTTCGGACCCTGGTTAGGGTGCAAATGGGAGGCAACCAGTCAATGTTTCTATCTCTTAAAAAAAAAGGGACATACAGAATATCACAGCCCCTCCCAACGGCCACAGGAGCAACTAGATGGCATTCCTGGGACAGCAGCCCACACCCCAGGGCCAAGGAGAGAATAGCTTTAGGAACAAAATCACTGGCCATGGACACCCCCTCTAGGAGTGCAAAAGTCCTGGGTCCCAGGACTTTGAGGAGGTGCCTCCTCCCCTGGGACCCACATTCCCTCAGAAAAGACATTGCCTTTATTGCTGAAGTCCCTTTGATTTCAAAGGTTTATTCTTTGAAAGTTGCTGACTCAGGAGTATCATTTCTGCTGAGGACAGACATGCAGGAATGACTAAGTCCTGTTTCCACTCTTGAAGCTGTTTAACTTCAGAGAAGCCAGCCTGAGTTTGCAGCCCCTCCTCTCCCTGGCCATGACATGAGACAAGGCTTCACCTGGTCGAGCCTCAGTTTCCCCATCTGTAAAAGTGGTAATGGCACCCCCTACAGGGCTATGTGAGTGGAAATTCTGCACATGCTGGCAGTCTACACAATCACGATTCAAATCCCAGGAACACCCCCTTGCAGTGTAACCATGAGCAAGCTACCCAACCTCTGTGCATCAGAACAAAGGCCCCAGGTCACACACCAAGGCTAGAAATTCTGGTGATTTGAGGCCCCCTCTGCCCACTGATGCCCCCAGGTTGAAGGTGACCCCAGTAAACGCCAACTTCTCACAAAGACAGGCAAGAAATCACATATCTCAACTGATTTATTTGCTTTTAGGGTGTCAAGTTTGGGGTCTCCCAGGGCCCAGCCCCCAGCAGTCTGGTAGATACTTCCCAGGCATGGGTTTCAGACAAGGCACTGACAGGAACTCTGGGGGTGAGGGAGAAGCCACCCTGAGGGTGCAGGGGTCCCCTCAGGGGACAGAAGACATGGTCACCTTGGGCAGGAAAGGTTTATTTTCTAGAGATATTATTCCTGAGATGTTGGGGGATCCCCAGAAACACGCCAGGTACCCCCAGGGCAGATGGAAAGCCAACTCCACTACCCGTGATCTAGGTGGCGCCGCCCATGGCTCTGGGGTTTCCACAGGCCTTGGGAGCTGAGAGCCTGTTCCAAACTGGCTTTCTCTGGGATTTCCTGGAGATAAAGAATATAGGACAGGAAAACTGCTCACCCCAGGCCCCACCCCTGTGAATGTGCAGTCAGGAGCCAGAGCCAACTCCCAAAGAATGGGATCCTACCCTCCTCTCTGCGCCCCATTCCTATGGGAGACGCAGGCACTTCTGTGGGTCTCTGGGTAGCTGAAGGAAAGGCCTGGGTGAGGAGAGGGAGGAGGCAAAATGGATATTCAGAGTGGGGAGAGGGGAGTGCAGCTCAGGACAGGACTGAAGCCCCTCAAGATCTGGGAGCCCCTGAAACTCAGCTTGTGATAACTGTCCCTGAACCAGAGGACAGGGCCTTTTGGCAGGCATGTTCACCATCCATCTAGGTATTGACTTTCAAGGTGTAACATTGGATGTGTCCCTCACCCCACTTAGTGCCGTGGGTCTAAGCGAGACCCTGGCCTTGAACGTGCTTTCTCACCCAGGGGCAGCCCCAGGCCCTTACAAGGCACTTGTGCCTGGAGAAGGGAAATTTCATTTAGAATCTGGAACAAAGCCCTTTTTGGCTCCTCTAAGTCTGCAGATGCCATGAAGTTTATGGCCATGAGGGTTGGGGGGGCAACCTGGTGCTAAGGTGCCCTGCCTCTGCCCCTGCGACCACCATTAGTGCCACAATGGCTGCAGGCTCAGTCTTCAGGTGGAGGCCAGGGACACACTGAAGAGCGGGGCTTTGTCCACCATCCTTGAAGGGGAATTCTGGCTCAGACACTTCTAGGGGTAGAGAGGTCAAAGGTCAACAGTCTAGACAGTGGCAGCAAAAAAGAGGCTGGTGTGGTGGGCGGATTTCCCCTAGCAGTTCCCCTCCCCAATCTGGTTACTCCCAAGGGGCCAGGAGTGCTGGTGTACACCCCCCCCCCCAGGTGGCCTAGATTCCCAACAGAAACTTCTAAGATAACAATAAGGCATCTCCAGTCTCCTTTTCCAGTTGTCCTCTGAGCAGGTCCTTTCTGTTCTAGAAGTTTCCATGCCAGTACCAGCAGGACAGCTGAAAATTATTTTCCCTGCTGAAACTATAGCAATCTGATACTTCCCCAAAAGACTTGGCACTGATCAGAGAGCCATGATTTTGCTCCCTGCCTGGCCCTGTCTCTCCTAGTGGCCAGGGGACGTTGGCTGTTCCTTGACTGGACCAGGTGGGCCAAGGAGCATCCAGCCCAGAACAGCAACTCGAATTCCTCCTTCTTCCCACTTTTCTTTCTTTCTATCCACCATCTTATTTCTTTTTCAAGCTCCATACTTATTTCTTTTTCAAGCACACACCACTGACCTTTTTGGCGGGGAAGGGGGAGCCAAAGGGGCTGAGAGAAGAATAAAGGTATAAGGTGCAGAGGCTCTGGCATATTAAACCAGACTTCTAAATCACTGTCCCTGTCCCTGTTCCCCACCTCAGCACCCCCCACATGGGCTCACCAGGGAGAGGCCCCCTCAGCTTTCATAGAAGACTCCCCCGAATCACTTCTCACCAGCCCCCCACCAGCCTTCACATCACATCCCTCTACCTTCCACCATTAATGCCACACCCACCTCTTCTGGCCTCACTCTCCTCCACACCTGACAAGCTGCACCTATTTCACAGACCCATCCTTTTGTCCCATTCTGTATCCCCAATCTGAGACTCTGAAAAGGACAAGGGAGAGGCGTGGAACCTCATCCCCCCTTCTCACACAAAAACATTTTAGTCTGAGACCCAACAAATTCAGACAGACATATCATGGAGTGAATGGATGAGATGACCCAAAAGAAAAATATTTAAAAATTTAAAACAGGACCAAAAAAAAAAAAAAAGAAAAAAAGCTGGCAGGGAGCGAGTGAAATATTTAATGGCTGTCTGATTAAATAAAAATGAGCTAAATTCTCTGCATCATGGACAAGGACAGGATTCCAGCCCAACTCCAGGAAATCTAAGACAAATGCAGGAACACAAAGATCACACACACACACACACACACTCAGCAATGATCAGACAATAAGTTACATCTCTAAATTGCTAAATCACAGGGTGCTTTAAACAGAGAGGCAAGGACAAACGAAAGATGAAAATGTGGAGTTTGGGGCGTGTGTGCCTGGGTTCCAGCTGAGCCTGGACCTGGCTCACCTCCAGTCCTTGCTCCCTCATCTTATCTCAATTCATTTTCTCCTCAGAGTCCCAAAGATCAGACCTTTGGGGAACAGAGCTAGAAGGGGCTTGATGTTATAAATAGGACTTCTGGGAGCACCCCCGGCCTTGAGCTCCCCACATTCAAAAAAGCTACAACCTCTGCTCACAGAAGCCAGCTGAGGGAGCAGATGCAGTGACATCTCACACATCCAGATTCCTCAGGAGACCACAAACACAGGCTGGGGACATGGAAGGGGCATTTCTGGCAGAGGGAGGGCTAGCATGAGGAGGGCAGCAGAGGCCAATCATTTCTACCTGCTGGCCACAGTCTACACCCATTCCCAAGCACCCACCCCAAGTTTCCCACCTGTGCCCACTTTCCTCCTCCAGAGAAAGCCCAGGACTCAGGAAATGCCTTTAACTCATAAACCCATAAACCTGGTTCCCAAATGACATAGAAGCTCATTAGAGGCAGGAACCACCCCGGGCATCAGAACAGGAGGGAAAGAGGGTGAATGTTTAAGAGGACAGAATAAAAATATCAACTGTTTAAAAAAAAAAACAAAAATAAAAAAAACCTTGCCCTGGCCAGGTAGTTCAGTTGGTTAGAGAGCCATCCCAATACACCAAGGTTGAGAGTTCAATCTCTGGTCAGGGCACATACCAGAATCAAACAATAAATGCATAAATAAGGTGAAGAACAAATCGATGTTTCTTTCTCTCTCTCTCTCTCTAAAATCAATTTTAAAAATAAATAAATAATTTTTAAAAGTAGCCCTGGCTGCGTAGCTTGGTTGGTTGGAGCATTGTCCTGAAATATCAAGGCTGTGGGTTTAATTGACAGTCAGGGCACATACAAGAATCAACCAATGAATGCATAAATAAGTGGAACAACAAATCGATGTTTCCCTCTTTCTCTCTCTCTTCTTTCCTCTCTCTCTAAAAATAAATAAAAATTTTAAACAAACAAACAAACAGAAAAAAACCTGCATGTGGGGAAATCGATGTGACTCAATACAGCATCAGATTCTAGTATGCTTTACACATAGGGAAATGATAAAACTGCATGTTCTTCTCCAAAAAAAATAGAATACTTCCAAAATGTGTATTTTTCTCAGTCGGCTTCATGGTTGCTGCTGCTGCCCTGTCCTGATGGTGTCAAGGTACAGCTGAATTTAGTTGCCTCCTGGGAAATGTCACTCTCGTCCCTGGCTGGTAAGTCCAAATTGCCAGGGAGGGAGATAAAAATTATCTCCTGAATCTGGGTGTGTCTCCAAAAACCATCTACACAAAAGCCCGCCCGCTGGCTGCTTGGCTGCCCTCCTGCTCAAATGTGCCAGCACACATGGAGCTTGGCAAACTCCAGCCCCCAGGCCCTGCTTTGCACCCCCCACCCCTTAAGGAAAACAAGAAGCAGGTCCCTAGCACCAAAGCTGCAAAACTCCAGGCCAGATGTGGGGTGGGTTTGCAGCTGCTACAAATTTTTACACATTAAAAAAAAAAAAAAAAAGTCATGTACATGTCAAGATGACAAAGTCTGCTTTTCCACTGGTGGCCCCTGCTCCAGAGCTCATGGCTTGGGTGTTGAAAGGGTCAGCAGGCCCCTCTCCCCTGTGGTTCTGGCAAGGGCCCTTCCCTCCAAACCCAAGCAAGGAGACCTCAATGTCAGTCCCCACAGATGTAGGTCCAGTTTTCAGAATAGGAGGCAGAAGGGGCTGCACCCCGGGAAAAAGAAAAGACACTTTTGTTGTTGGCTAAAGCCTTTGCTTTAACCAAAGAGAATATAAATTACTCTGTGCCCAAACTAGCGTTATTGTTTTAAAAAAGAGAATAAGGCCCTGGCCGGGTAACTCAGTTGGTTAGAGTGTCGTCCCGATATGTCAAGATTGCGGGTTCAACCCGCATCAGGGCATGTACAAAAAGCAACCAATGAGCACATAAATAAGTGGGACAACAAGTCAATGTTTCTTTCTCTCTCTCTCTCTGCCCCCCTTCCTCTCTCCCTCTAAAATTAAAAAAAAAAAAAAAATTTTTTTTTAAGAGATAGAATACGAACTAAAAAAATAAAGTCATGACATATTCCAAAGCTGTTCAAGCTGTTGGGACATAAATCAGGGCAAAGACTCTTTGAGAGCCTTTTAAGTTTGGGAAAAGCCAGTCACAGGATGGAAGGAACTCCAAAATCCCTTCGCCAGAGACCTAGAAAAGCAGGTGTACAGGTGGCCCAGTCGTGGGATCGCAGTGTGGAGATCGACCTGATCAGGATTCTCTTCAGTAATCCGCACCCAAGGGTCTCCCATATGTCATGGCCACCTCCCCAGATGCAAAGGGAAACAGAAAAAATCTTCAGCAGCCTCCTTCAACTCAATCAGCACTTTTGCAGAGAAAAGGGGAGAGGAGGTATGTAAATAGAAATATCTGATCCAAATCAGATCACCAGCTGAAAGGTTTGTCTCCTCCTGGGGTCCCTGATGGGATGAGGTCTTGGGAGGCCTGAGTGGCTCTCAGTGTTTGTGGCGACAGTGGATTTTGCTTTCTGACTGCTCCAGGACACCCAGCATCTCCTCGATGATGGCCCTCAGTGCCCTGCCCAGCTGGTCTGCGTTGTATGGCTTGCCCAGCGGAGGCACATGGACAAAGGCTGAGCGGCCGTGACTCTGGTACAGAGAGGTATAGTAGGTGAAGTCGCAGAGGTACCTAAACCGCAGGTCATAGGGGGCAGGAGAGAGATCAAAACACAGTCAGACTAATAGGGCAGCCTCCATCCAACCCCCTGTGAGGCCCAGCTTGACCAGAAATCCACAAGAGGGAAGGAATACTGCTTCTCCCTTCCCAGGTTGGTAAAATGAAAACAACCCTGTTAACTCCCAGTGCTGGTATGTATGTGGGGAAGTAGGCAGTGTGACATGCCGTAGCGGGATGCAAACTACCCCAGAGGAAGGCAATTTGGCAGGCTAGCATTATGACAAATGCACAGTCTTTACAAACAGTTCCAGTTTTTAGAACCTACCTTCAGGAGCCATCTGTACATGCGCACAAGAAAGATAGACAAGGGGTTCACTGCAGTGTTATGTATAACAGCAGGAGAACAGGAAGCAACCTGCTAGGGTCTGAATGTTTGTGTCCCTGCCCCTAAACCAAACACACAAAATTCAGATGTTGAAGTCCCAATTCCCAATGTGATGATATTAAGAGGTGAGGTCTTTGACAAGTAAGAGCCCTCATCAATGGGGTTAGTGCCCTTATAAAAGAGACCCAGGAGAGCTCTCCATCTCCTCCCACCCTGTGAGGAGACAGCAAGAAGCCAGCCATCTGGAGGAGGGCCTTCATCAGAACACAACCATACCAGCGCCTTGAACTTCCCAGCTCCAGAACTGTAATACATTTCTGTTGTTTATAAGCCCCCCTCCCAGTCTGTGGGATTTTGTTATTGCAGCTCAAATAGACTAGGACACAACCTAAAGGTCCACTGACAGAAGACTGGCTTAATAAACTTTGGTTTATCCACACCGTGGAATACTGTGCAACCATTTACAAGGCACATGGAAGATCCAGAGGAAGACAGAGAACTCACTAAGACCCAGTCCTGTGTCCGTAAGTGAAACCAAGGAAGGTAATGCTCAGGAAAATCCATGCCATGTAACCCCGTCCACATAAAAGCAAAGCAAAACAGGACAAAACCCTAAAGCAGCATGCCAAGCATTCTACATGTGTACAGAAACATGGAGGTCATAGGAGGTTTCGTAATTTAAGTCTCTGATTTAACAGAGGGATCAATGTGGGGAAGCAGAGAGAGCATGAGAATTTTTCATAATGGGAACATATGAGAACATATTCTAGAATGACCTGTGCAATTTAAAACTAGTTTTAAAAAGAGACTGATAACAAATTCAATCACTCCTACATTTAGTCAGTCAACTAAATTTGTCATCTGCTGCCTTTGGGCTGGGGAAGTATAAGAAGTGTTGAGAAATCAAGGTACCCAGTGCTGAGAGGGAGCTGAACAGAGGACACAACTTGCTCTGGGAGGTAGAGGAGGCCTCCCTAAGGAGGCAACATGCTGGAGCTGAGACCTGAAAGAGGCCTTATCTGAGGGAGGCAAGTTTGGGCGGAGGCTACAGCAAGTGCAAAGGCCCTGACGCTAGAGTGAGCTTGGTGTGTTTGAGGGACAGGAGAAGACTGGTTTGTGAGTCTGGAATGCAGTGGGTAAGGAGAGAGTGGAGGCAGGTAAGGGTGGAAGGGTGGGTAGGGGCTAGACCACATAGCACCTGGGGATGGTGGGAAGGGATCGGGATTTTATTCTAGGGGCAGTGGGAGCTTTAGGAGGGATTAAGCAAGGAAGAGACATTATTTGACTTAAATTTATAAAAGACCTTGTAATAGTTTCCCTTCCAAACTCATGTTCACCTGGAACCTCAGAATGAGACCTTATTTGGATAAAGGGGTTTTGCAGATGTAATAAGGTAAGATGAGGTCATATTGGACTAGGGTGGGTCGTAAATCCAATGACTAGTATCCTTATAAGAAGGTCATATGAACACAGAGGCAGAGATTGGGGTGATGTATCTACAAGCCAAGGAAAGCAAAGGGTCGCTGGCAGCCACCACAGGCCAGGAGAGAGGCAGGGAACAGATTCTCCCTCAGAGCTTTAAGAAGGAACGAACCTTGCTGACACTTTGATTTTGGACTTCTAGCCTCCAAAACTGGGAGAGAATAAATTTCTGTTTATAGTTTTGTTATAGCAGCCACAGGAAAACTAATATAGAAATTGAAAAAAAGAAAAAGAAAAAGAGAGAGAGAGAGAGAGAGAAAGAGAGGGAGAGAAAGAGAGAGAGAGAGAGAGAGAGAAAGAAAGGAAGGAAGGAAGGAAGGAAGGAAGGAAGGAAGGAAGGAAGAAAGAAAGAAAGAAAGAAAGAAAGAAAGAAAGAAAGAAAGAAAGAAAGAAAGAAAGAAAGAAAGAAAGAAAGATAAATAAATTGACTGCTTGGAGGAAGAGTGTCAGGGTTGGGGTAGAAGTGGCAGGAGGAACACCAGGGAGTTGGCTGGAGTAGTGTCCAGATGGCAGTGTCTCTCCTAAAGCTCCTGGGTGGGGAGAAGTAGGCAGATTCATATGTAATGAGTTCCAGAAGCAGAATTAGTGGGACCTGTTAAATGTACATACTTTGCTCTGTGGCTTATGCATGGTGAGTGCTCAGCCCACAGAGGCCAAAGTCAACACACTTGGCTTGCTCAACACCAGCCTGGGCCGGTGGAAGAAGGAAACCCCTGCTCACACCCACTCCACGGTGCCCTACCTGCCGGCATCTTGCGAGATGGTCACCGACACATCCAGGCCCAGAGTCGTGACCCTCTTACATACAGCATCCATGTCAATGATGGAGTCAATGCTTTCAGGCCCATCCTCCACGCAGCACTGGGAGCCGGGGCAAAAGCGGCAATTGTCCAGCCCTTTGTAGCCCTTGTTGTGGCCGCACTTTTCCAGTGTGACTGTGGTCGCCATGCCTGACACACCCACATGCACCACTAGCTGCAGACAGACAGGCAGGGCTTAACAGGGTCTGTCCATGGGACTAGGGGACTCCTTAGGTCAAGGACAGGGTGGCATCCTCACTAGGCTCCACCTGGGGTTACACTGTTTCTGACCTCTTGCTGCTGGAATAGACCCTATAGTCACTACTGCGGAAAGGTATGCCAAGTGACACATATAAGGATGTGAAACATGCAAGGATGCTCACTGCAGCTTTTTAATACAATCAAATACTGAAAAACGAGTAGTTAGCTATTTGTGGGGGTTGGTTAAATAAATTATGAACTACTATGTAGCTGTTAAAATGCCCAAATCAGTTCTATAAGTAATGATCTCCAAGACATTGCCAAATGCAGAAGACAAGGTATAACTTCCAGGAATCTAGCCTAAAAATAATCAAAGATGTAATAATCTTTCAATGTCCACTTCAATATTTATAAAAATGAGAAAAAACATGGAAACAAGTGGCATACCCAATAATAAGAAAATGGTTATATTAATTCCTAAAAATTACCCAGCAATTAAAATAATGTTTAGGAAGAATTTTAATGACCTAGGTGATTAAATACTCATGATAAAATATTTATAAAAAGCAGGATACCAAATTGAATACAGTTTAACTTCAACTATCAATTATTGGTGTGTATGCTTACACACAGAAGGGGCACTGTAAGAAAATATGTGAACATTTAAAATATAGGCAACCACAAGCTACATGTGGCTATTGAGCACTTGACATGTGGCTAGTACAAAGTGAGATGTACAGTCAAGTGTAAAACATATCAGACTTTGGAGATTGGGCCCCCCAAAATGTAAAATGTCTCATTAATGATTTTTCTAAATGTTGATTGCATGCAACTGAAGTAGGAACAAAGCTCCACAAATCATCCGGGTGTGGGGCGCCCATCTGCAGGTCCTGATAAGGAAGCACTTGCCTTTGCCCCACTCACCTGTGGGCTATGTTTCTCCCACAGGGCAGGGATGAGCCTCTGGACTGTCTTATACTCAACTGGAATCTCATACACGTGCAGGTCCACGCTGTCGCCAAGGCCCAACTTTTCCAGCTCCTGAAAGTGAGGGAGAGGGAGTGTCGTGGCATTAGGTGAGGGCTGCAGTGACAATGTGTTCCCTGGGGAACTGACTGATCTCAGAAAACAGGCAGGTCCTGACTCTGGGCGGAGTGGGTAGGCAAGTGTGCTGGCCCACCCCAAAGCTCTTCCCTCATCCCCTTCCCCACCACTCGCCTTGAACTCTATCTGCACGTCCAAGAGCGGCAGGGGTGTGATGCTGCAGCCTCTTGAGCTAGGCTCTTGTGTTTGAACCCTGTCCGTGTGACCTTGGGCACATTACTTAACCTCTTTGAGCCTCAGTTTTCTCATCTGTAAAATGGGGATAAAAAAAGCACTTACCTCACAAGGAGGTTATAAGAATTAAATGAACAAATTTACACTGAGTTCCAAGCAATGCTCAAATAATGTTGCCTGCTGTTACTACTGTTTTTGTTGTTATTACACTTTCCCCTCTGTTACACCTGATAAGAATTATTTATAGATGCGGTGCCTGGTATATAGTAGGACTCAGTTTACATATACAGAGACTCCCCAACTCCTTAGGGAGCCTCTAACCATCTTGGGCTTGAGGTGGTTTAAGAACACCATGAATTATTTCCAAAAATGGGCTATGGATCACTGTGTACACACTTTTCTGGGGAAACACTGATGCTTGTGGGCAGAGCCTACCACCTGGCTGGCCCAAGGCACAGCGCACAGGAGGCCCAGAACTAGATTTGCTGGAGGAACAGTGATCCTGCCAGCCCTGCACCCAGGGGAGGGCAGAGATATTTGGGGATGGAGATTTCAGCTCAATTTGAAAATCTGGGCATTCTTCATAGTAAAATTAATACTCCAAATGATTATCAGTAGGGATGTTTCATATTATTCTCAGATCTCATGCAGTGGTTTGAAAATGCTACCACTGGCGCATGTTATCCAGGTCTGTGGGTGGGTCCCAGGTGACGCATTTGTGTGACTGGCCTCTCTGAATCTCCCATAGGTGAGTTCTTGCATCTCTTACAGTGGCTTCAGGATCTCCCTATCTGATCGCCTTGACCTTGCTATCCATGCTGCCCAACTCCGCACCCAACCACTGCAGTTTACTCTAGAGAGTATCTGATGCCTGGAAAAGCAGGTCCCTCCTCACTGATCAATAATTCCAAACTGCCCCCCAAAGAGGGTGCATCAGGTCACCTGGAAACAAGGGCACCTGGAGGATGGGTGCGGCCTCATGGGTGGGTGTGTGGGCCGGGGGGGGGTCTCAAATGCCAACACCAGGAACTGGAACCCCTTCCCTCTTGCCAAACACAGTGACATGTGGGACCAGGAAGTACCCCCAGAGAAATCCCACAGCTGGACAGATGAGGGTGGAGCACAAACCTGTACCCCAAAGACTGGCGCACGAGTGAGCTATAGACAGCTGGTGGGACAGATGGTTGGGGGGGACAAGGGCTTATGTTTTGTGTGAAATTGATTTTAAAACATTAAAATATACTAAAGAGAAACTTTGTAAAATATTTCATTTCTCCCACAATCATTTTTCTCAGTCATTCATTTTTTCATTCTTCGTGCTCCCCTTCCATCTAAGCCTCAACTCCCTGGACTGTGCAGTGGGCTCAGAGAAGACATTCTTTAAAGGATGTGAGGGTTCAGAGACACAGCAGGCACATGCTCGCCAGTGTGCGGTCAGGATTCCTCCTGACTATGCTGCTTTTCACCCTATCAACCTCCTGAGAAGTGCTGGAGGTTTTAGATCTGTGGCCACCATTTAAGCTCCCCAATTTCATAAACATTTACCCAGTTTCTACACACTGGAGTGATTACTATGGCCACACAAACATGGACAGACCACCATTTGCCTGAGGTTTGCTGGATACAACTGAGTTTTGTTTGTCAAATCGATTTGGAGACCAAGTCCCACTGTGTTCTGCCCCACACTGTCCCAGCCTCCTAACCCCCAAGGCAGAATCTAAAATCATATCACACCACCCTGGCTGGTGTGCCTCAGTTGGCTGGGCATCGTCCTGTGCACAGAAAGGTTGCCAGTTCGATTCCTGGTTAGGCCACATGCCTGGGTTGCGGGCACGATCCCCCGTAGGGGGTGTACAGGAGGCAGCCCATCAATGTCCTGTTTTCCCATCGATGCTTCCCTCTCCCTTCCTCTCTCTCTGAAAATCAATTTTAAAAACCTTTTAAAAAAATAAAATAAAATCATATCACACCCTTTCCCTGTTCCTGCTGTGGCTCCCTCCATGCTCAGAATAAAATCCCAACTCCTGCCATGGCCCATGAGGCCCTGCAGAATCTGGACACCACTACCCTCCTTGCCCTCCTCTCCCTTCATCCCCTTTTTGCTCATCCCCTCCAGCATGAGGTCTCCCACATACCAGGCTCACTCCTGCCTCAGGGCCTTTGCACTGTCTGTTCCCTTTGCATGGAGTGCTCTTTTTCCTCACTTTCTGGTCAGTTGACTCCTCCTTAGCCTTCACATTTCAGTGTCCCCTCATGAGAAGACCTCTGGACACCCAGCCCCCTTTACATGCTCTCTCAGCCTCACAGGCTAGCATCCTTACCACTGCACAGGAGATGCACATAGTAATGCTCCCAAATGTTGGCTGAACAACTGAGCAGCTCAACCTGAGACTGAGAACAAACACAGACCTAGGTGACCCTGCAAATGTACCAGACTCTCCTGAGGATGCCTTTCCTTCTTCAACTATAAATGGGGGTTTGAACTAGTTGCTGGCTGGGACCCCTCTTTCCTTTTCATTCTTTTCTATATTTAAAAGTAGCTCCTCACTATTTACAGTCTCCAAAAAACAGAAACAGTCAAAGTGTCCATCAGTGGGTGAAAGGGTAAATAACAAAACGTGGGCCGTCCACACAGTGAAATATTATTCAGCCAGAAAAAGGACTGAAGCACTGACACAGGCTACAAAGTGGATGAAAGCTAAAAACATGATGCTGAGTGGAAGAAGCCAGGCACAAAAGGCCAGAGTATGTGATTCCATTTATATGAAATGTCCAGAACAGGCAAATCCATAGCAACAGAAAACAGATTAGTGGTTGCCAAGGGCTGTGGGAGGGGGATGACTGATCATGGGGATAGGTTTCCTTTTGGGGTGATAAGAATGCTCCAGAACCAGACAGAGGTAGTAGTTATACAACATTGTAAATGTGCTAAGTGCCACTAAATTGTAAACTTTAAAATGGTTAATTTTATGTTATATAAATGTAATCTCAATTTTAAAAGAAGAAAAATATAGCTCTTAGTTGCATGGATGGTAAAGGGTAGGAGTCAGGGGTGTAGCTTCCAGAGCCAGGTAACTAGATTTGTTCCTCCCCCTATTCACTGGCTGGGTGACCTTGGGAAAGTCACTCACCCCCTCTGTGTTTTAGTTCCATCATCTGTAAATGGGATTAACAATAGTAGTCATGTCATAGGGAGGAAAAATGAAACAATACACGTGAAAGGCATAGTACCTAAAAAAGGGCTCAAAATATGCTAACTTAAACTATATTTGAAAACATGAATGTGCTTCCTTAAAAAAAAAAAAAATCAAAGCAAGTTCTTCTGGCTAAAGTGGAGCCATGGGAATCAGATTTACCTTCCTGTCTGGAACCACTGAAAAAAAATAGACAAATTATGTAAAATAACAGTTTTCAGACATTTAGTTGAGTCACAGCTGAGGTTCTAGAAAGGGTAAGAAGGCTACAGATGTCAGGATGGAGTCTCAGATAGTTGGGGGGAGGGGGAGCAAGAGGGAGGAGAAAGGCAGGGGTATTGGGGAGAGGGAGAGAAGGAAAGGAAGGGAGGGGGGTAAAGAGAAAAAGAGAGAGAGGAGAGGGAGAGACGGAGAGACAGAGAGAGAGATCAACCCAGAGATCTTTTGAGGGTCTGAGGACTGATGGCATATACTCATGCTAAGGCCAGAGGTAGAGCTACTTGAAAGATCAGAGGCACTACCCCTCAGAGCTCACATGGGGCTGAAAATACTTGGTGTTCCTGCCAGCTAGAGTAGAAACACTTCATAAGGAAGTGGGGAAAAATTAGTTCTGGGAATAAACATTGCTCTGGTCCTGTCTAACAAAACTTAACAGCAAGCCTGGAAAGGATGAGTCTTTTTCCAGTACCTTAATTGTATCCCAGAACAAAGCTCAAGAACATTTAGAAGAAATACAAAAGTATCCAGCATGCCACAAGGTGCAATTCATAATGTCTGGCATCTAACTGATGTTGTCCCAAACTGAGCCCCTCACAAGCCCAAGCAAATCAATTTGGTGGCATCACCTCTGAGCGCAGAGAGATCAAGGATTTTGATTAGTGGCCAATCCAAGGAATCCTCTCTGGGGAACAGAAACCCTCCCAGTGGCCACCATGATATGTGGTGTGCCACGGCCAGACGCCCAGCTCCGGAGGCCAACCCTCCCTACAAACCCTCTCCGCCCTCTTCTCCAGCATTAGCACGACGGCCACTTGCCCACACATCTTAGTGGTAGGAAATGAGCTGGGAGCTACATCTTGACCTAACCTTTGTTCTCATGTTCTCCGGGTGCCTACCTAGCTCCTTCCCAACTGGGGGAAAAATCTACACTGTGAAAACCACCATCAAATAGACACACACTTCGTGGCCAGCAGCCCCACAGCAAGTCATCCACCTACTGGCAAAAGACCCTGCTGACAGCGTCACTGCTGCCTTATTCTTAGGGAGCAAGCCCTGAAGTCAAAGCCAATGCCATTGTCAACGGGAGGAGGCGGTGAATCAGGAAAAGAGCCAGTTACGCTCCCTGCACCAAAGCAGGCTGAGCAAAAGCCTGGCACGCTTGGGTACAGAGGCTGTGCCATACATTCAAGACCAAGCAAAACTCCTATATGGTGACTGAGCTCAGGATGGCAGCTGTCCCTAGGGCAGGATGGGGAGGCAGGAGGGAATGTTCTGGGTGGATGGCAATGGAACTGGAGACATGGGCAGAAATACTTTTCTCCTAAGTGACAGGGATACTGAAGATCAGTATATGTCCCTTTATGCAAATTATTTTCCAATTTTACAAAGGGCAATGGAGGTGAAAGAGCAGCTATTAAGTTCATCTGAAGTTACAAGAAGTGGGTGACCAGTAATCTCACTCAGTTCTTTGCTTCTGAACACTTTCTGTTCCAATGGGACCAAGTGGTTCTCCTGGGGGGCTGGCAGCACACCCCAAGTCCCAGAACAGTTTGCAGTGAGTGAAAGGAAGGGAATGGGCTTGGGTGTCCCAGACGGTGCATTGTCTACACCCTATCTACCTGACAAGACTCCAGCACTCAGACTCATCTGACCGATTCCCTTGACTCCACAACAAAGACCCCCTTTGTTCCCTGGTTAATATCCTTAGCAGGTCTGCCTAGAATCACTGTAGCAGTAATTGTCCTGTGATGTTACCAGGACCTGTGACCCAGCTCCTCCTCGCCTGCAGGCAGGGAATGCTCCAGACAGCCCCAAGCCATGGGGTCCTGCCCCTTGACACCTACACCTACCTGGGCCTCCTAGGAAGAGAGACACACAGCTGGTGTCCCATGCCACCTGGGAGAGACAGGACACATGAAAAACATATTCTCTCCTCTAAGAGGTGCTGAGGAGCACCATCCTGGGGAAAAAACAAAGTGGGGGATCACCCCTCAGTCCCCAGAACTCCCACCTCCTGATGTGGCCAGTGGAAGTTCGCCTAAGGCTGAAGAAGGAAGGTCACATGAGGGAAGGGGAGCAAAAGACAGAGAGACAGAGAGAGATGGAGTTAGAAAGGAAGAGAAACAGAAAGAGAAGCTGAGAGAAACTCACAGTGAGGCCACGAGAAACAGAAAGACAAAGGAAAACAAGAGAAACAGAGATGGAGAAAGATGTAAAGAGAAGGGGAGAGAGACACAGACTGAGACAGAGAGAGACCCACAGAGAGGCCAAGAAACTGAGAGACAGAAAGGGAGAGAGAGACAGAAATACGGAGAAAGATAAGAGCGAAGAGGAGAGACAGACAGGGAGAGAAGTTCACTGGTCCCCAAGAGAGAAGGTAGGCTTCCTTCTACAGATGGCAACTCGGGCTTCTGAAAAACCAATTGGGACAGAAAGTAACGCTGCTCATTCTATGTTACCAAACCCCCATCTTCAGCCTCAGGTGACAGACCAAGCACACTCAAGGCCTATTTTATTGAGGTATCCATTTGACCTATTCAACAGCTGCACTCTTCACAGGCAAATAAATCTATTTTATCCAGGGCAACTAAAAAGTACCCATGAGAGCTCCGAGCAACTCCTGGGTGGGTCACGCAGACCACATGGGACAAGCACAACTAAGACTCACCCTCGGTGGCAATAAAGTCAGCAGAGAGGTTTATACCTTGGGGAGGGGGTAGCTGAGAGGGGCACAAGGGGCCGGAATATCCTAAACCTTGATCCAGATGCAGGTGACGTGCAGGTGCATGTGTTACTATTCCATGGAGTTATACGAGTGTGCATACTCAGAGGATATCTGTACCACTCGTTTTTTTAAAACAGAGAAACAATCAGATTTGGGCAGGTTGGTGTCTTTTTAGTTGGGGACTGGTGGAAAATCTTTTCTTGTTTCATAAACTTGAGAAAGAAAGCTGAAAGTCTTCCAGAGGAGAGGTCTGGATAGATGAGCAACAAAAACAGAAAGGGTATTTCCCCTCAGGCAGCAGCATGAAAAGCAGCCGTTCCCCTCTATCCAAGTCCCAAAGCTGGGGGGGGGGATTTCCAAAGATTGTTTAATTGATTTTTCTCCTATTTAGATGCAGATCATCGTGTCTGGGGCCCAGGAATTCAGACACATGGCTTTGTGTCCACTCAGCCCCGTGAAGGCTCCGGTCTGAAACTCGCACAAAGCCAGACACACAAGTCTTCAGAAACACGCTGTTTCCTTTTTGTCTGGGGCTCCAGGGAGCGGGTACTATGAGCAAGGCCTCGAACATGCTCCCATCTGCAGGGTCCCGGGGACCCCGTCCCTCTGTCCCGCTCACAAAATAGGGTAAAAATTTTTTAAAAAAAAAGGTCGCCAAGATTTTTGAGGTCTGGAGTAGGAGTGAAAAAAAGGTGGGGGGGGGGAGCTCCAAGTTTCAACTTGGAGTTTTCTCCAAATTCAGGGCTCTGGAGTGGAAAGCATGCAATGCTTTAAATCAAGCAGCTAATGGGCTAGGATTAACATGAGTTTGGCTCCGGTCTCTGCAGATCTGATTTATGTAAGGAGAAAACATTTCTCTCTTTCTCTCTGCCCATTGTTCCCTAGTCTGTCCCTCCAAATGCCCCATCTGACAAAGAAACTAGAAGGCTCACTGGCTGACACCCTGCTCAGGACAGCAGGAAAGACCCTCCCCACCCCCCACCCCCCCTGCACCAATATGCAGACTTCTCCTCCCTCAGCTGCCGGGAGGTACCAGTGAGGGTCACTGCACCTACCCCAAGGGTAACACATCCCCCAATATCCCTACCTGGTCCTCCCAAAACATGGTTGGGGGGTGGGGCACTTCTGAGACAATGCCATTCCAGGTTTTTCAGCTACGTGACTTCAGATAATTCTCTCTGGGCCTCAGTTTCCTCATCTGTAAAGTTAGTGCAGGAATAACTGCTCCTAACCATGCAGGAGTTGTTAGGAAAATTCAGAGTGCTGGGCTTCAGAAATCACTTGGCCCAGAGTGGTGCTCAACACATGTAAGCTATAACAGTTGCTATCTGGGAAGATGTGTACATCAGACTGAAATATTTCACAGGAAGCTTCACAGGAGATATTCTCGTTGTAGATTCCTTCCTTTCTTTGGTGCCAAATATTGCCAGCGGGAGCCCAGCCCCAAGACTGATTCCTACCCTTCGTATCTAAGTTACCTGTACTGCAATCCAGCTGGCGTTCACGGTGTGCTCCCCAAAAGGACCAAACCCTAAAGAAAAAAAACAACAGTAAAAGCAGCATGTCACCACAGAGTGGCCCTTCTTAGTCTGCCCAGGGTGAGGCTATTGCCTCTACCTGGGAGAACAGAGCAGGGAGCTGCAGGAGCAGCTGCCACCTGGGACAATGTCGGGGGCCTGTCCTGAGTTTTGGGACACACCCAATGGTGCTTTAGAGCTGCCCCCCCACACACACTTGTCTGCTTTTAATTGAAGCTGTGTGTCCTTTTCTGTCCTTACTTTCATGTGAATCTCGTGCCCAGGAAAAGGCCAGTAGCCTCTTTTGCCCCAGAAAAGGCTGGTCTTGCTCCCCTCAACTTTCTCCCCTGTCCTTGACCCAACATATAATTATTTTATCACTGTCTTTCTTTGAGGCCTCTCCCCCATTCTGGAAATGCAGGGGCTATAGGCATTCTGTGAGTTACCGATGAATGAAGAATGGCCTTTGCTCTGGCCAGTGTGGCTCAGTTGGTTGGGAGTCAGCCTGAGCACCCAAAGGTTGCTGGTTTGATTCCCTATCAGGGCACATGCACAGATTGCAATTGATGTTTCTCTCTCACATTGATATTTCTCCCTCCCCCTTCCTCTCTCTCTAAAAATCAACAAAAAATCTTAAAAAAGAAAAAGAAAAAAAAAAGAATGGCCCTTAAGGGATGCATGTGGGTGTCTCCCAGGCTAGGCTGTCCAGACACCATCCCAGCACCCTCCTCCCCACTTGATCATACTCCAACCCCATTTACAGACCAAGACAGTCACCCAGAAATGTGCTAAGTGCTCTGTGTCCACTGTGGCATTCAGCTTCATTGAATTCCCTTTCAAGAAAGGGTGTCTCCTGGGCCAGTTTTACAGGAGCCAGACCGAGGCCCAGAGAGATGAAGCCAGCTGCCCAAAGTCACACAGCGAGAAGATGGAAAAGCAGAAGAGCTGGGATTCAAACCCAGACTCATGAATCCATGGCTTCCCTCTTCTCATTACCCTGTCACCCTGCCTGAAAAATATAAACATCTCCAAAAGAGGCTGCCCTGGAGGCGTGGGTCACTCCAGTTGGCCTCAGGGTCCCAAGTAATGCCAACGCCCTGGGAAGGATGCTGTGCCTTGGAACAGCTGGAACCCCTCCCCCAAGCTGAGTCAGGACCTCTCCAATGCCTCCCTCCTCTGGCATGAACTGAGAAGTCCTAGCTCAACCATAGACTCAATTTTCCCCCTCTGCAAAATGGAGACTGTTAAGATGTCATGAGCTCAGGCAATGAAAAGGCCCAGTCAGCAATAGAGCTACAAATAACCAGATAATAGGAAGGCTGCAGGGGTGATGACCCTCCCCCCAATTACACACACGGTCTTCTTCCGTCTTCCTGGGAATTCCAGAACCAGTTCCACCCTTCCAGGCCACAGAACACCTGTGTGAACCTTAGCTGGATTTCCCACTGGGACCCCCCCCAAGAAGGAGAGTCAAAATGAACCCCCAGGCACATGCCTATGGGAAGTTGACGTCCACGTGGTCCTGTGGCAAATATCCTGGAGGAGGAACAGTTATTTTCGGGGAGTTGGTGACAGCGGGGGCCAGGCTCACCCACAAATAGCCCGGGCAGAAAATACTTTGACTGATGGTCCCTGGGACAACCGGGAGAGTGGCCTGGCACCCTAAGTCCCCTGAGCTCCACCTGACCGGCCTGGGGGGTGGGGGAGGAATGGGGGTGAGTAGCCCCATTAGCGCAGGACTCGGGGAGCAGTGGCTGTCAGGAGGTTTATCTGTCACGGGGCACTTCCTGCCCACAAATCGGCCTTTGTCCCTTGGGGCCCGGGGTGGGGACAGGCCCGACCTCGGGAGGGGCCGGGAGGAGGAGTCCAGTCCAGCTCACCCGTCGCGGGGCAGATGAAACAGGCAGGTGCCAGGAGGCTCACTGTGTTCACCCGGGGAAGGACGGGCGCCAGAGGAGACTGCTTAGTGCGGGGCACTCGACTGGACTCCCACGCCCTTGCCTGCCCCGACCCTGACACTGGGACCATAGGGGCGCCCCCTTCTCCACTTTCTACGTTGCACGGACCGAGCTGAGTTCCCGTGGGTGATGACATCTTCCAAACGTGGCATGACTTCCAGCACCTGCCCGGCCCGGGCAACCGAGTCCCACCCCCATCCCCACCCCCACCCCCACCCCCAACCCCAACCTCGGCCCCGGCCCCGGCCCCGGCCTCCGCCATCAACGCGTACCCGTCACCACCACCGCCTTCCGGGGCTGCTCCATGGCGTTCGGGCTGAGCCTCCGACCCGCTGGAGTCCAGACTGGCGCGCCCTACGCCGCCAAGCCCCGCCCCGGCCCCGCCCCGGCCCCGCCCCCGCCCGGCCGCGGCCCCACCCCTGGCCTCGCCCCGCCCCCGCCCGC
This sequence comes from Miniopterus schreibersii, assembly GCF_964146895.1. Taxonomy (NCBI): domain Eukaryota; kingdom Metazoa; phylum Chordata; class Mammalia; order Chiroptera; family Miniopteridae; genus Miniopterus; species Miniopterus schreibersii. The sequence goes on along the minus strand of NC_138105.1, from coordinate 73,970,053 downwards.
CCGCCCCACCCCGCCCCGGGCCGGGCCGGGCCGCTCGGCGTGCGCGCCCCCGGGGCCAGAGACTCTCGCACCCGAAGAGCCGCGTTCAACCGAGGCGCGCCCGCCTCTCCTCCGTCCCCAGCCTCAGTTTTCCCACTTGTAACATGGGGACAGTTTGTCCCGTACGGTGTGGCCGCTTGAACTCACTGAATCTGGTGCTGGGGACAAGCTGGTCACTTATTCTGAAAGTGTTCATTGAATGCCTGACGTGAATTATCGGGGGTTCCCCCCACTTCCCTGTGAGCAAGACTCCCTTGTTCATCCCGTTTTACAGATGAGGAACCTGAGGCATAGTTCGGAAGGCTACTGGGCTAGAGCCTCCTGGAATCATGGAAGTAACATGCAGTCCAGGAGGCTGAGCTGGGGAACAGTTTGGGTGGTGTCAGAAGGTTCTCTGCAGGCTTCTGTGTTGCTAAGGAGGCTGATGTGGCCCAGAGACCCTCCATCTCCCCACACTCACCCCAGTCTAGCCCCAGCAGTCCTCCAAGGGCCTAACACAGTTCCACCCCAGGGCTTCTGCGCTTGCTGTTCCCTCTGCCTGGAACGTGCCCTGCAGTTGCCAAAAACCTAGCTGCTTCCTCTCCTTCAGGGCTCAGCTGGAATGTCACCTCTTCCTAGGAGCCCGCCCTGGCTGTCACTTCCTCCTAATGGCCCTTCTTACCCTCCCTGGCTGAAATCACCACCACCCCAGAGGCCCATGTCATTTCCTTATTTCCTCCTCTTCACATTCAAAAATCATTCCTTTATAGGTATTGCTTTTCTGGCTTATTTCCCATTTTCTCTGACATAAGGGTTAAGACTTCCATGCCAAGGGTGTGTCTCTATTATATCCGTGTCCCTGCATCCAGTACGAGCCTGGCACACAGTTGGTCTCCCACCAACGTTCATCAGAGGTCAGAATTTCTCCAAAAACAGCCAGAAAAATAAAGCTGTGTTCCTGGCCACATCCTCCAAAACAGGGCTGGACCTTAGACTTGGGTCACTGATGTCTCATTCCAAGCAGCCTTGGCCCCGATTAGCCAGGATGCTGTTGAAGTACTAGCTGCCTCTGGCCCAGGCCTCAGAATACCCAGGGCAGAGGTCTTTGGACTACCCAGAGCCCTGTTTGCAAGCTCAGACTGGAGGTCGTCATATTCTCAGTGACTATTTGGGTCTCTGGCAGCTTCAGGTAGAATTCAGAAAATTCAGAGCAGGCCTGGTCTGTCCATGGGAGCGAGACCCAAACCAAGTGGGAGAAGAAAACAGAATGAAAATCTCACCCAAAATCAGGTTTTATAGCTCAAACATATAGTAAGCATCGGTCCAAAATGCACATATTGCTAGAAGCCTGGGGTGTGAAGAGAGGGAAGTCACAATGGATTTCATTTTCCCACATCACACCAGAAAAAAGGGAGGAAACTGATAACACCCAGAGTCAGCCCTGAGGGGGAGAAACTGAGTCCCAGGCTGCTGCCAAGAGTGAGTGGGTAAAAAGCTCAGGTTCACTGGTACCTGAACCACCCACGGATCATCTTCAAGCGTGTAACTGGGGTTCTCTTTTTAAATCTCCCAAAACCTTTGGAGGAAGGGGCTATTCTTACACCATCTTGCAAGTGAGAAAACAGGCCCAGAGCAGTTAAGCCACTTGTCCCAGGTCACACATGGGAGGGGTTGGGATTTGGAACAAGAGCATGTGGTCATGTACTTAGGGGAGGACAAGCAGAGCCAAAAAAAAAATCCTGGCTGGAGTTGCCAAGATGTGTGCTCAAGGATCAGCTTTGCAACAGTATAATTAGTAATGCAATCCCCATGGTAGGTTAGATGAGGGCACTGAGAGGAGGATGGAGAACTTTTAAAAAAAGAAAGAGCGCGGCTGGCATGGCTCAGGGGTTGAACATCAACCTAGGATCCAGGAGATCAAGGTTCTATTCCCGGTCAGGGCACATGCCCGGGTTGCACGCTGGATCCCCAGTCGGGGGCGTGCAGGAGGCAGCTGATCAATGACTCTCTCATCATTGATGTTTCTCTCTCTCTCCCTCTCCCTTGCTCTCTCTGAAATCAATAAAAACATATTTAAAGAAAGAAAGATGGTTATATTAGAAAGCAAAGTGCAATAAAATGGTGCAGCTGTAGTGAAAAAAAGTTTGGCAGCCCTGGCAGGTGTGGCTCAGTTGGTTGTGTCCTTCTGTGCACCAAAGGGTCACTAGTTCCATTCCCAGTCATGGCACATACCCAGGTTTCAGGTTTGATCCCCTGCTGGGGTGATTGATGTTTCTCTCTCACATCGATGTTTCTCTCTAATCAACTTTTTTAAAAAGTTTGGCAGTTCCTCAAGGAGTTAAACATAGTTACCACAGGGCCCAGCAATTCAATGCCTAGGTATATGCCCAAAACAATTGAAAGTATTAGGTATTCAAATACTTGTAATGAATGTTCATGACAACACTAGTCACAATAGCCAAATTGTCAAAATAAAATGTCCATCAAGGGATGAATGGATAAACAAAATGTGATTTCCCATACCATGGAATATTACTCAGCCATAAAAACAAAGTTCTGATACATGCATAGATGAACCTTGAAAACACCGTGCCAAGTGAAGGAAGCCAGTCACAAAAGGCCACACAGTGTATGATTCCATCCATATGAAATGTCCTCAACAGCAAATCCATAGAGTCAGAAAGTAGATTAGTGGATGCCACAGGAGGGGAGGGGGAATGGGGAGTGACTACTAATGGGGACCGGGCTTCCTTTTGAGTTGATGAAATGATCTGTAACTAGATAGAAGTGATGGTTGTGCAACATGGTGATAATATTTAATACTACTGAACTGTACACTTTAAAATGGTGTAACTAGTGTTCTATGTTATGTATATTTTATCACAATTTTTAAAAAGCCAATGTGGAAGCATTTATGGAATGAAAAACAAATGCAAGAGAAAGACAGATACACACAAATGTATTTGCAAAGGCAGCAAAAATCTCAGGAAGGAAGAATAAGACATTGATAAACATTGGGTGCTTTGGGGAGGGAACCAGAATGTGGGAAGGGGGGTGAAAGTGAGGGTGGAGGGGAGATACCTCAAGCATTTCTTGCACCATGTACACAAATCAATTACTCAGAAGTAAATATAATACACACACTTTCTTTAAAAAAACAACAACACTGCCCGGCCAGGCATGGCTCAGCGGTTGAGCGTCGACCTGGGATCCAGGCGATTGGGGTTCGATTCCCTGTCAGGGCACATGCCCGGGTTGCGGGCTCGATCAATGACTTTCTCATCATTGATGTTTCCATCTCTCTCTCTCCCTCTCCTTTCCTCTCTCTGAGGTCAATAAAGATATATTTAAAAAAAAACCAAAACCAAAAAACACCACCACTAGAGTTTTTTTAATTGTAGTAAAACACACATAACAAAATGTACCACTTTTAGGTGTACAGTTCAGTGGTATTAAATACATTCACATTGTTGTACAACCAATCTTCAGAACTTTTTTCTCTTGAAAAGGTAAAACTCTGTCCCCATTAAACATTAACTCCCTAGCCACTCCCCCTCAGCCCCTGGCACCCATCCTTCTTCATTCTGTGTCTATGAATCTGGCTATTGTAGGTATCTCATATAAGTATCACATAGAATTTGTCCTTTTGTGACTTGCTTATTTCACACAGCATAATGTCTTCAAGGTTCATCTATGTTGTAGCAGGTGTCAGAATTTCCTTCCTTTTTAAGACTGCATAATATTCCATCACATGGATGGACTACTTTTGCTTCTCCATCTATCCATCAACGTGGGCACAGGTAGCTTCCACGTTTTGGCTATTGTGAATAATGCTGCTATGAACATGGATGTGTAAATATCTCTTACAGACCACTTTCAATTATTTTGGTCACTCAACTTACATGACTTCTTATTTTTGAAACAGTTTAAGACTGACACAAAGATGTAAAAAAGTAGTACAGTTTCCATGAACCCTCAACTCAGCTTCCTCCAGTGAAATGGTTTATCTTAATCACTGTCAAAACCAGGAAACTGATACAATGTAATGGACTCAGGTACCACAACTTATTCCTCAAAGTTGTAAAAAAAATTCCATTTGTAAAGAACTGTTCCTTTTAAAATTTTAATGAATTTTCTTAGGGAGAGAATGGAGGGTTAGAGCTGGCCTGGGTTCAAATTCTGCCTGACTCCTCATGTGGTATGTGCCCTCAGATGAATTATTTTCCCATTTCAAGCCTCAGTTTCTTCCACTGTGAAATGGAGATTAAAGAGTGCTGCAAGCTTTTTATATTTTAATAAGTTCAGACCTACAGAAAAGTTGCAAAGACAGTAGAGACTCCCCTATCCCCCTCACCCAACTTCCTGGAATATGAACATCTTACACTATCAGGTGGATTTGTACAACTAAGAAATTGACACTGGTACATTGTTATTAGCCAATCTCCTGATGTTATCCTGATGTCACCAGTTTTTCCATTTGTGTCCTCTTCCTGTGCTAGGACCCTGTAGAGGGAACCCAGTTGCATTTTGTGATCACATCTCCCCAGTCTCCTCTGGTCTGGGATGGCTCTTGGGTCTTTCTTTGTTGTTCATGACTTTGGCAGTTTTTGGAAGAACTGGCTGTGTGTCCTGCAGGAAGACCTCAATCTGTGTCTGTCTGATGTTCCTGTCATAATTAGAATGGGGTTATGGGTGTTTGGGGAAGACCACAGAGGCGAAATGCCCTTCTTATCCCATTATACCAGGAATCCTTGATACCTACATGACTTATCACAGAGCTGTAATTTGGGTCATTTGGTTCAGGTGATGGGTGTCCTGGGGCTGCCATAACAAATGACCACAAAGTTGGTGGCTTGAAACAAATTTATCCTCTCAAAGTTCGGGAGGCCAGAAGTCCAAAATCAGTGCTGGCAGGGCCACGTTCCCTCTGGAGGCTACTGGGGGTTCCTAGCATTCCTTGGGGGTTCCTAGCATTCCTTGGCTAGTGGCTGCATCACCCCAATCTCTGCCTCTGTCTTCTCTGTGTCTCAAATCTGCCTCTGCCTTTCTCTTAGAAGGATACCAGTCACTGGGTTTTGGCTCCATCCTAAATCCCAAATGATTTCATCTCAGGATCCTTAACTTAATTACATCTAAAAATACTCTTTTTCCAAATAATGTCACATTCTCAGGTTCGGGGAGTTAGGACTGGGACATATCTTTAAGGGATCACCATTTAACTCACTACATGTGTTATCTGCCAGGTGTCTCTACTATTCAAGTCTCTACCAATTTACTATTTTCCCCTTTCTCTACTCTACTTTAAAAAATATATCTTTATTGACTTCAGAGAGAGGAAGAGAGAGAAGGAGAGAGGTAGAGGCATCAATGATGAGAAAGTCATCGATTGGCTGCCTCCTGCCTGCCCCCCACCGGGGATCGAGCCCACAACCCGGGCATGTGCCCTGAGGGGGAATCGAACCTCAGTCTCCTGGATCCTAGGTCGTTGTTCAACCTCTGAGCCACACCGGCCGGGCTCTCTATTCTTTACAAGCAGGACACTAAGTCCAGAATAGAAAGTATTCTGCCTAGCGGATGAGCCATAGCTTACTCAACCAGTCCACTGTTATTAGACCTTTATGTTCTTTCTGCTATTTTAGAGTTGGCAACATTGCCGCAAAGCCTGGCAGAGTGGTTCCCTAGATTTGCAAGACCTCGTTAGTTATAAATTGTCAGAAATAGATTACTGAATTGAAGAGTGTGACACTTTTATGGATTTTGAGACTTATGCCATTTTTTCCCCACTTAAAAGAAAATATATGTCCACTGGTTTCACCATAACCTTGCCAGCATTAGGTTTTACAATGTGTCCCCCTTCCTTTTTTAGTAGAAGGTAGGGTATTTTTATTAATTTGATAGGTACATTGGTCCACACCATTTAAGTTTCTGGTGTCAGAAATACAATTTCAACTGGAATTTAAAAAATAGCAGTATTGGTTCAAGGGATAAGGAAGGGTAAGGATTTATGAAGCAACAGGTACAGCTAGATCCAGAATTAAAAAGGGCCAAGACTCTGAAGTGGGGAGATGGCATGTCTGTACCTGACTCACACTACTCTAGCTCTGCAGTTCCAGCACCATCCTAGGGGATCCCTCTCATTGGCTGACCTGGGACATGTGTCCATGAGAGAGGAGGAGGGACAATGCTGACTCCCTCAAACAGTGGCCCATGCAGCCTCTCATGTTTTTGCTCCTACAAGTCAGAGTCCAGAAGGCCTACGTGTGCAAAAGCACAATTAAATGTGCCACAAGCCAGGTAATGATGAAAATTTATGCAAGGTACTAAAGTTCAAAGTATAAGAGAGGGAGTGATTAGGTTTTGGGGTCAGTCATTGAAAAGTTCGCAAAGCAGCTATGCATTACTGCAGGCTCTGACAATTGCTAGGGACAGAGTCCAAACTCCAAGTGGATTAATCAATAAAGAACAACTTCTTAGGTTCATATAAATGGAAAGTCAGATCTAATGGCTTCAGGCATGGCTGGATTCAGGGGCTCAAACCATGCCTCCCTGTCCACCAAGTAGTTCTTATGTATGTTGGATTCTTGTGTATGTTGGAACCTGATGGCACTGGGTTTTCGCTATCTCACTCGTAAATCTCACTATTTCAGTAAATAGGAATATCTCACTATTTCACTTTTAACAACCTCCACAGAAGACACTCTTCTCCCTTCTATCATTCACTTTCCCTCTCAAGGGAGGTTCTAGTTGGTCTTGGTTGGTCACGTGCTTCTACTTTAACCAATCACTATGGCCAGGAGGATGGAGAACTCTGATTGGCCACCTCTATGTTGAAAGGACCGACAAAGACCGCAGTGACCTCAGTCTACCACACGGGGTCACCCAAGTAGAGTTTTCAAGGGTGAATAGGAGTAGGCCAATTGGGCAAAAGAAGAAAACCTCTGCATAGAAAAGTCTAGAAAAGTCAGAAAGGAGTAATCCAGCACAAGATTTTCTTCCTACTTCCACCCATATTAATACTGGGACACTTCATGTATCCCAGTTTCTGTTGTTTACATCAAGCGGCCTTTACCCTTAACAAAGCTTGGCAGTTCACCCTGATCCCTCTAACACAGTTAGCACATCACTTTTGGCAGCCTACCAGCGTCCTGCACACATCCCAGACCTCGCCAGCTCCCCTGAAGCCCTGACCTGATGATAGATGGGACTTGGGGAATAAATGCTCCAGCTGCCCTGACCGTGGATGGGACCACAATGAGACATGAGCTCTTTTGCTGTTTTCCTGAGGTCCCCAGCTGGACTGGCCCCTTGCTTTCTGTGTCATCTACTCATTGGTGACCTCTGCAGGGATCCTTCCCTCCCTGTTTCAGGTCTCCACCCCCAATGGGGGCTTCCTGGAGTCATCTCCTGAATACACTATGTGACCTTAAGTATTCATCTCAGGACCCCCAAACTAAAACATAAAGGACAACTGTTGGTCCAGGGGTAACAAGTGCCTGGCACTTTATATGGGTTCCACATTTGATCAATTCACTAACATATCAAGAGATATGCTCTAAGCCCTGGTACGTGTAAGTATAACCTTATTTGAAATAAGGTCTTTGCAGTTGTAATTAAGGATCTTTAGATGACATTATCCTGGATTTACAGTGGTTCTATTAAGAAAAAGGAGTTCCTTATAACAGAAAGGAGAGGAAGATTTAGACATAGACACAGAGAGAGAAGAAAGCTGTGTGAAGAAAAAGAAAGATATTGGAATGATGTGTCCACAAACCAAGGCACTACAAAGATTGCCAACTATCAGAAGCTGGGACAGCAGCATGGGATGAATTGTCCCTCAGGGCCTTCTGCAGGGAACAAACCTGCTGACACCTTGATTTCAGACTTCTATTGTGGTAATTTGTTACAGCAGCCCAAGGCAAGAATACATTTACCTATTTATTTTTACTGTCTGTCTCTCCAGCTGGCTCCTAAGTCCGAGGAGGGCCAGTTTTGTCAGGTTTGTTCACTTGTGCTTCCAAGAGCAGGCAAGTAGTAGGCGCTCAATAAATATTTATTGCTCGCCCATGCATTGTGCTTAGTATGTGCTAGATGTTGTCCAAAGTGCTTTCATATGGCTTACTCGGTTCACCTTCACTGCAACCTTCTAGAGCAGACACTATCATTACATCCATTTTATAGAGGGGACAACTAAGGCATAGAGGGGCACAGTTAGGATTCCAATTTACCAAAAGATGTGCCTTGGATAAGGACCAATTACAGTTGTGAGAATCAGAAGGCACTTTTTGATAACCAAGGAGTCTCGGCGTTTCCAATGCAAGGTGTAAGGAATAACCAGCATTGTCCACAGCGTGAAGCCTAGACCAGAGAGGGTTACACGTGAGCATGCGCTCTTACCCCCAAGGCCTCCAGCGCTGGCGCGTGTTCCTCCGCTCCCTTTTGCAGCACTCACCGCGGTACTTTACGGCTCTTTCCCTTATTTCTCTGGCTGGAACACGGCCCGCCCCACCCCTTGTGCCTGACAGGCCCCGCCCTACTCCACGTCGATTGGTTGTTCTTCCTTTGAGCCCCGTGCTGAATGGCTCCTGTCGCTGCCATTCCATTCGGCCTAGTGGCGCGCGGCGGGGCGGATTCCGGCGGGCGCGTGAACGGTGGAGGTGGCGGCGGAAGTAACCGGTGGGCCAGGTCCCTGCCGACACCATGGTGAGGGCAGGATGATGGCAAGTTTTTGCCAGGAGGCTGGCATGCGGCCTCCAAGGCCCCTCGGGGCTGGCGCTGGGGTAGGGGCCACGCGGAGTGAGTGTGTAATCCGGCCCTGCAGGCCTGCCTCTCGGCCCGAGGCGGAGAAACTGAGGCCGGAGAGAGATTGGGGCTCTCCTAGGGTACCCAGCGGGTCGGTCTCGGGGAACTTAGAGTTGAACTAACGTGTAACCATAGTATAGCGGCCTAGTCGCAGTCTTCCCATTTTGCAGATGGGGAGACTGAGGCCGGAGAGGAAAGGGACCCACCGAAGGGCCCTGTGAATGCAGCAGAGTGAGTTTGGCAGAGAAATGTCCCCGGGTGCACCCGACCCAGTATAATTTCATATTGGGAAGCTGGAATGCCAATATGGCAAATAGGGGGCCCATCTGAGTTCTCAAATTAAACCAGTTTTGGGGATTTCGGGGCTTGCAAGGCCCTCAGAATGTTAACAGCACAACTTTATGTGCCTCTCGTTTTTCAGGCTGAAAAACAGACCCAGAAAAGGAATTTTCTCCTCCCTGGATCACAAAGCAGGGAAGAGGGGGCATTTTGAGCCAGGAGTGGACTAGTTGCGCCCTCTCAGTTCACAGAAGGAAAAATTGAGACCCAGACATGGAAACGGAGGCCCTCAAAGCGGAATTCAGAGTTGGGCCTCCTGGGAGAGTGCTTGGCCGATCAGCACCTGAGTTACGCTGAGACCGTTGCTGCATGTTTCTCAGGGTTATTGTAGGTTCCCATAAATACTGCTGATTAGTACAAGAACTGAGAGAAGGGATCGGGCTGCTCTGCTAGAAGGCAGAGTCAGCCTGAGGGGATGGCCAGAATAATCCCTCTTTGTTAAGGTCCATGGAGTCGGGATCTTTGTGTTTATCCTTGATATATGAGAGTCTAGAACAGCACCTGTGCAAAGTGCAGGCTGATTTTTTCAATTGGAAGAGTGTCCAGGAGTAGACAAGGCATGACACACACCCAGTTCCCTGTGGTCATGGCGGCTAGAAGCAGAGAGCTGGGGGTGTATGTAGGGATGGTCCTTGACAGTTTCTTGAATTGGGAACCTAAGGAGCCCATTTGGTTTAGTCCTGGATTGGTCCAGACCTGAGTACCAGACCCCAAATGTGAGAAAGCCCAAAGAAAGGAATCCTCTTTCCTTCAGCTTTTCTGACTTTCCTAATACTAGATAGCCCAGTCTCCCTCAGAACTGGGTGTCCGGCCTTCTGTTTCCCTTGATACGGTCACACATCTTCCTCTTTCCCATGGAATTTTAAGTTCTCCAGGATCCTCCCCTTCTTTTCTTCTCTGTCTCCAGCACAGTTTGGGAATGAGAATGTAAATGTCAGGACATGGCCACTGCTCCTGCGTGGAGGACTGCCTGGATGCCACCTCTCTGTTGAACCTCTCCTTATTTGTGTGATGGGGCAAGCATCCCACCTGCCCCATGTGCCTCCCTGGGCAGTATGTGTATTTTTCTTGTATTTATTCAGCAAATATTTACTTTGTCTGCCTGGTGTGCCTGGCCCCGTGCTTGGCGCTGGACAAAGTACACACTTTCTGAGTTTTCCAGTCTAACAGGAGGTGTGGTGTTTCAAGTCTAGCCAGGGAGACAAGTAAACAAGATAATTAGAGACTGGCTACGTCCTATAATGGAAACAGCAGAGGGTGGCCCAGGTGGAAACCTCATTTCCTAAATGGGGTTATTATGAGGGCCTGGCAGAGGGAGGTGACGTTTGAGCAGTAACCAGCCTGGGGAAGGGCACCCCAGGCAGAGGGAACCACAGGAACAAAGGTTGAGTAATAGGAGCCTGCGTGGTGTGTGGGAAGCAGAATGGGCCAGTTTGCAGGAGCCTTGTCAGGTCTGTCCCTCTTAGGGAGTGAGTGATAGGGAAGTGAGCAAGTGCTGGTCCCTTTTGTATTTCACATTTTTTCAGCTACTTTGTGGATAGGGCACTGCCAGTGACACCTGTGGAGGCCATGGGTTATCTAGAACTGTGCTGCCAGTAGCTGGGACGAAGTGGTGACCTGAGAAAGGCCATCATCAGCATAGGGGTTGTGTATGTCATAAAAGGACATCTGTGGGTCCCCTGCTGACAGGCATCAGTCTACTTTCACTGGTTTTACCAGGACCTTGCTCTGCGTCCCTGGCAGTTCCCTCCTCTGACCCTCCACCCTCTTGGCAACTGAGTCCATTTTCATTTTCACATTCCAAGGCTTGCCTGACTCTGTCCCCTCCAGTGATCTGGGAGGAGAACAGATGCACCCAAATGAGAGGGCAGGAACTGTGGCTTGGCCACATTGGTCTCCAACCTGCCCATCCTGCTTTGAGCAGCTGCCTCTCTTCCACGTGGCCCGTTCTTATCTTGCCAGTCCAGGAAGCCAGTGCAGGAAGTGGGCTTGGGCCTGGCTTCCTGTTGTTGCTGGACCTCCCCTGGTGACTTCTCAGGGAAGGCCTGTGGGATATTGGATCTGCCCCCCATCCCAAACCCTTCCATGGGGAGCCACCCTGTGAAGGTTGAGGACCATTTCCAGCTCCATAGGAGACGCCTTCTAGTTCTACCACCTGGAGAAACAGCTGCCCCATGTTGTATGGAGTGACGCCAGGGAAGGACAAAGTGAAACCTCTTTGCTTCCTGAGGCAGTTTCATGTCTGCAGGGCCCTCAGTCCAGAACCTTCATCTAGCCATACTGAATGGGACCCTGGACCCAAGCACTGCCACCTGAGTCACCTTCTAGAGAACCACAGGTGGCTCCAGTGTACAGGTCCTGATTTGTATTCCCAAAATGAGCTGATTTCCCCCCAATTATACCATGTTTATTATTAAAAAGAAAATCAGTAATGATTGAAAAAGATCTGGGTGAGCTTTAAAAGATTCCATCCTTTATCTGCCATCTCGCAATAACCACAGACTTTTTCTGTAATGTCTCTTCCTCTTACCTGGTGAATTCCTGTCTTTGAAAACCCAGTTTAGATGTGGCCTCTTCAGGTCAAGGTGGACTCCCCATTGTGCCTGGCTGAGTCACTCTCGGTCCAGTTGGGGCTGCCCTCTGGCTGCAGACAGACAGGATCAAGACAAGTTCTTGCTCTTACTAGCTCTAGTACTGGGTAACATTCTCAGTATCCTCATCTGTAAAGAGGGAGTGATGATAATTATACACAGTGCTGGAAATGAAAGACCCGTAGCTGCATGTATCCATGTGGATACATCTCAGACATCAGTTGAGCAAAACAGCTGCAGTGGGACCTGTACACTACAATGCTGTTGATAAGCATGGTGGGTGTGTGAAAAATGTACAGCATGAATTATAAAAAAATACCAAATGGTCATCCCTGGGCCTAGGTTTCACCTGTCTCTGGAAGAGAGATGGGGCTTGAGGTGTTCTTTCCTAAACTGGGAGGCAGGTATGTGTCCTAGGGTTGTACAGAATGAGGAGAATGCCTCTTAGGGGGTGAGGCATGTGTGCTCCTATACCCCTGGTGCTATCATGGGAACCTGCCCAGAGGCCTGTGGCTCCCAGGAGCTGATTAAACAGACTAATCTTGTGCCTTTGCTTGCCTTTCAGCTCCCATTGTCACTGCTGAAGACGGCTCAGAATCACCCCATGGTATGTGCCATCTGGGATGTCGAGTTTCAGTGGGGACCAGCCTCAGCACAGGGACGGGGACACTGGGGGAAGGGTGAGGTGCCTCCAGCCAAACCTGCTTCCCTACCTGTTCATAAAACAGCAGCTTGTTCTCTTCTTTCCCACACAGATCAGAACCAGTGTCATTTTTGCTGCTTATAAAAGTAGTAATATGTGTTTATTAAAAATGTCAAACAGGAAAAAAATGTCAGACACAAGAGAGACTTACAGTGGTAGCACCCTGCATTCATCTTCCCAGCAACTTAACTAATTCCGTGATATGTGTGTGTGAACATGAATGTGATTTTTAAAACAGATGGGATCATGTGATGCACATTATTTTCAGTATGTTCTGTTTTCTTTTTATTCAGTGTAATTCAACTACCATAAAACTCAGCCTTTTAAAGTGAACAATGCAGTGGCCATTAGTAAATTCACAGTGTTGCATAACCACCACCTCTCTCTGGATCTAGAACATTTCCATCACCCAAAAGGAGACCCCATTCTCATTAGCAGTCATTGCCCATCCTTCTTGCCCAGTCCCTGAGAACCACCAATCTATTTCCTGTCTCTCTGGATTTGCCTCTTCTGGACACTTCATATAAATGGGGTTATATAACATGTGGCCTATGTGTTTGGCTTCTTGCACTCAGCATGTTTTCAGGGTTCATCCACATTGTAGCATTTTATGGCTGAATAATATTTCATTGTATAGATGGACCACAATGTATTTATCCATTCACCAGTTGATGTACATTTGGGTTGTTTCTATCTTTTGGCTATTTGTGAATATTTGGATGCTATGAACGTTCATGTGTGCATTTTTCTGTGGGTGTATGCCTTCATTTCTTTTGGACAGATACCTGAGTTGGTTCGATTTTGGTTCTATTTTTCTGTTGTTAATCCTCACCCAAGGATTTTTTTCCTTTTTTTTTAATTCTCACTCGAAGATATCTTTTCTATTGCTTTTGAGAGAGAGTGGAAGGAGAGATAGAGAGAGACACATCGATTGGTTGCCTCCCACACACGCCCCGACTACTGGGGCCAGGGATCAAACCTGCAACCAAGGTACGTGCCCTTGACTAGAATTGAACCTGAGACTTTTCAGTCCACAGGCCAACACTCTAGGCACTGAGCCAAATTGGCTAGGGCCATTGATTTTTCTTTTTAGAGAGAGGGGAAGGGAAGGAGGGGGAGAGAGAGAAACATCAATTGGTTGCCTCCTGCACGCCGCCCAGTCAGGGCCCGGGATTGAGCCTGCAACTGAGGTATGTGCCCTTGGCTGGAATTGAACCCGGGACCCTTCACTCCATAGGCTAACGCTCTAACCATTGAGCCAAACCAGCTAGGGCAGTTGTTTTTTTAAATCACAGCCTTTGTTGTTTTTCTTTGTGGTGGTGGTTTTTATTCCCCACCAAAAAAAAGTTTCCTCATAGAAAATCTGCAATGCCCAGCAAAGTGTACAGAGAAAGCAGAACATGTTCCTGTAAGATGGGCCTCTCCAGGGGCCTGGGTGCTGTGTGCAGTGGCCCCTGCGTCCTGAAAGGGGCTGAGGACATGTCTGAATGAGGTCAGAGCTGCTCTTACTGGCAGGACTGCACCTCCCTTGGGGCCTGTGGCTGACTTGGGGCCTGTTTCTCTCCAGTTAGTGGAGCTTAAAAACGGGGAGACATACAATGGGCACCTGGTAAGCTGCGACAACTGGATGAACATCAACCTGCGTGAGGTGATCTGCACATCCAGGGTGAGTACCCTGAGCTGGAGTCTGTGCCCGACACCTAGGGGCCATTGGGTGGGGCGGGCAAGCATGGGAAGTAGGGGCAGTGTGATCAGGAGTGCTTGCTTGGACTAGAGGTTTACAGAGCTTCAGCATTCTGGCTTCCAAGTGGAATGAAGGCATTTCCCTGCACCTTTTAGGAGGAGTAGCCTGCCACAAGTCATCCTATGGCGGGGGGGGGGGGGGGGGGGGCTGCTAAGAGAGGAGCAGGGCCTGAGGGACTCAGCGGGGTGTGGAGGAGCAGTACCAAGGGACAGGGCTCCAAGTACTCCAGTGCCTTGGACTTTGCACCTGTGAGGACGTTACACGTGTGGGTTTGCTTCCCGAGCATGTACTGAACTACTATCACTCTCCTGTCCTGCTCCTACTGGTGACCAAGAAAGACTCAGGCCTGAGGGGGCACTTCTGGCTACAAGTCCCTGCTCTACTGGTGGGAGTTGGCCTCTACAGCAGACACACCCTCCCTTCCTGTCAACTTCGCTGCTGTTGTCCAGGCTACAGGTCATGGTAGTGTGGCCATGAGGGGTATCCAGGCCATCAGGGGGTGAGGACGGCTCTGTGGCCCCAGAGGCTTGTTTATCTCCCCAGGCCTAAAGCCAGGAAGTGCAGGGCCAGAACCTGAGCCACCAGGGCTGGGGGAGGGTCACAGGGATGATCCCAGAGTCATATGGACAAGGATGGTGGTGGAGGTAGTCTCCCTTCTAGTAATGTGCATGGGCTCTGTCCTTCCACCTGGACTCCAGTCTTGGTCCTCATGCTGGCAACAGCCCCCCAGGTTACAGAGGAAGAAGCTGCTGGGGTCTCAGCCAGGGTGGAGCTGTCTTGAGCCTGTGGGCAACATGCCCCTAGGATTTACCACACAGTAGTATAGCACAGCATAAAGCAGCCACCCACCCCTGGTCCATCCTTCTGGATGGTTCACACCCCAACAGGCAGACTGGTGGGCATGACCTCTTCCCTCACCTATACAGTTCCATGACCTGCTTCTTGTAATGGTATATCGTGGAGCTTCCACATCAGCTAGAAGCACACTCCTAGTTTTCTTGCCACATGCCAGGGAGCAGGTGTTTGGTTGGCTCCATTGTGGCCTTAGCAGACAGTACTGCAATGCATAGCCTCACATGCATATGTCTTTCTGCACATGGCCAGTAGGTCTGTGTCCACTTGTGGGACCTAAAACCAACCACCAGGTTCGGAGTGAGGTTGGTCCGGCCTCCAGAGTCGGCTCCTCTGGGCAGTTCTCTCTGTGACCAGGTAGTTGGGAGGAGAGGCTGGAATGAGATTCAAAATCCCTTGGGCAGTGGGTGGCAGAGTCCAGAGACCCCAGGGGAATCCCAGGTTTGGAGGTACTAAACTGCCACTGAAAGCAGAGTGAGCCCTGGTTCCTGCAGGGAGCATACTGGGCCTGGTCTGTCTTTGCCTGAGGGAGAGCTGAGCAAGGAGCAGCCAACCCCAACTCTGGACTCGAGCTTCCATGGAATCCTTTTGTTTCTATCTGGCTGTACTTTGCATCCTCACAGATTTGGCCCTTCGCCCACTTTTTCTGGGAAAGGAATGTGCGGGGCCTCGTGGGGTTCCTGTGTGGGATGAGAGCTTGTGTACGTTCCTGGGAAGAGTTAGCCCTCGAATGTTCTGTCTGACCCTCTGAGTACCTCTGCTGGGCCTGACCAGACTGCTGGCGAATGTCATGTAAGAGGGCTGGGGATTTCAGGGAGCCTGGAAGGAAAGCCGTGTCAAGGACCAGTGTTAGCCGGACAAGGAAAGGCGGGAACCGTGTGTGCAAAGTGCTAGGGGCAGGAAGCCCTCCTTATGTGTTCCAGAAAGTTTCAACTGGGAGGTGTGTTGAATGCACAGAGAAGGCAGCCAAGGTGGGGCTGGATCTTGGGCCCTTGGGAGCCATACTGTTTTTGGACCTGGTCCTTGGGCCAAGGGGGCCCTGAAGGGGGCCCTGACTGGGTTCTAAGCAGGGGGAGGTCTTGGTTTGATTTCTAAGGGTGTGGGGAAAGGAGAAGGCTACCCCAGCTTCTGGCCCTAGGCAATAGGGATGGGGCTAGGAAACTAATCTGATTGAAAGAGTCAGCAGGCTCCGGCCCAAGGGCATCAGGAAGGGATTTCAGGGGAAGGCCTCGTTCTGGTTCCAGGATGGAGGTGGGGAGGTAGTCCGCATCCTAGGAACCGCAGGGTTTTGACTTTTCTACCCCCCCTTGTCTCCTAGCCTCAGTTAGCTCCCCTGAAAACTGGCATCTTGGGGAGCTGCCCCTGGTGAGTGCCAGACATACCTCCCCCTCCCCCTCCCAGCCCTCTTTACCTGTCACATAGGGTCTCTGTCCTGCTGCCCTGTGTCCCACACCAAGCTCAGCCTCTGCCAGGAGATAGTTGGATGAATGAATGAGTCAGCTCCACATCCGGCCCAGCGAATTGATCTGGTGCCCACACAGACCTGGGCCTTAAGCCCTTGTCTCCATACCTGCCTGTGTCTAGGCATGGCATGGCACCTCCCTAGAAAAGGTCCCAGAAGGTGGGTTCTAGAAGGCTGGGGTAGGAGCTGGGCTGTGGCAGCACCTGGTGCATGGGGCAGCCCGTCACCCTGGGCTTTGGGCTGCAGGTCACAAACCACATCCCACATTAGAGGACCAGCTGAGGCTATAGAAACCTCCCATGTAGCCCTGCTGCCCTTCCTCATGTGCCAAGGGTGCTGAGGGTCTGTTGAGACCTCACTGGAGGGGTCCCATGTCATGTCTGGGACTGTGAATTTGGCAGCCTTCAGGGATGATGCCAGGTACAGGTGGTCTGGGACCACCCAGCTGTCTGTACCCACTCTGCAAGGACCCCCTTGGATCTGAGATCCCCACCCCCTCTCATGCAGGATGGGGACAAGTTCTGGCGGATGCCCGAGTGCTACATCCGTGGCAGCACCATCAAGTACCTGCGCATCCCCGATGAGATCATTGACATGGTCAAAGAAGAGGTGGTGGCCAAGGGTCGTGGCCGTGGTGGTCTGCAGCAGCAGAAACAGCAGAAAGGCCGTGGCATGGGGGGTGCCGGGCGAGGTAGGCCCTACATACACACAAACACACACAAGTGGCTGCAGCATGTGGCATCCATTTCGGCCCAATGTTGACATTCTTGGCTGGTGCTCTCACAGTGCAGCGGGTCTGGCTCTGAGCCTCTCCCCACTTGCAGAGCCAGGAGAGCTATGACTCACAGGGCTCTTCTGTGGAGTGGCTGCTGCTGCTGACTGCCACCTGCCCCTGCTCTAGACCCCAACCTGGGGTGCCAGCTGAGTCCCTGGTGCCTTCTCAGCTCCAGGCTCAGCCCAGCAGATTGATCTGGTATCCACACAGACCTGGGCCTTAAGCCCTTGTCTCCATATCTGCCTGTGTCTGGACATGACATGGCACCTCCCTAAGCCTCAGTTTCCCCTCTGTAGGGAGGGTCCGACAGTGCCTACCTTATCAGGCTGTGATTGAGGACCCCAACTAGGCCTGGCATAGGACCCTTCCCTGCTCTGACTCCTTGATACAAAGCCAAGGTTACACCTTTTTGATAGACTGCCCCTCACTGCCTAGACATGACAACTCTGGCATAAAATTAAATTTGTTGTGCAGTCAGCTGGGGCCTGAGCCCAGAGACCATCTGTAAACCTCACCTTCCTACTTGGGCTCCTATTTTTGGAGTGGCCTGGCTTTTTTTCTTACGCCTTCTGATGCTGCACCGGGAGCCAGCTCAGCCAGGGCAGGGTTACAGATGTGAACCACAGGGAAGAGGGCAGGAGGGCAATCCAGATAGAGGGTTGACAGGAACTGGGGGGTACCACTGATGACTGAGCTGCAGGGAGGGCAGGGGGAATGGTTTGCTCAGGCCACTCTGGAGAGAAGCCCTAGGGACCCCAGGTGGAAAGCCCCCTTGGCAAAGCTGGTCTTGACCCATGAGAAGTTAGGTGGGACAGCCCTTGCCAACACTGGTCTCTGTACCCCAGGTTGGTGGTAGCTTGAAGGAGGTCCTGGGTCCCCAGTATAGACCTCAGCCTCAGAGTCGGTTTCTGCTCCACCCCTGTCCTGCCACCTGCTCCCCCCTCCAACGACCATGCCTTTCCCAGCCTGAGCCCCCACCCCAGCCCTGGTCCCTCTCTCCCAGGAAGCCTGACCCAAGCCCCAATGTGACTTGTGGCCCTCTGTCCTCCCTTGCACCCTGGGAGATCTGGTCTCCTCTGTCACACAGAACATTCTTGAGCATCACCCACGCCCAGCTCTGGTCAGATACTCCACCCCAGGTTTTCACCCTGCTTTCCCCACTTCACAGAGGGGAACATGGAGGCTCAGAGGAGTTAGAATACCCTAGAGCCTGGCTCCCCTGCAATCCCCACTTCTGTCTTGCAGGTGTGTTTGGTGGTCGTGGCCGAGGTGGGATCCCAGGCACTGGCAGAGGTCAGCCAGAAAAGAAGCCGGGCAGGCAGGCGGGCAAACAGTGAGCTGGCCCTGTGTCCCCCAGAGACTTGAGCCCTCCTCTGCCAGGCTGCATGTCTGCTCCGGTCCACGAGTCTGTTCAGAAGAGAAAAAAGAGGCAGGTGTTTGGGGGACCCCAGCCTGTGCATTTTGTGATCCTCCTCTTTATGTCAAGTCCTTTATTTTATTTTTTTAATTGATTTTTGAGAGAGGAAAGGGGAGAGAGAGAAACATCGATTGGCTACCTCCCACATGCACCCCAACTAGGGATGGAGCCCACAACCTGGGTATGTGCCCTAACTGGGAACTGAAACTACAACCTTTTGGTGTATGGGATAGCACTCCAACCAACCGAGCCACACTGGCCAGGGCATTAAGTCCTTTTTTTTTTTCTTTTTTTTTTTTTTAAAGGCAGCATTCTACAGTTGGAAATGTTATTTGGTGTTTTTGATTTTGTGAAGTCACAGCCAACTTGATTCCTGGAAGGTTCTGTGTGCTAATACATCTTTAGAGTCCTTGCCCTTGTGTTTGCATTTTCCAAACAGATTTGTTTTGTATCTCTTGTTGGATCCCTGTGTGACAAACAGATGGGAGGTTTTCATTTTAAGGTCTTTGCACTGAGATTGACAGTCCAGGGAGTTTTCCTGAAACAAACCTGAAATTGTCTTTTCAAAACAAATTCCGACAGACATGTGCCTCAGAAGCTGTGTGGGGACATGGTTGGGCCCTGCTCCTTTACCTCCTTTCTCCCTCTTTGTGTTACAAAAATAAAAACAAAACACAACTACAAACCACAAATCCACAATTTTTTTTTGAACCACTGGGCACATAATAGCATGTGGTGTCCTCAGGAAGTCACAGCCTGTAAGAAGTTTCCTTTCTAGGGCTGCAGCCCATCTCAAGGAGGGTAAGCATTTCAGCAGGACACTGATCCATGTTCCTCTATGTTTTATGATGATGAGAGGCAAGGTCTAAGATTGGTGTGGGGGCGGGGGCTGCCCCCGTTTGCCTGTAACCCCCTCCCCCTTTGTAGAGAGAGATGATGCTGAGAGAAGTGAGGGTGGGAGCCAGCAGGCACCCACAAGGGCCAGCCTTGCCACCCAACACTCTGCCCTGTTTTGAAGCACCATTCACACCAGAGTTCACCAAGACAGAGACAGGCGACTGCCTTGAAGAATATATGGATTTTCTTGAGCCTCTTCCCTCTTCTCCAAGGCACTACCACCCACATTGCCTGAAACATTGGAACACACACTTGCAAAGCTTCCAGTGTCATTGTCTGGGGACCAATTTTCCTTTTGTAAGTATAGGCATGTGCTGGGAGATGAGTACTCGACGCTTGTCACCATGTTGAGACCTGTTTTGAGGGTTGAGTAGAATAAAAGATGGTGTTACCCTTGAAACTACTCTTGTGGGAACTGCAGAGTGCTAGAGAAGTCTCCAAGTCTGGAAGATCTCTGCATTTTAGATTTCTCCACCCTATCTCAAGAATGTGGCCCCCACCACCACCAATCTCCATACCTCCATCATTGCATCTTCCTGGTCATACCCCTTGTGGAACCCAGTGCTGCCTGAATCCTTGTCTAATAAAGCAGCACTTTGGCCTGGGTTGGGGATGAGGTGGATTGTTCAGCAAGCCAAGGCCCTGGGGATCCATCTCCCTCATCATAGATGTGGATGGTGGTCCCCCAACAGCATAGGCTGGGGATCAGGGCTGCTGACAAGGCTGAACAGTCAAGAAATGAAGGACTGGTGGGGAAGGAAGAGCCCTGTTTGTTCCTAGCCCCCACCCCTGCGTTGCATTGGGTGCAGGGGCCCATAAAAGGCTCCGGGGGACTAGGAACAGAGCTGCTGCAGGTATTCTGTCTGGTGGAGCTTTGATGAAATGAGGGCTCTGCGACCAGGTGTCCCATGGGCTGTGATGAAGTGTTTTGGAGGCCTGTACCTTCCTGCTCCTGGCAGTTTGTGATTTGGACCAAGAGTGTCCAGAGGCCTCCAGCACCCTGCACCCTTCTGAAGTTCAATGATGTGAGCCTGTCTGTAGTCTCCACACAGCCCTCAGCCCTGGCCCAACCCAAGCCTGCATAATCTTGCTGTGCCCACCTGATCCTGACCTTTAAAAAAGGCAGTCTGGCTAGCTATCCTGTCTTCTCACCCCCTGACGTGAACCACTGCCCTAGCCCTGTGCTTAGGAGCCTGGGCTTCCTGAATGCTCTGTCTTGAGCAGGTGTTGGGACAGCCCTGTTCTTCTTCCTGGTTGGTTTCAAGAAACCAGCCTCAGCCTCTCAGCAAGAAAAGAAACCAAAACAAGGGGCCTAGCTCTGCCAGTGTGCCTCAGTGGTTGATCATCGGCCCATGAGCCAGGAGGTAATGGTTTGATTCCTGGTCAGGCACATGCTCAGGTTGCAGGCTCAATCCCCAGGAAGGGGCGTGCAGGAGGCAGCCGATCAATGACTCATCATTGGTGTTTCTCTCTCTCTCCCTTCCTCCCTCTGAAATCAATAAAAAACATACATTTTTAAAAAAGAAAAAAGTAATTTAAACCAATGGGCCTCAATCTTTTTGCCCTGGTGGTCTGTCAGCAGGGTCTGTGCCCTCTCAGCAGACAGTGCAGGATCCTCGAGTGTGACAGTGACCTTCTCTCCCTGGAATTTGCTCCTGGTCACCATCAGGGAGCCCTTGGGCCCAGGAGTGACTTAGCCTGGGGCCAAAAGCCCATTTCTGGAACATAGATACAGGTGCCTGGGAGGAATCTCTGTTGCTTTTCTGCATCACCCCTGCCTGCACACACCTCTGCATCATTCCTCCTCGAAGTCCTGCCCTGAGTCTACCACCCCTACCTCCTCCAGGAGGTGTGGTGACAGCTGTCCTTCCCACCCTCCAGTTGGACCTTGGTGCCAGGCATTGGCAGTATGTGTCTCCAGTGGCTCAGCATGTGCCCCAGTGTCCTCTGCTGTCTACTCAACCCCAATCAGAGAAACCACCTGCCACAGCAGGAGCAAAGGGCTGGCTTAGGCAGAGAAACGGGCCACAACCCATCCCAGATGCTTTTGAAGGACAAGAAAGCAAAAGTGGGGGAGTAGAAGTGGTCAGAGAGGGCAAGATGGTGATATGTGAGAAGGGCTTGAGGGAGCCAGCCATCTTGGGGAAGAGTGTTCAGATGGAGGAAGAGCCCATGCAAAGACTCTGTGCAGATGGGTGGTGGGAGCAAGATGAGGGGGCAGGAAATAGGGTAGATGCAGGCCCTGAGTGAGATGGGAAGCCACGGTGGGTTCCGGAACACACTGAGGCGAGGATGGATGCCAGGAGACCAGGAAGAGGTAGTTCTGGGGACTCAGCCCAGGGTGGAGGCCATGAGGACCCAGGCAGATGAGCTCTCCATTCTACAGTAAGCCCAGGATGCTGAGGCAGGACCTTCCCACAGTGGAGGGGGAGGCATCAATGAGGGGACACAGTCAAACCAGCTCTGGAAGGACAAGAAGGCACTGGCCATGGGAAGAGAACAGGTGGTGGCAACAGCAAGTGCAAAGCCCCTGAGATTCTATGGCCTGCTCCCAAACATAGGCACAAGGGGTGAGGACCCAACCCTAGGTCACACAGCTCCTCCCTCTGTTGCATCCTTGAACTTAGAGGATCCATTGACCTTCTCTCAGTTCTGTTGTGTCAAACACAGAGTCAGGAGTCAGTTGGGGCAAGAAGCAGGCAACGTCAGCTCCTGCTTAAAAATTCACTCCCTTGCCTGCCAGGCGTAGCTCAGCAGTTGAGCATGGACCTAGGATCCAGATCTCAGTTCGATTCCTAGTCAGGGCACATGCTCGGGTTTCCGGCTCAATCCCAGTAGGGTACGTACAGGAGACAGCCAATCAATGATGACTCTCATTGATGTTTCTCTCTCTCCCTCTCCCTCTGAAATCAATAAAGATATATTTTTAAAAAATAAAAATTCACTCCTCTTACTGTAGCTTCAGCTGAGGGACGGGGTTCAAGGCACATAAGGGGCCCTGCAGGTTTAACCCCACCGTGCCTTGCTGGTAATTGGATTCTAACTCACGGGGACCGTTGGGAGGATTACAAAAGGAGGGATGCTTAGTATACAGCCAGTGCTCCATTCATGCTTGAAACTCTCAGTGGTGCTTCAGTGAGCACCTGTGGAGTGTCAAGCCTCACCCAGTACCCTTTTCATCTCTGTAAGTCTTGGGGTCAGCATGATTGGCCATTGTCCAGGGGGGCGATGCCATCCCTGTGGGCAGTGGCCACGCCACTATCCTCTGTGCCCAGAGGCTGGCACCTGATGCCTGGCTTGGTGAGCAGTCACCTCGAAAGCCCCCAGTCCTACCCTAAGAGCTCCCTCCCAGTCTAGGCCCAGTCACCCAGAGGTGACTCACCCTCACCCCGCCTCCACTGGAACCAGGCACTGAAATAGTCACCCAGCTCACTCTCGGGAGTGGCCGTGGAAATACCTCAGGGCTACATTCAGTGCCTAAAAATACCCTGTGGGTCCTATTGAGTCTTCCCCCTCTTGCATTCCCTTCTGTTTCTTTGAAAACCATCCCTGTGAGCACCCAACATGGAGGGTCTGTCCCTCCATGTTGCACCACCCCAGCATGTTGAGTGTCCCTGGAGACCAGGGCTGGAGGGTGTCCCTAAGTGTTTGTGGACTGTGGCCCCTCCTTTGTCACCATGGAGACTAGGACACAGTTTCCCCAGAACATTCTGGAAGGGCAAAGTTTTCTGAAACCCCTATAAGTATGTTCCTGGAAGGGGAGGCCTGGGTGCAACACCCAGTTTTCCTAAAAAAGGAGAAAATGATTCTTGCTGTTTGTGTTCATGAGTCTGCAGGAAGCAGGTTCCCCAACAGAGCCCTCATCTGGAATGAACCCCATAGCCTCCCCCCACTTGCTGTAGGACCCCACATAGATTGTAGTTCCTTCTTTCTCCCTCACCCCTGAGGGGGAGACTGTCCCCTCCAAGGCACCCAAACGTCCTTGACCTCATCCCAGCCATTCAGCCTCCTGGTCACACTCTGTCCTAACAGAGAAGATGGTAAAGGGAGAGAGAGACAATCGGCTGCCTCCTGCAAGTCCCCTGCCAGGGATCAAGCCTGCCACCCAGGCATGTGCCCTGACTAGGAATCAAACCAGCAACCTTCTGGTGCACTGGAGGATTCCCAACCAACTGAACCACACTGACCAGGTGCTTTTATCTAATGTCCTTTTTATTATTTTTATGGAGGTAAAATTCACTAACATAAAATTTGCCATTTTAAAATGAACAATTTGGTGGCATTTAGTACCCTTCACAATATTGTGCAACCACCTCTAGTTCCAGAAAGAAACTCCATAAAGAAACCCAAAAAGAAACTCCATACCCATTCCCACCTCTGCCAGCCCCTAAACCATGAATCGACTTCCTGTTTCTATAGATTTGCTTGTTTTGGACATTTCATATAAATGGAATCATACATGTGGCCTTTTGTGTCTGGTTTCTCTCAGCATCACTTTCAAGGTTCATACACATTGTAGCCTGTCACTTTTTTATGTGGCTGAATAATATTCCACTGTGTGGATGGACCACATTGTGTTCATCCTTCAGCAGCTCATGGAACTTGGACTATTTCTAAGTACTTGTTGAATGTTTACTCTCTGCTAGGCACAGCTGTAAGCGATTAATCTGCACCTCCCCCATGAGGTCATACTGTGACCGTCATGCCCATTTGCCCATTTCCCAGTGGGAAAAATGAAGGCAGAAATAGGCAGACAGGCCTCCAAAGGAACCACAGACCACCTCATAGGTCTTTATACTCTGGAGATGGGAGTAGAAACAGAAAAGGAAACCAAGAATTAAACAAGGTAAATGCCAGGTGAAGACCCTCAGTTTTCTAAGCAGCCCAGCATGTGCAAAGGCCCTGAAGTGGGAATGGGCTGGTGTGGCTGGAGAACAAGTGACGGGGATGGGGTGGGGGGTGGACAGCAGCTTCGGGTTCTGGGATGTGCGGGGAAGGGTCTGGGTTGTGCTCTGAGATGGAGAGAGAAAAAGATGCAAGAAGAGAGGGCAAGAGACTGGAAACAGGAGGGAGAGACGGGGCCTCAGATCTCATACCTTTCAGCAGGTGCTGGATGAGTTGATGCAGGAACTTATCCAGCCACCCCAGGGTCTTACTATCCCTCTCCAGTCTCAGAAGCCACTTCCAGAATGGAGCCTGCAGAGTAGGGGCCTGGTAGGGTGCTGTGCGCACAGGGGCAGGACAGTGGGTACCAGATGCTGCTACCTGCCTCTGCCTGAGTCAGCATTGCCATGGCAACATGGATCCTGCCAGATGCTCCTTCAGGCACATCCCCCATCATTGCAGCCACCTTCACGTCATTGCCGGGGGCGGGGGTGCAGCTATTTTTTACCCAGGCTGCTGACAGCACTCAAGGACCAAGATGCCCACATTCCCCCATTCAGCCCCTTTGCCTCCTGAGCCACCAGCTCCCTGCAGAATCTCCAGGCTCTGCCTGGGAGGGGACGGGGACTGTCTTAAGCAGTGGGTACTGCAGGTGAGGAAACATGGGCAGTGGACAGCAGGAGTGGGCATAGCTAGGGGGTGACAGGGAGACTGTCTAAAGCAGTAAGCCACAGAGTATGGGAAAGCCAGAGTGGCACTCAGAGGGAAGATGGGTCCCTGTGATGGGGAAACTGAGGTGGGGAGGGTAGTCATGGGTTCTACCTTGGCTAGTAAGGATTCCAACTACCCATCATCCCAGCTGCTTATGACCTGGGTGTCCCGTGATCCCCCCACCCTTACCTTCCCCCATCTCCCCTCTTCTTAACCCACCCCAGGCCTCGTGGATTCTCCTCCAACATATTGTGCATTCCTACCTCAGGGCTTTTGCATGTGCTACTCTGGCTTTCAGGAATAACCTACCTTAGGGCACCCCAACAGCACCCGCTTTGTCTTAAGTCTTCGTGGACCCTCTGCACCCCCTCCCTGCAATTTCTTCATAACTCTTGTCACTGCCTGACGTTATACATTATCTATTTTTCCAGCTGTCCCCGCCCTAAGAATGTGGGCCTTAGTTTACCCAGCTTGTGGAATGGCAGCGTGTGCAGAGTGAAGGGGGAACCAGGCAGTGAAAGGCCAGTGTCTGGGTCTTCTCCACCTGACCCAGAACTGCAAGGACAGAGTGGGGCCTTGGTGTGACCTACAGCTCCCTGGGCAGGTTGGCTCTCAGTTCAAGCCCAGAGTGGGAACAGAAAGAAGTCAGTGAGCAATGGTCAAGCCAGACCAGGGTACCTGCCCTGAGGCCTCCAGGACAGGTTGGGGTGGCCTGTGAGTACCCCCCCTCACCACCATCACCATAGATATTGATCATCCATGGGGCCACCGTGTCAACACCAGCCCCAATTGTGCTGCCCTGGGAGATAGTCACTACATCTTCACTGTAGAGATTTACAGGGTCACCTCTTTATGCTAACAACACCGAAGACTGGTTCATTCGTCTTCAGCCAAGAACAATGGATCCCAGTGAAAAACATGATTGACAAACGTGTCTCTTCCTGTCTCCAGTCTTTCCCAGCTGTCTCTTCTCCCTCCTTTCTCTCTGGGTCTCTGGCCTTCTCCCTCTGGCTCCACTAAACTTTTCTTCCCTCCCTCTCCGGCTCTCCCCCTCCCTTTATCTCTGCCTTTGGCTCTTTGTTTATTTCAGTCACTATCTCCCCTTTCTTTCCCACTATTTCTATGCTCCCGCTCCCCCCAACTCCCCATTAATCCAGCCTAGCCCAGAACCTTGAAATCGGCCCCTTGGCCTCGGTCTAGCCATTCGTCAAATGGGCTTGTCCTAAAACCTCCAGTCCTGGGCGGAGGGGGGTTCAGCATCTGACGCTCATCCTCTTTCCAGACCCGGGCAGGCTTCCAGGGACCGGTGGGGAAGGGGTTAACCGCGTGCGGGTCTTGTCGTCCCCGCCCCCGCCCGCCCCCCCGGCCCTGTATTTAATTAGCGGCCCCAGTTAGGCTGCAGAGCTCGGCGGGGGGGGGGGGGGGGGAGGAGATGGGGGAGAAGTGGAGGGGAGGGACCTGAGGGCTAAGGGAGTAAAGGAGGGGGGAGGAGGGGAGCCGAGAGGCTAGACAGGAATTCGAATCCCGCATCGCAAGGTTCCCCCATTCAGACGTCTGGGCTCCCAGCTCTGACCTCCCCAACACCCCGTCCCTCGGGATGGGAATCCCCTCCCATCGCACCGCGAACTCCCAAAGGCTGAGCCGTGCGCCCATAGTGAATGTCAGCTCTCTTCCTATGGTGCAGTTGAGGAAACTGAGGCCCACGCAGATGCGGCAACTAACCGGGACACAGATTGGGCCGCTCAGCGCTTATTTAGGCGGCCTTGTCTGCGCGCTGGAAAACAAGACTATGAAACCAGTTGGTTCCAGCCGGGCAACCTTGGGGGCATGGGCAAGGCAGGGGGCGGCGGCGGGGACCGTGGAAGAGCTGGCGCCCGGCGGTTCGGCTTCAGTCCCAGGTATGCCACACCTCTCCCCATGCCTCAGTTTCCCCCAAAGTATGCGCGGCGTCGGGGACCTGGAGGACTGCCCCTACCCACCACCGCCTCCCGCGCAGCCCGAGCGTCTGTGTTTACGCAGCCCCGCCTGGCCCTGACGTCGGCACTAACGCCACCCGCCCCCCTTCACCACCCAGTCCCGCCGCCCTGCAGTTAACTCTTTCACTGCCGCCAGCCGCGCCCCCCCCCCCCCCCGCCAGAGGAGGGCCAGGTTGGGGGGGACAGAGGGAGGGCATTCCCGGGCAAGGCCAGGCCACGCGGGAGGTGCTGTGCAGCCCCCTGGCCTTGGCCGCGCCAGGCTTCCCGCCTGGAATGCGTCTCCCGCCCCATCCCAGTCCTGTTTACTGCAAAGTCCCTCCCTCCACCCCGTCAAGAACCCTCCAGGGCTGGGCGTGTCCATGTCCAGCTGGGTCTTCCCGCATCGCAGAAGCTCCTAGGACTCGGGGCGGGGTCCTCTTACCGAGCAATTCTGTTTCTAGTTTCTCCGCCCCCCACCCCCCATTTTCAAAATGAGAACCAGGGAACCCCAGAGAACTTAGGGAGGTCACGAGGCCCTGGCTGATCACCCAGTTCCTGTGGCTCCCTGACTCCCACCTCCCACCCCTCTGGAGAGGCCCCCCCTTTCTCACGGCGGGGGAAGGGACCCTCAGGCCCCGCCCTGCCCCAGGGGAAGTGAGAATGAAGGGCCCTCCCCCGCAGCCTCACCACTTCCTCCCCGGAGGCAGCCGCGGGGTCTGGGGGGAAGTGGGATAAGCATGGGGGTGGGGCGCGAGGGAGTTCAGGAGAGCGGCCTCAGGCCCGGAGGAGGGTCTGTCTGCCCCCCAGCCGGAGAGGGGCTGAGCTAGGGTTTATTTGCCTCCTGGGCTGGGGTGGGGGCGGGGCCAACCTCCTTCCCTGGAGCCCCTTCGAGATGGACTTGGACTCTGCTGGCTCCCTACCCGACCCTGTCTCTTCCTGCTCCTTCTACTGCGCTGCCTGCTGCGCCCGCCCCATTCAATCTACTCCCTTACTGAGGCCTAAGGGCCTGCCGAGGTCCAGCTGCAGCTCTCCTCTGTGCAGTCCAGACCCCGGATTCCCGGCCTCCCATCTTCCTGCAGAGATGCACCTGGATTCCAGTCTGCCTTCCCAAGAAGGGCTAAATTTTGCTCAGAGCCTAGGTGGTCCCATCCGAAAAGTGGGGACAGGTGTCCTCCTTGAGGGGCTGCTGTGGGATTTTAAGGAAAAATGTGGAGTGGGCTTGCGATCTTGGCAGCAAGGATGCAGCAGCTCATTAATTGCCTCATCCATTCATTACTTCACTAACACAGCCATTACTCCATCCCCTCATTCATTTAATTATTCATATATTCATAGATTCACACAACTCTTCCCCCATCCCCAAGCAGCCTAGGGAGGACACCCAGGGACCCACTGCTCTTTGGAGAAGGATGTCAGGGGCCCACACGACCATGGGTGGGGACAGCCCCAAGGTTCTGAGGAGGAAGTGGGAGCTTCCACTTAACCAACCTGAAGCCTCCCCTCAGCAGCCCTGTGGGGTAGCTGCGTGCCACTACCTTCAGCAGTCCCCGAAATGGGTCAGTACCCCACAGGGCGTTGTGAGGGTGCTGGCTGATTCAGGCAAACCTCAAATATAGTAGGTGGCTTATCTGAGGCTGGGCATATTGACTGAGCATCGACTGTGTGCTGGGGCCCTCTGGGACAGAAACAGTGAGTGGGTCCCTGTTGTGCCTCCTGAAGTTTTCTTTGGCTTGGCTTGGGGCTTCCCTGCCTTTACTGCTCTCTGGAAATTTGGAAATTCGTGATCCAGGCTTGGCCCAGAGTGTTGGGGGAGGGGGGCGCCTGTGTTTTGCTCTCAGGTAATCGTTTTTTGGGTTTCCTTCTATTTATGGCAAGAGAAACTGGTTTTCCATTCTTGGTGGTGACACAAAGGTTCCCTTTTGAAATATACTTAAGTAAAAACAGAAAAGGGGGTTGAACTAAAGGAAAAAGAGTGACAGTGCTTATGTGCTTATGTTGTTTCCTGTCTCCCATAAGAATATCAGCTCAGGAGGTGATGAGGGAGGACTAAAAACCCATGCCCAACACACAGGGCCATGCACACAGTAGGTGCTCAATTAGGACGGTGGAATGGACATGAATAATGGTTCTTGAGGTTGGCCCAAAGGAAAACAAAAAAGTGAACTTCTGAAGTTGGTCTAATGAAAATGAGTTCACCACTCTCTGATCCCCAAACCCTCCGGTCCCCCCTGTGAAAGGGCCTCATCTGGGCCTGGGTATACAGCAAGTACACATTAAATGTACACTGGGTGAGCCTGTCTTGGGAGGTAGGGATGGCTGGTGTGAGAAGGTGTTCTCTCTTTGCAGGAACCCTTTTGAACTCACCCTGCATAGTAGGTCCATCAATCAACAAACATGACTTAAGGGCTCTCCCGAGCCTGCAGGAGGCTGGGGACACACCACAGCCTCGGAGAGTGGTCATTAGGGCCACCAATCATAAAGCCGGCTCTGCCAGGTATCACTCTGGTCCATCCTTGCTGAAGGGGGCTGACGGCACGTGAATTGCAAAATGGTCTTGTGAGACAGAAAAAGTCAGTGCCAGCGCAAAGGTCAGAGCCTGGCCCCTCCCTAAGGCCAGAGAAACACCTGCACAGGACCGCGGAGGTGGCTGCCCGTCAGGCTCCGGGCTAGGGCGGAAGTAGGGCAGGAGGGGAGGGAGGGGCCGCAGTCTTTGCGGGTAACCCGATCCTCAGGAATGCGGCGGGGCCAGACGCGCCCCCAACCCAAGGCCCGCGCCCCTCCTCTGGTCGCCCTGCGGGGTCCTACCACCAGGTCTCAGCCATCCGCGCCCTCTGCAGCCCGTGGAGCCTAAACTCGGAGGGGCTGCCCCTACTAGCCGCACCCAGACCCGCGAGGTCCTGGGTGCTCGGGCCATCCCTGGCAAGCCTCACCCCCGGAAGGACCCTCCACCTCACCCCTTTCAGCTTCGTGCTTAACTCCTTTATTCTCTTCCTTTGGGGCTTTCCGTTTTATACAGTAGATTTTAGGTTTTTGGGTCTTCAAATAAAGACTAAACATTAAGAGTTGCAGGTTGCTTTAAACAAAAAAGCAGATCTCTCCGCGTTAGGCAGAGGCCAGAGCCCGGGGTGATGGGGGTGGGGGTCAGGTTCAGCTTCTGTTGGGAAAGGGGGGGGCAGCCTAATTCTAGTCAGCTTTGGGCTGTGACTCTGAGCAGGTCGTGGGCCCCTTCTGGACGCTGCTTCTGGACTCGAAGCTGCTGGGAGAATAAAGGTGAAAATGTGGTGAGGAACAAAAGTCCTTGGAATACCAGCCACCCCAGTTTTGGTGGAGACCCAGCCACCTTCACTTTCCTTTTCTCTCTCCTCCCTGGCTCCCCCAGTCCAGCCCCACCTTTCTCTGCCCTCCATCAATGTGGCCAATTGGCTTCTGCCCCAGGGCCTTTGCACTTGCTCTTCCCACTGGGACACTCTGCCCTTGATTATCTGCCCTTGACTCTGACTTGTTCCTTCATTCAGCATCACCTCCTAGGGATGCCTCTCCCAGATTACCCAATGCTAAAATACCCCCCTTTACCCTCCATGAAAGAGGCACCATTTATTCTCCTCAAAGCTGTGTTTGTGACCTTCTTCCTTCAGATCTTGTGCTGGGTGGGTGGGATTGTTTGTGACATTTATGTGTGTCCCCATCACTGGGCTCACAGTAGGTGCTCAATCAATATATGTGGAATGAAGTAATGGGATTATACCTAGTTCATTGCATAGGGCTAGTTGATGGATTTAGGGCCTCCTTGACCTGCCGGAGAAGCCCCCATGGGTCTCAGGGACAGATCTGGACACAGCCCCTCTTCCCAGCTCTGTGGGATCAGGGCTGGCCCAAATGGAGAGGCAAAGCTGGGGTGTCCCAGAGGGCTCCCTGGCTGGAAGGAGAGGATGCAGAAGGGCATTAGGTCAGAGGGAATAGTAAGTGCACTGAAGAGCAGACTGGGGGTAGGGAGTCAAGCCTTAGAAAGTGGAGCTGGCAAAGTCTGCCAAAGGCCGCACCCTACACTTAGAAGCCAAGAACCCTCCCCACCCAGCTCAAGAACCCTCCCCTGTTTGGGGCATATAGAGCCAGACACAAATGGTGGACAGGGCTCAGACAGATGGAAGGGGTCTAGGGAAGTCCCCAGGGGCATAGTTAAAGAAGGCATCTTGGAGGAAGGAAGATTGAAAGGGGGTTTTGAAGGATGAGTAGGAGTTTGCCTGGAGGTTAAGGAAGGGCACTCCAGGCTAAGGGAACTCCAGACCCTGCAGTTTGGCTGCATAATAATAAAGTAAAACAATGACAGAGAACATTTATTGAGCCCATACTATTTCTGCAAATCCAATAAAAATCACAATACTCCATGAGGTAGGTAGGATTTCATTTTCATGAAGATGAAACTGGGACTCAGAGCGGTAACCTGCCTTTGCCTCCCTATGCCTCCATTTCTCAAGGCCTGTCTGCTGGTCATTCTTTCAGCTCAGGCTGACTCTGCCCACGGGTCACTAGATAGCCACCTACCTATTAAGGTCAAGACTCAAGGTCAGGGTGGAGCCTCCTCCCTAGGCTGCCCAATCATCCTCTTGCCTTGGAGAGAAGCATGACACCCTCTCCAATCTTGACCCAGAGAGGGGTCCCAGGGCTGGCTACAGGTTGGGTCTGTATTCCCTTCCACCAGGGTCCTTTTTGCCCAGGCTGGGACCCAAGAGGGCACAGAGGGCATGGAGGGCACAGAGACCCACATGCCTGGAAACAGACATATGCATATACACATGGTATCCTGCTCCACACATGAACACACACAGGCACAGGTAGACAACTGTGCACACAAACACACACCGATGCGTCTGGCCCTCCGCCTGCCAGGCCAGTCCAGGCCTCTTGCTCAAAATCACAGACTCCCTCTTAGCCTTCTTGCTCCAAAGGCATTAGGAGCAGGGCCGGGTGAGAAAGGGAGCTGGGGAGGGGAGGGGAGGAGGGGTTTGCTCCTGCCCACAGGCCAGTCACACAAACCAAGGCCAGAGACTGCCACAGAGGCAGGCAGTGTTCTCCTTTAACATCCTGCACCAACTGTATGCTAGGTAGGCCCTGTGCAGGGAGCTGGGGAACTACCAGGCCCAGGATAGACAAGGTTCTTGTTTTCTGGAGACTTATGATCCACTCCATCATTCTGGATAGTTCAAGGATATAATGAAAACAAGGTGAGTGGGAGGGGCCTCTCTGAGGACACACTTTTGCACTGGGTCAAGGAATCACGAGTGCATAGTACATACAAAGGTCCTGGGGCAGTAGGGAGCTGGGAAACCAAGGCTCAGAGAGGGTAAGGGTGAAAGGTCACAGGAGGAAGAAGGGTGTGGAGCCTCTACCACCTGGCTGAGGAGTGGGCTCCATCCTGAGTGATGTAAGAGCCATGGAGGGGTTGTGTGCAGGGGCTGTCAGACTCAGATATCCTAAGGATCCCTGGGGAGTGTTGGGGTGGTTATCTCCTCTCTCGTCCTTCATATCCCATCCCCAGCCAGCCTTTAGGGCAGCTAATTAAGCTCTAACAGTCATGATAATAGTAATAAGCAGGTAATAATTACCAGCTGGATTCCTGCCTTAACAGCCCAAGCAGGGACTAAAGGAGAAACCTGGGGGGGGGGGGTAGAGAGGTATTCAGAGAAAAACTGTAGGGCACACTCACTGGAGGACCCACAGCAGGCATTGGCAGAGTTAAAACGTAGGCAGCTGCCCAGGGGCATGGACGCCAGGGTTCTACCGGGTGGTCACAGCCCTGGTCCCGCCGACTGGTCACTCGCTGAGCCTCAGATTTCGCGTCTCTCAGGAATTCGGAGCCCGTGCTTTAGGCCGCTCCCAGTGAAAAGTATTAAGATCAAAGCGCTTTCAGTAAGTTCTGGCAGCCCTCCTTTCCCCTCCCCTATCTTTCTGGGGCAAACACACTACCGGACATTGCGGGTGAGGGTGGGTGAAGGCAGACTTGGCCTACATCCCCGGCGAGTCACTGGCCACCGCTCCCCCAGGCCTTCAGCCCCCAGAGCGCATAATCTCTGGCTGAAACGCGTTTAAGGGAGCCGCCGTTCGCGGAGTAGAACGGGAGGAGCCAGGGAGTTATTTATCCAACTGGGACCCCATTCCCCCCACCCGCGGGGCCGACACCGTCCCTGCCGGCAGGGCCCCACGCACGGGGGCGGGGCTTTGGGGCAGGCGGGCGCCTGGTGGCCGGGCCTATCACGCCACCCCGGACGTGCCTTGGCAGGAGGCGGCGCTGGGGGCCTTGGTCGTACTCTGCGATCCTGGGGCGGGGTGACCCGGCTTAGGCGCGCGGCCACCCCCATGATGTCAACCCATAAGGCAGCGCGCTGTTGTGCGGTTTACTGCGCGTCACCGGGGCAACGGCAGCCGGGGAGGTTGTCGATAGATTGGCCCCGCCCCGCTATGTAAATGACAGACGTCACCCGCGCCCAATGGCGAGCGGGGGCAATGAGCTCATCGCGCTGGGCCGAGGCTATAAGAAAGCGCGCGGGTTGCGCGGCGCAGCAGCCGCCGCCAACCGAGGGCCGGGCGCAGCGGCCGCAGCCGGGGCGGGCTCAGGGCCAAGTGGACGGGGGGGGGGCCCGGGCCCCTCGGGAGGCCGCGGCCACTCCCCTCCCCCCCGGACCGGCGCGGTGGGGGAGGCGGAGGATGGAAACACCCTTCTACGGCGATGAGGCGCTGAGCGGCCTGGGCGGCAGCGTCAGTGGCAGTGGCAGCGGTGGCAGCTTCACGTCCTCGGGTCGTCTGTTCCCCGGGGCGCCCCCGACGGCAGTGGCCGGCAGCATGATGAAGAAGGATGCGCTTACATTGAGCCTGAGCGAGCAGGTGGCAGCGGCGCTCAAGCCCGCGGCCGCGCCGCCCCCGGCTCCCCTGCGCACCGACGGCGCCCCTGGCGCGGCGCCCCCCGACGGCCTGCTCGCCTCGCCGGACCTGGGGCTGCTCAAGCTCGCCTCGCCCGAACTCGAGCGCCTCATCATCCAGTCCAACGGGCTGGTCACCACCACGCCAACAAGCACGCAATTCCTCTACCCCAAGGTGGCGGCCAGCGAGGAGCAGGAATTCGCCGAGGGCTTCGTCAAGGCCCTGGAGGACTTACACAAGCAGAACCAGCTGGGTGCGGGCGCCGCCTCCGCGGCCGCAGCGGCCGGGGGACCCTCGGGCACGGCCGCGAGCGCCGCGCCTCCCGGCGAGCTGGCCACGGCGGCGGCCACGCCCGAGGCGCCTGTCTACGCGAACCTGAGCAGCTACGCAGGCAGCACCGGGAGCGCGGGGGGCGCTGCGACGGTCGCCTTTGCCGCCGAGCCTGTGCCCTTCCCGCCGCCGCCCCCCGGCGCGCTGGGGCCGCCGCGCCTCGCCGCGCTCAAGGATGAGCCGCAGACCGTGCCCGACGTGCCGAGCTTCGGCGAGAGCCCGCCGCTGTCGCCCATCGACATGGACACTCAAGAGCGTATCAAGGCGGAGCGCAAGCGGCTGCGCAACCGCATCGCTGCCTCCAAGTGTCGCAAGCGCAAGCTGGAGCGCATCTCACGCCTCGAGGAGAAAGTGAAGACGCTCAAGAGCCAGAACACGGAGCTGGCGTCCACCGCAAGCCTGCTGCGTGAGCAGGTGGCGCAGCTCAAGCAGAAGGTCCTCAGCCACGTCAACAGCGGCTGCCAGCTGCTGCCCCAGCACCAGGTGTCCGCGTACTGAGCCCGCGCGCGGGGCGCATGCGCGGCCCCCCTACCGGAGAGGCGGGCTTGCGGGGGGGGCGTGGGTGCCCCGGACTCTGAGAGGGCGTGGCCCTGGGGACGCCCCCGGATGGTGCCAGGACTTGGGAGAGGGCACCTCACACTCGACAAGCTGGACCCCCTGCTGCCGGGGGGGCAAGCGCATGACTCCCCATCCCCGCCCCGCCCTTGCGCTGCCTCTACCCTCTGCGCGCGGCCACCCCGAGTTGCACAAACCCGCGCCCGGCTGCCTCTTTGTACGCACCGCGGCCGAAGAGGGTTCCGAGGGGGCGCAGCCTGAAGCCCTGCGTTGCCTTTTCTTTTACTTTTTTGCATTTGGAAGAGAGAACAGTGTTCGATTCTGCCCTATTTATGTTTCTACTCGGGAACAAACGTTGGTTGTGTGCGTGCGTGTTTTCTTGTGTTGGTTTTTTTTTTTTTTTTTTTTAAAGAAACAGTAAAGAAAACTCCTCCCTTTCTTTGCTTTCTGCCCCCGCCCTCTCCGTTCTTCCGACAGACACCCTTCCATCTTTCCTCCACGCCCTTTCTGTTGTGGGTCCCCCCCCCCCTTTTCGGTTTTGTTTTGCTACAAGTCTACATTCCTGTTTGTAATACTTGGTTCGCCCGGTTTTCTGTTTTCAGTAAAGTCTCCTTATGCCAGCTCTGCTCTCCGCCTCCTCCTTCCCCTGCCGGGACCTAAGGGGCTGGGCTAGGCCTATCCCGCTCCCCTCCCCCCACGCCTCCTTCCCTCGTCTCTCCTCCCCTGCTCATGGGAGGGGGAGCTGGCCCCATGGTGGGGCCCGCACCTCTGGCGCGCTGCGAGCGCCATCTAGGCGCGCCTGGGCGCCAGGCCCACTGATGTCTGGGTTGGGCCGCGGACGCTGGAGACTAAAGCGATTGGAACTAGCAAGCTTGCAGATTGTCCCCTTTGGGGAGGAGTGACTGCAGGATGGAAAGGGGACAGCCCCAGCCGAGGCAGGAAGGAAAAGGCAGAAGCTTTGACCTTCTGGGCTAATGTTTCCTTGTCTCTGAAACGAGCAGAACAATCTAAACCTCTATAAAGTTGTGGAAATTAAGTTTGTTTACAGAGCAGTGTTTGGCTCACTGTCAGTGTTTAATGTGTTTATTATTGGTTAGGGGATGGGGAAACTGAATCTTGGGACCAGAAGGAAAGTGGCACAGGTGGGATCTGAGCAGGTGGTCTTACTCTAGGACTGGAGGTGTGGGTACTTTCTGTGGGACCTCCCTTTTAGGGCACTGACTGGGAGTCCAGGATTTTCTAAATATTCTCTGAAAGCACCCTCCCCCCAATATCCTATTCTCCCATTTTGAGGAAACAGGTTTAGAGAGGTTGAGTGACTGGCTTGAGGTCACATAGGCTTGTTTTGTTTCGTTTTTTAATTTTCACCTGAGAATATTTTTTCCATTGTTTTGTTTTTTAATTTTTTTTTAATAGAGGGAGAGTGGAGAGAGAGAGGGAGATACATAAAATGGTTGCCTCTCCTATGCTCCCTGACCTGGGCTTGGGATCGAACCCAGGGATGTTCTGGGAATCAAACCCAAGACCCTTTAGTGTGTAGGCTGATGCTCTAACAACTGAGCCACATGGGCCAGGGCCACACAGCCTTTTAAGGAGACTACAGAGACATTGGGACCTGGCTTTCTCGCCTCCAGAGCCCTGACTGCCAGGCTGTCCTCTTCCCTGATCTCATCTAGGCTTTGCTATTGTGTGGGCCAAAGACCCTGGGCCTTGGGCTTCTGCCTTACTTGGGGCCCCAGGGGAATGTGAGCATTGGTGGCCCAAGACACAGGGCAAGCTGGGTTGGTAGGTGTGTGTTGAATGCTGACCATACCCAGCCCTACTCAGAAAGTGAATCATGCCTGATTTACAGGTACAAAGAAGGAATGCCATGTGTCCACAGTCCCTTGGCCATCAGAGTGGTTCCTCACCATCTACACATTCCCTCTAGCCCCTGGTCACTCTGTCTGCCCACTTCTTGAGGTTTCAAGAGCTGTTTGGGGGTTTGTTTTTTAACCATGTGACTTCACCTGGCACCGCCTTCTGGAAGACATTTCAGGAGGGGCGCCAGAAGTGAGAAGAGAGCTGATGCTGAGATGGTGTCAAACAGGAGACCAAGAGCCATGTTTTGAGGGTAGAGCTTCACTGTTCAGGAGACTGAGTACCAACTTGGATGCCAATTTGCCATCCTGTGACCTCGGCCGAATCTCCCTAATTTGTCCTTTACCTGAGATGCTGTGTGTTCACGTCCAAGAAACATCTCCCAGGGCAGAATTTGGAATAGTTTGGAGGATGAACAATGACAGTTAATACTCAAGTGCACCCTGTGCAGTCCCCAATCTATAGAGAAGGAGATCCAGGGAGGTTGCAAGATCTGCCCAAACTGTTTACTCACATTTCTGATGACAATTGTTTGGGGGGGGATGTTCCCTACACTAACCAATTCTCTCCAACTCTCCAAACACCAACTAGGTTTCCTACAGTTTAGTTCTGACAGTTTACCTGGAACTAGCATAGACCCCACAGATGAAAGGCTCAGTCCCGCAAAACTACCCCCAGTATAGACACCAGCACAAGTCCCAGGTTGCCACCTGTACTTCTGACCAACCAGCTATAAATTGGGGGTTTTCATGACCCCCTCCTCAGGTTTGATAATTTACTAGGACAGCTCACAGAGCCCAGGAAAGCATTTTATTTTCTAGATCACTGGTTATAAAGGACACAACTCAGGAACAGCCAGATTAAAGAGATGCACAGGGCACTAAGTTTCCATGTCCCCTCTGGGCTGCCATCTTTGGCCTTTGGTATAAGGTAATTCAACCTCCAGCCCCTCTCCCCTCCAAGGAGGTTTGAAAGGTGGGGCTGAAAGTTCCAACCCACTAATCAAACCTAGATCTTTATGGAGACCAACCCGCAGCTGACCTCTTGCTCTGGTGACTCCCAGCAGCTCCCAGTGAGGCCCAGCAGAGGCCCCTGGGCCTGGCTGTTGTGGCTTTGGCAGGACCCTGCTGAGCTGAGGCCAAGGTGTGTGTCAGCCCAAGACCTGCCAGCAGTGATTCACACCAGGCCTCGACCTAGCCCCAGGAGGTGACTGGAATGGCAGCCTCGGTTCCCTCTCCAGGACTGTGGCTAAGAGTCAATACCCATTTCCACCAGCCTGCATGTAGATTCCAAGGGGCCTTGGGCCCAGCCCCACCCTAAGAAGCCTTTGTCCTCAGAGCCAGACACAGATACCAGCTGGCCTTTTAAGAAGTAAGAGTTTCCTTTGTTTAAACTCTTTCCAGGCTTCTGGGTTCCTTCTCAATCAAACCCAAACTCCCCTACTCCTCTCCAAGGCTCCAACTATGACCCCTCCCCACCCTCTTCCCTTTCCCTTACATACATGTCAACTTCCTCTCTTCCCTCATCATGCCCATCTTGTTCTTACCTCAGGGCCTTTGCCTATACTGTGCCCTCTAACTGAGACGCCCTTCCCCCAGCTTGCCCATGGCCAACTCCTCCCCTGTGGGTCAGCCCATCCCACCCCCTCTTTGGTCCCTTCCTGAGTTTCACAGCCCCAAATTATTTGGGTTGTGTCCCCAGGACTCAGATCAGATCCCAGCCCAAAGTAGGTGCTCAGCAAATGCCCAAGGGATGAGAGACTGGGGCTGCTTCCAGACACATGGAGGTGGAGGTGGGTCACTTCTGTGTTCATAGCCCTAACTTTCTGCTCAGGATGGGCAGGTAACACATAGCAACCACCATGACTCTCAGCTCTGACCCAGGTCCTGCCCCCTTACCTCTGAGTCTGCCTTCTAGAAGCCCCTCCTCCCAGGAGCTGGCATTGATTGGCTAGACTTGGCTGTGAGTCACAAAGCCAAGGTGGCAAGAGGGCCCCAAGGTTGGCCCTTCTGGCTGGTGGGTTCAGCTTCAAGGGAAGGTGAGTGGGGCTTTTGGAGGGCTTCATGGGGAGTACACGGGGACCTAGTCATTCTTCCCTGGCCCCATGTTCTCAGAGTCTTCTTGGGCCTTCTGGACCTCTCTGAGGAGGGGTCAGCTCCCCAACCCCTCAGAGCAGGGGCACTAAGGTCCCCCAAAGGCCTGATGGTGGGTTTGTCTGCCTGGGGGCCCATCCTGGAGAGCCTATCGCATCTTGGGAGCCTAGGAAAGTGGGCTTAGCTTGTGTGACACGTAGGGAAACAGGCTCAGAAGAGTTTACTCAAAATTGCTGAGCCAGCTACTCAGCTTGTGTGTTCAGGGCCCCCTATTGTTCCTTTTTATCCCCTGTAATCCCATTTCTCTTACTCTGTTGTCTGTTCGCTCATTCTGGATGAATTCATCCAAAGGGCTGAACCATGTGGTTGATAAAACCTCAGGATGGTCCCTAGGATGGACCAATTCAGACCCTGAAGCTGCCAACTCCAAGTTTTGAAGGTTGGGCTATACCCATCCATCCATCCATCCATATATCCATTTATCCATTTCATCCATCCATTCATCTATTCATCTATCCATCCCATCCATCCATCCATCCATCCATCCATCCATCCATCCATCCATCCATGGATCCACCCATGAGGCAAATCAGAAACAACATAAAGAAGTAAGACACATAGTATTTTGGCTTCTCCTCTGTGAAATGGGGGACATTGACTGGACCTATCTCCAGGGGAGCTGGCCTCAGGCCCATTTGCTCTTATGACTCAGTTCACATTGCCCCTTGTTCTCAATGGACCTGGCTGTCTTGGGGCTGGGGTGAAGACTGCGCAGGCGGCTGGACATTCAGGCCATCGCACAGGTGAAGCCAGAATGTTCATCATGAAAGGAGGGGGTACATGGGTCTTTGAAAATTAATTAATTCTGGTCAACTCTATCTTGAAGTGTCTAATCCATTATAATTTCAATTAATGATATGGTTGAATTTAAATCTACCATTTTACTATTTTTCTTTCTTTTGTCTCTAAGTTTTAGTTCTTTATTCCCCTCTTCTGCCTCCTTTTGGATTATTTGAATCTTTAAATGAACCTCTCAATATGTACTCTGTGATAAAGGAGTTCCTTTGTCTCCTTCCAAGTGAGTGCAAAGTTAACCTTTCTCAGCAGAGGACACTCTTGAGACATTGCAGGAAGAAGATGCTCACCTGCAAGAAGGGTCAGTGGTGGAGGTATGGAAACTCCAGGTGGAACTTGCCCCAGTCATGGGAACAGATCATCATCCCTTTATGACTTTGCAGCCTTAAACTGGTGAAAACCTTTCTCCAGCCTTCTTGACCTCCAAACCAGAGCCCTCATGGAGGCTTATGCACTGTGGGCCTCCTGTCTCACCCAGCACCTGGACTCCCAATGTGTGCTTACATCACCAGTTGCTGATCACCTGCTCCTCCTCCTTTTCCTTGCCCAGCAACTCCAGACCAGCTATGGCATGGCCAAACCAGCAAATATCTCTGCCATCTGGTAGACCAAACCACATATTTTCCAAGGAGGTCTGAACCTGTTACAAATTTGCCCTTCCTTGGAAACACTCCCTCAGCCCTAGGAAATCACCTAGAGTTTCATTGATCTTACAGTTAGTCTTTCATCATCATTAACAATTCTTTATATTAAACTTCCCTATTTTAAACTATTGTGTAGTTTCTGTCTCCTGACTGGGTCCCGACCACTACTGTGTAGCTCTACTGTCTTCTGGCTTCCATAGTTTCTGATGAAAAATTGGCTGATTCATGAAGATGCTCATGTTATGTATTATTTTTCCCTGGTTCTTTTCAAGATTTGATCTTTGTTTTTCATGACATTGACTGGATTGAGCCCAAGTGTGTATTTCTTTGTATTTATCTTTCTTAGAAAATTCTGAGCTTTTTTTAACTCTATAAAAAAAATTTCAACAAATTTTGGCAATTATTTTTTCACATGTTTTTTATGCCCTTCTTTTTTCTGGGACCCAATTACATGTATGTTAGTCCTTTCAGTGTTGTCCCACAGATCCCTAAGTCTTGCTTTATGGCCCAGTTTCCTCCTCTGTGTGCTTCAGATTGGATAATTTCTATCTATTCAAGCTCACTGACTCTTCTGTCATCTGCACTCTGCTGGTTAGCCCATCCAGAGAACTTTGAAATTTCAGGTATTGCATATTTTGAATTTTAGAATTTCCACCTTTTTAAAAAAATATCTCTTTTTTCTATTTCTCTGCTGAGATGCCCCATCTCTTCAGTCGTTATGAGCATATTTTCCTACTTAGAATAATTATATAGCTGTTCTAAAATCCTTGTCTGCTAATTCCAACATCTGGGGTATCTTGAGGTTATACTCCATTAAAAATAACTTTTTTTTTTTCCAGGAGAATGAGTTTCATTTCTTTGTTTATTCATATGTCTAGACATTTTGTCATATATCCTATGTACTGTGAATGTTATGTTGTGGAGGTTCTGGATTATGTTATATTCTTTCAAAAAGTGCGGTTATTTTTGTGTTAGGAGGCAATTAACTTGTACTCTTTATCACATGCATTGCAAACATTTTCCCCAGTCTTTTGTCTCTGATCATGATTATGGCATCATTTGCCATACATATTTTTCTCTTTACAAAGTTAAACATTTAGTTTCCTGTTTAGTTTTATAAGAGCTCCCTAATTCACATGTTATGCACACATTCTAATAAATATTCTCGTAATTTCTAAATCCACCTGGAAATTTTTGGACTATGGTGTGAGAGAGGGGTTCAAGCAGTGTTCTCCCAGATGGATTGTCTTGTACCATTTATTTTGTACCTTATGCCATGATTTTTACCTCCTGAATTTAAATACAATGTACCATTGTTTCATTGGGATCAATTTTGGTTTCACTTTACTGTCTCAATGGTTTGTCTAGTTCTGGGTGGGTACCGTACTGTGATTATGATGGCTTTTGAGTATATTTATATATCTGGTAAGTCAGAGTCCTCTTTACTAGTCTTCTTGTTCATGATCTTGGCTACTCTCATTTATTCTTTCATTTGAACACAAATCATTTCTTCCATTTTCAAAAAACTCCCTCTTGGGATTGGACATGAATTGCTCTCTGAATTGTGACATTGTGTAATACTAAGTTATATGAATTCTTTCTTTCTAACCTCATGGTACATCTTTCAGATGGCTTTTGTCTCCTTTCTTGGCCTTCCTATAACTCCTTTGGCTTTTGTATATAAAATTTATTTCTATGAATTGTATAGTTTTTGACATTACTACAAATGGTATTTCCCCCCATTTTCATTTACAGCTGATTTTGCATCAAATGCAGAAAAGCTGCTGGTTTTTGTATGCAGCCATGTGCCTTAGGAAAGATAGGAGATAAAAATATATAGATATAACCCTGGCTGGTGTG
Organism: Miniopterus schreibersii; assembly: GCF_964146895.1. NCBI lineage: Eukaryota > Metazoa > Chordata > Mammalia > Chiroptera > Miniopteridae > Miniopterus > Miniopterus schreibersii. The sequence goes on along the minus strand of NC_138105.1, from coordinate 73,927,794 downwards.
GCTCAGTTAGTTGGAGTGTCGTCTGGTGCACCAAAAGTTTGCAGGTTTGATTCCTGGTCAGAGCAGGAATCAGGGTGTGTACGGAAGGCAATGGATCAATGTCTCTCTCACATTAATCTCTCTCTCTCTCTCCCCTCCCCCTTCCTCTCAAAGTCAATGAACATATCCTTGGGTGAGGATTAAAAATATATGTATATATAGCCATGGCCAGTGTGGCTCAGTGGTTAGAGTGTCAACCTGCGTACCAGAGGGTCGTGGGTTCGATTTCTGGTCAAGGGCACATACCTGGCTTGCAGGTTCAATCCCTGTTCAAGAGGCAATGAATCGATGTATCTCTCTCACATTGATGTTTATATCTCTTTCCTTCCCCTTGTCTTCCTTCCCTTCCACTTTCTCTAAAAATCAATGAAAAAACATCCTTGGATGAGAATTAACAAAAAACAAAACAAAAAAAATACACACACACACACACACACACACACACACAGGCTGTCCCCCCAAAATGTATACACACTTTAACAGATGACAGCTCAAATTTGAAAATGAAACATATTTTAATAAACACTGCCTTTATAATTATTCAAAGTGTGTGTATACATTTTTTGGGACACCCTATATATACAGATTTATGTAAATATATAAACTACATGTTAAAATTTAAATATTAATACATTAATAATATATTTAAATATAGAATATATGAATATATATTTATATAGATATATGTTTTGGGGTTTTTAAAATTCTCATCCAAGGACATGGTCATTGATTTTTAGAGAAAGAGGAAGGGAGAGAGAGAGATAGAGAGAGAAACATCGATCAGTTGCCTCCCGAAAACACCCCAACTAGGGCCAGGGACTGGGGCTGAGGATGGAACCCCCGACCTAGGTGCATGCCCTGACCGGGAACCAAACCCCAAACCTTTCTGTGTCTGGGACAATGCTCCAACCAATAAGCCACACTGGCCAGGGCAAGATATATGCTTATAAAAAGTTAGAATGTCTTGTGTCTTCTAGGTAGACAATCCCTGCACCTGCTAGCTCTCCTTTTAAAATATTTACACTGTGTAAATGCACCACAGCTTTTTTATCCACTAATCTATTAATGGGCACTTGGGCTGTTTCCAGATCTTAACTGTTGTAAATAACAGTAAAGGCCTGGGGTGGACCCGGAACTGTGTGGAGGGGGACAAGTGGAGGAAAATGGGGGACATCTGTAATACTGTCAACAATAAATAAAAAATAAATAAATAAAAGTATTTACATTGATTATTCAAGTCCTTGTCATCTTGCTTTTCTGTAACCACCAAAAATAATACCTGCAGTGGCTGCGGCCAACTGTGCATCTTGTTCCTTTCTTTAATGAAAATGACTTTAGGATTTCACCATTTAAAGTGGCATTTGTTGTGGTTTTGTGGTTAGCCTTACCATCATTAGATACTGTTCTATCTGTTTCTATATGTTTTTATTAGAAATAGCCATTGCATTTGACAAAACACCTTTTGGCCATTTTTTGAAAAATCATAGGCTGCCTTTTTTTTCCAAATCCTCACCTGAGGATATTTTTTCCATTGCTTTTCAGAGAGAGTGGAAGGGAGAGAGAGAGAAACACCAATGTGAGAGAGACACATGGATTGGTTGCCCCCCGCATGAGCCCTGACTGGGGCCAGGGATCGAACCTGCAACCAAGGTACGTGCCCTTGGCCAGAATCAAACCCAGGACCCTTCAGTCCACAAGCCGATGCTCTAACCATTGTTTCAAACCAGCCAGAGCAAGGCTGCCTTTTAAATTTCTAGATATAATGAATTACCTTGGGGATTTATAGATACTGAGCCATTCTTACATCTTTGCAATAAATCTTACTTGGCTATAGTATTCTTTTGATAACTGGTCACATTTCTTTAGAATATTTGTATCTTATCCATGAGTTTTCATTTTCACAATCCACACAAACTCATGTGACTATCCCTAAGGCCTCCTCATGGCCCCTCCCAGCCATCCCTATTTTAACTTTTTTTTTTTTTTTTGAGAGAAAACACCACCACCAATTTGTTGATCCACTTACTTACGCATTCATTGGTTGCTTCTTGTATGTGCCTGACCAGGGGATAGAACCCGCAACCTTGGCGTATCAGGATGACACTAACCAACTGAGCTACCTGGCCAGAGCTATACTGGCCTCCTTTTTTTTTTTTTAAAATATATATATATAGCTTTATTGATTTCAGAGAGGATGGGAGAGGGAGAGAGAGAGAAACATCAGTGATGAGAGAGTCATCATTGATCGGCTGCCTCCTGCAGACCCCCAACTGGGGATCAAGGCCACAAAATGGGCATGCTCCCTGACCGGGAATTGAACCGTGGTCTCCTGGATCCTAGGTCAATGCTCAACCACTGAGCCACGCTGGCTGTGCTGTGCTGATTTCTAATTGCAGAGCTTAACTTCTTCTGTTTCCTTTTAATTTCCTATAGTTGGAATAACCAGTTTGTCTTTCTTTTTCTTTCACTCAAAATAATATGTGTGAGATATATGTATATTGCTGAGCTCATTCTCCTAGCTGCGTTAAATGAGATACAATGATATACAAATAAGTCAATGTTTCTATTGCTATCTATTTATATTGATATATTGATTAATATGCAGTTGATTTATTCATTTTTCTGTTGATGGGCATTTGGATGGTTTCTGGTTTGGGGTGAGTATAAACAGTTAGACCTCCTGAGTATATTTGTCAGCCTGGATTGAGTTGACTTCAAGATACTGACAATTTCCCCAAGTGGTCCATACTTTTAATTTTAGCCATTCTTGTGGATCTGGATACTATTCCTAATGGCTGGATAGCATATCACTGTACAAGTGTTCTGTTGATGAATTTAAGCAACCTCTTGTTGATAAGCATTTGGATTGTTTTCTGTTTTTACTCTTCTAAATAATGCAGTAATGAACATTCTGGAACACCCTTCTTTATGCACTTTTAACTGACCCCTAGCAATCACCTTTTTGGTTATTTCCAGCTACTTTGTTTTTACATACAGAATAACACTGAAATAAGCTATCTTGTACATTCATCTTTGTGGACTTAAAAGTTTTTAGTTTTCTTGAGATTTAAATTTAAATTTTTATTTTTTTTTTTGCTTTTAACATCTCTTCTCATGTTGGTCTTGAGCACAGAGCCAGCCCAGGGCAGTGTTGTTGGCCGTTACATTGGATGAAGGGCTGAAGGCTGCTTACTCTTGCAAGCTGGCTTCTGAGATTGCACCTTCTCTTCCTGGTCTTCCTCCAACTCTATGACCCTCCAAGGTATGAAGATGTCTGGGTGAGGGTCTGACTGGTCCAACCAGAAGGGGGGGAATTCAGCCAAACATAGGCTCCAGGTTATGCATCAGGGTTGCTTGACAGCATCCCACCAAGGTACTTCTGAAAACCACAGTCATTTACTCGTTCTTCCTTCTGCCCATCCTTCCATCTGCCATTGACCTATCCATCATCTGTCAGTTATCCACCATCCATTCACTGACCCATTCATCAGTCCACCAATAGTCTCTTCATCAATACCTTCAGCTCTCTCCATTTGCACACTCATTTATCTACTTAGATTTCATCCACCCACCCACCCATCCATGCATCTATCTTTCCATCCATTCCTCAGTCCCTGTCCCTACCCATCTATCCATCCACCCATCCATTTACCCACTCACTTATCCATCTACCCACCCATTTACCCAATCATCCATCCATCCATCCATCCATCCATCCATCCATCCATCCATCCATCCATCCACTCATTCCTCCACCTACCTACTCACCTATCCATCTACCCATCCATTCATGTGTCTATTTTTTTATGTATTGATCTGTTCATAAATTCATCAACTTCACTTACTCATCTTTTCTTTCACCCAACGCTTAATCCATCCCTCCAGCTGATCTACCATTCATTCACCCACTGATTTACCTATTTAGTATCAAGTCATGCATTCATCTATCCATTCGACTTTCAACCAACTCACCCACTTATTTATTAGTCAAGTTAGTCACTCACCCAATACCCACCCATTCACATCCTAAAACCGGACCCTATGACAGAGATGGGGACACAGAAATGACTCAGACCTGTTTCTTGCCCTCTAGGAATTGATAGCCAATTGGGAGAGGCAAATAACAATAACACACACACACAAACAGGAAATTCCAAAAACAGTGTGATCAGTGCTATACTCACAGTATGTTCCAGATATAGGTGGCCAGGAGGCCAGGATAGAGAGGGCCTGCAATGGACAGGAGGAAGATTGCAAGGTGCCAGGAACAAGATCTAGGTCCTGGGGCAAGTGTTCACTCCGGCCAGGACCCCTCTTGTCTGCACGACTCCACTCTCTGACTACCTCCCTGCCACACCCCACAGGCAGAGTTGATCCACCTACGAACCAAGACAATGCAACAAGCAACACAGTTAGAGTTGTCACCTAGTGGACAGAGCTCCTACCGTCCCAAGCCCATCCCCAATCTCCAAGACAAAGCGGGGACACTTGCATGCAGGGAGACCCTCCGGCAAAAGCTGGTCACGGACAAATCGGTGCCTCGCCATGTTCCACGCCTCCGGGCTGTGGTAGGGAGCCAGGCCTTCAAGAACATCCTGGTGGATGAGATGGACATGATGCTGTCTCGTGCGGCCACCCTCATCCAAGCCAGCTGGAGAGGCTACCGGCTCCGGCAGAAGCTGACCTCCCAGGTATTGGCAGCTAAAGGCATCCAGGAGGCCTGGCGACGCTTCAGTACCAGGCGCCTCCTCCGGTCTGGCAAAGCAGTAGAGAAGAAATCGAGTGTGGATGAGGGGGACATCCCTTACCACCCCCCTCAGCAGGTGCGGTTCCAGCATTCAAAAGAGGGCGGGTATCTTCTGGCCCCACCTGTCATGGTGAATAAGGAGACCCAGTTCCCTTCTGCTGACAGCCTGGCTACCTGTGCCCTGCTGCAGCCCCCAGGCATTCCACAGCCCGACATGCAGGCTCCTTGTGCCACTGGGGGCTCCAGCATCACTTTCCTGCCACACCAGACTGTTTCCATCAGACTTCCGTCTCCAGTGAGTCTAAATGCAAAGTGCCACCCATGCCTGCTAACAAGAACCATCAGAAGTGCCAGCTTTGTCCACATAGAAGGGGACATGATGAAGACCAAACAAGTGACTGCCAGAGCCAACAAGGCAGAAGCCCCAGGGCCCCTCAAGACCCAGACTCAGGCCCGTGTGGAAGCAGACGTCCTCAAAGTCCCATCCCAGACAGGCCAAGCACCTGTGATGACCAAGAGCCCACTTCAGCCTTGCCTGGTGCCCACCATAGCAATGACTAAGACCCCACCCCAGAGGTACCCGGCAGCTGCAGTGACCAAGACCCCACTCCAGTCATGCTTGGCATCCATAATGAACAAAACCCTACCCCAGCCATGCCCAGCACCCATGGCAGTAACAGCCAAGACCCCATCTCAGCTGGACCCAACATCTCCAGTGGCCAAGACCACATTCCAGTCATCCCTGGCAACAATCTTGAACAAGATCCCAACTCAGCCATGCCCAGTACCTGAAACAATAACAAAGACCCCACCCCAGCCATGCCCAACCACCCCAATGACCAAGACCCAAGCTCAGATGCGACCAATAGCCTCAGTGACCAACACTGCACCCCAGACACGAACGGCTGCCATGACCTCGATTATCAAGCCCCCGCCCCAGACATGCCAGGTGCCTGTGATGGCCAAGACCCTGCCCCAGATGCGCCCAGCAGCAGCCCCGATGGCCAGGACCCCACTGCAGACATGTCCAGTGGCTACGATGGCCAAGACCCCATCTCAGACTCTCCCAGGGGCCTCAATGACCAAGACCCCTACCCAGACGCGTCTGGCAGCCATGATCACCAAGACCCCAGCCCAGTTACGCTCAGTGGCCACGCTCCTCAGGAACCTCTGCCTGCCTCCTCCTGCAGATGGAAACCTGAAGGCTTCACCGCCAGCAGTCGTGACAGCTGGGATTCCCAATACCTCATCACATACAAATCTAAACAGACCAAAGGCAAAGGCTATGGTGACAGAGAGGCAGATGGCAGGCATGGCCAAAGTCTCGTCTCATACACACTTGACTGAGGGAAAGGTGAAATATTGCCCTCCGCCACATCTGGGGGCTGGGGCTCCCAAGGCTCCAGCTAGGCCTTTTTTGGAAGCCGAGAAAATCAAGGACTTCTCCCAGAAACAGGTGAAAACGGAAACCACGTCTAACACCAGTGTGGCCAAGGACAAAGACTTCTCCCAGAAACAGGTGAAAATAGCAACCATGTCTAACACCAATGTGGCCAAGGACAGGAGCAAGATCTTATCGCAGGCACACCTAATGACAGATGCCATGAACGTTCAGTCCCAGGTGTATATGCCTGTAGAAACGGCTGTGGTTCTGCCCCAGGCACAGCTGAGCACCTGTCCAGCCACGGCCCTGCCCCAGGCACAGATGGCCACCTGTTCAACCACAACCTCACCCCAGAGACCTCTGCTAACAGAGCAGACTACAGCCCTGCCCCAGGCAAATCTGGGCCCATGTCTGTCCAAACCCCCACCCGAGGCACATCCACCTGCCAAACTAACCAAGGCCCCATCCCTGGCCCATTTAGGCACCTGTCTGACCAAGACACAGTCCCAGGCACATCTGACCACAGGAGTGATAAAGGTCCAGCCTCAAGCAAATCTGCCTACCGGCCTGACCAAGGCACAGTCGCAAGCCCAGCTGGTCACAGAAACAGCCAAGTGCCTCCCTGCTGCCCACCAGGCCGCTGAGCTCAGTAGCAAGACTCAGTCCCAGCCACTGCTGGCTGGGCTCAAGGCCTCCACCCAACCCTGCCAACATGTCAGCTCTCTTGGGACTTTGTCCCAAGCCAAGACAGAGGACAGACTGACCCAGCTCCCAGCCCACAGCCATGCCCAGGGCGAAGCTACCCAGGGCCCATGCCAGGGGGCCTCCAAGAGCATGCTGGTGCCTCTGCTGGCATCCACTGGACATCCCACATGCAACATCAAATCCTGGGGTAACAGCGGGGCCACCCTGGCCCAGCCATCGACCACCAGCCCAGCCGTGCCCTGTCAGGAGGAGCTGGGGGCCTCTCAGCTTGCCTCACTGTGTGCTGAGCTGGCTGCTGGCCTGGGCTCCCAGGAGGACATCCGTGCTCTGCTGGCAAAAGCTGTCTCCCAGGGGGAAGTGAGGGCGGCACTGAACCAGGCCCTGTCCAAGGAGGTCCTGGTCACCAAGATGGCCAAAGCCCTGCCCAAGAGCATGCTAGGCACAGCACTGGTGAAGGCACTGTCCTGGGGCGAGCTGGCCACTGCACTGTCCTGTGCCCTTTCCCGGGGTGAGCTGCGGGCAGAACTCACAAAGGCCATGCAAGGCAAACTGGTGGATGTGCTCAGCAAGGCCCTGACGGAGGAGGAGCGGGTTGCCCTGAGCCAGACCCTGTGCCAGGGTGAGCTGGGCTCCGTCCTGAGCCAGTCCTTATCTCAGGCAGCCCTCCGGACTGGACTTGTCCTCCCTAAGGCCACCTCGAAAAAACTGGGAAATGGGATGATAGTGAAGCCGGCCCCAGTGGAGGTGGACTACAGGGAGAGCCCGTCAGCCACGTGGGGGCCCACTCTGGGCCGTGTGAGACCACAAGCCAGCAAGGTCAGGGTCCCCCAGGGCAGGGCCTGAGCGGGCTTTGTCACAGACTGGCCAGCTGGGCTGTTGATGGAGATGAGGGATGGGGCCATGGTCAGGAGGTCACCCTGCTTGTCAGTGGTCTTGGTGGGTGCCTCCTTGGTTGGTAGGGTGATCACCACCATTCTTCAGTTTCCCCTGATCATTGTTTCGGACCCCACTGTGTCATGGGAGATGTAACCCCCCAGGAATTCCTTGCACCCAGAGGTGGGTGAATTGGCATCAGATTTCAACCCAGGGTGAGTGATGCAGGCCCCAATTTGCCTGAGCCGTTTCCCTTGCAGCCACCCCACCATCTGTGGCAGCTACTCATTGCCAGTGGCATGGCCCCAAGCTCTCACAAGCCACACGTATCCAGCTGGCTGGCCCCACGTCTATGGGCATCATTGGGGGAGGGCAAGGTGGCCCCAGGCAAGCTTGCCAGCACTGTGGGTGGTAGGAAGGCCATCCATTCCCACCAGTGTGCCCCTGCCTATGGCGGGGTCTGCTTGTTGGTGTCAGCCCTCCAGGGTCACCAGGAGGACCCCTGGGGTGCATCTGCCATCAGTGGCCAGAAGTCTGCAATAGCCATTCATGATCCCTGAGGAGACCATGCAGAGGACTCAGTCCCCAAATCACACACAGGTCTCTGTGGGCCCTAGTGAGATGATCAACAAGGTGGCCTCAGGTCTACAGAGGGCCACCACAGTGAGCAAAGTGCCTCTAACCCAAAGTGCCCCTAACCCTAACCTCAAGGCCTGTGACAGAACCCCAGGCGCCCTGCCTGGCTCCATAGCTCCTGGTCATCTCTGGGCATTCAGGAGTCAGCGAGACCCCAGTCTGCTCCCCAGGAGGTCAGTTAATGCCCACCCTTCCCCATACAGCCATCCCTGGGCAGGAGAAGAATCGATCAGGGTGTCATTTCTGACATGTGCTTCCCACAGGAGCTGATGACTGGCAATATATTCAGTGAACTGGTGGCCTGTTTGCCACAGGGTTCAGACAGTGACGTAGCCAGAAGCTTCTCCAAGTTCTCCACAGACATGGCTTAAAGACAAGCAATTCCCAGAGCTTATTGTGCTGCTGTAGCTCACTCTGCCTTTCCACCCTGTTGTCGACTTGGTGGAGGAGTCTGGGAGGCCAGCTCAGATGGGGACTTACTCTCTGGGGAGGCCATGGGGAGGTCCCAGAGGTCTAGGGACATGGAGGAGATGGATAGTGTGGGCCATGGGCACATGGCCCCAAACCTCAACCCCCCGCCCTCCCCAGCCTTAGAGCTGACCCCCATTCTGCACCACAGCTCAGTGTCCAGTCAGGTGACCTTGAGTGCCCACTGGGGCTCAGGTGGTCAGGATGAGAGGGATATGTCCTCAAGCCAAAACTCTATGGGTCCAAAAGATAACGTGCCAGAAACCCTACAGGACAGGACTGAAGAGAAATTTGTCTTTAGGTAATGTGGCTCATATCAGCAGCCATCTTTGACCAGTAAGTTGATCCTAAACCTGTCCCAGCCATCAGTAGCCAGTAAGGAGGCCCCAAACCCAAGCCAGCTTTCGATAGCCACTAAGGTTCCCCTCAGCCTATCTGAGCCTTCCATGGCCAGTAAGGTGACCCTCAGACTAGGCCAGCCATCTAAGGTCTGTGGGGTAATCCACAGCCTAGCACAGCCATCTATGACCAGTGGGGTGACCCCCTAGCCTAACCCATGCAAATATGGGCAATAGTGAGCCCCCAGCCTAGGTCAGCCACCTGTGATGAATGGTATGGGTCATGCACTTATTCACGCAATTTGGGCCCCAGGGGTTCAGATTTACTGTCATCAAGAGTGAATGTAGTGGCTCCTTGTCTGCATCATCCATCCTTTCTGACTGAAGTCACCCCAAATATACCACATCTACCTGAGGCTAGTGGCATGGGCCAGGGGCTAAACCAGCCACCTCTGGCCACTGGGGTGAATCTATGTCAAGATCATCTAATGGGTCATGGGGTGATCTCAAACTTCCAGGCCCTTGAGCTCAATGAGGTGTCCCCTGGGTTTCATTAGCCACTCGGTGTTGGTGGGAGGAACCCAAACACAACAGAACATTCTGCTGTCATTGTTTCAGCCCCAAACCTCCACCACGCAGCTGTGACCAGTGGAGAGGACTCTTGTCTAGGCCAAGGAACCAGGCTATCTCAGGACATTCTATTCAGGGGCATGTCTCAGGGCACCATGGCTGCTGGCATGCTCCAAAATGTGTCTTGAGGGACCTTGGATACTGGCAAGTTCTTAAATATGTCTCAGGGACCTGTGTCTCCTGGTGTGACAAGGAGTATGTGTTGGAGAAATGTGGCAACTGCTGTGAGCCCAAGGCAATCTCAGATTGGCAATGGCATGGCTCCCATGGCATCCTGGGCCTCTGTGGCAAGTACCCCTTTGGCTTATGAACAAGCCTCGGGGTGGGCCCTGGCTTCTCATGCTTTTGTGCCCAATGGACTGGATCTGAGTCCATCCAAATTTTCCCTGGCCAATGTGGGCCTCAGCATGTCTCAGGTCAATGTTGATCTCCCAATATCCATGGACCACCAGTGTCCTGTTGGTCCACAGTCACCACATCCAGTTACCAACAAGCAAATGCTTTCAGCCAGGAGCCTGTGATGGGCATGGACAGTCTTCTGGTGCCAGGTTTTATAGCCAATAGGATGATCACAGCTGTGGTCCCAGGCACTGTAAGTGGCATGGCCCCCAGCTTTCCCCCAGAGTCTGTGATCAGTGACATGGGCCTGGGCCTTCCTCCAGGGTATTTGATCAGTAATATGAGCCAGTGCTTTTCCTCAGGATCTGTGATCAGTGGCATGGGTCTGGGCCTCCCTCCAGGGTCTTTTTTTCTTCTAATATATTTTTATTGATTTTCAGAGGGAAAGGAAGGGGGGGGGGGGGAGAGAAACATCGATTGGTTGCCTCTCGTACACACCCTGACCAGGAATTGAACATGCAACCTGAGTATGTACCCTGACCAGGAATTGTACCGGAGACCTTTCAGTGCACAGACAACACTCCAACCAACTGAGCCACGTGGGCCAGGGCCCTCCATGGTCTTTGATCAATGGCATGAGCCAGGGTCTTCCCCCAGGATCTGTAATCAGTGACATGAGCCAGGACCTACCTCCAGATCCAGTGGCCAGTGCTGTGGCCCACAGCCTTTCTCCAGGTTCTGTCATCAGTGGTGTGGCTCAGAGCTTTCCTACAGGTTTTGTGGCCAGTGGCATGGCCAAGACCCTACCTCCAGGTTCTGTGGAGAGTGGGATGCCCCCCACACTGATTACAGCACCTGGTGCAGGTGGGAAGAGGCAGTCTCTTTGTAAGACCCTTTGCTAGTCTAACTTCTCCAAGACTGTCCTAGAATCAGTATTGAATGGGTTGGGCCTAAGTGTGTCTTCTGGTTTTGTGACCTTTAGTGTGGTCCCAGCATTTATGACTGGGGGACTGAGTTAGGGCCTAGTTCTGGGGTCCATGGCTAGTGTAGCTAGTCTACCCTCCGCAGTCGGAAGCGTGTCCCACAGCCTTCCCTAGGGGTCCATGCTCATTGGACTCACCCCCCATCCTTACCATGGAGCCCAAGCTGATGAGGGGTCTGCAGCCCCCTTCTAGGCATCCTATGCCACTAGCCTGGCTTAAGGTCATCCCCAGGCCTTAGAATCTAGTGACAGAGCCAGAGGAGTGCACCAAGTGCCCGTGGTTCTGCAAAGAGCCTCACAGTTGAGCCATACTCTTGGGACAATGGCTTTTGAAACCACAGATAGCCAGGCCATGACGAAACCAGAGGACCTGGACGAGGCTCTATGTCAGGGGTCCTGCTCCACTAGGGATTCCATGGTCCTTGAGGCAACCCCATGGATGTCTGAGAGTCCCTTGGCACCTGATGTCGACTATGGCCATGAATTCCTTGTGGAGGACAAGACTGTTCCCAAAGGCCAAAGGCTGTTGGAGGGGGTGGCTCCCAGTCGAGTCAAGTCTAGTCTATGATGAGTGGCATGGCTCCTGTCTGTCCCCAGCCTCCAGGTTTTGCCAAGTACACCAATGCCAGCATTGTCACCCCACTTCACAGCAGAGGTCAGCAATCAGAGGGCCCTTAGTTACTACTCTGTGACTTCTCATGGAGTCCCCAGTGTGCAAGTGAACACAGGGATCAGTGGCTCACATTGTGCCCCAGAGCCCATTTGGCCACTCACATTGTCCCTGAGAGCCTCTTGGCTGCTAATGTAGTCCCCTGGAGCCTCTCAGCTACTCATTTCCTCAAGAACCTGTTGGCTGCTCACATGCCCTGGAGCCATTCCCATGGGATGGTGGCTTCTACAGTAATATCAGGGTCACTCAAGCTGGCCTGTAGCAGTTCTGTGGCATCTACTTTGCACTGGGGTCTGTATCTTGGGATCCCAAGCACTTCCCAGTGGTAAGGGACCACCAGTGTGGCTTCCCCTTCTGCTGCATCAGTCTAAGGCCATTGGGGTGGCATCCAGTGGGCTCTAGGTGGAAGCTGTCCCCAGTGCATTTCTGAAATCAGTGTCTGTGAGCCTGGGTCAGAGCAGCCTCCACGACCTCCCTGGCCCTAGAAAGTCCTATAGGCCCATGCATGGTAGCTTCATCTCCAGAATGCTAGATGGTTCTGTGGCCAAGACTGAGCCTTCCTGGCAGATGGGGGAGCATACTTCCAGGTCTGCACAGGAAGGTCCAAAGGCTCCATGGGTGCGCTGCCAGCCGTAACACCAAGTATCCGATGTACCATCGATCTGGCGTGCAACATGGCCATCCCTAGGTTGCACCACGGGGTTCAGAGGGTATCTCTGGGTTATGAATCTTCACCAAGTGGTTCCCAGCAGTCCCTTTTTAACTGGGAGTTGCTACAAGGACCTCAGGATTTGCGTAGAACCATTGCTCCTGTGGACAGTCACAGAGCACCTCTGACTTCTGCTGTACTTTAGGGCCCTGTGGACGTCGGTGCGGCTGGTGGTCAAACGTGTAACTCCGCCATCCCCAGTGTTGCCGTTGGGCCCAGGAACAGAGCCAAGGCCCCCTGGAAACCAGCCAGGTGCGCTGTGCAGCGGGACGCTGTGCGCGGTGAGGCAGCGGTGGATCCCAGGCAGTTGGGGCAGCTGGTGGCGCGGGTGCAGGCTGTGGAGACAATAGTAGTGCAAGCGGTGGTCATTATACAGGCGTGTGCACGTGGCTACCTGGTGCGCCGTACCATCAAAGTGTGGCACCAGTGGGCCGTCATCATCCAGGCTGCCTGGCGTGGCTACTGTGCGCGGAGGACCCTGGCCCAGCTCGGCAGAGCTGCCACAATCATCCAGGCCGCATGGCGAGGCTACTGCATTCGACGGAGCCAAGCCCAGCAAATGCTGCTCCCCAGCACTTGGGCTGAGGTTGGGGGTAGGACCAGGTCCACCTCCGACCACCGCTGCTTCCAGTCCTGCCAGCCACAGGACTGTACCCTCTGCCGGTCGCTGAGTCCCAAGCTGGGGAGCCTACCCAGCGCAGTGATGCTCGTGGGTTCCAGTCCCCGCACATGCCACATGTGTGGCCACACCCTGCCCACACGGGTAGTGCAGGGCATGGGCCAGCACCCCATGGGCCAGGCAGGCATGCTGTGGGGCTATGACACCCAGCTGACCCCCAAGAGACCCAAGCAGCTTCGTTCCCAGAATAAGGCAGCCACGGTCATCCAGTCCATCTGGAGGGGCTTCCTTGTACGTCGCCGGCTGAGGCAGCAGCAGGTAGCAGCCAAGATGGTTCAAGCCACCTGGCGCGGCCACTATACTCGGGCCTCCCTCACAACGGATGCGCTTTTGGGACCAGAAGCGTGGGACAACCCACAGAACATGCAGTGGCCAGGAGTCTAAGACCTTGGCTGCCCAGTGGGGGGACACCAGGGGAGGTGCCTTGTGACTCTCTTGGTATAATGAATAAAGCCCTCCACAGCCTGGGTCTTGGTCTACTTCTGCTCACAGGGGAATTTTGGTCATGGGTGTGGGGGGGATGGGAAGAATCTGGAATCCTCTGGACTGGGAGGGGACCCTAAAACTTCCAACCACATAGTTGGCACCCAGGGTCTGTGTCTGGGATAGGGGCCCAAGCCCTTCCTGGAGGTCAGGGGCCTCCAGTATGGCCACTGAATCTGTCCAGGATGAGGGGGGCAGTGGCCAGTCAGTTGCAGATGGAAGGTGTCCCTAACATACTCCAGAAGCCAGCGTCTGGGGACCTGGCCCAGATGGTGACCACAAGTCCCTTGGCCCTAGAAAACCCTATGAGTGAGTGCATGGTGCGTTATTCAGGAAAGGCTAGGGGTTTCCAGCCAGGTTCTAATTTGGTAGGATGCTGGGCTCACCCACAAGGGTGAGAGAGAGCTGAACATAGATGTTCCCAGCCCGTGAGGTCAGGGACAGGGCAGGGAGGGGAGGAGGGAGCTGCAAGCAAATGGGGCAGTCTGGTTAGAGGAGTGGCAAAGGGGATGCAGCCATGGGTTTGGGGCAGCTATGGAAGGGGCCACAAAGTGGGTGGGGGCTGCTGGAGGGAGGGGAACTGAAAGGAACAGGGGTGTCCTGACGGGATGGGCAGAATTTGAGGGCTTCGGGGTCATGGTTCAGGTGGGATTTTTTAGGTGAGGCGGGGGTCCAGGTGGAGAGAGGGGCAGGTATGTCACGCCTGGGGAATGGCAGCACCCCCATAGACCCAGTGTCCTGAGGCCCCACCTCTGCCTCTCCTCTGGGCGGGTGTAAAAAGCAACCACATGGCCACACACCTGGCCACACAGCACTGAGCAGAGCCCATCCTTCGCCCTTCCCATGCAAGAATGGCAGGCTCCCTGCTGCTACCGCCACTTCTGCTGCTGGTTTTGGTGCTGCTGCTGCGAATTGATGTGAATTTCTCTGCTTCTCCTGACACCCCTACAGGTAAGAACAGGTAAGGAACAAGATGGGCTTCTAGAAAGCTGGAGGGGGCCATACTGCCTAGACACACATCTGGCGTCTGGGCCCCTTCCTCAGGCCCCGCCCCCGAAAGGGCCGCTCCTCCCAGAAACGGGGCAGGAGTCATGAGAACAGCTGGAGCACTCCCACCCCTCCACCCCCCCACTCTAGCTGAGGCTGCCACTTCTGCAACTCCAGCCTCACCTGAGCCAGTGAGAAGCTGTGACTGCCTCATATCCAGTTGGAGGGTCCATTTTAAACCTGTTCCTGTTAGCCAGCCCCAAGGGAAGGAGGACCCCAGGGCCATGGGAAGGGGGACAAGGGCTCATTTCTTGGTCACTACATATCTGTGGCTCCCAGGAGAAGTTCTTGGCACCTAATTTTCTTCTGCTGCCCTGTAAGACTATTCCCAGGGTGAAAATTTGAACTTCTTTTTACTAAAATTTATTTTAAATTATAATTGACATACAATGTATTAGTTTCAGTGTGCAATATAGTGATTCAATAGGAGTTGAACTTTGCACATTGCCTATCTTCCCGTAAAATCACACACTCTGACCTGTGTACTAGCCCCAAACCTGTAATATCAGAGTGGAGGCCACCAGGTATATGACACTTCTTTCAGGCAAGGGCTTCACTCAGAAAGCACCACATTTATCCCCATTTTATAGCTCAGGAAATTGAGGCTTACACTAGTCTCCTAGCCTGTGCCAGAGCTGGATTAGAACCAGTTGAGTTGGCCCATGCCAGCCTCCTGGTCTAGGAGTTTCTGGGCAAAGCAAACTCCTGGCACAGTACATAGAAATTGCTCTAAGCCCTGGCTGAGTAGCTCAGCTGGTTAGAGTGCAGTCCCGATACACCAAGGTTGTGGGTTCTGTCCCCAGCCAGGGCACATATGAGAATCAACCAATGAATGCATAAATGAGTGGAGCAACAAATCTCTCTCTGCCCCCTTCCTCTCTCTCTCTAAAATCAATAAAAACAAAAACCTTCATAAAAAAAGGAAAAAAAAAAAAAAAAGAAACAGCTCCACTTTACCTCTGGCCAACTCTCCATTAGCTCATGAGTGCCCACCTACTCTGTGTCCCCCACTACCTCCTCTTTCAAGTCCCACTAGTTTTCTTCATTTCACTTTAAAAGTTCAGCTCCCCAGAATTCTGGCTTGGCTCAGGGTCCACTGTGGCCCCTGAGTCATCCTCATGTCAGCAAACACTTATCATCTGGATTCTTCCTCAAATGATAGTGAAAGGCAATTTGGGAGGGCTGGCCTCTTAGTCCTTGACTCTGGAGATCCTTGCGGGGCCCTCTTCCCACCTCCCAGTCAGTTTCCCATCTGTAAAATGGGGATAAAGTCAGGCCAGGGCACTATGCCTCTTCTAGGCTCAGCTGTCATCCCCACAGGCCCTGGGAGACTGGACAGAGAAAAGTGGCTCTGTGTGTGGACCCAGATCCCTCTTGATCTGGATGTTATTTCTCCATTTTTTGCCACCTAGGAGGGAAGCAAGAGAGGAAGCGCAAAGATCCACTCAGGGCAGAGTGAACAGTGTCAATGAATGAACTTGCAAGCAGCTAAGGTACCCAGCAGCCTGGACCTGGGAAGGAAGTAATTGTAGGATGTGGCCCATTAAATATTTACCCACCCTCAGCCTGGCCCCTGGGCTCTGTGCCTGGGAGGGTCAGGAGCCAGGGAGCAGCTGGAACAAGGCTGGGAGCAGGGTTTTCCAGAGCTTTGATCTGCTGACTATTCCCAGAGCCCAGGACTCTGTTGTCCCAACCCCATTATAACTCTGAGTTTGGCCAGTTCCAGGTACCTGTGGAAGATGAGGGCTGATCTTTCCTGGGGAGCTCTGAGGTGGGTCTGTGCACCCACATGTGCAGACCTGTGTGAACCCTCAGAGGGGCTGACTGCCAGTGATGTCCATTTACAGACCAAAAAACCTTTGAGTCCCAGAAGGGTTAAAAGAGTCACCCAGAGGGCTGCCTGGGTTGCAGCCATTTCTTGTACCCAGAGAGCTTCTGGAGCCCCAGAGCAAGAGAGGGGGCTGGGAGAGTACGACCTGGGCTGGAACCCGGCTGTGGGACTTCAGATAAAGAGCTTTGAACAAGGGACCTCATTTTCCCGCTGAGCACTCACGTGGTGCATTAAAGCCTCCAGGTCCCCCAGGAAGCAGGTTTACGGAGGGAACAGGGAAAGAAGGCATCCAGTGAAGGCCGGAGCCTGGGTCACCCACTCTTGTTCCTAATCATCCTCTCCCTACACCCTCTGCTGTTTTCTTTCCAGGTGTTAGGAGGGAGACTGAGACCTCAACTTCCAAACCTTGGATTCCTTTTCCCTCCAGCCACAGCTCTCCTAGTTCAGTGGAAACCTCCACCAACCACTTCAGCCCCACACCCCATCCCGAGTTCAGAGGCAGGCTGCACCATCCACCCCAATACCCCTAGTTTGGGGGCAGACTCCACCCCCCCACACAGCCCCTTAAATTCAAAGGCAATCCCCACCATCCAGCCCAGCTCCAGCTCCAGCTCCACAAATTTAGGATTGGCGCCCACCGCCCCACAACCAGAGACAATCCCCCACCCCAATTCTGGCTCTCCAGTTCAGAGCTCACCCTCACCTCCCGCCTCAGCTGCCTGAGTGCCACCTCCTTGAGCCTGCACCGGAGCCTCACTTCCCCGGTCCCAGAACAGAGGCCTCCTCCATGCCCTTGGCCACAAGTGACTGTACTTCTGCGGCCTTGTGCTCCCGGACAGTCGGTGGGGGTGGGGGTGGGGGTGGGGGTGCGGAGAATGGTTGGGGTTACCAGGCTGCAGTTCTGGCATCGGCCTCCAGGGAGAGACACAGACCTGAGAATATGCCCGAAAGGGCCGCACCCCTCCCCTTTGCCCTCAGTATGGTTTAAAGCTCTCAGACCTTCTTCACTTCATGCACATTTATTAAGTGCCTAGGATATGTCACATCCTGTGGGACACAGCTATGTTGGAAGGCAGGTTTTTAAGTAAATTCTATATTTGTTTATAAAAGAACAAAATAAAACAGAATAAAGGCCCTGGTCTGGTTTGGCTCAACGGTTAGAGCAACAGCCTGTGGACTGAAGGATCCCAGGTTCGATTCCAGCCAAGGGCAGGTGCCTGGGTTGCAGGCTCCATCCCCAGCCCCGGTCGGGGCCCCAGTGGGAGGCAACCAATTGATGTGTCTCTCTCACATCAATGTTTCACTCTCTCTCCCCCCCTTCTACTGTCTCTGAAAAGCAATGAAAAAATATCCTCGGGTGAAGATTAAAAAAAGAAAATAAATGTAAAAGAACAGAATAAGGGGTTGAAATATGAATGCAAATTGTTTGAAATTTTTTAAAAGTGGTCAGCAAAGGTCTCGATTTGCAGGAGACGAGGGAGGAGCACAAAGTTATCTAGGGGGAGAGCAGCCCAGGGAGCAGGCACAGCCTGTGCAAAGATCCTGAGGTGGGACTGTGCTTGGTGCACCTAAGGAAGAGTGAGGCGGCTGACTAGTGAGGAGCGAATGAGGGTGGGAAGATTGTAGAGTGTGACCATCCATGGCCCCAGGGATTCAATAGAGACCTAGAATTTTTAGGGGTGTCTAGAAAAATCTGTTACTCAAATTACATGTTGTCTCCAAAATGTTCAAAGAAGAGTGTAAATTCAAAGTGTGATGATCTTTTGCTTAAAGTCACAGGATATAAACCATCTTCACAAAGTGTCCCGTTCACATGCATCACCAGAAGGCCACAGCATTTGTAAACAGAGTTCTAGATTTTTCTCACTCTGTAAGAACTCCCGAGAGTGGACAATGAGAGCAGTGAAAACACAGCAAACTGAATGAATTTCTTGTAGATGAATATGTTCAAAAGCAAAAGGATAAAAATGCCCTTTAAAAAGGTTAGAGCAGCGACCAAGGAGGGGAGTGAGCACAGCTTCCTGGGAAGGGATTTAAAAGGCTCTGGGACCTTAGGGGTGTCTCAGCCTTGGGAGAGGTGCGGTCCAGGACTGACTCAGGGCTCCTCTCCTCAGCTCCAAGTGACACTGGTGCCCGAGTTGCACAGGAACCTGGGGGATGGTAGTGGCTATGTAGCTGTTAGTGTCCTTTTTGCTCACTGGATCTGTGGTAATTTCCGTGTGCTGCCACCAGGGTGACCCTGAGTTCCAGAAGCGAGATGAGATGAGATGTCCACCGTGAGGTGGAATCTGGGTTGGGGGGTTGCCCTCCCAAGCAGAGCAAGTCTCTGGTGCCTGAATGCTCCCTTGTGTGTGTTCTTTTTCCAGGAAACCAGGAGCCAAAGGTCATCGTTTGCCCCTTGTGCACCAGAGTGATCTCTGTGGGGCCCATGGGGGTGGGGACTTGGATGGGCCCAGGGCACCAGGAGAGGGGCAAGATAGGCAGGGAAAAGCCCCTATTATTCCTCCTAGGCCTCCTGAATTATGGATTCCTGTCTTACTACATGCTGGGGTCACAGTGAGGACCATTTCTCTACCTTCATGGGGCCCACAGTCTTGGAGGGGAGACAACAGCCAGGGGTCAAGTGGCATTTCAGATGGTTCTGAGGGCTACAGAGTCACATGTTGGGGCTGTGGCCAGATCCCATGGACCTGTGTGTCCAGATTTGCTGACCAGGCAGGGAGGTTTCTCTGGGGAGGTGGTAATTGAGCTAAGACCTCAAAGATGGGAAGGAGCCACCCTGGGGAACGCCTAAAGGGAGTCCCAGGAAGCAGGCACAGCAAGTAAAAAGGCCCTGGGGTAAGAATAATTTAGGGTGTTTGGGAAACAACAAAGAGGTGTGTGGTCCATGGGAAGAAGTGTGGGTTTTAATCTGAGCAGCAGGGTGGAGCTTTCAACCAGCAAGTGCTGGAATCTGGTTGGTCTTCCTTCAGGTGTGTAAGGGGCAGACAAGCAGAGGGAGAAGGCTTTCCAGGAGGCACGGACAGCCCTATGCAAAAGCTGGGCGGCAGGAAAGCCCCAGAAGCCTGAGAAGAACAGGGAGTCAAAATGCCCCTCCCCCCATTGCTCAGTCCTGCTTTCCAGGTCTGAGCTGGATCCCCACTCTCTCCTCTCCCATTGGACAGGAGGGAAAACCGAGTCTCAGAGGGGCAGGCCTGGGGCTGGGGACCCTCCCCAGGTCACCTACTCCTGTCCCTGCCAGGACCTTCAGGCTTCTCTAGAAAGGACATGGAAGCTTCATGCCCCTTGGCCATGACTGGGGCCTGGAGCTGCCCCCTCAGGGCTGGGTTTACCCTGCTGTAAAGTGAGTGGTCAGAGAGGCCAGAGTCAAGGTCACCCGGCACATTGGGGGAAAGCTCGCCGGAGGGAGGGTCATGCTCTGATGATTCTCGGGGGCAGCAGGCAGCGGTCCTGGTGAAACATTAACTTGTGGCAGCTCAGGAGGCAGTAGCACCATAGGAACTCCTTTCCCCGGCCACAGGGCTCCCCTTCATCTTTCCTGGGGGCCTGAGTTTCAGCTGCAGCTCTAGCCCCCGCTGTTTGTGGAGAGGTTATTGACCAGAGAGGCAGCACAGCGTGGTGAGCAACTTTCCTGGAGCCTCCAGGGACCCCTGAGGGCCACCCCCAAACCTTAGAGGGCTCTGCTGTGAAGCCCAGTGTCCCAGACCTCAAGCTGGTAAAATCTTACATCAGAGCTGCCCCTCTCTGTGTCTCTGTCTCTATCTCCTCTCTGTCTCTTTGTCTCTCTTCTCTGTCTACATCTCTCCGTCTCTCTGTTCCTCTGTGTCTCTCCATCTCCCTCTCTCCCTCTTTGTCAGTCTGTTTCTTTCCTCTCCCTTTCTCTCTCTCTTTCTCTCTCTCTCCCTCTCTCTGTTTTTCTTTCTGGCTCTCCGAGTTTCCATTTCTCTCCCTCTCTCATAAGCCAACACAGGAACAATTAAACTTAATACCCATCTGCCTGTTCTCCCCACACTCTTGGTCAGCCTCCTGGCCACCCTCTCTCTTATACCTGTCTTGGTGACATCCTCGTGCTCTCCCTGTCACTCTGCCTGCCACCTCCTGGCTCAGTCCTGGGCCTCACAGAGCTTGTGTGAGTCTGGGGTGTTCTCAGGCGGTGGGCTAGGCTCTCCAAACCCTCCAGAGATGGTCTGAGAACTGAATTGCTCCCCCATGGGACCCAGGCCAGGGGACTTCTTCCTGAGGAACCTGATGGCTCCAGGCTGCTGACCCCAGCAGGCAGTGGGGAGGGGCTTGGGGAGTGTACGTGGGCACCTGCCCCTGTCCCTGGATGGGGGCCCTGCAGAGGTCCAAGTGGTGTCCCACGCTGCTGTTTGTGCTGCAGCCCAGGCTACCTCGGTTGAGTGTCTGTGGGCTCCAGGAGAGGGTGCAAGGTGTGGGAGCCATGGCTGGACTAATGGGGCCTGAGGGTTTCACATCCATCTCCTCAGGTTCAGAGACGCCTGCGGCATGAGGCGCAGCAGAACAGCGCTCTCCTTCCTGCTGAGTGAGGTGAGAGGGGTGGTCTTATGCAGGCCAGGGGGGAGGGGTTTCCCAGGAACTCCCTACTTTGAAACACCCATAGCTGCCTGAAGACCCACTTACCAGTGGGAAACCAAGGACCAGAGAAGCCGCTAGAAGTCTGAGACACAATCCAGGTGTGCAGCCCAGGGTTGCAGCCACTGTATTGAGAAATAAGGGGCCAGCGGGGCAGGGGAAGCAGAGACCCTTGGCTCTGGAACCAAGGCTTGTGGTTGTCCAAGGAAAGGAGGCCGAACCTTTGGGGCAGGGCCAATAGCTCCACTCTGGGAAACTAAAGCAGGATTAAAGGTAATGAGCAGGATTTAGGTAGTGAGCTCATTCAGCAGGAGCTGGATTTGAATCCCAGGCTTGTCACTGACACCTGAGTGGCTGGTAACCTCTCTGGGACTATTTTCTTATGTAAAAAAAGTGAGCTAAAATTGTGTGGCTTGAGAGAGGTCAGGATGAGCCAGCAGGCAAGTTCCCACACACATTAATACATTTATCCACCCCTATCACTGAGGGGGCACAGAGACTCATAGACTAGGGAGACAGGTGTTAAATTAAGGTCAAAAGTAAAGTGTGGGGGTGGGTTAGTATAAGTGAGGCTGCCCAGGCTGGGCTGGAAGGGCTTCATGGAGGAGGTGACAATTGAGCTGAAGAACAGATGAAAAGAAGCAAACGGCCATGGGGAGAGCTGAGGAAAGGGTATTCCGTGCAGAGGGTACAGCTCCTGCAGAGCCCCCCAGGCAGGTGTAAGGAGCAGGCACAACAAGGAGGTTGGTGAGTCTGGGGCACACTGAGTGAGGGGAGATGGAGGAAAGGGAGAGGGAGCAGTGGGGCAGGCAGGGACCAGGGCATGAGGGGCCTCAGGGACTGCCATGAGGAGTGTGGATTTTGTTCTAGGGGTGCTGGGACTCACTGGAGCAGGCAAGGGACAGATTTAGTGTTTGTCTTAAAGGCAGGACTTGGGGGTCGCAGCCAGGGCCAGCACATATCAGGATCTGGGGGATGGGAGAGATGGACAAATCAGAAGACAGCTTCTCAGCCTCCTTCCAAGCCCTTCCCCTGCTCCCCTCCACCCCCACCAGGCCTTTCTTCTCCACGCCAGCCTCTCAACCAGCAAAGCAATTAGTCTGAAGTGGCAGTTTGATTAATGTTGCAGCTGAGAGGCCTGATCCTCACCCCACCCGCTTCGAATAGGGAGGGGCAACAGGCTGGATTCTGGGAGTTGCTAAAGCACCCCCTCACTGAACCCATTGCAGGTGCTGTGGACTCCTTGCCACAGGGCCTGTCTTGTCTGTTTCACCCCAAAACCAGCTGGGCCCCCCATGAACATCACTGCCTCCAGTGGCTCTCCCTGGGGGTCACATGACACATCAAACCTGAATTGCCCCAGATCTTATTGCTTCCCTCCAAATATCCTCTATCCAAGTAATGGTAGTCCCACCCACCCAGGTAACTGTATGACTACTAGTTAACTGGAAAATTACCAGTAACCCATCATTAACACTAATTACCCTTGAATACCCTTGAACACCCTGCAGGCATGGTCCATCTCTCAGCTATCAAAACATATCCCAAATTCACTCACAGGCCCCACCATTTGCTGCTCAGTCTCGGCCCTGCCCCATCAGTCTCTACTCCCTGAGGTAGGCACAGAGGCTTCTTAAAATCATAAAGCAAATCACATCCTTCAAAAGCTCTCAATCCACTCTCTGAATTAATTCCCAATTCTTCATCCCACCCCTGAGGTCCTGCATCAACTCCTCACTCCACTCTCACCTTTTGCTGTTCCTCAAACCTGCGAGCTTATTCACACCTCAGGACCTGTGCTGTTCCTGCTGCCTGGTGTGCTGTCTCCTAAGCTCTCTGATGGTCAGCTCCTTCTCCTCTTTCAAGTCTCAGCTCAAAGTTACCTCCTCAGAAAGACCCCTAACTATGCCTGAGTGACATTATGCCCCCATCACTCTCCAGGTACTTACATGATTTAATTTTCTTTCTAGCATTATGGGAACTACCTTTTCATATCTGTTGAGTAAATAAATGAATATGAATGTGGGCAAGTGGTTTTACCATCTGGAGCTCAGTTTCCCCAAGCAGCAAATGGGTAGCTGACATCCGTGGGCATCCTGTCCTGGGAGGGGCCCGTTTTCTACACCCCCCTCCACCCTCTGCTTTCCCTGAACACCATCCAGCTGCTGGGAACCCTCCCTCCTGGGGGAGGCCAAGTGTTGATAGTTTAGATTTCTGCATCAGAGTTCAGGAGCCTGTGGGAGAGGGTGGGGACGGTCAGTTATGCTCAAATGGAGGGGGGCAGGCAGGAATCCTGGGTCCTAGAAAGATCAAATCTGTGCAAAGAGCTGGAGAGGGGAGCGAGGCAGCCACCAACTGTGTAACCCTCAGCAGGTCATTTCTCTCTAAACATTGATGTCCTCATCTGTGGCATGGAAATGAGAAGAAAATGAGCTATGTGATTTTCCTGCCCTTAGTAGAGGTTCTGAGGTGTAAACTGATGTGAACTCCTCTCAGCTTCTTCCCTCCTCCCACTGCCCTGGCCCTGGCCCTGATCAGCCTTGTGGTCTTAGGCCTCAGTTTCCAAATCTGAATGTTTAGTCTGATGGTGGACACAGACTCATTGGTGAGGCTCAGGGGCAGAAAAAGGGAAAAGGCTGGGCTGCCCCTTTGAGCTCTACCTCCCCCATGTCCCCATTTACCTCTTTGACCCCCAGCACACACCCTTAGCTCAGGGTTCCAGCTTTGGTGCCACTCCCTGGGGTCAGCACCGTGGACAGCCCCCAGCCTGTGGCTGGCGTGGGGGGGGGAGGGGTCATTCTTTTATCACCAATGACCCTTGGTACAGTTTCCATACCACCACCGCCACCATCAACACCACCCACAGATGGGGAAACTGAAGCATGCTTGTCCTAGACCACGCAGCATGAATAGAACCCACCCCAGATCTTTGGGGCTGGAGAGCTTACACTCCTGACTCATTAATTGAACCTGTTTGGATTTTAAATGTTTATTCAGAGCATGCTTGCAAACAAATTTCATTCAATTTCTCCTATTCAGTCCTTCTGTCAAGAAATGAACTGAGGCTCAGAATCCAGAATCCTACCTCCACCATTTACTTACCAACTGCAGCCTGGGGCAAGTTACTAAAGCTCTGAGACTCAGTTTCCTTATTGGTAATATGAGGGTAATAGTGTAAAATGGCCTCATTGTGCCCTCATGAGCTGAACAGCACCTGGTGGAATAAGTGTGCAAGACAGCCTAGCTATTGGTAGTGTAGTCATTATGCACTCATTTACTTAATGCATGTCTTATTTTTATATTTTAATAAATAATATAATTGATGAAATACCATTAAAGTGCCTATTATTATAACAAATAGCAGTATATATTGCATGATGTTATAAATAACTAATATACTGTGTATTAATTGATTAATAAATAAATATTGCTGTAAGGCCTACTGTGGGCCAGGCACTATTTGCAACTGGCAAGGCTGAGGTGTTCCAATTTAATAGATGAGGAAACTGAGGTTCAGAGAAGTAAATTCACTCAGTGGGGGAAGAAAGACTGAGATACCACTCTCTGGGCCAGCCCAGGTATCTGGGCAAAGGAATCTCAGAGCCTCATAGTCCCCAAGGTCCCAGGAAAGTCCCATGCCTGGGAACTCACACATGTCTTGTTACTGTCTCCCTAGCAGGTCCGAGAGTCTGTGGATTCTAGCTCAGCCCCCATGAGTCCCCTTGGCAGTGGTGTCATCTGGAGACGCTTCTCAGGGACCCCGTTGCTGCCACCGCTGTCGAGCCGCCTCAGGTCCCCTGGAGAAACTGAGCCCAGCTCCTGTGTGGTGTTCACCATCGGGGCTCGAGGGACAGAGCAAAACCATGGCCCAGCTTCAAGCAGGTGAGGAGGCAGGTGGGGATCAAGGGGGCCAATCCAGAGCAGGAAAATTTCTCATCTAGCTGAACTTTTCTTTAACTTGGTCATAAAGCAATTATTAAGCACCTACTGTGTGCCAGGCCTTTCACTGGGGATGTAGCCATGGGCAAGCAGGTGCTCGCACGCTGATGGTGGAGACAGGCTCATACTAACTGGAGATGAGAGTGCCATGGAGCCAGGAGGGGCTTCTGACTCAGCACTGGGGAGTAGAGGGTGAGAAAGGACTTCTTGGAAGATGTGGCATCTGAGGATGAGGAGGTGGCTTAAAGGATGAAGAGAAGTCAGCCAGGAGGAGCACAAGGAAGGGTATGCCAATTAGGAGGAACAGACCGTGCAAAGCCTTAGACTCAAGAGGATCAGTTTTATGAGGAGTTGAGTAAAGATCAGCCTGGCTGGAGGGTGGGAGGAGAGCCTGGGGTTGTGGACAGGGGTTGTACCATACAAGACCTCATGGTGTGTAATGGGGAGCCATGGGTGTGTTTTCAAGAGAGTGAGTTAATATGATTGGTATTTTAAAAAATTCCTTCTGGCTGCTGTGGTGAGAACTGTCAGGGGCAGGGGTGGAAGCAGCAGAAGCCCAGTGAGGAGGCAGTTCTGGGCAGGAGATGGTAGTGCCTGAGTGAGGGTGGGAGCCGTGGGCTGGAGAGAAGTAGGCAGATTCAGGAGTTATTTATGAAGTAGACACACCAGGCATTGGTGGACACCAGCAGAGGGCAAGAGAGAGGGGGGATCCGTGTGGACAGCTCCTGGTCTTTGTCTCTTCACATGTGACATCCATTTTCATCCTTGCAATGATGCCAAGAGGTGGGGACACCATCATTATCCTCACTCTCCAGAATAGAAAACAGGCTTGGGGAGGGGAAGTCACAACTGGCCAGCAGGAGAATGCATGTCCCCAACCAGTGGGTCAAGTTGTCCCTTACTGTCAGTTTTGGAGGACAGGGGACTGAAAGGGAGGCCAGGGACTGAGCCATAAAAGTAAAGAACAGCCCAGCTGAGCATGGCTCAGTGATTGAGCATCAGCCTAGGATCCAGGAGATCAAGGTTCAATTCCTGGTCAGGGCACATGCCCAGGTTGTGGGCTTGATCCCCAGCAGGGAGTGTGCAGGGGGCAGCCGATCAACGACTCTCTCATCATTGATGTTTCTCTCTCTCTCTTCCTCTCCCTTCCTCTCTCTGAAATCAATAAAGATATATTAAAAAAAAAAACTTAAAAAAAAGTAAAGGACAGACAGGAGTCATTTGTTTTTCATCACCCAGCAAGACATGGCAGTACTGAGGCTTGAGCTTAGTCTGTCTGGCTCCACAGCCCAAGCATTTTCCATTTCTCAACCTGGGTATACAACTAGGGTAGAGGGTAGAGTCTTCTTGGGAAATATTCATGAAATATCCTCTGTGCCCTCTGAAAAAAGTCAAGGCTCTTCCTGTTCACATATTTTCTGCACTAAGTGGCCTCAAAGACCTACCTACCCAAGCCCAGTGCCTACACTGCCCAGCCCTACTCTGATCCACATCCACTTTTTTTCAAAAATTTTATTGATTTGAGAGAGAGAGGAAAGGAGAGCGAGAAAAGCATCAATTTGTTGTTCCACTTATTTATGCATGCATTGGTTGATTCTTGTATGTGCCCTGATCAGGAACCCCCAGCCTTGGTGTATCCTAACCAACTGATTTACTCTGCCAGGGTGTCCACACCTGCTTCTGTTAACCATGAAAGAAAATGTTCTCACCCTTCCTTTGCCAATTCCCAGGAGATTTCCCCTGAGATTAGAATGTCTGGTGGGCAAGGCCTTGAGTTCCTAGAACTGGGGAAGGGAGGGGCGGGCCTGTGAGGTGGGGCCTGTGGTGTGTGACAGGACAAATGAGATCCTATCATTTCCACTGAGGGTCTGGGCACTGGTGTGGCTATAAAAGGGTGCCCTTCTCTACCCACTCCCACTGCTGGCAGCCCTGACCAGAGGCAACTTCTGTGTGGCCACCCCAGGCATGCAAATTTTTCTGTTCTTCCCGAATCCCTACCTGGTGTGGGTGTGGGGTTGTAGGACTCCAAAGAGACCCCACCTGGGTCTGAATGGCTCAGCCTACCTTCCTGAGCTTGGTGGAGAGACAGCCATTTGTTCCTCCCTCTGAAGACCAGAGCCCTTGCCTCTGCTTCCAGAGTCTTCTTTGCTACCGTCCCTGGGGAGGGTTGAGGACCCGCCGCTGCTCCTCTTTCAGCACTGCCTGGGCGGACGGCGCTCGGGTCGGAGGTGTTCTGGAAGCCCTGTGTCCCCGCCCTGCCTTCAGCACCAACAGGTCCAGGACAGCAACTCGCTGCTTATCCACCCTCAATCTACTATCTTCTTCCCTTTCAACACCAGAAGAAGGGACAGTGCCCAGGCGCTGGGGGTCTCCCACGGCCCTGTCTCCCTGCTCTCCATTCGGCAGCAACCGGGAAGACAATTTCTGTCTTCTCCGCTCCAAAGCCCCGTCTTGACTTTTTTCGTTCAGCACTAGAGGAAACGACAGATCATTCTTGGCGTTGGACCTCTCCCCAGCACCTATCTCCAACCCCCACGCCCAAGTTTTCCACCCCCCCCCCCCAGCTATCCTTCAACACCACTGGGCACGGACAGCTCCTCGGCGTCCGCCCCACCTTGAGTCCCTGGTTTCCTACCTTCCCCGGCTCACCCCCGCTGGCGAGAACAGCCCCTCGCCTCCGCCTTCACCCCCAGCCCTGGCCAGGCCAGGGCGCAGACACCGACACTCCGCGTTCCGGGACAGCTCCCGCGCCCTCCTCTCTCTGCTCCCCTCTTCTGGCTCATGGAGGCCCCGGGGGTACTAGAAGCATCCAGTGAGCCGAACCGCCCTCTCAGCCGCCAAGGCTTAGCCAGACCCCCGAAGCACCTGTGGCGGCAGCCGCGGCGCCCCATCCGTTTCCAGCATCGATTCCACTCGGACCCGGACAAGTCCGCGGGCCGCAGCGAGCGGGACCCGGGCCCGCGGCCGGCGCTTGAGAAGTCACAGCGCTCCTGGCCCACCTCCTTCCACAGGCGGTAGGTGGGTGGGGGCAGGGCCCTTCCAAGACGTGGGGGAGGGGAGCACAAGGCCTGGTGGGAGGGTCCTTGCTTCTCCAGGGGCAGGGGTCTCTGCTGTTTATCTGAGGCCGGCGCTTTACAGAAAAAAAACAAACTGTTTTAACATGGGGTGAAGCTGGGGTGGTGATGTCATGATTGTTTATGGGTGTGTGTGCCCGGGTGTGCCAGGTGTGGTTGCATCTAAGTGTGTGTGTGAATCTGAGCAATTGTGACCCTGTGCATGCTCTGACCTGCTGTGTGAGTGTTCACAGCCAGCTGCGTCTCTGTGGGTGATGTGCTTGGTTGGTTGTATGTTCACCAGTTGTGTATTTGCCTGTGTGGTTTTCCCCTTGTGGTCCTTGTGGGTACGTCTACCCATGTGATTGTCCTCATTCTAACCCAGTGAGGTCCTTCAGTCCCTGGAGTGTCCTCGGGTGTTTGTGGGGTTGTGGCCACCGCTAGCATCTGAGATGAGAAGGCCAGGTGGGGCTGTCCTCAGCCCTGGGGGAAGGAGCTTCCTCTGTGGCCTGTCCTGCCACCAATCTTCTCCCCTACCGCTGGCCCCTGCCACCAGGAGGAGGAGAGGAAGCCTCTTGGGGAGCCTGAGCACAGGATGCTTCTGCCCTTAAGAAAGGATGGGGTGGAGAAGCTGGGTGTTAAAGAGGGGAAGGGCTGCTCCTCCTGTTTCATACAAAAGGTGAGTGGGATGCTAAGAGAGAGATGGAGAGAAACAGCAGGTGAAACACGGACTTTGAGGGGGCCAGAGGTGGGAGTCTCAAGCCGCTGGTCCAGGGCCTGAGGGCTCAGGAGCAGGATTCAGGAGCCTTAGGCCCTCCTTGGGTGGGAATGGGAGCCAGAGCCGGTCAGATCTGGAGTCCTGGGCTTGAGGTGAGGCTGATCACCTTAGGGGAGTTATTTTCCTCTCTAGATTTTCATTTTTTCCCACCTTGGTCCATGGACATTCTGGGGCTACTGGTTTCTTAATCTATAAGCCTGGCCTAACCCCCCAGGGCCCTCCAGCAGCAGTGAGATTCCCCCCCTCCCCCCATCCTAAACTCCTCCTGCCCTCCCTCTCCTGGTGACTCATAATTTTCCATCTTCAAGAAAGAACAAACAGAGACTGGATTTTGGCCTGTCTAGGAGCAAAGCCCATGTGGCTCTGTAAGGGGTGTTTCCCTGTGAGTGTGTACTTTCGTGTCCTGTCCATGTGCTGATGTGGGGGAAGGGGCTCAGCCCTTAGGTTTAAGGCCAACTTGGATCAAGGCTAATCTGCTAGGCGCTCCCCAGCAAGCAGAGAGTATCAGTGAAATGTAAACACACATCTGTATTTCCTGTATTTTGTTGAGAACTTTCTGTGTGGGAGCCTGGTCCCCCACTGTGGCTCTCCTCCCCACTATCCAGATGGATCACCTGGGTTTGGCAGGTTTCTGGCATCTTGTTCAGCAAACATTTATTAGCCACCTACGGCCTGGCACTGGGGACACAACCATGGGCAAGCAGGTGCTCACAGGATGATGGTGGAGACAGACTCATACAATCTGGAGAAGGCTTCTGATGCAGTTTTGGAGGGTAGGGTGTGAAGAAGGACTGCTTGAAAGAGGTGATATCTAAGCTTAACTTGAAGAATAAAGAGAAATCAGCCAGAGAGAGAACAGGGAAGGGTATACCAATTAGATGGAACAGATTGTGCAAAGCCTCAGACTCAAGAGGATCAAGTGTACAAGGAGCTGAATACAAACCAGTGTGGCTGGAGAGTGGGAGGGGAGACTCCCTATTCATTTTCCAAGCATTTACTTAGAACCTGCCTGAAGGCACAGCTGGTAGCAAGGCAGACGTGGTCCTACTTTTGAGGGGCTGGTGGGCAAGGCAGAAACAAATCAAAAAATCATGACAGTAAATGTGAAACTGTACTTGTGAGAGAAGGGTGCTGAGAGTATTTACCCAGCTGGTCAGGGAGGGCTTCCTGGAGGAGTGATGTTCCAGCTGTGACCTGAAAGATGAAGGGTCAGCAGGGTAAAAATGTTCGGGCAAGGGCATATGGTGAGAATGAGCTGTTCCTGATTCAAGGAACAGCAAGGAGCAGGATGATGCTGGAGCAGAGTGAGCCAAGAGGAAGAGGGTGGGGAGGCCAGCAGGAGTCAGGCATCACAGGGCCTCCAGAGAGGCGTGGATTCAGATAAGAGGGCAATGAGGAGCCACAGGAGGGTCTGGAGCAGAGGAGGGTGAGATCAAACTCATGTGAGCATCTACACACATGACATGGCACCCACTCTCCTTTCTCTCTTCAGACTCTCCATGGAGATGTGGGGAAGTCATTTCTCCTTTCCAGTTTGTCTGTAAAATGGGCACAACAGCACCCACATCCTGTCTCCCTGGGGCCATCTGGTGGCAGAAGAGAAAAGTGCCTGCCCAGGGCGGGGATGCGCAAATGAGGGAAATCAAGAGACAGTGATGTGCTTAGGGCACCAGAGACTGCTGGGCACCTCCTCAGGTCATGCAGCACACAGGGACAAAGTCAGGATGGGGATCCTTGGGTCCACCCATCCTTTAGCCTCTGCCCCTTACCTGTCAGGGTTTGGGGCCACCCAAGGCTATGCAGGCCAGGTTCCAGTGCTGAGTCTCAGCTCTGTATCTCCATCCAAAAAGCTATTAATAACACATTACTGTTAAAACTGTTAATAAAATATTTAAGGTTGAATCTATTAATGAAACATTAATATTAAACTATTGATAAAACATTAATGAAATCTGGGACTCCAGAGGGGATAGAGCCAGTTAAGCATTAAGTGGTAGAAGGCACAGGCTGGGTAGCCTGCTGTGGCTGTGACCTTAGGCAACTGAACACACCTCTCTGTGCCTCAGTTTCCCCATCCCCAAAATGAGCATAATAGACCTCATTTTCTTTTTCTTTCTTTCTTTTTTAATATATTTTTACTGGTTTCAGGAAGGGAGAGAAACATCAATGATGAGTCATTGATTGGCTGCCTCCTGCATACCCCCTGCTGGGGTTTGAGCCCACAACCCCGGGCATGTGCCCTGACTGGGAATCGAACCTCAATCTCTTGGATCCTAGGTCGATGCTCAACTGCTGAGCCACGCTGGCTGGGCAATAGTCCTCATTTTCAAGGGTTGCTCAAGTAGCTTTTATGTGCACAGCTCTTGGCTCAGAGCCAGGCAAGTAAGTGCTATTTGTATTAATGTGTTTAGTCTTAACCATCCATTTCATGTCTGTGACTTTAGAGGAGGGATTGAATCCCTCAGTTTCTCCTTGGGAACATAAAACTATTACAAGCCCCTCCCATGGAGCTGGGGTGGAGTCAAGGCTCCTGGGAGGGATCCTGGCCCCAGTGTCTCCACCAGGCTGATTCTGGCAGCCTCTATCCCCTGGGGATTGGCTATAATTAGGTGCAGCCACAGCAGCTACAGATGGTATTTTTGTCTTGGGGACAGCGAGTCTGGTTCCCACCAGGTGTCTGGTTGTAGGGCCGCAGATGGCAGGAAGGGGTTCCCAGACAGACCCTTGAGACTCCTTGTCCTCCTGGGCCCCCAGCATGACCCCTCTCTGAACCTCCATTTTCCTCATCTGTACAATGAGGCTACTAGTGTGGTTAGAAGGTTAGGAGAGGGTCAGTGTCTCCTCCCTGTGGTGCCTCAAGCTCCCCCTATTGAAGCCCTGATCACCCCAAACTGTATCTCATATTTCCTTAGGTGTGCCAGAAATGTGGGTACCCCACAACTGATATAGTCCCCCCAGGGGCAAGGCCCAGGCAGTGGGGGGCAGGGGTCCAGCCTCCCTGAACTTCAGTGGCCTCTGCCTGTGATGTGGGCATTTGGGTCCTGCCTCCAAGTGTGACATCCTCTGTGATTTGGTTTCCTTTCCTACAGTACAGGGCAGGGCCACCAACCCCAGCATTCTGAGGGTAGAACACCTGGTATAGACCCTGAACTCCCCCAGACACCAGAGGTGAGGGCTCCCTTTCCAGCCCTCCCCAGCTCCCCTTCCTGGAGCGGGGGGTGGGGGGGGTGGGGGTGGGGGGTGGCTGATGCTTCACAGAACAGAAGGTTTGGCTGGAATGGAGTGCGGATGTTTGTCCAGTGGGGACAGCAAGAGAGGGGAAAAGATCCAGAGACAGGGCCTGGGGCATGTCAGAGCAGGTGGGGGTCAAGTGGGGACTTGTGGAGGGGGACTGGGAGAGGAACAGCTGGTTTCTAACCCCTCTGCCCTGACATGAAGTTTTGTGTCTGTTACCACCTCGTTCTATGCCTCAGTTTCCTCACCTGGCAAAAGAGTAAGGGCTTGTTGCTTCTGAGTAGCCCATTTGTGGCTCCAGGCCTCAGTTTCTCCATCTGGAAAATGGGCAGAGTGGGACTGGAAGCACTGTGAGGGATCTGGATAGTCCCTTAGCAAACTCTGTGACTTGGGGTGCTCTTTTCATAATGGAGGGTGCTTCCCTTTCTGATTTCTACATCTCATTCTTTTCAGCCAAGTTAGTCCAGAGAACTGCGCTATTGTGAGACGTGTTTGCAGAGACCCCCTTCCCCCAAAGAGGGGGAGCAGAGAGCGGCACCCCGCTCCGTGCCTCAGTTTCCCCATTTGTCCAGGTGGGAGCTTCCGGGGAAAGGTCCCTGGGTAAGGCGGGGCGGGTGCGCCTTCTGCTGCCCCCCGCCGGCCCCGCCCCCGCGGCTGTCCAGGGAAGATTCCTCTGCGCGCACTCTGTCCGGCCTCCACGCCGTCACAGCGATGCAGGGCACCCCCGCGCCTGCCCCGGCACCCGGGCCTGGCTCTCCCCGGGACTCCCCGCGCAGCTCCCCCGGGCTCTTCAGGAAGCTCCTGGTGAACCAGAGCATCCGCCTGCAGCGGCGCTTCACCGTGGCCCATCCTCTGTGGTGAGGCGGGAGAGCTGGAAGGGTCACTGGAACCGCCAGCTGGAGGTGGGAAGGACACAGTCGGGGACCGCTGGGGCAGGGGCAGGGCCAGGGCATGGGCGCTCTGCCCCTCCCGCCCTTTCTCGGTCCTGTCTTCTCCAGCCCTCTCTCTTTCTCCGTCCACCCGCTGCCTGGACGAAAGCCCGAGCACCGCCGGCTGTTCCTTTCCGCTGAGTAGCCCAGAGCGGGACGAGCTCCCGACTCCTCCCGACCCTCCCGGGGGCAGGCGGCCTGAGCTCCCAGGGGGTGGGGGGAGGGGAGCTGCTCCCCTCCATCCTTCCCGGTGCCCGCGAAGAGATGCCCTGGGGGCTTCACCTGAAACCCTGGGCGTCCCCGAAGGAAGACCCGATTCTATGGGGCCTTCGAGGCATGGCATCCTTAGCATGAGAGAGGAGCTTTGCGTCCCAGACTGAGAGCTGATCCCCTCGGCCCACCTCGGCGGCGTCCTCCAAGGACTTGTCACCTCTCTGGGTTCGAATCCTGGCCCTTCAGGAGGCGACTGTGACTTCATGGGGTGTGGGGGCGAGCCTAGGGTCGGAGGTGGGGCTTGTGGGCGCCCGACTGTGTCTGGCACCTTGCGCGGGTTCGTGCTGCATTCACACCCCCTTGATAATTTGGCACCTGGTGGCTCAGAAACTGAAGACCCGTCTCCAAACAGCCAGTGACAGTTGGGGGTGGTGGGGCGGTCGTGGCCGTGGTCCCTGATGGCTCCATTACAGCCCAGGAGGGGGTCCCAGGCCCCGGAGAGCGTCCCCTGGGCACCCACCAGACGCCTGCGAAGGGTGGTCCCTGCCCAGGGCTCCGGAGAGAGCACAGGGGCGTCGAGGGAGCACCCTCGGGTCCCAGAAGGTGAGGCTAGAGAATGGCGATTCATTCCCTCGGAGGCCCCCGTGCCTCAGTTTACCTGCCTAACCCATGACACAGGTGCAGCTTCCATGGTCAGGGCGACCTCGCCCCGAGCCGCCGGCGTCATGGAACCACAGCCTGACCCCGCTGCTCCCTGCTAAGTTTAGAGCAGAAAGAAAAACAACTTCCCCGGCTGCTACCAGCCCTTAACGAGCCGGCTCATTGGTTTCGAACCCAGCACCCCGTTGGCCTCTCCCTGCTTCGGTTTCCCTAGTTATCCATGGGGGTGCTGTTCCAGAACCTCTGGGGAGAGGCGAGGAGGGGGAGGGGTCGCCACCCCTAGGCCTCCCCGTCGGGGGGCGGATTAGTGTATCAGCCGCTAGCCCCCCTTAAGAGCGTTCCTCCGCCCGCCTGCGCCCCGCCTGCCGGGCAGGTAAGGGTTAAGAAGCCCCGGCCCTCTCGGTGACGTAGCGAAGCGGGAACTCGGACGCACGCGCGGTGCTGGCTTCTTTTCTCGCGGCCGAAATTGAAGCGGCCGCACGATTCCAAGCACGCCCGAATTCTCGAGTGAGGCCGAACATAGCCGAATGTTCCCGAACGCATCCGAGCCTGCCCGAGCGCGGTCGGACGTAGCCAAGGCAGAATGAACTCACCCAACCGAACTCAGCTGGACCAGACTCAATAGAACTTAGACACGACCCTGCCTGACCTAGCCGGCCCGAGTCCAGCCGAACCGGACACAGTCCTGCCGAACCCCGGATGGGTGACTTGGCGGGGGACCAGGTGGACACTGGCCCTTGGCCAGAAGCCCCAAGCTGTGGGCGGTCCCTGGTGTCCGTCTCCTGCCTGCCCCCTCTCAAAGCCGGTGACCCACAGACGGTCCCTCTCCCCAGCTGCTAACTCCCCATCCAGCATCTCTGTTCGTGCTCACGTCCCCTCCCACTCTTTGACCTCTGACCTCTGACCCCAAGGAGGATGAGCAAACTTTCCTAATTACCCTGTCAGGGTGTGGCGGGAGGGAGGGGCAGGGCTGAGAGAGCTGGGAGGGAGGAATTGGAGATTGCTCGGAGCAGGGGGTGCGGTGAGGAGGATGGTGCTCCAGGAAGAGGCACGGCCCTTGCAGCCCAAGCCCAGAGGTGAAAGAGAACAGGCAGAGCTTTTGGGTGAAAATGAAGCAGAGGAGTAAAGGCAGGACCCAGACCCCTCCAAAGAGGAGAGTCCAGAAAGTCGTTTCCAGTCCTTACCATGGAACCTAGACCTCAGTTTCCCATATGGAATATGGAAGCCCGTTGTCGTTCTCAGGTGTTCAGTTGTACCTCCCTAAAAGCATCCACACCTATGCTAGAGAAGACTCTACCACACCTATGTTAGGGAGATTGGTGTCCAGAGAAAGGCTGAGACCTACCCATGGTCACACAGACATTTGGGGACAGATCTGAAACTCACATCCCAGAGTCCAGACGGATTCCAGTGGGGAGGCTCCTGTAGAGACGTGGAGACCAAAGCATGAGGGGTGCTGGGTCCCTGAGTAGGGGTGTGAGGCAGGTGGACAAACTGTAAGCTACTCCTTCGTGGCCCACCATCTGGCTCCAGGGAGGATGTGAAAGAACAGGGTGGAGCCTCCACAGGCCATCTGCTTGCCAGGCCCCTTGGCTCTGACCATGCCTCTTCTGCTTCCAGCTTTGACCTGGAAAATGCACCCTCATATAAGAGAAGTGCCCTGGACCCTCAGGTCATCCAGGCCCCTGCCCAACACAGCCAGCGGCGGGAGTCCTTCCTGTACCGCTCGGACAGCGACTACGAACTCCTGCCTAAGGGTTTGTCCCAGAACTCCTCTGTGGCCAGCGACCTGTGAGTCTGAGGCTGGTGGGGTAACACCTTCTCATTTCTTCCTCCTTCTTTTACTTTTCCATTCAGCACACTTCCTTCAAGGGGCCATTTGAGCTGGGTTTTGAAGTTTAAGTAGAAGTTTGTCAAGAAGCCACTTATTCAGTTGAGCATGCCTAGAATGATATCTGGTGATCTGTGCTTGACTTTAGGCTAGGGTTTGGGTGGCAATCCAGAAACATTAAGATCAATTAGTAGCAACTGAACAAATACCTTAATTAGAGCTTCCTGGTAGCCATAATAAAAAGGGAAATATAATAATATCCCTGCTGTCCCCAGGACTCAGTTTCCTCATGTGTGAGGTTGGAGGGGCTGTGGTGGCTTTCAGAGAAGAGTCAGGTGGGGGGAGCCCGGGGCCCACTAGGGCACCAGAAGGAGTTGTTGTGAAGGAAGGATGTGCTCAGCTGAGGGCATAGTGTGGGCAAAAGATGAAAGATAGCACTGTGTCAGAGATCTCCCTGGTCGACATTTCTGATGTCCTATTTCCCCACAGACATGGAGAAGACATGATTGTGACACCTTTTGCCCAGGTGGGTTGTCACTCTTCTCCCCTCCCTGCGTGAGCCAGGCAAGCAAAATCGATCCTTCCCCGCTTTCCAATGCTGATCATCCCCCTCTCGACAGGTCCTGGCCAGTCTGCGGACTGTTCGGAGCAACGTTGCGGCTCTAGCCTACCTGCAAGGCCCAAGGGCACCCAAGTACATAGGGGGGTGGGGCGGGGGTGGGGCCTGGCAGAGAGAAGGGCAGGGCTGGGAAGAGGGGGCGGCTCCAGGTGGGCTGGGTGGTGGTGGGGCCTTATGGGTGAGGCGGACCACCCCTGAGCGGACTGTACTGCAGGCAGGCATCCGTCAGGAACCCCCCATCTGGCAGTCAGCCCCCTCCACCTACAGGTAATGCTCCTGCTTCTACCCCTTGCTTACACTGTGGTACTGCTGTCAATTTCTTCTCCATGGTGACCTTCCTAGCCCATGAATCCTTAGGCTGTGCTCATTGTAACACTGGAAAAAACCCTAGGGGATGGAGTCTACCATGCCCATATTACAGATGGGGAGGCTGAGGTCCAGAGAGGGACAGAAACCTGGCCATGGTCACATAGCCCCTTGGGGACAGGTCTGCAACTCAAAACCTGGGCTCCTGAGTGTCCCCACTGGGAAGGGCTCTAGGGTCCTGATGTAGAGTGGAGGCATGAAGGGTGTGGGGTCCCTGAGTGGGGGTGAAGCAGGCTCCTGACAGCTCAGCCCCCAGAGGACACTGGGCAGAAGCTGGCTTTGGCGACACTGGATGAGCTGGACTGGTGTCTGGATCAGCTGGAGACACTGCAGACCCGGCATTCAGTGGGGGAGATGGCTTCCAACAAGGTGAGGAGGGCCAGAGATTGGAGATCACTTGCCTCTGCCCACAGTGCCCCCTCATCACTGTCCTCACCTTCCCCTGCAGTTCAAGCGGATGCTGAACCGGGAGTTGACTCACTTGTCTGAAACCAGCCGCTCTGGGAACCAGGTGTCAGAGTACATTTCACGAACCTTCCTGGGTGAGCTATGGTGGGTCACTGCCTGGGCAACATACAAAGGTAGAAAGAAAGAAGAAAAGAAAGACTTCTATTACAGACCTCACCTGGGAAAGACAGAGCCACATGGTGAAGGCTGGACCAGAGGGAGGAACAGGAGGAACTTCCAGGAGGAGGGGAACAGTAAAGCTAGGGTATTGAAGCATGAGTAGAAGTTTTCCAAGAAGGAGATGGAGGAAACCAGACAGCTGGGTCTCCAGCTTGGGAGATAGAAAGGACACTGAGCTGTTTAGGGCAAAACACTGAGCCCCAGGCTTTCAGGGGCCATGTCCATCAGAATGGGTTACTGAGATTAGCCATGAAAAGAGGGATAGCTGCAGGCCGGACTGGGACTTTCCTCTGAATTTACTTTGATCCAGGTAAAAAGGAAATAAGTTAATCCTGAGGCTTGGCAAAGTCTGGGACCTGAGGCTAGGCAGGACAACCCTAGCAGGTGAATTGGCTTCTCTGAGTCCCACCCTTTCCTCCCTTCAGACCAGCAGACCGAGGTGGAGTTACCTGGGGGAACCCCAACAGAACCCTCAAGGCCAGTGTCCCAGATCAGCGGCCTGCATGGGCTCCCCCACAGTGCCAGCCTCTCCACAGCCACCATCCCACGCTTTGGGGTCCAGACTGACCAGGAGGGGCAACTGGCCAAGGTGGGTTCCCAACTAGAATGCTGAGACCCGGAGTAGAGTTCAGGATGCCCTGTTTTTTGCCTCAGTTTGCCCACTTGTGGGGCTAAATGTAAGATCTGGGGCTTGGGGGAGGAGCTTGCAGGTCCAAAGTCTGGGGAAGTTGGGCTGGGGTCAAGCTCCAGTTCTTCACATTTTAGGAACTGGAAGACACCAATAAGTGGGGGCTTGATGTGTTCAAGGTGGCAGAGCTAAGTGGGAACCGGCCCCTCACAGCCATCATATTCAGCATCTTTCAGGTACCTCCCATGCCCTTGGCTTCCAGTACCCCTGGGCTTCTTTCATCCCTTCCTACCTCAAGACCTCAGAGAAACATATACTTCGACTCCTCCCTAACACCCCTGAGTGGGATCGTTTGAGCAGGGTATTGAAGGATGAATAGGGTTGACTAGGCTGATCAGTTCATAGCTGATTGTCAACAAGCCTAAGCTCTGGGCCCAGGCTTGAAGAGACCCAGTCTGGAGGGAACTTCTGTGGGGGTCAGAGATAGACCAGAGGGGAAGGACAGAGACCAAGTGAATTCAGAATTGAGGGCATCCTGGAAGATGGGGCATTTGAGAGATGGATAGAAGTTCAGAAGGAGAGAAGTGTGCTGCCACCTGGAAACTGAGGTCCTAACTGGGGGCCTGTGGTGAACCAGAAACGGGACCTGCTCAAGACATTTCAGATCCCAGCAGACACACTTGTCACCTACCTGCTGACACTGGAGGGTCACTACCATGCCGATGTGGCCTACCATAACAGCCTGCATGCCGCTGATGTGGCCCAGTCCACGCATGTGCTGCTGGCCATGCCTGCACTTGAGGTATGGCCCTACAGGCAATCTGGACAGGTGTAGGGTGCAGTGCAGAGAGCCCGCCCTCACCTCTTATGCCCATGCCTGCTCAGGCCGTGTTCACAGACTTGGAAGTCCTGGCTGCCATCTTTGCAAGTGCCATCCATGATGTGGACCATCCTGGGGTCTCCAACCAGTTTCTCATTAACACCAGTGAGTCAGGGGGCCCTGCCTCCACCTGTCAATCATATGATCTCCAGTGGTCCCATCCCTGCTTTGAGCCTAGTTTTCCTGTTCGTGAAATGGCTATGACAATCTTCTCTTCCTTAGGTACTCAGAGTGGGTGCAGGTACATAGTAGACACTCAGTAAATGAGAGAATAACAAGTGTGGCAGAGCTGATCTGAGCCCACTGAGATTTTAAAGTTTAGGGTCCTTTGAGGTATCTGAAAAAGCAGGTCAATAAGCAATTATTGGGCACCTCTTGTATACATCCCAGGAGAGCTGGGGATGAGGGTAGAGCCCTCTCACTCAAGGATCCCAGAGTCTAATTAGATAAAGATTCAGTTGTTCATTCAACCAGCACTTAGGATAACTCTTCCTTGCCATGTCAAGTCCCCAAGGAGTCTCCAGTCTCAAGGAGGCAGAGCAGAGCACAGATGCTCCCAGCCCCTTGGAGTCAGGGCATGGCTAGAGAGAGACACAGAGTCATAGAAGGCTTCCTGAAGGAGAGGGCATTAGAGTTGGGGCTTCAATGCATGAGTAAGAGTTTTCAAGAGTTCACCAAACCTGCCTTTTGGTGAAGTGGGTTGGTCGAGCAGATCTTGAGGTTCTCCACCTTCCCCACAGACTCGGAGCTTGCGCTTATGTACAATGACACCTCTGTGCTGGAGAACCACCACCTGGCTGTGGGCTTCAAGCTGCTGCAGGCAGAGAACTGCAATATCTTCCAGAACCTCAGCACCAGGCAGTGGCTGAGTCTGCGCAGGATGGTCATTGACATAGTGAGTTCACAGCGATAGGCGGGGTGGGGTGATCTTCACCAGTCAGACCTGGGCATGTCTCCACTCTGGACCTGAGCTTCCTGATCTATAAAATAGGGCAATGACCTTCTAAGCCCTGGGTGGGGTGACCAAGCCCTTGGTCTTTGCTGTGGTTTACACACAAGCGATGTGGAAACTAAACTGAGCTTCTGCGGTTTCAGGTGCAATTTTTTTTTTTCTGAGCCTTTAGTTGTCCATTTGGTACTTTTCAGATTGGAAGCTACCAGTAAGTTTTGGGGTCTCATGCCTCATTAAATCATTTTGTAAGCATTTATTGAACACCTATTGTATGCTTGCTCTTTATAGTGACCAAGACAG
Organism: Miniopterus schreibersii; assembly: GCF_964146895.1. Classification (NCBI taxonomy): domain Eukaryota; kingdom Metazoa; phylum Chordata; class Mammalia; order Chiroptera; family Miniopteridae; genus Miniopterus; species Miniopterus schreibersii. The sequence continues at coordinate 73,887,632 of NC_138105.1, read as the reverse complement.
TTCTGGTCTGTCTGAGATTCCAGTTTGTGAGGGAGATGGACATGTAGGTGGGAGCCATAGTGGGGACCCCTAAGCAGAGCTATGATGGGGGCATACTCAAGGTCAGGTAGGGCTTCCCCAACAGGAAACACTGAAGCTGGGGCCTGCAGGGTGGGGAGGGAGGGGCTGACGAGGAGTATTCCCAGCAGAGGGAACAACATGTAGGGAGGGTTCAGAGGAAACTGAGGCTCCCAGTGAAAAGGAACTAAAATTCTGGTGAGACAGAGTTGGGGCCTTGGGTGGTGAGCATCATTTGGGGCAGACTGGAGGTTTGGGAAGTTTTGAGACTTTTGTCTGATTCTCAGAGAATCCCATGGGCTGGTTGTCTGTTACTCCTGGGCTGGGTCCACATGGGTCCAGCGATGCTGATTTTTAAAGTTATGTTTGGGGCTGAACTTCCCTCCAAATTACTGAAAACAGCCTTCCCAGGTACATGGTGGCCATGGGGAAATTTGGGGAGCACCAAGTCAGGTTCCTCCCAGCTTCAAGACCACCCATGGATCCCATGGCCCTCTGGATAAGTTCCCCACTTCTCCCCCAGGCTCTCTCCTGTTCCTGTCAACCTCACTTGCTCCAGCCATAAGTGCTTTCTCTATGTTCCTCAGCTCATCCAGCCCCAGGGCCTTTGCACAGGCCATGTCCTGGGCTGAGCCTTACTGCTGCCCTCAGGTACATCTCACCTCAGCCCCCATATTTAACCTTGAACGTGTGGAATGCACCCCATGAGCCTAATGACCTCAAAGATGGCACACATCTTTGACTCAGCTTCTTTCGTGAGCTGGCTTTGCAGCCAGTCGTGTTACATCCCCCCATTTCATAGATGAGGACGCTGAAGCTCAGAGGGCTGAGGGTCCTAGGGGGTGTGATGTCTGGGAGTAAGGGGTGGGGTGGGAGCAACACTCATACCTGTCATTCTCCCCTCACCTGTCCTCAGGTGTTGGCTACTGACATGTCCAAACACATGAACCTCCTGGCTGACCTCAAGACCATGGTGGAGACCAAGAAAGTGACAAGCCTGGGAGTCCTGCTGCTGGACAACTACTCTGATCGCATCCAGGTGTGTGGCTGGGCAGACCCTGGAGCCTCAGTTTCCCTGCCTCTCACTCAGTTGCACTTATGAAGTGTTGACTGGGTGTCAAACTTGAAGAAATGGAGGCACCAAAACTCACGTGACTGTGCTTTAGCCACTCCTTTCCCTTCTGGGCCTCAATTTCCCCACCTGTAAGAGGGGTGTGTCCATGGTGTCAGCCTGGCAACGGGGGTTCTGGGCCTGATGTTGCCTGGCCCAGCCCTCCCGAGCCTTGGTCTCCTCAGGTCTTGCAGAACCTGGTGCACTGTGCGGACCTCAGCAACCCCACTAAGCCGCTGCCCCTGTACCGCCAGTGGACAGACCGCATCATGGCTGAGTTCTTCCAGCAGGGAGACCGTGAGCGAGATTCGGGCCTGGACATCAGCCCCATGTGCGACAAGCACACAGCCTCAGTGGAGAAGTCCCAGGTCAGAGGATGACTGGGTCAAACTGGTGGGCACTGAGCATGGGGAGAAAAAGGAGTGACGGAGCTGACCCCATGTGTTCCGGCTTGACCCCTGGCTGGTAAATGAGGGAGTGTGGCCCAAGGGCCTGGTCTGCCCTGGGCTGTGTGGAGTCAGGCAGGGATGCATTCTCCCTGGGCCACAGGGAAAGGGATCTGCATTCATGGGGTTTGAAAATGTCTGTCCCGAGTGGTATGGGGGACCCTCAAGGGGATCTTAGTCTGGGGACACATACACCCAGACCTGAGGGGTCAGTGCTGGGGCGGACAGAAAGACTTAGGGGTTGGGGGAACCAAGAAGGGGCAGGGAGGCTTTCTAAAAGAGGGATTGTTTGAAGAGGGTTTTGAAGGATGAGTAGGAGTTTGGTAATGGCATTCCAGGGAGAGAGAACAACCTAGGCCTGAAGGCTTGACTGGGTCTAGGTTCCATGGTGACTCACAGCATGGCTACCTCCCCTACATAACCCCATATCACCCCACAGGTGGGTTTCATTGACTACATCGCCCACCCACTGTGGGAGACATGGGCTGACCTGGTACACCCAGATGCACAGGATCTGCTGGACACACTGGAGGACAACCGCGAGTGGTACCTGAGCAAGATCCCCCGCAGCCCCATGGATCCCACCAGCCCTGAGCAGGGTGGCCTTGACAGATTCCAGTTTGAGCTGACTCTGGAGGAGGCAGAAGAAGAGGAGGAGGAGGAGGAGAGAATGTTGGCCCAGGAGGCCTCGGAGTCACCTGACACTGAGCTCCTGTTCTTCGAGGCCAGCTCAGACCCTGGGACCTTATGCGTAGACAACCAGAGGACCGTGGGCAAGCCCTGCATGGACCATGAGGGCAATGTGCTGGCTGAGCCATTTGGCACCTAATAGCCCCTAATGAGTGGGTGGACTTTCCAGAAAGAGATCCCAGACGACTCATGCCTTGCCTTCTCCACACGCTGAGGGAGACGATCAGGCTTTTAGTTACAGGCAAGTTTCAGGGTCGAATTGGGGATACCTGGCTGGAGTCCACTCTGACTCCTGGCTCTGCTAAGAGAGCTCTCCTCCTCCAGAGTCAGCTCTGAAGTTGGGGCTGGGTCAGGCCCCACTTTTCCTGTGGTCACTTTTGAGCCACATCCATCACTTACTCTTTCATTCTTTATCAGATATTTATTGGGCACCTACTATGTGCCAGGCTTGTGCCTGCTATGTACCTCTAGGGTATCCTTGCGCAAGGGGGTGAGGAGTCAGCCACAAGGAGATGTTCCCCACGGGCACCTCCCTTTCATCTGCTGGGCAGCTCCCCGCAGGAGAATGGGACCTTGAATGGGGAAATGTGTGGCACCAAAGCTTTGTCCAGTCCCAGCTCTGGTTCTGGAGCTCTGGAAGGGGGTGGTAAGGGGGCAGCAAAGAGGGGGCACTGTGTGGGGACATCTCTGAAGGCTGACGTGTCCTGTTGCTGCTTGTACATCAGCTATTGCTTCGAGTAGCTGTAATTTGTCTTCAGCGGTGTCTCTGGGTGCACCTATTCTCTCTGACCCCAGGACTTACTGCTGTCCCCCCGTTCTCCCTCTTATAGGACAGCAACAAAATCACACAGTTCCTGTCCCCCCTCCATGGTGGGTCTCTGTATCTCCTGGTTCTGAGGGTGCCCAGACTCTTATGGAGGTCTCCTGGGCCTCAGTTTCCCTTCTATGGCCTGATCCTAGTATTTGGGTAAACTGGTTGAGGGGCAGTGTCTGTGAACACCCTGAAATATCTTAGAAATTTGGGGCATTGAACATTTCTCTGGGGTTAAATAAACCTTATTAACCAAAACTAGTATCACTTCCATTTCATGGATGGGGAAAATGAGGCACAGAGCAGTCCTGTTGCTTGCTCAAGGCCATGCTTAGGGCACTGGACCTTAGCCAGCGGCACCCCCTTGTAGCTGGAGGGGTGACAAATTTGGGGGTCCTGTTAGTCTGGTTGGCTGCTCTTCCTGCATCTCGCTTGTTGGAGCTCAGCCTGGGGCAGGAGTGGACTTGGCGGCTCTGTGTTCAAGTCTCAGGTTCAATTCCCATCTCCAGAAGGCTCAGTATTCCACCCCGAAACTTGCCTCCTTTTCAGTGTGCCTGAAAATTTATGTGTGACACAGGTCCTCCCAGCAGCCTCTGGTTTCCAGAGCAGCTTGCTTCATTACTAAATGATTCCATTGATAATTTATCATCACAATTAATGGTCAAATTCTACAGAGGGATAATTAAACATCATCTGGTGAATTTGCTCCCAGATCTTTAAAAGGCAGAGATTTAGGAGATGCTCATTTACAATTTTTTCTCCCTCCCCTTTTACTTACAAGTAGTACATGTTCACCTTAGATAATTTGGAAATAATGGAAACATAAAGAAGAAAATAAAATTCAGTTATAACCTCACCCATAAACCATCTGTCTTCAGCATTTCACCTTATTTCCCTCTGGATTTTTCTCTACCCATTCATAAGAACACTCATATATCCCCCTTTAATTTGGGCTACAGGCATCCCTCCCACTCCCCCTTACTGATTGCACTCTACCCACCCTGGCTTCCCACACCCCAAGCACAGCCCCACCTTGGGGCCTTTGCGCATGCTCTGCCCACCACCTAGAATGCTTCTTTCCCCCGTTGTCCTCACCCTTTGGGTTTCAGCTCAGCGACCCCTCCTCTGGGAGGTCCTCCCTAATACCCCACCCCAGGCTCGCACTGGTGGAAGCTCTAGGGAATTCTTTGATTCATGTCCGACGCACTCTCCAGACCATGATCCTGGGATGCCTGGGCCAGGTCCACTGCACTATCCTCAGTGTCCCCCAAAATGGACTTTACAACTTCAACAAGTCCCTTAACCTTCCGAAGCCTTTGTCATTTGGTGGATAAAGTGGGATCTTTGTGAGGGTCACATAATTGCAACAACAGGTAACATTTCAGCAAAGTGTGTCCTGAGCTAGGCACTGAGATACATGCTCAAAGTACAAATCAACTTTGCCTCTTCCTTCTTCCATTTCACAGATGTAGAAACTGAGGTCCACAGAGGGGGTGATTGAAGTCACTCACATGCTCCAAGTTCCCCACTTTATGCTGTTCAGTGTCCCTGCCTTTGTGACCCATCCTAAACCCAAAGAGGAGGTTGGGAGGAGGTCTTTAAGGCCCCTTGGAACTTTTATCCCTTGTGACCCCCTAGGGTGACTCTCGGTGCCTTAGTTTGCCTTTCATTAAAGAAGAAAAAGTTGCCTGCTCCACCTCCCTAACAGAACTGGAGAGGGGCTATCACTTAAGCTTGTTTAGTGAGTTCCAGCCTCAGGGCCTTTGCACTCACTTGCTGTTCCCCCACTCTCCCTGTGGCCAACTTCTCCTTCAGGTTCCTGCTCAAATGTCAGTTCTTCAAAGAGATTGTCCCTAAACTCCCTGGTCCAAATGACCCACCCTCTCTCCCTCCCTCCCTCCATGCCATACCATCACAGGACACCCACTGCATCAGAGGTCTAGGTGCTCTCAGAGCTCACAGATGGCTAATGGATAAAGACATCAACATAATCATTTCTGATATGTCAGGAAAGAAAAATATGGTGACGTAACAGGAGGTGACAGGGTGAAATTGGAACCTCTGGAAGGAGGAGGTGGTGTTGATCAAGATCTGAAGGGGATGAGAGAGCCAGGGGAGGGGAGAGCTGGGGAAAAAGTGCTCCAGGCAAAGCTAACAGCAGGTGCAAATGACCTGAGGCAGGATCACACCTGGAACCAGTGAAGGAGTGTCTGACTAGAGGAGAAAGATGGGATGGGGGGTAGCTGGTGGGGACCTTGTGGAATCTGGGTTTCAAGGAGGAGTTTGGACTTTACTGAGTGAGGCTGGACCTGGGAGGGTTTGGGGTGCTTCTCCCACCCAGCTCTGTCTCTCCTGCCAGGCAGGAGACCTCCCAAACATGAAGCCCCCTTCATCCCTAATTCCAGAGCCAAATGTTGATCCTTAACAATAGAGGACTTGCATTATTTTTATGTTAAAATACAAATTTGTCTAGGCAGAAGCTGGTGCACATTTTTGTGGGATTTTTTCCCCCTGAAGAAAAAACAGGTATTTCTGAGTGCCACCTACATATGAAGCCATGAAGCAGGAGGGTCAGGGAGCCAAGTCGCCTCAAACATCACTTCCACTGTGGGTCTGGACGAGACACTCAGAACTAGGATTCTACTGCCAGTCTCTGCCTGGGGGGAACTTGGGGTGGATTTTATTTATTTGTTTTTCATTTGTTTATGTTTTTTTATAAATTTTCACAATTCTCTGCAGTGGGTTTGTGATACTTTTATAGTCTAAGTGGGGAAGATGGACAAAAATATTAGTTACCCTTAGGTAAAACAGATTTCCCGAATGCAAGCAGAGCGAGAGGGACATTCCGCACTTCCAGAGCGCTGGGGGTATGCGTGGACTGAGGGTGCTGTCTCCAGGCACAAAGTTATTCTGGTCTCTCCTCGCCTCAGCAGCTGGAGAGCTTTTTATGAACAGGACGAGACCCTCCCCCTATCCCTGCATGGGGGGGGGATCAGGATTCTCCTGGGGCCATATGCCCCCTCTTGGGTCTGGGGACCTGAAGGAATTGGGACAGAGACCTGGAATGGGGAACAGGTGTCTCATTCTCCTGCCCCCCCCCCCCGCAATTCTGATTCCCTCCCTCAAGATTCTGGGGGGAAAACAATGGAGCATCTCAGCCCCCAGAGTCTCCACTCTGAGTCTTGTTTCCCCAGCCCTGTCTTAAACTAGGAACCAGGGAGGGGTGAAGCCTCTTCCAGCCTGGCCTCTTTATTGTTGGATCTCGAAGCCTCCCTCCTACCCTCCTTGTTCCTGGGCCTTTTATTGTAAGCTTTGCATGTTTAGGGGACAGGCAGTTTCTCTGCTCTATTTCTGCCTTTTCTTAGAAATTTTCTCTGGCAAATGGGGCTCAGGCAGGGTGGGGTGGTTGGAGCGCCCATCAGCCCCTTACATTTTTCTGGGAATTGGTGGGGAGGGTTGACTCTATTGCTCCCTATTTGTTTTTTAAAAATTTATCTTTATTGATTAGAGAGAGGAAGGGAGAGGGAGAGAGAGAGAGAGAGAAACATCAATGATGAGAGGGTCATTGATCGGCTGCGAGCCCGCAACCCGGGCATGGGCCCTGACCGGGAATCGAACCGGGATCTCCTGGATCCTAGGCCGACACTCAACCGCTGAGCCACACCCGGCCGGCCTGGTCCCTAGTTCTTATTTCACCTCTGAAACATATTGGTGCTTCTATCAGCCCAGCCCGCTTAGGAGGTCTTACATCTCAGAAAATGGACAGGGTCTCTCTCAACTCCTATTTCCGCTTTTTCTTCTTTTGTACTAATTTATTTTGAACCCCATAAATAGGAGGTATGGAGCAGCTCTCGACCTCTGTTCCTCTTTTCTGAAAAATTGGAGATAGGAATAGGGAGAGTCTGATGAGAGGTCACAGCAAACAGGCCTGGGTGGGGACCGCCAGGTGTCCCACCTGGATGAGCGGAGGAGGGGAAGGGGAACGCCCCCTGAACACCGGGGCTCTGCCAAGGCCTTGGCCTCTCGTCACCAGCGGCTGGGGAGCCACTACTGGACAGAAGGAGGAAAATGATAATCACTGATTGGGTACTCGGCCCGTCGCTCGAGTGCTTAAGCCAGTTAGAGGTTGCTGCGCAGTCCCGCCTCCATGACATTTACAAGAGGCGGGGCCTGAAGGCAATTCCTCCCCTCCTGTTACGTTACCGCCCGCTACTGGATGCGCACGGTGGGCCCCGCCCCATTTGTGTGTCAATCTGCACGGGAGCCACGCCCCTCCTAGCTCTGTGGGCGTCAGTGAGCCACAGCTTTTAGCGCGGCTCCGCCCCAGGATGGCGTCACAGCTGTATCTGCATGCGAGGACCCACCCCGCTCTTTGCAGGACGTCACCGCAGACTGCAGGGGCTCGAGCTGCTGCCGCGCAGCCCTACATCAGCGCACTGGGGGCTCGTCACCGGCGCTGCCAAAAAAGTCGCCGTTGCTAAGGTCGACACCGCATCGGTGCAGGGCAAGGTGAGCTCCTGGGAGGCCCGGTGCGCTCCCGCTCAAAGCACCTAAATAACCTTCATCTGACTGATGGGCTGGCGGGGGTGGGGGACGAGGTTGGTGGGGGTTAAAGGAGGGAGGATGAGGCAGTCGCAGGCCTGGGGAGGAGTAGGGCCCTGGCTCCCCTCACCTGCTCGACCCTCATCCCCCTCACCCCCCGCCTCTGCAGCGGAGGGGGAGGGGAGGCGAGTGCCTTGCGGGAAGCTGTGCGTGCGCGTGCGCGGGGTTTGCACACGCGAGTGCGCGCCCGCCTGTGTCAGCGGGTCTGTGTGTACCCTTGCGTGTGTACCTGGATATGCTTGTGTGACCCGTGTGGGTCCTGACCCAAGTGTGCCCTTGCTGCACGCTTGTGGAGAGAAACGCATGGATTGTGCGTGTGCGTGTGCGTGCACGGCCGTGTGCATACGTACACGGGAATTCGTTCCCGTGTCGGTTACATACACACCCCTGCATGGGTGGAGGGCGCCGTGTGCACGTGTGGGTTTGCACCTTTGTATATGCATGTCGGTGTGAAGACAAGTGGCTGCATCTCTGTTCTGGGTACCCAGTGTGTTCGACCCTCTTGTGCACGCGCTTTTAACGGGTGTGTGCTCTGCTGTGTGCATGTGAGTGTGTGCACACTCCACCCCTATCACGTGATGCAGCTGCCTCAGCTTGAGCTCCCCCACCTTGGGAGTCCTAGGGAAGAGGGGCTGCAGACGTGCCTCCAGTCGGACTGTCCAGGTGTGCCTGCGTTGAGTTCTGAGGAACATAAATGATTGATGGGGGGCGGGGCCTGCCGCAGTTACCCCCTCCGGGCACAGTCGTAGGGTTTAGGGTTACAGCCTGACCTGGGGCACAGGCCTGCTGGAGGGGGCTGCAGGGGTGTCCCCATCCCTGTTTATCTGAACTCCTCACTGAAATACCACCCCCCCTTCCCTGCCTTTCAAGGTCACAGTGGTCCCTCTGCCCTGGGCTCCACAGTTAGTACTGGGGCTTCTGGTGGCATGCTAGTTCCTTTCTGTGGCTCTAGAGTTTTCTCTATCCTGGGGCTGGGCCTGGGGATGGCAGGGGACACCTCACACTAGCCCACGCCCCACATTCCCAGATGGCGTCGGCCACAGACTCGCGCTATGGACAGAAGGAATCCTCGGACCAGAATTTCGACTACATGTTCAAGATCCTCATCATCGGTAACAGCAGCGTGGGCAAGACATCCTTCCTCTTCCGCTATGCAGATGACTCCTTCACACCTGCCTTTGTCAGCACTGTGGGCATAGACTTCAAGGTCAAGACTATCTACCGCAATGACAAGAGGATCAAGTTGCAGATCTGGGTGGGTCCTGCTGGGGGGTTCACTCTCCCTTCCTGGAAAAGCAGCCCCAGCTTTGCCTGTCTCTTTCATTCATTCACACAACTGAGCATTTACCATGTGACTACTGTGTACCAAAGGCACAGAAGAGAGAGCCCCTCCTCTTCCATTGGAGCTTAATCGGTGCTCTCCAGGGCTGGGGGATGAGCCAATGCTGGGTTCTTTCCTACACCTGATATCTGCAGGAGCATCACTGGGCTTGGTGCCTCAGTTTCCTCATCTGCAAGTTCTTCCATGTGAGTCTGAGGTTTCACCAGGTGTTGGCCCCCAACCTCATTGCCTGGGACAGGCACCTCCCCAGGGTCTCCTGGCTACCTCCCACAAACCCTCAGAGGCCTGAGGGAGCCTCCATAGGCTCCCACCTCACACAGGGTAAACCCCAACCCCCTCCCCTGCCTAGGAGATCCTGCCTGGTCTGTCCCTCCCTCCATTGCTGCCTCTGCCTTCTCATTGTTCCTCAAACACTCCAGGCAGTCCCACATAAGCATCTTTGGCCTGGCTGTGCTCTTGTCACTTCCTTTAGGTTTTTAAACCCTGCTCCAGCCCACACTGCCCATCCCAGTCAGGCTTTATTTTCCTCTTCAATCCTTATCACCCTCTGACATTGGATATATTTTCTTCCTTTTCGTGTGTTTATTGTCTGTTTCCTGCATTGAGCTATCAGTTCCACAAGGGCAGTGATTTTTGTCTATTTGTTTACAGCTGTGTTCCCAGTGCCGTGTGGTGTGTGGCACAGGGCAGTGCCCTGTACACATGTATTGGTGAATGAGGGAACAATTCTTCAGGTACTAGACACTATAGGATGATTGAGCACCACATTCTTGGTGCAGGTGGCTGGCTGGTTCTGCTCCCTTGCCTCTGGGCAAGCTCCTACTCCTCTCTGGGTCTTGAGGGAGCTGGACTGGACTGTCTCAGAGCTCATTTCCACTGAAGAACTTACATGTGGGTCTTTGACCCCGTCTCTTCTTTCCCAGGACACGGCAGGGCAAGAGCGGTACCGAACTATCACCACAGCCTACTACCGGGGTGCCATGGGCTTCATCCTCATGTATGACATCACCAACGAGGAGTCCTTCAATGCTGTGCAGGACTGGTGAGCACACCCTCACCTCCTTTCAGACTGTCTTCTGAGCTGGCTTTGGTGCAAAGCCTAGGGTGCAGGCTGATGAGGGAGACCCAGCTCCCTGGCAGATATATAAATAACAATATTGGGGTCTCAGACCTGCTGTCAATCTACGATCATTAAAATGGCATCATTGGCTCAAAATAATGGGAAAAGAGGATTTCAGGTGCAAAAATGAAACTAAACATATAGAAAAATAACCTGGGGACGGGGGGACAGAAAATATGACAGTTTACACAGGTTAAAGGGCTTAAACATTTCCATTTCTGCCCAGAAATAATGATAAAAATTTTTTAAATATGTCTTTATTGATTTCAGAGACAGGAAGGGAGAGGGAGAGATAGAAACATCAGTGATGAGAGAATCATTGATCGGCTGCCTCCTGCACACCTCCTACTGGGGATCGAGCCCACAACCTTGGGCATGTGCCCTGACTGGGAATTGAACTGCCATCTCCTGGATCATAGGTCCATGTTCAACTGCTGAGCCATTGCTGGCTGGGCAGTAACGATAAATTTGAAGAAAATTTCTGATTTTGCTGAGGAGGGAGAAATTCTCTCTGGGGGCAGGGATCTGGGAAGGGTGAAAGAGGCTGCTTGAAAGAGATTTTGTCGATCAGGGAACTGCTGAAATAGACACCCAGAGACAGCAGGGTGTTTCTGGTAGGACAAAGGCTGGAGGAGAAACTGAACCTGCCAAGGCTCATGGAATAATGGGGAGCGGGGACTGGAGTAGGGTGACGAAGTGGAGCTTGGATCCTCCAAACCCTAACCTGCCCCTGTTGTCCTGTCCTCCAGGTCAACTCAGATCAAGACCTACTCATGGGATAATGCCCAGGTGCTGCTGGTGGGGAACAAGTGTGACATGGAAGATGAGCGAGTGGTGTCATCAGAACGTGGTCGGCAGCTGGCTGACCACCTTGGTGAGTACCCGGAGGGGCTGGACACCTATAGACTAGAAGAGAGACACTGAAGCCCTGAGAGAGGAGGGGACACACCCAAGGTCTCACAGCAAAGCCAGGATGGGGCCTGGATGCAAATTCAGGCAATTTATGCTTTCTGCAAACTGGCCTTGACCCAGGAGCCATGTGAGGTGGATCTTGGTAGATTCGTAGTTCACTATGCAGGAAGTTTCTGATTCATTCTGACACTCTCACTGCCCAGCCTCATGCTGGGTATTGCTGGGCACCCAAGAGGCCTTCAGCTTTGTGGAATAGGACTTAGGCTGGGGGAGTCCAGTGGGGACTGCCTCAAAGGCCTCGTGGAGGGAGGACATTACACATTACATCTGGTACTTGAAGAAAGGATGGTTCTTCAGGCAGAGGAAACACCTTGGGAGAAGGCCAAAGGTGGGAAAGATCCAACGCATTTTGGCACATACTTTTACACAGCTGCAACATGAGGGTAACTGGGATGAAATAAGGCCAATCGCACTGAGCCTGACCACATGCTGAAGAGCCGGGACTCTTCCAAGGGCAATAGAGAGTCACAGGGTATGAGCAGGAGCGGGCATGGCTGGATTTGAATGTCAGATGCCACCAGGGACAGTATATGGGGCTGGGCTGAGTGTGGGAGCAGGAGAGTGGTTCATACCAGGGCCTTGGGGACAATGAGAAGGGGACAGTATTTTGTATGTGTTCGTAAAAATTTATTGATTTTAGAGAGAGAGAAACATCACTTTGTTGTTTCCCTTATTTATGTATTCATTGGTTGTTTCTTGTATGTCCCCTGTCCGGAGATTGAACCAGCAACCTTGGCATATCAGGATGACACTCTAACCAACTGAGCTAACCGGCCAGGGCCAAGAAGGGGAGTTTTAGGGTGAAGGGAGTGCAGGAAATACAGAGCTGACCCAGTTCAATGTTACTTCCCTGGGACTTGCCAGTGCCTTTATGGTGTAGTTGGCACTAGGAACCTCGTTATTTCTGACCTCAGAGAAGTGTCTCTGGGAGTGGGGGGCCCAATGTCTTCACCCATTCCTTTCCTGACCACAGGGTTTGAGTTCTTTGAGGCAAGTGCCAAGGACAACATTAATGTCAAGCAGACCTTTGAGCGCCTGGTAGACGTCATCTGTGAGAAGATGTCCGAGTCACTGGATACAGCTGACCCTGCTGTCACAGGCGCCAAGCAGGGCCCACAGCTCACGGACCAGCAGGCGCCCCCGCACCAGGACTGCGCCTGCTGAGAGCTGGCCCACCCGTCCCTGCCCTGCTCCCCGCCCCCCCCCGGCCCCTCCTGGCCATGGGCACAAGACCCCTGCCCCAACTTAGCCCTAGCCCGTCACCCTTATTTATTATTGTAGCTATTTATTTATTTATTGGAGATTCCCCTGGGGCCTTGGCACCACCACCCCCTGCACCCCGCCCTGTACATACAGCCCTGTTTCTGCTCTGCCGTGGCGTGTCTTTGCCCTGCAAACTCACCACTCATCCTCTTCTCCACACCCCACCTTTTTAAAAATTCACCCCCATTAATAGTTCTGTTTTGAAGAGGAGTCGAGATGACACCTGAGGGCAGGGTGACCAGGTGATGGAAGATAGCCTGCCAGTCCGTTAGCTGTGACACAGTGGGCCCAGGCCACAGTGGGATCTTAGCATGGACCAGAGGGTGGGTCAGAGTCGGGCAATGGCCCACATGGCTCCTGGCCCCAAGTCTTACTTTTTTTTAAAAAAGGGGCTACTGTGGTTACCACCCTGAGAACACCCCCCACAGACCTGTCTGACATCATGAGTGTCAAATGTGCCCCCAGTCCCCCAGGAGATGTCATAACAACACTACACACATCCAATAAAACAAATGGACGATGCTATGTCTATGAGTGCTGCCTGCCAGCGCTGGCTATGGTCATCTGTGAAATTTTCAATTAGAGAGAGAATTTAATGAAGTTTCCACAGCTCACGATCAGAACACGACACACAATACTGGGGATGCCTGGCTCCAGATCCTGGGGGCCAGGCTCCTGGGTAGGCCCTGCTCAGAGTGGATGGGCAATGTCCCCACCTTTGTTCCAGGGCTCAGAGCCCAGTCCACAGTTGAGGGGTTGGGGCTGGCTGGGTGGTTGGGGCCCCATCCTGAGGATGGGACATCCAGGTCAGAGGCTCGCAGTGAGAATACCTGGGGGATGACTGTCCATCTTCATGGTTGTGTTCCAGATGGGAAGACTAAGGTCTGGTAGTGGACTTGGAAGGGGCAGCCCAGCCAGATGCCCAGGAGGGAAGTTAGTTTTGCCTTGTCTGGCATCCTGTCAAGGGGGTGGGGCAACAGTCTGCACAGGGCCACTCAAACTGGGAGTGTCAGGGGGCTTGGGATCTGTCCACACAAGAGAGTCTAGTCACATGCCACATTCATCTCTTCCTTCGGGCTCCTCACCAAGCCCTCCACTTGTCTGGGGGCTGGGGTCATCCTTGCTGAAAAGATGAGGGCAGGGACCTGGCCAAGGTTCTGTTAGACAACTGAGAGGTGCTCAGTCTTCACCTACCGGTGATCAGCTTCCCTCCCACCAACCATGGGGTGCAGATTGTCAAGGGCACAGGAGGCCCTCACCCGGGAGGGGAGCTGTACTGCCATTTGGAGCTCACATGTGTGGCCCCTGAGGAGTTTTCTGGGTGCCTGGTCTGTCCACTGGGCTCACCCGGTACTTCAGGTAGGAGAGGTATGTGTCCCAGCCCAGTGTCAGGCCGTTGATGTAGGTGACTCGGAACTGGGGGGGCACAAAGAGGAAGTTCACCAGCTGCGCAGCAGGCCACACACACCAATCAGCCTGTGGGGAGGGACAGAATGTGGTAAAGGGTGGGGCTAGAAAGCTGTGAGAGGGAGGAGAATGAACAGGGTGGGTAGAGCCTGGGATGACATGCCCACCTTGTAGAATTCCCAGAACTTGTCCCGAAGCTCCTGGCAGCTCTCTTCCAGGGACTGGCCCTCTAGACTACCAAGACCTGGGGAGGAGATGAGAGTGTCAGAGGCTGGGGAATCCCAATGATGGAGCCAGTGGGGCAGGACCCCTGAGGGACAAAGTGTCCCAGGCAGAGGAACCTGACATTTGAAAGCTTATACAGTAGGGTGGTAGGTTTGCGGAAACAACACAGATCAAGTGGGTCACAGTGAGGGAGACAGGTCCATCTGAAGGATGGAGACACACCCTTCCTGATGCTGAGGCTATTTTATTACCTGTCCTTCACAGGTAATAAAACAGGTAATAAAACAGCCTTAGTTAGGAAACTAAGCCTGGGAGGTGGAGAATAGGTGAGGACTTTCTTCCTAGAGGGAAGGGCTGGGGTGACTGTGCCCCATCAAACCCCAGTCTTGGCTCCTCTTCCTTCGGGCTGTTCCTCTGCCTGCTGACTCCTTCAGGTCTCTGAGTTCCTCTCCTTTGGGAACCCCTTCCAACCCCCTCCCCCTGAGGCAGCCCCATCAGACATTCCTCCTACACTTATACCACTGTCTGTGATTCTATCATTCACACCTACCCCCACTAGGTCTGACCTGTTCCCACTGTAATCCAGCTTCCAATCCAGGACCACCCACACAGGAGGTGCATCAGAAATGTACCTGGGCATCCTTCTTAACACAAGGCTGGCTCTGCCCCTCCTGACCTAAGAGGGTTTGCAAAGCTCAAGCTCATGGGGCTCCTTACCCAAGAAGTACCAGACACCCAGCATGGGAGAGGCCACCAGCTGGTCGATGAGGACCTTCCTGAGGACGTTTGGAAGTCCACGGAGGCCAGATGCAGGGAACAGGCGGTCCAGCCAGAGGTACCAGTAGTGTAGGAAGGGGCCCATGCTGCAGCCCACAGCAAACATGCTCACTGAGGGCAGTCCAAGAGTCAAGGGGGCCATGTCAGTCCCTTAAACCTCCCAATCCAGTCTCTCCCTGGGTAAGTCCGACGCCCTCCCAGAGCCCACCCATATATTCTTCCATTACTAACCCCACTGCCAGGCACCATTCTAGGGGCTGCTTTTACATCTCACCTCATCCCTTCAACACCCTGCGAGGGGATTCTACCATGACCCCTATTTCCAGTGGAGGAAACCGAAGCACAGCAGGTAGAGAACTCTGGGACTAGGGCGCAATTGCAAGGTGATGAGGTCCAGACACCATGTGCCCTTGCCTGCCCCGGGTGCAGCTCCCCAAGCTGCGTGCTCAATCCCTCAATACAGGTGGGAGGAAAGCAGATGCGGTGGGCGGGGAAGAGACCCGGGGGGTGGGAGTGGACAGAAACCCCAGGTATGGAAGAGGACGGAGACCGCCCCGCCCCGCCCCGCCCCCCCAAGTTGGAGGAAAGGGACCTGGGGAAAAGAAGGGACAGAGACCCGGGATGGGGGGGGGCGAGAACCCCGAGTGGGAGGGGAGACCCGGGTAGGGGCTGTCAGGTTCTAGGGTGCACGCGGAGATCAAGGGTCCTCCCGGGGGACTCAGTCCACGGATTAGAGGTCACGGCCCACGGGTCCAGTCCAGGGGGTTCCAAATCTGAGGTCTGGGTCAAAGGTTCCCCGCGGTCAAGGGCCAGCAGCGTCGGCCTCCTCACCTGAGCGCCTTGGGTCAAACTTCTGGCCGGGCCGGGCTCGGATCTCCCAGGACTGGCGTGCGCCGTCACCAGCCGCCATGAGAACGCCACAACCCAGCGTGTTGGTAACGAGCAGGGCACGGCCTTGGAACATGGG
The DNA here is from genome assembly GCF_964146895.1 of Miniopterus schreibersii. Taxonomy (NCBI): domain Eukaryota; kingdom Metazoa; phylum Chordata; class Mammalia; order Chiroptera; family Miniopteridae; genus Miniopterus; species Miniopterus schreibersii. The sequence goes on along the minus strand of NC_138105.1, from coordinate 73,871,842 downwards.
CTGCCCCGCTGCCCACAGGCCCCGCAGCCAGCGCCAGCCACCCGATGCCATCGCGCGCGGGGACCCAAGAACCGGCGCCCCCGGCCACCCTGCAGGTGCCAATTGTGCGTCCCGGCCGCGCCCAGATGGCCAAGTACTGACCGCTCAGTGCTCCACTTTGCCCGCCCCGAGAAATGTTATCCAATAAAAGACCAGGGTCCCATCCCTTGGCCAATCGCTGAACGAAGTCAAGCATAGCCATATGGACCAATCACAAGTAAGCGACGCACTACGCCGCGCATGCCAATTGCTAACGTCTCGCGCGTGTTTCCTCGCTCCTTTCTGCACTGGCCTATGGGTAATCATCGCCACAACTCTTACTTACCAGCTCGGTGCTGCCCTGACCAATCTCTGACCACCCTTTCGCCTATGTCCCGCCGTTGATAGGGCCAATCTTAGACCGTTACCACGCGCTGTGGTCTAATAGCCGTGCGGATTCCCAGATTCTCGCGAAATTCCTGAGCCGGTATTCAGACCTGTGGCCATGTCAGCTACCGGGGCGGAAGTCTAATCCCAAGAAGACCCACGGCATTGGGGGTGGGGCTACAGTTCCGCTACGCTCGCAGCCCAGTGGGAGCCAGGTCCAGAAACTGACCTTGGTCTTGACTTTAGCTGGGCGTCTGACCTTAGTTCTACAATAATAATAAAAGTGGTAGGCACTGTTCCCAGCACATTATGTGCATTAACTTATTTCGCAGCAACTCTGATGCTGCACAAATAATTATATCCCCACGCCCCTCCCTATGTTACTGTAAGGGAAAATGTGAGTTTCAGTGGAAACCTATGCATTACCTACGCTTCAGGAATAGGGTGTCGCAAACTACAGCCCGCGGGCCAAATCCTGTCACTGCCTCTTTTTGTGAGGCCCACGAGCTAAGAATGTTTCTTACATTTCTGCATTGGTCAGGGGGAAAAAAAATCAAAATAATATTCTGGGGCATGTGAAAATTATATGAAATTCAAACTTCTATGTCCTGAAAATAAGGCTTTTATTGGAACAGACATACCCATTCCTTTTTGTGTTGTTTACTCTCACTACAGAGGAATTGCAACAAAGACTTTGGCCTGCAAAAACTAAACTTTATTATATGTCATTTTACAAAAAATAAATTGCCCTGTATTACAGGACACCCTTCAGAGTATACTGATTCTGATTCTACGGAAACTTTTTATAAGCTCTAGTTATAACTGATAACAGCAAAAAATAATTTTTGCCTATGGATATGCAAATAAATTCTGCAGTTGGAAAGATTCTCCCTAAATTATTTTTGCCTTTGCACATTCACTTTAATATTCCTAATATGTTTGTTCTTTGGATCTCCTTTCAAATGGTGTTTGTTAGATGGGCCAGGCACAGAAACCCAGGTACAGAAGCCCAGGTACGGAGACTCAACAGGGCAGGAAGCCCCGGATGCCTAGCAAGGGGAGAAACTGGGAAAACAAGAACTTGTCCCCAGGGTAACATATCCTCCCCCAGCATATCACTGGTCAGGTGGTTGAGACCCCCTGAGCATTCCTCCCTAAATATAACATCTAGGCTTCAGTTGTTTTTCAGCTCCAGGCCCAGATAAACAGCAAAACCAGACAAGTGGCCCATTGGCTGCCTCAGGACCAGGCACATTGACTAATGACCCCCTGCTCTGGCACCAACCAATCAGTGGAGACCAGACCCTGAAAGAACACACCTAAAAAGCTGATGAATTTTCTATTGAGATACTTCCCTGAGACCTCCCCTAAGATTTCCTACCTGCAAGAAAGAGATAAATACACTCAGGACAAAGGACCCAGTGCTCGCTCCCCACTGAGTGAGCATGTCAGTGCCATCTCTATCCTTCTGATGGGACCCCACGAGACTTGCAACCAGGGGAGCAATGGGCAGTGGTAGTGTGTCCCAGGCTTACCCCCTGAACCTGTCTCCAAGGCCCCCTTCGTTCTCTGACTTCTCAGTGAGCCAAAGCAGCCCAGTCTAGGCTCTCCTGTTGCTGCTTCTATGGTCTTTCTTATTTCACTGCCCCAAGTATATTTTTGCTGCCATCATGGACCCAGTACCCTTTGGCTCAGTGCTGTGTTGCCCTTCCCTTTGGATATCCCCATTCCCTTTTAATAAATTTAATTTTTCTTTATTCACCCGTCTGAGATGGCTATTTCGCCTGCCCGCGCACCACTGACCTTAACCTTTCAGTGTTAACACCTGACCAGTTCTCCTCATTAATAATGAGTTAACAGCCCAGCCGAGCGTGGCTCAGTGGTTGAGCGTCGACCTAAGATCTAGGTGATTGGGGTTCGATTCCCAGTCAGGGCACATGTCCAGGCTGTGGGCTCGATCCCCAGTCGGAGGTGTGTAGGGGGCAGCTGATCGATGACTCTCTCATCATTGATGTTTCTGTCTCTCTCTCTCCCTCTCTCTCCTTTCCTCTTTCTGAAATCAATAAAGATATATTTAAAAAAATAACAATAATGAGTTAACAATTTTTAAGACGTGCTAATTTTTACATCTGTGTGAGAGTTGCGATTTTACCTTTTTGGGGAAAATTATCCTTCAGCACTTCCTATTGCTGTGAAGTACCTCAACCTGGTATTCTAGACCAGATTTTACTGCGTCTTGGTGGAAATCTTTCAACATGGTTAAAAATGTGAAATTATGATTCACTGGACAGAGTCAGGTAAACTTCATCAACAACCTCACTTAAGAACCAAGTTTCACTTTTGGGAGCTGATATTTACAAAATCCTCGTAGGAAAATTTGTTTAGACCTGCCTTGCAGGTTCAGTCTTACAGGTTGATCCTGGCCCACCAAGATACTTGTAACATTTTGGGAATGTCAAGAAGAAAGTAGCCCTGGCTTGGTAGCTCAGTTGGTTAGAGTTGTTCCGATATGCTAAGGTTGTGGGTTCAATCCCGGGTCATACAAGAATCAACCAATAAATGCATAAATAAGTGGAACAAATCAATGTTTCTCTCTCTCTAATCAAGAAAATAATTTTTTAAAAAAGAAGAAAGTAATTTGCCAAGAGGCATAGATACTGCAGGTGAAACCTGGTAGAGTTTCTCACCTTTAGTTAGCCAGTGATAGAGGCTTTTCAAAGTCCAACCTGAGATTCCTTACAGAAACTTCCAGCAAAGCAAACTGAATGCCTGCTGCACCTGTGTAAATTATCAGGGCAAAACTAATTAGATCTGCCAAAGAAGTTCTTTCCTTGAGATTCTTTTTAACAAAAGAGACAACACATATTATTTGACTATATGTATGTATATGTGTGTGTGTGTGTGTGTATATATATATACATATGTATATATATATATGTATATGTGTATATATATATATATATGGAAATCCTGCTATTTGTGACAATATGGAGGAACCTGGAGGACACTATGCTGAGTGAAATAAGACACAGGACAAATATTATATGATCTTACTTATATATGGAATCTAAAAAAGTAAAACTCATAGAAACAAAAGAACAGCAGTTGTCACAGGCTGGGGGTGTGGGGAAATGGAGGGATATTGTCACAACATCTAGAAGCGTTTATTAAACTAGTTTCGATGTAGCACCATTCTCAGTGGGGTAAGATTCTTGATCTTGGGGCAAAATGTTGAGTCTGGATTTTATGGAATGTATAAGTTATCCAGATGATAAGCCATAGCTGATAAGTCAGGGATCAGAAAAATGAAGGCGGGTGGGAGCTCATTCTTCCTCCATCAGCTCCCTCCAAGGGCAACGGCTGTCACTTGAGGCAGACATCCCTGTGGGAGCTGGCCATGAATGGGCAGACATCTGGCTTCTCACCCTGGAGGAGATGGTTGTGAGTTGGGGCCTGAAAGAGACCCTACCCCCACCCACTAAATCCCTCTGTTGCCTGTCTGGCTTACCTGGTACAACTGGCACACGACGGTTAGGAGCTGGCTCATGTCTTCCAAAGGTTTCTGCACAAAGCAAGACAGGAGGTGCCACCTGCCCTCACCAACCAATGCCAGGCCCAGAAGCGGCTGCAAATGGCCCTAAGTCTGGCCCCTGCCTCCCACCTCCCAGGCTGGTAGGTACATCTATCACCCTGGTCCCCGCCTGGGGGCCAACCTGAGGGCTACAAGCCTTCTTACCCCATTGACGACGACCCAAGGCACATACTCGTGGGGTGGCTGCAGAGCGTCTGTAAGTTGGGCATTCATGTGCAAGAGCTGTGTGCCGCGGTCCCCCATTGCGCACTCCATGATGGTGTCTGGGGACACCTTTGGGGCATAGAGCTGCAGGCACTGAGGGCAGAAGAAGGGCAGTGAGCCTCAGCTATCTCCTTGTTATCTCCCCAACAGTTCCCCAATTGGCCCCCCAAGCCAAGTTTCTGTTTCCTCACTGGCAACAGGGGACAGTTGGGTCCACAGCAATGTAATAATGCATGTAAACAGCAGGTGCTTCATATATGCCTAAGTGGAGGCCCCTGAGGCAGGGGCTCAGGCTGCTCCTGAGTCCCCTGTGACCAGACCTGCAGCCCCTGACCCCTACATTTTCCTCAGAGCTTTCATCTGTGCTGTTCCCTCCACCAGGAACACCCATCCTCTAGCTTCCTCAGCATCTTCTCAGGGGTCCCTCCTCCTTTGTACTCTGCTAGCCCTACTATGGTTCTGTAGGGTGGGGTGTCCCAGGGTGAGGCCTCCTGGGTGGCCTGAATGTTTGATGAATGAATAAATGATCAGGGCAGGTGAGTCATTCCTTTGGCAGCTCTTTTTCATAATCCTCCAGAGAGGTAGGCCGGCCTGTCTTGTCATCCCCATTACCCAGAGGAGGATCATCATCTGTATCCCTACACATTCTTGTTAATGGAAGCCCAGCTCACAGGCACCTAGAGAAAGCACTCTTTATCTACTCATACCCCCAGATCTTCCTTCCCTTGATTCAAAGATTGAGGCTTAGAAAGGAAAGAGTGTTTCCCTGGGGCGATACAGAGAGTGGCAGTTAGGGCCAGGCTTGAACCTGGGTCTATCTGAGTGCAGGGAAGGCCAGAGCCCCCCAACCAGGGCCAAGTAAGGGTTGTCACTCACCGGCTTCAGATTGTTCTCCATGTCATCCATTTCCTCTAAGCAGACAATGGATAGGAAGGCTGCGTTCCACGTCAGCTGGTCCAACAGGCAGGCCTGGGGGTGGGAATGGGGGATGGGCAGGCAAAGGCATGAGGGGACACAGAACATGCCAAGACCACTCTGGTAATAATCATGGGTGTCCACTAACAGCAATGAATGAAGTTGCAATGAAATAGACACACATTGGCAGGGGAGAGAGCTGGTTCCAATCCCCTCTGAGGTTGGATTTTATCTTCATTACCACCCGCAGCCTCCCGGGCCTCTGCATCCCGCACATGGGACTCTGGGGGCTGCTCACCTCCACCTTGTTTAACTTGCACTCCTCCTCCCCATGCTGGCACGTGAACTCCCACTTGCCGCTGACATTCTGTTCCTGCAAGGCAGTGGGGTGAATACTGGCCAGCCTGCCAGGTGTCCCCCAACCTTGGCCATGTGCCTTAGTTTCCCCAGCACCCATGTACCTTGGCATTTCCATAGGGCACCAGAGTGACATTGAGGATCTCCAGGACCATCAGCCATGTTGGGAACAGCTCTCGGACCAGGAAGGACCGGCAGCCAGGGCACAGTGCCTCATAATAGAGGCTCACGTTGACAGGTGGTGCGCGGGGCTTCCCAAGGGGCACGTGTGGGCACAGGTTACCAGCCTGTGCAGGAGGAAGTGGTGTGAAGCAAGTGTAGCACTACTTGGTTTTCTTGCAGAAAGGGAGATGCAAATAGTAAGTGCTCCATCCTTAGTGCACTCCTGACTCTGAGGCTTTACTGCTTCCCTAAATCTGTTTGGCTGCAAAACAGACGGGACAGACTTGTATACAGTGGGCATTTAATTCATGCACAGCTCTTGCTTTTTTTTCTAGGTAAGGTGAAACCTCTGGCCCAGGGGAACCATATGCAGTTAAGGACTCAAGTCAAGCACATTTCTGGTCCCTGACATCAACCCCGCCTTCCCGGAGGCGCATACCGCAGAAGACTAGTGGGTGCTCATTTGCTGCCACTTCATGCCCAGAGCGTTGGCCGTACACCTGCTTTGACTCCTCTTCCTCTCAAGGGGCCCACATGAACCCCTCCCAAGTCCACTGCGGAGGTGGCACCTAATAAATGCTGACTTCCGGCTTCAGCCGAGGGGCGGCAGGCACCCAGGTTGGTGAGCAAGTCGCTCAGCCTCCGGCGCATATGTTTGCGGGGCACCAGAAACACTCGGAGCTCCTCCCTGGCCAGAGTGCATCCAGTAGGGATGCGGGTGCCATAGGCAGGCTTGTCTGGGCTTCCCCTGGCCTCCAAGAGGAAACTCCTTTCCCACCCTAGATGTACACAGTAGGTGCTCAATGCACCCTTGGGCGAGGCCGGTGGCGACAGCCGAGCGTCTCAGCCGGAGATGGGAAAGCGAAAGTACTCCCAGAGTATGGCCACAGCGCCTGGGATTAAGCAGGGGGATTTTCCGCGCTTACCCGGCGTGTCCCCTCCAGACCCCCGGCTGCCCCGCCAGGTCTCCGTCGCGGTCCCTACCTTACAGGGGGCCGCGCCCTCGGGGAGTGTGTCCAGCGGGGACGCGCGTGCCGCCGCGGGGACCTGGAGCAGCAGCACGGGCAGGAACAGCAGGAGTAGCGACCAGGCCATCCCAGCGTGAGCACGGGCGCAGCTGCAAGAGCAGCGCCCAGGGGAAGGAGCTGCCTTTAACCCAGCGGTGGCCCTGCCCCTAGGCCGGACCCGCCCCCTGGGGCCCACGCCTCTTGGGACCAGGCTGGCGTCTCTAGGTGTCTGTACTTCTCTCTAGGTCTCCCTTTCCAACTCACCCCTGTCCCCATCCCGCCAGGTGCAGCGACAGGGACAGCAATCACATGGCCATCCCGCCGCTCAGCGGTTCACCTCACCCCCACCGGTCCCCACAATCAGTCCAGCCCAGGCCAATAAAGCTGGAGTCCAAGTTCCCCGAGTGGACTTGGGGTGGGGGCTTCAGAGACAGAGACACAGAGAGATCGAGGGGGACAGAAGGGTCCTCTCTCGCCACAGATTCCTCTGGGGCAGCTAGGGTGGTCTAGGCCCCTGCCCCTTGCCAGGGAACTCATGCACTATCAGGGCCTGGGGAGGGCGGGTGCGACCACCTACCTGAGAGTGGGCACTGGCTACACAGCCCAGGCCCATTTCCCTATCCTGGCCCGGGACCCCTGCCACTCCTAACCCAGGGGCCCTGCCCCTCCCCCTCTCCCCCCAGCTCCCCAGCCCAGATACTAGTCCTGTGGGGTTGACTCAGACTTGGCCGCAGCTGAGCCAGAAAGAGGAAGCCAGAGCAGTAGGGCACTTACTTCTCTTGGCCCCCACCTCTGACTCCAGAAGGTGGTGGTGGGGGAGAAGATGGCCTGTTTTCTTCCCACGGTCAGGGGCTCAGGGGATGGGGGTGGGGGTGCATCCTGCCCTTAGCAAGCTCCCGTGGGGTGATAAACAGGGGTTGGAACAGTAATTACTGGAAGCCTGAATGATGTCCATGGGGTGGGGGTTTGGGGTGGCTGTGTAGGACCCAAACCAGCAGTCAGACCTGGTTAGCCCCAGGACTGTGCTGGGGCACCTCAAGTGATGGAGCCTCAGTTTCCTGGTCTATAAAATGGGAGAAGAGGGAGGTTTGGGGAATAAGAACACCATGAAGGACTCAGAGGCAGAGTTGCCTCAGACTGGGGGTGGAGGTGGGGCAGCTGGGCTGTGACCCTAGGAGGGGTTGACACAAGACAGCAGTGCAGGCAGACAGAATAGCTCTGATGAAGGATTGGAAGTTGGGGGTATTGGGAGAATGACTGAGATAGTCACACTTTGTAGGGCCTCAAATCCTAGTTGTGACACAGAACCAAACTCCACAGGAGGAAAGGCCCACACCTGCCCTGGAGTACAGCCAAATCCCCAACGCCATAGCCCATGTCCCCCTCCAGTCTAGGGAAGCACTAGCCTGCACATGCAGGCTCACAGCAACAGGTTGGGAGCCAGGCTTTGCCTTAAGTCCCCATGGCTGGATGATTCACCCATACCATCCCTTAGGACCCTTAGCAAAACCCATTTCCTTCCTGAAGCCTCTGAAAAAGCAACACAGATTTGGGAACTAGTTGGATGCTCTCCCTGTGCTGGGCAGGATGGAAGAAATAATGATAAATATAATTGCTACAATTCTGGATGGACTCATACACATAACCCCACCCATTTGATCATGGGACTCTCAGAGATATCCCGTTGGGGGCCCAGGTAGCAACTATTCACTCCACTTGGTAAAAGGAAACTAAGGATCAGAGAGGGAAGGCAACTTTCCCAAGGAAACCCAGCTGGTGGTGGAGTACAGGCTAGAGGACTCCTGGGATGTTATCTGCCCCCATCCCCCACTCCAGAATCACTCAGTTGGCTAGAGTCAGGGGTCCAAGAAAGCGACCTTTATCCTGAGTGGCCATAGAGTAGATGAGAACCATAGGGGAGTGTCTGGATTACGGTTATGGGGTGTTTTCTTACTGGGCACAGAGTAGGGACAGTGCCTAGGAAGGCTTGGGGGCTCTGTGGTCAGGCAGTTACTGTCCCTTGGAGAGCCCAGCAGAACCAGGACCAGGTCGGTGCCCTGGGCTGCCTTAGGAGCACTGGGCCCTGATATATACAGTATGGGGAGGGGAGGGAAGGCAGAGGCTCCCAGCCCGGGGGGTGGGGAGGGCCAAGGGATGGGGGATGGTGAACAGGGGTCAAAGTCAAAGATGCTGAGGACCCAGCTCACATGGAAGAACCCTTTGGGTGGCATGGTAGGGGTTGTGACTGTTGACCCCACTTGGCAATGAGGAAGCTGCACATCAGAGGGCATGGCTGGTAACTGAGTGCTGGGACTCAAACCTAGGGGCCAGTCTGGGGGACAGTGAGGAGCTGGGCTAGGGGCTGGGGTTTCCTGATCAGGCCAGAGCTCAGGGTTTGAACCTCTCTGCTTGGTCAGGTCTCTCAACTTCTTTGGACATAAGCAGCTAAACTGGGGGCAGGGGTTGTTGGCTCTCACTGGCAGCATGAGTTAAATTCAAGCCTATCTCTAGGTGACCACGTGAATGTCAGGGCCCCCAGCACACAGTGGCCATGGAGAAGCTCCACCAACAACAGAAGCATCCACTGAGTTCAATGTTTTATATCCATATCAGTATCAACGTACCATACAAAACCCACCTGCCAGCCTAGCTGGGCAGGCAGGAAGGGGTCCACGGCAGCATAGAAAACTGGGGCTCTTGTCCCAAAAGAGGAGAGAAAATGGGTTTACAGTCAAGGAAACAAAATCAGAACCCAACATGATCAAGAAGCCTTGAAACGGTATCAAGTGGAGGTGCTGTGAGCAGTGGTGCATCTCGGCTGCCCCAGTGGTACCAGGAGCAGCCTTGATTCCTGGGAGGCCTGAGATCAGATAGGGCCATCTTGCAAGGTTATTTTTAATAATTTTGTTTTCTGCCGGGGACGGGGGGGAGGCTTCTCGGCAGCAGCTCCATTGTGGGGATAACCAGTGGCAGGTTTCACTTCAGGGTTTGAAGGGGAAGTTGGGTCTGTGGGGCGGGACCCGCCCGGCCCCAAATATCACAGCTGAGGTTCTTGGAAGTGGCCCAGCGAAGTTCCTTCCTGCCCTGACCCCAGGTCTATGGCTTAAAAATCAGGGTACCCAGGCTGGGGCTGAGCACCCCAGGGGCCTTTGTAAACACGGCAGGTACAGGCAGGTGGAGAGCTTGGGGGACCATAGGGACCTGTGGGAGCAGCCAGAGCCAGGGGAGGGCAGTGCCCATAGGGAAAGGGGCATGGGGTGGAGGAGGTGTGCTCCTCTAACAGAGACTTAAGAGGTATAGAGACTAAGAGAGACAGAGAGATGGGGATAGAAAGAGAGTGACAGGAAGAGATAGAGACTCAGAGAAAGCAAGAGAGAGATTAAGACAGAGAAAGTTTCATAAAGAAGAGAGACAGAAGGATGGAGTCCTGCTCTGCATGGCTCAGCGGGCTGCGGGCGGGGGCCCAGGGCCCGGGGCTCGCACGGGGTGTGCCAGCGTGACGGTGAGCGCGTCGTTGTGCTGCACTAGGGACGTGTGCTGGTAATGCAGCACCAGCTCCTTCAGAGACCCGTACAGGTTGTAGGGCTCCGCAAAACCCAAGCCAGTGGCCGTGCGGTAGATGACACAATGCTTGGTATCGCCATCCACCCTGTGGTGCGGACAAACAGGTGGTCAGGTGGGCACCTCATGGACTTGTCCAGACACTCCCTCAATTCTCAGACCCTGACCTGGTTCCAGACCCCGACCTGGTCTAGGCCTTGCCATCTCTGGCCTGAACACTGTCCCAGCTTCCTCCCCTATCTCCAATAATCCCTTCTTCCTGTGGCAGCCATGGGGGTCTTCTTCCCAGCTTTCTTCCCAAGGCCTAGTACACAGTAGGTGCTCAATAAGAGCTCTTGGAAGGAACATGCGGCTCCTCCACCCCCATAGGCACTCACACCACAGAGCAGGCATAGCAGCCCCGCTGGCTGCTCTCACGGATGAGGAAGGTACCATCCCGCTTGCCGTTCAGCATTTCCTCTGCCTGCGTCCGGTTGATCTTGCCCACGTACCAGGTGCGTTCCTCATGGTGGGGGAGGTCATCCTCATCCTCCATCAGTGCATACTGGCTATGGGGGAGGCAGGGCGGGGTTTGGTCACTTACCCTAGAGCCTCTGAGGCACCCCTGCCACCTGGACAATGCTCCCTTCCTGGTGAACTCCTACTCGTATTCTGCAAAACCCACCCAAAATGGCCCTTCTTCTGGGAAGCCCTCCCTGTACCCCTTCATGTGGTCACTCACTCCTCAGTCTCATTTTTGATTCCCAACCACTCGTTGATTTTCTTCTGCCGGGCGCCTTTCTGGGTGAGCCATCTGAGAGGAAGAGGAAAGGTGAGTGGTGAAGCAGAGGCAGGGCCAGGGCCAGGGCCCAGGGATCCAGTCCAGCCTGGCTGGAGGCAAGGGCTGACCAAGGAGGGTGAGTTTAGGTGCGATACCGCCAGTTGCTACAAGGGGCCAGCTTGAAGGTAGAAGAGCCTGGAGGGCTCTGCCAGGAAACCCCCTATTTATTCTGTTTCTGTTAACACTTATGGAGCCTCCAGAAGGCACCACCCCACAGGGTCTTATCACCACCAGAGGCTCAGTCTTAGGGGCTGCACGCAATGCTGTTGGCCTTGGCACAACAGTTATCTGTTCTGCACCTCAGTTTCCCTAGCTGGAAAGGGGGAAGCTTACAACGGACTTGGAGAGGACAAACGTGTGCATGGTTGCTCAGCACAGTGCCCAGCATACAGCAGGTGCACCAAAACATCTAAGGCCCAGGTGGGAAAAGAGCCCTTGCCAAGGTCCTCACAATGGGGCCATAGGCAAGCATAAGGCACTCACACCAGGTACTGGTCTCGGATCTTGCGTAGTTGCATGAGGTCTGGCTTCAGGCTGTTCATGCGCTTATCAATCTCCCGGTTGTCCAAGGCCTGCGTCCGCAGCTCCTGCTCCAGCTTCGTGCGGCTCTCATGGATCTCAGCTATGCGAGACTTGAGACGCTCTGAGTTCAGCAGGATCCTGGGGGAGGAGTGGCTCACAGGCAGTGGATGGCTCCTAGCCTCTAAGTCTTTGCGCATGCTGTTTCCCTGATTTCTCCTGTGGCGAACCCAGCCTTCAAAACTCACTTCAACTGACCCTCCCTTTCCCTGGAACCCCAACTTCCCCCTCTATTTCCTTCCTTTCCCCACTTGCACTGTACCAGATAGGGTGGGGTAGGGCAGGGCAGAGGAGTTGGACTCACCTCTGCATCTCTTTCTCATTGCCCTCACGCCGGAAGCGCTCCAGATATTCCTTGCTGCACTTCTCTTGAGTCTGGCCCTGCTCTTCGAAGATCTTGATGGTTTCATTGAAGGCCTCGATTGCAGTGCGCTTCATTTGCAGTTCCTGGAGGAGGGGGTGAATCCTAGCATCTTCTGGAAACTCCCTACAAGTCCCTCACGAGGGTGATGGCAGATCCCAACTCTTTGCTCAAGCTGTTTCATCCACTGGGCATGTCATTCCTCTAGCTTTTACTGTACCAAATGAACTCCTATTCAACCTTCAATCCCCCATTCCCCAAACATACTCCTCATATAACCCCTTTTGGGCAATTTACAAACACCTGGACTTGTTAGCACTGCTGATAATTAATGATAAATCTAGTTGCTACTGTTAATGGGGCTCCTCAGAGCAGATGCTGTACCAAGCACTTCCTGTGAACCGTCTCACAGAACCTGCCAACAGCGTCCTACAAAGTCAGATCTATTAATGGGGAAACTAAGGCTCAGGGGGCCTAAGTCATGTCCAAGGTCATGATGTTCCTGACAGATCCCAGACAGGCATCTTGTCTACTCAGAGCCTCAGCTGACCCATTAGTAAAAAGAGGACAAGAAAGAAATCCTTCAGGAACCACAGGGTAACTAAGCCATTACAAGCCTGAGAGGGACATTTGATCTGAGTAAGTTGCATCTCAAATTGCCAAAGGAGTTTATCAACAAAGTCTCAGAATGAGAAAACCTCCCCTTCCCTGTTTTAGAAGATGCTGTTCTTTAATGTGACCCTCTGACCATCTGCCTAACCCTGCATCAGATTATTGTCATCACTATGACTAACCTCTAAGGTGAAGTTAATGGAGAAGGAATTAAGACCCACAGTTCATTTACAGATGGGGAAACTGAGGTACTGAGAGATGCATAGCCTTAACTGAGACATCTCCCAGGTACTAGCCCAGTTGCTCCTGAAAGGCTGGTTGGTGTCGTCTCATTTGTTCTTTTTTTTTCTTAACCCACATACATTTATTTCTGTTTTTAGGGTAGTCTCTGGTGCTAAGTGACTGCTTTGAGACCTAGAAGTAGTTGTCTGTCCCCATGGCCTTGCCACTGGCCTCCATGCCTCGGTCTCCCCATGTGTGCAGGCCTGAGGTACCTGGGAGCTGCGTGTGTACTCCTCGTAGAGCTGGTCATACTCGCGGCTCTTGTCCTGGTACTGCTGGTGGTAGACTTTGAGCTGGGCACCCACTGCTTCCACACTATCTTCCTTAACAATCTGGTCCTGAGGACACCCGGTGTGATCAGTGAAGTCACCTGGGAAATTGAGGCCCAGGACCACCCTCTCTGGCTCCCACCCAGGCCACAGACCTGCTGGTACTTGGACACAGGGTACAGGAGCCGCGTGTCTAGTTTGGCATTGTACTGGGCCAGCGACTCGTGGCGGTAGTGGGTGATGAGGTCCACGACAGAGCAGAAGGTAAGTGGCTCTGAGAAGCCATAGTGCCCGTCACGGTGGAAGACCTTAATTAGCTTGTTGTTCCCACCTTTCCTAGGAGTGGATAACAGGGGGTGTCAGTGCCCACTGGGACCCCAAGCCTGACTTTCAGGTTTCCTGTCCCTGACACTGCACACGTCCTCCTCCCACCTCTCACCCCAGTCATCCCCAAAGGGGCAGGCCCCCACCTAAGGGTCAGGGTATACTCTCCCTGAATCTTGCTAGAGGCATCTCGGACCAGGAAGGTGCCGTCAGGTGTGTCCCGGAGTTTGTCATTCACCTCCTCCCTGTGGGGACACACAGGATTGGGGCCTCCTTACCAGAGACCCTGTTCTTCAGGCCCTGCCTACCACATGGCCCTACCCCACAACCCTACCTGGAGATGTCCCCCCAGTACCACTCAGCATCCTGCAGGGAGGGCTGGCTCCCCCCATTAGCCAGCCCTGCAGGGGCCGGCTTTACCTTGGGTGGTTTAGGCGGCAGAGCTGGAGGAGAGGAAAACAAACACAATGAGCACCACTCTATGCTGTGGTCAGCTCCTGCTGCAACCAAACCTGTTGATGCTGGCTGGGCCTGGAGCCAGCACTCATGGCCCTCCAACAATGAGAGGGTAATGATACAAAGGGGGGGTCACCTGGGGGTGCGACCTCCTGCTCCTCCAGGTGTTCCTGAAGCAACTTCTCCACCAGCAGAGCTGGGAAGTCGGGGTTGGGCTCAGTCCTGGGGGAGGGGAGGGGAGGGGAGTGAGCACGGGGTAGGGGTATCTGCATACAGATAGGCACATGGTCCTGAATGTGCTTGCACACCTTAGCGGGGGTAGGCTACACATGAAAGCTGGGGAGCAGGGCAGATGATGCAGGCAGGTGTGGGAAGCTAACTGCTACTTATGTATGTGCAGTAAGCGCTCAATAGATACTCATACAAGACCTGAACAAGAGTCTAGCACCTAGGATGGGGGTAGCAGAAGCCAAGGTACAGGCACCACACCGGCGCCTCTCCGCTGGTGTAGGCCCCAGGCCCTCTGGGGCGGGGTCTTCCAGAAGCCCAGGTTCACCTCTTGTTATTATCCTTCCTACTCTCCCCATCACAGCAGCTGTGGCTTGCTACCCCCCCCTCCCCAGCCTAGGGCCTATTCTCCATCTAAAACCTCGTCCCTTCCCAGGGCCCGCCCCCACAGGCACCGGCTGCTCACCCGACAGGTGGGACCCCTGGTGGCGAGGGAGGCGGCGCACGCAGCAGCAGAGGCCCAAAGGCAACGCCGAGGGCTCGCAAAGCGGAACGTGGGGCAGGGGCGCGGCGGGCCACCCGGCCCAGGTGCTGGAGCAGGAAGCGCAGCGTGAGCGCGTGGTGCAGTGGCAGCGTTGGGGGCTCCAGCGTTGGCCCCACAGGCCCCGCTGCCTCTGCGGACAGAAGGCCAGGCAGGGTGAGCCGAACTTTTCCGCTCCGAACCGTCCGTACCCAGAGTTCCCCACCAGGCTTACCCCGCAGGGCACAGCAGGCCTCCGCAGCGGCCTCCAGCGTCACGAGGGGCGCAGGCAGCGCCAGAAGGAAGCCCTTGATGCCATCAGCCAGGGCTGCCGAGTCCCACTGCTCTAGGTCGCTCAGGGACCAGTCTGTGGGTGCAGGGGGGCGGTGTCAGTGGGCTGTTGGGGTCGACTCCCCGACCCCCCCCCCACCCAGAAGCACCCCTTCACCTGTGCACGGGGGTGGCAGCTCAGGCCTGTAGAGAGATTCGCTGTCTAGCCCTGGAGGGGGAGGAGCAAGACAGCTGTCAAATGCTGCCCTGACCCCATGGGGGGCGGGAGTGGCTACTCAACCTCCGAGAGCAGGGGGAGGGGAGGCAGATGGGGGCAGAGGACACAGCACATGCAATGGCAGGTCTACAGTCCCATCTTTCCTGGGAGTCATTCCTTCCCCAGTTCAACACCAAGGCCCAGAGTATCTGGGCTCAGCCTTCTCCCATGCAGAGTGAGCCCAGCAGCCCTGTTAAGGGATGAGTTGCCCATCACCAGCAGTAAGGAAACAGAATCCAGGGGTTGCAGCCAGGTCAAGGCTCACCTGTCCGCTCAATGGCCTCCACAAGCTTCACCAACAGTGGGGGAGCCACATCAGGTGGGGAGAACTGCTCAGGTAGGTCAGGTAGTGTGAGGCCTGGCAGGAGGGGATAGCATGTTGGCAGGGTCCCTGGAAGGACCATAGCCCCGTTCTTGGCCTGCTGTATCTCAGGTGGGGCAGCTCCAGGCAGGGCCCAGCTCAGGCAAGGCATGGCTTCTGGACAACCACTCTGGGGAAGCCAGAGGCCCTGTGGCTGGGGGTGGGAGGGCCAAGTTAGTGTGAAACAATTTTCTGGGTCAAGATATCAGTCACACAACTTTAGAGACCAGGTGTAGTAGGTTGATTAGTGTACCCCCCAAGATGATGTCCACATCCTAATCACTGGTACCTGTAACTGTGACCTTATTTGGAGATATAATTAAGGGAAGGGTTTTTTTTTCATTCCTCACCCAGGATATTTTTCCATTGCTTTTCAGAAAGAGTAGACGGGAGAAAGAAACATTGATGTGCGAGACACATCGATTGGCTGCCTCCTGAACGCACCCTGATCAGGGCTGGGGATTGAGCCTGCAACTGAGGCACATGCCCTTGGCTGGAGTCGAACCTGGGAACCTTCAGTCCACTGGCCAAAGCTCTAATTACTGACCCAAACCGGCTAGGGCAAGGGAAGGATTTTGAGATGAGATTATCTTGGGTTTAGAGCCCTAAATGCAATGACGTGTATGTATAAGAAGAGAAGCCATGTGCCCTGGCTGGTGTGCTCAGTTAGTTGGAGCATTGACTAGAAGGTTGTGGGTTCTATTCCCCATCAGGGCACATACTTAGGTTGTGGGTTCAATCCCAGTCGGCATGCATGGGAGGCAGCCGATCACTGTGATGTTTCTCTCTCCTTTCCTCCCTCTCTAAAATAAATTTTTTTGAAAAAGAAGAGAAGCCCTGCTGGGCATGGCTCAGTGGTTGAGCATCAACCTAGGATCCAGGAAATTGAGGTTTGATTCCCAGTCAGAGCAGATGCCTGGGTTGCGGGCTCGATCCCCAGTTGGGGGCATGTAGGAGGCAGCCGATCAATGACTCTCTCATCATTGATGTTTCTATCTCTCTCCCTCTCCCTTCCTCTCTCTGAAATCAATAAAGATATATTAAAAAATAAAATAATTAAAAAAGAAGAGAAGCTATGTTACGACAGAGGCAGAGATTGGGGTGATGCAGCTACAAGCTAAGGATGTTTGGAGCCACCAGAAGCTGGAAGAGGCAGAAAGGATCCTCCCCTAGACGCTCTAGAGGGAGCGTGGCCCTGCTGACACTTGTTCTTGGACTTCTGGCTTCCAGAACCGTGAGAAAATACAGTCCTGTGGATTGAAGCCACCTGGTTTGTGGGAGTTTGTTACAGCGGCCCCAGGAAACTCATACAGCAGGTTTCAGCCCCTGCCACTGCTCACTGTACAACCTCTGGCACAGGAACCACATTCTCTGTGCCTCAGTTTCCTCAACTGAGAAACTGGTGTTCTCTCTTCCTTCTTAGTGGGAAGAACAAAGTAGTTGACAAAGAATAAAAAGAAAATATCCCCGTCTAGGTCAGGACACCTCACTCTGAAAACATTCTTCTACTTTCTCAATCATTTTGCCTTGAAAAAGTTATCTCCCCCCGCTTTTTTAAATCTCTACCAGAGGGTGCCAGGGGCCTCTCTGGCCCAGCCCCTTCAGTCTCTGAGCTCCCCAGGGGCCCTTAGTATTCAGCAGCTCTGCCTGCATGGACACCATTTGATGCGGTTCTGGCCCTAGGGCGGAAAGCCCTGGCACACAACAGGGGCAAGCTGGGGCCTGCAGGGCCTCCCTGAGTGATGGGCCAGGTGGTGCCTCAAGCTGGAGAAAGGCCCAGCTACAGTGAAAATGCCAAAAAAAAAAAGTGAAAGAACAAGGAGAGAGAAGGTAGGTAAAGCCCCAGTTCTTGGGGCTGCCATGCTTCTGAAACTTGACTCTGAAACTCGTCTGTGACCAGTTTGTGAAATGGGGAGGGAGGTTCCATCAGAACAGCCGTAACCCCATTTTATGGATGAGGACCTAAGGCTAAGAGAGGGAGCAACCTCACTGTGGGTGCACAGCCCAAGTGACATTGGGGTGCTGCACTCAGCACCCTGCATGGGGTGGAATGGAGGAAACAAAGGCAGACACAGCATGTTCCCCGGTGGTGGTGGTGGTCCAAGGATCCCGGTGGGGCGGAGCCTGAAGGCACAAAGAGATCAGTCCTCCCTGTTTCCAGATGAGGAAACTGAGGCCTAGAGAGGCGCCTCCCCCCACGTCACCCAGCCTGGAAGATTTGGAGGGCAGGGCTGCCGCCCTGAGTGGGGATGTGTGTGGAGGCTGGACCTGGGCCAGGCAGAGGAGGGAGGCGGCTGTTACCAGGGAGAGAAGCAGATTCTGGCTGAGAGCCCGGATGGGGCCACCTCCTGCTCTTCCAGGCCAACACAGGATGGAGGCCCAGGCCCTGGAGAGACACCAGATGCTGCAAGTCCCAAGCTAGCACCACACTGCCTTGGTGCCCCTATTCTACCCCATGGTGTGGGACTCTGTGGGCATCAGTGTCCCTATGGCACAAAACCAGACAGGTCATCGGTTGGGGCCATGGTGCATCCCAGGACATTCACCTTCACTGGGTGGACCTGAAGGAGTGGTTTGACCCCCTGGCACCTCGGTCTCCCCATCTGTACATGGGCCTCATGGGGTTGCTGTGTTAGAGCAGGCCACACTGGGCACTCAGCACTCATCAATCTCTTTCCCACAACCTGAGCCTTGATTTCCCTGGAAGAACCCACCCCCCTGCCGACCATACAGCAATTTCAATAAATACTCAGTGTCCTTGAGTCTCTACTCCCAGCACACCCTTTGGAAGGGGGGATGGCAGAGAGTCTTTGGGGAGGGTGTGGGGCCCTCACACTGCACCATGCTGCATGGCCTCGAATGAGTGGCCCACCCTTTCTGGGCTTCATGGCTCCCTTCGTTTTGGAAATGAGGTAAAATCAGGATAACAAAAGGGGTGCCTCAAGGGACCCTGGCTGCAAACCACAGAAGGAAGCTAAATTGAGCCTCTGAATTCTACTAAAAACTCCCCACTGTCTTCAAAATTTATCCCATGATGTCCCTGAAGCACGGCCCGTGTTGGCCTCCCCTTCCTCATTCCATCCTGCCATGCTAGCTGTTCCCTGAAAATATCACATTCCCACCTCATGAGTTCTACCCTGTTAGGCCCACTGCATAGAGCTCTTCACCCCCAGCTGCTTCCTTACAGCCTCTGTCAGCTAATCACATTCTTGTCACTTCTTGAACCAGGCCCATGCAGGGCCTGGGCTGTGTCTACCCATGTTTCCAATTCGGTGAACTGCATCCAGTCCTTGAAGCAGCTCAGTCAACACTTGTCAACTAACTAAATGTCCCTATTCCCCATCCCCTGGAAGAGGCACCATTGCCTCACTGAAAAGAGGAAGAAACTGAGGGTCTAAGGGGACCCTCCCCCCACACCCGACAGAGTCCCTGCCTGGAGCTCACCTGGCTCAGGGGGCCCCTCTCGGGGCCTGGCAGGCAGTGGGCGGGGGCCACGGGGGCGAGGGCCAGGCCGGGTGAGGGCCACAGGCCCCAGGAACTCGACGTAGGTACCAGGGAAGTCACCACGCTGCCGAGTACGCTCATTGAGGCCAGGCATCCAGCCCACGTTCTGTGGGCAGCGCTCGCTGCCCTCGGCCACACCCAGCACCTGCAGGGCAGCCCGGCTCACCACCAGCACGTCGCCAGGCAGCAGCTCCAGGTCCTCTGGCCGCTCCCGGCGGAAAGGGTACAGTGCACGGTATTGGAAGCCCTCAGCGCCAGCCATGGTGGGAAGGGCGGGGTCTGTATGGTGAGGTGGCTGCTCAGGGCCCCAGTGGCCCCATCAGGTGGGGTGGGGGCCAGGTGGGTCCACTGGATCGGCTTGAGGGGCTCAGACCTCTATCTCCAGAAGTTACAGATGACTACAGTGGATGCTCATGCCTTGCTTCCTGTCATTATTCCACAACCCTTACAAGGGTCACTTGGTGCTCCATCCATCACTGGTCAACTGGTGGGAGGGGATCAGCAGTGTGTTCTCTGGTCACTCAGTTGCTGCCCCCTCAATCCGAAGGGGCTGGCTGGGCCAGGCTACTCACTCCCTCACGTGGTAGGCCATCGGCGCCCGAGGCTGGCGGCTCTTCCGGCTGCGCCAGACGAGGGGGCCGAGGGCACAGGCTGTCACCATGCTCGGCAGGGTCGGCAGGGGATGCTGACCTAGGGGGAGAGAGGCAAGGCAGGGGCAAGGCAGAGTAAGCCAGGTGGGACTTCTCCCACCCCAACTTAGAGACAGGCCCAAATCCCAGGTTGGAATCCTCTGACTCACTTGGTAACCTTTGGATATTTCCTGTACTTCTCTGGGTCTCAGTTTCCCCAGCTGTAAAGTGGGTGCAATAATAGTCGTTCCTTAGGGTACCTGCCCCAGACGTACTGCATGCTGGGTAAACAAGCTCTGTTAGAGATGGGAAAACTGAGGCTCAGGGCAAGGAGGTCTTTGTCCCACCAGGAAGCCACCACTCAAAACCTCAGATACGATCTGCCTAACTTCAGGGTCCAGGATGGATGAGTGGAGGTAGCAGCCACATGGCCAGATAGTTAGACTCAGAGCAGGTAGGGCTCAGGGAGCTGTGGGAGCCCTGAGATGGAGTTGGGCCAGCTGAGCACAGGAGGCTGCAGGGGCACAAAGGGGTAAGAGAGGAGGTCCTGGCAGAGTACCTCCCCGTGCCCCACCTCTCCCATGTGCAAGCAAAGGGATCTCTGATCTCTGCAAGGGAGGGGTGAACAGGAGTTATGGCTGACTCAGTGCAGGGCCCCCAGTAGGTGCTCAAAACATAAGAGGGTCAGTGGGAGGCTGGGAGGAACTTAACCCCAGGGTGATGGATGGATGGCAGGAGGGCTTCGCAGCTGCCAATGGGGAAGCTGCTGTTTGCAGGGTGATGACCACGTCCCAGGAGCCCCCAGTCTCAGGGCGACAGAGCTCAGCAAACACATATTCTCAGCCTCAGCTCTGCAGGTTCAGAGAGGCTGAGGGGGTGCTTTTCTGGAGGGCAGGTCCTCACTAAAGACAGAAGGGGGCACTGACCACATGTAAAGGCTTGAAAGTGGTAAGTTGCTTGCGAAGAGTTCAGTGTGGCTCTAAGAAAGTCACCCACCATACAGGGCCTCTTCCCGACAGAGGGTTAGAAGGTTGGAGCATTACACCACTACCACCACCACCACCACCACCACGGAGAGCCCTAGAAGGTGTCCAAGCAGGGAGCAGAGGCTTCACATTCCGGGGCGCCCCAACTTACCCTCTCCCTGGCCCCTGTAACCCCATTTCTACAGGTGGGGAAACAGGTCCAGAGAGGGGACGTCTAGTAAACCACCTGGATTCACTTGCCTGCACTCGTTTGCACACGCCCTGTGTGCACACCGGGGACTTAACGCTCCCCGAATCCAAGAGGTGGGGTAGTAGAGCCAGGCCTGGCAGGGGCTCCCCAGCTGGACGCAGGGCCTGCGCGCTCATGCGTATTCAGACGCGCACGCAAGCCTGCGTGGACCCCCGGAAATGGAGCCGAACCCCGACCCTCGTACCTCACTGTGCTCACACAATGCCTGGAGCCCCTCACTTCTGCTTGACGCCCCACTCCCAGCAGGGCCTCCCTCCATTGCGGGCCAAGACTCCAGCCCCCTATCTTTGCCTGGAGGCCCCCCGATCCGCCCCCACCGTGTGGGGTGGCTGCACGGCTGCCAGGTCGAGTCTGAGGCCTCCAGCTTTCTGTGGTCCCCCCAGGTCCCACGGGCCCACACTCTGCCTAGGCGCCCCGCATTTGCACGCATCCCCAGCCCCGCCTGCCACGCCGGCCGGCCGACTTACTGGTCGTGGCTGCTAACTCCGACGCCGCGGAGGCCGTAACGCAGAGCCTAGCCAGACCCGTGGCTCGACCACTGTCGCCGTCAGCGCCGCCGCGGGATCCCCGCCTCCGTCGCCTAGGTTCCGAACGGCCTGGCCCACCCCCGGCGGAAATGGCCGAGCATATTCTGGTCAGGCGGGAGAAGGGAGGCCAAGGAGGAGCCTGGAGACGGCTGAGTGCTCCCGGAAAGAGCCGAACGTACTCCCGCGGGACTGGAGAAGGGAAGGTACCCCGAGATGTCAATCATTTCCGGAAATAACCGAATGCAATCGGGTCAAATGAGTGATCCCGAGGTTAGTTTCGGCTAGACTCGGCTGGGTTTGGAGACACCCGAGCGATTCTGGATATAGTCGAGCGCAATTGGGTCATACGAGTGATCCCGAGACAGGGATCAGTTGGGCTCGCCTGAGCTTAGAAATGCCCGAGTGATCCCGGAAATGGCCGAGCATAATCGGGTCAGATGAGTGCTTCTGAGGCTGAGTTCGGCTGTGCTCTGCTGGGCTCAACTGAGTTTAGAGACGCCCGAGCGACTCCGGAGTTGGCCGAGCGTGCTCCAGTAGGACTGGCGAACAGAGGCTGAGTCCCGAGACTCGGAATTTCTAGAAAGAACCGAGCGTGCACTCAGTCCCAAAAGAGGCTCTAGGAATGCAGAGCCAGAGACGGCCAACCAATTTCCGGAAATTGCCGAATGCTCTGCTCCAGAGAGCGGGTGATGGGGCCCCGAGTTCAGGAAACAGGAGCCGGCGGAGCGGGGAAGAGGATACCACCAAAAACTGTGAACCGAGGAGCCGGGGGCTGAAGGTGTTTCCATAGCAGCCCCGCGTCTGGAAGCCCCTGAACCAACTCCAGCCCGGCCAGCGCGAGAATACGCCCAACACGGGACCTAAAGCGGACGGCTGTTTCTGGAAATAGCCGAAGACAGTCGGGATCGGGGGCGTGGCCAAAGGTTTCTGATGCTGAGGAGAGCTCCGTGAGTAAGCGGACGCACTCGGGCTGAGCTGGGTTCGGGTGGAGATCGGGGTAATTTTAGGGCACTGCCCAAGCAAGTATAAAAAGGACACAACAATGGTTTATTTATTAACAGAGCTCAGGGCCCAAGACGGGTGTCTGAAAGAAATTTTTAAGGGCAGAGCCCAGGATGGGTACTCAACAGGGAGAGGGCAGCAGGAGGCCAGGATCAGAGAAGCCATCAGGGAGAATCTCAGTGAACTCCTATGCAGCATTCAAAACCCACTTCAAGTGACTGTGAGCCAAGAGACTGTTTTCACCTTACCCCTGTCCCACTCTTCCCTTATTCTTTTTTGGCCCTTGGTCACAAATAGACAGACATTGGACCTTCTCTTTGTCAATGTGGGTTTTATTCACTGTCAGCTCCATGATGGAAGAAAGAAGCAAGTCATGCATAGCTTCGGTCTAGCGCCAACACTAGGCAGTGCTGGGGGAGGGGCAGGTGAACGCAGAGCAGGCTGCAGTATCTGGAAAATGCCTGAAACCATGTGGGGCACAGCGATCTTGCCAGCTACCTCCAAATGGGAAACCGAGGCTCTGAGATGCCCCTATGGGTCACACAGCATAAAGGGTTGGCTGGAGTCAGCTGTATCTGACATCAGCCTCTGCATTCAAGCTCCCTTGCTGACAAGGCCCACAGCAAGGCCTGGCTGCCTGACTCACCAGGCAATTGTGGGACCAGTCTCTGTCCCACATTAGGACTCAGTTATTTGTCTGTAAATAGGGTGATGACACCAGCTCCAGCCTTCTTAAGACTGGCTGAGGGACAAGCCATGAGTAAAAGAGCTTGGCACATAATAGGCGCTTAATAAAGTTATTGGGATCAGTTTTGTAAACACGAGGAAACTCAGGCACAGAGTGGAGCAGCCATTTTCCCAGAGCCAAACAGTGAAGCCAAGATTCAAACTCAGACTTCACTGCCCCCCATTTGGGTTTTCTACTTGATTTCAACCCAGAGAGGCTCTGACACATTGAGGGAACTGTCAGGGGGTGTTTCAGACACATCATGTTCTAGTGCTAACCCTGATGGGCATCAAACATGTGAAATCTTGTCCAGGGTGGGCATTCTTTTGCCCTGGCAGTGCCCTTTGAGGCCTCCGCCTCCTGGGGCATTAGTGTCCCCCAGTGGAGTGGATGATCCCTCTGCCTTGATCTGGTGAACTCCTACTCATCAATTAAAGCCCTAGTTCCCACATCCCCTAAGTCCAAAGGACTGGAGGCAGACCCTAGCTAGGCTGCTCTACAGATGGAGGCTGTGATTGTGGGAAGCAGCCTTTAGCATCCAGACTATCATGGGGATGACTCTGTTTTGTGGTAGAGGGGAATCAATTAAACTGTCCAAGTCACATCCAAATTGGGCCCAAACAAGTGACCTGGGCCCAGACAAGTGTCCCCATCAGTGGGTTTTGGGTCAGGGATGGGATCAAGAGAAACACAAAAAACTTAAAAAATAACAAAAACAAAAACATCAAAAGTACAGAAAAACGAGAAAACACGAACACATGTGACTTGTCCAAAGTGCTTCCTTCAGAGCCCCATTGGCAGGGTCTGCAAATAGGGTCCTAGATGCAAGAGGCAGGACCCTGGTGGCTCTATCTGGCTACTGTGTACAAAAAAGTAATAAATTAGGTATGTTCTCCTTCCTGGGAGCATGCCTGCACCTTTTCCCCAAACGAGTTACCTTTACCTTACTCTCTCCAAGGGCCCTTCTTTTGCCTCTGCAACTTGTTCCCTGAGCCCATTTCTTCCAAGGGCCCTTCTTTTGCCTCTGTAACTTTCTAAATAAACTTTCTCTTATACTTTGAAAAAAAAAAGTAATAAATTAGTCACAAGGGTTTGCTGCTATTTACAGTGCCACCCTCACCTCCCATTCCTGCTCTATATCCCCTGACTGATGGGCACCAAAACATGCAGGCGCTTGACTCCACCTTCCAGTAAGGAGTGTGATGGTTTCCTGCCTTCTGGGTGTCACAGACTGGTGGCTTAGTCTCCATCAGGAGTCACCTGACTGGAAAAACCTTGCATAAAAAATGCACAACTTCCAGGCCAGGGCAAGGCCAGGTGGGAGGGATCAGTCCTTCCCAGCGGGTTCTAGGGCTCCAGGCACAGCCTCAGCGCCCTCCACTGCAATCTCCGGCATCACAGCAGGCAGCCTGGTGGCCTCCTCCAGTGGTTCGTCAAAGCTCACCTCCTGCACAGCTTCCTGCTTCTTGAAAGAGTCTCGGCGCTCAGACAGGTGCAGCCTTCGCATGACCACCAGCTCGGAGTCTGGCCCACGGCTGCGACGCCCCAGCTCCCCCTCCAGCCGCTCACCTGCACCCAGCTTGTCCGCCGACTGGCCCCGGCGCAACCTTGGAGACCGGGTGGGTGCAGGCAGGGGTGAGGGGGAGCGGGGTGGGGGTGCAGGAACAGGTGGGCAAGCCAGTGGGGAGGGTGGGATGCTGCTGGTAGACTTGCGGCGGCCAGCCTTGGGGCGGGGAGGCCCAAGCTTGGCGGCCAGGCCATGCAAGGAGCTGGGGCGGGTGTGGCCAGTAGTAGCTGGAGAGGCAGGGCTGCTGGAGCTCGGAGATGCACTGGGTGGAGATGCGGTGTCTGTGGATGACAGGCGAAGGTCAGGGCCATGGGCCCCAAGTCCCTAGCTTTGAGGTGGGACCCTGGGACTGGCTGCACCTGCCAAAGCCCACTTTGTTCTATGTGGCCACCTATCATGCTTGCTTTTCCTGCCTTTTGTTGTTTGCATAGGCTGTTCCCTTGGCTTAGATCTGGTGAACTCCTATTCAGCTATCAAAGCCTTAGCTCTTTTTTATTTGATTTTTTTTTTTTTTTGAGAGAGAAAGAAACATTGATGTGAGAGTGAAACATCGATTGGCTGCCTCCTGCATGCTCCCTGCTGGTGATCCAGCCTGCAACACAGGCATGTCCCCTGATCAGGAATTGAACCAGCACTTTTTGGTGCACCAAACAACACCCAACCGAGCCACACTGGCCAAGGCCAAAGTACCCTAGCTCTCACTCACCCACTTCTCACCTGATGACTTATCATTTATTGGGCCAAAGACCCATTCACAGTCCCATCTGTCCACTGGTCCCAGAGTTATCCAACAAGGGCCCTGCCTCCTTGCCTGTGCTCACCTCCCCACTCCCAGGCCTCAGCCCCAGAGGATGCCTGGTCTAAGGCAGGCAGAAATGGTACAGATAACCCCTGCCCCATGAGCTCAGGGGGAGCCAGAGGGAGAGTAGTAGTCAGGGTCCCCAGGGGGCAGGGAGTGCTTCCTGGAGATCTGTAATCCTCCTCCAGGAGGCCTTCCCTGCCTCTCCTCTGGGTTGCCCCAGCCTGTTTCTCACAGGCTGGGGGCCTGCACCAAAATGATCTTTCCATGCCCTTTCTGGCTCATATACCCTCTGTATTCCCTACTGCCCACCAATTTAAGCCCAGCTCTTAGGCCTGATCCATCCCCCAATGCTCCCTCTCCGGCCTCCCCCGGCTTTTACATCCCTCCAGTCTAGACCCCTTTACTCATGATATTCCCTCTGCTATGTACACACTTCCCTGCTCCTGCCCCTGTCTCTGCCCATCCCCAGGCTGCCTCTTAGACTCCAGGCAACTGGAAAGGCCCTTCTGGTCATGTTTCCTACATCATGTCATTCAATCTTCCCATCTCTGCCTGCCCCTCCTCCCCAAATGGTTCTGGGTGCACCCACCTGCTAGGGCATCAGAAGGAGGGTTACGGCAGGGCATAGTGGGGCTGGGAGAGAGGCTGTGGGTGGGTGAGCCCGGGAGACTCTCACTGGATGACAATGAGTGGTGGAGACCAGAGGAGAAACTGCGGCTGGTGTGCAACACTGACGACTGTTTTGAAATCTTCTTGAAGAGGGACTTCCGCCTGTGGGTGAGAGCTCTGGGTGGTCTGGTACCCCTGCCCTCAGTGGGAGCTTCCAGACCACTACCCTCAGTGCCCTCCCCAGTTGATACAGGTTCCCCCTTGCATGCTCCCTGGCTGCTCACCGGTCCTGTGTCTCACGCCGGCGGCTCCGCTTGCTCCTGCGTGCCATGCGGCCCTTAGCCACATTCTTACGGGCGGGGCCCACCTTGATGGATGTGTTTTCCAGGGCTGTAGTCCGAAGGGTGATCTTGTTGCTGCTCTGCAGGAACAATGGCGAGGAGTCTCCTGTGTGCCTCCAGCTCAAGAGCACCCCCACCTACTCATCTCCTATTTACCCTTCAAAGTCCCAGATCCTATCCAGCCACTCTCGCCTAATGATCTACCATTCACTAGGCCAAAAATCCATGCCCACCATCTGTGTGCCCATCCAATGAGCTGCCCACCTATATGCTGGTTCCAGGAGCTACTCAACCTGGGGCCTACCTCCTCCCATGTCCCCACCCCCAGGCCTGAGCCCCTGAGGATGTCTGGTCTGAGGGAGGCAGAGATGGCACAGACCTTATGGGATAAGGACTTCCAAGAGGAGGGGCTCTGGGGGGGTGATGTTAGGAGCCAAAGAAGGTAGCACATTCTAGTCTGAGGGGAGGGGAAGTGCATGACCTGGACTTGGAAAGCGCAGTGTGGATGGAGGGGAGAGCCAGGGAGAATCAGTAGTAGAAGCCAAGGGGTGGTGGGAATGCTGGGAGCCCTGAGGGAGGACAGCGGGTGGGGTTCTTGGGAGTCCTGAGGGCGGGCAGTGGGGGTGGCACCTTCAGCAGCAGCTCAACGACGTCCATGTGTACCAGCCCAAGGACTGACTCTCCATTGACATGGGTGATGAGGTCTCCCGCTCGCAGACCAGCCTCATGGGCAGGGCTTCCCTCCTCCACGCTCTGGGGAAGACGGCAGGGTCAGCAGTCCAACAGCTGGAGACATCAGCAAGCTGCTGCCTCTCATGCTGCCTCAGTTTCCCTGACCTTGGGGGCTATTCAGAGAATGACCAGTGGAGAGGGGATGTGCTGAGCCCTGGACTGGGGGAAGGGAGGACAACCCATCCACTGTGTGCTTACCAGCACGAGGCATAAGCTTCATGCTCACTCAGGGTCTCTGTGTCTCCCTGTCTAACCCTGTCCCTCTTGCCCAGCCTTCTCCCTATACTGACAGGGATGGCAAAGACCCAGGGGGCACCAGTTCCCCATCCTGGACCCCCAAACCTCATAGACATACCTCACCAGGTGACAGCCAGCCCCAAACTGGGTCAGGCTTTCCCCACCCACCTCCAGACCAGCTCACCCAGACAACATGGTGCACAGTGTAGACATCACTGTCACCCATGTAGACACGGATGGCCCGCAGGCTGAAGCCATACTTCTTGCCAGAGCAGTGGATGACAATGGGGGGCCGCAGGCTTCCACACACAGGGGATGGGTCTCGGCTGGGAGAGGAGTCACGAGATGACGGGTTTGAGGACAGTGAGCGTGGGGACAGGGGGCTCATGAGGGGACCGCCGCTGCCATCATCTGCAAGGTTGAGTGTAGGGAGTGGGTCACTCCCTTGTGGGTCTCTCCATAGGGTGCCTTCCCCTCCCACCATGCTGACCATGGTGGCTGCCTCACTGCTGCTCCAATGTTCCAATGCCAGGCCTTTGCACATGCAGTGCCCTCTGCCAGGATTGCCAGCCCCCCAGGTCTCCCTGTGCCTAACCCTTCCCCTCTCCTGGGGCTCAGGCCAAACATCACCCTGAGGGACCCTCCAGCTCCCGACACCCCAGCCAAAGCAGACCCCACCCTATGGTTAAAATGGATGTGGACAGACAAGCAAAGACAAGGCAGGGCCATGGGTATTACCGGCTGTGATGATAAGTGACAGGGCGGACACTGAGGCTGACTTGGGCATGCAGCCCCCGCTGGGGGAGGCCCTGGACTTCTCAGGGGCTGGGTCTTTAGGGCCCCTGAGGCGGTGGCCCCGGCAAGCATCCAGAGCCCGTGGCGTGGAGTGTCGGGCACCAGTGCTATTGCTCCGTAGGCGTGTCTGACTGAGGGCGGTGGTGTCGGCTGGGGGGTTAGCAGGGTGAGGGTGTCAAGGTTGACAGACATGGACACAGTGCAGCCTTCTGGCCTTTGCTCAGGCAGTTCCCTTTTTCTGTGCACTGTTTCTACATTGCTCTCCCTAGAAAGCTCCACTCTTCAAGGTCCCTCTTCCAGGAAGCCTTCCCCCTACTCATCTGGCCTCTAGCTCCCCATCTTGGAGCTCCTTAACCCATCCCTCTCTCCAGTCCTGTCCTGACCCAATGAAGCTGGAGGCTCCTTAGGGGCTAAGCTGAGGCCCAAGGCTTCTCCAGAGCCTTGGCCTCTCCTATCTTAAATTTTCTCTGCAGAACTCCTCATCCTTGAAAACCCATCTCAAATAGTCTTCCTCCGGGAAACATTCCATGATACTATTCCTCCCACTCTAGGCCCCACCTACCAGAGAGGCTTGAGGGCTTGGGCATCACTGGAGTGGCTGCTGGGGGCAGATCAGGCTCCCCCAGAATGAAGACGGGTTTCTTGGGGACCATAGGGGCTGGGCCGGCTCCCTCGTCCTCCGATGAGAAGGCAAACTTGGGCATCGTTTCTAGGCTGATGGTGCTCATGAGAGATGGACTGGGTCCCCGCTCAGGCTGCGAAGAGGATGAATAGCAGGAAGAACCCGATGTCCAGGACCTCAGCCTAAGCAGGGAAGAGTCCAAGTCACACTTGCCAGGTGCCCTCACTCCATGACACCCAGTTACCCCCCCATCTTAACTCATAGCCTAGAATCAGGGGCAATTTGTAAATACAGGGTGAGTTCCCTTTGCCTGCTCCATTCTCTGTGTCTACCTAGAGAACTCCTATTCATCTTTTAAAACCCAGTTCCCAATGCCCATCCTCTAGCAGACACTGATGATTTCTGTTGAGTCTGGACTTTGAAGGATGAAAAGGGTATTTTGGGCAGAGGGAACAGTGGAAGCAAAAGCCTAGCAGTGTGATGGTACCACCAGTGTGATGGCTGGTTTATGTTTAGTGTGTTAGGAATGCAAAGCCAAAGGGAGTGATGATAGGGGCTAGGTTGGCAGAGGTCTGACAGGTTGGCCAATATGATTGACCCTTTTCAATTGGGACACTAGGAAGCTCTTCCCAGTGTTAGATTTTGTGGCTCCCCCTCCCATAATGCTTGGAGGCTGGATATGCCTATACCGTCGAGCCCACCTACCGGACCTCAGTGCTCAGCTGGCGGCCATACTCCCCTTCACTGCGTTCCCATCCTTCCTCCCGGTCCTCACTGAAACTTCGTTCGATGAAGGGGAGGGTGGGCTGCACAGCCAGGAACTCAGAGCTGCTGTAGACCTGGGAAATAATAAATAACAGCAATAAAAATGGAGGCAGGAGCCACACTCACTTTCTACATGTCTGATGCTTCCCTGTGATTCACTTTATTAAATCCTTACTCAGCATGTCCCTAAAGACAGCAGAGTCTGTAGCCCACTGTACAGGTGAGAAACTGAGGCTCAGAGGGGGCCAGACACCAAAGGAGCTATAGCTGGGGTTTCTGTTGATGATCAGGGCAACCTGCCCAGGGCCCAGGCCCACAAGTAGTGGAGGAGTTTTTGATCAAATTATAAGCAAAGGAAGGAACTTAAGATTGCGAGGCTATAAAATGACACCCAGCATAGTTCTAGTTGCAATATCCAAATGTCCATCAGCTGATGAAGTATAAATACAATGTGGTCCATCTATGTAATGGAATGTTACTCAGCCATGAAAAGGAATGACTCACTAACATACGCTACAACGTGGATGAACCTTGGAAACAGCACACTGAGTATGAGAGAAGCCAGAAACAAAAGCCCACATACTATGTGACTCCATCTATATGAAATGTCCAGAAGAGGCAAATCCACAGAAACAGAGAGAGGAGTGGTTGTCAGGGGCTGGAGGAGTGGGCATAGGGAGTGACTGCTAATGGGGACAGGGTTTCCTTTGGGGGTAAGGGAAATGTTCTGGAACTAGATAGAGCTGATGATTGCACAGTATTGTAAATGTGCTAAATGTCAGTGAACTGTACATTCTAAAATGGCTAGAACAGTATATTTTATGCTGTATTTTACCACAATAAAAAAAAAATGCAAAAAACCAAACATCTGCAATGTTTCCTGAGTGCTAGCTACATCCAGGGCCTGGGCCCCACCTTGCTGAACCGGTGGGAGCAGGACGAGAACTGGGGGATCTCCGTGGATGACTCCTCGTCGTTGGTCTCGTCATCCTCAGAGCCCAGGTGCCGGTACCGTTCTGAGCGCGCTGCAGGAAGGAGAGGTACACACAGCCCACGTGAAGTGGCTGCGAGGGTCGTGGGGGATGTGGAGAGGCTTGGGGCAGGGGGTACCGCCATGGCAAAGGTTTCAAGGTGGGGTCATGCCCCATGTGTTTAGGGACTACAAGTAGCTTGGGTAGCAGAGTGAATATCTGGGGGTCAATCCTAGCTGTGTCCCTAAAAGCTGTGGGACTGTTGGTGGGAACCCTTGTGCCTGAGCCTTAGTGTCTTCACCCTTGAGATAGGTCACCCAGAATTAGGAAAATTGTGCACCTCAAACGTAAAGTATGTTCCTCATTTTATAAAAGAAGAAACGGATACTCAGAGAGGACTTCTGACATGCCCAAGATCACACAGCAAGTTCTGGAAGAAGCTCTGGAAACCAATGGCATTTGCTGTGTTTGGCCAGAGCCCTGAGTGGGGAGAGCCCACTGAAGTGCTTGAGGGGAACCCTCTACAAAAGCTCAACAAGGTGATCCACCCTCCTCTGTGACAGATTGGGTTCTATGCTGGAAGGCTGAACCTGCTGGAAGACCCCAGGCAATACTCAGTGCCTTGGTTTCCCCTTCCACAATTTGAGGGGATGCACCTCCTGAACCCAGAAGAACAGGATATTCCAGCCAGGGGGCCAGCTGGCAGACCTGACTCAGCTTCTCAGAAAGCTCAGGAAATTGGAAGCTCTAGGCCCAGGGCAAGGTGACAAGTAGACACCCCGATCTGTTCCTGGGACTTCTACTCACTGTCGAAGTAGCTGGTGTCGTCCTCGGCTTCGAGCTGTGGCACGAACTCGGCCTTGTGTCGCAGAAGTCCTGCCCAGTCCAGTGTCCGGAAGAAGGGGTGCTGCTTCACCTCATGGGTGCCACCTGTAGACACGCTAGCTGAGCCCTGTGGGGCCCTACCCCCCATGGCCCTCTGGGCCAATGGGGACCAAAAGTTGGCCAACACAGAACCAGAAAAAATGGGAGGGGGGAGCCAGCCATCATTTAAAAGCCCAGAGAAGAACAGAGCTGGGGCTTGAACCCAGGCCCTGTTCTTCCCTCTGGTGGATTCTGAGATCCCACCACCTGTAGAAACCCAGAACCTTAGAAGGGCTTCCTTCCTGGGCCTTTCCCACATTTCTACTTCATGAAGCTGAGCTGATGGCATGAAGGCATCCTGTTCCCCAACTTTGGCCCCACTGTTCTCTCCCATGGCCAAGCTTCATCATGAACATGCCCCGCAGTGGCCGTGTTAATGAGTGGCTGCACAAGTTTCAAATAGTTTCTTAACCATCCACTAGGTGACTGGGAAAACTGGGACAGTGGGATCCATTGGGCTGGGTCATTGAGGACTTTAGGACACAGCACCTGGTAATCTTGCAGGCTCACATACTTACTCAGCCTCAGTGTCCTGTCTGCACCAGACCCAGCTACCTGCTATTCCTTCAAGGTCTTGTGCTAATTCCTGGCAAACTCCTATGAATCCTTCAAAAACCCAGCTCTAAGTCCCTCTCTTCCATGCAGCCTTTCAAGTAGAGTTCTTGTTTACCCCAGCCTCCATACATACCAGTGCCAAGACGGTCCAGTGGGCTCTGCCGAAGAAGCCTGGTGATGAGGTCCTGGGCATCAGATGGAAGGGCCTCCTCCCCCTCTGGCCACATGATCTCATCTAAAATGAGGGGAAGGAGTAAGGGGGTTGGGATAGTCCTGCCTAGCATCTCCCCTAACTCACTATCTCCAAGTCATTAGCCTCCTCTGCTTCTTCAACACACCAGGCTTGGTCCCATCTCACAGCCTTTGCTCTGGCTGTGCTGTCTGTCCAGAGCACCTTACCCTTCTCTATGTTCATAGCTCCCTCTCACACCTTCAAGTCTTTGCTCATAGGTCATCTCTGAGGCCTCTACAGCTCTATTTAATGTAGCGCTCCCAGTACCCTGCCCATTCTCCTTTCTGTTTCTTTTCCTTGTCATTTTTGGCATTTAATTGCTCCATAATTTGCTTATTTATGCATCTGATTGCTCCATATCTTACTGTCTGTCTGTCTTGCCTGCCAACAGTGAGTGCCGGAAGGGCTGTCAATATTGTCCTCAGTTATGTCCCCAGGGCCCAGCTGGGGCCAGGCATGGCATAGGTGCATGGTCCACACATGGGGCTGCTCCCCTCTCTCACACAGGTGGGGAAACTGCTGCCCTGAGCCCCAGTGCAGCAGAGATTCAAACCCATGGCCCCGGGGGGTGGAGTACGCACCACTGACCACTTGGCCAAAGAGTTCCTCAGGGGTGTCTCCAAAGAAAGGCACGCAGCCCACCAGGAACTCATAGAGGACGACGCCCATGGCCCACCAGTCCACTGGCTTGCCGTAGCCCTGGCGGAAGATCACTTCAGGTGCGATGTACTCCGGTGTCCCGCACACCTGGTACAGGCAGAATGGGGAAACTGAGGATGGGCCCCACCTTGGGAGAAAAGCCAGAAGAGACCAGGAGGCCAGGAATAAGGGGTGGGTAGAATTATAGGGGGCAGTTTATTTTCTCCTTTCCTACTGCCAAGCCTCACCATGTCCCTGGGCTGGGCTCCAGATGGAGGAGGCGCAACAATCAGGGGCCCCTGCCCACTCACCTGCTTGTCCATGAACTCCCTGGTGTCCTTCTCAATGTGGCCCTCGTAGAGGTTGGTGGCCATGCTCATGAGCCCAATCTTGGACAGGCCAAAGTCGGTCAGCTTGATGTGGCCAAGCGAGGTGATAAGCAGGCTGTGGGCGGGCAGGCGGCATGCTCAGGGCTGGGGGCCCAGGCACCTGGCAGCTCTTGCTGCCTTTGAACTTGGCTCCACCCAGGGTGGGCCAGAGCCCCCCAGGGGATTGAAAAATCCTTCCAGTGCACAGCCACATTATCATAAGAACCAACGGGTCTCATGCAGTATAACAAATTTGGCAAACATCTCTGTGTACCTACTGGGTACATTTGGTGTTGCAATTGAGCACCGACTGTACACTTCACTGTGCAAAACCAAATTTCCTGAGAATCTCAGCATCTCCCAACTGTGTGATAAACCATCTCTTGAACATCTGCTGGGGGTTGGAGATCTACAGTATTTTTGTACACACATCCATTATTGTAACAAACACTTTGCAAGCAACTATCGTTTACATTCCATGTTGACAATTAAATGTATCTCGAGCACCTGGTGTACACGGAAATATATCTGTGCACTTCATAAGTGGGCCCATTTATTAAAAACTTGCACATCTAGCCCTGGCCGGGTGGCTCAGTTAGTTGGAGTGTCATCCTGTACAACAAAAGTTTGTGGGTTTAATCCCGTAAGGGTGCATACGGGAGGCAACTTATCCATGTTTCTCTCTCTCCCCTCCCTCTCTCTAAAAAAAAAAAAAAAAATCAGCCCTAGCTGGTTTTGCTCAGCAGTTAGAGCATTGGCTTACAAACTGAAGGGTCCTAGGTTTGATTCCTGCCAAGGGCACATACCTCAGTTGCAGGCTCGGTCCCCATGGGACGAGTTTGGGAACAATCAATCAATATGTCTCTCTCATATCGATGTTTCTCTCTCTCTCTCCCTTCCACTCTCTCTGAAAAGCAATGGAAAAAATATCCTCAGGTGAGGATTTAAAAAAAAAAAAAATCAATGAAACATACCCTTGCCCAGCTGGCGTGGCTCAGTGGTTGAGCACTGACTATGATTCAGGAGGTCACAGTTTGATTCCTGGTCAGGGCACATGCCAGGGTTGTGGGCTCAATCCCCAGTAGGGGGCATGCAGAAGGCAGCCAGTCAATGACTCGCTCATCATTGATGTTTCTATCTCTCCCTCTCCCTCTCCCTTCCTCTCTCTGAAATCAATAAAGACATATATTTTTTTAAAAACCCCAAAACCCACATATCCTTGGGTAAGGATTTAAAAAAACAAACAAAAAAACCAACAAACTTGTATACCTACCATGTATGCTGCTGTTTGTTTTCTTGCTTAAATATATAAATGATTTGCTAAGTGCTCCATCTTTATAAAGTCACATTTTCACGCACCTCCTAGATAACCCTGCTGTTTAAAAATAAATTTCTGGAGAACTCACTGTAGAACTAACTGTACATATCCAAGTTGTTGGGTTAGCCATCTACTTGGCACCTATTATGTACCTCAACTCTGTAAAGAAACAATTCTGTGCACCTATTATGTGCATTTGCTGTTTTTAAAAAAATAAGAGGTGTTTCTTGAGCAACCACTGCGTGTAACAGCTGTGGAAAACACACTTTGGTGTAGCTATCAGGTGCAGCCAAATGTTTCAACCCCAAGGCCATGTTAAGACTACCAACATTTCCTGAGCTCCTATGGGCACACCATCTATAAAACGTTCATTTCTTGAACACTGACTGTATCTCATATTTAAAGTTTTTTCCCTTCTTATAAGTGAAATGATACAATGCCTGGGATTTCCTTCATATCATCCAGTGGGGAGGGAGGGAAGGATTGGCCAAGTGTTAGTAGCTTGGAATCTAAGTATGGGAGAGGGGCACTATGTCCTTTTGTTATGGGCTGAACTGTAACCTCCAAATACACATGTTGAAGTCCTAACCCCCCAGTAACTATGAATGTGACCTTATTTGGAGATAGAGTTGTTGGACCTGTGATTACTTAAGATAAAGTCAAACTGGAGCAGGGTGGCCTCTGATCCAATATGACTGGTATCCTTGTAAAAAGGGCAAAATTGGACACAGACATGAACAGGGAAGATGCCATGTGAACACTGAAGTGATGCTGCCATAAACCAAGGAACTACCAGAAGCGGGGAGGGGGCTGTGGAACAGATCCCTCCCTGGTGCCTTCAGAGAGAGTGCAGCCCTGCTGGCACCTTGATCTTGAACTTCTGGCCTCCAGACTGAAAATAAATTTCTGTTGTTTAAGCTGCCCAGTCTGTGGTATTTTGTTACGGCAGCCCTAGGGAACTAATGTACCTTCTCTCAATTTTGGGGTATATTTTAAATTTACCAAAGGGAAAACAAAATAATATTTATCTCAAGCACCTACTCTGTGCAACTATCCCTCCCTCAACCCTTCAAGGTTGGACACCTTCTAGCTCCATCTTGCAGATGAGGGTCCTGAGAGGGGCAAGCCCTTCGTTGGGGTCTGACCTGAGACACTTGGAAGACCCCACCCCACCTCACCCCAGGATGATCCCAAAGAGGCCCTTTGGGTACAGGGCTTCCTTAGGGCACTGAGTACAGGCCCAGGTATATAGCAGGTGCCAAATACACATTTGCTTTGTTTTCTAAGCTACTTGCAAACTACAAGATGCCCTGAAAATACACACAGCTCTTACCACTTATGTTCACACCTCCACATAGCAAGTACCTAAGAAATTAGTGGTTCTTGCCTCATATCCAGAGGGTACTCAATATATGGGTGGCCTTTTCCTCTGTACACAGCAGGAGCTCAATTAATATAGGGGAGAGTGCTTTGAAAATTATATAGGGGTTACAAAGCATGAATGATTACTCACATTCCTGCTCATGTCTCCTAGTCACCCATAGAGAACCTGGCACACAGTAGGTGCTTACTAAATGCTAGAATAAAATATCCCAAATCTCAATAAACATGGTCTCTTTCTTTCTGGCATTAAAACAACACGTGCTCAAGACATGCACAGTCCCTTTCTTCACATATAAGGTCTTGCAACATGCATGTTCCTTTCCCCGTATATAGCTGGTGCCTCATAAGTGCATGTTCATTTTTTCTTGCGCGGCAGCAGCTCTGAGTGTATGATTCCTTCCCGTGTACAGTTTATACATCCTAAGTGCACATTCCCTCCCCTTGCCTGGTACCACCTCCTAAGTGCATAGTCCTTTCCCTGCATACAGCAAGTGCCTATTAAATAACTGCTCTCCTCTGTACATACCAGGTGCTCAACATGTTCATTTCCTGCCTTCCTGCCAGTAGGGGCCCCAAGTCATCAACAGAATCCAGATAGGTGGGGCTCCTAAGCAGCCCCAGGCACCACTGAGCCCCCCCCCCCCCATGGCTCCAAAACCCCTCCCACCCCTCCTGGGCCTGCCCTGAGGCCCCAACTGCTCACTTGTCAGGCTTGAGGTCCCTGTGTACAATGCCGTAGTTGTGCAGGTATTCGAGCGCCAGCACTGTCTCTGCGAAGTACATGCGGGCCATGTCCACGGGCAGCGGGCCCATGTTCTTCAGAAGCGTGGCACAGTCACCGCCTGCAAGGGGCAGACATGTTCAGAGGCGTAGGCTCTACAGCCCTGCTCAATGCCTCCATATGCTCCCAGCCTGGTGCACAAGGTCTTCAATGGGTCCTGAATGGGGGTGGGGAACCAGGCAGGGGTTTGGGGATGATAGGCCCTGCCTCCTGATTCTCCCCTGATAGAGAAGCAGCTCTGTTAAGTGTACAATTGCCTGTACACAGCTGGTGGCTCCAAATTGCTTGCTTTCTCCTTGCCTGGTAGCATCTTGGTAAACGCCTGTTCATGCACTTACCTGAAGGCAATGCTCTATCCTGAACTTCAAACCTGAAGCTGTAACTCCTGACCCTGACCCCTCCCCTGTTCTTCCAGCCTCCAGGCCTCTGTCCACCAGTCTCCCCTGCAGAGGATGTACATCTTTCCCTTATCCTCCAGGGATCCTGTCCTTAGACTCTTCTTTGGGCTTCCCCAACCCTGAGCCCCCATCCTAGACTGAGGGCCTCCAAGGCAGGCTGGGACCCCACGGAAGACAGATCAGATCCCAACCTGGCCCAAGGAAGGATTTTCTCCCAGATAGACAGTGAGCTTTCTGTCGCTGGAGGCATGTATAACCCCAGGGACCGCACCTTCCACATACTCCATGACCATGCAGAGGTGGCGCCGGGTCTCAAAGGAGCAGAACATGCTGACCACGAAGGGGTTCTCAGCAAAGGTGAGGATGTCACGCTCCACAAAGACCTGCTGGATCTGGTTACGGAGGATCAGGTTCTGTTTGTTGATCTTCTTGATAGCAAAGCGCTGGCGAGTGTCCCGGTGCCGCACCAGGTAGACGGCCCTGGGAGAAGAGCCGGGCTCACTAAGGCCTGAACTTGAGGCCCTGGCAGGCACAGGAAACCCACCTGGGCCCAGGACCAAATCTGCTAGACCTTGGTCTGTGTTGTGCTCTCCATCTAGGACACCTTTCTCCATACCTGGCCCCTCTCCCAAAGCAGCCACCATAGGTTTAATCTGCCTTCCTTGGTGTCCTATAAATGAACCAGACACAGCCCTGGTGTACTGGCCCTTAGATTATTTATTCATTCATAGCAGGCTGAGACCTATTAACTCAACAGCCTGCAACAAATTCAAACGGATTTAAATATAGTCCAAATAAGCAGATTTTTAGCCATTTCGCGCCTGAAGGCTTTATATACCTGGTGAAACTGTACCCCATGGCTCCCAGTTACAGATAAACCCTGGGGCTATAAGGAACCCACACATGCTGTTGATGCCCTTTGGGGCTCTCTGACCCAAAGACTCCCCACCATGCCACTGGCCCCCTCTCCCATCTTGCTCTGATGGTCTCAAGCTGTCAGGGACTCCCCACAACCACCCCTCTGCAAATCTGTCAAAGTGGCAAATGCTGCTCACTGCATGTTACTGCCACTATGTGGTCATCTTTTTTCCTGATCAGAGTCCCCTACACCTGGATCAAGGATGAGTACATTCAAGGCCATGCCCAGCTGTGTTGCATCTACACATCCCTCTGCAGGCCTCAATTTCCCTATCTGTATACTCAGGAACCACAGGGTCTTAGCCATCCCCGTGGGTATCTGAGAAATGGGTCTATGAGGGACCTGAGGACTCACCCGTAGGCCCCATTGCTAATGAGCTTGATGGTCTCGAAGTCGCTCTCACACGGCTTCCTCCGTGACGGACCAACTAGGGCACGGCTCTGGGGGACGAGAAGGGCTCAGGGTCCTGACCCCCTGAGGAGTGGGTTGGGCTCCTCCGGTCCCCAAGTCCTGGTGCCTGATGCTACTTTCTCTTCCATCCAAACTTCTCCTACTCAGTGTCCAAGTTGCTGAGCTTTTGCTCAAGCCCTGCCCTCCACCTAGAAAATTCCTACACAACCTTCAAAACCTTTCCAGAGTCCTCTCCAGCCCTGCCCAACCTACACAGCACAGCAATCTAACTTCCTCTACCTTCCCCCCATAGACACAGGCATTTATTAAGCACCAGTCATGCAAAATTTCTGCAAACCCAGGCCCTCCTATTGCTGTCTGGTCTGCCCTGAGAAGAACAAGACAGGTGAGGCGTCACAAAACTCTGTGCCTTACCTCCAGGGACTCAGGTGCTGGGGGCTCTCCTCTGTCATCAAGGTGACTCAGAGGCACCACCTCTGCAAGACAAGGGAGGAGACTTGAATGGGGCCTCCACACCTCGCTTATCACCCAGATTTCCTGAGGCCTCCAGGGCTCATCAGGGCTGGGGATGTGAAGCCTCCCCTGACCAGCTCCCAAGATACTGCCAATGAGTCCCTACTCTGTCCAAGTTTCAGCCAAACCCAGAAGGCTGGACTAAACAGCTGAGGAACCATCTAAAAGGACTAGCAGGCAGCCCAGGCTCTGATTACTCAGCTTTCATCAAACCTTGGCTCCAAACCTTGGACCAGTGAACACCAGTTGTGACACTGGTTCCTAACAACCTCCTAGCTCAGGGCAGGGCCAAGGGGGAAGAGCCCCCTTACAGTCCAGCCCCAGGGCTTAGCAAAAGGTTGGTCATAGTGAGTGGTCTGTGAACTGTGAGCTATGACAGTGGCAATGAAGAGTGTCTCATGGTCCCAGAGTTAGGCTGGAATGGGGTGGTGGAGGCTCAGGGTTGAGAGACCTGAGTTTGAATGCAGCCCCTTCAACTCTCAGTGGGCTTCCCAGGGTACTAGATAGGTGATCTGCCCACACAGCCTCAGCCACCATCTGTCTTGCCCCTTCTGACAGCAGTCCCATCTCCAGTGCTGTGTTATCTTCACTGGACAGACAGCAGGATGGCTTGGGCCACAAGGCCAGTCCACCAGTGGTCTAGGGTGTCTGATCCCTTGCTCAACCTCATCTGCCTGGAGCCTCAGTCTTTCCAGTTTTAAATGGGGACAATGGCAGCCTGGTCTCATGTTAACAAGGCAGTAACACTAGGTGGCCACTGGCCACTGTAGCCAGGCCCTGCCAACCCCCTTGCCTCCTCCCCCTGCCCAGCTCCCATTTCCTCAGCTCCTCAGTTATATCCCCTCTTTGCTACTCTTCTGACATGTCAGGCATAGTCCCACTTCAGAGCCTTTGTAGTTTCCCCACCTGGCTCCCCCTTTTTCTCTCCCAGATCTGAACCTGGTCACCTTTCCATCCTCAGCCTGAACATCACCTCTTCCCAGAGCCTGCCCTGAGCACCTTAGGACCAGGCCATCCCAAGTTTCACGCTCCCCTTGTGCCACATATTGGCTCCCCTATCCTGGCTGTTTGGGGGAGTTCTTGCCTGCAGGTGGCCTGATTTGACTCTGAGTCCACCTCTAGGGCCACAGTGGGATGAAACTGGAAACAGGTTTTGTGAATTTGCAGGACAATGTGAATGTCACTGCCAGTGGTGGTCCTCTGGCCCATTTCAACTTGGCTTTTGAGAACACTGAAGTTCTAAGGCCCTGGCAGGTCAGGGGGTCCAACATGCAGCTACTTGACCCTGGAATCTCAGGCACTTTCCCCGTAGTAGGTCCCACAGGTGACCAAAGGCAGGAAACAGAGAGACAAGGATAATTTGACTATACCCCAGCCTCTCCTCAGTCTCCTTTTTCCGCCCTGCCCCACCGCAGCTCACCCTCTAGGGGGTCCTTGGCCAGGCCCAGCTGCCCAATGATGTACCGCGGCAGGTCCGTCTTGATGCCCTGGCCCTCTCGAGCCTGGCCCTCAGCAGCCTCCAGCAGGTGGTAGAATTCTTCAGGGTCAAACTCCTGGGGGTGCAGGGTACTGGTCAACTAAGGAACTAAGGCTTTGTCTCATCTCCAGGCCTTTGCAAATGCTGTGCCCTCTGCTCAGAGCACTCTGACAAGTGGTTTCTACTTGTCCCTGGTGTCTCAGCTCCTGTCCCATCATACAGGAAGCCCACCCCAGCCTGGCAGCCTCTCTAAACCCTACAGAATGGGAACTGTGTCTTGTATCTTGGGGACCTGGTCTCAGCTCTGCTAGGCCTCTTGCACTGGTGGTGTGAGGGGACTCACGAGGCACTCAAGGAGCCTTGCTGGCCGCGAGATGATGATCAGCAGCTTCCGGACCAGCTGGACAACGAAGCCGACCTCCTCACTGTCTGAGCGCTCATGGGCCTGGAGGCAGGTGGGCGGGATATCACTCGTAGGCCCTTGTCCCTGTCCTGCCCCATCTGGGGACCCCCAGCCCCAAGCCCCCCACACACATCCTGCAGCAGCCTCTCCAGCTTCTCTTGCATCTCCAGGAAGTAGCGGGAGGTGACAAGTGCCTCTCCAGACTTGGCTAGGCAGTCGCGGGCCAGCTCAACAATCTGGTGGTGGATGAACCCCAGGACGCCATCGGCCAGTGCCAGCCGGGCACCGGGCGAGAAGGTAGTGAGGAAGTCCTGCAGACGGCCCTCCATCTGGGCCGTGGCCTGGGCGGGGGAGATGGGTAACTTTGTCATTGGATGGGGCTGGGGGGCAACACATGCAGACAGGGGCAGGAGAGACAGCAGGGAGAGAGAGAGGTGACCATGAAGCCGATGGGGTCAGAGGACTGGGGGAACAATTGAGAACGAGAGGGAAAAATAGAAATGGACAGGCCTGGGGACACAGCCAAGACGACAGAGAGTGCCTGTCTGTCACAGACGGACAGCAACATGGAGGGGTGTTGGGGCCGGTCCAGCCATATGGTGCTGCCCACCTTTGGGAACCTCTCCCGGTACACATGATTCATCATGACGATCTCATTGTCGAAGGTTCCTGTTGTGCGTCCAGGGCTGAAGGGGGGTGATGATCAGCTTTTACACAGGACCTGAGGCCCAGCCCAGGGGAAGGGGGCTGAGCCAGGCTAGGGCAGGGTCAGGGCCAGAAGGGGAGGAGGAGCCATGGTGCGGTTCAAAAGCCAGCCCAGGGAGGTGCTAGGGCAGGGGCTAGAGGTTAAGGCCCACCTGAGGCTACGGGAGCGGGGTCGAAGGCGGGGTGAGCGGTGGCCACCCTCCTCATCAGCCACACTCTCTGAGCTGCGGAAATGCTTGGACAGGAAACACAGTTCGTCTGGCGTCGGTTGGAAAGGAAGCTGGTGGAGACGCTCCCGCGAGGATGAGCTCGACTGGCAGGAGGGTGTATCAGAGCCATGGGTTCGATGGTGAGCACCACAGCCAGGACCCCAGCACTACCCCTCAAGGCCCAGGCTGCCGGCTGGTCATCAGATGGTAATACTTGCCTACCTGGCTCCCATGTATCCCTTAATACTCCAGCTCTGATGCCCTCTCATCCAGGAAGTCGTCTGCCTGTTCCCCATGGCAGCCCCAAGATCCCCTCTGGCAAGGCCCTGATTCCACAGGCTAGGGATATCTGTGTACCCTAGATTGGTGCTCCTGGGGCTAAGGCTGAGTCCTCTCAGGGACCTCCACATTGCCCAGAATGCAGCACAGAGGTAGCAGCCAGGAATTTGCTGACTGCACAACTATCTGACCCCTTGAAAAAACCAAAGAGATATCCCCCTCCAACTTTGCACCCGCCTGTCTGCCTGCCAAGGTGGGACTACAGGTACCGAGACGGTGGAGCTGGGTGTGTTGGTTCCATAGCCAGAAGACGGGAGGGATGCGAGGGACCATCTTCTGCCATCAGCCCTGGAGAGGAGAACAAGAAGAATTGGAAGGAAGGCATGGCTCCTGTGGTTTGTGGGGACCAAGGACAAACACCATGGCTGCCAGATTCTGGCTGCACTGGAGAAAGGACTCTATAAGGCCTAGAACAGTGAGTCAGGGTGGGCAAGTCCACTGTGTTTCTTCCTCAACCTTCAGACACCTCCTCAGGAAGTCCTCCTTGATTCTAGTCACCGGTGTGCCCCCCACATCAAAGCCGCCACCTCTCTGAGTTGCACCTGCTGGGGTACATGCTGGCTGCCTCCACCAGACTGAGGACTCCCCAAGGGCCAAAGCCCAGCCCCCATTCCTCAGCCCCCCAACAGGCACTCAATAAATGTTGAACGAATGACACTTAAATGCCTGGCACACATGCCCTGGCCAGGTAGCTCAGTTTGTTACAGTGTTGTTGTGATACCCCAAGGTTGCACATTCAATCCCTGGTCAGGGGGCACATACAAGAAGCAACCAATGAATGCATAAATAAGCGGAACAACAAATCAATGTTTCTCTCTCTCTCCCCTAAAATCAATCAATAAATAAAAAATTAAAATAAAATAAAATAAATGCCTGGCACACAACAAGTCCTCCATCAACTCTTGTTAAACTCCTATTAAATGAATAAATTGCTTTCAGTGAATTAATGATTCTTAGACCTGGTGGTGTCCCCTCTTCCTCCCCAGGGCTTGTTGAAATTACCTGTCAGTGTGAGAGGTGTGGCTGCAGAAGGCCGAGGCAGGGGCAGAAACCAGAGGGAGGGACCAACACAGGCAGGGACCAGGGAAGGGGAAAAGGCCAATGAGGAGGCAGGTCCATCAGGCACACACACCCTGCCTGTCCCCTCAGCAGTCATGAGGACACCCCATCCCCCAAAGCCAGGCAACACTCACCTCCGGGCAAAGGGGAAGTTGACAGCTGACACAGCTGAGAAGTTCCGGGGGCTATCCAGGGGGCTGTTGCCTGCTGAGCAGGAGGCCAGGGAAAACTCAGTCATCAAGGGTAGAGACAGGACACAGCACTCACCCACTTGCTCCCATGCTTACCAGTTGGGACTGACAGTGGTGACAGGGGCCGGGAAAGGGTTGGTGAAGGTGTTCCTACCACAAGGCTCTTACGGTTCCCGCTGCGGCAGCTGTAGGGGTAGGTGGGGATAGGGTTAGGCATTGGCCCAGGCCTCTGGGCTTACAGGACCATGTGCCCAGGCTGGAGCACACATGCAGCTGGCTTGGGGCAGAATAGGAAACTAGGCACAACCACTCCCACTCCACCCCTAGCTGGACTCCACCATGGCCCTTACTTAGCCCAGACTTGGAGGCCCAATGGGAGTCATATTTGACAAATATTACTATTACTAAATCTACTATTACTGTTATTATCAGCGGTGGCATGAAGCAGTTCTAGCCTCCTGGTGGT
This sequence comes from Miniopterus schreibersii, assembly GCF_964146895.1. Lineage (NCBI taxonomy): Eukaryota > Metazoa > Chordata > Mammalia > Chiroptera > Miniopteridae > Miniopterus > Miniopterus schreibersii. The sequence goes on along the minus strand of NC_138105.1, from coordinate 73,827,924 downwards.
CACTGCACACAGCCAGGAGCACCTGGCCTGGCTTCTCAGGCTTTGGTGTTCACACTCCCACCCCACACCTTTCCTATGCTGTGGCCACTGTCAGGAGCTCTGGAAAATAAGGCAGAGGGTGGAGAGGACCCTGGAACCCACAGGTGGGTTAAGGCAGGCAGGCCCCCACGCCATTCCATGCACCCTTTCTTAGGGCCACTACCTCAATCTCTTGACAACACCCCTCCCCAAGATCCTCCCAAAATACCAGCCTGACCCTTAAAAACCCTAAAGTCAGGATCTTGCACAGCTGGGCCCTGTCTCCTGTTCTGCCAAAATGTTGCCTGCACATTTCCTTCCTTCCCTCTATCCCAGCTCCTTCTGGCCACCAGCCCTCTACTCAGACCGAGCCCACCTGTGCCCTGGCCCCAGTGCCCACCCAGACAGAGGGAAGTTGGGAATGACATTGTCAACAGCTGCCCACCCCCCCCCAGGCAACTTCCCCAGAGCAGTCGCCCAGCAACAGCTCTACTTGCTCGGCAAGTGCATCAGCCCACACACCCCAGCCGCCAACGCAGCTCAGCCACAGCACTCTGCACAGGGAGGGAGATGAAACCTCGAGCTTTACAGGGCCAGGAATAGTGTCCCAGGCAGAAGGTACAGTGCAGGACAAGGTGTGAGAAAGCGTGAACAGCCACCATTCCAGGCGACAAGACAGGCGTGGAGGTGGTAGTGTTTGGATCCAGCCTACCCATGGCTGTTCCTCTGAGCCTCCGTTTCCCTATCTGTATACCTTGCAAGGTGCTGGGAAGATCTGATAAAACCAATACCCAGAGCTCAGCTTTGGGCCAGTGCTGGGTAAATGGTGGTGGGTATATATAGTATTGTAGTCTTTCTGCTGACAACGCTTACAAGGCCTAGTGCGTTGTCAGAGTGCAGGCCATGCCTCTCCAGAGAATTAAGTCACCGTTTGTCAATCCCAACAAGCCAGGAGGTAGGAGAGACCAGATGCACCCATTTTCGAGCCCGGAAAACTGAGGCCACAGATGTCAACAGCCACAGGGATCGTCCTCTAGTCTGAGGTGCAGAAGCAAAAGTGAAACCCACAGGTTCCTGCAAAACTTCCTGCCCACCTCCTTTCACATACGCACCAGTCCCACATCCTCTCCCAGCCCCTCACCTGGTTCCTTACCCCCACCTCCACTCCCATCATTTGTCACTTCCAACAGCATTTGGGAAAAACACTTGGTGGTCTACCTCTTATTCTCAGGTGGGGCCTTCTTGAAAAAAGCCTAACTGGACATGTCAAAGGGGAAGTGGGAACGCTTTGTTCCCTTTCTGAGCATCTGTTGAGTGCTATTTACTCAGCCCTCCCTGGAAGAGGCCCACGACCCTGAGAAGCAGCATAATGGTTCAATCACCACCCATGTGGTTCAACAGAGATTGAGAATACGGCAGAAAATAGGGGCCTGAGGCCAGTTCCCTGCACCCAGTCCCTGAGGTGCCCATAAGCCCTCTATGGCTCTCCAGGGTCTGGGAGAAGAGCCTAAGCCCTTGCACTTGGCATCTGAGGTTCCACAGCCCAGCTTCTGCCAGTGCTCCCCTTTGGGAATGCCCCATCCCAGCACTGATGACACCCAAGCACAGAGAGATAAAGAAACTGCCTGAGGTCGCACAGCCTGGCAGTGGCTGAGCTGGCATTTGAATCCAGGTCCAGTAGAGCCCACAGCCCTTGCTTAGTCTCTGCTTTTGAGAAGGGGAAACTAAGACTCGAAGAGAGGCCAGGTTTTGCTCCAGGTTAAATCCAACCATTGGCGCTCCTAACACCCTACAAGCACGCCAACCTCATGCAGTAAATGTTTGTGAATCAACATTTCTAGCTGGCCCCAGGGGCAGATCAGCGTCAGTTTTTCCAAGAAGCACTTCCCCAGGTCGGTCCAGGCCTAGAGCCCTGGGTTCGAATCCTGCCTCTGTCTCAACTCACTGATGCCTCATCACTACCCCAGCTGCCACACCGACCAACAGACACCCACCACAGTGTGGATAACGAGGGGCGCAAGGAGGGCGTCTGGGACGCCCGTCCTCCTTCGTCCCCCGACCGTCACGCACAGACGCACTCCTGGCAAACAGTGTCCACTCGGCCGGCTGCCGCGCCTTTACCCTCGCGGCGTCCCCTACCTCTTGGAGCGCTGCAGCAGCGCGCCCTTGGCCAGGCGGCTCCGGTGGCCAGGAGCCGCCACCGCCGTCCAGTAGCTGGGGTCAGACATGCTGCTGCTTCCCTTTGTGCCGCCGGAGGCCCAGGAGGCGCGTGGGCACAGCCGGCGGCGGCCCGGGGCGAGCCTCCACGGCGGGATCGGCCCCAGGAGCCCGGGAGCGCGGGGCGGGGATGGGGAGGAGGGCGCGCGGGGCCGTGGCGGGGTGGCGGGGAGGAAGCGCGCGCAGGGGACCCCGCCCAGCGGGGCCTGACGGGGGCGGAGTGAGCGAGGCGGAAGCTGTGCGGGCCGCCCCGCGTGCAGCCGTGTAGGCGGGGTGTTGCGAGGGCCGCTGGCGGAGGGGCGGGGCGTTGCCTGGGCCGCGCCTCGAAGGTCTGGCCGTTGCCAGGAGGAGAGCGGCGGGGGCGGGGCGTTGGCGGTACTCCGAGGTCGGGCTTTGGAAAATGGCTCCTTTCCCATAAAATGTAAATCTGATCACGACCCCCCTTTCCCTCCCTCCAGCGGCGCTAACCCCTTCAGCTCAGTGCAACACTCAAGGCCCATCCAGCAGCCTGGCCGGGCTCATGCTACCCCGCCCACGCTGGCTCCCCTCCTTGGAATGTTCTTCCTGCCTGGCAAAATCCTGCATCCCCTCCTCCAGGAAGCCTTCTCTTGTGTCTGTAGGCCTTTGTCTTCCCCAGGCTTGGCTCCTTGGGTTCCAGCATCTCCCAGTACTGGACTGGCACAGAGGGAGTGTTTAGCAAACTGAGTCTGGGCATCTGACAAGCTGTGCTCTGCCTGTGTGACAGAAAGAGCATCAGCCTGGCTACAGACAGGAATCAGATCCCTGATTTAACTTTGCAAGTCTCAGTCTTTTTTACTGTAAAATGGGAGAAAAACAGGGTGGACAAGATGATTATATGAATTATATGTAAATGTAGCATCAGGCTAACTTCCAGGCCTCTGTTTCCTCATCTACACATATCCCTCTTGAAAATGGAAGGAATCAGTGGCACAGAAAATGACTGTTACCGGGTTGGGGGTACGGTACGTCGTGTTCACAATGGAAGGAGAAATGTCTCATACAGTAGGCAGTAAATTAATGCTTCCTCCTCTCATGACAGCCCCAATAAGTCAGAGACAGCATCACTCTCAGGAAGGCCCCTTCAGAGGCCACAAGATACTTTGGTAACTGGCCCAGGACTGACACTGAAATCCAGACTACATTCCTGAGAAGGGGAGACTGAGAGGAGGTGCTGCTGCTCAGTGTGGAGTCCTAACCTGCTCATCCCTCTTGCCTCTGATTTTGCTTCTCAAGTCTCTCTCAGACTCCCTATCCTTTCTCCTCATGTCCAGTGTCACCCTCAGGTGGCCCACTTTGTGATCCAGACACCTATTGGGCATCTCCCCAGGAATGCTCTCCAAGTCCACCAGACAAAGCCACTGGGAACAGGAGCTGTTGGGGGCAAGAGTGGAGGTGGCAGGAGGCTAGTGAGGGGCTGTGACAGGATCTGGGAGGGGGACACTCAGGCTTGGACCAGGGTGGGGTTGTAGAGATAAGTAGGTGGATTCTGGACTTCTTTCGAGGACAAGGGACAGGACTTGCTGAGGGGCCAGATGTGGAGATGAAAATGGGAGGGGTCATCTATGGCCTTCATGTGCCCAGCCACCTATGTAGGGGGAACTCAAGCTCCCCCAGGTCTGGGGACCCAAGTGGGGATGAAGCCACGGTCTCATATCACCATATAATGACATGCTGTGCCCCAATGTGTGCTGGGGACACTTCTGCACACAGTCAGGAAAGCAGCTGTTCCTTATCCCCAGCTGCAGCCACACCCTGCACCTCCTATATGACCCCATAACACCCACTGCACTGGCATCCCCAGTAGCTGCTTCTCCAATATCCATCTGGCCCCTTCCTCTGCAGAATAGAGGGCTGAGGCTGACAATCTAGAGGGCCTGTGGCCATGGCAAAGGCCATGGAAGACTGGCTGAGCCACTGACCTTTGGTGCCAACCCAATGCCTACCAAGTCAAGTCCCTAACCTGCTCACAATCCCTCCATGGTTTCCCACTGCTGTTACAGCAAAACTACACTCGTGGGTGAATCCCTCTCCCAGGGCTCAGATCCTAACACTGCCTATGACTAGGGCTTTGACTCTCTGCTTGTATTACATATTGTGTAAATGGATAAGCCCCAAGTGGGTGTACAGATCCCTCCCAGCCTCTCATTGGTCTGACCACCTCAGCCCTTCCCACCTGCCCATGAGCTGTCCACACCCATCCCAGCCCCATGCTTGGTGGCTTCCAGTGCCCTGGGTAGAAAGTCCAAATTCTTTCCATCCTTGGCATTCAGGGCCCAGAGGTAACACTGCTCTGACAATGCCGTTCCTGCCTAGAACAGCCTCTGTTGCCCCCTTGTTGTGAGGGCCCAACTCAGGATCTTCTTTAACTCTTCTTACCACCACCACTACCACCACCACCACCACCACCACCACCACCACCACAGGCAGTGGCCTCTCAGTTGCTTCCCTTTTGTCCATGCCACAAGTATTAACTGAGCACCTGGTGTATGCCTGGCTTGCCCTGAAGGTATAGGATGACCAGGAGAGATCCAGGTCTGAAACTCAAGACCTCTGGGTGAGAAAAATAGCCCAATAGTCACACAAGAAAATGTGGAAATCACACCCATGATGGGTTCCGGATGAGAGAAATAGATGGGTATAATGGATGCGTGTAATGAATATAACCAGGGCTTGGGTACCCTTAAATAGGGTGTGTTCAAGGAAGGCTTCCTTATCTGTGGGCTTGATGGAGACTTGAAAAATGAAGAAAGGAGGAAATGGAGAAAATAAAGCTCTGGGCAGAAAGTACAGCAAGTGCAAAGGCCCTGAGGCTGTACCAGCTCACATTCTGGCAGTCCAGGAAGCTGCTTGGCTAGAGCAGAGTGAATGAGAAGGAGATGAACGGGGAGGAGGGGAGGAGGGGAGGAGGAAAGGAGGTCCAAGGGGCCAAACTCAAGGGGCCTTGGAGGCTGCGAGGATAAATGTGGGCTTATTTTTAGGGTGTTTTGGAGCAGGAGAGGCAAGAACCCATTTTCATGCCTGATCCAAGGCGATGAGGCTCTGCTGCCCCCTGGTGGCAAGTGAAGCAGCCCAGTGACTTCCGCTAAAGCCCCAAACTCTGCCTCTTTTTCCTCCAGGTAAAATTGCTCTCAACCAGTCAAAACTGACTCAGTTCTGGCTTAACACTGTCTCCCAGGTGCCCCCGGGACAACATAATCTGAGATTCTGTGCTTCTAAGGTCCTGAGTTTCCTCCTTTGCTAAATGGGGGCTATAGCACTCTGCCTCCCACTGGACATTTGGACTGGTCCACCATTACCTATGCAGATGTTGACCTAGCCACCTCCCTGCTTCTGCCATCTCTATTCCTGTCCTCTGTCCCAGAAGACTTTTCTTCACCTTAAGGCAGCCACAAAGGCTTTAAAAATCTGTTCTGCTCCAGGACCTTTGCACATGCAATTCCCTCTGCCTGGTGCCTCTTCCCCTAGTTTTGCCCACACCTCAGCTCAAACATAACTTCCACTGAGAGCTCCCTGTCTGAATGTACCTTGTTTGTCCATCCACTTGCTTACTACCCAATTCCTGAGAGCCCCATGAGTGAAGAGACTACATTCATTTTGTTCACAGCGATACTTAGCACCTAGCACACAGCAGGTGCCTAATAAATGCTGTTGACTAAATGAAGGTATCTGCCCATTGCCCAGTACCCAGTATGGTTGGTTTCCAAATTGTTCTCTCTTCTCCCCATTAAAGGCCTGTGAGAAGAGCCTGAGTGGCTCATTCACACTAAGGTTCAAAGGACTGATGGGCCATCAAATTCTAGACATCACTTACCCTTACATCTGTCCCCTCCCTGGACTTGTGCCTGAGCTGTTCAAGGAGCTCATGTATTCTGTCCTGTACAGGGGTAAGACTCTGAGCCCCATCAGTCAGAGGGTGGCTCAGACCCTTGACAGACTCTGGCAGCCAAGCTGGCCCTGCCAAGCTGGCCCTGCCGCTTGGTCCCCAGACATACTGAACCAAGAGAACTGGTATCTCCTCTTTGAGCCTCAGTTTCCTCAGTTGGAAAATGGGGTCAGGAAGGGTGCCTCCCTCCCAGGGTTGCAGAGGGAACTTAAGGCTGATGCTCAGCCAAACTGGTTCTTTTCTGCCTACACCTCTTTACTTGGTGAAGTTCAGTGCTTGAGGCTCTAATGGTGAACTCTCAGCCGTGTGTGTGTGTGTGTGTGTGTGTGTGTGTGTGTGTGTGTGTGTACATTCAGAAGGAGCAGCTTTCTGGCCAGCTGAGCTGGGTGTGGGGAGGATCCCTGAGGTCACAGCCTGGGAGCCAGGCTGATTCAGCAAGGGAGGGTCCTGAGCAGTCTGGGAACCCAGCACCTGTCTCAGGACCTTGGGCAACAGCTCAAGTTCTGTCCTCGCGTTGGCCACCTGTCAGACGGGGGACCTGCTGGCTATGGCTGAAAATGGAATTTCCCCATCAGGACCCTAGTGTGGTTCACAGCGCTATTTTATGAGGGGTAAACTGAGGCCCAGAGAGGCAAGGTCAGCAGCCCACAGTACCTTGGGGAGGGAGCTGGGTTTGGGAAGTTTCCAAGGCTTTGGGGTACCAGGGCATGTCTGAGCCCTGTCCTGCTTGCTGTCACTTACCTCCAGGGATGCAGTCCCAGGGAGGGGCTGCAAGGGCTGCAGGGGCTGCTGGGGCTCAGCAAGGATGGGCTCTGGCTACTCGGAGATAGACTGCAAAGAAAGAGGCCGGGGACAGTGATCCTGGCAGCGGCCCCTGTGTGTGGCCTAATCCAAAGGCCAACCAGGGCTGCGTACCAGGACTGCGGCTCTCAAGGAAAAGGAAAAAGGGGCCCAAGGCCCGGGATTCTGGGTCTCCAGCAGGCCTCGAGGGCGGGGCCAGACCGATCACCCAGGAAAGCTCCCTGGAGGCAGCGGCGCGACTCTGGACGACTTGAACGGAGACGGAGGGGAAGGGTGGTTGTCAGTCTGCCCCTCCCCCCCATTTTCCCCTTTTCCAGCCACTCACTCGAGAGTCAGCGCCGGGATGTGCAGCTTGTCCCTTCGGGACTTCATGGCGAGGCCAGGCGGCGTCTACACAGCCGGGTACCGACGCCCCCTTTGTGGCCCCCAAACCCTGCTCGTGGCGTGATCCGACAGGGACCGACAGACGCGAATGTGGGGACAGCATATCAGGCAGACGCGGCAGGAGGGCTGGGCCGCCAGGGGCGCGGGGGGCGGACTCGCTCTGCCTCGGGGCGGGGCTCGTAGCCCCGCACCTGCGCGCAGGCTCAGTCCAGCGGCAGTAGCGATTAGGGTGCGGGCAGGAGTCGCCGGTGTCATTTCCTCGTGGGAAGGGACACCGGGGCTGCCGTATTCCAGGCCCGCAGACTACACGGACGGAAAGGAAGGGCTGTCACTGCATCCCGTGCCCGCATTATAGCTCCATCGCCTAGACCCGCCCCTCCCGGCCTCGGCGCTTTCCCAGCTCTCTGGGGTCTCCTGGACTCAGGATCCGAGCAGGCCCCGCCCCTATCCTCCAACCCCGGCATTGGCGACCCCTGGCGGCGGGTCTCAGCCTCAGGGGCGCACACTCCAGGCCCCGGCCGCGCCTCCAGGTCCGTGCTCCGCGGGTCCCTCAGCCAGATCTGACTTTGGCCCCACCTGCCCCTCCTCAGCGAAGCCGCCCCTACACGACCACCCGGGGCGCCCCGAGTCCCACCCTCCCTCATGCCTTGCCAAGACCCCGAAGGACGGGGGTCGTCTGTGTCTGTCTCTGGTCCCCTTGAATCATTGGGTGGACCCAGTCTGGTACACCGCAGGTGGCAGAGACTAAACAACGCTTAGGGAGTCTTTGTTCTGATTCTGGCCCGTGGCATAGGACTTTGCCCTCCGTGGTTCGGACTGATTCAGTGTCCTCCACCCCACCCCTGGGCAAATGCTGCTTTCAGGGCAATGTCCAAGACCCAGCCCCTATTGGGGCCGGGCTCCTCCCCGCCAGTGGCACTATCCCCAGTCCAAGGAGAGCAGATGGTCAGGGTCTGAGGGCCACTCTGTCCTCATCCCCACCATCAGATTTCACTCTCACCCAGCCCCCAGGACCCCTTCTTTCTTTTCTCCCTCCCATCTCCCCTGTGCTCACTCACTCCAGCTACTCCTGTCTCCAAACTGTTCTTCCAATGCCAAGCTGGTTCTCACCTCAGGACCTTTGCCCATGCTGTCCCCTCTGCCTGAAATGCTGTTTCCCTCAGACTTTCCCCCTGACCTCTTCTTCCTGTTCCGGATTTAGGCTCAAATGTCACTTCCTCCAAGAGGCTCCACATCTTCAGGGCTAAAGCTGCCCCCCAGCCCCTCTATCTATTTCATTTCTTCCCTTCATAACATCACTTCACCAACACTCAACCCAAGAGAGTGCGAACTGCATAGGCAGGATCCAACAATGACTAGTCCCTGTGTCCCTTCTGCCTGGCACACAGTAGGTGCTCAAAAAAAGCTTGTTGAGTGAATGACTTCACAGATGAGCAAGAAATTTGTACTCCCAACTTGGTCGAACACAGCCCCCAAAGAGGGGGGTGTCTGCACTCATGCACTTCCAGACCATCAGCACAAGGTAAACCCTTCCCTCTCCAGGGCTTTGGTTTCCCTATCTGTTAACTAGTGAAGGCATTGAACAAAATATTCTTTGAAACTTTGGGGATCCAAAAATGCCAACGTACAGGAATGCTTATGTAACCCTGAATGATACAATTTTCTATCCATGTTCCCTGAAAGAGTGAGCTCCCTGTCATGGGAGGCATGTAAGCTGCTTCCAGTATATTAGGTTGTAATTCTCGAGTCTGGACTCTGGATACCAGAGAAGTTTGCCTTCTTCTGAACTGGGTGCCCTTGAGCCAGTGACGCAACCCCTTTTTCACCCGTTTCCTCATTTGCAAACTAGCCTGGGCCTCCTAGCCTGTGGTGAGGCCAAGTGAGGTACTTGTGATGTACTTTGCAAACACCGGGAATAGGATCAAGGTTGGAAGTTTTGTTGTAATTATTAAATAAATTCACAATTTGGAGGCTGCTGCTGAAATATCTGTGCCCAGGACCACAGGGCCCCCACCCAGCCTACCAGTTCCAGGTGAACTCACCCCCGTCCACGGCGAGGCAGGCTCAGCTCCTTCTGAAAGAAGATGAAAACCGGTCATTTCCAGGGAGACAAGCCTTTCTCATCCCTAGCCGCCCACCCATCTCACCCCCAGTTGGCTCCGTGTGCACACTGCTCCAGCCTATGCCTTCTTTCTGCTTTCCCTCACACTGTGCTCAGCTCTGCCTCAGAATCTTTGCACCGGTTGTGTCCTCTGCCAGGACCACTCTCCCTCCTCTCTGGTGCTATTTAATTGCAGCTCATCCCTCAGGTCTCAGCTCAACCATCCCTTCCTCCTGGACTCCCAATCTACCTCCTTGCCCAGCTCATACCCTACTGGTATTAAAAATAACTCCATTATTGAAAATAAATTAGTTATATTTTAAAAGAAGTATGTCAATAGTGGCTAAACACTAATAATCTGTAGAGGAAAGAGAAGTTCCTGAGTCAGCCTCACCCTACCCCTCTCAGATCTGAAAGCCATTCCTCCTTCATCCTCTGCAAAGACTATTGAGGTTTGGGTCCTGGGCACTGGTGGGGAGTAGGGCACTGACCAGTCATTCCCTATTGAAGACCCTTTTAGAGCTCAGTAAGCTGATCTGCCCAACCCAGGGTGCCCTCACCACATGCAGGGCAAAAAAGCCCTGAGCTTGGGGGCTATTGTGACCCCAGAGTCCATCCTCAAATGTGACTCACCCAAGAGGGTTTTTAAATTCTCAAAATGCCGTGTAGCACAAGTTTAGAATCTGGGGACACCAAGACCTGGGTCCAGATCTATTACCTTTTCTCTCCTGGCTGTGGGACCTTAAACAAGTGACTTGTACTTATCTCTCTCCTCTGCAATTTGGAGATAATATTGGGAGGGCTCCCGGGTAATCAGCCATTATTATTTGTATTATTGTTGTTGCTGCGTGTTGTTGCCCTCAGCAAGAGTCTCTGCCGACTATGAGACTACCTGGTAAATTTTACATTTACCGAGCCGCCTACTGTGCATCAGGAGCAGGGTCCCTTTTTCACAGGCAGGGAAACTGAGGCGCGGAGGGAAGCCAGCCTCCCACCCTCTTGGTGGAGAATCCAGGTCTCTGGACACCACACACACACACAAAAGTACACGTGGGGGCGGTCGCATCCAGGACACATTACTACTTTTACTCAGGGTGGGCTCCGGCTGCCCACTTCCAGAGCAGAGCGTTCGCTGTGGCAACCAGTGAAGTCATCGGCCCCCGCAACCAATTGGAGGGGGCCGGAGGCTGCCTGCAGCGGGACAACTCCGCTGGAGAAGTTGGCAGGGTTTCCCTGGCAGGGGAAGAGGAGGGTCCATGGAGGTGTTGCGGTCGCCCAGCTACCTTGAGCTCAGAAAACCGAGCTCACCGTTCAAGGTGGGAGGAGGTTGACCTGCCACCCTGAGGTCTCCGTCTGTTTAAATACCTCTGTGGACAGAGCACTCACCACCATTCAGGGCAAGAGGTCATAGACCCAGGAACCACCACCACCACCACTACTAGGGTCTCCTTCTGACCCCTCCAATTGTAATGGGATCTTATGCCAGCTCCCCCTCTGCCCCCCAACTCTTACTAACCAGAAAAACAGGGAGGAGCTGGGATCTGAACCAAGGGTACTGGCTGCACCCTTCCTCATCCCAGCCTTTTCCTTCCAAAGCCTCCGACAGCCCTGGGTTCCCAGTCCAGCTACCCCTCATCTGGGCTGTGTAACTCCCGCCAAGCATTTCACCCCTCTGTGCCTTAGTTTCCTCCTTTGGAAAACGGCCCAGTTACATAGAGCCCTGAGAGGAATCAAGGAGCAAGCTCAGGAGTGGCTTCTATAAATCAGAGCCAAGACAATAATTTTGTGAGGTTAATAATAACCACCAATTTAACCATAAATATTAATTTGCTTCCAAAATACAAAAAGATGTGAAGTGGCAGAGAGAGGTGAGGGAAGATGAGCAGTCCTCCTACTCCCACTCTCCCCATGTCCCCCACCCCCCCACCCCCACCATCCCACCACCCCTACTGGGCAAATGTTGGGCCTACACAGAACTCTCAGAACTCTCCAGGCACCACCCCCAAACTTTGGCTTCCTGCATCATCTGCTTCCACCCTCAGGCCCCTCTTGGCTGCCTATTCCCCACAGAGTAGAGTGGCTCCTGCCTAGAGGGGAGTAGGAGGGGGACCATAATTCCCTGGAACTGCCCTTTAAAAATATTTACAGCATCTTCTTCTGTGTTTGGCTGGGCCTGGCCATACTGCCTCCATTCCAGAAGCCTCAGCTCCACCCTGAGGAACCCCCAGTCTGGAGGAGACAGAGCAGGGCATAGACACCCCATACCGGAGGCATTACAGGGGAACCAGAAGGAGAGAAGAGGCTGGAGGAGGGTGTCAGGCTGGGCCAACAGGCTGGTGGGAAACAGTAGGGTAGAGGTGTGACTCAGCAAGGTGGGCAAGAAGCCCCATGGGGAGTTGTCAGTGGGAGCCAAGTGGGAGAGATGTCATCAGGGACCACATCGAACAAGCACGAAGTGCATCCTGGAGGAGGGGAATAAGTGGAAATGGGCCATAAGGAAGCAGGGTGGACCTTCCAGCAGCCACAGAGATAAAATCCAGACACAGGCTCTAGCCAGTTTCTCTGCCCCTGGGTGCTCTGTTTGAGGATCTAGTGTTTTAAAATTCTGTTGTTGCCCAGCCAGCATGGCTCAGTGGCTGAGCATCAACTAATGATCCAGGAGATCGAGGTTCGATTCCCAGTCAGGGCATGTGCCTGGGTTGTGGGCTCGATCCCCAGCCTTGGGGATCATGCAGGAGGCAGCTGATCAGTGACTCTCCCTCATCATTGATGTTTCTATCTCTCTCTCTCCCTTCCTCTCTCTGAAACCAATAAAAAAATATTTTTAAAAAATAATAATAAAGTTCTGTTGTTTAAGCCCAGCTGGTATGGCTCAGCAGTTGAGCATCGACCTATGATCTGGGAGATCGCTGTTGAATTCCCGGTCAGGGCACATGCCTGGGTTGCAGGTTCCATCCCCAGAAGGGGGCGTGCAGTAGGCAGCTGATCAATGACTCTCTCATCATTAATGTTTCTATCTCTCTCTCCCTCTCCCTTCCTCTCTCTGAAATCAATAAAAGTATATTAAAAAAAAAAAAAGTTCTGTTGTTTGCAAGTGGGAAATGATGAAAAAATAATAGTAGTCGTGGTAGTAATGACAGTCCATGGTAACTGGCTCCTATAAATGCTACACAGAAGTCCGAGCTTGACCCAAACCAGGAAGGGCCAGTCTCCACTCTTCCCCTGACCCACAGCCAACACAAACTGGTGGCCTGCAAACTAGTGGCCCAATAACTGGTGGCCCATGGGCCAGTGTGGGTTGGTTTGGAGGAGAAGCAGGACATGCCTGGATTTAAACCCCGATTCTATCACCTACTCGATGTGACACCTCAACAGTGGCTACATTTCCCTGAGCCTCAGTTTCCCCTTTTGTAACATGGGACTCATCAGGAAATGGGTGCTTCCTCACAATGGAACAGGCCCCTACATTAGCAGCGCCAGTTCCTGACGTTAGCAGCGCCCCCACTCGCCTACCCAAAGGCTGTTTCTCTATTTTAAGAGGCCGCGGGCGGGGCTCGAGTCTAACTGGGACTTCAGGCGGGGCCTGTCCCTTCACAATACCCCATTGCTCACTAGTCCTGTCCCACCCCCTCCTCTAGGCCCAGGCCCCCCACTCGGGTTTCTGCCCTCCGCCTCTCCTCCTGCCTCCCCACCCCCACGCCGCCCTCGGGGGTTTCTGCCCCGCAGCTCTGCCGGCGTCCTCCCTAACGCCCTCCCCCGCCTCAACGCAAGGCGCCTCACCACCTCTGGCGAGTTCGCGGTCCCGCAGCTGACTGGGTTCAAGGCTCACCTTTCCCCTTCTTCGCCAGCCTCAGTGCCCCCCCCCCCCCGTCCTTTCTAGTTCTAGCAGCCCTCAGCCTCTTTCATTTCCCCAAATACCCTGCCCGCCACCCGCCGCTGCCTCCTCGGCCCCATCAACGCTTGGTCAGTCTCCGTTAGCTGGTGTGCCCGAGCGTCCCCCATCGCAGCTGACCACTTCGCAGGGTCACTGCTGCTCTGGCTTTCATCTTTCCCACCAGACTGGGAGGTCCAGGAGGAGGGTACCAGAGGGTGGGGAACATCGGCTGCCTCTGCAGAGCCAGGCACACAGAAGGCACTAATAAATATTTGTTGGGTCAATGACGAATTCCAGGTTCCCCACTTGCAACCTGGTGGCTTCAAAGGGGTGTGGTTTAAGCCCCATAGGGAAATGGATAGATTCTGTTAATTCCCAGAGAGGTCAAAGAAGTTGCCGCTCGGGTCACAGGGCCCCTGCGTGGGTCCGAACATAGGCCTCTGAGCAACCTCCTGAACACCAGCCCTGGTCAAAAAAGGGGTGCTCTTATGGCGCACGGGGAAACTGAGGCCCGAAGAAGCAAGGGTGCCTCCTGCAGCCCACCTCCCACCTAGTCAATGAGCAGTGGCTTGTGTCCAAGAGAGCTGGTTAAAGACTCCGAGTTAGATCCCCGCTGGGAGACCTCGGCTTAGTGGCTTTCCCAGACTCGGTTTCCTCATCTGACAAATGGGCGCCTGGACAGCCCCAACCTCCCTGGATTGCCTTAGGGGTGAGCTGAGGCAGGGGCGCCGTAGCAAGTTTTAATACCCATTAATTAATATTAGTGTATCACTCTAATGGGATTAATACGACGAGAAACATATGGTGAGCGCTCAAGGGCTGCTGTTGCTCATATTATTATTAGAGCAGCTGGTGGGGGAAGGCAAATCTCTCAGCCCTTTCCTCAGGCTAGCGCTCGCGGCTTCAGTTTCCCCGTATGTCAAAGGAGACATACCCCCTTCCCACCAGGCAAGCACTTTGAGAAGCAGTTGGGCAAGAGGGAGAGATCAGAATGCCTCTGCCTCAGTATCCTCTGGCCCCCCGAAGCCCCGCCCCGGTCCCCCGGCCGGGTTCAATAGGCCGCGCGCCCGCCCGCGCTGGGGCCTCACCTGGAGCCCACGGCGCCGCAGGAGACTCGGCTCGTCCATGGTCCGCTAGTCCTTGCCTCGGACACGCCCCCGCCTCTGCCCCAGCCTGCGAGGCCCCGCCATTGGCCAAGCCTGTCAGCTGACTCGGATTGACCCCGCCCCTCCTGGGGAGCCCCCCATAGAAGGCCCCGCCCCCACTGGGAGGGCCGGCCCCGCCCTTGAAGGCCCCGCCCCATTTTAAGCCTAGAAGTAAACATTTTTCACTGAATCCTTCTAGATCTGAGCATTTAGGATCTAGATCTGATCCTTCTAGATCTGAGCAAATCCTGTGTTTTTTTTGAGCATTATCACCCCCATTTTGCAGATGAGGGAACTGAGGCTCAAAGAGGTTAATTTATGTGCTCAGGCACAAAACAGCTGGTAGGGTGAGGTGTGTGAGGCACCTTTGTGCAAAATTTAAGCCTGACCCCCCCCCAAACTCAGTAATCATGATAGGTAATATTTTAACACAATATTTTTAAAAATAAAAATTAATACAAGGATGTATTATCTACTAAACATCAATATTTTAAATAAAGACAGTATCAAACTTTGCCCTTGCACTACCCTGCTGCCTCTCTTGCCTCACCCTAATTCTGATCCCAGTCCCAATGAAAGTTAATTTACAAAACACACAGTCACTGTAGTTGCCAGTTTCTTTTCTTTTTTTAAATCCTCACCCGAGAACATGTTTTTTGTTGTTGTCCTCCCCCCCTTTTATTGATTTGAGAGAGAGAGGAAGAGAGAGGGAGAAAGAGAGAGAGAAACATCAATGTAAGAGAAACATCGATTGGTTGCCTCTGGCACGCACCCTGACTGGGGATCGAACCCTCAACCCGGGTAAGTGCCCTAACTGGGAATGGAACCCTTGACACTTCCGTGCACAGGACTCTCCATCCAATTGAGCCACACTGGCCAGGGTTGCCAATTTCTTTGTTGAGGATGGATGCCTTTGAAGAGTGCCAAACTGGATATCTGGCTAAGTGCCTTAAGAGGACCACCTCATAACAAGGTATCTGATGATAATTGTTCAGCCCCACTTTGCAGAATGAAAACAAAGTCCCAAGATAGTATCCACATTCTCTCTTTTACTGGGACTCCCACTGCCTCTGCAGCTGCAGGTTCCTTCTGCTGCCGCACTGTTGGACTTGGACATTAAAGTACGTCAAGCCGAAGGGTGCCCTCAAGGGGGTCATCCACCCAATTGCCTGTGAGGTTCTGTAGGACTCACCAAGTTATGGTGGCTAGATTGAGCAAATAAAAATACAGGACTCCCAGGCAAAACTTGTTCTTCTCATACATAGTTTAAAATTTAATTTTAGATAAACAATGAATAATTTTTCAGTATAAGTCCCATGCAGTACTTGGGACACAGTTATGCTGAAAAGTTGTTTATCTGAAATTCTAATTTAACCGGGTGTCCTGTGTTTTATCTGGCAACACTACACTAAATGGACTTCAGGTTGTGGCTTGCATATCCCAGGTGATGGGAAGCTCATGCCCTATAATGGCCAACTGTTCTGTTTCTGGCTAGTTCTGCTTAAAAGTTCTCCTGTAGTCCAGGCTAGGGTGGACATGTGACCTAGAGTCTTTATTCACTTCAGCCACTGTGATTAGTTTAAGGTGGACGTGTGACTCAAACTCAGCTAATCAGTCTCCCTGGGACTTAGTCTGGAATCCTGGGGGAAAAAGAGGTTTCCTGTACTGGAGGTGGGCTGGACAAATGATGAGCTGCTGGATGAGGAGCCACCAGAGAGGTCTCAAATGCCCCTGCTTTATCTGGAGAACTCCTACACAGAACTCCTTCTAAAATGACCCTTTAATGACCAAGAGGGAGCGCTTACTGACTGAATGACTGAATGAATGCAATTTTTTCATGCTGAACACCTATATATCCTTCAAAATCCTCTTCATATTCTCTTTGAGAAGCATCAGAGGACATTTATTGAGGAAATATATATTTTTTGTGAACTACACATCCATCAAAACCCTTCTCAGATGTCTCCATAAGGGTCATCAGGAACTGTGATTGTTGAATGAAAGAATGAATTTTTTTTTCTTGGTAACCTTCTATGTATTTTTTGAAACATCCTCAAATGATCCTCTGCAGGCATCAGAAAATCCTGGTTGAGTGAATGAAAAATGTTCTTACTGGTAAATGATGCCTATTAATGTGTTTGTTAAATAAACTGATAGCTTTTCTCCTTGCAAATTCCTACTCATCTTCAACATTCTCCTTAGATGCCCCTCAGGGGCATGAGAGTCTCTTGACCACATGGAGGTAAGTAGCTCAACCCTCCTCAGACTGAAGATTGCTTTCTAGGGGAAGAAAACGGAAGCCAAGGGGGTGGGGAAGTTCTGTGGTTCCTCCTGACAAGAATTTTGATTTCCGGGGGTGAGGAGATGCCTATAACCTTCCTGCCTGACTTCCTCTCCCCCTAGTTTGTGGGGCATCTGAAAGTGGGGCAGCCCTGGGGGCATACCTCAGCTGTGCTTCTGGGTCACCTGGGAGGAACCAATAAGGGTCCCACAGGCCTTCCTGGTGTAAAAAGCAGGCAGGACAAGGGAGGGTGGGGTGTATGTGCAAAGACTTGGAAGGTGGGCTGTGGTGAACCTCTGGGTAAACCTTGGACTGTGACCTCAATAAGTGTAGAAACATCACCTAACGTGTGTGGCTAGGGTCTTGCCCACAAACCCACCATGGCTCCCCAGTGCCCTTGGGAGAAAGCCCAGCCCCTCAATCCATCACTCCAGGCCCTGGCAGGCCTCACCACCTTCATCTTGCCCATGGAGCCCTGGACCCATCATGTTCATCTTGGTGTTACTCAAAGTGTGTCCCCTGAACTTTGCCTCTGCTGTGCCCTCTGCTGGGAATGCCCTGTAATTATGTAAACCAAGAGCCTCCTTCTCTGGGCAGCCCTTCTGCCGTCCTTTGGAACACTCTCAGACTCTGCCCTTCCCTAACCCCAAGGAGCTGGAGGCACCTATGTCCAGCTCTCTCCCCACCCTATCTCTTCTTCTCCTTCAGTGTTTTTCCAGCCGCTGCTCTGATGTTGGGGGGATGGGAAAGAGGTATGACAAGAGCAAGGGCCAGTGCAGAGGGAGGGTCCCAAACCAATGATTAATCATATTGGCTTTCTAGTGGGCAGCATCCTTTTTATCTTTCCTGCAACCCATTGTGCAGATGGGAAAGCTGAGTCCTGGGAGTGCCAACCTTGGTGGGGTGGGAGGAGGGGGTTAGCCCTGGGGCATGGGCCTTACTCTTGAAGGGGCAAAGCTCAGCGCCACTGTTGGGCTCTGTCTCTCCATTTCTTCACCTTCAGTCTCGGGTGCCTCGGGGCTCAGTTTCCCCATGAGTGAAACAGGACACATGATGGTGTCTCTTGGAGGAGGAGGTGTCTTAGAATCGTTGAGAGGGGTCAATGAGTTTGCCAGTTTCTCCAACTACCTCTTCCATCTTTCTTTATGTTTCTCTCAATCTTTGTCTCTGTCTCTGTATCTGCCCTTCCCCCAGGTTTCACACTTCAGTCCTGAAATCCATTCTGCCCCCTGGGCCTGGCCTGGGCCCCACTGCACTGCTGGTGACACTGTGTGGGGTCACAGGGTCCCCGTCCCCACTGTGCCAGGCCTGGAACACTGCCTCTTTGTTCCTGTAGCTCTGACCTCATGGCTTGCTGGACATCTGACCCTGGCTGGCACAGCTAGCCCTTGGGACTGGGATCCTCAGAAGAGAGAACTCCTTTCTGCCCACCTTGGCCTCAGTTTCCCCAGATGCTCTCCCCCAGCAGAGACCCTCCCCCTGCTCCTCAGTTCTACTGGGCTTCATGAACATTTTCTTTTTAGCTGAAAATCACATAACATAAAACAAACAGTTTAAATGGTGTAATTCAGAGGCATTTAGCACATTCATTATGTTGTGCAACAAGCACCTCTGTCTAGTTCCAGAGCATTTCATCACCCCAAATAATACCTGGTCCCCATGAGCAGTCACTCCCCACCTCCCCTCCCCCAGCCCATGACAACCACTAATCTACTTTCTATTTCTATGGATTTGCCTGTTCTGGTCATTTCATATCAGTGGAATCATACAACATGTGGGGTTTTGTGTCTGGCTTCTGTCACTCAGCATCATGTTTTTGAGGTTCATCCACATTGTAGCATGAATCTTCTCCATGGACATTTTGGGCCTTTGTTGACAGTGGGGAGAGAGGGTGAAACACTGAGACTTCCAGGGGCCAAGAAACAGACACAGAGGTAAGACTAATTTGAGTCTGGAGGAAGCAAGGAGACTCTTCAGGAGCTGAGGACCAGGGTGTCCTGAAGCTGGAGTTTGGGAAATGGGGAGGTGGACATTTTGGGGGCTCAGTGTACAGCAAGCACCTCATAACAATTTGTTGGGAGAGTGACCTCAGACATCCAAGGACACTGGGCTCCCATTTAACTACTGAGTCCCAAAGGTTGTCCAGAGAGGGCTAGAAACCTGGCCAAGGACACAGAGCCCCAGGCCACCCAGGGGACTAGCGCTTGGTGTCCAGCTTGGGTCTGGGGCCAGCAGAACAGAACCCCAGACCAGGAATCCTGGGTCTGACTTGACCCCCAAGTAGGTTGTGGCTGGCATGAGGCCATGACCACCACCACTGAGCTGACTTCCTGGGTTTCTCTTTCACTTTGACTTGCCCGGGAGGGGCCATGACACCTAACTTTTTTTAAAAATCTTTTTAGTCTTCTTTCTTGCTCAGCTTCAAAGTGTTCAGGGGTGAGAACAAGGCAGTTGGGGTCTCACTGGCAGCGCAAAAACTCTTCTGAGGCCATAGGTCCCTGAGGGGACCTGATGGGGCAGCGAGTGGCCAGGCTGGTCCCGCTCCTCCTCTTCCTGCTCCCAGGACAATGTGGTAAGTTTTCCACCCTGGTGCCACTGCTTTTCTTGCTGGGGGTCATGTGTGTGGAGGGCCAAGGACCTGGGTTCCAGGGCTGGTTTTGTGTCTCTGTGCCTTTCTTTTTCTGTTGTATGGATGATCAGTGAATCGTGGCTTCTGGGCTCAGACTTGGGCATCTCCCCTCCAGTCTTGGTCTTGTCTTATGTAGAATGGGCTGGATCTTTGAATCTTTCCCACCCACCTCCCATAGTTCAACGAGAAATAGTTAAGGAAGGGATATTGAGCGAGTGTGTCTATGATAGATATGCCTAACACAGTATTAAGTATTATATATTCTCTCTCTCCAACTTGTGGAATCCGGTGGGAAGGGGCCCAAACTCCTGTGGATGCTTGGGTTTGGTCTCTCATTCCAGCTCTACTGTTGCTGTTGTGTGATCTTGGACAACTTTTTGCCTCTCTGTTCCTTGGTTTCCTTCTCTGTAAACTGGGGATTCGCAAAGTTTCAGGGCCTCTTGGTGTCAGGCAGGGCTGGAGACCAGGAGACCCTGGATTGCTTTGGAGGAGCAGCCCGAGAGACTGTTGGGTAGATAGGTAGGTGGGTAGGGAGATGGATGGATGGATGGATGGATGGATGGATGGATGGATGGATGGATGGATGGATGGAAGTGTGGATGGATGGATGGGTGGATGGATGGATGGATGGATGGATGGATGGATGGATGGATGGATGGAAGTGTGGATGGATAGATGGGTAGATGGATCGATGGATGGATGGATGGATGGATGGATGGATGGATGGATGGATAGTTGGATGGATGAATAGCTAGAAGGATGGGTGGATGTGTGAGTGGGCAGATGGGTAGATGGGTGAATGGATGGATAGATGGATAAGAAGACGGGTGGATGAGTGGGTGGGTGGGTAGGTGCATAGATGGAAAAGTGGGTGAGGGGGTGGATGGTCACTCGGCCAGCCCCTAGGCCGAGCCCCTCTCCCTATGCAGTGAAAGGCTGGGACTGTCATTATCTCTTCGTTGTCTTTACAGCAGAAGCCTGTGGTATCAGCAGGTGCTGTTTTCAGGACCCACCATATCGGAATGCAGATTCAGGTTGGGGCAATTTTCATTGGGGTTGTGCCGGGCTCTAACTGACAAATCCCTAGCAGCCCCTCCCTCAGCTCCCCCCTGCCTACCAAAGACTCGGGCCCTCCTGGGGTGTGGGAGCTCCTACCTGACAGTCTGCCAGCTTGTCCTCATCCAGCTCCGGTGTCCTGGAGCAGTCATCCTCTCTGAGCCTCGTCTCCTCCCTAGCAGGGTTACAGGGCCTGTGTCTACGTCTGTTTAAATTGATCAGCATGTGGGACAGAGTATCTGTTAAATATTTTGAATTTTAATACCCCCCCCCCCGCAGGCATTGCTGGAATATTTAAGTTTGCAATGCACCCCACTAAGGTTCTGCCACTGAGCAAGTGGGTCATCCATTCTTTTGTTCAAGAAATGTTTACTGAGCACTTACTATGTGCACACACAGCCCTAGACATGAAGGAATTAGCTACAAGCCCAAATGTCCTCCTGGGGTCATAGCCTCATGTGGGAGGTAGACAACATCAATAAATGCATATACCCCCTACAGTGACATGCACAGAGCAGGATGAGGGATGGAGGCGGAGGGGGCTGCTTCCGGTTGGCTGGTGATGGGG
The DNA here is from genome assembly GCF_964146895.1 of Miniopterus schreibersii. NCBI lineage: Eukaryota > Metazoa > Chordata > Mammalia > Chiroptera > Miniopteridae > Miniopterus > Miniopterus schreibersii. Next base: position 73,806,946 of record NC_138105.1, on the reverse strand, counting down.
GGGGAGTGGGGGGTGACATGAAGGAAAAACTAGAATGTCAAGATCTGGGGGAAGGGCACAGTATGTGCAAAAGCTCTGAGGTGGGAGTGAGCCTGGTGTTTGAGGGCCCATGAGGAGGCTGATGTGGCTGGAGCAGGGGGAGCAGGGGGGCTGGCAGGAGCCAGGAGTGAAGGGCACAGGAGGGTGCTAGGAGCTGTTCAGACTGTGGAGACACCAGATTACAGAAATGTCACAAAGATTCATCTCGAGGGTATGTCAGCACAGAGACCCCTCCCCTACTCTGGTCTGTTCTCACACCTCCAGGATTCCCTCCAGGCTCAGCTTCAGGTCCCAGAGACCTGAACTGCTACCGGATATTTGGTGCTCGTTATGAATGCTCCTGGGAGTATGAGGGCCCTGCAGCTGGAGTCAGCCATTTCCTGAGGTGCTGGTGAGGACCCTTTCCCTGACCCCAACCCTCCCTCACCCACATCCTGCCATAGCTCCTGACCCAGTTCCCCCGCCCTTCGATGTGTGATCACAGCCCAGGGCTGGTCCTTGCCTCTTCCTGGGACTCAATTTCTCATGTGAGCAGAGGGTGGGGACCCTGTGTTTTGAGGGGTGGGCTTGGGTGGGAATTCCAAGCTGGGCAGCAATCAGGGTCCCTCTAGCCCTTCTCTCACCCTCACCCTCTCACTCATTTGTTTGTTCATCCATCAATTCATTCTTCCCTTCTCGTTGTGAAAGCTCATGGTGGGAGATCTGGGGTCCCACAAGCCCCTCAATCCCAGGCTGATCTCCAGTGCACCCCCAGGCTGGGGAGGGGAAGTCAAAAGGGCAGAGAAGGATGTGGGGATGTGATGCACACTGTCTGCCATGGCTGAGATGTTTCTGGGGTCCACTAGATTCAGCATCAACACCCTCCTTCCTGCAGCCTCGGGTCCAGGCACTGCTGCTACTTCTCTGCAGGCACAGCCACCAAGCTGCAGTTCTCTGAACAGGATGGTGTATCTGTGCTGGACAATGTCACTCTCTGGGTGGAATCCTGGGCCGCCAACTGGACAGAGAAGTCGCCCAAGGTTACCCTGAATCTATACAGCTCTGGTCAGCACCCCGTTGCCCTCCTCTTCTGGTTGCCCTTTCTCACACAGAGATGCCTCTGTCCCCCAAGCCTAGACCTGGGGGGATTCTGGGCCCCTAGCAAGAGGCTTGAAAATTCCAGCTATTTACACATCAAAGACTGTTGTGTGACTTGGCAGAGTCTTCCATGGTTCCCTTACCTATCCCCTACTACTGGACACTCAGGTTGCTTTTGGTTTCTCCCTGACACTGTAATGGTGCCAGGACCCTGCTGGGTTTTTAAACTGTTTTTATGAATCAACAACATGCATTTGGCATACAGTCATAGAGCTGCTGCTGCGCACCACACTGAGCCATAGGGGCCATAGGCAGGGCCAACTGAAGTCACAGCCTTGGACTGGGACTAGAATGAAGCCAGCGAGGTACCGCCTTGGGAACAACATTTTAAGGGGATGCCAAAAGAACCCTCAGTGGTTAATAAAAACAACACTGCAATGCAATATTTAAAAAAATAAAAATTAATGTAAAAAAACCCATGATGTACAAAATATCAAAATGTTAGATAAAGACAGGATCCAACCCTGTATTTGTACAACCTTGCCTCACTTGCCTCACCCTAATCCTGACCCTGCCTCTGCCTTCATGGAGCCCAGATTCAAGTGGGGGTGATGGATGAGGCGTGATCAATTCACATGTTGAGATACTACTGGGAGGTCAAGGTGATGCCTCCAGCTCAAGCTGAGTCCTGAAGGATATTGAATCCAGCAGAAAGAAAGGTGGGGAAGTGTGCTCCCCGTGGAGAAATGTGTACCACAGCAAGTGCAAAGGACTGAGGTAGAATTGGGTATGACAAGATGATAGATGTCTCAGGCTCCTTGAAGTGGGTCTAAAAAGATTAGTAAGATTTCCCTAATAGTCATTTAGAAAACAGAATTAATTACCGTCTTGTCAGCAGTTGGCAAGAGTGCCTATCTCAGCACAACCTTGTCAGCAATGGGTGTTACTATTTTAAAGATCTCTTCACTAACAGGATCCTGTGTATAAAACTTGACTCTTTGACCTATAGAATTCTAGGCTTAGGCAGGAACTTCAAGGGTGTCCCTGATTCATGTTTGGAAGACTTGGTTGGTTACCCTGGGCTGGGCGAGGTGTGGGCAGATTTTCTGGAATTTTGGGGACCAACAGCTCACACAAATGTCGGCTTCCCCTCCCCAACCTCCACCTCTGCATCCAGTTAAATACGACCCTCCGCCAGAAGACATCAAAGTGTCACGGTTAGCAGGGCAGCTGTGCATGGAGTGGGAGACCCCAGCCCGCCAGGAGAGCGCTGAGGTGCAGTTTCGGCACCGGACACCTGACAGTCCATGGAAGTTGGTGAGTTTGTTTCCCAGGTCAGGAGTGGGCACAGGCCACCGGGGCAGTGTCACCATCTCTATATCTATTTCCCCTCCCACTTGGCCTCCACTCTTGCCCCATGTCTAGCCTCTAAGGTCTCTCTGACATGCAGCTCTGATTGTGACCTCCCTTGTTCATACACCCTCCATGGCTCCCTAATCCCCTCAGGAGGGCAGCATTGTCCTCAGCCAGCCCTAGGGGCCCTCACTTGCCCTGTGCTTCCTCGGGCACCCTCCTGAATGGCCATCATTCTCTACCCATGCCCTGGATTCCCAGCTTCCTTGCCTTTGCACATTAAGTTTCCTCCACGTGCTTGGCCTCCCTCTCCGTATGAGCACATGGAACACAGCTCTCCCTCAGAATCCAGCTCAAGGGCCACCTCTTCCAGGAAGCTGCCCTTCTACCCATTCCTTCTTCTTTCCCTCCCTTCCTTCTTTTTTAAAAATTTAGACATGCCTTGGCCAGTGTAGCCCAGTGGTTAAAGTGTTGTCCTGTGCACTGAAGGGCCCCAGGTTTGATTCCCCGTCAGGCCACATACCCAGGTTGCAGGTTCCATCCTTGTTCGGGGCACATGAGGCAACAGATTGATGTTTGTCTCTCATACAGATGTTTCTCTCTCTCTCCTGACCCTCTCCCTTCCTCTTGCTATAGAATCAATGAAAAACATATCCTCGGGTGAGAATTAAAAAAATTGAGATATAATTGACATATAACATTATATTAGTTTCAAGTGCATAATGTAATGATTCAATATTTGCACATATTGCAAAATGATCACCACAATAAATCTAGTTAACTTCTGACACCACACGTAGTCACAGGTTTTCTTTTTCTCGCGATGAGAACTTTTAAGGTCTACTCTCTTAGCAACTTCCAAATCTGCAACACAGTATTGTGAGCTGTAGTCACCGTGCTGCACATCACATCTCCATGACTACCTTGTAACTGGAAGTTTGTATCTTTTGACCACCTTAACCATTTTGCCTACCCCCAACCCCTGCCTCCCTGCCTGTGGCAACGACTTATCTGTTCTCTGTATCCACAAATTTGGTTTTCTGTTTTTTTGTGCTTTTAGGTTCCACATATAAGTGAGATCATATGGTATTTGTCTTTCTCTGTTTAACTTTTCTCACTTAGCACAATGCCCTCAAGTTTCATCCCTGTTGTCACAAACGGCAATCTTTCCTTATTTTTAATGGCTGAATAATATTCTATCTTATATACATACCACATTTTCCTTATCCATTCATCCATTGATAGACACTTCAGTTGTCTCCATGTCTTGGCTCTTGTAAATAATGCTGCAGTGAACATAGAGGTGCATATATCTTTTCGAGTTAGTGTTTTTGTTTCCTTCGGATAAATACCCAGAAGTGGAATTGCTGGATCATATAGTAGTTCTAGTTTTAATTCTTTGATGAACTTCCATACTACTTTCCTCAGAGGCAGCATCAATTTACAATCCCATTAACAGAGCACAAGGGTTCCCACATTCTCGCCAGCGTTTGTTACCTCTTGTCTTTTTGGTGATACCCATTTTACAGGTGTGGGGCGGTACTCAGCGTGGTTTTGATTTGCGTTTCCCTGATGATTAGCGACGTTGAGCATGTTTTTCTGTACCTGGTGGCCATCTGTATGTCTTCTTTGGGCCTTCATTCATTCTTCAGTTGCTGTCTGTTCCCTGCTCTGTAGCCCCGCTGCCCCAGCCACATAAGCCTACACCTGCAAGACACAGCCAGGACCCAGTCCCCAAGGGGCCCCAAGTTTGAGGGAGACAGAGACCCCCAGCCTCTGAATTGTGGCCAGTCTCCTCCTCCCTCAGACTGGGATCATCTCGAGGGTGGGGCGTTGCCTCAGCTTCAGCCCCATCTTCCCTCCAAATGTTGTGCCCCTCCAAGCCTCAGTTTCCCTATCAGGTGACTAGGTTTGGACTCTGATGGGGAGGGACCTCTTTCTATGTTTTATTTCCAGCCCCCTAAGCACACTCTGCAGTAGACCCTCACAGACCCCTTTGTAGGTGAGGAAACTGAGGCTCAGGATGTCAGGAACCTCTCAGGATCACACAGGGAGTATGGGGCAGGCTGGGGCAGGGCTGTCCTGACCTCCAACACCACAGACAGATTTTGCCAACTAAAATAATTTTTTAGGAAATATAAAATAAATGTTGTCTCCTAAAACAGTTCTTTTAATTAAGTATTTAAATTTGGAATAATCTTAGATTTTCAGAAAAGTTACAAAGAAATACAAAGTGCTCCCACGGAATCTTTGTCCAGCCTCCTGTTAAAGTCTTACATCCCTGACTGAGCTGCACAGGGTACACCACTATGACCAAACTCCAGAGGTTATTGAATGTTGCTCATTTTTCTAAGAATGTCTTCTTTTGCACTGAGATCCATTCCAGAGTTTCATGTTGTACTTAGTAAAATAGTATTTTAAAATAAAATATTAATAATGAAAGAATAATATTTTTACTAATAATATTAGAGCTAATATTTTTCAACAGCAAAGTGTAAACCAATATATAAATATGGTCTTGCCCTAGGGTGACTGTGCGCATCAGGATGCTTCTGGCTTTGGTGAGAATAAGAACAGTAACAGCAACAGCTGCAGCAAATTATCATTACTCGAGCGCCTACTGTGTGCCAGGCCAGTGCTGCATTCTTTGTATACCTGTTGGCTTGCCCTGTAGTTCTGTATTGGATTAGTCCCACTTTACAGGTGAGGAAACAAAGGCTGGGGGGGTGAGAAGCCTTAGGCCAAAGTCACATTTCAAGGGGTGGCCTTGCTGGGACCCAAACCAGGGACCGAGAAGAAGTAGATGATCCTTGAGGCCCCGAGAGGACAGGCTCTGGCCTTTTCTTGCCGTGTCCTCAGGGCCTGGCACACAGTTGTCTCTTAGAAAGTGCATGTAGCCCAGCCGGCGTGGCTCAGTGGTTGAGCATAGACTTATGGTCCAGGAGGTCCAGGTTCGATTCCCGGTCAGGGCACATGCCCAGGGTGTGGGCTCGATCCCCAGTCTGGGGCGTGCAGGAGGCAGCCGATCAATGACTCTCATCATTGATGTTTCTTTCTCTCCCTCCCCCTGAAATCAATAAAGATTCTTTTTTTAAGTGTATGTATACAGTTGGTACCCAATAAGTGCAGGTACGCAGTTGGCACTCAAGTCCACAATGGCTAAGTGACCCATGCCATGCCCCCTGCACCCTCAGGTGTGGGACAGCCCCTTGGCCTGATGCAGTGGTGGGGAGCGTCCTGGTTGTATGGGGCCTGTGAAATCATTTGGTCTGGCCCTGCCAAGGCAACTGCAGGCGGGACTCGAAATTCAGTAAATCTAGGACCTTTTTTATAGCTAATTTTAAAAAAATGTATCTTTATTGATTTCGGAGAGAGGGAAGGAGAGAGAGAGAGACAGAAACATCAGTAATGAGAGAGTCATTGATAGCTGTCTCCCGCACGCCCCCAACTGGGGATCGAGTCCACAACCCTGGCATGTGCCCTGACCGGGAATTGAACCGCGATCTCCTGAATCTAGGTCAATGCTCAACCGCTGAGCCACGCCCAGCTGGCCTATAGCTAATTTTTAAGTTGATAATTTTGTATGGCCGTGAATGATGTTATATATATTCAAATGGCCTTTGGCAGAAAAAAGGTTCCCCACCCCTCCCTGAGTTTCACCTGTTTTCCCTAGAGTCGTGCTTCTGCCCGCTGGAGACAAACGAAGCCCAGGAATTCCAGCTAAGGCGGCGGCAGCTTGGGCCAGGGGCCCTGAGAGGTCCCTGGAGCAGCTGGAGCAGCTCCGTGTGTGTCCCCCCTGGTGAGAGTGCCCAGAACCACAGGGACAGGGGCAGGCATTAGAAATGTGGCAGCGGGTATTAGAAGTAAGGCGGCAAGCGTTAGAAACAAGATGACGGATTTTGAAATGGGGCAGTAGGAGAAATCAGTGAACTTGACTAACAGGTGGCAGCGAGCGTGTTTCACTTTGTAAGTTGTGGTGAATGCATAATCTAAAAAGAAAACATTTATCAGTCTTCCTCTCCTTCCAATTTGGTTGGTTTTGTTCTTTAAAGTTGCACAAGGAATTGACAGGTGAAAGTGGCTGTGTCAGGAAGATATTTTCCCAAATAATATAGGAAGCTGGAGCCTGGGCAGCTCAGGAGAAAAGATGTGACCCCCGGGCAGGGGGTGGGACAGGGACGGTGGGATGGGGGTGACTGTCAACATTTGTCCCCAACCCTGCCAGCTGGGGCCTCTTCCTTTCCAATGGCATGTCTGCTGGGCAAGAACTCTAAGAGCTGTTTTCAGATTTTTCTTTAAATTGTGGTAAGGAACATATAACATTAAATGCACCATTTTACACGTTTTACAGTGTCCAGTGCCATCACATTAAGTATATTCATGTTGTGAAACATATCTCTGTGTTTTCAGATTTGTAAAGTATTTAAGAACCCATGTAATCCTGTGTTTCATGGGAGGGAAGGAAAAGGTCCCAGGTCCCCATCCAAGGTTTGCAGGAGGTGGTGAGAAAAGGCAGCCCTGGGACTCAGGCGTCACTCACTGTCTGACTGTTTCATGACAGACCCGCCCCCACTGCCGGAGGTGCTGTTCTTGGTGGAGCCGCTTGGCCTGGATGGGAGGAGGCAAGTGACCCTGCAGAGGCAGGTAACAGGGGCTGTCGCAGGGCTGTGTGGTGCAGGGGCCTGGGAGCTGACTAGAGGCTGGCGGGAGGGGAAAGGGGAGGGGAAAGGAGGGCGGTGCACAAGCAGGGGACCGAGGGAGACAAGATGTGTAGGTGGCAGAGACTGGGGGGGCTGAGGGTTTAACTCTGAATGTACTGGGAACCATGGAAGGTATGTGAGCAGAGGAGGGATATGGTTGGACTCAGGTGTTCATAGGCTCCCTCTGGCTGCCATCAGGACAACAGATTGTGGGGGGCTTTGGTGGACACTGGAAGGCCAGGAAGGGGTCAATCATGTTGGTCTGGATGGGAGATGATTTCTCTTTGCCCCCAAAGCAGCCCATTTAGAACAGTCAAACTAATTAACCCTTTTACAAAGAAGGAAACTGAGGCACAGAGGGAAAATTTCTTACCTGCCCTGGCCGGGTGGCTCAGTCGGTTGGAGTGTCGTCCCGGACACCGAAAGGTTGAGGGTTTGATTCCGGTCAGGGCACATGCCTAGGTTTCGGGTTTTATCCCCAGTCGGGCGTGTGTGGGAGGCAACCAGTTGATGTTTCTCTCTCACATAGATGTTTATCTCTCTCTTTCTTCCCCTCTCTCTAAAATCAATAAACATATCCTCGGGTGAGGAATAAAAATATTTTTCCTTACCTGAGTCAGGGGCAAAAGCATGACAAATTTCACCATAATTGACTCAGCCAGGTCCCCAGTGGGCCATCACAATAAGTCTACATGGAGGCTCCTTCACTTCCAGGGTTTCCTCTCATTTTAATTCCTTTTCTTAGGAAAAATTTCCAGGGCGAGGTCACTGGGTCCAAAAATGGAAACTTTTTTCCTCCTGGCTTTCAGCGGGTTTTGCCAAATTATTCCCGCCACCAAGAAAACAAACAAAACCGTCATGCGTTGGATGTGAATGCGTTTCTCAGCAGCCTTGCTAGCACTGAGGTTTATTGTTATTATTTATTTTTTTAAAAATATATCTTTATTGATTTTAGAGTGAGGACCGGAAAAGGAGAGAAAGAGCTGAAACATCAATGATGAGAGAGTCACTGACTGGCTGCCTCCTGCACGCCCCCGACTGGGGATCGGCCCACAACCCTGGGCATGGGCCCTGCCCGGGAATCAAACCGCGATCCCCTGGATCCTAGGCCGATGCTTAACTGCTAGCCATGCCCGGCAGGGCAAGGTTTATTATTTTTCAAATTTTTGGCGTATGTCATAGGCTGTGGCCCATGGATGAGTCTGTGTTCATGGGCTGTGCCCATGAGGACAATGAACCTGTTCAGGTCCCCACAAGCCGTCTCTCCCACTCATGACAGCTGTTCCAGCTCCAGCTCCCAGAAGGCTGCCATGGGTCCAAGTCTGGCGCAGAGGTGACCTACCACCTCCACCTGCACATGCTGTCCTGTACGTGCAAGGCCAAGGCAACGAGGACCCTGAGTCTGAGAAAAGCACTCCACCTCTCGGGAGCTGCCTATGACCTGGCTGTTGTCTCCAGCAATCGCTTTGGCCCCGGCCCCAACCAGTCGTGGCACATTCCTGCCCACACGCACACAGGTAACTCCTCTGGCTGGGGAGGGCTGGAGGGCACCTGGGAGCTGAGCTCCTGCTCCGAGCCTCAGCTAGACTAGGGTGAGGTGGAGGACACACAAAAGCTTAAGGGGGTGTCTAATTTAGAGGTGTGTCAAAAGTCAGTAGTCAAGATACATAATGTTATAATGCAATATTTAAAAAAAGTCCTCACTGGCAAACTACAGCCCAGGATAACTGTCTTTTTTGTAAATAAAGTTTTATGGGGACAAGGGCTGCGATCAGGGTGTGGCGAATGAGCCAGGGTCATGCAAGTACAGGGTTGATTCTATCTTCATTTAAAATCTTGATAGTTTGTTCAATATACATATTAAGTACATACATGTATTTATATATAAAATGAAAAATCAAGATTTATATTGCCCTGGCCAAGTGGGTCGGTTGGTTGGAGTGTCATCCCATACACCAAAAGGCTGCTGGTTCGATCTCTGGTCAGGGCACATACGGGAGTCAACTCATTGATGATTCTCACATCGATGTTTCTCTCTCTCTCCCTCCCCTCTCTCTCTCTAAAAAAAAAATCAATGAAAACCTAGCCTCAGGTGAGGATTAAAAAAGTTAAGATTTATATTTATATGTGTGTGTGTGTGTAAACCCACACACACATATATATTTCATTGAGGTGAAATTCACATAGCAAAATTAACTACTTTAACATGTGCAATCCTGTGGCATTTAGTGCATTCACAATGTTGTGCAACCACTATGTCTAATTCCAGAACATTTCCGTCACCCCAAAAAGAAACCACATCCTCACTGGCAGTCGCTCACCATCCCCCCTCCCCCAGCCCTTGGCAACCACTAATCTACTTTCTGTGGCTATGAATTTACCTGTTCTGGACATTTCATATAAATGGAATCACATACTACATGGCCTTTTGTGTCTAGCTTCTCTCTCACTCAGTATGATGTTATTTTTGCATTCATTTTGATGTTTTAAAAAGATTGCATTAAGACAGTGTTTATCCTGATGACCGAATTCTCCTTTCTTCCTTAAATTTCATGCCTGAGATGAGTGCCTCGCTCATCTCAGCCTGGCCCTGGCCCTGTAGAGCAGTCAACAACCCTGTGAGGGCAGGGCTACTGCAATGATGCCTGTTTCAGAGCTGAGACGGCTGAGATCTCAGACAGGTGAAGCCACTTGCCAGAGTGGCACAGCAATGACTCTGCCAGCCGCTGGCCTGGTTTGGCCATGGCCTCGCTGTGTGACCTTGGGTTGGTGACGCTCCTTCTCTGAGCCTCAGTTTCTATATCATTGGGTGACCATGGTCCCACTGCATAGCAAAATGGTGCCTGTAAAGTACTTGGCACTGGTCTAGGGTGTACAGTCGGTGCTTGGAAGCAGCACTAACCTCTCAGGTTGCTCTAGGGAATGGGAGAGATGTACTCAGGGAACTGAGTGGGTGTGTCCTCCACCTCTGAGCTCTGATCATGCCCCACCCACCCCTGAGTAAGGTGGGTGGGAGCTGGCCAGGCATCTGCTGGAGCAGGAGACTCCCAGCAACCAGGCTGGTGCAGGGAATGTGTCAATCCATGTAGCACTGATGGGGGTGTCCTGGCAAGGAACCCTTGGTCAGGCTGTGGGAGGATTCAACTCATTTAAATAGCCCCTCTGTCCCCTCTGTGCCCAGCCTCCCATCTAGCAGCTCCCAGTGTGGGGAGACAGAGATACAGACACTCTGGGCCCCGTGGGGTAGGGCTGGGCAAGAGGGTGGGGAGGGGCTACAGGAGCCCTGGTGAGGGGAGGGGCAGACTGAGGCGGCTGTCCTGATGTGCCTCCCTACCTCCTTTCAGAACCAGGAGCTCTGAATATCAGTGCTGGAGCCAATGGGACCACTATGAGTTGGCGGGCCTGGGCTCCAGGCCTGACGTACTGCATTGAGTGGCAGCCCCAGGGCCAGGACAAGAGCCCTGCCAACTGCACCCTCACCGCACCCAAAGACCCAGATTCTGCTGGAACTGGTACCATGGTGGTGGTTGCCCTCTGTCTCCTCCATTAGAGCTCCCGGCTGGCTCTGACCTACAGGGATTGTACATGTAGGATGTCTAAGGCTAGAGAGGTCTTGCCACTTGCTTGAATCATACAGAGGTGGGGACAGGCCAAGACTCTCCCACCTCCCTCCATGCAGGCTAGAGCCTCCTGCCTGGAACCTGGGTGACAGGGCTCAGCCTCGGGCAGATGGCACCCAGGAGGGTAATGAGTCTCACATTCCAGGGTGTTTCTTAAACATTCACCCTCATCAAGGAAGGTGGCAGCTAGCAAGATGCTGGTGGCAAAGTAATGAGGCCTCTGGAGTGAAAGAGAAGGTGCCATGTGACCCAGGAAGCCTTTCACTCTCCCACTTCTTGTCCTGGGCCTGGCCGGGGCCACAGGAAGCTTTAGCTTCAACCTGTCCCTCAAAGAACTCCCAGCCTGGGGAGAAAGCTGGATACAGATACTCTGCCCTGTGGAGTAATTGCTGGGCTGGAGGGCTTAGCGGTGGGTTGGGGAGCATAGGGAAGGGATCCTGGAGGAGGGGATATTGGTGCAAAGGCTTTGACATGTAAGTAGGAGTGCTCTAGGAGTTCCTTGCAGATGGCACAGCCAGTGCAAAGGTGCAGAGGTGGGAACACAAACTATTTACTGACCTGGCCCTTGCTAATCCTTTCAGTAACCCACCACTGGAGCCAAGCTTCCGGGGCAATGGGGCAGAAGATGTGTTACCACATCACCATCTTTTCCTCTGCACAACCGAAGAAGCCCACCTCATGGTCCACAGTCTTATCCACCTACCACTTTGGGGGCAACGGTGAGTGGCCCAAACTTGCAGGGTGGTCTCCCTGGAGGACTCAGCAATGGTCTTAGGAGTCAGGAGGAGGGAATAAGCATTTAGAGGTACCTACTGCATGTCGGACCCTGGCCAATGCAAGGCATATAGAGTGAGCTCAGTCAACTCCTAAGATACCCTGAGAGGCATTGCCCCATTTTATAGATATGAAAACTGAGGCTCAGAGAAGGGAAGTGACAGCGCCTGAGTGGTGGAGCTGGGATTCTGTGGCCAAGGTTACCTGGACAGTGCTGGGATAGAAATGCTTGGCTAGAGCCCTTGGAGTTGACCATGGCAATGGTGTTGGTTGCAGCCTCAGAGGCTGGGAGCCCACAGCACATTTCAGTGAAGATGCTCAGCCCAAACTCGGTGACTGTGGACTGGATGCCATCTCTGCTGAGCACCTGCCCTGGCGTCCTAAAGAAGTACATCGTACGCTACCAGGACGAAGACAGCAACCAGGTGTCTGGTATGCGGGGCAGCGCAGGCCTGGCTAGGGGAGGAAGGGGTCTGAGCGTGAGTCCTGCCTTGCTGTGTGACCCTGGGCACATCACTGCCCCTCTCTAGTCCCTGGTTTTCCCATAACACAAGATAATTGGATTCAAAGGTCTTGACTGCCCCTTCTAAGCCCCCAGAGAGGGCCCAGTGGGCTTTGGCCAAGTGCTCACAATGTGCCAGGCATGTGGATGGTAACCTCTCACTCATATCAGCAACTCCACTCCCATGGTGTGACAGCCCAGCTGGGTGGGACCACGGACATCCCACTGCTCGAGCCCAGCCTCCTGGGAGTAAAGGGGATCCATGGACCTATGGTTGCTTCCCCTGCAGAGCTGCCCGTGAACCCCACAGAGACCCAGGTCACCCTTGGTGGTCTGCGGGCTGGCATAGCCTACAGCGTGCGGGTGCGAGCGGACACCGCGACATTGAGGGGCACCTGGAGCCAGCCCCAGGGCTTCCGCATGGGTGAGTAGGCGCCAGGGGCAGGGCCCAGGTATTTACATGCACTGCCTCATCCCACCTGTAAGAAGCCCTGCCCTCCGTGCATCACCTTCAGGAGAAAGTCCTAGCCTGATCTGTTCCCACTGCCTCCACCAACCTCATCTCCGACAGCTTCCCCTTTTGAACTGTCTCTCACACTCCTGTGGCCTTGCCCATGAGGGACCCTCTGCCTAGAATGTTTTTTCTCCCTGTTTTCAAACTCCTATTCATCCTTCAAAACTCAGTGCAAAAGCTTCCTCCTCCAGGAAGCCTTCTGTGCTTCCCTCTGGGCACCCTCCAGCTGTGACTGCTCCTCTTCCCCACCTGACACCTTGGGAGTGGGTGGGGGTGTCTGTGTCTGGCTCTGCCTTCTCCAGTTGGGGGCTTCTGGAGAGGATGAGGGAGCAGGGGCACTGTTTACTGAGTAAGTGAAGGAATGCATATGAATGAATGAGTGACTTTCTCATCACAAGGATAAAGAAGTGGGCTCCATTGTCTTGGGGTGTGTGACTGAGAGATTTGGAGACTAAATGATCCCTGTTCCTGCCACAGTCCCTGGCTGTTCTTGCAGTGAAACGTGGATAGAACCAATAGAACCAGTCAGGTTTGGTGTGGTATGGGCACCTCTGGGTCCAGGGGAGCTACAGAGTCCTGAGCACTTCCTGTGCGCCAGGCCTTTATCCCATAGTCACGGGTCAGGTGGGTCCCCTGGTCTCCCACTTCACAGGTGAGGAAACTGAGGCAGTGGGAGCCTGTGTGCTGTGCCAAGGTCAAGAGGGAGTTGATGGAGGGCCTGGCCCAAAGAGCTCCCTCCTTGGCCAGAGGCTGGAGGTCTTCCTCCCCCAACCCAAGCTCTCCCACCCCCAAGAAGTGCAGCTTTCGGAGGCGGAGTCGCCTGATTTGTCCTCCATCCCCGTCATCCTCGCGTCTCTGGGGAGCTTCCTGAGCATTCTCCTCCTGGGTGTCCTTGGGTACTTCAGCCTGAACAGGTAACTCCCAGCCTCTCCCTGACATGATCCCCCGACAACAGCTATCGTAACAGTAATAGTAACAGTAGTAGTAACAATAACGGTAGCAGTTATAGCCACTCACGCCAAGTAGGGCTTTTTGCTCACTTTACAGATGAGGAAGCTGAGGTCTAGATGGTAATGGCATCCAGCAGTGGGGGCAGAGCTGGGATGTGACTCCTGCCCTGCCCTCCCCAATTCATATCCTCACTACTACCTTCGTAACCTAACGAAGATGAAAAATATAAGTCAGAACTGCCTCTCTGACCAGCTCCCCTCCCTCTCCAGGGCCTTGCCGCACCTGTGCCCGCCCCTGCCCACACCCTGTGCCAGCACTGCTGTTGAGTTTCCTAGCAGCCAGGGGAAGCAGGTAAGGGCTCCTTTTCTAATTCTAGGTCCTGTTTATTGGACCTATACTCTGGGCAAGGGCTCTGCTGAGTAATGGCCATGTATTAGCTCATTTTATTCTCCCCCAACTCACTAAGACAGGGACTCCAAAAACCTGTCCTGTTTTCCAGATGGGCAAGCAGAGGCCCAAAGAGAAACTCCTGTGGGCCATTTCTTAACAGCAGAAACAACTCAGAGTAACTTTAAACAAAAAGGCAACTAATGGGGGGGGGGGAATCCCAGGGTGGTGGGCTTCAGGCATGGCTGGATCCAGGAACTATGGACTTATCTTTCTGTGCTGCTGTCCTCCCTGCAGGCTTCTCTCCCAGGCAGGCTCAGCCTTCTCCCATGAAAGAGAATGTCCATTTTCCCCATTAACTGGAGCAAAACTCTCAGGGCTATCACCCATCACAGATTGGCCCAGCATGGGTCACATGCCCATCCCTGAGCCTACTGCAGGATCCAGGAGTCTGGAGTGCTCTGATTGACTGGGCCAGGGTCACATGCCCAAGTATATCAACTATGAGAAAAGCAGGGGCAATTTTCCAAAGAGAAGTGGGGGGTCCTTCCAATGGATCCTCAAATTGGTCTCAAGTTTTGAGAATTAAGCCAGTAGGGACCTGGTCCACCCCATCCTCATGTGGATAGGAAATAGAGCCCTGACCAGAGCCTCACCCTATCCTCCCTCTCCAGGCTTGGCAGTGGGTCAGCCCAGGAGACTTTCCGGTGGAGGAGGAAGAGTCCCTGAAAGAGGCCCTGGTGGTGACCATGCCCTTTGAAAAAGGCGAAGTGGCTGACCTGGACACACCCAGCCCTCTCAAGGACAAGATAGAGCTGCCTCAGGGCACCCTTGAGTCAGCCCTAGACACAGAGCTGCCCTTGGAGGACAGGAGACAGGTGCAAGGACACCTTGAGACCAGGGTGCTGGGGCCCAGTGGGAAGAACAGTCTGGAGGGCAGCCCTGCCCAGGAAACTGGACTGTCCCTGCTCCTGGGAGATCACATGCAGAGTCCTAGGGCCAACGGTCCTTGACATATGGGCCTGGAGGGAAAAAAGGAAATGTCTGCCTTATCTTACGGACAGAAAGACTGACGAATGAAGTCACAGCAGCTGGTTGTTAAATGCTTATTGCATACCCAGCTGTTCAGTTCAGACACTCGCATGATGCCTGAGGTACACTGCTGTCTTATTTTACTATTTTACAGATGTGACAACTGAAGCATAGAGAAGGCAAGTGGCTCTCGTGAAGCCACATGGCACAGGCGGGAGTCAAACTCTGGCCAAGTGACCCAGACCCCATTTCCACCTCCCAGGTTCTGCCACCATTGCCCCCTCCCCACTCTGTCCAGCACCTCTTGCCACACATCCTGTGAGGGGGACCCCAAAAACCTCCAAGAAACAGAAGCTGCTCCACCAGGCTGGGCCTGACATTAATGGGGCAGGGACAGGTGCGTCATTGGTCTGTTGGGAGTGAAATAGACTGGAGAATGGCCCAAAGGAGTCTAAGCTATTCCCAGGGTCCTGGGCTGGGCATCCTGTCCCAAGAGCATTGGATGGGGAGTCTGGGCACTCAGCTCCCCCCTGCCCTGCAGGATCTCCAGGCTCAGAGGATCTAGGTAAGGGGAAAAGAAGGGAGACTCCAACATTCTGAGGGAGATGGGGGCTCCTTTCTAGCCTCAGTCTCCTCCCCTGTAAGATGAAAGTGATGATAATGTAGACCTCACAGAGCTGTCAGGAGAGCCTAAGCCTTAATAAATGAGCCTTCTCTTGGGATTGTTTCCCCTGGCTGAAGCCTGAATTTCTGCTCAAAATCCCAATAGGAGCTCGAGAATCCATTTATTTATTCACTCATTCCACATGCACTTATTAATAATCTTTTCTGGGTTCCCCAAAAAGCACCTCGTCTGGGGGAGACACTGCTGGATGATCACTCTGTCAAGTCAGGACTGGGCAGAGGGCGAGACGGACCCAGGGGAAGTGAGGCTGTGTTTCCCCCTAACAGGAGCCTTGGTTCACCCCACAGCACCCCACTCCCACCCCACCCCACCCCCACCCCCACCCCACCCCACCCCACCCCCACCCCCTTTCCCGGAGTCGGTCCGCCCTCCACCCCGGGCTCAGGCGAGGACCTGGGGTTCCTCTCTCCTCCTCACACCGAGAGCCCCTCAGCAGGACCTGTGTTCCCCACCCCCATGCACACTCTAAACAGGCTGCTTCCTGACCCCTCCCCCCCACCTCCCCCTTATCGAGTTGTCGCGCATTCCCACCATGGCCACGGGGTGGCAGCATCGGCGCGTGTCTCCTGGGCCCCAGCCCCCCTCCTCCCACCTCCCAAGGAGTGTGCAAAACAAACTTTTCCGGTTTAAAAAGCAGGGGGTGGGGGAGATGAAAACTCAGAACCACTGATTTTATGGCAAAAAGGGATGAGGCCAATGGGTGAAGAATGTCAGGGAGCCGGTAAGACTGGGAGGCAAGAGGTTCAGGTCCCGCCCATTTGGGGGGCCTCAGTTTCCCATCTGTGTGTCTCGATGGGGGGTGGGGAACACCGAGGCCTTATTAGCCCCTGCCCTCCAGTTACACGTGGCTGTTCACTGTTCCCTCCTTGGATTCGCCACCTCCCAGCTTTTGCACAGGCCTGCCAGGCATGCGCTCAATGGGGGCACCCCCCTCCTATTCTTCAGGGCTGGGCTCCAACCTGAGAAGGTGGCCCAGACAGTGGCAGGGCCAAATGGACAGACAGGGGAGGATGCTAGAGCGGCAGCCTCATGAGAAAGACCTGGGTGACCTGACTCCCCTCAATTCTAGAACCTTCCATCTCCATTCCCCATAGTGGACCCTCCCACGCCCCCATGCCAGCAGTCCCAGTCTTAGGCCCACCCAGTAGCACAGGTCGCAGTTTGGCTGCAGGCTTACCCCCAGGCACAGCACTCTGGATCCAAGGAGCAGGAGTTAGACATTTATTGAGCACTGCCTAGAACTCTTGCTGAAGTGAATGGGAAAAGGAAACCCTACTTCCATGGGGGGAAGGCTGAGCCTACCTCGGAGAGAAGCCTGCAGGGAGTACAGTGGGATAGAGAGATGGGTCCCTAGTCCCTGGATCTAGCCATGGATTTTTTTCATCAGGTTCCCTTTTTGTTGAAGCTACTTGGAGTTCTGTTTCTGCTGTGAAGAAATGGACAGACAGGACGTTCCTGTCTGAGCCTCTGCTTGCCCGTCCGTAAAATAAATAGGAAGGAGTTCAGAGGGCTGGCTGTGGTCCCTGCCTCAATGGGTTGGGTAACCCTGCTTAGCAGAGCCCTGATCCAGTGTTCATTGAGCACCTGCTGTGTAGTCATTAACCTGAGCTCTTCTGAGTGTTGTTCCTTCAGCTCCTCCCAGCAGTTCCAGAGTCAAAACTGTGGTAGAACTCATTTCACAGCATTCATTGATTCAGGAAGTCAGTGTTGAGCACCTACTGTATACCAAGTCCTGTCCTGCACAGGTCCCATCATGAGGGGCTCCTGGTTGGGTGGGGAAGGCAGATGCTAATCTAATCATCATACAGAGTTATAATAACCCTTAGAAGAGTGACAAGTTAAAACATGAAGAATGGGCATGAGGAAGGGCTTCCTGGAAGAGGTGGTGCTAGGGCCAAGAGGGTGAAGACAGGCCAGAACAGCAAGATCAAATGCCCTGAAGCAGGTGAGGCTGGTGCAAATGGGTGAGGGGGAGACAGAGGTCACAGCTCATGGGCTGGGGAGCACCTATGGGTTTATTCTTAGGCTTGGGGTGGAAGTGTCCTGGAGTAGGGAGTCGAGACTGGATTTGTGACTTGTTGAGATTCTTCCAGAGCAGTTGATTCAGCTTTGCTGGCCTGGGTGTTCTGGCTGTAAAATGGATAAGGTGACCACTCCAGAGCCCTTGCCCCCTGCTCACCTCTACTCTATCTCTTTCTGTCTTGGGCTGACTCTCACTTTCGCCATGGTTCCCACTGTGAGTCAGGAAGCTTGTCTCCATTAGGGAGACAGGCTGCCTCAGTTTACCTCGGCAGATACCTCCCTCCTCTGTCTCTCTGGTGGCTTCTCAGTTTGGTCAGAGAGAGAGAGGTTGTGTCTGCCTCTGCCCTCAAGCCAGGATGAGGCTGGGGTGTCAGAGGCCTCTGAAGACCATGGGTTACAGGAGATGACATGGACAGCCCTGGCCAGGCCTCTCACACTTCACAGCCTGGGTCCCAGCTGCCAGCAATGCTCTTCCCCCAACTGGGTGCCTTTGCCAGGTCCTCCCTTTTTTGTGTGTATTTTTAAGAATATATATAGACATGCCATACAAATCATCCTTTTAAAGCGAACAGTTCAGTGGCATTTAGTACATTCACAATGTTGTGTAACCATCACCTTCATCTAGTTCCAGAACATTCTATCATTCCAAAGGAGACCCTGTCACCATGAGCAGTCACTCCCCATCCCTCTCCCCCAGCCCCTGACAACCACTAATCTGCTTCCTGTTTCTATGGATTTGCCTTTTCTGGCCATTTTATATAAATGGGATCATACACTGTGTGGCCTTTAAAAAAAAAAGTTTTTATTGATTTTAGAGAGAGAGGAAGGAAGACGTAGAGAGAGAGAAGCATCTGTCGGCTGCCTCCCACAGGCACCCTGACCAGGGGTTAAACCCAAAACCCAGGCATGTGCCCTGACCAGGAATTGAATCGGCGACCTTTTGGTGCATGGGACAACACTCAACCAACCGAGCCACACCGGCTGCCCAGTGTGATGTTTTTGAAGTTGATCCATGTTGTAGCGTGTTGAGTGCTTCATTCCTTGTATGGCTGAATAATATTCCACTGTGTAGATGTGTTACTATTTATTTATCCATTCATTCATCAGTGGACATTTGGGTTATTTCCACCTCTTGGCGATTGTGACTCCTGCTGCTGGGAACACGGTGTACAAGTTTTGGTGTGAATGCGTTTTCATTTTTGTTGACCCAGATCTAGGAGTGGAATTGCTGGGTCATATGGTGACTCTTTGTGTAACTAATCGGGGGACCTCCAGGTTGCTTTCCAGAGCAGCTGCGCTTTCACATTCCATCAGCAGTGCACGAGAGAATGCCAGTGTCCCCACCTCCTCAGCGCCACTGTGCCCATGTTCCTGAGCGCAGCCCTCCTCGCGGGCGTTAGGGGTGTCCCCCTGGGGCTTGATTGCATTTCCCTGGTGACTAATGACGCTGAGCGCCTTTTCACCTGCACACTTGCCGTCTGCATCTCCTCTGGGTATCTATTCAAATCCTTTGTTCATTTCTCATCGGGTTACTTATCTTCTTCTTATTGAATTATAAGAGCTCTTTATTCTGGCTATTAATCCCTTCCCACATATATGATTTGCAAATATTTTCTCCCATTCCGAGGGTTGTCTTCTCATGCTCTTAAGTGTGTCTTTTGTCGAAGAAAAGTTGTAAATGTGATAGAGTCCAACTTACGTGTTTTCCTCTGGTTGCTTGTGTTTTAGGGCTCCTAGCTAAGAATTCTCCTGGTCTCTGCAGCCACCTGTCCCTGTCCTCCCGGCGCGCCAGCCCCTCCCTCTGGCCACCCAAACCGTCCCCACTGGGGTTGGGGCGTCTGCCTCCGACTCTGCCCTGCCACCGGCAGGCTCTAGGGCAGCATCGCGCAGCCTCCATCAATGTTTAATAACGGGGCGCACGGAACCTTGGCAGGGTCGTGGGAAACCGCGCCCGGAACCACCTGCCCCTGGGTGGCGGCCACGCGGAGAGACCCCCCTCGCAGGGCGCGCTCGGGCGGAGAACCCGGGGCGCCGGGGACGGGCCCTCGCCCCCGTCCTGGGTGTTGGGGCAACTCAAACGCACGGCGCGGTCCCCGCCCCGCCTGGAACCGCTCGGGTTCCGGCCCAGCCCTGAGCCAACCCCGACCGGCCGGAACCGCCCGCGCCTGCCCCACGAGGCGGTTCCTGCCGAAACCAAAACACCCGGGAGGAGGGGGGGAGGGGCGGAGGGGGGAGGGGCGGAGGGGCGGAGGGGGGGAGGGGCGGAGGGGCGGGGGGGGGAGGGCAAGCCTCTCCTCTGCAAGTCTCCCAGTTCTTAGGGTTGGGGGGCTGGGGAGGTCACGGTCCGTTGACAAATGCCTGGCAGCTTTGGGGCAGGTCCTGGCTCTGCCTTCAGCTGGCTGTGCGGGTTCCCTGTGGGAGAAATGGGGCGTCTAACCCCCTTTGAGGGTCGTGAGAGGTGAGAGAGCCAGAACCCGGGAGAGCCCGCTACGGGAAGCTGTTGCTAATATTATCCTCCATAATATTAGAGCCATGGTTTGTTCAGGAGGACAGAGATTCATTCCACCCTGGCCCAGCCCACCAGGGGCTGGTCCTGCACCCCAGATTTGCTAGGTAGGGGGCCTGCGTCTCCCTTGACCGACCCCTCCCCCTCCCCCTCTCGCCCTGTCTCTCTCTGTATATCTCTGTCCTTTTGTCTCTACTCTCTGTCTCTCCCAGTCTCTCTCTCTGTGTCTTATCTCACCTCCCATCTCTCTTTGTCTCTCTGTTTCTCACTGCTTCTGTCTCTCCCTCAACCCTGCTCCCAGGCTAGCCCTCCATCGGCCAGGTCAGCCCAGGCTGGCCAGTGTCTTTGGCCCAGGCCTCCTGCAACAAACCCAGATTCTAATCTCCCCCCTACCTTCCCCAGTGGAGCCAGCTCCAGGAAGCCTGGGGCACTCGCTTCTTGGAAGACCTAAACCACATAAGAATTGCTTTCTAACCCTGGAAGCCCAGCAGCTCAGCACCTAGTCTTGAGTCACAGGGTTTCCCCCACCCTGCAGTTTTTAGATGGGGAAACTGAGGCCGAAGTCATGAAGACCCATCACTGGTCATCTTAGTTCAGCTTCTGGGCTCTGAGGTTCTCTGCTGCCTTCCAGCCTACTGTCCTCTGGGCCTACCCCATGAGCAGTCAGCACAGATGGTGCCACAGGGACAGGTTGGGCGGTGACACCCCCACCCACCTCCTGGAGCGGGTTTCCCAGTGGCCAGTCTGGCAATTGGCCCAGGCCATGTCCCAGTGGCATTGATGGCTGCCTGGTGCAAGCCAGGAATGAGGACCAGACAGTGAGGTTTGAGACAGGACCAAGGAGGCTCTGGGGTCAGGAAACCCCACAGTGTTGCCACCCTCCCTCGCTTTCACCTTGGTGGGGACAGGGGCAAGAAGGGAACCTCAGGGCTTCTCGGGCTGAGGGTCCCTTCCTAAGAAAGCCCCCCAGGACTCCTGGGGGCCCCCAGTTTTGGATACCTCCCTCCGGCCTGGCCTTGACTCTACAATACTATGTCAGGCCCGGACCCTCCCAAACTGGGACATCAACCCACACAAGGCAGGCCCTGAAAGTGACAAGGAATGAATGAACAAATGAGCAAGCAAAGACGTGACATGCAGAAAGGTAAGGTCATAAAATCCGAAACCTTAATTCTTAGCATACCTGGGGGCTTCCACCCCAGTCCCCATCTGAAGCTGAGAACTGAATAATACATTTCAGGGTGGGACATTTGATGACTTGAGTCCCCCCAAGCACATTGCGGTCAGGAACCTGTCAGGAGCCTGACACTCGGGGTTCTAATCCTTCCTCTGCCATCTGTCTGCCTGGATGACCGTTTCACCTCCCTGAGCCTCAGTTTCCCTATCTGTAAAACAGACATGGTGCTCGTGTCTCTGGATTGCTGGGGAAGTAAGTGGATCTGTGTGAAGCCCGGACAGGCCTACTGTCAACTGCGAGTGGTAAGCCTCCTCCCTCTGACAAGGATTTAAATTACAGAGATAAAATCAGTGAGAGAGACTGAAGGACAGTGGTAGCATCTGGAGGCAGCTGACCACCTGATGACTCAGAAGGGCCCCTGAGTCTCCCTCCCTCCTCTTGGCCACCTGTCCCTTTCAGCCTCTCTTTTACCCAGATCCCTTTGCTCCCAGAGCCTCAGTCTCCCCCCGGCCCCCATGAAATGGGACCAAACAGGGGTCCTTGATTCTCTTCACCATCCCCACCCAATCCACCAGTGAAATTGTTCCCAAATCCAACCCCTTTTCATCACCTGGTCCAGCCCCGTCATCATCTCTGGGACCAGTACAGGCACTGCCTCCCTGGTCTCCTCGCTTCTACTCTCCTCCCCCACAGACTCATCTCTCCATGGTGGCTGGAGTCAGATTCATTCTTCCCCTCTCCAGAATGCGCAGTGGCTCCCTTCTCTATCAGGGTGAAAGCCAGAGTCCTCCCCTTGGCCACAAGGTCCAAGGCAGCTGGTCTTGCTGCCCTTACGTCCTCCCCCTCACCCCTTGCTCCACTCAGGCCTTCTCAAAGCTCCTCCAACAAGTCAGACACTCTTCTGCCTCAGGGCCTTTGCACAGGCTGTGACTCTGCCTGGGACCATTTTCACCAAGACGCCCAAATTTCTCTCTCACCTCCTTCAGGTCTCAGCTCAAATGTCATACCCGCCCACATGCCCTTTCTTCCTCTCCTGCCATCAGGAGTCTGTATTTTGTTCTAAGCAGTGTCAAATCAATGTACTCAAAATAATCAGCCCTGGCCTGTCTGGCTCAGTGGTTAGCTCACTGGTCTGCCCACCAGAGGGTCGTGGGTTCAATTCCCTGTCAAGGGTACATACCTGGGTTGTGGGTTCAATCCCCAGCCCCAGTCAGGGCATGTGAGGGAGGTAACCAATGGACATGTGTCTCTCTCGCATTGATGTTTCTCTCTCTTTCCCAACCCCCTCTCTCCCTTCCACTCTTTTTAAAAAACAGTGGAAAAAATATCCTTGGGTGAGAATGAACAAAATAAGTAAATAAATAAATAAATAAAATAAAATAAAAATCACACTGATAATAAGAGTAATTTACCAGGAGCCTCCTGTGCAGCAGGCCCTGGGCTGAGGGCTGGAGACACAACTGGAGACAATTGAGATATGTCCCTACTGTTGTGGGAGTCATGGTCTGGGGCAGGGAGGGAGCTGGACAGCATGAATAACATGGGACACCGGCCAGAATTGGCAGAAGGAGAGCTTGTCCAGATTGGGCAGCTGCTGAGGGCCTCCTGGAAGCGGTGGCATTGGGGCTGAGGCCCTGAGGGGCTGTGGAGGGAGATGATGTGGGAGGGCAGCAAGGCTAGACCTCATTGGGTCTTGGGGGCCTTGAGGAGGGCCTTGGTCTTCACATTAAGAGCCGTGGAGCACCCTGGGAAGGCCTCAAGGTGGGTGATAGGGTTTGGTACATGTCTCTCAAAGGAAAGACATGACCCCATGTGGCCAATCTGGTGGCCATGTGTTTCCCACCAGTTCACAGATGGGGAAACTGAGGCTCAGAGAGGTGAAGTCACTTATACAACCAGGAGCCTGTGATTTTCTTCCCCCACTCCCATGTGGCCCAGTTGCAGACGGGGCATTATCGGCTCTGCTTTACAGGCCAGGTGCTGTCTCTCCTCAAGTCCCCTGGGAATGGAGTCAGCCTTCCTCCGCCCCCCTCTGGCGTGTCTTGCCAAGTGTCTTACGTTATTCATACTTTGCACCCGATGTCCCTCCCCCAAGCAAACTTACTGGGGGACTTTCTCACAGGGAGGAAATAGCACAGCCAGTTTCACAAGTGGGTGGCCAAAGCCACAGGCCTGGTTTTGGTTTGCAAATAGCATCCAGCTCCAACTGCCTGCTGCAGCCCTAAGAGGTTTGCTGAGCCACTACCCAGGGCTGGCTGGTATTGTGAGAGGAACAAGCCAAGAGCCTGCTGTCCAGGCCGGGAGGGCACCCAGGCCCAGGGGTGGTCAGGATCCAGTGCAGTGAGCCCTTGTCCCCACTCAGCCTTGATCATTTCAATCCTCAGCTGATGCTTACTTCATGCTTTGCTGAATTAGCGCTTTTTTTCTTTAACTCAGACTTTTTTAATGAGGTATGCCTGTTCTTTTTGAACTAGCACATTTTGTTCTCCCAGTGAGCATATATTAAACGCCTCTGTGTACCAGACTGTGTACCAGGCGTTCCCTCATTTAATCATCCCAATTGTCTTATATAAGTCAGTGAGTGAGTTTTCCTGGGGCTGCTGTAACAATTGACTGTAACCTGGTATTTAAAACAACAAAAAATTTTCTCTCCCAGTTCAGGGGACCAGAAGTCCAGAATCAAGGTGTGAGCAGAGCTGGATCCTTCTGGAGGTTCTGAAGGAAAGTCTGTCACAGGCCTCTCAGTTTTGGGGGGCTGCTGACCCGTGGCTTATGGCCACATCATTCTAATCTCTCCCTCTGTCTCCAAATGACCTGCTTCCTGTCTCTCTTTGTCTCCTTTTCTCTCTTATAAGAATACCTGTCACTGGATTTAGGATCACTGTAATCCAGGATGATCAGCGGTTGAGCATCAACCTAGGATCCAGGAGATCGGGGTTCGATTCCTCGTCAGGGCACATGCCCGGGTTGTGGGCTAGGCAGCCTATCAGTGACTCTCTCATCATTGATGTTTCTATCTCTTTCTCTCCCCCTCCTTTCCTCTTTCTGAAATCAATAAAGATATGTGGGTGTTGTTTTTTTTTAAAAAGATCTGCAAGTAATTACATCTGCTGTGCCCCTTTAAGTTCATGTTCTAAAGTTCTGGGAAGACATATCTTTGAGGGGGCCACAATTCAACCCTCCCCTGGCAGGTATTATCAGCTCTACTTTACAAGCCAGGAAACAGGCACAGAGAGGTGAAGTCACTGATCTGAAGGGCTAGGACTTAAACCCCAGCTGCCTGGAGCCTGGATTTACTCATGTCACTGTTCCACCTGTGTGCTAGGTCCTTGGGGAACAGAGAGGAACAAGAATTGCAGCATCAGCAATGTGGCCTTTGAACCTCAGGCTCCCAGGTACTCCATGGATTAGAGTGGGCTGTGTGGTGTCCTCCAAAAGACATGTCCACCTGGACCTGTGACAGTGACCTTATTTGGAAATGGGGTCTTTGAAAATGTCATTAAGGCAAAGATCTTGAGGTAAGATCATCCTGGATTTAGGGCCCTAAATCCAATGACAAATGTCATTAAGGTAAGAAAAAGGAAAGGGAGATCTGAGATAGAGGAGAAGGCCAGGTGATGAAAGAAGCAGAGATTGGAGTGGTGCTGCTACAAGCCAAGAAACACTAAGAATTCCCCAGAAGCCAGAAGAGAGGCCTGAGATGGACTCTCCCTCAGAGCCTCCAGAAGGAGCCAGCCCTGTTCACACCTAGATCTTGGACTTCTGGCCTCCAGAGCTGTAAGGGAATAAATTTTTGTTGTTTTGAGCCAGTTTGTGGTACTTTGTTTTGGTAGCCCCCAGGACACTCCCGAACTTCCTCCCATCCCAGATAATGGTCCCCCTGCCCTCCCCAGCCCAGAGAGGGCAATGGCTACACCCGGACACTCTGGTCAGGAGGAAGGAGGCATGCAGTTTTCTTTTGGGCATTTTAGGGGGCTGTGGGCTGTGGACTCTAATGTGCTTAGAAACTCCAGATGCTTTTCAAAGTGTAGGAACCATCCACCCTTCCTTCCCCAGGCATGCATGAGTTTCTTGTATGTCTGCAACTTGGAAAACACTGGTAGTGTTGGATTTTGTAGCTTTTGCTAATCAAGTGCATCTAATTGGTGTTTCAATTCACATCTTTCTTATTTCCAATTGATGCTAAACATCTTACTGCACATGTTTCCTCCTCCGGGTTCTTCATGGGCTTTTTATATATGTTTGAGACTATTCCTCTGTCAGTTTAGTATATTGCAGATATCTTCCCCTAGTTGTTGTTTTTTCGTTTGTGGGTTTTTTTTGTTGTTAGTTTGTTTTTGTGTCTTCCCCTAGTTTGTAACTTGCCTTTTAATTTTCTTCAAGGTGCCTTTTGATTAACAAAGTCCAAATCTCAATATATGCAAATTGATCAATCTTTTCTTTCTTTTTAAAAAAATATGTTTTTATTGATTTGAGAGAGAGAGAGAGAGAGAGGAAGGGAGAAGGAGAGAGGGAGAAACATCAATGAGAGAGAACCATTGATTGTCTGCCTCCTGCACACCCGCTACTGGGGAATCAGGCCCGACACCTGGGCGGTACTGGTTTCGGAAATGAGGAGGCGACCGCTCAGTGCGTGGGACAGTGCTCAACCAACCGAACCACACTGGCCAATCTTTTCAAATATAGATTATGTCTGTTGGCTCTTGTTTGGGATCTTGTTTTCTGATCCTTAGATTGACTACATTTTCTACCAATACATTCAAGCTTTATTTTATTATATTCTTGCATGTAATCCCTTTACCCACTTGAAATCAAGTTTTGTGTATGATGTGGCATAGGATCCAATTTAATTATTTTCAACATGGACTCTTACTTCCCGGGTCCTTTCATGAGATAACCTCCCATTCCCACTGCTGGGTCAGACCCTCTCCATCTTGGAGCAAAATTCTTTACTTGCATCTGGTGTCTGTAGACATTTAATTCCAATCCATTGGTCTGGTGCCAATGTCCCTATGACTCAATTACAGGCTTTGTAATGGGTCCCAGTATCTGGTAGGACAGGTAACACCACCTTATTCTGAAGAAGTGTCCTGACTGCAACCCTCTGCTCTTCCATGTAAATTTTGGAATCATCAAGTTCCAGGGGAAAAAACAAAAACATCTTTTGACTTTGATTGGGATTGTGTTAAAATGTCACATGGGGGAATCAGTGTCTCTGAGCCCCCACCTTCCTGTCCATGAATATGGTAAATCTCCATCTCCACTGCTTCCCGAGTATCTCTGAATACAGCTGTGTCTGTTTCCCTGCAGGGCTGAGAGCACCATCTGCCTCATTTCTTCCCCTTTCCTGATGCAGGGGAGCCTCCATCGGATCTGTTTCACCAGGTCATTCTTTTCTCACTGCGTAACTTACTCCACCTGAGGTTTTTGGGTGGGTCCGCTTTCACACAGCTGGCATCTTCCTCTGCCTGTTTAGGGATGTGTGTCAAGTTCATTTTAAGTTCCTGGCTTATCTGTCCTGTTCCTGCTTCTGATGGAAGCTGTGGTTCAGTGATTTTTTCTGGTGAAGCAATGGGTTTCTCCAGATCTGATCATTTGGATTTCAGCCCATTTCCTCAGGGACATCAATAACAAGGCCAGTGCCAGTCCCCCAGTCTCAGGGAATGGAGTAAAACCCCAGTTGCCCTAAAACCTCAGGTCACCACTTGTCACTCCCCCTGTCCCCACCTCACCCAGCATCTCCAGGAGAGGCAGTCCCTGGAAGGCGGTCACTCTGTGTCCTGAAAGTGCCCTTCCCAGGGGTGAGAAGGGGCAGTCCCTGCGCTGGTCATTCCAGCTGAGCTGCCAGCAGTTGTGTGGGTGTGTACAGAATGTTCCCACAATGTCATGGGAATGCCAGGAGCAGAATTCCCAGCTGCCCTCTGGAGGCCACCTGGTACCTCCTTCTCAGGCCCCAGATATTCTCAGAGTTTTCTCAGCATGCTCCACTCTGGGCAGGCCTCCCGGAGGATCTGAGATTTTCCTCCATTCTGGATATCCGGGCCTGGAATTAGCCCAGGTGCCCAGAAGTCATTTTAAAACAATGTGTGTCATGGAAACTTTCAAATTTGCCCTGCAGTCGAAAACACATAGTGACCTGTGGGCTGTCCCCAATCCACAGGGCCCAGGTGGTGCTGACCTGGTTTCCTCGACACCCTCTCCCCTTGACCTTATTAGGTTCCTGCTAATCTCAGGGTCAACTGAGACTCCAGATGCTTCTCACAGGACAAGCCACCTCCAAAACCCATATCATCCCTGCGGCCCACAGGAAACTGGGGTCCTTTTTACTCCTCAGCACCTACGCCCCAGCCTTCAGGGTCCTGCCTCTTCCTCCTCATTCTCAGGGTTCCACTAGTGTCATGGCTTGGGAGCTGTAGGTTGGCTGTTCTGGGCCTCAGTTTCCCCACCTGTATGCAAGAGAGGTCCCCATCTGAATGGGGGCCAGAGAGGAGTCCATGGGCCAGATTTGGGGGTTGGGATTAATGGCCCACGAATTTTTCTCTGCTTCCCCCTCTTTGTCTCTGTTACTGTCTCCCTGTCTCTCTATCTCTCTATTTCCCTCTGTCTGTTCCTGTCCCTCCACTGTCTCTCTGTTTCTCTTTCTCCTATTTCTCTCTCTGTCTCTCTGCCTCCCTGTGTCTTTCTACTGCCTCTCTGTTTCTGTTTTCTCTGTCTCTCTGTGTTTCTCTGTGTCTCCCTCTGTCTCCCACTGTCTGTCTCTCTCACAGGTAGATTGGGCCCCCTGTCTGATCTCCCCCTGACCTCTACATCCGAGTGGGATGAGCCACTGTTGAACCTCCAGTGAATGGTTGATGGACTGGACTTTCAAATGAGACCTGGCCACCTTGTCAGACTCTGTTCATCCCCCCACCCCAGGGGCTATATTGCTGAGTTCCCAAAGTGGTGTTCCAGGTCCCCTTAGTGAGCCAGAAGCTCCCCCATTGGTCACCCTGAGTCCAACGTTGGTGACCAGAGACTCCAGGTTGTCAAGACATTGGTCTGGGTTCCTCACCGCCCCCAAGATTGTTCTAGAACAGTAGCCCCACGATTGGACTTGTCAAGAGGCAGCCATGCACTAGAGCATGGCCTGGACAGCACTGTTGCCCCATAGGGGTGGCCCCAGCCAGCAGAGACTCTCCTGCCTGTAAAGTAACAACCCAAACATTTGGACAGTGACTTACCTTAGCATAAAACAAAAACACAGCTGAGAATCAAAAGATACCAAATCAACCTCAGGATTTATTTATCCCAGCCCAAAAGCACTGACCCCACCTCAGGCCACAGCAGGGGGTTATCACCCCCATGCACAGAGAGGGAAACTGAGGCAGTATCTGTGTGCACAGCTGGGACAGCCATAATACCTCCACTTCTAAATTGACTGCTTTACCTTTTTTCTTAGTTTATATAACACTTCATATATAGCATATTTATATTTTCTTGTTTCTTTTTCCCTCCTTCTCCCTCCCTCCCTCCCTCCCTCCCTCCCTCCCTCCCTCCCTCCCTCCCTCCCTCCCTCCCTCCTTCCTTCCTTCCTTCCTTCCTTCCTTCCTTCTTCTCTGTTAATCCTCACCTGCAGATATTTCCCCATTGCTTTTTCAGGAAAAATGGAAGGGAGGGAGGGAGGGAGGGGAGAGAGAGAGAGAGAGAAACATCGATGTGAAAGAGACACATGGATTGGCCGCCTCCCGCGCACCGGCAGTCTGGGCTTTAGAGGGCGGGGTATGACGGATGTTCCTTTCCATTCTCCCAGAGCCACGATCAAAAACAGCAGTTTCCAAAACAGAAGAGTACGTAGAAAGCACTTAGGTTTTGCTCTTACGTTGTCTTTTCCCTCACAGTCTCAAAAGAAAATATCCTAGCACAGTGATTTTCAACCAGTGTGTGTACCACAGTAATTTTTAAAA
Source organism: Miniopterus schreibersii (assembly GCF_964146895.1). Lineage (NCBI taxonomy): Eukaryota > Metazoa > Chordata > Mammalia > Chiroptera > Miniopteridae > Miniopterus > Miniopterus schreibersii. Next base: position 73,777,664 of record NC_138105.1, on the reverse strand, counting down.
CATGCAATACCTGACTGTTGAGTCAGGGGCACTGACCTCTTTCTCTCAGATAAAATAAAAAAATGACAGCAGCCAACACAATAGCCTTCTGGTGTGAATGAACCAAAATTATAGCTTTTTTTTGGTGTCAGGTTGGCACAAAATATATTTTTTGGTGTGCCGCATAATTTTAGTAAGTAGTTTACATGCCATGAGATGAAAAAGGTTGAAAATGGCTGTCCTGGAACTTTTTAAAGGGTGTAACTCACACGTAATAGAGTACATCTGGGTGTGCTTGGACAAATGCATCCAGTCCTGGAACTGGCCATCCAGATATAATGTTCCCACTGTCCAGAAAGTTCCACTGTGGTCCCAGCGCAGCCAATCCCCTCCCCCACCCGAGTCCCCAGCGATGAACCCCGGATGGCGAGCACGTGGCCTTTGCCGGCTGGATACAGTGAGTTTCAGATTCCCTGAGCGGGAGCTGGGGGCTCCTCCTGCCACAGTCCTCCAGGGGCTGGGGAGGGTCTGCCCGTGTGGCTCTGCAGCAGGCGAGGTAACATTTTACAGCCGGTGCTACGGGGGTTAGAGAAGATGGGCCAGCAGGGGCAGTGGACCCCATTCTGGGCCTCCATCTTCTCACATCAAAAGTGAAAGAAAGATGGGTTTTGCTATAGGACTAAATGTTTGTGTCCCTGAAAATTTCATAACCTGAAACCCTGATTCCAATGTGATGGTGTTTGGAGGTGGGGCCTCCGGGAGGTGATGAGGTCATGAGGTGGAGCCCCATGATGAAATGAGTGCCCTAATAAAGAACCCCCAGACAGTGCCCTTTTGCTACTTGAAGACACAGCAAGAGGGCAGCCAGAGCCCTGATCTTTGACTTCCAGCCCTCAGAACGGTAAGAAATAAATGTCTGTTGTTTAAGCACTCAGCCTTTGGTATTTTTGTCATAGCAGCCTGAACTGATTAAGGCCCGCCACATCCCGGGGTCACCACGAGTCCTCAACCAGCAGCTTCTTCCCCCTGAGCCTCGGTTTCCCTGAGATACTTATGGAACCAGCCTGGTGGGGCTTTTGTGGCCATTAAATGAGATCTCTTCCAGCAAGTTTCGGCTGGGCAGTCACAGATATTAGTGTCTATTATTATGTGGTTGCTCTTGTGGCCAATTCAGCCCTGGTTCTTGGTCTTGAGAGTTGCCAACTAGGGATCCCAATGCTCTTCTCTGCCTCCTGACGCCACCCAGCAGCCACATCCCATGCCTTCTGTTCGGTGTCCCCCAAGGTAGCCATGGCAACATGGGTTGGAGGGTGCACTAGGCAGGCAGGTGACTTGGGAAATTCCAGGGCAGAGGTGGTGTCAGGCACTGTTTCCCCCAGCTCGCGGCCTGGGTCGAGGGTGCACTAGGGCTTTTGTCCTTCCCCCTGTGGGCAGTTGAGGACATCTCACCCTGCCCGACTTGCCAGGCAACCCTGGCCACCCAAACTTAGTCTTGTCAACTATATGCTGGAACCTGCAAATTGTCAAAGGGAGCTGGCGGCGACACAAAGATAGCCCCTGAAATCATCCTGTTCCCTACCACCCCAGAACCTTTGTGCACACTGTGCCCTCTGTACGGCACTCGCTGCCCTCTGTTTGTACAAATCTACTCTTCCAGGTCTCTGACAGATATCACTTCCTCCAGAAAGCCTTCCTGGACCACATGCAGGGGTCCTAGCACTGGGTGTCGACTTTTGGCAGGTCTTGTCCAAGTTATAATTTTGCGCTTATGGTGATGACTGGATTAATATGCATCTCCCTTGTTGATGAGGAGTTCTGGGCAAGCGGGGATAGAAGTACCTGGCATACATTATGTATTCAATAAAGAGTGGTAGAATCAATCATTTAATTCAATAACTATTTATTAAATCCCATCTTTCATTCATTCATCTGCTCTTTACTGAGCAGTGCAGGGCACCAGGCTGGGCTCTGGATGCTGGGGATATGCTGTGAATGAAGAAACCAGGCCCCTGCCCTCCTGTGGGACCCTTGTGGTCCAGAGGCTCTTGCTGATGTTCTAGTGAAATTCTCGGATAATGGAGCCATTCTTGTCACACCAGCCCTGTACCTGTTCACCAGAGACAGACGATGCATCTATGAGCCAATCAGGCCTTACTTGAGTCCAGTTTTCCCATCCTGGGAAAGACAAGGATGATGAACCTCAGAGCTATGAGACATCAAGTACTTTCTCTGAGCCTGGGCTGAGGTCCCCTCAGGATCTTCATAACCTCTCATGGTGGGGCTTCACTCTAGGGGGGCTCAAAATTAGCAAATAAACATCTAGGCCCTCAGTTAACTTTGAATTTCACATAAACAACCAAGACATTTTTAAAGTATAAGTGTATCCCAAATGTTGCATGAGATACAGTAAAATAATTTTTTTCATTGTTCACCTGAAATTCAAAGTTAACTGAGTGTCCTGTATTTTATCTGGCAACCCTGATCTGTTGTCATGCCCATTTTACAGATAAGAAAGTGGAGGCACAGAGAGGTTAAGTGATGTGCCCCAGGTGGCACAGCCAGGATGAATAGAGGGAAGATAGAAGCCAGACCATGGAACCCAATGCCTTTAGTATTCAATTTCTGTCTCCAAATAGCCCAAGACTGAGTATGAGGTCCTGAGTGAGCAAAAGCTCCCCCTGGCCTGGGTCAGGAGTCCCCTCCTCATTCTCACTCCAGGTGCCGGAGGCAGCCGCAGGGAGGGGTTCCAGGGCCAGTGCCTCTGGGAAACCTGCAGGGAAACTCATCCCATGGGTCATCTGGACTCTGGCACCTAACAGAGGGCGGCCGGTCCTCTGTAAACAGGTGGTCTCATGTCACTGTAAACAGCTGGTGTCTAGAGTTGTTGTCACAGTGCCCAGGTCTAGGTGTGACTGCCCTGTGACTCGATACCCTGCCACTAGTCCCTGTCACTGGATACTTGGTAAACAGTGTTCGGAGGCTGGGCAGCAGTGCCCTGTCTGGTTGGTGAGGTGCAGGGCCAGGGGCCGCTCAGGCTTAAATCCAGGTCTTGACCTCCTCTCAGCAGTCAATGCTTGCTTTGTTCTGATGCTAAAAATAAACACCCGTCCAGATACCTGTTACTTCTCAATGGTCCCTCTTAGTCACCAACCTGCCCTGATATTTCTCAACTGGTTAACTGAAAGTTCTCTTAACAGCGTTCCGATTCTTTGTAACAATGAATCCTGATACTTTGTTACCTCACCCAGGGGCTGGCCTACGACAGCTCTGCTCATGACCTAGAAATGGCTTTCACACTTTTAAATAACTGAAAACAGACCAAAAGACGATATATTGTGACAAATCAAAACTATATGCAATTCATAGTTCAGTATCCACAAATAAAGTTTTATTGAGATCCAGCCATGCCCACTCCCTCGTGTGTTGTCTGGGGCTGCTTTCAAGTGAGCAGAGTTGAATAGTTACAATTAGAGACAGCATGGCCCGCAAAGCTTCGAATATTAATTATCTGGCTATTTATAGAAAGAGCTTGTTGATTCCTGTTCTAACTCTTGGGCAGTCCTTGTCCCCTGTGCTGCACTCAGTATCCTGTTAGTGGTCAGTGGCCCACAGTGTTCATATACTGTGCAAACAGCAAGTCCCTTTACTTTGTAAGAGTCACATTCTGCTCGATATGCTGCCATGCTTGGTGCAGTGAGTATTTGGTCTCTGACAGAAGTTAATATGTCTTGAGATTGTGTGAACGGTCAACACTGGGAAACCAACCAAGACTAGATGCAAAGGGTCGCTGAGAATTAGGCAAAGGAGAAAGGAGGTATCTTACCCCTCTTGGGCAGGACCAGGAACTCTGAGCTGAAGAGCTGGGCTTTCTCCTGAGGGCGCTAGGGAGCTATGTCTGGAGTGGGAGCAGAGCATGGATATATGGACAGAACCTCTTGTGACTTTGGACTCCCCATCCATGCTGTGGGTTGAGGTGACCAGAATATGGACCTCTCTAGGCCTAGGGTCTGGAAGGAAAGATGCTGCAGATTGTGATGGGAGGGTTCATAGGAGAGGCCAGTGCACGGGTAACTAAGCAGGGCCTTCCGTTCCCCCACCACTACCCCAAACACCAATCAGGCTCCGGAAGAGGGAGATAGCAAGAATTTGGGGGCCAGAGGTGAGGCAGGGGCCCTCTCCCTTAGGGGGACATGCTCTGGATTCCCGCAATCTCTTTTGCTGTGGTGCGTTCGTTGCACTCTGGCTGCAGCTCCACACTCTCAGAGCTCCCATTAGGGAGGCAGTGACCCACCAATATGTTCTTTTTTAAATTTAACCCTCACCCGAGGGTATTTTTTCCGTTGCTTTTAAAAGAGAGTGGAAGGGGGAGAGAAAGAGAGAGAGGGAGAGAAACATCGATGTGAGAGAGACACATCAATTGGTTGCCTCCTGCACTTGCCCCAACCAGGGCTGGGGATCAAGCCTGCAACCGAGGTACGTGCCTTTGGCTGGAATCAAACCCAGGACCCTTCAGTCCGCAAGCCAATGCTCTGCTCTAACCACTGAGCCAAACTGGCTAGGGCCCACCAATATGTTCTAATCATGAATTCTAAAGCACAAGGGAAGAGCCGAGAGAGAAAAAGGAGCAGCTTTGGTCAGGGAGGCTGATGGGCCTCTGAGGAGGGGACGTTTGGACTTAGACCTGAAAGAGGAGAAGGTGAAGGCTTTGTGGGGAGTGAGGGAAGGGCTGTCTGGGCAGAAGAAACTGCATGTGCAAAGGCCCTGAGGTGGGACTGAACCTGTTGTGATGGAGGCTGTGGGGGATGGGCCATGTGGGACCTCATGGCTTTTGGGGAGGGTGTGTAAGAGATCTGAGCCTCATTTCACAGACCCTGTAGCTGCCCTCGGTTGGGGCACTAAGACACTAACAAAAAACGTCCACTGCACTGCCTGGGCCTTAGAGTATCTCTGGCGCATTCCACAAGCCAACCAGCCTGGCATGGAGCTGATGTGAGCTGAGATCAGAATGGCCACTGGCCTGGGCAGGAAAGTTCCCAAAACACATGGGCCTCTGGGTCAAGTAAAATGTCTTGCCTGCTCTTCTAAACCACAGAGATTGGCAGGTCCTGAGGGTGATACGCCAGCAGGAGGCACCTCCTGGGGAATAAGCCTGGCAGGGACACCTGGGCCAGCTCCAGAAAGTCAGCACGTAGGAAACATGGTCTCATGTTTCTGGTTGGGTGTTGTTGGGCTCCTGCAAGGTCTCAGCCCTGGCAGCCAGATACAGATGCCCTCAGCCCATGGGGTCAAGACTGCGTCAGATAAAGGTGGGTACTAATGGTGAGGTTTTGAAGAATGAATAGAAGCTTGCCAGCAAGAGAAAGGCATCCAGGAACATGCAGGAGGCTCCAGTTTGGTCTCATCTGGCCTCCATGGCTGAGTGGCCCCAGACTGTCCCTGACCCTCAAGTGTTTCTCCCACTCGATGGGACAAGGAAAAGGCTCTGGGATCAGACCAGCCCAGGTTTGAATCCAGGCTTTTCCACTTTCTGGGTGACTGGGCAAGTGAGGCCACACCAAAATTGGTTCCAGTTTACAGAAGGATAAACTGAGACTTACAGAGGGAGGCCACCCATCTTAGGATGCAGATGAAGTCCAGGCCTTTGGTCTAGACTTGGGGCAGGGCAGGGGGCAGTTGAGAATCATGAGGGGAGTGACTCATGCGAGACCATTATTCTGAGGCCTGAGAGCTGGAGAGGAGGGGAGGGAAGAGCAGCCTGGCCTGTGGTTATAGCAGGTGCAAGTGCCCTGAAGTAGGAACTTATTTGGCAGCCTCAAGGGACAGCAAGGAGGCAAGGGGCCTGGAAGCTGATGAGCAATGGGTGGATGGGCAGATGGAAAGAAAGGACAGTGGGGTGATCACAGGGGCCATGCAGGGTCTGGGGACCAAGAGGAGCCATGGTGGGTTTGGAGCAGGGAAGAGATGGAATCTACAGTGACCATTGGCAGCTGAATCTGGGTGGACCTGGGGATTCAGAGACCTCGAGTGGCCATACAGGCCCCTCTCTGTGGGCACCGGCCAGGACAAACCAGCCCATGGCAGCCTAGGCCTGTAGTGGCCAGCACACACCACTGTCCACTGCTGACAGACACCCATGCCAATACCAAACCCAGACTTGCCATGCATGGAGCAAGGCATGCCTGCTTCCCACCTCGGCTGAGATGTGTAGACCCACACGCGAGGTACCTGTAACATGTGTGCACACACCTCTGGGTAGCTCCACCAGCAGGCCGACGCACAGACACACAGGCATACACTGTCAGCACTGCCTCTTTCCAGGCCACCTGAAAACCACTCTCCGCCGCCTGGCCACATCATGAGGAAGCTCAGGAAGTGCTGCTGGGGGCTCCCTCGAGAGCTAGCTTCCTGTTTTCAAAGCGGCTGGGAACTGCTGACGGAATGTTCTGGAGGCCTGCCTTCCCGCCCCGCACTGCCTCAGCAGCCCCCCCATCCAGCTCCACAGACTTTGCATCCTCTCTGTGCCCACCACTGACCCTGTCCTACAGTGAGATCAGGTTCCAGATGAGGAAACTGAGGCTCAGAGAGGTGCTGCCACTGGCCCAGGGTCACACAGGAAGAAAGAGGTGGTGCCGGGAGTCCGGACCTGAGCTCTAACCTGCCTTCCTCTGGAGCACTGTGCCTGGGGTCAGGGGTTAACAGATAGGGAATCACCCCTCCTGCCTGTACTGCGGCTCCCAGGCTCCAGGGTCACCCCAACGCAGTTGCAGGCTTTCCTGCTTGGTGGATGCAACCTTCCCCTACTCACCATCCCCCCACCCATCTCACCCATCTGTGTCCCCAGAAGAAGGCCCATCTATGTCACAGACATTAATGGAGCATCAGCTGCAAACAAAACAGACCCAGTCCCACCCTCCGGGGCTGGTGGTGGGGGCAGATACCCAGCCTAGGAGCAAATAAACAAACACGGCTGCAACTACCCCCTCTTATTTCACTCCAGCTGTCTTGCCTGCTGTGGTTGCTATTCACAGGCTATTCCCTCTACCCGGAATGCCTAGCTACCTGGTGAACTCCTCTTCATCAAAGCCCCAACTCTAATGTCCTCCCCTTTTGGAAACCATCCCAAGACCCACCAGTCCCCATCCTTCCCTCTGACTCCACAGGGCTGTCGGTACCTGTGGCTTCCACCACAGTGTCCTTGGGACTCTGTTCTGCTGTCCTTGTCATCGTGGCAAGATGACTTATCGTCGCCTCCAGGCCTATTATCACCTCCAGGGAGCCTCAAAACTCCCAGGATGATTGGCTCAGCCAAAGTCACATGCCCATCCCTGAACCAATTCTTGTGTCTGTGGTGACAAAAGGCTCTAATTGACCAGATTCGACCACATGTCCACATTTGAAGCTTGGAAGGGGACTTGGCTCCTTTTGCTCACTAAAGGCAGACAGGGAGAGTAGGTGCCCCCAAGACTTGGAGGTTCCTGCTTGCCCCATCTTAGCTGGGGTGGGGGGAGGGCTTGGGCAAGACACCTGTTCTCTGTGCCTCAGTTTCCCCACCTGTGAATCAGGCTCAGCAGGGTTGAGGTGTTGAGGCACAGAGGTGTCCTCCCCTCCCCAACCTGCTGTGGTGGGGGGCCCTGTTTACCCTGCATCCCCCATTCTTCATTGTTCTTCTCTGTGAATCCCCCAGACAGCTGCCCAGTGTGGCAGACACCGATGGCCGCCTGTTGAGACACCCATTCCTCCTGGGCCCCTTGCCCAGCCTGATGCTTTCTGGGGACTTTCCTGGCCTTCTTTAAACAGCAAAAATAAGGTGGGGAAGACTCCAGGGCAGGGAAAACGAGGGTGGAGGCCACATGGGCAAGTTTGTGCACGCCCTGGCATAGGTTCGATCCCACGTCCTGTCCCTACCCATAACATGGAGGCCACAACCACTTCCACTGGAGTGTGGGGGGGGTCTGCACGTGAACACCTCTCAAGCCCTCAACCAGGGCTGTGGGCGCCCAGCACTGAGGTGAGCACGGTCATTACTGTTGTACCTGTTTGGACAGGTGTTAGCATTCTTGATGCATGTGTGCCTGAGTTCACTGGCCCATTTCTGTGTATCTACATGCATATGTGCATGTGTGTGCTTCTGCATGTGTGTGTGCATGAGGACTGTCCTGTGTGTAGAATCCTGCAGGCCTAAGAGGCAGAGAGACCCAGCTCCTTGCTGGAAAAGATGCATCTGTTGGAGAACTCCCTGGGCAAAGGCTGGAGGGCTGGGAGATAGTTGGGTGCAAGGAACAGTACAGGGGTACAGGGAACAGCAGGAGGCTGCAGGGAACAGCAGGGGCACAAGGTCAGGCAGGCTGAGGGGGTTGGGGAGCTGCGTGAGTGAGCCTGGGCAGCTTTGGCTGAGCTGAGTTTTTGGAGGAAGTGACATCAATCCTGAATTATTCACTGAGAACCTACTCTGTGTGCCCTGAGCTAGGGACACAGCACGGCTTTAGGGTAACAGAAAACACCACAACAAGTAAATATATAACTCAGGGGAAAGATCCAGAAGCAAGATGCATCAGGAATGGTAGGGGACCTCAGGGACACTTTGGCCTAGAGACCAGAAGAGTGTCCTGAGGAGGTGATGTGTGATCTGAGGACTGCAGGAGAGAAGGTCCTGGATGATCTGGGGAGAGGAAGCTCCAGGTGAAAGGCACAACAGGTGCAAAGGCCCTGAGGTGAGGATGAGCTGGCAGAGGGGCCCCATTCAGGAAGATCTAAGCCCACAGCAGGGAGGGGAGGCATCAGGGGGCATCCCTGGCAGGGAGCAGGGCCACTGGGACAGGCTGTCCTGTAACTGGAGCCCAGCAGGAACTTGTTCCCCCTCCTGTCCACCCTCAGCACACCCTGCTTAGGACAGAATGTGCTGGGAGGAGAGGCCAGTGGTGGCTTGTGTCTGGTGGCTGGAGCAGGGTGGCAGGAGGATTCCTGAACAGCAGCCCTGCTGGGCCCCCTGCCAGCAAGGGCGGAAAACAAGCAGTGGAAGCTCTCTGCCTGTCTGTCACCCCTTACTCTGGGCCTGGCCTAGCCACAGCAGGCAACGGAGATGGTGAAAAGGTCAGAGACTGACAGAGACAGAGAGATAGTGAGCCAGAGACAGAGATAGAGAGGTACTAAATGAGAGAGACAGAGATGCAGAGATGGTGAGAGACAGAGACAGATAGTTAAAGTCAGAGACTGAGAAAGACAGAGACAGAAGGATATTGAGAGAGACTGAGACAGCAGTGAGAGCCAAAGACAGACTCTGAATGGGTGCCAGGTCTGATTTTGGGGTCCTGGGAACAAATACAAGGCAGTGATACTCTCACTCCCACCAGAAACTTTGTTTACACCAGAGTAGGGAGGGAGTCCCCTCTGGTCACTCACTCAGTCGACAACCCCCTTCACACCTGTTATGCTGGAGCCAAGGACACAGCTCTAACCTAGCCCTGTCCTCAAAGGCCCAGACAAATAAGTGAATATTTAAATAGGAATTCAGAGAGTGATGAAGGCTATGAAGACAATAGGACAGAAGGATGGGAGAGGGAGTGAAGGGGGCCATGGTGACATCAGCCAAGAGGTTGGGGTGTCCCTGAAAAGATGAGGCTGGGAATAAAGAAGAGCCAGCCATAGGGAAGAGCCTTCAGCAGAAGGAACCTATGCAAAGGCCCTGTGGTGGGAACCAGCTTAGGGTGTTTGAGTAACAGCCAGGAATGGAAAAGGAGCTAGAAGGAGAGATAGGTGGGAGGTCTTAGGAGCCTGGGGAGGGGTGGGATTTTATTTTAGGAGAAGAATATTTGGCCACTCTTCTCTATGCCTTATGGGCCCCTCCCTATGTTCAGGGAGCTCTCTGGATTCTGGACTGCCTTAGCCAGCTGCATCCTGGTTGTCATTTTTCTGAACCAGAAAATCCATCTCCTTTAGGGATCAGGTTCCCCATAGTTGCAGATGCAGAAGTCCTGCCAAGCGTGCAGGGGAGAACCTTTTGTAGAACTGTACCCACATCTGCTGTTGCAATAAACACTTTGGACTCGTCTCAGTTTGGGAAACTGGGTTCTTGCATCTTGCACACCCTGGGCAATGGAGAACTCATCTTCTTGAGGCTGCCAGTTTGGGGTTTGGGTGACTGTGCTGGAGAAAGTTCTCCCCTAGTCCCAGGGACCTTCAAGTCTGGCACGCTCAGAGCTGGATGCCAGGTCAGCTGCCCAGAACAGATGCTGCTGGAGAGGGAGCACTGGGTGGACCCCAGGACCAGAAGCAGTTGGAAATCAGGGCCCAAACTCAGATCAGGGAAGGGGGTGATGGAAGCTGTGGAGGGGGTGTCCCAAGGTCTCAGACGGAGAAACTAAGGCTCAGAAGCAAGTGCCCTGCCCATGGTCACACAGAGAGCAACCGTTCAACCCAGATCTCCCTGGGTCCAGTTCCTAGGTCCGCCCCCCCCCAAGGCCTCATCCCTGCCCCTCATCCCAGCCAATGAAGATCCTGAGCGGCCAGTTAATTTTCAATTTTCAGGGCCTTTGGCTGGCTGGTGGGCACCGCCTAGGATTCAGACCAGGGCTTCAATTGGGCCTTGCCCCAAGGGGCGGGGCCTCGGCCGCTGGCAACACCAAGCGGAAAGTGGGGTGTCCTGTTGCCTGTGGGGCGTGGCCTCCTAAGTTTCAGAGCCCGTTTTGAGTGGTGGTTCCATCAGTCCCCACTGTGGGATCCTGGGCGAGTCGCCTCACCCTATTGGACTCACTTTCCCCGCCTGCAACACCAGGAGAATTACAGCCTCCCACCCCTGGGGCTGCTTTAACGCCCAGTGAGTGTCCAGACAAATCCTATACATGTTGGTCCACGTGAGCCCTAGTCACAAGGGCCAACGGTGGAAACACCTCAAGTGTCCAAAGACTCAGATGCCCCTCAACCGATGACTGGATGAACAAAATGCAATCCGTTCACAGTGGAATGTTGCTCAGCCATCAAGAGGAGTGAGGAGCGGACAGACGCTAGAACGTGGGTGAACCTTGACAACATGCTGAGAGAAGCCAGTCACAAAGCCAGTCACACATCGTGTGTGACCCCATGGACATGAAATGTTCAGAACAGGCAAATTCACGGAGACAGAAAGTGATTTAGTGGTTGCCAGGGGGTGAGGTTAGGGAATGGGGAGTGACTGCTCACAGGGGTGGGGTCTCCTTCAGGGTGATGAAATGTTCTGGAACTAGACAGAGGTGATGGCTGCACAACATTGTGAATGTGCTAAACACTACAGAATTGTTTACTTTAAAACGGTTCATTTTATGGTATGTGAGTTGTACCTCGATAAAAACAAACAAAAAAGCCCAGACTCAGACAGGATCCTCCTGCAGCCCAGAACCGTCTAGCCAAGCTTCTTCCTCTCCGTTTGCTGAGAACAGAGGAGACCTCTGCCTGTCCTTTACCGTTCACCTTCCCAGCACCTGTGACTGTGCTAGGGGAGGGGTGTGGGGCGTGGGGGTCTGGCTCCAACCCAAGCTCAGCCTCCCTATGTGTCCTTAGGCCTCAGTTTTCCCTTCTGGACAATGGGCCCCTCAACCTTCTTTGGCCTGGAATTCAGTCAGAGATTCTGACCCAGGATGGTGGTCAAGGCCACCCATCTTCCTTGGCAGCTGGGGGAAGAGAAACCAATACACATAGCCTCTTCCTCCACACTTTTATTTTTTAAAAATAATTGTACAAAAGAGAACAATTAAGGCTTAGAAATGCTGAGACCCAGGCTGGGACTCTGCCCCAGCCAGGGCCAGGACTCTGCAGTAGGGGCTTGTCTAGCTGCTGCTCCATGGTTTGTTCCTCTGGACCCAGGGGTCTCCAGAAGCACACTGGCCCTGCTGTGTGACCCTAGGCTGACCTCTGTCCTAGGGCCTGGGTGAATGCTCTGCTGTCATTATCTTGAAATTCTTAACACTCCTTGAACAAGGACCCTACATTTTCATTTGCAAGTTATGTAGTAGGTCTTGTCTGTCCTGCTCTGAACCTGGGGTTTCCAGGCCATACAGCTCTGTGTCTCAAGTGCCTGGAGAAGCCCCCAGGCAGTCTCAGCCTGGGGTAGGAGTCTCCAGCTTTCTTTCAGAAGCTTCAAAGGCTGGAGCCACTACCCCTGACACCCACAGGTCCCACATATCTCCCAAGACCTGCTTCCCTGAATGCCTCATTCCTGGGTCCTCTCGCCTGCTGGACCTTGTAGTGTGACCTCAGCTGAGGCACTTGCCCTCTGAGCCCCAGTTCTAAGAAGAAGAAGGGGTCAGTCTCCAAACATCACTTAGCTCTGACCTTGTCCGACTTCTTTTTGCTTGGCTGTCTTCTGAGCTCTTATTCATAATATGCCAAAGCTTCAGCTAAAATGCCCTTTCCTCTAGGAAGCTTTCTCTCCTTCCTCCCTGGACTCTCCCAGGCCTTCCTATGGTCCCACAAGACTGGAAGTATTTATTCCTGACAGTGTCTCTCCCAGATTGGAGTCTCCTGGAGGAACCCCAGCTCTATCCACAGGCCAGCACAGAGCTTGAACAGGCACTCGGATCCTGCACCAGGCATCTGATGCCTTACGAGGACCAGATAAGTCGGATGCCAGACTGGCTCTTCCTCTGTCCTGTGTGAACAGCCCTGCCCTGTTCCGAGACTTGATTTCCCCAGCTTCAGGACAGTGAGGCTGGTTCTGCTCTCGATCCAGCCACTCCCCGTGTCCACGGTGGCTGGAAGCACATGTGCAACCCCATCCCTAGAGGTATCCACTTCCACTCAGCAGGTCATGCAGCGTCGCCTCATAGCTTCAGAGGGGGGGTTTGGATCCTCCTGAGGGAAACAAGCCCATCAAGCCTCAGGGGGCATGAGAGGCTCAGAAACACCCCTCCCTGCCCTGATAGTCTCCAACCCCTAGAGCAGACTGGGGCTCAAGGCTGGTTCAGGCCCTGAACATATATATATATATTTATATGATTTTCATCAACATTTAAACCCCCATCTCAGCTCCCAGGGCCTGGAAAAGCATCGGGGTTTCTTGGATCCCCAGGCTCACCTCAGAGTACAGGGGCGGCGGGCGGTAGCGGAACTCTTGGATATAGGCAAAGAAGGGGCCTTCAAGGCTCATGTCGGAGTCCTGAGGTAGCGGAAAGGGGCCCTGCCCCACGGCTGCCACACTGTCTGCCACAACCTCCGAATACTCTGGAGGGGCTGGAAGTGAGAGGCGAGGGGGTGAGGGTGGTGGTGGCTGGGGAGCCCTGGAATTGGGGACAATGGCTAGGAGCCTGCTAGTGCCAGCTCTGGGCTTCTGGGCTGTGCATCCTCAGGCTGGGATTCTTGGGGGATCTGTGGTTGCCAATGTGATCATTACTGTGCACTGTTACACATGGGGTCATTAAGGTTGGAGAGGACATGTTGGCCTGCCACCGGCCTCTCTACCCCCCGGGGGACACCAGGATGGGACACTCACCCTCAGGCTGCTCTGGCAGGGCCCCCAGCCTCCAGTCTAGCACAAAGCTGGTATGGCTGCCTACACTGGACGAGCGGCTGCCAAAGGGGTGTAGGGGGACAGTGCCGATGACCAGTGGCAGTTCCAGGAGCAGCTTGGATGTGCCTGGAATGTCCACACAGACCTGGAGAAAGGAGCCACAATGGAGGGTGCCCCGGCAGCCTCATCACACTTGCCTTCTACAGAAGGAGGCCCTTCCCAGAGGTCCCAGCTCCAGTCTTGGGGGGACCCTATCTGGGGACAGAGCAGATGTAACCCCCTCCCTCCACCTCCTATGATACTCCACCTTGAGGGCGTAGTCCACATGCAGCACGCGGCAGTGCAGGATGGAAGGGCCCACGGGGGGGATCCGAAGTGCCCGGCCCTGCCACAGCGCCCGCCGCCCCGGGCCCACAGGCTCGCCCGCGAGACTGGCCACCACAGCGTGCTTCTGCTTGCGGGCGCCTCGCGCCATGAAGGTCTGCGTCTGGACCACGACTGCTCGGGGCAGCACCGGGCGCGTGGAGCCGTTGTCAATCTCAGCGAACACAGGGATTACCTCACCTGTAACGGGAAGTGGCAGGGCCTCAGTTTCCCCACCTTCAGCCCTGACACTGGCCCTCCTCCCCATCTGGCTGCACCTGCCTCCTACCTGGTGTGTAGCCCTTGCGGTCGATCTTGGCTGAGAGGGAGACGAGGCCGCGGTTACTGTACCAGGATCGGGCGATCTTCTCCCGAGCTCCTGCTTGCGGGGCCTTACAGGGCAGAGGAAAAGAACATAAATGGGTCACTTTGTGGAGTTCCCAAACTATCCCCAGCTGAGGGAAGACTTGGGGCAGGGCCCAGTTTTCTGGTTTCTTTTGCACAATCTAGGAAATATCTGTAAAATGGATCTAGGAATATGACCCATCTCATTAAGCTAAAAATGAAATTGAGCAAGCCAGTGCTTAGTGTATAATTAGTGCTCAGCATGCCATTGTTATTTTGTGCCCTGACTGTGCTCTATTTCACAGACGGCATCTGAGGCTCAGAGAAGGTGAGACAATTGCTCTGAGCCACAAAGCAAATTGGTGCAGCTGGAATTTGCACCAGGCTGCACTGACTCAACAGACATTCCCTCCCAGCCAGGGCCCAACTGTGACCTGCACTTTGTGACACTTTGTGAAGGGGGGTGAGGAGCCAGTTGGAGTCACCCAGCAGCCAGGCCCCTGTGCTACCATCTCATCTCCCCACGGGCAGCCAGCCACACACCAGCAGGGCAGGCGTGTTGATGTCCACAGGCTCGATAACAGTAAACACCTTCCTTGCCCTGCGGGCAGGAACCCAGGGCCGGTGCAGGGTGGCCTTGATGCAGTATCTGACACTGCCGTGTTTGCCCTCGAATGACGTCACCAGTGTCCTGGGGTGGAAGGAAGGGGCTTCAGGGTGGCGCCATACAGAGACTAGCAGGTTGGGGATTCCCAAAGACTTAGGGGGCTTGAAAGACAGAGACACTCCTGAGGGCCTCCCAGTGGAGAATCTTGGGGGTCAGAAGTCCCCAGATACTGAGCAGTGGAGTCCCAAACCTGGAGGTGCTCTCCCACAGTCCAGCACCCCAGATGACTTACTGAGGCAGCTGGAAGCTGAATGGGAACTCATGGCGCCCAGCAGGCAGCATGGTGGTCTCTCCAGTGTCTGCAGGTAGGAGCGAGAGGGGCTAGCTCAGTGGCTGAGGGGTTCCCAGGGCGCGCAGCACGTGTGCCACGCAGGGGTCCCGGGTCCTACCTGGCCGGAGAAGCGTAGCATGGTGGCTCAGGACCTCCAACCGCTCGCTATAACTCTGCGTGTAGGCGGTGCTAGAGCCGGAGCTGCGAGACTCGCTCCAGTGCACGTGGGCGCGGCCCCGCGCGCGAAGCCTCAGGGCGCCCACGCGCGCTGAGCCGGTCAGCTCCAGCAGCACCCGGCCGGCTACGGCCTGGCCGCCGCTGAACACGGGATCGGCGCCCGCGCTCGCGTCGTCCAGCTGCACCGCGAATGCTTTCACTTTGTCGAACAGCATCGCGCCTGGGATGCAAACCCTGGACACGCGGACCCTGGCCTCGAATCCCCGACACGGCGCAGCGAGGTGCGGCCGCCACGGCCTCAGGACGCGCAGAAGCTCTCAGAGCCGCCACGGATTCTCCCGGCCTCGGCCGGCGCCACGTTTATAGGGCAGGGCGGGGCGGGGAGGCACATGCCCCGCCCCGGGAGGGGATGAGCCAATGGCGCGGCGAGGGCGTGGCTCCGCCCAGGCGTGGAGCAAAATAACAAACTCCCAGGGGAACTGGGCTCCACCCCGGTGGACCCTGGGGTGCAGCTGAAGCACTGGAGACCAGACCCGGTCTCTGGCGGATCCTGGGGGTAAAAAGGGAAAACAGGCCAGGAAGCGGGGCCTGGGCCTGAGGTCACTCAGAAGGACCATTCGGTCCTTTGGCTTAATCATCAACCCGCCACTACTTGCAGACGTGACTCGGGCATGTGTAGCCCGGGCTGGAGGGGTGTGGAAGGGCCTGGCCCCAATCGAGGCGCAGAGAGCCTAGATCACCCGGGCCTCAGTTTCCCCTCTGTGCAATGGGGAGAAAGTCGGAAGTCGGTGGGGCCTCCCTATCCCCGTGCACCTGCTGCCCCCCTCCTCTGATTTGAACCCTGCTCAGCTGGTAACCCCGGACTAGTGACAACCTCTTGGAGACTAAGTTCCCACGTGCCGGAAGAAAATAAGTCCCCATTTCATAAGGCTGTGCATGAATCACAGTGTTGCCCCTACTGGACACCTCCCAGAGTCTTGTTCACGGGTCACCAACACGCCGACACTCGGCTGCGCCTAAAGCACCTGAGCCCCAACCGACATTTCTTTTCCAACTTCCAGCCCCGGGCAAACGCCTCCTAAACCTCTAGGCCTAGCCCTTGTGCCCGCTTCGGGCACCTCCAGCCCTGGTGCCCTCACAGACAGAGGCCAGTGCAGGGGAAGCTCCAGGCATCCCCGAGCCCAGGGCTGCGATGTTACCTCGGGGCGGGGATAATCCCTCTCGGGGCCTCAGAGAAGAATCTTACGTTGGGGTTTCTGAACCCGGAGTTGCCTCCTCGCGATCTGCGGGGCACCTGCGCCCTCTAGTGGCAGCGAGATGCACTGCTGCTCGATGCCTACCTTGGCCATTCCTTTGAGTCTGGCTCTGGCCACGCAAGGACGCCCCCGGAAGGCCTCCGCACCCCCACAGTATGCCAGTGATACGTGTCAGAGGAGGGGCAGAGGCTGTCGACTCAGTGATCAGCCTGGGGTCTGCTTAAAGGAGGGGACTCTGGGGCTGAAATGAGGGTTGGGACCTTTTGTCAAGGCCAAGGGGAGCCAAGAGAGGGGACAGGAGGCCATAAACCAGGATGAGGTGGGGGATGAAGTGACTCTAGAGGGACAGGAAGACTCCTAATGAGCTAGCATTTCCCTCAGTCCATTTTATAGATGGGTCCCCAGAGGCCCAGAGATAGGTGGGGTCAGATAGCAGATCAGAAAAGCTTCACTCCTCCAGTGTCTTGAGGAAGCCACCAGTGAGTGGGACCAGGGGAACTGTAGGGTGAGACCAGCCCGTTTCACTTGAGCTGCAGGAGAAAGGAAGTTCCTCTGGGGCCCCTTCCTGCCACACCCCATGCCTGCTAGCCTAGGTTTCCACAGCGGGTCAGACGAGAGTCCCCTGAACCTGGGGGCTGTTGGGACAGGCTGCAAGGCCAGGTCTGAGTTGCTTCCTCCTGTGCATATTTTGAAGATGGGTATAAGGGGAGTGATGGAAGGGTTGCCCAAAGAGGCCCACGTCCTCCGCAGCTTTCTGTAGCCCCTCTTTTGCTCCTGACTGGCCGTGTGGCTTGACAGTGGGAGACTGGGGTTCGCCAGGGTAAGATTCCCAGCCTAATCTGACTTCACCCCAAGTCTCCTCTCCCCCTCACCTGCAGATGCCACCAGAACCCCAGTCCAGGGAAGAACTTGCCCCAGCAAACACTGTGGGCTAACCTGAGGGAGGGTGCGGTGCACCGGCTGATCAAGACAGGGGCCTTCTTTGGGAATCAGGGACCCCAAGCTTGGGGCTAAAAGGGATCCTGGGGTCCACAGAGGATCTCCCTGCTCCATCAAGGGATTCCCCCAGACCGAAAGTCCCCACCACACCACCACACAGCCTCTAAATCGAGGGTGTCTGGGCTCTGGAAGGCGGGTGCCCAAATCCTGGGAGGGGTTCCCAGAAAAGAGGGGTTTGGAGGGGGTAGGTGGGTGAATGTCCCAGTGGAAGAGTCCAGACCCTGGGGAGGAGGTCCCCACTTCTTGAGAAGGGTCACTCGACTGCACAGCCTCTTAAGTGGAAAAGCTCCTGGCTCTGGAGAGGGGCGCTCAAACTTGAGGAGAGGGGCACGCAGACTTGCTGATTGGGAAGAGCAGACCTGGGGAGAGGGTGCCGAGGGGATACTGGCCGCGGGGCGGGAGGGTGAGCGGCTCACCTCGGAGGAGCAGCAGCTGCCGCCGCCGCAGGTATGTCTCCGTGGCCGCGAAGTCGCTGGAAACCGCGTTGACGCCCACAGTTCGGCTCTCCAGCCAGTGCGTCGTCGCCCGGCCGTGGACGGCCACCTCGACCGCCCGCACCCGCAGCGGCACCGCCGCCTCCAGCAGCACCCGGCCACGCAGCCGCTCCCCGCCGTGGTACGCGCCACCCCGCGCCAGCTCCAGTTGGAAGCTGCGCACGCCCCCCAGGCGCATGGTGCGGCCTGGGTGCACCTAGCGGGGGGCACCGCGGGTCTCCCGGGCCTCAGAGCTGGCCCTCGCCACCCCGGGCGCCCCCGCACTTTCTCTCCCTCTGCAAACTCGGGCAGGCGCCGCGGGCCCGGGATGACTTCCTGGTCCTCCGCGGCCAACCCCGTGACGCCGCCGGGCAGCTGGGGACGTGCCTCCGGTGTGCCCGCGCCGCTGACTTTGCCACCCCCCAGGGCGGGGAGGGCCGTGTTTTTGTAGGGTCGGCGCCGGTGAGTCACAGGCGGGCGGGGCGGGTGTGGCTGGATGTGTGGAGGCAGCCCGGGGGCTGTGCCTTGCGGTCTCAGGCCTCCCCCACCTGGCACCTTTTCGGCCCTGGGGGCTGCCCCAGCCTCCCCCCTCCTCCCGCCCCTGTCACCTACTGGTTGTTACCCAAACATACCAAGTTCAGGTCTTGCCTCTTGGCCTTTGCACTGGCTGTTCTGCTGCTAGGAACGCCCTTCCCCAGATCCTTTCCCACCTGACCCCCATGCCCAAATGTCGCCTCCCCAGAGTCCCTTAGCCACTCTCTGGCATTGTGTCTTTATGGCTCTGATCTCTGTGTTTGTGACTGCTTTGTGTTTACTGTGGCTCCTCCATCAGACTGGGTGAACCAATGGGTGGGCACTGTGCCCTATTCTCATCACTGGATCTTACAGATGAGGAAACAGAGGCCCCCAGAGGGGCAGCCACTGCCAGAGGCACCCAGCCATGGCAGTCACAACTCAAACCCAGGTCTTACCACAGCCCACTGGCACCTCTCCACACCCTTCTCTCTTGCACCCAAACTATCTCTGCAAGCCAGGTGGCCCATGGCTTTATCAGGGGCTGCCAGGGCCTGGGCTCCCTGCTGGGACCAGATTAGCCTCCCCAGGGGCCAGGGTTCCCCTCCCCACCCCCATCAGGGTCCAGCATCTGCCTTGTGCCCGCCGCCTCTGCCTGACCCCAATACCCCAAGCCCAAGGCATGGAGGGACTTTTCTGATTCTACTGTGTTCAGAACCTTCCCTTCCAGCCCCCCCCCCCCAAATGGGCCACTTTAATCCCAGGATTGCACCACGCCTTCCCCAACTCATACCAACCCCCCATGAAGTGTCCTCCACCAAGTCTATGTTCTTCATAGTGGCCTGTGGATCTACAAGTTTGAGTCCTGGCTCACCCCTCCTCACCCTGTAGCTCAGGCAGGTGGCTTCACTTCTCTGAGCCTCAGTTTTCCCATCCTACCCTGGTCAGGTTCCAGGGAAGAGTCAGTGATAATTTACACCACATTCCCTGTATACAGCAGGTGCTCAATACATGTCCAATGAAGACTGAATAGCCCTCCTCGCCTGTGTCAACTCCCCCACTGGACTGTGCTTCCCTGGCACCTGGTCCACAGTGGGTGCTCCAGCAAAGCCAGCTGGTCAAAGGGAAGGCTGTCTGATTGTCCACTGCTTCCTGAGGGGCTGGGCCACATCTACTGCAGGTCCCTCTATCAGTGCCGGGTGGGATTGGTGCAGATGTCCTCAGGGAGGTGTCCAGACTGAGCTCAGGAGACTGCCATGCTAGGGAGGTGATGGAGATGGGCTCACCTTGACCCCCATATCCATTCTGGGACCCCAGGTGTTCGCCTCTCGTATTGCGATTATGAGTGTCTCCCAGTTACACACAACAGGCAGCAACTGGATGGGTCCTGCTTTATTAAGAATTGGCAAGGACCCCTCTCCCTGCTGTTCTGAGCCCACCGGGGGCCTGGGGAGAGTCAGGGGGCCAGGGGACCAGAGGAAGCCCTGGGCTCCCCAAGCTCCAATCAGGGAGAAAGCAGGCAGCAGCCACCCGTCCAGACAGTCTGGTGGGACGGGCCCCTGGCCACTCAGCCCAGTTCAGCTCTGGCTCCTTGTACTCCAAGAGGCGCAACCGGACAGGCCTTCCCGGATGGTGTGGAGGTGGTGGCCACACAATGGCCAAGATTGTGGGGTCCGGTGGTGGGCAGGGCCATCATCCACAGTCCGAAGGGGCCACGGGTGGCCACCGGCATGGGGAGCTCCGGGCTGCCTGGCCTGGGGTGCCAGGCTGGGGAGGCAAGGGTGGGGGAGGCGGGCGTATGGCTTGGGTGATGAGGCTAGGCAAGGCCTGCAGGGAGGTGCCCAGCACATCCAGGCGGCTCTCGAGGGAAGCCAGGCGAGCCTCAAGGTCCTCATGCTGGGCGTGCAGTTCCGACATGAGGTCGTACATGGCATTCTGGGTCTGCCGGGGACAGAGAGGTGGGAGACAGAAGAGGCTGAGTGAGACAGGGAGTGACAGACACACACAGACAGTTGCAACTTTGAGGACACCCCCAGGCCCTATATGTCTCTTGCTGGGCCCCAAGGAATGGTGGGAGAATAGGTGAGGGACAGACAGGTCTTAAATGCCAAGCTGGGGCCAGAAGGCCTGAGAGAGGCCAAGGGATGTACTGGGGAGGGGTGGATGTGACCAGAGTTGCCCTGAGAGGTTGAACTGGCCACGTGACACACACATTAGACTAGGGACTGGACAGGGGTCTGGAGGAAGGTGAGCACGCAGAGGATCTGACCCAATCACAGACCTGGGAACACGACCGCCACAGTTATGTTATGGTAGGCAACAGGGTGTCTCCACAACCTCCACTACTCCCCACAATGCAGCCAGCAGGGGCCACTTCTACCACTGTCCAGATGGACCCCGGCTGAAGCTGGAAAGGGAAGCAGGTCACGCAGGGACAACTCTCGGTGCAGATGCCACTCTCACCACCAGGGAGCGATCGAACATTGCTCCACAACTCTAAGCGCAGCTCTGTGGCGACCAGGCCCGCAGGCAAACTGGAGCTTACTACCCCTTCTAGGCTTTGGAGGGGACACTGAAGGCGCAGTTCTGCCTGAGTGGGGAAAACACCCCCAGCCCCTCGCTCTGCGGGAGAGACAGGATGAGGCGCCTATTATAGTACCCGCAGGCTCTCCCAGCCTCCTCACACCTTTGCTTCCTCCGTGCCCCCCACCCTTTCTTCTGTTACTTGTAGGCTGACCCCACTGTCAGGGGGCAAACACTTCGGAGCCCCTTCTAGGGCCACTGACCTTCACCCCAGCCTGCTTCATGGAACTACAGTCCCCAGGGCCAGAGGGTAATGCCTGGAGGCATACAGCACTGTGATGGTTCATTTTGGCCCTCTGAGGTTTTCAAAAACTTGTTTTAAACTTAGGATATACAGGGTGTCCCCCCAAAATGTATACACACTTTGAATAATTATTAATTCCAATGGCTTAAATCTGAAAAAAAGAAGAAACATCAGCTGTAAAACGTGTATATATTTTTATGGAACACCCTGTATATTTAATTTTGTCAAAAAGATACAAATTAAATTAGCAACCTTGGAAAGGAAAGCAGAAAAACTTAAGATTGGAAAACATTTTAACTTTGTTTAATTAAAAAATTAGAAACCCATATAATCCAATCTAATTAAAGACTGGATTCAAAGAAGCTTTTGTGAAATAGGTTTTGAGAGGAGTATACCACCGCGATTACAAGGTTTAAATAACTTAAAAATTCAAATTTCAATTATTTATGCTAAATAAGTATAATATAGCCCTTGCCGGTTTGGCTCAGTGGTTAGAGCATTAGCCCATGGACTGAAGGGTCCTGGGTTTGATTCTGGCCAAGGGCATGTACCTCGGTTGCAGGCTCGATCCTCGGCCCTGGTGGGCTGCGTGCGGGAGGCAACCAATTGATATGTCTCTCTCACATCGATGCTTCTCTCCATCTCTCTCTCCCTTCTACTCTCCCTAAAAAGCAATGGAAAAAATATCTTCGGGGGAGGACTTAAAAAAACAAAAGAAGTCTAATATAGATCATTCAAATCATAATTCCTAGTATCTGAGTTTTTCCAAGGTATTTTATATTTATAGCTATAATTTCGTACGACATCAAATTAGTTAGCCAATGATTTTTATATGCTCTTAGGGCTATGTTCTAGTTTCTATTACCAATTGAATGATTTCCTTAGGGTTCTAGAATGTTTTTTCCTCTGTAATGTTCCCTTCCAAATTAAATTTATGTAGGTTAATATTAAATTATTTTGCAATCTCTTGAAATGAGGAAGAGAGTCAGTCCAAAATGAGCTGGGTATAAGAAGTGAAATAGAATAGGACTTAACATCTTCTAAAGATAATATTAAATTAGTCTCAGACTGATAACTGATTAGGGGATGGGACCAATAAGCAAAGCTCACATGTGAACTATTTGTGAAATACACATCATTGGTAAGGAGCAAGTTCAGAATAGTGTGAAAATATTCTAAGAGCTCACCTAACTAAAGTTAGGTCAACTGACCCAACTTTAATGGACGAATGAATAAAAAGCAGGAAAGAAGGTAGGACTTGATATTTGAACCAACAAATAGATCCATTTATAACACAAACTGACCTTATTGAGCTCTTGCAATCAATTTTAATTTCCTAAAAGGTGTTTAATTACTATAAAAATTAGCTTTCTGTTGGTGCTATTATTTGAATTATGTCCATAGCAAAAGTACTTTTGCCCACTAATTATATATATATATATATATATATATATCTTTATTGATTTCAGAGAGAGGAAAGGAGAGGGAGAGAGAGAAACATCAATGATGAGTCATTGATTGGCTGCCTCCTGAACGCCCCCTGCTGGGGATCAAGCCCGCAACCCAGGCATGGCCAGGCAATTATATATTCTTTTTAAAGCTATTTTTTTAGATACTAATTTTTAAAAAAATAAAACTACTGCCAATGTTAAAAGTAGCTTTTGCCTGGCCGGGCGTGGCTCGGTGGTTGAGCATTGACCTAGGATCTAGGAGACGGCAGTTCGATTCCTGGTCAGGGCACATGCCCAGATTTCAGGCTCGATCCCCAGCAGGGGGCTTGCAGGAAGCAGCCGATCAATGACTCTCATCATTGATGTTTCTCTCTCTCCCTCTCCCTTCCTCTCTCTGAAATCAGTAAAGATATTTTTTTTTTTTTAAAAGTAGCTTTTACACACTGATGTAGATTCCCAGAATCCCTCACACAAATCCGAGCCTCCGGTCATGATGGACCCTTGCAGACAGGGCTGGTGTTCCCTGGTGGCTCGTACTGCCCACCCTGATTCCTTGTCTGTGTCAACTGCCTGCCCTGAGAACGCCAGTGCTGTCCCTCCCTCAGCAGGAGCTGCGCCCTGTCCTTTACTGAATGTTCCCCTTTCTCCCCGGGGACCCGACCAGCCTAGACTGGCCCAGGGAGCCAACCCCCCGGCCCGCCTTGCTCACCTTGGCCAGGTCTGCGAGCGTGTTGGCCTGGTCATTCAGCTTTCCCTGTTCAATCTTCACACTCCGGAGCCTGGGGACAGGTGGGTGGGTGGGCTTGTGTGGAGGCTGCGTTGTGCGGGGGATGGGGGAGTCCTTCGTGCACATGCCCCACCCAGGGTTGCCATGTGGGACATGCAGGGGGAGATGAGGCGGGACTTGGGGTCAGGCCCCCTGCAGCCTATTCCCTCCCCACACGTAGGGGGCAGCAGGGCCTGGGAGGCAGCTCAGCCACTACCCACAGTGCCCTCTGTCTGGCTATGTCCATAGGGCCCAACTCAGGATGTTGCAGTAACTTGGACCCCCGGGTCCAGGTAAAGCCTGCACTGGTCTGCAGGGTGGACACAAGCCCTGGCCGCCTCCAGGAGCCTCCCTGGGGATGCACCCTGCCCCATGACCACCATGCACCCCTGACCCTTGGGAAGTGACTTACTTCTGAGCTCTGGCAGGACACGGTGGAGCAGAGAGAAATCACAGGGCAATTTTAATTTCAGCACTGTTAGGCAGCTCATGCCCAACGCTGCCATCCTCCCACATGCTGACCCCTGGACCCAAGGGGCTATTGCCCTTGCTCTGTGCAGGGGCTCAGCCTCTGAGAAGGGAGTGCCAGTCCCTCAGAGATGCATCTGTCCTCTGTCCCCTCCCTCAAGCAGTGTCCACCTAACCCTGGCTAGGACAAATGCAGCTGCCTTAGCTCTGCAACTCTGCTGCCCGCCAACCTGTGACAGGCCCCTGGCCCCTGAGGTGACATTTATTCCAGAAAACTATACCCATGTTTCCTGAGGGAGAAATTGGGGTTCAGAGCTGCAAAGTCACTGCCTTGCAGGATTTGAACTTGTGTCTACCACTCAGCCTCCATGCCCTTGGCCTCCAACAGCTGCCCAAGGCAGTGGAGAACTGACCTGTGTGTGTCCTCGCCCTTCCTGTCCAGGCCTTCTATAGTTAATGTGGCCCAGGGAGATGGTTCCCTCACTGCTTTAAACTCAACCAATGTGTGCCCACATGTGATGGATGCTTGGGGAGGCCCCTCCAGGCCCACCATGCTGAATACTGCCAGAGCCCCCAAGACCCAGCCCTCAGTCTGGAGAAATGCAGGTGAATATAGACACCGCCAGCCCTAGAAGCCTGCTGAGGAGCCCTGACGTGCCTTCTCTGGGGAAGTCATTCTTGGCTTCTCTACAACCTTTCTGTTATATGGGTTGAATAGTGTTGCCCACAAAAGATATATCAGAAGTCTTAACCCCTAGGACCTCAGAATGTGACCTTATTTAAGCAGGTTAAGATAAGTCTTTGGGGTGAACCCTAACCCAACATGACTGGTGTCTTTATAAAAAGGGTGAAATTTGGACAGATATACACAGATGGAGGACAATATGAAGACACAGGAAAAATACCACATGAAAATGGAGAATTGAAGTGATGCATCTACAAGCCAAGAAACGCCTGAGGCTGCCAGGAGCTAGGAGAGAGGCCTGGAACAGATCCTCCCCTAGCGCATTCAGAGGGAGCATGGCACTGCTGACACCTTGATTTTGGTCTTCTGGCCTCCAGGACAGTGATCATAAATTCCGTTGTTTTAAACCATCTACTTTGTGGTACTTTGTATAGCAGGCCTAGGAAATACATATGCTCCCCAAACTCAAGCTGTGCTTCCCAATCCATCTTCTCTGAGACCATTTCTTTCTTTTCACTAGCTTTGCATACAGCGCTGCCATCATTGGGCCTCTCTCGCTCAAGGATATGCCATGGCTACTTCATGTTTGCAGAGCAGACCTCCAGTCTCCCTGAACTGTGCTCACTCACACCTCCCTGTCTTTCCTCAGCCTGTGACAGTCCTTGGTATGCCTGACTGCCTCTCAGTTTCCTATTCAAATCCTATCCACCCTTCAGGACCTAGTTTAAACATGCTTGATTTCATCATCTGTTCTTATAGGGCCACTGTTTTTGGTGAGGGGTGCATGCAGGAGGATCTAAAGGTGAGTGAAACAGTTCTTCCCCAGAACAAAAGGACAAAGATAACTCACAGGGCAGGTGCCTTCTCCCTAGACCTGGCTCTCCTCAATTCTCACACTCCTATTTTCCCCAAAGACCTTTCTGGAACATCCCATGGAGCAATGTCCAGGGCAGGGCCATGTCTGTGTCCCCCATGTCTTGCATACCAGCTAGTGTAGAAAATGCTTGTGGAATGACAAAATGACCATATTGAGGGTGGAAATAATAACAATGTTAGTTCCTATATTTAGAAAATACTGTGTGGCAGTCAGGCACAGGCTAGTCATCTGATCACCCCAACTGTTTTCAATCCATACTACATTCCTGGAGAAGAGGCATGTTACCATCATCTCCTCTTTACAGATAAGTAGTGTAGTCACTTGCCCAGGACCCACAGTTAGGTGGAAGAGACCAGATTGGGAACTAGTGGTCAGTTAACAACTGTGGAAGAGTCAACGAGGAGAGCTCCTTATCCTGAGGGTCCCAAAGTCTTGTGAGGAGGTAGGACTAACACTTGGGCACAGTGAAGTCAAGTAAATGGGATACCAGCTCCTCTCCCTGGTTTTTAGATGTGGTGGAAGCAGAGGCAGAGAGCAGGGACTAGGGGTGGAGGTGGATGCCATGCTTTACCAAGAGATTGTTCTGTGCTACGGGCTGTGCCAGGCATTTCTGCACATCATCTCAGTTAGACTTCCTGAAGCCCTGGGAAGTAGGGACTGTTATAATTAGAAATCAACCCAATTATAATAGAAAACACAATAAATGTAAATGGACTAAACTCTAGCTAAATGACAAGGATGGTAAGCAGCATAAGAAAACTTTTGGGGTGATGAATCTGTTCATTATCTTCACTGTGATGATAGTTTCATGAGTGTGTACATATGTTAACACTGATCAAACTGTACACTTTAATAGGTGCAGTCGACTGTATGTCAATTATACAGCTGTTTTAAAAAAAGAAGTTAAAATGATTAAACAGAATTTAAAAATTAAAGACCAACTGGCTGAGTTTCTTCTCCCATGGCCTGGTCTCTCCCTGGTAAATGGTCATTCTCCTTTACCTTCTGGAACCCCAGAATCTGAGCTGCCCAGCCACATTTTGGGCTCCCCCCTTCATCCAACCTCTCTTTTCCACTCCACTGCTCACACTGGTGTTCTCTGTCTTGCCTTTTGGTTCTGTTCCCCATGGTTGACTTGGCTGCCTTCCTGCTATATTAGTTCAGACCCTAACACTGTTCATCTCACTCTCTACCTTGTCAGCCCTTGAGTCTGGCTTGGGAGCTCTCGGAGCAGGGTGCAATCTAATTCACCTAGGAGAGCCCAATTGTGAATGGGGTTTCCCATGATTTGAGAGATGGGAACTCTCTTCAGAGAGGCTCAATCTGGAAAGTGCCTAAAAACAAGTTTTTACTACTTTAAATCAGGTCCTATGTGACTCAACCCTACAGGATTTGGAGATGTTTAAATTCTAGACATGTGGCTACTGAGCACTTGAAATGTGGCTGGTCTGAATAAAAATGAGCTGTAAGTGTAAAATATACAATGGACTTTGAAGATTTAGTACAAAAAACTTCACAAAATATCTTAATGATTTTTTATCTTAAACACATGTTAAAATGATAATAATTTGTATATACTAAATAAGTATATTAAATTTATTTTACTTGCTTCCTTTTGCTTTTTAAAAAATGTGGCTACTAGGAAATTTGAAATTATATATGTAGCTCATATAATATTTCTACTGGACAGTAATTGGCATATCGTAGCCTGTGAGCCAAATCCGGCCAGATGCCTGTTTTGGAAAATAACATTTTTATTGGAGCACAAACACACCCATTCACCTCCTCTGTTTTTTTGTTACAACAGCAGAGTAAAGTAGTGACAGAGACCATCTGGTCCACAATGCCTGAAATATTTACTATCTGGCCCTTCACAGAAAAACTTGCCAACTCTGGCTGAACACTGGACTCACCTGAGGAACTTAAGCTTAAGCCCAGACTGCATCCCAGACTGTACTGTAACTGCTGTTGGGTGTGGCCTATAAGATTTTTAAAAGCCCCCCTTGGGTGACTCCAATGAGTAGCCAAGGATGAGAACTTCTTGATTAAGTAATTCTCAGGACAAAGGGACAAAAGAGGAAATTAAGTAATTTCTAATTATCCCACATGAGCTTATAGATCAGGCCACAAATTCTGAGCTTCCTGGCAGCCAAAGCAAAAAGGGGACATTGCTTCAATGTCTAAGCGGTAAAATCATTTTGGCTATTCCAGAGAATAAAATATGCTTCCTGCCATTTATGTTGGGTGGGCTGCATGACTTATCAAAGGTGATTTCCCTGGACAAATGCTGGGCCCATCATGTGTCTCCCTCTGACCATCCCAACTATCCCATCCAACAAAAGCTACAGGCCCCAATCAACTGACTGCCTAGCAAGGGAGGGGCCATGCTGAGGCCATACTGAGCTGTCTGGCCTGGTCCCTGGTCTCCTCCCTAGTGGGGGGTGGGGCTGTCACGCTGCCTCCGCCCCAGGCGGATACAGAAACGTGAGTGGGAAAGGTGCTGGACTTACTGATGGATGGCTTGGAGGAACTTACGCTGGTGTTTCCGAACCCGGGCGTGGTCTGGCTTCTTCACCAGCCTGGTGTGTTTGTAGATGAGCCACGTCTCCCTGAGAACGTTAGCAGCGGCGTTTTTAACCTGGGGCCAGAGAAAGAACAGTTCTCCATTTTATACATGGGTAAACTGAGGCACAGAGAGGTCAACCTGCCAAGGTCAGCTTGAAAGTTGCACTTGGCTGCCTGATCCCATAATTCCCGTCTCTCACTGCATGGCTCACAGCTGGGCTGTGACTGGGCACACAGGTGGACACCTGTGGCCATTGCCATGTCTCAGTGCACAGCTCAGGGACGTTCTCATAAGTGGCAGAGTCCAGTGCAGTCTTGGCATGCACAGGGCAGTGTGGTGACTTGTGGGCACATGGGTGTGCCTATCATGTGCAGAAGTAAGGTGGGGAGGGTCTGCCTTTGATGATCAGGAGGGAAGGTGGCCGTGATGAGGGCTGGCATCCTTACCCGCTTGGTGAGCTGTGTGTCCATCATGAAGTTGTGCACGTGTTTCTCTGCCTTGGTGAGCTCCAGTTTCCGGGCTACCACAGCCACCACGAGTGCTGTACAGCCAGCCCCCTGCATGAGGAGGGTGGGAGGCACATCAATATCCTGCTTTATGTGGATCCCAGGCCACAAGCAGGACACTCTCCCTATTTCAGGAAGCCTACCCTGATTCCACCCTTGACTTTACCCTTCAAGCCTGCAGTGTTGGCTCAGAGTTCACTGACTCCCAACTCCATTTGCTTTATCCAAATGTCTGGGGAGCATGTCCCACAGATTAGCTCAATTTATCCCAACAACTCTAGGAGGTAGAACCATTCTTATCTCCATTGGGTAGAGGGGAAAACTGAGGCTTGGAGATAAGAAAGGGACAAGAAATAGCAGGATCTGCAGGCATGTTCAGGGCCAATGACCATGGTGGTGGAAGGATTTAGAGCCAGTCAGGGCTTTGGGGTCTGGGGACAGAGACCAGGCTGACAGGTTATTGAACAGTAACAAGGGTCAGTTGACAGGTGACAATGGAAGCATGAAGGAAGGGCCAGCTGGGGCATCTGCAGACGGAAGAGGCAAAGCACAGGTCCCAGGAGGTAGGGGAGTGGGGGGAAGGCTGCCTTCTCATGTGGGTTCCCTTGTGGGTACAACCACCCTCCCCAGGATCCCCTTAATGGCAGCCAAACCCCAGCTAGGAAAGGTCAGAGAGAACTTGCTTGTTCACTTGGGGGCTGCTGGGAGGGACAGGAGGCAGGAGTGAGGCACCAAGGAGGAGGGAAGGACAGACAGGTAAGGGAGGGGCAGCAAAAAGCAACACAGGAAGGAGAAAGAGAGGAAGGGGGGAGGTTCTGTCACCGAGAAGTGGGTTCCAGGGAGCCTAGGACACTCAGGAGGTGTCATCAGCCTCAGAAGTGACCAAGAAGTAGGTGGCAGGGGCTGGTGATGGAGCCAGAAGTTGGTTCTCTGCCTGTGCTGGAGGCTGTCCCTGGTGCTTCACCTGCCAGCTGCTTCCTCCTGCGGCTGCTGAGTACGGGATGGAAGGAGGGAGAAACTCCGGCTTGGGCCCTGAGGGCTGGGGCTGGGGGTGTGGCTGCACAGTAGTTTAGTTTTTCTCAGGGATGGAAGAAAACACTTATGGGGAGGAGTGGACAAGGGCCAGGGACACTGCCAAACACACACCCATTGGAGCACAGACACACCCATTCATCTCCACTGCTTTTCTGTTACAGCAGCAGAGTAAAGCAGTGACAGAGACCATCTGGTCCATAAGGCCTGAAATATTGTGGTTGGGTCTGGAAGTCAACATGCCCAGCCTGGTGGGGTGGGCACAGAGCTACCCTCCAAGGAAATCCTGTTGAGGATTACTGATCAGGACGAGGATCTTGGAAGGACCCATGGGCTTGTTCTCAGGAAAAGCCTTGTTGATTGGGGACAAAGCAACATGCTGGAAACCTGCACGTGGAATACTACACAGCAAGGAAAAAGAACACACGGCAACTCTGCACGACAGCACGGATGCCCTGTTGAGCAAAAGATGCTGGGCTCAGAGGAAGCCCTGCTGGGATACCTTGAAGTTCAAGAATAGGGAAACACGTGGTTGGTGAGACAGTGGAAGGGGGTGAGTCTGTGAGGCAGTGACCGGGAGGGGACACACTTGGGCACAGATGGAGGAGGAGAGAGCTAACAGAGTAGCTAAAAGGGACCCAAGCGTGACCTTGTGTGCATGTGCTGGGGGCAAGGGCTGTGAGCAAGCTGTATGCCGGACACAAAACTGATTTTCTAGAAGGAGCCAATCCCAGAGAAGGGAACATGGCTTTTCCATTTTGCTGAGGGTTTTCTGGATTTAAACTCATCTTGTCTGAGTGTTTTTGTTTGTTTAGAAAGCTCATTTGCTGGGGGGAAGGGAGAGGATTGTGGCTAATCTTCATTTTTTCCCCCTTCTGCTGTCACAAAATAACATAAACAAATGTGAGTGATGCCAGTTCACGAGAAGGGCCATTCGCTCAGCCAGGAGAAGGGGGGCCCTGGGGTGGGGGGAGGCAGGAGGAAGACCCCCAGCTGTGTCCAAACAGGAGGGAATGAGAAGATAAGAGGAACAGAGCAACTGGGCTTCAGGTGTCAAGAGATGGTGACAACTGGGGGCAGTCTACATATGGTGAAGGGGGCTGTGCTGAGTGCCTGCAAGAAGGCCCTTCCTTCTGCAGGAGGAAAGGAAAAGGTGGTGGGGATGGCGTCATGTTTTTGCAAGAAAAAAGCTTGTCTCTGTGTGGCACAGCTGGTGATGGGGTGAACTCCCTGCCTGTGGGGATGTGCAAGGGCCCTGGCCCTTACCATGATGCCGGTGAGCAGGCACACGCCTTTCCCGCAGTAGGTGTGTGGCACCATGTCTCCGTAGCCAATGGAGAGGAAGGTGATGGAGATAAGCCACATGGCCCCCAGGAAGTTGCTGGTCACTTCCTGTTTATCGTGGTACCTGGGGAGAGTAGGGAGGGCTGGTCAGCCCACACTGTCCCTTCTCCATCACACCCCCTGGGGCAGCGCCTTGACATCAGGGAGCCAGCCACTCTGAGGGCTCAGGGTGATGAAGGTGTGGTTGCAGGGAGGTAGTTAGCTTCCAGGGCAGAGGGCACCCAAATCCTCTCCCCCTCCCTTTCACCCTCCTTCCTTCACCCAACCCCAAGCTGCTGCTTGGGACATCTGCCCTCCTAGCTCTGGTCATGGAGCAGACAGGGGTCCAGGTGAGGGTATGTCCACATGTGTCCACACATGTCCACATGATACCTTTCCCAAAGACATACAGACAGACGCGGACACAGGTGGCCATGGGCACCAGAAGCGGCAGGGAGTGTAGGTGAGGATTCATGTCAGACATCAGGAAGAACTTCCCTAGCCAGCGAGGCCCTGAGGAAGGAGGGAGCTACTGGGGGAGATGGGAGGTTGAAGGATCATGCTCCAGGACTTGGGAGAAGAAGGGATTTCAATATGTGGAGGGCAGCACCAGTCACCCCAATCCCAGGCCTGGGGTTGATCTGGGGGTAAGGAGAGAGAGGGCAGCACACTTATCACTGGGGAGAGGCCTGGGGCTAAACTTTCGGTATGCGTGGGGGGGGGGGCACAGGCTCCAAGGCCTTGCAAAGGACAGTTTTGTCCCCATCACAGCCTGGCCTGGGACCCTGGCCACACAGACCAGGTTCTACCTATGGTCAGCCCAAGCTGGGGGGTTGAGGGGCTGGTTCTCTGGGTCTGGGGGCAGCTTGAGGTTCTGCTCTAGCCCAGCCCCAGCCTGAAAAGCCCCTCTAGTTTGGGGGAGGCCTTGCCAACTAATCCCCTCCTTAGCAGGCCTCAGGCCATCTGAAACCCACACCAGTGGGTGAAGACCTCCACTGGGGGAGGTTCAAGGTAAGAGGTCAACTGAGGTGGCACAAAGGAGGTGGGCCCCTGGCTGGGGTGGGGCAGGGAGTCTGGGGAAAGGCTGTTCCAGGCAGATGGGGCTGGGGCCTGGGGTTCAAGAGGGGGAGGAGATGGAAGGGAAGCCCCAGTGGGAGTGGGAGGGATGGAGGCCTTTTCAGCTGGTCCGGTGTTTGGGAGTCTCCACCCTACTATGGGGCTTCCAGGCTGCTTGCTGGGTGCAGGGGACAAGAAATTGACCCCCATCTTTCACTGAGGTACCTAAGCCCCAAGCTGCCTCGGCCTCCAACTCTGGGAAGACCAGCGCCACCCTCCCACTCAGGAGGCAGGAGAGGAAGGGGCCCTCCAGCCATGGGTGGGTGCTGCAGAACCACCTAGGACCAGGGAGTGGGGGCATGCGGGAGGTGGGGTAGGGGTGGGACAGAGCTGCAGGGGCAGAGCTAGGCAGGCGAGGGGGTTTCAAGCAGCAATATGGGCTCAGAATTTAGGATTGGCTGCCCCCCAACACTCTGCCCCATTCCCCAGCTCCACCTGGGGACCCCTGAAATGATCCAGCCTGGACCCCAGGGATGCCTGAGGAGGATGCCCCTTTCCTACTCCCCAGACCTCGATCCTTAGCCCATCCTGAAGGGGTGGGAAATGGGCTGTGGGAACTGACATTGGGGCATATCAGGGGTCCAAGAAGACCCCGTGGAACCCCCAAATGGCAAGCCTTGATGACAAGAGCTGGGTCCTCACCCCTGTGGGCCCCACGTCAGGCTGAGGTAGAGGCTGTGGAGGGGGGCTTGAAGAGTGAGGAACTGAGGTCCCAGGGGCAAGTTCAGCCCAAGGACAACTCCTCACCCCTCCCTGCCCTGGAAGCCCAATCATAGCACCACCCAACACAAAATTTTCCAGAGCCTTCCCCAACTAGGCACGAGGCAGGAGAGATCTCTCTTGTGCAAGGTATCCCTAGGCCCTGAGAGTCCCAGCAGAGGCCCTCCCTCTCTTGGGTCCCCCGGAGGTGGGGAGACAACCAGAAACAGGCCCTTGGGAATGTCCCTTTGCCCCCTGAGAGCCTCAGTTTCCTCATCCGTAAGTTGGGTTGATGGCCTGCCACCTTCCAGGGCTGTTCAGAACAAAACCCAAGTAGGGGTCCTAAAGGCTGGGCCAGTTTTCCTTCACCCCAGGGTTATGGGACAGTCTAGACCCCTGGGTCAGCTACCCAAACAAGATGCTAGAACTAAGACCTTTCTCTTCCCTACACCTTGGAGACAAAGCCCCCAAGGACACCAAATGGACAGAACCTGAGAATGGCCTGCCTCCCACTGTCCTGGGCCTGACTCAATCTTCCCTGGCCCAGCCGTGCAGGGATGGACTCTCCCCACCCTCCCCTGCAGGTCCTGGCCACCCTGCCCATTCCCTCCCCTCTCGGCAGCTAATCTTAAATTCCACGTGGGCAGCATGGTGGCAGCAGCTCTGCACACACAGCTTGGCCAAGGGTGGGACTCACATGTTTTCCCTACAGTCCAGTGGGGCAGGCAGAGGGGAGAAGGAGAGCAAGTTAAGTTGGGGTAGAGACAGGCAGGTGGGGGGCACCCTGTTCCTGCTACCTCCCCTGCCTGGGCCAGAGGTCAGAGCCAGCTGCCCACAGAGTAGAGAGTGTTGGAGAAAGAGGGGTATGAGTCCCCCAGGGGAAAGTGGGAGGGAAGGGGCTGGGGTGGCAGAGGGGTGTGGGTCAGGGTAGGGGCCAGAGGTGGTTGGGGATACAAGGCTGGAGTACCAGGGTGATGGGACAGTCACTGAGACCAGGAACTGGACAGGGTGGGGTGGGGAGATCAAGGGGATAAAAGAGATGGCTGGGGAGCCCTGGATCACTGAAGTCATGGATGGGCCTGGGTGTCGTCAGGGTCAGGGTCAGGGTCAGGGTCAGGGTCAGGAGGATGGAAATAATTGCTAGGGAAGCCCTAGCTCCCCGAGATAATGGGTGGGCATGGGGGTCACGGGTCAGGAGGACAAAAGTGATGGCTGGGGGCGCCCTGAGTCACTAAAGTCATGGGTGGGCATGGGGGTCACCGGGTCAGGGTTGGGGCCTCAAGACGCACCTCTCGCAGACGCGCACGGTCCAGGCAGCGATGATCCAGGAAGAGATGCTGAAGACCAGCAGCACGGTGCCTGGGCAGATGGTCATGAGCGTCTTCATGACGAAGCGCGTGTTGAAGGTGATCTTGTTGAGCGCCCCGATGCTGCGGGACGAGGCGTCCGTGAAGATCTTGCTGTGCAGCAGCATGACGCGGCCCAGCAGGTAGAGGCGCAGGAACATGGGCACCGACAGCAGCACGTCCACGTCCGCCTCGGCGGCCGCGGGCGCGTAGGTGAAGGCCAGGCGCGCCGTCCACGTGAAGCGGTAGTGGCCGGGCACCGGGTGGATGGCGCACACGGCCAGCTCCAGCGAGATGAGCAGCACGCGCTCGCACGTCATGGCGATGCGCCAGTCGTCCGCCCCGTTGTCCACCATGAACAGCTGCGGAGGGCAGGCGGGCGCAGGTGGGTCTCGGACGCGCACCCGGGCCCCCAGCGAGGCCCAAGCTGAAAGCCCCCCCCCTTGACTCAGGCAAAACTCCTTCGATCCCAGGGTTGGCCACACTTCAAACTAAACATGGCACCGGTGGTCCACAAAAAGTTAAAACACAGAATGACCAATGACCCAGCAATCCCAATCCTAGGTGGGCCAGCAAGAGAAAGAAATGAAAACAGACGATCCAACGAATTCTTGTTACATGCACAGCCACAGCAGCACTGCTTGCAATCGCCAAAAGTGGAAACAACTCAAGTGCCCCTCAGAGGATGAGTGGAGGAACAAAATGTGTCCATTCACACAATGGAATGTCACTCAGCCATAGAGGCAGGAAAGCACTGGCACACACTACAGTGTGAATGAGCCTTGAAAACATCATGCTGAGTGAACGAAGCCAGACACAAAGGCCACTACCAGGGCCGAGGGCATGGCACTGCCACCCCAGTGGGCTTGGAAGGTGGAGCTTTCAGCCAAGAGGATTACTCTTGAGCCTTCAGGTCTCCTGGAGTCTGCCTTGCTAGTTCTTAGACTTGCTTAGAACCCATCACCCTTTTCTTCTTCTGGATTCTCACTTTGGAAGGGGAATGTCTACCCTATGCCTGTCCCAGAACTGTATTTTGAAAGAAAGTGACATGTATGGTTCACAGATGGATAAGAATCTTATCTCAATCTCGGCCAGATCTCATTTAGATGATATTTAAATGAGACTTTGGACTTAGAGTTGATGCTGAAATGGATTAAGACTTTGGGGGCTATTGGGATGGAATGCATGCATTTTGCATGGGAGAAGGACATGAATTTGGGGGATGGACCTGAGGGTGGATTGTTATGGACTGAATGGTATCCCCTCAAAATTCATATGTTGAAGCCCTAATTCTTAATGTGACTGTATTTGGAGACAGGGCCTTTAAGAGGTGATGTTTTAAGGTTAAATGAGGTCATGAGAGTGGAGTCTCAATTCTATAGGACTGGTGTCCTTATGAGAAGAGGAAGAGCCCTGGCCGGGTGGCTCAGTTGGTTGGAGTGTTGCCCAGTACACCTGAAGGTTGTGGGTTAGATTCCCAGTCAGGGCACATACCTAGGTTTTGGGTTCGATCCCCAGTCAGGGTGCATACAGGAGGCAACAGATGGGTGTTTTTCTCTCTCTCTCTCTCTCTCTCTCCCCTCATCTCTCTCTAAAAAGCAATAAAAAATTATATCTTCGGGTAAGGATGAAAAAAACATTTTTTTAAAAAGAAGAGGAAGAGACACCAGGAATACATGCACACAGGGAAAAGGCCATGTGAGGACACAGCAAGAAAGCCTGCAAGTTGAGGAGAGAGGCCTCACCAGGAACCAACCCTGCCGGCACCTGATCTTGGATTTGCAGCTTCCAGAACTGTGAGAGGATAAATTTCTGTTGTTGAAGCCACTCAGCTGTGCAAGCTCATACAACGCTTCATTCTTTTTTTTAATGGCTGAATAGTAAATAAATGAATAATATATAAGTACAATAATATATTACATTAACAATACAACGAATAGCATGCCACTGTATGAATGGACCACATTTGGTTTATCCATACACCAGTTAACAGACGTCTGAGTTCTTCCTGCTTTTTAGGGCTATTGTGAATAGGGCTGTTATGAACATCTCTGTACAAGTTTTTGTGTGGATGTTTTGGTTTCTCATGGATTTATACCTAGGAGTGGAATTGCTGGGTCATATGGTAACTAACTGTGATTAACTATTTGAGGAACAGCCAGACTGTTGTCCCTAGTGGCTGTACCCTTAGAACTGCTTCCTTTCAGCTCAGCTGTCACTGTCCCCCTCTGCTGCTCCCAGCCACATCCATGGCCCTTCCTGTATGCCAGACCCTGGGTGTCTCCATAGACATCTAGACGTGGTGCTACCAGGCAGGATTTTCCTACACCCATTTCCTGCCAGGCTGTCAGGGGTCAGAGGCCAGAGGTGAAGAGCCAGATCTGACAACCTTTGGTTTCCCCGGGACCTGGCGCCAGACCCAGGAGATGTCTGCCCTCTGTGGGCACACCTGCCTGACACGCCCTGAGCTAGACTCAAGCAAGGCCAGGTTTGGATTAATCCCCTAAAAGAAAAACAAACTCCCAGACATGTGATAAATCTTTTGAGTATAGGGCCCTATTGAGCACAAAAGGAGCCTGGTGCTAAAAGCACTGGTTTCCACCACTGTAAAAACCTCAGAAGACCCCAGGGTTTCCTGTGCATCATGTGTGCCAGGCCCTAGCTCACCCCCACCCCCACCCCATGCTTTCACTGACCATTTCTTTCTCAAATAATCAATAAAAATTAAAACATAGACACACGTTCTAGGAAAATTTAGAATGGTCTAAATGGTGTGTCTTCACAGAGATCTTTTCCTGTGAGGGGGCTATTGGTCCTTTTATGTTTATGGGGCTAGGGTTCCAGGTGGCTGGTGTGGAGGCAGAGGGGGTACCCCAGCCCAGGTGGGCACTGACCTGGATTTCCCGGGCATGGTAGAGGACAACCAGACCCAGCAGGATGACTGTGGAGAGGCTGATGAGGCATTTGAGTGCAAATGAGTACAGGGACTCCTGGGCAGAGAGAGAGCAGAGAGCAGGACAATGCTGGGGGTGGGGGCAGCCCTCTGACCCCCACACCTGGGCACTTTGCTCAGAAAGTGACACTCCTATCCTTACTCCTTAGGCCTGGGCTGACAGTAAGATAGGTCCAGTACTTTATAGTTTGTAAGGTGTGGTCTCATGTGCACAGAGAACTTCTCAGTTTATAAGGCCTGGCCTCTGAAAGGCCCAGCATGTCACAGTTTGTAAGGCTTGGCTTCATGTGGGTATAGTACTTCACAATGTATAAGGCCTGGACTACTGCAGGCTCAGTATGTCACTGTTTATAAGGCCTAGCCTCACGCAGACATATCACTTTACAGTTTATAAGGCCTGGCCTCATGCGGACATAGTACTTCAGAGTTTATAAGGCCTCTTCTCTCTCAGGCACAACACTTCACAGTTTACATGCAGACACAGACCTGATCTCTCTTTGTCCTTACACACCCTCTAGCAGCTCTAAGGGACCCACAGCCAGGCTCGTAACCTGGCCCCAACTGCTGGGGGGGGAAGGTTGTGAAGCTCTTTCCTGCTCCCTGCTCAAGCCTTGTCTAGAGCTCCCCCAGCCCAGGCATGTCCTGGGGGTAGCCCCTACCCCACCTTTAGCCAGGGTGAGGCCCCTTGGTGCAAGCAGGGGAATGGACTGGAATCTCCATCCCCCATCTGCAGTCTCCCTGCCACCCCCAGGAGGTGGGCATAGCAGGAGCTCCCCATCTCCCAACTCCAGGGTCCCCTGTATCCCCCATCCTCCTCTCCTGTGCCCTGACCCCATGCCCGAGGGATGGTAGGGAGGCAGGTATGCCAGGCAGGGCCTCTGTGGGGTGCTGGGGGGGGCTTCCCTGAGGTGCCAGGGGGAAGGGCCATGCCTACCTTGGTGTAGACCCCCCAGGACAGCTCCGTCTCTGTCACCATGACAACGATGCCAAACATGCCAAAGATGAGGGCGTAGTCACTGAGGCGCTTCCGCTTCTCGAAGAGCGCTCGCCGGTGGCCCAGGCGGTGGCCCACGTTGGGGGACTTCCCGGAGCCCCTATGCCCACCCACCTCATCCTCTTCATCATCTTCCTCCTCCTCCTGGTCCTGGGGCTGCCCTCGGGGGCTGCTGGGTGAGAGCTGGCCCAGCTCGTTCTTGGCCACCACCACCTGGAGGCCTGGGCTATGTGGGGGCTGTAGGGGGCAGCTGGCCTCAGGGTCCGGAGGGTCTCGGGTGAGGGCCCCCGGCGCACCTCCCAGCGGCCGCCCCCCGCAGCCATTGTGGCTGTGGTTGTTCATGACTATGTGGGTGCCGGGGTTGGACTCACTGCAGGCCGCCTGGGGCCCGGCATGGCTCAGCAGCTGGGCTCCCACGCTGACCTGCAGGGGCATGAGGGACATGGTCATGCCAGCTGACCAGAGGGCCAGGGACCACTGCCACCACTCCAGAACATTCTAAGGCTTGGGAGGCCATGAACTCAGAGCAGCTGACACATGGATTTGCCATCCCAGAAACATCCAAGTCAATGTATGTCCCTCCCCTGCTAAAACCCTCTCATGGCTCCCCGGTATCATTGCATAAAAACCAAACTCCTCACTGTGGCAAGGAGGCTCTCTGTGGTCCAGGTCCCACACCATTCATCCTTCTTAGTTGCCCCAGAATCACTCTCTTCTGCCACATTGGCCTTCCTATCACTGATCCTGACCAGCTTCGTCCTGCCTTAGGGCCTTTACACATGCTATGCCCTCTGCCTGGAACAACCTTCTACCCGATCTTTGCCCACTGACTTTCTGGGTCTCCAAGTACCTAGACAATGCCTAGCACACAGCCAATACTCAGTAAACACTTCTGTATGTCTCGAGATGGAATCTGCTGGCAGGTTTGCCTGGGAGGACTAGAGGTCATGTAGGTGTGCAGTAGGGAGGTAATTTCAACTCGGGCTAGTCTCCCACTGACCTTCAGGCTCTTGAGCCTCTGGTTCCTCCTCTTGAGTTGTTCCAAGGCCTTAACACACTTATGCAGGATATGGCTGGGGTGACATTAGGGACTGAGGCTGGGGCTGTAGAGACCCCCAGCTCCCTCCTGCCTGGGTGGAAGGAAGGTGGTCCAGATTCCAGGACCAACATGGCAATCTAGAACTTAACTCTAAGGTCCCAGAATTGAATCTATAGTGCCTATGAGACGTACTCAGCCTGGCCTTGTGATATGGGCCAGCCTCAGTTTCCCTACCAGGCCGAGGAGCAGACTGATCGTCCAACATCTTCAGATACTGCTCCAGCATAGGGCTGCATTGTGGGTGTCATGTACAAGAGCAGGGACTTTAATGATCCTGTCTGGAGTCTGGTTTACTGGGTTCCGACTTGCGAGACCCACCCCAGCCTACTCTCTCAACCTTGCATGCCACCTGCTGTCACCCAGCCAATGTTTCTTAACCATCTATTATACTAGGCTCTGTCCTTCACACAATTTTTCTCCTAAATCCTCCTAAACCCCTAAGGAGGGGGCCTTGGGATTTGGCCAGTTTTACAGATGGGGAAACTGAGGCACCATGCTGTGATGGGACTATCTCCTTACAGGGCAGATTCTGGATCAGGCTGCCTGGTTGGAATTCTCCCAACAAGTCTGGCAGTGGGCAGTGTGCCAAGTGTTGTCCCCTTTGAAAAGGCCAAGCCAGCATGCACTGGGGGACTGGGAGAGGGAGCTGTGTGCACAGACAGGACATCTTCCCGGCCCTGAAACCATGCTCTGGGGGTGATGGGTGCAGAAACCATCATGTCAGGACATGCCAAGATGAGCCATGCTACTGGGCAAGACATGGGTGACCTTTGCCAGAGCCCTACGCATCATAGGACTACCTGTGTCCTTGTCCGGTGTCCACCAGACTGGGTCTGTCCTGCTCACTACATGTTCCCAGATGCTGGTGCCAGCACACAGAAGTGCAAGAAATATTCCTTCCATGGTGAGTAACCTCATGAGTCTTAGAACATGTTCCTCCCTCACCACCAGCACCCATCACATCAACCAGGTTCTGGCCACCTGTCGCCTGACACTTCACAATTTATAAGGCCTGGCCTCCTGCATGCTTTGTACTTCACAATTTATATGGGTTGTCTCCTGCAGGCCTAGCACTTCACAGATTATAAAGCTGACCTTGGCCCTGATCTCTCTCTGTGTGTCCTCGCAAACACTGGGGTGCCACTCTCTTCTTGGGCTGGAACCCCTGCCCACCACCCTAAGGGTTATTGGCTGCTAGGCAGGTCTGAGAGCTTGTCAGCACAGCAGCCCCAGACCCTGCCCTTGCCTGGGAGACTAGTAAATCCCAGACACCCCTCTCACCATCCCTCCTGAAAATACAAATCCTTGCTGGGGGGGGGGGGGGAGCACAGGCAGGAGAGGTGGGTGGCCTGGCAGACAGGACCAGGAGGGGTTGGGGGCCTGCAGATGACCTTCGGAAATGCACCAATGAAGATGCAATTTGGGGATGTGACTCAGCCACCCGACGCACAGGCCAAATTCATCCATTTGTCGGCCATGCTCCTCCTCGCTTGGCAGCCGAGTTCTAAGGTGCCCTGGGTAGAGTGAGGGTGGGGGAGTGGGCTTCCATGAGAGCAGAGGGGTGGAGGGTATCCCATCACATTAACATATACCTAGTGCTTATTGTGGGCCGAGCCCTTTATCAGAATTATCACATTTAATCCCTATTGCTACTCGGCGAGGCAGGTGGTGTCCCTGACCCCATTTTATAGACAGGAGACAAGGCTCAGAGAGTTTCAGTACCTTGCCCAAGGTCACACAGCCAGGAAGGGCAGGGACTAAATCAGTGTCAGCTGGGAGGGGGGCAGTGGGTGGCAAGATCTGCCTGGTTCCCTCTTGATGAGCCACCATCTGGAGAGGGAGCCAGCCTGCTGGCTCTACCCTTGAGGGGCCCCAGAGCTCAGGGCATAGGCATGATGGGTGCCTGACCCCTACCATGACCTCAGAGGAAACAGAATGACAGAGTGGCCTGCCTGAGATCCCACAGGAGGAGGGGCAGTCCTTTTCTAAAGGCTGAGTGGGACCAGAGGGACTGGGGGACGAGAGACCCCTCCCCTTCCCAGGTATACCTTCTCCTCTCCCACTGCAACCTAGACCTAAAGCTGGGTTCCCTGGGACCCTCAGGGATTCCCAAAGAATCAGGAGCCCCTCTGAAACCCTGGGCAAGGTTTGGGTGTCAATTAAAGGGTGTGTTGAGTGAAGTCTCTCAAGTTCTCCAAGGAATTCCCCCAAATGGTGAGGAACACCCTATGGGCTGCATTTGGTTTTGAGGGACCCTGGAATGGCCAAAATTGTCAAATGTGTCTGGAGAATGAGACCTCCGTTCCTTGAGGCCAGGGTAGGAGGATGAGAAGAGCCCCCTTCCACACCATCCCAGGGGATACAGTGGGAACCTTGTGAGCCAAGTGGGATGGGGGCACCCAGGAGGGCTCTTGAGGGGCTGAGGAAGGTGGGCAGGCAGCAGGAAGCAGGCACTCTCCCACTCAAAAGAAAGACAAAGAAACCCAACCAGACCCCAAAGGCACTCAAATGAGCCCTTTTACAAATGACAGGTTGGTTGCAGTGGCTGCCCAGAGGGACCCTCCAGCATCCCAGCCAGGGCAAAATCACCTCCTCAGCCCCCTCTTCAGTAAAGCAGAATCTTGGTGCCCACCCAGCAGGGTGGGTGGCCAGATATCATGTGGAAATCTTAGCATGTGGCAGTGGATACACCTGCCACAGTGCTGCTGCCCAACACCAAGCTCTGTCCTTCACAGATGGACCAGGAAAAGACGCCCCCTGCCCACTCAGTCCCCAAGGCAGAGCCCCCTTTGAGGCAAAATGCCCACTACACTGCTCCCAGAAACCATGGCCAGAGTAGCACATGGTGGAACCTTCTGGTATATGTGGGCAAATCATAGGTTGTGTGTCCCTGTGGATGGTGGGAAAGGACCCTGGGACTCTCCCCCCACCCCCATTACAGAACTCTTGGGGCCCTAACTCTGCAGGATGGACAGGATTCACTCGCCCTGCGGCCCCATGGATTGCCCAGCACGGGTGCAGTGAGGTGCTGGCCGGCTGCCTGATCCCTCAGGCTTTCCCCCCATCACCACCATCAGGAACCTGCCAGCAGCCAGCAGGGTGCAATTAGCCTGCCCTGCCCTCCCCAGGCTGCCTCCACCAGCGCCCTCCACACCGCTCCGTCTCCAACAGCTTCCGCCAGTCGGCCCCAACCTCCAGCACTCACATCTACGGGCCACCCTCCAGGATAGCGGGCAGTACCCTGTGCGGGGTACCCCAGTCCCCGTCCAAGGTGAGCTGGGCTTCCTGACCCATACCCGGGGTGCCCCTGACCGCTGAATCCAGGGGGGTAGTGAAGGTCTCCTTCCTCCCATTCACAAGTCAGTCCCGGGTCACTGCCTCCACCCTCAGAGCTCCCCCCACCGTGTCTGTGGAGTTTGGAGGTTCACCCCCCAACGAGAACCCAGCACCCTCCCCCTCTGGGATGGGGGTCCGAGACTCGTCACTCACCCTGGCGGTGCACAGACACACATCGCCTTCTCCGTGTCCCTTCCCCCAAACCGCGTGCCCCTCCCGGACGTGCCTCCCTCCTCGGGCACCCCTGCCCATTCCACCCAGTACCTGCGGGGCTCGGCTCGGGCGCGCGGACGAGGCTGGAGGGGACAGGGTCCCGTGCAGCCGAGGACCCACAGGACGGGGCCGGGGCCGGGGCCGAGGCGGGAGCGGGCAGCGGCAGCGGGACGCTGGGCCCGACGGCGGCGGGGCTGGGGGAGGCGGCGGCGGCGGCGGCGACAGCGGGAACATCCCCCGCCGCCCAGTGCACCGGCCCGGCCGGGGGGCGGCGAGCGCCCGCCCAGACTGGGAGAGGAGGGGGCGGCGCGACGCGGGCGGGGCTGCCGATTGGCCAAGCACTGCTGGCCCCGCCCCGGCGACCTCGCAAGCCCCGCCTACATTTAAAGATCCCTTATTCCTGGTGCGGGTTCCACCTCCCCCCACCGCCCCCAGCGCTTGGCGGGTCCTCAAACTCGCCCACTTGCCTCGAGCGACAGAGGGGATATTAGCCAAGCCGCAACACCTGCCCCTGACAGTCCGCAGGAACTCCTAGTCACCCCTTCCCCAAAGCAGGTCCCCCAAACTCCAGCTACCCCTCAATCTTTATGCTCTGGGACAACTTTGCGAAGCAACTGGACACCTCTCCCCCGCCCCCAAATGACCTTTTCACATTTCTGCTCTGCGAGGGGAAGCCTTAGGGTGGGGAAGCAGGATGTTGGCAAGTGGTGGTTGTCTAGGGATTGGGCAAAAGGGCTTCCAGATGCCGAGGGTATATCTGCTGGGCTATCAGTTCAAGGCCACCATCTTTGGGACTGTGCCCCTGCCCCAGTTTTAACCCCCAAAACCAAACCAGGATGGCAGGACAGCAAGAGACGATTATGGGGATCCTCAAAACTGTGCCCCTTTCCCCTGGCACTGAGGATGTCCTTGGGCAATTCATTCGATGTGAATGGCAGCTGGGGAGGAACTTGGGGACCAGGAGGTGAAGACCTCTTTCCTCTTCCTCCTCTTCCTCCAGGTAGTCTCACTATCTCAGCCCTACCCTGTCCCCACCCTGCTGGGGGTTGACTGAGTCCAGCTCTGTGCCCCCAGCCTGGGGTCTCCTAAAGGCAGCAGCTCCTCCATCTCTTTCCCAGCCCCACATCTGTTTCCTTCCTGGCCTCAGCTTTGTACCAGGTCAGGATCTGTTTTGTTTCCTCTGCAGCCCAGAAAATAGCTGGATAGAATGAATGAATGAGTGGAGCCCATAGCTTGGGCAAGGGGTGGTCCCAAGGTAATGATGGTGAGGCTGAGCAGGGGCAAGTGATAGCCTTGAGCTGACAACTCCTGTCCCCTCCTCTTGAGAGCCTGTTCTTCATCCCCACCTGCTGGGGACACCCCAAGGAAGGCCTGGCTGTGGTGACAGTGCCCAGAGCTGTGATGGTTGAGAAGTGGAGCCTGGGGACCACCCATCCCCTGTCTTGTCCACAAGGGCACCAGGAATGGGGTTGTGGTGACTCTAAAGGGGTAATTCCCTGACTGCAACACCCTCCTGCATTCCCGAATTTACTCACCACTCCCATCCAGGCCTCCTATCTCCCCTCAGCTGTTCCCACTTCCAGGCCTTTGCACTGGCTGTTCCCCCGGCCTAGGCTGCTAGGGGTTCTTTCTAAACCACCAATGAAGCCACCCACATCTCCCTTGGGGTCTGGCACACATTCCTGCACCACATTCAATGCCCCGGCCCACATACAGGTCTCTGCCCTACAACAAAAATTCATAC
Source organism: Miniopterus schreibersii (assembly GCF_964146895.1). Taxonomy (NCBI): domain Eukaryota; kingdom Metazoa; phylum Chordata; class Mammalia; order Chiroptera; family Miniopteridae; genus Miniopterus; species Miniopterus schreibersii. The sequence goes on along the minus strand of NC_138105.1, from coordinate 73,733,143 downwards.
TGTGTCCACAGGCTGACCCGGACTGCACAGGCTTCTGTAAGGGCCCTGCAGCATCTGACACTTTCTAAATTCAAGTCCAACATATAAACATCCAGAAGTTCACAAAAGTGCCAGCCGCCCCCCCCCCCCCCCGCCACCCCCAGAGGCCTCTCCAAGCCTTCCCCTGGAAAGATCCTTTTTCTCCTTTGTGCTCACCTGCGCTCAGGGATCAGGGATCCCCTTCAAAGGGCTGGGCTGAACTTAGGATGGTCGACCTCTTGCCCAAGTCTGCCTGCTGCCTGCTGCCTGCTTCAACCTCACCTCTCAAAGACAAGGCTGACAGTGATAGATGGGAGTTGGGGATGCATGGAGATAGGGCAATGGGTGAGGGCCACTTGGGTCTCCATTCCAGAAAGAGCCCTTCAGCCCATGATTGTCCAGGAAGGACTTGGCTAGGTGCTCCAGGACTCATGCCCCCAGAAAATAGCCTATAGAACAGGCAGGGGAGAGGCTGGTGGCTGAATAGGGAGCCTCTCCTCCAGGATGTAGGTGCAGGAGAGCTGGAAGAACCTCACAGAAGCTGAGGGACCCACAGGTAGCCGCCTAAGCAGGGATGGCCTGACCACACCCCCAACACCCCCAGCTGTACATCCACAGAAATCTCAGCCCCATCCTGGGTCTAATTGATGGCTACCTGGACAGAGGTGAGGCCAGATGCTGAGTCCCTTGGGAGTGTGGGATGGCAGAGAAGGGAAGGTATTTACTCACTCATTCATTCACTCATTTACTCACATATTCACTGAGCCCCTTCTCTGAGTCTGGTGCTGGAGACACCTAGTCTGAGACAGATACAAACCTGTCCATCTTGGAACTGAACTTCTAGAAGAGGGGAACCCTCTCTAAATTAAGGACCAATAAGATTTCTAGATAAACAAAAGTATTGGGAAAAGATTTGATTAAGTCGAGAAAACTAGGAACAGGGATAAAGAGATTTTAACTAGGATGGTCAGGGGAGGCCTCTTGGAAGAGGGAACATTCAAAAGGGGCCCAGGAGCTGCACTGAAAGAGCTGGGAGAAGGGTGCACCTGGCAGAGGGTACTTCGAGGGCATAGGCCCTGAGGTGGGACCAAGGAGGGCATTTGGAAGGAAGAGGAGACCAGTGGGGCTAGAGGGGAGGGGCAAACAGGGTGGGGCAAGTCAGAGGAGGGGTAGGGGTCACACCAGCAGGGCTATGTGTGGGAAGACTTTAAGCAGAACAGAAGTCCTAGAGGATTAAGCCCTCTAGGGTCCTGGAAATTGTTAGGGCAGGATGAAGAACAGGGGCAAGCATCCCAGAGGGCTTGTTCCTGGGCTCTACAAATTCCGGGACTTGGAGAAGCTTCCTTTGTTCTATCAGCATATATTGAGCACCTTCTGTATGCAAGGCTTATACCCTGAAGTGGGGACATTGTAGTGACAAATGCACAAAACCCCCCAACTTATGGTTTCAGGCCAGTGGGCAAGATAAGATCTTGATCAATAAATAAATACAGGGTGAATGTGGGGTGGAAGGGGGTCATTGGGGGGGGGAGGAAGGGGACATCTGTAATATTTTCAACAATACAGATAAAATTTTAAAATAAATAAATACATAAATAAATAAATAAATAAATAAATAAATACAACTGACCCTTGCAGAGGATCCACAGAGGAAATGAGGCAAAGGAGGGGTGGGGAGGGGCTGCACCTAGCACCCCCTGGTTCTCCCCACTGGCAGCCCTCAGTCTCTGCTCTGCAGGAAGAGGTGGGAGCCTGGGGGTGACAGGCAGGCAGGAAATCAGCTCTGTCATAAGCACAGAGTCCCCTCAAAGCCTCCGAGGTCCAGGAGCCCCTGCCATACCCATGGGGCCCTGCCCTGGGCTGTCTTGTCCATTCAGAAAAAGGAGCAAAGGAGCTGCTCCCTAAGGGCTGTCTCCAGGGAGTGAGGCCACAGAAGCCGGGCAGTGAAGATTTGGGGGGGGGGGGTCAGGCCTTTCTAACCTGGTTCAACTTCCCTCTTCTGTGTGACACTGGACTGGTCACCTAACCTCTCTGTGCAAGTTCCCCACCACGAGTGATCAGAGAAAGTGGACAGTGATTCTTAGGGGGGCTCTAGAGAGCATAGTCATCATCATCATCATCATTATTACACTGTCAATATTATTTCAAAGGTTGGCACTTTTTCTTAAGTCATCAGTTTTATCAGTTTTTCTACCCAGTCCCTGGTCCATCCACCCCCACCCCAAAGGGATCCACTCACCCTGGGGTGTGGCAGTCTCCCTGATGAGCCGCCACCAAAGGAACTGTCTCCTTTAGTCCTGCTGGGTTACTACGTGGCTGGTGGGAGGCTGTGGCTGCCTTTCTTTCACACTTGACCTGTAAGGACCAGACATGGGGGTAGGGTAGAGGCAGGGCCCCAGGAGGATAGGGTGTAAACAGCTCCCAGCCTGCAGTGGTCTTTACAAGATATGTGCTCTGAAAAGCTGGATTACCTTGTAAATTTTAAAGAAACTTAAGATTGGTGGCATAGTCTGCTCAGTGGGGCCGTTTCCTCCCTCAGGCCCCCCAGTGAGCCCCTGCATATACCTTCCTCTACACCAGGCCCCTCCCCTGGAGGCCCCACCTTCCTCCACTGGACACTGCACTCTTAAGGCTCTATCTGCCCTTCCCCATACTGTCCCCTGTCCTCCCCCCAATTCCTTTCTCATGAGGAGATCTGAGTGGGTAAAGTTGGAGCAGCCTGGTGTGAGGATGAAAGCGTCAGGGATCACTGGCATGACCAGCTCTATTCCTGGCCACCCACAAATCCCTCCCCTGTCCACTGCTGTCCTGGGGCCTGTAGCTCCCTCATGGTATTCCCCCTGTCTGTACGGGATGGTCTTCAGAGTCCCCAGATGAGCACACAGTACCCGTCCTGGAGGAGGGGGCAGAAAGGAACCCAGAGCAGCCCCATGGTGGGGAGGAGCAGGGGGCACAGCCAGACCTCAGAATGGGGCTGGAGGGGAAACACAGTCGGCTATGAATGTTCCAGCTGCCCCTTCCCTCATCAGGGGTCTGATGTAGAGCCAATGGCCACCTGCATGGCTCAGGGGCTGTTGCCTGTTCCAGCCAGGGGAACCTTGGAGCTGATTCTGACCCTGGGAGGTCAGGGGTCCAAGGTCACTCACCAGGCAGGTGCATCAGAGTAAAGATTATTTAACCAGCTCATGATGTTCTGGCTCACCCACCTGGAAGACTCCCTGCACCCCAGAAATTTCCATTGAGGTTGGGCAGCCTGAGGATGGGGTTGGAGGTATTAGGGGGGACTAGAAACCTGAGAGCCTGGAGGAGGAAGCCAAGCAGGGCAGTTCTGCCTAAGGCTCCAACAGGGCAGAGAGACTTGGGGAGAGAACCCTCCACCCCCCCAGTTCTGGGGCCCCAGACAGGTTCCTCACACCTGCAGTTAAATTCAGGGAGCAGAAAACCCTAATGCTGATACCAGACTGGGTTCTGGGGTGAGTACCCCACACACCCAGCTTAGCCCCTGCTCATCTGGGTAACCTTGGGTAAGCACTAGCCTGGTCTGTCAATGGGGGTGTTGGGAAGGGAAGAGAAGAAGCTTAGGGAAGAGAGCTGAGCATTAGCTCTGAAGCACAAACGGCTGGCAGGTGGGGGGTGGGGTTCCCAACCACTCTGCCTGAGGCGGGAAACCCCATCACACTGGGAGAGAAATGACCGGGGGTGGGGGGTGAGAGGGGGCAATAAGGCCAGTCCATCCTTCCCCCTCCCCCCACTGAGGGCTGCCTGGGAGGTCCTCAAGTCTTTCACCTTCAACTGGGTGGGGGTATGTCTCTGTACCCCAAATTGCAGTAGCTCTCTCCTCACAGTGGTATGTAGGATCTGAAGCTTGGTATTGGAGGGTATGGAAGGGGTTTCTCTCCCTCTCACAGCTCCCCCTTTGAATTCTCCGAGTTAAGCACGCCCCCTCCCACCAATATGCCCCCCGCAGAAAAGAGGAGCTTTGCCAGGACCTCCACCCCAGACCCCTGGAACACCCTCTCAACACTGCCAACTCACTGTCTGGAGACGGCCGCTGCAGCTGGAACCCCGTGCCTGGCCTGAGCTTGAAGGCAAGTGCAAGGCAGGGCAAGGGCTTGAGAACCAGAGGGTGTGTGCATCGCTGCAGAATGCCCCCTCCCCGTGGTCCTGGGCCCCGCCCCGCCCCACCCACCCAGGGAGAGGCCACAGCTTGACCCCCCTCCCTGCCATGCTGCTTTGGGGGGATCTCCCTCTGGATCTCCAGAAAGCCCCCACCCCACAGGAGCATGCCTGCAAACCTCATAGAATGCTCCAAGAGCTGGAGGGACCCTCTGCCACCTCAAAGCACTCATTTCACAAACGGGGAGCCCCTGGCCAGGACCCAGCACCCCAGCAGCACAGATTACTGCTGTCCCCCTCACTCTGGGGGTTGCTTTCCAGTGTCGGGAAAGAACTTGAGCCAAGGAACTAAGAGGAGGCAATTAAATACCCCACCCTCACCCCCACCCTGAGCGAGCTCTGGGGCCTGGGGGGGTCCAGTGGGAACCAGGAGGCCTCAGACAGCTGGGGATGTTGCCCAGGCTGGAAGGTCCCAGTGAAGGTTGGGGCACCCTGGGTGGCCAGAAAACAAACAACAGAAAACTTCTCTATGTCATTGTTGGCCCATGAAGTCTCCCCTCTCCCCTCACTATTGGGGTACCTGCTGAGCGTGAGTCGCAGAGGTCTGTGAAGGTTACTCTGCCAAATCAGTACAATGCAGCTGTCAAATTTTGGGTCACTAGAGAGTGGGGCAGGGAGAGTCCAGGGCTCAGCCCCTGCGGTGACCTTGGTCCTGCCCAGGCTGCTCTCTGAGCCTCTTTCACTTCAGCAACTGGACAGCGCCCACCTCTGTGGGTCCTTCCTGCTCTGGGGAGTTTGCGAGGCTGCCTGCTAGGCTTTGCCGTTCCCCTCCAGCCCCCCAGCCCCAAGAAGCTGGCGCCCTCCAAACCGTAGAGTTCTCCACCAAGCTGCCGCCCCTTGCCCCCCCGCCCCTTGCCCCCGCCCAACCTGTCTCTAATCCCCACCCACCTTCCGCCGTGGCCTGGAGAGAGGGGGATTTCCTCTTGGGAGCCACAAGGCTGCTTCTGCCAGCCTCCATCCTTTTTTGTTATTGTTTCCCCCCTTTTCTTCCATTCGTTCTAAAAATAGCCCTCCCCCTCCAAGCCACCCCCCCAACTGGTCCGGAGCATCTCCTGAAAGGTAATTCGTTCGCTGGGCTGGGATTCCAAGGCCAGGATTCCTTGGTGAAGGCGGGGCTGAACGACGGGGGGGGGGGGGGGGGGGGGGCATTGGGAACACACTCCCTTCCATTGTGTGCGTGAGACTCGCTCTGAGGGCGCTGCCAGCACGACCGTGACCATGTGTAAATGGAAAGAGAACAAAGGGGGAGCTTGGGGTCTGCATTGTGGAGACAGAGAGGGAGAGGGCTGCCGGTGCCTCGGGTACCCCTCCCAGCATCTCCGTGGGGGTGACTCACCGCTCATGGGGCTAGGCTGAGGCCCATGCCTTGGTCGAACACCGTGATGGACAGTCAGGAGTCAGCAGTCAAAGAGTGGACATCATTGTGGAAGGCTCCTCACCCCTGAACCTCACAATTGCCCTTTGCAGCCCCCAGAAGATCCCTCCCAGTCCTGCAGCTTATCTGGTCTCCACTGTCTCCCCACAGTTCCTTCTCCAAGACGCAGCCACAGAATTCTATTCTCACCCATGTGACTAGTCAGGTCCTTATCCCGACTAACCGACACTCTCCAACTTCAACCAAGAGAAGGGCCCTGAATCACCCCTCCTCAAGGTCCCACATAGTTTGGCTCTCCCTCCCCTTTGTCCTAGCTCTCCAGCTGTATCCCTGGACCATCCAGCATGCTCTGGCCATGCCGAGCATCAACCCTAACCAGCCCAGCATCTATCCTAATTAGCCCAGCCTCAGGGCCTTTGCATCTGCTGTTCCTTCTGCTAGGATTGCCCTTCCCTGGCTCTCCTCACCCCCTAATATCTTTCAGCCTGCAATGTCACCTCCTGTCTAGAGTTGTCCCTTCTCTGGGCATACCATCCGTTTATTGTCCTCATTCCCTGGTATGGTCTATTCATGTATTCACCTTCCCCCCCCCCCCCAGGAGAATGTGAGGCTCAGTGCAACTTGGACCTGGCTGATGAGAGGAGGGGATCACTCTGACCCAGCTCAAATTAACAGGACAGTACTACCCAGCTAGCCACCCTGGAAAGCATCCCTAGAACATGCAAAAAAAATCCAGGTCCTGCTTCTGCAGGGGCATTGCCTAGGACAGTGAAACTGAAAACACTCACATGTTCCCAACCTGGGAACCATTTAGCCCATTTCCAGAATAACATGCCACTGGGGGGAAAAATGATCCACAGGGACCAAGTTCCCCGTCTGTTAAGCAGAAGCCAGGTTGGAGAAGCAACTGTTCAAGTGTTCCCGTGGCAAATAAGTGTGAAGAGCAAAGATGAGAATGGGGGGTGGGGGAGGCACTGGGAATAGCTAAGGGCCAGGAGCCCTCAGGGGCTGACCTTTCCCATTATTAGTTTTTCCATAAAGTTTTATTATCTTACACTTTTTAAACCAAGGGAAAGATAAAAGGAAAATTGCTTTGTTGGAGAGTACGAAGGCTCAGAGAGGGTATTGCCCCCATGGGACAGAAAACACACCTGTACCTGTTGAGAAATCAAACACTCCCCTCTTACTTGCCTCCATAAAATTACCCTCAAATGTTTTTCAAGCACCTACCATATACTGTGTGCCCAGAGATTGATGGTGAGCCTGGCAGGTGAGGGTCCCTGGGTAGCAGGCAGAGTAGGAAGCCCCAGGTGTTCCAGGATGTTACGGCAGTTAGGATGAGCTGGGACCTGCCGCCTCCGCAGGGCCAGGCCCAAGGCAAAGGGTTTGGGTTGGGGGAGACAGAAGGCCCCCGAAGGTGCTGTTAGTGCCACACCTTTGTGCATTTCACTGCCTGGCCAAGACTCAGCTCAGGCTGGTGCTGAAAGCCAGGAGGTTGGGAGATGGCTTAGGAATAGGGTGGGGGTGGGACCCAGCATGCAGGGCGGTAGGAAACCCTACAGGGAGGTGAGAGCCAAAGACATCATCGGCAAGTTCCCCACGGCGTTCAGAAAGGCTCAAGGGAAAGGCGTGTAGGGGGGAGGAGAGGAAAAGGGAGACACCCGACCGAGATTAGGGCTGTCAGATAAAATGGGACCTACTTATAATAATAAAAATTATATTCGTTGTTTGGGCATCCTGTATTTTTTTTTCTGGAAACCCTAGGCTGGAATTTTCTGGGGTTTGCTGGGGTAGGGTTGCGGCTCCAGAAAGTGTCCGTCCCAGTCTCTCTTCCCATCACCCCAACACCCCCCACCCCCGTGCCACCTTCATAGGCTTCTCTTCGTCCTCACATTGTCCCTCTTCCTTAACTGCTCCCCAAGGTCGCCCTCGCCTCCTCCTTCCTTTGTTGTCCGCCTCCCTCTACACTCTCCCCTAGCCCCTCCTCCTTCTGCACCCCTCTCCCTATCTCCCCACCCTAAGTTTCCCGCCTTCTGGGGAACCCACCCCTCCTCCACAGCCCCTCCCTTCTCGCTCACCCTCTCCCACGGTGCCCACCCTCTCCTCTCCTCCCCGCATCCGCCCCCGCGGATCCCCCGGGAGCACGAAGGGGAACCCCGGGCCACAGCGCGGAGCTCCGCGCAAGCGCAGAGCCGTCCGGCTTCCCCGAGGCTGCAGCCGCCTCCGCACTGCGGCCCGCGAGCCTAGTTGCCTAGGCGACGGCTGGAGAGGGAACCTAGGGAAGACCCCGCTTTCGCCCGGCGCCACCCCCCCACTCCCGCCCCAGCGAACTCCGCTCTAGTTTGAGCCGGTTTCCCTGCCCCATCCCCCTTGCGCACTGCGGAGGGTGAGGATTCCCAGGCCCACCAGCGGGGATCCACACATGCGCGCTAGCTGCGGTGTCCCCTCCCCACCCCTCTTGCGAAAAGGGAAAGCCCTGACGCGTGAAGAGAGGCGCCCCCTTCCCCCCGCGTGAGCAGGCGCAATGCGCACTAGTGGCCCCGCAGCCCCACCCGGTCTTCCCGGCTGCACACGCCGCCGGGAGGTCTGGAAGCACAAGGAACTCCCAGCTCACGCGCCCCCTCCCACGCACAGCCACAGCGAAGCCAGGGATTCCCTCCTGCAAGTGCGCAGGTGCGGCCGGGAATTTCACGGGGGCGCTGTCGGAGAGAGAGAAGGGGCTTTTCTGTGAAAGGGAACAGACGTTATTACCGACATCTTAACGTTTGAGTACTGACGGTGGTCCCCTCAACTCCTGTCCAGAATTTTACCATTACTCTCTAGTCCACCGCCCAACTCCTATAGGTCCCCAGCAGAGCTTGCCACAAGCAACTCGCAACTCGGAAGCTCCAATACTCTTCCTCCCCTAGTCACACAGCTCTCAGGGGTCCCTATTGCCCTGTGGTGAAGCCCCATTCCTCAGCCTGGTGGGCTTCCTTCCTTGGGTTAATCACCAATGGTCCCTGATCTTCCCTCATTCTGGGCCCCAACATAGGCATGCAGGAGGCTCCGTTGCCAAACCCTTCTTCAAGATAGGCCCTTCCCAGGCACCATTTTGTTGATTCTCGAAATAGCTTAGGGGTAGATACTGTTTTTAGTCTCATTGTATATAGGAGTTAGGCTCAAACCCGCTATGTCCCTGGCCTAAGACCCCAGAGGTAAGAGGCAGAGGCCTCCATTTGTAGAGAGCCATCTGGGCTCTTGCACTGGTTATTGGCAGACACCTTCACCCCTGATTCATGGCCCCACCACCACCCTTGCTGGCTCCCTCATAGCTCTGGGTGCTTCCTGGTTATGTGACACAGGCAGGTGACTTAGTTTTCCCATCTGTAAAGGGGACCAATATCTCACTGGGCCGTCCTTAGGGCTCAGTGAGATATTGCCAGGGCCCAGCATCCAGGGGATGCTTCTAAGAGCTTGTCCAGTCCCTGCACTCCCTGGGGGGCACTTTGTTAATAGGCAGCCCCTGCAGGGCTGCTTCTCTCTTTCTTACTTCCCTAACCCCCACAGGGTCTTCCTGAATCCTTCACAAGCCCTCTAGTCCTTGTCTCAGGACTGGCTGCTGGGGGACCCCCAAACTAAGCCAATGCTCACTCCATGTTGGTTAGTTTTTATGTCAGCTGCCATTGTTTCAGGCATCCTACATACTGCACTTCAGCTGTATCCAATTATTAATGGCATCCCTCCCTTGAACAGTAGAGTGGTGACCTCCAGGTCTTTGCTCGAGTGGCTACTTTGGCCTTTTCTGTTCCTTGTCTGCGTGGAGAACTCCTATGCATCCTTCAGGGCCCTCCCTCCAATAAGCCGCCTACTTTCCTACCTCTGGGCAGAGCCTGGCCCCATTTAGCCCAGCCCTGATTCCACACAGTTGGGGATATCTATGAGGATCTGCATCTGAAACTTGCAATTTGAGAGACTAACCTTCTTGGCAGGAAGAAGCAACCATAGGCCCTGAGGGGAAACCAGCCTGCTGTGTTGTAGCAGAGAGCAAGGAGGCAGGAGGGGCTGGAGCTGAGAGGGGGTTAAGAGTGGGAGCATGGAGAAAGGACTCGGGCAGCCCTGTGGGTGTAGAGAGAGTGTCACTTTAGTGGGAGGCATAGCAGTGACCTGGTAAATGCTTAGACCCCATTCCACACATGTTGGGTCCATCTCCCAGCTGCCCTCCCTCTCTGCTGACTCCCTAAGGGTGACTAAGCACTTGGAAGCAGGAACCAGGTTCAGACCTCTCCCAGCCCTTCTCAGTCATGTGGCCTTCAAAGAGCTCATTGCTACCCAGGTCCACCTGCCTGCTTCAGCCTCCAGGCCTTTGCCCGCCCAGTGCCCTGCCTCTGTGATGGAATCTGACTGATCTTCCACTAAGGCCCGCTCTGAAGAAACCCTCCACCAGGAAGCCTGCCCAGATGTCTCCTGTGTTGAAACAGCACAACAGCCAGCATTTCCTGGTGGCCTGGTTGCTGACTCTGAACCAGATTCTCTGGATGCCAACTTGCCTCCAATCTCCTCTGATTGATTTCATAAAGTGACCTGGAGCCACAGCCTCAATTTCTCTGAGCCACACCCTTGCAGGAGCCCAACAAGACTAAGGAATGGTGGTACAGGTTCCTCACTGGACAAGAGGCCCAGCCAGGAGGGAGCGCCGTAGGAGCTGGGGCACAGCTCTCAGGTAGCTTGCTGCAACAGGAACTGTGCTGGGAGCTTTTATCATCTCTGGCTGTGGCCCGCATGTCCCCCCTCACTCCGGCCTTCATCTCCCCATACACACCCATGGAGACTTCAAGTACACATTCTGCCTCATCGACCACCTTTATTGGGCACTCAGCCAGCCACTGCTAACGAGGGAGGGAGATGGATGTCACTCAGAGCAGGGCCCTTGGTGGGAGGCATGGCTGATGATGCCAACTAGCCCCCAGGACATGCGCTGGCACGGACCTCTCTGTAACCCTGGGAGCTGACTCTGAGAGGGCATGTGGGGTCATGACCCTGACCGCCCGTGGGGCTGCTCCCCCAGTTCGTGGGGCTGCTCCCCCAGTTCGGGGCTCACTTGGGGGTGTTGAAGGGCATGACCCGCTGGTTCATGGGGTTGTCTGGTGAGCGCAGCCACTCCTTCTTGAGCAGCTGCTTCAGCTGCGACAGCCGCATGTTGGGGTTCTCTTGCTTGAGCCGAGGCAGCTGCTCCTCCTCAAAGGCAGTGAAAGCAGCCCGCATGCGGCGCTCCGGGTGTCTGTCTCCGGCCTCCTCTGCCACACTGCAAAGAGGACACTAGACTTCAAAGGGACCGCGGAGTGGCCCCGTTCCCAGAAGCTCATGTCCCGCCCCAGAGGCTCAAACCTGTCCCTGAAGGCTCATGCCCCGCTGTACACTACCTGAGCACAGCGATGGCTTCCTCAATTGTGCGTGCCTCCAAGCTGCCCTCCGCCAGCACGCGGCGGTTCACATTTTCCTCCAGTGGCACCTCCAGGTGGCTCTTGACTTTCTCAGCTGGGGATGGGCAGTCACCCAGGTGACAGAGACACACCCAGAGTCAGAGAGAGACACAGTGGGGAAAGATGGAAAGGGAGAGACAGAAACGCTACTTGAGTTGAGAAGCCCTCCCAGGACTGACCTATGTGGTGATCCTACCCTACCGGTGCTCAGCCTCTGCCCTCCTAACTCCCCTGGAGCTGGGCACATGGAGAAGACTCACATGTGGCTGCTGTTTCCTCAACATCGGGCAACATCCCCCCTACACTGGGGCAGGCTGGGGCAGGGGCAGGTGCAGAGCAAGTACACAAGTGTGTGCAGTGCTGACCGTGCTCAGAGCAGGTCTGCCAGGCCACCACCCACCCACCTTTCACCATGCAGAACCCAGGCAACATCTCCGAGACAAGGAGGGGGTCTGAATTTACATTACGGGGAGATCCCCTGCATTCTTTAGTGGGTAAGAGGGCAGCTCCAGAGGGGACCCTGCCCCACCTGTTTCTTGGGCTTCCTTGTGCTGATGGTCTCTGCGGAGCGTCTCCTCAATCTGGGCGCGGGTAACTTTGCTTGGCATGGCCACCCGGGGGGCCTTGCCGCCCTTGAGCTTGGAGTCCTCCTCCTCCAGCAAGCGCTGGGCCTCCTTTTTGCGCTCCAGCTGCTCCAAGCGCCGCTTCTCCTTTTCCTCCTGGGGTGATGGGGCAGTCAGGGGTGGATACCACCCTACTGCCATGGGTTCCAGATTTTCATCTCAACCAACGTGGTTTGAGGCTCTGCAGTGTGCTAGACTCTGTGCTGGGCATAGGGGACATGGCTGGGAGCACGATGGTCCAACATATATAAAGATGGAAACAATGGGGAACCTTGGCCAACACAGGTGGGTGGGTAGGTCTGAAAGGAAAAAGTGACCCCTGGGCTTGAGGAAGAGCCAACCAGGAGGAGGGCTGGGGCACAGGAGAGTAGTGGGAATGGCAGGTGTAAAGGCCCTGAGGCAAGAACTACCTAGCATGACAGAGGAGGAACACAGAGACTGGTGTGGCTGAAGTGGGAATGGGATGTGTAAAGGGAAAAGGGGGGTGGGGGGACAGCTTAGGAACCTCAAGGGCAAGGGAGACAGTTTGTATTGGATTCCAAAGGCAACAGGAGCCACAGAGTGTTTGGATCCATTTGCCAGTTGGGACAGGAATTCTGCCCTTTTTAGTCAGGAGACCTTGGGGGAGGCACTGTCCCCAGCCTAGTATCACAGGGGCTGGGACTGATCCCACCTTGGCTCCCCAGGGAGACCCAGATGCCAGTGGGACAAGGGGAACATCTGGCCTACAGAACGTATCCTTGGCCACTGCTCCTCCACCGTTCCAGGGGATAGAGGTTCTTATTCACTTATAGTGTAGAGCCCTTTGGCTGAGCTCTGCACTACAGGCACCGCTGCTTGCCTACCCACTGCCTACAACTCTACCATCTGCCTCCTATGCCTCCAAGATGGTCCCTGCCTGCAATGCCCCATGACACTCCCATGGATGGACTAAGTATCCCAAGAGAGGGGTTGATGTGCCTGAGGACACCCACTGAGCCTCCATCCCGCCTGCATGGCACAAAAGTGTGTGGGGGCAGGTTTAAAGGTCAAGACTGTTTGAGTATAGCTTCTGGGGCTCCCACTTCTGTGCTCAGGCACCTCAGACAGGGCCACTGTATTCTAAGCCTCAGTTTCCTTATCTGGAGGATGGGGATGACCCCAAGGCCCAAAACAAAGGCCTGGGGAGGGCTCCCAGGCTCCAAACTGTCAAAATATCTCTGGCTTTTCTGTCTGGATAATGGATCTTTGACGGACACTGATTTTCTCTTTGAGTTTTCAACTTTCCTATGTTGTCAAAATGTTGACAATCAAAAAGGAAGTTTAAAGACCCCCACAAACCCAATGAAGCATGGTGAGGAAGATGGGGAGGGAACCAGTGACATTCGATGTCCACTAACAACAAAGCAGGACCCAGTCCTGCACAGAAAGACAATGAGAAAACTCTCAGAAGTACCCAGGCACCCCATGATCTGGGTGTGCAGGGACTGCGTATCACCACTGGTATTTTCCACAACCTTTATCAGTTTTCCAACGGAGGAAACCCCTGTTCTCTCTGCGGAGTCACCAATGTATCACGAGAGCCCTGGGGAGGTCTGACCCGCCCAGGAACCAGGATGTCTGTTATAGGGGTCTCTGGCGCCACCTACTGGGCAGAGCAGGTCAGCACCAGCCCTCAAACATTCCCAGACAATTAAGCACCCATTGTGTGCCAGGCAGTGGGGCCCATCAAGGATAGTCAGCCATCCCTGCCCTCTTCTGTGTTTTTATGAACTCCTGGGAGATCCTGAAGGCCCCAGGTCAGCAAGTCAGAAGTGGGAGTCTATCCCAGCATTTCTCAGCCTCAGTACTGCTGATGTCTGGGCTGGCTCATTCTTTGCTAGGGACCCATCCTGAGCACTGTGGGGTAATGAGCAACATGCCTGGCCTCAACCCACCAGATGCCAGCAGCACTCTCCACCAACCAGTTGTGACAACCAAAAATGTCTCCAGATGTTGTCAAGTGTCCCCTGGATACAGAATCACACACACACACACACCCCACGCCCCCCATCACCACCCCGGGGGTGAGAACTGCCAGAGTAACCTGACCCTGGCATCATATGAAGGAGAGAAACAAGCCCATGGAGGGTTGTGGCTGCCTTGCTGTTCCTCAAACATGCCAAGTCCTGGCCATCCCAGGGCCTTTATATAAACTGTTGCTTCTGCCTCCCTCCCTGCCCTTGCTCCAGGTCTAGTGCCTCCTTGCCCTTCAGGCCAAAGCCTCAGAGGCCTCCCACCACCTCCTACCATGACTGCCTGTCTCAGTCACGGGTGTGGCAACCCAGGGCCCCCCACCTTGCGCTGCTCCTTCCTCATGACGTGTTTGTCCTCATCCTTCCAGTAGGCATCCTCCAGCTCCTTGTGCTTCCGGGCATCAGCTGCCGCCTTGGCTTCAGCCCTCCGTGCCCGGGCTGCTGCTGACTTGGTGTTCTCGCCCTGGAACTTCTTGGGCATCCCTCAGCAGGCTGTAGGAAGAGGGTGGGGGACCAGTGAGTGGGGAGAATCCATCTCCAGGACCCCCAGACTCACTCCTGGGCAGCCAGGACCCCCTTGGGGCCTCAAAGGCCTTTCTGTAAAACAAGGGCTCAGACTTAGTGATTTCTCTTTTTAAATATGTATTGAGGTGAAATGCACATAACATAAAATGAACCATTTTAAATGTACAATTCAGTGGCATTTCATACATTCACAATGCTGTACAACCATCACTTCTATCTAGTTCCAGAATATTTCTATCACCCCAAATACCTCCCTCCCCCAGGCCCTGGCAACCAATAATCTGTTTTCCATCTCTATGGATTTGCCTCTTCTGGACATTTCATATAGATGGAATCATACAGGCGGCGTTTTGCACCTGGTGTCTTTCATTCAGCATGATGTTTTAGAGGTCCATCCACATTGTATCATGCATTAGTGCTTCATTCCTTTTTATGGCTGAGTAATATTATCTTGTGTGGATGGACATTTTGTTTATCCATCCATCCACTGATGGACATCTGGGTTGTCTCCACTTTTTAGCTCTTATTAAGTCATGCTGCTGTGGACTCCGGCAGGCCAGTCTGTGTGTGGCCCCTCCCACTCTGCCACCTTTGAGGCCTCAGTTCCCCTCACCCTGGGTAAGCAGCTGCCATAAACTGCAACCAGTGACCCAGCCCAGGCTCACACAGCTGGGAGGTGGTATAACAATCATGAAGCTGCTGTCCAATAGGCACCTGGTCTGTGCGAGTCCCACGCTGGGCACTGGGGAAATGACCACACACACCAATGGCAGGTTCTACCTCCCTGTGCCTGGCCCACCACTAAACACTTTCTATGGACCAATTAAATGAATGCCCCAAAGCAGTAAGTGTGGAGACTGTTCTTATTCCCATTCTAAGGCAGGGAAGCCAAGGTACCTGGCCAGGTCGCATGAGGCTAAGCCTGGAGTTTCACCTCCAAGTCTTTCCTTTCTGAGGAAGGGAAGGCTGAGAAATTAACAGCACCACCTCCAAGTGCTGACTGAGGACCAAGTGCTGTGTGGCCAAAGGCACGTGCCTTCTGGGCCTCAGTTTTCCTCATTTGGGAAATGGGCTGATACACCTCCCTCCTAAGTCATTCTCACCCCTCACTGAACCTTGGAGAAACAGGCCCAGAATCCAAGAATAAAGAAGAGGGAATGTGGGACCATCCTGACTCAGGACCACTAGGCAACCCCTAACTCCAACCTCTCAGCTGTGTGACTGGTGGGCAAGGGAGCTCCCATCTCTGACCCTCATCAGAAACTCTAATATCAGTTCCTGCTTGCAGCAGTTGTGTGCACTGGGCTAAGGGCTTTATAGGCAGCATCTTAATTAATTCTCACAACCCTGATGGGTGACAGCCAAGTTGAGACCTAAAGGGTGGGTCAAAGGCAGTCCTGTGATGATGAAGGGATGAAGTGCACAACACACGCAAGGGCCTTGAGGCAAGAATGAGGCTATGTTCAGATACCAGGGAGTTATAAGGCAGCTTTGAGCAGGGCAGGAACAACTTCTGATTAAGTTGTTCCAAAGCCCTCTCTGGCTATCATGCGGGTGGCACCAAACACTGAGGGAATTACCATGGTGCAATGGGCAAAGTCGGAGGTTTAGAGTCAGATGAAGCTAACACTGGGTACAGGCATATTCTAAACCATTTCATCCCAGCAGCAGTAATGGCATCCTTCACTAAGCACTTTATATGGACCAACTCAAACAAATACCCCAAAGCCTTAAACGTGGGGACTGTCCTTATTCCCATTCTAAGGTGGGGAAGCTGAAGTACCCGGCCAGGTCCCCATTTGCAGGTGAGAAATCTCATGCTTTGAAGCTCAGGGCCACACAGGGGGTTAGTGGAGGGGCCTGGATTCCACCTCAGGCCCAGCCCCTCAGTCCTGACTCCATGCTCTTAACCACTGCTCCACCCTAGGGTCCCAGCAGGTCCCTCAGGGAACATCAACACAGATCAGGACTTTGAGGCCACTGGGGCTCCTCATTTGATACAGAAGGGAGGACCATCCAGGCTGAGACTGGGAAGCAAATCCCATGAGGAAGAACAGGACAGACTGAGGATCAGTGTACCCAAGAGACTTGGAGTTGAGTTCTGGGGCCTGTAATCATAGCTGATGTGTTCCCTTCAACCCTCAGTTTTCTTATTTGAGATGTGGGGTTGATTCTAGTACCTCCCCACACTAAATCCAGCATTTATTACTGAGCATCTACAACAGAAACTCCCTTCCGATTCCCCAGGAATGCACCAAGAAGTGGGGGTTACTGTCCAAGTTACAGATGAGGAAATTCCTCACCCTCTTTTTCTCCCTCACTCATTCAGCAATACCCACACCAGCCTCCTTGCTAGTTTTCAAATATATCAAGCAAGTTCCCACATCAGGGCTTTTGCACTTGCTGTGCTCACCACCTGGCTGTTCTCTGCTCCTCTTTTTACCCAGTTAACTTCTATTTAAACTTCAGGACCCAACTCAGGCATTGCCACCTCCAAGAAGTGTTAACTGAGATACCCTTGACTCTCAGACCTCAAACTTCTCTCTTTTTAAAAAAATATGTCTTTATTGATTTCAGAGAGAGGAAGGGAGAGGGAGAGAGCGATAGAAACATCAACGATGCTAGAGTCATTGACCGGCTGCCTCCTGCAAGCCCTCTACTGGGGATAGAGCCTGCAACCCAAGCATGTGCCCTGACCTGGAATTGAACCCGACGACACTCTGAGTTACCCAGCCGGGGCTCAATAAATGTTTTGAGCAAGTAAATGAACAAGTGTTGATTTCCAGGGTCCCCCCAGTATTTCCTTCATGCTGTGTTGTGTCCAAACTCAGCTTCTCACTATTCTTCCCACTCACCTCCCCCTCCAGCCTCTGAGCCTCTGCTTGCTATGCCCTCATCTGACACACCCTACCCTATCCCTTTCTCCTGTGAAAACCCTGCTCATTCACAGGGACTCTACCCTAGCATTTCCTCCTCCCATACCCCACTGCTCACCATCCCCATCTCCAACCTAAGGCCTGACAGGTCTTTTTTGACCCCCTCTTCAGGCTGAGAACCCAGGACTGAATGTTTGTGTGTCCCTCCAAAATTCTTATGTTGAAGCCCTAATCCTCAGGGCCACTGTATTTGGAGAAAGGACCAATGAGGAGGTGATAAAGATTAAATGAGGTCAGCCCTGGCCAGTATGGCTCAGTTGGTTGAGCACTGTCCCATGGACCAAGAGGTCCCCAGTTTGATTCCTGGTCAAGGCACATACCTGGGTTGCAGGCTTGATCCCCAGTAGGGGACATGCAGGAGGCAGCCGACTGGTGTTTCTCTCTCATCAATGTTTCTCTCTCTCTCTCCCTCTCCCTTCCTCTCTCTAAAAATCAACAAAAACATATATTTTTTAAAAATAATGAGGTCATAGGGTGGGGCCCTAGTCTAATATGGCTGGTGCCGCTGTAAGAGCAAAAGACTCCAGAGCTTGCTCTCTTCACTATGTGAGTACACAACAAGAAGGTGGCTGTCTGGAGGTCAGGAAGAGCCTGCACCAGGAATGGCCAGCACAGAAACTAAACTGACTGGCACCTTGATCTTGGACTTCCCACCTGCAGAACTGTGAGCAAATAAATGTCTGTTGTTTAAGCTGCCCAGGCTGTGGTATTTTGTTATGGCAGGCAGAGCTGACTAAGACAGACAGCTTTCCTCTCTGGTAAACAGTCATTCACTTTGTCATACAGTAAACATGCAAAAAGCACCTAATACATGTGGGATGCTGGAGAAAGAGGTGGAGTCAATGGGCTTTCTGCCCACAAGGGACTCCCAGGCTGTCTGGGAGATAAACAATAAAAGTGACAACTCAGCTGTGATAGAGTGCTGGGGAAGCCTGGAGGGGGCTTCTGACCTAGCTTGGGGGTGTGTGTGTCAAAGGACTTCCTGGATGAGACATCTAAGAAAAAGTCTAAAGGAGAGGGAACACCAGAGCCCCCAGGAATGTGGGGGAGGCAGACTAGAAAGATGGATTTGTACTCCAGAGTGATGGGAGGGTGCAGAGGGTGTTAGAGCCTGGAGGTGCAGATCTAGGGGTCTGAGGTTGGTGAGGAAGTAAACTGGGGTGGGGAGAAGACAGAAGCAGGGAGCTCAAGCAGAGATCCGGGGAGTGGCTCTGGATGGACAGGGGGTACACTTAGGTGGGAATCAAGACCCACATAGTTGCTTGGGTGTGAAAGTAAGAGAGAACAGATGAAGCTCAACGCCTCCTCCTTCAAGGAGCCCTCCAGCTCTCCCTTCTGGGCTCCCCCAGCCCACAGTCCTTCTCCCCAGCCATGATACGGAAGAAGCCGGGGCGTCCGTGGAAACTCTGTGATCCCCAAGCCTAGAAGCGGCTCAAGGGCAGGGCCAGAGTTGGTGGCCTCGAACATGACGCTATCCTTCTGGGTCTCAGTCGCGCGCTGTAGTTAATGGGCACAGCTCCCGAGGGAGCCGTCGAGACTGGGCGCCGGAAGTGCCCCCGTCTCCAGGGACCCCACCTTCAGCCCTCCTGGGCAAAGGTCCCAGGCCGAGACGCCCGCCGGGCCCACCCGCACCCTGAAACCCAGCTCCGACCGCACCAATGCCGCTCCTACCTCCTTTCCTCAGCGCCCGTCAGGTCGCGCCTTCGTGACGTCACCACAGAGCTTGCGTGCTGAGCTCCCTACGGCACGCGCTGATTACGTACACGCGCCGCCGCCATCTTGGTAAAGGAAATGCTGGCCAGGTTCCCGACTCAAGCCAAGGCCACTATCCTTTTTTTTTTTTCTTCTTCATCAGAAAGCGTATGTTTTATAAAAAGTCATCCGTGTACTCGCTCACTTTAGATATTTGCGAGCTAGGAGGGGCGGGTAGAGACAATCTAGAACCTTGCCTTTACCAAGATGGCCGCTGCCTGGAGGACCGAGAGCAGCCTGTATTTCACACTTGGTCCGTCGGCGTCGGCCGGGAGCTGCCCTGCCGCCAGGGCGCGCCAGAGCCCACGGTCCACGCGCAGTCCCTAGACCCCGCACGCCCGGAGAAATACTCGGAGTCCTTCGCTATCGCTTTGCGGTTTTTCAGCGCTTTCCTAGCCCACATTCTCTGCCTCCGTTTGCGAAGCTGGGGAGGGAGGGGGCAAGAGAAAGCGGCAGAAAAATTTAACTCCGCGTCGTCCAGGTGGGGAAACTGAGGCTTATAAAGACCAGGAATTAAATTTGACCAAAATGTAACTGTGAGCGGCTCAAATTTCTCGCCGACCTCTCCTTCTGGATTACTGCCCTCCCCGACCCCCTTGCGATATTATTTACCTTATTATTTTATTAAACAGGTTTGGGGCCCAGCCCGACGTGGCTCAGGGGTTGAGCTTCGACCTAGGATGCAGCAGATGGTGGTTCGATTCCAGGTGAGGGCACATGCCAGGGTTGCTGGCTTGATCCCCAGTTGGGGGCGTGCAGGAGGCGGCTGATCCGTGAGGGCTCTCTCATCACTGATGTTTCTCTCTCTCTCCCGCTCTCCCTTCCTCTCTCTGAAATCTATAAAGATATATATATTTTTAAAAACCCACACAGGTTTGGGGGTCCATTTGTCTTAAGGATCTGAGGATGGTTACACTGGGCCTAGCTGTGGGAAGAAGAAGGGTATGAACTTGGAGAGCAGTTCCTCAGAGTCTGACTTGATCACAGAGTCCAACCCCAGTGCCCCACTGGGTCCCCACGCCCTGCTTCTCCCACCTCCCCACCTCTTCTCCCTTCTCTTCCCCATTCTCTCAATTCCAGCCACACCACCCTCCTTTCTCCAAATTGCCAGACCCTGTCCTGCCTCAGGGAATTCACCTGTGCTGTTTCCTCTGTCCTCACCCAGCATTTCCCCTAACCAGCTCCTTCACTTCCTTCAGGCCTTGGCCCAAATATCCCGCCCTGAGAAGACTTCCCTCACCTCCTGCTCCATCCCCAGCCCTCTTTTTTGTTTCCATTGTAACATCAACTTGCTTTATCCATTTGGTGACATGTTTGTTTTCTGTGTTTCCCATGGCTGTGATGTCTGGAGAATGTCTGGAATGGTGTTTGACACCAAGAAGACAGGGTTTAATGTAAACATTTATTGTTGTTTACTATCAGGGTGGGGAGGTGTGGAGGTGCCAAAGGCGATACCTATTGAACCTTCCACTGGACAAGAGCCAGATTTAAAAATGAATAAAAGCCCAACTGCTGTGGCTCAGTTGGTTGAGCACAGACTCGGGCACCAAGAGGTCGCCCTGGTCAGGGCACGTGGCAGGGTTGTGGGCTCAACCCCCCCGTAGGGGGGTGGGTGGGAGGCAGCTGATTGATGTTGCTCTCTCATTGATGTTTCTATATCTCTCTCCCTCTCTCTCTCTCCAAAAAAATTCAATAAAAACATTTAAAAATAAATAAAATAAGTATTTAAAAAGAGGCTTGTCACACTTTCCTGGGGGCAAGGGAGCCTGTTACTTCCTATTGACATAACTGAAGGCTTCAGGTCAAGTTACTTATTCTGTGTGGAAGACTGGCACACAGACTGCGAGGTGAAATGGGCAATATCAGGGTGGAGTGTGGAGTCAAGCGAGGATATTGCCCAATTCCCCCTCCCAGTCAGTGGAAAGGTGTCTGCCTGGCCAGCAGCCACAAGGAGCAGAGCAGCCCAGACCCGGGTGGTTCCCACATCCTTGACAAGAAACAACCTTCACCAGACTCTCCTTTGTCCTTGGCCTGCATGAGACCATTCCCAGCATGGCTCCCTCCCCCTCCCCACTGCTAGTTAACCCCTAGCCCTGGCCAGGCTTGGAAGCTCACCATCGGGTCTTCCCCATTGTTTAAGTAATAAAGGCTGTGTCTCTCCCCTCTGGTCCCCCACTAGGTTTTTTTGAACTAGCAAAGAACAGTATAGTGCCCCCTGGGTTGGAGCTTCTACAGTACACTTGGTATTGTTGGCAGGCTAGTCCAGAAAACCCCAGAGACCAGGACCTGGGCATGCCCAACAGAGAAGTGTTGGTAGGAAAATCCTGAAGTCTGCTGGGAGCAATCCCAGGTTGGGGGGGGGAGTAGATTCCCGGGGTGGGCCACAGGTTCTACGTGGTTTGCTGTAGCAAGCTTGCTAGATTCCTGGGGACCACCAAGGGACTGGAGGAACGCCCCCTCTGACTGGCAGGATTGCTCACGGTCCTGGGGACCATGGGAAAAGAGCAAGTAAGGAAACGAAAGGATTGCTGGTGGGGCTGCCCCGGTGGCGTGGCCTCTTTTACATGCAGTGTGGCGCGCCATGGTGAAACAGTTGGCTGCTGAAGCAAAAGTGGGTAGGTTGGAGGGGGAAGTAAAATTGGAATGGGACACGCATCTGATGCAGGCAGATCATAAGGAAGCTTTGGGATGGCAGTTAGAGCAAAGGGGGGGGGCGGGCAGAGGGGCAGCTACAGGATTTAGCAGTCCAGGTTGCTTGCCTGAGGGGGAAGAAGCTCACCCTGACCCTAACCCAGGCTGTGGTAGCACACCCAGAATGAAACCCTAGTAAGTGGGACCCTACTGCTGAAAGTGACTCTGACTCCGACAAAGAGATACTAGTTCAGACAGACCCAGCTGACCCAGCAGCCATGCAGGCTGGGCCCCTTGTTATCCAGAAACTGAAACCTCGCCCTGGCTGGTATGGCTCAATGGTTAAAGCACTAGAGCATTGGCCCAGGGACTGAAGTGTCTTGGGTTCGATTCCTGATCAAGGCCATGTACCTGGGTTGCAGGTTTGATCCATCGCTGGGGCGTGTGTGGGAGGCAGCCAATCTATATGTCTCTCTCACATTGATGTTTCTCTCTCTCCCCCCCCCCCCTTTCCACTCTCTCTAAAAGTTAATGGAAAAAAATATCCTCCTGTGAGGACTAACAAAAAAAAAGAAGAAAGAAAAAGAAACTGAAAACTCAGCTGGAGAGGCCAGAGGGGCAGGACCCAGCTGCCTCCACAACTCAAACACATGCACACCTCAGCCTGGCCATGCACCCTAGCCGCGATGGTAGAGTTAGCCACCAAGTATCTCCAAAAAGGGACAGGGACCGTCGCAGGTTGGCTGTTGAGGTGGTGGGACACTGGCTGATGGGGTAGTCCAGCCAGGGATGAGTTGCAGTGTATGGCCTCGGCCACTTCGCACCCCTCCCTGCACCAGCGAGTGCACAGGGCTGTGCTACATACACTGAGAACACGTCCCTTTTGACATGGATGACGGCAGGGTGTCAGGTCGCCTGGCCCGATGAGGGGGATTTACCCGTGTCTACGCCTAGGTGGGGTTCCATGCCAGAGCTCCACGCTTTCCTACAGGAAATGGCAATGCGGTGCGCTATTTATGAAGATGACTTTAGGGGGCCAGATGCAGCCAGCCGCCCGGTAGTGGCGGATCTGGGAGACTGAGTAGCCGCACCTACAGAGGGGTCCCACAGCTGGAGAAGGAGCAGCCCAGGCGGCTGGGAGAGAGCAGCGGGGCGTTGAAAGTCACCCCGAAGCAAACGTGGCTGGACTTCCTAAGAGTGGGGGTGGAGCCCCCAAAATTGACAGACAGCCTGTAAGATCAGCAGTTAAAGCCACAGCAGCAGTTTCAACTAGTGCCCACACCCTAGGCTAAGCCAGAAGTGTGGGTCTTGGAACAGACCCCAGCTCCAAGGTCGAGCTGTCGCTCCCCCCACCCCCCACCCCAGCTGGCAGATTACCTCAAATATGGCGGGGGCAGAGACGTGGCTGTGGCTCTACTCTACTGCTGGCTTCCCCAGAGGACGACCCTTGGGGTGGGCTCTTTGCGCAGGGAGTGGGCCAAAATTTCTGTCTGGTTGGGAGTCTCTGGGACAGGGACTCGAGGTTGCATGTAGAAATTGCCATCTACTGGTCCCCCAAGAATGTTCAACAGGTGTTAGCCCTTGTAGACACTTCTCCATGCACACTTCTCCATGGGGACCCTGACCAGTTCCAAGGACCCATCAGTGCCATCAGTACCACTACACAAGTGAGGCGCGTGTGGTGCATCAGTATCTTGCTTACCATTGGGCACCTGCCCCCCACCCACGCTGTGTTTGTTTCTCCTATACCGGAGTATGTCTTAGGGACTGTCCTTCTGGGGCTCCAGTTGAGGACTACTACCTGGGAGTCTGGGTGGTGAAGGCAGCCCTGCAGGGGCAGGCAAGAGCACCCCTGATAGTTCTGTCACAGCTGGGGCGCATGGTAGCCACAAAGCAATACCAGCTATCTAGGGGCCACAAAGAAATAGGGGAAACTATTGAGGAGAGCCAAGCTAGAGATTGTCCATCTAACTCTTAGTCCATACAGTTCCCCCATCTGGCTGTGAGAAAGCCAGATGGAGCTTGGTGAATGACAGTAGACTATAGGGAATTCAACAGTGGTTCCTTCCCCCTCTGTGGCAGTGCCCAATGCTACTGACATCTTAGACACCAATGTTACTGACACAGACAAGCTGGCAGTTCAAGCCGGCACATACCACTACATGGTAGATTTAGCTAATGCTTTCTTCTCCATTGACATCTACCCTGATAGTCAGGACCAATTCACCTTCAGCTGGGAAGGACGCCAGTGGACATTCACAGTACCTGCACAGCCCTACTCTGTGTATCGGTTTGGTTGCAGAACACCTGACAAAATGGACCCATCCCTCTTCCGTGACCTTGTACCACTATATGGATGACACCATGCTAACCTCTGACTGTCTTGCAGATCTGGGGAATTGTGTCCCTGGGCTCCTGGGGCACCTGGAAAAAAGGGGTTGGGCAATAAACAAGAACAAATTACAAGGGCCTGGGTTGTCTGTCAGATTCTTAGGTGTTGTCTGGTCAGGTAAGATGAAGGCCATCCCACAACCAGTAGTTGATAAGATCCAGGCCTAACCACAACCCCTCACACCTAAGCATCGGCAGGAATTTGGGGGGCTGTTGAGTTACTGGAGAGTTTTCATACTGCTCCTAGCTCAGATAGTCTGCCCATTATATGCCCTGACCTGAAGGGGGAGCCACCTTGAAATGGACTGAGGCCCACCAATGGGCCTTCACCGCCGGCGCCAAAGCAGCAGTAGCTGTGGTAAAGGCGCTGGGGGTCCTCGACCCCTCCTCACCCTGTGAACTAGATGTTACCCGTTTGCCTGAGGGGTATAGCTGGGGGCTCTGGCAAAAGCAAGGCAAAGCATGGGTCCCCATAGGCTTCTGGTCCCAACTATGGAAAGGGACTGAGAACTGCTACAGTCCCATTGAACAAGTCCTTGCCGTCTATAACGCTCTCATCGCCGTGGAAGCAATAACCGGACCAGCACCTGTCTTTGTGCGGACTACCCTCCCAGTCTCAGGTTGGATCCTGATGTAGGGAAGCAGCCCAAGAGCCACACTGCCCAGACTGCGTGCCTGATGCAGAGAAGCACTCTAGCCCTCTAGGTGCCCAATTGCAAGAATTCCTTGGCCTCCTCGCTTATGTGACCACTGAAGACTCCCCTCCTGACCCTGCTGACAGCCTCCCACCACTGCCCATGACTGAAGGGATACCACTCATTCCAGAATCCGCCTGGTGTATAGACAGGTCCTGTCAGGGGCAGCTGCCCTGTTAGAGGGTGGTGGCTTACAGAGGACAGGGAAGGACACAGCAGGCTATGGGCAGGGCCGCTGGGGATCTGTACAGATGCTGGGTGGTGTTTCAAGGCCTGATGCTCTGGCTCGAGAAGTGACAAGCCGACTTACGGCTCATGGCTGGAAAGCCCCTTTGGGAGTCAGACCTCTGGAAGGTCCTGGCCGCTGTCTGTGCCCAAAAGGCTGTCACCCTCTATCATGCAACTGGGCACACCCCCTGGCAGCGCCTGAGGAATGAAGAGGATGCCCTAGGGCACATCCGTTGGCTGGAGGAGGCCCCTGCTGAGGAGACTGCGGCCTGGCTCCGCCGGCAGATGAAACACGCGGGCCAGCGGACTCTCTGGGCCATGGTGGAGGCCTGGGGCCTCCCCCTGAGACATGCAGACGTGGTGGCCGCCTGCCAAGCATGGTGCCCCTCCTGTGCAGAGGCACCTGTGCCATCTGCCCATTGAGGGAGGGCACTTGCACCGGGGCGACCGACCCCTGGTGCTTTGGGAAGTGGACTACATAGGGCCACTGCCCGGCTCGGAGGGAGCTCAGTACGCTATGACCTCTATGGACACTGCTACAGGCCTGCTTCAAGCGTACCCAAGTCGAAAGGTGTCACAACAAACCACCATCTGGGTCCTGAAACAACTGTGTGCTGCGTATGACACCCCAGAGACCATCGAGAGTGACCAAGGCACCGATTTCACCAGGCACCTAGTCCAACAGTGGGCCGAAGAGCACAGCATCGACTGGCGCTTCCACCTCCTGTACAACCCCACAGGAGCAGAGCTCACTGAGTGGTACAAAGGCCTTCTCAAGGATGCCCTGTGGGCAGGACACCACTCGCTTTCAAGACGCCTTGCAGGCCCTGAATGAGAGACCTGGGGTCAGTCATGGGTTCCCAGTCGACCTGCTAACACAGCCCTGGACTTCCCCTGTACGCTTCCAGATAGCTATGGCAGAGGAGGCCTTGAGACTGGGGTGGGGACCCAAAACAATCTGCTTTTGCTGGCCTCTTGTGACATTCTCCCTGGGCGAAAGGTTCTTAGGTAGTCATGGACAGCCCAAGGTGGGCCCCACTGGTGCTCCCTGGTAGCCCCTTGACGTGAGGGCTCAGAGAGAGACTTGACTCTTGTCCAGGAGTATCTATGACATGGTCCCTCACCCTGGGGTGCCATAATCCCACCACGCATACTGTGCCAAGGGGAACATACACAGCATCTATATGGTGCTTGGTTTTGACCTCTACAACCACCTGCAGTGGGGGACCTACACGGGCCTGGCACACCCAAGCCAGGCTTGCCCCCCACAACAGTGACCATACTAGCCCAAGATCGCACAACTGCATGTGTGTTACCAAATGGGAAAGATCTGCCTTTGCTAATTCCAGTAGAACATCTTCCTTGTCACCCCTAGTCTGACCACAGGGAACCTGTTCTACCATGGGCAAGTACCCTGGCCAGGGAGGCCAACTGTTTAGACTGCTGGATATGCTCCGAGTTTCCTCTGTCTATAGCTGCGGGCCTCCCCTGGGACATTAGCCCCAGCAACAAGACAAAATGGAGCCGCCTGGGCCTGTGGAATGACACTGCCCCTGATTTCCACTGTGTGCACCAGAAGGTCTTCCACCTGGTCTGGGAGAACAGGTCGATCACACTGGACCCTGGCTGGGGCATTCTGTGTGGGAGAGACTAGGGTAGTTGACTGTGGTGCAGATAGAATTGTGGGGTCAGCCCAGCTGGTGTGGCTCAGTGGTTGAGCATCGATCTATGATCCCGGAGGTCACAGTTTGATTCCCGGTCGGGGCACATGCCCGGGGTTGTGGGCTCGATCCCCAGTTAGGAGAGTGCAGGAGGCTGCCAATCAATGACTCTCTCATCATTGATGTTTCTATCTCTCCCTCCCTCTCCCTTCCTCTCTCTGAAATCAATAAAAATTAAAAAAAGAGTTGTGGCATCAGACCCCCCTACTGTATTGAGAGAGCAATTCCACACCGAACACCACACATCACATGGGGTGAACACTTAAGGAACAATGCCGGAACATAGCCACCCTCACTGCCCAAGGCCCCTGGGGGAAACAGAACAACAGCTTAGAGGCAGCATGTTTCCTGTCCCTTGGGGGACCCTTGGGTCTGCCAGAGACCCTCTGGGTCTGTGGGATGCATGGCTGGCCATATCTCCCCTATAACTGGACAGGGCGCTGCACTTGGGGAAGCCCCTACATCCCAGGCTGGGTGGTGACCACTCTGCAGGCTCTCCCCTGCAACTAGGAGGCCTACACGGCTGGCACGGGCCCCTGTATGCCAGACCCACTGGTGGTTCTACCCCCTTGCCATACTCTCCCCGCAGGGAGGGAACATATGGACACATGAGATCCAGGCTTTAGATCCAGGGCTCAAACCTTGAACCACTCTGGCCCAGCCATCACCTTGCTGAATCCGGAAGTCACACAGATGCTCAAGGTAGTGTTACAGAACCTGATGGCTCTAGACATGCTGACTGCAACCCATGGAGGGACCTGTGCTCTCCTAGGGTCCGAGTGCTGCACCTACATACCTGACTCAGAACACAACGTCAGTTCAGCCTTGCAGGCCTTGAGAAGGGAGATCAATACCGTCTCTACCCTGGGCACTGACCCCTCACCTCCTGGTGGAACTCTCCTGGCTCCTGGAGGCACTATACCCTTTTAGGGGGTGTGGATCTCCTCCCCCTGCTATTACTCTGTGCTTGTAGCCTAGACTGCATTTGTGGATTTGGAAGCAATGTGTTAACACCCTAACTGCACAGGTCCCCTACTGGAAGACTGGCACACAGACTGCGAGGTGAAATGGGCAATATCAGGGTGGAGTGTGGGGTCAAGCGAGGATATTGCCCAATTCCCCCTCCCAGTCAGTGGAAAGGTGTCTGCCTGGCCAGCAGCCACAAGGAGCAGAGCAGCCCAGACCCGGGTGGTTCCCACATCCTTGACAAGAAACAACCTTCACCAGACTCTCCTTTGTCCTTGGCCTGCATAAGACCATTCCCAGCATGGCTCCCTCCCCCTCCCCACTGCTAGTTAACCCCTAGCCCTGGCCAGGCTTGGAAGCTCACCATCGGGTCTTCCCCATTGTGTAAGTAATAAAGGCTGTGTCTTTCCCCTCTGGTGCCCCGCATGTTTTTTTCAGACTAGCAAAGAACAGCGTGGCGCTCCTGGGGTTGGAGCTCTTACAGAACATTCTGGGACAAGCTAAATCTCCTGCAAGGTGACTTCTACTTCCTCCCAGGCACCCCCACTATGGGCACAGCACCCAGTCCTGAGGCCTCTTGACTTCTATTGGTCTGACAATCTATAGCTCTTAGATGCTGTCAGGTAAGTATCGAGGATCTGCTGCACACCTGTGCAGGAAACACAGTGGCAAGTGAGACAGCGTCCATGGTCTCCCAGGGTTCACAGGAAGTTGAATAAAAAAATTATGATCCTAACCACAGTCAGAAGATGTGCCCCATGTTGAGAATGAGTTAAGGAAGCCAGCAAGGTGGATAATTAAAGAGGTCTTCTCAGAGGAGAGGAGTTGGATGAAGAAAGGAGAGAAGGGTGTTCTGGGCAGAGGGAACAGCATATGCAAAAGCTGGGTGGTAACTGTATGGTGAAGAAAAAAAAAAAGCAGGCCCTGACTTCGGGCAGCTGGGAATTGGCCTGGTGTCCACAGTTGAGCTGTGGTGTCCTCTTGTTGAACATAATTTCATAGAACATCAACATCAGAGAAGGCCACTCTGGCCAGGATGGAGCAAGATAAAAACAAGACCCCTCCATAATCATGTCTGATCACAGACAAAAACAAGAGTAACATCTAAGCCCGTAAAGATGTCCATACCTTGGACCTTGAATCCTAATAGCTTAAGTTATATGGCAAAAGGGATTGTGCAGCCTGGCCGGTGTTGCTCAGTGGTTGAGCGTCAACCCATGAACCAGGAGATCACAGTTCAATTCCCAGCAGGGCACATGCCCTGGTTGCGGGCTGGATCCCCAGTGGGGGGTGTGCAGGAGGCAGCCGATCGATGACTCTCTCTCATCATTGATGTTTCTATCTCTCTATCCCTCTCCCTTCCTCTCTCTGAAATCAATAAAGATATATTTAAAAATGTATATATGACTTTTATTGATTTCAGAGAGAGGAAAGGAGGGGGAGAGATAGAAACATCAGTGTTGAGAGAGTCATTGATCGGCTGCCTCAAGCCCGCAACCCGGGCATGTGCCCTGACCAGGAATCGAACCCCGATCGCCTGGATTCTAGGTCGACGCTCAACCGCTGAGGCACGCCCGGCCGGGCAAAAAGTCAAATTTTTTTAAAAAAGGGATTGTGCAGATATAATTAAGGTTGTGGACTTTATTATTAATAATTTTTAAAATTTTTTATAAGTTTTAATAATCTTTTAATATTTAATTTAAATATTTTTTTAAATTACACTTTACATTCAATATTAATTTGTATTAGTTTCAGGGGTACAGCATAGTGGTTAGATCATACTTTACAAAGTGTTCCCCCCGATATTTCCAGTATCCATACATAGTTATTACAATATTACTAACTTTATTTCCTATGCTGTACTTTACAGTCCCATAACTATTTTGTAACTACCAATCTGTGCTTCTCAATCCCTTCACCTTTTGGACTTTAAAAAAATAGAGACTATCCTGGATTTTCCTGATGAGCCCAGTCTAATCACACAGCTCTTCCAAGCAGAGGACTTTCTCTAGCTCCGGGCAGAAGAGAGAAGAAAAATGAGAAGCCTGCCCTTGCCGGCTGTGATGATGGTGGGTGTGGGGGGCATGGGCCTTCCTCCTACCCTACAGCTGGATTCTTCCAGCAACCAGAATGAACCACCCTGCTGACAACTTGATCTCGTACACGAGGGAATCAAAATAAGTCTCTGTTGTTTTAAGCCACCCAGTTTGTGGGACTGTGTTACAGCATAATACAGTAGAAACGAATACAACAGATTTCCTTCCATAGGCCCTCTGACTAGGTACATTTCCCTCATCTACTTAATCCCAAACTTCATCTTGTAACAACTGGATCTTGGTCTCAGGTCAACAAAATGACTTTCTGCTGAGATAATTACAACCCTATCAGCAAGCCCAGCTCGTCAAGAGTGGAAACAAATATTTGGGTTCTCCTTGCCATACTAACCAACATGTTCCCCCTAGAGACACCCCCTCCTGCTCTGCAGAAACTGTTTAAATCCATTCAGAAAATCTCTCCCCTAAGGCACCAGCGTTTGGCTCACTCCTGCTGCAGTAACAATGCCGTGTTCCCATCTGAGTCTGTGCCTTTCAGTGTTACTGCTTCTTATAAGGACACAGGTCCTGCTCTGGAAGTCCCACAGACCCATTTAAATTCACTGGCCAGTACTGGTTTCCTTGTAGCAGACACGAGGAAGTCTGTGCTGTGGCAAACACTTCCTGCTACACTATGTAATACTGCAGGTCAAGTAGAAGAGTCTGTGATCAGAAAGAAAAAAAAAAAAAAGCCACCTGGATCTCCACAGACCCCCAGCTGGACCTGGGGCATGCTTTCCTTGCCTGGGTTTAGTTATCTAGGCTCCTGGCTTTGGGGCCTGTGAGGGGAAGCCTTCGAGATGGTCCCCAGTGATACCCCACCTCCAAGTGTTCACATCTTTGTGAACTTGAGCTGGACTTATCAACTTGCTTTTAATGAATATCACACAACAGAAGTGATGAGACAGCACTTCCAAGATTAGGTTTAAAAGATTACGGTTTGCCCAGCCGGCGTGGCTCAGTGGTTTGACCTATGAACCAGGAGGTCACTGTTCCATTCCCAGTCGGGGCCCATGCCTGGGTTTCGGGCTCCATCCCCGGGGGGAGGGGTGCAGGAGGAGGCTGATCGATAACTCTCTCATCATTGATGTTTCTATCTCTCTCCCTCTCCCTTCCTTTCTCTGAAATTAATCAATCAATAAAATAAAATAATAAAATAAAATAATAAAGCTATGGTTTCCTACCTCCCAACTTCCTAGCTTTCTTTTCAGGTAAGGGTGGCTATGTTTGCAGTATGCTTTTTCCATCTTGATAAAAGGGCGATGCAGCTGGCTTCCCATTCTTTCTGCTGTGAATGTGGATGTGATACCTGGAGGTGTAGCAACCACTTTGCAATCATAAGGCAACAAGCCTAGGGATAAAGAGAACATGAAAAATGGTGGAATCAAAAAGAAAAAAAAATCTATGGCATCATGGAGCAGATGAAAGGACACCTGTAGCTGCCTAGTTCTAGATTTCTGGTTACATAAGAAATATATTTAAGCTTAAAAAAAAAAAAAAAAAAAAAGACCTGCGGCTACTGTCTTAGGTGTTCTTGGGTCACTCATGCTGATGGAAGACAGCTGGGATGTCATGAGGCAGCCCTGTGGAGTGAGCGAATATAGAATTGGATACTTCAACCCCATTCGAGCCTTGAGCAGACCACAGCCCCAGCCAAAACCTCAACTGCGATCTCATCAGACACATGAAGCCACATGTACCCAACTAAGCCACTCCCAGATTCTTGACACACAGAAACCATGAGATAAATGTTTGCTGTTTTCAGCTGCTAAGTTTTGGGGTCATTTCTTATGCAGCAGCGTATAGCTAACATAGGGCCTACTATAAGGACTAATAAAGACTTTATTTCTGGGAGTTGCTATGGTGCAGTTGGCCCTTGTAGCATGTCCAAAGTCTGAAATTCTACTGCAGAGCCAATATCCAACAACTGCACCCAAAAGAGCAGGAGGGACTAACTCTATCAGAAAAATGCTTTCTGGACAAACACCTAGTCAGCAGTATCGAAAACATTTGGAAGCCTCAAAAGACCAATCAAAATAGGTATCCCATTTAGTTTTGCTAATTTTAGGCCCATGGCTGTCCAATTCAGTTTTGAGAAAAGTAAGTTTGGGTAAATTGAAAGTTCCCCAGAATGGCCATTGGTGCTTTAAATTCGTTTTGGTTAAGTAGGTCGCTTTAGTGAGAAATGCGCATGAAGAGGGATTGGGATCTGTTTTTAAACATAAAACCGGCCAGGGTCCCTGAAGGGGTGGGGGTGGGGGTGCCCTTACAACATTTAGATGACCTGAATCCCTCTTCTCAAAGGTTTCTCTAGAGAGCAAAATAAAAATTCCACATACTTCCAATAGGAACAGCCTCATTCCAAAGGAGTCCGGCCAAAGGCTAACAGAGTAGTTCCCAAAAGGACAAAGCCTTTATAAAAACAAGAACAGATCCCCAATGAAGTTGGAGGGCTCTAAATGCAAAGAGAATGGAGCCCAAATCCAGGAGAAAACTTACCCTCAAACTCCAGGGCTGGCCAGGAAGCAGTGAGCTCAGGGGTTCAGTGAATCCAGCACCAGCCTTGGAGTTGTCAGGGGTCTTCTCCGGATCGCACTCGGGACACCAAGTTACATCCTAAAGAATAAAACAGCTAGTTATTTTACCTGCAAAATGGGTTTATTTGGGAATAGCAGAGAATTGCAATTCGGTATAAGCAAGCCATAGTGAAAACCATAGGCAAGCCTGGGAGCCAAGGACAGTAATATTACTTCGTAGAGAAAAAGGAGGAAGTTGAGTGGGGTTTTTGTTGTTGTTGATAACCCTCACCGGATGATTTTGTTCCATTGATTTTTTAGAGAGAATGAAAGGGAGGGAGGGGGGGAGAGAGAGAGAGAAAGAGAGAGAAACATTGATGTGAGAGAGACACATTGACTGGGAGTTGCTGTGGTGCAGTTGGCCCTTGTAGCATGTCCC
The DNA here is from genome assembly GCF_964146895.1 of Miniopterus schreibersii. Taxonomy (NCBI): domain Eukaryota; kingdom Metazoa; phylum Chordata; class Mammalia; order Chiroptera; family Miniopteridae; genus Miniopterus; species Miniopterus schreibersii. Next base: position 73,700,602 of record NC_138105.1, on the reverse strand, counting down.
CGGGGCCAGGGATCAAACCTTCAACCCAGGTATGTGCCCTTGATTGGGAATCAAACCCATGACCCTTTGGTGCACCAGCTGACACTCTAACCACTGAGCCACACCGGCCAGGGCCAGTAGTGTTATTTTCAATGAAAGAACATTGGAGGTAAGTGAGAGTTCAAGGTGGTGACGTTTCTCATTGGCTAAGTAGGGAAATTTTCCTTCCTTCTGGTGGAGTAGTGAAGCAGTTCCCATTTGCTAAGTGAACTCTTCCTGTTGAGGTCCCCAATGGGCAGTTCTTCCTCTTTGGGTCCCTAAGTGCCATGGAGTTATAGTGCTGAGGGCTCCCGCTTCTGGCCTCCTAACTCCATCCTAAAAGGAGGCTTCCCGCCTGGCCGGGCCTGGCTCAGCAGTTTGGCATCGACCTTGGATCCAGGAGGTCCTGGTTTGATTCCCGGGGTTGGGGCACATGCCCGGGCTGCGGGCTGGATCCCCGGTTGGGGGTGTGCCAGAGGCAGCTGATCAATGACGCTCTCATCATCGATGTTTCTCTCTCTCTCTCTCCCTCTCCCTTCCTCTCTCTGAAGTCAATAAAGATATTCGTGTGTGTTTTTTAAAAAAGAGGTCACTTTGCTCTTTAAAAAATAATAATAATAAAATGGGGTTTCTCTTTATTAGTTTTCACACATTTTAACCACGTTAAGTGCACAGTTCAGTAGCATTAAGTACATTCACAGTTTTGTGCAATCATCTCAACCGCCCATCCACAGAACTTTTCACCTTCCAAACTGCAACTCTGTCCCTGTGGAACAGCAACTTCCCATCCCCCTCCCCAACCCCTGGCACCCACAATTCTACTTTCTGTCTCGATGAATCTCACTCCTCTAGGGAGCTTGTATAAGTGAAATCGTACAGTGTTTGTTCTTTTGTGACTGGCATATTATACTTGGCATAATGTTTTCAAGCTCAGTCAAGGTGTCAGGATTCCCTTCCTTTTAAAGGCTGAATAATATCCCACTATATGAATATACACTTTTAAAATATATATCTTTATTGATATCAGAGACAGGAAGGGAGAGGGAGAGAGAAAGAGAGAGAGAAACACCGATCGGCTGCCTCCTTCATGCCCCATGCTGGGGATCCAGCCCGAAATCCTGGGCATGTGCCCTGACTGGGAACTGAACCGGTGACCTTTTGGTGCATGGGACGATACTCAACCAACTGAACCACACCGGCTAGGGCTGGGATTCTTTTTTTATTTTATTCCATTATGTATTTATTTATTAGTCTTTACTGAGGTAAAATTCACACGACATTAAATTAACCAGTGCAAGTGTACAATTCTGAAAAATAAAGTATACAATTCAGTCATTTAATACATTCACAGTGTTGAGCAACCATCACATCTATCTAGTTCAAAACATTTTCATCACCCCAAAAGGAGGCTACAGCTGCGTGAGCAGTCACTCCCCATTCTCCCTCCCCCACCCCCACTAGTGGAAAGTGGCATCCACTAGTCCACTTTCTGTCTCTGTGGATTTGCCTGTTCTAGACACTTCATATCAGTGGAATCGCATACTATGTGGCCTTCCATGTCTGGCTTCTTTCGCTGAGCAGGATGTTTTCAGGGTTCATCCATGTTCTAGCATGTGTCAGTGCTTCCTCTCTTTCCGCGGTGAAGGCAGGAGACTGAGCCCACGGTCCATGCTCTCAGCAGTGCATCTCTCCCGCGGCAGGACTCCTGGCCCAGGTCTCAGGCTTGGAGAGAAGCCCTCAGGCCCAGCAGCGTGCAGCTCTCCTCCTCTGCCCCACTGTGGGCTCTGACCCTGACTAAAGGGCATGGGGCCTCTGCATTTGTCTTGTCTTGAAAACAAATGTTTGAGTAAGGACTGAATTCAGCACACACCCTGCACCTTCGTGCAGATGGCGGAGACCGGGTGGGCTGGGCCGGGGACCAGATGTTAATATGTGACCAGGCCCCTTGAGGACACAAAGCCACTGTTTGCTTTCTGGGGTTGACCCTTCTCCCCAATAGATGCAATCTGTGGGCTCCCTGCAGTTCTTGCACAGCTCAAGTGTGTTTTCACTTTGCCCATTAACAGCCAATCTAGGTGCCTCTTTCCCTATATCCAACATGGGCCTCCACCAGCAACCCCCGGCTGGGTGTCCTTGGAGCTGGCAGTCACCCTGGCAATGCCTCCCATCAAGGGCAGTGCTTTTACAGCACCCAGAACCCTCCACTTCCTCAAACACACACCTTTGATGTTGTTAATTCTCACCAGAGGATTTTTTTTCCCTTTGATTTTCAGAGAGTGTGGAAGGGGGAGGGGGAGGGGACGGAAGAAGAGAGAGAGAGAGAGAAACATTGATGTGAGACACATCCATTGGTTGCCTCCCACACGTGCCCCTACAAGGGGTGGAAATCGAAACTGAAACCCAGGTAAGTGCCCTTTATGGGAATAGAACCCAAGACCTTTTGGTGAGCAGGCTGATGCTCTAACCACTGAGAAACACTGGCCAGGGCAACCCACACCTATTTTCATGGACAAGGAACTGAAGTAAAAGTGACGGAGCTGCCCAGAAAGTCAGAATTCAAACTCTGCCAGGCTCTAAGTCCAGAGTCCTCGTCATCTCCTTGGGTATGGGGACAAGGAGGGGAGAGGGGAGAAGGAGCAAGGTATTGGAGCTGACTTCACGTTACCAGATTGATTTTGTTCTGAGGGCAATAGGGAGCTATGGAGGGTGTGTGAGCTGGGGAGGGAGCCTGGGTGTTAGATTCCTTGGAAGTGGGGGGGGCAAGGTAGAGGCCAGAGCATTGAAAGGGGAGGCAGAGGGCCTGATTCGGTCTGAATGAACAGGATCTGGGGGCCAACGGGTGCTGGGAGCAGACAAGAGGGAGCCTTGTCCAGGTGTTTGGCATCATTCACACCTCCGCATTCCCTAATACCTTTTTTTCAAATACATTTTTAGAGAAAGAGTAAGGAAAAGGGATAGAGAGATGGAAACATCAATGATGAGAGGGAATCATTGATCAGCAGCTTCCTGCATGCCCCCGACTAGACATCAAGCGCAAAACCCGGGCATGTGCCCTGACTGGGAATCGAACCAGGAAACTCTTGGTTCATGGGTCAATGCTCAACCACTGAACCACACCGGCTGGGCTCCCTAACACCTTTGAGTCCACAACACCACAACAGCATTTATATCTCTCACGATTGTGTTGATGTTTTGTTTCTTTGTTTTTTTAAATCCTCACTCAAGGATATGTTTCCATTGATTTTAGAGAGAGAGGAAGGGAGAGGGAGAGAGAGGAATAGTGATGTGAGAAACATTAATCAGTTGTCCCCCCCGCTCCACACAACCTGAGAGGGGATCAAACCCAAAACCTGACTATGTGCCCTGATCAAACCCATGAACTTTTGCTGTACAAGACAATGATCCAACCAACTGAGACACACTGACCAAAGCTGTGTTGATGTTTTTCTTGATTTCATAATACATGGAAACTGTAGGGGGCTGCAGATTTTCATAACAAGCCTTCCAGGACAATCTGGCTCTTTAAACTTTTAATGTTGTGTGATTAAAAAGTAACAAGAAAAGCTACATTTAAAAAATTTAAAGATAAATAAGATTTATAGTTACTACACTGGAAACATTTCTATGATTTACTCTTTTTTTCCACTCATCAATTTATTAAAGATTAAAAAGATAAATAGTGTGGGTTTAAAGAAACAGTGTATGAAAAAAGAATGCATTAAAGTTATAGGTATAAATTGGTTCACTCTTCCTGGAGGCAAATCTGATATCAACCCTCATGAGTAGATACTCTATTGTCCCCACTTTAAAGCCACAGCATAAAAATTACAGCACAGGGAGGTTAAGCAACATACTGAAAGTATCACAGTTAGTACTTTGCAAAGTTTACATTCAAACTCATCCTTGAAGTCTTAGCTCTTAACCACCAAGCTAATGTTGGGCCATGAAATCAGTTTAGTGGAGTGTGATCAGGATGGACTAGGGTGTGTCATATATGGTGTGAGTGTCACATTGTGGAACTTCAGTTTCTATGTTCTGGGTCAAGAAATGAAATATATTTCTTCTTGTCAAGATCATTGCACTAGTACAGGCAGCTCAATTCTGTCGAAAGCCTCTGCCAGGACTATTTCCCCCAGATCTCCCCTTGACAGAGCTTCATGTCATCTATGATTTTCTCTTGATGAAAAAATTAAGTTTCAGAGCAATATGAATAATCATTTTTTAAAAAAGAAAATAAGATCTTTCCCTCTCTAGATCTTTTCTCGTATTTCATTATGCAGGAGCTCTGCGTTGCTGTGGGCAATCATGGGTCTGACTTACTCTTTGCATGACCCATCGCCAGGTCAAAGTTCGGAGTAAGTGATGTGGGTGATGCAGAGAGGTGCAGTGACTGGCTGCAGGATGCACAGCTTTTCATTGGGATTCTATACTGGTGGATGGGGTGGTGTTAGGTGAGCTGCCTCCTGAGGAGCTGCTGGTTTAGGGTAAATCCCAGCTCCAGTCTGAGACCTGGCTGCAAGGAGGACAGGATGTAAGTTAGATCTTCCCTTCTTGCACTGCAATGCCCCTAGAGCCAGCAGAGCCTAAAACTGACAAAAGTTGTTAACCTGGGGAGGAGGCAGTTGGGGCGTACCAGTGGAAACTTCCTTGCTTCCTGCCAAGTCCTGTGTTCTGCTCAATCTGGCTCCTTGGCAACTGTCCTGCAGCATCAGAAGGAACAAGAATTTGTGGGCCCTGGCGGGTAATTCAGTTGGTTAGATCATCATCCCAATACACCAAGGTTGTGGTTGATCCCCAGTCGGCACGTGCAAGAATCAACCAATGAATGCATTTTTTCTCTCCCTCCCCCTAAAATCTATAAATTTTTAAAAATTAAAAGAAAAAAAAAAATTTGTGACCTCTGTCTTGGCTTTAGTTGCAGATACCAAGGTCAGCAGGGGAGACTGGACAAGACCATGGCTCTGGGGTGTGAGGGGAGCTGTGTGGCTGGCTCCTTCCCCCCTTTAAGAGAATGAGTCAACAAAACTGGGGGTTGGGGTGTAGAGGACCAGTGGAAAAAGAAGGTGAGGAGGCTGCCCAAGGTGCAGTAGTGGGTGAGCAGTCTCCTGGGGGGGGGGGGCTGGGGAGCTGCTGAGTTGAAGTCACCTGGTTGAGCTCCTTCAGAAGTTCTGAGCAGACCCTCCCCCATGCCCTGCGGGAATCAGCTCAGCTGCAGGGTATGGACGTGCCAGGAAAGGGTCAGGAGCCTGGGCACATGCAAAAATGCTAAATAAAATATCAACAAATTGAACTCAGCTGTGTTTTAAAGGATAACATACCAGGGGCATGCAGGGTTTTATTTCCAGGAAAGCAGGGAAAGCTTAGCATCAGAAGGCCTCCTTTACTCAATGAAGAGATAAAAGGAGAAAAAGTACCAAATGATTATCTCACTATGCTAGAAAACATCAAATAACATTCGGCAACCACTCCTGATTTTTAAGTTCTTAGTAAATGGGGAATAGGAAGAAATTAGTCTGACCAAAGATTGGATTAAAAAGAAACCATCTGGCCCTAGCTGGTTTGGCTCAGTAGTTAGAGAGTCAGCACGGGAACTGAAGGATCTCAGGTTTGATTCCTGTTAAGGGCACGTACCTCGATTGCAGGCTCCATCCCTGGCCCTGGTCAAGGCACATGTGGGAGGCAACCAATCGATGTGTCTTTCTCACATCCACGTTTCTTTTTCTCTCTCTCCCTCCCACTCTCTCTGAAAACAATGGAAAAAATATCCTCGGGTGAGGATTTTTTAAAAAAGAAAGAAAAAAGTAACCATCTGCATTATGTTGGATATTGAAACAGAAGATAATATATTCCAGGATGAGTCAGGGGTGCCCACAATCATAGCTAATATTCAATGCTTAATATTCAAGTGCTGGCCAATGCAATAAAATAAGAAAAAGAATTGAGACCAGATGATACTATGATCAATAGAAAATCAAAAGGCAAACACAAACAAAATGGATATAACTGACTTAGAGATTGAAGGCAAGCCCAATATAGGTGTAACACAGGGGATTTTTAAGGCAATAAAACTATTCTTTATGATAGTATAATGGTGGACATTATGCATTTGTCAAAACCTACAGAATGTACAACACAGAGTGAATTCTAATGTAAATTGTGGACTTCAGTTAATAATAATGTATCAATATTTACTCATCAATTGTTACAAATGTATCACACGAATGAATGATGTTAATAATAGGAGAAACTGGGAGGGGGGAAGAAGGGGGTCTGTGGAAGCTCTCTGAACTTCCTGCTCACTCTTTCTGTAACCCTAAAACTGCTCTAAAAATGTATATTAATTAAAAATAAACCAAAATAGCCTAGCCAGTGTGGCTTAGCTGTTGGGCATTGACCTATGATCCAGGAGATCGAGGTTCGATTCCCAGTCAGGCCACATGCCTGGGTTGCAGTAGAGGGCATGCAGGACGTAGCTGATCAATGACTCTCTCATTATTGATGTTTCTGTCTCTCTCTCTCTCCCTCTCCTTTCCTCTCTCTGAAATCAATAAAGACATATTAGAAAACAAAACAAAACGAATTACAAAAAGTGCTTGTTACCAAGTTGCTGCTCAATAAGCATCAATACTTTTATATGACTAAGCCACTTGGCACATAGTATATGATCAAGAAATGTCAACCATTTCATAATATTCTTCTGATTATAAAAATGAATCACTTTAAAAATTAAATAATACTATGGAAAAGGAAATCCTACATATATCATCCACTCTTTTTGTGCATAGAATAATGGTGCTCATCTGGGGATGATTCAAACACACCTCCCTCAAACACACACACACTGGCCATTGATACTGGAGACATTTCGGGTTATCATAACTGGGGAAGTGGAGAGTGCTATGCATCTAGTGGGTGGAGGCCAGGGATGCTGCTCAACACCCTACAATCCCATAGGATAGCCCCCACAATAGAGTATTATTCAGCCCAAAATGCCAACAGTGCCAAGGCTGAGAAATTCTGGCATTAACCTGACTTTAGGTATTGCTGAGCAACTTGCTTTTGCATCTTGTCCCTTGGAATCTTCTGCACCCCCCCCCTCCCGCCCAATGATTTTTTTTAATCGCCAGCCTAGTTTGCTGTCCTCTAAAAGCACTATGCCCTATATCCCAGGCTCTCAAGATGGAGAGCCTATGGATTTCTTTTCCCTTTCCTTTCCTTTCCTTTCCTTTCCTTTCCTTTCCTTTCCTTTCCTTTCCTTTCCTTTCCTTTCCTTTCCTTTCCTTTCCTTTCCTTTCCTTTCCTTTCCTTTCCTTTCCTTTCCTTTCCTTTCCCTTTCCCTTTCCCTTTCCCTTTCCCTTTTCTTTCTTTCTCTTTCTTTCTTTCTTTCTTTCTTTCTTTCTTTCTTTCTTTCTTTCTTTCTTTCTTTCTTCTTTTTTTCCCTCCAGCCCTGTTTTCCTGACCCCCAATGTGTCCCCCTGTACACACCAGTCCATTTCCTTGGGCCAGGTTCAGGCAGCATCATTCAAAGGCTCAGAGTCCCTGGTCTTAGATGATGCTGAGAGGTCTTACTATAAAGCTATGGGAGTCAAGACAGGGTAGTACTTGTATAGGCATAGACCAGTGGTTCTTATCCAGGGGAAGTTTTGCCCCCAGAGGGCATTGGGCAATGGCTGGAGACATTTTTGGTTGTCACACTGCAGGACGGTGCTACTGGCATCTAGTGAGTTGAGGTCTAAAATCAAGAATGTCTGCTTCTTTTTTATAATTTTTTATTTCTACCAACATAGTATTAGAAGTTCCAGACAAAGTAATTAGGAATAAAAAAGAACTTAAAGATATCCAAATTGGACATGTATGTATATATGCATAGCTCATGGTGAAGGCCTAGGGGAGCAGGGACTGAGTGGAGGGGATAAGGGGGGGATGGGGGACATCTGTAACAGTATTAACAATAAAAAATAAAATTAATTAATTCATTAAATTTTTAAAACTATATCCAAATTGGATAGCCAGACTCAGACCAAGCAGGACAGCAGAGATTTCATCACGCTACTCAGAACTGTGTGCAATTAAAAACTTATGAATTGTTGCCCTTGCTGGTGTGGCTCAGTTGGTTGGGCATCGCCACGTGCATTGAAAGGTTGCTGGTTCAATTCTGGGTCAGGGCTCATGCCTGGGTTGCAGGCTCAGTCCCTGGGAGGGGTGGTGCAGGAGGCAGCCAATCGACATTATGCTCTCACATCAATGTTTTTCTCTTTCCCTCTTCCTTCCTCTCTCTCTAAAAATCAATAAAAATATTTTTTAAAAACCTTATAAGTTGTTTATTTCTGGAATTTTCCATGTAATGTTTTCAGGTCTCAGTTGACCGTGGGTAACTGAAACCTTGGAAAGTGAAACTGTGGATGAGGGGGGACTACTGTATTAGTTTGCTGTCACTGTCGTAGCTTAAAACCAATAAAAATTTATTCTCTCACTGTTCTGGAGGCCAAAAGTTCAGAATCAAGGGGTTGGCAGTGCAGTGCTCCCTCTGAAGGTTGTGGGGAGGACTCTTCCTTGCCTCTTTCGTTTCTGGTGGCCCAGGCATTTCAAAGCTTGTGGCAACATCACTTCAATCTCTGACTCCAATGTCCACATGACTTTCTCCCTATGTGTTTATGTCTCTGGGTCTCTCCTCTTCTTATAAGGACACAGTCATTGAATTCAGGGCCCATCCTAATCCAGTATGACCTTATCTTAATTTAACTAAGTATACCTACCAAGACCTTATTTTTAAATAAACTCACATTCTGAGGTTGCAGGTGGACATGAATTTTTGGGGGAGGACTCTATTGAACCTGGCAGCCCCGACTGCCAGGTGAGCAGGGAAGCCATGGCAGGTGAGGGCAGAGGCAAGTGCAGCCAGCTTTCATGGTCACAGAGACCCCGGGGGTGGTGCAGGGACATCGCAGAGGCTATCCAGATGCAAAGGGCAGCAAGGAGGGAGTGCTTCAAGAAAGAGTCATGAGGGGAGACAAGTTGTGTGTCTGGGAGGGCTGTACAATGCACCCTGATGTGGGAGTGGTCACCTCTCTCTGGTGATTTAAATACTCAGGTTTATTCATTTGTAGGCTTGAGCAAGAGACACAGAGATTTGTACTCAGATCTGAACTCAGATTTGACTGCGAGATCTGAGGCCAGAATAATTTCTCAGAGAACCCAGGATATCAAGCCTCAGAGTCCATTTATTTGATGTGTGTGGATGAAGTCTCCAGCCAAGGGTCAGGGGCATGCACTCACCCAGTCGATAGGGCCCTGTACACCAGGGATGTGTCCTCAGTGGAGCCCCAGCGCCATGCGGCACCCAGGCCCGTCCCTGCCCAACCAGACTCAGGCAACCTGACTGAACTTCAGTTTCTTCCTCTGCAAAGCGAGTTCACAGTCCTTAATGAATGAGCTGGGGCAAGTGTCCGGACGCAGGAGGAAAGCTAAAAAGTAATTTCTCCTTCCTCCTCCCATCATGCTCTCAGGGTCAGAGGCCAGGTGCCCTCCGACCCTTCAAAGGAAGGGGGCGGAAGACAAGCCGGTGTCCAATTCTCAGCGCATCTCTGCTTTGTCCTGTGACCTTGGCCATATCCCTGCCCCTCTCCAGTTCTCAGTTTCCTCATCCGTGAAATGAGGTGCAGGGGGCTGGGCCTGAGAACCTCCAAAATCCTTGCTAAGGTTCAGACACCTTGCAGAAAGAGTTGGGGTCTTTCTTGGACTCTCAGACCCTCATGTTGAACCTGGAGGTTTCCCATGTTGTCCAGAGGGGACTCCAACTTTTTTTTTTTTAATATATCTTTATTGATTTCAGAGAGAGGAAGGGAGAGGGAGGGAGAGAGAGAGAGAGAAACATCATTGATGAGTCATTGATCGGCTGCCTCCTGCACGCCCCCCACTGGGGATCGAGCCCGCAACCCGGGCATGTGCCCTGACCAGGAATCGAACCGCGATCTCCTGGATCCTAGGTCAATGATCAACCACTGAGCCACGTGGGACGGGCTCCAACATCTTTTTTTCGTAGGTATGGACAAATCTGGCCTCATTTTGAGGTGCTGGCGGGGATACAGCGTCTAAGACTAGCGGCTGTGTGGAAGCAGGGGGCTGGATAAAATGACTTTCCAGAGATGGGGCTTGCCTCTTCCCACAGGGCGGGGACCTGCAGTCCTGAGCTCATTTGCATACGACACCATCCAACCAATCAGCGTCCGAGGCCATTGTCCCCTGGTCTGCGATTGGCCCGTAGCCGAGGACTGGCCCACCCTGAGGTTCCATTCCTGGTGGTCAGTCCTGGGCGGGCTCAGAGAGGTCTGTCTCCCGCAGGCCACGGCCACCCTCGCGCCCACTGCGAGGGCTCCAGGAGCCGGAGCTGGCTCCGTCCACCTCCTTCCGCCCCAGGAAGAGCAGCTGGTCCTCGTTGGTGGGCAGGAAGTCAGGAGGCCTGGGAGACAGTTCCTCAGCCCCCTGTGGGGAGGAGAGAAGAAAGACCTCTTCAGAGACCCCTTTTTCTGTGTCTGCTCATCTCCCAGATGGGAACACTGAGGGCCTAGGAGGGTGGCATCCGGGCAGGGTTGCACAATGTCCTCTTGCCCAGTGCATTAGCCAGTCCCCCAAATCTCCATCCACTTCTCTTCCCCATGCCCATGTCACCTATAGTCCTGGCCATCAACGCTTGCATGCCTGCCTGCCTCCATTCTCTCCCTGACTCTCTCCCTGTTCCCCTTCAAGAAAATAAATATTTCCCCACAGCAGCCCAAGGGAGCTTTAAAACATTTCAGCCAAATCTGTTTCCTCCCCAATCTCCCCCTTTGCCAATCCTGTTCCAGCTTCAGGGCCTTTACGCCTGCTGTGCCCTCCACTGAGACTGCCCGTCCTCAGCTGGCTCCTTCTCTCCTCGTTCCAAGGCTCTATCAATGTCCCTTCTTCCAGGAGGCCGCCCTCATTGCAGTATTCTGTTTTGCTGTCTTCCTCACACTTACCCCTGCCAAGAACCTACTCTCAGTTTAGTTTTTATCTGCTCCTGCTAGACAGTGGGCTTGGACACCAGAGCAGAGCAGGGCGAAGTACACAGCAAGTGCTTAATGAGTGAGGAAATGAAATGGAGTGCAAAGCGGGGGCAGGCCTGAATCAGGCCCCTCAGGGACAACATTTCCCAAACTCAAGGCATTCAGAGCAACCATGAGGCTTTGAGCAAAGTCTGTCTAACCTGTCCATTTCTTATATAAGATTATCTCTATGCTGACTCACTTTTTTTTTTGTTGTTTTTTTTTTGTTAACCTTCACCCAAGGATATTTTTTCCATTATTATTTTTTTAGAGAGAGGGGGAGGAGGAGGGGAGAGAGAGAGGAAGAGAGAGAGAGAAACATCGATGTGACAGAGACACATTGATTGGCTGTCTTGCGCACGCGCCCCGACTGGGCTGGGGGATCAACTGACCTACGAGGTGCGTGCTCTCGACTAAGAATCAAAACCCAGATCCTTCCATCCATGGGCTGATGCTATAACCACTGAGCCACTGAGCCAAAAGGGCCAGGGCTGACTCACTTTTGAATGAAGCAATTTTATTATTGGAAGAGACTTTATATCAATACCCTAAAGGCAAACCAGTTTCACCTGCCATAGATTGGAAGTAAGTGTAAAAACAGATACAATGAAAATTATGAACTTCTGCTTAGTCTTTGTTAAAGGGGGTAATAAAAAATGTTGAAGATACATCAGCTCCAACTGAGTCTTTCCACTGGTGGTAACAAGAAGTTGAGAAAGACAGTGACTGATTGTCATACCATTCCCTTGAATTACAGCCATGCCCAGAGCATCCCAAGCTACTTCACAGCTACTTTACTGTCCCTTCCCTCACTCTGGGATCCCAGCCCTGAGACTGACCTTCACCAAGCTGTCATCCTGAGTGGCCACTTCTTCCTTGGGAGCCACCAATGCTGTCTGCAATGTGAGGTCCCACCACAGCAGACCAGGACCCAGGGCACTGCGCTTGGTTGGGCCTGGGGTGTCAGAGAGAATTGGGGTCATTTAGTCATGGGTGGTGGAAACTGGAGACTGGGAAGGGAAGGGAAAGCTCAGATGGGTTCCAATCCCAGATCTGACAGTGACCCATTGAGGGACCTTGGCAAGCCTCTGCCCCTCTCTGGGCTTCAGTTTTCTCATCTATACATCGGTGGATGGTCGGGGGGGGTCCAGTGTGTGGTTCTGTTCACGGAACAGAGACAGGCTCAATAAAGGCCTGGTAAATGTAAAGCCTACACTCAGAAAGTGGGAACAGGTACTGTTGTCACTTTTGATTTCTCTTGATCTCTTTTCACTTCTTTGTGGGGTCCAGAGTTCCCCCTGGGGTGCAGAGTGAACAAGGCCTTGATGAGAAGGTATTTCAGCACCATAGACAGCATCTCGTGGCCCCACCCCACAATTCCCAGCAAAGACCTAATCTTTGGGGCTGCGGGTGTGTCTCAGTTTCTGCCTTTGCTAAATAGGGCAAGGCCTGCAAGGTGCAGGGTGGTCCCGAAGGTGATGCAGCATCAAGGGTGCAGATGTGTCCAGTATATAGTGGCTGTTTGGCCAATGGGAGCATCCTTCCTCTTCTTCCTGCCCAGTGGGTCCTGGAGGCAGAGGAATGAACAGGGTGACCTCTGAAGAAGCCACAAGCCCTGCTTACCTGTCAGGTAGCTGATGAGGGCTCCGCACAGCATGGTGCTCAGTGTGCCCAGGGCACCATAATAAAGATAGGAAATGGCGTAGAAGCTGTCAGCCAAGGTGGGTCGGCCAGGGTCCATTCTGGGGGTGGGAGAGGTGAGCATGAGTCTAGAAGCCACTCTCAGTCCATTCCCTTCCTTTCATCTTCACTGCATGGCCTAGCCCAGTCCTCTATTATTGGTCACCCAGATGTGTGCAGTAGCCAATACTCCTCTCCGGCCATCCTGCCCTACCCCCAGGCTTTCTTTACACATAACCAGAGGGAGTGTTACTAAAATGTAACTCAAATAACCTTAACCTCCTGCCTCTGCTCATTACCCTCTGTGGCTCACTACTATCCTAAGAATAAAATCAAATTAAAGTCTTAGAAAAAAACATAGGTGTGAATCTTTATGACTTTAGATTTGGCAATCATTACTTGGATATAACACCAAAGCACAAGCAACCCAAGAAAACAGGTACATTGAACTTCATCAAAATGAAAAATTCTTGTGCATCAAGGGACACTGTCAAGAGAATGAAAAGACAACCCACAGAATGGGGATGGAAGGAGATGTTACTTTGGGCAGCAAGTGCACAATGCACTATGCAGGTAAAGTGTTATTGAGTTGTACTCTTGAAACTTGTATGGTTTTATTAACCAATGTGACCCCAATAAATTCAATTTAAAAAACCTAACCCTAACACACACACACACACAAAAAGACAACCCACAGAATGTGAGAAAATATTTGCAAATCATACATCTGATAAGGACCTAGTATTCAGAATATATAAAGATATAAAGAATATATAAATGATGACTCAACAATAAAAAGACTCAATTTAAAAATGAACAAAGGATTGAAATAGATATTTCTCCAAAGAAGAAATACATATGGCTAACAAGCACATGAAAAGATATTCAAAATCATTTGTCATTAGAGAAACACAAATCAAAACCACAATGATGCCTGGCCGGCGTGGCTCAGCGGTGGAGCATCTGCCTAGGATCCAGGAGATCGAGGTTCGATTCCCAGTCAGGGCTCATGCCCGGGTTTCGGGCTGGATCCCCAGTTGGGGGCCTGCAGGAGGCAGCCGATCAGTGACGACTCTCTCATCATTGATGTTTCAATTCTCTCTCTCCCTTTCCCTTAGTCTCTGTGAAATCAATAAAGGTATATTTTTTAAAAAAACAAATAAAAAAACCCCAAAAAACCACTATGATGCCCTGGCTAATGTGGCTCAGTTGGTTGAGCATCATGCCATGAACCAAAGGGTCACTGGTTCGATTCCTGGTCAGGACACATGCCCAGGTTGCAGGCTCAATCCCCAGTAGGAGGCGTGCAGCTGATCATCGATGTTTGTCTGTCTGTCTCTCTCCCTCTCCTTCTCCTTCCCTCTCTCTCTAAAATCAATAAAAACATATATTTTTTAAAAAACACAATGAGATACCACCTCACACCCACAGAATGTCTAGAATTTTTTTTTTAAAAAAGGAAAATGAAAAGTGTTGGCAAGGATGTGGAGAAATTGGAACTCTCATACATTGCTCCTGGGAATGTAGAGGACGGTCTGGTGATTCCTCAAAAAGTTAAACATAGAATCACCATATGATCCAGCGATTCCACCCCCAGGTATAGACCAAGAGAAATGAAACATATGTCCACACCAATTTGTACATAAATGTTCATAGCAACACTAGTCACAATCACCAAAAAGTAGAAACAACCAAAATATCCATCAACCGATGAATAGACAAACAAAACGTGGTCAATCCACACAAGGAAATGTTACTTATTTGTCAGCGCTATGTTGCGGATGAACCTGAAAAACATCAACCTGAGTGAGAGAAGTCAAACAGAGAAGACCACACATAGTATGATCCCCTTAATGTGAAATGTCCAGAACAGGCAAATCCATAGTGACAGAAAGTGGATTAGTGGCCTCCAGGGGCTGGGGAGGGGGAAAAGGGAGTGACTGCTATGGGCACAGGGCTTCCTTTTGAAGTGATGAAACATTTCTTGAGTTAGATAGTGGTGATGGTAGTGTAACCACGCGAATATACTAAAACCCACTTTTAAACGACTAATTTTATGGTCTGCAAATTATATCACAATAAAAAAAAATCAGACCAAACTCCCCTGGCTGGACCTAATATATCCTTTCTTCCCTCTTTAAATTCACCCAACCTCACCACAGCCAGTACACTAATGTGAACCTGGCCTTGCATTTCCCCACCCCTCAATCCCGCAATGCCCTTCCCTTCCCTCTTCCCAAGCCCCGCTCCTCCTCCTCATTTGGAAACGCAGTTTAAGGGTCCCCTCCCCACCACGTTCTCTCACGCCAAGCCCCCCACCCCGCTCACCCGGTAGCCCCACCGGAGGCGTTGGCGAGCAGGAGGGGCCCTAGGAGGCCAGAGGCGTTGGCTGAGGGCCCCGCGCAGGCGGCAGCAGAGGACGGCAGGACCCCCATGGACTTCGCGCTGGGCGGGTACAGAGTGGCGCCCACGGCCACCCACAGCGAGAGCAGGAAGCCGGCCAGCAGCCCGGAGAGCACGCCCTGGGAGCGCGGGGGGTGAGCGCGCGCGGAGCCCGGCCCCGCGTCCAGCGCCCCCCGCCCCCCCACTCACGGGTGTGTTGCAGGCGGGGAGGAATATTCCCAGAGTGAAGGCTCCGAGGAGGGGGCCGCTGAGGACGCCCATGACAGTGAAGGAGCCCTGGGGGAGAGGGTGGGGTGTGACGGGGGGCGGAGCCACCCCACCTCTCGGGGCTTCAGTTTACCCCCGGGAAAGCGAGACCTGAGGGATCCTACTGCGGCCCCGGACTCCTCTGTGCCTCAGTTTCGCTAAAGGGGAGGGGACGCTCTGTTTCTGTCTCTCTCCCCTGGGTTGTAGGCAGAGATGCCCATTCTCTCTCTTAACGGATGCCGGGGGCCGTCTCACATCCGTGAGTCTCTTCCCGCCCCCAGGCCGCCGCCCCCCACCTTCCTTCACACAGCCCAGGTGGCTGCAGGAAAATCCACGCGCTGGTGCGCGGCGGGCCCTAGAGGGTGTATGACCCTCTCCACCCTCGGCGCAAGGCAGGAGGTGCCCCACCTCTCGGGGAGATGGAGCAGGGTTGGGGAGAGCGCTCACCTGGAGGACGCCGCTTTCCAGCAGGGAAGACAGAGCTGCCACCGTGATACAGGCCAAGCCATATATGAGTGCTGTAGTGATGGGGATGGCACTGTCAGCGAGGAGAGGATGCCCTGGCCCCTCGCCCAGACCCCCCTAACTCACAGAGCCCCTTGGAGATGATTACGAGTCTCCGGGGCACCAGGCTGGGCAGCCGTGGTTTGATGAGGTCCTCCACGGTGACCGCAGCCATGGCGTTGATGCTAGTGGATGCGGTGCTGGGGGGCAGAGGGAGAGGGGGAGCATGTGGTCAGGCCGCATCCAGAGACTGGCCACACCATCTCTGGGGACCACTGACTGGGGATGTCCCTAGCTGCCCACACCAGCTGACCTGCCAGGACCCCACCTAGCCCAAGGACAGAGGAATGGGTGATAGACTCCCCCAAGATTTGAGGAGATGTCCACCCCCACCCTCACTCAAGACTTGAGACTTCTCCACAAAGGAACAGGGACACCTACAACCAGGCACGCAAATGACACAAGTTCTTGTTACAGAGCAATAATGGGGCACGGAGAACTGCCACATGGGGCCCTGGTCACCCTGTGGCCAAAAGTCATGGAAGATTTAAAACTACCAGAATGTGAGGCCCATAAGGGCAGGAGTGGGGGGACCACTTGGTCACAGCTGTGCCCCAGGATTTAAAACAGCAGGTGCAGAACATAGTAGGTGCTCAATAAACATTTGTTTGGGGAAGGACTGAGAGAAGGAAGAAAGAAAGGGGAGCCAGATGTGGCTGCCAGGTGCTAAGAAGGTGAATACCCCACAGTTGGGGCCCTTGTGCCCAGGGTGTGCCCTCTGCCAGAACCCACCTGAGCTGCCTGCTGGGAATCAAGCAGGAACTGTAAATGGTAGATACATCTAGAGCATTCTATCCCTAAGGGGGGTGGCTGGTAGGGACAAGGCTCTGAGGGGCTGGGACATGGCTGGGTGGGCAGGCAGGGCCACTCACCTGAGGGTACCACTGTAGGCACAGGCCAGAAAGAGCCCAGGGATTCCAGGCAGGTCCTTGAAGATGTCCAGCACTAGTAGGGGCATGTACTGGGGGGAGGTGGGGATCAGCCTCCAGGACAGGAGCACCCAGAAGGTGGGGCTTCTGTCTGTCCTTACCCTGCATGTCCCCAGCACCCAGTGCAGACTGGGCTCACACTGGGCACTTAGCGTGTGTTTGTTAATGGGCTGCATGCACCTGTGATGGTGCACAGAGCCCTGGGATCCCAGTGAAACAGGGTTCCGTGTCATCTCCACTTTACTGACGAGGCCAGTGAGGCTGAGAGGTGCAGCCCTGCCTGAGGTTGCAGTCAGGCAGTCGGGATTCTGACCCCAGGAGACAGCAGATGCAATAGCCTTGCAGCTTCTGCCCACTCTGAACCCCATGGCTAGAGCTCCAGCTGGGGTGTGACCTAGGTATTGATCCTGGCCCTGGCACTGCCCTTGACTTGCCTGTGGACCTTAGGCAGTTGCCTCCTACCCCCTCCAGCCTCTGTTTGCTCATCTGTAAAGTGGGCACCATGGCATCCTTGGCCTCATCACATGCTGAAGGATTTGATGGGAAACTGCTTGTGAAGGGGGACAGCATGAGGTACAGAGTCGGTGTCTGGGACACAGGAGCTGGTCATTATTACTAACACCGTCACTGTGTGCTGGACCATGGTCCCATTTTCTCCTTGATACCTCTCAGGGAGTCTATGACTAAATCTGAATGTGCCCCTCTCCTGCTCGCATCCACCATGGCTCCTCATTGCCTCCCAGCTTCATCTTCCCCACTCCTCCCAGGCCCTCCTCTGAGCCAAGCTCTCTCCTGCCTCTGGATTTTGCACAGGCTGCTAGGAAAGCTTTTCTACCCTCATCCCCAGAGAGTCATCCATACAGAGGTTCAGAGTGGGGACGGGGTCAGGAGTAGCCTAGGAGCCTGGACCAGACTCACCTGGTCAGGGGCAGAAATACGCCCTGTGAGGAGGGGGTCGCAGTCCATATAGAGCGTGAACATGACGATGCCGCAGCCAGCGGCACTGGACACAATCAGGAACAGGCCCAGCTGGTTGACGAGCAGGGCCCTGTGGGGAGGTGTGCCTCAGGCTGGGGATGGGGGGCAGCACATCCTAGATGCCCCCCTGACCCCCCGACACTCACAGCTTGGCCTGCTTCTCTGTGCGACAGGCCACATAGCGCTGCACCTGTGCTTGGTTCACGCCATACATTGAGAGCCACGCCAACGTGCCTCCCACCACCAAAGTCCAGAATGTGTAGCGACTCCGTGGGTCTGGGTCAAAGCTGGATGAAAGCAGGGCAATGGGGATGCCACATTGAATTCACACTCCCAAGGGTCCTAGATGGCCATTCCCCTTAAGAGCCTTAAGGAGACATGCGGATGGGTTTTGAAGTGTGAGCAGGAGTTTGCCAGATTGAAAATTCATTTATTTGTTTACTGAGTCATCTATGTATGTGTTCCAAAACCATTCTTTCTATGCCCAGCTGGGACCTCAGAGAGCCTTTAGTTCCCAGTGTAGCCTGGGGGGTGGGGTAGGGAGAGGTCTGGGCCAGACGGAAGAATAGGGGGCAGAAGAGTACAGAGAAGGGGAACCAGGGTACTATCTGTGGAGAGTCTGGGAGGGAATCAGGGAGGGCTTCCTGGAGTAGGAGGCATTGGCTGGCTTCTCTCAGGGCAGAGGGATGCCAGCTCCATCTTGCAATATCCCCCTCTACATTTCACTCACTCCATCAGGTTGATCCGGGACTGGTTCTGGGCCAGTCTGAACACCTGCCTGGGCCCTCCCACAAGCATGGTCCCGCGAACCAGGACAACCCAGAAACCAGCCAGCATCACCACAACCTGGAACATGTCAGTCCAAATCACAGCCTTCATGCCGCCCTGCAGGATGTGACAGACAGGAAGAGAGGGGGTCAGACAGGGACCTGTCTGGGGCCTGCAGGACAGGACAGAGTGAGGCAAAGAGGGGTCAGATGGGAGACTGGCTGCAGCCAGTCTGGACTGGCTTCCAGTAGTAGCTGGGACCAATGCCCCTCTCTGCCTCAGTTTCCTTATCTATAAAGTAGGGTTAATAACAGTGCTCTCCTGCCCTGGCCGGTGTGGATCAATTAGTTGGAGCATTGTACACGGAAAGATGGCAGGTTCGATTCTCGGTCAGGGCACATACCCAGGTTGCTGGTTCAATTCCCAGTTGGGGCACAGTCAGGGCGTGTGCGGGAGGCAACGGGTTGATGTTTCTCTCTCTCTCTCCCTCCCCCCTTCCTCTCTCTAGAATCAGTTAAAAAAAAAAAAAACCCACATACCACAGTACTCTCCTTATGGGGATGTAAGAATTAAATTACTTAATATGAGAAAAATATTTGGAATGGCACATTTAAGTGTTCAGTGAGTGAGTGAGTGATGGCTGCTACTACTACTATTATTATTATTACTACTACCATTATTATTAGCTGCTCTTTTTGCCCTTCCAGCCTCCATGCCTTTACATTCCCATGGCAGTCCCTGGATTTTCCTTTGGAGAAGCCCCTTCTCCCCCCACAAGCTGTACAGGTGAGGCCAATCCTGCTCCCAGCTCCAGGAATAGCCAATTAGAATATCCTAATCTAAAAAGGTGAAGGGATTAAGTAAAAAACAAACAAATAAACAAACTCATAGACACAGAAAATAGCATGGTGCCTACCAGAGGGGAATGGAGGTGGGGGGAGGTAGAAGAAGGTAAAGGGGAGATAAATGGTGATGGAAGGAGACAACTTGGGGTGGTGAACACACAATACAACATACAGATGACATATAGAATTGTACACCTGAAACCTATATAATTTTATTAACCAATGTCACCCCAATAAATTCAGTTAAAAAAAGAATATCCCAAACCCCCGAACTTCTGCTCATTCTGCACACAAGACCAGAGCTAGCCCAACAGAGCCCTCCTGGACTTCAGCCAGCCCACCCTGAAATAGGAGCTCACTTTCTGACCAAAGGGGTGGATGCGTGGAGCTGACGGGACCCTGGAGATAAGAGAAGCACACAAAGGACACTGTTGTAGCCCCTGGATCCAGCCAGGCCTGAAACTACCTTATCCCTGGAATCTAACCAATAAACCTTCCAAATATTCTTTCATTATAAAGATGAGGAAACAGGCCCAGTTGGGACTGGGTTTCCTCGGGAGGAAGGAAAGGTAAGGAGTATGGACAGCCAGCCCAGGGTCTCCCTGACCCAGTGGGCATGGAGCCCCCAAGTGGAGTGAGGGAGGTCACTCACCACAGTGGTGTAGAAGGTACAGATGGCTCCAGTGGACAGGAGTGATGCCCAGATGTCCAGCCCAGACACTGTTTAAGGAGATCCCCCCATTAGGTCACCAAGTGGGGTGCAAACTTGGCCTCCAGTGTCTTGGGCTTTCCTCTCTCTAGAAGGAGTCTCCCCTCCCAAGTGTCTCCTGGGACAAACCCTGTCCCCTCCTCTGGTACAGCCTGTAAACCTTTGCCCCTTCCCAGACACCCTCCCCTGATCTCCCAGAGTCAAACCTTGGTTGAGAATGAGCGCTGGGGCGTAGATCACGATGCCCGTGTATAGCACCTGCAGTGGGAGGGGAGGTAGGGTAGTGGTAGTGGTGACTGGGCAAGGAATGAATCTGGAGATGGGAGAAGGGGGGTGTTTGCGGTAGGGAGGAGGCAGGTGGGGCGGGCCATGCTGGTGAGGGCCGGGTCAGGTCCTGCTTAAGGAGGAGGTTGGCAGGCCAGACCTGTAGACCTGACCTCAGTGGGCAGGGCCGGGCAGGACTTTGCAGGGTGGGGGCGGGTCGTGAAGGATGGGGAAGGGTTCTGGGTGGGGCAGATGAAGGCAAGACCCTTTGGAAGAGGGCAGAGCCCAGGCCACTCACTGTGGCCACCAGGTACTGCAGGGTCCCACAGAGCCGCACAGCGCGGCTGAAACGCAGCTCCAGGTACTGCAAGGAGGAGCAGAGGACTCATGGTCACCTGGACAGATCCTACCTGGGGGCTCCAGACCTCTGGGTTCTTTCATTTGCCCTCTTGGCTTCTGCCCTCCCTCTGGTGGCCAACTTTGCTCTCTGCACTCTTGCCTGTGGGAGCCTCTGCCAAGCACACACACTCTGACAGTCTGCACACACCTGTGCACGTGCACCATCTCCAGGCCTATGCCCACGGTGTGTGCCCAGGAGGACTGAGCCATCAAGTGTGTACACGTCCCCCCTCACTCGTGTCTGATTGGCCTTTGGCAAACAGTTATTAGTCATGCTTTTAATCACTTTATCCATGGCCTGAAGGAGGTCCTGTAGTTAGCCAGGTTGGACATTTGGGAAACCTGAGCTGAGGCCTGCCCCTTGCCGAAGGTAAAAGAGGGGAAATCAGGTTTCAAATCTCAAGCCCGAGGTCCCTCGAGCACTCAGGTGTCTGCATGCTGAGGCATGTCCAGGGCAAGTGTGTGCCTGTCTACAGGTGAGTGCAAACCTGGCCGAACCTGGCCCCACCCTCTTGGGGCTTCCACCAAAGAGAACCAGGACACAGGCTCCTCTTCCTCCTTCCTGCCCCTCCCGGGCTGCCTGGGGCTTCTTCCCAGAACCCTGCCCACCTGTATGCCTTGGGGAAGGGGGGGAGGCAGGAGAGCACCAAGACGCCGTTCTGTGTACCCCTGCACAGCAGTTCAAAGCCCCAGGGCTCCCCCACGCCTCCCTGCGTTCCCAGCCAGGCGGTGGGCTCTGGTTCTCTGCCTGGTACCTGGTAAGTGCTGGTGAGGCCCAGGCGGTAGAAGACTGGCAGGTAGAAGGCAGCGGTCAGTAGGGAGTTGAGCAGCTGGCCCAGGCACATCCAGAGAAACTTGAGGCCGTAGCGATAGGCCTCGGCCGGTACACCCAGCACCTGCACGGCCGACATGAAGCTGGCGGCCAGCGAGAGGCCAACCGGCAGGGCCGTGAGGCGCCGACCCCCGGTGAAGAAATCCTCAGCGCTGCGCTGCCCGCCCCGCGCCAGCCCCACCCACAGCCCGATGCCCGTGGACACGAGGAGCATGAGCGCGAAGACCCCATAGTCCCAGGCTCCGAACGTGGCCCGCGCCCCCGCCCCGACGGCGGCCATGAGGCGCAGGTGCGGGGCCAAGCGCGACCCCCCAACCCCGCGCCCGGGCTCGGGAGGTTGGCTGCGGCGGGAAGGCGGGGGCCGAGCAGAGGTCGGAGGATGCTCGGCCTCGGCAGCGAGGCGCACGCCGGTTCCCGTCGGTTCCCGGCGGCCCTCGCTGCGGCCGTCTGCCTCCCCGCCTCTCCTCTCCGTCTACGCAGTTGCCTCCGCTGTCAGTCTGTCCGTCCACCTCGCCTCCCTCTCCGTCTGGCTGCCCGGTGAAGCCGCGTGTCTGCCACCCAGGCTCTGCCCCTCTCCCTGGGAGTCGCTTTTAGGGCTGATGGCAGGAGGTCTCGGTGGGGCTTAAAGGGGCGGCCCAAGGCAGCGGGCTGCGGATTTATAGGGCTCCCTCCTGGGTCAGCAAAACTCCGCCCCCAGACCTGCCCGCACCCTTTCCTCCCAGGACAGGGTCGGTCACGTGAGTGTCTGCTGGGGGTTGGGGCTGGAGGCTTAGTGTAGCACTCACCCCAGATACCAGGGGCTGTTAATGTCTCCCGTTGACTGGTGGGGAAACTGAGGTTCAGAGATGGCATGTCACTCACCCCAGGCCACACAGCCGGGAGCAGCGTTCAACGCTGAAACCACTACTGTGCTGTAGTACCTTTGAGCTACTGGGAACTCACTCTCCCACAGGGCTGGGGGTCACTTTCAAGGCTGTGGAGTCCTCTAAGGAAAACTGGACCCACTTGAACCCCTTTGCCAACTGGCCCCCCTTTCTCTAGAGCCTAGGGGGAGTGCATCACCAAACCCCACCCTCAGGCTAATCCAAATGGAAGATATCAGGGTTCAAATCCTTAGTGCATGTGTACTGGAGGAAGTGTGCTGCTTTCTGGGCCTCAGTTTCCCCATCTGTAAATAGGAATAAAAGCTCCTGCCTCAGAGAAATAAATGGAACCCGCATAATACAAACCTGGCACAGACTAAGTGCCTTTTCATTTGTTTCTTCATTTATTCGTTGGTTCCTTGTCAACGTGCACTGGGTGTCTGCCCTGTTCCAGGCATACCGTACTAGGAAGGTCATGAGGAGGGGTTGTCAGTGGCCAGGAACCCGAATAAGTGGTAGACCCATGACTACCTGGGAAGGTAGTGTCTGGCATGCCTATCACACAAGTGACACCAAGAGGGGAAGTCCCTTGCTTGGGGTCATGCCATCAAGGGACCCAGACACTGTCATCTTGGGGCCCTTCGCTGGGGCACCCGGAGGGACTTTGGACTCTGGAAGCTCTAACCTCTGGTTCGCCCTCCAAAAGCTGGGTACCCTCCTCCATAAGACGGTGGGATCTAAAAATGCGCGGGCGGAATGCTAGGGTGCTGCGGTCCTCAGCGGCCTCTGTCTCCCCCTAGTGGCACCCTCTGGCCTACTCGCTCTGCTCAGGCTGAGTCCAGCGTACCCCCGGGCCTTCACGAGTGTCCCCAGGGACTCTCTCCTCTTTATATATGCGATGTGTAGGCCCCTCTCCTAGGGTTCCAACACAACTGTCACACGGCCATCTGTTGCCCATGCCAGGAGGGTGTGGAGGACACCGAGTTCCTCTTCCTTTCACCTCCATTATTTTTCCAGGCCCCGGCACGGCATTTTCTTGGAAAACCTGCTGGGAAAGGGGAAATCCGGGCAGGGATCCCTTCCCGAAAAGCCATGCAAACATGAAAACATATGCAAACTGATGCCAGAAAACCTGCTCTGTCTCCCTAGGGAGGTTCTTGGAGGCGGTACCATTTGGTGCCAGCACCCGTCTTCCCCTACCCTACCTTAGAGGGGGGTCCAGGCCACAGGCTGACATCTGGGCTGAAACCCGTTCATCGAGCACCTACTGTGGGCAAGGCCCTGTGCCAAGTGCTGGGGACCTAGGTGGACCCATCGGTGCACAGGATCATGACACTGATGCAGCCAGCAGATGAATACCCATCCCAGAAGCTGATGGATGACAAGAATGTTGGCCTGGAGGCAACCATGGGGGGGGCACTCCGGGGTGGTGAGTGGAGACCTACAGGCAGAAAATGAGCTAGCTAGGCTGGGGGAAGGGCCCTGAGGTAGAAAGGAACTAGACAGGAAGGGCCACCAGAGGACTTTGAGCCTTGGTGAGGGATGTAGATTTTATTCCAAGGGCACTGGGGAGCCACTGGAGAGTTTGGAGCAAATGAGGGATCCAATCAGTGGGGCCTAGTGGGATAAACCTAATAACAGACCTAATGAGATGGGGAGAAATGGGTAGATTCACAACATTCTGGAATTTGGGATGTGAGAGGAGGCCCAGAGTTGGGAGCCCTCGGGGGTAGGCAGGACCATCTCCTGTGCCTGCTGGGGAGTTGGAGCAGGAAGCCTGGAGGGAGGCAGGGAGCAGGGTGGGGAGTAGTAGTACCTTAATGGGAAGAGGGCAGGCAGGACTGCAGAATATGAAGGGTCAGGGATATCCTGAAGACCCAGCTGCTTTCGTCTGAGCAGAAGGGGCAGGCATGTTGGGGTGTCACATGTGTATCTGCTGCCCTTTGCTGTCCACTGCCTGGGCATCCTGTGCTCCCATGGCTCCCTGGAGACATGGCAAGGGTCAGGGGTGAGAGGTTGTAAGCTACTCTGGCTCCAGCATACTCTACTGGGTCCTTGAACTCATACCCTGTACTCAGTAAAAGCAAACCTTTATTCCCCTGGTGATGCCACTGTGAGATTCCAGGAGTCTAAAGTCTTTTTTTTTTTTTTTTTTAATTTATTGGTGTTAGAGACAGAGAGGAAGATTGATTTGTTGTTCCACTTACTTACGGATTCACTGGTTCATTCTTGGGCACCCTGACTGGGGATTGAATTCATAACCTTGGTGTATTGGGATGATGCCCTAACTAACTGAGCTACCCAGCTAGGGCCCAAGAGTCTTGAGGACCCTATGATCCCGATTCTCAAGTCTTTCTGGGTCTCAGAATCTGTTGGGTCTCCTGGGATCCCCACTCTTCTTGCCTCAGCACCTTCCCTCATGGTCCTAACTCAGGAGATGGGTGCAGGGTGGGCCAGAGGAGTGGCTATCTCCCCCAGAGCTCCCAGCCTTGCCCTGGAATGACAGCTGGCACTTGGACATGCCCAGGAATGGGTCCTGGAATGCCTGTGGTAAGGGTGCACTGGGGTCCTGCCCTGTCTGGGTAGACCAGAGTGGTGTCAGCAATCCAAGTACCACCCGGCCTCACCAGCCCCACTTCCTCCTAATTCTGGCCTTTGCTCTAGGTGGTTCTGGCACAACACCCTGTGAAGACTGAGGGCTCAGTTCAGTGTCCCACCAGCTGCTCTTTGCAGGGTTTATGGGGAATTGCCAGGCAAGTGGTTACATGGTAGAGTCCATGGACAAACTGGTTAAGAGGATGGGTCGATGGCAAGGGTGGGTGCATGAAAAGGTTGAAGTTAGGGAGTTGGGCTTACTATCCTCAGTTCAAGGCCCCTCAATAATGGGATTGACCCCACATCTTGGCTGGGGAGGAAGGGGGCAGAGCCCTCCTTACTGGTTCCCAGGTTGTAATGTGGATAAGGCCTCAATGGAGCCCCAAGGTGGGGATGAGGTACCTGGTGGGCCTTTGTGGGGCCCTGAACTTCCACATTCCTGGTGGTACATCCTGGACTCTCAACCCCTAGCTTATCTGAAGCCTCCCCACCCCCAGATCTAAGGGATCACCATTCCCTTTACATAAAAGAAACCAGGGCTGAGTAGGCAGTGACTTGCCCTAGGCACAGCTGTCAGCGTCAGGGCCCACCTCCAGGCCACATCATGAGTGATCTAGCAGCCACCCAGAGTCAGGAACCCAAGCTTTTTCCACCTAGGTGCTGGCGGCCAAGGATGGCTGTTGGAGCATTGGCCATTATTCCAATGGTATGGGACTTCCTGGAAATAACACACATCACTGCTATCACACGGCCACCCCTAACTGCCAGGTAGGCTGGGAGACTCTGGGTGGCATCTAGATATTAAGAACCTATTACTGAGGAAGGGAAGAAACATTTTGGGCTAGTTTTTGCCAGAAACCACAACAGATAAAATCCACAAGACAAATGTGTTTGCAAAATGGGGAGATTTTTCTTCCAAGGTTTTGCCCCATACAAGGTTTTACAAATCAATAAAAAAATAACCAGCACCCCAGTGAGCCAAGGTTATACAAATGAATTTAATTAGGGGGTAGGGGCAGTACCTGCTTCATAGGAAAAGCAAATCCTAAAATGTGATTTTTCAGCCATCAAAGTTTGCTAACCCACCAGTACTGGCAAAGTTGGGGAAAACCAGGATTCCTTTAAGAAAAAAAAAAAGGCATTTCTATTGACTTCAGAGAGGAAGAGATGGAAACATCAATGGCCATTGATTGGCTGTCTCCTGCACTGCCCCCAAGCTGGGGATTGAGCCCACAACCCAGGAATGTGCCCTGACCAGAAATCAAACCTACATCTCCAGGATCACAGATCGATGCTCAGCCAGAGCCACAGCAGCCGGGCCAACATCCCTCCTTAATGCTGTTGGGAATACCTTGGATATCTATGGAGGATATTCTGGCAGTGCCAAAATCAAATGCCTGGCCTAGCAGTCAGGGCCAGGAATTCAGCAGTTACCACATGTGGTGCAGACACAGGTGGAGGGACATTCATTAGCCATCATTGCCCTTTCCTGGGTCCCACAAACTTACAGAAGCTCTGCCGGTGATAGCAACAGGTGTGGTTCCAGCCCTGTCTGGTGGACAGAAAACTAAGTCATATGGATAGATGTATGGTTCAGAAACATTATTGAGGTGAACCCAGTGATGACCTGTGAAGAGCAGTCCAGGTAGAGAGCTCAACAAGTGCAAAGGCCCAGGGGTGAGGAGTCAACTGTGTTGGAACAGCAGGTAAAGCAGCTGTGAGGGCCCTGGAAACCTGGGACCCCACTCAGGCCTCTTTCCTGAGAATGGCTGGCTGTGCACAAGCTGTGCCCCAGGCCTGGCTGCTTCCTGCCTTTTTGTGCTTGGGCTCCTTCCTGATCCATGATGGGTCCTGCCCAGCCTGTGCCCAGTGCTTGCATCCAAGCATTGTTGACTGAGTAAATGTGGTAGGTGGCCTGGACACCAATGCTCAGAGGGCTCAAGGTAACACACGAAGGACAGGTGCTCCCAAGGCCTGTGCCTCAATCTCCTTGAGGGCTTAGCCAGAGTGGGATTAGCTTCATGCCTGGATTTCCCGTTTTTTTAAGTGGTTTCCTGGAGACAGATGGCCTCAAACACCCTGAACGGAATCAGGGTAGCTTCAATCAAGGTGCCCCAAGTGGGGAAGCAGCAGAACCTCAGCACAGCAGGCTCATGTCCCTCTTGGGCACTACCTCATGTCTACTCTGAGAACCTTGTAACCAAGAACCAGGTTC
The DNA here is from genome assembly GCF_964146895.1 of Miniopterus schreibersii. Lineage (NCBI taxonomy): Eukaryota > Metazoa > Chordata > Mammalia > Chiroptera > Miniopteridae > Miniopterus > Miniopterus schreibersii. Next base: position 73,673,231 of record NC_138105.1, on the reverse strand, counting down.
TGGGCCAAGAGGAGAGGCCCCAGGTAGAATGAATAGCCCCCACTATCAGGATAGCCCCACTATCCTGATTCCCCCAGGGTCCAGCTGCCACATCTCACCACAAGAATGGGGGGGGAAATGGAGGCCTGTGTTTAATGAGGCAGGTGGGACAGATTTGGGGGCTAAATCTGTGGCTTACAATGCACCTCAAGCTCACAGCAGAGGACTGCCTGATAGGGCTGAAAACTCGGCCCTCTCACACCAGGGCTCCACCCACGACAGTTTCTCACTGGACAAAGCCTCTGGGAACTGAGTGGGCAGGAGAGATTAGGGACCCTTACCATTCCTGGGACCCCCCCCCCCTTCTGAATATCCTGCTGCCTGTGCCCCACTTGAGCAAGAATACCCCTCTCAGAGCAGAGAACTCATAGCTTGGCTGTGCCCTTTTGAGTTCTGCAGGGTGTGCAAAGAAAACAAATGTGTCTGAGCACCCCAGTTTTCCCAAGGAGTTTATTTGGACAGACCAGGGGACAGGGAGGCCCTGCATCTAAAAGAAGGTGTTGGGCCTCTTGGTGGTGAAGCGTGGCTTGTGCTGGCGACGAAGGACCCGGTGGGGCAACGGGAACTTGATCTTGGAGTCCTATGACAAAGAGAGGAAGGTGAGGGGGTGGAAGCCTCTTAACCTTGTCCTTCGAAAGGTCTACAGAGGTGTGGACATGCCCCACTGGGCTTCTGCGTCAGACCCAAGGCTAGGGGGAGCCCCCCCTCAGCCCAGCCTGCCCAGCAGGGGCCCCAGTGCACTCACATGGAACTGCTTGACTGCTGGTCGGCGGCACTTGCTGGCTGCAATCTCCTCCACCTTCATGATCTGGATTGAGTGGGCACGGGCACGGTGCCGGGCCCCCATGTCTCGGTCTGCAGGGAGCAGAGTGAACGTGCACTAGGGTTTCTGGGTGTTCCCCAAAACTCCTACTAGGTACCTACCTAGGAGCCCTAATCTCTCGACACCAGAAATGTAGAACCTCCCAATTCACTTTGAGGAGCACAGCCACAGCCCCCAAAGGCGACGAGATCCACTTGCTGTTAGCACCTGTTTAAACTGCTGCTACAACAAACAACAGTTCTTGGGTTTAGGTGCTTGGGTTTCAGCCCTTGTAGGTGGCCCACCCTGGGAGCACCTCGGGCCACTACAGGTTCCAACAATGGACAGGGGCTGGACCCAGTTATGGGTGGGAGCTGCATCTACATCAGAGGTTGACCCCAAAGGTTTTCTGCCAGGTTCCAGAAAAATGTGTTCCTGGGATATCCTTTCCATTTCTGCCCCCTAAGCAACCCTCCCACATCACCATCCTTGGGACCCCCCCCCCACACCCACAAAAGCCTCTTGCACTTGTCCTGCCTCAGTTTTAGGGGCAGGTGTCAGACTGAGCTGCAGATGTCTGTCAACGATGACTCTAAAAGGAAGAACCTGACTGTGGGACATGCCAGCTTACAGCACTGGGTGACGGCGCCTGCAGTGGTCAGGTCCCGATACTCCCGGTACATGTTGTGGGTGCCACTGCGGGAGTCATAGCGCAGCCAGATGCCAAAGTTCTTCACCCGAAGGGGAGATTTTTCAAACACCTGCCAAAAAGGAGACTGGCTGAGAGGAGAGTAGTAAGCAGACCTCTACCTGGCCCCTAACTTCACTGAGCCAATACCTCTACCCTTCCTGCTCCAAGCACAGTCCCTGAACCTTCAGACATCTGAGAGCAATCTGCTGTCCAGAGAAGTTTCCATGGCAGAAGTGGGGGGTGCAGAGCAGTCCAGGCCACTTCCCTCATGGGGACCAGGATAGGCCCCGACTCCTCCCAAATAGAACTCTCCAAGAAACAGCTGGGCTGAAAACGCAGCTGCCGCCCAGTCAGCCTCACGATGCAGTCCAGTGCCCATCATGGCAATGTGCCCAGGTGTCAACATCTCTTCTCCCTTTCACAGATGAGGTCCAGGGAAAGCGATGGCCTCAGCTGAGGTGCCCCAGCATGCCAGCCACGCCATCCCCAGGCCTTGGGCTTTCTCATTAAGAGCAGAGCAGTGAGACACCCATCCCATTATAATCTAAAGCCTGAACTACACCTGTGAACAGGACCAGGGCCTCTGAAGCATAGTAATCCTGTGGGGCCAGGGCTGCCCCATGGGAGGTGTAAGCCCACTCCAAACCCCACCCTGTCTTGGACACCTCATACCTGCCCACAGTAGACAATTTCCCCTGAAGATTTCTTCATCTTCTTCAGCTGAGACACAAAGTACCAGAAGCGGGACTTGGCAACGACATGGTTAGGTGCAAAGATGCGCATGCGGTAAAGGGGTGGTGTGCGGCACTTGGGGGTGGGCAGGCAGCGCCCCACCACCTTGTACTCTCGCAGCTGAAAGAGAATCAGGGGTGAGGTGGGACGAGCACCCAGGTAACTGTGGAGATGCCCCGCTCTTTCCCAAGACTGGTTGATGATCAGGGGATAGAAGAGGGAAAAGTCCCATCCCTGGGCTTCCATGTGGAATCCAGGTGATTGTGGGTCCCGCCACTGTCCAACCTTCCCCATAAAAGTGAGGGCAGTGGACTGTTTGCCCTGGCTCTGGGAAGCTGGGCAGAGCTATCAACCCCTGTCCCTCCCTTTCTCTTTATACTCGAGGGAAAAGTGGAGGCCTAGACTTGCAGCCTCAGGCTCAGGTCAGTCAGTCAACCTTCTCCCTCCACATCATCTCTGCAGCTCACATCTTGCCAAAGTTCTCTTTCACTCTGGGGCTGAGACAGTGACCAGCCTGGGATCTCATTGCCCACTCCGGGCAATACCAGGAGAACTCATTTCCCTCTCCAGCTCTGTGCTCCCTTCACAGCTGCCAGGCAACCTGTAGCTGCCTGAAATTTCCCACATGTTCAACGAGATTTGGGCTCCCAAGCAGAAGCTCCCTGTTTACATGGATGAGAAGATGAGGATGCCTGCCAAATCCAAGCCCTGCGATACAATAGAAAAGAGTCACCTACCTAAATGACTCGCCGTCAATTTATTAAGGTCAACAGAAGACAGCACCAAATACCACAAACTCGGCTCTCACCCGTTCTTAAAGAGACCGATGCAGTCCCTTTCCCAGCGTGGAAACTTAGGCTGGAAAGCTGTACATGACACCCCCCACCCTGTAATTCCCCAGGACCCACTCTTCTATCTCTGCATCATAGCGCCCTCTGATTTTGCCCAGGCCTTGCCACAGTGATAAGGCTCTCAATCTCCTCGTCAATTCGGGTTTATAACTTTCTTCTACTTCTCACAGCCATACTGGGGAAAAAAGGAACACTGTTGCCTCCCCCGCCCCACGTTCACTGTGCAATTGAGATTCGGAGACTCGACGAAGTCTGGTAGCACGAGCCTCCACAACGTGCAATGTCCCCGCGATCCCCGAGAGGGCCCGGTCAAGAACCGGCCTCCCCACGCGGCGCCCAGAGTGGCCGCCATGTTGGCTGCACCTCCGGGCAGCAGCACGCGACTGTACGGGTCCCATACGGGAGCGCGCACCACTGACTCGGCCCATAACCCCTCCTGGGTCCCTCGTTCGATCCACGACGCGTTCCCTCGCCCCCTCTCCTGTCCCGGCCGCCTTACCGTGCCCGAGGCCTTCATAGCGTCCTCCCCGCGTTCGCCACCACCCACAAAAGGAAGTATCTGCCCTCGCGCAGCCGCTCACCAAGACTTCTTTGCCGGAAGTCCCGCCCTCTCGAAGCTGCGGGTCCATTGGCTTCTTGGCCCAAAGCTCAACCAGATCTGTTTCTTCATTGGTTCTAGATACATCAATCTCTTTACAGCCTCGCCTTCCTTCGCGGCTAGACTACAACTCCCAAGAGGCAACGCGGACAGCCCTCACCTGTTCCGCCCCGGCCGTAAGGGTGGGTCGGCGCGTGCGGCACGCCGGGAGTGGCGGAGTTAGAGCTTTTCTCTTCCCGCGGAAGCTTATGTGTAAATGGAATCAGACCTCTGGTGGGCGTGGCATTTATGACACGAACGCCTCGCTTTTTCAGGTGGTGTGTTACCGAGATGTCGAGCCACAGACCTGAGAGTTCTTATTTGTAAAATGGGAGTAATACCATTGTTTTTCTCCTGGAAATGTGACAGCAATTAGATGCGATAACCCATGTAAAACGCCAGACACGGAGCAATTAACAAGTGGTAACATTCATTAAGTGTTAGGATGTTAGATATTACTATTATAGGGATCTGGTTTGTGTTTCGTAATAGCACATTCAAACCCCATCAGCTTTCCTCCAGCACAGATCCTGGGGCATCGTGAGGTGGAGGCGGGGGCGGGGGAGCTAGAATTGATCTAGGCTCAGGCCTCACCTTTGAGAGGCTCCTGCGAAAAGGCTGTCCTGGAGGAGGGACCAAAGATGGAAAAGGAAAGAACCACAAACAGCTCACGATTTCAGACTGTGAAGAAAAACAGAGGAAATAGGATGAATCGGAGGGTTTATTGGGGGAGAGGGGCTCTTGGAGAAGGTGACGGCTGAGCCCAGTTAGCATTTTTCTTTCCTTTTTTAAAATTAGGTAATTAATAGCTTCATTGACATACCATACCATAACCCCCTCCTGGGGTTCACATACCATACAGTTCACCCATTTAAATTGTACAATTCAATGGTTTTTTACTACCATTTATTCAGAGACACAGATTCATATACTTAGTATATGAATAGTTGTGCAGCAATCACCATAAAATTTAGAACATTTCCAGCATCCTCCAAAGAAGCCCCTCACCATTAGCAGTCACCTTCCATTCCCTCCCGCTCCCCAGCCCTAGACTACTAGGAACCTGTTTTCTGCCACTATGGACTTGCCTATTCCAGATATTTTACGTTATTGGAATCAGACAAAATGAGGTCTGTTCCGATTGGCTTCTTTCAGGTAACGTTTTCAAGGTTCATTCCCGCTGTATCATGGCTCAGTAACTTCATTTCTTATTACTGCTGAATAATATTCCATTGTATGAATATATCTTGTTTATCCACTCATCAGTTGATGGACATTTGGGTGGTTTCCACTTTTTGGCTATTGCAAATAATGAGATGACATTTGCATGCAAATCTTTTCTGTCAATATATGCTTTCATTTCTCTTGGGTATATAGCTAGAAGTGGAATTGCTGGGCCATTCAGTAATTCTATAACCTTTTGAGGAACTGCTAGATCATTTTCTAAAATACCTGCATCATGCCCGACTGGCATGGCTCAGTGGTTGAGCATCGACCCATGATCCAGGAGATTGAGGTTCGATTCCCAGTCAGTACAGGAGGCAGCCAATCAATGACTCTCATCATTGATGTTTCTATCTCTCTCTCCCTCTCCCTTCTTCTCTCTGAAATCAATAAAAACATATTAACAAAATAAAAATAAATAAAATGCCTGCATCATTTTACAATCCCATCATCAGTCTATGAGGGTTCCAACTTCACATCCTAACCAACACTTTTTATTATTTGTCTTTTTTATTATAACCATCCTAGTGGGTGGGAAGTGGTTTTGATTTGCTTTTCTTTGATGACTAATGTTGGGCATCTTTTCATGTGCTTAATGGCCATATGTATATCTTCTTTGGAGAAATGTCTATTCAAATTCTTTGTCCATTTTATTTATTTATTTATTAAATATATCTTTATTGATTTCAGGGAGAGGGAAAGAGAGAGATAGAAACATCAATGATGAGGGAGTCGTCATTGATCTGTTGCCTCCTGCACGCCCCCTACTGGGGATCAAGCCTGCAACCCGGGCAGGTGCCCTGACGGGGAATTGAACCCTGATCGCCTGGATCCTAGGTCGATGCTCAACCGCTGAGCCACGCCCGGCCTGGCTCTTTGTCCATTTTAAATGAGGTTTTTAAAAATTATTGAGCTGTAAGAGCTCTTTATATATTCTATAGATACATAGTTCCTTATCAGGTACATGACTTGCAAACTTTTTCATTCTGTGAGTTATCTTTTGACCATCTTAAAATTATTTTTAATTCCCCTCTTTCACTTTCTTGGTTGCATCCTTTGAGGCACAAACATTTTTAATTTTGATGAAGTCCAATTTATCTTTTTTTCTTTTATTGCTGTGCTTTGGATGTCATATTTAAGAAACTGTTGCCTAATCCAAGGTTATGAAGTTTCTGTTTACATTTTCTTAAGAATTTTTATTTTTAGCTTTTATATTTAGGTATTTGATCCATTTAATTAATTTTGCATATGGTATGAGACATGGGCCCAACCAACTTCATTCTTTCACGTGTGGATATACAGTTGTTCCAACCATTTGTTGAAAGATTATATTCCCCCTTTGAATTATGTCATTGAAAATAAATGTGTTTATTTCTGGATTTTTAATTCTATTCCACTGATCTGTATGTCTCGCTTTATGCCAGTACCACTGTTTTGATTACTGCAGCTTTGTAGTCAGCTCTGAATTGGAAAGTGTGAATTCTCCAATTTTGATCTTCCTTTTTAAGATAAAAAAGCCTAGCCTGGAGGCGGCCTGACGGGACCCAGCGCCTGGCCTCCCCGCAAGGTAAACCTCCCGCAGTGCAACGCACACGGCAACGGGCTGCTCTATGCTGGCTTCAACCAGGACCACGGATGCTTTGCATGTGGGATGGAAAGTGGATTCCAAGCCTATAATACCAATCCACTAAAAGAAAAAGAGAAACGAGAGTTTCTGGAAAGAGGAGTAGGCCATGTTGAAATGTTATTTCGCTGCAACTGTTTAGCTTTAGTTGGTGGTGGGAAAAAGCCAAAATATCCTCCCAACAAAGTGATGATCTGGGATGACCTGAAAAAGAAGACTGTTATTGAAACAGAATTTTCTACGGAAGTCAAGGCAGTCAAATTGCGGTGAGACAGAATTGTGGTTGCTTTGGACTCTATGATTAAGGTGTTTACTTTCAGACACAATCCCCACCAATTGCACGTCTTTGAAACCTGCTATAACCCTAAAGGCCTCTGTGTCCTGTGCCCAAACAGTAACAACTCCCTCCTGGCCTTCCCTGGTACACACACGGGCCACGTGCAGCTCATGGACCTGGCCAGTGCCAAGAAGCTGCCCGGTGGACGTTCCTGCCCACGAGGGCCTTCGGAGCTGCATTGCTCTCAACCTGCAGGGAACAAGAATTGCAGCTGCATCAGAAAAAGGGACCTTTATCAGAGTATTGCATACCTCATCAGGGCATTTGATCCAGGAGCTATGAAGAGGATCTCAAGCAGCTGACATTTACTGCGTCAACTTCAATCAGGACTCATCCCTCATCTGCGCGTCCAGTGACCACGGCACAGTGCATATTTTTGCTGCTGAAGATCCAAAAAGGAATAAAGAGTCTAGTTTGGCTTCAGCCGGTTTCCTTCCAAAATACTTCAGTTCCAAGGGGAGTTTTTCCAAGTTTCAGGTTCCCCCAGACTCTCCATGCATTTGTGCCTTTGGAACAGAGCCAAACGCTGTCATTGCAATCTGTGCAGATGGCAGCTACTACAAATTCCTGTTCAGCCCAAGGGGAAGTGCATCTGGGAGACCTACGCCCAGTTTCTAGAAACGACCGACGACAAGCTGTGACTTCACCCGAGTGTAATCAACGCCCACAGCTGAGTGCCCCAGAGTGCTGAGCGTGCCCCTCAAACTCCTGGGGCTGGTGCCAGCACCCTTGGGCCTTGTGGGTAATGGGCTGGAGGGACCGTCCGGGAACCTTGGTCTCGAAGCCATATGCAGTTGTCTGTTTTCCTCAGCAAGGCCTCGCATTTCCAGTGTTAAAGGAAGAGTCGTCGAGGCACCGTAGACACTCACGTGGCTCTGAGCAGCTGGCGCCTGACTGCTGGCTTGTTACCTGCATTTCAGCTGTGACACTAGCTTAACGGTTCACTGCTTCCTCCCACCTATTGTCAGGGCTCCGTACAAACTTAGGGGCTGGGTTGAGAAAAGGGTGGACAAATCGAAATTTGTTATTGGCAACAGATTCCATCATTTTCACTGAGTCTGTAATGGGGAGATGAACAGATGTGTTAATGTTAGTTTTTACATTATAACCAGATTTAAATAGAATAGTAATACCAGCAGCTTGCCTTAGAAAAGGAGGGAGGAATTTTCTCCATCTGAACATGAAGAAAGGAGAGAGCTGTGTCAGAGAACACAGGTGGGCATTTCCCTCGCGAGTCCTGCGCCGTGGTCCTCTCTGTGCCTGTTGCCTGTGGTTGGCCGTGTCGTGCTGGCGTCCTGTCTTTCTGCTGCAGCTGTTGGGACTGAGGCCAGCGCCAGGCCTACCCTGTGGGTCCGCGCTCTGTGCATCCCATGGGGTCTCCTGGTGAAACTCCCGGTGAAAACAGTCTCCCCATTGTGTGCAGGGAACGGAGTAACGCATATACTTTAAAAATTAGTCCTAGAAGAAAGCATCTCTTAATTTAGAGGATATGGAGGGAAATGTTTGACGTCTCAACAAAGCAGAGCCCCTTCCACTCCGTCTCACCTCCCTTTTCTCTCCCCAGTGTTTGTAAGGAGAGCTGCACACTAACATTTTGAGGATGAAAGGCACATAACTTTTTTTAACATTTGGTAACTAAAATAGGTTATGAGCCCGGCCGGGCATAGCTCAGCGGTTGAGCATCGACCTAGGATCCAGGCGATCGGGGTTTGATTCCCAGTCAGGGCACATGCCCGGGTTGCGGGCTCGATCCCCAGTCGGGGCATGCAGGAGGCAGCCGATCAATGACTCTCTCATCACTGATGTTTCTATCTCTCTCTCCCTCTCCCTTCCTCTCTCCGAAATCAATAAAGATATATTTTTGAAAAAATAATAAATTAAAAAAAAAAATAGGTTATGAGCTCAATGTTAGTACTACTTGAGGACTATTTGATTTTTCTTAATTTCCCTTTAAAGAAACCTAATTTAAGGTTTTGATTTCAGGTTGCAAACATTTAAAATCTGCAGCAGCAAGTTCTCTGTTTTGCCATTTCTTTTACTGTCATGTAATCAGCTAACTTTGTATGTGGGTTTCAGTGTAAAGTGTGCATGTTCCTTTCATGTGTACTTAATCATGAAATTTTAATTTTGCACACTTATTTTTAATGTTTCTTTTAAATAAAAGTGACTAATTTTGTTGTTAAAAAAAAAAAAAAAAGGCTAGTCTGGCCCAGCTGGCGTGGCCCATCAGTTGAGCATCAACTTATGATCCAGGAGATGGCAGGATTCCCAGTCAGGGCACATGCCTGGGTTCCCGGCTCCATCCCCAGTGGGGGGCATGCAGGAGGCAGCCAATCAATGACTCTCATTGATGTTTCTATCTCTCTCTCTCCTTCTCCTTTCCTCTCTCTGAAATCAATAAAGACATATATTCAAAAAAATAAATAAATAAAGGCTAGCCTGGGTCCCTTGAATTTTCATATGAATTTTAGGATCAGCTTGTCAATTTCTGCAAAGAAGCCAGCTGAGATTTTGATAGGGACTGCATTGACTCTTTACATCAATTTGGGGAGGATTGTCATTTTAATAACACGACATCCACCATTTTACTTTTGTTTTTCTATATCTCATGTCTTTTTGTCGTCATTTCTCTATTCTTCCTTTACGACTTCCTATTGCGTGAACTGACTCTTTTCTAGTGTAACATTTTAATTCCTTTAATGATTTTTTTCAGTATATTTTTTGAGTCATTTCCTTAGTGGTTACTCTAGGGCTGAACATATACATCTTAACTTAGAATCTACTTCAGATTTATGGAGCCTTAATTTTAATGACATATAGAAATGTGACTCCTATATAGCTCATTTCCTCTTCCCCTTTTGTGCAATTATTGTTACTATTGTGCTATTATTGTTATACATACCACATCTACATATGTTATAAATGCCCATAATACATTGTTATAATTATTACTCTATACAACTGTATGTCTGTTGAAGAAGCAGACAGTAGAAGAGGGTAAGTTTATATCTATAGAGTTTCTCTATAAATTAATGTTTTCCTTTTGAATTTCTGGTCCTCTTCATTAGTTTTCATGAATTAATTACTACCTGGTGTCATTTCCTTATTCCAATACAGCTTTGCTTTCCCACCTCCTTTGTGCTGTTATTTTCAAATATACATGTTATAAGCCCAGCAATACAATTAATATATTTAGGGTGTCCCAAGAAATGTATACGCACTTTGAATGATTATAATCAGTGTTTAACATACAGTTTATTTTCAAAATGTAAACGAATCTACAGACACGAATAATTTTTTTGTCAACGCCTGTTTTCAAACTGTTCTGGGCCAGGCACTGCTGATAACTTGAAGCAATGGAATTGCAACATCGAGACCATTTCATTCTGTCTTTGTGCGGCCTCAACTCATCAACTGTTGCCAGTTTTGTACCGTAAACTTTATCTCTTTATCTCCCCACAAAAAAATCTAGTGGATAAATTTTCTTTGTTCAGAGCTTAGTCTGGCTTCACCCATTATTTCAAATCAGTTAAACCTGAAAAAGAGTGAAAATTAAGTGAGTTATCAGCTGTTAAAGTGTGCATACACTTTGGGGGGACACTTTGAATAATGATAAAGGCAGTGTTTGTACTTCAACTGCGTTTTCAAACTTCCAGCATTTTAGGATGAATTTCCTTTGTTCCAAGCTTAGTTTGGCTGAAAAGAAAGAAACATCAATTGAGCTATCAGCTGTTGACGTGTGTATACATGTCTTTGGGACACCCTGTATTTTTATACAACTGCTTGTTGAATAAGTTGAGACAGAAGGAGAAGCAATGAATTTATGCTCTCTTTTATACTTACGGAATTACCTTTATCTGTACTTGCTCTGGTCCCCTCCCTGTGCAGGCGGCCAGGCTACGGAGGATGCCATCAGGATGACACTGCTGCCAGGATTCACTAGGTAGCAGCAGAGCCCTGTTCTGTCTCTGCCTGGCCTGCCCCTGGAGGGGCCTTGGCTGCTATGGGGCAGACACAGGTTAGAATCCCACTGATAGTTTCCTGGTGCAAGGAGACTTGGGCCCTCAATCCCCTCACCCCTAAGATGAAGCTAATAATAGTTCCCAGCTGGTAGGGTTGTTGTGAGATTTAAATGGCATAATTGTTAGGACTGGGAGGCAGGAGTCCTGCCGTTGCTGGTTGTGCCCCTCCCTTTGCGTGTGAACTCAGGGCTCTGGGCCTCAGTTTCCCCAGACTATGTGGAGTAAATGGTGGGTGGAAAGAGGTCCTGAAAAACTCAGGGCTGGGCCTGGGGTACAAATTAAGTGCCCCAGGGAAAGCAGGAGAGGAGCCAAAGGAGGGTAAGTAGTGAGGACAGAGAAGTTGAAGGGAGTGGGGAGGAGGAGGGAGGAGGGAGGAGGGAGGAGGGAGGAGGGAGGAGGGAGGAGGGAGGAGGGAGGAGGGAGGAGGGAGGAGGGAGGAGGGAGGAGGGAGGAGGGAGGAGGGAGGAGGGAGGAGGGAGGAGGGCGGGCCCCAACCTTGGTTCCTGGCACTTCTTTCTCCAAGGCCTTTGTCAGCGTGACTTACCCTGCACTGGAGAGGACTTTTGTGTTCTGCCTACTGTTTGTTTAAAAGCTTTTTTAAATTTTAACTTTTTGGCTCCCTGCTGTGCCCCCTGACTCATGGTCTTGCTCCAGTGCACACCCCTCCCTTCTGACCCACCCAGCCTCCAGCCAGCAAGAATACAAGCCACAGGAATACAAGCTGGTCCTGGACCTCAGCCCACAGTCCAAGCCCTCCCATTCTGCTCACCCACTTTTCCATCTTGGCTTACTGGCACCTCCATCCTTCCAGGGCTCACCTGGCTGGAGTTCTGCTCCAGTCCCTTTGTCCTCAAAACACCCCCAAGCCACCCACTCCCCTGTACCCTGGTTGCCAACCCACCCAGACTCTGGCCTCCTGTCCCCAGTTGTCCCTGCTCCCAACCCTGGGGAGTGCATTCATTCATTCATTCATTCATTCATTCATTCATTCATTCATTCATTCATTCATTCACACTGGGGACACAGCCCTGATCAGGACAACCAAAAACTCCAGCCCTGGGGGGAACTGACATACGAATGGGGTAAATGAACAAAAACAAGATAACTAAAAAATATATGTATCTGGGCAGAGTGATACGTGCTAGGGAGAAAAATAAAGTGAAGAAGGGGTTCCTGTGAGCTCCAAGCAGCGTCTTCCCCACCCCAGCTGGGGCCCAGACCGCTTTCTTCTTTGCTCAGCTTGATGCGGGGGGTCTTAGGGCATTGTCAAAAGGGGCAGCAAAGCAAGCTGGAACCTCTTCCTTCCTGTCGCTTTAGCTTCCAGCCTCAATTCCCCCTTTGTAAATGGGGGTCACAGCACACTCCTCTGAGACTGTTTCAGGATTCAACGAGCTGCACGTGCTCAGCTGTGGCGGCTGCCTGGCGGCGCCCCGCCCAGCACTTGATCGGTGTTTGCTGTTGTCATTAACAGGGTTGTTTTGGTTCATGGTCAACCCCTGAACAACAGCTCCACCAGTTCCATTTTCTCTCCCATCCCATGTGGTTACATATATTTTCTTTTTTTAATGAAACCCTTTTTAAACACTATTAACAAATACAAAATTCGACAGGCACAAAAGGTAAAAGCTGTAAACTAAGCCTCCCTCTTTGGCTGATCGTGGCTCTCCGGGACCCTGCTGAGAGGCCAACAGGGGAACGAGTTACCCGTGTTTCCATGCAGAGTCTACACGCAGGAATCTATACCAGCTCCCCTCTTTCTGTACAGACCAACCCTGCCTTCCTTCACAAAGCCTCCCCACGGGTCAGCGCTGCGCCCCCCATTCCTTTGCCCAGCTGCCCACCGTTTCACGCTGAGAATGGCGGCAGTTAGCCGGCAGCTCCTCTGTAGCTGGGCGTTTAGGCCTTTCCAGCTGGTTGCTGGCACACAGAGTGCTTAAGGTGAGTAAAAAACCCTGTATCGGTATCTTTGCTGGAAGGCTCATTTGCTTAAAGGAGACTTGCTGGGTCCCAGGGCAATTCCCTCCACTCCTGACAGCAGCAAATGAAAATGTGTTTCTGTGCACCCTTGAGAATACGTTGAGTTGTCACGCTTTTTTCTCTGTGTCAATCTGACAGGTGGATTTCTTCCTCTCCTTCCTACCCATCTTTTCAACTTCATTGAAGTATAATTGGAATACACTAAATTGCACATTAAAATTTCTTTAAATTTATTTTTCAATTACAGTTGACATACAATATTATATTAGTTTCAGATGTACTACATAGCTTTTAGATATTTATATAACTTACGAATTGATCCCCCAGACACCATACATAGTTATTACGATATTATTGACTATAGTCCCTGTGCTGTGTTTTGCATCTCTGTGACTTCTTAGCCCCTTCACCTTTTTCACCAAGCCTCCAACCCCTCCCATTTGGCGACCATCAATTAGTTCTCTGTATCTGTGAGTTTGTTTCCATTTTGTTTGTTCATTTATTGCTATTTAGAGTCTACATATAATATATTGCACATATTTTAAATCCACACTTTACACCATTTTGACACAGGTATAAATCTAGAAAACCATGACTATAATCGAGATTAATTTTCATGTTAAAAAAAGATTAATTTGCATGTTCCAGAATTTTATATGTAAGCTTTGTGCTCGCTTCATTCGCTCTGCATGGTGGTTCCAAGAATGCTCCATGTTGGCACATGTATCAATAGTTTGTTCCCTTCTATTATTGAGTCTCCGCCAATGTATGGCTGGACCATGGGTTTTTCGTCTATTTACCTGCTGAATATTTGGGTTGTTCTCAGTTTAGAACTATTACAAATAAAACTACTACAAATGTTCACTTATTAGTCATAGGGACAACTGCTGTAATCTCTCTGAATACATATGAGTGGAATGGCTGGGTCATGGGGTAATTCTATGTTTAACTTTAAGAAACTGCCAAACTGGCTCTGACTGGTGTGACTCAGTTGGTTGGGTGTGGTCCCGTGCACCAAAAGTTTCCTGGTTCCATTCTGGTCAGGGCATGTACCTGGCTTTGAGGCTCAATCCCCAGTAGGGGTGTGCAGGAGGCAGCTCTCATATCGATGTTTCTCTCTCTTTCCCTCTCCCTCTCTCTCTAAAAATCAATAAAAAATCTTAAAAGCTCTTGTGCCTGAACAGCGCACTGGCTCCTTCTGTGTTTTTCTGGTGGTGGAGCGGCAGATTACCCCGTGCCCAGCAAAATGGAGCGCAAGGCATGAGCAGATACTCCAGCCCAGTGAAGCCAGCCGACTTCCCCCATCTGACTGCGGTGCTGTTGGCGACTGGCACGTTCTTCACCACCTCGATCTTCGTTTCTGTGGTCACTTCCACCAAGTACATGCAGGACATCTCAAAGAGCTCCTCATCTTGGTGGCCTCACTCTTCATGGGCTTTGGGGTCCTCTTCCTGCTGCTTTGAGTTGGCATCCATGTGTGAGCTCCCAAGGGTTCCAACCAGGCAGCTTCACTGAATCCTTGTTTTTGTAAATTAATTTTTTTACTATTGCTGGAAGTGTCCTGACTGCTGCTCACAATAAAGGCAGACGTGTGACAAAAAAAAAAAAAAAAGAAGGAAAGAAAAGAAAGAAGAAAGAAAGAAAGAGAAAGAAAGAAAGAAAGAAAGAAAGAAAGAAAGAAGAAAGAAAGAAAGAAAGAAAGAAAGAAAGAAAGAAAGAAAGAAAGAAAGAAAGAAAGAAAGAAAGAAAGAGAGATAAGCTGTTCTCCACAATGGCTGCACCATTTTGCATTCCCACCAGCAATACAAACACCAACACACGTTATTGCCTGTCTTTCTCATTTTGTGGGAAAGTATTCTAGTGTGTGTGAGCTAGTATCTCATGGTGGTTTGGATTTGCATTTCCCTGATGGCTAATGATGTTGAGCATCTTTTCATATACTTGTTGGCCATTCATATATCCTCTTTGGTGAAGTGTCTGTTCAAATCTTTTGCCCATTTTCTTATTGAGTTTCTTGTCTTTTATCATGGATTTGTAAGAGTTGTTTATATATTCTGGATATAGGTATTTTGCTTATTTAATGTATGCTTTGCAAATATTTTCTCCTGAACTATGTTTTGTCTTTCTGTTTTCTAAGTGGTGTCTTTGGAAGAGCAAAATGATGAAGTCTAATTATCAACTTTTTCTTTCTTTTTTATTTATTTATTAACTTTTGGAAAGAGAGAAGAAGGGGAGGGAGAGAAACATCGATTTGTTGTTCCACTTATTTATGCACTCATTGGTTGATTCTTGTATGTGCCCTGACCAGGGATCTAACCTGAAACCTTGGCATATCGGGATGACACTAACCAACTGAGCTACCCAGCCCCGGCTTCAATTTTTCTAACTAAAAAAAAGTTGCCTACTCCAACTCTGTAAAGATTTGCTTTTTTTTTTTTTTAATGCAACTGCATTTTTAAAAAAAATATGTGTTTCAAAGAGAGGAAGGGAGAGGTGGAGAGAGATATAGAAACATCAATGATGAGAGAGTCATTGATCGGGTGCCTCCTGAACGCCCCCTACTGGGGATCGAGCCTGAAACCCCAGCATGTGCCCTGACCGGGAATCAAACCATGATCTCCTGGATCCTAGGTTGATGCTCCACCACTGAGCCACACCGGCCAGGTGCTGCTCTTATTTTTTTTTTCTAGAAGCTTACAGTTTTAGGTTTTACATTCAGGTCTGTGATCCACTTTGAGTTAATTTTGTGTATGGTGTTAGGTAAGGATAAAAATTAGTTGTTTTCTGTATGATGGCCAGTTGTTCCAAAACCATTGGCTTAAAAGACTTTCCTTTCCTCCATTTAATTGCCTTAGTATCTGTGTCACAAATCAACTGGTTATATTTATATGGGTCTATATCTATTCTGTTTTTCTGATCTATATGTCTAAATTTTCACCAATACTAAATTGTCTTAGTTACAATAAACCCTCAATTTTGCAGACCCCAATTTAATGGACAAAATTTCTGGTCCATATGTCATATGTGAAAATTAACACTCTATTAATTTTAAAATGCTTTTAACCAAGATTTCCTTATAATTAAATTAACAGGTTATTTTTTGTTATTAATTCATTGTTATTTTTAACAAATTTTAGCAAACAGGCCATACGTTGGGGAAAAAAACACTGTAGTAATTTTGCTGACATAAATAAATATTACCTATCTACAATTATAGTCTATATATTTATTTTCTTTTTGTGTTAACCCTCACCTGAGGATATTTTTTCCATTGATATGTATTTATTTATTTATTTATTTATTTATTTATTTATTTATTTATAGAGAGAGTGGAAGAGTGGAAGGGGGGGAGACAGAGAGAGAAACATCGATGTGAGAGAGACATTGATTGGTTACCTCCTGCAATCGCCCTGACTGGGCAGGGATCGAGCCTGCAACTGAGTGAGGTCCGTGCCCTTGACTGGAATCGAACCCACCATTCTTCAGTCCGTGGGCCGATGCTCTAACCATTAAGCCAAACTGGCTAGGGCTGGTCTACAATGTTTAAATCCAAGAGTCACCACTCATAAACAATGTTCTGTGAATGATTAGCATCTGATCACACCGCATCACATGTGCTAATTGGTTCTGTTGTCGTATGGCGTGTGTGACCACAAGCGTGACTTTCTGCAGCAGTTTTTTTAATATGTTTTTTATTGATTTCAGAGAGAGGAAGGGAGAGGGAGATAGAAACATCAATGATGAGAGAGAGTCATTGATCGGCAGCCTCCCGCACTCCCCCCACTGGAAACTGAGCCCGAAATCCAAACATGTGCCCTGAAGGGAATCAAACCATGGTCTCCTGGATCATAAGTCGACGCTCAACCACTGAACCACACCTGCCGGGCTCTGCAGCAGTTTTAACACATGCTGGTGGATGTTCAGACTTGAGCTAAGCCACTCCCCAGCCATGTGCATTTGTTTACTCGTGGTGACCGGTGAATGCACACATTTACTGGACCTATTCAGTATAAATTTAAAATTACTGTAATACATATAGAAAACTTTTCTGTGAAATAAACTTTTCATACATACTTAATTTTAATTATACAAATGTGTCTACGTAAGTAAAAACAGGTAAACTAACTAATTTGTCAATTTTTTAACATACACACTTGGTTGTGCGTTTGATTCCCAGTTGGGGAGCTTTTTACCAATTTCTTT
This sequence comes from Miniopterus schreibersii, assembly GCF_964146895.1. Lineage (NCBI taxonomy): Eukaryota > Metazoa > Chordata > Mammalia > Chiroptera > Miniopteridae > Miniopterus > Miniopterus schreibersii. The sequence goes on along the minus strand of NC_138105.1, from coordinate 73,656,092 downwards.
TGTTACTCTTTGACATATTTATGGGCTTTTTTACCAGCAGAAAAATTGGGATGTTTGTATCACTGAAGTTTTTAATTTGCTCTTGGGCAAGTCCTGGGCTTTGCCTCCTCGGAAAGTCCTGATGGAGCCTTCATGAGCCCTTCTCTGGAGCTGAGGGTGCCACCTTTGTCTTGACCCTGTTTCCCTCCTGCTCATTTTAAAATACCACAGTGACCATAATACCAGAGTTGCAGGGGCCTAGAGACTCCCTGTCCTTCCCGGAGGCAGGAGCCTCCATCTCAGGGCAAGGGACGGGAGTGTGTATATGTTTGCATTTCTCTCTGCTGAAGGCACTCAGGAAGTGAAAGAAAAATACTAAGCCCCCACATAGCACTTCCTGCCACAAGCCTGCTGTGGCTCCCACTGTGCTCTGTCTTTCTTCCACCCACGAGGCCCCACTGGTGCTGCTAAACAAGTCTTGGCACATTGTGTCTCGGCCACCCTGCCCTTCTCAGGAGCACTCTGACCTTAGCCAGCCCCCCAGACTTTGCCTGGGCTGTCCCCTCTGCTGGAACTCCCCACACATCCACATCACTCTCTGGCTAAACTTACCTGTCCTTGGATTTTAGTATCAAAGTCGCTTCTTCTAGAAAGACTTCCCAGCCTTTCCTAGCAGCCTGGTCCTAAGGGCCACTGCAACAACTCATGGGTAGAATAGGCTTGTTTACTGTCATTTTCCTCACGAGACTGTCAGCTCACCACTCAGAGGGTGTGTCTGCTGTGTTCCCTGCAGTGTCCTCAGTACCCTGCCCAATAAGTATCTGTGGGTGATTGAATTAAAATCAACAAAATACATACCCAAGCCGTTTTGGGGCCAGAACTTGTAATAGGATTACAGAGATGAAAGAATCCTCTAAAATCTCTCCCCAAATTTCTTTCTGCGGTTCATATCCCATTAAAGACACTGGCCCGGGTCTCACCTGGATGCTGCCCTGGTCTCCAGCTCCCTTCACTCAAGATAGCCTCCTGGGGGGGCGGGGGGACAGGGGTGTGTGTTAAACAATCAATCACACCCTGCCCTGCTGCCCACCCTTTGTCCCCCTCCCTCCTCACCTCCTCCTTCCCGATGGGCCTCCTCTGCTCCTTAAACTGCTTAACTCATTCCCACCTCAGGGCTTTTGTCCTTGTAGGGCCCTCTGCCAGGAGAGCTCTTTTGTCCTGCCTCAGATCCCACCCGGATGGGTCCTGGCCTTTGCACAGAGTCCCATTAAGCCCTCGCCTGTCCCTGTCCTGTCAGCTGGTTTTCTGTGTTCTCCATAATGATGAATTGCCTCCCTGCCAGAGAGATGATGAGGTGTGCCCTCGGGCAGGCCCAGCTGCCTGGTTTTCACTGTTGCTAGGGCTGGGCATTGGGCACTGTGCACAGAGGGGGGCCAGGAAGGAGAACTTGAGGGTCTCCTGAGAGAAATACATGGAAGGAGAACTTGACCTTTGCCTGGGACAACTTCCTGGCCTCCTTCTTGGGAAGATCCAGCCCAGTTCCCTTCCCTGGGTGTAAAATTAGTTCCTCTGGGTGCCAACCCACACATGCCACGGATGGGTAAACTGAGGCCTAGGGAGACAGGGTATTGCTAGGGCCCCACAGAAAGTGGGTCCAGTACCTGCTGAGATCCCTGTGTGACCTGAGCCCTCCTCTGTGCTGTCATCCCTTGGGTCTGGGGTCCCCAGTGGCCTGTTTGAGCAGGGCTGCTGCTGTGCAGGTTTCCGGTACTTTCTGCCCCTCCCCAGCTGGGCTCTCTCACCTCCCCGCCCCCGTCCCCCACAAGGCCATGACTTTCGGTAAATGACAACCGCTCAGGAAGCAGAGGGGCCCACACAGGAAAGAGCCCAGTGGGACTTTCCTTCCACTGCCACCCAGCCCTGCCCTCCCATCGCTGGCCCCGGGTCCCCACCTGCCAGGTAAGATCTCGTTGGTGCTACAGGGCTCTGGCCAGGCCCAGGGTGGGTGACGGTTGTGTCTGGGTATGTCAGGACAGATGGAGTGTGCTGTGACAGCAAAGGCAAATTTGCCTTCCAGGCCCCCAAGGAAAGCTGCTAGACTGATGTGAGCTTGGATGGATGGCTGTGTGGTCTCTGGCAAAGCGCTCTGGTCTGTGGGCCTCAGCTTTGTCTGGCATAAAATGAGGCTTCACGTTCTCAGCTTTGGGAACCTGAATGAATCACTGTGCACTTGCCTGCGGCTAGTTCAGCAGCCACCGGGAAACAGTTCCCAGCCCAGACCCACCCAGCCCCCGGGGCCAGAGCCCAGGGTGACTAGCCATTCTAGGATGTGGGAATTTTGGTGTTAAAACAGGGGCATTTTTCTGGGCCCTAAACCCTGGGTTTTCACCTCTGACTTTTCCTTTTTTTTTTTTACTTTCGATATTTAAACAATCATGTTTTTTAAAGATTTACTTTAAAAAGAAGACATGCTGTGTGATTCCATTTTTATAAAAGTGCAAAGACGGGCAAGATCAGGTTGGCTGTTAGAAATAGGACAGTGGTCCCTCTGTGGGGAACGCAGGGATCCCAGGGCTCCTGAGGCTGTGAAAGTTCCGATTATTGGTCTGGGAGCTGGTGACACTGAGGTGCCCCTAGGGGAAAGTTCTCTTCCTACAACACTCTCCCTCCCTGACAGTAACCACTAAATCACCTTGCCAGGGGACCTTCCTGTCTGGTTTAGCTGGCATTTGTCGAGTGCTCACTTGCTAAGGATTGGGTCAGTTACTGCATACTAAATGGGTTGATACTTCTGGGTGGGCTCAGGGGACCACTTCACTGAGGTGGGTGGGGAATCAGCCCATTTCACAACTGACAGAGCCCCAGCGGTGGGAGCCCTGCTAGGATCACATAGCCAGGACATGGTGGGGCTGGGATTTGAACCCAGAGCCTGGGGTCTTCACCTACCCCACCCCCAGGCTTATATTCTGGGTGCCTTAAAAATGCATTGATGCTGTCCCCTCACACCCCCATCCCCTACTATTATTTTGTAACAGTTTTTTACCCAACATTCTCTTTGGATCTCCTTCATTCTGGTCAGTTTAAGTGTATCTTGACCACCTCCCCCGCTTTTCCTCATTGGGTTCGAAGGCCAACCCCTCGCCCAGCCCAGGGGCCCTGAGCTCTGGGGTTCCCCAGGGGTGACCCTGAGAGAGAGAGCTGGAGGTTGGCATGTGTCAAACACTGCGAATAAAGGGGGTATTTTCCTCCTGGGCTTCCTGCTCTGGTGCCAGAGATGCTCTGGGGGTCTCAATGATGGGAGTGATAGAGACAGAGATGGTGGTGGTGGTGGGCAGTGGGGGAGACAGACACAGAGACCCCTGTGGGCAGAGTCATCAAACTGAGTCTGTTCTCCAGGGCACAAATCACATCAGATGCAGAAGCTTCCAGCCCAAAGTGCTTGAGTGTCACCTCCACCAACAGGGAATGCCCAACACCTTTACTCCTGTAAACCGTATGTGCAAAAGCCAGCAACCATCTGCTTCCTGGTTGGCAAATCTGTACATCGGTTATTAACTGCTCCTGCCTTCCTGGGGCAGGGGCTGGGCTGCGAGGTAAGTCTGGAGGCTGCAGGTTGACTGGAGATGTCTGTCTTGGGCACTAACAAGAGTGCTTGGTGTGAGTTCACACAGTCTGGGTACAGAGTATCTTCCAGCCCCTGCACAGCCCTCACCTGGGGGCCTATGGCTCCTCACCCATCTTGCATACTCAGAACCCCCTCTCTCCCTCTCTCTGTCTCTTTCCATCTCTTCCTCGTTCTGTGTATCTCTGTCCCTCTCTTCTTTCTCTTTCTCGGGCTGAATCCCTACCTCACCTGGCAGTATCTCTGCCCCCCGTTCCCAATCCAGGAGGTTTGTACAGTAAGCCTGCAATTTTTCGGTCCTCAGTTTAACGGATTTCGGATTTAGCAGACAAAATTTCTGGCCTGTATGTGAAAATTAACACCCTGTTAATTTTAAAATGCTTTTAACCAAGATTTGCTCATAATTAAATTAACAGGTTATTTTTTTATTATTATTAATTCACTGTTATTTTTAACAAATTTTAACAAATAGGCCATATGTTGGAAATTTTGCCAACATATGTAGTAATTTTGCCAACATAAATAAATGTTATTTATTTACAACTATAATCTACATATTTAAATCCAAGAGTCACTGCTTGTAAGTAATGTTCGGCTAATGATTAGTTCATGATCACACTGCATTGCATAATTGGTTCTGTTGTCTCCTGGAGTGATTTTCTGCAGCATTTTTAATGTGAGCCACCGATGTTCCCACGTATGTTAAGTCATGCCCCACCTGTGTGCATTTGTTTACTTTTGATGACTGGTGAATGCACCCATTTACTAGACATATTCAGTATAAATTTAAAGTTCCAGTAATACATATAGAAAACTTTTTTGTGAAATTAAACTTTTCATACATACTTAATTTTAATCACACAAGCTTGTCTACATAAGTAAAAACAGCTAAACTAATTTGTCAATTTTTTAACATACACATTCAAAAAACCCACTTTATTATACAACGAACTTTCTGCTTTAATGGATGCCCCCCCACACACCTGAATTAGTCCATTATATCAAGGTTTTACTGTAGTCTTGCCCCCTCTGCCTATAACTCAGGGGCTGCCTTTCTCTGTCCAGGCAGGCTGCATTCATGGCACCTCCGGGTGAAGAGACACCCCTGATCCCTCAGCGCTCTTGCAGCCTCTCATCTTCAGAGGCTGGTGCCTTGCATGTGCTGCTGCCCTCTCGGGGCCCTGGGCCCCCTCAGCGCCTATCCTTCTCCTTTGGGGACCACTCGGCTGAAGAGCTGTGTGTTCGGGCTGCTAAGGCCAGTGGTGAGTGGGTTTTTAAAATGCTGGGCCAGAGGGATGGGTAGGAATGAGGGCCCAGACTAGGAGCTAGAATAGCTGCCAACCCAAGTTAGCATTAGAGCTGGGGCTTTGAGGGATGAGTAGGAGTTTGGTAAGGGAGGAGGATACAGAGGGAATGGCATGTCAAAGACTCAAATGCTGTGATAGCACGGGAGGGAAAACAGTTGATCATCCCTCCAGGTAAAGCGTACAGTGGAAAGAGGTACTCTGGAGAGAGGGCAATGGGGGCCCTGGAGTATGTGTGAGCAGGGGTGGGACACAGTGTCATAGCTAAATGTGACAGAGCCCTGTGGAGCTGTGTGGGGGCTGCAGAGGATAGATGGAGACCAGGAGGGAGCTGATGGAGGCATCCCCTCAGGCATCCTGCCTGTGTACCACTCCCTCTTTGCTCTGGCCATGGAGGACCTGTCCTGCTGGTTCCCCCCAAGCCACATCTTCTCCGTGGAGGAAGTGGGCACCCAGGTCCTCGTCTACAGGCTCCGGTAGGAAGCCCTTTCCCCCCTACCCCCTGCAGGTGTGGGTTAGAGGATACCAGAATGGGGTGCCTTTTGCTGAGGGCTTAGGAAATGGGAGTTTAAAATAGTGATCTTACAATGTATCATTTCGCTGCACCTCCCAGTGAGTGCCCCAGGGAGGGTGTGATCATTGCTGGTTTCACAGATAAGGAAACTGAGGCCAGAGAGGGTATGTGGCTTGTCCAAGGTCACACAGCAATTCATTGGCACGTCCTGGGCTCTGATGTTTTGGCACAATCCTCTACCCCCCCCCCCCATACCCCAGACTCCAGGGTTCTTCCCTCCCCTACACAGCTTTTACTTCCCCAACTGGTTTGGGCTAGAGAAGTGTCACCGCTTTGGGCTTCGAAAGGACTTGGCCAGCGCCATCCTTGATCTGCCAGTCCTGGAGCACCTATTCGCTCAGGTAGGGGTCTGTGTGGGGCTCGGCCCAGGGCTGGGTGTCCACAGAGCAACCTCTGGGGTGGCCTTGGCTGAGCTTCCCTGTGGCAACCCAGGGATGGGGTCAGCCCAGCGGTGGCGGTCCGCAGGGCAACCTCAGGGCTCACAATTGGGCTATGACCGGCCCCTAGCACCGCAATGACCTGGTGAGTGGCCGCCTCCCCGTGGGCCTTGGCCTCAAGGAGCAGGGGGAATGTCTCAGCCTAGCTGTGCTGGACCTAGCCCGGATGGCCTGTGAGCAGGCCCAGAGGACAGAGGAGCTGCTGAAGACTGTCAGGTGAGGGCCTCCAGGCTGTGGTGCCCGGCTGCTTCCTGGGAGTGAGCAAACATGGCTCCACCAGGGCATCCCAGAGCCCATGAACCCCATAAGGCTCCCCACCCAGGCACCTCAGCCCAGTTCCACACCTCACTGAGGCTCCAGGGCCCTGCCTCCTGCCCCCAAAGGCCTGCCTATGTCCCTGTATGTCCTGTGGGCCCCAATGACCCTTCCCACACTGAGAGTCCACACCCCCCCACCCCACCCCCACGCAGCTACAAGACCTGCCTGCCCCCGGGCCTGCGCGACCTGATCCAGGGCCTGAGCTTCGTTACTCGGAGGCGCATCCGGAGAAGGGTGCGCCAGGCCCTGCGCCGCGTGGCCGCCTGCCAGGCTGACAGGCACTCACTCATGGCCAAGTACATAATGGACCTGGAACGACTAGACCTGACCAGGGCCATCGAGACCTTCCCCGTGGGCCTCCCCGGGTCTGCTGGTGGTCAAGATGCGTCGGGCCTGCTCCGCGTGGCTGGCGGTAGCGGCATTGCCTGGAGTCCAGGCGCGCAGGAGGTGCAAGCAAACGCTGGGTGGGACCGACGATGGGGGCGGGGCCTAGGAGGGAGGGGCAGGAAAGGGGGCAGGGCTCTTGGGCGGGGCCGAGAGAGTGAGAGACTGTGGGAGGGCCCAGGTGTAACCCGCTGAGTAAGAGAGGTGGGGCGGAGCGAGGAGGCGGGAATGAAAGTGGGCGGGGCTGAGAGGGAGGGGACTGACTGGGCAGGCAGAGCTCAGGGCGGAGCTCAGGGCAGAGCTAACCGAGGGTACAGGAGGCGGCGGAACTAAGAGAGGGGCGGGGCTATCGACTGACTAGGAGAGGCGGGGACATTAAGTGGAGCTAAGTGAGGGAGGGGCGCAGGGAGGGCACCCTCTGAGAGATGGAGGAGGGTTTGGTAGGGGTTGGGTGGGAGAAATTTGGGGATGATCAGGGGAGGGGTGGAGAGAGGTGGGACTACTAGAGGAGGTGGGGCTTGGCAGGGGCGAGGCGGGAAAGGAACGGACTGGGCCAGGCTGAGAGGAGCAGGGCTCATCGTTCGAAACCCAGGCTTCGAAGTGGGTTTGGGGACTCCGAGGAAGCAGACACCCACCTTCAGACCTCTGTCTCCCTTCCAGGTCTTCCAGCCTTTCTGCGACTTTCCAGAAATCGTGGACATCAGCATCAAGCAGGCCCCGCGCGTTGGCCCAGCTGGGGAGCATCGCCTGGTCACGGTCACCAGGACAGACAACCAGATCCTGGTGGGTGTTGGACTCCCCTCCTCTCCCGACTTATCCGAGGGCGGGGACCACAACGGGCGCTAACACGGTCCCTCGCAGGAGGCTGAGTTCCCGGGGCTGCCAGCCGCGTTGTCCTTCGTGGCTCTCGTGGACGGCTACTTCCGGCTGACCACGGACTCCCAGCACTACTTCTGCAAGGAGGTGGCACCGCCTCGGCTGCTGGAGGAGGTGGCACAACAGTGCCATGGCCCCATCACGTAAGGACAGGCCTCCCATGCTTGCCCTCAGCAGCCAGATCCACCTGGGGCCGAATCCCTGTCACTCCCCTTCTTGGTGCCTCAATGTCCTCACCTCCCAGGAGCCCTGGACAAGGGGTCAAGTGCTTAAGAGCAACTGGTGCATAGTCAGCGCTCAAAGTGGCTGGGGTCTCCTTTCTGCTGCCCAGGGCAACTGTGTCCCTCCCTCTGACTCTTGGGGTGTCAGGGCCATTTCCTCTTATTTAATCTCCTAGGCAGGAACCCATATTTTGGCGCATTTTATATGTGGGGGAGGGAGGGAATGTTAGCTGGTGAAGATCCCAGGGCTTCAGAGGGACTAGAATTAGAACTCAGGCTTGACTTGGTTTCTCTGCCTCCATCTCTTTCTTGGAATCTTGGTTCCCTTCTATCTTTCCCAAGCCTGGATTTTGCCATCAACAAGCTCAAGACTGGGGGCTCCCTTCCTGGCTCCTATGTTCTCCGCCGCAGCCCCCAAGATTTCGACAGCTTCCTCCTCACTGTCTGTGTCCAGGTTGGTCCACTACTAGAATGCAGGAGGGCAGGGAGGGCTTCCTGGAGGAGGTGAGATTTACTTGAGACATGAAAGATGTGCCGGCATTTGCTTCCTGAAGAAGGGAAGGTAAAAGATATTCCCTGTGGAGGGAAATAGCTTATGCAAAGGCTTGGTGATCAAAATGAGCCTGCAGTGCTCAAGGAAGAGGGAGTGGGGAGGAGGGTGCTGCCTACTCCCACTCAGGGACCACTCCTCCTTGCAGACCCCCCTGGGCCCCGATTACAAAGGCTGCCTCATCCGGTGCGACCCCACAGGGACCTTCTCCCTGGCTGGCCTTGGCCGACCCCATAGCAGTCTTCGAGAGCTCCTGGCAGCCTGCTGGGATGGTGGGATGCATGTGGACGGGGCTGCACTGAACCTTACCTTCTGTTGCACCCCTAGACCCAAAGGTGAGTCCGCCTTCTCCCGAGCTGAGCAGTCAGTCTGGGGTTCTGCTATTCTGTTTGTCACAGCTCTCGTGTGGCAAGTGGCAGAAAATGCGGTGTTTTAGGGAAGAAAAGTTGATTTATTGGCTTGTGGGATAGATTACTGCCTTAAGGCATGGCTGAATCCAGAATCTGAATCGAGGGTTGCCAGCAGGACTTAATTTCTCTCTTCATCTTTTACCTTCTCCTCTGTGTGAATTTCACTCTCAAACAAACCCCTGGGGTGGAGCAACTCTGAGGTGTGAGTTCTGAGTCTTCCAGAATCCCTAGCAATACTGAGACCAGATTGCCCATAGTGCTGGTTGCTCATTGGCGCCCCCTGCAGAGTTCCTTCCCTCTCTGTCTCACTCCCCCACCCCCACCCAGGGGCTACCTGAAGCCTCCTTTCAAGTGAACCACATGCCGGGGAGTCCTCATCTCTGGGTCGGCTTCCAGGGGAGACCCCAAACTAAGACAGGGAATGAACAAACCTTTGAGGGCCTTTTACCTCTGACCTCTGGTTTTCTCTCCCCACCCCTTCCTCATAGAAAAGTCCAATCTGATTGTGGTCCGGAGAGGTTGCAGTCCACCCACATCATCCCCTGTTCAGCCCCACTCAGGATGCCAGTTGAGTCAGATGACATTTCACAAGATCCCCGCTGACAGCCTGGAGTGGGTAGGGAGCCTCAGAGATTGGGGGTGGATGGGGACCTCAGTTGGAGTCAAGACCTGGTCTATATCCACCTCTGCTGTGTGGCCTCAGGCATGTGATGTAACCTCTCTGTGCTTCTGCTCCATCATCTGTAAAATAGGACCAGGGCTTGTGCCTTGTTCAGGCCAGGGTGGGGGTGGAATCCCACAGGAGTCCCCTTATTGGCCTCTCCTGTTGTTCCCTCACCCTCCAGCATGAGAACCTGGGTCATGGATCCTTCACCAAGATTTACCGGGGCTGTCGCCATGAGGCCGTGGACGGGGAACCTCGGGAGACAGAGGTGCTGCTGAAAGTGTTGGATGCTAAACATAAGAACTGCATGGAGGTGAGCAGGTGGAGACCAGGCCTTTGGGGTCAGGGCTGGCTGGGAAGAGGGTTATGGAGTCAGGCAGTTAAAAACACAGAAATGTAGCAACAACATCTCCAAATGATGAAGTACAGAAGGGTTTGAGACTACAGATGCAAGTGGAAAGAGTGCACCAGACTGTGGGAATAGCTGGTGCAAAGGTCCTGAGGCAGGACTGAGCACGGCACATTTAAGGAGCAGTGAGGAGACCAGTGGGCTAGAGAGGAGTGTGCAAAGGGTAGGGAGTGATGTAGATGGAGGTATTAGACGGGCCAGGCAGCACAGGGGAAGGCTTGAACCTTGCTCAACCTCCAAATCTCCCATTTATCTGTGAGAGACTCGAGTTAGACTACAGTGGGCACTTCTAGCCACCATCAGAAAAGTATGGTACAGAGTGCTGTGTGCACTCGTGGTGCGATCCAGGGCCAGAGGAAGTTGGGGCCAGGCCTCCTCCTGAGACAGATTTGTGAGCAGCAACTTTTGGGTCACTGGTCGGACCTTGGAGTGAGCGGAATCCATGCACTTTCTCTCCCTCCTGGCCTCCCCAGTCATTCCTGGAAGCAGCGAGCTTGATGAGCCAAGTGTCGTACCAGCATCTCGTGTTGCTTCATGGCGTGTGCATGGCCGGAGACAGTAAGAGACCCCCTGTGCCCCACCCCTGCTCTGCCTCACCGAGCCTATCAGTGGCAGCGTTAGAAATACACCTACAGGGTCCATCACTGTACACTGTGCCTCAGTCATCACTCCAGGCTCCCACCAATGCCCAGCCCCCAGAACTACCTCAAGCCAGACCTGGGTTCCAATGTCACTTCACTGTGTACCCCTTCTTCTACTTTATAAGGGCCACATTGCCTCTCCAAGCCTCCATTTCATTCGTTTAGTCCAGCCCAGTATGTGCCAGGAGTTGGGTGCACAGCAGAGAACGTGACAGGCTGGCAAGATGATATATAATCGTGTGTGGTGGGGACAGCACAGGGTACCGGGGTGGTCAGAGGCCACTGACACAGCTTGGAGGCCAGGCAATGGTCCTGGGATGGTGAGGATAAGTAGGAATTAGGGAAGAGAAGGAAGAGGGGTGTTCTAGGCAGAAGACACAAAATACACAAAGGGCTGGAAGTGAGATAGAGAGAGAGCTCAGAACCTTCCAGGCATTTCAGGCAGATAGTTCAGAGATGGGAGGTGGGAAGGTGGAGAGGTGAATAGGGTAAGGATGGAGGAGCAGAGGAGGGAACAGTCAGAGCAGAAGCTCAAGTGACTCCTGAGGGTGGAGTGGGGGACAGAGCCTGTTGCACACAATGCAGCCCTTCCTCCCAACCCTGCCCGTCCCTGTGCTGCCACCAGGCATCATGGTGCAGGAATTTGTACACCTGGGAGCACTGGACACATATTTACGCAAGTGTGGTCATCTGGTGCCAGCCAGCTGGAAACTGCAGGTGATCAAACAGCTAGCCTATGCCCTCAACTATCTGGTGAGTGCTTCTCTGCCTGGGCTCTGTAGTATGCACAGCAGTATGGCAAGGGTGCAAGGGGAGGGCATTTTAGACCAAGGAAACAGCATGTGTACAGGCTCAGAGATGTAAGAGCAGAGGAAGGGAACAGGTGGTCATCTTTGGATATCGGGAGTAGTGAGCAATGAGGTTGGGCAGGAAGAAGACTTCCCAAAGAGCTGAGGCCTTGAAGGTTGAGTAGGAGTTCATCATGAGGAGAAAGGAAGGAGGGCATGTCAGGCTAAGAGAACAGCCTGGGCAAAGGCCTTACTGCTGAGAGAGTATATTCCATGTCTGGGGTGCATCAGGCAGTTCACTTGGCAGGAGACTTAGGTGGGGATGTGGAAGAGAGCTCATGGGAAGAATGAACAAGGAATGGATTTCAAAAGGCCTTTAATGCCAGGCTGAGGACCTCTGAGCAGTATCTGAGAAGAGGAGGGATATAGTCAGGTAATAGGGGGTGGACTAGAGGAGGCCAGACAGGCTGTCAGTAATCTAGGGAAGATTCTAGAGTATGGTCTGAGCAGAACCAGGTGGGCTTTGAAGGATGTATAGCAGTTCACCAGATAGCATATTCACTCATCAAACCCTCCCTGGCTTCCCTTATGCCTGGCTCACTTAGGAGGATAAAGGCCTCCCCCATGGCAATGTCTCAGCCCGTAAGGTGCTCCTGGCTCGGGAAGGGACTGATGGGAGCCCACCATTCATCAAGCTGAGTGATCCTGGTGTCAGTCCCACTGTGCTAAGCCTGGACAGTAAGTGCAGAGAGCTGGAGGAAGGAGGGGTCTTGTGGGGCAAGGAAGTGATCCCCTGATGCCATCTCTACCCCCAGTGCTCACTGACAGGATCCCTTGGGTGGCCCCCGAATGTCTCCAGGAGGCCCGGACACTTGGCTTGGAAGCTGACAAATGGGGCTTCGGAGCCACAGTCTGGGAGGTGTTCAGCGGTGTCACAATGCCAGTCAGTACCCTGGATCCCGCCAAGGTCAGAGTTCCACTTTGACAGAAGGGGTTGCCTGAAGTCCAGCTTGGGGAGGATGAGTGGGTTTGGGAATGCCTTCTGAGGGTGCACCAGGGGTGGCTAGCTCCTCCTTCCGCCCTCAGAAGCTCCAGTTTTATGAGGAACGGCAGCAGCTGCCTGCCCCCAAGTGGATGGAGCTGGCCCTGCTGATCCAACAGTGCATGGCCTATGAGCCAGGCCACAGACCCTCCTTTCGTGCTGTCATTCGTGACCTGAACAACCTCATTACATCAGGTGTGTCATGGGTCCGGCAGGCTGAGCAGGACCTGGATGTGGTATTGGGCCCAGTGGGAGCAGAGCCCAACCTGTGTGCCTGACACCATTGGAGTGTTGATCACTATAACAGTCAGCTGTAATAGTCTAATAGCAGCTATAACAAACAGGCACCTGAGCTCAAGGTTGAACATGATGGGTGTTTAGCTCTCATTCAACGAGGGTGTTCAGGTCAACAGGCACTCCTCCCTTTGTGACTCCACCCATCCCATGGCCTTAGGTCTCTCTGTTGGACCCTCTGCAGTCAAGAGAAAGAATGTAGAGAGTCCCATGCTAGGTTTCCATGGGCCAGGCCTGAAGGGGTACCCAGTGCTTCTCCCCCATCAGTCTGAGCTCAGTCATGTGACCACAGCTCACAGCAGTGGAGTCTGGGAAAGCCCTTCAGTCTCCACAGCCATGTGTAGTTGCACAGGGTGCAACTGCCTAAGGGACCTGCCTTGGCCCAGAGGGCACAGTTTTCAGCCCTCAAAGTACCCTTTGGCTTGCAGTGGCTCTGCCATAATGCAAGAGAGGGTAAGCATGCAGGTCGAGGTCACATAGCAAGTCATCTTAAGACCCAATGCACACTCACTGTCTGTGGCCCCCAGATTATGAGCTCCTCTCGGACCCCACACCTGGTGCTCTGTCGCCCCATGATGGGCTGTGGAATGGCGCCCAACTCTATGCCTGCCAGGACCCTACCATCTTTGAGGAGAGACACCTCAAGTACATTTCACAGCTGGGCAAGGTGAGGTGGGCTGGGCTGGGCTGGGGTGGGGTGGGCAGGGTGGCAGCCAGGAACTTGGACACCAGCCCCACTGTCCCTCAGGGCAACTTTGGCAGCGTGGAACTGTGCCGCTATGACCCTCTGGGAGACAACACAGGTGCCCTGGTGGCTGTGAAGCAGCTGCAGCACAGCGGGCCAGACCAGCAGAGGGACTTCCAGCGGGAGATCCAGATCCTCAAAGCCCTGCACAGTGACTTCATTGTCAAATACCGTGGTGTCAGCTATGGCCCAGGTGCACCCCCTTCCAAATGGGTACTCTTAAATCCCATATCCTCATCTTCCCACGGTACCACTTTGGGGTGTTCTGCAAACACCAGTAGGTGCTATCGACACTTATTTATTCTGCTCTATCACTTCAAATTCCAGCTCTGTTCCTTAGGAGCATGATTTCTCTCTAAGTTTCCATGTTCCCACCTGAAAAACGGGTCATTACGAAGCAGCAATGAATCAGTGTATATCATAGAAAGTACTCAAGAGACATCGGCAATTAGTGTTGTTGCCTTCCCATTTTATAGAAAGAACCCAAGGTCCCACTCTGAACTGGAAGAACAGGGAAGGCAGTAGACAGAGTTGGGCCCCAAGGTGACTCCTCCTGCCTCCTCTGCCTCCTAGGCCGCCAGAGCCTGCGGCTGGTCATGGAATACCTGCCCAGTGGCTGTCTGCGTGACTTCCTGCAGCGGCACCGAGCGCGCCTCGATGCCAGCCGGCTGCTCCTCTACGCCTCGCAGATCTGCAAGGTGAGGGGAGGAAGCCCCTGGACCTGCGGGGCGAGCTGGCTAGCCTTGGGTAGGAGTCTGAGTGGAGTCATGGAGAAAGCTGAAGGTTGGATGTTTGGGGTCCAGGTCAGGTTGGAGGTGGGGCTGAGTTAGGGTTAAGGTTAGGACTGGAGTGTAGGATGGGGCAGGGGTGGGGTTAGGCTTGGGGTCTGGGTTGGGGTTGGGGTTGGATTCCAGGTCAGGTTCAGGGTCCCCGCTCAGTCATCCTGGGCTCTGTACCCCAGGGCATGGAGTACCTGGGCTCCCGCCGCTGTGTGCACCGCGACCTGGCAGCGCGTAACATCCTGGTGGAGAGTGAGACTCACGTCAAGATCGCTGACTTCGGCCTCGCCAAGCTGCTACCACTCGACAAAGACTATTACGTTGTCCGGGAGCCGGGCCAAAGCCCCATCTTCTGGTGGGAACCCGGCCTCGGCCTCGCCCCCCTCCCTCTGTACTGGCCCCGCCCCTCGGCACTGGCCCCGCCCCACAGCGGCAGCTGCACCCTGCCTCGCAGCTCGGGTACCCTGGCCTCTCCCTTACTCCCACCCCTCTGATCCGGCCCCGCCTCCTCAGTGCCCGGGGCCCGCCCTAGCCCCGCCCCCACAGCGCTGGCCCCCCCAGGCCACGCCCCCTTCCCCGGGTACTGGCTGCGTCCCTCCCCCTCGGCACTGGCCCCTCCCTTCCCCACTGCTGCCTCGTGAGTTGACCCCTCCCAGGTCCCGCCCCGGTTGGCCACAGAATCACCCCCATCCCACAGTCAGGGAAACTGAGACCCCGGAGTTGGAGTCTGACCTTCTCATAGCCCCACCTGCCCTGGACAGCTTCCCTAGCCCAAGGCTGCTCCTTTCCTGTCCTCTGCCGGTGCTCGCACCCCAAGGCCGCCCTGTCCCCTCCAGGTACGCCCCGGAGTCCCTCTCGGACAACATCTTTTCGCGCCAGTCGGATGTCTGGAGCTTTGGGGTTGTCCTGTACGAGCTGTTCACCTACAGCGACAAGAGCTGCAGCCCCTCCGCTGTGAGTCAACGTTCTGCGCCCCTAGCACCCTGGGTCCCTAGCACTTTCCTCCTCCCACCCCTTGGCTATGGCTCACCGTCTCCCCACAGGCAGCCCCTTCCATCACAGAGGACCCCTCCCCCACCACGAATGAGCCCCTTCCTCCCTTCAGGATGGCTTATCCCCCCCTAATCACCTGTTGGCCCCTTCCCCTCCGTCACGGAATGCTCGTCCCCCATCACCGGGCATTCTCTTTGGCCCCAGGAGTTCCTGCGGATGATGGGATGTGAGCGAGATGTCCCCGCTCTCTGCCGCCTCCTGGACCTGCTGGCGGAGGGCCAGAGGCTGCCTGCACCTCCAGCCTGCCCTGTTGAGGTGAGTGCTTGGAAGGACTGACTCAGTCCCACACTCGGGTCTCGGGCAAGCCAGCTGGCCCCTCTGAGTCTCTCCACCACTTTGTCTCTCGGGCGAGAGCTCCTGCTGGGGCATGAGGCTGAACATTCTCAGAGCCACAGTTTACTCATATCCAAAATGGAAATAACAATACCTTATAGGATGAGAACACCCAGCACACAGTGGATGCTCAATAAAATGACAGAGACTCTTATGGCTTATCATCACATCTTGTTTGTTGTTGTCAGTAGTCCTCACTAGAGGACATTTTTTCCCATGTATTTTTAGAAAGAGTAGAAGGGAGGAAAGGAGGGGGAAAGAGAGAGAGACACATCAATTGGTTGTCTCCCATGTTCCCACCCCAACCCAGGTACACGGCCTTGACTGGGAACTGAACCCACGATCCTTTGGTGCACGAAGCCACAGTGGTCAGGGCTATCATCACAACTTTTGTGGAAGTTTCTGCCATGCAGTTGGTTATTCATAAGTTAATTAGCTTGGGCCACAAACATGGAGCCACAAATGTGTGCTGGTGCTGGGGACTCAGCAGAGTCCTCCTGGTAGCCAGCAGAAGCTAACAAAAAATTCTGGTGGGGCCCTGGCCAGTGTAGCTCAGTTGCTTGGGTGTTGTCCTGTGCACAGAAAGGTTGCTGGTTCAATTCCAGGGTCAGAGCACATGCTCTGGTAGGGAGCGTGCAGGAGACAGCCGACTGATGCTTCACTCTCGCATCAATGTTTCTCCCTCTCCCTTCCTCTCAATCTAAAAATCAATACAAATATTTTTTAAAAACATTCTGGTGGGAAAGAGATGAACAGGGGGAAGTGATCGGGGAGGGATGGTCAGGGAGCGCTTAGAAGAGGTGATACCTGGAGGAGGAGCCCATCCATGGGGAGAGCTGGCAGACGGCTTTCTCAGTGGAGGATACAGCAGCTGTAAAGGCCCTGAGGTAGGAATGAGTTTGGTGTATTTAAATAATGTTGTGGCTGCATGGAACAAGGGAGAGGTAATGGAGGAGGGAGTGAGACTTTGTTCTAAGACCCATAGGGAGCCATGGGAGGCTTTGGAGCAGGGGAGTGTTGGAGTCTAAGTATATTTTAAAACTGTGAACAAGAGCCATGTCCTTCCTACCACTCCCATCTGACCCTGTTGTCTCCTCCCACACCCTCAGGTTCATGAGCTCATGAAGCTGTGCTGGGCTCCTAGCCCACAAGACCGACCATCCTTCAGCACCCTGGGCCCCCAGCTGGATGCGCTGTGGAGTGGAAGTCGGGGGTAGCATCCAGAGGCATGAGATGCACACCTTTCCTTCTTGTCTGGAGGGAGAATCTCACTCACTGTCATTTTTATATCTCCTGCATCTCTGGGTTCTTGTCTCAGTGGACTGGCTTTGTGAGTCTGGGCAGGATGCTGCTCCTCTCTAGGCCAGCTACTTCACAGAGATCCCCATGAGTCATCCCTGGCTTGTGCAGCAACAGCAGTTTCTTTGTGACTTTTGGAACTTGTGAAGATTCAAGACAGATGCCTCAATAGGGCCTGCTGAGCCCTGCCCCCAGAAGAGAGGGACCACATTTAAGCTCCTCCTATCTTCCCATCCTCTCAGAGGATGTCTTCCTGTCTGTTTTCAGCAGGAACATTGTGTAGCTTTAAATACATGATCTCAGGCTTCTGTTCACCAATTCTTCTCTCACTGGAGAAAGTCAAGCACAAGAGCAGCTGCTCTGGTTAGAAATTCACTTTTGCCCAGTCGGGCGTGGCTCAGCGGTTGAGCATCAACCTAGGATCCAGGAGATCGGGGTTCGATTCCCGGTCAGGGCACATGCCCGGGTTGCGGGTTGCAGCCAATCAATGACTCTCTCATCACTGATGTTTCTCTCTCTCTCCTCCCTCTCCCTTCCTCTCTCTGAAATCAATAAAGATATATTAAAGAAAAAAAAAAGAAATTCACTTTTTGGGGGAGCAAGAGTGACTGGGACTGTGTGAGGAGGCCAGGAGAAGCTGGGGACCCAGTTCACCCTAACTGTGCCCCAGGGCTTGTCTCCCTGCCTGTACACCAGGGCCCTTTCTGTCTTCACCAGAGGTTTACACATTGATGACCCTGGAGCCTAACAGGAGCTTTTCAGCAGCTGAGGGAAGAAAAGGCATTCTTGGCAGAGGGAACAGCAAGGTCACAGTGAGAGGGCTCAGAGTACAGTTTGTTGGAACTGATAGTTCTGCCACTTACTTGCTG
The DNA here is from genome assembly GCF_964146895.1 of Miniopterus schreibersii. NCBI lineage: Eukaryota > Metazoa > Chordata > Mammalia > Chiroptera > Miniopteridae > Miniopterus > Miniopterus schreibersii. The sequence continues at coordinate 73,638,501 of NC_138105.1, read as the reverse complement.
TGTGACAGAGGGCAAGTTGCTTCCCGTCTTTGGGTCCCAGTTCCATATGCTGGCCCTTCGGCCGTGCAGAGTCAACTTCTGGAAGCTTGTGCAGGTTAAGCCCCACCAAACCTCACCTGCCTGCAAGGCTTTTCTGCCACTTAGCCTCCATGGAAAACTTGTATTCGTCTCTCAAAACCCCACCTATCAATTACCTCCCTGTAGTCTTTGTTGGTGTGCTCCCACCACTCCGTGCAAGCCCTGTACTTCCTTCTGACCCTAGGGGCTGGGGTGCTGACTGTGTCCAGCCTTGTCTCTTCCTACCAGGAGGCTCCATGGGGGCTGGGTGGGGTGGGCACAGAGGGGACTCTGGGGTGTTTGTTGAATGAGTAAAGGAGTTCAGTGGAAGGGATGGTTTATTGCTGGACTTGGGCAATGGGAAACCTTGAGAGGAGTGCCATCTGGGGAGAAATGGGGTTAAAGATGGGGGATAGAGGACCCCTGACAGGCACAATGAGGGCCTTAGGATAGGCCGCAGGAAGAGAGACAGCAGGGTATGGCATTCATTGGCTGGGGCCCTGGAGGACAGAAGCCCTTCCCCCAGCCCCAGCTGCTGGCCTCGGCTCTGTCCTGGGGAACTGATTATAGGCTTTTGGTGGGTGGAGGGAACAGGCTGTTCTGCGTGGGTCAGAGGGTAAGGCCTGGTTGGGAGAGCTAGGCTGTGGGGAGGGGTTCGACATCAGAAGGGCCAAACTAGCTCCCTGTGTGCTCCTCAGGATTGCTGGAAAGATATGGAGAGTGACAGAGAGAGAGATAGAGAGTGCGGGAGAGAGAGAGTGAGAGAGCAGGGGAGAGAGACAAAGACAGAGATCTCAGCCCAGGAAAAGCCACTTGCTTTGGTAAAAAGTGCAAAGTCAGAGGGTTGCAGAGCTGCTCTAAGCTAGAGCAAGACGTTTTTCAGCTCAGGCTCTCTCTGCCTAAGTTTCTGTTCTTGGTAAAACATGGTCATAAGACCTCCTGGGCACCAAGCTGCCACCCAGTAGGTGCTGAGCAAATGCAGCCACATTTGTCCTGGGCCCTTCAGTCTCTGCCCTGCCCTAGGGGACCCTGATGTGAGAGAGGCAGGAGAAAGCCAGCACCCTAGCTCCAGGGCCTAGCCTCCTGCAGCTTTGGGCAAGTGTGGGTTTTGTTATGTGTACCCTTGTAACAACAAGATTCTAGGTGCCCCTGGTCTCAGCTGTCTGAGTGCCCCCATCCCATGACATTATTTCTCTATTTATCTATTTCACTTCTCTAAAATGGTTTAAAAAAATAGTAATAAAAACTCCTCAGTCAGCAGTCTACCCTAGGGAGATACACCCAAGGCCCAGGGAGAGGGACTCCCGCTGTTCTGGGCCCTTCTCAGCCTATCAATAACCAACATTGTGGCTGGATCAGCCCCTGTGTTTATTATGATTACAAGACACCATCAATAACCATCTGGGGACTTTGAAAAAAATAAAGGTTTATTACTTATAGGACCTGGAAATGACACAACACACTTGGGGCCGCAGCAAAGTGGCAGGCAGAGAGAGAGAACACGCTTAGGTCTGGGGCTCTGCTTTTATTGGCATTGAGGATCAGGAGGCCTTGGGTTTTGAAGACTCATCCTTTATTGGTGAATTTAAAACATGACAGTGCTAATTTAACGAGTGAAAGAGAAAAAGCAAGTGGCCCAAATGGTCAGTTATCAAAATCAACCGAAATCTCTAAAACAGAGGAGCTTCACGGGAAAGGTCACCTGGCACTTCATCTAGGTGCTCGGCGGGCACGTGTGTTTTGGAGATCACTGTCACTAAGGCGGTTGCCCTCATAATTAAAGCTTAATTAAGTCAGGCACTAGCATTACAAAGAAGAAAAACAGTGGCAGGCTTACACTGAATTCGCCCTGCCCCTGCCCTTGACCCTCTCCCTGGGCCCTCTCACATGCTTCCTCCCTCCAAGGTCCCCAGCTGGGGCAGGCTGGGCGCCTATAAGGGGGGTGCCTCCTGGGCTCGGGCGCCTCCTGCCACTATGGACCCTCGCCCGCTCCCCTGGGCGCTGGTGCTGCTGAGCCCGGCCCTGGTACTGGCTCTGGGCCGCCCGCCCGCCCCGGAGGCGCCAGAGAAGCTGTGTGGCCACCATTTCGTTCGTGCGCTGGTGCGAGTGTGTGGGGGTCCACGCTGGTCCCCCGAGGCCGGGCGGCCAGTGGCTGGCGGTGACCGTAAGTGCGGCGGGCAGGGGCTGTTTCGGGTCTCTAAGTGGGCACGGGGCGCATGTGGGCGCCGGCTGGGGCGGGTTTGCACAGGCCCCTGGGAGTCCACCTGCCGGCTGTGCGGCGTGTTCCCCGCTTCCCCTGCTGGGCGGACCCCGGGGCGAGGCCCGGGGCGGGAGACAGTCTGGCAAGCGCACAGTCAGGTCCGTCTTTACCATTTCACTATTTTGATCTTCATGCATTTTTGTATTAATTTTAATTTTTAAAAATATTGCATTAAAATATGATTGATTTTGATTGTTGTTGTGGCACTGCCTTAAATTGTGCTCCAGAAGGCCAGTGCTCACTCTCCTCACCCTAGTCCTGGCCCTGGTGCAGAGAGCATAAAACAGGTTTGTGTGCACGTGTGCCACACGTGTCCTGCGTTCATATGTCTGTGACACAGGTACAGACAGGTGTGTAGAGGCACACATGGCAGGTGGGGGCACTGGGAAGGGGTTTGAGGGCATGTACATGTGTGTGCTCATCTAGGGGTGTGTGTGTCCATGTGTACCCACTCTGCACACCCATGTGCATGTGTCACATGTCACTTCTGCTGTCTTCTGCTCTCTAAAGTGTCTGTGGATCCATGTGATAGCTGGCACATGTGAGTGTGCACTGCAAGGGACTCGAGTGTGGGTGTTGGTCAAGCATGCACACGCCTGGATGGGTGATTAAATCTGTGCCCAGTGGACAGTAGGCACAGTGTCACTCACTATTTGTGTGCATGACGAGTGTTTGGTGGGGCACTCAGAGGGATATGACCAGGGGTGTACACACAGAATGGGGGGTCTTCTGGGGTCCCTATCTATGCTGAACTTGACTCTTTCCCCAGGTGAGCTGCTGCAATGGCTGGAAGGACGACATCTCCATGGCCTGATGGCCAATGAGGACCCCATGCTGGTACTCGACCCACAGCCCCTACCCCAGGCCTCTCACCATCACCACCACCACCGCCGCCGGGCAGCTGCCACCAACCCTGCCCGCCACTGCTGCCTCAGTGGCTGCACCTGGCAAGACCTGCTGACCCTCTGTCCCCACTGAGCCTTCCTAGGGCATGACTTTGGGGGAGCCAGAGACCCAGAAGATCTGGTCTGGTCAACTCCTGAAGCCATACAGCACCATAAAGCCACATGTCTGGGGGGACATTGTTGATTACCTCCTGGGACAGGGAACTCACCACCTACCCTAGATCACTTGTCTTCTGTGGGACCAACTGGGGGGAAAAACAGTCTCCACCCTGGCTTGGAGGATCCTTGACTTTACAAAGATGTGAGACACTGAGGATCAAATGTCTTCATATCCGAGGAGCTCCAGGCACCACCCTCTCGGCATTTGACACCCCATCTTGCCATCTCCCCAACAGTAAATAAAACTTCTGCAGAATTCAAAGCAACTTTTTGGATTTTCTCAGGAAAAAAGGATGAGCCTGGGTCACAGTACAAAGTGGGGAAACTAAGGAATAGGGGATGGCTGCTTGCCAAGACCAGACAAGGAGGGAAAGGCCAGGTGCAGGATTCAAATCCTGGGAGGACCTTAATGTCATGTAATGCCCATTTAATGGTACGCACACACACACATGAATATCCAAGTGAATCACAGTGGATATTTATTGATTTAACTCTGGTCATTCTTCTCACTTGTATCCTCCCTTCATCCTGAGATGGGAATCATATGATATAATCTCCTTGCTATAAGGTGGGTCTGTATCTGCTGACCCTTCACATGAGGCTGGCAGAAAGAATACTGGGCAAAGTGTGCAACACACAGTAGGTGCACAATAAATACTTAAAGAAGGGAGAGAAGGCAGGATAGAGGACAGTAGAGCCACAGTCCTAGTGGGAGGCGGTGAGCCAGGGAGGAGAGGAAGTTGGGTGGGATTGGGAAGGGGCCTTGCCAGAAGCAGGAAGCTGAGGTGGGCCCAGTGTCCTATGCAGACAGGAGCAGAGTCACCCCCCTGCCTCTCTCTCCTGAGCCTATCATCAAGCTGGCAGTGAGAATCAGTCTTAGGGGGATATAAACTTAGAGCAATTGGGAGCCATGGTGAGTGTGTGAGCAGGGATGGGGTAAAGTCAGATTGGCATGATCAAGACTCCTGCAGCTCCACTCTGTCTGTATATTTTCTACTGGAAATGAGACTTTTACAAATGATGTAGATTGGTCTGAGTCAAAACTTGTAAATAACTTTTTTTTAAAAAAAAAAAAAGGACCTCCAGGTCTTTGCCAAACATTTTATTTTCTGAGGACCCGTACTCTGCTGCCTGAGGTGCCCGGCCACCACCCCAATGCCTGTGAGGCCCAAGTCCCAGACACTTGTCCAAAGCCAGCAAGGTTGGGGTTCACCAATTTGCTTAGATCTCCCTAATTAGACCCCTGGGATGAGGGGTCAGTCCTGTGTTCCAAGAGCTCAGAGCCACTCAAGGACCTGAACCTCCTCCTTCTCTGGGCACTGGGGTATTTGTGCTGGCCTTGGGCCTAGTGAAGACCCCTCTGGTCCCAATACTGTTCCCTGAGTTCTTGGGGAGCCCAGGTGTGGGGGCTGGGTCCTGCCAGGTACTCCAGGATACTGAGTCTTCATAGCCTCAGAGAGACATCTGCCTCCCTCCTCTGCTCAATATTTCCATCACTACAGCACTTGATACTACAGGCAGGGAGGGTTGGTCCCATTCATGGCCTCTCTGGCTCCTCCTACCATCTGAGGGGTCCAAGACCCAGTATCTGAACCCCTTTCCCTGGCTGAAAGAATGCTTCTCCCTCCCTTCAGCTGCATGTGAACCCAGGAATTCCCAATTGGCTTTGAACCACGGCCAGAACTCACCCACGATTAAACCACTGCAGATTCACTACCAAGGAGAGGCTGGCCACTATTTAGGGTTCAGCACATGATCAAGGTCGGGGCTGGGATGTGGGACTTTGACTCAAATAGGATGGAAGTAGCAGCAGCAGCTGGAACCCTGGCAGAAGTGCTGCTGCTACAGAAAGAGATGGTCCTTCCAGTTGAGAGTCTAGGAAGGATGACGAACATGGTCTAAGCAGTACTGGGTGAGTTTTGAAGGATGTGTAGGAATTTACCACAAAACTATTCACTCATCAGCCCTGGCTGGTGTGGCTCAGTTAGTTGAGAATCGTCCCAGGCACCAAGAGGTGGCTGGCTCGATTCCTGGTCAGGGTACATGCCAGGTTGCGGGCTCAGTCCCTGGTGAGGGGCACACAGGAGGCAGCCAATAGATGTTTCTCTCTCATCGATATTTCTCTCTCCCGCTCCCTTCTTCTTTCTCTAAAGTCAATAAAAACATATTGAAAAAATAAACAACAAAAAACTATTCACTCATCAAACCCTCCCTGGCACCCGCCTATGCCCTAGGAGGTCAAAAGTCTCAGCTTCTTGAGAGGAAAATGTTCCCCTTTCCTGTGGGGGTGCAGACAGGAGCCTAGAGGCTAGGGGCCCTGACACCACCTCAGAAGATCTGCATTCGCTTGCCACAGATGAGGTTGGGCCGGCTCAGTGCATCCCACATGAGCCACATCTCATACGGCAAGAAGCGGTGCACCAGCAGCAGCTCGCGGTAGAAGCAGGGATCAAAGGAGGACAAACGTGGTGAGGGGAGCCAAATGCCGGGAGTGCGGATACCACTGTGTGAGGCGGGCTTCAGGCCCTCCTGCTTCAGGCACATGCCCAGGAAGACATCATCGATGGGGAAGAGCTCTAGAGTGGGGGCAGCCCTGCGCAGGGCAGCAGCCGTGAAGCGGGACAGCAGGAAGCCACCACCTCCACAGTAGGGTGGGTAGTGCTCATCCTCTGTCACTATCTTTGGCACATAATATTTGCTTCCGGGGGTCCGGATGGGGCCCACGTATTGGATCAGTTGCCCCACAAAGAGGTGGTGGTCAGGGTTGTGGCCCTGCAGGTAGGAGACCATGTTGTCTGTGTGTGCAAAGACATCATCGTCTCCGTTGAGTATGAAGCTGGCTTTGGTGCACCGAGTCTCCTGCCACCGTAGGAAGAGCACCTGCAGGTGGGTGGACAGGGCATATGGGCTTAAGGGCTGGGACAGTCAGCCTCAGGTCCCTGTTGGCTGCCCCAGCCCATCGAGCCCTGGTGAAGATGTGTCCCCGGTCAATATAGCCTGGGTTCAAGGCCTCCCACCCTGTGACGTGACCTCAGCAACCAACTGCTCCTCTCTGTGCCTCAGTTTCCAACTTTCCATTCAGGCCTCATCTCAGGGCCTGCCTAAAGGATTGCTGGGGATCCAGAGAGATGTTCTGTAAAGCGCCAAGAAAACTGTCACATTTACGTTTATTGCTATTCCTTCAGCCTCTGCCTGGCTGAGTGCTGCTGTTATATAATTACTTGTGTGGTTGTCATTGAACATCTACCTCCCCTACCAGACTCTAGGCTCCCCCTGGGTGGGGGCTGTGTCTCCTACCCGTGCCATGTTCCCAGCACCCACTTTGGGCTCAATGCCTCCCAGGGGCTAGATTCATGTTTGTTAAGTTAATGTTTACCATGTCCTTTGGTGTTTTGTGTTAAGACTATGGCATGTTGAAGGGTCCTGGCCCCCTGCTTGCTTTAGCTTTAGTTTCCTTCATAATAACATTTGCTGCCTGCCAGGTACTATCCTCAGGGCTTACCCTGCTTTGAATCCCTAATGCAAGCACAGGAGGCAGGTGTGGTCTTCAATCCCATTTACAGATGAGGAAATGGAGGTGTCCAGAGACAGTGCCTTGAGCAAGATCACATAACACAGAAGTAGCCCCTTGAGGTCTTGAACCTAGACCTGCCTGTACCTACTAGGAGCAGGAACCTGAACTGGGTCTTACTCAGCTTGCTCCACCCCAAGCCCCCAACCTGGGTTGATCCTTGGAGCCTCCAATTCCTCCTCTGCATGTGGATTCTCTCTACCTGTCATGGGTTCTTGTCCATCAAAAACATCTTTATTGCCTGGCCAGAGTGGTTCAGTTGGTAGAACGTCATCCCGTGTACAAAAAGGTTGCTGGTTCGATTCCCGGTCAGGGCACATACCTGGGTTGTGGGTTTGATCCCCAGTTGGGGAGCGTATGGAAGGTAACTGATCAATGTATCTCTCTCTCTTTCTCTAAGCTTGTCCTCGGGTGAGGATTAAAAAAAAAAAAAAAAAAAGTAAGTCTTGCCCTGGCCAGTTTGACTCAGTGGTTAGAGCATTGGCCTGGGGACTGAAGGGTCCCAGGTTCGATTCTGGCCAAGGGCACGTACCTTGGTTGCAGGTTCAATCCCTGGCCCCAGTTGGGGCATGTGCGGGAGGCAATCAATCGATGTGTCTCTTTCACATCGATGTTTCTCTCTCTCCCTTCCACTCTCTCTGAAAAGCAATGGAAAAAATATCCTTGGATGAGAAAAAAAGTCTTTATTGAGTACCCACTGCACAGACTGGGCCTCCTGGGGAGACAGAACCAAACCAAATAAACGAGATGTGTTCTGTCCAGTACCTGCCTCCCCCCACCCCATTGCCAATATTATTTGAGAGCCTGGCACTGGTCCAGGTGCCTATTATCTCAGGGCTAATATCAGGGCTGATGTAATCCTTACAGCAGCCCTCAGAGGTGGGTGAGTCCAATTAATATCCCAATTTCCCTGATGAGGAAACTGAGGCACAGAGAGGTGAACCATCATTAAGGGCAGCACGGAGCCTGAATTTCAACCTGGGTCATCAGGTCTCTATAGCCAGGCTTGTGGTCTCTGGCCAGCCTGCACCTTCTCCCTGCCTCCCCTCGAGGAAATGAACTTCAGATGCCATGAAGACAGTAGAGGGGGTAAGGTGGGGGTAGGGGTCTGCTGGTCCCCTTGGGCCCCGAGAGGAGATGGTGGTGAACTGGGAAGGAAGGACAGGTGGCCTGATCAGGTGACTTCCCGCCAGCCTACCTGCTTGAGCGTGAGGTTGAAGAAGGAGTCATGGAAGTCCCACTGCAGGATGTCACCATAAACCCTGGCCTCCAGCGCCAGCAGCTGGTTGACCTTGCGAGCCTCGTTCGGTTCTGGGACCGTGCCCACCAGGAAGAGAAGGCGCAACCGGAGGCCCTGCACCATCCGCTCGCGGCCCCAAGTGCGCCGCACCAGCTCCCGGCGCTCGTAATTGCTGGGCGACGACTTGATGACCAGCAGCAGGAAGACTGGCTGCGCGCACTTGCTCAGCGGAGCGTCCTGCAGCAGCTGGAAGTCGCGGCAGTGCTTGTGCAGCAGGAAGTCACGCACGTGCTGTGGCTGCTGGGCGAAGTCCGGCAGCTTGGCCACGGAAAAGTTGGCCTGGCAGGGGGCGGGCGGGGGAAAGGTGGGCGGAGGTCCCCAGGTCAGAGCCGTGGGGGTGCCCAGCGGCTCTTTCAGGTCCCCACAGGAAAGTGGTGACATGTGCAGACTGAAGAGGAGGAAGAGGAGAGTGAAGGTGCAGAGGACCACAGTCAGGACCACTTCTGTCTTCAAGGGCCGGAAACACTTCATCGTGGTCTCCGGATTTGGGACTGGTCCAAGGGGACGCACCTGGGGAGAACACTCACTGACGATCCGGATGGGCCAAGCACTTTTGCTGAGCCACCTGTGGACCCCAACACTTGGCTGCAATGTACAGTTGCTCAGGTTAGTAAACTATTGAAATTTTCCCCCACCTAGTCCCCCTATACCTCATCTCCTCTGGCACCCCAACTCAGGTTGACTCTGACAGTTGCCCAGGCCCTGCTAGGGATTCCATATTTACAAAGAAAACTGAGACACAGGTATGCCGACAGAGCCCCCGAGACTCAGTGTGCCCAGAATCCGCCCCTCCATTTCCAACCTGGTCCTCTTTGTCCTGGCCTCAGAGATGGCCCAGGAGCCTCCCAGAGGGAGAGAAAGCTCCCTTTTTACCAGCTGAGAGCTGCTGAGATCCTTCCTGCTTCCCTGTCACCTGCCCCTCTAGGGAGCGCTGAGCTCTGGGATTCTGATGCGACCATCGCCCATTCTCCTCGACTACAGTAAAACCTTGATTAACGGACTAATTCTAGTGAGGGGGTATCCATGAAGGCCGAAAGTCTGTTATATAAGAAAGTAGTTTTTCCGAATGCGTATGTTGAAAAATTGACAAATTAGTTAGTTTACCTGTTTTTACTTATGTAGACATGTTTGTTTAATTAAAATTAAGTATGTATGAAAAGTTTAACTTCACAGAAAAGTTTTATATATGTATTACAGTAATTTTAAATTTATACTGAATAGGTCTAGTAAATGCGTGCATTCACCAGTCCCCGGGAGTAAACAAATTCACATATAAGAACATCAAGTCACATGGCGCACAGCAGAACCAATTACTGCGACATGCTGTGCGATCACGTGCTAGTCATTCCCGGACCGCTGTTTGCTAGCAGTGACTCTTGGATTTAAATATGTAGACTATAGTTGTAGATACGTAATATTTATTTATGTCAGCGAAATTACTACAGTGTTTTTTCCAACATATGGCCTATTCACTAAAATTTGTTAAAAATAACAGTAAATTAATAAAAAAATAACCTGTTAATTTAATTATGAGCAAATCTTGGTTAAAAGCATTTTAAAATTAACAGGGTGTCAATTTTCATATATGACATACAGACTGGAAATTTTGTCGATTAAATCCGAAGTCCATTAAATAGAGGTCCGCAAAATCAAGGATTTACTGTATTTTTAATGATCTTTTGGCCTGAGCGTGGTCCCTTGCTCCTTACAGATCCCTCAGGCCCAACATGTATCAAACAAAGCTACCTTGTTTGGCGAGCTCCTACTCCTCCTTTAAAATTCATCTCAAACAATCCATTTTCTAGGAAGCTCTCTTTGACTCCACAGGAAGAATACTGGTTCCCTGTTTGGTACCTTTAGCCCTGTCTCCTGCTCTGGCTCAGTCCTGATCCCAGACACATGTCTGTGTCTGGCTTTGCCTTCCCAAGACTGGGGGTCCTGGCATCAGCCAGCATGAGGCAGACGTGTGGGGGAAGCAGGGAGTGTTTGAATGAATAAATTTATGAATAAAGTAAATTCATTAAGCTTCTCTCTGGCAAACTCTTATTCAAACTTCAAAACCCCAGCTCTAATATCTCCTCCTCCTAGAAGCTTTTCCTCCCCATATCTAGGCAGAGCCCTTGGTCTCCCTTCTAGGTCCCTTTCCCAGGCTCCCCTAGACTCCTTCAGTGTCCTTTTGTTTAGGAAGGTGGTGTTTGTGCTGTTTTCAGCCCTAAATTTGAGGATCTATTTTTCTAGAGCATCATGAAAGTGCTGGGTTAGACCCAAGACAGAACTTACCCATACAGCAAACACTTATTGGCTTACCCCAGGGCAGTGAAGACTCTGGAGCATAACTCCTGGGTTTAACTACTGACTCCATCACTTCCTGGCTGTGTGCCTTCCACATCCTGGACCTCAGTCTCCTCAGCTATAAAGGGGGCATCTGAACAACCCCCAACTCACAGGGCTGTGCAGGTGTGAAGGGAGCTCTCAGCACCAGGCGCCTAAGTGGTCATTCAATGAGTGTTAGTTGAATGAATATGTGAATCTCAGCACTTACCTCAGCTTGCCTCAGGAAGTCCGTGCTGGTCTGAGGTCTCCTCTCTCTCCCCACTGATACCTGGAACAGTGTGGAGCAGTCAGGGGGTTCTGGTAGGACCCTCCTGCCCCAAGCGACCCCACCTAGCTATTGCCGGGGGGGTGGGAGGCAAGCAGGAGAATAGTTTCCTATTTCCATCTACAGCCTCAAATTGGTGCTGCGCTGGGGACAGGTCTACCTCCCCAATGTTCCCATTGCTGTCTCTGCATACCGCCTGACCAAGGCCTCTCCAGCCAGATGTCTCCCAGAAATGAGATTCATTTCCCACCCCACAGGTCCCTCTGTGAGACCTTGAGAAAGAAGCTGGACCTATCTGAGACTCCATGTAAAATGAGGGGAATGAACTCTGTGTAAAAATGTTGGCACAGTTCTGCCTCAGGACCATTGCACAGGCGTTCCCTCTGCCTGGCATGCTTTTCCCCAGATTTGCACACAGCATCCTCATTTCCTTCCTGTTTTTGTTCAGATGTCCCCTTCTCAGGGAGGCCTCCTCGGAACACACCATCTCATTGATCCCCCATTTTCTTCCACAGCACTTTCCACCTCCTAAAATATATAATAAAACTTTTCTAAGTGTATTGTTTCTTATCCATCTCCTCTACCAGAACATAAGCACCATGTGACTTGTCATGGTCACCGTTTTATCCTCAGCTCCCAGGACAGTGCTTGTTATACAATAGGTGCTCAATAAAAGTGTGTGGAGTGAATGATGCAGGAATGAATGCTGTTTTGCCACAGCATCTGAAAAAATACTGACTCTCCGAATGAATTTATACACTCATTCATTGAAGTAAATATTTATTGTGTGTCTATATGCCACCTCCTGGTAGCTGGGGACACAATGGTGAACAGGCACAAAGTACCTAAATGTCTCTGCCACTATGGAACCCACACTCTCAAGGGGGACAAACACTAAATAATAACATTGATGAAATGATACAAGGAAGCCCCTAATTTAGGGGAGACAAATCCAGATACCTGTGGGATCAGGGCTGGGCCAGAAGAAGGTACCAGGATATTGAAGCTGAGGCTTTGAAGGACGAATAGGAGTTCACCAAGGTAGAAGAAAAAGCAAATGCAAAAGCATAGAAAAGAAAGGTATATTCAAGGACCTGCAAACAGTTTATTTTGCTGAAAAGTAGAATTTGGAGTGGGGGTGATTTCTGAGGCTAGGAGATGTGTGGCCAGACCCTGTAAAGACCTTGAATGCCATGCTGAGAAGTGGGACTGTCTCCTGGGGGCAGAGAGGGGGAATCATGGAGGGTGTGTCAGCAGGGAGCAGAGAGGTCAGATTCAGATTTATTGTGTGGTCCCTGAGTTGCCCTGAGTTGACCTTGGCAAGTTGTTTCCCCTTGGGAACCTGTTTCCTCATCAGGACATGGGAGTACTAAGACACTCAGAGTCACTTGGAATTGTTCACTAAAGGGTGTGGCTAGAACAGGCCATACTGCTCTGGGTTGTTTGCCCTCAGTGTACTGGTAAGATTTATTTCACCATAAAAAATGGTAGAACCTGCTGGATAGAACCTACTTCCTCCAACACCCACCAAAAAAGCTATGTGTTTTCATTGGCCAAGAACCTCCTGGGGTACATCTGCCAGGTGTGGGTGCTCTTAGGCACCCCTCACTCCTGTCTCCCCCATCACCAGGGACGTCTGCCCCATCTCATTTGGTCCAGCCATACTAACCTCTCCACAGTTCCTTAACCACCCAGGCTCAGCCTTTTGCACTGCCATTTCTTTCACCTGGGAAGCCCTGCCTTCCTGCTCTTGCCCTTGATCTTCAGATTCAGCCCAATGCGACCTTGATAAGGGAAAACTCGGTCTAAAATGGCCAAGAGTCCATGTGGCCCCCTCCCCAGGGCTTCCCCTATTGCCATCCTATGTTCCCGCAGCCCCAAACGGGAAAGGGCCTTTCCCCCGCCCTAAGCAAGGTAGAGCTGCCACGCAGGGGGAAGCATGTGTGTATATAACTCCTTGCCCGACTGTGCTCTGGGCTCAGACTTTGGAGTTGGACTCCTCTGGGCCCCCCAGCGTAAAATAAACCTCCTGAACCCCGAGCCTCCGAGTGCCGCTTGGTCTTTCCATAAGGTGAACGTCTCCGGTTCCGCAACATTTTGGTTCTCTGACCAGGAAGCCCAAACGCGCTGGCCCCTCGCAGCCACCAGTTTGGGTGGGAGCGCGGGGCAGCAGACGACAAGGAGGAGTCGCAGGGGAGAAGGCGCCCCTGCCCTGATTTGGCAGTCACCGATCCGGCTGCCTCCACTCGGCCCCGCACCGCGGCCCAGCACCGCGGTTCCTGCCGGACTTGAGGCGGCGAGGCGGGACAGGACCAGGACCAGGGCATCGGACACGGTAAGGCCCCGGGGCCCCAACCAAGTCAGGCCTGCCCGAAGGGGTGGAAGGGGAGCCCCATCACCTCCCAAGGACCACTAGTGGTCCCCAGGTAGGGTTAACCAGGGAGGGAATGTCATAACCTCTGAATGACTGAGAGTGTGAATGCGAGTGAATGTGTCTGTGATCCCACGGCACTAGCCGTGGGCCCCAATCCGTATCCATAGTCGGCCATAAGGACATAACGGTGACTCAGCTTCGCTGACCGGGCCCGGGGATTATACGGGTGCACCTTAGTCAAGGCGGATCCAAGTTGCCCTGAGGCAGCGGATGGACGGGCATCTGAAAGGCCCCTCTGGGGATCCCCCCCCTTTGTCTGTATCCGATACCATACACGGGAACATGGGAGGACGTCAGGGAAAGCCCACCGTGCTAGACTGTATGCTGAAAAACTTTGAGAAGGGATTTTTCGGGGACTATGGCATCAAAATGACTCCTAGCACTCTTCGCACTTTGTGCGAACTTGAATGAACCACCTTCGGGGTCGGTTGGCTCTTGGGGGGGAACCTTGGATGTCCCCACAATCCGCTGGGTCTGGCAAGTTGTCACCGGAAAATCCCGGCCACCCAGACCAGTTTCCTTATATAGATTCCTGGTTAGAAATAGCGCAGACTCTCCCCTCTTGGGTACAGTTCTGCACCAATAGGCAGGGAGAGGCTAAGGTCTTCGTTGCTCAGCCTGAAGGAAAACAGATCCCTTGAGTTTTTGCGGGAGACCAAGAAGAAAGTCAGCCTCCTAGCAGCAGCCCTCAGAGAGGAGGGGTCAAGAGGGCAAAAGAAGACTCGCAGGCCAAAGGGGGGAAATCGACGGACCCCACTGGCGGCAGATCAGTGTGTCTATTGCAAGGAGACTGGGCACTGGAAAAATGAGTGTCCCAATAAAGGAAAACCTTGGAAACCTAGCAAATATCAAGGGGAGCCACAATAAGGCAACCTTGTTGGGTTAGCCAGCACAGGCTCTGACTGAAGGGGACCGGCCTCGATATTCCTCGGCTTCCACAAGCCCATGGTCAGGATGGATGTTGGGGGCCAAAATGTGACTTTTATGGTAAACACCAGAGCAGAACACTTGGTAGTCACTATGCCTGTGGCCCCCCAGGGAGGAGGACAGCCACAATACTTGGAGCGACCAGGGACCGGGCTGTCCAGAAATCCTTCTGCCAAGCTCGCTGTGTGAACTCGGGGGCCATCGGGTGCGGCCTGAGTTCCTGCACATGCCTGAATGCCCCACCCCTCTCCTAGGCCCAGACCTCCTCTCTAAGCTAGGGGCCCAGATCACCTTTGGACCAGGAAGGGCTACCACCCTGCAGCTACACCCCAGTAGCAAAGACTTTGCACCCCTCATTATGGCGGTTGTCACCCCAAGAGAGGAAGAGTGGAGGCTGTTCAGCATACTGGAATGGAGTGAAAACTCCCCCAGGTTCCAGGCGGAATTTCCTCTCGTCTGGGCTGAAGATAACTCTCCTGGACTCGCCCTCAATCGGGCCCCAGTGGTAGTTGAGCTAACACCTGGCGCTTGTCCACAGAGGCAAAGGCAGTAAGTATCCCATCTCCTGAGAGGCACCCTTGGGTATCTGAGACCACCTAGTCAAGCTCAGGGACTCTGATATCCTGGTCTAATGCGAATAGGCTCGGAACATTTCCCTGCTGCCTGTCAAGAAACCCGGGGGTGGATACCGGCCAGTGCAGGACCTCCGGGCCATCAACAAAGTAACTGTCTCCTTGCATCCAGTGGTTCCAAACCCATACACCCTCCTCAGCCAGGTCCCTGACACCACCTCATGGTTCACCTGCCTAGACCTAAAGGATGCCTTCTTCTGTCTTTGGCTCGCACCCCAGAGCCAGCCCTTATTTGCCTCTGAATGGACAGACCCAGACCCAGGAAGACAGGTGCAACTGACCTGGACCCGGTGACCACAGGGTTTTAAGAACTCACCCACCCTGTTCAGAGAGGCTCTAGCCACTGACTTAGCCGCTTACCCGCGAGAGGCTGTCCAATGCACCCTTATCCAGTACATGGATGGCCTACTCCTCGCCAGCGAAACCAAGGAAAATTGCATGGCAGGAATGCAGGCCCTCCTCAAATCACTGTCAGAAGCTGGGTGTCACGTCTCATGGAAGAAGGCCCAGATCTGCCAACGCCAAGTCTGGTACCTCGGGTTCCTCCTTTCACAGGGCCGCCGGGCCCTAGGACCCGAGAGAAAGAAGGTGATCACCTCGCTGCCGTGACCTCAGACGAAGAGAAGCCTTCGAGAGTTCCTAGGGGCTGGGGGTTTTGCCGGATCTGGATTCCGGGCTTCTCGGCAACAGTGAGACTGCTTTATGCTGCCTTAGCCGGTCCCGATGGGAGTCCTCTGTGTTGGACAGAGGAGGCAGAGGAGGCATCCGGAGCACTGAATCAGCCCTCGGACAAGCCCCTGCACTGGGATTGCCTGACACTGAGAAACATTCAACCTGTTCATCCACGAAAAGGACAAGGTAGCTCTGGGGCACTCACACAGCCTGTCGGTCCGTGGCAAAGGCCCATTGCATACCTGTCTAAGAAACTGGACTCAGTGGCCGCTGGATGGCCCCCCTGTCTCCGTACCTAGCAGCTACCGTCTCCTCAAGGAAGCTGACAAACTCATCCTCGGACAGGAACTGAATGTCAAAGTACCACACCCGGTTGTGTCACTCATGAACATCCCAGGGCACAGGTTCCTCTCAAATTCCCACCTAGTTCAATATCAGGGTTTGCTCTGCGAGAACCCCCGCATCACCCTGGAGATTGTGCGCACGTTAAACCCGGCCACCTTCCGCCTCACAGAGGAAGGTGAACCGGATCATGACTGCATGGAGGGAACTGATGAGGTCTGTGCGAGTCACCCGGACCTGCGGGACCAGGCCATCCAAAACCCGGACCTAACACTGTTTTGTGATGGCAGCAGCTATCTCCAGGAAGGCGTCCGCAAGGCAGGGTATGCAGTAACCACATCTGAAGAGGTCTTAGAAGCAAAGGCCTTGCCCGCTGGGTGGTCAGCACAGAGGGCTGAACTGCAAGCTCTGATCCAGGCCCTAGCCCTTGGCAAGGGCAGGCGGGTTGACATCTACACTACTCCCACTACGCATTTGCCATGGTCCACATACATGGGGCCATCTAAGAGGAAAGAGGCCTCCTCACAACAGCGGGAAAAACTATTAAGAATAAAGCAGAAATCTTAAAACTACTAGAAGCTGTTTGGCTCCCAAGGGAAGTCGCCATTCTCCACTGGAAAGGACACCAGAAAGGAACTGACCTCATTGCGAAGGGAAAACGCTTAGCAGACAAGGCAGCGAAAGCAGTTGCGCAGCAGGAATCGTCCCATCCAAACCCAACTCCAGTCCTTGCCCCAGTAAAAGATTCTCGCCAGCCTAAGTACACCCCTAAGGAGACTAAATGGGCCAAGGAAGAAGGGGGTACCCTCATAGTGCAGGGCTGGTGGTGACTACCGAATGGCCGCATCACAGTCCTGGTAACCCTCGGGCCTCACCTGGTATCCGAGTACCATCAGCTCACTCATCTTGGAAAAACTGCCCTGGAAACCCTTCTGAAAAAACAGTATTACATCAGCCACCTGCAGGCGCTGTGCCAAGCAGTAGGGGAACGGTGAGCCACCTGTGCCAGGAACAACGTGCATTCCATGCCTTGGCCCTCTCCTGGGGTCCAGAGAACAGGAAACGCTTTTTGAGGACCTAGAGATAGATTTCACAGAGGTCCTGCCCAATTGCGGTTACAAGTATCTCCTGGTTTTAGTTTGCACATGCTTAGGATGGGCCGAAGCATTTCCCACTGGGACTGAAAGAAGCAGAGAAGTCACGAAGGCCCTCCTACGGGAGGTCATCCCTAGGTTCGGCCTACCGCTGAGCACCCACAGTGACAACGGACCAGCCTTCATAGCTGAAATCATCCAGACCCTGTCGAAGGCCCTCGGCGTATCATGGAAACTCCACACAGCATATCGACCTCAGAGCACAGGGCAAGTAGAGCACATGAACCGTACCCTTAAGGAAACATTAACCAAATACAGCCAAGAAACCAGTCTCTCCTGGGTAGATCTACTGCCCTTGGCCCTGCTACGTACCCGTTGCATCCCTGGAAAGTTAGGCTTTTCCCCCTTTGAGTTAGTATATGGAAGGCCTCCCCCAAGTTTAGGAAGCATCCCGGGAGACCTACATCAAGTGGGGGACCAGAGCCTGACAGAACAACTCCAGGCCCTGGGAACTAGCCTGTCAGAACTACAGCAGTACACAGTTGAAAGGGCCCCCATCCCTCTAGGGACCCCAGTCCATCCATTCCGGGCTGGAGACCTAGTATGGGTCAAGGACTGGAAAAAGGAACCCCTCAGGCCACATTGGACAGGACCCCACACTGTAGTTTTAACCACTGCTCTAAAAGTTACAGGTATCACCCCTGGGTCCATCGTTCCAGAGTCAAGAAAGCCCACGACATTCCTGAGGAGGAGTGCTCGGATGACTGGAGAGCCAGCCCGGACCCAGGTGACCCCCTCAAGATCCGGCTAAGGCGGGCAGCTACCTGCTGAGCACAGGAGACCTCTGGTTCCTGGTTGCAGCTGCGTTCATCACCCTGATCCTTGGACTTGGACTTACTGCGACAGCCCCTCCTGAGTGGACTTTACCTGCTAGAGTTGTAGCGTTTACTATTTACTGCACCCTGGCATCATGCATTTTCTTAGGAGAGGAATGCTGCTACTTCGCGAGCCAGTCAGGAATAGTTACCAAAGTAAAGGAACTCAGGGAGAGAGTCAAACAACCGAGGGAGCAAGAAACTGCCGGGGATGGTGGGGACAAGGGTAATGATCCTCCCGGTTACACCGCTTGCGGGGCCACTCATCACCATTGCCCTCGTTGTCACAATAGGTCCTTGCCTCCTCAACCTACTAATGAGGTTCATTGAAAATTCAGTCTCCCCTATGCTTCCATGTCATTGAATCTATTCTGCTCGTCAATTTATTAAGTTCTTTAGATTCCATGTATAACCTAGATCATGTGATATTTTTCTTTTGCTGCCTGGCTTATTTCACTTAGCATAATATTCTCCAGGACCATCCATACTGTCCCAAAGGGTACGAGCTTCTTCTTTTTTACAGCTACATAGTATTCCATGGTGTAAATGTCCCACAGCTTTTTAATCCACTCATCTACTGATGGGCACTTGGGCTGTTTCCAGATCTTAGCTATTGTAAACTGTGCCGCTATGAACATAGGGGTGCATAAATCCTTTCTGATGAATGTTTCAGGATTCTTAGGATACATTCCTAGGAGCGGAATCACTGGGTCAAACAGCAGCTCCATTTTTAATTTTTTGAGGAACCTCCATACTGTTTTCCATAGTGGCTGCTCCAGTCTGCATTCTTGAGACTGACCAAAGGTCAGAGGGATGGAGGGGGGCCGGGGGGTGGAGGGGGAGAGAGTAACCAAAGAATTTATGTGCACATATGCACAACCCAAGGACACGGACAATGGTGGGGAGAGTGACTGGGGAGGGGGAAGGAACGGGGGGGGGGGAATGGGTCATTGGGGAGAAAAAGGGACATTTGTAACACTTTAAACAAAAATAAAAATTATAAAAAGTTAAAAAAGAAAAAAAAGAAAAAGAAAATTCAGTCTCCCGCCTAACCATAGCCAAGGTCCTAGCTTTACGAGGGTATTGGCTGCTAAATAACTTTAATGATACCCTCTGAGGCTTGCCACCCCCAGGGCATCAAAGGGGGGAATGATAAGGGAAAACTCAGTCTAAAATGACAGTTGTCCCCCCCCCCCACCACCACCACTTTCCTGCGATGTTCCCGCGCGTGCCAAACCAGAAAGGACTTTTTCCCCGCCCTAAGCAAGGTATAGCTGCCACGCAGGGGGAAGCATGTGTGTATATAACTTCTTGCCCGACTGTGCTCTGGGCTCAGACGTTGGAGTTGGACTCCTCTGGGCCCGCCGGCGTAAAATAAACCTCCTGAACCCCGAGCCTCCGAGTGCCGCTTGGTCTTTCCATAAGGTGAACCTCTCCGGTTCCGCAACAACCTCCTTAGAGGGGCTCAACCTCCCAGCTAGTACACCACACTCTGGCTTTGCTTCTTTCTGCGGCTCTCACCACTGTTGGACAAATCTACTCACTTCTCTCCTGTCCATCTCCCCAACCAGCCTGGAGCCCCAGAGGTGGGGTCTGGCATCTTGTCCAAAAGCTGTGTCCCCACTTGATGCTCACTGGTGTTTTTTGCCAGAGGGAAAAATACTAATGATGACCCACATGTTAGCCATTTCCATGTGCTTCACTTCAGCCTAACTCCACTGAAGGTGACAGCAGCCACTGGGGGGCATAGGGTGCATGGGGGTGGGGTCCTCGGAGAATGCATTGGATTCAGGGGGCAGGAACAAGAGACACTGAATATTCCCCACTCTAAATATTCCTAATGTGCTAACGACCCCCATATTCACGACACTGAGATATTCGTGATGTGTTTAATGAGCAAGTGCTGATCGTTAGTGAAGTGCTGAATATTAATGACCCACCAAGTATGCAGGAGGCACCCAGTATTTACAATACATGACATAGTTGTAAAGCAACAATTAATAGTTGACTTGGAGGCCTCAAGGTGATTCTGCACAAGACACTTCACACAAGACACTCTCAATTTCCAAATGAGGAAACTGAGGCTTGGAAAAGGTGAGTCTTGGATCCCCCTCCAGGCCCATCAGACACACGCCCACCCTCATCTCCACCCTAGCTCCATCCAGCTCCAGGGGCCACAGGCCTGAGTGCCTCCAGCTTCCAAATCAGGAAAACAACAGCTTGTTCCCCCCTTGTCCAGCAGCTAGGAGGACTGAGACGGCTGATGCCCTTGAAGCAGCCATGGTGTCCCCTGGGGAAGGACATCTTGACCTGGCTATTGGCCATCCTGGGACCCCTGGACTTTGGCATCCTTGCCTGCAAAGTTGGATGGTATCAGCTGCAAACTCATGGTTACCCCTGTCAGTGCGGTCATCATTGCTCCTGCACTTTCACCAACTGTCCCCTGGGATTTGGATGGGGATGTGGAACATTCCTAGGCTGTCAAACGGAGAATTGAAGGGTGGGGGTGACAGAAGCATCTGGAAGAACCCTATTTGTATGCATAATGATCTACGTCCTGGGAAAGGCTGGAGGACCAAGCAGTGGTCCTTTCTATAAGTCATTCATTTATGAAGTGCCAACAATGACAATATTAATATCAGCAGCCGCCATTATGACTTGTACACTAATGACTGCTCTGAGCATTTGGGTCTGTGCCATGTCCTGGTCTAGGTTCTGGGCACACAGACAACTTGACAGAGAAACCCCAGTGCTCGGGGAGCTGATGTGCTAATGGGGGCAGAGAGGTGGGGAACAAGACAATTTTCTGGAGACTCATGAATGGGAATCAGGGTACTTGCAGGAGGGGGTTTAAACCCTTGCCTGTGGATGAGTCCCTGTGGTTCTCACTGGGCCATCCAGGGGGGCCCTAGGTTCCAGTTCCCAGGTGGGTGGGTGAGCTGGGCACAGAGAGGGCACCCACCTACCAGAGGTCAGTCACACAGCCAACCGAGACTGAGGAGTGTTCGTGGGATTTGGACCCTGACCTGCTGAATCTGAGGGTGATCCCTCACCGTTTTGTAGTAGTGATGGCTTGGCCTTGTAGTAGTGATGGTTGGTCCCCTATTTACAGGGAGCATGAGTGGCTTTTGTAAACAGAAAAAGAAGAAAAACCCCCAGTAAAGATAATTCCCTAGAAAGGTGTGTTCTGCACTCTGCTTTAGTAAAACCGTGTGTACAGGTGGATTTATGCAAACATACACCTGATAGTCACACTAATGAACACCTGGATGTGGAAGAAGGGTGGCAGGTGCCCTTTAGACTTTCATATCTGATGTTTTTAGTCCCAGGGTTTAACGTATTGGCTCACTGGATGAGCTGGTCCTCCCCTACCACAGAAGCTGGAAGGAGTCCAAGAAGAAATCTGAGGCTGGACTGAAGCTTCTCATTAAATGCCAGCCCTGTCCCAACTGAGCTCAAAGGGCATCGCTGGGCTTATTTCCTAGTTGGGGAAACTGAAGCTTCATGGTTCCTTTCTGTGGGAACCTCCTGAAGGACCCCTACACATCCAGGTTGGTCAGGACCCTCCTCTAGGCCTGTGCTTAGAGCCCAGCAATCTTCACATTTTTTGTCATGCAGAGATCAATGTCACAAATGAGAACACAATGAGCAGCATAATCAGGATTAGAGTTAACACACCAGGTCCTGCATGTGGCCTCTCCACCATGTGCTCATCTATACTCCATATCTACACTGAAAGGTAAGGCCAAGGTAGCCTTGTTTTTATGGATAGGGAAACTGAGGCCAGAGAAGTCAAAAAACTCATTCAAGG
Source organism: Miniopterus schreibersii (assembly GCF_964146895.1). Taxonomy (NCBI): domain Eukaryota; kingdom Metazoa; phylum Chordata; class Mammalia; order Chiroptera; family Miniopteridae; genus Miniopterus; species Miniopterus schreibersii. The sequence continues at coordinate 73,616,863 of NC_138105.1, read as the reverse complement.
AAGGTCAAGTGGGAACCCAATCCCTGTCTTTAACCACTGCCTGGTGGGACTTCCTTTAGTTTGCAATGTTGGTAGTGAGCTCCCCATTATGGGGGGGGGGCAATCAAGCCCAGCCAGACTCCCAACAGGGGGGATGACAATGGGCATCCTCCCTGGTTTACAGGGAGGTGAGAGTGGGGCATGTCACTGCTCCAACCTGGGCCTCAGAGGCAGTGGCAGGAAGTCACCCAGTGGCATTTATCTCCTGGGGCCAAGCTGGCTTATCTGGATTCCTTGAAATTCTCACCTGGAGCAGAGAATCTGAGCCCCTTCTTGGTTTCTCCACACCCTTAGGGTCACCACACCCTCGGGATAAGGGAAAAGGAACAGGTGTTAGGCGGGGCTTGGTAAACATCAGCCACTCATAGGCCAGGTGGGAGCCTAGCTCCTTGACACGGAGGCCACACCTCAGCCCCGACAGATGTGGCAGCAGCTGGGGAGGAAGTGATGGCCCCAGGGCTAGCTCCAAATCTGACCAGCTTTCCCTGAGCCCCAAATCCCAGATCTGGACAAGAGGCCCTGGCCTGGGTGGGGTGGGGGATCCTCGGTTTCCCCATCTGAAAAGTGGCCATGAGAAAAAAGTCTAATCCAGAGGCAAAACTGGTTGGGAACTTAATGATGATTGTAATAATACTAATAATAGTTATTATTCATATAGTTATGGTGATGGCTGAAGTTCCATGGGCACCCAGTGGCATCTTACCTCCTGGAGCCAAGCTGGCTTATCTGAATTCCCCAAGCTCTGGCCTGGAGCAGAGCATCTCTTGAGCCCCTTAAGATAAGATGCCACTTAATAGCTGTATGGCTTATTTATTATTTTCACCTTCACCACTTTCATCCACACCCTCACTTGACATCCTAGGGAAAGTGAGGCTCAGAGACCTAAAGTCACTCACTGGAGGTCCCCCAGTAGTACCCTAATCATCAAAGCTTCTGCCTGCTGAACACCTTGTGCATCCTCATGGGAGCTGGGTGATTGTCCTCTCTCAGAGGCATAGGTCTAGAGGCCAAGAGCAACCTGCTCAAGCTCCACAGCTAGGCACTGGCTGAGCAAGGATCTGAACCCCAGGGGAAGCAGTGAACTGGCAACTGGCATCCTCAGGTCTAAATGTGGCCCAGGGCCTGGCAGCGGGGGGAGGCAATGGAAGAGGCTGAAGCTCAGCAGCAGTTCCTTCAAGCAACAGTAATAAGCCCCAGGTGAGGCCCCAGGTGCTATTCCTGCCCAGACCCTCCCAATCGGTGCCCTTAACAATTTCAAGGAGACAACAGTAATAGTAATGGCCAGAGCATACAGAGAGCCCTCCACTCCTGATCCTGCCCTATCCTGGGAGGAGGGCAGGGTGAGGACAGAGGTGCCAGAGTCCCAGGGGGCCTCGGTCTCCCCCCACCGCCAAGCATGGGGGAGACTTCCTTCCCAGCCAGGCCTGAGTCAGCCTTGGAAAAGCCGGGGTTACTATTAGGGACGAGTGAGGGCGATGGCGTTTGAGACGGGGTAAGGGGGTGGGCTCCAGGATACCCCCGCAGGTTCACGGTAAATGCGCGCGGAGACCGATTCCAGGCATCTGCCCGAGTTTCCCTAGAGCCCCCACTTCCTCCCTTCCACCACCGGGACCCCCAGGTCCTCGGGAAACCCCAACACTCACCCCCAGACACGGTCCAGTTTCCGACTCCTGCTCCTCTTGGCTGGCGACCCGTACGAAAAGTTTCACACGCGCTGAGCTCGGGTCCCCGCGGGCGCGCCTTCCTGCCTCCCCGCCGCCCCCGCCCCCGCCCCCGCCCCCGCCCCCGCCCCCCGAGCTGGGCCGAGTTTCCTGACCTCCGGGTCCCGCGGCCCCGGCCGACCCCTCCTTCTTCCCTCCCCGGCCCCGCCCCTTCCCCTCGCCCGCCCGGCTCCCTGCAGAGCCCGTCCGCTTCTGACCTGCCCGGCCTCGGCGGCCCCGGTCCTCCGCGAGCCGAGCCGGGCCGGCGGCGAGCTCCCGGCGGCGCCCTCCCGGCGGCGGGCACGGGGCCTCGCCCAGCGCCCGCCCGACGCGCGTTGGGCCAGGGAAGGAGCGAAAGGGGGTCGGAGGCAGCTTGGACCCAGCGGTTCTTCAGGTCTCTGCAGGGGGTTGGAAAGTTGCTAACCCTAAAAACTGAGAGCCCAGACATCAGAGGCCACGGTCTAGCATTCGGAAAGATCCCGGAATTACAAGTCCGATTTGAAGCTTCTTGGGGTTGGGGCTGGTGAAGATTCGAACTCCCTCCCCCCGACCCTGTGCTGTGTCTGTCGGAGTCTAGAAGTTTCTGGTCTTGGCGCGTTGGGGTCAGGAAATCTGGGCCCACAGGGCCCCAGGCGATGGTTCAAGTCACCCCCACCTCCTCCTCCATCTGTGTGTCCTCTGGGGGAGGGGAGCAGTTCCTGGCTATGCCTTAGTTTCCCCGGAGGTGAAACAGAGGAACTGAAGGAATTGAACCCTGGCCCCACTAGTTGGGAGAGATCTGGGGAGCACGCTCAGCAAAGACTAAATGCCTGACCTACAATGCGGGAAGAAGGGAGACACGTGAGATTTGGCTGCATCACATAGAACTTTCCTGCTGGTACTAATTTGCTGCAATAAAAGCTTGAACACCAGTCCATGGAGGCCCATTCTCCGTCTCCATGGTTTAAATTCAGAGCCCTCTCCTACTTTATGGGGCCCAGGAGGGAGTTGAGGGAGTGGCCCTGCCTGTCTCCCCACGCCAGACAGGCCCTCTCCTATGGTGTCCCCTAAATGTGCACCACCCTAATCCTTCATTCAGGGTGGAGGAAGTGAGTTCTGTACACAACCAGCCCTGCTGGCCCCAAGAAACTGAGACTTGCCTTGTCAGGGATGGAGGAAAGGAGATCTCCCCTCCCCCACCCCCAGAGTGGTCCAAAGATCCCAGGACAAATTCTGACACCAACCCCCCCCCCCCCCCCCCCCCGTTCAAATCTGGACTATTATCATATGACTCAGCAATTACAGTCCTATGTATCCACCCAAAATAATCCCAAACAGGTATTCACACCAACCCTTACACACAGATGTTCATAGCAGCACTAGTCATGATCACCAAAGGTAGAAACAACCCAAGTGTCCATCAGCTGATGAAGGATGAATGAAACGTGGCTCAAACACACAGTGGAATATTACTCAGCCAGAAAGAGGGATGAAGCACTGACACATGCTACAACGTGGGTGAACTTCAAAAACATGCTGAGGGGGAGAGAGAGAAGCTAGACACAAGAGGCCACCTGTTGCCCTGGCCGGTGTGGCTCAGTTGGTTGGGCATCGTCCTGTGCACCAAAAGGTTGCCAGTTCAGTTCTGGGTCAGGGCACATGCCCAGGTTGTGGGCTCAATGCATGCAGGAGGCAGCTGATTGATGTTTTGGTCTCACATCAATGTATCTTTCTCCTCTCTCCCTTCCTTTCTCTAAAAATCAATAATAATAATAACACACATATGTAGAAACAAGGCCACATGTTGTATGATTCCATTTATATGAAATGTCCAGAACAGTCAAATTGGTAGAGATAGAAAGCTAGATTAGTGGTTGCCAGGGATGGGGAGTTATAGAAATAGTTCAAGGAACCCTTGATGGTAGTCAAAGCCTTTCTGAATATTTACCAGGTCGGGCTGCAATTGATTGGATTTCTATGCTGAAAGATTATATAACAATAGCCGAACAAGCAATTTATGCAGAAGATAGAAATCCACCTCAGATACTCCCATTGTCCACACCAACAGAATTTCTTACTCAACTTTGTTTAGGAAGCCTAGGAGCTCCCGAATTAACCCCAGAATGGCACTTCCGCCCAGCTATTACCCAACGAGAAAAAGAATCGGAGGAACTTATGCAAACGATAGAGGAAGAGGAATCATTTACATAACTCTAACTTTTGTAATACTCTCTGAAATCCCCAATGGTACAACTATTTCTCCTACTACAGCTACTTCTTTTGAAACTTCTTCTGAAACTTCTACTACTACTACTACTATAAAACCAAATACTATAGCAGCAGCTATGACTGTGGAACCACCTCTCCATAACATTACCTTAGAACAGCCTCCACAACATTACATCTTTCACCCTCCTTATATCTTCACTAACAATACTCTTTTTCCTCTAACTATAGGACACTTTGATTTCAACACTTCTCTATATTACACTGCTACATATAAACTATGTCCAAGTTATACACAGAAGTATTGTCAGCTACAAGCTTTAAATGAAGATCAGACTACTCTAAGAGCATATCATCACACACGACTTAAAGACTGTGTGCAACTTCAATGGTTTCAGGATGCATTACGTACTAGATCTGTATCAATTGTTGACACTCAACCTCGGGAACCACAGGGAATAACTTACCACGTCTCTAATGATACCCTTTTACAATGGGGAGGATCCATCGTAACGCCTATACAGCCCATAGACCCTTATAGCGCTGAAGAAAACAATACTTGTACACAAAGAGCAACTTTTAATGTAGTGCCCTTCCTGGAACACCGAATGAGGCTTTGGAACACGGGAGAACTAGATGACACAGGTACAGAGGACTATGAGTATAATGACTGTGATGATGAGAACAACACTGTTCCACTCTAGCCGCCTCAACAGAAACAACAGAAACATCCTCAACCGCAGAGGCCACTGCTCCTGAAACCTCACCAACCACCCCAGCTTTCATGAATCCCAAACCCTTTTTCTCACCACCAATTTCGAATCCCACATTACCAGAAGGCTTCCCTGAAGAACATCCTATTAATCATACAGTAAAAGAAGGTGACATAACATATTATCAATATTACCTTACAGAGTTTCCACATTTTCCAACCTTTGACAATTTTTGCACTGGAATCGAGTGCACTATGGGCGCCTCTGAAGGCGCTGCATTTGCCTCTCATATGAGGACACCATTGGATGAGGCAATCACACCCAAAGAATACCTAGAGAAGGACAATAATTTTCAGACATATACCCCAAGTGCTGACTGACCTAATTTCCCCTGTCACTTATGATGATTTCACCATAGGACCCAAATTAGGGGAAGCACCTCGATTTGGTCCCATCTATCAGATCTGTTTTGTGGCCGGCATAGTGAATAACTCTTTTCCATCCAATGATACCGACCCTTTCGATCAAAGCTTTACATTCATAGAAAAGGAAATTTATTGTAGAGACCCTTCTTTCCTACCAAAACCGATAAAGGAACTCTTACAGAAACACACCTATCAAAAAACAATCACATTAGCACCTAAGCTCAGAACGCCATCGGCTCTAGGATTTACTCAAAACACATGGAACTTACCGAAACAGAGGGGCATGCTAAATAGTACTCACTTATGCCGAGGCGAAGGAAATATTATACAAACAACTGTAAGTATTATGATTACCGGCATAAAAACACCTATAAAAGCTCTTGAATACCCACCACAGGACTGCTCTAACATCACGACAAGTACAATGACATTTACATCAAAAATAGACACAACCTTACACAATTGGCTTCAGTCTACTCGTATCTTAATAAGGGAAGAACCTGATAATCTAAATTCCTCACTTATTGGCAATATCACACTCCAATTTTCGTCTATCCAATTTCAACAAACAACATTTCCTATATTTTTATTCAGAAGTAACACCTCTAGTATCAATTTAACAAAGGAGAGTCAGACATACCATGACTGTTCCATTCACAAATTCATGATAATTCATCCTAACCTACCATATGGTATTATTCCAGTACATTCCATTAACACTAAAGCTGCACCCTTTAGATAGCATCCTTACTCTTATGGCCCTTTTCCCATCACAAAGCATAGGAATATATCAGTAAAATTTGATTATACTCGGGGCACTCTTACTAGTGCAGCACCTCACACTCTGCAGAAATGGTACAAGCTTCCTGAGAATGTTACCCGACCAACACCATTCCCTTTAGACAAAACTCATTGGGATCTTTGTTCTCAGGTATTAGACCCTAGGATTAATCTCACTTACAATGTCTCTTATGGAATGAAACCAACCTCTTGGTTTTCTACCTTTGGTGAGAAGATTAACACTCACAACACCTTTAGAATGGCAGGAAGTTTATCACCAGGTTATCAATCATACATGATAATGTACCTCGAAGGAGGATGGACAAAAGCCTTCCTACACCATCACTCGCCTATTACTAACCACACAGTATTACCCAATTCTGACTTCTTCCATGTACCAAACCCGAGAGATCAATGCTTCACCAAGACACCTCTGGACCCCTGCATTATCTATAGAGGATGTTATAACAGCACCATCTGTTTAAGGACCTTACCTTTTCCTTCCATCTAGTCATATGGTATTATTAAGCCTGCACCTGCCACTTTAACACCACCTCCTGTCATGACCCACTCTGATAATCCAATTCGAATTATTTACAAAGCACAAGTTCAGCGCACCACTCTGTACTTTTCACCTTCCGACTTTCTCGTCACCTCGCTTATACCTGCATGCACTGCACAGCAACTTAACTTACAATTACCACCCTTTCCCCGACGTCTTCCTTCTCATGTTAGGAGACTCCTACAACTCGATGCAGCCTCATTTGCAATGGCATCTCTCTCCCTAACTGTATCTATAGCTAATTCTATTAAGACCAACAAACTGACAGGTGTCTTAAATGTCTTCATGTCAGAAACGGCCACCGAACAGGCAAAAATGATGAGGTTAGTCTCCTTTCGATTCGGCCTACGCACTAGCTGCACAGACCCAACAACAAATCAGATTATTATCTGAAGCCACTAAACAACAGAATGAGGCTGTCCAAAAGCTTCACATGGACCTAGAGGACCTCAATATTAGATTCCAAATGTATCAACTCAAATGGCAATGCATAAAAATTCAAGACCATTTGCCTCAGGCCCACAGAGACATGCTTAATCTAATGCAGTTAGGTTCCTGATTTAATCTCTTATGGAGCGATGCTCCTGCAAGAGTTGACTTCTCTAAACGTGTTGGTTGTGACATAGCAGACTGCGAAATATCTATTCTAACAACTATTGGCGGAGAAAATCTCCTAGCCTACGCCACTATTGACATCCCTACCAAAATAGGGGAAGATTATGTCTTACCTGTAGGCGATCTTTTGTTCATTGATCCCTACTTCTTCAAAAAATTATTGAATTCTCGCCCACTGTCTATATTGCTCATAATGCACTTGATGCAGACTCTTTTCCCGTTACTTTAATCCCACATCAGCCTAGACCACTTTCTACTCTTTAGGAAGACATAATTGGGTAATTTGTTTCTCTAACTTTTCCTACTTTGACCATAAGACTTTCTTGGATGTCAACATTCAAGGCATAAATAATTGCTCTCTCCTTACTAATGCTATGAACATTTCTAGAAATAATGTCACACATTACACTACTTATACAGAATCTTCAACTATCTTTTGGCACCCTTCTATGCCCCTTGTCCCTACTCTAACTACCAAGCATTACACCGCCCTGCCCACCCTTAACGAATCTTTTACTAAGTTAGCACAACTTGAGGGTCTCACTAAGAAGGCGCTTCAACAACTCAAGAAGCCAATAGACGAACTACATCACATCGTCTCCGTACCGAATGCTGGGACCATCGCGACCAAGGGGGACGTTAGGAAGCTACACACCGCCTGCCATCTCGGGGACACCCTCCTCTCACTTGGGAGAATCGTACCTTGGGCTCCCAACTGGAACGCGCTGAACCCCGTGACCCTCATTCAACATGGACTGTCTTCTTTACAAAATACTTGGACTCCGATTAAGGAAATTGCTCTTGGTTTTGCTTGTTTCTTTTTGCTTTATCTCTTTCTTACGATGATTTTTGCTCTTGTTCCCTGGAAGGAGAAACCTTTTTAGTCTGATTCCCTTGGACTAAATCCGCGGGAATCACCAGGTGGACTGTTATAGAAATAGATTTGTGTGTGTATTAGCGTCAGGAATATAAGTTTGATGTGTGTATTAGGTTTGAAATAAGTAACTCCATTTTGTGTGACTGAGTGTGACTGTGAGGCCTGCGTGCCACGATAAGATTAACACTTTGTAGCCCGCGCTCTGTAGGACCCTGATGAGACACACTGAAGACGCACCACACCTTCAACTGGACTGTTAAAAGCAGGGGCTTTTCGGCCACACCCTTGGATGCTTGTCTGCCCTCCCCAGGCTTCGTCCCCAGCTCCGGGAAAGCTGCCCCTGCCTTGCTCTGCCCCCATCTCTCTGCGGGAGCTTCCAGAGGGCTGCAGTGACCGGCGCCGTCGGGCCGCACCCCCAGACCTCGTGTGTGTTTCAGCGGATCCTCCGGGTGGCCTGCTGGTGCCGAGAGCCATTGGGAACTGGTAAATAAACCCTGTGTGATTTGCTTTATGTTCGTCTCCGTCTCCCTTCTTGAACTTGAGTTATTGGCGCGGTCTCATTGAACCAAAGTGTCTCTCGACCCTCACGGTGGTATAGCCACGTATTGGGAGTTAGACCACCTGCGTTTTCGTCTCCAGGGAAACTGGGACATGGGGGAGGGGGAACAGGGAGCGACTGCTCATGGGAATGGGGTCTTCTTTGAGGGTGATGGAAATACTCTGGAACTAGAGGTTGTCAACTAAAAAATAATATCGATTAGGTGTTTCATCACCAAAGGTTTTGGGGGGGGGAAGGGTTGCAACCTAGTGCATGTGGGTATGGCAAGCCAAGTTCACACTTTGTGTGTCAAGACTTGAGGAGTGTTTATATAAGGAACATAAGAGAACGTAAGAGAAGGCAAAGTTAGAACCACGGAGCTTTATTTTTAACACAGAGTTCTTCCTGTAGGGCTGTAGCCTGCAGGGTTCTCATGATTGCGTAGAGTACAAGTACTGCACTTCCATAAGCCGTGGCTTCTCCCATAGAGCCTCAGACTGATTATGTTTGCTTAAAGTTCCAATCAGTCTTTATCAAGGGGGTGGCTGCACAACATTGTGAATGTACCAAATGCTACTGAATTGTTCACTGCAAATGGTAATTGTTATGTAAATTTCACCTTAATTTTTAAAAAAGTCCCGACTAGGCTACTCACCAACTGGGGTTGCCCCTGGCAAGTGACCTTTGTGCCCCACTGTGAGGTTTTAGGCCTCCCAGGTATGGAGACTGCAGTATCATAGAATGCCAGCCTCCCTGCCCTGGGTTTGCAAGTTAAATGGGCGTCCCACCCTCCTTCCTGGCACATGTCACACCAGCTCTGGATGGCCAGGCAGTTAAAAGGTCACACTTGGGAAATGCCTTCTGTTTTAAAAGATACTCAACCTTACTTGTGACCCAAAGAAAGCAAATTAAAGCTACCAGGAGGTGATGACGAAGTGTCCCTTCACAGAGGGGCCTATGACATGGAGGTGGCACTCTAGCCACTCAGCCACATAGGACCAGCAAAGGCACCGTTTTGAAGGGACTGAGGCCACTGAGAGTACACACATGCATGCACACACACATGAGTGTGCAAAGACTTGGGATGGAGGGAAAAACACCTATAGGATTGGATGTTTGATTCTGGCTTCTTGATGGGGCTGAGGCCTCGCAAGGGGGGAACCCACCTCAACTGGCTCTAAAATCCTGTTCTAGGGAGGAAAGTGTATGTGCTAAAGCAGTCACTGCCTGAAATGCCCCCATTTAATGCAGTGACTGGTGTAACCACCCTCCATACAAGTTGTGTTGACTGCACCGAGCTGAGGATACCTCCCAGACTGCTCCAAACTAGAGGATTTTCCTCCACTTTGCAGATTAGGAAACTGAGGTACAGCCAGAACCCCCTTCTCTTTTTGGAAGACAGGGTGGGAGGATCAGAGACCATAGGCCAAACCCCACTTCCTGCTTACTGAGCTCTATCTGGACCCAGCTTGCTCCCTGGGATCTGCATAGCCTCAGGGTCAGGCACACAGGGTCCTCACATGTCCATCAGGACCCAGGACTTCCCACTGAGCTCAGATTGGCTCCCCACCACAGTATGCTGGTTACCATGCCTGTTCTGGGCCCCAATCAGGCACTTCTTGCCTACCTGCACTGAGGCCCACCCCCACCCTAGCTCCCATCAAAGAAAAGCTACCAGCACTGCTGGGGTGCTTCCTCTGTACTAGGTTCTTGTCAAAGTGTTCAACCTCCCCTCAGCCACCCAGATGAGAAAACTGAAGCCCAGGGAGGTCAAGTCACTTGATCAAAGTCACACAGCCACCAAGCAGGCTCTAAACCTAGGCTTTTGGCTCATAGCCCCATGGCTTCCAAGAGTTTTCTCCTGCTCACAGCTGGGTCCTTACTGCCTAGCATACAGTAGGTACTCAACTGATGTTCATGGACTGACTAAATGCTTTCTCATGGAACTCACAACTCACTATCTCTCTGCCTGGGGTGCCCATCCCCATCTTGCAAATTCCTACTCATACTTCAAAGCCCCATTTAGAATACCCCCTCCTTAGGAAGTCTTCCTGACACGCCCCATCTGGGTTCCTCTAGTCCTCATTCCTTCCATCAGCCCAGATCGAGTCCATGGGACTGGAGGTGTCCATGGGGGTGTCCATGTCTGGCTTTTTATGCCCTAATATCACTGCACAGGCTAGGTGGGAGCAGGTGTGGATGGGGAGGGGATGGGGAACATTAGGAATGTTAGATCTCTAACCCATGCAATCCATTTTCTCTTCCTCTCCTTTCTGGCAATGGAAAGGAAACTTCCAGGAGCAGGAAAATTATTTTATTAGAAAATAAAGTGTTTATCCAAAGAACATTAAAAGCCCAAGGACGTGTGTGGGAGTTGGTATTAGCAGGAGTGAGTCTCAGGCTCAGCCAGGCTGGGCATGGGGCTCCTCTCCACAGTCAGGGCCTCAGAGGGGGCCAGGTTGGGACCCCAGGATCCGGCAGGCAGGAAGCAGTCACCAAGCACCAGGCTCAGGGCAGAGCTGGGGCCAGTGGGCTGGTCAGCTTCCCAGGCTCAGCAACTCACCAGATACATTCCTGTGGAGATGGGGCCGTGAGTGTGTGGAGGGTCAATTGTTCCTACCGTGGGATCCCCCAATCCTCTTCAAAACACCCCTAAACTCACTGCCCCATGGACTCCAGCAGCCCCTTGTGGGGGCAGGAGAACGGGGTGAGGGTGAGGGTGTTGCAGTGGGGCTTCTGGCTCAGGACCTTGGATCCTTGCAAGGACACCCACCCTCCAGGGGACAATCTACACATATTCACATTCCTTCTTGACCCCTCCCACTGGGACCCTGGCCACCTCCCTCTGCCTGTGACACCCCCCCCCCATACTGGGTCTCCAGATCTGACACCCACCTATCCTTCCCAAACACCCCAAATGCCTCTCCCAACCCCAGCACTCTGGCAGAAACAGGGGGTCAGGCTTGGCCACAGTACAGGCCTGGCTCCCAGGAAGGTGAGGGCAGTAGAGTGGATGCGTACCTGTGGCAAACCTTCTCTTTATCAGCGACATGCGGTAGCCACTGCCCACCAGCTCCAGGTCCACGCCGGACAGAGTGGCCCCTTCGCTGGTGAACTGAGCAGCCACAGGGCTGGGTGTGCTGGGTCCTGAGCATGGCTCCCAGCTGGCAGACAGGCGGCCAGAGCCTGGGGAGGCCTGAGGTCAGCTGTGTCCCATCCCTGGCCCCAGTCCCAGTGTGATCCCAGCTCTTCCTTGGCCCTGCTTTGATATGTGTTCTCTCTGTACCTCTGACCTCCTCTTGTGCCCCTGCAGCCTTTTCCTTTGGACCCAAGAGACCGTGTGTGGCTTGTAAATAAGTCCTGCCTCAGGGCCTTTGCAATCTCTGTGCCCACCCCAATGTGCCTCTCCTCCAGCTTTGCCAAAGCCCTTTGAAGCCTGTCTACATGTCCACACTTCCCTACCCCTGGCACATCCCTGATTCTCCTCAGTTTAAATAAGCCCTCTCACCTGAGACCCCTGAGCCCTGATGTACAACCACAACTCACCCCCTGCCTCGGATACATCTGGAAGCTTCCATAGGAGCTGCTTCTCCTCCAAGTTCCTGGCATCGAGAGAAGCTTGGTCAGGTCAACCGCAGAGAGAACACTTAGAACCAGGGTCCCAACTCAATTGCCTCTCAACTATATGACCTGAGCAAGCCAGGCCCCCTCCTTTGCTTCAATTTCCCCATCTGTGAAACAAGGGTGGGATGTGGAGTAGCTGGTCCCCAAGGGCCCTACAGCCTTGCAGCATTTTCAGATGATGCATTAAGTCTGACTTCTTCGTGGTAGGTTCTATTCTTTACACACCTTGGGGCTGGATTCAAATCCTGATGTGATCTTAGATAAGCAATCTAGCCTCCCTATGCCTCAGTTTCCCCTCTACAAATGGGGATGGTGGCAGTCTATACCCAGAGGGATTGCTAAGAGCCTTAAGCCAATCAGTGCATGCAGAGCCTATGGAAAACACCTGACATAGAGGAAGCTCTCCGGGCCAGATATTATTACTGTTTAATAATAGCACCCTCGCCTGGCCGAGAGTGGCTCAGCAGTTGAGTATTAACCTAGGATCCAGGGGATCAAGGTTCAATTCTCTGTCAGGGCACATGCCCAAGTTTCAGGCTCGATCCCCAGTGGGGGGCATGCAGGAGGGAGCCAATCAGTGACGACTCTCTCATCATTGATGTTTCTATCTCTCTCTCCCTCTCCCTTTCTTTCTCTGAAATCAATAAAGATATTTTTTTTATTGCACCCCCAGCTGTAAGCAGTGAGAGCTCACAGTGACCAGTCAAGTCCAGGGCAGGCCCTTTAGCTGCTTCATCAAGGGGAGGGTTGGGGGATTCAGGGGCACTGCTGAACCTCTCTTAGCCTTCCACATGACCTCACCAGGTGGCGGCTGGCTGCAGGCGGACATTGGTCACGGGCTCCCCCACAGGCAGCAGGATCTGGACATTGGTGAGTGGCGTGGGCACAGCTGTGGCACCAGGTCGGTAGCCGTATTCCACCGAAACCCGAGTGAGGGTCGCCTCACACTGCCAGTGAGCACTCAGCTGCAGAGGCACAGACTGGGGACCCGGGCGGGAGAACTGGAAAGAGTGAGAACAGGAGAGAGGACATAACTTGGGCCATCCCATCCTGCCACACCGCGCACAATCAACCAGCTTGAGTCTGCACTTCACACACCACCCCAAAGACCCTTTCCTGGAAACTTTGCAGATAGGAGTCTGCATTACACCACACTTCCAGCAGAGGGCATGAGAAGGCCTTATTCTAATAAAGTTCTGTGGATAGTCACCAGGGCAGGGTCCTGGGAGGGGCGCTTGTGATTTGCATAACAATGCCCTCTGTACAGTGGAGGCTGGCCTCCCTACACTGCCTGCCTAACCATTTACTCTGTCCCCTGACCCGCCCACCACCCCTTTCCTGCCCCTGTGCCCACCCCATCCACCTAGTCCACCTGGTACCGCAGCAGCACTACATTGTAGTAGGAGGCGGCTGGATTCTGCTCTGCCTGGCGCTGCAGTGCCTCAGTCAGGGCTGTCATGTTGAGCCAGAAGTCTTTGGTCTCAGGGTCGCTCTGGGAGGGGTCACTGCAGAGACCCAGAATAATCACCCCCACCTTCGGAAGAAGCCTCCTCAGGGTCCCCAGCATCCCACCTACCCCAAGGGCTTCCTAAAGATGCTGATTTTCTGGGTCACCTTGGGCCCAGCAAAGCGAGGTTGCGGGGGAAGCAAGGGAGGGCGGGAAAGTAAAGTCCAGAGAGAGGGAGAGACTTGTCCAGGGACACGCAGCAAATTCTGGGAGTTAGAGGAGGGATTTATGGCTGGGGAGCTCCTGGCCCGCGTTAGCCTCTGGGACCCCCTGTTTCTGCCTCCCTCCTCCCAACGGTACCTGAAGAGCAGGTCAGCATTGGGCTGGAAGTGCTCGATGGGGGCTGTGTGCACAAGCCGGAAGCTGAGAACAGGCGGGGGTGGGGTCCCGCTGAACACACGCACAATGCCAGCTGGGAAGGTCATGGTCAGCTCCCCAGTTACTCGAGCCAGGCAGCTGAGTGAGAGATGAGGGGGCTGGGCTTTGGCTCAGGGCTCTGCCCACACCTCATCCTCCCCTCCTACCTGGCTCCAGTGTAGCCTGTGGCTCCCTGGGTCTGCAGAAGCAGCAAGGCCCTGACTACTCCAGCATCCTTACCCCCAACCTCCTCCCCTTGTGTCCCTGCCTGAATAGCAATCCAGGCACCAAGAAGAATCCACATTGGGCTGGAGGAGGCGGGAACACCTCTTTCCCTAGTTCTCCTTTCCCCTAGGCCACTAGGAAGCTCACAGCAAAAATTCAGTTTTATAACTAGCCTCAGCCTGGGTCCTCTTTTTGGTTTGACTTGAAGTTCTTTTCTTCTGGGCACCATCCCCAGACTATCCCTGGTCTCTCACTCAATTCACCTTTCACTCACCTCCATGCGCCTGGCCTCTGGTCTTCCTCCCTTCAGGTTGATGCCCACAGCAGCCTCAGAGGAGTTCCTCTAAACTGTGGCTACAATAATGCCTAGCCCTGTTCCAATGCCCTCTGTCACTCCCACTGTCCTTAAGGAGAGGGGCCTGATTGCTCAGCTCAGCGTTCAAGGCCCTTCCATGGTAAAGCGGGTCATGAAACGCAGCTGAAGGCTGTCCCTGCTGGAACCCAGACACACAGCCCCAGGGAGCCCTGTTTGCCTTTCACTGTCTTCACTGTCCCCCAGCACTGCATACCTAGGGCTGTGGCCACGGAAGTAGGCATGGACATACTCGGTGAAGACAGTGGCCACAGGCAGGGCATCCTGGGAACCCAGGACCACAGGGCTTGGACCCCGGGAGATTCCTGGGGGTGGAGGGGAGAGAATGAGGGGCAGACAAAGAGAGTAAGCACAGGTTTCAGGCTCTAGAACCTGCCCTCTGCCAATAGGGCCTCTATTGTATCACTTGGCCCCCCCACCCAGACCAGAGAAGGTGAAACCCGCATATACCGTGTCCTGTCTGGGATGAGAAGCTGGAACGTTCTGCGACAGTGCTGGGGACCGAACTGCCCAGTGAGGAGGAGCTCAGACAATGAGTCTGGAAGGGAAGGAAACAGGCTGGGCTGTGAACACCCAGGGAGCAGTGTCCTGATGCTAACCCCCAAGGCAGCCTCCAGCCCAGCTCCTGCCACGCCCCCTCACCCTACCAGATCCCCGTTGCTGCTCACAAGGGGGCCGGACACCTTCCTGGAGCGGGGTCTCTGGGGTGGAGCAGCCAGGCTCTCCATGGCTGTAAGGTTGGCAGGCACGGGCATCAGGTCTGGGGAGTGCGAGAAAGACATGGCTGAGATGCTGCCCTAGGCCTCTCGGGCCTCCCCAGGGGAGGAAGTCAGTGAAAAACTAGGAATCAGACTTTTTGTGGGGAGAACCCCTGATGGTCTGAAGTCCTGGGACTACAGAGGAGATGCCAGACAGGACTACAGATGCCAGACAGGACTACAGATGCCATCCACAACCCTGAGCCTCCCAGACACCAGACTGGTGGCCTAATAAGAGGTGAGCTCCCTGTCACTGGGGGCATACTAGCAAAGACCGGATGCTCAGGAGGCAGGCACGCTACAGGGGGTATTTGGAAGAGGGTTTTTCTCTAACTTTCAGCAATTCCATGACCTTCATCCTTTCTGAGAGTATAAGGGTGTTCTCCTACCCTGGCCCATGTCTGAGTCTCACCCTTCTAAGTTAACTAATCATGACATTAATACCCAGATTCCCCTCACTCTCCTGACTCCCCAGTGTCCCCTACTCTGCTCCATCTACAAACGCTTGCTCACCCACCACCCCTCCCTCCTGCCCCCCAGGCCATGTCCTCTCTCCTCCAGGGTTTCTCAACTGCACTGCTGACATTGCAGGTCATTTTCTGAGGTGGTGCCATCTCTGTACTGTAGGGTGTTGAACAGCATCCCTGGCATTGACCCACCAGATGCTCACTGTATCCATTCCCCCAGTGGTGACATTGCTGAGTGTGCCCTGGGGGGCAGAAGTGGCCTGGTTGAGAATCCCTGTTCTTCAGTGAAGCTCTGACAACTCAACCCGTCAACACTCACGGTCTACACTCATTCGCTTGCGCCCTCCCTTGAAACAGCCCCAACTAGGGTCTTTCTCTAACCATGGACTATGCCAAGCAGCCCGTTACCACTGCTGGGGACCTCATGTGGTCACAGCTCACAGTTTTTCTAAATGCAAAGGGGACTCCACTCTCCTCCTGTGACCTCCAGGAACACACTGCTCAGCCCGGGACCCTCCACCCAGCCCTGCCTCAGCTCAGCCCGGGACCCTCCACCCAGCCCTGCCTCAGCTCAGCCCGGGACCCTCCACCCAGCCCTGCCTCAGCTCAGCCTTGGACCCTCTCCCTTCCTCTCCTGCCCTTGGGCGGCCTCCCTGTGCCAGGTCCCATCTCCCTGCTGGCATCTTCCCTCCTCTCTGTCATCACTCGATTCTAGCCACACCCATGTCTGAGTCTTCAGTCCTTGTTCCTCAAGGGGCCTGGTTTACTCCCACCCCATTGCCTCTGCGCGGCTGCAACCCTCTGCTGGGAACGCCCTTCCCCATGTCACATAGCTTCATCCTCACCTCCATCGCATCACAGCTCAGATGTCCCTCCTCAGGGAGGCCCCTACCCTTGAGAGCCCTCATCAGCACCTGCCACCTCCTGCCTTGCTAAATATCCGTTTCATTATTGTCCTTGCAAGAGTGGAAGTTCCTGCCAGCCTAGGTCACAGCCCTGTCCCCAGCACCCCAGGCGCTGATCACGGTAGGTGATCTATCCTCCCCAAGGGGCTCCGATACCAGGATAACAGTTCCCAGCTGCTGGGCTTACCTCCTCCAGCCACAGCCTCTGGCCCCCAGGGGCCTGGGGACGATGCGCAGGGCTGTGGTGAGTCCGATGACAGCAGGGGCTGTGTTCCCCTAGACTCAGGGGGCTGCACCCTACAGGTAGGTGGGCTCTGTGGGGTGCCTGGGCGGAGGACCCAGGAATCTGGGAAGGGGCCAGGTGCCGCATGGGACGGTGAGTCCAGGCCGGAGTCCTCCACGTTCTCCGGCGATGAGGAGGAGAAAGGTGAGGGGCTGGAGGTGAAGCCAAGGCTGCTGGATCCTGGGGGGAAAGAGGGTGGCTGGCTCCAGACCCTGCCCACAAGAGGATCTGGGCCATCTTCCTGCAGGCCACACTCATGTCAAGGAAAGGCCAGCTCCCATTCAAAGCCCTTGCCTACACCCCTACCCCAGGCCATGCCCTCTGCTTCTATCTCCACTGATGCCCCACCCCACATCCCCACTGCCACCCCCACTACCAAGAGACTTCGCCTTCTCTCTGGCTCTTCCTATGCATGCTGTGGCTCTGCCCACCCTCACACTGCCCTGGCCCCATTGATCTTCCCTTTCACCCACAAAGGACCCCGACATCCTCCCTCCTGACCACCTGAGGCACCTACCATCCATCCTCCCACTGGCCACACCCATGCCCCCTGAAGCCCTTACCCCCATCACCTGTAAAATCTTCGTGTTCAAAGGCTGACTCTAGGGGCGGCCCAAAGAGGTTCTTGGAAACCTGTTCTTCTGATTGCAGCTTCTCTGTACAGCTGGGGACCGAATGGACAAGCGGGGCTGTTCTATTGTTTCCATGCCTCCTTTCACCTCAGGGCCTTTGCATGTTTTGCTTTTGGTTTGGCCTCCATTCTCCTGGTTATTTCTGTAGCCACTCCTGCTTCTCTTCAGGGCTCAGTTCAAAGTTATCCTCGCTGCAACCTCAGAGGCCCTCCACTACCAGCCCAACTGAAGTCACCACTCCTATCTTCCACCACATCTCCTGCTTTAGTTTCTTCAGAACACTTAGAAGTATTAAATATGCTTTAACTTGTATGTTATTCTTAAAATCTGAGCCACTAGAATGTAATTCTGAGAAGGAGGTCCTATCTTGGTCCAGAATCCAGAATGGAATGAGTACACAGCAGGCACTCAATAAATGTTTACCAAATGAATCACTAAGTGGTCTCTCAAAGAACAGCACAGCCCTGGCAGGTGTGCTAAGTGGTTAGGCCTGCACTTAGCCATTGGCCTCCACACCAAAGGGTAGAGGGTTTGATTCCCAGCCAAGGGCAAGTACCTGGGTTGCCGGTTCGCTCCCAGCCTCCGGTTGGGGCTAGTGCAGGAGGCAGCCAGTCAATGTGTTTCTCTCTCACATCGATGTTTCTCTCTCTCCCCCTCCCTCCCTCCCTTCCACTCTCTCTGAAAAGCAATGGAAAAAATGTCCTCTGGTGAGGATTAACAAAAACCAAAAAAACAAAAGAAAAAACAGCACAGCCTCAACTCCCTGCCTGGATGAGAGAAGGGGAGACACAGACACAGGGAGGCAGCTGGGGAGGTAGAGAGAGATGATGGGGATGGCCTGCACCTGCCAAGTTGTGTTGACCCAATGTCTCACCCCTGTGGAACTCACCTGCTGGCCCTTGGGGCAGATCGAGGCCTCTGTGGTTTCCCAGCAGTGTCCCCTACAAGAGACGGACCTCCCTGAGCCTTCCTGTCCCCCTGCCGACAGTGCTCCCTACTCCACAGACCAGGAGACCAAGGCTCAGGGCTGTATAGCCAGCTGGCCAGAGTGACCAAATCAGGCAAAGAGGGATTTGAACCTGAGCTACGCTGTCTCCAGGTTTTGGCTTCTTTCCCAAATGCCCCTTTTGGGTCTCGTTTAATTCTCATAATGGCCTCATTTCATAGAAGAGGAGACTAAGTGTCAGAGTGGGTAAGCAGCCTGCGCCAAGTCACACAGCAGAGGTAGGATTCAAACCCACACCCATACGCCAGGCCTAGTCTTCGCTCCATGTTCCCCTCCCCAAACCAAAGACCCCTGAACACTGGTCGGTATGGCTCAGTGGATGGAGTGTCGTCCCCTGCACCAAGAGGTCACTGGTTGATTCCGGGGCAGGGCACATGCCCCGGATGCAGGCTCAATCCCCAGTAGAGGGCGTGCAGGAGACAGCTGATCAATGACGACTCTCTCATCATTGATGTTTCTATCTCTCTCTCTCCCTCTCTCTCTAAAAAATAAATTTAAAAACATATATTTTTTAAAAAGGCCCCTGAACAGGCTACTCACGTGAAGCATGGCGTTTCATGGTGCCCTGTGGACAAAGGGGATGGTGTCAGGTCCGGTGCCTCTAGCCAGCCCCACCAGCCCCACCAGCCCACCTGGAGCGCCTCTTCCGCGCCTCACCCCTGGGCCTGGAGGGAGGATGAGGCTGCCAGCCGTGGCCCGCAGCTGTGCAGCAGCTGCCTCCGGGCTGCAGGCTGGGGCTCGGGCCGGGGCGGGCTTGATGTGCACAAAGAACTTGCGAGGCTCCTCGTCATCGAAGTCGGAGTCACTGGATGAGAAGCGGGAGGGCTCAGCTGTGCGTATGCCTTAGTCAAGGGGCCAAACAGATTCCAATGTAGGGCTTTCATCTAGTTAGCCCTCAGCTCTGACCACATCCCTTCCTGTTCAAACCCTCTGAGGCCCTGCAGAATTCTCTCTCACCACTTGTCACCCTTGGCCGTGACACCATGTTTTACCCCCTACCCCTACCCTGATCCAAGCATTTGTACAAGCATGCCCTGTCCTAACTAGTGAACTCCTATTCAACTGTTAAGCCCTAACACTGGTACACTCTCTCCCAGAAAGCCCTCTTGGATCACCCTCTATTGTAACCCAGCCCTTCCTCTCTCCCTCTTGCCCACCCCTGACCCCACAGGGCAGGTGTCTGCATTGGGATTTGCTTTGTCTACACTAGAGACTCCCACAGGGTGTACGCAAAGAAGGTTGCTAATGGTAGAGAAATCACTGCGGGCAGAGCTTTCTCACTGCTATGCCAACAACTGCCCCCAGAGGGTGCCAAGAGGATATTGTTCTGGGTCACATCAGGCCGGACAGTGAAACCTTCTTCATCCACCTCTGGACATGCCTGGAAGGACAAGTGGTGAGTCAGGCCCTTCCTTACTGAACCTTGACTTTCACCCTGCACCCCCACACCTGACTCAAACCTAAAAACAACCCTGATGGCACTCACCACTGAATCAGGCTCCAAAGAATCTCTGTGGATAGAAAAAGAGATACTGGTATCAGCTCCCCCACCTCATCTGCCCTGCCCATGCCCCCCGACACCAGAAATGGCAACTGAGGGGTAGGGGTAGGGGGTAAAACATGGTGTCAGGGCCAAGGGTGACAAGCGGTGAGAGAGAATTCTGCAGGGCCTCAGAAGGTTTGAACAGGAAGGGATCTGGATTGCCTGCGATAATGTCCTGAGCTGGCCCTGCAGGGGTGGAATCCTGGCACTTGCCCGGGGTGGGGGACAGTGAATCTGGAGCTAGCAGAGCAAGGGCTGTTCTCAAACAGCACGGAAGGGGAGTCTGAAGGGTTGGCCTGAGAAGACATGCAATATATGGGCTAGCATTAGAAAAGAGAAGCATCCTGGGCTAGCCTGGGCAAGGATAGCCCAGGGAAGAATTGGGCACTAGTCTGGGCAGGGAGACTCCCAGACTCATCTTGGCAAAGTAAGAATTGCTGGGACAGATTAAGTGGGGAAATAGCAGAACTAACCTTAACAAAGGGAGGAATCCTGCGCCAGCCTGGGCAGGGGTAATCCTGGATGAGTCTGGGGCAGGCAGCCCCTGGTCTACCCTTGGCAGAAGGGAGAATTTTGGACTAGCTTGGGCAGGTAATACTGACCTAGCCTGGGACAGAGGTACTCCCTGTCTAACCTGGCTACCCTGAGCAGGGGACTTCTGGGGTAGCCTGGGCAGGAGGAAGGATCCCGGGCTAGCCTGGGTCAGGGCTGGTCGGGGTACTTCCTCACACAGCTGTAGGTGGCTCCCGCTCCCGCCGGCTCAGTCCTGGGAGGCGAAAGGCCTTGGCTCCTCGCAAACGCTTCATTGCTGAGGATAGATGATGGGTGCAGCTGAGCCCTAGGGGTGCCCCCTTCCCATTCAGCTCTGCCTCCCTTTTCCCCACAGTCCAGCCTGGGCATCCAGGTCCAGACGTACTTGCCTTCCTGCAGGGCAGCTGCGCTGTACGCCTCAAAGTCCAAAGGCCCTGGGGCAGAAGAGATTGAGAAACTCAGCAGAGAGGGCACCTGGGCCTGCGGACGGTAGCAGTGCCCCCTTGGCCACACAGGAGCCAAGATGCTGAACCAGTCCCAGAGATGGTCATGACTGGGATGGGCCAAGGGTTCCACTCCCACTTTGGGATGAACTGGGGAAGGGGGGGTGATGCCTGAGTTACTTCTACTTCCCGCTTTTCTGTATGGAACTTGGGCGGGTCAGGGAATGGACCACAAGTTTATGCAGTGGGCTAGGTTGCAAGTGCCAGGTAGAGCTGGGACTCTCCTAAGGGAGATGAGGAGCCATGGAGGGTATGTGAGAGGAACAGGGCATGATTGATCTGGGGCCAGTGAAGGGCTAGAGTGGGGACCTACACAAGGAGGGGTGGCCTGAGCCAGGGCTGAGCTATGTAGATAGGAGGGAGATAGGACAGACCTTAGTGCTTGACTAGACTCGGGGACAGGCTGTGTACTAGCATTTATTGGATTCCTACTATGTGCCAGGCATATACTTTGCCCATTACCTGCATCAAATTACTGAACATTCACACTGTCAGTCGGGGATTAGTATCATCCTCACTTTACAGATGAAGAAACGGAGGCTTCGAGAAGTCAAGGCCCACATCCAAAGTCTCACAGAGAGCAACGAAGAAAAGACTCAAACCCAGGTCTGACCCTAAAACTTTTGCTCTTAACACTTCCCCAACCCTGCATCTGGGTAGTTTCAAACTGGTCTTTTGTTCAACAATTTGTAATGGCTCCCTTGGGACCTTGGGGCAAAGTTTGAACAGCTGAGTCTGGAATTATGGCCCTCTAATATCTGGTTGTAATAGATTTACACATAAGATCAGGGATCAAATCCTCTTTCTCTGTGGTGTGCAGAGTTAGATTTGTCATCAGCCCATTTTTCTGATAAGGAAACTGAGACCCAGGGAATTCTCCTGTCTCTTGAACCCTGTTCTTTCCATGCAGCCTGACCCCCAGATGCCCCAACTCACCAGGCTTTTCCCGGCCCGTGCCCTTGCTCTCTGCAAACTTTCTCAGCAGCATTTCCACACTGATGTTCTCTATATTTTGCTTAAACTCCTCATGAACCTGGGCAGGGTAGATGAGGTATGTAATTGGACAAGGCCAGGGACCTCTTGTTCAGCACCCCAACCCTCATTCCCCACCCCTGGCCCCACTCACCTGCCCAATCTGCACATGGGTGTTCTCCACGGAGTGGGCATAGGAGCCCAGCAGTGCCTTCATGTGCCGCAGGTGGGTCTCTTCCATGGCTTGGAAGTGCTGAGGCAGGAGGGGGAGGGGCAAATAGAAAGGTGGAGGCAGCGAGGAGTTGCCATGTGACTCAGCCTGATCAATCAGAATGTTTCAACCCCTAGCCTCAGTGATTGGTTTGGGGAAGAGCCAAGGAGAGTCTGCCCTAGGTCTTTTGCTGGAACTATAGGAAAAAGAACACTCTCATATCCTGAGTCAATGAATTGCTGGGATGCATGTGGAAGCTGCTGGTGGCTACTTTGCTGCATGCGCGCGTGCGCACACACACACACACACACACACACACACACACACACACACAGACAATGGCATGTTTGCTTGAGAGTGAAGCCCCAGAGAGAAAAACAGACTTGAAAAGGAGAGAGGCACAATTTCCTGCCAACACCATTTGAGCACCTGGATCCAGCCATGCCTGGAGCCCTCCCTTCAAGCTCTTCAGTTCTGTGAACCTATAAATTTTCCTTGTCAGTTTCAATGATGGTTTCTATCATTTGTAATTTTCTCTCACTTGCAAAATCAGAAAAAAATTGGATTCCTAATCCTGAGATTCCAATCTGCTTTTCATATTTTGGATAGATAGAGACCCAGAGAGGTACAGTATCTTGTAAGAGGTTACATAGCTGGTGAGGAATGGAGGCTGGACTAGAACCCAGGCCTTTCTGCCACCATGAAATGTCAGGAGACTCTTAGATTCTAAATCCTGCCCTATCTTGTTCAAAAACCTCATCAATAATAATAGAAATAAAAATGATACCTCATAGAGTGGTTTCTATGCACCTGGTACTAATCTGAAAACTTCACATACAGTGACTCATTAACCTTCACAACAATTCTATGAGGCACGTGCTATTACTGTCCCCATTTTATTGGTGGGAAAACCAAGGCACAAAAAGGATTTGTCTTTTGAAATAATAATAATGTCAACAACAAAAATAATAGCTAACTGGCTCTAGATTTTGATGGCTTTATGCCTGTGACTGAGGCTCCTGGGAGCTGAGGGTGTGGGAGGTTCTGGAATTCTGAGGCCCATCGCATCCTGGGCCCAGGGATGTGTAAGTCTCCAAGGTACAGACCTCCGGTTCTTACCAGAGCCGAGTCCAGCATCTTCTGCTCAAAGTCAGCGCGGGCGGAGTTGTACTTCTCCACCGAGCGCCGCAGGCTCTCTGCCGCCTTCTTGGTCTTGGTCTCTGCCTAGGAGGCACAGAACGGGGACAGAGTCGGGAGAGGACAGTCAGGGAGCTTCCCCCATCCCTCCCCCAGCAGGTAGACTTCTTGGGGTGCCCAGGGTGTGGTGACCACACTCAGGTTCAATAACCACAGCTCTGTGGTGTTTTCACTCTCCCATCAGGCAGTCCCTGCGCCTTGGCAAACGCCTCGGACCTGCATGGCTGGTGTTGGCTGGGGACCTGCAGCTGTGGGCCCACCTTGTCCATCTCCTTCTGGCTTGTGCTCTCCTTTCGCAGCCGCTCCTGGTCCATGCACCGGTTCAGGTAGTTCTCCCGGGACTTGGGCAGGAGTTGGCTGACGCCTGTGAGGACCTGCACAGCGTCCAGGGTGCCCACTGCTTCCTCTTTCAACTGCAAGGGAGGGGAAAGGGGAGCATGGGTGCCACCTAAAACCCATGGGTGCAGGGCCTGAGCAGACCTCAGGTGCAGACCACAAAATTCCCAGCTTCCCAAACACTATGGGATTCCAGGTCCTACAGAGAACTTTTTCTGAGTATTATTTTAACATAAAAATTTTAACTTTAAAAATAGGTAATATTTACACATAATTTTAAAAGTTTAAGGGATGAGCTCCCTTAAAACCTCCCATACCCTGCCCTGGCTGAGTAGCTCAACTGGTTAGAGCATCGTCCAGATATGTCAAGGTTGTGGGTTTGATTCCGGGTCAGGGCACATACAAGAATCAACAACTGAATGCATAAATAAGTGGAACAACAAATCTCTCTCTCTCTCCCTCTCTGTCTCTAAAAATCAATAAATAAAACAAACCAAAAAAATCTCCCACACCCTGAACCCCAGCCTCCCAGGCCTCTGCCTAGGAGTTCCCATTATTACCATGATAGGTCTCCAGAAATAATCAGCACACGGACAAGTAAATGTACTTCTTTTAGCCCATTTTTTATGACAAGTTGCAGCAGTCTGTGCTGTTTAACCCACTGATTTTTCTACTTCATAGTCCCTTCCCAAGATTGCTCCACATCAGCCCATAGAAAATTTCCTTGTCCCCAATTTAAAAAAAAATTGTGGTAAAATACAAAAATTACAAAATTTACTAGCTTAACCTTATGTAAGTATACAGTATTAAGTACTATTACCAACTTCTCTTTTTAACGGGGGTTTAAAATGCAGATTTGGGACTCTAAACGCCTAGCACCTATGACTCTAGAATCACAAGCTGCTACTACTTTGGGATCCTGAGAGTCTAAGGCTTGAATCTTTCAAGATTCTAGGTTTGAAAGAGTCTAGAAATGTCAAATAATAATATCTGTAGCTTCTAGAAATGTCAAATAATAATATCTGTACCTTCTAACCATCTAGCACACTTTTTCTGTAAAGGGACAGACAGTAAATGGGTTTGCTTGCCATGGACACTCAATTCAAAAAAAGTCAGACATTCCTGTATACAAATGAACATGGCCGTGTGCCAATAAAACTTTATTTACTGGCACTGAAACCTGAGTGTTATAT
This sequence comes from Miniopterus schreibersii, assembly GCF_964146895.1. NCBI lineage: Eukaryota > Metazoa > Chordata > Mammalia > Chiroptera > Miniopteridae > Miniopterus > Miniopterus schreibersii. Next base: position 73,591,786 of record NC_138105.1, on the reverse strand, counting down.
CATTTCCACATTTCACAAAATATTCTTCCTCTTTGGATTCCCCCACCACCCACCATTTAAAAATGTAATAACAATTCTGAGCTCATATGCTGGACAAAAATAGATGGCAGTCTGGATCCGGGGCAGGCTGGATCCGGCCCACAGGCTGTCGTGCGCAAACATCCAGTCTAGGATTTTGAGAGTCTGAAATGTCTGATAGTTCCCTGGTCTGTGGGGTTCTGGGTTTGATGTTTCAGAATTACCAGAATTCTCAGAAGCACAAGCAGGGGCTGGAGGATGAAGGCCCAGAAGGCCTGGGCTCCTTTCAGCCACTGGTGTCCCCCGCCCACGCCACCGGGCAGTGCCCCCCAGGCACACACCTTCTTGTGCACCTTGAGCTGCTCCTCGCTGTAACGCAGCACGTCCTTGATGAGGTCCTGTAGCTTCCGAGTCAGCTCCAGGTGGCAGAGTGCCAGCTTGTCCGAGGAGACACGGAAGACTTCCCAGAGTGGGGCAAAGGTCCTGAAGATGGGCAGGGTCACACACAGGGCCCAGCAGGCCTAACCCCTCTGGGTCCCCTCAAACAGCACAACTCGCATTGGCTCAGGCACCTACTGTGTGCCAGGCTCTGCTAAGTATCAACACATATTAACTCATTCGATCCCCACTGCCACCAGGCAGGCTTGTGACAAATGGAGAAACTGAGGAATAAGAGGCTCTGTAACTCCAGCAATGACCATCAGAACTGGAATTTAAATTCAGGCCCTGAGGCCCCAGAGTCCTCACTCCAGACTTCAGGCCCCACCTGATACCCAAAGGCAGCTAAGACCCAACCAGCCCAAACCAAGTTCGTGGGGCCTACTCACCTCAACAGAATCCCCCTCCAGCTTCCCCTTGCCTTCCCTCCCTCTGCTTCCATTTCTGCCCCCGAAAGAACTTTTGCCCCACAGCAGCCATAGGGAACTTTGCAAATGTCAATGGACCCACATTACATCCTTGTTTAAAAGTCACCTGTGCGTCAGGCCCCTGTGTCCAACTACCCATCTCATCTCCACCTCACCCAGGCCCTGCAGCCGTGCCAGCCTCTTTGCTCTTCCTTGAACATACATAGTGTGTGGCTGCTTCAGGACCTTTACACTGGGAGAGCTGCCTGCCTGCGTCTCTGTCCAGACACTCCCAGGGCTGACACCTTCTCATTATTAAAGTATCAGCTCATAGAATCTGGGGTGACCCCAGAAGAAGTGCCCAGCCTCTCACGCTCCTATTTCAGCGCTGGGAAAAGGACTCCGTTCATGTCTGTTGTTAACATTTGTCTTGTCACACATCCTAGATGTACATGGCATGGACACAGCATGAAGGTAATTGAGGATTTTACCTGTCTTGATGGCCACTGGGTCCCTAGGGCCTAGAACAGTGCCTGGCACACAGTAGGTATGCAGTAAATATTTGTTACATGAGTAAATGAATGATATACCTTCCTCTGTCCTATTAGCCCCATAAGTTGGGGGATGACTCCCTGTCCTACATAGCACACCTGTGAAAAGATGTCCACCCAAGGGAAGGCTCCTGATGACCCCAGAGCCCCACAACCTTGGGGACCCCTACACCACCCATGGCCCACTCACCCCATGGGGGTCCCGTTGCTGGCCAGCTTGGAAAGTTTTGCCATCGCTTTTGAGTAGGTCTCCTCGATAGTGGCCCTAGGTAGGAGGACAGGGAAAAGCTAGGGAAGGTTCTGAGCACCATGGGAGATACCCTGCTCCCCTGGGCCTCAGTTTCCCCACCTCAAATATCTGAGCAGTGGCTCTTAGTGAGGATAGTATCAGGAAATTCAAGGGAGATGTTTTTATCCTTAAAAAATACATTTTACTAACAACAGTAGTACTAGTAGCAACAGTAGCAGCAGCAGGTGAAAAAAAATTGAGCACATGCTGTAAATGCTTTATATGGTTTGTCTCATTTAATTGCAGGAGACAAACTCATATTTCCTTCTTCCCTTTGGACAGACACTGCCAAATCCCCATCTAATATCCACTCACACTTTCATCTGGATTAATAGAACCTTAATTTTGTTTTGGGCAGCAATGTGCCCAGTTAAAACCAATTATCCATAGGGGCAGTTTATGATAGAGGCATCCATGGAGTACCACAGGGGTGGAAGACCCACAAAATAAAGAGTGGTCTCTGTCCTGTATGGCTTAGGCAGTCCCACTTGACAGCCATGAAGACAAAAACCTGGTTATAATCCTTTTTACTCTCTGCCTGGATTTAACAGACATTCAGCTACTGAGTGACCAGGGAGCTTCTTTGCAATTTGATTTTATTATGTTTCCTGGGATACTAACATCAGAACATGTACATACTGAAATGAAGGTTATTTTATCACATGTAGTTTCTTTTATCATACTTAGGGCACAAGGTTGAGTTTTCAAAATTCCCCTTTAAGTAGGTCATACTATCGTATTTTCAGGAGGCGTTAGAAACCTGGGGAGTGTTGTTTACAGGGGATCCTGGGGCTGAGAGTGTTGGGAAGACTAGTTTTGAGTGCCTGCAAGCAGGTGGGTTCCTGGAGCCCACAGGGATCTGGACCCGATGGGGTAGCGCGGGGTGTGGTGTCAGGTAAGGTGGGCGGGGCCACGAGGAAGGCGGAGCTGGGCGGGAGGGGGCGTGGCCGTGTGGCGGGTGGAGCGTGGGAACCTCACCTCTCCCGGATGAAGTCTGCCAGCTCCTTCGTGGAGATGGGTCCCTGCTTCATGCTGTGGTACAGAACCTCAAAGCCATGGTTTTTCTCACCCTGCAAAGAATGGAGGTGGAGATTGAAAAAAGGATGCGAAAAACATCACTGTTGCCAAGCAACAGGGGCGTAAACAGAGGACCCCCCGGGCAGAAGCCCATCCCCCTGGCTGTGGGGATTGGTTCATTTACCCACCTGCCCACCACCCCCACCGCGCCCCTAACACACGCACAGGGATTGGTTGGATCATGAGCCTTAAATTGGCGTAATCAGAGAGAAGCCTAAGATTTTTGTCCCGGAGTTGAAGATACATTCTCGCTAACTAGTTGCCTCTCTGTTTCTATTTCTCTGTCTTTGTTTCTCCATCTCTCTCTCTTTTTCTCTCTGAGTCTCTCTGCCTCCATCAGTTTCTTTTACCCTGTTTTTCTCTGTCTGCATTTTTCCATAAATGAGGAGTTATGTGGACACAGGAAATATTGGGAGCCAAGTAGAAACCATGAACTTTGGAAAAAAAGCTGAATCTGAGAGTCCTAATAACAAGCGTTTTGGGTCGAGTTGCTGGATCAAACCAACCCTGAAAGCCGCATTACCCCACAACATTTCAATTTTGTGAACCAATATGACCACTGTTGTGGAAGTCACTGTTGTTGGTTTTCTGTTCTCTTTATCATGGAAACTCCTTGTCTGAGCCCATCAGAGCAAGGTCAGGGTCCAACACTTCTCTCAGGACCTAGCAATGTCCAGTTGAGGGCGGGGCATAGAAAGGGCACTTGAGTTTGTTAAATAAATGAACAAATGAGTTATTCTTCCGTTAGCCAATACTGGTGGGAACAGAGCTTCTACCCTGGTGCCTGCTGGTGTGTTGAAAAAACCTCTTTCGTCCAAGTTCTGGGGTCACCATGGTGGGGGAGGCTAGGGCTGTGCTGTGGTACAGGCAAGTCACTGTCCCTCTTTAGTGGACCCTCATTAAGATTGGGGCAGGGGGTCATCTACCTCTCATATGAGAGTGAATAAACACCAAGATGTTCAGGGTCCCCCAACGCCCCAAGGCAAACCTAGTTTTTGCTAATTCATGGCATTGGTTAATGTTTTGCTTTAAGTTTGCTCATATTTCTTTTCCAAACACATTTATTTAAAAGGGCAACTTTTACCACTATTCTAAGTGGAAAACCAGGCCCCTATGCCATAATGAAGGGAACAGGAAAAAAATAAGGCAACATCTATGTTTTAATGCCGCCAGACTCTGTCACATGTAAGGGCATCATGTCTGAACACTGAGCTGTTCATTAAAATGGGAGTTCAGTTGGGGTCCAAGGGAAATGGAGACATTTTAGCACCAAATGGGGCCTTGAAATTCAGACTGAAAGAAGAGGCTCATAGAAGGATCTGATGCTATTTCAGTGCCAATACCAATCACTGAAGCAACCCCTTTGGCGGCACTTTGCAGGCCCTTTGTAAGTGGTTTCCTCCATCCCCTCCAGTTTGTGGGGTTCACCTTCCCAGTAACCTGGAAGCTTGAAGGCTAAAGCCAGAAGTCACTGCCAGCTGATCCCTCTTGCTGCACAAATGGAGAAACTGAAGCCAAGACTGGGGCAGACCCAGGACAGGCTCAAGCCCAAATCTCAGTCACTCATTTTAGAAACATTGATGGCTTCCTATTGTCCACCAGCTGCTGAAGTCCAAAGCCCTTAGCCTGGAATTGCTTTTCCAACCTCATCTCTCAGCTTCCTCTTGGCCTCGCCCTCAAAACAGCAAACAGTGCGATGACATGCTACACCTTCTCACATTGCACTGTTCCCCCACCCAGCTTACCAGCCTACATCTTTTTCCACCCATCCAAAGCCTTCCACCTCTCAAGGATCATTGTCAGACCCATCTCCTTCAAGAACCTTCTCAGACCCTCCTCAGACTTCCACCTCTCTGAACGTTCACTGTTGATCCCTCCAGCTCCCCATGAATCTGTTTCCTCTCTTTCCATGTCTATAGCTGTAGTTTCAAGGTTCAAGAGTCAACCCTGCCTTTTATGCACTGAATCACTTTAGGCCAGTGACTTTACCTCTTTGGGCCTCAGTTTCCTCATCTGACAAATGGGGACAATGGCAAAACCCACTTGCCAAGGGTTTTGGTGATATGAGGTTAGGACAGGCTGGACACAGAGCTCCCTGCACAGTGGTAAGTGCTCAGCAAACAGCCCAAGCAGCCCCCGCCAGCCCCAGCCAGGGAATCCTAGGGTAAGGCTGCACCAGGCACCGCCAACCAGGCCAGCATCTGGGGCTGACACAGAGCCAACTGTTGGCCCATTTCCCAGACCTGGCAAAGCCCCCAGCAGTGTCTGCCTCCCTCAGGCTGGACTGGCAGCTGAGGGTCCAAGGAGGGGCTGTCTCAAACCTGCATCTCCAATCAGAACCTCTGGACTTCAGTGTTGTCCCTGGGCCAGCCTCAGAAGGATATTTCTAACACAGCTTAATCATGTCCCTCTCCTACTCACACTCCCCTCATGGCTCCCTAGTGCCCTCTGGGCCTCCAGCCCTGCTTTGGCCCAATGAGGCTAGAACATCCCTGTCTGGTTTGATCTCCCCTGACTGGAGCCTCCTTCAGTCCAGCCAGAGCCCCAATGTCACCCAGCAAAAAGCCACAAATACAAACAATAGATTAAATAAAACTGATTAAAAGGAACAGACATTTCACATGGATTTCCTGGGTTCCGGGGAGGTGGGAATTTCACTCCCCTTCCCAAAATGGGGAAACAGAGGCTTCAAGATGCAAAGTCACCTGCCCAAGGACTCCCAGCAGAGCCCAGTCAAATCTCATACTCAAAGCTCTTATTCACTGTGTACTATCTTTTTTTGGGGGGGGGCTTCTATTTTCTCTTTGCTGATCTGAATTTTCTGCAGTGAGCTTGCATGCCTCTTGTCATCAAAAATAACTTAAAATAAATGTAGGTGCCTCATGCCATTAAAAGAAATTTTAAATAAGTGTAGGTGCCGCTGTCAGGCTTCCAACACATGGGCAACATGACAGATCCTCAACCGGTCAGCACCCTTACACAGAGTTGCCAACAGGGGCTCTGAGAGAGGCAGCCCCTTATTGGGGTCACACAGTCATTAGAGGCAAATCTGGAGACTCTGACCCTTGGGAAGGGGGTGGAGGTCAGGTTCCCACAGGTGGCAAGGGGGTGTGGCCCCTTTAAGAAAGCAAGGCCCGTAAGAGGAGCCCCAGCTGGGGAGGGAAAAAGGAAGGGAGCAGGGCCCGTTGTTAGGGGCAACCAGTTTCCTAGCAACAGACTTCCTCTGGCTAGCTCAGGGCCAGCAACTGGGGAAGGGGCTTTCTGCCATGGTCCTTCCTGGACTCTCCTGTTCACACATCCTCTGTTGCTCCTCATTAGCCGGGCCCTGCAGGAGGAGTCCTGTGCCCTCCATTAGCCTGCCAGTGTCACACCTCTGGGCTTTTGTCCAGGCTGTTCCCTGTGCCTGGAATGCCTTGCTGACATCCTGGAAAATCTCAGCCTTCAAAGCCTACAGCAAACATGGCTCTGTGTCCTGGCTCCTCCTCTAGGTGCTTCCAAGGTACTGCAGGGCTGGAGGTGTCTGGCTGGCTCTGTGTCCCCCAAACTGGGGGCTCCTTGGGGTCAGAGCTGGGATGGAGCCTCTTTGGAGGAAGCATCTCCCAGAGTTGGCTGGGTGTGCGATGTTGGTGGCCAAGAGGAAGTGTGAATGAAAGAATGAAACCCAAGGGGCCCCCTTGGGTCACGGTATGTTGTCCCCAGCTCTGACAGCAAATGGGTGAGGTGGCCCCTAGGGGTCAGTCCATGAACCCCACCCCTTCCAGAATTCTCCAGGGTGGGAAAGACATGGAAATCCCCTGGCTGGAATGACCCTAGATCCTGGAAGTTCAGTCTGGCCCTGGGTTTGAGCCCTGACCCTGCACTTCCTCACTTTCTCTCAGGTAAGAGAGTCCTACTCTGAGCCTCAGTCTTTCTGTTTTTCAAGCTGTGACTTGCCCAAGGTCACAAGGCCCATTTGGTCTGGGGATGTAGATTCAAATCCAGCCTGACTCTTTTCATTTTAACTTCTATTCCCTATAGACTCTCTACTTACCCAAGATTCTGCCCACAGACTGCCAGGTCCCCCACCCCACCTCCATAAAAACTTTTCCAGGAACACCCACCAAAATAAGAGTGGGTATTACTTACCCAAAAATGCTCCCCAAAATACGACATCCTGATGGCCTCTGTGGAGACCCCTGCAGGCTCCTGTCTAGTGCTTGTCTGAAGAGAGAGGTAAGTTTGAGCTGCAAAGCTGCAAAGTCACAGCTGTCTTGGGCCTGAGGAGGGGAAATTCCGACTGTCCTCTCTTTGGAGGAGGGAGAGAGAAGACAGTGAAGGAACCAAAAGCCCCAAGGCTGGGATCATGCCAGGGCTCCTGAGATGATTCAGTCCTGGGCCTTGCCCCAAAGTAGCTCCAAGTCTAGGAGGACAAAGCTGGATACAGATGCCCCAAATCCTATGGTATTAGATGAAGGGATAGGGGCTGGGGGAGCCTAGCCTAGAGGAAGGGGCAAGGAAAGTAGGGCTCTTAAGCATGAATAGGAGTTCACTGTTGGGGAGGCTACTTGATGAGCCCTACTGGGAAGAAAACTTCTTGGCCATTTTATAGATGGGAAAACAGGCCCCCAACTCCTAAGGGGAAACCACTTGCCAAGGTTACACAGTCAGGAATTGATAGATTTGCACCTTGGCCAGCTGAGTCCAGACCTGAGCACTCAGCTCCACACTGGGCAGCTCCTGTGGGAAAAGGGTCTGGTGAGAAATGGACACTGGGGCTGTGATTAGCAACCCCAGAGTGTTTGGGTCCCTTGGGGTCTCCTGAATCCCCCTATAACAGTCCCCATCTTATCCATACACCTGGAATGGAGAGCTTGCCCCTTACCATGGTGACCCAGCTGGCACTGGTGCCCCCATGAGTCCCAACCCAGCCCCCTGGAAGCCAGTGTTCACCTGGTGTCTGAGTCACTGTCCAGCTCTGTGCCTCAGTTTCCCCATCTGCAAAACAAGAGAGAATGCCTAGATGGGGCCTTGCTTGGGGACCCCAAGGCTCCCTGAAGAGGGGGTGGGCCAAGCCACCTGGTGACAGAGGGATACTTGGTGTCCTTGGCATGTTCTCGAGGCCGGGCTTGTCACTGGAGCCTGTCGGCCCCATTCATAATTCATGACTCCGAAGGCAGCTCAGCAGCAGCTGGGAGCCCAGGAGGTACAGTGGCAACAGGGACAGGGCTGGTGACTGCAGGATTGGAAAGCTCCCTGGGCCTTACCAAGAAAGGACTGAGCAAGGACCTTGGACAAGGCTGCCCATTGCTGAACCTCAGTTTACCTAATCTTGAAAGTGAGTTTAACTTGATCCATTATAATCTACTCCCCAGTCTCTTGACTTCACCCAGCACTCGCCATGTACCCACATGGCCAGGACAATACCCGGATCTGTGAGATGATTCAGCCCTGGGCCTGCTCCCTGAGGAGCCCCCCAGTCTAAGGGAATAGAACTGGACACAGACACCCTGGTCCTACAAGGTGAGGGCTGGGCCAAATGGAGGAAGAGGACTGGGGAAGCCTGGACTGAAGGAGGGGGGCATGGGTGTTGGGGTTTTAAAGCATGAATAGGAGTCCGGGCAAAAAAAAAAATTATTTGACTCAACAAACATTCCCAACCACCACCCTGTTCTGGGTGATGCTGGGGCTCCTGAGAAACTTCAATGGCCAGTGCAGTCCCTGAGGAAACCCAGTTTGTCATGCTAGGCTGACATCCCAAAAAGGAAAAGCCTTAAATTTCTATCTCATTTCTTAGTTTCTGGCCATGATCTAGACTCTGAGCATCACTAAATCCCTTAGAGTTATGCTGATTGACATAGGAAACACTAGCCTCACGTAGCAACTTAATTTTTTAAAAATCTTCACCAGAGGATGTGTTTTTCATCGATTCTACAGAGAGAAAAAGGGAGAGGGAAAGAGAGAGAAAAACATCAATGTGAGAGAGAAACATCGATTGGTTGCCTCCCATACGATACGTGCCCCAACTTTCTTGGGTATGTGCCCTGACCAGGAATCGAATTTATGACCCTTCGGTGCACAGGACAACACTCTAACCAACTGAGCCACACCAGTCAGGGCTGTAGCCACTTAATTTGTCTTTGTTGTTTCTGTTGCTGTTGTTAATCCTCACTGGAGGATTTTTCCATTGATTTTTTTAGAGAAAGTAGAAGAAAGGGAGAGAGAGGAAGAGAGAGAGAAAGAGAGAGAAACATCGATGTGAAAGAGACACATCAATCAGTTGCCTCCTGCATGCACCCCAACCAGGGCTGGGAACTGAACCTGAACCCAGGTCTGTGCTCTTGACTGGGAATAAAAACCTTGATCCTTCGGTGCGCAGGCCGACGCTCCAACCAGTGAGCAACACTGGCCAGGGCTAGCCACTTAATTTTAAACTAAGTAACATTAAATACAATTAATCCCCCACCTCCTCAGTTATGCCAGCCTTCCTTCTAGGGCTCAGTAGCTAGACGGGGCTGGCAGCTGCCATGTAGGACGGCACAGATAGAGAGAGTTCCATTAGACCGTATTGTTTTAAAGGATCCTAGGAGCCACCAGGCCCCAGTTCCACAGGAACCAAAAATCTTGCTACTGTTTTCACAACTCAGATTAAATCCACCCGCTCCATACAGTGAGTGCTGGTATGTGTGTGGTGCTGTGCTCAATTCATCACAGGTCCCAGTTCATTTAACCTTTACAACCACACCATGGGGTGCAATCCCCACTTTACATGTGAGGAAATTGAGGCACAGAGAGGTCACTCATTGTCCCCAGGTCACTGTGATTCTGTCCGTGGCAGGTCTGCCAAAGGACTCCTGTTCAGAACCACCATGGGTGGCTCTGGGTCTCCATGTCCACTCCACTGCCTGGTAACCCACCACACCACTCAGAACAGTAATGGGGGGCAGCCCCTCACCCCGCGTAGGCCCAGGAAGGCCCAGGAAGGACACCTGCTATTTCTGAAACCCAGAAGGCAGAGGGGCATCCCTCTGTTCCTGAGGAGGGCAAGGAGGGGCAATGGGGGCTTCCTGGCAGGGCTCAAACTCACCGGACAGGGCAGCGAGTGGGGCTTGGCTCCAGTCAGACAGGGCAGACACCAGAGATAGCCACGCAGCCCCTGCCACTTCCGCCAAACGGAGGCCCGTGGGTGTGGGGGACAGGAAGCACACCCGCCCCGCCCACCGACCAACCGCCACCTCACCTTCCCCTCCCGGAGCAGTACTCTTGGGACCTCTCTGGAATCAAGCAGGCTATAGATAGGTAGACTGAGGCTCCTGAACCTGCAGCCCTCAGCCGGGGCTATTATTACCCAACAAGTCATAATTATCACAATTGTGAAATAATAGAACCCACAAATTGAGTACCAACCCTGAGCTAAACATTCCACAACTAATCATCCAGAGGTGGGCCAATGATGCCTGTTCATAGATGGGGAAACCAAGGCTCAGAGAGGGGAGTCCACATGCCCAAAGTTGCACAGCTAATGAACGGCTGTGCTGAGACTCAAACCCAGGGCCTCATTAGGACTTTCACAGGCTTGAGGTAATTTTGCCTTCCTGGGCCCCATGCTCCATTAAGAAAAAAATTTAAACCATATTTTACAACTGCATTGGCATAAAGACAAATATATTAATATCATATATTTAAATGTTTTCTTTGATTCTACAGCTCCTTCCCCTCCCCCCCTTCTGATTTTAAAAGAAGTTAAAACATCTTCATGGATCCCTAAAAGTATTGTGCCAGAGACATGGTGGTCACTGCATCTGATGGAAGAGTCAGCCCTCCTGGAACCCAGGTCTCCCGGCCTCCGGAATGCCAGTGCAAAACCCAGAAAGAGACAGGGACTTGCCCAAGGTCAAACAGCAGGTTGTCAGCTGACCAGGATGCCCCCCATCCTGTGGCTGCTAGAAGCAGGGAACCAGAGTCCTCCTTGGGGGTGTCTGACATGAGTCCTGGCACCTCCTGGAGATAAATCCTGCCTCCCCAGCACAAATTCCCCAAAACCTGGGGCTCTGGGCCTGGGCTAGTGTGAGACCAGGCCCAGGATAGGAGCTCAGTTAGCAAAGAAGGTCAGACTCTGGCTCCTGGACTCCTGCTAGGTGACCTTGGGATGCCCCTGACCTCTCTGGGCCTCCTGAGTTTTGTGAAACAGGATCTGACATTTTGCTCCCCCTCAACTCCAGTTTGCTCACAGTAGGGCCAGTTTGGGTTTTTTCTCTTCTTTTAGGTGACCGGCCTCTTGGCCATGTTGTTTCAATGACCAGTTCTATCACATGCTTCCTCCCTCCATGCTCAGCCACCAAAGCTGTGACCATTTACACACACTAGCTTAATTCTCACAATGGCACTTAGAGATGGTATCTCACCTTGCCATCACCCCAAATGGGGAAACCAAGGCACAGGCCCCATGTTACACAGAGATTGGGCCATTGAGTGGGCATCTAAGCTCACATAGGAATTTTTCAGTACTCCCCCTTCAGCACTTTTTTTGGCAAACACCTACTCAGCACCCACTCTACCTGACTGCCAGGCTGGAGACACAGCATGAGACACCCTTGCAGACTCCCCTCTCTCCTCCCCACTTCTGGTCAGCTGTGACCCCATTTATGATCAGTAATATTGCAATTAGTATTATAATGATCATGTCTGTATTTACAGCACTCCCATCCTCCCACAGCCTCCTTTGATCTTCCAACAGGGATTCAGCCCATTTCACAGAAAAACACACCAAAGTGCAGAGGGCCAAAACCATGCACAGGGGAACCAGATTTAAACCTGGGGGCATTGGATTCCCAGTCCAGTGCTCATCCCTGTGTCTACTACAGGGACAGAGCTTCAAGGGAAAGGGGACAGGATGGCCCGCACCTCCTCCTGCCCAGGACCCCGCCCAGGCACTGTCTTGCCCCTGGCGTGGGTGATGGTATGTGGGTCAGGGTGTGCTCTGGGCAGTCCTGCCGGTGAGACCTGGGTGGTGGAGCTCCTATTCCAATTGATTGCAGCCTGGTGATATAATTTACTGTCTGGCAGAGTAGTCCTTCCAGCAAGGCCACAGTGTGACCATCAACCCATTCTGCAGTGCAGTAAACTGAGGCTCAGAGGCCAGCAAGGCATGTCAGGGGTGGAAGTGGGGGTCTTCAAACCCATTGCTCTCTGACTCTCAAACCACCATTTTAAGCAAAAGGGTGAGATCAAGATCTGGCAAAAGATGGGGGTGGGAGAGTTTCCGAATCTATAGAATACAGGCTCCAAAGCCCCCAACCCCATTTTCAAAGGAGAAAACTGAGGCTCAGGGAGGTGCTGTCACTTGCCCAAGGTCACCAGAGATAGGTCTATCAAGAGCTGCCTCCTGGTCCCCGTGCGGCTAGGGCAGATGACTCCTAAGATCTGAGGCAGATGGAGGGGCCGCCCACCCCTCCTCCACACCCCACTCACAGTCAGCCTCCAGCAAGATCCTAATTTACCTCGATTTATTTTAACACCCAGGAACAGATGCTCACTGCCCAACCCCCACTGAGGCAGGGACCACTCCCAAGTCTACGCTGGGCCCTTCCAGGCCAGACCCACCAGGCAAAGGACCCACTCCCTAGAATTCCAGGCTTGGGGTCCTTGTAGAGGATGCCAATGAAAGGTCCCCTACCCCATCCTTGTGGTAGGGGGCTGGGATAGGTCAGTCTACAGGAGGGACCCAGGGGACCCCCAGTTTCTCTACCAGGACTGGATCAGGCAGGGTTCGCAATGGAGAAAAAGGGAAAGAGGTTCCTCATCTCGGTCCTGGGAGGGTCTGCAGTCCCAGCTGGGAAGAGGGAAATTGGGGGAGGTCTCCACTTCGGCTATCTTGGGTCCCAGGCTGGAGGGGGAGTGGCGCCCCCATCTTTGCAGCCGAGAATCTAGACCCGGATACAGGTTTAGAATAAAGGGATTTGGGGAGGGGTCTCGCGTCATAGCTTCTCCCCTGGCTGAGGCAGGCTCCTTTTAACGCTCTGGTTCTAAGCCAGGAGACAGGTGACTGGGGCAGCGGTCCCTGTACTCCCTCCGCCGACCCCTGATTATCACCTGGGGGAGGCAGGGGCGCGCACCGTGCAGCTCCACGCAACCCCTGTTCTCCATCCCCCCCAAGTCCCGCCGCGCCTTTGACCCCCGCGGCCACCAGGACTGCGGGGCACGGTGCGTGCGCGCGCGGGGCTGCGCGGGCCAGGGGGATTGGTGGGAATCCACTCACCTCCGGGTCTCCGGCAGAGCCTCGCGCCCGCCGCCACCTGCGGCTCTGTCTCTGACACCCGAGCCAGCCCCGCCCCTCCCTCTGCCGCCGCTGCGGGGCCTCGGGGTGACTCCGCCTCCGGGGTGTGGCCGAGAGAGTTCCCCACCCCCGCGACAGCGCCCGGAGGCGGGCGTATTCGGACTCGGCGCAGCCAGCCATTGGGCCATGGAGGCATCTTGCTCCGCCAGCCCAGCGCACTGATTGGCTGAGTCAGGCTCCTCTCACCCCCGCCCTTCCACCACCTGCAGGTTATCTGCATAATTTAAAGCCACAGCCGCAGCTCCATCGAAATACGGTGGGAGGGGGAAGGGACGACCAATTTATTGAGCGCCTACTGTGTGCCAGACATTGAGCAGGGCTCATTGGATAATTCCCACAAGCCTGTGAGCGGGACATTATTGATCCTCATTATGATGGCAGCCCTAGGATGGGCACCAGGGGTGGGGTAAACCATCTCCAAGAATGCTGTCATGTCACAAATCTCTTGCCCCTCTCACCTGGGTCCTCCAAAATGAGATTTAGTACTCGTACCCCATTAAGCCATCCACTTAAATACCCGGCTGATCTGCCCTCCCCCAGCCCTCCACCCTAGTCTGCTCCTCCACCAGCCTCCCCAGAGGCCTGGATTCCCTGAGTCTTCTCCCTTCATCATCCATATTGGTCCATGAAACACCCTGGATTTGCCCATTTTTCTGGACCCCCGAAGTGACCCCGGGTCCAGGCCCAGTATTCTCCAGCCTGAATGCTGCCTCCGTTTTCTATTTGAGGTTCCTTTTGCCTCCATCCCTGCCTCAGACAATCTCTGTTCCCCATAACAACTATCTTTTTTAAAAATATATACTTTTTGCCCTAGCCAGTTTGGCTCAGTGGATAGAGCGTCAGCCTATGAACTGAAGGATCCTGGGTTCGATTATGGCCAAAGACATGTACCTTGAGTTGCAGACCTGTGGGGGAGGCAACCAATCTCTCTCTCTCTCCCTCCCCCCTTCACTCTCTCTGAAAAGCAATGGAAAAAATATCCTTGGATGAGGATTAAAAAATAATAATATACTTTTTATTTTGAGCATTTTTCAATTTACAGTATTATTGTGAAGATGGTATGGAAAGTTCCCGTGTATATCACACCCAGTTTCCCTAGTAACATCTCACATTAATATAGTACATTTGTCACAATTACTGAACTAATATCGAGACATTAACTAAAGTCCATAGTTTATTCAGATTTCCTCAGTTTTCCCTAGTGTCTTTCCCTAGTGTCCCAGGATCCTACGTGACATTTAGTTGTGATGTCTCTTGAGGCTCCTCTGGGTTAAGACAGTTTCTCAGAGTTTCTTGGTTTTGATGACCTTTACAGTTTTGAGAACTGGTCAGGAGTTTTGTAGGATGGCCAGGTCTGGGATTTAATGTTATATGTCAATTATACTTCAATTAAAAAAAAGAACCTCTGGCTTAAAACAAATATATATTATATACATATGTGTGTGTGCGCGTGCGTGTGTGTGTGTATATTATACATATGGGGCCCTGGCCAGTTTGGCTCAGTGGTCAGAGCGTCGAACTGCAAACTGAAGGGTCACAGGTTTGATTCCTGGTCAAGGGCACGTACCTGGGTTGCAGGTTCAATTCCCTAGCCCTGGTCAGGGCATGTGCAGGAGGCAGCCAATCAACATGTCTCTCACATTGATGTTTCTCTCTCTCTGTCTCCCCTCTCCCTCCCATTCTCTCTAAAAATTAATGGAAATTATATATATATATATATATATATATATATATACACACACACATATACATATACACACTATATATATTGGCCCTGGCTGTTGTGGCTAGGTTGTCCCATTCACCAAAAGATCACTGGTTCAGTTTCTGGTCAGGGCACATGCCCAGGTAGTAGGTCTGATCTCTGGTCAGGGTGCATGTGAGAAGTAACCAATCGATGTTGCTCTCTCATATTGATGTTTCCCCCTCTCCCTTCCTTTCTCTCTAAAATCAATAAAAACATATTTAAATGTATATTGAAATATATTTTACAAATATTGTGCAAATTTTATGTGTACAACATGTTGATTTGATATTTATATGTATTACTATATGATTGCCACAATGGGGATTTGTGGTGTTTTACTCATGGTTAGACTGGGGTGATGGGTGTGGGGAGGAGGACCACAGAGATGAAGTACTCTTCTCATCACACTGTGATCAGGGCACATTACATTAACACGACTTACCACTCTGATGCTGACCTTGACCACCTGGCTGAGGTGGTACCTGTCAGCTGTCTCCTCTGTAAAGCTTCTCTCTTCCCCCTTACTGTGCTGTATCCTTTGGAAGGAAGTCATTATTTACAGCCCACATCTAAGGGTTGGGAGTCCTGCTTCCCCTCCTTGAGGGCAGAGCATCTGCATAATTTGGGATTCCTCTGCTTGGGAAATTCCCCCCCCCCCTTTATTTACCTATTCAATTATTCATACAGTATATCAGTATGGACTCATGGATATTTATTTTACACTTTGTGTCATAATCCAATACTACTTTACTGATTTCCTTGCTCAAATTTTTCCATCTTTGGCCACCAGGAGCTCGATCAGTTGGCTCTTATGTCTCTATTGCATCCTTGGTATTTTTCTTTTAGCACTTCCTTACTCTGTCACTAAGGATGCTCCAAGCTCATCTCATCTATTTTGTGCCCCAGGCCGAGAACCAGCCTTTTCTTCAAACAGCAGCCTTGGTGCCTTTCACTGGAGAATAATGTTAGAAACCAAGACTGGGGCAGTAGGGGTGCTTGTTGCTAACAGGGATATCACTGCTTCTAGGCCCTCTAAGCTGAGTGCAAGGACATGTATGTGTGTATACTAACCTGTGTATATACACAAATCTATAAATATTTCCAAATATAATTGTCTGTATCTATATTAAGTTAAAAATGAGTTCATACAGACATCTCCAGTGAGAAACCTGCCTCGCACCACCCACCCTCCATTTGCTTCATTGTTCCATTGCAGGGGTACAGAGAGTGGATTTAGGTTAACCCCAAGCCACAGGGTTGTTGTTGTTTTTAACAGAAACCCATCACCTGCTTCTCCAGCTCGAAACCCTTCCCTGACTGCCCAGCATCCTCAGTCAAGGCCCCAGACCCTCCCCGTAGCCCTTCAGGCCCGTGCACTCCAGCTCTGCCCCCATCTTTGCAGTCTGAACAAAATCAGCCCCACTCCAGGGCCTTTGCTTCTGTTGTTCCCTCTGCCTGGAGTGTTCTCCTCCTAGCTCCACATCTGACTGGTAATTTAGCTCTCAGATCCTGTCTGGAAACCCTGATCTGGGCTGACCCAAACCCCACCCCATCCCACCCCAGGACTGATGGGGGTTTTGTGTCAGGTTCAGCCCTCTCCTCGAACAGGTTGGGGAGCTCCTTGGGGGCCCAGGCACCATCTGCACCAGCCACACGGGCTCTGAACTGCATTCTACTCCCTACATTTGCCTGGGCCAGGGGCAAGGTAGGGAAGAGGGAGAGAATTCTTGTTTTACAGGCAAGGAGACTGGCTTGTGGACAAGATGACATTCTCTGAAGTCACAGAGTGAAGACATGCCGGAAGCATGACTTGACCCAGGTGCACTACAGTCAAAGCTCTCAACTACCCTGATCTTGGATCCCAAGAGATGCTGTGGTGATGGGGAGGACAGGATGCAGAACAGGCCCATCTGGGGTGCCTGGGGCTAAGCAAGCCAGGGAAGGAAACTAAGAGGTCCAGTCAACACCAATACAGCCCAAGGCCACCTCACCTGGAGGTTCACAGGTCAAATTTTTTTATTTCGGAGATGGGGGGTAGAGTGCCCTGAGAGGTTAAGTAACATTCACTAGATCACCCAGCAGTGCTGCCAAGCTGGGACACAACCAATACTTCCTGAGCACCTATGTGCCAGGCAGATAAAGCTACATTATGTGTGTAGGCAGGTGCCTGTTCCAGCAGCAATCTGGGCTACGGACTAGAAGGAAACACAAGAGGGTGGACGGGGTAGCATTTAAAAAGGAGTAGGTCAGGAAGAGCCAGAGGAGTGCTTGGGCTGGGGCTGGGGCTGGGGCTGGGGCTTGGGTTTGGGCTGGGGCTGGGGCTAGGGCTGGGGCTGGGGTTGGGATGAGAGAGAGCATGGAGGGCTTCCTGGAAGGGCCCTAGCAGGTGGGGCTAAGGAGATGAGAGGTTATTGTGTTGCTTTTCCCAGGAGAATCCACTCCTCCCTTCCCCCTCACTGCCTCCCAAGAGCTCACATCT
The DNA here is from genome assembly GCF_964146895.1 of Miniopterus schreibersii. Taxonomy (NCBI): domain Eukaryota; kingdom Metazoa; phylum Chordata; class Mammalia; order Chiroptera; family Miniopteridae; genus Miniopterus; species Miniopterus schreibersii. The sequence goes on along the minus strand of NC_138105.1, from coordinate 73,574,468 downwards.
TCCCAGAAAAGTGCTCCAATCACACCCCACCAGGGATGTGGGCCCCCCAGCCCCACACCCTCCCCTCCCCTCCCCAGTGTCTCCCAAATCTGTGCCCCAAACCTGGCCTTCTCACTGCCCCCCAACTTGGCCCCGCCCTCAGCCCCAAGAAGAGGAACTTGCAACTGCTCAGTGAGGCATGCAGGCAGCTGTACGCCCACAGCAGCTGCCCCTTGTCCAGGGCCTACAGTGTTACCAGTCTCCTCTCAGTTCCTCTACCTCTGTGGGTCCCTCCCCAGGCACGCTCGGTTCCCGTATTGTGGCCTGATCCTTTGCACCCTTATCCTGGGGTGGTATGGGGGCCTCTGGCACTGTATGCCATCCCACCACCCCACCCTGTGGGTTGTGGTCCCCTGTGTCTGGCTCCCCCTCTCAATACTGTTTGCCCTGTGAGGGAAGCATTTGCTGAATGACGACTGGATGGATGGTGGCATTCTAAGCAGAGGACACCAGAAGTGCAAAGGCCTGGAGGCAGGATCTGGATGTTGAAGCAACACGAGAAATTCCAGGAGGGTGGTTTCAGCTTAGGCAGCTCAGGCGGGGAGTATCAGGGAGGGGCTGCCAGTTGGCAGGCGGTATAGAGTGGGTGCCTGGGCCAAGAGCACACATCTGGCTTCTGCGCAGGCCCAGGGCCCCCAGGTGCTTCCCTGCTGCAGGGATATTTTTAGTGGCTGTGCCTGCAGAGGCTGGGCCAGACAGCTGTCAGGAGAGATTGGGAGAGGGAGGAAGAGACACAGAGAGAGAGGAGAAAGAAGGGAAGAGGGGTTGGGGGTGGAAGACTCCACGCTGCAAGCTGTTTTAGTATGTAGATGGGAAAGGGTCAGTTATGCCCTGGACACAGCTCTCAGCTTCTTTGTGTAAATAAAGTTTTATTGGAATGCAGCAATTTCCATCTGTTCAGTTACAACAGCAGAGTTGAGTGGTCTGGACTGAGGCCGTATGGCCCACACCACCAAAACAATCTACCTGCTTTTTTGTTGTTAATCCTCACCTGACGATACTTTTTCCATTGATTTTTCTTAGAGAGAGTGGAGGGGGAGGGGAGAGAGAGAGAGAGAGAGAGAGAGAGAGAAACATCGATATGAGAGACACATCGATTGGTTGACTCCTGCATGTGCCCTGACGAGGGATCGATCCTGCAACTGAGGTACATGCCCTTGAACAGGAATCGGATCCAAGACCCTTCAGTCTGAGGGCTGATGCTCTAACCACTGAGCCAAACCAGCCAGGGCTCTAGCTGGCTTTTTACAGAAAGTTTGCCAACCCTGGGCCAGGGCAAAAATCTCTTTGGGGGGGTGGACTTGTCATTGGTCATTAGTTGACTTTCACCACTATTTCTGACTCTCTTCCTTCCAGGTACAAGGGAGGAGCTTAGTCTCTCAGCTCCTGAATTACACAGTCATGTGACTTGTTTTAGTCAATGAAATGCTTCCTAGTGGAAGCCTTTAGGAGATGTCCTGATTCACTGCCACGTGACCCTTCCTGTCTTGCCACCAGATGATGCAGGTGGTAGACGTTCTGTGAAGTTGGGATGCTGAGTGAGTGTGATGAGAAACACAGCAATGTCAGAAATGTAAAAGGTAGGGAAAGACCCACCAATTATTCAGGGCAAAAGTTTAGACCCCTTCCCCAGCTTATTAAAAATAAAAATAGAGCCCGGCCAGGCGTGGCTCAGCGGTTGAGCGTTGACCTAGGATCCAGGCGATCAGGGTTCAATTCCCGGTCGGGGCACATGCCCGGGTTGCGGGCTCGATCGATGACTCTCTCGTCATTGATGTTTCTGTCTCTCTCTCTCTCCCTCTCCTTTCCTCTCTCTGAAATCAATAAAGATATATTTTAAAAAATAAAATAAAATAATAATAAAAATAGAATCAAAGAAGAAATTTCCACACCTGCCACTGGCCCTATGACTCTGATTCCTAACTGCTATAGATTGATTTGTGTTCCCCTAAATTCCTATGTTGAAGCCCAATCTCCAATGAAATGGTTAGGAAGTAGGGCTTCTGGGAGGTCAGTAGGGCTAAATGAGGCCATGAGGGTGGAGCTCTTATGATGGGATTAGTGCCTTTCTAAGGGACTTGGGAGAATGTGCTCTCTCCCCTGCCATATGAGGACACAGCAAGGCAACTGTCTGCACCCAGTATCCCATTATGCTGGCACCTTCATCTGACTTTCAGCCTCCAGGCCATGAGAATTAGGTGTCTGTTGTTTAAACTGCCCAATCCGGGGTATCGTTATAGGAGCCTGAACACACTAAGACACTGACTGAGACAGCCAAAAGAAGGAATCTATACTATGAAACCCTACGCAGTCACACACAGATTCAGGCCACTGTTTCCAGGGAGAAAAGCAGTGTGCTGACCAACTCTGGACATTTGATGGTGTGTCCTGGTGCTGCTGTCACAAAGTATCACAAACGGGAGGGCTTAAAAAAACAGGTGTGAGCAGGGCTGGTTCCTGCAGGAGGTTCTAGGGGAGGGGCCTTCCTCACCTCTTCCAGCTTCTCGTGGCTCTGGAGTTGCTCAGCTTATGGCTGCATCTTCAGTCTCTGCCTCCATCCGCACACAGCTTTCTCCTCTGGGTCTGGGTCTCCCCCTCTGTCCCTTATACGGACACTTGTCATAGATTTAGAACCACCATAATCTAGGATGATCTCATGTCGAGATCCTTTACTTAATTATATCTGCAAAGATCCGTCTTCCACATCCAGCCACATTCACAGGTATCAGGAACCAGGATTCTGATGTGTTTTGAGTCACCATTCAACCCATTACAGAGGCGGCTTATCTAAAATTTTATCTAGGAGTTTCTGTACATGCAGTTTTAAGGGCAGGGGCTCATCAAGAAACTGCTGTTTGCAACCTTTGGGTTTCAGGTTCTTCTTTAAGACCTTCCTGCAGCTGTGACTACTGGTACATGCACTGATTTTCTCCAGGAACAGAAGGTAGCTTTTATTTTATGGCTCTGGAGCAGAGACTGGGGTTCAAACCTCACCTCAGCCACTGATTGGTCTACATGGCAGGGGTCTGGCAGCTGCCTCCCTTGTCTGTAACGGAACCCTCACCAGTGGCCATGGTAGGCCGGAGAGCTGCAGTTAACAGCCAGCGCCACTGTCAGCAATCATTACTGGAGAGACATGCCCTCTTCTATGCCTGACCTGGGGGCCCAGATGATGGCGATGACTGTCCCAGGTGCCGCCAGGTCTCCCGTAGGCAAAAGGAACCAAGGCTACAGTGGAGTGGGGCATTTGGTTTATTTCTGATGCAGTGATCTCAGGACAGTGAAAGATTTGGGCTGAGGGGTGGAGTGGGGATAGGGGTGGGGCAGGACTAGAACTCCACCTTGCAAGCAGGGAAGGCCTCATCCTGCATGGACACTGTGCTGTTACTGCCCAGCACCGTGATGCCCAGCGCCTGGTGCCGGGCATGCGTCTCCTCATACCACTCATGCATGGCCATTGAGTCGAAGGTGGGGATCAGGGTCACCTGTGGACAGGAAAAATGGACAAGCAGTGATGGGGAAAACCCTCTGCTCTTGTGGCCCAGCCCCTTGGCAACTGAGGCCCCCCTTCTCTGACCACATGTGCTTTGCCTCCATTATCTCTCACCTGGATGTCTGCAGCAAGTGGTCAGCTGATCTCTGAAGTCCCTCTGTTCCCCACAGCACCCAAAGGACCCTCTTACAACCCAGGAGACCAGGCCATGGCTCTGTGAACCCCTCTCCATGCCTCCCATTCTTGGTTTACCCGGGCCTCCCACCAACTCCTTGGATACAACAGGCTCACTCCCACTTCCAGGCCTTTAACCATGTTGTGCCCTGCATCCAGACTCTTCTTCCTGGCTTTGTAAGCTATGTGCAAGGTAAGGGGCCTCACACTCACATACTGAGTGGGCAATCAGGTACCTAGCTCTTACTTCTACCCAAACTTGCCTCACCCTTCAAGGCTCTGTTTCAAGGCTTCCTTTGGAATGACCCCAGTCCTCTTTCTCAACTATGTAGATGCCACCCACCCACCTGTTCCTCCTGGCCATTCTCATGACAGTGGGGTGGTTAACAACTGCAGGTAGGAGAGGTGATTAAACCAGCCCCACCCTGCATCCCCACCCAGGTTGCAGCAAAGGAATGAGGAAATGGATGTGACAGAAACAGCATCCTAAGAGCTGGGGAGGACTCCCACATTTGCCCTCCTTTCCTTGTGGCCTTGGGGATGCAATTGAGTCTCTAAGCCCCATTCTCACCTCTGTGTGAGTTTAACAGGAAGACCCTGAAAGGTGCTGACCCCACCCTCTGCCAAGACTGTCTAAGGCCCTGGGGTGGTCACTTACCTGTAGGTCACGATCCCACTGCTGCTTGCCGGCCAGCAGTGCATCCAGGACTGCCCGCATACCCTCTTCCTTGTGCTGGTCCTGGCCGCTGATGACATAACAGAGTGCGCGCACCCGCCGAAAGAACTCCTCATCTACCAGGCAGACACTGCCCCCGCTGGGCAGGTAAGCCAGGTCGAGGTAGACAGGGGAGCCAGGGGAGGCCTCCAACCCACCTGGCCGGCTGCTGGCTGACGCTGTGGGCAAGAAGGATGAGGTCAGTCGTGAGCTTCCAGGACTGGGAAAGGGCTGAGACTCAGGGCCTGGGACGAGGCTCCCAGCTCTATTTGCACCTAAGTGCTCCCTCCTCAGGAGGAGGCCTGATTTCAGTTTTATGGTTGGTGGACAAGCACTCCCTGGCATGGACAGTTACTCAATGAACTCTGTGAACACCCCTGGATGCCTCCTCAGTGCCTGGACCCTCCCTTGCCAGTCCCCAGACATTCTTCAGGCCGGAAGGAGGGGGCAACTATGTAGGGCTTCATGGAAAAGGGGTTTTTTGGCACTTCAGCCCTAAAAGCAGCTGATGCCTGGAAGGCTCTACTGCTACTGCAGCATCCATCTGTTCAATTACTCGAGGGACATTTATCAAGTCCTCCTGGGCACCATGTCCTGGGGACATGGTAGTGACCAAAACAGACAAAAATCCCTGCCCACAAGGGCGATGGAGAGCCAGAGCTGGTGTGGGAGGGATCAAGCTGCAAGGAGACCCAGGACAGGGAAGTCGGGATGAAACTGGGGCAGCTATGCTTGGAGCCTTGTCCATGGCCCTGAACCCAGAGACTGTGCAAGGGGGATAAGACTGCCACTTTGGGGTGAGTAAACCCATAACCACTTGATCGAGATCTTGGGCACAGGAAGCCTACCAGATGCTTGATGTCTTATGAACATAAATGTTGCCCAACTCAGGGTATAGGCCCAAAGGGCTGCAGGGCATTTGAAAATAAATGAAACTTGTAGCTTTTGGCAAGTGGCATCTGTCACTCAAAACTGCAGACTGTGGTGGTGAGTATCCTGCCTGCATGGAGCCTCAGGAAGAGAAAGCTACTGTGGCTATGGAAAGTGCAAGGGAGACAGGAGGAGAGTTGGAGGGCAAAGTGAAGACAAGGGGGATCATAGGCAGGAGGATAGGGGCAGAGGAGGGACCAGGCAAGCTATGACCCATAGGCTAAATATGGGAAAGGTGGTTTTGGTAAAGGTGGTTTTGCTGGAATACCCATTCAGTTACTGAGATGCTCTGAGTTTGGGACAGAGATGGTCTGGCCTGCAAAGCTGAAAAGTTCACCCTCTAGCCCTTTAAGACACTATTTGCTGATATAGTTTGGAGAGGCAGAATCCTGAGTGGCCCAGACTGTAGCCTCTCAAAGAAGCCAATGCCCTGGCAGACAGAGCCTCAGATGACCCCAGCCTCTAGGTGCCAGCCTTTCCCATGGGCTCTGGGGGGTCACCCTCTCTCTGCCACTGTGCTGAGAACCCCTGACCAGCCAAAGGTCACAGGGGCCCATCAGGTGCCTCCCGTGGAATCTGCCCAAAGACAAAAGGTGATAGCTCAGGTGGGTGCTGAGGCTCGAAGAGAATCAAGAGACCAGGGTGCCCAGCAGCCAAGGACAGGACATAAAGGGAGAGAAACCACAGACATCCATCAGCTCCTGAAGGGCATGACATCCCAGATACCTGGAATGGGGCCCAGTTCACAAGCAAATGCTCAGTAAACGAGAGCTACAGTTGTTATTACTGTTGTCATTGTCATTGCTTTCTCACCAGCCCTCCCTAGGTAATTCCAGCCCTGCGCTAATCAATGCAGTGGATACCAAGTACTGCAAAGTGGTGAGTGTGAGCCAACGTGAGCTGGGAATGTCAAATACATGCCAGGCTCCCAAAACTTAGAGTAGAAAAGTGGAAGTATAAAATAATTTATTTTGCTGATTATATGTGGAAGCATCATCTTTACATAATAGTATGCAGGAAAGAGTTTTAACACAGTTGGAGGATTCTAGGAAGACTGGGAAGTAGGAAGCACCAGGAATCCCTCTCTTCACCCAGAGGACAACTGTATTGCAGTCCCTCCCCCTCAAGTTGAAGCAACTTCTATGGAATTTAAAGGACTACACATTTCTTCCTTTTCCCCCTCACTTCTGGGAGCGAGATTATTTAAGGACTAGGGTATTCACAAGCAACTACATGTACAGGAGAACTTAGAAAGTCACCACACAAGCACAGAGAAAGGTACAGGCTGAGGAAAGACCTGACAACACTGTACATTTACAACTCAGACTGATTCCCATCACAGAGCCCACAATAATCAAACACACAAAAAGCCACAGCAAACCCAGGGGAAGGAGGAAATTTGGATTTCCAGAGTTACTATATTATTAGATTAAAATGTCCAGTTTAAAAAAAACAACACAAAGCACACAAAGAAAAAGAAAGTATGGATGATTCAAAGGAAAAACAATAAATCGACAAAAATTGTCCATGACAAAGACCAAATGGCAGATTTACTAGACAAAGACTTCAAAACAACTGTGTGAAAGATCCTCAAAGAACTAAAGACATGAAGAAAATTGAGAATACGATGTATGGGCAAAATAGAAAATCATTAAGGAAATAGAAAACAAAAACTAAAAAGAAATTTTGCAGCTGAAAAAAGTAGAGTAACAAATGAAAATTTCACTAGAAGGATTCTGTTCAAGATTTGAAGAGGCTGAAGGGAATTAATAGCAGAGGAAAACTTAAGGAATGAAAGAGAAACATAAATGGTAAATGTATCCTCTTAAGTTCTTTTAAATATGTGTAACTATTGAGAGCAAAAATTGTAACAGTATCTGGCCAGGTTTTCAATGTATGTCAACACAGCTCATATAAGAACTACAATATAAAAGGGGGAGGGTAAAAGAATCTATATGGTTGTAAGGCTTCTACACTTTACCTGAAGTGATAAAATATTAACTGTACAGACTAAAAACTGTTCTGATTCTGTGTTAATTTCATCTTTTTCATCATGAATCTAAAATTGCCTATTTGGTGTCTACGGCAGCTTCCAAAACTTTCTCTTTATAGGTGTAGATGTAAACAAAGCTGACTCCATCTTTGTGTGTGCCTCCTTTCAAATTTCCATGTTCTAAAACTGACCAAACTAGTCTCAGCCAGCACCAAAACCTCATAGTTAATGATCGGCCGTGTCTTATAAGCTTATACAATGTAACCATAAAGACTCCTAGCAGTAAAAGGCCAGAATGGCATAGCAAATGAGATAAATATCAAACTAGGTACTGGTGTTGATTGTAAACAAGTATCCATCATAAGACCACCAGGAGATATGGTCCCTTTGTCTTGTCCATCATTAGTAGTTCAGCTATATTATAAAACATTTACTATAACAACGGTCTAGCAGCAGAGAGTAACTGTGCAGACTGTGTGGTTACCTTCCATTCTGACCCAAACTTCCTCTAAGTTATTCTACAATAAATTGTTATTTATTATTATTTAATCCTCGCCTGAGGATATCTTTCCATTGCTTTTTCAGAGAGAGGGGAGAGGAGAAGAGAAAGGAGAGGGGAGAGAGGAAACGTGGATGTGAGACACATTGATTGGTTGCCTGCTGCACGCACCCTTACTGGGATGGAGCCTGCAACTGAGCCTGCCCTTGGAATTGAACCCGGGACCCTTCAGTCTGCAGGTTGATGCTCTAACCACTGAGCCTAATCAGCTAGGGCTAAACTGTTATTTGGGAAGAAAGGGAAAAAGTGATGCCTGCCCAGCAGGCATTGAGAGCTGTGTGCACTCTAAGTTTAAATTTTTTTTTCTTAAATGCAGAAAATAAGTGTTGATGAGGATGTGGAGAAATTGGAACTCATATGGCCCTGACTCAGTAGCTTAGTTGGTTGGAGCACTGTCCTGATATGCCAAGTTGGGAGTTCAATCACTGGTCAGGGCACATACAAGAGCAACCAATGAATGCATAAATAAGTGGAACAACAAATCAATGTTTCGGTCTATCTAAAAAAATAAAAGAGGGCATTTTTGTGGAATGCTATCTTCCCAGAACTGTGCTGGGCCCTTTACAAACATCCTCAAAAAAAGAAAAGAAATTGGAACCCTTGTATACTGTTAGTGGAAATGTATAATGGTGCAGTCTCTGTGTAAAATAGTATGGTAGTTCCTCAAAAAATTAAACAGAATTATCACATGATCCAGCAATTCCACTTTTGTATTTATCTCAAAGAATTTAAAGCAGGGTCTTGAAGATATGTTTATATATCCATGTCACAGCAGCATTATTTACAGCAGCCAAAAGGTGGAAGCAACCCAAGTGTCTATGAACAAATGAATAAACAAAATGTAGTCAGTGCATCTATACAATGGAATATTATTCAGCTTTAAAAAGGAAATTCTTTTTAATTTTGTTGTTCAGTGGTTAGAACACTGGCCCAGCCATGGAAAAGTCATGGGTTTGATTCCTGGTCAAGAGCACATACCTTGGTTGCAGGTTCAATCCCTGGCCTGGTTGGGGCATGTGTGGGAGGCAGCCAATAGATATGTCTCTCACATTGATGTTTTCTCTCCCTCCCTCCCTCCCTCCCCTTTCATCCCTCCCTTCCATACTCTCTAAAGAAGCAATGGAAAAAATATCCTCAGGTGAGGATTAAAAAAAAAAAAGGAAGGAAATTCTGACACATGCTACAACATGGATGTACCATGAGGACATTATGTTAAGTGAAATAAGCTGGTCACCAAGAGTATAAACACTGTGATTTCACTTATATGAGGTCCCTAGAGGGGTCAGATTCAGAGACGGAAAGGATGGTGGGTGCCAGGCACTCGGGGGAGGGGGGAACAGGGAGTTAAATGTTTAACCTGGACAGTTTCAGTTTTGCAAGATGGAGTTCTGGAAATGTATGGTGGTGACGGCTGCACAATGTGAATGTACATACTGCCACTGAACTGGACACTTAAAAATGGCTAAGGTGGTAAATTTCATGTTCTGTATATCTCATCACAATTAAGGAAAACAGGAAAAGAAGGTTAGCACAGCAGGCTCAAGATTGCTATCCTTAGGAAGGCCCAGGCTGGCATCTGGGAACAAATTTCAGAAGAGCTCCCAACGTCCTATAAATGATAAGGGTGGTTCTCCAAGCCTACATCATTCATATAGCAATGTGGCTTAAGCTGAACACTGGCTTTCCCCTTTCTGAAGAGTCTGGAACTATGGTACAAGCCAGGCAGAGGTGCTGATGTGATGAGCACCCAACCAAAACCCTATAGCTAAGTCTCAAATGGGCCTCGCTGGTGGAGGCCACATCTCCATGTCAACGCAGTTTGCTGCTCAGGTTAAGCATATGGTGTGACTCCACTGGGAAAGGACTCTAGAAGCTTGTGAACAGGGTCAGGGATGGAGGGGTGAGGCGGGGAGTATCGTGCGCACACATGCCCCCCCCCCCCCCCCCGCAGCATCTTTTCCCTCTGCAGCTCCCGCTCTGTGTGCTCTGTGTCCTCTCATACATTGCAGCCAGGAGCAGAGTTGCATCCTCCTAGCCAATCATCAACCTAGGCCTGGTTTTAAGATCCTCGACACAAATGGTCATATAGAACATACTATTAACTTCACCTGTTTCTTTTCGCCCACTGTAGCACTGTGACTACATACTAGCAAATCCATGACAGACATGTTCACTGTATGTTTCCATTGGCAGCACTGCTTGAGCTACTGGGAATCACCAAGTGTGCTCCCATTTTAGAGGAAACTAAGGCTCAGAGAGGGTGGCAAGTGAGACTAAGGCCACACAGCATTAGGAACAGAACTTGGGCTGATAACCGACTGCAGGTTTCCAGCTCCCAGGTACTTACCAGATAGGCCCCGAGTGGCCGTCTTAGGGACTGAGGACTTTCTGGACAGGGGTGCCCGACTTCCCTTGTCACTGGGCTCGCTCCGGGTGCTGAGTGGCCGACTGGCCCGGTCCCTACCAGCCAGCCCCTTGGCCTTGGCAGCAATCACTGGAGTGGGTTTGGGGGTGGCTGTGCTGGGGGTGGGGCGAGACAGGGACTTCCGGGTACGGCTGAGGCGCTCTGTCAGCCGGGCCTGTTCAGGGGGCAGCAGCTCAGGGTCCACCATGCAGATGCTGGGCGGGGTGGGTAGCGGTGGGGGGACCTTGAGAGGGTTGGGCAGTGGGTTGGGACGAGGGACCCTAAAGCCCTCCATGTCCTCATCTGAGTCTGCAGTACCAGGGGCAGCAGGCAGGGGGTCCGAGTCAGACAGCGTGGGCAAAGACTCACTGACAGACGTAGGCGGCGTTTCCTCAGCCCCCAGAGCACCTGCCCGCTCCTGGGACCGGGCGCTACTGTCATTGGAGCTGCCAGGGGATGTGGGGGCTGGTGCCACAGGCAAGGCCTTGCGGTGCTCAAACTCACAGGGCGACACTAGGCACAGGTCCACGTCATGTGGGGAGGCCGAGCGCCGCACCCGGGGGCCTCGAAGTGGGAGGCTCAGCCCTGCCTCACTCATGGGAACAGGGGGCGGTGGCAGCACCTGCTCAAAAGACACAGACAACGACTCGTCCACCTCTGTGGAGTGTGGAGAGCCCACTTCAGCAGGCAGGGAAGGTGTGGTCACCGTTGGGGAGGCATCTGGCCCTGCCTCCCCGCACCGCAACGGGCTCAGTGAAAGCTGCCTACTGCCCTCAGCTGGGCCCTGGTGAGCTCCAGCAGGCAAAGGTGTGTGTGGCGGGGAGGTGCAATTGGTTACCAGCTGCTCCTGAGTCTTTAGGCCGCCACTGTCCTCTCCTGTGGGGCTCAGCCCCAGCTCCAGGCTGCTCCCTTGGCTGGGGGTGGCCACCAGCTGGGGGACAGGAGAGCTGCAGGCCTCTGTGGAGGGACTGGCCTCTCCACACCTGAAGCTGGGGGGGCTGCGGGGCCCATTCCCTGCCAATGGGACACCTGGGCGGTGATCGTTGGGTGCTCTTCGGGGTTTCGGGGCTGCCTGGGCACCCGCCTTCTTGCCACTGACCACAGTAGACGATGCCCGGTACAACTCCCTGGGCTGGGTCCGAGGGGCGCTTGGCTTGGTGTCCTTCTTCACCTCCCGGGGATGCCTAGCTTCCTTCTCAACCCTGCGAGGGGCCTCGGCCCGTGATGGCTCCTTCCGGGACACCCCAGAGCGCTCCTGGGCAGGCCTGGCAGGCACCGTAGTAGTCCGGCCCTCTCTCCTCGAGCTGTCCCGGGAGCCTACACTTTCTTTGCTCTCAGTACGCCGAGGCCCCATCAGGTCTTGGGGGGTCACCACGGGCTCCCGCAAGAACCCCAAGTGCTGCAGGCGGACTAGGCCATCCAGGAGGCGAGCAGGTGGTGTGCAGCCAGGGAACAGCACACGCACCACCTTCTCAGTAGGGCCTGTGGGATGCCATACCAGCAAGGCACACACGGAGGCCAGCGTGCGCTCAGCACCAGCTGAGGGCGGGTGCAGCACATACATGTCCAGACGGCCAACACCCATTTTCTGGAAGAGCACAGTGGGCTCGGCTGGCATCAGCCCACGGCTCAGGGGCAGAGGTTCTATGCCCAGCCGAGCCAGAAGGCTTCGGGCCAACTCTGCCTCATCCTCACCACATACTAGACGAGAGGTAGCCCCTCGGGCGTTGAGGAACACAACACCCAGGCCTGGTGAAACAAGCCTGCGTAGCCTGTCATCCCCAGAGTCCCCACCAGCAGCTGCCTCCTCACGCTCCGCCAGCTTGCGCCGCAGCAGGCTGTTGAGGCCGGGGAGGCTGTCAGCACCCGCATGCGTCACCAGCACAGCGTCCACCCGGTCCAAGTGCCGCACCAGCTTCCAGAAGCTTGACTTGGGGTTTGAGCCGCCATTGACCAGCATGGTGAAGCCATTGACGGCAAAGAAGGCAGTGTCCCCGAGGCCACCAGGGAAGATGTAGCAGCAAGGCCGGGCAAGCCTAAGGAAGCCCACGGATGCCGGTGGCTCAAGCAGCTCAAAGGGGGATGGCAACTCCAGCGACTCCGCCACGTACTCCAGGAACTCACGCAGGCCCTCGAAGGCTGGACGTTGTACTGGTGGGTTCAGCTGCAACTGAAGCCCGCCCTGAAGGCCAGGCACTTCAGGTGCCAGCTGGGCCCAGTCACCGAAGGTTGGGCAGGTGATGGTGAGTTTGGGTGGGTATGCAGATGGGGGTGCAGAAGCCAGGAGATCCTGGATCTGCAGAGGAAGAAAATGGTTAAGGGGCCACCTGGAGCCAGGCAACACCCAACACTTTGGGAAAACTAGGCAAGGACACCCCTGTCCTGCCGCCCGGGGCAGCAAGGGTCACTTGTCACCCTCAAGACAAAAACCCAGCCTTCCCCCAGTCCTGCCTCACCTCTTGCCCATCTCCCTCCCTCCTGCCCTCTCTCATTCTCCTTGCCTCAGGGCCTTTGCACTTGCTGTTCCCTCCAGGGAGGCCTTCCCTGCCCTCTCACTGGCTCTTCTCTCACCATGGTTACATTACTCACTACAATGTGAACATATGGTTTTCAGAGTTTTTTTGTTTATATGCCCCACCCAGACTAAGGACTCCAAAAGGGAATCTGGGGTGCTACTTGAGATCTCTGGGATGTCTGTTAATCCACAGACACACTCTTGAACCACACACTGTAGTGGGTGATGGGACTGTACACCGCAACAGGAGGAATACGTGTCACCACCAACCTTCCACAGAGGAGGGGGATGGGGCTCCAGATAGCAGGTTACAAGGGGCCACACAGCTTAATGGGAATGAGCCAGGATTCAGAGCTGGGGGAGGCAGGATGGGGAGGGGGCAGCTTACCTCTTTGTCCCGCAGGACCTGGAGGAAGTGGTGGGGTGAAAAGCCCCCAGTCTGGAGCAGCAGCTCCCCTGTCTCCTCCAAGCAGGGCCCAGCCAGCACCAGAAGCTTGTGAGGGGCAGGGTCTAGGAGAAGGTTCCGGAGCTGAGGGAGGAGAGGACTGTTAAAGGCTCTATTCTGCACAGTGATATAACCAGCACCCCCTTGGGGTGGCCCCCAACCCTAAATCTATGTATAACCACCCCCACCTGTCCCTACCCCGCAGCCAGGCTAGTGCTCGACTAGAAGTCAGGAATGTAGCCTCCGGACCTCCTGCTGTCCGTCACATCCCCCACCCCTACCCCAAACTCCTGCTCATCCTACAAAGCCTGGCTCCAGTGCCCCTCTTCCTAGAAGCCCTCTATCCCTTTGGGGGCTTGCTCAAGCCCACCTCTCCCTATGGTCCAGCCCCAATGCCATGGGGCTGGCTGCCTCCTTCTGAGCCCCTTGAGGTAGCATTTTTGATCAGACGAATCAACCTATACAAGGGTCTCTACAGGAATGCTCTGGGGCTCTACCTTGTTCATTTTTCTCATAGATAATTGGGAGAAGGATACAGACATCCACAAGCTAAAAGTATTAAGAAATCAATTCAGGCAACTACTAGGGCCCAGCCAGAGGGAACACAAAATGCAAACATCAATCAGGTCTTGCCTTCCCACTCCCCACCTCCAGACCCTCCCTATTCCATTCCTTCCTCTGAACTCTAGCTTTTCTGATCCCACCTGCTCCCACCATCACCCATGAGGAGGGAATAAATTGTAGCTGGAGCCATGGGGGGTAGGGAAGGCTCGCTGGGGGAGAGGGCCCAGCTGCTGGGTGCTGAAAAGAGGATTTCAGGTAGCACAAAGTCAAGGACACAGGCAATCACAATGGGGGGTGGTGTCAGTCTCCGCAGCCCATTCCCTACCTCATCACATAGGGACTTGTCTGATGGGTTCAGGAGGACCAGGATATCCAGAGTGTCTCCTCGGTGGTGCAGGCTGCGCTGGCCTGTGTGGGAATTGGACCCTGTGAGTTTGGAGCTGGGCCATATGTGCAGGGTCAGGCTGTCCAGGGTCAAACCCTGCCTCCCTGTATGACCCCAGGCAGCCACAAGTCCCTCCAAGATCTGTTTCCCAGGAACCCCAATCCAGCAGAGCTGGCCTACACAGCAGTGCCACAGGTCAGGATGAAGTAAGAACAGGAAGCCTACCTCAGCAGGCTTTCCACTGGAAACAGCGGTGAGGACAAGGCCACCACTGCTTATGAGGCCCAATTCATAGCTGTCAGCTCTGTGAGTGATGACATCATCACCCCCATTTTATAAACAAGGAGCCAGAGGCCAGGGAGAGCGAATGGAACAACATGAGCCCTGAGGCAGGACTATAGGAGGATGGGGGAGTGGCATGTGGAGCTGAAATGAGGGGTAGCAGGAGGGAGTCTCAGACAGAGAGGCTTCATGAGCCACGACAGGGGACTGGAGTTAATTCTGGGATCCCAACCCTAATCTGGGTCCCACGGAGCCCAGATGTGCTTCCAATATGGAGCACCAAGCCAGGAGGCTAGAGAGGCAAGGGCCCTCCAGGGTCATCATCTGGATATTGCCCCATTCAGGCGGGGAAACCAAGGCACAGAGAGGGGAAGTAGCCACTGAGGTCACATAGGGCCAACAGGATTTCCAGTACCTCCATCCCATGAGGGGTCAGGAAGCCACCAGAACTGCTGGGACAATGAGGTGACAAATCACTTCCTTCCCCTCCCATAGCAGCCTGGAGGTGACTCAAAGGGTTGACTGAGGGAAGGGGGGCTGCAGGGCTGGCTGAGGTGGGGAAACTACAGGCGACACCCAGGCCCCAACCAGCAGCTGCTCTATTAACTTGGAATTACCACAGAACCTCCAGGGAGCCACAGACTACATGGGGCTGGCTCAAGCATCTCAACTCCATCCTAGACCTTGCTCCTTTATCAGCTTTCCATCTCAGTATCTGCTATATACCCAACCCTATGCAGGGGTCACAGCAATGAACCACATGAAGCCCGTACACCATCCTTCAGCCTGCCCAGCAGCCCCTCACTTTCCATATGTCCTGTCCCTTTGCCTGGGACCTTCCCTCCACCTAACACAGCTGCCCCAGACTCTTCTCCATAAAGCCCCCTTGTCAGAGGTCTCCCTGTCCCCCACACCTCAGCTGCCTCGTGTCAAATGGGGACAAAAACATGAGTACGTGGGCTGTTGATGACCAAGGTAGATTATCTCTGGGTCAGGACCCACCCCTGCTCCATATTCAACAGAGCTCAGGTGTATTATTACCATTATTTAGACATTTAAAGAACACTTGCCCCATGAACACAAAAAGGGAGCCTCAGCTGGGGTACACAGGGTCCCCAGTCTCACCTTTCACAATGCTGGAGAAGGTGGCTGAGTGCCGGGACACAAAGATCTTGAGCTGCTCATCCAGGCTGCAGATGCAAGGGTCAATGTCCCAGGACTTGAGGCCTAGTGGGGGAAGGGGAATAGAGGTGGGAAGTCAGCCCCCTCCCTTCAACCTACCCCTTCATCTCGATCATCTTAGTCATCTCCTCCCCTCCAGCATTTGCTCCACCCCCGCCACCAGTCTCACTGCTCCTCCCCACTACCAGGCACATTCCCACCTCTGGGCCTTGGCACCACTTGTTACCATTGTCTGGAACCCCCCCTCCCCCTTCTTCAGGTCCTCTATGGCCTTTGCATCCTTCTGCAACCTCCTAACACCATGCAAATTCAAAACTGATTCCATCTCTTCGCTCGCCTTGGGCCCACTACCCCCCCCCCCCCATTAGCCTTGTGAAAGCAGAGCTGAGCCTCCAGTCTTCCCCACACTGTGCCCTGCAGGGGAACATTCTCCAAGCATGGGAACCACGTGTGCTGCGGCCCCATTCGACAGGTTATGGACCTGCCGACTAGAGAGATGAACGCTCTCCAACCACGGTGTGTGGTGCACCACGCCAGCCAGTGTGCCAAGTAGCTGCAGGTGAATTGAACCTTGCAGGTGCGTCTATGACTCACCTCCCCTGGTGCCAAATCCCATAGGTAGGCCGCCACCGCCCACACCCCAATTAGCAGCTCCTCCTGGAGCTACGGAAAGTGGGCCCTGGGGCTCCAGGCTCGGCCTCATCTAGGCTGCTAAGACCCGGGGATTCGAAGCGACACCGCCCTCCCCTTGGCAGACCCGGCGGGCGGGAAGCGGAGCCGTCACCCGTGTTGCCCAATCGCGCGATTACCAAAGCCGGGCCATGTCCCCCCCGCGGTCTGCACCCGGGTCTGGGCAGAGAAGCCCTTGCCGTCCGCCTAACGGCGAGGTGATCTAACACTAGCCCCTGGATCTCGCCGCCCAGGCCACCGGCCGCCGCCCCCCACGCCCGGCCCCCGGGATTCTGCCACCGCCCGCCCCGAGCCCCGGGCCCCAAATCCCTGGATTCAGCGGTTCTCCGCCCCACCCCCGGAGCCCCACCTCCCCCATCCCCCGCCCTGGCCGCCCCAGCCCAGCCACCCCACCTCGGCCACACCTCGGCCCCACCTCGTTCGAGCTCCTCCAGCACGTAGTTCAGCAGCCCCGGGCAGCTGCACTCGCCGCCCACCACAAGCAGCAGCGAGCTCGGCGCCTCAGCCACCCGGGGCCCGGCAGCCGCACCCGCCACTGCCTCCGCCATCTTCGCACCGCCCTGCCGCTGGCCCCGCCCCTTAAAGGGGCTGTAACGGAAACGCTGACGACCCCTCACGGAAGTCCCCCTCCCGCCGGTTATCTGCCCCCTGCTGGCTCTTTGAAGTCATGGAAGCTGGTGTTGAATTTTGGGTCTCTGCCTTTGCTTTCCCCTAAAAGTTCACTGATCCATCAGTCCACCCATCCACCCATCCATTCAACAAGCTTTCCCCGCATGCCTACCAAATGCCAATAAGAACCTCTGCCCTCAGGGAGTTCGCATCAAAACCATGTCCGGATGCTCTCAGCCCCCTAGGTCAGGACTCGAATAGAGAATAGAAAGGTACTTTGTAAAATGGGGGACATCTGTAATAGTCTTAACAAGTGGAAAGAAGGAAGGAAGGAAGGAAGGAAGGAAGGAAGGAAGGAAGGAAGGAAGGAAGGAAGGAAGGAAGGAAGGAAGGAAGGAAGGAAGGAAGGAAGGAAGGAAGGAAGGAAGGAAGGAAGGAAGGAAGGAAGGAAGGAAGGAAAGGAATCTTTAGCTAGGGCTTTGAGGAATGCGTGAGTTTGCCAGGTGTGGGTGGTGGGGCAAGAGCACATGCAGAAGTGAGAACGTGCGAAGTTTTAGAGTTAGCAAAATGCAGCGTGTTTTGGACACATTCCAGAACACTCTGGGCCTGGAGCAGAGCAAAGCACTTCTGCACTTGCCATGTGCCAGGCATCTTATCCCATTAGCCCATTGAATACGTGCACGAACCTATGAAGTAGATGCTGTTATTCTGGTCACTTCAGAGGAAAGGGAAAACTGAGGCTTGGAGAAACGAACTCATCAGGGCAATAAGTGGTAGAGCAGGTGGGTCTGATTCCAGATCCAGCCTGTGGCAGGGACTGACTGCCTAGCTCACATGGGTATCCTCTATACCCCAAACAATCTCATTTAGCTCTTTTATCTATGGCAGTCACTACTTGAAAAATCACATTGTATTAAACATTTGACAGTTGCACATGCCCATGCTATCTCCCTTGGGAGTGAGCTCCGCGTCTGGAAGTGTAAAAAAGAAATCAAGGCAAATGAAAAGGTCTGGGAAGCAGGATCCTCCAGACTTTACTCTTTATTATCTGAGTTGTTCAGCCTAACTTCCTCCCTGGTCAGTGTATAACAGTCACTGGCCATATGCCTTCTAATGTTCTGGCACTCTACTTCCTCTTTCTTTTTGGCTCTGGCACACTTCCTCTATTCCGATCCCTCCCTCATGATTTTTTTTTAATTACTATTATTGCTCTGAGCAATCATGAAAGTGGGAGTGTCTGTGTCAGACTCTGTCTCCCCCACCAGGATGAGAGCTTGTTGGAAGCCAGACCAGGCTGAAGCCTCTCTGGGACCCTGGTGTTTTACAAGACAAGGCTGGGCATCTGGGAAGTGTATGATAAAGGCTTGTGGAACAAGGATGAAAAGCCCATTGGGCCACCATTCATTCATTCATTCATTCATTCATTCATTCATGTGTATTTATTGTTTGGGTCAGGACACAAACCCAGGACCTTCTGACTGAAGTCTCTACTCTTCCTTCTGCTCAAAGCTATGTTATTCATGATAGTTGGTCTTAAAGGACCATGAGTTGTCAAGGTGTGTCTCTACTAGAGAGTCTGATTGGGAGAGAAGAGTGCCCCCATAGACCTCTGATATTCTTTTTTATTTTTTGAAGATTTTTTATTGAAATTCTTTTAGAGAGAAAGGGAGAGGGAGAGAGAGAGAGAAACATCGATGTGAAAGTGAAACATCAGTCGGCTGCCTCCTGCACACCCCCTACCAGGGACTGAGCCTACAACCCAGGCATGTGCCCTCACTGGGAATCGAACAGGCAACCTTTTGGTGCATGAGCCAACACCCAACCAACTGAGCCAAAATGGCCAGGGTGACCTCTGATATTCTTAGTGTCCTGGAGCCCTGAAGTTTTCCTGTTCCAGAGTGTCCCCAGGCTGGGGACTCTGGTGTGGCATCTCCCCAGAGTTGAAGAAGCATCTGGGGACCATTTCTGAAATCCCAGGAACCAAATGCAGGTCATTGCCCTCTGAACTTTGTCCTGCCCACCCAGCCCCATGCCTATTTCAAAGTCACCAGGGATCAGGTGATAGCATTTGTGAGGAAAATGGAAGCCTGTGTCCTCAGGACTTCTGGATGCTCTCATTTTCTTCCCCTGGTAATTTTTTTTCTCTTTTAAACATGGGCTTAGTCAAGTTTACCAATGTCAGGAGTGGGGCTTGATGAGGAAACAGCTCTCAGGTTGGGACCTAGGACATTCCCAGCCCTTGTGGTTTCTTGGACCTGCCAGTTGATTCTCTCCTTCCTCAAGGTGATCACTGCCATGGCCTCTGTCACTATAGGTGAATTTTACCTGGTTTTGAACTTCACAGAAATGGGATCACACAGGGTTTGCACTCTTGAATCTGACTTCTCTTGCTCCTCTTGTAGTGAGGAGCAGGTGTTTGAGCCTTTTCATGACTATGTAGGGGGAATGGGCACTTAATAACAGGACCACAATTGTTTAATGATTATTCACCTTACTAACTACAGATAAGAGATTTTCTTACAGACCCTGGAAACTGAAGGATGTGTTACAAGAAGGAGAACAGGCCCTGGAGATAAGGCAGCCTGGAGCCCTTAGGTCAAGGACAAAACCTATCTGAAGGGAGACAGTGTTCTGGGCTAATCTTTGCAGCTCTCCAGGCTGATCTTTGCAAGGACAATGAAAGAAGGCAGACCCTGGGAACTCACTAACTTCAAATTTTTTTTCCCACCCACTAACCCTATATAAGAGTTTGTTTAAAATGAAATGTCAGAGCAGAATTTCCAGGGTGACCGACTGCTCTCTCCACACTGCTGGCATTATTGGAATAAATGCTCCTACATGATTCAAACCTGTCTCTGCTTAATTTGGCTCAAGTAGTGACAAGTGGCCTCAGACCTGTTGTGTCTGGTATCATAATGGTCCTGAGTACTATTTTTTATTTTTATATTGTGGTAAAATACATATAACATATAACTTACCATTTTAACCATTTAAAGTGTATAATTCAGTTACATTTAGTACATTCACAATGTTGTGCAACCCTCACAAGTATCTAGCTGCATAACACTTTCATCTCCTTAAAAGGAGACCTGGCCGGTGTGGCTCAGTTGGTTGGAGTGTCATCCCATGCACCAAAGGGTCAGTGCACCTACCCAGATTGTGGGTTCGATCCCCAATCAGGAGGTAACCAATTGATGTTTCTCTCTCACATCAATGTTTCTCTCTCTCTTTCTCTCTCCCTTCCTCTCTCTCTCTCAAATCGATTTTTTTAAAAACAATATCACCAGGCTGGTGTGGCTCAGTGATTGAGCGCCAACCCATGAATCAAGAGGTAACCAGTTCAATTCCTGGTGAGGGCACATTCCTGGGTTGTGGGCTCAATCCCCAGTAGGGGACATGCAGGAGGCAGCCAATAGATGTTTCTCATCAGTGTTTCTATTTCTCTATTCCTCTCCCTCTAAAATAAATAAAAACATTTTTTTAAAAAAACTCCATATCCTTGGGTGAGGATTAAAAAAAAAAAAAAGTAGACTTCCTCCCCATCAGCAGTCACTCCCTATCCCCCCTCCCTCCAGCCACTGGCAACCCTAATCTATTTTCTGTTCCTCTGGATTTTCCTGTCCTGGACATTTTATATAATGTTTGGCCATTTCTATCTGGCTTTCTTTACTCAGCACAATATTTTCAAGGTTCATCCATGTCGCACATGTATGACTACTTTATTCCTTTGTATGGGTGGTTATCCACACATTGTGTTTATCCATTCATTCATTGGTAAATGGGTTGTTTCTACCATTTTACTATTGTGGATAGAGCTGCTCTGAACAAGTTTTTGTTGAGTACCAGCTTTACATTCTCTTGGATCTATACCTAGCAGTGGAATTTCTAGGTCATGTGGTAGTTTTATGTTTAGCTTTTTTTTAAAAAAAAAAATATCTTTATTGATTTCAGAGAAAGAGGAAGGGAGAGGGAGAGAGAGAGAGATACATACATCAATGATGAGAGAGTCATTGATCGGCTGCCTCCAGAACGCCCCCGACTGGGGATCAAACCCGCAACCTGGGCATGTGCCCTGACCGGGAATTCAACCCCGATCGCCTGGATCCTAGGTCGACGCTCAACCACTGAGCCACGCCCCACCGGGCTGTTTAGCTTTTTAAAAAATATTTTTTTTTTAATTTTGTGTGTGTGAGAAACATCCATGTGAGAAACATCAATTGGCTGTCTCCTGCACGCCCCCTACTGGGGATGGAGCAGGAAACACCGCAGGTGCCCCTGCTGGGAATCAAACCTTCTTCAACCTTTTGGTACATAGGACAGGTCAGTGCTCCACCAACTGGACCACGACCGCCAGGGCTCATGTTTAACTTTTTGAAGAACTGCCAGACTGCTTCCACAGCAGCTGTACCATTTTACATTCCCATCAGCAGTGTGTGAGGATTCCAATCTCTCCACATCTTTGCAAATAGGGTATTTTTTTTCTAATAACTGGGTACCAATTATTCACTATTTGTCCATGTCACCTGTTTGGTGGACATTTGGGCTATTTCTGGTTTTTTACTATCATAGATAAAGCTTTTTTGAGCCTTTTTACACATGTCTTTTGATGAATATATCCCCTTCTCCCCCCACCTCCCAGTAAATGCTCAGGAGTCGAATGGCTGAGTGATGGGGTGAGAAATGACCAGGCTGTTTTCCAAGTAGCCTATGTGGGAGGCTGTGCCATCCCATGTCCTCACCGGTACTTAGGTTTCAGCCTTTTTTTTTTTTTAAGAGAGAGGATGGAAGAGAACTTTTTTTTTTAAATACATCTTTATTGATTTCAGAGAAAGGAAGGGAGAGAGAGAGATAGAAACATCAGTGATAAGAGGGTCATCATTGATCGGCTGTCTCCTGCATGCCCCCAACTGGGGATCGAGCCCACAACCCTGGCATGTACCCTGACCGGGAATTGAACCTTGTTCTCCTGGATCCTAGGTCATTACTCAACCACTGAGCCACACCTGGCCAGGCCAGTCTTTTAAATATTCACCTTTCTTTCCTCCTTCCCTCACCTCTCTCACCAACCCTGTTGGTCAATATTCATCAAGCGTGTGTGTTGACAACACTCTAGTTCTGGGAGCTGGAGAGGGGAAGATAGCAGCTGGTCCTGGGTTGAATCACTCTTTGTGTGGAACAGGAGGGAGCCTGAGGTCCCCAAAACCATACGCTTTATGTGTTAACTCATTTCATCCTTGCAACAACTTGGTGCCCAGGCCCTGAGTAAACACATTTAATAAATGAAAAAGAGAGGTTCAGAGAGGTCAGGGGATAGATTCAGTGTCTAGCACCTTGGCCAGGATGTGAATTCAAGGTATCTGACTCCAGGCCTTGCAACAGGTATTCCATTCATTCAACACTTTCTGACAATCTTCCTGTACACCCAAGAGGTCTCAGTCCTGGTCCCAAGAAGACCCCAGCTCTTGCAGGAAGAAGAGCTGGCCACAGATGCCCCCAGCCTGTGTAATCAGGGCTGGGCTAGAGAATGGATCCTGGAGCTGGAGGAATGGGGAGTAGGGAAGTAAGGGTTCTCTCTGGGGAGAGAAGTAAGGTATCCTAAAAAAGGGATGTTGGAATTTGGCTTTAAAGGGTACACAGGAGTGCATCAGACATATGATGTACTCATTAATTTGACAAAAACCTCCCAAATTCTCTGGGCCAACCTCATCCCAAAGACACCTCCAGACACGGAGATTCCCTCACTCTCTCCCCACTGGCTCGGGGTCCCGTCAAGCTCCACCCAGAGACGGGATAGGACAAGACAGCACTATAGGCACCCAATAGTGGCTCAGGACACAAGCCCCGCCCCTTTTCTCCTTCAGGCCACGCCCCAAGCCAGGCTAGGGGCAGAGAGTTCGGAGCGAGGTCGCAACTAGACCTATTTATGTCCCTGGGGGCGGCAGAGAACCATTAAGTGGTAACCGGAGCCACCATCGAGCGCGTCAGTCTCACTAATGACGTGCGTCCCTTCCCTCTTCCTTTCCACCGACGTGTATTGAACTACGATTGTGTGGTAGACGCCGTGCTGGGCCAGCTGAGGGCGAGTCCCTTCCGCCCTCAGTCCTCTCAAGAGGGCTGAGGGTTCTCAATTCTTTGATACCAGATTAATTCATTAATTATTCCAGGCGACATAGATTCCTTGAGCACCTACTATATGCTAGGCGTAGGGGAAACAATGTTTTCTGAAAACCCTGTCCTGGCTTCTAAGGAGCTTGCTGTCTGATTGGGAGACGGACAGGAAAACTGGTATGAAAAGAACAGGGCGTGCGCTCTCCCCTCCCCCAGGAGCATGTCCGCGCCTTTCCCTTCTTCCTCTTCTTCCCCCCCGGGGCAAGTTACCTTTACCTTTCTCTCCTAAGCTCCAAGGGCCCTTCTTTTGCCTCAGTAACTTGTTTCCTGAGTCCATTTCTTCTACAGCGCACTTGTACTTCTGTGACTTTCTAAATAAACTTTCTCTTAAGAAGAAGAAAACGTGGGGTGCTGAGGCCCAGAGGGAAATCCCCCCCCCCCCCCCCCCCCCCCCCCCCCCCGCCTAGGGGGTCGGGGAAGATTTGCAGGAGGAGGGCCATTTAAAATATATATATAGCCCAGCAGGGGGTGGCTCAGCGGTTGAGCCTTGACCTAAGATCCAGTTGATCATGGTTCGATTCCCGGTCAGGGCACATATGCCTGGGTTGCGGGCTCAATCCCCAGTCAGGGGTGTGAAGGAGGCAGCTAATCAATGACTCTCTCTCATCATTGATGTTTCTCTCCCCCCCCTTTCCTCTCTCTGAAATCAATAAAGATATATTTTTTAAAAAATTAAAAAAATATATATATTTATTTTTTTTTAAGAGAGGAGGAAGGGAGAGAAAAACATCGCTTTGTTGTTCCAATTATTTATGCATTCATTGGTTGATTATTGTATGTGCCTGGACGGGAGATGGAACCTGTAACCTGAAAGGTTAGGGTTGGTGGTGTGCAGGCAGGCTAAATAGCAAACTCAGATGGTGGATAAAGAAAAATTAAATTTATTTAAGGAAAGGGGATGGAGGATGGGGATATCCCCAAAGGGAGAGCTACACAGCACTAAGTCAAGGGGTATTGGGTCCATGATGGCAGCAAAAATATACTTGAGACAGTGACACAAGAAAGACGGTAGAAGAAGCAACAAGAGAACCTAGGGTGGGCTGCTTTGGCTCACTGAGAAGTCAGAGAGAGAAGGGGACCTTGGAGACAGGTTCTGGGGGTCTGCCCATTGCTCCCTGGTTGCAAGTCTCATGGGGTCCCCTTGGAGGGAAGAAGGGGGATGGAGATGGCGCTGGCGCGCTCCCCTACTGGGGAGCCCGAAGTGGGTGCTAAGTCCTGAGGGTATTTATCTTTTTCTTGAAGGTGGGAATATTAGGGGAGGTCCCAGAGGAGGGTCTTAATAGAATATTCATCAGCTTTCCAGGTGTGTTCTTTCAGGGTCTGGTCTCCACTGATTAGTTGGCGTCAGGGCAGGTGGTCTTTAGTCAATGAATCTGGTTCTGAGGCAGCTAGGGGTGCCACTTGTCTGGTTTTGCCGCTTTTCTGGGCCGGGAGCTGAAATACAAGTAAGGCCTAGATGTTACCTTTAGGGAAGAGAAGCTCAGGGGATCTAAACTGCAAGGCCAGAGATATGCTGGGGGCCGATAGGTTTCCCTGGGGACAGGGTTCCTGTTTTGCCCCTTGCTAGGCACCCGGGGCTTTCTGCCCTGGTGAGTTTCTGTACCCAAGTTTTCTGTACCCAGATTTCTGTACCTAGCTCATCTAACACAAGCTTGGCGCATTGGGACCGCGCTCTAACCAACTGAGCACTGGGCGAGGGCAAAGAAGGGGTGATTTCAGTTGAAAGCAGGAGGGAAAGCAGCTTATCCAGGAGAAGAGAGAGGAAGGAGTGTTTCTGGCGGCGGGCACAGCGTGTGCAAAGTCCTGCGGGCTAGGTGTGTGGGAGCAATTAAAGAAATGGGAGGCCTAGTCTGGAGGAGGAGGCGAGAAAGGTGGGGAGGCGGAGGAGGGCGCGCAACCAGCTCGCTAGAAGGATCTTGTGGACAGAGCTTTCGATATACGCCCTCTCATTGGCCGTCAGCTGGTCCAATCAGAGGCGGTCACGGGGGCGTGGTCAGAGACGCAGCTGCATCCCTTCCTGCGCTTTCTAGTGCGGAGGTAAGAAGGCCTGCGTGCGCGGCTTGCAGTCTTGTGGTGGGGTTTGGAGGGGCCTGAGATAGATCCCGACCCAGCTTCTCACCCTTGTCCAGATCTGGACCCCCAGGCAGTGCTGTGTGCCGGCATCCAGACCCGAAAACTAAGCCAAAATGCCACCACTGTACCCTCATGTCCCATAGCACTGAAACACAAGGCTGAGTACAACACGGGAGTCACAGACGCAGACCCGAAGCCTGGCGGGGTTCAAACCGGAGCTGTGTCCCTCCCTAGCTGTGCCTCAGTTTCCCCATCGCTTGAACAGCCTCCACTTAGTAGGTTGCTGTGGGGATTAAACGAATTAAACACATTCTGAGCATGAACCAGCCTCTGTACGTGCTAATTGCTCACCAGTTAGTTATTCTGTAATTTATTTGTTTTGGAAATCGACTTGCCACAGGTAGCTCTCTTGAGTAGATGGCTGGCTGGGATTTGGCTGAGGTCTTCCCAAGAAGAGCATATCCACCCCCAGCCCTGTTTCTAGATGCATTGATGTTAATCCCAATAAAGTTGGCATCCTGTTCCTGAACGTAATTAAACATGGATTCACCTGGACATTGCTGTTCTCGTTTTGCATTCTGGAGCCAAAGTGTGTATGTATCTTGGGTCTCAAATGCCATATATATATACACTCACATATACATATATATGCATATATATATACATACATACATGTATATACAATTGATTTTTAAAAAGAGAGGAAGGGAGAGGCAGAGAGAGAGAGAAACATCAATGTGAAAGCATAACATTGATTGGTTGCCTCCAGCACACACCCTAACTGGGATTAACCCAGAAACCTGGGTATATGCCCTGACCATGAATCAAACTGTGACCTTTCAGTGCCCTGGACAACGCTCAACCAACTGAGCCACACTGGCCAGGGCTCAAACGTTTTTAAGACCCTGGAGTGCTTGGGATCCCCGGACACCAAGGGACTCACACTGCTTTGCTTGTCAGTGCCTTAATGGCAGTCCTAGAGGCATGAGAGGCTGGGTTCAAGGTGTAGCTGTGCCTCTTACTGCCTGCTCAGTCTAGGCAAATGCCTTGGCTTCTCTGATCTGCCGGTTTCCCTCCTACCAAAGATAACATCATTGAGGCCCTTTTGTGGAGGGATCTCAGCCCTCTTATCAGACTGGGTGTGAGTCCACAGTGTCTCCAGTTAGTCTAGTGTGGGAAAGGAGGACTCAGAGGGGTGGCATGAATGAGGGTGCAGCCCTGAGCTGGGGCACATTGAGGGGCTTGCTTAGGGGCAGCAGTGGCATCAAGGGCCTGGAGGTTGGAGACAGCAGAGGTTTGGGGTTCCCACTGGTCGCTCTCCTGAGGTAAACTCAGGCCTAATGGTAGATGAATCTCACATGCTCCTGGATTCTCACGTTGGATATAGCACCACCTTGACTCCCAGCATCACTCCTTTGTGCCTCAGTTTCCTCATCTATAAAATGGAAGTGATTGTACACACCTGGAGAGATAGCACATAAAAGGTACACAGCAAGAGCTCAATAATTGTTGAGAGGAAGCCCTTGCATTTTCGTTCTTAAAACTATCATTTTAGAAGATTTGAGAGAATGAGAGCCAGTAGAATGTAGGGGTTAAGGGGCAGAGCTGGGCTACCTGGGTTTGAATCCCAGCTCTGACATTTGCCTGCTTTGTGACCTGGGGCTCCTGACTTAATGTTTTTGTTCTCAATTTCCCTATCTACAGGGTGGGGCAAGAGTAGATTTACAGTTGTATCCACTTTTGATACAATAGTTAATAAGTAAAAATACACCCTGTGACCACATGGCCTGTGCCCATTGTTAAGTACACATGTCTGAAAACTTGCTTTATGACAGTTTCTTTTAAGGGTATTTGGACGATGGATTGTCCACTTGGAAAAAATATGCAACTTTATCTCACTTCACACTCCCCAATTAGTTCCAAGAGAGGTAAAAATTTGACTGTAAATAACACAACTCTAAAAATGTAGAAGATGCTATGAGAATATCTTTATGAAGCTGAGGCAAACAATAATTCCTTAAACAAGACATAGTGTGAGTACCGCAAAGGAAAAGATTGATCAAGTTGAAGAATTAATATTAAATCTAGAGACAGAAAGCAGATTAGCAGCATCCCGGGACTGGGGGAGAAGGGGGGGGGGAGTGACTTTCATGGGGACAGGCTTTCCTTCTGGGGTGATGGAAATGTTTTAGTACAAGTGGTGGTTGCACAATATTGTAAATGTACTAAATGCCACTGAATTGTACACTTTAAAATGGTTAAAATAAGAAATTTCATTGTGTGTATTTTACAGCAATAAAAAATTAAATTAAGAGATTTGTAGCCCAGCCTGTGTGGCTCAGTGGTTGAGCTTTGACTCAGGAACCAAGACGTCACCAGGCTCAATTCCGGGTCAGAGCACATGCCTGGGTTGGGGGCTCGATCCCCAGTAGGGGGCATGCAGGAGGCAGCGGATCAATGGAGTTTCTCTCTCATTGAGGTTTCTATCTCTCTATCCCTCTCCCTTCCTCTCTCTATAGAAATCAATTTTTAAAAAATGAAAACAGCCAACACAATAGCCATCCAGTGTGAGTGCCCTGTCTTAAACTTTACATAGAGGGTGTCCCCCAAAAAATGTATATACACACTTTAAATAATTATAAAGGCTGTGTTTATTAAAATACATTTCATTAAAAAAGAGAGAGAGAGCTTTGTAGAAACTCTGCTCCAGGAGGTGGAGCACAATTCCTTCTCCTTGAGAGTTGGCTGGGTTTAGCAATTTGCTAACAAGGAACAGAGTAGGGCAAGGGCGAAAAAATAGTAACTTACAGTGGATAAACCTGACAGGCAACACTTACCCAGGTGATCAAAGTTAACGTCACCTGTGACATCATGTGGGCATCAGGGACCTCTCGTATAATGTGACAAGGAGGGAAACCCATCTCTGTGACCTTCCCCCCAAATCCCATAACCTCAGTCTAATAATGAGAATATATCAGATAAACCCAAATCAAGGAACTTTCTACAATATACCTTACCAGTACTCTTTAAAGTGTCAAGGTGATGAAAAATACTAAGGAAATCACAGAGGGTGGAGACAAAGAGATAAAATGACTAAATGCAAGGTAGGATCTGGATTGGATCCTGGACTAGAAGGATGAAAGACAGGTGAAATATAAAGGCTGCTCTTTAGTTAATAATAAGTGCCTGTGCTAATGTTTTCATTTTGGCATATATACCCTATAACCCTGTGTAAGATGTTAACATTAGGGGAAGCTGGGTGATGGGTTTACAGGAGTGCTCTATCCCTTTACAGTTCTGTAACTCTGTAACTTTTCTGCATATCTAAATTTTTTCCACAATAAAAAAGTTATTTTAAAAATTAAGAGCTTCTGCTCTGGCGAGGTGGCTCAGTTGGTTGGAGCATCGTCCCATACACCAAAAAGATTGCAGGTTTGATTCCTGGTTAGGACACACACCTAGGTTGGGGGTATGATCCCCAGTAGGGGTGACGATCGGAGACAACCCATCAATGTTTCTCTCTCACATCAAAATTTCTCTCCCCACCCCCCTAAAAATCAATAAAAAAACATCCTCAGGTGAGGATTTAAAAAAAAAATTAAGAGCTTCTGTCCAGAAAATGACACCATAAATAGAATGAAAACAAGCCACACAATAGAAGATTTTTTACAACACATGAAATCAACAAAGGATTTGTATCTAACATGCATAAAGAACTACGAAATAAACAGGAAAAGAGTCAAATTTTTTAAATGGATAAAAAACTTGAACAGGCATTTTGCCCTAAAAAGAAACCAATAATCACATATAAAGTTTCACTTCATGAACAATCAGAGAGCAAATCTAAACCAAAATGAGGCACCAGTTCACCCCCCTCCACTTTGGCACAATTCAGAAAACTGGACAACTCAAAGTGTTAGCAAGAATGTGAAGCAACTGAACGCTTATATGGTGCTGGTTCCATGTAAATTGCTGGAGCAACACAGAAAAGCAATTTGATGTTATCTTGTGAAACTGAGCATGTAGGTGTCCTATGATCAGCCATCCTTACCCATGTTCACCAGCCAATATTTCTGAGAATGTTCCTAAAATCTTTGGCTGTAATAAACCCAAAGTGGAAACAATTTTAATGTCCACAAACTGAAGAATAGATAAGTAACCAATGGTGTTTTCATTAGAGCAAACACTATATGGCAGCAAAAAATGCATGTTACACGCACGACCTGGGGCAATGTTCTAGGCACTGGAAATACACAGTAAACAGGTTTTTGGGGCACTGGCCCACATGAAACATCCCAGCTAAATGTGTGGGGATGGGTGGTGATCAGAGCTGCGCCAGGGTCAGGGCCCAACCAGAGGAAGAGCTGGGGGCATCCAGAAAGTAAAGGCTCAGTTCGAGGGAATCAGGGAAGGCTTCCGATGGAGGGATGCTCGAACTGGGCACTGATGGATAAATAGGAGTTTTCCAGTTACACAAAGGAGTGAAGATGGGATCCAGTTCGAGCATGTGCAAAGATCCAGAGCCTGAATGGCTTAGAGAGAGAGTGAAACAGAGACACAGAGAGCGCGACTTGGGCCATGGCAGAGACACTGAGACTGGACAAAAAGAGGCTCAGAGGGAGACACATGATGGAGAAAGACATGGAAACAAAGATTCAGAGGAACAGAGAGACCCAGGGAGACAAAGAAATAGAGAAAGCGAGGCAAAGAGATAGAGACGTAGAGACAGAGGAATAAAGATACTCAGGGAGAACAGAGACAGCAAACGCACAGAGCGACTCAAGGAGAGAGAACCAGAAGGGACCCTGCGTGGGTGCGGCCGCCCTCACGCACTCGGCTTGGGGAGCTCCTACCCGGCTCAGGCCCTTTAAAGCCGCCTCCACCCCCACGCGCCTCCCGCCGCCCGCCGTCCGTGGAGCCCCAGCCGGGGCGCCTCCGCGCGGTCAGGCGTCCCCGGGCTCCGCCCGGCTGCCTCGCGTCAGCTACACGTCAGGCGCTGTCCGCGCCCCCGGTGCTGAACCAAGATGGCCGGCGGCGGAGGCTGGGCCCCGGCGTGAGCCGAGCGAGGGCGGCCGCCCCAGCCATGCACCAGCCCAGCGGCCTCTGAGCCCGAGCTGACGGAGCCGGTCCGCCGGCGGCCCCGGAGAAATGTCTCTACTTTGCGTTGGAGGTAGGAGGCAAGGCTGCGGGGCGGTGACAGGCGGACCCGATTGGCTTCGGGGTCCGTGTGGATGCGGCCGGGCTCCGGCAGGGGTGGGAGGGTGTCGAGCGGAACACACGCGGCTGGACTTTTGAAGGGGTAGCCCTCGTAGACGCGCCAGGGCGCCCGATCAGTGTAGACGCAGCTGGGCCCCCAGAGGGGTCGTGTTGGCAGCTGCGGGGGGTCGCGTGGTCCTGGCTGCACGCGGAGGCCCGTGTGGACGCCAGCAGGGACCCGAGGCTGTGTCTGGAAACGGGCTAGACCGGGGCGTCTGTGCAGAACAGGTTATCAGGGGGCTTGGGGAAGGGCAGTTTGAGCTGGGGAGTTCGAATAAATCATGAGGGGTACTTGGAAGGAGTCTGTGCTGTGGGCTGGGCTGCGGGTCCTCACCGACGCGGACTGAGTTCCGAATTCGAAGCGGAGTGCAGGAGGGGGGTCCCCAACCCCTGAGCGTGTAAGATCTGGGTAAGGGGGCTCAGCCATCAGGACAGCCGCCAGCTCTAGTAATCCCCCAGCGCTGGGTGTGGAGAGGACTGGGGAGGGGCTGCGGATACCACTCCCCATGCCCTAAGAGGTCTGTGGTTGGGGACTGGGAAGGGGCTGGGGATTCCACTCCCCATGCCCTAAGAGGTCTGTGGTTGGGTTCTTGGGGCGCTTTTTCAGTTAACTCGTTGGCTTCCCGAATTGGGGCTGGGGGAGTCGGCTGAGGGCCTCCCGGCTCCCCGCCCCCTCTAGCACTTCCAAACGCGTATTATTCGGCCTTCTCTGCAGGGAGCTGGCTTCTTGGAGGTGCAGTGTCCCCCTGCACCCCTCCCGGCCCATCCTCACCTCATCCATTTTGTGCATAAGGGAGGGAAAGAGAGGTGGAGTGAAGCTATTTTGGGGCCAGAACGCCATCTGTATACCGAGGTCCACGCCCAGGCCTGTGCTCTGCATTGGGGTGGAGGAGGGAGAGAGACGCGGGAGGGGCTTAGCGGTCCCCACTTCCGAAGGCTGGGGGGGGGGGGAAGCCAGCCCTCCAGGACCCAGGCGTCCCGGGCACTCCTGCCGAGAACTCGGGCTTCGGGAGACCTCCGACCTCCGGCGGCAGGGCGGTGGTGAACCCGGGCACAGGCTTATAGAGGCCTCAACCTTGGGTTTTAAGGACTGGGGTCCGCCTCCCCTACTCCCTTCAAGAAGGCTGGGGTGGGGGAAGAGGTGTGTCAGCCAAGTCTGAGATGTCAGGCTTCTAGAGACATAGGCAGTGTGTGTGCGTACGTGTGTGTGTGTGTGTGTGTGTGTGTCCTTCTGAGAAAGAGCTGAACCAGCTGGACCGCGGCCTCGGCCCAGACCCTGGTGGGCAGGCCCGGGAGCCTCGAACCGTCCCCGCCGCCCCTCCCCCTCCCACACCTCCCCCTCCGCCGCTCCATTCACAAACCCAGCCCCGCCCTCCTGCTCCCCGCCGCGGCGCTCTCCGTGTGCAGATCGCGCCTGGCTGGGCCGGCGTGAACCGCGGGGTTCTTAAAGGGACAGGGGCCTCCTTTCCCGGAGCTCGTTCCCGACGGGCGGGGCCGGCGGTGGCAGAAGGGCCCACAAGATCAAAAGACTACTCACCCAGCTCTTGGCCTATGGAGTTAGGGGAGTGAGAGGTGGAGGGGACCCCCCATGCAACTTCCACGGACTAGGCCTAAAGGGAGGGGGAGCTTAAGATCCAAGTCCCCTAACTGGCCTCTCCCCTCTTCTAAGTTGCCTAGCACTTGGGGGGAGGCGGGGTGGGGGTGAAGAGGTCGGGAGGGCTGGCACTGGAGCAGAGAGCCTATGTGGGTGTTCCTGACTGATTTTCTGCTCTTCCCACCCTGCCTCACATCCTCCGAGCTCGGTTCTTCTGGAAGGTTTGCCTAGTTAGGGAGGAGGGGGAGAATCTCCTTAACTCTGACGCAAACAGGAGGCTGGGATGCGGGGGTGGTGTGAAGGGGGGCAGCAGTAAGAAGGGTGAGGCTTCCTGAAAGGATGACTGGGGGAAGAATTATGTTGGATGATTCTGTGGAACTTACTGGGAGGGAGTCACCAGCAGAGTGGGGGGGGGTACCTGGGAGGGGCAAGGCTGGGGGTGAGGTGGGGCGGGTACAACCCTGAGGTGTAAGGGGAGCAGTATGATGCTGGGAGAGGCTGAGGGGGGAACTTGGAGAAGTGGGAAGAGGGGGAAATGCTAGAAGGGGTAGGGGTGACCTGAGGACAGTGGAAGGGGAGAATGGGAGGGGAGAGGACCAGGACAGCAGTGGAGCTGGGTAGGAGGGCTTTCCATGAGTCTGATCTTATTCTTGGAGTTGAGGAAATACCTGACCACCCAACCAGGGGCCCACCCACGTGCACCCATCCCTGCACACACATGAGCTGGCACCTTCATACCTAGACTTGCCCTGTGTGGACAGAAGTGCTCAGGATTGACCAAGGTTCCATGAAAAACACATCCCTGTGACTGCACACACAGACCAATGTGTGCATTCACAGGCCCGTGCAAATACATGCACATGCATGTATACAGGACACAGCCTGCTACCACAGACATAGTCCCTGCAATATAAGTGTGTGTTTGTACATGCACACACATGTATCCACATGTGTTTGATGAATGTTCACAATATCCATGTTTCATAAAAATCTGCTCATGCCTTAACATGCAGATATGTATCCATATATACATGCTAGGATCCCAAATCTCTAAGAAACACACATGTGTACACATAAGCACATGCCAAGCTATGTGTGTACACACATGACAACACTTGCTTAGACACTCAAAGCAGCCCCTTTGAACAGGTGAATGATGATGCATACAGACACATGCTCATGTATATAGCTTCACATGAGTGTGTACATGCATACAAGTAAACAAATGCACATGCCATAAAACTGCATCACACAGCATGTAACGCTGTCAACAATAAATTAAAAATAATAATTAAACAGACTACCCATCGTACTAAAATGTGTCTCTGTGTTGACATTTGAACCCAGAAATTGAAACATTTTTTCCCTTTTTATTTTTAATGAACTTATTGGGGTGACATTGGTTTCTAAAACCATATAGATTTCAAGGGTGCAATTCAATAAAACATCATCTGCACACTGATAAAAAACCTGCATCACACATACACACCAATGTATGTTTCTACCTGACACATCACCTACAAACCCACATGCATGTTCCACATGCAGTCACACCCTACTCCCCAGCACATACATGCAGACCCTCACCTGCATTCAGATACTGCACATGAGCACATGTCCCTCCACACATGCACACACACATCCATGTACACACATCTGCCTGCCCTTGTAGCAAAAGCAAATATACAGGCAAGCATACATAAATGCAAGCTTACTTCACAACACACGGGAGACCACTCTGTATAGGCCTTGCCTCTGCCCCCTCTCATTTGTTTTTTTATGTGGAGTCCCATTGTCTCCCCCCCCCCAATGCCCACCAGTTCACTTGCTAGGTCTTAGCAGAGTCCTGAGGCACAAATACCAAGTACCACCTGGTTCCTTCATGTAGTCATATATATTTTTTCTCAGCAAGCATTAATTGAGCACCTACTATGTGCCAGACCTACTGAGGCTCTGAGGACCCAGCCCTACTCCTGACCTCACGTTGGTGGGGTCAGAGTGGGAAGGAAATGGAAGGGCTGAGGGAGCCTGGGAGGGGGGCATCCAAGGCTCTCTTCCTCTGGGAAGCTTGCCCTAATATACCCACTGCCATTTGTTTGGTCTTCAAAGTTGAGGGGGACCTAAGAAGAAGGAAGGTGGTGCTCTAGGTAGAGGGAACAACACATGCAAAATCATGGTAGTGTGAATTCAGTTCTAGATCTTCCTATGTGCCTCATGGCATTTTGCCAGGCCACTCAGTGTTTTTTAAAATATGATTTTATTGGTTTCAGGGAGAGAAAGGTAGAGGGAGAGAGACAGAAACATCAATGATGAGAGAAAGTCACTGATCAGCTGCCTCCTGCACGCCCCCTACTGGGGGTTGAGCCAGAAACCCAGGCATGTGCCCTAACTGGGAATTGAACCATGACTTCCTGGTTCATAGGTCGATGCTCAACCACTGAGCCATGCTGGCCGGGGCGCCGCTCAGTGTTTTAAAGGCTCCAAAAATATTTGATGAATGAATTTTGTTTACAAATTAGCAAATGAGTGTAAGGATGAGTTTACCTCACAATTAATAATATCAATAAGAAACACCATTTCTTCAGCATCCTACAAACAATGTTGAGGACTTTTATGCTCATTGTGCTCTTTAATCCTCACAGCAAGTCATTTTACAGATGAGGAAAACTGAGGTTCAGGGAGGATCAACAACTGGCCTAGTGCCACAGAGTCAGAGGTGTAACTACCTGACTCCACAGCCCACTGGGAGGGGGTAAAGGTTCAGCCTCCTCTCAACCTCCAGAACCTGGGAGACACCGACGTCCCTTCCATGGGGTGAGAATCTGTGCTGGGATTGCCTTCCTTCATCCACTCAGTAAACAGCTTTGTCATGAACTACCATTCATCATGGCTATTCTCTTGCTTCTCTCCCAAGAGGCCTTCACAAGTCCCTCTGCTCCTGGATGCTCCTGATACCACCCACCCAGGAGGTGTGTGCATCTGGGTCTTTGCTGCCACCATCGTCATAGGATGCCCTTCAGGGTTGGCTCTGATTCGTCTTCAGGGTTGCAATCTTAGCCACTTCCATAACCTAGACCTCACTCTCCTCCCACATACAATGGACTTGCTCTGTGAGGTGCCAACCAGGACATACTGAGTCCAGCAGGTCTGGGTTTGAATCCCTAAGTCCACCACTTCCTGGCAAGTCCCATACCCGCTTCATTCCTCAATGTGCCCATCTGTAGAATGGGCACACTACTAGCACCCACTGCCTAGGTTTGTTGGAACTCTCCAGTGAGATGAGGCACACAGAGCCATTGACACAATGCTTATTCGTGGAAAGGTTTAATAAGTGTGAACCAAAGACAGAAAAAAATCAATGGTGGTGATTTTATTAACGGGGCCTAAAAGATTTCTTGAAGGGGTCCATAAGGGTAGGACATCTCCTGAGAGCTCACTGCGTTCTCACACCTGAGGACGGCTCAGGAGTACACAGGCGGCAAAAGAGGCGCCAAATTCTTTGAAAGCACACGGGCCAGACAGCGAATTCAGCACCGAGGACAACGCATGAAGGGCGAGTTCAGCGCAGTCAACAGCGGGCGGTGGCGAGGAGGGTTCAGCACTGTGAACAGCATGGGGGCTGAGGGTGCGTCTCGTTTCCAACCAGGGGCAGCACCGCTGGGCCAGGTCTCACAGCTGAGCTATGGGAAGAGGAAATGACGTTATTTCTTCATTTAACACTATTTAATGAGCACCTGGTATATGCCAGGCCTCCTTCTAAGTGGTAGTTGGTAAACAAAAAAGACAGAAACCCCTGTCAAGGTTCTTGGTGTGTTTGTTACACCGGAGGCTCCGGCTTATTTCTGTCTTTGATAAATGAAGAGTCGTCTCTCCCAGATGCAAAGCCAGCAGGGCCAGTGTCTTTATGACAAAGCGCATGTCTGCCATCAATATCACATATGAAACTACCAAACATTCCAATTTATTGCTGAATTCTCTAGGCTTCATCCCTTCCTTGTAGTTTCTTGAGGTGTTCAGACGTTTCTCTTGAGAGCTGGAATCCTCCACTCCCCACCCCCACCCCCAGGCCTGGCAGCTCATGGGCCACCTGCCCCAAGACCGGAGTCCACCTCATTTAGAATCCAGGGCCATCCAGGCCAGGGGCACATTTAAAACCCAACTAAATAAAAAAATAGTAATGATACTATTAATAATAGTAGCCCTGGCCAGTGTGGCTCAGTTGGTTGGAGCATTGTCCTGTCCACCAAAAGGTGGCGTGTTTGTTTCCCAGTCAGGTTACATACCCAGGTTGTCGGTTCAATCCCCGGTGCGGGAAGCAAACAATAGATGTCTCTCTCCCTCTCAAAAAAAAAAAAAAAAAATCAGTTAAAAAATAATAATAGTAGTAATGATAGTATAATAATGCTGATCCTAATAATGATGAAGAAGAAAGAGGAGAGGGAGAAAGAGAAGGGAAGACAGGAGACCAGCTAGCTCTACCTCTCCCCATTTCCCAGATGGAGAAACTGAGGTCCCGGGCCTGGCAGCGCCGGTGGGAGTCCCGAGCCCCTGCTCCCGACTCCACCGATTCTGCCGTGGCCAGCGTCTGCCTGGGCAAGCTCATTAATCAGTCCGCGTGGATGGGGCCCCCAGGGACCGCGGAGGCCGCGGCGCAGGCTGCTGACCCGGCCTGACCAGGTGTCTCCGGCCGCGCCTCCCGCCCGCGGGTCAGAGCGGCCGGCAGCGGGCACCGCCCCCACCCGTCACTCCCAGCCGTCGGGACGCCAGCACCCTCTACGCCCAGGTTATAAATAGCCTGATGCGTGTGACCAGGAGCTTGCGGGGGAGGGAGGCGCTTCCGCCCCAGTGACCCCAATGCCCGGCGAGGGGGGGGAAGGTGGGGGGCGCAGATGTGATGATGACGGTGGTGAAGGCGACATTTATTCGCGACCGTTTACTGACGAGAAGACGGGGGGGGGGGGGGGGACGGAATAGAAAGAGCCTCGGTTCCTTCGCGGAGCCCCATCGGCCCTTCCCCCAGCCCTCTCCTTCCCGGGCCGCTGTCCAGATCCCACCCGCTCCTCCGCGCCCCTCCCGCTTCCGGAGTCCCCTCCCCCACCCGAGCCCCCGGAGCCCCTTCCCTCACTCCCCTCCCCTACTCCTTTCCCTTACCCTGCGATGAGCTCCCTACCCCGCGGGTGCTCCTCTCCACTCTAAGCCCCTTTCCCTGACCCCCCCATTCCTTCCTGAGCCCCCTCTCCCACCCTGAGTCCCCGCGCCTTCCTCTGAGCCCCATGAGGAACATGCACCGGCATCCTTATGTTAGACTCGCTGAAGGCGCATGGGGACCTGAGCTGGCCTCTGACCTCGGAGCCGGACCCCAGACCCCAACGGAACCCACTGCCCTCTGGCCCTCAGAGGCTTCGGGAGCTGGAAAGTGGGTAGAGGAAAGGAGTGGGGACCAGAGATAGAGACCGAGGGAGAAGGGAAGGAAGGAGACAGAAAGACAATGACGGGTGGAAAGAAGCAGAATGGGAGGAAGACAGGGGAGAAACCACACCCCCTAACCCCCCCGAACAGGAGATGATGGAGGACAGATTTTGGACCATTGGCCTCCTCTCTGAGCCCTGTCCCAGATCTGTAAAAAGGGGATACAGTGGGAGCTGCAGGGTGGAGCCCAGGCCAGGTCAGGCTAGACCCCAGCCAGCCCCTGGATCTTCTCAGAGTCTGCCACCTACCCCCTCTCTTCCTCCATCCAACTCTTCTTTCCCAGCTCTGCCAATTCTCTCCCCTGCCTGCCCTTCCTTGAGGATGGAAATCTACATGTCTCTCCTTCTGTCTCTCCGTGTCTCTGTCTCTGACTTTCATGACTTGTTACCTCCACTCCCTTCTTCCTCTTTTTCCTTCCTCTCCCCGTGTTGGTCCCTCTGTGTGTGTGTTTTTCTCAGCCCCTTTCTGTGTCTCTTCCACCGTTCTCCCTCCCCGCTCTGTCCCTGCAGCCCCTCCATTCAGAGTCATCAGGTTTGGAAGCTGGACCTCCCCCAAGGAGGGAGGCCTCGAGTTCCTCGTGCACACAATCCTAAGTGCCCCCGGTTAGCTTCTCTCAGCCCCAGGGCTGAGGGGCTGTGTGGGTGAGCTTCTTGTGACCTGGGCATAAGAGGGGTCCAGTGGGATGGGGGCTGAGCACGCACCCAAGAAAGGGGTCTTTGCAGTGATGTGCCTCGAGTGGAAAGGTGAGGAAGATAAGACATGGTGACTGATTTTGGGTGTGGGGGAAAGAGACAGAGAAAGGAAATACAGGGGGGATACAGAAGGACACACACACACACACACCAGACCTAGAAAACCAGGGAGAGAATGAGTCATAGTGAGACAGAGATGGAAACCCAGAGACGGGAGTTCACTTGCCTGGAGTCACACAGCATAATAAACTGAACCTCATTCCACCAGACTCTACACTAAACTGGTACTCACCTCCCCCAATGCCCAGCCAATGGTCCATGGTCACCCTACCTCTCAAACCTAAACCCAGCTGGGGGTGGGGCTATGATGCCCAAGCATTTGCATTGAAGGCACTCATTCCTTCTCTTGCTCTGCACTCAGTGCTTCTGTGAGTCAATCCCACCTCCACACCCTTACCCCCCAACAGGAACAAACAGTCTTTACTGACAAGTATTTAGAACCACCCCACTTCTGCCCTTCATGGGAATTTTTTCTTCCCTGGCTCCATTCAGCTGTTTTTGCATGATGGAAATTCAAGTGATGGGAACAGAGACACGAACAAGACGGGAGGCTGTGGCATTTGCCCAGAAAAAGACCAAACTGACTTTCAAAAGAGGAGGAAGAGTAGAACCACAATTCTGTTCCTAAAAATGTATCCTCCAGCTTGCTTGCACACACCCTTCACAACCCACTGAAAAACACAAAGGTCCTGCAGGGGTGAAGGATGCTACTGTCTGCGCAGGAACTAAAATGACGCGCGTGTGCCACGGTTGCTGGCGCCAGGCCACCGCCAGCGCCTGCTGATGCTGATCGCACTTGGGAGGGAGACTGAGGGCTGGGCTAGAAAGAACCTTACTCTCGTCATCGTGTAATTGTTTTTATTAGTTTGATTTTGTAAAGTGCGCGTGTATTGCCTTCTCAAACAAAAACATTCATTTGAAAAGAAACGAAGGGAGGAGAAATGTGGAAAGGAGGAGCGCTCAGTTTGGTAACAAGTTAACAAGTTTTAGGTGGAGGTGGAGAGTGAATGGTGGAGAAAGTTGTTGGGGACAGCTGCAGGGTGCAAGAGATGTTGAAAGTGAATGTTTACTACCCTGTGAGAAAAGCCAGTGAAGAGTGAAATTGCTTTGAATCACTTAGGACTGTGGGTTATGTGGAATCTGGAGACTGGACAACATGGGAACCTGACATGTATTTGGGTTGCTCCTTTCGCAGGCGAATGGGACTGGGAAAGCTCTAATAACCTCTCAGCCAGGACTGGGATGTCCTGTTCTACCTCCTCCAGTGCCCCCTTTGAATATTGAACCCCAAATCTTGGGAGTGTTTGGTAGGACAGATTGAGCTGGACAATTGGGGGAGAAGTCTCCTCAGCTTGACAGGAGGATGAGGTCATTGGAAATTTGTCCCTCCTCTCTCCCCCTTCCCCTCCTCCTCCCTCTGTGGCAGTCCTGGAGGGCTTCCTGTGGGAGGCCTTTCCTGCCACCTGCCCAGCTCCGTCTTCTGAATCTTGTTCAACTGAGGGTCAAACCATAGCTGGAGGGGAGAAGCTTCAGGAGAGTTTAAGAGGGAGGGAGGAGGGGCAGGGGTTGTTCCCAGGGTCCAGATTCTTTCCACCCCTAGGTCTGCCTCTGCTCATCTGTCTGATGGCTTCTCTCTCTCCCTCTCATCCCTGCCTCCCTCCTGTCCTTATTTCTCCTCCTCTCCTTGTCTCTTTGTCTCTGTCTCTCATTTCACCTTTGTCTTTATCTTGTTTTTCTCTCCTGTTTGGTCTCTGCATCTGTCTCTTTTGCTCTCTACCCTTGCCTCTGTCTTCTCTGTTTTTTTTCTGTGTCTCTCTCCTCTGTCTCTCTTGTTATGTCTCTATTTTGGTGTCTCTCTCTGTGCCTCTGTCTCTCTCCTCCCTGCCTCTCTCCCCATCTCCCTTCCCTATCTGTCTCTCTCCACAGTCAAAAAAGCCAAGTTTGATGGTGCCCAAGGTAAGTGGCCCCTATGCTTGTCCTGTCCTGTGTTGTCTGTCTGTCTGTTTCTCCATCTCTTGGAGAGACCAGGAAGGGGGTCTGAGCCATTCATTGGTGGGGGACTTGGGCTCTGCGTCTGCTAAGCATCATGGAGAGGGTCAGACATGGCCTGTGGTCCCAGCAATCTCCTCAGCCATCCCCTGAAAACCCCAGGGTAGTTGGGGCTCACCCTGAGCCAATGGCCCTTCCTAGGCTACTAAGAGACAGGTTGGGGACTCTTAGATCAGTCTCCAGATAGGGAAAGTGAGGCTCAGAGAGGTAAGGGAGTTTCTTACAGTAACTTTTGTTCCTGTCTGGGGCCTCAGTCTTTCTAACTAAAAACCAAGGCTGTTGGACATAGTTATTTTTAAGCAGCAGGATTAGGCATTTTCAAATTCCATGTCTCCCTGCACCAAGGCCCCTCCCTTGTGCTCTGAGAGGCTGGTCATGGGGAAACATTGGGGGCTGGGCTGGGCTGGAAGGGATGCACAGAAGCAGAGCAGTATGTTGAACTTGGCGGCCCCGAGCACACACAGCACCTGGGGAATCGCAGCAGCTTGTCTAGAGCTTGGGAAGGGGCACCAGGAGTGCCTGAGCCCCTGCGCTAACTCCTTCTCTCACCGCCACAGAGAAATTCAACACATATGTGACCCTGAAGGTGCAGAATGTCAAGAGCACGACCATTGCTGTGCGGGGCAGCCAGCCCAGCTGGGAACAGGATTTCATGTTGTGAGTCTGATTGGTCCTGCACAGCCTCACCCCATGGCACCTTGCTGGTCCCATTGGGCAGAGGCAAATACCTGAGTATCATCTGGGACTTCCCTTCCTCCTCCCTCTACTCCATGTCCACCTATCAGCTTTGTCTCCAAACCACTTCCCAAATCCAGTCACTTCACTTTCTGGTGCTACCAGCCAAGTCCCTGGTGCCACCAGCCTCCGCCCTGGCCTCCTGCTGCAATCTGCCTCCTGCAATCTGTTCTCCAGGCAGCCAGAGGGATATTTTTAAAACTGCAAATCACATCCTGTCTCTCTCCCCAAATTTGCCTGTGGCTCATCAACCTCAGAACAAAACCCACACTCCTCCCCACAGCCCCCAAGGAGGCCCCTGTGACCTCCCACCAGTATCTCTCTCCATCTTTCCTGGCTCACCTGTCCCAGCCACAGCCACTTCTGCAAGGTTCCTCCAACACTACCAGCTTGTTCCTGCCCCAGGATCTTTGCACTTGCTCTTCTCTTTCCCTCCCTCCTCCTCCCAGCTGGCTCCTTCTGATCCTTCCTGTCTCAGTTCTGTCACCTCCTTAGGGAAGCCCTTCCTGACCACTACCCCAAGCTGCGATGGAAGAGTAATTTCAGGCCTGCTATCAATTGTTATTTTAGTCACTTGTGTGAGTTTTGGACATATTTATGGCCCTGACCCCCAAGAGTAAGCTCCAGGGGGGTAGAACCTAGTCCACCTGTCGCTACTCTGACCCCCATGCCAAGCACAAGGCCTGGCACTCCATAAATATTTGCCTAATCTCTGAATGAATTCATGGCCTGGACCCTCTTCTCAACCTAGAGACACCCAGGACCTGCCTATCTGATGATGGGAACGTGCCATGCTCTCCACTAAGGCTTTGATTAAATAAATTTGCCTGCAACACTGAGAGAGAGGATGCTACTGTAATCCTCATTTTACAGATGAGGAAACAGAGGACCAGAGAGGCTAAGCCACCTGCTCAGCGTCATGCAGCTTGTACCTGGCAGGGTTGGGATTTGGACCCAGGCAGCCCTCAACCCCTGAGTAGAGCCTGGCTGGGGACTGTCAGTGGTAGAGGCCATGAGAGAACCCAGTCAGGATCCTGGAGCAAAGAAGCATCTGGGGAAGGGATGTTTTGGCCCTACAATTCTTGGGGAGATGTAAATGGTTAGAGACAGGGTGGTCCCCAACTCCCAGAAAGCCAATTACTGAATGACTAGGTCACAGTCAACAGATATATTCAAGAACATTCCTTAAGATAAATCTTTGGCAAACTGACAAATTCAGTGAATTGGACATTCACCAAGGTTTCCCTCCAAATCTGCCTATGTCTAGAGTGGGGCCTGCAGGGAAAGTGCTCAGGTATAGGGTCATTCA
This sequence comes from Miniopterus schreibersii, assembly GCF_964146895.1. Taxonomy (NCBI): domain Eukaryota; kingdom Metazoa; phylum Chordata; class Mammalia; order Chiroptera; family Miniopteridae; genus Miniopterus; species Miniopterus schreibersii. The sequence goes on along the minus strand of NC_138105.1, from coordinate 73,532,084 downwards.
TATACTCAAGGGTGTCCCCATGCGATTGGATAGAGATGACACTGGGAAGGATGCAGGCACCCCAAATGCCCTTATCCTGGGATAATAAGGAGCCACAAAGGGTGTTTGGGCATCTTCCTCACTTAGCTAGCATTCTTGGGATCTGAGGGCTTGAGGAAGGACCGGGCAAGTTGGGGTGCAAGAGGTATGTGATATCTGTCCCAGCCCTTCCATCCCAGCTTGCAGACCCTGAGCATGTAACTTAGCCCTCTGGCCTCAGTTTCCCATCTGTAAAACAAGAACCACTGTGTTACCTTCCTGGCTAGGACTTACCCAGGCTTGGGTTTGAATTTCAGTTGGCCATATGTCCTAAGGTGAGTGAACTGACTTTTCTGAATCTCCATTCCCTCACTTCTGCCCCTTCCTGCCCCCTCCTCTCTCTCCACAGTGAGATTAACCGCCTAGATTTAGGGCTGACAGTGGAAGTGTGGAACAAGGGTCTCATCTGGGACACAATGGTGGGCACTGTGTGGATCCCCCTGCAGACCATCCGCCAGTCCAATGAAGTGAGTTGTGGGCTGAAGGTTGGGGAGGAGTGCCTGGGAGGGGCCCAGAGACCAGTGGCCTAAAGGAGATGGACATTTACCTCCTGCCCTTGACAATGTTCATGTCGACATCTGGGGCTGCAGTGGCAGCTCCAAAGTCACCAGGGTCTAAACCCTTTCCATCATATTTGCTCTTTCTTTCCCTGTGCTTCCTCATGGCCCAGGATGGCTGCTGGAGTATCACCATTACATTTGCATTACCATTAGGGGAGGGAAAGGTGATGAAGGAGGGAGTTTGCCCTCCAAGTTAATGGTCAAACCTGGAGGTTTCTCTTGGTACTTCACTCACATCCCATTAGCCAGAACTTAGTCATATGGCCTCATCTAGCTGCAAGGGAGTCTGGGAAATGTAGTCTTCAGCTACATAGCCCTGGGCCCAGCTAAAAATGTATTCCTATGGAAGAGAAGGGAAGGGATATTGTGGGCAATTAGCACTTTGTGCAGAAGGAAGCTTACAACAGGCCTGAAGGTACTAGACAATAACCTTGGCCTCCTGGCCTTAAGTTTCTTCCTCTCCATTCCTGCCCCATTCTGAGCCCAGCAGCATCTTATTACCCCTGGGCCCTTTCCTGACCTACCTCCCCAACTCCCTTGGGAGGCTTTCTTGATGGCACCTGCTAACATAGTCCAGGCAAGTGAATCCAAAAGGAAGCCTTGAGGATGACCCAAAATTTCCTCAGTGACCCCCCCAGTGGCTCATGCAGAGGACCCTGGACTACTAGTTTCACCCCTACCAGCCTCTCCCTGGGGCTGCAGAAAGCAAATTCCACAGGACATCATTCTCATTTGAGATGAAGAAACTGAGGTTCAGAGTGGACCCCACCTGCTGGAGGACTTATGTCCCTCAACCTAGGGGGACTGGTTTATTCACTTGAGGAGGGGTTTCCTTACTGGATTGTGAGAGCATCGGGACTTTTATATGAAGCTAAGGTCTGCGTAACTCCCATGAGGGATGAGGAGTGATTGTGTAATGCTAGGACTACCCCTGCTAACCCCACAGGGCCCTCTCTCTGGGTCCTTGACTCTGAGTTCCCTGGACCCACCATGTTGTCTGCAGTGGGTCTCAGTTTCCTCATTTGTAAAGTGGGGATGTGACCCTTCCTCTTGGGGCAGGAGGTGAGATGGGGTGAGCAAGACATCTCGTGTGAGCAGATACCTGATCCACCTTGCCTCAGTCAGGACCCTGACCCTTGTCATCCCCCACTCTATCCAGGAGGGCCCTGGAGAGTGGCTGACCCTGGACTCCCAGGTCATCATGGCAGACAGCGAAATCTGTGGCACCAAGGACCCCACTTTCCACCGCATCCTCCTTGACACCCGCTTCGAGCTGCCCTTAGGTGAGTGTTGGGGGCACAGGACCCTTGCCCAGTCCCAGGAGAATGGCCAGGCTTGGGTAAGTCCATACAACCCTCATTCTGAGGACAAGGCTTCCTCTCCCTAGAGGAGAGAGTTTTCTGGTTTTCAGCAAGTCAGTTGAGATGTGCACCTGCTGTTTACAGAGCACATTCTAGTTCCTACAGGTCACCAATGGGCAGTAAATGCTTCTTGACACATGGGACTCTAGTCTGAGCTCCCCTGACTGGTCCTTGGTGAGGCATTATGCTGCAGGGGTGAGCTGGGGTTAGAAGAGAGACAGAGAAACAGAGGCGTGTAGAGATAAACAAAGGCACAGACAAAGAGATACCTTTCCAGGAAGCAGCTTGGTTCTCCCGCTGTTGTTATGCAAGGATGCATCTTCTCTCCCATTCCCCAAGGCAGTGCTGGGGCAGGGAGGGATCAGGGGTATCACCCTATCCCCCACCCACCAGAGACCAGCCCAGTAGGCCTGCAGGATGCACTGGATGGATGCTGAGGGGCAGGAAGGGGCTTCCAGGCTCACAACCAGGGCTCCCCTTCCAGATATTCCTGAGGAGGAGGCACGCTACTGGGCCAAGAAACTGGAGCAGCTGAATGCCATGCGGGACCAGGATGAGGTGAGTATTGACACGGGGGCTTCTTTTCTTTTTGTGTCTGTGTCTCTTTGTCTCCCCAAGTCCTCTGCTCTCTGTCTCTGTTTCTCTCTGCTTGTCTTTCTCTATATCTGTGTCTCTAACTCTTTGTAACCTGACTAAATCAGTGACTCGTGCGGTCCAGTATCCAAGAAGGATGTCAGCCAGGAACATACAGTCTACTAACAACATAAGGGTGATGTCAATTGACTCAAGTTCTGCATTTGCCAAATACTCTCAAGGACATACCGGGGCTCTGAAGCAGTTCTCACATCCCCTCTCTGTCCCACGCCTCTCAGTTCCTCAAGTCACACTTTTAGACTTTCTCCTCTCCCACCAAACTTAGCCCCTGCACCTCTGCTCTTCCAGGCCACCCACCCCTTCTCCTTCTCGGCTCTATATCCCCACAGTGCAAAGACTCAATGTGGCCCAGAAGACAGTCTTTAGAAGGTGAGGGCAGGGAAGAAATAGCAGGCAAGACTACAACACTCTTTAGTGAGAGGTGGAGAGCAAGGGGGCAGTACTCACATGTGAGCAATTGTTGTCCAGCTTCATTTCTCTCTGCCTGTCTGTCTCTCCCTCCTCTCTCTGTCATCTCTGTTCTTTCCCTAATGTGTCTCTCCTTTCCCTCCCTATATCTGTTTCTCACTGTCTCTCTGTGCATCCTTGTCAACATTTGTATTCTCCTCTAGAGGGAGGAGATTTGGGAGGCACGGGGGAGTCAGGATGGAACACAACAGAGGACCATCCTGGTCGCCTGACTTCTGGCCCCCTCTGAGATGAACCCTCTTTCCTTCCCTCCCCTCAGTATTCATTCCAAGATGAACAAGACAAGCCTCTCCCTGTCCCCAGCAACCAGTGTTGTAAGTACCTGTCAATTCCTTTCTTGGCATCCCTTCCCCACCACATGGCTGTTGTGTGTGTAACAAGTCAACTCCCCTCCAGAGATATGGGACGTCCAGAGTGGACAGTATCTGTTCACAGTGTGGTGGAAAGAAGAAGAGATCTGGGACTTGGGTTTGAGTCCTGCCTTGCTATGTGGCCACAGGCATGCCAGTGTCCCTCTCTGATCATTGGAGTCACCCTCTTTGAAACAGGGCATCTGACAGCCTTTCACTTTGAGGGGTCCCAGGACATCTCAAGGCTTAAAAAAACATTTTGCAGACTCTTTAATTCCATTAATCAAATCCTGGATGAGGACCTCTTTCATGGGGCCAACACAGGCCCCCATGCAGCCCAGTCAGAGGGTGCAGACTGTCACCAACAATCCTGCCCACACATGTACAATAGGTGCACGTACAATGGATAAAGGCTGTTTCATTCACCCATTTTCTTAGATGAAGAAACTGAGGCCTAGGAGAAGAAGCAACTTGCCCAAGGTCACACACCTGGCAGGAGGCAAAGCTAAGATTTGAACCTAGGTCTGAAGGACTCTTTCCACTGCACTGCATCTATTAATGCTGCTGATGATAACCTTTCTCTGCCTACGGCCCTCCATCAAGGCTGGAGTTTTCAAGATTGTTTATGTTCCTTGGCCCTATGGACTCTCAGATGCACCCAGATCAGGTCTCCATGGGCCAAGGAGATGTCTTTTTCTTAAAAGTTCCTCCTGAGTCCTCTAGAATGGGGAGGAAGTGACAAATCATAGTCTCAGGGCAGACCCCAAACACGTAACAATTTGTCCCCACCCTGCACCTCAACCTCTTTCTCCTGTTCCATCTACTTCCTTATCCCCCTTTCCTCCTCTCTCACAGTCTCCCCTGTACCCATTTTCCAACCCCGCCCCCCCAGTATGCCCAGGATGGTGATGATGGAGCCTGGTGGGGGGAGGTGCTAGGGGACTGCCTTTGGGGGACCTTGTTCTGCCTTAACTTGGATATGTTACTGAGACAGCCCCTTGGCTTCCCTGCCTGAGGTGGGGGGAGTCATCACTTCCCAGAAGGATTTATAAGCCCCCTCTACCCATGAATGGAGTCATTGAGGATGGGGGGGGGCAGTCAAGGTGGAGGCAGGAGCAGATGACAAATAATACCTAGGCAGGTGGACTAAAGTGAAAGGCGGGTTCAATTTGGGATTAGAGACCCACCTCCTGCATTTACCTCCAAGTCCTCTTGGGAATATCTGATCACCCACATGTCATGGAGGAGTCAGCCAAGGCTCAGAGGAGCCAGGATTGTGGCCCAAGGCATTTTCCCACAATGCCAGGCGCTGGGAATGATGGGGAAAGATTCGGTTCTCTTCCTGGCCCTGAAGTTCAGATGCTGTGCGACTTTAGGTTGCTCATCCCACCTCTCTGAACCCTGTTTCTTCGCCTGTACAATGAGCAGAATGATGAAAAAAACCCACCCAACAGGCGTGTTTCAAAATTTAGGATTTCCAGTTCAATAATTCTTCCCTTATGCACGAGATAGGGAGGGGAAGCAGTAGGGGTGCTGACCCCAGACCTCAGAGTTAAAGGGCCCTTTTCCTAAATGCTCCTGTTACTTCCTGGCTGAGCCTGTGGCCTCCTCAAAAAATGGAGATACCCAGCCTTCCTCCCAAGGTGGTGAGGGACGGCATGACAAATGGCAGTGATTAAAGTGATCCTTGGGGAAGATCCGGTTTAGGAGGCACCTGGGGTCCTGGGTGGGAGAAGGTGACGGAGAATGAAGAGGCGGGGGAGCCTCCCTCCTTGTGTCCCCCCCTACCTGCTCCCTTTTATTATTTCTGCCCCTTCTCTTTGTAGGCAACTGGAATTATTTTGGCTGGGGTGAACAGCAGAGTAAGTACTCAGCTTGATGTCCTGGGAGGCCACAGGGAGGTGGGCGCCTTGGCAGCTCTGAGGCCCCCACCCCTCCACACAGGGAAGCGAGGAGCCTGTGCCAGCGCACTGGGGCCAGAGTACTGGCCAGACCCCTTTCGTGTCCTCTTGCCCCCTGACTATTAACATCTGTCTTGGGGGTCCTGCTCTGTCTGGTGGGGAGTGGGCCCTGCCCTTGGGGTGGAAGGATTCAGCTGGGAGGGGTGGTGTTTAGATGGGAGACTTGCCTGTCTCCAGCTGGGCTCTGTGACCCCATCCCCCCACTCCCCATGTATAACCTCATCTCCTCTCCTGTGACCCCTTCCTCTTTTCGTCTCCCTGTCTTCCTCCTCCACTGGAAATGTCACTCAGAGGGTGGTGGGTGGGGAAGAAAGAGGGTCTCAGAGAGAGCAGGAGGGCAGGGTTCCCCAGGCAGATAGCATTTCAGAAGCCTCAGCTCCAGGGCCCCCTCGCACACACCTTCCTCCAAGTTGCCCCCAGGGGAAGGAGTTGCCATCCCCCTACTTGGATGCCCATGTTGCTCCCTAAGGAAGAGCCCCCTTATCCCCGTGTCTTTACTCTTCCAAAGAAATCCAGTCCTTTAGTGTGAATATGAATCTTCATCCCTCTCTCTCCTCTACCAGCTGGGGGCTCCTCCGCCCCCAAGTGACCCCTGTTGGACAAGCTCCACTCCCCTCTCCCTCCAGGACCAGGGAAACTGCTTACACATACTTTGATCCAAAACACTTTGTCAAAAGCAAGTTGGTCAGAATCAATTTGTTCAGAACAGGCACTAGGCAGACAAGAAGACTTGGTAACAGCCAGTTGGCCACAAACAAACAATATTATCAAAAACAAAGATTTTTTGGTTAAAACCAATTTGGCTAAAGCTGATAACTGCATGAAGAGCAGAGACCGTTGGACCAAAAGCAGACCCTTTTGTCAAGACACAAGTTTCTGAAAGTTGGAAATCGCATTTTGCTCAAAAACTATTTGGTAAAAAGTAGAGTCCGGGTAAAAACAAAAAGAATACAATCAAAAGCAATTTGCCCCTCAAAAACAGTCTGTCAAAAAAAAATTGGGGGAACACACACACCAGCCTCATGTGATTTGGTTGAAAACATCTTGGCTTGGCCAAGGACAGTTTGGTAAGAACACCAGTTTGGCCAAAGACCCAAATAATTGGGTAGACAAATTGTCGAGAGCTTTGAAGGGGATCGTCCAGGTTTCAGATACCCCACTTCAGGCTTTTATAGGATCACAGTTTCACCCTGAAACCCACAAATCTAAGTCGTGGAAATTTGCATCTGCCTCTGTCTATAATCTCAGTGCTGACAGCTCGCAGTGCAGCAGAGGGTCGTCTGAGGACGGGGACAGGATAAAAAGCTTGTAGGTCATAGTGGCCCGGGTCAAATGAGAGACCGGGAAAAACAGTTACCTTGGAAGGGCCAGCTTTGCTAGCTGAAAATGAATTAAGGTTTTTCTAAAGGCAAAATAACTTAGGGAATGAATAACATTCTATGTGAAATATGAATTAATTAAATTTTTTTTTATCACATTTTAAAACTTGGACCTATTTGTCGTATATATGGAAACAGATACAATTAGCTGGAAAAGAATTAAAAAGTTAAAATAACAAAGAAAGAAAAATAGACAAACATCTGAGAAATGAGCAAAAATACTTAAAGGCATAAAAAGGGGCGAGCCACTCCCTTGGTGTTTAAAATCAGCAGTAAATTGATGGCATGGACCCCCCCAATCAGGGGGTTAATTTTTTTTTTTTGCAGCCCATTTTCAACCCAAGTGTTATTTTCTAAATAAATAGAGTCTCTCCTGTCCCACAACAATCTAACATCCCTTGACACCGTTTTCTCTTTACTGAGAAAGTAAGTCTGTTTTCCTTTCACTAAGGAAAACAAACCAAATGAAATAAAACAATCTTTAATTCTTATGTACTACTCAAAGTTTGGCAACTCCACCCTGTTCCATTTTAGTGATAGATTCTGTGTCAGTGGTGGTCTTGCCGACCTAAAGATCTAATGCTTTTTGAGGAACATGTCACCTTCTCAGGGCCCCTTCTTTGTTCCTGTGCATGTGAGTTTAGATCTGGGGTCTCCATTCTCAGATATGAAGAAATCTCTGAGGGTTAAAAGGCATTTGTACTCCACCTTGTCCTGATCTCCCTCCAATTCCTTTGAGTGTTTGCATGGCTCCTGTTCTGGGAAGCTCACTGCCTGATGGAAAAAAAACATTTGCTTTCAGCGAGCCTGGACTTCTGCAAAGTCCATTCTTACATTTGAGCTGAAGGACATCTTCCAATTTGCCACTGTCTTCACATTACAACACCTACCCTGGACCCCAGACTCTAGGTCCAGCATGACCCACATAAAGCAGCAAGGTTTTCACCTCCCTTATTCTAAAGCGTGTACCTCTATTTACATGACCCAGTATCCTTCATCCATTCTGGGAATGATTACTCTTCTTGGGTTAGCAGCCAGTGAAGATCCCCTAAGTCTGAGATACTGCTTTGGCCCCATTGTGTTCTCTCTTTCTCTGCCTCTCTCTCTCCCCCTCCCTTCCCTCCTCACTCTCTCCCCTCACCTCCTCTCTCTTTCAGATGATGACCCTGACAGTGCGGTGGATGACCGTGACAGTGACTATCGCAGCGAGACAAGCAACAGTATCCCACCACCCTATTATACTACTTCCCAGCCCAATGCTTCTGTCCACCAGTATTCTGTTCGCCCGCCACCCCTGGGTTCCCGGGAATCCTACAGTGACTCCATGCACAGTTATGAGGAGTTCTCCGAGCCGCAGGCCCTCAGGTAGCCACCGCGGAGCTGAGGTCCATGTATGTGTGTGTGCGTGTGTGTGTGCGTGTTTGTGCGTGTCCAGCCCCGTCTCCTGGAGTGAAGAGAGGACTAGAAGGCTGGAGGGGGCTGGGGGTGGAGGTAAGTGGGTCTAGAAAAGCAGCATTCGCGCTTTCTTGTAGGCAGTAGAGCCCTTGCTTTACCTGAAATTTTGCAAGAGAATTCCACAAGATTGATAAAAGTAGGTCTGCTTTGGCTGAAGAAAGAGGAAAGTCCAGCAGCCCCTGAGAGGTCCCCCTGAAATATGGGGGCTCCTTGCACTCTTTTATTTTTATTTTTTAAAGTAAACATTTTTTATAAAATATGTTTTTGTTGATTTTAGAGAGAGAGGAAGGGAGAGGGAGAGAAACGTCGATGTGAGAGTGAAGCCTCATTGACTGCCTCCTGCAGTGGGGACCCAAGCCCACAACCCGGCATGTGCCCTGATGGGGAATCCAACTGGCGGCCTTTTGGTGCATGGGACAACGCTCAACCAGCCGAGCCACACCGGCAGGGCTCCTTGAACCTCTTTTCATTATTATTATTATTGCTATTATTATTTTACCCTTGCCGAGGATACTTTCCCATTGCTTGCCAGAGAGGGTGGAAGGGAGGGAGAAGCATCGATACGAGAGAGACACGTCGATGGGCTGCCTCCCGCATGCGCCCAGCCAGGCCGGGCCTGAGCCTGCAGCTGACGTACGTGCCCTTGGAGGGAACCAAAGCCGCGACTCTTCACCCGCAGACCGACGCTTCAACCACTGAGCCAACCACCCAGGGCTCCTTGCTCTCCTTTAAAAAGCCACCGGTGCCCTAGCCAGTTTGCTCAGTGGTTAGACCCCACAAACTGAAGGGTCCCAGGTTCAATTCTGGGCAAGGGTACCTCAGTTGCAGGCTCGGTCCCTGACCCCGGTCAGAGCGCATGGGGGAGGCAACCAATTGATGTGTCTCTCTCACATCAATGTCTCTCTCTCTCTCTCTCCCCCACTCTCTCTGAAAAGCAATGGAAAAAATATCCTCAGGTGAGGATTAACAAAAAAAAAGCTGCCTGGCCGCATGGCTCAGTGGTGAGCATCGACCCATGAACTAGGAGGTCACAGTTTGATTCCCGGTCAGGGCACATGCCCAGATTGCGGGCTCGATCCCCAGCAGGGGCCATGCAGAAGGCAGCCGGTCAATGACTCTCATCATTGATGTTTCTATCTCTCTCTCCTCCCTTCCTCTCTCCGAAATCAATAAAAATATATATTTAAAAAGAAAAAAAAACAGCCACTGGTCCCCATGTACTCTAACTGGGTGGAGGTGGGGTGGGTGCAGGAAGAGATGACTAGTGATGTTGGGCAAGCAGCTAGCTGGTGGGCCCTGCCGTCCTGGTAGTCCCTGGCCCTGTCTTCCTGGCCAGCAAGCATGGGCACAGTGACTTGGAAGCTGCCCCTATTCTGTCCAGCCATCGTCACCACTCCTTTGAAAGTAGGCTGTCCCTAGACCTGTCTAATAGGTGGGTCCCTGGCCCAAGTGGGTCATACCACTGCCTGGTGCAGCGTGCTGGTCCTTGGGCCTGGGAGGTTGGAACTTGAGCCTGCTCTTTGGCCTGACCACCCCAGTCCTGGTTCCCAAACAGGACAGTAACAAACATGATATTAAACAGGTTGAATATTTGTTAAGCACTTAGATAAACAGAAAACATGTCTATCCTTGCCGAAAGTTCTATTGGACAATATGAACTGTACAGAATTTGGGTAAAACGTAATTCGAAGGAAAACTTCATAAATGCCTACTCAAACTTTAGCACTGACCAATACAATTTTTTTGCAAGTATTTGAACAACTATTATTTTGAATTTGTTATAGTTTATATATACCATAGAAAGCTTGGATAGTTTATAGATGAAATATTTTGGAAGGAACTTTTTAAACGCTGAGCATCTACTCTAGCCTCTATTTTTTAGCTCCAAGGAAATGAAATAACATATTCAAGGTAAAACATTTAGTGGCAGAAGTGGGATGAGACTCAAGGAAGGAAGGTGTTCCTGGCAGAGGGCACAGCAAGTGCAAAGGCCTGGAAGTGGGCACAAGTTTAGAGTGTTGGAGGAATGGCAAGAAGGCCAATGTGACTAGAGCAGGGGGAGAAAAGTGGGGACAGAGAGGGAGACGAGGGTGGGAAGGTTGGAGGGTTTGGGCCACATGTGGGGTACAGGGCAGAGCATGGGTTTTATTCCAAGGGTGCTAAGGAGCCTGGTAGGGTTAGGAACAGAGGAGGTATGTGATTGGGTTTATGATTCAAAGAAGCCCCTCTGGGGTTTCCAAGGGAAGCGGGGGCTGTTGGGGATGGGGGTGGATGTTGGAGCAGCATCTTATGGAGATGGCAGAGCCTGGACCAGGGTGGACCCCGAGGTGCAGAGAAGTGCATGCATTTTACATGTGTTTGGGAGGTGGAGCCAAGGGGACCCGTGGCAGGGCTGGCTGTGAGTGGAGGTTGAGGCAAGAAGTGGAGATAGAAGAGCCTGGCCCCTGGTGAATGAAGGGGCTCGGGGGTGGAAGGACCAGGTTGAGGTGGGAGACATTAAGAGCCAGGTACAACCATGTTCAAGTCTCAGGAGCCCTAGGTCTCCAAGGGGACTGTAGTGAGGACACTGACTCAGGGTCCCCAGCATGTGGGTGGAGCACTTGCAGCTTCCACAGGGCATGGACAGGAGTGGCACACAGTAAGGCATCAATGATCACTAATATCATCGACCTGGCCTATTTCCTGTCCACCAGACCACAAATGCCACACGAGAGGGGGTTTTGTCTCTTGTTCTTGGCTGTGTTTCTCTGGCACCTACAGCAGAGCCCGGTGCACAGTAGGTGTTCAAGCAATGCTGAGTGAATGACTGGTGTTGGGCTTGTGTTACTGGGACTGGTGGGGCTCTGTGCCTGGTCCCTGAGCCCCTCCTGTCCCCTCAGCCCCACAGGTAGCTACGCCTCCTCAGGGGAGCTGAGCCAGGGAAGCTCACAGCTGAGCGAGGACTTCGACCCAGATGAGCAGAGCCTGCAGGGGTCTGAGATCGAAGATGAGCGGGACCGGGACTCCTACCACTCCTGCCACAGCTCAGTCAGCTACCACAAGGACTCGCCACGCTGGGACCAAGATGAGGATGAGCTGGATGAGGAGCTGGATGAAGAGCTGGATGAGGACCTGGAGGACTTCCTGGAAGAGGAGGAGGAGGAGGAGGAACTTCCTGAGGATGAAGAGGAACTGGAAGAGGAAGAGGAGGTGCCTGATGACATCCGTGGTTATGCTGAGCACCAGGAGGTGGCCGTGGCTGAGCCCAAGGACTTCAAGCGCATCGGTCTTCTGCCGGCCGCCCCCGAGAAGGAGGACAAGGCCGCGACCATGCCTGCCGAAGCCCCCTCTGTGGCCAAGGTGGCCCCCGAGCCAGCCGTGCCTGAGGAAGTGCCCGCAGCTGAGCGGGCACCCGAGGAAGAGCCCCCCAAAGCTGAGGAGAGGTAATGGAAGGGGGCTGAAGGGCTGTCACAAGGTCACCATGGTCCGGGGTCAGTGGTGTCATGATGGAGTGAACTTAAATGTGGGGAATTGGGAGGGGGAGTTGTCATAGGGTCATGTGGTCAGAGGGGGTTCAGTGGGGTCAGAGGGGGTGAAGCTGAGTCACAAAGTAGTCTTAGGGGCTCTGGGGCTGGACGGCTTGTGGGGCTTGGGAAGTCACAAACGCACTGGCAGGGCCCTGGGTAAATAGGATTAGGAAGGGTCAGAGGGCCAGGAGGATGGGATGGGAGCCAGAGGGCCCAGAGGCGTCAGAGCGGCCATGGGCATGTGGGAAGGGGACGGAGCACTGAGATGGGTCAGAAGGGGGCACAGGTGGGCCACAGTGTCTCTGAAGGGTCAGGCATCACTCAGAGGGTGGAGGGTGGAGGGAGAGCTGGCCTTGGAGCCTCAGGATGCCCCTCACCCCAGTTTCAGGCCGCAAGAAGATGAGGAAGGCCAGGAAGGTCAAGACTCCATGTCCAGGGCCAAGGCCAACTGGCTGCGAGCCTTCAACAAAGTGCGGCTGCAGCTGCAGGAGGTGAGTGAGAGCCCTGCCCAGCTTACACCCACGCCCAAGCCCTCCCCATGACCATGCCCGGACTGGCCATGCCCACTCCCCACTCCTCTAATGCCCCCACCACCCCGGTCCTTTTCCTGGCCCCACCCACACCAGCCCATGCCATGCCCCATGGGCAGCTTGGCCATGCCCACTTCCCCACTCCATCCACCAGGCCTATGCCTCTGTACATCCTGGTCCTTCTGTGGCTCCGCCCACACCAACTTGGCCCTGCTTCTTCTGGCCTTGCCCTGACTCCACCATGCCTGGCCTTACTCACACCTGCCTGGTATTTCTAAGCAGGGAAGGAGTGGTGAGCTGAAACCTGGAGCTAGGTCATGGGTCATGGCCATGTCAGGGGTCAAGCTCATGGATAGGGATAGAGGTTAGGAATAGGGGTAGAGATCAGGATTAAGGCAGTGGTCAGAGGTCAGGGTTAGAATTGGTATTGGGGAAGAGATCAGTGCTCGGATCATGCTGGGTATCAGTGTCAGAGTTGGGGAAAGGTCTGAGGTCGGGTCAGTATTGGAGAAGGAATTGAGTGGAAGATACAATTAGCGTCAAGGTCAAGGTGATGACTGTTCAGATGGGCCACAGGATTGAGACCATGTACTTAGTCCTTCAGTCATTCAACCCGCTCTCGGCTAGACACAGAGCAGTGTTACGATCCAGGGGGACCTTACAAATTTGGGTGAGGCTGGCAAGAGGAGATCCAATCACATTCCCAAAGTCTTCAAGCACCCAATATCAGAGCCACAGAAAATTTCAAATCAAATTTCTTACCAGTTTAAAAAAATAATTTTATTTTGTGACTAAATAATATATTCACATGGTTCCAAATTCAAAAGATAGAAAAGAATTATACAGTGAAGTCTATTGAATAACTTTCACTACATCCACAGATTAATTGAAAAAACAGCAGCTACTGCCCTTGTAATGGAACTAGTGGTATGACAAGAAAAATAAACTTGGTCAGGCTCCCTGGGTTTTATAGATGGGACATAAAACAAATCCAAGGCAATCAGAAAAATTCCCTGGAGGAGATGACACTTAAAGTAGTCAAGATACTTTAATAATATCTCAGAAGAAAGTGTTTCCCAGCCCCCCTCCAACCACGTCACCTTTAGTTGTGCGGGGAGTGGGGGATGTAGACCCTGGGTCTATACTGAGACCTAAATGTTAAATGGACGCTGGTTGGGTTCAGAAGGTGGGAGGGCATACAAACAGGTGGCATAGCTTGGGCAAAGGCCCTGGGGCACAAAAGCACACAAGCAGGTGAAGCTGCAGGGAGTTTAAGGAATGACAGATTCTTATGAGTGTCTGAACCAGCCCCTGAGAATCCCAGGAGACTACAGAAGTATAAGCTCTTATTGGAATGGTGCTAACACATCCCTAGGTTTGACAGACGAGGAGACTAGCACCCACTAAGGTTGATGGCAGAGGGAGCTCCTCTCTCTCCATGTTACAAATGGAAAAGCTGAGGCCCAGAGAAACACAGTAAGGTCCCAAAGGACACACAGTGAGGACTGGGACCCAGGTTTCCTGACTCCCAGCCCAAAGGGGAGACAGAAGTTGGTGTGGAGCCTGCCTTTCCTCGGGGAGGGGCAGCCACACTGACCACATTTGTCTGTCTGCCCCACAGGCCCGGGGAGAAGGAGAGATGTCCAAATCCCTGTGGTTCAAAGGCGGGTGAGTAATGGAGCTTTGGGGGTGGGAGGAAGTTTTGAACCCAGGGCTTGAGGCTGGTTTGCACCATAGCCTCAGTGCAGCAAGGGCAGGGAGAAGTTCCATTTAGATAGGGCATAGATAGGACATGGAACCACTATCATAAGGCACTCAGGAGCCAAAGATAGTAACATGTTGAACCCTTCCAACAAACCCATAGTAGGGGCCACTACTCTGTTTTACAGATGGGGAAACTGAGTCCAGAGAGGTACATGCCTTGCCTTGCCCAAGCCACTCACATAATGCAAAAGTGCTTCCCCCTATGTGAGATAAGGGAGAAACCCATTTTCCCACAGTGCCCATCTGTAACCGTGGAGTGATTTTTTTGCTTTGATTCTGCTTTTAAATCCCACAGATTATTGCTTCAGCTGCTGGCAGTTTCATTAACAATAGCCATTTGGTCTTAAATGGAGCACTTTGTCACATCTAACTTCTTAAGTTACTGATTTTCAGGGGTGTTTTTTTCAGCCTTTGGATGGTGAGGTTAGAGGATGCAAAAGATATTTTAAATTACACCTAAGTTTTAAAATAGCAGCAGGAGAGTGACCTCCTTTGCAAACAGAGACAGGAGCTGTGATTCCCAGATGAGCAGGGGTGCCCCGGAAGCAGGGACTGAGGTGGGGGTTCCTATGTGTGTGACTGATAGACGAAGCTCTCTCTGGAGACACCGGTGTGGCAGGCAGGATCCGGCCTGGGAAGCAGCTTGAACCGAGATGTGGTTCAGGAGTCGCCAGGCCTCCACCTGATTCTGCAGGGGGTGCTCGAGCATGAATTGCATCCCAGAGCTTGTCCAAGAGTCATTGGCTGCCAGACATCTCTCACATTGGCCAGTCATTGGCCAGTGAGAACCTTCTGGAGAGGAGACACAGCTGAACCTTCTCAGGGATGAGTACACATCTCAGTAAAGAGAATTCAACAGGCCACTATGGCGTCTGCCACGGTGCTCATTCAATCTTCCAGCTACGGCAAAACTGCCAAGAGAAAGAACACAATTTCCAGTTTCCTCATTCCCACGGGAGTTGAAATCACCCCTTCCAGGACAGATTTTCAATAAACACGCATATATATTTCCAATTTTGAGCATAAAGAAAGATTTCATTGGTATCTTTATATATTATTTAGGTTTGCCTTAATTCAAATTTTCATTAAACATGGGCACCCGCATCATCTTCCCCCCTCCCAGACGAGGAAGTTGAGGCCCAGTGTCTTCATTTCCTGGGGCTGCTGTGACAAACGACCACAAACAGGGGGCTTAAAACAACAGAAATTGATTCTCTCACAGTTCTGGAGGCAAGAAGTCCAAAATCAAGGTGTGGGCAGGGCCACGCTCCCTTGACACCTGTAGGGGAGAATTTCTTCCTTGCCTTTCTAGCTTCTGGTAGTTGTCAGCAATTCTTAGTATTCCTTGGTTTGTAAATGTGTTACTCCAATCTGCCTCCATTGCCACACCACTGTCTTCTGCTTGTGTGTTTCTCTTATAAAAACACCAGTCATGTTGGATTGGGGCCCACTCTACTCTAGTATGGCCTCATCTTAACTAATTACCTCTGCAATAACCCTATTTCCAAATAGGTCACATTTTGAAGTCCTGGGGTTGAGAATTTGAATGTACCTTTGGGAGGGGGACACAATTAAATTCTTAATACCTTGGGAAATCACATGGCCCGCCCCAGCCTCAGGCGATGTCTGTTGGAGGAAGGGGGACTTCCCTGGGCCCTTGACGTCCTTGTGTGGTGTCTTGCAG
The DNA here is from genome assembly GCF_964146895.1 of Miniopterus schreibersii. Taxonomy (NCBI): domain Eukaryota; kingdom Metazoa; phylum Chordata; class Mammalia; order Chiroptera; family Miniopteridae; genus Miniopterus; species Miniopterus schreibersii. Next base: position 73,516,334 of record NC_138105.1, on the reverse strand, counting down.
CCCAGGGGGTGGTCTCATCATCATCGACAGCATGCCTGACATCCGCAAAAGGAAGCCCATCCCACTCGTGAGTGACCTGGTGAGTGCCTGTGCCTTCCCCCTCCCCCCCAGTGCTCAACCTGTACAACTGCCCATGACAGACCTAGGGCTGGGGGCTGACAAGGGCTTCTCTGGGACTAACGTAATTTAATTTCTGCCCTATGTGCTGCATGGACACTTCAGGCCATGGTGAGTGAGTGATGGTGACCTGGGCCCTGAGTCTCCGTCCCAGACCCCTCCACTGGGATCTTCCGAATGGCCCCAACCCATGGGTACTGAGGAGGAAACCTTGCGGTGTCCTATGGTTCACGGGTGGGGAAGAGAGCAGGTGACTCCCCGCCTTGGTTCATGGTGTGGCTGGTGGTTTTGCTCTGTGGCTGGTGACCATGGCCAAGTCTGGCTCATGGTGGTAGGGTATGGGTGAGTCAGGGGTGCGGGGCTGCTCACCTTTCAGGGTCCCTTCTAAACCGGAACCTCTGTCACTTTCCAATTCTTTGCTGGTTCTGTTCCTGCTGCTGTGACCTGTCTTATTTGTCGTGACTGTGGCTTGACTCTGGCTGGTGGTCCCAAACCATGGCTGTGGATTCTGCTCTCGGTGACAATCCCATGGGTGTCAATCAACCCCATGATTCCTTTGATGTCTTCCCCGCCCCAGTCCCTGGTCCAGTCCAGAAAAGCGGGCATCACATCGGCCTTGGCCTCCAGCACTTTGAACAACGAGGAGCTGGTGCGTGGGGTTGTAAGGTGGGCTGAGCTGGGGGCTTCTGGAGGAAGAGTGAAAGGTGTGGCAGAGACAGACATTCTCCACTCTCCAGGGGTAGATAGCTCGCCACCGGGTTAGCACCCTGTGTGCACAGGAACCTGTGAATCCCGACCGCGTGGGGGCGACGGAGGGACTGAGGTAGACCAGGCTTTGCGCAGGGTGAGGGCAGGGCAGGACAGGGCCCCCAGGTGAGGGCCCTGCGCCCCATGCCGCACCCCCTCCCTCCCCGCAGAAAAACCACGTTTACAAGAAGACCCTGCAAGCCTTAATCTACCCCATCTCGTGCACGACGCCGCACAACTTCGAGGTGTGGACGGCCACCACGCCCACCTACTGCTACGAGTGCGAAGGGCTGCTGTGGGGCATCGCGCGCCAGGGCATGCGCTGCACCGAGTGCGGCGTCAAGTGCCACGAGAAGTGCCAGGACCTGCTCAACGCCGACTGCCTGCAGCGTGAGCGCGGGGCGGGCGCGGGGCGGGCGCGGGGGGGGGGCAGGGAAGGGTGGGGCTGCGAGGGGGCGGGGCTCCGCGGGGAGGGGCAAGAACGGGCGGGACTGCGAGGTGCGAGAGGCTTGGGGAGAGGGGAGAGGCGCGGAGCTGTGGGCGGGGTGCTGGGGCGGGACTCCTTTAGGGGGGAGCCTGGGGGTGAGAGGAGCGGAAAGAAGGTGTGAGAGTCGAAGAAGGCTAGGGCGGGGCTCAGGGACCGGCTTAACTGCCAGGGACGGGGTTAAGGAGAGGCACCCATTCCCCTGCAGAAAACCGGGTTAGGGTTAGCTCAGCGCAGGGAGGGTGCTCAGAGTGGGGGAGAGGTATCAGGGAAGGGGCCGGGTCTTGGAGGGGGCCGGGGATTCAGAGGGGGTGGGTTCTGGAGGGTATAAAGCCTGGCGGAAGCGGGTATTCAGGGAACAAGTAGGAAGTGTAGCTTTTGGGGTGATGGACATGCCCCCCCTCCCCACGGCTTGAAGTGCCCGCAGCAGCGGCTGAGGGAGCTCTGGAGGTGGGGTGCCGGCTCGGGTGAGGCGTGCCCCCGGGACGGTGCCGGCTGCCCGCTTCCGCAGGGGCGGCGGAGAAGAGCTCCAAGCACGGGGCTGAGGACCGCACGCAGAACATCATCATGGTGCTCAAGGATCGCATGAAGATCCGGGAGCGCAACAAACCCGAGATCTTCGAGCTCATCCAGGAGATCTTCGCGGTGACCAAGACCGCGCACACGCAGCAGATGAAGGCGGTCAAGCAGAGCGTGCTGGACGGCACGTCCAAGTGGTCGGCGAAGATCAGCATCACTGGTGAGACCATCGGGTGGCCTCTGGTCCCTTCCTCCCAGTCCTCTGTGCTCCCTCCCAGGCCCCTCCCTTCCCTTTGCTGCGCGGACTGGAGCATGTCTTTCCCAAGTCCACGGGCAAGTGCATTTGTGCCCACAGGTGGACATGTATGCCTCCCAGCGTATGTGCATGACACTCTATCTGGGTGCATCTTGATAAGTGCCCCCAGAATCAGATCCCAGCAAGAGGAGTTGAGGGCACATTATTTATCTGGGAGATGATCCCAGGAAGCCCTGTGGGAGTTTGGAAGCGAAACTGGAAGAGAAGGAGCTCTGCAGGAGGTGCTAGCAGCAGGCAATGCTCTGACACCCGGGACCACTGGGGGAGAGTATTGAGCCCCCACTGCAGTTTGGTCCTACCCTAGGGGCATGGCCAAATCTCATTTGGATTTCCCAGGAGATAGACCCCAAGATAATTTCAGGGCACATGGGTGTCCAGGAGGTAGTCCCAGGAAGCCCTGCTGGGAGCAGGGAGGGAAGGTGCCCTGCAGGTGGGCACCAATGAGCAGGTGGTTTTGTAAATCAATGGAGGTTCAGTCCCACTGGGGAACTTCAGGGGCACAGTGTAGAGAACACACCTGAGAATATTGTGACCCTGGGGCACCTTCCTACCCTTCATTGACTGAGAGTTCCCTGGGTGTTAATTCTCTAGCAAGATCAGCATGTCCTCAGGCTCCGGTGGCCAGGTCACATCACAGGCATCCCCAGCAAGCACCCTGGAGTCCCTGGCAGTGACTGTTTTCAACATACCACCTTCCTTGAGCCCACATTTATATCTGTCCTATGTGTCTTCCAGTGGTCTGTGCCCAGGGCTTGCAGGCAAAGGACAAGACGGGATCCAGTGACCCCTACGTCACTGTCCAGGTCGGGAAGACCAAGAAACGGACGAAGACCATCTATGGGAACCTGAACCCTGTGTGGGAAGAGAACTTTCATTTGTAAGTGCCTGGCTGGGCCCCCGTATCCCATGCAGAGCTCCCTCCTGGGGCAGCCAGAGGGGCCTCCAACACTAGCCCAAGCCAGCTGCCTGACCCTTGCTCCCCCCTCCCCCTGCAGTGAATGTCACAACTCCTCAGATCGAATCAAGGTGCGAGTCTGGGACGAAGATGACGATATCAAATCCCGCGTGAAACAACGGTTCAAGAGGGAGTCCGATGACTTCCTGGGGCAGACAATCATCGAGGTGCGGACGCTCAGTGGCGAGATGGACGTGTGGTACAACCTGGGTGAGCAAGGGGGGGCCTGCAGGGGGCAGGGAGGGGGCCCCAGGAGCCAGCCAAACTGGGGAACCCAATTGGAGGGGAGAGACACAGTGTCAGGAGGGAGTCAGTCCAGGAGCCCAATCTGATGGAGGTGGCAGGATCTGTGGGCCCCAATCTGGTGAAGGAGGCAGAGTCTGTGATCCCAATCTGATGGCGGCAGGAAGCACCCCAGCTGAGAGGATGAACAGGACCTAGGAAATTTTTAGTTTGGTTTGAGAGGGTGAGGGAGAGACAGAATCTCTGTATTCCAGTCTCATGGTGGACACAGGAAATAAGACCTGGGGATCCTAGTCTGAGGAGAGAGGCACAGACCCAAGAATCCAACCTTGGAAGGAAGATTGAACTTGAAGAATCCAATCTAAGAGAGGAGGTATAGTCTGGGCATCCTAATCTGAGAAGTGAGCTACAGACCCAAGCACCCTGTCTAAGAAGCTGAGTAGAATCTGTGAGCCCAATCTGATGGGGGATGCAGAGTCTGTGAGCTCAGTCTGAAGATGTAGGAAGAACCCAGTCTGAAAGGGTTGAGCAGTCTAGGAACTTAGTTGGTTGGAAGAAATCTAGATATCCCATTTGGATGGGGGGGCAGGAAGCAAGACTTTGGGATCCTAATCTGAGGAGAGAGGCACAGACCCAAGAACCCTTTGTAACAAGGTGAGTAGACTCTATGGAGCTTGATCTGATTGGGGAGGCAGGGCCTGGGAGCTCAATCTGGGACAGAAGCAGTGCTTAGGACTCCTACTTTAAAAAGGGAGATGGATACCCAGGAATTTAATCTGAGTGAGGAAGCAATGTCTGGGATCCTGATTTGAAGGGAGAGACAGGGCCTAAGGAATTCTAGTCTAATGGGAGAGACACAAGTCTAGGGAGTCAATCTGAGGAGAAACACCCAGGCCTTAATTTCAGGGAGCCTGAGAGGGCAACAGTTATGCATACATTCAAATAGCCAAGGGCTTGATTGGGAAGTTCTGACACTGCCATCTCTTTCTGCCCTGCAGACAAGCGGACTGACAAATCTGCTGTCTCGGGTGCCATCCGACTACATATCAGTGTGGAGATTAAAGGGGAAGAGAAGGTGGCCCCCTACCATGTCCAGTACACCTGTCTGCATGAGGTGAGGCCTGCTGCTCCACCCTGCCTTCAAAGCTCACCATGATCTTCCACATTACCTCCACTCACAATTTCTGCCTGCCCCAGCTCTTCCTTCCTCTTTTTAGCCACACCATCCACACTCCCCTGGGCCTCTGAAGCTGTCCCTCATGCCATTCTCTCAGCCTGGAAAATTCCTCCCCATCCATCAAGGCCCAGCTTCAGGGTTCCCTTCTCTAGGAAGCCTTTTCTGACCTCCAGGCAGACTCTCACTACCCAGCTCCAGGTCCTCCTTCTGTCCCATCCCTGAACACTCAAGGTTGGGCTGTTTGTGTCTCAGTCTATCTCTTCTAACTGCCTGGGGGCTCCCGGAGAGAACACATTTGTTGCATGAATAAATGATTAAATAGATGAATGAGTGATGAGTGGATGAAAGAATAGATGGACGATGGAGGGATGAGCGGATGGATGAGTGGTTGAACTATTGGAAGTACAGATGAATGGATGGGTGAATTTGGGGGTAGTTGGATAGATGGATGGACAAACAGATGATGGATGGATGAATGGACAAGTGGGTGGATGTATAAATTGTTGGAGGATACATGGTTGAATGGGTAGATGGATGAATTATTGAAGGGACAGATTAAGTTGTAAGTTGTAGATAGAATAGATGGATATGTGGTTGAATTACTAGAAGGAAGAATAGAACTTGGAGATAGTTTGAGAGGGGAGTAGGTGAACAGATAGATGGGTAAATGAATGGAAGGAAGGATGAGTGGGTGGACAAATAGATGGGTGGGTGGATGGATGTATCATTTAACTATTGAAAGTATAGAGGTGTAATGGTTGAATATTGGAATAGTTAGAGAGGTGGATGGGGGAATAGATGCATCAACCGATGGATGATGGATGGATGGATTGATGGTTGACTGGATAGAAGGATGAATTTTTGGATGGACTGATTATGTTGTGGATAAAAGTATGGGATAGGTGGGTGTGTGGTTGAATTTTTAAAAGGGTGGATTAGTGGATGGGTGGTAAATTTTGGGATAATTAAGTGGATAGGTGGGTGGGTGAGTGGATAGATGGACAGGTAGACAGATGGGTGGGTGGATATATAGGTGGATGGAGGGATGGATGGATGGATGGATGGATGGATGGATGGATGGATGAACTGTTAGAAGAATGGATGAGAGATAAGTGAAATTTTGGGTAGCTGGATGGGTGAAAGAGTCTATAAGTGAATTAATGAATAAACAAGTGGACAGATAATGTAAGATGCCCTACTCCTGACCCCTTGCGCCCCCTTGCACTCTTTGACTGCTTCTCCCTTGTTTTGGCAGAACCTGTTCCACTTTGTGACTGATGTGCAGAACAATGGGGTTGTGAAGATCCCAGATGCCAAGGGTGACGATGCCTGGAAGGTTTACTATGATGAGACAGCCCAGGAGATTGTGGATGAATTTGCCATGCGCTACGGTGTCGAGTCCATCTACCAAGCCATGACGTGAGGCTGTAGGCTGGGGTGGACATCAGGGTGAGGTGCAAGAAACTAGGGAAGGGGGTCACCAAGTGGATACTGGTAGATCTGGGATGGAAGGGGTTCACAGAAAAAGGAGTCAGAGAGGAAGTGGTATGGTAGGCATTATATAATTCCCCTGGAGATTAAGACCGTGCCAGTGCTGGGGGCCACAGTGACAGGGATGAGAGCTGGAGTTAGGGGCAGACATGGGCAACTCAGAGAGGAGACAGAGGGAAATTCAAAGAACAAAATCAGGCAGAGGGAAAGGGAATGGTTGGGGGGTTGGGAGGAATCACTCACGATGCTGTCTTGGAGGCATTCTGGGGGAGGGGGCACAGCCTGTCTGGCTGGACACCAGGCCCAGTGCTTCCCATTCCCTTCCACCAGCCACTTTGCCTGCCTCTCCTCCAAGTACATGTGTCCTGGGGTGCCTGCTGTCATGAGCACCCTGCTTGCCAACATCAATGCCTATTATGCGCATACCACCGCCTCCACCAACGTGTCTGCCTCCGACCGCTTCGCAGCCTCCAACTTCGGGGTCAGTCCCAGGCACTGGGGGATGAAGGCGAACCCAAACCTGTGCTGGTGAAACCCTATGCAGCTCCCAGATTTCCAACTTGGACTTGATTTGCTGTGTGACTTTGCACCAGTCACATCTCTCTGAGCCTCAGTTTACCCTTCTGTAGAATGAAAATGGATGTTCTGAGGGTTCAGTTCAATGGTGGACGGGATGCCCTTACTATATAGTAAGCCCTCAGCCAATATGGCAGCCACCCTTCGCTGCTATGTAGTTGATGCCCAAGTCCCTGCTTCCATCATCTTCCTCTTCTGCTTCCCCAGAAAGAGCGCTTCGTGAAGCTCCTGGACCAACTGCATAATTCCCTACGGATTGACCTCTCCATGTATCGGGTGAGAAGTGCATGCATGATGACTTGCTTACCCCCATACGTGTGTGTACCCAAAGGGGACAGCTTCTAGCAGAAGTGCACATGGGAGGACCTACCTCAACATGTAGAGTGTGTTCCTCTAACAAGGATACACGTACATGAGCAGCAGCTTCCCGACTTACTTGGTGTATCCAAAAAGACCTCCCAGTTGCTTCAAGGTATTCTTGCTGACCCCCAACCCACCTCCTGAAACTTGGAGGCTCTTTTTTTTTTTTTTTTTTTTTTTTTAAATATGTCTATTGATTTCAGAGAGAGGAAGGGAGAGGGGGAGAGAGAGAGAGAAACATCAATGATGAGAGTCATTGATCAACTGCCTCCTGCATGACCCCTACTGGGGATCTAGCCCACAACTGGGGCATGTGCCCTGACTGGGAAACTCGAACTGTAACCTCCTGGATCATAGGCCATTGTTCAACCGCTGAGCCATGCTGGCTGGGCTTTTTTTTTTTTTTCCTCAGCAGAGAATATTTTTTTCATTGCTTTTCAGAGAGAGTGGAAGGGAGAGAGAGAGAGAAACATCAATATGAGAGAGACGCATCAATTGGTTGCCTCCTACATGCACCCCAACCGGAGCCGGGGATCAAGCCTGCAACCAAGGTACGTGCCCTTGGTCAGAATCGAACCCGGGACTCTTCAGTCCAAGAGCGGATGTTCTAACCACTGAGTGAAACTGGCTAGGGCATCTTGAGGGCTCTTATATCTCCCCTAAAATACTGTCTCCTATCCTCTCCTAACCTTCTTCCATAACCCCACCTCTCTTCTCCCTTCCAACAGAATAACTTCCCAGCCAGCAGCCCGGAGAGACTCCAGGACCTCAAATCCACTGTGGACCTTCTCACCAGCATCACCTTTTTTCGGATGAAGGTAGGAAAGGGAACCCAGTTCCATTAGCTCTCCAAGAAGGATTCTCTAGGACTCTTAGCTCCTAAACAAGTAGCATTTCTGCTGGAGAGCAGTGCCCTTTCTCAGTCACTCTCTTTTTTCATACTGCTACAATGTTTCCTTAAACCCAAAACCGCTTGTAGTCACTTCCTGGGCACTTCCTGTCTTCGCTTTACCCATCCATGCCCTTCTCCCTCCCTCCAGGTGCAAGAACTCCAGAGCCCGCCTCGAGCTAGCCAGGTGGTGAAGGATTGTGTGAAAGCCTGCCTCAACTCTACTTACGAGTACATCTTCAACAACTGTCATGAACTCTACAGTCGGGAGTACCAGACAGACCCTGTAAGGACTCCAGATGAGGCAGAAGGGAATAGTAGACACCACACCCTGGCCTAAGTCCCGGATCTGCTTCTTCCCAAGTGATTTACCTGCTCTGAGACTCAATGTTTCCCTGTGTAAAATAAGGCCATTAACCCACATATCAGGATTGAGAAAGAGATTCAATGAGATACAAGCTTTAGATAAAATATAGTTACACGCTTAGCACCTGATACACAATAGGTGCTCAATAAATTAGGTTTTAGTTAAACTTAGTTGAGTTTGGCATAATACAGTATGCCTGGAATTGAATCACTGTTCAATAAATGTTGAGTTGAATTGAATTTTTTAAAGATTTTTTATTGATTTTTTTTTTTTTTTTTTTAGAGAGAGAGGAAGGGAGAGGGAAAGAAAGAGAGAAACGTTGATGTGAGAGGGAAGCATCGATTGGCTGTCTCCTGCATGACCTCTACCAGGGATTGAGCCTGTAACCCGGGCATGTGTCCCGACCAGGAATTGAACAAGCAACCTTTCGGTGCACAGGACACCCAACCAACTGAGTCATACCCGCCAGGGCGAGTTGAATTGAATTTTTGTAGTAAAGTTCAGTTTTGGTCATTTCAACTCAATTTATTTGAGACCTTTCAACATGTGTTTATCTACGCATGTAATGTCCCAGGATTGTCAAAAAGGTTTCAAGGAGCTTATGCTCTATTTGGAAGAAAAGATGTATAAATTAAAACCCAGGATGATTAGCCTGAGGTGGCCCCTACCTCAGCTTGGGCTTCTGATAGGAGGTAACCAGATAAGCTGAATTCAGTTCAATTTTATTTCATTCTGTTCATTTACATTCATTTGACTTGAGTTGAAATCAAGTTGCTCTTAATTGAATTGGGTTGAGGTGAACTAGATTAAATTGAGTTTCGTTCAACTATAATCAGTTTAGTTCCATTTATTTCTATTCAGTTGACTTAAGTTAAAATTACTCTTGGCTAATTAGTGAGCAGCACTGAATTGGACTGAGTTTAATTTAATTGGAGAAAAGTTTATTCATTTCCATTCAGTTCAATTGAGTTGAATCTGTTCTTGACCGGGTTTAGTTGGCTTGAGTTAGAATGAGCTGGGTTGTTGGATTAGGTACAGCTGAGTTCAACTGAGTTGGATTCAGTTGGGCTCATTTCAGTTGAGTTTAGTTACACTCATTTCCATTGGTCAACTAAAGTTAGATTGAGTTGGCCTGAGCATGTTAGGTTGAGTTGGATTTGGTTGACTTGGATTGAGTTGGGTTGGGTTGAGTTCAGATCAATTTATGTCCATTATTTTTATGTAGGCTAATGTTGATCTTGGAGAAACTGATTAGGCTAAATTCAATTCAGTTTATTTGCATTAAATTCCACCCAGTTAAGTTTAATTCCACTCTATGAAGTATAACTGGCCCAAGTTCAGTTCCACTGAATTAACTCTGAGAACTGCCATCTGTTAAGCTAAGTGGGTGTGATTTATATTCACTTCAGTGCCATTTGGTTTAGTGGGCTTGAGTTTGTTCAACTAAATTCAGTTCCCTTCAGTTTTATGAGCTGAGTCTAATTAAGCTTCACTAAGCTGAATAGATATGAGCTCTGCTTAGGCCAGTTTACATGAGTTTAGTTCCTTCCCATGCAGACCTCCCATCTGAACCACATACATTTTAATGGGGCCCGTTCATCAGGAAACTCCTGCACCTCAGTAATGAACTGGCTAAAGCCCCCACCCCTGAACACTTTGTGACCAATATCTCCACTGCCCCATCTAGGCGAAGAAGGGGGAAGTTCCCCCAGAGGAACAGGGCCCTAGCATCAAGAACCTCGACTTCTGGTCCAAGCTGATCACTCTCATAGTGTCCATCATCGAGGAAGACAAGAATTCCTATACTCCCTGCCTCAACCAGTGAGTTGTGTGTCTGTGTACTTAATTATCTGGAGGTTATTGTGTATGTGTGTGCACAATTTTGTGTCTTATGTGTAAAGGCATTCATATCTAATTATATATAAAGTGATCACACTTTATATGTGTGATCAATTGTGGGTGTGGTTGTGCCTTGATGAAATATGGCATAATTTGCAAACATAAACATAAAATTGTGTGTATGTACACAATTACTGGTATAATCAGACATGTATTTTATATGTATTGATTTGTGTGAATAACTGTGTACATATGTATATAATTTTATATATGTGTGTGTAGGTTCATAAATAACAATAGATAATGTTTTCTAGTGTTTACTATGTGTAAAATACTCTTCTAAATTTTTTACATTTAAATTACATTATTTCATACATGTATGGATATAATTTTGTGTGTAGTTGTGGTCTGTGGGTTTGTGTATGTCTGTACAATTGTAGAATGGACTTTAATACGCAATATTGTATATTGTGTAATTATGTGTGAATGTGTGCACAGTTTTGGTTTGTGGATTTATATGTCTGTAGAATTTTAATCTCTGTTAGCTGAATGAGCCATTGTGTTTTATTTCTCTCTGAGGTGAATAACTCTGAAGTGCCATGATCTCTTGGTTACTTAGATATGGAGTTAAGATCAGGGGCATTGGATGGATGGATGGATGGATGGATGGATGGATGGATGGATGGATGGGTTGGTAGAAGGATGGATGGGTGGATAAAGGAGTTGATGTATGTTTGGATGAATGATTGGATAGCGGGATGGATGGATGGATGGATGGATGGATGGATGGATGGATGGATTAATAAGTAGATTGTTGGAAGAACGGGTGGGTGGATAAAAGGATGGATGGATGGGGAATGAAGGGAGAATGAATGAATGGATGGATAGACAGATGAGTGGGTAAATGGATGGGTATATGGATGGACAAGGAAGTAAACTGATGGATGGAGGGATATGTGGGTGGAGGCTCAGGAGAAGAAGGACCTCAATGCAGAGTCACTCAGCAAGTTGGTGGCTGTGAGGGAACTTGAATACAGATCCCGCTGTCTGTCCTGTATAACCCTTTGGCTGGGAAGGCCCAAATAGCCTGTGCCAGCCAACTTCTGTCTGTCAAGTTTTCATACTTCCATGACTTTTACCAGGTTTCCCCAGGAGCTGAATGTGGGTAAAATCAGTGCTGAAGTAATGTGGAACCTGTTTGCCCAGGACATGAAGTATGCCATGGAGGGTGAGTGCCCCACCCCTTGTCTCCCAGCCTGGCTACAGCAGATAGCTGTGCCTCAGTGTCTTCTCCAAGACTGTGAGTACCCTGTACCTCATGCCTGAGCTTGAATACCAATGATGGCCAGTGCGGGCACTGCCAAGACAGAGGGTGGCAGATCCTCCTGGCTGAGTAACCCCCCTATTCCCTGCTCTAGAGCATGACAAGCACCGCTTGTGCAAGAGTGCCGACTACATGAACCTCCACTTCAAGGTCAAGTGGCTCTACAATGAGTATGTGGCAGAGCTTCCCGCTTTTAAAGACAGAGTGCCAGAGTACCCCGCGTAAGTCCCCTGCCCAGAACCCAAGCCAGAACTATAGGCTGACACTAGACTGAGGCCCAAAGAGGAGAGCTCACCTATTCAGGGTTCCCTGGGCATTGGGGGCACAGGTGTGGCTCAAATCCAGTGTTCTCCATTCTTATTCATTGGCCTATGGACTCCTATAGCCAAACAATTAATAATCATAAGTATCAGGGACTGTGCTGAGCATTCCTCATCATTTCTCATTTAATCCTTTTGACATTTCTATGAGATGGGAACATCATAATTTCCATTTTGTGGATGAAGAAATAGAGCATTAAATACTGAAGGGTTTGTCCAAAGTGACATCCAATAAGTGACGTAGCTGAGGTTTAAACTTGGATTGTCCGACTTGCAAGCTGTGTTGGAGAGTGGGTTGGTGGCCACCATTTACTGAGGACCTACTAGGTGCTATGTTGGGATCTCAGAGAGTAAACTTATGTGCCCATGGGCAGTTTATCAACGAGGATTTCTGCAAGTCTGGCCTTGTTCTGACAGTGATCACTTGGTCCATTTCATGGGTGAAGTAGCCAAAGTCTGGGAGGGGAGGGGAGCAGAGGAGTGACCACCCAAGACCACAAGGTGAGTTCAAGCAGAGGGTTATAGAGAAAAGAGATGACAGGGTCCCACCCCTCTTTCCATTCCAGGTGGTTTGAGCCCTTCGTCATTCAGTGGCTGGACGAAAATGAGGAGGTGTCCCGAGATTTCCTGCATGGGGCCCTGGAGCGAGACAAGAAGGATGGGGTGAGAAGGCTGATCCACCACTAAACTTCCAATCTCCCCACAGTGTATTTGTTCCCTCGGGGGTCCATTGAAATACAATTTGGGGGCAAAAACTGCCCTTGGGATGAGGCCAATCTCTGAAGGGTGTCTGCAATCTTTGTCTTGTTCATGGTATTTAAAGTCTTTTGTTCGTTCAACAGATGAATGTGAGTTTATCAAGCCTGACCCCACTCACCCACCCAGTGGCTTCTGTATCTGGCTCTATGTCAACCTCACCCCAAGGCAGTTGGTCTCTGGCTCTCCTCGTGGAGAGTAGGAGGGCTGGGCTCTGAGGACTGTCTGACTCTGACCCTGCTCCTCTTTCCTGGCCTCTCTTACCCTACAGTTCCAGCAGACCTCAGAGCATGCCCTGTTCTCCTGTTCTGTGGTGGACGTCTTCTCCCAGCTTAACCAGAGCTTTGAAATCATCAAGAAGCTCGAGTGCCCTGACCCCCAGATTGTGGGTCACTACATGAGGCGGTTTGCCAAGGTGCAGAAGTGTGGGTGGGGTTGGGGATGGGGTCCAGGTGGGGGATGGAGTTGGGATAGGGTCAAGATTGGTGTAAAGTTGAGGTTGGGATTGAGGTCAGGGTCAGGGTTGGGGTTGAGGTCAGGACTGAGGTCAAAGTTGGGGTTGGTGAAATCATTGAGATTGAGGTTGGGTGGAGGTCTATGGAAAAACCAACCCAGACCACTGTGTTGGAGCTGGTCATGCCATAGAGGTTGGAGTTGTGGTTAGAGTTAGAGTTGGCAATATCATTGAGATTGGAGTTGAGGTTAGGGTTTGAGTTGAGATTGGATTGGTGATGTCATTGAAATTGGAGTTGAAGTTAGAATTAGGGCTTGGGTTGAGGTTGAAGTTGAAGTCAGGCTTGAAGTTGGGGTTGAGTTTGAGGTATAAATTGGGATTGGTGATATCACTGGGGTTGAAGTTGGGGTTGAGGTCAATGTTGGGGTTGGTTTTTCCATAGAGGTTGGAGCTGTGGTTGGGGACAGAGTTTGAGTTGAGGTTGGGGTTGATGTCAAGATTGTAGTTAAAATTTGAGTTGAATTTGGGGCTGGGATTAAGGTTGGCAATAGGGTTGAGGTTGGGGTTGGGTTTAGAATTGCTTTTAGGATTGAGATTTGCTTTGGTATTATTAGAGTGAGTGTTGGAGTTTATATGGAATTTGAGTGGGCCCTGGAGTGAGTTTGGAGGTAAACTATGTTGAAGTTGGGGAATTCAGATAGGAATCGAGATTTGGTTTAGGATCAGGTAATACTTGTGGTTGGGGCTGGGTTAATATGATGGTTGATTGCTCTGAAAAAGAGCTGAGTCTACATAAAATAATCACCTTCACGTGGTGGTGTCTCCCTTGATTGTGATGGTTATCCTGGGTGGAGAATTCACACAGCCCAGTGGTCCATCTTAGGCCCTAAAGTGGGTATGAGTTTATCCTTCATCTCACTAGTGGCTCTTGATGGGCCCGCTCAGCCCCAGACTTTCCTCTCAACCACCCTCTGTGTCCTATCCAGACCATCAGTAATGTGCTCCTCCAGTATTCGGACATCATCATCAAGGACTTCGCCTCCTACTGCTCCAAGGAGAAGGAGAAAGTGGTGACCTGCGGGGACCCTTGTCCTCCTTCCCAGCCCCTTTCTGCACCCCCAGGGTTCCATCCTTCCCTGGGCTCTGAAACCTTTGTCTGCCTGTGTGTCCAACTGTGTGTCTCACTGTGTGTTTGGGGGGATCTGGAGGTGTCACACAGCTAGTGTGCCACTGTCTGGTTGTTGCAAATGAAGCCTTCAGGGTGTATGTATGTGAGCATGCAAAGCCTTGATCCCATGTAGGAGAACATGGGTATATGACAAGAACTCCCCTGCTCTTAGAGGCCCAGCCCACTTACTTAGGTCCTTCTTCCCTCTGCCAGTCCCCAGAGACCATCTTCCTCAACACTCCCAGGAACCTGGTCCCAAATACTGTCTTTCATTCTCAGATGACCTTGTGGGACCCCAAGTTTCTCTAGACCTGGACCCTGAAACCATCCAGGATCCCTGGTGGTGGGTGGGGGAGACTCTGAGAAAGGGTCCTGAGCCCTAACTCCCCACTTTGTTCCCATCCCCAGCCTTGCATCCTCATGAACAACACTCAGCAGCTGCGAGTTCAGCTAGAGAAGATGTTTGAAGCCATGGGAGGGAAGGAGGTGAGGGGTGACCACCCAACCCATCCCTGTGGGCCCCAGAGCTCATACCTGATGAATTCCAGCTCAGCCACTACCTCAAACCCAAGCAAGTGGCTTCATTGCCTGTGTCTCAGTTTCCTCTCCAGCCCCTTGATGACCCTTTCCCTGGGTTGAGTGGGAAAATGCCCTAGACATGTGGATGCTCTATAAACCTGACCTGATGGATGTCCCTTTCCCTTCCTCAGCTGGATGCTGAGGCCAGTGACATCTTGAAAGAGCTCCAGGTGAAACTCAACAACGTCTTGGATGAACTCAGCCGGGTGTTTGCTACCAGGTGGGGCTGGGAGCAGGGGGAGGGGGCAGCTCTCAGATCTCTGAGACTGAGGCACCCAGAGACTCAGCAGATGTAGTGGGGAAGACTTCAGGCTTGGAGTTAGATGAGGTTGAGTTCAATCATGGCTTCACTGCTTACTAGCTGTGTGACGTTGAGTGAGTCATTTAACTTCTCTGAGCCTTAGCTTATTCATCTGTAAAATGGGGATAATGATAACAATAGTACCTAAGTAAGGCTGTGTGATGAAATAACATAGGTAAATGTCTTTTCCTGGTGGCCAGTTCTGCTATTATTAATGTCGCCCCCTTCAGTTATATGCCATGGCTCCCTGATGCTGATGATAAAAGGTCAAGGTCCACGGATCAGCATTTATTGCCTCACTGGGTCCTTCCTCCAGAGGCCAGGAGTCTGGTCTGAGCTTCTCCCTTTTATGCCTCCAGCTTCCAGCCTCACATTGAGGAGTGTGTCAAACAGATGGGTGACATCCTTAGCCAGGTGAAGGGCACGGGCAATGTGCCAGCCAGTGCCTGCAGCAGCGTGGCCCAGGATGCTGACAACGTGCTGCAGCCCATCATGGACCTGCTGGACAGCAAGTGAGCCATGTCAGGTGGACTGAGCCAGTGAGGGAGGGGCCATGGGTGGGGCCTCGGAGGCCAGGGCTGGCTTGGAGAGAATTGCTGGAGAGTCATGCTTGCTGGGTGGTGGTTGAAAGATTTGGATGGGTATGTGCATGGAGGCAATGAAGAGATGGAAAGATGGGCGGTAAATGATTGGGATTGGTGAGGAAATATTTGTATGGATAAATGGATGATGGTTGGATGGATAGATGACATAAGGGTTGGGCAGGTGGATAGATGGGTAAATTAAAAGATAAATGCTAGAAGACTAGATGGAGGATAGATGGATAAAAGAATGGATGGATGGACAAATGGGTAAATGAATGGATGAATGGATAGATGAGTGGATGGACAGTTGGGAAAGTATTTGGGTGGATGAATAACTAGATGGATGGATGATAATAATAATAAATGATGGAAGTGTAAATGGGGAGATGGATGGAAGGGAGGGAGAGAAGGAAGAATGGATGATGGATAGTTGGATATATGAAAGAAAGGAAAAGAGGGAGGGAGGGAGGGAGGGAGGGAGGGAGGGAGGGAGGGAGGAAGGAAGGAAGGAAGGAAGGAAGGAAGGAAGGAAGGAAGGAAGGAAGGAAGGAAAAAGAGATGGAAGGAGCATTAAAGTTGGGGGAGGGATCTTTTGGTGGATGGGGGTCAGTTGCTGGATGAATAATGGTAAATTGCCCTCTCCTTCAGCCCTCAAATATCCAATCACAAATTCTTTGTTGTTTGCCGTCTTCCTCCCATTCCCTTCCCCTTCCTCTTGAGCATGGCCCAGCCCCCTCACAGTCCCTAGTCTCTATGCAGCCTCCTAGTCCATTTATCCCCACTCTATTTTTTCAAACAATGTCTTTGTCTCTTTCTTGAATTCTCCATGGCTCCCCACTGCCCTCATTCTAAGGGCCAGGACTTCCTCCCAGACTTTGAGGCCCCACCCTGCCTGGCCCCTGCTGAGCTGTCCAGCCACCATTTGCCTTCCACATGTATCACATATCATAACTTCATCAGGCCACCCAAGGTCCTTGTGCAGACTCTGTGCCTTCTTGGGTGTCCATGGGATGCTTTCCCACCTTGCCAATATGTTGAGGGGAAGGGCCTGGTTCCACAGGTCAGGCCCAGCAGGGCCCTCTCTCAGATATGCCCCTCACCCCCAGCCTGACTCTCTTTGCCAAAATCTGCGAGAAGACGGTGCTGAAGAGGGTACTGAAGGAGCTGTGGAAGCTGGTCATGAACACCATGGAGAAGACCATCGTCCTGCCACCCCTCACTGACCAGACGGTGAGACCCACAGGATTCAGAGGGGATATCTGGGCCACCTTCCTTGTGGGAGCCCAGAGAGCTTAGTGCCAAAGGCATTGGGGTTCAGAGATTGTCCAGGCACAAAGGTCATCTAAGGGTAACAGAAGCCACCAGAGGTCAATGAGGACAAAGATCAGAGAGGTTACTCATGGGTCCAAAGTCTTCAAAGTGTCAAAGAGGTCATTCATGGGTCAATTAGTCAAAGGTCAAAGAAGTCAAGTAGAGTGAAATGACATCTAAGGGACTTAGAGTTCACGTTAGTCAAGAAGCCATTCAGGGATCAGAGATCACCCAGAAAACAGGTCACCTTGGTACTCAAGGCCACCCATGGGGCACAGAAATCATAGGGGTCAGTGGGCTTATCAGAGGTCCTTGGGGGTTCAATCAAGAGACAAGGAGGGGAGACACCATGGACTTCAAAGATCAAAGAGGAACAGAACAGAGGGCTCCCAGAGGTTGGTCAGAGGTCACCAAGAGCATCCAAGGTCAGAGAAGTCAAGTAGAAGTCTGTAGCCATCCAGGAACCAGGACTGTGCCTCTGAGACCCTTTTGGGAACAGCCCAGAAACAGTGATCCCCAAGGATCAGGCTGCCATGACATCTGTGGAGGGGTGTGGCTGGGCGTGGGTACCTCTGGGGAAACATTGGGGGCCTGGAGAGCCTTGGTACCTGGGTTGGTGGCTCAACACAGAGTGGGAGGGCACTCCTGGGTGAACATGGAAAGCTTGGGGATGGTGGCGGGGGTCCCCCCAAGCGGCAATGATGGTGCAGGAGGCTCAGACCTACCTCCTTCAGGCTGGGCTGGGGCATGGGGTTCGCCCCTCAGTGCCCTCTCCACCCTCTCCCTGGCCTTCCTGGGAGACTCATGGTGACTTATTCCCCCCTCCCTACCACCTGGCCCCCATCATGGCTGACAGATGATCGTAAGTAGAGGCCCTTCTGTCCGTCTGTCTGTCCGTCCGCTCTGTGTCTGGACTCGGCCCATCGCGTGGCTGCAGCCCCCCACCCAGTGCCCCCTCCTCACCCACTGCCCCCTCCACTGTCCCACCTCCTGCCTAGATGTGCCTGTGTCTGTCTGGGGTGGGGTATGGGGAGGGGGCGGGGCCTGGAGGGAGGGAGACCATGCCTACCACCCCACCCCATTATAAGTATGGAGACAGTGCCTCCAGGTTCCCCAAACCCCAGACCTAGCACCTTCACGTCTGCCCTAGTCCTTTAGTTGTGAGAACCCCCCTTCCATTATCAGACACCATTAGGGTATCTGAGTATCTCCTAGAAGCTCGGAGGTTCAAAGTCACTGCATCCCCTCTAACCTCCCCTTTGGTCTCACCACCCAGGACCCTACTCAGCTGCTTAGCACAGGCCCTCCATCACTCCTACCCACCCCACTCCCACTGCACATACAGACATACATGAATCCCAGACGCACACCCAAATACCCAGGTGGGAGATGGCATTTTGACTTTGGTGTCAGGCAGACTTGGCGTCAAATCCCAGCCCAGCCTCTCTCTCTCTCTCTCTCTCTCTTTCTTTGTATGACCTTGGAAAGTCACTTTACCTCCCAACCTCCATTTCTTTGTATGGAAAAAGCAGTTAATTGAAGCAACTGAGTGTTGTTGTCACAACCAAATGGGATGATACATTAAAGTGCTCATCCCCATGACTAGTGGAGGCAGTGCTCACTAAATTAGACCTAATGTTATTGTTTTGGTGGTGAGGGTAATATTTAGACACATACCAGGGCATAAATCAGTAAAACCACTTCAGATTCCTACCCTTTGTGAAAAAGACAAGGCCATTACAATATTTAATCTTGTTAAAGTTTACAGAGCTCATCTTATTTCTTGGCAGCTTCAGTGTGTGTCTTTGGCTGTAACCACCTGCTGGCAGTATATCCAACCACAGACAATGCTTTTGTGGGTGGGAAGCTAAGGGAATTGACATTTATTGATTCTATGTATGCCAGACCTCTTAGATGCAGTTTCAGCTCACCTTCATGACAACCTTTTGAGCAAAGTGGATGTTATTATTCCCATTTTGCAGATGAGGAAAGCTGAGACTCGGAGAGGAGAAGTCACTTATTCAAGGCCACATAGTAAATAGATGCCAGAGTCAGGATTCAAATTCAGGTCTGTCTGAATATGGAACCTTTCTGCTTTCCTGTTGACCCAAGAACCAAGAGCCTCATATTTATAATAAATGTAAATGGATTATATTTTGGCAGCAACTTCTTGCCTTTCTCTCTGGCTCTGTATTTCTATTTCTCCTCTCTTTCCTGTCTTTCTGACTCACACGTTTTAAGAATTGGTCATTAAGACACACACACATATATACCCTTGCAATACAGTCACCAGTCCCCTGTGCAGTGCAGATGGCCCTTACCCCCTCCCCCCATAAGTACATCTGTGATAGCCCTGGGTTCCCACCCCACGTGGCTTGCCAGGTTGATCACCCTGTGACATTGTCTCTGCAGGGCACCCTCTTGAGAAAACATGGCAAGGGATTAGAAAAGGTAATGAGGGCCTCGTTGGTGCTGAGGTTCTGAGCTCTGGTGTCTGGGCATGTGTGTGCATGTGTGTGTCCATATGCATGGACAGGAAGGTCAGCTGGGGGTCACAAGTAGAGGAGGTGAGGGTACTAATCAAGACCCACAAAACCAGAATTCAGAGATGAGATGGTTCCCCAGGGACATGGCTTGCAATGTGTGAGCTAATGTGTGCACATACAGTTCCCACCCTTTCACAACAACACCCAAAGGGCTTATCCCAGGCCTGTGCTAAGCTGAAATTTTGTGATTTCAAGAAGGGCCCAGACATTGAGCCACTGCCATGGACTGAGACATGTGTTGTTTTTTATGTAGATTTTTTTTGTTCTAATGGTTGTTTATGGTAAAGAGATGGGAGCTATAGCAACACATGAACAGTTGCCCTTGCTGTGTACTCATGCAGGAGCTATCACACCTGTGTGCACACAAGTGGGGTCTCCACTTTATGAACAGGGATTGTAGGACTTCCCTACTCCCTCATCCAGCCCTTTAGGGGATATATTCAATGTGCCAGGCACTGTACACATGTATCTGCATCCATGTGGGGGGGGGAGTATGTGGGTTTGGGTTTGTGACTGTGCACACATGTGTAAGTGTTTAGGAGTGCACTTGTATATTTTAGCATGTGAGTTCTGCTTGTGTGTGTCTTTGTATGTCAATCTGGATGTGTGAGTACATAAACTGCACACTCATGAATGTGCCTGGGTGTGTGTATGTCGAGTGAACTTGTGCTACCTGTTAGCACGTTTCTTTTAGAGTCAGACCTGCCAGGGTAAGGTCTTGGGAGTTGGGGGACAATAGACCTTGAGCTCTGTCTCTTTTCTCCCCCTCCCCAAGGTGCCCCATCCTGGGGCAGGCTGACTATGGGATGGGAATTTGTTCCAAGGCGATGGGCTGGTTCTAGGCTCCTGGCATGGCAGTCCAGGAGCCTGGCCCCAAGCCCCTACTGGGAAACAAGGGAAAGTGCCTAGCTGGGGAGGGGGTTCAGCATTAGACCCAGGACCTGGGAGGGAGCTCATGGGCTGGGGGTGGGACTGTGCTTTGAAAGGGCAGGAAAGTCCCACTGACTATCCTCCCAGCTGACACTTGAACTCTGACCTCCGCCTGATTCTCTTCACAGGGCAGGGTGAAACTGCCAAGCCACTCAGATGTAAGACCGACCTCTCACTGTCTGTCTGGGTCTCCCCAACCCCCACCCCAACCCATGCCTCCTTCTACCCTTGTGGTCTGTGCCATCTGGTGGCGTTCTGTGAACCTGTCTGTCGGTCTCTTCTTCCTCTGTCTGTCTGGCTTGCTTGTGAGGGGTGGTGGGTGGATGGGGGGGGCAGCAGGCAGGGAGGAGGGGGCGTCAAGGGAAACTGAGGCCTAAACAACTGGGCTCCTGAGTAACTGTGCCTCATTACAGCGTCGGGGAATCGCAGACCAGAAATATGAAGAGTAGGGACAGCCAGGGTGATGATAGCACTAGCAGTGCCAGGCTAACCGGCTTCCACGGGTCAGTTGGTAGATTGTCCATGTAATTCCAAACCTCCCTGCCAGTCCCAGCTGAGGCCCCCAGACGACCCCAGGACCCAGTCATTCAGGACTCATTTCATTGATACTCAGCCCCACTTCATCCCCCTAGGGGGTGTCCCTGTTAGCCAGGGGAGGAAACTGAGGCCCAGAAAGTGTCTGGGATACACCTCAAGTCACCCAGCATGGAGGAGGCAGGACAGGAGACTTTCAGGCCTGGACCCTGTCTCCCCCAGTACTGCCCGTGACTTTGAAACCAAGTGCTAGTAACAGTAAATATTGAACAAAGACACTTAGTTCCAGCTGAACCTTGAAGTGAATATGATTTCCTTCATCTAGATGGCAAAATTTAGACTCAACGAGGTTAAGTGACTTTCCCAGGGCCACACAGCAGAGCTGGGATTTGAGACCAGGCCCACTCAGCTTATTGGAACTATAACCAGGACACCATCTTGCTTGCTTGCTTGTCTGTTTGGGGAGAGGGGTATGTTGAAGTGTGTGTTGGGAGGATTCTTCCTTTAAAAGGCTAGACTAACAGTCTCCCCAGATTACTGGGAGACTCCTCCCACAGAGAGAATGGCCCTGAAGGGAGTGAGGGTTTCACTAGAGCCCATCCCATGGTTTCCTCAAGACCCCCTGACTTTGGGCTGGCAAGGCCCACAAACACCATCTGGGGCTCCCCCAACCCACTGCCCCTCCCAGCCTGCTCTCTCTATTTCTCTTCTCTGTCCCACAAACCTGGGGGCATGGTAGAGGTGGTAAGGGTGGATAGCATCCCCACAGGACTGGGATTTCTGGGGACAAAGTCACCACCTCCTCATCAGCTCCTCCTGGGGGTGGTTCCAGACCTCTGGCTCTGGGACACAACCCTGCTCAGAGCCTTTGGACAAGAACCAAGAAGATGTCCAGGGCTAGGGTGTCGTCAGGGCCTTGGGGACTGGGCTGGAAGACTCCCACCCTTACTTGGCTGTGTCTGTTGTTACCTGCAGGGAACCCAGATGATCTTCAATGCAGCCAAGGAACTGGGTCAACTGTCTAAACTCAAGGTGAGGTCAGGGGTAGAGGTAGGAGATCAGGGTTGGGGGTATTCTTTGGGAGAAGTCCCAGAATAGTGACATGCTTTGCAGGTTCAAGGGACAGGAACCCTATTCAGACTGGCTTAAGCACAATTTATTTGCTCTGGTGTGTTGGAAAGATACAGTTTGATCAAGGGTACAAATCATTTATTCAATAAATATTTATCTAGCACCTGCTGTGTGCCAGTCACATGCTGGGCACCGGGCACACAATGATGAAAAAGCAGATTCACAGTTTTACAGGGATTAGTACCATAGATAGGCGGATCCCTAATGAAAGGCCTGCTCTGCCCACCTGGCCCCTCTCTCTATTCATCTAGGACCACATGGTACGAGAGGAAGCCAAAAGCTTGACTCCAAAGCAGTGTGCAGTTGTTGAGCTGGCCCTGGACACCATCAAGGTGAGAGACCCCACCCCTGCCCATCCAAAGAGGGGAAGCAGAGGGTGTGGCTGGTGTGGACATGGACCTATGTTCAAACCCACCTTAATTCATTCAATTTATAAACACTCCCTGATGACCTTCTGGCAAGGTCCTGAGGAGCCCCAGGCTGGGGGGGGGGGGACACACGACAGTTGAATACAAACATCTTCAGTCTTGTGGGGTCAGGGTACAGTAGAAGGAAGGATGGGAGCTGGAGTAGCCCAGGGAGGGAGCAGCAAGGACTTTCTGGAAGAAAACATGTGGGAGGTGGGTTTTGACGAATGCATAGGAGTTCATAAAGCAAAGCAAACAGCATTCTAGGCAGGGGCCCAACCCATGCAAGAGCATGGAGTCATGAAAGGGGCTGTGGTCCCCATGAAATGAAAACTACTCTGAAAAAAATGTTTTGCTAAAATGGAGTTGGCAACATATTAAAGAAGTGTGGTCAAGGAAGGTGCCTTGAAACCTTAATCAAAGAAAGACAAGAAGCCAAATAAGATCAAGGGCCAGGGTGGGGATGGAGAGGGCCTCACCACCAGTGAAACAAGTGAGTGCAAAGGCCCTGAGGCAGGCATGTTCTAGGGAAGACAGTGGAGAGAAGTCAGGGAGGTTACAGGGTTAAAGTCACAATGGGCCTAGGGAGGGGCTGGAAGCATGAGTGTTATACTGAGGGTGCTGGGAGCCCACTGGCAGGGGTTAGGGCAGGAGTGGAGGTGGGAGAGTAGCAGCACCTGACTTGGGTGTTTTGGAGACCCTGGGTTCATCCAGTGCATCATTGCAGAGGGCAGAGGGATGGAGGAAAGGGCCTGGGGGCCCACCACAAGAGACAGGTAAGGGTGCCTCTGACCTCACCTACCCCACCCTGTGCCCGCAGCAATACTTCCACGCGGGCGGTGTGGGCCTCAAGAAGACCTTCTTGGAGAAGAGCCCGGACCTGCAGTCCCTGCGCTATGCCCTGTCCCTCTACACCCAGGCCACTGACCTGCTCATTAAGACCTTCGTGCAGACGCAGGCTGCCCAGGGTAAGGGGCAGCAGGGTAGCTCCAAGTGAGCAACCTCCCACAGGGGCAGCCCAGCCACGAGCTGCCATTGGCTCATCTGTGACATTTCAGGCGAATTAACAGATCCTTGGCGCTTGTGAACTGCTTGATGTCACGGGCCAATGAGTAATTCGCAACTTGTGGGATAATCGATGACGTCATTGGGCCGGGAGGTGATTGAAAGCTCTGGGAAGGGGCCTCTTTGACGTCAGGGACCAAAGCGGTTGACACATTCTAGGGGCACAACCTGAGGCACGATCGACAGCTTTGGTGACTGGGACGTATGTGACGGTGGGGGGGGGACTAAGGAGTGATTGACAGCTCTGGCATGGGTGGGACTTATGACGTCATGTGGCCAATGAGTGATTGGCAGCTCCAGAGGCGTGACCTCTGGAGGAAGGGTTGAAGGCCCCTGGGGAGGGGTTTCTGTTAGGTCTGGGGCTAAGGAATGATTGATAGCCCAGGGCTGGGCGGGACCCCAACCTGGAGAGGGTGTGGGGAGAGGAAGTTCTCTTTTCTCAAATTCTTTCTAATCTTGCCTCTGTCTCCTGTCCCTCTCTGAAATCACACGCCACAGCTGGGATTTGGGGACAGGACTCCAGTTCCCCTCCCCGGGTACTCTCTGCTTTTCAAAATTGGCTCTAAGAGTACAAACAAGGGAGAAAAGTTTGGCCGCTGACCCAGGCCGAATTCCAGCAGTGGAGGGGGGAGCGGGGTGGGGCCCCTTTCCTCAGCCCAGGGCCCTCCCTGGGGTTCAGGCCTCTACACTCAGCTTCCTGCCCAGCCCACGCTGCTGCTTTTAGTGTCCCTGGTGTCCCCCGGAGTGGGAGGCTGTCTGTCTGTCCATCTGCAGCTGACGTTTCTCTCTCTCTTGTCTCTCCTCCCTCTCACTCGCCGCCCCCTCCGCGCCTCCCCTCCCCCCACGCACACTCGCCCTCCATCCTCGCCCCGGATTGCTCGTCTCTGCCCCCCTTCCCTTTTTCCTCCCCCCTGCCCCGCGATTAGTCCATGGTGGAAAAGGGACTAGGTTTACCCTTAGTGAAGACATTTATCCTGAGAAGGGTACGTGCCCCCGCCGCCGCGCCCTCCCCACCCCGCGCCCGGTGCCCGGTGCCTGGTGCCTGCGCCCTCCCGCCGCGGCTAGTAAAAGGCCCGTCCTTCCGCCTCCAAGCCCCGGGCTGGGCTGCTGCGGGGCCAAGGTGGACAGGGGAAGGACGGCTTGCTGGTTCCACGTGGGGAAGGAGAGGCGATCTGAGTCGGCACCCTTTTCTCCTTAAACGCATCTCTTAAGCCAGACCCCAGCTCTGCCACTCCGTGGCTGGGCACCTAGGGCAAAGGTCGGCCACCCTGAGCCTCAGTTTTCTCATTTCTAAACTGGAGACAATCAAGGACCTTAATTTTAGAGCAGTTTCTGACATTTAATAGCTCGTAGCAATTTTTAGTTGTTATTATTGCTATTATTATGATTATACTTGATATCACTTTTCCGAGCATAGAAAACTAACTTTTTTTCAGGCTCTATGAGCCTTTGTGCCAAGCACTTCTCAAGGATTCTTACAAAGATTCCTTCCAATCGCCACACAAGAGGGTTCATCATTCCATAAATGTGGATACTGAGTCTCAAAGGAGAAGCCACATGCCCAAGGAACCTTACCCTGCAGGGGAGCCTGGGACTTGAGGGTGGGGAGGTGTTGGGAGAGTCACAGACAGGCCTACCAAAGACCCTTCCTCTTGGAGCCAGCAAACCACGGGATGGGGGCGCCCAGCACTGCCCCCCTCCCCCTTCTTACTAGCTTTGGCCTTGGTCTGACCCCTCACCCCTCCCAACCACTGTCCGACTCCCCCTGGCACCCTCAGTCTGGCCGGGATTGAGCTTGCAATGAAGCATCAGCCTTGGGTGGGGGTGGGGGAGGTGAGGCTGAGCATGTGACTGATGGGGGGGAGGGGGGAGAGCCTGAGATGATAAGGAAAGTGGCCTGGGGTAGCAGCGAAGATGGGGGGTGCACGCCCCAATACTGGGGTGCTGGGGGTCGGCAGGCTTCTACGACCCTGAGCCTCAGTAACTTCCCACCCCTCCCAAGTGACCTGGATCAACCTTGGACTGACCCATTCTCCTTCCCCACCCCCACTACCAACTTTGCTCCTGTTCCTCCCCCATGCATGGGGTGCACCAGGTGTGGAGAGCTTCCTAGGGGGCTGGGAAGGGGCCTGGTCGGTGTGCTGGCAGTCACAGGTCCCCAGGTCCCACAGGATGCCCTTCCCAAAGTCACAGAGGGAGGGACGGGGATAGAAGTTTTTAAGCTGCCCTTCAATGATCCTCATCGAAACCAATCAGGATGAAAAATAATAATAATAATAATAATAATAATAATAATAATAATAACCCAATCAGGATGCTTGAGCTGGCGAGAAACAGAAGTGCACTTCACCCTGGCTCAAGCAGACAAAGGAATTTGTTGGCTCTGGAACTAAAAGATTAGGGGTTGGGTTAGCATCAGGAATAGCTGGATCTAGAGTCTTCAACAATGCTACTGGTCACTGGTCTCTGCTGAGACCTCTGTGGGGTGGCCTCTGCCCTCACTTGGCAGAGACAGCCTTGCCAGTTTAGCACCAGAGGGACAGAGAGAATCTTCCTAATAGTTATAGCCAAAGCCCCAGGGCCAACTCCTACTGGTCCAGCTTGAGTCATATGACCATCCCTCAGCCAATTACTGCAGCCATGGGCAGGGAATGCTCTAACTGGGCAGCCCTGGTTCATTTAGACATACCTGAAGTGTGGGATGGATGGTGAGGGCATTTCTAAATGGAAACTTGGGATTGTCTATTAGAAGAGGAATGGTATGGAGGCAGGGAAAATAAAAGAGGAAGTCTGGCTGGAGCAGAATTAGCAAGGGTGAGAGTGGAGGGTGGTGAGGCAGGAGAAGTAACAGTGAGACATATCGAGAGGGACATTGCAGGTCACAAAAAGGACTTGATTACTTCAGAGTGAGATAGGAGGGTTTTGAGCGAAGGAGGAATGTGATCTGACTTAAAAGGTTTTCTCTGGCTGGTGTACTGAGAGAAGCTCAGAGGAGGATTCAAGGAGACAGGGAGGAGTCTACTGTAATATCCCAGGAGTGTGATGATGGGGACTGGGTCAGGATGGAGGTCAGGGAGGTGGGTGAAATTCTGGATGCATTTTGAAGGTAGAGCTGGTGGGCTCTTCTAATGTACCAGTACTTAGAGAGGAAGTGAAGACAAAGAAGGGGGTCAAGGACTGAGGTGTAGGGTGTCCCAACAGTTTGAGGACTGACAGAAAAGGAGGAAATGATAAAAGAGGGTGAGGAGTGACTAGTGTGTAGGGTGAGAACTTGGAGAGTGTGGCATTGTTGCAGCCAAGAGGAGAAAATGAGGCACAGGAAGCCAGAGTGTCAGATGCTGCCAAGATCACGATGTGTAAGATGAAGGCTTAGTTTTGACCTTATGGTGGTCAGTCAAAAGAGAAAACTGGGGGATAGACACATTAGGCTCAGAGAAGTTAAGAGATCTACCTAAGATCACAGAACAAGGCAATAAAAAGCCAGAGCCTTGGATTCTTGGCTTCACCAAGAGTATCTACCACCCCAGCCAACCCTCAGTGCCTCCCTGTCAGGGCTGTTGACCTGGTGCTGCCAGCATGTCGTAGGCGGGAAACAGTCCAGGTCCCTTCTGGTGGGTGGGAAAGAATGGAGCTGACACCAAGCATTCTCCCCTGACCCACCCAGGCTCCAGTGTGGAAGACCCTGTGGGTGAAGTCTCCGTCCACGTTGAGCTCTTCACTCATCCAGGAACCGGTGAACACAAGGTCACAGTGAAAGGTGAACAGCCTGAAGTGGGAAGGGGAGTGCCCCAGCCAGGATGTACTAGGTTCTAAAACAGAAACCAATCTCTTGACTTAAGCAACAAAAACTTTGTCATTAAGAAGAAAAAAGTTTTCATAAAACTGAAAATTCCAGAAGTATACCACCTCCTGGCTGAATGCAGGGGTGCAAACAGTGTTAGCAGGACTCAGTTACACTTTCTCCATCTCCCAGCTCTTCTATCCTTTTGTTAGCTTTTATTTTGTTAATTAGAATACAGATCTGTTTTAGCCAAGGCCTGGAATAACAATGGCCTAAACAAGATAGAATATATTTTTCTCTGAGTTGACTCCAAGGACAGTCAGCTCAGTGCTGACTCTGAGGCATCACAGTGTTGGGGATCCAGGCCCCTGCCATCTTTTGTTGCACTTTCATCTCTGTTTTCCTTCTCTATAGGGTCCCAAAGAACTCAGACCCCACCAGTATCTCAGTCTTCAGCTAGAGAGGAAAGAGAAGTTTAGGTCATTTTCCCTTGTAAGCCACAACCAGAAAGTTGTACACATCACTTCCTCTCACATCTCATTGGCCAGAATTTAGTCACATGGCTACACTTTGCTACAAAAGCATGCTGGGAAATGTAGTCTTTCAGTCAGGCTTTGAAAACCACAGCCCCATGCAGTACTGAGGGAACCTGACCAATCTTCCCCTCCATTTCCTCCAATAGTGGTAGCTGCCAATGACCTCAAGTGGCAGACTTCTGGCATTTTCCGGCCGTTCATTGAAGTCAACATCATTGGGCCCCATCTCAGCGACAAGAAACGCAAGTTTGCGACCAAATCCAAGAACAACAGCTGGGCCCCCAAGTACAATGAGAGCTTCCAGTTGTGAGTCTGGGGTGCTCTGGGGAGGGGGCATTTGCTGGGTTAACCTCAGCCCACTAGGCAGGAAGAATGTCTGATGGGCCAATGGTTCCAGGGCGCAGGAATGTGAGGGGTCACGTCCTAGGTGGAGTTGCTGGTTCCAGAAGCACCTTAGTGCAGGACTCACATCAAGGAGGGTACACTGAGATGGAGTTGACCACCTTGGGTGGCAGGCAGGTGTGATATAACATGATGAAGGCTTGTAAAGGGGAGGGAAAGTCTGGGCCATTTCTGGGGCTGGAGACTCTGGTGGTTAAGGAACGTGGGTGGTCATGGTGGGGGAGGAGGCGTGGGGGTGGGGACTCATGGAGTCAGCAGTGAGCCTTGTCAGAGCTGTTAAGGCAGGTCATCTGGAGGAGTCTCCTGTGAGGGGACAGGAGTAGACTGTGGCTTGGTCTAGGAAATGGGATTGCATGTCATGTGGGATGGGGGTGGGATCACATCTGGATTAGGGTTTCCTGGTGGGCAGCTGTGAGCTTGGTCAAGACATCAGGTGTCTAGAAGAGACAAACCCTGGGGGACATAAATAAATCTGATCAGAGGTACAGAGGGGTTACCTGGGGGTGGGGGTCAAGTCATGTGGGTGGATTTCTGGGTGAGCTGTGAACCTCACTGGGGCAGGGTAATGTTGGGGGCTGTTCTTGGGGGACAGAAGTGCAGAGGGCATCAGCGCTGGGGAGAGTTGGGGCCCCCAAGGGACAACAGTCAGTCCAGTTGTGTTAGAAGAGGGAGGGGCCAGAGGACTTTGGAGTAGTATGCCATCTGACAGAATGCTTGGGAGCAAGAACAGGACCTAGTGGGGGGCATGTGCCTCCTGAGGTGGGCTGGAGTACTTGAGGGGTAGGAGTGCTATCTAAGAGGGCAACATGCAGGAGTGGTGTGGGCATGGCCAAAGAGAGGGGCTCTCGATCAGCTAGCATTTGGGCAGTCACCTGAGGGGTAGGAGCCCAGCTTCATTAGGGATGTAGCCTGGGGGCAGGGGGAGTCATCTGGACTGGGAGCTGAGACCTAAGGGCAGGGTCAGGTGGGGAGGGCATCTTGGGGATCTAGGGAGCACGGGGGAGGGCCACATCAAGGGGAGACCTTGGGTTCAGGTGGGAGCCTGCATTATCTGGAGCAGCAGGATGGTGAGAGTTGGCAGCTCAGCCGATTAAGGGTGTGGACGCTGGGTATCGGGTATCACAGAGTGGTGGGAACATGGCCTAGCCAGGGGGCTCTGGGGAAAGGGTCACTGGGGTAGGTACATGATTTGGCCAGGCGGATGGGGTGCCGTTGGGTGGGGAGCAAAATGGAGGGAAAAGAGACGTGGCAGGGACATTCCTCGGTGGTGGGGGGAGAGGAGGGGAGTCAGCTGGTGTGGACTTGGCAGGGCGAAGGGCTAGAGAGCCAATCACCTAGGGCAGGGTCTGATGGACCTAAAGAGGGAGGTTATGAAAATGGCGGATTGCGCGTGGGTGTGGCGAGCACGGGGGCGGGACCACAGGGCTGATGGAGTGGGAGGGGTCTGGCGTAGGGCGGGGCCATCGATTAGGGACCTACCCTGACGCCCCACCCTCCGCAGCACGCTGAGCGCGGAAGCGGGCCCCGAGTGCTACGAGCTGCAGGTGTGCGTCAAAGACTACTGCTTTGCGCGTGAGGACCGCACAGTGGGGCTGGCCGTGCTGCAGTTGCGTGAGCTGGTCCAGCGCGGGAGCGCCGCCTGCTGGCTGCCCCTCGGCCGCCGCATCCACATGGACGACACAGGCCTCACGGTGCTGCGCATCCTGTCGCAACGCAGCAACGACGAGGTAGCCAAGGAGTTCGTCAAGCTAAAGTCGGACACGCGCTCCGCCGAGGAGGGCGGTGCCACGCCTGCGCCCTAGGCGGGACGCACTGACGGGCAGCACTGCGCCTGCGCGGAGAGCGCGGGGCGGAAGGCGCGTGCATGCAGGGACCCTCCTGAGGGCGAGTCTCCGGGTTCTGCGCGGAGGGCGGTCTGCGCCTGCGCTCTTGACTTAGCTTCCCACTCTGGGGAATTGTGAATGGACGGTGCCCCGCCCCTCTGGGAGGCCCAGCTCTAGGGCGCGGGGAAGGAAAAAGCCACATTCCCTCCTTGCGGCCACGCCCGCAGCGCCTACGGGGCCTTTCGAGCTAGGATGGGAGAACCCGCCCCTTATGAGGTCCCTCGGCTCTGGTCCCCTGCCTCCTGTCCCATGGAAAAGCCATAAGACGGGCCCCCAGACCCCGGGGCCCAAGACCAATTGCCAAGTACGGAACTTTCGGCTCCCTCGAGGGGCGGGCCCAGGGCAAGGGGCAGGGCTTCCCGGAGCGTCCCCTGAAGGGGCCTGGAGGCAGAAGGGACTAGGGCGGTAGTTGGAGGGCCCGGGTGGACCGGAGTCCCTTTTTACGTTTGTGTAAAAAATAAACTGGGAGAGGGAGGAGACTGGAATTTCAAAAGCACATGCGCCCTCCGGCGCCCAAACCCTGGGGGCCCAGGGAAGGGCTCTGGGGCACCCGCATTTACCCCCCACATGCCCAGTCCTCATCGAGTTCAACTCACTCATTTGACAGATGGCAAAACTGAGCCGCAGAGAGTTGCTGAGGCCCAGCGCTGGCCTGCCCCACTCCCTTGGGCATGTGTGCCCCATCCAAGGGTGGGCTGGGATGACCCGACTGAGCTCCCCGTTGCTGCTAACCCCCCTCAGGGGACCTCCCCCAACCCTTGTAAGGAATGGGGGTCTGGGCCAAGGCTACCACTGCCCCCTCCCACCTCTGGCTGCCAAAAAAAAGAGAAACCCCTGCCCTCAGCCGTTTCTGTTAGGACCCCATGGGAGATACCCTGAGAACTCTTAACCTCCTGCCAACAAAAAGAGAATTTGGGATTCCCTGGACCCAAATTTCTCTCCCAGAATTCTCTAGACAGAAAAGAACAGAAAGAGACCAGAAACTCGTGGGGGGGGGGGGGGGGAATCGGTTGAGGTGTGTGTCTGCGTGTGTAGGGTTCTCCAGCACCAGTCCGGGCATGTGATTTGGAAATTTGCTCCCTCTTTTCCTAGATAACTCTTACTCATCCCTCAAAACTCATCACAAATATCTCCTCCTGTAGAAAATCGTCACTGTTCCCCCGCAGGACTTCCCCACCTTCTTTCCTAGAAGCTGTGGGACTGGGGGTGTCTGTTACAGGCTCTATTTTCTCCAGACTGGGGTCTGAGGCTTCAAGGCCCACACAGGCTGGGCACAGAGATGACAAAGAAAGTATGCCTAGTTGAATTATGTCTTGGGGGGCATCTGTGTGTGCCTGCGCACCCATATGTGTGACTGTCCAGACAACCCCTATCAACCTTCCCCTCCCACACAGATCTGGACACACAGGAGGTGTTCAAGCCAGACTGTGGTTGGGTCACAAGACACAGAGTGAAGAGAAGATGAGGGGATGTGGAAGAGACAGGAGAGGAATCCAGGGAGCTGGAAGGGTTTGAACTCAGGAAGTTTCTGTATTGGAACAACAAGGCTCAGAGAGGAGCAGGGCTTTCCCCAAGGCCACCCAGCAAGTATATGCAGTGTCCAACCTTGGATGGCACTTCTAGGCTTTTGCCACCTCACCTGGGGTGGCCAGGGTTCTTAACCCTGATGGGGTCTCAGGGTTGCATTACATCTTGCTTCATGCCAAGAGCTGGCCCAAGTTTTTCCATGGATCAGGAAAAAGATGAAGTAGAGCGAGCCCCTAATGAGGTAGAGGGCAGACAATGAGGGACATCTTGGACAGAACCAATCCCCTCCCAAGAGGGACAGAGACATAGAGTAAGGACAGAGAAGGAGGGAGAGCTTGAGATGGAGGCTCAGAGATGGGGAGCTACAGACAGGGGAGAAAAGGCAAAATAGGTGACCTAGATGGAAAAGGGACTGGCTTTTCTGGCTCTCACCGGTCTCACCTAGAAGGATTTACCTAAAATGAGGAGGTACCTGGCCATGCCCTCCAATCTCTGACTCAGGCACCAGAGCCTGAAACCTCACCATGCCCTCATCAGAGATGCAAAAAAATACTTAACACCCAACTAGAAATCCTTGGGACCTCAGAGACCTTTTTGTCCCCAATGCCCAACTCCTGCGCTGTCCATCTTGCAGATGGGGACACTGAGGGGCAGGACAGAGCAGGAACATCTGGAGTCACCCCAAACTCTGCTGTCTGGGTGCAGAGGAAGGGGAGCTCACTGGGGACTTGGTTTGTATCACGACCCTGTCTGCCGCCCAAACATCCTTTCCTAAGAATTGTCCAGGACCAAAGTTGTCTTCGCTGACACGTGTTGCTTTTCTCTTTGCCTTTTATTTTTTTTTAAAGAGAGAAATCCAGTTGACGGTGTTGAGTAAGACTTCCCCCCATCCCCTGTCCGTCCCCCCCCCCCCGCCCGCCATAGTGACTCTTTCCAGGCTCAGTCACAGGCATAGGATTCCCCATGCATCCCTGGCCACACAGCGAGGGGGGGCTCAGACCCCACCTCTGGCCCCTCCCCTCAGACCCTGAAACCTGCCAGGGAGGTTCTTCCTCTACACACCTTCTCTTAGCATGTGGTTGCAAATGTGAAATCAAAACACTGTTTTAATTCCATCCCGTTGGTCTAGCATCTCCACAGATGCCCCCATTTCTCTGTAAATATGTGACTTGGAACAAATGTTTAAAACCAACGAAAAGTGGTCATGAATGCATGGTGTTGAGATGTTTTGCACTATTCTGATTTTTTGGTCTCTGTAAAAATATTTTATTAACAAGAGACATTAAAAAAAGAAAAAGCACCCAGCCTCAGACACATGGTGGTGGCTTTGCATTCCCAGACACGCAAAAATAGTCACATAGCACCTCTATGTGCAGATGCTGTCGAACATACTTCCTGCCCAGGAACCAACTCCCACAACTAGCATTGCCTCGTTTCACAGAGCAGGGGTTACCCAGAACTCAGCAATCCCACCCTTTGCCCACAAGACTTGCATGTGGGTAAGAAGACTGAAAGCAGCCTCAATTTCATGGTATTTTCACACAGGAATATTATACAGCTATAAAAGTAGGTGAACCACAGTTGTCTGCATGATGTCAGAGGGGCAGCCTCCCAGGAGCCCTGAGTGTCCCCGAACATTCTTGGTGACTGTGCCAGACTGCAGACCTTATCTTTTCCCCAAGACCCAGCAGTTTGTGTAGCAAGACAGGAGGGCCAGGCAATGTGACTTCTGTGTAACTGCTCACTCCTTGACAGGGAAGCTGGCTTGTTTGCTGCTTGCTACAAAATATGCTCAGCCCTTGGCCCCATGTCCCTCAGTAGGTGGGGTCCATCGTGCCACCCAGGGGCATGAAGACCGAGGTACATGCTGTTTGCTGTGCTGTGAAAAGTAAACCATGTTGCTCTGATCCTGAGTCTCAGAGTTGCACCTATGGACCAGGAACAGGTGTCCTTCTGCCATTTTCTGTGAAGGAGGTTCTTCTCTGACAAATGACACAAATGAATCTTAGAAATGTGATGTTGAGTGAGAAAAGTAAGTCCCAGAAGGCATCCGAGAACATGACACCACACTTACAAGGCTCCAAAACTAGCTATACATATTTACACCCACAAGATACACCCACAGAGATTTAATGATACATAGTGTGATTAATAAATAATAAACACGAAACTAAGGATTAAAAATTTGAGGATTCCACCTCACACCCATCAGGATAGCTACTATTTTTAAAAAAGTGTTAGCAGGGACGTGGAAAAATTGGGACCTTTGTGCACTGCTAATGGGAATGTGAAATGGTGCAGCTGCTGTGGAAAACAGTATGGAGGTTCCTGAAAAAATTAAAAATAGAATTACCATGTGACCCAGCAACCCAGCAATTCCACTTCTGGGTGTATGTACCTGAAAAAATTGAAAGCAGAGTCTCAAAGAGATACCTGCAAACCCATGTTCATAGCAACATTAGTCACAGTAGCCAAAAGGTGGAAGCGACCCGAGTGTGCACTGAAGGATGAAGGAATAAATGACATGGGGTCCATCCATACCATGAAATCAGCCTTAAAAAGGAAGGACATTCGGACATGTGCTACAGCATGATGAACACTGAGGACAGTATGCTGAGTGAAATACCAGACACAAAGGGACAAATACTGTGGGATTCCAGTTATATAAGGTCCCAGAGAAGTCAGATTCATAGAGACAGAAAGTGGAATGGGTGGGTGCCAGGGGTGTGGGGAGTGAGTGTTTAATGGGCACAGTTTCAGTTTGGGAAGATGAGAAAGTTCTGAAGATGGATGGTGCTAATGGTGGAACAACAACGTAAATGTACTAAATGCCATGAGATCGTACATTTGAATATGGCTAGTTTTATTTTATTTATTTATATATTTTTTTCCCTTTTAAATTTATCTTTATTGTTGAGAGTATTACAGGTATACCATTTTCCCCCGCAATTGACCCCCTCCACTTCGCTCCCACCCCCTCCCCAGGCCTTCACCCTGTTATTGACTGTGTCCATGGGTTATGCATATATGCATATAACTTCTTTGGTTAATCTCTTCCCACCCTCCACCCCCCCTTCCCTCTTTCCTCTGAAATATGATCATCTGTTGCATGTGTTAATGTCTGTGGATCTATTTAGTTCATCAGATTCTTTTGTTCATTAGCTTCTTCTTAAAGAAGACCCCTCAACATTTCCTGTAGTGCTGGTCTGGTGGTGATGAACTCCTTTAGCTTTTCTTATCTGTGAAGCTCTTTATCTGACCTTCAATTCTAAATGATAGCTTTGCTGGGTAGAACAATCTTGGTTGTAGTTCCATGTTTTTCATCACTTTGAATATTTCTTGCCACTCCCTTCTGGCCTGCAAAGTTTCTGTTGAGAAATCAGCTGACAGTCGTATGGGTGCTCCCTTGTGGGTAACTAACTGCTTTTCTCTTGCTGCTTTTAAGCTTCTCTCTTTGTCTTTAACCTTTGGCATTTTAATGATGATGTGTCTTGCTGTGGGCCTCTTTGGGTTCCTCTTCTTTGGGACCCTCTGTGCTTCCTGGACTTGAAAGTCTATTTCTTTCCCCAGGTAGGGGAAGTTTTCTGTAATTATTTTTTTCAAATAGGTTTTCAATTCCTTGGTCTCTTTCTGCCTCCTCTGACACCCCAATAATATGAATGTTGGGCCTCTTGAAGTTGTCCCAGAGGCTCCTTATACTATTTTCATATTTATGGATTCTTTTTTCTTTTTGCTCTTCTGGTTGGGTGTTTTTTGTTTCTTCATGTTCCAAATTGCTGATTTGATTCTCAGCATCCTCTGCTCTACTGTTGATTCCATGTAAATTATTCTTCATTTCAGTTCGTGTAGCCTTCATTTCAAATAGGTACTTTATTATGTTATTGATTTTCTCAGTTATTTCCCTAACCATCTGCTTAAACATCCTTATAACCAAAATTCTGAACTCTCTATCTGTTAGCTTGCTTGGATCTATTTCATTTAGTTCCTCTTCTACAGATTTCTTCTGTTCTTTCCTTTGTTACATTCTTTGCCTCCACATTTTGGCTGCTTCCAGTTGTTTGTTTCTATGTATTAGATAGAGCTGCTATGTCTCCTGGAATTTGTAGGGTGGCTTTGTGTAGTAGGTGTCCTGTAGGGTCCAGTGGCTCAGCCTCCCCAGTCACCTGAGCTCGGCCTTCTAGGTGCTCCCCTGTGTGGGCTGTGTGCACTGTCCTGTTGTAGTTGAGCCTTGGTTGCTGTTGGCATCACTGGGAGGAACTGACCCCCAGGCCAATCAGCTGTGAGGACCAACAGCAACTACAGCCAGAGAGCTGCTGTGCTGGAGACACCCCTATGGAGCAGGATTTACTTCAGTGGAGCTTTGGTTCACCAAGTGCGCCCCTTGAGTGTGTCACTCGTGGCTGTGGTAGGGTTGTAATCCAGCGTGGTCGAGCCTGACCACCGAGTGCACTGTCTCTGGGGCCTCCCTGGAGGTGCAAAGTCAGCCTCTGTGGGTGCCTTGCCCAGGGCCACCCAGCATGAGCTACACAGCAAACCTTAATTGGCTGCTACTTGTGCTGGGCTTGGAGGTGCCCAGGAGAGGCCAAGCTATGAGCCAGTGCAGGCTGCCGCTAGTGCCAGGCCTGGGGCCACTTATCAAGCCTTATGGGACCTGCTGCTGCTTGTTTGAGAGATTTGAGGAAAGTCCTAAGCATGAGGCTCACGAGGCCACTTGCACAGAAAAGCCCCTGGAAATGGCCTGGATGAGCTGCAGGTGGGAGGGGCGGGGCCTCCGGGAATCACGGGGCGGGGCCAAAGGTGTGAGTCAGGTGCTGTCGATTCAAACATGGCGCCTGCCTGCCGGCCGTGTGCGGGGAGGACTCCCCAAAGGAGCCATGGCCTCCGCCAGCCCTTCTGCCTGGGCGGAAGCCGCCCCTCCGCCTCTCGCCCGGATCTCAGGCAGGTTAGTTCCTCCCCGAGTGTCCCAGGTCCTTTCAGGCCGCTGCCCGGCGCTGGGCTCAGAGGGAGCGTCCGAGTGAGTCCGTGCCGGGCCCTTTGAGAGGAGCTGCTGGGGCTCCTGCAGCCCCCAGGACCCTCAGGGACAGTCCCCGCTGGGTTCACGGCCCGGAGTGTGGGAACATCTCTTCCCGGCCTGGAGCCCTGGGCTGGGGGCCTGCTGTGGGGCTGGGACCCCTCCCTCCTCCGGGAAAACTCCGCCGCCGAGATTCCCTTCCGGGTTTCAACCGTGGCACCAGGTGTGGGCCCGCGGCCGCGTCTCTGCGATTCAGCCCCGATCCGCCCGCCTCTGCGCCCCTCCTCCCGGTCTCGGTGCTTCTTCAGTTCCCTGGTTGTGGGGCTTCTGTTCAGCCAGGTTTCAGGAGGCTCAGAGTGATGGTGGTTCTGTATTTTAGTTGTAATTTTGATGTGGTTGCGGGAGGCGGCAGGTGCAGCTGTTACCTACGCCGCCATCTTGTTTCTCCTAGTTTTATTTTATCTGAATTTCACCTCAATTTAAAAAACCGAAACAGTCTGCCTGGGTGTGGCTCAGCAGCTGAGCACTGACCCAGGATCCAGGAGATGGCAGTTCGCTTCCTGATCCAGGCACATGCCCGGGTTGCGGGCTCCATCCCCAGAAGGGGGTGTACAGGGGGGAGCCAATCAATGATTCTCATCATTGATGTTTCTATCTCTCTCCTTCTCCCTTCCTCTCTCTGAAATCAATACAGATGTATTTTTAAAAACAAACAAACAAACAACAAAAACAGGTGGCTGGCCAGATTTGGCCCATGGACCATACTTTGCCAACTCCTCGACCTAATCAATTCTTCAACTGCCCCTCCTCACTTTTCCCAACCTTAGGCTAACTCTCCACCATCCTCATGCTCACCCACCCTCCACTCTCACCCGAACCCTCAGCCCCAGCCTCGCCCCAGCCTCCACTCCCAATCGCACCCCCTTAATCTACTCTAATCCCACCCCCACTTATTCATGCCTTTTCACCACGTCACCTGCACACATGGCAGGATCACCCAGGCAATGTCAACAAGACACACACTCAGTTTCCTGGAGGGTGTAACACAATTATGTGATTCATGATCTCTGTAAAATTACATTTCATTACATAATTTATTACATTGCATACTAATTACCCTGCTCCTAATCCTGCAGTTACATATAATAGTTTCTATGATTATGCATCCTACAATTACACAATCACTCTTATCATCCCAATACAATACAGAAATAAACAAGAAGGAGGTGGTGGGTAGAAAGCAGCCCCGCCGCACCCAACCCCTTTCCGGGCAGAGGCTGCAAAGCTGCTGCCATGCCCTCAGATTTCCATGTTGCCCGCCATGTGTTTGTGTCCACCAGAGGGAGGCGCCGGTGGGACTTTAAAAAGAAGGAGCTGGTGCTATCTTGTTTTTTCTCCTCTACACTCTGCCAGCAGCCAATGTTGGTGGGCATGAAAAGCAGTTGTGGGTCCTATTCTTGAATCACAGATAATGGGATATGTGCCTGAAGTTGGAGGTTTCAAGGACCCCCTGGCTTCCTGTCTTCCATGATTGTGGGCTCAGTTCCCTGGTGAGCCAGTTTTGCAAAATCATTCCTATAGGACCAGCTGGGGTCCTGCTCCTCTGCACCAGGATTTGGCAAACTATGGCCCCTGAGCTAAATCTGGCCCACTGTTTGTTTTTATAAATGAAGTGGGGGTTTTGATCAAGCCCCTAACCCAGGCATGTGCCCTGACCAGGAGCTGAACCGGCGATCTCTCAGTGCAGGGGACCATGCTCAACCAACTGACCCACACCAGCCAGGGCTATAAATGAAGTTTTATTAGCTAACAACCACACTCATTCATTCATTCAACTCAGTCTATGGCTGCTTTCATTATTCAAAGGCAGAGTTTAAAGTCTTTGCAAATTCCCTATATTAACCCCTTTCCTGTTAAAAGACCTCAAGTGGTTTCTCTTTCCCACCATAACTGTGCTATGATATATAATAAATTATGATACATCCATGGAGCCAGATAATTGCAGCTCTATTGAAGGCTGAATGGGGTGGACTGTATAATGCACGCCCCAAGATATCTATGTCCTAATGCTCAGAATCTGTGAATATTACTTTAAGTGGCAAAAGAAACTTTGCTTATGGGATTAAATTAAGGATCTTGAGATAATGGGGCAATTACTCTGGATTATTTGAGTGTAATCAATCACAAGGGTCCTTACAAGAGGAATGAAAGAAGGTCAGGTGAGGCAGATGTGATGATGGAACAAAAGGCTGGAATGATGCGGGAAGGGGTCATAAGCCAAGGGACACCAACAGTTTTCAGAAGCTGGAAAAGGCAAGAACACCAATTCTCCGCCTAGATCCTCATGAAGGAACCAGCTCTGCTGACACCTTGACTGTAGCCCAGAGAAAGTGATTTCAGATTTCTGGCCTCCAGAATGACATGAGAATAAATGAGTGTTGTTTTATTTTTATTTTTTAAATCCTCACCTGAGTACATGCTGAGAGAGAGGGAGAGACAGACAGACAGAAACATTGATGTGAGAGAGAAACAGCAATTGACTTCCACATGCTCCCCGACTGGGAATTGAACCCACAACCCAGGTAATCAAACCAGCAACCCTTCGGTGCCCTGGACCACTCTGAACCGAGCCACCTCCAACTGAGCCACCCTGTGTTATTTTAAGTCACTATATTGGTGGAAATTTGTTATTGCAGCCATACCAAGCTAAGACAATGAACCAATGGACCTACTGAAGGTTTTTTCCATGAACATGAATCACTTTTCAATTAAAAATAACATTAAAACACTCTGTATATGAAACATTACAGAGAGAATGATGTGGCTCTCCTGGAGGTTAAGAGAGAAAAAGAAAGATCTGAGTTAGATAATTGGATGGAGGGTGGGGCACTCAAAATGAAATTCAGATTCCCAGACACCACCACCAAGCTTCTAACCCCTTCAACCTGGAGGCAGAGCCTGAGAATCTATTTTAATCAGAGACACTTTGATGCATAAAAACCCACCTCATGCTGCAAAGAAGACCCTTCTAGAGACTCATGCCCCCCAAGAGGCTGAATGGTATTGGGTGCAGAGATTCTCGATCCTGGCTTAGTGGGCTTTGGGGGCCTGATCATTCTTTGTTACAGGGCTGCTCTGTGCCCTGTAAGATTTTTAGCTGCTTCCCTACCTTCTGTCCACTCGATACCAATAGCACCCACCCCAAGTGATGATCACCAGAAATGTCTCCAGACATCGCCCAATGTCCCTGAGGGACCAAATCACTCCCAATTGAGATTCACTGGGTTAAAAAAAGATTTGAAAACATCACGTGTAACTATAACACATGAGATGTGACTCCAGCATCCCATAAGAGTGGACTGGTTGCTAAATTCAGATCATCCACACGATGGGAATGAAGAGTTAGGTAACAAGAAAAGGAACTATAGTGGCTTCTACTGAAATACAAAGTGCATATTTCTATTAACCCAGCAATTCCAGCTGTTATCAATTACCTACTGAAATATAAACTCCAGACTTCTCCCCCGGATTCCTTGGTAATCTGTCAGTGGGAGGTCCTAGTTGCCAGTCCCTCGCCTTTTTCAGCCCCGCAGAGCCCTACTAGTCTCAGTTATGGTGAGTGGGGGGTGGGGTAGGGGTGGAGGTGGGGGTCAGGATCCCCGGTGGGGGTTCCCCAGGTGGTGGCATGTGGGGTTGGGAGAGAGAGCAGTCCGTGTGGGTGGCGAGACCCAGGTTGCACGTGGGGCCGCATCCTGGACACTTCCAGGCAAACTGGCTTCTGGTGACTAGGCTGGGAAAGCTGAGTTCGCCGGGCAGACTCCTCTTTGGTCTTGAAGATGCGGCCCGGGCACTGCCCTCGGTGGGAGTGGAAAGCCCTCTCAAAAAAAAAAACACAAAAAAACTCCAGCAGCAAAGATGTATGATACTGTTCACTAAGGGCTGTGATGTTCTCCAACCAAAATGGTCCAAAAAATGGTGGCCCACCCCATCACAGAATAGTCTATGTTACAACCCAAAAAGAACTGGTAGACATCTGTGTAGGTTAGGTAAACAATATGTTGTTAAATTTTGAAAGAAAATTGATTCCCTGTTTATGAAATATAAATGTGTTTCATGGGGGAAAAGAAAGCAGGTTGCAGCAGAGTTTATGTAACATGATCCTCTTTTATATATATATATATATGTTTTCATTGATTTCAGAGAGAGGGAGGGAGAGAGAGAAACATCAATGATGAGAGAGTCATTGATTGGCCGTCTCCTGCACGCCCCCTACTGGGGACCGAGCCCGAAACCCCGGCATGTGCCCTGACTGGGAATCAAACCATGATCTCCTGGTTCACAGGTCAACGCTCAATCGCTGAGCCACGCCAGCCAGGCAACATGATCCTCTTTTTAAAAATGTGTATAGATATGCTCCATAGATAAGGCTAGAAGGCTTTTTTACCAAAATGTTGTGTCTAAGGACGACTTAATTTTGTTTTGTTTAGTTGTATGTCCCAATTTTTCCACAAGGATCACACACAATGTGTTATTTTGTAAACGCCTCAGGTATATGTCTATGCTCCCTAAGAGCTTAAGAATCTTGAGAACCCTGAAGTATTTGACACAGAAAATCCAAATCCCTGAGGTGGGACCAGTGAGGTATCTGCTTGAGGCTGTTTCCCTGAGGTCCCCAGGTGTCCAACTGCTTGTTGGTGCCCCCTGCAGAGCTCCTCCTTCCTTGTCCCATGTCCCCACCTCCATCGGGCCTTCCTGTGGTGACCTCTTGCATACCAAATCCTCATCTTAGGGTCTGTTTTCTGGGGGATTCCAAACCATGAAAGTCCCCCTCCACATTGTCACCTGAAACAATCCTGCAGTTGAGCCCACAGGACAGAAAGAGTTTGGCCATTTGTCCCTGGGCTGTTTTGAGGATGTTTTATGGGACAGGCTGGGCCACAGGGCTCTCATTGCCCCCTCACCCACACTCCCTCCTCCCTCAGTCTCTCTCCAGCACCTGGTTCCATCCCACACCTTGGCAGCAACAGGGGTGGGGACTGGGTGTGGTATATTGGCAGTGAGCGGAGCACTGGGCCAAGAAGAGAACACAGCCCTGGCCGGGTGACTCGGTTGGAGTGTCATCTCGTACACCAAAAAGGTTGCAGGTTCAATTCCCGGTCAGAGCACATACCTAGGTTGCAGGTTTGATCCCTGATTGGGGTATCTATGGGAGGCAACCCATCAATGTTTCTCTCTCACATCAATGTATTTTTTCTCTCTCTAAAAATCAATAAACATATCCTCAGGTGAGGATTTAAAAAAAGAAGAGAACACAGACTTATGTGAAAAATCAACCAGGAATTTAATTAAAAAATAAGCAAGTTATCCAGGATCCGACCCAGCGAGCAGTGTCCATCCCCAAGAGTAAAGGACCACTGGCCGGCTCTGACATTCATTTCTGGCTGAAGGCACAGCAAGGCTGGAGGACATCCTGCGCAAGCTGCAAACAGCACCCCAGTGCTGCCGAGCCCGCCAAAGGCTTCCAGAGAGGAATGCCACTGAGCAGGCAGACAGCACGCCTACACCTGAGATGCGGGCTGGGAGGTCAAGCAAACAGGACCAGAGTAGGCAGGGGAGACCCAGCCCCCCTTCTCAATGTGCCCCCTCCAGGGGGGCTGGGGGCAGGAACCTGCACATGGCCATGTGGTTACTGGGACTAGCAGAAGGCCCTGGTGAGAGAATGGTCACCCTCCCTCCTGGGTGGTGATCTGCACACAGCTCAGGAGACTGGGGGACAAATAAGGACGCAAGCTCAGCCATTCTCTACCCCACTGGGAACCCACAAGGTCTGGCACACAGCAGGCACTCAATAAATGCCCAACACATGAAGAAATGAAAGGTAATTTTTTGTTCATCTCTGTGGCCTAGCACACGTGGGTGATCAAATACTGACTGAATAACTGTATACTGTTTTGTATCACTAATGCCTGGTGCACGCAGTAGGTGCTCTTCAGGTGTGGGGAAGAAACTAATTAAAGAGTGAAAAAACACCCTCCCTAGCACCAAGCTCAGCTCCTGGCACAAAGCAGACACTCAATAAAAGCACTGAGTCAATAAGAACTTTTGTGTCACAAGTACCGGGCACATAGTAGGTGCCTAATATGTTTGAGTAAATGAAAGTGTCTTGTTTATCTCAATATTCTCAGAGCCTGAAATGGTGCCCAACATTCAGTAGGCACTCAATAAATACTTAAATTAATTTTTAAAAAATGAATGTGTATCACTAGTGCCTGATTCTTGTGGGGGGTGTCAATAAATGCTTGATGACTGAGTCATCACTGAGGAAATTATTATGCCTCATTCACTGCCATCATGCATGAACCTGGTACACAGTCAATGCTTTAAAAATGTAAGGCACATGGAGAGATGAATGATGGCTTGTTCCCACCCAATCTCCCAGTGCCAAACACTATTCTTGGCATACAGTAGGCACTCCATTAATGCTGCCTGTGTGCACGATTGCTGAGCAAGAGCTGGCAGGCCACCACCCTGCATGGAGAGTCCTCCGCGGCCTGCCAGGGGTCCCCAGGGGCCCTGCTGTCCCCAGCAAGCTTCTGGAGGCTGCTGTGGTGCTTTAGCCACTGCCCCTCAGAGCTCATCCCGGGCAGCGCTGTCGAGCGGGGACTGTAGCACATCCGAGTTTTTGGCCTCTCGGCTCAATGCCTGCTGCTCCCTCATCTTCTGGGATTTGGCACGGTCCCAGTCAGTCTTGACGTGCTCGTTGTTCCACACGACCGAGGTC
This sequence comes from Miniopterus schreibersii, assembly GCF_964146895.1. Lineage (NCBI taxonomy): Eukaryota > Metazoa > Chordata > Mammalia > Chiroptera > Miniopteridae > Miniopterus > Miniopterus schreibersii. The sequence goes on along the minus strand of NC_138105.1, from coordinate 73,472,923 downwards.
TCCGTGTCGCTCACATACCCATCATCCCCTGTGTAGTGTGTGGGGAACACTAGCAGAGGCTCCACAGAGAAGGCACGCAGGTTCCGGGGGGAGAAGTGGGCCTTGTACTCGGACCTGGAGGGGGGGTGAGTGAGGGGCAGCAGTGGGTTGAGAGGAATGGACAGATGAGACAGAAGGGGGTGGCATTCAAATGGAGCCAGAAATGGAGGGGACACACAGAGGAAGTGGGCAGAGAAAAAGACACCTTCCTGGGGGTCTGAGAACCTCACGCCCGCCCCCTCCAGGACAGTTACACAGTGAGACCACAGCCCCATTGCCCGCAGCAACCCCCTCTCACACTGGGTGCTTGTCGAACATGACTGGTAGGAACTCGTCGACGGGCAGCATCTTGGAGAGTGGCCGGGCTGCCAGCAGCTTGCGAGCGCCTTGCAGGGAGATGACGTAGGCCAGTGTCCAATAGGAGTAGTCGGCCTCCACCAGGTTTCTCACACGGGGCACAGCCTTCTCGGGATGCTCCACCTGCATCCGCTTCCGGCCCACATAGCTGGGGTGCAGAATTGAGACCCTGTCACCCTCCTTCCACCCACCAGAGAACACTAAACCAGCAAGACAGGGATCTAGTGAGCCCCTGTCAGGCCCTGGGGTGGGAGCAGGCTTGGCGTGTTTGGGGCACAACAAGGAGCCTATGTGGCTGGACTGGCAGGACCAGAGGGGTCTGTGGCCCTCAAGGAGGAGGGTAGATTTTTTCCAAAGGCACTAGGGAGCCATGGAAGGATCTGGAGCTGGGGAGAATGGGGTTTCTGGGATGTTTTCTGAGGCTGTGCCACAAGGAAGAAGAGTGGGGCTGAGAGGGAAGCTGCTCTGGGTTCAGAGGGCTATGGGGCAGTGGAGTAAGGTGCAAGGATACGGTGACCAGTCAGGAATGAAGGGATGCAGTTACTATTAGGGCTCTGCACACTGTGGGGGGGGGGGGTAACAAACCCCCCTATATGAGATCCCAAAGAACTGTTCCAGAAATATGCTGGCCACACCTGACCCATAGGCCTGAGGCCATGCTCTAAGCCCTGACTGCTCTCAGGTCCACCCCTCATACAGGCTACAAACACACACACAGAGTACCCCTTCTGCCATACTTCCAAGAGCTGGCTGGAGCTATTACCCTGAAGATGCCTTCAGACCTATATGTTCTTCTGAACTCTAGCACCACCCCCAGGTTCCAGCTCCACCCCACTCCAGACCACGCTCCTGAGCCCTGGTCCCAACCTACTCCACACCAGGCCCCTGAGCCCTATCCCCATCCCACACCTCTGAATTCTGGCCCCATCCCAAGCCCCAATTCCACCCCACTCCATACTTTACCTCTGGGCGCTGGCCATGCCCCAGTTATGCCTCTGCCCCAGACCATGCCCCCTGGCAAGGCTCCACCCCCAGGCTTCACTCACATGAGGTCCCAGTCCAGATCTTCCCTCTCCACATCCCGCATGAGGTTCATCAGGCGCCTCTTGAAGAAGATCTCGAAGCGCAGGTCATCCTCAAAGACCAGAGATTTCTGCAGTCCCCTGTCCACAACCTGAGGGAGACCAAGGCCTGGCCTAACCCTGAAGCCAGCTCAGCTTAAAGGCTCTGGGGCAGAAGGAGAGAAGAAAACATACCCCTCCCCGCCACCGTCAACTTCCCCACTGGACTACCACTTACTCAAACATTCAACAACAGACGCCTTGGCCTGGCTGCTCCTTCCCATTGCAGGGCCTGGGACTGTGCTGACACATAGCACCCTCCCCCATGCAATGGCAGGTAGACTACCTCTCACCCTCAGACTTCAGATCCAATGTCACCCACCCAGGAAGCCCTTCCTGACCACCACCCAAAGCTGCCAGCTGAGGACAATTCATACCCTTAGTCCCCCTCTCTAGATGTATCTCACTTATTTCACTCTGATTTATTTCTTTGTGGTTTATTATCAGCCCTCCCACTTCCCAGGGTTGTGAGCTCCCTGCAGGGGACTGAGCCTGTCCCAGTGGCTATCCTGACCCCAGCACCAGCACCAGGCCAGGAGCATAGTAGGTGCTTAGCAAATGTTCCCTGAATAAATGATCTTGAGAATCTTCATGACTGCCCCCTGAGGCCGCCATGACTGTCATATGGGGAAAATGAAGCTCAGGCTGGGAAGTGCCTTCCTGCTTACAGAGCTCAGCCCTCTAAGGGGCAGGGGTGGACTTAAACCCGACCTCCTCTGGCTTCAGGGCCTCTTGGGTACCACAACCTCTGCCCTATGCCATCCACAATGAATCTTAGAAAAGGAGGGCAACCCAAGTGAGCACTCATCACCTCAAATACCCAGACACCCCCTCCAGAGCACCCTCCTACCCTATATGTGGACGCCACATTGGGCTTCATGCCTGGCAGTCCCAGGTTCAAATTCCAGCCAGGCATCCTGACCTATCACAGCCTCTCTCTCCAAGTGTGGCTGATGACTAATAGATGGCTGTTACTTCTATTAGTAAATGTCAAGGCCAGATTCCAGGCTCTAGACATTTGAAAGAAGCTGGGTATGAAGAGGCCTCAATTGGCCTTGGACCCAACCTGTTTTGGAAACTGGGCTCACCCCTCTCCCTCCCCAGTCTCAGTTTCTACATCTGCACAATGGAAGGACATTCCCTAAAGAGAGGCCCTGGGTCCTGCTGCAGCCTTGGAATCTGCCTAGGGAGCAGGCAATGCCCTCCGTGAGCTTTGCGAAGGCTGAGGAGGGCCCTGCCCTACCCACCTTGCCAGACCCTCTACCCTGCTGGACCCACCTCCTTCCAGATGTTATAGTGGCTCAGGAAGCAGCCCAACTCTCCCTTGGTGAGGGGCCGCCCATGGTAGGGGTCCTGGTAGCCGGGCAGCATCTGAATGCCCAGTGCCTCCACCTGGCTGGTGTTCATGGCTCTGGAAGGGGGGACAGGAAGGGGTGAGTGGAAAACCCACTCTGTCTGCCATTCCACCACTAGTTAGTGCCCCTCCTGCTGAGCAGCTGCTTCCCTCTTTAATTACTGGTGCCTCCTCCTGGACCTGTGGCCAGGCGTGCAGGGGCTAGTCTACCCAAGTGTGGCTAGAAGGGTCGGACTCATTTCCCTTCCACCATGGCCCCCACCAGTGTGGTCTACATCCCTCCCCCAGGGTATGGCTCACTTGCCATCCATGACCCCCAGTGCATGGTCTACACCCCTCCCCTCAGAGTTGGACTCACTTCCCATCCACAGCCTCCACCAGCCGGAACTTGATCTCCTGTGCCCACAGTGCCCACAACATGCGTTCCAGCCTGTCCTGCCGTCGCTTCAGGTTGATCATGAAGACCTGTGGCACAGAGCCTCTGTCAAACTCTCTAGCCCTGTCCTCCACCCTCCCTACCCCAGAAGGTCTGGCCCACCTCGTCAAAGCCCATCTTGTCGGGTATCTTGGTAGGCACTGAGACAAACCGGGAGGGCTCTGCTGGGGGGTACTTCACTGCAGGGCAGAAAGAAACCAAGGAGTTGCTTGGGTCATGGGGTGAAGGACATTCCAGCCTCTTTCCATTGCCCCCTCCCTATCCCCTCCATGGCTCCATATCACCCTGAGCTCCTCAGCCTGGGGTAGGAGAACTGCCTGACCTGTCCCTATCCATAACATTGGTGCTAGTCTCTCTCACCTCCTACTCACTCTCCTGTTGGCACACCAAACTCACCTGTTCCTACCTCAGGACCTTTGTACATGCCGGGCCTAGGCCTAGAATACCATTCCTTCCTCCTCTTCCCACCCAGTTCTCAGCTAAGATGCCATGTTGAGGAGAGGCGAGTCTCCTGACTCCCTCAGGCTGAGTAAGATACCTCCTCCCAGCCCCCCCCAACACCAGGCTTCCATCATCAAACCTCCATCCTGCTATCCTAACTCGCTGTCTGTCTCCTGTGAGCCCCGTGGAATGAAGACCAGGTCTTTCCAATCACACTGGGTCCTCAGTGCCCAACACAGGGCTCAGCACACAGCAGGCACTCAATAATCGCTCACAGAATGAACCAAGGACTAGTAACAAGCTGTGTGACCTTGACCTATCTGAGCCTCAGATTCCTTATCTATAAAATGGGCTAATAACCTCTGAGAGGGTTATTCATGAAACGATGCCATGAAATCACACTTGTATGAGTTGAATGGTGTCCTCCCACAAAACTTATGTTGGTGTCCAAACCCCCAGGACCTCAGAATGTGACCTTATTTGGAAATAGTCTTCACAGAGGTGTTCAAGATAGAATGAAGTCATTAGAGTGGGCCCTAATCACTATGACTAGGATCCTGATAAAAATGGAAAATTTGGCCTGGCCGGGTGGCTCAGTTGGTTGGAGAGTCACCCCATACACAAGGATGCAGGTTCTATTCCCAGTCAGGGCACATATGGGAAACAACCGATGAATGTTTTTCTCTCACATCGATGTTTCTCTTTCTCCCCTCTTCTCTCTCTCTCTCTCTCTCTCTCTCTCTCCCCCCCTCCTCTCTTTAAAATCAATAAATACATACCCTGAGGCGAGGATTTTAAAAATGGAAAATTGGGACACAGAGACACACAGAGAGAAGACACACAGGGGGAAGATGGCCATCTGACTGGGTAACACGTCTGCAAGCCAAGCTTTGCCCAGAATTTCAGAGTAGTCATGACTGTTTCCCTTTTAGCTGCTGTGAGCAATGCTCAGACCACATACCCAGGGCGATCTTGATATATTCCTGATGGTTTCTCACAGAAGGATAGGACCTTCAGGTAGACATGAGCTTGCAGAGGTCCCTGCCTGCCCACCAGGCTGGCCCAGAAAAGCCCAGCTTGATGGGAAGTACGGTGTCTGCCTCACCAAGAAAAAAGTCCCCATGTGAGCCAAGGGGCAGACACAGGTCCCTCTGTCTGGAAGAGACCTGGGCAAGGCCCAGACCTGACCCAGAACCTTCCACCTCATAGCCTGGACCTCGTCCAACGCCACCACATCCCAGGGCTTCCTCCCACCCAGAACCCTTCAGCTCCTGGCCACCCCACCCTCCTTGGGAAAGCTGAGACCAAGAGCAGGACTTTGGGATCTTATAACAGACTCAAATCTCCATTGCTTGTCCCTTTCTGAGCCTGTGCTCTACCCCCACAATGAGGGGTATGAATGGTGAGAGCACCTACCTGTGGGGAGGTGGGATCTTGTCACCCTGAGCTTTTCTGCAAGTCTGAAATTTCTTTTCTTTTTTTTAATTTTTTTAAATATATCTTTATTGATTTCAGAGAGAGGAAAGGAGAGGGAGAGAGAAAGAGAGAAACATCAATGATGAGAGAGTCATTGATCGAGCCCGCAAACCGGGCATGTGCCCTGACCGGCAATCAAACCCCGATTGCCTGGATCCCAGGTCAACGCTCAACCGCTGAGCCACGCCCGGCCGGGCTGAAATTTCATTATAAGAAAGATTTTTTGAACACATGAAAAATCATGCGTACAGCCCAAGTCCAGGTACCCACACCCACATGGAGAGAAAATGTGGTTTCACTTGAACAGAAGAGGGACTTACACAAATATCTGAAACCCTTATGCCCTCCTTCCATCTGTTCTGTGTGCTCAGCTCTGGCCCTCAAGAAAGAAACAGGAAGATATTCATGCCCCTGTCATGGTCAAGTTGATAACAGCAGTGCTAATGGTTTCTTGACCAGAAACAATAAATATATGTGAAAATTTAAATTAGGAAAACTATGGCAGCCACAGGGATGCTTCTCAGAGTCCAGTCACAGGTGGGAGTTGGTGACAAGCCCAGTGGGGTTCCTGGCCTAGGCCTGAGCATCTGCATGTAACAGACACTTGGGTATTGTGGGGTCTCACCCTGATGACTTTGCAGCTTCCAGGTATCACCTCAAAAGACCAAAGTCCTTGCATCCACCCCACCCCCTCTAGTGGGGAGTGTGCCATTCCATCTTCAACCACCAGGGGGACAATATAGACACACACACACACACACACACACACACACACACAGAACCTTCTAGAAGCAGGTAAGAGTGGGGCAACTGAGACCAACCGCAGAAGCCCGGACCCTCCCCATACGTATAGTGGGGGGAATGGCTGTGTTGCCTTCCTGGCTTTCTCTGAGATGTGTGTAACAGTGAAGGGCAAAGCCCCCACAGAAGTGGACACGGTACCACTGTCCTCTTGCTCTGGAGACAGCCCATCCCCACTAGGAGGCCCCTCCTCAAGCAGTCTCGATGACAGCTCGGCCCTGTGCTCAACCCATCTCAGGAGCCCAGTAGAGGTATGGCTGCTAGTTTAATAATATGGATTTATTTGTTTATCTAATAGAAAGACATGAGCTTACAACTGTGGTAAAAATATGTATTTCCTTTTTTAAATAAATGTATTCAAGTAAAACAAAAGAGTACACATAAGATATATATTAAATAAATAATAGGTCTGAAGTTTGGAAATGGCCCCAAAAGGCTGTGGCCCAGACACTGCCAAGCACATAAAGGTTCATCAGTGAAAACCTGCTGTTCCCCCTGCTCTCATACCCTCCGTGGCTACCGACTGCCCCTGAGGAAAACACCAGTGTCTAAGGCCACTGTCCTGGCCCTGCCAGCTCTACCCAGCTCACTAGCCCCATTGACCTTATCTGCTCCCTGAGCTTATATGCCTTCCAGCCTCTCAGTCTCTGCATATAATGCCCCCTCTGGCTGCAATTCTCTTCTGGCTAACTCCTACTCAGCCTGCATCTTAATGCCACCTCCTCCAGGAAGCCCACCTTGACTGCCATGCATGGTTGCTGCAAGCCAGTGCTCCCTGAGAGCGGGGACCACTGTCCACCTTGTTCACGCCAGGTTCCCAGTGCCCAGCAAAGGCACTAGCACACAGCAGGTGCTCAATCAGTGTTCAGGGGATGGATGTGAGAAGACAGAGAAAGGGTGGTATGGGGGACTCACCCATAACCTCCAGCTGCACATGGGTGAAACTCTCAGCCTCATCCTGGAGGGTACTATGTGACCGCAGCGGCACTGGCAGAAAGCCATACACCTCCTTGTTGCACACATACATCTGGACCTCTAGAGCCAAAGAAACAACAATCAATATTGAAAACTGAGCAACAAAGTGGCAGTGGCCACCTCTGACCACTGCATCAGCATCACAGCCCAGCATGGGGCCCGAAATTTAAGAGTCCCGCCCACTGTTCTCAACCACCAGCAAAAACCCTTCAGATCTCCATCTAGGACTTGGAGCCAGAAAGAAGTTCCCGCTGGCAGGCAAGACATTGACAACCAAAACTGTTAACAAGCACCTTGCACCACGACTGGCACAGTCCCTACAAGATTCCACACCAACAAACTGCAAAACCGCAGGGGAACAGTAAAGATGCACATTTCGCCTGGCTGGAGTGGCTCAGATAGCCGAGCATCGTCCCATGTACCCAAAGGTTACTGGTTCAATTCCCAGTCAGGGCACATACCCAGGTTTGGGCTTTGAGCCCTGGTTGGGGCATGTACAGAGGCAATCAATCAATGTTTCTCTCTCACATCGATGTTTCTCTCTCTCTCTTTGTTCCTCTAAGTATGTCCTCCAGTGAGGATTAAAAAAAAAAGAGATGCACATTTCTGCACAAAAAGGGGATGCATTTGATGTTAGTAACATTACCTCCATCTGCATTTGTCCTTTTCTGGGTGGTTTAAATTTTTATATTGAGTGTGTATATTTTTTAAAAGGTTAATAACTCAATGAAAATAATTTCCATTTTAACTAGCTTTTTCCATAACAACCCAGATGGCATAAATATTTTAGGCTGCTGGCCTGACAGTTTCTGTTTCAACAACCCAGTTCTGCCTTTGGAACATGAAAGCAGCCATAGACAACACTTAAACAAATGGGAGTGGCAGTGTGCCAATGAAACTTTCTTCACAGGCACTGAAATCTGAATTTCATATAATTTTCAGATGTCACAAAATATTATTCTTCTTTTCATTTTTTCCCAACCATTTAAAAACATGAAAACCATTCTTAGCTTGTAGCCATACAGAAACAGATAGTGGGCTGGATTTGGCCTGCCAGCCAGTTTGCCAACCCCTGATTTAAAGTAAATGACAGGTTAGAATATGGCTGTGTTCTCTTTCTCTCTTTAAAACATTTTTTTCCACTAATTACACAATTAGGAAACAATTATGTTCAACTACAGAAAATTGGGAGAATGTAGGAAAATATTAAGTTGGAAATAGCCTTCAATAAATAGGTCCTAAAGACCTGAGAGGCAAAGACACTCAGCAAAGCCAGGACTGGAGAAAGAATGGGTCCTGGAGCCATCATCTGAACACCTGGATACATCCCCACCTGAAGCCACCCTTGCACCCTGCAGTTTTGGTTCTGTGAACCTTTTGTGGGCTCTGTTTGGACTTGTTCAGTATAGGTTCCAGAGAACCAGCCAAATGACACCCCTGTGACAGCAACCCCCAAGGGCTCACCTGCCTGCTTGCAGGAGAACGCAAAAACAATGATGTCATCGAAGGACCAGGTATAGTCAGTGTGTGGAGGGTAGAATGCCAGGTTCCTGGATGCTGCCTTCCGCAAGTCAATCAAGAAGGTCGAGTGCACCATGGGAACCGCAAAGCAGCCCTGGCGGTCCCGCTTTCGAATGGGGATGTAGGCGGGTGTGCGCTTGTAGTAGCCCTGTGGGGAAGGGGCAGAGTTCTGCATGGGGGTCCCTCAAGGTGAGGCTTGAGACCCAGGACAATGAGACACCGAACACCTAGAGAGCAAGACCCAGGGGCCAACTCCTGGCTATGGTGGGCATTCCCTGAGCACAGTGCTCTGGGCATCGTCAGTGACAGTCTCCACCCCCAGCGCCTCAGCTAATGGGACAATGGCAGATACAGGAAAAACGGTTGTCTACTTGCAGACTTGGCCCCACACTTCAGATCAGCATATGAAGGAGAAAATTAAAAACTGAAAAAGGTTTTAACATTAAACTGGCTTACAATTAAAAAACAAACCAACAGTAACATCCAATGTTCGTAGAATGCTAATTGTTACAGTGTTTGGGAATTAATATTGCAAAATTTATTAAAGTACTACGACTTATGCCCCAGAAAAATCACTTTGAGATTTATCCAATAGAAATAAAATGTGTATGTTCAGCATTGGCTTTAGTGGTATAAACCTAGTACAATGCCTATCGATTGGAGAGCTATGAAATGTTTTGTGGCTATTTTTAAAAATGTGTTTGAGCCCAGCTGGGTGTGGCTCAGTAGCTGAGCATCGACCTAGGATCCAGGAGATCGCGGTTAGATTCCCAGTCAGGGCACATGCCAGGGTTGTGGGCTTGATCCCCACTCCAGGGTGTGCAGCAGGCAGCCGATCAAGGATGATTCTCTCATCATTGATGTTTCTGTCTCTCTCTCTCCCTCTCCCTTCCTCTCTCTGAAATCAATAAAGATATATTTAAAAAAAAAAAAAGTGTTTGAGCTATGTCTATTGTTCTAATGGGATGTACATGTATATTGTTCAATGGAAAAATCAAATTGTAAATTGAAGCATATAATATAATCCAATTTTTATATGAAATAAATCCTACATGTTGTTTATATGTTTCTGGGGACATGAATAAAGGTGTGGAAAGACATTTTTTTTAAAAGCTGAAAAAGGGACTGGCCATTTGACATCCTTTGATTTACATAGAAATTTAACATCAATTCAATTTAGAAGAGAAGTTTTAAAAGCTTCTGGAACAATCCTGAATTGCCCTCTCTCTTCCTCAGACCCTTTACAAATGAGAACTGTTGGCATATAACATTTAGATTTCTTCTTTCTTTTTAAAATCTTTATTGCTGAAAGTATTACAGATGCTCCCTTTTTCTCCACTGACCCCCTCCACCCTGCATCCACCCTCTATAACATTTAGATTTCTATGACACATTTTTAAAGATAGAAACCTCTGAATTATTCACTTTAAAATGGTGAGTTTTATGTTTTCTGAATTGCATGTCAGTAAAAAACAAAAGACAGGGAGAAACAGGATAGGTCAGCCTCCTGGCTTTAGCCACCCAGCCCCTTTCCCCGGCATAGCGCCAACTCCAGCACCCATCCCTTTACTCGACCCTGGCTTTGCCCACAACCTCAACCTCAACCCTGGGGAAGGACATATGGCACAGGCCTGGCCAACCAGAGCCTGGTATGTTCTTTAGTAATTGGCTTCAGTAATTGGTTCAGGGGTAAGAGGAGAGAGGCTGGACAAGGCCCAGTCAGAGAGGACTTCAGCTGAGTGCTGCTGGGATCATTCCCCAAGAGTCTGAAAATAAAGCCACCCAAGGGATGGAGAAAGACAGGAATGTTGTTTGAACATCTGAATCAACCTGTGCCTGAAGTCCCATCCTGGCACTACCACTTCCTAGGTGTGTATGCTTAGGCAAGTCACTTCCTCTTTCTGTGTTTCTGTTTCTGCCTCAGTATTGGGAAGAGGTGAGGAAAGGACACAGTCAAGGACCCTGCCGGGGGCTGTTTAAGGATTATCATGATGGTGTGAAATGCTCACCATGGGGTGGTGTGATAGTAAGTTAGGCCCCCACATGCTTTGCCCAGCTCCCCCCCCCCCAGGCTCCCAGTGCTACCCAAGCAGCCCCCTGACCTGAGAAGTCATCCCACACCAGAAATTGGAGTACGCAGCCCGGGAATCCAGCATAGGCGCGACCACTGTCTTGTTCTCAGCAATGAGCAGCGTCAGCGTGTCAGGGTTCAGGATTAGGTTGTCTGAGTCCACAAACTACAAAACATCCAACAGGACATCAGTGTGGGCCACCTGAATGACCTGGGCTGGGCCACAGCTCAGAATGATCGGGCAGAGGCAGAGTCCTGGGGTGTGAACCTGGAATAGCACATGTGACCCTGGAAGCCACTGGGTGCCTCAAACCACAGCTCTACCCTTAACAAGCCAAGTTACACTCACAAAATGAAACAGGCTACTAAAGAAGGGGCAGGAATGGGCCACACAGCACACAGAAACACAAATGTGTCCCAGACATGGTGCTGTTGAGATACCAGAGATGACAGTGGGCATGCCATGTGGCTCCATTAATGGGAACTTTTACAACAGGCAGTGCTCATTGTAAAATGAGGACGGGGGGGCAGAGGCCACCTCTGTGAGGAACACACTTTTTTCTTTGTGAGTTAGATGCCAATAAAAAGTTCACAGAAATAGGAACTTTATTTTTCTTTAACACCTTGAATGTTGGGGTAAAAAGATGGTAACTTGTGCCCAGCCAGTATTGCTTAGCAGCTGAGCACTGACCCATGAACCAGGAGGTCACACACAGTTCGATTCCCAGTCGGAGCACATGCCCAGGTGCAGGCTTGATCCCAGGTGGGGAGGCACGCTGGGGGGACCAATGATTCTCTCTCGTTATTGATGTTTCTCGCTCTCCCTTCCATGCTCTGAAATCATGAACAGGATCACCATGGTGGGGTGCCTGCTGGTCCCCCCAAATCTGTGTGTCACCAATACCTTCCAGAAAATACCTTCCAGAAAGGCCACACCAGGATGGTTGCTGTTTGTCACATGAACTGTGAACAACCCAGGAGTCTAGCAGCATTTGAAGAAAAACTTCAGCAAATCAGCAACAGAAATTCTTGCGCTGTCCCATCACAATTGAAAGTCATGCCACAAAACTATTAGGTAAGGATATTCCTGTTTACTGGGTTATGAAAACATGCAGGTTACGGTACATTACAGAACTATTAGGAGATGGGTTTTTAAAAAATGTATCTGATCCACAGATATGTTTTCTGTTACCCAGGCAGGATTTTTAGAATGTTTGAATCACTTGAGGTAAACAACAGCAAAAACTAGAGTTCCAGGCTTCTTTGACACCCCGGGAATCCTCAGCTGGAGACAGGAGGTGGCTGCCCCTGGGACAAGCTGTGCAGTTCTGTTATGTTCCCCATCTGGCCCCTTGAAGACATTTAAATTTGTGACCTCTGAATATATGTGCAGTAAAAACAGCCAGAACAGTCCAGAAGGTCCTCAAAAAGTTAAAAACGGAGTTATCATGAGACCCAGCAATTCCACTCCTGGGGATAAATCAAGAGAACTAGAAACAGCCCAGCCGTGCGTGGCTCAGAGGTGGAGCATCGACCTAGGATCCAGGAGATCGTGGTTCCATTCCCCGGTCAGGGCATATGCCCGGGTTGTGGGCTCCATCCCCAGTCGGGGGCGTGCAGGAGGCAGCCGATCAATGACTCTCTCATCATTGATATTTCTCTCTGTCTCTCCCTCTCCCTTCCTCTCTCTGAAATCAATAAAAAGGGGGGGGGGGGGAAGAGAACTGGAAACAGGGACTCAAACAGATACATGAACACCTATGTTCAAAACAGCATGATTCACAATTGCCAAAAGGTGGAAACAACCTAAGTGTGCAACAACAGATGAGCGGATAAACAAAATGTGGTCCATCTGCACAATGGAATATTACTAGGCCATAAAAAGGAGTGAAGCACTGACACAGACTACAATGTGGATGAACTGTGAAAACATCATGCCGAGGGAGAGAAGCCAGACACAAAATGCCACGTGCTGCGTTATCCCATTTACACAAAATCCAGAACAGGCAGATCCAGAGACAGAAAGCAGATCACTGGTTGCTAGGTGGGGGAAGGGGGAACGGGGAGTGAATGCTTTTGAGATGATGGAACTAGATAGAGATGATGGTTGTACAACACTGTGAATGTGCCAAAAACCACGGAATTGCACACTGGAAAAGGTTAATTTTATGTTATGTAAATTGCACCGCAATTAAAAAACATACACAAAAGCCAGAAAGTGAGTCTCTCTGAGAAGTAAGATTACAAGGTTTGTTTGTTTTTTTCTTTCCTAAACTACTCTTATTTTTTCTTATATATTTTCTTACAAGTAACACCCATAGTATATGCAAAAAGAGAAAAAAGAGGCCCTTTTAATAATAATTTTAAAACATTGGACAAACTACTTCACATGCCAATATAGACTTCCAAAGTTCCCAATTTCAAAAATAATATGGTGTGTCAAAAGCTGCTTTGAGTTTTGAACCAACTCCTGGAGTTCTATCCAGGTTTGCTGAGGGGAAAAAGTGAAAACCAGCCAACCTCAAACCATGAAAACAAAACAGACAAGGTGGCCCTGTGTGGGATGGTTCCAAGAAGGACCAGTCCCACCTTTGTGTCCCACCCGGCAAACTGAAACCTCCCTCCCCAAGTCTCTACTTTCCGATCTGTAAAATGGTCTAAGGACCTACAGGACCCCCAGGAGAAGCCTTCCTCCTCCCATGGGATGGCTCTCTCCTCCCCAAAGGGCTCAGGCCAGGGGCCTGGTATCCTCCTGGCACCCTCACACCTAGTCCCCAAGCAGGTCTGAACCCACTGCCTTTCTCCACAGCCCATACAGGCCTCCACTCCAGCCTCCTGCTGCCCCCACTCCTGCCCCAAAAGGCCAGGATCCCATGGCAGCCACCTCACCCTGATTATGCCATCTGTTGTAGGTTGAATGTTGGAAGTCCTAACCCCTAGTATCTGTGACTATGACCTTATTTGGAAATATGGTCTTTGCAGATGTAATAAAAATGTAAGTTAAGATGGGGTCATACTGGATTAGGGTGGCCCTAAATGCAATGACTGGTGACCTTAGAAGAAGAGGAGACACAAAGGAGAGAAGTTGATGTGACCACGAAGGCAGAGATTAGGGTGATGCAGCCACAAGCAAAGGACACCTAGAGCCACCAGAAGCTGGAAGAGGCAGAAAGGATCCTCCGTTGGAGCTTTTTGGGGGAGCATAGTCCTGTTGACATCTGGATTTCAGACTTCCAGCCTCCAGAACAATATACTTCCCAAAATACAGTCCCCCCCAGTGTTTGAGACTTTGTTCCAGGAGCCCCAGGACACTGATACACCATCAATTGCCTTTCTACAACTTCATCACAGCGCTGGCTGCCTTCTGATGTTTCCTCACTCAATTTGGTTTTTCTGGTCACATCCACCTTTCCCAGGACACCAGCAAGGTGGGGCTCAGCCTATGTAGATTTTCACTGTGTCCCCAGGGCCAGGAAGAGGGCACTGGTAGGGGCTCATCAATGTGTGTTGATTGATAAATTAAAAAGGCACAGACCTCAACTCAGGGCCTGGCACATACACAAAACCAGTCAGATTGGCACCACTACGTTCAACCTCCCCAGCGGCCCTGCCATCAACACCCTCTCCATCTGCACCAGGGGAGGGAATTACACCCAGGTCAAGGGAAAAGGAAGGCCCGTGACCTGTGGGCATTTATCCAGCATTATTTCATTCAACACTTAATGTCCCCCCTTTCCCAGAGGTAACACTCGCCCAGGAGGAGGAAGTGAAAATCAGGCCTCAGCAGCTCAGTGTCACCAAGTTCCCCCAGTCCCCAACATATCGTCCTGCTTCTTGAAGTGACCCAGAGAGTGTCATCGAGGGTGTATGGAGATCTGGTGTCACTTGTAATGGCGATAAAAGTAGAGATGAACCAAGTGTCCAACCACAGAGGACAGTTGGGAACACAATCTAATGGTTAGGAGCCCAGGGACCCCAGATTGAATTCCAGCCCTTCCAACTAACCAGCTGGATTGCCTCTGACAATTCACATCCCCTCTTGTGCCTCAGTTTCCCCCTCTGTAAAACGGAGTTAAGGATAGTCTCCACACTCACTGCTCTGCCTTCCCTTTGGACACCCTAGAAGCCTCCTGTGATCCATAGGCAGGGAAACTCACCAAGATATAATCGGCCCACATGTCCCGGGCAGATTTCAGGGCTGCCTGGCGCAACTTCATGACGTGCTCGTAGCGTGAGTCAGACCAATGTTTGGGGCCCTCTTCATCTTGGTAGGACCTGAGGAGAGGCAGCTGTGATGTGGGGAAGCACAAGCACTGTGAGAGCCCAGAGAGGGCCCAGGCTGTGGAGTGGTCAGAGATGGCTTCCTGGAGGAGGGGATGGGTGAGCTGGATCTGAAGGCTGGGAAGAAGCAAGCAAGGGGAAAATGGGAGGGAAGTGCATCTGTAGCAGGGAACATAGCAAGTACCAAGGCCATGAGGGGAGGAAGTCCAGACAATCTACAGAGAAGGAAGAAAGCTCAGGAGAAGGGAGAGCCACTGGGAGAGATGCAGAACAAAAGAAAAATGGAACCTGAAGAATCTGTGAAGCTGAGGGTGGGTCAGAGTAGTCAGAGTAGCCATGGCTGCCACTTAAGGCTGCAGAATTGGGCTAGAATCAGGGGCTGAGGGACTAGGGTTTGGTTGCAGGACAATGGGGAGTCATGGAGGGTGTGTGAGCAGGGGTGCAACTGAGTCCATCTGGGAGGGCTCAGGGCAGGGCCTGGCACTCACCGGGGCTCCTCTGCTGGCCGCCACTCCACGGAGTGGTACAAACTCTTCACGGCCACCAGCCATTCCCGCAGCACTGCCGATGTGTTGTCTGAGTTGTGGTCTGTGGCCACCCTGCAGGTGGAGGGGGACAATCAGTGAGGATGGGGAGCCCAAAGCCGGATGGGGCATCAGCGCAGCGCCTGGGCTCTGAACTCTGGCTCAGCCTGTTATCAGCTACACAGTCCTGGGCAAGACACTTCCCCCCCTCCATGCCTCAGTTTCCTCATAACACAGGGTAAGGACACTTCACTAGCCTGCAGAGAAGATTAAATAAGCTAATTTTAGAAAACACATGAGACACTATTAGTACTGTTGAGCATCTAGGATCTTATAAGGTTATGTACTAAACATGTGCGATTTAATAAAAATACAACTACATCATACAGTTCCACCCCACCTTCCTCCATTCTCTCCTTTGAACTGCACCACCTCAGAGTAAGCTGTGCTCACTCATTCATTCAACAAACATTTCTTAAGCTCAACCGTGCACTTGGATTATCCAGACTAGGGAATCTAGGGTGGGAAAAAGGGACATTTGGGAATCTACTTTGACCATGGAGCCCAGAGCTATTTTCCCAAACGAACTGTTACTAAGTTGACAAGGACAGCAGTGCTAACAGTAATAATCACAGCAGCTCTGGTCGCTGAACGCCAAGCCATGATGCCCAGCACAAGGGCTTCACACCTATTAACTGATTAATCTTAAGAGACAAACCCAACCAGGGTTATATTAATACTCTTTTTTCCAGATGAAGGACACTGAAGCTGGAGGCAGGAAGTCACCAGTCAGACTTGTTCATGGCTGTATCCCAGTCCCCTTCCAGGAAGGGTCACTTACCCTGGGGCCATACGCCACCCACCCACTCCGGTTAGAAGCCTGATTCAGGCTGGTTTCAGGGCAATGCAGCAGAAGTGGAAAGATGTGCAGTTAGCGGAAGTCCAATGTGGGCGCCAGCAAGGCCCTAGCAGCGGCTCCAGGCTCCCTGGAGCCTGTGTGTATTCCAAAGGGGTTTAGAGGGTTAGGCAGGGCGTCCTGCCCTGGGTGTGGTCCTGGATCTGCCCTAACGGGGGGCCAGCAAGCATATCGAGGGTTCGGCCCATTCTTATGCAGGGGGGCGGCAGGAGACAGCAGGAAGAGGGCACCCGTGGGTCCGGTCCGCAGATGGGGACAAAAAGCTGAGAGCGCGCGTGGGTCTGGCCCGCCCTGCCCGGTGCCAGGCAGCGGGCAGGACGCGGCGCGGACACGCCGACGGGGCAGCAGGCCGGACGCTGCGGGCGGCGCCGCACTCACCACAGCGCAGTGCGCTCCCGCGGGTGGTTCAGCCGCTCCAAGGCACCCAGCGTGGCCGGCAGCGCGTGGGCCGCGTTGCGCGCCAGCAGCGCGATAAGCACGCGCGGCGCCTGCAGCGGTGACTCGGGGCTCCAGCGCTCCTCCGGAAAGTAAGCGGCGGCGCCCGGCGGGCCCCCTGGAGGCGGCAGCGCCAGCAGCAGCAGCAACAGCAGCTCTGGGAGCGGCCGCCCGCACCGCCGGCACGCGCGTGGGGCCGCCGCCATCGCGCCACGCGTCGCCTTTAAGCCTCTTTTCTGCCGGCAGACGAGGGCCGTGCCTTAAAGGGGCCGTCAGAGCCCCGCTGCCCTCGCGCGCCTTAAAGGGGAGGAGAGCGCCCGCCTTCCAGGCCCCGCCTCCGGACCGCCTTAAAGGAAAGGAGGGCTGTTTACCCTCGGTAGCCCCGCCCCCACTCCCGCCTTAATGGCTCAAAGTTCAGAATCTGCCCTGCCTCCAAGTGACTGATAGAGCGGGACCCGCTCTTGATGCCCATCCAACTTTGATTCGTACAACCCCCGGGTGTACCAGGCCGATCTGGATAGTTAGGACCTGGTTTGGGACCCAAAAGAGCTGAGCCTCAGTTTCCCTGGCTGCAACGTAGGTGTTACCACCCTGGGTCCCCGACCTCGCCGGGATGCCCTCAAGGCTTGCTGGGTATTAAGTCCACGGACACTGTCGTGTCCAGGCGCCCCGTGCGGGCTCGCTGTGTAAGCCTTAATACGTCCACCTGCACAATAGGCTTATACCAACCCCACGGGGTTGGCATGAAGGGGAACCAAGCGATGCTTTAAAGTGCTGAGCACGCGCTCTGGAGGCAGGATGGGCTTTTCCATAGAAATGCTACCAGGAGACTGTTTTCCAGCACTCGGATGTATTTTCTAATTGATCGTGTTGGGGTCATTCTTAAAAATTAAGTCTTAAGAGTGATGTTGAGATGTATATTTATTAATGTGTGTATGGCAGGGGTTAATATTGCTGGGTAAAATTCAGGGCACAGGTTGTGCGTCCTGACTGGCCATCAAAGGATGAATGTGGGGCAGTGAACTTGGCGAGGATAAACCCAAATCTCCCAGTGTGTCTATGGAGTCAGGTGATACTCGCCCCTCCTTCTCTTCCTGCTCCTCCCCTTGTCCATGCCCTTCCTTTCATTACTTTTCTCTCTTTTGCTTGTTTTCTGATATTTTTCTACAGTAATTATCTGCACAAGTTAAGTTTTTGGCTGAGTCTTTTAGAAATGCAGGCTAATCTTTACTGGTTACATGATTGAGAGGAGGAAAAGGGAGGGGGCCAAACTTGGTCATTGTTGATAGGAGCACAGGGGATCTCTGCTTTTAGGGCATGTTTGAAATTTTCCATAATAAAAAGACAAAAACAAGTTTATGCTCTATGGACCTGGCAACGAAAGATCTTCCATATTAAACAAGAAAAATAGAGTGACAAGTGCACCCTTGTCCTGATACACTGAGAAAAGACTGGAAGGATTTAGACTCCAGGGCAAACAGTGGTTTTCTCAAATTCTTGTTGCTGCAATTTTCCCAGAATAACTTCAACATCCTGGGTAAAAAGAAGCCAGCTGGACAAAGCTGTGAAGCACAAATGTATCTCAGAAGATGGTGGTGGAGGGGGAAAGTCAGGAAACATGAGGAAAACCATATTCTCTTGGGGGAGGCTTAAAACTCCAGGATAGAATGAGAGGAAACCATCTCTGTGGAGTGTGCAGGTCCCCCTCTGAAAGCTGAACCGAGAAGAATATTAGGGAAATCCCTCCGGAACCTGCTCCGGAAGCAGCTGGAAGGCTTGTGATGTGGGAAAGCTGCCAACCTCCAGTGAACAGATGACTTTTCTGGCAAGCAGAGAAGTCCGTAAAAGTTCTCTCACTGAGAAACTTGATACCAAGTTAAAATTTGGAACAAGTAAACAAACTCACAAGGCCCACAGCAAGCTGAGGAAAAAATATCTGTAACCTGGAGACAAAGTGTTAATATCCTTAATATACACAGAGTTATCAGAGATCAACAAGGATAAAATCTCCCGGGGAAAACAAGTAGAGAGAGCCACGAACAGTTCAATAAAAAAACCACGAACATATAAATGGCCAATAAACATATTTTTAGATTCATTTTAGTTATCAAAGAAATTAAAAATTAAAAAATGAAATATGTGTGCCTATCAAATTGACATTTTTTTCTTTTATGAAAATTCCTAATGTTTGGAAATGATATGGAGAATGTGCACAAATCCTGCTGGTGGGAATATGCACAAATCCTGCTGGTAAAAAGGCACAGCCTTTCAGAAAAGGAGTGAGGTGGAGGTGAGTTGGTTATGAAAGCCTTGAAATGGTTCATATGGCCCTGCTGGTGTAGCTCATAGATCCATGAGCCAGGAGATCATGGTTCAATTCCCGATCAGGGCATTTGCCCTGGTTGTGGCTCAATTCCCAGTAGGGGGCGTGCAAGAGGCAGCTAATGGATGATTCTCTCTCATAATTGATATTTCTATCTCTCTCTCCCTCTCTCTTCCTCTCTCTGAAGTCAATAAAAACATATATTTTTAAAAATGGTTCCTATGACTCAGGAATTCCACTAGTAGACATTTATCCATTGGTAATGAAGATGGTTGTAGGCAGATTCAGCTCTGGAATGTCCCTGGAGATGGCAGTGGGCAGGGCGGCTGGACCTCAGTGCAGGAGCCTGGCTGCTTGGAGCAAGTCCCTCTCTGAGCCTCAGTTTCCTCATCTGTAAGATGGAAAGTCATAAGGATGCCAAAAAACTGGACACATCAAATGCCCAGCACATAATAAATGCTCAGTAAGTGGGATATTAGCAATGAAAACTTAATTTGCCCAGCTGGGCATGGCTCAGCAGTTGCGTGTTGACCCAGGATCCAGGCGATCTGGGTTCGATTCCCAGTCAGGGGCATGCAGGAGGCAGCCGATCAATGACTCCCTCATCACTGATGTTTCTATCCCTCTCTCTCCCTCTTCCTTCCTCTCTCTGAAATCAATAAAGATATATTTTTTAAAAAAAAACACCTTAATTTATAAGCATCTAGAACATAAGTGAGCCAAGGAGAGGAACAGAAGAGCTAAAAACCACTCCTAAACACATGAAAAGATGCTTATTTTCATCTCCAAGAACATGTGTTCATTCAAACGAAGCCAAGACACCATTTTCCACCCAGAAGGTATGAGAAATTCCAAGTTAGCTGACAGCCTGGGCAGCCTGTGGGGAAATGGGCCACCTGGTTGTTGTGAGAAGCAACAACCAGGTGGGAACATACTGATGGAGAGAGCTCTGGAGACCACTGTTGAAATGACAAGCACACATGCTCTACACCGTGAGATTTCACATTGGGGGATTTACACACGAAGACCTGCACTTGCCTGAAAAGTACATTTGAGGTTATCCCCTGTGGTGTTACCAGTTAGAGGGAAAAACTAGAAGCAAAATCCACCATCATTTAGATTGTGGTTAAATAGATTAAGGAGTTCACCTACAATCTCTCATTACCAATTGCAAATCACAAAACATTCTGACACCCAGAAGTCTTTATAAGACTGTTTAATCTTCCCTCATCCCAGTAAGTGTGAATATTTATCAGTTTATCTGCAGCGACTGGCTATGGGATATTACCCTAGATCAGTATTAGTTAGCTATAGCTGCATAACAAATGCCCCCCCCCAAGTAGCAGCTGAAAACAACACAGATCTATTATCTCAGAGTTTCTGTAGGTGAAGAACGTGGAAGCAGTTTAGCTGGGTGGGTTTCCAAGGCTCTCATAACAGCAGTTCCCAAGGGAGCTGTGAGCCACTCTAGAATCCCTGCTCTCATCTCACAGAGCCTCTGCTCATGGTGAACCCAAGGCTCCCATCACCACAATCTCTCCTTTCAGTGTTGGGAACTAGTAGCTGCTGGGAGAGGCCCTGCTGAGTTTTGGCAAATGAGATGGGACACAAATTCACGTGCATGTCAGAGCCTATGCTTACAGGGTCCCTCTGTGGCACCAACACACTCCATGTCTCCCCACTGCTCTTGTTCACCATGAGTTTGGCCAGACCAGCCACATCAGAAGACAGGTGGATGCTGTTCCAGGAACCCACTCTTTCAACCTTCCCATACACCCTGTAAAGGAGCCCCCCTACCCCCCATCAATTCACTCGTATGGCCCAAGAACCTGTGAGGTCCTCACCTGCTCCCACCTGGTCCCATGGGGCCTCTGAGAAGCCATCCAGAGTACAGGACACACCGCTGGCACTGAGGGCCTTCTTCAATTCTAAAACAACAGATAACCTCCTGGAACCACCTGGAGAAGCCCCGCCATCAAAGGGCTTCTATGCATTCTCCCAAAGAAGCCACCAGAGGGCAAAGGATAGAGGAACCAGCTCAACCAGGAACCCTAAACAAATGGCTTATTTGAGCCTCTCTCCAGGCCTGTGCCCATGCAGACATTGCTAGCCGATCCTCAACATCTTCACTGAGCCAGATGCTACCAGCTCCACCTCACAACACTGCACTTCAAGCAGATGTCACAAATCCATTGAGGATCGAATCCCCTAAGGGCATGGAAAATCTCTGGAAATGAAGGTATTACTGTCTCTGGATTTTTTTTTTCCCAATCAGAGAATAGCCTTTTTTTATTTAAAGTGTCCTCTATTCGCCGTAGCCAGTTTGGCTCAGTGGTTAGAGCATCAGCCTGTGGACTGAAAGGTCCTGGGTTCGATTCTAGCCAAGGGCTCAACCGGGACCAAGTGCAGGAGGCAAACAATTGATGTGTGTCTCTCACATTAATGTTTCTATCTATCTATCTATCTATCTATCTATCTATCTATCTATCTATCACCTATCATCTCTCCCTTCCACTCTCTCTGAAAAGCAATGGAAAAAATATCCTTGGATGAAAAAAAGGGTCCCCTATTCAAGGGACTTGATTCTTTTTGTTCAGCTACCCTCAGATGGAGCCCATGTCCTCACCCTTACCCCCTGGGTCTCAGAACTCTGTTGTCACCTCTCAAACTGCTCTGTCTGTGTCCCTTCTTCCTCTTTGTGTCCTTCAAATACAGCCTCTCAGAGATGCCTCCCCTCTTCCTACACTCCATCCTCAGGTTGTGGCCCCTCCCTTGTACTCCGCGACACCCAGGCCACCAATTCTGGCACCTCTGCTCCTGCCTCATCCTCATCACTGGGCTTAGTCCTCCTGGTAGCTGTCCCTGCTCGGGCCCATCATTTGTTCCCAGGACCATGCCCTCAGCCTCCTCCCTCATTTTCAGTCTTGCCACTGTCATCCTCTGCTCACACACCCTCCATGACTCCCTATTGCCTACCCAAAAAAGTCTAAACTCTCTGCCTGTCATTCAAGCCCCTGCATGTCTGCCTTGGCAGCCGCCAGCCTCCTCTCCTTCTGTTGTCTTTCCCTCTCTGTGCAGGCCATGTGGATGCGGTGACATTCCCTGAATCACCAAGGTATACTGCTCAGCTCCAAGTTAATGCACATGTCTCAGAGGTCACAACATTGGGTCATGAGTGAACAGACAAGGCAGGAGGGAGAATAGATGGTTCTGGAGCCTTTTCCCAAGGCAAGAGATCCTGAGACGCCTACCCCAAGTCCAAGAACTTTTGGGGCCTCAGTGCCAGCCCACAAAAACACAGGTGGTGATTGTTGAATGACTAAATGTGAATGTCTATCTGAAGTTTTAAATTCTGCCTCCTTCCACTCATCCTGAGAAGTCCTACACACCCCTGAGAGCCTCATTCCCATGCCCTCACTCAGGGATCTTCTATCACTGCCCCTCTAGGCTAGTCCACCTCTGTCCCAGTCTGGACCCTGAGTCAAAAGGCTAGTGTTCACAGGAAGTGAGGCAATGGGTACCCTGGTAGGGCTCAGTATACACAGCCAGGGGTTACCAGGCTCCCCTGAACCATAGGGGGTGAGGCTCACCTCCATCTATCCTCTGCAGCAGGATCCCCCGGATGACATCCTCATAGATGCCCTCGATGGTCAGGGCAGGGCTGCCCACAGCAAGAACATCCCCTTCAAACTCAGGCAGCTCCTGGAATGGAGCTGGGTGAGGAGCTGGGCTGGAGGGGTGGGCTGCTTCGTAGGTGCCAGCTCTAGCTCTGACCCTAGGTACCTGGGTGGCCTTTAAAATGGCCTCCTTTACCTGTATTCCCTCAGGTTGCTGTGCAAATTGATAAAGCAAAGCACATCCCACTTCAACAGGAATAGCACAGGTGTCTCCCCTAGGACCCCCTCCCCCCAGCCACTTCCTCTCAGGAGCCTGTTAGCACCTGAGACCAACCCCTGCCTGGTGCCCCTGAGCCCTGTGCAGCCAGGCCCCTGTGACCTCTCCCCTCAGCCCTTTCCCACCACCTCACTCACCCACCTCCTGCCACACTGGTCTCACTGTTCCCCCAACACACCAGGCACAGGCCTGCCTCAGGGCTTTTGCATATGCTGTGCCCTCTGCCTGGAATGTCCTTCCTTGGGACATGGCTCATGCTTTCAGCTCACTGCCTCTCAAGTGTCATCTTCTCAGGGAGAGCCTCTATGACCATAGCACCCCCCCCAACACACGCGCACTCCCTCTCTGCCTCCTTCCTTCTCTGAAACTTGTGTCACCTGCTAGTATGTGATGCATGTGCCCTCGCCCCAGCTCTCAAGTGACAGGTATCAAGCACTGTCATAGGAGAAGCAGAGGGCATAGTGGAGCCCCAGAGCTCAGGGAACAAAAGTCTCTAACCGTCACAGTGGCTCGGTGAGTGAGCGAGCATTCTGTCCACTTTATAGAGAGACACAGATGCTTGGTCGCCCCACAGGACCTGCCTGCGTGTCCCCTGTTTGCTCACCGCTTTGCAGCTTGGCTCTAGCTGGCTCAGCACAAAAGGCAAAAAGACGCAGAGCTGCCACCCACGGACGAACTTCCTCTGCGCCGAGCCACTGTCCGACTGGAACTTCTGCATGACAACACAGTGGCCAGTCCAGTAGCCCTCTGGGCACCCAGGCCCATGTTCATGCCCTCCCCACAGGCCTCACCTTCAGCACACGCCCCCTGACTTTCTCCAGCTGCTGGGCAGCCTGGTTGCAGTCCAGGGCAGTGGTCAGACACTGGTCTGCCAGCTGCAGGAAGGTGGCCACGCCATCGGCCATGAGCTGGAGGAGGAGGAACTGGGATGACTGCCAGGTAATCCACTCACCGGCCTTATCAGCTTCATTCCCACCCGACTGACACCTCAGCATCCAATCTGCCCTACCAGCCACTTCTCTCAACCTCCTCCTGTCTCAAGACATAGTACCTCCTCTCAGGACCTAGGGATCATCCAGTCAGTGGGTACCTATGTGCAAACTGGTAGAAAGCAGCCTCCCCTCTGGAGGATGGTGCCAGGGTGCCCAGCCTGGGGAGCAGAGAGCCAGCCAGAGTTCAGCCTCATCAGCTGAGCACTCTTGAGCAGTATGCAAATTGAACAATTGTGCCAGGCAGCACTGGGTCTTCTTAATCCCTGCTTCCTTCACTTACCATGTCTATTAGCAGGTCCCATCCCCTTGGCCTTCAAAATATACCCAGCTTCTCTCCACCAACAGTACCCAACTAGTTGGGGCCTCCTCCACTCCTGCCTCCCATAGCCCATGCTCCCCAAGGCAGACGTGGCTTCTTAACTTTAAATTTGGTTACACCCCTCCCCTGCTCACAAACCTGCTGTGGCTCCCCATTGCCCTTGGGACAGAGCCCAGCCTCTTAACCTCATACTGAGGGCCCTGACACACCTCACTGGCACATCTCCCACCTTTCTGCCCTCCCTTGAAACCTACAACACAATGTCTCTAAATTGCTTTATTTTCCCAAAGGCAGACAAGCTTTCTCACTTCCCAGCATTTATACACACTGTTCCCTCTACCCAGGACATGGCTCAACCCCCATTCCTCTGACTGCTGCCCCAGCTTGGAAGTCTTCTCCTGGAAGTCCTCCCAACCCTTGAGATGGATCAAGCACTTCCTCAGGGCTCCCATGGCACCTTGTGCATCCCCACCCCAGCCCTGTTCATCACATTTGATCATTGCCTGGTCATGGGTTCATGTCTACATGACACTGGGAGCCCAGCGAGGGAAGGCCATGTCTTACATGGTCACCATGACCTCCCTAGCACACATGTGGCACCTGCTCAGTGAAGACTGTTGCCCTTGCCTCCCTCCTCCCAGCCTCCCACTCACCCTCACCTGCTGTGCGAGATCTTGGGCCCCAAACACCAGACTTCGTGCTCCAAGGAAGCCAAAGGGTACCATCAACCGCCCCAAGCGACCCCGGCTCCGCTCAGCCTCACGGTAACAGGTCTGCATCAGCTCTGGATCCCATGGCATCTCACCAAATGAGTAAACCTGTGCTCCAATGACAGTCAGGTGAGAAAAACACCATCAGCTGATGGAAAAGCAGGGCCAAGGACTTCACAGCCAATTCATCAAAGGAAAAACACAAATGGGAACACATCTTACCTTGGTTATCACCACAAAAATGCATGATAAAAGTAACAGTGAGGTATGGTGTGATGGACATAAAATGGCAATAAAATGTGGAAAAAAGATAATATGTGGTGCTGGCCTGACTGAGGGGAAATGGGCACACTCAGCCCTTTTGGCACCTATGCCCACCACCCGATGGCCTCTCTGTGCTGGGCCATCTGCATAAGTGGAGTAATCCAACACCATCTGTGCCCTCAAGGAGCTCACAGAAAAGTTTGGGGAGATAGACTGTAGGCAATCAACCGCAGTGGTGTGTAAATGCCTTCATAAGGAGGGAAGCTCAGGCGGCAGCAGATGCAGAGGGGCCAGGGAAAGTTCCTGGAGGAGGTGATTATGAAATGGATGCTTAACAAGTTGAAGGTTTCCTGATGCACAGCAGGCGCTCATTTAATATCAGAACTGAGCTGACCTGCATGGAGCAGAACTGTCTGGGGATGGGTGACCTCTGGCTAAACAGAGGAATAACAGGAGGAAGTTTGGGGGGAAGGTGACTCCACACTGATATTATTAAGTGATACTCTTGTCCTCTTACTCCTTTTCCCCACATTTAAACTGTGCCCCAATGACCATACCATGGTGGTCCATAATAAGTAAAAAGCAGCCTGGAAAAAAAGTTGTTTCGAGGTTTTTCAGAAGAGAAGGTTGTCAAACAACAAAGATGCAAGGTGCATGCAACTCTTGTATGAGTTAATGGCCCAGTGAACCCCTCACCAGCAAGACCTCACCTCTTTCCGCAGCCGGGCGCCGGAGGGACTCCCACGCAGGTGGCGAGACAGGCGGTCCATGCCCTGGGCTAGGAGGGTCTGCACCGCCGCGAGCGCTGCTTGCACCGTGTTCAGCAGAGTCTGCGTGACGCGAGGCAGCTGCTCGTCGACCTTCCCGCGCAGGCACGACTCCAGGGGGCCCTGGACCTCGGCTGAGAGTGCAAAACACTGGCCTGGGTCCCCTCAAGGTGCTGGGCAAATGGGGTCGTGGGGAGACCCTGGGCTCACCAGGGTGAGGTGGGCGGGACGCTGACTCGCAGCGCGGTCTCCACCCATTTTACTGAGAAACGGAGGCTTCCAGTGCGGGGGGGGGGGGGGGGGGGGCACAGACTCAGGGCTCAGGAGCGCAAGCGGGAAGGCAGAGTCCGGGTTCCAGCCGGTTCTCTGTAACTGAGCGGAGAGGGGAGCACCTCCGCCACCTGACTGAACAACCCGCGTGAAACGTGCCGCTACCTGGGCCTCGTGTCCTTTCCAGACCGAGTTTCACCCGCTCCATCCCTGGCTGGGCTCCTTTCCCACGGTCCCGCCCTCCTTCCTGACCCCGCCCCAAGCCACGCCCACTCCCCCACCTCGTCCCCTCCCGCCACGCGGCGCCCTCGGTTTCTCCAGCGCTGCCTCGGTCTGGTCGTCTGGTCCCAGACGCTAGGTCCCGCCCCTTACACCCACCCAGCTCCCCCTTTCCGCTCAGGCTCCCCGCGGGCCTCCGTCGGGCCCGCCTCGTCTAGACCCCGCCTCGCCAGGCCCCGGCCCCCGGGCCTCACCCCGCAGCTTCCCTGCCACGCGCCCCCGCAGCCTCAGCATCTGGTCCACGTCCGGCCGGAGGGTCCTCTCCAGGGCCGCAAGCAGCTCGTCCTTTTCGGGCTGGAAGGCGCGGAGCCCCGCAGAGGCCCCGGCCAGGACGGTGGCGTGAACCGCATCCAGGAGCTGCCCGGCCAGCCCAGGGGCCAGCAGCAAGGGATGGAGGGGTGGGAGCAGCGAGGACGCGGAGAGAGAGGGAGAGTTTAGGCGACGGTCGCGGGAAGGGCGAGGCTGGGTGCCCGGGTCTGGCTCCCGGCCCCTCCGGGCCCCCACCCCCGCCACCGTGTGTTCCTGCGGCACCTCCTACATCCCGCCAGGTACCTCGGTCCAGGCCCAGGCTCTGGCTCGGCCGGCCCCCCGCAAGCCAGGCTGAGTCTGGGCTCGCAGCCCCGGCAGCAGCTCCCACATCAGCACTGCGGTCAGCACCTGCAGGAGAGGGGGCCGTGGGCTCCGCGGAAGGCCGGGAGGGTTCCTGAGGGCCCCGGTGCGGCCTTGAACAGCACTGACCTCCGCGTCCGAGCCCAGCGTCATGTCGTCATGGCCAAAGTGGCCTTGGTGCTGCCGGTAGAGCCGTATGGCCTCCAGGAAGGCATGCGCGGCGGGAGCCTGACTCCGCTGCAGGACTGGGGGGTCGGGGGAGAGGCGGCTCCTCAGGGCCCGCTCACCCCTCCTCTGCTCTCATGTCTGCCGGGCTCCCCATCTCCCCGAGAGGAAGGAAGCCCTCTGCCTCCTCACCGGGTCCCAAACACCCAGGTCTCACCCACCTCCAGACCTTTGCACAAGAAGCGCCCTCCGCGGGGAAAACGCTCCTGCAAGACCATCAGTCCGTAAGGAGCCTTTATACGGTGTAGGGAAGGCATCCCCCGCCGGCAGTCACAGACCAGGCTGCACCGCATTCCCCGCTGCCCAGTTGTATATGTTGGTCCTGTTCCCTTTACCACATGGTCGGCCCCTCATCTTTTTTGGACCCCAACTTTGACATCTCCTCCTCTTAGAAGCCCTTCCTGATCCCCCAGGGGAAGCTCCCACAAGGCTGTCCCCCATCACAGCCCTATCCCATCTGTCTCCCGCCACAACCTATTTTATAGGTAAAGAAACTGAGACTTGGAGTGGATCCCACAGTCAGCAGGAGCAGAGCCCTCTGACCCCAAGCCAGGAGCCCCCACTGCTTGACCTTCCCCAGAACCCACCTGTGCCACGAAGCCGGATGCCACCCTGCAGGGCAAGCCTCCACGCACGCTGCGCCTCCCCTGTGGCTGCAGAGAAACAGAGATGCCTTCGGAAGGGGTGCTGCAGGAACAGGGGAAAGTTCACCGGCATTTCCAGGAGGGGGTCAGGCTCTTCCTGTGTGTGGTCTGAAAGCACACAAAGGTCACATCTTCATTCATTTGCTCTACAATCATTCATTCAACTAGGAGAAAATGACCATGAAATACTTAGAGGAGACCCTGGCGTGGGCAGTTGCTCAATATGCATAAACCATGCTCTAGCTGCAGTATCCTTATTCCAGCTCCGTCCCAAGGGAAAGGTGCCCGGGGCAGACATGAGCAACTCTTCCCAGCACTGTTTCTCAGCCTCTGCATCCTTCTCAACACACTGGCCTGGGCAGCCACCAACAGCCTATCCTGGTTGGCATGTGATCTGAGCCCTGCTTGCTGTGGGGTGCTGGAGCCAGCCACGCCCAAGTTCAAACTTAGCCAAGCCATTTTCTATACACAGGGCACAGTTTTTCATCTCTCTGATCCTGTAAAATGGGCTCAAAAGTATTATCAATGGCCTAGAATGGTTGGGAGGACGCAGTGAGTGAATTTAAGTTTGTTTAATTTATTTGGGGTCTCCTAAAATCCTCAGTGTTTTGTTCTGATTTCCAGAGTAGTACATACAGACCGCAGTAAAATAAAATAATCCAGAAGGTAGAAGTTCCTGGACATCCCAGCCCTTCAACCGCAGCCCCTGGGGATTATAATAGCTGTTAACAGTCTGGGGACATTATTCCAGATTTTAAAATCTGCACAAAGATGCATGGGGTGTATTGTTGTAACAAGATGGGGTTTCCTGGTCTATAAGTTGCCTTTTGGCTCCTGCATACACGTGGGACACCGCCAGCGGCTGCTCAGCTTTCCTTTCTAAGGGCCGGGCCATAACTTATTTAATCAACCCCAAAGGATGGGTATGCATGTGGTGGGTTCCACATCCTCAACATTTCTGTAGACTGTCCTTATTGCTGTATTTGCATCATTTGGTGGCAAGATAGCTCCTGAGTGAAGCCAAGGGTACAATTCTGGCTCCGAGCCTTACTAATTGTGAGCGACGGTCCTCAGCCTCAGTGTGTGCATCTGCGGAATGAGGTAGCTAGTGATGGGGCTGCCTGCTGGGTGGATTCGAGGAGATAACACGAGTCCTCATTAGATGCGTCCAGCCCAGTTAAGCTGCTCCTTTCCCTGTTCCTGCACTGTGTGTCATGGGGGGAGGAAGAGAGAGAGAAAGAGAGGAGGAGGGGGAGGGAGGGGAGGAGAAGGGGTAATGGAGGGAGGGAGTTAGAGAGAAGGAGGGGGAAGGGGAGGAGAAGGAGAGGGTAATGGAAGGAGAGAGAGAGGGAGGAAGTTAGAGAAAAAGAGAGAGAAAAAAAAGGAGGGGGAGGAGAAGAGAGAATGGAAGGGAGGGAGGAAGGGAGAACCCTCCAGGAAACAACTAAATGAACAATACACCCAGCACCAAGTTGCACGATTTCCCCCCACCAGTGCCCATCCCCCACATACTTGCTTTTACCCTTTGCTACTTTGATTCCGGTCCAGTGACCAACCTCTTTCACTCTGATGAGAGTGGGTGTTTCTCTTTCTAGAGTCAGGATGCTTACCCAGAAACAATGCTGTCCCCCAAGGGACACTTGGCAATGTCTAGAGACATATTTGGTTGTCACACTTGGGTTTGGGACTGCTATTGGTGTCTAGTGGGTGGAGACCAGGGATGCTGTTCAACACCCTGCAGTACACAGGGCGACCCTCACTGCAAAGAATGATCAGGCCCTAGTGTCAACAGCACTGAACTAGAGACGCCTGCTTTTGGGGTCCCCAGGAGCCTTACCCGAGGAGTCTGGGCAGAGAGTGTCCAACAGGTGGAGATATTCACGCTGGGAAGTCAGGACTGTGTACCCTGTCAGGGCCGTGGAGCCCAGAGGACGGCTCCCATTTTCATATTCCTACAAAAGGTGTCCAAAGAACCACTTTGGGACAAGTCTAAACTGTGGCTTCCATGCCTCATCATAGGATCAGGGGAAGGTTTGGGGTTAGCTGGGGAAATCCTCCACCTCCCCTCCCTGCCTCCACTGCTCTTTCCCCCTCCTCCATAGCAGAGCACCCAGCCTCCACCGTGTGCCGGGCCAAGTGCTGTTGAGGATTATCTCATTGGATCAGCGCAGCCCCTTGCTTTGTAGACCATCATCACCCATTTCACAGAGGTGGAAACTGCATTCCAGGGCAACAAGTGACCTGAAGGAATTCCCCAGCCGGGAAGCAGGGCACGGGTATGGGCATGATCCACGCAGGCCTAACATGGTTTCAACCTCGGCTCTGCTGACAACCATGAGGAAGCCCCTACCCCTGTCCTGGGCCTCAGTTCATCCACCTGGCACAACAGGAGATGGTCGCCCACTGCAGGCCAAGCACACAGGGCCCCTTGCTTGATTCAGGCTAGATGACTGAAGAAAGGAGAGGGGCTATGCTGATAGCTAGACCCCCAACCCCACTCTGGGGAGCGTGGGATGGAGAATCTGGAGGCCAAAGGGACACAGGTCACTCACTCACCTCCCTGTGGCTGAACCACTCCAGGTGGCCATCCCCACGCAGGACACAGAAGATCGGCTGCCACTGGGGCGGGTGGCCCCGCAGCTGGATCAGGGGTCCTCGGTGCTCACGGACTCGGGGAAGCTTCTGTGGAGGAGGAGCCCTTGGGTACTGGGGCACTGGCCAGTGTTCCAGTGTCCAGATCACTAGGACAGCTCCCACTGTGTCCCAGGTGCCACTAAGTACAGAGCGCGTGGGTGCTGCTATGTGGCACTCCTGTTCTTTATCAAGCACTCTCATAGCATGCACTTGTGTGGGGTCCTTCCAAATATGAACTGATTTATCTTCCACACAGCCCTGAGACAGGGCAGTCTTGTCATCTCCACTTCATCTGGAAGTGGACCCTTCCCCACTTGATTCTCAGATGAGATCCCAGCCCTGGCCAACACCTTGATTGCAGCCTGTGAGAGACGCTGAAAGAAAGGACTCAGAGAAGCTGCATCTAGATTCCTGATTCACAGCAACTGTGAGATAATAAGTGTGTGTTGTTTTAAGCTACTGATCTGTAGTATATTGTTACACAGCACTCACTAACCAATACAAGTGGTGTTGCTGGGTCATGGGGCAGGTGTAGTTTAACTGTATGAGTGAAGGCCTGGCCTCTGTCCACAGACCCCACCGTCAGGCAGGAGGACATTTTCTTTGTCCTGTTTCATTTCCTTTGTCACTCTTCGTACTACCTGAATTGTGTGTTTTGTGTCATCACTGGGTCCCAGAGCAGTGTCTGGTACATAGTTGGTGCTCGTTACATATTTAATGAATCAATTAACTGCAATTGTAATATTTTGATTCTTTGGTGGGATGGTGGGAACTCAGGTGTGTTTGTTAATGATTCTCCATACCTTTTCCCAGCTATGAGAATTTTCATAACAATATTTTTTAAATGTTATTATAGAAATTATATAGCCTGGCCAGTGTGGCCCAGCAGTTGAACATCGACCTATGATTCAGGAGATCATGTTTTGATTCCTGGTCAGGGCACTTGCCCAGGTCGTGGGCTTGATCCCCAGCAGGGGCCATGCAGTAGGGAGCTGATCAATTACTCTCTCATCATTGATGTTTCTGTCTCTCTCTCCCTCTCCCTTCCTCTCTCTGAAATCAACAATATATATATAAAGGAATTATATATAAAATAAAAACATATAAAATAAGTATTATATAAAATGTTCAAACTGAAGCAAGGGGAAGTCCCTCCACACTGCTTGAAACCCAATGTCAGCTGTGGCCTGGCCCAGGTGGCTGAAACCAGCAGCAGGTGGTGTAAGGTGCAGGTGGGGGTGACACCCAGGCCCCATGATGCCCCAAGAGGGACAGGGAGAGCCCTGGTTAGGAGGGGGCTCAGTGTCCACAGTGCCAGGGAGCCCCCATCTCAGGGCAGGCATAGTTGGGAGAAGAGGCATCTGAGAGAAGTGGGAAAACTCACAACCCTGATAGGGCAGGGGACCCAGTGTCAGTAAAGAATATGAGTCCAAGTGCAAATCATGCCTCTGCCTCTTGCTGACAGTATGACCTTAGGCAGATCACTTTGCCTTTCTGTGCCTTGGTTTCTTTGCTGGTCAAAGACCCATTTCTTGGGCTGGTGAGAACTGAGTATGTTGTGCCAGGCACAGGGAAGACCTGGGTGCCATTGCCAGCTCAGCAGACATGTGGAGCTAGAACCAAGCAGCTCCAGGCTCCTCTGTTCCATCCACAGACTATTCCTGTACTATGTGCAGTCACTGTGCGGGCATGAGAAGTGGGGATG
The DNA here is from genome assembly GCF_964146895.1 of Miniopterus schreibersii. Classification (NCBI taxonomy): domain Eukaryota; kingdom Metazoa; phylum Chordata; class Mammalia; order Chiroptera; family Miniopteridae; genus Miniopterus; species Miniopterus schreibersii. The sequence continues at coordinate 73,440,540 of NC_138105.1, read as the reverse complement.
AGGGGAAGAGAAGACTATGCCTGGCCCCTGCCCTAGCACAGCAGACCCCTGGAGGTGACTAATGTGTGACCTGGGGTTTTGCTGGAGAAGCAGTGAGATGGGGGTCTCAGAAGAAGCGCCCAACTCAGGCAGGGGCCATGGAAATCCAGGAAGGCTTCCTGGAAGAAGTGGCAGATGAAGTACACGGAGTATCCAGTGGCCTGGGCTGGACGCTGCGGACACAACAGAGACCAAGACATATCCCGTTCTGTTCTCTGCAGCTCACAGAGCAGCCAGTGCTGTGTCCTTGAATGTGGCACTCAGGGCAAGCTTTTTCCAACCTCAGGCTTTTGTACTGGCTGTGCCCTCTGCCTACAATGCCCTTCCCATTCTGGGCTACAGATCTGGCTCCTTCTCATCCTTTACATCTCAGATCAACTGTACCCAACTGTACCCAACAGTGCCCTTCCTCTTGATTTCTTAGCACCTATCAGAAGTTATCCTGCACCATGATATTAACTTTTGGGGGTCATTTTCCCCAATCAGACTGTGAGCTCCAGAGAACAGAGTGGAATATGTCTTGGTCTCTGCTGTGTCCCCAGTGTCCAGTCCAGGATGTGCCAGTGAATGTTACAGTCACCCTAGGTTTTGGCACCAGCAAGGACAAAGGTGTGAGAAGTGCCCCCCCCACACACACACACTGAACCAACGGCCCCTGCAGACTCGCTCACTCAGCAGCCCTCCACCTTCATTTGTGGCACCCACTTTGCTGTGCAGCAATTGGCATCCAGCCAGCTCCTGGGGGACTAGCTCCCGGGAAATCTGCTGCAGGACAGAGGCTGCCAGCTGCACGCGGTATTGGGGCAGGAAGTTCCTCAGCAGGGCATCCACCTGACCTGCAGGGACAAGGGAACAGCGAGGTGGCTGAATCAGGCCACCTACTCAAATCCAAAAGCTACCCCATGCTCCAAGTTCCATTTACCCTTAGCCCTCTGCTGTCTGTTTCCATCCACATGAGGGAAAGGGGGAGTTAAGGGGCTCTGGCTTAATTTGTAACTGATGCACAACAAACTTTAATTGTATAAAGCATAGAATTTAATGAGCTTTCACACATGTCCACCCCCAGAAACCACGATCAAGATAATGAACAGTTTCATTGCTCCTGAAAGTTTTTTCATGCCCCTTACCTAGAGAAATATTCAGAATCTTTTAAAAGCCTTACCCCAGCACAGAGAAACTTTCTGAAGTGATGGAAGTATTCTGTATCCTGTTCTAAGAGGTGATCACACAGGTGTTAAAGTTCTTCAAGCTGTTCCCTTAAGATGCACGCACTTGACTATATGTAAAACATACAGTCCATCCCGCTGCCTGGAATGTGGGCCTAGAATGGCTGGAGCTTCAGCAGCCTTTATGTGCCATGAGGTGACTTCAGGCACAGAAACCACTCATGGTAGAACCATGAGATGGAAGAAGTTGGGTTATCTAACTTTTACCAGCATATCTGCCACTGTACCCCCATAGGAGAGAGTACTAAATCTTTGCCTTAAGCTACTACAGAAAAAACCTGATAACTTGACTTTTCCTAATCTAGATCATGAGTTCATTATATTCCGTGCCCAGCACACAGTAAATACTCAACCATGTGTATGGGGGATGAAAGGTACTGGCTATTCTTTGTCTCAAATCAGAACTGTCACTCAGTCTCTGGGGTCCACACAGAGGGATCTATTGACCCCTGCCCACCTTGGGGGAAGGATTATCCCCCAAGATGTTTGGGCCCAGGGCACCCCCCACCTGACCCATGCCCCATACCCTAAACCCATGCCAAGTCAGGTTACCAGATTTACCAAATAAAAGTACATGACACCAGTTAAATTTTAATTTCAGGTAACTAAGGAATTATTTTTTAGCATAACTATGCCCTCATGCAAAATTTGGGACATATACTAAAAAATTATTTATTACTTCTCTGGAATTCACAATAGGGCACCCCATGTATCTGACAACCCTGAACACTCCTCCCCATCCCCACCCCTCCTGACCCTAGCTCACCCCTCAGGTGCTGCTGCTGCCGCTTGTCCAGGGGGCTTGAAGGCCGCCCGCCCATCTTGCTGCTGTGTCCAGGATCTTCTAGTGTGAAGCAGACATCCCTCTCCAACCCACAGCTCCCCAGGTTCCTCTGCTCAGGGACACCCTGGTATCAGGGCAGCCTGTGAGGATCCTGGATGCTGTGGCTATCAGTGTCTGGGGTCAGAAGCCAGAGCTTGGCCCCCCATTGTGTGTTGAGAGGGTGACGATGCCCGCCCCCTGCCCCACCCCACCCTGCACCTGCGTCCTCCCAACTCCCCTGGGGCCAAGGCCCCAGAGCTGCTGGTTTCTGTAGGGGCTGCCCCAGCAGCCTCAAGAGTGAGTGCAGGGGTGGGAGACAAATATTCTGGCTGGCTTTGGAGGAGGAATGCAGGGCAGATATCTGGCAGGACCAGGCAACCAGTTGGTGTGTGCAGGGCAAGAAAGGATGGGCAGGGATAGGGTGTCTATCCTCACCTGATGCCCACCCCACTGTGCCTGCCCCATGCTGGGCAATGTTGGAGGGATTCAGCCCTGGCTCAGCCACCAGGAGTCCCCAGGCTGGGGAGACAGAGCAAGCCCACACCCCCCGTCCCCAGGGTGAGTATTGGGACTGAGGGAGCAAGTGGTGGGGTCCCAGATGACGACGGTAGGGGAGAGGGGGTCGAGTAGGAGGCGTGGAGATTTAAGAGGAGCACTGGCTCCTCCCTCATCCCCAGCACCTCCCCCAGCCCCACCCACCAAGCATTCATCTCATCTCTATTTCATTCTTTAAGTGACTCTTAAAGGTGCCCTCACTCTCAGGCCCCAGCCCATCTCCGGCACATCCCAAATTCCAAGCCCTGACCTCTAGCACCTCCTGTGGTTCCCCATACCCTAGGGGGAAATGCCAGGCCCTGCAGAGCCCCCAGTCTCAATGGTTCCCTCCAGCCCACTCACTTCCCTGCAGCTGCCGCAGCCCCCATGGACCATTCTAGGCACGCCAACAAAAACTGTCAGGTAGCCGGCTGGGTGTGGCTCAGCAGTTGAGCATCAACCTAGGATCCAGGAGATCGCGGTTCGATTCCCAGTCAGGGCACATGCCCAGGTTGCGAGCTCGATCCCCAGTCAGGGGCAGGCAGGAGGCAGCTGATCAATTACCGTCTCATCATTGATGTTTCTCTCTCTCTCCCTCTCCCTTCCTCTCTCTGAAATCAATAAAGATATATTAAAAACAAACAAAAAAACTGTCAGATAATAAAGTTAAGGGGCAAAAATGGAACAGGACAGGACAGAAAATGCTAGGGGCAGGAAGGGGTCGGGATGAGATGCTGCACCAAGACCTGAAGGAAGCGAGGGCTCAAGCCATACAAAATAGCTGGAGGAAAGAATTGGCAGGGGGCACAGCACATGCAAAGACCCTAAGGTGGGAACAACACAAAGTGGGTGGGATGGAAAAGGGTGAGGGGCAGATGTTAGGAGAGGAGGATGGGGGTCACAGGGGCCACAAGGGGACTTATGGGCCAATAGGAAGGGTGAGTTTCACCCAAGGTGAAAAAGAACCACAGGCAGATCTGGTGCAAGGACAGCTGCTGTCATGAGGAGAGGGGCACAGGAGAGGTGACGCGCCTCAGGAAGGGTCCCACTTGTGGGGTCTCCGTGCCACTATCATTTTTCCTCTGCTCTGGCAACCCCTGCCCTGGACTCTGCTCCAGGGGTCATGGCCACCTGTGCTTGCTCAAGCCCATGGCTGGGCAGCCTTCCTTTCAGCTCCCCTCCCTCCTTTGCTTTTCTCAACCTATTTCCTTCCCCTCTGGCCCTGGACCACTTCCTCACTCTCACATCTGAGTGACTGACACCAACAAGTCGTTGAAGGAAACTTCTCTTTCTGTGGTTTCAACTTTGAGGTTTCAATTCCCATGTCCCCTTCAGATGCCTCTGTGGGACACCCCCGGGCACCCATGCTCCCTACACTCTGTGCCCACTAGTCTCCCACACTGAGGTCCCAGGAGCCAGAGAAGCTGGGTGGGCCCAGCAGATGAAAATGCTGCAGCCCTGGCACAGCTGTGACTAAAGAGGAATCTTGGTCCAGCTGGTGTGGCTCAGTGGTTGAGCATCAACCTATGATCCAGATCAAGGTTCGATTCCCCGTCAGGGCACATGCCCAGGTTTCAGGTTCAATCCCCAGTTGGGGCTCATGCAGGAAGCAGCCAATCGATGTTTCTCTCTTACATTGATGTTTCTCTCTCTCTCTCTAAAATCGTAAGAACATATAAATAAATAAATAAACACAATGGCTGTGTGCAGTAGGAACGCTGCCAGAGTGTGTGTAGTGGGTTGAACTGTGTCCCACCAGAAAGATACATCCACAGGTCACTATAAAAAAAACAGAAAATAACAAGTGTTGGTGATGATATGGAGAAACTGGAACCCTCGTGCACTGTTAGTGGGAACGTAAGATGGTACATCTGCTGTGGAAAATAGTATGGAGGTTTCTCAAAAAATTAAAAAATTACCATATGACCCAGCATTTCTATTTCTGGGTATATCCCTTAAAGAACTGAAAGCAAGGTCTCAAAGAGATATTTGTACACCAATGTTTATAGCAGCATTAGTCACAAGAGCTAAACCATGGAAGCAACCCAAGTGTCCACAGATGAATGGAAAAGCAAAATGTGGTTCATCTACACAGTGGAATATTATTTAGCCATAAAGAGGAAGAAAACTGTAACATATGTGACAACATGCATGAATCTGAGGACATTATGTTGAGTAAAATAAGCCAGACACAAAAGGACAACTACTGTATGATCCCATTTATATGATGTCCCTAGAATAGTCAAATTCACAGAGACAGGAGTAGAATGGTGGGCTAGGGGAGGGGGAGTTACCGTTTAATAGGGACAGAGATTCCGTTTGGGAAGATGGAAAGTTCTGGAGATAGATGGTGGGGATGGTTTACAACAGTGAGAATGTACTGAACTGGACACCTAAAAATGCTTAAGATAGTAAACTTTATGTTATGTGTATTTTAACACATACATACACAATATGTCCACGTCCTAACCCTGGAATCTCAGAATGTGACCATATTTGGAATAAGGGTCTTTACAGATGCAATCAGCTAAGGCTCCTGAGAGGAGTTCATCTTGGATTTAGGGTGGTCCTATATCCAAAGTCACTGTCCTTAGTAGAAGAGGACACAGAGAGACACATGAGAAAGCCATGTGATGACAGATGCAGAGACTAGAGCGATGCAACACCACCAAGGGTTGTTGGTCACCCCTAGAAGCCAGGAGAGGAGCCTGGGACAGACTTCCCCTCAGAGCCTCCAGAAGGAGCCAACCCTGCCGCCACCTTGATTTCACACTGCTGGCCTACAGAAGTATGAAATCAATCTTGTGGTACTTTGCTACACAGCCCCAGGAAACTGATTGAGGGTACCCATTCCTGTCCTCCACCTGCTGGGACAAGGGCTTCGAGTCAGCCTGTGAGCTCCTTGTCCCACTGGCCACCAAGTACCACAAGACAGTGGAGACTTGGAGCAAAGGCTCCTTTTAATATCTGGGAAGGGCTAGTGGACAGGCCCTGTCAGCACCATGTGGCTTTTCTAAAGTGAAACCTAGAGCATGACAGTGGAGGGGCCCAGCCCTAGAACGTCCCAGCCCCCTCAGGTCGCACATGGTCCCAACTGTGGTGTCCCTAGGGATCAGCTACAAAGTGGAATGCTTCTCGAACGGCACGGTCAAGAGTCGAGCTGCTGCCTCATCCAGGAACCAGCAGAGTTTCCCAGTGTGGGGCTGGACAAGGGCGGCAGGGAGCAGGCTGTCTTGCTTGTCCTCCAAAATGCGCTGCGTGAAGAGGGTATGATTGTGAGGACCGGCTGCACCCCTGGCGCTCCTCAGAGCTCTCAGGCCCCCCATGGACTAAGCTACTCTCTAGATGTGATGTCACTCTTCCAGCTGTCCCAGCTTAAAACGGCAGGGACAGGTCCCTTCCTTTCTATCATCTGTAACTATAATATGGGTTTGGCACAACTTTTCTGCAAAGACCAGAGAGTCACTATTTCGGTTCACATATGGGCATGTGTGTTCCAACAAACCTTTATTGGTGGACACTGAAATCTGAATTCTGTTGAATTTTCACATGTCCAGGGATATTCTTCTTTTGATTTTCCCTCCCAACTGCTTAAAAAGGTAAAAACTTTTCTTGGCTGGTGGGACTTGGCCCAGGGCCGTGGTGGGTCAATCCTCTAATGTGACCTCATGGTGAGTGGGCATTATAAACACTGCTTTTTGCCAGCTAGGCCTGCCCCAAGAACTCTGTGCTTATAATCAACTGGCTTCTGATCATGACCCTGTGAAGTCAACTCTGTTCTCACCCCATTTTACAGTCTGGGAAACTAAGGCTCCAGGAGGCCTCTCTCAGGGAATCCATGGGGAGGGGAGCCCTCATGACCCACCTTGTAGATGGGAAAGTTGAGGCTGGGGAGGGGGTGGTGACCTGAGGCCATGGTAGGCACCACTGGCAGGGACATGGATCTGCTGTACTCTTAAGAGTCTGTATCCCAAACCGCAACATTAGCCACCCCTGTGAGGACATCTGGGCCCAATGGTTTGGGAGAAAGAATTATTATTTATTTATATTTAAAAATATTTCTAGTTTCTCCTATAGTTGTTGGTCTTTTCAATGATGGCAATTAAAATATTTTTTCATTTAGTTTTAGTATCTTAATTTAGTTTATATTTTCCTAAAATATTATGTATAACTATACCTCCTTTCTTATTCCTACATTTGATTTTTCTTCTTCTTGATCAGCTTTGCCAGGGGGTTGTCTATTTTTTGGACCTCTTTACCATTAAATTTTTTAAAATATCAACCAATTCATTAATTTCTAACTTTGCTTTCATTTATTCCTTCTGCTGATTTTACTTAGATTTATATTATTGCTCATTTTTCTAATTCAAGAGTAAAGTGCTTGATTTGTTTATTCAACAGTTTTCTATTAATATTTTAAAAAATATTCTAATGCTATGAATTTACCTCTGAGTGTAGCTTTGGCCTCATCAATTTCATTATGTAATTATTCATTTCTAACTAGCCTGTAACGGCAGTTTCCATCTCCCCTTCAACCAATAATTACTGAAGTACCTTGGGATCTGGTACTTCCAGCACAATAACACCTGGGATCATATTCTATCCCTAGACTCACATGCCTGTAACCTTCCTGGGAATGGAGCCCCCAGCTTTACCTTCAGAACAGCTGCCTTGCCTTCTCCAGTTGCCACAAAGATGACAGTTCGGGCTGCGTTCAACACAGGAAGTGTGAGGGTCACACGCTGTGGAGGTGGCTTTGGGGAGTCACTAATAGGGGCCACAATCTTCTCCCGTTCCTGGGGGAGGGAGACCAGGTAGAGAGAGGAGGACAATGTCACTTCAAGTTCTTGAGTACTCATGCAAATCACGCATAATTCACCCATCATTCCATCCCACCCTACTAATCCTCTGGTACTTGATATAAGGCCCCTATTATAAGATGGGTAAACTGAGGCGCAGAAGGATTTAGCCCAGTGGGCATGCCTATTAGCAGAAGCTGACTCAAACCCTGTTTAGGCACCTCCTGGCCTCCCTCTGGAAGCCCCAGACAGCAGAGGCCAGAGCTCAGTGCACTTGGGGCCTGTTGGGTGCACGCACCTGCAGGAGGGGATGGTCTGGGAAGAGTGAGCAGGTATGTCCATCAGGTCCCACTCCCAGGATCAGCAGGTCAAAAACTGGGATGGAGTCCCCTTGAAAGGCCTGGGTGGGAGAAGACAGTCCACAGAGATTGTGAGGAAGGGGCTCGAAGAACACAGAGACAATTGTTTCAGAAAAAGAATCACAAGTAGATATAACAAAGAGAGCAATGCTCAGTCTCACCTGCATAAAAGGGACTCTAAATCTACGAGGTTCTACGTTTCACCTGCCCAACTTGCCAAGAGTCTGGGGACACAACTGTCTCCAAGATGTGAAGACCCAGGCCAGCTACCAGTGTGTCAGAGGTGAGGGCACCCTTGGGGACCCCAGGGCAGGGCAGTGGCCTATCAAAGGAGGAATTCTCAAAGGGGTCAGCCGACTGACCCCAGGGGAGTTTCTGCCAATGACAATCACACAGTGCTACCTACAAAGCTGCTGTTTCACTGGGAGTAGTCATCATGTGGACAAGGTCTCCCTTTGGCTGCTCCAAGGGACTCACCTGTCTCAGCTTCTTGGCATAGTCCTCTGCTGCCTCCTCCACTGGAAGCTGGGGGTTAATGGTGATCACCTGGCTGTCGGGGATGGGCAGCTTGGAGAGCAGGTGGGTCTGTGGCACATGAAGAGACAGTGTCACCAACAGTAATGCACAGGTCATGGAATTGTGGGTTTGCACGTGTGCCCACATGGATCATCCACGCCTGTATGAGTCAGGATCCGGTGGATTCCCAGTGTCGATCCGCCTGGAGACTTTCAAGTCCATTAAGACTGGGGGTTTCCTGGCCCTTGCTTTCACCTGTCTGGCCAACAACACTGTTTGAAAGCCCCCATGGTTCCTTGGCACTTGGGATAAAACCCAGCCCCTCTGTTCCCTCCACAAGGCCTTGCTGACGTTCTTACTCCAGCCTATACACAAGCTATACACTGGGGGAGGTCAGGCTGGGCAGGTTGAAACCCCGGCTCCCCCACTGGCCACTAGGCGACTCAGGCAGGTAAGTGCCCTTCTTCTGGTCTCAGTTACCCCATCTATGAAATGGAGGTACTGACAGCCACTGCCTCATAGGCTATTGTGGGGTTTCATGAGATGATGTGGATCAAGCGTTTGGTAATCGGTAAACCTTCCTTACCACACACACAAAAAAGAGAAAGAAAAAAAGGAAAATAATCACCTCAAGCTTCTATGCAAAAAGAATGCAACACAATCAGGACCCATGTGACCGGAGGCTCCTCTCCTGGTCAAGCCCATCCCTCCCACACCTCCCACACCTCCCACACCTCCCACACCTCCCTGGACAGGTTTTTCTCCTCCAGGCAGGAGGAGCGAACGCAGACAAAGCCGGGGAACCCAGGACAGACCACGGCTCCTCCAAGCCTGTTATCCAGCTTCTAAAACGCTGAGGCCGGGGTTCAAAGACAACCCGCCTCGGAGGTCATAACGCAACAAGTTGCATGGAGACCATGGAGAACTCGTCCAGGTTGTAGAGAAGGAAACTGAAGTGCAGGCTCCACGCCAGAACCCTCCAGCCTGGCTCTTTCCGTAACTCTGCGCTCGCACCAGGATGCGGCACCTGAACTTCCCTAGATATCTGGCATGGGCCACTATGCGTCACTCCAGCCTTTACCCAGACCGTTCCCTCAGCCTGGCTGCCCGATAAAGCACGAAGAGGGGCTTCGAAGCCCCTACCGGCCCATCCAGGTGGCACTGCGGGTGCAGCCTAGGTGGGACCTCAGGGCACCAGGTCGACCACTCCCAGCTCCCATCCAGATAAGAGGCTGAGGGCACAGTGTGATCCGCGGCGGCCCCCGTAGTCGCGCTAAGGCGACCGGCCCCCTGGGCGTGGCCCCCGGCGGCCCCCGTAGCTCTCACCCGGTAGAGGCCGTACGTGCTCTCGGCGTGCTCGAAGGGCACCAGGCGCTCGTCGCAGAAGCCCAGCGTCCAGTGCGTGAGGCTAGCTAGCCCGGCGGGGGCGATGGCGGCGGGCAGCTCGCGGGCCAACATCGAAACCAGGCTGCCGCCAGACAGGCCGAGCGCGAAGCGGGCGCGGGCGCCCGCCAGGCAGCACGCGGCCCGCTGTGCCACCAATTGCGCCAGCGATGCGCCGAGCTCTTGCGGGCTCGAGAAGACCGAGATGAGGCCCGGGGCCGACACGGCCATCGCGACGGCGGGAGGCGGAAGTGCTCCAGGCAGCGGCCAGTGCGCCTGCGCACCTGTTGGCCCTGCCACCCAGGGCTCCCTCTGTACCTTTGGGCCGCTGCCTCTGGCACATGCGCAGCTCCGCAAGTGAAGCCCGAGCAGGGCGGAGCAGTTGGACTCTCTCGGCTCATCGATTTTTTTGCTCGTTGGACCCAAGGTCTGTCCTGGGTTGGAGCTGGCAGAGCCGGCGCAATTGCTCCCAACCGAGTAGTGTCAGGGCGAGGCCAGAAAGGGGAGCCCAGAGCTGGGGAACCCTAAGAGGGGGACCTGGGGTGGGGTGGAGGAAGATGAGACTTCCTGAAGGAGGGCGCATTTTGAGTTCCTGAACCTTCTAACATATTTATCTTGTTGATAGTTGTGTTTCTTTAATTAACATATAAGCTCCATGAAGGCAGGGTTTTGTTCACTGATGCCTCAAAAGTCCCCTGAGTTATGCCTAGCAGAGTAGGAGCTGAAAACGTGTTGAATTCCTTGTGCAGATGCTCCCTGGGGACCTCTGTCTGAGGGCTCAGAGGCTTCCACCATAGCTCTTGCCTGGAGAAGCCCCCAGACTGGTGCAAATAGGATAGAGCTGGTATAAAATAGAGAGCTCTCAAGCCATGGAGGAATCCTAAATGCATCTTCCCAAGTGAAAGCCGGTCAAAAAGGCTACACATTCTATGATTCCAAGTGCATGACATTCTGGAAAAGGCAAAACTATGGAGACGGGGGAAAAAAATCAGTGGTTGTTTGGAGTAGGGGTGGAAGGGAGGGAGGAAGAAATGGGAGCATAAAGAATGTTCAGGGGGAAGAAACTTCTTTTTGACACTATAATGATGGATGCACATTATACATTTGTTGAAACAGAATTTACAGTGAACCCTAATTTAAACTGCAGGCTTGAGTTAGTGATGAAATCAATATTGATTCATCAATTGTAACAAATATAGCACTAATGCAAGATATTAATAATGGTGAGAAAGTAGGTGGGAACTCTGTGCTTTCCGCTTATTTTTCTGTAAAATGAGAACTGCCCTAATAAAGTCTGAATTAAAACAACATACAGCCTGATTTGTCATCAGGATTTTTATCACCATCTCAGAGGGTATTTCATTTTCTGCAGAAGAGTCACAGGCTTTGGGAACTCTCCAAGGTCCCTACCGGGCCACTTTCTCAACAGGAGACCCTGGCAATCACTTCATTCCCCTCCCCGTGCCTCAGTTTCCTCATCTGTACAAGGGGGACCATGATGACACAGAGGTGGTCATGACGTCCAAAGGGATGTTATCCAGGATGCACTTGCTTGTCAGTACACTAGGGGTGCCCCATGCCCATTGGCAGCAGACCCTTCTCCCACCCTCACTGGGTATCTTGGGAGGGCTCTACCTTGCCTCCCTCTACCTGCAAACTGTGGGCATCCAAGGACCTGCCCCACACACTGATGGTTCATCTAGCCTTGACCCAGCCAAGGCCTTGTCCATCCCCCGATACACCCCAGGATCACCCACTCAGTGCCCCCACCCAGACAGTGCTCAGTTCTCGCAAATATTTCTTCCTCTGTCTTCTGGAGACAAGATGAGACAGACACTAATACTGGAGAGGGGGCAGAAGAAGGTAGAAGTTGAGAGTTTAGACTCTGAAGCTTGATGTCCTGGGTTAATATTCCAGCAGCTCTCACCTAGAGCTACAGCCACACCTGCTGGCCCCATACACAGAGGGGCACCCTTCCTGGGGCAGCAAGACATGTTAAGGCACACCCTCTGTTCTGGGCCATCTCATGCAGCTGTTGGAACCCACAGGCAGATTAGCCAACACTTCCCTAGGACCACTGAGGCCAGTAAGGGCTTTGTGAGGCCCCAGAGGCAACAGGGAAGCTGCAAGAATGCTAATCCGAGTCCTCCTCTTCCCAGAGGCCTTGCAGGTATAAGAATAGGCAACAGAGAGCAAGAAGAAAAGGCAAAGTTTGCTTTGCTTGTGTCTGGTGGAGCATGTTCCCCCAGTGAAGATCCTGTCTTCTGAGACTCAGAAAGGGATCTGTGCGCCATGTGGACAGTGAACAACTGGGCTCCCATCAGGCACTGGATATTCTGCAGGTTTATTTCATAAACTCAACTAGAAAACAAAACCTTGGTGCTTGGAAAGGCCCATGCAGAACAATGCAGGGTCATTCGCTATTGGCCCTACCGTATTTTGTTCTAGGTGCTGGATGGTGCTGTCGGAGGAACTGACAGGCAGTCAGAGTGGCCAGACCCCAAAAACAGTACAGGATGAGCCACCAAGGAAGGCAATGGGGATATCCAAGCGGTCCCGGCTGGATTATTTAGGATGTCACCACCAACACAGAGTCCAGGCTGTCACTAGCAAGGCCAGTGAGGACATTCAATGACTGGAACCGCTGAGGCCATCTTAGATGCCACCAATGGCAGACCTCACCCCACCCGACTGCTGCCACTCCCGTGGGTCCCACAGCAGCTACACTGAGTGGGGACACCCAAGGGGCCTCTGCCAGGGTGAGTGTCTGAGTGGTAGGCCAAGCAGCCACTCAACACAATCTTCAAGGTCCTTTCAGCAGGAGCTCCGTAGAGATGCCTGAACAGGGGGATCGGGAGGGGCAACATCCAAATGGTCACAGTCAATTCTGGAAGCTTCCAGGGCATCAGGAAAGGCAGGCAGGGCAGGGGAGACCCACCAGGGATGGGAAGTGCAAAAGGTAACTAGCCCGGCCTAGAAGCGATTTCCAGCTAACCTAGAAGTCCCTTGCTGATGCTCCCTGTACTGAGTGGGGAAAGCAGACCACCCTGGCTCCTCCATTTGGCAGGTAAGGCGGAGGGCCTGCCTGGATTTCGCAAAGGGCTACAACATCTCGGAACCCAGCAGCCTCAGGAGGACTGGATTGGATGGGCTCCTTAAGGCACAGATGAGAGGTGAAGTGGGAAGGCCCTGGTCTGGGTCTAAGACCCAGCAGGGATGACGGACGGAGGCCCCAACCAAACTGCAGCTCCCAGGAAATGTCTGCTCTGCACTTCACAGGAGAACAGAGGAGGGGAGAGGGGAGAGGTGGAGGAAAAGAGGGAAAAGGTGAGTGAGGGCAGATGGGGACAGCAGGGAGGCCAAAGCCAGGAAGCAGAGAGAAGACACACACAGACACACAAGCAGAAGACAGGTGAGAGGGGCAAGGAGACAGCTCAGGGGACCAGGCAGAAGAGAATGAGGGCAGGGGAGAGACTCGGGTTCCTCCTGGGGGGGGGTGCAGTTTCTTAGCCCCAGGAGAGGCCAGAGCTATCTGGCTCCAGCCCACCTGGCTTGAGGGGCCTGACCGGGAGTCTCTGGTCAGCAAAGGAGGAATTTCAAAGGGAGAAGGAGCCTGAGCAGATTTGGGTGTAGACACCCTGGTCCAGGGGCAGGTAGTGTCCCTGCTTCAGGTCCAGGAAGAAGAGCCGGTCCGAGATCTGGCATGGGTCAAAGCCTTCACGCTGCAGACGTGTCTTCTGGATCTTGAAGGTGCCTGAGGGGATGCAGGTGGAAGTGGGGGGTAGGTACGAGGCAGGGGGCTTTCAGGAGCCCCCAACTCACCATCCTCTCCCATGTCTCCAGGCTTTTGCATATGCTCTCCTCTCAGCCGGGAACATTCTTCCCCATTTTGCCTGCCCAATTCCCCCTTGTCCTTCAGGTCCCAACTTTATGCCCCCTTCTCCGAGGGAGGCCTCTCTGACCACTCTCATCACTGCCTGAAACTGTGTACTCCCTGCCTGGTTACCTATCCACCCCCCATAAGGCTGAGGTCTGTCACATAATAGGTCTGGGGTCAGCAACTTAAAGCCCAAGGGCCAAATTCAGCCCACCACCTGTTCTGTAAATTAAGTTTTATTGGCACAAAGCCACACCCATTCATTTACACACTGTGTAGTCTGCTTTTGTAGTACTACAAGGCAGACCTGAGTTATTGGGGCAGAGCTTGTAGGGCCAGCAAAACTGAAAATATTTACTACCCAGGGTTTAAGGAAAAGTTTGCACTCCCTGCAGTGGACAATTAAAGAAGGGTTTTGTAAAAGATAAGGGTTAGGGTTAGTATTAAAAAGCAAGAGAGGGCCAGCCGGTGTTGCTCAGTGGTTGAGCATCTACCTATGAACCAGGCAGTCACGGTTCCATTCCCGGTCAGTGCACATGCCCAGGTTTCGGGCTCAATCCCCAGTAGGGGGCGTAGCAGGAGGCAGCTGATCAATGACTCTCATCATTGATGTTTCTATCTCTCTCTCTCCCCCTTCCTCTCTCTGAAATCAATAAAAAATATATTTTAAAAAATGCAAGGGAGAATACCTACATGCTCTAGAGTTGGTAAGTTCTGTTTTTTTGAAACAAAAATTCAAAAGCACAAACCAAAAGATTTTTTAAAAGGATAAGTATGGCCCTGGCTGGTGTTGCTCAGTGGTTAGAGTATCAGCCTTCACATCAAAGGGTCTCGGGTTTAATTTAGGGTCAAGGACACGTACCTGGGTTGCAGGTTCCACCCCCGGCCCTGGTTGGGGCAAGTGCAGGAGGCAACCAATCAATGTCTCTCTCTCTCTCACATCGATGTTTCTCTCTCTCTCTCTCCCCCTCCCTCCTTTCCTCCCTCCCTCCCTCCCTCCCTCCCTCCCCTCTCTCCCTCCCTCCCTCCCTCTCTCTCTAAAAATCAATGGAAGAAATATCCTCAGGTGAGGATTAACAAAAAAAGGATAAGTATGTGACAAAACTAAGGGTTTCTTTTCAACGAAAGCTACAGTGAACAAAGTTCACAATTAGACTCCCAAGAAGAGACTCACAATGTCTGAAATTGCTAAGGAATTAATATCCAGACCATTATGAGGAACTCTCACAAATCAAAAAGAAAAAGAGGGCGAGGCAATACAAAGATGGGCAAAGGATCCTAGAAAGATCAGAGGTATGAGATGATTTGCTCAAACTTCCATCAGAAAAATGGAGACAATGAAGAGACATACTGAAAATTGCAGGATGTCTAGTGGGTTTGGGAGTGAGGAATGGAAATAAATATGTAAATAAAATAAGAGAAGGGTCCTACACAAGCCCATAATGCCAGCTGGCTGTGAACCATTATGTCAGACTTGGCCCGAGGGCCTGAACTAGGACAAATAAGGGGGTGGGGAGGTACAGCGAACCTGTGGTGTCCACCTGGTGCAGGAGGCGCAGGAAGATGGGCCGGGCATAGGGTGCTAGCACCTTCTGTAGCTCCTGGTACAGTGCATTAAGGCTCAGCTGGCCATGGGGGTCTGCAATGGCTGCCATGCCTGCTTTGCCTTCTACTCCTAGAAACAGAGGCTCAGTTGAGAACACCATCCTTCGCCCACCATGGGACCAGATACACCCTAAAACAGCAGCCCCTGGCCTCTTATCTCCAGTCCCTTCCACCTGGACTAACACTGGCCAATGCAGAAAACATTTTATTGAGCTCCTGCTACACTCCTGCAACCCTGAGCCAAAGTCACTTTCATGATCCCATTTTCTAGATGAGGAAACTGAGGCTCAAATCACAAATGAGGAGTGACTCCAGTTCCAGTGGCACCCACCCGGGCTGTTGTGTGCAGTTGCCCAGGATGTGCACTGCCCAAGGGCACCTGTACCTCTAAGCTCCTCCTGGCCGGGCTCCCCTGGGGATGCCATACCCTAGGTCCACCCCCACAGCCCCAGCTTGCCTGGCACAGCCACCCCATACACAGCCACATCTGTCTGGCCCAGCAGGCGGCTCAGCACACCCTCCACCTCGGTGGTGGAGACGTTTTCCCCACGCCAGCGGAAGGTGTCCCCACTGCGGTCCCGAAAGTACATGTAGCCCAGCTCATCCATCACCAGCACATCACCTGGCAGAGAGGGGAGGGGCAGGTGAGATGACAGCCACCATCCCCACAGCCAACCCCCAGGGTGTGCACACCTGAGAGGTAGGCGCTGTCGCCCTTGCAGAAGACGCTGTGGGCAATCTTCTTGCTGGTGGCGCTCTCGCTGATGTAGCCATCGAAGCGACGCAATGGGTCCCGCTGGTTGATCTGGCCCACGAGGAGGCCGGGCTCCCCTGGGGAAGAGGCCACACACAGGTTACACTAAGAGGGCAGAGGGTAGGGACCCCAGCTCCCAGAGGACTGAGTGAGGACCCCACTAACCTGCCTGGCATGGGATACAGAGACCCTGGGCATCCCTCAGTAGTTCCATGGTGTCCTCATTGACCTTCACCAGCCGAATAGGGTACACATGGGGCAGGATGCGGCTGTTGAAGCCACAGGAGCCCACCTGGGATAAGGAGAACTGAGTTGGCAAGGAGCCCCAGGGTGGCACAGTGTCCTCCCCCATAACACATTGCCTTTCCTGCTCCAAGACCTGGAATAGCACCCCCAGTGTCACCCCAGCTCTGTGACCTTGGGTGTTCAGAAAAAGGGGGGTGTTAAGTAAAGTATTCTCCCAGTACTCCTCCTCTCACCTTCTCAGTCTCCCTTAGTCACAGGAGAAGACCTGCTGGCCTGCCACTTTCTGGTCCATAAAACCCTCTACACTGGCAGAAGTGGGCACCTGGAGTGACCCTGGAGCCATGTGGGGGCACTGGCAGAGCTTCTGCTTACTGCCCACAGAATGTCACCTTGCGTGGATCAGTCCTATGAGCAGAAATGCCTGTCTAATAGGTTTGTGCTGCTACAAACTGTTGGTTATGTTTATTACAATAGCAACCTGGGCTAGTGAGGCCACAGTGGCACCTGGGGATGTCCACTCAACAGATTTGCACAGTGGGGGCCAGGCCTTGTTCTCAGGTGCTGGGGCCCCACCAGCCAGTGAGTCAGAAGAATTCCTGCCACAGTGCTTGCTTTCTTATTACTCTCATCTGTTCTGGGCCTTGAGGAGGAGGGGATTGAGAAGGGAGAGGGAGCAAGGGCATAAAGGAGATAATTGCTTATCATGAAAGCATCTGTTTGCAGAGAGCTGCCAGTGAGGGGCGCTGCACTGAGCTCTCGATGTCTGGTGAGCAGAACACACCCAAACAGCTGTTAACCCCTTTTACAGAAGGGAAAAAATGAGGCCCTAGGAGCCTGAGAGACTTGTCCAATAGGAGAGGATCAGTACCCCAACCTCCTTCCTTGGGGCCCCTGGGCCCTGCTCTTCCTGCCACCTCCCCAGGTAGAAACTGAGGCTCCTAAAAGCTGAGGCACTTGCCTGGCACACACAGCCACTCCATAGACTTAAACTCAGGGGTGACAGTTATATAACTGTGCATACTAGAAGAGGGTCCCCGCATGCAGGGGGTGGCCCAGGAGCCCCCCTAACCCACCCTTGCACTCTGGGCTGCAGTGATTCCCAAACCCAGACTTGTGCCAGACATCCTGCCATGCTCACCTTCCCATCCATGTTGGCGATGCTACAGTTGCACTCGGTGGCCCCATAGAACTCGCCGATCTGGCGCACACGGAAGCGCTCAGTGAACTCCTCCCAGATGGCAGGCCGCAGCCCATTGCCCACGGCCAGGCGCACCTGGTGCTGCCCCTCTGCCTCCCGCACTGGCTGCTTCAACAGGTAGCGGCAGATCTCCCCGATGTACTGGACCACCTGGCAGAGAGGGAGTGGGCCATGGAGCCTGACACCCCAGACCCTGGGCACTAGAACAGAACAGCCCTAAGGTTAATGTGGGGAAAAAGCTCAGTCCTAGCAAGGGGCCTGAAATATGCCTTCTATACAAATAGATGTATTTTGTTCCTCATCAAGGTCCCTTCATGGTCTCTCTATTCCCATGACACTTCCTGGGGACACCTCATGTGCTTCACAAAGGCCAGGGAGGCAAGCCTCAGCATTGATGCCCACAGGGCAACCTCAGCCCAGAGCCCATGTGCTCTACTCTGTTCCCCAGAGCCTGGCCAGCTGAGCCCAAGCTGCCCACAGCGCTGCCCCTCAGATGGGACCACTGTCAGGCATGTGCTCTACACTGCCTCTCAGAATTACAGCAGCCGAGCTCCACCCAGCTGCCCTCCAAGTCACCTTCTCATTGACGCCCCCCACAGGGGCCATCTGGACAGGAGCTGGGAGCTGATCATCAACGTGAGACCCCCAGCTACAACACCCCGGCATCAGAATGATTTTGTACACCATCTGCACACCCCAGTAGATGTGGAGAGACAAAGGCACATCTTAACCATTTTTTCTTTTTTTAAAATATGTTTTTATTGATTTTAGAGAGAGGAAGGGAAAGAAACATCGATGAGAGAGAGGCATCAATCAGCTGCCTCCTGCACACCCCCTACTGGGGACAGAGCCCATAACCAGGGCATGTGCCCTGACCGAGAATCAAACCTGCGACCTCTTGGTGCATGGAATCATGCTCAACTAACTGGGCCACACCAGCCAGGCTTAACCATTTTTAAGTGAACAGTTCAGTGGCATTAAGTACATTCACACTGTTGAACAATCATCCCACCATTCATCTCCAGAAATTTCTCATCTTCCTAAACTAAAACTTTGTCCCCATTAAGCACTAACTCCTCACGTCCCTCCCCCAGCTCCTGGCACCCACTATTCTACTAACTGTCTCTGTGAATCTGACCTCTCTACAGATTCCATATAAGTGGAGTCAACACTATTTGTCTCCTTGTGTCTGGCTTATTCACTCAGCATAACGTCCTTAAGGTTCATCCACACTGTAGCATGCATCAGAATTCCCTTCCTTTTTACGGCTCAAAAATATTCTATTGTGTGGATGGACCACATCTGCTTCTCCATTCATCCACCAATGGACACTTGGGTTGCTTCCATGTTTAGCTATTATGAATAATGCTGCTATGAACATGGGTATTCAGACATCCCTTTGAGACTCTGCTTTTAAATCTTTTGTTTTAAAAACAGTCCTCACCAGACACAAACAGCTACACAGTATATGATTCCACTTACAGGAAATTTCCAGAACAGGCAAATCCACAGAAACAGAAAGCAGATTAGTGGTTGCCAGGGGCTCAGAGAGGGGGATGGGGAGTGACTGCTAATGGGGATAGATTTTCATTTTGGGGTGATAAAAATGTTCTGGAACTAGATAGAGGTGATGGTTGTACATCATTGTGAATGTACTAGACAATGAATTGTTCACTTTAAAGTAGCTAATTTTATGTTATGTGAATTTCACCTCAATTTTAAAAAACAGTCACCTTTCAGAGGTTTTACTGAAACATCTATGCAGGAAGCATGTTGTTGTCTGGGTGGCTTCACAATGATGCAGAAGGAGGGATTTGGGTGGGAGTGGAAAGGCAGCTGATGGCACCTGGAGCCAGTGACAAGTGTTCGAGAATCCCCTACACATTCCTGTCCACATTTATAAGCATTTGCAACCCTCGATAATTAAGTTAAAAATCCAGACTGTCTGCATTTCAAGATTCAGATTAGCAATTTCCCCCAAGATTTTCCCTAAGCAGAACATAAATCTTCAAAAGCAGAGAAGAGTAGAGTCATTGCCCTAAGTGGTCCCCCAGGATACCATGCCCAAAGCCCCTGCCCAGCTTTGTGACCTGAGAAAGTGGCTGAACCTCTCTGGGCCCCACCTGTCCACAGTGCGGTGGCACCTGCCAATTTGCCAGTACCATTCTCTCCCCACCTGCCCCTCCTTCCTCTTGGAGAAAGGTGCTAGCTCCTGTATTTCCACCCCCATCACAGGGCTGAAATCCTCCTCAAGAAGGGGAAAGGAGAGGTAGGGATGTGTCTTAGCCCCGTCTGCTATCAGGAACAGCAGATACCCTCCACCTCTGCCTCACGCTCACCCCACTTGGAAGCCCCACGCCTTGTGGCCTTAAACAGCCCAGGGTGGTGACTGTACCTGCTGCTCTCATTTCCATGCAGCCACCTGCAGAGAAGACCCGGGAAGGAAGGGGAGCGGGCAAAGGCACAGGGAGGTAGAGCCTTAGGGAGCTCAGACAACCTAAGCCCAATCGCAACTGCATTACAAGCTTGTTTCCCCATCTGCAAAACGGGTGTGATGCCTTTACCCACTCCCAAGCAGTTATAAGGCTCCAATGAGTTTATGCGTGGAAGCTTTAGCCCTGGGCTGGACATCAAGCACATGCTCAAAGAAACACTGGTCACCCTTCTGCCCCCATCAGGAGCCCTGGAGAGAGGATGGGAGAGTGGCCCATAATGGAGGGCCCATGGGAGGGGGCGGGGCCTGACCGTGCAGTTGTGCTTGACGCAGTCATCCCAGAAGCGGCTAGCTGAGAACTTCTTGCGGAGGACGACGGTCAACCCGTAGATGAGACACTGTCCCACACCCATGATGTTTCCTGCACAAGGCAAGCTTAGTGAGGGGTCCCTAGTCTCCCGCCCTGCCCCCATCCGAAGCACCCCGTGGTACCTGCGGAGTGATACAGGGGCAGGCAGTCGTAAAGTACATCTGACTCCCGCATACTGTAAGCATGGTGGCCAAAGGCTGCGATGCGGTAGTACCTGTGGGGGCAGGGAGTGCAGGGGCTGGGACCTTCATCCCCCAGGGTATGGGAAGGGGGGGGAGTGTGCTGGGAATGGGGGACACAGCAGGTACCCAGGCCAAATCAGCCCAGTTCCCAGGGGGCTTACAGACTGGCAGGAGAAGTACATGCAGCAAATAAAGAACCGTCCTTGGTGCTGCATGCCCTGAGGAATATAGTAGGGCGAAGGGACAGAGAGGAACTGAAGGTGGCACAGCCATGGCCGGTGGGGGATCCTGTCTGAAGAGGTGACACATTAGCTGAGGCATGGCAAGGAGCTGAGGGGGCGAGCTAGGGAAGGGTAACCAGACAGTGGGCGTAGCACCTGTAAAGTCCCTGAGGCCAGAGGAGCCCAGCCAGATTAAGGAACTGTGAGGGGCCAAGAAGACAGCAAGGGATGGAAAGGAAGAACACATCAGAGAAGTGGAAGGGCCCCACACATGAATGCGGGTTTTATTTTCAAGGCCAAGGCAGATATAGGGAAGTCTGGCACAGGAGAGGTCTGAATCAAGATTTTAAACCCTCCTGTGGCCACTGAGGGGAGCAGAGCCTTCAGGGACAGGAGTGGGGGCAGCAGGAGGCCAAAGCGGGACTGGGTGGAGTGGGGGGGGGGTGTGGAAAAAAGTGGGCATATTAAGGGGACAGGCCCTGCTGACAGGCTGGATGTGGGGAAGAGGTGAGGCAATGAGAAGCCCCAGAGCACCAGGAATAGGGCAGCACTACATCCTGAGATGGGTTTTATGGGGTTGGGATCAAGATACCCACAGACCCCAACAGCAGCTGGGGTTGGGGAATCAGGCTGTAGAGATGACCTGCAGTCATCCTCCGGGCTGGGGGCGCCATGAACCCCTCACCTGCTGTGCACGACAATGGCAGCCTTGGGTAGCCCCGTGGTCCCCGACGTGTAGATGTAGAAGAGTCGATCTGCAGGAGATGAGGGTGTTGGGGACCAGGTGCTGTGAAGGTGGGATGAGGGGACAGAGTGGGCATTGGCAGGGGAGAGAGGCCCCACCCTGGACTCACCATCCATGCCCTTCCCAGGAGACTGGGCCAGGGGAGCCGTGGATGCCTCCTTCAGCAGCGGGTCCAGGAGCTGGGTGTCTGGGCAGATGCCCTCAGGACCCAAGTCTCCAGAGCAGAACTTGAGCAGACTCTTCCCTAGCTGTCCGCTCACCTCAGCCACCACTGCAGCCCAAAACAGATGTGTCATGGTCAAGGATGGGCAGGCCCCTCCCAAGGTCTGGAATGAACTGTCTCCCTGCCCTGAGCACCCACAGGCCCCTGCCCACGACAATGCCCATACCAGCCTCACCTGCTGCCAGCTCCCCTCCGAAGATGAGGGCCTTAGCGCCCGAAGTGCCCAAGCAGAAGGCAAGGGGCTCGCGCCGCAGGTTGACATTGAGCAGAGCGGCCTCCACGCCCGCCTTGGCCAGGCCCAGCCACAACCCCACAAACTCAGGCCGGCCCTCCAGGAAGATGGCCACCACATCACCTGGCGCAAGGCCCAGCTGATGGAAGACGTTGGCCACAGCATTGGAGTAGGCGTCCAGCTGCGCAAAGGTCCAGCACACGCCGCTGCCTGCATCCACCAGGGCCAGCCGGTCAGGCTGCTGCCGTGCCACTGCCTGGAAGATCCCTGGGATGTTGTGGCAGGCTCGCTGGTGCCGCCACAGTTCCAGGCGCACTCGGATCAGCACAGAGAGGCCACTGGGCAGGAGGACGGAGGGGACGGCATTACTGGGTACCTGGCCAGGCCTCCAGGAGACCACCCCAAGCCTCAGTGTCCACATCTGAAGAAAGTGGAGGAAAAGGTCCCTGTACCCCTGAGATCAGCGAGGCTTCAAGGAGGACCCTTTGGTTGGTGGGTTTCTCAGGAACTAAGGTCCAGCTACCAACCAGCCCAGAAAAAAGTAGATTCTCAAAGGTGGCCAGGCCATGCAGTATAGATCAAAGTCACCCTGTCTTCCTCCACCCAGCTTTCTCAGTGATCCTGAGGGAGCCGAGGGCTAGTCCTGTCTTTGTTTCTCTCCTCTGGGACGTCCCAAGCACACTGAGCTGGACTGCTCATGCTCCACCTGCCCCAACCAGACCCTGGGGTCGAGGCATGAGCTGGACCAAGAGACATATTGGTGAGATAGGGGGGACCCAACTCAATGCACATTTGAAGCAGGTGTGTCTCACTTCCCCTTCCTAACCTGCTAGTGGATATGAGGGGATCGAGGGGATCAGAGGCCCCAAGGGACAGCAGGACCCCAAGAGGAAATAACCAGGGCCCTGAATGACTGTGTGGAGGTGAGCAGCCACCAAGGATGCCAGGCTGTCAGATGAGGGAGAAATGAACTTTTTTTGTTTTAAGTAAACAAAATTTGCTTTAGCTCACAGAAACTACTATATGATTAGCACTGTACTAACTTCATGGCCACCTTCCAAAGTAGGGTCCTAAGATCCCCATATGTCAGATGATGAATGAGCTGAGAGCTCAGAGAGGTAAATTAACACATCTGAGGTCACAGAGAGTAAGGGACAAAATAACCAAGAACCAGCTCCCCTGGCAGGGTCCCTAAGCTCCTCCTCAGGCTGGCCACAGAGGCAGGCCAAGTGCCCATGGCGCACACAGCAGTTAATCAATTCAGGTTCTTGAAGGAGAGGCATTGTACAAAGACTACTCTTAGAGATGAAGGAACTGGGACTCAAAGGGTCATGATCCAAGGGCCAGCAGGGGCAGAGCCAAAGTCCAGCTAGACACACTGACTCTGGCCACCAATCTACTAACCACCAGCTTACATAGCTACCAAGAAACCCACCGTTGACTGATGGAAATCAGCAGCAACACATCTGAGCACCTACTGTGTGCCCAGCTCTCCTCTTAGAGCTTCCCTGATAGAGCACCTGAAGAACTCCATAAGGTGGTACTATAGAGCATCTGAAGAACTCCATAAGGTGGTACTAGTGTAACGGCCATGGGGAGAGGGTCATCAGCGAGGTTTGGAACCATAGGAAGCAGCCCCTGCATAGGGACTCCCCGTCCACAGACGACACAGTAAGAAACAGGAACTGAGGCTGTGGCCAGTCACAATCAGATTACTTAAGCACTCAAGGTGTAAGCACTCAAGGCAGGGTCCATACCCTCTCAGCCTGTAACCAGTCCATCCTGCCCTAGTCCCCAGGCTCCCTGAAGCACACCCACACAGGCAAACAGTGGACATCAGTGCTCAGCTCCAGCCACATGCCTGGGCAGCAGCCCAAGCCATCCCCACCCTGGGGACAAAGAGGCTACTCTCCACTTCTGGGTCCTTCCCAAGACCTCTTCTCATCCCTCTGTTCCTTGTGCTGCCTCCTGTTTTTACCCGGGGCAGGAAGAAACCAACAAGGTTAAACGTGGTCAGATTTCATGCCACAGTTACAAGAGGAGTTGGAAGAACTGAGACAGGGTGCTTAAATATTTTCTGAACCCAGGGTCTAAATGCAGCTCCCACCACCACCCCCAGCACAGCACAGCAGCTAAGAACATGGACTCCAAAGTCCTGCCGCTCCCTGGCTATGTGTTCCTGGGCAAATGTAATCACCTCTCTGTGCCTTGGTTTACCAACCTGTAAAATAGGGTTCATAAGTATTTCTTCCTTACAGGGCTGACAGAAAGAATTAGAACAAGGCCTGGTGCATGGAGAGGGTTATACAAGCTGCATTAGTTACTGCTGCATAACAAATTACCCCCCAAATTACCAATGGAAACAACAAACATTATCTCACAGTTCCTGTGGTCAGGAATCCTGGAGTGGCTTAGCAGGTGGTCTGGCTTGGGGTCTCTCCTGAGGCTATAATCAAGGTATCACCTGGGGCTGTGCTCATCTCAAGGTTTTACTAGGAGAGAATTCACTTCCAAGTTCATTTATGTGGGTCTTTCCAAAGGGTTGCCTCACATGTGGCAGCCAGATTCTCCTACAGGGAGTGGCCCAAGAGAAGGCACTCAACAAGGAAGCCACAGTCTTTTTCATTACCTAATTTCAGAATTAATATCCTATCACTTCTACTGTGTTCCATTCAATAGAAGTGAGTCACTAGGTCCAGCCCACACTCAAAGGGAGGGGATCAGATAAGAGCATGAAGACCAGGAGGTGGGGCCATATGCGAGGCTGTCTCCTATAGAAGTGTGTCAAGCCCTGTTTCAGGGACTGAGTAGACCCCGCTCCTGCCCTGTCCCCAGGGAAGACAGGGCCAGGCACAGATACCCTGGCTCCATGGAGTGAAACGGGAGATTTAACAAGCCCAAGGAGGTACAGAGGGCCTGCCAGCCATGCTCCTGTGTGTGCAACCCTGAGTGGAGGCCAGGGCCAAGGCTCCATTTGGGCTCCCCAGGTTCCCAAGAGGACAGGGTACCTGTGAAGGCATCAAGCCAAGAAGACTCCAACAGCTTCTTTCAGCAAGCCCCTCAGAGACACCTCAGAGACCTTCCAAGGATGCCTGCACAGGACACCAGAATCCCTTTCCCAGAGATCCAGTCTCCAGAGACCACCAGACAAGCCTCAGAATACACAGCAACCTCTCCACAGACCCTGAACAACCCCCAAAGTCCCTCACAGAGCCCAAACTCTCAAACAGTACTTGGCCACAGAGAAACCTGTAAATAGCCCAGAGGAGGCACACACCCTTCAAATACTTAATAAGTCCTTTACAGATGCCCCCAGAAGCCCTTTCATTCCTCCCCCAAAAGCCCTAAATAGACCCAAAGTGTCTAGTCAGTCTGGGCAGCCCCCAGAGACCACTCTGTTGCCCCTGTGAGGCCCCAGGGACCTACCAGAGTCCCTAAGGGGCCCTCAGAGACCTCAAAACACCCACAGCCTCACAATCAGCCCCAGTTCTCTGGAACTCCTACCAGCTGTCCACAGACCCCCAAGTTGCTCTCAAGCCCCCTGAGGTCTCCCATGTGATCTCAAGAACCTTGAAATGGACTCATGTCCCTCCAGAGACCCTCAAGCCACCCCTTGCAAGTCCCTTCATTTCCCAGCCCATCACTTTTTCAGGCCCCTGCCCACTCGTAGCCCCGCCCTCACCCAAGCCCCTCCCCCCAAACCCTCAGGGCGTCCCCACGGCCCCCCTCCAGCACTCTACAGTTTGCCCCCAGGGAGCATGGCTGGGGACAAGGCCGGGGTTGCACTCACAACAGATCCCGCCTCGCGGTCTTGCAGACGATGCGCAGGAAACGCCAGCCGCCGCCGCCCACGTACACGCAAAGCGCCGCCGCTGCGCTCCAGGTCCACGGCAGCCCCAGCAGCCATAGCAGAACCAGCGAAGCCACTGAGGCCGAGCCCGCACCAGGAGCCCTCATCCTGGGGGGGCGAAGAGCGCTGAGGCCGCTGGCTGCTCGAGCTCCGCCCCAAGGCCAGGCAGGCCTCGCCCCCAGACTCCGGGCCCGGCCCCCAAGGGCGAGCCCAGGCCACTGGCTACGGGCCCAGCCCCACCCCCTCCTCAAGCCCACCTGCTCCAAACCAGACCCGCCCCTATGTCGCGGACTGGCCACATCCCGGACAGACTCCACCCCCGGGCCAGGGTTCCGTCACGACCCATGTTGGGCACAGGCCTCCTTGCTTCTAGCCCGACTCACACTTCTCTGCCAACTATTAGCACACAGTGCCGGTCGTGCCCCACACACAGCTCTTCCTCTCTCAGTCACTGTCAAGCCCGGTCCAATGCTTCGACCTAGTTGTGGGACTCCAGACCCAAGCTCCACTCTCACGACTTAGCCCTAAAGCCTGGGCCCACCGTGTCCATACCACAGACCCAGGCCTTTCCCAGTCACTTGACCAGGCCCCGCCCCCACTCCAGGACCTAGCTGCTGTGCTCGGTCCCAGGATTCACCCCCATTTCCAGTACCCAACCTGTACAGCCACAAGTCCTGGGTTTTCCTGAAGGTTCCGCCTCTACCACCTCGCCACTCATTGGGCCCCGCCCCACGTTAGGCCTCTGGCCCCGACCGTAAGCACAAGCCCCGGTACACTAGGAACCAGACCCCGTCCTCAGTCCTGGACCTGGCCCGCATTCCAGCCCCAGGTTCCACCCTGGCTACCGGCCCCGCCCCCACGCTCTGGCCTTGTCGCCACCCTCCGGACTCACTCCGGCCCACCTACAGCACCCTAGGCCCCTCCCAACCGGCCTTCCCAGTCCCACCCAAAAACCCCCTTCTGACCTGTGTGGCTAAAAGCTCCTTGGCCGCAGAGCCGAGGCCCGCCCCTTTCCGAAGGCCACAACCATAAAGAGGGCCCCCGGGCCAGAGAAGCAACTGCTAACGAGACCCTGGGGCTAGAACGGCCCAGCTAAGGCGCCCGCTGTCTCCAGGACAACCAAGCTCCGCCTGCCCGACGCCAGGCGTTTAGCAAACACGTGCGTCCGCAGTCGAGGGGCGTGGCCTCCGGGCGCTCGAGGCCCCCCCGCCCCCATGTTATCCAGGATTCCTACCCCGCAGACGTGGGAAGTCCCGGTTCACACTTGGGGCCTGCCTGTACAGGGCTTTTGCCCCAGCTTGTTCTAAATACAAGTCCCAAAGCTTCTTCGATCTTAAACACACATTCCAGGGACCTTGGGAGTCGTAAATTCACACCAGGAGTCCCAGAAGTTTCTATATCCAAACCGCACCTTAGTCTGAAAGATACAAGAACCCGGCTAATTCCAAAACTGTATCCCAAAATCTTGTCAGTTAAGTCTCAATATTAACACCCCAGGAGCCTAGGGAGAACACTATCCAGATCCCTACCCTCCCACAGGAGTCCTTTATTGGCACCCCAAGGTCCTAAATGCTCACCCAGAGGCCCCAAAGCACCCTCCAGATCAGGCGGGGCCAGCGCCGGCCTGGCTGCCCACCGCCCTGTTTCCTGGCTGACCTGCAGCTGTTCACAAGAGCCTGGCTGCTCCCTCGTGGGCTCCCAGAAGCTCAGGCAGGAGGCAGGCAGGCACAACTAACCAGGTCAAGATAGAAAACCCCAAACCTAGTCCCAGCTGGTGGATCCTCCGGAGGCCTCTGTTTTTTCAGACTCCCGGGTCTTGCTTTCCGGCTCTGTGCCCATGAGGGCTTCTGCCCTCTCCTCCTCTCCAAGCTCCCCCTCCTCTGCCCTCCTGCCCACCCCTCCCCTGCTTGTTTTCTTCCCTGCTTGGCAGACCTTCCCAGTGCAATCCTTGGAAGGTGGCCTGAGCCTGCTTCCAGAGCCATTTGGAGGACAAGGCTTGGCAGGCGCTCACCGCCGCCCCCCCTGCTGTCATTGGTTCCCGGTCGCCTCCCGGGGTGGGTGGAATGGGGCGGAGGAGGAAGATCCGGAGGACAGGCGCAGAGCCAGCCACGGGCACACTACTTTCTTGACCAGGGGTCAGTGGAGTCAGCAATGACCAGTAACTACAGCTGCACTCCTATCCTGCCAGATAGCACTATTGTGATTACCCACATTTTAGAGGCAAAAAACTGAGCCCTGGGACTGTCACGCCAGCTCGCAGTTGAGATTCACTCGTTCACAAATGTGGGCAGAGAGCTTGCCCTCCCTCCTCCCCCCCTTTCCTACTTCCCTAAACTTCTCTACCCCTTCCTCTTTTTGCCCCTTTTTCCCTCTTCCTCCACCCCCTTCCTCCCTCCCTCCTTCCTTCTTCATTCTCCTCCCCTTGTTTCTTCCTCCCCTCCCCCTTCCCGCCTCTTCCCTCTGCTCTTCTTCCCCTACTTCCCCCCTTCCCCCACCCACTCCTCCTTCCCCTTCTACTCCTTCCATCTCTCCTCCTCCCTACCCCTCCTCTTCTCTCTCCCCCGCCTTCCTGCTTTCCCTCCTCCTCTTCCTCCTCTCCTTCCCTCTTTGTTCCCTCTCCTCCTCCGATGACTTAAGGTGGCGACAGAACTCCAGCAGTGACCCAAGCTGTTTTCAGTGCACTTATCCCTTTTTATCCCTGTTTATTCCTTATTTATCCTTTACATAAGGGCTGCCCCACACCCCAGTGACATCACGCAACACGTGGCAGCTGTCACTCTCAGTTCCCTTCCTTAGATAGAAAAAATTCCCAGTTCCAAAACATGTTGACTTTAAACAGCTTTTTACCAGTAAAAATAGGGAACTGCAAAGAATTTCAATTCAGGACAAGCACGCTTTAGCAGTAGCCACAGTAAAGTTGCACAACCAAGGAAAGGAATGTTATTTTATAGAGAAAAAGGAGGAAGTTGGGAAGGGTTGCTTTGAGAGCAAGTCCATTGGAGAAAAACGAGAGTTCAGGGAAATGACAGTCTTTCGTTGGCTGGCTGAGTAACTGGGGTTGAGGGAACGTACTTTCCTTTCTGCTGAGGGTCTGTAATTTACAATACCACCCCTAACTGACATGGAGCAGTACTGTGTGAGAGTGCCCCCTGCTGGCCCCCCACTCCATTTTAGTGAGGTTTCCCCCTTATTTTCACACAACCTTACTTCACACAACCTTACAGAGGGATTCCAGATGAGCAATTAAGAAACAGCCTGGCCCTAGCCGGTTTGGCTCAGTGGTTAGAGCATCGGCCTGCCGACTGAAGAGTCCGGGGTTTGATTCTGTGCCAAGGGCACATACCTCAGTTGCAGGCTCCATCCCTGCTCCTCCTCCCTGTGCGTGTGGGAGGCAACCAACCAACCAATCAATATTTCTCTCACATCGATGTTTCTCTCTCTCTCTCCCTTTCACTCTCTCTGAAAAGCAGTGGGAAAAAATAGTTTAAAAATGTCCTCGGGTAAGGATTTAAAAAAAGAAACAGCCCTGCCCTGGCAGTTCAGATGGCTGGAGCTAGTCCAGTACACCAAAGGTTAAGGGTTTGATTCTGGGTCACAGCACATACAGAGGTTATCAGGGCTCATACAGGAGGCAACCTACGTGGGGTGAGGATTGAAAAGAGAAATGGAGGGGGAGGGGAGGGGAGGAGAAAAACAGCCCTATCCCTATTTCACAGAAAGGGAAACTGAGGAGGGCCAAACCAGGCTCTGACCTCTGGCTGGGTGGCCTTGGGTGAGTCACCTCTCCCCTCTATCTTGCTTACCCTCTGGGTAGTAACACTGACTCCTGAAGTGCTGTAAATGAAACATTAATTGCCTACCCACTGCACAAAGGCTGACAGTCAAGGAGGTTCTTATTTGGAGAATGAAGGGGCCAGGCACATACTAAGTGTGGGGGCACAGCCTGATGGACATCTCCCTCCCTGGGGCGACCACAGGGGCCTGCAGGCCACAGCAAAAGTTCTTCAAACTTTCTGGAAGGAGAAAAATGAAACATAAATTGAAATAAAATACTGAAAGATCATAGCATGGGTATTTCACTATAAGTTTAATATAACACTGTGTAAGAGTGAGCAATTTCTCTGCCATAGTCAAGTGCCCACCACAGTAGAGGTATGACTTTCCTGGGTCTGCCATAACAAAGTACAGTAAACCCTTGATTTTTAAGGCCTCTATTTAATGGACTTCTGATTTAATGGACAAAATTTCCAGGCCATATGTCATATGTGAAAATTAACACCCTGTTAATTTCAAAATGCTTTTAATCAAGATTTGCTTATAACTAAATTAAGAGGGGTTTTTAAATTATTATTTTACTGGTGTGTGTGTGTGTGTGCGTGTGTTTGTTTGTTAATCCTCACACAAGGATATTTTCTCCACTGATTTTAGCGAGGTGGAAGGGAGGGAGGGAGGGGGAAAGAGACAGGGGCAGGGGTCAAACTTGCAACCCAGGTAACTGCCCTTGACTGAGAATCAAACCCGAGACCCTTTGGTGCACAGGTCAGTGCTCTAACTACTGAGCCACACCAGCCAGGGCTAGGCTCTGTTTGTTTTTTATTTGAGCCCAGGTAGCCACCAGGAGCCCTTCTTAGTAGATGTTTTTTCTCAGAGTTCACAGACACATCTGGAAGGGACCCATTCATGAAGCCTTGACGTGAATTAAACTCTTGGCAATAAGGATTTTGTGGTTTTCTTTTTATTGTTTAATGCCAATAATAAGTTTCTTTCAGTCTCCCACATTTTCCTAGGCCCTGAAAAATCCTCTAGAACAGGTAGAACACCTGTTAGCTACTGCTACATAACAAACTGCCCCAAACTCAGTGGCTTCATACTGTTACCAGAAAGGGACCAGGACTGTACGACTCGAGTTCAGGTGATTTTGAGATTATATTTACTAAAGCTGGGGACAGTGAAGCAAAGTAAGGGCTTAAGACAGAAGAAGCAAGATCACAGCAACAGGAGTCAGCCTAAGGTGAGCTGCCTAGACTCAGGAAAGGAAGCCACAGTAACAAAAGTGAGCCACACTGAGCTGCATGGGCTCAGAAAACAAGTTACAGAGGCAAAAGGAGGGCCCTTGGAGACAAGTTCAGGGAGTTAGCCTGGGATGAGTTGCTGCTGCCCACTGCTTCCCTGGTTGCAAGTCTCATGGAAATCCTTAGGGATTAGGAATAAAAAAGCAAAGATACACACCTGAGGAAGAAAGGGAGGGCGTAGGTGAGCTCAGGGAGAGTGTGCACTGGCATCCTTTGTCTCAAGGGTTTTTATCTGTTTTCTTTTTTTAAATATGTCTACTGATTTCAGAGAGAGGAAGGGAGAGGGAGAGGGAGAGGGAGAGGGAGAGGGAGAGGGAGAGGGAGAGGGAGAGGGAGAGGGAGAGGGAGAGAGGGAGAGAGAGAGAGAGAGAGAGAGAGAGAGAGAGAGAGAGAGAGAGAGAGAAACATCATTGATGAGAGATCCTCACTGAGGATCCAGCCTGCTACCTGGGCATGTGCCCTGACCAGGAATAGAACCATGATCTCCTGGACCATAGGTCATTGCTCAACCACTGAGCCACACTGGCCCGGCTTTATCTGTTTTCTAAAGGTGGGAGTTTTAAGGGAAGTCTCAGGGGAGAGTCTCAACAGAATATTCAACAGCTTCCCAGGTGTATCCTTTAATATGCTGATACATCAAAATGAGCCTATAGGGGAGTCTGGGATCATTCTCTAGTCAGCTTCACTGCTTTACTGTTTTTTTTATACCCTCACCTGAGGATATTTTTCCCCATTGCTTTTCAGAGTGGAAGGAAGAGACAGACAGACAGACACATGGAGTGGTTGCCTCCAGCACATGCCCCGAGTGGGGCCAGGGATGGAGCCTGCAACCAAGGTACATGCCCTTGACCGAGCCTCTGACTGGAATCGAACCCAAGACCCTTCAGTCCAGGGACTGATGCTCTAACCTCTGAGCCAAACTGGCTAGGGTCACTGCTTTACTTTTATCTTGGATTTGTCTAATTGTGTGTTTTTTGTTATTATCCCCAACTTCATCCATTCTGGGGTTTGGCTGGCACTAATGGCACCATCTGGGTCTCTGTTATCTATCTGTCTAGGGTGATTTAAAATACTCATTCTCTGGTTGGGGAGGAGAAATATAAACCACTTGCTCCTAAGTGTCCTTGTTTAGAGAAGATCTTGTGATTTATTAGTTGGCTATTAATTGCTCGGCCTTGTTTGGCTATATGTTTCAGTTTCCCTCATTCCACTTGCCAAGGAATTTCCTAGCTTCTTATTAACCTTCCTCAATACACTTCTCAGGATACCATGGGTTGCTTGGGTGGTCAGTCCCTCTGCAACATTCTTTGGGTGGCTGGGCTAGAGGATGACATGTGTGGCAGGTGGTGCTGGTTGTTGGCTGGGCATCTAGTTCTATGTGGCCTCTCATCCAATAGGCTAGAAAAGGAGTCTGCAAACCACAGCTTACAGACCAAATCCAGCTTGCCACGAGCTAAGAATGGTTTTTACATTTCTGAATGGTTGAAAAAAGTCAAAAGACTAATATTTCATTACACATGACAATTCTATGAAGTTCAAATTTCGGCATCCATAAATAGCATTTTATTGGAACCCAGACACACAAATTCATTTCCATATTGTCTAGAGCTGCTTTGCATGACAGTGGCAGAATTTAAAGTTGCAACAGAAGACTGTATATCCCACAAAGCTAAAAATATTTATTACCTGGTCCTTTACAAAAAAGGTTTGTCAACCCCTGTGCTACATTGGCTTCCTTGTGTTAAGGGACTCAAAGGATTCAGTTTGGGGGATGCTCAAGAATGAGACATGGGGCCTAGGTGGTGTGGCTCAGTTGGTTGGAAAGTTGTCCTGTGCACCAGCCGCAGGTACCCCTTGAGAA
This sequence comes from Miniopterus schreibersii, assembly GCF_964146895.1. Lineage (NCBI taxonomy): Eukaryota > Metazoa > Chordata > Mammalia > Chiroptera > Miniopteridae > Miniopterus > Miniopterus schreibersii. The sequence continues at coordinate 73,407,991 of NC_138105.1, read as the reverse complement.
GGGGCCCAGGGGAAGCTGCCTCCTGCCTTGGGAAGCTCTGCGGAATCAGGTCAGAATCAGGTCATGGTTTAGGCAGATTAGTGAGGTTCTAAATTGACCTCCTAAAGATTCCTAATCCTGGGATAGCAGCCAACCAGCAGGCCCAGGGCCATACAAAGTCCCTGCACCCTTTCTTCAGGCCTTAGCCAGGGCTGCCATGGCTTCCCTATTCTCTGGTCGAGTTCTGATCCGAAACAACAGTGACCAGGACGAACTGGATACAGAGCTGGAGCTCAGCCGCAGGCTGGACAACCGACTGGTGTTGCTCTTCTTCGGCGCTGGGTCATGCCCCCAGTGCCAGGCCTTTGCACCGCTCCTCAGGGACTTCTTCATTCAGCTTACAGATGAGTTCTATGTGCTGCGGGCAGCTCAGCTGGCCTTGGTGTATGTGTCTCAGGACAGCACAGAGGAGCAGCAGAACCTGTTCCTCAGGGACATGCCCAAGAAGTGGCTCTTCCTGCCCTTTGAGGATGACCTGAGGAGGTGAGGTGGGAGGGGAGGTCAGGGAGGGCTTCCTGGAGGAGGGGCTGTTACTCCTGGGAGTGAAGTATGTGTTTTTGTTTTTGTTTTATTGTTGACAGTATTACAGATGTCCCACAATTTCCCCCGTTGCTCCCCTCCACCTAGCCCCCACCCCACCCCAAGCCTTCACCACACTACTGTCTGTGTCCATAGGCTATGCGTATGTACATAAATTCTTTGGTTAATCTCTTCCAGTTCCCCCCACCCCCTCCCCTCTGAGATGCGTCTGTTCCATGTTTTTTGGTTTTTGTTTTTTTAATATATCTTTATTGATTTCAGAGAGAGGAAAGGAGAGGGAGAGAGAGAGACAGAAACATCAATGATGAGAGAGTACATTGATCAAGCCCATGACCTGGGCATGTGCCCTGACAGGGAATCGAACCCCTATCGCCTGGATCCTAGGTCAACGCTCAACCGCTGAGCCACGCCAGGCCGGGCTCTGTTCCATGTTTCCATGCTTCTGGGCCTATTCTGTTAGTCAGTTTATTTTGTTCATTAGATTTCACATATAAGTGAGACCAGGTGATATTTGTCTTTCTCTGCCTGGCTTATTTCATTTAGCATAATACTCTCCAGGTCCTTCCATGCTGTTGCAAAGGGTAAGAGATCCTTCTTTCTTATAGCTGCATAGTTTTGCATTGTGTAAATGTACCACAGCTTTTTTATCCACTCACCTACTAATGGGCATGTGGGCTGTTTCCAGATCTTAGCTATTGTAAATAACGCTGCTATGAACAAAGGGGTGTATATATTCTTCCTGATTGGTATTTTGGATTCTCAGGATATATTCCCAGAACTGGGATCACTGGGTCAAATGGTAGTTCCATTTTTAATTTTTTGAGGAAACTCCATACTGTTTTCCATAGTGGCTGCACCAGCAGTGTACTAGGGCTCCCCTTTCTCCACACCCTTGCCAGCACCTGTTTGTTGATGGTGCCATTTTGGCAGGTGTGAGATGATACCTCATTGTAGTTTTAATTTGCATCTCTCTGATGATTAGTGAAATTGAGCATTTTTTCCTATGTCTATTGGCCACCTGCATGGCCTCTTTGAAGAAGTGTTTATTCAGGCCCTTTGACCATTTTTTAAAATATGTTTTATTATTATTATTATTGATTTCAGAGAAAGGAAGGGAGAGGGAGAGATAGAAACATCAATGAGAAAATCATCAATTGGCTGCCTCCTGCATGCCCCCTATTGGGGATCAAGCCTACAACCCAGGCATATGCCCTGACCAGGAATTGAACCCATGACCTCCTAGTTCACGGGCTGACGCTCAACCACAGAACCACACAAGCTGGGCACTTTGCCCATTGTTTTAATTGGATTTTTGTCTTCCTTTTGTTGAGTTATTTATATTTTTTGGAAATTAATCCCTTATCAGATGTATCATTGGCGAATATGTTCTCCCATACAGTGGGTTCCCTTTTCATTTTGATGGTTTCTTTTGCTGTGCAGAAGCTTTTTAGTTTGATGGATAGTATTAGTTTATCGATAGAGCTCAACCTGGTGTTGAGCAGCTAGTCCATATATGGAGAACTGAGGGGCATAGAGCGCAGGGTGCACATATCTGTGTCCATCTAGCCTTCAGGGAGTTTACAACCTAGTGGAGGGACAGACATGAAACAAAGACTCAAGTATATAATAGCAAACTGCAGTAATGTTCTGGAGGAAAAGGAAGAATGCCATGTAGAGATAAAATGGGAAGACCTTGTTGAGATTTGGGGGTCAGGGGGTGCTCATTTAAGGAAGTGGCTTTAAAGAGAGACCTCTAAGGACAGAGAGGTTGGGAGGGCGGAGTATGAGGAAAGGGGAGGGTTTCTAGGCAGAGGGCACAACACAAAGGCTCCAAGGACAGTCCATTTAGGGAACTAGAAGTAATTCCAGGTGTGAGAAGTCAGCAGGTACCAGGTGGAGCAATGCCCAAATACCACCTTCACGCATGTGGATGTGATCCTCAGCATCTCTGGGAGCCACGGAGTGCAATGGAGCTGAGGGAGAGGTGGTTGGAATCAAGCTTTACAATGAGCAGCCCAATAAGTGATGTTTTAGTCTGTGGCTATTTTAGAACTTTTCCCTTTTCTTCACTAAGCCTTTCATTCTTTTTAAACCCCAACTTTTTATTACAGAAAATTTCAAAAATACCAAAAAGTTGGAAGAAGCATAGAAGGAAACCCTTGGCCATTGTTAACATTTTGCCATATTTGCTTTATTTGTGCTGAACTATTTGAAAGTGAGTTGCAGGCTTCATAACATTTTCTGATTTCATTCATTTTGTTGCACAAGTTGGAAGTTTCTGGTCATAGAGAACATTCTCCACCCAAGATTATCAACATTTTAACATTGGCTCACTCCCACTGCCCTCTGCAGCTGAGGGGGTTCTTTCCCAGAATTGGCAACATTGCCCTCCCCAAGGCAGAAATGCCAGCTGCCAGGGCATCACAGCCAAATGCTCACCTTGTTTGAGGCGATCCTCTCAACAAAATGAAAGTGAGCCAGTTTGCACTCTCCACCCCCACCCACAGGACTGCCAGATATAAGATGCCCAGTAAAATACAAATTTCACACAAACTATGAATACTTTTTTAGTATAAGTTTGTCCCACATATTACATGTGATATACTTATACTAAAAATTATTTGTTTATATGAGATTCAAATTTAACTGGGTGTCCTGTATTTTTATTTGCAAAGTCTGGCAACATACTCCTGTGGAATTTTGCAGGTACCATACGTTCTTTGTGTGGAGGCTGGAAAAGGGCCACCCAGGAACCAAGTGGGTAGAAATGAAGAACCGTGGGTGCACCTTTCCCTTCCCCCTTTTCTTGCCTTTCTCTCTCCTAAGCTCCAAGGGCCCTTCTGCCTCTGTAACTTGTTTCATGAGCCTACGCAGCCCAACTGGCTCACTTCTACCACCTCGGTAACTTTCTAAATAACCTTTCTACCATAATTTGAGGGGAAAAAAAAAAGAAAAAAAAAAGAACCATGGATGATGGACCTAGTCTGGCAGCTCCCTTTACTCCAAGATGACTGTGAGGGATTCTGGCCTAGATAGGGGGTTTGGTCCTGGATCTCCTGGGCCTGTGGATGGTTTCTCACTAGCTTTCTCCGGTTTCCTACTCATACTGAAAAGAAAATTCAAACTCTTCATCATGACCCTGTGGACTGTGTGATCAAGTCAGCACCTCAAACTCCCTCCCACCTCAGGGTCTTTGCATGGGCTGTGCCTTCTGCCTGGGACACCCTTCCCCCAGTTCTCCCCCTCCTCCTCCTGCAGATCTCAGCTCAAAAGTCACCTCCTTGGAGAGGCCCTCCCTAACCACCAGCCCCTTATCAGGATTTCTTTATGGCATTTATCAATATTCATTCATTCATCCCACACATTTCCGGAGCACCTACTCTGTGTCCCAGTTTCAGGCAATGGGGACACTAGTGAACAAAAACAGAAATCGGTGCCCCGGTGAAGCTACATTCTATTGTGGGAGAAAATGGAGAAATAAACTATGCAATGTGTTGGGTTCTGAGAGGCACTGAACAGCACCAGATCGAAAGGTAGGTGTTGCGATTTGAGGTTGGGTCTCAGTTGGCAGAGGACTGGGGAGAGTGCACCAGATAGAGGAGACAGACCAGTGCAAAGGCCCTGAGGGGGAGCGAGTCTGGGGCGCTGGAAGCTTCCCCAGCGCCCAGCCCAGGCCGTGCACACAGAAGGCGTTCAGTAAGTACTGGGCTGAGGGATGTGGGGCTCCCGGTCGGGGTCACTGACCTGCCCGCCCCGCAGGGACCTCGGACGCCAGTTCTCGGTGGAGCGGCTGCCGGTCGTCGTGGTGCTCAAGCCGAGCGGGGACGTGCTCACGCCCGACGCGACCGACGAGATCCGGCGCCTGGGCCCCGCCTGCTTCGCCAACTGGCAGGAGGCGGCCGAGGTGCTGGACCGCAGCTTCCTGCTGCCGGAGGACCTGGACGGCCCCGCGCCGCGCAGCCTCACGGAGCCGCTGCGCCGCCGCAAGTACCGCGTGGACTGGGCGGGGCGGGGCGGGGCGCACGAGGCCGGGCTGGAGGGGGCGATCCCGGGGCGGAAGGCGGGGCGGGGGAGCTGTTCTGACGGGGTGAGGGGGCGGGAGGGCCAGAGTGAGGCTCTGTCATGACACCTCCGAGGAGGCGGGGGGGGGGGGCTGTTCTGACCCCTTGGTGGGAGAGGAGCAGACGGACGGACGGTGGGGGGAGGTCTTTGGTGCACCCTCACCTCTCACCCGGTGGTGGGTGGGGCCGGGGCCTATTCTGAGCCCCCCAAGGTGGAGGGCTGGCTAGTGCGGAGTAATCAAAGAGCGTCACGGGTCCGAGGGGAGGGGGCGGGGCGGGGCAGGGCAGGGAGGGGACCATTCTGGGTTCCCACCGGGAGGTGCGCCCCAGCGAGAGACCGGAGCTGGGAGGCGGGGTCCTGGGATCCCCCAGGGCGGGGAAAGGCCGTAGGGGGAGTGGGCAGGGTGTTTCTTTCTTTTTTCTTTTTTCTTTTTTTGTTTTTTGTTAATCCTCACCGAAGGACACGTTTTCGATTGATTTTTTTTTTTTTAGAGAGAGTGGAAAGGAGGGAGGGGGGAGAGACAATGAGAATCGATGCGAGACACATCGATCGGTTGCCTCCCACACGCGCCCTACACACACCAGGGCGGTGCCCTTGGCCAGGCAGGTGCCCTTGACTACGAATCAAACCCGCGACCCTTAAGTGCGTGGGCCGCTGCTCTAACTGCTTAGCCAGGCGGGCCAGGGCCGGGAAGAGCCTTCCTGAGGCCCAGGGCGGGAACTGGAGGAGTCTGTTTTATTCTCCCGCTCACACCGGGCAGGCGACGGTGGGACCTGGGCGGGAGGAGGTCTCGATGTGAGACACCTTCACCTAAAAGGGGGCGGGCCCGGCCCTGTCCTGGTCCTCCAGAGGCCCGGTCTGAGCCTTCTGTCCGGGTCTCCAGAATTATTTTTAAAACCTGGGTGAGGTGGAATGGTTACTGGTTGCAAAATGGGAAAATGCAAATAAAGTCGAATAATCGTGCCGAGAATGCTCAGCCCATCTAACATTAAATGAGTTGTCCATGTTATGGAATTGTGCACCTGAAACACGTATAATTTTGTTAAGCAGTGTCACCCCCCAATAAAGTCAATAGAAAGGAAAAAATGAGTGGTCCGTATATTTAATATGCAAGAGTACAACAATTCTTTATAGTTTATATGGGATGCTGGGGTCCTGAAAATTCCTGGATAGACAACGGAATAGAGAAATAAAAAATCAAAACTTCAGTCTGGAACCACTTCTTGGCTATGTGACTAGGACAGTCACCTCCCCTCTCTAAGCCTCCTTTCTTCCTTCTGGAAAATGACACAAAGGCTAGGTCCTATCTGGCAGATCAGCCAAGAAGCCAGGGCTGGAGCTATCTTCTCCCACCAACCTCTCCAGGTTTTGCCTCTGGCGCCGCCTGAGGGCCGGAGGGTGAGCCCAGTTCTCGGAGGCGGAGCCAAATATGTAAATGAATGTAAACCGCTTATCCTGCGCCCAAGACCCAGAAAAGGTGAGGCGGTGCTGCTGTGGGTCTGGGAGGCCTGGGGACTGGACTAGTAGGCGCCTCATTTTATTCTCACCCTTAATCCACAATCTGCAGGTGAGGACAATGAGGATCAGGTTGGTGGTGCCACCTGTTTCAGGTTCCAGCCAGTTTTCCCTTTGTGGACCTCAGTAAGCCCACCTGTGCATTGGACCCTGCGTGATAATGGCTCTTAAATTCAGTATACCTAATACCAGGTTGCAGGCTCGCTTACAGCTTTTAAAATAAAAAGGTTTGGGGTTTTTTTAATTGATATTTTAGAGAGAGGAAAGGGGAGAGAGAGAGAGAGAGAGAGAGAGAAACATCAATCGCGCGTGCCCCAACTGGGGATCAAACCCACAACCTGGGTATGTGCCCTGATTGGGAATCAAACCCGCCACCTTGTGAGCAACACTAGCCAGGGCTAGAAAAGAAAGTTTTAAAATGTCCTTCCAGGGCAAATCACAGGACGCGTGACCCATCAATATCTTTATTATTATTATTCCCTCCAGCTCACAGTGGTCAGCCTTTCCCTCCTGGGCAGTGAGGCAGGGGAATCCACTCCCTGTCCTCTTGGGCTGTGTGATGTGAGCAAGTTGCTGGCCCTCTCCGGGTCTCATCCTTCCTGGTAAACAGGAGTCATGACCCTCCAGCAGTAGTGAGGAAGGGACAGCTTGGTGCCTGGCCAACGCAGACAAAATCACCCTCAGAGTGTCACCCACCGAGTGTCATCCACTTGCAGGGTTAACGTTCCAAATTGAAGCCAGACACCACCAAACTAGGAAGTCACCTACACACAAAGGGAAGGGCCAGGTCTTGGTATCTGTGAACCACCCTTCCTCAGGCCCCCAACAAATAATGGTGAACTCTAAGAGTGTTGTAATGACCTTTGGCCACTGTAGACTTGTCCCTTTACTTGTCCACTTAAGCTTGTATTTCTATCTCCCCACCAGGTCATTAGCCCCAGAAGGGCAAACTGGGCCTGCTTTAGTCACCACTGGGTCCCCAGAGCCTAGGAACAGGCACAGGGTGGGCTCCCCCTCAATATTTGTCGAATGAATAAACGTAACTGCCTTACGTCTGTGTATCTCCAACACTGAGAACAGAGCTGGGGCTTTGTTCCAAATGAGTCGCTGAACCCCAGCTACCTTAATTTGGGACTTTTCCTTACCTGTAAAACATGGAAAATTCATCCTAACTTTGGTAATGAAGAAAGAGTCTGGGTATGTTGGGCTGAAGCCTGGTAAATTGAATGAATGAACTAATTTTTGTTACAAATGAGGAAGCACAGGGAAGTTAGGGACTTGTCCAAAGTCACACAGCAAAGAAGGAGGCCACGTGGAGCTGTATACAGAGTCACCCATAGTTTCCCCCAAGGTCATTTTATCTGTAAGACACTAGGCTGAGGGCTCAGGGCCCTTAAACTCTTCCCAGAAGAGCCTCAAAATTTGAAACCAAAAAGACCCCCAAAATCAGAAGAGAGACCTGGAAATTCAAAACCAGTGTGTCTGTGAAATTGTATAGAGCAGTGGATCGGAGCCAGGCTGCTGGGTTCGAATATCACCCTGCCTGTGCTAAGCTGTGTGACCTAGGGAGTCAGCACACCTCCCTATGCTCAGCTTCCTCATCTGTAAAGCCCAGGTGATGACTATGCGGTCTTTCAGACCTGAATGCATTAAGGCAGGGGCCAGGACAACTCATTCACTCTATTCTGGATCTATCAGGAATGTGTTACCTGTGAAACCAGTTTTAGATTTAATATTTCACGTTTTGCAAGAATTCCAGAACAGGGGTACCAAGCCATTCATTCATTCATGGGTTCAGCAAGCATTTATTGAGGGCCTGCTGTGTGCTGAGTGTAGTCAGAGGCACTAAGGGAACACAACAGGTTAGTGGAACTAGGGCCACCTTCCTGCTGTTCTGGCACAGCCCACCAGCAGGGGGCGCCCGGACATTGGGAAACTGCCGGATGCAAAATGGGGGAAACCGTACAACGGGATTGAAAAATAAGCAAAGGGCCCTGGCTGGTATGGCTCAGTTGGTTGAGTGTTGTTTCCTGCACCGAAAGGTCTCCAGTTTGATTCCTGGTCAGGGCACATGCCCAGGTTCCTGGTTGGGGTTCGTACGGGAGGTGTCTCTCCAGTCCCCTCTCTTCAATTAAAAAAATAAAAAATAAAAAAATAAGCAAAGGATGTGAATAGACATCTCTCCAAAAAAGATACACAAATGGCCAAAAAGTCCATGAAAAGGTGCTCACCATCAGAAGCCACTAGGGAAATGCAAATCAAAACTGCAGTGAGCCCAGCGGACATGGCTCGGTGGTTGAATGTTCTGACGTGAACCGGGAGTTCTCAGTTCCATTTCTGGTTGGGGCAGATGCCTGGGTTGCAGGCTCAGTCCCCAGTAGGGGCCTGCAGGAGGCAGCCAATTGATGATTCTCTCATCACTGATGTTTCTATTTCTCTCTTCCTCTCTCTGAAATCAATAAAAATATATATTTATTTTTTATTTTTATTTTTTTTAATACTTTTTAAAAAAATATATCTTTATTGATTTCAGAGAGAGGAAAGGAGAGGCAGAGAGAGAGATAGAAACATCAATGATGAGAGAGAGTCATTGATCGAGCCCACAACCCAGGCATGTGCCCTGACCAGGAATCGAACCCTGATCGCCTGGATCCTAGGCCAATGCTCAGCTGCTGAGCCACGCCCGGCCGGGCTATATATATATATATATATATAAATGCAGTGAGATATCACCTCACATCAGTAGGATGAATATAGTAAAACAAAAACAAAATAACAAGTGTTGGTGGGGAAATGAATAAATTGGAACCCTGGTACACTACTTGTGGGAATGAAAAATAGTACAGCCACTGTGGAAAACGTAAGTTAAATATAGAATGACCATATGACCCAGCCATTCCACTCCTGGTATATACAAAAAAAAAACCACCAGGGACTCAAACAAATCGCTGTTCACACATGCTCATAGCAGCACTAGTCACAACTGACGAAAGGTGGGAAAATGTCCTTCAGAGAATGAATGGATAAACACAATATGGTCCATTCATACAATGGAATATTATTCAGCATAAAAATGAATGAAGGCCTACCCAGTTTGGCTCAGTGGTTAGAGTGTTGGCCCTCAGACTGAAGGGTTTCAGGTCTGGTTTCAGCCAAGGGCACATACCTCGGTTGGAGGCTTGATCCTTGGCCCCAGTCGGGGCGAGTGCAGAAGGCAACCAATGGATGTGTCTCTCTCACATCTATGTTTCTCTCTTTCTCCCTCTCTCTGTGAAAAGCAATGGAAAAATTTCCTAGGATGAGGATTTTGGGGGGGGAAGAAGGAATGAAGCACTGACACACACTACGTTGTGAATGAACCTCTAAAACTCTGCTGAGTGACAAAAGCCAGGCAGTGAAGGAAAAGACCACATTGGGTGTGATTCCATTTATATGAAATGTCCAGAACAGGCAAATGCATAGAGACAGAAAATCAATTAGTGGTTGCCAGTAGCTGGGGGAAGGGAGTGACTGCTAACGGGAGTCTCCTTTTGGGGTGATGAAAATATCCTGGACTTAGATGGAGGTGATGGTTGCACAACATTGTGAATGAACCAGATGCCACTGAATTTTTACTTTAAAACGGTGAACTTTATGTCATGTAAATTTCACCTCCATTTTTAAAACTTAAAAAAAAAAAAATAGCCCTAGCCATTTTTGCTCAGTGGTTAGAGCATCAGCCCTTGGACTGAAGTGTCCCGGGTTTGATTACAGCCGAGGGCACATACCTTGGTTGCAGGCTCCATCCCGGCCCTGGTCAGGGTGCATGCGGGAGGCAACCAATCGATGTGTCTCTCTCACATCGATGTTTCTCTCTCTCGTTTTTCTCCCCTCCACTCTCTCTGAAAAGCAATGGAAAAAAATCTCCTATCCTTGGAAGAGGTTTAAAAAATAATAATAATAATAATTTAAAAATAGTGGGGCAATAAATGGTGATGGAAGGAGACTTGACTTGGGGTGGTGAACACATACAGTGTACAGATGATGCGTTGTGGAATTGTGCACCTGAAGCGTGTATAATTTTGTTAACCAATGTCACCCCAATAAATTCAATAAAAAGGAAAAAAAAATAGTAACAACAAAAAAAGTGCCATGGTTAGAACTAAGCCTAGCAGCAAAGTACTAAGTGGGGCCCAGGAGGGCCTTGCCAAGGAGGCGACATTTCTGCAAAGCCTTGAAAGAGGGTGAGCAATCAGGAAATAAACAATCGCAAGGTCTGAAGTTAGAGACTAAGTTATCAAAGTGAATTATTTTAAAATTTGTTCAAGTTTATTTACTTAACCCTCAATGTTTATTGATTTTGGAGAGAGAGGAAGGCGGGGCAGACATCCACGTGAGAGAGAAACACTCATCAGTTGCCTCCTCTGACTGGAGATTGAACCTGCAACCTAGGTATGTGCCCCCCAGGGAATCCAACCGAAACCTTTTTGGTGTATCGGAAGACACGCCAACCAACTAAGCCACCTGGCCAGGGCCAAGTTTCTTTTTTCCTCCCCACCCCCCCATTGCTTTTCAGAGAGAGACAGAGAGAGAGAGAGAGAGAGACATCGATGTGAGAGAAACACATCCATTGGTTGCTCCCGCTCTGGAGCCGACCAGGGCCAGGGTTGAGCCTGCAACCTAGGTACCTGCCCTTGGGCGAAATCCAACGGAATCAAAGCCAGGACCCTTCAGTCTGGCTCTAATCACTGAGCCGGACCAGCTAGGGCCCAAGTTTCTTTTTAAAAAAACAACAATAAGCCCTAGCTGGTCTGGCTCAGTGATTAGAACGTGGGCCCTCAGACTGAAGGGCTCTGGGTTTGATTCCGACCAAAGGGGCACGAGCCTCGATTGCGGGCTGGTTGCAGCCCGGTTGAGATGCGTGCGGGAGGCAACCAATCCCCCCCCCCTCTGGGAAGCAATGGGAAAAATATCCTCGAGTGAAGATAAAAAATAAATTATTTAACAAATAAGCAACAATGAAACAGGTGCTTAGGCCAGCGATGGGGGGATACTTTAATGAGTTTAGGGACCTGTAGGGATCCCTGGATGGGGCCAACCCCGCCCCTTTTGGCCCCGCCCCGCCGGCACCGGAGGCCGGGAGGGGCGCCCGCGGGGTCGGTTGTAGGAGGAGAAAAGACTCTCAAGTTTTCGCAGAGCTCCCTCGTCCCCACTGCGACCAGTACCCCGAGGCCCCTGAAGCCCCTGAGCTTTCAAACAGCCCTGCGGCCCCGCCCCCTTGGGGGTCCCCGCCATTCCCAACCTCCCTGCCCAGGAAAACCTTTCTCCTCGACTGCCCTGGCCCGCAGGACCCCGCCATGACCCTCTCGTACAGCGGCCGGGTGCTGGCCGCGATGATCCTCCTGGGCGTCCCGGCGGCCGTCCTGGCGGCGCTGGGCGCGCAGCTGCTGTTCCAGCTGCAGGCGGGCCGCGCGGAGCTGCGGGGGCCGCGAGCGGACGGGCTGGGTCCGGAGCTGGGCACCGGCCCGGGGCTGCCCGAGGACGCGGCCGGGGCGCTGCTGCCGCTGGCGGCCGCGCTCGCCGCGCTCGCCCTGGTGCTGGGCCTCACCTGCCTGCTGCTCGCCGCGCTCCTCGGCCACCTGGGCGCCGAGCTGGCCAGGGGGCGGCCGGGCCCCGGCAGGTAGGGGACTGGCCCCTCCGCCCGGCCAGAGCTAGGCGAGCCCAGGCGGGCCACTGCCCCTCTCTGGGCCCCAGGCTGGGGGAGAGCTTCCCTTCCTTCCCCCACCCCTTGATCGTGACTCCTTGCCCCCTCCGTCTAGTCCTCCTCTACGCCCCCCTCCTTTCTGACATCCCCGCCTCCCTTCCAGTCTATATTAATTGCAGATTTACAGCAGGTGAAACTACTGCTGTGACCCCACCACTACCACCCATTTTACAGGTGTGGCGACTGAGGCTCAGAGAGGGCCCGGAGTCAGCTAGCTTTGGTGTTGAGAGTGCTTGTCATTTAGGGCACATTAAGCTCTTAGTGCAGAGGGACCGGGGATTGGGGTTGGGGTTGGCAGGTGATGGATGGGTGATAAATGCATGAGTTGGTGGATGGATGCATTTATGGGGCATGGTTAAATGGATGGGTAGCTGTATGGCTGAATACGTGAGGGGGATGGATGGATGGTAAATGGTGGTGAACATTTACCTGAAAGGACAGGTGAGTGGATGGATCCTCACACAGATCTTGTTTCCCCCAAAGCTGGGCTACCCCTCCCTCCCCAGCCTGCCCCAGCCAGCTCCAGCTCCAGCTCCAGCTCCTGAGTCCTTTCTCCCTGCCCCCCTTCATCCTAGGTCTGACTGGTTTTTCTACGACTGCCGCCTCCTCAGACATGTGGCCCTTGGCCTCTTCTGTTGCGGGGTCTCTGTCTACTTAGCAGGTGCGTGCTGGGGATAGGATGTGGGGTGTGCGGCCTTGGGTTGGGATGGCCAGGGCTAATGGTCCCATAATGAGGGTCCACTCCCGAGCCACCCTGCCTGTGTTTGACTCTTGGCTCTGACACTTTCTCACTCGGGGGCCTTGGGAAAAGCCCCTCTGTGCCTCAGTTTCCTTATCAGTACAATGGGATGATAAATTTGTTGCTCCATTGAATTGCTGAGAGGATTTTGAGTTAACCCCCATAAAAGCCGGAAGATGGCACCTGGCTCCAGTGGAGGAGGGGAGGGTTCATAAATGGTTCGTCTTCAGAACACTTCTGATCCATCAGTTTTCTACGTTTGCTTTGAACAAAATTTTCTACGTCCTTGGTGGCTTCGGGAGATAGAGTTTCAGAGGTTGGCATTAGCAAAAAACTGTTTCAGTTACAAATATCAGAATTTCCAGCTCAAGAATGGCTGGGGGGGAGGGGTGATATGATTTATAAACCAGAAATGCAATTTTAAACCCCCAAATATGAAGCAGAGTAAAAATAATTAGCTGGGTGCCAGAGGACACATCACCCTCTCTTCCCTGACTTGTAATAACTTTTCTTAGATCGCTGTTCTCTCACCCACACCTGCTGGTAAAGGCATCAAATCATTAAGTTTTTTTTAAAGAGACTCCTGACATCTTATATTTTGTTGCAATCTTGAAAAATGTGTTGATGGTCCGTAGACTCCATGCTGAGTCATACACAGATCCCCAGCTACCTGATAAACAACCTGTTTTACTGGAAGAGAAAATATTCAGCTGAATGAAAAACAGGGCTTTGCTATTATTTTTTTCTTAGTCCCACAGTAGAGAAATAGAAGTTTAGGAGATACAATTAAAATATGTATTTATGAGATGTGAGCCTAGGGCTCATTGTGCGAATTTGTATATAAAGTGCAGGGAACTCTGCATAACTTTTGCTGTTTGGCTTAATAAAATGCTCCAGATATGGTTTTTTTAAAAAGAGAGTGGATGGAGTGACTCTGGGGCTTGCTGGCCTCAGGTGTGACTGAATCCAGGTGCTCAAATGAGGCCATCAGAAATGCTTCGTTTCCCCTCTTCCCCTAAGACGGATGCTTGTACCTGTGCTTTCGACGTAGTGCCTACAACCTCCAGTCTTTTCATGAGCCAGCAAAAATGTTGGAGACTTAGAGAATAAACTATCCTCATTGTAAAATATGAGAAAACTCACAAAGGGAGACAAAAAGGTAACTATGTCAGTCTCATTAAGCATTAAATTAAGAAGAATTCATTCAACTCCCATCTAGATTCCTTCTGAGGTTAGGTGACAAGGAATTCTTCCTCCTTGGCAAGAATTCCCAGTATGTCCAGCCAATCCTCCATTCATTGCTAACCAGAGTCAAAGAATAATTATATAAAGACCTTTTCAAAAATTAGTTAGGGTGGCACACTCTTTGTCTCTCGAGCACACCTGTGCCTTTCCCCCTCTCCTTCCCCAGGCGTTCTCTTTTTCCTAAGTTCCAAGCGCCCTTCTTTTGCCTCTGTAACTTGTTTCCTAAGCCCACATAGCCCAGCTGGCTCACCTTTTCTACCTCTGTAACTTTCTAAACAAACTTTCTTATAATTTGGGGGGGAAAATGTTTAGAGCAAAAAGGTCTTTGGCCTCACTTTAATATGTCAGATGTGATGCAATGTGGCATCTTCAAAAGCAAGAATGCAGAGCCAAAGGCATAAAAACACCCCACAAAGTGCCAAGAGGTCCTCTGTCAGCCCTGGGCTTCTCTTTTACTAGTTCCCCAGGGGTTGCAGTAAGAAAATTCCTGGGTCCTCATATCCCAAGCAGAAGTCTTAGGGTTGACTCTAATTGCCTGAGCTTGGGTCGTATGAAAGCCCTGGACCAATCACTACAACTAGGGAAGCAATGTTCTCATTGGCCAAGCTTAGGCTCAGTAGTACATACATCACTGATGCCACAGGGGTGGGTCAGAGCTCCTAGACCAGCCACCAGGGTGGGGATAGGGACTGGACTGGCAGTTCTCAATGGGGGCTGATTCTGTACCCCAGAGGATATTTGGCAATACCTGGAGACATTTAGGGTCCTATTGGTATCTAGTGGGTAGACTCTGGTAAATGTTCTACAGTGCATAGGATAGTCCCCACAGTAGAGAATGGTGCCAACTGAATGCTGGGCAGGGTGACAGAGAACCAGTATAGGTCCTCAAGGTCAGGTCACCAACTGCCTTGTTCAGATCAGCAAACTGAGGCCAGAGAGGAGCATGATTCACTCAAGGCCAATCACAGGGATTCAGAAAACCTGAGATCTGGGTGGTTTTAATTGTGGTAAAGTACACATAACAAAACTTACCCTTTTAAGGTAAAATTGGCATCGTGATGATATATTTGTGGGCTGTGACAGGATTAGATGAGTTAATCCATGTGCCTACCATGTTGGACAGTTTTGAATGACTGCCCCCTCCTTGGGAAGCTCTCCTGGGGCTTGGGGAGCAAATGTTTGTTGACTGAATAAATGAGAAATATTTCCTTCCTCAGCACTGTCCATCTATGCCCTGCTGCTCTTTGAGATTGAGACGGGAGCAGCAGCCGCCTCCATCCTCGGCTTGGGTGCCCTGGCCCTGGTGGCCGTACTGACCCACACTCTGCTCCGGGCTGCCCGAGCCACCCGCCGTGGCCTCCATGAGCTGTCCCCACCGCACTTTGAAGACGACCCTGTCCGCTCCACTGAAGTCTCCAAGGCCAGCCCCGGGGCTCAGCCCCAGCAGGGTACCCACCACCAAACTCCCTACTCATTCTGCCTAGACCCTGGGGACCCCCTCAGACCCTCAGTCACTGCCTCGCTGCCTGCAGCTGTGAGGGGCAGCCAGGAGAGCAGCCTGCCTGCATCCCGCATGCACCGGACGTTGTTGGCTGGTGGTGGGCACTGGGAAGGAGTCACCCATGAGATGCGCAGCATGCTGGGCCACAAGCCAGGGGGTTCGGGGAAAGACTCCACACTGGTGTGAGCTCAGGTATCAGGGACAGAGTTGGTGTCAGGTAAAGAGCACTCTGTAGAGATATGCCCAGGATCAGTCACGGTAGCAATACAATTTGATTTCTCTTTCAGTTCACAGCATCCCTGGCTTTTGTCCTCAAGATTGCCTCATGGCACAAAGTGGCTGCCAGGGCCTTCACGTCCTCATTCAGAGAAAAGCAGAGGCCAGGGCTGGCTCAGCATCTTTTCAAAGTCTTCCTGAGAGGCCTTGGGGCCTTTCTGCTTATACTTCACTGACCAGAACAGTCACATGGCCACAATTTGCTACAGGGGAGACTGGGAAATGTAGCTGAGAAGACAAATGAGGTTCTATGATAGGCAGGAGGGGAGAGTGGGGCTTAGGCAGTGGTTCTCTAAATGTCTCCGTCCATTTTACAGATGAGGAAACCGAGGCCCACAGAGGGGCAGTGGCTCACCAAGGGTCCCCCGGCCAGTACTGAGCATCAGAGCCAGGTCCTGTAACCCCCATGCTGCTGACAGTGCAAGTCTCTGCGACTCCTTCCGGTCTGTGAGCGTTTGAAACCTTTGTGTGCAGAGCTCAGAGCAGCCCAGGGCCACAGCAGCCCTGAAGGGCTACACCCAGACTCCTGGCTGTGGGGCTGTGGCTGAGGGCTTCACCACTCCATGTCTCAATTTCCGTGTCTATAAAATGGGGACAGAATTGGTCCCTCTGCCTAGGGCTCCCATGAAACTCTGTAAGCCATTCCAGGGGCCTGTGCATAGTAGGTTGTCAATGTGTGTCAGCCTGTGCTGCTGTCAGTCGGGGCACCTGGTAGCTGGAAAAGATGGGCTGATGGCCAGTTTCTGGGGCTCACGAAACTGACAAGGCTTGGAGTGGATAACTCGGAGCCCTAGGAGTCTCCAGCGGCCCTTGCCTCACTCCCATCCTGCAGGACCTGCAAATAAACTAGCCCTCACTTTCTCCATGTCACTTGAGCCACATCTGAATGTGCTTTGTGGCCAAGCCCAGGCTTGGGGTAAGGGGTGGGGTGACAGGAGTGAGGGCGGGAAGGGCAGGAGTGGGAAACAGGGGGATTGCCTTGGGAACCATCTCCCACAAATCCTCATGCATGTAAATTTTATTGGGGGTAGGGATAGGCTGACCCCCCCTACTCCTACCCCAAATGTACAGATGTCCCCAGAAGTTTTCCAGCCTGCCCCTTTCTGAGCTACATGGGGACTCCAGGGCCACCGAGCAGTGGAGGCTCAGCCACAGCAAAGGAAACTTCCCTGGGACTCTTCCCAATGGGCAGAGAAGTGACAGCGCACAGCAGGAGGACTGGTCCCCAAGCCTGACCCTGGGTAGGGCCCCAGCTGATCACAGCCTTGGCCATCTCTCCCCTGGGTCCCTGGGAAGCTGCACAGACTTCCTCCTCACCAGTGGAGTGGGGTCAGGACATAATGTACGTGAGCATCCTCCGTGGCCTGACACGGGTGTCCAGTGAGCATGGGCTCTTGGCAGGCATGATGAGTAGCAACAAGGAGGGTAAAACAAGAATAAATGTTACGTTTTTATCACGCCTGGTACTGCAGGTGCTCGGGCCAGGTGCTTTCCTGTCCTCAGTTAATCTTCAGGACAACCCGCCTCACAAATGGGGAAGCTGAGGTCCGAGGAGTGAAGCTACACAGCAGCAATGGCTGGAACCCCATCACAGGGATCCAGGACAGAGCAGGTACCTGAGGATACTGAAGACTCCAGTTTCTGAGAACTTGGGGCAGCCTTGGGGACTGAGGGTGGAAGAGAGAGGAGAAAGAGAAGGAACGACCCTGGCTGGCGGCCAGTGCAGAGGGCCTCATCTTCTGGATTGGTCAGGGGAACTAGAAGCTGGACGCCTTGGCCTCATCCCCAGGGCCAGGACTAGGGTGGGAGTACAAAACATAAAGAGACCTAAAAGGATTGAAAACGGGTGTTCACACAAATCCTTGTACAAGCATGTTCACGGTAACACTAGAGACAATCACCGAAAGTGTTCATAAACGAATGGATGAACAAAATGTGGTCCATCTACCTAATGGAATATTACTCAACCATAAAAAGGAATGAAGCACTGACACGCGCTACAATGTGGGTGAACCTTGGAAACATCACACTGAGTGACAGGAGTCAGGCACAAAAGGTCACATATTGTATGATTCCATCTATATGAAAATGTCCAGAGTAGGCACATCCACAGAGATAGAAAGCAGACTGGTGGTTGCCAGGGGCAGGGAGAAGAGAATGAGGGAGTGATTGCTAGTGGAGTGTCCTGTTGGGGTGATGAAATGTTCTGGGAGGACAGAGGTTAAGTTACTACTCAGGGTCACCAGCACTGGAGCTGGGACTGTGTCTCTCCAGAAATGTCCCTCGTCCCTCTCGGTACCTAGGTTCCTGCAATGCCTAGCTCGCAGCGCCCAGGAGCGAGCAAAAGGTGGAAAAGGTAAGGCTTCACTCCCCCTGTAGCCCAAGCTGATGTCAGCTCAGCCTGGGGCTGTTTGGATTGATGTGGCCCTGAACCCTCCCAGATGCTATGAGGGTCCAGGCCTAGCAGGGCTCAGAGGGTTGGGATTTTGCAGGGTCATATGGCAGCTTGGGTCCAGTTAGACCAGAGGCCAGCACAGGTCATACAAGGGCCTGGATCACACACAGTTACCCTGGAAAATGATCCAGGGCTGGTTTCGGGGTGGCCGAGAAGGCAACCAGGGAAAACAAACAGCCTTTGCTTTCCAGCCAGATTGAATTCACAGGCTGGCGCCAGAGCAGCCTGGGCAGGACCTGGCAGGGGCTGGCAGAGTCCAGAGGGAGAGATGGGGGAGATATCTTAGCACCGGAGGCCTACTTTTCTCAAGGCAGCTAAGTGTGTGGGGGAGGGGGTACCTTTTGCATGGTCTCCCCTATTAGACCCTCAGAGCAGGGTTTTGCCTCCTTCCTCTGACCTCAGAGCAGAAGCTTGCCTCCCCCATCAGACCCTGAGTGTAGAACTTTGTCTCTCCTCAGACCAGGCAAGGGAACCCTCTCCCCTCAAACCCTTGTGCAGGGCAGTCCCCCTGCCCCCTCAGACTCCTGGGGCAGAGTTGTTAGACACAAGGGCCCAGTTGGGTGGTCCTTTCAGGCCCCGTGGGACCCATTCTGGCCAATGAGCTGTGAGCAGAACTTGAACAAGGTATTTCTCAGCCAGGGCAGTTAACTGATAGCGCAAGACTTTTCTGAGTCCATCCTGCTGTCAGGACGAGATGGTGGCTGCCCCCTTCAGGTGGATTTCCACACAACTACGACCAGCAGAGTCTGCTGCTTCACCACTGCGGGCACATGGTATGCATGGGAAATAAGCCTTAGCCTTTCTGAGCCAGAGATCTGGGGGCATTCCTGATGGCAGCAGAACCTGGGCCACCTTGATGCTACAGGGATGTGGGGGAGAGCAGAAAAGAGAGAAGCACACATGTGACAGAAAGACAGCCTGGGGCAGTTAATTTCACAAATACAGTCAACTCTCATTATTTGCAGATTCCATGTTTGCAAATTCTCTTACCAGCTAAAATTTATTTGTAACCTTGCAAATCAAAATACCCCTGGTGCTTTCCTGGTCATTGGAGGACATGCACAGAGCAGGGAGAAAGTTGAGTCTGGGAGGCACATGTTCCCAGCTGAGGTGGAACAAGGTGACACTGCCTTCTTGTTCCAGCTCGCAGATTGTAAACGAGTCTTTTTTTCAGTCTATTTTTCACATTTTTGTGCTTTTCCTTGGCATTTCACTGTTTAAAAAGGCCCCCATGCCTGGCCAACGTGGCTCAGCGGTTGAGCATCGACCTATGATCCAGGAGATTAAGGTTCGATCCTCAGTCGGGGGCGTGAGGGAGGCAGCCGATCAATGACTCTCTCATCATTGATGCTTCTATCTCTCTCCCTCTCCCTTCCTCTCTCTGAAATCAATAAAAACATTTTTAAAAAAACAAAAAAAGGCCCTCAAGTGTGGTGCTGAAGTGCTGTCTGGTGTCCCTAAGCTCCTAAAGGCTGCCACGTGCCTTCAGAGAAAGTGTTAGATGAGCTTCGTTCAGGAGTTGAGTTACACTGCTGTTGGCAGTGAGTTCAATGTTAACAAATCAGTATATATATATAATAAACAAGGTGTTAATCACATGACAAAAATGTGACCAGAGTTACTTGTGGAAACCCACTGTTTTCCCAAGGAACCCAGTATTCACTAACTCAGTTTTTGCCACAACCTTATAAAACAGAGCTACTGGGGATAACAAGGATCGACCATTTGCGTCCACAGCACAGCAGAGGAAAAGGGACGCACAAAACAGCTTTCTGGTTGAGAGCAGGCTCTGGGTTCGAATCCCAGCTGTGACCTTAGCAGTACCCTGCTTCAGTTTCCCTGTCTGTAAAGTGGTGACAAAACAGGAGCTTCCCACCAGGCTGTAGACAGGATTAAATAAGATGCCTTGCCTAAGGTGTTGCAGAAGTGGTCCCCATGATAAATGATAGCTGTTACTATTATTACTGCGATACACAAGGATAGAGGAGCAGGACTGGGTCTTCTTTGTGATCTAGAATCCTGGCACAGGCCCTCACTGAGCCTCAGTTTCCCATTCTGTGGAATGGGAGTAGCAACAGGGCCACCTCCCCTCCAAGATTTCACCCACTTGCTGGGTGCATGGCTGCCCTGGCTTGCACAAGGTGAAGACCACGAGCCACACTCAGGGCCAGCATCAGGACTCCAGACAACAGACAGCATAGTGTTTATTGCCCAGAGGACAGCGGTGTGGCCTTTGGGCACCAGAAAGTTTTGACACAAATGACTCGAAGGCACCAGTTCCCATCTAGCCCCCACCCCTGCCTTACAGGGCCTGGGGGCAGGAAACCCCATCACCAAGCAGCCAGGTCCATCCCCTTTGGGGTGGCAGCTCCCCATGTGCCTGAGGGTCCAGAATGCCCTGTGCTGCTAAGGTCCCCAACATGGGCTAGGGTGGGGCAGGGACCTCTTCCCTGGAAGGGGCAAGGGGCTATGACACGCTGGGGGGCAGGCGCGCAGCTGCTGTTTTCTCCACCACGAAGCCGTAGTTGTACTGGGGAGGGGGAGAGCACAGAGTGAGGGAGGGGCTGTGAGGGGTGCTGTGAGGAACATGGAGTGGGGGGCCACTTAGGGACTAAGTGATCTCCAGCCCTGGAGAGGTTGGGTACAGCTGGGGGAGACTGCGGTGGCCTGGTATGGGGGAGGGTCCCAGCACCTACCTCCTCCTCAATGTCTGCCAGCGACTTGATGGTCAGATCAGCAAAGGCAGAGAAGGCCTGGTGGACAGAGGCAGGTCAGTCTTGGGCCCAGGCCACCACCTGGTCCCCTATTCCCTCATCTTCAAGAAGGGCCCTCCTCAATATCTACCTGAACATCCCTTCCCTCTTCCTGCCACAGCCTCTAGCCACCAGCACTGAGCTGCCCCTCTTGCAGCCCGCATTCCAGACAGAGGCCCTTCACTCCCCACCGCTTGGTCTCCAGCCGCCACCAACCCAGGAATGTAGGCCTCAGTGCTGGGGGGCTGGGATAATGGTCCCTGCGTTCCCATGCTAGAAAGGTGATGGGCAGGGGCAGACCAGTTCCCCCAGGGCACAGACTCACCAGAGGGCCACAGCTCTTGCCCTCAAACCGGGGGTGCAGCGTGAAGGGAACCCCATCCATGGCTGAGGAAAGCACAGGGTGGGGGTAAGGAGCTGAGGGGCAGGGGGCTTGGGGCCTGCTGCTGCCCACCCCACTCCAGAGGCCCACCCGACATGCTCCCTTCCTCCTGCCCAGTCTTTTTTTTTTTTTAATCCTCACCAGAGGATATGTTTATTGATTTGAGAGAGAGAGAGAGAGAAACATAAATTGGTTGCATTCTGTACACACCCCAACTGGGGACTAAACCCACAGCCTAGGTACGTGCCCTGACTAGGAATCCAACCGAAAACCTTTTGGTGTAGGGGAGGACACTCTAACTAACTGAGCCACACTGACCAGGGCAGCCCCCCTGCCCAGTCTTTACAGAAAGAGGTGGAGCCAGGCCTGGTTTCAACCTTGGCCCCACCCTTTCCGGCTGTATAAACCTTTGGCCAGCAGAGCCCCACCCCCATGCCTCAGTTTCCAGCTCTGCACTCACCTGAGATGCCATAGAGGTTGGAGGCTTCATAGATAGAATCATTCCTCCGCAGGGTGGAGGCCCTCGATCCCAGTCTGGACAAAGTTCCCTCCGAGAAGCCACCCTTGCTAGTAGCAATGGGACATCCCAGGTCAGCCGTGACCCCCATTACTGCCCCCATCCCAAGCCCAAGGACTCACCTGGGCTGGCTGGGTGGATCCAAGGAGAGGCCCTGCATGTCCCGGCTGAGAGCTCGGGGCTTGGGCACTGGCCTAGGGGCCTTTGCCTTCTTGCACCAGATGGCAAAGCCACCCATGTCCCTAGATGAGGAGGGACAAGGGAGAAGGGTTCTGACCCAAGGAATAGCCAGGGTTGAGAACAGCCGCCAGGAGAAGAAAGGAGGAACCAGGCTTCTGGGTGATCCCAGCCTTTTAGGGAATTTTCCTTTCAGCATCTCAGCCCACATCTTAAGCAACTGCTGGGTCCCATCACTGTACTATATATACTTCAGACACACCAACTCATTTATTCTTCATGATGACCCTACAAGACTAGTACAACTGTCCGTTTTAACATGTGAAAACTGAGGCACAGAGAGCTGCCAGAAGGAATGGGAGGCCTCAGGGGAGTCCCTGAGGGTCAGAGCATACAAATGGGAGTTGGAGGGCAAGGAAGGCAGCCAGAGGCTGGGGAAAAGCCACAGCCTTTCCCCTCAGCTTCTTCTTCCCCCCAGGCGCATTACCTGTGCCTTTCTCTCTCCTAAGTTCAAAGTGCCCTTCTACTACCTCTTTAACTTTCTAAATAAACTTTCTCTTATAATTTGAAGGAAAAAAAAAAAGGCTGTACCCTACTCGAAGGTATCCAGGCACCGTCTTGGTCTTCCCGCTCAGCCGGATGTCAAACACAGCTGTGTCCACAGCCCCCAGGGGCACCAACTTCACACACATTCGTTTCTTCTTGGACACGGAGGCCTCTGGGAGTGGGGGCGGGGGGGGGGAGTAAGAAGAGGAAAAAGCAGAGAAGGGACCCAAAGATGGCTCCAAGATGACTGTTGCCAAGGCACTGTTTAAGGCAGTCACCTGGATGGTGTTAGGGTGGTGGTTAAATCATGAATGATATAGCCATAGGAGGGAACTCCATGCAACTTTTAGGAGCCTTTGAGGCAGGCTCATCTTTGGTGACATGGAGCATTCATGGGGTGACCATGTGCACCACAGTGAGGATGGATAGCTGTGGAATCAGACAGAACTAAGTGCCCATGAGCCAAATCCCACCCAACGTCTGTTTCCCTACAAATGGTTTTTACATTTTTAAAGGGTTGGGGTTGGGGAAAGAATATGCAACAGACACCACCTGGCGTGCAAAGCCTAAAATATTTACTATCTGGCCTTTACAGAAAAAGTTAGCTAACTTCAGCATCAATAGTTATACCCTGAGAATCAAAGATAAATGACAAGACACAGTGTGAGGCAGGGAGAGTCAGATGGTTAGAGCAGGGCCCTCAGGGCTGGAAGGGCAGCTCCAAGGCCACGGAGGGCCAGAAGAGGAGGGGTGCGGAGGAGGATGTGTTAGCTAACCCGAAGAGGAATTGGGGTGTGCAAAAAAAGCCTGGAAATGGAAACAGATAACCGCGCGTGGTTCGGCTTGCCTGCGGTGTAAGATGTAGTAGTAACAGTAATAAAACAGGTCGCTGTTGTTACTCTAGGTGAGAAACTGCCAATTGCACATTTTTACGCAGGGTAGGGCCCGTCACCCCGCCCTGGACCAGGGCTCCGAGTCCTCAGCCAACCCTGTGAGCACCCAGTGAATCGAGGGGGTGGCCGAGGCTCAGAAGCAAGCGCGCCTGTCATCCTTCCATCCCTCTCCCTGGCCCTCCCGTCAGGGGCGGGGATGCGCCCCCACCGCCACCCTCCGACGAGAGCCTCACTGGAGTCCAGGGGGTCGCAGACCGGGGAGAAGCCCGGTGGGAGGGGGCTCTTGTCCAACACGACTTGGATATCGGCCACCACGTTCTCCTGCGGATTCTGGGGGTTGGGTGGGGGAACACAGCGAGCGTCACCCAGCAGCAGGTACGGCGCCCCTGGCGCAGGGCCCCGCGAATGGACGGGGGAGTGGGCGGACCCCGGGGACCCGGAGGTGGGCGCCTCTTACCTCCAGACTGCCCAAGGTGCTGAGGCACAGGAAGTAGCCAGATTTTTGCGCGAAGCTTTTGCCGAAGCTGGCGGGCGCCCCCTCCACAGTGCAGGAGATCTACGGCGGGACGTGGGTCAGCGCCAGGCTCCTGCCCAGGCGCAGCCTCCGGTGCCCCTGTTCAACCCGCCCGCACTCAACCTGCCCCCCGATGCCGCTCACCGCACTGAATCCTCGCGGCGGGGGCGCCGAGGCCGACGACCAGGCCAGGCCAGCCAGCGGCGCGGCGTCAGGCCCGGGATCCATCCTCCAAGCCAAGCGCCCAAGGTGGTGGACCGGCTCGGACTTCAGAGCCGCCTCCGGGCAGCCGAGTTCGGTAAGGGGTCCGAACTACAACTCCCAGAAGGCCTTGCGAGGGCGGGGCTCCTAAAGCGCCGTTTGCGTGTGCTCGGAAAGTCGCGGTCCAATCGCATGGGGACGCGGAGGCACCGCCCCGTGCGTCCCCCAGGTGCGTCGCGGAGCGCAGACGTTTGCGGAAAACAACTGTCCTTTCCTTCTCTGCCCCAGCAACTTCCGCTGGAAAGACTCCGGCTCAGCGCCAGGAGACTCGCTTGGTGCAAGCCAGAACTACGTTCCCCAGAAGTCCTTGCGTTATTAGCGTCTGTGGAGTCTCTTCCTGGGTTTCCCGGGAAATTTAGGGGAGAAAAATGGAAAACCCACAATTCTAGTTCTGGGAAGTCATACCAAAGGAAACTTTCATGGGTTATGCAGCAATTAACTTAGGTAACAAAAAATACGGACCACCATAAGCCATGAAAACTTGGTATAACTTGAGGACTTGTTCACAGATACAATTAGTTTTATATGTATATATATATATATGTTTTTATTTATTTCAGAGAGAGGCAGGGAGAGGGAGAGAGAGACAGAAACATCAATGATGAGAGAGTCGTCATTGACCAGCTGCCTCCTGCATGTCCCCCACTGGGATTGAGCCTGCAACCCAGGCATGTGCCCTGACCAGGAATCGAACCGTGATCTTCCGGATCCTAGGTGGATACTCAACTGCTGAGCTATGCCCGGCCAGGCGGTTGGTTGATTCTTGTATGTGCCCTGACCAGGAATCAAACCTGCAGCCTTGGCACGTTAGAATGACACTCTAACCAGTGAGCTACCTGGCCAGGGCAAGAATGGTTTTTATATTTGTAAATGATTGGGGCAAGAAATCAAAAGAAGAAGAATATTTAGTAACATAGGAAAGTTACATGAAATTCACAAGTCAATACCCATAAGAAACATCCTGGAAAAGACGACCCAACAATGAGATACAGAAATGAACAAACCACTAGTTCCAATTGAAGTACGCCATTAGTTCCACTGCTTTAGGAAGAATGTTGGCTTGAAACTTTAGGAGTTCCCCAGGTGAAATCTGAAACTGGTCCCCATACACAAAGGTCACGCAGAGGTGGCTAAAAAGAGGCAGACCACTTCAGATGGTTAGGTGGCAGTTTAATAAGCAAGGGAATGCATATGAGGCTTGTCTTGAACACTGTAAGATGAGTAGATCTGCCCAACACCTGCCAGAATCTTAAAAGTTTACATAGAGGTCTTATCTGGGCTCAGACATGTATACCATCTAAACGGTCTCAACAACACATTACTCTCTCAAGTTTGTGCACTGAAGTGGCTCCTAGTGTGAAAAAAGTAGGCAGAGAGTACATCCCAAGTACAGGAGGGGGGAGGGAGTCTCTGATTACCCTGGTCTACCTCGAAGGTCAACTGGCAATCACGTCCTTTTGATGACCTCCACCAAACATTTCACCTCTTGTGACCACCTCTCAGCATCTTACGAGTTCCCCCTCTTCTGCAGTGTGCCCTGAGTGGCCAGCAAGGGCTTCACTAGCATGGATGTGGCTCATTTAGCAGCTATGCCACTGCACTGGAGGCAGATACCATAGCAACAATATAGGTACATGCAAGAGAAAGTACAGATTAAGATAATGAATCTCACCCTGGCCAGGTAGTTCAGTTGGTTAGAGCATCATCCCTAAATGCCAAGGTTGAGGGTTCAATTCCTGGTCAGGGCACATATAAGAATCAACCAATAAGCCCAGTGGGTGTGGCTCAGCAATTGAGCATCTACCTATGATCCAGGAAGGAAGGATGGCAAGGGGAGGGGAGGGGAGGGGAGGGGAGGGGAGGGGAGGGGAGGGGGGAGGGGAGGGGAGGGGAGGGGAGGGGAAAAGGAGAGAAAGAAAGAAAGAAAGAAAGAAAGAAAGAAAGAAAGAAAGAAAGAAAGAAAGAAAGAAAGAAAGAAAGAAAGAAAGAAAGAAAGAAAGAAAGAAAGAAGAAATTGAAAGCATGTCCTGAGGAAAGGGGTGCAGGAATGCTCAAGGGAGAGCACAAGCTAGTGCCCTTTGTCCTGAGAGTCATTTTTTTCCCCATTTTTATTTTATTTTATTTTATTTTTTAACATATCTTTATTGATTTCAGAGAGAGGAAAGGAGGGGGAGAGAGAGAAAAACATCAATGATGAGAGAGTCATTGATAGGCTGCCTAGCCCACAACCCGGGCATGTGCCCTGACCGGGAATCGAACCTTGATCTCCTGGAACCTAGGTTGATGCTCAACCGCTGAGCCACACCTGGCCGGCCACTGAGAGTCATTTTTTATTTAAAAAAAAATTTTTTTTTAATATCTTTATTGATTTCAGAGAGAGGAAAGGAGAGGGAGAGAGATAGATAGAAACATCAATGATGAGAGAGTCATTGATCGAGCCCGCAACCCGGGCATGTGCCCTGACCGGGAATCGGACCCTGATCGCCTGGATCCTAGGTCGAGGCTCAACCGCTAAGCCACGCCCGGCCAGGCCATTTTTTATTTTTTTAAATCCTCACCCAAGGGCTGTCCTGAGGGTGGTTTTTTTTAATCCTCACCTGAGGATAAGTTTTTACTTATGAGGATATGATTTTAGAGAGAGAGAGAGAAAGAAAGATTAATGTGAGAAACATTGATTGGTTACCTCCCGCAGACACCCGCATCCAACCTGCAACCCCGGGATGTGCTCTGACTGGGAATCGAACCTGCCACCTTTCAGTGCACAGAACGGCACTCCAGCCGAGCCGCACTGGTCAGGGCTGTCCTGAGGTTTTTTCTGTTTTCTCTAGGGGAGGATTGTAGGGGAGATTCCAGGGGAAGATCTCAGCAGAATATTCATTAGCTCTCCAAGTGTGTCCTTGAGCGCGCTGGCTGATGCATCAGAATGAGCTCGGTCAGTTTCACCTGTCTCGGGTTAGTCGTGCTCTAATTGATTTTCTGGCTCTAATTGTTTTTAATCCTCATTCAAGGATATTTTTTCCCATTCGCTTTTCAGAGAATGGAAAGAAGGGAGGGAGAGAGAGAAACATTGACCAGAGAGAGATACATCGACTGGTTGGGGCCTGGGATCAAACCCACAACCCAGATGTGTGCCCTTGACCAGGAATCAAACCTGTGACCCTTCCATGCTTGGGCCAAAGCTCTAACCACTGAACCACATTGGCCAGTGCTGAAATTGTTAATTGATCGTTATCTGTTTCCCTGACTAGGGTGATTTAAGCCATTCCCTCTTAGATATCTGTGGTTGGAGAGGAGAGATTTAAACCATCAGCTCCTAGGCATCTTTGGTTAGGGAGGATAGGGTCTTGTGATTTATTAGCTGGCTGCTAATTGCGCAGATGTTTGTTGACCTATTTGTCTCAATTTTATTTCACTTGCCAGGGAATTTTCCTAGTTTCTTACTAACCTGCCTCAGTACCAGTAGGAAACAGAACACAGAACGTGCCCGCCTCGCCTTGAGGAGAGGGAGATTGGCAACTTTTACTATCATGGGGCGGACTTCCTCTGTGCCCAGGAAAAACCATATTCTCAACCCACCTCTTGATAATAGAAAGGGAAGTTCTTACCACAATATACTGTTCCTTCGTGAGGCTCCACCGGTGGGCAGGAGTTCTGTGTACACTGCTAGGAGCTGTTGCTCTGTGGGGTATATATCTGGTTTCTGCCCCCTTCCACAGTCGGTACCAAAATGCTAGGGGAATTCTCTTCTTCTGTCTCTGCCACAGCACCCAACCCATGTCTTCTGGAGTCACAGACACATCTAACTCAAATGATAGCCCCACTTGGGGGATGCCCAGAGTTTTAATCTGCTTCACCAGTATTTTTTTTTCTCTCAAAGGTAGCTTGCTGGTCTGATCCCCAGTCCCACATATGTCCTTTCTTTACCAGGCAGTATAAGGGACAGAGGCACTATGCCAAGTGGGAAATAAAAGTCCCCAGAACTCCATGTCGTGGCCAGTGTTGCTCAGTGGTTAGAGCATCAGCCCACCCACAGAAGGGTCGAGGGTTCGATTTCTGGTCAAGGACATGTACCTGGGTTGCAGGTTCAATCCCCGGCCCTTGTCAGGGCACATGCGGGAGGCAGCCAATCGATGTGTCTCTCTGACATAGATATTTCTCTCTCTCTCCCTTCCACTCCCTCTGAAAATCAATGGAAAAAGTACCCTCAGGTGAGAATTAACAACAACAAAAAGTCCTCCAAAACTCCAAAATGGCTATAAAAACTTGTACCTCTTACATGTTCTTTGGTGTCAGATATGCCTGCACCTTATCAATCACAGCCTTTGGGAAAATGAACATCTTACCCAACCATGCAACTCCCAGAAACTTTATGGTGGTGCCTGGGCCTTGAATTTTCTGTGGTTTAACTGCCCATCCTCTTTCACTTGCAGATGTTCCAGCAAAGTTTGCAGTGTCCTGCACCAAAGGCAAGTTTTCACATGCCAACACTATCTCATCAATGTAATGAGCCCATTTTACTGATATGGGGAAGAACAGGGACAGGTCTCAGGCTACCATCTCATGACATTGTGGGGCTGGGTAGCCCTGGGGAAGCACTTGAAGGTCTATTATTTTTCCTTCCACATGAAGGCAAATTTATCTTGTGACACAGCAGCTAGAGATAGACTGAAAAAAGCATTTGCTAAGTCCAGTACAGCCTGGTACACTCCTGGGATCGTGGCCAAGTTATCTAAGATGGTGACAATGTTGGGCACAGCCACATGGGTGGGAGGCACCACCTTGTTCAATTCTTGGCAGTCCACAGTTATCTGCCATGAACCAATCGGCTTTTTTACAAGCTGTTATGCAACGTGCTGAGGTCCCAGAAAACCTCACTGTATTGTTCTTAGATTCCCAAAGAAGTAACTCAAAGGACTGGGTGTGAAAAACATTGGTTTATTAGGACTTACATGTGCACCGTGGAGGGCCAACTGGTGAAGTTGAACTGCTAAGTCCCATCCAGCCTGCAGACAGGTGCACCAGGGATGGCTGGCCCATGCTATTGTTTCGCTGCCACCCAGACTTTTCTAGTACCAGGTTTTATAGAGTACAGAAAACATAAAAACAGGGCATGCAGGGGAGGAGGATGGGTCTGTGTAAGATCAAAACTGCTAGCTGTTTTCTTGACTGAGGATCTGGTCAGGCTCCCAAGGTCTCACAGTCTACTTAGTGATGGCCTTCATTGTCTTCCCACAGGGTAGGAGAGGGAGTTGGAGCTGGGGAAGGGGCCCATGTTCCCATTTACCATACACAAGCCATACCCGGATATTAAAAGCACTGTGCGCAGGGCATACGCTACCCACTTGAACAGTTCTCAGATAGTTTCTCCTATTTCCTTATGCCCTCCACCCTAGGCAATTTACATTGTTTGAGTTACCACTCTTCCCAGCAGTGGTAGGCCTACTGGTTCCCAGTTGGCATTTCTCCACAGCACTGGTTTAATCACTCTAACAGGAGGCAGAATTCACCAACAGAGGGGTTGTATAGTCTTGTAGGGTACCATTGCTTTAAATGGTCTCTGGTATTGGAGAGATAAAAAACTCATATTCTTTCTTTTCTCAGATACAATCAAAAGTTTATTTAGAAAATCACAGAGGTAAAAGAAGCAAGCAGAATTTCTCTAATAATTAGCATACCTATAGCAGGAGCTATTCACCTGAAGGCCATGGGAGAAATGCAGGCCAGAAATAAGACAGAGTCAGAGAGAGCATTTCATTCTGCTCAGGGAGGTCCCCCTCATTGGGCCAAGTCTCCCAGCAGAATAACATAATCCCATCTAGAAGGGAGTGAGAACCTTAAACCCCCTGGACACTATGCAGGCACTGCCAGAGGGCAGGGTGTGTGGTAACATTGCTCATTTTCTCTGCCTCCTGCAGGTCAGAGAAAAGCCACCACCCCACATATCCCATAGCTGCACTAACTACACCTGACACTCTCCCTGGCCTTTTGTGGGAAGCGGGCTGCTACATCAGTAAGCTGGGTAGGAGTATACTCTCTTATCACAAACATTGCCTGAATTTGGGACTACCCAGTTGGCTGGGGTTGTTGCTACCGTTGAGGGGAGCAGAGTTCCCAAAATATGCCTTTGGAGATACTATTTTAAGTTCATTATTTTCAAGAAACAAAAGACTCAGGAAGAAACTTTGTCCTTCCTAACTGCCTAAAAGGAATTTAGAAGAGGACCTGCTCCAGGAAGGGTGAGACATCACAGATAACTATAGTTTACTGTGAACTAGGTGTGAAGGACAGAGGGGAAACTAGCAAGGCCCTTTTGATCAAAGTCCCATTGTTAAAGATGGCCCATCAAACACTTGTTTACCAAACATTTGCTTTTCCAAGTCCATGTGAATTGCCTTCTGACCCAAACCACAACTCCCCTTTCTTCTTAGCTCCAGATGGCACCTAAGGCCTCAAATGCCCAATCTGTCCTGGGGTCTCATGTTCTTATGGCACAATATAAATATGTAATAAAGTTGTCATATATAATAAAGTTCGTTGTTTTCTCCTGTTAATCTGTCTGGTGTTAATGTGATTATTAGTCTAGCTGGAAGAATTTAGAAGGGTTGAAGGAAAACGTATTTTTCCACCCCCACACTGTGCTTTTGCTTTTCTTGGGATTAAGGAGTCCAGTGGCATGGGTGCATCATCAATTTCCTCATCAGTGATCACAATACCCTCCTCTTCACTCATCACTTTCCCAGAGATTCTACCTCTTAGCTCCCAGTCACAAGTGCTTGGACCTCAACCTGAGCGAAACCCAGAATGGTGGCATAACTGTTTGAGAGGGAAAACCCACAAACTTTCTGTTTGCAGGGCCAGGACTAGAATGAGGAAAGTAAGGCACTCGCCTTGGTTGCAAAATTTAGGAGGGCACAGAAATTTTCTTGTTACCCCGGCCAGACATGGCTCAGCAGTTGAACATCGACCTAGGATCCAGGAGTTAGGGGTTCAATTCCCGGTCAGGGCACATGCCTGGGTTTTGGGCTCGATCCCCAGCAGGGGGCGTGCAGGAGGCAGCTGATCAGTGACTCTCATCATTGATGTTTGTATCTCTCTCTCCCTCTCCTTTCCTCTCTCTTTAATAAAGACATATTTTAATAAAAAAATAATTTTTTTCTTGTTATTATCATCCCCATTTTACAGCTGTGGAAACTGAGGCTGAGAGGAAATTGCTTGCCCAGAGTCCCAGAGGGAGGCAGGACTGTTCACACATAGCCTTGGCCTCTGAACTGCAATTGTGGCCCCAAGCTGGCCCTAAAGTTTCAAGGCCAGCACAGTGTGGCTCAAATAAATCAGCTTTACCCAGGGCTGTGTCTTTGTACCTGGGGTCCTGCTCTGGAAGGGGGGGCCCTGCTCATGGTACACACAAGCTCCTTGGGGACTCTTCAAGATCATCCCTCATCCCTTGTCATTTGGCTGTTGAGTGGCTTTAAGCAGTCTAGGCAGAAGGATATCCCTCTTCTGACACCCTCCGTGACTCCCTATGGTCCCCTCTGAGACAACAGGAGGGATGCTAAGTGAACTCCTGCTGGTTCACTACAGAGACCCCTGAACATGAAACCCGGCGTCTCAGGTGAGACCCTGGCCCTGCCTACCCCCAGTCCACCACTCACTTCTCAGCCTCAATTTCCCCAGCTGGGGACTGGACCAATGATGGCCTCTGCCTCTTCAAGTCCCAGTACACAGGAACACAAGGCTGGAATGCCCTAGGTTTTCAGTAACTGCAATTCTCATCCTCAGGAACACAGCAAAGGGCAGAGACTTATGATGGGGTCTCCCCTCCCACAAGAGCTCATGGGCCAGGACCCTGCCTGGAAGGGCCAAGGCCATAATTAGCACTAACAGGACATTTCTGATAAATGAAAGTGAAAGCTAAAGTGTCCTCTTCTGCAGACAACTCATTCCAGAATCTCTCGGCCAGCTCCCCTCCTATGCTAATGAAGGGGTGGGGCGGCTCCAGGCTTTAGAAGGTTTCAGCTTTCTTTCCAGACTTCCTACACCCCACCGGATGGCAGGCACCTTGTACCACCACTCGCCTGTGCCCATGGATGACCGCTCAAATAATCTGATGCTGTGGTGCCACAGGTGGCTGAAGTGGCTACTGGTGATCCCGGTTATGGTGGTTCTGATTGTCCTCGTGATCATCTTAGCTAACAGGCTCAACAGCATCACTTGCAAGGACGTCCTCGGAGCTGAGCAGGAGTGTCAAAACATCACTTACCTGGAGCACCAGCTGAACCAGGCCCAGAGAGTCTTACTGGAGACTAATGCCACTTGCAACCAGACTGTGGTAAGCCACTACCACTCCTAGAGAGGGCCCTGTGCTTTGGGGAACCCCGGGGTCTAGGTGGAGACTGAGATAGACCTTGAAACTGCCCCTCGACCCCTATATCAGGAACCTGAATTTCCCCACCAGGGTTTTGGGGAGCTCTAAACTCTCTCTGGGGTGATGGTATGGGGTGGGGCCTTAAATTCCCCAGAGCACCCAAGTAAGGGGCCTCAGTATCCCCACTAGGATGTGGATGAATCTCCAAACTCCAGAACATTGGTCTGGGGGAGCTAGAAACTCCCCCTGGGCATAATCTTGGGTAAGCAGAAATACCCTCTGGGGGTTCATATGGGGACCTCACCAGACTCTGAAGAAGGCAGGGGCTCTTCTTTTTTTTAAGCTTTTACTTATTTATTTTTGTTTTTATTTATTGATTTGAGAGAGAGAGGAAAAGGGGGGAAGAGAGATTGATTTGTTGTTCCACTTCTTTATGCATTCATTGGTTGATTCTTAGTATGTGCCCTGAGCGGGGATTGAACACACAACCTTGGGGTGTGGGGATGACGCTTTAACCAACTGAGCTACATAGCCAAGGGCAAGGCAAAGACTCTTGATACTTCCATAGCATCCGTAAGAGGCTGGAATTTTCACTTGGGTCTTAACATAGGGGTCCTTGAAACTCCCACTAGACATCTAACTTGGGTTCAGACATCCCACTGTGTTCTGGGTTTGAGGGAACCTCTAGCCCAGGGGATCTGGAAATTTCTTGTAAGATTTCGGCATGGAGAGCCTCCAAATTCCTATGGAGGGGCAGGGCTTGAAACTCCCATTTCGAGGATCACACCCCTTTCAGTGGCCCTGGGAGGGTGGGAGGTTTTGACCATTTTTCAAGGTGGAACACAGGTTCAAAAAGGATTGGAGGGAACCCTGAAAGGGGTTTGGACCCAACCCCCTCTGACCCCAGAGCCTGGGGAGGGGGTCAGGGCCAGAGACAGTAGCCTACCCTGCCTGGGACAGAACCCCAGTTTCCAACACCCTCACCCTTCCACCACATCCCAGGTGACCCTGATGGATTCCCTGAAAATGGAGCAGGCTCAGGGCCACAAGCAACAGCAGCTAGTGCAGAAGCTTCAAGGTGAGAAAAACACAAAACCCCAGGTTCCATTAAGACGGTTTGTTGGAGCAGTCAGGTTTTGAAGAGGAGGGAAGAGGGAGGGTCCCAGAGTTGGGATAGGGAGAGAGGGAGGGGACCAGAATCCAATGGAGGTAGGAAGGGGGCATGCCAGATATCCAAGGTACAGTAGGATGAGGGTGGGGCTAGAGGTGGGGTCCTGTCTCAAGGTGGAGCCAGTTGAGGGTTATGGCTACTGTGTGACACACTCTCTGTCCCTCCTTAGAGGAGATCAAGGAATTGAAGCAGAATGTGCAGAACACATCCATGGAGCTGGAGAGACTAAGGTCTGGACACCTACCCACTCCAGGGCACGTGCCCTTGCCCCTCCAGCCCAACCCCAAGACCCAGGATCCCCTTGGCTGGGAAAATTCCCATTGCTCTGGGGACAAAGTTTGAGTCCCAGCCTTGTCCCTCTAGTCACCCAACCATGGGTGACAACTGCCCACTCTCCTCCCCAGTGACTGGTGGGAAAGGAGGAAAGATTCTGAGGGGGCAACAAGCCCAATACTAGTGGAGCCAGGCCTGGCAGCTGCCTGAGTTATCCCCATCTCCACCCCAGAAAATGGAAAGAGACTTCAGGCAGGGAAGAAGACTCCACCAGCTCCGGGAACACCTTCAGCCTCTGCATGGTCATTGTGCTCCTGCCCCTGACACTGGAAGTTCTGCTGGCCTGAGGTCCCAGGAAGACAGACAGCTGGTAAGGAGGGGGAGCTGGAGAGGGATGGGAGGGAAGGAGGGACAGTCAGGGCCTGGGATGGTGGCCTGCCTGCAGCATGGAGGGCTGGGCACTGAGGAGAAGCGAGGGAGAGAGAGGAAGCTCAGCGAGGAGGGAGGGGTCCAGGAGTGGGACGAAGTTTATGGAGGGTGTGGGGCTCATGTTCTGTCCTGCTCAGTTCCTCCCTGAGTCCCTTTTATTGTCTCTTAGGCCACAACCTGGACTCATCTGTTTCCATCTTGGTTTCCCTGACCTGTCCAGTTCTGATTGGCAGCACGGTTGGGGGGAGGGGACAGCTGGGGAGAGGGCAGGGGGGCCAGGTGGCAGGGGGTGGTTCATGGGACAGCCTTGGGCCAACTCTGATGCTTCTCCCACACCAAGGCTGCCCCCTCAACCCCCAAGCCAGGCAAGTCATGAAGTGGGGAGTCACCTGGTTTTTGCTTTCATGGTCTGTGGAAGGTCACTTTCTTCTGGGTCTTTGGGTTCCAAAAAATAAACATCCCTTTTTAGGGGAACAAACTGACTCTGAAGTTCCTGGAGTATCACTGTGTCACCCCAAGCATCTGGGACCCATTGACATCTACACCTAGCCTTCCTTGCTCCAGAATGTTCCCAGAAACCCACAGGGTTTGGTCAGGTACCACCTCACTCCCTACCCAGCCCTCTTCTCCTCTGGGTTCATCTTAAAGGACTGTACACCTCCATCAGTGTTCACTAAGTGCTCAGCATTCTATTATCTCAATGATCTCCTGGTGCTTGTGGTTCCAATGAGGAAATGGAGGCTATGGGGAGAGGGACACCTTGTCCGGGTTCCTGATCCCTTCCCATGGAAAGTGCAGGGCTAGCTCTGGGCAGTGTGGCTCAGTTGGTTGGTCATCCCCTGCACTGAAAGGTTGCTGGTTCAATTCCTGGTCAGGGCACATGCCTGGGTAGCAGACTCAATCCCCGGTAAGGGGCACGCAGGATCCAGCCAATCAATGTTTCCCTCTCACATGGATGTTTCTCTCTCTCTTTCTCTTTCCCTTCCTTTCTCTCTAAAAGTCAATTTTAAAAATTAAAAAAAGAAAGAAAGTGTGGGGCTGGGACTCAAACCTGGATCTGCAGGCACATCCAGGCAGGGCCTTTGTCATAATTTTGTCCATCCCCCAAAATCTTATTTATTCTGCAGAACCCACCTCCAAAGAGTCTCTCTGCTTCTCCAAAATGGACGGCCACCATCCTGATAGACCCTTCGCCCACTCTCTTGGATTCTTCCACACCCCGTAAATGCTTCCTTCTCTGTTATCTTCCTTCCTCCAAGTTCTCCTGGAATCTGGCTATTGTTCAGGCAACTTCCTGTGCATGGCGTCAGGACCCCTGTGTCTGC
The DNA here is from genome assembly GCF_964146895.1 of Miniopterus schreibersii. Taxonomy (NCBI): domain Eukaryota; kingdom Metazoa; phylum Chordata; class Mammalia; order Chiroptera; family Miniopteridae; genus Miniopterus; species Miniopterus schreibersii. Next base: position 73,372,270 of record NC_138105.1, on the reverse strand, counting down.
CCAAAATTCTGCACTGCCATCAGGTCCTGCAGTCCCCAGAAGAGATGGTCAATAGACCCTCCCTCTATGGCTCCTGTTGCACACCCAGGGACCCCCAAACACCATTCCTGCCACAGGTTCCCCTGGCCCTCTTGTCCCCTCCCTTCCCCTGCTCACCACTCTCTACCCTCCCAGGCCATTTCTCTGCGCAGTTCCCTTCCTGCCTCATTTTGACTTTCTAGGGTGCAGTTTCTCGGCCTCTGCACTGTTGACCTTTGAGCTGGAGTGCCTTCTGTGGTGGGCTTTCTGTGGACTGGTAGGATGTCGGGTAGGAAGTCATGCAGTATCCCTGGCCTCAACCCACTAGGTGCCATAGCCTCCTACCCCCAGGTTGTGACAAAAAAATGCCTTCAGGTATTATCAAGTGTCCCTGGGGTCAGAATCATATGTGGTGAGAACTTCTGCTCTAGAGGATGAGGCTGGAGTGCCCCCCCCCCGCCTTCTGTATCCCCAGCTTGCGGGAGGGCTTAGTAGGAGCTTGTGAAGTCCCTTTATTATGACTGAGTCATTTCACTGCCCACTAATAACCCCATCTAATAAATGAGGAAACAGGTCCAGAGAAGTTTCTGGACTTGCTCAGGGTTCTCAGACACTCCGGGAATTGAACCCTTGACTTGCAACATGTTCCCTCCATTTCCAGGAAACAAACCCTTCCCACAGGACCACAAGACCTCAGTACTTCCTCCCTCCTCCACCATCCTCCACTCCCACTCCCAGCTTGTTCCAAAACAGTGTTGCTGGCCCCCACACCTGTACTGTGTTTCACTGATGAAGGGGGTTAGGTTTGTTCAATAAGATGAATTTGACCTGCTCAATTTCTCCCCCAAACCCCCACACAATGGCCCAATTATAAACTTTTCTCCTTCCTAAAAATGCCCCGCTTCCCTTGCTGGCTGTGGCCAAATGAACCAGAGGCTGAGAAGTCAGGACTGAGATCCTGCAGGTCCGTAAGGGTTCCAACTCCAGCAGGAATCTGGCAGTGACCAGTGGCTGCTGTATGTCCCTGGCCTGAGACTTGGCCTCTCTGGGCTCTGATTTCTTCATGCGGAATAAGAGGGACGGGGGTAGGGGGGTGGGGGGTGAGGACACTGAGATTCCAGTTCACAATGTTTACTCAGCTCACACCTCCTGTTCAACTGCTGTGTGCCAGGCCCAGGCTGGGGCAGTGGGAACCAGGCAGATGTGAGCTTTACTTTTTAGGGGTTCACCCAGTTTGGTGGGGGAGGCAGTTGGGACTCAGTCAATCACCACGTTCAAGTACAGCAGAGCTAAGAGAGCTGATCAAAAGGAGCCTGAGGTAGCAGGGGAGGGGAGGGTTCCGGAGGAGATACACCAAGGGACGAAGGATGAGAAATAGTTGGTCACAGAGAGAGATAAGGACCCTCTGGCAGAGGGAACAGCTAACGCAAAGCTCTGGGGTGGGAAAGCACTTGCCAAAAGGGCACTGAGGAGGGCTGGAGGGTCCCAGGAGGAGGAAAGGAAGTCAAAGATGCCCTGGAGGCGTTGCAGGGGAAAGAGAAAGAGGAGGGGGAGGAAGAGAAAGGGCAGAGCAAGAGTCAGTGGGGAGGTGAAGAAGAGGGAAGTAGGGAGGAGGAGGATGGGGGGGAGGGGATAAAAATGTAGGCAGACCATAAGGAGGTGACGCCAGGAGGGAGAAGAGGAGGAGATTTGATTCTGAGAGAGACTGTGAAACTGGCCTGGATCTGATTCACGCTGCAAGATTGCCCCCTGGCGACCCAGTGGAGAACAAGCAGGGAGATGGGGCCGGTCCACCCTTGCATCTACCCTCTGGCCCTCAGAGTTGGTCACAGAAAGTATGACAGCCTGACCCAGGCCGACCTCAATAGGTCGAGTAGCTGTTAAGTCTTCCAGCCTCGGTTTCTCCATGAACAGAATGGGGACAATATGCCCCTAGCCCCTTGCCAAGTGCCCCCTGTGCTGATGGGCCCTTTGCCTGGATGTGCTCAAGTGGTTGTCACTAAGTCCTAAGGACCTACTGCCATCCCCACTTCACAGAGGGGCAAACTGAGGCTCAGAGAAGAGCATGAGGAAGGCAGAGGCAGGACTGGAATGCAGGACCCCAGTCCTGTCCTGGATTCCAGGAGCCTGGTCTGGCCCCTGGTGGGGACCCAACCCCTCCCAAAGGACTTGAGAAACACGCCCTGGCTGGGTGGACCCGTGGGTGTCCCTGGCATCCTAAGGTGCCAATTAAATGCTTGTGGCCATCTGGGGCCAGAGCTGTGGATGGCAGCATGGCCGACCCTGGGCCAGAGCCTGGGTACGCTTGGCGGGTGCTTGCCCTGTGTGGGGCTGCAGTGTTTCTGGCAGCAGCTGCGGCTGGGGCAGCCCTACTGGCCTGGAATTTGGCTGCTGCAGCCTCCAGGGGGTCTTCCTGCCCAGACCTGGAGCTGGGAGTCAATGCCACAGTGCCCCCCTGGGACCCCAAGCCGGAGGTCCAGGAGCTGCAGCGACAGCTGGCAGAGGCTGCCCTCCGTGAGGAGGCTCTGGCCAGGCGGCTGGACAAGGCCGAGGGTGTCCATCGGGAGCTGGAGGAAGCTCTAAGGGCCTGTGAGGGCCACCAGGTAGGTGGGCAGTGTTGGGGGCTGGGGCATCCAGAATGGGGGGAAAAGAGGATCTGCACACACACACACCCAGGGATGCCCCCCCGTGCCTTGGTTTCCCCAATTCATTTTTTTTAAAGATTTTTTTATTGGTTTTGAGAGAGAGAGGAAGGAGGGTAGAGGGGGGGGGAGGGAGAGAGAGAGAGAGAGAGAGAAAGAAGGAGAGAGAGGGAGAGAGAAACAGAATGAGAGTGGAACATCGGGCTGCCTCCTGCATGCCCCCTACCGGGGATTGAGCCCCCAACCTGGGCATGTGCCCTGACCAGGACTCAAACCGGCAAACCATCAGTGTACAGGAGGATACCCAACCGAGTCACACTGGCCAGGGCAGTTTCTCCAATTCTTCTATTCGAATGAGAATAGCACCATAATCCCAACTCCTACAATGTCAGTTCACCCTTTAGTAAACCTTCTGATCAAGAAGGCCCCACTGTCCTCTGCTATTTGCCAGATAAACGGTGGTGGATAGAGAAGCCCCAGACCCGAGCCCACCTGGTGAGGACCTGTTTTAGCCTTTTCCCTAGGTGCCGATGCAACACCACCACCCTCAGCCAATGTCCCAGCTCTATTTTAGGAAAAGGACATTCATGTCACCTGTAATTAGGGGGCTAAAGTTGGCTTCTTGGAGGAGGTACCAGCCAGGTCCTCCCTTTTCCTCTGGCCACCACCTTCAAACACTTTCTTAACCCTTTCCAGCCCTACCTCACAGAAGAACCATCCCCATCCTCAAAGTCCCAACCACTCATATATATTAATTAATATATATGTGTATATATATTCTGTGCACCTCTGTGTACCAGGCCCAGCAGACGTTGGGCAGTGTGTGTATTTTAAAAATCAAAACAGACCCCTTACCTCCTTCCTGCCTACCTAAGGGAAGGGCCTGGGACAATCTAAGTTAAGAGCAGCCTGCCCTTGGTTCAAATTCTAATTTTGCCTCCTGATAGAAGATGCCCTGAGACTAGCTGCTTTGCACAATGCCTCACAGAGGTGACAGACAACCCATAAACCCAATCACTGCTAACAACCAGGTGGGCTTTTAAACCCCAGTCAGCAAATCTAGATGTAGCTGGGAAGAGAGCCGAAGTCTGAATGCAAAGCTAAACCCTAAACCCTTTCCACATTCGGGTGGTTTGAGGGGGGGAGGGCTAGGTGGAGACCTCCCTCCAGGCAGGCAGCTGTTGCCACGCAGCACCCCAGACTTCAGCGGCCATTACTGTATTTTACAACAACAGGACCCCAAAGGAAATTCCAACAAAGCTCAGGGAACATCAGTGTCATCTCAGTCTCCCCTTCTGCCCTCCCAGGATCCCCCCTCACCTCCCCTCCACTCCACAGAGCCGGCTTCAGGCCCAACTGATGACAATGAAGACTGAGATGGACGAGGCCAAGGCACAGGGGACTCAGATGGGGACCGAGAACGGGGCGCTGACAGGTAGGTGTGTTGGGGCACAAGGGTGCTGCGCAGGGCTAGAGGTGGGAGGAGCCTAGAAAGTTCCTGGCTACGCAAATGAGACGCACATGTGCAAACGTAATGCAAACGACATGCAAATGAACGCGAAAACTTATTAAAGACATGCACACAACATGCAACAGTCACAGAAACGCAATTGCAACAAAATATGCAAACGCCATGTAAACGACTTCCAAAAGCAATGCAAACCTAAGAAAACTGCAAATGACACGTAAACACCACACACATTTAATTCAAATAAAGCAAAGCACGCAAGTAGGCATACTAGAAACTCCAACGCGTGCACGCGCGGGGTTGGGAGCCCGGTCCCCTGCCTGACCGCGCCCGCTGCGCCTGCAGAAGCCCTGGCGCGATGGGAGGCAGCGGCCGCCGAGACCGCGAAGCTGCTGGAAGAGGAGCAGCGGCGCGCACGCGCGGCCGAAGCCGAGGGCGGAGCGTGCGCGGCCCGGGAGGCGGTGCTGCGTGAGCGCGTGTGAGTGAGGGGCGGGGCGGGGCCTCGGGGAGACGGCTGAGCCGAGGGTTCTGGGGAGGGTCCCGGAGCTGCAACCTAGGGGTGGTGATTCGGGGGGACACTCTGAGCGAGGGAGTCCCCATGTGGGGCTGGCACTCCGGAGGCACGGGCTCTTAGAGTCGGGCGTATGTGGGGGGCCCTGGGAGGGTGATGGAAAAAGAAGTATCGAGGACCTGGAGCAGAGCTTCGCGGGAAGGGGCTGGGAGTCCCTGGGGAGGGGTCCCGGCAACGGCCAGGGGTGAAGGATTGGGAGGAACAGTGCTGGGGGACCTCGGGGGTCGGAGGTTCAGGTGTCCACCGGCCCCTCCTCCTTCCCGGCAGTAAAGCCCTGGAAGCCGAGACGGACCTCCCGCGAAGAGTGCCGCACCCCCGGCCCCGCTCCGGGCCCCGGCCCCGGCCCAGCCCCCGCTCCCGCTCTCGCCCCAGACCCTCGGGGGGCTGCCGGCGGCCCGAGCGGCGCACGGGAGGGTGAGTCAACCCCCCGCAGGAGGTGGGCTCGAGGCCAGGAGGACAGACGCTCGGTCCTGGGGGGACACGCACAGAGGTGCCCACGCTGGATGCGAGATGCCCAGTCGGTATCCATCAACGATCAGCTTTAGACCAACCGCTCTGAAGGGAAACAGAAAGGAGACTCCATCCTATCTCCCCGACCATCCTGTGCTTATTCTCCAGACAAGAAACAGGCCCATTTAGTCATCAGCGAGACAGTGCTGATCTGCAACTAAAGGCCCCTCTAATGATAGTGTTGCCCTCATCCCGCAAACATGGGGCCTTAGGGGCCCAGCCCTGGCTTGGGAGTGTCCTGAAGAGGTCCTTTCTCCTCTCCCGGCCTCAGTTTACTTTGTAAAATGAGTGATTGGAATACTATTTAGAGAGTAGGCTTCTCCTTGACACCAAAAACTGCAAAGAAAGCACAGTAAGAAAACGACAGGCCCCTCTTCCTGTGATGGTGGTACAGAACTCCCAAATGGTATTTCAGCAAACAATACCAAGTAACACTTTTTAAACTAGGCCACAGCGACGGTGACTCATAGCTGAGACGCAGGGATGGTCCCCTATTCAGAAGTTTGTTAATAAAATTCGCCATACTGATGGAGCAAATGAACAAGGTTCAGAAAAGGCCACCAAATTAAGGGGCAAGGGGAAGAGAACTGCTGTCAAGTACTCGAGGAAGAGAATGAATAGGTCGACTCATATGAGAGCACTGTTTATACAGGTCAAAAATGAAATAATAATTTCATGTGGCACAATTTCATGTTATTTTTTTTTTTACCTTTATATTTGACACAACTTAAGACTTACAGAAAAATTGGAATATGAGTACAGAGTACTCTTGGGTACCCTTTACCCAGATTCGACACATGTTAACTTTTACCACCTTTGCTTCTCTCTCTCTCTCCCTCCCCCTCTCCCCCTTCCTCCCTCCCTCCCTCCCTCCCTATCTTTATGAAAAACTTGCAGAAATGATGTCTCTTTACCCATAAATACTTGAGTTCGCATTTTCTAAACACAAGGACATTCTCTCACATAATCATGGCATAATTATGAAAATCAAGAAATGGACATTTATAGAATACTGTTATTTAATTTACAGGCCTTAAACAGGTTTTTCCCAACTGTTCTGATAATGTCCTTTATAACAAAAGAGTATTTTGGCTCACACTGTATTTGTCAAGTCTCCTTCATCTCCTTTAACCTGTAACATTCCTCAGTTGGTCTTTGCCTTTCCTAATACTGCATTAAAAAAAAATGTTTTTGTTGTTAAGCGTCACCTGAAGATATTTTTCCATTGATTTTTAGAGAGAGTAGAAGGGAGAGGGAGAGAGAGAGAGACATTGATGTGAGAGAGACATATCGATTGGTTGCCTCCAGCATGTGCCCAGACCCAGGATAGAACCTGCAACCCAGGAATATGCCCTTGACCAGGAATCAAACCCATGACCCTTCGGTTCACAGGCCAGTGCTACAACCACTGAGCAAAACTGGCCAGGGCATACTATTGCATTTTTAAAAAGCCCAGGACAGTTGCCCTAGCCGATTTTGCTCAGTGGTTAGAGCGGGTTCTATTCCAGTCAAGGGCACATACCTCGGTTGCAGGCTGGATCCCTAGCAGGAGGCAACCAATCTATGTGTCTCTCTCACATCAATGTTTCTCTCTCTCTCTCTCTCCCTCCCTCCCTTCCACTATCTAAAAAGCAATGGGGGGAAAAATATTCTCGTGTGAGAATTAAAAACCTAGGCCAGTAACTTTGTGGAATCTGAGTTTAGGTTTGTGTGATGTTTCCTTATAATTTCAGGTTGGCAATTTCGTCAGGAATACTTGAGAAACAATTCAACCTAATAATATTCCCTGCTGTGGTATGATTTCATATATAGAAAACCCAAAAGAACCCAGCTGGTGTGTCTCAGGGGTTGAAAGTCAACCTATGAACCAGGAGGTCACAGTTGGATTCCCCATCAGGGCACATGCCTGCATTTCAGGGTTGTTCCCCAGTAGGGGGCGTGCAGGAGGCAGCTGATCAATGACTCGTTGATGTTTCTATCTCTCTCCTTTTCCTTTCCTCTCTGAAACCAATGAAAACATATTAAAAAAGAAGAAGAAGAAGAAGAAAACCCAAAAGAATGAACTGAAACTTTCCATATCTAAACAACTAGCTAGAAAATTCTTTGGAAGAAAGATCCGTTTCAGATAGCTTTTTTTTTAATACCCAGGAACAAACTAATTTCCATATTAAGTAAGGGGCTCTTGTAAGTTAATATTTAAAAAAATAACTCATAGAAAAATGGATAAAGAACATGGACAGTCAGTTCACAGAAGCATACCAAAAAAGATACCCAACCTCACTCCTAGAAAATAAATGCAAATTGAAACAACAATATGGTACCACTTTCCACCAATTAGTTTAGCAAAGATAAAAACAAAGACAGATTGAAAGTTTGCAAATACACTGTGTTGACACTGCTGTGGGAAAACAAGCAATCCTATATACAGCACAGGTAGAACTGCTCGTTGGTACAACCACTTGAGAAGGCAGTTTTCTAGAATCTCTCAAAATTAAAGTGCAAATACTATTTGACCCATCAATTCCCCTTCTAGCAATTTTCTACAACCATATTTACATGGATACAAAACGATGGATTAAGTGCAATGCAGAATCCTGGGTTGGATCCTCAACAGAAAAACACTTAGTGGGTAAATCAAATAAAACCTAGCGTTTAGTTAATAGTAATGTACTAAGGTTAAACTGTTTGTTTTGACAAAGAATCATGGTATGTAAGATGTTCACAATGGGCAAAGGCTGGTGAAGGCTATTCAGACACTTTGCACTATCCCTGCAAATTTTCTGTAAATTGAAAATTATTCCAAAATTTAAAATGTACTTTTAAAAAGGAGAGGGAGGAAGAGGACAGTATTACCACATTCTTGGTCATTGCAAAAAAATTTGGAAACAGCCCTGGCTGGTCTAACTCAGTTGGTTGGGCATCGACCTGTGCACCGAAAGGTTGCCAGTTCAATTCCCGGTCAGGGCACATGCCCGGGCTGCGTAAAGGAGGCAGCCAATCAAAGTTTCTCGCTCTCCCTATCCCTTCCTCTCTCTCTAAAAATCAATTAAAAATTTTTTTTAATTGGGAACCTCAAGTCAGCCAATTGGGAACTTTAAGTGAGTGTCCATTCACATGGTAGAATACTATACAACTATTAAAGAGGCCAAAGCAGATCTTCTGCGAGATGCATAATGTAAAAAGCATAAGAGCAATAATTCGAGGGAGATTTTTATCCAAATATTTCCAAAGGAAACACTGGTCACAGTTGTGTCCTCTGAGGTGAGAACCAGGGGGCTGGGGGTTGGTGGGGGAGGCAGTCTCATGTTTCTCTGTACATCTTTTTGTAATGTTTGCATTTAAAAAATCATGCACATGTATTACCTTTAAAAAATTAAATTTTGTTTTGAAAAATTCTGAAGAGATTGGTATAGGGAGAGGAGTGGGAGCCCTTGGAAAACTGATTCCTCCTCAGCCAGTCCTGCTCATTACTCGCCACCCACGTGGGGCTTGGTGGCGCCTGGTCAGGGTCTTTCCCTGAGGGGGGCCCGCCTGGATGGGGAGCTGGAGGCGGGGCCCTAACTGAGGAAGTGGGGCTGAGGGGAGAAATGAGAGGGTCTAGCCTCTGTGTTCCCCCGAGGGCCACCAGGGGTCGCCCCAGACTCCTGCCCACTTGCTGCCTGCTAAGGGCACAGAGCTTGGGGCTAAGGGTGGGTCTGAGAACCCCTCAACTGTGGCACAAATCCAGAAGTGAGCAGGAAATGGCCTATCCCTGTGGAGTCAGCCAGAGCTGGAGGCCAGGAGACTGGCCTTTGACTTAAGACGCCCCTCACTGTGCAGCTGTGGGGTCCAAGAGCTGATCTACGTAAAGGGCTGGGTGGAGGGCCGTACAAGGGACCTAAAACATTAGCATTATGCCCTGGCAGATCTGGCTCAGTGGTTAGAGCGTAGGCCCAGGCACCAAAGGGTTGCAGGTTTGATACCCAGCCCCGGTCGTGGCAACCAATTGGATGTATGTCTCTCACACAGGTGTTTCTCTCTCTCCCTTCCTCCCTCCCTTCCACTCTCTCTCAAAATCAATGACTGAGGATTAACAACAACAACAATTATTATTATTCACTTATTCTGCTGGCTCCACCAATTCTAGACCATACCTGTGCAATGCCTGAAACTCAGCTCTGTGGATGGAGGGAAATGGGGAGCCATGGCAGGTGTGTGAGCAGGAAAGGCACAGTCAGATCTGGTGTCAGAGAGGGTTGGGAAAGGAGAGAGGGCAGAGGGGACTTTGAAACCCTGGGGAGACACATAAGCATTGGGGGTGATTTAGAGAGAACAGGTCCAGGTGCCTAGCTGCACCAAGGCTCCCCAGCTGCCCAAGGGAGCAAACAATACTCCTTGGTGGGACCTGCCTCCTGGACCCCACCTGCTTTCCACTTCACAGGGCCAGCCCCTAATCTGACCTTGCTCTCTCCACCTGTCTAATTACCACTCAGAGTCTCTTATCTGTCTGTCTCTTGAATCTCTCTTTATCTCTGTGTCTCCAACCTGTCCCCAGCACACTTTCTCAAGTCCCTACCCTGGCCTCCCCTGTCCATGGTAACCCTGGAACCTCCCTCTGTGCTACAGAGACAGGAATGGGGGCATGAAATGAAAAACCTTGGTGCAGCTGTGGGCCGAGCCACCTGGGATAGCAGCAGGCTGACCTTGATAGCCCTTCAGTTCCAGGTAAGAAAGTGGGTCACCTTTTTTCAGCCGGGAACATGGAGGCCCAGAGAGAACAGGCTGTTCCTCTCCAGAGGGCTCTCTTTGCCTCCTCTGTCACCTCCAAAAGCACAAAACTTAATTTCACTTGAATTTAACCACACCAAACACATTGGCATAAATGTGGAGGGTTTTCTGAACTTTGCAGAAATTTTTCTTCGCCACAAATATCACTTCCTCAAAGACCTTCCAGAAGGACTGTGAGAGTTGTTGTTTTTAAACCTTTATGTCTCCAGGAGGACTTCAGGTAGTGACATAGTTGACTTCCTCATGACAGTTTTTCCTTCTCTGCCCAAACAAAGAACTGAAACCAAATTGATTGTTTTTCAGTTAAAAAACGTTTAAAATTGACACCTAATTTTGGGATGACCTTCTGAGGAAATTCAGACAGGTCCATGCACAAAATTTCCTGTGAACATAAATTATTTTCAGGAAAACAAACACTCACATCAGGGCCGATGCATTTGACTGCATGTGAATCCAAGGGCTGCTCTCCCCTCCTTCCTCTGGAATTTTTTAGACACTGCTCGCAGGGGTGTCGATGGAAACATCCTCTTTGGAGGACAACTTGATGACAGCTGTCAAAATGGAAACAACTTCTTTGTGACTGCTTTGGGACCCAGTGATTTCATTTGTGGGGATTTGATATCAAATCTTATTTTGTTTATTGGGACAAAAATTTTAGGAAAAAAAAATTAGAAACCGTCTAAATGCCCATTGGTCACTATTATGGTATTGAATGTAGTGAAAACCTAAACAGGAGGCAAAAGGAATTAACAGATCCCAAAGACAGAATATTGAGCAAATAGAGGAAGTTACATCATTAGTTTTTTCATTTAAAAAAAAATCTAGCTGAGGTTAGCTCTTTATTTCACCACGTTTTGTTGGAATTTGGGTTTTTCTCGCTATTTCTGGGCTATATGGTTCTTTCTAAGCTACTCTGTAGCAATTTGAGAGTTTTGAGCATCATGTTCCGCTTGAACCATTTGGGGGATCTAGGAGGAGCTTCTAGGCTTCCAGTGGACTCACCAAAGAAGCTCAACCCAAACCCGACCCCAGAGTCTTCTCAGATCCCTGGGAAGAAGCCGCAGCTGCCTCGCAACCTGCCTCAGGAGTACTAGCAAAAAACCTTAGTGACTTAACTCTCAACCCTAGGACCAAATTCTCTTCCCTCTACCAGAATATTCACCCCAACAGCAGGACAGAGAAAAGAACTTACAGGGGCTTGGCCCGGGTCAGGGTCAAGGCAAACTCAACAGGAAGAAGCCTGGAGTAAGGACGTTGGCATCTGTTTGGAAAGAAAGGACGCAGACAATGTTACAGGTTATTAGATGGCGTGCCCTGTCCCTGCTTGAAAAGACACACAGGGGAAGAACACTGTCATTGAATCAAGATTCAGAAGATTTAGCCCGGCTGGGTGTGGCTCGGCGGTCGAGCACGGACCTAGGATCCAGGCGATCGCGGTTCGATTCCCGGTCAGGCCACAGGCCCGGGTTTCGGGCTCGGTCCCCAGTCAGGGGCGTGCAGGAGGCAGCCGATCAATGACTCTCTCATCATTGATGTTTCTCTCTCTCTCTCCCTCTCCTCTCCTCTCTCTGGAATCAATAAAGATGTATCTTTTTAAAAATGTACTATAAGATTTAGATGCAGCTGAATCTAAATCATTATTGTCTGTATCACGGAGATCCTTCCGATCATGTTAGCATGGAGAATGTTTATGACATGGAGTCAACTTAGGCATAAGTCTTATTCTTGTACTGTTGTTTTTTTTCTTGCGAGTAACAGGATATAATGTAGCAGCTTGGAAAAGCAACTCTCTGCTAGGATAGACTGTGTACCAATTTTTGATAACCTACAATGTAAGTTCTGTGTTGTCTTTTTCTCTTGCATCTCTTTCTTGTCTACCTTGGTACCAGTACGTTATAAGGAATCCATGTAGTCTGTATTTGAATGACTTCAATTCCATTTTTTTTTTATTCGACCCAAAGAAGCACTAATAAGTCTTAAGTATTGCCAGTGTGTTGTAGAAGCCTGAAGCCAGTAAGATGAAACCCAACATCAAGTGTTAGAAGCAAGTAACTTGTGTAGAAGGAATGTAAAAAAGAAAACATTGAGTAGTTTGGCTAGAGTATAATTAACATAGGGTGCATTAACTAGATTCTCCGGTTTTTAAAAATTTGAATTGTAACAAATTATTTTTGATGTGTTATTTTAATTTTTAGTAGCAAATAAATGTGTATATAGGGTATTTTATTAAAATTTGAGGCATATTTGAGTACCTTTTTAAAACATTACAAATCAAAGATGTAAGATCAAATTTCCAAAAAGAAACAAATTTTTTATCTTGATACAAAGGCATTAGCATATATATTTAAAACTCTTGTCCTGACATTGTAACAATTGCTCAAAATTGTAGCACATCAGCACCATCATGTCTAGGTGGCTTTTTACTTTTTTGGGAGTTTTTGGTTGCCTTTCTTTTTCCTTTACAACAGACATCATGTTCATATATACATATATGCAACACCTTCAATGTGTCATGAATAGCCAAGATCTTTACTACACACAAAGACTACCCCACTTCTTGGTATTGGCCCAGGTACTGCCTCCATGCCCAACCTCCTCCACTGGACACTTGTGACTCACTCAGGCTCTACCCCTGTCATGTCCCTTCGCCTGTGTTCCCACAGGCCTGGGACACCAGCATCTGGAGGCAGTGCTCTCCCTTGTGACTCAGTTCCTCAGTCTGGTATCAGAGGCTGCACATGATCCATCCCCTCCTACTTAAAAAAAAATACCACCGTTTATTAAGGCTGAATGTCTGCCAGGACTGTGACAAGTGTTTTACAACTGGCTATGTTGCCTCCATTTTATTTATTTTATTTTATTTTTTAAATGTATCTTTATTGATTTCAGGGAGGGAGAGAGAAACATCAATGATAAGAGAGTCATTGATCGGCTGCCTCCTGCACGCCCCCCACTTGGGATCAAGCCCACAACTGGGGCATGTGCCCTGACTGGGAATCCAACTGCGATCTGGATCCCGGGTTGGTGCTCAACCGCTGAGCCACGCCCAGCCCGGCCGTTGCCTCCTTGTTAGATGGGAGAAAACTGAGGCTCAAGAAGGAGGTCACTGGCCTGAGGCCACGCGCTGGTAAGCAGCACAGCCAGAAGGAACTCCCGAGCTCTAAATTGTAACCCTGTATTCACTCCGCCTATATGGCCTCCATGAAGGAAGATGGAAGGTGTCCTTCTCCCACCCACTGGGGGCGGGGGGCCCTGGACTGTGTGTGGGCCTGGCCAACCTAGACGAATAACTGGTTGGGCACCATTTGCAGCCCCCAACCTTCCTCCCTTCGCTAACCAGCTGGGAAGGGTCTGGGAATCACAGGAATCAACGGGCAGCATGGGGACCAAAGGTCAGACAGGGGTTTCCTGCCTACCCCTGGGAACTTCCTCCTTCCCGACACAACTCCTGCCTCCTCGATGAACACCACCCTAGAGTACCCCTCCCCACTGTCAACTACCCCCCACTCCATTACAGTGGCTGATGGGGGGATGGGTCCTCCTGCAGGAACCTTTACCCTGCTGTGACCAGGCAGTGGACAAAAATTGTGTTATTGTTGCTCATCCAGGGTCTAGCCACCTTTCCATCTCCTTGACCATTTCCTCTTGGCCCCATCCCTCCTTCCTGCTACCCTGCACCCCAAGGGGCTAGGGGCTGTGTCCCACTCTGCCTCAAGCCCGAGAGCCCCTCCCAGCTGGGGCTGGGCTGATGCCTCTTGGAGGGCTCGGCATCACCCAGCATAGAGGGTTTCCCTGGAACTCCTGGTTCTGGGGTGACAGGCAGGAGGGCACACCCAGAACCCTTTGCTCCTTGGTTCCAAAATCTCCTGCATGCCCACCTGGGGGTGACTGCAATGAGGATCAGCTCCCACCTATCTGGCACTTTCTATTCACCACCTCACGGAGCCCCAAAATAGTGCTTCCAGCAGGAAATGATAGTAATGATAACAACAGCTTCCCCACATAGCCCTGTGGGGCATCATACATACCCCATCTCACAGAGGGGGAAGCCGAGGCACAGAAAGGAGAAGCCCTTCCCATGAGCTCACTAGAGCCAAGCAGGCTCTCCCTGGCTCCAAGTTCATTGCTGAGTGTGCTGCAACTCCCAGAGCACTTATTAAGCACCTGTGTGAGCCGGGATTGGGTGGGATAACAACTTGGGGAGTCCATGCCACCACTATCCACAGCCCTCCGTGAACTAAGCACTCTGCACAATTTAGCTCATTTAACTGACACTGCCCTTGAGGTGGGCACACATCCGTAGTCAGCCTGCTGGAAGGTGAACTGACAGCTTAAGACCCAGGGGTCCCTTCTCCTCCCTATGCCTCAGTTTTCTCCTCCCCAGGGTGGAGACAATGACCTGAGCTAACATGCTTTAAGTGCTGAGAACAGCGCCTGGCACAGAGCAGGAGCAGGTGGAGAAACTGAGGCTCAGAGAGAGCGAGGAAGCCCAGTCAGCCAGCTGGTGCCCAACCCAATGTTAATCAGAAAGGCCAGCTGACCTTGGTCCCAGCAGGGCCCTGCCCTGCCCCGCCCCACCGCCTTACCCCTACCCCACCCCAACCCCCTGCCCCGCCTTCCCTTCACAGCCTGGGTTGGAGTGTTGAGATAACCCACCACCCCCTGTTTCCTCCAGGCCAGGAAGGAGCCAGGCAGAGGAAGTATTAAGAAGAGTAATATAAACACTCCCCCCTGTGGGCGGCAGGGTCCAGAAAGGGCACAGCCACCACCCAGAGCAGACCAGTGAGCTGAGCAGCACCAGTGCACCGGGCGACCTGGGGAGATGGGCCTGGCCACGGAGCACGGCGGGGCCTACTCGCGGGCAGGGGGCAGCCCTCGCGGCTGCTGGTATTACCTGCGCTACTTCTTCTTCTTTGTCTCAGTCATCCAGTTCCTCATCATCCTGGGCCTGGTCCTCTTCATGGTCTACGGCAACGTGCACGTGAGCACGGAGTCCAACCTGCAGGACACCAAGCGCCGCGCTGAGGACCTGTACAGCCAGGTCATGGGGCTCACGGTCAGCCAGGCCAACCTGTCCAAGGAGCTCAACCTCACCACCCGTGCCAAGAATACCATCATGCAGATGCTGCTGAACGCCCGCCGAGACCTGGACCTGATCAATGCCAGCTTCCGCCAGTGCCAGGCTGAACGGGTAAGGCCAAGGGCCCAACGCTGGCCCTGGTGACCCCAGGAAAGTCAGTTCACCTCTCTGAGCTTCAGTTTCCCCATCCATGAGATGGGAGTCACAGACCCTACATTTTGCGTGAGGAGCCCTAGTAGATCAGCAATGCGTATTTTGTTTGTATAAGTATATCCCTTGCGATATTTTGGATATATTTATACTAAAAAATTAAAATATTCACCCTGGCTGGTTTGGCTCACTGGTTAGAGGGTCAGTCCATGGACCAAAGTGTTGAGGGCTCGATTCCTGGTCAAGGGCATGTTCCTCCATTGCAGGTTTCCTGGACTGGTCCGGGTGCATGTGGGAGGCAACTAATCAAAGTGTCTCTCTCGTGTTGATATATCTCTCCCTCTCCTCCCTCCCTTCTACTCTCTCTAGAAATCAATGGAAAAAATACCCTCAGTTGAGGATTTAAAAAAAAAAAATTTCTTTTAAGTATTTGTTTTCTATCCAGAATTCAAGTTTAACTGAACCTCAACCCTGGGCCCATGACTTAATATGCATAAAGCACCCAGAACACGCCAGCTGCAAATAAGAACTGACTAAATAAAACCCCAGAAAGTTAGGTTCTGGCTTAGTAATAAGTATCGATGGCTTCTATTTGCCTTATGCTGGTGTCCGCTTCAGAAATATTATCTCATCATTGAAGCCAAGAGGTAGAGAGGAATTATCAACCCTTTGCAGATGGGGAAATGGAGGCTTGAGAAGGCGGCTTTCCCGGGGGAGCAGAAGCAGGTGGCTCCCAGGAGAAAGTCACAGCAGCACACGTTGGTCTCATGGAGACTTCACCCCCTTGCACTCATGTTAACCTCATTGGGCAATTTGCCTATGTTTCCTCACACACACACCACACACACACTCTATCTGTGGAGGCCTTGGTACCAGAGACACTGAGGAGGGGTCCTCCTCAGGCCTGGCTGGGGTTGGGAGAGAGGCTGGGTGGGGGCAGCCTTGATTTTTCCCAGGAAGGGTCCTGGCTGGCTGGGGTGGGAGGCAGGGGCAGGGGGGAGAATAAGCCTCTACTGGATTCTCAGACCACCCAACCCTCATTGGACAGAAAGGCCTCCCCCATATCCGCTCCAGGAAGGACCATGTCTTTGCTTCTTGGACCCCACAGCAGGGCATTTCTCCTTTAGACTCCCAAAAAGGAGCAGGTCCCCCTCAGGCCCCCAGAGCAGAGAGGGTCTCCCCTCAGACCCCCAAAATGGGGGAGTCTCCCCACAGCCCCCAGGGATGTATGGGTCTCCATCTGACTTCAGAATGGGGGCAGGTCCCTTCTCAGACTCCAGAGCAGGGCGGGTCCCCCTTCAGATCCTCAGAATGGGATTTATCCTCTCTCAGACTCCCAGGGCAAGGCTGTGTACCCCCTCCCCTGGCTGGAGTGGGTCCCCTCAGATGTCTCACTTCCTGGGAATTAGCCAATTCCGATCATCCAGGACACACACTGCCATCCAGCCCAGGAGCAATCACACTTATCCCAGAATCCTGACTCCCTGTTAGAGAAGACTAAAAATCTAAGAATCTAGATCTTCACAACCTTAAAATTGGAAAATCGTGCTTTTTTCCCCCCTTTGAGTTGACAAATTCCTCTGGGCTTGAACCCCTCAGGGTTTTCTCTTAAGGGGATCCTGGATCCCATGCCCGCCCCCTAGGAAGGGGGTGCCAATGGCTGTGGGGTAGCCCCTGGACCCACCCCAGCCCCCGCTCCAACAGCCCCAGTGTCTGATGGTAGTGGATATGAATCTTGGTCTTTCCCCAATTTGGCAGTGCTAAGAAACATGATTTTTCTTAAATTTTCTGCAAATGCAACTGCATTTCTGGCCCTGAGACCCTGGAAGAGAAAGGAAAATTGAACTCGGTGATTTTTTTAGGGTCTGCCCCACCACTACCCATGTCAAGGCACCAGGACCCTGACCAGGATATGGTCAGTCATCCTGGGACCCCTTTTGACACTTGCTCTAACTGGAAGATACCTCTTTCTCACTTTATGTTTGGATTCAACTCACTTTGTCTCCACCTGCCTCCCTTCCCCTTCTATGGCTGAGGCTTTTGAAAGCAGAAGTCACTGGAACTTCCCGAACTGTTTCTGTGCTCCCCCTAACCCCAGGGCATTAGCACAGGCCCAGCTTCTTAAGGACAAGAAGTAAGGACAAGAAATGACAGAAAGACAAACCCCCTGCACTCTTCATATCTTTGTTATATTTCTGCGAAGGGTTTTGTTTCAAAGTTTGGAAGTCATAGCCTTTGTTGGATTGTAAAAACTTCATTCACATGCCATAAAATTGACCCACTTATTATTATTTTTAATCCTCACCTAAGGATATTTTTTCTATTGCTTTTCACAGAGAGTGGAGGGGGGGGAAGAGAGAGAGAGAGAGAGGGAGAGAGAAACATTGATGTGAGGGAGACACATCAACTCGTTGCCTCCTGCACTCGCTCTGACCAGGGCCCAGGATCGAGCCTGCAACTGAGGTATGTGCTCTTGGCTGGAATCGAACCCAGGACCCTTCAGTCCGCGGGCTGACTCTCCAACCACTGAGCCAAACTGGTTAGGGCTAATTCACCCATTTAAAGTGTACAGTTCAGTGATTTTCAAAGTACATTCACAGAGTTGTGCAGCTGTCATCACAAATAATTTTAGAATATTTTTCATCACCCTAAAAGGAAACCCCGTCCCCATTAGCAGGCACTCCACATTCCTCCCTCCCCCCGCCCGTGGGAACCATGAATCTGCTTCCTGTTTCTTATGGATTTGCTTATTCTAGACATTTTATCTATATAGAACCAGACACTGTGTGGCCTTTTGTGACTGACTTCTGTCACTCAGCATCATGTTTTCAAGATTTATCCACATTGTAGTGTGTGTCAGTGCCTCCATACTTTTTATTGCCAAATTGTATTAATTGTAACGACTTTTGAAGATCAGACCAGCTTTCCCTATAAAGGAGCCAGGCCCTCATGAACTGGGCCAAACTAGGCCACCTGGGCGCTGGATCTGGAGCCCCAGCCCTGAGAGTCTGAGCAGCCCCAAGGTCAGGGGGCCCATAGGCCCCTCTGAGCTCTGTCCTGTGTCTCACCCGAGCAGGTGGTCTACATGAACAACCAGAGGTATATGGCCGCGATTATTCTGAGTGAGAAGCAATGCCAAGAACACCTCAAGGGGACCAACAAGAGCTGCAACGGTGAGTGATCTGGGCAGCGGGGAGCCAGGGTGGTGGCCTCCCCATCCAGTTCCTTGGCAGCCCCCAGCGTTCCTGAGTCCTATCATCCTGTACCTGTAGACTTGTCCTTCATGCTGACCCAGAAGGCCAAGATGCTAGAGGGGGAGCTGGCCAAGGAGAAGGCTATGTGCACCAAAGACAAGGAGGGTCTACAGTTGAGCAAGCGGGTGGTGGAAGAGCAGCTGGCTGAATGCACCAAGGCCCGGGAGCAGCAGCGGCAGGAGCGACAGCTGGCCGAGAGTCAGCTGCAGAAGGTGCAGGACCTCTGCTTTTCACTGAACAAGGACAAGGTTGAGATGGACCTGCACAACCTCTGGCGGGACTCCATTATCCCACGTACCCTCGAAACAATGAGCTACGGCCCATACCATTTCGGCTCAGAACTGGCCTCCATCCGGAGAGCCTGTGACCACCTGCCTACCCTCATGAACACCAAGGTGGAGGAGCTGGCCCAGAGCCTGCGGGCTGGCATCAAGAGTGTGGCCCGTGAGAACTCGGACCTCCAACGCCAGAAGCTGGAGGCCGAGCAGGGCCTGCGGGCCAGTCAGGAGGCCAAGGAGAAGTTGGAGAGGGAAGCCCAGGCCCGGGAGGCCAAGCTCCAGGCGGAGTGTGCCAGGCAGACCCAGCTGGTGCTGGAGGAGAAGGCGGCCCTGCGGAAGGAGCGAGACAACCTGGCAAAGGAACTGGAGGAGAAGAAGCGGGAGGCCGAGCAGCTCAAGATACAGGTGGCTGTCAGCAACTCGGCCCTGGACACCTGCATAAAAGCCAAGGTGGGCTGGTAACCCTGGATTCAGATGGCATTGAGGTTGGATCTAGAGACCAAATTAGTGGTGATGTTAAACTTCGTTTTGAGGTCTGTTTGAGTTTGGGTTATTTAGGACTCGCTTGAGAGTTTCATTGACATTAGGATAGGGGCCAAGTTTAAATTGGGATCAACATTAAGGAGGAGTGTAGGGTTAAGGCTGGAGTTGGAGGTTAGGTGGCTGTAGGGTCCAGGGTTGAGTGAGGGGCAAATCTAGAATATCAGTTGCTTTGTGATCAGGCTGAGTTGAGGCATTGAGGCTGGACTTAGAATTTAGGGTAGGGTCACACATATGTGGTTGTTGAGTCTAGAGTTGGTTTAAGGATTATGGTTATGTATTCATGTAGGATTTTATTGGCCTTAGGATTGGGGTGGAGTTTGAAATTGGGAATGACTGAGAAAGGGTTAAGGATTGGGGTTGAGTTTAGGGCATTGGGATGGGCCTCAAAATTAGTTTGGGGTGAAGATTAGGGATTCATTGAGGGTTGGTGTCAGGGTTGAGAATTGTTTGAGTTGAATTGAAGGGTCAGGGGCAATGGGTTATGGTTGTGAGTGACACTGGGGCTATAGTGAGGGTTAAGGCAGGTCTAGAGAAAGGCTTGACATGTTAAATTTGGTTCTAGAGTTGGGTCAAGGTGAGTTCTTGGTGACTGCCATATCTAGAGTTGGTTTAGGTTAAGGTTAGGGCTCCATCTCATTAGTCTTAGATCTGGAATTGAGTTTGGAGTTTAGACCATAAGGAAAGGTTTAAAAGTTGGGTCAGGAGTTGTATGCAAGGCAGCTGTTGAGTCTAGGGTTGGATGAGGAGTGAATCTAGTATGTCAGTGGCTTTGGGATGGGTTGAGGTACTGAAGTTGGAGTTGAGGCCCAGGTGGGTATAGGTGGCTGGTGGGCCTAGAGATGATTAGAAGTTTGGGGCCAAGAGTGGATTTAGGATTTCATGGACATTAGAAGGGGCAGGGATTGGCACTGAACATGGGTTAGGGGTTGAAGCTGGGTTGGGTTTAGGATGGCTGGTAGGGAGTTGAGTTGTGCTGGCATTGGAATATATTTGAGGTGAAGGATTAGGTGACCCTGGGTTAGGATGGGGATACATTGGGGTTGGGGTGAGGCTCAAAGCTGGATCTAGAGTAGAAGCTGTGTGGGTGCTAATCATGGGGTGGGGCTGGGGTGGGGTTCTGTTTCAGGTAGAGGCTGGGCATCTAAGGTTGAGTTGGAGTTGACTGTTATCTTGGGAAGGTGTTTGTAGGTGTCCATGGTAGATCCTGGGGCTGGGGGAACTGGGTTGGGGATTGGATTTTTCATAGTGGCTGGGTCTAGGTGATGGGTTGGGGTCAGAGTTAGATCTAAAGTTACAGCAGATTAAATTTGTCATTGGGATTGGGTTTAAGTTGGATTTGATTCTAAGGAAGGCTCCATTTTCATGTTGGGATCGGATTTTAGGTAACTAAGTTCAGAACTGGTTTTGGATTTCAGGTTTGGAAGGATTGGCTTAAGGTTGCTCAAGGCATGGCATTGAGAATTGGGGTTGAGTGGTTTACAGAGTGGGTTGACTTCAGTCTAGGGGGGTAGGGTTGGGTGGATGGACTCAGTTGGGGTCATAGATTGGGGTCAGGTTGGTACTGTGGCTGTAATGGAGACTGAAGCAGGCCAGCCCTGCACAGTGGGGTCTCTGTGGAGCTGCCAAGCAAAGCCAGTCCCTGGAGTCCCCAATCATTTGAGGGCAAGTGGGCACAGGTGATGATTATACATCTATTGGCATATGTGTCCTCCATGAGTACCTGTCCATTTCTCCACCCTGGAAGGACCTCAGAGCCAGGTCTCCAAGGGCATGGAGGGGCAGGAATCTCCTTGGCACTCTGATTCAGGGGTCCCAACTTCTGCTAACTTCCCTCTCTCCTTCTTCTCACAGTCACAGCCGATGTCTGTGCCAAGACCTGCTGGCTCTGCCCTCAACCCCCCACCCATCGGTGAGTGAAGGGAGAGCCAAGAAGGGGGGCTGCCACCTATCCCTAGCCCAGGGAAGGGGGCTACTAAGGCAATAGGTTGGGTGTAATCCCCTCTCTTGGCAGACCCAGCTAGCCTGGAGGAATTCAAGAAGAGGATCCTGGAGTCCCAGCGGCCTTTTGCAGGCAATGCAGCCCCATCCAAGTGAGGTACTGGGCAGGTTGAGATGTTCAGTCTCAGTGCTTTGGTCTCAGGACTAGGGGTGGAGGGAGGCTCATCTCACACTTACTGCTTCCTTGAGTGCCTGCTGTGTACGAGGCCCTATTCTGGGCCTTGAGGACACAGCAATGACCAAGATGCATGCTGTTCTATTCACAAAACTCCCTGAGGAGTGGGCAGAAGAGACAGTGATAGAGCCATGATAAGAACAGTGACCAAGAGCCTGTAAGTTTTAGGTGCTTAGTGTGAGCTTGGCACAGTTCTAAGCATTGCACTATTAACTCATTCAACCTGTCAGTTGGTGAGTTACTGTTATTCACACTTTCTGGATGAAGAATGAGGCACAGAGAGGGTAGCGGCATGCTCCAGGTAACACAGCAAGAGAGGAGTAAGCTGAGACTTGAACCCAGACAAGGGAGAGCCTTGGTGAGCAGGGCACCTTTGAGCTGGAGGATGGGCAGAAGCAGCCTGGGGAGGGCAGTGCTCCAGGCCACATCAACAGCCAGGGCAAAGGCCCAGTGGTCAGGACTTGGGTGAGGGAGGGTGGCTGGAGTGGAGGAAGGGAAGGAGGGAGAGCATCTGAGAGTGACCATGGCCTCTCAATCCACCCCTCACTTTCTACTTCTACAAAAATGGGGGCCTCCGAAATCAAGGGCATGGAAATGCTTTGCCAGCTGTAAAGTGCTGTCCACCAATGGCTGGAGCAAGGGGCTTGGGGCCTCAGTGGGGAAACTCAAAGGCGCTTGGCACATTCTCAGGTCATGGCTCCATGCCTCTGCCCCCCTTGCCACCTCCCGGGACTTGGTTATCCATCCAATGACATCCGGTACATCATGGGGAAGGTGACTCAGGCCGCAACCCCAAGAACACCCTGTGCATACTCCCTCTTCAGTAACACACTGCTGGCCTAGGACCCAGGAATTGGCAGTCCCATTTGCAGTTTAGGACCTGAGGTCCAGGGAGGCACCCAAGATTTTAAGTCACATCCTTCTCACCCCAAAGCCTGTGGCTTCCTTCAATTGATTCGTGCCACCAGACTATTTTCTGCCTAGGTCTATTTTAGCGTCAGGGTGCTAAATGCAGGCCTTGGCCCAGACTTCCAGAGATCTGCCGTCAACAAATCAGGGTTCTCTACATGTGCCTCCATCTCCACTACACCTCTTCTTACACACCCTCTCTGCCTCCGAGGGGAGCTCACGCCTTTAAGAACTGGCCCCCTCACTCTGGAAGGCTCTTCCTGGGCAAAATTCCTCAGCCTCAGGCAGCCTGCAGAGAGGGAAACAAGAGGGTAGGGAGAAGCCCCTGCTCTGAGCAAACTGTTTTCCTTTCTCCATCTTGGCCTGGAGCCATCATGGCAAGGAAGGAGGTTCTATTATTATCCCCATTTCTCAGAGAGGGAACTGAGGCCCCAGGGAAGTGACCAGCCCAGGGCCATGCGTCAGCAAATCAGGGCCAGAGCCAGGGCTGTCTCTGTCCCAGCCGAGAACAGGGAAGCTCTTGACATTGTTTACCCCAAATGACGTCCCCCTGAAGAGAAAACAATGTGCTCTTAAGCCTGGACAGCCCCCCCTCCTCCCCGCTTCACTCGGCAGGGTTGCAGGAAGGGCCTCTGGCTCGCTGGGCTTCAGCCTTAACTATCCTTCCCTTGAGAACCGTGCCAGGGATAAGCAGGCCAGGGCCATCAGCCCTGGGTTCAAGTCCCAGCTGGGCCAGCCATTCAGTGGGAAACCGCAGGCGAGTCTGGCCAGAGAATCCTAACATCCAAATTTTCAATGCACCCAATCAGGGCCGAGGTCTGAGGTCCTGCATCAAATCAGCCACCCCGTGATCTGGGAGTTTATTTCCTTTCCACTTTTATTCCTCTGCACTTTGAGAAAGTTTCCACTGGTGCTAACTTGCCCTAAGGCCTCCCACACATGTGCTGCTCTCCCATGTTCACAGAGCAAAGGCAGACCCAGGGCCCAGCATTACCAGGACTTGAGCACAAGGTCTTGCTTCTTTTTAAAAAAAAATTTTTTTTAAATTGATTTAGAAAGGGTGAAGGAGAGAGAGAGAATCCTTGATGTGAGAAACATTGATCAGCTGCCTTCTGCATGTCCTATACTAGGGATCCAACCCACAACCCAGGCATGTGCCCCGACCCCGGTAATTGAACCGGCGACCTTCTGGTGCATGTGAACACACTCAACCAACTGAGCCACACCAGCCAGGGCAAGGTCTTGCTTTTAATTGCACTTTTTTTCTTTTTTGTTAATCCTCATCAAAGGACATTTTTTCCATTGATTTAAAAAAAAAAAAAATCTATTAATTTCAGAGCGAGGAAGGGAGAGGGAGAGAGAGAGATAGAAACATCAATGATGAGAAAGTCATCAATCGGCTGCCTCCTGCACGCCCCCAACTGGGGATCAAGCCCGCAACCCGGGCATGTGCCCTGACCCGGAATCGAACTGCAATCTCCTGGATCCTAGGTGGATGCTCAACCGCTGAGCCACGCCCGGCCGGGCTTCCATTGAGTTTGAGAAAGTGGAAGTGTGGGGAGAGAGAGAGAGAGAGAGACATCGATTGGTTGCCTCCCACACATGCCTTGACAGGGGCCAGGGATTGAACCTGCAACAAAGGTTCAATGCCTTTTTCCAGATTTGAACCCAGGACCCTCTAGTCTGTGGGCTGATGCTCCAACCACTGAGCCAAACCGCCCAGGCCAATTTAATTAATTTTTAAAAACATAATTGAGATAAAGACAAATTTTAATTAAATATTGGTTTAGGGACTATGTGGCTGGACACAGAAAAGTCAGGATGTGGAAGGTTGAAGATGGGAATTGCACCCTGTCTCTGAGCCAGGCACACAGCAAGCATTGCTCAAGTTTGTTGCTATCACAGTTATGACTTGTTTGTTCATTCAACCCATATTTCTTGAGCCACAGCTGGGTGCCCAGGACACAGGGAGGAGTAAGGTACAGAAACTCATGCCCTGTGGAGTTCACAGTCTTGTGGGGAGACAGAGAATAAACCAGACGAATGAGTCATTATATGGCCCCTTGGTGATGGGCAAGACAGAAAAGGGATGAGGAAGTGTGGGAAAGTTAGAATTTTCCACAGGGGGCCAGGGCAGGCTTCCCTGAGGAGGTGACATTTGAGCAGAGAACTAAGGGAGGTGAGGGGGAGCCATGGGAGGGAGGACATTGCTGGGAAGTGTGTACCAGGCAGACAGCACAGTCTATGCAAAGGCCCTGAGACAGAACCATGCCTGGTGAGTTTGAGCGAGGAGGCTGATATGGCTGGAGCCTAATGATTGGAGAGGGAGAGGAGTTGAGACCAAAGAGGTGACAAAGGGACAGATCAGGCAGGGCTTTGTGGCTGTGGTAAGGAAACTGGGAGCCTTGGGGTGGGCTGTCAGCAGAGGAGGATGTGACCTGACTCGGGTGTTGGCGCCCTCTGGTCATAGTTGGGGATGAAAGTGGGAGCCAGGGATCAGTGTTAAGGTGACTGCATTGGTTCAGGTCAGCAGTGGGAGCTTAGGACCCTCAGTCTGTGAAAAACGGCAAAGGGTGACCCACCCTGGTGGGCAGGAGTGAGTGAAGCGTGTGTCAGAGGCTGGAGACGGGGAGGGTGGACCAGAGCCAGCCAAAGAACGTGAGGCTAGGGCCCCAGGGAAGAGCCAGGGAAGGAAGGGAGGGGGCCAGCGGAAGCAGGACTTGGCTGTGGCCCCCTCCTCCCCCACCAGGAAATAGCGTCTGCGCCAACCCCTGACCCCTCACGAGAACCTCTGCCAGGACAAGGAGGGGGAAGGGCATTCTCCACAGCAGCTGGATGACTCCTGCAACGGGTGGGGGCAGGGGGAGTGGAAGCAAGGCAATAATAGTTCTTGGAGTTTGGGGGAACTGTGGCAGGATTTGAGTTCTTGAAGGGGAGGTCTGGTGGAGAATAGTGGGTGGAACCTTGAATTCCAGACCAAGAGGATCTGGCTTTGTCCTGAGGAGACGGGGGCGGGGGTGGAGAGCATGTGAGTAGGGGCAAGCTCTTTAGAAAAACCCTCCTGTGAATGAATGTGTGTGTGTGTGTGTGTGTGCGCGCGCGCGCGCGCGGGGGGTGGGGGGTGGGGGGGGTGGGGGGGGTGGGGGGGGTGGGCAGGGGCTTTAGGGCAAACTCCTAGGATCCCCAGGGCCTTAGGGAGTAAAGGTGAGAGGCAGACAGACTGCGGCAGAGGCCTGGAGGTGGCCTCTCTAAACCTCTGACTTTTCTTCTGTAATAATGAGGAGGCAGATATCTCAGTCTCACCATCCCAAAGAAGTTCAACAAGTAGGAATCTATGGGGGAGTTTGAGCCCTGAAAGCCAAGGAGTTCTTGGTAGCAACAAGGGGCTGGGGTAGGAGGAAGCAGCCCCCTGCAATGTTTGTCCTTCTAACAGTCTGATCCACTGCTGTATTCCCATCTCCTTTCTGCCCTAGTGTCTGAGAAAGCTCCAGGCCCTGGGGACCAAGGGTGGTCCCAACTGGCCTGTCTGCAGACCTGTGGCAGCAAGATGACCACAGCGTGGGATGCAGCCAGGCAATCCCTGGGCAAACGCACCACAGCGGGCGCCCTCGGCCTGCTCCCTCTGCTCGTCCTCACACCCCACCCAGAACCCCTAATACTCTCACAGCCCCATACCTGCACCACAATCCCTCACCCACAGCTGCCACAATAACATCCCACAGACATGGCAATGATGTCATACAGACGGTGACCTGACAGACACTTCTACCAAACCCTGACCCAGTATCACACCCCTCTACACACAGGCCAAGACCCCCACAGCATCCCCTCGCAGCCCTCCCTGTGCCCCTGCCACTCACTCTCCTGATTCCCTTATCTCCCCCGCGCTTCCTCACCCATAGTACTTCAGGCCTGGGGAAGTGAGAACAGGAAGACATTCACCTCCATCCCTGCAAGAGTTTCCAGGCCCTCCTCGCACACCAGGGAAAATGTGGTTCAAGGGCAAACATAGCCCACGGGCCCCCTCATAGCTAGCAGGGGCACTCCTTCACTCCCTCTCCCCCCATACCCAGCCTTGCCTGTGGTCCCTACAAAATGTTAGTGGCACTAAATAAATGTTATCAATCCCTTCAAAGATTCAAGTCATGATTTATGCTTTGAAAAGGCACCACCTGCCTTTGAGCAAGAAAAGACTAGAAAGAAGATAAAAGCTGAGAACCCCAGCCCCAACGACCCTTGGCCAGAAGACCCTTCAACTCAGAATAAACTTGGGGGTATACCACCTTCCCCCAAGGTCTGGGCCTCTCCGTGTGGGAAGAGACAACATTGTTGTCAATTTTATGTTTCTTTAAAACAGCAGATAGTTACGAGGCAGTTTCTTACAAAGCAGATTATCCATTTGTAGCCTTCATTTTTCTACATTTGCAAAGATTCCCCCAAGTCTTGACAACAGTGCTCTGCTCAGTTTACCACAGCCTGTCGTGAATTGCAGGAACTCCTCCTTGCCAAAATTATTCCAGGAACAAAATCACAAAAGTCTTAGGCCATTTGTTTTGTTTTGTTGTTTGTGGCAAGATGGGATGTCAGAAAGGACAGCAGTCTGCTTTGGGAGTGTTTCAACTCCATGATCACTAACCTAGCCGGTAGCTGGGGAAAAGCACGTTAAACACAGGGAAATCACACTGTACTCAGGAGACCGAGCAAGTTTAAAAGCCATAATACCTACTGCTGGGGAAGATGTAAAGAAAAGAGCGTTTTCCTACAGGACTGGTAGAAATGAAAATCTCACCATAGCTCCTCTGGAAATTAGTTTGGTGATATTTAATAAAAGCAAAAATACACCAACCCTTTGACTCAGTCACCCCATTCCTGGGGCCTTATCCCTGAAACATAAAAACTCCAGGAGGGGAAAAAAGCGCAAATGGCCACAGACGGAAAAACAACCTAAAAATTGTGATCTAGAATCTCAGCTTGTACCCCCCCCCCCCACCGGACCTTGATTCCCTCCCAGCCCATCCCCTGGGACAGAGAACAGGGAGGGGGGTGAGTCATGAGGAGCCAGGGCTGGCAACACACGCTTAGGGCAGGCAAGTCTGGAAGGACAAAGGAGCGATACTTCCTGGACACGGAAATGCGGGTGAGAGAAGCTGCTGCAGGAAACACTCGGCTGGGGTCCCTGCCAAGTTAGGGCAGGGGGGTTAGCCAAGCCAGGGCGCCCAGACGAACCAGTCTGGAGGCCCCAAGGAAGCGGGGACATCCCTGTGACCACAAGCCTACTGCCTGATCAGCCTGAAGTCCTTTCCAGCTGAGGCCTGCTAGTCCCAGCCCCCATAAGAGTTTGGGTTCTAGAGCCAGACATCCCCGATTCAAATCTTGGCTCAATCCATCTCAGCCTCCATTTTCTCATCTGAGAAATAAATGTGATATAATCATTATAAACTCTCTGGACATTGGGTAAGGGTCTATAACTCTTGGTTGGCCATACCCTCCATGGCCCCTGATTACCCTGGGCACCAAGTCCAGTTCCTCAGCTCTCTTGTGCCCCTCCCCCTTTGCACAATGAACCCTATCCTTCAGCTATCCTGGACATTTAGTTCTCTGACTAGACTGACTCTTTTTAAAAATACATTTTTTATTGATTTTAGAGAGGGGAAGGGAGAGAGAGAGATAGAAACATCAATGATGAGAGAGAATCATGGATAGGCTGCCTTCTACATGCTCCCTACTGGGGATCAAGCCCGCAACCTGGGTGTGTGCCCTGACGGGGAATGGAACCATGACCTCCTGGTTCATGGGTTGACACTTTACACTCAACCACTGAGCCACACCAGCTGGGCTAGACTCATTGACTCTTAATTGTAATTTGTGCTGTGCCCTCTGACAAGAATGCCTTTTCTTGCCTGACACATTCTTTTTCCTCCAAGGCCCACCCTCAGAGGTCCCACCTCCAGGCAGCCCTCCTGGATGACCCAGGTATAGCCCTGACTTCCCCTGGGGCCTCCCCAGCCCATCCCTCACTCTTTCTGACTGATTCTATAGCTCTGACTCACCCAGGCTTGGTGGCTCTCTGGGGAAGGGCAGGGATCGAGTACCAGTTGGGAGTAATTGGCAGACCCCCTCCCTGACTCTATGGTCCAGCCGCTGGGTGAGGTTCTGACTCTTTGGGGATTTCCTGTGACCTCTATGAAAAAAAACCATGGCTGCTTCCCACAAACCACCTCACCCTTCTTGGAAAAAAGGGACTGTAGCCAAGGACCTTGGTCCAGCCCTGTGCCAGGTCCTAGGGGGAGGCAGGCGGGGGCTCAGGCATCCTGCCCCAAGAGCCTCTCCCTCCCCACCTGGACCCTGCTCACACTTCCTGGGAGCCCTCCAGACCTTCCCCATGTTGTCACATCTGGACAACTACCCCCACTGGACCTACATTATTGCTTTTCTTCTCTGAGCATCAGTTGCTTTTCTGCAAAATGGGCGTAATTGTAATACCCATGGACCCGGCTCTCAGAGTAACCCCTTCCATCCAGTAGCTCTTCATTCAGGGGCCATCCCAACTGCTGAATAAGGAAAGAAATCAATAAAAAGTGACATATTTCCATGAAGTCCATGAAGACATGGTATTGGGGAGTACCCTTTAGTTAGTTGGGTGGTGGGAGCCTCCTGAAGATCCTTTCATACCCTTTGCGGGCCCTACACACCTCCCAGCCTCTGTTCATATGTCCCCTGGAATCTGAGATTGTATCTTCAACCACTGGAGGTGATCTTTCTCTGAGTCTGGAAAAGATCCTGACCTTATTTGAGACTCAGTTTTCACTTCTGGCAAGGGAAGTTGACCATTGATAAACTGCCTGGATCCCCGGGACCCTAGCAGGCTGGAGCCCTGGCGGACTGCCGGGCACCTTCTTTGTTAGAGCAAGGCGCCCTCTGCTGGCTTGTCATGACCATAGCAGGTCCCCCATAAGTCCCTGAATCACAGGCCTCACTGTCAGGCCTTCCTCCCCTGGAACTCACCTCCCTCCTCTCTCCCAGACTCACTCTGCTCCACACTGGCCACCTCCCTGTTCCTTGAACATAGGGCAATGTCCCACCTCAGTGCCTGTGCTGTACCCTTTGCCTGGGACACTCTCACAAGCTTCCTCTATTTGGTTTCCTTCTCACCATTCGGATGTCGGCGCATATGTCACCTCTGCTCTGCAGGGCATCCAGCCCACAAATCCCTGACCAGGCCATGTCCCCTCACTGTAAATTCACACAGTAGCCATCACACCTCACTGGAAGGAGCTATATCTCTAACAAGGAGAGGTGATACCTGCTTGCTTCTATCCATGTTCCCAGCACCCTGCAGTCAGCCTGTTGCACAGAAGACCCACAGTAAACTCAAAATAGAGTCAAGCAGACCTATGTGCAAATCCCAAAGCTGGGGACCTCCACCAACCAACTACTACTGAGTCTGTTTCCTGATCTGTAGAACTGTTCACCGCATTGTGTTGTTATGAAGATCCAGTAAAGGGATGTGTACAATTCTAGACTACAGAGGGTAAATACTCACTAAGTGAGTAAATAAACGAATGAATCAATGAAGACTTCTCTTCTTGAAAGAAGCCAGAGGTGCCCTCTAAAAATAGTTCGCTGTTCACTTGACCCAGAAAACCCCACAAAATCATGCAAATCAAGAGGTTCAAATCTTCGTGTTCACTTTAAGAACATTTGTGAAACAGCCCAGGCCATCAAGGGTACGCATATTTGAAAAGCTACCAAGTATCTGAAGGATGTCACTTTACAGAAGCAATGTGTGCCATCCCATCGTTACCATGGTGGAGTTGGTAGGTGTGCCCAGGCAAAACAGTGGCCCAAAAGGACTGCTGAATTTTTGCTGCACATGCTTAAAAACACAGAGAGCAATGCTGAACTTAAGGGTTTAGATGTAGATTCTCTGGTCATTGAGCACATCCAGATGAACAAAGCACCTAAGATGCAACATACAACTTACAGAGCTCATGGGCGGGTTAACCCATACATGAGCTCTCCCTGCCACATTGAGATGATCCTACTGAAAAAGAGCAGGTTGTTCCTAAGCCAGAAGAGGAGGTTGCACAGAAGAAAAAGATATCCCAGGAGAAACTGAAGAAACAAAAACTCATGGCCCAGGAGTAAATTCAACATAAAATAAATACTAATAAAAGTTAAAAAAAAATCAAAAAAAAAAAAAAAATCAGTGAAGACTAATCTTGGGCCCTAGTCAATTTGGCTCAATGGTTAGAGAGTCAGCCTGTGGACTGAAGGGTCCCAGGTTCGATTCTGGTCAAGGGCACATACCTTTGTTGCAGGCTCGATCCCCAGCCCTGGTCAGGGCATCAGGGCGCATGCTGGAGGTGGCCAATCGATGTGTCTCACATCGATGTTTCTCTCTCTCTCATTCTCTCTCTCCCTTCCACTCTCTCTGAAAAGCAGCAATGGAAAAAATATCCTCAGGTGAGGAGTAAAAAAGAAAGGCTAATCTTGGAAAGGAAGTAGGTCCCCCAGGGTTTTGCAAGTCACTTAAGATACAAGAGACAAAGTTTCAAGATTAATACTAAAAAAGGAATGACAACTTGCAAAGCAGTAAACACACAATGTATGTAGAATACATAAGACAAAACATATTTTACAGGTGCACCCACAAGTACACAAACACTCAAAGGAAGTTCTAGAAGGACACAAGTTATGCTGTGACATCAGTGGGGGTGAGGGAAGAGATTTCCGTGTTTAAACATTTCCAGGTCATCTGAGATTTTTTTCCTTTGGTATTTACAAAATACATTAAAAACTATGAAACAAAGACCCCTGAGATCCTTCTCCCTCCCTCCCAACCCTCACTGCTATTTCCCCAGGATCAGATGCCCAAAGGGACCTCTGTTCAGTCCCACTCCAGGGCCTGAACGCCCAGCAAGTCCCTGTGAGGGAATCTGGCCAGCTAGAGCTGGGTCACCACCAGCAACAGGGAGCTCACTCACTGTTTTGCAATCAAGTTCTTCCCCAAGGAAATGAGAAGCTCACATGGCCTAAGCTATTCCCAGATGTATCAAGGATTCTCAGTGTCCATACAGCTGGTCCAAGATTCAGCAGTCCCCTTACTTGCCCACGCAGAAGTCCCGGAAGATGATATCCAGGATCTCTTCAGTGCCCCCTCCACTGGTGAGGCAGGCCAGGTGCCCCCGGGCAATCCGCAGTGCCTCGGCTGCCAGAGCTACATCTTTAGCTTGCTTGTAGTGGCCAAGGGCGTCCAGGCAACCCTGGAGGTGATGCTGGTGCCTTGCCCGCGTCAGAAGTGGTGGGCCTGTGGATGGGTTTCCACACCTGCAAGAGATAAAGAACATTGTCTCTTAACTTCATACCAATCAAAGGAGGGGATGATTATATTCATTCTGCAGATATAGGAACTGAGCCTGCAGGCAGGTATGTCTCCAGAGCCATGGCTCAGCCCCCACCCTTGAACTTGGGTGGAGGCTGTGGGACAGGCAAGGTGAGGCTCACACTGCAGCCAACTCCTTCCTCAGTGCCTCCAAGAGGCCGTCTAGCCCCTCCCCAGTCAGGCAGGACAGCAGCAGGTGGGGAGGGAGTTCAGGACTGAGGTCTGGGCCCCCAGAGGGCAGCAGGTCCGATTTGTTCAGCACCAGCAACAGGCGCTGGCTGTTCCCGTTGGGGCTCTGAGCTATCGTGGGGGTGACAACCGTGTCCAGGAAGTCGCAGCTGGACGGAGATGCCAGGTCAGAGGCGTCCAGCACAGCCAGAATGAGGTCAGCCTGCTCCAGCCTGGGGAAGCAGGGAGAACCAACTGAGTGACCCCAGAGTAGGGCAATTACGGGCATTGGGTTGCACTGAGTGTGGGAACCAAGCAGAACATTGGGGGTGGAGCAGAAAATGTAGGCAGAGGCCAAAATCTAAGGGCTGCCCTCCCTAAATCAGAGTCCCCAGTTAAATTTCTGATTCAGGAAGAAAGAAAAATAAATACAATAGGGAGAGGAAGGGCCCCGTTTCCCACTACCCTGTCTGCCCACCCACCTCTCACGGGCTCGCCGCACACCCTCCTGCTCCACTGGCCCCTTGCCCTCCCGCAACCCTGCCGTGTCGCTCAGGAGTGCTGGGAACCCAGCCAGGTCCACAGGGATCTCCAGCACATCGCGGGTGGTCCCCGGCTCTGGGGACACGATGGACACTGGCTTCCGGCCTGGGAAGCATAAGGGGGTGAGAGAAACAGGCAGAAGTCAGTGAACACGAGGGAGCCCCTCTCCCAAGCTCCTGCCCCTGGCTGGACAGAGATTTTACCCTCCCTGGCCCCTTCCTGACACCTGAAGAGCTCAGGCCCTGCCCCTGCCCACATCCCACGCACTGAGTAGGTTTACTAGGCTGCTCTTGCCCGCATTGGGGGGTCCTGTGACCACTACGTGCGCCCCTGAGCGTAGCCTCTGCCCGCGCCTGGCATCTCGAAGATGTGTGTTCAGTGCCACCTCCAGCTCTCGCACTTGGCTGTCAGCTGTGGATGGAAGAAAGCAGAGAGGAGGGAGTGAGGGAGCTTCTGGGGGCTGAGATGCCAGGTGTCACCACCCCTGGCCCCCAGGCGAACACACCTTGCTCCAGGATGCCCTCCTCCAGGTTGTCATCCTCCCCAAAGTCGATATAGGCCTCTACATGGGCCAGAGCCTGGGAGAGGGGAAGTATATGGTGTTATCACCCAGAAACCCATCCCCCAGTCCCCTAATTTGCCCAGGTCCAGCCTAACCTAAGGGGTCATATTGGAGGTTCATAGACCAGAAGCTCTTACCCACGGGATGGACAGGTGGGTTCTCTGGGGCAGGGAAGGAGCAAATGGGGACTTGCCTTAGTGATGGTCTCGGCCCAGGCACAGCAGAGATGACCCAGCTCCCCGTCCAGCTGCCTCAGGGCCTGCCGCCGCTGTGCCTCGGTTTCCGCATGGATCAGATCCGCCAGCCCCTCCACCTCAGTCAGGTTCAACTTCCCATGGGCGAAGGCCCGCCTGGTGAACTCACCTGCCTCTGCAGGCCGCAGCCCTGGCACCCTGCCTGCGGGACGGTCCGGGTACTGAGCTGTTGGCCCCCCATCCAGGCCCACTGGCAGGGCCAGACCTCCACCCCAAGACTGTAGACTCACCCAGGGCCTGCAGGACGCCACTCACCACTGCCGGGCCTCCATGCACGTGGAACTCCACACAGTCCTCACCCGTGAAACTTTGGGGACCTAGTGTGGCGAGGAGGCAGAGGGCACAGCCTGGGCAACCGCTTGAGGTGGTCTACTGGGTCATGGGAGCTACAGAAGGTTCGGGATCTGGAGACCCTCACCTGGGAACCAGAGCACTAAGGCGCGGTCCAACGGCTCCCCAGAGCGGGGGTCGGTGAGCAGGCGCAGGCAGGCCCTGCGGGCCGGGGGCAAGTCCCGGGGCGCCGTTAAGCTCCGGAGGGCATGGCCACTGGCGGGACCGCTGGTCCGGATCACAGCGATGCCACAGCGGCCTTGGCCAGAGCTCAGCGCAAAAATGGTGGCCCCGGGTCCGGGAGCCAGGGCGCCGCTGCCCTGGCGCGTGCACGGTCTGGGGCAGAAAAGGGCAGTCAGTGTGCATCTCGGTGACTCTGCCGCAGAGCAGGCAGTTGGATCGAGGATTCGACGGTGGAGAAATACCGCTAGTGGGGGAAGGCTCTGCGGCTGGGGAATGGAGACTGGAGGGCATGAGGTCAGAGGGTGACCAGATTGAGGACTCTGAGGCCAGGTGACCTAGATGTGGGCTCTGCTGCAGGGGAGTGAATGGATTGGGGCATGGAAGAACTTGAAAGGTGTCTCTGCCGCAGGAAACTGAGCCCCCAGGCCCCGCAGAGAGGATTTGGGGCCCAAGCAACGCCCCATGCTGTCACACCCCTTCCCCCAGTATCCCACCTGAAAGGCCCACGTGCCGCCCGGGCTACCAGGGTCCAGAGCCCCCGCCACATGGATTCCAGCCTGCCCGCCCAGCCTAGGGGTTTGGAGTTCAGACAGGAGGCCCCGCCCACTCCACAACCGGTGGTACCGCACTCAAGGATTCTCGACTACCATTGGCCACCCACTGAGGATCTTCGTTTCTATTGGTTGGTGCCTGGGAAAGAGGCAGGGACTGCACATAGGGTTGCAGCGAAATGGCGTTCCCCCTGGCAACATTAGACCGAATGTTTAGGATCCTAGAGCCGCGGGGATCCGAAATACCGGAAATGAGCGGTGGGAAGAATGTGGGCACAGGGCGGCAGGAATTACCGAGAGGCGAGGATTCGAGTCCCGTTTTTCTACCAAGCTACTCCGTGGCATTAAGTGAAGCAAGAACATTTCAGTGGCCCAGGGGAGTGAGTTCCAGGAAACTCACCGGCGCTGGGCAAATCCTGTCCAAACTTTTGGGAAGGTGCCTACTTGTTTTCCTGGAACTCTCCAGGTTTTCACCCCTTCCCAGCTTTCTCTCCCGCCGCTTCCTCGGCCTCGAAAACCCTTCCTCACTTGGCAAATTCATCCTCGGGGCCTAGCTACAAGGTCGCCTCCTGCTCCGGCAGAGCTGAATGTCCTCAGTCTCTGGACACCCTCCCCCAAGTCAGAAACGTAAGCCTCGCGATTACTTTCAGGTTAATCCAGGAGAGCGCTGGATCATAGCGGAGTAAAAAACTGATGGAATTCCTGGCACTGGCTGGGCGGGGTCTCGGGGACGCTATCGCATGGCCAATTCTCTGGTTCTTGGTCGGAGCGGGCGGGCAGCGCACCTGCATTTGGGAAAGAATCAATCGGGCAGGCTAGAGTTCTCATTCCTACCACGCCGCGCCCTGCTCAACTTTTAAATTTGTAGAAAAGGGACGAACAATGTATTCGCTGTCACTGAGTTCTCCATCTGTCACAAGTATACACCAAGCGTCTACCGTGTGCATTTTGAGAACCAGAACAGGCGCCTGCCCTCGTTGGGCTCTAAGGGAAGAGGCAACTCAGGATGGGCAGAAGTTCTGGGTGCCAGACAAAATACAGGACGCCCAGTTAAATGTGAATTTCAGATAAGCAATTAATAACGTTGTGTCCCATGTAATATTTGGGACATACTAAAAATTTATTCTCTTATCTGAAACTCATATTTGTAAAAAGTGATATAAGCTGCCCTAGCCTGGTAATTCAGTTGATTAGAGCGTAGTCCCCATAGGCCAAAGTTGTGGATTCCATCCCTGGTCAGGACATAAACAAGAAGCAACGAATGAATGCACAAATGAGTGGGAAAACAAATGGATGTTCCTTCCTAGACTCTCTCTCTCTGTCAATTTTTAAAAAGTTAAAAAGCCTGGCCAGTGTTGCTCAGTTGTTGAGCGTCCACCAGGAACCAGGAGGTCACTGTTGGATTCCCGGTAAGGGCATATGCCCGGGTTGCAGGCTGGATCCCCAAGAGGGGGAGTGCAGAAGGCAACCAATTGATGATGTTTCCTTCTCATCCATGTTTCTATCTATCCCTCTTCCTTCCTCTCTCTATAAAAATCAATAAAAACATAAAAAATTTTAAAAATACCAAAAGTAATATAAACTTTTAAATGAGTCATTTTAAAATGGAGTGAGGAAAAGAAGAGCACAAAAAAATGAAACAAACAAAAATAAATAAAAACAAACCAGAGACAAAGGAAAAGAGAAAGTAAAATTAAAATGGAGTGGAAGCTGCCATCCCAGAGGAACTGAGGCATGTCTTATGCCTCAAACATTTGGAATGTTAAAACAGGGCAAATCTACCTTTTGGACTGGGTCTAAGCAAATTTGTTTTCCAAAGAAGTTTGCAAAGATAACAAGAAAGATATTATGACTACTGCACTGAAATTTTAAAACATTGTTTAGAGTTAATGTCACTATGTTATGTTATCCGCACCAATAGAAATGCCTTCCTGCCCGGGCCGGGGTGGCTCAGCTGTTGAGCATCCACCTATTATCCAGGCGATCGCGGTTGGATTCCTCGACAGGCACATGCCAGGTTGCAGGCTTGATCTCCAGTCGGGGGCGTGCAGGAGGCAGCCAATCAATAACTCTCTCATCATTGATGTTTCTATCTCTCTCCCTCCCTCTCCTTTCCTCTCTCAGAAATCAATAAAGATATATTTTTTAAAAAAGAAAAAAGAAATGCCTTCCTGCTATTGATGTAATTGTTCGCTTTCTCTTTCTCATAAATACCCATTGCCTTTGTTTCCTAATTGCAACATTATTTGGGCCTCTGCCCTAATCAGTCCTTCCCAAATAGCCATTCTTATTGATCTCAAATAAATTATTTTTGCTTCTCAATTAGAAAGGTCTTTTATTTTTAGGATAACATATCTAACTGGGAGGACTATATTTTTATTTGCTAAACTGGCAACTCTATCCAGTCCTTTCTGAGAAGGTTAGTTACATCCTGATGGATGCACGGGTGGACTGGAGGAAGAGGTGGTGAAGGACGTCTTGGGCAGTGTCCTAGGGCTTGGGCTAAGGCCCTGAGACAGGACCTGCTATAATTATTCACATTCCTGCTTTGGTAGTTGAAGTTATTACCCAGAATTTCCCCAGACCAGGCCTCCCCCTCTTAACCTCTTGTTGTAGTCAGCTCACGCCCTTCTCAGATTCCAAAAGCGCCTTTTCAGATGGGGAAACTCAGGCGGAGAATCTGGGGCGGGCGGAGATGAAACCCAGAATCTGGCTCAGGCGGGGACATGGAGGGAATGCACCTTCGGTGCGGGCGGGAACGAGCACCAGAGCGCGAGGTAGGCGGGCGAGAACCAAACCCAGAAAACAACTAGGGCGGAATCGAGAACCCGAGTGCGACGCGCGCTGGGCGAGCAGGAGACTCAGGTTCGGCGCGGGCGGGGACGAGAAGCAGCGCTCGGGCACGCCGGGACGGCGGCTGGCGCGGGCGGGCGCGGCCTTTGTTTCCTCCTCTGGCGCGCTACGCGGCTGCACCGGCCCCATGCGCTCGCGGACCCCCGGCGCCTCGGCCGCCCGCAGCCGCTGACCTGCCCTCCCCTGCCCTTGCCATGGCCGAAGCTACCTCTGGAGCTGGGGGCACGTCCCTGGAGGGCGAGCGGGGCAAGAGGCCCCCGCCAGAGGGCGAGCCTGCAGCCCCGGCGTCCGGAGTTCTGGGTAGGTGTGCGGCGGCTGCATCAGTCAGGGTTGCAGGTGCCTGGGGTACGCGCGGCGGCTGGACGGGGAGGGGAATTGGGGTCAGCTGACTCCGGCCTGGAGTCCAGTGGAGGGGCCTGGCACTGCGGCTGCGGCAGAGCAGGCGCCGCCAGAACGGTGCAGCGGGCGGGGGTCCCAGCGTAGAGACACGGACACGCCCCTCCTAGAGCCCAGACTCCAGGCTAAGCCCGGTCACTCTTTGGGCTACCGGATCGCAGCCAGGCAGGGATGCGCTTGAGAGTTCCCCTCCGCAAAGGGTACAGAATCATACAGTTTGGGGTTCGAACCCCAGCTCCGCTGTGTGACCTTGGGCGCGTGACTTAAATGCTTTGGACCTCAGTTTCCCCACCTATCTAATGGGGGTAAGAACCACACCCAGATGTGAGGACTCGCTGACATAATATGGTGAAGCTCTCAGGACTATGAGTGAGTGCCCCATCAATTATGGTTTCGGAGGCAGAGCTGGGCATCAAGAATGAGTAAGATTTGTAAGAGGTTCTAGGGGAAGGGCGTTCCTGGAGGAGGGTTCTGCTGGTGCAGGGGCTTGAAGGCAAGGAAACAAGCCAAGGCGAGAGCTTGCAGGGCCTTGAAAGCCAGGCAGAGTGCCCAGGAGCCCTGGCGAGAGTGTGAGCAGGGGCAAGGGCTGGAGGCCAGGCTCCTGGTCCAGAAGTGGCCTGACCCCGGTCTGTCCCCCAGATAAGCTTTTTGGGAAGCGGCTCTTGCAAGCGGGTCGATACCTGGTGTCCCACAAGGCTTGGATGAAGACTGTGCCCACGGAGAACTGCGACGTACTGATGACCTTCCCAGGTACCTGTGCCCACCAGCACAGTACTCAGACCGGGCTCCCCTGAGTTGGGCTCCCCTGAGTGGGAGTCTGTAAGAGGCCTCGTACCCATCCTGGCAAGAGTCATAAGCCCCTGCGTCCCTTGGCAGATACAACGGACGACCACACGCTGCTATGGCTGCTGAACCACATCCGTGTGGGCATCCCTGAGCTCATAGTGCAAGTCCGCCACCACCGCCACACGCGTGCCTATGCCTTCTTCGTCACCGCCACATATGAGAGGCGAGTCCCTGGCCCTGGCCTCTCGCTGACCCTGACACCCAGCTCCCTGCTTTTCCAAGCACCAACTACAAGGTCCAGCCGCGCTATGACTCAGGCGGCCGCCAGGTGCACCATCCCTAGCTCCAGGATGGTGAGCCAGGGTCTTCCCGTGATCCGCCTCCCCTGCCTTCCCGCAGCCTACTCCGAGGGGCCGACGAGCTGGGTCTGCGTAAAGCAGTGAAGGCTGAGTTTGGAGGGGGTACCCGCGGCTTCTCCTGCGAGGAGGACTTTATCTATGAGAACGTGGAGAGTGAGCTACGCTTCTTCACCTCCCAGGTGTGCAGGCTTAGCCCGCAGCGCACATCCTGCACATCCCTAGTCTGCAGGCAGTTACTCGCTGTACTCATGCCCTGTCCCCTGCAGGAGCGCCAGAGCATCATCAGATTCTGGCTTCAGAACCTGCGAGCCAAGCAGGGTGAGGCACTGCACAATGTACGTTTCCTGGAGGACCAGCCAATCAGTGAGTGAGGCGGGGCCCACCCTCCACGTGTGGTTAGTTGGGTGGGCCTCTTAGAGGACAGCCTATTACGGCAGGAGGGCGGGGCCTAGATACAACAATTGGGCTAGCAAAGAGCCGGGTGGGGCCTAGAGCCCACGAATTGAAGGGGCGTGGCCTTAGCAAAGGGTGGGGCTTATCCCCCAAGTGGCCATCCCACAAGAACCTTTTCTGGGTCTGGGATAAGGCAGGAGCAGGACCATGGACAGCACACTCTCGTGTATTGTGCTGTGTGGCCCTGGGCCTCAGTTTCCTTTCCAGGAAATCAGCCATTGCAATTCACCTTCTGATGCCAACTTGGCGCCATTCCTCAGACATACAGAGCAATGAGCCAGTGGCTTTATTTAAGAACGTGGTTCCCCACTGGGACCCCACCCTTCTAGGTTTCCTGTACCCTTTCCCACCTTTGCCTACATCTCCCAAATTCTGGAGGAAAACCAGATATTCCACCCACCCAGAACTCCTCCTCTGAGAAGAGCCTCTGCAGGTTTAAAAGCAGGCAAAAAGTTGTGACTTGGGTTTCAGCCAAAGGGGTATGGCTAGGCCAGGTACAGGCAGAGTGCCAAGGGTTACCATTCTTGTCTCCCAACAGTCCCTGAGCTGGCGGCCCGTGGGATCATCCAGCAAGTGTTCCCGGTCCATGAGCAACGCATCCTGAACCGTCTTATGAAGTCATGGGTGCAGGCTGTGTGTGAAAACCAGCCCCTAGGTGCGGCCTGGGCTGGGGGAGTGCAGGAATCCCAGGAAGAGGGCAGGGCTGACTGGGAACCCCTTCCCACCCACCCACCCCTGTAGATGAGATCTGCGACTATTTTGGTGTGAAGATTGCCATGTACTTTGCCTGGCTGGGCTTCTATACGTCGGCGATGGTATATCCAGCTGTCTTTGGCTCTGTCCTGTACACATTCACAGAAGCCGATCAGGTGCTGGGCATGGGCCAGGTGTGGGCTGGGGCACCTGAGACACCCTCCTCCCTGGGCCAGCCTGGAAAATAGCTGAACCCTGCTCTGCCACCCCCAGACAAGCCAGGATGTATCCTGTGTGGTCTTTGCCCTGTTCAACGTTGTCTGGTCAACACTATTCTTGGAAGAGTGGAAACGGAGGGGGGCAGAGCTGGCCTACAAGTGGGGGACACTGGACTCACCAGGGGAAACCGTGGAGGAGCCACGACCCCAGTTCAGGGTCAGTCAGAGGTTGCTGAGTCCAAGGACTCCCAAGAATGGGGGGTGGAGGTGGGGAACACTCTAAGAACAAAGATAGGAAGTGTGAAATCCAGCTACAGCATCAAAAAGGGTGTGCCAAGTGGCGGGGGGGGGGGAGACCTGCATACCCAGAGGAGAAAGGTGGGAAATTGGATTTGAGAGACTGGGAAGGGGGCACTGGCAAAGCAAAGACATATTGGAGGGAGATAGACTTCAAAGGATTGGTAAGGGTGTGGGGGGACGGGGCAGCCCCTCTGCCTCCAAGCTGGACCTGGCCCCTCCCTCCAACAGGGTGTGCGACGCATCAGCCCAGTGACCCGGGCCGAGGAGTTCTACTATCCACCCTGGAAGCGGCTGTTCTTTCAGCTGTTTGTGAGTGTTCCCTTATGCCTCACCTGCCTGGCCTGCGTGTTCCTGCTCATGCTCGGCTGTTTCCAGTTGCAGGTGATCTCCAGTCCCCAGCCCTGGCCCCAGCCTGGACCTGGTGACCACCTGTCCAGGTCCAGCCTGAGCCTAGAGCAGCTGCCAGGGTGACCCATGAACTCTCTGCCCCTGCAGGATCTGGTGCTGAGTGTGAAGGGGCTGCCCCGCCTTGCCAGGTTCCTGCCCAAGGTCGTGCTGGCCCTGCTGGTCAGCATAAGTGCAGAGGGCTACAAGAAACTTGCCATATGGCTCAATGACATGGGTATGACCTTTAAGGGAAGGTTCCTGTGGGGAGGAAGATCCTCAGTGCCCACAGGGAATCCAGGCCTCCCCTTCAATTGCCCCTTTGATCCCCAGAGAATTATCGGCTGGAGAGCGCCTACGAGAAGCACCTCATTATTAAGGTTGTTCTGGTGAGTGGTAGCCAGCAGGTGGGGCAGGGCAGGGCTCCTGGGGACAAGGGGCAAGAGGATGACCACCCAGCTACTTCCCACAGTTCCAGTTCATCAATTCCTACCTGAGCCTCTTCTACATTGGCTTCTACCTCAAGGACATGGAGCGCTTGAAAGAGGTGAGACCCTGACTCGAGGTAGTGCCCCGCCCCCATGGTGGCAAATGGTGGGGCCAGACCTGGCCCAAGGGGTCCACGGGCTCTCCAGCCCCTCCCCCTTCCTCCATCCCTTTCTCCTTTCTGTCCATCCGTCCATCTGTGTGTCCTCTCTCTGTCTGTTGCCCACCATCTGTCCATTTGCCTGTTCGTCGGTCCCTTCACAGCTCCTGCTCGTCCTGTCCCTGTCCCAGAGCCTCGAGCGGCAGCTTCGGGCGGTGCTGGCCCCGCTCGTGGCCCTGCGGTTCCACCTGCTCCTCCTGTCCCTCCGGGGCTCCTGCACCTGGCCCAGGCCAAAGTATGGGCAGGTGGCGAGCCTGAGGGGCCTCGCTGGGCAGGCAGTGTGGCTGTGCTGGGGGCCTCATGACAAGCTGAGGGTGCATGCCATGAGGGGATAGGGCTCCACTGGCTCGGTGCAGATGGCAGGGGTCACTCAAGGCCCTGGGCAGTGGCTGAGCTCCCAGGTGGTGCTGCAAGCAGGGTGGCCCTGAGCCCACAGCAAGATTGGCTAGGAGCACCATGACTGGTTGGGCTGTGGTTGGTGGCAGGTGAACAGTGATAGAGGCTGCAGAGGCTGGGGACTCTGTCCAGGGTTGTCCCAAAGGGCAGAGTTAGGAACTGAGTTCAGAGGAGGTGCCTGGAAATGTGCTCGGGGAGGGCGGGGGCCCCATCCTCGTAGCTTGTCCTGGTGCCCAGGGCCCTGCCTGCTCCCCACGCAGCCTCTCTGTGCACCTTTCCTGCCCCCAGATGCTGGCCACTTTGCTGATCACCCGCCAGTTTCTTCAGAATGTGCGCGAGGTCCTACAGCCACACCTGTACCGGCGGCTGGGCCGAGGCGAGCTCAGCCTGCGGGCCGCTTGGGAGCTGGCCCAGGCCCTCCTTGGCCTGCTCAGCCTTCGGCGCCCTGCACCCTGCCACCTTGAACCCCAGGCCGAAGAGGCTGGTGGCAGTGGTGGCGGAGGGGGCCGCAGGTGTCTCAGCGGGGGCTGCGGGGCACCCGAGGAGGAGGAAGAGGCCACAGTGGAACGGCGGCCCACAGGGGAAGGTGGGGAGGTGAGGAACGGGTTGAGGGGGGCCAAGGAGGAGGAGGAGGACGACGAGGACGAGGAGGAAGAGGAGGAGGAGGACGAGGACGAGGGTGAGGAGGGCGGCCTCCTGGACTGCGGGCTCCGGCTAAAGAAGGTCAGCTTTGCTGAGCGGGGGGTTGGGCGGCATCAGCCTGGCCCAAGTCCGGAAGCCCTCCTGGAGGAGGGGAGCCCCACGATGGTGGAGAAGGGGCTGGAGCCAGGCGTGTTCACACTAGCCGAGGAGGATGATGAGGTGGAGGGGGCTCCTGGCAGCCCTGAGCGGGAGCCCCCAGCTGTCCTGCTCCGCCGGGCTGGGGGCGAGGGCCATGACCAGGGGCCAGATGGGGGCCCAGAGCTGGAGGCCGGCTCAGGCAACTTGGCCCGGAAGCAGCGGCGGCAGAATCGGTCCTCTTGGATCGACCCGCCCGAGGAGGAGCACTCACCCCAGCTCACCCAGGCTGAGCTTGAGAGCTGTATGAAGAAGTATGAGGTAAGGCAGGTGTCTGAGGGTGGAGGCAGGGCCCTCAGAGGGGCGGGCACAGTCTGATGGTGGAGGTGTGGGCAAATAACGGGCCCTTGATGTAATCAGGAGCCTGCCAGAAGGGGAGGCTCGGGGTCCATATGGGATAACCTAAGGGAGGTGGACTTGACAGAGAAAGGTAGTCTAAGGGAGGAGGTGTCCTGGTCTGAGCAGGCGCCCGCCCGCAGGACACGTTCCAGGACTACCAGGAGATGTTCGTGCAGTTTGGCTACGTCGTGCTCTTCTCGTCTGCCTTCCCCCTGGCTGCGCTGTGCGCCCTGGTCAACAACCTCATTGAGATCCGCAGTGATGCCCTCAAGCTGTGCACGGGGCTGCAGCGGCCCTTTGGGCAGCGGGTCGAGAGCATCGGCCAGTGGCAGGTGTGGGAGGGCCAAGGGCTCCAAGCTGAGGTGCACAGGGAGATGGGGTGCACTGGGAAGGAGCACAAGGCCCAGAAAGGAGGGCTGACCCCACCTGAGCCCCACTGTGTCCCCCTGCAGAAGGTGATGGAGGCCATGGGTGTCCTGGCAATCATTGTCAACTGCTATCTCATTGGCCAGTGCGGGCAGCTGCAGCGCCTCTTCCCCTGGCTCAGTCCCGAGGCGGCCATTGTGTCCGTGGTAGTGCTTGAGGTAGGGCTGGGGGGTCAGGTGAGGAAGCTGGGCAGTCTGACAAGGAAGCCGGGCAGCTGGCGGGCATCCCCAAGCCTGCAGTCTCCAACCTTCTCCTTTATCACCTCAG
The DNA here is from genome assembly GCF_964146895.1 of Miniopterus schreibersii. NCBI lineage: Eukaryota > Metazoa > Chordata > Mammalia > Chiroptera > Miniopteridae > Miniopterus > Miniopterus schreibersii. The sequence goes on along the minus strand of NC_138105.1, from coordinate 73,328,578 downwards.
CACTTCGCTCTGCTTCTCAAGTACCTCATCCATGTGGCCATCCCTGACATCCCAGGGTGGGTGGCCGAGGAGATGGCCAAGCTCGAGTACCAGCGCCGGGAGGCCTTCAAGGTACTCGGGATGGGGATGGGCTCTGCTCATTGGGCCATTTCCTTGCCTGGCTGGTGGCCCTGGCCTTAGCAGGAAGGCAAGTGTGCAGAGCCTGGTGTAATAATTAGTGTGCCAAATGGACCTGGTCCCTTCTGGAATCCTGGAGGCATCCAGCACCAGGCTGGTACTCTGAACATTCAGTCACACCAGCTTGTCCAGAAGCATCCCGTTCAGGGTCAGGGACACAGCTGATGCTTCCTAGAAGACCAGCCTCTGCCACATTCCTCAGAAAGCTTCAGAATGGGTCAATGAGCTCATGGGCGCCAACCCTTGGAGCTCTCCAAATCCAATCCACGGAGCTCTCCATAGTGATGGAAATGCCTTGTGCCTGCTGCCCGTGTAGCCCCTCAGAACAGCTGGCTAATGCACACTTGAATTAACATTGACAAAGCCACATGTGGCAACTGAACTGGCCAGTGTGGACTCTGTTCTGTGCCAGTCATGGCTCTGTCTCCTGCCAGTTTTCTAGAAAGCAGAAGACCACTGAGACCCAATATCTGTTTATACTCTACCAATTCGTAAGATGGTTTCTGGCACATGGCTGAGACAGTTGGCGGCCAGTAAATGTTCTTCTCAGTTTTCAGAAAGCACTGGTGTGGGTCAAGAGATGCAGTGAGCACCCAATAAGTGTTTAGATCTTTCCCCACTTCTGCAAAGAGCTCACACACCCTCTCTTCCCAGTTCCTCTAATGGCCCACTCTGCCGGCAGAGACACGAGCGCCAGGCCCAACACCGTTACCAGCAGCAGCAGCGGAGGCGACGGGAGGAGGAGGAGCGCCAGCGCCATGCAGAGCACCATGCCCGGCGGGAGCGTGACACCAGCGGCCGTGAGGAGACCCGGGCCGAGGGCTCTGGGTCGGACCCCGCTGCCCCTGAGAAGGCCTCAGCCAAGGCCAAGGGCAGTGGGGTGAGTGGCCACGGTTCCGAGCGGCCCAAGCGCCCAGGGTCCCTGCTGGCGCCCAACAATGTCATGAAGCTCAAGCAGATCATCCCGCTGCAGGGCAAGTTTTTGTCGTCAGGGGCCACGTCCTCAATAGCAGGCACTGGGCCCGGCCCCACCACGCGGCCAACCCCGGCTCAGTCACCCACAGGCAGCGATACCCGCCTGCCTGCCTTCCTCAGCTTCAAGTTCCTCAAGTCACCTGAGACCCGGCGGGAGCCCGAGCGCAGCCACTCGCCACCCAAGGCCTTCCATGCCAGCAAGCTCTTCCCCTTTGGCAGTGGGGCCCGGGCTGAGGCCGGGGCCAATGGGGTGGGCGGGCAGGTCCGGCTGGATGGGACCCCTGGTGGTAGCAGTGGTGGTGGCAGTGGCGGTGGCGGTGGCAGCGGCTGGGCCCAGCGCAGTGGGCCTGCGGACGAGGCTGCGGCTGAGGAGCCAGATGTCCTCCGGCCAGAAGAAGAAGGCTCAGGTCACAAGCTTTAACTCGGGGGTGGGGACTCTGGGCTGGGATTTGGGGGTATGGTAGGGTAGCCAGGCCTGGGGAGAGGGGCTGAAGGGGACAGAAGTGGCCTGGTCTCTGGTTTTGGTTGGGGACCTGGATCCATGGTACCTGAAGCCTCTCAGTAGAGACTGCTCAGTCTCTCCAGGACCCTCCAGTGCCTGGAGCCCTGTGCCTGACCCTCCTTACCCCAGGGAGGGATGCCAATGCCCCCTGTCCTGGTGCCCTCCCAGGGCACCTGGCCTGTCAAGCTCCAGTGCCAGCAGGGATGAAGGAGGCCCCTTCACCACCTGGCCCAGCCTCTCTTGCCCCCATGAGTCTATACCCAGCTCACTCTGGGGGTACTGGACCCCCAGGCCTCTATGCAAGTCCCCATCCTGAAGCCCAGTGTTCAAGGCGGCCTTCCTGGAGGTTGCCCAACCAGGAAGCTCAGCCAGCTTGGTCACAGGCTACACCCACCAGCTGAGCAGAGAGGCAGGCCTCACCCCTGGCCTCTCCCACCTCACCTGTCCCAACCCTAGCCAGGAGCCCAGCTGCCCATTACCAGGGAGCCCATGAGGTGGAAGTTGCACGACCAGGACTTAGGTCTGAAGTCAGAGGGACTTCCTCAGACTGACGTCTCCCCAGAGGGGGAAAGGCACAGTGCTGCAGGCAGGGGATGCACCCCAAAACTGATCAGAAGCAATAAGGCCCTGATGTGCCTAGAAGCTGGGAGGGAGTGCAGGCAGGGTTCTGAGTGGGGTCTGGTGACAGCGGGGCGGCATTCTCCGGAACAGCCCCTCTCACCTCCGCAGGGACAGCACTGGCCCCAGTGAGCACCCCAGCCCTTCGCACCCGCAGCAGCCGAAGCCCCGTGCCATCAACGCCAACGCCTCTGCCCAGGCCCCCAACACCGCCCGCCAGCTGTTGGCAGTGGGATGGGCCTTGGGGCTGTGGAGGCGAAGGTGCTGCCCCCCGCCAGGCCCCTGCCACCAATGCAGAGTGCCCGCCATGTGCCCTGGCTGGGCCCCCGCCAGCCCCCCAGCCCCTGCCAGGTGACACCAGCTTCTACAGCCTTGCGCCTCTGCCTCTGCCACCATCCTCTGAGCCCCCTGAGTCCCCTTCAGCCTCTCCCAGCCCCAGCCCCCAGGCTGCATGCTGGCCAAGTGGCTGGCATTAGCTCTGCCTGGCACCTTGCCTTCCTGTTCTCATGCAATAGCAGTCACCAATGGGTGGCCACTGCCCAGAAAACATGCTTTGGTCCTCTCAGCTCCCACTATTGGCCTCCCCCTCCTGGGGTGAGGGCCTGTTCCCCCTATCTGCCGTTTTCCTTTTGACTAGAATGGGGGAAATGAAACCCCCCCAAAACAACAAAACACACAGAACAGGCAATTATTTGTTTTTAATTTATTTTGTCATATTTTTGTAAAACGGCAGAAATGCAATAAAAAGTATATTTCAACAGTGCCTGAGGATGGAGCAATGGAAACACAGTTCAGGGGCCCCAGTGACTTGAGGCTGACACTGACTCTTGGGGCCTGGTAAGCCTGAGGTGGATGTTCCTCCTATTTTGTAACCTTGGTGCCTCCTCCTAAGAACTGGATCTGGAGGCCACATGAAAAACTCTGGACTGTACCACCTCTAAGACAGCCCAGATTTTGGGGTCAACTCCAGGCCCCTGGGAGGAGCTACTGAGCCTGCTATGTCTTCAGCCTCCTAAACAAAGGAAGAAATCTCAAATGCTGAAAAGACTCAGCTGTTTGGGTGCTAGGTCTGGGTCCTGAGCTGCAACCCTGCAGGGTGACTGGGCCGACACTGTTTCCCTTATCAGTTGCACTTCCTGGTACACCCACCTCCTAGGCTGCCATTTCAGGAGCCAGGGGTGGTAGGAAGAAGTTGGGGCATGAAAATCGGAAGGCACCTTGCCCCCGAGTTGAAATGTTGAGGGGATGGTGCATTTTGGAGATCCCTGGACAGACAGGGTGGAGTTGGGGAATGGCTAGGATGCCCTACTGCAGGATGGCTGTCAGACCATAGTCATTGGGACTTCCCTGTGTGATCACTCCTGCACACCTCACATGTCTCCACATCCAAAGTCTTGGAGCCTGAATGGGCCTAACCCCAGGGCTGGGGGAGCCAGTGTGAGGAAGGGGCACTGTGGAGGGCCATGGAAGAAAAATTGGGGTTCACTAGAGGCAGGAGAGCAGCCTGTGCAAAGGCACAGAGGTGTGGGAAGGCAGAGTTTGGTGTTTGGTGGAGCAGAGTAAGGAGGGACCTAAAGGCAGTATTGGGGGGAAGCCAGCTGAAGGCCTGCACCCAAGAAATATGGGTGGGGGTGGGGCATGGCTGTGGGACCCCCACTATGGATGGCACTGGCATGATTCAGAGGAACCAGGGCCAGGGAGGTGAGGGTGTGGGTGCTGCCTGCTCCTGCTCTGCCCAATGGCTTTGAAGCTGATGTCCCACCAGCTTCTCAGTTACTAACAAACAGCAATGCCAGCTGCCTGCCCATGGTCAGACCAGCCCTTGGGACTAGGGATTTCTAATGGGTCAGAGAGCCTCCAGGGACTCAGCCACCTCTGCACAAACACCATCAAGCTTGCATTTCCTGAGCACCTGCCTTGTAACCACAGGGACCCAACACTGAGCCCACAGTATGACCACCACCAGGAGCTGGGAGGCAAAAACCCTTGGCCCCATGAAACAACTGGATGGCCTACCCTGGAACCTTCCGCCAGAGTGGTGCTGGGCAGCCCAGGCCCAAGCAATCTGGCTCAGGAAGGACCCTCCATGAGGATAATCTGGGGCAGGCACCCCTTCCAGCTCCATGACCCAACCCCTCACCACCCTCTAATACCATGCCCCCATTCAGGGCTGGTGGAGGGAGAAGCAGCCCTCCCCTGGGCCCTGGGCCCAGTGCTGAGGACCTCAAACCTCTGCCTGGAGCCTGAACGCCCCCTTTGTTCCGCTGCACTCATGTGCATTCTCTTGGAGCAAGGGGCTTGTGAAGCCAGGCCACCTGGGCTGTCTCCACAGTGGCTGGTGGGCTGCTTGTCAATGTCCTGGATGTGGGATCCACCACAGCTCTGTCCTTGGTGGTGTGGACTGTCTTTCGGGGGTGTCCTGATCCTCAGGGACACTTGGCAGGTGAAGCAGAAGGGTGGGTCCAGGCAGGTCTTGGCTCTGAGCAAGATGGCTGCAGCAAGCCCACAAGAGAATCCAGCTGGTCTTGGGGGCCCCTCTTGGCTTCTCTTGGAGATGATGGGACAACTCTCAGTGGCTCCGTCCTCTGGAGCTGAGGCTCATGGAGCAAAGACTCGAGATCAAGTAGGAAAGATCCTTTTATTGGGGTGGACACGGAGCACGCACCAGTTCATGATAAAATGACTTAAGAGAAAGTTCCGAAAGGGTTGACTTCTCCCCATGGCGTACTCTCAGGCAGGGTCCGGGCACAGAATAGGTCCCGGTGGAACGGGAGTCAAGGCCAAGTCTGTAAGGCCGGACCAGTGGATGGAAGTGGGAAGAAGGGCCCCACCCGTCACCCAGCTGCAGCAGGGCCCATCTCTAGATTCTCGCAGACACACACTGGTTCTCCAGAAGAGGACTGGGGAGCAGGAAGAAGGGATCTTGGGTGGGGTGGGGTGATGAATAACAATGTTTTCTAAGAAGCATCTACCAACATCACACTACTGGGTCTGACATCCCCTTTAACCATCGCTCGGTACATTTTACAGCATAAATAAAGACTCAAGGAAAATAAATACATCGGCTCCTATGAGGTTGAAAGTGGTGTGCATGGCGGGGTGTGGGCGGGTGGGCCAGTGGGGCGGGCGGGCAGGGTGCTTACACACAGCAGGCGGGTGAGGAGCAGACAAAGACAGGAGGCACCTATAGGGGAGCATGAGTCTTAAGTGTCCTCGTGCATGTCTGGGCTGTCGGTCCGTGCCACCTTGCGGGGAGGCGCTGAGCTCTCACCCTCGAGGTCTACTTGCTCCTGGTCTCTCTTCTTGGCAGCGTTCTGGGGATGGGGAAGGAGAAGGGCTGTTGAGACTTCACTTAGGTGACTTCCCAAAATCCTGCTGCAGGAGTCACAGAGCTGGGCCTGAAGCAGGGCAGTAAACCCAGGGCCCCTGGCTGTGCATCCCCTCACCACACCTGCCCCACTAAGCCACAGTCCAACTGGAGCTGTGTGCCTGTAATGGGTACTACAAAGAGTCACCATGTCTCACGATGACCCACGTATGGCCCCAAATGCTCAGTGGAGCGATGCACTCTACTGAAGCACAAGGGCCTTTGTGAGCCCCCCAGGGAAGCCTATGCATTGCCACAGAAGAGGAAAGTGGCCCCAGTTTGGGAAAACCTCCTTTCCCCACTTTTGGGAATTAAGGCCTGTAGGGCTGAGGAAGGGGCCAGTGTGGGCCAGCTCAAGTTTTCTAAGCAGTCATTTCACCATGGGGTCCCCCTTCAGTCTTGCCCAGAGCAGGTTGCTGTCAGATGTTCAATGTTAGGCGAGAAAACAAACTGAGTTCATTATAAAACAACATGTAGAGCCCTGGCCGGTGTGGCTCAGTTGGTTGAGCATCGTCCCATGCACTGAGAGGTTGCTGGTTCAATTCCTGGTCAGGGCACATGCCCGGGTGGCAGGCTCGATTTCCAATAGGGGGAGTGCATGAGGCAGCCGATCAATATGTCTCTCTCTCTCAAGTCAATAAAAACATATTAAAAATAAAATTAAAAAAACGTAGGGATTTTCAATACAGAAAGAGAAAAATATCCTGTATGTTTAAAAAGGCAGTCTCTTGGGGGGACGGGAGGGGAGATGACTTTTCATGGCAACCACACCCTCTTGTATGGCCTGGATTTTAATCACCTATAAGTTTTGCCACTGAACAAAGATTCCAGATAATCACACTAGAGTCCATCTGCCACCAGGGCAGTGCTGGCTGCAGGCTCTGGGAGGAGGGCCTTGGAGGTGCCTGAGCCTTGGTATGGCTGGCCAAGGTCCTGCTCATCCCTGAGCTCTGTGGCCTCTGCACAGCCATTGCCTCCTCTGAAACACTCTTCCCTCTCTTGGATCACCTATCAAACTCCTGTTCAGACCTCAAGACCCCATTTGAATCCCCCATCTCCCAGACCCATGTCTTTCCCCCACTCAGAGCCCTTGTGCTGGGCACTGTGTTCCCCAAGTCCCAGCACCCGAACCCCATGTGCCTTACCTTTTTGTCCCATTGCTGATGTAGGTAGCGCAAAAGGATATTTGTTTTTTCTGTCACAATGACTGAAGAAGAAAGAGGAAAGACAAAGTTGCGGGAAGGGGCTACAGGAAGATGCTGCAGATGGCCCAGCCTCCCTCCTGGTCAGCATTGCCCCTCCCAGGAAGGTGCTCATCCCTCCTTGGCCTTTGGGGCCATCTCTGCCCTGAGTGGCCTTTCTGGGACTCGAATCAGTATCCCAACCTAAGAGATTTCAGGAAGCTCAGGGTTTTCCCTCCTGAGCCCACAGCCACTACCAGGAGCCTAAGACAGCTGCACTGGAGTCCCTCCTTCTCAGAAATTCAGAGTCCACTACTGCATTCTGGTTTCTACTCTGTGGCTGGGGAGGAGCTCTGGCATGTAGGCTAACACATGTCTTCCCAGGCCAACCAGGAGCACAGATCTACATAGCTGAGCCCCAGTGACCACAGAAGCCAATCAGCAGGGTCCATGTGGATCCTTTTTCATGATTAAAATAAAACACCACGGCCATGATAACCTCCCACACTGTAGGCTCCAGGCCTTTCCCTGCAGGCCTCTCCACCTAGACAACCTCCCCCCATGCTGCCCACCCCAGGTTGGGCTGGGCCCCTGTCCCACAGTACTCATTTCAGGGTGTTATGGAGCTGACAGGGGACACCTGACTTGATGCCAGGTGATGGGGAGGGGGCCAGTGAGCAGTAGATGAGGGCTGACTGGGGCCCCCCAAGGGGCTGGATATGGATGCCAGTGTGTGGAGATGAGGAGGGTTGTGGAGAAAGCAACACTTCCCACTATTCCCAAGAGCTGGGAGCTGACCAGCATCCCATGAGTCACCTCCTACATCACCTTCCAACCTTTCCTCTTAGCAGCCTAGATGACACAGAGTGTCAGAAGCCACTTACTCTGTTCGGATGGGTACTCCCTCGTGGGCAGGTAGACTGAGGGGCGTCGATTCTGCAGGAGGGTCCAGAAGACATGGGTTAGGAGTGCAGGTCTACTAGGGTCCCCTCACCCCTTGACTTGGCACCCACCCTCCAATGCAGATCAGAAGATGCATGAATATCTTAGGTGAGGCGAGGCTTAAAGATCAGCCTCTGTTCCCAGCGAGATGCTGATTGGGGTGGTGCACATCACCCCAGACCCCTGCCCCACCCCCCAGCTCACTGAACCTGCACTCACCGAGGCTTTACACACAGAGTCAGCATGAAATCGACTAAAATTGCTTTTGTTGTAGACTGGCAGTCCTTTCAAAAAATCTGCCTAAAAGACAGAAAAAAGGGTAAATGAGAAACCCTGTAGGGGCGAGCCCAGGAGAATGTGGGGTGGTGAATAGGGCTTCCAGGTAACTTCCAGTTGCCCTCTTTCTGTTCTAAGTTTCCCTGAACACATGCTTGAGATGGCCACCTAACCAGAAAAAAGTAACCAACCCCAAGGGAAGTACACATTCTACGTCAGAGTCCTCACAACAGCCCTGTAACATGTCCAGAGGTGGGAAAACTGAGGCTCAGAGAGCACAGGCCATTTGTTTAAAGTCACACCACAAGCAAGCAGCAGGGTGGGGCAGGGTGGGGAGTCAGACCAGGCCTGTCCAACTGTAGATCTGCCCGCTATGCTTGTGAATATTAAACTCCCAGTCTTGTCTCCATTTATTCACCTTCATTAGGTAGGCACCCAAAAGGAGAATGGCTTGTCCACCCTAAGAAATCCCACAGGCCAGGGTGGCAATAAATGGGGGTGGGGACCAGAAGGGGACAGAGTGGCTAGGACATGGGCTGCCACAACACAGAACTGGGATTCCAGGGTTGACTGACTTCTGAATTCCAAGAAAATTCAGAAATACAACTTCAGTGTGTCAGTGTCAGGTTTTTAAAGTTGGCTGGACTTTTCCTAATGCTATTTCCTAAAGCTGAGCAGACCGGGGTCAGTTCAGGGGCTGTTCCTGGGGTACCCACAACCCAAAGGCTGCCCCATGAAGCGGGGAGGCCTCCCAAGGTGAGGGCCAGAGACAGAAAAAGCAGACTGCTCCTCCCTGCCACCAGCTGCTTGGGGCAGAGGCTCAGCGCCAGAGGTTTCGGGCCCACAGGTGCTGGGGAGCCAGCAACAGAATTCATTCACTGCCCAACTCTTGAAAAGTCCTTTGTCCCTGACACTCTGGCGTCAGCTGGGAAAGCAAGAGCGAGGGCTCTGGAGCAGGAGGACCCTGACTCTGGAGATCAGGGGGGACTTAGACACAAGATGGACAAATAAAGGACAATTGAAGCCATGTCCACCTCAGGAAACTGAGGCACAAGAGGATGGGGGTGCAAGGGGAGGAATAAAGGCCAAGAGCTGTGGGCAGGGAGTGACTTCCCAGTAGATCAGGAGTGCAACACTGTCATCATGCCTGGAGTGGGACAGCCAGGGAGGGGTTTCCCACATGGCCTGCCCTGGGCCAAGAGCTTCCCTATCTGGAATCACCCTACCATAAGGATGAGGAAACTGAGGCAGAATGGTAACATGGCACTCATCTGGGATCCTCCGGTGCCAACAAGAAAATGAGGAAGGCAATATGAATCCAGCTTTGCCCAACCTCAGAAGCCAAGCTCCTGTTACGTGACATGTCAGTGGCTCAGTTTCCCTGTCTGAAATCCAAGGGCTCGGAACCCTAAGAGGCTACGTTAACCATCCCCTTGGGGGTGGGGGTCCATCCCCATGCCTGAGCCTAGGTGCTGCATCCTTGGAGAAGCCGCTGTTCAAGGGATCTGCCACCGTCTGGGGCAGGCAGGAAGCAGGTGTCCTCACCTCTGGTGGAGCCCCAGTAAGACCTTGGTGGTGTCCCAGCCAGGGACGCTGGAATGTGGACAGGCCTCCCACTTCCACCCAGGAGGTGGCTCTCCTATCTGGGTGATGTACTCCTCCAAAGCCAGTTCAAAGCCCCTCAATCCTGCCTTCCCTGACCCAGCACCCCTGCCCCAGCTCGGCCTGAGACTATGGGGCCAGCTTCATCCAGCCAGACCAGGCTTTCTCTGGCTCCTACTATGTGACAGGCCTGCACCAGGGCACAGTAGACCTGCTCTTGGCCCTAGGAGTACCCAATACAGGGGATGCAGGTATGGACCAAAGAGCTGCACAGTGAATGCAAAATGTCCCTGAGAACAGGTTACCCTGAGATGCTGTGTGAGGCCCAAGACAATGGAGAGAAGATCTGCTGGTCTTGGGGGATCAGGGAGGGCTGCCAAGCAGTAATGATACAAGCACAGAGACCTGAATCATAAGGAGGGGTCCTGTCCCAGCTCAAAGCCCTCCACAGCTCTGGCTGGGCTTGGTCCTCGCTGGCCTCCTGCCACATACACCTTCAGTCTATATTGTGCCACCGTCCAGGAATGCTCCTCTTTTCTCCATGTGGGAAACACCTACCAACCTCTACCTAGCTCAACAACCCCACCTGCCCCTTCCCTCTCCACACACCTCAGGGGCCTCTGCCAGAGCCACACTCATACCCCAAGGAGGTCATCTGTCTTCTTGTCTACCTCCCTCACTGGATTGGCACCTCCCTAAGGGCAGAGGGTAAGGCAGGGCTAACTCCACCCTGAGCTTGATGGGGCTGGCAGCAGAGTAATTAGAGGTTCAGGAGCCTCAGACCTGCACTCAGTCCTGGCTGGGCTCCTCTCTGGCTTGTGACCTCCCAGCCTGGCAGCCTCTCCAATGAACTAGGGATAACAGGGTCCCCTTCCAGGGTTGTTCTGAGTCTCAATAAGACAAAACAAGGAAAGAGCTTGGCACAGAACTCCCTAGAACGCACCTGTTAGCATCAATACATTTGTGCTGAATAAATGTATGAAGGCAGGATTCTGCCTGTACTTCCTGTCAGCTAAGCAGGAAAACAAGGCCTCAGACACAGGGAAAAATCCTCACCTCACACAGGTAAATCCTAAGCACAGCTGGGCCCAGAAGCCATCCATTGCCTCAGCAAACACTCACTGAACATCTGTGTGTCAGTCCCCTTTTGGGTAGCCCAACAGTGACCCATCCAAAGCAAAATAAGGAAAAGAAGTGGTGTGCTGCCCAGTTGGTGTGGCTAAGTGGTTGAGCATAGACCTATGAACCAGGTGGTAACGATTCGATTCCAGGTCAGGGCACATGCCCATGTTGTGGGTTTGATCCCCAGTAGGGGGCATGCAGGAAGCATCAGATCAATGACTCTCTCTCATCATTGATGTTTCTCTCTCTCTCCCCCACCCCCTGCCTCTCTCTGAAATCAATAAAAACATTTTTTTAAAAACCTATTTAAAAAGAAAATTTAAAAAGTAGTGTGTGCTAAGAGAGACACTGAGGCCACAGTCAGGAAGGGGCCCTCTGAGGAGGTGATGCTCATAGGAGGAAGAGCATTCCAAGCAGGCACAAGGGGGGTAGGGACTTGGAGTGTGAGGATGTGAAAACAAGGCCGGTATGACTGGAGCTCAGGGAGGGAGGAGTTCAGTGAGTGGAGATGAGGTCATAGAAGTGGGCAAGGGCCCTGGTGCTGGGGATTCATTTGGTTACAAGGAAGACCCAGGAGTGTTTTGTAAGTTAGAAAGCGTCACAATCTTATTTACACCTTTAAAAACTCACTTTGGTTTCAGGTAAATTACAAACTGCCAGGGGGGCAGGATGGTGGCCAGGAGACCAGAGAGGAGCCTGGGGCAAGCAACCAGGCAGGAGATGGCAACACCTGGACCAGGGTGGGGATCCATGGATGGATTCAAGATGTGTTCTGGAGGCAGAGCCAACAGAGCCCTCTTATGGACTGGGTGTGGGCAATGAGATTACAGTGATGAATCAAGAACACCCAGGCTTGGGTACCCACACTCTAGGAACCCACTTTCCCATCTTCCTGACCAGAAGTCTTCTTTTGCCCATCCCCCACTACATCCCAAGGACTGTGATTTGTGGGCTGGGACCCTGGGGTTTTGACTTATCCAGACAAAAGCTTCCATCATCTCATCAGCCCTGGGGATGCCAAATGTTGGCAGGTGGGGGGGGGGGAACTTCAGTCCAACTCTGAAGCTGGGTCACCATCCTACTTTGGAACCTAACGCCAAAGAATCACCATACTCAAATTCCAAGATAAGCAAGTGGCCTAAGGGGGATTTTAAACTCCTAACCACCAGGTGGTATCCCCACTTCAAAATGAGAAGACAGGTGGGAGAGAATGTCACCCATTCCAAGTCACCCAGCTTATCTGTTAACTGTTCACTGTCTTAAACCCTTTATGATGTCAGTTCCCTAAGCTGTCACAACCCTACGAGGTCTGGACTACTGCTACTCACATTTACCAGGGAAGGGATCTGGGGATCGGAAAGATGAAGTTGCTCCCTCTTAGGGGCACTTCGGGGCCGTGAATGGTGGGGGTGGGGTCAGGGCTCTGGGGGACCCAGACAGTCTGCGATGTCGCACTTCTTTTGGGGCATGTCATGATGACAAGACCCCTCTCCCGCCCCTCCCGCCCGGATGCCCAGACCGGCCTCCCAAAACCTGAATAGGAGAGGCCAAGGCCTGGCGCGCAAAGGACAAGGCCAGAGCTGGAACCCCATCCTCACCCCAGGCGATTTCCAGGGGACCCGGGACCCGGAAATGAATGAGGTGTCAGGGCCTAGAATCCTAGGTGGAGTGAGGGGTCGGAGAAGCCAGGGTGGGATCAGCAGGAAGCTCACAGCAGGATCCAGGGGTCGAAGGTCATAGGTCAGAGAGAGGGGCGGGGCCAAGCCTGAGGAGCCTGACAGGGAGGTGGGGGATTCAGGGATTCGGGGATTACTGGAGGTGGGTGGGCTCGCGGCGCCATTTTGTCGAGCGAAGGGGTCGTACGGGCCTGGCGGCCGCCCTTACCATCTTCTGCTCCCTCTGTCGCCGCCTCAGCTACTGCCTCAGCTGCCACCGCCGCCACCACAGCCGCCTTCTTAGCCTCCGCCTCACAGTAACTTCCAGCCACCGTACAGCCGACCGTGAGGGCGCCGTCGCCCTCCCGTCATTGGTCCGTCCTCTAACCCCGCCCCAGGATATGCGGCCTCTGCGCGCTCCCATTGGCCATATACTGATAAGTCACGGACCCATTGGCCGCCACGCCTCCTTTTTGTGGTCAAGTTCGGTTGAGGGAGCAAAACCCCGCCCGGGACTTGGAAGCGATAGGGCAGTAGAATCCGGAAGTGGGCGGAGGCCGCGCCCCTGAAGCCTCTTGGGATTTGCAGTCCGCAACTCTGGGAGGTTCAGCCGGTCTCTCCTTTTTCTAGTTTGTTTGCTATGCTTTTTCCTGTGGTGTCTCATCGGGTTCCCACGGCAGCCCCGGAAGACTAGGGGCCATCATAATACTTCCAGCCTCCCCGGGGTCCCAACCTCAGGTTTCGGCATATCTAAAAAGCTCCTGCCTGCCGGCGTGGCTCAGCCGTTGAGCGTGGACCTAGGATCCAGGAGATCAAGGTTCGATTCCCGGTCAGGGCACATGCCCGGGATGCAGGCTTGATCTCCGATGACTCTCTCATCATTGGTGTTTCTCTCTCTCTCCCTCTCCTTTCCTCTCTCTGAATCAATAAAGATATATTTAAAAAAATAAAAAGCTCCTGCACTAATTCTTTGAACTAAGTCAAACTGTCTTGTTCAAACACCTTCCCATGGCTCCCCAGCCCCCCAAGGATCCAGTCCCATCTCCTGGGCTCCAAATTGTGGAGCCTTCCAGCCTCCCTCGTCCACCTTTTATCCTGACCCCTGTCCAATCCTCTCTCCCTTTGGGCCCTTTCTAAACCCTGCTACCTCCTTCAGGAATCTTTCCGACTGTATTCTTCCAAAAGCCAAGTCAGGTGCCTTCTCTGGGCTCCCATAGCCCTGACTCTGCTGTATCCAGACTGGCTGGGTACAAATCAGGCCCCCACTCCCTACCCCTCGAGTGACAGCCTGGTGAGGACAAGGACCCAGTATGTTGGAAGTATGGAATAAGTTACTGACTGGAAGCTACTAAGTATTACTCCAACAAGAACACAGCAAAGAAGAAATACCTTATTTTATAGGAGCCAAATGAGCCTCAGAGGGCTAAGGTCTTGCTCAAGGTCATGCAGCATGTCCCCAAGGGGCAGGTGGAAGATTCAGACCCCTCCCCACAAGCTTTCCCAGACCTGTGAAAATCATGACATATATAAGACAGGTGGAAATTTAGATATTTAATGACATTAAGGAATTACTGACTTTTTGTGCGAAAAAGTTTTATGATTAAGTTTTAAAGGGTCCTTATCTTGGAGAGATGCACTCTTAAATATTTACATAAGTAATAACCTGATTCCTGAGGTCTGCTTCAAAAAACAGGAGAGGGGATGATGGCTTGTGGTTCATTGGTAGTCAGAAATGGGTGTATACACGAGATTCACTATACTATTCCATGAACTGTTGCCGTATGTTGGAAATTCTTAATTCAAAAGCGTAAAAAGGGACTTGGCAAGGTCTGACTTCCTACTCCCCCTTCCGGCCCAACTTCACACTTCTGTCCCTGGGCCAACCACGCAACTGGAGGAGCACTCATGTCTGAGTCATCCAACCTCCTCACAAAAACAGCAGCAGGAGAATCGAGGAAAATGTTTGGGGGGGGGTCAGGGGGGTCTCATCGGCAGCGTCGCGTTCAATGGCTCAGCGATTTTCGGCCCTTGAGCATGCGGCGAAGGATGACCTGGACACCAGCCGGCGTGCTCAAGCGCTTTATCCAACCGTGCTTGTGCTTCCGTTTGATGTTGCTTGGCTGGTACTCATTGCCCCGTGCCTTGCCCCGGCTCGGCTGCGTGACTGGGAGTCCCCAGGCGTCGGGTAGCTGCAAGAAGGCCTGGGGCTGGAGCCATCTGCAGGGGTACAGCAACAGCGAGAAAGGTCAGAGGGGGCGCTGTGTGACTTTGGCTCGGCGCTCACCCTCTCTAAGCCTGGGCTTCCCCATCCGTGCTGGGACTGAGCCTAACAGCAAAAGGCGCTCAGTAAGTGCGCAAGGCACTGGCAAATTGTGTGGTCGGTAAACAGCTGGCCCCAGCCCCCGACACCGGCCTAATTCCCGAGGACTCACCTGACACCCAATATCGCCGCCGACCTACTGAATGGACACAACAGGCAACTCCGGGATGTGCCCAAGAGAGCCATGTCTACCCTCGGGTCACGCCGTCCCGGATGTAAGCTATTCCGAAACCCACAGGCTTCGCAGCTGCGAAACGGAGACTTCTGGGAAATGTAGTTTCTCTAACAACAGAGCCCTCTTTGCCGCGGGGGCCTCCTGGAGTTGTAGTTCTACTTCCTGCGCACCAAACCCTTGAGCAGCCGCACCCGCAGGTGTGTGTAGTTTCTCCGGTGGATCAGCAGGGGCAGGCGAACCGCACGTCTCAGGTTTGCGCATGCGTACAAGCATGCCCCATGGTCTGCTGGGAGTTGTAGTTCCTTTTTAAAGTCGACTGGCAGAGGTTGCCCAGGGTTGGCGGTGGCGCAGCTGATGGCAGCTGCAGGAAATGGCTGGTTGTTCCTCCCACGGCCATCGGGAGCCCGGCAGATGGCACACAGCTGGCTGGCAGCTTTCCTCTGGCCTCAGGCAAGCCTTCTTGGCGGTGAGCCCAGGAGGCCTGAGTTGGAGTTGGCTGGATGTCCATCGGGTGATCCCTGCTCCTCTCTGGGATTCAGTTTCTCAATCTGTTAACTTGAAAGCTTGCCCTTGGCTGTGCCCCCATTCGAGCTCGAGAAGAATTTTTTAACTTTAAAAAAAATCCTCACCTGAGGAGATACATATATTTTTAAATTATTTTAGAGAGAGGGGAAGGAGGAGAAAGAGATGTGAGAGAAACATCAATCGGTTGCCTCCTCTACGTGCCCCGACCAGGGATCAAACTGGCAACCTAGGTAGGTGTCCTGACGGAGAATGGAACCTGTAACCTTTTGGTGCACGGGACAACGCTCTCACCAACGGAGTCACTAGGCCAGGGCTAGAAGGATTTTTCAAATACTCAGATCTGAGCCTCTTCCCTTTTCACACACCCTCTATGGCTTCCCATTGTCCCAGAGAAAATACCCAGCTCCTCCACACACCCACACACACACACACCCTATTTTCAGCCACACCCTCCACTGCCCGGTACTACCCTTTTCATCTTTTTCTTTCTTTTTTAAAAAAAATATCTTTATTGATTTCAGAGAGAGGAAGGGAGAGGGAGAGAGAGAGATAGGAACATCAATGATGAGAGAGTCATTGATCAGCTGCAGCCCGCAACCCGGGCATATGCCCTGACTGGGAATCGAACCCTGATCGCCTGGATCCTAGGTCGATGCTCAACCGTTGAGCCACGCCTGGCTGGGCTCATCTTTTTCTTTTTAATCCTCACCCGAGGATGATGTTTTTTCCATTGCTTCTCAGAGAGAATGGAAAAGAGAGAGACTGGGGGGGGGGGGGAGAGAGAGAGAGAGAGAGAGAGAGAGAGAGAGAGATCAATGTGAAAGAGACACGTGGATTGCCTCCCGACTAGGGCCGGGGATTGAGCTGCAACCGAGGTATGTCCCATCCCCTTGGTGGGAATCCAACAGGGGACCCTTCAGTCCGCAGGCTGATGCTCTAACCACTGAGCCAAACCGGTTAGGGCCCTTTTCCTCTTTTTAAAACCCTTTCCTGGTATATTGTCTCCCTAAGCGCTGCCCCTCTCTCTTGCCCAACCCTGCCCCACATGCTCTCCCCATACTCTCCCGGAAGCCAGGGCCCCTCAGGGGCCAGGCTTGGGGCTGAGTCCCTGCAGGCACCCCAGCATCTCCCAGCTTCAGGAGAGCGGGAAGTGTTTGCTGCAAGAATAGTCTCCCAGAAGCACTCGAAGTGGGCAGGAGTGGGTGGCTGGACCTAATCCAGCTCTGGCAGCAAATTTTAGGAATTGGGAGTGGGCAAGGAATGGTTAACCCCTTGTCCTCTGAAGCCCATCCTACCAGCACCGTCATTTAGCAAACCACTACAATACTACACCAGTACAATAATGCCAATAGTGTATGTATGGAGTGCTTACCATGCTGTTTTACCTGCATAGAGAACTCATGAGGGGATTAATTCCATAGAGATAAATAAATGGAGTCTCAGGAAAGCTACTTGCCCAAGCTGACATATCTGCAAGGGCAGAGGGTGGATCTGAACCCTGAGCTCTCTGACTCCAGCTGGGACCATAGAGTCACTGATTAAGTAGGCCGATCTGGAAAACTCCAATTCCCTAATTACTCATAGTGCCAAGCCTTCTGTTTAAAGGTTTAACGAATAAATTTCCAGGACTTAGAATCATACAAGCGTGGTTCCAAATCCCATCTCTGCCCACCCCCTCCACTAGCCTTGTGACCTTGTGCCCTTTATGAGCCTCAGTTTCCCCATCTGAACTTGGAAAGATTTGGAAGTCTCTAAATGGAAAGCTCAGCCCAGAGAGAAGGGCATGGAGGCTTCGTTTGGAGGGGACAGGGCAGTTCGAAGGCAGGGGCTGGCGGAGGGGATCCTATTCCCAGTGAGGGGGCTCCAGGTGCCGCCTCCTTGAGCTCCCCAAACCCGAACTTGCGACCCCTTCTCAGTCTTAGGCCAATACCTCCCTCTACCTCTGTAGGTCCCTGAAGCGGGCTAGGCAGTTGCTTCCAGAGGCCGCCCCCATTCCGAGATGCCGCTTCTGATTGATACTCTAACTAGGGCAGGTCAGTCCGCAGCTGCGATTGGCCAAGGTGCCCGTCCGTCGGCACTCGGCTCCGCCCCCCGGGGAGAGACTTAAAGGGCCGGTTTGCTCAGCAGCGGTGGGATGCCCCTTCCCTGACCACCCGGGTTCCGCGTAGATGTGCCCGGCTCGACCCGCGCCACCATGTAAACTGCTCCTGCAGGCAGACGCTGGCTTCTCCGCCCGGGACCCCTCGCCCTGCCCCGGGCTCGGAGCCTTCGATGAGGTGAGCGGGGAGTGGGCCCTGGGAGGGGGACATTGAGGCCTCTGGGGCTTCCACTTCGGAGGGGGTGTCTACAAAGCCCGCGCGCTCTGGCTCTTAGGAAGTCATGGAGCCCCAGTGGCCTTGACCCCCCCACAGTGCTGATAGGCACTCGGGAGGCAGGGGCCTGGCACTAGGGAGGGGGGCTGGCTTGGCGCATTGGTGTTCCCTTCTGCAGTCTGGGGTTGGGACCCCGCCAGAGGTGGGGGGTGCGGCCTGCTCCCCCTCCATCAGCAAGTATGGGCCGCCGAAGGCCTTCGGTGGCGTGCGTTATTTCCGAGGCGCCAAGGATGGGGATGGGGGAGGGGTTGGTCCCATCTCCAGGCCCTAGACAATGGGGGTGTGCTGCGCGGATATCCCCCTTGAGTTATGTAACTGCCTGTGGTTGCCATGGACACGGGAGGGGTGGCCCAGGGAACAGGATAGAGACCTGGAGGCCCCCAGGCAGAGCACTGACTCTTCCACCCTCATCTCCACCATTAGGGGCTGTGTGTCAGACCCCCAGAATCCAGTGTTTGAGCCTCAGCTTGTCGGTCTGTGAACACTGGGCAGTGCTCAAGCCCAGTGCCTCATAGTCTTGGAGAGATATGGACAAAGCCTCTGGAGCTTAGTTTCAAACCCTGTCCCCCAGGGCCTTACCTTTCAGGAGCCAGGTTTAGAGACGTGGGATTGGGGCATTTTTAAATGCCTTCAGAGACCCACAGAACATGCTAGTTTAATGACAGTGAGTTAATGAAAGAGTGCATGTGTGAATGAATTAATGAATGGATAAGTGAATGGGCTTAGGAAACCATAACTGCTATGAATCTGAGCCAGGGGAGGTCCTCAGGGCTGGGCCACATTTGCCACAATGTCCCCCCAGCCAGGAAGGCTCCCCTGACTACACCACTTTCCCTATGGACGCCTGTTGGGGTCAGCCATAGCCAGATCCTCTCCAGGATAGACTAGGGTGGCCAACCACCATGCAGGCACTGACCAGACAGAACATCTTGGTGCTTGGCTGGCTCTGGTCCTCCATAAACTGGAGCCTAGAAGGGGCCTTCCAGGGTGCTTACCTGAACCAGATGTAGGAAGTGGATGGTGTGGGGGTGGAGGGCTCCCTGCTTCCAGGGCCCCTGAGCTGTCTCCCCCACTCACAGGACACATCATGCTGACCGGGGTGACTGAGGGGATCTTCTGCTGCTTGCTGGGTGCACCACCCAACGCAGTGGGGCCACTGGAGAGCGTTGAGTCCAGCGATGGCTAC
Source organism: Miniopterus schreibersii (assembly GCF_964146895.1). Lineage (NCBI taxonomy): Eukaryota > Metazoa > Chordata > Mammalia > Chiroptera > Miniopteridae > Miniopterus > Miniopterus schreibersii. Next base: position 73,309,583 of record NC_138105.1, on the reverse strand, counting down.
ACCTTCGTGGAGGTCAAGCCTGGCCGCGTGCTGCGGGTGAAGCACGCTGGGCCCGCTCCGGCCCCCACTCCACCTCCACCGCTGCCCGAGGCAGCCCAGGGGGGCCGGGCTGGCCTGGTCCGCTGCCAGCGCCGAATCACCGTGTACCGTAACGGGCGGTTACTGGTGGAGAACCTGGGGCGGGCACCTCGAGCTGACCTCCTGCATGGGCAGAACGGCTCCGGGGAGCCGCCGGCCTCTCTAGAGGTGGAGCTGGCGGACCCGGCGGGCAGCGATGGCCGTTCGGGCCCGGTGGGCACCGGGGGTGCTAGTGGTGGGCGACGGCGGCGAGCCCGGCGCCCCAAGCGGACCATCCACATTGACTGTGAGAAGCGTATCACCAGCTGCAAGGGCGCCCAGGCCGATGTGGTGCTCTTTTTCATCCACGGCGTTGGCGGCTCCCTGGCCATCTGGAAGGAGCAGCTGGACTTCTTTGTGCGCTTGGGCTATGAGGTGGTGGCTCCGGACCTGGCTGGCCACGGGGCCAGCTCGGCGCCCCAGGTGGCTGCCGCCTACACCTTCTACGCGCTGGCGGAGGACATGCGCGCCATCTTCAAGCGCTATGCCAAGAAGCGAAACGTGCTCATTGGGCATTCCTACGGGTGAGCCGACGCGGGGTGCGGCGGGGGCGAGGGGGTGGGGGCCCGCAGAGACTGCACGCACTATCACGAAACGCTGATCTCCCTCGTCGAAAAATCCCATTAACGTTTGCAACAAGACAGGGATTCCCACCACCAGCGCTATTGCCTAACATTGTTTTAAAGCAGTGTTTCTCACTGTTGACATTTTTGGTCCAGTAATTCTTTTCTGTGAGGGGCTTTCATGTGCCCTGTAGGATGTTTAGCAGCATCCCTGACCTCTACCCACTAGATGCCACTAGCACAATGGTCTAGTGATCGTGACAATTAAAAATGTCTTCAGATGCTGCCAAAGTTCCCCTGGTGGGCAGAATTACCCCTATCTGAGAACCAATGTCTTCAACCAAGTTCAAAATTGCTTGCCTTGGAGATCCCAAGGGCTCCAAGGAAGGGCTAATTGGAATCCCACAAATTCTCTTTACAAGGCACAGTTTGTTGTACTTCACTCTCCCTTAAAGGGGTGATAGGTAATACCATCTAGCATTTAGATAAGAGTTCACTCTATGGAAGGCTCTGGGCCTGGGTGCCTGATCACAATCAAGTGGTACCACTCCCTCCTTTACCCAGGAGGAAAGGCAGAATCCAATCAGCCAGCCAGGTTGAGAATTGTTTTAGTGGTTATAGCTCATGAAATTATACAAGAAAAAGAAGTGTTACATGAACTTCTGAAAGAAAGGAAGCCAGGCTGGAAGGTAATAGCTATTATTTGTTTATATGATAACAACCCTCAAAGTGGATGCTTATGCTAAATGATTCCTCCAATTAAATGATCACCCATCTGTGCTAGTTCCTGTGACCCCATAATAATGCCATGAGGTCAGCACAGTTACTCTTTCACAGGTGTGGAGATGGAGGCTCAGAGAGGTTAAGCAATCTGCCCAAGGGCACTCAGTGAGTCACTGGCACAGTCAGATCCACCCAACTCCTGCCTGTCCCATCATCCCTCTTTTTTTTTTTTAATTCTCACCCAAGGATATTGCTTTTCAGAGAGAGTGGAAGAGGGAGAGAGAGAAACATCGATATAAGGAGACACATCAATTGGTTGCCTCCCTCATGCGCCCCAACCAACCAGGGGCTGGGGAATCAGGCCTGCAACTGAGGTACGTGCCCTTGGCCAGAATCGAACCTGGGATCCTTCAGTCTGCAGGCCGAAGCTCTGACCACTGAGCAAAACTGACTAGCGCCCCATTGTCCCTCTTTATAGCATTGATTGGCAAACTTTTTCTTAAAGGGCCAAATAGTAAATATTTTAGGTTTGTGAGTCATATGTCAGTCTCTGTTGGAATTTCACTACTCTAATGTCATAGCAAGAAAGCAGCCATAATTGTAAACAAATGGGTTGGCTGTGTTTCAATAAAACTTTATTTACAAAATATTTTACAAATTTACAAAATTATAAACTTAGTTTACAAAAACAAGTGGTCAACTTTAGAGGGAATGAGTAACTGGACTGGGGGTCTTCTCAGGTTGTGCCCTTCTGCCTTACATAAGGCAGGCAGATGTGGCACACCAGAGGTCAGTGAGGGAAGGGATACACTGGAAACAGTGACCTCTGAGCATCCAAAGGGTTAATCAGATTTATTTAATCAGATTGATATCCCAACTATCTGCATTAAGTAATTCTTACCCCTTTGGAGGTCATGGTGACTTTGAGGATCTGATGAAAGTTCTAGGTTCAGGTCCTAAAAAAAAAAAAAAAAAATCTACCCTCCACACACACACACACAACCTCACAATTTCAGAACATTTAAAATGCCCCATCCATCCCTTACCCCCACCAGATGCCCATGGGCCCTAGGGGAAGAATCTTGGCCTTCAAGGAACTGTCTCTGGGGTCAGGGGTGTACATTAACCCCTTCACTGTCTTATACCCTGCTGACTACCACCCTTCAACCCCACCCACCCACTGGGCAGTGTCTCTTTCTGTACGTTCCTGGCGCATGAGTACCCAGACCTGGTGCACAAGGTGATCATGATCAACGGCGGGGGCCCCACGGCACTGGAGCCCAGCTTCTGTTCCATCTTCAACATGCCCACATGTGTCCTGCACTGCTTGTCACCATGTCTGGCTTGGAGCTTCCTCAAGTGAGTGACCCCGGTCCTGGCAGACTCTGGCACCACCCTGAGTTTTGTGGGAGGGGAAACTTTATAGTTGGGGCTGGCATGGGGGCACTCTTGGCGGGCTGGATGGCAGAAGGACTCCAGCAGTGCATCCCTACCACCAGGGCTGGCTTTGCCCGCCAAGGGGCCAAAGAGAAGCAGCTACTGAAGGAGGGCAATGCATTCAATGTGTCGTCCTTCGTGCTACGGGCCATGATGAGTGGCCAGTACTGGCCCGAGGGCGACGAGGTCTACCATGCTGAGCTTACTGTGCCTGTCCTGCTCGTCCATGGCATGCATGACAAGTTTGTGCCGGTGGAAGAAGACCAGCGCATGGCTGAGGTAGGGGCTCAGTACCCCAAAATCCCCCTTGTGCAACCCAGGGGGACTCAGCCATGTTTTCAGCCCCAGGGTCATGGGAACTTAGAGAAATCCAGAAAGTAGGGCTGCCCTGGCCAGCAATTAGGATTATGCACAATCCCCCTGCACATAAAAAGGCACTCTTCACATCTGGGATTTGTATAAGTGGCCAGTGAGTGGGGTGGGCTGTGGAATTCTGGAGGAGAGTGGGCCAAGGGGTCTTTAGATCAGAGATTGCCCAAAAGGGGTCTTAGGATCATTAGCCCTTAGAATAGCTCTGGACCAGTAGTTCTTAACTAGTGATGATTCTGCCTCCCCACCTCCACCCCAAGAGAAACTTGGAAATGCCTGCAGACTTTTTTTTGGTTGTTGTGTTGGGGGGGAGGTGCTACTGGCATCTGATGGTGGAGGCTAGGGATGCTGCTCAACGCTGCAATGAATAGGATGGCCCCACAGCAAAGAAGGATCAGGCCCCAAATGTCAGTAGTGCTGGGGTTGAGAAATCCTGCTCTGGATTGTAGAAGCGTAATAAATATGGAATGGGTGAATACTAAGTTGGGCTCCAGCAGGGTGACAGGTTCCCCTTGGGTGAATGTGGAGCAATGAAGGGTAGGCTGCAGCAGGGACTTCCCAATGGGCAAGCCATGGGCGGCTGGCCGTGCATGCCCTGAGCCTTTGTTCCCTGCAGATCCTGCTCCTGGCCTTCCTGAAGCTCATCGATGAAGGCAGCCACATGGTGATGTTGGAGTGTCCAGAGACAGTCAACACGTTGCTCCACGAATTTCTGCTCTGGGAGCCCGAGCCCATGCCCAACGCCCTGACTACTCCCCCAGAGAAGAAGTAGCTACTGGGCCAGCAGGGCATTGAGGAAGAGCAGGAGTCTGTGCTGGGTCTGCAGCCGAGACCACTTGGGCAGGCCTTTCGCTCTGGGGGGCGGGGTCAGGCCAGGGAGACGCCCCCAGGCTGGCTGGGCTGGGCGTGGCATTCGAGGGAGCCTGGTGGACACCACACTCTGCTTGTCCCATGGGGCCCATCCAGCCCATGGCAGGGACCCCCGCAGAGGATGACCTTGTACAGAACCCCCTCCCCACTAAAGCCATGGCCATGGCTGAGGAGGCATCCACCCCACTCTCTGTCTTACATGTCAGCCATGCTTAATCCAGGGACCCTAGGGGTAGGGGGCCACTCCATTACCAGAGGCCCCTCCACCCCCATTCCCTGGCGCTGGTAGCTTTTGTTGTCCAAGGGGGCAGGGATGGGGAGGCCGGCGCCACAGAACCTGCACATCTCAACTTGTAACTCAATAAAAAAGAAGTGACAATCCAAGCCTCTGGACTTGTGCTGGATAACTATAGGGCAGGGGTTCCCCTGAACCTTGGTTTCCCCACCTACATATCGGGCTGATGCAGGTACCTCCCCCTCCCACCCATCCAGGACTGCTTCCTGAATTTTCCCTCCCCTCTTAAAACACAGGGGTGCTTTGGCAGTATTCCCAGAGCAGAAAGTCAAGGGGTGAGCTCCTTGTCCCTGAAGGGGAGGAAGAGGTCCATTCAGAGGTTGAGGTGAGGATCACTGGATATCACACGGGATTAGAGCAGCCATAATGGAATACCAACTGTATACAGGGCCCCACACTGAGTGTCTAACACCTATGGGTTCACTGAATCCCCTTCACCCCAAGTCACACAGCAAGTCAGTGCCTCTTGCTATCCCATTTTATCTTTCAACTTGGTTTAGGGTGGCTTTTGTCACAAAGATTTTATTTTTATTTACTTTTTAAATGTTTTTATTGATTTTAGAGAGGAAGGGAGAGGGAGAGAGAGAAACATTGATGAGAAACATTGTTTGGCTGCCTTGGATACAGCTTGAAACCTGGGCATGTGCCCCACCTGGGAATTGACTGGAGACCTCTTGGTGCGTGGGTCCACACTCAGTCACTGAGCAACACCAGCTGGGCTTGAAGATTTTTATTTCAAAGCCACCAAGTCTGTATTTTTTGTCTGGTGGAAGGATTTCCCTGCCCCACAGCATGCTTTTGCTCCTCTATATTTTATCCTAATGTATTTTTATCCAGGTACAAGTGGTTTGTGAGGATGGTGGGAGGAGACAATTGTCCCCTTGGTTACCACCTCGGGTCCTTTCCCCACTGGTTTATGAGCCCACCTTAATCCAGGGGTTCCCACCAGGGGTTCAGCTGTCCCTTGGGAAATTCTGGAGACAGTTTTGTCACATCTGGGAGGGGGAGAGCAATAGTGACATCTAGTGGGTGGAGTACAGGGATGCCTCCTGACACCCTCCAATGCATCGGACAGCCCCACCCCCAAAATAATTTGGCCACAAGTATCAGTAGAGCGTAGGTTGGGAAACTGTTAGACAAATCCCATCTCTTTGGGGACTTTGAGGGTCTCTAGATTCTTTCCCAGCAACCAGTTTGTGAATTCCTGAGTAAATGGCACATTTTTTTTTTTTTGAATTTTTATAAGAGTTTACTTGAGCCTAACTAAGGACATATGCTGGGGAGCAAGATCTCAATGCTCCCTGGCACACTGTTTTAATTGCTGTGGCTTTATCAGGAGACTTGGTGTTTGGGAAGCTGCTCAGCTCAGAGAGAGGTTTCTTCAGTTCCCTTAAAATGGGAGAGCACAGGCCCCCTCCAGAGGCTGGGTCCCTAATTACAAAACCGGGTGGGGGTGGGGGTGGGGGGTGTTGTCATGAGCTCAGAAGTGGAGGAACCTAAGCTGGTAAACCTCCACCCAGGTTACAGTTGGTCCCCTGCAGAACTTGGTTAGCTAAGCTGCAATGAGGAGCAGGCAGTGAACCCAATGAGGCAGCGGATCTCCCCAAGTCCCTAAACCCACTAGACGCTTTCAAGAAATAACTTCTGAAAAACTTAAACGATCCCGCCAACATGTCACCAGAGCCACAGCCTGGCATTTTATTGAAATTCTTTGCAAATGTGACTAGTCTGAAATCAGAGCACCACCAGAAGTTGGGGTTATTGATCCCATTTTATGGCGGAAGAAACAAGTTCAGAGAAGCAATGCCAGGAACCTTGCGTTGCACAGTGACCCCAAGGGCTGGTGTCTTACACCCACAACCCACAAGCTCCCTAGCCCTGGCCTGTCACCACACACCAGTCAGTATCTTGAGAGCATCAGGGCACTTCCCTTCTCCTGGAGACTTTCCACCTGGGCCCCTCTGGCTCAGTGCAGGGCTCTGAGCCACACCCTCCAATTCCTACAACAGCCCCTGAAGTAGGACCTCACTGTCCCTATTGTACAACTGAGGAAACAGGCTCAGACAAGTTACTGGTCTGAAGGTACCACATCTGGCAAGCAGCAGAATCCAGCTCTTGAACTGGGTAGATTCCCTTCATGTGGCTCAGGAAGCCCCCAGCCCATGTGGGTCCTCTGTGTCTGGGAGATAAAAGTGGACTTTGTCCACACAGACAAGCCCAAACTGCCAAAACACTGGCAAGTTCCAAAGCACCAAATGTTTCAAAAAACCTTCTGGTCCACTTGTTCTCCCCGTGTGATAGGGAGTTCACTACCTCTCTAGCAGTTCCATCTGCAACAAAGTCTTCCCTTAGCCTGAGGGTGAGATCTTCCCTGCTGCTCACTTGCCACCAGCCTTCTAGAACTAGAGATGGAGGGCTGCTCTCAGCACAGGGCAGCTGGAACATTCAAACTCCCTGATCTCTACCCAGCCTGGATGGGCAATTCCCAGTGCTCAGCCACAGGCCTGGATGTCTTCAGGTCGCAACTCTCGCTCACCCTCAGCCAGGAAGACAAGGAGAGCGCGATGTAACAGATGCACCCCCAAGCGGCGCCGCCGCGTGGGTGACCAACTCGCCACCACTCCATAGCAGTGTCCTCGTTTCTGGTTGGTCAGTGTCCGGATCCCTGGAGAAATTGGGGGTAAGGTCACAGGGGCAGCCTCAGTGAACTACAGGTAGAAGCTGTGACAGTGAACCCACTGTGTATTCCCCTAAAGCAGGTATAAACCCATGGAACAAAATATGTGCACATGCAAGTACAAAGTTGGTGCTCAATAATTACTCATTGAACAACTGAACAGCCCTGAGAGGGGAGGGGTGAGGGAATTGGTAGATCAAGTGCCCTTCCTATGACTCCCACCCCATGAGCCAGGCACCCACCTAGAGCATCCACAAGACATGCCTCTCGAGTGTAAGCCTCCACAGCGACCACATGCTGGAAGCAATGCAGGGACACAACACCACGACCACTAGCCCAAATGTCCAAGATCTGGCGCACTTTGGGGCAGGCCTGCGGGGCAAGGGGAGGATCAGGGGTCTGCCTCCCAATTCCCTCCTTCCTCTACCTGCCCACAGCCTGGCTGCCCCTGCCCTGACTTATCCTCATACCTGTTTTCCTGACTGCCCACGGTAGCCAAGGGCCTCCCAGAGGTGAACATTTGGCCGGGCCCGTGTCCCCTTGCCCACATAGAAGATGGCATGGACAAAAGTCCGAAGGCATTCAGCTGGAGTTAGTGAGAAGGCTCGGGCTGGCAGGTTCTGAGTCTTCCTGGATGAAAAGGGTTTGCTCAGAGAGGAAAAATTGACAGGAGTAGCCCTGGAGAAAATCTCTAAGATCACAGAGTATATAGAACCCATATCCAGTGACCCACATTTTATAAGGCAAAAAGTGGTAGCTGCTCCCCAAAGTCACTCAGCAGCTTGAATTAGTTCCACCTGCCTTTTATAGATAAAACTTATGACCAGAGAGGGCCAGTTCCCTTCCTGAGGAAATACAGCATATAAGAAACAATCCCAGAATTTTCCAGCTCCCACTTCTGAGTACCTGGGGTCCAGCAGCAGATATATAAAACTGGACTTCACTATCCCCTCCCGCCACCTTCTGCTAGGATCTGGTTGTTCAAATTGCTGGGCAAGTGTATCCTCGTCTGCCTGGGCGTCTGGGATTCGGCCTGTCCTCAGGGCCTTAGTCAGCTCTGGGCTGTGCCCTGAAAAGTCTGGGCCTGGGAGGGGAAACTGAGTCAAGGGAGACAGAGGAAGGGGTGGTCCCCAGAGATGAAGAGAAAAGTGGGCTTGAGAGCTGGGAGTCTCTGGGGACTCCTGGAAGCTCCTTGAACTCTGGATGCCCAGAAGGGACTAACCAGGAACAGCCTGGGCTTCTTGTAGTCGTCGGAGGTAGTGTGGCCGTGTGAAGGGTGTGATGGGGCCTGGGCTCTCACCAAGTGCCCGGAGCCCTTGCAGCAGTTCCAGGTCAGACATGGCTGGGACCACCAGGCCCCAGCAAGAGGGGACTGGGTCCCTGCCACCTGTGGAGCTCGCCTCATCCTCCGTCAGCCAGAGGGCACCCACCTCACTGTCAAGGGATGATTGGTCATCTGTTAGGAAGTGGAAGTCGAGGAGTCCAGGCAGTGGTTCCCTAGGGGGGCTGTGGGCTGGGCTCCTGTCTGGGGGGGATGTGTGGGAGGGGGAAGTCAGAGTCAGGGCCTGCAGAAGGGCTTTTAATTCGTCCTCCTTGTCCATCATGACAGCTCCATGTTCCAGCTGTGGGGTGCCCGGAGGCTTTATCATCCTCTGGGCAGGTCGGATATGAGGTAGAAGTTGCTGCCTGGTCCGGGGCAATGACCCAGCCCAGGGGGATGTATTAGGGGCTGGGTCCTTGGCTCCAGAGGCCTCAACTGCTGTGACAAAGGAGGCATCTGAGCTGCAGTCCCAGCATCCTGGGGGGGACTCCAAGCTGCCATCCTTGTCAGCAACTTCAGGGTAGGCAAGGAGTCTGGGGGGTCCAGGGCTAGCCTCCAGGTCCATGTCCCTGCTGTCACTTCTGCCCAGTGCTATGGAGTCCAGCATCACATTGGGAGGTCCAGAGGGGTTGGCATCCAGCCCCTTTCCCTTGAGGACTGAGCCTGGAGCAGAGGATGAGAGTTGGGGTCAGAGAGCAGGGGAGGGGGAAGCCAGAGACAGATGGGAGTTGGATCAGACAGCAACAGGTGGTTGGAGTCAAAGGGAGAAGAGAGAAAGAGTGAAGGCAGAGAGAGCTGACCAGAGACACTGGATGTGAGACAGTCAGAACCAGTGGGAGACACTGGAAATCAGTGACAGAGACACCATAAGCTGGTCCATAGGCCAAGCCCCTGTCTACGCACGGGCCCCACTCACCGCTGAGCTCAGGCTCCAGCTCCTGGGTCTCTGCCCGGGTCCAGGTAGGAGTCCTAGTCAGCACTGGGAACTCCCTCAGAACTCGCACACAGTCCCGGTGCCCCTGCTGTTCTGCCAGGTCCAGCGGACTGAGTCCATCCTGTGGTGGCGCGATCGACAGGGGGCGCCTGAAGCCCCCCCCCCCCCCCCCACGCCCCAAGTCTGCTCTTCCACTCTTCGGGCAGGCTTACCAGATCGAGCAGCTGGGGATCCGCTCCCTGGCTCAGCAACAGTTCCAGGCCACGGCGACAGCCCCAGGCGGCTGCCACGTGCAGTGGTGTCAGCGCCTCCGCGGAGCTGGGGCAGGAGAGGAGGAGTGTGCTCGATCTTCGTCTCCCACCCCCGGAGCCTGGGCCCTCGTCCTGCATCTCCACCCTCCAGCCTGAGACACCCTCGTAATCTAGATCCTACACCCCGGGCCTGGGACTCAAATGCCTGCTCTCTGACCCTAGAGATTCTATCGCCACGTCTGAACCTTTGATCCCCACTTTGGCCCCGGTGCAACCCCATCCGCCACCCACAGTCTGGGACCCTAGCCCCCGCTCTAGGGCACTCAGGATCCCTCCCCTAATTCCCCAAGCTCCGCCCTGGGGCACTGAGTCTCCACCCTTGGAACATAGGATGTACTCTCTGGTACTCCCAGGCCTCGCCCTAGGACTGGGGAGACCCCTCCCCTGCACGGAAGGCCCGGCTCTGGGACCAGACCCGCCTCACCGAGCGTTGGGGTCCCCGCCTCGACACAGCAGAACCTTGAGGCAACGCAGAGCTCGCGGGTGCCGGGCTCCTGCCGCCAGGTGGACCGCCGCGGCGCCATCCGCCAGTACCAGGTTGGGGTCCGCGCCGCGGCGCAGCAGCTTCTCCACAGCCCTGCCATCAGGGGGTTATAGTGGACCACGACCCTTGCCCCCAGCCTCGGCCCGCCCCGGCCCCTGTCCTCACCGCGGCTCCTCCTCCCGCAACGCCGCCCGCAGCCGGTGAGCCAGCTCCGCCGCTGAACCCATGCCCCTGCCGTACCCCAGTCCTGTAGCCAGGCCTGCCAGTTTCAAACTTCCCGCGGTGACCTTGTGCGCAGGCGCCGCCCCGCCCCTGGGCTGTAGTCTCCGTACCCGCGGGTTCTCAGAGTACCCAGCCAAGCTGCCCTGCGCAGCCCACAGAGGGCAGCGGGACTCGAGAGCTTCCGTGCTCACCCTGGTCCGTGACCTCGACTGGTGCTCGGGGAGAGCCTGGGAGAGTGGAGGCCGCCGTGTGTGCCATTATCTGGTCTCAAATCGGGAACCGCCAACACATCCTGCCGGAGGGGGTGGAGCTACTACCCGGTGACTTTGTGGTGCCCACTGCTGGAGAGGTCTCCGGTAGCGCACAAATTCAATTATCAGCTCCCTCCTCCAACTCTGAGTCGCCCATTTCCAGGATCCCGGAGCCATGAGTCCGTGACTTTGGGGCTCTGGGCTCCTGAGGTCTTAGTTTTCCAATCTGCAAAATGGACGAAGAATCCCTTCCAGGTTGGTGTGATGTTGAACGAGAATTTCATCACAGGGCGTTGGCACACGGGTGCCCAGTAAATGCTATGGGAAGGAAAAGCTGTTGCTCAATAAAGTCATTTTAATTTTATATGGAACTGAGATTCTATCTGGTAAGCTTTTTTCACAATTGCTCATTATCCAAACAGATAGTTGAATGGTGGACCTGTTTGTTGTGCCTGTCCTGTCTCCCTTCTTCTGGGGAGCACCCACACTATTTCCTGGGCGCTGTAATCCTCCCCTTCTCAGGAGAGGCTTGATCCAGATCTGAACAATCAGAACACCCCAGAGCTCTGGGCCATGACCCAGGCAAGGACGGTCATAAGGGGGTGCTGGGAGCCCTCACTTCACCTGTGTTGAGGTTTGGGTAGTGGTCACAACTGCGGGTCATGGTGCCAATTCAATGCCAACAGGAATCCCCATTTGGGGTGCAGTGACAGACTATTCAGAGCAAACACCTCAATATAGAACACAGCCCTCCTTGGCAAATTGCTTCAGCTCCAGCCAAGGAATCAGTCTTTGGTGCAAAAATGAACAAGCATTCCCCAGCCATAAGGTGAAGGTATAGGAAAGCCCCACCCCTGGCCCTTAATTGGCCAGTTCTCATGCAAATAAGTACTCCAAATCCTCACAGCTTGATTGGCTCAAAAAGCACTGTTCTGACTGGTGGGAGTGGAGCCATTCTGATTTGTCAAAGATGCTAAGACTATAGTTGCAAAGCTCCAATTGGACAAGGGGGTTATCTCCATCCTATTGGTTGAAACATGATTCCAGGAACTCCTTTATAAGGGTTGGCTCACATAGCAGGAACACAGTGCAGGTGGGCAGGTATTTCAATGCAGAAGGCAGATAGGTTTTTCTTTCTGAAACTTGGCTTGCTGTGAGAGGCCCTGTTCAGCAATGGCTCCTCGGCTTTTTTTTTTTTTTTTTTAAAATATGTTTTTATTGATTTTAGAAAGAAAGGAAGGGAGAGATAGAAACATTGATGAGAGAGAAACATCAGCATCAGTTAGCTGACTCCTGCACATCCCCTCCTGGGGACTGAGCCCAAACCCAGGCATGTGCCCTGATTGGAATTGAACTGGTGACCTCTTGGTGCAAAGGTCAATGCTCAACCACTGAGCCACACCAGCCAGGTGGCTTTTTTGTTTTTTGAGACCAGTTAGCCACCAGGAGCTCCTCTTGGTAGGTATTTTCTTTCCTGGGGTCGACACAACTATCTCACCCCTTTCCACGGGTTGGGAGGAAAGCAGGGCACACTGAATACCAACCATACAGAGTATTTCAGCCCACCCCAATGGCAATGTTGTCCGTACAGCTGTAGATAGTCAAGCCTGAAGTTGCACCTTGGCTTTTCATCCACAAGAACCAAGCCATTCCCCTTCTTGTTCATTGGGCGAGTTTTCTGTCATTGCAACCAAGAAGATCCTAATTAACACAAGGTGACTGGTGTGGACCTGGGTTAGAGATTTCTCAGATTTTTATTCTGATGACAAAAATCACACAGGGAAAAACAAATTACAACAGACAAACTAGGGAGTGAGATATGAGCTGGGAAACATGGGGAATAGGTGTCCACAGTCCCTGGGATGCTTCCTAGAATCTTGGGCTTCCTCCCAGGGCTCCGAAGTAACTGACTGCTTCCTTGAAGCCCCCCAGGGGTCCCATGGAGTGGAGTTTAAGAACCAGCACTACTCTAGGCCAGGGGTTTCATTGTACAAGGCTGGATGCACAGGGATGGTTCAGACAGTGGCCTCAACTTCAGTGGCTTCATCCTCCTCCTCCAGCAGGCTGTAGGAGGCATGGCTCTGGCAGGGCCGTTGCAATGGGTGAGCCAGCAGCTTAGCCATACAGTTGTGCAGCTCAAGAGCTGGCCCAGCCAGTGCCACCTCATACTTGTAGCTGGTGCCCTTGGTATCCAGGCTGCCCATGAAGGCAAACATGTCCTGTGAGGCCAGGGAGGGGCTCTTCAGGCAAGGGTTCCCCTGGCAGCCCTTCCTTGCCCCTGGAGGGTTTCCCAGAGGAGAGGGCACCAGGGTTGGGTTCTGAAGGGTGAAGAGGAGTTTGCCAGGCAGAAAACATTCCTGCATTCAGCAAACATTCCCTGCTACCCACCCAGTGTTAGGGATTACCGAAAGGTCTCAGTCCTGGAGACAGTTGGATGTAGACTACCCCTGAGCCCCCATGCTGATCTTCCTTGAGCAGGGAAAGCTTCCCAAAATAAAGACTTTTGGTTTAAATATTGAGGTATGAGTAGGAGCTGGTCTCAACTCTCCCTGTTCACAGTTGGGTAAACTGAGGCTTAGAGAGGTAAGTAGCCCACTTGAGGTCCCACAGCTAGTTCAGGGCTGGGACGTGAATGACCAGCAGAGCTTGGGGGAGACAGGGAGGTAAGGGTGCTCCAAGAAGAGGGCACAGCCAGGACAAAGGCAGAAAGAGAGAGAAGCAGGAAGTGCTGCAGATGAGGTGGGCAAGACCCTACTTGCTCCCTAGGCCACTATCCCAACAGCCTCCCTGAGCTCCCAGCAGACATATGGAAATGGTTGTCAAATGACTGAATGACCAGGAGTTGGGAACCCCCAGACCAGGGTAGGTGGGTTCTGAGACATCCCATCTACACCCACCTGCCACCCACACCTGCCACGGCCTCACCTTCCAGCTCATCTCCTCCTCCTTCTCATCAGCGCCATTGTGGATATAAACAACATCAAAGAAGAAATATGGGCACTGGAACATTTTCTGCAGGGGAAGAACACCAGCCTTTGGAACTCAGGTCACCCTGTGCCCCATGACCATAATTCCCCAGCGTCTGCCTCAGACTCTGGGAACATGCCAATAGGTGCCCCAGCCTCCTAGTGTCTCACCACCCTCTCCCAGGCCTCAGTCACCTTCATGGGCTCAGTCAGAGAGAACTGGGGCTGGCAGGGCGGGCGGCTGTAGACAAGGATGGTACGGACCACATATGGGGGTGGGATCGTCTGCACATTCTCTGTGACTGGCAGCTCAGTCTTCTGTTGACTACACAATGAGGGGACAGGTCAGAACACACTCTGGGGGTCCCTCCTATCATCACCTTTGAAGAGCCCAGCTCCTTGCTGGGCATGCAAGGCCCCTCCCCAGTTCATTGCTGCCTCTGAGCCTTCCCACATGCTGTTCCCTCTACCCAGGATGCCATCCCAGCCTTACCCTCTGCCTGTTCCAGCAGAGAGGCTTTGCTAAACCCAAAGCTGGAACCTGCGCACTGGCCACCCTGAATATCTCCCATCACTTGGAGTTGGCCCTGCCCCACCAGGCCAGAAACTCTTAGGCAGGGACCTAATCTTATAGCTAAGTCAAGACACATTTCCCTATTCAGCCACAACTGAATCTCATGGGCAGAGGGCACTAGACAGAGGGTTAAGGTCCTTCCTATGTAAAAAGCAAATCTGATAATCTACAAGAAAAAAACAAACATCCTCATGGAAAAACAGGTAAAGGGGACAAATAGACAAATCACTGAGGGAATATCAAATGGCTTAAAGATGAATGAAAAAACGCTCAAAGAAAAGCACTACCACACAGGCAGAGCTTTCAGCAGTATAATCAATCCTGGTACCAGGGGAAATAAACAGGGTTAACTTCTGGGACAATACTTTGGCAATGTCTAACAAAATAATCCCCTCCTCCCTTAATCCAATATGTCCTCCATTGCAAATTTACCCCATGGGTTCACCTGCAAAATTTGCTGAGATGTTTGTACCAAGTTAATTATGATGGTAAAGACAACACAAGCTCTGTGCCCAGCATCAGGGGCTGGTGAAAACAGGGACTGGAATATTAGGGCCGAAAAGCTAAGAATGGGTTTTATATTTTTAAATAATTGGAGGGGGGAAAAATCAGAATATTTCATGACATGTGGAAATGACATGAAATTCAAATTAAAGTGCTCGTCAATAAAGTTTTATTGGCACATGGCCATACCCACTGTGTCCATAGGGTCTTTGGCTACTTTTGGATTACTAAAGCAGAGTCCAGTTGTTATGACAGAGACCATATGGTCTGCAAAGCCAAAAACATTTACCATCTGTCTTTTTATAGAAAAAGTATGCTGCCCTCTGGGTTAAAACAATGGTGTGGAGGACCATGAGGCCACCATAGGACTAACACAGAGGGCGAGGTACAGGGAAGGGAGGACTTACATGAGACTGAAGAGACCTTCTATATCTGGCAGGGATGCTAAGGAGAATGCTGGTAGCAGAGCATGGGTGGGAGGGTTAATGACTTCCCTCATCCTGATGCCAAGAGACCCCAGGTGCCTCAGAACCTGGTGCCAGGTACCACTGTCTGGAAAACCTGTGTGATCCTAGCCTAGTTGCCTCTCTGAGACTGTTTTCCCCAGCAGAGATCATAAACTAGGGGGCTGGTATCAGATACCCTGAAGACTGATGGTGATTCAAAACCCCCCTTTTCCTCAGGGTTAAGGACACTCTCCGTATAAGCAAAGAGCCATGGGTGTCCCTGTTTCCCTCCTCCCAATACTCATCAGTTTTCTAACTCACAGGGATGATATTTTATTTAAGTTTTGCGCTACATGTGAGCCTTTCATGTTCAAATTAGCATAAAGTGTGATGTAGTGGTGACTGTGACTTTTCAGTCACATACTGCCATTAATTGAGCAAATGGCACCATATGTATAATTGGCCCTGCATGGAGTGCTCCCCTTGTGGGTATAGATTTGACATCCAGAGTCCAAATCAGTTGGTTTTGCTTCTGTTATGACTTTACCTCCACAGCAACCATGGAGTAAAAGGTTCTCTGCATCCCATTTTACAGTTGAAGAAACTGAGAGCCTGGGGAGCATTCAAGATTTTGCTTCCTGGCAATGTCATCAGTTTCACTCAAATAAACTCTCATAAAAAGTCTAAAAAAAAAAAAAAAGAAACCGAAAGCCGGAGAGGTGACTGGCCCAAGCCTGATGCTGCAGAGCTGGGATCTGGATCTGAGCCAGTGTGAGCTGGCCACCTCCACAGCTCAGGCTTCCTGGGTTCTGGGTACAACAGGACAGGACAGACCCCAACCTCTGCCCCCTGTCCCACAGGGCGCCCCTGGAAGGATACTGAAGTTGGAGCAGGAGGCTGTCTCCAGGTCGTAGAGGCAGCTGCAGAGTTCACGGGGGTCAGAGGTCAGGCCAGACAGCTATGGGGAAACACAGGTCTCAGCAAGGTGCTCTCTGACCCCAAGGGACGCCAGGGCACCCAGCCTTGTCCCTGCCCCCAGGGTGCGCCAGCCTTACCCAGGCAGTGTCATCATTCACCACCACCAGGGCAAATTCATGGCTTTTGTCAATCTTGTGTTTTGTCCGAACAAACATCTCAATCATCTTCTGGGAGACATTGAGAGCATTGGTTTTGGAGCTGGGGAGGGACAGGGAATGAGAGAGGTGGTTAAGGACAGGCCTCCAGGCCTGGGTTGGGGGGACGTCTCCTCACCTGTCCATCCTGGGGAACCCTCCACCAGCCCCACAATGAGGCCCTGGCCCAGATCAAACAGCAGGGGGTGGCAGAGTCCAGTCATAAACCTAAGTCAGCTGACCTGCCCTCTCCAGCTCTCACCCTCTCCAAATGGGTCCCTCTGGCCAGCCTGGGGTCTCACATCTGATTCTTGTGAGGTGCCCCCAGACCACTGCTCAGCCATAGGTAGTAAAGGGTGCCAGCGAGGGGCTCAATATCTCCCAGAGCCCCTCAGGCCCTCTCTAGGCATTGCCACTCAATCCCACAGAGACCCACCTGCTCAGGGCAAGGACTTTGGGGTTAGCTAAGCCTGAGTCTGAATTCTGGCTCTGCCTATTTGCTATGAGGTCTAAGGTAAGTTACTTTGCTTCTCTAAGTTTCTAAGTCATTGCCGTGGGTGGCACGTGATAGCTCTCACATGCTGAAACAGAGCCTGATGGGCCACCACTGTATCACCAGTTACTGCTGCTATGCTCTGATACCGCCAGGCCTTGAGCCAGACCACAATAGTATGAGTCTCAGAGAAAGCCCTGTTTTTCAGGCTGCACTCCTCCCAGCTGTGGCTACACATTCAAGCCCTAAAATGTCCCTCTCACCCGTTGAACGACTCCAATTTTGGCAGTGACATTTCCTCCGACAGGTCCAGGCAGATGATCTGCAATGAAGTTAGACGGTGGTGAGAGCATTGTGACTGTCAGCACCTGGTGTCTGGATGTTAACGCCAGCCCCCATATGCCTGGCCCTCTTTAAGCAGACCTGACTGAAAAGGTGGTAAGATGGCCCCCAATTCCCAGCCAAGCTATCCACTTTGGAAGTAAGTAGCTCAGGGGAAAGAACACTGGACTAGAAGTCCAAGTTAATAAGTGAATAAGTAAACAAGAGAATATGTGACAAAGAAACATGGGTATAGTGGGTTGAACTGTGGCTCCCAGAAGATATGTTTGCCTAGAATCTCAGATGTGACTTTATTTAGAATTAGGGTCCTTAATGATATAATTAAAGAAATTAAGATCATATGATCCAATTACAAGTATCCTTATAATAAAAAAAGAGGAGACACAGAGACAGAGAGCAAAAGGCCATGTAAAGATGGAGACAGAGATCGGAGTGATGAAGCTACAAGCCAAGGATGCCTGGAGCCACCCAAAGCTGAAAGAGTAAGGAAGGATCCTCCCCTAGAGCCTCCAGAAAAAATGGAGCCCCTGCCAACATCTTGATTCCAGATTCTGGTTCCAAGGAATGTTGGAAAATAAATTTCTGGGGTTTTTTAGCCACCCAATTTGCAGTAATTTGTTGTGGCAGCCCAGGAAACTAATACAAAAGGGCTGTTTGCAGAGTGAGTCCCAAAAGGCAAGAATGTCAACCCAAAGTTCCCTAAAGCCTCAGAGCTGAAGGCCGAATTCCCACTTACCACCTTCTCCGGACAGTTGACCCTTGGCGTCCGCACCTGGACCTCAGGGACTGGCGGGGGCACCTGCCAGGGCTTGGAGCCAGCTCCCAGAGGGTTCGGGGTTCCATCATCAGCACTGGCCGCCTCACCCTCACCCTCACTGCGGCTGCCCACACTGGCCTGGGCCCCCAGTGCCCGGTCCTCAGCCCCCTCAGGGTTGGAACGTGTGCGGGGCCTTGGCTCCACTGACTGTTCCTCCTCCTCCTCCTCCTCTTCCTCCTCCTCTTCTTCCTCGGTGGGGCTGCTGGGCTCTGCCACCTCCATGGCTTCTGAGTGGCTAGATGAAGCAGAGATGGGGGAAGCCAGAATCCTGCCCTTAGGGGTTTCAGAAACATTTGGTTACCCAGAAGGACAGGGCACTAGATGCTTACTATGAGTCACTCCTCTCAGGGCCTCAGTTTCCTCATTTGTAGAATGGGTGCCTTTATACTTATCAGCCAAGTATCCACTCTGACTTAGGTAATAGCCTCCATTTTTTTTTTTTTCTGTATTGCTATCCCCACCCTCAGCCAGTGAACACAACTGGCTACCGCAATGGCTCAGAAATGGGGACAGTCCAGTGAGGAAGAGCTCTGGGATTTCCAATACTGCCATTAGGGGAGAGGGGCTCTTTAGAGTTGCAGAGCTGGGAAGATACAAGTCGAGAGTTGCTAGGAGGCTCTTTAGCCTCCAAGAAGGGAAAGAGCCTGCCTGAGTGATGCTCACCCAGAGAACAGCAGACTTCTGAGAGCCTGGATCCAGCTACGCCTGGAATCACTCTATGAGCCACTAACTCCCCTTTCTTGCTTAAGCCAGGTTGAGTTGGGTTTTCTGTAACCTGAAACTGAAAATGTTTTGGTGAATAAAGGAATAATAACCTCTGGGATTCTCCCCAGTGGACGCTGGGAGGCCTGGGGGGGGGGGGCGCGGTGGAGGGGTCTGTACACAGGGGTGTCTGCACAAGGGAGGGGCGCGGATCTCGGTGTTACAGGTCTGTTTGAGGAAAGATAGGACGCCAATGGAAGAGCCTGCCTATTTGGGCAATGGGTGCGGGCTGCCAAGGTTGGTCTCTGAGCGCCTTGCAGCCCCCACCGCCTCTAAGGAATTAACTGTATCACGAAGGATGAAGGCTAAGACTGCAGGAGAAACCAGAGCTGGAAACGGAAGCTTCAAGGGGGCAAGGGGCTAGACCTAGGGGGCTACGGGAGCTAGGCCTCGAGGGACGAGCCCCGCACGCTTTCAACACCCAACTTCTGCTCACCGTAGCCTAAGCCTCCCTCCGACCGGGCTGCCGACTCGCTAGAAAGCCGCCATCTTCGCAGCCGGACGTGGTGCGGCGCGGCCGCGATGCCTCCTGGGAAATGTAGTTCAGCAGGCCGCAGGCGAGCGGAACGGTGAACCGGCCCAGGCTGAGGAGCCTTGGAAGCTGATAGGCTGGTGCTCTACTAGGGGGTAAGGTTTGGGAGGTGACGGGCGGGAGTGGGACTAAGTGGGGCGGAGTCTGGGTTATGATTGGCTAAAAGCAAAATGAGGCGGAGTTTTTGTTTCAGGAGGAATCAGACGGCGCCGGTCAGCGGTTCTTTAGGCTGGGGTGAGGGGGAATGGAGCGGGCTTTGATGGACCTGGCTCAGAGGGATGGAGAAGGCCTAGTTTGCAATGTGAAAGGCTGAGTGGGACCGGATTGGACGGGATTTAGAAAAGGTGCGGCTGATTTGTGAGGGGCGGGTTTTTGCGGACTGAGGTGGGCGTGGTTCAGGCCCAAGGCCCCTCCCAATTACTGAATTCTTATTTTATATGTATTTGTAAAAATAAAAAATACTAAGAAGACTTGACTTGAGGTGGTGAACACACAATACAATATACAGATGATGTATTATAGAACTGTACACCTGAAACCTATATAATTTTATTAACCAATGTCACCCCAGTAAGTTCAATAAAAATTAAAAACAAAACAAAAGAACTAGCCTAGCCCTCGTGGCTTAGCGGTTGAGCAACAAGATCGCGGTTCGATTCCCAGTCAGGGCACTTGCCCAGGTTGGGGCTCGATCCCCAGTCGGGGACGTGCAGGAGGCAGCCGATCAATGACTACCCTTTCATCACTGATGTTTCTCTCTCTCCCTTCCTCTCTCTGAAATAAAGATATATTAAAAAAAAAAAAAAAAAAAAGCAGTGGACAAAAGCCCTGGAGGGATAGCTCAGTTGTTAGAGAGTTGTCTCATTTTGCCAAGGTTGTGGGTTCCATCCCCCATCAAGGTACATACAAAGATCAACCAATGAATGTATCAATAAGCGGAACAACAAAAAGGCAGCTGGAGCTGGTAAAGTCACCAAGTCTACCCAGAAAGCTCAGAAGGCTCAATGAATATTATCCCCAATACCTCCCACCCTAATGGTGGAAAAACTGTCTCAGAACTATCTGTCTTAATTGGTCATTTAAGGTTTTTTTTGTTGTTAATCCTCAAATGAGAATAATTTTTCTATTGATTTTTAGAGAGAGTAGAATGGTGGGGAGGAGAGAGAGAGAAAAAAAAATTTATGTGAAAGAGACACATCCATTGGTTGTCCCCTGCACATGCCCCCACCAGGGCCTGGGATCAAACCTGCAACCCAGGTACGTACCCTTGACCAGTAATCAAACCAGAGACCCTTTGGTACAAGGCCTGATGCTCTAACCACTGAGCCACATATGCCAGGGCTATGTTATTAGTTTTTGTTTTGTTTTGTTTTTTGTTTGTTTGTTTTAAATATATCTTTATTGATTTCAGAGAGAGGAAAGGAGAGGGAGAGAGAGAGAGAGATAGAAACACCAACGATGAGAGAGTCATTGATCGAGCCCGCAAACCGGGCATGTGCCCTGACCAGGAATCGAACCCCGATCTCCTGGATCCTAGGTCGATGCTCAACCGCTGAGCCACGCCCGGCTGGGCCGGTTATTAGTTTTTAAAACCAGTACTCTTTAATGGAAACAACTTGACCAAAAATCTGCCACAGAATTTTGAGAACCATTAAAACAAAGTTTAATGAAAAAACACACACTCTAAGTCTCAGTTTCTTTATTTCTAAGAGTCAGTTAAGCCTGCCCACATCAGCCAGGCTCTGGTTTAATGAGAAGCCAGGAGGAGCTGTGTAGACTAAGCCTTGAAGAGTGGAGAATATGCTGGAAGAACAAGAGGAAGAAAGGCGATCCAGGCAGAAGGCTTGGACAAAGGTCTGGAGGCTTGGAAGAGCCTTGGAGTGGCTGAGCCTCTCCCAGGCTCATATGGCTGGAGCAAGGCTTAAGAGTGAGGATTTCAATTTCCCTGGGTACCCCCAAGTCAGAGAAGTACAATTTTTCTCCATAAGCAGGAAGATTCAGCCTCCTAGGGTCTGTCAGTGGGACCAGGAAGATTCAGCCTACTCCAGTCTCTGCACAGTTAATCCAAGTGCAGAAGGAAGGACAGGGTGTTTCAGGCAGAGGTTACAGCCTGACCAAAGGCCTGGGGGTGTGAGAGAATTGAGAACCTTCAGCTGTTCATGGAGGGGGCCATCATGGCTATAGCATGGAGTTATACATGGGTGCAAGCAGCAGGTATACTTTTTAAGAACTTTGAAGGCCAGGTTGAAGGGCTTGAAATGTTTCCCAAGGGCATTGGGGAGCCACGGAGGGTGTGAGCAAGGAACACGAATAATCAGATCTCTGTATCTGGTGCCTGGATGGGGAAGGGAGTGGATAGGGGTGGGGGGCTAAGGAGCCCAGAGAGGGGGCTGGACTGGCATCAAGGTGGGACAAAAGAGGCTTGCTGTAATTATGAGTAAACAGAAGAAAGCTCATTAGAGGCGGATGCAGGGAAAATGGGCAGGACGTAAGGACCATGTAGGCTCTGAGGAATTCAGCATTTATGTAGGAGAAACAGCAGCTGGCAGAGAAAGCAGAAACAGGGCTCATAATATAGAGCAAGGAACATGTGGTGTGATTCAATTCCCCGACGGTACCTGGCCATGTGCAAATTTTTTGTTAAAACTCCAGGGCACTGTAGGTAAATGCTATATTTATCCCCCACTTACAGATAAGGAAATTGAGGCTCAGAAATGGAAAAGCTGTGGCATTAGAGTCTGAGGTGAGGAGGGACAGGCATCTCAGGAGCTGGACACATATCCCCTGCTGGGACTGAGGAAGGCGTTGTCCTTGAGAAGGAAACTGCACAATAACAAGTCATATGACCAGGGGAGGGGGCTTCCTGTTTCCCGGCCTCTCCCAGGCCAGCCTGAGTGGGCAGTGGCCAGAGTGACCCCAAAAGTATCCAGGGAATCAGGCCTCTGACCAAAGTGCTCCGGAGGAACAGAGAAGTAGAGTGGGCTGAAGGGACCCAACCCGAGGATCGGGTCCTCTGGTTAGGGAGGGCACTGGGGAGGAGAGAGGACTCTTGAAGTGCTCATTTTAGGTCCAGATAGGGGAGGGAGGGGAACACCAAGACAGTAAAAAATAATGGAGGCAGAAGAGAAGGGGGAGATCAGGTCAATCTTGGTAGGTAGTGAGCTGTCTGTCAACAGAGGCATTTAAATGTGCCAAATCAACATTGGTGACTTAAGACCCCTTCTGGAGGGGGAAAATCAATGCCCATTTCACAGAAGACGAAACTGAAGCTGTTATTTACCAGGACAACAAAGGCAAGAGCTGAGGTCAGGCTGTGGTTTTAGGAGGGGACAAAGGGAGGGATTCAGAGGACACTGATTTCTGGACAACAATGAGTGCCCGGGCCACACGGCCCCGAAGCCGGCGAGGGAGGCATGCTCCACCTGTAAGTGTCCCCGGTCCCTGACACAGACAGCTCAGCAGGACCCCAGGGCCCAGCCCTGCCTTGCTCAGAGCTGAACCCTGGTGGTCATTTGCAGGGTGAGCTGGACCCTGTGGCAGAGAGTTCAGAGGAGGCTGAGGCAGCCAGCGGAAGCTCTGAGCTAGGCCCTGCGCCATCTCAGGAAAGCTGCAAGCCTGAGCTGCTGGGCCCTGAGGCAGAGGAAAGTGGGCAAGGCCTGAAGAGCAGGTAAGGCCTGCTTGATCTGTGTCCCCCACTCCAGCTCTTTCCCACCCATAGCTCTGCCTGTGT
This sequence comes from Miniopterus schreibersii, assembly GCF_964146895.1. Classification (NCBI taxonomy): domain Eukaryota; kingdom Metazoa; phylum Chordata; class Mammalia; order Chiroptera; family Miniopteridae; genus Miniopterus; species Miniopterus schreibersii. The sequence goes on along the minus strand of NC_138105.1, from coordinate 73,286,731 downwards.
CCCCCCCACCCCCCCGCTCACACACACACCATGGCTTCCCATTGCCTGCCTCAGCCTGATTTTTAAGGCCCTGCATGATGTAGTCTCAGTGCTTTTTTTTCCCCTCACCCGAGGATATTTTTTCCGTAGCCTTTCAGAGAGAGGAAGGGGGAGAGAGAGAGAGAGATATCAACTGATTGGTTGTCTCCTGTGCCAACCGGGGCGGGGACAGAGCCTGCAACCGAGGTACGTGCCCTTGGCTAGAATCGAACCCAGGACCCTCCAGTCTGAGGGCTTACTCTCTAACCACTGAGCCAAACAAGCCAGGGTGATGCAGTCCCAGTTTTTAAAAAAATATATTTTTATTGCTTTCAGAGAGAAAGGAAATAAGAGGGAGAGAGAGAGAGAGAGAGAGAGAGAGAGAAACATCAATGATAAGAGAGTCATTGATCAGTTGCCTCCTGCACACACCCCTAACTGGGGACCGAGCCCACAACCCGGGCATGTGCCCTGACCGGGAATCAAACCGGGTCGATGCTCAACCTCTGAGCCACGCTGGGCGGGGGCAGTCTCAGTCTTGACACACAGCCCCTGTGTGCCAGCCACCCCAGACATCCTCATTTTTAGACACTTCCATCGCTCGTTTCTTTGCAGAACTGACAAAGAGGCTAATGGGGACTCCAGCAGGGGACCGGCCCCAGCCCTCGATGGGCCCCATGAGCCTGCAGAAGAAGCTCACCATGCCCCAAAGGCAGCCCCATGGGAAGAGGAGATTGTCCTCTCTGGACCTGAGGCCCCTGACGTGTTTCAGACTCTCCAGCATGTTCTGAGCTCACTGGAGGCTGCGGCAGCTGCCTGGCGCTGCCAGCCCCCAAGCTGTCCTGGGTCAGTGGAGGTGGAGGGCAGAATCCAGGGGGAGCCAAGGCCCTGGCTGGAGCAGGAGGGGGCAGGCCGCTGCCAGCGGGAGGCGGCCCACCTGGCAGAGAGGAATGCCTGGCTGCGTTTGGCCCTGGGCAGCCGTGAGGATGAGCTAATCCACATGCAGGCCTCCCTGGAGGCCATCCAGGCAGAGAAGGAAATGCTGCAGAGAGAGGTGAGTGGGGCATTCCTGCTTCCCAGGGCTCAATGTCTGAGAAAGGAGGCAGCCTGGAATAGGAGATGTTCAATCATTTGTTCATTCGAAAAACTTTTATGCAGCATTGACTGCTGAGCCCCCAAAGATGCAGGTCCTTTGCAATCTTCATTAAGGCGATCACATAGGAGGTGACACTTGAATAAGACCACATGGAGGTGAGGGAGGAGCCATGCAAAGACAATTCCAGGCAGAGGGAATAGCGGAATAGCATATGCAAAGGCCCTGAGGTTGGAGTGCGATTGGCGGGTCTGAGGAATAGTGAGAAGACCAGTGTGGAGGTGAGTGGGAGGAGGTGAGGGCAGGGAGGTGATAGGGCAGTTCCTGCAGAGCTTTGTGGGCTGTAGGAAGGATTTGAGCTTTTGGTCTGAGTGAAGTGGGAACCACGGGGGGTTCTGAGCAGGGGAGGGTGGCCACCTGATGCAGGTGTTCATGGGCACCCCCTTGGCTGCAGTGGGAGGAACAGCAGTGGAGAGCGAGGGTGAAATCCTGGAGATTCAGGAGGAGGCACTGGTCCAGACACCAGATGGTGGAAGTTGTGGAGGTTGTGAGAAGTGAGCAAATTATGGGTGATGTTGAAGGTGGAGCTGGCAGGTTTGGGGTGAAGGCTAGAGGCCTCCCCAGCATGTGGATTAAAGCCACGTGCCTGACAGCAGTCATGGGGAGCAGGCATAATCTACAGCTGGCAAAACTGGGACTGCAGGAGGTCAGAGCAAGGGGTGGGGCCCATTCCCCTACAGAGTGGGGCTCATTTCCCAGGTGGGAAAAAAGTTTATCTATTTTTATTTATTTTATTTTTGAAATATTTATTCATTGATGACAGAGAGAGAGAGAAACACTGGTTTGTTGTTCCACCTATTTATGCATTCATTGGTTGATTCTTGAAAACGCCCTGATGCCCTGACCAAGGATCAAACCCGCAAACTTGGATATCAGGAGGACTCTCTAACCAAATGAGTGACTCGGTCAGGGCCTATTTATTTTTAATGTCACCCCCACTCCTCACCCCTGACAACCTCCAGTCTGTTCTCTGTATCTATGAGTTCAGTGTTTTGTTTTCAGATTCCACATATAAGTGAGGTCATACAGTAGTTGTCTCTCTCTATCTGATTTATCTTACTTAGCATAAGGCTGTTAGGGTCCATCCATGTGGTTGCAAGTGGCAAGGTTTCATTCCTTTTTAAGGCTGAGTAATATTTCATTGTGTATATGTAGCACATTTTCTTCATCCATTCACCCACTGAGGGACACATAGGTTGCTTCCATGTCTTGGCTCTTGTACATAGGGGTGCAAATATCTTTTTGAATTAGTGTTTTTGTTTCCTTTGGATAAAGTGGCAGCTAAAGATAATTGTAAGGGGCAACATGAGATAGGAAGCAAACAAAGCACACTATGTATTTACAAGACACAATTAACTTTAACCCCATGAGTTTTAGCTCCCTTCAGTGACCTCCTAGTGCACGGGACAACTTTAACTAACTGAGTCACATTAGCCAGGCAATTCTTAATTTTTTCGAGGAACTTCCATACTATTTATAATCCCAATAGTGCACGAGGGTTCCCTTTTCTCCATGTCCTCATCAACACTTGTTATTTCTTGTCTATTAAAAAATATATATGTTTTTATTGATTTAAGAGAGAGAGGAACAGAGAGGGAGAGAGAGAAACATTGATGTGAGAGAGGAACATTGATCGACTGCCTCCTGCATGCCCCCCGCCAGGGATCCTGCCTGTAACCTGGGCATATGCCTTGATCAGGAATCGAACCAGGAAGCTTTTGGTGCATGAGACAACACCCAACCAACTGAGCCACACTGGCCAGGGCATTTCTTGTTTTTTTGATAATAAGCATCCTAACAGGTGTGAGGTCATATCTCATTGTGGTTTTGATATGCATTTCTCTGATGACTAGTGATGTTGAGCACTTTCCATGTTCTGTTGGCTATCTGTATATCTAAAGAAAGAGAAGTCTTGAGTGGCTGAGTAACTTGCTGAAGGTTATATAGTGAGAGATTTGGTGCAGTGAGTATCTGGGGCTCCTGCTTCCAGCTGGGGCTCTTGCCACTGCCCCAAGAATAGGTCTTAGGGAGGGTGGGTGGGCATTTGGAGCTCCCAGGCCTGACATTCCCCCATTCCCACCCCGCTGCCAGGTTCAGGAGCTGCAGGCTTCCCTGCTGAGGCTGGAGTCCTTGCCACCTCCCTCCCACAGCCAAGTGGGTGGCTTGGGCAGCAGTTCCAGCAGTTCTGGGGCTGCTGGGGAACCCTGGACCACTCAGGTGAGTCTGGGAAGCTCAAAACCACTAATTTGAGATCTTTAGGGTTTGAGGCAGTGAAACCCAAATCCTGGCCATGTGATCCAACAGCTTCTGGGGTTGGAAAAGCCTAAACCCATGGTATTGGGCTCTTGTGGACAATCTGGGTGAATCAAGTCCCCTTTTGCTGGCAGGACCCCTTCTCCCTGTCTCACCCCTTGCTCCAGCGCCTCCAGAGTGATTCCAGTGCCCAGGTCCCTGGGCCTCTCCCCAACCAGCCCCTTGCCCCTGAGATACACATCATGGAAGCTCAGCTGGAGCAGCTCCAGGGGTAAGAGACAGAGATGCTGAGCTCTTAAAGGCACTGGCACCTCCTCTGCTAGAATATAAACCCAAGAGTCTGGAGCTGAAGTGGGGGTGAGGGTGGAAGTCTGCCAGGTCCTGACTGCCCTGAGAGGCCTCTCACTTTCCTTCTTCCTCACCTTCTGAGGCAGGAGCATCGAGAAGCTCAAATGCTTTAACCGTCTGCTGTTGGCTGTGCTCCAGGGATACAAGGGCCGGTGTGAGGGTCTCAGCATGCAGCTGGGCCAGTGGGAGGCTGAGGCCACAGCACTACGTCTGGCCTTGCAATACAGGTGAGTGCATCCCACCCACAATGACTGGGAAGAGAATGGGTGCATTTAGAAGATGGCCCTGATCCGCAAGGAGAGGCAGGGCCCCTACAGGAAAGCACTTTCCCCCACCATGGAATGCAATTTTAGTCCAAGTATGCCAAAGCGGTTCGTATGCTCTCTGGGGGTGGGGGTCAGGGAGAAGTGATAGACCCAGGAGCAAGTGAAAACATCACTTACATGGAAAGATGGGGCTAGGTGTTCTGGAGCACTCAGAACTATTGTCCCACAGTGAGCATTGTGAGGAAGTGTACGGGGTCCTGCTCACTCTCCGGGAAGCAGACTCAGGAGCAGAAGTGCCCAAGAATGACCTGGAGGCAGCTGAGAAGGAGGCTCAGAGGCTGCTAGCTCAAGAGGAGGCTGTCATGGATGGAGAGACACTGTGGGATCCCCAGCCAAGGTACTCCTGGGTATCCTTGAAACTGGACAGGCCAGTAAATGGGGTCCTGATTGGAGAATGGGCCTCCCAGAGCCAACCCCTGTGGAGACCTGGCTGGAATTGGCTGGTTGCTACTCAATAAATTTGTCATGGTAGTTGACAGCCATTGAGGTTGATATAGGACCCACCAGGGTTGGCATGAAGATAGGTGATGGTGCCCACTGATTATAACTGGCATGACAGTGCTTAATAAGGTTGGCATGATGCCACCAAATAGGATGGCAAGCTGAGTGATGATGCCCATCACATGGTGTGATGGTGTTCAACATGTTGGCGTGAGCAATGGTGCCCGTTGATGTGATGGTGTTCACTATATTGTCTTAATGGATAATGGTACCCACTGGGGTTTACATTTTAGTGCTCACCATGTTACTATAACAGTGCCCACCATAGATGGCATAAGATCCATCATGGACAGTAAGATGAAAGACCAGGATTGGCATGAAGTTAGCACAACCATGCCTGCCAGTGTTGACACAGGCCCCTCTTCTGTTTTCTATAGCCCTGAGGGCAGCAGTGTGGATAGGCCCACACTACAGGAGGTGGCTATCCAGCTCCGGGGCTATGTCCAGCGTCTCCAGGAGCGCCGTGCTCTGGTGAAGATTCTCCCAGAGCCTAGTGCCACCTTGGCACCCATGCCCACTGTGCCCCATGCAGAAGCCCTGGTGCAGGCCATTCTGGGGACTCAACCTGGCCCAGCCCTGCCCCGGCTGGAGAAGATGCAGATTCAGCAGGACCTGGAGGCCACACGGGTACACGTGGGGGGTGGTCACTATGTCAATCTTTCCTGGTGGGACAAAGCCCTTTGGTGAGGCTGAGGGATGTGATTAGGTACCCAAGTAGCAAGGGAAAGTTCTGCTGGGCTAGAGGCAGGCTTCCTGGAGGGAGGAGAATTGGGGCTGGGGTTTTGAGGGATGAATAGTTTGTCCTTTGGAATTCAGTTTCTCATAAGACTTTGAATCTGGCTTTCTAAAATGCATTTTTGTGGAAAAGAAATGGGGCAGGGGACACAATCTGAGTTTTATAGCCTGGCATGAAAGACCTAAGGTTCTGGACTCTTCCACTGAGCTGTTAGTTGACCTTGTCTAAAATACTTGCAGTCTCTGAACTGCCATTTCTACAGCTGTAGTTTTTATGGGAGGATGATATTTCTTACCACACAAGATCATGGTGAGGGTTTGAGTTCTTGCTTGACTAGCCCTCTTGAGGCCTCAGTTTCCCCAGAATTTGACCCTAGAGGCATAGATTCTTTGCCCTCTCCTTGGTTTCTTAGGAGACACTGGAGGACCTGATGCTGAGGCTACAGCTGGTGCGGCGGGAGAAGCGGGGTCTGGAGCTGCAGGAGGCTGCTCTCCGAGCCCAAAGCCCAGTCCACATGCTCCTGCTGGAGCAGCTGCGGTGGGAGCGGGCACAGCTCCAGACTTGTGGGGCCAACAGCAGTGGTGGTGGCAGTAGTGGCAGGAGCAGTGGAGATGAGGAGGCATGGTCCCAGGTGAGCAGCCATGCCTGGACTAGTAGGGATAGCATTACACTACTGGCTAAATGTCTCTGGCCAAGCCTCAGTTTCCATTTCTGCACAAAGAAATTAGTTGAATGGTAAGCTGCAGGTTAAAGTTCACACTTTGTACTTTGGGGTTTCTTTTTTTGAATGTATTGAGCCCAGTAAGTCCCAGGAGTATACTATCTTCCACTCAAACCAGTATCTCCTCCTTCACATCCCCCAAACCTATTTATATTCCTCCCTCTCCACTCCTTTAGCCCCAGCCCATGATTCATCTCTTCCTAAATTTTGGTTCTAGCTCCCTCCCTGAATCCTTCCTTTTTGCCCCTTTCTGTCAGGCATGTCTGCCCTCTGCTTAAAGCCTTCAGTAGCTTACAGAATCCTCTTTTGAATCATCTCTTCCACCTTTAAGCCACGTATCTGCTCTGTCCCTGCTAGGAACATGGTTCACTTCCTTCTTTGTCAAGTCCTTGAGCTCCTGCAGGTCTGAGTTTAGACATCATCTCCTTCAGGAAGCCTTCCTGAACTGCCTTCAGATGAGATCACCTGTTATTTATTTCCCTTGTTAGGGAGTAATTTTACCCGTACAAGGGCATCTCACGAGACTGGGAGCTCTGTGAGGGCAAGGACTATGGCTGCCACAGTCTAGACATCAACATCCAGCTTAAGTTGAGCACACACTTGGCCTAGGCCAATGTAACTTCCCTCCCATCTGCTTCCTTCAGGGTCCTGCTATACCTGGAGGCAGCAGGGGCATCGATGGAGGCCAGGTGGGAAAAGTGCAGGATCCAGAGGAGCTAGCTCAGGAACTGTCGGCATCACTCACCCGGTGTGTGCCTGGGTCCTGGGTTGGGGGATATTTGGCCTGAGAGGGTGGTCATGGTTTCATATGTGAGAACCCATGGGGATGTTGTGTACAGCAGCGGCAGGTGGGGTGTGCACCTGTGTACAGGTATGCTCCCGTGGAAACACTGTGGGCAGGTGGAAAGGTAGAAGGAAGACAGGATTGGCTATGGCTGTGAGCACCCTTCTCTCCCCACTCCTGCACCAGGGCCCTGGGCCTGTGGGAGCAGCTGCAGTTTCTTCGGGAGGAGCTGGAACAGGTGGCTCAGAAGGGGAGAGTTAGACGTGCTCAGAGTGCCAAACTGAACAGCGATTTATGTAAGGCTCACAGGTAGGTCCCCCTCCCTTGGTGACCTTAGAAGCATTCCTGGCTCATTCTGGGCTTCACTTTTCCTCTTATAAGGTGGGCTGTAAGTTCAATCCATCCTACATCTCCACTGGTGCCTGATGTGTCAGTTTCTGCTGAGTGACATGGGGATCCCAGGAAGACACAATCAGGAAATACATCGCTCCTGTCTTGGGTGGGTTGGGAGACTATATCCTGGCTCAGCCCTCTCACCCTTCCAGAGCCCTGGTTCTGGCTTTCCGAGGAGCCCAACGGAAGCAGGAAGAGCAACGGAGAAAGCTGGAACAGCAAGTGACACTAATGGAGGCCAGACAGGCAGAGGAGCTGGCTGTGCTAGAAGCCACCACAAGGGTCCTGGGGAAGTCCATGCCACCTGGCCCACCTTCCCAGTCAGGGGAGACCTTTCTGTAGGCCCTGTACCTGGCCATGTCTAAATGTACCAGACAGTGGTGGCAGGCCATGTCATAAACTGTCCTGGAGCAATGTCATGTGGTATGGCTTTGCATGTTGAGGCGTGTTTGGCTTGCTATGACAAGGCTAATATACTTGCGTGAATACACTTGGGTGTCTGGGTCCTGATGGATTGTTGGCCAGCACTTGAAAAAGATTTGGTGTCTTTCGCCTGGCACCATGGGGCATGTGAAAGGGGTCAACAGAGGCAGCATGGACTGTGGGGACAGGGTCCCCAGGGCTGGTTGGGGGGATTCAGGAGTTAATGAGGTTACATAGCCAGAGCTGAAATTCCAACTCTCACCTGTCTCTAGAAGCCAGGGAGGGGAACAAGGTGTGTGTATGGGGGGAGCAGGGCACACCTTCCTCTGCCCACCCCCTTGGGAGATGCTGGGTTTGGCCTGGCAGATGCTCGCAAGAGGAAGATGCCCAAATCCCAGGATGACTAGGGTCCCCATGGTTCAGGGCGTGGAATGTTTGCTGGAAGGGCGTAGTGCTCTGGGTGCAGGTGGGGGGAGAAGGAATCAGATACGGCTTTGGAACTTGCATGCAAAGAATGCGGAGCTAAGGTAATGAGCTTCAAAACCTGAAAGCAGAAACGCAGGGGTCTATACTGCAGGCACCGAGAAACTCAGAGTGTGTGCTGATGGTGAATACGAAGCACATTGGGACCTAGAGGATCTGGATGGCCCCCGTGAGACTAAATTCCAGCTTTCACCATCAGGCTAGGGAGCTGTGGGAGGTGTTAAGAGCCAGGTTAGTAACAGGCATCTGATTAGCGTGTCATTTGTATAGGCCACACTTCCCTGCCCTTCCAACTGGGTTTGGCGGGGTTGCAAAAGGAGGGCTGGGCTCCACCCAGCCCACCGGGATTAGTGGCCAGCTGTCCCCTCCTGGGCGGTAGCTGAAACCCAAACTGGGGATTAGCAAGGTTTCCGTTCTCAGCCTGGTGCTGGGGCCGGTTCTCAGGCCTCACCTGTGCATGTGTGCTGGGTGGTTGCGTCTTGGGAGGGCAAGACCAGCCTGAAGGGTCAGTCAGTGACCTGGCCTCCACCTGGTGCTCCTGAGCTACAGACGCCTTGGGGAGCTCTGGGGCTGGTGACCTTTGGACCCCTGAGCACTCTCTTTGGACTGAGGCAGACTTAGAAGACAGCAGGGAAACTGAGCGGGCAATGTTGCCTGTGCTATGGGCAGAGGAGCAGACCTTAACCCCTCTTGTCCTTCTCCCCCCTCCCAAGAGTCCAAGAATGACCTTAGCCCCCAGTCCCACCTGGCAGCCCATAGGGGAAGGGGGCAAAAGGTCACCTGCTGGAGGGTGGGGAAGGAGTTCGAGCTGGAGGAGGGGGCGGGGGCTGGTTCCCAGGCCTCCCAGAGCGGGGTCTGGCCGTTCCCACGGGTGCCCCCATGGCAGATGGGCCCAGGCCTCTTTGTCCTACCCTCCGCAGCAGCCACAAGGTCAAATGTCACCGCGGGGCCGCGGGCAGGGGTCAGGGGGGTGGATCTGGACCTGGAGTCGTCCCCCCTCCCTTGCAGGCGGGCCCCAGGGGGGTGGAGGGTCAGCAGAACTACTGGGAGGGGGCAGGGGAGCCGCCAGGGGTTGGACCTCCTTGAGGGTCTGGGATCTGCTGCGGACCTTCTAACCCTAGTCTCCAATCCTGCCCCAGACATGTCTCTCTCAAACCTTTTCCCTCCCTTCTTCCTTCCCCAGCCCCACTCTGACTCTGAAACTTCTCTCCCTTCTAAGCCTCCCTTTCTGAAACTCCCATTTCCCCAGCACGGATCCTGGAAGATCCAGGCCAGGGACCTAGGACCCTTGTCCTCACCTCAAATAACCAGTCAGCACCCCCACATTCCCAGGAAGCCCCAGAATCAAAGGGTCCTCTCTAACCACTCAGGTCGCCCTCCCTCAGCAAGGCTTACAGGGCAGAAGTCCACTCTAGTTAGACACATGGAAAGTCCTAGCTCAAGTCTAACCCTAGTCCTTCTTACTCTCTCTGTACCTGTTAAAACCTTCCCCACCTCCTATTTAGCCAGACCCTCCCTGGGAGACCCAGAGTCCCAGAGCCCTGGAGGACTGTGCTGGCTTTCCCAGGACCTTGGTATCTTTTTAGGTGTTGCAAGATTTCTAAGCACCCCCCCCCTCCCCAGGGTGCTTCTTCAGATGTCATCTAGAGAGAGGGTGCCTTTTCCTAAGGCCCTTTCCTGAGAAAGGAGGGCATTGGAGCCTCAGGGGCAGAGGGCACTGCTCTTCTGCCCCTACAACCCTCAGAGGCCCAGCCACGTGGCCTCGTGCCTGGCTCTGGGCAGGGTAGGGCAGGGCAGGGCAGGAGATAAGGCTTGGCGACTGGACCTGGGGGACTCTAAGGTGAAAGGTGAAAGGAAGGGCTTTTCCAACTGGTTAAACGTTAACAAGCCCAGAGCCAGGGGCTCCTGCTTCTCCTGCTAGAAGCAGCCTGGGAGCATTGAAAGGGTGTTTAATAAGTGCTGGTTGACCCTAGCCCAGGGTCTGGGGGGTGTTGTGGGCAGGTTTTGCAGGCAGGCAGCAACTGGGAGGAGAGCTTCAGGAGCCTGGAAGAGACAGCTGCAGTCCAGCCGGCCGCCCGGCCAAGCCCTTTCTATAAAGCACCGGAAAAAAAGGAAATTAAAGGGGAAGGGGCAGGCCCCGGCAGGGGTGGTGGGCATTCCTGTCGCCTCCAACCTCGCCGGGCGGGTGGGCGACCTGCCCTCAGAGGCCTGAAATTCTGGCGAGGGACCCCTTGACCTCGCGTCCCCGCCAGCCGCCGACCACCACATCCCTTCCCCCTGGATATTCCGAGCACCAGGTGTTCGCCCAAGCAGAGACTCGGTGGGTGGGGGTCGGACGCGGTGACTTACTGGAAGAGGAAGCAAACGCAATCCATTTTGCAACTGTGCAGTGCCCCCAGGGTGTACGGCGTGAGCGCGCGCTTGCGCTTGTGTGTATTGCACATGGTTATGCCACCCGGGTGCAACTGGACCCCCATTATTGCTTCTGCCGGGAATGAGGGGCTTCCTTTGAGGGCGGTGGAGCGAGGCAATGTCCAAAACAGGAGTGGAGGGGAGGGTCCTGTAAAGGTATCTTAGCGAGGCTGCGGAAAGGCTGAGGGCAGCGGCTGCTCAGGTTCCCGCCACGGCCGGGCAGGGGTTAAGGCTGGAGCGGGGGTGTACAGGGGCGAGGGTGAGGAGGGGGAGGGTCAGGCCCAGCAGCTAGGCGCTCCGCCCTTGCCCCTCCCGCCGGCGCCGGGCGCCGCGCACGGCCACCCATGCCCTTATAAGGGCGGCTGTCGCCAGGGCAACGAGTGCCCGCCCCCAGCCCGCGGCGCGCGCCCCTGCCCCCGCCCCCGCCCCCCGCCCGCCCCGCGAATGGAACGTTGTGTGTCAAACCGGCCGCAGCGCGAGGCCGGCGCACGGGGTCGGCGGTGGCGGCGAGAGAGAGGCTCGGGCCCAAGCTCAGGCCCAGGCCTGGCGTGCGCGGCCACAGCGGGGGCGGCAGCTCGGGAAGCGCCGGCCCTCGGCCCTGCAGGCCCGGAGCGGCCGCCGGGGGGGCCCCGGCGACCCAGGGGGCGCGGCGACCAGCCCCAAGCGTGCCCGCCGCCCCTCCCCCTCGCCACGGGCGGTAGCGCAACTTGCGGCCAAACTTTCCCCCCGGCCTCCCGCGCCCGGATGGCGGCCCGCTAAGTTGGCCGCAGCACCCGGCCGAGAGGCGGCCAGGCCAGAGGGCGACCCCTGCGCAGCCCGGGCCGGGCCATGGCCCGCGCGCCCCCGCCGGGGCCTCAGGGCGGCGGGGCGCGAGTCCCCGGGGCCCCTGGCCGGCGCCTCTAGTGCGGCCCCCCCGGCCCCGGGCCCGGCCCCGCGCACGCGTGGGAAAGTTGGCCTGGAACCGGCCCGACCAGTTCCGCCCGGGCGGGCGGACCGGCCGCAGGAAGTTGCTGCAAAACTTTTTTGGGGGGTGCTGCGGGTGCCCCCCGTGCGCCGGGGCTGTATGCGCACCGCGTAGAGTCCCCCGGGCCGACGGGTGCCCGGCGGGAGGAGCGCGGAGGGGGCGCCCCGGCCCCGCTGCCTTGGGGCTATGGCCATGGTGACCGGCGGCTGGGGCGGCCCCGGCGGCGGCGGCGGCGATACGAACGGTGTGGACAAGGCGGGCGGCTACCCGCGCGCGGCCGAGGAAGACTCGGCCTCACCCCCCGGCGCCGCCAGCGACGCGGAGCTGGGCGACGAGGAGCGGCCGGGGCTGCAGGTGGACTGCGTGGTGTGCGGGGACAAGTCGAGCGGCAAGCACTACGGCGTCTTCACCTGCGAAGGCTGCAAGAGCTTCTTCAAGCGGAGCATCCGCCGCAACCTCAGCTACACCTGCCGGTGAGCCCCACATCCGAGCCCCGCCGCTTGCACCGGGCCCAGCCTGGCCTGGGCCCTGACCTGCTCGGTCACCTTGGGCCTGGTGCTGACCTTCCTGGGCCTCCACTCTCCCTCTGAGGTAGGGGCACAGCCCCCTGCCCCCCTCTCCCTTCCATTCCTGGGAATGTGTATACAGTCGGCGCTGTATAGATGCTGTTCCTCCCATCAGGTGGTCCCTTGAGTCTTCCGCCCCAGTTCCTCACTGCTCTCTCCCTGGCTTTTCTCCAGGAGGGGGCATCTCCCCTCGAAGAGGTTTTGGGGTGCTGTCAAAGGTGGGACCTTAACCCCAGGACACCCGTTGGGAACGTCATTGTGCGGGGACCCCGCGGGAATTGAAGGTGGAACTTGGACTGTGCAGCTCGCAGCGTCCAGGGGCCATTGTCTGCGGCCTCAGGGATCGATACGGCGCGCCCTTGGGGTCAAATATCACTTCCAAAGTCGCCCTGGCCAAGGGAGATGTTGGCAAAAGTGAGGCCAGGGGGCACAGGGTGGCCTCCTTCCCATGGAGGACCCTATTGTTGGGGGGAGCCGGACCAGCCTATCCGTGGGCACCCACCCTGGGCTCACCCTGGGCAGTGGGTCACTGGAAACGCTGCTGGAGGGTGGGGAGGGCAGGTGGATTTGACCCATACCTCTGCTGCTCCACCCCAGCAGCCAGGAGTAGGATGAGACCTGGGACTCCTGGAAAATCCCTGAAACTTAGGTGGCTCCACTTAGGGTGGGGTGAATGTTTCCGAGAGGGCCTGGATTGTGCTAGGTTGGAGTCCCCATTAAGAGGGCGGGCTTTGCTAGCTTCTTTGGTTAGAGCTGGGGTTGGGTGTCCAGCCCAGGTCCCCCTTCCCACCACTCTTGGGTGAGCATTTTTTTTGCTCCATTGACAGGCCCCTACTCTGAGTCCCACACGAACATGCCTGGGCTCTGCAGAGCCATTATGGGGATCCCCATTTTCCATATGCGTAAAACTGAGTCTAAGAGAGGTCCTGGTGTCTGTTCTGGGTCACCCAAGGAGAGAACCTGCCCCAATTGGGGCTTAGCAAGGGGAACTGTGGGGTGGGGAAGAGAGAGGTGGCTAAGTTGGGGTCAGGGCCCTCCCCAGGGAAGGCTTGCTGGAGAAGCTACTGGGCAGATCCCTGGGCACCTGGAGTTTGGCCCCAGGTCTGAGGTCAGGGCTTGTCTGGGGTGGCTGTGCGTGCGTGCGTGCGTGCGTGCGTGTGTGTGTGTGTGTGTGTGTGTGTGTGTGTGAGAGAGAGAGAGAGAGAGAGAGAGAGAGAGAGAGGGAGAGAGCTGATTTCCTCCCTCCTCCAGTGCTAACTGGGCCACCAGACTGGCCTCATTCTTGCTGCTGGAATAACTGCCTGCTTTCTGGCCGGGTCTTTGGGGAGGGTAAAGGAGGGGCTCAGGCAATTTTGGGGTCCCAGAGGCTCCCTGAGGGCAGGAGCACCAAAGTGGGGGAGAGGAGACATTGTTAGGGGCTGACAGGTTCTTCCGAAGCTCAGGGCTGTCACCAGGTGACATCACTGCTCCTCAGCAAAGTTTCCTCAGGGCCCATCCTGGGTGGTGTGATGCCAGCCCCCCGGAGAGACTCTTGCTCCAAGCCCAGCCCTCTTATAGTCTGGTGGAGACACAGTGAGATGCAGATGCACAGAGCCTTTGGGGTCTGGGCTGGGCCGGGCCAAAGGGAGGGATAGTTCTGGGGTTTCAGGAGAGAAGACTGCCTGGAGGAGGGCAGCAGGAGATGGCCTTAAAGTGAGGGGTTTGGTCCAGGCAGATGTCCAATGGCAGGTTGGGGGAGCATTGTTGTAAGATGAGACCACTCAGGCATGGGAGAAGTTAGAATTGAGTGAGCCTGAAATGCTAGACTGAGGTTGCCACAGGGAGCCATGGAGGGTGTGTGAGCAAGGGAGGGCTCTGATCAAATTGAACTAGAAGCCATAAGTCCAGGGAGGAAGCTTAGTTGGGCCCTGGGGTTGGGCCAAGCATGTGCTTTTTAGGTAGGATAATGGAACTTTCTGTTTCCCCATCTGGAGAAACAGGAAAGCTGTCTTGACTTCAAAGCTGGGGAAGTTGAGGCAGAAGGTTCTGGGCCTCCCCTCAGGTGAGGGGGCCCTGATGTGGGCCCCTGCCTGCCCACCCAGCCACCCCAGGCCTGGCTGTTTCCAGGCTGCTGCCCCCAGCTTGCTGCCAGGACCCTCCCACTGCCTGCCTGCTGGGCTTTGTTCTGGTTCTGCCTGAGCTCCCTCCGCCTCCTCCTGGGGGCTGGGGCTGTTTAGGGGCAGAAGCCTGGGCTCAGAGGCTGCCACTTGCAGGATCCAGGCACTCAGAGGCCCCCCAGAGCCTCAGCTCTTCTAAAGCTGTCATTGGCACTCCCTGCTGGGGCCTGGGGCTTGGGGCCTGACCCTTCCCTTCCCCAGTGCATTTCATATGGAGCTGGCATCTGGCCTCCCATTTCCAAATGAGGAAACTGAGGCTTCGTAGAGAAGTTGCTGCTAGAGGGTCAGGGCTGTGTATCCAGCTGAGAGGTGATTTTTAACTTTATTAAGTGTTTTACTCTGTGATTTTCTCTGGGTGAACAACTTGGTGCTCAGCTGTTAGCTCAGGGGTGTCTGCCCCAGGTCTGGGCCCCAGAGAGCCCTGAGCCCAGGGTGGAGAGAGTTATGGAGGGGCAGGGGCCAAGGGGAAGAGGTGCTGGGGACATATGAAGAAGCAGCTCCTGAATCCTTCTACTTGTGGTTGACTCTAGACAGGGAGCTCAGCTCACTGCCTCTCAGGGCTGGGCTACCTGTCCCATACCTGGGAGAGGCAACAACAATCCCTGAGGGCCACTAGAAGGAAGCTTCTTGGGCTCAGTTAGGAGTTGGAAGGTCTTTGCAGAGGAAGAGACATGGGTATGGGGTCTTAAAGTGGGGACAGGAGTTTGTTCGTTCATTTATTCATTCAGTCATTCATTCATTGGTGGCAGCCTTGTGTAGGACAGTAATGCTGGCACCCCACAGTGCTGTGATCCCATAGAGGACTGCCCTGGTCTGGCCTGGCCTCTACTCTCTTAGTCAACTCATAAAGCCCAGCTCCCTGACTGTGTATCTTCTCTGCTGTCCATTGCCCTGGGACAAAGACCCCACCCCTTAGCCTCACAGTGACTACATAAAATGAAATGTTTAGGCCTCCATATTTTCACATTTCCAACTTTTTGCTCTCCTTGCACTCTCTCCTTATAATTGCCTTTCCATTCACCTCAGGAACTATTCATCCTTCAAAATCCAGTTCCAACATACCCT
This sequence comes from Miniopterus schreibersii, assembly GCF_964146895.1. Classification (NCBI taxonomy): domain Eukaryota; kingdom Metazoa; phylum Chordata; class Mammalia; order Chiroptera; family Miniopteridae; genus Miniopterus; species Miniopterus schreibersii. Next base: position 73,271,429 of record NC_138105.1, on the reverse strand, counting down.
CCCCCATGTGCTGATCTACTTTGTGACAGACTCTTATTCATCCGTCAGCACCCACCCCCAATTGTCCTTTCTTCTTTGTAGACCTGCAGGCTTAGCCTCTGTGCCCCTTTGGGCCACCTGCCCAGCCTGGGGTGGGTGGGTTACCAGTGTTTCCCAGGTGCAGCCTTCACAGTTGGCTCATAGGGTGGCTTGGGGAGCAGGACGTGGGTGTCACAGTGACCGTGACCCACATGGTGACCTCTGCATCCCCACAGGTCCAATCGTGACTGTCAGATAGACCAGCATCACCGGAACCAGTGCCAATACTGCCGCCTCAAGAAGTGCTTCCGGGTGGGCATGAGGAAGGAGGGTGAGTCTCTGCTGGGGTGGAGCAGACAGAGGGTAGACAAATGGCCCGCCCTTCACTCTCTCTCTCGGGGTCTAGTGCCTGCTAACCTCATTACCACCGATCTGAGATCCCATGGGCCTCAGTCTGGCCCAGGGCTGGAGGAATCCAATTATCCGTGGCTGCCCAGTGGCTGTGCTGGAGCTGAGGCTGCAAGGGATGCCCTGACTTGGGCCCATGTTAGGACTGTTCTCTGGCCCCCCTGGCCTCAGAGGCAGTACTTCCAGGTGGGCCCTGGCCCTGACACCTCAGTGACCCCCTGCCCCCACCCTTAGCCTGGCCACTGCTTTCTGAACAAGGACATATTTTTCTATTTGACTTTCTCTCCCTCCCCACTCCACCCCTGCTTTATGTTTGCCCAAGGCAGGAACTTGCCCGATTAAGTCAAAGGGCAGCCTGTCCTTCTGCCTGACCCCTGGCCCTGGGAGCCAGAGGGAGGCCCAGCCTCTTGTCTCTGCCCTGGGGACTTGGGTGGATATGTGCTGGCAACTGGCCCTAGAACTCCACCCTTAGAATTGAAGTGGAATGTAGAGACTTCCACCAGAAGTCTGGGAACTCTAGAGCAGAATCTGGCCCCCATGCTAGGCGTCATGTCTCTGCCTGGACTCTCACAGGCCAGGCCAGCAGTTCTTTGCATTTAAATGGAATCTTTCCTGGTCTAAAGTTCATTTCTTCTCTGTTGGGCCTCCAGAAGGAGCTAGGAACAGCTGCTCAGACTCTGTTTCTTAAACCATCTGGTTATTCCCTTTGGTCCTGTTAAGTTTGAGGTGACTCTTCTGCCTCCTTCCCCCACCTAGATTTGCCTCTTCTTGTCCATTTGACCTAAAATCCCTCTGTACTTCAAATTGGCTTCAGATCTCCTGTCTCAGGAGTGGATACCATCATAATTGCAGGTCATGCCCCAAGCACAGTCCTACCTCAGGGCCTTTGCATGGGTTCTTCCTTCTGCCTGGCACGCTCTTCCCCCAGACACTTGCATGGCTTCCTCCCTCACTTCCTTTAAGGTTTGCTTAAACAACACTTCCTAGAGAAGCCTTCCTGACTACCCTTCATCCTCCTTGATTTTGCACCATTTACCTTGCTCTGCATTTTACTTGCTCCCTTACCAGAATGTCCACTCTCTGACGATGGACTTCTCTCTTGTTTTCTGCCATATCCCCAGTGTCTATAGACCAGGTCCTAGAACACAAAAGGTGCTCAATAAATGTTTCTTGGCTTGAATTGCTATCCATTGAGCCCTTACTATGTACCAAGTGCTGTTCTAAGCAAGTTAGATAGATTCTTATGTAATTCAGTGATGGGTATCATCATCTTTATTATTATCTCCTAAATTTTACAGATGAGGAAACTGAGCACAGAGCAGAGAGGTGAGGCCATTTGCGAGGATATGAGAGCAGTAGAGTTATGATTTGGGCTTGAACCCACACATTCTGGGCTGAATGAAGAGGAAGACTGGGGAAAGGATGCTCAGGAAGTGGGAACAGCAAGTACAAAGGCCCTGGAACATGGCCAAGGGATGGAGGAATAGTAGGGGTGGGGTTTAGAACCAAGTGAGCAAAGGGGTTAGGAGAACGTCCCCCAACATCCGAGAGCACGGCTTAACCAAGCCCCTGCTTCTGCCCCCGGCTCTGTCCATATCCCCCTCTCCATCTGCTCCATTGCAAGTTGACCAGAAGTTTATGGAGGTGGCAAGACAGGGCCTGCCAACTCAGTAAAGCTCAGTCTCTGCCTGGCACCCAGCCTAGCCTGCCCCTCTTTCCACCTACCTGGTCACTGGGGACAGTGGCTGAGGCCAGCAGTGCGTACTCCACCTCCTCATGGTCAAGACTACTAATGGTAGCTAATGTTTATTGTGCACCCACTACTGTCCAGGATTCCATTTTCAGCACTGGGGCCACTGCAGTGACCCAGAAAGACAGATCCTCTTGGGGGCCATGACCTGGGGGGCAGGGCTCGGAGCTAGAGAAATGACCTGATCTCCATAGGTGAGATTACTTGCTTATGGACAAGCTAGCCAAGGTCCCAAGTCCTGGGAAAATACTGTCTCCCTGGCCTTACTTTCAGCTCTGGGACTTCCTTGATTGATAGATAGGGGCATGATTGACAGGTCAAGCATCCCTGGCTGCTGAATGGAGCTCACACAGTCCAGTGGGAGAGGGCTACCTATGCTTGAAATTTGTCCCCACCCATTGGTCCCATTCCCACCCAGGAAGGTCCCCCCCCAATCATGGTCCTTCTCTGTAGGAAGTTGGGTGGGGTTGGGGGCTGGACAAGGGCTCAGGCTGGAGGCACAAGGCAGAGCAGGGAGGGGCCTTCAGAACCCTGGCCCTTGGCCTCCCAGCCAGCTGTGTGCCCATGGGGTGGGGTTGGGGGTTTCAGGGAAAGGCTAGGTGCGGTGGGCCTTAGAGGGGAGCCGCTGAGTGACCCTCCGATGACTTTGTCTTTCCCCCTTTATTTCTCCCTACCTGCTTACCACGATTCTCTGGATATCCACTTTCCCTATTCCTTCCCTCCTCCTCCCTCTCCCTGCCACCTCTCTTCTCCCTCTCTACCCTCCCATGTTCCTTCATCCTCCCCCTTACCCATTTTCATCATTCCTCCCCCATCTCCTTACCCCTCATCCCTTCTCTCCTCTCCTGTCTCCCCCATCTCCTGTCCCCCCTCTCTCCTCCCTCCTGCCCCTCTCTCTCCCCCCTCCCAGCGGTCCAGCGTGGCCGCATCCCGCACTCGCTGCCTGGTGCTGTGGCCGCCTCCTCGGGCAGCCCCCCGGGCTCGGTGTTGGCTGCAGCGGTGGCGGGCGGGGACCTCTTCCCGGGGCAGCCTGTGTCGGAGCTGATCGCGCAGTTGCTGCGTGCCGAGCCCTACCCCGCAGCGGCTGGGCGCTTTGGCGGGGGCGGCGGTTCGTCGGGCGCAGTGCTGGGAATCGACAATGTGTGTGAGCTGGCAGCACGGCTGCTGTTCAGCACAGTGGAGTGGGCACGCCACGCGCCCTTCTTCCCTGACCTGCCGGTAGCCGACCAGGTGGCGCTGCTGCGTCTGAGCTGGAGCGAGCTGTTCGTGCTGAACGCTGCGCAGGCGGCGCTGCCCCTGCACACAGCGCCGCTGCTGGCCGCAGCTGGTCTGCACGCCGCACCCATGGCCGCTGAGCGCGCTGTGGCCTTCATGGATCAGGTGCGCGCCTTCCAGGAGCAGGTGGACAAGCTGGGCCGCCTGCAGGTTGACTCCGCAGAATACGGCTGCCTCAAGGCCATTGCGCTGTTCACACCTGGTAAGATGCACTCCAGAAGGGGGACTGGGGGACTCTGTGGGGATGGGGGATGACCCCATAACCCTTCACTCTCTGACCCCCTGCCTGCCAGACCTGTGGCCCTGCACCTGCTGTGAGTGCTAATGGGGGCAGTGGAGGAGCTGATATAGGAGGTGTGATGCCCTGATGCCCCCATCCCAGATCCCAGGTCTCCCTATGAACTCGGATTCTGGTCCCTAGACCCCAGGCTGGGTCTAGACTGGTGACTCAGTTTCTAACAGCCTCTCTGCCTGATTTTTGGTCTCCCTGAGACACCCCCACCCCACTCTCCACCCTCTCTTCAAAGTGCTCTTTGTGGTCAATAAGCCCTGCCAGCAGAGAGGCGGGGTCACAGGAGGGGAGGTCCCTGATACCTGGTCTGGCCCCTTCTGCCCCCTACTACTCCCTGATCCGCAGGCCCCCAAGTCCTCTGCTGCTAGTTCCCCAGATCAGGGTGCTCTTCTTACTTAGCACTTATGAAGGGCTGCCAGGCAGGGGTGCCCTGACACCTGGTTCTGGGTCCTCCCCTAATTTCTGTGACCCCAGACCTCTGACACAGAGCCCCCAACCTGCCCCTGGGGCAGCCTCCAGGGCTGCACTGGATTGAGAAGGGGTGTGGCTTTGAGGTCCTTCCCATTGAGGAGGGGTGAGGCTGTCCTAATATCTTCCCTTCCAGTTGTAACTAACTATCCAGCTGCCAAAGCCCTACCTAATTCTAGGGACTGGTGGCATAGCTGGCACTGTAACCTGGAAGGTTCCAGACCCTACTAGGTGTCTTCTTGGGGCCAGTGATGCAGGAACCAGACCCAGGCCATTCTGAGAGGTGGCTTTCATGTGAAAAATACAGCTTTGCCTTCCTTCTTTCCCAAGAAGACTCCTCTGCCCCCCACCTTCAGGGGGCCCCATCTAGACACTGTCACATTCACTTAAGCCCCAGGTCCCTCTGGACCTTGCCTTCCTCCCCAAGCCCCCTCCCCAGTCCACTGTTTCCCTTGAACTTGATTAGAAGTTGCCTCCCTGACAAGGCCTCAGTTAGGGCCCCATCTACCCTTGAGGTATCATTGCATGCGCTCTTGTGTTATTGTCCTCAGATGAGGTCACCTCCATTATCTTTTGGGAAGTGACACTTTCTTAGACACCCCCACTCTTGCCCCAGGTCCCTATCTCCCACCTCCTGATTGCCCCACTCCCTCTATATCCATAGCCCCAATGGTGTCCCCAATCACCCCTGGGGCTGTGTGTCCTCTTGCCACATCCTACCCCATCTGACCTTGTCCTTCCAGATGCCTGTGGCCTCTCAGACCCCGCACATGTGGAGAGCCTGCAGGAGAAGGCACAGGTGGCCCTCACTGAGTATGTGCGGGCCCAGTACCCATCCCAGCCGCAACGCTTTGGGCGCCTGCTGCTGCGGCTCCCCGCCCTGCGTGCCGTCCCTGCTTCCCTCATCTCCCAGCTGTTCTTCATGCGCCTAGTGGGCAAGACCCCCATCGAGACGCTGATCCGAGACATGCTGCTGTCCGGAAGTACCTTCAACTGGCCCTACGGCTCAGGCCAGTGACTGGACAGGACCCAGGGCACCATGGCTGGGTCTGCAGACCTCAAGGGATGTGGCTGCTCGAGCCTCAGGGGCGATCCACAGACAGAGGACCCCAGCCTCTCTCCTCAGACTCCTATTTTTTAAAGACTGTGAAATGTTTGTCTTTTCTGTTTTTTAAATGATCATGAAACCAAAAAGTGACTGATTGTCCAGGCTCTGGCCTCGTCCTCCCTAGAACCTACTGGCCAAGATGGGGGGAGGGACTGAGGTTCCAATCCTTGGACAGTCTTGTCCCTCAGTGCCTCAGGCATGAACTCATGGGATGGTGGAGTTGGCTTCCTGCTGTGATGGACAGAGGCCTGGTGTCTAGACTGGAGGGGCAGCTGCAGCCAGGCAGGAGTCACGTGCACCAGGTAGCTTCTCTGTACACATGATCCACGTTGGACACTACATGGTAAATGAATCAAGGCCAATAATAAAGGTGTTTCCTACCTGCAGTCTCCGTTATTTTTTCCCCTGTTGATTTTTAGAAAGAGTGGAAGGAAAGGAAGGGGGGAAAGAGGCAGAGAAACATGGATGTGAGAGAGACACCGATTGGTTGTCTCCCGCACACGCCCCGACTAGGGCTGGTGATCGAATCTGCAGCCCCGGTACATGCCTTTGAACAGGAATCGAACCTGTGGTTCTTCGGTGTGTGGGCCAATGCTCTAACCACTGACCCACACCGGCCAGGGCTCCATCATCTTGAGGGGAGGGCAGCCTACCATGGGGACCCACTTCTGCCACCTAGAAAACCCTCAGTGTGACAACAGCCCTACTTGCTGTTTGTATTGGACAGAGTTGTGGGGAAACAGACTGGGGTGGGGTGGGGGGCTGAATCTGTAGAAGTTAAGCCTAGCAGATGGCTCAGGTTCAAATTCAGGCTCTGACTTCAGAGAGTGAGCCTCACAGATTCATACATGGCCTGGACCAAACACCTCATTGTTTGGTCAGCTCTTAATCGTGGCATCTGGCCCCGGTGTCCGCAGGGAAAACATCTGGGGCTAGTTCTGTCACTTGATAGCCCAGACAGGCCCTCCATTTCCCTGGCCACCATGATTGGTTTGGGGAGAGCATGTGGCCTAGAGCTGGCCAGTGAGATTGGATGGTGGGATTTGGAACTAGGAGGATACAATCAAAGTAGAGCCAAAAGAGGATCAACTTCCCAGAATGCCTTAGGAGCCCCTAGATAAAGCCATCCTGGGAACCCTTGGTTGTATCCATTCCATGAGCCCAGACTTCCCCATTTTGTGCCTGAGCCAGTTTGAGTCCACATGTAACTAAAAAACTTGTTTTGGAGACTGGCGTTTGGAAGGTGGGAACCTTTAAGGACAGACTTTGAAATGTGGACTTGAGTTGATGTGGAATGATGCAGATCACCAGGGACCTTGTCATCCTGGCTTCTAGTTTGCAGCCCAGCTCTATGATGTCAAAGGCACCTATGGGAGTTACTGCCAGGACTGTGGCTCTAGGGGGCAGGTAGAAAGGGCCTGGATGGTGGTGGGGGTGGCACCTTGGCCCTGACTGAGGTCTTATCAGACAGAGGGAAGCCCTCCATCAAAGATGTCCCTTTGAAGACAGGGAAGAACTTGGGTCTCACCCTGTAGGCTGGGCCAGTGCTTAGCCTTTAAGGCAGTCCCAGCCCTCCCAAAAGCTCCTCATTAGCACCCCAGCCTCCCCCATGTCCATTGTAGAGGCCTAGGAATTGATGAGAGTCTTGTGAGTATGCCCTGCCCCCAGAAGGGGACTGAAGTGGGAGTGGGATGGAGAGGCTACTGGGACCCCACTGGAGGCTGGACTGGTTCTTGCCCTGGGTCAGCATCTTCTGAGATGTCTTGTGGGTAAGTGAATGTATGTCCACTTCAGTTAGAACGGATACCAATGTCCCATTTCTCAGATTCACAGGACATCTGAAGACTGAGCAAGACCAATACACTTGTTTTGTTTCCAGTCCCCAGGCTAGAGACTTGGATGTCTGTCCACTCCTGACAGCTGAACTTCTACAAAACTCTATCCGTATGGCTGGCCCTTCCTGCAAGAAGTCATCTTGAGCCTCCCTGGTGGTTAAGATTGCTGTCAGGCCCTCCATCATTGCTCTCTCACATTGGGCCCAGGGCTGTCTTCCCTGAGGACAGGGGCTCCATGAGGATAGATTCAGGGACTGAGGCCTTTCTGTGACCCAGTGGCTAGTACTGCCTTCCTTGCCTGAAGTCCGCTTCCTTTATTGTCCCTGTCCCTTGTAGTTTTCCTGGAAGGCCAAGACTCAAAGAGGGCAGCTGCTGAGCTGCCACACATGGTTCCACAGGGACCCTCGCCCAGGGCCAGGCATGTGAACTATGCTCACACAGTGCCCAGTGTCAATCACTGTTCAGCTTGCAGTGCCCAGAAAATTGCACACACATTTATTTGGTTGGCATCAGGGTCTCCTGTAGGATCCAGTCTGCGTCTGCCTCCTTCAGGCGGTCCCCAGTATCATATCACATGAATTCTCTAGGAGGCTACACAAGAAAGACTCTATTGCTGAACCTGTGAAAACTCCTAGCCCCCAGGGCAACCCTATCACCTGGCCCTTCACCTTCCCACTGAAAGGGCCACTTGAGGATCTTGGAGGAGAGGGACCCTCCTGGACAGATAAGGGTTTATACCATACCCAGAAACCCCGGACAAAGCCATATCTTGGAACCTTGTTTTTTTTCCCCTCTGGAAAATAGGACAACTTTTGTGACAACGGAGTATTAAGCAGCTATGCATAGTATATATTTAAGAAATGTTTATTCCACTGGGATTGGAAAGCAGGACCTGCTTCCAGAGGATGAGTTGAGATCTAGGGCCCCCATGGGGTCAGGGTTGGGGGTCCTGAAGATCCTGGGAAGAATTCCTGGAGTAGGGATCATCAGAGCTAAGCCCCCAAAGCTGAGGCATTTACAATTAGAGTAAGAGCTAAGGGCTAGGAGGTAGAAAGAGAAACAAGGGCAAGGTGGGACCCCCCCCCCCCCATCCCAATGTGTTCCTCTGTCTGTCTGTCAGGATGCTCAGAAGTACACAGAGCCCTCGCTGTCTCCTCGGTTGTCGAATTTCTGGATCTGCGCCTTGAGGTGCCTTAGTTTGTCCTTCAGGTAGCGGCAGCGAGCCTGCTTGTCCAGAAAGCTGGGGTCCTGGGCAGGATGAGAGCCAGGGAAGTCCTTGTGGTAGTCTTGTCTATGGCCCTCAAGCTGCTTGACCCTTTGTTTTTCCTCTCTGAGCCTTGGTTTCCTTTCTGTGAAACTGGGTACTTATGGGAGTGTCAGGGATGCAAAGGTCAGTCTGTGGGATTCAGGAGGCCATGACTCACCGTCTGCTTCTTCTCAAATTCCCTCCAGACACGGGCAGCTACTTGAGCCTCCTTCTGCAAGGGGAGAAGGAGGAGGGAGACTCAGGGAGCACTGGACCCAAGAAGAGATGGGGAAACTGAGGCTCAGACACAGTGACTCATTTAGGAAGCACTTTAGGACTGATGTTGGCTCATGTGCTGTGGTGACTGCCCAGCCTGGAGGAAGAGGGTTTGGAGATCTAGACCCAATGGGTGTGCTAAAGGACAGTGTCTGGCCACCTGGAAGGGCTGTGGGACAGGGGTTTCCACCTGGTTGCTGACCTGGCTTCGGGCCGGGGGCAGTGAGGTCAGCAGAGCCTCCAGCTGCTGGAGTTTAGCCTGTGCAGAGTCCAACTCCTGCTGGAGCTCCAAGAACTCTGCATACTGGTCCTGGAACACAGCAGCGTAGCAACTCCGTTCCCTCTTACTACTCACTGCTGGGTACTTACTGCTGGGGGTTGGGGGTGGGGGTTGAAAGCAGGACAGAGTGTGAGTGTAAAGAACCCCCCTGCCTTTCCCCCAATCGGTGTAGTTTGTTTTTCTTTGCTCATGCTGGGCTCACTGCTCAAAATGCCCTTTTCTCTTACTAATTGGTCAAGTCTTATTCACTGGTCAAAGCCCCTTCCCTGTCCCCAGGCATCAGCAACCACATAGGGGACACTCACAGCTCATAGTCCGGCACTGGGTGGGACCTAGGCATATGCCCCCCAAGGATGTATCCAACAGGCTTCTTGGTGCCCTGGAGGGCCCGGGAGGGCAGTTCATCCTCAAATACAATCTTCTTGGGCCTTGCCCTGTGAGCTTCCGGCTGCGGTTAGCACAGAGAACGGGGACGCTGGTTTCGAGTTAACGAGGCTATCGGGAAGCCGGGATCCTCTAAACTGGGGGTAATGAATCCTCTGCCTAGGCTCCGCCTGGGGACCCTCCTCCAGTTCAGACTCACCGGGGGCCCCGGGCCAGGCGGGCGGAGCTGAAGGCCCCCCCGGGAGCCGTGGGTGTGGCGGGGCCCCCGGGTGGGCATCGACCTCGGGAAGGGGCCACTCGGGCGTCCCGGGGCCGACGGGCGGGTCCTGCGCGGGCCGTCGTGGCCCGCGCGTGGCGCGGGTGGTCTGCGGGCGGCCTGTGAACACGGAAGGACGCGCCTGAAGGAGGGCACCGCGCGAGGCCGCGCCGAGAAGCGAACCTGGTGACAGCCAGCTCTCCGGCCACTGGCAGGTTCCCCAACCCCGCTGTATTTGCATAGACGCACGCGATTGGTCCTCAGAGCTCGGCTGCATAACCCGGAAAGGCGCTATGCAAATGACCGAGAAGACGCAGAGTCTCCGGGGCCTCACTCAGGTTAATCACAGCGCAGCCACAAGCTCCCCGCTGAGGCGCACGGAGCCCACTGCTACCGCCCCTGAGAGGACCCCATGAGCCCCCCGCCCGGGTTGCGCGCCGCACGGACCGCTCCCGTCCGGGATCACCTGTCCCAGCGTCCGGGGCTCCGTGCTTGGGTCCACTCCCAGCGCAGTCTGAGTACGAATTGTGCCTTAACTGCAGGTGGGGTCGCTCCGCAAAGCCGGGGCGGGGCTGACGGGAGGGGCGGGCTGGCGGCGAGGGGGCGGGGCCTGGCGATGCAGGAAGTGGACTCACGTCCTGAAAACTCAGGTTTTAGTCCAATGGAATCCCGACCAGCTGCGTGTTTGGGATCGGTGAGTCACCCTCTCCGAGCCTCAGATTACTTGTCTGAAAACCGGTGGTTTTGGCGAACTTGCACTTAGAAATTATATTTTAAAAAATATTTCTCTAACTAGAGGTATATTTAGAAAGTTCAAATAATAGAAAAGATGCATAGGGCAGAAGTGAATTTCTCATCCGCCCGTCTCTAGAAGCATCAGTTAATTATGTCTTCTTCTGGAGAGATCCTGTGTCAATGACAAATATATTTTCCTCACTACAGATAATACTGCAAAAAATATTCACGTGCAAATTCCTGTGGCCGCATGTGAGGGGAAGTGGAATTGCCCCGGCAAAGAGACCTATGTATTTTAATTTGGAAAGATACTGTAAAGTTGTTTTTCAGAGAGGTTGTGCTGTTGATAGGACCAGCAGTGAAAAACACTGGTTTTCCACAAACCTTTGCAACTCAGATGTTATCACGGTTTTCTGCAAATGTATTTTCAGTTTTAAATCTCACTTAACCTGGTGAGTGAAAAAATTTAGAAACCATTTGTATTTCTTATTTCCTCCAAGTCGTTTTTGTCTTTTTTAGCTGCTCTTCCTATATTGAGGAAGTTAAACCAGGTAGTGTATCTACTTTGATGCTGTTATAAATGGGAATCTTTCAATATATTTTTTGCACATAGGAAACAAATTTATTTTTTCATTTATTTTATTCTTTTCCCCATCACCATTTATCCCCTCTATCCCCTCTTCCACCTCCATCCACCTTAGGAAGCTAAATACTCATTAAGTCCCTTGCTAGTTTAATTCTCTTATTAAAATAGCTTTTTAAAATGGTGATGGAAGGAGCCATTGTGGCTCAGTTGGTTGAGTGTCTTCCCATGCACTAAAAGGTCCCAGGTTCGATTCCTAGTCAGGGTACATGCCCAGGTTGTGGGCTTGATCCCCAATAGGGGTCGTGCAGGAGGCAGCTGATAGATGATGCTTCTCATCAATGTTTCTCTCTCTCAAAATCAATAAAAACATATTAAAAAATAAATGGTGATGGATGGAGAATTGACTTGGGGTGGTAAACACACAATACACTATACAGATGATGTATTATAGAATTGTACCCCTGAAACCTATATAATTTTATTAACCATTGTCATCCCAATAAATTAAATAAAATAGCTTTTGTCTTTCATATAGTCATATCATCTGTAAATATTTTGTTTCTTCTCTCATTTTTCAGTCTCATGTATTTTCTTGTCTAGTGGCATTGATCCAACACTTCCCTGCCCTGCCCAGGCTATAGTCTGATCATTTCAGACAAGAACTGGAGGGCACTAGAGTTGGGCACAATTGTAAATCGCTGGGGGAGGTGGGTGGGCTGTGGGAATCCCCACCTCCTCACTTTGATGGCAGAACTTTCAGTATTTGCCCATTAAATTCACTGCTGCCTTTGGCTTGAGGTTTTTGTTAAATGAGGAAAAAGTCCATCCCTTCCTTATTTTGTATACTCTTTTGTATATTGTTCAGCAACAGAATGAAGTACCATTTCACCTGTTTACTCCGTGGTTTTGTTTTCTGATGCAGTCATGTGGCTATTGACAGGTTCCCTAATGCTGAACTATTCCTGGGTCTCAGGTATGCGCCTCCTTTTTATGGCCTGTTTTTAAAAAGCTGCCACTAGAGCTTCTATAAAGCTCTACCTGGTCGTTTTGCATCCGTGTCCATGGAGTTCCATGTGGGCACCTCCATGTGTATCCCAGTGCCTGCTCATGCTCCCAAGGGTCTGAAACAGACACTGTACACCTGTCACCTGTCCACCCTCCTTTACTGAGCTGCCCTGGTCACCATCCTCACAGGCTTTGCCCTCAAAAGTCTGAACTGGGGGTGGGCAGAGGCCAGGACCCAGTTACCCTGAACTCACTCATGATCCCTTCCAGGGTCCCAACTCCAGTGCCCTCCTGTTCTTGTCTGAAATGATCAGGCTATAGCCTGGACAGGGGAAGGTCTCCACCAACCCTCCTGTTTGCTGAATGACTGTGTGAAGCACCTGCAATGTCCTGGAAGCTTAGGCTGTGCTGAGCACTGTCCCTAAATGATCACCTTCAATCACAAGGAATGGTCCAGCCCTGATGCCCGCTCCCCTCCAGGCATGGCTCCATTTCTTCCCCACCCTCCAGGCCTCATCCTGACTCCACAGGGCTGAAGGCACTGTATTTGGCTCCGACTCTACCAAACTGAGGGCTCCTGGGGCTTCTAGGGGCCCCACCTTGTCTAGGGGGAAATGGGAGGGGGATTGCTGAGTCACTACCCCTGTCCCAAGCCTGATCTTCCCCCACTGCTCATGTAGTCTTTGTGGCTCTTGGGGGCCTCCAAGGGCCTTTCCATCTTGTCCACCCCAAAGGGTACCTCTGGACAGGGGTGGAGGGCAGATAGCAGACAGATGGGGTGCGCAGGCAGGGTCTTTATTTGAGTTTGGGCATGATGCGGATGAAGAGGATCATGCTGATGAAAATGAAGCAGACAATAATAAGCATTGCCCAAAGCAGCCAGTTGACAGATTTCTGTGTGTGCTGCTCCAGCCGTTCTGATTCAGTCTTCAGCTTCTCCAGGTTCTGGTCGGCCATCTTGAGTGAGTGTGACAGGGTCTATGGGTGGGGTGGGGAGAGTATAAAGAGGACTGGGGTTGAGTGTGGACTCTCCTAACTTCCTGGGGCAAGTCAGCACCTCTTGGCCTTTGCTGACGCTGTTTCCTCTGCTGGGAATGCCATTTTTGTCTATTACTAAATTCCTATTTATCAGGCCAAGTCCCAGCTGCAATGCCCCTCTACTGGGAAACCTCTGATGCCCCATGGCAGAAGCTGCAGAGTTCCCATAGTCCTCATACCTGGTTGTCCTTCTTGATGACGCTCTGGGCGGCCAGTGTGTTGGTCTTAAGGCTCCGGGCCAGGCCTAGCATTTCTTCTGCCAGCTTCTCCTGGAGGTTCTGGTGTTGTTGCAGGACAAGGTCTAGCTCAGCTGCTGACTGCTTCTCATCCCCTGGCCTGGGACTTGCCACACCACTGACCTCACACATGAGGACAGGTAGACATAAGACAGGGTGAGGGAGGGGAAGAGACAAACATGTTCCCAGGGAGCCCAGAGGTTATGGCTGCAGCCACCACCCTACTTGGGGCTCAGTTTCCCCTTCTTTGCTTTGGCTTCTGGGTAAAGCATTCCCAGAAGTGCTGTCTGATGGGTGATTTAGACACTCATGGTGGCTCCTCAGTGGTCCAAGATTTGTCCAGCCCTCCTCCCCCCTAGTGCTGCCCAAGGGCTGAGGACACTCACGTTCTCTTTCTCACGTCCAGCTTGGGCTCTGGAAGACGAACAGGCCAAGCAGAGAGGAGAGAATTGGTTCTCTGTGTTCTAGCTTCTTGACCATTACCTGGGATAGGTCTGCTACCCATAGGCTCTTTCCCAACTTGTCTGCTGCCCAGCCGGCTCCTGATCACGCCTCAAAGCTCTAGCTCAAATGCCCTCTTGTCTGGGATGTTTTCCTTACTCCAATGGGGGCTTTCCCAGCCCCAGGTCCCTCCCTCCAGTTTCTTCTGGGGACCACTTCCTCTTTCCTAGCTGCCCCCTCCAGACATGACTTGGTGATGCCCTCGGGGTCACTCCCTGGGCTGTGGCGGACCCTGTGGGAGCCAGATGAAGCACAAGGGATGGGGAACAGCAAGGATAATATGTCATATCCCAGGCAGCTGGAACTTGAGTCCTGTTCTGCTCAGGGGAACTCACCTCCAGCAGAGTCCTGTGGAAAAAAGGGACAGGCAGGAAGTCATCCACCTTGTCATCCCCCAAACCTGTCCTTTCTGCTCTTGGAACTTCTGTACTCTTAGTCAGGGCTCCCGACAAGTCCCACAACCTCTGATCCTTTCCTCATCTATTATCTAGTAATGACAACAACTTGTATTTTGAATGATTTAGCTAATCTATGTAAAGTGCTCAGAAAGGTACCTGTCATCCTATTTTACAGATGAAAAAAATCTTGTGTATATATGGCATGTGGCAAGTGGCAAACCAGGGGCCAAATCTTGCACTGGGCCAACTGTGTGGCTTAAGCAGGTCACTTCTGCCTTGTACCAAACAAATGCCTATTCCTCTATCAAAAGCCTGGCCAGAATGCCCCTCTGTTGCGAACCCTTGTTTTATGGCCTGGGACAGAGCCCCTAGGGTCCCTGTATCTGATAGTATTTGTTGTTCTGGCCACGCTCAGGCACTGAACTCCAGTCCCTGATGGAAGGGTTCCCAAGGACCTGAGAGGGAGTCCTACCATGCCTAGCAGCTCACTCCGCATCTCGCTGGTGTACCGTGCCCGCGACTGCAGATGTACCGTCTTGGTGGCGGGCACCCGCTCCCTGGCTGTGGTTGGCACACGGCCAGGGGCCAGGAACTGGTTGGCTAGTGCCTTCTCTGAGGAGGAGGTCTACAAAAGAGGGAGATGTCACAACAGGAGCGGATCCTGGGGACTCAGGAGAGCCTAATGAGGGCTGAGAAATGTGAGGAAGAGAGGTTCCTGTGCTCACCAGCTTCTCCGCCTGCAGCATCCCCTTCAGAAAGTCAACCTTGCGGGAATATTCATTGATCACCTCACAGGCCGGTTTGCTGGATGGCAAGAGGTAGAAAAAGAAAACCTGCCCGCTGTTTCCAGTTCAGAGAAGGGTCCCAGCAGGGACTGGAGCCTAGAGGACCCCACCAGAACCTGGCCTCTACTCCCCCCACCTCCATAGGAAGCCCTTCTGCACTTACCTCGCTTGGGCTTTCAGGGCCTGCAGCATGTCCTCGAGGGCTCCCACGTACTGGGGAGAAAAGGTGGGTGTCAGCCGGGCACCCCCATTCCTCCCCATCTTGCTCGAAGGGAGCAGAGCCAAAAAAACCGGGAGAGGGCCAAAGCCAACGAAGCGGAGCCAGCTGTGCCCCAGGTACGAGGGCGAGGTAGCCGGTGGACGTGGCGGACCCCACCGAAGGGGCGTGGCCAGAGCGGTTGGTGGGAACCGGCTGTTTGTCTGCTAGTCCCCAGCACCGCCCTACGGGAGTCGAGCTATCAGCAGCAATGCAGGGTCCCCGACCTTTTCTAGACGCCACTCATCCGGGTCTCGCTTCTCTGCTGCCATCGCCTCGCAGCGGCACAGCAGCCGCACCAGGTTCAGCTCCAGCCTCGACGGGGACATGACCGACCAGCGGTACCCCGCCCCTTCCGCCGGCGCCATCTTAAGGGAGGGCGGAAGTGCCTTCACTTGACCTCCTTCCGGGTGGGCGTGTCCCTCTCGTTTGTTGTCCCATATTTTGGGCGGGAGTAATTTGTTTCAAGGAGAGGCCATCCGGTCTGTCCAAACTTATGCGCTATGTGCTTCTAGGTCCCTGACTCTGACTCAACCCTCTGGCCCTTTCTTGGGAAATGGGCAGTGAGACAGCGTCCACTTCAAGCGGAACACAGGTTAATCCTTGGAGCAAGAGATGGGGCTGGGTCACCCTTAAGGCTCAGATCCCCCATGGAAAGGACCCAGGCCCCCCACGGAGCCAAGGCTCCTCTTGCAAGCCCTCCAGGAGCAGACGGGGTGAAGATGGAGGTTTCACATAGATGACCCTGGAATGCAACCTTCGTATCCTCCCAGCCCTCAGGTCACCTGTGTTCTAATCACACCAGTGGGCCTGGTGTCCTCACAGGATACCATGGATGAAACCAAACCTAGGATGGATAAAGGGAGACTCTAGAGGCAGACTCAGTAGATTTTGACTCCCAGACATGCTCCATCACAGCATGTGACTTTGGATAAGCCCCTCAAACTCTCCCACATGTGTAGTCTGGACTGTCTCCCATCTGCCAGACAGTTCCCACAACTGCCCTTATGTTTGCAGCTTGTGAGCTTGCGTGTGGGGAGGTTGCTCCTGGATCTGTTAGGCCCACCAACAATTGCCCCCCACCCTCAGGGTAGATGCCCCTGGCTGGGGCAGGCTGGGTGCTGAAACAGGGTGACAAGAGGCAGCTCCCAGGACAGCAGGCTTCAGGAACTCCCTGCTCCCTCTGGTTTCTGGATTAATATGCATGTACCTCCAGCTGGCCTAACTTCCTCAGGTGATGGACATGTGAAATTCCAACACCAGTGTTTGTTTGGAGGATCAAGCCAGGTCCTTCCAGAAGGCCACAACCCTACTGCCCCATGCTCCTCCAACCCAGAGCAGGTATCACATGCAAACACCTCTCAGGCACTTTTTCTTTATTTCACATGGTTTGTAGGACACTTCTAGTCCCAGACCTGGGGCCATCAGTCCAGGTGTCCAGGGAGTGAGTGGAGCCTGAGAGAGAGGACCCCACTCTGGAGATCCCCAGGCTGTCACTGTAGGGATGTGCAAACTCAGGCCTTGCCCTCCTCGCCTGTGAGCAGTCCTGAGTTCCTGTTCTGCCACATGGGGCAGGCAGTGCCAAGGGCAGCTTCCTCCATTCAGGGAACAGTGGACAGAGTGATGGCCACATTCGAGTCACCCTGGATGTGAGGTCTGTGGTGCCCCAGGTGAAGGCTGCCTCCCACCTCATGTCCTCACTCGAGCCAACAGCCTGCATCACCATGGAAGGTTGCACTGCTCCTTTGAATGCACTTGGGCCAGGTGGCTGCTGGCCAGGCCTGAGGACGAGACCCAGACAGACTGGGGGCAGTCATGTGCCCCACGTGTCCAAATCCTTGGTCCAAGCCGTCCTCACTGTGGGCCTGAGCCTTAAGGTGAGGTGGCCATGTGGGTTTCGCTCTGAAGTCTGTCCAGGTTATAAAGGCGAGGCAGGGCGTTAATATAAAAGTTTGTACGTACACATATAAAAAACAGTTTGGTCTTCTGTTAAGGCTGTTACAGTTTAAAATTATGTAAACCAGGCACAAAGTAACAGTTAACTGTAAAACCGTACAAAAGGGGGATGGGAGAGGCCAAGCTGCCTGCCAGGATTTGGGGCTCTGGGCGGCGTATCTGTGTGAAATTGGGGCTCAGCTCTGGCTGGCCTCTCCCTGCTGGACTCCGCAGTTGGAGCTGGTGCCCACCTCACATTTTCGTGGAGCTTTTCATTCCAGATCCTTCTTGGAGAGCTGAATGCTAGCTCTGGAGCTCTGGCACAGGGCCATCTTCAGATGTTCAGACTCTGGTACTGCGGGCCCTCAGCCATTGGCTTGGCCTGAGGTGGGGGGCAGGCAGTAGGTTGGGGGGTCTGAGTACCTCCGTTTGGTCCCAGGTGGCTGGTCATTCTTGTCCAGGGGCTCCTGAGTGCCCTGCACAGGCAGGTGTGCACCCGGCGTGATATACACAGAGTGCACCTGGTCCGGGCGGCGGGCAGGTGGCTCCCGGCGCCTCACTGGGGTGGCAGTCTCCTGGGTACCTGGTGCCTGGCCAGGAAGGTAGGAGGGCAGGCCAGGTGGGAGCTTGATGTTGGCCGTGGGCATGATGGGGGTCCGCCGGGGGGTCTTCACTCTGACCGTCATGAAGGACGACGGCCTTCGTCTTGGAGGGGCGGCCACCTCAGGGAAGGGACTTGGGGCGGGTGCACTGGGGCAGGGGAGAGCAGGTGCGGGGGGCCCTTTTGAGAGACAGATGGCAGGGTTACTGCAGCTTCAGGGTTGGTAGACAGACCCTTGCCCGGGGGCCTGCCGGGGGTTGGACATGGGAGGAAAAAAGTAGACGCTACCTTAATACTGACCTTCCAAGGTCCCCCGCCCGGCCCGCTCTTCCAATAGACTCTCAGTGCTGGCTGATGTCTCCGAGTCCAGGTTCTCCTCGTCAGAGCCCCGAGGGTCCAGCTCTGGCAGCCGGTAGGTGATATCCTCCCTGGGGATAAGGGGGGGTGACATGTCCAAAGCTGTTCCCATGATGGAAGACCACCCCATGGAAAGTGCCAGGACAGTAGGGGACAGAGCAGGCATCCTGGTCCTAGATGGGACTCCCTGCCCTCATAACCCCTAAATCACACCTGGCCCCAAATGCCCCTGGCCCTGCAAAGCTCACAGGAAGAAGGTGTGAGGCTGCTGAGGGAAGCCAGACAACTGGCCTAATACTGAGCAAGTGAGGAGCTCCTGCCTTAGGACTTTGCATGTATTGTTCCCTTTGCCTGAAGTGCCCTGCTCTGTAAGACTAGGGTGGCCAGGTGCCCTGGGTCACATCCGTTCTCCTGGCACAATTTTTAAGTAGCACCTACTTTCACACTCATATCTCAACTGGACACAAATTGATCAGTCACCCTAGCTAAGGCCACCTTCAAGACAAAGTTTGAACATCACCCTGGTGGCCCCTTCTCTCCCACTGGGCCACCATGGTTTCCTGCGGTAAAGCATGGAATTTAAACAGAGCCCTAGTGGTGTTTTAGGATAGCAGCACTCCATGAGGTAGGTACTGGACAGCAGGACTGGGCCTGTCCTGTTGGCCCTGAAACAGCCAGGTTTCCTATGCATAGCGGAGGGACTGGTGGACGGGGGCTGATGGTGCAGACGAGTGGGAAAGGGAAGGGGGGACACTTGCTTCTCTTCCTTGATGGACTGGATCCGTTCGATGAGGATCTCCTTTTCCCGGTCTTCATCGTGGCTGGCTGCCTCCTCCTCTGGCAGCACCCCCAGCTCCTCTGCGCCACTGCTGCTTCCCCGGGCCGTGGGGCTCTTGTTCTGCAACAGAGAAGCAGCAGGTTTGGCCAGCCCCTCCAGGTGGGTGGAGTCAGTTCTTATGGGTGGAGAGAGGATGGCATGCGCAGCTCCAGGGAGGTTAGTTCTGCTGTGGATGGCTGGGCTTAGTGAGGCTCCTCCAGGGCCACTCTTGGACCAAGTGGCCCAGGCACATCTGGTTAGTTGTCCTCAGCACAGGTGGTCAACAGGCAATAGGCCTCCCCCAGCATGCACTTCGAGGTTAGGACATGCTGGGCCTATCCTACGAGGACCCTGGGTGCAGAGGGGAACCCCAGCATGCACTGCACGGAAGACATGCAGGGTAAGCCCACCAATCGAGTACATACCAGGACCCCCTCATAGGGAGACGAAAACCCCAATTTGAGAGGCCATGGCTGGGGGAAGAGATGAACAGAGGGTGACCACGTGGGACCACGACAAAGACACTAGTTGTGTTATGGTCACTGAGCCACATCTGACTGTGGGGACAGGGACAGAGTCCTCCCATGGAAGCCCAGGACCCGCCCTCTTACACCTCCCCAATCTGGGGCCACTTCTATGGGATCAGTCTCCTATGGGTGGGGCTCAAGTCAGCAAGGACCAGGGCTAGAGAATGAAATACCACCAAGTGAGTGCAGGTCTCCCACTGCCCTGAGGGGGCAGTTGGCAAAGAGACAGGGCAGCGGTCACGGGTTGAGGTAGGAATTGGCCCCTGACCAAGCTGCAAAAGGCCCCTGGCCAGGCTGACTATGGCCAGGAGTGTTCAAAAGGGAAGTGAAGCCTCACCCTGATACCCAAGCCCTGCTCACAGGGCCACTCCCACCCAGGCCATATTTCAACCACACCCTTGCTGAGGACCCCACTACACAGAGTGTGCTCACAGTGTTCTGTCGCAGGAGCGAGAGCCTGCGGAAGGCAATGCTCTCGGCGGCCTCCAGCTGGCTGATTTCCTCCATCTTCACCTTGTACTTCCTCATCTGCTCCTTGATCAGCATCTCCACACACCTGTGGAAAAGGCCCATGGAGAGGTGACTCAGCATCCTTAGGGATGGCTGCCTTGGGGACTTGGTATCCAGGGAGGTACCGGCTGGAGATGGCACCATGGCCAAGGCAGAGACCCATCCAGAGACCAGGAAGGGCCAGTGACATGGCTGTAGCTCCCATCTTGACCCCAGCTGACTGTGTGACTTCAGACGACTCACTCCACATCTCTGAGCCTGAGTTCCCATCTCAACAAGCCTCCTTATGTGAAGGAGAAAGTGTGTACAGAGGGTTGGAGTGAACTGACTCCCTGGTCACCCTGCAGGGTGGGGATTATCTCATTTCACAGAGAAGTATGAAGTGCAGGGAAGCTGGGTGACTGTCCTAAGGACTGCAGGCAGCTGGCCCCAAGGGCTCCAGAACATGCACTCTAACCAGGAACTCATATGCTCCGTAGTCAGGGCCAGCCTAGAATGGTCGGTACAGGAGGGACTCAACCTGGGGTATTCAGTACGGAAGGGACTCAGCCTGGACAGAGAAGAAGTCACAACTCAATTTTCCCATCACAAGCACATAAGAAAGAAAGGAGCAAAGACTGTGCTAGATGAGGCTGAAAGCAAATCTGTCAGGCCAGGCAGGCTCCTCTCCTCACTGCCTGTCACTGTTCATTGTGACAAGCATGGCCTAGGGGCTGTACTGTCAGGCCTTCTTGGTGTATTTGTCTTGTGAAACCACCTACAGTGACAGGTTCTTGTTTTCTCAAGTCACCTAAACTACATCCTCTTAGTGACCGATGTCTGACGTCTTTCTAAGTTCTTTTGAAGAACTTTTGAAGATGGCTCAGGGGAGAAAAGAAACCTGGAGACCAGTGCTTCTGTTTGCTGCTAGCTGTCACTGCTACCAGAGGCGGGGAACACATCTGACTTCACATCTGCTTCTCACCCTGCGATGAAGGCTGAGGTCTTTCCCTCCTTTATAGTTCTTTAGCCTCAAAAGAACTCAGAGGGGTCCCTGGCAGGGCCATCTAGAGCAGGTGTGGGGGTGGGGCTGGACTGGCACTCACGTGGTGATCTTAAGGACATCTTTCATGCTGGTTAACGGGTCTGAGTTGTCAGGGCAGCGCAGGAGGCAGGGTGCGAAGATGATGGCCAGTGCGCTGGGCGACATGCGGTTCACGTCTTCAAGCAGGGCCACCCTGCGCAGCGAGCAGTAGTTAGGGGGCGGCCGGGGGATCTTCCCAGACCCCTCAACATGGGCCCAAGTCCTGGTGCAGAACCAGCAGAGAACACCCGCCCAGGAGTGGGCGGTGAGGGCTCCTGACAGGGACCCCCATCCCACAGAGAGCAGCAGCGGGCACTTGCTTGACCAGGTGGAAGATGAGCCGCTCCAAGGAGTTGTGATTGGCTTCCGGCAGGTGCTCCAGGACGGCGTAGATGGCAGCCAGCTGCTCCTGCTTCTCTGGCAGTTCTAGGAAAGCCAAGGTAATAGCTCCCCATGAGTCCCACCTCGACACACTGTGGGGACAGGAGAGCCTCCCGCCATGTGGTGCAAGAACGCAGGGCCACAGAAGGGTCCTGATCCCACCCCAGGCCTTGGTTTCTCAGCTGTGACTGGGTGGTCCTGCCTCCCTGGCTGGCCACAGCATGCTCATGGCTATGACCCCGACATCAAAGACCTGCCCATCCTTGCCACTGTCACGGGACTCACCCACGGCTCGGAGGAAGTCGCCGTACTGGGCAAAGGTCATGAGGGGTTCAGGCAGCTCCCTTAGCCACTGCTTGAGCACCCCAGTGATGGCGTGGATGGGGAAGTTCTCCAGCTTGACTGTCGAGGGGTCTGAGAGAAGGGTGGGCAGGGCTGGTGAGCATAGCACAGGCAAGAGCCCTGCATGGTGCCCACTTGCCCTGAATACCTACCTGTATGTAGGCCCCACCTGCTGTATCACCCACCTGTCTGCAGTGCTTGCCGGAGCTCCCGCGTGCGGTTGGCGGCGCCTGACTTGCGGTATAGGCCCTCCGTGTACAGGCCATGCATCTCGACGTGTTCCAGAAGCTTCTCTAGTACGATGGGCACCGAGGCCTTATCACTGGTCAAGCTGTCCACACACACGCCAAAGTGGCCTGGCTCGGCACCTGGCTCGCTCTGCAATGCCGGGGATGGGGGTGAAGCCTGGGTTAGTCGTCCTCCCTGGTTGCCCCTCAGGCCTCCTCTGTGGGCTCTGTCCCTTATCCCTCCTTGAAGGCTGCTGACTACACTGGGCTGCATAGAACAGCCTAATGGCTGTTGGGCAGAGGCACACTACGAGGAGCACCCATGGTACTCTCAGAGCAGTAATAAGGACCCCGCTGCCTTCCTCATGGGCACAGTTCGGGGGGATTCCCTCCACCACCCAGAGGAGGGAAAAGCAGGGCCAGGGTCTGAGATGCAACACAAGCCTGGCCCCTGCCTTAGGAACTTAGGCACAGCCAGGTGTGCCTGGTTGGGGGCACCTGACCCTGAACCTAGTGCTGTTCTGGAAAGCTCCTGGACGCGGTGTGCTCACCTTCCTCCCACATGGATAGGAGCAGTAGGTCTGAATCTTGTGCATACACTTCTTGTGGCAGGTCATCTTGCACACTAGGTCATGGTGGGGTGGAGGAAGAGGGTGGTCACAGGCGGAGCATCAGGGACCCTAGGCTCCTGTGGCTGCCTGTCCTAATGGGCGGGGGGCAGGGACCTGCAACTGAATTCTAAACTGGTATCACACAAACCCTTGCCCTGATTTCCAGGCAAGGGGGCTGTGTTGGCAGGTGTTCATAGCTGGTGGTTGTCAGTGGCCTCAGAGTCAGCCTGGCCAGAGAGATAGGAGCAAGGGTTTAGGGGGCCTATGCCTCAGTCCTGCCAGGAGGCAAGCCCTGGGGATTTGGCCTGTGACGGTGGTATGAGCGATGTTGCTTTTGTTTCTGCCAACGACACCAAACCCCAGACTACAGGAATGTTATGCAAGGAAAGAAGAAATCAGCTATGATAAAGAGGAGGTGGCATCTGGGTGTATCCTTATCTCAGCACAGTAATAACTGCTGATGTTTATGGCAGATGTGGGATGAAGAACTGTTCCCCACACATGGCCCAAAGGGAGAGGAGGAAACCCTGTGTTGAAAAGAAAGCCAGGCTTGGCTGATCCTAGGAAAATGTAAGTGCTAGAGGCCTATTAGACCTCACGAGGCTTCCGAGGGCCAAGTGGTCTCCAGTCATGGCTTGGTTACCTCCTGTCCACCTGACCGAGGGACAGCTGGGCCATCCTGGGCTGTGCCTCTCTCTCAGGGTTTGCTGATGGGGAATGACTGGATTCCCCTGGAATATGCAGGAAGGGCCAGCAGCTCAGGCAGTGTGTGACCTGCTCTGGTGGACCTTTGAGTAGGTGAGATGCGGCCGGGGTAGTGTTCTGGAAAGATCCATCCTGTGGCTGGGGTGAAGACCCTGGCACTCAGCAAGGGGTTAGGGGGGTACAGGGGGGTACAGAGGGGGGTCAGGAGGTATAGTGGGTAATCTGGAGATTTGGTGGAGGGATGGGGGCATGGGGGGGTCAGAGGTACAGTGGGGTGCTGGGGCTCTGGGACACTCACCGCTGCAGAATAGGGCCTTGTCCATGAGCCAGATGTAGGAGAGGCACTGCTCGCACGACTGCGGGATGCTCACCTGGTAGCTGGCAAACACGTGCCCATTGTGCTGCTGGACCTGGGAACCGAGGAGGAGGGTACTTAGAAACATCTCAGGGCCAGGGGCTACTCATTCACAACTAGGTTTCTTTAGGACTGGGTGGGAAAATACATGTTCGTCTGTGCGAGTGCACACACTTGCATGTGCACACTCATACTTACAGCGCGTTCCTGCTTCCGTTTCTTCTTCTGAGCTTTGCTCTGCTGTGAGGGAGCACAAAGGCGGGTCTGTGTGGGCTCCTGGAGTAACCCTTTCCCTAGCCGGCCCCCCACACCATGCTGGCACCCTGCCCACACTCAATATGGCACCACCCACCTTGGGCTGCTCAAAATCATTCTTGGAGTGCCCGCGCGTGAACTCGTCCAACAGTGACTGGAAGAGGTTGAGGACCAGGTTGGGGTCCTTCTCGCCGCGCTCGGCTGCCAGGTTGCTCACAACAATCTGGTAGTTCTCCATCAGGTCCTTATAGCCAACGTGGATCTTCCCGTTCTGCAAGGATGAAAGGTGTGACCTCACTGGACAGACTGACTGGGGTTGGGTGGGGCAAGGTGTGTCTTGGGGAAGTCTGGGTGATAGCCAGGCCCCTTCTGGGGTTGGGGGCTACACATACGGGGACAGAGTACATGGTCTTGAGGTTGCTCCTGAACTTCTCTGTGGCCTCAATGAACAAGCTCTCGATGGGCGTCTTCTGGGAACGCAGGTCATTTATCTGTAGAGGTGAAGGGAGGGAGAGATCCACTGACCCTGTGTCCCCTCACACTGAGCATCTGAGTGGCGAACACTCTGATCCGTCCCAAGCTCTTCCCTGGTTCCCCTGAGCTTGCAGGATAAAATCCAGGCCCTCTGGCCAACCCTGGTCTCTCCAGTCCATTTAGCCCAGGTTCAAACTGTTGACATTTGGGGCTGGCTCACTTGGGGGTGGGGAGCAGCACTCCTGGTATCTACCCACAAGATGCCAGTAGCACCCCTCAACTATGATGACTAAAAACACTTGCAGACATTGCAAAGTGTCCCTGGGGGCAAAATCGCCACACTGGCACTTGATGCCCTAGCCAAGCCCCAGGAAAGGCTGCCTCGAATGGCCTGATTATTTCACGATGCATCCACCATTTGCAGGGTCCCTGTCAGCTTGCTGTGCCTCTGAGAAGCTCCCAAATCCAATTCTGTATGCTGTGGAATTGTCCACAGCTGGAGCCATGAACACCATGAGGCCATGGCTTATTCACGTCAGCTGCACAAGTAAGTGCTCAATCAGTATCAGCCATAAGGCCCAGTGCATTTTGTAAAAGCTTACTCTAAATAAAATGAGAAGTTTATGGCCATGGCTAGGCACGACTGGGCCATATCTGAGCCACAGTGAGGCTGGTGGACCTAGAGACAGCCTGGTGGGACATAAGTGTGTCCTGCCCAGAAGGTTATTCTGGATCTCGGTGTTTCTGTCTCCTGTGTGTGTGAGTAAGTGTGGCAACTGCCCCCAGGGTCACTGCAATACAACAGATGAAGTGTCTTCTAACTGAAGATTTCAAACGTCCTGGGCTGGAACCACAGGATAAAATGCATCTGCTGGGTACCCAACTCCCATGTTTGTGTGCATGCACATGTGAGACAGTTCCAGCAAAGGTCACAACCCGTTGCCACAACCCTTGGGACAGGCTCATCCCAGAATCAGACACCTTGGATTGTAACACGGTCCTACACATTGTGTCCAGCCCAGATTGTAACACGGTCCTACACATTGTGTCCAGCCCCTAAGAAGACCCACAGAGATTTTGCAGTGAAATGTAAATAAAGTTGGCCTTCCATATCCGTGGGTTTTGCATCTGTAGATTTAACCAATTCAGAAAACAAAAATAAATCCCAGAACGTTCCAAAGAGCAAAACTTGAATTTGCCACTTGCTGAACACTACACTGAATCTACATCAGTGAAGTGATGTGTAGGATGCTCTGCTGTAGTGTAGATGAAAACAGAAGGGACTTGAACATCCACGGATTTGGGTACCTACAGGAGTCCTGGAACCAATCCCCTTTAGATCCTGAGGGACAACTGTATCTGCATTGACTGAGATGAATGTACATTACAAATAGTCTGGCGTGGGCCCAGGCCAGGTTTTAAAGAAAGCGCCCCTTTCTGTGTGGTATAACTGTGCACCTGGACTTTCTGTTTCCAGCCTGCTAAGGTGGCTCTGAAAACTATTGGGTGGTGACAGCCTGGGGTAGCCCAGATCTGAGCCTGTGCACATACCCCCGCCCTGTGCGTGTCCCCTGCCCCTGTGAACTCTTGCCAGCCTACCTTGTTGAGGAGGAACTCATCCAGGTACTTGAGCTCGTTGGCATTGGTGATTTTGCGGAACACTGACTCCCGCCACTTCTCTGACACCGTGATTCTGCCAATCTTGAGGTTTCGGTTTTTCTTCCCTTTGCCTCCTGTCTCCTTGGTGTGCTTCTCGCCCGTGGTGTGGCGGTGCTGGTGGCCTGATGGGGCTGTTGGGGAGAAGGAATGGCTGGTGAGGGTGGGTTCTGGGGAGGATGATGGTTGGCCTCTTGGGGCATGATCACAAACACAGAGAGCCAGGACCCCTTACTGCTGTAAACTGGGGTCCACAACCTGAATGTGCCTCCAAGGGTGGAAACTAGCCCTGAGGCTTGGGCCCAAGGCCCCACCTGAGGATGGATGTCCTCAGGGGCCCAGTGGATCTGCTGTCTATCCCTGAGGCTTCAGGTGACCAACCTTCCAGATTCTTCTTCATGGTGGCGGCTTCCAGCACAACTTGCCCAGGGACTGAGTTCTCCGTCTCCTCCACACCCTCCAGGCTGTACTTTTTATCCTTTGTCTTATGCAGGAAAAGTCTCTTAAATGTGGACCTGAAGGAGAAAGTAAGGGGTTCTGTTTAAGCCTCAGGAAATGAAAACAGATGTGAGGCCAAAGAAAGGGTCATCTTACCATAAAAAGACATATAACCCTTTTCTTTGTTATCGACGGAACCAGATGTTACTAAAAGGTCAATTTTTGTGAACTGACAGAGGAGTTAGGTGATAAAGCAAGATGCTGACCCCATTTTCATATAAAAAATAAATAAAACCACTCCGTTGTCCTTATGTATTTTTATGGCACAAAGTTAGGGAAAAAAATGAAAAAAATAAACACTAAGTTATGCACTGTGGTTACTGAGTGTGTGGTAAGGTGAATAGTGGCCTCACAGAAGTTGTGTCTATGTGCTAACCCTCAGGGTCTATAAGCATGGTCTTATTTGGGAAAAGGGTCTTTGCAGATGTGATCAAACTGTATGTGTGTGTCTCCCCAAATTCAAATGTTGAAGTTGATGCCTTGTGCCTGTTCTCCAGGGGTGTCACCTCAGAAATCATGACAGCCTGGGCTTCTGACAGGATCAACATGCCTTTGGCTAGAGATTTACTACATCTGTTCTTGGAAGAGGAAAAGAAAAAACAAAAAAAGAAATGACGAGTTCAACTCAAATTCTTCTTTTATGGATATAAAAATGTCCAGCTTGCTACGAGGTCCCCTGGTTTTCAGTCATGCTGACGGTGGTTCTTTGTGTAGGCTGTTCAAGTGTTGTGCCAGCTGACAGGAGGAATGGCTAGGCTCACAGAAGGGTGATCATTTAGAAGAAAGCAACACTAATAATGATCCACACAACTTCCTGAATTTGTATTATATCACAGAAAACCTTATCAATTCAGTAATTCTAGTTAATCTACCAAGATAATGTAATTACATTTAATTTTGTAAGTATACAACAGTGATTTCCTATTTGGGTGTTAGTTTTTCAATAAAGTTTTGATTATGGGAGAAAACCCTCCCCAAAACATGCTGAAGCCTAACCCCCCAATGTGATGGTATTAGGAGGTGGGGCCTTTGGCAGGTGATTCAATTGTGAGGTTAGAGCCCTCATGAACGGGATTAGTGTCCTTATAAGAGACCTAGGGGAGCTTGCCCTGGCTCCTTCTGCCATGCGAGAACAGAGAGAGAAGATGCTGCCTATGAACCAGGAAGCGGGTTCTCACCAGACACCAAATCTGCTTGGTACCCTTGATCTCTGAAGTCTAGCCTCCAGAACAGGGAGAACTAAATGTCTTGCTGTTTAAGCTGCTCAGTCTGTGGTATTCTGTTATAGCAACCTGAATGGACTAAGACACTAAGTGAAAGATCTCAAGATGAGATCATCTGGATTACCCAGATGGGCCCTAAATCCAACGATAAGTGTCCTTATAAGAGACATAAAAAAAGATGACACAGGAGAAGGTCACGTGATGACAGAGGCAGAGACTAAACCAATATGTCCATAAGCCAAGGACACCTAGAGTCCCTAGAAGCTGGGAGAGACAGGAAGGATGCTCCCCTGCCTCTGGAGGAAGTGTGCCCCGTGACACCTGGATTTTGGACTTTTGGCCTCTAGGACGGTGAGGGAATAGGTTTCTGTTGTTTGAAGCCACCCTACTGTTGGATCTTTGCTTTGGTGGTGGGGTTTCCACACAGTGGGCACTCTGCCTCCCACTACAGACTGTTCTTCACCTCCTTCACCTCTTTGGATCAAAGCTTCCCTATTCCGTAGCCCATCCTCTCTGCTCTGGGACGGAATCATCCACAGCACTTGGGCCGGAGATTCTGGGGACAAAGCCTTGGCCTAGATTTTCTATCCAAGGACCCAGGAGGTATTGGAGATAGGGACGGGGCAGCTGGTTCTGAATCCATGAAAAGCCAAATGGAACCCATCTGTCTGGACCCAGAGGTGACACAGATGGGCTCTAGGCTTCAGTGGAATTGTTTCACCCCGATGTTACCAGCACCTGGGCTCTATGAGGGCCTGTTGTCACAGAACTGCTACCAAGCAAGCATCTGGCTCAGTTTTGTAAATGTTGTTGGTTTAGGAGACCAGACCACTCCAAAACTGGAGGCCTGAGCCCACCCCCAAGCCCCATACTCACTTAGAGTCAGCCTGGGGGCCTGGGGACAGCCCTGAGTCTGCACCAGTAGATGCATCGCCCGACTTCTTCTTCTGGACGGCCGCCTTCTTCGTGCTAGGCTCACCATCCACGCTTTCTGACAGAGGCTGTGAGAGAATGGGTCCGGGTAAGCAAAGGCAGGTAGCCTCGTTGGGTCCCTGCATCACTGTGTGCTGTCCACTGACTCCCCTTTTCTCTTAAGCTGCCCTTTGGGGCAGAGGTGAGCCTGGACCCTGAGGGGAGACAGCTGCAGCCTGAAGCTTTACCTGAGTCTTGGCCTGGGCCAGGGCTGGGAGGAGCTTGGAGACGTCACTGGTGGATAACGAAATGCGCCTCTCCCTGCAAGATCACAGAAATGTGGCTTTTATTGACAAGAAGGAATTCAGATATGTTTTTCATTGTTATAACTGGAGGGTAATTTTATTGGCATCTGGTGGGTGGAGACTGGGGATGCTGCTTTGTACCCTGCAGTGCATGGGACGGCCTCACCCAGAGAGGGAGCTAGCCCCAGCTGCCAGCCCTAGCAGAAGCCTCCACTCTTTTTTCCTTCAGCCAAGTGGGCCTCTGGGACGACAGTCTGGTACTTGGAATCCCCGATATTTAAGTTAGGGTCAGGCAGCGCATATCGACAGCTGTGTGTTTCTCCTCCAACACATGAGCAGGTGTAGTCACCCCCATTCACTGATGAGGAAACTGAGGCCCAGGTAGGGTGGGGAGTGGGGCCCTTGACCAGAGGGGCCTGGTCCCTTTAGTCCAGGTGCTTTCTGAGTGAACACAGCTTATATCAGTGGGAAACCCTAGGGTCTGGGGTTCTGTCAGACCCCAGCTAGGCAGCCTCAGGCAGGTGCCTCATCCTTGCTGGACCTGTCTCCCTCCTTCAGGGCCCCATACACCTGGTGTTAGCTCTTGGACACAGAGCTACTCTGTTCTGGGGATATCTGTACCCTACAGTGTACACGGTGGCCCCACCCACAGGACAAGTAGACTCCAGGTACTGTTGTATGCAGCCAGTCCTGCTGCCAGGCCTTTGGCTGTGAGTCCCCTGTCCTGCCTGCCCACTGTGATAGGACAAAGAAGGGTGTAGGGCTTACTCTGTGGGTGTGAGGGAGGTCCCCGTGGCCCGGTGCCGCTCGCTAAGGTCCAGGGACTGGCTCAGCATAGTGCTGGGGCCAGCAGACATCAAGTTCTTGCCCCGCCACAGCTCGACGGCACTGGCCAGCCGCTCAGAGGCAGGATCCCGGTACCGCTGAATCTGGGTGGAGCTTCCAGGGCTCCCGGGCTGGTCCTGTGCCCTTGGGCCACCACTTGGCTTGCTCTCGTCCTCAGGGTTCTCGGGGGTGGTGCCGGGGGCCAGTGTGTTGATCCTGCTGTCCAGAGCCAGGCTGGTGGGCTGTTCCACGCAGTCCTGGGGCACCTGTGGGGTTTCGTTGGGGACATGGCAGACTGGTGTGGCTTGAGGTGGCCCCTCAGGCTGATTTTCAGGGGCAGAGTTCTCCATCTCCGTCCCTGTGTCTGAGAGGGCTTCATCTTCTCTGCTCTCCTTTCTGTCTTGAGGGAGGTGCTCCTCCTGCTCCAGAGAGACCATTGGGGAAGGTTCTCTGAAGGTGTTCTCATCCTTACAAGACTGGATGTGTCTGTTCTGGAGTTCCACGTGCTCTAGTCCTCTCTGCCGCCGAGACTCGCGCTTCTCCCGGCTGCTGGGCACTTTCTCGTGACTTTCAGGGGCGTTTTTCTGGGATGAGAGAACTTTCTCTGGGCTAGGGCTTTCCTTCTCAGGGTGGAAACTCTCTGCAGGGGTCCTGTGGCTCAGCCGCACCTCGGGCTCCAGCGTTAAATGCTCGCTGTCCTCCGACAGTTCTGGGCTGGGCCTACCCGCTGCAGTTTCTTCCCTTGAGGTTTGCAGGGCTTCCCTCTCCTTATCTTCCGCCTTCTGCTTCTCTGCAACCATCTGGCGAAAGCTGGTGCGAGGAGAGTAAAGGGGGTGGATTCAGGAACAAATGTACCTGCTGCCCCCAGAATCCACCCAGGTTGTTGGGGGCCTTTGAGCCATGCTCTGGTGGGACCCCCTTGCAGCTTGCAGGCTGGAGGGCCAGGCTTGGTCTCTGGCTCTCAGAAATGCTTCTGGAAAGGCAGAACCTCCTCGGCTAGGAAAGGGGAGGAATACAGGGGAGTGGCCCTGTCCTCATGGTCATCTCTGCCCTAGGTCTGCCTGGCTAGTTCAGGGGTATCTTCATTAGGTCTGTTGTGGGAGAGGCCTGTTTAGAAACCCCGGAATTCCTCTGGGACCCTTGGTGGACACTCAAGCTCCATGTGTGAGTGTGTTGGAAGGGGAGCCCAGGATGGCCTGAACCCTCCCCCTCTGATTCCAGGTGCTCCACTGACAGGCCTGGGGTGGGCAGGTGCAGGGGTGTCTGGTGGTGACCCAATGCAGATGATGGTGACCTGGGGCTTTGCCATAAGCACAACACACTAGCCCCGGAATGTTTCTCTGGGACTTGTGTACCGAGATGGCTGGATTTCCACCAGTCCCTCCCCAGCCTCCCTGTATTCTGAATGACATTCTGACAGTTCTATGTGTATCTCAGGCAACTTTAGAGTGAGTGAACTTTCTGGCTTCTGGAACATTCTGGGGAGCAGAGCCCTATTCTGCTCACCTCTTGCGCTGTAGGTGCCCCCGGCAGAGGCTCTGCAGGTGGATGATGCTCTGTCTCTGGCGCCGGTAGGCCGCCCGATGCCGGTAGCCCCTCCACATGGCCTGGAGGTATACGGCGGCTTGTGTCCTCTCCAGAGCCCGTCGAACACGGTAGGACCTCCAGCAGGCCTGAGAGCAGGGCAGGTGTTCAGGGGCCACGTGTGAGCCACCCTGTTCACCTCCCATACCTGGGCCCTTTGGCTATGCGATACCTGGATGGTGATGGCCGCCCGCCTCATCTGTAGGAAGTGCCGGCGTTCCAGCACCATCCGGAACCAGCTCTGCAGGAGCAGGATCTTCCGTACAACTTCTCGGTGCAGTGTTTCCTGCAGGGCCTGCCGCTCTGTCTCCTTCAGGAAAACCTGGGGGGGTGAGCACAGGAGGGGTCAGCAAGGCCCCCAGAACCCCTGAGTCTAGGAGGTTTGCACAGCCACCTTGAGAGTGAGTGCTGACTGACCTGGCCAAGGGGAGTGTTTTTTGAAATGTGCTGAGATGCAATCCATGTAACATAAAATTAGCCATTTAAAGAATTTAGCAGCATTTAGAACATTCACAATGTTGTGCAACCATCATCTCTATCTAGTCTAGAACATTTTATCACCCAAAAAGGTGATGAAATGTCCCAGTGAGCAGTCACTCCCCATTCCTCCTCCTGTACACCCTGGCAACTACTAATCTGCTTTCTGTCTTTATGGATTCGCTTATTCTAGATATTTCATCTAAACAGAATCACAAACCATGTGTCCTTTTGTGTCTGGCTTCTTTCACTCAGTGTAATGTTTTCAAGGTTCATCCTTGAATCAGGGCTGAGAAATATTCCACTCTGTGGATGAACAACATTTTGTGAACACTTGGGTTGTTTCTATCTTTTGGCGACTGTGACTAATGCTGCTATGAACATGCATGTACAAATATTTGTTTGAATATCTACCTGTTTTTGGTTCTTTTGGGTCAATATCTAGGAGTGGAATTACTGGGTCACATGTGCTGGGGAACCATGAAGGGATTTTTCACATTAGGTGAAGTTATAACAGGGAGCTGACCTTGGCACTTGTTGGACAAGAAGTAACCAACATACATCCAGAAGTGGGAGATGGTTTCTGGAGGGAAGATGAGTGAAGGAAACCTGCCAGACACTACAATGGTTACTGCCTGGCCCCTGAACACCCTGTGGAATTATGTGATTGTCTGTAGCCTACATGTGAGGAAACTGGAAACAGGGCAGATGCTTGAGCCCCAGGCCCACAGGTGCATCCTTTGCCTTCCAAAAAGAAATAATGTGCTGGGTCCCAAGAAACACAGCAGAGCCCCTTATTTTTCAGTGTATGACCCAGGGCTGTGGGAGGACACTGTGTATGATGGAAGGTGGGTTATAGGTTTACAGCCACCCCTGGTGGGGGTAACACTGACCTTGGTCTTTCCAATCTGGTAGCTCCTCTTGTCGACGTTCATCTTCTCCAGCAGGGCAGAGATGACCTCCCTGCAGGGCTGGGTGTTCTTGGGCAGTAAAACCTGGAACTGCTCTGTGAAATCCTAGGTGATTTTGGCAGAAAAGAGAATCCGACTAAGTGCCATCAACAAGGGTGGCAATTCCCTCATTAAGCCATTTCCAAAGCCGAAATTTAGTTTAACGTAAACAGTACTGATGGAGCTAAAATCTTGGAGTTTCTGAAATAGTCTAAAACTTAAGACTGTTGCAGACACAGAGCACTGGATCTTTTAGTCAGTTGATGAGTGGCTATCGAGGGCCTGCTTAGTGCTGGCATTGTTGGGGAGAGTGCCCAGGAGATGGGGCCACCCTCAGGGGGCTCACAGTCTACGGTTCATTAGAGAGCTGAACCACAACTGGAGGCACGTGCCTTTTAAGAAAACAATTATGTTAAATTTTAAGAGCTAGTCATTAGTAAAACACACTAGCATTTTCTCCCTTTTCTGTAATTTTGCCTCCCCTATTTATATAAGGTCAGAAAGATATTATTTCCATGCTGTGGCTGAGAAAAGAGAGGCATATAATGATGAAGTCACGTCCTCAAGGCCATGCAGGTAAATTTGAATAGGGACTAGGTGTTGCCACCTCTGGCTTTGGAGCCAGTGCTCACTCAAGCACCACAAAGTTGGTGCCAGCAAGGGTTATGAACCCAGGGTTCTCAACCCGGGCCATGCTGACCCATGGGGACATTTGGTGATGTCTGGAGACATCTTGAGTTGTCACAACTTGGGGGCAGGGGGTGAATGTGCTGCTGGCATTGAGTGGGTGGAGGCCAGGGATGCTGCTCAGTACCCTACAGTGCACAGGATGGCTCTACCATGGAGAATGATCAGCCCTGTGTGTCAGTGGTATCATGACTGAGAAACTGCTCTACAATTTGGTCTCCTCCAATGTGAGGTTACTCATGATCCCTTGTGTTTTGAGAATGCCCAGGAAGCCATCTCTGAGGTCATTACTTCCCTGGGCCTTAGTTTCTGTATCAGGAACATAGGAACCAGGCCCTCTTGCTGCTGGTTGGCAGAATAAAAGAGTTGGGTATAAAGCATCTGTCATAGAAGGTGCTCAATAAAGGGCAGCGCTGCATAGGGATCTGCTTGTGCAAATCCCTCTTCCTGGCTTGTTTTCACACCTCTGCATCATTGAAGGCTTGGCTTGGGCCCAGCCACCTCTTCTGAGGAAACCTGCCCTCCTATGACAGAGAATGATCCAGTGGTGCTGGGTGGATAAACCATGGCATAAAATAACCTGATGGGTTCATGCTCCAGAGCATCATTCTCTCTGGAAGTGGGAGGTGGCTGGCCCTCAGCCCTCCACTGTGTCACAGGCAGCCACATGTGTTCAGCCTACCTGGAATGTGTACTTGGCACTGTACCCTGACCTCCGGATGCGTACAGTCTCCAGCATGCCTGTGTAGCGCAGCTGTTGCAGCACCAGCTCATCGTCGAAGCACAGCTCTTTCTGAAATGGGATGCAATCGATCAGGGCAGGTGCCTGTGGCCAGATGTCCAAGCCTGTAGGCGTTTGGGGACGGGGAGCTGTGGGACAAGGTTCCAGCACACATATAGGCTCTGGCTGGTCTGGAACTGTCCTTAGCATGCAGCTATGGGCACCTAAGGATCTGCCTTTCCCTGCTCAAGGACATGCTTTTTGGAATAAAGAGGTGAGGCCAGCCAGCAGTGGTGCTCAAGGCATTTATTTTTTCTAGAAAACCTGATTATCTGATCTGTACTAATCCCTGTTGTCCAGAAGACAGATGTCACTCCTTACTGCCTAATTCAAGATAATATGCTGCAGAGTTCTTTCCTAAGGCCCAAACCAAACCTGGGCTGAACTTGTACTCTGTGCCAGGTATGAGGGATTCTACAGAGAGAATGCAGTCTGGGAGTGGGGAGCCACGTGCATACATGAAGGGGTGGATGCTGCCGGGGTCCCTGTGAGAGGTGTCATAGGAGAGGGGACCCTGGACTGAGGGCTGAGGAGGAGGGTGGGGGTGAAGGCCCAGAGAAGGAGGGGCTGACAGGGATGTAGGGAGATGCCTGCTGCTATAGAGATGAGGGGAAGGAGGGTCTGGGAATGATATGGTCTCCATGTTAATGGGTGTTATTTTAAGTGGATGGAGGGGAGGGAACAGCATTGGGGACGGGGTTGCCACAACTGGGTAGTGGGGGGGTGGTGCCACTTTCAGCATCTGGTGGGCTCTACAAGGCCAGAGATGCTGCTTAATACCCTGCAATTCACAGGACAGCTGCCCCACCTCAAAGAACCATCTACTAGCATGGCCCTTGCCCAGAGCAGGTGTTGATGGAGCATTTCCTGGGTTGCCCAAAGTTGAAGTAAGAATCCCTGAGAAGTAGGGCCAGATTCTGTTGCTGGAAGAATGGGGGGCAAAGACCTTTTCTGAGTCACCATTGGGAGAACTGGAAAGCAGGAAGGGAGAGGAGGAGAGGACGGAAGCCATGGCACCTGGCAGGGAGAAGCCAGGCTTGGATGCTAGCAGAGTGTCCCAGGAGCAGGGCAGAGCCAGAGAAACAGGAAGAGTAGAGATAAAGGGTAAGGAAGAAGAGAGCTGCCAGGGTCCTCTGCCCAGGGGTCACTTGTGCCAGAGAGGGAGCCTAGATCCCAAATGGTCCCCAGCAAAGTACCAGTGGACCCCTGGGACAAAAGAAGCCAGCATTGAGGGCTGAGTCTGCAGTTAGAGCCCCACCTTTAAAGAAATTTCTGGATGAGCAGCAGGGTCTGGGCTCCTGCTGCATGACCTCAGCCCCTCCCTTCATTGCGTACTCACCACTGTTGGGCTATATCTGAAGAGCACTTGAGACCTGTCCCTCCTTGAGCAAACCTTCTATGGGGCCCCTTCATATTCCAGATGACATCCCTGCTTGTGGTTGTCCTTGCTGCCTCCTGCTGACCCCCACCCCTCACCCCCCACCTCTGGCCATGGCACTCTGTTTATGGTTCCCAGAACTTATATGAACATTTGGTTCCTTGAGGCCTTTCCTGCCCCACCCTCCTTGGCCACCAGACCTCGGCCTTCACTTCCCCGACACAGGAGCTCCTCACCTTCTCAGCGTTGGAGCGGATACAGCGGATAAAGAAGGGCTCTGCCTTTCCCAGCGCCTCCAGGAGCTTGTTAAGGGATGTCTGGGGAAAGAGAAACAAGGTGCTTAGCTGAGGCCCCCTGAGGCATGCATCTCAGTGAGAGGGGATCCAGGATGCCTGCATCACCAGAGGAATCTGGGGTAATGTGGGATATGGGAGATTATAGCTGGACATTCTGACCAGAGGCTGCGCTACCCTGGGGAGACCCTGAGGGAGTTGTGGGGTCCCTGTGGCTGCCATCTTCCTAAGGTCATCCAGCTCTTTGCTTCGGATAGAAGGTGGGGAGTGGATCAGATAAACTCCTTCTGGGGATTTAAAACAAGTCGCCTCAGAAGGGACTATGTATATAGTGATTTTGGTCTCTGGTCTACTGTTTCCAAAAAGGATTTGTGGGAGCTCCTACATGAGGTAATTGTAAAAAAAGCCAAGGTGGGACAAGAAGACTCAGATTGAGAAAACAGTGAAGGAATAAAAAACGTAATGGTGAGGTGCAGCAGCCATTGGACTCTCCCCAAAAGGTATTCCTGATAGCCGGGGGAAAAAGGGAAAACGTGAGCTAAGGACACAGCTCAGTGGTTACATTAACTCACATGCTGACATGTAATTGGTTTTAAACTCGTTCTCAACCAGGGGCAATTCTGTCTCCCCTGGGGTATTTAGCAGTATCTGGAGACTTTTTGGTTGTGTCACAACTGGAGGATGCTACTGGCATCTGGTGGGTGGAGGCCAGTGATGCTGTTCAACATTCCACAGTACACAGGATGGCCCCCACCTGGGAGAATGACCCAGCCCCAGATGTCAAGCAGTGCCGGTGGGGATGGGGGTGGGGGGAACCTTGGGATAGTGATCAGCTGCCCATGTTGAGTTTGTTTTGGCTGAGCCAGATGAGCGTCGGGGCCACCCACCTGGAACTGGGCGCTGATGCTCGGGGGCTTCTTCTTCTTGTGCAGGTGCAGCAGTGACTTGGTGGTACGGTCGTGCAGGGTCATACTGATGATGAGCTTCAGGGACTTGGAGTCCAGCAGGTTCTACGACAGACATACAGTGTCTGGCCTGCCCTCCTGAGGCTCCAACGGGCACCAGGAGGCATTCATTCTGGAGCCAGGACAATGCCCCTGGGGATGGCAGCTCTTAGTATTGGTTTCATGACTGTGCTACTGGAAACTGGGGCAGGTGGGCCTGGCGGGACTGAGCCTGGGCTGTGCCTTGTGAATGGCACTGGCGCCAGGAAGGCTGATTACAGCCTCTTTTGTGGCCCAGGTGCCCGGAAGGCAAGTGCCATGAGCATAGCCTTCCTTCTGTGCAGCTCAAGAATTGCTGACCCTTACTATTGGCTGATGAGAAGGACTCGCACTGTCCCCTCTGCTAACTAGACTAGAGGCTGCTCTTACTCTTCTACAAACTTCATAATCTGCCCATATGCTGCATGTGGAGATGAGACAGAACACCTGGGTGCATGTTACCCGCAGCCAGTTGCTGGGGTCTTGGCTGCCCCTGCCTGGAGGGGCCACCCTGGTTGAAGGGTCTCCTCTCCCTGGATACTCAGCAGGTTGCATCTCCTAGAGGTGGCTGGTAGCTAAAGACCCATTATGTGGGGTATGACAGAAGGGTCTGCTGCCTCTGAGTAGCAAAAACTCTGTGGTGCTATTCATGCTCCTGGGCTCCCCATGGACCAGGATGAGCCCACCTCCTTGCTCAGTCCTTCCCCAGTCCACTCTCAGGCTTTTCCTGGGACTTCCCCCATATTCCACTTGTGCAAATTCTACTTCTGAGAAACCCAAAGACACCTTCAAATCATCTCAACAGGAGTATTTTTTTTTTTTTTTTTTGAGAGGGGGAGAGAAGGAGATGAGGGAAAGAGGAAGGAAGGAAGCCAGAGAAGTTAAAAGCCAGCCCCCCATCCCCATTTTCTGGAAAATAACTTGAGCCAGGTGCTCTAGACAGATAAAAGCAAGGCAGCATTAGATGGCGTCGCAGGTGTTTACCTTTGGAATGATCTGCTTTTGTTTGGTACCTTTACTTTTCCTGTCAAAAATATTAAAAATGGTTTTGTGAACAGAAGGAACATGGGGTCTGGATCTGGGTTAGTTCAGCAAGCCACGCCTGGCGGTTAGACGGAGCGAGAGCAGAGAGAATGGAGAGTCGAGAAGCACAAGTGCAACGAGGCCACCGCCACTGCCTCTCCAAGGACCAGGTGGGGCTCTGTGCACACTGGCTTCCCTGGGTGACAGGAGCATCTGGTCTGGGGGCCACCTGGATGTCCAGGGAGCAGGAAAGGGGGGCTGGTAATCTACACAGCAGAACATGCATCTGCACAGTGCCAGCTATGGGGCAGCTGATGGATTTCACAAAATGATGGGGATACCCTGAGTGGAGCTTTGAGGGACACTGCAAGGTTCCAGTGCCTACCAGGTGTCTCAGCTCTATCTGCTACACGTTGGCAAACTTGAAGCAGGCCCACAGAACCCCTTCTGGGTCCCCCCACCCTGCAAAACACTGAAATGGGGCCTTGGGAGGAGCGCCCTTTGAACTTGTGCTGGCGCAAAGTTAAAAATGAAAGTCGATCTTTTGGCAGAGGAAGGAGGGACAGCCCCCACCAGACACTATGGAAACAAAAGAAAAATTTCTTAAAAAAGTTGCAGCATGGCTCATTTTTAGGACCAGCTGAGGCGGTAGGGCCCCACAGATCTGCACGAAGCATGGCTGTGAGGGTCTACGTGTGTCAGGTTTCATCTTAATTCCCGTGGGGTGGAAAAAAGCCTGATAAAAATGTATTTGGAAACTGGCTGTGTTGTACGTACAAACTGTGCTCTCAGCCAGTCCCAATTGTCTGCCTGGTGCTGTGGACATGAAAATCATCATCCCTGCTTTGTAGACAAAGGTCGGGTGGTGAGCAGGAGGGATTCCGGGTCCAAACCTAGTTTATGGGGCTTCTGGGTCCTTCCTACCACATCACACCGCCGTCCACACAAAGCAAGGATACGAAATCACACGTCCTACTTCCAACAGCTTCTTTCTGAGCTCAGTAGCAAAAGAAGGAAGCAAGACTTGTTCTGCATGTCTGGGGTAGAGACTTAGACCCCGTGGGAGGAGTGCTCCTATGAAGCTGCGCAGGACACCAGCTAGCTGGTGGGGATTTGGGCCACAGCAGACCCTGGGGTGGTGTATTATGAGGGCCATGGAGCTGAGCAACTGCTGATGTGAGAATAGAACCACAAGATAGAGCAAAGTCTTTATAGCAGCTGATTCAGCATTATGGGTCCCGGGAGCAGGGGAGGCAGTCGTTGCACTTGTTGGGGGGGGAGGTGGCACCCGCAGCCTTGGGGGGACTCACAGGATGAAGGTGCGGGGTTTCTGGAGCCGACTGAGGGACTGGAGAAGCCTACGGGGGTCCTCACCCTGCCAGGGCAATCCTTTGATGGTCTTGATGATTTGGTCATGCAAATCGCTGAGAGTGAAGGGGTAAAGGGGCACAGTGACAGAAAGGAGACCAAGTTAGAGCAATGGGCCCCCCACCTGGGAGTCCCTGGCACGGTCGGGATTGTCCCCAGGCCACTGGAACCAAAACATGCAGGTGGGGGAGCCTGCTCACTGCTGCCTCTCCCTCTAGCACCAAGAAGGTCAGGGGGAGGTTCAGCCAGGAGTGGCCCCCACCCAAGAGGCTCCCCCTCCTCTGGGGGCGCTGGGGCCACTTCAGGCTCAATGGATATTCCAACATGGTTTCTCATATCATTGAAAGAGGCCTCATATTGAAAAGCCTTCTGGAATCTGTGAAAAGTATCAAGGGAAGGCTGCGAATAGAAGTGGGCTTCTCTGAGGGAAGCAGATTAGTTTCTCTTAATGATTCTGTGGCCACATGCCAGCCTCCTTGTTGCCTTCAAAAGAGGCCTTAGGAAGAATAAGTTGAAATTCACACAGGGGTTCTCAAACAGGGTGATATTGTCCACTGTGTCGTCCCCACTAGGGGGCATCTGATTGTCATGAGGGGGAGGAATTGGGGGGTACTACTGGCATCGGGTGGGTGGAGGGCAGGGATGCTGCTCAACCCTCTATGGTACACATGATAGTCCCCAACCCACAGAGTGACCAGCACAGAGCAGAGGGTGGGAAACACTGGCTGAAGGATATCTTAACCCCAAAGAATTCAACCTTAGCTACATTTTGTTCAATGGCTGTGGGTTCAGCTTCAGATCTGAGAGTATGTTCCAGGCCCAAACTCTGGCACTGGTATGTGACAATGAGAATAATTTAGAGGCGAAAACAGAGTGCTCTGAAAAAACATATTTGTGAAGGACGTCTAGATGACAAACGTCTCTGGTAGAACTTTGGAAGTGAGGAAGAACTGACTACAGAATGAAGATGGGAAGTTCTGGATTTTGTTTGTTCTGTTTTTGTTTTAAATTCCTTATTCCAGTTATTTTAAATACATGTTTAAGCTCTGGGCAGTTGGCCTGGAAAGACCCCAACCGGCATCCCCTTGTGTGTTCCATGCACCATGCCCGGCTGGACAGCCTCACTTACCTCTGTTCCCTCGCCCTCCAGGGAGGCACAGAGGGCAAAGACAACAGAGTGGTCAATCCACCTCCACACCCTGAGCAGTCAGTGCAGCGGCCAGGGCTCTGGACAAGGCCTGTGGCTTCCACCTGTTGCCCCCTAACTTGACTAAATATGGTGAGAGCGCCCTCTGCAGGACCCAGTGCCTGGTGGCTCACCAATCCCCTTGCTCCTGGCCCTGGACGCTGTACTGAGAGCCTAGGGACCAGCTCCTCTGTTGTGCCTCCCTGGTCTTGGGTTCGAAGGCCCTCACTCTACTTACTTCTTGCTTTCATAGAAAGCAAAGATGTCCTCAAAAGCGTTAATATCGAACTCCTCAGAGCCGTCAACTGAGAAATCTAGCATTGAGCAGCTGAAAGGGAGAATCTGTATAAACTAAATGCGCTCCAGGGGTGAGACCCACAGCCCTGGGGCCAGGCCCTGGGGAGACTGACATTGCAGTGACTGCCAGTCAGGGGCCACCTTTCGGTCTTTGCAGAAAAAACAACAAACAAACAAATAAAAAAACCCCTATAAGCAAGTGGGGGGGCAGGGTAAGTGATTTTTTTCTTATCCCCTTTTGGATGAAGAAGCCAATTTAAAAATGTACCTTTTTAAAAGCAGGAAAACGACACACTGTGCTTTCAAATGATAGCCAGTCACTTACCCAGGTGCTAGTTCTGCCTTCACACACACACTTTTATGTACCTCTTAAAGTTATTACAAATGGCACAAAATAAAATAACATTTTGATGTTCAAAAATTTAGTGACTTTCTCCTTGGGGATTTGTGTCTTGAGAAAAAAGTCAGGGACTTGGTAGCCCCAGAGCCTTGGCACATGCTGCCCCCATTGCTAGCATATCTGCCTGCCTTGTCTGGCTCAACCGGTCCCTCCTCTGGCGTTGTCATTGCCTCAGTCATCTGTCTGATGTGGCCTTTTTCACCCCACCTTCCTGGGAGCACATGTCTGATCATTTTTACACTTAGTACAAACTGGGGTATGTGAAGAGCCTTTGGTCATTCCTAAGTGGCCACAAAATACCCATAATCTCATGTGCAACAAGGAGGTATCAGCGTTTCTGACTGTGAATGAAGTAAGTATCTTAGTAGATCTGCTTTCAGGACACCAGGGCCAGGCTGAGGGAGGAAGTGCTTTTAAATCAAGCCTGTTGCTTGGAGGGCACCACCAGTGACTCCTTGGCACCACCCACCAACTGCCACAACCCAACCATGAAAAGGATCCTTTGTAAACTGAGCTACCCCAAATGTTCCTAAAGCAGATGGCCTGGGTGCAGAAAAGTAGCAGCCAGGTGCTGTTTGCTTCTGGGTCTTTTTGGTTCAAGCACTTGCTGGGTAAGGTCAACCCCAACCTGGGTTCAGGGTGTGGGGTTTCTGGTACCGTTTTAATGCTGCTGCCTACCAGCTTCCATTGGACAAATCAAGGTCTTGCTCACCGGTACAGCTTTTCCGAGGGGGTGATGGCTCCTCTCTGTAGCTCTCCGAGGTGACTTCGGGCACCAGGGCTGCCCAGACATGCTGGGGACACAAATAAGATGGAGTTGGGGACATGGGATTGCCTAGAGCTGGAAGGCCTTTGTCTTTTCTAGGAGGCTGTGGTCCTGACTTGAACCTATCTTTATAAAACAACCTGATACTCAAATGTGGGCAGAGTAGGGAACTGTGAAGTGTCTGATCCCCAAACAGCAACCATTTATTCCTATTTTTCTAAAGGCCTTAATCTTTTGGTCCTCCTGTTAATCAATGCCCTTTGTAAAATGGAGTCCCATGGCTGGTGTCTGGAGCCCAGTGATCCTAAGAGAGCCACTTAACAATTCTGGGCCCCAGGTTGTCACAGAAAACAGGATATGCCTTCCTGCCTTGTGAAGGTGATGATGTTAAATGATACGCCTTGTAGAGTTTCTGTTTGGGATGATGAAAGAGCTCTGGAACTAGGTGAGGGTTGCACATTGTGATGTGCTAAATGCCACTAAAAGGTGCACTTCAAAATGGGCTCTGAGTGTACCCCTTTTGAAGGTGACATGGAACCCCCCTCATACCTGCAGCCTTTTCAGCCCTCTCGGCTCGCAGGCGTCCAGCCTCCCGGAGCACGGCCATGGCGCGGATGGCGGCCCGGAGCA
Source organism: Miniopterus schreibersii (assembly GCF_964146895.1). Lineage (NCBI taxonomy): Eukaryota > Metazoa > Chordata > Mammalia > Chiroptera > Miniopteridae > Miniopterus > Miniopterus schreibersii. Next base: position 73,228,911 of record NC_138105.1, on the reverse strand, counting down.
TGGCCCAGCGGAACACTGCCACTGGGTCCATGCCAATGAGCTCCCGCACATAGGAGCTATCACTGCCCCGCAGAAGTGCCACAATGTCTGGCCGCATGTAGTCCATGTTCTTTTCCCGGAAGTCCTGGCGGGGAAAAAGGCAGGCAGTCACTCATAGGTGCTAGGACGGGAAGGGCTGGTGAGGGTTTGGGGACCCATTGTAACAGAGAGTGGTTTCTGCCCATGCAGTTGGGGATTCTGGGATTGGGGACTGGGTCTGAGCACCCTGCTACTTTGCCCAAAATGACTGATCTAAAGGGGATGGACTAAGTAAGCACCAGAGAGAAAAGGCCTCCAGGTCACCCACGTGATCCATTTCCCACCTCCTGGTCCCCGACTCGTACCTTAATCTGGTATTTAACCTTCCCTGCGAAGTGTTGAATGATGAATGCTGGCTCCATGATGGGGGTGCCAAGGAAGTACCTGTTGTCCTCGTGCTGCTGTTTGAACTTGGCCAGCAGAGTCTGGCTCGTGGCATGGGGGAAGCTGGGAAGAAGATTTGAAATTGTTAGCTGCAAGAACGGTGGCCAATCACCTGCTCTGCATGACAGGTTGCAGGTCCTCTCCACTGAAGTGGGCAGGCAGGCAGGTGCTTGGGCTGCTCTGAGTGTTAAGGCTGAGGGCCAGGAACCTATTGCCTGGTATGAAGGGACCACGGGAGAAAGGATGCATTCAGGGCTATGGAGTGAGCTCAGAGTGGCAGAGCAGTAAGACTGGGACTTGGACCTACTACGGGCAGCTCCTAGGAATGATCCCAGGATAGGGTAACTCTGGCCCCAGATTCACCTATACCTGGATGCTGTGTCTTGGAGGGGGTCTTGCCTGGGCTCCCATTAGTGGGAAGGGAGTAGGGACAGAATAAAGCACCCACTGTACCTGGCTATTTCTGCCTCCCAGGAAAGATATGCTACGACTGGCTTTGGCATGCCCTGCCTGTGTCCACCTAGCCTTGCTGCAAACACACAGTACAACATGCCTTTGAATCCCCTGCTTAATGGGTAGGGGCGGGGGGTGTCAAAGGGGAAAATCCTATAGCTACAAAGCACATCATTTCCAGGGCTGGGGAAAGGATATGGAAAGTGAGGGACCCATACATATAGTTGTCTGGATAAATATTTTAATACACTATTTTAGAAAATACAAATCAATGTAAAAAGAAATCCCTGAAAAACCAAAATGGGCAGATTTTAAACAAAGACAGATCTGACCCTGCTGGGCCTGGTCTTGTCTCCCCCACATGCAGGTCTGAGAATCTCCTAGGAGTGATGCTTTAGCTAGCCCTTCCTAGCACCCTGCCCTTGCTCTCATCTGAAGGTTTTCTCTTTGGATTACGGTGTGAATGAATGTGTCTGTCCCCATCCTGGATGGGGACTTGGTGTGAGGCAGGAGGTGAGCCTAATTGTTCCAGCCCCACAGAGGCCTCAGCAGCACACAAGGGCCCAATAAAGAGGTGTTAATAAAAAGACATGTCCTGATACCTGGAAGCTATGAATGTGACCTTATTTGGAAATAGGGTCTTTGTAGGTGAAGTTGAATTAAAATGAGGTCATGAGGGTGGGCACTAATCCAATATGACTACAGTCTTTATAAGAAAAAGAGATGAGACACTGACAGACAGAAGAGGTGGTGATGTGACCACAGAGGCAGAAATTGGGGCAATGCAGCCAAAAGCCAAGGATATCTGGTGCTGCTAGAAGCTGGAAAGAGGCAGGAAGGATTTGCCCCTAGAGCCTTTGGTGGGAGTGCGGCCCTGCCAACACCATTATTTCAGCCCATTGATACTGATTTTGGACTTCTGGCCTTTAGAACCACGAGAGAATAAATTTCTGTTGCTTTAAGCCACCCCCTTTGTGGTCATTTATTACAGCAGCTGCAGGAAACTAATTCAGTAAGTGAATTTTAGTGACTGCTATTTCAGTGACTGCAGCTGGGTGACCAAGCATGAGGCACCTTATAAATATTTCTTCCAGCCTTCACTGCATCCTATGAACAAGGGGTGCCAGGCTCTGCAGAGAGTAGGCATCTGGGCCCTCGATTCCACATGCTGCCCTTTGCAAGGATGCACCAACCCAGTTCTTAGTTTCTAGATTCAGGTCGCACAACCTTTCCCAAGAACTCCCTGGTGGGCGTGTTTCAGAGTTGTTATTGCACGTGTTAATATTTCCATGGTGAATGGCATATGCATTCTGAAAATGTGAGGTCAAGATTTGTGGCCAAATGAGTATGATGAACTCAGAAGTTCTTGGGATGTTTGGATTTGGGGTAAAGCTCTGGGGACTGCAGAACTAGATTAAGGGTTTGTGGACACACTGGGACATCGACACTCACTTGCTCTCTTCATCCAGCAGATAGAAGAGACCAGTGGGCTTCTTGCTGATCAGATGGATACAGCCGACATTGTCCGTGTAGTCAATATTGTGCCATGAAATCCCTTCACTCTGGTACTCCTCCTGCAGGGTTTGGGTGGGGTATCCAATAAGTTCATTATTTCATGGCTTTGTTAATTTTCACATAGCACGTTACATATGAACATGTTATACAGGGATGGGCAAAAGTAGGTTTACAGCTGTGAGTACACTGTGCCATTGAGTTAATAAAGCTATTTAATAATCATAACCTGCATGTCTTTTTTCCACATGAACAAGTGTAAACCTACTTTTGCCCACCCCTGTATTTATGTATGCATGTACATATCTATATATAGATGTGTAAGTAACAGAATACGTATTATTATACCTATAGAAGTACATTAGTAACTATATAAGGTTATTACATAAGTTAATAATTAGCAACATGAACAGAATGCACATTTTCAAACATCTATCATAGCAAGGTGCTTAACATCACACTTAAAGTCACTTTGGAGTCAGCAAACTTTCTTTGCAAAGAGCCAGACTGTAAATACGTTAGCTGCAGGAGTTAGATCTTATCTGTCACAATTACTCAGTTTTGCAGCTGTAGCTTGAAGCAGCCAGGGATGGTATGTAAATAAATGGGTGTGTCCATGTAGAAATAAAGCTTTATTTATAAAAACAGGCAGTGGGGCTGGACTTGACCCCTGGGCTCCTGCTCTGGAATTGCAATGTCTATAATAGCTATATAATGTAAGTGACCTATGTAACTTCAAATTTACTTAGAGTCACACTTTAAAATGTAGAAAGAGCCCTAGTCAGTTAGGCTCAGTGGTTAGAGTGCTGGCTCACGGACTGAAGGGTCCCGGGTTCGATTCTGGCCAAGGGCATGTACCTAGGCTGCAGGCTCAATTCCTGAGTGCCAAAGGCAACCAATCTATGTGTCTCACATTGATGTCCCCCCTGCCCCTTTTGCTCTGTCTGAAAACCAATGGAAAAAATATCGAGTGAGGATTCAAATAAAAAAAAAAAGCAAAAAAAGCCCTGGCCGGTGTGGCTCCGTGGTTAGAGCGTCAGCCCCCCCCCCCCCCCACAGAAGGGTTGTGGGTTTGATTCCTAGTCAAGGGCATGAACCTGGGTTGCAGGATTGATTGATCCCCAGCCTGGTTCAGAGCAAGTGCAGGAGGCAACCAATCGATGTGTCTCTGACATCGATGTTTCTCTCTCTCTGTCTCCCTTTGTCTCCCCTTCTCCCTCCCTCCCTTCCACTCTCTCTAAAAAAGCAATGGAAAAAATATCCTTGGGTGAGGATTAACAAAAACAAACAAACAAAAAACATAAAAAGAAATAGGTGGCCCAGTCGGCAAGGCTCACTGGTTGAGTATCGACCTATGATCCAGGAGCTCGCAGTCTGATTCCCGGTCAGGGCACATGCCCGGGTAGCGGGCTCCATCCCTAGTGGTGGAGGGGCGTGCAGGAGGCAGCCAGTCAATGACTCTCTCTCATCATTGATGTTTCTATCTCTTTCTCCCTCTCCCTTCCTCTCTCTGAAATCAAATCAATAAAAATAGATTAAAAAAAAAAATGGGTGAAGATAACTTTAACAATATACTTAATTTAACCTTATATATCCAAATCTTTGCGGTTCACTGTGTATTTTGCTCTTCCCACACAACTCAATTTGGACCGACAAACAGCCAGAAAGCATAAATAGTAAAATCAACTAAATAACTTCATCAGTTTTCCTTGTCAGAATTATCAATGTGAAGGGTAATATGTGGGTAAAGATGGCTGAGTATTTAATATTGAAAAGACGTATATGGTTTATAAATATCGTTAGCCTTATAAGGCAACTCCATTTCTCTTCCATTAAAGAACTTTCACTTTTGAGCAGAGAAAAGGTGCAAAATTCACCTGTGGCCGAAAACATCCCTGACAGTTTGCCTCATTCCAGGCTGGGCAGAATTTTCCCTGGACTTTCCCTTTTTGCAGAGAAAAATTCTGGGGCAGGTTTGATGACAAACCAGGCCCCTAGGGAGATCCCGGTTCTAGCACATCCTGTCCTCCCTTGGGCTGGATGGGTGACAATGGCACTTCCTTACCTGCTCTAGTTTGAAAATGTGCTGGTTGAAGTAATACTGGAGCTGCTCATTCGCATAGTTGATGCAGAACTGTTCAAAACTGTTCCTTTCGAAGTCCTCAAACCCAAAGATGTCAAGGACCCCTATGGATAAGCACTAGGGAAACAGAGAAAACAGTTGTCACTGGTGGGTCCTCCCTTGGGAGCACCTGTTCTGTCATGTCGCGAGGGCCCTGTGCTTGGCTGAATGCTCTGCTGTTGCTGCCTCGGAACCTGTAATATTTGAACAAGGAGCCCGTGTTTTCATTTTGCGCTGGGCCCCGAGAACTGCATCCTGTCCTGTTCCCTGGGCTCGGAGGAACTGGCTTCTTGCCTAACACTGGCTATAGCCACCTTGGCTCCTGATGTCAGAGGCCATCCACCTGTGTGGCAGCAAGGGCACAACCTTTCCCAGCGCAGCCTGGCTGGGTGGTGGGGTGGGGGGTGGGGCACTCACCGAGACAGACTCTTCCATGTCTTTCTTATTGAGGAGGGCATGGTTAATGCGCAGCACAATCCAGTCGAACAGGGCACTATACAGAGACTTGGCCATGGAGTCTCGGGCGGTGATGGCCTATGGGCATAGAGGGGGGAATTATACCCTCAGCAAGGTGGGCCCCGCATGCACCACCCTAAGGTCAACTAACCCATTGGTTGCCTCCTGCAGGTGAACAACTGGGGCTGAGGATAGATCAATCTTGCAACCTAGGTACGTTCCCTTCACCGGGAATCGAATCTGTGACCCTGCAGTGTGCAGGCTGATGCTCTAACCACTGAGAAACCTGGCCAGGGTAAGGCAGTGATTTTAAACAGCCAGCTCATCCAACATTCCTCTTATCACTTTGCATGCCATCCTGTCAGCTTGGACACTCTTGCACACTGAAGCATGATCCAAAAGGCCTTGACCCAGCAGCCTGTGGTTCAGCCAAGTCTTTCTCACGTACCAGCTCACTCCTCAGAGCTACCGGGGACTGATAAGGTTGGAAAACAGGCTCAGGAGAACTCTGGGCCTACCAGCATGGGAAACTAGCTAGAAGGCCCAGTTGGTTCAAAGCCAGGCCCCCTGCTGTTCTGGGAGCATCGAGGGGCCAACATTGTAAAAGAAGTAATGACTTTAACAATTTTTTTAAGGCCTTATGGAGATCTAATTTACATACAAGAAATTCCATATATTTATGTGCTCAGACCTAAATTGTAACATATTTGGCTGCAATCAAGATCTAGAACACCCCTCTGTTTTTGTCTTTCTGGGAAGCCACTGAAATGGAGCCTGGAGAATCTCAGCCTAGCATCTTTCACATGGTGCCTGTGAGGTAGCTGCACAGCTGGGGTCTCAGGGATCTTGGATACTGCAGGGCACCTTTGCCTCTGGGGGCTCAGACTGTTCATGCTATCTGTCTGAGATGCCCAAACAGCTTCTCCCACCAGCAAAAAAATCCCTCCTGTGGCTAGGTGCTTTCCTGTGACCAAGCTGCAAGCTGAGGTCACACTGCTCTTGACATGTAAAAAAGCAAGAAAAACACACCATAAACACCCAGGTTGGGGCAAAGGCCAGAGAGAGGCACCTTATCAATATTTAGAGACCCACATAATGGTTGTAAAGGTCATGCTCTAGCAGTGGGATCTGCAAAGTTTTTCTGCAAAAGGCCAGAGAGCCCCCATTCTCGGCTTTCGGGCAGATAGGGCCTCTGTTGCAACTATTTGGCTCTGCTGTAGCAGGAAAGCAGCATGTAAATGAATGGGCATGGCTGCAGGCCAATAAAACTTTATTTACAAAAGCAGGTAGTGGGCCAGATTTGGCTGCAGGTCTCACTGCTTCTGCTGGTGAGAACCAGCATGCCCACAAAGCAGCTAAGAACACAGAGGTGAACACATGGGGCCCAAGTTCTGACTCTTAGGATGCAGTTTGCTGTTTAAGCTGGTTTGTGCTGAGCCTAAGTTAATGTGAGAATCAGAGGCACCACAAGGGTTCTCCTCTGTCACTTTGGCAGGGAAAAGATCACACCCATGCTACCTGTTTCCAAAGGACCTTGAAAGCCCAGGGCAGTGCTCACCTCACTGAGACTGTAGGGAAGGATGAGCTTGTCGTTGGCAGTCACTGTTTTTCTTTTGGTCAGAACCTCCACCAAGATTTCTCGCTTCACCTGTTTCAAGGTCAAGGAGGGAGATAAAGGGAGGGTGGGGGTGAAGAACTTGTCCAGTGGGTTCTCATGTTATTGAGACAAGGCCTGAAGCATGAGGAAGATCAGAGGACCCCCAGGGGCGGTGCCAGGAAGTGGGCTCAAAGACTGAGGGCAGGGCTTCTCAGCCTCAGCACCACTGACATATGAGGCTGCATTACTCCTTGCTGTGGGGTGGCCATCCTATGCATTATATGATGTCAAGCAGCATCTGTGGCCTTCCCCCACTAGATGCTAGTAGTCCCCTAAGTTGTGACAAACAAAAATGTGTCCAGACATTGTCCCTCGGGTTGAGAGTCAGAGGACATGGGGATGGCAGGTCCGATGAGAAAATGACCTCACTGATCAAACTATGGTTTTAAAGAGCCTTTTGCATGAGGAGCTGAGGTGGGAAGTGTCCCTGCCCAGGAGGGAGTCCCTCAGAAATGAGGAAGGGACTTTGCAGAGATGGTGGTGAGGAAGAGGCACAGGCCCCGGTTTACAGAAGCACAGCCAATGCAGGAAGTTCTGGGTCCTCTGAGGCCACAGGCCCTGAGCTGACCCAGCACTGTCCTACGGTGGCCGAGAACAGAGAGTAAGTAGTACCTTCAGAAGCTGTGACAGTGTGTCCAGCACCTCGGGGGGCCCGACCTCCAGGCCTTCGTCTCGGCCTGTGGCTCTCTTCTTGTATGTGACATTGCCCAGATACAGGATGGCTGAGAGGACAGAAAAAATCCTGGGAGAGAAAAGGAGGTTCAATTGGGGTGGTTTCCACAATTGTGAGATGATAGAAGGGTCCAGTCAACTGGGCTAAATTTGAAACAAATTCTAGTCAGAACACATGAAGTTTGAAAAACATTGAATCCCTTTGTTGGGGACTCTCTCTGTGCAATGCGACTCAATAGACAGATATTTCTATTTTTCTTTGTAAGGGGGGGCTAAAAAATATTTTTATGGAGGCATAATGCGCACATGCAAAAACTATACAATTCCCAAGTGTAGAGATGAATTGTCACAAAAGGTACAGATCCCTGTTAATTAGCACTCAGACTAAGGAATATAACATGCCAGGCCGTGGAACCATCCAGCCCCACAGGGAAACTTTTGTCCTGACATCTAACATCATCCATGAACTTGATGTCCAGGAAATCATCTTATGTACTTGTATCTGGCCTGTCACTGAAAACTGTGATGTGGGGGTATGATGCATGTTACTGCATGTAGTCTTGGTTTGTTCCCTCTCAATGTTACAGACCAGCACGTCTCAGCCTTGGCACTGCTGGCACCTGGGACCAGATTATTCTTTGCTGGGGGTGGAGGGTGTCCTGGGCACTGTGTGATGTTGAGCAGCAGCATCCCACACTCATGCAGTGTCACAACCAAAAATGTCTCCAGACAAGGCCCTTCTGAGGACAGAATCGGCATCTCCAGTGACAACCGCTACTGTGTGTAGAGTAGTCCAGGAGTTGGCAAACTTGGGCTGGTTTTTGTATGGCCCCTGAGCTAAGTTTTTGGTTCAGTTTTTAAATGGTTGTTAAAAAGCAAAGTGCAATGCAGAGAAGAACATGTAACTGAGACTGTCTGGCTCACAAAGCTGAATATATTTACTATCTGGCCCGCCCCAGAATGTTTGGATAGATTGACATTTGTTTATTTATGTAATCTCCTGTTGGTAGGCATTTTGGGGGGGGTCCCAGGCTTTGGGGCTGTTATAAAGGAGGCTGTTGTGTGCATCTGTGTGCGTGTCCTTGGGTGAGCAAATGTATGTGTTTCGTTGTGTACACACAGCTGTAGTAGAAAACAGCCAAATGGTTTTCCAAAGTGGCTGGCCCAATTTGCACCACCCCCAGCAGTGTGAGGGTGTTCTTGCTGGATATTCTGGCAGGTGTGGAGAGTACCCTGTGTGGTTTTCAAACATTAAAAACCTTTTTAATGGTGTAAAATATACATTATATAAAATGAACCATCTTAACCATTTGTAAGTGTACAGTTCCATAGTGTTAAGTACGTTAAACACGGTTGGGTAAAAGCCCCTGTGGTTTTAATTGGCATCTCCCGATGACTAATGATGAGTCCCTTTCCATGTGCTTATCATCACTGGCTATCTTCCTTAGTGGTGTGTCAGTCAGATTTTGATGGGGTGTCAGTCACATCTGACAGAGTGACCAATAAGATCTGGGAAAGCCCATGCGGGAGACAGCGGGATGGCCAGCCAGCCTACTTACTGTTTTTTGGTGGCGGGGAGGAAGCCCACCATCTCCATGGCCTGCTTGAGTCTTTCAAAATCATGCTTTAGGTCTTCTCCATCTTCGATCTTCAAGTTATGCTAAAAAACAAGTCAGCGACACTGGGTATTTCTGGGTCAGAGAGGGTGGCGTGTGGGAATGATTTTGGCTAGAACTGATGGGGCAGGGCCCAGGACATGGGGAATGAATGGGCTCCTTTATGCTGCCTCCTCTGGGCCTCCTTAGAGCCAGTTTGGGGGCCGGAGAGGGCCAAGGCAGACGGCCTCTGACCTCCTCGAGGAGTGTAAACAGCCCACAGGGAACAGAGGCAGTGATTGTGGCTAGGGCTCAGTGTTTACCTGGTTGAGGTAGAAATAATCTTCAGGCTGTTTGAGCTGAAATTCTTGTCGCTCTTCCTCGCTGACGCCAAGTAACAAATAATAAAACACGTGGTAGTTTCTGCAGGTCAAAATTAGGGGAAAAAAGTCATTTTTGGAGGCGAAGCAACAGTTACTTTTCAAACCACTACTAATATTACTTTGGAGACCACACCAGGGAGGAAAAAGCACCTCAAATATATACCAATTTAAGACAATAAGTGGGTTCTTAATACGTTAAAAAAAAAACCTCCCAAAACATGAGCTTCTCCAGTGAGATTTCTCGAGGGTGAGGTGGGGTGGGTAGGCATACGTCTCCCTCACAGGGCAATCAGAGATGTATCTAATCTAACCACATGGGTAAAAGCCCTAGGGAGGTACAAAAAGAAGCACAAAAGGTGACTTAGGAGGTATGAGCACAAGGCTTGGGGCCACTCAGCAGGCCCGCTCCATGGGGAGTTGTGTCATGGCCTCCTGGGAGAGTTCCCTGATCCCAGGATGTCTGCTTCTCTCCTCTGTAGGGAACAGATGCAGATGCTCAGGGAGGAGATTTCTTCCTACCTCTCATCCTTCTCCTGAGAGACCAGGCGAGACTTTTCAAGCAGGTATTTTTCAACGACAGCTCTGTCATTAAAGGAAAAAGAGTAAAACATTCCATTTTAATAGTTTCCTTAAAGAACTAGAATAATTTGTTACCCATGATAAAGCCAGCTGCGCATTAAGTTCCTTAAGTACAAAATATATACAGGCATGTAAATATAATCACCCAGAATGTTGTAAATCATCCTAAATGTCACAAACACCACCCTAAATGTTGTAAATACAATCAACCTAAATGTTGCAAATACAATAACCCTAAATGTTGCCTTAACCTATCACTACCATCTATAAAAATAAGGAACTTGGGCTGGCCACTTCTGTCCCCCAGACCAGATGCACAGAAGCCTGGTGGTATCCTGTGGGACCCGCCTCCAAGGAGGCAGGAACTAGAGTGATTGCATGTGATCTTGAATGTTATACGAAGGTTTCCCCTGCTCCCACCATCTCCCCAGCAATGAAATGTTTCTCCAATTGATAATCTAAATAGAATAAATTCATTTTTCTTTTAACATATTAACATATTCAATTATGTTAATTGAATATGTTAATTATTCATGAACATATTCAATAGCTTTATTGAATAACCGGTACATAAAGTGTGCAATAAGTTTTGACTAGGTCCTCTCATAATCCTTATCTTTATTTATTTTTAATATGTTTGTTTCTTTTTTAAAATTATTCATTTCAGAGAGAGGATGGGAGAGGGAGAGAAATAGAAACATCAATGAGTCATCGATGTGCTGCCTCCTGCACGCCCCCTACTGGGGATTGAGCCCAAAACCTGGGCATGTGCCCTGACCAGGAATCTAATTGTAACCTCCTGGTTCATGGGTTGATGCTCATCCACTGAGCCACACCGGCTGGGCTATTTATTTTTAATCTTCACCCGAGGATATGTTTTTATTGATTTTTTTTTTTTTAGAGAGGAGAGGAGAGTGAGAAAGAGACATCAGTAAGAGAGAAACATCGATCGGGGCCTCCCCTATGTGCCTGCAATCTAGGTATGTGCCCTGACCAAGAATCGAATCCATAACCTACTGGTGCATGGGATGATGCTCCAACCAACTCAGCCACCTAGCCAGCACCCATATAATTTTTTAAACAGCTTTATTAATAGTAACTGATGCATAATAAAGTGTGAGATCTGATGAGTTGTGACAGATGCAAACACCCATGAAACCCACCACCATGATCAAGATAGTGAACACATCCACCACCTGGAAAAATTTCCTTGGTACCTGTATATTTCTCCCCACTCCCCACCCTCAAGCAGCCACTGATCCCCCACTTTAGATTCATTTGGATTTTCTAGAATTTTAAAGAAATAGAATCATTCAGTATGTATACTGTGTCCCCACTTTCACTCAGCCCAATGATTCTGAGGTTGACCACACTGTAGCATTCCTATTTATGGCTGAATAATATTTTACATATGTGGGCACACCACATTTTGTTCATCCATTCACCAGTTGATGGATATCTGATGGATGGGTCCATGAGGCTATGTGGATGTTGTGGCAGGGACCGGGCACCTCTATACCACACTATCAACACTAAGAGCAGTGACGGCAAACGTTCCAGGCACTGTTTCATAGGATTTGACACCCTGAATCCTCCCATCCCTTCGAGGTGGGCACTATGGATCCTGTTAATGAATGAGGTACTAAAACTGGAGAGGCCACATGCTGCTGGGGACTCCACAGGAGGGAGGTGGCCCAGTAGGGAACTGAGCCTGGCATGGGCCCTGCTGCCTCCATACCAACTGGGGTCGGAGTTGCCTGCCTCCTATGGGATCCACTATTACCATGGGAGCTGGGCGGGTGTGCCGGCCAGCTTCATCTGAGCCCATCCTATTTTACAGGAGAGGCAGCTGGTACTCAATGGGTGGCAGGACTGGGCCCCTTGTTCATGTCTTGCTGGATGCAGCTTGCCCGTCTCTCCAGGATGGCGGTCGTCTGTCTGCAGCCTTGTACAGGACACATGCATACACCATGCACAAGTGGGTTTCTAAGGGCTTGGCCTGTATGCTCTCTTCTTTCAAACCTATGTTTTCTTCTATTCTTGCCACTGATTAGTAACTGTTTTAGTTAGCAGTAGTTTGTTTTTCTGGTAAGGGAGGCTGCTCTAGTTCTAGAATCAGACTACTGTTGGAATTTCAACCTGTGGCCGATTTCTTGGGCTGTGTCAGCATATGAGGGAGAATGGCAACTCCTCCCCAGCACAGAGCTGTCATTTCACTGACAACAGCCTCTTTCTTTTTCTGATCATCTTGGAGACCCAGGCTCCCACGGGGGCTAATAGGGGACCAAGGATCCCCTGGCACTGAGCCCTTCAACCCACGGGAAGACTAGGTCTTACAAATTGGGGAACTGGGAGAAGGCTTAGACTGCCCTTGACCCTTGGCCTCGGCAGGAAATGGCACCAAGAAGTGTCACCTGTCTAAAAGCAGAACAGGGTCTGGGACCGATTCCTGAGAGCTGGCTGTAGCTGCTCCCTAGAAGGGAAGTATACCTCCCTCCTCAGAGTGTGGGCAGGCCACAGTCGTGGGCCAAGAGGGACTTCCTTTCCTGAATTCAAGACCACAGATATGACTCTCAAAAGCTACTCTATGAGATCTGACTACTCAGGGCCACTGGCCTGATCTTGATTGGTGCCTGTAATGGCTGGACTATTTGGTTGACGGCCAACCCCTGCTGGTATATTGGGTCAAATGGTGGCCCCCAGAAGATACGTGTGTACACTTGGAACCCGTGACTAGAATCTTATTTGGAAAATGTCTTCATAAATGTAATCAAGTGAAGGATCTCAAAATAAGCTTATCCAGGATTATCTCCGTAGGTACTGAATCCAATGACAAATGTCCTAAAAGATAGAAGAGGAGACGCAGGGAGACAGAGGGGAAGGCTGTGTGAAGATGGAGGCAGAGATTGGAGTGATGCAGGCACAAGCCAAGGATGCCTGGGGACACCAGAAGCAGGAAGAGGCAGAAAGCAGCCTCTCCTAGAGCCTACAGAGGAGGCGTGGCCCTGTCGACACCTTGATTTCAGACATCTGGTCTCCAGAACCTTGAGAGAAGAAATTCCTGTTGGTTTAAGCCACTGGGTTTGTGGTGCTTTGTTACAGCAACCACAGGACACTAAATGGAGACAGCGTGAAGGAGAGCGTGGGGAGAGGATGGGGGAAGCAGTGCCCAGTGGGAGCGAAGACTCTGGTGTCTAGCCCGAGGCCTGCAGAGCCAACCCAGAATCCAAGAAAACACACATTCAATGCCTTGGGGACAGCAGGTCACTGACCTACACTTTCCCCCACCTACATTTCCCACTTTGACCCATTGCTCAGATCTTCACATCAAGAACTTAAAATCCTATTGGCTTCCTTGTATGATTCACAAATGTCACTCTTGGGATGGCTTCCCACTGCAGGGATGCCCAGGATCCCAGACTAAGGCTGCAGTACACAGTGCAGGAGGCTGCCAACTCACCCTCTCACAATGCCACTCTCTAGGTAGTTGACCTGGATGAATTTTCCAAATCGGCTGGAATTGTTGTTGTGGGCCGTTTTGGCGTTCCCAAAAGCCTGCAAGGAAAACAAAAACAAGTTTTCAGATGGTGAGGAAGAAATTTCTACAGGCCTCAGCCTGGAGCCTCAGAGTTCCCTCTGGGCATCTTGGACACCTGCGGGCTGGAAGTTGCTCTGCACCCAGGTGACAATTGGAGAACACAAAGGTTGTAGTCCAGGCATGCTCCAATGTACTCAACTCATTCTCAGTTTGGGTTGTGGGAGGGGCTCAAGTTTTAAGAGTCAGACATTAAAATGCCAATCATTATTATTCTTTCCCAGACATAACTGTTCACACAGCATACTCTGGCCCGCGGGCCAAATCCACTCTGCTGCATTTTTTACTGCCTATAAGCCAAGAGTGTTTTTTACATTTATAAGTGGCTTTAAAAAACCCCAAAGAAGAGTAGTATTTCCTGACATGTGAAAATTCTATTCACGTCTCAGTGTCCATAAATGAGGTTTTCCTGGCACACAGTCAAGCCTGTTCATTAATGGATTGTCCACGGCTGCTTCTGAGCTGCGAAGGCAGAGTGGCTGAGATAGAGACCATCTGGCCTGCAAAGCCAAAAATATTTACTACTTGGCTCCTTCCAGAAGAAATTTGCCAGGCGCTGGGATGACATGAGCTCTGGGCTCCAGGAGGGCACCAGGCTAGATGTGAAGGAGATGTGAGGACAGGTCCCACCCTGGAGAGATCCTGCAATTCTGTGGGATGAGAAGCAGTTCACAGCAAATTATTATTATTTTAATTGTTTAGTTTTAATAACATAAAACTAAAGAATTCAGTGGCATTTAGTACAAGCAGAATGTTGTACAACTACTACCTCTACCTAGTTCCAGAACGTTTCCATCACTCCAAAAGGAGACCCTGTCCCCATTCCTCCTCCCTCCACCCCTTGCAACTACTAATCTGCTGTCTCTATGGATTTGCCCTTCTGGACATTTCACATAAATGGGGGCATACACTACATGGTCTTTTATGTCTGGCTACTTTCACTCAGCATGTTTTCAGGGTTCACCCATGTTGTAGCATGAATCAGGGCCGCATTCCCAATATGAAGAGAAAAGTATGCATAGTGCACAGAGCCTGCAATCTGGTAGGGGCCCCTTAGGGACTGCCATGGGACCACCACCCATATTACAGATGGGGATACCCAGTGCCCCCTTCCCACACAGAACCCACTGCCTCCGAGGGGTGAACAGACAGGGAGAGGGTAGGATGCAGCCTTGAGGGAACACAGGGTAGGGAAGGTTCCCTGTTTCAGGGAGAGGAAGGCTGGCAGAGGTGGGAGTGGTGGGGCTGGGGAAGGAGTGACGGGGAGTGGGGCGGGGAATGCCTCAGAGTCAAATGAGGAAAGGAAAGCTTGGTGGCAGTGAGAAGGGTGTTAGGCTGACTATGGGCAGGGGCAGTGGGGAGAAGGTGGCAAGGCCACTGTCAAGATCTGTTGGTGGGGCAGGGTGGTCAAGGGCAGGATGGAGAGAGGCAGCCACTTGCAGGAAAGCCAGGCTCACAGGAAAGTCAGGAATAGGGAGATGTGCTGACACGGAGAGGAAGCTGGATTTTCTTGAAGGCTTCATTCTGCAGGGGATGGATTCAGGTGGATCATTGATCAGAGCTCCTGATGGGGCAGCCTGAAGGCAGAAACCCCATAAAAAAGCTTCTGTGGGAAGGCCCAGGATATATCCTTGGAGAATGGCTCCATTCAGCACAGCTTGAGAGCAGGACAGGAGCCCAGCGTGGCTCCATGTGCCAATCATGCTCCTGACTGATTGGGTCATGGGACCAGTGATTTCCTACCCCATTGCTCCAGGGGCTCCAGACCCAGGGAACAGACCTCCCTGTAAAACCTGAGCAACAGCCAAGTCATCAGGTAGGAGAGTGACAATGAAAGAGAGCCCTGGAAAGGCGACCTGGCCTCATACTATGAAGGGGGGCGCTCAGGGTGGGGGCATCAGCTAGGTGCTTTGGGGGGCTCCAGGTGGCCTTGCAGAAGTGAACCCAACCTGAGAAAGTGCTTTCCTGAGTCAGACAGCAGCCACAGAGCCCAACCCTCTTCTTCACAAATGGTTTCTCAGGACTCATCACTTGCTGGGTTTTGAAAAAGCCTTTGGTGGGACTGATAAAACCCTGGGGCTTGTCACCAGGTCCTCACACATGTGATCAAGCTCTTCGTCAGGAGCTGTGCACCAGCCTGCGCTTCTCTCTTGAATGTCTGGAACCCAGTGCAGGGCTCCCAGCTGGGCACTGCTGACACTTAGGGCCATCTTGGGCACTGTAGGATGTTGAGCAGTGTCCCTGGTCTCTACCTGCCAGATATCGGTGCATGTGGGACAACCAAAAATGTCCCCAGAGATGGCTGAATCACTTAGGATGAGCAGCACTGCTATATACTGATGCAGGTACAAGGGATTTGCAGGGCCAGGCGGTCTGAGCCTCGCTGGACTCTTCCTCCAGTTATGAGGGCCCCACATACACTGCAGGTGCTGAGAGCTCCTCTGGGGAAGAAAACAGTTTGTTGTTTGGGGCAAAGCCCTCGGTTCTCAAGGCACTGGTCGTGGAAATGCAGACAGCAGATCCAGCTACTTCCATTCCATGCTTACCAGAGCCTGCAGGGTGGCATCTGAGCTGAGAATAGGCCTGCTCTGTGCTAAAATGAACTCCTGTGGGTGAGCCTGCAAAGTCCTGCCTGTCCTAACTACAAGCAGATGGTGAAACGATGCCCAGCCCTGTGTGGGCTCCTTCTTGGAGCAACGGGCCTCTCTCTATGCTGGGATCCGAGCAGCACCCAGGTCCAGGGCCTGCCACAGAGGCAACCCAGAAATGCACATTCACACCCTGAAGAACCAGTGGTCCTTTTTGAACTCAGGACAAGTGTAATTTCTTTCTTCGTGGTAATTTCTTTTTTAAAAACCCTCACCCAAGGATATTTTTTCCACTGATTATTTTAGAGAGAGTAGGGGGAGAGAAGAGAGAAACATCGGCGTGAGAGACACATTGACGGGTTGCCTCCCACATGCTCCCCAAAGGGGAATCGAACCTGAGACCCTTCAGTCCGTGGGCAGATGCTCTAACAACTGAGCCAAACCCGCCAGGGCCATCGTGGTGATTTCTAAGGAAACAGTCAGGCCTGGCATCTTGGGGACAAGAAGGAATGTCTTGGGGATGTAGGGCCTACTTGCTCTCTGGTTCTGCGATTACCAGTGCAGGGCCCAGTGACCTCACACGTCTGGTATGTGGTCTCAGCACACTGCAACTTTTCAAAGCCAATCTAAAAATATCCGGTTGGTGCTATTATACATTGGAGGAGGAGGAAACGTGCTCTCTTGGAGGGGAGCTATTGTGTAGCTGCTCCTGGGGCTGGCCAGGAGCACTTGCATGGCCTCCATGCACAAGAGCGGCTGGTGTGCCTGGTGGATCATGTGAGCCTGGGGGTGACAGGAGAGAGGAAGCGGGAACTGGGTGCCAGCAATGATGCGATGTAATCTGGCCTTGGGTCTGAGGAGGCCACATGTTTATGCCATCTGCCCACCAGGCCAGAAAACCCATAGCACTGGGTTTTGTGGGAAAGGTCTCTACTTCCTCGGAAACACATTTTACCCCTTTATAACATAAAATACACATTTCTAATATAAGTGTACACTTTGGAAAAAATATATGGAACTACGCTAAAAGTTTACCCAAAAGAAGAAAAAACATAATGATAACCCTATAAATCAACCCTGCCCCCAGTCATGGTTTCTAGGTAAAACTAAAGAAGGTCCACCCACCTTCCTCTGATGGGGTCCCAGGGGGGCACTGTGTGCCCAATAGGTAGTCCCCACCCTGTCAAAGATGCTGAGAAAGGGGAAGGGGATGTATGGCCGTCCTCCAACTGTCCTTGTCTTTGAGGTTTGTTTTTTTTAAAATATATCTTTATTGATTTCAGAGAGAGGAAAGGAGAGGGAGAGAGATGGAAACATCAATGATGAAAGAGTCACTGATTGGCTGCCTCCTGCACGCCCCCGACTGGGGATTGATCCTGCAACCCGGGCATGTGCCCTGACCAGGAATCAAACCCTGATCGCCTGGATCCTAGGTCAGTGCTCAACTGCTGAGCCAAGCCTGGCCAGGCTGAGGTGCTTCTTGAGTCAAAAAAGCTTTTAAAATTGAAGACATCCAGGGTTGAGCATCCTACCTAGCCAGAATTTTTAGAAGGTGCATATTTTATGTAAACAGGATGGCTCTTCTCTCAGGATGTACGGTAAATATTTTAGGAAGAATAGTAATGATATACAGATAATGTATTGTAGAATTGTATACCTGAAACCTGTATACTATTATTAACCAATGCTGTCCCAACAAATTTAATTTAAAAAAAAAAGAAAAAAAAGAATGGTGATAACATTATACAATGACTATGGCATGTACCAACCCCACACCAGGATCACTGTGGCTTCCCACTCTTCCCATTGCTTGCACTGCTCTAAGAAACAGACAGATGTGCCATTCCTATTTCAGATGAGGAAATTGATGGCAAAAGTCAGCCAACCTCCATGAAGTCTGAGAGCAGGTTGTTGATGTGGCCCTGGGCTTGAACCCAGCACCCCTACCCCAGCCCACACCCTGCTTGTCAGGCTCTCAGTCCCTGAAGCCTGGGCTCCTTCTTCAGACCCATTCTCAGTGCCTGGAGTCAGGCAAACTGGCCCAGGACTTTTAGGGGTGCCTACCACCCTGGCCTGATCCCTCTGAGTTCACACCTGGCCCCTGGAGCATCCAACACAAAAACTGAACAAGCCTTGAAACAGATAGTATTAGGCAAATAACGTTGTGCTTTCAGAACCCAAAGCCCTGTAGAATGAGCTAAAAACACAATCGCACTCGCCCATCTCCCATGTCAACAGGTGAGCCCTGGGTCAGGATCCCCTGGAGAGAAGTTCCCCAGCCTTGCCATGCAAGGTGGGCGTCCTTCCAGCCAGGCTGAGATGGCCAGACCTGGAATAACATCATCGCCTCCAGATTCACCTACATCTATCCTTTCTCGTTGGAAACTTGCAGGTTGTTCTTGTGGTTTGGTCTGGGTTGTGGGGTTGGCCTTCTCTGTTTTCCTGATCTTATAGCCACAGGGACCTCATTTCCCAAGTGTTTATGGTTCACATGCAATCTCATTCATTCATTCACTTGATAATTTATTGACCAGCTGCTGTGTGCCTGGCACCATTCTGGCCTCAGAGACTCCACCTTCCCTGAGAGGCTCTGACAGCCCTGCAGGTTCACTTTGGCCAAGATTGGGAGCCCCTTAACCCACCTGTTCGGCTGCCACCTCCTGTGGCCTTGATGCTACCGCTACCTCTGCAATGCCACCATTGGGTGAAGCCTCGGTTTCCCCCTCAGCCCATGAGCCACAGAGAACTTCAAGATCTCTTATGTCTGGTCAGGCACCTAGTTGGAGGAATGACTGGTGTTGCGCGGGAGAGGCTGAGATTGATAAAAGAACACTGGCAAATATTAGGGCACAATGGAGCATAAAGATGGGGTTGTCAGAGTGAGATCATCCCCTGCTTCCTGGCCACCCGTTCCAGCCAGGTGGGGAGAACAAGACACCCAACAGCAATTGGAAGCTGCTGCTGGCATAGTGGCCCCATTGCTTGGAACCCAAATAATTTTTCTCCCAAGTGTTCTCCATGTTCCTGGGTACCTTTCTACATAAAAGCACTTGGCCCAAGCCCACTGACAGGTGGTGCCCATCTGGGGACATGGACAGTAGTCAGACCCTGAAAGAGGTGGCCTGAGAGGTGTCCTACAGCTGTGCCAGGCCTGCATGGAGCAAGGGGCTGTGTGGGCAGTGTCCCCGCCCAGGTGGCCCGTGATCCAAGGACGCTGGAGGACCTGTTCTACCTGGTCTGCTAAGCAAACAGCCCTGGGACATCAAGTCAGGGCTGGGGTTTTCCTGCGTGGAAATGTCGAGAAATATCCCCTGGCCTTCGTGGGAGGGCTGGAGGTATAAGGCTACTGTCAGCTGTGTTAATTGGGACTAACTGGTTTCAGATTCCTCTCCTGTAACATTAGGGAGAAAACCCCTGCCTCCCAGGGCTGACGATGAAATGACTGAATCAGGGGCCTGCAAACTTGTTCTGTGAAGGGCCAGATAATAAATATTTGGGCTCTGTTGCAACAGCTCAACTCTGCTGTTGTAGGGTGAAGCAGCCACAGATGATCTGTACACAAACAGACATGGCCGCGTGGAGGACACCCTCCAGGTGTGGGGGTGAGGCAGGCTTGGACATGGACTTCTACGGGGGTTGACAAGTGACGGCCAGCTACTTGTTTCTGTTTCTCCTGTGAGCTAAGAGTGGTTTTAACATTTATTTTTAAATGCTTGGAAAAAAATCAAAAGAAGAATATTTTATGACATGTGTAAATGATATGAAATTCAGCTTTCAGTATCCACGAATAAGGTTTTGTTGGCATACAGCCACATCTGCTTACACATGGTCTGCGTCTGCTTATGACTAAAAAGCACAGCTGAGTCGTTATTGTGTCAGAGACTTCCGGCAGAGCTGAAAATACTGACCCTCAAACGGGCTGTTTACAGAAAAATTACACCCCCTTCTCCCTGTGGGGACTACGGCAGTGCTGGGAGAAGACGCCGATACTCAGACACATGATGGGTGAGGATGAGAGGGCGTGAGTGTCACACAGGCTGACTGGCCTCCCCGAGCACAGCTGGAACACTGAGAAGACACCAGAGACAGACAGAGAAGCCTGATCCCTGGGAATTGGAGGGGGCAGGAGGTGGGGAAGTGAGACGCACAGCTGATTTGCTTTCCATAGGGCTGGTGTGGAGGGAGCATTGGGTTTAGGAGGGGGCGGCCTGTTCCAGGAAGGGAAGATGCCCGGTGAGGAAAAGGAAGCAGGGCAGGAAGTGGAGGAGTCTCCCCCAACCCCATGGCTCCCCAACTCATAGATGATAGAATGGAGGCTCTCCAGGACCTGGCTGACACCCAGCCTCTGGCTTGGTTCTGTTCTCTTCCGGTTGGCCATGGGGCTTGGAGCACTCAGCACCCTCTTGACATCCAGTGCTGGCTGGCTGGACAGATGAATGGATGGACAGACGGATGGGCTGAAGGCATGTACAGAGAGTCAAGAGATGATGGGACATGATGCTCACCCACCTAGTTGCCCCCAGTTCATTACAGGCTCTGTCAGAATCCAGAATGGTACCGACTATGAGACACATAGATAGAAATGCTGAAAATACAGAAAGGACTCCTGGGGCAAGGATATTCACCAAGGGCCAAAGTTTCAAGACAAACTGTGACAGGAGTGGGGGTTGGGGTGAGGTGGGGCAGGGGAATCTTAAAAAAAAAAAAAAGAGAAAAGAAAAAAGAAACCAAGTAGAAACAAGTTATTGCATTTCATATTTCCCAAAGTTTTGGTTTAGGTTATGATGAAACCATGTGCTAGATGACAGAAGAAATAAAAAACCGATCAAGCTTTGGGGGGTGGGGCGGGGCCGTCCTGCCTCCTTCTTATTGCATCAACAGTGTGAGGAAGGCATCAAGGTCCTTGAGGGCTCATCCATTTGACACCCAAATCATTCTCTTTGGGGTTTGCTGGGTTCTTTTTCTCAGGTTTTTGAGTTGCAAAATAAATATACTTACTGTTTTAAATATATCCTGTAGATTCCAATAATATTGTTTTTGTCACTGACTTTTAGAAAATCTATAATTTTGGTTTGTAGATCCCCTTTCATCCAAGAATTACTTAACAGAAGTTTACTTTTACTTTTAAAAGAATTTCCATGTGGAATGGCCTTTAAAAAATTAATTTCTAGTTTTATCACATTGTTAAGAATGCCGCTTGTAATATTTCTACTTTTGGAAGTTCTAGATACTTTCTCTGTGACCTTATAAGGAATGAATTTTGTGAATATGCCATGAATACTTAAGATTTATTCTCATATCAAAGTGGAGGGTTTGCAATATGGCCACATAATCTTAAGCACGTGGTCTGGCTATCTTACATCCTTGCCTTTTGCTGTCCACTCAACCAGCCTTGCACTATACAGGGTGGGGCAAAAGTAGGTTTACAATCATGAGTACGTGAAACACAGTTTATTCCTGTATTATTATTTACTTATTATTATTATTTTCCATATGAACAACTGTAAACCTACTTTTGTACCACCCTGTACGTTTGTATCTGTTTCTCCTGGTATCTTCTACAATTTCCACTTTGTAAAGGCAGTGGCTATGTTGTTTGATGGATACATATTGACAACTATTATACCTGGAGTATAAACTGAGGTTTTTGGCACTGTGATGAATCTTGTTGCATGTGAAGTTCAGAGGCCCAATTTCTACTTTCTCCATGTCAAAATTACAGCTCTGCTCCTTTTTTCTACCTGCCTCTTCCACCCCTGCCTATCCCTTTATTTTTAGCTTCTGGAACCACTTTGGTTTAGATGTGTCTTGTTAATAAGGCATGTAGTTGAACTTTGCTTTGTGAGCCAAGGTGAATATCCTCTCCTTTTAATAGGTGGATTGAGCCCATTTAAACATCGACTCATTCCCTCCATCATCAGCTCTCTGTCTTCTCTGCTACCTGTGAGTGTGGCTGAGTGACTGGAGGCTGGAGCAATTCTCCAGGCCATTTAAAAAAAAAAAAAAAAAAAAAAAAAAAAAAAAATATATATATATATATATATATATATATATCTTTATTGATTTCAGAGAGAGGAAGGGAGAGGGAGGGAGACAGAAACATCAATGATAGAGAGTCATTGATTGGCTGCCTCCTGCACGCCCCTGACTAGGGATCGAGCCCGCAACCTGGGCATGTGCGCTGACTGGGAATTGAACCCTGATCGCCTGGATCCTAGGTCGACGCTCAACCACTGAGCCATGCCTAGCCGGGCTCCAGGCCATTTTTGATGACTTCTTAAAATCCTGCACCCTTTGCAAGACTTTCAGCCTCACTTTGCAACTGATTTGCATTCAGGAGAGAGGACCCACTGGTTCTGGTGGATGGACAGGAATGAGCTGTGTTTAGGCTGAGCCAAGAGGGGAGTGTGAGTGAAGGGCTCATTCTGTAAGTGGGTGGCTCATTATGGGACTTTTCTCTTAGGATGACATTTGCTTCCCTACATAATTCCCACGCTGCACGGACTCTGGTGCTGGTAAGAAGAAGAGCAAGGCCTTCTGGTACATTATGTGCAGCAAAACCAAGCATCTGCACTCATGAGGAAAGGGAAGCTCCCTGGGATGGGCTGCAGGAGAGCCTGTGGTCTCCAGAGCATCCCCTCTACCCTCCCTACAGATGCTACATACAGTCTCTCTGCACCCTTGGGGAGGGGGTTGGCAAATCTGTCATCCTGGGGCTCCTTGTCCCTTCTCCCCGTGAGTCAACACTACCGTGTGGCTCTGGTGGTTGGGGTGAGAGAGAGAAAAGGTTGAGAATCCAAGTGGAGGCTATAGGGGCCTGCTAAAGATACAGTCTTGGGTCCCCTCCCAGACTTGTAGAATTTCTGGAAATGCTAAGAAAACTAAATTCTTAAACCAGAGATGGAGGGGGTTCTTCAGATTCCTGGAAGGGTAAGAACTGACTGCTCTAAGGTGTATTATGGGTGTGAAGTCTCTTTGGGGAGAAATAAAGCACAAGGATGTCTACTTATACCACTCCCTCTTTCCTGAGCATCTGAAGTAGGGGTCAAGATAGTCAAGGACTGGACAGAGCAGAGCTTTATCCTCTGTATACTTAGTTTAATCAGACTGCTTTCCTAATGCTTAGCCCTGAGAGACAGGAAACTTTCATACTCCAGGGCTTCATACCAAGATCAGCTGCTTCCCACCTGCACCCTGACCTCAGGTGGGTCCAATCCTTGTCTGTCACTCAATGGCCTTGATCTGCCAAGCACAGTAAGGTGAAGGGTTGAGGGAGCAGAAACCAGGTCTCCATGATGATGCAGAAACAGGCACAGGAGAAGAAACCATTGCTGAGAGCTTGCCTCTTGGCTTTGCATCCTCACAGCCCTGAGAAGCAAGGGTCTGTCTGCCCATTAGACAGGTAGGGAAACTGAGCTCAGAGGTGTAAGTCCACTTCCTTGCAAGGGACTGCACTGCATCCTAACAAGGGCTCAGCCAGTCTGGTGCTCTGGATACCACCCCAGCTGCAGGACGCTATCACCTGTACACATCAGTGGGGCCATGTGGCCAGAGCCCAGGAAGTGGTAGAAAACATTTGAGAGGATGAAACAACAAAATATGGTGACAGCGAAGAAAGATCAAAGACCACTGGAGATGGCACTGCTGAATGAAATGGCGAAGTGGGAGAAGGTGAAGGTGTGTTACGTTAAAGTTCAGTTTGCCATGTCCTTACCTGCCTGAGATTTGCTTTACACACCTCATTGAGGTAGTGGGAGCTTGTCTAAGCTGGGGGTCCGCAAACCTGTTGACCAAATCAGGCTTGATTTTTTTTTTTAAATAAACTTTTTAGATTTACAGGAAAGTTGTAAGAATATTACAGCGAATTCCTGTATACCCGACATTCAGTTTCTCCTGTTGTTAACAGGATAATGATGCGTTTGTCATGACCTATAAACCAATATTGATATGTTATTATTAACTAAGTTTACACTTTGTTTATTTGGATGTTCTCTGTTTTTCCCTAATGTCCTTGCTTTTGGGTCCTTGATAGTTTTGAGGACGGTCAAGTCTTTTGTAGACTATCTGTCAATTTGGGTCTGTCTGATGTTTCTTCCTACTGCCTGTTTTCTAAATCAGGTTTTATTGGCACACAGCCCCACCCATTCACCACGTACAGTCTGTAGCTGCTTTTGCTCTACAATGTAGAGCGAGTAGATGGAGAGCTGAGTTGTTGCAACAGAGACTGCATGGCCCTAAAATCCGGAAATACTAATTACGTAGCCCTTTACAGAAACAGTTTGCAGATCCTGGGGTTAAGTTACTTTATAAGGCATTCAACTTAAAACTGTTTAATCCAGGATACATACCTCAAGAACGACCACTGCAAACCACTCTAGCTGATTTTATCACTCAACCTCAGGAGTTTCATCAATGAGCATAACGAATGTCTGAAGCAGGTTTCCATAGATGAAAATGGTGATGCTCAAGACAGGTGGGCTGGATAAAACATTTTGGAGACACTTGCCACCCTTGTTGGAGAAATTTCATCTATGGTCAGTTCCTTAGGGATAGGGCTTAGGTCTGACCCCAAACTAGTCTCATGTCCCACTGCTTGATCAGGGGCTCCAGCTGGGCTCTGAGAAACGGTGCTCAGGGCCACCAAAGAGGCAAGAGCTGACAGGATCAGGTCTAGGAAAGCTAGGCTCCTGTCTGCTAATACAGCACGTCTGACAGAATTTGATGGAAACTTGCATGCTTTATAACCCTCTCTTCCCTTGCTACTGATAGCAGCAAGACACAAGCTCTGCAGGAAGAAACCTGGAAGTTGGATGTGGCAGGTCCCAACAAGGACCACTCCAGATGGGGAGCATTCCAGATGTGTAAAGTCCACTCTGCATTTAATTGTCCTAAAGTTCACATAACATAAAATTCACCATTTTAACCATTATAATGTACAATTTGGTGACATTTAGTACACTCTCTATGTTGTGCAACTGTCACCTCTATCTAGTCCCAGAATATTTCATAACCTCAAAAGGAAACCCTGTACCCATGACCAGTCACTCACTATTCTTCTGTCCCCAGCCCTTGGCAACAACTAATCTGCTTTTTGTCTCTATGGATTTACCTTTTCTGGACATTTCATATAGATGGGGGTCATAGAATACATGACCTTTGGTATCTGGCTTCTCTCACTCAACGAGTAATCTCCATTGTATCCACTCTGCTTTGAAAAGCGGCAGTAGGAGCCTGTTTGCCCTGTGTGTCACTCCATCTTCCTTGTGTTAGGGAGCCATCGCTGGTGCTAACCTGAGTCCAGGAGGACCACTGTATCCAAAGGCCGTGCAATAACCCCAATGGTTGGGGTAAAGTGCCCCCGGACACCTCTTTTTTGGGAGGATGCAATTCTCTCTTTGACTTTCCATCACGAACCTACTTCCAGCCTTTGCTTCTTTGGAGAGCCCCTCCCTGGCATCTACCATTCTCTTCATGGGGCAGCTGTGGAATGGGCATGGAAGCCTACCCATGCACAAGAGGACTGCCCTGGGATCTCCACAGGTGTCCCCCTCCCTTGGTGTCACCGTGGCCTCATCTCAGCATTCCTGCTCTTCCACAGCTGACACCCGGGCTGCTGAGTTAGATTAGCTTGCTATAAAAAACAAATGGTTCCTGAACAACAAATGGCCCTTCAGAGCATAAGGGTACAGAGTAGCAGGAAATGGCCACAGGACATTCCAGATTTCTCCCAGCAGGCCTTGGGGCAGGATTTAGCTAGATGACAGTGGCAAGAGTACTCCAGACTAAGGAATTCCAGCACGTGCACAAACGCCCTGAGACTGAAGAGATCAGGGGGCAGAGCAGAGAGGTTGATTTGCTATAGGTGACAAAGAACATAGGCAGCTGAGCTGGGCTGCCTGGTCCCACTCCTGACTTCCTAGTAGGGGGCAGCTCTTGGCCCTGAGGTTCTACAGGTGGTAAACCAGTCCAGGCACTTTGGCAGAATTGGAGATCTTCCCTTAGGAGCTGTGTGTCCTTGTCATCTTCTCTCCCTTCCCTACAATCTCACCGAAATTCACCAATGAGTAGCTCTGTCCAGGTTATGGGGTCTTGTGGCTCCCTGTACTCTGTCCAGAGCCCCAGGCCAGATTTTCAAATGCACATCCTAAAGGTGCCTAAACTAGAGCACATTTCTCAGCCTGTCACCCCTGGCATTTTTGGCCCTGGATCATTCTTTGCGGAGGGGGCTGCCCTGTGTACTGTAGGATGTTGAGCAGCATCCCTGGCCTCTGTCCAGTAGATGCCGTTCTCCAGATGGTGCCAAATGTCCCCTGGGGGCAGAATCGCCCCTGACTGAGAACTGAGCCTCAGACTCAGTTAAAATTGGCTGCCCTGGAGATCCCCGTGTGGCCATGAAGGGCTAAATGGGACTCTATAAATTCTCATAGGTTGCTGTGACTCACTCTGCTATAAAGCGGTGATGATAACACTTAGTCTTTCCCCAGGAACCCGCCCCACCTGACCACTGACAACTAGGGCCACTCTCTCCTCTACCCAGAAGCACGGTCAGCAGCCACAAGCCAGGGTCATAGGGCTGGGCAGCGACTGGGCAGGTGACTATAAGCTTCAGACTTGGCTCCCTGGCCTTCCCAAAGTCAGACCACCTCTGGAGGCCTCGCGTAACCAGTGTCTTGGTGGGCAGCTGACTGACACAGAAGGAAACTTCAGAGGGCAGACCTGTAACTCTGGGGACAGGGCACTGGAGCCACTTCATCATGGATAATAGCTAGAAAACAAATGGGCCATGAGAGCCTGTGGTTGTTCAATGCCCGGCCACATTCCTGCCCCAAACAGTGAGGCAAATACAGCCAATAGATGGACAGATACTCCCACCTACCACCCAGCCCTGGTGCAACAAAGCATCTGGAACATTTGGAAAGGGCAGTGGCTGTGGGATATCTTGGGCCCGAGTGACGCTTCACCTTTTAATCAACTCCTGCAAATTCCAAGGAGGCCTTTCTGGGTGCCTAAAATATACCCCATAATTTCACTCTTCTCTTAGACACAGCATTCCCAAAAATATAACTTCCCCCTTTCTCTAAAATAGCCTTAGATCACTGCAAAGAGTCAGGGCTCTGCGCTTTTATGCAGCAGGCCAGAAAGGCAGACTCAAAGCTCTGCAGGGCACAGGAGAGGCCACCCTTGTGGCCTTTTGGATGGTAACCCCTTCTCTGGTGATCCCAGGGGCTCTCGACACCCCAGTCCTCTATGTATTCCCCCATGGACACCCTCTCATCCTTCTCACTCCCTCCTGCTCTGGTGTGGCCCCACTTTTCAGCTAGGCAGTCTCCTGGCAGTCTGTACCTGTCTGTTCCCTCCTTTTCACACAGGTGGCCCCTAAGCTGCTCCCTCGTTTTTCTGCATTTTGTGACATCCTTATGGTAAGACTGAAATACCCATGCCGACTGGTTGGTATTAGGCACTGGGCTGGGAATGCCGCCTCCACCAGGGGCCATGAGAAGCTTGTCCTCATGTTCCTTTCTCTGGCTGAATAATCCCCCTCCTCCCTGCCAGCCGTGAGCTTCTAAATACCCTCCTGTTCACATATCCACCACCACAAACGCCAGCTTCCTCGGAGGGTGCCAGGACTCTGGGTGCACACTTCTGCTCTGGTCCTGTCAGCCCCAACCTCTCCCAGCAGCCATAGTGTCTTCATCCTGTTGTGCCCCCAACATACTGTGTTACCCCACAGGAAGGATGCAGGTGGCCTCCGGGCCCAGGGCGCAGCTGGAAGCCCTCAGAGATGGGGAGGAGCCCCCCACACAGCCCCTGCCACCCTCAGGCAGAGCTGTAAAAACACTCCTAGCTGTCTGTGGGACAGAGAGCTAGTGAGCCCCACACAGAGCTGAAAGGCAAAGCCCGTCCTGCCAGGATCTACATCACAGATCTCCTTTCCAGTCCATCCAAAACTGCTTTAAAACCCTATAATCCTCACACCAATTCTGACAAAGGGTAGTTATTTCCTACACACCAAGCAGTTCTCTGACACCAGCTGGGTGTCCTACAATTCAACTCAATTCTGATACTATCCACCTGGAGATAGTGTCAGATCCCACAGGTAAGGCTTCAGTTCCAAAAGACTGCCTCCCACATCCCCTTCAGATGCCAGTTGCATGTCCAAGTTGTAACCTGTGCTTCTGACCAAATGGGTATAAATCAGAGGTTCCCATGACCCTCTCTTTAGATTCTATTAATTTGCTAAAGCAGCTCACAGGACTCAGGAAACCAGTTTACTTACTAATCATCGGTTTACTGTAAAATGATACAACTCAGTAACAGCCAGATGGAAGAGATGCACAGGGCAAGGTACGGGGAAGGGGCAAGGAGCTTCCACGTCCTCTCTGCCACCCTCCCAGTACCGCCACGTGTTCACCAAATCAGAAGCCCTCCCTTTTTTGGGGGGGGGGGTTATGGAGGCTTCATTACACAGGTATGATTGTTTAAATCACAGGCTATAGGCTACTAAGTCAATCTCTAGCCTCTCTGCCCTTCCCGCAGGTCAGGGAGTGGGACTGAAAATTCCAACCCCCTAATCATATGGTTAGTTCTGAGAATTGGCCCCATCCTTAGGTACTTTCCAAAAGTTACCATTAACATAATAGAAGACACCTTTCTCACTCTCTCCACTTAGGAAAGTGTAAGAGTTTTAGGAGCTCTGTGCCACCCTCCCAAATATTTCTTACTATAAACCACAGTAGCACAGACCCTCATGAATAAATGTTTATGGATATATGTGTCTATACATGGCACAAGTATAAATGAAGAAAGATTTGAGGTGGTGATACAAGTCATCTGGAATGAGGATGGGAAGCTTTACCTTACATTTAGGAAGACAGCTCAGCAGAAGGTGGGAAGAATGACTGCAGAAACTGTGGAATGATCTAGAATGTTCAACGTGTACTCATAGGTATAAGGGCTCAGCAAACTTTTCCTGCAAAGGGCCAGGTGGTAAATATTTTCAGCTTTGTAGGCTGTATGGTGTCTGTCACAACTGCTCTGCTTTGCTGCTGTGGCCTGAAAGCAGCCACAGACTATTTATTATGTAAATAAGTGGGCATGGCTGTGGGCCAATAAAACTATTGAAACAGGTCAGACAATATGTGAGGGGTGTGTCTGTGTGCCAATAAAACTTTATTTATAGAAATAGGCAGATTTGCCCGGCCGCGCGTGGCTCAGCGGTTGAGCGTCGACCTAGGATCCAGGCGATCGGGGTTCGACTCTGGGTCAGGGCACATGCCCGGTTGAGGGCTTGATCAATGACTCTCTCATCATTGATGTTTCTATCTCTCTCTGTCCCTCTCCTTTCCTCTCTCTGAAATCAATAAAGATAAATAAAAAGAAAAAGAAAAAGAAATAGGCAGATTTAACCTGTGGGCTGTAATTTGTCAATTCCTGGTATATACAAAAAGAAATTAAACCTCAAATAAGAAAAAAGACACTAAAGACAAATGAAACATTATATAAAAAAAGCAGGGAAAAAGCACTCAGGCGGAACTAAAAGTGATAATAAAATGTACCACATTTTTTTTTTTTTGCTTGGCCGGCATGGCTCAGTGGATGAGCATCGACCTATGATCCAGGAGATCTGGGTTCGATTTCTGGTCAGGATACATGCCCAAGGTTTCGGGCTTGATCCCTAGTAGGGGGCGTGCAGGAGGCAGCTGATCAATGACTCTCTCATCATTGATGTTTCTATCTCTCTTTCTCCCTCTCCCTGAAATCAATAAAGAACTATTTAAAAAACAAAATAAAATAATAAAATGCGTCACATTTTTGCCCAAGTGCAGTGGTCCCCTGCAGCAAAAACCACCACAGCAGTCCTGGTTTGTTTCCTGTTGGGGAGATGCTTACAGAAGAGCAGTTCAACCAAGCCAACACCTGGCATCAGGCTCAGAAAGTCACCCCACGAGGACAAAGACGGAGGGGTGACAAAATTCCAGTGCAAAGAAATAAGTGCTTACGGCATTAAAAACCCCACTAAAAGTGCTTTCATTACGTTCACCTGCAAGAAACCCCACAGGGAGCGTGTGACTTTTTAGTTCTGGGGGTCCTCAAATCGGCCACTGCATTTTCGGGCACTGATGAGCAGCTCTTAAAATAATATTTTAAGAAGTTGCTCAGTTCTCCTGGAAGACCAAACTTGGATGGAAAAGATGATACTTGCACCCAAGTGTGCTTCATTGGCGATGGATGGCAAAGACCCTAGGATATTTCTGGTTGTGGGTGGGCAGTGACCATTCTCTTGGCTGTTGCTGGCCTGGGGGTGGGGGTAGGGAGTAGACCAACACCAGTCACCTCTTCCAGAAAGTGAATGAGAACATCAGCTGGAATCGCTCCCTGGCTCGCCAGCCTCCACGAGATGCAAGGGATGGCACTAAATACAGTTGGGTTGATGTATAACAATAGCAAGATGTTACCAAAAAAAATGAATCTGAAACTACTTAGGCATAGAACCTTGAACATCTGTTAAACTAAAATCAGTCTCTGCATGCAGTTGGCCTGAAACTTATTCTCAACTGGTATGATCTGCCCCTCTAGGGACACTTAGTGATATCTGGAGACATTTTTGGTTGTCACAACTGGGGAAGGAGGTGCCACTGGCACCTGATAGGTAGAGGCCAGGGCTGCTGCTCAATACCCTACAGCGCACAGGACACCTCACCCCAGAGAAAGGATCCATCGGAGCCTAGATGTTGGTGGCGTGGAAGCATGGCCTTTGTCACTGGGTGTTTCTGTCTGAGGCCTTAAGTTGACATGAGGCCTTATTCACCCTCCCGTTCTCTGTGATTTGCCTGTCTTTGTCCCCCTCCTGCCCGGGGGCTCTGGCCTTAGCACCTACATCCTTTGGGCTGCTCTGTCAACCTGAGGCCCCCCAAACATCCTGGGAAGGCCACATAAGGGACAGAAGCAGCCAGAGATCCCATCTCCCTCATGGGCTCTCAACAGCCCAGCGTTCAGGACACAGGGCATCTTCTCTTCCTGTCCCTGCTCCACCATATCTCCCTATACTATCCACTCTCCTGGGATCCCATCCTGGATCTCCCTCCCACACTGATGGGTGACCCTGATGTTTGTACTGCTGAACTTCCAGCCAACCACCCAGCCTCTAGGATGGCCCAGGCCAGCCAGAGCCTTGATCATGGGCCAGGGGGTGGGGAGACAACTTCTGAGAGCTCTAAAAAGCAGATGGGTGATTATCAGGGGCTGGGGGGAGAGGAAATGAGGAGTGGCTGCTAATGGGGTTTCCTTTTGGGGGTGATATAAATGTTCTAGAACTAGAGAGAGATGCTAGTTGAACAACATAGTAAATGTGCTAAAAAACAGTGAGCTGTTCACTAGATATTGGTGAACTGTATTTCAAAAGAGCTGTTAAATAAAAACCCTAATTGCAGAGGTACACTTCTCATTCCAGAACCTTCTATCTCTGTCATCCTGGCTGAGTGGCTTCGCCTGTGTGGTCCCAACACTGGGCAGTGGTTGGCCCTGTGGAGGGAAGATCATCTGGGTAGGTGTCTGTAAGGGCATAGGTCAAGGTGGATGATGACATGTGGTTCTGGGTGACCTGCCTAGGCTGGTGCCTTGGTGTTGACAGAAGATACTGGGAACAGACCCAGCAGCCCAGCAGGTGGAATGGGGCTGGGTACAGTCTGGGGTCATGTGAGACTGAGTCTGTGGGGCCTTAAGTGTGGGTTGATGCTTAGGACCAGGTTTACACAGATCCCAGTCCCAGGAGAGGCTCCTCTGGGGCCCCCACAGGCAGGTTAGAGGCAGCAGCAAGCTCCAGGGCCTCCTGGGTCCTATATCTCGCTTCCTCCGGTCACCAGTCTCCTGTGGGTATGCTGGGCAGTTTGGAGCATCACTGTGTCTCAGCTTCCTCTCTCTGTGTGGGCCAGGGCACAGTGGCTACACGAAGGCCCTGAACCCTGGCACAGAGTAGCCTCTGGCCACTTGGGAAAACAGCCTGACTAGCAAGGATCCTCATTTCATTTCTGCTTTCGAAATTAAAACCCTATGCTCATTTATGAATGCTGGTGGCATTTGTTATAGTTCAGGAAAGACAAAGAAAACCTGGGCCTTAGGCCCTCCGTCTTCAGCCTTGATGCTGAGGTCTGCGGCCAAGGAAGAGGCATATGCCCTGGGAGCATTTGTGGCCAGCCCAGTGGCCAATGCCATAGGCTGCTGCATCTGGAGGGGTGAGATTTCCTGAGGGCACCTGGGATGGGTGATGGACCCCAGTGCGCAGGAAGAACACCCCAGACTGCTCACTGACCTAGTGAGACTGCCGTCTCATCTTCACCTTCAGTGTTCCTGAACTTGGGCAAGTCCCACATACATGTCCTGTTTGGGAAGGGGGCTGGTTCAGAGGGCAGGCTGCAGCGTGCTAAGCACAGCCAAGTGACATTGTGTGAAACTGTGACAGTAGCAGTTAAGTGTAGCAGGCGACGAATCAGCTGATTGGAACCGGCTTTCCACAGTGCCCCCTTCCTGTTTTCTGGTCAGAATTGCACAGTGAGGCTGCAACCCGCGTCCGGGGAAGTGGGGGTGCAGGGAGGGGGAGGTGGCGCCTGGTGACACCCAAACCTCAAAACAACTCAACTTCTCCTTTCGTGGAGCTGTAAAAAGTCCCAGACACTGCCAGTGGTGCCGATCTTCAGCTGAGGTGAGGGAGGAGAGCCTTCACGAAGAGGCAGGGAGATACCATGAACTCAGGCTCGTGCTCTAGCTGGCTTCCAACCCTAGTCCAGCTGTGGCTGCCGGCAGTATGGCCTGGAGAACACAGGCTGGAGTGGGTTGATTTGCGTCCTCCCCCCCCAAATATGTCTAAGTCCTGATCCCTAGGACCTGTGAAAGGGTCCTTATTTGGACATAGGGTCTTTGCAGATATAATTAGCCTAAGTATCTAAAGGTGAGATCATCCTGGATTTAGAGTGAGCCCTAAATCCAATGACAGTGTCCTCATAAGAGAAAGGACATTAGAGACACAGAGACACATGGGGAGAAGGCCATATGGAGACACAGGAAGAGACTGGAGTGATGTGGCCACAAGCCAAGTAATGTCAAAGGGTTGCTGGAAGCTCCTAGAAGCTGGGAGAGAGGCCTGGGACCCATTCTTCTTCAGCCTCCAGAAGGAGCCAACCTGCCCAAACCTTGATTTTGGACTTCTGGTCCCCTGAACTGTGAGAATAAATTCCTGTTGTTTTAAGCCCTCTAGTTTGTAGTACTTTGTAATGGCAGCCCCAGGACACTTGCACACCAGTGCACCTCTCTGTGGCTCAGTCTCCTCATCTTTAAAACAAGCAGAGTTGTTGTGAGGGCTCAGAGAGATGAGAAATGCAAACTGTGACACCTGAAGCTTGACACTCAAGTGGGTTCGAAGGACGATAACAAATTATTCCTATTAGAAAGTGCCTATTGGCTTAGCTCAGGGTGGCTAGGGCTTACTTATGGACAAAATGGTTGGCACCTGAAAGAAAGTGACTGGGTTTCATGGAATCACAAGCTGTTCTCACCCAGGAGAAGATTCTGCCCCCAGGAGACACTTGGTGATGTCTGGGTACATTTTTAGTTGTCATAATTGAGGGGACGGGTTGCTATTAGCACTTGGTGGTTGGAGGCCAGGGCTGCTGCTCAACACCCTGCAGTGCACAGGATCCCCCCCCCCCCCCCCCCGAGAATGACCTGGCTCCAGACACCAGCAGTGCCTCGACTGGGAAGCCCAGCTCTAAATTAAAATAAACTTCTCCCTTTCCAAAAGGTGGCCCCAGGAAGCATGTTTATAGCCGTGATGTGGATTTGGCTCAAGCCGGTTTTGGAAGCGGGTGTGGACACCGCCCTCCAGCAGATCCTAACTGCTGGGGAAATTTGGCCTTGCCCACTCTTGCTGAGGCTCAAGGGAGGCAGCCAGGCGAGGTCAGAGGCATCTGACTCACAGGGTGCAGATGCCTGCCATGGAGAGTGACTAACAGCCCTCCAAGAATGGGACAGGATCCCTTGGGGCAACTGCAGGGGATGAGCAAGGAGGCCGAAGGGAGACACTGTGGGCCTCCAGGATGACTGCTAAGCCAGGGTGGCCCTCAGGGAAGAAGGCACCAGACACCGCCAGCTGTCACTCAGTGAGGGCTGTTGTGTGCTAACTTGTGTCCCCAAAAATCATGATCATGTCCTGATCCTCTAGAACCTGTAAACATAGCCTTATTTGGAATTGGGGTTGTTGCTGACGTAATTAGGATGAGGTCATCCTGAATTAGGGTGGGCCCTAAACCCAATGACTGGTGTCTTTACAAGAA
The DNA here is from genome assembly GCF_964146895.1 of Miniopterus schreibersii. NCBI lineage: Eukaryota > Metazoa > Chordata > Mammalia > Chiroptera > Miniopteridae > Miniopterus > Miniopterus schreibersii. Next base: position 73,194,511 of record NC_138105.1, on the reverse strand, counting down.
AAGGCAATGTGACGACAGAGGCAGAGATCGGGGTGATGCAGCCACAAGCCAAGGAATGCCTGGAGCCACCAGAAGCTGGAAGAGACAAGGAAGGGTCCTACCCTAGAGTCTTTAGAAAAAGCGTGGCCCTGCCAATGCCTGGATTTCAGGCTTCTGGTCTTCAGAGCTGTGAGAAAGTAGTCAGCCCTCTGAATCTATGGGGTTTGCATCGGTGGATTCAACCAACAGAGGATCAAAAATATTAGGGGAAAAAATTCCAGAAAGTTCCAAAAGCAAAACCTAAATTTGCTAGGTACTGAGCACTATGCTGAATCCACGTGAATAAAGATAGATAGGCTGTAGCCTATGTAGCAAACATAGGTTATCTGCAATGACTTCCATTTTATATAAGGAACTTGAGCATCTGGGAGTTTCGGTATCCGTGGGGGTCCTAGAACCAGCTTCCTATGGATACTGAGGGACAACTGCAAACTCCTGTTGTTTGAAGCACCCTGTCTGTGGTACTTGGTTATAGCAGCCACAGGAAACTCATCCAGGTGCCCTGGATGGTCCTTAGCTAGAAAAGGAAACTATACCCTGATGCCAATCCTGTGTCATGTCATGTTGAGATCTCGGAGCTCAGTGTCCTCACCAAGCATGGGCACACCCACCAGTCTGCCAGGTTCCATGAGGAGTGAATGACCACTTGGCAAAATGCTCCACTTGATAAACATTGGGTCTGCCCTCACATTGACATTCTTAATTTCTAATGTCACTGACTGCCTGCAACATTTTATTCAGGTCTGTGGTGCCAGGCACCAATGCATTGGCCTAGAGCACCTGTCATGGCTCCTGATGCTTGCTGGGAGGACCGTCAGGCCATTGGCTTCATCACAGCTGAGTTTCAGAGCTGGGATGGAGCCAAATTCAACCTGGGACACCCTCCTTGGCTCCCATGTCACATAGAACCTTCCCTGTGGCCCACAAGGCAATGAATGATTTGCGTGTCACCTCTCTGCCCCCACTGCCTCCCACTCTGCCCCTCATTCACCCATTCCTGGGCCCTTGCCTTTCCCCCAACACACCAGGCATGGCCCAGCCTCCCAGCTTTTGCACTGGCCATGCCTCCTCCTGCATGGCTCACCCCTCTTTCCAGGCCCAACTCAGCATCACCTTCTCGCCTCCTGCCCCCTTAATCCTTCTTCCTTGGGCCTGCTGGCTATTCTTATTGGCTCCTAGCTCTGAAATGTAGCCGGTTATTTCTCTTCCTGCCCTCTTGTCATTTGCGTGACAGTTCTGCTCAGGCAGACCTTTGTGTCCATTGTGGCTACCACATAGCCCAGTGCCTAGAACGTGCCTGGCACATGGTAGACATGTGTGTGGAATATTTGTAGAATGAATGGGTGATCAGAATAGAGAAGGGAACGCACACGGGGTACACAGTATTAGAGAGAAAAGTGTCCATTTTGAAGCTGGGTTACTCAGTAGTTTTTAAAACATTTACACAAAAAGTGACAATCTTTACATTACATATATAGGAGAAGACAGAAACAGGCTACCCATAATGGCACCAGGCCATACAGCCCCAATGAATTTCTCACTGATAATCTCAGAGATCGTCAGGGCGAAAGAGGAACTGAAATATAAGCAGCAGGCGCAGCCTAGATGTGATTTCAGTGAATTTGCACAACAACCCTCCAAGGCAGCTGCCTTGGGCCCTCAGCTTGGGGGTAATGGCAAAAGCTGGAGGTCAACGCTCCGAGGTAGGCGAGACCCCCCATACCCCCAAGGAGAGGGGGCCTGGGTTCCTGTGGACAGACAGGTTATGGCACATCTAGATAATGAGGTGTTAATTGGCAAATGACATCTCAAGCCACAGAAAGACATGGAAGAATCTTACATGCACATCCCTGAAAGGAACTAATCTGAAAAAGGAAAAACAATGGAGACAGTCAAAAGATCAGTGGTTGCCAGGAATTTGGGGGAGAGAGGGATGAACAGGCAAAGCATGGGGGATTTTTAGGGCAGGGAAACTACTCTGTATGATATTGTAACAGTGGATATGTAACACTATATGTTTGTCCAAACCTATAGAATGTATAACACAGAGTAAACCTCAAAGTAAACTGTGGACTTTAGTTTATAATGTATCAATATTGGCTTATTAATTATAACAAATGTAACACATGATGAGGGAAAGTGTGGGGAATGAGGAGGATATAGGGAACTCTTGTATTATCTGCTCAATATTGCTATAAACCTAAAACTGCTCTAAGAAATACAATAATTTATATTGAATAAAATTAATTACTAAAGATTAAAATTACTTATATGTAATTATTTGCTGTAAAGTCTTATTAAAAAAAACAAAGTCCTAGATGCCAAACCCAGAGGTACAGACCTCTGGGCCCATACATTGCCCGCGCCCTCACCAGGTGACGACGGTTAAGCTATGTTCTAAAATGTGGATGCCTCTTGTCTTAAGATCCCAAGAGTGAGGAACAGTGTGTGATCATTTCTGCTGCCATGGCATCCAGAGGGCTTACCCACAGCAACACATCAATGGCTTTCATGGAGTTTGGTCATGGGATACTGGACAGAGGGTGGAGAGTGTTTTTTCCCCCACTGACTGTACAGCACGGCCAGGTGGCCCCCTCCCATTGCCTCACTGTCCCTTAACCCCCAGGCCTGCACTATGTCTTGCTGGCTTTCTTCCATGCCACAGCCTCACTGGAAACTCTCCATCATGAACTGCTCAGTTTGGACATGCCATCCTTTTCGTTCTGGGACCTGGAGTACAGACTCCTGCCTCTCAGACATCAACAGTGTATTAATCAGGCCTTTTTCTTTTCTATATTTTGATGTTTTGACATCTAGAGCCTAGCTGACCCTGGAGGGACTGCCCCTCCTGGGGTTAGCCAATTCCCAGAGAGGGCAAAGGACTTGCCTTTGAGACATCTTCCATATGCAAACCCACCCAGCCAGAGCTCACAATCCTACCGCCCCCTCTATCAGGCTTTCACACTCAGGGCCACTATCCACCTGCCCTGATCACCCCAGGGCCAGATACTAGACAACGTGGGCAGCCCCTATACCCAAGAGCCATGAAATTATTCAAACCAGCCAATCCTAAACCTGCTCACCCTGCCTCACCCACCCCTTCCCATGAAAACCACAACAGGGACTCTTTCCCATGATTTCACCTCACACCTGCTGTTCCTGACCAACCCTGGTGCCTCCTTGTGTGGCCCTGCACAGTGTGCTGAGCCTCTTATTTCTAGCAAAGCTCCTGTTTCTAGGGAACTGTGAGTATAACAAACTATCTTCTCTCAATAATAAAACCCACATGTTAAGGCCCCTTCTGATGACTGCCCTACTCACCTCTAGCACGGGGCCGGCGCCCAGGATGGTCCTCTCAACACCACTGGCATAGCCTTTCTGACTCAGGGCAGTGAGGCAGTGGATCAGGAAGTTGGTGGTCTGTGTCTTGCCTGAGCCGCTCTCGCCTGAGATCACAATGCACTGGTTGATGCGTTTCCGGAGCATGGCGTAGTAGGCCACGTCGGCCAGAGCGAACACGTGTGGCTCTAGCTTGCCCAGCTGCTGGTTCTCATACATCTTCACGTACTTGGGATTGTAGATGGGGAGGAACTTGAAAGGGTTGACAGCCACAAGGATGCTCCCCGCATATGTGTAGATCTTCTGCTGCAGAAAGCGGTGCTTGAGGTTCTTCAGGAGGTTGGCCTCAGTCAGCTCAGGGAGGTTGCACAGGTCATCAAAGTCCGCCTGCTGTCGCGGCAGGAGGCCGCGCTCCACTAGGCGCCGGGTGGCTGTGGCCTGGGCCACCAGCTGCATGTGTACGTACTTGATGGCCCCATCTGAGTCACGCTCTTGCAGCAGGAAGTAGTAACCATCTTCCTGCGGGTGCTCATCCTGTGCCCGTCGAGGCCACAGCAGCACGCGGTGCACAGGCGAGTCGTTGGCGTCCAGCACCCACTCCTCCCCGCCTGTCTCCTTGACCTCCACCAGCACATAACGCTTGGTTCCATCCAGCCGCAGGCTGGTGATAGCGTCCTGAATGACGTCGGACGTGGTGCTGTCCTTGGTGGCTGTCACACGGCATGAGGCCTGGCTCTCGCTGGTGGTCAGCTGCGGGTAGATGTGCAGGTGGTAGGCCGCCTGCCTCTGGCAGCCGGAGCTGCCTGCCTCGTTCACACTCATCCTGCCAGCCGCCTGGCTTCAGCATGCCTCCCGGGCTCAGGGCGCGTGACCTGGAGCTGAAAGGGAGGGGGTGGCACAGTCAGAGTGGTGGGGTAGTTGTGGTAGGGAACACTGACACCCACCCCAGACAAACCACTCCAGACCTGAGGCCCAAATACCCTACCCTTGACAGGGCTCTCCCAAAAAGCCAAAGGGTGGAAAGAGCATCAGTCTGTCCTTAAATGTGACCTCTGTGGCCCTTGCAGAGTGACAGCACAAGACCCCCTCCTCTCCAAGATCAAGCCCTTTCCCTGGAGTTTATTCCATCTCAGCCCTATCCCTCCCCACCCAGGGTCAGCCTCTCAACCTGCAAGTCCAATGGTCATGGCGACGTCTCAGCTAAGCCTTTGCCAGTCCACATCCTTCCTGGCTTCTCCTCTTGGACAAAATCTCCCCCGCCAGCTCCCCAAGATGAAGACTTGGCCGCACAGGCCTTGGTTACATCCCACAATATACCAGGGAGAGCAAGAACCTGCCCTGAAACTCAGGGACTCTGAAACAGCAAGTTACCCCAAACTCCAATGACCCCAAAACTCACTTGAGAAAACTGTTCAGAGTGTATTTGCTTCTAGAAACCACAAACCCAGTCTCCTGTAAAGAACATCAGATAGATGCCCAGTCAGTCCTCCTAAGACTGCTAAGGTCAGGAGCAACAGGGAAAGACAGAGGAGACATGATGACTAAATTCAACAGGGCTCCGGGACAGGGTCCCCGATCAGGGAGAGCATAGGAATGGAAGAACTAGTGACATCTGATAATGTCAGGAGGTTAGTTAATAGCAGTGTATCAATGTAAATTTCTTAGTTGTACAAATGTGCCTGATAATGTAAGATGGTCACAACAGGGAAGGGTAGAGAAGGGATACAGGGAACTCTCTGTACTGTCTTTGCAGCTTTTCTGTAAATCTATGATGACTTCAACAGAAAAAGTTTACTTTCAAAAAATGCATGTTTCTGAAGACATTTCAGGAAAGAAAAAATGCAGCCAGTGTTGGCAACAGCAAATGTGTCTTGGAGCAAGAGGCATAAATGTGTGTGGGTCAGATGCGGACTCACTGTGTGCCACCTAAGCGTGGCTGAGGATAGAAAGATGAGCCAGACCTTGGCTCAGAGCCCAGTGGGAGAAAATGCTATGCAAACAAATGTGAGAGAGTATAAACCACAAAGACGCACATGCACGAGCACACTCATATGAATATACCCATAGTTGTGCACACATGCAAGCACAGGACAAACATGAACACATGTGCGTGCAGTTTCATGTGAACACACCCACACTCATGCACTCAAAGAACACAGGTGCACATTCACATACACGGAAGCACACACACAAACATGGACACGTATGCACAGTACTTTCATATGAACACACACATACAAACATGCACAGAGCCAGGACTTCAGGCAGAGATGACCCCTCTGTGACTTGCACTCGTGGAGATATGGCTGATGTGAACCACAATTTCCGGTGTGCAAACTGGAGGAGGTGTGAACCAGCTCACAGGCTGGGGGCTTTGGGCTGTCTCACACCCAAGCTGCCTGGATGCAGGTGGTAGAGAGGTCACATGAATGAGCCTGCTTTTTCCTTCCAGCAGACGCCAACCTAAGCAAGCAGCCATCAGAGGCAAGTTACATGATCCTGCTCCTGCAGCCTTCACCACCTGCCCTGACAAGGGTCTGACAGAGGCCTGGATGGGCTGAGGGCCACGTAGCCACCTGCACTCAGGGCCACCCCACATCCTCCAGAGAAAGCTGATCATCAGGTGCTTTTGGAGCCCTGTTGTGAACAGAGGCCTGTAGGAGACACTTACAGCTCTGGGCCCCTTGGTGGGGTTAGCAGGAGACCCTGCACTCAAGAGAATGGAGATTGGGGGGAGCATTAAAGAACTAGTTGATGCATGCCCCACCCCAGGCCAGGAGGAAGTAGATAAGGCTAGCTTAAGGCAGTGGCTGATAGTCAGGGCTGCAGGAAGGGGGAAAGCCAAAGAAAAGGGGCAGGGCCAAAACCAGCTGGGGCCCCTTGTCCACCAAAGGGTCCACCTGACTGACCTGCTGCAGCTACCGCTCTAGACGTTGTCAGAGTCCACCCAGGCCCACCATGTCTGCATCCTAGAAAATTCTTCTGCCAGACCTGTCTGGGTGGCCCTTACCTGCTTAGCCCAGCCTCACCTGGCCCTTCTCCCCATAGACCCACACTCTCCTCCCAGAGGAGCCCTCTTTTCCCACTCTCCCAAGGCTTTTAGGGGGAGGACCCTCCCATCAAACAGCTCATGTGCATTAAAGCCAGAGACACTAAGGGTAGAGCCCACTAACCTCCTTGCTTCCATGCAGCCTAAAGCTAGCCTTTCCCAGTCCCACCTGCCCCTTGGTCCACTGTCTCCACCCACACCATGGAAACCACTGCCCCCTTCCCTCAGAAGGTGCCATCAAATTCCCATTAGTTAGCACCTCTGCCAGCAGACTCTCCCAGTCCTGCTTACTTGCTGTGCAGCCAGTGTCACCTGTATCTGCCCTAGTGCAGGGACCCCTCCTGCCCTGCACCCCCTCAGGGACTGTACTCACGCCCAAGGACACCTGCCTCACCTCCATCTCACCATAGCCACCTCTTTCTGCCCTGCCTGGAACATCCAAAAGGCTAGTTCCCTGTTCTTCCCATTGACCACATCATGTCTGCTGTCAACATGTCCCCAGAACTGCTGTCTTGTCTCATCAGCCGGCCAGGAGGTCCTCCCATGGAGCCCCTAGATGCATTGGTCTAAATGTGGGTGTCCCAGCACAAAGCTCCTTGGGGGCACCCCATGGTTGGCCCTCAGACCCCTGGTCGGCAGGCCCAATACAGCATTGCCACCCTTCCGTCTCCACAATGGCTGACTGGCACACTGTGGCCACTCCCAACCCAGACCAAGGCCAGGTTCATAGGCCAAACCTTGCAGGTCTCTCCAGCCCAACCACAGAGCTGCCCAGAGCCCCCTGACCCACAGGAGGATGTAAGGTTCTCCGGTGGATCAGACACCCATTCACCTACCCCCAGACCCTGCCCACCACTTCACACACCCAAGTCTCAGAAGGGGGTTGGCCCCACCCTGCTGCTTCCTTGCGGTGCCATTCTTGACCTCAGGTTGGAATGTCCCTCAAATCCCTCTGCTGGATCCCAGGCAACAATGCTCCTGGTACAAAATCTCAGGACGCACCCTCAGGCCCAGCATCCCTCATTCCACAGGTGGCATCATTTTACCTATAACATTCTGCTGATCAGATTCTCACTGGGCACAGAAGAGCGTCTTATTACTTACATTTCTTTGTCAGGCTGTATTTTTAAAAAATTATGCCTATTGAACAGCTGTTTTTCTGTTTTTGTAAGTTGTTCTTTACTGTTGCCCATTTTTTCCCACTGAAGCACACTATTGCTTTGGAGGAGCTTAATGTTTTGGAGGAGCTCTTTGTATAAGAAGGCTATTAACTCTGCCATGTCTGATGAAACTAATTCATATCAATTTACTTTTGCATATGGTGTTTTCTGAGAAAAATATTACATTTTCAGGCAGTCATATCTGTGGATAATTTTTTTTTTTTAATATATCTTTACTGGTTTCAGAGAGAGGAAAGGAGAAGGAGAGAGACAGAAACATCAATGAGGAGAGAGTCATTGATCAAGCCCGCAACTGGGCATGTGCCCTGACCAGGAATCGAACCCTGATCGCCTGGATCCTAGGCCGATGCTTAATCGCTGAGCCACGCCTGGCCGGGCTGTGGATAATTTTTTTTATATCTACTATCCATTTCTTTCCTAGATCTGATTTACACTGGACTACACCTTCCTCTCCATTCCCAGATTTATTATTTACATTTAAGCCTTTATCCATTTGGAAATCATTTTGAAAGGTGTATGAGTTCCTCAGAGCTGCCGTAACAAAATACTACAAACCGGGTAGCTTAAAATAACAAAAATGTATTGCCTCACAGTTCTTGAAAAGTCCAAAATCAAGACGTTGGCAGGGCTGGCTCCTTCTGGAGGTTCTGAGGGAGAATTCATCCCAGGCCTTTCTCCCAGCTTCTGATGGCTGCCACCAACACTTGGTGTTCCTTGGCTTGTATTTCACTCCCATCTCTTTCTCCAACCTTACATGGTGCACTTGTCTGTCTGTGTCCTTGCCTCTTCTCATAAAGACACCAACTGTTGGATTCAGTATGAGTTTATCTTGAGATCTTTAAATACATCTGCAAATGCCCTGCTGGGCGTGGTTCAGCGGTTGAGCATCGACCTAGGATCCAGGAGATCGAGGTTCGATTCCTGGTCAGGGCACATGCCCGGGTTGCAGGCTCGATCCCCAGTCGGGGGTGTGCAGGAGGCAGCTGATCAATGACTCTCTCATCATTGATGTTCCTATCTCTCTCTCTCCCTCTCCCTTCCTCTCTCTGAAATCAATGAAGACATATTTAAAAAAAAACAAAAAAAAACACATCTGCAAAGACCTTATTTTCAATCAAGGTCACATTCTGAGGTTCTGGGTGGACATGAATTTGGGGGATACTAATCAACCAAGTAAAGTGTGAGAGGTTAAATGGGGATCCAGATGATTTTCTCCAAAGAGTGAAGTAATTGTTTTAATGCCTTTTATTAAAGAATCCTTCTTCCTCTGACCAGGAGCCCCCTCTGTTTGATAAATATATGTAAGTTATTTGACACACATGGGTTTGCCTCTGGGCTGCTGATGCCTGCCTGGTGCCGTGCTGTTTTGATGATCACAGTTTCAGAGCTGTGATAATTCATTATTAATTAATGGTCAATATCTCCCTTGGAGGGGCTAAGCTGTTTTCTTTGGTTTCCAAGTATGTCTTCCTCATTGAGTCTTAACTGAGTCTGAGACCTGGAAATCAGTCACGCTGTGGCTTAAGGTCCTTGTCACAAGTGGATGTGAAACCTGTGCCTCAAGAATCCCTGGGCTGCGTTGGAATGAAAGGAAGTAGGTCTGAGACTGAGGAACTGGGGGTGGCAGGTCCTGGGAGTGGAGGGTGATGGTGGGGAGACACAGCTTCGTCAAGTGGCAATTGCAGGCTGCAGTCATGTGTCAGAGGCAGCCTGCAATTGCCACTGAAAACCTATGTGTCCATCCTTCATCTAAACCATGTCACCAAATATCCCAAAGTTAAAACGCCATTCTACCCTCCAATAATACAGACAATGTGCTACAGAAGAAGTACGCTCAATGTGAATAGAAGTAAAACATCCCCCTACAATAATGGAATCTGTCTCTCCAGGACTTGGGAGAACTATGCCCTTGTCACCAAATGAAAATCAAGCTGGCAGACTATAAAATTCCCACTGAGAGGACCAAAAGATGGAAATGAAATACTCATCAAAGGATGAAGAATAAACAAAAGGTGGTCCATCCACACAGTGGAATATTACTCAGCCATAAAAAGGAATGAAGCACTGATACATGCTGCAATATGGATGAACTTTGAAAACATGCTGAGTGAAAGAGGGCAGACACAAAAGGCCACATGGTGTATGATCCCATTTATATGACATGTCCAGAACAGGCAAATCCATAAAGACAGAAAGCAGATTAGCGGTTGTCGGGGTGGGGGAGGGGAAGGGGGAGTGACTGCTAATGGGGATGGGGTTTCCTTAAGGGGTGACGTAAATGTCTTGGAACTAGACAGAGGTGATGGTTGTACAACATTGTGAATGCACTAAGTGTTACTAATGGTGGATTTTATGTCATGTGCCTTTTACCACAATAAAAAATTCCCATTGTAAAACCTGAACTGTGAAAAATTAAGGCTTTGCAAATGCCACACTGATATACTTTCTGCCCTCTGAGAAGACATGAACCTCAATTCAGGGTCTTTCTCTCATGCTCTTAGAGAAAGGAGACACAGGAAAGAGGGGGAGGCAACCACAAATTCGGCCCCAGGGGTGGATGAGTGGACAAATGTGAATGAGCTCAAGCAAGGCCTGGCCAAGGCCTTATGCATGAAAAAGCAAAGTTCTGCCTATAGGTTTGGCGAGCAATTTGGAATTTACTGGAAAATAAGGCAGATGGGGCCTCCAGAAAGTGTAGTGTAGCTGCTTCGTTTATATAAGGCCATAATTTGCAGCCACATGTTTATCAGATGAAATCATTCTCAAGCTGAAAGGAGGAGGCTGGCATGATTGTAGAATCATGTAGGAGGCACCACTTATAACACAGAGCATTTCCACGTTCCCATGTGCACGTCCTTGAGCCCATTAGGTTTTTTAGGAAGAAATGATCATGTGAAGCCATTGGGAAGATGGATGCTCTGAGAAATAGCTACAAAATATGTGTGTTCTTGGTCAATGCTGGAGGACACTTAGGTTTCAAATTGGGGTAATGCAACAGGGCCACAGCCATGAGAGTGCCTGGAGCCCCTAAAGCTGGAAGAGGCAAGGAAGGGTCCCCCCTGGAGACTTTGGAGAGAGACATGGCCCTGCTGACACCTTGCTTTTGTGCCCCTGGCCTCCAGAACTGTGAGGGAATAAATTTTTATTGTTTAAGCCACTTGGTTTGGGTTACCAGCTTACAGCAGCTCCAGAACACAAATCCAGGTGCCCAGTACAGAGGGTACTGGATGCTCCAAGCACAGACTCCCTTGCATAATTGTTGACTATGTACCTTTCTTCCCTAAGACACAGCCCTCAGGCTTTCCAGTCTGGCCCAACCGGTCTGAGCCCTGGAGAAAGCCCCTCCCCCAGGCATGTCAGTTCATCTGCCCCCCGAGACCTGTCCTTCTCCCAGGGGTTTGTGGCTACATCCTTCAACCTGTCCTGTCAAGAAATGTTTCTCCAGTCCCTACCCTGGCCAGGCCAGTTGCACATAGGAGAGTGAGAATGTCAAGGTGTCTTGGCCTTCAGGCAACTTGACCACAAACCCACGAGCAGAGGCGTTTCTAACCCGGTGTGATGGTGTGCAAATACTAGGCGATGGCAGGAGACATTTTTGGTCCTCACCACAGTGGGGAGGGGAGGTGCTACTGGCATCTGGTGGGTGAAGACCAGGCACACTGCTCAACACCTTACAGTTCACAGTATGACCCCAATGCAGAGAACGATCCAGCCCCAGATATTAGAAGTGCTTTCGTGAGGACAACAATTGAGGAGGGCAGGGTGGTTACTTTGGACGAGGAAGCAGGGAAGCGCTTAGAATAAATAGTTGCTGAGGCCTGTGCAGTGAGAAGGGGCAGACAGGCGAGCGCTCGGGGATGGCGGCCCAGTGAGGGTGGTGAGCTCCAAGGGCAGGGGCAGCCTCAGAACAAGGGGACCAGTGTGGCCAGCAGAATGAGGCAGGAGGGGGAGGGGCCGGGGTTGAGGAGGTCAGATCCTATCCAGTAGGGCCTGGCGAATGTGGGATGTAGTTGAAATTTTCATGCAAGCTTGACAGGGAGCTCTGGCTGGTTGGGCACAGGGAGCACCAGGACACGAATGACAAAAGGACGAGGTCGGTCAGCCAGCCAGCATGTGGCAGCTGGACTATGAGGGAGGGGGGGAAATCCTTATTGGGTGGTTCCTACAGGAGGGGGGGACTGATGGTGGCTGAGTCAGGCACATGGGATGCAGGTGGATTCTGGATACAGGGGGACAGAGGGATGACAGGCCTTTGAGGCTGGGCTCTGGGTCTTTTCCAGATGAGTGCTGGGAGCATAAAGACATGGAAGGCCACCTGGGAAGAGGGTCTAGACGGGCAGAAGAGACCCCTTTGGGATTCCCCTCTCCAAATCACACAGTCTACCTGTTATGCTCAGGTGGAAAGCCACCTTGAGAACCTCCTGTGGACAGAGCTACAGTGACAACACACAAAAGCCCTTCTCTTGAAACCTCGACTCAGCAGCCCCTGGAGAATGAGGAAGCCCCACTCTGCTTTTAAGACAAATCCTCGAGGGCTCCAAGTGGGACTTGAGAGGGCTTTGGTGCCAGTCCAGTTGCTCAACATGGGTCAGCCGCTTTGGTCCACAGGAACCCCCCCCCCCACCCGGGACATGTCCCCATGGAACCCCTGATGCAGATCTATGGGACACTCTGCTTGGGGAGCGGGTCCTGCCTCAAAGGTCGCAATGTGGGATTTGGGCAACAACCACCATGGAGCTGTTAATCTCATGCTTGGAACTAAGTAGCTGCTCAACAACACTGGCTGTTTCTGAGCTCTTAGCAGATGAGATTTTTCACAAAAGCCATTGGTTGTCTCCCACCAAGAGCCTCTGTTCCGGTTTCTTCAATAACCCTCCTTGGACTTGATTTTAGAACATTCCCACCATCACAAAGAAACCCTGAACCCTTTAGCCATAGCCTCATCATCGTAACAAGACCCCCACATCCATCCCTGTTTTCCATTCCTGACTTTGCCCACCCCAGCAGCATGGGGTACTCTCTGCCCCAGAGTCACGCCCTCCCATCTGCTTGTGGCCCCTGGCCTTAGGGTCTTAACATGGGCAAGGCCGCCTCCTCTTGGCCATGAAGCACACCCCCTGCCCAGTTTCTGACACAAAGATCTGGTTCCACGTTCAGACCCAATGACATCTTCTATCACCCAGATGGCTAATGGTCCAGAGTTTTGACTGGTCAATAACATCTGATTACAGCCACCAAACGGCTCCCTTCCCAGCCTATCCATGAATTGTCCTGCAGGCAGAGAGTAAAGGTGATCCTGTAGGCTGGCCACAGGTTTGACAATACTCAGGACAGAGACCCTAGCATGGTCCGATTATAAACTTTGGCTGTTCCCTAGGGGGGCGTGCACATACACATGGCCCCCCAGGCCTGGCTCTAAATATGCCCCTTGTAGAATCTGAGATCCTTTCCTTCCTAAGCCGGATCCTCGCCTCTTTACAGTCACCTCAAGTGTAAGGAAGGACATGTCTGAGATCTGGAAATTTTCCTAACAGGGAGCTCCCAAAGTTGATGTGACCAACCAGTCCACCACCCCTAAAATGTTTACTTAAATGAACTCACTCTCTATTAATCCAACTATTTGTCCAAATCCCTTTACTAAATAAAAATAAAATTTGTCCCTTACCCAGTGTTTTGGGCTAAATTGTGTGTCTCCATCCCCTCCAATTCATTATGTTGAAGTCCAAAACCCCAACATCTCAGAATGTGACTATATTTGGAAACAGAGCCTTTATTGTTTATTTATTTATCCTCACCTGAAGATATGTTTTTTTAATACTTTTTTTTTTGAGAGAGAGAGAGAAAAGATGAGTTGGGGGGAAAGAGAGACAGAGAAAGAGAAAGAGAGAGAAACATCAATGAGAGAGACAATATTGATTGGTTGCCTCCCACATGTACCCCAACTGGGGCCAGGATTGAACCTGCAACCCATATATGTGCCCTTGACCAGGAATTGAACCTGAAACCCTTCGGTGCTCAGGCTGATGCTCTAACCACGGAGCCTCACCAGCCAGGTCTGGGGTACTTTTTTATGGCAGCTCCAGGGAACTTGTATACCCAGCAGTGACAATGCTGAAAGGCCCATTCTCGAGCACACAGCCCTGTGAAGCAAGGCAGAGCTGGGATATAAATGAATGAGTCAGACCAGGTCAGCTTATTCATCACTCTGACTAATGCACAGGCCAAATGCTTGAATCACTACTTTATTTATCATTGGGATCCGGCGAGGAAAAAAAGTCTTGACGAGGAAATGCGTAGAACCCAAACTCATCCCTGCGTTTCTGAGACGTGCCTAATCTCTGAGGCCCTTTCTGGGTCAAAATGAAAATTGGAGAGGTGAAGTGACAGAGCTCTGTGCAGTAGCCGGCAGGCAGCAGGCTGACTCTTCAGGGGCCTGGCAGTGCTCAGACAGAACCCTTTGTTCTGCGACTCCCTCCATCCAGGAGGAGGACAGAGAGAAGGGCCTGTCTTGCTCTGTGGGGAGGCCGAGCAGGGGCTGCCTGGCACAGTTGGTTGGGGACTTGGGGACATACAAAGGGCTGGTGGGTGGGGAGCGAGGGGAGGGGAGGAACAGCGCCCACAAAGGGTCAGAAGGCCCCAGAACGTGCATTTCCTCCCATGGAGGTACAGCAGCAATGTCACAGTCGGGGAACAAGCAGAGAAGCATGCACGAGGCACAAAAGTTAGACAGTTTGTCTAACATTTTTTTGTCTTGAAGATGGACTGGTGTCTAGAGCCAAGAGGGCAAACGTGAGAAGATAATGTGGCTTCAAGAGCCACCTTGATCCGGGATCACCTCCAAAGTAGCTCTTGAAAAGAGAATCAAATACCTCTAATCTCAGAAAAAAGCAACAATTTGTGCCAAGGCAAGGACGGTTCCTGCAGAAATCCAGGTCAGTGGTAAGACAAAGCAGGGCAAGACAATGGCATTGCTGTCTGGGCGAATGCAGACAGCCCCCACTCATCTCCTGTTCCTCCTCTGCTGTCCATTTTTGAGGAGTGTTGCCCAACTCCCCCTTGGTCCATTCCCACTGGTGCCTCCTTTTTATCGAGTCTCCAGATTAAGAACTGACTGGACGGCAGAATTCAGCTGCTGGCCTCTTTTCCCCACTCCTGCTCTTAGCAGCAGCTCATGAGGAGCTCAACTACACCAAAGATGCATCGAGGCAATGGTGAGCCTGGGGCAGGAGCCGGATTTTACTACAGAGCATAGGTTCTTCCTGGTGGTGATTCTGCCCCCAAGGACATATGTCTGGAGACATTTTTGGTTGTCACAATTTGAGGGGTGGGTGCTATTGGCATCTGGTTAAAGGAGGCCAGGGATGCTGCTCAACATTCTATAATACATGGGACCCACTCCCCCAACCCCCAGCAAAGAATGACCCAGTCCCAAATGTGAATGATGCTGCAGTTGAGTAACTCTGCTCTAGAGATTTGGTCCTCACCCATTTGAAGTTACTCATGATCCTCTGAGTTTCTAAAACACCTAAGGAGCCATCTCTGAAGTCATCACCCCTCTGAGTCTTAGTGCTCATACGGGGAAAATAGGAACCAGGACCTCACTGTTCTTGGTTGGCAGAATAAAAGAGTTGGGTATAAAAGTATCTATCACAGAAGCTACTCAATAAAGGGTAGAACTGCACAGGGATCTGCTTGTGCAAATCCCCCTCCCAGGCTTGGTTTCACACCTTTGTATCCTTTAAGGCTCGGCTTGAGCCCAACCATGTCTTCTGAGGAAACTTGCAGGAACCCCCAAACCCTGAAGCTTGCACTGGTTATCTCTCATTCTATTCCTATAACTTCTTGGGCTAGCTCTGTTGCTAAACTGTCTGCCCACTCAATTTCATTATTCCCATAGTGGGCAGCATGAGGGCTCATCTGAACCAGTCCCCAGCACAATCAGCCCTTGCTTAACTGAAAGCTAGGCCCACCTAAGACACGATTTCGAGGAGATGAGGAAAGGGAAGTAGCAAGTTAACAAGCCCCTGTTGGGGACAGAGAACAAATCCTGCAGCTGAACAAACAGGAGATTCTCATATCTCACCTGTTTCTTCAAGTCATAGGCCTGGACCTGAGGGAGGGTCTCACCCAGTATTTTCCAACCACAGGATGCAGCTAGAGCTTTGTCAACAAGTGTGATGTGCAAAAGCATTTTTGGCACTGCAAACTTTCCATTTGGAAAATAAATAAATAAATTTGGATATAAATTGTAGAATGGAAAGCTGAGCCAAACTGGGATCACTGCAGCGGGGAGGGGATCACTAGTTGGGGGGCTGCATAAAATCCAAGGGGGCTATGTGCTGGAGACACCAAGATTATCGAGAGGGGTTGGGTTTCAAAGTTGAGAAATGCTGATTGAGGCCAACTCAATCATTTTGCAGGTGAAGAAACAGACAAAGAGACTTGAAGGAGGTCAGAACCCCCAACACAGGACCCTCCAAGAGAGCCTACCTGACCATGCTCCTGGTACAAGGAAGAGAAAACAGCCAGGGCCATACCAGAAGATTCTGGTCCTGTTTATATGGGGGCTGTCCTGGCCAGGGCAAGCCCACGCTCAATGTCTGCAGAAGGCATAACTATGGGCTCTGATTGAGTGTCCCGGAGCCACCTTCCATAAGGGCCAGAACATTTTGGAAGTGAAGGGGGTAGCTATCTTTCTGTGGCCTTCTTTATATTCAAGCTATCCAGATTCATCTCCTGCATGAGCTATAAACCCAGGCTCCCTGGTCCTCTGGCAGACCCCAGATAAGGTTCCCCACAGTCAGGAAAGACGAGAGATTAATGCTGATCAAAACTGTCCTATGCAAGGCCCTTGCCTGAACTGGGCCCATCAGATGGTGAAACAACTTTCCAGCTGCCCTTGTCACCTCCCACTGCTCCTGGATGGCTTAAGAGCCTGGAGACTCCTAGACCAGAACACAGCTCAGCAAGGTAGGAGCTGGGACTCTGCAACTGTAAGGCAAAATGTCCCCACCAGCTACCACCTCAGACAAGAGTGCGGGAGAGGCTTTCCCTTTGAGACCCCTGGCCTACAAGCTCACAGGAGAGAAGCAGGGCACACTCGATACCTCTGGGGCTGAGCTCACAGCCGCTGGAGGACAGATTTCCTGTATGTCGTTTTACCCATTTAAGTCCAAGGATGCAACTCTGAGGAGGTGGTGACAGCCTAGCACACAAGGGTGCGTGCACATACACTCCCTCCCCTCTGAAACCCAGTTCCGGTCCCAAGGAGGGCCAAGGGCCTGCTTCCTTGCTCCCTGGGACCCCCAGGCTCTAGCCAGCCAGGTCTTAGCAAAAGAGTTGTGTGGTTTTCCAGTCTGGAGTCCCAGAATCCTGGCCCAGAGAGGGCTGGGACTCACTCAGGGTCACCCAGAGGCTGGAGGGTGAAATCAAGATGAATCAAGAAGTGCACCCCCCCACCCCAGTCTCCATGGGCTGCATCCCAACATCTGAATGGGTTCACTATAGTCCCTTCCTTCCTTCCCCTCCTCCTCTGGCCCTCAGTTCTTGCCAAGGCTTCTACCCTATTTTTGCCTCTTTCCACCCCCCATGTTCCCCTTTCCAATTCGGTGGCCCACCACAACAGTGGGTTCAGAACCTCTCTGCATTTATGAACACCCAACTGAGTCCCAAGTGCCTCAGGCACCATTCTTCCACCCCTTCAACCGTGGGCAGACGCCCTCAGGCTGTCCTGCACCCCTTCCCTCGATCGCACCCAGGCTGTCCCGCCCCCACAGGCCTTGCCCCTCTTCCCCAGCGTGGGCCTCTCAACACCGCCTCCTTGCCTCTGCCCCTCCCAGACTCGTTTCCTGCGACCCCTCAACTACCACTTAAGCCACGTCCTCTTCAGAGAAGCTGCTCACAGCCACAAGACCTACCACCACCCCCACTCGCCCGCAAACTCCCTTACAACGCCCATCCTACCAACTTTCTCCTGTTTCGTCCTGCTCGCACACCGCCCCCTGCAACCCCTCCGCGACCCCCAAACTCGTTCCCGCCCCCTCTACCCCGCCTTCACACACTCCCGTTACTCCTCAGCTCCGTCCCTTTACACTGCAGCCCGCCAAAGCGAGCTTCGAGATCGAGCCCCCCATCCGCGGTCGGAAGCACTCACCTGGACCTCGGCCGCCGCGCGCCGCCGGTCCCGGGCCGGGTCCCCGGCCAATCCGCCCGCTCGCCAGACGAGCCTTCGGCCGCTCTGCTCCGCTCCGCCCCGCCGCGCCCGCCACTCCCCTGCGCGCTCCCGCTCCCGCTTCCGGGTCCCGAAGGGGCGTGGCCGGGGCGTGACGCCAGCGCGCCACGGGGCGTGGCCGGGGCGTGACGCCAGCGCGCCACGGGGAGGGGCGCTCCAAACCCCGTCCCTACTGGGCGGCTCCCCCGCACACTCCCTCTTCCGGGGGGCGGGGCCTGGGCGTGACGCCAGAGGGCCACAGGGCGGGAGAGCCATGAAGCCCCGCCCCTAAAGGGGCCTGGGCCACTGCCTCCTGCACTGGTGAGCGATACCAAGTGTGGGGGAGAACCGAGAGGAGCGCGCGCTGGAAACGCCCGCTCCGCCTGCATCTACTCGTCCCTGTGGCCCGCGGCCACCCCTCCTGAGGTCCCGGGGCCAGAGAACTTGAAGAGCCCGCCTTTGAGTTGAAGGCGGGAAAATGGCGGATTCCTCGGGGCGCGGCTCTGGGTGAGTTGAAATACTGCAGGTCTGGATTTTGTGGTTGCCGGACGGCTGGGGGCAAGGGGTAGCAAAGTTGGGAAACGGGGGCCCTGGGAGTGAGTCCAGACCTGACCCCTCTAGAAACCACCAAGGATGCCCAGGTTCTGGGAAACCCCTGGGATGCGAGCGCTGCGCATGCTCGGAAAGCGGGCTGTTGACTAAATCGCGAGTTCAAGTCCCGAGTCTGCCGCTTCGATCCGGAGTCATCTCCCGCAAGGCACGTGACGTTAAACTCTGCCTCGCTTCCTCCGCTGCGAAATGGGGCTGATGATGTCACCGCTCAACCTGGAGGCCTCATGTGAGCCTTCAAAGCATTTAGAACGTGCCTGACCCGTAAATATGATCTGTCGCTGTTAGAATAATCACTTTGTAGTGGACAAGTGCTGGGCCACTAAAATATCTTCTTTAATCCTCCCATCCGCCTTTTTATATGTTTCCCATTTACAGATGAGATGATGGAGTCTTAGGGAGGTAAGGTTATTTGTCCAGAGTCACACAGCAAGAACAACAAGAAAGACGTCGAACGCTTACATGGTGCCAAAAGTGATTCCAGGGCTGTGTTTTGTCTTATTTGTTCATTCTGCTAACGTTTATTGTGCCAATGAGAATGAAAATTAAATGGGCCCCTGAAATCACTTGTGTTTCCTCCACAGCCCTTTGCCCGAACTGTGAGATTGGTTAGTTTTTCTGAGCTACAGTATGGGGGTGGTACCTGAAGCTAGCACAGGTGTAGTGACCCCCAACCCCAACCCCAGGCTCCTGCTTGTTTGGTCTGAGCTCATTTTGTTTGGCTCCAGAGCCCAGACTTCGATCTGAGGGAATCCTTGCTCTGTCCCTTTCCAGCATTGAGACTAACTAGGGGTGACCTGATTAAGCCTTTGGTACTTGTCTGGAAAACAGGGATAAAGCAGGCCAACAGTTAGATATGTATTTGTAGGATTGGAGCTGCCTCCCACCATGGCCTGGGTCTCACTTTGGGGTCTTCCAAGCCAGCTACACAGAAGGTGGCTACAGTGAACTGAGCAGGTGACCACCGCTGCTTTGACTAGTGGAGCCTGTGATGTCAGCAAGAATCAAAGTGCCCAGGCCTCAGCCTGGCCCTTCAGTGTGCTTCTCCTGCATTGTTGGTCTCTCATTCCTGGCATCCCCTCCTCTTTCCATTTGCCCAGACTGGAAACCTGGGAGGCACTGCCAGACTCTTCCCGCACCCTACAGCTGACTTGTCAGTGATTCCTACCTCACTGTTTCCTCACCTGTTATGTCAGGCCTCATTCTTTAATTGCTCACCATTGTAAGGTGAGCAATTCCATGGCATGAAGACATTCACAATGTCGTGCAACCACCACCTCTTTTGTCCTAGAACATTTTCTTCAGCCCAGAAGGAAACCCTGTATCCGTTAGCACTCTCTCCCCATTCTTCATCCACCCCACTCTGCTCCTGGCAACCACTAGTCAGCTTTCTGCTTCTGTGAGTTTGCCTGTTCTGAACATTTCATGTAAATGGATTCGTATACTATATGGCCTTTTGTATCTGGCTTCTTTCACTCAGCATCATGTTTTTGAGGTTCATTGTTTTAGCATGCATTAGTGGTTCATTCCTTTTTAAGACCAAATAATATTCAGGCTTTGTTATTTTTTTTTCCTTTTTAAAATTGAGATATAATTGACATGACATTATGTTAGTTTCATGTGTGCAGTGCAATGATTTCATATTTCTGTATATCGCGAATTGATCACAGTAAGTCCAGTTAACATCTGTCACCATACAAAATTTTTTTTCTTACGATAAGAACTTTGAAAATGTACTCTTCGCAACTTTCAAATATGCAACACAGTATTCTTACCTATAGTGACCACAGGTTGTACATTACATCCTCAACACTTATTTATAACAGGAAGTTTATACCTTTTTACCCTTTTCATCCATTTCATGCCCTCCCATCCCCAACTCTGGTAACCACCATTCTGTTCTCTTTATGAGTTCAGTGTCATCTTTTGTTTTGTAGATTCCACATGTAAGTGAGGTCATATAGTATTTGTCTTTTTCAGTTTGACTTCCATGTCTTGTCTATTGTAAATAATGCTGCAGTGAACATGGGGTGCAGATATCTTTTAGAGTTAGAGTTTTTATTTGCTTTAGGATAAATACCCAGAAGAGGATTACTTGATCAGATGGTAGTTCTATTTTTAGTTTTTTGAGGAACCTCCATATTGTGTTCCACAGTGGCTGTACCAGTTTACATTCCCATCAAGGGTTCCACCCCCTTCACATCTTCTCCAACACTTGTTATTTCTTGTCTTTTCATAATAGCTATTGTAACAGGTGTGGGGTGATATCTCATTGCATTTCCCTGTTGCTTTGTTAGTTTTGGTAGGAGTTCTGGGGCAGCCTTCCAAGCTCTCTGTGTCTTCAGTTTCATGCTCCTGATTACCTATTCATTATGGCAGGGGCTCTCAACCATGACAGTGTAGACATGTGGAACTCAATCTGTGAGGGGGGATGTACTATGCATTATAGGGTGTTGAGCAGCATCTCTATCCTTGACCCATTATGCCAATAACATCCCCCTCTGTTGTGACAATCACAGATGTCTTCAAATATTGCCAGATATCTCCTAGAGGTCAAAATTGCCCTTTAGTAAGCACTCCTGTTATTTGTATGACAAGTATATACCATGTGCCTCCTGTCTGCCAGGCCGTTATGGACTGAATATTTATGCACTGCCTCTTCCCCCAGTTCATACATTGAAGCCCTAAGCCGCATGCGATTATATTTGGAAATGTAGCCTCTATGGCAGTAATGAAGGTTAAGTGAGGTCATAAGGGTGGGGCTCTAATCTGAAAGAATTGGTGTCCTTATAATAAGGAACACTAGTGAGGTTCTAACTCTCCCTCTTTCCCCCTCCCTTCCCTCATCACTCCCTCTCTCTTTCCCAGTGCCTACCTACCTTGCTCACACCTTGATCTTAGACTTCCAGCCTACAAAACTGTGAGAAATAATGTCTGCTGTTTGCCCTGGCTGGTGTAGCTCAGTTGGTTGAATATCATCCCATACACTGAAAGGTTGCGGGTTTGATTCCTGGTTAGGGCACATACCTAGGTTGTGGGTTTGGTCCTCAGGAGGCAGACGAGCGATGTTTTTCTCTCACATTCATGTTTCTCTCTCCCTTTCCCTTCCTCTCTAAAATCAATAAAAAACATATCCTCAGGTGAGGATTAAAAAAAATGTGTGCTGTTTAAGCCTCCCAGTCTCATATTTTGTGATGGAAGCTTGAACAGATGAATACATAGGCACTGTGGAATGGTGAGGAGCAGACCTGGTCCCTGTCCTTCTAGAATCTTAGAGCCTGTCTTTTTCCTGGCCGCCAGTAGTCTTCATGAAACATGGCTCTGACAGTGTCTGTTCCCTAGGGCCTATGGGTGAAAGCCAGAGCGCCCCCTTTTTTTATATGGCTGGCAAGCTGAGAATGGTTTGTACATTCTTAAATGGTTGTTAAAAAACATCAATAGAAGAAGAATGTTTTGGACACATGAAAATTGTATGAACTTCAGATGTCACTGTGTATAAATAAAGTTTTATTGGGACATAGTCACATCCATTTCTTTTTGCATCATCCATGCCACGATGGCAAGATTGAGTAGTTGTGACTATGAGCACATGGCTGACAGAGCTGAAAATATTTACCACCCCACCCTTTACAGAGAAAGGTTGCCAACCCCTGGGCTATAGGACCAAGTCCCAGTCCTTAAGGTGGGTGTTTGGAACTGCCAGCCTGGACCAGCATGCTCTCCTCCTGATCCCATACCCCTGCCAGCTATAGAGCTGATCAATTCTTATTTCCATGTCATTCTCCTCTGCCCTTTGTCTTGCCCTTCGTCTTATTGATCCCTGTCTTAGAATGTCCTTCCCCGTGTACCTGAGCAAAAGGTGTTTTATTGCTCACCTCCCCTGACCCCTGGGGGGAGTGCCTGTCTGGGGTGCCTTCACATTTGCCCAACAGAAAAATGCTGCTCTTCACTATCACAGAAGGAGCTCCATCTCTCATTCACCCTGTATCCCCAGTGGCAAACAGCAGGCACATAACCACCTGCAGAATTAATGAGCTCATGACTTAAGTTGAGATCTTTGAGGCTTGGCAAAAATGTGTGCTCTTCTTGCTCTGTGGGGCTACTCTGTGTCACCCAGACGATGGGACTCCATGTCCATCTTCCTGTTGAGGTGGCCCAGCTTCGCAGAGAAACCTGGGCTCATCACTGGCTTCCCTCTGCTTCTTGTCAACTACATTAACAAGACCACACCCCCTCTCTTTTAGGATGCCTTCTGCGGGGGTTCCCAGTACTCCCAGTGGCCCTAAGCCGAAAGGAAGACGAACACAAGGTGAGTCAAGTTATAATCTACCTCATGAGCCCATAAAATAAAAAGTGATTTTGTTTTCTAGTAAGTGCTTTTGGGGGAGAAAAAAAAAAGAGAGCAGAGCAGGGGAGCTATGGCTTTACCTTCTTCTGGTCACTCCTTGGGAGATTTCTAGTCTGGTCACCCAGCCTTACTGCAGCCAGGGTTGTGGCAGGGCTGGGTGGGGTTATTTCGGGCTATGCCCAGGACTTGTCACTTGGAAGTGTGGGTGATGAGAGCCTGAGCTGAGTTCATTATTAAACATCAGTTTCCTAACTCTCCTCTCTGAAAGCATATTAGTCCTTTGGGGGTGCCCCCATGTCCACCTGAGTGTTTGGGGTCACTGTGAACAGCACCCCTTGATTCTTGGCAGTGCTCAGTTGACTCTTGAGGATCTCCCATGTTGGAGCTCAAACCTCTGAAATGACGTATTAAAGTGTGCTGTGTGGTGCTGCGTTTCTCAGAGAACTTAGAGCAGGATCTTGTCTGTAACATCTCTTCTATTGACACGCGGTCTGATTCTTGAACACAAATTATATCCTTCACTGTAACGCTGCTGCTGTGGAAAACCCACCACCGAGTAAAACAAACAGGTGCATTCTAGTTTTCTGGAAACTTGAAACTGCTTTCAGCTGTCCAAGGAACCCAGAGCCTCAGATTTTTCCTAGATGTGCAACACCCTTTGCTAATGGTATCAGAAAGACCCAATGCAGGATGGCCACGCCTGCTTGGAATGAGGGGTTCCTTTGTCCCAATCCCTCATGTCCAGTGCAGACCTTTGGGTGGCTTGATTCTCTTCCCGGACCCTGCCTGGTCCTAGCCTTGACCTTAGTTACCTCCTTTCTGATTGCCTGTGCCCACTTGCCCTGTAGGCACAACTCTTCCCTTCCTGGGGCTCAGGGTGACCACTGCCTCCATTGCCCACACCAGGCTCCCCGTTAACTGTGGGTGTGCCTCCTTTCCTCTTGGCGTGACATCTGCAATCCTAATCTCCAATGGAAGATGCAAATCATGCTATGAAGATTCAGTTGAAATCAGTCTTGCTCAACCAAACTGAGCTGTGGATGTTGACTGTGTCACTCTCTCTGGGGAGACCCTGAGCTCTAGAGGCACCTAGAATATGCAGAATCATGCATTTGATCAGTTAAGCACCTACTCCCTGCAGGGTGGTGGGATATAGCAGCAAGCCAAACAGACACTAGTCCCTGCCCTCAGGGAGCTGGCTGTCTGGGACACAGGCAGTGCAACGAGTGGAAAAGTGAGGAGACCCAGGGTGCAGAGGATGATAACAGAAGCTGTGGCAAAAACAGCAGGATGGGGATAGTTTCTGGGTCCACGGGAAGTGCTAGGCTGAGCAGAGTTGGGAAGGGGGTCAGGTGCGGGAGCAGCCTGTTGGAGAACAGCAAAAGGGGGTCATGATCTAGGGAACAGAGTCACTGAAGGGAGTGAGGAGGTGACTTGGTCAGAAGGATGCCCTGAGTTGTGTGGACCTGTAATGGGCCTGGAGGTGCTCAGGCTTCACCAGCTGGTGGAGCTGCAAGATAGCCTGTTGTCAGCCACCAGGGGACAGCCAGCCTGGAGGCCACAGGTTATTTGAAGAGGAGGGGGCACATGAGCGAGCACTGTGCCCGGTGCTGCTGATGCCTGAGGATGGCTGATGGAATTCAGAGCAGGGAGGTCTTGGTGGTCTTGCTGAAATGAGTTTCTTCTGTACAGTGCTGGGTGTGAGAGCCAGGTGTGTGTGTGGGGGGATTCAAGGGAAGAGGGAGGAGAGAAGGAGGAGCCAGCACCGTAAAGGGAAGCAGAGAAGTGGGGGTGAGCCCAACAGGGTGTGTGGGGGGAGATTAGCAGTGTGACCTGTGGAGAGGAGCAGGAGTGGTGTTAGGGGTGAGGAGGACAGGGGTTTCCAAGGCAGTTTCCTTATGAGGTGGGGGCTGGGCTCTAACAGCAAGAGTGTGGGTTCTCTTTACCCAGGAACAGAGGTCCCTCCACATGGTGGGGTCAGGATGCTGCCCTGAGGTTGGGTGGTGGCTGGATGCCAAGGAAGGAGGGTCTCCTGAGGCCACTGCTGTCTTCCCAGCGAAGTAGATGGTCCCCAGCTGACCAGAAAATGGGCCCAGAGGAAAAGGTATAAGGGAGGGTCCGGGAGAGGGCATGGAGGACAGAACAGAGGAATGTGGGTGATCGCTGGTGGGGGCTGCCTGTAGCGAGAGCCCCTGGAGGTTGGGAGGACAGGTGGGGTTTCCTCCATCCATGTTCAGTGCCCCAGGGGCAGGCGTGGAAGGGGACCTGGGACTGGACTGTCACAGGGAGCTGTGTCTGAGAAGGGCCTTGGTGCTGAGGGTGTTCAGGGGAGTGGGTGATCTAGGAGAGGTGGGGTGAGGGTATGTGAATGGTAGTACCGTGGGTCGGAGACAGTGGGGGAAGGGGCAGTTGGGGTCATGACCACTGGAAGTGAGCTGGGAGAGAGGAGGAGGCAGCAAACAGGTGGCTCTGTGTGGTAGGTCTGTCTTCCTTTCCCTGCCCTGCCCCTGAGTCCCCTTTCTGCTCCTGTGGATCTCTGTGGCTCTGCCCCGAGCCCAGGGACTTGTATATAGTAGATGTCTCATACAGTAGGTGTCCCATAAATGTTCTTGCTCACAGTAGGTGTCCCATACATACTTGAGAGTACTGAAGAACAGGATCTGAGAGGAGCAAAGGGGATCAGCTCCCCCATTTCTGCTGTTGAGCTGGGGGGGCCGAGAGCACCTGGCTCTGGGGGCGGTAGTAGGGGTCCGTGGCACATGCTGGGTCTTCACACACCACTATTGTAGGTTTGTTATAAACCAACAGTGTGTTCCCCAACAGGCGGAAAAGTGGTCGAATCCCGATACCTGCAGTATGAGAAGAAAACCACCAAAAAGGTAACACATAATGTTTGAAACAGTTCTGAAGGGCGTTCTAATGAAGTTAGAATTCTGACACAAGTTATTTGAGCCAGGCATGGCCTGGTGCCAAAGGCAGCATTTTGGGGATTTTGCCCAGTTGCCTTTGGGGTCATTGTGCCCTTCATGCTGAGTCCTATGTCTCTTTCGTGAGCTGCCAATCTCTTTGAGAATCCTTTTGCAAAGCCATGATCTCTGTTGAAACCTAAAATTGTTCTGCTTTTCAACCCCGTCATTCCTTTCTGGATTCTCTCCTGGAAGCAGCTCTGGTGAGTGCCCAGCATACGGTCCCTGGCCTTAGCTGGTAGTTAAAAAAATCCCCACAGGGTTATAGATAACGACTATGGGAAGAATGCTGTGCCTGAAACACCAGTAGTAGAGGAGGAGCTTCATGAACTACCTGTAGTCACACCATGAAAATGATGAAATCATTGAAAATGATGGCATGAAACACTTAACAGCATGGGAACACACTTTGTATGATGTTTAATGAAAACAGTATGTTACCCAATTATATATTTTGTTTCAGTGTGTACCTACTGAGTGAGAATGTGTTGAGGGGAAGGTCGTGCTCTCCCTCTATTTTCGGAATAATTATTTATTGTAAAACTTAGTTAAATATTCATTTCCACTATCTTTTTAAACCTGGATAGGGTAGATGGTGGGTTCTTAAAAATGTGACTTAAGATCCAGCCTGAAGAAAAAGGATAGCTTTGCAAAAACTGTTTGATAGAATGCTTCTTGGAGTGATTTTTTAATGGAATTTTTAAAAATTAATTTTATTGGGGTGACATTGGTTAATAGGATGATAAGGTTTTCAAGTGTACAGTTCTATGATACAAGATCTGTATATTGCATTGTGTGCCCACCACCCAAAGTCAAACTGTCTTCCGTCACCATATATTTGGCCTCCTTTATCCCCCCAACCCCAAACCCACCCTTTCTCTCTGGTAACCACCATACTCTTGTCTGTGTTTATGAGTTTCAGTTTTATATCCCACGTCTGAGTGAAATCACATGGTTCTTAGCTTTTTATGACTTATTTTGCTTAGCGTAATATTCTTAAGGTCTATCCATGTTTTCACAAATGGCAGTATTTCATTCTTTCTTATGGCTGAGTAGTATTCCATTGTATATATTTATCACATCTTCTTTGGACTTTTTTAGAGCAGTTTTAGGTTCACAGCAATATTGAGCAGAAGATACAGAAATTTCCCTTGCACCTCCCCACCCCATGTATACATAGCCTCCCCCACTATCACCATCCTGTACCAGAGTGGTGTATATTTACAATCGATGAACCTGTGTTGACATATTATCACCTAAAATCTGTGGTTTACAGTATTGAAGTGATACTTAACAAAGGATCACAGTCCACATGTCATAATTTTAATGTTGTCTTGCAGACTTGGTTACAGCGCCCCCGTGTGTCTACTTGCCGCATGTAGTATTTCCGATCTTCAAGAGCTTCCCTGTTTTTATTTTTTGCATCTTTTAAATTAAGGTAGAGTAAGTCCTCACTTAATGTGTAATGAAACCAGTTTTACCATAGGCTGTTGTAAGCAAGAGTAAAGTTCCTATGGCATCTCATCAAGTGTATAATGAAACAGTGTTATTCAAAGATCTGCTGTATAATGTACATAGAGTAAGCGACACTCTTTCTGCATCCAGTTCTCTGAGTTTTCACAAATGCATCCAGTCATGGACCTACCACAATCAAGATGCAGAACAGTCTGTCACCTCCCAAAATTCCCTTGCGCGTTGATGGAGCCAGCCGCTCCCCACCCCAGGCAACCCTGATGTTTTTTATCCCTGTAGCTTTCCCTTTTCCAGAAGGTTATTTAAAAAGTGTCACATAGGGTACAGCCTCTTGTATCTGCCTTCTTTCACATAAAGAGCTCACTGGACCTCCCTTCCTGTCGTTGCCCGTCACACTTAGTGTTGGTCCCTTCTGATGGCTGAAGAATAGTCCACTGTATGGATGGACCCCAGTGTGCTCAGTCGGTGAAGGACATTTGGTTTGTTTCCCATTTTTGGTGATGTTGAATAAAACCACCTTAAACATTTCTGTGCAGGAGTCTGTGTGGTCATGTTATCATTTCTCCTAGGAGGAAAATGACTGGGTTATAGTGTAAGCATGTGTGTGACTCTATAAGAAACTGCCCAGCTGTTACCCGAAGTGGCTGCGCCATTTTACATTCCCACCAGCCACAGAAGGTATCAGTCAGTACTTTAAGATTGAAGCCGTTTTAGTGGGTGTAAAGTGGTATCTCATTGTGGTTTTAATTGCATTTCCATAACAACTTACGATATTGAACACCTTTTCTTGTGCTTATTGTCCATTCTTATATCTGTGGTGATGTGTCCATTAGAATTTGGCCCATTTTTTAATTGGGTTGTTTATTTTCTCATTATGGAGTATTTTGTTTGTTTGTTTTAAAGAATAGCTTATTGATTTTTAGAGAGAGAAGAAGGGAGAGAGAGAGAGAAATATCAATGAGAGTATAGCATCCATCAGCTGCCTCCTGCACAGTGCTGAAACCTGGGTATATGCCCTTGACTGGAATCAAACCAGCAACCTTTTGGTTCACGGGATGACACCCAGCCAGCTGCGCCACACTGACCTAGGCTCCCCTTATGGAGCTTGGAGAGTTCTTTCTACATCTTGGATGCAAACCTTGTATAGTGATTTGCAAGTATTTTCTCCCACTATGTGGCTTGTCTTTTTTTTTTTAATTAAAAAAAATTTTTAAGTGTATTTATTGATTTTGGAGAGACAGGAATGGGAGGGGATGTGATTTGTTGTTCCACCCATTAATGCATTCATTGGTTGATTCTTGTGTGTGCCTTGACTGTGGATTGAACCTGCAACCTTGGCTTATTGGGATGATGCTCTAACCAGCTGAACTGCCTGGCCAGGATATGGCTTGTCTTTGTGACTTCATTTTCTTAAGTGCCTTGTGAGGAGCAGAAATTCTTGATTTTGATGAAGCCCAATTTATTGATTTTTGCTTTTATGGATTGTACTTTTGGTGTCTTATCTAAGAAATCCTTGCCTAACCCAAGATCAAAAAGATTTTCTCCCATATTTTCTTTTAGGAGTTTTATCGGTTTAGGTTTTACATTAAGGTCTGTGATCCATTTTTAATTTTGATATCTGTTGCAACAATGGAATTGAAGTTCATTTTTAAATGTATGAATGTTCTCTTGTTCCAGTACCATTTGTTGACTTTCCTTTCCTCATTGTATTGTCTCGTCACCTCTGTCAGGAGCTAATTGCCTGTATATGTGCATCATTTCTGGACTCTGTTCTTTTCCGTTTTTCTACCTGTCTGTCCTTAGGCCAGTTCCATGCTGCTGAGATTATTGTTAGTTTCGTAGCAAGGCTTGAAATCAGTAGTGTGAATTCTCCTACTTTGTTCTTTTCTAAAACTCTGTGACTCTTCTAGTTCCTTTGCCTTCCCATATAAATTTTAGACTTAGCTTGCCATTTTCTACTAAACCTCCTGCTGGGATTTTATTATTTTTTTGGTTAATCCTCACCCAAGGATATTTTTTCCATTGATTTTTAGAAAGAGTGGAAGGGAAGGAGGGAGAGAGAGAGTGGAGGGGAGGAAACATCATTGTGAGAGAGACACATTGATTGGTTTGCCTCCTGTATGTGGACTGGGGGCCAGGGATCAACCTGCAACCCAGGTACGTGCTCTTGACCCGGAATTGAACCCTAGACTCTTCAGTGCACGGGCCAGTGCTCGAACCACTGATCCACACCAGCCAGGGCCCCTGCTGGGATTTTGACTGTATTGAATCTATGCATTAAATTAGGGAGAACAGCATCTTAAAAACACCAAGTCATTAAGTCCATGAACATGGTGTACCTCTCCATTTATTTCGGTCTTCTTGGATTTCTTTCAACAGTGTTCTGTGTTTCCAGTAGACGGACCTTCCCCATGTTTTGTTAGGTTTATACCTAAGTGTTTTTTAGTTCTATATACATGGCACTATTTTCTTTGAAATATGTTTTTATTGATTTTAGGGAAAAAGGGAGAGGGAGGGGGGAGAGAAAGGAAAGAGGGGAAGAGAGAGAGAGAGAGAGAGAGAGAGAGAAACATTGATGAGGAGAAACATTGATCAGCTGCCTCCTGCATGCCCCATCTTGGGGATCGAGCCCCACAAACTGGGCATGTGCCCTGACCAGGAATTGAACTGGTGACCTCTTGGTGCATGGGACAACACTCAATCAACTGAACCACACCAGCCATGCTACTTGGTACTGTCTTTTAATTTCAATTTCCAAAATTGTTCTTTACTAGAAATATAATTCATTAATTTTTTAAAATTATATTTTGCAACCTGTAAGTTTTGCAGCCTTGCTAAACTTATTAATTTTAGTAGCATTTTTAAATGTTTTGGAATTTTCTATATAAGGAATCATGTCTGAAAGAAGAGAGTTTTATTTCTTCCTTTACTACCTGTTTGCCTTTTATTTCTTATTCTAGGACAAAGTTGAATAGGAGTGATCTCTGTGCATTGAAATATTCTCACTCTTTAAAGGTTTCTTTTTTCTTTTACATTATTATATTTAATGGTTTGCTAGCTACATGTGTTGCTTGCCTTTGTGTAAGTTTTGAAGATTAATACCTGTACAAAAACTTTGTTTTTCCTGATGACCAAAGTAATATAGTCTTATCTACAAAATTGGCAAATATGAAAAAGTATACAGAAAATCAGTTGTCTGCAATCTGCCACATCAGAGATAATCACTGGCAAACATTTTGGTGGTTCCCTATGTTCTATGCATGTGAGGGTATCCTTTTTGACAAAATTAGCATGTCCTGTATATATGTAATTAAATGTCAGAACTCCTTAAGTCTGTCCCTTGCCTCAAGTAAGAACAGATGCAAACCTTGCAGACCGTGAAGGGGCCCCTTCTCATGAAGGGAAGGTATCTCGTCCCCTGAGTGTCATGTGTTCCCTAACAGGCCCCTGCAACAGATGCTTTAAAGACCAGTGGGAAGATACCTGAAGGTGGAAGGAAACCCAACTCACTCCAGAAGAGCAAAGGTGTGTAATGATGGAGGGAGGGTAGAAAACAGCTGTGGAGCTCAGGAGTGATGAGCGTGGTGGTGAATTATATTTTCAGATATGCTAAGTTAAAAGTCCTTCTTTTCTTTCTTGGAAGCATCAGAAGAAAGAGCTGGGCAAAGTGTTCAGTGTAGGGACAGATTTGGGGCATGCGGGGGAGCTGAAAGGAGATGGCAGGGGAGTGGGGGGAGGTTACTTCCTTCCTGTGTGGCCCCAGAGAAGAGCCAAGTTGCCGTCATGGCTCTTCCTTGTAGCACCAGTTCCTTAACCTTGTCACTGTTTCCTGCCAGAGCTCTAAGACCAGGATCAGAAAAGGTGTGAGGCCTCATCCTCCTGCCTGTCGCTGCCTTGGTTTTTTGGTCTTCCTTGTAATGGTCTCCCTATATCTTTTATCTAAAAGCTGTCACCAAAGTGATACGAAATCTTTCAGTTTTTCTGATGATAGATGTGGCATATGTTCATTATAAAAAAATGGAAAATGTAGACCAAGAGGGAAAGTTCCCTTACAATCTACCACTCAGACCATCACTGTTGGCGGATTTGGTTTTCAGTTCTAGTCAGTGTTCATCTAGAATTCTGGGAAGGCCCCTCCCTCCATAGCAGTGTCCACCTCTTCAGCAAGATTGGGTAGATCTTTTGCATGAAAACAATTCACAAAGAGCAAAACTGTTATTTGGCCCTCACCTCTTTGTTCAAAATGGTGACAGCTTTGAATTTTTCATAGAAAATTTTAATTTTTCATAGGAAAAAATTAAATGTGTTTTCCTACAACTTAGATTTTCTACTGTATTCAGATCAAGGGTCAGCAAACCTTTTCTGAGCCAGATGGTAAATATTTTAGGCTTTGCAGGACAGACACTCTCTGTCACAAAAACTAAACTCTGCCATTTGCAGCATGAAAGCAGCTGCAGACCATACATACACGAATGGTCGTGTCTGTGTCCCAGTAAAACTTAACAAACAGGAAGTGGACTGGGTTTGGCCTGCAAGCTGTAAGTATTCTGATACTAGTTTAGATGTTTGTCAGAATTTGCACTGTTCCTTGACACAGGCATGATTGAGGGAAGCAGGTACCACTTTCGAGTATTTTCTTATGCAATGAGTTGAGCACCATGCATGAAGCTGAGAAAATTGGCATAGCCTGAGGGGTCAGAATGTGGGCCAGCCACATTTTAAAATTAGGGTTCTCACTTGGGGGCAATTCTGACCCCCAGGGGACACTGGACAATGTCTAGAGACATTTTTGGTTGTTGCGAAGGAGTGCGGAGCTATGCTACTCACATGTAATGGGTGGAGGCCAGGGGTGCTGTTCAACACCCTGCAGTGCACAGGACACCCTGTAGTGCATAGGACAGCCCACAACAAAGGATTATCCAGCCCCAAATGTCAATAGTGCCAAGTCTAAGAAACCATAATTCAGGCATAACCATGGTTTACTACCTTTTTTTTCAATTTTCACCAGAGGATATTTTTTCCATTGCTTTTCAGAGACAGTGGAAGGAAAGAGAGAGAGAAAGAAACATTGATGTGAGAGAGACACATCAATTGGTTGCCTCCAGCATGTGCCCAGACTGGGGCTGGGGATTGAGCCTGCAACCAAGGTATGTGCCCTTGGCTGGAGTCGAACCCAGGACTCTTCAGTCCTCGGGCTGACACTCTAACCACTGAACAAAACATGCTAGGCCAAGCATAACCATGGTTTAGAGGGACTGCTTTATCAGTTCTATCATATGGCTTTATAGGAAATTACATTTCTTTTTTTTTTTTTTTTTGACTCCTCACCCGAGGATACTTTTTCCATTGCTTTTCAGAGAGTGGGAGGGGGAGAGAGAGAGAGAGAGAGAAAAACATTGATATGAGAGAGACATATCTATTGGTCGCCTCACTCACTCACCCTGACCAGGGCCGGGGATCAAGCCTGCAACTGAGGTATGTGCCCTTTGATCGGAATCGAACCCAGGACCCTTCAGTCCGCAGGCCAATGCTCTAACCACTGAGCCAAACCAGCTAGGGCGGAAATTGCATTTCTTAATAGAAATACTGTACGTGCAGATGACAAAACATTTAACCTGTGCAAAAGCCATAGGAATAAAAAATCACCATCTCCCTCCTTAGGTTTCCAGCTCCTCACCCAGGAGGCAGCTGCTCTTGATAGATTTTTGTCTATCTAGAATTTTTTAAAAATTTTAACACAAGTGATACCATGCCCTACACATTATTGTGACTTTGCTCTTTTTTATTTCCACATATTTGTTTTCTCAACTGCATAGTTATTCATGAAATCGTTTTCTGTTTTAGCTCCTAACACAACAGTGTGTCTTTGACATACCGTCTGTTCATTTTGCAGCACTCTGGAGCCCCTGCCTAACTAAAGCATGTAGTACACCAGTGCCCATTTTAGATGGTGTAAGGCATAATTTCACATTTCTAAATAGAGGCTAAAAGATGAAGGGAACTCCTGGGGAAGATGAACAGTTCAGAAGCTGCCAGAGAAAGAAAGAGAAAGGACTGAGGGCAGAACAAATATATGGCATGTATTAGACTCATGTTGTGAACACAGCAGCTTTTATTAAACTAAGTGGAAAGTCATACTTGCATCTTTGGGTTTTACAGAATGCCTCTCTTGTCTAGTTCTTTAAAATATATTCAAGCTGATGGCTGGGAATTTCCAAACGTTTTGTGCCTTCTCTGCTACCTAGCAAGAAGCTTAGATTTGGAAGCAAGTGGTAATGTCCAAAGGTTGCCTGCTTCCTGGCCTAGGTGTAGAGCATCTTAGTGACTGTGATGACTTCAAGGGATTCTCATTGGGCCCACAGAGAGCAGTGGAATCTTCAGCAAAAGTGACCTGCAATCCACTTTGCTGGAAGGGCACGGCACTACCCCACCGTTTCTGGATCTCTCAGCCATTAATGGTAAGTTGTTCATTTCACCCCTTATTTTCCCAGCTGAGGGTTGTAGTGCATCTCAGCAAGCTGCCAAAGTATGCTCTTCTCACCTTAAAAATGCTTTCCTTGATCTTAGACAAAAGTGTGCTGAGAAAGACTCCACAATTAGAAAAAACAATGTCAAAGAAAACTGATTCGACATCATTTTCTGCCTCGCAGGAAAAGGACCCAGTAAGTGGATGCAGTGAGGGGGAAGCTGCTAATGGGTTGGATAAACCTGATTTAGCTTCTGCCTTGTGCCAGGTGCTGTGGGAAGTCTGGGGTTCCAAGAACGTGTCTTTTAGGACAAAACCAACACACATTCTTAGATCATTTTGTAGAATTTGTTTCTATAACTACACATACAGGAGTAGATACAAATGCGGATCATGTAAAAAAATGAGATTGGGACCTTGTATGCGGTGCCATGCTAGGGAAGGTGCTAGGCCAGGCCCTGTTGCTGGCAGGAAGATGTCCAGGCTGTGGTCTCCCTGGGGTGGGAGTTTCGAGTCCTGGTTCCAGAATGGCACCTAGTGCGCGAGAGCCCTCCAGCTGGCCCTTGACCCCGAGGAGGAGCCAAACCATCCTCTGTCTTCTCACAGAGCACCCAAAAGTACTAAACAAGATAATAGAAACAGCAGGTGGTTATACAGTAGCGAACTATTAAATTACTGAAATAAAGAACGTGTGGATTAGGGTTCTTTCCCTCCCGGGGGAGAGAGCTAGATTTATACCAGTTCTTAGGGACACAGTATCTTTTCTTTCTCCTTAAGGATCTCTTCGAACTGATGGAGTCCCAGACGTTACTCCTGACTCTGCTGGCCGTAAAGGTGAAAACAGAAGCGCAGTCACGTGTGACGTGGGTGGAAGGCCGGCCTCTATCTGCCAAGAGGGGGTGTCCCCTCGGGCTTGAGCTCTTGTTCTGCACTTAACAGATGGAGAACGGTCTCGCCGCATTTGAAGAAAAGGCAGAAGGGAATTTATTAACGATGTGCCAAGAGAAGGAGAAGCTCCTAACAAAGTCTCACGAGCTAAAGCGCAAACTCCTGCTCTGTCAGAGGAAGCGGGAGCTGGTGGATGTCCTCAACCCTCAGGTCAGTTGTGGCCACAGTCTCTGAGCTGTGCATCTCAACTGGGTCATCGTGATGTGTGGAGGGATTATTTACAGTGGTCGTCGCTCTTCACCTGGCTCTGAGTGTGTGCTTGGCTTTTGACACCACCAGGTGTGGGTATGTGACCGTTTAGAAGAGGATGTGCCTGTAACGTGAAGTACTAACCTAGAATAGGGACCTGTCCTTTCGGCTTACACATGCACATATCCTTCAGGCACCCACGGCTTGTGCTCAGGGATAGGATGACATGCTTCAGGCCTGCCCAGGGGGCCAGGGTGCTGGTGGGAGGTACAGTCTTGGCATCATATGGTCAGTGCTGGGACAAAATCATCCACACCAAGGAAGGTCATGGAGCAAACTGTTGGAACCTAGAAGGGCCGATCGGGGGATGTGGCTTCTCATGCAGTGTGTGCATGTCCCGGGGTTGCTGTAACAAAGCCCTACAGACTGGGCAGCTGAAACAACTGACATTCTTTCTCAGTTCTGGAAGCTGGGGGTCCGAGATCAAGGTGTCAGCAGTTTGCTCCTTCCAAGGGCTGTGAGGGAAGGATGTGTTTTAGGTCTCTCTTTGGCTTGTAGGCTGTCTTCTCCCTGTGTCTCTTCTCTTAGTGTTCTCCCTGTGTGTGCGTTTGTCTCCAATCTCCCCCCTTTATAAGGACATCAGGCATATAGATTGGTGCCCACTCTAATGACCTCACCTTGACTTCATTCCCTCTGTAAAGACCCTGTCTCCAAATCAGGTCACATTCTGAGGGGTTGGTGGTTTGGATGTCAACATAGGATTTATGGGGTTAGAGGAACACAGTTCAGCCTGTGACACCTAGTGGTGCATGTGTTCCTGTTGTGGCCGGGCTGCGGACTGAGAATGGGGTCCCTGTCCTCATGGAGTGGAAGGAAAAGAAATGACAATCCTTACAATGCCCTGTGAGGACCTAGAAAGTGTGTATGAGGGAAAAGGGGGTTGGTTGGGATGGCCTTGAGGTGGGACAGGCTTTTCAGCTCAGTGCTCCAAAGCAGGAGGTCACAGCCTTCCTGGGTCCACAGTGAATGTGCTGGAAGGCGGGTGCATGCGTTTGGCAAGGTGGGCGGCCAGGAGTGAGGGTAGAGCCTACTGCACCCGCTGAACCTTCTGGAAGATTTCCTAGGAGATCCTGAAAGAACAGCCTGTGTCTTAACCACACGTGCATCTGTGAAACTTCCACGGCGGTAACTTCAGGGTCTCGTCTCATAGGCCTCTTTCCCTCCTTCCTGCAGATTGAGATGCTCAGCCCCTATGAGGCTGTGTCTGAATGCTTTAAGGAGCAGTACAAGACATTCGCGGCGGCCCTGGACACCACAAGGCATGAACTGCCTGTGAGATCAGTTCATTTAGACGGAGACCCGCAGCAGTTCTTAGGTAGGAAACGGGGCCTCTGCTGGGCAAGGAACAGGAAGAACCGCCAGTGGGTATTGGCACTTCCTGTGTGCCGGCACCTTTATTCCTTCGTGTGATCATCACAAGCCTCCTCTTAGGTAGATGGCGTGTTCCCTTTCAAATGGCAGAGAATGCAGGGTGCTGGCAAGACTAGTTTGTCCAGGGTGGCGCCCCAAGTAAGGACCATGCTGGTACTGGAACCCAGATCTATGGTTTCCCCATTGATTTCCCACCCTGCTGAAAGGCATTCTTGGGGAGCAGCCTGCAATCCCCCAGTGTTGGGAGGGGCTCTGCAAAGGTGCATTGTTGACTGGGGCAGTGATAGGGCTGCAGACCCCCATCCTGTCCTGCCTTCTACAGAGAGCCAAGGGATCCTTTTCCTGCAGAAGGGTCTCATCAGGTGTGAAAACTGCTGTGCTTGAGCTTAAAATTCTCTTTAGAACAGGTATCTTCCCAAAGCAGGTTTTCGGCTGCCCTAGAGTTTGGTTATTTCTAAGCAGAGCTCTCATGAGCCTCTAAATATGTTTTGCTTGCAGCTGATGTAGCAAAATATTGCCACCTAAAATCAGGTGGGCTTTTCCTGCAGAACTTTTGCACAAATGCAGTTCAGGATCACAAAGGGTGTTGCTGTATTGGCAGTCTCAGAGACTTAAAACAAAAATTTTTAACACCTTTATTGATATATAACTCAGACACCATACCATTTGCCCATTAAGGTGTACAATTTATTGTTTTTAGTATAGTCACAGAGAAGTGCAACTATTACTACATTCTAATTTTAGGACATCTTTGTTTCCCAAAAAGAAACTCAGTATCTATTAGCTGTCACTTCCCATCGCTACCCAGCCCTAAGCAATGACTGATTAACTTCCAGACAGAGATGATTTTTAATAAAATCAAACCTTTTCCAACATGAAATAGTATATGTCTGACATGGGATCTTGAAAAATGAGCCTGTTGAATGATTGTGTGTCTGGTTTTCCTTTTGCATAGTTATTGCAGTCAGTGGCACATCTGTAACTCTTGGACTCCATTTCTGAGAAGTTCCTTAGATAATTGCCAGGAGTTGGGATTAAGGAGTGTATTAGTTTTCTGTGGCTACTGTAACAAAGTACCATAAACCAGGTAGCTTAAACCAACAGAAATTTATTTCCTCTCAGTTCCAGGAGCCAAAATCAAGGTGTGGGCATGGTTGGTTCTTTCTGGAGGCTCTGAGGGAGAGTCCATTCCAGGCTTCTCTCCTGGCTTCTTGTGTTGCTGGCGACCCTTGGCCTTCCTTCGCTGCTGGCAGCATCACTCCAGTTTCTGCCTTCATCTTCGCATGGCCTTGTCCCTTGAGTGCCTCTGTATCTAAATTTCACTCTTCTTAGAAGGGCACCAGTTATTGGAGTAGGCCCTACCCTGTGACCTCACTCTAACTCAGTTATATCTATAAAGATCTCATTTCCAGTAAGGTCATATTCACAGATACTTGAGATCAGGACCTGAACATGTCTTTTTGGGAGGACACAATTTAGACCACATCAGGGGAAAGAGGATGTGTGTTTGTAAGAACCCTTATAAGGTTCCCAAAATGTTATAATGTTTAGTTGTGATATGTGTACATGTTTAGCTGGTAGATGGGACATGTGCCAGGATTGGAGACATGCTGCTATTCCTAGAGCAGGTGGGTCACAGTGCAGTTGTAGGCAGCACTTTACTGGGGTGGGAGGTGCAGAGATGCTGAAATGAAAGGAACCATGGGATTCTTTCTAAATTACTCACAGCACAGGCTTTCTCCACTTTTTTTGCATTCGTTTCTGTTGGGGACACAATGCATTCCAGGTCTGTTCTAGTGATTGCCTGGATGGCGGACACGCCTGACCCATGGTCTCAGGCCGTCATGATCTCAGGCAAAGGGGCACAGAGGTGGTACTAGTGCACAGATGTCTTCCTTCATGACTCATCCTTAGAGCTCTTCTTAACCTTGAGAGCATTTCAATAAATCAAGAAAACTTTAGTTAGCCACCTAGCTCATGCCTGGATTGCTTGGGGCACTTTGAAGCCCCTGGCTTATGACCTCTCCTTACCCCCCTCCAGATGATTTGCAGAGGGAATTGATGACCACACACCATCTGCTGGGAGAACTTGGGGTCTGTAGTTCAGAAGAAAGTGGGAAAGTGCTAGACCTGCTGGGTGAACTCAAGGAAGTGACCCAAAAGAAGGATCTGGAGCTCCGAAGGTATTTCAGAAAGTATTTTAAGAAAAAGCACCCTGACCAGTGTGGCTCCGTTGGTTGGAGCTCTGTCCTGTATACCAAAAGATTGTGGGTTTGATCCCCATTTGGGGCACGTACAGGAGGCAACCAATTGGTCTTCTCTCTCACATTGATGTTTCCCTCTTCCTCTCTCTCTCTCTCTCTCTCTCTCTCTCTCTCTCCTCCCCTCTCCCTCTCCCTCCCTCCCTCCCTCCCTCCCTCCCTCCCTCCCTCCCTCCCTCCCTCCCTCCCCTCCTCCCCCCTTCTCCTCTTCCCCCCTCTCTAAAATCAATAAGCATATCCTCAGGTGAGGATTTAAAAAAAGAAAAGGACCCTGGCTAGTGTGGCTCAGTTGGTTGGGCATCATCCTATATACCTAAAGGTTGCTGGTTTGATTCCTGGTCAGGGGACATTCCTGGGTTTGCAGGCTCAATCCCTAGTAGGGGTATGCAGGAGGCAGCCAACTGATGCTTTTCTTCCTCTCCCTTCCTCTCTCTCAGGTCAATATAAACATATCTTTAAAAAAGAAAGAAAGAAAAAGATAGCAAAAAATTACACACACACACACACACACATTATTAAAAAAAAGAAGAAAGAAAAATAGCCCCCATTGGCGCTGCACACACACACACACACACACATATATTATTAAAAAAAAGAAGAAAGAAAAATAGCCCCCATTGGCGCTGCACACACACACACACACACACACACACATATATTATTAAAAAAAAGAAGAAAGAAAAATAGCCCCCATTGGCGCTGCACTGTGCAGAGAGTGGGCAGCTCTGGCATTTGCAGAGGCTGAGCGTTCAAGGGTCCAGCAAGGCAGGGAGAAGGGAGTGGGTAAAAAGCCTTCAGCCAACTGCAACCCCAAGTGAGTTCTCCAACAGCCAAAATAGAAAGGGGAATAGCATCACCCCTCATTCCCTTCCTCAGAGCAACACAGCTCTTCAGGCGCCCTTGGATCGGTCTATTCACGTTCTAAATGTTTTCTAGGGTAAGAGCTTGGGGTGATCTTTTTGGAACTTCTTATTGAAGTATAAGTACATATAGAAAAGGTGCAGATTGTAGTTGTACAACTTGATGGGTTTCACCAATGTGCGCCTACGTGGAGCCCCAGGTCCAACATAGCCCAGGCCAGCCCCCTGAAGCCCCCCTGCTTCCTTCTCTCACTCTCCTCTGGGGATTTCTAACCACAGGGCTTTCTTCCACATCTTCCAAAAAGAATCTTGTTTTCTTCTCCTTTACAAGAGAAGTATGCTAAACATACTTCCTGAGATGCCTAAAATATTTGAAAGGTACTCATGAAAAACAAATGCCACCCACTGTCGAGTTACCTTCTTCTACATGTGTCCCAGGATGAAGTCAGGACACACCAAAGCATTCTGGATTGCAGGGGTCACAGGTTTGAGTGGTCAGACATGCTCGTTTAGCACCTATTTCCCCACCACCATTTACTTCAAGGGCGGGCTGGGATACTGCCCCATTCACAATCTGTCCCTCGTTCCTGACACGGTATTGATTCTCCCTAAATATTTCTTGAACAAATGAATTTTTCTTTCACGCCTGCTTGCCCCTGTTCTTGAGGGCTTCCCTGTTTGAGTTCTGTTCAGACAGCTTATTGATCTGTGCTTTCCCACGAGTACTCAGCAGGAATCAGCCTGAACCCGCTGCCTCCATGCTGCCACCATGGTGAAGGCAGAGGCACAGAGGCAAGAAGGCGTCATCCCTCTTATTATTCCCACAGGAGCTTTGCCCAGGTGCTGGAACTCTCTGCTGGAGTGAGTAAAGAGGCAGCTTTAATCAACCAGGAGGTCTGGGAAGAGGCCCAGGGCCCTGTGGCCTCCCGCCAGTGGTATTTCAATGAGGAGGGCACCCCAGGGGAAACTCAGGGAGAGACCATCAGCCCACTCCTGTCAGATGCTGACAAGCCGTGTGCACTGTGAATCCACGTGCAGGCCATGACCCTAGCCCAAGTGGGGACCTTCTGCAAACCTTTGGGAAGAAATCACATTCAGTGCCACTTGTGCCAGAGCGGAATGGGTATGATATTCTAGAAACTCAAGCACTTTAGTCACCTAGTTCAGCAGTGTAGCTGTTTTTGTGTGATAATCTCTTGATATTTAAAAAATAAAACTGTTTGGCAATTGGGCTTGGTTTCTATATGTAAGGGAGGGGAGCAGAAGAGGGCCTCTGAGACATGAGTATTTCAATCTCAAGGTGATTCCTGTCCTTCAGTCACGGCTGTTTTGTTTAATATCCGACAGCAAGTTAGGAGTTGGTCCTCAACTGGAAATTCTCCATCCAGTTCAATGTCCCAGCAGTGGTCGCTGGGAGACCACCTGCGGGCTTTGGCCATTGCTCCAGTCTACACTCCACACTGGACTGTGCCGCAAAGAATTTGCCTGGCCAGCTCTTTAGCTCCTGTCTGCACCACATGGTTCCCATGGACATACCTTTTGCATTGCAACACCGGGGAGGGGTACAGCGCCGAGTAAGATACAGTATCCATCCCCGTCATGCATCCTGGGAAGAGAGATGAGATGCATCTTGATCTAAAACATGTCCAAACAGGCACACTTTCATCCAACTTTCACCTTAATCCCACCAATCCTTACCCTCTTAACAGGCTTTCTGGGGACTTCATCAGTAGGTTTGGGATCTATAGTTGCAGGTAGGGAAAACAGTCCCCAGTCAGACATAATAGCCATTCCCACAAACCATGCAGGTCAGGGAGACACAAGCTTTCCCCATAAGGTGGGTTTAAACCTTCCGGTTTCCATCCATACTACCAGCCCTTTCATATCTGTGTTTCCAAGTCCATTGAGGGCCTCATTAGGGATTCCCATGGAGTACCTGTATTAGAGTCCCAGAAACTTCATCCTCTGGCTCACCGCTCCCATTTGTGTGCAAAAACCTTTGGGGCCGTAGAAGGGGACAGACACTCCAGGAACCCTGGTCCTTTTGTCAGTCTTAATTAGCTGGATTAGTGCCACATTCTCATTATAATATCTGCCTTCTAGCTTTTAAAGTTTCCCAAAACAGGTAAAAACAGTGGACTCTTGGGGGCCCTTGAGCGTTCAGGGACCAGCAGGGGGTCCCCTATCCCACTCACTTCCATAATGCTGTGTTCAAACCTTCGCTTCAACCCTGTCCAATGGGCACTGGTGTACTGCATGCTTCAGTTAGGCAGGGGCTCCAGAGTGCTGCAGAAGGAGTCAATGGTATGTCAAATACACTCTCGTGCTGGGAACTAAACTTAAAACTCCTTAAGGAACAACTCTGCATCATGAAAATGAATCACATGGGAAGATTACCATGATTTTAAAAAATGAAGATAGGTCAAAATGTGTGGGGTACAGAACAGTTTGTGTTAAAATTTCTAAAAACCTAGAAAGATAAAAATGTGTCCGGAGAGGAGGGATCAGAGGGCGGGGGACCTTGACCTGTTCACGATGCTTGCTTGTTATTGTTGCATTTTGCATTCCTTTAACATTTTGGTTAACTGTTTTCTCATCTGTGTGTATTACATTTTCATTAAGAAATCCATAAAACAGAACTCAGCGAGCAGGCTTTCTAAATTATCATGCTCGTGTGTAAGTCACTGTATCTCAGCTTCGGCACTGTTGATTTTTGGGGCCAGATCATTTGAAGTGAGGGCCATCCTGTGCATTGAGGGATGTTGAGCTACATCCCTGGCCTTCACCCACCAGGTGCCAGCAGCACTCTCCCAACCTAAAATGTGTCTGGACATTGCCCAGTGATCCTGGGTGTTAGAATTGACCCCCGTGTGAGAACCCATATGATGCTTCAGGTCCAATCTGGCCCCTGCTTCAGCCACACCATCTTTCTCAGGTTCATTTATTGACTTCAACCCAGTTTCTGAAGAAAATACTAGAATACAGCTCTGTGGCGGCTTTTCAACTATGCCTGGGCTGAGAATTAGCACAAATTCTGAAAAAGATATAAACCAGGGTTGGCAAACTACAGACCTCAAGCCAAATCCATCCTGTTTCCTCTGTGTGTAAATAAAGTTTTATTGGCACACAGCCACACCCATTTGTGTACGTGTGCCTATGACTGATTTTATGCCACAGATGGCAGAGTTGAGTCTTTGGAGACCATCTGTTTTGCAAAGCCTAAAATCCTTACCATACGGCTCAGAGGAGTTTGCTAACCCTTGATCTGAATAATAAAGTAGGAAATCTAACTTATAAAAGAACATATTTAATATTTTCCTATGGGACTCAAAAGCTGTCACCATTTTGAACAAGGAGGTGTGGGCTGAGAAACAATTTTGCTTTTTGTGAATTGCTCTCATTCAAAAGAAAAACTGTCTACTTGTGCTGCAGAGGTGGGCATGTGAGGTGCTGGATGAGGTGCTGCACTGGAAGGAGGCTTCAGAGACTTTTTTTTTAATCTTCACCCAAGGATACTTTTTCCATTGCTTTCCAGAGCGAGTGGAAGGGAGAGACAGAGAGAGAGAGAAACATCGATGTGAGAGAGACACATTGATTGGTT
This sequence comes from Miniopterus schreibersii, assembly GCF_964146895.1. Taxonomy (NCBI): domain Eukaryota; kingdom Metazoa; phylum Chordata; class Mammalia; order Chiroptera; family Miniopteridae; genus Miniopterus; species Miniopterus schreibersii. The sequence goes on along the minus strand of NC_138105.1, from coordinate 73,151,541 downwards.
GCTTCCTGCAGGTGCCCCAACCAGGCCGGGGCTCATGCCCTTGGCCAGAATTGGACCAGGACCCTTCAGTCCGCAGTCCGACACTCTAACCACTGAGCTAACCTGGCTAGGGCCAGAGACTTCTGGAATGACTTCAGAGACTTCACACTGACTAGAACTGAACACCAACTATGCCACTAACAATAGTCTGAGTGGCAGACCCCTCCTGGTCCACATTTCCCTCTTTTTCTGAGAATTTTTATGAGTTTATTTGAGTGAAACTGTCAGTATACACCAGGGTGCAAGATCTCAAATACTCCCCATTTTTTCCATTTTTTTCATACTGAACAAATGTTACATCCAGAATCTGGGAAACTACGGTTTTCATATCAGTTTGGTGACAGCTTCTAGAAGGAGGGGTGATGAGAAGACAGGAGATGAGAAGATGCAACCAGAATCCTCCGTGAGAGTTGGTAGGGAAACAGTCAAAACGAACTGATGTCAAAAGGCACTGCCATCACGGTGACACAGCTCTTTGGAGCACACAAGGAAGGAAGTGATGCTCTGTTTGGGGAGGTGTTAGAACCTCCCACTTCCCCACTATCCTTCCCCGCACCCCAAATCTGCCGTCGCACCAAAACTCTTCCAGCAACTCTGACTCTCCCAGTAAGGAGAGGGAGTTGTAACTTCACATACCTGAAACAAAATTTACCGCTGCGCTTGTCACTTCCAGAATCAGAGCTATTTCATACCCTTTGCAATTCACTCCTAGGCATATACCTCAAAGAATTGAAAGCAGGCTGTCTTAGTTCAGGCTGCTATAACTGAATACCATAGTCTGGGTGGCTTATAAGTAGCAGAAACTTATTTCTCACAGTTCTGAAGACTGGAAGTCCAAGATCAAGGCATTGGCAGATTTGGTGTCTGGTAAGAGCCTTTTCCTGATTAATAGATGGTCTTTTTTTTCCAGTGTTCTCACATGGCAGAAGAGGTGAGGAAGGGCTCTGGGGTCTCTTGTATCAGGGCACTAATCCCACTCATGAGGATTCTACCGTCATGACCTATCAGCCCCAGTGGCCCCACCTCCCAGTACCATCAACTTGGGGGTTAGGGTGTTAACATGAGTTTTGTGGGGACTCAACCATTCAGTCTGTAGCACAGGGACTAAAAAACTTACGCATAAATGATTGTAGCAGCACTATTTACAGTAGTCAAAAGGTGAAAACAATCCAGATGTCCATCAACAGATGAGTGGATAAACAAAATGCTATATCCACACAGTGGAATATTATTCGGCCCTAAAGGAGTGAAGCGTGGACACATGCTACAATGTGGATGAATCTCGAAAACATCATGCTGAGTGAGAGAAGTCAGACACTAAAGAACAAGTATATATTTTTAAACATTTTTATTGATTTCAGAGAGGAAAGGAGAGAGAAACATCAATGAAAGCTGAATAAAAAGAACAGAAATGAAAAATAGAAGAGAGAGATTTAAAAAAAAATTAAGATTCCATCCAGGAGTTTCCATATCCGACTAGTGGGAATTGTGGACAGAGGAAACAGAAGAGGAAAGTATAAAAGAAATAATACCAGATTGCCGAGGGCCCACTGAGGGCGCACACAGCCCACGGAAAAGGCCCACATGGGGATGTATTAACTACTTATTACTATTAACAAATTACCCCAAAACATAGCAGATCAAAACAATATACATTTATTACAGATCCTCTGAGTCAGTAATCTGGGTGCAGTTCAGTTGGGTCCTTTTCTTCATAGTCTCATGAGGCTGTAATCAAGTGCCTGCTAGGGTCTCATCCAAAGGCTCGACAGGGGAATCATCTGCACCTAACTTCTTGGTGGGATTCAGTTCCTCATTGAGGGCTGTTCCACTGAGGGCCACTGTCTCTTGCTGGCTGTTGCTGATGATGTCCCTTGCTGGAGGCCACCTTCACTTCCATGCAAACATCTCCAACACTGAAGCTTGTTTAATCAAAGACAGCAGGAGAAGGAGTTGGATAGCAAGATGGAGTGGCCATCTTTAGAACCCTGGTCACGAAAGAGACATTCCTCAAAATGGCCTTATTCTATTTCTTAGAAGAAAAGCCCTTGAGGGGAGGGGATAACACATGGTCATGAGAACCAGGAAGTAGAATCAGTCTGGTGCTGTGTTCAAAGCTGCCTGTCAGCATACATTTCAGAACACTAAGGATTAAAGATTTGTAAACTTGCAGAGAAAAATACAGGCACCAACATTAGTGGTGTCCGAAAGCTCAATAGCAACATCGGGAGCTTGGAAGACAGTGGAGCCAGGCTATATGTGGGGGACACTCAGGTTTTTCAAAATCATAAAAATGTGAGGGCTCCACAGACAGGTGGTGGAACTGACAAAAAAAAAGAAAAGAAGAATCCCTGCCTGGTTTGACTCAGTGCTTAGGGCACTCGCCCCAGGACTGAAGAATCTGGGGTTTGATTCCCAGTCAAGGGCACGTATCTCAGTTGCAGGTTCCCCTTCCTGGTCTGGGTGTGTGTGGGAGGCAACCAATCAGTGTCTCTCTCACATCGATGTTTCTCCCCCCCCCCCACTCTTTCTGGAATCAATAGAGAAAAAGCCCTCAGGTGAGGATTAAAAAAACAATTGTTAACTCAAATTTATGATTACTTTCAGAAAGGAAATTTCAGTCCACCTTGTGGCGAGGGTGGGAGAGGAAAGCATCGCTGAGGGACCACTGCTGGGCCAGGTCTTCCAGGAGGAGATGAGGAGCGGGGGCTTGCAGAAATCAGGGCATAGCACAGAGGAGCCTTACTCAGCCCTTCTGCCTGGCTTTAATGAATCCATCTTCTGGTCCTGGTGCTGGAGATTCTCCCTAAGGCCTGTAGGGGGCAGCAGTTCCCCCAGCTCACCAGCTTCCCGGTGTCTCAGCTCTCTGGTCAATTCTGCCCATCATCAATTCAGATGAAATTGTTCATGTCTTTGCATACTTAAAAGAAATAAAGTATCATCACTCCCAGACTAAATTAGTGTTTTAGTATTTTTTCTTTCTTTTTTTTTTTTTTTAAATCTTTATTGATTTCAGAGAGAGGAAGGGAGAGGGAGAAGGAGAGATAGAAACATCAATGATGAGAGGGTCATTGATCGGCTGCCTCCTGCATGCCCCCGACTGGGGATCGAGCCTGAAACCCGGGCATGTGCCCTGACCAGGAATCAAACCATGATCTCCTGGATCCTAGGCTGACTCTCAACCGCTGAGCCACTCCCCCTGGGCTAGTATTTCTTTATTGCATCTTGGTGCACTTCTTTTGACAAGTTCATTGTAGAAAATTGAGATAGTCACAGGAGAGTTAGGAGTCATCCAGAATGGTTCCAGTGAGAGGCTGGCATGGTTTGCATTTTGGAGCATGTAATTTTAATAGAATTTCAGACACAGTGGAGTGGAATTGTACATTTGTAACCCGACTCCCTTTCATCTGCAGTATCGTGGGCATCTTTTTGAGTCAAATATCCTAGAGTGTCATAGCTTCTAATGGCATCACACTTTGTTTCATATTTTGGTGCTGCACCAGCATCATCCTGGGCGAGGTATGAGTCCCAGCTCTCCTGGAACTGCTCAGCTCAGCACTCTGGACTGTCACCTAGCCTTGTCCCTACTGCCCAGCTATGTCATGTGGGACATTTGAGCATTAGTTATCTGTGGTGGAGGCCACAATTCTGAGGTTGTTGGTCTTCCAAGAGAATTCTGCATCATGAGAAGGTTGGGTCAGTTTGGGGCACTATGTGAACAGGAAATAATGAGAATGAGATTTGCCCAGAGAACTTATAAGGCTCAGCTGGGTCTTCAAAGAGAATGTGCTTGGGGGCTGTAGGCGAATGAATGATACCCCCAACCTCAAGTTACATCCACATGGAACTTGGACTCCCGGAACCTGTGACTGTGACCTTATTTAGAAAAGGGTCTTTGCAGATGTAATTAAGTGAAAGATCTTGAGATGAGCTCATCCTGAGTTATCCAAGTGGGCCCTAAATCCAATGACAAGTGTCCTTATAAGAGAAAGGCCGGGGAAGATTTGAGACAGAAGAGGAGAAGGCCATGTGAAGATAAAGGCAGAGATTGGGGTGATGTGGCCATAAGCCAGCAAATGCTGGGAGACCCCAGAGGCTGGAAGAAACAAGAAGGCTCCTCCCCTAGAGCCTTCAGAGGGAGCATGGCCCTGCTGACACCTGGGTTTCAGACTTCCAACCTCCAGAACTGGGAGAATAAATTTCTGTTGTTTAAAGCTATTTCCTGCAGTCGCCCTAGGAAACAATTATAGGGTCCAATCAAAGACATGGAAGGGCTTCCATGGGAAAGAGGTTGCTATGGCTGTGGTTTCAGGGACCTATTTCTATGGGGCGGCCCAGGCTGGGCCTCCTCTCCTGCAAAGAAGCTCTTTCCCCTGCTCCAACCCCAGCTTACGTTTCTGCCTTTTAGTTAATTGGAACTGATTGGGTTCCAGGCAGTTCTGTAAGTCCCTAGTTGGTGATCACAGAGACCCTGATGTTTGAAGATTAGTTCAGTGAACCTATGACCCTGATCAATTTAGAGCACTTGCTGGCACTGTGAGCACAGCCACTGTGGACCTGGAACACAGGTCTGGGTGCCCTTGTGTGGGAAATGCCTGTGTCCAGCCCATCCCCGTCACGAGGGACCCAGGCAGATCTTCATCTTTCCTCACCCTTTGTGCTTCTCTTCCTCACTCCCAGTGCTGAATTGCAAGGTTCTGGGGGGGAACCTCTGGGAAAGAGTCGTTTAGTTTTCCTCTCACTTTTAACATTTGGGCAAAATGAGACTCCTGGGGAATGCTGCCTTCTCCCTGCCGGTAGTCTCTCTGTATAGTAGTTCTCCCTGCCCCTGAGGTTTTGCTTTCCAAGCTTTCAGTTTTCCCTGGTCAACCGTGGTCTGAAAATATCAAATGGAAAATTCAAAAAGCAAACAGTAAGTTTTAAATTATGTACCATTCTGAGTAGTGTGATGAAATCCTGCATCATCCAGCTCCATCCCGCCTGGGATGTGAATCGTCTCTTTGTCTAGTGTCTCTATGCTGTTTATGCTTCCTGATCATGAGTCATTTAGTAGCTGCCTCAGTTATTAGATCGGCCTTTAAATGTTATGTTTATGGGAAAAGGGACTTTGCGGACATGATTACATTAAGGATCTTGAGATGATGGGGAGATTATCCTGTATTTGCAGGTGGGTCCTAAATGTAATCCCAAGTGTCCTTAGGAGAGGGAAGCAGAGTGCAGTTTCACATGGAAGTTGTTGATGTGACAATGGAAGCAAGAGGTTAGAGTGATTCAGGAAAGAAGAGGTCACGAGCCAAGGAACTCAGGCAGCCTCAGACACTGGGAAAGGAAGTGTCTCCCCTAGATCCTCCAGAAGAAACCAACCTTGCTGACACTTTGACTTTAGCACAGTAACACTGATTTCAGATTTCTAGCTTCCAGAACTGTAAGAGAGTAAATTTGTGTTGTTTTGAACCACCAGGTTTGTGGTAATTTGTTACAGCAGCCAAAGGAAACTAATAGTGACTATTTTTGCAACAGTTTCTTTCATATAACAATCTACCATATATTTTTCACATCAGCATATATGGCTCTTTTGCTTTTATTGTGAGCTGCCTGATATCTCATTGTGCAAAGGTTACCATATTTACTTGGCCATTCTGATGGCGTCTCTAAGGCTTCACAGTGGCCCAGCCCGACTTCTAAAAGTGTTTCATCACAGCATGGTGTTCAAGCATTCATTAACTGCATTTGGTCTCTCCTCCTCTTTTTGATTGATTAAAAATGACTCGTGTGTTCCTGATGCAAAGGGCCTTATCGGCCACCCCCCTCCGCACCCTGCTCCCTCCACAACCTTGGCCCAGGACGCTTTCTAAACAGCTCATTCAGCAGATGCTTGATGATTTCAGAAGGCGAAAGGGTCACAGGTCGCGTCCATCAGCTCTCTGCAGAGCCCCCTAGGACTGCGCCCGCCCTGTTGCCGAGCAAAGCCAAATTGGGAGCGTTGCCAGCATCATGACCACACGGGTTTCCATTTTACTGTCTTTTCAATCACTTCCACAGCGGGTTAGCTTAACTTACAAACCAAACACATATTTTTCTGTCAGCACCACACTTTCTCCCCCGAAGAGTTAGAAGCCTGTGGCCTCTGGGTCCAGAGCTGACCTGGCCATGGGCCAGCGATTCATGTAGTCACACAGCAGCGTCCGCAGCAGCCTCCCAGAGCTGCCTCAAGGGACATGGGGACACAAGTCTGTTAAGAACACTGTCCATAGGCTGGCGTCAGGGTGGGGGACAGATATGTGGAGTTCCAAAGGGGACCTGGGCAGTGGCTGAGCAAAAGCACTTTGCAATTATGCTGCAATTATGAAGCAGACTATTTCTTAAACATTTCTGAAGGCATTTTATGCAAAATGATTTGTGAAATGACACAATGTCCCTTGAATAGAGAGACAAAAACCTTTATATGCTGTCCTTTCTAAATGCCTGTGACCCAGTCGCTGGACGGAAGCCACACTGGGGAGAAGGTATTTGGAGCACTTTGCTCTGAGCTCTTTCCTGTAATTCTTCCTCACCCCCCCACCCCCGATTCTTCCTGTAAATCTTTTCATCTCACATCTCATTTGACAATGAGGCATCCAGGTGAGCCCTGAGCCCTGGGGACTGAAGACCCTATTTGCAACAGAGGTCACATTCACAGATTCCAGGGCAGGGATTAAGACTTGGACATAAATCTGGGGAGGGGGACACACTTCAATTTTAATAGCATTTAATTTTTTACTGACAAAGTTTTTATAACAGTAAATTAATCTCAGTATTATAAAACAGAACATTTGTGGCTTATTAATGGTAAAGAAGAGATTTTTTTCTTAGAGATTTGATTCTTAATAGAAGGATTGTAGATTTAAATTGGAAACTCAGTTATACTATTCTGGCAAAATAGTCAGTGGGTGACTTAAATTGCAGCATGAAATACAAGGTTTAGCTTGTGCACTAATACCAATAGAGGATTTAAAAATTTTTAAAGATTAGTACATCAGACTGAAGAACAGTGCCTTGTTTCTCTTTTCCATTTTGGGGGGTAGTGGTGAGAACATTTAAGTTGGGGACAAATTCTTTGCCTAGTTCCCAGTCCCAAGGCTGCCATTTTGGGCAATGCCCCCCACAGGTGCAGGGGGGCTGCCAGCCATCCCCCGACCAGGAAGGAACCGGCCATGCAAAGGCTGCTGGTAACAGCCCTTCAGGCTAACAGTGCAAAGCCAGGGACAGAAGGGAGGCTCATTGCTGGGGGTCAAGGGCAACGGAGGGTGGGGAGCGGTGAGATCCCAGTGACTGTCCTGAGGACTGGGGACAACAGCTGTCCTTGCTCAAGGTGGTTATGGGAAAAACAAACACAAAACATAATTCAGACCCAGCACATGGTGCTCACTGTGGAAAGGCCAACTGCTCTTACTGGTGCTCTTGTCCTTGTTGCTGGTCTCTTTCACTTCAGGGACTTTGAGGCCCTTCCCTGGCCTCAGCAGAAATACGGTTGGTTTTCTCCACCGAGTTTGATAAGCTGGGAAGAGTGCCTCTGGCATGAACCTCGAAAACATCATGCTGAGTGAAAGAAATGAGTCCCCAAAGCCCACATGATGCATGATTCCATCTACATGAAATGTCCAGAACAGACAGATCCACAGAGACGGAAAGTGGATTAGTGGTTGCCAGGGTGGGGGAGGGGAATGGAGAGTGACTGCTCATGTGGACAGGATCGCCTTTGGGGGTGATAGAAATGTTTTAGAAATAGGTTATGGTGATGGTTGCAAAGCTCTGTAAATATACTAAAAACTGTTGAATTGCACATTTTAAGTGGGTGAACTTTACGGGAAGTAAATTTTATCTTGATAAAGTTGAAAGAAAAAGAAAGAAAGAAAGAAGAAAGAAAGAAAGAAGGAAGGAAGGAAGGAAGGAAGGAAGGAAGGAAGGAAGGAAGGAAGGAAGGAAGGAAGGAAGGAAGGAGAGAGAGAGAGAGAGAGAGAAAGAAAGAAAGGGAGAAAGAGAGAGAGAGAGAAAGAAAGAAAGAGAAAGAAAGAAAGAAAGAAAGAAAGAAAGAAAGAAAGAAAGAAAGAAAGAAAGAAAGAAAGAAAGAGAAAGAAAGAAAGAAAGAAAAGGAAGGAAGGAAGAAAAGAAGGAAGGAAGGAAGAAAGAGAAGGAAGGAAGGAGGAAGGAAGGGGGAGGGAGGGAGGGAAGGAAGGAAGGATGCTATGGTAGAGGAAGGAGGTAATGAGGCCTGAGGTGTGCTCCCCGGAGCTAAAGCCCATTGGAGATGCCCAAGTGACTAAGGATGGGCTGGGGGGAGGTGGGAGTGAGCCCACTTGGCTCTCAGGGCAGTGGGAGGCCAAGTGCCCAGGGTTGGGTGGGGTGTGGCCTAGGGAGCCAGGAGGGCGAGGGAGCCTTGGAAGGTTTGTACAAAGGAGCAATGAAATGTTTCCTCCTACAAAGCAGTGTGTGGGAACTGGTCCCTCCCGCTTCTGGCTGCCTGGCCCCAGTGTCACACCTGAGAAGCTCCCACCTGCACAATGGGAAGAGGCGCCCTATATGGGCTCTCAACTAATCCCTGGGCTCAGGCTGGCTTTACATCAGGTTCCAGTCCCCACTGTTGCCCTGTGATGTAAGTCCTACCATCAGAAGATCCAGAACCCACTTGTTAGAATGGATTTTCCTAAATATTGTGAGCTGCTGAGAGCTAGACAGCCTGGTCTATCTTTGAGCACCTTGTTTACCTGGTGGGTGGTGTCCATAGACACAGGATGAGAGAAGGAAAGAAGGGGAGGAAGTAGTCACTTCCTGTCTACACCAGCCCACCTTACCTGGGGGCTGTCTATACCAGCCTACCTCACTTGGGGACTGTCTACCTCACTTGGATTGGACATGCAGTTGGCCATGTGACTGTCCCAGGCTCTGCCCCCTGCAGACCCATTCCCTGCAGGGCTGAGTGAGTCCACCACGGGGAGCAGAGGGTGCCCCCCCCCAGAACCCCACTGTATGTTTGGAGCTGCTCGTGGCCTGGTGCCTCCTCAGTCCTTCCTGGCCTAGAGTGCGTCCAAAATATTCCTGGCACTGAGTTGGCATCTTCCCCAGGACAGAATTGGCTGGCATTGAATTTGCATCTTCCCAAGGCAGGCCAGGGCATTCACTGTGGTGCTTTTATTTCCAGCCCTGTTTGCCCAGAAGACGTAAGTTGCCAGGGCTCCCATTTAGGGCTGAATCATCTGGGCATCAGTTTTCTCATCAGTCAAACATCAGCACTGGCCCAAGTGCTGTCAGAGGCTGCTCTCATCTCATGGGAGCCTCCAGTGAATAAATGGTGGGGCCCAGGTGGCAGCCTAAGAAACCAATGAAGATGCCTGGAGGCGTCTGACTCCAAGCCATGCTGGGGGCTCTGGTGCTGGTAAGAAGGGCTGCAGATGGCACCTCCACACTCTTCCTAGGACAGACACACATGCACACATCCCACAGGTGCATGGCCCCCAGGTGAGGCTGGCAGGTGCAGACAGCCTCCAGGTAAAGTGGGCAGGTGTAGTCAGTGTCCAGGTGATGTGGGCAGGTGTAGACAACCCCCAGGTAAGGTGGTTGGGTTCATGACTCTGTAGGTGAGATGGGCAGGTACAGACCACACAGTACAGGGACTCATTTGGAGGCATAGCCACCCAGCTGAGGGGGCCTCCTGCAAGGGGCTTCACAATGTCAAAGCCCCTGGACAGGGCCTGAAAGATGAGAATGAGCCATATGGAAGCACAGGGCAGATTAGTGAGTGGCCTCCCCAATATTACATGCGATATACATATGCTAAAAATTTTTGTCATTTATCTGAGATGCAAATTAAACTCTATTTTTATTTGCTAACTCTGGCAAACCTACACCAATTTCATGCTTTTTCTCTGCTGGAAACATTGCTATTTAGCCCAATATTTATTTACAGTCTCTCTGTCTTTCAGGTGTATACCCAAAAGCGGAATAACTAGACCATATAGTGATTCTATGCTCCTCTTTTTGAGGAACTGCCAGACTGTTTCCACAGTGGCTGCACCATTTTACATCTCCATGAGCAGTGCACATGAATCTTGATTTCTCCACATCCTTGCCAACACTTGCTATTGTCTGTTTTTTAAAAATAATACTGTTGTGTAGGTGTGAAGTGGTATTTCATGGTGGTTTTGATTTGCCTTTGTCTGCTGATTAGTGATGTTTCACCTGTTTGTTGGCCATTTTTATGTCTTCTTTGGAGAAATGCCTGTTCAGAGTTTTTGCCCATTGTTGAATTGGTTTATATGCTTTTTGTTATTGTTGCATTGTGGGCACTCTTTATATATTCTGGATAGTAATCCCTTACCAGATATATGATTTGCAAATATTTTGTCCCATCCTGTGGGTTGTCTAAAGTCCTGTTGTTTTAAGCCATCAAATTTATGGTAATTTGTTCCAGCAGGCACAGGAAATTCATCCTGTGCTCTTCCTCCCGTGCTTCTACCAGACCGGGAATGCATGTATGGCGTGTATACACACACAGACATGCACCAAGACATTACAACCATTGTTGGGAGGGTGAATGCATGTTCCTCTCCATGTGCATCAGGCAGAGTGCTGGACAGATTTGGCCTGGATTTTTCTCCATCTGTAAAGGTGTCCTGGAAGGCACTTTTCTGCTCCTAGGAGATTCCCAGCAGCTTTTGCATCTTTCTCCTGAGCAAATTTTCCTGCTGGCTGTTGCTCTTTTCTGGACACCTTGAAATCCTTGAGAAGATATTCAGGTTGGCTCTCTGGACCCTTTGGACTTGGGGAAAACCAAAAGCCCTCTTGCTGTGCTCGTTGCTGAGATCGGGTAAGACCAGAGGAGGAGCCTCCCTCAAAGCTCACACGGGACCCTAGGTCTCTGCTCCTCCAAGGAGTCAGCAGCCCTGGTCCTCATGTGCTGGGGCCTAGGGGACACAGGGGCCAGGAAGACCCCCCAGTCCCCCTTCCTCAGCACCTGGCTATGCCCCCCAGGCAGCAGGAGGTGAAAGCCCTTGAGTCTTGTTGCAATAGCCTCCCTGTTTTCCTTTCCCTGCTCTGTCCACCTCCCGCTCTTGTCCCCCGCTCCTCACTTTTCTTGCTCACGGGCTCACATATGGCACCTCCTTCATCTGTTTGTCCCTCGTCCTGTGGACGCACAGGCTGCCTCTGGTTGTTCACTGCCTCTCACCACCTGACTGCTTGGCTGCGTCACCTTGGTTACACCCTTTTCCTTTAGTGGGGTCAAAGGTCACATGAAGTTTTAGCTTCATTAGTGTCGCTGGTGGTTCCCCAAGTGACATCGTAGCTGTGCCTGCCTGGGCAGGAAGCATCCCATGCCACAGCCGCCCCTGCACACAGGCATGCCCTGCTTTCCCTCTGGCTTTGGGGGCTGGGCTGGGTAGGGCAGACACGAGCTATGAGGGTTTTATTAGAAGATCCTGCTTGGTGACCGAGTGCTTGTAGGCTGGCACCTCCTCCTGGTCTCTCAGCACCGCCACTGCCCACGCTGCTCCCTCGCCTACTCCGGTTCCTGCGCTGCCCCCTCCTCCATCATCTATGGCAGATCCTGTGTGTCCTGAAGGCCCCCTGCCTGCCCAGGGCTTGGTCCGAAGCCTATGGGGAAGGCTGGCGGAGGAGGCTGCCTGGAGAGCCCACCGTGCCCGGGAGCAAAGAGGGTCCAGGAAGGAGCAGGACTGGGCAGGCACAGGAGGAGGGTGCAGGGGCAGAGTCTGAACAAAGGCAGGCAGTGGGGTCAGCACAGGGTGCAGGAGGAACTAGGGTGAGGCTGGGCCATCAAGGCAGCCTCAGGGCAGCCCCAAGTTTGGACTTGGTCCCCATAAACACTAAAGAGGCGTCAGGCCAGTTGTAGGGGGTGATACTGGAGGGAGTGGGGAGAGGACTTGAACATGACATTGAAAGGAGGTGCCCCCACCAGAGGGACCTACAACAGGGGGACCATCTTTGAGCTGGAGACACTGGGAGAGGCAGGAGGGGATCCCTGCCCTCAAGAGAAGAAGGGGTGCTGGCCCACCTCTGCTGTTTGTCAGAGAAAAAAGGAGATTCAGAGAGGAAGGGGCCTTGCCCAGGGGATTTGCAGACCCCTGGGATGGGGAGAGGGCAGAATTGAGGAGAGACAAGGACCTGGAGGTAGCTGTGAGTCTGGAGGGTTGGCCCCCTAGCCAGCCTTAGCTTCTCCAAAGGGCTCCGCTCCTCAAGCTCTGCTCATGGCACAAGTCTCCAGGGTGGGGGCGAGGGGAGTTTGGGGGGACACAGCAGGCCCTGCATGGTGGGGGGTGAAAAGGGCACAGAGCCGCCCCACCCCTATGCGGGGCGGGGACGGGTCCATGTCCACGGAGGGGCCTTGGGTTGGCGGCTTGGGGGGCGGACCCACAGGGTGGAAGCAAGGACAGTGCGGAGACGGGGGCGGGTTTGGGGAGGGTATTGGGCCGCGGCGGAGGGGCAGAGGGGATAGGTCGGGTCGCTGAGGGGAAGGGGATGGGCCGGGACTGGGGGCGCATCCGGGCAGGGGGCGGGTCCCGGGAGCGAGTGGGGAGAGTCTGTGGTGGGGATGAGTTCGGGGCGGGACAGGCAGGGGCGGGGAGGGGCGGGGCGCGCGGGGCGGGTCCGGCCGAGGCGGGTCCGGGGAGGGGGCTGGTCCCCGCTGCCCCAGCCTGGCCGGGCTCGGAGCAGGGCGCATGGCGCAGGGCGCAAGGCGCCGGGGCTGCGAACAAAGGGCCCCCGGCGGCGCAGCGGGGACAGAGGCGCTCGGACCCCAGCCCCAGTCCAACCCGGTCCTGGCCCCCTCCCTGGGTGCAGCGTCTCCGCGGAGCCGGAAAATGTGGGGAGCCCTACTTGGGCCGCTGCTCCGGCTCCTGCTGCTGCTGTCGCCGAGGGACGGCGTGCACGCCGCGCAGCCCCAGGCCCCGTGAGTAGCCCCGGGCGACAGAGAAGGCTGGCCGCCTTCTCTGGGTGGGAGTCTCGGAGATTGGCTCAGAGAGGTGCAGCGACCAGTCCAAGGGCACACAGCCTCTGCGCTGGGTGGCACCTAGATTCTAGTCCCCCAATACTTACGGGTCGGACTGGGAAACAGGGAACTCTGAGGCTTCACAAGTGGCCCCCTGGAGGTACAGGGACTCACCAGAGCTCAGGCTGCAAGCCCACCCACCTCACCTCTCTCCCTTGGGTGACCGTGGCTGTCATCTGGGGTGGTGATTTCAAGTTGTCCGTGGCATGAAGGTAAGAGGTTCGCCTTTTGGCTGAGAAATGGGAGAGAGTTCGTTTTCCTAGGAAGGGTGTGGTGGTGGGGGAGGAAGTGTTTGTTTGGTTTCCACATTTTTCTTGGAGTTCTCTTACAGAGCTTCTGGTGGACTGACACAGTGAGGAGGTGAATTAACTAGCTGCTAAGGAGAATTTCCCATGAGCTGGCTTCATAGGGAAATTTTCCAGACCTGCTCAGTTCGGGTTAGCCCTGCAAGACTGTGGGTTCAGGGGGGCTGCCTCCAGCTGCCCAAGCTCAACCTTTTCATTCAGCTCAGCCTTTATAAGGTGGTTTGTTCAAGCAGCCCTTGTCTAGTTCCCAGAAAACAGGGCACCAGTGGGTCTGGGTGGGTGGCAGCGCCTCCAGCCACACTGCTCCTTTGGGATCACAATTTGAAAAGACACCACACTGCACTTCGAGCAATGGGATTTTCCTCCCCTGGACCTTGTGAAGTTGGAATCCAGCAAACTTTTGTGCTGATGTGACACCTTTTAGAATATCAGTTCTCAGCCAGGGGGTGATTTTTGTCCCCTTGGGGTCATTCAGCATTATCCAGAGGCATTTTGGTGTTGTCACATCCAGGGGGAGGAAATGCTGCTGGAATCTACTGGGCAGGAGATAGAGATGCTGCTAAACATTCTGCCACTTATGATGAGCCCCCAACACACAGCATGACACAGCTCTAAATGAGAGACCCTGCCTTATATGGACCAAGTTCAGAGTCCCTTTGTTGAAGAGTTTCAAACAGGGTTTGACGAAATGAGCCCTGGGATCTTACCACTGTTGGGTGAAATGGAACCCATGCTGGGAGACACAGTGATGGACTTGGGGTTCAAGATTAGCTGGCCTCTGAGCCTCGGTCCACCGGCCTGGAGGATCTCACTTTAGGAAAAGCTCTGGATTGTGCCCCCATGTGTTTTTTGCATGAGAAATCCCTGGACCCAGAAAACAGCATGGATTTGCAAGAGTTGTAAGATCAACACTGCACTTTACCAAACACCACTTTTTTTCCAGGTCCAAAAGATGAGAAGCCAGTGTCAGCCCAAATATCAGGGTTGACAGTGATTGGCTGGTGAGCATACTACCAGCTGAAGCTCCTGACCTACAGGGAAAATTCATGTGGTTCTCTGGACCTTTGGGTGAAGAGGCTAAGACCTGGATAAGGGCTCTAAAGGAGACCAAAGAAAACAAACATGTGGCTTGTATATTCCCCAGATGCTCTTCCACACTCAGCACATACTAGGTGGGAGGCCCCATGGATCAGCTGGGAGCTGGACGAAAAGACTCTGTTCTAATTGCGGCCACATTCCAGTGCAGCAGCGAGACAGGACACAGGAGCTCAGGGTCACTGTACGCCCGGGTTGATGCTGGAGTTAGATAGTAACAGCATGTCCCTAGGGTGACTGTGTGCTCTGGACAGTATAGTACTCAGGATCATTGCATGCTCTGTGCACCGCTGAGGCCAGCACTGCACAGGGGATCTCAGGGTCTTTGCACTCTCTTGTTGGTGCAGGAACTGGACACTACACATCACATATGAAGCAAGGGTCTTCCCATGCTTAAAATGGTCCATGTCCATTCCCAGCATCACTGCATACTGGGTGCTGGAGTCGGACAGAATACAGAATAAGATCCAGGGTCAGTACACATTCGTGTCAGTACTGGATCTGGACATCCACGAAACCCAGGGCCACTGCACGCTCCAGAAGATATAGTTACATACCCAGCAACAGTGCATGCTCTGTGCATGGCTGGGGCCAAACAATGCACTCAGGAACCCAGTTGGCAGGCACTTGTTGGTGCTGGAGTCAGACAGAACATTACTCCTTCCAGTCATTGCTGGGTCTGGCCAATGTACCTTTGAAATTAGGGTCTTTGCCCACTCTCATTAGTGCCAGAGTCATATAGGAGAGGGTAGGTCCTCGAGATCCTTGCAGGCTCTGGTTGGTCCTGCAGTTGGACAGTACACATAGGAACCCAGGGTGCATGAACTCTGGTCATTGAGCCAGATAGAGCACAGCAGGCTCCCAGTGTCAGTGCTGCAGGAACCCATTGTGTCTTTTGAAATGCCAGACTTTTCATGAAGTTTTAATGAGTCATTTATCAGTGATTTCTCTGATGGACTGGGAATGTGCTGTTAGTATCTTATTCATGAAATCTTTGCCCAACACAAGTTCACAAAGCCTTTCTCCTGTGTTTTCTTCTAGTGCTTTTATAGTTTTACATTTAGATCTCTGACCCATATTGAATTCATCTTAGTGTTCAATGTGCGGTAAGGGTTTAAATTCATCTTTTTGCATGTGGATGTCAGGTTGTCTCAGAGAGGATTTAGAGAAATGAAAATCTCTCCTAATCTCAATGCCCGGCTCAGAGTTTTCTCTTTCGCCTCTTTCCTTCTGGTGCCCATAGTTCTACACAGTTGGAATTGGACTGCCTTTGCTGCTGGTGCTCTTGGCACTTGTTGCATTGTGAGCAGGTCCTGTGGTTATGGATGAGCCTTTGTAATTTTCAGTGGAAAGCTGCAGACTATGAGGAGGCAGGAACTCAGGTGGGCAGGGCTGGGACTCAGGCCAGGTACCCCAAGGGCACCCAGGGCCTTCTCCTGCCTGGCTGTGTGATCTGGTGCACATTCCTTCTCCTTCTGCAAGGCCAGTTCTCCTGTCTGGAAATGTGGATAAGGATACCTTTTTTCCAGAAGTGTCTTCACAGTCAAGCTGAGGATTTTTAGAGGGATGTTTTGATTCCATGGTTCGCGGAGCTTTTCCTGTGTCAGGTCATTTAGTTTGTTTTCAGAGTTTTATTCTTAAAATTAATGCTGTGGGAAGCTCCTTGCTTCTTTCCACTGGGTTCCATTCTGGCTGCCTGGGTTCAAATCCTGGTCTCTCACTGACTCAGGCACATGACCTGGCTTCTCCAGGACTTAATTTCTGACTCTGTAAATGGGAGATGTTCGCACTTCTCACAGAGTGGCTGGGCGGATGAAGTAGAGTCCTGCCCATTAGCCTACAGGGAAGAGTATTTTAGACTGCATGTGACAAGTGAAAATGTCCAATGGCAGAGAAAAGGCCAGAGGCCAGAATGCGGATATCGAAGGGGGTGTGTGTGGTGCTGGGTAGATTCAGAGAGGCCAGATTCTTACCTCATGAGGGCTTTAGAGGTGAATAAGCCAGTCCGTGGTCTTCAGGAGCTCATAGTTTGATGGGGAACATAGGCACATAAAGTGACCATGCTCTCGGGGTGTGGTCAGGCTTAGGTGGGAGTCAGCTTGGGGTGCACCCTGACCCTGCCTGTGTAGCAGGGAAGCCACGGGTGGGTCAGGCAACCCTTGGCCTTCACCATGGTTCTCCTCTCCTGCAGGGGCTATTTGATCGCTGCACCCTCTGTCTTCCGCTCGGGAGTGGAGGAAGTCATCAGCGTGACCATCTTTAACTCCCCAAGGGAAGTCATGGTCCAGGCTCAGTTGGTGGCCCAGGGCGAGGCAGTGGCATGGAGCCAGGGAGCCATCCTGGGTAGGTCCCTGCGGAGTCTGACAGGGGCTTCCTCTACCTTTGCACAGTGGAGCAGTTTGCTGGCCTTCAGGGCTTTGGCAGGGTGGGCACTGCTTTGCTTCCTCCCATATTACCTCCCCAGAACTCCAGCAGGAGAGGGAGGGCAGACTGAATTCTCCCCATGTCACAGATAAAGAGAGTAAGACCCAGGAGGGACAGCCACCTGCCCAGAATGGGAAATCAGAATACTTTGCTCCTCAGCAGCCCAGGTTCTATGGGTACAGATATGGATGGAGTAAAGCACCCTTTTGTGTCAGCTTTGGCTAGAGGTGGGATGGGGGCCACATCAGACCTTTCACTGAGCTTTGACCCCTCTCCCCACCCCTCATGTGGTGTTGGATCTAGACCTGGGCTTACAGCTGAGTGGAGCTTAAGCCCTCAGCCAGCCTCTCCCACAGTTTCCTTGGTAAACTGCAGATAACAACAGCACTGGCCTCCTGGGCAAAGGTGGTGAGACCAGGGCCCTGCCTTGGGGGCACCCAGTCTGGCAAAGTGGGTCACTCATTCCTCATGTGGAGCATGAACATGATGCAGCCACAGGAGACACAGAGATGATGCTGGGCTCTAGTGGGACAGCACCTGTCCTCTGGGGGGACATGGGGAGGCTGGCCTGGCGTGGAAACTAGGAGAAGGGACTGGGTGGGCAGGAAGAGTGCAGGCAGTCCCTATTCCACTCCAGTGGCCAGCCCTGAAACCCAACTCAGGTTGGTTTCAACAACAGAGTTTTAGGGGCTCTAATAACTAGAAAAGTCCATGGACATTTCTAGCCATCTCCTGGCCCCATTTCTGGATGGGCCTGTGTCTCCTCAAAGCTCAGAGGAAGTGGTTGTGGGGTTCCCAGGATTCCTTCTGAGTGGCCCATCTTAGGTCATATGCTCAACTCTGACCCAGTCCCTGTGACCAGGGAGAAGGCCTATGCTGATTGGTTCATTTTGGGTCATATGCTTAATCTTGACCCAATCCTTGTGACCAAGGTCAAGGCCTATGCTGGTTGGCCTATCTCGGGTCATCATGTGCTCAACCCTGAGCCAATCACAGTGATCAGGGCCAAGGCCTATGTAGATTTGCAGGGACCCCCACCGAATGACATGGACTGGGAACTGGGCAGATGGTTCCCACAAGGAAATCAGGGTTTGGCTAGCGAGGAATTGATTCTGGGAGACAGAAGCAGTAGATGCCTAAATAGGGCTTGAAGGCCAGAAAGCCCCGAGAGGTGTCGGAATAACAAATGACTCCATTTGGGTCGAAGAGAGAGGTGATGGGAGATTAGTCAGATCCACTTGAGCAAGGTCCACTGGGGACCTCAGTCTCCTCTTCTTTCCCCTGTTCCTCTTCACTGGAGTTTTCTCTTTGCTCCTCTCACAGCTTACCTTGGGCAGAGGCCAGGGGTGAAGTGAATCAAGTTTGCAGGCCGGCCAACTTTCCCCTGAATAGCTCAGCTTTGTCTGTCCCCTCCGGCCTTTAGCTCTCACCAGTTTGGAGGAAACCTCTCACTTCTGCCAATCCCAGCCCAGCCCAGCGTGACCCAGAGATTGTCCATAGAAAATCTCTCTGGGTTGAGAAACTCCTGTTTGTAAGGCCGCAGCCCAGGGAGGTTGGGCAGGAAAACACAGCTTCTGATTTAACCCTTTTTTGTTTATTTTCATTTTTTAGATAAAGGGACAATCAAACTCAAGGTAAGCTATGAATTTTTAAAATCATAAACTCTACCTTGGAAATAAAGAACTGAATTGGAATGGAACAAGAGAAAAGTCATAAACAGGAATGTAAAATTGATTGATGAGGAAAGAATTTATCAAAGGAGAAAAGTCACCCATAATCCCTTTCCCCATACTTTTCACTTTTTCATGTTTCCTGCAAAACCTTGTCTATGTGAGGATGTTTTCTTTCATATTTGCAATGAAAGGGTATCCACCATGGTGTTCCCTGTTGTTTTCTCTAAACACACCATATAAACATACTTCTATGATTTCAAGTCTCTATAATTGTATTTTGCATCTTGTTGTAAACAACACCTTATTGCATCCCTTTTGTATACTGTTGATCCTTGAACAATGAGGGAGTTACTGGCGCAATGCCCCCATGCAGTCAAAAATCTGTGTATAACTTTTGATGCCCTTTAAGGGGGAAGGAAGAGAGAGAGAGAGAGAAACATGGATTTGTTGTTCTACCCATTTATGCACTCGTTGGTTGTTTCTTGTATGTGCCCTGACTGGGGATCGAACCTGCAACCTTTGTGCATTGGGACGACACTTTAACCAACTGAACTACTTGGTCAGGGCAGTTTTGCTCTGTTTTAAAAGACACAGCATGGCCTGCCCATGGCACCCCCTTCCCCCATACATTAGAGACCAAATTTTCCGCAGCCTTGTTGGCATTGAATATTGTTATTTAAAAACTTCTTTACATACCAAACTACACTGTAGGTAATTCTCTGACGTGGGTTTTTAAACTGGAGTCCTTGGATTTTCAGGGGTTTGTAAGCACTGAAATTGTAGGCGTTTACTGAGTTAGCTAGTCCTTAACTTTTACCAGATGCTCAAAGGAATCCCTAAATGAATGGGCTAAATTGAAAGTCATTGTTAATTATAATGTGCCCTCTGCCAGTGATCAGAATGAAGTCTGAGGTGGTTCCTCTTCCAGCGGTTGTGTCATTAGTACCTAAGAGCTGTGGCAAGGAGGTCAATTATAGAACTCTTTTTCTCTCTGTGACATTTGGCAATGACTAGAGACATTTATGGATGTCCCAACGGTGATGGTGGGGTTGCTGCTGGCATCTAGTGGGTAGAGACCAGGGATGCTGCTCAACACTCCACAGTGCCCAGACCTCCCCACCCCAGAGAACAAACCAGCCCCAAATGTCAACAGTTGGGAAACCATCAAGAAATACCCTCCAGCCACCCTTGCCAGCCTCCTCTGAGCCGGCCTGCTTCTTGTGAATCAGAAAGCAGGGCGGCCCGGACAGGGGTTAAGCTTATATGCTGCCCCCTACCACCACACACAGGAAGGCACTCTTCACAGGATCGATGGGGATTTGTGTAGGAGACCAATGAACTCTGGGAGAGGGAGCCAGCAGATCTTAACCCACTAGATAGATGCCAATAGCACCTTCATCGCCAGTTATGACAATTAGAAATGTCTCCAGACACTGCAGGGTCCTCCTTCCCCGCCCCTAACCCAAGTTGAGAAATGCTCATCCAGAACTATTCTAAGTGCTACGGATCCAAGACCCTTCTGGGATCTCTAGTCTGTTGAGCAGCATCCCTGGCCTCCACCCTCTAGATGCCCTCCACTGAGCTGTGACACCCCAAAACGTCTCCAGAAACTGCCAAATATCTCCTGGGGGGCACAATTACCTCGGGTGAGCACCCTCACCCTAGACCTCCACACTGCTTTTCCAACACCTTGGTCCCTTCCAGGGTGACATCCTATTTCCAATGTTCCACGCTCTGCCTACAGGTGCCCACAGGCCTCTGGGGCCAGGCCCTCCTGAAGGTGTGGGGCCGACACCAGCAGGCAGAGGAGAGTACCCTCTTCCACAATCAGACCTCAGTGACCGTGGATGCGCGGGGAGCCTCCGTGTTCATCCAGACCGACAAGCCAGTGTACAGGCCCGAGCACCGAGGTGGGTGGCTGGTGCGGGTTGGGGGAAGGGCTGGCCATGGCCTGGAGCTGCTACATGTCTCTTTCCTTTCTCCTAGTGCTCATAAGTGTCTTCACCGTCACCCCAGACCTGAGGCCCATCAGTGAGAAGGTGAGATTTGCTTCTAAACCGTGTGCCTGGAACACACCCACCTGAGATACCCTGGCCAGGGCCACCATCAACAACTGGCCTTTCTCCTCTGGCCTCTTACAATTTTTACCTCCAATTTTGGTTCCTTCCTGGGGCTCCACTTCTCCTGGGAGGCCCAGAAGGTGGTCTGTGCGGCAGAAGGAGGCAAGAATGCTGGTGGGTGCACTGTTCCTCGATAAGGGACACCAGTGGCCCCTGAAGTGGCCAGTACCCTTTCCTGCAGGCTTAGGAAGGATTTAAGTAGCTATTGGTTATCATTTGAACTCTTAGTAGCCCTGCATTTATTAGAAAGAAAATATAACTGCACAGCAAACCCATCATTTCTCCTTCGAAATAAACATATTCACAGAAAGAAGGCAGTGTTTTTTTTTTAAGCTTTTATTTGGAAATAACTTCAAACATACAGAAAAGTTGGAAGAACAGCATAGAGAGATCCTGTATGCCCTTCATTCAGCCCAGGGATTGGCAAACTTTCTTTAAAGGTCTGGGTAGTAAATATGTTCAGGTCTGGGGGTGAGAAGGATTCTGTCACAATTACTCAGATCTGCTGTTGTTGAACAAACTCAGCCACAGACATATGTGAATGAATGGATGTGGCTGGGTGCCAATAAAGCTTTATTTACACAAATAAGCAGAGGGCCAGATATGGCCGGAGGGCTGGAATTGACCAAGTAAGTCCTGATCTGGAGCAGTGGTTCTCAAATTTGAGTGTGCATCAGATTGCCCTGGGGGACTTGTTCAAACAGATTCCTGAGCCCTCCCCAGAGTTATTGATTCAGTAGTTTCTAGGGAGGTGCCTAAGGATCTGTGTTTCTAACAGGTTCCCAGTTGATGCTGCTGCTGGTCTAGGGAACACACTTTGAGAACCACAGGCCTAGATTCACCAATTACAAACATTTTGCTACATTTATGTGCTCTCGCTCTCTCTCTGTATATACACGTATGTACATATGTACTTATAAAATTACTTTAATGATAAATTATTTGAGCCCGGCCGGGCGTGGCTCAGTGGTTGAACATCGACCTAGGATCCAGGCGATCAGGGTTTGATTCCCGGTCGGGGCACATGCCCGGGTTGTGGGCTGCAGCCGATCGGTGACTCTCTCATCATTGATGTTTCTATCTCTCTCTCTCCCTCTCCCTTCCTCTCTCTGAAATCAATAAAGATATATTAAAAAAAAAAAAAAAAAGATAAATTATTTGAGAATAATTTGTAGTTATCACCCCTGAGCACCTATAGTCTTTAAGAATAAAAACATTCTTTTATCTAATCAAAGTACAGTCATCACATTTGTTGTCATTTTTTAATTTGACAACCTAAGGGAAAAGAGGATATTGCTCCTGACTAAATAGTCAGGTATTGCATGTTTTAAAATTTCTTGGGGCGCACTGGTTGAAAAGCACTGCTCTATGCATAGCTGTGTCTAAATCACCCCTTCTTATAAGGACACCAGTCCTATTTGATTAGGACCTATTCTAATGACCTTATTTTAAGTTGATTATCTCTATAAAGAACCATCTCCAAATACAGTTACATTCTGAAGTAGTAGGGATTAGGAATGTCAGCATATGAATTTGGTGGGGTGGGGAGGCACAATTCAACCCATAAGAGCAACTCTGGGTGTCCCATGGGAACCAGGCCATGCACAGAGGGTTGGGGGATTTTGGAATGGGGGTTGCTCACTGCCTCTGTTTGTCTTTGTTGCAGCTGGAAGCCTATGTCCTGGTGAGTGGCCTGCCCTCCTCGGCTTTGACTCTCAGCCTGGTTAGCTTTCTCTCAGCAAGACCTGATCTGTCTTCACTCACTGCCCACCCACTGCTCCCCTCCTGCCCAGTGCCTCGAAAGGATGGCACCTGGTCCACACTGGCCCCTGGGTCCACTGTGGGACAGGCCAAGCGTGTGTCTGTCTGTCTCTTTGTAGACTGCACACAGATTCCTAACTGGTGATCCCTAAATGGTGAGACGGGGCCGGGCTTGTCCCCAAACAAGTCCCTACTGCATTCCAAGCTCTTGTTTGCTCCCATGTAAATGGCTAATGCGGGGCTTGCCCTCCATGCTTATCCTGCCCTGGAGGGCTCAGAAGGCCCACGCAGTGCCCAAGCACATGCTAGCTGCTCTGCCTTCACTGTGTGCCCCCGCAGGACCCCCAGGGCTCAAGGATCATGGAGTGGAGACGCTTGGAGCCCGCCTGCTGCGGTGAGCCTCCTCCCACCCTCTCCTCTCTTCCTCTGTGGCTTGGGGGCTGCACCTTAGGGTGGCAGGTGCTATAAACCTTCAGGAAAACAGGATGTGCTTTGTCCGGGGACGCTCCGCCTCTGTTTCTCTGTGCCTGGGAGCCAGCTGGGGCACCTGCCCGTTACTGGGGACCTTTCTAGAACATTGGGACCTCATTTGTCGGCACCCCCTAATCTTCCTCCCACGGTAGGTCTTCCACCCCATCGTACCCCACCCAGCACGAGATGGCAGAGGCTCTGCTTTGGCTGAGAAGCTGGCATTTTCTTCTTTCTCTATGACAATAAGGGCTATGTAACTGATCTCTCCCTTTTAGCTTTAACCCTAAGGGGAGTGGAGCCCTGAGAGAGGGGAAGTGGTAGGTGGGATTTGGGGGGACTGAGGAAAGCTGTGCAACCTCAGCCTGGAAAATACACACATGTGACAGACCATGTGCCTCTTCGAGCCAGACGTGGGGTGTGGGGCCTCTAGTAGGAGCATGGGCCATGGTGGTTTTTGCAGTGTCAGGCCTCCTAGTCCCTTGGGCTGGCCTTGACCCCTCCCCATGTCCACCCTTCTCGGGATTCTGAGGGCTGCTGAGAAGGGACAGGGCTGGACAGGGCGTGTGCAATCTCCCTAACCAAAGGAACGACTCAGGTGGGGAGCAGATTGAATGAGCTGAGTGTCCGTCCGCCTCCCTGGCTGATCTAGCTCCTGGCCTGCCTCACCTTGGCGGCAGGGCTCTCCCAGGACTCCCAGACGCAGTCTCTCGTGCTTCCCCCAGCCTGCAGGGGTGATTATTCTGCTGGGACCCACCCAGCCTTGGTGTGGTCTCCGGCCTCCCTGAGGGGAAGCTTAGGGTAGGGCGAGGCACAGGGTCCCCAGAGTGCCTCTACCTTGACTTCACTGCTCCTGGACACAGGGCCCAGCCAGCTCTCTGCACACATACTTGCCCTCTCTTGACACAGGCGTCACCAACATGACCTTCCCATTGTCCGACCAGCCGGTGCTGGGAGAATGGTTCATCTTTGTTGAAATGCAAGGCCACATGTACAACAAGTCCTTTGAAGTTCAAAAGTATGGTAAGTTGGAGAATCTAGGATTCTAGGATTTCAGATCTGGGAGAAACCACCGATCCAGGGGAGGATGTCGGGAGCCCCATACACTGAGGGCTCATGACGGCCAGGCTCGGTGTGGAGGGCTGGCCTTTGTCATGTCTTTTCTAAGAAAATGGTGGTAAAATATAAGTAACATAAAATTATCACCTTAACCATTTCTGAGTGGACAGTTCAGTGGCATTAAGTACATTCACATTGTGCAAACCTTCATCTCCAGAACTTTTTCATCTTCCCAAACTGAAACTGCCTCCATTAAACACTAACTCCCTGTTTCTCCCTCCCCCAGCCCCTGGCACCCACCATCTACTTTCTGTCTCTATGGATCTGACTCCTCTAGGGACCTTGTATAAGTGGGATCACACAGTAGTTGTCCTGTTGTGACTGGCTAGTTCGCTCAGCATAATGTCCTCAAGTTCATCCGTGTTGTAGCATGTGTGAGAATTTCCTTTCCTTTTAAGTCCATCATTTTCTTTTTTTCTTTCATCCTTGTTCTGACTCTGTGGGGGTATCTCCACTTTCCAGATGGGGAAACCGAGGCTGAGAGAACCATTAACGAAAGTGCTTAAGTAACAAGAGGTAGGGAGCGAACCTGCCAGAGCCAGTTACTTTGCTTCTGTGCTAAAATCTCCCTACGTGGTCAAGGGCTTCTCCTTTTAAGAAGAAGATCCTGGAAGGAAAAGCTATAGAGGTCAGGGCGTGGGTTGCAAGCAACAGAAGCCCAGTGAATAGTAAACAAAAGAAAAGGAATTTGTGTGTGTGTGTGTGTGTGTGTGTGTGTGTGAATTCTCACCAGGGGATATTTTTTCCATTAATTTTTAGAGCAAGTGGAAGGGAGGGGGAGAGAGAGAGAGAGAGGGAGGGAGAGAAACATTGATGTGAGAGAGAGACATCGATTTGTTGCCTCCCTCATGTGCCCCCACTTGCCCCAGCACGTGGGGATCGAACCTGCAACCCAGGTACATGCCCTTGACTGGGAATCAAACCCTCCACCCTTCAGTGCCTGGGCTGACACTAACCACTTAGCCACACAGGCCAGGGCAAAATAAAAGGAATTTATTGGCTTGTGTAACAAGCTTTTGGGACCAGGTTTCCTCAATGCTGCTCCCTGGGAATTGGTCCCTCCTCCCCAAGTTGTGAGCTGCACAGGGTGACCAGAAGGCTGGATGCTCTCAGGGTTGTTGTGAGCAAAGAGAGGCCCCTTTTAGGCATAAGCACCCTCAGGATGCCCCTAGTTGGTCCAGGAGCCACTGGCTCACCCCTGGGATGGGATGGGATTTGTTGTACTCAAAGCATGTGGATCCCTGACAGAAATGGAGTGCTGGTCGCCCAAAAATAAGAAATAGAAGTGACTGGCAAATCCCCAGAGAGCTGCCAGTGCTCAACAAAGGGTGGCATGGATTCTAGTAGTGTAAGTGTGCAGTGGCAGGGCTGTCATTCCTCTGATACCTCCAGTGCTCCTCTGAGGCCAACCCAGTGGTGGAAGCCACCCGCTTCCCTCCTCTGCTCTCTCCCTTCAGTGCTGCCGAAGTTTGAGCTCCTGATTGACCCACCCCGCTATATCCGGGACGTGGACGCCTGCGAGACTGGCACTGTGCGGGCCAGGTGAGAAGGGGGACCCCTCCTACCCCTGCCCCCACAGCCCACAGGCATACCCCTCCCGCCAGGGGTGTGCCCCTCCTCCTGTGGGATGCCCCTCCCTCGTGGGCATGCTCCTCACCTGCTGCCCGAGGGGTGTCTCCTACCCTGCTGCTGTGCTCCTCCCCCATAGGCATGTTCCTCCCCTTTGGGACATGCTCCTCCCCCGAGGGAGCAACCTTCCCCAAAGTGGACCCCTCCCCCTAGGGTATCACCCTCCCCCAGGGGCGTCTCCTACCCTGCTGCTGTCCCCCTTCCCCATAGGCAGCACCCACAGCTGGGGGGCTGACCTGACGGATTTCTAGAGGAGGTTGCCCCCTTAATGGCTGGGCCTTTGACCAAGCCCGAAGTGCGGGGCTGAACAGAGGTCATCAAGAGACACTGTCCCTTTCTGGGGCTCCAGGGAGAGCCCCTCAAGGCCCTTATTCGCACTTCACCTCTGCTCCCTGCTGGAGGTTGTGGCCTGGCTGAGGCAGCTTTCTGGCCTGTGTCTCCTCCAGCCGTGTGTGTGTGTTAAAATACAAGGATGTGCTGGATATGCACATGTTTTCTAGTTTAGAAAATAAGGTTGAAGTGCCTGGCGTTATTTTTTTATTACTACAATCTCCCATTTTGCTCTGTGCCCTGGTGTCCCCTCTGCATCAGGCATGACATACATAAATTTAAATCTCACCAACATCCCTGAGATGAAAGTTTTATTCCCATTCTCTGGGTGGGGAAATGGAAGCTCAGAGAAGTCAAGTCCCTAGTTCAAAGCTGAACTTAGGACCAGGCCTCCCTCATGCTCCAGTGGTGTCACCAACCCCAGTGGTTGTCTCTTACATCCTGGTCCAGAGTTCCTCTCTGACTCTGTCTGTTTTTCTGTCAAGCGTGAGGCTTGGTACAGAGGATTGCACTGCCCTGACGTTACCTGTCCTGACTCAGGGCTGCAGGAGGGGCTGTAAGGTTGGAATGTAGGATGGAGAAGCACCCCTGTGTGCAGGACACGACCTTGGCACATGTCCTTGAGCACTTCCTGGTAATAGTCACTAGGTAGCCTTGGACCACTCTACCCTCGTCCAGCTATTGTACCAGTGACCACACTTCTGCTTGTGAAATTTAACTACCGCTGTCCTTTTGTTCCAGGTATACCTTTGGGAAACCTGTCTCTGGAACCTTAATAATCAACATGACTGTGAATGGCGTGGGGTACTACAGCCAGGAGGTGGGGTGCCCCGTCCTCAGAACCATGAAGGTGAGAAGGAACCGCAGGCTGTTCACCCAGCAGGTCCCTTCCCATAGGGCCTGCCCTCAGCTTCAGCTCTATTGTCATCCATTTTATTTTAATTTCTAAAACAGTACAGTATAGGGAAGGGATTTTCCCGATGATAAAATTCTTGTGGGCTGAACATAGAGACTTTAGACATTTTTTTAAAAGAAAGAAAATAAAGATGACTTGTTCTCCAATAGCCTGACACAACCATTATTGATATTTTGATGTGTTTCCTCCCAGGATATTGTATGTAAAGTTTTTAAAAAAATAGTTTTATTGAGATATGATTCTGTACCACACAATTCAAACACCCAGATAGAGTGTACAATTCAGTGGTTTTTAGTATAATCACAGAGTTGTGCACCCATCACCACTATCTAGTTTTAGAATGATGCCACCAACCCTCCCAAATCTCTCATGTCCCTTTGCAGTTAATCCCTTTTTCCATCTCTAGCCCCTGGCAACCACTACTCTACTTTCTATGGACTTGCCTGTTTTGGACATTTCCTATAAATGGGCTTATGGCCTTTTGTGCCTGGCTTCTCTCATTGCGCATCATTTTTACAGGGTTCATCCATGTTGCATGTATCAGTGCATCATTCCTTTTTAACAGCTGAATAATATTCCACTGTATGGATGGACCACATTGTGTTTATCTATTCATTCATTGATGGGCTTTGGGTTGTTACCACTTTTTAGTGATTGCGACTAGTGCTGCTCTGAACATTCATTTATAAGTTTTTGCATGGCTGGATGTTTTCATTTCTCTTGGGTGTGGCATTCCTGGGTCGAGTGGTGTGGGATTAAATGAAAACCACCTAAATAAGGACAAAGTTTGCTGTAGCAAGGGAATCAGCCATCAGTTGCATTTGGCAGAGACTCAATGGCAGGCGGAGATGTGGGAAAGCTTTATAGTGAAAGGAAGAGGAAGCAGCTTCAGGTGTGCCCCGTTGGAGGCTGGTGACCCAGAGAAGCTGTAGGCAGCTATATGAAGCGGGCATCCAATACAGTGGGTTAGGAACACACATTTGGCTTTCTCCAGTTGGTCCTTGGTTGGAAGCAGGAGTGAAAATCAGGGAAATTTTCAGTTATTAATTAAGTCCTGGCTGCTGGGGGCCAACTGTTACAGGTTATTATTTAGTTGCTAGAGACTGGGCCTGACTTCAGGCAAGTCTGATCTGTAAATGATGGGTCGGCTTCTAGGGCTGGTGACTGCTGACTGGGGGTCAATGTTCTCTTTTTCTACTGAGCTGGCCATGGTCTGTTTGTCTATTTGGTCTGTCAATGGTGACTCTGTGTTTAGCCATTTGAGAAACTCCAGACTGTTTTTCCAAAGCGGCTGCAAGATTTCACATTCCCGTGTATGTCAAGTTTTATAATCTGGTTTTTGTTTTTCTTTACATTGTGAGTATGCTACAGTGTACCTGCTCGCACATCCTGGAGATTCTGCGCCTTTGTGGGGTCCTCCACCGTTGAACCCTGTTAGCACCAGCTCCTCCCCACCCCCACCCAAAGCTTCTCTCTGTCCCTTCTGTTCTCCCTGGGGGCTGCCGCTTGTGGTGGCCTCTCTCTTAATTCTCTCATTTACTGAGTAATTCATTCCACAGATGTTTCTGGATGTGAATTGGCCAGGTCCTGACTGGCCCTAAGATAGGGGTTGAATGGAGGGGAGTTCTGTGCCCCGGGAACAGGAGGGGAGTGAGTGTACCAGAGTGGAGCTGACCGGGTTCAAATCCCCGCCCTGCCATCTGGCTGGAGGGCAATTGTCTCACCCTCTGATCAACAGAGCAAACAGGGACATTCTGCATATCCAGCAGGGATCCATCTGTACACAGTGACCCACAGTATAGATTGGGTATGTCACTGAGTGTCCCTTGGCCCTACAGGTGGCTGGAGAGTCCCGTACTTGAGATGTGTGTTTGCAAGTCCTCCCTCGAAGCCACTCCAAGTGAGCACAGCCTGTTTGTCTCCTGCCTCCAGATTCATGGCTCCCAGGACTTCAACATTTGCGTGAGGGACATGATCCCAACTGACATCCCTGAGCACTTCCGGGGCACAGTCAGCATCTGGGCCACGGTGACCACCATGGATGGAAGCCAGCAGGTGGCCTTTGACGATTCCACCCCGGTCCAAAAGCAGCTGGTGGACATCCGGTATTCCAAGGTCACCAGGAAGCAGTTTAAGCCCGGCCTGTCCTACGTGGGGATGGTAAGCGCTGGGGCTGGTGCCCAGCAGGGGCCATCTGAGGTCACAAGCTCTGTACTGCCTCCATCCTAGCTCCTGCCTGAGGGCCACTGAAAAACCACTACAGTAGGGTCCCAATTGCAGCTGGGATAGGCAAAGCCAGCAGAGCCTGGTTTCACCTCAGGGGGAAGCTGGCCACACCCCTGTGCCCTCCTGCCTTCCATAGGTCACTCACAGGCTCACGATGGTTTGTCCTCACACTGTGTCCCCCTCTTGCTCCACTTTGGGACCTCCCTCTCTCTTTGTGCCAGGATCTCTGTCACCATTGACCCAGGCATGGAGACACAGCCCATGTGCCCCTTGATTTTAGGATTCCAGCATGGTCAGAACATGTATGAAGAAGGGGCTTGGGGCTGTCGAGTTGGGAAAAGGGGAACATTTCATGTGCAGCTGAGAAATTACCCACTATCTGCATTAAAGAACAGAGCTGTTAATGGGAATCACGCAGGCTGAGGCCTCCATCACTCCGTCACCAAATACCTGCACAGATGAAGGGCTGTTCCAGGGTCCCTCAGGGCCCACTGACCATATTTCTTTCACAACATCCATGTCTTCTGAACCCCTCATTCTGACCGATTGTTCTACCCACCTGAATGAGTGAAGTCTGAGAGTCACGAGGAACCGTCCATAGCACTGCCCACCCTGTTCGTACCCTGGCATGGCGTGAGGCTAACTTACGGCCACCACCTATTGATTTGCACCTTGTGACTGCTTTGCCAAGTCCAAGGTTATGAGGTTTTTTTTCCTGTTTTCTTCTAAGCATTTTATAGTTTTAGCTCTTATTTTTAGGTCTATAATCCATTTGAGTTAACTTTTCTATAGAATGTGAGATAGGGGTACCACTTCATTCTTTTGCATGTGGAGATCCAGTGGTCCCAGCACCATTTGTAGAAGAAACTATGCTTTCCCCTACTGAACTGTTTTGGCACGCTCGTCGAAGATCAATTGGCTGTAGTAGATATGTGGGTTTATTTCTGGACTCTCAATTCTATCCCGTTGATCTCCATGTCTGTCCTTATGCCAATACAACACTGTCTTGATTGCTATATCTTTGTAGTGACTTTTGAATTGCAACATGTGAGTTATCCTTTGTTCTTTTTTTAAAAAAAAAAAAATCTTTATTGATTTCAGAGAGAGGAAGGGAGAGAGAGAGAGAGAGAGAGATAGAAACATCAATGATGAGAGAGTTATTGATTGGCTGCCTCCTACACTCCCCTGACTGGGGATGGAGCCCACAACCTGGGCATGTGCCTTGACCGGGAATTGAACCTCAATCTCCTGGCTCCTAGGTTGATGCTCAATCACTGAGCGACACCAGCCAGGCTCTCCTTTGTTCTTTATCAGGATTGCTTTGACTACTTGAAGCCTCTTGCAATTCCTTGAGAATTTTAACATTAGCTTGTCTGTTTCTGCAAAGAAGCTGGCTCAGGTTCCAGTGGGAATCAGGTCAAGTCTAGGTCATTTTGGGGAGTATTGCCATCCTAACCACCCTAACCATGTTGACTCTTTGGTGATCCCTTCCAGGTGGAGCTGTCCTACCCAGATGGCAGTCCGGCTGAGGGAGTGACGGTTCAAATCAGGGCAGAGTTGACACCAAAGGACAACATCTACACCACTGAATCTGTATCCCAGGGAGGAATTGTGGAGTTTGAAATCCCCTCCATTCCCACATCAGCCCAGCATGTGTGGCTGGAGGTGGGTGAGTCACTTGGACCCTTGTTATTCAGCTAGCAGGCACCGACTCAGTGGACCTAGGGACTCTCCCTATCCCCAGGGAGTTCAGCCTGATGGGGGAACCCAACATGGGAACAGATAACTCAACTGTCCCAGGGCAAGGGAGGAGGCTGCTTCTGGGAGGGTGAACAATATATGCAGAGGCTCAGAGGACCACAATCATAGTGCAATTGTGTCCTGCAAGTACCTAGCTGGGCTGAGCCATTTCAGAAAGATATAGAGGAGGGAGCCAATGGGGCTAACCCCCACCTCCCAGGGATGCTTGGGGTTCACCCAGAAGGTAGTGTCAGGGGACAGAGTGATTTGAATTTTAACACCCAGCAACTGCTCCAGTGCTCGGAGTGGGGAGTGGCTGGGGGACCACAGGTAAGCACATAGGATATGATGGTGGGGAAGGCACCAAGCCTGGAGCTGCTGAGGTAGAATCAGTAGGACTTGCTGTCTGATTGCTAGAGGAAGGAAGAGCAGGCGTGATAGAGGAGGGGTCCCGGCTCTGTGACGACCCCGTGAACATGGGGATGGTGAGGACAGGAGGTAGCTGAGAACAAATATGCAGGTGGGAGCTGAAGACACTTGTGGTCTCTGTGTCCCCTGTGGGCAACATGTCCTTAAAGATTTTTTGTTGTTAATCCTCACTGAGGATATTTTTTCCAATGATTTTTAGAGAAAGTGGAAGGGAGCGGGGGAGAGACAGAGAGAAATATCTATGTGAGCAGACACATCGATTGGTTGTTTCCCATAGGAACCCTGACCCGGGGCCGGGGATTGAACCTGTAACCCTAGCCAACCTCCAACACCCTGTGGCCAGTCTTGGCCACTTGTTTCCCACAGAGCTGGGGAGAACAGGCTGGCCACACTAAACCCCATTGTCTGAGGGGGTTCCTGAAAGGGAAATTGGAGACTGAGAGGGTCTTGCTGCTTGGCTGGGCAGGCAGAAGCATCCCAAAGATTCCCTTCTTACTCCAGGCACCCAGGTCTAACTAAGTACCCTCTCTTCTTCAGACCAAGGTGACGGCACTCAATGGAAAGCCTGTGGGGACCCAGTATCTGCCCAGCTACCTGTCTCTCAGCAGCTGGTACTCCCCAAGCCAGTGCTATCTGCAGCTGCAGCCACCCTCCCGCCCCCTGCAGGTAAGGCTTCTAGCTGTGCTCATTCCCAGGCAAGACAGGGCCCAGGATGCAGTGTACACGTGCCTCCAGGGGACCTGTACATGCCCCAGCAGGGCTGATGCTGATGCTGATGCTGGAGTCCCTGTCCCTCTAGCAAGGGTATATTCCTTGGAATGAATGCCCGTATTTTATTTGTGATGAATATTAAGGTCATGGCCCAGGATCACAGTAATAAACATCACTCTTGCCCTTAGGGTGCTGCTGCTTCCAGGCCTGAGATGGGACCCCTGCTGTTGGCCTGGGTTCCCCACTATCTGGAGGCTTCCACTTCTTGTGTGAAAGCACCAAGACTTTCCCCACTCAGGCACACTGAGTGAAAAGATGAGCTGAACTTGGAGCTGGGTGTCACCTTAGTTCTTTTCGAGTCTGTTATTTCACGATCCCAGTTAAGATGCATGGAGTGGTGTGTGGAGAGGATCTGTAAAAATTGAGCAGAAGGTTGGGAGAGTTCTCATGTGCCCCTGTTCCCGTGCACAGTTTCCCCATTAGTAGCACCTTGAATTAGTGTAGCACATCTATTACAATGGATGAGCCACTATCGGTGCATTATCATTAACTAAAGTCCACAGGGTACATTAGGGTTCTCTCTTGGTGTTGCACATTCTGTGAGTTTTGACAAATGTATAATGAAATATATCCACCTTTACAGTATCACACAGAATGATTTCACGTCCTAGAAATCCTTTGTGCTCCACTTACTCATGCTTCCCTCCCTGATACCCCTGGCAACCACTCACCTTTTCGCTGTCTTTATACATTTGCCTTTTCTAGAATGTTGTGTAGTCAGAATTATGTAGGATGTTGCCTTTTCAGTTTGGCTTCTTTCACTTAGCAACTTGCATCGAAGATTCCTCCATGCCTTCTTTTTATTTCCTCCATGGCTTTTAAAAAATATATGTTTTTATTGATTTTAGAGAGAGTGGAAGGGAGAGGGACAGAGAGATAGAAACATTGATGAGAGCATGGCCCAAAGTCCCCACCATGTCATATTGTCACTGTCTGGTGTGGCCCAAGACTGTAGGTAAACAATGACACTTTTTAGGCAGCACATTTCAGTGGCTTAGAGATCACCTATTAGGAGCTGGGGACAAAGGTCAGACCTCTCTTTGGGCCAAGTTCAATTCTTTGTGAAACAATACCTCATTGAGAGCTACCATTATCACATTTCATGTGCACTAAAGCCCATTTATAGAGCAGCAGCTGAGGCTGTCAAGGGGACATGGCCATAGCCAGGACAGGATACTGGGTGACTTGCCCTATGGCCAGCACTCCTCTGTTAGCCTTACCAGCCTCCCTGTGGCCCCAGAGTGGCCGTCTCCCTGGGTAGGCGGTGGCATTTGTGCCAGGCTGTGGGTGCCAGGCAGGGCCTGCCATGCTCTATGTTTCCTGCAGGTGGGGGAAGAAGCCCATTTTTCCATGAAATCCACATGTCCCTGCAATTTCACCCTGTACTACGAGGTGGCTGCACGGGGCAACATCGTGCTCTCAGGCCAGCAACCTGCCCACATCACCCAGCAGAGAAGCAGGCGGGCAGCTCTGGACAAACCGATTCGCTTAACACACCTTTCTGAGACAGGTGAGCCGGGTCGCAGGCTGGAGGTACTGTTCTTCCTTCTGAACCACTGAGGCTGGAACAGGTGCCCCAGAAAAGAAGGGTAAGCCAGACACAGCCAAGAGGGGAGCCTGCCTCACGGCGGAAGACATATACCCCTGGTGAGACAGGGTTGGTGCCAGGGTGGCAGGAGGGACCAGCTGCTCGAGATGGAGACGTCCTCTCAAGGCCATCCTTACTGTGTATCCACAGGGGCAGGGGCAGGGGCAGGCCAGCAATAGGTGGGAACTCTGCACTGGCCCACATGCTGCTATGTTGCCTTCGGCCAGGCCCCTATCAGCCTTTGACCAGTGAGTTCTTTTTTCCCCCTCCTTGACTCCATGTGCTCCTCATGAGACTCACCTCTGTCCCAAAGTCTTCCCCAGGCCCCTCCTTTCCACAGCCCTTCTGCCTAAAGCAGGCTCTCCAAAATGGGGACTAGGGACATTTGAGGGCAGGTCATCCTCTGTGGTGGGATGTCCTGGACACTAGAGGGTATGGAGCATCCCTGGTTTCCACCCACCAGATGCCAGTAACAACACATCCACACAGAGTGTGACAACCTAAAAGTCTCCGGACATCACCAATGTCCCTAGGGGGAAAAGTCACCCTGGGTGAGAATCCCTGAGATAGATAGATGGATAGATATATAGATTTATATATAGAAAGAGATGGTGGGGGAATGGATGGATGGATAGAAAGACAGAAAGTTGGATATATGGATGCATGGAAGGAAGGGAGGGAGGATGGAAGAGGGAAGGATAATTGGATGGGTGGATAGATGGATGGATGCCCAAACAGCTGTCCAGAGAGATTGACTCACTCATGAACAGAAACATAAATTCATAGGTAGACAGTCTCTCTCTCATGTTAAATCACTTTCTCCCTTGGCCCTACTGATGTTTTGGGCCGGATCATTCTCTGTCCTGTGCACTGCAGAGTGTTAATCAGCATGCCAGCCCCCACCCACTAGATGCTGGTAGCACCTCCAAGTTGTGACAACCACAAATGTCCCTAGACATTGCCAAACGTCCCCTGAGGTGCAGCAGCGTCCTGGGTAAGAGCTTCTGGCCCGATGGGGATTTAGGCACTGTTCCCCTACATACTCTGGGGTTTCGCCTCCCTTCCCTTCTGGGTGAAACAGTGTCCGAGGAGCACTGGCCCTGTACCAGCACCTCCCTGCGCTGTGCAGCTTGGGGCATTGGTGTTCTCACTGTAGGATGCTGGGTTCTCACACCTCTCCCACCTTTGACTTGCCTTAGAGCCCCCTCCAGCCCCAACAGCCAGGCTCGATGTATGCGTGACCTCTCTCCACCTGGCCGTGACCCCCAGCATGGGCCCCCTCAGCCGCCTGCTGGTCTTCTATATCAGGGAGAATGGGGAAGGGGTTGCCGACAGCCTCCAGTTCCCCGTGGAGACCTTTTTTGAAAACCAGGTAGAACATGGGGATCCCAGCCGGGGGACGTGAGGGGGTACGGGGCAATCACTGTCCGGGGCTGGGAGCCCCAGGGTGTCAGTGCCGGGGTGGGTTGTGCACAGCTGCCACATTGTGGTGTCACTAGCAGGATTTGTGATGGCTGCCCAACCTTCAGGAATAATTAGAACATAGTCGCATCTTAGGCGGAGCTTCTCCAAAAGTCACCCGGATGGGGATTGCATTCATCACACACAGGGAAAAGCAGTCAGCTGTTCTCTGTCCCCACTGGGCTCCAGACCTAAGGAACACCTCTTATGTCCCCAACCGCAGGCTCAGGCTTGCTCTCCCTCTCCCTGCACCCTTTGAAGCTGTCTGCAATGTGCCCTCGGCAAGCACCGTCTCCCCGCTCCTCCCCTCCCATCCTCTGCACAGAATGCCCCAGTTGCACCAGCCTAGTTCCTGTCACTCTGCCTCCCACTTTTGTCCTCACCTGGATGACAAAGTCAGGGTTCTGGCTGAGCTAGCGAGGGCTGACTCTCCTTGGCAGGTGGAGAGGGTGGGTGGGTGGTTTGGGAGGGTTTGGCCAAGCTCCTGATTTCTCTGCTGTGTTTGGGTCCAGGTTTCACTGACGTATTCAGTGAATGAGACCCAGCCTGGGGAGGTTGTTGACTTGCGGGTCAAGGCCGCAAGGGGCAGCTGCGTGTGTGTTGCTGTGGTTGATAAGAGTGTCTACCTGCTGAGGTCTGGTTTTCGGCTGACTCCTGACCAGGTGAGTGGGGCCCTTGGGTGCCGGGTTCCAATACCTCCACAGTGCTCTCTTGCTTTTCAACAAGTGAAGAGCCCAGTGTGAATCCAGATAGTCTCTCTCCATTGGGTTCATTTCTCAGTGAACCCACTCCTTGTTGCTGCTTTGGTGCAGTTGAAAGATCAAGTCAAATTCAGAAGACTTTATCCAGGTTCCACCTCTCCAGCTCCAGTTTGCCCATCTTTAAAATAGGCTAATGCCAATACTAACCTAAAAATAAAAGGAATTTCTAAGTGAGAAAACAAGCATTTATTCTATATCAATAAGAATAGCTATTTGGGACATATTGATTCGGGTAGAAGCCCAAAGAGTGTCCGGTTAGGAACAATTACATCAATAGAAGGAAGGCATTTCTGTTGGTGCAGATAACATACTGATGCTAATTCTAAGCAGTTTTTAAAATTTTTCCGTCTGGTAATCATAATTATTGTTATCTTTGCAAACAGTTCTTTGAGGCACAATGTTGCTTTAGGCTCAGTCCAAAGGTTATTTTGCCCAGTTTTAATATTCCAAAGGTTTGAGGCATAAGTTGTGCAAGGCAGCTCCTCTGCATGGTGGTTCCTCAGCATGGCAGCTCCGGCTCCATTTTAAAGTTGCTCCATTTTATTTATTTATTTATTTACTTATTTATTTATAATCCTCATCCAAGGATATTCCCCCCCCCCATTGTTTTTCAGAGAGAGAGAGAGAGAGAGGGAAACATACATTGATGTGAGAGGGACACATCGATTGGTCACCTCCTGAACACACCCCTACTGAGGCTGGGCATCAAGCCTGCACACGCCCTTGGCCAGAATTGAACCTGGACCCTTCAGTCCGCAGGCTGACACTCTAACCACTGAGAAAAACTGGCTAGGGCTGCTTTAAATAATTTTTAACACCACCAATGCCTGTCTTCTAAGACTGCCTCCCACTGATGCATGGGAAGGGAGGTTGAGATGGGAGCATGCCAGACCCATGAGAGCCAGTTTGGGCTGAAAAGAAACCCTTAGCTGACTGATCCCCACTCCCCCCATTGCCTGTAGGTTTTCCAGGAATTGGAAGATTATGACGTTTCTGATGCCTTCAGGGTGTCATGGGAGGACGGACCCCTCTGGTGGGCTGGGCTGACCTCCCGACGACGACGGCGCTCCTTCATCTTCCCGTGGCTCTGGGGTGTCACCAAGGACTCCGGGTTTGCCTTCACCGTAAGGAGAGGTGGTCTTGGAGCCCACTGCCCACTTCTGTGCTCCTCTCATTTTGAAACAAAGGGTCTCAGGGATACAGAGATGGGTGGGGGTGGAAGCTTTCAAACTTCTATTGCTGCAGAACTCGTGTGCGATTCTCCCCAATGAAAGCTCATAAGTGGACCCTCCCAATGTGCTGGGCGCATGTGTGTAGAATGGTTATCAGCGTGGGCTGACTTGAACTTGATAGGGAGCAATGATGTTCAGGTGCTTTGCTGGCAGGAAAACCTTCACATTGGGAGCAGGTGGCTGTGTTCTCAGGCAGCAGGCTCACTTGCAACGACATTTGTAGCTCCCTCCCATCCCTCTCCTTCCTGGCTACAAGGGCGGAGATGCTGCCTGCAGCTGCAGTATGCACAAGTGTCAGCCTAGGTCATGCTGGGCGCCCACCTTAGCATGCTGACGCTCTCCACTCGAATGCATGGCCCATCTGAAGGTGCTTTTCGTCCCAGTTTAAAATCATCTTTACTATGGAATTTTTCATACATATGGAAAAGCTGAACAAATTTATAAACACCTGTATACCTACCAACTAGATTTCACAATTAACCTTTTGCCATATTAGCTTTAAAAATTATATATATATATCTCACATAGTATGTTTGAACAAATGGCTTATTTTGCTATATTAACTAAAATATATTTATTATATACCTATCTATATCTACATATGTATGTCAGAACAAATGATGCTTCAAATGTATGTTTGTTGAATTCCTGGCGACTTGAACCCCTGGGTCCTGCCAGCTTTTGAAATTAAGAGGTGATGTTTCTGAGTCAAAGGAATTAGGTTTAAATTTCTATTCACAAAGCAGTCAGACAGTCTCCTCAACCCAGTTGTTTTCAATAATTAGTAGAGTGATGAAGATAATTATAAGTCATTGGCCCTTGGTCTGCATCATGCACTGCAACAATTTTTTCGTGTGTGTGAAATTCACACAACAGAAAATTAACCCATTTGAAAGTGAACAATTCAGTGGCATTTAGTATATTTGCAATGCTGTGCAGCATTTCCATCACCCCAAAAGGAAACCTCATCTCCATTAGCAGTCACTCCCTATTTCCCCTCCCCCAGCCCCTGGCAACCACCATTCTGCTTTCTGTCTCTCTGGATTTGCCTGTTCTGGACATTTCATATAAATGGAATGATATAACATATGGCCTTTTGTGTCTGAGTCACAAATGTATTGGCCTTTCCTCTACTCTGCCCTGGATGGTCACTGGGTGCCATGACCCCCTCAGTCCATGTCACCAAGCCGGCAGCATGGCCTTGACACAGAAACAATGTTGGATCAGTGGCCTCAGGGTGAGGAGAACTGTTGGGAACATCACATCCACTTCCCCACTGTGGGTCTGGATGTTGTCTGTTGCCTAGGAAACAGGACTGGTGGTGATGACTGACCTGGTGAGCCTGAACCACCGGCAGGATGGTGGCCTATACACCGATGAGGCTGTCCACGCCTTCCAACCCCACACGGGGAGCCTGGTGGCAGTGGCATCCTCCAGGCAACCTCCCAGGTAATTGCTGCTGCCTCAAGGAGAGTTTTCTAACTTCATCCTGTTGATATCTAAGGCTGGGGCCAGATCATTCTCTGTAGTGAGGCTGTCCCATGCACTATAGTGTGTTGAGTAGCATCCCTGGCCTACAGCAGGGCCATGACACTATCAGATGACAATAGCATCAATTTCACCCAGTGTAACAAGCAAAAATGTTTTCAGGCATCACTCATTGTCCCTTTGGGAACAAAATCACCACTGACCTAGTGGGCTGGGGCACTGAGCATTCAGCCCCACCCATCCCAGTTCTTGGCCCTGCCCCAGTGCATGGGTTGGGGGCACAGAGAGACAAAGGTCTATCAGGGGAACAGACCTGCCTAGGGACAGAAGGATCAGGGCAGGGAGGGAAGCTGGGGCTTGATCCTCCAGCTCCCATTGACTCTGCTTAGAAAATTCTATTACCCTTCCTCTTTCTTCCTGCTTCTTTTTCTCTCTTCCTCCTTCCCCTCCAACCCTCTGTCTTCTCAAATTGGACACCAAATAACTACTTTACAGTTTTTCTTATTTTAACTCTAAATGTTTAAGCCTTTTGAAGGCTAGGAATTTCCCTCAGAGTACTGCTTTGGCTGCACCTGAGTTGTGCTGTAAGTGTTTCCATTATAGCTCAGAATGTTCCCTTTCTGTGCTGTGACTTGTCCAGAAGTGTTTTAAATTTTCAAGTGATTTTTTAAAAATGTGTTCTGTAAATTTGTTTCAAATGTGCATCATATCCAATGACCATGGTCTGTATGATATCCACTGTCTGGTTTTTATTTTGGAGACTGACTATATTGCCAGTGTTTGTAAATGCTCATGTCTGTTTGAATATCCAAACCCCCATCATTGGGTACAGGGCTCTCTATGCATACTTTTGCTCAAGACTACTGATGGTGGTACCCAGATCCTCCATATCCTTACTCATTTTTTGTTTGTTTGTTTGCCTATTTATCAATTACTGAGAGAGAGGGTCACATATCTTCCTCACATTTGTGGTTTTGTCCCTGGAGTCATGGAAACTTATTTCATAGGAGGTGATGTTTTCTCCTCTCTCCTGTTCCCCCCTTTGTCCCCTCCCTTCTGCTCCCCTACTGCCTTTTTTCTCCCACCTCCTTCATTCCTCTGCCTCTGCCACTGGCTTGTCAATCACAGGCCTCAGCCAGCCAGCTTAGGAAGGGGAAGAATGCTCTGGAGACTTAGCCTCTCCACTCTCTCTAGATTTAAGGGCGCATGAGCTAGGACAGGGGAGGCAAGCCTTGGCTTTCCTCTTTCCCACCTACTCCTCTGAGAGAGGGCATAGAACCAAAGGGGACCAGGAATGGGGTCAGTGTGGTCAGCAGTCCCTCAGTATCTGGGTCTCTCCAGAGACTTTGAGCATGGGCCCCAGACTTCTCAACCCTTGTTCTGAATCAGAAGTGGACCAGAAGGTCTTCCGCTCTGGTGGGCCTATCCACGAAAGCCCTCTTCATCTTTCAAGCTTTCTCTGCCCAGATTGAAAACCTTCCCAATCCCTAGTCCCCTCTGCAGTGGTTCCTGGGTCCTTGGGTCCCCTGGGTTCTTCCTGCCTGGGCCACACATTTACCAGGAGTGGGGCAGGCCCATAAGGATCTTAGTTTCCAAATTCCAAATCAGGGCATGGGCAGACCAGGCTTTTCCTACGGTAGTTTGGATGCAGACAGATGCATTTCTAAGATGTGGTTGAGTGAGGGAAGTGGAATACTGGCCCCTCAGTTCCTACCAGTCAGTCATTGCCCCAACGGCCTCGAGAGTGTGGCCTGGAAGCAGCCTTCTGAAACTCAAAACCACAAAGGTA
The DNA here is from genome assembly GCF_964146895.1 of Miniopterus schreibersii. NCBI lineage: Eukaryota > Metazoa > Chordata > Mammalia > Chiroptera > Miniopteridae > Miniopterus > Miniopterus schreibersii. The sequence goes on along the minus strand of NC_138105.1, from coordinate 73,111,138 downwards.
ACTGTAAATCCCAATGAGAAAGGCACAAGAAATGCCTTAAAAAGCAGCTGTCTGTGCCTTTTTGTAATTGGATAACATTCTTAATTCAAGGACAAGATATTTTTCATACCTGTAAGCATGTGGTTAAAAGTTTTTCAAACAGTATGGAAGGTTATACAACGAAGCAGAGTCTCTCACCTCCAGAGCCTCTTATTCCCTTCCTAGAGACAACCATGGTCAATAACTTCTTAGATATCCTTCTAGAAAGTTTTTTGTGCATATATAAAGATTTTTACTTCTTTTTTTCATTGTTTTTGTTGATTTCATAAAGAGGAAGGGAAAGGGGGAGAGAGAGAGAAACATCAATGATGAAAGTCATTGATCAGCTGCCTCCTGCACATCCCCTACCCGGGATCGAGCGAGCAACCTGGGCATGTGCCCTGACCGGGAATCGAACCGTGACCTCCTGGTCCATAGGTCAACATTCAACCATTGAGCCACTCTGGCTGGGCGATTTTTACATTTTTTGTGCGTATTTAAGGATTAAAAAAAACATAAATGGGAGAAGACTATAATACTGTTTTGTACCTCATTTTTATTTATTTATTTATCATTATTTTTTAAAATATATCTTTATTGATTTCAGAGAGAGGAAAGGCGAGGGAGAGAGAGAGGTAGAAACATCAATGATGAGAGAGTCATTGATTGAGCCCGCAACCTGGGCATGTGCCCTGACCAGGAATCGGACCTGGATCGCCTGGATCCTAGGTTGACGCTCAACTGCTGAGCCGCGCCTGGCCGGGCTGTACCTCATTTTTAAAGTCAACAATAAGCCTTGGAGATATTCCATATGCTTACCTCACTCTTTTTCACAGACATATAATATTCTACTGTATGAATGTACTATCATGTGATTAACCAGTCTCCTGCCTGATGGGGATTTCGGCCTTTTGCTAATTCTCACAGGGCTGCCATGAACTACTCCCTCTGTCTTTGCACAGGTGTTTGTGAGCATTTCCAGGGCGCATTCCTATTATAGGTTGAAAGAATCTGACAATTTTTTTAACTTTGAGAGGTTTTGCTAAATTTTGAGTAGGACTTTTTTTTTTTTAAGTGCAGGGACAGCCCCCAGGGAAGGTGGGTTGTGAGGCTTCTGAGGATGGACCAAGAATAAAAGGCACTCTTTAGGAAATGGGAGGGGTTGGGGGTGGTGCACAGCTCTTGTGATGGTGCAGAAAAACAGGACAAACCCAGGGAGGGAAATTAGCCAAGGGGAGGGTTTGGGGTAGTCCCTATGGCCCTTCTTACCTCCTAAATTCAGGCAATGAAGCACCACTGTCATTTTAAGGTGATTTTGCCAAGCCTTTGGCGACTCACTTCTAGTCCTAATTGAGTAGAATGTTAACTGGCAAGAGAATTAGCACATTAAGTCCTAATTGAGTAGAATGCTGACCTGCCAGGTGACAGAATTAAGTTATGTCCATGAGACTTCAATCACTTCGTTTTGTGTTTCTTTCTCTTTTTTTCATAGGGCAGAGAAGAGGAAAAGGACCTTCTTCCCGGAAACGTGGATTTGGCACTGTCTCAACATCAGGTGCAGTAGACCCCTTTCCTTCGCTGTCTTTGTGGGCTGACTCTGAGGCACTCACTAAGTCCAGATTGTTCCCAGGGGATTTGCCTGCAGATCTGACACCCACATCTGAGTGAGACGTTGGCCATGTTTTTCTAACACGTAAAATCCCTGAATCCTGCTACAGCCTCGGACATCCGCCCATGAAATATAAAATGCAAGGGCTTTGTGCCTCTTATGACTCCCTCTTGGGGTAACTCTATCCGCTCTGTTTGCATAACGAGCTCATTAAAACGATTACAGTTCCCTGGAACATGAACTCAACCCCACCTACCTCCTCCTTGCTCCTCAGGGGACTCGGACTCCTGCCCGAAAAACAGGCTGCTTTTCTCAGCACATTTCCTTTCCACATTCTCTCTCCTTTTAGTTCTTGAAGCAGCAGTGCCCCGCCAAGTTCCTGCTGGATGCAACTGGCTTTTTTCTTTCAATGCTCAGTATGAGGCACCAGTGGTACCAGTAGAAGGTAGTGTGGCCTGCCCTGGGGAACCAGTGAGGCCTGAAAGTTCAGACCCCTGGGCCCCCGGGTGGCCCACTCCTGAGCCAAGTCCCCCTTGTAGGCACGAGGTGCCACAAGGCACATGGCATGTGCACCGCACAGAACCGAGCACACCGCAGGGGGTTCCTCAGGCTGCTTTCACAGATGTGTGTGTCCCCATTATGGGAAGGCTTAACTCCTGGTCAGAATAGATCCGGATTATTGCATTTTGCTCCGGAATCCCAGATTTTACATGGGCTGCCATCATCATTCAAATGTATCTGCTTTCTGGGTGCCAGGTGATGTTTTTGGTGCCAGGAATGGTGTCTTGAACAAAGTGGGCAGGGTCCCCTCACTCAAAGAATTTACTATTTATGCCCTAAGAGGCTTCATGCTTCAGTAGCGTCGGTGTTCTCATGGTGGGCGGGGCCAGGCCTCGAGAGGCAGAAGAGGAGCCCTTTGGAGAAGCTGGAGAGGCGCCCAGGGCAAGTGGAGCCCCAGCTGAGTCCCACAAGGTGGATGGATAATGAAGAAAAGGAGCGTGTCCACATGGCAGGCCCAGCAGGGGCAGGCCAGGGGGGTGGGAGCAGCTGGTGGGTTTCCATAAAGTTGGAGTGAGCCAGGAGGGGCCGAGAGGGGGCATGAAGGTTGCATGGCTGTGGGGGTGGGGTGGAGAGCCACATAGAGGTGCAACCAGGGATTTGAGACTTGAGATTCAAGGTGTTCCCTGGAAGTGGACAGAGGTGGAGCGGGCGGGTGAGGAGCAGCAGCCGGGCTCCCTGCTAGCCCAGGTGTGATGCCCGCTTCAATTCTTGGGCTTCTCCTCAGGTTGTAGGTTTTATTTTCCAATGAGACTTTTGCACCAAATGCTAAGACAAATCTCTAAAGGACATCTTCGGAATGCAAAGGAGACAATAGAGTTTGTCCCCAGAGCCATCCTAGAGTGATCAGTGTGCCATTGGCAGGGGCAGGGAGAATCTGGCATGTTTCCTGAGCAGCGCTGTATGATGTAATTTCAGTCCCTAGTGCCGTGCCAAAAAGGGTAAAAAGAAACAGGTGCCCCAAATACTGTTGTTTCATGTAATCAATTTAAACATTATTGATAAGACTTTTTATGTTCTTTATGGTCTTTGTTTGTTTTTTGGGGGAGGGCAGTAGCACATCAGGTTCCTGGGCCTGCCGTGACAAATGATCACAAATTGGAGAACTTAAAACAACAGAAATTTATTCTCTCAGCTCTGGAGGCCAGAAGTCCGAGATCAAGGTGTCAGCAAGCTGAGCTCCCTCCGGAGGTCCTAGGGGAGGATCCTTCCTGTCTCTCCCGGCTTCTGGGGGCTCTAGGTGTTCCTTGGTTTGTGGCAGCATGACCCCAATCTCTGCCTCCGTCTTCCCATGGCCCTCTGCCCGTGTGTCTGTCTTGTCTTCACATGGCCTTTCCCCCTCTGTATCAGAATTTCCCTCTTCTTATAAGGATACCTGTTACTGGATTAGGGACCACCCTGCTCCAGCATGACCTCATGTTAACTAGTTACATCTACAAAGACCTGTTTCCAAATAAGGGCACATTTACGGGTGCCAGACATCAGGGCGTGGACATCCCTTTCTGGGACTCATAAACATTCCCTAAGTGACTGGTCCCCTCGAGTCAGCATCTTTCTCTCCTAAGCTGGACAGAGCACTCACCGCTCAAGTTTGTACCTCTGAACCTGTATTTTGGGGGCCTGTGTCCACAGTTGCTCTGAGAGCCATTCATGTTTCTGATTACAGCAACTCGGGCCAGAGGGATGGCTTTCTGCTGTCCCACGTTCCATGATGTTGTAAATTTATTATTTCCAAGCTGCAAGGGACACTTCCCTGGGCCCCAAGGCCGTGTGGCTAGTTATCTGTTCCCACCTAGCGTGGCCCTGAGTTGTCTGTTCCCACCTAACATGGCCCTGGAGAAGAGCCCATGGGTTGTCCATCTTTCTGCAGTGACTCTTCTGGCGAGGAGACATTCAGTGTGCAGGTCCCTGACTCCATCACCAGCTGGGTGGGCGAGGCTGTGGGTCTGTCCTCTGAGTGGGGCCTGGGCATCGCCAAGCCCTCCTTGCTGAAGACCTTCAAGCCCTTCTTTGTGGACTTCACGCTGCCCCTCCATGTGGTCCGCGGGGAGCAGGTCAAGATCCCGCTCAGCATCTATAACTACATGGGCACCTGCACTGAGGTACCGAACCTGCACCCCTGCATAGCCTATCTTGTTTCAGGGGCAGCATCCATGATGTCAGGAGGGGGGATGGGGTCATCCAGGAGGGTGTTGGAGGGGGCATGGCATCTTTGCTATCAGGGAGGCAGTGGTGAGATGGGGTCATCCTAGGGAGGCCGTGGGGTGAGCATCTGTGATATTGAGGAGGTCTGGGAAACGGGGTTATCCTGGGGGGCCATGGGATAGCACCTTTGATGTTGGGGAAGCAGGGGGGTACTATAGGGAGCAGCATCTGTTGTATTGAGGACACAGAGGCAGGATGGGATTGGCCTCTAAGTCACCAGTCATCTAAGCTTGGGTGAGCTGGGGTGGGTATGTGTGCCTGGCAGGTTTGGGGGGTGACAGATGTGATGGAGCCAGCATCCCTGACTCTTGGCCTGTAGGTATGTAATGGCATGGAGCAGGGGTCAGCACACTTTTTCCGTAAAGAGCCTGGCAGTAAATATTTCAGTCTTTGCCGACCAGATGGTCTCTGTCGCAGCTACTGAACTCAGCTGTTGTAGCAGGAAAGCCTTCATAGATGATATGCACATGAGTGGGCATGGCTGCATGCCTATAATCTTTATTTCTGGACACTGAAACTTGAATTTCACATAATTTTCATGTGTCACAGAATATCATTCTAGTGCCTGTGGGGGTGTGCAGTGGGGCCAGGGCTCCTTCTTAGAGGAAATAGAAAAGGCTTCTGTATCAGTTTCTTGTCGGGGCAGTTTCTTGTAGGGGCTCAAACTCTCAGAGTTCCAAGGGCCAGAGTCCAGGGTCAAGGTGTGGGCAAAGCTGGCTTCTTCTAGAGGGTCTGAGGGAGAGCTTGTCCCATGGCTCTCCTGGCTTCTGGTGGCTGCCGGCAACGCTTGGTGTTCCTTTTGCTGTGGCTGCATCACTCCCATCTCTGCCTCTGTCTTCAGGTGGCCACTTTCCCTCTGTGAATGTCTGTGTCCACATTTTCTCTTATAAGGAAGCACCCCAGTCATATTAGATTAGGGTCCACCCTAAGACCTCATTGTAATTTGATGACCCTATTTCTAAATAAGGTCATATTTACAGGTAGTGGGGGTTAGAACTTCAATATATCTTTTTGGGGGACACAGTTCAACCCACAACAACTCCCCTGGAGGAGGCTGACTTTGGAGGCTGGGGATTTTAGAACGTGATGATGGGTAGGGATGGCAGGTGAGGTGGAGGGATCCATGAAGACCAAGATCAGGTCGGGGCACAATGGGAAAGGGGTGTTTGGGGGCTGTGCTTTTGGTGCAGCTTGGGTAGACCAGGGGCACCCGTCCTCCCTGACTTTTGTCATCTTTGAGCCCCACCTCAGCTTGGATGTCAGCTGGCGGGTGAGAGGAAGGGAGAGGAAGAGGGCTCCCCATGGTTAGAGGCAGCTCAGGGCCAGGGATTGTAAACTGAGGCTGGGACAGAGAGGTAAGTGAGGCACAGGGACACGAGTCCAGCTAGGAGCAAGCCTGCTGATCTCTGCAGGTTGGCCCAGCGTTCTGGCCACAGGTTTTAGCTGCACCCCGGCCAGCTGGGCACTGGGGATATGGCTGTCCTTTTACTGGCCCTGCCCATATGCACAGGGACCCTCAAGGCCTCTGGGTTATTTTACACTGATGACAGATATGAGCTACAGCCCCAAACCTGAGACACTGGAAACCAAGAGACTTTACCCCCTCCAAAACAGATTTCTGGCTTTTCCTGAAAATTGAGGACATCTGTTGAGGGAGTAGTTGGAATTTGTGACCTGAAGGGCGCCGAGGCTACTGGGGGTTTAGGTGTGGTCTCAACATATCTGTGTCTCACTGTCTTCAGAAGACCTCTGGGCTTTAGCTTAGCTAAATTACCAGCTCATTTTGCCTCAGCTTTCCTATCTAAAAACTGGGCATGAGAGCTCAACCTGGCCCCACTCGCTCCCACAGGCTTAGTGTTTCATTCACTTCTGTTTCTTTAGCTCCTAGCAGGGCACCTGTACCCACTAGGTACTTCATATATGCTGGCTGGACAAACGTGGAGCAAAGAGCCTATTCTAGATTGGGGTTTATAAAGACACGTACACAGAGACATATATGTGCACACATATACACACAGAGCTCTGTTATGATGCTGTAGACCTCAGTGGTTGGAGTGGAGGGTCAGAGGACTTACTCTATGGGGCCTGCAGGGGGGAGTGGTTCATCATTCGATGCCACAGGGTGGATGTGGAGAGGTTGCCCTTGAACTGGTCTTGGTCCTGAGGGGGAAATGGACCTGTGGGATGTGGGGAGCTAAGGGAGGAAGGGGGCTCCCAGCAGGACTATGGTGAGTATTGGTTCTGTTTGGTGGAAAGGGTGCCTTCCAAGGAGGGCATAACTTTTGGAGAGGGCTGACAAGGCTGATGGTGGGCAGTGGGTGGTGGGATGGCTGGGGAAGCACAAAGATTCTAGGCACCATGAGCACACCCTGCCTTCTGCAGGTATATGTGAAGATCTCTGTTCACAAGGGCATCCGATTTGTTGGGCATCCTGGCAAACGTCATCTGACCAAGAAGATGTGCATGGCCTCCGGAGAGACTGAGCCCACCTGGGTGGTTCTGTCCTTCAGTGACCTGGGGCTCAGCAACATCACAGGTGAGAGCCCTGTTCTTTGGACACCCCCTCCAAGCCACCAAGGGGCCCAGGCGCTGACCACAGGCACTGGGAGGGGTGGGTGGGGCAGCAGGTGAGGTGAGGACCCTCTTGAGGGATAGGACAGCAGCTGGGGAAGCAGGCCAGAGGGAATGGTCAGGAGATAGGGGGAGGTAGCCTCTGAGGGTGCCTGCTAGTGCCAGGTTCTTAATGTGCCAAACCATTGTAACACACATGTGCACACATGCATATGCATACTCACATGCACAACATGCAACTTTCGCACATGCATGTGCACACATGCACACCTGGTACAAGGGGGACAGGTCAGCTCCCTGCTCTGAGAGCAGCACTGAGCACTCACATCTCTGCAGCCAAAGTCCTAGCTTATGGAGAAACAAGCTGCTGCCGGGATGGGAAGTCCATCAAACACACAGAGGAGAACTACATTGACAGAAGGGTCCCCATTGGGAGGGACCACATCAGGCGCAGCGTGGTTGTTGAGGTAAGCCCATGCCTTCACCCAAGGCACTTGGTCAGGGCTCGATTCCCTAAGGAATTTCCTGGTTTCTGTCAGCAGGGAGGCAGCTTGAGTGTGTGGTTCCTGCCCAAGCCAGGGCCAGGGCAGTCCCCACAGGTTCCTCTGTAGTTTGAGGCAGGTGAGACGGCTTCCCTTCTAGAAGATGGGAGCATCCAGCCCCTCTCCATGGTGCAGAGCAAGCTGTGGTGAATCAACCTGGGATTCTCTAGGGCTGCAGGGATGTGTGGCCCCAGCTTACTAGTTTGGTGATATAAAAGAGGTATTGAAAGTTGAGAGCCCCACAGGACTGTGCCGGTCACATCAAACTCTAAGAACCATATTGGGTTCAATTCTGGGTGCCTCCTTTTTTAAAAAAAATGTTTTTATTGATTTTAGAGAGAGAGAGGAAGGGAGAGGGGGAGAGAGAGAGAAACATCAACATGAGAAACTCTCATCGACTGCCTCCCACACGCACCCTAACTGGGGATTGAGCCTGAAACCCAGGCATGTGACCTGACTAGGAATTGAACCAATGATCTTGTGGTACATGGGACAACGCCCAACCGAGTCACACTGGCCAGGGCATGGGTGCCTCCTTTCAAGAGAACAATCTGGCTGCCTTCTATTACTTGGGAGATGTTTCTGGAAGGGGCAGAAGCAAGAGCATGGATGGAAGAGATGAGATGCTTCGTACAGACAGTAGGATGGAGAACCTGTCCTTGGAAGACCGATGCTAAAGGACATGAGATGGGGCCTTAGGTCATGATAGCCTTCATGTAAAAGTGTTCCCTGCCCAGAGAGGGAAGCCAGGCTGGGAGTCCAAAGGAAAAGTATGTTCAGGAGAGCAGGTTGCAGTGTGGGGAGTATGACAAGTCCAGGAGTGGTTAGTGAGTTGGTTTGACTGTAGCCCAGGGAAGGGGGAGGGAGTCTCAATTTCTTCACATGGGCCTGGGAGGTGGGCAGCCCAGTCCTTTTCTGTGTACCTGTGAAGTTGGCATCACTCTGCATTGTCCAGAGCAAGAGCCACTGCTATGGGAGGGTGGCCACCCCCTGCACTGACTGCCCCCCCAACACCCAGTTTTCCCCATTTCTCTGTTTCAGCCTGAAGGAGCCCCCCGCACATACACCTACAGTGCTTTCTTCTGTCCCAACGGTGAGTCCCCAGGCCCACCCCACAGAAGACTTTGGCCCTTACCCCTGCAGTGTTGTAGCTCTCCAGCTGCTAAGTCAGCATCCTCCCTCCCTGGGGGCTGAGGAGCTAGCAGCAGAGAACTGAGATGTCCTGCCTGGGGACAACCATAAGCCAGAGTGAGGGCTGAATACCTGTTATGCAGAAAGTGAGAGCACCAGATCGTGGACTAGATGCCAATGAGAAAAGAGACTGTGGTCAGAAGTAGTGCTGTCCTCAGGGCCCTGAAGTAAGGAGCCCAAGGTCCAGGGAAGGGAAGTCTTAGATTTACATCAAGGGAACAAGGGAGACCCAGAACCCTGGCACAGCAGAGGACATGGGAAATTAAAGTGAGTTCCAGAAGGTATGGGGTCTGATGTCTTCTTTGACCCTACCCCTTAAATTAGCATTATACCTGCACATGGTCCATGAACAGGAAATGGCTACAGAGAGTGTCCAGTAGGTGGAATGGCCAGAGAAGGGCCATCCATACCTCTGCCTTGGAGGAGTCAGGGAAATGCTGGGCAGAATGTCAGCCTGGGCTGCCTGTGGGGCAGTCTGTCCCTTCCCTGTCCAGTTTGGAGCTCAGGCCAGGCTGGGCACCAGGCAGTCACCAGGGGGCTTTGCCAGGAAGCAGAGCTGAGGATCTGGAGTCCTTGGGTGATATCCACCCCTCAGGTGAATGACCTTCCCATTGCCAAGGCATTTGGCATGAATATGTATTCTGAATACTAGTCCTTAATCAGACCAATACTTGACAAAGATATTTCTCCCAGTCCACAGCTTGTCTTCATTCTCTTAATAGTGTCTTTCAAAGAGCAGAAGTTTTTTATTTTGATGTGGTCCAATTTATCAATTTTTCTTTTATGGATTATTTTTTGTTGTATCTAAGAAATCTTTGCCAAATCCTACATTTTCTTCTCAAAGTTTTACAGTTTTAGGTTTTATATTTATAAAATGGCTATGACCCATTTTGGGTTAATTTTTGGAGACCACACAAGGTATGGTTCATTTTTCTGCATCTGGGTAGCCAGTGGTTCCAACACCACCCCCCCCCCCCAGGGGGGAAAAAGAGAGAGAAACCAATTTGTTCTACTTATTTATGCATTGATTGGTTGATTCTTGTATGTGCTCCGACCCGGGATCAAACCCACAACCTTGGCTTATGAAGATGATGCTCTAACCCACTGAGCTACCTGGCCAGGGCTCTAGCACCATTTCTTGAAAAGACTTTTCTTTCTGTATGGAATTGCCTTCATAGCTTTATTGAAAGTCAGTTTTTCATACATATGTGAATCCATTTCTGGATTCCCTGTTTCATTCCATTTAGTATTTGTGTATGTTTACACCAAAACTACACTGTTGTGATTCCTGTAGCTTTAGAGTTAGTCTCAGGCAGGGTGAATCCTCCAACTCGATTCTTCCTTATCAAAGTTGTTTTGCCTCTTCCAGGTCCTTTGCATTTCCATGTAAATTCTAGAATCAGCTTTGTAATTTCTCCAAAGGCCCTGCTGGGATTTTGTTGGAATTATATCACATCTATAGGTTAATATCTCGGCAGTATTGTCTTCAGAGCCACAAACAGTCTGGCTCTCCATTGCTTTGGGTCTTCTTTAGTTTCAGTAGTATTTTGCAGTTTCCAGTGTACAAGTCTTGTGCATCTTTTGTAGGAATTATCCCTGTGATAATTGTCTTTTCTGTGCTATTGGAAATGCCATCTTTAAGCCAGCAGCCCTACCTCCTGAAGCTGCTGGCTGAGCCACAGTGAGACCCATTCCCCATTGTCCCAATTCTCAGCTCCAGGAACAGGCACAGGCGCCCCACAATGCCCCCTCTTCCTTTCCTCCATCCAGAGAGAGTCCATATCTCCACGCCCAACAAGTACGAGTTCCAGTATGTGCAGCGACCACAGCACCTCACTCAATTCAACCTGGCTGTGCGAGCCCACAATGACGCCCGTGTGGCCTTGTCCCCCGGGCCCCAAGACACAGCGGGGATGATCGAGATTGTCCTGGGGGGACACCAGAACACCAGGTCCTGGATCTCCACCAGCAAGATGGGTGAGCCCGTGGCCAGCACACACACGGCCAAGATCCTCTCCTGGGATGAGTTCAGAACATTTTGGATCAGCTGGCACAGCAGGCTCATCCAGGCATGGCCGGGCTGGCCTGGGTGGGCATGGGAAACTCATGGTTCTCTGATGTTTGCCTCTTCCTGCTCTGTGTCTGGCTCTGGTGGGGGATGGGGAGGAAGGAAGACAAACACAAGACACCGCCTCAGGCTGCTCACAGTCTTCCTGGAGTTGCCTTAAAAAAAGTGGTTAGACCTATGGCCTGAGGAAACACCTGGGGATCTGGGAGAAAGAAAGCGGGTATGAACAGGTAAAATGGTGGCTGGGGGCACTTTCTGAGCCAAGAAGAGGGGACATAGAAAAGGAACAGCTAACACAGCTTCCTAGAGGAGGGACATAGTCAAACAGGGCAAACGAGGGCAAAGAATGTTCCAGGCAGAAGGAACGGCATGTGCAAAGGCCCAGAGGTTCCAGGGAGCCTGGTTACTTTGGAATCTGTAGATGCCATGCTTGTGTCTCTGTTGACCATTGAATGGATGGGGTGACTTCTAGTTTCTCTGATCTCGACCCTGTAGCCGGTGTCACTGCTACCTGAGTGCCACTGCATGCTTTCTTCAGCTTCCAGCAGCCTTGGCCTCTTTTTTTCAGGTTGGCTATGGTCCAGAGCCATCCAATGAGTCTGTCATCATGACCTGGGCCCTCCCCAAGGCACCAGAGGTCCAGTTCATTGGCTTCTCCACTGGCTGGGGCTCCAAGGGAGAGTTCCGCACCTGGAGGAAGGTGGAGGTGGATGAGAGCTACAGTGAGGCCTTCACCTTGGGGGTCCCACACAGCGCCATCCCTGGGTCTGAGCGGGCTGCCGCTTCCATCATAGGTGTGTCTGCTCCACGGCCTGGTTCAGAAGGGCAGGGGCAAGATCCCAGAGGGCAAGGTGGCTACTTTAGGCTGAGTCTCACACTGGGCTTTGCTGGGAACATGCCCCTGGGGCCTCCAGCCACATACCCACTCACCTGACAAGTAGTTTCTAGTGCCTTCTCCATGCTGAGCTCTGGGGACAATCCCAGAGATGACCCCAACCCTGCCCTTGAGGAGCTCCTTGCCTGGCCAAAAAGGCAGGTCCACACCTACCCGGTCCAAACCCTGTGTAGGGGCAATGGATCTGGGATGATATTCAAAGGCCAGGTGAAGCCAGCCAGGTACAGGGTGGGGAATGGGGGTCCTGGGAATCCTGGTGAGGGGGGCAGGCATTTAGAACATTGGCTGAATAGGGGTAAGAGGCTGTGACCAGGGGTCTCTAGGGCTGTGCATTGTCTTCTGTAGCCCAGGCATGGGAGTGGAAAGTGGGGACTGTATCAATCTAACGTTGGGAGTTGGAAGGATGAGGAGAGGGTGAAAGGCCAGGAGGAGGCAGATGGATCTGAATGAGAGAGCCTCGGGCCTCTCTGACATCACAGAGTGGAAACCCTGGGGCTCAGGTGGGTTGGTGGTTGTGGCTGGATCAGAAGATATTGGAGTTTATGATTTCTGAAGCATGAGGTCAGGTCAGAGGTGGTTGAGGAGACAAGTGGCCCAGATAAAGGTGAGGAGGCACGTGGGCAGAGATGGAGAGGAGGTGAATGCTGGACTTGTGTGCCAGTGCCTTCAGCACAGTAGGGTAGGAGGGCAGAGAAGAAGCTGGGAAACCCAGAGGAGATTGATGAGAAAGTAGCCAGGCAGCCCCACCACTGGAAGAGGCTGCAAGAGCAATGGCAGCCTCAGTGCGAAAGGAAGAAAGGCCAAGGAAGGAAAGGAGGTGTGATTATGGAACAGTGGGGGTTCTGGAGGGCCCATCAGCAGTTTTGAAGGCAGAGGCCAAGAAGAGGAAGACACAGTGCTGAAGGGATGAGAACACAGGAGACCAGAAATAAAAGAAAAACTTAAAAATGCACCAACAAAACTACACATGTCTGGAAACTTTTATTAAAAATCTAAATACTTCCTTGGCTGTGTAGCTCAGTTGGTTAGAGTGTTATCCCCATATGCTAAGGTTGTGGGCTTGAGCTCTTGTCAGGGCACACAGAAGAATTAACCAATGAATGCATAAATCAGTGGAACAACAAATCCATGTCTCTCTCTCTCTCTCTCAAATCAATTTTTAAAATAACTTAAAAAAACCTGAATACAATTAAGAAAATCACATTTTGTATTAGAAGTTAGAAAAAGTATTTAGAATGATTTAGAATACAATGGCTGTATTGGTACACTAACATTTGTGAGATGCAGCAAAGTCATACTTAGAGGGAAATTCATAGCCTTGAATGCACCTGTTTAAAAAGCCAGAAAGAAAAAAGAATTCAGCATAATAAAAAGTCAGAGAAAGAGTACCTGAGTTAAAACCAAGGAATGCAGCCCTGACCAGTGTGGTTCAGTTGGTTGGAGCATTGTCCCATACATGGAAAGGTCTCAGGTTCAATTCCCAGTCAGGGCATACACCCAGGCTACAGGTTCCCAACTGATCAATGTTTCTCACATCTCTCTCTCTCCCCCTCTCTCTTTCTCTCTCTCTCTCTCCCCCTCTCTCTTTCTCTCTCTCTCTCTCTCTCTGTGTCTTCCCCCCGCCCTCTCCCCTTCCCTCCCCCTTCCTCTCTAAAATCTATCAATAAAAAAATAAATTAAAAATAAAACTAAGGAGCACAGAGGGAGGTGGCCACCAGAGCTGCGAGACCAGATGGGCTGAGTGGACCTGATGCAGTCCAGTTTCAAAGGGCAGCACAAGCAGTCAGAGGTGGGGGTAGCCAGTGTTAGGCCACAGGTAGGCTCCCACCTCCGTGGAAAGCTGTCCCTAACACAGCCAGGATACTGGGCAAGGCCAGCCTCCAGCCCAGCCCTCTTTTCCTTCTCATCAGGAGACGTCATGGGACCCACCCTGAACCACCTCAGCAGCCTCCTGCGGCTGCCCTTTGGCTGCGGAGAGCAAAACATGATCCACTTTGCTCCCAATGTCTATGTCCTGAAGTATCTTCAGAAAACCCAGCAGCTCAGCCCTGAGGTGGAGAGGGAGACCACCGATTACCTGGTACAAGGTAAGGGTGTGGGGAGGAAGGCAGCCGTGACTGCTGGGGGCGGCCCACACGCCAGGCACAATGGATGAGGTGGAGGGAAGGAAGTGGGTGACTGAGGCCACTCTGGGTGGCCTGATCTGGGCACTGTCAGCAGGAGCCTGGCATCCACACCTGAGTGCTGGTAATCAGCCATGGGGAAAGGAGCAGCATCTTTTAAAAATGTAGATTTTTTTTTTAACAATAAGAACAATGTAATATCCTTGAAAACATTTAGAATATTTAAAAAGTGTCCTATAACCTCCCTGTCGGCGTTGAATCTGGGTTTACTTTCCTGCCTCAGCACAGACTAGCTTTGCTGCTCTCGGCGCTCTCTCCCACGGCGTCCATGGCACGTGCCCACCCTGCACTGTGTGCGTAAGATTCGCCCAGCCAGCCGGGGCGGCTGTGGTCCTTTCGCCTCCTGTTGCTGTGTAGAGGGACCACAGTCAGCCTGCCTGTTGTCTGGCGCTGGAGCAGTTTCCAGTTCAGGGCTTTTAGAATGGTGCTGCCACAATTTGTCCTGTTCGTGGGCTAGGTAAAGATAAATCTGAATATTGCTGGAGTAGAATTTCTGGGTCTCAGGATCTGTTCAGTTCATAGCCACTCTTGAGGCTCACAGAGCCCATGCCCCCTGCTGCCCTTCCAATAAGACCAAACGCCCAGCTTGGAGGCCCCAGTAGTTGCCTCACTTCCCTCCCTCACCCCCGTCCCCCGTTGCTCCCCTGCTCGGCCACGCTGGCACCTTCTGTTCTCCTAGTACACCAAGCCTCGGCTCCATTGAGTGCAGCAGCCCCCACCCCTGGGTCAGTGAAATGCTGTCTACCAGGCAGGACTGAGGGCCAGTGTGTGACCAGGAGTCACAGAGGTATGTCAGGGAAACAGAGGGATAAAGCAGAGGTTTCGGCCACTCCTGATGTGACATGACGGGGCAGTTTCAAGGATCCCAGATGTGGCTGTGGCATTGTTGTCAGTCTTGGGGTAAGACATTAGCCAGCCCGGCCCGGGCCATTCAGCAGGATGCTGTCACTTCTGCTTACCCCACAGGCTACCAGCGGCAGCTGACCTACAAACACCAGGATGGCTCCTACAGCGCTTTCGGGGAACGGGACGCATCAGGAAGCATGTGGTGAGTCCCACTCCCAGCACTGCCACAGTGACTCCTCTAGGTACAGCCATGGCCTCATGTCCACAGGACTTGGGGCCTGCTCCCTAGGGTGACAAGGAGCCTGCCCGGGAAATGGAGACAGTGTGGTCCTAGTCCCAGAGTTTAGAGGATGAATGCAGGAGGCTCTGCCTGGCCCTAGGTGTGTGTGGGCAGGGTGATGGTTACTGTTACTCTTTCCACTGTTGCCGCAGCCCCTGAGGACCGAACCCCTGTTCTCCAGGCTCTTGGGAATAGGTCCTGGGCACTCTAGGCCTCCTTAGGGTCCACTAGCCCTGAGAATGGGGGTGACTCTGAGCAGGAAGGGACGCGCTGGGAGAAGCCTGGGTCAGGGTGTTTGGGAGGAGTGGCCTGGCATCCGGTTTCCCTTGCAAGTGGCTCCCTCTGACTTTTAGAGTGACCAGGGCAGGGAGAGCCCAGTGAGGGGCTAGGCAAACCTGGGTCTTGGTCTCTGGGATCCTTGGACCATGGCGGTTCGTGGCATCATCGTGGATTTGCCTCAGCCACTTTGGGGCTTACGAGACTGTAGGGCACCCCCAACTGTCCCCAGGGGCCTTCCTTTTCCCAAAGTGCCAATCTGAGGGCACTGGCAGCAGCTATGAGTGTGGAGACTGCCCTGTCCTTAAGCCAACAGTGTCCACTGCACAACCACAGTGCCTGGGACTGGGGCAGTGGGGATGCACCTGGCTGAGCCCTTCGGTGCACAGTGTCGCTCACTTGGCTCCAGAGGGGCCCAAGCTTGGTGACCTGCCCAGTCTCCCCGTTTTGGTCCCAGGGCCCCATCCTGCTGGTAGCCCTTGATGCAAGGCCCCAGTAACACCCTGGAAAGCAGAGGCCTGCCCCTGGGTGGCCAAAGCCATTGATTCATTCTTCAGCCCCCAGCCCCCAGCCCCTCCGCCGGTCAGAATAGTGCACTGTGACTCATTACACACCTCCCACTGTGGACACACACGTGGTGTGAACAAGACCAGCTCCGTTGTGGTCATGACACCCAGAAGCCAGACAAGGAGCAGACCTGGGTGCTGCTGAGGTGGGAGGGTCTGGCAAGGAGACTAGGCTCCATCATTGGGCCAGCTGGGTGCCCACATACTTCCACTGAGTGCTCCCAACCACCCTAGAAGGGCAGACTGGACTCACTTGTCTAACAGATGAGGCAGTGGAAGCTCAGGGTAATTCAAAGAGAATGCCACAGTCCCTCAGGGGGCACATGGGAGGCCCTTCTGGTCCTGTTTCAGGCTCACAGCCTTTGTCCTGAAGTCCTTTGCCCAGGCGCGAAGCTTCATCTTCATTGATCCACGGGAGCTGGCAGCCGCCAAGGGCTGGATCGTTCGGCAGCAGCAGGCGGATGGCTCCTTCCCAGCCATAGGCAGGATTCTGAACAAGGACATCCAGGTGAGCTGCCTCTCGGGCCTCCTTGCGATGCCTTGGCCCTGCCTTGCCTGCTCCTGGTGCTTCCTGGGGCCTGTGCTGCTGGAGCTGTCCCCTCTGGCTCGGGGTGAAGCCCAAGAACCCTCTTGCAGGGTGGGATCCATGGCTCAGTCCCGCTGACGGCCTACGTGGTGGCTGCACTTCTGGAGACAGATGTGGCCTCGGAGGTGAGCTCGGGGCCTGAGACATCAGGCAGAAGGAATGAGTGAGTGGTTTCCCCTGCAGGCCTGTGTGGGCCAGCCTGGGGTCTGGCTCCCCTGCTGTGTCATTCCTGGCACAAGCCCCAGGAGGGACATAGTACATCTCCACACCACACTTTGTAGCAGTCCCCATGCTTTTTCCTGGTCTAAAGATGGAAAGCGTTGGGAGGGCCTGCTTTCTGCGATCTTCAGGATACTAAAGCAGAGTCATCTTCACTTGGTCCACCAGTGCCCACAGGAACACCATCGCTCATTTGCTAAATTCATTAGTGCTTCTACTCACTCATTTTTCCACTAACCATTATTAGTGGCCAATTTCTCTGAACTTAGCCCATCATTGGACAATAAATTGGGTTTCTGTCCTCCAACAGCTCACATTGGGGTAGGGGTGAGTGTGATCAGGGTTGGTAGACTCTCTGGAGGAGGCAACAATTGATTCGAGGCCTTGAAGATGAGAAAAGCCCGAGTAGGGGGTCGTAGAGGCCAGCTTGGTGATGAAGTGAGGTGTGTGGGGGGGTGGTCAGGGCTCTGTCTGTTTTCTTAGAGCTTCTCTGGGTCGATCTGCTGTGTTCAGACTTCATTTGGACAAAACTGGCACCAACATAAAAGAAAGGGGATGGGGTTTTGAAAACCTGGGCTGCAGGCAATGGGAGCCCCAGAAGGATGCAAAGCAAGGGGCTGTGAGCCGTCCAGCACTCTCCCCTGGCATGCAGGTGGGGGGGGGGTGAGGGCAGATTGGTCTCCCAGGGCTCCACTTTCCACCCATCCCACAGGAGGAGAGGGGTGCCATTGCCAGAGCGCAGCACTTCCTGGAGTCCAGAATAGCCTTGGCCTTGGACCCCTACATCAGTGCCCTGACTGCCTACGCGCTGACCCTGCTCCGCAGCCCCGCAGCCCCCATGGCCCAGCGGAAGCTCCGCAGCCTGGCCATCACTCAGGGTAGGTGTCTTCCACCTGCCACCCCAGTGGCCCCAGTGTGGGGCCCACCCACGATGGCCCCAGGGAACAGTTCATGAGCACATACAGAGTGTAAGGAGGCATCTTATTTTGTTTATTATATTATTCATTCATTATTGCATCTCCTAGTGGCTTCATTTGATGATGTGGTTTGAGCCATCACTTTCTTCCCCCATGAAATAGGGAACACTCATCTCCCCCCATGAGGGAGGACACTGCTCAGGGTCCCCCAGGCTTCCTTAAATCACCCCTGGCAGGGTGCTGGGAGGCAGGGGAGGGCTGCTACTGGTCCATCACTGGGTGAGCTTCAGGCAGCCTTTCTGTCTTCAGGGTATCTGTCTCCCCAACTACAAAAGGACTGCTCCTTGTGTTCAGGGAGTGCCAGTCACTGAGCTGTGACTTCTCTGAATGCCCCAAACTGAATCCCCTCCCCTGCCCCCCCCTCCCCCGCTTCCCCCCATATTCCCTGCAGCTGCACTGGGGCTGAGCTTCCATTCTGGCTTTTCTGCTTAAGACATCACCCGAAAAGGGGGGAAACGTTAGAAAGCAAGACTCTGAAACCAACCAACTGGATGTTGCTATCTATTTGGGACTAAATGCTCAGGACAGGGAGGGGGAGTGGCTGGTTCTCTCAGGGTTTGAGGGCCTTTTACAGCTCATGTGAGTCTTTGCAAGGGGGGAATGACTCCATGGGTGCTGAGTGGGGACACCTAGGGACACATCAGGGCTTAGCCAAAGGAGAGACCATTGATTAGTGATGTCTGCCAGGGGTATAGGAAGGGCTGGGTCTGTCACATAGTTGCAGATCTGAGACAGCCCCAAGGCTTTTCCTGTCCCAGCCATCTCTGCCTGGCACCCTCCTGCCACTGGGTTCCAGTCTTTGAGACCACGTGGTCTGGTGCACACCATGGGATGCCAGGCTGAACACAATGGGGTGTGGTCTCTGCCCTGTCCTGGCCTTGCAGATGGGGTCACCCACTGGAGCCTGATGGGTTCCCAGGACCGGGACAAGGACGCCTTCCTGGGCTTCAGTGATGGAATCTCACGGGCAGGTACTGCCAGCCCTTCCCCCACTGCCTGCCTTGGTGCTGGGTTTTGGGTCCTGGAGTCAAAAGGGCCCCACCCACCTCTTCTGTTGCAGTGGTCTCAGCGGACGTGGAAATGACAGCCTACGCCCTGCTGACCTACACCCTCCTGGGCGATGTGGCCATGGCCCTGCCTGTGGTGAAGTGGCTGTCCCAGCAGCGGAATGCACTCGGGGGCTTCTCTTCCACTCAGGCGAGCTGGGCAGGGCCAGAGGAAAGGGGCTTAGGTCCAGGCCAGGTCACTACCACCCAGGCTCAGGGCTCAGAGCTGGCCAGGAAGCCACTGGTGCTTCAAGTCCCAGGAAGGCCCCTTGCCTGCAGCCCCTGGGGACATGGAGTCCAAGAGGAGGCCTGAGGGACAAATGTACTTGGCTCTGGGACCAGGGATCCAGTCCCAGCCTCCATGGAGATGCCTGCCCACTGTCTGGGGCCCCAGGTCCATGGGTGCCCGCACTGGATCCTTTCTCCATTCCAGGCGCATGGATCCCTGGCTTCCAGAGAGGGTCCATGGTGCCCCTGATTTGGGCCAGACCTCCCGGGAGGGGGAGTAGAGGGACTGCTAGCCAACCTTGTCCTGGCACTGAGAGCATCCTCCCCTTCTGTCCCCAGGACACCTGCATGGCTCTGCAGGCCTTGTCAGAGTATGCCATCTTGTCCTACGCTGGTAGCGTCAACCTCACCATCTCACTGGCCTCCACCAACCTAGACTACCAGGAGACCTTCGAGCTGCACAGGGCCAATCAGAAGGTTCTGCAGACAGCAGTAGTGAGTGTTCTCAGGGCTGGGGGTGGGGGCAGCTGCTGTCCACCCATGTGTGTCTGCAGGCGATCACGGCGTCTTCTCTCCCCAGATCCCAAGCCTCCCCACAGGGCTGTTTGTGAGTGCCAAGGGTGAAGGCTGCTGCCTGATGCAGGTGAGGCTTCAGGGAGAGTGGGCTCACAGTGGCATATGGACCCCTGGACCCCAGGAGGGGTGGGTGGGCGGGGGCTCTGAGCTCAGCATTCAGGGTGGATATGTATGCTTGAGAGACCCCAAGACAGACTGTCAGCAGCCCAGCCTGACCAAGGCAGAGCCCAGTGAATGTGACCTCGTGTCCCCTTGTGTGTGGGGTTCTTCCAGGAAGATCCATTTCACTGGCTTCCACATGGTCCTCCCTCTATCACTAGGTCCTGAGGTTTAGTTGAGCTCTGGGGTGGGGCAGGACAGCCTCACAAGCTCTGGAGAATGGTGAGAGGGCAAGTCTGCCTGGAGACCTTCGCAGCCTCAGCCTTCCCATCTCTAAAATGGGAACTCAGATGGCATGGTGGGTAGGAGAGAGAGTCCTGGAGGTAGATAGACCTGGGCTTGAGATGTGTAAAAATGGGATGGTGGTCTATCTAAACAGCTCTGGCCGTTTCAAGGCTAAGTGGAATAACAGCAGTCCTTGGAACTGTTGCTGATGGCACTGTCATCATCATTCTGGCCATCTTCTACCTGCTCCTGCCTTGCCTCCCCCCACCCACAGCCCCCAGAGCCCCTAAGACTTGGTCCTCCCACCCACCCCAGATTGATGTCACCTACAATGTGCCAGACCCTGTGGCCAAGCCGTCTTTCCAGCTGTTCGTGAGTGTCCAGGAGCCCGAGGCTGAGCGGTCCCAGCACCCAGCACCAGCATCCTCAGCTGATGATGATGACCCAGCAGCTGACCTGCATTCCCAGGAGTACCAGGTGACCCTGGAGGTGTGCACCAGGTAAGGCCATCTGCCCTGTGCTTGTGTCAGTCCCAGCCTATCAATAGTGATGGTATTGGTTACAAGCACCTGGGATGCTCACTTGGGCCCCTAGCCACTTGCTGCCAGCCCCACAGACATTTCCTCCGACAGGCGCCAATGCTGTGGTTGCACTGGCCCTGTGGTTCTTTTTGTGATTGTAGGATGCACCTCAGTTACAACTGTCAGGGAACAAAAAAACAAGGTTCATTGCTTACAGGTCTTAGAGGATACATGGCATGCCTGGGCCACACAGCAGAACTGTGAGGACAGAGAGAGAGAAAGCACGGACCTGGGGCTCTGCTTTTGTTGGGTGGGGTGCCTAGGGTTTTGCGGGTTCACTCTTTATTGGTGAATTTAAAATATAAGTGGGAATTAGGGTGCAGGAAGGGAGAATTGGGGTTACTCAAGCAGTCAGTTTTCCAGCTCACCCAGAGCGTTTCTGAAAGGGGACCTTCTTGGGTGGGGGTGGCTTGGCTCCTTACCTAGTTGTTTATCAGTAGCTATGTCATATAACTGGCAAAAGTTTATTCGAGAGCAATGCCTTTGAAATAGATGCCTCCACGATCAAAAGTATAATGTCACCCTCTTACATCACAATCAGAAAGCTTAATGTTAGTCACTTACACTACAGATGGTTTTTGAAATGAGTGAAGGAAATGGAGGCTTCTGAATGGATGGAGCAGACCCCAGGGACAGCAGCCGGTGGGGATGACTGCTTGTGGCCCCTGCAGGATGCACCAACCATCTCCAGCCTCTAGGTTTCCCAAGGGTGACCCCAGGGCTGTGCCACCATGGTTCCTTAGGAGGGGCACATGCTGCTGCTTATGAGGATGCTTATTGCCATGACAATGATTTGGGAGCCTAAATGTGGGTGGTTGCCATAGCAACCACAGCCCTTCTAAGCACCTGCCCTGACCTTGGCCCTCAGCCTGTTGGTGTTAGAAAGAACCCACTGTGTGTGCCATCTGGGTATGGGCTCGCTCAGGCCTCAAGCCTCAGGAAGCCTCCCCTGCCCACCCCAGGGCTGCGGCTACCCTGTCCTCTCGGGCCCACAATCTGCAGGTTTCTCTCTGAATGTCAGCCTCCCTCCCATCACCAACACCAACACCAACACCTGGCATGTAGCAGGCCCCAGAGGCCAATTACCACACTCCATGTCAAAGAAGGGGAAACTGAGGTCTGGCACTGGGGAGTGACTAGGTTTCCCTAGTCACCTGGCTGCCCGTGCTAGGGGCACAGTGTGGCGTTCCGGACAAAACTCAGCCCAGAGTCCATAGGTCTGAGTCAGGCCCAGAACCCTCAGCAAGGCCCTCTCCTTATGGCCTCAGTCTCAGCTGTGAAATGGGCTGACCGAGGACCCAGCAAACTGTGTGCAGATAGCCTGCCAGTGAGGCCCAGGGCAGGATGTCAACCGTGGGGGGGCGGGGCAGAGGCGGCCGTGAACTCCACCTGGGACTTGAGTTTGAGGCCTGTTCTCTTCTTGGAAGGTGGCTGCATGCAGGCTCCTCCAACATGGCTGTCCTGGAGGTGCCCCTGCTGTCGGGCTTCCGGGCGGACACGGAGAGCCTGGAGCAGGTAGGGCGGCGCTGGCAGGCAGAGGCCAGGTAGGGTCTCCGGCTGGCGGGCCTGCCCAGAGTGTCAATTCCCAGAACTTAGTAAAACAAAAACAAACCTTTTTGTTTGTTTGTTTGTTTTCCCTTTCTGGGCAAAGTTGGTGCTGTTGGGCTGGCTACCTGCTGAGGAGCCGGGGGTTGGGGTGTAAGGGGGTGTGGAGGTGTGGGGGGGTTCTCCTGTAAGGTGAGTCTCCCACTGGGCCGTCCATGCAGTAGAGGGCTTCAGCAGACTTGTTTTAAGAGAGACTAGTTTCATGTCCCCTTTTGTGGGGGAAGGGGGAGGTGCACAGAGTGGGGGGCTGTCTTGCCTGGGTCTAAGGATGTCTACAGTGTGGGGAGAGGGTGATCAAGGGGACTGGAAGGAGAACCATGGGGAGGAGGAGACCAGCACAGAGGATCTGGGCTAGGGAGCTGGCAGGGCCTGGGAGCGCTGATTATCATCCCTGGACCCTGCCTATGGGGACTTGTTGATGACAGTGAGCAAACCCTTCCAGCCTTTGGGGCCTCAGCTCCCCTGGGCCTTCCTCTCACTGACTAGTGTGTGTGGCGGGGGACAAAGAGACTGGGGAGGAAGCAAGCATTGCAGGCAGAGGGGCTGGGAACCTAACCTCTGGCTACCTCACCAGCTGCTCCTTGACCAGCATGTGGCACTGAAGAGGTACGAGGTGGCTGGACGCAGAGTTCTCTTCTACTTTGATGAGGTATTGCCATCCAGGGTGGTGGGCAGGGGCCTCCTCAGCACCCATATTGGTGAGGGCACAGCGGTCATGGCCCAGTATGGTTCCTTCAACTAAACTGGGAGAGTAAATTCCAGCATAGCTGATGTTGGTGTGCCCCAGCCAGCTGGTTTCTATGGAAAAAGTTGGGGGTGGTGGTGGAATATAGTATTCAGCCATAAAAAGGAGTGAAGTACTGACACACGCTGCAATGTGGATGAACCTCAAAAATGTGCTGAGAGGCCAGACACAAAAGACCACGTAGTATGTGATGCCATTTATATGAAATGTCCAGAACAGGCAAATCCATAGACAGAAAGGAGATTTGGTGGTTGCCAAGGGATGGGGGAGGGGATAGGGAAGGGAGGAATGGAGAGTGACTGTTAATGGAGACAGGGTCTCCTTTAGGGTGATGAAATGTTCTGGAACTAGACAGAGGTGATGGTTACTCAACATTGTGAATGAACTAAATGTAACACACACAGAGTGAAGGAGGGACCCTGCTGCAGGACTGGGTGAGTTGAAAGGCCAGCTGAGACTTATTTGCAGGTGGGATGAAAGGACCCACAGAACTGAAATGGGACTGAGTTTCTGTGTTTCACCCCTCCTGTGTACCCCAAAATCAGCTAGTCTGGGCCCACAGTTTGGGGAATCAAAGAGCATGGAGGCCTGAGCTCAGGCCCTGGGCCTAGTGGAGCCACCAGAGCCTGAGCTGCCCGCTGCCCTGCAGATCTCCAGCCGGTGCCTGACTTGTGTGCAGTTCCGGGCGCTCCGAGAGCATGTGGTGGGCAGGACGTCTGCGTTGCCCATCTCGGTGTACGATTACTACGAGCCTGGTAGGTCCGCGCCGCCCTCCTGCACCCCAGCTCGGCCCCTCACCCTGTCACCCTATCACATTGTCACCAGTCCCCCTCGCCCCGCAGCCTTTGAGGCCACACGCTTCTATAATGTCAGTGCGCACAGCCCGCTTGCCCGGGAGCTGTGCGCAGGACCCACGTGCAACGAAGTGGAGCGCTCTGTGGCCCAGGGTCCTGGTGAGTGTGCGTGGCCACTGCCCCACTCCCCGTGCACCAGGGAGGGCTGTCTCCTTGGAGCTGAGATCTGAGCGGGCTGGCCTGGCAGAGGAGAGGTCAGCATGGTAAGGCAGGAGGACGGAGCCATGGTCAAAGGCCTGCGTTTTGTGCTAAGGGGCAGGGCTGGGTGGGGTGGGGGCGTGGGGACCTGGGGTGTGGGGGGTGGGGGTTGGCTGTGTATGAGACCCAGGCTCGGAGGAGAGCCCTTGCCTCCCCCTCTTCCACAATCCTGAGAGTGTGGGGACAATGGGCCCTCCCCATGAGTGCAGGGGGTGGCCGCAGTAAAGGTCTGGGTGGGGCTGGGGATCCCGTGGCCTTTTATTTTCCAAACTTCTTGAAATACTTTTAATTTAAATTTTTTTAATTTAAAGTTTATTTCAGTAAGTACTATGCAAATACTTGAAAGTAATTACACTAGGTCAAGGCTCAGAGCCTCCCGTAAAGGTAGTGCACCGGTGCCCACACTTAGGGAAGGGCGGTCCTGGGCCCTCAGGGACCTGTCCCAGATCCAGACACAGTGGGACACGCAGACCTTGTGGGAATGGGGTCCCCTGGGTTCTGCCGACTTTGCCGCATTCCCCAGGCTGGTCCCCTGGCGAGAGGGGCCCTGTGGCTGACCCGGAGGAAGGGGCAGCAATCAAGCGCTGCGACTGCGCGGGAGATTGTGGCGCCAGCGGGGACCCGGTGTGCGGCTCCGACGGCGTGGTCTACACCAGTGCCTGCCGCCTGCAGGAGGCCGCTTGCCACAGGGGCGTGAGGTTGGAGCCCGCGCCCCCTGGCCGCTGCTCCCTTGGTGAGGACCCACACGCGCCTGGCCTCGGGGATCCTTACCTTGCCCTGGAGTGCCTCACCCCACCTTCTCTATCAGGGCTCTCATCTCTCCATCACCTCCTCCCCAGCACTTCCCCTTCTTCCCCATCACCTCTCCATCCTGTCCTGCATCACCCACCCTCTCCAATTCCCTGCCCTCCCCTCCCCTTTCCTCCCCTTCCCTTCTGGTCACCGCCTGGCTGAGCAGCCCCTGCTTCCATGTCCCTGGCGAGGGCCTCTTTCCCAACTCCTGGTTCCTGCCTGCCCAACTCTCGCCCCCCCCCCATCTCTCTTCCCACTTATTTTTCTCTCTCTCCATTTCGCTGCTTCCAACTCTGTCCCTCGCTTCCTGCCCCTCCCCACCGCATGGGTCTGTGTCTCTCCTCCCCCTGCTGAACCAGGCTCTCCCACCTCCCTCCAACTTTCCCATTTATTTGTGGCTTTGTCTACCACCCAGTCTCCATCTCTCTGCTCCTTTGGCTTCCTGTCCTCCCCCATCTCAGCTTCTTAGCCTATGGGTCTCTCTGCATCCCCTTCTCAGTCGTGTTAAATCTCCTGCCACCCCCACCCCAACTTTGAGCCTTTCTGCATCTCCCCACCTCTGACCTCTGTATCCTTCCGCTCTCTCATGACCTCTCATGTCCTCTCTGTTGCTCTGGGCCATACACCTCCTCTCCTTGGTCCCTCTGGGCTGTGTACCATCAAGTCCTCCCCCTCCAGCACCCTTTACCTACTAAGTCCCCCTTCTTTCCAGAGCAGCCGACGCCAGCCTCTGCTTATAACTACAACTATGACCCGGTCCCCCTGGACTCTGGGCACCTGTCAGTCAGCCATGAGGCCATGGACTTGGAGGGGGAGGCAGAGGACAGGTGAGAGCTGGGTCTGCCCCCAACCTCTTCCACTAGCCCTGGACCCAGGCAGAAAGTAGGAGTGACAACGGAGGGGTCAGCGTTCTGGGTCTCCAGGACAAAGTGAGGATCCCATCTCCCCCACCCACATCCATCTAACACACATCAGAGAACAGCCCGTCTTGCAGGATGAGGCTGTGTGAGCCCTCTGGAGGACTAGACCCCAGGACAGACCTGTCCCTGAGACCCACTGGGCTCGGGACCACTGTTCAAGAAAATACTCAGGACACAAAGAAAGCGCTATTCAAGGAAGGATTATTAGGTGGAGGGAGTCTTGCAGTGGGGAGAGAGATTGGACCCAACTCCAAATACAAGAAGTGGGGATTTATGGCCAAGGAGCAGGGCAGCGGTGGGTGGAAAATTACGAAGATGAAATGTCAGGGGTAAGGGGGAACCTGACTAAACCAACCTGACAGGATTTTTGCTGAGGGCAAGCTGGGTGATCAGACATTATCCCCTGGGGGGCAGATGGTAGATGGGGGGCAGGGCAGGATCCTGATTGGGTACGAAAGTGATCAATTATGTAGGGTGGGGACTCTGGCTAAACCGATTTGGCGGCTTCTTCCAGTTGGACCGCACCAAGATGAACACAGCAGTCCAAAACTAGAGACCTAGTTGAAAAGGCCCAGAGGAGCCTGAGAGGAGTTTGGTCAGGGAGAGAATCTTTGTCAACCCAGTGGAAGTGGTCAGACCCGAGAGCCTTGTGGGGCGAGCAGACTCCCTGGAAGGGGCCTATCTTTTGGCTGTAAGTTAACAGCAAACTCAACTCAAGACGTATAGCAATAGGTTGATTTATCAGCTCAGCTATGTGTCAGGTCCTTGGGGCTGGCTGTACCAGCAGGCCTCAGGCTCTGTCCTCTGAGCCCTGACTCCCTCAAAGAGGATCTTAGCCACCCCCATGCCAGTGTCAAAGGCTGCTTCCAACCCTCCTCAGTAAACCCAGCAAGAATGTTTTTCCATCAGCACCCACCAAAGTCCCAGAGCTTCAGGTGTTCGTCATCCCACCTGTATTTAATATAATTATTGAAAAGGCTGGGTTTAGGGCTACTGTTGGAATATTTTTGTTTTGCCCCATCTGTTTCTCCCTTCATATTCTATTTGGGATTAATTGAATATATTTTTTTAGAGTCCCATTTTAATTTAGCTAGTGTCCTTTTAACCTTATCTTTTTCGTGGTAGCTCTGGGGATTACAATATATATCCTTAAATTTTTCAGTCTACTTGGGGTGAATTGTACCACTTCACCAAAAATATACCACCCTTGAAGCTGTGTCTCCCCATTTTTTGTCCTTACTCCCCCCCCCCTTCATTGCTGTAATTGTCATTAGTGCAGCTTTAAATGCTCCCAAGTGTTGGCACCCTCTTTGGTAGCTGCCAGCTCTCTCCAGTGCCTTCTAAGGGGTCTGCTTTTGTTTTTGTTTTGGGGGGGGTTGTTAAACTTTTTTTTTTTAATGTTTTTATTGATTTTGAGAGAAAGGGGGAGAGGGTGAAGGAAAGAAACATCGATGTGCGAGAGAAACATGGATTGGTTGCCTCCTGGGGTTCGAACTCACAACCTAGATATGTGCCCTGACTGGGAATCGAACCCGCAACCTTTTGGTTGCCACCTGGCCAGGGCCAGTCCACCCATCTTATTCCTACGTCACCACTTTCACATGCGCTCATTTGCAATTGAGACCGCAAGTTTTCCTTACGTATAGATTTGTGTAACCATGACCCCAGTCAAGACACACAACAGCTCGACACCTCAGGGATCCCTATTGCTGCTGTTTTATAACCACCCTCACCACTGCCACCACCTCCCCTCCTCAGCCACTCATTGGTTCTCCCTGTAAGTTTGTCATTTAAGGATGCTATGCCAACGGAACTCTAGAATATGCAACCTTTCGAGATTGGCTTTCTTACTCAGCAGAGTTCCCTTTTGCTCTGTCGTGTGATTGGGTGTATCAACAGTTCCTCCCTTTTCACAGCTGAGTTGAAGTCCTCAGATAGTTTTTCGATTTGGTGATTGCCCTGTCCAATCATTGTGGCCCAGTAGGAGTGGGCAGGGGCCTGAGGGGCTCGGGCCCCCTAGGTGAGGTTCTGCTGTCTCAGTGGGGGGGCAGCTGGGCTGAGCCACGTGGAGGCCAGGTCAGGGAGGAGCACACAGGGCCCCTCAAGACCTGGCAGCCCACACAGTCTTTCATCTTCTCTCCCCACCAGTCAGAGTGGCTTCTCTTCCTAACGCTCAGAGCAGGTCCGGATCTGGCTGCTTCCTGTTCCCGTCTGCTCCCCAGGAAGGAGGCCACTGACTGCGGAGCTCCCTTGATTGCCTGGTGGGCTGGTGGACCCCGCCCCAGGCGGCCCCCACCTCCAAATGAACCCTATAAACAGAACCACAGAGTCCTGACCTGCCCCATGGATGACTGGCCTCCTGGGGGCCAACCCCCACCTCCACAGGAGGGAAGGCATTTGTGGGGGTGACTGGAGACCCATTGCCCCCACCAACTCCCCAGCTGCAGCCGGAGCGCTAGGCACCCCAGCCTCCATCCGGGGCGGGGCATTCCTTTTCTGCGGACCAGAGCAGTTCCCTCAGCTGGACATTCTGCTCTGGGGAGAAGGGGTGTTTCTGGGAAGAACTCATGGTCTAAGGGCTATTTCTGAGAAGACACAACTCTGGACAAATCAAGGACGTAGCATCCATGCCCTCATCAGCAACTTCAAAATGAAACAGGCTGCCTTTCTCCAAAATGCAAAGCCCCAGCCTCCCTTTGGGAAACCCCGGCCACTGAGCACCTCCCCAGACCTGGAATTGTGCCAGGACTGTTGCAGTCTCCACACACTGTGCCCCAGTCCTGCCCCAGGGGTGCCTGTTTAGTCCTGGGCAGATGCATCTGGATCTTACTGCTGTCAAAGCCTCATCCCCTGAACCCCAGGTTCCCTGGCACCCCACCTGGAGGACCATTCCCCTCTGAAGCCCCAGGGAAGGGAGGGTGACCCAGCTCCACAACCCACTGAAGCCTCACGCTCAGACCTGCCTTCCTGCCAGGACTCTCCAGCTGTGGTCTGATTCATTTCTGTAAACCTCTCACATCCGCCTGTCTCCCCACTCCACCCCCACCCCCATGTGGTATTTATTTCAGACCAACATTCAGAGCAGCACAGAGACCCCTCCAGGACCTGAGGTGGCTGCCCCGACCCATGAGGTAACCGTTGTGCAGCACCAGCAGTTTCCCATGCCCCTGACCCCTGCCAGTCTACAAGGGACAGTTCACTGGCCAAAGCCCTGTATTCCAATCACTAGAGGCTGCTGGTATAATAAAAGCTCATTTCCACAGAGTCACTGGCAGGTTTTGGCCTTCGGGGAGCATCCCCAAAAGCTAAAGCCCCAGTTCCCATCTGGCCCCCAGGCCTCTGTTCCTTCATCAACTGCCCAGCCTTTCAGAGCAGGGTGGGGAGGAGGGTGTTGCACACGTGCGCCCCAAGATAATTAGGTTCCCATGTATTTGTAAGAAATTACACCAATACAGAGAGTTCCTAGTACCTCCACCCAGATTCCCCTAGTGGTAACATCTTAGAAAACTAGTACACACCAGGCTACTGGCATTGAAACACTTTGCTGATCTTACACTTCCCCAGGTGTGTGTGTGTGTGTGTCCCTGGGCTGCTCCCTCACCAGCTCATTTTTCCCCAGACCAGAGACATAGGCTCAGTGTGAATCCAGGAATGACCCCCACTCCAACTCTGCCTTAGGAAGTTTGCTGACCCCACAGTTGATGGCTTAACGGCTCTTGACAACCCACGCTGCTCTCCTAAGAGGAGGGGGAGAGTGGCAGCTGCCTTTCTCCACCTGGTGTCCTCCTCTCACTCATTTCAGAATAGGCTGTAAACAGCTGGGGTGGGGGTCAGAGACTGAAGGCGCCTGCCCCAGGCACAGCATTCTCCCTTTAGTGGGGAATTAACATCAAATGAGAAGAGAAATTGGAAGTCAGGTTAAAGGGAAGAGGTGACACCTTGCAACCAGGGGACAGCAGGAGACTGAGCCCTGTGGCTCCTAATGATGGGTTGCATGAGGCTTTGGGGAGCAGAGCCGGGGTTTCCACAGTGATTGCTCAGAAGACACCCTGGAGCCAGAAGCTGGGCTTCTGAGAACAAGAACCCCTAACTAGATTCCCACTGCCTGGGCCACCAGGGGGTGGGAGGGCCTGAACCTTCCCCTGGGCGGGGTTCTCCAGCAGGTCCAGGGCAACATTACCCTTGTCACATCCCCACCTTGGACATGAGGGAGCTAGCTGGGCTTGGGAATCTGCATTTAACTTCTGTCTTGGTTCCCTGGGGCTGCTGTAACCAAGTACCACAAGCCAGGTGACGTAAAACAACAGAAATTTATTGTCTCAATTCTGGAGGCCAGAAGTCTAATATCAGGGTGTTGGCAAGGTTGGGTCCTTCTGGAGGGCCTAAGGGAAAGTCGTCCCCCCCCAGGCTGCTCTCCTGGCTTCTGGAGGCTGCCAGCAACCCTTGGTGTTCTTAGCTTGAGGCTGCGATCTCTGACTCCATGGTCACATGGCCTTCTTCCCCTGCTGTGTCTCTCTCTTATAAGGACATCAGTCATATAAGGCTTAGGGCCAACCCTACCCAGGTGTGACCTCATTTTAACTAATTACACCTGCAAAGACGCTATTTAAAAACAAGCTCACTAGAGGTTCCTGGTGGACATGAATTTGGGGGGAGACCCTATTCAACCCAGTACAACCCCTCTTCGTTGACCTGCCTCCTGAGGGGCTGTCACACAAGCGATGAAAACCTGGTTCCCGTCCCTGGGCTCCCCTCCTCCCTGGAGGCCACGGTGGAACTAGGCACCCAGTGGAGTATCCCCTCCCGCACCTTTTCCCTGAATTCGGTCGACACGTAGTAGTAGACAAAGGGATCCACGCAGCTGTTGAGGGTGCTGAGGGCCAGGCTGGGCACGTAGGCAGCGTACAGATTCCCCCAGGCCCCCAGGCCCGGATCTGAGTAGTGCAGCAGCAGCAGCACGTTGCTGGGCAGGAAGAAGGCCAGGGCGGAGGCCAGCACCAGCGCAGTCAGCCTGAGCGCGTGGCTGTAGCGCCGGCCGCCGGCAGCCAGTGAACACAGGGTGGCCCCGCAGCAGAGCAGCATGGCCAGGAGGGGCAGGAGGCAGCCGAACACCGCCAGGCAGATGAAGGTGGGCCGCCAGTAGGAGGCCTGGGTGCCCATGGGCAGCACGTCGTGGCACAGCAAATGATCCGAGTGTGACAGCCGGAAGGTCTGCTGCTGTAGTCCCAGGGGCAGCGCCAGGGTGGCCGCCACCAGCCAGGCCACAACACAAAGCCCAGTGGCCAGGCGCTGGCCTCGCAGTGCGCGGGCCCGCAGCGGGTGTACCACGGCCAGGTAGCGGTCCAGGCTGATGGCAGCCAGCAGTAGCACCGAGCAGTACATGTGGCCATAGAGTGCGGCTGTGTCCAGACGGCAGGCGGCCTCCCCAAAGGGCCAGTGCTGGCCCCAAAGATGGTAGGCGATGCGGGGTGGCAAGGCCAGGGCCAGCAGCAGGTCGGCAGCCGCCAGGTTCATGAGCATCACCGTGGATGGCAGCCGAGGTACTCGCGTGGCAAGCACCCACAGTGCCAGGCCATTGGCAGGCAGCCCCACCACCAGGGCCAGCCCGTAAAGAGCGGGCACCAGCCTTGTGGGCACCCAGCCTAGCAGCAGCGCCCGAGAGGTGTCCCAAAGCTCCAGGATGTTGCTGTTGTTGGCACAGGGCCAGCCGGGGAAGCTGCGAGGGCGGCCTTCAAGCTCCAGGGGGCAAGCTGTTGCCCCCTGGGGCTTGTTCCAAGGTCCCAGCATGCCATCTGGGGGAGGGAAGAGGGATGGAGGTGCTGAGAACCCAGGCATCATCCCCCGCCCTTCAACTAGCCCTCCTGCTGGATGGTGGCCCCCAGGGGCTGCAGTCCAGGCCCCAGTTCTCAGGAACCCCCAGGTTGGTCGAACAGAGTTGGACATGGAAACCCCCATTCACTGGGCTCAGGGCTAGGCTGGAGGGCCCCCCAGCCCCCCGTGTCCTCCTGCCCATCTATAATGCCCTCCTAGTACCAAGGCAGCACCTGGGATCACTCACCATCTTCTCCTCCTGTGCTCTCGCTTTCATCGTAGACACTGGGTGTCTGGCTGCCACCTTCACGGCTGAATCCCAGTGCCAGGGGCCACAGCAGCAGGAGTGCCCACATGCTATTGGGGCTGGGTGCCAGCTACTCTGGACTTCAGCCAACTGGCCTTGGGCTTCCTATCTGCTGGACCCCCACCCCCAGCTTCCTGAGTACAGGCGGAGTAGACAGGCCCAGTGAGATAAACTAGCCCCTGCCCCCAGCCAGCCTGTGAGAGGCCCACAGATGACCTAAGGTGGCCTGGTGGCTGGGGCCACTTTGTCTGGCAGAGGTGCCTCACGGGGTACAAGTGCTGGGCCAGTAAGATGGGGAGGAAGTCTCAGGCTGCAGCACCCCCACCAGCCCCTGTCCTGCCCAGGAAGCCTCTGTAGGCCAAGTGGAAACTTCCTGCTAGACAGTCACAGCTCCAGTTCTCACAGCAGCCCAGTTCTCCAGGTCACATCCCCCAACAGGAGCTCTTGGCCCTTCCTGAAACCTCTTGTCTTTCTCTGGTGGGCAAGACTAGAGTCCTGCCTTCTAGGTCATAAGTTAGAGAAGGTAAATCCCCCTCCCTCTTGCACATGCATCCAACCCCCGGGTCCTCTATGAGGGCTGCCCCGCCTTCTCACTGCCTCACCTACGCCCCAGCAAGACCCCTTGGGCAGGCACAAAGTGAGGTGCAGAGACAGGAAGGCACCTTGTGAGTTGGGTCTGTTGGGGATAGCTGAGGAGGTATGAGCCTTAGCCAGAACCTCTGACACTGACCACGTGCTGCCCTGAATATCTGAGGGGAGCCTGGCACAGCTTTCTCTGGGAGATGTCTATCCTCGGTTCTCAAAGTGCCTTCTGTTCCTGCCCTGGCCCCACCTCAGCCTGGGGCCCCAAATATGACTGGGAGAGATGGTCACATCCACGCATGAGCCCAAGGGAGGCAGCCAGGCCAGCCCAGGTCGGAAGGCCACCTGAACCACCTCCCAGGGGCTGACCTTCCTCTGACCCTTCCACATTCCTACATTCTGATGGGGGCCCCACTATGCAGATGAAGAAACTGAGGTTCAGAGAGGAGGTACTCCTCTCTCCTGCACATAACCCCGCCCCCCCATTCCCTTCCAGGGCCTAGAGAAGCCTCCAACATTCCTGCCCTGAGGAGCCGTGAACTGGGGGGGGGCTCAGCCCTGTGTGGTCAGTACTGGGCCATGATGGTGGGGGGCCTGTGACTGGGAGCAGGAGGACCCTAAGGAGGCGGTGGGGGTCAAGGAAGAAAAAATGAACTAGGGGTGGGAAAGGGGGTCAGATGTGGTGTATCTTGGTGCAGCAAGCCCTAATCTAGTCACACTCAGGGACACAGGGACCAGCAGGAAGTGACTGAGCAGTTTGGACAGTGTGGCCAGAGGCTGAGATGTTGAGGTCCCTGGCCCCAGCCCAGGGGTGAGGGGGACCGAGGCCTAAAGCACTCTTGCTGGGGCATAGGGTTTCAGCCAGGAGCCCATCTCTGAGCAGTTTCCACCAGTAACAAGTTCAGCCCATGCCTATGTCTCTGGGCAATGCACAACCGATGATGCCCTCAGCACAGGAAAACCAGGCTGGGGACCCCCTGCCACCCTCTAGGAAACTTGTGCAGGAGATGCTGGGGACTGGGGACACTGGGACAGGGCAGATTGGAACCCCCAAGGAGGGCAGTTTGACTCAGGAGTTCCGCGTCTAGGAATTTATGGCGAAGGACGCACATGTGCAGGAAGGCATCTGTACAGGGGATAGATATTACCAGCAATACGGGGCGGGGGGTTGCCCATTGACATCCCCCCCACCATGAAGACAACTCTGTGCCAGCAGAACAAAGGGACCCAAGACAGGGCAGGCAGAGGTACGGACTGCTTTCCTGTCCCAACTGGGTGACAAGCTATGCAGAGATACTTCCCCTGGGGACACTCGGGCTGCTGCCTTTGGGGAGAGGGACTTGGGCCCCTACTTTTCTCCGTGTGCTTCTTTGTACTACTGGAATTTTCTGTGTATGTGTCACTTTCCATAGACTTCTATTTTTTAAAAAGCAGAAAGGTAGCTTCAAAAAGGAAGGGAATTCTGACACATGCTACATGGATGAACCTTGAGGATGTTATGCTGAGTGAAATAAGCCAGACACAAAAGGCAAATACTGTGTGATTCCACTTACATGAGGTCCCAAGTCAGATCCATAGAGACGGAAAGTAGAATGGCGGGTGCCAGGGGCTGGGGGAGGGGCATGGGGTGCTGGTGTTTAATGGGACAGAGTTTCTGTTTGGGAAGAGGAGGAAGTTCTGGAGATGAAGGGTGTGATGGCTGCACAATGTGAACGCACTTGATGCCGCTGAATGGTGCACTTAAATGGTTAATGTGGTAAATTTTGTTAAGTGTATTTTAGCCCAATTTAAAACTTCTTAAATGATGAATAAAGTGACAAACAGGCCCAGCTCAGTCACTAGTCCTGGGTTTTTTCACCCTCAGCCCTGCCAGGAACTCTGGAAGGCAATTCTCCCCACGGCCCCTCCCTCACCTCACTGCCTGCAGAAGATGGGTGCTCTGTAAGTCCTTCCAAAGCAACACTTCTCGGGGTGGCCATCTTTGTGGAAGTTGTGTTTTCTTTTCTTTTTTTTTCAAATACTCACTGGAGCCCAGCAGGCATGGCTCAGCGGTTGAGCATTGACCTAGGATCCAGATTATGGCTCAATTCCTGGTCAGGGCACATGCCCAGGTTGGGGCTCGACACCCAGTAGGGGGTGTGCAGGAAGCAGCCTATCAATGACTCATCATTGATGTTTCTGTCTCTCTCTTTCCCTCTCCCTTCCCCTCTCTGAAATCAATAAAGATATATTTAAAAAAAAACAAAGTCCTCACCAGAGGATATTTTTTCCATTGCTTTTCAGAGAGAGTGGGGGAGAGAGAAACAGATGTGAGACACATCCATTGGTTGCCTCCTTCATGCACCTCGACAGGTGCCGGGGATTAAGCCTGTAACTGAGGTATGTGCCCTTGGCTGGAATCGAACCTGGGACCCTTCAGTCCACAGGCCAACACTCTAACCACTGAGAAAACCAGCCAGGGTGAAGTTGTGTTTACTTTATGTTGTATTTTGAAGCCAGATGGGCACTCATATGTGCCTATACCTCCCCTCATCCTAGGCTAGGCCTCGGCCTGTGAGCAGGGACATTAACCCACTGGAGTGGCCCAAGAAGAAGGGGCTATGATCTGCCTTGCTTGGTGCCAGGGTTTGAAGTCTGGCCCTCCCAACTCCAGATGCCCTGTGCTTCCTCCCCAGAAACCCAAATCTGAGTCTGTTCAATTGTACCATGGCCTGGAGCTCCCACACTCAGGGCGAAGGTGCTGGAGAACCTTGGGCAAGGTGTAGTTGGGATTTCTAAGGCCCTCATTCATAGAGACCTCATCTCAAGTCCTGCAGGCTCCTACCAGGCAGTTCCTACCCCTACCTGTCCTACCCCCACCAGGGGCCTTCTGAGACTAACTCTAGGTCAACTTGCTTTTTAGAACAATCAGACTCATTCTCAGCCAGGACATCAGGTGTAAAGTGCTAGTTGTACCTAACAAATAGCCAGCAAGACAAACACCCCTCTAATGACAGAGTTCACTGGGTCCCACCTGACCCCCACTGCCTCTCCACCACACCGGGGAGGGGCAGGCAGCCCATCTGGTCCTGCAGCTCCCCTCCCTACACTCGGAGGTGCAGGGAGGCTCAGGGTAGTGAGGAAGAAGGGCTGCTGTATGAATTCGGGCTGACCTGTCACTGGCCTAATTCATTGCCGGGGCGACTGGCTTGGAACAACAGGCTTTTAATGGTGCTTCCCTGGGTGAGGA
This sequence comes from Miniopterus schreibersii, assembly GCF_964146895.1. Taxonomy (NCBI): domain Eukaryota; kingdom Metazoa; phylum Chordata; class Mammalia; order Chiroptera; family Miniopteridae; genus Miniopterus; species Miniopterus schreibersii. The sequence goes on along the minus strand of NC_138105.1, from coordinate 73,075,690 downwards.
GTCCAAGCGGCAGGCTGGTCCTCCGCTCAGGCCCCGTCTTCATCTGCAGTGGTCCTGTTCCCTCCCAACCACGGAGCTGCCGTCTTCCAGGCCAGCTGGAGACCCTCTCTTGAGTCACTGTTTAGGAACCTCATCACAGTCACAGGCCACTGAGGGCAGGGACTAATAGAGGTGTCCATCGGGGTGGGAATCCCGGGGCCATCTCAGAGTTCTGCCTCCCACGATGGGACCCAGTGCCCTTCATGGGAGCTGCAGCAGCCACTGTTTACACGCCAAGGCCTCTTCTCCCAGCACTTCGGACTGAGGAAGGCCAGTTTAACAGTGGGGCCCTGAGCACCTCTGATGTGGGCTAAGGCAGGAGGAATCCACGACAGTATGAGCCATCTCCAAGTTCCCTGCTACCCCTGATGCTCTGGAGGGGGAGGTGGGCACCACCAAGGCAGCACATGGATGGAGGGAGGGGGTCCTTGGGTGGGGAGAGTCCCTGGGAAAGGACTAGCCAGGTGGGCAGGGTGGTGTCAACTGAACTAAGGAACCTGACAGGTTGAGGCCTGGTGGTGGGCACTGGGCACAGCTGAGGGGAGGGGCAGGTACATGGTAAACTGGCTGGAGGGTGCAGCCAGCTCCTCTGCAGTGCCAGTTAAAAGGTTCTTGAGCAGAGGTGTGGGATCCCCCGCTCCTTGGGGGGTGGGTGTAGGGGTGGAAGCAGGCCAGGTGAGAGGGGGTCCTAGAGATGTTCAGAGGACACAGTGATGGGAAAGAAGCAAGAGGTGGAAGGGGGTGGTCCCCAGGGTTAGAGTATGGAAGGTAGTTTTGTGTGGCTGGGGAAACAAGGTCCCCCCATCCTGCCCGCCTCCCATGAGCCTCCAGACTTGCTCAGAGAAAACACCTGGTCTTGAAATTGGGTTTCGCATGCACAACACTAGAAGGAAAAATTTCACATTTCTACTGAATATAAAAACTGAGTTGGAATGTTCTAGAAAATGCTCTGGTATGAGAACAGAGCACCACCCCATGGGAAATGTAACCTGTGAGGTCTGGGAACCACTGGGTGCGCAGGCACATATATTTCCTGTGGGTCCTGCCACTGAATTCAACTGGGTGGGAGAAGCCACCCTGGGATTTATTCACAGGAAATAACACAGAATCTCACAGCTTCAGGTCAATATTTAATTTTTAACTTTAATGTGCAAATAAATAGAAAAGGAAACTACATTCAAAACAGCTGCAAAGGAAGTTCAAGCCCCAGAAGAGAAATTCTTCAAAAATGAAAGAGAGCTCCTTAGAAGCATGCAGGGTGGGGGTTTGGCAAACACCCAGGCCCCTGCTGAGGCACAGAGGGGCTGCCTGAAGGGGCTGGTTCAGGAATTCTGAGAAGTTCCCTTCTTATAAAACAAGGGCTCGGACAAAGTGCCTGGGTTACACTTGAGAAATCAGGGGCAGGGACACCCCAAGAGGGGTAAGTCGGCCTTGGCCCTAGAATCAAAGGCTTCACAAACCTTGAATTCCACAGGTAACTTCTAGAATCACCTCTCTACTTCCAGGAACTGTGGGTTTGGCACAGCTCAGCCACAGGAGGGCGAGGGCTGTGGACGGCAGAGGCTGCACAGGGATTGTTTTGGGCCCACCTGTCAGTGGATCCCACTCTCAGTATGATGTTGCCAGGGGCCCTGCCACGGCTTCTCGTGGTGCAATAAGTTTAAAGAGCTGGTCCCCAGCCTGAATGGCTTGGCGTTCTTGGCACAGAAAGCCATGGATGTCTCTATGAGACAGTCGCCTCAGCCACTCACACACATCAGGGTGGGTACGAAGAGGGCTCTCACTTCCCAAGAAGCTTTGGGACTTGGTCGTTGAAAAAGTTACAACCACCAAGAGAGCGTAAAGGAATAAATATGTGTGTGTATCTATGAATTTCTAGAACGTCCATTTTAGGTACACAATCCCACCCTGGGGCCCTTCCAACATGGGCCACTCAAACTCGGTGGGTGTTGGGCCGAGCCCTGACCCTCATAGACCCAGAGTCCGGCTGCTGGATCAACACAGGGTTTGGCATGTCTTTTTCCAGAGTAGTGTCTTCTGGGCCATTCTGGTGCCTTCTGCCCAACCCCACACCGAACAGTTTGGCTGAAAGGGTTCTTACTGCTTATTAAATGAGGATCCAAGCACTGGCTGGGCCAAGCTGATGCCCACAGTCAAGATACGGGCATTGCCCCACTTGAGAAATGTTTCTGGAAGCTCTCAGAACCACTCGGGAAGGACACACCTTTCAAGCAGGTCCCTGGCCCAACTCCTTTTATGCTGGGGGCTCTCGAATGCTGAGCCCTCCCAAACGTGTGCCCTCACAAGGCTTGTCACTGACTTTTCCAGATGCCCTGTGCACAAAATTACCAGCTTGGCCCTACCCAGAGATTTGGCACATGTGATATAGGCGCCTGGCAGGTGTGTGAACACAATTGCTTGCTCCTCAGGCAGTGCCTCGATCGTCCCCTTTCTGCTGGGGACTGAGCCCCAAGTTCAAGTGCAGGGGGTTCAGGTTTGGCACAGGACTGGCCTAAAGGAAGCTGGGGAACTGAGAGATGGCAGCCTGCAGCAGCAAGACTGGAGGATGCTCTCCTTCCCTCAGGTGGTTCATGAAAACACTCTTGACCGACACACAGGCCGGAGGAAGCAGCCATACCGAACTGCGTGCTGGGATGGCTGCTCAGGTGCATCAGGGGGAGGCGGGGCGGCGGCTGTACTGCACGCGGTAGCGGGTCACAGGCAGGCCGTGCACGTGGGCTGTCTCACACAGCGTCTTGCAGGGCACCATGTCCTCATCCTCCTCACCCATCAGCCAGTCCTGCACCAGGCCAGCTGCCTCCACAGTCACGTTGTCCTCCAGCCAGCGGCTGTGCCACTCCTCAAAGTGCTGGTGGTGCCGCAGCAGGACCAGGGGCTGTACCTGCAGGGGGTGGGTGGAGAGTCAAGAGACCGGGGCACCCCCAGCTAGCTGTGGGCTGGACCGAGGTCCCCAGGATGGGAGCCCAGGCACCTCTACATGGTCGTGGACTTGATCTCAAGGGCCCAGGTACCCCTAGCTGGCTGTGAGCTCGACCCAGGGTCCCAGGAAAGGACGGGAGGGGCACCTGCTTGGCCCGGCAAAGGGTCCCCCGGCGGTACATGTAGTCCTCGGAGTTCACTATGAACATCATCTTGTGGGAGCTGAGCTTGAAGCGGCAGTCCACATTGCAGGCGCTCTCCACCCCCACCAACCGCTTCCAGGAGCTCTTGGCCTCACCACGCAAGGCCCGCACCTGCTCACACTGCCACCTGCGGAATTTCTTGAGGTTCCTGGGGGAGAGAGGAGGATTTGCAGACAAGGAAATTCTTGGTTGGATTTCCCAGGGGTGAGGGAAACGGAAATCAAAGGAAAACACCACCACCCAAACCCTTCAATCTAGTGAAAACCAACCCGTCACATAGGTGTGCTGGCAACCCTGGGAGAGGCTGCCTGGCCAGCCCTGCTGGCTCCTCTCACTTGCTTCCCATGTCCCTCAGCCAGGACTCCTTCTCCCTGCCTCCACTCTCCCAGATCTGATTCCATCTCCCTCCCATCAGTGGGCCTGGGACCCCACCCCCAGGCCGGTCCCCATCTGGCAATGGGTCCCTGCTCAAATCTAAACACCACCAACAGCTCTCATTGATCTTTAAAATCCACTGTCTCTACTTGGCCAAAGATAAGATCTGGCCCTGCCTAGCCCCAGGTCCAGGGTCTGATGAGGCTGCCTCTAGCCTGATGGCTGCCATTTTGAGTAGCTTCTCTCTCCGGGCCCTCAATCCCTCCTCTCAGCCCCTTTGCTCCCTTAGGCAGGGCAGCCCCCTTGCATGTTTCTTGTCCTGGGATTACTGCTCTGCTCACCCCAGACCTCAGGAAGGTAGAGCCACACCTCATATATATTAGGTGCCCAATAAATGGTCCCCCCAAAAAACTGTCATTTAGCCTCAAAGACACAGGGTCTCCTTGAGGCTCCTCTCACCTCTGCAGGAACACAGGCTTCAGGAGGAAGCCCTCGGTGGGTGAGTTGGATGCACCCTCGGTCCCCACATACTGCTCCACGTACCGAGCCAGATGCTACGAGGACAGAGGGAGACATGGCTGTGACTTTGCACATAATAGGCCTCTTAGCTAGGACCCTGAACTCAGGGTTCCTGAGGATGCTGTCTTCATCCTACTCAAAGGTTTAAGGGGATGGCTGCTGCTGGAGACCCTGATATGTAACTGAAACGACCAGACTGCAGATGCGGTGGGACGTGCACACCCAGCTGCAATTAGCTTATGGCAATGTGTGTTTAAATGGAGAAGTCCCTGCTGTGTAACAACCTATTCATCATGTGGTTAAATTCACACAGGGAATGGGGACCCCCATATGGAGGAGAGTGGGGTTCAGGAATGGACATCAGGACATGAACAGCAGTAGAAAGAGGGACAGACCAGGTCACAGGTGAGAGTGAACAAAAGGTGGGGCTGGTAGGGGCTGCCCAGGTCTTGGGGAGGGGGGTGGGCATGGCTGGTGGACCCTTTATCTGCTCACCACCCTCTTAAAATCAAAGGCTTCTCTAGACATGAACTTTACATTACCACATTTGCTGAAAACTTCCAGAAGGTGCAGAGTATGCAGGCCTCCACCCTCACTTGTTTTGGAAAGTTTCCTGTGTGGGGGAGTCCTGAAGTAGGCAAGGAGGGATGCTGGAGTGGAGGCCCCATGAATGTGGTGAGGGTCGGGGTGGGCCCCAGCTCTGTGGAGAAGGCTTGGGTTTACCGGCCCTGTTCCCAGTGGTGTGAGAGCACCAAGTGTCACTGCACCTTCCTGCATATCCAGACACAAAGCTCCTGAGTGGACATGACGCTCCAGAGCTCCTGGTCCATAGATTTTGACTGAGTCAAGGTAAAAAAGGCAGCAACAGAAATCATATTTCTTTTTTGGTTACATACTGCTTGAGTCTAGAAAAGGCTTTGACACAGCTGTGTCAGGGGACCAATCGCAGTGGTTTGAGAACAGGCAATTCCTGGAATGTGGAACTTTTGGTGATAAAACTGGAAATGTCCCAGGTAAACTGTGATAAGCTGCTCACCACTGTGGGTTGAATTGTGTCCCCCAAAAAGACATGTCTAAGTCCTAACCCCTGGCACCTGTTAATGTGATCTCATTTGGAAACAGTCTTTGAAGATGTAATCAAGCTAAGGCGAGGTCACACTGGAGTAAGGTGGACCCTAAATCCAATGCCTGGTGTCCTTATAAGAACAGAAAACAGAGACATAGGGGAAATGTCTAGTCCTGTGGAATGTGTGACTCAAGAGCATAGGCCAGGCGGATGTTCTGGTGATTAAGGCCAGGGGCCCTGGAGCCCTGAGCTTTATGGACAGGAAGTGCAGAAGTCACACAGCTCAGGGTGAGTGAACATGCTGGCTACAGGCTCAATTGGGATGTCTCCCACATCTACAGCAGGTGGGAGGAGTCAGGAGCCAAGGTTTGGGGAAGGGTGGCCTGGCCCACCTGCCCTGGGACACACCCTGGACTCCTGAGAGGTTGTTTTTAACTCTGGCCCTCTCTCAGGCTTCCATGTGTTTGTGCATGCGGCTCTGGGGTGGGGGCTCCATGATGCTGACCATGGCTTCCCCTGGCCCCATAGTGTGCACAAGGCAGAGCACAGGGCAGTGGTCCTCACCTGGACTTCCACAGGGTCCTCTGACTGGGCTTCCTCGGTGTCCAGGAGCTCAATGGTCATAATCACCTGCCCTTTGCGCTGAAGGAACATCACCTGGGGAAGGTAGGGGACAAAGCCTGAAGCCACAGAACAGTCCAAGATGACACAGGACAAGGTTGAAAGGTAATCAATGACCCACCTTTGCCAGCCTTTAAGCCTGCATCCTTCCTCCAGGGATCATGTGCTGGGTACCCACCTCATGGGCCCTGTGGTGCCCTCTAAGGCCAGGGCCAGCATCCAGAGGCCCAGTCAAGGAAGTGCATGTTATTGGACCAACTGCAAAAGTCATGGTTCAGTCCAATCCTGCCCCCAGGCCCAAGCACAATGGCTGGCCCCCTCTTGTTTTGGGCATTCCCACTTGCACCCCTAGCCTCATATGGGGCTGAGCATGGCTGGCCTCTCACCTTGAAGCAGTTCTCATCGGCCATACACCGCTCAGCCTTCCACTGGTAGCTGGTCTCCCTGGCAGCTCGGACACAGCGCGAGGACAGGTTCCCACCTGCGGCACCCCGCTTCTTCTCGTTCAGGTAGAGCTCCACCACCTTCAGACAGACGTCATCACTCACGAGGTGGTGCAGCTGGTGGAGAGGAGGGAAAGCCAGTGGGTGCCTGGGGTGTGTGCCCCTAAGGAGGGGTGAACACAGCTTCTCCTCACCCAAAGAGGATGTGGTAAAGTCCAAGACATGGGGATGAAGGCCAGGATCAGATGGCCCATGCAGAGTGAGTACCTTAGCACAGGGTGCAGGGCAAACCAGAGCAGAAAAAACTAGCCCAGATCAGACTAAAGCAGACAAGAGCAAACCACTCCAGGGCAGAGCAGACCAGTCCAAACTAGACCAAACCAGCAAACCCTGCTTGGGTTTGGGAAACAGATGGAATAAATGCAAAAGAAAATGTTCCAAAATGGGATGGTAATTATCTGAAAGTGGTGGGATGGAGGGAGGTTACTTTCCCTAAATTTTCAGCTATAAACACAATGAATTTCTTTAATTCCTACAAACATATAAAACCTAAGGTTTAAGAAGAAATGAGTAACGGAAACAGCTGAGGCACAGGGTCAGATGGAGCTGGTGTGAGTTGTAGCAGGACCAGATACTAGACTCAGGGCCTTGGGTTCTTCCCCGAGTGTCACAATGTTGAATATAGTAACACGTGGATCTTGTACAGGGCCTGGCACATGGCAGGCTCCCCAAATAGTGGCTGCTGTTACTGAAAACAGGAAATGCTAATAAAAAGGTAGGTTACAGGTGCCAGCATGGAGGAGCCCTGTGAGCATATCTGGCTCAGGGCATTTCCAGTGGGGTCTGATGGAGCCACAGCTCTCCCCAGTCCTAGGGGTACAGTGCTCAGCCCCATGGTGTCCCCTTAGTCACTGTCTCCTGGAGCTGCGTGCAAGGCCCCATGTATGCTTCCCTCACTGGACATCCAAACAGCCAAAGAGACAAAAAGGTGCCAACCTCATGAGCCACTGGGGAAATGTAATGTAAACCACAATGAAATCCTCCTGTCCCTAGGCTCAGGAGAGATGAAAGACTGCCAATCCCCAGCTCTGGGCAGGACTGAGAGTAAGTACCCAATGGAAAACCAGAAGCTTCCACCGCGGCTGGTGGGCTTGCCTATGCCCCATCCAAGGGAATGGAGGAAATTCGAAGATGACCACCAGGAGACATGCAGCATTGTTCCAAGGGCCCAGATGGGAGCTTGTTCCCTGAACAGGCCAGGATAAAGGAACCACAGCATCTCAACAAAAACGAATGTCACAGAATCACACCGCCTGACACAGCTAGACGGGCGGTATACTTCCATTTACACACAGCTCAAGACCAGGGACTCTATCTCAGCATCAGAAACCTGGGCAGTGGGTGCCCATGGTAAGGAGTGGCTGGGAGGGGTTGTGGGTGAAGGTAGCCATATGTGAAGACCCACTGAGCCACACACTTAGGATTTGGGCCTTTTCTGTATGTGTGTTCTACTTCAACAAGAAGTTTTTCAAACCTAGAAGGAAATGGCTTTTCTAGAATGTTACCAATGACTGTATCTGGGTGGGAGAGTAATAACATTATTCTTTTCCTGGCTTCTCTCTCACTTTAAGTGAACAGCCTTAGTTGATAATCAGGAAACAAAAGTCAAGATGAAGAACATCACCAGCAGGACACAGGATCCAGGACCACACCCAACCTGTCTGGGGCATTGCTGTTTATATTTATGTGACTAGTTTCTTCTTCTTGATATTTGGCTGTGGGCAGTGTTCTGCTACTATAAATGATACTGATGACTGAGGAACATCACTGATATCTGCCCACCCCCTCTAGAAGTGGGCCAAGATTATTATTCTTCTTTTTTTTAATAAGTCTTTGTTGATTTTAGAGAGAAGAAGGGAGAGGGAAAGAGAAACATCAATGATGAGAGAGTCACTGACCGGCTGCCTCCTGCACGCCCCCTACTGGGAATCGAGCCCACAACCCGGGCACGTGCCCTGACCGGGAATCCAACCATGATCTCTGGGATCATAGGTTGATGTTCAACTGCTGAGCCATGCTGGCTGGGCAGGGACAAAATTCTTCACACAGTGCCAAATTACCCTCACAAAAGGTTTGTCAGCAGGGACTCAAATACAGTTCACAGCAACATTATCTACAATTGCCAAAAGGTGGCAGCAACTCAGGTATCCATCCATACAATGGAATATTGCTCAGCCGTAAAGAAGAATGAAGCATGGTCATACAACATGGGTAAATCTTGAAAACATCATGCCGAGTGAGACAAGTCAGACCATATAGTGTGTGACTCCATGCATATGAAATGTCCAGAAACCCACAGACAGAAAGCAGATTGGTGGCTGTCAGGGGCTGGAGTAGGAAAATGGAGTGTGACTACTAACGGGGACAGGGTCTCTTTTGGGGGTGACAGAAATGTTCTGGAACTAGACAGAGGTGGTAGTTGTGTAACACTGTGAATGTACTAAATGCCACTAAATCATTCACTTTAAAGTGGTTAACATTATGTTACATAAATTCTACATTGATTTTTTTTTAAAAAAGGAAAGATGCTGACCTAGGGCCAACTACCCAGCATGAGAGTGATGGAAGGGCTAGTTTTCAAAGATGGGGACTGGTAGGGAGTCTTGGAGAGATGCTGTAGCCCCATGTCAGGCCTCCTGCCACCTGCTGGCTGCCCAAACCGTGCCTGCTCACCTGGCGTGTGATGCTCTGCACCAGCTTGTCCATGGTGAAGCCAACATAGGCGTGGATGGTGAACATCTCGCGTAGAGTGTCCTCATACTGCGTGGGATCGATGCTGCCATCCAGCAGACTGCGCACCATATCCAAAAAGGCGGGGTAGTACTCCTCCAGCTCCACCTCACCTGAGGGCGGGTGGAGACCAGGTCACACAGGGCGATACCCCCAAGGCCCCCATCAGGGTGAATCAGGAATCTCCATAGAACCAAGCAGCCCATGTTCCCCACCTCCCACACGAGCTTCCTAATGTTGGCCCATGACTCCAGGATGGAAGCTTGACTGGGCAGTAGTTCCATGAATCCCAGCTTGGGAGAAAACACCCAGTGCTTTGCGCCTGGGGAGGGCAGGCAAAAAGCGCAGTGGCTGTGGCCTGGCGATGCTGGTTTCCTTTCTGGTCCTACCACGGCACTACAGCCAGAGCGGTGCTACTGCTCGGGGAGGCTGGGAAGGGTGTTCAAGACTATTATTTTTGTGATTTCTCATTTAAAATTTTTCATCTGAGATAACATAATTATTTCAAAATGAAAAGTCAGAAAAAACACAAGGGGACATTTCCAATCATAAGCTATGAACTGAAACCCTTGGGGCCCACTTAGGCTGCTGCCCTTCTCCCAGTGCTCGCACATCATCTGTGGGCTCAGACAGGGTCTGGAGAACTCACTAGGCTGCTTCAGCCGCAGCTCCATGGCAGGGTCATTGCCCTTTTCCCGACGGCCCTCACAGAGCAGTTTCTCCCTCTCCTTCTCAGTCCGATACTCCAGGAGCTGCTTCTGAGCCTGGCGGTAGATCTTCAGGAGCCGAGAGCACAGGGTCTGGTGGAGACGCAGGAAGAAGTACCAGTTGTTGTTGGCAAAGAAGAGGCTGTAGACGTCATCCATGGGCTTGTGCGGTGGTGGTGGTAGTGGTGGTGGTGGTGGTGGTGGCGGCGGTGGTGGCTGTTGCTCAGGGGTGGTATCCTCGCCGGAGGCCCCCTTCTCCACAGGGGGGCTGCTCTGTGGACCAACCGCAGGCTTCTTCCGGTCACCAGGGTCCACACTCTGCCCCTGGGGGCTCCCCCGGCCCTCTTCAGCAGAGTCCTCAGATGCCCCTAGGTCCAGTTGCTGGGAGAAGAACAGGCTGGGCACAAACTGGTGCACCAGCTGGTGGATGGTGCCCTGGTCCTCCTTCTGGATGGCTGGCTGCCGCTTCACGTAGTAACTGATGAGTGCGGCTGCATCCTCCAGGATCTGCCTGTCCTCATACACGAAGATAAGGTGTGGCTCACTGGAGGGAGCACTGCGGCCCTCTGAGTGCTGCTCCTGGTGCTGGAGACAGGGTGAATGTCAGGCAGAGAGCAACCAGCTGGGAGAACCCAAGACTTGAACCCAGGGCTGAGGGGCTTTTAATGATGTCACACTGTCCAGTGCCAGGACCAGACCACACTCCCTCCCACCACCAATGACTGCAGCAGTGCCTAGAGGTCAGGGGACATGACAGGAGCAGAGCCCTGGCCACCAAATTCCAGCTGACCTGCGCTGCCCAATCCAAGTTCTCCATGGGAGTGAGGAAGGCTCAGGGCAGACCCTGGGCCTCTCTGACCACCATCATTCATTCATGGATGCTCAGGCAGTGAAGACCTGGGACTACTTACACATCAACCCTCTCCTCCCTCAGTCCTTCACATACTCTGCCTCTGTCCCCATCCCACCTGCCACAAGCCGCTCCACAATTCTATCACCCTGTACAGGCCTTCCACCTGCCTGCTCCCATTCACCTGCCTAGTCCAACCACTCTCCTCACTGAGTCTAGAGCAATTTGGCCAATAGGAGCACAGCCAACTCTATCACCCCCCACCAAGCCCTCCCACACTGCTCAGCACTGGACTCCAGCCCCTGGCACGCTGTCCTGTAGCCTCCCTGGCCTCATAGCACCCACTGCTCCTCCTCTGATGCTTCAGGGGCACTAAGCTCTGTTCTGCTGTGCACAGGACCTCTACATGAGCCTGTTTACTCTTTCTTCTTGAGAACCAGGTCCCTGGGTTTATCCCTCCCCTCGGTATTTAGCTAATCATTGTTCTTCCAGAAAACCTGAAGATAACGACTACTTCCTCTAGACTGCCTGAGCACATGGGAGATGCCTAGGCTCTTGGGAAGAGTGAGTGTGGACTCGATCCCTGTAGGTGGGACCACCTGAAGGCAGGGCAGGGCAGGGCAGGGCAGGGCAGGGGGAGGGGGCAAAGGCTGTTCCCCAAACAAAACTAGTGACTGGCAGGGAATAGGGGTGGGGCCTCCCACTCTGTGCTCTGGCCCTCATCAGCCAAATACCTCTATCCCCTCTGTCCTCAGGGGAAGAGTCAAGGAACTCAGTGGTCAGCAGTCAGTGGTCAATGTACCACAAACCCCATTGGTGGGGAGAGGTCACAGGCTTCGACATCCCACCTGAGAACTCAAGTGAGGAGGTGAGACAGGTTGAAGGGTAGGGCTAGGGCCAAGGGGTGGGCCCTGCAGGGGTGAGGGTGCCCCAGGGGGAGGCTGAAGGGAAGGGTTTCAGAGCAACAGCCCTGGGTGGTCTCTACAGTTACACAGAAGAGTAACTTCCGAGTTACTCTGCATTCTGGGCAGAGATACCCCCAGTGGTCTGGCTTCTCTGCCTTTAATTTTCATACTATAAGAGGAGGTACAACTGCTTGCTGCTTACAACAAGAATAAAAGGGAGTAAGTGACCCTGTACAGGCAACTGCTCAGTCATTGATGCTGCTCTGTCTCCCAGCACAGCCTGGGAGCAGCACCCCCACCCCGCCACTCCTTGGAACTTGTGCCCACCTCACTGATTGCCACCTCAGTGGCCTCCATCTCCCTGCCAGGGCTCTTCTTGCATGCATTTTTCAAAGGTCAAGATTCTCAGAGCCTGAGAGCCCAGCCCTGCCCCAGTTACGTGGTCTGGGGCCCATGACCCTACACATTCTAAGACTGGCAAGAGGACACAGTGCAGCTACTGGAGGTGAAGCCCTAGGGCTCAGAGCTCTGGTCTGCTGTGACTGGCCTTGGCAAGTGGCCACCTATTTGCCTGTTTCTTCACTGCTAAAATTTGAAAAACGGTATTGCATAGGAAGGTCTATGAGCAAGGGTTATTATATAGGATGTTCCTTCTGGGGGTTCTAATGCTACCTGGAACACATTGGTGGTGGAGAAAGGAAAGCTAATAGTATCAGGCATCCAAAGGAAGGTCCATCAAGGCCCATGGAAAGACAGAGGGAGGGGAAGAGCACCAGCTGACAACAGCAGAGCTGCTGCAGTCCTTCCCCCTGACCAGCCCTAGTCTGTGTGCTACAGAAACATCCATCTTCACCCCTATGCAGCCCTGTAAGGGCAATGCCACCAACCCTGCCTAACAGCTGGGAAACAGACACAGAAGCCCAGTGTGGAGGAGGGCCTTACCTCATCATAGACACTCTCAATCTCGTTGAGCAAGCTCTTGGAACGAAGGGCCTTGGTGTCGTTCTGCTTGAAGTTCACGGCCTGGTGGTCCAGGGACTTGAGGTATGCTTTTTCATACTGCTCCCGCCAAATCTTGTTGAAGCCCTGCTGGGCCTCCCGCCATTCCTCCTCCTTGGCCTTCAGCCTGCAGGGGCCAGAGGGGCTCAGCACAGGGACAGCATGGGAATAGCCTGGGACACTTGCCTGAGTCATCCCTACATTAGGAGCAGCCTGTCTTCCACCCACAGACTAGCCATTACACTGCAAACTTGAGACAGCCAGTTCCAGGCCTGTCTCCAGGTGGAAACCATGGTCCTAGAGGACCAACGTGGCCAGTTTTATGGTTTCTCAAACATCGCTGCTATGGAACCAACCTCCTCCCTGTCCTGGCTCGTGTCACTGACCATATTCCATGTAGCTGTTGGTTCAACTGTAAGCCCCATGAGGGAAGGAACTGTGTGGGCCTTGCTCAGCTCTGCAACCCCAGAGTCAAGCAACTGAGGACAGCCACTTATTAATACCTGTTCACTATCATGCAAAAGCTCCTAAGACATATTACTAAGTAAAAGGCATGTTTTGATCTAATTATGTGTGTGGTGGCCAAAGGACTAGGACGACTGTTAATTGTGCTTTCCTCTCAGGAGGGGAATAGGAAGATGAAGGAAGACTGAAAAACCCAGTAAGGCAACCTGAGGCTCTAAGGATCCTCCCCACATCCCCCTCCCTGCCTTGTGATGACACCTGTGACAAACAACACTAATGAGCTCCAAGGGGGCCAGAAGCTGAGGAAACCTTTTGAGGACGACGGGGACAGCAGTGACAGGGTTCTTCTTGAGGCTCTCAATGATTTCAGGAGCCTTATCACCATAGATGCGATGGATGGCGCGACGCTGGATCACTTCCGATGTGCCCCCCAGACAGTCATCCAGCCGGAACTTATCCTGGTCTTCCGGTGCCATCCGGGACAGTTTTTTCTGCACGCTTTCCAACACGCGAATGGTGGCCAGGTTGGTCTCCAGGACAACGTCTAACTATGGAGAGGAAGGTGGGAAGGGGTCAGTGGGTGTCTGGGGAGGGGCCTGGGCAGGCAGAAGGGATGGTTAGACAGAGCTAACAAATTCCACGTCTGAGGGGGTATTACAGGCATTAGAAGGTGGGCCCTGAGCAAGCATGGCTGATTACTGGGCTGGGGTCCAGCCAGGGGAGGCACAAATGCAGGACTTGATGCTGAGGGACTGAGAGCCATGGGCCATTTACCACTGGCCAACCCTCTTCATGGGCATAAAGAGCAAGTTTTGTTTGGCAAAAAAGGGGAAGGGACCCATGGTGCACTTAGCCTCTGGATGACTCTCAGGGCATGTGCAGGGGGAGCCAATCCCCAAAGGGTACACACTGTATGATTCCATTTGTGTCACAGTGAGAGAGATGAAGGGACAGGTCAGTGTTGCCAGGGGTCAGGGCTGGGTGGGACTGGGGGGGAGGTGGTCAGATATAAAGGGCAGAACGACGGGTCCTAGTGGTAAGGAGCCATTCAGTATCTTGGCTGTGGTGGTGGATACATGAACCACCAAAAGTGGAAAAACCTCACAGAGCTGAAAACACATGCGTGCATAAACAACACACACACATGCCACATACGCACACATACACAAACACAGGCATGCACACATGAATACAGTCCAACTGGACTGATGTGCCAATGTCACTGACCCAGCTGTGATACTGTGATAGTGATTTATAATCTACTACCACTGTGGGAAGGGAACCTAGATTGCTGTGTTATTTCTTATGCTGCATGTGAATCTACACTGATCTCAGCAAAATTTTCAAAAAATTAACTTAAGCAAACTTAATTTAATTAGAGTAATTAAATTCAAATACATTGCCTAGCCACCCCAAAGGAAAGCAAGGCAAAAGAGACCTGTAAGGAGCTGCCCCTGTTGGAAAGTGCTGGTTCCCTGATACTCAAGAGGAGACTGGGGGTGTTAAGAAGGGTCAGGATACATCCCGGGATGGAGAGAGAGATGAGCAGGGGAAAGTGAGAGGGCAGCACTATGGATGGGGGACAGGCACACTTCCCAGGTCATCACCATCGTGTCCACGACCCAGGGCCACCTGGAGGGCCTTGCAGCACCAGCACACGCACCTCGAAACGCTCGTCCTCACAGCGGTGCAGCTGCTCCTCATAGGGCGTCTTCTTGGAGCTGACGAAGGTGGAGTCTTCTGACCAAGAGGGGAAGGAGACCCAGGTGTCATTCAGCACCTGTACCAAGAGGAAACGCTGTTACCCGGGTGACAAGCCCTGGCAGCCAGAACTGTTTACTGTACTGTCCAGTGTAGAATACAGAAAACATAACATCACTTTGATTTTATAGGAAATTCCCTTATCATACAAACAGTAAATTTGATCAAGCGAAATCACACTGTTTCAGGGGTTGGCAAACTTTCTCTGTAAAAATCCAGATAATTAATATTTCAGGTTTTGTGGGGACTGCTCAACTCTGCCTTAGCCACAGGCAATATGTAAATCAATAGGCATGGCTGTGTGCCAATAAAACTTTACTGACAAACACAACCAGTAGACCAACTTTGGCCTGGGATTTGGCCCACAGGCCGTTCCTTGCTGATCCCTGGAATCCAGCAGGCACTCTTGAATTCTGGATATATAGTAACAGCCTGTCCTCTAACCCTGAAGAAGTGTTCAATTATCAAGCTAAACGGAAACATACTGAAGGCAATGAGCCCAGGACAAAACAGGCTCACAGCAGAAATAAATCTAAGTCAAAATAATGGAGGAATGTATGAAACCCTACGATGGTGCTGTGGGCTCTGTGGTTTACCAAAACTGCCAGGAGGGTAAGACACTGTCATTTCTGCTCAGGTATTTTGTTTTGCCACATCCCAGCATATCTACTATTCAACATTTAGGGGTTGACATTCAGTCTTTCATCTGATACATGGGGGTGATAGATGTTTTTGCGGGGCGGGGAGCCATGCACCACACAAGCCAACATAAGCCCTGGGGAGCTACCTCCTTGCAGATGGCCGTCCTCCCACTGCACTTGGGCTGCTGGTAGGTTTTGGGGAGCGCCCGGTAGCTGGATCCGATGCGCTTGCAAGATGAGTAGTCGATTTCCCGGCTTATTCCATCCCCAGATCTGTCGTTCATGGGTGGGGCAAATGACAGTTCTTTCACCCCCAGGAAGGACTTGAATTGTGCAAAGAGTTCTGGAAATTTCCTTCAGAAATAGAGACAAATGGTAAGTTGGTACCC
This sequence comes from Miniopterus schreibersii, assembly GCF_964146895.1. NCBI lineage: Eukaryota > Metazoa > Chordata > Mammalia > Chiroptera > Miniopteridae > Miniopterus > Miniopterus schreibersii. Next base: position 73,059,977 of record NC_138105.1, on the reverse strand, counting down.
CTAGAGCTTTCTGGGAGCAATCTAGAGATTTCAGAATGGCTCCATATAGACACCTTCAGTTAAAGACGGTCAGAATGCAAGGTCAGGGAGGAGAGACAAGAGGTGAAACCTAGCACCAGAAGTGCATAAAGTCCCCACTTGGGAGTGAATCTGCCCCTGAAAACTCTGTCACCAGTCAGGCCCTGCCACTTGCAGGATGGCCCTGAAACACTCTGGAAAAGACAACCTAGACTGGCAGAAGCTGGGTCAGCAATGTTCCTTGACTGGAAGAGGCCACAGTTGGCCAACCTGCTCACACCTGTCTTTGTAAATAAAGTTTTACTGGCACAGTGATGTCCATTCCTGACACACTGCTTGTGGCTTCTTTTGCACAATGCCAGAGTTGGGTAGTCCTAGCCCTTGGCCCTTGACAGATCAGTCTGCCCAGCTCTGCCCCAGAGTCTTTCTCCCTTATCAAGGAGACCCTCCTGGGAATACCCTCTATGGATACATTCTCATGAGTCATAATGTACCAGCCATGAATGTTGATGGGAAAGTTTTCATGCAATCCACCCCAATGTCACCTGGATTTATGTTTAAATGAATATCATCCTACTGCAAGTGTGCAGTTACTATGACAGCTGGCACAATGATCCTGCCATGACAGAGCCAGGCAGTCTCCTCCCCTGGGGTTGCCTTTGGGGCTAAATAGGTAACACATACAATTATGTACAATGCACACTCACCATATTCTAGATTCTATTTGAAGGGTCTTACGCACAGAGCCCATATGGAGCTTTGTGGAACTGAGGTCAGACTGGCTAAGAAACTTGCCCAACATGACAGGGCTGGTGAGGGGGAGGCAACACTGGAACCTGGCCAACCCCCTTTCCTAAAGCTCACTGTGCATGAACCATGGGTGCACGTTTACCTCCTAGAACATCCCCACCTTCCCAGCGGCTGCCTTGGCCTGGGGTCTGCCCACACACTGCAGCAGGATGTGTGGAAGCTGGTCACTAAAAGGGTTTCTCTTTGGGCAGCTGGGATGCTAGTAAGTCTGTCATTCTTCCTGCAATTTCTCATTGTTAGAATTTTAAAAGCCTACATTAAGAGAATCTCCAGGGTTTTATACTAGGTGGAAAAAGCTGATCCCGAAAGGTTATCATATAATTCCATTTATATAACACTTATGTGTTTTGTGTTAGAAATGGAGCACAGAGATGGTTGCCAGGGGCTTAGGGCGGGGACTGGAGCAGGGAGTGGGAGGGACACAGGCTTGGGTATCAAAGGTCAGCATAAGGATCCTTGTGGTTCTGGAGCCACTGAGTATTTTGACTGTGGAGGGACACATGCCCCTTATCGGGTGATAGAGCTGTAAACACACACATGTACTAGAAACAGGGAAACCTGCAAAGATGGGTGGGTTGCTGGAGTGTTATCATCCTGGTTGTGGTGCTGACTTCAGATGCTATCATGGAGGGAACGAGTCCTGGGATCTGTGTTCTTCCTTACTACTGTCGGTGAATCTATAACAACCTCTACAACAATATCCATTTAAAGACCATATTAAAAAAAGTACCTATCATTTTTCAAAGATAACTCAAAGAAGGGTAGACAGAGTTTACAGAAACAAAACTCATGTGGAGAGCCTGGGGCAGTGTTGCTCACCCTAAAAATGGGCTGACAAGTTGGAGGAGCTCAGAGCCAGACACAAGCTCCTGGTTGAAGAGTGCGATGCAGCGGAGAAAGTTCTCGTAGACCTCCTGGCTCTTCAGGACCCTGCGCACCTGCAGGGAGAGCAAGTCAGGAGGCTTTGTGGGCTAGGTCCAACCCTGGCTCCTGTGCCTACTTGGTTCAGACATCACTAGGTACATGAAGTCACCAACATGGGCTTGCTCTGAAGTGACTGGCCATGATCTGCACGGCAATATTCTCCTTGCAGCAATTCGCAGTTCAGATAGCATGGGCCATCTTGCTGGCTCAGCCCACTGACCCTGGGTGGGAGCCTCAGCATGATCCCTGCTTTAGAAAAGTCACAAAGCTGGGGAGTGGCAGACGTTTGTCCTCAAACCCAGCTCGGACACCGAGTTCTGCCACCTCCTGCTCACCTACCACCTGCCATCAGTTTACTGATGGCCCACACTCCCTTCCACTGTGAAAGCTGGTGCCAGCCCCTCCTCCCAGACCCACTCAAGAGCTCCCCCCGACCTGCTCCCTTCCCAAGAGCTCTCGTCCTGCACATCTGAGCCCCACCAGTCACCTTGTCAAAGAAAGAGAATTCTTGCAGAGTCCCATACTTCCCCACGGCAGCAATGGACAGGTCTTTGGTACCACGCAGTTTCATTTTCTTCTGTGGAGAGAAATTCATGCTGTCAGTGCTCTGTGCATCCATCTTTGTCAGAGTCAGCAAGGCCAGCATTGAGTTTTGACAGAAACAGTCATTGGATGCTGGATGAGGTCTGCCTGGGACCCTTGTGGATGAACATCTCAGAACCACCTACCTCCATGACCTAGTGAAGGGTGAAGGTCACAAGACTGCTCCACCCATAATCTGGGATCTAAGTCTCGACAACTTAGGGCTTTTGATAACAGGCAGGAACATCCTAAAGTTGGAACAGCAAAAGAGCTATGCCCCTGGATACAATATCAGAAACCCCTTCCCTGCCTATTTTATCCTGTGAGTGGTGACCGTGATGGGAAGGGGACAGGAAAGGGACAGGAAGAGGATGATAGCACTGGTGGGATCCTGGAGAAGCCCAAGTTTTAAATCTCTGTAAAGACTTTTGTCTCTAAGCTAGACTAGAACCTGAACTTGGCTGCACTTCTGAGGCTACAAAACCATCTTCCAAGTGCCTGAAGAATGATGCAGACATGACAAGAGGACACAGGAGCCAACCCAAAAGGGCCCCACTGGCCAATTTTGGGACAGTTTGGGCATCAAGATAAATTAATAGCTACAGATTATAACCCAGAGTCCATGTTGACATAGGTAACTAAATAAATGGGGATAAAGAAAAAGCCGTTCCTTAGAGCAGAAAGTCCCTTAGTAAATGCACAGAGAACAGCGGGATGAGAAAATCACTATCGTGGGTGATGAGTGCAACAGAAGCTAGAGCTCAGCCCCTCTCATCCCTCAGGGGGCACCTGGTGCAGTGACTGACCTGCACAACTGCACCTGCAGTCCTGCCCATGAAAGAGACATGATGGTGAAAAGGAGCAGATTGAGGATGTAGGGGGTACCATTACTGACAACAATCTTGTAAGCCAGGGGGCAGATGAACAGCACCCCCGGAAGTAAGCTGACTTCCCAAGGTCCCACAGCCGGTGCATTTCAAGCCAGACCAGGGTCCAGACATAGCCCCTGCCCCAGGCATACGACTGCTTGGGGCCTGCGGACATTGCTCCCCAGGTCATCTACAGAGGAGGCCAGGCTGCTGCATGTCCACACACATGGACATCTACAGACACAGGTGATGTACCTTGGCTGGTGCTGACACAGGACGGAGGAGAGAGGGCCGGGAGCGCTTTTTGCCATGTTCCAGGTTCTTCTCGTGCTCACTCTTCTGGACACTGTTCATTTCACAGGGCCCATTGCCCGTGAACTAAGGACACAAACACAGGAGGTGGTTAGTGTTGGAGAGACCCAGTCGGGCCCATCAGTGCTGGTTCTCCATTTTTCTGAGTGCATGGAACTGCCTTCAGCTTGGCCCCCAGCCCCAGAGAGCACTGTCTGCCATGGGCCAGGTGCTCTGTCCATGTGAGGTGACCTCAGGTCTTGAGATGCTCACATTTACTGGGGGAGAGACCCGTGTACCCAGATCATGACACTGTAACAAACACCATGAGGCTGGGAGAAGGTTCACAGAAGGCCAAGACGGAGGATGGGTCCTGACAGGAGGAGGCCTCAGGGTGAAACCCTGGAGTTGGGCCTTGGTGTACAGGGCTCATCCCCCGGGCCACTGATAATGAAGGTCTGGTGTTCAAGTGCACCATAGAAGGGAAAAGCATTTCAGGTGAGGGGACTAGCATGCACAAAGCCCCATCAGCAAGAGGAAGCAGTTGACAGCTGCCAGGTCACTTGTCGGGGGGGGGGGTGGGGGGGTGGCTTCCAGTCAAGTTTGTATTCTTTTCTATGAATGAGTAGTGTCATCACTCGGTGGGGGCTCATCACTGGTACTCTCAGGCTCTACACCAAGTCATCAATTAACAGGTTAGAAATGCTTCTCCCAAGTGGGGTATCTATAGGATGTCAGCAATATTTACAAAAAATGGTTCTAGAAGGATCTAGTCAGAATTTGCATCTACATGAATGTACCAGAAAGCTGGAATAGTAAGGTGGTGGACAGACGGAAGCTTTCCTGCAGGACATGGGTAAGGCTGAAATCACCCCACCGTGTTGTCTGTTCCCACTCCATCATGGGACCTGGACGGGGAGACACCACATACATAAAGGATGCGCTGTAGGTCCAAAGCGTGGGACGAGTGAGCAAGTCATGCTGCACCTAAATAAAACAGCAGCATCTACCAGATAAGAGTGAGCTCAGCATCTGAGTCACTGCCAGGGACAGGTGTACCTGATACACTGTTATGTAAAACAGAAAAAAAAAAAGGAAGCATGACAACAGTGTGCCATTCAAAAAAACAGGAGGATAAACATCTGTTTGCATATGAAGTCGAAATATGTAGAGGAACACAATATAATACACTATAGGTACTTAACTCTGAGGACAGTGACTGGGAAACTGAGGAGTGGAAGGGAAATTTACTTTCCATACTTGATACTCTTGCTGATACTTGATTTTTTTCCACGAGCGCCTACTATTTTATAGTAACATAACAACAAAAATAAAATCTTATTGTTAACTACAGTCCAAACTTGTCCCCTAGGGGATAAACTTCTTTGGAAAATAGTTATCTGAAGTTTCGGTTACTCCAAGAACCTCAAATTGAAAATTCTCTCTCATCTTTTTGTAGATGTCAAAATAGGTGCAAACACCAATTCCTAAAGGAGACAGGTGGGTGACCCTATGACGTGCACTGAGTGGGATGGGGGACAATGGTGAAACCCAGTGCTCGCCTAGACAAGCTTGCCCAGCTGAAAGCGCAACATTAGGTAACAGTCCCAATTTGTGAACACTTGAGCTAGATGGATCCCAAAGCCTATTTGGCTGGGGGCTGGCATATTCACCATGCTTGGCCTATTTCTGTAAATAAAGTTATTTGTGTTTTGTTTTTAAATATATCTTTATTAAATTCAGCGAGAGGAAGGGAGAGGGAGATAGACAGAAACATCAATGGTGAGAAAGTCATTGATCAGCTGCCTCCTGTACACCCCCTACTGGGGATCAAGCCCACAACCCGAGCATGTGACCTGACTGGAAATTGAACCATGATCTCCTGGATCATAGGTCAATGCTTAACTGCCGAGCCATGCCAGCCAGGCTGTAAATTAAGTTTTATTGGCACATAGGCACTCAACATACAGTCCAAGGCTGCTTTCCAGATAGAATGGCAAAACTGAGTCTTTGCAACAGAGGCTGCCTGGCCTGCAAAGCCCAAAATACTACCTGGCCCTTCATAGGAAAACATCTGCCAGCTCTGATGTAGGCAAACAGTCAAGTTTAATTAGGACAATATCAAATTTCATCTTTGGTTTCTTTTTCCTAAAGTTTTAACAGAAATCCAAAAAATTAAAGGATCGTAATATAAAGATCTCTTAAATCACAAATTGAACATGGTTGTTTTTAATAATTTAAAAATTGATTCAATCTTTCTAAATGTATAGAGTAGCTCTAATCACCCAATATACACTAAAAAACTTTGTTGAATTGATAACAAAAGCCATTTAAAGAAAATGTGTGGGCAGGCAGTTTCTGAGGGAAATGCTTTTTTTTTTAGGTAGGGCTTAATCTATGTAAATTCCCAGTCATGCCCACCAGGGGGCGCTGCAACCACATCCACCAGTGGACAAGAAGCTTCACTCACTGGCCACCCACCCAGCTCTTGAGGAATCATCAAGATGAAATTTCATCTAAATTAAGACCATCTTTGCCAAAAAATTGCTAAGAGTTGGAACAAGCAGTGTGGACTGACAGTTTTATCAACTACCTAGTGTCTGTTGTGCAATGCTCCCATTAACCCTAATGGACAGGATTTTCCACCCACTATACGGACCCCCAGGGTGGTTCAGTGGCAAAGCCCCAGGCTCACCCTAGCCAGGCACTTACTTCCCTAAGGAATCTTCTGACTGGCCTAGGGAGAGAGGGCCCCACTGCCACTTCCTAAATGAAGGAGCTGAGGCTTGTGAAGTAACCAAGAAGGTGACAAATTGAGACAAGAACGAAGATGTGCAATCATACGCCCTTGTTACTGCAGGCGCTGTACTATCTCTGGTCAAGGCAGGTCTGCTCTCTCGAACCTCCCTGGGGTGTACAGAAAGGACAGACTCATCACTAGCCGCTCCAACTCCACCAGAGTAGCAAAAATGGGCTGGGGACTTGGCCAGGCCTTTTTTCCATGAAGGTGGCTGCCCCTGGACTACTAAGCGCTGAAGGCTGGCCCTGGGAAGGCCAGCCAGGGTCGTCACTGTGTACCCATCTCCCTGCGAAGATGGAGTTCAAAGAAAGAGCTGCCAAGGCCAATGTCAGAGGTGAGAAGCAAGACCCAGATCCAAGAGGATGAAACCCAATCTACCAAGCATACAAGGGGGCAAGATAGAGCTTCAAAGAGCGTGACGGGGTGCAGCTTGAACTATCAGGGATGCAGAAGGAGGAGAGGTTTTTGCCAAGAAGAGGAGGAAGATGGAGAACTGAGCAGATACCGGGCCTTGCAGAAGGCACTTGAAGAACAACAGCTTGCTGATCCCCATCTGAGCAGGAGGGTGATTAATCTCATGCAAGAGAAGGAAACGAGGCCCAGGAGGTGATGTAGCTGGCTGAAGCCCACTTACAGTGCCCAAAGAGGCTGAGCAAGTGCCATGACTCAGGCCGTGTGTTCACAGGGCTTTGCCCAACCCCTTAGGCCCCTGAGGACGCACTGGGCTGGACAGGTTGAAAGGATGGGCTAGAGCTCCAGCACTTAATGTCAATCCCACTGATAGGCACCGAGCTTCTCTGACTTTGAGTCAGGAAGTGTTTCCTGGTGGTATCCCTGCTTAGGGATAGCACTAAGTGTCCTGGAGACAGTGACCCAGGCTGGGGGGTATGTGTGCAATGTGAGACAAGCTTCAGCCCGAGTACTGGAAGTCTGCATGACTGGACCAAGAGTCTTCAGGGCATCCAAACCCAGACTCCTGTTGCCCCTGATCTCCTCCCACAGCTCATTCAGAAACAAAAACTGGGAGAAGTGGTGATGATGTGTGAAGTGTGTGTGTGTGGGGGGGGTACTTCTCTTGTGCTCACACTCCAAGTCGTCATCAAAGGCAGAGAGGAAGAAGAATGAAAAGAGGAAATGGAAGTCAACAAACTAGGAGAGAAGGGAGTTTCCTCAATCCAATAAAAGGTGTTGATGAAAAACCCACAGTTCACGGCACACTCAAATGGTGAAAGACTTAAATCTTTCCCTCTAAGATCAGGAATAAGACAAGGATGCTTGCTCCCACCATAGTACTGGAGGTTCCACCAGGGCAATTGGGAAAGGAAAAGGAAAGGAGAGGAGAGAGGGGAGGGGAAAGGAGAGAGGGGGGGGAGAGAGGGAGGGAGGGAGGAGAGAGAGAGAAAGAAAGAGAGAGAGAGAGAGAGAGGAGAGAGAGAAAGAGAGAAAGAGAGAAAGAGAGAAAGAGAGAAAGAGAGAAAGAAAGAAAGAAAGAAAGAAAGAAAGAAAGAAAGAAAGAAAGAAAGAAAGAAAGAAAGGAAGAAAGGAAGAAAGAAAGAAAGAGAGAGAGAGAGAGAGAGAGAGGAAAGAAAGAAAGAAAGAAAGAAAGAAAGAAAGAAAGAAAGAAAGAAAGAAAGAAAGAAAGAAAGAAAGAAAGAAAGGAAGAAAGAGGCACCAAAATGAAAGGAAGGCCAGGCTGGCGTGGTTCGTGGTTGAGCATGGACCTAGGATCCAGGAGATTGTGGTTCAATTCCCAGTCAGGGCACATGCCCGGGTTGTGGGCTCCATCCCCAGAATGGGGCATGCAGGAGGCAGCGGATCAACAATACTCTCATCACTGATGTTTCTCTCTCTACCTCTCTCTGAAATCAATGCAGACATTTAAAAAAAAAAAAAGGAAGGAGGGAAACTATATTAGCAGGTGACATGATGTGATATACAGAAAACCCTAGCAAATGCTCAAAAACAAAGCTAATAAATGAATTTAGCAAAATTGCACGTTACCAAGTCAACACACAGAAAGCAGTGGTGTTTCTATATGCCAGCAATGAACAATCAAAAAACGCAATTAAGAAAAAATTTTATTTCCAATAGCATAAAAAAAATACTTAGGAATAAATTAATGGGGGCAGTGTAAGACGTGTACACTGAAAACTAAAACACTGCTGAAAGAAATTAAAGATTTAAATGGATGGAAAGATGCTGCATGATCATGGGTTGGAAGGCTTAATATTGTTAAGATGGCAATACTTCCCAAAACAGTTGAAAGATTCAATGCAATCCCTATCAAGATCCCAATGGCCTTTTTCACAGAAATGGAAAAGCTGATCTTCAAATTTGTATGAAATTACAAGGAGCCCTGAGTAGCCAAACATTCTTGGAAAAGAATAAAGTTGGAGGATTCACACTGCTGGTTTTCAAACTTACTACAAAGCTACAGTAAACAGGACAGTGTGGTGCTGGCTTAAGGACAGGCATGGAGCATTAATGGATTAAAATGGAGAGTCTAGAAATAAACTCATACAACCATGGCCAACTGTTTTTCAACAAGGGTGCCAAGACCATTCAATGGGAACAGAAGAACAGTTTCTTCAACAAATGGTGCTGGGACGAATGGATTGCCACATGCAAAAAAATGAAGTTGGATCCTTACCTCACACTATATATAAATACTAACTCAAAGGGGATCAACGACCTAAATATAACAGCTAAAAGTATTAGAAGAAAACACAGGGAGAAACCTTCCTGACTTAAGAAGATTTAACAATGGATTCTTAGATTTGACATTAAAAGCATGAGCAATAAAAGAAAAAATAGGTAACTGGACTTGATCAAAATATAAACTTATGTGCATCAAAGGACACGAACAAGAAAATGAAAATATGACCTGTAGGATGAAGGAAAATATCCATTAAGGGTCTAGTGTTCAGAATACAAAGAACTCTTAAAACTCAACAACAAAGAGACAAACTAAAATATGTGCAAAGAACTTGAATGCACATTTCTCCAAAGAAGATATATAAATGGCCAATAAGTACATGAAAAAATGTTCAATATCATTAGCCATCAGGGAAATATGAATCAAAACCACAATGAGACACCACTTCACATCAACCATGAAGATTATAATTTTAAAAAAAAGGAAAACACCAAGTGTTGGTGATGGGGAGAAATTGCTAGTGAGAACATAAATGGTGCAGATGCTTATGGAAAACAGTTTGGCAGTTCCTTGCAATTCCACTCCTAGGTACAGACCCCAAGGAATTGGAAAAAGGGAATCAAACAAATCCTTGTGCACACATGTGCACACCAGAACTATTCACAATCGCCAAAAAGTGGAAATGACTGAAGTGTCAACTAACACAGAAAAAAGAATACGGTCCAGCCCTGGCTGGTGTGGATCAGTGGTTAGAACGTTGGCCTATGAACCAAAGGATTGTGGGTTTGATTCCCCAGCAATGGCATATACCTGGGTTGCAGGTTTGATCCCTGGCCCTGGTTGGGGGCATGCGGGAGGCAACCAATTGATGTGTCTCTCTCACATTGATGTCTCTCTCTCTCTCTCTCCACTTCCTCCCTCCCTTCCACTCTCTTTAAAAATCTATGAAAAAAATTATCCTCAGGTGAGGATTAACAACAACAAAAAAGCAAGCACTGTATGTTCATGGAAAAGAGGGAATGGAAAGGGCAATCCAGAAAAACTCAGGCCACAACATAGGGAGAAAGACTGACAGTGCAGTCTGCACCCTCAGAGTCCCTGTCCCAGGTTCCTCCTTTGCTCTCTGCACTCCCCACCCAGTCCTTCTAGAGGGGGACGTGGTGGGCCCACCCCTCCTGCACCTGCCCACAGGGCACTGGTTAAAAGGCAGGTGGCTCTGCAGTCCCGGGGTAAAGGTAAGGAGAATACAAAGTCCCCTCTCCTGGTCTCCACCTACCAAACCTCACCATCTGCCACTGTCCACATTAAGAAGCCCTCTTCAGGACTACTCCAGCTTGACATGGAGGTGGAGCCTGTGATAGGAGCCTGCACTAGGACTCCCTGGGCGTCTGTATCGTGTGTGCCTCTTGAGGGAAGCCAGTATGTCCTGGGGGTGAGACAAGCTTGGCCTGGCTCTGGGGGCTACACTGAGGCATGGGATCTGGGCTGAGTGGATGCTCTGTACTCACCAGGGACCGCTTAGCTTCGGGCAGGAACTGTCCAAACTCTGACAGCAGGTCTTCCTGGCCCCGGAAGAGGTTTGCCACCTCGGTGAACACCTCCTCTTCAGACATGCCTCGAAAGGGCCGGCCCTTTGTGCTCAGCTGCTCCTTCTGCCAATTGTTGGGAAAGAGAGAATGAGTCTCTTTAGCCAAGGAACCAGGTACCTAGGCTGTGACATTCAGGCATCCTACTGTGGAGGAGACAGAAGGCCAGCTGGGAAAGAGGGGCCCACCTTGGGGTGCCCAGTACCAAGCTCCCTTGTCTGGAGAACAGTTCTGTGTGCTTGTATCTGAACCCAGTTTAACAGCACAGCCTGAGCCCTGGCCTTGGATGGGGCCTATGCTAGGAGTGTGGAGGGGATATGGGTAGGGGCACACTCGTAGAAGGACATGGTCGCAGCCCTCCCAAGGGCAAGGGAGCATGTTTTGCTGGGCAGGGGAGTGTGGACCTAGTGCTGGGCCTTAAAGGGAAGAGGGTGAAAAAAAGGGAAGGCACTTCCAGGCCAAGAAAACTGTTTGCCCAGAGTCACCAACACCTGAGGGTTGAAGAAAGGTGGCCTGACCTGGAGCTCAAAGCAACAAGATGAAGACCAGAGGGGACCTGGGTTGGGAGGGCGGGAACCGCAAGCAGAACTCAAGTTGGGCATTAGAAATAAGTCCCTGTCAACTTTACACCCGAGGATATGACCCAACTACAGGCACTGGGGTCAGGGCCCTCCCAGAGTGCAGGACATTCGCACTCAATATGCCTACTCCACAGCTACAAAGGGGAACGAGCCAACATCTCCCCTCTTCCTGGTCTGTTGCACCCTGAGGGAAGCTAGTTTTCAATCCTGTACCCGTAGCACCTATTTGGGAGGGGGGGAAATAACTGCTTCGTCCCCCACCAAAGTCACCAGGACACTTGAAAGCCAAAGAAAAAATGGGCAAAGACCACTCAGTTCAGAGAATAAATATAAATCACCTTTCTACACACGAAACAATGATCAAACTGGGTGATGCTTAAAGAAATATGACATCAAATGGCGCCACTTCACTCATCGGATTGACAAAGATGAAAAGGACTGGTGTTGCCTGGCCAGGGAAGGCTCAGCAGTTGAGCATAGACCTAGGATCCAGGAGACTGCAGTTTGATTCCCGGTCAGGGCACATGCCCGGGTTGCAGGCTCGATCCTCAGTCAGGGGCATGCAGGAGGCAGCTGATCAATGACAACTCTCTCATCATTGATGTTTCTATCTCTCCCTCTCCCCCTTCCCTCCCTTCCTCTGAAATCAATAAAAGATATATTAAAAAAAAAAAAAAAAGACTGGTGTTTCCAATGAGGATGTGGGAACCATAAGGTGGAAAGAAGACTGGCACAACCTGGCAGAGGGAAACGTGGTGCTATCTATGGCCATGTTACAGGCGCACACCCTGACTTAGGGACACACTTTCTGGGGATGTTCCCACAGAGACAGACAGTTCTGTTCTAACGTTTGTTTTGAAAGCTGTCTGTTTGAGCTTGACACATGTACTAAGGAATCATCTGAGCATGGTGCGGATTTTGCGATTGCTTATGTGGGATAAGCCCTAGGTGAGAGCAGAAAATTGCACTGAGCTGACCTGAGTAGTGGGAAATATACCCGACCTGCCCCTTTCCCCCCTTTAGCATCTGTTAGTAGCGACCTGCAATACCCTTCAGGAGTTACATCAGTCCCACTTCAGGAAACCTCCTCCTAGCATCTCACAGTGACCCACAGGCTGCAACCTTCCCACACCCACACGTGAACCTCAGGTCTTCCTAGGGTCAAGTGCCAGAAGTGTAGTATTCACGTCATTTGTAGCCATTTAATGTTTACAATGGCACTACCATTTTTAGTAGGTGTTTTTTTTAATGTGTTGCTAACACAGTTTCCCAGTGTTGTGCCCTGATCCTGTTTTCCCATAAGCCCTGCGCCTGGTGCAAATTTCCAAAGCAAGGTCACTTTTAGGAATGTCACATATGGGCAGAACTGGCTGTGCTCATCCAAGGACATATGTACAAAGTTGGATAATGGGGACCAGCTCCCCACGGTTGCGCTGTAAGTTGATGGCCTTAGTTAAAACTGCATTTAACCAAGGGGTCAGCACCACCAGTATTACAACCATTTTACAGATTAGAACCTGAGGTTCAGCAGGGTGAGAGAAAGTGCTCTGAGGAGGAAGGAGGTAGAGCTAAGATCTGAACCGAGGACTGACCGAGATCAAAACCCTGAAACACATGGCCAAATTTACCCAGAGCTCCTTGCTTTGGCCCTTACAGTGTGTTTTAAATATCCAAGCCAACATCCTAAAATCAGGATAATTTATACAAAAACTCAGACTTCTAGCTCCTCTTGAAGAAACTGATGACCTGAAGTCTGGGTCATCAGGAGGCTTGTTTAAAATGCAGATGCAGGGCCAGACATGAGGAGTCATAACTCTGAGGTGAGTCCCAGGCATGTGCATTTCCAACAAACTCCCAGTAGCTCTGGTTGGAGGATGCTCAGCTGTACCTTCCCAATGAATCTTCTCTGAATGAGTCTGTGGCCCATCGATATGACCTTAGATAAGTAAGTCTAACTTTTCTGCCTCCCCATTACCGTGAACAGAACAGTCTTCTCTCTATAATGATCCTTCCAGCCCCTAAGCTGTAATGACCCCATGGAATCTGTGAAAGACTCATAAGCTCCTATGATCCCAAACATCACTGTCCCCTCCCCCGCCCAGATCAAATGCTCAAAGCTGCCACTGCAATTGCTCATCTCTGAGAAGCAAGTTCCTACTGCTGTACAAGCACTATGTACACACTAGACCTGAGTCCTATGGGGCCACTGGTGGCAAAAGTTTGCTGCATCAAAACAGCTCCACTGGGTTTATAGGGACCACATGCTATCAATCTGACCTTACACATTTATGCTAAAGAGAATCCCACTACTTTATTTCACTTACCAAGGTTGTGATTTTTATTTTTATTTTTAATTGATTTCAGAGAGGAAGGGAGAAGGAGAGAAAGAAACATCAATGATGAGAGTCACTGATCAGCTGCCTCCTGCACGCCCCCTGTTGGGGACAGAGCCTGCCACCTGGGCATGTGCCCTGACTGGGAACTGAACCTCAATCTCCTGGATCACAGGTCAATGCTCAACCACTGAGCCACACCAGCTGGGTCAGAGTTCATTTTCCAGACATAGACTCCAAGTCTGGAAAAGGATGACGTCCAAGTTCCTTGCATGACACAGATGTCCCCACCACTGGCTTGCCTGGACTTTCTGTCAAGTCTCCTTCTGACTCCTGGGCCTTTGCACGGGCTGTTACCAACACCGATAATCCATCCTTTATCTGTACTTGTCTACCTGATAGTTCCGACCCATTTGTCAAGATTCAACCTAAATATCTTCTCTCTGACCCCTACATGGTTGGCAATCATTAACCCTGACATACTTCTTTACATTCCCCTTCTTTTCCACCCCAGTCATCTCTTAGTTTCTCCCCCCTCTAGACTGAACTCCTAAGCAGCAGCAACCACTCACCTCTGTTGCCCCGTGCCTGCATAGAGCCCAGTTTTAATCCGCAAAAATAAAGGAAGCTGTGTAGTCTAAACAATAATGAGGTCATCTTTTAAAGAGAGTATCCCCTTAGGTTCTTTTTTAATCCCTCTGATGTATGTTTCCTTGGGTGCAGAACTGCCTCAGGAGTATATTAAAATCAAAACTAAACAGAACTCCAATAGGTATTTGTATATCTATGTTCACAGCAGCTAAAATGTGGAAGCAACTCAAGTGTCCATCAACAGATGAATGGATAAACAAAATCTGTTCCATCAACACAATGGAAATTTCCTTAAAAAGGAAATTCTGACACATGCTACAACACAAACTGAGTGAAATAAGCCAGTCACAAAAGGACAAATATTGTATGATCCCACTTATGTGAGGTCCCTAGGAGTCAAAAAATTCATTGAATCACAAAGTAGAATGGTGGGTGCCAGTGGCTGGGGGAGGGGAATGGGGAGTTAGTGTTTAATGGGGACAGATTTTCAGTTTTGCAAGATGAAAAGAGTCTTAGAACTGTATAGTAGTGATGGCTGCACAACAATGTGAATTTATTTAATGCCACTGAACACTTAAAAATGGTTAAAATGCTAAGTTTTACATTATCTATATTTTAGAGCAGTAAAAAAATTAATTGCCCCAAAAAAAGTTTATCAGATTTTTACAGGATTCCATGAATTCAAACAAGAAAATGCTTCCAATGCACCTTACAATGGATTATGCCAGGGATAGCCACAGAGAAGAGGCCTCTTACCTGATAAGTATGCAGTATCTCCAAGAATGACCGGTAGATCTCAGGGTGGTCCAGAAACCGGGTCTTAATCTTGTTCACATAGCTGATGGCGTTGTTGAACTCCACAGAATCCGACTCCAAGGGCACCTGGGGTTTGTCCTCCTTGTACAGCAGCTGTTGTTTGAAGTTCTCGGCACAGTCACTGTGGTTGTGAGAATTCTCCTAACAACACGACAGTAAGTTACTGTCAGCCTGACATCAGGAACAGATTGTGACAAACGCCAGACCAAACGCCACTATCTGTATGAGAAAAGGCAAAACCTAGCACAAAGCCAAGTGTTTCAATTAGATGCAGAAGAAAGGTTATGTCTGCGGGCCTGGAGGAATGCAGATGGGGGGACCCCATGTGGGCCTTCTGTGGGTCTGTGCACTCCTGTGCATGTCTTATGAACTTGCCTCTGACTGATCCTTCCCAAATGATTCAGAGAATACATGAGAAACACTCTATACTTTAAAAAATTAGCATGCGCAAGAAAGGTACAAAATGTGGATTTAATCCTTTTCAGAGTAGAGTTTTGGCTTCTTTATAAAAGAAGTCTTCTCACAGTTTTTGTCAGCCCATTTCAGCAAGACTGTTTCAGTTGTAAAAGCACTTGCTCTCAGCAGGTATAAAACTGGAACCCTGCAGCTAAGGGGGCCCCACTGTACAGGCTACATGGCACTGCAGGACTTTTGGTGCTAAGCCCAGGGCAAGTCACTTGAGAGAAGAGATTCGCCCAGACCAGTCATCAAGCATGCCCTTCATTTGTGTGCTTTTCCAACAATACAAATAAAAAAACAGACACATACATCTCTCTCCTATGTGCTCAGAATCCTAATTCTTGGTGGGACAGGACCCACCCCCAAGGTGATGTTTCTAAACTGGAATTTTGATGACAGTCTCCCTCTGCCACTGACAGCAGGTGGGCCATCAGGAGTGACCCTCAGCATCCTTCAGATCCCAGCAAGCAGGGGCTGTTTCTTGAGCAGTCTTCTGAAACCATACAGTGCCAAACTAAAATGACCCTGTCTCCCAGCACTCTCATGCTGTTTTTCTCCTACTGGAACATACTGTACTTATTTTGTCTGTCCACCCTGACCAGACGGCAAACACCATGAGGACAGATTCTACTTTGTTCACAGCTATATCCCCAGTGCCTGGAACAGAGCAGGACTCCTCCACTGCCGGGGAATGATCAGATTAACAGGTGGAGGAACAAACTGAGTCTACTGTTTCCATTGCCCAGGCCCCCAGCACCCCACCTGCACCAACTGCTGTCGAGAAAGGCTCTGGTGGGATGGGCACTGCTGTGCACACTGGCCATCACCTGGGTATACTAATCTGCTTGGGCTGCCATAACAAAATACCAGGCTGGGCAGCTTCAATAACAGAAACTTATTTCCTCATAGTTCTGGAGGCTGGAAGTTCTGGAGGTTGGTTTCTCCTGAGGCCTCTCAGCTTGTAGATGGCCACCTTCTTATGGTGTCCTCACATGGTTGTCCCTCTGTGTGCATCCAACCCTGGGTTTCTCTTTGTGTCCAAATTTCCTCAGGACACCAGTTAGATTGGATTAGGGGTCATTATCTCTGTGAAAACCCTATCTCCAAATATAGTCACATTCTAACACACTGAGGGTTAGGACTTCAGTGTAAGAATTGGGGGCAGGGAGATGACACAATTCAGCCCATAACAGTGTAGAGGCAACTCTAGAAAGTCTGAGCTGAGGAAAGCAGACACACAACAGATCCAGAGCAGTCACAATTATAAACACTTCTCCCAGGCAGTGGAATTCATTTTAAGACACTATGGAGATGCTCTGCTGATTACTTCGAGGTGGAAGGTGGAAAGTGGAAGGAGCAGGGAGAGGAAACAGCCTTGGGGCCAGGGTTTGCTTTAGAGAAAGCTGTGCCTTCACCAGAAGCTCCCCACCACTCTGAGGGGGCATTTTCAAGCACCAAATTCCCCTTTCACCCCCCTGGAGTGAGTCACTGGGACAAGACAGAAAATCATCCCTAGAGACCAGGGCTCTACAAAATGGGCCAGACAGTAATGATGCAGCAGCTATAGCAAACAGTACGATGTTTCTTTAATAAGTTAAACATAATTACCATGTGTCCCAGTAATTCTGCTCCCAGGTAACACCCCAAAAGAACTGAAGACAGGTGTTGAAACAAATTCTCGAACATGCAGGTTCAGAGTGGCACTAGTCAAAATCACCAATAGGTGGAAACAACCAAAGTGTCCATCAGCTGATAAATTAACAAAATGTACTCCATCCATACAGTGGAATATTATTCAGCCATAAAAAGGAATGAAACTTTGATTCATGGAAGCTCTAATACAACATGGATAAACCTTAAAAACACAATGCTGAGTGAAGGAAGCCAGACACAAAAGGTCATTTAGTGCATGATCCCATTTACATGAAATGTCCAGGACAGGCAAATCTATAGAGACAGAAAAGTGGATTAGTGGCTGCCAGGGGAGAATTTCGAGGTACAGTATCTTTTTGGGGTGATACAAATGTTCAGGAATTGGTGGCAGTTGCATGATATTGTGAATATACTAAAAACCACTGGGCACTTTTAAATGGTTATAGTGATGAATTTTGTTATGTCAATATTGCCACAATTAAAAAACATTTTTTAAATGTAGTCTTCAGAAAATGTAAAACCCACTGACCATACAAAAACAAGCTGGTTTTGGCCCAAGGGTCATAGTTTCCCAATTCCTGGTCTAGGCACAGTTAGAAACACCTCCTAGACACTGTCAAGCCACCCATCAGAGCCAACTTGTCCATCTGAGTGTCCACACACAGCCCCACCTAGATATTTAAGAGATGCCTCACCAAACACAGAGGAACAGCCCCCCACTCCTCCCTGGCTTTCCTCATCTCAGCAGGGGCCTTGACCTTCACCCAGGGGCTCAGGAATCCTGGATCTTGGACCTCTCCCTTTCTGATACCCGCCCCTGGTCTGCAACACCATTCACTGTCTGGATCACATGGGGCCTCTCCGTGGCCTCACAGATCTTCTCTGCTCCTCATTCCACGGCTGGCACAGCAGCCAGAGTGGCCTTTCCTCAACTCTCCACCAACTCCCCACACTCCTCTCTATCCCACCCTCTACCCTTCATGTCCCAACCCCACAGGGTTCCTGGACATTTCTCAAGCACATTCACTCCTTCCTACTTCAGGCCTTTACTCCCACCACCAGGAAGACTTCCATCGTCCACCCCAAACACAGGCATGGCTCCCATTGCCCTCCTCAAGCCCTGCCCCTGCCATCTTTCGCTTACAGTGCTGAACTCCCTCATATGTCATATCTGTCCATCTGTATCTCATGAGTTCCCATCTCAATTGTGCAACCACCTAATGAGCTGGGGCTTGCAATAAACCTCAGGGCCTGATGCAGAGGAGATGGTCTACACTCACTCTGTGGGTGACTTAGGCACAGAGATGATCTGCCAGAAACTGACTGAACTTCCAAATGACCCTCTCCAGAGAGTAGACAGTAGGCCTCCCTTTTAACGCAATGGGACCACTTATCTTACAAGCTGCACCTAAGGGTTTATCTTTTTATCTCTTGGGCATTATCCCAGCCAAGCATGAAAAAGTCAACTCCCAGATGGCAGAATCTGTTCTCAAGGGGACCCACTGACATCCAGTTTCTTGCCTTGACAACATGTGCCGAAAGGGGGACATAGTCATGACCAAGACAGATGAGGGTCTTGCCTGATGAGGAGGAATCCCAGTTTTCCAGGGAAGGCAAATCAGCAAGAAACAAATTTTAAAATTTTTTTCTTGACTTTGCTACTCTGAAATATACAAAAAGGTGTGGTGTGAGAAAAACTTGGTAGTGACAGTGGGGGGGGCTCTCTGCAGAGGTGAGGTAACAACTGAGGTGCAGATGACCAGATCCAAAATGGTGCCAGTAAAGGGATGTTCTTCCCACCATGGTCCCTGGCCCTCCTTTGGCCATGCTTCTCTCATCATAGCACATGTCGGTCAGTCTTCCTTTAGACTAGTGTTCTCAGCAGGGGCGATTCTGCCCCACAGGGAATACTTGGCAATGTCTGGAGACATTTTTAAGTTGTTACAGTGGAGGAGGGAGTGCTACTGGTATCAGGTGGGTGGAGAAGAGATGCTGTTCAGTGCCTTACAGTGCACAGGATGCCCCCACAGGAAAGAATGATCCAGCCCCAACGGCAACAGTGCCAAGGCTGAGAAACCCTCCCCAAAGGCTGGGATGCCCCTTATTTCTCTTCCTCAGCACCTAGAAGCTACTCTTTCCTTGTCTGTAGTTAACAGGATTCATGACAAGGTGAAAAATGAAAAGAATAAAGCTGTACTTCAAAATAGTGAGGCTAAAAAAAACAATTTTTAAAAAGTCACCACAGCACTTGTGTATAGGGAGCCCTGTTAAGATCTCCAGTGACTCTAGTCTCTCAAAGGACTCCAGGAAGCCAGGAAGACATCTCGTTTGTGCCTGGCACTGAGGTCTGCTGACAAAAGAAGCTAAAAACCCTGCTGGTCCTTAGTGTTGACTGAAGCTGTGTGGGCTGGTATGTTCCTGAATGCACCTCTCCAGCTGAGGGAGCAGGCCCTGGATGTGGCTTCTTCCTGCTGCAACAAGACTATAAAGCCCTGTTAAGTGGCTGTTAACTAAATTCTCTCAAGCCTTTCTTCAAGTTAATGGACCTGCTTCACCTAAGCCAGCCAGGAGGGAGACAAGACTGATCTGGTCTGTTATCTCTACAAGAGCCCTCCCTGGAGTGTGGAACAGCTGGTGCGTGGCTATTTTGGGCAGGGCCACCACTGTTCGCATGGAGATCCAGCCCCAGAGCAGACTGACCCCCACAGTCAGGGATTGAGAAAGGCCATGTCCATATAGGGAGCACAATTCAGATCTTTGATCCTGCTCTTTCTTAGCAAGTGATGGTAATAGCACCCCATTTATAGGGCACTTCAGACTCACAAAGTGCTCTGTGTACCCTATTGCCAATGAGCTTGGTTTCCTTCCCCCACTGTGATTATTTCAAAGGTTAATCCTGTAAACGCTTTTACTGTCTGGAGGCATGAACCCCCCCCATCTGGATCCTGGAGCTCCATTCACAAACGTGAAATGGAAGCTCTGTGGAATTCAGTGGCCACAGGCTTCCAAGTTCCTTTTTAAAATTGAGATGTGCTCCTCGGCTTTAATAAGACAACACACTGAAGGTGGAGCTTGCCTTACGTAGGCCTCTCACTGTTTTTCCAAATCTGACTCCTTCATTTGACAAGACACTCCCTCATCAGAGGATAAACCTGCAAAATGCTTCCCTAGAGTAGATTTTTACCTTCCCCATTAAAATCCCTGAGACAGAGATGGAGGAGGTTGAAAGAGCCGGTTCACTTAGACTAGTGGTTCTCATCAGGGGCGATTTTACTCTCAGGAAACACTTGGCAATGTCTGGTGACATTTTTGACTGTTTCTTCCTCCCATGAGGACCTAGTGGGTAGAGTCAGGGACACCACTAAACACCCCTCAATACTCTGGACCCCACTATACCCCCCAACTTGCAGCAAAACATTATACCTTAAATCACAAAAGGACCGAGGTAGGGGAAAACAATGACCTTATAAAAGTAATTCTCAAATAGGCTTTCGGATTGCAGATAGAGGAGGCAGCAAGCTGTTAACAAGACAGAAGAGACCAAAGGCACAAGCCTGGGCTGAGCCAATGACCCTGTTGGTAATTATAAAAATGGCCATTCACACCCACATTCCAGCTGCTTCAATTTATGGGTGGCACCAAGGGAGATCAGAGCAACCACATGTCCACGTACAAGCGTGACCTGCCTAGTGCACTCACAGGGAAGGCCTCAGGCCAACACCTTGGCCACCAAGGGTGCAGTTTTGACTAGACATAAAACTGTTAGCAGAATGCCCCCCTGACATGCACAAACACATCCACTCTTGATTTAAATCCTTCAAACGGAGCAATCTGGGAAGCAGAGGCTGCCTGTATAGGTGTTTCAATCTATTCTGATTTGTGCTAGAAGGGATTAGCACGTTGAGAAAAAGACTGGATGGTAACTGGCTTTCCGGCAATGCAATACACGACACATACTGCCCAACCTGAGTGCCTGAGAATCAGTGCAGGCTGTGTTAAGGCCAAGATCACTCAAACCACTGCAGCAGCATACCTGGCTGGACAGAGGCGACTGTATGTTTAACTTGCCATTCTTGGGAATGTCGATTCTGTACCCAAGGGGAAGGAAAGCATTGAATCCAACAATGAGGTCAGGGTGTTCGTGGAAGAGCTGTGAGACTCGTCGGATGACTCCAGGAGTATCAATGCTGGAATAAAGAACATGAGTGGGCAAAAGCATCTCAGGGAACAAATTAAAAGTGAAATCTACTCCAGACTTCCATGACAGTGCCATGTAACCAGCTTCTCCCTGAAAACAAAGCACCTTAAAATGTGACTGGGGTGATTCTGCTGACAGTAATCTACTTCCAGAGCACCCAGGCCTGGGCTCCCTATACCCCTGGTGAGAACCACAGAATAATCACATGGCACAGCTCCCCCAAACACTCGAAGCACCTGTACTCAATGCTGAAAATGTCAGGAGAGCAACTGTGAGTCCTGGACCTCAAGATGTGGCAGGAGGCCGAAGCCCTCTGAATGATGAAATGAGATCAATTCCCTTATTTTATATGAATTAGGGATCAACTGTAACACAGGAGTTGATCCCAGCAACTGATTACAATGCATAAATAACAAAGGCCCTACAAGTATGGGACTTGATTAAGAATTCAAGGGGAGGGATGGGGTATCCCTCATGGCTGCAGTTAGGGCTAAGGCCTTAGTACAGTGCCTGTGGAAGGAAACCAGGCTCTGTCATATTTCCTCAGGAGAAGCAGCATGGTAGGAATGTGATAACTGAGACTATAGACTATATGACTCAAGAGAACCCAAGTTCTAGTCCTGACTCTGTCCCCTAAGCCTCAGTGAGCCTCCTGTCACACAAGGGCATGACTGTGAGGTCCCCTATGGATCTCTAACCCTCCTGATTCTGTGCCTACAAAAACAGCTAATGTGTTTTACATGTCTTCTAAAATGCCAGGTCCCTTACTAAGCATTTTATGTGCAGAACTTCCTACCAGGCCTGGAACTAGGGTGAGGTGAGTGAAGCACTCACCTTGGGAACAAAATTTAAGGGGGAGAGGGCGCCAAAACATTCAACAATCAAGATAAATAACATTTTAATGCAGTGCTTAAAAAATTAATTTTAAAAAGTCCTGGATGAACAAAATTCATTTAAAAAATCATCATTTTGGAGAAAGACTCTTTGCTGGTCGGACTCCCTTCTCTTGCCTCACCCCCATACCTGCCCTCCTTCCAGGAATCCCCATAACAGCTCCACAAAGGAGGACTCTACGCTCCTGTTTTTTTAGGGAAAGGAGCTGAGGCTTCCAGAGATTTGACAACCTGTGCAAGGTCACGCAGCTGGGGAACTTCCACCTCGCTCGGCCCGACTGCGGCCCCCCGGGGTGGGGAGGGGTCCCAGGGGTACCTTTGGCTTTTGAACTCCTTCATAATCTCCAGGAAGCCGTTGTAAGTGGCAGGGTCGCTGCCGAAGCGGATTTTCACCTGGTCCAGGTAGGTGAGGGCGTCCTCCACCTGCGGGGAAGGGGAGGGAGAGGGGGAAAGGGAGGATCCCGATGGGCCGGGGTCAGTGGAGGGAACTGGGAACGGTGTGGGGGGGGCTGTCTCTGGCGGGAGCGGGGGGACGGGCCGGCCTCCGAGGGGGCCGAGGTGAGAGATCAGGGGTCTGGGGTCCCGGGCGGCGCAGAGGAGAGTTCGAGGTGGGGCCGGGCGGGGCCGGGTTGGGAGCGCAGGCCTGTAGGGGCTGGACGACAGGATCCCCGAGGGAGGGCTGGGGAGCCACTCACGTGCACCGGCAGCTTCTCGTGGCCCGCGGAGCCCGAGCGACCCCAGCGGGCGCCACTCAGGCCCCGACCCCCGGGGCCACCGCCGCCGCCGCCAGTGTGCGCCATGTTAGAAGTCGGAGCCGCGGTCCGCCCCGCCCCCGCCCGCGGGCAGGACGCGCATGCGCCGGCTCCGCCCAGGGGGCGCGGCCTGGTGACGTCATGGAGGGCGTGGGTCCTTGAGGGCCTCCCGGTATAAGCTCTTACCCCTGAAACCCAAGAACTAAGTAATGTCTTATAGCGCTGTTGGGTAAACCAAGCCCTGCCACCTACTTTTGCTCGACTTCACAAACAAGTTCAGAATGGTTTGTACATTTTGTAAAAGTTGGAAAAAGTCCAAAAGGGAAGACTATTTCGTGACACGTGAAAATCCTGAAAGTCATAGCTCAATGTCTGTAAAATAAAGTTTTATTGGAACACATGCACACCCACCCTTTACCCATCATCTCTGGCTGCTTTTACGCTACAGCAGTAGGGTGAGTAGGTGAGATATATCCTAAGGTCTGCAGAGCCTGATATACTTACTAAAAAATTGTTAGTGGACCCCCGCTTGCTAGGGTTGATGTAACAGTGTGACACAGCAGCCTAACACAGGGCCCTAGGCAGTGAATTTTGCTAAGTGGCTTTTGCCATAGTCCCTCTCCTCCTACCTTTACTTCCCTAGTCCTGTCTCCATCACTTCCCCACTGGACCAGTTCAGGAGCCTCTTAACCAGTTTTCCCAGCCCTGGTGCTATCAAGAACTGGGATCAATCAGCAACTGCTTCCAGACCACCAAAGTCTTCCTAATCTTTTGTGACTTGAATTCTAAGCATCTACAGTCAGCATTGAAGGCCATCAGAACCTGGCCCTTACAAACCTTTTCTTGAAGAATTTTCCACCTACCTTCTATCTGTGCAGCACCTCCTGTCAATGCCTGCCCAGCCTGGCTGCTTCCTGGCCACTTTCTGGCCCCATGCCTTGGCACATACCATTACCCTTGCCAGAAGCTCTGTTCTATCTCTTCATTACCCAGAAAACACCTATGCACCCTTCAAAACACAACCGAACTGACCCCTCCTCTGCCCTCCCACAGCCCCTTGTACATCGTCTTTTCATGCTTCGTCACAAATTCCTGACACAGAGCCACATCAGTGAGTATTTGTCAAATGAATGAGCATACAACCAATGACCAAATCACATCTCTTTTTATATGTGCAGAGGTAGGGAAAGCTGCCAGTACATTGGTAATGAGTGTGTCATTTACCAGGCACTGTGCTAGGTGTCAGGACTAGAATAGTGAACAAAACTGACAAGGTTTTTGCCCTCCTAGAGCTTTTAGACTTTCAAAAAGGGTGGGGATCAAATAACCACACATGCGCAAACGTAAAACTTCAACTATAGCAGATACTTCAGAGAGAGGGTATAAATATAACAGTTACTATATTCCAGTTACTGTGGCTGTATAACAAACCACCCCAAGAGTTAGAGATTTCGAGTAACAACAACCTGCATTGTGTTCTCCAATATGCAATCTGGGCAGGTTTAGTGTCAGGTGGGTAGCTGGAAAGCTGGGGCTGGAGTCCTCTAAAGCTGACTCACTCATCTGTCTGTCCATCTGTCTGCTGGCTATCGGCTGAGACCTGTGCTGGGACTACTGCCAGGAGCACCGAGATGTGGCCTCTTCATGCGGCCGGAGCTCCCTCACGTGGCTGCTGGATTCCAAGCACAGTCATTCTGAGGAGAGGAGAGATGGGCCAGGTGGAAGCCATATATCTCCTTTTCTGATCCAGTCTCTTAAGTCACATGGAATCATTTCCATTGCAGTCTTTCCATAGTGGCCGTGACAAAGTCCTTCCCAAATTCAAGGCAAGGGCAGACAGACTCTAGAAGCTGGGAAGTGGCCAGGGTCTGGAATAGCTTGGGGGACAGGAAATGTTGCTATGACCATTTGGGGAAAATATCCCCGCCACCACAGGGACTTAACCCAGTCTAGTAGGGGATGAAGAAGGCTTCCCAGAGGAAGTGGCACACTAGCTGAGTTCTGAAGGATATATAAGCGTTTACCAAGAAGATCAGAGGGAATAGCTGTGCAAAGGCCCTACGATGGGAAGAAGTGTGGCACATTTGAACTTGAAAAAGAAAAAGACCAGTGTTTTTGGATAGTAGGGTAAGTGTGGAGAGAGGGCAGAGGGGGCAGACCACTCATCCTGATGGGATGAGTTAAGAATTTTGGTCTCCGCATTTCAGCTGGTAGAAATTGCACATGAGTTTTATGCAGGGAGGTGTTTGAGCAGCTTTGATTTTGGAAGAGAGGACTCTGGCTGCTCTGCAGGGAAGTGATAGGAGGGGATCCAAGGATGAGTGCAGGGAAGCTGTTTTACCCTTTAAGGCAGGCAAAAGATGATGGTGGCTTAGACCAGGATGGGAAAAGTGAAGGTGGAGAGGAGGGGATGGAAGGGAGGGATATTTAGAAGGTAAAACAGAGAAGATATGGTGCTGGGTGGAAGTCAGGGTGAGGGTGAAGGAAGCAGTGAGAATTCATGGCTCCCAGCCCAGAAAGGAATTCTGCGTGGTTTCAGCACATTCCTGTCATCCCGTAAGAACAGCAGCTAAGGCAGACCGAGGCCACCAGATGCTTGGACAGTGTTTTTCACACTAATAACACCTGGCAATCTATTAGTTGCTGTCTTGGAGAACAAACAGAGTGTGTAGGCTTCTAACATGCTGACAGAGTCCTCACACAATACCCCCTGCCTCCAAGCAGTGTAATTCTATTCAAATTTTAAGGATCACTTTTAGTTTTCCACTCTTTTCATGGATCTCATATGATCGGAGGAAGCACTGACTCATTTGGAGAATAGGCAACCACAGGCCAGTTCCACCTTAGGGGTGTGTGTGTGTGTGTGTGTGTGTGTGTGTGTGTTGGTACATGATTGCATCCTTCAGAACTCAGCTAGAATGTCACCTCCTCCAAGAAGCCTTCCTCAACCCTTGCTAGACTAGTTTAAGGGCCCTGGGTGGCAGGAGGTATTTTCCCGTAATGGCCACAGCAATATTTCCTGTCCCCCATGCTATTCCAGAACCTGTATGTGTATGTTTATGTGCATGTGTCAACATGTGGACAATGGTACACACACATCTTGTCATTCTTATTTTTATAAAGCATAAAAAGTTTCTAAGCTAAATATTTTTCTTTACTGTTTTCATCTACACAGATTAAGCTGAAAAAACGTAAGAGTTGACGGTTTAGATAGACCAGCTTTGGAACATAAATTTCCTTACGGCTCGTCGAATTTAACATTAAGGTAAGATTTTTTAGTAGGTCTTTTGTTGGACAGTATTTTGGCGAGGTTAAGAAGACAAGATCAAAAGATCCTGTTTTAATCTAAGTCTTCCCAGGTGGCAGACTTTATGACTCAAATCTCTAAAGTCCAGAATCATGGACTTGTGGCAGAATTCCAAGGTTCTCAGTCCTGGTGTGTGCACCCTAGTACCCTGTCTAATCCCCCATCCTGGAGTATGGCTGGGACTTGGGAGCACAATGCATGTCACTCCTGAGATTAGGTTATGCCACAGGGCAAAGGTGAAGGAATTTTGCATGTGTATTTACGGTCTCAAATGAGTTGATGGTGAGTTCATCACAAGGGAGATTATACTGGGTGGGCCGGACCTAATCAGGGGCACCCTTTAAAAGACAGTCCAGAGGTCAGAGTCTTAAAGCAACAAACAGATGTGATCCTGCTGGCCTTGAAGGAGAAACCAGCCTTGTGAGCTGCGTGCGTAGGGAGAGGGGCAGCCACTAGGAGCTGAGGTCCCCAGTCCTATAACTATGAGGAGCTCAATGCTGCCAACAACCTGAATGAGTGTAGAAGAGGGCTCTGGGCTTCTCAATGAGCTCCCAGCCTGGCTTACATCTTGTGAAGCCCTGCACAGAGAACCCAGCCACAGGGCACCCAGATTCCTCACCCATAGAAACTGTGAGATAATAAATGGCTGTTATTTTCAGCTGCCAAATTTGTGGTCATTTGTTATACAGCAATAGGTAACTAATACTCCTATAAAGTAGCCTCATCAAAAATATTTACCAGTGATAGTGGTGTGCCAATGTAGGTTCACCAATTGTCACCAATGTAACTGGTGGGGGATGTTGGTAATAGGGGAAATTATGCATGTATAGGGGCAAGGGCATCTGGAAAATCTCTGTACCTTACAATCAATTTTGCTGTGAACCTAAAACTACTCTAAAAGAAAAGGTCTATTTTAGAAATATTTACCCTGAATCTAATCAAGCCTAAGACCAGGCTTGGTACACTTTTTTGTAAAGGGCCAGATGGCAAATATTTTTGGCTTTGGGGTCATACATTTTCTGTCACTGTAGCATGAAAGTCTCCACAGGCAATATGTAAATAATGCACGTAGCCATGTTCTGATAAAACTTTATTTACAAAAACAGGCGGCAGGCTCACAGGCTGTGGTTTGCTGACTCCAGCTCTAGAATATAAGAGACTAAAGAGATAAAACAACTAAACACAATGCATGAATTAATCTTGATTGGGTCCCAGTTGGAAAGGAACAGCTATAAAAGATGTTTTAGGGCTAATTAGGAAAATTAGGGATGCCCATTCAAAGATATTAAATAATGATTATTAGTTTTCATAGGTGTGTGTGGTTATGTAGGAGAATGACCTTATTACTAAGAGATTTGTCCCAAAGTATTTATGATGTCACCAGGGCTGGAATTAGGGTAAGGCAAGTGACCACGCAAGTGCAGGGTCAAATTCCATTTTTATTTAAAATGCTGATATTTTGTTCATTATGCATTTTTAAATTCATTTTGATTTTTTAAAACATGGTAATAAAATATTATTTATCTTAATTGCTGAGTGTTTTGGTACCACCTAAAACATTGTGTCTCAGATTAGTGCCTCACTCTCCTTGCCCCAGTCCCAGCCCTCACTTTGAAATGGTTTTGGCAGGAGATTGAGAGTGATAGGGCAATCGTTGAATCTCAAAATGGTGAATAAATGTGTGTTCATTCTCCTCATATTGCAACTCTGCTGTAAGTTTCAACATTTTCAACTTGAGATAAGCAAATAATCTTTAGATTTTTAAAATAAAGTAAATTTTTAAATAAATTTAAAAATACTAAACCTATAGATACAGAGAACAGGGATGAGGGGTGGGTGAAATGGGTAAACATGGCCATAAGCTTCCAGTTATAAAATAAATATGTCCTGGGGATGTAAAGCCCAACATGATGACTATAGTTACCGATGCTGTATTATATATTTGAAAGTTGCTAAGAGGATAGATCTTAAAATTTCTCATCACAAGAAAAACATTTTTGTAACTTTTGTGGTAATAGATGTTAACTAGAGTTATTGCGGTGATAATTTTACAACATATACAAATATCTAATCATTATGTGGTACACTTGAAACTAATGTAATGTCCTAGGTCACTTATACCTCAGTAGACAAAACAAAACAAAACAAAACAAAACAAAAACAAGACAAAGCAGCAACAACAAAAACAAACAAACAAAGGTCATTGTAACTGTGTGGTGATGGATATTAACTAGACTTATTGTGGTGATCATTTTGCAATATATACAAATAATGAATCATATGTTATACACCTGAAACTAATATGTTGTATGTCACTTATATCTCAATTTTTAAAAAGTCTCCAGAATCTAACAAATTAATTCTTGCTACAGCTAGAGGAGTTGTAGATTTCAGTTACCTTAGGACAGTCCAGTTTAGTTCAGTAGTCTGGGAGTAATGGTTAAAACATCCCTTTTTACTCTCAAAAAGTTTCCTGGTTGGATGATACATTACATGGTCCTACTTAGCATAAGAGAGCAAGGTGAGGATTTGATACCCACACTCTCATCCCGACTCCTCCACAGCTGGGACACCTTAGGTAAGTCACTCCTCCGAGTATAGGGCTTGTCAAACATTCAAGCAACCAAACTCTTTCTCGAGTGAAAACTCACTGCAAAGCCTCCAATATAAGCAACAATTCGGAGTAGCATTTTATTAGTAAAAATTCCTTTCCTATATTCAATTTAGTACCCATGAAGCAATTGATTCTCACTGAGGCTGTTGAGATGGACACATAGATTTTAAACCAGAAATCGTACTTTGTCACAACATCCGCTTTGTTCCCTGACTCACAAAGAACTGGTGGCAAAGAGCAACTATTTTTTTCAAGGGCTCCCCTTGCAATCTAAGTTAAATGGAGATCGCAGGAGAATCCTGTTAGCTATCTCCAACACCTTAAAACTTGCTGCCCAGTGCACCTGAGCATGCATTTTATAATTACAGTTTAAAATATTTTTAAATGGAATTTGATGCTATATGCAGAACTGCCAAAGCCCTCCTTGGAACCCTGATTTTGGAAACGACTAAACAAGATAGTCACATCCAGTTCAAAAGCTCCTGTTTTTCTAAGGTTACTTTTTATGATCACAGAAAGGAAAAGGAATAGCACCTTGAAGATCTGGACTCGCCTATCTTTCAACAAAAGCCCCAGAAACAAGTGGGGCTTTCGAAGACTATGGGCAAAGAAGCAAGATGTGCTTAAGTGGAATGGAAACAGTTGGACTGTTGAAATTGCACAAGGCAGAGATAGTCCAAAAGCACATCAGAGAGATGTTGGCAGCTCTTTCCATCTGCTTCCAAGAGCCTCTGATTTTTAAAAAAGCATCTTTATCCTCAAAGTTTGGGAGCCAGAGAGTAGAGATGGAAGAACTCTAACAAGCTGATGGTCTTAATGCCAGCTTAGGTCATGAAGTCAGCTTATAAATTAGAGAACCATAGGCCAAATGTGTCTGGAGATATAAATTTGAGCCAATCACCAACCTTTATAAGTGGGAATATTTTGCCTAAAAGTCTAGATTTCTGGCTTTGCCAACAACAGAAAGCTCTGGCAAAAGTGGACTGCTTTTGTCATGGAGATTCTGGGGTAGAGTCAAGGTGCCCATACCCACCCTAGACAGACCATGTGTCCTCCATGTTCCCACTGTCTCCATCACTATCAGCTCCTCATCTAGGTGCATGACAGTCATCTAGATTTTTTACTGGCCCCTGTGGATATTTGAGTGTACCACCTGTGGAATAAGATAGTTGTACTTGTGAGACTAAAACTGGAGTGAGGTGGTACAAGAAGGATTGGGACAGGAAGGCCCCTGTTCCTTGTTTCTCAGAGCTCTTGCACCTAGGGCTGTGACCTTGAGCAAGTCACAGCTACTTCTGCAAGGCTCACTTATCTCACCTGTAAAGTGGACACAGAAACTCCTGCCCTTCCTGAAGTATGGATCAGACCATACATCTGGTGCTTTATAAACTGTAAAGCTTTATAAACACATCTGTGGGTTGGTCGGTCTCACATCCATCCATCCCCGCTTTGCCTGGTACCAGCACCCCAGTTCCTCTTCTGGGAATAGTTTCCCCCATCCTCAGCCCCAGTGGGCAGTTGGGTCATTGGATCAGGCTGGCTTATCACAGCACTAAGTCCTCTTAGACAATTGATTGGTTCTGGGATGGGCATATGAGCCAACTGGGACCAACAGAACCAAGGCCAGGACTTTAGTTCAAACCGTTGGGAAAAAGGATCTCTCTTTTCTACTAAATTGGCCGCCATGTTGCTAACCTAGGGATGGCAGGTCTGCAAATGGAGCCCACAAGGAGGAGCTAGGAATGGAAAGATGATGAAAAGTAAGGTCTGGATCACATGATCTGAGGCCTTGGGTCCAGATATACATCAACACATAATTTTCTTCACTTCAGCCAGATTAGAGCCCCATGCCCCTCAGGTGGTTCTACACTATCAGGCAGACTTGTGAGCGTTTGTTTGATTTGCATCCATTTCCCTGGGCACTCCCTAACCCTGAGTCCTGCAGTGCCCCTGCAGCAGCAGCCAGCTCTTCTCTCTGCCTTGATTTGACCATCCACACTGCCTTCTTGAAGTTCTTGAGAGGGTCCTGCTGTGAGGCTCTTGATAAAGGACACTGGAATCGTTCACGGATGAGATAGCCATGTCTGGTGGGGGCAATGAAGCCGTTGGAGGTTGGGATGATTCTGTTCACTATGGCATGGACAAACTGGGTGGCCAGCAGGGTTCCTGTGGGGAATGGAGGTTAGGGCAGCACAAATGAGAAAACCGGGGCCACAGAGATTCAATTTCACATGTTCAAGAGTTAGCTGCATGGGGTCAAATATCTGCTATGCCCTTTACTGGGTCAGGCATGACATCTAACCTCTTGGAGTCCCTCTTGCTTCATCTGGATTATGGGAATTATAGCTGAACCTATGTGCCAAGGGGAATTCTGAAGGTTTGAAGATATCATGTGGCTAATTAATATCAATTTAGCCCAGAGTGAGCTCAGTAAATATTATTATTATTGGAGGAGGAGTAGGAAGAGAAGTTCTGAACCTGCCCAGGATGGACTTTTAAGGCCACAAACCACAGACCTCAGCTTTTGAGCCATCTGATCTTTTGCCAGGCATCTTTGCTGCTCTATAATAGACTACAATGTATTAGATTACAATGTATTGGATTGCATGTATTAGATTGAAATGTATTCTATTACAATGTGTTTGATTGCAGTGTATTCTATTACAATGTATTTGACTCTACCTGATATTCATTCAGCCACTTAATTGCTTTGTGACCTTGGGAAAGTCCTTTAACCTCTCTGAACTTCAGCATCTTCATTTGTCAAATGGCAATGGCACTTACCCTCCAGCCACTGTCTATAGGAAACAATGTAGGAAGGTGACAAAGCTGACCATGGGGACCAGGCAGACCAGCTCCAAGCCTACCAGTTACTCACTGTGTGACCATGGGAAAGACTCCCTGTCTCTCAGAGTGTCAGTTTTTCTCTGTAAAATGGGGGTGACTCTTGAGAGAATTAAATGGCTCGGTGACAGTACCCAGTACAAAAGAAGTGTTACCTCTCTTGTTAATATGCCCTTAGTATAATATTGCACAGACCAAGAAAAGTGTGGTTTTCAAGGTGGTCTTAAACAAGCTGCCCCTAACTTTTACGGGGACTGGGGCAAGAGAATGAATCAAGGCCCACATCCTATAAAACAACATGTAAATGTTGCAAATCTAGCTAATAAACTATTAAATGAAATATGTTCTATCCTCCTACATTGATGGATAAACCACCTGGAAGGTCAGGTTTAGGTTGAGAATTCTCAGTTTCCTCAGCTCCGTGCTGGAATGTAGTGGTGTGGGAAAGCCAATCTCCAGCTGTTTGTGGCCCAGCCCCCTTCTCTTCCCACACCCAGATCTATCCTATACTCCTCAGGGCCTCACATATCCAGACCCCATGCACAGCATCCCATGGCTACCCCCTGAGCCTAGAGTTATGCACATTGGGGGCACAGTCCACCCTCAGAAAGATGGACCTGCAGAAGAGGCCTGTGTAGGCCCTAAAGAAGGCTCCAGGCCAGATGGGGAGGGGGTTCTGGAGTTCCAAGTACCCAGAACATGGGTCTAGAAGAGGAGCTGTAGCTCCAGGTAGGCCTGTCCCCTTGGCCTGTAGAAGCCTGGAGGGAACAAGCTAGAGGAGGCCAGAACATGGTCTCTAATGCCTACGACCCAGAACAGGGCTTTCTTCCAGATCTAAGCTCAGTTCTGTTCTCAAAGCAAAATAACTCACCGTCCAGCACACTCCAGACAATTATGGAGCGATCCCTCAAGCCCGCGTACACGTACTTGTCATCCTTGGAGAAGCAAGCACATTGGACTCCGCGACAGTAAGAGTTCTGTTGAAAAAGACAATGTGATCTTGATTTCAGACTGAAAGATGCACAGGATACCAGCCCCAAGGCATGTGTGTAGGAAGCAAGGCATGTGTGAAAACCTGGAGAGACGGGTAGTATTGATATTTGCAGGATCAAAACATGCCTTCACTAAGACTGGATTGAGAGTCTTAGAGATATTTTGCATTGGAGAGCAGAAATTCTAGGATTTAATTCTTAAATGACCTCAGTTATACAAGTCTTAGCTATAAGTGTTTTTAATTAAAAGCCCTTTGCTAAATGCAATATGGGATCTTGGATTGGATCCTAGAACGGAAAACTGGAATTTGTCAAAAATGTACAAGTCCAATGAAGTTGATAGTTTAGTTAATAATATTGTTCTCATGTTAATTTCTTAGTTTTGACAAACAAACTCCTGTTACATAAGATACTAACGTCAGGAGAAGCTGGGTGAAGGGTGAGTAAATGGGAACCTTGGTACTATCTGCAAATCTAAACTTTTCTGTAATTCTAAGATCATTCCAAAATTAAGTTTATTTAAAAACAAAACCAGAAAGCTAGGTGTATTTAACTGCAATGGTGACATTTCCCATCTCAACAAGACAAAACATTACTTATATTCCAGCCTTATAGTGGCTTCATAAAAATAAGTAAGTCAGGTGGAACAAAGGCTTTTAAAGATGAAACTATTCATACTCTGTTCTCTTAGTACAAGATAATCTCCCTGTGTTTATTAACAATTTTTACATGTTACAACCTAAGGTACAGCCTTCATTCCCTATTTGAAAAACTGGAATAATAACCCCAATGGGTAAAATTAGAGAATATTTTAATATGTATATTTTATATCATTATGTATAATATGAGTATATAAATATAAAATATAGTTCTTCATAATATTGATACAGAAATTATAATAGCTCCTTGAGATGGGCAGTGTGAACTGTAAGATACTTTGTATATAAAGGAGTCACCAGTTTCCCTCTTCAGGGCTTTTGCAGCTACTGTTCCTTCTGCCTAAAATGCTATTCCACAGGACTTATTTGACCTTAATCAGCAGCCCTTGCTACTCTCTACCATCTTGACATTGCCTTAATTTTTCCCAAAGGCCTGTTCCCCAACCCATCACATATTTGCTGCTTTATTTTTATTTCACAAACATTTATGGAGCCCTGAGGATATGTCAGGAGCTCTCCTAAGTATGGGGGCCATCTCAACGAGCAAAACAAAAAAATTCTACCCTCACAGGGCTCTCTGTGTCTCCCCCACTAGAACATGGCTCCAAGAGGTAGGAGTGTTGGTATCTGCCCGGGTCACAGCTGCTCCCTCAGTGCTAGAAAGAAGCCTGCTATGGGTCGTGCAGTCAAAACTGGTGACTGAAAGAATGACATAGCCAGGATTAGGCAGAGTGAGGCAGGGCTATGCCAGTACAGGATTTTATCCTGTCTTGATTTAAAATGTTGATATTTTTTGCCTTGTGGATCTTTTGCATTTGTTGTGATTTTTAAAAACATTGTATTAAAATATTATTTTTCTTGATTACTGAGTTTTTGAGCACCCCCTTAAACTCCGCTCCTGAGGTGAGTGCCTCACATTTCTTATCCTAGTCCCGACCCTGGTCATCGGCACATGGTGTGTGCACTTAATAAATGACACCTGCCATCAAGTTTTCTAACACCAGGACCTAGCATGGCCACACACCGTGTAACTCATCTCGAATTTCCACTTGCACAATTGCAGGTCCCAGAGACACAGAAGGGCTTCCTCGGACCCGCTGACCGCCAGCTGCTCCTTGTGGCTGACCTCCACGCAGGTGACCCGGCTCCCATGGGCCTCCAGAGGGAACACTTTGAAATTTGCACACTCATAAAGGAAGAGGTCGCCATTGGTCATGCTGTAAATCACACGGTAGTCGGCCAGCACTGCCACCCTGGATATGGTCACGGGCAGCTGGGTGTAAAAGGTGTAGGTTGGCCCTTCGATGACTGGACAGGGGTCCCCGGGGTTAATGTCCAACACCAGGACGATGTTGTCATAGGCGATGGCCAGGTGCTCCTCGCCCTTACTCAGGGCCATGCAGTTGACGGCTTTCCGGGTCTCTGGGGGGGGGATGCATAACACATCCTGCCTGGAATTCAGGGGGAACACCAGGACAGCGCCGGAGACGAGGCCGGTGAACAGGAGCTTGGCCTGCTCGGCCACCTCCAGACACCTGACCTCATTGGAGGTATCCAGGGCATCTTGTTCACCTGTCATGGGGAGACCACATCAAGAATGGATCAGAGGAACACTCATTTCATGGGTTTTCCGATTTCTCAATGCTTTCATTATCTGTAAGCTTCAACTTGGCTACTGCAAGTTTCCCTGCTTTCACTCCTGCCCCCAAACCATCCAAGGTTTTAAAAATTTTAATTACATTTTGCCCTGGCTGGTGTGGCTCAGTGGTTAGAGTGTTGGCCCTTGGACAGTAGGGTTGTGGGTTCGATTCCTGATCAAAGGCATGTACCTGGGTTGCAAGTTTAATCCTTGGCCCCAGTTGGGGCTCATGCAAGAGGCTACAAATTGATGTGTCTCTATAGCATATTGATGTTTCTGTCTCTTTCTGTCTGTCTCTCTCCCTCCCTCCCTTCCACTCTCTAAAAGTTAATGGGAAAAATATCCTCAGGTGAAGATTAAGCCCCCACAAAAAGAAAATTACATCATCTCACTGCCCTGCATACCACCCTCCAGGGACTTCCCTCTCCTCTCACATGACCTCTCAGACTTCATCCCAAATGTTTCCTTTGCAAACTTCTGTAAAGGCTGAAGAGTAAATACTTTAGCCCTGCAAACTATATGCTTTCTGTTGCAACCATTGAACCCTGCCTTTGTAGCCTCCAAATGGCCACAGACAATATATAAACAAATGGGTCTGTCTGGATTTGGCCCATGGGCTGGAGTTTGCAGACTCCTGGCTTATTCGCCTCCACACTCCATTCTCCTGTGTATTGCTTTGCCCCATAACTATCAGGCAAGCACCTCGAGAATCTGTCTTACCCCCAGAGCTTGGCACTAAACAAACATCTGTCAAATCAATGAATGCATGAACTTGAGAATGACTTTCTTTCCTTAAATTATTTTATCATAAACAGGAATTTCTATATTTCCATTTCCCCATTGGGGATTGTAGCAGATACTGTTGGTAACACACTCAGACCCCCTTTACTGGCCAGTTCACCCAGACCCAAAGCTGCCCCTGAGAAGGGAACCTTCATCTGGAAATTCCTGGGGGCTATGCCCACCCCACCCCCAAGGATGGCACCAGACCAATGACTGCCTGATATGGGTACAAAAGGCTGGCCCCCTTGCTTCATGGGAAAACTCAGGTGCAATTTATGCTCTGGAGCTCTCCTTAGGACCACCCTGAGTTGCTAGCCCTTGCTCAGTCCTTCCCCACCCCCAGCCCGCTTCCCCACTACCTCTCAGGCCTCTTCTGGGAGCTCCCTACTACACATCACTTGGGCAAATATCCCCATCACATGCCCTGCTTTCCCGGGAACCAGAAGAGATTGACAACCGGTTATCAATTGCTTTATGCCAGAACTTTATAAAACCAAATCCTGTTTTCTATTAGCTACTTACAATTTGACTGGAGTTCTGGGGGTGATATGGACTGAATGTTTGTGTCTCTCCCAAATGCATATATTGAAATCCTAATCCCTAATGTGATGGTATTTGGAGGCGGGGCCATTGGGAAGTGATTAGGTCAGGAGGGTGGAGCCCTCACAATGGCATGAGTGCCCCGTAAGAGACGTGAGAGCTTGTTGTCTCTTTGCTTTCTACCATGTGAAGATACAATGAGCAAACCAGGGAGAGAACCCTCAGCAAATACCGGGTCTGCCAACACTTGATCTTGGACTTTAAGACTCCAGAACTGTGAGGAATAAATGTCTGTTAGTTAAGCCCACATCAAGAGT
The DNA here is from genome assembly GCF_964146895.1 of Miniopterus schreibersii. Taxonomy (NCBI): domain Eukaryota; kingdom Metazoa; phylum Chordata; class Mammalia; order Chiroptera; family Miniopteridae; genus Miniopterus; species Miniopterus schreibersii. The sequence continues at coordinate 73,023,470 of NC_138105.1, read as the reverse complement.
GGATCATAGGAACACTCATACCACGGGTTTTCCAATTTTTCAATGCTTTCATTATCCATAAGCTTCAACTTGGCTACTGCAAGTTTCCCTGTTTCCACTACCCTAGTTGACGGTGTTCTGTTAGAGTGGCCCCATAGACCAAGACAGGAGCGTCAGTGCTTACCCACACAAGTGACCATGCTTATACAAACCTTCTGCCACGTCCCAAATGGTGACTTTGTTTTTGTCCCCTATTTTGGGGAAGTAAATGTAGCTTCCATTGTGTGACACGGCAGTGAGGCCGGTGCGGTCCAGAAATGGGGCAGAGGCTCGCGGCTTCTGAATGTAAGTGAGATCCCAGACTTTGAAGGATGAGGACTGCTGGGAAGCAGATGCCACCAAGGGCCCGCCCTGGGCCAGCAGGCTCACAGGGGCCCCGACACCTTCCAGGATGGCCAGCAGGGTCCCCTGTTCTGACAGACTCCACACCTGAGGATGGAGAGCAGAGGGGCAGAGCTGACTTCTTCCTTATGCTTGAAAATATGCTCGTTTATTTGTCCACCTAAGGTGAAGTCTTAGGTGGAGGTTCAAAGGCCTTCATGTCTCGCCACCCCTAAGACATCCCTACATCTCACATTCTACCATCACAGCCGTTCTCAAAGTGTGTTCCAGGGAACCCCTGGAGGGTAGCCCCAGCCTTTTCTGAAAAAGCAAGACTATTTTCATACTAATGCTAAGATATTTGCTTTTACTATTCTCTTCCTCTTAGAAGCGAACAGTGGAGCTTTCCAGAAGTTATGGGACATGTGATATTACAACAGATAGGAGTTTGCAGAATCAAATAGGAGAGTCCAGTAGTCTTCTATTAAGCCAGAAGTGACGGAAATTGGCCAAAATGTGAAATAATGACACTCTTCTGATGAGTTTTTTGGCATGTTTCAGAAAATGGAGTTATTTTCATAAAAGTGTGTTGTTATGTTGACATGTCATGTTAATGAATTAATGGATAAGTATTTTTGGGTTTCTTCATTTTTAATTTTTAATATGGTAACTATCAATAAATAATACTAAATCCGATGTGAGATTCTGAATTGGATCCTGGAATAGAAAAGCAGTACATCTGTGGGAAAGCTGGTGAAATTGGAACAAAAGCTGCAGATCAGTTAAGAGTATTATTCCAGTTAATATCTTGGCTTTGATAAAGGGACCAAGGTAGGATGAGATGTGAATGGTGGGGCAAGCTGAGTAAAGAATAGATATATATTTGGGCCCTCTCTTAGATGTAACTCTTCTGTAAATACTAAAATGATTCCACAGTAAATCAGTTGTTAAAAATATATAAATCAAATTGATATAACCCACATAAACAAAAGTTCCTTGTGGGGGTGTATCTCAAAAATCTTTAAGAATGTAAAGATGCTGTGAGATCAGAACATTGGAGAACTAACCTTGAGAACTTTGAGCTTAACAGGAACTTTCTTCCCCTCCCCCAGACCCTGCTCCACTTTAAAGGTCAAAATCCTCCTAGTCTTTCAGGTTCAGTGGGAATGCTATCTCCTTCGTTGAATATTTTGGTAATTCTCCTAGGCATGTCTGTGGGTCCTAAGCGACCCCTCCCTTATCTTCCCAATGACCTGCCCTGTTTTGCCTGCACTAGTTTTTGTGGGTTTCTATATTTTGAAGTTCAAAGATACCTAAAAATCATACCTTTTATTTCAGAGGCAGAAGTGAGGTTGACAGGCCCTAGTCTCCCCCTTACCTGAATGAGGGCATCCCGGGACCCAGTGACAATCAGATTGTTCTCAGGACCAAAAACAGCCGTCTCCACTGTGTCCTCATGTTCAAGGTCAGTGGCCATGAATCGATGAAACCCCTGTGAATTGGCCAAGAACACCCGCACGGATCTTCCAAAGCCTGAAATGGCAGGGACCAGTGTTATGCCTTTCATTCCTGGGGGAGCTTGAGTAATTCAATTGAGTCAGCAGAGTTTTTTGGGCCCCTACTATGTGCCAGTGGAAAGAATACAATGGTGAGGAAAAACACAGCCCTCATTCTCGCAGAGCCTACCACTGGGGGCAGAAGGATGACAGTGACCAGTATCTCACAGAAAAGCAGTGAAGTTACTTATTATCGGGCGACAATGAGTTTTCTGAGGATGGAGACTGCTTATTTGGGCTGTTCATGATATCCCAGAACCCAACACAGAGCTGGACACAGAGTAAATATGTTTTGAAGAAGGGAGGGAAGAAGGGGGGAAGGAGGGAGGGAGGGAGGAAGAAAAAAAACACGGTTATAATTTGTGATAAGGGCAATGGGGTCAGGGAACTGGGTGCCATGAGAAAATGTCACCCAGCCCAGCTGGACGTGGCTCAGTGGTTAAGCATCAACCTAGGATCCAGGCGATCAGGGTTCGATTCCCGGTCAGGGCACATGCCCAGGTTGCGGGCTAGGCAGGCGATCAATGACTCTCTCATTATTGATGTTTCTATCTCTCTCTCCCTCTCCCTTCCTCTCTCTGAAATCAATAAAGATATATTTAAAAAAAGAAAAAAAGAAAATGTCACCCAGACACATGTAGCAGAGAAGGCACTGTGAAGACAGAGGCAGAGGCTGAGATGTGGCTACAAGTTAAGGAATCACAAGGCAGAAGCTGGAAGAGGCCAGAAAGGATTCTTCTCTAGAGCCTGTGGAGGGAGCCAGCCCTGCCAACACTGTAATTTCAGACTTTCGGCTTCTGGAACCATGAGAGAAGAAATTCCTGTTGTATTAAACCATCATATTTGTGTGGTAGTTTGTTATGACATGTGAGCTGACTTTAGAGGGATGGGGAAGTGACAGGCACTGGAAGAGTGGGAATAGCATGGGGCAACCAGGAGGCAGAAAAGGCCTGGTGTGTCTGAGGAGGAGCAGAGGCCAGTGTGGCTGGAGCACAGTGAAAGGGGGAGATGAGGGAGAGAAAAGGTTGCCAGGTTTAGCAAAACAGCAACAGCACACCCGGTTAAGTGTGAATTTCAGATGAATGATGAAAAATTTTATTCATATAAGTATATCCCAAATGTTGTGTGGAATATACTTATACTGAATTTTTGATTTGCTGTTTATGTGAAATTTACCTGGGAGTTCTGTATTTTATCTGGCAACCCTGCCCAAGGGGACTTTCTCACTTGGTCTGGGTGAATGTTGTGTTGAGAGAACCCCTAGCAGGGAGGTGGGCAAATAAGGGCTACATCTCCTAACCAACAGGTTGGTTCTCAAAGCTGGATGGGAAAAATGTCCAGGCTCCTTCTTTTCATTGCCTGCTGAGAAGAGCCACACTTGAAGCCCAACTGCAACAAGTTTTTTGTGTTTTGTTTTGTTTTGTTTTGTTTTGGACATGCTTAGCAAGAGGAAGGGAGAGAGAAAGGGAGGAGGGGGGAGGGGAGGAGAGAGATACATTGATGTGAGAGAGAAACATCGATCGGTTGCTTTTGGAAAGCTCCCAACCAGGGATCAAACCCACAACCCAGATACATGCCCTGATTGGGAATCAAGCCAGAAACCTTTCGGTGCACAGGATAACGCACAACCAACTGAGCCACACCAGCCGGGTGATCTGTAACAAGTGTTTAGGTCGCTGAGCTCCTCAATGCCTATGGCCTCAGTCCTGACTCTATTTTGTGCCTCTACCTTTGTTTTTCTTTTTCCTTTCTTTCCTATTTCCTGTGCTACATTTTACACATACTTAAGCCACCTGATCTGCTTTTGGCAATAAGCTAGAGGGTATATATCAATCCATCATCATCGTTTGATCTGAGAGGATAAGTTTACCTATCAGCCCTGCACTCTCCAATAGGGTCACACGTGGCTATTAATGGAGCTGGTCCAAACCGAGATAAGCTGTAACTATAAAATACACACCAGATTTCGAAAACTTCACACAAGAATTTAAAAAATAATGTGAAATATACCATTAATGGTTTTTTATATTGATTTCATGTTGAATTTTTGGATGTATTGGGTTAAATATGATCTATTATTAACATAAAGGCCACCTGTTTCTTTTTACTTTTATAAATAAGGTCATGAGAACATTCACAATTATAAACATGGCTGACATTTGTGTTTCAAATTACTGGACAGCACTGATCTACAGTGTCTTTGACGCCTGGAAATGGCTTTGCAAAAATCAGGTCGATTTTAGGGCAGTGGAAATACTCTGTATGAGTCTGTAATGATGGATACATGCCATTATACATTTGCTCAAACCCATAAAATGTACAGAACCAAGAGTGAAAACGAATGTAAACTGTGGATTTGGGGTGAAGTGTCAATGTAGGATTACTGATTGTCAACGTGCCTCACTCTGATGGGAGATGTTGGTAATGCTGGCGCTATGCATGCGTGGGTGTAGGGGATATATGGGAAATCTCTGTACCTTCTGCTCAATTTGGCTGTGAACCTAAAACTGATCTGGGGGGAAAAAACAGTGCTTAAAAAAATCAGGTTCTGGGGTATATGTTAGTCATCTCCGCTAGGAAGCCTTCGAACTAAAGAAGGAAGCCCTGTCACGCACTCTCATGGCCCCTGATTCTTGTCTTTCTTGTGTCTACCTACATGTCCATCTTCCCTATTAGCCTGGAAGCCACTAAAGCAGGGGTTGTGTGGGTGGCTCACCCCTGAGTGTACCCCAGCCCCTCACCCAGCCTCACTCTATCCCTGTGACCATCTAACCACTCCCATTTCAAAGGTAATGAACCAGAAACCCAGAAAGGTTAGATTTGCCCAGAACAGGGGTTGGCAAACGACAGCCCGTGGGCCAGAACTGGCCGGCCACCTATTTTTTTGTATGGCCCATGAGCTAAGAATAGTTCTTACATTTTTCAATGGTTGAAAAAACTCAAAATGAGATTACTATTTCATGACATATTAAAATAATATGAAATTCAAATTTCAGCATATATAAAGAAAGATTTATTGGCACATTGCCGCACCCACTTGAAATATCGTCTGGGCGGCTTTTGCATTACAGGGCAGGGTTCAATAGTTGTGACAGAGACTCTCGGGCCCACAAAGCCAAAAATGTGTACTATGTGGCTCGTAGCAGAAAAATTTTCTGATCACTGGCCTAAGACTCTGCCTTTTTCCCAAGCCCCTTCCATTTCCAACCAGATTCAGAGCTTCCTCCTCATCACTCCCAGTGAGCTAAATGCTACCTGCGGCGAGAAGGGACTCGTCTTCAGAAACCACCAGGAACCCCACAGCTTCTGGAAGCTTGTCCAGCAGACTGTCTCCTTCAGAGGAAACCTGCACAAAGTCAAAGATTCCCATCAAGCATTTCCATAGGGTTAAGCGTTCAGGGTCAAGAGCTTCACACACGGCTCTGTTACTTACCAGCAATGAGATCCTAAGAAAATTCCTTAACCCCTGGGTGCCTCAGTTTCCTCATCTGTCAAATGGGTGACGATACCAGGACTTTCTCACAGGGCTATTGTGGGCCAAGAAGTGTGCAGAATGGAACCCCCACCCCCACCCCCGGGCACATAGTCAGCTCTCCCAAAGTGGCAGGTCTTATTTCTGTTGACGTTGTTGTTGTAACAAACTCGGGGACCCAGAGAACATTCTAGCATTTGTTTTCTGCCCCCAGAGGAGGTCTGGAGATCTCAAATAAAACCAAAACACAGGGTAAAGCCAGAGGAAGGAAGCACTTTCTTCCCATTCCCGAGTTGCAGAAATGAGTCTATTTCGTTCAAATCTAAGAGGGAGATTCATTCATTAACCCTGACTCTCAGCTCCAATCCAACTACTGAGTTTTGAGTGCCTGGCTGCCATCAGGCTGTGTGCCAAAAGCATTATGTTCATTACCTATTGGGGTGAGAGGGAACGGGACATGTGGACAGCCCAGGAAAGTGAGTCCTTTGCACCAGTTCAACCTAGGCTTTTAAAAATATTTGTTCAACATTTATTTAGCAGGTGCAGGAGAAACGAAATTTCTTTCTTTTTTTTAATTAAAAAAAATACATATCTTTTATTGATTTCAGAGAGAGGAAGGGAGAGGGAGTGAGAGAGAAACATCAATAAAAACATATAAAAAAAAAAAGAGAAAAAGAAATATCCAGTGCACACCATGAACATCTTTTCATCTTCCCTGTTACTCTTCCTTCTCCCCAGAAGAGACTGTTGTCCATTTGCATAGATTTTTACCTGAGCATCTTTTTGTGCATAATCCATCACAGTTGTTTTGCAAGTTGCTTTTCACTTAATGTATCTGGGGAAGCGGTTCTCAACTGGGGAGCAATTTTGCTTCCCCAGAGGACATTGGGCAATGTCTGGAGACATTTTTGGTTGTTAAGTTGGGGAAGATACTTTGCATCTAGTGGGTGGAAGCCAAGGATGCTGCTAAACACCCTGCCGTGCATAGCACAGCCCCCCACAGCAGAGAAGGATCTGGCCCCAAATGTCAACAGTGCCAGGGTAGGGGTTAGCACAGCAGTTAGGACCATGGATCCTAGAGCTAGACTGCTTGAGTTCAAATCCCATCTGTGACACTCTCTGTGCCTCAGTTTACCTATCTGTAACAAAGCAAATGGCAGCAGCTACATTGGCATTGCTTCGAGGGATAAATAAGTTAACAAATAAAAAAGTGCCTGAAAGAGTGCTGAGTACACAGTGAGCACTAACCTGAAAATTTGTAATTTTCATGAAAGTAGCTCTAGTCCTGGAGTTGACAAACCTTTCCTGTAATGGGCCAGATAGTAACTATTTTAGACTTTGTGGCCATATAGTCTCAACTTTGCTATTATGGCACCAACCCAGCCATAGACAACATATAAACAAACGGGTGTAGTGTGCCAATAAAACTTCATTTATGGACACTAAATGAAGTTTAATGGAACTAAAAGATGGAATCCATAGAATTTTCACATCACAAGATATTTTTTAAAAGTTTTTTTCAACTACTAAAATTAGAAAAGCCATTCTCAGTTTTTGGTCTACACAAAAACAGCCCATGGGCCACAGTTTGCTGACCACTGCTCAAGGCTATCTGATTTTTTTATAGCTACATAATCTTCCATAGTATAGATATTCCTAAATTCATTTAACCACTTTTCTATAGATGGACATTTGAGATCATGTCAATGTTTTCCTATTATATAGAGAGCTGTAGTAAATGCCATCCTCTAGGCTGGTCACATTTTTAAATAATGGGTATATTCCTGAAAAATCTTGGGTAACATAAAACATGCCGAATTTGAGAGGAATTTCCCCATAGAATTGATAAAGGATAGTAGGTGTTTCTGCCTACCAGGTATTGATACTGACATGAGTGTAAACACAGTCTACTATTCATGAGATGCTGAACATATTTTAAAATGATTTTGCATTTTCCCTATTTCAAATTTGCTCAGAAAATGTAACTGAATACTTTTATGCTCGTATTTCAAATTTACCTAAGTAAAATTCACATAAAATGTAGCCATGCTGTGTTTACGTTTGTGTACACATGTCCAAGTATTTAGGATAGGTTCCTGGAAGCAGAATTGTTGGGTTCAATGTCAATGTGACTTTTTAATCTTGAGAGACACTGCGAGATTGCTTTCCCAAGAGCTCGCCAATTTATATTCCCACAAGGAAGGTGAAATAGTGTCCAGGAAATGGATTTTCTTTTCATAAAAATATACACATTTATGTTCAAAATAAGAGCTCCATTACATGCACTTTGCTGAACCAGATAAATCTTGGGAGATGTTTTTTTAAAAACATAAACATTAAGATAATAAAATAAAGCTCCCAGCCCTAGCAGGTTCGGCTCAGTAGTTAGAGCATCGGCCCATGGACTGAAGAGTCCTGGGGTTTGATTCCTGGCTAATGGCACGTACCTCAGTTGCAAGCTCAATCCTCGGCCCCAGTCGGGGTGCATGTGGGAGGTAACCAATCGATGTGTCTCTCTCTGTCCCCCTTCCTCTCTCTCTGAAAAGCAACGGAAAAAATATCCTTGGGTGAGGATTAAAAAAAAATTTTTTTTTCATAAATAAATAAAGCTCCCATTCCTGGTATAAGCATTGCTCTATGCAGAAGTCAGTTTCAAAGTTGCACTGAATTGCAATGACCAAAGGCAGGTCACAGCGCAGAGTTGGTGCCATTATCTGGAGTTTCCCCTTGCAACCGGCGTGTGCAACTCCACAGCTGTACTCATAAGTGTTTTTGTTTCTATTAAAGCAGGATGGGGTCCTACTTACATTTCAAAAATTCTTATTGTATGTTTCATGTTATTTCAATACCAGACTCTTGGTTAACATATGCATGATCTTCATTTCCTGGCTTGCAGGTCTAGTGGCTCTGCATCTTGAGTTTCACTTGGACTTAAATATTTCAGGGCCAGCTTTGATGAAGAGTGATGGTTGGATACCACTCAGGAACTTTGGTGCAAGGAGACTACTTTTCTCAGGACCAAATAGTTCTGGAGTCTTTGGGTACCTGCTCGTTCAGCCTTCCCTGTGCTCTGACTTTCTAGGGCACAGAGAGCTTTGAGCTGAGCTTTCTCTTCTAGTTACTTTTTCTGATGTTCTTCCTTCGTTAAGCTTCCATCTGGTATTATATCCCTTCAGCCTGAATAACTGCTTTTGAGCATCTCTTATAGTGCCGATTTGATAGAGACAAATTGTCTCAGCTTTGCTTGCCCAAAAATGATAATAATAAGAACTATAAGAGCTGCCCCAGCCATAAATAGGGGGACACGTTTGTGGAGCTCCCTACAAGTGATGTGTGCCCACTGCAGGCTTTTCTAACCAAGGGCACTATCATCAATAGACTTGGGAATGACAGAACAGCAGCCTTCAAGAATAGAAGAATAGCCTTCAGAATTGAGGGGATGGGGATGGGGCACCAATCATGAGTTATAAATGTAGAAATCTGAGTTTAACTAGCACCGTATTTCCAATTCACTCCAGTGACATCTTACTGGTTGGAAATCTGAGCAGGTGCCCATCTATCCATCCCTTGTCCTGTCTCTGGATATAGGTGCCATTTCTGCCACCACCGCCCATTTTACAAATGAGGAAACTGAGGCTCAAAGAAGGGGATGAGCTTGCCCAAGAATACAACTAGTTAGAGGCAGAACTGGGATTTTCAAACTTAGGTGTGTTTACCCCCCAAGGATATTACTGACGGATATTGCTGAAAGTGATCAGTAAATGGAGAAATAACATTAATCATCCAAGGGATCTGATAAAAGAATTGAGATTCTCTTTCATTATTGTGTTTGCTGCCCTGATTGCTCAGGGAAGCTATGAGGCCATGAGGTTCAGAAGTGTGGAGCTTTGGGCTGATTCTCTAGTGGCCATATTCCTCCCCTCCTCAAACTCTCAGCTCCTCAGCACAGCATACAAGACCCTCCATGCCCCTTTACCGTGATGACTCTCTTTTCCGTAAAATGCCAGGCATGTCTTACCTCACCACCACCACCACTATTCCCTCTATCTTTCCCTTTCCATCTTGGATATCCTTCTTGTTGCAAGGATGCCTCCCCAGGGGAGCCTTCCCAGATCACCTCTTCCGGAAGTATTTGTTCCTGCCCCGTCCAACACACTACCTCTGCCTCTACTGACGACAGAGTCTGTTCCTCTTAGTGTGGCTATATGTCATTGGCAAGCTCATCTCCTTCTCTAAATAAGTTTTGTTTTTTTTTTAATTGATTTTTAGAGAGAGAGGAAGGGGGGGAGAGAGAGAGAGAGAAACATCAATATGAAATGAAACATCGGTTGGCTGCTGCCTCCTGCACGCCCCCTACCCGGGATCAAGCCCACAATCTGGGCATGTGCCCTGACCGGGAATCGAACTGGCAACCTTTTGGTGCACAGGACAACGCCCAAACAACTGAGCCACACTGGCCAGGGCGTAAGTTGAGTTCCTGAGGATGCAGTTTGGCTCCTGTACCTTCTACAGCCCCTCCAGGGCCTGGTGCGATGCCCTTGTTTCTCCACCTATGACCCCGATAGAGCTTGATGGGGTGCTCCAGCCATCTCCCTTCAAGGTTCTCCTCCATGCCTGAAGGTGGCTTGCCGCACACCTGCAGCTCTGCGCCCGGGCGGTGTTTCTTCTGGCTCCTCCCCCCGTCTCGCCATCACACTCGGCCTCTGTGAACGCTCTCGGGAGCGGCCAGCCACTGCCGGGGCTGGTGGGCAGACAGTGCCCCAGCTCCTGGCTCCTTGGTGGGGACAGCTCTAAAGCACGTCCTTACACCGTCTCCTACAGCACCCCCAGCAGGACCGAGTGCCAAAGACTGCCCACATTGGCCAGCCCCCAGGAGACGCCACGAGATGTTTCCTGAACTGCACTGAACTGTGAATCTCTAGGGTTAGGAAGCCAAGTGCCACTTGTTAAAAGGTCAGAGGTGAGGTGGTTTCTCCCAGCCTCCGGGACATCTGAGCACACTGGAGCTGAGTGAGGGTTGGCATCGTAATTCGGGAAAGTCGCTCACCAAGGAGATGGAGCCCTTGCTGAAGCCAACAACTGTCCATCCTGGCTTCTGGAGCGAGGCCCCGCAGACAGGTGTTTCTTCTCCGGCACTGGCCAAGCGCCGCTTCCCTCGCGCCTTCCCCGTGGCTGAGCCCCACGCGCTGACCGCGCCGCCCTGGGACACGGCCAGCAGCGTGGCCCGCGAGGCCAACACGGCCGTGCACGCCCAGGGCTCGGCGGCGTCTCCCCGGATACGGAAAAGCAGCTCTGCAGTTTCCAGATTCCAGGCGCTGACCTAACAGAGGGATGAAAAGGAAGAAAAGCTCAGCAGGACGCCTCGGCTGCAAGTTTTCCAGAGTCCAATGCAAGGCCTATTCTTTTTTATAGTTCATGCATTTGATTTCCAACACTCTGCTGGTTTCAAATATAAGGGGGTCGGAGGGAGGTCTCCTGAATTGGATTCTGGAAGAACAAAAGGACATCTATGGGAAGTTTGATGAAATCCAAATAAAGCCTGGAAACAGGTTAATAGAAATGATTAATATTAATGTCTTGGTTTTGACAAATGTAGTTATGTAAGATGTTTACATTAGACAAGGCTGGATCAAGGGCACGTGGGAACTCTTTATAATATCTTAAAACTTTTGCATAAATCTAAAATTGCTGCAAAACAAAAAATTTTTAAAATAGAAAAAAAGCCAGCCATACCATATGCATTGACATATATGCCCATTACAAATAATTATTGATTAAAGCGGTTTTCCTGTTTAACCTCCCCCCAAAAATGTATCTTTTTATCAGCAGTAACCATTTAAATAGTAAACATTTGCCCATTAATTTTACTTATGGGGTTTATGTTAAAGAAATAAGAAAAGATACACACAAAAATATATGCATAAGGAAAGTTATCTCAGTTATTTGAAAGCTTAAAGAACTGGATACAACCTATATGACCAACAGAAAGGGATTAGTTAAATAAACTATAGTGGAGCCATGCAATGGAATCTTATGAAATCACTAAACATGCTCTTTTTGAAGAATGTTTAAGGTTATGAGCCAATGAAATAGCTTTATAAAACTGCACATATGGTTTTATCCCGATTTTGTTTTATACACATATGCACTTGCACACACACAAACACCACATAAAGTAAAATCATGTAAATGTTTACAGTGCTTAATCATGTAAATGTAATCTTTGAGATTATCTATTATTATTCATTATTTCTTTATTGTTGTTTCCAAACCTTTGCCGATAACAAAGAGATTTCTATAATCAGTTTTGAAATCAACCGACACTTCTCTAATATTTAAGCCTGCACTGCCCAATAAAAATATAATGCAAGCCACATGTGACTAAATTTTTATCAGCCGCCTTTGTTACCTTTGAGCTAGATGCTGAATACACAACCTTCTTTGCTTCATCCACGTGAAGGCTACAGATCTGAGGTTCAGTGGGAACTTTCGAGTCTCCATCACAAATGGTGAATTTCTCCTGGCCAGAGACTAAGTTCCACAAGCGCAGAGTGCGGTCCTTGGAGGCAGAGATGGCCTGAGTCCCTTTGGCAAACACTTTTACACACCTTACCTCTCCTGCAGCAGACCAGGGTGGGGGAGAGTATATTAACTGGGCATACTTTAACCTTCCAACTACCAAAATGCCTGTTGTCTTGGAAATTCCCTGCTTTACCAAAGAAAAGATGGATGGATTTGAATATATCCGTATTAGAAATAATGGAATGTGGCAAAGTTAAAGTGGGAGTGTAACAACGTAACTGCCCAGGTGTTGAATCTGTAATAAACAGAAATTATTGAAATAAATAAAAGTTGAGCATCATCCAGGAAGTGTAATGAAAACAAGGTAAAATTATAGGAGATTATGTAATTTTGGAGAGATATTAAAACATGAAATTTCAAAGATATAAAGCGGGGAAATTAACCAACTGGATTACATAAAAATGTAAAACTTCAGGGGAGTAACTGGAAGGTATTTGACAGATTGGGAGAAAATACTTGCAGTATATAATATACATGGAGTCAACAAGCAAAGTTCTTACAAATAAGCGAGAAAAATGCAAATAACTTACTCTCAAATTAGACAAGGAATATAAACAGGAAATTGATATAAAAAGTACAGTAGACAATAAGCATTAGGAAATGATGCCCAACCTCATAGTCACCACAAAAATGCAAGGTGAAATACCAATACCATCATATTGGCAAACATTTTATAGATTAATTGCTGGAGTGCTGGCAAAGATATAAGAAATCAGTTCTTCTCCTATTTGCTGAGTTGTTGGGAGTTTAAGTTGATATAAATTTGTAAGAGGGTAATTTGGTACCATTTTTTAAAAGCTAAAATGTGCAATCTTGGTTTTGATAATACACTATAATTATGTAAGATGTTGCCATTCAGGTGAAAAAAGGGTACACAGGAACTCTCTGTACTATTTTAGTTGGCAACTTTTTGTGAATCTATAAGTACTTCAAAATAAATAGCTAAGAAAAAGAGGAATAAAGGAAAGTGTTCATACAATCTGACTCAGAAATCCCACTTGTAGAAATGTGTCTTATAGAAATAATAGCTTAAGTGTGTGAAGATGTAGGAGGACTTTAATTGCATCATTGTTTGTATAAGAATAGTATGCAGGCATTAAAAGTAATAAGATGAATGTATATATACAATGACTGGACCATGATAATAATTATTTCTATAACAGCCAGTACTTATGGAGTGCCTTGTATATGCTAAACATAGTTGTAGGTGGTTTATATGCATTAAAATCCTTTAATCCTCATAACAACTCTGTGAGATATGACTATTATCCCATTATACAGATGTGGAAACTGAGGCTCAGCAGAATAACTTATCTAAAGCCACATGGTTAATAAGTAATGGAGCCCTGATTTGAACCCAGAGACCAAGCTCTCAATTACTACAAAATATTGTTACAATATATTGTGATAAAAGCAAGTTGCAGCAGAGTATATAAAATAGGATGATCTGATTTTTGACAAAAACTCAAAGTACATGAGCCTATAGAGAGTTATGTTGGCATAAACCTAGAGAAAATTTGCTGTTGGCATATAACAAACTGTGAACACTGATCACTCTGAGGGGAGACTTACAGGGGGAGAGACTAAAGGAAGAGAGTTTTATTTCTTTATAATTCAAATGCCAACAAGACAGTGGGTGATTTTTATTTGTTGCAATTTGGGTATTTTCAAGCAAAATTTTTATAAATAGTAATGCTTTACAATATATCCCCATAGAGAACACTATATTACTGTTAACATGAATTAGAGATATATTCAGAAGAGCTGCCCAGCTCAGCGAATTGCCAATTCACAGAAGGTGAGCTAAATAAGCAGCTATTGTTTGAAGCTACTATATTTTGGGGTGTTTTGTTATGCAGTGATAGCTAACTGGTGCAGGATCAAAGCTGAGGTTTTGATACAGAGAAGTGAATTGGTAGTGAAGGGGTTCTGAGGACCGACTGACTGATGTGGACACCAGGAAGAAGGTGATCCTAACCCACTTCCCGAGCCTCACCTGTGTGTCCAGTTAGGATGTGGATCGCCTGCTGCTCTTCCATATCCCACACAGCCACGATGCCATCCTGGGTGCCCACCACCAGCAGCTTCTCTTCCAGGCTCCATGCCATACTGGTGATGCCTGCAGCCCACAAAGACAACAGTGAGGACATCAGCTCCCATGTATAAGTGCTCAGCCATGAGATCCTCTAATGGGTCCCCACTTCGCAGATAGGGAAACTGAGGCATGGACAGATTCAGCCCCTGACCAGAGCCACACATCTAGGAAATAGCAGAGGCAGGACTTCCGAAGCCAGAGCTGTCAGAAACCAGATTCAGATCTCGGCTGTAATGTTTATGTTGCTCTTAGGGACTAAAACATAGCTTGGTCATAAGTGTCTCTCTAGTTCATCAGTTCTCATCCAGGGGCATGTCTGTTCCCCGGACTGTTATGTGAGAGAGAAATGAACTATTTTATTTTATTTTAGCCACTGCTATTTTGGCCTTTGTTATAGCATCTGAACCTGTATCCTAACAAATACACAGTGTTTTCCATTAAACCAGATTCAGTCTCAGAATCCTCCTCAATACAACATTCCAGTGGCTGTCCCTAAATTGATTATTCCATTAATTGTACTTAGTGGTGCTTAGATTTTCTATTTGGGAAGCACTATTCCCTACAAGGCAATGTGGCATAGAAATGTCCTCAGTTGCAATAACTGACATTTGAACCACAAGCTAATCGTATTCAGTGGCCTCCCGATTAATGCAAGAGGTTGTGGGTGAGCAAAAAAAGGGATAGATGAATGGAGGTGGATTGGTAGATAAGTGGATAGATAGATGGCTAGTTAGATGAGTGGGTGAGTGAATAGATAGGAATTAGAGTGAATAGATGGGTAGAGAGATGAACCAACTGATAGATGGGTGGGCAAGCTCATGGATGGCTGAGTGTATGGGTGGGTGGAGGGGTGAGTGGATGGAAGACAGCCAGGCAAGGAAAATAGTAAGCTAAGTGGTGAGGATAGAGGGGTGGAAGGAAGGATAACTAATGGAAGCATGTATGGTGATGGGTGGAAGGAAGGAAGGAAGGAAGGAAGGAAGGAAGGAAGGAAGGAAGGAAGGAAGGAAGGAAGGAAGGAGGAAGGAAGGAAGGAGGAAGGAAGGAAGGAAGGAAGGAAGGAAGGAAGGAAGGAAGGAAGGAAGGAAGGAAGGAAGGAAGGAGGGAGGGAGGGAGGGAGGGAGGGAGGGAGGGAGGGAGGGAGGGAGGAAGGAAGGAAGGAAGGAAGGAAGGAAGGAAGGAAGGACAAATTGATGATGAATGGAGAGAGTGAAATTCTCTTGTCCCACTGACATTCTGGGGTCCTCGGGAATCTATAAGTTCCATCAGCCTCTCAGGGGCAGTCAGGCACTAGTCCTTAGTTTCCGGACTTACTAGCATCGGCCTGTAAATTGTAGAAACTCTCTGTAAGATGGGCACTGAATTCTTAGAGACAAGACCCCTGAGGCAGTTGGCATCCCCTTACTCTGGGCTCATTAGCAGTCTTCACACTAGTAACCTACAGTTTCTGTGGGGAGAGAGCAAGTCAGCATGAGACAGCAGGGGCAGCCCTGGTGGCACCCTCGGGCCTTCAGACTGGCAGAGGGGAGCCCCAGAGAGTAGCTTGAAACAACTGCCCTCCAGTGCCCCCAGGCCAGAGGGAACCTGGCAGGACTTTTGCTGTACTGGGGAGACCCACCTTTGTGACAGCCAGTGAGGGTCGCCCTGAGGGGTCCTCCTGGGGGCTGGAGGAATCCTACGAGAGGCACCAGCACAGGGTGTGGGCTCTCCCGGAACCAGCTCTGGGCCTGTTGGCACAGCTGTCCCACCAGTGCCGGATGCGAGGTGGCGAAGAAATGGAGTCTGGCCAGGATTTCTGTATACAGGATGCTCCTCTCTGCAACAAAGGGGACTCCAGTTAAGGGGAGGGGCACCGCTTTCCTAGGGCAAGGACCCCCCCCCTTCGCCCATCGTCTTCTCCTGCCTGTTATCCAGATACTTGTGCCCCCAATTCAAGCACACTGGGTGGTTCCAGCCTTTGGGCCTCTGCCTGGAATGTGTCCTCCCCCTCCCCTTTCTCACGAAACCATCTCATTC
This sequence comes from Miniopterus schreibersii, assembly GCF_964146895.1. Lineage (NCBI taxonomy): Eukaryota > Metazoa > Chordata > Mammalia > Chiroptera > Miniopteridae > Miniopterus > Miniopterus schreibersii. The sequence goes on along the minus strand of NC_138105.1, from coordinate 73,007,389 downwards.
TCATCTTAGCTCAAAGGTCACTTCTGAACAAAAGCATCCTTCATTCCAACCCTCCAGCTCCCACAGTCCCCAGCTCAGGTCTTATCACAGTTGCAATCTGGCACTTCTTTGTGTGTTTATTTAATGGCCCAGCCACCTCCACTACCTCTGAGCTGGAGTTTCCTGAAAACAGGAATAATGTCTGTCTGTTCATTGCTGCGTCCTTACTGCCTAGAACCTTATAGACACCCAACAAGTCTTTGTTAGAGGAATGCTGATCATTTCCCCAGCACTTCACAGTTAGATCATGTATTGGTTTCCCACGGCTGCTGTAACAGATGACCACAAATTGGATGGCTTAAAACAACAGAACTTTATTCTCTCCCAGTTCTGGAGACAAGAAGTCCAAAATCAAGGTGCCAGCAGGGCAGTGCTCCCTCTGAAGGCCCTAGGGGAGGATCCTTCCTTGTCCCTTCCGTCTTCTGGGGGCTCCAGGCATCCTTGGCTTGTGGTTACATCACCCCAATCTCTGCCTCTGCCTTCACACAGCCTTCTCATCTCTGTTTCCTCCATGTTTTCTCCTTTTCTGTTTCAAATCTCTCTCTGCTTCCTTCTTATAAGGATGCTTGTGATTTCATTGAGGGCCCAACTAGATAATCTGGCGTGAGCTCTCCATCTCAAGATCCTTAATTTAATCACAGCTTTTGTTATACAAGGTGATTGTCACAGGTTCCAGGGATTAGGAAGTGAATGTATATATTTTGTGTGTGTGCATGTGTGACAATTTTTTCTGCCTACCACACAGAGGTATCATCAGTATTATCCCGAGTTAATAAAGGGGAAAATTGGGGCGCAGAGAGATTAAGCAATTTGCACAAGGTCACACAGCCAGTCAGAGGCAGGAATCTGACCTAAAGAGTTTGATTGCAACAGTGAGTAAAGACCAGGGACACTGAAGGGGGACAGTTTTTTTGTTCCTGTTGTTGGGGACCAGGACAATGGTGGCAATGCCCTGTGCTTTGGTTTGCTCCAGTGGGTAAAATTGGACAGGACTAGGACTGAAGGCAAGTGCCTTACTCATCATGAGTGCAAAGTTTAAGGTGGCTCCTATAAGCTCAACCATCAAGATAAATATTATTTTAATGACATATTTTAAAAATCAAAATGAATGTATCTAAAACCTATGATGAACAAAATATAGTCTTTTAAATAAAAACAGGGTAAGAAATGGCACCACACCAAACCTTCCTGGAGCCTGAGGCAATAGAAGTCAGGAATATCCTCCACCCATTTTTAGGAGCCATTGAAAGTTCTGGAAGGTGCAGAGAACATGTGGTTGCCCAGCTGCATCATCTGGTGGCAACATTTGTTTCTATACCTCCTTGTGCTGGGGGAGCCACAAGTTGCCAATCAAGGATGCTGCAAAGAACATGCTGTGTTGGGGCTTTTAATTCTTCCCTTGAATTAGGCCGTTGTGCCCAAGGCTGTTTTCCTGGGAAATCACTCCCTGTGGGATATATAACTCCTGGTGAGCATGAATATGTGAGAAATGCATAACTAATGGTGGACACCAGTGCCTTCCACTTGGGTGGGACCCTAGACACGCTTTGGTTCAATCCCACAATTCACAGGTGATGGAAGCTGAGGCTCACTACAGAAATGGCTCGTCCAAGGCTGTTCACATCTACAATAATGATGTAGTCATATGACAGTAACGGGCCCTTGATGGCACCATGGGGACAGGTTCTGCATGAACTGACTCACCTACCCTTCCAGGCAGTTCTAGGTGGGAGGACCAATCATCATCTCATTTTGCAGATGGGAAAACTGAGGACTGCAAGACAGGGGTGGGGTGGGGAGGGTAAGGGACTTGCAAGGTCACACTACCAGTAAGTGGCAGAGCCCTGATTTAAATCTACACAGTGGGCCTCAAAACCCAGGCTCTTGGTCAGTACTGGTCTATGTGTAGGGATACAGATTTGGCAGGGAGCAAATGGATGGCACCCCTACACTCATGGAGCTCAGTCCGGTGGGGCAGACACATGATGCAAAAGAAAACAGCAGAAACAATAAGAGCTAAGACAGATGGAAGCCGGGTGCAGTGATGAAAATTCAGGGGCTGGGGGACAGGGGGTTGTCCGGCTTCAGTGGTGACTGGACAGACTTCTTGGAGAAGCAGCATTTGGCTGAGCGCTGAGGGAGCCATGGGAGGGATATAGAAATTCAGCACCTTTATAAAACCCTCTGATCAAAACCTGGTGGTATTTGTGTGAGAAAAGCCATCCTGGTCACATCACATTCATTAGAAGGCTTTTTTAAAAACCAGAATATAACAAGTGTTGGTGAGGATGTGGAGGAACTGGCATCCCTGGGCACTGTTGGTGGGATTGCGAAATTGTGCAGCTGCTATGAAAAACAGTATGGAAGTTCCTCAAAAAGTTAAACATAGAATTACTATATGACTCAGAAATCCCACTTCTGGGTATATACCCAAAAGAATTGAAAGCAGCCTTGAAAAGATAGTTGTACACCCATGTTCACAGCAGCATTTTGCACAACACAAGTGCCCATCAATGGGTGACTGGATAAACAAAATGTGTGTATCCGCCCAGTGGACTATTATTCAACATTCAAAAGGAAGGAAATTCTGATACACACTATGGACATGGGTGAAATTTGAGGACGTTATGCTGAGTGAAATATGCCAGTCACGAAAGGGCAAATACTGTGTAGTCCCACTTATATGAGGTCCCTAGAGTAGTCAGATTCCTAAAGACAGAAAGTAGATGGTAGGTGCCAGGGCTGGGAGATGGGGATGGGGAGTTAGTGTTTAATGGGGACAGAGTTTCAGTTTGGGAGGATGGAAAGTTCTGGAGATGGATGGCTGCACAGCAATGTGATTGACTTAATGCCACTGAACTGTGCACTTAAAAATGATTATGATGGTAAATTTTATGTCATATGCATTTTACTACAATTTTAAAAAACAAAAACAAACAAATGCCATCCTGGACAGAGCATCAGCTAGGGCTCAGAGGTTCCTCAGTCTCTGGGGCAGCCCAGTGACTTGTCCTGAGAACTGAGAATGATTTTTACAGATCAATGTTTGTAATCAATGGGATGATGGAAACATGGCCTTTGAACCACAATTAAGCAAAATATTATTCCCCAGAACAAAATTCCCTCACCTTTCTCATTAGTAGACCTGAGTTACCAACAAGTCATGCTCAATTATTATAACTATATTTTTAATTTTATCAATACAAAAATCTGTGGGCATGTGTTTTCTCGTTATATTAAGTAATGACATTATTTCCTTGATTTTACTTGAAATATCACCTATGTGGTCCCTTCTAGGAACAGGTGCTGGGTGGGGTAAGCGGATAGGCCCTGCTTTGGTAGTTTTCACTCCAAAATATTCTCGGATTCAATTTATAGTTCTAGAGGCTGGACTGGGAGAAACACCAAAGGTGTAGACGGGAAAGGTGTGGGGTTAATAAAAGTCCAGCTGATGGCTCAGTGAGGAGAATGGGCTCCTAGTGGTCTGTACAGAGCGGCCCCCCTGCCAGGCCAGCCCCACTCACCCATGCCCCGGAGCTCCAGGGCCGGGCGGCACAGCTGGAGGGCTTCTCGGACCAGGCCCACCTCGGGACAGTCCACGTGAGGGGCACACAGGTCAAAATCATCCAACAGGCTCTCGATGCCTCCGGAAACACCTCGGCAGGAAATCCAGTTCATGCTGCCTGCGGGGAGAAGGGGGGCTGTGGGGAGCACATTCTTCCCTCCAGCCCTTACCTCTTCAATTCTCCCAGGGGTTCTCACTCTTGGCACTGCTGACACTGGGGCTGGGTGATCCTCTGTGGTGGGCGTCCTGTGCACTGCAGGGTGTTGCGTAGGATCCCTGGTCTCCACCCACCAGATGCCAGTAGCATTCCCCCAAAGTTATGATCATCAAAAACATCAACATTGCCAAGTGTCCCCTGGGGGGCAGAATCACTCCTGGTTGAGAATCACAAGGATGAATGAGTGATGATAGATAGATAGATGATAGATAGTTGATAGATAGATGATAGATAGATAGATAGATAGATAGATAGATAGATAGATAGATAGATAGATAGATAGATGATAGATAGATAGATGATAGATGATAGATAGATAGATAGATAGATAGATAGATAGATAGATAGATAGATAGATAGATAGATAGATAGATAAATAGATGGGGAGACAGAAAGAAGGATGAATAGATAGATGATGGATGGACAGATATAAAGATGATAGACATAGATGATAGAAAGAGAGAAATGATAGACAAACATAGATGGTAGTTAGAGATAGAGATGATAGATAATAAATAAACAAAAAGAAAGATGGATGGATGGATATAAAGATGATAGAAAGGTAGAGATGAGAGAGATAGAAATGATAGAAAGACAGCTCTGATAGGTAGATATGGTAGAGAGGTAGATATAACAGATAGACAGAGCTGGTAGATAAACAGAGAGAGACAGTGGATGGTATATTGATAGACAGACAGGGTCTCTCTCAATCTAAGGCTGACTTTCTTACCCTCTGCACTATCAACTAGCACTAGATGCCAGCAGCACCCGCTCCCTGAGTCTTGACAACCAAAATATCTCCAGACATTGCCAAGTGTCCCCTGGAGAGGAGGTGCAGAACCACACCACATGAGACCCAGTGCCCTAAGAGAAGCCAAGCACATTGACTTTTGCCCTTCACTCTTCCCTGGCTCTGGAAAGGGGGAGCACCGCAGAGGGTCGAGACGTGCCCAGGGCTTACCCAGCACCTCCTGCTTCAGCTCCTCGATGCGGCCCGAGTGGAGCAGGTGATAGGGCAACTCCTTCAGCTTCCGCAGGTTTGCAACAGTATCTGAGAACCACAGGGGTTGGGGGGCCACCTGCAGAGGAGGAGGGGATGGCAGCCAGGCTGCTACCAAATGAGTTCATTCATTCACTCCACAAACATAGGCCAGGCTGGGCACCATGTGATGCTGGAGGGAATGGGGACACAATTCCAGGCAGAGATGTCCTACAGCTACCACAAGCTGGGCTGGGGTAGAGGGAGGGATGTGGGGTTCAGGGAATCTAAGGACATTGGAGCAGAGCCTCAGAGGATAAGTAGGAGTCTGTCTGGTGAAATGCATCAGAAAACAATAGGATTCCTGGGCAAGGGAATGGCATATGCAAAGGTCCAGAGGTGAGAGAGCAGAATGAGAGTTTGGGGAGGGCTGAATTATAGAGCATAGTGGGCAGTCATGGTGGGAAATGAGACTAGGGAGTTTGTAGACAGAAGATCATGAATATCAGGCTGGGGAGGTTGGACAGGACACAGAGGTTCACTGGGGAGCCATGGGAGGTGTTAGAGGAGAAGCATGGTCAGTTGCATTGTCAGAAGCATTCCTGAGGAGGGTGGACTGAAGCAGGAGGTCCTGAGGCTGGGAAGCCAGGAAGGAGTACAGGCCATGTCCCAGAGGGAAAGGATGAGACTGAGCCTGCAGGGGTTCTGGGCACAAGGGAGAAGATCTGTGTCATCAGAGAGGAGAAAGGGTAGCACCAAGAAACAATTAGGCCCGGCCCTGCCTCTGGCCTCCCCTGTCCATCCCGGGAGACAAAGAAAAAAGTAAAAATCTATGACAACAAAGGACTTACAAGTGTATTTGCTAGTTGTAATCAACATGCTAATTAAGGAAGATATTGAAGTCATGGGAAGCTGACGGAAGAGCCCATGGGAACTCAATTTGCAACTCCTCTGTAAATCTAAAATGATTTCAAAACTAAAGTTCTTAAAAACTTCTAAGTTCTGCCTCAGAGGGAAGGGAACATGAAGTAAAGAACAAGTAATCAAGAAGAGAGAAAACCCTAAAAGGCTTCCTGAAGGAAGCGGCATTAAAGATGGGTCTTCCCGTGTTTGAGAGGGGGCAGCACACTAGCTGAGGAGGCCAAGTCTTAGAGCTCCTGGGCATAAAAGAAGAAAGACTGGAAGGAAAAGTGTGAATAGTGGCTTGGTTTTGCCCGCACAGTGGGGTGGAGGTGGAAGGTGGGGAACAGGGGTGTAGTCACCTCACCTTGCGGTCTAAGTTCAGGGGCTTCCCCACCAGTGGCAGGGTGATGAGTTTCTTGGTGCCCTGGCTCCAGGCCCCCAAGAAGAAGTCAGCCAAGATTCCGTGCCTCTTGGCTTTCTCAGGCTCCAACAAGTAGCGCTCTCGGACCACCTCAGCCAGCTCTCTGCGGAGAGGGGACATGGGCTAGTGGGCCTGGGGGACCTGGCAAGCTCAGAGTTGGCCACCAGCCTTCCAGGATGCAGTTCCCAAATGCAGGTCCATCCTAAACCACCATCCATATGCTCACTAAGTCTTTTGACCACTTGTCCTATTTGCTACCTAACATTTATCTCTAAATCAGCCCATCTTTTTCCCCCTCAAATAAACTTACTTTAAAAAGGATCCTTTGGGCCCAGCTAGGCGTGGCTCAGCAGTTCAGCATTGACCTAGGATCCAGGAGATCGCAGTTCTGATTCCTGGTTAGGGCACATGCTCAAGTTGCAGGTTCGATCCCCAGTGGGGGCAGCCAATCAATGACTCTCTCTCATCATTGATGTTTCTATCTCCCTCTCCCTTCCTCTCTTTGAAACCGATAAAGATATATTTTTTTAAAAAAAGGAACCTTTGGGCTCCTCCTATTAAACATAAAATAAGTTTCTATATACCCAGCAATTCCATTCCTGGAATTATGTACAGTGTATATATCTATTCCAAGTACATACTAAAAAAATGGAAAAACTTGTATACTCAAGTTCATAGCAGCACAATTCACACTTGCAAAAGGTGGAAACAGCCCAAATAGCCATCAGGGGATGAACAGGTAAATAGTGATACATCCATACAATCATAAAGAGGAATGAAGCTTCGACACACACTATAACATAGGTGAATCTTGAAAACATGATGCTGAGTGAGAGAAGCCAGACACAAAAGGCCACACGTTATATAATTCCATTGATACGAAATGTCCAGAACTGGTAAATACACAGAGACAGAAAGCAGATTAGTGGTTGCCAGGGGTTGGGGGGAAATGGGGAGTGACTGCTCATGGGGATGGGGTCTCCTTTGGGGCGATGAAAGTGTTCTGGAACTTCTTAGAGGGGATGATTGCACTGAGAATGTACTAAGTGCTACTGAATTGTACACTTTAAAATGGTGAATTTTATATGTGAATTTCTCCTCATAAAAAAACAAGTTAGTTGTGTTCGAGTCAGTGCATGGAAACCCTTGAATGCTGTGCCAAGTGGATTTGACTCCCTGGGAATGGGAAGAGAAGAGGACCTGGGTTGAAGAGCCTGATCAGTGAGTTCTTGCTCTTGGGCACCCAGGCAGCACCACCTCCGCTCCACACCTACCTGTGGGCAATGGCCAGAAGCGTGAAGCCATCCACGGGTCGCCTGGCCAAGCAGTTTCCCAGATCACGACGAAGCCTCACCCACAGCAGGGGTGGGAAACGCAGCAGCTCCTTGGTGGGTGGCGTCCAGTCCTGGTACACAGCCTGCAGGACCTCATCATCCAAGGACAGGATGTCCTTCAGCTCAGCCTCCGACAGCCCGTGCCTGTATAAGGAAGGATGGGAAACACACCTGTATCTCCTGCACGTGGAGGGTAAACCAAAGGGTTGACCCTGAGGATAAGCATGTGGACATGTCCCAGGCCCAGTGGCACCAATGCCCGGCCTGAGCTGTGCCTGTCACGTAAGACCTTTCCTGACCTTTCCTTCTGCACCCACAGCTACAGAACCTTGAACCATCCCCTCCCCAGGGAGCAGAGGGAGGGAGAGAGGAGGTAACTTAGGAAAATAATGCAGAAACCAACTGTGCCCACCCCGTATTTCCTGGCCTGAGAAAAGGCTGAATGAGAGAAAGGGTGTGGCTTTAAATAGGATGATTGGCTGAGGTTTTGGTGCTGAACTGATCTGACTTTCCAACACCTGAGAGCATGAGGCTGGAAAGCTGTGGAGCTGCCTGCCGTGGAGAGCACTGCAGGGAGGGAGACCGTCAGAGTCCATCTCAGAGCAGGGGAGAGGAGGCTTGCTTCTCTTTGCACCTCACTGGGTAGAAGCTCCTTGTGTGGTCTTTTAAAATATTCTCTGAATTTGAACAAAGTCTTCATTTTGATCAAGACACTTGCCACATTCTTCACATATACAGAATACCTGCTCATTTGGAATTTTCTGGTGTATGGCAAGGTGGGTATCAACATCGGGGGGGGGGGGGGAGACAGCGGACAGGGTCTCTCTGGCTAAGGCCAGGGTCTCACACTCAGCACTACTGAGATTTGGGGCTGCATGATTCTCTGAGGAGGGCGTCCTGTGCACTGTAGGGTCTCCACCTATTCGATGTCAGTAGCACTCCCCCTCCCAAGTTACGACAACCAAAAATGTCTCCAGGAATCGCCAAGTGTTCCCTGGGGGGTGGGAGTGGGTGGGGGTAAAGAATCTCCCCAGGCGAGAACCACTGGCCTAGAACAACTCAGATCTACCCCGAGAGCCAGGCTGTCAACCATCACACCACACCGACTCCGTCATAAACATATTTTCATTGAACTGGAGGCACTGAAATCACCTACCCTGTAGTCACCGTCCTCAAACTGCCTTCCCCACCTGGAGGAGGGGTGGCCCACACTCTGTGAAGCCCCCCTTCTTTACTCATTGGATCAGACATGGGGCCAAAAAGGCCAATTGGTTTCTGTCTCCCCAGATTTTGCAATCAGGATTCAAGAAGGAGCCAGGACAATGGTGTCAGGTCCTTGAAATGGGAGCTCACGATGCCAACAGAAGCTTGAGGCAAGCTGAACTTCCGGGGAGGAGAAAGGAAGAGTCTAGAATAAAAGCTGATGTGCAGAGAGGATCCAGAGGGAGAGGGAATGAGAAAATGCCCTGATTCCTGGGCTTGTCGGTTTCCATGACAACACTGCTTCCTCCATAGAGACAGCATCCCAGGGGCCTGACGGTCCAACCTTTTTATTCTGGAACATTCCCCAGTCTATCGTTGTAGTGTCCAGGCCAGGCCCCCATTCTGGGGCACCAGTGGCAAAATCTGGGGTATACCCCCTGGAGTTGGCTACGGAGTGGCCCTGGATTTCAGAGCTCCTTCCATGGCCTTGGGATAAAAGCCTTATTTCTTATGCGTTAGAGTGAGTGGGATTCTGTTCCTGGTCAACCAACCAACCAACCAACCAACAAAAAGCCCCCTCACTGATCCCCACCCATCTTGCCTGATTTGTGGCAAAGGACAAAGCTGGGATAGAGGAAAATTGCCCCCAAAACTGAGAAGAGGCAAAATTGCATTGTCAAGCATTTCTGCTGATGGGCTCTAGCGTTCCTGGCAGCTTTTATCAAAGTAAAGCTCTATTTCCTGGTGTGTCTGCTAATTGGCTTCCATCTCACCCTCCTGGGGGCAGGAGCTTGGCTGCTGGGTGCATCTGATGAACACACTCCTCTCTCCTGCTCGTTGTTTCTGACTCACAGTCCACACCTGGCATTTCTGAGTAATTGCTCCTGCGTATCCTAACCCAGGTTCGGCAGAGTTTGCAGCCCCAAAACTTTCTCTGGGCTGAGCAACCTCATTTAAGCCTTCATTTCTTTCAACTCTAAACGCACTAGAATTGGATTTTCCTGTTAGAGTTTTGCTGACTCCCATGGTACAAGCCTGAAATTAAATGTAGACACAGGCTTGTGGTGGGTTCTTCAGAGTTTGCTTTAAGACTTTTTTCTGAGATCTCCCCACACACTGTTTATTAATTACAAAGGGGATCATTGCAAATTTAAAGTGGGGGAAAAATTGGTGCCCAAGAGGGGTGAACACCATTCAGGTTTAACCTGGATGTGATCACAAGGAAACATCAGACCAAACCAGCTGGATGGAATTACAATCTTCTCCCCCCACCCCAGCTGTGCTCCCCGGACCAGCAGCATCACAGGAGAGATGCCCTGGGCCCCAGGTCCCACTCAGACCTGCTGGACAAGAGTCATTATTCAAAAACAGGACCAAGATACATATACCCATTAAAAATTGAGGAATGTGGCCTGTACTCTTCAAAAGGACAAAGACAGACGGCAGAATGTTCCAGGTTATAGGAGACCAAAGAGATGACAACTCAATGCAATGTGTGATTCTGAATTGGCAGCTATAAAGGACATTTTTGAGATAATTGGCAAGTTTTAACTATAAACTGTGTATTAAATAATATTGTGTGTGATTCATTTCCTGAGTTTTATAATTGTCCTGAGGCAATGTGGGGCTCTGATTGTCCTTGTTCTTCAGAAATATGTGACATATTTAAGGGTAAAGAGGAATGAACACCTGTAACAAATTCTCAAATGGTTTGGGGAAAAATTATGTGTGTGTTTGTGTGTGCGTATATAAATAGATATCGAGACAGAGGTTATATAGATAACTAAAAAGAGAAAAAAGATAGACTGATAGGATTATAAATACAATAAAAGAAAAATAGCTAGCTGGCTAGAGAAAATAGATGATAGATCAATAAAAAATGATTGATAGATAAATAGATAGATAGATAGATAGATAGATAGATAGATAGATAGATAGATAGATGATAGATAGATAGATAGATAGATAGATGATAGATAGATAGATAGATAGATAGATAGATAGATAGATAGATAGATGATAGATAGATAAATGATAGATGATAGATGATAGATAGATAGATAGATAGATAGATAGATAGATAGATAGATAGATAGATAGATAGATAGATAGATAGATAGATAGGAAAATAGAAGGACAATATATATGACGGGAAAGATTGGTTGCCTCCTGTCCTGACCAGAGGCCGGGGATTAACCTGCAACCCAGGTATGTGCCCTTGACCGGAATCAAACCCGAGACCCTTTGGTGCGCAGGCAAACACTCTAACCACTGAGAAACACTGGCCAGGGCCAGAAATTTTTTAAATGAGTGATAAAATAGAGACTTACCGGGAAGACACAATATAGCCCAGCACTCGGGCCACCAGGAGCTGCCCGTGGGTCTGCTCCAGACGGGCACACAGCTGGTGCATCATGTCCTTGGCAGTGGAGGCCAGAGGGGCGGGCACAGTGAAGGACGCCCATTTCCGGGCCTCCTCAAAGGCCAGCCTCAGCTGCCCCGGGTGCCCGCACTCCGGGAGGCTGGCCCAGAGCAGATCCCTCTGCCCTGAGCTCAGTGTCCTCCTGGAGGCCGCCAGCAGGAGCCGGATCATCTCTTGCCCTTGGTTGCTGGAGAGGGGTTTCACCTCCCAGTAGGACTCTGGGTCTACGAGCGTCTGCTGCACAGTGTCTAGAACTCCCCGCTGCCCTGAGCAGGCTGAGAGGATGAGGTGGACCCTCGGGGGACACTTGGGAGGCAGCCAGGGGACCCTCCGAGCGCGGTGGATGGCATCCATATCATCCACAGAGTCTAGCAGGATCACAAGGGACTCGAAGTTTCGGCAGGAGACAGTGTGCAGGAGGATGTGGAAAAACTGGACCACCCTGGTGTGGGCCTCCAGGACCTGCGCAGGAGGCAGGGGCAGCCCGTAGGCCAGGCACACCTGGAAGCAGATGCTCTGGAGCAGGCTGTGGGTGTCACAGCTCATTTGCGATGTCCCCAAAAGCCGCAGGACGGTCACCGTCTTGCAGCCCAGCAGCCCCGGCATCTGCTCGGCTAGCTTGCACATCAGAGCTGTCTTTCCGATGCCTGGGGGTCCAAAAAGCACCAGGGGAGTGTGAGGGTGGTTGTCATTCTGCCGGAGTCGCTGTCCCACCTGGGCCAGGAGCTCTTGGCGCCCGCAGAAGGTCCTGGTGGCCTCAGCACTCAGCCCCAGGTGGTGGCGGATCTCCTGGTAGAGCCATGCCAACTCCTGCCTGCCTGCCTCCTGCTCCTGGAGGCGCTCAAGGACCTGGTGGTTAGCCCTGGCCACAAACTGCTCCCCTAGCTCTTTCAGGTATCGGGCGTGAGCCTTATTTTTGGGGCTCACAAGATCACGGCTCCACGGCAGGTGGTGGGCCTTGAGGACTCCGGGCTGCATTTCAGTGATGCGCCCCTTGAGGCTTCTGAGAAGGTTCTGGGCATCTGTGTCCAGGCAGCCGTCTGCGAGCCGGTCCACCATCTTTAGGGTGCAGTCTTCCAGGATGTGTTTGCTAAGGTCTTGGATCTCTCTCAAGAAGACAGTGGCGCCCTGGTCCCCATCCATCAAGCTCAGCAGGCCCCGTTCTATCTCCCACTCAATGACTGCAAAAGTAGAGAAGATGGGAAGAAAGTGTGGTCATCGCTGTGTCATCAGCTCCTGAGTGGGAACACTTGGGAGACACATTTGGGAGGTGGGGATATTGGTTCTGAAGCTCAACATGCATCTGAGTGACATGGCATAACCATAGACAACATGCAAATGATGCTCTCCAGTATGTTTCAATAAAACGTTATTTACAAAGACAAATGGTGGGCTAGATTTGGCCCTCAGGCCATCGTTTGCCAGGCCTTTGTCTCAGAGCATCTGGCAGCTGCCCCGAGAGCCCATATTTTCCAGAACCAAAGGCCCACACTGACTTCTTCCTGGAGGCCATAGTTTGGAAATAGCAATCAGACCCAAGAAGTTACTTTGAAGCTGCCCTGCACTCAACAGAGGCTCCTAGCTCTTTGCAGCTGAGTGAGCCAGGCCCTTAGAGACAGGACTTAGTCTCTGAACCAAAGACAAGAGCCGCTCAAAAGTCCTTCCTGGAGTAACCCCACACTTGCTTCAGCCCAGTGAACGGAGGTCAAAAGTGTGAAGGCAACTTGCAGTCCCCAAATGGGCTCCTTTTTGAACACATTTTGACATGAACCAACCCAAGACCATCTTCAAGCTGTGTGACCTTGTGCAAATCACTGCACCTCTCTGGATCTGTTTCCTTACTGTAACATGGATATACTAGTCCAGTCTTGAGGGCTGTTATGAGGATTTTCTATGAACTAATGCTTGTGAAAAGCTGAGCACATTGTGCTGAAGAACAAAGCCAATCAAAAGATTACAGACTGCTACTCCATCTTCTATAACATGTTGATATAAAATTGTAGAGATGGAGATGGACCAGTGGTTGCCAGGGTCTGGGTGCTGTGGGGAGGGGTAAGTGTGCCTCTAAAGGGGTAGTGGGAGGGATCCTTTGGGTAAGGGAAGAGTCCTGTGTGTTGACTGTGGTGGTTACTTGAAGCTACACAGGTGATAAAATTGCACAGAATGAAATACGCATGCATAGGCATGTGTGCACACGCACACGCACGTAAGTGTGTGCCTGTAAAAGTGGCGCTGCCTGGATTGGGACAATGTCCACTGCTTGGCTGTAATATTGTACTCTAGTTTTGCAAGCTGTTTCCTTTTGGTGGAAACTGGTTAAAGGATGCAGGATTGGTAGTCACAAAATATCACAGGGGTGTAAAGTACAGCATATGGAACCTAGTCAATAATATTGTAATAACCATATGGTGCCAGGTGGGTACTAGACTTATCAGGGGGATCACTTTGTAAGTTATATAAATGTCTAACGACTACGCTGTACACCTGAAACTAATATAAAATAATATTTAATGTCAAAATAAATCAAAAGCAGATCCCCAAGCACTTGTGCTCTCTCTCTCACCCCCCCCCCCACCTTGCTGTGTGCCCCTGGCAAGCCTTGTCCACTCCAGGACCTGTAAATAATAAACCCTTTTTTCTTTAAAATAAAAATAATAAAAAAGGATACATGGTACCTCTTTCTACTATTTTTTTTTTTTTTTGGAACTTCCTGTGAATCACTATTTCAAAATAAAAAGTTTTGAGCAACGTACCTGACAAGTAACATACCCTGAGATGCCATTGCTGACATGCATTGTGCTTTCTGCTACTGTCAAGGAGTTCTTTCATTTGTTCTTTCATGTGGGACTTCTTAACCAGAGAGGTTTGACATTGCTGCTTAGAGCTTGAATGAGTCATGGCTGGGTCATGACCTTTTAAACCCCACAATGACTCCATGGTGTACTAACTCTGACTAGTTCCATTTTATGGATGAGAAAACTGAGGCTCTAAACCTTCCAGAAGTCAGGACAGCTGGAAAGGGGCCAGGCTGAGCTGTAAATCCAGCCCCATCTCAAAGCACAGACCCTAGACACAGATTATGGCCTCAATGGCAGACACGTCATGAAAGCAATTAGCATATTTAGCTCCGTGTCATAGAGCAAATAATAGCGACATTGTAAGTGTTCAATAAATGGTAGCCATTAACATTAGTCATATAAACAGTGTTTTCAAAATTGATATGTCTTTTCTATCTTAACCAAAGGATCAAGGTTAGCACCACCTGTGATATCAGGTGGGCATCAGGTACCTGGTTCCCCTGACATGATGGGATGGAGAGGGAATGTCATCTCTGTGATCTTCCTCCCTGAAACCTATGACCCCAGTCTAATGACAAGAAAATACCAGACAAGCCCAGAGCGAGGGACATTCTACAAAACACCTGACCAGTACTCCTCAAAACGGTCAAGGTCATGAAAAACAAGGAAAGACAAAACTGTCAGAGACCAGAGAAGCCTAAGGAGACGTTGACGAAACACAATGTGGGATCCTGGATGGGGTCCTGGGACAGAGAGGGGATGTTAATGGGAAACCCGAGTGAAGTGTGGAATCTAGTTAATCATCACGTACTGATGTCACGTACTGATGTTAAGCATCGGTGTTAATTTCTCAGTTCCAGCAAACGAACCGCAATCACATAAGATGTTAATTTATCTGAGCCAAGAGCATACGGGAACTCTGCACTGTCTTTGGAGCTTTATAACCTTGCAATTTTCCTGTTAATCTAAAATGATCTCCCCTCCCAAAAGTTTATTTTTAAAAATGGATATGTCATTACTAGAATTAACATATATCTAATAGATAATAATTAATACAGTTTGGTAAAATTTGAATATTATTAATATAAACCACTACATTTAATATCTTTAAATAAATCAATATATTTAATATGCTCATAATATAAATTCACATATTTAATGTTGATAAATAAATTCATACATTAAATTTTAGTAATAGATAATATATAATCAATATATTCTAAAATCAAATTCACATATTTAATGTTTATAAATAAATTTATATATTTAATATTTTAGTAAATATATAATTAATATATTTTAGATAATATATAATTAATGTATTTTAATGTATTTTTAAAAAATTAAAATACTATTAATATAAATTACTACATTTAATATCTTTAAATAAATCAATATATTAATCCACATATTTAATATGTTCATAATATAAACTCATATTTAAGGGCTTGGATAACGAATTCCTACATTTCATATGTTTGGTAATATAAGTCGACATACTATTAACCTGCAAACTGACATATTACTAACCTGTGAGCAACAATAAGAACCTGTTTCTCACTGGCAGCAAGTGGTGAGGAAATGAACTGAGAATGCTGCACTTCTAGAAAAATCTTTCTGGTATCTGGAGTGGAGGAGAACGTGGGTGGAGGGTGGGCTGAGAGGTGAGTGGTGAGGGACCAGGTGGGAGCTGGGTGATGGACTCAACAGTCACAGGGTCTAATCCCTACGCTCTCCCTGGGGCTGATGAGACTCCTCCTTCCTAGGCCTCAGTTTCCACCTCTGAAGCAGGTGCAGCAAGGCCAGAGGACTGAGTTCTCAGCAGGGTCTAACTCTGGCTAACACAGGGGGACCCACTCATCCGGTTTTCCCAGGACTGTCCCGGGTTTGACCCTAACAGTCTTGCATCCCTGGAGCCTCTCAGTCCAAGGCAAACAGGGATGGTCACGGTTGTCTTAGAACATCTCCCCCAAAGCCAGGAGCGCCCCAGGAGAAGGGATGGAGCCGGAGGAGGAGAGGAGCACCCTAGGAGACCAAGATTTAACTGAAACAGGCTGAACTCTCCTGTGAAATGACCTTTCTCAGAACCAGGGCTCTGGGAGCTAGGCTGCTGGGCATTTACAGAAACGCGACCCGCAGCATTTGGACAGCACTCCATGTGCATCCTGAACATTGGGGTGTTTCCCAGGGGAGCCCCACCACCCACCTGACCAGTGGTAGCGATGCCACTGCTGCTGGGTGATGAGGCCCAGCCTCCTGGCTTCCTGGGCTCCACAGTGCAGCACAGAGGTCAGAGTGGCCTCCTCGGGCCCGTGGGTCCCCCTGGTGCCCAGGGCCTGCCGCACGTAGGTGGGGGGCACAGCATTCTCATCCCTCCGGAAGTGATGCGCCACTAGCTCCAGGTCACCTGGCCTGGTGGTCAGCTGGGCCTTCAGTGCCTCCCACTCCTTCTCCTCAATCAGTGTAGGGACCGGACAGGGGCCATACTGGTCACCTAGGAGGGCCTAGCAGAGAAAGGGGAGAGAGAGGCACAGGTTCAAATCTCAGCTCTGGCACTTAGCTCTATGGCCCTTGGTGAGGCAGGCAGAGCTCCCCAAAATGGGTCTCTCTATAGTGCCATGGTGATAATTACATTAAGAAGTGCAGACAGCCTGGCCAGTGTGGCTCAGTGGTTGAGAGTCTCTCATGCACCAAGAGGTTGCTGGTTCAATTCCCAGTCAGGGCACATGCCCAGGTTTCAGGCTTGATCCCCAGTAAGGGGCATGCAGGAGGCAACTGATTGGTGTTTCTCTCTCATTGATGTTTCTTTCTCTCTCTCCCTCTCCCTTCCTCTCTCTAAAAATCAATAAAACCTTTTTTTTTTTTTTTAAAGTGCAGGCAGAGATAACACCTGCATGTGGAGGTACCTGAGAGCATGAGACATGAGATAGATACATTTGGAATCTGATAGAGCCAAGCATCACAGAATCTTTTACTTGGGAAACCTTCTGTGGTAGTTGAATAGTAGCCCTCCAAAGATATCTGGTCCTAATCCCTGGACCCTGTGAATGTACCTTTAATCAAAGAAAGGTTGTGATGATTAATTTTTTGTTTTTTAAATCCTCACCTGAGGATATTTTTTCCATTGCTTTTTGGAGACAGTGGAAGGGAGAGACAGAGAGAGAAACATCCATGTGAAAGAGACACACTGATTGGTTGCCTCCCGCATGGGCCCCGAACTGAAGCCAAGGATCGAGCCTGCAACCCAGGTATGTGCCCTTAGCCAAAATCGAACCCAGGACCCTTCAGTCCCCAGGCTAATACTCTAACCACTGAGCCAAACCTGCTAGGGCTGTGATGGTTAATTTTATGTGTCAACTTGACTGAGCTAAGGGATGCCCAGATAGCTGGTCAAACATGATTTCTGCGTGTGCCTGAGGGGTGTCTCTGGAAGAGATTAGCATTTGGATTGGTGAGCTGAGTAAAGTAGATGGCCCCCCAATGCTGGTGGGCCTCATGCAATCCATCAAGGGCCCCAGAGAACAAAAAGAAGGAGAAAAGGTGAACTTCTTCTGCTTGAGCTAAGGTATCTGTGTCCTATTTTTGGATGTTGGTTCTCAGGTATTCAGACTCAGATCCGGATTCACACCATCAGCCCATCCATCTCAGGCCTCGATATAGGCTGAATTACACCACCAGCTTCCCTGGGTCTCTAGCTTGCAGACGACAGATGGTAGAACTTCCCGGCCTCCATAACCATATGAGCTAATTCCTACAACAAATCTCCTCTTCTATCTATCATCTATCTATCTATCTATCTATCTATCTATCTATCTATCTATCCATCCATCCATCTACCTATCATCTATCATCTATCCCATTGGTTCTGTTTTTCTGGAGACTCCTGACTAATACAAGGGTCCTTGCTGATGTGATTAAGTTAAGGATCTTGAGCTTGGGAGATTATCCTGGATTATCTAGATTGGCCCTAAATGCAATCCTGAGAGTCTTTAATAAGAGACAAGCAGAGGGAGATTTGACACAAACAAAAGAGGAAAAGATGATGTGACAATGAAGCCAGAAATTGGAGTGATGCAAACACAAGCCAAGGATATCTGGAGCCCCCAGAAACTGGCAGAGACAAGGAAAAATTCTCTCTGAGAAATTTAGGCAGGAGTGCAGCCCTGCTGACACTTTGGTTTCAAACTTCTGGCCTCCAGGCCACACAGTAATAAATTGCTTTAAGCCAATTGGTTTGTGGTCATTTGTTGCAGCAGCACCAGGACATGCATACGACCCTTTCATTGCACATAAGAGAAAAATGCAGCTCCTCATATGTAGGCACTGCGCTGTCCCAGGAATAGAGCTGGGATAGGAGCTACAGCCTCCATTGGCTCTGCCAAAATCTCATGCTGTGATGTGGCCCTGGCAGCAGGGCTGTCTCCAACAGCAACCAGGGAGCAGGAACCAATGAGGCGGAGGTAAGGGTAGGTCTCAAAAGTGCAGGAAGGATCCTGTCTTTATTTAGAATTTTGATATTTTGTTCCTTCTGGATACTTTGGATCAATTTTGATTAAAACAAAACCAAAACCAAAAAACATTGCACTAAAATATCTTGATAACTAAGATTTTTGGTGCCTCCTTAAATTTTGTGCTGGGGGAGAGTGCCTCACTCTCCTCCCAGCTCTAATGCTCCCTGGAAAACCCAAAGTCCTGTTCCCTCCTTGTTAGATGTGGAAACTGAGGCCCCAGGGAAGGTGCCAAATTGGAATCGTTCTGAGGTCATGGGATTAAAAGGGCCAACTAGGAAGGGTGAGGGGAGTCAGGTCTCAGCATGGAAACTCTGAGTTCTAAGCACAGTCATTCCCCAAATATTTATTGAGCCAAGTCCATGACAGCTGCTCAAGAGATAGCAGTGATCAAGACAGTCTTTGTCCTTGCCTTCCTGGGCCTTGGAGTCCTAACAGGAGAGCCAGGCATCACTCTGAGAATGGCACCAGTGTCAAAGGATAACTCACCTGGTGCTAGGAAGAAAGAAAACATGGATCACACGTGGGCTGTGGAGTCAGGGAGGTTCCCCTGAGGAAGTGAGGATTGAGCTGCAGAATTAGGTATGAGAATGGTGTGCTGGGCAGAGAGCCTGGCGAACAGTGAAAACAGCATGTGCAAAGGCTCTGTGGCAGGAAGTGCAGGCACATACAAGCAGAGGAAACAGGACGTTCCAGTGGAGGAAAGCCAGGGGGACTGAGGCCCAACAAGGAGGGAGCAGTTGAGGGAGAAAAGGCCCTCTTGTGGGCAAGATTTTGTGGGGTTTGGTGAGGCCCAAATATTTTGATTCTAGTGCTGAGAACACTAGGAGGCCCTCTCTCTGCCCCAACAGATTCGAAGAAAGTGCAAACTGGAATGCAAGAGAATTAGGCCTAGGACATCGGGAAAGTCTTGACTTTCCTCATAAAATGGAAGCAAGCACCCCTCCCTCTTCATTGGGTTGTTCCAGAATATTCCAGGGATGTGCACCCAGGAAACCTGGATATAGAATCTGAGATGACAGGATGTTGAAGAGGATGCCTTCTCCCAGGGCCTTCCCAAGAGCGACAGCCTTGGAGGAACAAGGGAAATTGGAACAGGTGTCACCAGCCAACCACACACTAGAGATCT
Source organism: Miniopterus schreibersii (assembly GCF_964146895.1). NCBI lineage: Eukaryota > Metazoa > Chordata > Mammalia > Chiroptera > Miniopteridae > Miniopterus > Miniopterus schreibersii. The sequence goes on along the minus strand of NC_138105.1, from coordinate 72,987,871 downwards.
TAGGAAGGAGACAGATGGTTAAAAAAACAAAAATACTGCTCAGGTCTGTGCGACCAAGGCAGGAGGAGCGGGAGGAGCTGAAAAGAAGGAGATCACGGAGCCATCAGAAGCAACTGTCTGGAGACTTGAGCTTCTGGTGCCCCAAGAGACCCAGGGCCTTGAGGAGAAGTGCCTGGGGAGAGGTCCCCTGCCACGCCACCTAATGACTTATTTACTAGAGAGAAGTGTCTCCAAGGGCCCCCAGCAGAGCTCCAATTTTCATGGAGAGCCCCCCAAATCAGAGCCACTAAAGGGGAATGAAGCCGTGACTCTGTGGCGACAGAGAAGAGATGCCTGATACAGGAGAGAAGCAAGACACGGGTAGAGGTCACTGATCTGGTCGGCCCAGAGAGCCCTTCTGGAAGGCCTCGCAAGGCCCCTGGGCCGGTGGGGCCAGGGGGGAAGCTCAGAGATCATCCTCCCGTCCCCCATGTCACCTGGAAGCTGCGTTGTACTTTTCACTGCCTGCAGTTTGGATTGCAAAACCCAATTCCCCTTGGAGCTCTTTTCTCCCCATCTCCCTTTTTCTTCTAAGAATTTTTTCCTTTCTTTTTTCTTTGAAACTTAACAAAATGATCAATCATTGGGCTCATTTGGAAAACTAAATAAGATTGGGGGGAAATTATCTGTGAGGGAGATATAGAGCCTTCCACATGTTAGGATGTATTTTAAAGCAACAATAACTAAAACAGAGTGGTTCAAAAGGTAAAAACATCCAGTTACAAGGCAAGTAAGTCCTTGGGTTGCAACGTACAACGTAACGCCTGCAGCGATCGCTGCTGTGAGGGGTATTTGAAAGTTGACCCTGAGAGTCTCATCGCAAGGAAAAAAAACCCTTTTCTGTTTCTTTGTTGTTGTTGTTTTTGTACCTATATGAAATGATGGATGTTAACTAAACTTATTGTAGTAGTAATTTCACAGTATACGTAAGTCATCATGCCGTATACCTTAAACACATGCAATGCTATATGTCAGTTAAATCTCAATAAAGCTGGGGGGGGTGTAGAGAAAAGGGGGGGGAAAGTGGTGCCAACATACCAAGTAAAGTATAGAGCAAAAGAATGAACCCAAGTCCCACTGTATATATAAAACAATATAGAATAAAGAAAGCTTCTCACACACCCTGCCCAGTCCTTTGTTCCGTTTAGGGAGGCCTCATCTCTTAGGCAGCACTTTCTGCATCCCTGGCTCTCCACTATGGTGGCTCCTTGCCATCGCAATGTGGGTAGTAGGACTGAGGAACTGAAATTTTAATTCTGCTTGATTTTAATTAATTTAATTTTAAATCCCCATGTGCAGTTTGTGGCTACCGCACTGGACAGGCAACTCTAAGGCTTAGTTCTCTGTATGTCCCTAGAAAAGAGCTTTTATAATGGGACTGTACTCTCCTACATTCTACATTCTTATCTCCAGGAGAGGTTCAGAGGATTTTTCTTTTTACTGGTAGCTGCTCAAAGCTTCTTTGTGATTAAGGTGTATTGGGCAAAGATACTTTCTTGGCTTTCCCCCTCTTTACTTTCTAGGACAGGAGTCAGCAAACTTTTTCTGCCAAGGGCCAGATAGCCAATATTTTCAGCCTCTGACCCAGCTGCTCAGCTCTGCAGTTGTAGCTAGAAAGTAGCCATGGACCATATATAAATGAGGGGCATGGCTACATGTCAATAAAGCTTTATTTATGAAAACTGGTAGTGGGTCTCGTTTGTTCCATGAGCTGTAGTTTGCTAATCCCTGCTCTGGGATTTCTGAGTCCAATGTCATACTTCTTGGATACATCTGGAACTTGGTGGTATAATCAAAACTGGAATATCATTTGCGGATCACAGCCTGATCCATTAATTGTGAGCTGGGGGTTGTTTTGGTGACAGAGGGGGTGTAATTGTTGGGGTGGGTGGCTAGAGAAGACGCTGTAAAAATTGGCCTTGCCTATCGGAGAAAGTTTGCCCCTGAGGCAGGCTCCAGATGGGGCCACAGAACCTGTTCCCAAAACCATGGGGCACTTGGGAGAAAAAAAATCACAAAGTCCCAAATATAAAGTGGATAGGGTGGGAAAGCCGGGAGAGGGTTCAGAGCCAATTCTAAGATTCCTTTGGATTTCAACACTCTGCTCTCCAACTCACCTGCTGCTTCCACTTGACTGCTAATGTCTGGATCTCAGCTAGCTCTGCAGAAAAAGTGCTGTGAAGGATTAGCAATGTCTGCCATAGACAGGCTGCGAAGATTGGTTATGGGAGCAGAAATGCCACCCACGTCCCTCAACCTGTGGGTTTGGCAAGGAAACAGGGGCCATATCTTATTTCCTCCCAAAAGTGACCCCATCCCTCCCAAGAGACTCACAACAAAAGCCGGCCCTAGGGATGTTTTCCGACACCGGTCGAGCTCTTCCAAGCAGAGTTCCGTGGTCATGTGGTCAGTGGCCTGTGTGTGCTGAATTCCCCACCTCAGATCGACCACCTGGAGATTACAAGTGTGGTTTGTCAGGAAGGTGGCAGGATGGTGACTTTTTCAAGTCCCTTTGGCAAAGGCATAATGTTTCTTTCAATAATTTTTGACAGCCTCTCCCTAAAGGGGAATGTCTTGATTAAAAGAACTTGAATGAATCCCATTACCCCAGAGTAATCATGAGAAAAATATCAGGCAGATCCAGATTGGGGACATCCTGCAGGACGCCAGGACCAGTCCTCCCCAAGATTGCCAAGGTCATGAACAACAAGGAAAGACCAAGGAGCCAACCCAGACTGGAGGAGACTGGGGAGACATGACTACCTGGGGTTCCCTGGGCAAGGTTCTAGACCAGAGAGAGCTGGTGACATCCGGATAACATCAGGAGATTGGTTAATAACAACGTACCAGTGTCAATTTCTTAGTTGTACAAATGCACCTGATAATGTGAAATGTTCACATTCAGCAAAAAACTGGGTGCAGGGTATATGGGAACTCTGTACCATATACAAGTTTCCTATAAATCTGAATTCCAAAATAGAAGTTTACTTAAAAACATTAAAAGAAAATTTAAGACCCTGGGCATTTTCAAACTGCTTCTTTTAAAGCGAGGACATGTCCACACTTGTTCTCAGAGCTTTCTTTGCAAAGGAGGGTGTTTAGTTTGGCCGAAATCAGATGTGGCAAAGTCTCCTTGGCAACCGCACGACTGCGGTCCATTTTTGCCTGCCAGCCAGAGGGGGGCCCGGGCAGGGTGACTCAATGCACGGAGCGAGGCTGACCCCGTGAAAGGCTGGGACGAGGAAGGGGGAGGATGGGACTCAGAATAGTCCCTACCCCCTTAAATTATTTTGCCCAGAGGGAAAGACACATCAATTCCTAAGGAACTACAGCCTAGGGTAGAGGGACCACGGTACTGAATGTGACTGGAAAAGGGGCCGGCCATCAGCCTTGGGCAAGAACCTTCCTCTCCCTGGGCCACTGTCCCCCACGTCTGAGCTGAGGACGTCTACAGTGCCTGTCGCATAGCCCGCGCCCATGTAGACAGCACTCATCCGAGCCGGGGCGTTTCATCAGGTCTCCGTGTGGAGGTTTTCCTTTTTAGTGCCTCCACCGCTGAGCTGTCTCATGCTCAATGGCAGGCAGGGCCGAGTTTCCAGCACTGCTTCTTTCCTAGTAATACATCAATGACAGTCTGTCTTATAATCCGGAGACCTTAGAGGTGCTGAATCTCTGTCATAAGTGGCAAGGAGGCAGGGTCCATTAAAGCTGAGCCCCCAAAGATGGCTTGTCGGTTTCTGAATCAAACGTGCAGGCAGTGACATCCCCACCGAGGTCAGTGTGAGAGTTGGAGGAGACTCTGGGGCCAGTGGCAAATGTATCCAGCACTCCAGAAAAAGGCACGTCCCACCCTCAACGCCCACCCTGCATATCCCACAATCCTCTTAAGACTCCCTCAAGCTGCCCCAGTGCAGGGAGGGCCAGGAGGCTAGGGAAAAACAGCATAGGAGCGACACATCCAAGGAGCAGGGTCCCAAGGCTTCCACTCCTAGCACTGTGCCACACCGCCTGTGCTAAGCACAGTGCCCACAGCCACAATCCCTCCACCTGCCTTTTCAAAGGACTTTTATCCCCCTGGCCCATTGCCAGAACCAGCTACAGAATTTGCAGGGTCTGCTGCAAAAAGAAAATGTGGGTCTCTTGTTCAAAATCATTATGAATTTCAAGACTCAACAGGAAAACATTAAACTGAGCACAGAGCCCCTCTGTGACTGCCCAGGTGGCACACCCTTGTTCCCAAATTTCTAGGCAGAGGAAACTGAGGCAGTAAGAAGTGGGCAGGTGATTACCTCAAACATCAGGCCGTGCTTTTGGCAGAAGGACTGCACTTCAGGGTATGCGGTGCTCTGCAGAGCTTCTCTCTCCGCATCCATATCTGCAAGGAACGGCATGGGAGGTGTTAGATGGAAGAACCCAGAACTCTTCCCTGGTCCATGGCTCTGCTTTTAGCTTCATTCCCTCAACCCAGGCTGGGGCCCTTCAGGGTAAATCAAAAGGTACAAATACATGAGGTAAACCTAAGGAGACAAACCTCCTGGATTGCCTGGAACTTTCCAGGCATTAGCACTAAAAATCCCACATCCCAGGAGACCCTTTGCTCCCAGCTAACCAGGTTGGTTGGTTGCCCTGGGTTAGGGTTACCAGATAAAATACAGATGCTCGTTAGAATTTGCATTTCAGATAAACAATGAATAACTTGATAGCATAAGTATACCCCATTTCACACACCATTTGGATAAATTTGCATCTCTAATGAACCCTGCTCAATTTGTCCTTCAGGTAAGCAACAAATAATTTGTTAGCATAAGTATGTCCTGTTCCATGCAATATTTGAATACCTTTGCATATCTGATAAACCCAATTCAATGTGAGATAAACAACAAATCATTTGTTAGCACAAGTATGTTCTTTCCATACACTCTTTGGGATATACTTATAGAAAAGGATTATTTGTTGTTTGGCTGAAATAAAATTTAACTGGATACCCTGGTTTTGTTGTTGTTTTGTTTTTTGGGTTTTTGCTAAATCTGGCAGCCCTACCCAGGGTAAACCTGGATTCTAAGACCTTCTCCACCACTGACTTCACAGTGTGGAGTCTTCCTTCGTCCAAATGTCAGGCTAGCCTCAGTTTCCTCCTCTGTAAAATGGAGTGATACCTCTCCTCTGCGGGGCTTACACCACAGAAATTGGCAGACAGTACATATCATGTGTTTTATGGGGTTTTTTTGGTTTTTAGCTTTAAAATTTTTGAAGAACAGGTTATTAAACATTTGCCAGCACACCACTCTGTGTAGTTTTTGCCCTTGTGGAGCTTACAACCTGGTGGGAGGAGCCAGGCATTAAATAAACACATAAGTAACTACAGCTTTTGGGGCCTAGGGCTTCACAGGTTCCAGGATCTGCTGGAGCCCACTGTGACTACAACACGTGGGTGAGGAGAGGATCATAAGAGATAAAGTTGGGGAGATGAGCTGTCCAGTCGTGCAAGGCCTTGTAGCTGTGGGAAGACTCTGGCACTCTTTAAGCCTAACGCATAGTGCATTCATCATAAATGTTAGTTGCAATATCGTTTGCCACTCACAGCAACTCTATCAAGTCAGGCTCTCAGCTTGGATTATCGAAGAAGAAACAGAAGGTCTGGGATGCTCCCCTTTACAGGTTCCCACATGGGTCACTGGCCGGGCTGCATTCACATCCAGGTCTCTTAGAGGACACTGTGAACCATGCCCATTGCCCTGGCAACCCGAAGAGTGCTCACTTGCCTCTAAAACCCAAACCCTACCCTGCCCCTTACCTGAGACCGTGGAGCTGATGAAGATGGCCACACTGCTGGATGGAGGTTCTGGGAGGGGGCCTGCCTGACCCTGGAGAAGCCGCCGCCGGGTGCCTGGACTGAGGGGGCCCACATTCATGCTGCCTACCCACCTGGACTATCTTTCCCGGGAAAGGGCCTGGATCTCAGGCACCTCATGCCAGTGGCCAGGTGACCTTCCTGGGAAGCCAGCCAGGCAGGGCCATTTGGAGTGGGGTGTCTGTCTCACTCTCCAAGGTCCCTTCAGTGATCTGCAGCCCCGTCACCTGCAGCATCCCTGGGGACTGAATCAACTGCTCCCCACTGCTCTGCTGGTCTGCAGACACTAATGGGTGGACATTGGATTGTGGCCTCCTAGCCAAGGCCCCTGGATGTTGGCTCCTCCAGGCACTGGAGCCTTTTGCCCCTCAACCAACCAGCTCCTCGCCCTAACAGCTTAGCAGTCACCACAGCAACTGTGGTTTCTTGGTGCTTGGCCTTGGGGCCCAGGGACCAGCCAGCTTCTCAAACACATGGGTCCCCTGGGGCTCCACGAAAGTTTAGCTTGGGCCCAGGTGTGCAGAGGGAGGCTGTGGGATGCTGGGAGCCATGCCCAGCCCTGGCAGGGCAAGCCAGAAGGATGAGCACTTAGTGGCACTCCCCACCCCATCCTGCACTCACCATTCCCTCCAACAATGTCCAGGTACCGAGTGTGCTATTTTTAAAAATATATATATATCTTTATTGATTTCAGAGAGAGGAAGGGAGAGGGAGAGAGAGATAGAAACATCAATGATGAGAGAGTCATTGATCAGCTGCAGCCCGCAACCTGGGCATGTGCCCTGACCGGGAATCGAACCCAGATCTCCTGGATCCTAGGTCGATGCTCAACCATTGAGCCACTCCCGGCCGGGCCGAGTGTGCTGTTTAAACCAGCAGTTCTCAGCTGGGAGCCATCCTTCTTCCCAGGGGACACTTGCAATGTCTGGGGGCATTTTGGTTGTCATGACTGGGGAGGGGGAGCTATTGGTATCCAGTGGGTGGAGCCCAGAGATGTTGCTGAACACCCTACAGTGCACAGGACAGCACCACCACAGAGAATTATCTGTCCCCAAATGTGAGCAGGGTGGGGAAATTGAGAAGCCAGATTTAAATAAACTCTAGTCAGATCTCCTTGCCCGCAGGAGGCCTGGAGCTGAAGCCAGCTGTCTTTGATAAGAGAGATTAGCAAGTCTCCAGAGGCAGTTAGGAACCTGCCCATATCAAACTGATGAACTCTTTGAAATAAGCAAAAAAATTCCACTCCAACAACATGGATAGACCTTGAGGGCATTGTGCTAAGTGAAATAAGTCAGAGAGAAAAGAAAAAAACTGTATAATCTCACTTATATGGAGACTCTAAAAAAGCCAAACTCATAGAAACAGAGAGTAGAATGGTGGTTGTCAAGGGCTGGAGGGTGGGGAAGTGAAGGAAATGGGGAGATATTGGTCGAAGGTTACAAATTTCTGATTATAAGATGAGTAAGTTATGGAGATCTAAGGTATAGGATGGTGATCATAGTTATCAATACTGTAGTACATACTTGAAACTTGCTAAAAGAGCAGATCTTAAATGTTCTCACTACAAAAAAAAAAAAAGTGGTAGTTATGTGACGTGATAGAGGTGTTAGATAACCTACAGTGGTAACCATTTTGTAATATATAAGTACATTGAATCAGCACACTATACACTTCAAGCCTAAACAATACTATATGTTGATTATATCACAATAAAGCTAGGAAAAAAAATAATTAAAAACATGGCTGTATGACCAGGGAAAGATCTCATGATTAGACCTATTGAAAATGCCCTGGTGATCTAAGTCCTGCCCACTCACCTGTCAATATGAATAAACCACAGACAGAAGGGAGGTATACCTGGATGTCCATGGGTCTGGTGGGAATGCCATCTCCTCCACCGCCTTCCTGGAGGATTCAAGCAAGTGGCCTCTCTCCCAGCACATCAGTTGCATCGTCTGTGAAATGGGAGTGAGAACCACTCAGGGTGGGCTAGGGCGAGGGAAGTGAGGCACTGACCTTGGGTGCAACACGTAAGGAAGCTCAATGTGCCTGAAAATCAAGGTGAATGCCTAGAGGTCTATGATCAGCAAAATGTGCACCGGGGATTTGGAAGACAGGTATATAAAGTCCCCACTTTACATGTGAGCATTCAATAAATGGCAATGTCAGTTCAACAGAATAGTTTAAGCTTTTTCATACCTTTTCCTTCTCTGACTCAACTTACCTTTCCTGCCTTGTCCATTCAGGAAAGACCCTGCTGTTCACGGGTCCCCAAGACACCCTTAGTTTCAGGCATTCACTAGAACGATGCCCAGGATTCAGAAAAGCTGTTTTATTCATAATAATGGTTTGTTACAGTGAAAGGAAACAGATTAACAGTGGTTGGCTTGGGGCAGAGAGTTTCGAGGCCTTGATTGGAAAGGAAACTTACTTTGTATTACACAGATGCTCCTCGACTTACAATGGGGTTAAATCTCAATAAACCTATTGTAAGTCGAAAATATTTTAAGTCAAAAATGCATTTACTACCCCACTGTAGGGTATCCGTTGTCTACCCTCATGATCACATGGCTGACTGGGAGCTGGGCTCCCTGCCACTGCTCAGTTTCTTACCACATATAGTTTGCCAAGGAAAAGATCAAAATTCAGAATTCAAAGTAGGATTTCTACTGAATGTATATCACTTTCGCACCGCAGAAAGTCAAAAATTTCTAAGTCAGACCATTGTAAATCAGGGCCCGTCTGCATAAGCTTTTATACAATTTAATGTTGACCATTTAGGATATTTTATTTTCATTTAAATGCTGGTACATAACAGAAAGGATGCATTCTTGGTGGTCTTTCAGAGCTCCAAAATGCCTCTTCTAAATAAACAGCTACATTCAATATCTCTTTGATGTCCCCTTTCTTTTGTGACTGTCTTGTTGCTAAAACAGAATGAGCTGAAAGGAGACCTTAAGTGCAAGATTACTGCAATATCGATTTCATGAAAAAGATTAACAAGCAGGTTCTGCTTGACTTCGGGTAGTTAGTGAGGGCCTCTTTGAGGAAGCCACTCGCACTCTCAAAGGATACAGATTAAAACGAGCCAAGGGAAGAGGTGCATGGGGCGGCATCCAGGAAAGGCCAAGTGTGCGTGAGCTTCCAATTGTCATCTCGTCCCAGTGGAGTTATGTGGACAGTGTTTAATTATCATAGCAACGATGTGTGACAACATGCATGATGTACTGCCAACCAGGGAAGCTCACCCGAGCCTTGGTGTCCAGGCTTTTTACTGGGTGTTGGTCATAGACATGGCTGACCTCAGTGTTCAGCCCCTCCAAGGTCCAGTTGATACCACACGGCCCAATGCGCCTGTTATAAGTCACATTTTTGGCATATCTTACACTTAAGGTCTCCTTTCAGCTCACTCTGTTTTAGCAATAAAACAGTCACAAAAGAAAGGCGACATCAAAGAGATATTGAATGGAGCTGCTTTATTTAGAAGAGGCATTTTGGAGCTCTGAAGGACCACCAAGAATGCATCTTATAACAGATTATTTGGCATATCCCAAAGCCCCCAAGTTAATAAAGACCCTTTTATTGGTCAGACTATTTCCAGGGCTTAAGGGACATCTCCCAGGAGCTGGGCAAAGGCCAAAACTTTCATGTGCAGGGTATGAACAACCCAGGCAAGCTGAATTAGTCCTTTCCTGCACAGAACTGATAACTATGTGATGTAGAGTTGACTGTCACCATTTTATAGATGAGGAAACAGGTTCAGAGTGAGAACTTTCCCACTAGCCTAGAAGCCCAGAGTTAGGGAGCAAATACTGATCTCCGTCTCCTCCAGGGACCTCCAAACCCAGCCTGCCATGCAGCCACCTTCCCACAATCCACCCAGCCCCTCTGGTTTGGCCACACCCTGCTGACCTCACCTGGGCCTCAGCTCCTGGCTCTAGCATCTGGGCCTCGGCTCCTGGCTCTAGCATCGGTCTAGGCCTTATCTTAGGCCCTCTTCATCAGTCTCCTGCCTTTGAGTTTGCCTCCCTTGAAATCTGTGTTCCTTTTCCCATGTGCCTGGGTCCCCAGCTTGCCCCTTGGATGTGACCCCACTCCAGGGCATGGCCACATTCCCTTGGTTACCATTATCTGGTATTCACAGGAGGATGGAAGGTTTTAACCTTGACACTCACACTAGGCTTTCTTTCTTTTCCTCTAGCATGACTGACCCTGGGATCGGATCATTCTTTCCTGTGAGGGCTCTCCTGTGTACTGCAGGATGTTGAGGAGCATCCTGGCTCTGACCCATTGGATTCCAGTATCAGGACCCCCCTTCCCCAAGTTGTGACAATCAAAACTATCTCCAGCCCTGGCCAGGTGGCTCAGTTGGTTGGAACATCACCCCATAAACCAAAAGGTTGCAGGTTTGATTCCTGGTGAGCGCACATACCTAGGTTGTGGGTTCAATACCCAGTTGGGGCGCCTATGGGAGGCAAGCAATCGATGTTTCTCTTTTCATATCGATGTTTCTCTCTCTCTCTCTCCCTCACTTCCTCTCTCTCTAAAATCAATAAAAACATATCCTCAGGTAAGGATTTTTAAAAACACACAAAACTATCTCCAGACATTGCCAATGTTTCCTAGGGGGGCAGAATAATGCCTGGTTGAAAACCCCTGCTCTAACATAGGTGATTTATTTTAACCTCAGGGCCTTTTCATGTGCCGTGAATGCTCATTCTTCATCCTTTCATGTCTTGTACATTTCAGCTTACATGCTTCCTCCTGAGAGGCTCCCCTTTACCCTCTCATTACTTGATGACCTCCAAAGTCACTCTGACACCATCATCCTATTTTAATTCTCTGCATGGTACTCACCACCAGCTGATGTTTCTTCTTTGCTTGTTTACTGGTTGTTTCTTCTGAGAGAATGTGACTTCCACAAATGAAGGATCTTGTCTGCCAAGGTTGGAGTGCTTGGCACATAGTAGGTGTTCAGTAAATAATTGTCACATCAACAGGCTCATCTATAACTATCCATCTTTCTCAACTTCTGTTTGCCACTGCAGACAATTAAGTAGGACTGGACTTCCCTGGGAAGGACCGAGGTCCCTTACAACAGCTGCCTTCTGGTTTTCCTTGAGGGCTCCAGCCTCCCTCTCACTCCTGCTGGTGGTGGAAGGGCCAGTTTACAATCCTCTAGGAAAGAAAGCTGGGAATAAAAGTATTTTGGGGCTCAGCACTGGTCAGAAAGCAAGTCCCCAGCAATCCTGGTAACTTTTGTCTTAGGTATTTCACAGGTCTCTTCCTGCCAATTCCCCCAGCAACTGGGATAATGAAAGAAATTGTGTGGTTCTCAGGCCCCGGCTTAGCTGGGCACTTAGCCAGACTTGGCAGTTAACTGTTGTATGCCAGGCTAATATAGTCAACATAGCGGATGCCACTTGTTGAGGGCCCATGAGGTGCCAGCTGGTTGGCCTTTGGCATCAGCAATCCACACACAACCCAACAGGCAGATATCATGATCCTGTACCACAGATAAAAAAATGAAATCCAGAGAGATGAGACCCCTTGTGTGGGCCACTCTGAACTCAAGTTTTCTCAACAACCTGCTGGGTTGGCATGAGACTGAAATGCACGTCTATAGTGAGCCTAGCACTACTCTTGGGTCATGCAAAAGGCCCACAAAATGTTGGCAATGATTAATTACTATTATTATGAGGCTCACTCAACAAGTAGCAGAGTCAGGAATCAACGCCTCCGGTGTCCATGTTCCAGCAAGTGTTAATAAAATCTAAGTCTCTAGAGCAGGGTTTCCCATCCTCGGCACTGCTAATATTTGGGGCCAGATCACCCTCTGGGGCGGGGCCATCCTGTGCACTATAGGATGCTGAGCAGTGTCCCTGACCTCCCCCCACTAGATGCAGGTGGCACCACCACTCCCAACACGGCTCTCTGTTCCCTGGGGAGCAGAGTCCCCGCCTCCATCCCCTGGTTGGGAACCACTGCTCTATCGCGTTACATATTCTCGTTACTATACTCATGTTGCTGTATGTTGAGTAACTCTTAAGTTTCAGGTGCAAAAATATACATACTCTCCAATACTCCCAGTGACCTGGGGACTTCAGTTTGCTATTCTGATTTACTGATGATTAACATCAGCTTCAGAGAAATTCAATAATTTGCCCAAGCTGAGCTGAGTCCAACCTATTTGCCATCTTGGAATCTATGGTTATGAAAGAATTCTTGGCAAAGTTTTTAAAGTGTGATAATGGTATTGTTAGTTTTTTAAATAATCTTTATCTTTTGGAGACGCATAATAAAAATATTTATAGAATGATGAGATATATAGAACAACTTAGATTTACTTAGAAATAATGATCCCAGGTGGCGAGGAGGATGGAGTGAGGTTGGCTAGGGGGTGATGGTGGTCCGGGGTGGGACTGGGGGCTCCTTACACGATTCTGCCTATTTTGTGTGTGAAATTCTCTATAGTAAACGTGTAAAATATTCTCTTAGGGAATAGCCATGATAATTTTGTGTGAGTAGGTGCTGAGCCCGAGGCCAGGGGATTTCCATATCTCTGCCATCCCCAGATGCCTAACATTATCACCCCCACTCTACAGAAGAGAAATCCAGGCTGGGAGATGTTAACCTGGCGGACTGGCTGTTTTGAGCCAGGACTCACCCGCGGGGGCAGCTGCTTTTCCGTCGTGACTGGGCAGCAAGGTGTTAATAAAGGGACTCACACTCTCAGCCGGGAAGGCGGTGCCTGCGCTGAGCATGAGCGGGGAAGCAGCGCCCCCTGGAGGCCATCCCGGGATCTGTCTTGTGAATAAGCAGAAGCCCCTGTAACCCAGAGCAGGGCAGCTGAGACCTTGTCCTGGGGCACAGCATTTGGGGAGGGGGAGACGTCAAAAAAAAGAAAAAGAAATAAAGATAAATAAATAATATTTTTTCAATTTTTAAATTGTGGTAAAAGGATAAATATTTTCATGCAATTTTTAAAAAATCAAAATCAGCGCAGAAAACATTGACAATAAATGAAATGTCACGATTTTAAATACAGCGAGGCAAGTAAGGGGAATATGAAAATCAGGGCTGGATCCTGTTTTTATTTTTATTTTGCTCATCACGGGTTTTTTGCATTGATTTGGATTTTTAAAAATATTACTTTAAAATTCCTTTATAAGGGTTGGCTCAGATGGCAGGAACATAACGCAGGCAGGCAGTTCAGTGCAGGCTTCTCCCTGAAGCTCTGCCTTTTTGAGAGGCCCCTGTTTAGAAATGGCTTCAAGGGTCTGTTTTAAAATTCGAACCCAGGAGCCCTTCTTGGTAGGTATCTTCTTTCTCAGGATCAACAGGCATTATACATCCAAGAAAATCAAAAACAGGTGTTCAAACAAATCCTTGTATATACAGGTATATAGCAGCACTATTCATAATAGCGAAAAAGTGGCAACAGCCCAGGTGTCCACTGACTGATGAATGGATAAACAAAATGTGATCCATCCACACAATGGAATATTACTCAGCCATAAAAAGGAATGAAGTGCTGGCACACACTATAATGTGGATGAACCTCAGAAACATCGTGCTGAGTGAGAGAGGAAAGCCAGACACAAAAGGCCACATGGTGTATGATTCCATTTATATGAAATGTCCAGAACAAGCAAATCTACAGTGACAGAAAGTGGATTAGTGGTTGCCAGTAGCTGGGGGAAGGAGTTTGTGGAATGACTTTAATGGGGATGGGGTCTCCTTTGGGGGTGATGAAATGTTCCGGAATTAGCTAAAAGTGGTAGTTGCACAACATTGTGAATGTACTAAGTGCCACTGTATTGCACACTTAAAATTGATTAATTTTATGTACTGTGAGTTTAACCTCAACTTTTAAAAATGGATTTAAATAAGAAAAAAATTGCCCAGTCAATGTGGCTCAGTGGTTGATCGTGGGCCCATGAATCAAGAGGTCACTCGTCAGATTCCTGGTGAGGGCCCAGGCCCAGGTTGCAGGCTCGATCTCCAAAAGGGGGTGTGCAGGAGGCAGCCGATGGATGTTTCTCTCTCATGGATGTTTCTGTCTCTCTATCCCTCTCCCTTCCTCTCTCTAAAATCAATAAAACATTTTTTAAAAGGAAAAAATTAGCTTGATCACTAGTTGTGTTTTGCACACATACCCCCGATTGTCTTGCTAGAAGTGAGTGCCTCTTCCCAGTCTTGGTCCTAATCCCATCTCCCTCTGGGTGTTGCCACTATTATCTGCAGTTTACAGATGGGGAAACCAGGTCCATTGTTGTCTGTATTTTGAATTAATCACTTAAATGTGGTTTAATTTAAGCCTCATGTCAACTCTTGTCGGTGACCACATTGAGCCGTCTGTGTCCCAGGCTGGTCTGTGCCCCGTCCTGGAAGTCTCTGGTTTGTTTCCTCTCCCAATGCCTTGCAGTGAACCTAGCCTGGCAGGGTCCAGAATGACAGAATTTCCTTTGAAATCAGCAGTTGGCCTCATTTTTGCCCTGTGGTTCTTATGTTTTTGGGGTCACAGACCACACTTTAACCTCCACAATAAAAGCTTTGGACCCTTTCCTAGAAAATGACATGTGTGCACAATTTCGCCTATAGTCTCAGGCAGTCCATAGAACCTCTAATTCCTGTCCTTGGATTCAAAAGGGGCCAATGAAGCCCAGGTTAAGATGATTTAAGTCAGATAAATACTCTGGGATTCAACCATTTGAGGAACAACCAATGGCATAATTTGTAGGTCTTTTCCCCCTCGTTCATTTTGTCATGTTATTTTATAATTTACATACAGTAAAATTAATTTTCTTCTCAGTGTGAGTTTTAGCCCAGTTTTCGGGCATGCACAGATTCCTGCAACCACCACCACAACCAGGACACTGACCTGAACAGCTCTGGCATCCCCCAAATCTCCATGCTGCCTCCGTGTACTCACACCCCTCCCCTGACAACCACTGATGTGTTCTCTGTCACAACAGGTCTGTCTATTGGAGAAAGTCACATGTATGGAACCACACAGCATGCAAACTCCTGAGACAGGCTTATTTCACTCAGAATAATGCTTTTCAGATTCACCCAGATTGTTCTGTGTATTAAAAGTTCTCTCCATTTCATGTCTCTGGACTTTCAGGATATTTGGGTGAGGTTTCCTGGGCATGCCATAACAAAGTACCACAAACTGGGGGGCTTAAAACAACACAAATTTCTTCTCTCATCCTTCTGGAAGACAGGAGTATGAAATCAAGGTGTCAGCAGGGCGGTACTTCCTCTAGGGGAGGATCCTTCCTTGTCTCCTCCAGCTACTAGTGAGAGCTGTCAATCCTTGGCGTGCCTTGGCTTGGAAATGCACCACTCCAGTGTCTGCCTCCACCATCACATGGCCTTCTCCTCTTTACATATGAGTTCAGCTTGCCTCTTCTCATGAGGACAGCAGTCACGGTGCATTAGGGCCCCACCTTGTGGCCTCGGCTTAACTTGATGACAACTGCAAAGATTCTGTTTCTAAGTATGGTCACATTCATAGGTGCTGGAGGTTAGGACTTCAACATGTCTTTTGGGGAGACACAGTTCACCCCATAATAGGTGACTCCATGTCTTTTTTCTTTTTTTGCAGTTGGTTGGGCACCATACTGTATACCAAAAGGTTGCGGGTTCAATTCCCAGTCTGGGCACATGCCCAGGTTGTGGGCTTAATCCCCCATAGGGGGCCTGCAAGAGGCAGAAGGCAGGTGATTAATGTTTCCCTCTCTCTTCTTATCCCTTCCTCTCTCTCTAAGAATAAAAAAAAATACTTAAAAAATCATCCAGTCAAGGGATTGGCAAACCTTTTCTACATAAAGCCACAGCCAATATTTTCAGCTGTGCAGGCCAGACAATCTAAGTTTCAAAGACTCAACTCTGCTATTGCAGGTTGAGAGAGGCCACAGACAACATGTAAACAGAGTGTGGCTGTGTGCCAATAAAACTTTATTTACAAACACAGGTGGTGGGCTGGATTGAGGCCTCAGGCCATAGTTCACCTACCATTGACCTAGTCCAACATTTTCATTTTACAAGGAGGGGTTCACCCAGAGTCACTTGGCAAGTTAGGAGCAAAACCAGAACTCACTTTTATACCTGCCCACATCCTGCCTTTGTGTCTTCACTTTGATCCCTCAGTTGGCTTCTATGGGTTCAAGTAGGTGTTAATTTCCTCCACTAATTGAACTGGGACTTTTTCCAGATGCCTCCAGGCAGGTACCAACCAGAAAGTGCAAGGTAAACACAGTTAGCACCACCCACGTCTGCTCCCTGCCGTAACTGTTGGGTGGTGGCCTCAACCTTTGCTGAGCACCTGCTCAGCATCTGGGACTCTGCTAACCTCTTCCCACATGTGTGCCTTATGCTTCCTTAAAGAGACTCAGAGAAGTGAAGTGTAAAGGAAAACCCGTGAGCTCGGAATAAAATAGGCCTGGATTTTAATCCTGCCCCACCATTAGCTCTCCAAGTTGCTTCACCACTGAGCCTATTTTTCACCCCCATAAAATAACCCACCTGAAAGACATGTTTGTAAAATACCTGCTTATGTGCGTGGCATGTTGCAAGCCCCTAACAGAAATTTCTGTGTTCAGTTGTGGTCTGGATTTGCTTATGGGATCTGGTGGGTATCTTCTAAGGTGCTCCCTGTGAATCCCCAGCCCTGGTACCACGCCTTTGTATAATCCCTCCCCTTGAGTGTAGGGGACTTGGGATGTGCTCCTAAGGAATAGAATACAACAAAAGTGATGGGATGTGGGCCCTCAAAAAATTAAATAAAGATTAGCATATGATCCAGACATTTCACTGTTTGGTATATATCCAGAAGAACCATAAGCAGGGTCTCAAACACAGGTGTGAACCCGTGTTCACAGCAGCACTACTCATGACATCTGAAGGTGGAAGCAACCCAAGTGTCCATCGACGGGTGATTGGATGAACAAAATGTGTGTATCCACCCAATAGAGTATTACTCAGCCTTAAAAAGGAGGGAAATTCTGACACACGCTACAACATGGGTGAACCTTAAGGACATTACGCTGAGTGAAATAAGTGAATCACAAAAGGACAGATACTGCGTGATTCCACTTATATGAAGTTCCTAGAATAGTCATATTCACAGAGACAGAAATTGGAAGGGTGGGTGCCAGGGACTGGGGGAGGTGGGGGGGGTATTAGTGTTTAATGTATGGAGTTTTAATTTTGCAAGATGAAAAGAGTTCTGGAACTGGACAGTGGGGATGGTTGTGCAACAGTGTGAATGTACTTTACACCACTGAACTGTGTAAACTTAAAAATGGTTAAGATGCTGAATTTTACGTTGTGTATTTTACAATAAAAATAAAAGAATCTTTCTCTCAGCTAATGGCCAAAAAAGCTACTGTGAGTCCCGCAGCTAAAATTAGGTTAGACTTGAGAGCCTGCCTTCAGAGTTCTCACACCTGCATGGGACCACAGGGTCAGCCAGCCCCGCCAATCATCTGCAACCGGCCTGCCAGTGGCTTTCCCACCCTCCTCCCAAAATAGGCTGGGAGGCTATTTTGGTACAGTCTGTCCTCTCATAAAATGAGAACTCAGAACATTTGTGCTGTAAGGCAGGGAGCTGGCTTATTGTCAACACCCACCAGGTGCTGGATGAGCCCAAGCAGAAGTGCTCTGGACTCCCAGAGCTGGTTTTTGTAACCCAGTCCAGACCTCCCTCCTGGGCCAGAGGCTTTCCAGCCACTCCCCACAGTCACCCTAAGAGGAAACTGGGGCTCCGAGAAGGGGAGTTACCTGCCCCGTGCAACCCACCTCGCAGGTGAGAAGCCAGGATGTGAACCGGCCTGAGAAGTTTCCGCGCCTATTCTGTTTTATCCTTTTAGTTTTAGCTTAAAGTAGAATTCTCAGCATAGAGTTCTGTGAGTTTTGACAAAGATATAGTTATGGAATCTCCACCACAATCAAGATACAGAACTGTTCCGTCACCCTGCCCAAATCCCCCTATCTCTTTTCAGACCATCTCTCCTCCCACCCCCAGCCCCTGGCACCCGCTGACCTGTTTTCTGTGCCTATAATTTTGCCTTTTCTAAAACAACCTACAATGGGAGCCCACAGGATGTAGTGAGCCTGGCTTCTTCCATTTAGCAAACATATTTGAGATTCATCCAAATTCACTTTGCTGTGTGTTTCAGAAGTTTGTTCTTTTTCATCACTGAGTAGTATTTCATTATATGATGGGATCATTGTACAATGTTCATCCAGTCACCGGCTGGTGGACATTTGGCATACTTCCAGCTTTTGCTTTAAACATTTCTTGTGTGAGCATGAGTTTATGTTTCACTTAGGAATGGGATTGCTGCGTTATATGGTAAGTGATGTTTAATTTCATAAGAAACTGCCCAACTCTTTTCCACCAGCACTATGTGAGTGTTCCAAATCCTGAACAGCATCTGGCATTGTTAGTTATTTTTATTTTATCCATTCTGAGCAGTATTGTATTCGTTTGCTATGGCTGCCATAACAAAACACTGAGTGGCTTAAAAAAGAGAAATTTATTTTCTTACTGTTCTGGCAGCTAGAAGTCCAAGATCAAGGTGCTGGCAGGGCTGGCTTCTTCCGCAACCTCTCTCCATGGCCTGTAGACAACCATCTCCTCCCTGTATCCTCCCATGGTCTTCCCTCTGTGTGGGTCTGTGTCCTGATCTCTCCTTTTTTTTTCTTTTTTAAAAATATGTTTCTTATTGACTTTAGAGAGAGGGAAAAGGAAAGAGAGATAGAAACATCAATGATGAGAGTCATTGATCGGATGCCTCCTGCACGCCCCCTACTGGGGATCAAGCCCACAACCCTGGCATGTGCCCTGACTGGGAATCGAAAGGATATTTCCTGGATCCTAGGTCGATGCTCAACCGCCTGATCTCCTCTTATAAGGACACTAATTATATTGAATTAGGGTCCACCCTAAAGACCTCCTTTTAACCTTATCACTTTGACGACCCTGTCTCCAAATATGGTTACATTCTGAGGCACTAGAGCTTAGGACTTCAACATATAAATTTTGAGGGTAACACAATTCAGCCCATGACAGATGCGCAATGGCATTTCATTGTGGTTTTAATGTGTATTTCTTGTGATTATTTGCCATTCATGTATTTTCTTTGGTGAACTGTCTGTTCAAATCTTTTGCCTAATTCTTACTGAAGATTTTTTTTTTCAGCTTAAGGTACCACAGACATACAGTAAACTGTTCATATTAATAAGTATACAATTTGATAAATTGTGACACATATAGGCCCGTGAAGCCATTACCACAATCAGGATGGTGAAGACATCCATGGCCCAGTTCCCTTGTCCTTATTTGCCACCCCTCCACCCACCCCTCCCCCTCTCCCCAAGCACCCATTAATCAGCTTTCTGTTACTAGAGATGATCAGCTTTCTATTTTTGTTATTGTTGTTAATCTTCACCCAAGGATATTTTTTCCATTGATTTTTTTTTTTTTTAAGAGAGAGTGGAGAGACAGAGAGAGAGAGAAACATCTATGTGAGGGAGACACATCTATTGGTTGTGGGATCCATCCTGCAACCGAGGTACGTGCCCTTGACCAGACTCGAACCCAGGACCCTTCAATCTGAGGGCCAGTGCTCTAACCACTGAGCCAAACCAGCTAGAGCAGCTTTCTAATTTAAGAATTTTATATGAAGGGACTCAGGCAGTATGCATTATTTTTGGATGGCTTTTATTCACCCATCACAGTGCATCTGTGGCTCATTCATACTGTTGCATTTTGTTCCTTTATATTGCTGAGCAGTACTCCATGGACCCTTTAGGCATTTGTTTGTTTCCAGTTTGGGACTATTATAAACAACACTCTAGTACACTGCTGGTGGGAATGCAGACTGGTACAGCCAGTGTGGAAAACAGTATGGAGTTTCCTCAAAAAATTAAAAATGGAGCTGCCATTTGACCCAGCAACTGTACTTCTGGGACTATGTCCTAAGAATCTCGATACACTAGTCAGAAAGAATACATGCACCCTTATGTTCACGGCAGCATTATTTACAATAGCTAAGATCTGGAAACAGCCTGAGTGCCCATCAGGAGATGAGTAGATAAAAAAGCTGTTATCTACATTTACACAATGGACTACTACGGAACTGTAAAAAGGAAGGATCTTTTACCCTTTGAGACAGCTTGGATGGACCTGAAAATCATTATGCTAAGTGAAATAAGCTAGTCAGAGAAAGCCAAATATCACATGATCTCGCTTATACGTGGAATCTAATGAAATAAACTGATGAACAAAACAGGTCCAGAGACACGGATGCATGGAACAGACTGACAGATCCCAGAGGGGAGGAGGGTGGGGGGGAAGGGAAGAGATTAACCAAAGAACATGTATGCATATAAGCAAGCATAGCCCATGGACACAGACAATAGTGGGACGAAGGCCTGGGGTGAGGCAGAGTTTGGGTAGGGGCGGGGGGAATGGGGACATCTAAAATACTGCCAACAACAATAAAAAAAAAGCTGCTATGAACTTTTGTGCACATGTCTTTGTGTGGACACATACTTTTATTTCTCTTGAGCAAATACCCAAGAATGGAATGCTGGGTCATATGATAAGTGCACGTTTAACTTTTTAAGAAACAGCCAAACTGCCTTCCAAAGGGGCTGCACCGTCTATAGTGTATGAGAGTCCCAGCTGCCCCGCATCCTCCCCAGCACCTACTGTGGCCAGTCTTTTTAATTTTAGCCGTCCTCGTGTGTGTGAAGTGGTACCCTCCCACCCATTTCCCAGAAGGCGAAGGATGTTGTGTCTCTTTATGTGCTTATTTCTGTGCCATCTGCATATTCTCTACGGCAAAGTGTCCATCTAAATCCTGCACTCATTTTAAAACTGGGCTGTTTGTTTTCTTACATTTTTTGAGTTTTGAGAATTCTTTATATATTCTGCATACAATTCTTTATCAGACGTGTGATTTTCAAAGATTTCCTCCCAGTTCGTGGCTTGTCTTTTTCTATTAACAGAATCTTGCACAGACTGCGAATTCACCTGCAAATCCCAAACACCCCCATTAATCTCTCCTATCTTTGAAGTACAGTGATAATCATCACCCCCTTTTTCCCAAGAAGCAAACAGGCTTGGAAAAGGGGAGGCCCCATCACCTGTTGGTGGCAAAGATTTGAACCGGGGTCTGCTTAACCCCAACACCCACAGACCTCACCCACAGCCACTACCTCCCACTGGAGATCCGGGCTGCCATGAGCCTCATTCCCCTGGAAACTCCGAGCATCTCTAAGAAAAAAGCAGGAATAAATCAGACAAGCCAACAGGGTTCTCTCACAACATATTTATTTGCTGAGCCTTCATGCCGAGCCTTGATGGACATGCAAGAGGATGAATTCAGGGCCTTACAGTCTCAGGACCCACCCAGCTCCTAGGTACCACCGGATCAAGGCACTTTCCCAATAGCTGGGCAACACGTGGGACCCCAATAACCCCAAGCCATTCTCAAAGCAGCTGCAGATTAATGCCCTGAGCACACCCTGAGCACCCATGTGCAGAGGGCAGCCTCAGGCTGGCCTGGTCTGGGCCCAAATCCCACCTGAGACCGGCCATAGTCAATCTACCCACCCCTCTCAGACATCCTGGTGACCTAGGATGAGATGAAGGTACCTGGGAGGGGCCTTCAGCTACCATCCTCCTCACTCTCCCAGAAGCAAGTTCCCAGCCTGCCCAGCAGCGGCACAAGGCTCAGCAGAATAGGTAGCAACATGTTTGCTGAGTGACTGAATGATTGGCAATGAGCCGGCATGAGGGAGGCCTGATGCTTCCAGGGCCCAACGGCGAGTGCTTGAAGCTCCCTGGACAGAGCTGGACCTTAGAAACCTCACCCAGCCAGCTATGTTTCTTTGGTTTAGGGGTAGCCCAAAGCCAAGGATCAGAACAAGCCTTTCCCACCCTCCAAGCTCTCAGGTTTGGCCTAAATATGTCTACTGAAGGCCTCCTTCGTGCCAGGTAACTTGTGGGGGTCTCCAATCCACAAACACAAATGATCTAAAACGCAAAGCTGTTCTCAAGCACAGTGAACACCCATCACGGGCTCTCCTGCTAACTGCACGATGCTTCTGAGCCTATAAGGCTGGTTCACGTGCAGCCTCATCAGCCCCTGTGTACAGAGGAAGGCCAGGAGACCCCATTATACAGATGGGGAGCACGAGGCTCAGAGAATGAGGCACTTTGCCCAGGGATGCCTGGAAAGAGTCAGCAAGATGTGGAAATCACAGCAGCTGCTTCACAGGAGGTGCTCAGAAACCATTGTCAAATAAACATCTTAATGCTGCTTGAAATTTGGAGTCAAGACATAATTTTGGAGAAGAAATAATGAGCCAAGAATATAACTGCCAGTGTTTGTGGCGGGAGCTACTGCCAGGATTCTGTGGCCCCCCGCAAATCTGACTCTACAAGGATCCCACAGAGAGGACCCCCCATTCCTACAAATGCCCTTCACCCCCATATCTCATCTAACCCCTCACATCAGCCCCAGAGGGTGGGCTAATGGCCCCAGTTTTCAGACAGGGAAGTTGATGCCTTGAGAGAGGACAGTTGAGCCCAGGACACCTCCCCCACCCCTGACTGAGGGTTCTGGGGCCGGGTCTTCTCCCCAGCACCCCATAAGTCCCCTGGGCAACCCCCTAATCTGCCTTCTTGGTCTTCTTCTTCCTGGAGCCCTCACTCAGCTCCTCCTTGGACTTGGTGGCCATGGCTGAGTGCGGTGAGCCAGGCCCACCGCCACCGTGGGATCCTCCGTGGGCCCCACCATGGTTGTCATGGTGATGGTCACCCACCAAAGCCGTTCCAAACAGCACAGGACAGATATAGCCCTCCAGAACATCAAAAGGGGAGCTGTGGGAGTGGGTGGCTGTCAGGAACACCTGAGGAGGGATGGCAGGGGGACAGGAAGACAGCAAGAGAGCCAGAGGGAGGTGGATAGAGAAAGCAAAGGGTGGGGGGAGAAGGGAGAGAAGGTCAGCCAGATCAAGGTCAGAGGTAGCCCAGGCCCAGCCCTCTGGCTGCACACCCCCTCACCCCCAGGAGGGTTACCAACTGTCCCAGGATGTAGAACTTTTGGTGCTAAAATCTAAGAGTGCTGGGCTCACCGGGACAACTGGTCACTCTCTCCCACACCTGGGCTCAGGGAGGAGCTATGCTTGGCCTGGAGTCGCTAACTCCCTTTTGATGGCTCATGGTTCCCTCCCAGAGAGGCAGCAGCCGGGCTCCCCAGCTCCACAGGGAGGGGGGAGAACGTGGCCCCTCCTGGAGGGTGGGGTGACCCCAACTCAAGGCCTGATGATCAGACCACCACCATTCTTGGTCTAGCCCAAGTCCCCAGCACCCTAAGGGTGCCTTCTTTGCATTTGTCCCTCTACTCTCCACGCCCAAGGCACACCGACCCTGCACACTCCTGCCCCCCTCTGGGCTTTAGCCCAGGCTGGGCCTCCTGCTGGGAAAGCCTCGCTCCCTCACTCCCGTCCCTGCCTGCTGGACACTGTTCTTCTCAGACCCCCCTCCATGCACAGACCTACTGGCAAGTTCCTGCCCTCCATCCCCACTTAGGGTCCTCCTTTCTTGGACACCAGACACTGCAAGTCCAAGTGCCCCGGCCAGGAGGTGCGGGTGGGCGTGGGTCAGGACAGGAAGGCTTACCTTACAGGACACCATGAACATGGTGAAGATAAAGATGAGACTGGCTTTGGACACTGGGAGCCAGCGGGTCTGCTGGAGGGTGAAGAGGATAGCTCCGTACAGGCTGGCCTTGGTGGGGCTGGAGGGGACAGCCATGGTTACTGGGAGACACCGCACAGCTCAGGGCTTTACCTCTGTCCCAGATCCCGCCCTCTGCCTGCCCCCAGCCAGCCCCAGCTCCCATCGGCTTCCGAGTGTGAAATGGGAAAATACCCACATGGCGTGGAGGAGGTGGTGGCGTCTGTGTGTGCAGTAAAGGGTTAAATTCATTCAAAGAAAAATCGGGTCTTGGAGGTGTCCTCTAAGCCGTAGGAATGTCCTCTGTGACAGGAGTCTTTGTTTACTTGGGGACTTTGGGTCACACCAGATAGTAAAAATGTGAATTACAGTGGGGATCTTGGGCCATGTGGTATCAGCTCAACCTCTGGAGGAGCTGGAGGCTGAGGTTAGCCATGCAGGCAGTCACCTATGTCTGTGTCACTGGACACCAGAGCTCAGAGAAGTTTGCTGCTTGGCCATATGCAGAGGGGACAACCAGAAGCTCAGTGTGGTCTCTCCTGGATGCTACCCCATATGTATCTTAGCTTTGCTCATTTAAATCTGTATCCTTTCCCTGTAATAAACTGTAACCCTGAGTGAAAGGGCTTTGCCGAGTTCTGTGAGTCCAGTGAATCATTAAACCTGAGGGTGGTCTTAGGGGCCCCCAAACAGCACACTCCCTCAGGAAGTGGGATGACAACACACAATTTTTCTTAACTTCCCTTTCCTTCCTTGCAGACTAGGTTTCTAAGATGCTTAACTTGTTGCAAGAGACAGACCCATGACTTCTGTTCCTGAAGTCGTCACTCACTGCATGTACTTAACGATGATAATTCTAACTAATATTTCCAAAGAACTCACCAGGTACCAGGGCTGGGGTGTGTGTGTTATGTCTGTGATTCCAGGGAACCCTCCCCCCCTCAGCTGATGAGGTGGAAATAGAATCTGAGAGGGGAAGCCACTTGCCTGCTTAGTAGCAGGCGATGGAACCATCTGGGCCCCATTTCTCTGCCAGTGAATTGAGGGTGGGAACAGACTTCTCGTGGAGATGAAACGATACAAAGCCACATTTTCCAAAGTGTAAAAAAACAGGTAATTTTCATTGGTCTATGGGTAAGCCTTTTAATTTTGTCATATTTTAATAGCTATAGGTTTACTTACTGTAGATGGGGAGAAAACTTAACTAGCCCAAACCTGTGAAGCCTTTTAAAAATATATTAGGCTAATTGCAGTGTGGGCTTCTAGGTTGGGTCTTGGATGCTGCAGTCCAGCCCTGCCCACCATTCTCCACTTAGCTCCAGCCACATTCCCCACCCATACTCCATGCCCCAGGTTCCCCACCCACTGGTGTACTCCTACCCTGTAGGACCAGGCAGAACTGTTGTTTTTTCTGACTTGACTGTTGGCAGAAGTGATGGCCTCTATCCAGAGGCTCCTTCTTTTCCAGAAAACTCCTATTCACTCTTCAAAAACCAAATCAAGTGTCTGATTTCCCTGCATCTCTGCCTGCCTCTGCCCCCTAGGCAGAGTTGTGGTTCCCTCTCTGGGATCCCCCAGACATGTCCTCTGGAAGCTTCTGGAAAGCAGAATCAGGAGCTGGACTCTAAGTTACCAGAAGTATCCAATTCAGGGTCAGGTCTAGGGGGCACAGGAGGAACAGATGGGGAGGGCAGGGTACTCACAAGGACATGTGCAAGATCTCGTTGGTCTCTGGCTTCCAGACGCCTCGGAGCAGCTGCTCGAAATTGGACATGAGGGCAACACCAGAGCCTACGAAACAGGGTGCTTCTGAATGAGCCCGCCACCCCAGCTTCCTTCTTGGCTACATTCCCATGGCAGCAGGCTCTCTGCTCCTGGAGTCTCTCTGGGGGGCAATGAGCCTGGGGGTATGATGGTCAGTTGCAGGTGAGGAAACATGCTCAGAGCAGGCAGAGTCTTGCTGAAGGTCACACAGCACATTTGGAGCAAAACAAGCATGAAGTAATCAAGCTAATATCCCACCTGAAAGGCTTGGGCAAATCTGGGCTGCCTGCCCTGGTGCTCCCAACCCAGGACCCTGAGCTGTGCATGAGGCTTCCAGAATGCCCCTGGCACATAGCCTCTCTCCTTAGGGCTCTGAGCTCTCAATCTTTCTCAAGCCCCTTGCCCTCTGGGAGGCATGCTATACCCCTGGGGAATTAGTACAGGCTTCCTGGAGAGAGGGTAAGGACACCCACGTGGAGACATAATCGTCAAATTTCAAGGAAGAGCCTTCCCATTTCTCCCAAACACTTGCTAAAGAGGCTTGGGTACCTCTCCAGGAGCAGCTGTGTGACTGTGGTCCCTGATATGTACCACTGCACCAGGGCTCACAACTGAGGTGACTTTGCCTCCCAAGGAGGCATTTGGCAATGTTACAACTTGGGAAGGGGGTGCTGCTGGTGGGTGGAGGCCAGGGATGCCGCTCAACACCTGGCCATTCATAGGATGGCCCCCACCACAGAGGATGATCCAGCACCAAGTGAATAGTGTCACAGTTGAGAAGCTCTGCTTCAGGTATCAGGTGTCTGTTTCATCATTGTCTTATCTACCTTTGACAGTTACATTTCTGGAAGAATCTTCTCATTTGCTCTAAAGGTGTCGGCTAATGGGCAGCCTGGACTCCTGTAGCAGTCCTGATATCCCTTAGCCTGGGGCAATGGTTGTGCCAGCTTGGGTGCCCAATATGTACTATTGAACAGAGGGGTTCTCAACTGGGTGAGTTTCAGTTGTCATCATCATGGTCCTGTTTACCTTTGACCCAGCCAGTGGCAATCATGACGAACCACCCGTGGTGGTAGTGGTGATGCGCGTGGTGGATGCCCACAGCGATCTTTCGGACTCTCACTACCTCCTTCATGGCCACAAAGATGAGCTTCACAGGCAGGAAGCAGACACACTTGTAAAAGAGGTCCAGGGGGCAGAAGAAAATCAGGTACCTTCAGGGAGAGAATGCCAAGCATCAGGGGGTAGACCGATTCTGGGGACCCCAGGAGGCGAGGTTATATCCAGACCCCTCTTCCTTGTGTGCCTGGCTCAGAGCTGGGCAACAGAGAGCAGTGCCTTCAGGGCCACCATGGAGGTTGTGCTGCTGGATCCAAGTTCCTCCAACCTCCTACTTCCCTGGTGGACAGGTCACCCTTGCCCCCCGGCTCTGCTCCCCCACGCCCTGCTAGCCTGGCAGTGCTTACCAGACAGCTGAGGCCAGCAGGACACTGGAGTTGTTGCTGAAGTAGTCGATCAGGGGCTCCCCAAGGAGCAGATCAGCCAGGATGTAACTCCCGAAGCAGTGCAGCATGGCACATAGCCAGGACGCCATGGGGTGGCGCCGGGATAGCTCCACTGCTCCTGGGAGGCAGGGGGAGTAAGGGGGTGGAATCATAAAGCATTTGTCTTTTTGTGACTGGCTTATTTCATGTCCTCAAGGTTCATCCATGTTGTAGCATGTGTCAGAATTTCCTTTCTTTTAAAGGCTGAATAATATTCTAGACAGACAAGAGGAGATGTGAGTAGAACTGTGGCCCTCAAAAAGATATATTAATGTCCTAACCCCTGGTATCTGTGAATGTGACCTCTTTTGGAAATAGGATCTTTGCAGATGTAATTATCTATGTTAAGATGAAGTCATTAGGGTGAGCTCTAATCCAATGCCTCGTGTTCTTGTAAACAGAGATGAGATACAGGGAAGGCGCTGTAAACATGGAGGCAGAGACAGGAGTGATGCACATCCAAGCCATGAAATACCAAGGTTGCTAGCCACCTCCGCAGCCTAGGAAGAGGCATGGAAAGATTCCTTTTTAGAACCATTGGAGAGAGCATGGCCCCACTGATAACTTGATTTTGGACTTCTGGCCCCCAGAATTGTAAGACAATAAATGTGTTGTTTTAAGCCACCCAGTTTATGGTACTTTGTTACAGGAACTACAAGAAATTCATACAGAAGGCCAATATGAAGATGGAAGCAGAGACTGAAGTGATGTGTCTACAAGCCAAAGAATGCCAAGGATCGCTAACACCAGAAGTCAGAGAGAAGCCTGGAAGGATCCTCCCCTAGAGCCTCCAGAAGGAACCAACCTGCTGGCACCTTGACTTAGGACTTTTGGCCTCCAGAACTGCAAGGGAATAAATTCCTGTTTGACCACAGATAACTGAAACTATAGAAAGAAAAACTGTGAATGGGCCTGGGGTAAGGGTGGAGGGGGAGACTACTGTAGTTCATAGATACATGCACAGTGGTGAAGGTATAAATACAGGGACAGGAACAATACAGGCTGATTTTATGGCGGCATTTACATCCAGAGAGGGAGGGAAGGGAAGGGGCAGGGTTGGCTGTGTCTGTCACTGTATTTTTTTTAAAAAAATGATCTTAAGCAAATCTATCTTTACATCTGTTAAGTCTAAGTGGAGGGGACAGAGGTGACTGTGATATTTATCCTGTGAGTTTGAAATACTTAGTCTTCAAAACTAGAAAAAACAAGAGGCCCCCTGAAAGTTGGTAAGCAGGAAGGACATGGGTTGCTCTCCTGCCTCATTGCATTAGGCTCCACAGTCTGTACTGAGCCCCCTTATGTAGTCCTTACTGCCTGCCTACCTCTGATGGGTGTGGACAGGGATCTAGTAACAGGAGATCTCACCTCCTTGGGTGGGCAGTGGAGTGTTCTACCTGGAAGACCCCATCAACAGGCTCTAGAAGATTCTGAAAAGTCCACGTTCATAGCAGCACTGTTCACAATCACCGAAAGGTGGAAACATCCCCAGTGTCCATCAAATGACAGATACAAAGTGTGACACATTCAGTCCTGGCCAGTGTGGCTTAATTGGTTGGAGTGTTGTCCCATACACGGAAAGGTTGTGGGTTTGATTCCAGTCAGGGCACATACTGAGGTTGTGGGTTTAATCTCTGCTTGGGGTGTGTACAGGAGGCAATTGATCAGTGTTTCTCTCTCATATCGATGTCTCTCACCCTCTCCCTCCCTTCCTTTCTCTGAAATCAATAAAAATCAATAAATTTTTCAAAATGTGACACATCCATACAATGGAACATTATTCAGCTTTAAAAAGGAATGAAGTACTTGTTGGGGTGATCACTTTGTAAGGTATATAAATGTCTAATCATTATTGTATATGTGAAACTAATATAATATTGCATGTCAACTGTAATTGGAAAATAAATTAATTTTAAAAAGGAATGAAGTATTGATAGATACTGCAACATGGATGAATCTTGAAAACATGCTAAGTGAAAGAAACCAGACATAAAAGGCCATATACAGTATGATTCCATTTATGTGAAATGTCCAGAACAGGCAAATCCATAGGGACAGAAAGCAGATTAGTGATTGCCAGGGGCTGGAGGAGAGGGAATGGGGAGTGACTGTTAATAGTGATGGGGTTTCCTTTTGGGGTGATAAAAATGTCCTAAAACTTATATACTATACATAGATGGAAATATAGTAGGCAAAAGTAGGTTTACAGTTGTGAGTATGTGAAATAGGGTTTATTCTAGTATTATTACTTATTAATTATTGTATTATTTATTTGTATTACAGCTGTAAATCTACTTTTGCCCACCCCTGTGTATAACATGGCCTTTTGCATTTGCCTCTTTCTTCTTTTTCATTTTAAAATAAATTTTTATTGCTTTCAGAGAGAGGAAGGGAGAGGGAAAGAGAGACAGAAACCTCAATGATGAGAGAGTCATTGATCAGCTGCCTCCTGCACGCCCCCTGCTGGGGATCGAGCCCGAAACCTGGGCATGTGCCTACCAGGAATCGTACCTTGATCTCCTGGATCATAGGTAGATGTTCAACCACTGAGACACCAGCTGGGCTGCATTTGTCTCTTTCACTGAACACAATATATTTTTTAAAATATGTTTTTATTGATTGTAGAGAGAAAGGAAGGGAGAGGGATAGAGATAGAAACATCAGTGAGAGAGAAACATCCATTGGCTGCCTCCTGCATGCACCCCCAGCAGGGATCGAGCCCAAAACCTGGGCATGTGCACTGACTGGGAATTGAGCTGGGAACCTCTTGGTTCATGGGTCAACACTCAACCACTGAGCCACATCAGCCAGGCAAGCACAATATTTTTAAGTGTAATCCTTTTTACTGTTGTATAGTATTCCATCGTAGAAAGAGATCACAAGTTATTTAACCATTTTCTTGCATATACTACATTTTATAATCAGAAAGCATGCCTAATAAAAGTTATTTTAGAGTAAGTCATTTCTCTTTGCCATCCCCACCAACTAACCATGTGATCTTGGACAAACTATTTTTTCTCTCTGTGTCCTTTCCTTCTGTCAGGTGCAAACCCCTAATGCTTTCTTTGCCCAGCTCCTAAGCACCATGCGCATCTTCTCCCTGCCCTCAGATTATCCTAAAGTCTCAGCATTTACCAAGGTCCTACAGGAGTTAAGAAAGCAGAGTGCTCTCTTCTCTATTTAAAACTCTGCCAGCTGAGCGTTAATCCTTCAGAGCAGCTGGTGGGTCCTGCAGGGACCAGGTCAGGTGAGGCACCCATGTTTTGCAGAAATGGATACCTCTGCATTTAAAAATAACCTCCAGGGGTTGAATTCTTTCCAGGGTCTTTCTTGTGCCCTCTGAGGCTATCTCAGGGACTGAGACTGGGGAGTGGGGGTGGGAGCCTGGGTTTTGCAGGAGTAAAGCAGGCCCCATGTTTGTACTATGGGTGAGTCCTGATAAAAAAAAAGTCACACGTCTGGGTTTTGGCTCCGCTGCTCACTCAGGCATGGCCTTGGGCAAATGACTGCTCCCTCCCCAACCTCAGTTTCCTCTGCTGACAAAAGAGAACGAGAACACCCCCTTCACAGAGTTGTATTGATGACTCACTGTGGTGTGCATTATAATCATTACGTTTCTTATCATTATCAATACCCTCCTGGCAATCCTGGAAGGACAGGAAGAGTCTCCCCATTTCTACAGATAGGAAGACTGAGGCTGATGGAGACAACCTGCTCCGAGGACCCACGGCAAGGCAGGGGCTGAGCCACTGTCCCCCTGGCTCCTTCCCTTTGCCACACTCCTCGGTTTGGGGGCAGCACCTTGAAGCAGCAAAATATAGGTTTCGACACCAGGGTTGCCACCACAGTTCTCCCCGCTACTGGCTTCAATTTGCTCATGTGCTGTCTAGGGTGACTGGCAGTTCCATTTTGCTTAGGACCTAAGAGTTCCAGGTACATGGGACTTTGGGCTCTTGTCTTGGGCAAACCTGGCTGAGCTGGTCACCCCAGTGCGCCTGAGGATGAAAAGAAATTGCTTAGTGTCTAGTAATTATGTGAGAGTTATTCCTGGAACTGAACTGAAATGGAAAGTACCTGTGGGTGTAAATTCTATTGGGTGAATTTATAAAAATCAGCTCTGCGTCAGAGGAGGAAATCCCGATCAGGTCCTGAGTTCTAGCCTTGATGGGCTCCATGACGTTCCCGCTGCAGGGTTCAATGTGCTGTCTGTGGATGGCAGGGAAGTACTAGAAGGTTCCCCAGGGCATTTGCAGCACTGCCCCTCGTTTGGTGCCATGTAGTCTTAGGTCTACACAAATGAGGCATGAGACAGAGTCTCTCAGCGACTCTAAATTCTCTTCCTGAGCATCGAGCACAGCTTTCTGCCTTAGTTTCCTGCCCTGTAGAAGGAGTAGGTAGTCCCTGCCTTGCAAGGTTAGAGGCTAAGCAGCCCTCCACCCTAAGAAAGCTTATAGCTCAAACCAGACGCCAAGGAAATGTTCTCTTAGCCCACACAGCATTTTTAAAATGTTCAAACTGCAGCCAAGATGTCCTTCAATAGGTTAATAATTAAACTGTGGTACATCCATACCATGGAATATTATTTAACACTAAAAAGACATGACCTATCAAGCTATGGAAAGATGTGGAGGAACCCTAAATGCATATTACGGAGTGAAAGAAGCCAGTCCGAAAAGGGTACAGCCTGTGTGAGCCTAACTCTATGACACCCTGGAAAAGGGAGAGCTCTGGAGACAGTAAAAAGATCAGGGGTTGGTGAGGGTTCAGGGTGGAGGGCAGGGGAGAGTGATGAATAGGTGGAGCACAGGGGATTTTTAGGGCAGTGAAACTATTCTGTATGACACTGTAATGGTGAATACATGTCACTATACATTTGCCAAAATTCATAAACGTATAACAGCAAAGATTCCTAATATAAGCTATAAACTGTTTGATAATCATGTTGGCAATCTATGATAATAATGGTTACATGATGATAACAGTGTTAATAATAATGTTGGTTCATTGATTGTAACAAATGTACCACTTTGTGGAGAATGTTGACGGTGGGAAAGGCTATGTGAGTGTGTGTCGGGGGGTGGTCAGTGAGTACACAGAAACTATTGTTTCAGATTAATTTTGATCTGGATCTAAAAGGGCTCTAAAAATAAAGCCTATTAATTTAAAAAAAGAAAAAAGTGTTCCAACAGCCAAATCACATTTCCAGCTTTCCTTGAAAAACCAGTTCTGATGGTTCCAGCCTCAACCAGGTGGAGATGAGCGACTGGTTTTTTGCTTCCCATATGTCACCTGCCTGGCCTTTGATAGCACTGGAGTTTGAGATTCAGTCTAGATCAATGGTTCTCAACTGGGAGCAAATATCTGGGACACTGGCACTATATGGGGACATTTTTGGTTGTCACAATGGGATGTGCTACCGGCATCTAATGGGTGGAGGCCAGGGATGCTGCAAAGCATCCTGAAATGCACAGGACTGCCCCCACCGCAGAGAATGATCTGGCCCTAACCACCATTAGTGCCGAGGTTGGGAAACCCTGGTGTAGAAAGCCAGCACCCACTACTTCCTCCTGTCTTCCTGCACAGAGTTGGGGGTACTGGAGGTGAGCCAGACCCAACCCCCCTGCCCCATGAAGCAGCTCTTGGTTTAATAAAGAGCTCCAACCTCTTACAGTTCATTACTTCTCAAAGGTTAGTATACTTATGGGGATCTCATTCAAATGCAGGTCTGGGTCGGGGTGGGCCTAGCATTCTGCATTTCTTAACCGACTCCCAGGGGACACAGATGCTGTTCATTTGAGGACCACACTCTGAGCTTTGTCTTCATTCTCAGGAAAGCCTGACCCAGAAAATGCCTGCATCCCAGGAAACACATTCCCTCACTGCCTTAAAAATAATTATAAGTACCTCTCCCAAGTCCCTTAGACCCTACCATTGACAAAGTTCTCAACGTATCTTCACAATAGTTAGGAAAGGGAGTCCAGGATTATTTTATCAATGAGCCCATTTCAAAGATGAACAAACTGAAGCTCATGGAGACTCAGTAAGCAGCCTGTGCTAGAGGCAGAATCATTCCCAATTTGGAGATTTTTCCTTAAAGGCAGCTTGGCTCTCATCTTCAAGGGTGCTACTTGTGCAGTTGCCCAGGACCCAGTGCTCAGAGGGCAGAACATTCAGTTTGATGTTCTACCACCACTGTCTGGAAAATCTCAATTTCTGAACAAGGGATTCTGCACATTCTGAAGCTGCAATCAGTACACGGATTCTGAGAAGAGATCTTTACAGAGCCTCAGCAGGACCACCAATCTGGGGGGTGGGGCTAACAGCCAAGTCCAAGGCCTCCCTTTTCTAAGGGGAAGCAACTAAGTACCCTAGAGTAATCCTAGTGATTCTTGGGGTCAAGCGACCTGGGTTGGAATCCCAAGGCCAGTATCTACCAGCCACAGGACAGAGGTTCATTGTGTATGTAAAGTAGCTTAGCCTCCATTTCCTGTTTCCCCAGTTGTACTGGGCAGGGGGGTCTCCACCTAGACAACAGACAGCAATCACTGGGGAAGGAGAACTTCAAACATAAGGATACCAAAGCCCCTCCCCAGATATTCTGAATCAATTGGAGGGCTAAAGAGCCCCCAGGAGGCTCAAACGTGCAGTCAGGGCTGAGGACCATTGAACCCTGTCAACCTTCAGGAACCTCAAGCTCCTATACTTCTAGTTTATATGACTTACTCTGCGACTCCAGTAGGAATGTCCTGACCCCTCCTGCAAACTCCTAGCCAGCCTGGAGACCCCTTTCCTCCAGACCCCTTTCCTCCAGACAATGTGTCCTACATTCCTAGGAGGCTCCTGTTCCACAGTTTGAGATTTCCTAAGGTGTGCTGGGTTCTGTGCTCACTTTGGGACTGGCCTGAGCCACCAGGAATTCATCCCCATACAGGAAATACAGACCTGTGGTCATGCTACGACAATACAAAGCTTATTTTGCTTTGCAAAGTAACTGCTCTATAGAAAAGCTTTTTAAAGAATAGACTCTGGCCTGTGGACTGCCAAAAACAAAACAGAACAAAAAACTTGGCAAGTAGAGTATGACCCTTTCTGCATAAGATGGTGGATTTACATTCGTAACTGAGGTTATAGACGCAGAGAAGAGAGGTCTGGAAGGGTAGCCACCACATCAACTGTAATTCTCTGTTTTTTCAGCTTGATTTTAAAATACACAGGAGCACCTATTTTTAATGATTAAAACTTAAAAAGCCATTTCCATTCTGAGAAGAGCATATGGGGTGATTTGCATCTGAGTGGGAAAAAGGGTCACAAAGTTTTGGGTGATTAATCTTTCTTCTAAAGCTAAATTCTACATCCATTTAGTTTGCTGGTGTACTAGAATAGTTAAAATACTGAGAACAAGAAATATCTGTGAACTTTGTATAAAAATAGAACACATTCTGTGGAGGCCATTTACCCTCATTTAAAAAATGGTGTGTGTGTGTGTGTGTGTGTGTGTGTGTGTGTGAATCCTAGAAGCTGGGTCTTCCCCTCTGCGATTCTCCACGGGCATCTGGAGCTGGTGGGAGAAGGCTGACCCCAAATTACCCCACCCTAGGGCCGGTTCTGCTCAGTAAATGGAAAGGATGGGGGCCAGGGCTGGAAGAATTCCGGCAGGGAGCAAAGATCCGGCACAGCCTCCCTGAGGGGAAGGGAAGGGAGGCAGCCCCATAGCTGCAGCGGGGAGGGGGCACCGGTGTCACTTTCTCTGAACCTGACCCCGGCACGACCGGCCCTTATATAGACACTCAGCTGCGCTCCTGCTCCCTAGCCAAGGGCAAGGAGGGAGGTCACTGCAGCGCGTGGGGCCAAGACGTCTGGCGGAGCCGGCAGCGCCCACCCCCGCCTGCCCCCTCACCCCGACCCAGGCCCCTTACCCAGCTTCACACACACACACACCCCGCAC
Source organism: Miniopterus schreibersii (assembly GCF_964146895.1). NCBI lineage: Eukaryota > Metazoa > Chordata > Mammalia > Chiroptera > Miniopteridae > Miniopterus > Miniopterus schreibersii. The sequence continues at coordinate 72,952,967 of NC_138105.1, read as the reverse complement.
TAGAACCCCTGACCTTCTCTCCCTGCCCCCGCCCCAACACCTGTTCCCCCTCCTCTGAACTATCACGTTCCTCTCCTGCCCTCCCGCCCCCATCTGCTTCCCCTCCCCCAGCCCTAACATCTCCGGGGGCTTCTCTCCTTGCCCTCCCTCGCGTTTCTCCCCTGCCACCCCGGTATGGGAGAACCCCGTGATGCCAGCATCTGTCTGCTCCCCCGAGCCCATCCCTGCAACTGTCCCCGCCACGATCCAGGGCTTCCCGCTCCTCGCCCCCAGCCCCGCGATGCCAGGCCCCTCCAACCCCCGCCCTGGCTCACCTGGCTCATACTTGAGGTAGAGGATGGAAACGATGAAGTAGCTGAGGTCAAAGACGGGGAAGAGCGGCACCCGAGAGAAGCTGAGGGCCAGCTCGCCCAGGCTCAGCGCCGACAGCAGCTCCATGTCGCGCGCCGGGTCCCACCCAGCCCCCAGCCCCGTGCGTCCCGCAGCCCGCGATCCCGCGACTGCGCCCCCCGCCGCTGGGCCCGCCCACACCCGCCAGGCACCGCCCCCAATCCGATCCCGCTCGAGAGGAGGGGCGACAGCTGTCGTGGGGCCGTCCTGTCCTTTGGAACTCGGCTGGTCAGGTGTCCCCTACTTTGACCCTCCTCTGGGCCACCATGACCTCATTCAGCCCATCGAGGCGGGGTACTGACCCCTGTGGAGTGAGCTGGGCAGGGGAGCTGTCCACTGGGGGAGAGGGGGTCCCTCACGCACGGAGCCCACCCAGGTGGGACGGATCAGTCTGGACCGCGTCCAGATGGGGCTCGATGAGGACTGACGTCCTCTGTGGAGTCCTCGGACCGGGACTTCCATCCCTTGTGGGGCCTGGTATGTGAAGAGCCCCATTTTTCCGTACCCCAAGGGGTCCCTTCAGTCAGGACCTCGTCCTCTATGCAGCTGTCACGACCCCAGTCTTCCGCGTGGCTCCGTAAGTTATGACCTCCGTCCCCCACGGGGACCTACGTCCTCCAAAGGGACCATTTGAGAGGGATCCCCCGCCACCCGTAGTGGGGAACCCCGCCTCTCATGGGGCTCAGGAGGATCCTCCCCAATCAGTCGGGGCGTTCATGCCCCGGACAGCCCACTGCATCAGAACCCATTCCTCTGCGCAGCGCAGTGGTCAGGGGCGCCGTTTCTCCGGAAGCCCCATCTGAGACACCAGAAGAAAAAGCCGCGGAGCCAATTTTCCGGTGTGCTCGTCCTAACCCCTGCGCTGCACGCCTCCAATGAGTCACCTAATCTGGTCTCCAGATGGCCCCGCCCCCATATGGCGTCACACGCTGGCCCTGCCCTTCTACACTAAGCTCTCGGTCTCTCCCGCGAGTAAAGGTGCTTCCTCTTCCCCGAGGGGGCCGGGCCTGAAAAGGGCGGGACCCTGCCTGTTTTGACCTTCGATTGGCTCATCCCTCTCCAGCGCTGCTTCACGATTGGTCGGTTTTGTTCTTCTCCCCTCCGTCCTCGGGCTTCCGCTTCCGGTTCTGTTGGTCTCTTCGGCTGTAAAGATGATCGGAGACATCCTGCTCTTCGGGTAAGGGGACTAGAGGCTGGGTGATAGGGCCCGACGGGGCTGGGGGAGGTCTAAGAAACTTCATTCTTCCTCTGCAGAACGCTGCTGATGAACGCCGGGGCGGTGCTTAACTTTAAGCTGTGAGTAGGCCGTGAAGGACCGCAACTCCACCCGGGGACCCGTAGCCCCGCCCCCACGAGCGTGAGCCAGCCCCACGTCTCAGGCCCGGCACCCAAGTCTCAGAGGGATCGGGCTTGCAGCCTTGCCCTTGCCCCTGGGACTCTACGCGCTACCGCGACCTGAAATCCTGGCTCTCCGTGCTCCAGTGATCCCTCTGTTCGCACCCCAAAGAACCTCAGGCCCATCCCCCAAGAACTCTTAGTCCTCACCTATACTCGCGGACTGCCTTCTCCACCTTATCGATGGCTGTAATTGGTGGGGCAGGTGGGCGCCCTGAGAGGGCCATTGAACCGCCGGAGGTCACAAAGCAAGTCGGCGGTAGAGCTGAGTGTCTCTGGCCTTTTGAGTCCGGGGGACTGAGCGGTCTTTGTGCCCCATCGAAAGTGGACACTGACTGCTTTTCTTTATAGGAAAAAGAAGGACACGCAGGGCTTTGGGGAGGAGTCCAGGGAGCCTGGCACAGGTAAAGCCTCTTTTTTGGGCTCTAGAATTGGTCCATTTCAGAGAGGACAGTTCTTTCTCAAGTCCTACCCCAGTTCAGTTTTCTTTTTAGTTTTGTGCATGTGTGTGTGCGTGCGTGAGACAGAGAGAGATAGGCACGAGGATGTGCTGTTCCTTCTGCCCACCTCTGTTGCTGGCTTCTTTCTCCTGCCAGATCTCTGTGCGTAAGTCAGCACTCATATTACTTCCTACAGTTATAACTTTTCTTTATATGTATTTTTTCATCTGGCTAATGTCTTCCCCTCACACCTTAAGCTCCAGAGAAGAGACTCCAGCTTGCTTGGCTCATTCCTGCTTAGTGACTGCTTATTTAGTATTTGTCGCCCCTGTGAGTTCCGTAGGGCAGGGACCCCTGTCACATTCTTCCATGTCCCCTGCACTTGGCTCCTGCCTGGAATGGAGTGGCCTTAATCAGCATCTGTTGATGGCAGGAGAGCCCATTTACGTGGTCCTCCGCTTAGAGAAGGGCCTTGCCAAGCAGTACTTCTCAGACATCCTGGGGAGAGACCTGTCTCTGAGAGTTGAAGTCCATGCTAGGCCAACACTTACATAGGCTGTTTGGCACACGGCCAACCCCATGAGGTGGATAATACTGGACTTGCCTAAACAGGGTTTCTACAAGATCGTGTGCTGATCATGCACTAGGATGGTACAGTAGTACCAGTACCAGGTGGCTGTCATGTTGAGTTGCTGTGAAAATTTCTGAGCTACCTGGTATTTGTACTTAACTATACATCTGTGGTCTCTAGATGACACTTTGGGTAGCACCCTTGTAGGTCACCTAAGCTGAACCAGTTCACTTCATTACAGAGGCTGGGGGTTGGGGTTGGGGGTGGGTGGGAAATGACTCAAAACCCAAGAGGGAGTTTCTGGAACACAGGTTTCTGGAGTCTAAATGTACCAGATTGCCCCCTCTTGGAGTGGTTTCTGTTCCTTGGCAGCAGAGGGAACTAGAGTATGTCGTCACCAAAGGAGAACTGCTTTTTTACTTGCACAAATCAGTGTGCTTTTAGTTGCAAACACTAAAATCCCAGCTCAAAGTGGTTAAAGCACATTGAAACATCCAAGGGTAGAATTGTCTTCAGGCACACCTGGATTCAGGGCTCAAAGCAGCCCTCCAGCCTGTGACTGTCTCCAGCTCTCATTTTTTCTTCTAGGTGGGTTTTACTATCAGGCTGGCTTGTGTTGGCAAAAACAGCTCTAGAGCAGGGCTTAGCACATTTTTCTGTAAAGGGCCAGATTATAAGTATTTTTGGCTTTGCAGGCCATGCTGTCTCTGGTGCAACAATTCATCTCTGCCATTGTAACTGGAAAGCAGCCATGGACAGTATGTAAATGAATGGTCATGGCTATGCTGCAATAAAACTTTATTTGTGTAAAAACTGAAATTTGAATTTCATATAAGTTTTGTATTTTACTGAATACTCCATTTATTTATTTATTTATTTATTTATTTATTTATTTATTTATTTATTTATTTTAACCATTAAGAAATATGAAAAACATTCTGAGTACCCTGGCCACACACAAACAGGTTGCAAGGACTGGTTTTGGTTCCTGAGACATAGGTTGTCAACCCCTGTCCTAAAGCACTCTGCTTTTATCTTTTCAGCCCAGCCCAGGAAATAGTAGTTGGGGCAAAAGTCCCTGGGCTGACTCTCATTGGGCATACGTGGGTCATGTACTCCTCCCTGTCCAATCAGAGGCTGGGGGCTCTCCCAGGATTGGTCAGTGACAGCCTGAGTGCTGAGGGTTGGGGAACAGAAGAGACCCAAAGAAAAAGTGGAGCTGCCACTGTGGGACATGGGGGCAGTGGGTGTGGGGTGGGTAGAAACTGTGGAAGCAACTGTAACTGTGACAGCAGAAATGTTAGCAGGGCTTGTAAACATGCTTTCTGACTTTCCAGGTGACAACATCCGGGAGTTCTTACTGAGCCTCAGGTACTTCCGAATCTTCATCGCCCTGTGGAACGTCTTCATGATGTTCTGCATGATCGTGTAAGTCAGGCGTGCCTGTCTCCTTCATTGTCATCCTCTGCAGAGTTCTTGAAAATGACCCACCTGATGGTCATTCTCTGTCTTCTCATTCTACACTTTGGTGTCATGCTTTCTGCTTTCAAAAAAAGAACTCTCCATGCTAGAGAGGAAATAGGTTTATAGAATTTAAGCTATGCTACCATGGTCCAGGCTGGAGCTTAGATTGGAATGTGGCGTTTTCCAAGTTCTGGCTGTGCCTGGTGCGTCGCTGGGAGCTGCCAAGAGATACCTTCCCTGAACCCATGGCCTGGTCACCTCTTGCCAGCTCTGCTGTGCTTAGTGTATATCTGGCATCTGTCAAGGTGAAAAAATGTGGTTGGACAGACAGTGTGCTGTTGGGTCCTGCTCCTGCCCTGCTGGAATCTAGCAGAAGTGTATATTCACTTTATTTTTTTGTGCCCTTTAAAGAAGTTTTTGTTTTTATGCCCTTATTTTCTTACTAGGCTAAAAAAATCCAATTGGATTGGTTTTCCTTCCAGCCTCAGGCCGTAATTCCAATACTGCTGTTAATGAATTGTGAGACTCAGTAAACAGACTCAGGATTAATACAGTAGAAGAATCTGGAATTTTAGGCCATGCTGGGCCCATCTTTTATGCTACCCCAAAGAGGAAGAGAATGACTGGTTGAGATGCTGAATTTGGAGTTGCTGGGTGGTCTTTGTCCCAGCTGACTGTTTAAGGAGATGTTTCTAGGACTTAGGGGATAGGAAGCTGAGGGGAGTTCAGTATGCCACTACGAAGTGTTTTAGAGCCCAGAGTAAGAACCAAGATGGATGTCCTGAGAGGCCCTTTTTGGGAGCTCGGATGAGGCCTGCTCAGGTACAAAGAGGCTCATGAAGAGATCAAGGAATTTACAGGAGGTGTACCTAGGACTCACAGAAAGGACACTGGGGAGGAGGTGCTCTAGCCTCTGTCTCTCTAGGTTCCCACCTATCCATTCATTTACTCATTCACAACTATACATTGTGGGCTGTACTCTGGGATCACAGCTGAAACCAAGACAGCCATAGTCCCTGCCTTTAGCAAATGGAGACCAAGACAGCCATAGTCCCTGCCTATATAGCGAATGCACAGCATAAGAGGTGGAAAATGGATAGAAAAGAAACAAATAGGGAAAAAAATCAATTGTGAGTTAGCAAAAGGGAGGGAATCTCCCAGTTTAGAAGGCAGTCAGGAAGAGGCTCTTTGATAACATGCCATTTAAATCAAGAACACAGGTCAGTCCTCGGTTGGTGTGCAGGAGGCAGGCGATCAATGACTCTCTCATCATTGATGTTTCTATCTCTCCCCCTCCCCCTTCCTCTCTCTGAAATCAATAAAGATATATTTAAAAACAAAAAAGAACACGGGCCCTGGCTGGGCAGCTCAGCTGGTTAGAGCATCGTCCTGATACACCAAGATTGGCTATTCAATCCCTGGTCAGGGCTTGTATGGGAGTCAACCAATGAATGCATAGATGGGTGGAACAACAAGTTGATGTTTCTCTCTCTCTCTCTCCCCCTCCCCCCCATCCTCTCTCTAAAATCAATAAAATAAAATTGGTACAAAATAAATTAAGAACAACAGGAAGTCTAATTTGTGCAGTTTGCGGAGCTGGGGAGAGGCAAGATAGCACTGGAAGCAGCATGTGCAAAGGTCCTAGGGCGGGGAAGAACTTGGTGTGTTTTTATCATTCTGTTCTTTCCTGTCCATTGGCTTTATTGTCCTGTTTCCTGGATAACATCCTTCACTGCTCATCTTCTGGCCTTGAGGATTGTAGCCTCAGGCTCTGTGATCTCCCAGCTCAGCCCAAGGCAAGCTTAGTCAGTAGCCCAGCGTCCTGATTTTGTTCCTGGGAGCAAAGTCTGATTGACCTATGTAGGTGTCACTCAGTTCTAGTTGGATTGGAGGTTCCTGGTTCCAGCCTAACCACTGAGGTTCAGGGGTTAGCAAACCATAGCCCATGGGCCATATCTACTCCCTCACTGTTTTCATGAAGTTTTGCTGTCACATAGCCATGCCCACATCTGTGACTGCTTTTGCGCTGTAGCAGTTGGGGTATTGTGACAGAGTGCCTGGGCCCACAAAGCCTGAACTACTTACTGTGTGGCCTTTTACAGAGTGTACTGACCCCTGCCCTAGTCCAGCTCTTCCTGCAGGAGTCATGAGTGGGGGAAGATTCCCTCCAGAAAGAGCTGTCAAGGAGACAGTGACTGGCTTTTCCAGTATATTAAAACACTAGAAGTCACCTAAATGCCCAAGAGCAGAGGAAGAATCAGGTAACTTAAAGGATACCTGTATGACCAACTGTCACAATGCCATCAGTGATGATGTGGCAGAAGGTTATGTCTACACTGGGGAATGTTTTGAGAGTAAAGAAGGCTTATGTTACCTGTACACATACTCTGGCATCAGTTGTGATTTGAACACAGTAAACATTGAATAAATGCTGAGTGAGTATTGAAGTCTATGTTGGAAACATTTTCATTGAGGGAGTTGGAAGGATCTTCTCTAAGACTGTCCCTGGTTATGATTGTAGCAGAGTCCGAGGGATAGTTTGCTATTCCCTGTACCCGCTTCTATACTGTTTGAGCTGGGCCACTTTGGAAATTTTAAAAAGTCATAGGGCTCTGGCTGCTGTGGCTCAGTTGGTTGGGCATCGTCCCATTCACTGAAAGGTTGCCAGCTCGATTGCGGGCTCTGTCCCTGGTAGGGGGTGTGCAGGAGGCAGCTGATCAATGTTTTTGTCTCACATTGCTATTTCTTTCCCTCTTTCCCAGTCCCTTCCTCACTCTCTAAAACTCAGTAAAAAAGAAAATATTTAAAAAAACCAAACTTTAAATATGGAGAAACATGCCTGAATTTTAAGGGACCAAGGGTACTGATATCTGCAACTTAGTTTGAAACACATCAAAAGTAAGGTGGACAGATAAATGGATAGATGCACGGAAAAACAAAGTGTCAGTTGCAGAATGTAGGTGGTGCGTATGTGGGTATTCACTGAATTGTTCTTCTGTTTTAAATATGTTTTTATTTATTTCAGAGAGAGGAAGAGAGAGAGAAACATCAGTGATGAGCGAGCCATTGATCGGCTGCCTCCTGTACAACCCCTGCTGGAGACTGAGCCCACAACCCAGGCATGTGCCCTGACCCTCCTGGTTCATAGATCGAAGCTCAACCACTGAGCCACACCAGTCGGACTGAACTGTTCTTTTAACTCTTCTATTTATTGAAATCTTCATAACAAAATATTGGAAGGAAGATAGGGAGAAAATGAAGGTGTCAAACCACAGACAAGGATAAATAAAGTAGAAGTCGGTTTTCGCAATTCAGGATTTTGTAGTCCATTCACAGGGTTGTGCAACATCACCACAGTCTAATTCTAGAATATGTTCACCCCCAAAGGAAAACCCCATACCCATTAAGAAGTCGCTCCTGTTCCTTCCTTTCCCCAGCCTCTGGCAACCACTGATCTACTTAATGTCTCTATGGATTTGCCTCTTCTGACATTTCATAGAAATGGAATTGTACAATATATGGCTTTTTGTGTCTGGCTTCTTTCATGAGCATAATGTCTTCTGGTTTCTTCAATGTTGTAGCATGAACCAGGACTTCATTCCTTTCTATGGCTGAATAATAATAGTTTATTGCATGGATATGCCACAGTTTGTTCATCCACTCATCAGTTGATAAATATTTGGGATGTTTCCATTTTTTGGCTATTATGAATAATGCTGACAAAAACATTTGTGTACAAGTTTTTGTATGGATTTAAGTTTTCAGTTCCCTAGTATATACCCAGGAGTGAAATTGCGGGGTCATAAGGTAATTCTATATTTATCCTTTTGAGGACGCTCCAGACTATTTTACAAAGTAGCCGCAACAATTGACATTCCCACCAGCAGTGTGTGATGGTTTCAGTTTTCCCCACATCCTTGCCAATGATTGTCATGGTCAGTCTTTTTTATTATAACCATCCTAATGGACATGAAGGTTGTTTTGCATTTCCCTGATGGTTAATGACGTTGAGCATCTTTGCATGTGCTTATTGGCCATCTGTATATCTTTGGAGAAATGTCTTTTCAGATCCTTTGCCCTTTTTTTCCCTCCTGAGCACCCCAATTTTCCCAAGGGACAGGGGACAGGGAGGCCCTGCATCTAAAAGAAGGTGTTGGGTTCTGGCCAGGTGGCTCAGTTGGTTGGAGTGTTATCCTGTACCCCAAAAGGTTGTGAGTTCATTTCCCAGTCAGGGCACAAACCTAGGTTGTGAGTTCAATCCCTGGTTGGTGCACGTACGGGAGGCAACCAATCAATGTTTCTCACATCGATGTTTCTCTCCCCTTCTTCTCTCTCTGAAATCAATACAGACATATCCTCAGGTGAGGATTTAAAGAGAAAAATTAAAAGAATGTGTTGGGCCTCTTGGTTGTGAAACGTGGCTGGTGCTGGCAAGGAAGGAGCCGATGGGGCAGTGGAAACTTGATTTTGGAGTCATGTAACTGCTTGACTGCTGGTTGGTGGCACTTGCTGGCCATGATTTCCTCTATCTTCATGATCTGAATTGAGTGGGTGTGGGCACAGTGCTGGGCTCCTATGTCTCAGTAGTGCTGGGAGTGATGGTGCCTGAGGTGGTCAGGCTCTGGTATTCCTGGTACATGGGTGCCACTGTGGAGTCGTAGCACAGCCAGATGCCAAAGGTCTTTGCCCCAAGGGAGGATTTTTCAAACACCTGCCCCCAGTGAACAATTTCCCCTGAAGATTTCATCTTTTTCAGTTAGAAGCAGGACTTGGCAACAACATGGTTAGGTGGAAAGATGCACAAGTGGTAGAGGGGTGGTGTGTGGCACTTGGGGGTGGCGCCCCACTATCTTGTGCTCTCCAAGCTTTCCCAAGGCCTTCAGAGCGTCCTCTTCCAGCTCGCCACCGCCCGCAAAAACCCTTGGCCCATTTTTAAAAAGGGTTTTACTGAGTTTACGAGTTCTTTTTATATTCTGGGTACTGGTCCCTTATCAAATACATGATGTGCAAGTATTTTCTCCCATTCTTTGGGTTGTCTTTTTACTTTCTTGATGGTATCATTTGAAGCACAAAATTTTTAATTTTGATGAAGTCCAGTGTCTTTTTTTCTTTTATAACTAAGAATTTTAATAATTAGGTCTAGAGTCCAGTTTGAGTTAATTTTTGTATATCATGTGAGGTAGAGATCCAACTTCATCTTTTGGCATGTGGTAATCCAGTTGTTCCTGCACTATCTGTTTTTTGTTTGTTTAATAACCTTTTCATTTTGGAAAGAATTTGGATTTATAGAAATGTTGCAGATAATACAGAGAATTCCCATATATATCTTTTTAACAGCTCTATGGTTTTCCCCAGTAGGCCTATGTTATAACCTCCTTACCCATTCCCAAACTTGAGAAATATTTATTACAGTTTCCAGGCCTTTCCTATTCCAGATTTTCTTAGTGAACAGAGTTAACTGTAATCATTTGTTTATTCAAAGGTCTTTTTCATATGAAAGTTACCACTGACTTGCAGTAATGGGAAATAGGTGAAAATAAAGTGTTGCAGATGGTGTGAAGTGGATAATCCTTTAAAGAGTTACATTTTTCTTCTAAGTCTATAGTTTAGTAGTGTTAAGTATATTCACACTGTTATGTAACAAGAGTTACTTATAATATCAGGAAATGAAATAAAATAATCTTAAAAGCAACACAATATTTTCTAAAAATGTTTTTAGAGTGACAGTTTCCCATTCTCACAGACATTTCTCTGAATTTTTCAGGCTGTTTGGCTCCTGAACCCCAGACACAGAACCAGGAACACACCTTCCCAAATGCCAAGCTTCCCTCCGTTCCTGACAACTTCAAGAATGTGTTTGACTGGAAAACTGGTGACCTTCCCAGAAAGCCCAAGCTAGTGGTGGGTGGAAAAAAATGTTCACCAAGATGCTCTTGGTTTTCTGGCCACGTCACTGTTGTTGTTTTTTAAAAGCTATTTTCATATTAGTCTCTGCATTGAAATGTCTACTTAAGGAGTTTCAGGAGGGCTTATGTATGGAGTTGTGATAACATTGCATTCCTCATAGAAAAGAGAGCATGTCTAGATAGTTTTATCAGGTTGGAATCCCTCTTCCACCAAGCTTTCATTAGAAACACATTTCTGCAATAGCCGGTTTGGCTCAGTGGTTAGAGCATCGGACTGAAGGGTCTCAGGTTTGATTCCCTGTCAAGGGCACATACCTTGGTTTCAGGCTCCATCCCCAACCCTGGTCAGGGCTTGCAGAAGGCAACCAATCGATGTGTCTCTCTCACGTCGATGTTTCTGTCTCTCTCTCCCTTCCACTCTCTGAAAAGCAATGGGAAAAATATCCTCAGTGAGGATTAAAAAAATAATAATAAAAAGAGAAGAAATAAGTTTCTGGCTATTTCTTGGTTTCTTTTTAATAACCATCCCTTTGGATTTGAATTATACAGATTTTTAGAAATCATTTTTCCCCCATGAATCTGAAGCAAAAAGCTTGGCTTTTAAGTTTAATGCAGCCTCTTTATTGGGCTCTGTGAATAGCAGAGTTCATTGTTGCTGGGTCTGTGTTCAGGTTCCTTCTCTGTCCTAATAGGCTCCGCTTGACCATTCAGTGTAGCTGTTATCCCTAGGACTTTTAAGGGTGAAGTATTAATGGTCCCCATGGAAGAGAGGTGCAGGACAGTTGGCAGGGGCAGACAGCTGTCTTTTGAGAAATTTTGCCTTGCCTTGAAAGCCCTTTGTTAAAGGGGCCATTAATTGTACAATTTTTAGAGTGAGAGTGATTTAGTGGTAATATTGGGACCTAGTTCTGAAAGCTTGGGGTGTTTGGGTCTGGTTTTCAAGTGGGTAATTTCAAGGTTGAAAAACAATGAGCCTCATTTGAGCATTTTGCACAGAAGCTTCTTTGAAAGAGTGTCCTGGTATAATTTCCAAAATGAAATGCTGGTGGTCAGCACCTGGATCCTATAGGTGTTTGATTTGTTTCTTGTGGTTTTTAAAATCCTGACTTGTAGGTAAACCTGGTGGGAGGAAAAAGCAAACACGCAGGCTTTTGGAACTAAATATTAGCATTGAAAATGAAGCTCAGCCTGGCTGGGCGTGGCTCAGCGGTTGAGCATCGACCTAGGATCCAGGCGATGAGGGTTTGATTCCCAGTCAGGGCACATGCCTGGATTGTGGGCTTGATCAGTGACTCATCATTGATGTTTCTATCTCTCTCTCCCTCTCCTTTCCTCTCTCTGAAGTCAATAAAGATATATTTTTAAAAAAGAAAGAAAATGAAGCTCATTTCCCAAAAGGACCTTTTGTTACACATTTTTTAAACAAGAAGTTGCCTTCCAACTTGAGTTGTTTAGAATTAGGCTGTGGGAAACACTTAGGATTTATTTTGGAGGCTGTCAGAAATAAATGATGTTCCCTTTTGGATTTTGCTCAGTAAGTGTTGAATTGGGCAAATATGATTTTGACCTGGCTGCTCCTAGAAAAATTGAAAGAGCCAGTGATAATGGGGTTTCACTAGACCAGAGCCAAATCCACTTGTACTACTGCTCAGCTAACATCATTCTGTTTCATTGCTCCTATAGTTTATTCCCTTGTCAGATCGGCTGAGCATCTCCCCATAGCTTCTGAATAGAGTTTTGCCCAGGCCTGTGTTATTGCAGCAAGAACAGACGTACCAAGATCTTGGCTGGTCAGTCTTCAAGCTGTGTGAATGGTATGAAGAAACCCACACTGAGGTTTCAGTGAGGCAAGGCATTTGTGTTATGGGGCTTAATCTTTCTTAAAGAAGTGAATAGTGTCATTGAGATTTTGTTTCAATAATTGTGTTTTTCTCCAGAGAACTATTATCTCATTGTTATAAGCCAGAGTAGCTTTGGGGGATGCATATCAGAGTCTGCTGTACATTTTAAAAATTGCATATCATGGATCTTTAGCAAGCTTTTCAAGAACCCTCACTGGCACCAAAGCTTATCAAAGTTTGAATTTTGGGTGCATAGGATCCCACAGCATTTAAGTGCTCATGTTCAGCATCAGTTAGGTATGGATTCAAATCCCATCTCCCTTCCTTGCTGGGGGGACCTTGGCTGGTTGCTTCTCCTCTCTAAGCCTCAGTTTCCATATCTCTAAAATAGGTTTAAAAGTCATACCTACCTGGATTTGTAAGCTTCAGTGAACCTGAATTTGGCTAGGTGCTTGACTGAATGCCTGGCACCTAGTAAGCGCCTGATACCCGTGAGTTTCAGGCTACATTTTCTCTCTTGCCTAGATTCATTTGTTCAGTCCACACCTGCACCATTAAAGGGTGATCACAACAATTTAAAAATTGGAAAGAATATCCAGAATGGAAGATATTGTCCTGTCTCCCCATTTCCTTTCAGTGTTTTCCTTATGCCTGTCGGTATATACCACATGGTTCTGATGGTGGGTAAGGCAGTTACGGTTCTGCTGTTTCCATTTCAGCGTCACTCATATTTTCTGGACTGCTAGAAAGGCTTCATGGGTCTCATTTTTAATTGTGCAGTCAATAAATCTTTCTTTAACCTAGGCCCTCTCACTTGACTCGATTTGTACTTTGTCCACTGTTATAAATGTCACTGCTGTCACCAGTGTTATGACCTTTGCTGGCTTCCCTTGCTGGTACTTCCAGGAGCACTCAGGAAGGCTACAACATTATGTAACACCATTATGGCTTTAGTGGCTTTCATTTATTTATTTTGTTTTAGTTTCTTACTACCAATGCATATTTACTATAGAAAAATTATAAAATGCAGCTCGTTTCTATGTTTTCCCATTCTTAATAACTGCAAATAAGCCATTTTAAGGATGTATTAATTTATTTAACTAGTCCCCAGCTGATAGAGACTTGAGTTGTCTCCAGTTTTGGTCTATTATAAATAAGACTATAGTGAACATCTCAGGTATCATCTCTAATGGTTTTTTGGGGTTTTTTAAAAAATATATCTTTATTGATTTCAGAGAGAGGAAGGGAGAGGGAAAGAGAGAGAAAGAAACATCAGTGATGAGAGAGTTGTCATTGATCGGCTGCCTCCCGCATGCTTCCAACTGGGGATCGAGCCCACAACCCGGGCATATGCCCTGACCTGGAATCGAACTTCAGTCTCCTTCATCCTAGGTCATTGCTCAACCACTGAGTCATGCTTGCCAGGCCCTAATGGGTTTTTGAGGTCACTTTTAAAGAGACCCACCTTAACAGCTTTAGACTAAAAATCCCATAGAAAACTGCACCTTGAACAATTTACGTCCTTGTCTTTGTTCGTTCATTTGTATATCCGTACCTATGTTTATATGTACACACATACCAAAGAACTTGGTTCTAGATCTCTCTCAGCTCTGTTCAGGGTGGGTATTAGGCTGCTTCAGTTTGTGTAAGCTGTGAATGAGGAGGTTATCAGCCCTACCCAGATAACTGTTTCTTTGTGCAAGTGACGACCATTGATGTCACACCAGCTGGCTTTCCACCTTGGCCCAGAAGGATCTTAACCACCATCTAAGTAATAAGTGCCCACTACTGCTCACCCTGGAGCATGAGACATGAAGTTGCTGCTGAGGTACAAAGCTGTACATGGAGAACAAAGAGGCCTCAGTTTGCAGCACCTGCCCTGGTCAAAAACTTAGGTTTCATATTGAACACCTCCATTGGGGATTCATATCAGAAACCTTTTGCTTCCTCCACCCTTGCCATGGAGAATGGAACATGTCCATCCTTTGTGTGAGTTTCTCATTGTACTTCAGTTACAGCTGCTCAAGAGTAGAAACTGGAAACCACCTAGTCCTGCAGCTTGTTTTTGTAAATAAAGTTTTATTGGCACCTGGCCATGCCTCTGAGAATGTGTTGTCTGTCTATGGCTACTTTGCCTGCTTTCCTGCTAAAATGGGAGAGTTGCCAACAGAGACCATCCGGGCTGCAGAGCTAAAAATACTGCCTATCTGGCCCATTTACAGGACAAATTTGCCAGCCCCTGAGCAAGGGGATGTGGGGAATCTCAAGGTGCCCTTTCCCCCCAAAGTCACTCAGGTGGAAGATTTGCGTGCCTTGCCATCTGGATTTTAATAAAAACATCTGCAAACATGTTTTTCAAACTTGCTGAAAATCGAACCAGCCATTTTCAGGTGATGTGGTTAATAGACCAAAACCGGATTTTATGTCTCTCAGTAGTTAGGGGCGAGGTCCCTCCTGGACTCCCTGCAATGCTTCTGAGCAGCAGCAGCAGCTCAGTGTGATAATGAGATTGGCTCTCCTCTGAAGTGCTTAGGTCTGAAAAGCCAGAGGCTCATTAGTGAAGCATTTTCATTTCAACCATTTCATTATTTCCTTCTTAACCAAATTTAAGTTTATGAAATATTGACAAGCCGCCTGTTTTCCTGTGTTGATGAAAGAAGCTGTTTGTGCATAAAGCAAAAGGCATGGTATTTTTTTTTTAAATGTAAATTTGACTTGGTGGTTTGTTTTCACCATTCCCTTGACTGACTTTATTATGCAGAGGAAAGCACTTCATCAGCTTCCAGCCCCTCTCAGGCACTAGAGCATTCCTGTAGTGAGAGTTTGGTAATAGCAAGTGTTTCTGGATGAGAAATCAAGCAAAAAGGTCTGTAGCAAATCAGAAATTCAAAGTCCACAGTTTTCAACAAGAAAATGGCAAAAATTAGTTCAATGTGCGGCTCCGTGGCTTGCTTTTAAAAAAATTTTCTTTATTTTTCCATCACCATTTATCCCCTCTATGCCCTCTTCCACCTCCACCTATGTGGCTTTCTTTTTGTTTTGACATACACCAAAAGTCGGCAAACTGTTACCCAGGTCTGGCCCACCACCTGCCTTTTCACAGCCCACAAGAGAATGGTTTTTACCTTTGTAAATGGTTGGGGGGGGGGCGGTTAAGAAAATGAAAGGAAATTCAAGTTTCTTTGTCCATAAATAAAGTTTTATTGGAATGCTGCCACACCCAATCACTTACGTATCATCAATGGCTGCTTTCAAGCTGCAAGAACAGAATTGAGTCCTTGCGACTGTCAACGTAAGACAAACCTGTAAGAATTTTTTATGAGTTTATTTGAACCAAACTGACAACAGCTGCTGGGAAGCAAAATCTCAGTGGACTGAGAAAATGTTTCAGAAAATGGCTGTTTTGCACCTTATTTTTTACATTAGAATCAAAGGAGAAGACGGGAGTTACATGAAATCCATTGGCAATAGTTGAAGGAGGTGGGAGAAAGCAATGCTGGGGTTGGAGGGTGAATCTCTGGGATTGGATAAAAAGTAAAACAAATAGTCATACTTTAACGTAGGTGGATATAGGATAGTTATAAATAACAGTACCAATGAGGGGCTTTGTGGTCTGTTCTGGTTGGAGATTGTGCCCTGAGGGGTCTGGAAAAAGGAAATTATCCTGACATTCCAAAAGTATGTTATCTTAGATGTAAAAAGACAATAATAGATAGGCTCAGTTAAGTAAAGATTGACCTTTTAGCCTAGGGAGTTATAACTTCAGACCATCCTGTTGTTATAGTACGAAGCTAGGAAAATTCCAGAACAAGCAGAATAGGGAAACTAAGGTAGTTAAATAGCAGTTTTGTGGCCACCTATTAAAACCTGTCTGCTCTAAACCAAGGACACTTAAGGGTAAATGGTTTGCATTTCTCCTCCCCAATCAGAGGGTAGATAGCTTAAACCACCCTATACTCAGGGAGACAGATAACAGAAATTTAATTAGTGCCATTTGCCAACCACATCCAAGGACAAATGAAGTTCAGAGAATAAACCTTATTTTGGTGTATCAGCATAAAGGTGATGAATATTCTATTGATTCCCCCCTAAGACCTCCCCTAAATGCCCAGCCTTTAAAACCCCTGAAAATGAACATCCCAAGGGGTGTGCTCCCCACCCCCCGGAACAAGCTAGTGCCATCTTCCCCCTTCTCCCCTCTGAGGAGACCCCACGAGACTTGCAACCAGGGGAGCAATGGGTAGCAGCAGCTTGTCTCGGGCTTACCGCCTGTTACTTCTATGTACTTTGTTTCACTATCCTAAGTATATTTTTGCTGTGGCCATAAATTCTTGCTTTCTTCTCTATACTTTGTCTCTTGATTGGAATATTTCCCTCAAGAAGACAATATTTGGAAGCAGCCTAAGTGTCCATCAGTAGATGAGTGGATAAAAAAGATGTGGTACATTTTCACAATGGAATACTACTGTGCCATAAAAAGGAAGGAAATGTTACCCTTTGGATGGACCTGGAGAACATTATGCTAAGTGAAATAATTCAGAGAAAGTACTATATGATTTCATTCATATGTGGAATTTAATGAACAACTTGAACTACCAAGCAAAATAGAGACAGACTGATAGAGGGCAAGCAGACAGCTGGGGGAGGGGGCAGTTAGGGTGGTGGAGGGATTGAGCAAAAAAGAAAAAAAAGTCATGGACATGGACAACTGTGGTGATGGGTGTGAAAGACAATAGAGGGTATAAATGGTGATGGAAAAGAAATATTTAAAAAATTTAAGAGTAGGTGAATGCTTTCCAGTTTTCTTAAATAAAATGACCCATGCAAAACATTGCTTATTTCGGTATAATCCTTGATTAAAAAATAAGATACTGTACATCTAGTTAGGAATAAAAGGAGGGGCAGGACTAGATTACAGTTGGGGGAAAGGCTGTTTATTTTGCTTATCTTAAGCAAGATATTAAAGAATATCTTCAAGTGGGCTGGCTTCCAACTCAGACCATGTACACAAAGCACCTCATTCTAAGGAGAGTAACTGAATGAGAAGTATTTTGCCCATGTTTATTTTCTCATACAAGTGTTATGTAAAACTTCTCATATGTGCAGAAGCAGCCGTTTTGGCAAATAAAAATGCTTCCCAGAAGCATGACAAATGCAAGACTAACAGGTGTATCGCATCAGCTGCCTCCCTCCAGTTTTAAATCTAGGTCTTCCTGTAACAACCAAAAAAGTTATTTCTCCTGAGGCTGCAGCTAATAATCTACTCAGCCTGCCTCTCCACCCCTTTCCTCAGAACAGTATTTCGAACAGCTTCCAGAGTGAGGAAGACAGCAATATAAGAAGCAACGGGGGACGGGGCGGGGAGCCCTTAGATTTGACAGTAGCAATTCTGGATTTGACCTTTAACTCTGGGTGACCTAGGGCCTCAGTTTCCTCCTTTGGGAAATGTTTGGTTCACAACATGAGGGTTTGTTTTCCAGCCGCCACGCCAAGCAGGATGGGTCTTTTAAAACCAGTGGTTCTCAACGGGGTGATTCCGCCGGCCAGGGAACGTCGCGCAATGACTGGAGACATTTCAGGTTGTCTCCACTGGAGGAGAAGGTGCTACTAACACTACTGGATAGAGACCAGAGATGCTCCTTAACACCCTAGTGATCCGATCCCAAATGTCACTAGGGAACAGATTTGCAACCATGAGGTCCGCTCGGAGCTGGCTTTGAAGCTATCCCAGCTGGGGTGGCGGCTCCTCCGAGAGACGCTTCTGTCTCCAGTTTTCCGGGCTCAGGCCAGCGAAGCGCTGCAGACACCCGCCCTCCAGAGTGGACAGGGACGCCGGCGGGGGCGTCCCTCTGCGCCTCTTGGTAGGCCCTTCCGCGCGCGCATCACAAAGTGGACATCGGTCTCCCTCACCCCCAAGAACGCCGAAACGGGGGCTGAAAGGACCTTTGGGCTCGGAAAACTTGGCAGCTTCTCTCGCCCACGACCCCAGTCACCTCCGTCACTGCGGGGAAGGCTTTTCTTCTGGAGAAGGGGTCCTGCCGCCGCCCCTCCTGCCCCGCCGTCCTGAAGCGGTGCCCGTAGCTCTCGGTTCAAGGACTCCCCACACACCCCGCGTTTCCGTCGGGAACCTCCGCCTACGACACGGGCGGGGGCGGGGCCTCCAACCAGCGGCCGTTGCTCCGCCCAACAGCTTCCCAACGGCTGTCTGGCCAGCGGTGCGGAGCGGGGCGCGACGGCGGCGAATGCGCCTGCGTGCGCATGCGTCCAGGTGCGGGGCGTAGCTCGCGCATGGCCCCGCCCAGGCCTGGGGTCTCTGCCCGCCCCATCTCCCAATCTCCTCAGCGTGGCGCCGACGCTGCGTGCGGCGCGGGTTACCCAGAGTGCTCCGCGCGGGGGCAGCTCACTGGAGTTTGGTTCTCGAGGCGGCGGCAGCAGCGGCGGCGGCTCCGGCGGCTCCTCCTCCTCCTCCGGTGGCGGCGGCGCCCCGGGCCCGAGCCCCGGCTCCGGCTCCCCTTTCCGCCACCCCGCGCGCCCCCTCCTCCTCGGCGCTGCGGGGAACATGAGGCTCCGGTCTCGGAGGCCGGCGAGTGAGTGACCCTCGTCCCCCGCCTCAGCCCGCCCGCCCGCTGGCCTGGCCGCTCCCCCCCCGCCTCGCCCAGGCAATGACAGCGGCTCCAGCGTCTCCGCAGCAGATCAGGGACCGGCTGCTGCAGGCCATCGACCCGCAAAGCAACGTAAGTGCTCGCTGCGCGGGCCGGGACCGAGGCCTCGTGGGCCCGGGACCCTCCCCCTCTTCAGTATCCCTCATCCTCCGGGCTTCCGGGGACCCGTCCGAGGCCCACCTCTCCCTCGGGGCCGCTGCCATCCCATCCTCTCGCCCCCTGGGCCGGGGCCGGAGGCGCTCGGTACGTGAGGCCGAGGCTTCCGTGCGGCCTTGGTGGAGGGAGCAGAGAGGACCTGAAGCCAGAGCTTTGCCTCCTCTCCCGATCTAGCTGTATAGCTCTTGCTGCTCCTGACGGAGCTTACCCTCCTTGCCCTTCCCCCGAGACCCCCTGGATACCCTCCCGGCGTGGGGGAGGGGAGGGAGAAAGGCTTTGGAGCAACTGGTGTCTCGGGTATAATTCGGGGAGCCCTTGCCACCCGTGTCTCGGTCTTCTGGGTGATCAGGGAAGTCTTCCTTCCCTCTTCTTCTGGCTGAAAGTACACTGACTTCGGAGGGAAACCCCCCGGCCCGTTTTGTCCCTAGCCGGGTGCCCAGGGCGCCTAGGGAGGCCCCCGGGTTCTGCGAGTGGCCATGCCTTTGCCGGATCCCTCTTGGGGTCGCTTCCTACAGAAGGTGATATTGGGGAAGGTGGGATCTTTCATGTTGCTTTTCTGGGCCTAACTGCCCATTGCGTCTCTGACCAAGCCAGAGTCCCGCTTTTTGGTAGGGAATTGGAGGTGATTCTTTTCTATCTTCAAGAGCCCTGTTTCGGCTGTCCCTTTCCCCTACCTGGGGGTCCCAGCCTGGCGGTTTGTGACCTAGGTCAGGATTAACCTCAGGGTGTCTCTCTCTCAGATGTCCCTCCACTGAGGCTACTGTTTGCAGAGGGATCTCCCCTGCCCCCTCCGTAGGGGAAGACTCATGGCGTTCTCACATATTATCCAAGGGGTTCTTGGCGATAGGGGTCATTTTCCCCTTGGCAGGAGCAGGTCGAGTAATGGGAAGATGGTATCCAGGTATGAAGTGAGCCCCTGCATTTGCTGGGAAACTAGGAATCACTTTTTAACATGCTGGGGATGGAAGGACAAATCATCTTGGGCTTGGCCAGGTAACTTGGGTTTCTCTCACTGTTGGGGCTTTTGCTTTTCCTTTATGTGAGCTTGGCTAATTGCTCTGAGTATGTATTAGCCGATTTTCTAAAAATAATTCATGTTGGATTGTGCAGTTTTGGTAGAAATTGAATTATTATCTGCTCTGTATTATAAGTAATTATCTTATCCCTGGTCTTCAGGCCCCATTAAGATTGACTTGATGGAAATTACCTTTAACAAATGTTGTATACATTTTCGTTAGGATTTTGGGGGTGGAGTAGGCACAAGCTATATAAAACCTTCCAGAATTTTTGCAGTAACTGGTACCACCACAATTCTCAAGACTGAAATATTAGAGGATAAAGCAAGTGACATGAAAATTGTCAACCTTGGTGGCTTTTGCATCTTTTGTGGAATCTGAGTGCAATTTCTTGAATTCCCGGTGCTTGTTTGCCTTTGGGAGAATCTGAGAGTGGCTGAGATGTTAGCACTGATCCTTAATGCCACCTAGGAGAGCTTTGGGATCTGAGGGTGCTTTGACAGGTGGTCATGATTTTGTAGATTAGGTGGAACAGTGATCTCAGGGGTTATAGTGTGTGTAAGGCTTTAATCTAGAAGGCTCCTAGGAATAGGGGAGGAATAGGGGCTAGGCAGAATCTGGAAGAGGGAACAAATCTCAGCTTCATGTATCCTGGTGCATGTGGGAACATTGCATCCATATGAGCCAATAACTGTGTTACATGGCATAGACTTCACATTTCATGTGGCTTGCTTTGGAGAACTCTAGTGATAGGTATGTATAGAGTCCTGCTACATAAGTATGATGGATGTAATTGGGAAATTGTCTCTTTGAATATGAGTGATGAGGAAAATACCTCCTTTAAATGCTTCCATTGTTAGTGTTCGTGAACAATTGTTAATAACCATTTGACTAGAGCATGGCTTGGAGCAAACCTCATGTAGAAACTCAGAGCCATGGCAGGTTGCGGGTGGAGAATGTGCAACAGTATGGCCAGGCTGTAGTTCTCTTTTGACTTGGGCTCAGGTGAGAGTGGGGTGGCTCCAACAAGGCACTGCCTCCACACAGCTGCTCTTCTCTGCCTTACCCAATTATGAACTCTACTTCTGGTTAGTTGACACATATTTAAGATGCTCATGGAAAAAAAAATGGGGACAGAGTTGAAGAGCCAACACTAAAATTAAACGTCTTCTGAGAAAAGCAACACAGAATTGTGTCATGTAATGCTTACCTTTATAGGCATGTAGTTATGGTTAACAGCTTTTGCTTGAAAAATCAATGTCAGGCAGCTGACCTAATATCCACAAGTATCTGAAAAGTTAGGGAAGTAACAAAGTAACATTTACTGACCATCTCCTTGACAAAGGAGTTCTTAGGAGGAAAGTTGTTTCTTTGCTCTAAATTCTAGCCTCTGGAGTATTTGAATTTCTGTAGCATCAGGCTCTGAGTTAATAATTTCTATCAACTCAGTACTGAAGTAAATCCTCTACACTCCTTTTCAAATAGCAACTAATAGTTTTTCAGAACAAAGCCTTACTCTTCTGGTGGTGTGTAAACCCAGAGTATTGACAGTCTCCCTGAAGTGCAGTGTGCTCATTTGTTCCAGCTTAATCTTGCTTCTTTGTGGATGAAGTTGAGGGCAGTGTCTTCTCCTGCCCAGAAATCAGAGTTAGTCTACCCTGCACAGTCTCTTCAGCAGGTGATTAGGTTCCTGCTTGTATGGGACACTCATTGTTTCACAAAAGTTCAGGCTTTGTGTTCCTGACCAGAATGCAAGTTTCATGAGCATGGTTTGTTTCTTATCTTCTCTCTCTAGAGCAGAAGCATTAGGTGTACCTTCTAAGTGCTGGTTAAACTGACTGACCCCTAGAATCATTCTTGGACCTATAACTGAGGAGCTACATTTGAGCTCTCTTTTACAACAGAATGACTGCTATAAGCCCAGAGGTTCAGTCATGGAATATTCTAATGCAGAATTCTGCAGAGATGTAAAGAACATGGATGTTCATCTGGCATCTGAGAAAAGGTCTGACTGAGATGGTGGAGCAGGTACTGAAGCCCCATGACCAGCTGAATAACAGCACAAGGCAGGCCTTGCTCAAAGCAGGGAGAGGCCAGAGGAGGCACTGCAGGGGAAAAGGGACTTGAACTCGCTCTGGACGCCAGTGTAAATGCCTACCAGCTGTCAGGCTCTTCAGCAGGAAACTTCAGGCATGACTTTCTTCCTCACAGTTCTGCAGACATCAGGTTCCAACAGGAGGTGACCAAGGGGCCTCTGCAGAAAGACACACTCAAGAAGGATAATTTTCCCACCTAGGAATTTGAAGGTTAAGATGCTGCTTAGGCCTGGCCGGTGTGGCTCAGTGATTGAGCATCAACCCATGAACAGGAGATCAGGGTTTGATTCCTGGTCAGGGCACATGCGGAGTTGGGGCTCAGTCCCCGGTAGGGGGTGTGCAGGAGGCAGCTAATCAATGACTCTCTCTCATCCTTGATGTTTCTGTCTCTTTCCCTCTCTCTGAAATAAAAAGAAAAAAAGATGCTGCTTAGTTTCCCTGGGCTGCAGGTTCCTCACCTGCAAAGTGGAACCTGGGGACTGGAGTATGTGCCCCATAAAGCTCCTTCCCTATCAGGTTATGGAAAGGGCAGCCGAGGCTAACATGAATTGTTTTAAAAAGTTTTTCCTTTTAATGTAACACTCATTGTGTGAACTTTCTAAAATAACGAAGTTCTACATAGATATATATGCTTCACGTGATGTTTTCCAGCACTTTAATAGCATCTCCTACTTCCCCTCAACAACTGTGTAAGGAAGGTGAGCTGAGTGACCTGTCTCCCCTTTCTGCACAGTGACAATACATGCTGCTTAGTGAGTGTCTCCTGTATCCAGGAAAGGACAAGATGCTTTTGTTACTTACTGACTTCATGTGAGGTGACTGCCCCAACATTAGGGCCTTCTTCAAAGTTACTAAGTAACATGCTTCCAACTCTAAATGCCACCACACTGCTCTCAAAGATGGAGAGATGGCTTTGAAGAGGCCCAAGAGGGCAGTGTCCTTGAGCTGATAAGAAAAGATGTGGGAACCTCTTCTCTCCCACACAAGTTTATATGCGACTCCCAGATAGTTGGGTTAGATTTACCTGTGCCAGATCTAACAGGTTGACGATATTAGGCAGCCTGTCCCAGAAACATCTTAAGGTTTCTATCAGGACAGAATCCTGGGCCAGACCACACTGTAGTGTGGCAGTTGCCAGCTGACATGGAACTTTTCATGAGTCTTGTTCCAGCTTTGTTTTCTGCTTCCAGATTACAGCAGTTTTGATGTTAACTTAAAACGCCATTGATTCTGCAGAAAAGAGAACTCTTGTAAAATGGAATACTGTTCTCATTCTCTCTAATATATTAGAGGATATGAAATCTAAACATGTCTCTGCCTGATCACACTGTTGCCCAAATTCAATGACATTCCCGTCTTTGCTCTTTATACTGTAGCCAGGATCCATGGGGAGAGCAGTGTGGCGTTTTATGACTGTGGGAATAAGCAGGTAACAAATGTCTATTGTGAAGCAGGTGTGTATCCTTGTGACACTCTCCCTCAAAAGGTGGACTTTACATTTCATCTTCACGGAGGTTTCTGGGTGGTCCTCAGAGGTGGCTTTAATTGGAGTATGTTGTCCTGACAGAAGGTTGCGGAGGCCTAGAGGACTGTCTAAGATCAGCCTGTGGGAAGGGGGTTT
This sequence comes from Miniopterus schreibersii, assembly GCF_964146895.1. NCBI lineage: Eukaryota > Metazoa > Chordata > Mammalia > Chiroptera > Miniopteridae > Miniopterus > Miniopterus schreibersii. Next base: position 72,929,409 of record NC_138105.1, on the reverse strand, counting down.
CGTCCTGATAGAGTTTTTAAAAGGCACCGGGCTCAAGATGCAGCTGTGTGTGGCAGAACACACACCCAAAGGGTTCCAAACTCGGGTTAGGTGTAGGAGGGGAGTTGTGCTCGCCTATGGCTTGATTTTGGTGTCCTTGTGGGCACCTTCTCAGATGGAGCTCCAGTTTAACCGGAACCAGGCCCCAGCCTGATCTCTAGGTGATTGCAGCCCAGTGGGTGAGTCTCCTGCCCAACTCCCCATTATAAATTGTCTTCTGCAAGCTGGGGGCTTTGTCCCTGTCAGGAGAAGTTGTGGTAGTTGTGTTTTTTCTTTATATTGCTGGTGGTGGGCTGTCCTGAGTCCACATGGAACTCTTGGGGCCCACTGGCTAGTTTTCAGAATGGGTGACTGAGATTGTGGTTCAGTGGCTGGCAGTGTAGGTAGGCAGTGCATTTTCAGTTCAGCCATGGAGTGCCCATGCTCAGAGCCCCCTTATGAAACAGCTTTCACTGTCTAGGCACATGTGTAGAATGGAGCAACGATTCCATGAACTGGGGAGCATTTCCTGCATAGGGAAGGCCTATCAGAATACTGTTGTACCGTGGTGTTAGGTTTGCTCTTTGTGGCTTTCCAAGAATGGGTGGCAGGAGTTCCTGAACTTTGGGGAGCTCTTGATTATTGCTGGAGTTGGCTGGAGACAGTTGGGGACCACTGTGCCATGTTGGGGTGCAGACACACTTAGGTCCTCTGTCTGGACCCCCAGACTCTGATCTGTGAGTTCCTAGGGGTTCTGTGACTGCATGTGGAGCCCGTAATAAAGGAGATGGGTCATGTCAGGTGAGGTGCGACTGCCAGGCAGTTGGAGTTCAAAACCTTCTAATGTTCCTAGGACTGCAACGAAGTTTCCTGTCTTCATCCATCGGAGGCTATGAAGTGAACAGCTGCTGTTTACTGAGCACTTAATGTGGGCCAGGGACTGTGTGGAGCACTTCGCATTCTGGTTGCTTCTCTGAACTTCATTTTAGGAGAGATCCGTCCAGTGTCGCAGAGGAGGCTGTTGGAATCTGGGCCTAAACCCAGTGCTGGTTGGCTCAGAAGCCAATGGACTTGATGACAGTGGTCTCTCACCCCCGCCCCCTCCCCCGCCCCCCAAACAGTACTCAGCATGAAAGTTGGATTCTAGTGCGTCTTCTGGGGTTGAACCTTACAAACAGTGTTTTTAAATGTTAAAAGTTTTATATTTCCATTTCCTGCCCAGTCCCTACAGCCTTTTCCCCATTAAAATGCCTAGCCTAGCTGCTCCTAACCTTTTGTCTGTCAGGATCCATTTTTATGATCAGACACATTCGGAAACTCCCACATTATGACAGGTATACTTTGAGTAGCTGTTTTTTGAGAAAATTCAAGGACAGAAGCTAATCAGTCATGCTTTGAATTGAACTTATGTCTTGTCATCCAAACAGTATCTACTTAAATCTGCAAGCTGTCCTAGAGTTGGAACCTTTGTGCTCCTTATTTGTCACCACCTCTGCTCTCCCTTTTCCAGAAACCTTTCCTGGTTTAATCCAAGATAGTTTCCCTCAGGCACCGTACAAAACTTAAAACCTACATTCGTGCTGATAACAGGTCTTGTTGATATGTTCTCCTTGGATTGCAAACTCCCTGGTAATGGACTATGAATTCCTCCCCATGTATCTAGAACTTCCATAGCAACTGGGTGCTTAGATGCTTGTTGATTTTCCTGTGAAAAGGACTGATCTTGGGAACTGGCTGTCAACACTGAGTAGGTATTAGTAGATCCCTGCTACGTTGTTCCCAGGAGACACTGTTCAAATGCCACCTTGGGACCTTTTGGCCTTTTTTTTGGTCATGTGACAAACCAGACCCTTCCTGGATACCCCTCTCCCCTGGGTTTCATTTGTCAGGGTTAGGAAGTAGGCGATGCTTTCTCTAGGACACATTTGTGCTGGGTCAGCCTTGTAGCTGCTGTGGAGACCCCAGTCACTTATCTGCTTTGTGTGTAGAGTGATGTAGGTGGCTGGCCTTCATTCTGTGGTAGGGGATTCTGTGGCGCAGATGTCACCAGTCAAGTGAATTACTGATAAAGGACTCGGGTGTATGTGTGACTGTGGCTCATTGGGGGGCCAGTAGGTGGCTCCGCTGCCTTACTGGTATCTTCATCTCTATCCTCTACTCACACCCCTGGTCATACTTGGCTCCCTGGGCAGCAGCCTGACCCACCAAGCTGATCAAAACTTGGCCTGCATGCACTGGGGTCTGGGTTCTTCTTGTCCCCTCCATGGCTTATTTTGATATCCCCTCCCCCCATCCCAACTTAGCTCTCTTGAATCCTTTTGCCCAGATTGGGTTTTGGGGTGGTGGCCACATCCTCTTTTCCCTGGGTGATCCCCAAGTGGCTAGCTAAGTGCCCTCTTCTTAAGGCCAGCCCTCCTAGAAGCCACTTCCCAACTTTATTTACCCCCTCAGTTCATATTGCATCTGTGCTGGGCATGCAGTTGGCAAGCTGGCTTTTTCGTACTGTCTATGGAGATGAGTGACACTTGTGCGTAGGTATGTAATATAGGAACAGTTGACCCTTTCTGCTAATTATTTCACATTATTTTGCCTCCATTGTTCAGTTAGGTAGTTGCTGGCAGAGCACCTGTCCTCTACTCCTTTACTAATTATGTTGGCAGGTCTCTTACAGGAGGAGGGTAGCCCTGTGCTCATTATAGGCGCTTGAAAGCAAAGGGGCTGATTGGCTCCTGTCGCTCAAAGGCCATCATTCTGTTCCACCTTTAGTGTTGCCTTCACACAGTATGGTGTCTGCTGCCCAGCATCTGGGCATCTACAGCTTCAGGATTCACCCTCATGGAACATTATCCAAGGGAAGAAAGAGCAGGTGACTTTTCCCCAAAAAACCCCAGTAGACATGCCCTGGTATCTTCAGGCTTTGCTGGAATTAGCAGGCTATGTTGGTTGGTTGTCCCAGAATGGAGCGGATGCCCCAGGAGACATCAGGGGCCTATTGTGAATGAAGGGGATAGTAGAGCAGGGAGCAAGCTAGCAATGTCCCCTGGGTGCATACTGGTTTAATCACCTCTTTGATGTGTTAGTGCCATCAAATAGTTGGGAGAAGTGCTGGGACTGGGAGACCTAGGTCCAGATGGCAAAATGGAAGTAACCGAAATGGAAGGTCCAGAGTAAAATAGATGGGGTGGTTTGGATGGTGTGAGGTTGCAGCAATGAGTTCTGAATAACCCATTCCTTCTGGTTGAACCCACAGATTCTGACTTGCCTGCAGTTACACTTGGGCACTTGGCTGTTACCTTGTATTTGCGTAGGTGCGGGCTGCAGCTCCTGACTCCATCGTGGGCTGAGGAGCCCTCAGGAGTCCAGGAGAGCCTGCCACATTGCTCTTTGTTTTCCTTTCCCCATCATCTCTCCTGGTGCTGCAGTAATTGCCTGGACCAGGCCTAGCGGGGTGAGGTGGTTCAGTCCAGGAGGCCCAGACCACCCAGGCCTCCTATAGTTATGAGAAGGTGGTGCCTATTTCCCAGGCTAGAGCCATGCTCTACAGACTTCTGTCCTCTGGGCTCAGAGGCATGGACAGGACCTGATTGAGGTCTGGTTGGATCTTATTGTCCTGCCCATCTCCTATCTTCCCTCCCCTTCATTCACCTGGGTAACCAGAAACTGGTGCCTGCATATCCCTGCCTGGTTTCTTCCTCTTAGGTAACTGAGAGGGGTAAGAGCAGGTGTTTTTCGTGAACTCCATTTTTCCCACTCGGCTCTCAGCAAGCACCTGAAGTTGGTGTATGCTCCCCCTTTGCTGGATGCTGGCAGCCTGGCAAAGATGGAGTAGTGGACCACACATTAAGTTTTAGGTGCAACTGGGTAAAAAGATATGTGAATGAACATTTCACTTTCACTTCTATTTTAAAGGAGCTTTTTCAAGCATTTGAAGTTCTCACTTTGGCCCTGGCTGGCCAACTCAGTTGGTTGGAGCATTGTTTCGTATACCAATAGGTTGTGGGTTCAATTACCAGTCAGGGCACATACATAGGTTATGGGTTCAGCTGGTGGTAAATCAATTCTGCTTTTCAGTACAGGAGCCTAACTTCTCACCAAAGGGCAGAAGTTATCACCCCACCACCAACACCACCACCAAAGTGTTGTGTGAGTTCATTCCTCCTTTGCTTGTAATTCTTCACCTCCTCTCATAGCTGAGTCAAAGTGCCACTTGGGATTGAAATTGAGGTGAGAGAACTGAGAGGGAAACAGTGTTTCTGTTTTTTGTCCTTGGCATTGTGTGTGTGTGTGTGTGCGCGCGCGCGCATTTGTGTCTGTTTTGTGGACAAACTTCTTCCACTTAATGGGAAATGCAGCAGCTCCTCATTTTGACCAAACTCTTGAAGGCTAGGCCACTGAAGAAAGGATTCACTCACTTGCTTCCAGTTTGAAAACTGGAGAATCGCTCTGGGTTGGCCTGGGGGTGGGGTAAAGGGAGCCTTGTAAGAAAGTGGCAGTGCGCACAGGAAGTTGAGGAGCTTGCAAAAGAAGCAGGCACCAATAGGTGCCCTCAACTGCTATAGCCCTCCCATGTGGCAGGACTAAAACTGTGGGGACACTGATCTGGGGTTGGGGGTCGGGCTCTCTTAGAGCCTCTGGTGAACTTGCTTGTCCGCCCGCCCAGAGTTAGAGTAGTTGCACCTGCTTGTGCCTTGGGAATGACACTCTTGTGTTAGGAAGAGAATGGACATAGTTTTCTATCTGGTCAGTGGTGGGCTCCCACAAATTGGGAAATAGAAAGTAGCATCTGCTTTATAAGATGAGCCAACCTTGGGCATGTGGATGTGCTGTGTTTGTCACTTCAGGCTGTCTTCCTGGGTCACTGTGCAGTCCTTAGTGACTGCTACACAGTCAGTGCTGAAGGTACCTCCACGGAATGAACAAGGCCTAAGGCCTAACACTGAGGAGTACCCATTGTCCCATGACACCCCTGCAACTTGCCGTGTTTGGCCTTTTTTGTCTTTCCAAACCCTTTGCCCACGACATCTTTCTCCCTGAGCATTTTGACTGTGCCCTGCACTGCTCGGGGCTCTGTATCCTTTAAGGCTTCCCCAGGTGCTCTCAAAGCCAGGAGCACCTCGATCCTCACTTCCTGCTGACTTCTCTCTTGGTTGTGTATGCAGTCTGTTCCAAAGCAGGTACACCTTCTTCCCTCCTGCCCTTGGCATGCTGTACTTTGTCAGTTGATGGTGCCATGGCTCTTAGGGCTACCTCAGCCTCCCTGGAGTTCCCCTTCTGTGGTGACTCCCTTCCTGCAAATGGGATCTCCAGGGAGGTCTAGCGCAGCCACTTACCAGCCAGTCTCCTGCCTCCTGCTCTCCCCTCCGTACCAGCTGCAGAGTGACTGCCTGAAAACAAAGATTGGGATGTTTCATTTCCTCTGTTGGGACCATGTGGCTGACTGGATAAAGTATGAGTTCTTTAGGTGGCGTATAGTAGAGAAGATAGTCCTTCTCTGGGTGGAAAACTTGACTTTGTTGTTGGGCAGAACTGAGTTGGAATCCTTACTCTGCTGTTCACCATGCACGTTTGGATGAGGTTACGTTTGCAGCCTTAGTTTTCTCAGGAGGATGTACATATTCTTAGGAAGACTGTTGAGAATGGGATGTGGCCCTGGGCCTGACTTGTCCTGGGTGCTGACCTGCATGGTAGATAGCATTTCACAAGCTTGGTGCATCCAGCTTGCATTCCCTTCCTGGCCTGCCCTACCTTTGGACCATGCCCAGTAGATGGTTAGTGACTGGGGACTAGCCAATTATGGGGCTGCATCTTCCTGGTCAGTGATTGGTTCAAGGATGAGCCTGTGACCCCAGTCAGAGCCCATGAAAGTTTTAGCACTTTGCTGAGATAGTTGGGGAGATGCCAGTGGGAGAGGATATGAGCAGGTCACACTTGGGGTCGGCTGCCTGGAGACAGCCTGCTCAGTAGTGAGACCAGCCTAGAGGGGTGGGGAGGGTAAGTTGCCATGACCCAAGGTGAGCTCTGCCAGGAACTTTTCAGCTAGGTAAGCCAGTGGCTTCTTGATGAAGCCCATTTGAGCTGGCTTTTCTGTCACTTGCAACCAAGAAAGAATCAGCGGAGCACATTGTACCCCAGCCTTCAGCTTAGCTGTCTCCTGCACCTCTCCCCCCCCAACCATGCTTAGCTGCTCATCAGCCATCTCTGACTTGCTTGTGCATTCCCATCTGGATGGCCCTCCTTTCTTCCTTTCCTACCTGCCTCCAGGTTCCAGGCCCCAGGTGCCCTACCCAGCAATGCCAGTGCCAGCTGTCCCAGAAGCACTGTCTTTTGGCAATTCCTGGCATCTTGGTTCTATCTTTTCCACAGCACCTTTAACCTGTCTTATATGCCCATGTTCCCCACCACACTTAGTTCTTTTCCTGCTGGTGCTTAGTGAGCCAGGTCATTCTTTTAGGGCCTGTAAACAGTTTACAAACGACATGGTTCATCTCTGATTTCAAGCTACAGATGAGCACAAGCATTGCCTAACCTGGAAGGACCGTGCTGGGTTTGGTTAAGAGTTCAGGTTTGGTGGGGCCTGGGCAGAGTTAGTTCCTTGGAGGATGCCCTGCTTGGCCAACTCCAGACCTCAGCCCTTTGGGGTCTTACTGTGGTTTGTGGGTTCTCTTGGAGCCATAGTAGCATGATCAGCACTTGGGCACTGAGCTTGTCCTGAGTGCATTGCTCAGTTCTGGGGAGTCTGGGGATTCTGGATGCTGGTGACAGGACCCAGGGAAGGAGGGTGGGCAGCTGTAGGTATTGTAGCACTTTCCTACCCACCTTCAGTTGCATGGGGAACCCACCAGACCCAGCCCCACAGGGGTGCACAAGCCTTCTCCCTCCCTTGGGACAGGACTCCCCCAAGCAGGGGGTTCTGAATCCTGAACCCCAGATGTACTGTGGCCTCAGGATGAATCACTTAATGTCTCCGAGTCTCACTCTCTTTATCTGTGACATGGAGCTCTTGGTACCATCACCTAGTGGTGTCCTCCTGAGGGGCTGAGCGTGTTGCATGCCTGGTACAGTGCTCGGCTTCTCTTTAGTCATCTAGATGACCATGAGAACTGGTTCTATCTCCATTACAGGTGAGGAAGAGTGAGGAGATTGTCCTTGCCTGAGTCCATGCAGCTGAAAGGAGCAGAAAGGGAATTCTAATGCTATCAATAGGTAATAGACCTGCAGGTGGAGGTTAGCCTGGATCTCATTCAATCTACTGACCAAATCTACTTAAGTCAACTACTCAGTGTTTTCTGGTGTTATTTTCACGATGGCTGTCTCTGCAGGGACTTTATCTTTGGGCTGTACAAACAGGTTGGACCACAGCATCAACTCTTTTTTTTTTTTTTATCTGCACCCGAGGACATTTTTTTCCCATTGCTTTTCAGAGAGAGTGGAAGGGAGAGACAGAGAGAGAGAGAGAAACATCAGTTGGTAGCGCCCCACACGTGCCCCAACTGGGGCCAGGATGGAGCCTGCAACCGAGGTACATACCCTTGGCCGGAATCAAACCTGGGACCCTTCAGTCCGAGTGCCTACCACAACTGGCTAGGGCACAGCATCAACTCTTAATATGCTAACTGTATGTTAGTAATACCCCTTTTATATACGAGACAGGGGCTTAGCAAGGTTAAATAGCTTCTTAGCTGACCTCAGAGCCTTTGCTTTCATTAAAAGGCAACATTGTGCCCAGTACAGATAGGAGAGGGGTATACAAAATCCTACAGAGCTCTTTCCTTCTCCCAGAGCACCATGTGCTGGTGGAGCTGGTCTGTGTGTGTGCTGTCCAGTATAGTAGCCATGAGTAACCTGTGGCTAGTGAGCACCTAACATGGCTAGTGAGACCAAGGAACTAACTTTTAAATTTTTATTCAATTGTAATGTGCACCTGAATTGGACAGTGCACTTGTAGGGCCTCAGATCACCTGTGTTTTGTTTAGGTGAGAGCTCTGGACTGTGTTGTCTTTTTTCCACATGGGTAGTGAGGGTGGAGGTTGTGCCTGGGCTGGCATGGGAATGTAGGATGGGGCTCCTCTCCCCTTCCAGCTACCCTCTAGTCCCAACCCCTACCTGGCCAGACAGCCCTGGTTTCTCCCATGTCTCTGGATCCCCTGAGCCATGTCAACTCCATTCATGATTCTGATCTTGTGAAGAAGAAAACCTTCTTCTCATTCTCCAGTGTTGGTGGATGAATATGGTTACCAACCAACTAGAAATCCTGAATTTCTTCCCCAAATAAAAAAGATGGACTGATGGACAAACAGAAAGGAAGGAAAGAGAGTATTTAATATGCATGGGTTTTAGACCTGGGTTCAAATCTCTACAGCTCTGTCTCAGATGTTTGTTCTTGGACAAATCACATCAGTTATTTGCTGCCTATCAAATTTGCTGTCCTCTATATAATGAGGACAAGTCCTACCTAGCCGATGGGTAAATAATGCCTGAAGGGAAATTGCTGGGTTTAGTGTGAACAATGAGCAGTTACCAGACAACACTGCATAACTTGACACATTTCTAAAAGCTCCCTAGGCAGGAAACAGGAAGAAATTGGTTGTAGAACAAAATTGAGGCATGTGGAGGAAAGACACACTTCTTTGGAAGAGATGCTTGGATCAGAACTCCCCTGAACTATTCCAAGTTTTTCTGTACATGGTTGCAGATAGGGCTAATCAAATAAATTTGTGCAAAATTGCCTTTAGGAAGCAGTATCCTTTCTGAATGGAGAACATACTCAGAACTAACAATCCCAAAATGTCAGAAATCACCAGAGAAACATTGATGTCATTAACAATTAGAAAATACACCTTGTACTCAAACATGTGGGAAGACTGGTGTTGGCAGGTAATCAAGACTGGGCCTGTCTCCCACCCTACCCCACTCACCCATACCTCCCCACCCTGCTGGCAGGACCCAGGAACTACTTTATACTTCACCCTTTTGGAAACTATGTAGCAAGAGGCATAGCCATGTTCATGTTCTTTGATCTAGTCATATTATTCTTGGAAATTAATAACAATGTTTATGGATATATTTATGTAATAATTATTTTTAATGTCATTAATTAAACAGCATGAGAGAAGCTTAGGAAGCACAGTGCATCCAGAGTCAGATAGCACAGAGCTGTGAAGAATGATTCTGAGGCCCTGTAGAGAAATAGACAAGCCTTGCTGTGGTGAAGAAAAGGAGCATTGTCATCTGAGCATACTAGGAAGGCACAAAAACTAAAACTTTGGGTAAAATGGGAAGCACTTGTATTGGGGCAGTTAGGAACAGTTTTTGGTTTTGTTTTTCCTATGCCCTTTTCCATTAAACAGTAAGAAAAATGAAAATAAAAGTAGACTGCTTTAGCCTGAAGAGCACTTGGGAACTATTGAGAGCAATCTGGCCTCAGTACAGCAGCCAGTGGAGAGGAGAGGATCATGTCCTCTTGTGTGTTTCTGGGTGGTTCAGAGCAGGGGTGTACAATGCTTTACTCCAGGACAAGTCCACCAGTCATGGACCCACATTCCTCATGCTCTCAGAGAACTGGGGTCCAGCCCACCAGGACTGTAAGTCATAGTGGCTATACTGCCAAAATGTAAGTTCTTCATTCATCCTCTTTCCTCCAAGTCTGGTCCAAGCCTGGCCATCTCCCTTTTGGAAAACTTGCCTGTTGTCCCTTCCAAACCAATATCACACTATTTTGTCACTTAAGATGCTGTGCACTTAGTATAGACATCCCTACTCCTTATGTCATGATCCACAGATGCTCTGTGGCTGGGGCCCTTCTTTCCTTTCATATCTCAATTTACACTTCCCTTTCCCTCACTCATGACTGTCCAGGCCCCCTTCTCACATCTGTGACCATCAAATTCCTTCAGTCCTCTGCTGACCACCCATTGTAAAGAGCCCTGTCCCCTCCCTGCTATCACCCTGGCTCCAGATACTTTCATGTCTTGGCACACATAATAGATTATAGCATCCAGACAGTGCCCTGGAAAACTGGAAGTGGGACTGGAGGGAAAGACAGGAATGTTACATTTCTTCAGTATAATTATAAGAAAAATAAAGTATAAAGTGTTAGGGAATGTATTAAATATTGAACTTGTATTGACTTTCCAAATAACATTACTGTTTTTGTAAAAGGGGGTGTGGTGTGGCGTCCATGAGCCATAACTTTTATATATTAGGTTAGATTTTGCTTGACTTTGGTAATTACTGTGGGCAAATTCTGTTTTACATGTGGAGATGATAAAATTTAGAACCATTTTTAAGTAAACAATAATTTACAAGCATCGGCATTTCTAAAGAATCTAGGTTCTGCGCTCTTTTCATTTATGTGTGATGTTGAACTACAATAATGCAGATGCTGGCCAGGCGTGGCTGAGTGGTTGAGCATCGACCTAGGATCCAGGCAATTGGGGTTCGATTCCTGGTCAGGGCACATGCCTGGGTTGCAGGCTTGATCCCCAGTAGGGGGCGTGCAGGAGGCAGCCAATCAATGACTCTCTCATCATTGATGTTTCTGTCTCTCTCTCCCTCTCCTTTCTTTTCTCTGAAATCAATAAAGATATATTTTTAAAATAATAATAATAATAATGCAGATGGATTCTGGTTTCATTCAAACATTATTTTAAGTACTTTGAAATAATGAAGAACTCTAATTTATTGTGTGGTGTGCCAGTAAGTGTTTCTAGGAAAAAATTATCCATATACATACATAAGTTTATAAATTTTACTGATATAAAGGATGGGGATCGCACAGTTTACAAACTGAAATACACAACGCTGTTGTCAGTTCCATGTAGTGTATTGTTTCTCACAGACTGCTTTCCTTGATTGTTGCTGAGCTTTTGTATCTGTAGTCAACTTATGAGTAATAGTTCTGACTTGAAGATCAATTGATATTTTTATGTTAATGAATTAAGTGATATCTTTCCTGAGTCAGGTAATAATTTTCAAATACTGGAAGAATTTTTCCTTAGTTGTGCTATTTCTAATGTAATTGCTACAGGCATGGCACACTATTTAGTTTAATCTGCATTATTAACATTTTCTCCATCACTTTCTTAAATCTAAACCCCAGAGTTGGCAAACTATTTCTGAAAGGGTTAGATAGTAAATATTTTTGGCCATACAGTGTCTGTCACAACTCTGCCTTTGTTTATAGCACAGAAGCATTCATAGACTATGAAAATGAATGAATGTGCCTGTCAACCACAGTGCTGAGTGGGCATGAACATGGTGACAGGATGACACGATATAGTGGCTCTGCAGAAAAGGAGCAGAGAAATGCTGGTGGGTGAGGTGAGTGGAGCAGCAAAAGGGGAGCACCTGTGGGCTGCTTGAGGGAAGGAAGTCCAGGAAGAAGGACCTCCTAGGAACTCAGTACAGAGGCTTTTCCCACTAGGACCCCAGAGCTATTCTGAATTGAGCTTGGAAAGGTTGCTGGTAGAGCTGGGGGTGGGCTGGACCATAAGTTAGTTGTGTCTGCTGTTGCCCCTGTCTTGGTAGGAGGAGAGAATCTGGGTGTGCCAATCTTGGAACCCGTTCAGTTGTGTTTGAAGGAGGGGACAGTTGGGGATAGCTTCTGGTCCCAGGAGGTGTACTAGGTGCCTCTGCCCACCTCTGAGCGCTCAGGGTCACTCTGAGAAAGAGCAAGCTGTCCCTCTCAGTCATATTTCAGTATCTCTGAGTAAAGCTGTGTCTTCCAGTTGGCACGTTTGTCTTTCTTAGTGGTCGATGATATACTGGTGCATCTCAGAGTGGGTGAAACACAGGAAGTCCCTACTCAGAACCTTGCAAAGTGAACAAGCTAGGAAACACACATCAGTAAGACAGCACCACAGTGGCTCCCTGGCATCCAGTTACAGGCTCTCCCCTCCTGCCCTGTTTCTTCTCCTCAGGCAGGCCTTGCCTCTCCCTGGCTTCAGTGGCCACCCTACCCTCCTTCCTGCCCATGGCCTCTCCAGCTCCAAGTGGTGGGCTCCACATCCTGACCCCTTGGATTCTCCCTGCCTCATTGTCCCCCTTTACCTCACACCCACCCCATCCTAACCCTCACCATCTTGCTTCCTGGAGTTGAGCAGCACCTGCAGATTTGTCTCCTTGCCTCAGCTGTGAGTTCTTCACCAGGCAGCTGGAGCCAGCTATTTAAAACTGCAATCTGACCATGTCACTCCCTGCTCTGAGTGTGGCCTGGGATCCATTACATGTCCTGCCCGTGGTCCTCTCCCACTCTCTGGTGTTCTCTGCACTTACTGTGCTGCTGTGTGCCCCTGGCCCTTGGCTCCTGCTGTGCCACCCCCAGCCTGGTTTGTCCTCACCTTCCTTGTCTCGCTTGCAGACTGTGATCTCTTCAGGCGTCCTCAGAGATCCCTTCTGTCCCCCTCCTCAGAGGCTCCAGAACATTGAATATCCTATGGCCTCCCCAGCCCACACTGTTTGAAGTTCCCTAATCACAGTCTGCCCACCCAGCCAAGCTAGGGGGCTGGGGGGGGGGGTGCCTTCAAGGCTACAGCTGTGCCTTATCTGTATTTCTCTGTGAGGCAGTGGAGAGCCAGTGCTTGGGAGCAAGGCTGCCTGGGCCCCAGACCCACCTGTGTGACCTCTGGCAGATACGTGACTTCTGTGCTGTACCTTCCTCCCTGTAAAAGGGGGCTGATAGAGCATGGAGTGTCAGGGTGATCATTTGTAGAGCTACATGTAAGAATTTCTTAACAAAAAAAAAGAATTTTTAACAAATTGAGTTGTGCCTGATTGGCCATACTGAAGCTGTAAAAAACCCAACTCTCTCTTCCTGGTGCATCTTTCAGCCAAGCTCCTACAGCAGTCAGGGTCTGTAGGCTTATCATTGGGAAGAAAGTTGATGCAGAGAGAGGTTGTATCTGCTGTCCCTTCACTCAGTCTAGTGGGTGTCCAAGGTTATACCAGGAGAGGGCAGAATCAGAGCCCGTGCCCCTGTGATAAGCGCTGGTTAGTCTGTTTCCAGTCCTTGGAGCGAGCATCTGTGGGTTAGATGGCACTGTCGTCCTGGTGCCCAGATGAGGCCTTTGGCTCAGAGAATGGAAGTGACTCTCCCTGTCCACTGCAGGGTGCTGTGGCCTAACCCCATTTCCAGCCTGAGGCTGGCAGGGGCAGGGAAGCAGTGCCAACAACATATGGAGGGGTTTTGAGTACAGATGCTTCTGCCAGGATGCGCTTGGGACACTCCTTGGGGGTGATGGGAACCACAGTCCAACTCAACCCCCCACTGTAATTCCCCAAGGCACCCCAGATTTCACAAAGCAAGCTGAGCTCCCAAGTCCATGTTGCCAGCACAGGGCGGCCTCTGCCCACATCTCCCTCCTTACATACAGCCCCTTTACCTCCCCCTGTTCCATGTCTGTGCATGCCTGCATCTCTGAACCCCAATTCTTCCCTCAGCCCCATTCTGGGACACTTGCCTGTCTCCACCACCAAGATGGGGCTCTGTAAGACAGGGCTTGACGACTATCATCCACTCCACACCCTGCATAGAATCTCCCACTAGTAGGCACTGAACATGATTGGATGAACTCCTGCCAAACCCCCCAGGAGGCCCCAACCAAAGTCCTAGAGAAACAAAAAAGAGTGAGAAGAACCCCTGGTCAGGAAGGAGCTTGGCACAAGCAGAAATGCAGCAGTCTCTGAGGGGTTCTTTTCTGCCCCCCCTTAATGTGGGGGTTTAAAGTCAGAAAAGCACTACTTAAAGCATGACTTTGCTCTTCCCTCCAGCTGCAGCCTGCACATCTCCTTGCTGCAAGCCTGGAGACACCTTGCATCTCTTTACTATCTTTTTGTGAAGATGAGCTTGGCATCTGTTTGGAGAGGCAGATTCAAGCTCATCTGTGAGTTGAAGAGGCTGCCAGTACATCACATGAAGACTGTGTGCTGGGACTTAGTGTTGCCTGCTGTACAGAAGGACCTTTACTGACTTGGAGGGGATCCCATTTTATTTTGATAGCTATATATTTATTTTAATGGTACTAGAAAAAATATAACCTGGTCCTCAAGGCCCAGGCACTATTGCTTATGACAAGAAAGTGGGAAAATGTAAAGGACTAACTTTCAGGTAGCATTTGGAGCTTTGGCCTGGCTCACAGCCTCTCTCCAAGGCTTAGTCCCACCTCAGGATCCAGGGGAGTGTCTAAGGATGTGAGTCCCTCGTGGGGGGAAATCGGGAAGTTTGAGTGGGACCCAGAATTTGGTATTAGTTGTTTTCCCAATCAGCATGCTGTATTTTTTATTACTTCTGTTTTACTTGTTGTAGCTGTTAGATTTATATTCAGTAACATTATTCCGGCTTTCAGCTACTGGTAAACTTACAATATTTAATTCATTTGTCGTCTTGCCACATTTTCTTCTTCGAGTTCTAAAACTTATTATAGATGATGGGCATGGCTCAGCATCTAACAGGGTTAGTGTGGGTTGGTTTATTTGGAGGTGCAGTGCCTGCATGAGGTGAGAGAAAAAGGAGGCTCACTCAGGCTCAGGCTTGTCTGCTCCCATGTGCTGCTGCTGCTCCCAGGAGAGGAGCCTTACAGAAGCAGGAGCAGGGAAGTTGGCCATTGGTCTGGGACACCCCAAGTGCCTTTGAGATGTGGAAGAAGAGCCATCAGGTAGGCATTGGGGTCCAGAGGCCATACCCGGGCCTATGATGTAGATTTGGCACTCCCTGAAGTGGGACTGGACAGCAATGGTGGGGAAGTGGAGGGAGAGAAGGAAAGGATCTGGGGTTGGGGCTCCAGGAGGAAGGAAGAGCCCTGCATCTGAGGAGCTGCTCTGAGAGATGGGGCTGAGGTGCCTGGGCTGAGCTGTTTTGGTGCGATGATAGGTAGAAGATTTGCAGCCAGCATAACCTTCTCTTTTTTCACATTGACGCAGGCTGTAGTAACAAATAGGCTTGCATTCTCCCCTGGTTGTACTACTGCATTTCTTTTGCATTTGGTATTATCTGTGTGGTGAGGATGAGAAGAGAAAAATAGCAACTCAGGAAAACACATTTGAAAAAATAGGTTTAAAATACTAAGGAAGTAATAAAGAAAATACAGTGAAAAGCACAGTCTTCTCTGTTCCCAGTTCTCTGTTTTTGCTGGCATGCATTTCACATAAGGAGAAGCTGCTACAGTGCTTCTGAACCTTTCTTTTCAAAAGGTGACACTGTTGCGACAATGAAAAGGCAAACCACACACTGGGGAAATATATATATATATATAAGTCATATATTGAAGAGAGGACTTGTATCTGAAACATATAAAAACTCAATAATTAGGCACAGAACCCAAGATAATCAAACCTTTCACTAAGGAAGAAAAATATACATGGCATACAAACACTTGAAGAGATATTCAACCACATTATTAGACATCAGGGATATACAAATTAAAACCACCGTGAGACACTACTACATACCTATTAGAATGTCTAAAATGAAAAAGATTGACCATACCCAGTGATGGCCAAGACATGGAGCAACCAGAATTGTCATACACTGCTGGATGGGAGTTTAAGTGATATAATCACCTTGGAAGACATTTTGGCAGATTTTTAAATCCCATCAACATGTGAATGAATGCATGAATTGTATGCCAGCAAATGATATACTACTCAGCAACAAAAAATTAATGAACTATTAATATACACAGTGTGCATGAATCTTAAAGTAGATATGCTGAATGAAAGAAAAGCCCTGACCAAAATAAAACCAAAAAAACAATATCTATTTCATGATTTCACAAAATTCTAGACTAATCTATGATGACAGAAAGCAGATTAGCAGTTGTCTGGGGACAGAGGTGGGCTGGAAAGAAGATTACAAAGGGGCAAGAGGAAACTTCTGGAAATTATATGTTTATTACCTTGATTCTGATGATGAATTCTTAGATGTATTTATAGGTCAAATGTAGCAAATTGTACACTTTAAAAGTTCATAGTTTACTGTATGTAAATTACATCTCAAAGCTGTAAAACACCTGTGGAGGCAGATGATAGGTGCAACAAGGTCCTAGAAAAAGTAGGAAGGTGGTCGGCAAAGAGAAGGAAGGCACTTTGTTAGAGGTGAGGCATCAGACCCCCATGGTAACTCAGCTTTCTCTGGGGGTGAAGGGTGGCGCAGAAAAGTTCCTAGTTCCTTCTCCTCTCAGTAAATGAAGACGGCTGTCATGCCTGGGCATCCCAAGGGTCTAGTAAGCACTGAACAACAGCAGCAAAGTGTGTGTAACACATTCCTTATAACACACGGGGCTCTGGCAGGTAGCGGTAAACATCGGCTTTTCCCTCTGGGACATTGTGCGTGTCCCCAAAACACTTGAGCAGCCGACAGCAGAAGACTTACCATGGCTGGAGCTGGGTAATAGTGTCTCATAGGCCGTGAAATAAAAGGCTCACCAGCCATGGCTGGTGTGGCTCAGTGGTAAGAGCAGCGGCTTACTGAGTGTTCCTTTCCTGGAACCTTTAGAGTACCCTTGTCATCCTCAGACTGACCCCGACCCAGGGCAGGAATGTATGGACATGTTTCTCTGTGAGCTGTTAAGCATAGTGCCTACCGTGTGTCTCAGAGGTAGCCTGGTCTCATGGTGCAGCCGGTCTCAGATCTTGTCTGTAGGACTCTCAGAGTCTGTGCCTCTGTGGGGGAAGGGAGTGAAGGGCTGGCTTGTCAGTGCCGCCTCCTCGCAACCCCAGCAGCTCTGGCATTTGTTTCTAGGACAGGGTGGCCTCTAAGATCAGCTTCTTATTAAAGTATAGCATACATCCAGAAAAGTAGTCGAGTGGTAAGTTTAATGTTTCAGTAAATGTCTATAAGTGAATGCACCCAAGTAACCCCTACCCCGGTCAGGTCAAGATACAGAGTATTTCTCTAGAAGCTACTCTTGTTCCATCTCCTGGTTACTTTCCACCCCCCACTTCCCCGACTTCTGTCACCATCTGGAAGTCTTGCATTCCAGTACAGAATGTATTCTTTTGTACCTAGCTTTTCATTGACAGTTGTGTGATTTATCTTTGATGTTGTGTGTAGCAACAGTTCCTTCATTCTATGTTGAATGGCTAGACTGTGATTTAGTCATTGCTTACACTTTAGCCATAGCCATACCAATGTTTTTCAGTTGGGCCTGTTTGGAATACTGCTACCACACCATTCTTGGTACTCATGTTTCTGTTGATATGTGCCCTGGAGTGGAATTGCTGGGTTGTGGAGCATGGGTGTCCATCTTAGGTAGATGTCTGATACAGAATACCCAGGCTCACCCTCCTGTTCCATAGGTGACGGTGTCCTTGGTTCTCTCCACAGTGGACCCTGTTGCAGGAATGCCCACTGAAAAGGTCTCTTTGCCCACAGCCATTACTCCAGCCCCACACATAGCCCAGGAGTGTAGGGTAGCAGGCTGGGGGAGGGGTCCTGGCACTGCACTAGGGCCACAGAGCAGCTTGGCAGTGAGTGTGCTGTGCGTGCTGCCTGGTCCCTGAGGACAGAGAGTCTCTAAGGACAGTGGGCAGTGTGTCATTCTGGACCTACACAGATGATCTGAGCTTTTCCCAACATTCTGCCTGGGCTACCCAGTTCATGGAGAAGCAGATCTCAGGTTGGTGGCTGATCTTGCTTATGTCAGAGTTGGGCCTCTCTGCATCTTTGCCCAACTCCACTGCTGGGCATTTTCAGTTGTCAGCACAGGAACAGTATACTGTTTTCACCTTGCTGTTTTACTTAACAGTCTCTTAGAGGTTGGCCAGTTCCTAAAAAGCTTGCTCATTCTCATTTTGGATTGTCCATTTTCCATGTGCATGTGGGTACTGTGTTTGCCCCTCCCATGAGCATTGTGTCTTTCGCTCTTGTACAGCTGGTGTTCTTACTGGCTGTTCCTGCAGGAGCAAGGCTGGGAGGGAGAGACTCTCACCTGGAGTGCTGTGATAAGATACACTGCCAACCAGACGCTTCTGTGAGCACATCTGGCAGAAATGAATGCTCTGCTTGGTGTTCAGACTTCCCAGTTCTGTCAGTGTAGGAATGAGAGTTGAGATTTCTCAAAAAGTGCTAAATTACAACCAGAATTGTACATCCTGTTGACCTAATTCAGGGGTCAGGAGAGTTTAAGTTTGTATTTTTGTTGGGAAGAGCTGCTGAGATATAAAGGGGGGGGAGGAGGGGAGCTTTGGGTACTGGAGCTGTGAAGAGTGCCGCCTCTCTTCCTCTGCCACCGGCAAGCCTCTTTGAAGAGATCTCATAGATGGCAGCTGCTCCACTCATGCTTGCGTGCTGATGAAGAGCTCCAGCGGCTGCCCCGGTTCTTGGGCCCCCTCTTCTTGTGCTCATGGGGGTACAGGCTGTGCTCTGAAAATGGATGCTCTGTGGACAGTCAGGCCACTGAGACGGTGGGCATGCTTCAGCTGTGGATGCTCCTGGGGAGCAGATGGGCCCCACTGATGAGGAAGTACTATTGTGCGTCTGCAAGTAGTGAGCAAGGCAGCCCCACCTGAGGGACTCCTCTCCCTGTGTCATTCTTTCTCTGAGAGAGACTTTGCTCCTGTGGCTGTGATGCTTCCATGGGGGTCCTGGCAGAGGATGGTGCCTTTGCAAGGCAGAGTGCTGGCATGGCATCTGCCTGAGGGAGGTTCCCCTTGCTCCTGTCTGGCCGTGGGAGCAAGCAAGATAGAGCAGGGCCAAGGAGGCTGCCCCTTCCAGAGCCAAGGAGGAGGATCAAGCTGCACTGATTTCTATTACTCAGGGAGACTGGATGAGACACAGGCCCGCTCTGCCAAGCCCTCTGGGGAGTGTAGGTGCCACCTCTTGCACCAGCTTGTGACAGAGGCAGTTTGAGTCACAGAACAACATCTGCCAGGGAACATACGTGGAGTTATCAGAAGCAGGAAGACTTGCTGTGGCTGAAAATGGTGCTGCTGGTACAATATTACACACACTTGTCCAGCAAGGCCCAGTTTCATTCACCCTCTGCACACAATCTCAGCAGACACGACTGGCTCCCGCTGTGTGGCTGGCAGGGGACCGTGACTCAGCCAGGGATGGCATTGAAAGGCTCAGCACATTAAAGAACTCAAAGTCTGGTTGCTTCTGGGTGCCATCTGTGGTATGTTTTGGTTTGGAAGGACAGCTTACTTACTGAACACTTCCAGAGTCTTTTGAGCTAAATAGTTTTTATAAGTTGTTGTCTAGACCATTCTGCATTTAAAGAGGAAAAGAAAAGATGATTTTCAAATCATTGGTTTTTAAACTGAACTAGCTTTTACTGCTGACCTGTCTGGCTTTGAGCCCACTGAACAAGTTGGTGTGGGTGGCCAGCACAGATGCAGGTCCACAAGGTTTTCGGGGGACTGGCCAGACAGTGAGGAGTGTCAGTCCACTCTCGGTGTCCTTTGGGGCCTAGCAGAGAGCAGGCTCCTGTGCCATCGTTTACTAAGTGGCTTGCAGCTCAGGGTGAGCCTTGGGGGATAGGCTGAAGCCTCAGCTTTGGTGGGAGGGTGTGGGTCTCCTTGGCTCTCAGGAGGAAGGCAGAGGCAGCCTGGAGACCATCTGAAAGTGCTGCTGGCCATGAAACGCCTGGCCCTGTGTGGCTTCAAGGAACTCTTTGTAACCTGTGCATTTCCCTGTGATAGCAGGTTGAGGAGAGTATGTGGGTGGGGTCCCAATGTAAGGCCACTGTCTACACCACCGTCTCGCTGCATGGTGAGCCCTGGACCCTGTTTCATTATCTGTAAAGTAGGATTTCAAGGATGAAAAGCTAGAGTTTGGCCCCTGGAAGAACCCAACAAGTGGTGGTCCTGGAGAGTCAGGCCTGGTGGTCCCACTGGTGCTCACACCTCAGGGAGTGCAGGGTTTCCCCGTTTTCACTACGGCTACACATGTCCAGCTTCAGTACAAAGATGTTGGGTATTTCCAGTGGAGTGTGACCCTCAATGCATAGATAAAAGAGAGCTGTGAACCAGAGGCTCACAAACTCTGAAGCTTAGTGTCACATCTTTGTTTCACATCAGAGTGGAAATCCCCCCCTCCCGCCCGGGTGGTAATTAGGGCTTGGGGGTTTACCTACCTATCCCCTGAATTAGAGCGATGGCATGCACAGATGGACAAGAGCTTTGGTTTGGCTCGTGGTTGGCAGTAACATCAAAAGACAGGATCCCTCTCGCCCAGTTAGGGGTCAGTGGTTGAACATTGACCTATGATCCAGGAGATTGCAGTTCAATTCCCAGTCAGGGCACATTCTGGAGGTTGCAGGCTCTGCTCATCATTGATGTGTCTATCTCTCTCCTCTCTTCCTCTCTCTGAAATCAATAAAAACATTAAAAAAAAAAAAAAAAGACGGATCCCTCTTGCCAACTTTTCTCTCTGTGGTTTATGCCCTCTGGAGAGTCCCTTGTAGACCCTGAAGTACCCCCTCCCATGTGACACCTGGGGCAGGTGTGCCTCTCCTGCATGAAGGAGCTGCACAGCCAGGTTCTGGCCTTCTGAGCTCTTTAGCAGAGAGACCCAGACCCCAGGCCCTTTTCCACCCCAGGCATTTGTGGGCTGTTTTGGTACTATGTGCCTGGTAGCTTGAACCTAAGGTTGAGGGGGCTGAAGACAGGCTCACTGTGGAACCACCCAGTCCTTGGCCTCCTCCCCACACAGGCACCAGGTGGTGTAGCGCAGCCACTATGAGGATTTGGAAAATGGTTTTCTGTTCACTTCACCTCTACATGGCTGCCCTGTCATTCATTCTGGGTCTGGTGAAGTGTCCCATCCAAATTTAAGGAAGTAGGTGTATTTAGTAACCTTTTTTTTTTTTTTTTTTTTTTTAGATTGTGGTAAATTTCAAACAAGAAATTAGAATAATGTAACTATCCTGACATCCTTAGATACCAACTTAAAACCCTACTTACCAGATCAACATTGTTTCCTCTACCCTGCCTCCCCCCACACCCACCCAAGTGGGTTATTTTGTAGCAAGTTCCAGGTGGCATCATTTCTTCTGTAAATAGTCTAAAACGTGTGATTAAAGATTAGGATAAGCAGTGTACTTTTAATGTTCATATGGATTGTGGCATGCTGTGGAGTTTTGTGCAGGTTTTTTTATTGCTCCCTCGTGACCCAGGAAGTGGGAGGATAGGGACATCACCTGAGCAGGAGTGGTGGTATCCTGCACTGGCATTGTCCAGACTCTTGCCCAGACTGCTTCTGAGGGGTGTTGCCCTCTCCCTGGCACTGTGTGTTTCCAACACCCTGGTTCCCCTTTTACGTGAGTCGAGCAGCAAATGTCTCCAGCTAGGCTGGCTGGAGTAGTGACTTACGTGCTGAGGAACTTTCTGAGAATGAAGGCTTTTTTGCTTCCTTTGTGCCTGCTCTTGGTTTTCATGTGTGGTAAGACCCCATAAGAGCCCTTGGAACTGGGTTAGCAGTGAGAAGCATCCTCCCCAGCCCCTAGAGAGAATGTGCTCAGGGAGGGTTTTCTCCTCTCCCTGGCCCGAAGCCAGGAGGTGCCTGAATTTTGGGGTTGCCTGCACATTTGATGCTGGAGACACTGCCTGCCCGAATGGACGACGATGTTCAACCTGTCTGAATCCAGTATAAGAGCCATCAGCAAAATAGTTATAGAGTCAGTCCCACCAGTAGTCATGGGCGATTTTGTAGACACTTGCATCACACCCGGGGTGACTTCCTGCCTTACCTTTGCAGTGGACACCTCAGGTCCTCTCTGAGTGTTCCCCATTGCCTGGCCTGCCCTGCCTGCTCCCTGCCATTCCAGAGTAGCTCTGTCCTATCTTGCACATCCTTTAAGGACATTTAGGTATTTGTGTGCGTGTGGAATAAATGCCACCACACTGGGGGCTCCATGACTGGGCAATATTTATTTCCAATAAAGAGGATAGTCAAATACTGAAAGCAAATGGGTTGAATGAGTGGGCTGGGGCGGGGAGCAGTTCACACAGGAAGTCATCATTGGCAGAAAGGGGAGGTGACACTAGGCTAATTGTTCAGGAAATACAAATTAGTCTGAGTCTATTGAGGGAGCCCTAATGAGGAAATGAGAGGCTGCAGGTGCTCAGACTCCCTGATGTGTGGATTCTGCCCCTTTTGGGAAAGCCACTTGTGATGTGGTCTTGAGGTGTGTGTTTTTCTGGAAAGAACCCCAAGGGAGACACCCAAAGGAGGGTCATGGAGAGGCAGCAGGAGGCTACATGTGGCCATCAGCCCTGGCCTGCAGACTTATCCCAAAGCAGCCCAGAGTTTCCCTCCCCATGGAGATGGAGCAGTATATGTGCTGTGGTGATGAGAGCATGTTTTCATACAGACTGGTAGGTGGTCTGTTGGGGTGGTGGCAGCAGTTAGCTCTCACTGGGGCTGAAGTTGATAGAAGGCAGGTTATGTTCTGGCATCCTCACTCATGCCACAGTCTTCACTCTGGTTCCCTCTCCCCTCTTCAGGGGTTTGTTGCCATCTCACCATCTCACAAGGCCCTGGGACCTCTGCGTCCACCCTAGGAGACCCCACTCAGGTGCCCTTGCCACAGGTGTACCTTCCAGCTGACACCCACATCCTTACCCTCAGGACCCGTGCTGGGCTTTGCATTCCTCCAGCCTGGATAGAGTCTCCCTTTGGTCATGTCACCCTGTGTGTCTGCTGCCCAGGGTGGGAGGCCTGCTGCCCCTGAGTGGGTGGGTTGGTAAGGCAGGTTCAGGAGCCTCTGTCTGTGATCAGAGCCACTGCCTACCAACAGGCTGGCTGGGGTAACACTGCCTACTGGATCTGAGGCCAGAGGCCCTATCTGATGCTGCACAGATCCCCAGGACTCCTGCCTGTCCAGTGTGTTAAGGGCCAGAGTTCCAAGACAGACTCCTGGTGGCATTTCTCAGGGTCTGCAAATAGAGTTGATCTGGAATGCCCAGGTGCTGCTTTCCACATAGTGCTGAGTGCCCTCTCCATCATGGCCCAAGAGGGTGGGCAGAGCCAGAAGGATGAGCCCTCCAGGAGATCTCTAACTTCCATGAAGCCAGGGCAGGAGGGAGAAAGGCAGAAGGCAGCATTTTCCATAGGGCCCAGGGCCTCTCTGTGTACCACCCAAGTTATGGCAGGGCCCACAAGCCTGACCTGTCACACCTTCTCTGAAGCTTCCAAGGAGGGTCCTGACTATGGGGTGTCTGTGGCACCAGCTGGCTGCTAGCCCCAGGCGGTGCAGGTGTTCTGCCTCCCCCTCCTGTCTGGCAGTGGGATAACGTCTGTCCAAGGACAAGGACATTGTGTTGCCAGGCTTGCTCTGAGAGACTTGCTGGGCTTGCTCTGAGGGGATTGCAAGGACACTCTGTGTTGCTGGGCTTGCTTTAGAGGGATTGCTGGTGTGGGGACCCAGGACTCTAAATATACCAGGATGAGGTCACTGGGGTATAGATAGGCCATGTGGCAACCTCAGGACCCTGTTAGGGCCGGAATCCCAGGACTGGAGACAGGGAGCTGGTGGCCTTGCTCTTGCTCTCCCTGTGGGACTGGCCTCCTCACCGCACAGTGTCCCCTTGCACTACATCCCTGCTCAAGGCACATTAGAGGTACATGTCACGTCTTAGACCTCCTCCCTTGGCTCAGTTTGGAGTAACTTTTTAGTGCCAGCTGGGTGTGTTCATGGCCACAGACCCAAATGAAAACATGAGATGAGGCCATTGTTGCCAGGGCACAAGTTGGCCCCTGGCAGGGGGGCAGCTTTGCGAGAGTTCTGTTAGGCTCAGTGAGGGCTACTGTCCTGCTCTGTGATCACTGCAATTTACACCCATGCTGCCTTCAGTTGGAAATGGGGCAGATTAAAAAAAGCCAGGAATATACAATGCCAACAGAGTAACCCCCCCCACCCCACCCCCAGGATGCCCCAGTACCTGGGCACATGGTACCTTACATAGCAGAAGGGATTTTTGTGACTAAGAGAGCAGACCTGGATAGCCCAGGTGGGACCCAGCCTGATGTCACCAACTAAACAAGGTGGTGACATGTGGAATCTTTACAAGCAGAGACCGTTTCCTGGCTGATGAGAGGTACCATGGGGCGGGGGGGGGGGGGGTGGCAAGCTAGGGAATGCAGTGCCTCCCAGAAACTGGGAATGGCCTTCAGATGACAGCCACAAAGAGAACAGGGACTTCAGTTCTGCAGTACTGAGGAACTGAATTTTACCAACACCTGAAGGAGCAGGAAACGGGCCCTTGAGAACCCCCCAAATGGAGGGCAGTCTGCCAACATCTGGATCACAGCCCAGGGAGACCCGAGTATACTCCTGACCTCCGGAACCTGGGATGATGTGTGCATTTTGTTTAGGCCGCTCAGTCTGTAATCACGTATGAACACTTTAGCACCAAGAGGAAACTGATACACCACAGGGCTGGCAAGGATGTGGGAAACAGGCTTTCTCATCTTCCAATGGGAGCAGCCTCCCTGGGGGCTAATTACAGTAGTTCCTGGCCTTGGAGCTCACAGCCCCTCTGGCTGCTTGTTTGTTAGCCCAGAGTCACGTCTGATAAAGATAGTGATTGCAGCTTTGTCTGTAACAGCCAGTGAAAACACCTAAGTGTCCCCCAACAGACCCCGCTTAATGGGGCCTCCCCTCACTAGAAGGCTCAACAAGAAGGGGGGTCTCTGCTGCTGGACGTTTCAGATGTTAGTGAGAAAGAGCAAGACATAAAAACCATGTTTGTTTGTTCTTTAATATGTGATAAGTATGTGCACAGGCTTGTGTATGCAAGGAATATTTCTGGGAAAGCTAGAAGGAGATGCTGCAGTGGCTAGGTGGGAGGTGTACCTTTCCTTACTATATTGTGCCTATGTAACTCTGCTCTAGTGTGTGTGTTTGACGGAGGGGATGATGTGCTTACTGTGTGATTTTGGTGGGGAGAGGGGGCTTACTGCACGTTTGGGCTTCCCCCCTCCAGCCAGCCCACTGAAAATCTGCAGCTGCTGGGTTTGTGGAACTGCAGGAGTTCTTATTCTTTATCCAAATCCTTCAGTGGGAATGTTTTGTCAACATGTACTCCCAGGCCAAGGCTTGCTTCTTCATTAATAGTGTCTTTTAGTAAGCCCAAGTTCTTCCCCCCCCCCCCCAAAAAAAGATTTTTTTTGTTTTTGTTGTTGTTTTTTCCCAGAGAGGAAGGGGGAGAGAGAGAAACATCAATGTGAAAGTGGTATATCAATTTGCTGCCTCCTGTATGCCCCCTACTGAGGGTAGAGCCTGAAACCCGGGCATGTGCCCTGACCGGGAATTGAACCAGCAACCTTTCAGTGTGCAGGATGACGCCCAACCAAGTGAGCGAAACCTGCCAGGGCAAGCCCAAGTTCTTAACTTTGATGAAGCCAGTTTCCAGTTTGTCCATATTTTTTTCTCAGATGGTTAGTGTTTTGGGGCTCCTAAGAAATCGTTGTCTACCCCATGGTGGCAAAGATCTCGTTTCTTCTAGATGCTGAGTTTTTGCTTTCACCTTTAGGTCTGTAGTTCATTTTGAATTAATCTTGAGTATGCTGTGGGTGCTTGGTATAAGTGGAGTCAGCCATATTTATTTTATGTGACACTTCCCTCCCCATGGTTTCAACAGCATCTTGTTGGTGCACAAAAGCTGCAGTTTGTTCGTTTCTATGGCTTTTTAGTTTCGCATTCTGTTCGTTCAACTCTTAGAGGACACTGGTGTCATCATAACATTTGAACATGTCACCTGAAACTTTCTGTATCATCTCCTATCTGTAAAATGTGATAATAGTACCTACCCTGGGGTGGTTGTGACAACTAAACCAAGGTGGTGACATATGGAAACATGTATTAGTAGGACAGGGCCTGTCTTGTAGCAAGTATCATAAAGGGACATAATTGCTTGGTCATAAGATATACGTATGTTTATACCAAAGCCCATTGCTTCCCAGTCAGCTGCGCCAGCAGCTCCCTGGTGCCAGGCCGGCATAGCTCAGCGGTTGAGCATCTACCTATGATCCAGGAGATCAAGGTTCTATTCCTGGTCAGGGCACATTGCCTGGGTTGTGGGCTTGCTCCCCAGCAGGGGGCCTGCAGGAGGCAGCCAATCAATGTCTCTCTCATCATTGATGTTTCTCTCTCTCTTTCCTTCTAGCTTCCTCTCTCTGAAATCAATAATTTTTTTATTTTTATTTTTTAAAGAGAACTCCCTGGTATTTTCGGTACCATTTCTGCTAGGTGGGTGTGTGCAGTGTGTTCATTTGAGGGTTCAGTCTGCACTTCCTGATTACTGGGAAAGTTGAGCACTGATGCTATACCCTCCTATGTTCTGCCCAGGGTCTCTGTATGTTCCAAATTGGGATCCTCGGGGCCCTGTGGCATCTGTCCTCTCCTACTTTGTGACTTTTTGCTCTCTTTATGGGATCTTTGGATGAACTCTAAAGATCTTGTTAATGTAGACAAATCTATTGATTACATATCATTCTTGTCTTTTAAGCTTGGTGTGTTTTATTTAATAAGCACTTTAGCTTCCCACCCCATCAGTTGGCAGAGTAGAGTGTATCTCCTGGAACGAGAGCAGATCTTGTTTCATAAACGTCATGAGTTTTGGTTGTGTGACAGCCACTGGAGCATGTGGTCATTTACATGAGTGGGAGGGTATGTGCTGGTTGGCCCTAGGAGCAGGTGTGGTGTGGGGTCTTCAGTGATGCCAGATCCACCCGCTCTTGGTGTGGGAGAGGTGGAGCAGGCTGGGATAGGGAAAAGGGCAGGAGTGTGATGAGTGGCTCCTGTCTTACAGATCCGGAACATGGTTGCGGTGCTGGAAGTCATCTCCAGCCTGGAGAAATACCCCATTACCAAAGAGGCACTGGAGGTGAGTGTCCCAGCCCACAGCACATGCTTGAGAATGTAATCTTTCCTTGGGCACTGCAGGAACCTGGGGGGGGGGTCATCCCAGAGCTGGGGTTCCATCCTCTGCAGGATGCCCTGCACTCTGGGGTTGAGGGGAATCCAGGGTAGCTGCAGTGGGTGTTGCTGGCCCTCGACCCTTCCTTTGTTGTTGCCTTTGCCACAATGTACTCTCATCCAGAAAGCTTCCTTGACAAAGTGGCTTTGCAGTGGCCTTTGCACCAGTAGCTTGCAGGATGGTGCTTCTGAGAATGCTGTCTCTGGCCCTGGAATCCTAGTCTAAGGACTATATTTGAGAATATAGATGTCACAAAGGACCCAAATTCCCCCTAGGTTTTGTGTCTGGTAAAGTTTAGCAGCCACAGGGGATTCCTTGTCCCAAAAATGTGTCATGGTCTCTCTGGTTGTAGGAGACGCGACTTGGGAAGCTCATCAATGACGTCCGCAAGAAGACCAAGAATGAGGAGCTTGCCAAGCGGGCCAAGAAGCTGCTGCGGAGCTGGCAGAAGCTTATTGAGCCTGTACACCAGAATGAGGCGGTCCTGCGGGGACTGGCAGGTGCCCCTGGCTCTGCTAACGGGGGTGCCCACAACTGCCGGCCAGAGATGGGGGTGGCTGGTGCGCCCAAGAGCATCCATGACCTGAAGAATCGCAATGACATCCAGAGACTGCCTGGGCAGCGGCTGGACAGGCTGGGCAATCGCAAGCGCCGGGGGGACCAGCGTGACCTCGGCCATCCTGGGCCGCCTCCCAAGGTTTCTAAAGCAAGCCATGACTCCCTAGTCCCCAACTTATCGCCTCTCCCCACCAATGGGATAGGCGGGAGTCCCGAGAGCTTCCCGGGCCCCTTGGACAGTGGCAGGCACATGGGCCTAGAGGGCAGCTGCCTGGAGCAGGGCGAGAATGACAAGCACAGCATCAAGATCCCCATCAATGCTGTGAGGCCTCACACCAGTTCCCCAGGTCTGGGCAAGCCCTCTGGGCCCTGCTTGCAAAGCAAGGCTGCAGTGCTACAGCAGCTGGACAGGGCAGATGAGACCTCGGGACCCCCCCACCCCAAGGGGCCACCTCGCTGCTCCTTCAGTCCCCGGAACTCACGACATGAGGGCCCCTTTGCCCGGCAGCGAAGCCCATACACACCCAAGGGCTCTGTGCCCAGCCCCTCGCCTCGGCCCCAGTCCCTCGATGTCACGCAGGTGCCATCACCGCTGCCACTGGCCCAGCCATCTACACCCCCTGTGCGGCGGCTTGAGCTGTTGCCCAGTGCCGAGAGCCCAGTGCACTGGCTGGAGCAGCCTGAGGGCCACCAGCGGCTGGCAGGGCTGGGCTGTAAGGCAGGGCTACCATCAGCTGAGCCCCTCCTGCCCCGGGCTGGCTTCTCCCCAGACTCCTCCAGAGCGGACAGCGATGCGGCCTCCTCCGGTGGCTCAGACAGCAAAAAGAAGAAGAGATACCGGCCTCGTGACTACACCGTGAACTTGGATGGTCAAGTGGCTGAAGCAGGCGTCAAGCCTGTCCGGTTAAAAGAGCGGAAGCTCACCTTTGACCCCATGACAAGACAGATCAAACCTCTGACCCAGAAAGAGCCAGTTCGAGCTGACAGCCCTGTGCACACAGAGCAGCCCAGGACAGAGCTGGATAAACCTGAGGCCAAGGCCGGCCTCCAAAGCCCCTTTGAGCAGACGAACTGGAAGGAGCTGTCACGCAATGAGATCATTCAGTCCTACCTAAGCCGGCAGAGCAGCCTGCTCTCATCTTCGGGCGCACAGACCCCGGGGGCCCACCACTTCATGTCTGAGTACCTGAAGCAGGAGGAGAGCACCCGGCGTGGGGCCAGGACGCCACACGTGCTACTGCCTCCAGGCCCATCCACCGACCTTCCAGGGCTGAGCCGACAGGTCACACAGGACGATCTGGACAGAATCCAGGCCCACCAGTGGCCAGGGGTGAACGGGTGTCAGGACACACAGGGTAACTGGTATGACTGGACACAGTGCATATCGCTTGACCCGCACGGCGACGACGGGCGGTTGAACATTCTGCCTTATGTTTGCTTAGACTGACCGGCCCCTCGGCCTCTAAGTGCATTCCCACCTTGCAGTTAGCGGGAGGGCAGCTGGACCTGTAAGCCTCCAGTGGTTTGGAGCCCGGCTGAGGCAGAAGGGAGGGACGGGGGTCTAGAGGTCTCTCCGAGCTCTTCCCTCAAAATTCTCCTTCTTTTGTGAAATGCTGCTACCAGTTTACTAACAAAATTACAAAGGAAGGACCGCGTGGAAGGAAGGCCGGCAAAATGAGTTCAGAACTCTATAGCAAACCAGCTATAAAAAGCGTTAGTTCCCCACCCAGAAGAGGTGTGGACACTTCCCAGCACCCATGAGCTGGGACCTCAGTTGCAGGCAGGCACAGAAAACCTGTGGGAAAAGTTACCTTTAACAGTGACAGAAGCACGCATCTCATCTGTCTGTGTTTTCTGTTCTTTAATTTGGCCCTGAGTGTCTGAGGCAGTGAGCAACCAACCCCATGGCCTCTGTTTGCATCCCACCCAGCCAGTGTTTCCGTCATGGTGCCAGAAGCTTCTCAGATGTAGTGAGCTGCTGGCAGCAGGGGGGGGCCACCTGGCTAGCCAGTTTGACCCACACTCCATGGGCATCCATACATTAGTATCTGGTTTCAGTTCAAACCAAGTTTTTAAAGAAATGCTGCAAAAATTTAAGTTTTCTAGTTTATTTTATTCCCTCCTTCCATCTCACCACCAGCCAAATAATTTTCTTCCTCTTCATTTTCCCTTTCCTACACATATCTAGAAAACTTCACCTTTCTAGTCCCATCCCCAAAACAAAAAGTTCCCGCAGGTGCTACTGGTGTGTAAAGCTGTACTGTTGGTGAGGAGACTTGTCTGTGCGCTGGAAACACTCATGACCATTCCTTTAGATTCGTTTGCCTTATGGTTATTGTCATAACGCGATTTGCAAAAACAAGGAGCCTTAGTGAATGTACAGTACCTAGACTTCTGTGTTCTCAGGATGCAGAAGGGAGCAACTTTGCTATTTGGTCCAGTAAGTGGACACCTTGTGATATAAATGTGGAAATAAAAAAAAAACCATTTGCACAAACTGGTGTGAAAATCATTTCTAATTTGGTCCTTTATAGCCAAATCAGCCCTTTGTGGATTCTGGATGAGCCAAGAAAATGTGTCTAAGGTTTGGGCCTCACAGCAAGTCTGCAGGGAGGTGGGCATTCTTCATGGACACTGATCTCCATCTGTCTTTCATTCAGGGCCATGTGTTGCCTCTCCCGCCTCCAAAGGCATCTGCTAGCTTTGGGGGACAGAGACCAAGGGACCACATCAAGGAATGTTATCCTGTCTCCATCCAGGCCTTACCTGCCCCAGAGAGAAGCCCTCTCAAGCAGGCTGTGACCTTTTTTAATCCCCTAAAATATTTGTAGTTTTTACATGGCATGGCCCAGAGCCATGTCTGGCAGCCATGTCTTGGCCCTGGGTAACAGTGACAGAAGCACACATCGCATCTATCTGCGTTTTCTGTCATCCATGTTCCCGTGAAGGCCTGGAGCTTAGATCTGACTGGTGATTTTTTTTTTTTTTTAATAACTTTTCTTCCTTGACTATGAAGTGATTGATCATTTAATTCTCCACCCTTGTGCCCGGAACCATAAGTTGACTTTGGTTTTCTAGTTTTTTCACTCCAGGATTGGTCATCTTGGACATATCTGCTTAATTTCACACATGAAGAAGCAACTACCCCTTAAGAGGGGAAACCCCACAGGGCGAACCAAGAGGTCCAGGCATATTCAGTCAATCCAGAGCCACAGTTCCAAAGCCAGTGTGGATACCTAACATAGCCTTCCTTAGTTTGGTGCAGGACACACCCACCCCAAGAAGAGGGCAGTGGGTGAAGTGGCTCTGAGGGCAGTGTGAGGCTGAACTCTGGCCCTGCCATCTACCAGCTGTGTGGCTCCGTTTGCTCCTGTATATGTGTCCCCATTTGGGAGATACAAGTGTCTACTCCAGAGCTGTGATGACTTAAATGGTCAGTTTTTTAAAAAGCACCTCAGTGGAACCATCTGTGCTGTGGAATAACTAGTTACTTTCCTAACTCTAGTGTGCCTTGCCTGTTTTTTCACCCTTAATGTGGCCAGCCCTGCTGCCATGCAGGTGTCTGAGTAAGTGACATTGCTATATGACAAATGGTGGTCCACACAGCTGGGAGATACTAGGGTGCAGGTTAGTGTTTAGAGTATCTCCTTTCCTCAGACCTGAGCTGTGGGACAGGTCTCTGCTCCCTGCCCCACCTGCAGGGACCACCTCTCCTGTCTGAGTATCCCATGGTAGATACTGCCTACCTTTGAGAACCCAAGTTTAAGCTAAGGTTTACCCTCCAACATTTTGGAGATCGGTGAATTGCCACTTTCTAATTTGCCAAGTAAGGACACTAGAACTTTATCACCCCCGCCCCAAAGTTGTTTAGTACATGACTTTTGGAGCAAATTAAAGTCCTTTAAATAGCACAAGATCATCTTCCTGAAAACACCGTCTTGTTTTCCCTGGCTAGGGCCTGGGGCAGCAGTTGGGACGCGACACCTCCCTTTCCCGCAGTGCCGGAGGAGGCTGCCATGTCTGGGCTTCAGTATGTCCGCCTGTGAAATGGAGAGGGTCATACCTACCTCGTAGAGCACGTCGTCGCGGCGGTTCCTAGGACGTGCTCCCTAGAACCAGCCACGGGACTCCGCTCCTGGTTCGCAGAAAGGATTTAGCTTTTCACAATTTGGTCTTTCACCCTCGATGTCCGCCGCCGTCCTCCCATCAGGAATCTGGTTGAGGGCGCGGTGTAGCGCGGACGTCGAGGAACGACCCGCGAGCTCAATGGCGGCTCTTGCGCGCCCACCAATTCTGCTCGGGCTTCGGCTCACGATCCACGAACCAGCCCACCGCTCTGCAAACCCACTGCACTCTCAGCTGGAGTCTCCTTCTTCCGCTTCCGGAATAAGTCCTGCCCCCCACCGGAAAACCACCCGCGGGACATGGAGCCTGCTCTCGCTACGTGGTGGCGGGCGCGGCGGTGACGTGAGTCGGCGGCCAATGGGAGGCGGCGTTGGCTGGCGTGCCCGCCCCTCTCGGCCCCGCCTCAGCCCCTCGTAGTGCCGTCGAACGGGCGGGAAGGGGTGGCCGCTTGGGTAGGATGGCGGCGGCCCCGGGCGCGGGGGGCCCGGGCGCGGCGGGCGGCGGCGGCGGGGCGCGTGAGGGCGCGCGGGTGGCGGCACTGTGCCTGCTGTGGTACGCGCTGAGCGCGGGCGGCAACGTAGTCAACAAGGTAATCCTGAGCGCCTTCCCTTTCCCCGTGACCGTGTCGCTGTGCCACATCCTGGCGCTGTGCGCGGGGCTCCCACCGCTGCTGCGCGCTTGGCGCGTGCCCCCCGCGCCGCCCGTCTCGGGCTCCGGGTCCGACCCGCACCCGTCGCCCGGCCCGCTGCTGCCACCGCGCTTCTACCCGCGCTACGTACTGCCCCTCGCCTTCGGCAAGTACTTCGCGTCCGTGTCGGCGCACGTCAGCATCTGGAAGGTGCCAGTGTCCTACGCACACACCGGTGGGTGCGGCGACAGGTCGTGGGGTGGTGTCTCACCTGCAATGCTGCCAAGGCTGTTAGCTGGGGAGGGACAAGCCCTGGACGGGGGGGGGGGGGGGGGGGGCCTGCAAAGGGAGGGCGGACCACAGAACGAGAAGAACTGAAGAGTTTTGAGGGGCTGCCAAGCTGTCTCAACCCGCGGAGATGTTGGGACAGGAGCTCCCAGGATGGACCCCTGGTCTAGGCAGCCACACCTGAGAGCCCCTTGTTTCTCTTTGCAGTCAAGGCCACCATGCCCATCTGGGTGGTCCTCCTCTCCCGGATCATCATGAAAGAGAAGCAGAGCACAAAGGTAACCCAGGAGGATTCTCTGGGCAGGTGGGGACTCTAAGGGCTTCCAGGAAGTTGCCCAGCTGGTGACGTGGTCCAGGCTCCTGACCTGCAGGCTGCCAGGCTTCCTGTCAAATAAGGAAGTCAGTTTAGATACCTCTGGTGGCCCTTTTGCTGCTAATTTTCTTAAGTCACCCTGGTGTGACTTTAGCAGTGGTGGTTTCCCTGAGTTGTCTCTCCTGCGTGGTCTCATGGACACTGCCCTCTCTCTGGTTCCACTTTCCTCCCAGTTTTGATTACCTACCTGGAGTATCTGGTAGACCGATGACTTGGGCCCATCTTGGCCAGGCACCCATTCCCCTCCAGTGGGACCGAGGATGACTTTGTGCTGGAATGGAGTTTCACTTCTTTGCAAGAGACAGCATGGTCAGTTTGGAGGTTTCTAGAGTCAGAAGTGAGATGCTAGTCAAAGGAGACTGATTTGGGCAAAATTCATCAAAGTCTTCTAAATAAAAGCAGCCAAGAATTGGAAATGTTTTAGAATGGAAGTTAAAATGACAGAATCCAGGGCTGCATAAGGAATATGCTTTGGGAACAATCCAGGGTCTGTTTAATATGCCAAGCCAGGGTATTTCCTGACTTGGGGTGAGAGAAGCTGTGGCTTTAGCCTGAGACAGCCTTGCTATGTCCTCAAGTGGAAGTAGAACTGTTGTCCCAGCTGGAATCCATTTCATGCTGGACAGAGCGCCTCTTTTCTACATGGTTGGTTTCTGGCATCCTTTATTTTATATAACTAAGAGCAGCAGTGCCTTGGATCAACTTATAGAAATTGGGCCACCTCCAGGTGATTTTTTATTCAGCCTATCTTTTTCCCTGTAAGACCTGGGTGTGTTCTGCCTGCTCCCAGGGTAATGTCAGATGTGACTTGTCGCTGCATCACTCGATATCACAGCATGTTTATCAGGTTTCCCCGTTGTACAGGACATTGGACCTGGCTTGAGCAAGGAGCCGGAAACTTCACACAGTGAGGAAACAGTAGGGAATGACTTGGACAGGAGTCTGATAATGATAGAATAAGTATAGATCCACCCTGTGAGGAAGATAAAGCAGGTCATTCTTGATCTCAGGGAAGGAAATGGGACTTGTAAGGGGAGAGTCACATGCCTAAGGGCCATAGCCAGTAGTGGGGAAGCTGGAATTTAGAGCCCTTGCTCTGCCCTGGGGTGGGTTGGGGAGAGGGGATTGCTCACCTCCCCAATACTAAAATCTTCTAAAATCTCCACAGTTCTTTAAGAAAGTCCTTTGTAGGAGAGAGATGAGCTGGGAGTCAGAAGAGCTAAATGTCAGGAATCGATTTTCCTTTCTCTGGAAGTTGGGAGCCATTTAGCCAGCAGAGTGCTCAGAAGCCATTCCCTGTACCAGGCCCTGGAAAGCTTGGACCTTGAGGAAAGCCTCCTATCCCAGCACATACCTGCTGTGTGCTGGGCACTAGGATAGAGCAGTGAACAAGGACCCACCCTAAAGGAGTGCAGAGACACAGATGAAGTAACAGACACTTGTAACGGGTGGAGATCTCTGTGCCTAGGAACCTGACTGGGGGGGTGGCGTGCAGGACGATGGGTGGGAAAAGTTCTCATGAATAGTATATAAACTGAAGCCTGAAGAGGAAGTAGCTCTCCAGCTAGAGAAGGCATTGTGGGAGTGTTCCAGCCAGTGGTAAATGCATGTTGGAAAAGGGACCCTGCCAGTCTCCTGGAGGATTGAGGTTTCAGACCCTAGTGTGTTGGTGGTGACAGCTAGATAGATCTGTTAGGTGCAATCCCAGTTTTTGGCCCTGAGCAAGGGCTGTTAATGGGGGTGATAGTA
The DNA here is from genome assembly GCF_964146895.1 of Miniopterus schreibersii. Classification (NCBI taxonomy): domain Eukaryota; kingdom Metazoa; phylum Chordata; class Mammalia; order Chiroptera; family Miniopteridae; genus Miniopterus; species Miniopterus schreibersii. The sequence continues at coordinate 72,894,751 of NC_138105.1, read as the reverse complement.
TAAGGAGTGGGGCTGCCCACAGTAACATAGCCCCAGGTACTATGATAACCATCTGCCTTCCCCCAACCTCCAAAGCATCGCTGTCACAGCTAATACTGTTGTCCAAGCCAATACTGTTGTCCAAAGGGATAGGTGATGTCTCTCTGGTGAGGGAGGAAAGAGCAGCTGAGGCTTTCCCCTGGGTGTCTATGTTGAGCAGCCCAGCTCAACTCTGGTCCATCAGCCCTTCCTGCCTTCCTCCCATAGGTGTACTTGTCACTCATCCCCATCATCAGCGGCGTCCTGCTGGCCACTGTCACCGAGTTGTCGTTTGACATGTGGGGGCTCATCAGTGCTCTTGCTGCCACGCTGTGCTTCTCGCTTCAGAATATTTTCTCCAAAAAGGTATTTAGGCACCATCTGTGGTACACTTGGTGTTTTGGGGATGCACGGGTTGTATTAGAAAAAGTGGCCAAGTAGGGATTTCTTTGGTGTTGGAGCAAAGAAAAGCATGTTGTCCTGCTGGTTTTCTGTTGTTTAACTTTTCAAAAGAGAGTATGTTGTTGTTACTTACGTACTTACTTATTTTCAAATGCACGCAAAGGTTTATTTAGAAAGTCACAGAAGTAGAAAAAGTGAGCCAGCTGGGCTGCATGGGCTCAGGAAACAAGTTCAGAGGCAAAAGAAAGGCCCTTGGAGCTGAGGAGAGAGCAAAGGTACTTGCCTTGAGGGAAGAAGAGGGTGGAAAGGTGGGGGCGTGCTCTAGAGAGAAAGAACAAAAGAGTGAGCGAGAGAGAGCGCATTTGTTCCAAGAGATTATGTTTTTTATTATACAATTAGCATATGCTCAATATGAAAAAAATCAGGATTGAGTACCTACTATGTGCCAGGCACTGTAGTGGGTGCTAGAGATGAAGAATCAGACCTGCCTCCCTGCCCAGGGTTTCTACCCTATTGAGTGAACTATTAATGCTAGGGGTATTTTCTGCACAGTTTTTAGAGTTGTAATATTAATGATACATTTTAGATAGTTGTAATATTATAGATACATTGCTTTGTTCATTTACTATTATAACATTGCATTCTCCCATATCATTAACTTGTTGCTCTTAACTCGTGTAACAAGCACACTCTTTTCAGGTACCGCAGTTAATGCAGTTAGTTCTGCTGCAAATGCAGGTTATTTCCAATTATTCATTGTAAGTAACACAGTAAGTTACAGTGTTTTTGTCTCAGGTTTTTTATGACTGGCTTACATAAGGATATAATAATTATATAAAGATAATAATAAGGGTCAGAAGATATGTTTATGGCTCTTTATATACTTTACCTGGTAGTGTTCTGAAACAGAAGTATACCAGTTTACTCGGATTTCAGAGGGCCTATTTCACTGCAGCTTCACCAGCACTGAGGCATTGAGTGTTGCTGGTGTGTTTTTTTTGTTTGTTTTTCTTTTCTCAAAACATTGTATTTGTTTCAGGCATGAGTTGCGTGTCTCAGCTACACTTGCAGGTTTGGCAGTCAAGGTCTGATGTCAGAATTAACCTACAGTTGCTGTGTTTAGATCCTGAGTAACTAGAGTCCTTGCCACTTACAGTGTCAATTGGCCTATAATGAGATTTTCTCTCTTCAGGTATTGAGAGACTCACGGATCCACCATCTGAGGCTACTGAACATCTTGGGCTGCCATGCCATCTTCTTCATGATCCCCACATGGGTCCTGGTGGACCTCTCGGCTTTCCTGGTCAGCAGTGACCTGGTGAGTTGGCCAGCACCGAGAACACACTTTTTTCTTGACTGGTTCCAAAGTAGGTTCTTTGTCAGGGAGTTACTACACCTCTGTGTTGACTTTGGGGCCACGGGGGCCTCCAACAGCCTGGTCTTTGAATACTCAGCTCTTTGTCATGACTGATGTTGTATGCAGTTGAGGAAGTCGGCTTCCTTTGCATTTCCTTCTCCAGCATGCTAGATCCCAGCTGCTGATAGCAGTCGAATTTGCACCAGTGGCATGAAAGAAGAAAAAAACAGCATGGGGGACTTTCCTGTCCTGATAACCTGGTTCAGATCTCACTCTGACTTTAAAACTGTGCTCGATTCCTTTCTTGGTGTCATTTCTATACATATTTTCGTGTCCTCCAGTTGTAGCTGTAGTTCTCTGAGCACAGGAAATAGTGTCTTCCTACCTCCTGTGCCAAGCTAGCCTCCAGAGAGTGTGCTAGAAACTAATGCAGCTGGCAGTGATGAGGAGGTGTGCGTGGTTCTTCCAGGCCTGAGTTAGGGGGAAGGAGTAAATGTTTATTAGGGCTTAATGAGATCTGACTGGACTCTTGACATTAGTCTTTAATCCTTAGCACCACCTGTGGATGTAGTGGAGTTTATCTCCAGTTATCAGAGAAGAAAACTGGCTCTGTGTTCTAACTTCCCTTCCACATTGCTTAGCTGTGACTTTTCTGTGAATAATTTTTCATCATCAACCAGGACTAGTCTGTTACCTTGAAGTACAGTGCACAAGAGGCAGTGCAATGCTTCTCTTCCTTTTTAGTGACCATCTTCAGAGTAAAGAGTTAGAGCTGACTGCAAATAAACCAATGAGGTTTATTTTTCCTTTTCGGGGGGTGGAGGAGGGTTCTCTTATGTTTTTTACTGTCGTTACGAAGTTGTGTTAGTTGTATTATTATTTTCACATTCAAATTAAACTGTCTTGACCGATGGAGTCTGTGCTGTTGGCTCCCTGCCCTTCTGACAGCACGTCAGCCTTTGGTGACTTTTGGTCCAGCAGGATTTCCTCCTTAATCTGTATAACTCCAGTGTCAGACCTGCCATCAATCCCTCCTTGGGGAACCCAGGTTGCTTTTAGTGGAGAGTGGTGTTTAGAAATGCAATGTGAGTGCCATGTGTGCTCACTGCTGTTGGGCTATCACTGCTTTTAAGCCTTTGCAATGAAACACTTAGGAAAGAAGTATTTAGGGGCAGAAAGGAGAGTTCATTCCAATTCTTTCCAATTCCCATTTAACATCACAGAATTTAGTACTGCTTTGATTTTTTATTAATATCTTTTGGATCATTTGGTTCCTTGCAACATTTCCTTCTCCAGTTATTCACATACATGACCCTACTATACACACATATAATTGCTTCAGAGTGAGAATCCCTGGGGAGAACTGCGGGTCAAGCAATGAGAAGGTTTAAGATTCTGTGCAGCTTTACTTGTCCTTAGAACATGTTCTATTAAAAATGTACAGCAGGTCCTTCATTAATGTCATTTTGTTATAGCATTGGTGAGATGCTGTAGGAACTTAACTCTTGTTTGTATCACTTAGCCTCTGGTAAAGCTGGTTTCGTTAATATGTCCTTTCGCTTAAAGTCTCAGAACCTGTCGACGACATTGAGGACTTACTAAACAATTGAAATACTGTGTTCTAAGGGTCTCCCTCTCCCCCACCGGGGCTCAAGCCTGCAATCCGGGCATGTGACCTGACCAGGAATCAAACTGGTGACCTCTTGGTTCATGGGTTGATGCTCAACCACTGAGCCATACCGCCTGGGCTTGGGTGGATCCTTCATACACTCAGGGGCTACCTTCCCAGGACCTCCCTGTCTTATAGAATGCATCATGTCTGCTAATGGTCTGTATGTTTGTGTCCCCCAAAATTCACATGTTGAAACTCAACCACCAATGTGATGGTGTTAGAAGGTGGGGCCTTTGGGAGGTGATTATATCATGAGGGTGATGGAGCCCTCCTCAGTGGGATCAGTGCCCTAAAGGGACCCCAGAGAGCATCCTCACCTCTTCCACCACTTGAGGACACCACAAGAAAACACCAAGAAGCCCACACCAGACACGGAATCTCCTTGATCTTGGACTTCCAGCCTCCAGAGCTAAGAAATGTCTGTTGTTTGTAAGCCCCCAGCCAGTGGTGTCTGTTACAAGAGCCCAATCGGACTGAGACCATGTCCAGTAAGCAGACCTCACTGTGTTAACCCCAGAGCCCTGGCCTTCACTGTCCATGAACGAGGGAAGTTTTTGGTTCACCCCATGCTCTGTACCCTTTGGACACCTGATGTCCCTCTCTGAGACTCCACTTTCTTGGCAGAAGGGGAAGGTGGTGATGACGATGGTGGTAATGATGATGGTGGGTATGATGGTGGTGGTGGTGGTAGTCATGGCTCTGATGACAATGACAGTAGTGGTTGATGATGGTGGTGACTGATGATGGTGACATTGAAGACAGTGAAGGTGGTGATGATGGTAGTGACTTGTGCCATGCAGAATGTTGTGAGGATTAGAGGCTGTGTGTATAAAGCACCTGGTATCACAACAGAACCCACCTGGGTCTGCTCCCCACCAACTGACCCCCAATAAGCCACTCTGTACCCCTCCTCCAATCTCTGCCAGGGCAGGCATGTGACCATGGTGCTGTCTTGCTCCCATCTGTAGACCTACGTGTCCCAGTGGCCCTGGACGCTCCTGCTTCTGGCTGTCAGTGGCTTCTGTAACTTTGCCCAGAACGTCATTGCCTTCAGCATCCTCAACCTCATCAGCCCTCTGAGCTACTCAGTCGCCAACGCCACCAAGAGAATAATGGTCATCACAGTGTCCCTGATCATGTTGCGGAACCCGGTCACCAGCACCAACGTCCTGGGTATGATGACGGCTATCCTGGGGGTCTTCCTGTACAACAAGGTGAGTCTGGGGTGGAGGAGGCTGTCTGACCCCTTGACACCAAGGGAGGCACCAAGAGTTGGTGGAGGGGGGAAAAGAAGTGGCCTCACCAGAACCTAAGAGGCCACCACCCAGCTTTGCCAAACTGATTTATGGTCCTGGCGCAGCCCCTCCTGTCCTGGCCTGCCTTTTCCCACATGGGTGACCCCAGCCCTTGCCTTACTCCAGCCATGGCTTGGGTCTGCTGAGGCTTTGTCAGGCTCCTGTAGGCTCTGTTTAGACCTCTGAAAGGACATAAGGTGGCTAACAGGGAGGGCCAGTCCATTAACCATTCACTGGCCATGTCCAGCCCTGCTTGGGTTGACACCTTGCATTGGCCTTGAAGGGCTGCTTGACAGTAAATCTTGAACTGCCCTTTGCCTTGTGCATGTGTCCTGGGGAAGGAGCCAAGTGTCCCACTGCTCTCTTAACCCTGCAGACCAAGTATGATGCAAATCAGCAAGCACAGAAGCACCTCCTCCCCATCACGACAGGGGATCTGAGCAGCAAGGAGCACCACCGGAGCCCCCTGAAGAAGCCCCACAACGGCGTCCTCTTCCCCCAGCATGGGGACTATCAGTATGGCCGCAACAACACCTTAACAGACCACTTCCAGTACAGCCGGCAGAGCTACCCAAACTCATACAGTTTGAACCGCTATGATGTGTAGAGCCTAGAGGATAGGGTGGGTCGTTCTGCAGCTTCCCCCAAACCCACCCATCCCCAGCACTACCAGAAACTTCTGACAACCAGTGAATGTAAGCCCAGCTGAGGGTATGGTGCACAACTATCAGAAGACCCTGGGGTTCCCAGCCTCCCAGGGCAGCAGGATGCCCTCCCTGCAATGAGGACCACCACCCTTGAGCTCTGGTGTTCCATGCCCTTTCTTCCTGGAGTTTGTCATCTGAGGGCAGTGGCACTATGAAGATCTTGGCCGAGTGTTACCTTTCTGTGTAGACTTAATCCCCAAGTCATATATTTCAGAGTTCTTGTTCTGCTTCTCAGATAGCATTTCCAGATAATCCTCTGGAAAGGCGGAATCGTTGTGGATATAGACCCTGGAATGGGCAAGGAGATGGACTCAGTTTCCCCGTCAGCCCATGGCTATTTGCAATTGCTGGCAAACGCTCTCAAATGAACAGCCATTGTGTTTAGCATTGAATTCTTGGAGGCTGATTCTTTAACCTACAAGTCAGAATTGTGTGTTGGGATCCAGAGGAAACAGCAGAGCAGGGCATTGCTCCTCTTAAAGCGGTAAGGAGGAGACGACTGCGGGGCTGGGAGAAGGATCACTAGGAAATCATGCTAAGTGTTTAAAGCTCTGTTTCTGACTCTTTTGTCTCTTCTGGTGGGTCTTCACTGCTGTGACGGCTTAGCAGGATGTCTGGGAGATGTTGATTTCATGACGATCTCTCATTTTTGTAGGGAATGTTTTGGAGTTGTATTTACGTCTTGGTTCCCAGAAGGGGATGCATAAGGACTGGCTTATTGATTGAAAACCCTTTTGCTTTTAAATGTTTAAAAACTAGAAAAGTTCCCCTGCTGATGCCTGTCTGATACATATCAGCATTTGGTAGGAAACAGGGTGTTGAGAAGCACCTTTCAAATGACCACAATGGCTGAAAACAGAATGAATCAAGAATATTATCTGGATGGTTTGTGTGACAGACAAGAGCACAGTGCTTTGATTCTATGGCCTATCCTTTTGGTGCTTACATTGGGATCTGAATCATGTCCTGGTGAAGGGGGAAAGAGGCGAGCACCAAGCTAGGATCTGGTTTGTCAAATCAGATGCTTTGGTCAAGAAAAAGTTGTTTTAAAAAAAGAAAATATAGGAAAAGTTAGTTTTGGCAGGTTCACACGATAACCTGTGCGCCAAGGTCCAGGTGGGGGTTTCTGTCTTTCCTGGCATCAGGAAGGGCTGTATCCTCCCTCCTGGAAGGGATCACTGACTGGGCTGGTGGGGCCTATGGCGATGGCTGCTTTTCCTTTAGCACCGTCCCCAACAGATGGGACAGGAGTCATCCTTTTCCTCCTGGTGAGACATTTTTGCCACTCAGAGAGTAAATGATGTAGCTTATGCTTGACTCTTGGTTTGTTTTTGATAATTGGAATTTTGTATTGAAGAGGTTTCTTTTTGTCAGCTCCCATTGGGCCACTTTTAGAGAGGTCTCGGATGCCTTCTGGCCTGTAAGTTTATGAACCACCAGCCTCAGGAGTCCCTGTTTGTTGTCTGTTGTTTGCTTGCTTTCTAATTACTTTGGCCCCAAGTTTCTAGATGATTGCTATGTGAAATCTGAAAAGGGGCAATCCTGAAGGGTGTAATTGGTGATGAGCTTGCTGAGTGCCTTCACCAGAAGCAGTCAAGTCTACAGTTGAGTTTTTCTCAAATCTTTGTAACAAATGTGGATAATTTTACACTGCAAAGATATTGTGGTGGTTGTCTTTATGATTAGAGTAACTGACTCCTTGAACATATAATTGAACTCCAAAATGAATTAGGCCTCCATTCAGGTTTAATGAAATTTCCAGTATTGCTGAAATTTGCGTATGTTTCTTTTCCTTTCCAATGCAAAATCTGCTGGTGAGGGGAAATGACTGGTTTTATTAAGGTTTATAAATTAATAAATGGGATATTTAATTATTTACATAAATTTACAGTAAGTACATACACTGGAATGAGTGAGACAATCATATTAGACCAAATCATCAAATCAAGACAAAGACATACTTTTGAGACTTGACAGTTCAGAGCTGACTGATCCCTTGAAGGCTGGTTTTCTAGCCACTTATTGCCCTGGTCTGCTACCCTCCTCCTGCCTCCCACGTTCACATTTGCAGCTGTTCCCCTCACACTCCTCACCTTTGGGGTTTGTGGTAACGAGTTCAGTTTACCCACTTGTGGTGTGGTCTGGCCTGCAACACTAACCCAACTCCTTCATTTTACAGAAGGGGAAACTGAGGCTCAGAGGGCATTTTTAAATAGTGTTTTGATCACTGTATTGAGACTTCATGTAGAATTTTTAAACACTGTATTTTAAGTCATTCATTGTAGGGAAAATCGAATTCCTATTACAAAGGAGAGAAGCCAGAATATGTTCCGGTAAAGCAGCACTGGGATTTCTGAATTTTGCTGTGTATTTGGCATACATAGTGCAATAGGCCCTTTATTATTGCTGGGACGTAACCAGACCTGATTTGTTAAGGGTCAAACAGCCTTAAGGGCAGAGAATGTTAAATTATTAAAGGATCTGAAAATTGTGAATTCTTTTTTTTAAATCGTCACCTATTTTCAAGACAAATGCTGTAGACTGTTCCGTGGGAATGATACTGTATATTCTTTGATGGCATTTACCAAAAATAAATGATGGTCTCCAGGGAATTGAGACTGGTCCCAGTTTGTCAGTGAGTGACCGTCTTGTGTGCCCAGCAACAAGAGACAAGAGGTAGAAAGAGCAACCTACCTGGTTCTCATATCCAAGAGTATTGCAAACCTTATTTTTCCCGAACCAAATTTAGGACCTGTGATTTGTGAATTTATGAGATAGTAGAATAAAACTATAGAAATCACAGCTGATCAGTTAATTACATGCCTTTACTAAACAGAGTAACGTAAAACCCAAGAACGTTGTGGCAGCTTGTGCTTATGGAGCATATTTCGGAGGCGTAATGCCTACTAAATGCCCGATGCAGTGGTGGGTTTTCACACACAATTCTCATACTCCCTTTGCATTGTTTATTACTTTATAGGTGAAAATGAGGCCCAAAGGGGTTAAGTCACTTGTTTGGGATCACCCAGCTACTTAAGTCGGCCTCCAGAGCCCAGTTCCCCCGATGTGACTTGGAAATCATTCCCACCAATGGCAGGTGAAGTTGACTGAGCAAAAGAGTCAGGCTTTGGCTAGAAATAAATGACAAAAATCTGTAGGGTCCTAGGATTTGCAAATCGGAAACACAACTAAGCACTATCCAGAATGCTTACAGTAAAAACAAACAGTTCTTACAGTAAAAAGTACATTCTTGAATCAGTCCTGCATTCTGAGCTCATGGACTGGTGTGATGGTAATCTAGAAGTCCTGTGGTCTGGCTAGTGGATGTAAATTCCTTCCTAAGTCCTACAGAGGGTTACCTATCCAGGCATTGACACACAAATGAAGAGTTCAGAAGTGTAAGTCCTGCCCTGGCAGGTGTGGCTCAGTTGGTTAAACTTCATCCCATGCACCAAGAGGTCTCAGGTTCGATTCCCTGTCAGGGCACATGCCCAGGTTGTGGGCTTGATCCCTGGTGGGGGATGTGTGTGCAAGAGGCAGCTGATCAATGTTTTGCTCTCACATCAATGTTTCTCTCCCTTTCTCTCTCTAAAATCAATAAAAGTATATTTTTTCAAAAAGTTTAAGTCCTCACCTAATTGAAGCAAGACTAGAACTGTTTCCTCATGCCTCAGCCTATTTGGTCTTAGTAATTTAGCAGCCTGACTATACTGACTCATTTTATTCCTCCACCCTTTCCTAGAAGGGTATGTTTCTGTTAAAACTGCCCACATCTTTTTAATTCAAACATTTTGTTGTGATTTACTGAGCATTTACTTTGATCCAAGTACAGAAAGCTGAGATATATAAGCCTCCTACCCTCAGAGCACTCAGCTTAATTTATACGTATGTAACTAAGTAGCACGTAGGTGCTATGTTGGAGATACATGAAAAAATGCTATGGAACCCACAGGGTAATTATTTGAGGGGCATACAGGAATGTTTTAACTTGCACTTACAATTCACAAAGTATTTTTTGCACATTTTGTATTCATGCTTAATTTAACCATTAGAACCCAAGTGGGATATATTAGCCTCATCTTACACAGGGAAATAGAAACAGGAAGTTGGCTTGGCCCATGGAGCAGGCCTGGAACCCAGGAGTGTCTGACTCTAAGCCAAGAGCCCTCTGCCTAGCAGAGCAGCCACAATAGTGAGCTTTTGTTTTTCTTTACCTTAGTCATACACCCCTAAGAGGAGTCGGTGCAATCAAAAGTATATCCTGTCGTTTCACTTGCCTGGACCACACTGCTTCAGTTACCCTGAAGGAGCCCTCATGTGTGGATGATCCAAGAGGCTTTGCAGTCTGCCACTGCAATTCCAGCAGGACTTTGAGCAGCTCTGACCTGAGATGGGGTCACTGTCTTACAATTAAGGGCCAGGTTTAGCGATGGCCCCATTTTTCAGAGAAGAGAGTCTGAACAGCTACTCAGGAATGTTTTCTCCCAGGGACTGTAATACCTGTTGGTCTCAGAGCAACTCCCATGTGACCAGAGGTTTGCTTGATAACATGATCAGGCCCAAGGAATGCTCCAGGCTCCCGCACAAGACAGGACCATCTCTGTTCCCACATCATTTCTCCCACTGTGGCTTCAGCTAGTTGACCACATGGGGTTCAGTTACTATGGGAAACGAGGTAACAGCCACACCAAGCTCTGGCTTTATTGAGACTATAGGTCTGGATATGAGTCTGGATTTCTTGTCACCCCCTAAGTTTTAAGTAACTTTTATTATCTATATGTGTTTAAGTTTGAACAAAATTGTTAAAGCTACAATGTCAAAAAGAATAAGAAAGCCCGGCCAGTGTGACTCCGTGGTTGAGCGCCAACCTATGAACCAAGAGGTTACCAGTTTGATTCCCAGTCATGGCACATGCCTAGGTTGCAGGCTCAATCCCCAGAAGGGGCCATGCAGGAGGCAGCTGATCGCTGTTTCTCTCTCTATCCCTCTCTCTTCTTCTCTCTCTAAAACCAATAAAAACATTTTTTTTAAAATGAGAAAGATGTATAGAGGGAACAATTTCCAAACTGTATGGAGATACATAAACATGTTTGTGAATAGTTTATCTCTTAAGATACAGAAGAAACTGAACAGAACAGTTGTATCTAGGGAGCGGGAGGATTTACACATTTTTAAAAAAATGGTAATATTGTACATATTATTTTGTAATATGCTTTTTAAAAATATGCCAGAGCCCTAGCTGTTTTGGCTCAGTGGTTAGAGCCTCAGCTGGTAGACTGAAGGGTCCCGGGTTCAATTCCAGCCAGGGACATGTGCCTCAGTTGCAGGCTCCATCCCTGGCCCTGGTCTGGGCATGTGCGGGAGGCAACCAATCAGTGTGACACATTGGTGTCTCTCTCTGTCTACTGCCCCCCAAAAAAGCCATGAGAAATACTTTCTTGGGTGAGGATAAAAAAATAAAAAAAAAAGATTAAAAATATGCCAGAAGCATTTCCCTGTTATTAAATATATATTTTTAAAATCCTCACTCGAGGGTATTTTTTCCATTGCTTTTCAGAGTAGAAAGAAAAACACTTATGTAAGAGAGACACATTGACTGGTTGCCTCCTGCACATGCCCTGACGGGCCAGGGATGGAGACCACACTGAGGTACGTGCCCTTGACTGGAATCAAACCTGAGACCCTTCAGTCCTCAGGCTGATGCTCTAACCACTGAGCCAAACTGGCTAGGGCTAAACATTATCTCTTGATTTGTGTGTCTACGTACATGGTGTTGTAGTGTTTCATTATAGGGATGTGTTACAATTAAGCCCTGGGATAAGTTTGCAGTGCACAATATAGCATACACTTCTGATATGGGATATTCTTCACTGCACATTTGTAGGACCAAAGTGGGCATGCAAGTGGTTTTAAACTTCTTTCCATTCTGCTGCTTAGGTAGGTCTCTTCAGCAAGTTCTCACCCAGAGGTGTGCAGTTTGTTTACTTAAGTCTTGCTTCCAAATTCTTAGAAACCATCTCTGCAGCAGCCTCTACCTCTAATAACTCTACTGCTTTCTTCTAACCAGTGGAGTCTGACTGGTCCACTGAAATGAGCCTAGGTGATGCCCTGTGATGCTTAAATTTTCAGTCTCAGATAAATGCATTTTAAGCAATATGAAAAGAATTATGAAAGTTGTGGTCGTGGGTGTACAATCTTTCTGGGAGGCAACCGCGCAATTATCAGTATTACATGTGCATACCCTTAGATTAAGCACAAGATCTATATATATACTAAGGCACTTTTAATAGTGGTCTAAAAATGGAACCAACCAAAGAGATTCCATAGTCTGGCTTCAATAAATTACCATAAATCCACACCACAGAGTCATATGGAGTTATTAAAAAATGACAATACAGATTCATCAACCTGTTTTGGCTCACAGATCCTGTTATTCTGCTAAATGCTGTGTATCTTCAATTCACAAAAATTCATATATGCATGATACTGTGTTATTTCTGAAGTCTATCCATGGTGGATCACAAGTTAAAACATCTTGATAAAGACCTTTACTGACATGGAAAAATGCCCACACTATCCAGATTACTAAGCATCAAACTAAACAGAAAAATCCCACAATGTGAACTTCTGCCCGGAGTGTTCACATGGCTAGCTCCTGACTGGGATCTGGTTACTAGATAACCTTATCAGTGTAGGCCTGCCCTCCTCCCTTGTTAAGGTCTCAGTACCATGTTGTTTTTCTTAGTAACAACTCTGTCGTAAGTTTCTTGATTTATGGGTCTCTGCTGTCCCTCCCTATAGACTGTGGGCTTCTGAGAGCAAAGCTTAGGTCTGACTTGTCCATCCATAAGCCACATCCAGCCCCCATTTTTGTGAACCAAAACTGGTCTTTACAGGTGAACATTTGCAATCAATTGATGACAGGAAAGACTAACCTGGAACCTCAAAAAGCATTCCATTCTTATTAATAGACCTGTTTTTTAAAAACTGATTACATTTTGAATTCCACCAATAAAAATGCTATGGACATTTCTCTTGGGTTATGAAAGTACCTACAAAGGCCCTGGCTGGGTAGCTCAGTTAGAGCGTTGTTCTGATAAGCCAAGGTTGTAGCTTCAATCCCTGGTGAGGGCACATACAAGAAACCACCAATGGATGCATAAATTCGTGGAACAAAGTGATGTTTCTCTCTCTCAAATCAATAAATTTTTAAAAAACTAAAACAAAAAAGAAAGTGCCTACATAGTATCAATTTTGCCTCTTAGCCCACAGAGCCTAAAATATTTGCTATCTGGACCTTTACAGGAGTTTGTTGACCCGTCCTAAAGCAATATCTGGCATATAGGACGCAATCCCAAAATGAGAAATTTATAACAATGAAAAAGTGTACTTAAAATACCTGTACATCAATTTGCACAGAAAAAAACGGCCAACCTCATTTGCTACTTCTTGTTATCTTTCCCCACAATTAGCATGCATTAATTTCATCCTGAGGATGAAAAAGGGGCCACATAATAAACCTGTCAAGTTCAGGGGAGGCCTGCACAGCAGACCTTACACTCAGAGACAAAATAACCTCATAGGATGGTCTGAACATAAAAATTCCTAACTAAAGGCAGGTTATGGCGGGTAGTTATGTCCCAGGCCTATAGCTTTCTTGTTAAAGGTCAATCTTTACCTTAAGCGAGCCTAATTTTCTTTTTGCATTTAAGATAAACATACTTTTTTTTTTTAATCCTCACCCCAGAACGTTTTTATTGATTTTTTGAGAGGAACTTCGATGTGAAACATCGATTGTGAGAGAAACATCGATTGGTTGCCTCCTGTACATGACAAGGAATGGGGATCTAACTCAAAAACTAGATATGTGCCCTGGGCAGGATAGAACCAGCAACCACACCCCAATAAACTGAACCACCTTGGCCAGGGCTAAGATAACATACCTTTGAAATGTCAGAATAATCTTTTCCTGACCCCACAGTACAAGGCCACAACATCTGAGACCACAGAACTCCTCAATGTTACCTTGTTCCCCACATACCATCTCTATGTGCTATAAATGTTAACAATCCCGTGCTCGGCAACGTAAAAGTTATGTTTCGCTATTCTGCCTTTTTATCCATTCTCAGATTATTTCCCCGCTTTACTTTCTCCCACCCCCTTAACCTACCACCAACGGATTTCATGTAACCTTCTTTACCGCTCGCTCTCTTCTTTTTATTTTAATGTATAACATAATCTGCCGAACTGCCATTCTCCAGAGCATTTTCTCAATTCCTTGAGATTTTGCTTCCCCACAATTGTCAGTTTGGTTCAAATAAACTCATAAGAACTCTCTATAGGTTTGGGCTTTTCTTAATGTCCACACTCATTTTAGAAGGAATATCACTGTTCCTCTCAAGAAGGCGCCGGGCAGCCTTGCAAGAGAGTCACCGAAGGTCGGCCGTGGGTGCTCCACTACGCGGAAGCCACGCAGTATGAGGCCAGTGGGAGTGGGAAGATCCCATCCCAAAGTCTTCCTTAGCAAAGCGTTTGGGCCAGCGAAAGAAACCAAGTGGGAGGATCTTTGGAACCTCACTAAGCCCAGTTCGATCCTCGCAAAGCCGGGCGACTCCTGGTTCTATTTCCACCGCAGGGCTGGCCTGGGAGCCTCCCGGACTCGACTCACCTCGCAGTTTCCTCACTACAGCTCCCCCGAGAATAAAACACAGACCCTGACCCGGGCAAGAACTTCCCAGTCCCCTTGCCCCGCGGAGAACGCGTCCCACCAGGCCTTTGGGCTGCAACGAAGGCTAGCAGAGACGCCCTGCCACAGACTACGGCCGCGGAGGCCGTTTTGGCCGTTCTGGCCGTTCTGGCGCCTAAGGCGACTGACGCCCAGTCTGCGCAAGCGCCAAAGAGCCCCCACGCCTGCGCAACGCTAGCCCCTCCCGCGCCCCTGCCTCGCGCGGCTTTTTTCCGCCCGCCTCCTGTCTTCATTTCCGGGGTTTCCTGGCGACGGCCGTAAGTGGCGGACGGAAGCAGCCCACGAGGCCCGCTGTAAACGGCTCCCTCGCGCCACTTCCGGCCGGCTTCCACAGACGGCGCTGGTGGGGGATCGAGAGGCGCCGGAGGTCGTTCCCGGCGGCAGGAGCCATGGAGATGCCGCTGCCACCCGACGGTGAGGCCCAGCCCGGGTTTAGGGACCGTTTCTATCTCCCCGCATCCTCTGGTGGCCTACCCCGCCTCCTGGGTTCCCCCGGCCTAGGAGGGGGCGGGGCTCGGCCTCCCGAGTTCGCCTGCGGCCTCTCCCGCGGGTCTCCGCATTCCCGGCGCGCTTGTGGCCCCTACCAGGACCCGTACTAGGGCGGCCTCTGCGGGGCCCACCCCTCGGGACCCCGACCCGGCGGACGGCGGCTGGTACGCCAGGGCCCCCGGATTTGGGCGGTCCTCGCTGACGCCCCGCGTGGCCTTTTCTCGGTTCTCCAGACCAGGAGCTTCGAAATGTCATCGACAAACTGGCCCAGTTCGTGGCTCGCAACGGGCCCGAGTTTGAGAAGATGACGATGGAGAAACAGAAGGACAACCCGAAATTCTCGTTTCTGTTCGGAGGCGAGTTCTACAGTTACTACAAGTGCAAACTGGCGCTGGAACAGCAGCAGCGTGAGTCCTCTTCAGCTCTCTGGCTGCACCCTCGAGCGATTCCTTTCTCTGATTCCAGTGCGGGCTCTGCCACAAACCGCCTTCTTTGGGGTCGCATGCTTTCAAAATGGGGCAGCTCGGCCTTCATGATGCCCTTCCGCTGTTCCCAGGCCTGCAGCAAGCGGTTGCTGGGTCGGAGTGTAATGGAGGACGAGGTTATAGATCCTTTTTCCAGGCTCGGGATCAGGGATTTTTCTGCTGTTTTTGCACACGTGATGACTGAGCTTAGCGGTAGAGTAACTGCTTCAGTGTTTTCCAGGAAGGAAGTGATTGAGGCTGGACTGGGACTCTCTTTTGAGCCACTGTTCAGTTCCTTTGTGGGCTCTTCGGGGGTCCAGCAAGGTTTTTGTGCATTTCAGTTGCTTGCAGTTCAAATCAAAAGGTACTGTCCATCTGGGTTTTAGTTCTTGGCAGATGTTTATGATGTTCACTGAGTTGTGCATCAGCCTTCCAGTCCTGCCCTCAAAGGATTTAAAATGGAGTTAGGAATCACAGCTGGCCTTTGAATAATAAATAGCTACCAGGTGGTAAGCTTCTACATCTGTCTTGTTCAGTAGGGAATCCTTAGCTTCTAAATATGTTGTTCGAATGAGTAGGGGATTTCCCAAGTTGAGGAGCATTGAAAACTGTTCCCTGGACTACAAGCTTCAAACTTTGTTTTGGGTCATTGTTGTGCTGTAATACGTAGTACATAGTAGTGTTCAACAAACTGCTAAGGTGCAGTGGCTTAAACAAGCTTGGTGTGTTTAGGTATCCATGGGAGAAGCCATGAGAGGCCCGGCATGGCTGGAGCATAGAACGTGTGGAGAAGGGAAGCGTTTGGTCTGGAGTGGAAATGCCAGGGGAATGTTTGGGTTTTCTCCCTCAGTTCAGGGGTTCTTGTGCATAGTCATGTTTGAGACGGAATTAGGGGAGATCAGCTTCCTGAAATTGTAGCCAAAATGTTGTATGTGCTTACATGTCTCTCGAGCAGTCACTCCTTAGCCCCTGCACACCAGTTTAAAACCCCTGCTACAGGCAAGTGTGAAGCCAGGAGAAAGTTTGAAACAAAAGAGTGGTGGGGTCAGGTTCGTGTGGCCAGTGTTGCAAGGCTGGAGGAAGCAGGAGTGGAAGCTGGGACCAGTGAGGCCATCAGGGGAATGAACAGGGCATTTGATGGTAAGGTCTGAATTAGGTCAATGGGTTGAGCCTAATTGGGTTGAGGGACTCAGCCTGGGGGCAGGTGGGGTTAAGGGGTCGAATCCATGAACTGGGGCACCAGGTAGATATTGTTGGCATAACCAGGCAGGGGAGGCCAGTGCTTTGGCTGGAGTGACCAGGGGTGAGTGCTGCTTTCCTTGTGAGGGGGAGCTCGCTCACCTCACCCTGTAGGGTTAGAAATCCAGGGCTGTTTAGGACTTGGTGCCATAACCCATGAAGGATAGGGTGCTTCTAGGAGGGGAAGGTTGGGGCTCATGAAGTGCTTTCTGCAGGTAACAATATCTAGCTGGGATTAAAGGATGTATCAGAGTTAGCCAGATAGAAGCTGAGGAGACAAAAGTGTTGAGGCAGAGGAAAGCACCTTAGGGAGGGACTGGGGAGTAGAGGGGACAAAAGCTCAGGGTGGCTGAAGCCCAGAGAAGGAGGGGTACTTAGAGTGGCCCAAAGTGAGGGTGCAGAGTAGGGAGGGCTGGCTTGCCAAGGAATTCTTCTAGGCTTAGGAATTCTCCTGGGAGCTTTGGAGGTCTCTTGAAGGGTTGGTTTCAGGTCTGTGTTCTGGAGCAGGGTTAGCTACTGTAAAGACTGAGACCCAGGACTGTTCTAGAATGATGTTTTGAAAACTCTGGTGAAGGACCAGTTTTTGTTTTTTAAAATTTTCATTCTGTTGTGGAAAGTACACCTTTGCAAAATATAGTAAAAATGTGAGCCATGAAATGTCAAGTTACTATAAAAGCATCAAGTTCTCCCTCACCATTTCTGTGTTTGTCTAGTCTTGGTATCACCTGACTGATCCTCAGACCACACTTTGAACAGCAGCACTGTAATTGCCATATGGAGAAGTAGAGGGGGCAGGACTGGATGCAGGGAGACCAGTTTCAAGGGTGATGCAGGTGACAGCAGAGTTGTGGAAGTGACAGCAGGGACACAGACCAGAATGTGATCTAGGAAGTTGACAGCATGGGTTGACTTGTTAGTGTGAGGTGCAAGGGAAAGATGAGGGTTTGTGCCTTCTAGGCTTCTGGCTTGGGTCTTTGGGCACAGCCGTGCCAGCCATAGAGATCAGCAGTGGGGCCTAGTGGGGTGAAGCATGGGGTAAGAGGGCATGCATGACTGCATGAGATGCCTGTGGAAAGCCGTGGGCTGTAATTAGGTCCAAAGCTCAAGGAATCTAGGGTGAACATGATAGATTTGGGCATTGTGGTGTGCACATTGTAATTGTAGCCATAGGTATATATCAGATTCTTCTGGGGGCTTCAGAGAGAAGAGGAAGGGGCTGAGGAGGCAGCCACACAGGCTGAGTGAGACAGGGACCTGAGACAGGGCCATCTGGCTGAATAAGGATGTCCCCAGGGGCTGTGGGGATAGGGGTGGGGATGGGTGGGCAGGGCCAGACTTGCCCTGGGCTAGTAAGATAAAGGGGAGATGAATTGAAGGGGAATCTTGGCTGTAAAATTGTTAAGAGAGGGGCATGAGATTAAGGGAAAGTTTTTTAAGACCGGTGTGTTTAGGGGCTGCTGGGGAGGAATCAGTGAAGAGGGAGAAAATGAAGAAATGAGAGCAGGAGAACAGATTTGCTTTAGAAGTGTCTGGGAGGGTGGAGGAGGGTGTCCTTGGGTGCAAACACCAGAAGGCTCAGCCAGACCTAAGAAGTGACTGCATGCCCCATGATGGGCCCTGGGTGACACCCTCTGCCCCATTTGCCTATCTTTGTCCAAAGGCCAGGTCCCCTTGGGATGGGACTCAGGAAGGTTCCAGCAGTGCATGGTCATATTCAGACCAGATAAGGCCCAGTGGCTAATGGGGAGACCATTTTGTTCAGCAACCCTTCCCATCAGAACCCCCACGTTCCGCCACCCAAATTTCTATCCCTTCTCATCTGGCCAGATTCAGGGCACACACCCACCTGACCCAGCAGTATGGGTGTCTCACGCTGGCTCACTCTGGATTGACTCCAGAATGCCAAGGAGTCTCTTTCCTCAAACATTGTCAGGATAAGGAAAGCAAGGTGCAGGGGGTGATAGGCCACAGCATGTGCTCAGGGGTGCTGGCCTGCTTCTCCCATGGGACCACAGGTTTTTGGGCTCGCTGGCTGGAGGTCAGGTGGCTTTGATGTCCTGAAAGTGAAGAGTATGTTAGGGGATGGTGGCAGAGGAAGCTGGGGGACTAAGAGAGACATTCTTGGGGTCAGGGCTGTGGCTTGGGTTTAGCATCAGTTCAGGCCTAGGTGAGGTGGAGAGGGTGGAGGGGGGGTGGGCTCTGGCTTGATCTGTGCCGGAGAACACTGGGAAAAACAGTGTTGGCAAGAGTAGCAAGGTTACAATCCTGAGGTCTGCAAAGGAGAAGACTGGTATGAAGGCGGAAGGCGTTGGAAGGGACACAGGAAAAGGCCTGGGTCTAGGTTCTGGGGGACTGGGAGTGGGGCAGGAGGGCCAGGCTGAGTGAGGGTAGCTTGGCAGACTTTGGTCGAGGGGTGGCAGAGGCAGGGTATGTGGCTGCAGCACTGTGCAGAAATCCTCTTGTGGATGGTGAGTGTAGGGAGGGGAACCCCTGTGGCCTAGAGCTGCCCAAGAAGCAGCTGAGGGGACACTTAGACCCTAGCCACCTTCTCACTTGGCCACCTTTTCTTCTCTCCTGCCAGTCATCTGCAAGCAGCAGGCTCCAGAGCTGGAGCCAGCCACAGCCCTGCCACCCCTCACACAGCCCCCACTAGCTCCTGCTGCACCCATCCCACCTGCCCAGGGAGCCCCGTCCATGGATGAGCTCATCCAGCAGAGCCAGTGGAACCTGCAGCAGCAGGAGCAGCACCTGCTAGCCCTCAGACAGGTACGAGGCCTGCTCCTTTTCTTCCCTCCCACTCCACTAGCCCTAAGACGAGTGCCCTCAGAAGGCCTAGGACCCTCCCCTTTCCCCTCTTCGTCCTAAGGTGAGGATCTGAAGCTCACCCTCTGTGCCTCAGTTTTTGCATCTGTACATTGGGACTCAACAATAGCTGTCAGGAGGACTTATTACCAAGTATCAGTGCTATGGACAGTGCTGCCACTACCCATGGCGTGTTTAGCCCAATCCCTTACTTTGGACAGAGGTTGCCTCATTCCAGTGAAATCATTGCACAAGGTTTTTGCTGGGGTGGACACCTATGAGTGGGATTGCACATTAGAAATTATGTAACAGAATGCCATGTGGCCTTTGGTGCCATTGGCACCAATTCTTGCTAGCCAGGTCACTCCAAGCTGTTGTGATGAAGGACCTTTCTGTTCTGATCCGTTACAGTTCTGATACTTTGGCCAAATATAGTAGGGTGAATCACATGGAAAATGAGATGAGCAAAAAATAAGGCATCTGAAACACCAACCCGTTTTATTACTATATTTAATATTACTGTCGTATTGCTGATGACAAAACATGCCAGATCACTTACCCTCAGTTTCTGGATGCCACTCCTAAAAGGCTGGGTGGTCAGGCCTCAGCCATCCCTGAGCAGACTGCCTGTCCCCACAGCAGCGCTAGATGTCAGCAGTCTCTCAGTTTGCCAGTGTAACGGGCAAAACTCTGTCATCCTGTTTTAATTTTCAATTCCCTGGTTGCTAGTAAGGTTGCGCTTTTTTCTCCTGACTAGTGACCATTTATACGTCCTCTCTGTACTATCTGTTCACTTCTCTTTCTTTTTGTGTTTAATTGGCCTGCAGAGGTTCCTTGTTCCTTTAGGTCTTAATTATTCCATCTGTCACCTGGGGAGTGGATATTGTCTTCCCCTGTATCTTGTCTCGCTCTGTTCTCTGTCTGCCGTGGCCATGACTGCCCCAGGTGTGGGTTTGAGGCTCTGGACATGAGGGCCGGGGCCTCCTGGTGCTGTGGTGGGACATTGACGGGCAGTCTTGGTCCCACCTGACCTCCCAGGAGCAGGTGACAGCGGCCGTGGCCCATGCAGTAGAGCAGCAGATGCAGAAGCTCCTGGAGGAGACCCAGCTGGACATGAATGAGTTTGACAACCTTCTGCAGCCCATCATTGACACTTGCACCAAAGATGCCATCTCGGTGAGGGCAGGTGGGGCTGGGTGGGCTCAGCGCTCCCAGAACCTAGTGCTCCTGACAGGTGGGAGCCCACTGAGGCCTGTCTGGGCCAGGGCTGCTGTGGAGATGCCCCGTCTATTCTTGCCCTTCCCTCTTGAGCACCTCCGAGAGAGAGGAGGAAGGCAGGCAGAGGCTGTAGCGTGTGGCCCAGCCCTTGGGCACCACACCCTCAGCTATGCCCTGACCTCCCCAGGCACCTACCCTTGCTCTGGCTCGGGGAGCCCCACCCTGCTCACCTGTTGCTCTGCCTGTTGTAGGCTGGGAAGAACTGGATGTTCAGCAATGCTAAGTCCCCTCCACACTGCGAGCTGATGGCAGGCCACCTCCGGAACCGCATCACAGCTGATGGGGCACACTTTGAGCTGCGGCTGCACCTCATCTACCTGATCAATGATGTGCTGCACCACTGGTAAGGGCCTCTCACAGCCTGCTTGCCTTCCCTCTCCTTCCGGCCCTCTCATGGCCGCTGCATTTCACTCAGTAGCTTGGCCTTTCTCAGTATGGGGTCATTTGTGTCATTTGTCCAGAGACCCTCGGAGAGGATCCATCTACCCATGCCTCCGCCTATCCCTGAACCCCTCATCTCACCTCGGGCCACTGTTCCTTCACTCCTTGCTCTCTTGGGGCAGCTTCTGGTGTCTTTCAGCATCTCTCTTGGCTGCCACCTTCCCCTCAGTGATACACACACATACCCTCAGTCACCTGACTTCTGCCCTGCTTTAGGGTCCTTGATGTTGGGTTCCTCTTGCTGACCCTCTTTCCCACCCCACAGAGACCAGACCCCCCACCCCCACAGCCCTCCCCAGGCCAGTGGTTAAATCTGCACTGCCTTTTTGTGTGTGACAGTTTTAATTTATCTTTATTGCACTGCGTTTTGGGGGCCTTATGGCAAAGGTTAACTTAAGGAACCAGCTGCCTGGGCCAAGGCAGGCCCTGGGAGGAGACAGGCAGAAGGAAGCAGTGCTAGTGAGGCTGGTGTGTAGCTGCCGTGTTTGGCTTTGAGCTTTGCCAGCTGAAGGGCATGGTGCCCATGAGGGCAGCAGAAACTGACCTGTCCCCTTCAGGCCTCTGCCTTGCCCTGTCTTCTGCTGCATATGTATCCTGGGTCCCTCCCTCCCCACACCACACTCAGCCACCCTCTACATTGTCATTCCCTTATTTCTCGTGGGGAAATAAGCAGCCGCCTGGAACCTTCCCTGCCTTCCTGCTTTACCCACCCCTCTTCTGACTCCAGGGCAGCTCTGCAGAGACAACCCTGTCCTACCTGTCCTCCCGCCTGGATTGCTTTCCCTCCCCAACCCACTTCCCGACCCCAGGCACTTGCTCCTGTCTGTGAGCTCCCTCTGGTGAACTCAGTGTTGGGAGGGGTTCCAGCCACTTGCCTTCTGCCTCGTGCCATCTGGGTTCTTTCACTGCCATGCTGGGGCCCCTATGCCACCTCTGTGTACAGCTTCAGGGACCTCCACACCCATTTATCCTCAGAGTGCCCCCTGAAGGATATGGGGGCAGGCTGCCTTGCCCTGTGATCCATAAGTGCCCAGTGCCAGGCACACTTGGCACATTCCTTCTGCCTCCTGAAACACGGGGCCCAAGTCAGGGATTTTTGTGCACAAGGGATCACAATGCTGAACAAGGCCACATAGACAAGGCCCTGAGCCCACGGCTGCTCTAGCCTGTCCTTTGTGGATAGGGGGGCTCTCACAGTCCCTGTGTCTGTTTATTCTCATGCCACCCTAGATAGGAAGGGTTATTTTACTAACAAGGAGACCAGGGTGACAGGCTTTGCTCTGAAAGTCCCCAGCCTGTTTTTTTTTCCTTCCTCCCACTACTGTCTGTCAGTCAGGTCCAAGTGCCAGCACAGGTCTTGTGGGGAGCCCAGCCCTCGCCCCAGCTGGGTTGGGGGCCCGTTCCCTGAGAAGGCAAAGGGTGCTATGGCTGGAGCCACGATGGTAACGGGCGCGTGGCCGGGTCCCGCCCCAGGGCCCTGACGCGCGGAAGGTCTCTCCCTCACAGCCAGCGCAAGCAGGCCAGGGAGCTGCTGGCCGCCCTGCAGAAGGTTGTGGTGCCCATCTACTGCACCAGCTTCTTGGCCGTGGAGGAGGACAAGCAGCAAAAGATCGCCCGGGTACGTGGCGCAGCCTTGAGGGGTCGGGTAGGGTGGGCAGGGCTAGGGCATTGTTTCTCCCTGACATGACCCCTCATCCTCCCCACATCCAGCTCCTGCAGCTGTGGGAGAAGAACGGCTACTTCGATGACTCTATCATCCAGCAGTTGCAGAGCCCAGCCCTGGGGCTTGGCCAGTACCAGGTGAGTGCCACCACCTCCCAGACTATACCGGGGCCAGGGCGGACACCACCCCAGCAGTTTCCAGAAGTAAGGGGGCCCACGTCCCCCACCTGGGCTTGAAACAGCTAATGGAATGGTAGCCTCAGGGCCCAGGTGGTATTTTCTAAACTGGGCTCCCAGGTGTGCCCTCAGGGGCCAGGGTCTGAGCAGCAGCTTTGTAGGACCCTGTCCCATGCACAGTAAGGGTTGAACCCTCCCAGGTGAGACTTTTCCTAGTATGCTTGTCACCCAGTTTCCCAAATTAGGCCCTGTTCTCAGGGTGTCATTGGCCTGTTTGCACTGCTCCTCCAGGCACTCATCACATGATAGGAATTTGAGGAGACCCCAATGTAGTCTGGGCTGCTGTGGTCATCACCTTGTGCAGTCAGTGTTCCCTATACACGTGTCTACCTTTGCCCAGAGGACAGGCACAGGGCAGGGAGGGTCGTCTTGGTCTCCTCTGCCATGGCACCAGCATCACTGTCCCATGCCCAGCTTCTGGGATAAAAGGCACAGCTCACATCCCTTCTCTCAGGCTGGAAGGCCTGGCTGAATGTCAGGAGCTGTGTACAGGCTGCTTCCCTCAGTGATAGTCTTAAATGCCATCCTCTCCACAGGGGACACGTTCTCATGCTTAGAAACAAATGAAAGTGCATTCTATACTTTATCTAAAGTTTACCCACTTTTTTTTCTTTTAAATAAAAATGGACTCATATCATCATACAGCAGTTATGCTAACTGCTTTTTTCCTCCTGAGTTTGTCGTAGCTCATGTTTACTAAGCCCCCACCATACTAGTCCCTTTCCATGTGTTCTTCACTGACTTATTCCTGAAATCTCAGAAGTTGGTCCCAATGTTGTCCCATTTTGCAGATGAGAAAAATTGAGGCTCAGTGAGGTGGTGACTTATTCAAAGCCAGGCAGCAGCAAGTAAGCACAGCCCATGAACGTGTTTCAGAATATTCGTCATTGACGTATGTTTAAAGTCTGTGTGGCTGTCTAGGGCACAGCTATCATTGCCTGATTTCATTATCAGGGAATTCTAAACTGCACTGCACGTCACCAAGGTTTTGGCTAGATTCATATGCTCTGGTTGTCAAGACCAAGTTGATTGGTTTACATGATAGTCACCTGACAGCCTTCTCCAGGCCTGTGGGCCTCACTACCCATGGCAACACCCCGACTTCCCAGTGCTTTCCCAGCATTTGTCCCCATGCTGCTCCAGAAAGGGTGAGACCTGAGGCTCAAGCACTGAGTGCCACTGCCCTTCTCTGTCTGCCAGGCAACGCTTATCAATGAGTACTCCTCAGTGGTCCAGCCAGTGCAGTTGGCCTTCCAGCAGCAGATCCAGACCCTCAAGACTCAGCACGAGGAGTTCGTCAACAGCCTGGCCCAGCAGCAGCAGCAGCAGCAACAGCAACAGCAGCAGATCCAGATGCCACAAATGGAAGCTGAAGTCAAGGCCACTCCACCACCACCTGCCCCACCTCCGGCTCCCACCCCCACCCCAGCCATCCCACCAACCACCCAGCCTGGTATGTGGCCCCCTCTGCACCCACCTTTGGAGGCCAGCCCCAGAAAGCAGCCTTCCCCCAGAGAAGGGCTCTGGTTTTGTAGTCGCAGGCCAGATTCTAATCAGTTTAAAGCATGAGGCTGGGAAATTTCACATTTAAATGTAACAAAACTTTTACAAATCAGACAGTTCTCCTTTATAAATGTCCCAGAGAACAGGCAGAGAGGAAAGCTGCCCAAATCATTTTCCAAGACCATCACCAGATGGGCAAGGACAGAGCAAGAATTATAGATATAATCCAGTGTCATGTCTGAATAAAGGTGCAAAAATACTAAACAAAATCTTAGCAAATGAAATCCAGCCAAGTGTCTTTAAAATATGTTATGATCAAGAAGGACATGTTCCAGAAATATATAAGGATGGCTTAACAAAAACAAAAAATCTAATAACGTCATGTAGGAGGAAGCGATGTTTGTTAGAAACAGAAAAAGTAATGAAATTCAGCGATGATAAAATTTCTTCAACAAACTAAAGTCAACATGGCAGAAATAAGATACTTATTGTAAAGCTTTCAGAAAAGAAGTGTGTGTAGGGCAGTCTCCCCTTTCCTGCTGCCTTCCCAGCAGTGATTAGTTTTCAGTGGGGTCACAA
Source organism: Miniopterus schreibersii (assembly GCF_964146895.1). Classification (NCBI taxonomy): domain Eukaryota; kingdom Metazoa; phylum Chordata; class Mammalia; order Chiroptera; family Miniopteridae; genus Miniopterus; species Miniopterus schreibersii. The sequence goes on along the minus strand of NC_138105.1, from coordinate 72,869,860 downwards.
AGCAAGGATTTATCAGGAAATAAAGCCTAGTCTGGGCTGTCTAGGTGTTCACTGAAGACTTTGGGGTGGTGCCTCCTGCTGCTGGGGCCTCCACTAATTGCCTTCTTGCCTGGCTCCAGACGACAACAAGCCTCCCATCCAAATGCCTGGTTCCTCTGAGTATGACGCCTCAGGAGGGGTCCAGGACCCTGCAGCCACCGGCCCCCGGGGCCCTGGGCCCCATGACCAGATCCCACCTAACAAACCCCCGTGGTTTGACCAGCCTCACCCCGTTGCTCCTTGGGGTCAACAGCAGGTATTTCTTACTGGGGCAGGTGAGCATGCTTGGGCCTAATGGGACTGGAGACAAGGGTGGTGGGCAGCCCCTATAGGTTGGGGGCACTTTTAGCAGCTTGCTGGGAAACTTGAGGCTCTGCAGCAGAGTTTGGGCTGGGGAAGAGGGTGTGATAGCCCCATCTTCCCAGGTACAGGGATTGGGTGAAGCAAGAAAGGCCTTTGCTGCCACCTCTGGCTCTGATCATTTGGGATTTTCAGTAACGGGTCCCCATTTTCCTGTGAGTGCTGGGAAATTCCACATGGTTAAGTATAGGAGAGTATTCCCTTTCCTTCACTTTTTTTGACTGGTTCGAGTGTTAAAGTGTCAACATCTTGTCACCATGGAAAGAACCTGGTGATTTTTTAAGGAAGGGGAAGGTCACAGGTGTCAGGCTGGCAACATTTTCTGGGGCTGAGGTACTAGTCACTTTGTCTTGTTTCCTTGGGGTCAGAAACTTTTAGGCAAGGGCAAGGGTCATCTCATCCAGCATAGCATGACTGGGAGGCTCACAACAATGGTCCCCTCACCGAGGGTTTGCCCTGGGTGAGCATTCCACAGTCAGAAGCCGTGGCCTGGCAGTACTTGTCCTTGCCTGCCCACGTGGTGTCTTACACATTGTGAAATAGTTGCCATATTTAAAATCTGGCTTTCTGGCTTCCTGAGGGTATGGTGGCCTGGGCCGGCTTCCTGGTGGTTGTGGTCAGTGAAACTGACCATCCATGACCCTAGAGATGAGCCCTCTGGTCGGCCTCATCTGGACACATCCTTCCCTGGCTCTGAGTTTGGGTTGCAGTCCAGCTTTAAGTCTTCAAAGCAGCAGCTGGGTGAGATTGGAGCTTATGTTGTCTTCAACCTGTAGAAGCATGTTTCCTGGGTTAGACCCAGGACCAGTCCGTGAAACAGGATTTGAGAGCAAGTACTTTATGTGGGAGATGACCCAGGAGACAGCGCATGGTAGAGGGAAGTTATGGAAGGGGGCATCTTCAGGGTGGGTGGCCCCTGGGGCTCAGCTACTATACATACTCTAAAAGTGGTGGGGCAAATACCTCTCCACTGTCCACCCAGGAAACACATTTCTGTAGGTTGAAGTAAAACCACGGCCTGCCCAGGGCAGTGCCCAGCAGACTGTCAGCGTGCAGCACCAGGCGGTGTGGAGGCAGGTGTCTGTGGGGTACTGGATGGGCCTCATACGTGGCTAACATCTGCCCTTTGTCTTGCAGCCTCCTGAGCAGCCCCCCTACCCACACCACCAGGGCGGACCGCCCCACTGCCCACCTTGGAACAACAGCCATGAGGGCATGTGGGGTGAGCAGCGCGGGGACCCAGGCTGGAATGGCCAGCGCGATGCACCGTGGAACAGCCAACCCGACCCCAATTGGAACAGCCAGTTCGAGGGTCCCTGGAACAGCCAGCACGAGCAGCCACCCTGGGGTGGTGGCCAGCGAGAGCCACCCTTCCGCATGCAGCGGCCACCACATTTCCGTGGGCCCTTCCCACCCCATCAGCAGCACCCACAGTTCAACCAGCCACCACACCCCCACAACTTCAACCGCTTCCCCCCCCGCTTCATGCAGGATGACTTTCCCCCAAGGCACCCCTTTGAGCGGCCACCCTATCCTCACCGCTTCGACTACCCTCAGGGGGACTTCCCTGCTGGTGAGTGTTTTACATGTTTGAAGGCCCAGTATACACAGCCCTCTCCTGCCCCTGGTTCCTAGAGAAGTCCAGGTTGCCTGCCTGGAGGAGGCACCTGACAGATCAGCCTCCTGAGCAGGCTGATGGCACTGCTCTTGGTCCTTGGTGTGCAGCTGATGTTCCTGGAGTCTGGGTCATAGGGACAGGGCGGAGAACAGGTTGGCGACTCGGGTGTCACCACTGACCACACACCAAGTTGTAGAGGTGTGACACCTTGGTTCTTCCCACACACCCAGGAATAGGGCACCATCTCTCTGTCCTGCAGAGAAGGGAAGACAAGCTCCAAGAGGAAAAGCAACCCCCGACTGCCCACAGCAGCAGGCAGTCAGCAGGTGCTGAGACCAGAGCTCGCACTGCTGTCATGGGGTTGGTTCCCCGTTCATGTCACACAATTTTCATCAGCTTCTCTATGTATTGATTTTCGTTATTCTTCCCCAAAGAATATTTTTGTTAATTTTCTCTTTTTAAAGTAATTTTATTCCTACTGTATTATTGCTTCTACCTTGAAATCCACCATTGGTTATAAATTCAGCTCAGAGATCACTTAGCACGTTTATTGCTTGTGTTAATATCCTGGGGTGGCATGACAGAGTCCCACGGACTGGGCGGCTCCAACAACAGACATTTACTGTTTCCCAGTCTAGAGATAAGGTTAGTTTCTTCTAATGTCCTCTCTCCTTGGCTTGTAGAAAGCTGCCTTCTCCCTGTGTCCTCACATGGTCGTCTCTCTTTATTTGTCTGTTTCCTAATCTTATAAGTCATATTGGATCAGAACCCACCCATATTACTTCATTTTAAGTTAATTACCTCTTTAGAGGTTCCATCTCCAAATGCTGTTACATTTTGAGGTACTGAGAGTTAGGACACTGGTGGTAATTGGGGGGAGGAGGGAATACAGTTTAGCCTATAACATTGCTTTTTGAAGGTTTGGTAATTTCCCTGTGGCTCCTCCTTTAACCTATGAGGTCCAGTCAGGTGTTGCTGTGGGTGGCAGGACAGGCCTCTACAAGCCTCGGCTCCTCTCCCCTTGCTGCATGTAGTGCCTGAGCAGACAGTGAAGCAGTGGGAGAGAAGGTGCCGGACGGGTCTGCCCAGAAAGTGGGTGTTGGTGTCCTTGCCCCTCTCTGAGCCCCTTTGTGCTGGCACTTGTCACCTTGGAAATCATGCCTGAGCCCTCTGCGCCACCCAGCTCATAGCTTCCCTGTGCCTAAGACAAGTTTCTGTTTTGCAGAGATGGGACCCCCTCATCACCACCCTGGCCACCGCATGCCACATCCTGGGATCAATGAACACCCACCTTGGGGGGGTCCCCAGCACCCCGACTTTGGCCCTCCTCCCCATGGCTTCAACGGGCAGCCCCCCCACATGCGGCGACAGGGCCCTCCCCACATCAACCACGATGACCCCAGTCTGGTCCCCAACGTTCCCTACTTTGATCTCCCTGCTGGGCTGATGGCCCCCCTTGTGAAGGTAAGATCTGTGGTGAGTGCCAAGCTTAGGGGCACATGCTCGGGCAGGTGCCTTTGCTTCCATGTGAAAAGTCCACCAATGAAACTCGTTTCCTATAGGCTACAAAACAGTGCTTCTCCAGGCTACTTCCCCTCTCATTTCCCACTCCCCAGTGAACTTGCCCAAGCCAGTCTCTGAGAATGTGCCTGAGCCAGGGAGGCCCATGTCCCCTTGCTCCCTCTGCACCTTCCGGTGCTGAGAGTTTGGTGCCAATTGGGGCGGGCTGGGTTGGGCATGAGGCACACAGGTCCTCTCAGTACTGGCTCTTGGAAGCCACCCTGTCCAGGGGCTGACAGCAGAGTGATTTTTCAGGAAAGGGTTGGCCTCTGAGGTACCGTCATGGAACTTGGGGATCTGCAGGGACCGGGTGGGGGGGCATGTAAGGGGTGAGTGAGCAAGGGGCTGGGGCTCCAGGGGCCCTGCTAGTCACTGTCCCTTCCCATGCCCTCTTAGCCAAAGAGGCAGAGGGGCCAGCGGCTCAGCTGGGTCCTGGGTTCCTGGGTCAGGCTAAGGCTGCTATGATTGTGGGAGGGCCTGCAACATAGATAATGGAGCCTTGGATAGGAAGTCAGGGCACAGGGTGGCATCTGCAGGTAGGGCATCTGGGGTTCACAGTGTGTGTATGAATGAACAGAGGCTCTTTTCTGTCCACTGAGCCTGGAGGCCACATCTGTGTCCATTTTCTGGAGAGAGAATTCTGTGGCTTTTATCAGCCTCAAAGAGGGTGACCTTCCAGGAAGCACTCTGATGCCCAGAGCATTGTGAACACTAAACCAGGGCCCTGTCTCCTGCACCCCAGCCCTCTGGGTGGGCCTGATTGGGGCTCCAGCAAGGTGTGGTGACAACTGTGTTCTCCACTGCAGCTAGAAGATCATGAGTACAAGCCTTTGGACCCTAAAGACATCCGCCTTCCACCTCCAATGCCACCCAGCGAGAGGCTGCTGGCAGCTGTGGAGGCCTTTTACAGCCCTCCTTCCCATGACAGGCCAAGGAACAGGTACAGGGCTTGGGGAGACCCAGCAGTGGGGCCAGTGATGGGAGGGGAGTCTCTCCCATCTCCCAGCCTGTCTTCCCCCAAGTTTGCTTCACAAGAAAGACTTAGCAGCCAAACCTTCTGCCCAGCATGGTGTGAGGCCCAGGTGAGAAGTGTGGTGTCGCTAAGAAATCGCTAGTTTGAGTTAGAGGGTCCATTTCTCTCCTGACTATGGGTGGTGTGTGTCACACATAGTGGCCCTTGATGAAAGGCTTTTCTACTTGGGACACTTTAGCTTGCTGCACACACCCAAGCATTGTCATGGGTCGCTTTCAGGATACCCTCCCCTAATAGCTTTATCACCAGCCCAGCTGAAACTGCTTCCTTTCCTGTGCCAGGTGCAGGTGTTCCCATCTATGAGTCAGAGCCCCTGGTTCCCAGTTATGACTACTTCATGCCCTAAGACCCTCAGCTCTTTCTTGAAACAGCACTTCGGAAAGGCCTAGAGCCGGGTAGAGCTGGGTATATGGCCCAGTTTCTCTACTTCCCAGCCTGCTTCCTCATCTGAGAAAGGGTATCCCCGTGGAAATGACCATCCAAGTGCTATCTGTGGTGGCACGTGCTCAACACCCTGAGTAAATGAGGGAGGGGAGGCTGCATGCCTCTAAAGGCTTGTGGCAGGGGGTGGCTTACTCCCTCCTGATGAGTTTTCCCAGTACCCTTTGGGAAGGAGGCTGTTGTGGTCACATGGGGATTGCCCATCTTACAGCGAAGGCTGGGAGCAGAATGGCCTTTATGAGTTCTTCCGAGCAAAAATGCGGGCCCGACGGCGGAAAGGCCAGGAAAAGAGGAACAGGTAAGGGCATCCCCACTGAATTGTGTGGTCATCATGTCTCCCTGGCTGTGTCTTGCCAAATACACTGTTCTGTCACACCCTAACATGTCATATCATGCCCCCAACACAATGTCATACCTGAACATATGACATCACCCCTATACATAGGCAGAAGTAGTCAGGTCTAGCCTCTGCCTGGTTCTTGAGTCTGGTCCCCTATGGTAAAGGCGCAGGGAGCTGTTCCCACAATCCTGGGTTAAAGCTTAAAACACCAGCACAAGAGAAGTTTGCTGGGGTCTGTATTCACCAAGCTGTTTAGGAATGCAACACGCTGGGGTGAATGGCATGTCTGTACCCCCACATGCACCCCTGGGGTCTTTTGAAATCTGGAGTAGGGGTGGTAGGCTCAGCCTCTGTGAGAACTGGGAGGTGCCAGCTCCAGCTCACCAGCTTCTCCTTGCAGTGGACCCTCACGGTCTCGGAGCAGATCCAAAAGCCGAGGGCGCTCCTCCTCTCGCTCCAACTCGAGGTCTTCCAAGTCATCTGGCTCATACTCGAGGTCACGGTCACGCTCCTGCTCTCGTTCCCACTCCTACTCCCGTTCCCGCTCCAGGTAGGCAGGTACCACCTCTCGGATTTGCACCTGAGGTTTTGTGGCTGCCAGCTGACCCACAGGGCTCTCTCCTCTCCCCCAACAGGAGCCGTAGCCGATCCCGCTCCTCAAGAAGCCGCTCGAGGTCCCGCTCCCGCTCCAGGTCCAAGTCATACTCCCCAGGGAGAAGACGTCGGTCGCGGTCCAGGAGCCCCACTCCGCCGTAAGATTTCTGTCTTAACTGTCCAGTGACCCGCTGGTAGCACTGGAACCTCTGAGGTTTTACTGTGAATGTTGAAATGTGTCATTAGAAGACATGCTTGCGGTGGCCTGTGCTGGGGCGGTGCCTCAGGGACACCCAAGCACTAGCATGGTGACAGTGGCACCTCCTTGTCTCACATCGTGGTCTTACCTTTTTGTGGTCATGTTGTAAAGCCTGAGGCGGTGGCTGGGTTCTGTTTCTAACCGTTTTAGGGGTTTGGTGTGACTCACCCTTGCTGTACAGTGTGGAGCAGGGGCGATCATCTTTAGGGAGTCCCCTTATCTGGCTGGCGAAGAGGATGAAGAATGGTAGGGACACAAGTGTGTGTGTCCATCCTACACTGTGACTGTTCACATAAGCCACACCCTGTAATATTCTAAGTTTTCATTCCAATAAATGTACCTGCTCTTTTTTAAAAGACGTAACCTGTCTTAATTTTAGTTCCTCGGCCGGTCTGGGTTCTAATTCAGCACCTCCTATACCTGACTCCAGGCTTGGGGAAGAGAACAAAGGCCATCAGATGCTGGTGAAAATGGGTAAGGTTCTGGGGAAGAACAACTTGCTCTGGGCTTTGGGGTTGGGAATGATGGAGTCAGAGGAAGTTCGACTCACCACCATATCTTGGAAAAAGGGCAAGCCTGCAGGGTTCTGCTGGGCATTCTTTATCAGCTTTGTGTTTATAAACAGCATTTATGCATGTTACCTCCCCAAATGCAATCTTACTTAACTTTGTGTTGGGGTAAAGGCACCAGATTGCAGTTTTTGTAAGTTGTAACCACTCGCCCCTCTTTCTTCCTAAGGCTGGAGTGGATCTGGCGGCCTCGGCGTGAAAGAGCAAGGGATCCAGGACCCCATCAAGGGGGGGGACGTGCGGGATAAGTGGGACCAGTACAAGGGTGTGGGCGTGGCCCTGGATGACCCCTACGAGAACTACCGCAGGAACAAGAGCTACTCCTTCATCGCCCGCATGAAGGCCAGGGACGAGTGCAAGTAGGTGTGGTGAGGAACCATGCCACCCGCCGGCAGCTTGGCAGTTGGGACCTTCCTGGCTTATTGGCTGTGGAAGATGGTAGGAACAGTTTGGTTCTCACATAGCCTCCAACTTTGGAGAGCAACAGAAAAGGAGGACAGCCACAGCATACCTAGTGATCAGTGCCATGCTCTGCTGAGGGAGGCACAGGCCCCACCTGCAAACCAGCTCTCACATCAAAGCAAGATTCACATGAGAAGACACCCTGAACTCATTCCCTGGACAGTGAAGCAAGAAACATGAGTCCCTTACCCCCTGGACAAGAGTCGTTGACACCGGAAGGAATGGATGTTTTATATCTCCCCAGTCAGATGTGAGTCTCCGCTTAAATCAGCAGGCGTGTATGGAGGTGGCCTTGGGCGAGCACGCCAGACGCCCGGACTAGGGGTGCAGTGAGCTAGCTCTACAACCTGCACCTACCATATATGCCGTGACAAAGCTCAGGCCAGGCACTAGTACTGCTCACTCTTTAAAAATGGAAAAACAAAACCTTGATTTGCAACTTTAAACAGGGTTTTCATTTTTACTCCAAATGGTTTAGTTTTTAAAAAAATATTGATGTAAGATGATCCCCAGTGAGATCATTTGAAACTTGATTTCTCCAAGACATACTGGCCCTTAGTTATTTTAGTTAAGTTGAATTTTTTTTTTTAAATGTTAGCCATTTGCTGTTATCTCCAGAAACAAAAGGATCTGAGGAGATGAATCTGAGAAAGCTTTAGGTCACAGAATGATGCCCACAGAAGATCTGTGCCCTTAGTGTCTACTTGTGTTTTTCACTTAAAGGAACCCCAACACCAGCACTTGTGTGCGATAGTCCATTCAGACCCAGTGTGGGGAGGAGCCACAGGCCATGCCTCCTGCTCTGTCACTTCCTTTTCCTACCCACCCACCTCCAACCACAGGGAGGTGAGACCTGGAGGGAGCCACAGGGTACCACACCAGGATCGGCTGTACTTGGCATCTTCAGACAGTGGGGTGCGGTGCCGTTTATTTGTACAGAAACATTTTTGAAAAATTCTTTTCGATAAGATGCAAAACCCTCCAATTTTTCAACTTGATGTGATAAAATATTTGATTTTGTTCTAGGTTTCCTGTAGCTGTGAATTGTTTAAATGCGTCTGATTCAGGATAAAGCATAAACATGTGCTGTTAACAATTTCTTGTGAGTTTTACTGTTTTGCCTTCAAATAAAGATAAAGACTTTTTCATAAAGACCTTTTTTTCTGTGTTGACCTCAGAAGTGTGCTCAGACTCAGTAGGGAGATGTGTGGACTTTGTCCAAGCTGTAGACTCAGGTCAGAAGCTATCTGGTGTCTCACACAGAGTTCCCCAGCATGGAACCCTGGTCCTGTGTCCTTGTTAGTGAACAGGACTTCTTGTCCCCCCATCTACCTCACCTCCTTAGGAAGCCAGTGCCTGACCAATTGGAGCTATTCCATGGGGCTCCAGACAGGCTGGCAGCCTCTGTCTTGCCATGAGCGGTAGCATCTTCACCTAGGTTCTATTTTCATGGTCTGTGGTCTGTCGTCTTGGGTGCTGATCACGCTGAAGAGGTGGGGACTAGGAGGGTCAACTACTCAGAAAAGGTTGGAGCTGGGATTCCACTCAGTTGAGTCCTGACTGCTACCTGTCTCCCCACCCCCCCCATTAAATATACCCTGGGACACTAATGTGTCACAGCTAGAATACTGGACCAAAACCATGAGTCTGTCCTTACCTGGCGTTCACAGCTCCTCCTCCACCTCCTTCAGAGCATCCTCCAGGGTCAGTGGGGCGGGCCTGTGGTGCCTGATGTACTGTGGGGCAGAGGAAAGACAAGGACATGTCACCACCATGCCTTAGCCTACTAGGGCTTTGGGTGCTGAAGACTGTGCCTGTCCCCAGCAGTTCCTGGTCAGGCTGACAAAAGAAAAATGACAGGATGCCATGTGATAATGCTGTGGAAACGAGGAGAGAGGAGCCCTGGCTGACTGGCTGAGTGAAAGAATGGTGACTGCAGTCGGGAAGAAGGGCCTGGGTGCCACTTTCAGGACATGGGCCTAGAGTAGGCAGTGAGGAGCCATGGTGGGCTATAGGCAGGCAATGTGATCAGATCACTTCAGCCTGCATCCCAGTCAACTGACGGAAATCCAACAGAGGAACAAACGGGATCCCACAGGATGTAATCAGCAAAGTCCAGAATGTGGGAGACCGTCAGACAACCTGTTTTCTTCAACAAACTGCAAGAAAAAAGAGATGGAAGGGGGGCGGGAGATCTCTAGAACATCGGTTCTTAAAGTGGGTCCCCAGTGGACCTGAGACAAATGGAAATCTAAACCCTAGATAGCCAATGATACGAAGAAGTTAATTGGGTTTTGGTATGATGATACTGTGACTGTTTTTTAAAAGTCATTATTTTTTAGAAATACATACTGAAATATTGGTACATAAAATGATTTTTAAAAATGCAGAACAGTTCATATGCCATTTCTATAAAGAAACATACATATTATATATACTTAATGCATTGTAATGTTTTATATGTTGTGTAATATTTAATTTGTACATAAAATAGTTCATATTTTACATAAGAAATGTAAAGAATACATCAAACTGGTAATAGTTACCTCTGAAATCACAGAGGACTTTATAAGTTACATCTCTCTGTAACTATTTTTATAAAATAACATTTTGTATAATCAGACAACAGTTAAATTTTTAGAGGGAAAAAGAGGTGAGTGTAACATCCCTTGAGCTTCAGCCTATGGGACTGAGAAGAGACATCACGGCTGGGTGGCTCTGGAGAAGAGTCTATGGAGGGACAGCACCCCTCACCAAGGAGATCACATTTGGTCTGAGGTCACTCAGAGCTGTGCCAGCTTCCATGCACGCCAGGCTGGCTGTCAGCATCCCCCTCCCCACACTGCCTCTTGTCATGGACAAGGAGAGAACAGGTTCCTTCCAATAGAACAAGGTGACTGGGCCCAAGCATCCCTGCTGCCCTGGGCTTAGTGCTGTCCCCATGATCAGAGCTCTGCCTGCCCTCCCTATCCCAGGAAGGGGTAGCCATGCTGCAGTCACCTCTTTGGTTTCCTCCAGGGTGTGGTAGTGGAACGAGTCTTGATCCAGGGACTGCAGGAGGGACGCATGTAGGTGCCGGCTTGCCTCGATGAACTGCTGTGTCAGGCTTAGCTGCTGCTTAAGCATGTCATTGAGTGCGAACACAGTCGGGCTGTAAGCTGTCAGGGCTGACCCCAGTACCAAGTTACTGAGCAGCTCCTGGTTCCTGTCCCCCAAACAGTATCCTCATCCTATCAGTGTCCACTGCTCTGGGTCCAGGTGCTCTGCAGCCCCCACCCCTCCGGCTATGTCGCAACGACACTTTCCAGAAGTGATGCCACCTTGGGAAGTAGTAAAGGCCTCATCTATTCAGTGTCTGTCTCTAATAAAGTAACTGCCTTCTACTGACATGTGTGAACCTCTGAGCTGCATGTCTATGATGCTCAGCTCTTAGGCAGAAACAGAAGTCCACCTCCACATCCAACACAAAGAAAGGTTAGTAAACTGACACCCAAAATGTGCAACTGCACAATGTGAATATAACACTACTGAACTGTACATTTAAAAATGGGAAAGAGTAAATCTGATATTACACATTTTTTAAACGTGTAAATAAAATAAAAATTTTAATTTTAATTAAATAAAAATACAATTAGAAATAAAAACTGCCAGTGTTAAAATGATCATTATTGCCCAGCAGGCATGTCTCAGCAGTTGAGCATTGACCTAGGATCCAGGAGATGGAGGTTCGATTCCCGGTCAGGGCACATGTCCGAGTTTTGGGCTCAGTCCCCAGCAAGGGGCGTGCAGAAGGCAGCTGATCCATGACTTGCTCATCATTAATGTTTCTATCTCTCCCTCTCTCTTCCTCCCTTCCTCTTTCTATTTGATGGGGTCAAAGAAGCCAAAAATAAATTAATTAAATACCCCTGTTGGATAGAAAGGCTTAGAAGTGTATTACTTATAACCCTCTTCTGTCCAACATGTGCCCTTCGGCAAGAAAGACTGATGAAGGTTCTTGGACACCCAGTCTGTCGTCTGGGATCCTAGGAACTATAGCTGCTGCCTGTGGCTGTGAAAATCCTCACCAACGGATTCCTCAAACCCAGCGCTAAAGCAGGAGCCACACTTCAAATGATGAGTGTGAATTTGCAAATAAAATGCATCCACTTCACTGCAAGGACCCTCCCAAGTTGTTACCTTCTATTGCATCTGCGCTGACGACATGACTGGCAATGGGTGCAGGGTCCACGTAGGCACCTCCTAGGGCTGGCCCAGTGGTCGCCATGCCAGCCTCTGTCCCAAGGAAAAAGGAGAAGGGGGTGAGTAGCAGGATTTGCAGTAATGGATGCTGTATGGCTAAGCCCCCAATCTAAATGAACTGGTCCAGGAGACTTATACACCCTTGCACAGTCCAGGAACAAGCTCTGTCTATGTTGTGGATGTCCTTTAGATGAGACAAGGGAACAAGACAATGTTTAAAGGAAAGGGAACTTTTTGCCCTGGCTGGGGTTGCAGGTTCAATTCCTGGTCAAGGGCACATACCTGGGTTGTGGGTTCAGCCCTTGGCCCCTGTTGGGGCGTGTGTGGGAGGCAACCAATCAACATTGATGTGTCTCACATCAATGTTTCTCTCCCTCCCTTCCCCCTCCCTCCCTTCCACTCTCTCTAAAATCAATGGAAAAATATCCTTGGGTGAGGATTAACAGTAACAACATAAAGAGGAAAGGGAACCTTCTATCTGGAAGGGCCATGGCTCACACTGGAGACAAGAGAAATATCTGGAAAGTCACAATGGGCATGATGAGAAGGGCCCCTACACCACAGAAGAGAATCTACCCAAACACAATGAATTGAGACAATCACCTAGTGCAGCCCTCAGAGACCCTGCACTGGGCCCCATAAGCTGCTTGAAGATGCATGTCCCAGAGGGCAATTTCTGTCTCAGTGCTGCTCCCCAGGCCCACCCTGGGCATCAGTGACATCTGGGGCCACCACTCTGGTGGAGCCATCCTGGGCACTGAGGGATGTTGAACAGCATTCCTGTCCTCCACCCACTAGACTATCACACAGTTGTCACAGCCAAAAATGGCTCCAGACCTTGCCAATGTCCCCAGCAGTTGAGAAGCACAGCCTTAGTCTTTTATTCTGGAAACTTTCATAATTCTTGAAAGCTCAGAAGAAAAGGAAACACCCAGGACAGCTGCCCCTCATCTGTGGAAGAGGAAACCAGGGAACTGAGGTCTCCCCAACTAGTTAATAACGGTAGCCAGACCTCCAGACACTGAAGCTCCTTGTCACACTTCCGAGGACGCCCACAGTGCACAGCCTGAGAGCCTGTGCCACTGCCACCATGGCCTGCACCTCCCTCCTCGGGCACTGGGGCCACACACTTACCCTTCATCCACTGGTAGGTGAAGGCGGGGTCAAGGGTCTGCACAGCCTTCTCCTTCACCAGGACTCTTGTAACATCCCGCGCCCACTTTTTCCGAGATGCACATGTTGGTGGGGGATGGTCTGTCTTCAGGCTTACAGAGAGTTCAGACAAAGTGGCCAACGTCCTGTCCGGAGACTCCTCAGAATGGGTCACTGGCTCTGATGCTGTCAGAGTTGGGGATTTCTCGAAATCTTCTGAATAAGCCAAACTCACCATGCTGGTTATAGGTGCCTCAGACGTCAGCCTCAGGCTGGAAGCATGCTGGGGCTCAGCAGAGGAGGCTGATGGCTCGCTCAGGTGCTCCGAGACCTCACTTCCAGTTGGGGGGCCCCTGGCCCAGGGACTTTTGCTGGATGCCTTTTGTCTCTGACCTCCTTTCTGAAATAAAGGACAGCAGAGAGAACTGTAAAGTGTTTCAAACGATGAACAAGCTCCAAATACCACGGCTTTAGAATGGGGTACAGGGTACCCCTGGGAGCCCAGCAGGTGAGAGTCCACACTGGTCCTTCATTAGATTTGGACAGTGGGATTCTTGAAATGCTTCAGCAGAGAGCTGCTGCACTTAACACTGATGGTTTCAGTATATAAGGGGAGCACATGAGTGAAATCTGTTGAAGTGTCATTATTGTGTATTATTAAAACATGCCTTTGATAGTGAGGTGGTCACTAATATGCCAAGAATCACAATGCGTCACTGGAACAAGTCAGGCAGGTGTTGCTATGGGGTGGTTTAAATGGGACCCGCTTTAATTGTCTACTATATTAAGTAACTTCATCCTGTTATCACCTAAGTCAGGGTCTCTCCTGTGGCACTCGACATGACACCTGAACCTTCTTTGCAGGGCACTGAGCAGCATCTACCCTAGCAGCCACTAACTCAATGCCAGTAGTGCACCCCACCCAGTCATGACAACCAAAAAATGTTTCCAGACATCACAAAGTGTCCCCTGGGGGCAGAATCACCCCCAGTTAAAAACTGCTGACCTAAATGAAGTGTAACAGTTGCAAGCTTTTCTATGTAATGGCCTACAATGAAAAATTAGATAGTTGTACTTACTCTCTGTTCCAAGTCTAATTTCTTATTGACAGCTGGCGCCAGATCATCAAGGGATAAAATATTTATTCTAAAATCTGTAATTAAAAATGTAACATGATAATATTTACTCATTTATTTGCTCCATAAATGTAGGCACTGGGCTAAGCACTAGAGATTGAAAGATGGGAAGGCATGCCGTCCCTGTGCTGAGTAAGCTAGTCCAGGGGGTCTGCACACTTTTTCTCTAAAGAGCTGGATAGTAAATATTTTTGTCTTTGAAAGCTAGGCTGTTTCTTCTGTCCCAAATACTCAGCTCTGTCCTTAGTGTGTGAACTCCACTATGATCAAGGATGTAAATAAATGTGTGTGGTTGTGTTCTGTTAAAAATTTATTTATCCTCTCGGGTCCTGGTTTAGATGGATGAGCAAACAATCACAATGCAATGAAGTATGCAGGGGGACTAGTGTGCTTGAAGTATGAAGGGTGGGAGGGGCACCCCAGCCTCTGGGGGAGATGGAAAGAAGGCTGCAGGGCCTAGTGGAGTGGCACCTCAGGCAAATGTGAGACTGGGCCTGAGGCATCCTATGTTTTCATTTAAAGCAAGTTAAGGACATGGGAGCTGACATTGACTGAGCATTTTGGCACTCCAGCTGGCCAACTGCCAAGGCCTGATGATGTGGGTGCTAAGGACTATTAGTAGGAACAGATGGGAGCAGGGCGCCTGAGCAGGAGGCAAGAGCTGGAGGTGGGAAGGGAAGATAAAGCTGCCCATTCTCTCTGGAAAGGCCAGCTAAGGGGCTGTGCTCTATGCCCTTCTCCACCCACCCAGCAAAAGACCAGATCCAATCCAGCCTGTCATTCTAGTCTGAGGGCTCGCCCCCTCCTCCAAGCTCCTCTAACACTAATCGTCATCTCAATTCACATGGCAAGTAGGTCCAAACATGTGTTCGTGGACAAAATGTTAAATAATGTGGAAATAATGGAAATGTTTAATTGTGACTGGTTAGAGACTTTTCTTTCTTTTCCAAATTTAAAAAGGAAAGGAGGCAAATTTCTCTTTTACAAAAAGAAAAATTGAGTTGCCTTTCTTTTGCACATGGCTCTAGGATGATTTCTAGGAGGATTTGTAATTGGTCAGGGTTACTGACCAATGAAGAGATTATAAAGACAGAACAGCCCTGGCCAGTGTGGCTCAGTTGGCTGAGCGTCGTCCCATGCACCAAAAGGTCACCGGTTTGATTTCCGGTCAGGGCACATACCCAGGTTTCAGGTTAGTCCCTGGATGGGATTCATACAGAGGCAGCTGATCAATGTTTCTCTCTCACTTCAATGTTTCTCCCTCTCCCTTTCTCTCTCTCTAAAAATCAATAAAAACATATTTAAAAAAAAAAAAAAGACAGAAAATCTGACTTGGCCCCTCAACCAGGAAAGGAGTTGAGGCCGTGACAAGGCCTATCATGTATTCCATGTGACAATAGCCTGTGACCACCATACTGGGGACCCTAAAGGCAGCCTCACCCTTTCTGCCCAGGGTGACACCTTTGCAAAGGGCTATGGGTTACCATTTAGGCTGCTGTCAGAGGCTTCTGAGAGTGACTCCTCCCCAGGCCCAGCCTCACTCCTTACGGGAGAGGATGAGAACCTGCCATGTGCCATCCTCGAGGGCACTGACTTTGACACAGTGCTGGTGATGGAAAGCGATGACACCATGCTGGATGCTGTGTCCCCTGGAATGTGAGTCTGTGGGGAGTGAGCTTTTGAGCACACGCTGCGAAGAGTCCCGTCTGCTAATTGGAAGGTTGGCAGATGTGATGTCCCAAGTGGCTTTGGGCTGGAAAGTTCCTCATTGGGTAGTGAAAGAAGTTTTGGTTGATTTGGGATCTGATCCAACTTTGGCGGAAATAAAAGAAACAAAATTATCAAACCTGTCATAAATAAGTCCTTATCATTTGACAATGTGGCCAGTAGGGTGCATGAGACCAAGGCTTCCTGGATCAGATATTTATCCCTCAGTGGCCCTTTCTCTCCTCTCCCCTCCTTTCTGGAAGTCAAGGTACAACATTTAGACAAGATAATGTTGGAATTAGAAATACTCCACAAATAATCAGAAATATCACTCTGCCTCAAGTACATATTGTTAATTACACATTTCTAAATGAAGGCCCCTGAGTACATGATCTATCACAGCTTGGACCTTCAACAGAACCAAAATGAATTTGCAGACTTCCCAATACTTAGCATCCACTAGGATAGCTATAATCAAAAAACAGAAAATAAGTATTGGCGAGGATGTGGAGAAATTGGAACCCTCATACACTGTTGGTGGGAATGTAAAATGGTGCAGCCGCTGTGGAAAACAGTTTCACTAGTCATCAATAAGTTACACATAAAATTACTGTAGGACCCACTTATTCCACTCAGAGCTATATACCCAAAAGAACAGAAAACAGAGGCTCAGATACTGGTACACAAATGCTCATAGCAAAAGGATTCACAATGCCCAAAAGGTAGAAACAACCCAACTACCCATTAATGGGTTAATGGATAAATAAGATGTCATCCATCCACACAGTGGAATATTATTTGGTCGTGAAAAGGAGTGAAGCACTGACACATACTACAATGTAGATGAACCAGACACAAAAGGCCACATTGTTGTATGATTCCATTCATATGAAATGTCCAGGACAGACAAATCCATAAACAAAAAGCAGATTAGTGGTTGCCAGGGGCTGAGGAAGGAAGAAATGGGTAGTGATTATTTAATGGGTACAGGGTCTCCTTTGGGAATGATAAAAATGTTCTGGAACTAAATAGAGATGGTGGTTGCAAAACATAGTGAAAGTACTAAATGCCACTGAATTGTCCATTTGAAATTTTATGTGAATTTCATCTCAATAAAAAAATGGAAATACATCCTTCCCAAGTTAATGATTCCTGTGTGGTACAAATGACAAGTAGGCGTGGACTGCCTATGGCATTAATCACTGCCAATGTTCATTCAGTCATACAAAGTGCTGTCCTGTGGTGTACACAGTTACAAGTTATTGCAAAACTGCCTAATGTGTCCCAAATTCCAGCCCCTACAGAGCAGACCCACCCACAATAGGGAGCTGTGACTGTCTGAAACCTAACCTTTTCCCGTCAAACCCCTTTCTCAGGTAGCTTCTGGGTGACGGCTGCTATTAAAAGTCGCTAGGACTATGACATATAGGTCAAAATGCAAAGGCTTTGTTGAAAATAAATACATGCAAATCTTACCGAAAATAGTTCCATTTGTTCTTTCTCACTGACTCTGGTGCTGGTGAAACCCCGATTCGTGCATGTTTCTTTTTCTCTAAGAGATTCCATCAAGCTTCCCAGCAACTCTTTCATTTCCTCTTCATCACTGTCTAGAGAATCCAATTTTCTAGTAGGTTCTTTCTCTTTGGGTATTGAAAAATCCCTCTCTTTCTCAAAATGGGCTTCAGGGGATAGCTTTTCAACAGGTGGCTCTCTCTTCTTTAGAAACCTACTGACCTTCCCACCTGGCGTGTTGCTCTCAGTGACAGAAACTTCATGGGTCTGCTTCTGGGAGGTTTTGTCTATATTCTGTGAAGAAAGTTTAACTGTAGTCCTAGGAAGAATTTTGTCTGCTCTCCTGGGAAGACTGTCCTTGGAGGTCTTCGGGTTGGATTCCATGTCAGGCAAGTCCATCTGTACCTTCCGATTCATGATCTTGGATTCGATCTGAGCCAGCTTCCTAAGCGCGGCACTGGTCCTGAGCTTTGAGGCAGTGGTCAGGGGCCTACCTGAGGACAGCCAGGACCCACTCCCCAGGCCAGCATCCTCTTTCGGGAATAAGTGTTTTTCACCCATAGTTTGGCTTCTTTTTAGAAATCTGCTATGACTGGGAGCTGTTTCAGTAAGATTCCTACTGATTTTCAAGTTTTTTATTTTTTCCATCTTTGAATCTTCTAAGGAAGTATCACTGAAATCCCCAAAGATATCAGGCATGGGACGGCTGTTTGTTCCTGTTGAAGCCATTCTAGGGAGGAAAGAAAACTTATAAGAATACCTGGTGTTCATATCATGCATTCAAATCTCTCAGTGTCTCCTACCACCCCTGGAGAGATCAAATTCCCCTTTGCAGTCTGGCCAGACAGAGCCTTCCCTTCAAGCCCGATGATGACAAGGAAAATGACAGACACTTGGTACCATTTAAGGAATTACCATTTAATGCCAGGTCTTAAATGAAACATATATATATGAAACACAAGAGCCAGCACTTCTCAGGTTCCAGCAGTGTACCAAGCACTCTGCTCAAAGCTACTTTATCTCATTTAATCCGCATGCAACCCTGTGAGTCAGTTATTGTCACCCCTCTCCCCCCTTTCACACAGGAAGTAGAAGAAACAAAAGCCCCACAGGTTAGGTCACCAGCCAAGGTTGCCTGGTGGGTGAGCACCTGAGCCAAATTCAAAGCTTTACTGCTTTGCCAGTTATTCCCCCTCTACTCTGAGTGAATCCTGTTCCCCAGCTACACCCAAGTTGGGGCTCCTCTCTTATCCATCCTCAACTCTCTAACACAGTGCTGTTAAACACAATCTGGCCCTGGCTGGGTGGCTTAGTTGGTTGGAGCATTGTCCCATACCACCAAGAAGGTTGCAGTTGCAATTCCCGGTCCAGGCACATACGTTGCAAGTTCAATCCCCGGTTGGGCACGTGTGGGAGGCAACTGATCGATCTTTCCCCCTCACATCAATATTTTTCCCTCTCCCTTCCTTCCTCTCTAAAAATCAGTAAAAACGTATCTCCTGGTGAGGATTATAAAAAACACACACACATAATCTGTGTATTTGAGCTCCCCAGGAAAATCTTATTTCACTTAAAGTGTGAGAACCACTGCCCTGGAAAGAGAGGAAAGCTATGGACAGACAGAGCACCTCCCCACCAAATGTCAGCCATATGCTCTGTGCACATGCTGGTGTACATTTTTCTGAGAAGTACCAGAGCTTTCATCATATTCTGAAGTTCCTGTGTGCTGCTGAAGAACAGGAACGGCCGACTGCAAGATACACAAAGGTTTCAAAAGATTTCAAAGACGTAAAAAGGTGGAGAAATATGGTGTGGGTGGGTGTGTATTTGCTGCAGCCCTTTAGTGAGAAACTCAGCAACAGCAATGAAAATGTGAACTACACAGATCTCATGACCCGATAATTCCACGTCTGGGAATTTACCTACAATTACATTCTCAAATGCAAAGAGACATATATTCAGGGAATGTCACAGCAGCACTGTTTGTACTCATAAAAACCCAAACTCATTCATGGAGACCTGGTAAAGTCCAGGGGATGGCATTCAGGTGATACAATACTATACAGACATTAAAAGGAATGGGGGGGCGGGGGATGAGGGAGATCTGTATGCATAATAATGTCTCCAGCATAATAATATGTGAGGCAGAAAAGACAAGATGTGGAACCATGTGTTGTCTCCATACTGTGCTGAACCAACATCAACAACTATATATTACCATTTTTGTAGGTGAGTCTCAGGAGGTGACTCAGCCCAGGCCATTCTGTGGGTCAGAGGGGAGGCCCCACCACCAGGCCAGGTTTTCTGGCATCTAGTTCTTCTGAAATTTTCCCTAGGTTTAAAAATAAACCAGTGGTGCCTGGCCAGTGTGGCTCAGCGGTTAAGCATAGACCTATGATCCAGCAGATCCCGGCTGGATTTCTGATTAGGGCATATGCCTGGGTTGTGGGCTGGATCCCCAGTGGGGGGCGTGCAAGAGGCAGCCGATCAATGACTCTCTCATCACTGATTTTTCTTTTTTTTTTTTTAAACATATCTTTATTGATTTCAGAGAGAGGAAAGGAGGGGGAGAGAGAGAGATAGAAACACCAATGATTATCAAGTCATTGATTGGCTGCCTAGCCCGCAACCCCGGCATGTGCCCTGACTGGGAATCGAACACCAATCTCCTGGATCCTAGGCAGATGCTCAACCGCTGAGCCACACCTGGCTGGGCTCATCATTGATATTTCTATCTCTCTCTCTCCGTCTCTCTGAAATCAATAAAGATTATTTAAAAAATAAATAAAATAAACCAATGGAAAAATGGTTAAAGTGGCAAATTTTATGTTATGTACGTTACCACAACCAAAATAGACATTTAAAATACACACAACTAAAAATAAATCAATAGGCAAAGATCATGAACAGACATTTCTCCAAAGAGGCTACACAAATCATCATCAAGCCCATGAAAAGATGTTCAGCATCACTAGTCATTAGGATAATGTAAATCAAAACCACCATGAGATCCCACTTCACACCCACTAGGATGGCTATAACCAAAAAATATAGATATTAACAAGTATTGGTGAAGATGCAAAGAAACTGAAACCCTCACACACTGTTGGTTGTAAAATGGTGCAGTCATCAATTTAGAATATAGTCTAGTAGTTCCTCAAAAGGTTAACCATAGTTACCAAATGATCCAGCAATTCCACTCCACGTAACCCAAGATAAATAAAATATATGCAAATATTCATGTTATTATTCATAATAAACAAAAAGTGAAAACAACCCAACTGTCCATTAATTGAAGAACAGATGAGAACTGAGGTCCATTCATACAATGAAATACTATTGAGCAATAAGAAAGAACAAATACCAATACACATATTAGGAATACATCTCAAACACATTACAATAAGTGAAAGTAGCTAGATGCAAAACACCACACACTGTATGACTCCATTTATAAGGCCTGTCCAGAAAAGACAAACCTATAGACTCAGAAAGCACATCAGTAGTTGCCTGGGGCTGGGAGTGGGGGCGGGGATGGACTGCAAAGGAGCAAGAGGGATCTGTCTCCCTGAAGTGATGAAAAGTACTACAGCTGGATCGTGGGGATGGCTGCACCACTTGGTAAGTTTACTAAAAATAATGGACTTGTATACTTAAAAGGCACGAACTGTATGGTATGTAAATGAATCCCAATAAAATTGTTAAAAATAAAAACTTTGAAAACACTGACGCCCCTCAGAGCACCGGTGTCTTTCCCCAGACCTGGAGCGACCCACATCGGACCACACTCCCGAGTGGATCCAGACAGGGAAACCAGGGTTTGAGGCGCGGTGGGGGGCCGCCCTCCGCCGCCCTCCCAGCTCAGCGCCGGAGCTCGCCTCGTTTCCCCGCAACTCTCCTCCCAAGCCCCCTGCAGCCCAGCCAGGCCTGCCAACCTCCGCCCAGGAGGTCCATCAGCGGAGGCCGAGGCCGCTATACTCCCCGCACTCAAACCTGAGAGGACCGTTGCCCTCGGCAACCGCGCGAGGACGAAAGAGACTCCCAAGAGCGCCCTGCGCCCCTGAGGACCAATAGCGCCTCAGGTCACAATCGCGGGGTGTCTTGGGAGTGGCACAATCGCGCGTCGGGGACCGGCGATGCGGCAGATCATAATCGCGAGGTGTGACGGGAGTTGTAGTTCCGGGACGGGCCGGCTCGCCGCGGGGACCGCTGGGAGCAAAGGGGCGGTTACAAGCGGGCTCCGCGCACCTTCTATGGCCGTGGCTAGGGTTCTCCTCTGGTCCGTCTGTGTGTTGCGGGTGGCGCTGGCCACGGTCTACTTCCAGGAGGAGTTTCTAGACGGAGGTGCAGAGGCGACGCCCATGGTGGCGGGGGCGTAAGCTCCCCTATTCCCTGCTCCCCAACGGATGGCCCGAGTCACGTCTGGCCCCGGCCTATCGCCGAGGGGTGGGCTGTGGCGAAGCCTCGAGGGCCCCCTTCACCCTCCCTTGACCCAGATTAAGTTTTCAGCCCTAACCGGTGTTGTTTCCCCCCACAGAGCGCTGGAGGAACCGATGGGTGCAATCCTCTAATGACTCCCAATTTGGGCATTTTAGACGCTCGTCGGGGAAATTTTATGGCCATAAAGAGAAAGACAAAGGTTAGTTTAAGGTTCCTGAGAAAATGAAGCTAGATGTTAAATCCCCCATAGTGCCCTAGCCTGTTTGGCTCAGCGATTAGAGCGTCGGCCCGCGGACTGAAGGGTCTGGGGTTCGATTTCCAGGGGCACGTCCATCGGTTACAGGCTCGATCCCAGCCCTGGTAGAGGTGCATACGGGAGGCAACCACTTGATGTTTCCCTCACATGGATTTTCTCTCTCTCTCCCCCACTCTCTCTGAAAAACAATGGTGAGGATTAAAAAATAAATTAAAATTTCCCCACAGCAATCTTTCAAGGTAGGTGTGGCTCACCCCAACACCTCTTACTCACAGGTGAGGAAACCAAGGCTTGTGTAGGGTCTGGCCTTAGTTTTTGTTCTCTCCTTTTTTTACTTGCCCAGAACACACTGCTTTGTATGCACTACAGGGACCCCAGGGCCTTGACCTGCAGAGGGGAAAAAAAGAATATTTACCATATTTATTTTCACTTTAAGAAGGAAAGAAAACGAAGTAAAAGTTAAATGCTGTCAAGTGTGCAGATCTTAAGGGGTACAACAGGATGAATGTTTACATCTGTACATACTGGTAAAGCTAGGGATTTTCCGCCCCCCCCCCCCCCCAAGGCCTTCCTTATACCCACCCTCCAAGTCAGTAGCCTTCTGGTTCCAAGGATAACCTCTGTTCTGGGTGCTTCTCATTCCTAATGATCAAAGGTGGATAAGATACAGCTTGTCTACCAACTGTTTGCTTGCTTGCTTGCTCACTTGCTTTTTGTACAGCCAGCAAACTGAGAATGTTTTTTACACTTTTTAGTAAGGGGGAAAATAGGAAGGGGAATCGATTTTGTGACATGTAAAAATTATATAAAATTCATGAAATATATGAAATTTCAGTGTCTATAAATAAAGTTTCAGCGTCCATGATAAACACGGCCATGGTCATTTGTTTGCATATGGTCTGTATATCTGCTTTCATACTGCAAAGGCAGAATTGAGTAGTTGGGACATAGAGCAGATGGTGGACAAAATCTAAAATATTCTCTGGCCTTACAGAAAAAGTTTACTGACCCCTGATTTAGATGAAAAATTTACTTCTTCACCACCTTCCATTCAACCCTTATCTTGGCCCTGTTATTCCAACGTTGCTTTGTCTGGCAGCCTCTGGTTTTCAATTGTGTGTGTGCTATTTGTTTGTTTGTTGTTGTTTTAAGGAAAAGCAAAAGTTTAATGAAGGAGAGACAAAAGCTCCTGCCACAGTATGTGCATTGTTTTATAAGTTACATGTTGACCCACAGAGTTGGTCAAAATTCAGGCTATATGACCAAAATGGAGTGAAAACAAACGTGATTCTGTGAAGCTTGTCCAAGGACAGGGGTTTCCACTTAGAGCTGCTTTGTTTTTTTCCACAATGCTTTTTCTTCCTCCAATCTGGAATCCCAAGATTCTGTGCATTTCATTCACTGCAGCACATGTCTACTGAGTGCAGACATGGGCCAAGCACTGAGGATACCAGTTAATTTGGTCCCTTCTGTTCTGGTCTCCTGGGACCATGACATAGAAGCCATTGCTGGAAAAATAAATAGAATTTAGACAGAGATAGAAGGTGGTAAGAGACCAGGGGATGGCTGAGGAGGGTGGTAAGACACAGAGGTTAATCATGGCCTTAGGAATTGCCTCAAGGGAAAGGGCCGAGAGAGCAGGAGGGCCTACAAATCTCCTGAGAAAGGTAAAGGTAAAGAAAGAATGGAGGACACTAAGAGAGGTGTGGAGGAGGGAGTTCAGCCATGAGTTCAGTACGTATTAATGCAAATGCCAAATCCATTTATGGTGACTGTCAGCATGGGCATCTGTGCAGGCCAGAGTATATAGAGCAAGGAAGGGCAGGTTATGATAGGACTGGCTCTGTTTCCAGGTTGGTTTGACGGATTCCAGTATAAGATAAGGATTTGGTACAGAGCCTAGTGGCTACTGAAAAGGAGGGTTTTGGTCTTGAAGTGAACACCTAAACTTATAAAACAAATATGAGATGATTCACATGACAAAAGATGGTATCTTCATAAAAAGAGCCATCACACAGATGACACCCATGAGCCAGCTCACCCAGTGCAGTGAAGCACTTTTTTAGAGATCTGCACTCTGTCCTCCATCTGCTGTTGTGTCTCTTAAGTCACTATTTTAAGATGAGAATTAAGGAAAAGAAGTATAATGCTTTGTATTTTAATTCAGTTGCTACACAAGCTTCCTTGTATATCCCAATCCCTTGGAAGATGAATGGAAACAAAATTAACCTTTTATTTATAATTAGAATATATATTTGTCATTCAGAGCTGAAGTGTTTCTATAACCTAAGACATAACAGTGGTATATTAAGTACAAAAACATCTGAGTGTGTCAAAGAAATTCTGTGGCATCAGAGAACCTATTAGTGGCATGCCCATTGTATATTATTGTACAAGTGAGCTATAGGTGCTGGATGGATGTGAATGGCTAGGAGGTTTATAATTGGGAGTAAGGGAAAGACAATTGTTTAATTCCCTGCACCACTGAGCCACTGTGTCATTCCTAATCTTTCATGAGTGTTTTTTGTTTGAAGGTCTGCAAACTACTCAAAGTGGCCGATTCTATGCCATTTCTGCACGGTTCAAACCATTTAGCAATAAAGGGAAGACGCTGGTCATTCAGTACACAGTGAAACATGAGCAGAAGATGGACTGTGGAGGTGGCTACATTAAGGTCTTCCCTGCAGATGTAGATCAGAAGAACCTGAGTGGAAAATCCCAGTACTATATTATGTTTGGTGAGTTCATGTAGTACAGTGCAACCATTTCTGGTGACTTTGAAAATCCTTCCACCTTGTAGAATCCTTAGACCAAGACTGCTAAAATGGTAGTATTGTGTATACCTGACCAAATGTTTTTAGTACTGTTAAACCTATTTAATATTATAAAAAGTCAACTGCACCATTCTATTATACTTTTGAGTAAGTTATTTCTTTAACATTAATGTAGACCCAGGTATTCTGAATATATCAGGAATCAGAAAACATTTTCCATGGGCCAAATTGGGCCATAGCCAGTGTCTATTATGGCTCTTGTGCTGAAATGGGTTTTAACATTTTTGAATTAAAAAAATCTTTAAAAGGATAATATTTTGGACACATGCAAATAATATGAAACTTGTATTTCAGTGTCCAGAAATGAAGTCTTATTAGATGCAGCATCACTCAGTTCTTTTGCAGTTTGTCTAGAGCTGCTTTCAAACAGCAATGGCAGAGTTGAGTCATTGTAACAGAGACCATATGGCCCCCAAAGCCAAAAATACTGACTGTCTTGCCCCTTACAGAAAAAACATGCCAATTCTGGGATACATTAAATGTCTCCTGACACAAAGGGAACTTAATTAAAATTTGTGCTAGAATGGGAAGGGACCACATTGGGCCACAGAAACTAGACAGAACCAAAGCGAGAGATCAAAAAGCTTTAAGAATGAAGAGGATTAAAAAAAGACTGAAGAGGATTGCCCTAGCCAGTGGTTAGAGCATTGGCCCATGGACTGAAGGGTCTCGGGTTCAATTCCAGTCAAGGGCACATGCCTTAGTTGCAGGCTTGATCACCAGCCCCGGTTGGGGCACGTGCAGGAGGCAACCAATCGACGTGTCTTTCTCACATTGATGTTTCTGTCTCTCTCCCTTCACTCTCTCTGAAAAGCAATGGAAAAAATATCCTCAGGAGGGAATTAAAAAAAAAGAATGAAGAGGATTCTGGGAAGATGGCAGAGTAGGAAGAACCAGGAATCTGTCTCCCCACCTAGACAACAATTGTACTGGCAGAATATGCCAGATTTAAATATTTTGGAACTCTAGCATCTGTGGAAGGATTGCAGTTTACAGGGGAATACTAGGAAGGTTAATCTGAGTCCATTTTAGCCCTTAGCACAGTAGCATATACCCATCTCCCACCCCTAGCACAACAGCTGTGCAAGTGTTCCTGGAGCAGCTTACACACAGCGTGCAGGAACTAGGGTGGGCAAAAAGGACTCTGCCCTCCAAATATTTGATTTCTGAACTCTCATCACTGATTGGTACTTCTAATTACAAAGGTGCAGACGAAGAGATAGGCAGCCTTTTTTGTTGTACCTCCCCTCTCTATTGTAATCCTCTCCCCCTCCAGCTGAAGTGAATTCCAGGAGAAGTAAAAAGCACCAGTGCCCTTCCCCTCCACACTCCTTATTTTTTCCCTTCGGAAGCCAGACATGAAAGACTAAGACATTTAAAAAACTGCATATGCAGGGAAAATTAGAAAGTGACCACACATGCCCAGGGAAAGACTCAGAAAAGATGTGAGAAGACCTTAAGTTTATACCTCAGGCTGACCGGTGGCACAGAGATAGCCTGCAAAAATAAATAAACAAACCATAAGACATCAAACCCTAGGAAAGGAGTAGAATCTGATTTCCAGAGTCACCACATTATTAGATTCAAATGTACTCAACAAATCACAAATAAAAACAAATAGGAAAGTGTGGCTCATTGAAAGGAAAAAAATAAATCAACATAAACTGTTCCTGAAAAAGATGTTCCTGATGGCAGATCTGTTAGACAAAGACTTAAATAACTGAAAGATGCTGGAAAAAAAGAAAAAAAAAAAAAGAAAATCTAAAGGACGATGTGGATAAAGTTAAGAAAATGCGTGTGAATAAATGGAAATAACAAAAGGATATAGAAAACCTAAAGTGGAATTCTGGAGCTGAAAAGTATAACTGAAATGAAAACAAATCACTAGAGAAGATCAAAGGCAGATTTGAATGGGCAAAAGAAAGAATCAGCAAACTTGAAGATAGGACAGTGGAAATAATCAAGACTGAGGAACAGAAAGAAAAAAGATTGAATCTTAAGATTATCTGCAGGTTTCTCAACAGGAACCTTGGAGGCCAGAACACAGTGGGCTGATAGATTCAAAGTGCTAAAAGAAGCAAACTGTCGTCCTGGCCAGTGTGACTCGGTTGAGTGTCGTCCTGTGCACCAAAAGGTTGCTGGTTTGATTCTTGATCCAGGTTGTGGGTTCAATCCCCAGTTGGGGTACATGTGGAGGCAGCTGGTCAATGTTTCTCTCTCCCCCTCCCTTCCTCTCTCTCTAAAGTCAATAAAAACATTTTTTAAAAGGAGGAAGAAGCAAACTGCCAACCAAGAATTGTATTTGGCAAAACCGTGAGAGAAAGTAAGACATTTCCGAATACACAAAAGCTGAGGGAGTTCATGACCACTACTCTTGCGTTGCAAGAAATGCTCAAGGGAGTCCTACAAGGTGAAATGAAAGGACAAAGGGCAGTAACCAATCCTGCTCAAACTTTTCTAAAAAAACTAAGTGGAAGAGAGACTTCCTAACTCATTCTATGAAGCCAGCATTACCCTGATACCAAAACCAGACAAAGATACTATAAGAAAAATATAGAACAATAGCTTTTATGAACATTGATGCAAAAAATCCTCAATAAAATACTAGTAAACAGAATTCAGTGGCATGTTAAAAGGATTATATGTACACCATGACCTACCAACACTTATTCCTGGATTGCAGGGATGGTTCAACATACTAAAATTGGTCACGTAATATGCCACATCAACGGAATGAAGGGGGAACAGGATCCTCACAATTGATGCAGAAAAAGCATTTGATAAAATTCAATACCCTTTTATGATCAAAAACAAAACAAAAAACCCAACTAGGATTAATAGGAAACTACCTCAACATAATGAAAGTCACGTGAAAACCCCACAGCAAACATCATACTCAGTAGTGAGAGTGAAAGTTTTTCCTCTAAGACTAGGAACAAGGCAAGGATGTTCTCTTTCACCACTTTTACTCAACACACTACTGAAAGTTCTAGTCGGAGCATTTGGGCAAGAAAAAGAAATAAAGACATCCAAACTGGAAAGAAAGAAGTAAAATCTTTGTTTGCAGATGATACAATCTTATATGTAGGAAACCCTAAAGATTGCACCCAAAAAACAACTATTAGAACTAATAAATGAATTCAGCAAAGTAGCAGGATTCAAAAGTCAACATGCAAAACAACAGTTGCATTTCTTTATACAAACAATGAATCATCTGAAAAAGAAATTAGAAAAACAGTTTTACAAAGGCTTGTACAATGAAAACTACAAAATATTGCTGAAAGAAATTAAATGGAAACACGTCCCACTTTTATGGATTGGAAGACTTAATATTGTTAAAATGTCAATACTACCCAAAGCTATCTACAGATTCAAGTCTAATCCCTATCAAAATTCCAATTTTTTTTTTTTGCAGAAATTGAAAAACCCATCCTAAAATTCATACAGAACCTCAAGGGACTCTGAGTAGCTAAAACAATCTTGAAAAAGAAGAACAACACGAGGATTTAGCCCATGCCCATGTCCATGGTTGGATGAATGAATAAACAAAACAAAGTGGGGTATATTCTTACAGTGGAATATATTCAGCCTTAAAAAGGAAGGAAATTCTTGAGGGACATCTGTAATAGTGTCAACAATAAAAAACAAAAATTTAAAAAGGAAGGAAAGTCTGATAGACCACACATTTTATGATTCCACTTCATGAGTTACTTAGATTAGTCAAGGGCATAGAGACAGAATGCAGGATGGTGGCTGTCAGGGGCAGGGGAGGGGAGAATGGAGAGCTAGTGTTTAGTGGAGATAGAGTATTAGTTTTATAAGATGAAAAAAGAGTTGTGGAGAGAGAACAGTGGTGATGGCTGGACAACAATGTGAATGTATTTAATACCACTGATCTGTATACATAAAAATGCTTTAGATGGTAAATCTTTTGTGTTTTACCACAACAAAAAAGGTGTGTGTGGGGGAGCTTTAAAAATGAAAAATTATTTTAAAAATAACCATCCACAATCCAAATTTGGGAACTTATTCTTTAAAATTATTTTCCCTCGTCCAACACGTTTGTCTTGCAGAATTTTTATTCCTCACAGCTTTGCCATGCTTATGTCTGAATTCATGACAATCCGCATCAGGCTTCAGACACTTGGCTATGCTGGTCTTATATTCATATATACAACAGGTCACAGTATCATTGTAGAAGTAGGAAGGATATATTACTTATATTTTATTAGATATTAGATTACTTATTAGATTTAGATATAACTCTGCTCTGTCATTTTGGAGAGCAAGATGACTTTTCCAGGGACATAGCATTTAATACATTCAAAGTTTCCATGGATTGCAGTCTCTAACTCCCCTCCCAGAATTCTCTCTTCTCTGCCATGCCTTGCATTTAATCTTTAATTTAAAATGTAGAATGGAAAAAGTCTTTATTTTGATGAAAAAAGAAATTGCAATGTCTTGATTTTGGTTATTGTTACTCTCTTAAAAATGGATGGCAGAGATAGCAGGCAAAAACATTACCTGTGGAAATAGAGCTGATTTCACAAACATTTGATTTAGTTAGGTTTGATAAACAAAATATTCATCAAAATGGCAAAAAATACAAAAAGAAACCCTGGCCGGATAGCTCGGTTGGTTAGAGTATCGTCCCGATATACCGAGGTTATGGATTCTGTCCCTGGTCAGGGCACATACAAGAATCAACCAGTGAATGCATAAATAAGTGGAACAACAAGTCTATGATGTTTCTCTCTCACTCTCCCGCTTCCCCTCTCTCTCTAAAAAAATCAATAAGTAAATCCTTAAAAAAATACAAAAAGAAACAAATATATAGCATGTCTGCTGCATCTGAATTGTGAAGCAGCATACTTTGGAGTTAAAAAAAAAAGAAATTTTATGTATTTTTCCTTTTAACTTGAAATCAGTTTCATTTTCTTCAAACCCACTGTTACTGTTAGAATACTTCTCTATTATGTCTCAGCTCTAGCCTTTGGTATGAGAGCATCTTGCTGAAGATCATGGCATTGAAGGAATTACCTTGTTTTTAATTCTTTTAAAAAAAGGTATACTTATATTGATTTTAGAGAGAGAGGAAGGAGAGGAGGGGGAGAGAGAGAAACATTGATGTGAGAGGGAAACACTGATCAGCTACCTCTCGCACACACCACTATTGGTAATCGAACCAGCAACCTTTGGGTGCACGGCACGATGCTCAGCCAACTGAGCCACACTGGCCAGGATGAGAAAAGTACATTTTATTGGGCCCTTGCCAAGGGTTTTACACATGCAATCTTAGATTATGTGTAAAACCCTAAGAAATAGGGACCTGGCTGGGTGGCTCAGTTGCCTGGAGCATTGTCTCATACACCAAAAGTTTATGGGTTCAGTTCCCCATTCGGGGCACGTAAGGGAGGCAATGATTGATATTATCGCTCTCTCTCTCTCTTCCTCTCTCTAAAATCAATAAACATATCCTTTATTAAGGGTTAAATTAAAAAAAAACACCTAGGAAATAAGGAACACAGCCCCCACGTTGCAAATAAGAAAACTGATGCTCAGAAATATTGCACTACTTGCCCAAAGTCAGATCAACCTGACTTTAGAGCCCATCTATCTACTCTATTTCCTCAAAAAAAAAAAAAAAAAAAATCCATTACATGTGTAAATATTTTATGATTGCTGTTAACCGAAAATGTCCAGATTTTCAGGGTATGTTCTGAAGCTTAATTTAATATTAAAAACATGTAGGTGCTTAGGAATAGAGAGGGAATTTTGAAGGAAAAATAAATTTCATACTTTGCTACTGAGGTAGTGGACTTCCATACAAATAGTTCAAATAGCTTTTGTTTTAAAAATTGAACTGTTATGTTTTCCAGTGAAAACAAAAAGGAAATTATATAAACACATGTCCTTTAAGAACTCAGCTGGGAGATAGACACAGTGTTCTTTGTCAGTCCCTCAGGACTCCACTTCCAAGTTCATTGTCATATCTACTCTGGCAAATTGATAATATTCTTTAAGTATTACATGCAGCCTGGATCTCTCTCACTTATTCTGGAGGTTCATCACTGCAAGTTCTAGAAGAGATTGCAGTCATCTGCTTGTGTTTACACAGGGTTCGCCTCACAGAGGCCTGCACCAGGGGTGGGTGCAGGCCAGGGTCAGTGTTAAAATTCAGTCTGAGACAGAGACAGCTGGGTGCTTTGGTACCTTCCTAAGGCATAAGTTCAATAAAGTTCAATAAAGCCATAATAAGGTAATTCCCTCAGAAGGTTTGGTGAATTTTCTAGATTCCTCTGCAAACCTTGTTTAGTATATTCAGAATTCCTTAGTCTCCAATCGGGGAATAGAGTATCCTACAACATTCCATTTTCTGAGTGACTGAAACAACCCTGTGCCAATTTAAAAATTGATAACTTTTGAATACGACTCTCTAGATTTTACAGTTCATCGGAACATACCCACTGATCACAGTCTCTCTTTTGCTTACAATTTGGAGTTATCATTAAGAATGTGTGTGTGTGTGTGTGTGTGTGTGTAGTCTTGGTGCATAATATTAACAGCAATAACTATTGAGTTTTAAAAAGGCATTAGCCTGTTAAATTGGCAAAATAACTTTGTGAGGTCAAGATTAACACCAAGGCATGGGAAGACTGCACAGTTGCAACTGTGTCTCAAGACAGTGAATGAGAGCTGGGGTCAGAGCCAGTCAGTCCAGCTCCAAAGCCCTTACCTGGGTACAGGTGCACTGGTCAGAGCTTCAGAGCAAGGACCCCAGATTCAGGCAGCATATCAGAGATGCCTGTTAGACTATTAAACCTTTTCTTACTCACATGCTGGTTTACACTTGAGTCCAAAATGGCTATGGGGAACAGAGAAGTGACCTAAACTGAGAAGGGTATCACCATACATTTAAATATCTCCATGTACATATCTGATCATTTCCTGGACATGTAAGCTTCCTGTGCCCTGGATATTTCAGGAGAATGGTTGGGGATATCTTGTGTTGATACATTATACAAGAAAATTGAGAGCAGTTAATTTTTTTTGTAGGACCTGATATTTGTGGATTTGATATCAAGAAAGTTCATGTTATTTTATATTTCAAGAATCAGTATCACTCGAACAAGAAACCTATCAAGTGTAAGGTAAATGATTTTGTATTCAAATCAGTGATGTGTTAACTCTTATAAGACAATAACATAAGTTTAGAGAAAATAGTTTTGGTCTTAAAATATTTAAGTGAGCCAGGGATAGGTATTAGCAAACACACCCCTGTCTCTGCTTTCCAGTTTAGCAGGCCCATTAGAGACACTGGTCCTCTACTTTGGTTTGGTTTCTGGAGTTCCCCCCATTAGGAGGGCACTTTTTTACTGTGAGCTATAACATCAATTTATAATTTGCCCCATCAGCTCTAGCCAGTTTCTCAGTGGTTAGGGCATCAGCCCATGGATTGAAGAGTCTCAGGTTAAATTCTGGCCAAGGGCATGTACCTTGTTTGCAGGCTTGATCCCTGGCCCCAGTCGGGATGAGTACAGGAAGCAACCAATCAATGTGTGTCGTCCTTTTCTCCCCTAAAATGTGCAGGTTGATGGCTTTACACACCTCTATACTCTGATCTTAAGACCAGATCTCACTTATGAAGTGAAAATTGATGGCCAAGCAATTGAATCCGGCAGCATTGAGTATGACTGGAACTTGACATCACTGAAGAAGATGGAGAAGTCTTCAGCAGAGTCCAAGGATTGGAAACAGGAGAAAAAGAACAAACTCCAGGTATGGATTTTCCCCAAACAACTCTAGAAAGTGTGCAAGCAAAATCTGTAAGTACTAGGTCCTGTGCGATTGCTGCATGGCTGGCAATCATGATGACAACAACATAATCAAAATGCTGTCTCCAGCACTTGTGTGTTGAAACCAGCCACAGATCTGCATGCCTCAAGGTACTGTAAGTTTTATATTTGAGATAAAGCCCAGCCGGGCATGGCTCAGCGGTTGAGCATTGACCTAGGATCCAGGAGATCCAGGTTCAATTCCTGGTCAGGGCACATGCCTGGGTTG
Source organism: Miniopterus schreibersii (assembly GCF_964146895.1). Lineage (NCBI taxonomy): Eukaryota > Metazoa > Chordata > Mammalia > Chiroptera > Miniopteridae > Miniopterus > Miniopterus schreibersii. The sequence goes on along the minus strand of NC_138105.1, from coordinate 72,837,242 downwards.
CGGGCTGCAGCCGATCAGTGACTCTCTCATCATTTGATGTTTCTGTCTGTCTGTCTCTCCCTCTCCTTTCCTCTCTCTGAAATCAATAAAGATATATTTTTAAAAAATTTTTTTTAAAAAAAGAAAAACTATATATTTTAGATAAAAGCAAGTATGGTGTGTTCTTTTTAACCAAGGTTGAATGCATCAACAACCTTTTAAAAAATATTTTTTTTCGTTATTCTGCATTTGAACATGAAATATTTTTTGTGGTTTCACATTTGTGATTGATGACCAAGATCAGTTAACATACAAATGTATGAGCTTCTCTAGGGCTGCTGAAACAAAACACCACAGAGTGGCTAGCTTAAAGGACAGAAACCTATTCTCTTATAGTTCTTGAAGCCAGAGTTAGAAATCAGTGTTTTGGTAGAGCCACACTCCCTCTCAGTGCTCTAGGGGAGGATCCTTCCTTCCTTCTTCCAGCATCTGTTGCCTTTAGACATTCCTTGGCTGATAGACACATCACTCCAATCTCTGGCTTCATCTCCACATGGCCTTTTCCTCCCCTTGTGTCTCTTTTTTCTCCTATAAAGATATTTATCATTGGGTTTAGGGTACACCTGAATAATCTAATTGATTTGCCTCGAGGTCCTTATCTTTCTTTTTTTTTTTAATATATCTTTGATTTCAGAGGGAAGATAGAGGGAGAGAGATAGAAACATCAATGATGAGAGTCACTTATTGGCTGCCTCCTGCATGCCCCCCACTGGGGATCGAGTCTGCAACTCAGGCATGTGCCCTGATGGGAATTGAAATGGGATCTCCTGGATCCTAGGTCGATGCTCAACCGCTGAGCCACGCTGGCTGAGCACGAGGTCCTTATCTTAATTACATCTGTAAAGACCCCTTTTTCCCAAATAAGCTCACATTCCCAGATTCCCAGTTTTAGGACATAAATCTTTTTGGGAACCACCCACTACAGCCACTTCCCCCCCCCCCAGTCTGTTTCTTTATAGTTGTAACATTTTGTTTTGAACATCAAACACTGTACCAAAACCTGAGCCATTTATGTGAAGACAGTCATCTTTGCCATAACTAAGAGTACTTGGCTAATGTTTATAATTAATTCCTGACAACTTATAACTTATCAGTGGCATTGCTATGTAATAATCAAATACTTCAGTATAGACTGTAATTATTGAATCAAAATAGCATCTTGTTTAGGCTATTAAATTATTTGGCTGTCCTTTTTCCCATAGATAATCAAAAGTTAAGTTCCATAAATTTGGAATCCATGGTGTCCAATCAATGAGAATGCCTTCAGATTAGGGCAAATCTCCAACACAAAGGTTTTTCCATCATTTCTCAGGAAAAAGAGGAAAAGAAAGCAAAGTTTTCCCCTCCTTTTCTTACCTTAAAAACAAACCAAAAAAAAAAGGAGTTTTCACCTGGAAAGAGCACTTACCTTAAACAAGGCACAGAATGGGAAAGAAACCCTGCAACCTCCCTTCCCCGAGGGTTTGGATGGAGACAGGTCACCACAGGGGGCTAATCGTTCTTTCAGAAGCTCCTTTCTGAACTGGCTGTGTTTTATCCCTATGCTCAGACCCTTGTGAGCTCCTAAACAAATTAATTCATTATGTTGTTAGGATCTGATAGCCCACAATTCTACTAGGGAACCTGCTACTAAGATTGAATTGTTACCATTTTCTGGATCCCAACACATCAGGGGCTCAGCGTTGCCATTTGTGGTCTGGGTCGAAAAGCAGTAGAAGAGGTGACTAACTCCCATGTATCAATTGTTGAGAAGTTACAGAGTGTCATGAAAAAGCCACTTTCTGAGTGGAAGAACATTTATAATTTCTCAGTTCTAAAAGAGAAAATGCCATTGTATACAACTTTTATGCTTTTATATGTGTTTTTCTGAGCATTAGTCTATACAACTTTTTCTTATCCATTCATTTATTCAACAACTATTTATTCAATACCTACTAAGTCATATACATATGTATATAGACATGTGTATATATGTGTGTGTGTATAAACTTGTATATATATATACTTTTATATATTATACATAGATTGTATGTGTATATATATATGCATGTGTATAAATGTGTTATATATCTATGTATATATGTGAGTGTTTCTATATCTATAAAAGGACTCAGTAATAATTGCTTTTCTCCTGCTACCCAAGTAAATCTTGGGACATTTCTTAGTTGTCCAGCCTCTCTCTAGAATAGTCCTAAAGTAGGACAGACTTAAGCCAACCATCAATGAATTTGTGGCCCCCTCTCCCACCATCACTTTTTGCCCATCATTTCACCTTTAGACACTATTTCAAGTTTTCCACATTGCCATTCTTCTCGACAGCATGGGGAAAGTGCTGGTTGGGGGTGAGGAGGGGAGGTTAGAGGGAACATCCTGGCAATGCATGGCCCTGGGGCCCTCCATGGGATCTGGACCCTCACCACTTAGCCTTCCCATCACCAAATAGAGGCGATGAGGAAATAGGAACCTGGGTCACAGGCCTGCCTGTCTCAATGTAGCTAAGAATTTCCTTTCTCAAATCTGAGAACGTTTTTTCCTTTTTTTGTCTACATGTATTTTAAGGACTGGGAGAAGCATTTTCTGGATGCCAGTGCCAGCAAGCCGAGCGACTGGAACAGTGAACTGGATGGCGACTGGCAGGCACCAATGCTGCAGAAACCTCCTTACCAGGTGTGTGGTGTCTTCTTACTTTGACACCGTTGGGCTGCGCCCTCCCCTGCTGCATCACTGAAGACCACCACATGGGGTTTGTTGTTGCAGGATGGCTTGACACCAGAAGGTATAGATAAAGATGTTTGGCTTCATCAAAAGATGAAAAACACCAACTATTTGACGGAATACGACCTTTCAGAATTTGAGAACATTGGTGCCATCGGGCTGGAGCTTTGGCAGGTCATTGATTTTTAAATTTTGCTTTAGTTTAATAACTCTGAACTTCAGCCTAAACTCCTTAATTTACATAGCTGGCATTCCTTGAACTCCCGCTGTGTGCCTGGCACCTATACCTGGACCCAAGGCATACAGCTGTGGCCAAAACAGATGACCTTCTCACTCTCTGGGCACTTCCTATCTGCCTCTCTGCCCCTGGGAATTGGTCACTCCTCTGCTCAGAGCTGACCTGTGGGTCCATCAGCTTTAGGACAAGATTGCAGTCTGATGCAGCAAGTATGGGGTGGAGCTTGAGGTTCTGCATTCCCACCAAGCTCCCACCTGGGTGGTGCTGATCCTGCCAGTCCACAGCCCACACATTGCACAGTAAGGTTCTCGGGTTGCAGTTCTCAAGCATCACTGAGTGCTCGAGGCTTTGGGGTGCTCTTCAAAGTCTCAATGCCCAGGCAAGCTCCCAGACCAGTTAAATCAGCATCCCTAAGGCTGAGACCAGGCATCAAGAATTTCAGAAATGTTCTTGGTGATCCTAATAGGCAGCTAAGTTTGGGAACCAATGCCCTGGAGGGAACGGGTGTTCTATAAATGGGTTTAAGCATGTGCTGCTTTTGAGAGCTAATAATCACTGTCACAGTACTGAGCAAAATACAATTGTTTCTTGGTGGAAAGTTGTTACATTTCTCACATCAATAAGGAAGGCCTTATTTTCATCTGCAGGTGAGATCGGGAACCATCTTTGATAACTTCCTGATCACAGATGATGAAGAGTATGCTGAGAATTTTGGCAAGGCCACCTGGGGTGAAACCAAGGTATGATGAATGCAATGAACTTTTCTTTCATTATTTATTTATTTCTGTACTTGAGTCTAACATATAGGAAAGGGCTTGATGAATTTTTAGTAATGAAAACCCTGCCCAGATCAAGACACAGAAAGCTACCAGAGTTCCAGGAGCCTCCTAATAGCCCCTCCCAGCTGGCACCCCCCCTCAAAGGAACCACTATTCTATCACCACAGATCAATTTGACCTCCTTTTGAAATTCATATAAATGAAGCCATCTAGTATTTACTCATTTAGGCAGTGTTGTGAGATGCATTCATATTATCACATGCAGCAGTAGCTTGTTCTTCCTGTGAGAATATTCCAGAAGGTATGTCAGAGAATATTCCATTCTCTGTCAATGCAGCTTTGGGTGGCTTCCAGCTTGTGGCCTCACACATAAAGCTGTTATAATCATTCATGTATGTGTCCTTCAGTGAACACAAGCCCAGGAGTGGACAGGCTGGGTTACAAGGTCCCTCACAGCCAAACAGTTTTCAATGTGTTGTCCTATTTTACATTCCCTGGATTTTCTCATTTAGGCTCTAAGGCCTCCCTTTATTGCCCATTCACTGGTCAGCTGGTTGAAGGACAGGGACCCACATGCTCTGGGAACAGAAAGAAGGGGTTGAATTCATTGCCTGGGGCTGGCATAACAAATCACCACAAACTGGCTGTTTAAAACAACAAAACTTTATTCTCTAACAGTTCTGGAGGCCAGAAGTCCAAAATCAGTATCAATGGGCTGAAATCATGGTATTACTAGGGCCACTCTCTCTCTGAAGATTCTGGGGGAGGATCCTTTTCTTGCCTCTTCCAGCTTCTGGTGTTCCTTGGTTTGTGGCAACTTCCCTCTCATCTCTGCCTCTTCTGTGTGTGTGTTTCAAATCTTTCTGCTTCTCTCTCAAGAGGGCACATGATGAAATTTAGGGCCTACCTGATAATTCAGGATAATCTCAACACTTAATCTAATCCCATTTGCAAAGACCTTTTCCCCATATAAAGTCACATTTACAGGTTCCAGGGATTAAGACGTGATAGCCTTGGGAGCTCTTCTTTAGCTGCCCCGAGCTGGAGTGGAGGCTTTCAGAAGGCAGGGGCAGGCTGCACACTAACACCCTGTCAGCCCCCAGGAAGCATAATCCCTGGCCACCTTGGTCTCTGTTTCTTTCTGCAGGGCCCAGAAAGGGAGATGGATGCCATCCAGGCCAAGGAGGAAGTGAAGAAGGCCCATGAGGAAGATGAGGAGGAACTGCTGATGGGCAGGTTTAATGGGAAAGAAAATAACTTCAGATTTCACAGGAGGGATGAATTTTAGTCACCCCCAACCCCAGATAAAGATGACTGGTACACCTTGTTTCTACTTTAATCTGCATTTAAAAGCTCAAAAGTCTACATATATGGTAATTTGTCTAATTTTCTTTGAGAAATGTTCCCACCATGCCCCTGTGCAAGAGATGTTTCCTCTGGACAAACCTGAGTGCTGGAAACCAGAGGCCACTGAGAGTCCGGCCAAAAACCTGATGCTCATTTCTGTTTTTTTAATCCTCCCCTAAGGACATGTTTTTTTATTGATTTTTTTTTTTTTCTTCCTCAAGAAAGAGAGGAAGGGGGGCAGAGAGAGTAAAACATCGATTGGTTGCCTTCTGCAAGTGCCCCTACTGGGGATTGAACCTAAAACAGGATGACACTCCAACCGAGCCACCTGGCCAGGGCCTGATGCTCTTTTCTTAACCCCCAAAATGTTTTATGAATAAAAGTTGGTAAACCCTATTTTGAAAAAGGGAAAATGATAACTTATTTCTTCGGTTCATAAATTACTAATAACATAAGAGAAAATTTTCCACTATGAAACCTATGCAACATCCTCAGCATGGAAAGGTTTTGCATGCTCCACTGGTATCTGGTTATTTTGGAGAACCCAGGCCTCTGTACACAGACATTTGAAATGCCGCAAAGAAGCTGATGACCCCCCCCCCCCCCCACCGCAACCCAGTTCTTTGGCCATTGGTTCTCTGTAAGACATAAGAATGAAATTCATTTTCTCAAATAAAAATAGTGATAAGTTCTCAGCTTAATGCTTTCCTTTCAAATAAAATCATTTGCTTTTTTTTAATATGTTTTTATTGATTTGAGAAAGGAAGGGAGAGTGAGAGAAACATCTATGAGAAACAACGTTTGGCTGCCTCCTGCATGCCCCCTACTGGGGATCAAGCCCACAACCCGGCATGTGCCCTGACCCGGAATCAAACCCATGACCTCTTGGTGCATGGGATGACACTCAGCCAACTGAGCCACACTAGCCAGGCAATCTGCTTTTTTGAAAGTCACACATAACAGTCTTCTGTTTTGAACAGACCTGTTTTCATGCAGAAACTTGTGTTAGAAGTTATAGTAAAACCTCAATATAATGGACTAATTTGGGTAAGGCAGTGTCCAGGTGGCCCAGTTGGTTAGAGCGCTGGCCTGCAGACCAAAGGGTTGCAGGTTTGGTTCCTGGTTAAGGGCATGTACCTGGGTTACACGTTAGATCCCTGGCCAGGTCTGGGTTAGGGTGTGTGAGGGAGGTCTGTTAAAGTTGAAAGTCTGTTATATTTTAAATTAGTTTTTCAGAATGAATATGTTAAAAAATTGACAAGTTAGTTAGTTTACCTGTTTTTACTTACGTAAACATGTTTGTGTAATTAAAATTAAGTATATATGAAAAGTTTAATTTCATTGGAAAGTTTTCTATACATATTACAATAATTTTAAATTTATACTAAATAGGTCTGGTAAATGTGTATACTCACCAATCACTGAGAGTAAACCAATGCACACGGCTAGGGCATCGCTTAGTGCACATTGGAACATTGGCAGGCATGAGTTAGAACTGCTGTAGAAAGTCACGCCACACCACAACAGAACCAGTTACCAAGCGCCAAGTGGTGTGATCACCTGCTAATCATTCGCAGGGCTTTGACTCTTGAATTTAAATATATAGACTATAGTTGTAGATATGTGACATTTATTTATGTTGGTGAAATTACTACAGTGTTTTTTCCAACATATGGCCTATTTGCTAAAATTTGTTAAAACTAACAGTGAATTGCCCTGGCCAATGTGGCACAGGTTAGAGCATCTTCCCAAGCACCGAAGGGTTGCAGGTTCAATTCCTGGTCAAGGGCAAGTACCTGGGTTGCAGGTTCAATCCCGATCCTCGGCCCCTGTCAGGTGGGTGTGGGAGGCAACCAATCCATGTGTTTCTATTACATCGATGCCCCCCCCTCCCCCTCCCTACCTTCCACTCTCTTTAAAATTCAATGGAAAAAATATCCTTGGGTGAGGATTAAAAATAATAATAATAAAATAACAACATAACGGTGAATAGCCCTGGCTGGTGTGGCTCAGTGGGTTGGGCATCATCCTGTGTTATCAGGAGGTTGCCTGTTTGATTCCCTGTCAAGGGCATATTCCCAGGTAGGGGGTGTGCAGAAGGCAACAGATGGATGGATGTTGTGCTCCCACATCAATGTTTCCCTCTCCCTTTGCCTTCCTCTCTCTCTAAAAATCAACAAACTATTCTTAAAAAAACAACAGTGAATTAATAACAAAAAAAACCCTATTAATTTAATTATAAACAAATCTTGGTTAAAAGCATTTTAAAACGATAAAGGTATTAATTTTCATGTATGACATATGGACTAGAAATTTTGTCCGTTAAATCCAAAGTCTGGTAAATCAAGGTCAGCAAAATCAAATGTTTACTGTATCAAATTTAGGACACCAGAAATGTGGAATCCAGTGATATAACAAATAAGCCGAATAAATTGGAAATTATATATGGCATATTGATATATGATCAGTATGAAAAGTCTACTCAGAAAGTGAAATTCTGGCAAGTTCTTGCTTTGGTCAAAGTTGTCAGACCTTTGAACTTGGACTTTTTTAGCTGATGGCTGCATTGGTCTTCATGGTTCATCAGGGGTTGATTATCAGTCCCAGAAACTAAATACTCCCTTGCTGTGCAGGGGTGGGACTCAAACACTGCCTACCTCTTTCATCTCTGAGAAGTTAGTAAGGGAAGGAGAGTCAGGCCTATGGAGAAAATTCTGGAAGCAATCACATAAAGATGGGTGAGACCAGCGCAGACCCTTGGAGATCATCTCTTGAAGCAGCACTGTCCTGGAGAAATTTCTGTGAAGATGGAGATTGTCCCCACCTTTGTTGGCTAATACAGTAGCGACTGACTGCATGTGAACCCTTGAGATATGGCTGGTGGGAATGAGGAATGAATTTTTAAAAAATTAAATGTTTTTTAGGGCAGTTTTAGGTTCACAGCAAAACTGAGTGAAAAGTAGAATTCCCATATACCTCCTTGTCCCCACATCCATACAACCTCCCCATCAATGACATCCTCCACGGTAGTGGTACACTTGTCACAATTGATGAACTGACATGTCATTATCACCCAGAGTCGATAGTTTGCATTGGGGTTCACACCTAGTGTTGTCCATTCTATGGAGAAATGTTTTTAATATTTAATTGTAATTAATTAAAACTTCCATAGCCACACGTGGTGAATGGGCCACCACCTTGGGCAACAAAGCCCTGGACTCTAGTGAGAGAGTCCCCAGGACAGTTGATAACTGCCAAGCATGGTGGCCACAGCAGTAGGGGCATCCCAGGCCACTCAGTCTACCCATGTGGGACTCACACCACCAAGCCTGTTTTCAGCCAAGAAGCTGCAGTAGAGTCTGTTGTCATTGCCCCTGTAGACTCTGACACCCAGGCTGGAAACTGCACATATTTCCCAGACACCGTTGCCTACCAGTTTCCCATGTTCTGTCAAAAGGAAGTCGGGCCCAGCCCTTGTGGAGGTCATGGTTCGATTCCCTGGTCAGGGCACATGCCTGGGTTTTGGGCTCAATCCCCAGTAGCGGGTGTCCAGGAGGCAGCCAATTGATTCTCATCATTGATGTTTCTATCTCTTTCCTTTCCTCTCTCTGAAGTCAATAAAACCATGTTTGTTTAAAAAAAGGAAATCGGAAGACAGGTGGAGAGAAGCCATTATTTTCAAGTTTCTGCCAACACCTTAGGCAGTAGTGACAACAGCAGAGACAATAGCAACAATAGCAGAAACAGTCATGACTGGTGAGGGCCCAGTGATTATTGGTTTTGGGTAATACCCTTTTTTCCTTTTGACCTTTAGCCCTAAAGGGGCTAGCAGCTTCCTACAGTTACTAACTTCAGGTAACCTCACACATCTCTTCTGTTTTTCCAATATTTTTGTACTCCGCCTCCTGTATCACATGTCCTCTTTTTGAATATCTAGAATGAGTTCTCTTTTCCTCATGGTACACAGACCTGATAAAGTGCTCAAGGTTGCTAAAAACCTCCATCACCCCCACCTGGACCACTACTACATATTTCCAGATGGTCCACTCGTTTCCATCCCTCTCCTCTCAGTGCACTTTGCCCACTGCATCCAGACTCACTGTTCTAGAACACAAATCTGATCAAATTCGAAACCCTCTGGCAGGTGCACTCTCCCTTCCAGGAGCATGCCTTCACCTTTCCCTTCCTCTTCTTCTTCCCCCACAGGCTTGCATCTCCTAAGCTCTAAGGGACCCCAGGAGGCTTGCAACCAGGAGAGCAATGGGCAGCACAGCTCATCCTAGGCTTACTCCTTGAACTTGTCTCCAAGGCCCCCGTTTCTCTGATTTTCCATTGCGCTGACCGCAGCCCTGCCTTGGCTCACTTCTTTCACTGTGATTTATTTCTCAGTGAGCCAAAGCTGCCCAACATAGGCTTGTTTCCTATTAACACTTCTAGAAAGCCAAAACATCCCTGCCTAGGCTCTCTCCTGTTCTTCTATCCTAAGCCCTTCCTTGTTTCACTGTCCCCAGCTTTAATAAACATACTCTCAAAAAAAACAACACCCCCCTACACACCCACACAAAAGCCCCTCTGGGAGCTTCCCACTGCTCTTTGCACAGGGCCAAAGGAGCATGGTGAGACTGAGAACTTGGAGCTCAGAGAGCAAGACAGTCTGAAGACAAGGCTGGATCACACATGGTTTTAATAATCCATTGGTTTTCAAAAAGGGGTGTCCTGTAAGGCCGTCTGTGATCCGGCCTCATTTTGAGACTCCTGCTCTCTGACCTCCAGAGCCTCAGTCTCACTGTGCTTCTTAGCTCCTCAGCTCCCTCTGCCTGCCATGGTCCTCAACTCCTACCTCTGTCACCGAATGCATGCTCCACCTTCAAGTGTCACACCCTTGGAGTACTCTGTAGAACCTATCTTATCACTGTTTTTAGTGATCTCTTTCCTCATGTGGTTATTTGATGTTTTTTTTTTCTTCTTCCTTTAGATCAGTGATTCTCATAATGGGGGTCTGGGACCAGCTGCTTCAGTATCTCTTGGAGATTTGTTGGAATTGCAAAAATCTCAGGCCCCACCCAGATCTAAAATCAGAATCAGGAATCCAGTCTGTATTTAACAAGTCTTCTGGGTGGTTCTGATGCAGCTCCAGGGCTAGACCCCTGCTCTAGGCTGTTGAGGTAGGTAGAGCTTGTGTCTGCCTGGTCCAACATTGGAGCACCTGTGCTGAGACTAGGGTTGCTTAAGGAGCATTTGATGGATAAATGGTTGTTGAGTGAGACACAAAGCATGCTATAATCATCTGAATGGCATGAGGCACACTGAGTCAGTGAAGACACTGGAGCAGCAGTGCTTAAGACTGCAGAACGGAGCAGGTGCACAGGAAGCTGTGCCCCATCCCTGAAATCCCATGGCCTTTTAGCTTGCCTGCATGAGAAACCATGGCCAGGCCTCATCACAGGGGACCAGGTAAAGGGGGGCCAACCTGCCCTGAAGAAACCTTGGGCCACTGTGGTCAGCTGCCTGGCTGGCCCTTCCTTCCTCACCCTGTTAGTGGAAACCCACCACAGGTGAATAGGTGTCCATAGCCAATGGAAGGCAAAATGTGTTGTTAAACAAAATTTTTAACTTCCATGACTAAAGTAATTTTTAAAAGAAAAGGTTTATTGGGCTATTGCTAGCAAAAAAAAAGACCAAGTCCTGGGGCATGGAATCTAAACCACTAGTAGCAGTGACAGGTGGAAAACGCAACATATCCACTGTTCTGAAGTGGGCAAGTGTTTTTTACACATCAAGTAGTGGGGAGAAAATGTAAGTTGTTTTGAAAGAATTTACGTTGGCTATAGATTAAAGAGGTGGGAGAAGGTGAGGCAAGCTAATTCTGGTATAGGCGCAGAGTCCCTAGGTAGTAGTGGGAAAGTCCTGAAAGTTCATGTGTAAACAAGAGGCAGAGGCTGTTGGGGTTTGAAGTCACCTGGCTATTCTTTTAGATAATCTTGGAAATAGCCACCTCGAAGTTCCTATATACACTCAGGCGTGTAAGCAGTCTTGTTTGCTGCTCCCCAGCTGTTAACAGCCTTACCGTTCTGTTTCTCTCTCTCCAGCCTGCTGTAATTTAATTTAGAACACCTCATAATTTTTCTTATCAGTGTCTAAATAAATAAATGCGTTTCCAGGAATGGTCCTCCAGCAAACATCAAGTAAGTGCCTGCTCCATGATGGACATAGTGTGAGGTATAGAGGTGGAACAACAGCAAACACATTATCATTCCCTCTCCTCAGAAGAGGAGCCTAGGGCCCTAGCCAGTTGCTCAGTGGTTAGAGCATTGGTCTGTGGAATGAAGGGTCCTGGGTTCAATTTCAGGGCATGTACCTCCGTTGCAGGCTTGGTCCCTGGCCCCAGTCAGGGTGTGTGCAGGAGGCAACCAATTGATGTGTGTCTCTGGCATGCATGTTTCCCTCTCTCTTCCACTCTCTCTGAAAAGCAATGGAGGAAAAAAAAAAAAAGGAGCCTAAGGGCCAGAGAGGCTACTTAAGTGACTTGCCCAGGTCACACAGCTAGAAAGTTGAGTGCCTGATAACTGACCCTAAGTGTTGTGGGTGCTGCTACAGCACTGACAGGTTGTGTCGAAACCCAGTTTAGCCAAAGTCCCAAGGGGGGCAGACACAGATTTGAACACAGACACACACAGAACTATCATAAGAAAAGGGCACCATGTGGGGCAGGGCGAAGGTCCGGACCCTCTCTAGGGTGGGCAACTGCCTCCCCATAATGCCAGGCGAACGGGGAGGCGAACAGATCTCTAGCAGAGAGTCTGGCATCCGCAAAAACCTGGAGAAATGAAGCATGGCAAAGTCGGGCAGCGGGCGGGGATCCGTGAGGAACCACAGACTTAACATTAGGATCCGCGGAACCGGACGGTTTCCCCGGCCCCGCCCCTTCCCGGCCTGAGCAAGGCGCGCCGAACCCCACCCTCGACCCCGCCCCTGTAGTCTCGGCTACGCGTGCGCGGCCTTGCTTCAGCCCAGCCCACGCCTGGGCCGGCTGCGCGCGCACATTATCTCGCACAGTGCGCACGCGCGGCCCCACCCCCGCCTCCCCGGCGCTCGGATACTGAGTCCGTGGGAAGATGGCGGCGCCGCTTCTCCCGCTTTCTCAGCAGGTACGAGCCGGGAAGACTGGCGGGGGCGCGGCGCCGGGCAGCGAGGTGGGCGCGGCGGGGAGGCCGAGGCGTGAGGGTGTCGGGCTGAGCGGCCACGGCTCGCTCTGAGAGGCCCTGGTGGAGGACGCGCGAGGGGGCGGGCTGGTCTGAAGGTGACAGGCGGGCCCCGGGCCTCCCGCGACCGAGCAACCCTCGGCTGGGGGCGACCAGACGGGGCCGCAGCGCGTATCTGCTCGACCTGTGGCCTGGGCCCGGCCGCCTTCCGCCTCAGCTCCCAGGCCGGGCGAGTCACGGTGGCTTTGGACTCTCTCCCAGGGAGGTGGGCGAGGGGAGCGAGCATCTCTGCTGGTGCAGCGGCCCCGGGAGTCTTTGTCTCCTGCCGGCTTCCAGAGCCAGGGCGGACTGTGTCCCCGGCGGTGTGGAGGACAGAGCCCCGCTGGAGCCAGGACCCTCAGGCAGCGGGATCCTGGACTTATCTCTCCCTCCCTTGGGAGCTTCTTCGGCCACCCCTGAGCAGTGAAAGGGGGATCGCAGGTCCCCGGGCGCCTTTCTGTGTCCTCAAGTCCGCCTGATGCTCTTTCTAGGGGGCAGTAACAGTGGGGCGACACGGACGTGTAAAAATGAGCCATGAGCCAGCAGCCCTGCTTTCTGGGTGGGACGTTCATTCATTTATCTATACGTCGGATGTGCGTTGGGCCAGGTACTGGGGGCGCAGCAGTCACCCCCACGGACAAGGTCGCAGCTTTCTTGGAGGTGACACTTTCGTGGGAACTAGAAACTACCTGTGTCCTGCTGATAACAAGCTTCCTTTAATTGCCAAATATCTGTGTTGTATTTGCTGCAATACCCTATTCTAAGCACTTTGCCAGAATTACCTAGCACAGCACCGGGGTTAAGATTGAGGACACAGGCTCACATCATCTTGTGTTCAAATCTTGGTTTCAGCACTTACTCCTCTGAGTGTCCTTAGATGAAGCTCTTAGCCTCTCCACGCCTCAGTCACCTTATTTGGAAAATAGGAATAAAAGAAATATTGAGATAATGTGAAGATTAAGCATGTAAAGCCCTTAGAACAGTGCCTGGCACATCGGAAGCACTCAGTGATACTATAATTATCATTTAATTCTCTAGCATATTCAGACACGTGGGAATAGAGACCACAGCAACAAGAATGCCAAACCCTAGGAGAGCTGATAGGCAGGTTGACATGAGTGGTCATCTGATTCTAGGAGACATGCATACCTGCTAAATCTTGCAAGAACTAGCCAATTTGTAACTGTCACTAAATTGAAAGCATTAAAGGCCAGAGGTTACTAATTAACAAGTTCTATAACAGGTATGAAAATGCTGTGTAAACTAAGTTCCCTGCAGATACTGGGTATCATTAATCTGGGTATCATTAATCGCCAGGTGCTACAGTTTAGGATGGCCTTTAGAGGAAGGCAGTGACTTGCTGCTGTAAGGTAAGATATGAAAACCTGAATCAGGTCAATCAGGTCGTATGTTCACCTGCTTAGAACCTTTTAGAATAAAATCCCAGTACCTCTCCAGGAAGCCCTGTCTCTCTCGCCTGCTCTCTCTTAGTTATACTGCAGTCATACTTCATACTTGTTGCTTTTCTGTTCCTCTGGTAGTCCAGGCTCTCTTTCCTCAGGATGTCCCCACAGTAGTTCCTTCTCCCTGAAGCGCTCCTCCCTGCTTCTTCCCTTCATCTTCCAGTGCCTGGCTCCTTCCCCTCCTTCAAATGTCATTCTTCCCAGAAGCCTTTACTGGTCTGGTCACCTATCATAAGACCTCTTGATCCTGGGTGCTGGGCATGGGATCAAGAGGCCTGTTCCTGCTGTTATTTGGTGCCCAGTTTATTAGGGAGACAGATAGCAAACAGACCCGCAGACACCTGTGGACCGTGACTGATGCTGAGGGGTGTGAGGAAGACACACTGCTAGGCAGGCAGGGCCTACTTATGACAGGTGCCATGAAGTAGGGACCAGCTACTTGCACTGCCCAATGCCATTCACAGATGGCTTTTCTTTATGTGTGGCATGGGGGCTTGTGGTGGGAGCTAAATTGAATGAGTTGTAAGAGATTGATAGCTGGATCCTCTGACCTCTGACAAGTTCAGGTGCTTTTTCCTTTTGCTTTCCCTATATGTTCGTTGAATGAAGGCATGGCCAGGTTTTCTTCCTTTGGGTAATTACGTCTACATTTCTTTTTTAATTTATTGATTAATTTTAGAGAGAGGAAGGGAGAGAGAGAAACATAAATTTTGTTATTCCACTTATTTATGCATTCATTGGTTGCTTCTTGTATTTGCCTTGACTGGGAGATCGAACCTGCAACTTTGACATATCAGGACTATGCTCTAACCAACTGAGCTACCTGGCCAGGGCTTATGTCAACATTTTTGTACACCTATTCTTAAGTGAAGCACTGTACTCAGTGTTCCTGTCTACCCAGGTGTGAGGCATAGCCCTTCCAGGCACTTCCAGTCTGGCTGAGGGGATCTCATGGTTCACAGATAATTACAGGGGAAGGATGGATATGATTCCAGGATAATTTCTGGTTGGGGCAATGGGGATCCCTCTGGAATAGAAGGCTGTGATCTGGTTGGATTGAGGTGTAGTGCACACCTGGAACATGGGTGGCCAACTGAAGATAAGTAAGGTGGTTAGCGAGTGATTTTGTAGAGGGGCAGGGAGGGTTGTTTTCCCATTAGCAGCTTTTGTGATCTATTCCCTGCTCTCCGATATCATTATGACATCTCCTTCCCTATACCCTGAATATAAATCTTGTCAGTTCTAAGAGTCTATAGTTCTTCCTCTAGGATTGATTTTTCCCCCCTCCATGAGCATCTCATTGATTTATGTTTGTCTCTGCACAGTTTTCTTTCGCCTCACCCACACCGGAAACACACCTATGATATCCCCTTGTACCATGTGCTCTCATGAATTACTGACGACTTTGCCATTCTTTTTTAAAAAATATGTTTTTATTGATTTCAGTGAGAGGAAGGGAGAGGGAGAAAGAGAGAGAAATGTCAATGATGAGTCATTGATCGGCTGCCCCCTGCATGCCCCCTCCTGGGGATCGAGCCGCAGCCTGGGCATGTGCCCTGACCAGGAATTGAACCTCTATCTCCTGGATCCTAGGTCGATGCTCAACCTCTGAGCCACGTCTGTTGGGCTACTTTGCCATTCTTTACCCCAGTGGCTGCCGATGGATCTGTTCCTTCTGTAGTGCACCCATGGGCCTTCACACTCTCTTCTGCCCCCAAATGTCAGCCTTTTCTACCTACATCCTTTTTCTCTGTGTCTGCTGTCTTTGGCATGGTTTCTGGCAGGTTCGTGCACCATACTCTAAAACTGCCTCCCCTCATCTCTTCTGGAGTCAAACCTCCTGTTTTTCCTTTGCCCCTGCCAGCCTGCTGGACTCTGGAACTTACCACCTCCTTACCACACCCACAAGTTCATGCACTGGGGCTGTTTCACTTCCTGTCGAGCCTCTCCCTCCTAGTTCATCCCACATCACTGTGGGATTCTTCAAAAACACATCCTCAACCACCTGCCTGCTCTAGAAACCTCTATCGGTTCCTATTCCCCTCCCCCCAGTTTGTCCAGCTTGATTGCTTCTGGCCTGGCATTCTCATGCCCCCTGCTCCCACTCCACCTGAACTTGTGGGCTTGCTCTCCACTCTTCCATCATCTCCACACAAACCCCTTGCTCTTCCCAATGCTCCCTCCAACCTCCATGGCTCTGTTGCTGGACTTCATACTGTGACCTCCTCCTGCATTCTGCCTGCTCAGTTGCTCTTAGAGGCCTCGTTGCTGATGTCTTCCCTCAGCCCCACCTGTACAGGAGCACTCCCTCCTGTCTCTCCTGTGGGTCCCTTCTGTGGCTCCTGGACCTAGGAAGGACATGGTAACTGGAGGAAAGCATTGGTCTCATTGGTGAGGAGAGTCTTCCCTTTGCTCAAGGAGTTCCATTTCCCTCCACCCCTTACCCCCTTTGTCATATGCTTCCTTTCACATTTTGCAAATGGGAAACAGACTCACAGAGGTTGCAATAACTTGATGAAGTCCTCCTGTAGCTGGTGGGTGCAGAGCTGGGGTTGACCCACATTCATCTGCCTGTAGAACCCTGCTCTTTCCACTCTTCCAGACAGCCTGCTGGGCACCCCGCCCAGACAACACCCAGCCAGTGTTTCTTGAATGAATGCCAGTAGCTTGGGACACTTATTTGTCTTTTCGTTCCTTGTTTTTTTCTCTAAAATAATTGCTAGTCTCTACCTTACTAGAATGCTAAGGGTGATGCCATATAAATTGGTGAGCAGAGAGCCAGGTTTGAGAGTAAAGTTTGGCCCCTCCCTGTAAGATACAGAATACCTTGACTATCTTTCTGTCTGATTGACCTGCATTGGCCTGTTTTTTGTCAACTAAGTAGCTCCCAATCAAGCAAGAACATGTAAGTTTCGCCCTCTCTGTCCCAATTTTGAACTTTAAAGCAATTTTCCCATGTCTGGTTCTTAACCCCGATCAACTGATCTGGGAAGTGGAGTGACTGTCTTGGATCAGATGGTACCCTAGAGCTAAGTGTCCACTCTCTGATGCTTCAGTCTGTGCCACATTACTCTGCCGACAGACACTCCACCACCACCACCCAGGTGAGAGGTACCTCATCAGCCCTACTCCTGGGGGTGCTCTCAGGTTCTCCCTACCTTGACCTGACCTGAGTAGCCAGTGTCTATGCAGAAAGCTACTGCATATTCTCCTTCAAAGAAGACTGTAAGCCCCATTATCATTTGAGGTCTCGTCAGGGTGCTTATATTTCAGTGTTAGGGTTTCCAGATGTTCTTTCAGTGCCCTTAGTTGTGCAGTATTTTCTGCACCTCAGTTTCCCCACCTGAAAATTGGGAATAGCTCAGTTTTATATATCTGCCTCACAACAGTGGAATGTCAGGATCCTGCAGGGTGATGGATATGCTGTCAAATGTGTTTGTGTATTGAGCCCTTTCAGCAAGTACTTAACTGGGCATATTCTCTTTGCCGGGTGCTTTCTGGGCAGTGGGATGAAGACAACTCTGCCCCATGGAGCCAAGATTCTAAGGAGGGAGGCACAGACATAAGGAAATGAACAGGTACCTACAGAGTCTGTCCCATGGCAATGGGTTCATGCTGTGAAAACTGTGAAGCAAGATCCCATACATGAGATCTGGAAAGGCCTCACCACGAAGGTGCCAAGGACTGACCAGAAAAGGCATTTTGGATTACTCAGTTTATCTTCCTAGTCACTCTGGTTGGTTTTATCCTCACTTTATAAAGGGTAAACTGATGCCAGTAGAGGTTATGGCACTTGCGAAAGGTCCAGCAAGCTCTGCGCACACGGTTCTTCTGACTCAGGTCTGTGCTCTGCATTGCACTGTAGTTTCCTGGTTTTGAAATTTTTTTTTAAGCTGCTAAGTGTTACAGCAGTGTGAGATCTCATCTGTTTTTATTATTTATTTATTTATTTATTATTTTTATTTCAGAGAGAGGAATGGAGAGAGAGAGAAACATCTGTTGCCTCCCACATGCACCCCCACTGGCAATCAAACCTATCACCTTTTTGTGTATGGGATGATGCTCCAACCAACTGAGCCACACTGGCCAGGGCTCATTTGTTTTAAATACTGATTGTATTACCTAATCACTAGATACTTTGGAGTCTGGTGGAGATCACTTGTTTAAATTTTTATTTTATTGCTTTAATCTCATGTCATTGGAAGGTGGAGGGGGAAATGGAAAGGTCTCATCTTTACAAAGGATCAGCAAGTTTCCCTGTCTGAGCTGGTGCTCGGTGCTTCAAGGCTGATGCACAATGAGTGGACCACACCTGGCCCACAAGGAGGGTCAGGCCTCGGGTGGTCCTAACTGGGGAAAGGGTGGACAACTTGCTTCCACTTGGATGTATTGGAGACGGCTGCATGGGGGAGAAGGGGAATTTAGACTGGGCTGTGGGGACACTGGGAAGGGAGGCCGGAATGGCCTCTCAGAGGCAAAGCAGAATGAGCAGAAACCAAGAAACCAGAATTCCAGCTCAAATTGCCAAATGCAGGGCCAAGGCAGGACTCTGGGTCCATATCCCTCTTTTAATTAGGGTGACTTAGGATGAAGGGTTTGGTAAATGAGACACAGGAGTCTGTGCCTGGCCTACAAATTGGCCTGAGACAAAAAGGGACTGACAGGGTGTCTGCTTGCCCAGAGAGTGGCTGATAACAGTTGTGGGGGAGGGAAACTTGAAAGGCTGCTCCTGTGTAGGGTGCTTTGCCTACCATGGTAGTGCCAGCAATTAGTGCCACAAGCCATTGGAGGGAAGTAGAGGCACAGATGACCGCAAATAGCTGTCTCCTGAGTCTTGTAGTCTTCATAGCAAAATCGATTTACTGATTATATTTTGGACTGGCTGATAAAAAGTCACTTCTCCTTCTGTACACACTGGTTGAAAGCAGGGAGAGGTGGTGCCAGGAAACCTGCCCGACACTATGGACTGGATTAGGCCTGTGCCCTGTCCAGTAGTGATATACCTGTATCCCATAGCTCCTAGATCTACCCTCCCTGTTCACTCTGCCTGTGGCCCCTTGGCCCTTCTTTCAGTTGCTTGTGCAGTCAACATTCCCTCTTGCCTTATGGCCTCTGCACATGCTATTTATTGCCTTTCTTTGGGATGTTCTTTTCACTTTCACCTCTGGGTTAATTCCTACTCTTCTTCATATCTCAGCTGGCACATTAGTTCCTCAGGTGAAGTCTTCTCTGACAGACTGGCCTCTATGGGGATGCCCTGTACTTTTACAAATACCAGTTTGTAATTTTCTTTTGGGATCATTTGACTGATAGTCTCTCTCCCTCACCACCTAGATTAGGTCCCCAAAGGCAGGGGCTGTGCCTGTTTTAATTTGTCCTTTTACCCCAGGTGCTTAGTACTCATCTGTTTTTTGTTTTTTTTAAAATATGTTTTTGATTTTTTAGAGAGGGAGAGAAAGATAGAAACATCGATGAGAGAGACACATCGATCAGCTGCCTCCTGCATGCCCCCTGCAACCTGGGCATGTGCCCTGACCTGGAATTGAACTGGTAACCTCTTGGTGCACAGAGTGATGCTCAGCCAACTGAGCCACACTGGCTGGGCTTAGTACTCATCTTTTGAATGAATGGCTGAATGGAAGAGCAGGTCCACATTATGGGAGGCAGTGAGGAGCTATGGCAGATTCTTGAGTGAAGTGACATGTTTAGATTGTCTGACCACTTATACAGGGAATGCCCAGCATTTGCTGTGATATGGGCATGAAGTGATAAAGAACAATCTTGTCTGAGATTGTTTCCAGAAGAGCAGAGAGGGCTGGTGATGGGAAGAATATATAGGATGGTTATTTGGCCAAGGGCCCTCTAAGTGGGGGGAGGAAACAGGAGAAAACCTGGTGTGGTGTGTAAGACAAGCCTGTGGGTGGTGCCAGGTGAGTGGCTGTGTTAGTTGAGACAAGACCCACCACCTTGCAACAGGCCTTCCAGGCTGGGTGAGACCCCACTATTCAGGTACAGTTAAGTAGCCCAACTCTTGTGGGGAGACCATCATCTTGTTTGCTGAGCATCTGCTGCCTGACTGAGATGAACAAAACTGATCCCCTTTCTTCAGATGGGCTCCTCCCTGCTAGGCACAAACACAGTGTGGCATACTCTCTCAGTCACCAGAGGTGGGATAAATCCCTCCACTGGGCTGGAGAGAAAGGAAAGGAGGGAGAGGGTACTGTAACTCCCTTTCTGTTCCCTCCTCTGTTCCAGCAGGACTGGAGGAGGCAGATGTGTGCAGCCTTTCAGACCTCCCCACCATTTGTACAGCTTCCTCTGCCCAGTCAGAGCTTTCTTCCCTGATTCTGGTAACTCAGGGTGCCCCAGAATAGTGTTGGGAGAGATTTGGGGCACAAGGCTTGAACGCAAGTGAGGAAGTGTGGTTGGATACCCAATTTGTGCCTTTTTATCCTTGATCTCCCTGGGTATCAGTATCATTGTCCCTGTGCTCGTTTCTGAACAAGGAAACAGAAAGCAAGAGGTAAAATGACTAGCTTCAGACCTCTTGGGGAGGTGGGATCATTCTTTCCTGTGGATGCCACACCATACGATCCTGGGGAGGGCAGGGGCAGCTCTGTCCCTGATGTGTACTCAGCTCCTAAAGCAGGCAGGTGATAGTAGCACAGGGTGTAGGGGCAGTCTGTCTTTCTGGCTGTCTTTGATTGAAGTCGATCTGTGGGGATGTTTTATTTCTTGGGTGAAGAAACAGGCACAGGGCAGGGTTCTCCTTGCCCAGGCCCACTCCCCTAGTGACTACCCAGTGTCCTGGTGCCAAGCTTCCACTCCTCCCCCTGGGGCTTCCACTGCCTCTTCTTTGATTCTTTGTAAATAAAGCCTGCTTCTGTGTCTCAATAGTAATAATAACTATCACCATAATAATAGATGTATGATGGCCTCCTGTCTTAGAGTGTGCTTTGCCTAGTAATCTAATTTGATGCTTACAGTAGTGCTCAGGGTGGCACTGTATTACAGTAATACAGAGGGATATGTTCCAGGACCCCCAGTAGATTCCTGAAACTGCACATAGTACCAAACCCTATATATACTACTTTTCCCCCCCGATACATACACATCTCTTCTCTGAAAGGAAGCATGTTATGGCTTCTCTTTGGCATATCCAAATTGCAAGCATCACTACTTTTGCACTTTGGGGCCATTAATAAAGTAAGGGTTACGTGAACACAAGCACTGCAATACTGCAATAGTCAATCTGATAACTGAGACTGCTAAGTGACTAATGGGAGGGTAGTGTGTATAGTGAGATGCTGGACAAAGGACAAAAAGATGATTCATGTCCTAGGTGGGACAGAGTGGGGACAGAGGGCAAGGCTTCATCATGCTACTCAAAGTGGTGCAACATTTTAAACATATTAATTGCTTATTTCTGGAATTTTCCATGTAATTTTTTTCTGATCATGGTTGACTGCAGGTAACTGAAACCATGGCAAGTGAAACTGCAGATAAGGGGGACTACTGTATTCCCATTTTACAAATGGGTGAAACCGAGGCCCAGTGAGGCTTTGTGGCATCTTCACTCTGTTGCTGAGTGGTGGAGCTGTGTCTGCCCGGGCACTGACCACTCTGCACCCCTCTCACCCTCTCCCTCCTGATGCTTCACCTAAATCTTACCCATTCCATGAACAAACATTTACCAAAGGCCTGCTTATGCGCCCTGCACAAGGCAGAATAAATATGAAACCTTTACCCCCCCAGGAACTGAAAATATAAGGAGAGGCAATCATTAGAATCCCTTTTTTGAGTTCTGGGCTATGGAGTGTGGGGGGGAGAGAGACTAGTTTCAATTGGGGGGAATTTAGGAGGCTTCTTAGAGCAGGGGGGCTAGAAGGTAATTGGCTTTCAGCAGGCAAAGTCCCCCCACCCCTCAGGCATAGGGAACATTTTGTGCCAAGAAAAGGGGCAAAGCTGCACAGTATGTTCAGTAGATTGGGAAGGAAGGTGGGGATTTAGGGGCTGTGTGTGTGAAAGTGTCTATGAGTGAATGCATTTGTGGAGTGAAATTTGCTTGGCAGGAGCAGGAGATGGCTGTGGGATGTGTTGGCTAGGTTGAGGGTCAGGACTTCTTTCTCCTTCAGCAGCCACAGAGGGTCTTTTAAAGCAAGGGAGTGACTGGGTGCCAATAAAATGGAGAGGGAAGTGGGAGAGGAAGGTGGGATCTTGCTGGGAGGTTGGGGCTGGGCCAAGGTGTGTGTAGAGTGAGGAGAGGGTTGGAAGGCCAGCCTTCACTGCTCTGTCTGCCTAATCCCTCTACCACCTCCCCAGCAGGACAAAGCTCCATTCCTCTCCCTGGCCCCACCAGCGTCTTTGCTCGTCTATTTGTGTATTTTTGTTCCCTGACCAGACCATGATGCTCTGCTGTTGCAGCAGGGACTGGCTTTTTGCTCACCTGGGAACCTAGCTTGGTGCCTGTGGCCTAGAGGATGCACAGGATCTATAGAAGAGCAGTGGGCGCTAGGAGGCTGAGGATGCCATCCACAGAGGGGAGTGGGAGGAGGCGGCAGCAAGCTGACCCAGCCTGGCTTGGGGGGACCTGGGAATTCTTGGCACAGAGCTGCCTTGTGGCCAGGAGCACCTGAGTCCTGGCAGTATACTCTGTTAAAGGATGGTGTAATGTTGGGCCAGGGGTCAGAAGATAGCAGAGACATTGGAACTCTGGGGAGGCTGATGTAGGAAAGGAATTTTGGGAAGGTTCAGAGCATACTTGGGGAAAGTTGAGAGCATTGTGGGTAGTGGGTGCCTGGCTGTTTGGAGGCCCTTATTACTGAGTCATTACCCACATGAGTCTCTCCAGGGCCTTGCTCAGGGCCTGCCTATCATGTGGAGGAAGGAAAGACAGAATGGAGCAAAACTGTTCTCTGAGACATCTGGAGTAGCCATGTCCAGGGAGGACTGTGGGCAGGCCGTGGCCACTTTTGATCTTACGCAGCATTTTCAGGAGAAAGGGCTGGAATCTGCTCCCTACTCTGCCCAGGCTACCTGGGCAAGGTCTTGGGAGCTTCTGATATCCTGGCTCCTTCCAGTGCCATCTACTGGCCTCCCACACATTGCACTTGACCCCAAGCTCCTTCCCCCACACACCTGTCCCTGTCCCTCCAGGAGCCCCACTTCCCTGGTGCTTTCCTGCCAGCGGTGCCTTCTTCCATCTCTACTGTGGGCCTGTCCAGCACTTCAGTGTGGTGCTCCTCAGCCTTGGTGTCTCCTGTCCCCTTGAGTAGGTTCAGCTGAGGCAATGGCCACCTTCCTGCCCTCCCAAGTTTGTGTCCAATCTCGTCCTGTCTTTTCCTCACAGCACTTGGCAGCCCTCTATGTGCGTTGTCATTGCCAGTGATATTCTCCTGGCAGACTGGAGCTCCATGGGGTTGGGGGCAGGTTTTCTTATTCACTGCTGCACCTCCACTGAGGCCAGTGCCTGGGACTAGGCAGGTGCACAGTAGATACTGCTTGAATGGCAATGAAATTTCCACCTCGATAACCCATAGGGACATCCACAGAAACACATTTAGAGGTGAACTGTCATTCCCCTCCCTTTCTCTGTGTGTTTCCATGGGCCTGCATTCCTTGGGCCTCATCTTCCTGGAGGACTGGCCATTTCTTCCTGATCACTTCCTTCTTGCCCTGTCCTCTTGTCCCCCATTTTGTGTAGCTGAGTGCATGTTCAGGTCACCTTCTCATGTGCACATTTGCCCAGGTCGCCTTCAGGATGACATTCCTGGCTTCTCAGCAAGGCATCTTACCATATCCACCCTTCCTGCCTGGTTGAAATGGTGCTGAGTGACCCAGAGTCCCTGCCTGCCCCTCTGCCCTGGAACTTGGCTTACCCATCCCTGACCCTTGCCCAGGCTCTGGAGGCTGTGGCCGTGTCTCCTGCTGTTATACCTCTCAACTCCTGTTCTGTAGTCCACTCTGCTCTGTAGTCCACCCTGTTCTGTAGCTGCAGGCTCACTCTACCCACCTCTCTCCTCTTCCTGAGCCCCAGAGCACTGTTCCACACACTTTTGTGTCCTCAATGCCTCCTCATAGTGTGAACTCTGTTTGTTGAATGAGAGAATGAATGAACTCACAAGTCCACAAGGTTGAGAACTGGTGAACCCAAGGGCAGAGTACCCTGTCAGGAAGTTTTCTGTGAAGGTTAGGAGGAAGCGGTAACCTGAGGTAGAACTGGGATGGGGGCACATTTCTGTGCCTATCACAGTTTTCACATGGAGCTGGTGGAAGGAGAGTGACCAGGGAGAGAAAAGGACTCCAAACAGCAGGCATTTGACCAGGGCTTAGCCTATGTCAGCGTCTTGTGATGGAGATGCTCATCCTCATTTTCCACATGAAGAAACCAAGGCACCAAGAGATTGCTCACCCTCCCCAGGGTTGCATAGCATTCCAGTGGTAGAGTAGAACTCAGGATCACATTTGTCTGGTGGTGCTAATGACCTTTATGTCCTGCATCCTGCACTAGGGCAGTGTGTCAGGGTGACCTCTGTTTCTCCCTCACTTCCATTTCTGGTAGATGGGGCTGAGAGCAATGGTTTCCCAGGAGAACTGAAGCTTTCACACCTTGATTCTGTGTTCCTGTTCCTTCCTGGCGTTTCCAGCCCCTCCTAATGGCTCCTGGCCCTGAACTCCTTCCAGCTGTCTTATTTATCGTGACATTTCATTGCTCCTTGGTTCTCCTTGGAGGACTATAGGTCTTACCCCCCCCCCCATGTCACATCCCCACTGCAAACCCTGAATTCAGCGTGGATAGGACAGAGTCCTGTGCTGAATGGCAGGGTACACGTCCTCAGCTCGTCCCTTGTCATGGGGTCATTTGGGTCCCTGGGGAGAATAGTGTATCTCCCTTCAGATCCCTCTTGTGCTTCTCTCTTTCCCTTTTTGTACTATTTACAAAAGCAATGTGTGCTTGGAACCCTGGAGAGCTCAGAAAGCCACGAGGAGGCAGTGGTTTAGCAGTCGGAATCCCTGGTAGTATATGGTGGTGTCTCTCCAGCCACGTTTAGATCCATGTGGATTTGATTACCTCGTGCTTACCAGCCAGGTCTTAACTGTGGGAGCTGGTTTGGGCCCTCCTTCTCACTTAGCAAATATCTGATGATCATACCCCACTCATAAATGTTCTGCCCGTACCGTTTTTACTGCTGTGTGGTTTTTTGTTCAATGGAGATGGAGCAGCAATTCATTATTGTCTTCACCAGTCCTCAAAGGTTTTCAGCCCTTCACTGTCACCTTTAAGCTGGGTGAACTAATGAAACCCTCTTGCCCTTCCCTCTCCTATGTAGCTGATCACTTCTTTAGGAGGAGACCTTACAGTACTGGGAGGGCATACATACACACGTGTGTGTGCATGCACCTGTGTATGTTTTAAAGAAATGCTAGCTTTTATTGTTTGACAGAAGCATGATCCAGCTGGTGATAAAGCTGCTCTTTGTTTATCATACTTGACTCTGAAACAGCTTGTATCTTAGGATCCTTGCCAGAGCAGAAACACATCAGATGTTGGTCTTTGATTGTGTAAAAGTTCAAGCACAATAGAAGTTGCAGGAAGAGTTTAATGAGCTCCCATGTACCCACCACCCATTTACCATAGAGGTCAAAATTTCGCAAGAATCTGCACCTGTCTACCATCTCCTGACCCCCCCCCCATATTCATTTTTATTTCCAAGTTTTAAAAAAACCTTAGAAATCATATTTTGATATGCATCTGTAACAGTTAAGACCGTTTTTCTTTACATAACCACATGGCTATTTCACACCTTACACAATTAATATTCCTTAGTACTGTGTGATACCCAGTTCATATTAAAATTTTCCTGAGTGACTAAAAATGGCACTTTGCATTTGGTTGTGAGGTCTTCTAATTCTTTTTTTTTTAAATTTTATATTTTGAGATGATTGTAGATTCACATACAGTAGCAAAAAGTAATGCAGAGACGTCCTGTGTATTCTTTACCTACTTTCCTCTAGTGTTGGAGATCTATAGTACACCATCACAACCAAAACATGGACATTACTACAGTCAGATGCAGAACAGTTTCATCCCCACAGGGATCCCCGTTGCCCTTTTATAGCCACTCCCACTTTCCTCTCATCCCACCCTTTCCTTAACCCCTGGCAGTCACTAATCTGTTCATTTCTATCATTTCAGCATTTTAATAATGCTATTTAATAGAATTATACAGTATCTAACCTTGGGAGGTTAGCCTTTTCAATCAGCAAAATCCTCTGGAGATTCTTGTTGACGTATCAGCAGTTAGTTCCTTTTCATTGCCAAGCCGTATTCCATCATTTAACCAATCATATTGAAGGACGTCTGGGGTGTTTCCAGTTTTGGGTGATGATGAATAAAGCTGCACTAAACATTGAGTACAGCATGTTATGTGAATCCAAGTCTTCATATCTTTGGATGAATACCCCAAACAGTTGCTGGGTTGTGTAATAGTGAAGTGTTTAGTTTTTGTTTATTTGTTTGTTTTAAGAAACTGAAAAGTTGTTTTCCAGAGTAGCTGTACCTTTTAACATTTCCTTTAGCAATGTATGAGCAATCTAGTATCTCTGCCTGCCCACCAGTATTGCTATTTTAGTCATTCTCTGATAGGTGTTTGCTGGCATCTCATGTGGTTTTAATTTACAGTTTCCTGATGGCTAAAAAGATGGTGGCCATCTTTTCTGTGCTTATTTGCCATCTGTATATTCTCTTTGGTGTCTTTTGCTAATGTTCTCACTGGACTGTTTGCTTTTTTGCTTTTGAGTTTTTGAGAGTTGTTTATATATTCCAGATACTAGTCCTTTGTCGGATATGTGATTTGCAAGCATTTTCTCCCAGTCCTCAGCTTGTCTTTTTATCCTTTTATCAGGGTCTTTTGTAGAGCAAAGATTTTTTGATTTTGATGAGATTCAGTTTATCAATTTTTCCTTTGATGAATCAGGCTTTTGGTGTCAAGTAGAAGAACTCTCTGCCCAGCCCATCATCCTGAATATCTTCACCTATATTTTTTCCAAAGTTTTATAGTTTTACATTTAAGCCTGTGTTCCATTTGGAGTTAATTTTAGTATAAAGTGTAAGACTTATGTCAAGTTCCATGTTCTTCCTTTGGCTGGATGTCCAGTTGCTCCAGCACCATTTGTCAAACAGGCTTCTTTCCTCCTGAATGGCTTTTACATCTTTGTCAGAAGTCTGTTGGGCACATCTGTGTGGGTCTGTTTCTTGGCTTTCCATTCTGTTCCGTGGCTCTGTGTGTCTTTCTCTCTATCAATGCTGTACTGTCTTGATTATTGTAGCTTTATAGCAAGCCTTGGAATTGGGTAGAGTGATTCCTCTTACTTTATTCTTCTTTTTCAAAGTTGTTTTAGCCATCTTAATTTCTTTGCTTTTCTATTTACATTTATTCTTAAATATTTTTTACTGCCCTTGCTAGTTTGGCTCAGTGGTTAGAGTGTTGGCCCAGGGACTGAAGGGTCCCAGGTTCAATTCCGGCCAAGGGCACAAACCGCAGTTGCAGGCTAGATCCCTGGCCCCAGTCTGGGCAAGTGCGGGAGGCAACCAGTCGATGTGTCTCTCACATCGATGTTTCTCTCTCTGTCTCTCTCTCCCTTCCACTCTCCCTGAAAAGCAATGGAAAAAATATCCTAGGGTGAGGATAGAACCCATAGCCCTGGCATGTGCCCTGACTGGGAAGTGAACCAGCAACCTTTTGGTGCACAGGAAGGTGCCCAACCAATTGAGCCACACAGGCCAGGGCTCTATTTACATTTTAGAATAATCCTTTGGGACGATGGGCACACGGTGCAGTGTGCAGATGATGTTTTGTTGAGTTTTACACTTGAAACCTGTGTGATTTTGTGAACCAGTATCACCTCAGTAAATTTATTTTTTATTTATTTTTCAATCCTCACTCGAGGATTTTCCATTGCTTTTTGGAGAGAGGGTGGGGGAGAGAAACACTGATGTGAGATTGGTTGCCTCCCACACATGCCCCAACTGGGGCCAGGGATCTAGCCTGCAGTTGAGGTATGTGCCCTTGGCCAGAATCAAACCCAGGACCCTTCATTCCCTGGGCTGATGCTCTAACCACTGAGACAAATCAGATAGGGCTCAATAAATTAAATTTTTTTAAAAATAATCTTATTGTTGTCTACAAAGAATATTCCTGGAGTTTGGTAGGGATTGAGTTAAACCTTCATACCAGGGGCATACACATTTTTTACACGTTGTTGCATTGACATTCAGAAAGCCAGTTTATCTTCCCACCAGCATGGCACAAGATGTGTGTTTCCATCCTGACCAGCCCTGCAGAGAACTTCTCTGACTTTCCAACCTCATGGCAAACACATTTTCTTCTACTCTTGCAATACATAAATTGAACATTTTCCCCTAACTTTGCTGTATCCCTTCTTTCTGAATCACCTTCCTCTTATCCGTTGCTCATTTTTCAAATTGTTGGGATGTCTGTCTTTTTCCTTGAGCTTTATAAAAGCTCTTTCTCACATTCAAGTTCTTTTTCTCTCGGTAATGCTTACCTTAGGCACCACTGCTATCGGCAATCAGAGAGAGCTGTCAGTTCCAGGAAGGTTTGGGATGACAATTTTTGAGTGGTAGTGATTTAAGTCTCAGTTTTCTCACCTGCAGAATGTGGCTGGGCATACAGCCTAGATAATGGTTGTGCAAGCAGCAAGGGGAACTATCCCTAAATAGAAGGCAAAAATGCAAGGATTATCAAGCGCTTCTACAGACCCTGTTTTTTGCATTATTATTTGGTTTTTCACATAGGAACTCAGACCAGCATGTCTTTTGGTGTTACATGCCTAATTTCCTGCAAAACTTGGCAACAACACATTGAAAAATAGTCCTTATGGGGACTCTGCTTTCCTGGGGCAATGGCAGGCTCAGCTGGTTTTCAAGTCAGTGTATATGCTTAAGTTGTGTCTTGCACTTTGACTTTGTTGAATAAAATGCACCATCTCATGATCAAGTGTGCATTTTCCCAGGTGAGCATGTACTGGAGGCCATGTTGTGGCCCAGTGCTCAGCTCTGTCATGTCTGGGCTATTTTTTACAGAGGCTTAGGGCCACACAGCCTGGGTGGTCCTCTGGCTTCATCACTCATTGACTCTGTTACCCCCAGTCTCCCCACCTGTAAGTTGGGACTACAGTATTACCTGTCCATAGCGTTTTTGGGAGAATTAAATGAGATGCAGGATAGAAAACCGTGAGTACTCAATAAATATGATCCACTATTTATCAGAACAAAGAATTATAGATACTTTTATTCTAGTTTTACAATGAAAACTAATTTGCATTAGAAATGTCATTTTGAACCAAGCAGGGTCAGGGATCATTGCTTTGTTTGACATGAGAGTGCATACTTCCGGCAGACTGGGAATTCTCCTGGTCCAAGGCATAAAGATTTAGGAGTCCTGCCATGGACGAAAGTGAGGATCAGAGTTGGGTGGACCCAATCCTGGGGGCATTAGAAGTGGCTAGAATCCCAATCGTCAGGGTCTTTCCTCCGAAATGGTTCTGCTGTACCCTCATCTCAAGCTGGTTTTTCCCCAGAATTAAAATTGTATGAACTCACCTAACTGGTGTTTTAAAGCCCTCCCAACAGAAGGATGTGAACTTGTTCTCCGATGTGCCCTCTCTCACGTCGATGCTTCTCTCTCTCCTCCTTCCTCTTTCTAAGCGTTTCTTTGGGTGAGGATTAAAAAAAAAAAGTGGAGATAGAAAACATAAAAAAGAACCAATCAGAAATAAAGAATTCACTAACTGAAATGAAGGATACATTACAGAGAATCAACAGTAGAGTAAATGAAGCAGAGAATCAAATCACCGATTTGGAAGATAAGGAAGCAGAAAACACTCAAACAGAACATTAAAAAAAAAAGAATTAAAAAAAAAAAAAGAAGATATTGTAAGGAGCTTCTGGGATAACTTCAAGCATACCAACACCCTCATCATGGGGGTGCCATAAGGAGAACAGAGAGAACAAGATATTGAAAACCTATTTGAAAAAATAATGATGGAAAACTTTCCTAACCTGGTGAAGGAAATAGACATATAAGTCCAGGAAGGGCAGAGAGTCCCATACAAAATGAACTCAAAAGGCCCACACCAAGACATCATAATAAAAATGCCAAAGGTTAAAGACAAAGAATCTTAAAAGCGGCAAGAGAAAAGCAGTTAGGCCCTGGCTGGGTGGCTCAGTTGGTTGGAGTGTTGTCCCATACACCTGTCAGGGCACACACCTAGGTTGCAGGGTTTGATCCCTGATTGAGGCACTTGTGGAAGACAATTGATATTTCTCTCTCCCTCCCTCTTTGTAAAAATCAATAAACATGTCTTTGAGTGAGGATTAAAAAGAGAGAAAAGCAGTTAGTTACATACAAGGGAGCTCCCATAGACTGTCAGCTAATTTCTCAACAGAAATTTTGCAGGCCAGAAGGAATTGGCAAGAAATACTCAAAGTGATGAAAAGCAAGGACCTAAAACCAAGATGACTCTATCCAGCACAGCTATCATTTAGAATTGAAGGAAGATAAAGAGCTTCCCAGACAAGAAAAAGCTAAAGGAATTCATCACCACCAAACTATTATTACAAAGAAATGTTAAAGGGTCTTCTTTAAGATGAAGAAGGAAAAAAAAAAAAGATAAAAATATGAATAAAATGGCAATAAATACATATATATCAACAATTACTTTAAATGCTCCAATCAAAAGATATACAGAGGCTGAATGGATAACAAGGCAAGACCCTTACATATGCTGTCTACAAGAGACTCACTTCAGATGGACAAACATAGATCGAAAGAAAAGGGATAGAAAAAGACATTTCATGAAAATGGAAACAAACCAACCAAAAATCTGGGGTAGCAATACTTATACCTGACAAAAACAGACTTTAAAACAAAGACTATAAAAAAGAGAGAAGGATCAGCAATTCCACTTATGGGTATTTATCTGAAGAAACCAAAAACACTAAATTGAAAAGACATATACATCCATATGTGTGTGCTTTTTTTTTTTTTTTTAAATATATCTTTATTGATTTCAGAGAGAGGAAAGGAGAGGGAGAGAGAGAGATAGAAACATCAATGATGAGAGAGCCATTGATCGAGCCTGCAACCCGGGCATGTGCCCTGACCGGGAATCGAACCCCTATCGCCTGGATCCTAGGTCGACGCTTAACCGCTGAGCCACACCCGGCCAGGCTGTGTCTGCCTTTTTAAAGAGGACTTATTTATTTATTCATTCCTCATCTGAGGATATGTTTATTGACTTGAGAGACAAATCAATGGGCTGCTTCTTGTACACGCCCCAACTGGGGACCGAACCCACAACCTAGGTGTGTGCCCTGTCCAGGAATCAATCTGAGGCCTTCCGGTGTACAGGACAACGTTCCAACCACCTGAGCCAAACCAGCCATATGTTTATTACAGCATTATTTACAGTAGCCAAGATATGGAAGCAATCTAACTGTCCATCAGTAGATGAATGGGTAGAGAAGTGGTGGTGCATATGTACAATGGAATATGATTCAGTCATAAAAAAACGAAATATTGACATCTGCAACAACATGAATGGACCTAGAGGGTATTGTGCTGAGTGAAATAAGTCAAAGAAAGACAAATGCCAGATGATTTCACTTACATGTGGAATCTAAAACAACAAAAGAAGTGGGCAAGCAGAACAGAAACAGACTCATACATACAGAGAACATTTTGATGATTGCCATATGGGAGGGGCTCGAGGAGCTGAGTGATAAAGGTGAAATACAATTTGTTAGTTACAGAATAGTCATGGGGATGTAAAGAGGGAATATAGTCAATAATATTGTAATAACTCTGTGTGGCGTCAGATGGGTACTAGATTTATTGGGGTGATCACTTCATAAGTTATATAAATTTCTAATCATGGGATTGTATACCTGAAACTAATATAATATTGTACTTCAACTGTAATTAAAAATAAAATTTTATTTTAAGAGAAAAAAGAGGCATGAAGAGCAACTAAAAGGTCTAATCAAAACTTACCGAACCTCATCAATAATTCATACACTGCCAAGCTGAAGATGGCATTTTAGTACAGTGGGCTGATAGAGGAAAACGCCACCCATGTCTTGCTTCCATTCTTTTTTATTTTATTTTAATTTTTATGTATTGATTTTAGAGAGAGAGAGGAAAGGTGAAAAGGACACACAGAGAGGAACATGGATTTGTTGTTCCATATTTGTGCAATCATTGGTTGTTTCTTGTATGTGCCCTCACCAGGGACCGAACCCACAACTTTGGCATATCGGGTCAACACTAACCAACTGAACTATCCTGCCAGGGCCTTGCTTCCATTTTTGAAGCCATCACCCAGCCCTCTTCAGGCTCTTACACTGAAAGCCTTGTCCCCTGGCCTGTTCTCTTTCTGCCTTTGCCCTGTACTTGGCCCTGGACTTGCTTTGGGGTCAGACGTGGTAGGCAGCTCAAAGGGTTTTGTCCCAGTAGTTTTGATGCATCCTCTGGGAGCTGCTGCCCCACTGGCCAGCTGGTTGTGACTGAGGTCTCTGTGCAAGAACTGGCCACACAGACTGCCCATAGTTTGAGATTGATGGCATTAACAAACAGTATGCATTTTTAGTTTTGTCACAGTGGCATTTTGGGCAGCTTGCAGGTATAACCACTGCCCCTATGAGAAAGTAGTGTGTTAAGAGGAAGTGCTAGTTAGATCTGGTGTTTTTCCTTCTTTCCTCCTCTTTTGCTTTTGCAGTAGCTGAAATATGTGTAATTAAATCCAAACCTCTGCTTCATTGCCCCAGCTTATCCAAGTTAATTCCCATAGTTAGGAGTGGCAGAGGCACACTCTGGTCTTTCTGTCAGTTGAGATGATTTGGGATTGACACCTGGCCCCTAGACTTTCAGCACAGATGGGTGGAGCTTTGGGCCTGGTGCTTCAGATACCTTTCTGGACTATTCAGGGTCTTGTTTCTCTTGATTATGGATCTTGAAGCTCAGAAGCTTTTGGGAAATTTGAGACAGTTGTTAACCCTGTCTGCCCCAAATACTGTAACTTTTTTCACTGGATCATAGTAGCTTGGAAACCTTTCTTGCCTGCCATGAGATCTTTAAAAATAACCTCATGGGAAATGCACTTAAGAACTTTGCCTTCCTGATTTTTGGCGGGAAGGGACCTTTGTTGTCATAGTGGGGGGCCTCTGGGGTCTGTGCATTCCACTCTAGTGTCAGTGGCTCATGATGTTCTGTATTGGCCCGGCCACTGTCACCTTGACTGAGAGATGACAAATAGCCTGCCTGTCTTTGCTTCCTCTGTTGGCGTTAGTCCTCTGGGAGATGGGAGTGTTTTGAAAACATGGGGAGTTTTAAACTTAGGAGGCCATGTAGAGTGTGATCGTGGACACTGTCACCTAAGGTCATAAGGAGCTAAGGATGATAGCCTCCGCCAGATGATGGGCAAGGACTCTGGGCAGGGAACATTGATGCAGCAGCATACTTAACCTCTTAATCCCCACTGGTGTCATCACCTTTTCTTTCTCAAGCCATCACTCCTCACCTTTCAGCCTTTCTTAGTTTTATTTTTTTCTTTTTCTTTCCTTACCCAAGGACATGTTCATTGATTTCAGAGAAAGAAGGAGGGAGGGAGGGAAAGAGAAAGGAGAGAAATATCTATTTGTTGCCTCCCATATGTGCCCTGACCCGGGATCGAACCCACAATCTAGGTATGTGCCCTGACTGGGACTTGAACCCGCAATCTTTTGGTGTATGGGATGATGCGCCAACCAATGGAGCCACACCAGCCAGGGCTCTTGCTTAGTTTTTGTTTGTTTTTGTTTTGTTTAGTGTTTTTGCCTTTTCAGGATTTTCCCCTTTCTCTTTATGTTTTGACTTTCCTCCCTCCCCTTTCAGATCTCTACGCTCTTTTCCTTCTATTTTCATTGCGTAGTGGTATTGTTCTCAGTACTTTCACTTCATATGTTGGCAGATGCTGGAACCCCCTAGAGAAGCTGACCATAATCTGGACATTATTTTAAATCTGAAATGACTCTTTATGGCACAGCCTAAGCAAGTGCTGGGTTGGTTCAAATCCAGTGATTGTAACTAGAAGGAACCCATCTTCCCCCAGCCTTACTCATTGTGAAAAATCACATTACAGCATTCAAAGACTTTTTAATAAATACTGTAATCCTATCCCTCATCCAGTCCTCATCTTTCCTACTCTCTTCTCTTTTGCTGCGTTCACATTTGTTCTTCTATATGATCATACATGTAATGGTGTCATTTTCATGTTTCTTTGCTCACTAAATCAACAGGTTTGCGTACTGCTTCCTCTCTTCATGCGGTAAGACACCAACACATTGCCCTGGCCAATGTGGCTTGATTGGACATTGTCCCATGCACCAAAAGGTTGCTGATTCAATTCCCAGTCAGGGCACATGCCCAGGTTTCGGGCTCAATTCCCAGTAGGGAGTATGCAGGAGGCAACCGATCAATGTTTCACTCTCACATTGATGTTTTATATTCTCCCTCTCCCTCTCTCTCTAAAAATCAATTAAAAAATCTTAAAAAAACAAACAAACCACCAACATGTATCAGCCTTTGTAGCCCACATCTTAGTGGCTGCTTAATTCCTTCCCAGCTGCCACCTCCCCTGGTTACCGTCTCCTCCCCATTGGGGTGGGCTCACTGGAAGAGAGGTCCTGGACATGGTGGGAAGTGCTATGGTTCAGCTACCAACCAGGATGGATCCAGGTGTGGCCTTGACTTGCCACATTATACTGGACAAGACACTTAACAGCAGTGTCTTGGGGATTTAATATCCAGAATGTGGAGTATTTTGTGCTGAGCTGAGGATTTTGAACTTCCTGCCTATCATAGTGGGAGTGATCACTGGCCAGCTCTCTTCCAGCGGGGGCCAGCCAGTATGCATTTCTGCATAGTCCCTCGGTGGCACAGGGAGATGAAACCTGGGGCTGGGAAACTGATCTGAAGCTTGCGTGTCTGGTGATTCATGATGACGTGCAGAGACTCCTGTTCTGACTCTGGAGCCAGAGAACAATCTCAAAGGATGAGGGTGTCTTTCTCTGAGCTCCCAGACACATTGAATCCCATAGTTCAGCACATGGGAATCGAGTCTGGGCTGTCACTCCTGCCTGAGCAACCATGTTGTTGGCACAGAAATTGGGACTTATTAAAGAGCATTAGCATTTCCTTTTTCTAAATTGAGTAAGTGTAGTAACTGTGTCTGAAAATAAACGGCAGTCCATGCATAGAGGACGTTTATAAAGTGCATATATTTTATTTTTCACTATTGTATATTTTGGTAATGACAAAATTGAGGGATATGTCCACTTTTAACCACTGTCTGGTTTTGTTTACAGATTCCCACTGGAAATCCATTATATGAATCTTATTACAAGCAGGTAAGTTTCACTGGTATCTTTTTGGATGGAACTAGAGAGTGAGTGACCCAGAGAGCACAGCCCTGTATTGAAGCCTGGCATGGCTTCTGGTCCCTTCTGTTCTCTGGATTATCAGCCCAGTTAGCGTGGTGGGTGCTGCCTTATCTGCTGTTCTGCTTCCTGAAGCTGCATTTCAGTGTTGCTCCCCCATTGCAGGTAGACCCAGCATACACAGGGAGAGTTGGAGCCAGTGAAGCTGCACTTTTTCTGAAGAAGTCTGGACTCTCAGACATTATCCTTGGGAAGGTACGTCAAGACTGAGGGTGATTTCTGTGACTGCCCTTGGGCCTCCCCTAGCAGGTGGAAGGCTACCCTCTATAGACCTCTTTTCTTGGGGACAGGCCTCCTGTGCACTCCTGAGTGAACAGACTACTGCCAGCCTCTCAGCGCTGTAATAGGTGGGTCCACATGCTCTGGTGGCAGGTGCCACCAGCTGCTTAGGTAGCAGGCAGTAGGCCTGAACATTTTAGAGGTCTCCCATCCAAGTACTAACCAGGCCCGACCCTGCTTAGCTTCTGAGATCAGACGAGATCGGGCGCGTTCAGGAAGATATGGCCATAGACAGGCCTGAGTATTTTAGAGGTCTTAACAGCTTATGGATTTATGTCAGCCTGGGAGCCGAATGGACCTGGGTGTTCTTGGTACCTGGATGTTCTCTGGACCTGGGTGTTCTTGGGGCTCTGCCACAGACTGGTGGAGGGAGGGGCATAGGTCATTTATCTGCTATGAGTTGGGGATTGCTCTGGCCTTCCCTTAAGGCCTACATATAACGATGGTGGCTCCTGTTTTGTGAATAAGTGGGCAGTGATCAGCAGTCTCACTCATGAGAATCTTTGTTTCTGCAGATATGGGACTTGGCCGACCCAGAAGGTAAAGGGTTCTTGGACAAACAGGTATATACACGTATCATCAGACCAAGTGGAAGGGCTGGGCCAGAGCCCCAGGCTGGCCACCTCTGTACTTCCTTCCTGTTCGTACCACTGACGTGTCACTAGTCAAAAGTGCAGTTGTCAAATTGTTAAAATGGGAAGGTTTTCTTTCTGAATAAAGGCCTTTCGTTGAACATTTGGAGCCATCTTTCATGGGTAGCATATCTTCATATTTTGTGTACTTACAAATAATTAAAATGTTTTCAAAAACATTTTATTGAAATAACTTCAGACTCTCATGGAAGTTGCAGAGATAGTTCAGAGTTCCTGTGTTTCCTATCTCAGCTCCCCCAGTGAGAGCAGCTTATGTCATTGTGGCACAGTGTTCAGAGCCAGGGCAGCACTAGGCCAGTGAGAGCTGACCAGTTTTACAAGCACTTCTTTGGGGGGGGGTTTTGTGTGTAGTTCTGTATCATTTTATCACTTGCATAGATTCAGGTAACCATCACCACAGTCAGGACATAGACCTGCCCCAGCACCCCAGAGAATCTCTCTCCTGCTGCCCTTGGTAGTCTCTGGCAACCACTGGTTCCTTCTCCATTTCAATTTCATCATTTTGAGAATATTCTATAAATGGATATTTATAGTACTTAGAAATGATTCTAAATGGTCATATTTTAATTTAGTTCAGCATTCCCCTAACCTACATTCCAAAGGATGTTGTTCCTGGTGTCTCACAGTCCAGGATCTGATCCATCTGGAAAGCATCATTCACTATTCCTTCCTTCCTTGAGATTCACACTGTGCATCTGCCTGTATAAGGTCTGAGAATCCTCAATGGAAAGAAGCCTATTACCTTTTCCTAATTTAGTTCCCCCAAACTTACGTCCCCTTTACACTCTACATGGACATTCTGTGGCCAGCAGCCTGAGGAAGACTGATTTATTGCTTATCACTTTTAAGACACTTTTTAAACTGTAATTCTAGCTTTAAAAACAGTCCATGTTCTTGGTCCAGTTGATCAATTAAAAAATTAGGTGGTGCTGTGAGTCCACTAAGCCTGTGGTGTGGTTCATTCAGGGTTAGGAGGAGGGCAGGGAGGAGCCAAGGCTACTGACTGCTAGTTCAGGTCCTTTGTCCCTGCATGGGAGGTGCAGTCCACCTTAGGCCATGACAGATGGAGGTGGGTGGGTGAGGGACCCCCTGTTCAGTGAGGCCAGCCAAGGGGATCACAGTGAATCCCGAATGTAAATTCCCAAACAGCTGTGTCTATTTAAAATCATTTTTAAAAAGTCAAGTATATGAACCGCAATTCATAGTGTTAAGCTTGCTAGTTATATGATGTAGCATTTCCTAAGTGTTGGGAACTCATTATTTTTGAAAATACATTTTTTTGAAATTTTACAGCATTCAGAATGCAAATGGGCTGTTTTAGCATATTCATTTAAACAATGAACTGGGTAAGACCAGTTCATTTTGACACTGTAAGTGACTTTTGCACATGCAGTCTTCCTTGTTGAAGTGAACTGAAATCCCTCTTTCCCTGAAGCCTGCTGCTGCAGATAGTTCTCCCTCTGCTGCTGCTGCCCACTGGGTAGGATTTACACCTTCTCCTTTTTTGGACTTGCAGGGTTTCTATGTTGCACTGAGACTAGTGGCCTGTGCACAGAGTGGCCATGAAGTTACCTTGAGCAATCTGAATCTGAACATGCCACCTCCTAAATTCGTAAGTGTCAAAATCCTTCCAGTTTGCCTTGTAATATCACCCATCTATCAGTCTTTCTGCCTGTCTCTCTCTCTCTGTTCTCTCTCCCTTTTTTGTTGAGATGAAATTCACAAAACTGAAAATTATGAACAATTCTGTGACATTTAGTGCAATGACAATATTGTGCAACCATTACCTCTGTATAGTTCTAGAACATTTTCATCATCCCTAAAGGAAACCCTCTACCCATTAAGTAATCACTCCGCATTTCCCCTTCCTGCAGCTCCTGGCAGCAACTAATGTTTCTGTTTCTGGATGATTGTTCTAGACATTTTATGGAGTCATACATCTAGCCTCTTTCACTCAGCATAATGTCAGGATTCATCCACATTGTAGTGTGTGTCAATGCTTCATTCCTTTTTGTGGCTGAAAAAGATTGCATTTATGGCCCACCAATTTTGTTTAATCTGTTTATCTGCTGATGGACATAAAAATTCATATACAGGGATTTGTTTGCACACCTGTTTTCACTTCTTTTGGGCACATACCCAGGGAATTGCTGGGTCCTGTGGTCATTGTGTTTAACTTTTTGAGGTCTTTCCCACTTGTTTTTTAATTTTTTTAATTTTGAGAGTACATTTATTAAAGCTGGGGACAGTGAAACAAGGAAGGGCCTAGGATAGAAGAAGCAACAGGAGAAAGATTAAGTGGGGCTGCTTTGGCTCTCTAGAAACGTTATGGGAGGAAGTGAGCCAAGGTGGGGCTGCTGTCAGCTCACTGGAAAGTCAGAGAAAAGGAGACCATGGAGACAGGCTCGGGGATAAGCCTGGGATGAGCTGCCACTGCCCATTGCTCCCCTGGTTGCAAGTCTCCTGGGATCCCTTAAAGTTTAGGAGATGCACACCTGAAGAGGGAAGAAGAGGGGGAAGGGAACAGCGTGGGTGTGCGCCTGGGAGCAGGAACACACCAGTTCTTTCCCCGTTTTGAAAGCACTTTGAAATGTGTATCCTTTCCATAAACACATCCTCTTTTAATTTAATTCCATGCCACCCACAGCAGACTCTTTCTCTTTTTTCCCCAGCATGACACCAGCAGCCCTTTGATGGTCACACCACCTTCTGCAGAGGCCCATTGGGCTGTGAGGGTAAGTGACAGAGGTGGCACCCCTTGGCTTCACAGTTGTTTAGCCATTTATGATGTCTATTCAAATATTTTATGGGACAGTTGTATCACCTACTCTGTTTCAGAGTGAGTGTGCCACAGAATTTGGACAAAATACTCTTTCAAATGAAAGTCTTTGGAACAGCTGTTGCCTTTTACTATAATTGTGTATTGCCTACGAAGGCAGTCAGCTAAGTTTCAGGCATTGGATTCTGAAAATTTTACAATTTAAGTCATGCATTTCTATGTCATGTTCTGTGGTTTCTGCTGTTTGGGTTGGTTAATCAGGATAGAGGGGAAATTGTGAGAACTTGCAAGTATGAGGACCTCCAGCATGCCTTTGCTACTCTTTCTATCATTTCCAGCTAGTTTATGTGTTATCATTCTTCCTTCTCTGATGCTCTCATTACTTTTTGAACAGCTTCTGTCACCACATAAACTTTTAAGAGAGAGATGTTATCGCTAGAAAGTTGTGTTACTGCTTCTAGAAAGAAAAAAACTGAGTGGTGTCTTCTAATAAGTTTAGAATTACTCCTAAAGGAAATGCACATGGGGATGCAGAGATGGTCCCCCAGATAATGAGACCTCTTCACTCCCACTCACTGCGAGAGGATTGTCACATTTACTTACTTTTATTTGGCTTAAATACTAACATTAACAACAGTATTGCTATAAGATAAAGACTTCCCAGCCCCCAAGTGCTTCTTTCCTGTTTTTATGTAGTTGGCCTGTTCTCTCCTTGGAAAGGTTTGGATGGAGAGAGATCTGTGCAGGGACAGGGCAGGAGGAGGCCTCGTGTGACCAAGGAGTTGTGAAGTTACCTCTGAGCAATTGAGCAGTTTGCTGGTGGCGATCACAGTAGCAAAGAACTTTTTCTTTGTCTGTTGTTCAGTTGCATGGTTCCTGCTTTGAAAAAGGGCTGCATTGTCATGAAAAATGGCACCAAAGAGATCTTATTCCTTGAACATTCCTGGCCTCTTTCTGGTGGGGTTCATGTGGAGGCCTCAGCTGAGGAGCCTTCAAGGCCTTGTGGAGGGCAGGCAGGCAGGGAAGGAGTGGAGCTGGGATGGTGTAGACTGTTTTCAAGAGCGATTCCAATCAGAGAAACAGTGACAAACAAGCTTGAAGTGCCAAATGTTCTTTCTGTTGTGAGAGTTTCTAGATTTCTTGAAGTACCAAGTCATTGACCCTAACAGATCAGCAGTAGAAGCCCAATGCTTGAGGCAGACATAGGGTGTTTAGCTTCTTATTGCTCACAATGACTCGCGTGCAGTGTCTGGTCATCTTGTTTATGTTCTTTTTTTTTAAAAAAAAAATTGGTAAAACACGCATAACATAAAGTTCACCATCTTAATGATTTTTAAGCGTACATGCAGTTCAGTAGTGTTAAGTACATTCACATTGGTGTGCAGCCATCACTATCATTCATCTTTAGAACTTGTTCATCTTTTTTTTTTTTTTAATCTTCACCAGAGGATATTTTTTCCATTGCTTTTCAGAGAGAGTGGAAGGGAGGGAGGGAGAGAGAGGAGAGAGAGAAACATCGATGTGAGAGAGAAACAATTCCCCATCCCCTTCCCTCAGCCCCAAGCACCCACCATTCTACTTTCTGTCTCCGTGAGTTTGACCACTTTAGGCACCTCATATAAGTGGAAGTACACAGTATTTGTCCTTGGTGCCTGATTTATTTCACTTAGTATAATGTCCTCTAAACCCATTCATGCTATAGCATGTGTCAGAATCTCCTCTTCTTTACAATTTTGAATGATACTCCCTTGTATGTATGGACCACATTTTGCTGCTTTTTTCTTTTTTTGATGAGCACTTGTTGAGGGCGTTTTCCTACAGACCCCAGTGGCTTCGGTTTGTGGTCAGAGCAGGTGGTGAGAGGTCTTCAGTCCCCTGGTTCTAATTACCGCAGGCTCTATTTCTGCAGGAGGCAGATTGGAATCCCCCACTCAGACCTTCCTCACCAACAGCCCCCTTTCCATGCAGTCCTCATGTCATATTTCAAAATAGCAGGAGCTATGGCTCTGCCCAGACCTTCATTCTGTTAATGAGGATTTTTATTATTTGTTGTTTTCTGTTAGACACAGGGAACTTCCTAGCTTAAAGCTGATTTGGATAACTAGTTACTTAAATCTTTGGTTTACTTTTGTATTTGGTTCTTTAGTTCTGTTAGTCCTGTAGATTGAGATCCAGATTTAGTTCTTTGTCTTAAAGAACTAAAACCCATGCATGCTCTTGTCCTAGGACACAGGTGGAGTGAATTTTGTCTCCCTGGCAGTTCCTGGGATCAGATCCTCTCTCTCCCATTGATCTTGACTGCCTGATCTATGGGTATCAGAGAGAGGTTTCCTGCAAGGCATAAGTTCATTCTGGGACTACTGTAAGACTATCCTGTGCACTTAAGTGAGGCCAGGGGTGGGTCCTCGCCTGTTTTCACTGAGCTTCCAGCTCACTTTGGACTCTCCCGCAGGCCCACTTTTTTACTCACTCAGGCTATTTCTTTCCAACTAGGTGGAAGAAAAGGCAAAATTTGATGGAATTTTCGAAAGTCTATTACCCATAAATGGCTTGCTCTCTGGAGACAAAGTCAAGCCAGTCCTCATGAACTCAAAGCTGCCTCTTGATGTCCTGGGCAGGGTAAGTGGTTCTCTCACCTCCTGCTAGG
Organism: Miniopterus schreibersii; assembly: GCF_964146895.1. Lineage (NCBI taxonomy): Eukaryota > Metazoa > Chordata > Mammalia > Chiroptera > Miniopteridae > Miniopterus > Miniopterus schreibersii. The sequence continues at coordinate 72,795,503 of NC_138105.1, read as the reverse complement.
CTCCTGAATTCTGTTGAATTCCATGTTTGGTCTCCACGAACACACACTAGGCTTTACACATGGCTTCTTCAGGGGCCTTTGTAAGAACCCATGTGGATGAAGCACTTGCAGGAGCCAGGTTGGCTCAGGGCCTCACGAGTGTGGCTTACATACTTCCCAGCCTTTGGGAAGATGCTGCTATGGCTTATTGCACATGTGGGGAAGCAGCCTCAGAAATGAACTTGCTGCCCAGACGGGCAGAGCTGGGACTCAAACCCAGACCTAGGATTTGCCCATCTCAGTTGCACTTCCAGGGAGAAGTCTAGGAGCATATATTGGTATCATTTCTTTTTTGTTTTTTTTTAAAGGTAAGATTTCCTTTTTTTAATTAAAAAAGTTTTTTTTTATTGATTTTAGAGAGAGGGAGAGAGAGAAGGAAACATCAATGTGAGAGAGAAATCAATCAGTTGCCTCTTGCATGTGCCCTGACGGGATCAAACCTGCAACCTGGGTATGTGCCCTGAACCTGCCACCTTTTGGTGTATGGGATGATGCTCCAACCAACTGAGCCATCTGGCTAGAACTCTTTTCTTTTTTTAATGACTTTTTTGGCCTCAGGTAAAGGTACTTTCAATTTTGCAAGTTTAGAAAAAAATTTATGCACTCCCTTTAAAAAAAAAGTCTCAATTTTGTTTCAAGTAAAAATACAAGTTTTTTAGATACAGTTTTGTCTCCCAGACTGTTTTCCCTCTGCTGAGGTTTGTGTTATGGCCCTGGTATTTGCTCTGTGCATAAAGACTGGTTCTACAAAGTTTTTCTTTGTGCTGAGTTTCCTGCTCTGGATTCAGAGGGAATGGTGGTTGTGTCTGTCTGGATGGGATTGCTGTGATTTGGCAGGCACAGGTCCAGAGTAGCAGGACCAAGTGTAACCTCTGTTGCTTCAGTCCCCTACAGGTGCTGCTTCTAAACTAGGCCTTGTGCTGAGCACTGGGAAGATGGGGATGAAATTAGGTACAATTAGGAGGTCAATAAATAAATGATGGTTAATATTCTCATATTTATTTATTGACGGCTTAGTATGCACCATATCCTGTTCTAGCACTTTGCGTGAATGAAGCCATTGAGTACTTGCAGCCACCAATATTTGGATGGTGTCACCCCTGCTTTCCAGATGAGGAAATGGGGGCCTTAAGAGTGACCGGTAAATCACCCACAGTTGCACAGAGAAGGGAACAATGCCCTGGGTGGTCTCCAGAATCGCCACTCTTCTCTGGTGCTCCCCACCCTCCACTGTCCAGTGAGGACAGGAGTAGAGGGAGGTGCCTGACTTATCTGAGCAGAGGGATACATTGCAGGCAGGGAAGGCCTCCTAAAGGAGGTGCCCCTGGGTGGTGTCCTCCAGATGTGTGGCAGACTACAGGTTGAGAAGGCCAGGCACGTGGCAGCATAATTAGAGGCAGCCTGGCATGCTGGGTAGTGTAATTCTGCCCCCAGGGGACATTGAGCAATGTCTTGAGATAGTTTTGGTTGTCCCACTTGGGTCAGGTGCTGTTGGCATCATGTGGATGGAGGCCAGAGATGCTGCACGAAACCCTGCAGTGCCTTGGATGCCCCACAAAGAATGATCTGGCTCATGTCAGTGGGAAAGCCCTGGGCACAGAGGACTGTGAGGGTAGGAAGGCCTATTCCTGTCCTGGTTCCCCCGCACATATACTGTATCTTTGGGAAGGTTACTCTTCTGATGCCTCTGCTTCCTAAATTGAAAAGGCATAAAGCACTCAACCCAGTACTGAACACCTTTATTTTTTTATTTTTTACTAACATTTGGAAATTCCACTAAGTCATCAGTACTAGTTATACTAAAGCTTTAAAATTAGCTCATGTCTTATGAAAATGGTTTCATTATTAAAATTTCTTTTAGCCTGGCCGGGCATGGCTCAGCAGTTGAAATTAAAAAAAAAAAATTTTTTTTTAGCCATTTTCAAGGACCTTAATAACTTCAATGTCTTTAAGGCTTGTAACATGGCTTTATTATTGCCAGCTTTCCTGAACACCTTTATTTATTTATTTATTTATTTTTTAATTTATTTATAAAAAATATATCTTTATTGATTTCAGGTTGAGGGAAAGAGAGAGGGTTGAAACATCAATGATGATAGAGTGGCTGCCTCCTGCATTCCCCTGACTGGGGATCGAGTCCACAACCCGGGCATATGCCCTGACCGAGAATTGAACCGCGATCTCCTAGATCCTAGCTTGATGCTCAGCCACTGAGCCATGCCTAGCTGGGCTCCTGAACACCTTTAAAAAGGCATCCCTATGCTTGAGAGGACTATAAATACTTTGGGGTCCTTAAAGGTCAAGGTGGAGTTCCAGGAGGCTGTGGTGCAGGATCTGTTAAGGGTACCAGGGACTCCATGTGCCAGACTGAGGAGCTGTCAGCAGGGCATGGTGGGCTCAAAGTTCATTCTAAAGCAGTACCTGTGGTAACCCTGGGGACAGAATTCAAGGCAGCGAGGCAAGCTGGAGGCTCTGGCCTCTGGAATATTTGAGAGGTCATAGCCAAGGACACAGCAGTGTGGAGAGGAGGACTCACATGTGAGAAACTCCCCTGGACTGAAGTTCCTAATGATTGATGGGGGTGGGTAGGGGTACCAGCACATAAAGCATCTCATATGGACTCTTGGGTGTCCATTTAGCTCTGGGCAGTGGTGCTATGCCTGGTGTTGTCCAAGTCAAGCAGGCCTGCTGGTCTGGGGCAGTTGACTTGGGTCAGTGTCTCAATTGTGCTTTAAAAAATCTGGCATGTGGCCTTTTTCTAGGAACTCATACCTGGTCTTCAGGTGCTAGGTGGGCCTAGCACATTCCATGGCACCTGACTCACCATCTGCTGATGGGAGAGGAGATAAGACACCACAGACCTGCTCAACCACATGCCCACCGCCCTGTGCATCAAGAATGGGGGTGGGAGCTGGTTTGTGTTTGCAAGTGGGGGTGTGTGTGTGTGTCTTATGTTTAGAGCAACACCTGTGCCAAAACCAAACTATCTTTTCTAAGATTTCTTTGTAAGGTGATAGAGAAAAATATCAGAGAGGATGTGATTATAATCATGGTAATTTGTTAGAGAAAATGAGCATAATACGACAGAATGGTTCTTGGAACTTATAACACTTCATTGGATGATGGTTTTTCAGAGAACCTGCAGAGTGGTTCTTAATACATTTTGGTTGCCTTATTTTAATTCTGCCATGCACTCAGAATCTGAGTTCTGGTGGTCTCACTTGATGCACACCAAGTGCATCTCCTGTAAGCCTTGGTACTCCCTGTCCCCCAGGAAGCCTTGGTACCTCCCCCAGTAAGCCTTGCTGCTCTTTCCCTTGCAGGTCTGGGACCTCAGTGACATTGACAAGGACGGACACCTGGACAGAGATGAGTTTGCTGTGGTAGGCCCCTGCTGTGACTCTCCTTCCCCACTCTGTTGTGCCTCTTCTTTAATTTTTAAAAGTGTTTATTTTGACATAATTTAGATTTAAAGAAAAGTTACAGTAATACAGAGAATTCTTCTGAATACCCTTCACTGAGATTCTCCAGTGTTACTATTTTGTCACATTTGTCTTTTTTCTTCCCTTTCTTCCTCTCTTTATGAGTATCTATATATATGTGTACACATCCATGAATTTTTCCTTTGAACCATTTTGGAGTAAGTTGCAGATGCAATACCTTTTAAACCCAAAATACTTCTGTGTATATTTCCTAAAACCAAGGAATTTTCTTACATAACCACTTATTTCAAAATCAGGAAATGAACTTTGACATTATTTAACTTATTATAGTAATTATTATTATAGGTTATATCTTATATATTACTATATTTATTATATCATCTAGTATCTAATCTAAGGATATTATTCATATTTTTGCCAGTTGTCCCCAAAAGTAGTGAAAGAGACTCCAGCCTGGTGTGTTATATTCTATAGCCCTGTCTCTTTTGTGTCCTCTAATCTGAGGCAGCTCTGTCAGTATTCATGTTTCACGGCCACTTGGGCATTTGAAGAGTACATTTTGTAGCGTGTCCCTTATCTTTTGTTCCCTCTGATGATCCAGGCACTTTCATGGGGTAGTACCGCACGGAGGTGATGAGTGTTCTCTGGGGTATCCATAGGATGTGTGATGTCTTACGACATGTCACCTATAGGATGTGTGATGTCTTATTACATGTCATTACAACAGTGTCAATTCTTGATTGAGGTCAGGGTGGAGGCTAGGGTTTCTCCCTGTAATTACTCTTTTTCTTTGTGCTCAGTCTCTTGTGAGAGACACATGAACACCCTGATACCCCTCCGATTCTCACCTGCTAATTCTCCCATCCTCCCAGGGGTCTTGCCTACATCAGTTAGGATTCTGGTGCTTGCAGGTGGTGATCTTGTAATTCCATCATTCCTTGTGCATTTTCTAGCTAGCCTTCTGCTGTCAGGAATTTGTTTGTATCAGAGTGGACCAATGGATGTGTCCTCTGCTCCACAGTTTATATTCTTTACTATCCTGACTTATTCTGCCCAGTGGGAGTTCCTCGAAGCTGACTCCTTTGTCCTTTGATCACATCCTATCATTCTCTGACCAGTTGCTTCCTCATGGCATATTAAGACACTCCTGGCTCCCCTGTATCAGCCTTTTTTCCCAGGGAATCCCAGTCCTTGTAGCGGAGAATGGTGTTGGAAACCAGGATCTGGGCACTGGGGTGTAGGTGCCCCAGCACACCAACATCTGCTCCACATCGGCTTCTGTCCATGCCTAACTCAGGCACTCTCACCCTCTCCTCCTTTTAGTGACAGCAGTGGAGCTGTGTGTAGATAAAGCTCTTCTGTCCTATTTGCTACCTTCCCATGTAGCTGCCCTCCCTCTACACCCCTATAGCAACCCACCTGCCTCTTCAGCTGCCCAGTGGGCTGGGCTGACCTCCCCTTGAGCCTCCCCTCCTCATCCTGTGCACCTGTCAGTCTGTCCCTCCTTTTCTTCCTCTCTTCCTGCCACTTCACTCCCACATTGGATCTTTCTCTCCCGTTCATGGGATTTATTCACTCGCTTCATTCCATTAAATTTCAAACAAAGAATAAAGTATCCCCTTGTAGTTAAGGGCAAGGCTTTAATAAACAATAATTAAGTTCAGCCCCTCCCCCCAAAAAAGAACAAAATTAAAACAACACGATTGTGAATATCTGGGAATACCCAACCCCATATCCCTAAGATATTACTTCTGTTCTAGGAATTCTAAACATCTTTAAATATTTAAATGATTTTACAACATATGCATGAATTGAAGCTTCTTACTCTCTTTATTATGTGTATAAAGCCTTTGAGATTTTAAACTCTAGGTGAAATCTAAATCGTTTTATAAGGGAATTACAGATTTCTCTTACCATTCTCCTTATAACCCCTTACATCCAACAAGCACTCAGTGGTGTTTTCCCCACAAGTCAACTCTGTTCTGCCTTTTCACTTTTGAGCATTTTCCATGTTTCTCCATCATTCTGTTGTTTTCACTTGTTGTTCATTATTATTATTATTTTGTGTGTGTAGTAAAATATAGCATAAAATTTACCATTTTAACCATTTTTAAGTGTGCAATTCAGTGGCATTAAGTACATTCACCTTGCTGTGCCACCAACACCACGTCCATCTCCAGAACTTACTACACCTTGCAAAACCGAAACCCTGCCCCTATTTAAACTCCCCAGCCTCCTCCCCTAGCCCCCTCATTATTTATTTTTTATGTTTCTTTTGATTGCACTTGACTTAAAGTTTTCATATCATTGAAATGCCCTTGGAGTGGTCCTCAGGAATGGGGTGATTGGCCCAAAGTGAACCTGGAATGGGCCTCTGTCTTCTCACAGCTTCATGAGCCCCGAGTCTCCCTTTTTGTTTTGTTTTTATCATTTCTCATCGTGTCAGCCAAGATTTATGTTCTTTTATAAATGGGTCTTAGAATTGTATCATTTTGTGTTCTTTTCTTCACCAGCTGGTGTAAAATTTGTCAGTCTTATAGTTACCTACCTGTATTAAGGATCTGTTCTCTATGCAAATAGCAACTTAAAAAATAGTTTGAAGTGAGGAGGGTTATAATTGTGGTTTTGTGTGTGTTTTTTGTTTTAATGGTTTTGTTACATTTTTTAAAAATATATGTTTTTATTGATTTCAGAGTGAGGAAGGAAGAGGGAGAGAGAAATAGAAACATCAATGATGAGAGAGAGTCATTGATGGGCTGCCTCCCGCACCCTCCCTACCCGAGATTGAGCCCACAACCCAGGCATGTGCCCTGACCAGGAATTGAATTGTGACCTCCTAGTTTATAAGTCATCGCTCAACCACTGAGGCACTCTGGCCAGGCTGTGATTTTGTTTTCCTGAATTAAAAAAAAATAAATTATATTTATTGTTGAAGGTATTACAGATGTGCCCTTTTGGTTTTGTTACATTTTAAAATAAACTTTTAATCTTTGTTTTAGACAAAGTTTCCATTCCCTACCTCCCTCAAACAGGAGATCCACCTGTCCTGGGCACAGCGCCCTTTCTTGTAGTTTTCTGTGTCTCTGGAATATCTTGAAGTAAACACAGCTCTCGTGGTGTGTTCTTTAGACTTCCAAATTCCAATATTTTGGAAGTTGTCAGCCCTGGAGCCGGTCACCCTCCTATGTAGTGAAGGGACATGTGTGGAGTTTGGCATGATCTACTTCCTTTTGTACTCATTCAGTCTCACATGATTACACAAATGTCTTGGAAAATTTTACATTGGAAGTATAGCTGATTAGAAGAGGTTTATTTTTACTTGTTCAGTTTAGAAGTGACCTAAAAAAAGAATAATCTTTGTCTTGTCACTGCATTCCCTGATGGAGCTGCCCTCTGTCGTACCTCTGCCTGGCAACCTGAACATGATTCTCTTTTGCGCTTACAGGCCATGCACTTGGTGTACCGAGCCCTTGAGAAGGAGCCTGTGCCCTCCGTCCTGCCCCCATCCCTCATCCCACCCTCTAAGAGAAAGAAGACAGTATTCCCAGGTGCTGTGCCCGTTTTGCCCGCTAGCCCCCCGCCCAAAGACAGCCTCCGCTCCACGCCTTCCCATGGCAGTGTCAGCAGCCTAAACAGCACAGGAAGCTTGTCTCCCAAGCACAGTATCAAGCAAACACAGGTATGGTACCCTCTGTGTGCGTGGCCACTTCTCAGCACAGCCATTTTCATGTGTAGAGCCCCAGCAAGATGTTTCTTGGAAGCAAGTACTTTGTGACCCCCAAAAGCAATGATTATGATTAAATTAAAAATATTTGTGCCCGGCCGGGCGTGGCTCAGCGGTTGAGCGTCGACCTGGGATCCAGGCAATCAGGGTTCAATTCCCGGTCAGGGCACATGCCCGGCTTGTGAGCTCAATCAATGACTCTCTCATTATTGATGTTTCTATCTCTCTCCTTTTCCTTCCCTCTCTCTGGAATCAATAAAGATATATTTTTAAAAAAAATAAAAAAATATTTGTGATAGGTTTTTCAGTCCATTTGGGCTGCTGTACCATAATACCATAGACTAGGTGGTTTATAAACAACAGACATTATATCTCATTGTTTTGGAGGTTGGAAGCCTCCAAGGCATGGGCAGATTGGGCAGACTGTGAGGGCTTTCTGGTTTACAGGCAGCCATCTTCTTGCTGCGTCCTCACATGGTGGAAGGGGCTAGGTAACTCTCTGGGGTCCCTTTTATAAGGGCACTAATCCCATTCATGAGAGCTCTACCCTCATGACCTAATTACCTTTCAAAGGCCCCACCTTCTAACACCATCACATTGGGGTTAGGGTTTCAACATATGACTTTAGGGGTACACAAACATCCAGTTCATAGCAACAGGGATTCCGAATTAACTTTCTCATTCACTTGCATATAAATACCATCCTTCTTCATACACACCCAGTAAGTTCCCACTTTGGGCAGGCCCTCTCCTCAGTTCTCTATCCCTCCTGCTTCATACAGTCCCTCTCCTGGGAGGGGTGTCCCCAGATTGCACTGTGGCACATTGCTTAGTGAGCCTTCTGCTAATGGGGTACCTCATCAGGGAGCCTGGCTTGACCACACCATTACCCAGCAATCCCCAGGTCCTGCCTACTCAACTGTTCTCCTCCCTCTGCCCCACATTCTTCTAAATTATTTTTATTGATTTTTAGAGAGAGTAAAAGAGAGAGGAAAAACATCGATTTATTATTCCATTTATTTATTTATGCATTCATTGGTTCTTGTACGTGCCCTGAATGGGGATCAAACCTAAAACTTTGGCTTATTGGGACGATGCTCTAACCAACTGAGCTACTTGGCCTGGGCTACCCCACATTTTTCTAGATTTTCATACCTTCTATTGGTCTCTTTTATATGGTCTATTTACATACACCCTGTAGCTTCATGAGAGCAGAGCTGGTCTTGGTTATAATCTCACTATCTAGAACAATCTCTGGTACTTTGATGTTCAGTGAATGTATGTTGAATGATTAGGTGAGTGAGAGACATCCATCTCATGTTAGGAAGACACATGGGGAGGTTCAGACTCTCTGCATGTACAGTAGCATCTTATGTATCAAAAAGATGTTTTTCTGGCAAATGCAGCATCTTTATAAAAGGATACCTATGAGATTGTCTAAAATGTGCAAGAACATGAACTTGAGTTACATCTTCGCTTTCTGCCTCATTTGTGGTTTCAAAGACAAAGTAATGAATGTAACAAGCAGGCCAGCCAACACCACCATGCAACTTCATCATATGATGAAAATGAGAAGTGCATAATCAGACAGTGATTTCTTTTGTTCATGACATATTTTTAAAGTTAAACCTCTGACTCAGGAGGCTGATTTTCCAGGAGTTCATAGAACACAGCTTTACACCCTAGAGTGTAAAAAAAAGATCAGCCCAGCTGGTGGCTCAATGTTGAGCATTGACCCATGCACCAAAGAGGTCCCTGGGTTTGATTACCAGTCAGGGCACATGCTTAGGTTGTGGGCTTGATCCTCAGTAGGGGGTGACAGGAGGCAGCCCATCCGTGTTGATGTTTCTCTCTCATCGATGTTTCTATCTCTCTCTAAAAATCAATAATAATATATATATGTGTGATTATGTATACGTATATATATAGGAGATCAGAGAGGGTCAGGTGGCTTGGTCATGAGGCTAATGCAGCTCCTGTAAGTGCCCTGGCCAGGTGGAGGGTATGGCTTACAGCTTTTAACCTCTGGTTGGTGAATTTTGTGTGGCTGTCTGCTAAGAAGCCTGTGTCTAGATGGCCCAGCCAGATATCTTTAACAGCTCTCCAGCCAAGTCCAGAGTGTTTTGGAGGTCTTGTGGGAGAGAGTGCCACAGTGACTGTGGGACAGGCCTCTGCCCTTATGGGAAAGCAAGTGATAAGTAAATAAATAAACTAAGGAAAGTTTGACAGTCATGAAAAACCAGGACAGGGCCTGGCCTGGAAATGTCTGGGTGAATAGGGGGGCATGCTTCTGCAGATGGGGCCAGCTGGACAGTCACTGATGAAGTGATTTCTCAGCTAAAATCTGCATGACAAGAAGCTATCAGAGGGCTAGTCTGTGCCAGGGCTCCGGGGTCTGAAGTGGGAGCACTTGGTGTGTTCTAGAAATGGAAAATGTCAGGGCAAGGTAAACAAGGGGACAGAGAGGGGGTGAGGCTGGTTATTTAGACCTGTACCAACTGTTGTTTTCCAAGACAACCTAGCACCTCTGTAGTCTGCAGAATTCTTGCCAAGAGTTCTTTTTTTTGTTCTTAACCCTTACCGGAAGATATTTTCTCCACTGATTTTAGAAAGTGGAGAGGAGGATGGGAGGGGGGAGAGAGTGAGAAAACATCGATGTGAGAGAGACACATCGATTGGTTACCTTCCACACATGACCCTTTGGTGGGTGGGCTGACGCTCCAACCACTGAGCAACACTAGCCAGGGCTTGTCAAGAGTTCTTAAACTAGACCGATTTTGCCAGTGGCCTCTGCTAGGGACAGAGGTGGGCGTGGGAGGGTGTTTCCCCTTCAGGAATAGGGCCAACTGGACAAATTACAGATATGAGAATGGGCATTTCTGGGGACTCATAGTCACCATGCTCCCTCTCACCACTTCTATCATCTCCAGATCAGCAATGCCCTGTCTGGGGCTCCCCCAAGGGCCACCTGGTCTTGCCTTCATGGCCAGATGTGGGGTGAAGCTCTTTCTAGCCACCAGGGTTTGTTCTCATTCACTGGGGGCCTGTGGCTACTGAGCCAGCCTTAAACCCAGCTTAGAGGAAGCCTATCCTGTATGGATTTGTAGCCAAGCAGGCATCAGGATTTTGCTGTTGACATGCTCCGATACCCCAGAAATCAGGCAGCAAGGTCATTCTCTTTGTGCAGCAAATGTCAGGACTTGTCCCAGACAGAAACCATTCTCCTCAGCTTAACCTGTCTGACCCACTGTTACTTCTTCCTTGGGTCTCTTGGTGTCTGAGGTTTAGCTTGCTCCCATTTGACTTAAGACAGCAAGCCTCTTACGCACTAGAGCTCCTGTATGTGCATCTCCTCTGACCCTATTCCACAGCAGATGGGAAGCAGCTTGCAAGAGTCACATAATGTGATAAATAAAATGTAGGTCTGTCTTGCTGCCTGAAGTCTCTCTATTAGAGCCCTTGCTTTTTAAAAAATATATATATTTTTTATTGAGTTCACAGAAAGGAAGGGAGAGGGAAAGATAGACACAACAATGATGAGAGAAAGTCATTGATCATCTGCCTCCTGCATGCCCCCTACTGGGGATCAAGCCTATAATCCGGGCATGTGCCCTGACAAAATGGAATGGAACTGTGACCTCCTGGTTCTTGGGTCAACGCTTAACCACTGAGCCACACCAGCTGAGAGCCCTTGCTTTTTTATTTCAGTCCCTAGATTCTGATAAGTTTCCTGATTAATTCCTTGCTGTACTAAGTTATTCTACTTCCTATCCAAAACCCTGAACTGAAACAATATGGGTGACATGGTGCCCTGGCTTCCCAACCTCACTTTGTGGATCCCTGGTACTCACATCAGGATCCTGGTAGAGTTGGGATAATGAAGGAGACCTATTTAGGAAAAGCAGATGAGGAAAAACTTCTTTAGGAAAAGGGGCAGAGATGCTGTGGACCTTGGTGCCAGGAGCATGCCAAAGGTCAGAGGTGATACATCTAGAATTAGCAATTGAAGGGGCCTATCCCCAAGCATCCAAGGGGCATGAAGCCCCTGAATTAGGAGTTGCATAGGCCCTAGTAGACCCTTGGTGGCATTCGTCCTTCTTAAGTAAACTTGAACAGGCAGTGTGAGGCCAAGCTCCACATATGCTAAAGTCACACTGCATTGGTCTGCCAGAGCAGCTCCCTCCCTTGAGAGTCCTGGGCATGCTCGTTAGTTGTTCCCTGTCAGGGCTGTGCACATGTTGACACCTCACAGGGGGACTTCTGTGTCACATAGAGTCAGGGCAGAGACAAAGGTTGGAGTACAGAATCCTGACATTATGGGTATCAAGACATCCCTGGCAGCTGCAAAGTAGTGTTTGCAGACAGAAGATGGCAGACCAGGAAGGCTGGCGTAAGAGCTGGGCCAATTCTCAGGAGACATGCCTTCCATCTCCCATCTCCTTTGTGTGGTCAGGAGGGTCTTGCCCAACACATTCGAAGCCTCTCCTGGAAGATTACTGGCAGTGGAGGTGGAAGAACTGTTGGTGGTCAGCCCTGCTGGGTCTTTGCCTCCCTCTCAGCACAAGGAGAGGGTGGTGCTGTGATGGGGTGCAACGAGGTGCAGGCTGGCCACTGGCTGAGATTGACCGAGTTGGTATTAAACTCAGCCTCAGTTTCCCCTATTACAGAACTGGGATCCTGTCTGCCCTCTCAGCTCATGGAGTCCTGAGGAGGATTTTCTACTAAAATGCATGTTGATGCACTTTAATACTGTATATTTGTAGGTTATGAAAAGTTTGAGGATTAACCATTGGAAAAAAACCCTTTCAGCCAACAGTAAACTGGGTGGTGCCAGTGGCAGACAAGATGCGCTTTGATGAGATATTCCTGAAGACTGACCTGGACCTGGATGGCTATGTGAGTGGCCAGGAGGTGAAGGAGATCTTCATGCACTCTGGCCTCAACCAGAACCTTCTAGCACACATATGGTAAGGACAGATGGACATCCGCTCCTCAGTATTTGGGCCTCACTGTGTGAAAGTAATGGCTATGGGTGGCTCAAAGGGACCCCGTGGAAATGAGGCTGTGTGTATGAAGCACTGGAGGGATAAGCAAGACAGGAGGGTGTGGCAGTCAGGGGTGGTCAGGGTGCCTCCTCAGCCCTGCACAGGCCTCTGTGTCTATCACTTAGTTTATTCTCGCCAGGCTGATGGGGGCTGAGCAAGGTACAGGTGTAAAGGCCTATACCCTGTATTTCGTGCATGTCATTTCACTTTCCACCAGGTGGACTGTCTTGTCCCCCTACAGAGCTCTGGGATGGCCTGCTTGAATGGCTAGGACCAGTTCTTGCTAGTGATTATGCTGGTTCTAGTGGGAGGTCCAGCCTTCATCACAGTTTGTTGGGTGGAGGCACTTGGCCCTGCCACCTCTGGGGGAATATGCAATAAGGATTCTGAAGGCTCCAGTGGGGCCAGCCTGGGCAGTGAAGGTTGTAGTTGCCTGCCCTAGAGACCATGCCCTATGCAGGTCAGTTACTGGGCATGCTGTGGTAAGACTGGTCTGCACCTCAGGGCTGGGTTGAGGAGCAGGCCTCACTCACACTTTCCTCTGGGGCCAGGCAGAGCAATGTTCACATCACTGGGGTGGCTCCTTTTATAACTGGCCAGTGGTGAGTGTCACTTCCTAGCTTTGTCCTCTAGAGCTCAAGACCTTAGGGAGCTTCACTTGGGAATTATAAGGAGAGAATTTTCATGTAATTCTGGAGAGATGAGTTCTTCAAGTAGAGTAGTAATTCCATGTTGTAAAGTGAGGCCTCTTCCCAGGAAGTGGGTCGTGCCATCCTCAGGAATGCATGACACCCACAGTCAGGCACAAAACAGCTGGGGGATTCCCAGCTGCAGCCCCTTCAGATCCAGTGTCCCCTTTATCACTTGAAATGGATGTATACAGAATTCAAAGGTAGCGACATGATGACCCCCGATCATTACTTAAAGGGACAATGCAAAGGAAGAAATTTATAATGTATTCCCCAACCTGTAAGTGGTATAACAACTCGTAAAATGACACAATGAAATCACAAATACTCTTGGATTAAAGAAGGAATGCAGCCCGGCCGGGCGTGGCTCAGTGGTTGAGCATCAACCTAGGATCCAGGAGATCGGGGTTCGATTCCCAGTCAGGGCACATCCCCGGGTTGCGGGCTTGATCCCCAATCAGGGGCATGCAGGAGGCTAGTCGATCAATGACTCTCCCATCATTGATGTTTCTGTCTCTCTCTTCCTCTCCCTTCCTCTCTCTCTAAAATCAATAAAGATATATTTGAAAAAAAAAAAAAGAATGCAGAGGATTGCATACAGGTAGCAAAGGGAAAGGACATACTGTGTGAGCGTGAGAGTCACCACTAGGAAAGTTAAACCACATCTAGATTAGTCTGCAGGTGGCCTGGGGAAGGGGATGTAACTGAAAGGGAGAAAACAGGGCAAGACAGGTTGCAGGGGGAAAACAGCGAGTAGGCCTTTCCCCTAACAGCACCCAGCACCTGGTCAGTCAGCATAGTGTCAGGACCAGCATGGACCCTGACAGAGCACCAGCACATGGCCTTGGAGCCCACGATCCTTGAGAGATGGGGAGGTACTGGAGAGAAGAGCCTGAGCTGCTGTGGGTGTGCAGCAGGACTGGCCCCCTCAGGTAGACCAAGTAGTTGCAGTGCGAACTTGTGCCCTCAAACTGACAAGAACGAAGACTTTTTAAAACCAGCCTTGATTAGCGACATTCAGCAGGTCTTCACACTCCCAGGCTCCCTGCGGCCCTGTTCACTGACAGTGTTTGGGCCTGAGTTTGTTCAACATTCTCAGCTCTCCTTGCTGTGCATTAGAAAATGGTCTTGTTTCTGCAGTGACTTCGCACAGTGGGAAAGAGGCTACGTGTTGAGTGGGCAGTGATTGAGTGAAGGGAAGACGTTTCTTGAAGATGTGGAGGCTGCTTCCTTACCGTTGCAAGGCTTCCCTTCCCATAGTGGCCAGCTCCTGGTTCCTGAGGGTGTCATGGAGCTATGTGCTGCCTTGCCTGTCTGGCAGGACAGCAGAAGGCCACACAGGCAGTGACACCTCAGCAGGGAGGGACTGCCCTGTGCAGCACGACCTTGCCTGGCTTTCTAGGTCCCATCCCCTCATGATGACAACCCTAATGTTGCTTCCATTGTCTCCATTGAAAACCAGTGGCCCAGGCCATTAAGATGACCCAGGCTGCAGGAATCTGATAAAGATCTGAGTGCTCACTTGGCCCAGCTTCCATTTCCATGGGAATGACTACTCTGTCCTGGACTGTTGTGTCTACCACCAACATATGATAAACATCCAGGAGGGAGCAAGCCCCCTCCTGCTCCCACAGCCCCTCATTGACCAGCCTTTGGGCAGGAAGCTCGGGTGGGAGGCCAGGCCTGATCCCCGGAGTGGGATGTTTAGAAGAATACGTGTTGTGCTATGGCCTGTTGTTCTTATCATCATCATCATCCTTTTTTTAAAAGCATGAGTCCCATGACTGGTACTCATTGCTCTGGGTGAATCCTGAATCTGAAGTCTGTGATGTGTAATTAGCGTCCCCACGTTTCTCCCAGGGCCCTGGCCGATACGAGGCAAACGGGGAAGTTAAGCAAAGACCAATTCGCATTAGCTATGTATTTCATTCAGCAGAAGGTCAGTAAAGGCATCGACCCCCCTCAGGTCCTCTCGCCGGACATGGTCCCACCCTCAGAGAGAGGCACCCCTATCCCGGTGAGTAGCCACTGGCACACCCCTGTTGTATTTGAATCTCTTCCACAGCCCGCCACCAGGTGGCGCTGGCAGCCTGTGTGAGTCTTCCCCAGGGGCCTTTGGTGTGTCTGGATGCCCAGATAGTTCCCCGGCTGGGGTGGGGGATACAGATGATTTTATTCCTCGTTCTAAGACCTACTAGTCCCTACTGTGTGGTGAGGTGAGTGTGGTAATATGTAATCCATGTTTGAATTTGGTTCCAGGACAACTCAAGTTCTCTTGGATCAGGGGAATTCACGGGTGTGAAGGAACTCGATGATATCAGTCAAGAGATCGCTCAGCTACAAAGGTATGTGAGAATGGCTTCTTCCCCTCAGATTCCGAATCTCACACAAACCCTATGCCAGGTCGTTATCAGAAGTGTTTGAGAGAGGTTTCAAAAACTCCTGGAAAGTTGACCATCACTAGTTTATTCAGCAGAAACAAAGGAACACAAATTCTTCTGAGTTTTTGAAGTGACTTAATGAGCTCGAGTATATGAGTCTTCAGTTGGAGCCAGTGTGAGCTATGGGGTCTCAGGCAGGTGGTCACCAGGCAGCACCAGCACCTCCCTCTGCCTTCCCCAAAGGCCTTGTTGTTGTCTTTGACACACAAAGGGACTATGTCTCAGGTGGCAAGTTAATGGCTTAGGACTGACAGCTGAACTGTTAGAGGGGCCTCACATCCAGGTCTCCAGCTCCATTCTTGATGCTTACTTCCTCAGTTTCCCCACATGTGAATGAGGACTTTGGACAGGGTGTTGCACTCTCAGAGTCCAGCATAAAGAAATATGCCCATTTCCTGTATGTCCCTGTGACACTCTTCAGAATGGCATCCTCTTGGGCAGTGAGCAGAAGGGCCAGAAGCACTTTGCCCTCCGCGGGAAAGAGAGTGCTTACAGGGTGGGGCAAAAGTAGGCTTACAGTTGTGAGTATGCCAAACAGTATTATCATTTATTAATTATTGTATTATTTTCCATATGAACAACTATAAGCCTACTTTTGCCCCATCCTGGATCCCACTCACAGTTGGACGCCCTCAGTGCAGCAGAGCCCTGAGAAGCAAAGGCAAGTTAGATGTCAGGTAGGACAGGTTAGGTGGGTCACAAAGCCTCAGCCTGGGCTGCCTACAGAAGCCAGACTCCCCCTTTATGCTCAGTCCAGAGGACGACTCCCATTCTTTCAGCTCCAGGAGCTGCGTTTTCCAAACCAGAGATCAACATGGGTAGCCTGGCAAGGCTGAGAGGGTCTGTGGAGACAGAGACCAGTGTCCTAGAGCCCCTGTAGGCTATTAATCAGGACTGTAGGTGGAAGAGGGTAGGGGCCTTTTAATGCAAGGGTTGGGGTCTTAGGAGGGGCACCAGTATCCGAGTCAGGCCAGGGGAGCCTCTGCAGCTGTGCAGCCTCTGATAGCTGGGAGTGCTTCTTCTCTGAAGGTGAGAGGCTGGTGTGTGCAGAGTATCTGTCTACAGGAGGCTGCGCCTGGAGTGGCCCCCAGCTGGCAGCTTTGAGAGGGATTCAGCAAGCTGTTGCTAGTGGGGGTGTGGCAACACCCACTGCCTCTCCCTTTGCAAGGTGATCCAATCATAATGGGTTGGGTCTGAAAAGGACATTGTTTGGTAGTTCTTAGGCTTGTGGAAACGAATATTCAGATGGTTTCAGTTGTTTCATTTCTGGCAGAATGTCCTAAAGAAGACCTTTTTGTGCAAGTGCCGGGTTCTGGTGAAGGAGGCAGGGTGTATTGCCAGCGATGTTCGTGCCACTGAGGCAGCCCCTTTGGGCACAATAGGAGTGTCTCAGTGCATTTGGGGCTTCTGTAATAAACTGCTATAGAATGGGGGGCTTAAACAACAGACATTTACTTCTTGAGGTTCTGAAGACTGGAAGTCCAAGATTAAGGTACCGGCAGTACATCTGGTATCTGGTGAGGTTGCCTCCTGGTTCATAGGTGGCTGTCTTTTCACTGTGCCCTCACATGGCAGATGGGATGAGAGAGCTCTCTGGGGTCTTTTTTGTAAGGGCCCTAATCCTGTTCATGAGGGCTCCATCCACTCTCATGACCTAATCATCTCACAAAGGCCCCACCTCCAAATACCATCACTTTGGGGGTTAGGGTTTCAGCATATGAATTTGGGGGGCAGGCACAAACGTTCAGTTCACAATGAGTACAGTGAGGCTGGTTTTTGCCACTGGGCGGGGGAGAGGAGCTGTGTGCAGTTGAGGAGACAGGCAGGGCCCCATTGAACACCTGGTGTGCATAGTGGCCAACCATAGCCTCCTGCAAGGGGTTAGCTGGGAGCAGCCCCAGGGACCCAAGAACCTCACTACCACTTTTTGCTGCCAGCCGTCTGGACCCCCACACCCCACTTGCATCTTCAAACTTCTTCCCATGGTTTCCCCAACCAAGCTTTGCCTTCCCATTCATGTTGTCCAGAACGTTCTTCCACCATGTCTCCCATTCACAGGCCACCTCCCTGGAGAGCCCTTTCCTTTCCTTATCCTGTTGGATTTCCTTTGTACGCCTTAGGTTGTATTTATTTGTGCATTGATTTGGCACCTTTCTTCCCCACTGGATGTGAGCTCTATGAGGGTAGGAGCTTCTTGTGGTATGTCACCAGGTCCTCAGTACTCGGTACTTCCAAGGGTAGACGCTCACTAATCAGTGAGCGAGTGAGTATAGGATTTGGAGAGGATTACTTTTTTCTTGTTGCGTAACTGATTGCCACAAATGTAACAGCTTAAAATATCCCACATTAGTGCACAGCTCTGTAGACCAGAACTCCCATAGGGCTTGACTGGGCTCCCTGATCAGGGTCTCATAGGGCCGAGGTCAGGGGGGCTCCCTTGTCCTGCTCCTTCCCTCCTGAAACATCAGTCTTTACCAGGGGCATCACTCTCTTTCTTTGAAAATCCTTTGCTTTAAAGGGTTCTTCTGTCCACAGTGGGAGTGGTGCCTCATCTTATCCACAGGTTTTACCCATGTTTTCAGGAGAGGGGATCACCTAGGACAAATGGTCCCTGGGGTTGTTCCTAGACTTCCACCCCCACTAAGAGGGGTCAGTTTCCATAGGGATGGATATAAATGGGTCTTGAGGAGTCAGGTGGAGAGTCTGCACTGCGGTGACGGTTAACTTATTCACTCTGTGCTTTCATGAAATATCTTTAAATGCTCAGGGAGAAATATTCACTGGAACAAGACATTAGAGAAAAGGAAGAGGCCATCAGACAGAAAACGAACGAGGTGCAGGTAAGCACGGTGCTCCTTCTGTGTCAGATGCAGCGCAGGGAGTTTCCATCAGTGGTGGCAGGGTGGGGGCAAGGGAAAAGTGGCCCTGCATTTACTGGAAACTGGAGCTCCGTGGGGGCTTTCAAGTGAATTTTCTTAAGTTCTCTATAATCATAGATGGGCTTTTAAAAAATTTATTGAGATATATAATTCACGTAATGTAAAATTCACTATTTTGGAGTGTACAATTCAGTGGTTTTTAGCATATTATGTTGCCTAACCATCATCTCTAATCCTAGAACATTTTCATCACCCCAAAAAGTTACTTCATAACCATTAGTAGTCACTCCCCATCACCACCCCCCCCACCCCCCCACCCCCCAGCCAAAGCACTAATCTCCTTTTTGTCTCTATGAGTTTGTCTATTCTGGACATTTCATATAAATGGGATCATACAACATGTGGCCTTTTGTGTCTGACTTCTTTCACTCAGCCTGAGTTTGTGAGGTTCAGACAATGGCCTCTAACCTATTCTCAGGACATTCCTGCTTGGAGTGTTTCCTAATGGGTGGTGGTGATGGCAATGGCAGAGACTGAGGTTGTCTAACTGCCTGGGCTCAAACTCAGCTCTCCTTAGTAGCTGTGTGATTTGGGGCAAGTTACTTAACATCTCTGGGCCTTGCGTGACATTGGTAATGAGTGTTCTGCTTTCCTGGGCTGGAGCATGGGGTCTGGCATGTGCTCAGCACTCACTTATAGCTGGCCAACCCAGCTATTCAATGAGTAGAGGGGAGGTTGCACCAAGAGCAAAATGGTTAGTACCTAGGAGCTATATATACCCTTGAAGAGACATAAGTTCCTGCAGTGTCCCAGGTGTGAATGGATAAAGAAGACACTGCCACTTGGAGAGGACTTGAGTTGGCCATGGGGCCCTGAGAATGACACTGAGCTGGGACTGGCTTTGCTTAGGGGACCTTGAGTGCTCTGAACTCAGAGCTGGCAGAAAGAGGAACACAGTTGAGTGTCAGGACGCCAGCCCACCACATCCCACCTGGGTGACCATGGATGGGTGGCTTAGCTTCCCAGCCTTCATCTCTAGCTGGGGTGGCAGTGAGGATCAGTGCATGGGCTGCTCTACATAGAGCTGAGAGCAGCATCTAGTCCCAGTGTGTGCTATATGAGTGGCTGGTTTGTTCTGGGCCACCTCCTGGGGCTGGGATCCGAACTGGGCTAGGGGAAGCCGAGTCAGGCTCACGGGGTGCTCGGCAATCCTCCTACCCATTCCCTGCATTTTCCCGCAAGGGATTGGGGGACTTTATGAGACATGGGGAAGATGGCACTTGATGCCTGCCTGCCCATTGGCCCTGTGAAAAATGACCTCTGTCATTGCTTCAGTCTTCAGACAGAGTGAGGTGGGTGTGCCCACCCAGCTTCAGGATTCTCATTGGTTCACACTGTACTGTGTCCAGACCCATCTTCGCTAGTTTCTCACTCTGCACATTGGCAGAGAGAATTGAGCTTTAGATGGTCTCCTGGAATGTTTTGTATCAGAAGGCGGGGACTGGCCTGCCTCTGATGTTCAGTGCTTTTATAAGAGCACCTCACAGGTGAAGTGACTAATTTTCTGCATGTTTGTACCTTCATCCAATCATTCTCACCACGCCTTCTGATTTTCACCCATATTCTCAAACTGACCCCTCAGACACAGAGCACCCCCGTCATGCACATTGCTTCACCTTCTATCCTTTCGTTTCTTGGTGTGGCAGAGCTGGCCTCTCCTTCCCTCATGTGTCAGCCCAGCCCAGCCACATAGATGCCTGAGTGGTTCTCGTTTTTACCATGTTGCCCAAGCCAGTTGTAGTTTGCATTCTGATCACTGAGGATCGGAGTGTTGTTAACTACCAACGAAATCAGTCACTGGGTCTCTGGCACCTGCTCCCAGGTGATTCTGAGAAAGCAATTGGGTCTTTGCAGAGACTTGATCTGAAGTCTGGAGGTACTATCCCCTCTGGTCTGTGGTAGGCATGGTAAAACCACCCAGAGTCCTGACTGATGGACTGTACCTCTGCCATCTCTTCGACACTGGGGTTCATGTGCCCTTCGATAGACCCCCACAGCTGGGAGGAAGCCTAATCCTAGCTAGGCTAGCCCCTATTCTTTAGGACGTCATTTGTAAGCTGGCTAGAATGGGGCTCTACTGTAGTGTTTGATGGCAGCTCCTTGGTCAGGGACAGAACTTTTTTTTTTTAATATATCTTCATTGATTTCAGAGAGAGGAAAGGAGAGGGAGAGAGAGATAGATAGAAACATCAATGATGACGGAGTCATTGATCGGCTGCCTCCTGCACGCCCCCGACTGGGGATTGAGCCTGCAACCCTGGGCATGTGCCCTGACCAGGAATCGAACCCTGATCGCCTTGGATCCTAGGTTGCTACGCAACCGCTGAGCCACGCCTGGCCGGGCACAACATATTTTTCTTAATGTCCAAAGGAAAACAGATTTGCCTTTGGCTCCTGCTGCCTTTTCCCAAAAAGGTCAGACCAAGAGATCATGTGCCACACCTGCTGGCACAGCTGTGGGTCAGGCCCAAGTGTGGAGTGGGAGCCCATTGTTCCACTCAGGTCAGTTTAGGTTTGGTTTTAAGCAGCAGCAGCTTAGCCTCAACCCCCACAGTCCTGTTCACATCACCCCTCTCCCCAGTTCTGCCCTGGGCATCTCCCGTCTCTCTCTCCTCCGCTGCCTAATACTGTACTGGTGATGGCCTTCAGTGTCTTTTCGTTTTGTTTTTGTAACAACAGCTTTACTGAGAGATAATTCACATATCATATAATTACCCATTTAAAGTGTATAATTCAGTGATTGTTAGTGTATGCACACAGTTATACAACCATCACCACAATCAATTATAGAACATTTTCAACACTAAAAAGAAAAAGAAACTTTGTTTCCATTAGCAGTCACTTCCCACTCCCCCTCACCCAGCCCATGAGAACCACTGATCTGCTTTCTGTCTCTCCGAATTTGCCTGTTCTCGACATTTTATATAAATGGGATCATACATTGTGTGGCCTTTTATGTCTGGCCTTTTTTGTTGTTGTTAATCCTCACCTGAAGATATTTTTTTTTAGAGAGGGTGGAAGAGAGGGAGGGAAGAGGGGAGAGAGGGAAACATCGATGTGAGAGAGACACATCAGTTGGTTGCCTACTGCACGCAATACCATCCAACCAGGACTGGGAATCGAACCTGGAACCCATGTACATGCCCTTGACCGGGAATCAAACCTGTGACCCTTTGGTGTGCAGGCAGACGCTCTAACCACTGAGCAACACCAGCCAGGGCCTGGCCTCTTTTGCTCAGTATGATGTTTTCAAGATTCATTCATGTTGTACTGTGTGTTAGTGCTTCATTTATTTTTGACTGAGTAATATTCTGTTGTGTGGCTGGACCACATTTCATTCATTCATTCATCAGTTGGTGGATATTTGGGTTTTTCCACTTTTGGGCTATTGTGAATAGTGCTGCTATGAGCATCGATTTGCAAGTTTTTGTGTGGATTTATGATTTCACTTCTCTTGGGTGTATACCCAAGAGTGAAATTACTAGGTCACGTGATAACTCTTTGCTTAATGTTTTGAAGGACCTCCAGACTGTTTTCCAAAGTGGATGTATCATTTTACATTCCCACCAGTAATGTATACGAGTTCCAGTTTCTCTGCATCCTCGCCAACACTTATTATTTCCCATTTTTTATAGTAGCCTTTCTTTTGGGCGTGGAGTGGTACCTCATTGCTCTGAATACTTTCCCCAACGACGTTAAGCATCTTTTCATGTGCTTATTTGCCATTGTATATCTTCTTTCAAGAAAATTCAGTTCAGATCTTTGCCCATTTTTTAACTGGGTATTTGTCTTTTTATTACTAAGCTATAAGAGTTCTTTGTTTTTGAAATATGTCTTTTATCAGATACATGATTTGCAAATATTATTTTCTATCTGTGGGTTGTATTTTCACTTTCTTGATGGTGTCCTTTGAAGCGCAAAAGTTTTAAATTTTGGTGAAGCCCACTTTATTGATTCCTTTCTTTTTCCTCTCCTGCTTTTGGTGTTATATCTAAGAACCCACTGCCAAGGTTACTAAGATTTACGCCATGTTTTCTTCTAAGAATTTTATAATTTTAGCTCTTAGATTTAGGTATTTGGTTTATTTTGAGTTAATTTTTATATATGCTATGAGGTAAGGGTCCAGCTTCACTCTTTTGTATGTGGAGATTCAGTTGTCCCAGCACCCGTAGTTGAAGAAACTATTCTTTCCCCCACTGAATGGTTTTGGCACTCTTGTCAGAAATTCAATTAGCCATAGATATGTGAGTTTATTTCTGGACTCTCAGTTCTATCCCATTGATCTATATATCACTCCTTATGTCAGTACACACTGTCTTGATGACTGTAGCTTTGTGGTAAGTTTTGAACTAGAAAAGTATGAGTCTGTCAACTTTGTTCTTCTTTTTCAAGATTGTGATGGTTAGTCTGGATCCTTTGAATTTCCTTATGAATTTTGGAATCTGCTTGCAGTTTCTACACAGAAACTGGCTGGGGTTCTGGCAGGGATTGCATTGAGTCTGTGGGTTGTCTGGGTTATTTTTGTCTCTTGTTTGCTCAGAGACCTCCCCTACTCTGACCCAGTGCCCTTCCTAAACTGGAGCTGGTGGATTTTCGTCCCTGCGGTGCTCTTCAATGGCTCCTTATGCATTACAGAGGCGCAGACTCCTTGACAGGCCCAGGCTATTGGCCACCTGCTGTCCCAGGTTGCCACACTTCATCCACCCCTCCCCCATCACCTGTCCTTCCTCAGATGTGGTAAACCCACACCCTGGACTCTACCACCAACCCCCTTTCAGACATTCTGTGTTACCTCCAAAATTTGTCAGACTTGAGATGTGCTCTTTGAATTAAAGGTCAGGAGCAGGGAGACTGGGAGCAGAGAACCCAGCTCCCCAAAATAACTCAGAGATGCATTTTTCCTGTTGAAAGAAGAGAGAGCTATGATGTTGCTGTCCTCAAAGCAAGGAGAGGGAGACCCTCCACCTTCTTCAGGTTTTGTCCTGAAAAGGCACCAGCCACCCACAGCTCTGGCCTGCCTTGGGGATTGGCCTTACCACCTGTCCTTCCTTACCCCTCAAGGACCCTCAGATTCACCCCTTCCCTTGATTCCACAGCTACCACCTTGCCTAGGCCACCGTTACCTCTCCCTGGGCCCAGCCTGAACCCTCTGCCCACCATCCTGGTTCCCTCTGTTGGCTCCTCAGGCCATCCTATTTCAGATAGATAAGACATTCCATAAGACATTTGTCTGGTTGAAAATCAAAGGTGAGAAGCCTTCTGTCCTCCCTTTGGCCCCAAGAGGCACAGTGGATTTGCTCCCAGAAGGCCTTCCCTTGTGCATGTTTAAGCAGAGACATCTATGCATATTCTCTCCTTCCTGTTTGCATGAATGCCAGGGTGCAACATACATGTGCTTTGTCGCACACCTTGTTCATTTCACATTGTAACTTGGAACTTGAGGTGCAGCATCCCTGGTCCCTCGAGTGATCTCTACTGTAAGTTATCAGCCAGTCCTTCCTGGTTGAGTTAGCATTGTTGATGATTTTGCTGTTACAGATGTTTATGTTTTCACATGCTCCATATACCTCTAGGATGCTTTTCCTAGGAGTGTAGTTTCAGGGCGAAGGATTCCTACACTGGCCATCTCTGTAGATATGGCTGACTTGGAGAGACTTTAGCAATAGAGAATCAGCAGGTCCCACTCCCACACTTGAACGACTTGCAGGGGCTTCCCACTGCAGAAGCGAGTGCAGCCTCTGCCGCCCTCATCCTGCTTCCCTTTGCTCCAGCTGGAATGGACACCCCCGCCCCCCTTGTAGCCCCCTGTGGTCCCCTGTGGTCCCAGAGAGGCCTGGTGGATCTTTGAATTAACTTGAGAGTGGTGAACACGGGGCATGTCTGAGATAACACAGTCACATTCCTGCCTCTTTTTCCTGCTGCCATCTGCTTGTTCTTCAGGTCCGTCCTAAGTGGTGCTTCCACTGGGGCTTTTCCACCCATGTAGCATCAGTCTGGTTCCCCTGCCCCCCGTGACTCTGACAGCACCCATGCTGTCTCTTTGTGCCTTTCATCCCCAGTTCATTTGTGCTCAGGTGACACCCTTCCTCTGCCCACCCCCAGCCACAGGTCTTCTTGCCAGAGACCAGCCTCTCTCCTGGCCCTGGCCTCTCTTAGGCCATCAGTAAATATTTGCTGAGGGACTTAAGGAGAGATTGAACCAGGTCACCCAGCCAAGATGCACTCATTCACAGTGGGTGTGTGCATGCAGGGTGCCACCCAAGCACAGATATCCAGGGGCCTCCCCCCCCAGGCTGTGTCCTGTTATATCAGCATGGCCCACTTATATCAGCAAGTCTCAAGTAAATTCAAACAATCCTTCCCTAGGAATTACAGAATGACTTAGACCGGGAAACAAGCAGTTTACAAGAGCTGGAAGCTCAGAAACAGGATGCCCAGGACCGCCTGGATGAAATGGACCAGCAGAAGGCCAAGCTCCGAGACATGCTGAGTGATGTTAGGCAGAAGTGCCAGGACGAGACTCAGATGGTGAGTCCCACCCATGCCCAGGATGGGGAGGGAGCTTCCTGAGGGCTTCTCTGAGCTCACGATGACCTTGAAAGACAATGTGAAGAATCCTGCTGTTTTAATAGAATAGTTGGGCATATCATTTGGAAAAGTGTTCACCCATTTGAGGCTTGACCTCAGTATCACCTGCCAAGTTATAGGTGTGAACAGCTTCGATCCCCATGAACCTGTGTATGGAGACAACACACCCTGTCCCATGCCCAACAGCATGAGTGTGCAGCACAGCTCTCTCCTTCCTCTGCTGTCTTCACTGCTTATTACAAATCAGGAAGGCCGTAGCCTCAGCAGATTTTAAAACCCTCAGGCCTCTACAGGAATGTTTGGCCCCTAGGGACAGATTGCCTATGCTTGTTCCAGCTTGAGCTTGAGTTCCTCTTTATCCCAAAGGGACTTTCTGTCAGTCACATGGGGTGAGCATGTCTGCCTTGTTTCTTTATTTTGGGCCTAGAGTAGGACCTGTGAGGAAGTCAGGTGTCCAGCCTCCCTGTGTTAGCTTGTTCCAGGACCGTGAACTAAGAATTCTCCCTTGGAGCCATATTTCATCTTGTTTCAGATTTCCTCATTGAAGACCCAGATCCAGTCACAGGAATCTGACCTGAAGTCCCAGGAGGATGACCTGAACCGGGCCAAATCGGAACTGAACCGGCTGCAGCAGGAAGAGACCCAGCTGGAGCAGAGCATTCAGGCTGGAAAGGTTCAACTGGAAACCATCATCAAGTCCCTGAAGTCCACTCAAGATGAAATCAACCAGGTATCTCCTTGGGAACAGGCCCTGCCAAGGCCTGCTGTGGCCTGGGGTCTTCTGCCAAGCAGAGCAGCTGCCGTGAGCTCTCATGTTGATGTTTGACTGGGCGGGGCCAAGTGTCTACCCTGAGGCCTCTTATTCCCTTTGCTTTCACTCACCTCACTTGCGTCCTACTGGTCTGGAGGTTAAGTGCTGAGAACCCCCAGTGTGTGTTCCAGTATCATGTTGACTTTAGCCTCGCTGTCTTTCCCCTTCCCTGCGTGAGCACACCTCATTTGCAGGGAGTGGGCAGGGGCAGAATGAAGGGCATTAAATTAATGGCTTACTGGGAGAGAGCCTTGGGTTTAGGAAATGATCTTGCCAGCCTAGTCCTCGCACAAGCAAGAGTGTCAGAGTCAGAGACATGTCCCAGCGCCTCTCTGTCCCTGAAGACTATTAGAAGACTATTGCATCGAGGTGGCTGCACCCTGTAGTGAGCATTGTCGAATTCAGGGCCCTCCTCCAGTTCTTCAAGCTGCCTGGGCAGCCCCTCCCCATCCTGCCCAGTGCAAAGGCCATATGTCCTACAGCGTTGCTTACCAGCAGAAGGAGAGCTCTCTTCCTGCCCCGCTATATGTGACAGCCATAGGACTCCCTGCTGGTCCTTGGGTGTCCCACCCAAAGAATGGGGTTGACGTGTGCCCTCAGCAACATCGAAATGGCTATTTTTGTTTCTTTTCTTAACTAAAAAGAGCTCTTTGTTCTCTTTGCCAGTTTACAGACAAAACTTGATCACAAACATGTACTGGGGGGGATTTAATACCCAAATTGTGCTTTGTTGTCAACATCTGTAGGATTATATTAAATCTTTTTAGAATTTGTAAAAACTATATAGGAGTCAAGTATAAGTGTAGGTTATTAATAATGATGATGATAACAATAACTGCTGCTTATTAATGCCCACCCTGCCAGACTCTTGTTTTACTTTTGATTTCCAATGGTCCACTTTGGAGAAGAAACAGAGAGGTTAGGTCACCAGCCTGAGGTCACGCTGTGTGTATGAGACATTTAAAGTACATGCCTGGGTCTGTCTGACCTCATAGATTGTCTTCCTTTCCTGGCCCTCACATGCCTTCTCAAGGACAAGGAGGATCAAGTGGATAATAAAAACCCCATAAGAGAGAATCACTGTCTAATATCACTTTGAACAGATTGTGAATCTGGGTTTTGTCTAATTTCAGTTTGTTCAGAATCGAAAAATGTTTCTTTGAACTCATGCCTCTCTCAGGGGCTGGGGATACAAAGAGGTTTCCTGGGGCCATGAGAAGGGCCTTGTTTTGGTTTATGAGGAGTCTCACTTCTTGTAAACATGGTGACAGGGGTCGCCTACTCCTTAGATGGGTAATTTAGTTACCCATGTAAATTGCTCGGGGTTATATGGTAGGAGAAGAACATGTCTTGCTTGAGACTTTTGCTAAACCCCACTTTATGCAAGCAATGTCTTTGTTGTGCAGGCAAGAAGCAAACTTGCCCAGCTGCACGAAAGCCAGCAGGAAGCCCACAGGAGCCTGGAGCAGTACGACGAAGCGCTTGATGGGGCCCACGGCGCCAGCCTGACCAACTTAGCTGACCTGAGTGAGGGTGTCTCCCTCACAGAGAGGGGCGGTTTTGGAACCATGGTAAAGGTCGAATAAATGTATTCTAGTCCTGGGACTAGGTCCCACATTGGGATCCGAGAATGCCCCTCCTACTCAGTTCAGCACTTGCCAGCTTTGTTCTATCCAAGTGCAGGGTGTTTCTCATTTTCACGGCTGCTTTGAGAGTCCCCACCAGCCCTGCAGCCTGGTGTATGTGGCCATGCTCTGTACGGGACAAAGCCTGGATAGGCCTGACTCCTTTGTAAAACCACTTTTTTAAAGACTTCCATCTCCATGGGCCAACCACCCAAATACAGAAGGCTTCCCAAACTTAGCCAAACTTGGATCAGTCTTCCAAGTTGTGAAACCCACATCCTACTAATGGAGGGGCTAAGGGAATGTGTTTGTCTGTTTCCACAAGGAGTACCTTGAAAATCAAATGTATTGATAAAGATCAAGAAAATAGCCCTCCTGGGACATTCTGTCTCACCTATGAATTGGCCTCTGTTCTGAAATTTTGGTTACGTTTGAAATCTCGGCTCTTGAGTCCAAACCTCATGACCCTGGGCACCCTGATCAAGGCCTGAGGGGCCATCGACCTCTTAGGTTGCTGTGGGCTCTCAGGCTGCTGGCATCCAGGAGGTGTTACTTTTTCTGCAGATTGTCACGTCTCCCTGTTCCCACCAGTCTACTTTTGTAGCCTTTAGCCCTGGTGTGTGTTGTTTCCAATTTAGTCTGGCTAAGGAGAGTGTCTCTGTGCTCTTGAGGGCCCCAGTGGGACGTGGTTGGTCTTGATGGATTTTTGTGTGCTTTGCTCCCAAAGCCTTTAGCAGCTCACCCTGCACTGCATCTCTCTTCCAGGGCTCCCCCTCCAAGCCCTCTTTCTGCTCCAGGCCCTGTTTGCTTCCTGGATTCCTTTCCTCCTCGTAATAGTACAGCCTTTCTCTCTCTCAAGACTTGGTTCTTTATGTTCATTCCTTGACATGTTTCTTTTCTCAGTAGCCAAGTACTCAGTCCCAAGAATTTATGAGGAAGCTGAGCCTTCTTCCCCACGCTGCTTAGAATATGCTGGTGGTGTTCTCATCTGTCTCTTATCTCTGGCCATCACTGCTCCCCTCAGCCATTCAGATTCCTCATTCTTGTGGAATTGTAAATGGGTGACAGTTCCTTCTCCACTCTTGGGCCCATCGTCAGCTTGAATGTAGTCAGTGAACATCTGTTCTTCATGAACTGCGTGGGGCAGAAGTTCCTGCCTGGTGTTTGGCTCCGTCTGTGTGCATTTCAGCTTCACAGCCCTGCTCTTACTTCCCCCACCCCTGTCACTGGTCCCCTCGCATGGCTTTCAGCTTCTCTGGTTCTGTCCTAGTTCAGGGAACAACCTTGCTCTTAAACTTTTTGGCAGGTTTTGATAAAATTGGTTTCCTTGGATAAAGTTGGCAGTGAAGTGGCAGTTTGCAAGCGGCCAGTGATTTCTCCCCCCACCCCCACCCCCACCCCCACCCCCACCCCCACCCCCACCCCCACCCCCACCCCCACAGATGTTTTTACCCTTCTTTATTTTTGTTTTCCTAAGCGGAGCAGCGTTTACATGGTAGTCAATTCATCTTGGAATGTTGACGTCAGATATGTTACATAGAAACTTGCAACTGGTGTCTGAAAGAAAAACTATTTATCTTGTATAAATACAGTTTTTAAAGCATTTTTTGGGTTTGTTTCCATTTCTTCGTAAACACTTTGAAGAGGGCTTTTTATTTACTCCCATACATTTCAAGACTGCTCCAAAGGAGAGAACTCTTAGTTCTCTTCAAGGGGGGTGAAAGTGAGCAGTTTAGTCCCAAGGTTAGTGTAACTATAGAGCTGCATCTAGAACTTTCTAAGCCTCGGCACTTCTACTAAAATTACTAAGTTTAGTGTTAAGCTCATACTGTGTTACTTTGTCCAAGAGACACAGGATTCTTAAATCCATAATCATGTCTTCTCTCTAATCAGATGATGAGTATACTGACCTCTTGCCCTTGATGTCAATACCCAACCAACGTGTCTAGTAGAGAGTAGGTTATAAGTCATCCTGGACTTAAGCCTTGCGGAGAACTCATCCTTAAAGACTGGGTTGTCTGTCACCTCTAGCCCCAGTGACACATGGGCGCCAGCGTTATCAACACTCCAGAGCTGATTATTAAATAGGGATTTTGTAAGCTGGTTGTTCAACTTTTGATAACTTGAAATCGGCCACAGGAATTGGCAGAAGCTCCCCATCAGGACTCTTTTTCAGAGAGCTGGTTCACTAGCAACCCCCTGCCCAACCCCATCTAAAGGAAAGGAATGTCATAGAAACCCCTTTGATGCCCTTTCACAGTTGTCATTTCTATTTTCTATGGAGTACAAAACTTGAGACTGGTCACTGAACTTATTGTTTGAAGGTATTTTACCTCTGCCAAGGGACGCGTATCACTCACCCCATGCTGGTCTGCTGCACTCGCATCTTCCAAGTTGGCAGATGGCTCAGTTCTCGTGGATGGGGGAGGTTATGGCGTCTCTGTACCAGGGGAAATCTAGTTTTTTGCTCTGAATCTGTGAAATGGAATCCAAACCCCCAGTGGTTACCCTAACCACATGAATCCTGCCAGGGTCTTCTGAGGCTTCTCCTTTGAAGGGGAGGGCGCAATGGCTGCCTCAGGGAAATAATTGACCCTGAGAGAGAGTGCAGACCTTACTTTCAGTTCAGGGTGCTCACGGCTGGAGCCCCCAGAATCATTCTTTTCTTTGCCATTGTCCACTGATATTTGGCAGTCTTCCAAGTGATGATGGAAAACATTTTAAAAAAGCAAACCAAAAAAAAAACACAAAAAACCAAAAAAAAATAAAGCAAACCAAAACAAAGAAGTCCAGCCAACTTGTAAATGGGTGCCAATTAAAAATGAAAGAAACTTCTATTCTGAGGCCAGGCTGTCATTCTTAATTCCCTGCTTCGTCTATGTTGTCAGCCCTCTTGATCCTTCTAGAGCAGGTATCTTGCCCCATGGTACACTTCTAGAAGCTTATTTCCCCCCTGGCCTCCTGGTTTCCTTAGATTAGGACTCCATCCTATCTTCTGTATCTGAGAGCCCCATTAGGTGCTCCTTGGATACCCATCTTGCAGTCATTAGCACCACAATGTCCTTACAGAACCGCGCTCTGCCTTGAGACGTGGTGTTTGCAGACCTCTGTACTTACTTGCCTAAGACCCTGCTGTGGTTTCCCCACCTTGGGAAGGTTTCCCCACCCTGGCTGGAGGCTCCAGATAATCTTTCCCAGGTAAGAAAAATTGCTTCATATTCATTAGAGGCCAGGGTTATTGGTTCGTTTTTCCAAAGCCCATGGCTCCTGTTAGCCCGGTGCCTTTAAGACCCGTTTGGCCCCCTGAGGTGGACCGGCTCATGTGGTAGGAAGCCTTGTCAGGAATCTTCCTTTGGCACTTTTGATGTCATTTCCCTGTAACCACTGTTTGTATTTTGATTGAAGCTCTAGCTCTTTCATTTGGTTTTGGTCGGTTGGAATAATGGATTCATGTGCTAGCCCCATAGATGGCAACACATTCGCCAGAGACAGGGAGGACCGTGTGCTTTTTAATATCACAGTGAAACTTTCATGTTTTCACTGAGGATGTGTCTTTATTAACCAAAATACATTCAGTGTTTTTAAACCAAATGCATTGTTCCTATGTATACTGCACCCCCCCCCCAGCTATTTCCACTATAAAAATGTACTCTTCAAAAGCAAATCTTTCTTCTGATTTAAATATGCTTGTTTGTTTCTAGAAATAAGCACTTTAAAAAAAAATGCAAAGTAGTGTGTATGCTCTAGTAGTTCTAACTGCATAAGTACTCACTTCCTCCCAGGATGTAAATAGCCAGCATATATGTTTCTTGGTGTGGAAACAGCATGTTTTTAAATGCCCACACACTCTCTGAGATAAAGATGACTGAGGGAGGTCACACCTTTGAAGAGTCCCATGCTGCAGTTGGGTGGCTTGTTATATTTAATTTTTGAGATTTCAAAAAATGTGATTTTTTTTCTGTCTCAATGATTTTTAAAAAAAATTCTGATTGTGGTAAAATACACATAACAAAATTTACCATCTTAACCATTTTTAAGTGTGCAGTTCAGTGTCATTAAGTGTAGCCATCACTACCATCCATCTCTAGAACTTTTTCATCTTCCCAAACTGAAACTCTGTCCCCATTAAACACTCACTCCCCACTCCCCCTCCTCCAGCCCTTGGCACCCACCATTCTACTTTCTGTCTCCATGAATCTGACTACTATAGGAACCTTATATAAGTGGAATCATGTAATATATGTCCTTTTTTGACTGACATATTTAACTCAACACAATATGCTCAAGGTTCATTCATGTTGTAGCATGTGTCAGAATTTCTTTCCTTTTTGAAGCTGAATAATACTCCATTGCATGTATATACCACATTTTGTTTATTCATCCATCAGTGGATGCTTGGGTTGCTTCCACTCAGTGATTTTTAAATAAACTTATTTTAGAAGAGTGTTAGACTTACAGAGTAATTGCCAAGGTGGTACAGAGAGTTTCCATATACCCCACACCCACTTCCCCTATTATTAACATCTTATATGGCACATTTGTCACAACTAATGAATCACTGTTGACACAATATTATTAACTAAGGTCCATCTTCAGTGATTAAAAATAAATTATTCTCTTTAGGGTCATAGCACTTAAAAATTATGAGTTAGGTATAGAATTCTGTACTTTGCTTTAAATCTGAAATAATAAAATCCCTGTCCTGTCTCTTCACAAATTTTAGGATGATCCTTTCAAAAATAAAGCCTTGTTATTTAGCAACAATGCCCAGGAATTACATCCGGATCCTTTCCAGGCAGAAGATCCCTTCAAATCTGACCCGTTTAAAGGAGCTGATCCCTTCAAAGGTATTTCACTGGCTCCCACTCTCTCACTGAAAGACTGTTTAGTTTGTGCCATTTAGGGTTGTTCAGTGACCTAGAGTAGTTGGGAGATACTACCCTCTGAAGTGCAGGAAGAAAGGAATTCTCTGAACCTCATGGCCCTTTTGGGTTTTCACTTCACCCAGTTAACTGAAGAGCTGAGGCCTTGGGGTGTGGTGTGGTGGCACGAGCCCATGGCTTGCTCAGATCTTAGACTCTTCGCACTTCAGTTTCCATCCACCAGTAGGGTGGCACATTTTTTCGTCCACTCAAAGGATTAGTAAGATAATCAGATACAGTAATGATTATGAAACTACCTAGTGAATGACAGATCCCCACATAAGTCTGAGGTCTTAACTGGTGGGTTTACCTAGAGCCAGGCAAGTCAAAAATAACTAAGAATTTCTAGAAACAAGATTTCCTAAGTTTCTCCGTCTTTTTCAGAGCAAAACAGTATTTCCAGGAAGGCTATCTATACATTTCTGAGAAAAATGCCAAGGCAGGGAATGGTAACTGGAGCCTTTAAAGTTGCAGATTTGGAGTGAAGCCCCTTAGGTCCCTGGGGCTTAGGAACCAGGCAGCTCATCATGGCTCCAGGGCAGGCCACGTGGTTGAGAATGGACAGTCCTGGGTCCCCTGTTCTTATAGCTGAGGGATATGAGGGGGAGATGTGAGATTGGAGTGGCACATGGTGTAGGAAGAGAAGAGTGAGTCCTGGCTTGTATGTTTTCTCTGACTCTGGCTCATGTTGAGCAGCCAAAATACCTTTCATTTCATCTTAAATGTCTTAGCCATAAAAAACTGCCTCAGCCAGTGGCCTTCCCTGCTCTCCCACTTTGATATGCCAGGGTCATTTCTACTGTAGAGCTAAACATTTCTCTCTCCTCTAATCTAGGTGACCCGTTCCAGAATGACCCCTTTGCAGAACAGCAGACAGCTTCCACAGGTAAAAGCCTTTGTTAAGACAGGTTTCATGGACTCATCCTCAGAATAGCCCCGTTCCTAGTGCAATTTGAGGGCAGTGTAAAACACCTTCCAGTCTCCACCAGGTCCCCCACCACATGGCAGCAGGGAAGTTTATTTCTGAAGGAAAGTGGCAGTGACATTGTCCTTCCCTTTCACAGTCTGGTGCCCTTGTTGCCAGTCTCCCAACAGAACTAGAAACGGAGCTCTTGGTAGCTAGGTGGTTGTTGCATACAACAACTTAGTCACTTGTACCTGTTTGTGTCACCTATGGCAGCTTCATGGGGTCCTGTGTAGTACACGCACATGGCAGGACTTCCATCTATACATTCCAAGAGTGGCAGCATGTACATGGGGAAGGTCAGTCACCTGCATTGCACAAAAGCCTAGTGTCTTGTTCCCTCCTGGTGATGGTGGCTTCCCCCTTCTCCAGTCACCATGCCTGCACCCCACATTTGAGGGGAGTGAACACACTGTGGTTGTGGTGTTAGGATCACTTTGCCTATTTATGTTTTTTCTTTATTAATTTTTTTAGTGATGTAAAATTCACATAACACATAATTAACAATTTTAAAGTGAACAAGTCACTAGCATTTAGTACACTGCCAATGTTCTGCCACTACTACCTCTATCTAGTTTCAGAAAATTCCCGTCACACCAAAAGGAGACTCCATTCTCATTAGCAGTCACCTCCCCATTTGCTCTTCCCCAGGCCCTGACAACCACTAATCTGCTTCTCTGTTTCTATGAATTTGTCCACATTGTTTATTTTTGTTATTTTTAAAATTGGTTTTATTGAGTGATATAATTTACACACGACGAAATTCACCAGTTTTAATTATATAATGAGATGAGTTTGTTTTTTTGTGTTTTTTTTTTAAATCCTCACCAGAGGATATTTTTTTCTATTGCTTTTCAAGAGAGAGTGGAAAGGGAAGAGAGGTGGGGGGACATCAATGTGAGAGAGACACGTTGATTGGTTGCCTGACCAGGGCTGGGTATTAAGCCTACAACCAATGTATGTCCCCTTGGCCAGAATCGAACCTGGGACCCTTCAGTCTGCAGGCCAGTGCTCTGACCACTGAGCCAAACCGGCCAGGGCATGAGTTTGGTTTTTTTAATTGATATTTAGAGAGAGGAAGTTGGGGGAAGAAACATCCATCGGTTGCCTCCTGCACCCTGGGTATATGCCCTGACTGGGAATTGAACTGCCACTTTTTGGTGTTTAGGATGATGCTCCAACCGAGCCACACTGGCCAGGGCGAGAAGAGTTTTGACAAATGAGTACAGTCCTGTGGGATAATGAACATTCCCATCATCCTGAAAGGTTCCCTTGTGCCTCCCATTTCCAACTCCCCAGGTCTCTAGCAACTGCTGACCTGCTCTCCCTTACTGTGGTTTTTACCTTTCCTAGAACTTTACCTAAATGGCATCAGTCAGTTATGTGTTCTAAGCATAATGTTGTTTATTCATGGTTCAGTCTTTTCCTCACTTTCCAAAACACTTTCTAGATCCATTTGGAGGAGATCCTTTCAAAGAAAGTGACCCATTCCGTGGCTCTGCCCCTGATGACTTCTTTAAGAAACAGACAAAGAATGACCCGTTTACCTCAGACCCATTCACGAAAAACCCGTCCTTACCTTCAAAGGTGAGTGATGTGGGAAGGCGGAGGTGCTACCTGTGTGTGCATTGTGCCTGTGTGAAGGAAGCCTGTTCTTATCTTCCCCTATGGTTTGAGTCAGGACTCCATCATTTGAACTATGCTGTCTAAGCCTGACGATTGTGGGCAGTGTGGTTCTCTAGCAGCTAGGTCACCAGCCAGGTCTCATTACTGATGGCTGGGTGGCTGTACCTGCAGGTCCCTGCGAGGATTGTCCTGTGAAACAGGGTGTCACATCCAGTGGTCCCTGGGGAGCCCAAGTAAGGAGGCAGCTGTGAACAGCTATCATTCCTCTGACCTTTTCTGTGCCCCTTCAGCTCAGGCCCATCTGCTGGGTTCTCTGCCCTATCCCTGCCCCAACTGCAGTTCTGTCTCCCAACAAAGACAAAACAAAACAAAGCACCACAGACTTCCACACACCACCCTTGCCTCCACATGACCACCCCTGCTGTTTTCCTAGTGCCCAGCACTGACAGCGACATTGGAGTCAGTCTGCCTCAGTGGGTCCCGGTCACAGCAGGAGGAAGCCCCGACCCACAGCCTGGCCACACTTAGTGTGAGGCAAATATTACCCCCACCCCCTGCCTCGGCATCTAGTAAACCATGCATTTTGCACAACATTAGGCCCAACAGACTGGGTTAAATTGGTGTCATCTAGGATTTCAAAAGCAAAAGCAACTTTTTGTATTGAATAGAGAATTTTTGCGACTATGTGAGGATGGTTTATAGCCTCCCTTAGTGTTCTAGGCTGCATCTCTGTCCCCACCTTATACATTCTCTGGTTTTCCTCTACTCCATGGACCTATGAGTCTGCACCACCAGACCCAGAGTTCCTTGAAGGCAGGGGTTGATTTGTAACATTTCTGTCTAGGACCTGTCACGGGATCCCCTTTTTTCTGGGTTTGACAATCCTCTTATTCTTTATCAATTTTGCTATCTTTTCTGCAGACCAACTTTTGGCTTTGTTAATTTTCTCTTCTGTTTGTTTTCTGTTTCACTGATTTTTGCCCTTTATTATTTCCTTCCTCTTATTTTGGGTTAGTACATTGTTGTTCTAACATCTTAAGATCTAACCTTAGGCCATTGATTTAGACCTTTTTTTCCTAATGTGTTAAAAGCTATGCATTTCCTCTAAACGCTGCTTTCCACACATTTTGATATGTTGTATCTTCATTGTTATTCAGTTTGAGATATTTTCTAGTTTCCCTTGTGATTTCTCTGTTGAACCATGGATTATTTAAAATGCACTTTTTGTTTCCCATTACTTTTTTTTTTTTCTTTAGGTATCTTATAATATTGATTTCTAATTAATATCTGTTGTTATTAGAGAACATACTTGTATGTTTTCAATCCTTATAAATTTATTGAGACTCATTTTATGGTCTGAGTTGGTGAACATATTGCATACGATTAGGAAGAATGTCTTTAGCTATTGGGTGTCATGGTCAATAAATGCCAGTTAGGTCAAAGTGGTTGATAGCATTATTCAGGTCATCTATGTCTTCACTGTGTTTGTTTTTTAGCTCTTCCAAGAGTAGGGTGTTAAAATCTCCTATTATTGTGGAATTGTTTATATCCCCCTTAATTCAGTCAGGTTTTGCTTCATATATTATGAAGCTCTGTCAGGTGCCTATACATGTATGATTATTGTTTGATGCAGTGACCTTTTTATCATTATAAAGGATCTCTTATTTTCCTCAGGTTATATCTTTATCTTGAAATCTTATTTTATCACACATTTGAAGTAGCTACTATATCCTCCTTTTGCTTACTGTTTACACCGTATATGTTTTTTAATTGATTTACTTTCAACCTATTTGGTGTTTATATATGAAGGATGTCTTTTGAGTTGAGTATGTAGTTGGGGCTTGCTTTTCTATCCAGTCCGGAAATCTCTGCCTTCTAAATAGAGTGTCTAGTCTAGTCCCTTAACATTTAATGTAATTATCAATATGGTTGGATTTAAATCTAGTATTTTATTATTTGCTTGCTTTTTTTTTTTTAAATCCTCATCTGAGGATATTTTTTCCATTGCTTTTTCAGAGAGTGGAAGGGGGAGAGAGAGAGACATCGGTGTGAGAGACCCACATCGATTGTTTGCCTCCTGCATGCTCCCCTACCGGGGCTGGGGATGGAGCCTGCAACCAAGGTACTTGCTTGCCCTTGACCAGAATCAAACCCGAGACCCTTCAGTCCACAGGCCGATGCTCTAACACTGAGCCAAGTCGGCTAGGGCTATTTGCTTGCTTTTAATCCTGTTTGTTTTATACCTGTTCACCCTTTCCTGCCCCCTTTGGAGTATTTGAGTGTTTTCTAGAATTTCATTTACTTGTCTCTTTTGGCCTTTTAACTGTACCTGTTTTTATTATTTTTTAGAGGTTGCTTTACCGTATACTTTTTATAGGCTACTTGGAGTTAACACATTGTTTTCGGGTAGTTTTTATCGCGCGCTCTATTACCAGTCAACGTAAAACATATAAATACGTTTCCCGCATACAATGTGTATATCATTTAATGTAAAATGTAGAAAGCTTGCAACCATATAAGGTCCATTTATCCACCTCCCCTCAACTAGCAGTATCTCTTATGTTATAGCTGTCCTGTGAATGTAGAACATCAATGTATTATAAAGTCAGTAAGACTGTGTTATAATTTTTGCTTTAATTCATTGTATATATTTTAAAGAAACTTTAAAGAGGAAAAAGTGGTCTGTGATTTTTACCCATAGATTTACCATTTCTAACATTCTTCATTCCTCTCTTAAGGTCTGAATTTTCCCTCCAGTTAACATTTTCCTTCAGCCTTTGTCACTTCTTGTAATACTGGTCTACTTTGTTGTCTGTCATTCTTGAAGTGTCTTTGTGCCCAACCTAGTAGTATTTTTTATCACTTTTGGCACTTTTAGGATGTTGCTCCACTGTCTTGTGACCTTCATTGTCCTTGATGAGAAATCACCTGTCTTTTTGATTGTTGTTCCCCTGTATGTAATGTGTCGTTTTTCCCTGGATGCTTTAAAGACCCTTTCCTTATCTTTGCTTTTCATTAATTTGACTGTCAAGTGTCTGGATGTAGTTTTCTTTGTATGTATGCTGTTTGGGGTTTGCTGAGGTTCTTAAATCTGTAAATTATGTCTTTCACCGAGTTTGGCAAGTTTTCAGCCATTATATCTTCAAATTTTTTTTTTCTACCCTGTTGACTCTCTTTCCTCTCTTTGTGAGTTTATGGTTACACATGTATTAGACTTTTTGCTATGTTCCCACAAGTTTCTAAAACCCAGTTTTCTTTTTATTTTTTTTCTTCAGATTGGGAATTTCTATTAATCTATCTTCAACTTCACTCACTTTTTTCTCTATCATTTGTTGTTCAGCTAACCTAGTGAAGGTATTTCAGATATTATACTTTTAAGTTTTAGAATTTTTATTTGTTTCTTTTGTACAATTTCTATTTGTCTACTAAGGTCTCTCTATCTTTTTATTCAAGCATATTTTCCTTTATCTCTCTGAGCACAGTTATCACTCTTTTAAAGTTGTTGTCCTCTGAGAATTCCAACATCTGGGTCATCTTGGGATTGGCTCCATTGATTGTCTTTTCCCTTGAGAACTGGCCACATTTTTCTGGTTCTTGTATATTGAATCATTTAGAAATGTATCCTGTGCATCATGGGTGCTCTGTTGTGGACGCTGGATTTTGTTACATTTCTCCAAAGAGCTTGGTGGTTTTGTTTCACTAGGCATTAACTTGGTGAGATTCACACTTCACACTCTCCCTCTTTTACCTGTGGTTTTCATTCCTGTGGCCTTAGCTGTAGGCTGCTGTCAGTCTGCAGGGGTAAGTAAGCCTGAGACTTGGGCAGAGCTAATCATGGAATTTGGGGCTTCCATTCTCTTCCTCTCCTTTCTGGATTCCTGTCCCTTTCCCATGGGTGTGACTGTCCCAGGCCTCCATCCTTTGGTCTTCAGACCAGAAACATGGCATTTTTTTAATTGAAGTCTTAGCCTCCCTATACTCTCAGACTATAGCTGTCAAAATGGAAAACTCAACCTTGTACAGTACATGGGTTTGAACTACGCAGGTTCACTTATTCTATTTGTAAGTTGTTCACGGGTCAGTTATAATTTTGACTTGTGGTTGGGAATTGGCATATGTGGAGAGTGGACTGTATTTATACACTGATTTTTCAACTATGTGGGGGATCAGTACCCCTAATACTTACGTTGTGCAGGGGTCAACTGTACTATTTTTTCTGAGCCTTCAGGTGGTTGTTGTTGTTATTTTTTAATTGAATTTTGTTCAGAGTTTATAGGTATTATCTGCAGGAAGGGGTCAGTCTGTTGGGGTTTTACTCTGCTGAGGTTTGGTTTTAATGGTTTTATCCTCCCCAAGGCCCAGCACCAGATATGGTGCATGTAGATGTCAAGAAAATTTGAGGTTGAATAAGTGGACTGTGCAATAAACAAACTGCTTTTCACTCTTTCTTTTTACTCAGCTCGACCCCTTTGAATCCAGTGATCCTTTTTCATCCTCCAGTGTCTCCTCAAAAGGATCAGGTGAGACTGATGGTTTATTTTCCTATTAACTCTTCCTTAGGCAGTGGAAGGAGCCCACCCAGTTAATGATTTCATTTCCAAAACTGGTGTGTCTAAAGTGTTTATATTATTAGTCAGTGGTATCCAGACCCTCCTTGCCTGAGGCAGTGCAGCTAGAGCTCCCCATGGCTGCTCATCTTCCCAAGTAAGTGCTAGCATCTTTCTGGAAAGGAAGCTCAGCAGTAGGAATTAATTCAGTAATAACCAACATTATTAGTTACTCTTTACTCATTCCTCTGTATAAATCTTTGGTTTGTACCTTGGAAGCTTTCCTAAAAGAATCCAAAGTTTGATTGAGGGTACTGGCTTTTGCATCAAGGGAGAGGATCATTTGCGGATTACCCCTTGCTTTTGGGAATAGGCCCTGCCTGTTCCTGCTGCCTTGCTAAGCTCACTTATTGGTTATATAGTTTGATATTATAGGTGGGCATGGGGGTTACCAGGCAAATCACCCCACCAAAGAGAAAGCTCAACAAAAACCTCTACCCATGGGTGACTCCCCTATATCAATCGTGTGGGTGGTGGATTACTGTTGAATGGCTCCTCTTCTCCCCTCCTAAACCAGTGGGACAACAGGCATCACCCTGTCCAAATGCATGGCCCCAGCAAACAAATGTGGCCTCCTGGATCTCCTGCTTCCAGGACTGTTGAGTACCCAGAGGCAACACTTCCCCTTGACCCCAGGAAGCGTGTCCTGGGATGCCCTGTAACTCTGCCTCTGTTGGTGCTGCTTGCAGGTCACTTTGGAACTTTAGACCCCTTTGGAAGTGGGTCCTTCAATAGTGCTGAGGGCTTTGCGGACTTCAGTCAGATGTCCAAGGTAAAGCCCCTCCCATGGAACACCTCTGCCAGGGTAATTGTACCTCTTGTTGTGGTCTTGTCATGGCTGCCAGGTGTAGTTGTTAATACCACATATGTATTTCCTTTTTACCGGTCAAACTCTGAAATGCACCCTCACTAGGCCATGAGTCAGCAAACAAGGTCTAGAAAGTACCTGTGACTGTGATTAGAACCATTTCCCTTCCTCTGACCTAAACTGCCCAAGCCCCCAATCCTTTCTGTGGAACCATGGACCACAGGCTGGCGGGTGGGAGGTGTCTGGAGGAAGTGGGCTAAGTGTGTAGAGCTGCCTTGGACAGTACCCCAAAGGGTTTGGAAAGTGAGAGCCCAGTGAATAAATCCCTAGGTGAAAAGTGAACTTCAAGACAGACAACATTCACGTGTCGGCTGGACATTGTATCTTTGTGGCCATAGGTACATTAATTGACTACGGATATAGTCCTGGATGGTGCCAGAGTGCTGTGGAGAAGGGCTCGGGGCAAAGCTGAATCTTTAATGTAGCAAGAAGTCAGTAGATCATGTCCAGGATGGATAGATCCAGAAATAGCGGTAGAAGCCTGTGATTACTGAGGTAAATTCCAAAAGATACTGCTAAGAAGTTGAAAACATTGGCCTTGGCAAGTGGGAAAGGCAACAGGCTGAGGGTCTTCTGTTCTTTTTATAACCTTTAGAGTCCCTTGGTTTTAACTATGAGCATGTGTTTCTTTGAAGAATTATGGAAAGCATTAGGCGTGCTCTGTCTTGGCCTCAAATCCCGTTTCCAGCACCTATGTGTTCTGCTCCTTATTGGCACACCCCAAGGCAGGTGAGGGGGTATCTCTCACAGATAAAAAACCCACACAATACAGCCTATGGTAGTAGAACCCTGCTTTTTTTCATTTATTCTTCCTGCTCCTGCCAAGGTACCATTGATCCCGGGGGGGGGGGGGCAAACAGAATACATTCCCATTCTCTTATCTTACATCCTAATTGGGGAAGGTTCACAGCCAGATGGTGCAGAGGGGACTGGGGCAGGAGCCCATGGAGGATATGGGAGCTATGTACTCACAGCAAGGAGCACCCTGCTTGTCTCCACCCAGTACCTCCACTGCGCCAGCTCTTCACAGCATCCTGCTTGCTTGCTCCATGTTCATTCAGCCCTAAGAGCACACAGTTGTCTGGACGCTGAGCTCTTGTGGTTAGCAACATGTGATTGTGGTACGTAGCTTCCAAGAAGCATTTGAGATTCTGTTTAGGTTTTCAAAGAAGCGTGCGAGCATTACTGTTGGGGTAGCAAATCCAGCTTCTGCAAGAGGCAGAGTGACTATGTGCCCATTAGATGCCATGGGAGGGAGTCCAGGGAGGTGCTGGTGTTTTGGCCTCTCTTTTTCCAGTGCCTGGAGGGGATGGGCCCCCATCCCTCAAATGGAAACACTGTAATACTGACAATTGGGATGCTGTCTGGGATTGGTCAGAAGGCACCTAGGTGTAAGATTATCCCTCACATTAGCCTGTTGCTTAGTGGATGTGACATGTGCCTGCACTCCTTGAGTGGAGCTGTGTGCCCTCAGCTTCAGTCCCTGCTTAGCCCACCGGAAACCATCTCTTGAAATCAGAAAACTTCTGCCACATGGTGGCAGCATCCCCAAGAAAGGGTTTGTGTTGAATTCTGAAACTGTCACTTTGGGTCATCTCCCTGCAGGAGGCTGGTCCCAGAGGCAGAGGGAGTGAGAGCTAGCAGTGGTCCACCTAGGACAAGGACTAGGGCACAAGGGAGGCCCTGTTTCAGGAAGCGTCTCAGTAGAGGCTGTGTGGCCACAGAGGGCCAAAGCAGGATTGCCAGCCTGGAGGCGCCAATGGCAGGAACGGCCACCCCTCCCTCCTCCAGGCAGACTCTGCAGAGTCCCTAGAGCCAGGCAGTTCTGAGCCTGGGCACTTCAGTCTTTCTTCCCAGTCTAACCTAAAGTTGCACTTTCCCTCTTGAAATTTCAGTTTTTTCCTTCTTGTTCTCGTGTCCCCATCAGGATGCACACACACGTGCACTTAATGACTCCATAGCCAGCGCCCCTTCCTGTTGGCAGCACTGTGTGGGATGGAGCTGGATGAGACTGTGGAAAACTGTCTCCAGTACCCCATTGTTTTGTTTCCATGATCCCATCCGCTCCTGATCTTGTGCCACTGGTCCTGCTAAATACCAAGCCCTAACCTTGCAGGTCTGTGTTTTCCTTTTGGTTCCCTTTCTGTTTTTCAAGAACATTATGTGTATAAATAAAATGCTGAGGGAAACGAAAGTAAAGTGGCAAGAAGGTGTGTGGTTTTGGGTGTTTTTTTTTGGGGGGGGACTTCTTGGTGGTTCTTTTTACATTGCCAGCTTTTCCTCATCTAAGCAGGGTTGTCCACCTTCTCCTTGGCTGAAGGAAAGTGGCAGTCAGTGATGTGACTCCAGTCGATTCCTTTGGGGAGTTTCTTTGGGCTTGCTTTCCTAGCTGAGGTCCCCACAGACCCAAAGAGATTTTTCTAGACAGTATTAAGCCTATGTTACCTTCCTGTCAAAACAAATTCCCCCAAATAGATTTCAGGGAGCATCTGAGAATAAAAACAAGACCCCAGCTTAATTATTTTACCCCTCTCCTCTGAAAAAGGCCATCTATGAAATACTAGGCTGGTTGTTAGCCTATGAGTTGTTTTTCTTTTTTAAAGCTAGACATTTCTATTTAGGGCTTTTTTTTTTTTTTTTTTTTTTAAACACAAAACACATTTGTTTTAGAGCTGCTTTTTTCATAGTAGCTTTTCTGTGTGTGTGTGTTTTTTTTTTGTTTTTTGTTTTTTTTTTGAGAACGCTTCACTCTGGGCCAGCCCAGAGAGCCCCTACCGACTTTACTGAAACCCTTCCAAAAATAGCGACTTTCCCTGAAGTCATAGCCTGAGGAGGAACAAGTTGGGTTCCAAAGGAAGCTTCTTGGGAAACTTGAAGTTGTGAAAATTGGGATTTGGAAATGACAGACGTTTTGGTGTTAGAAGTGATATAATTCACTGGTGTGGCATACCAGGCATTTACGGTTGGAACTCTTTCACATGGAAGCAAGCTGCTCAGCTCAGTCTATTTAAATAGAAGAGAGAGTGGAGTGTATCCAGCCTGCTGGGAGAGTTATTGTAGCACAAGGGTCGGTTGGACAAGGGGGCTCTGTACCCAGGGACTTGGGGGGTATTCAGAGGGCTCTGGTGTCCCTTTGCTCCCTGTCCCCAGAGCTGGTAATTGCCAGTACTCAGGACCAGGACTGAGGTCCACATGGGGGCCTCAGGGTCCGTCATGCTGCCTCTCTGCTAGGAAAATGGTTTTAATTCCTGCCTGTCTATCTCAGATTGAGGTGACATTGTGTGAGCCCCAGGCCCGGGGCGTGTTCTATGAACAGCAGAGAAAGAAGTACCAATGTTCCCTACCTCTCCATCTCTTTTCCCCCCACCCCATTCTTTCCCAGACAACAAACCCTAAAATCACCCATTACAAAGCTAAGCTTCAGGTTGATACTGTACCCCAGTTCTCATGCTTCCTCCCCCCAGGAAAGACTTTGCAGATGGCAGGGAACAGCAGACATAAAGTGTCAGGAGCTGATGGAGTTTTTGCAGATTTTTGTGATGTCTAAAAGAATTCTAATCACATCCACATCTTTGACATGATAATAACTTCGCTGTGTTTGTGCTGACTTTGCCTGGAGCCAGTTGGATCAACTTATACATGACCTTGTGTTCTGGCCGTAGCTTTATGAGCTAGGGCTTGTCATTGTCAGCTTCACAGATGAGGGGACTGATGTTGCGGAAACTTTAGTGGCAGGTTTTGCTAAGAGACTCCTTGAC
Source organism: Miniopterus schreibersii (assembly GCF_964146895.1). Taxonomy (NCBI): domain Eukaryota; kingdom Metazoa; phylum Chordata; class Mammalia; order Chiroptera; family Miniopteridae; genus Miniopterus; species Miniopterus schreibersii. The sequence goes on along the minus strand of NC_138105.1, from coordinate 72,751,414 downwards.
TTTTGTATCTAAAAGAACAAGTGACCATGGAGCCTGGGGGAAGGGAGCAGCAACTGTGGAGAAAGGCACCTCCTTGCCCTGCCACAGCTATGGCAGCCCAGCTCACTTGGAATGAGGGTGATCTTAGCAGAAAATGAGTCGGGGGGAGTTGCAGATGACCATCTTCTGTGGGGACTTCTACCCACTGACCCCTTGGCCTGCTCTGCCTCTTGCCTACATCCACGTGTGTCTCCTTCACAGGCCTGAGGACAGGAATGCTCTGCCCAGAATGTGGCCTGAGACCTACTACGGGGAGACAGGCTGCCAGAGCCTAGGGCAGGGCCCAAGAACCCTGGCTCAGGAGGCAGATGTCATGGGTTCCCACCCCAACTCCATTGAGGTGCTATGTGGCTAGCAGGCTGCATCTTCTCTCTGTGCCTATTTCCCTATGTATAAAATGGAAGTGGTGACAGTAGGACTCCCTGCCAAGGTCTTTGGGAAGATATGGTGAGATTACCTATGCAGGTGGCATCAGAGTGCTGGGGGTTGGAACCAGCAGGGTCAGCTGAGTGTGCAGAACCCTTTCCAGACCCCTCTCCCTGTGAGCTAGCTGCCTCTCCCCTACCTGAGACTAATGTTTATGACTAGATACCAGAGACAGAGGAGGCTGAGTCCCTGTCCCTGTGTTTGGATCCTCAAGGAGAGGGGCAGCCGCACAGCACTATTCTGGTGACGGAGGCATGCCCTTCTCCCTACTTCTCCAGTGATTTGTTGGGTCCAACTTATCTGAGAAAGTCCCACCAATGTACTTTGTGTTCCTGCTTTGCTTTCTATCCTTAGGCTTGTCCCACTGGGGGAAGAATTAAAAGTACCCTTCATTGCCCTCCCTCCATCTCCTGCTATGTGTAGCCCACCCCGCCCTGCCCCACGTTTCCTTGTCTTTGCTCTTTGAGAAACATGTTAGTGTTTTTCCCCATTTCTACTAATTTCTTTTGTTTCTACTGTAGTAATCCCCCCTTACCATGGATGATACTTTCCAAGACCCCCAGTGGATGCCTGAAACCATGGATAGTACTGAACCCTGTAGATCCTATATTTATTCCTATACGTGCATACCTTTTCACTTAAAGGAAGCATTTTACAGCTGCTTTTTGTCACATCTGAATTGCCAGCATCACTACTCTTGTGCTTTTGGGCCATTATTAAGTAAAATAAAGTTGACTTGAGCATAAGAACACAATACAGCAACGATTGATCTGATCACCAAGATGGCTACTAAGTGACTAATGGGCAGAGAGCATCTACAGCATGGAGATGCCAGACAAAGAGATGATTCACACTACTTAAAAAGGTGCACAATTTAAAACTTAAGAATTGTTTATTTCTGGAATTTTTCACTTAATATTTTCAGACTGCAGTTGACCAGGGATAACTGAAACTGTGGAAAGCCAAACAGTAGCTATGTTATCTTCTTGCTCCTTTTTTCTAGTTATTTTTTATTTCAGTAAAAGTGGTCCCTCACCCCCATAGAAAGCGATTTTCTCTCCTTGGGATACCCATCATGTGAGATGAGCCAGCCTGCCTGTGGCTCATCCAACTGTTAGTGGAGGTGTGTTGTGCCCGGCGCTGTTCTGGTACTCGAGGTAGGGGTGCACATGGATAGTCACTCCTGCTATAGGCTCGGCCAGCAGGCATCTGCCCCATCACCTGTGGTCGCTCACAGCAGACACAGAGGAGAGTAGGGGAACTTGAGCTTGCCCTCTAAGACACCCAGTTAGGTGGGATGGGGCTGGAAACCTGTTAGTGTGGTGTGGTGATGCAAATCCTATGGGACATCTGCAGGCACAGCTGGCAGGAAGGGGTGTCAGAAAGAGCTCTGGGGGCAGCAGTGCGGTCCAGCCAGTCTCTGAGGAAGTAGAGGGGCCCTGGTGGACAGGGCAGGCTGAGCTCCCCAGCTGGAGACCCTGTGTGCACAGGGGACCAGAGATGGGGCCCCAAGGGGTTCCAGGTACCAGGGAGTCTTAGGAGGGGATGGGGGGAGTCAGCAGGGATGAGGCCAAAGAATTAGGCAGTGGGGGTGTGATAAAGAGTACCTATGGGCAACAGGGATATATAGTGCTACCTGCCTACCCATCTACCTGTTATCTCTACTTATCTACCTACCTACTCACCGACGTATCATCTCTCCCTACCACCTACCTACCTATCCACCTGCCTGTCATCTTTACCTACCATCTACCTGCCTACTTGTCATCTCTACCTACTTACTCACCTACCTGTTATTTCTACCTACCATCTACCTACTTGTCATCTTGATTTACATCTACCTACCTGTCATCTCTACCTACCATCTTCCCACTCACCCACCCACTCATCTTCCATGCATATGTATTTTGCAGGGGAAATGGGGTCCAGTTTGGGTTTGAGAGGGTGGGATGCTTTGCTGGTGGGAGCAGGGCTGGGGAAGGGTCTGGGCCAGAGGTGATAAGAGCCCCACAGAGGTAATCTTGGCCCTGCTGACAGGGGTAGGGATTGGCCAGGTATTCAAGGGTGGGCTCCGACCTGAGTCACTAGGTGGGCAACCGCCCCTGAGGACACAAAGAAGGTCTGGTGGTATGGTTCTGACCCTTGCCTGGAGCTGCCTGTCACTGAATGAAGGAGGTGAAAGTGAGACACATCTCTGAAGCACGAGCAGGAGGCCCAGGGGACCCTGGAGTCAGAAGAGATGTTCCTCTGCAGGCAGAAAAATGTGTGTGGCAGGGAGCACCCTCCCATGACATAAGCCCATCAGGACACAGGGCTGCTCTCACCTGCTCTGTGTTCTTCTCAGCTTGTTCCTCACAATATACCAGGAGACCCTGGCTATTCAGGGTGAAGGAAAGTGGGGGCTTGTAAGAGACCCCAGTCCTAGTGGGGTTTGAGTTGCACATCTCAGAGGGTGGGAGCCTCACCACGCTCTTGGTACTTGAGTGCTGGCTCGGTGAACATCCGTTGCTCCGTGTTAACAGTTATTTTTGCCTCTCTTTCATGTCCTCTCTTACAGCCCCCACCTTCTGGTCCTTTCACCTCCTCCTTTGGAGGGGCAGGATTCTCCGATGACCCCTTTAAAAGTAAACAGGACACTCCCGCTCTGCCTCCGAAGAAACCTGCTCCTCCACGGCCTAAACCGCCCAGTGGTCAGTACACTTTCTTCTCTCACCGCCACCCACCCACCCACTGTCACAGGATGGTGGGGGACTGATGGCCCATTCGTTCACCAGCCCAGAATAGAGCTTTGCTGTGAGGTCTGTACTCAGAACAAGAGGATTTCCTTTCTACCCAGTTGCCTCGGTCCACTCATGTTGTGTGCCTGGAGTACTCCTCCCGCCCCATCCTGTGGGCCAGATTCTGTTCTGGGCCCCAGATGGTCTCCCAAAGGCGCAGGGCATAGTGCCTTCCTCAATGCAAGGAGAAATGCCACATAGCCCCTGGCTGAGCATGTGGTGAGGGCTCTGCGGTCCCTCTGGCCTGCCCACCCCACTGAGCTTTTCTCAAGTTGGCTCAGTGTAGTCCAGGAGTGGGGACAGCAGCTGAGCCTGCCCCCTCAATCCAGTATTTCCAGACTGGTTAAGGACTCGGGGTGGAGTGTCAGGAGTGGAGATCTTCCTTGGCTGCGATTGATATGAGAGAAAGCAGGGTGCTCCCCCACTCCCACACCACATCTCAGTAGATGACTCCCAGCAAGGGGCTTCCTGCAGACCCCACCTTGCCTGTCTGTGGCTGGCAATATAATTTTGCTCAGCCTTGGCGCTTTTTCCCTCTGAGGATTCTGGAGACTTTTAAGCCATGTGTGGGGTCTCTGTGTGATAGTGATAGGCCCACAGTCCAGGTACCAGATTTAAAAGCAGCAGAGGGACTCATTGCCATTTCCCAGTTCCTTTACTCATCCCACTTCCTTTGTTCTTAGCACCCTGGCTAACACATGTCTTTCATTCACTGGTCTCCAGGCAAAGTCTCACTCACACTGTCTCTGGACTGTGGGTGCTCCCTCAGTCCTGCCTTCTGTTCCTTCTCCTTCCCTCCTGAGCCTGCTCCTTCCCTTTAGTCTGCCGAAGGAGCTCCACTTTGTGTCATCATTGCAGGTCCTTGAGTCTGTAGTTAGAAATGGTCATTGGTCCAAGGCAGGCCAGTCTTCCTACATGAGATACACTTGTCAGTAGTGACAAACAGAGAAGGAGTTATTTTTAAAAACACTGCCTTTCCTCTCCTGTCACCAGGGCCAGGGCTTCTCAGGAGGATGGGCACCCTGTGTGCAGAGCCCAATTTGCCCTCCTTACATATGAGACATGAGAAAAAGTCTGACCATGGGCTGGGCAGATTTATAACAGATTTGCTGTGAGCAGAAACAGATATATAGAGAGATCACTTCTGTCAGCCACACATCAAAGGCATTTACCATAAAACGGGGGAGAAAAGCAAAAACAACAGGAATTCCCTTCTAAGAGGCTGTGTGTATCTTAGAGGCAGCGGCTCTTAGGGGACCCTTGACAGTCTCCTGATAGAATAGCATCGAGTCTCCTCATCCCTCCTGAAAGATGGAAGTCAGAGCATGGGTGCACACATACACGCGCACACCCCTCTGCATGCAGGCACATACTTATACACATGTGTACATGTGTTCACATACTGCACACACAGGTAGGCATGTGTTCGTGCACACATGTGCACATATTCACATGCATCCACCCTCGTACATGCACATTCTCACAGTGCTCGCATGCACCTGCCTGCGTACTGCACAGGTGCACACCCTCTTGTGTGAATGTACATGCACACCCCCGCAGAGCAGTGCAGCAGTTGTTGAGCCTCGGGGAAGAACTGCTCCCCTCACCTGCTGGGAAATGCAGAGCTTCATTCTCAAGGTTCCTTGGAGTCTCTAACCCCAGCCTCTTCTCCTTCCCTGAATCATTGTTGGCTCTGCTTTGAGCTTGCCCTTGCTGTCCCCTCCCTCAGGTTTCTGTCTTTGAGCCTACCTACCCCATTTTGGCTTCTTTTTTCAGTATGCCATGGCCTTTGAGACCAGAGGCCTTGATGACTTCCTTGGAGCTGGTTTCAGAGCTCAGACTTTTTAGAGAGCTGTCCACACCTTGGGAGGTTTGGGCCTGTATCATGGGGTCTTAGGCTGCCTTTGTTTGTGGCTTTGGGCTATCACACCCGTGCTCTGCCTTGGTCTGTAAGATGCCCCCGATATCCTGTTCACATCAACAGACCTTTAAGAAACACTCACATGACGATTACCTCTCCAGACCTAGCAAGACCCGCAAGCGAGTCAGGACAGGCATTGTGATGCCCTTTATTTACCATAAGAGGAAAGGGAAGTGAGACAGGTCACATGGGCCACCTAAAATCATGCATCGAGGTGGCAGCAGGGCCAGCCCTGAACATGGTGACCTACCCCTACTTGGGCCTCCCACCCCCATAGACAGCCATAATGAGAATCACACTGTGAGATTCAGAATGCTCTGGAAAACTGTCAGTGCTTGTGCAGTGTTTAATCTGTGACCGGCTATGACATATCCTTGTAGAGGCCTTAATGTCTCGTCTGATTCTCTTACCTAGAAGCGATGGCTGAGCAGAAAAGCTGTGCACTATATACGCTACTGGGTGGTAGGTACCTATTGTGTGGTGGTTGTTGTTTGAGCACTTCCAGTGGCATTTTGCTGTGATTTCATACTAACCTTTAACACTAGCCGTAAAAACTGTAAGCTGTGTGACGCATTCACGCTCGACATCCATCCAGCAGTTGACTTTGTTTTATGAGTTGCATTTGGGGGCAAGCATTTGGCAATTTGGGGATGCAGAGGAAGGTATCTGCCCCACGCTGCTTCTCTAGTTGAGAGAATTAAGTCCCAAAATACACAGTGCCCCCTCTTGTCCCTGTCCACATTGCATGGAGCAGGGCACTTAAACCAGGAGCAGCCTGGGAGTTACCTGGTTATTAGTAGGACAGGTCAGCAGATGAGTGAAGGAGGAAGTTCTGCTCAAAGCATTCATATGAGAACACCAGGCATGCCTCTTGTTCTCTTGACTGCTTAGGATGGGAGGTAGCCAAGAGTATATCTGAGTGTTGGGGTTTTTTTTTGTTTGTTTGTTTTGTTTTTTTAAGAAAATATAGAATTCAACAGGTTGAAAGTGAGGAAATGGAATGTGCTTTTCTGCTCTTCTTGTTGACCTGGCTTTTTCCTGCTTGGAGAGGCCATATGGCCATCATGAGGAGGAGGCCACCTTCACCTGTGAGCACTGTGTGATCACACTCAAGGGCCTTCCTGTCACGTGGCAGAGAGGCGATCCCAGCATGGCTTAGTGGGGAGGAGGTAAGGTGGGCACCCTGCTCCTGGAGGCCCTGTGGTCCTGGTGGTTGAGCTGCAATCCTGTGGGCACAGGCATAGTGGACAATTTAGACTGCCCAGTGATGGTGGTTTTTCTTACAAACTAAATACACAACTTCATACCTGCACTCACAGAAACCAAGGTGACAGAACATGCTTTTCCAAGATCTTGCCACCCTGCACATGACATGGGACTGAGGTTACCACTTTCCTACCTGGGGCTTGCTTGTCCCAGGGGGCCCAGAGGTTTCTAGAACCTGTCAGGTCTTTGCACCTGGAATTGGCGCCACATGTGAAGCCAGGGCAGGTGAATCTGATGTTGTACCCTTGGCTGCCGAACTGCCTGTGCTATTAGGACACGGAGCCTGCTGGATCAGGCTGGTTTCTGGACAGATGTTGGAGTGAGGGTTTGGGTTCATGTTCTGGCCCTGCTGCCCCTGCTGCTCATCTCCCTGAGGGGCTCAGGGCAAGTGTCTTAACCTTGCTGTGACTCAGTTTTCCTGCTTGAACACAGGACCAACTCTGGCTTAGCAAGTGCCCATGTGGGTAGAGTGCCTGCACAGTGATCATCTATAATGTGACGTGTGTGACAGCCATCACCCACCCCATCCCAGGGTGTGGGACCAGGACACAGGATCCCCCTTCTGTAGGCTCCTTTCCCTGGAAAAGATGGGATGGGCCATATGTTCACAGGATTTATTAGGGATCTTTTCTCCCCACCAGGCTGCAGTTGAGCAGAAATCTTCACAGTTGAGTAAAGTCAGAGCTTGGTTAGCTGAACTACAAGAGGGGTCCAGGGGCCTCTCTGGCAAAGCTTAGGGTTGCCGCTTGTATAGGACCAAATGCACGTTTGGGCCTTATACATGATGTTTTGCATGCACTAGAGGCTGCAGTGTTCACATTCTGGGGTAATTGTGTTGTTGTTTTTAGCTCAATCGAGGTTTAATTGACATATGATAAATACATGTATTTAAATGTCAGCCTGTGCAGTCATAGAGAGGGACACTCTCCACCTGGGAGCGTAACGGAGGTTTCCTGGCAGAGTTCTGGTGTCATACTCATGTGACTAGAGCAGCCCATGGCTCGCCATCTGCTCTTAACCCCAAATCCTCAATTCTTTCTTGACCCCAGCCAGAAAGTACATCCTTGGGGACCATTGTGTCACCCTTTGGCGCACTTACAGGGCTTTGGCACTGAATTCTCTATGCCTGGAAGTCTTTTCTAGAAAGGTCTATCATAATGTTGAGTAACCAGCAGGTGTCTGTTTGGGGTCGAGAGAATTGGTTTCTTCCAGGCAGATGCAAATCAAACACCTTCGAAACCTGTCAGTTGGAGTCCGTGCACACACCTCCCCAGGTAAACAGTGCGTATTTTCTGCAACGGGTAGAGATCGAGATCAGTCAGAACTCACCGCTGAAGAGTTTCTAGGTAAAAGTTGTTGATTTGCAAAGGGAGAAACAGATTTTTTTCAAGTGCAGGAAATGGCTGTGTGGGTGTCAGTGATTGGGCCTCCCGCTCCGCGGCGACAGATAGTGGGACGCTGTGCCCAGCCCCACCCTTGCCACTTCCTGCAAGTGCAGCCCTGCTTTGCGGTTCTTGCAGCGCGCCTGGGTGACACCAGCTAGTGTGCCTTCACCACTAACCAGCCAGTCACCTTTAACCTCTCCACAATTTAATTGTCCTTTTATTACTGCTAATGACCTTTTCACCCCCAGAATAAAGCCATGTACACACTTATGAGGTCTTTTTGCCCCTTTTCCCTTTCCCATAATCGTTCTGATGAACACAGGCAAACGAGATACATTTAACCTGCATCCTAGGTGATTCAAACGATTCTCAAAAAAAAGGAGAAAATCCTTTTCCCCCTAGAACATGAGTCCCTCCTACAACCTGCATGTGGACTCCACACAGATTGACTGACTGCAGATTCTTTCTCTGGGGCAGTTTTCTGGTTACCACCCATTCTTGGCCAACCCACTTGCTTGGTGGTCACCTTGACCATCCTGGGTGAGCTGCAATACATGACATGGTCATGAAGGAAGTCCTGGGTTCCTGGCCAGTGCCAACCGGCTGTGTGCTTGGTTCTTCCCGTGTTCTGAGAGGCTAGGCTGGGGCAAAACCAGGGTGGTCATCCTTCACCCATGTGGGTCTCGACCTCATGTTTATCACACAAGATCCACTTTTAAAATGGCTTCTCCAGTTGAGCCGTGTGGTTAGCACCTCAGCCTTGAAGTTAACTACTTTAATTCCGTTCCCACGATGATTTCAAAGAGATAATCAGTGGGTACATATGAAGTTCTAGAATGGGACAAGCGGTTCACCACCAGCCCGAGAAGCCTGGAAAATTTCGGCACTGCCAGCCAGCCATTGGAGCCCACCTTTCCTGCACACTGGCAGGGTCTGTGCCAGGCTGGGTGTGACCCCTGAGAACAAGTGCTTGAGAGCTGGCAGCAGTAGGGAAAATGTCATTTTCCTTTTGGCCTCTTACAAGTAAAATGCCTGGAGATGGGTTATTCTTTGGGTGAATTTCTGTTCTTCAAAGTTGGCTGAGTTCGAAAATAGAAGCATTTGCCTATCTTAGCACACACCCACCCTCCTGCACCCAGAAGGCTGGATTGAGTGGGAGTGGAGTGATACAGTTGTCATCTGTTATTCAGTGGGGTGCAAATGCCCAGGCTTGGGGTCTTGGAGCATAGAAGTCAGGGCTCAGCTGGCTTAGCCAGCTGGGGTCCTGCGGGGGTTGTGGGGTAGGGTGCAGAGAGCCTGAACTCCCATCCTGTATCTGAGTGTGGGTGTGAACAGACAGGAGCCACTGCCCTGCCCCTGGCTCCCTCCCCAACCACCGTGGAGCCTTGTGTACCTTCCACCAGCCCTCAGGTTTCTGGTTCCACCTACAGCAAGGTGAGGGGGCCAGGAAGGTGCTCCCTGTGCTGCTGCCCCTGCTGTTTTTGATGGGTGAACATGATTGCTCGTTTCTTGTTTTTCTCACATTCAAAGCATTGAGTCAACCCTCCTCCCTCCACCATTGTCAATTGAAAAACAGCACATGTGTGATTGATTGGGGGGAGATGGTCATAAAGAGAGTGAGAGTGGGGGGGTTCCCCATTTGCTACAGGCTCTCCCAACTCCTGAGCTGCCCCCATAGCAGAAGGAAGCTCTTGATGGGCTCTGCACTTGGCCCTTCAGTGCACACATGCCTCTAACCGCTTCCAGACCCACTGCGTGGCACCCTGGTGATTTTCTTAAATGTGGGCACGGCACCTCTCTGCCCGAGCAGAAGTGGCATTTTGACAGCATCAGCGCTCCTCTGTAAGGAGGAACAAAGGCAGTGGCCCCTGTGGTGCAGACCCAGGGCCCCGCCACCTGGCTGCTGTGTAGCTAGCATCTCCCCGTGTCTCCAAGGCACCTGAGCCCCTGAAGGGTGCGGGTGCGGGCAGACCGGCAGAGTGTGTCGAAGGTGCAAATCAAAGAACAAATGTGATTTTTCAAAAAGCAGAACTGTGAGACCTGCAGTCTATATTCTTTCTGTTGTGAAGACTGAGTTGGGATTCATCTGTGAATCATGTAGCTCCCTCCCCATTTTTGCTACAGAATTAATATATCCTCTGTCAGGTTTCTCATAAATGTTATAGTAGCCTTTTGTGGAAACCTTGAAACGTGTTTCTCATTCCAAAAGGTGCTTATATTTAGAGGACCCAAAATGCGTGGCTACTTTCCCCCCTTTTCTTCTTTTCCTTCGGATGCTGGTTGACCCCACATCCACCAGGCTCCTCACCCAGTGAGATTTCCATGACCTCTGACCACCCCAGACACCTCCCAGAGGGTGGAAAATACACCAGTTGTAGGGGAGCCCAGTGGATAATAGTAAATATTTGTTCAGCTTTTCTCAACAATTCAGAACCAAACCTCATCCTGTTCTCTTCAATGCATTAAGCAGATTTTCTTAAAATTCGGTAAATATTTTTAGTGGAAAATCTCAATGCTCTGATGGTGGGACCTCAGATTTTATCTGCGGGGCTGTGCTACTTGGCACGGCTTTGATCTGCCACTCGCCTTCTCCTCATATGTGCAGCAGCAAGCGCGGGGCTGTTTCTGCAGGACTCCTCACCTTCAGGTCCTGTGTTTTCGCGCCCTCCATTGCCCACCATAGTGGGAGCCAGAGGAAACATGGATACATGTTGGTGAAAAGCAGTCTTTTTCAGTAAAAAGTTCCCAAGTGATTATGAATTTGAAGGGTCGTGCTCTGGACAGCCTGGTTCTCTCTTTCTCCCCTCTCCCCCCAGTTCAACTGTTTTTGCTTGTATGTGAGGGTGGGAAGGGTGGAGCCAAGGGAATGAGGAGTGCCCCCTCCCCAGCCACAGCTCTCCCGTGTGGTGTGACTCTACGAAGCCTGGTGGTTGTGTGGGTGTCCCATGTTGTGTATGATGAGTGACAGTTGCGGGAGGATCCCCTGTAGGATGGGTGACAGTTTGTGGGAGTCCCGGGTTATGTAGGATGAGTGATAGTTGTGTGGTGTCCTGTGTTGTGTAGTGTGAATGATAGTTGTGTGGATGTCCCATGTTGGGATAAATCGCAGTTGTGAGAACGTCCTGTGTTGTGTCGGGTAATAGCTGAGGTGGGGCAGCTGACTGACCACAAACCTTTGTTTTTTATTTTTTTTATTTTGTTCTGTTGTTTTTGTATTTATCTCTCATCTACAGAACTGCATTTTCCAACTGGAGCCCTGAATTTTATAAATAGAACTCAGCAAGTGTCCAGTTGGAATGAATACAACATTCACACTTGTGTATTTTTGATATTTTTATTAATCAGATATGTTGAGACCATAAATCATCCAAAGCCTATCGTTCTTCTCCTAAGTAAAGAATGTCTAACAAGAGAATCCACCTTCTTTCAGACTTCTCAGTGCTCATGTTTTTTGAAGTTTGGTGGTGGGGGCGGGGTGTGTATTTGTGTGCTGTTGTGTTTCCATGCACTGGCTCTCAGGGACCCTTCCCAGCCAGGGTTTCCTGAAAAGCATGTTGGGAAAGCAGAACTGGGAGCTTCGCTGCCAACAGCTCATTCTGGAGCCACTGCCGTGGTCCTGGCCACTTGGCCAATCCTGGCCCCAGGGGCTCTCAGGCCTCGAGAAGTTAAGAAATAGGAAAATTGAAGACATTTCTACCAGGGTGGAGCCGGCCACCAAATTTTTTTTACAGCACACACTGTGGTAAACCATCGGGTTCATATTGTTTTTGCTAAAGGCAGTCCTGTGTGTGGTTTCGGTGCACCGCTTGGGTAACTGTTGAAACTGCTGCGGTTTGAAATAAGCCCTATTTTGTCTTTTCTTCAATCTTGTGTCCTTCTCTTGTTCGTGAAAACTTAGTGTTGGAGAATCACTGTGGGTGCCAAGTCAGCAGCCTGCAGCCCCCTGGGGGGGTCTCTATTTCGTTTTACTTTGGTCACCTCCTTCTGCTACACTCTGGTCGGTGGTTCCCTCGGCAGAAGTCTAGGGATGTGACACCAAACTGCGCGTGCCAGGCATCATTCTGGATAGCTTTTGTACCAATTTTCAAAAGATTTTTGTTCTCTTCTCTGAAACATTCCTCAGTCATGATCCTTTCTCGTGGTATCTGGAACCATGAAAAGACATTAAACTGCAATGAATTTGCTCAGGGACATGGAGGCAAATTAAAGTTATTCTGTCACGTTTGAGATAAGCTACACCTCAGAAAATCGGAAAAATGAGTAAGGAGTTAGCAGAAGTGGTTACATAAAAGCAGGAACTAGACCCAGAATGTTTTAAAAGTGCAGTTGCTAAAAATAAGTGGGATGCAGAGAGGGAAGTTTGGGTTCAGGGCTGTCCTGGCATGTGTCCTCAGAAAGCCTCTGGTCACAAGCAGAATGTCACCCGAACTGGGAACACCCCCGATTTTGCAAGTGTCATGTACAATAATAATTCAGCCTCATGCTGAAGCACAAAAACAGACAACCGAGAAAAAACCGTTGTTGTTTTTCTCCCCTCTGAAAGCAAGAGCAGTTGATGTGCCCTGGTTTCATATTAACACAGTCATGATTTCTAAATAACAACGGTTTCGGCAACAGCAAAACCAGGCATGAGCAATTCTTGATGTGAATGATGCTTTTCATCTCCCCATCATCTCTTTGCTTGTCAGAAACCTCAGCTTCAAATCCCAGCAGGCTGGAGTCTTACAACCCCCATCCCCACACCCCACCCCACAAAAGCAATTTGAAAAAACAACTGAGGGAGGAAGTTCTTAATTAAAAAGAAAAAAATCACAATAGGGGGAGATGTACTTTTGGATCTCTGGCTGGGGTCAGTTGACCTCCTTATCCTGCTCAGACTCTGTCCTTTGTGACCGACCAGACCCTGCAAGGAGTGCTCCAAAAGTCAGACACCTGCCCCCGGGACTTGCTGCCGGAACCAGAGGCTGTTCCCTACCCTGGGGCTCTCAACCTGTCCCCAGCAACTCTTACTTTCCCCCCACCGTGTTAGAATTCTGATATTTGGTCCACTATCATTTTAGTTTTTGGTAAAAAATTAGCCTAAGAATACACCAGTGAATATTGCTCTTTCTTGCAAAGGAGGGAAGCTAGATGTCCTTTAGTCCCTCCTAGCTTTTTAGAGCAGTTCCCTCAAAGGGCCTTGAGTCCCTCGGGAGGGTCCTGTGGAACCTGTATGGTGGTGCCTGGCTCACATGTTACCCCCAGAGGGCTGGCTGGAACCAGGGATAGGGCGGGATTTATTGGTACCTACAGTATACTGAGCTCCACCACCCACATGTAGCCGACCCTTGAGGACCCTCAGGTGTGCTGGAGGCTAGACCGGGACAGAAGTCAGTACCATGGAAGGTGGCCAAGGCAGTGGGGTGGCTGCAGGGGAGAAGTGAGCCAAGGGGAAAGGGAAGGTGTGAGAGAGACTAGCTAGGCAGTCAGGACGGTAGAAATGGCTATGGAGAGGAGACCGGGTTGGCCAGGCCATGAGGTCAGCATTTGTTCCCTGTGTGACCCAAGCCTGCATCCCCATCCCTCTGGATGCTATCTCCCAGGGCACCCCTGCCCATGGGTTTTGGTGTCCTTGCTCACACTGGCACAGAAGTGGCCTCAGGTGCTCCAGAACACACACACATACCCGTCCCTCCAAGTGTGTTTTGTGTGAGAACATGTGTGTCTATCTGTGATTGAGCCTCGGATGGTGCCACTGCCTGAGGTTTGGTGTTCTCCCCAAGGCACCTCTTCCAGGGCTTTAGGGCCTCTGAGCCAGCCACCCCACAAGAGCACCTTTTGCATGTCCTCTCCTGGGGGTGACACCTGCCATCCTCACACATGGTGCTGCTCTGCAGTGGGGAAGGGGTGCAGAGGGTTGGAGGAGACTGGATGGGAACTGGGACAGGGAACTCTGCAGACACTAGGTGGGAGGGCCTGTGGAGTGGCCCAAGGAGAGGGTGCCCACATTTATCTGAGTACCGCTGGCAGAGCAGAGAGCTGCAGTTGGAGTCCTCAGTTTCCTTTTAGGGTTCTTGGGGTGCTCAGCTGGTCTGACTTCCAGGCGGTGGAGCTGCTCTGGCCTGGCTCCAACTTCCAGGGGTCTGGAGCATCCCTCATTCTCACATATGGCTTGCTTACTGCCTGCCAGGCATCAGAGCCAAACATCTCCATGCCAGGGGGATGCAGTTTTCTTGTAAAGGCCAGATAATCAATATATTTTTAGCCTTGCAGGCCTTACGTTCTCCATCCCAAGTGCGCAGCTCTCTTGCCTTGAATGAAAGCAGCACAGAGGACCATAAACAAACTGGCACAGCTTATTGGCATTGGTGGACCATTAAAACATGACTTAGAAAAGCAGGTGGACCAGTGTGGGCAGACTCCCGCTCTGAGCCATACTGCACAGGCAGTCACAGGCCTATTACCCCTGAGTGAGTCTGCTGGGGCTGCCATGACTGGGCAGCTAATACCACAGACATTTATTGTTTCACAGTTCTGGAGGCTGGAAGTATGAGATCAAAGTGTCAGCAGGGTTGGTTTTTCCTGAGGCTTCTCTCCTTGGCACTGCCTCCTTCTCCTGTGCCCTCCTCACATGGTCTCCCCACTATGTATCTGTGTCCTGATCTCTTCTTATAAGGACACCAGTCAGATTACGGCCCATGTAATGACCTCATTTTAACTTAATTACCTCTTTAAAGGTCCTCCAAATATAGCCACATTCTGAGGTCCTGGGGTTGAGGATCTCAACATGAGTTTGGGGAGGGGCGCACAATTCATCCCACAGCAACCCCATTTCATGGACTCTGTTCTGTCTGTGGTCAGTAACTTGTATTTCTTTTTTTTCTCCTTTTTTTTTTTCTGTCTCCTGAACTTTCCAGGTAAAAGTACACCTGTAAGCCAGCTGGGTTCTGCAGACTTTCCTGACTCCCCCGATCCATTCCAGCCACTCGGGGCTGACAGCAGTGACCCGTTCCAAAATAAAAGGGGGTTTGGGGACCCGTTTAGTGGAAAAGATCCATTTGCTCCCTCCTCTTCAGCTAAGCCTTCTAAAGCCTCTTCCCTGGGCTTTGCAGACTTCACCTCTGTAAGTTGAGTTCTCTGTCTCCCTGCTACCCCCTCCCCCTCCGCTTGCAGCTTCTTTGGGGCTATTTTTTTGGCTTACGTTTCCTGGTACCTCATGCCATTACCTGTGTTATTTATTCTGTACTGCTGCTTTCTGTAAGAAAAAAAATGTTTCTCAATAAAAAAAAAAGCGCTATGGTTTGGATACTCTGTGATGAGGGCACATGTCCTTCCAGCATGGTGGCCCAGTCTGATGGCCGCATCTGTCCATCTGTCTTTCCCTCTCCCTGTTGACTCTCTGTATTGTTTCTCTCGCCTGGAGACTGTTGTGTTCATTGATTTTTGGAAGCTGAGATGTCAGACACTTCCGAAGTATTAAAATAAGATTGCAAAAGTTACATTAGGATCTTGCTGTCCCCAAAAGGTCTCAGTGCAGGAGTTCTGACTGTCCCACCTCTGCATTTTATGCAGCAAGTACAAATCGAAGGACCAGGGGGGTGCATGAAGGAAGAGCAGTTTGGTTTTTCAAAAACTTATTTCAGTTACCAGCTCTGATGAAAAGAGAAATCCAACCTAGAACAACCACTCTGAAGTTCTGCCCTTTTGCCAACCTCCCCGCTGCCCCCCCAAACCCTCAAAAAGCTATTTAAAAGCAAATTCAAGTGCCTTTTCAGAATTCTGGCTGTTTCTTGGTATGAAGAAAGACTCCAGATTATAAAATGCTGTCACTTTAGGGTGTTTTTGGCACCCTCATCAGTACCCAAACATCTAGTTCTCAGAGAGCTTCAGAGTTTGTCTTCCCAGAATCGGTTTTACTGTCTGTTGTGCACCCATGTTTTTAAAAGAAGTTTTCTTTGTTCAGATTTGCCAAGTACCTTGTTTCCTGGTTAGGTGTGACATGCATTATTTATAGATGCTTTGACTCCTAGAATATCCTTCTTAAAACAAGCTCTGCCATCCATATCCATGCCCCGTGAACGCCCGATTCATTTCAGATCCACCTTGTGCCCAGCTATCCTGTGGCTTATTGAAGCCTCCCAATACGCTGCTATGTTCCTGGCTCTTGGCAACCTGTAAATATTTTACAACTGCAGTTAGCTCGTTTTTGTTGACAGCCTGTGCACACTGTGGATGTGTACAAATGGAGACATTGTTAATAAAAGCCAGAAACAAAACCCTCTTTATCTACAGTTTCTTGAATAGCACTGCGTTTGTTTCGGTGGAAAAAATATTAAATGCTAATGAAAAAAATAGAGCCATTCATGCATGACTCAGGTACTCTGTTTTGGGCAGGGCAGAGGGGTGAGTGGATTTGAATGGCAATTTGAAGAAATGACTGTTCTCTTTCTGAAATGCATAGATCTATTTCCTGTGGCCCCCCTGTACCCCTCCTGGAAACTGAGTTTTGGAAAACATTAAAAAAAAAATACCCGAGATTTTAAGCTATCATTTGGCTCAACACTTCTGGTCATTCCAGAACACTTGTTAACTTTGATTTTAAAACATTCCCAGTATTTAATCACCCTCATTTCCAGGCGGGAAATCTGATTCTACCCAGTTGAGTTTGCAGCTCTGTTTTTTCTGTTTAAAATTACCTTTCCCACTTCAGATGCCCAGTTTTTCCACTGGAAATCAGTGAGATTTGGCCCCCTCTGATGGGATGGGGTGGAGGAGAGACAGGACACCTAACTGGTTTAGTTTGTTCCCCTCGGTCATACCATAGTCCAAACCATCAAAACCTGTCCCTCTTTGGGGACCCAGGATGTCTTTGCATTTTCATGGCATCTGGGGGTTCAGCCCATCAGCCAGTGGTTTCAGGGTTCACTGGACCTTAATTTGTGCTAACTCAAAGAAGGCCAAAGGGGGTTCCTCTGGTTTGTATATTTTAGCTCCCTGAATAAACACAGGGGTGTTTAATGGCCCAGCAGACTGGCAGTGTGACTTTCAGATCAGATGTTCTGAGTGCTGCCAAGATGTGGTATTACCTGTGCAAAGGTAGCTTGGCCCATTTTGGAGTTCGGGCACCAATGTCACACGTGCACACGGTCCCCCTTTGGCACCCCAGCCCTGCCAACCTAGAACCCTCTAATTTTCAAGCCCTAAGTTTCCATTAATGGGTTACTTGTGCTTGTGCACGGGAAATCTCTCCAGGATTTCTTTAAAAACCCGCCTTCTGTCTCATGTGAATGTGTTTATTAGGAAGTTGTATTTATAGATTAACAAAACAGTTCTTTTTTCCGGACGTCTGCATTGAGAGCAGAGCAAATGTCAGATGGGATAAGCTTTGCATTGTGGAGTGAGTTGGATGCAATTTCAACATCAGAATAAGTGAGTTAATGGCAAGTAACTAGACGTGTCCCCTCCGGTGATGTGGTAGCAGTGCTGTTAGATTTCTCAGGGTGCAGATGTCTGCCCCCACTGAGGAATGACACCTTGTCCTCATGTGAGGAGTTATCCGAATCATGGATTGATAAATAAAACCGTCTAGCATTCATCCTGAGCGGGCTTCCTCAGGCAGGAGTCTTGGAGGTCAGCAGCATCCTCATGCCCCACTGTGTCTCAGCCTCTTGATGGCACAAGAATGATAAAGAGATCAGAGCTGCCACAGGCATCCCGAATTCTGGCCCATCATGTGATACCTCCAGGTCAGAGAACTAAAGAGTTGCCTTGTCCAGGTGTCTTCACCAGGGCCTAGAAAGGATTGTCAGCTGATCTGAGGCACAGAGATAACCCCTCCTCCAGTTTTCTTTTGGACATCACAGTCTACGATGCTTCTCCAGTGTGTGTGCACCACATGCTTAATTCAAGTCTTCACAGTGGGGCTTAAGCTGTCCTTGAACCAGTTCACTCAGAAGGCTTCTGGAATGTTTCTATCAGCATGTTTCATTTGAAAATGCAGACCCTTGAGCAGGCAGCTCTGAGAAACTCAGGCTGAGTGGGGACCGTGGGGAACCAAGGCCTTGGTTCCAGGCTTTGATCCGGATAACCCATGTCATTACTTGTCAGCCCCCACCCACCCCTCCTTTGGGCAGGCAGAGGGCAGGGTCCCTGTCAGTGGACCCTGACAGGGTCCTCTACTGTCAGCAGCACCCTGGAGTCATTTCCACCAGCATTTGTTGTTTTTTCCTTGTTTTTCTCCTGTTGAGGTATTGGAAAATACCCCACAGAGTGCAGGAGGTGATGGGGCTTATCTCTGACCAGTAGTGGAAACAAGGGGTGGGGACCAATTTTCAGGGAGACCCATTCAACCCCTGCGCATTTTTATGGGCAGTTTCTCTAAGAAACAAAGACTTAACCTTTCCTTCCAGAACTTCATGCCGACTCCCGAAGCCAGGTAGGGAGAGGCCTCCTGGGCTGCCCACCTCTTCTTCCAGGACACCTCTGCTCTAAATTAGACTTCCTCCATCCACCCCTCCCCACTCCCCTGCCTGGGTCCGCACCATCTGGCCCTGTCTCACTCCCACACTGGCCATCGAACCATGAATCATTGCAAACTGCCAGTTCGATCACCCCCCTTGTTGGCCCAAGGAGCTTCTAAGGGGAACTCTCAGCTCCTTTCTGGGGCCTACAAGCCTGTCTCGGTCTAGCCCCTCCCACCCCAGCCTCTGTTCTGGCAGCTCCAGGGTTGGGTGCTTGGTCCCTCCATACCCAGAGCCACAGGTGGACCCTCGAGGCCTGGGTACCATCCTGTACCCAAACTCTTCATGCAGCAACAACTGACAGCCCCCTTCCCCCCAGGATGCTAAGGACTTGGGTTCCGCAGCCCCCTCCCCCTCCCCAAGCCTTGGTGCTTCTATCTGTCTCAGTATCCCTCCTCCTGGGTTGTTATTTGGATTCAGTGTGCGGACTGTGTGTGCGTGTATGTGTGTGTGTGTGTGTGTGTGTGTGTGTGATAGAAGTAGCTGTGAATTCCTGTCACAATTCCTTTTCCCAGTACCCTGGTGGGACCTCCAAGGACCTCCACAGGAGCCTGTGTTGGATTAGGATTATCTATCTGTCTGTGCCCTTGGGCGTCTGTCAGAGGGCCAGCTGCCTCTTTATCTCTGGTGTCACCCAGTGCTTGCAGAGTCAGTGCTGAGAACAGAGATTCTGTCTAAGGGAGGCCAAGGCCCGGAACAGGCGACAGCTTTGCTCGTGTGTCAGGGCCCACGGGGCCAGAGGCCTCTCACTGGGAGACGGAGCAGAGTGACTGGAGACCTCGTGGGGAACTCTGGGGGAGCCAAGCGCCCACGCCAGGAGGAGAGCATGTGAGATCTGGCTCTTCTTTTCTTTCCTTAGAGCTAAGGACCTCAAATGGTTTGAAATCACCCATCTTGGAATCATTACTGTTTTCTCCCTTATTTGAAAAAAAAATTTTTTTTTAAACTGAACCTTTCGGAGGATGCCAACAATGAAAACCTTGTGGACTGAATGGCAGCATAAATGCCAGGGCACCATCCTAAGCGAGCCGGAGCGAGCCTGGGCGGGAGGAGATACCACATTTCAAGACCGTTGTCTCCACACTTTTGGCCTCCAGACATTTTACACATTTGAAATCAGAGATCTGTTCAAGCCAGACTCTGCAGTCCCAGCGCCTGTCACCCACCAGCATCAGCAGCCTGCCATCAAGGCTCAGGTTTTGCAGGCTCGCCATCCTAGCTCTTTGGGGTTCAGTTGGCCTCTGTTCCCCGGATGCTTTTAGAGACGCTCCACTGACCCCAGAGGAGGCTGAGCAGGGGCTTCTCCCATGCTGGTGAAACCTCATAGACTCAGTCCTGGGGGATTGCTGGAGTTCTATCCGTGTCCCCACACTCATGGGTTGTGTTGCCTGCTTCAGTTCCCTGCAAGGGATAGGTGGCTAGTTTCTCTGAGGTCCGAGGTGGCAGTTAAGGTCAGACTCAGCCCTGCTTCTCTGTGCATGTGACCACCCCTTCCAGACTGGGTGTCAGGGCTGGGGCGTGCATGTCCCCTCCCCACCCCCAACCAAGAGTCAAGCTTTTGGCTTTTTCTAGTTTTTCACCACCACCATCCCCCTGTATCCCAGCATTGCGTGCAGTTCCCTGCTCCCTGCCCACCTTTGACAGGCCTTTTCTGGGTCTCCTTCCCTGTCCCCATGCCCCATGCCCCCTGCCCCCCGCTCCCCAGCCGGTGGCTGCAGCTTCTAGGCCATATAACCCAACCTTCGTTTTTCCTTTGCAGTTTGGCAATGAGGAGCAGCAACTGGCATGGGCCAAGCGAGAAAGTGAGAAGGCGGAGCAGGAGAGGCTGGCAAGGCTGCGGCGGCAGGAGCAGGAGGACCTGGAGCTGGCCATCGCGCTTAGCAAGGCTGACATGCCCGCCGCCTAGGCGAGGGCGACCAAGCACGTTCGCAGGGGCAGGAGTGCCATGGGGGCGGGTCTTCAAAAGGAAAAAAACCCGAAGTCTGTATATACACACACACTCTCAGCAGTCCCCGTTTCATGTTGTGACGTGTCACAGCCACTGTAGGTCAAGGACTTGCTGGTCAGAAGGCCTCAGGCTCTGGGTGCCTCGTCCCAGGTGAGGAAATGTGGCTCACCCTGCAGAAAGGCCTGGAAAGGCACAGGCTACCGTCACCACCTCTCCACTGTGACATCCCTGTCTAGTGACAGTGCTCTGCCTGGAACGAGCAGAGGGAGTGTGCAGCGTCTCCAGGCCTTCCATACTCTGCTCATAGCTGCTTTGAGTACCAGCGCCAGGGCACATCCACCCTGTCGCCTCTGAGACCTAAGACAGACACCTGGCAATGTATGCATTCGTTGTATAAAAATTAAGTTTGAATGATTAATATAAAATATTTTAATACAAAACATAAGAATCTCTTCTTCCCTTTTATTTAAACATTGTTTTCCTTGCATTAGTGTTCACGCATGATGTCACAGAGGCAGACCAGCCCCACGGTGATGTGGAGAGCTGGGTTGAGTGTTTCTGTTCACATCCTGTTTGAGTAGATTGTAGAGCCACAAAAAAAGCCAATGTTTGAAGTTTTCATCGGTCGCCCTGTCCCCCAAGGAGTCAATCCTTTGTCACCTCACAGCTCTTTGAAGAGATTCCTGCATAGTTTACTGATCTGCATGAGGGGCAAGGCCACAGGACAGTCTTCACACTGTGAGCTTGGAATCTGGAGACTGGGAGAGCTTTCCACTAGAACACAATTGAATCCCCCTAGAACATTCCAGAAGCTTTGACATAACTGTTTGGATGACCTCAGGACATGCTGAGGACATTGCAGACTTGGTCCTGTTTTACTTTTCACTGTCCCCAGGCAGACAAGACATCCTAGGCCAACTTCTCTCAGGTAAAGAAGATAAAGATTTGAATCTGAGTGGCCTGAACACAGCCTTGGAACAGCCTTTATCCAGAGAAACCTTCAACCCCAAAACTGCAAGAAGGGGGCGAGATGCCAACGCCAGGAATAGACCCAGAATATTACAGAATCGGCCTTCGCTGGAAATCCTGCGGCACACACAGCCCCAGCCCCATCTGAGTTAGATCCTGGAAGCCCTTTTGAAAAGTTTCTCCTTGGTGTGTTGTGCGTGTGTGGGTTCCAGTCTCTGCTTTGTCCCCTTCCTTCTCCAGCTAGGACAGGGCTATTGACTACACCCAACTCCCTGCATGGTAGCTCTCAGCTGCCTGATTCCAGTGCTTTATCCCAGCCAGGAAATCATTCTGAGGGTCAGTCAGCCCTCCACGGCCGAGGAGCCTGTATCCATGAATTCAGCCAACAGTGGGTAGAATATACTGGGGGGGATGTTACGCTGTTGCTGACATGCACTGTCACTACACCTGTGCGTCTGTACTGAACATGGACAGGCCTTTCGGTCATTATTCTCTAAGCAATAATGTGACAGCCATTTACATGCCACCTGCATCGTGTTAGGTATTACAAGTAGTCTAGAGCCGACTTCAAGCATACGGGAATATGTACATAGATTACATGTGAACACTACACCATTTTATATAAGGAACTTGGGCATCCAGGGCTTTTGGTATCTGTGGAGGTCCTAGAATTAATCCCCTGTAGATAACAAGGGACAACTATTTATTTATTTGCTTGGCTTTGCACTTTAATTTTACTTTTCAGAACCAATTTTTCCATTTCCAGAAAAATCCCAAAGATACTACAGAGTTCCCAAAAGGCCCTCACAGTTTCCCCTAATTTTAACTTCTTATGTTTGTATGGTACATTTGTTATAGCTAAGGAACCAATATTGAGACGTTATTATAACTAAAGTCCATACATTATTCAGATTTCCTCAGTTTTTCCTAAGTGTCCTTTTTCTGTCCCAGTATCCCATGTTACATTTAGTCATCCTGTCTCCTTAGGTACCTCTGGGCTGACACAGTTTCTGGGACTTTCTTGCTTTTGATGACCTTGACAGTGCTGAGGAGAAGTGACCAGTGCAGTGACTCTGGTCTAGGGCCTGGTGCAAGGCTTATGGGCTTCCTAATCCTCTCTGGAAGAGTAAGCAGCTTCCAGAATGTGGCTGGAGGTGATTCCTAAGGCTTCCGCCTCCCGTGCAGGAACCACCAGAATAAATCTGTAAGCTCTGTCCCACCTGTCCCTACCATTGTGGCCCTTTAGGGATGGCACCATATCACCTCTCTCCAAGGTGTTTATAGCTCTGTACTTAAACATGAGGCCAACACTATTTGATGAAAACCTCACAGTTTTCAGAGCCATTCAACTTCTATCATTTTGTTCTAACCTCAGAGCAACTTCATAGGTTAGGATGGGGTGTTAGCCCATTTTCCTGATGGGAAAACCAAGGCCCAGTCTGCAGTTATTTGCCCAGAGCCTCAAAGCCAGCCAGTGGTGGTGGCTCAGCATTTGCCTGGTCTTAGAAAAGCTTTGTTTCTTTGTAGCCCGCTGCTTCTTGACATACCCATTGTACCCAGAAAGAGGCTCTTTATGTCTTAGAAATGGAAGACCATACATTGAACTGAAGACCATGCAATGAATTGAAATAGTTCTTACCCAGGGGAATGGGATGGGCTTCAACGTTTGTGTATTTTCCTTGTTTGTTTTTGTCCATGACTTTTTCATCTGATTCTTAGAGGTTCCCAGTCTGCCCCCCACCAAAAAGGGTTATGAGCCAGTTTTAAATCTTGTGTCCTTCCCCAGCCACACATACACATAGACACGCCTGTACACACATCTGCTGTGTACACAATCAGCTTCAGATGCACCAGTCCATCCTCACTCCCACAGGCTCTATTCTGCCTCTTCCTTGGCAGAGAACACTCACACCCTTTCCTGAAAAACAGAGTATCTAGTTTGAAAAAAAATGTATTATGAAAACCTCCAAACATAATAGTAGCAAGAAGAGCAGCGCAATAAATCCCCACACCCATCTCCCAGCATCAACTGTCATTTTGATTTTGCCACTTTACACTTCATCGGTCCCTTTCTTCCTTTCCTCCTTTTGGCAGATGTACCTTAAAACAATTTGGTCGTGATGTCATTTTACCCATCCACGTTCAAGTACGTGTTGTTAAGAAATGTGGCACCTTCCCCCATAACCACCGTGCCGTGATCACACCTAACAAAATGAAAAGTAACACCCTCTTTCTGTCAGTGACATCTTCAGATGAGCGGCAACTTTTGATTTTGTAATATTGACTTACTGCCCTAATGGTTGGAAGCCTTTGTCCCCTTAGGAGGTGACATCCCTGGCTGCCACCTGTGGCAGCTGACTCCCCACCCACGAAAGGTCCAGTGATCCAGCTTCAGCTGCAGTTGGGCCAGAACCCAAGGGCTCAGGATACCTGGTCTTAACATCATTTTGGAAAAAGAATGACTGATTATCTATGACTTGCTCCAAGTAAACGAAATCACATCTTCAAAGTCAATTTCATAAAGTACACTCAAGTCCTGGAACAGTTGTGGAAAGCTATTTTTAAAACAGGAAGTGTCTGAGAAACAAAGAACCTGCCTCTTGAAATAATGGAGTAAATATTTCTGCTCCCTTATCAGATCTGGTTCCTTTGAAACATGGTCTTTTTTTTTTCTTTCCAAAATTTCCCCTAGTCCAAGTTACCAGGAGCTGTACAATTTGTATCATGAGCTGTTGTTGGAAAAATATAAAGGGAAATGGAAATGTGATCCTTATCACAAGCATATTCCAAAGAAATTACGTGATGTGGGCTTGCATGGTTCGAGTTGTGTTTATGTTTAGTGGATCTTTAAATATCTCTTTGATTTGCTTTCTGGTGGCTGTGCTGTGTGCGCACTCTGACTCATGACCTTGAGCGCACTACCTAAACTCTCAGGGCCTCAGTTTACTCATTTGACCAAGGAGGTTGGACCTGACCACCAGTGAAGCTCTTAAAGTCCTTAAGATTATTATTCAAGTTTCTAGAAAGGCTTATATTTTAGGATTTCAGGTAACATGAAAGAAAATGGAATAGATGTCATCCGTGCTAGCCTCATCTTTAACATATTTTGTCCACATATAAACACTATTATATTATAATCATCAAACTTGCTAAGAGACTGCAACTTAAGTATTCCAACTACTAAAAAGAAATGACAAATATGTAACATGATAGAGATGCTAATTATCGCTACAGTGGAAATCCTGTATACATACAATATATAAATGTATCAAATTGACATGTACACCTTAAATTTAAGCAATGTTATGTGTCAAATATATTTTATTAATAAAATATTTTGTTCACTCTTGATAACCATTTGGTAGCTAAGGGAGAAATGCTAGTTTAAATAAATATAGTAATAGAATAGAATATATCAATGATATAATATAAATTATATCAATATCAATAATATATAATACATCAATATAATTATATATTTATATAAACTTTAAAAACTTGTATATTAGTTTAATAAATGAACAAATCTGTGACTTTCCAATGGTTTTCCTACATTAACCTTCAACTAAAGCCAGAGAGTCCTCTCTGAGGACCAGAAGCAGAAGGACTTCAGAGATAGTGGTCTGCAATGAATATTGTTTCTTTGTACTAAAGACAAAGGGCAGAGTTTCCACTCCAAGAGCCAAAAAAAGATCCAACACAAGATGTAGCCATTGTTGAACCATAAACACACTTTTTAAAGGAAATGGGGATCTTGGTTCTAAGAGAACACTGTGGTGGACCAGAACCCCGATTCCTCTCTGGTTCTAGATCCTGGGTTTAGAGACTAAGGGCTTTCCTCCCCCGAGGGTGACCGGAGAAGTCCCGGAGTTATGAAGAGGCTATGGGTGTGCTGGAAAGGGCAGGCCCTGGAGTCAGATAGGCTGGGTGTAAACCCAGCTCCCTCCTTGGTATCGGTGACTTTGGGGAGCTCATTCCATCTCTTGGAGTCATTCTTCCTCACCCGTACAATGGAAATAATAACATCTATTTCTTAGGACTGTTGTGTGGATCCACAGCAGAGTTCCTGGCATATTCTAAACAATTAAGTCAGGTACTGAGAACAGTGGTAGTTTTTTAAAATTACTAATTGTGGTTTAAAATAACATAAAATTTAAGATCTTAATCATTTTAAATGTGCAGTTCAGTTGTGTTAAGAATATTCATATTGTTGTGCAATAGCTCTCTAGAATTTTTTGTCTTACAAAACTGAAACTCTGTACCCAACAACTCCCCATTTCCCCCTCCTCCAGCCAGTAGTAGTGGTTTTTGTTATTACTGACTCAGATGGTTATTATTATCAACGTGATGGCTGCTGTGATAGTGAGTGCTTCGTGCTTTGACAGCAAGGCTGATATTCTGGTTCTACTGCCCGGGAATGGGCTGAGAGGTGGCTCTGACTATATCAGATAAGTAACTGCATTAGCCCATATGGGAATCTCATCCTGAAGAAAGCTGGCGTGGGTACAGGGGGGGCTGGAGGCCATGCCCTGACACTAACTTTCTGTGCGATCGTGTGAAGGTCTTGGGAGAGAAGGGGGCTCCATGGACCAAGTCTATGATTGGTCACCATTTGGATAATGGCAGTCGTGTCCCAAACCAAGCTGTTACCTTTAATTCAGAGGTTTGGCCAGGGGACTTTCCACTTGAGAGGGACAGATGCCGTTGCCCTCCTGTGGCACTGCTGGACTGTATCATGAGCTTGTCACCGATTCCACAGTGGTTATTTTTATAGCTGACAGTGAGACTTACTGGAAATGGCTTGGCATTCATGCATAGAAACCGCCTGTATTTAAACTTGAGAAGTTGGAGTGTGAGCCATAGGATATGGTTTGCTCTTCAGGCCTTGACCCAGACATTCCCACAGAATAGATCCCTTCCAGCTAGGAAACATTCCAGGGACCCTCCGCCTCCCTGAGCACCTGTTCTCTTAGGACATCTGCTTGAGGCCACAGGGTCATCCCACTCTCTCTCTTGTGTCATGGTCCTCTCACTCTCATGGCACACCCCAGCCAGTCCAGTCATCACCCTGTCTGGCCTCCTAGGGGAGGCGAACAGGAGGAGAAAATCCTCTCATTTTTCCATTTTTTGTTCTACTTTCTTGAGTTGTATGAACTTCCCAGCTCCATTCTCCTTCCCCCTCCCCCTCTCCCTCCCCTCCCCCTCTCCCTCCCCCTCCCCCTCCCCTCTCCCTCTCCCTCCCCCTCTCCCTCTCCCTCTCCCTCCCCCTCCCCCTCCCCCTCCCCCTCCCCCTCTCCCTCTCCCTCTCCCTCTCCCTCTCCCTCTCTCACATAAGAAAATTTACCATCTTAACCATTTCTAAGTGCACAGCTCAGTGGCATTAAGGACATTCACACTGTTGTGCAGCCGTCACCACCATCCATCTCCAGAATTCCCTTCATCCTGCAAAACTGAAACTCTGTCCCCATTAAACACTGATTCTTCATTCCCCCCTTCTCCCAGCCCCTGGCCCCCACCGTCCTACTTCTGTCTGTGAATCTTACTACTCTGGGGCTTCATATAAGTGGAGTCACATAGTATTTGTCCTTTTGTGTCTGACTTATTTCACTGAGCATAATGTCCTCAAGGCTCATCCATCTTACAGCAGGTGTCAGAATGTCCTTCCTTTCTAAGGCTGAGTAATATTCCATCATGTGTGTTTATATACATTGTTCACACTGTATATACATTGTGTGTATGTATGTTCCGTGCTTTGCTATTCGTGTCTCTCCTGGTGAGTTTTATTGTACAATCACATTCACAAGAAGAACTTCATTTAAAAAAGTCAAGTTGTCCAATTGAAGCGCCAATTTCCAGTTGCTTCTTTTTAAAAAATCATTTTGTTTTTTGAGGTGAAACTCACATAACATAAAATGAACGATTTAAAGTGTACAGAATTCAACAATAAAGATAAATTTAAAAATAAGTAAAGTGTACAGAACATTCCCATTAACCCAAAAGGAGACTGCATCCCCATGAGCAATCACTCTGCAGTCTCCTCTCCAAGCCTGGCAGCCACTAACCTGCTTTCTGTCACCATGGATGTGCCTGTTCTGGACATTTCACATAGATGGAATCATGCATCATGTGTCCTTTGCACCTGTCTCCTGTCACTCAGTATCATGTTTTCGGATCCATCCACGTTGTAGCCTGTATTAGAGCTTTGCTCCTTTTCATGGCTGAGTAATATTCCTTGTGTGGATGGACCACATTGTGTTTTTTTCTTCATTCTTTGATGGACACTTGGGTTCTCTCTGCTCTTTGGCTGTTACAAGTAGTGCAACAAACTCAAATTATTTCTTAACCGAACAAACCAATGACAATAATAAAGCAATTGTGGAAACTTTTCCTCCAGGCACAACTCTTTCAGGGTCCCTCCCACTTAAAAAGGCATCCAAGAGATGCCCGTTTACACTTGAGAAAGGTCCAGTACAAGGTTAGGTCCTGCAGTGACACTCTCCCTGAGCAGAAGTCAGCTCAGGGGCAGACAGTTGCTGGTGACACTGGTATTGTCACGCCAATCTCCCCGCCCCCAGTCCCGCCTCCCAGTGACCAGCAGGATTAAGTAGAGTGAGTGGGCTTACTCCTTTAGAGTTCCACCATCTCTCTCTCATAACGGCCACTATTCGCTCATTGAGCGCCCACTGTATGCCAGGCCTAGTGCAGAGTGTCCGTCAGACACTGCCCCATCATGAGGGCGGCTATGAGCCCTTTCTGCGGAGGAGGAGGTGGGGGCTGAGACCCCAGGGTGATCATGGTGAACTCAGGAGTTCAGTGCAGACCTGCCAGTGCCCCCAGACCCTGCCTCGTCACCAGGGCTGCTCCACTGTCACCAAGAGCCCAGATCCTGGCCCGCAGGGCAATCGGCAGGTGGAGTCCTGCAGTGAGCCCCACAGACACAGGCAGGGGGTTGGTGGGAACCGACGGTGTTTGATGAAACAGCCACCTACTTCTGAGATGAGAAACCCTTCCTTCTACAAACCTCCCTATGACTCAAAACGAACTGATGAGCCCTCACGAGCTGGCCTAAGTCACCCGGGCATGTTGAGGAAATGAGACATCAGGATGTGTTTGAGGTTTGGGGTTCAACGGAAACACTGGGAATGTGGAGAATTCTGCTTGGAGAGGCAGGATTGGCGCCTCTGGACAGGTTTGAAAGCCCAGGGGAGGGATGGGCCTGGAGGGATTCCTGATTCCTGCTTTTCCTTCTTGCTCTGGAACATCACAGAACCCCAAGATCACAGACAAGGGGTTTGGCCCGGGAGTGTGTCTTTCAGTTTTGGGACAGTCCCCTGAAGGCCAACTTGGGGTCAAGGTTGAAATCACGGGTGACTGAGGTGGAGGGCAATCAGGATGTACCCAAGGTAGAGCGGCAGCCTCTACAATTGCGTCTGATGTTTGGTGGCGCAGAACTATTTCCTGAATGACTGTGACAGTTTAGAGCTGAGTGTCTCAAAGTGTGGCCCACAGGCGCTTGAACCAGTGTCCCTGGGTCACTGCCCACATGTCAACTTTTGGGTCCTGCTCAAGGCCACCCAGATGGGATCCCACTTAAACTAGAGGAAAGAGGGAGACAGCAGAGGCCAAGCACCCCCGGTGTGGAAGCACGACTCTGGTTTTCTTTTTTTAACTGAGGTGACATTGGTTTATAACATGATATAACTTTCAGGTGCACGGCGTTATAATTTGCTATCTGTACACATTATAGCGTACTCACCCTCAAAAGTCTAGTTTTCATCTGTCTCCAGATGTGTGACCCCCTTTCCCCTGCTATCCCCCCCTGCCCACCTTCCCATTCGTAGCCACCAGCCTGTTGGATCTATGAGTTTGTTTTTGTTCTATTTTGTTTCTTTCTTTCTTGTTGGTTTTATATTCCACACATAAGGGAAATCATGATTTTTGTCCCTTCCCTTCTGGCGTATTTCACTGAGCATAATACCTTCTAGGTTCATCCATGCTGCTGCAAATGGCAAGGTTTCATCTTTTGTACGGCAGAGTAATATTTCTACATATATGGACATAGTGGGGCCCGCAATAGAGGGTGAAAGGATGTTCGACATCACTAATTATCGTGGAAATGCAAGAAACGCAAATAACAGAAAGCACAATGGGATATCACTCACCTCTGTCAGAACGGCTGTTGCCAAAAAGACAAGAGATACGTGTTAGTGAGGATGCGGGGAAAGGAGCCCGCGTGCGGCCTGGTGGGAATGCAGACTGGCGCAGCGCCACGGAAAACAGTGTGGCGATGCCTCAGAAACTAAGACTAGAGCTATCGCATGGCCGGCAGTTCCACTGGGGGTATTCATCCAAAAAATCCAAAACACTAATTTGAAGAGACAACTGCACCTCCGTGTTCACTGCAGCGTTATTTACAACGGCCAGGACATGGAAGCGGCCGAGGTGTCCATGGACGGGTGAATGGGAAGGATGTGTTTACTTTTCTGACCCGCCAGGGGAAGCTCTGGCCAGAGGTGAGCACCAGACTGGGTCGACCTGGGCCACTGGACTCCAAGTCCCATCTACGCTGCACACTGCACACTACACACCACCCAGCATCAGTGGATAAAACTGGACCTAAGGAGTCCAGGTCCTGTCTACACTGCACACTCTATTCAATATCCTCTTGGCCTCTTTTGGAGTCAGTAAGAAATCCTGTCACCCAAGAAGCCCTGCATTTTGGATTTGGTTCCTTATGAGAACCAGGGAGCAAAGTTCATAGACCCTTCTCAACCAGGTGCTCAAGTCATGCAGTAGCCCTCGCAGCTGGCTGCTCAGGCCGAGCGTTCAGGGCTACCACATACCTATCCCAACCCTGGTGAGGTCGGGTAGCATGGCGGAGAGCAGGGAGTCTGCTTGGGGAGTCATGGCAGACTTCCTGTAGGAGGCGACACAAACTAGGCCTGGAAGGGTGGACTATGGTTTGCCCCGTGGACACATGGAAAGGGCTTTTTGGCACTAGGAACAGCCTGTGCAAAGATACGGGGTTGGAGTAGAGTCAGGGTGAGTTGGGGTGGCGGGGTGGGACTCAGAGATTAAGATGGGGGGTGAGAGGGGTGAAGGAGTAGAGACTCAGAGGAGGGGCACTGCTGGCCGTAAAAGGCCAGAATGCTGGATGAAGGAGTTCTAGCATGGTATAAGTGAGCAAGGGAGGAGTGTATCTGGATAGCTGGCACAGGCTCTCAGAAACAGACCCCCAGTGAGGTCCCCACTGCCAGCCTCAGCTGTGGGAGGGGCTCTCGGGGACCCCAGCAGCTGACTATCTCCCTTTCTGGAGGCTACAACCTCATAGGAACCATAGGAAGTGTCCGGGGACATCGGAGACCTCACAGGCACCCCAAATCTACAGATGAGTCCTGGGTGTACCCAGACCCCCACCCTCCTACACTACCCTTGTCCAAAGCCAGATCTGCTACCCGCCCCACCCTGTGCTCCAGCGCTCAGGCCCCCGTCGGCATCTCTCACTGCCAGGATTTGCTGGTCAAGCCTTGGAGCAGGCCCTCCTGCACTATTGCTATTTCATTTCCACGGTTTCTTCATTTGCCAAATTTCTCTGTGTTTTGGATCTCTAATTCCATTCCATGTGGTCAGGAGAACACACTTTGTATTATTTCAATCCTTTTCAATTGATGGAGGTTGGTTTTGTGGCCCAGCCTGGGAACTGTTCCCTGCGCACTTGAGAAGAATGTGTCTTCTGCTGTTGTTTGGAGGTCAGTTAAATGTAGTTGATTTATAGATTTCCCATATTTAAAAAGAGGAAAAGAAAAAGAAAGAAAGAAAGAAAGAAAGAAGGAAGGAAGGAAGGAAGGAAGGAAGGAAGGAAGGAAGGAAGGAAGGAAGGAAGGAAGGAAGGAAGGAAGGAAGGGAGGAAGGGGCCGGGAGAAGAGTGGAGAAAGGCTTGTGGATAGAATATTCTGTTCACATTGTTCTAGGTTAAAACGGAATCTATTCCTGACAAGCAGTGTTTCCTTGGCAGCAGCTCGGCCAGCGTGCCCAGGTCATGTGGGACCAGCACTGTGGCTCAGGAGGGCTGAGGGTCCTGGAGGCCAGGCTGCCTGTCCCCCTGAGTGGCCTCTGGAATGAGGGCAGATGGCGTCAGCCTGTGCGAGGACCTGGATTTCTGAGCCTTGGCCCAGCTCAGGCCCTGCCTGGTGGAGGGACTCCGGGTCTGGTGGCAGGCATCTGTGTCCCCTCTTAGGGAGGCTGTCCTGGGATGCCTGCGGCCTGGTGGGGCAGGGTGCTCACTGCACACACAGCATCTTGCAGGCTGAGCAGGCGGGTGGGTGTGCCGGGTGTGAGTGGCACCTCTACCGCAGGCCTGTCCAGCTCCTGGCGATGCTCTGCCTCTCTGCACAGCCCCGGCTGCTGCAAAATCCAGGTTTCTGAGCAGCCTCAAAGCAGGGTCACTGGCGGTGCTCTTCTTCCCTCCTGCTGTTGCTCTCATTCATGAAGGAGGAAACTGAGGCCCAGAGGATGGCTGGCTGGAGCCGACACAGCAGTGAGCTGGTAAAGAACTGAGAACCGAACACGCTGGGATGGTGGCAGGGACTGGGTCTGGGCCAGCAGCTCCTGGGTGAGCTGCTCAGAAAAGAAAACACTTCTGAGCTTCTGAGCAGCAGGGAATGATGCATTAAAGAGAAAACTAGGGATCCAGCAGTTCTGCTTCTGGGTAGAGTCCCAAAAGGACTGAGAACAGGGGCTCGAAGAGATACCTGCACACCCATGTTCATAGCAGCATTAGTCACAATAGCCAAAAGATAGAGGCAACCGGAGTGTGCACTGAAGAATGAATGAATAAATGACATGCGGTACATCCATACAATGAAATATTACTCAGCCTTGAAAAGGAAGGAAATTCTAACACATGCTGCAGCATGGATGAAACTAAGGACATAATGCTCATTGAAATAAACCAGGCACAAAAGGACAAATACTGTGTTACTGTGTGACCTCACTAATATGAGGTCCCTGGGGGAGTCAGATTCATAGAAACAGAAAGTAGAATAAGTGCCAGGGGCTGGGGAGTTAGTGTTTAATGGGGACAGAGATTCGGTTTTATAAGATAAAAAAAAGTCTTGGAGATGGATGCTGGTGACAGCTGCACAGCAATGTGAATGTTCTTA
The DNA here is from genome assembly GCF_964146895.1 of Miniopterus schreibersii. Lineage (NCBI taxonomy): Eukaryota > Metazoa > Chordata > Mammalia > Chiroptera > Miniopteridae > Miniopterus > Miniopterus schreibersii. Next base: position 72,719,022 of record NC_138105.1, on the reverse strand, counting down.
ATACCACTGAGCTGTACACTTAAAAATGGTTGAAATGGTTAATTTTATATTGTGTGTGTTTTACAACAATAAAAAAAGAAAGAAAACAAAGGATGGAAGGGAAGAGAAGAGGGTGATGGGGGAGCTAGAGGCTGGAGACAGCGCTCAGGCCGGGGGCAGTGTCCTGGGGCCTTGAGACTGGCCTCTTCCCTCGGCCTCCCTCATGAAGTGGGAGAAACCTGGCCTTCCAGGCTGCACAGTCTTCAAAGTGGGAGTCTTAGCACCAATGTTTGGTTCTGGGAAACACTTCAGGGCCTCAGTTTCTTCTTCTGCAAGGATAAGAAGATGACGCCTGAGGGGCTTTCCCCAGGACATGGCCTCCAGAGGGAACATGTGATGAGGGTCAGCAAGGGGCCACTTGCCCACAGGCTCAGAGCAGGAAACAGAGGGGCTGGGAACTGAGACTCCAGGGCCGCTTCTTCCACCCCGTGCCTGGCAAGGGCAACTGGGACCCTGACCCTTTGTCTAACAGCCTCCAACTCTCACTTGAGGATCTGGTTTCTGGCTTCGAGGCTGCAGAGATGCCCCCAGTACAACTTGGGTTGGCTGCTACCAGTGGATACGGGAAGAATGCAGGGAACCACATTCCAGGCCCAGGGAACAGCAAGTGGAAAGGCCCTGAGGCACGACTGAAGGTTTGGTGGGCAGCAAGGAGACCAGTGTGGCTGAGTGAGAACAGAAGAGTGAAAGGTGAGGCACTGCAATGACGTTTTGAGATTTATGTAGAATGATGGGAACACCATCTGATTTTACTGGGGAGGCAAACTGTCCCCAGTATAGGATCCATGTAGAGGAGCCATTGGATCCAATGCTCTTGCTGTTTTCAGATGGGGAAACAGGCCTGGAGAGACCCAGTGACTGCCCTTTGCTGAGGTATCTCAGTGGGAAATACTTTCATTTCAGGCAGATTCAGGTTCAAAGCTCAGCTCCATTATGTGGACCATGAACTTGCCCCCTTCCCACATGCCCCCATTTTCCTACCTATAAAATTAGCACAGGCACCTGGAACACACTCAGTCCAGAGTCAGACTCAGAAATTGCACTCCCGGCCTTCTACCTATGGAGGCTCCCAAGCCTTTTTAAAAAATTGTGGTAAGATATACATAACATAAAATTTACCATTTTACCATTTTTAAGTATTCAATTCAGTTATATTAATTTCATTCATACTGTTGTGCAACCATCCCCACTATCTATTTCCAAAGCTTTTTGTCACCTCCAACAGAAACTCTGTCCCCATGAAACACTAACTGCCCCTCCCCTCCCCCATCGCCTCGCACCCACCGTTCCATTTGTGCCTCTGTGGATTGGCCCGACTGGACATTTCATACAGATGGAATATACAACACATGGCCTTCTGCCTCTGGTTCCCGTCACTCAGCATGGTGTTTTCAGGTTCATCCACACTGTAGCACGTCAGTGCTTCGCTCCTTCTTATGGCTAAGTAGTGTTTTGTTTACCTGCTCATCTGTTGATGGGCACTTGGGCTGCTTCCACCTTTTGGCTGTTGTGAACATGATGTCCAAGCATCTGGTTGAGCCCCTGTTTTCAGCTCTTTGAGGTCTACGCCAGGGAGGGGAATGGCTGGGTCACATGGGAACTCTCTGTTTAGCTTTCTGGGCAACGGCCAGCCCAGGCCCCCTTTTGCTTCCTATTGCAGCCGAGCAAGGCTCCCCCAAACACCTCTGTTACCTGACCCCGTTCCTTCCGGTCCAGCATTTGATTGGAAAATGAGCTTTCTAGGGTGTTCAGACAGAGGCCTCAAGGGGACTCACTGGGGCTTCCAGGAACCGCCAGAGCATGTGTGTGGAGGAAAATTGGGCCAGCTTGATGTGGTTCAGTGTGTAGACATTTCTAGGTGTGGGTAGGAGCTGTGACATCAGGACTGGGCTGACCTGGGTTTAAGCCCCTGTTCCACCACCTGTACCAGCACCGGGACTGGGGCAGCCTTCCCCTCCCTGGCCCCCACTTTCTGCCTCTGGAAAATGGGTGGCTATCCTCCCACTCCCCCAGCTTGTTGGGAGGGTTTAAAGTGAGAATTTGTAGAAAGTGCCTAGGATGAAAGCACCTGCTCCAGCCCTGAAGCTCAATTCAAGTTCGCACCAGATTAGTCATTTAGCAAACACTTGTTCACTGGCTCTGGGGGAAGCTGAGGCTAAGTCGCTTCTGAGTCACTTCTGCTTCCCTGGGACTCCCCTTGGGGCCGAGGCATTGGGATCATGAATGAATGGGAGGGAGGAAAGGAAAGGGATATAGAGAGATGGAGAGAGAGAAGGAGAGAGAGAGAGAAAGAGAGAGAGAGAGAAAGGGAGAGAAGAGGGCAGGGGAAGAGGGGGAGACAGCCAGATGGGAGGGGAAAGAAGGGGAGAGGAGAGATAGAAACAAACAGAAAGAACGGAAAGAGAGGAGCAATTGAGAAATGAAAAAAGAGTGAGGCCCAGCCAGGTGTGGCTCAGTGGTTGAGCATTGACCTAGGATCCAGGAGATCCTGGTTCGATTCCCAGTCAGGGCACATGCCCGGGTTGCGGGCTCCCTCCCCAGTGGGGGGCATGCAGGAGGCGGCCAATCAATGACTCTCTCATCACTGATGTTTCTCTCTCTCTCTCCCTCTTCCTTCCTCTCTCTGAGATCAATAAAGATATATTTTTTTAAAAAATCATCCAGGGTTAGGAACCACTGTTTACAAAAAAAAAAAAAAAAAAGAGAGTGAGAAGAGGAGAAAGGAAGGTTGAAAGATTATCTGTCTATCTGTCTATCTATCTATCTATCTATCTATCTATCTATCTATCTATCTATCTATCTATCATCTATCTATCATCTATCTATACAAAGAGACAGAGATACAGAGACAGATGGTGGGGGGCAAGGAGACTTAAAATGCAAGTGCATTGCCCTCATCAGGGGAGGCCCGCGGTGCTGGCCACACCCCAGTGCGCATTCTGTCATTGTATCCTGGCTTACAGCCACCTCACCTTCAGGCAAGAAAGAGGCCCACACAGCAGACCTGAGGGCTCCGTGGGAAGAATGGTTTTACCCAAGCGCCGGTCATCGCTGCCGGAATTCTGGCCCCTCCCTCTCCAGGGAACACTTGGTGATGTCTGGAGACATTTTGGTTGTTCCGATCGGAACTAGGGCAGGGGGAGCTACTGTATCCAGTAGGTGAAGACCAGAGCTGCTGCTCAACACCCTAGAATGCACAGAACAGCCTCCACCCCATAGAATGACCTGGCCCCAGATGCCAGCAGTGCCAAGGGTGGAAACGCTGTTAATTATTTGGAAAAAATCTGATTTAAGTATGTAGAATAAATTCCTGATGGATTTGATGGTATAAACCAGGGAGATTCCCCAGCGTCTGTTAGTCACCTCCTCTCTCCCTTTCACTCAGCTTGTGTATTCACATGTGTGCAGCATCCTAGGCCCTCAGTAGGTCAGACAGTGACAGATGCAAAGTCTCTTGGGTGTGCATAGAACCCCTAACCCAGTGGTTATCAATCTGGGGTGATTCTGCCTCCAGGGGACACTTGGCCATATCTGGAGACATTTTTGGTTGTCACGACTTTGGGGGTGGGTGCTGCTGGCTTCAAGCAGGTTGGGGCCAAGGACGCTGCTCAACATCCTACAGAGCACAGGACGGCCCTACCCCAGAGAATGACCTGGCCCCAAATGGCACACACCAGCTCAGTGTGGGTCCAGGCCACGGGAGGGAACTGCCTGGCTCTGGTGCCTTCACCAGCCATCTCTGCTGGTTGCCTTCTGACTCCCCAGGGTACTGGCGGGCCTGGGTGCTAACTCAGCTTTGCTGATGGGGCAGGGTGCTGAGTCAGGCATATGCTGGGGCTCACCTTACTCCCTGACAGCTCTCCCTCCCCCACTTCACACCACACAACCCTGCAGAAGGCTGGGCTCCCTGGCATTCAGGAAACTCCAGCAGAGAATCAGCTCCTGCAGCCTACCCCCATTACTGCAGTCACTCTTGCGAGGTCATTTTGGTGTTGCCTAACCCCCCCTCCAAAAACAGCTCCGTTCCTTCCAACCCCCCCAAACCCCAGGACAATCTGAAACATGGCCAAGTATATATATATATACTCAGTGCTTGTTTGTACAAGCAATTCCTGGCACAGCTAAATGGAATATTATGCAACCATTTAAAAGGATAATAAAAACATACCATGGAGAAAAAAACATGGAAAAATGGTTATAATCTAGCCTGGAACAAAAAAGGATACATTCATAATCACAGCCATGTGAGAGCATGAGAGCAATTCAGCCACTGACCAGCAACCCCTCCATCAAAACAATGGTGACTGGAATTGGGCTATAGAATGCAGGGTGAATATTTTTCCTTTTTGATATTTAACATTTTCTCCAATGGACTCCAGGGCTTTGTTCACAGGAAGGAAAAGCCTTAGGTTCTGTGCCTTGTCACAGAGATGTGACTGGGCCCAGCAGTGAGGTTTAACACTTCTCCAGGTGGCATCTGCCATGGCAGCTCGCTTCCTGGGACAGGGACACCTCCTTGCTCATAAAAGCAATGCATGATGATCTTTAAGGAACCAGAGCAGATTTCTCAACCTTGGCACTGTTGACATTTGGGGCCTGATCACTTTCTGTGCTGGGGACTTCCCTGTGCATTCTAGAATGTTTCTGCCGTATTCTTGGCCTTCACCCACCAGATGCCAGCAGCACCCCCTCCGCAGCTGTGATAACCAAAAATCTCTCCAGACGGGGTTGCCCCTGGATGAGAAGCACCCATCCACAAGCTACTAGATGGAAATTGACACTTGCGTTTCAAAAAGGGGAAAATCAAAGGAGGAGGGTTATCTCTGCATCAGTCAGTGAGCGGGCACTTCACCTGCGGGAGTGTCTCCCGCTGAATGGGACAGCTGGGCTGGAGTCTGACACTTTCTATTCTATCAGTTGGAGGCACTCGAGAAACAGAAACTCACAACTTCAGTCATTACAACTGGCCTCTCATTGGATTCAAAGGCCTGGGGGTGTGGGGGCAGGGGACACCTGGGAGCTGTTCTCAAGTTAGCAGAAAAATGGCTTTCCCCCCGTATAGGAAAGACTGGAGACCCTACCAAAAATGATTGAAAATTTCTTGTCTTTCTTCCTCCCCCAGTGCCTCCAAAACCAGCTCTGAGCAAACAGGGGCATTTCTACGGGTTGAGGGGCCACTGCCCTGCTCTGGAACATTTTTGCAAAAGCTGCAGAGAAAGAGGGTACAAGAGGCACATGAGAACACACACACACACACACACACACACACACACACACACTCCCCCCCCCTTCCCCCCCGCACGCGCACGCTCTTCCTCACCAGAGGAAGTGGGACCAAGTTATTTACTCGAGAAGCGTGAATCAGATTGTCATCTCCCATTTCTGCTTTTTTGGATTACCAAACGCTCTCAGCTGTTTCCAGGGCTGCCCTGGGGGGTGGGGGGAGGAAGGATTGAGGGAGGGAGGAAATCCCAGCTTCTGTCGCAATGGGCGAGAGTGTTTTAAAACGGGCAATGCTTATGAGCTATTTTCACTTTCTGGAAAACACTTGTGCAATTGTTGGTGGCCATGGTTACCCACCCAGGGCCCGGAGAAGGGGGAAGATGAGGGATGGCAGGGCAATCTGTCAGGGAGAGGCAGCTCCTCGCTCAACTGAGACATTCGGAGTGGAAGGCAGGGGTCGCCCCCTTGCTTGCAAGGTGGGTTTCTGAAGTGGCCACCTCCACCCACTAAGGCTCTGATGTGACTCCTTCACACAAGGGCACCTGCGGGGGTGGATTCATGTCCCTCCAATGCCAGCAACAGGTGGGTTACTTCAGAAATACTCCAGTCCCCTCTAGTGGGGTTTGGGGGCCCTCTGGAAGCCCCCAGATAAGGCTAGCACCCTAATGCCACCACTCCATAGCTACCTCTCTGGGTCTCAGTTTCCCCATCTGGAGAAAGCACCCACCATGTTTGGCTCTCAAATGTGGATTTCATTTTGTTCCAAACAAGACGGGGAACTCATTCCTTTTTTTAAAAAAAAATCCTGCTAAAGGCAAGACTAGTAAAAGGCAAAGCATGTCAGGAACTGAACATTTTGTTCCCACCCCCAAAAAAGTCTGCGCACTCCAGAAGTTTGGCTAAAACCTCAGAAGCTTCAGAAGTAGGTGAGGCTTTTTTCAGCCCAAAGGTGGCCACGTCAGTGGGACCAGCACTTTCCCCAGCTCCAGAGAAAAAGAGGCAATTTATGGCTCGGGGAACAACCTTAAAATAGCTCTCCCTCAGTCCTAAAATGCAGTGTTTAAATTTATAGAAAAACCCACAGGTTTGTGGCAGCTGGGCGCTGCAGCTGGCAAGCTGAGTGCTGGCGGGGCAGGACCCACTTTCACCCCCACCCCTCTGCCAGGCTGCCCTCCATCAAAGCTGCCTTTTCCCTCAGCCCTTTCGTTGCCCCAACCCTCCCCCCCCCCCCAGCTTTCAAGCAGCCTGATCAGCGCTGTGATTTTTTAAAAAGATGCAAAACTTTTTTAATTAAAAAAAACAGCAAAAGTCTTATAAAAATGAACCAGGCAGCCAATGCCCACCTGTCTCCTTATTTACAGTAATACAATATCTGTCACAGTCACTATGTACAATATTATAAAAAATGTTGCAGACAGTACAAATTAAGGCTGTATTTTTTCACAAGGCATCAAGCCTCGATCCTCTAGTGTAGACCCGGTAGGGGAAGACGACACTTAATTATTGCACCATTTTGAAAACAAAACTCGTCAAGGAGGATCGTGGTCTTCTCCCACCGGGCCTTCAGTCTCTGATGGGGGCCAGGGCGGCAGCATCGTCGTCGCATCGTCTTCGGGGAGAGGAGCCTCCTCTGTGGCCATGCTGTGCCCGGCCCGGTCCTTAGGGTCCAATAAATACCAGTCACAGTTTGGGAGGGGGCCGCGTCCGGCGCGTGGGACCCGCCACGGCCGCGCACGAGTGGGCGGGGGCGTCCAGGCTACATGTGCCGCTTCATGTGCAGCGCCAGGTGGTCAGAGCGCGAGAAGGCACGGTCGCAGAGGTGGCACTGGAAAGGCCGGTGGCCCGTGTGCTTGCGGTAGTGGCGCGTGAGTTCGTCCGAGCGCGCGAACTTCCAGCCGCAGCCGTCCCAGTTGCAGTGGTAGGGCTTCTCACCTGCAGGGAGGGGGCGAGAACGGGCCTCAGTTTCCCTCCCAGCGCCTCCTCTGCCAGCCACCGGCGCCCCCGCACAGACACTCGCCCCGATAGCGGCTACATAGGAGCCGCAACCTACCCCTGACAGGCTCCCTGAGGCAACCCCCGTTGTGAACATTTAAGGATCCTAGGCACGGGTCCCGCCACCCCTGATGGTGTTGCCCCCAAGGGGTCCAAAGTGCGCACTGTCCACTCGCCAGTGTCTGGAGCCACGCCCCCAGAGGTGTCCTAAGTTTGCATATTCTCCCCAACATTCGGAGACAGTCTCCCGAGGATTCCTAAGTGCGCAACCCCTCCCCAAAGTCCCGAGCCACACTACCAGGAGGATCCTAAGTGTACACCCCCTCCCCAATATTCTGCGACAGAGTTGCCCTAAGGTTCCTAAAAGCACGTCCCCTCGCAACCTCCCGAGCCACGCCCCCAGGGGAGTCCTGAGAGTGCGTGCCTCCTCCCGAATCTCCCTCCGGGGTCTAGCCCTCCGGGGGGTTTCTGATTGCGTCCCTCCTCCCGCACCCGCTCCGGCTCCGCAGCGCACACCCCTTCTGGCCTCTCACCTGTGTGCGTGCGAAGGTGCGCCTTGAGGTGTGAGCTCTTGGTGTAGGTCTTGCCGCAGCCGGCATAGCTGCAGGTGTGCGTGGCGGTGCGCTTGCGGGGCCAGGAGCGGCGGCCGCGCTTGGGCTTGGCCTCCAGCAGCTCCAGTGGGGACGCAGGCGGAGTGAGGAGACCTCGGGCGGCGGGTGGCGCCAAACCCAGCGCTGCGGCGGCGGCGGCGGCCGTCGCGTCGTCGAAGAGACCGTAGGCGGCAGGTGCGGGCGGCGCATAGTGCAGGCCGGTCCCGGGAGCGCCGAAGCCGGGGCCGCCGAAGGGCGGCGGGAAGGGGGCGCGAGGGCCAGGCGCAGGCAGGCGCGCGGGGCCGTCGGGGCTGAGCGGTGGAGTGTCGGGCGGCGGCGGCGGGCGGCCCCCGGGGCCGCGCATGCACGCGGCGGCCGGGCCCGGGGCGCCCTCGCGCTTGAGGCCTCGCGGTCCGCGGGCCAGGCCGGGTGCGCAACCATAGCCGCCGCCATCCGCCTCGGGGGGCTCGGACTTCACCAGGCGGCCCGGCGGCGCCAGCAGGAAGCGGCCGTGCAGCGCCGGCCCCGGCGGCACGTCCAGCTCGGGCGGCAGCAGCTCCGACACCAGGCCGCCCGCGGGGGCGCCGTAGGGCGGCGGCGCGCCGGGCTCGGGGTAGTAGAACGCAGGCGGCGGGGGCGGGGGCGGGGGCGGCGGCTCCGGGGCGGCCTCAGCGCCCAGGCCGTCCAGCCCCATGGACAGGATGAAGTCCAGTACACTGTTGAGGTCGTCGTCGGTGCCGCCCGCCTCGGGCTCTGCGCGCGGCCAGCGCTGCGGGTGACAGGGCGATGGCGGGCGGGCGTGAGCGCGCGGCGGGTCCCGCGGACCGCCGCCCGCCGCCTCCGTTCTAGCCCCCTGAGCCCGCAGTCCCCACCGCCTGCGCCTCTCCTACCCTGAGCTCGCCGTTTGCTCCTAGACTCCACGACCCGACGCCCTCCATCCCCGCTGCCTGCGTTCCACTGCCCCGCAGCCCACGTCCTACGACCCTGCGCCGGCCGCCCCCGCCGTCCCTGCCGCCCTCACCTCCTGCAGGCCGCGCTCGCGACACGGGCTGGCGAAAGTGGAGAAGGAGGGCAGGATGGGCTCGCTCAGCGTCATGGCCGGGACCGGGGGCTGACGCGATTTCGGACACCGGTGAGCGACTGGTGGGGCGCAGGCGGGCGGGGACGGCTCTGCGGGCCCCCGGCTGGGCTGGACCGAGCCTTATAGACCCGGCGCGCAGGGGCCGGGCCAAGGCGGCGGCGGCGGAAACGCGTCCCGGATGGGGACGAACTCCGGGCGCAGCCTAAATTTAGCCGCGGTATATAAGTCGGCGGGCGGCCGTGGGCCTGGCCTCTGCTGCGGCGCGGGCCCCGAGCCCGCCCGCCGGCCCCTCGCGCGCCGCCAGGCCGCGCCCCCCGCCCGGGCCCGCCCCCGCGTGTCTCCCGGGCGACAGCGTCAACACGCGCTCCACAACAGCCGCAGGAAGCCAGGGATCCCCCGGGCACCCCGCGGGCTCCCGCCTGCGCGCCGACGGGGAGGACCTGGAGCGGGGGTGGCATCCGGACCCGGGACTCTGAGCTGGGCCCCGCGGCCCCTCGGGATCCTTGATGGATGGGGTGAATGGGCCCCAAATCCTCAGAAGGGTCCTCAGAATGCTAGATGGATGGGGTGACTGGGTCCAATGACCTCAGGGTGGGGTTCCCCGGAAACCCTGATGGGTGGGGAGATTGGGGTTCCCAGGACTCATGATGGAGAGACTCAGCCCCCCATTTTCTGGGGGCCTACCTAGCATGACCCACTGTTATGCCCATCACCCTAAAAAAATCTTGCACAGTGACATCAAGAAATGTTCAGTCTTGGAGACACTGTGCCTCAAGGAAGCCCTTCAGAGCAGGGAAACTGAGGCCCAGGGGGCGCTGGGAAAGGCTTTAGGTCCTGCTGTTGCCCTCTGTCCTTGGAGTCTTCCACTCTAGTGCACTTGTGTGTGTAAAATAAACAAGTGTATTGGAGATAGGGGCCTTTTGGAAAAATAAAGCAGGAGAGGGAGATAGGAAGTGAATGTGTGTGAGGGGGGAGAGAGAGGATAGTGAAATTTTGGACCTCACCCAGGAGGAGTTCTGTGAGTCAGACCTGTAGAAAAGTGGAGCCAAGTAGGTATTGGAGGGATAGCATCTTGTGATATGACCTGGAGCCAGCATCCAGCCTTGGTCTCTTGACCCCAGAACCCAAATTCAGGCCAGGTGGCTAGAGGTGCAGGTAGCTTCTGTCCTGGAAGCTTTCCTTGGGAGCCAGAAGGGCTTTGCCACTAACAGCAGCTGGAGTGCCACAGACAGGGACGCCATGGGGGGCGGGGGGGACGGGACACAACACACTTTGCACCACATGGGCACCAAGGAACTTCTTCTGGACCCACAATCCTGGACCCTCCCAGCTGGAAGGAGCCTCAGAGGTGTGCCACCTCACAGTGATTCATCCAACTGTAGATTAAACAAATACTTGCTCATAAACCCTATTTGCCAGGCAGTGGGAACCCAGAGGTGCTTCAGTACCAGGCACAGTTGCTGGAGGGGGCAGAGACCCCCTCTGCAGCTTTTCCAGGCTGCTGGAGGCTTCAGGTTGAGCTCAGACGTGTTCCCTATGGTTGCCACTGCGATGGTAGAGAGTCAGCCTTGGCCACTGACCCCTCATTGTGTGACCTGAAGCAAGTGGCTTTGCCTCTCTGGGCTTGCTTCCTCATCTGTGAAATGCAGGCAATAATAGTACCTTACCCCAAAGGGATATTGTGAGGGTCATGCAAGCTCTTTTTAAAAAAAAAAAATTTAATCTTCATTCGAGGATATTTTTTGCATTGCTTTAGAGAGAGAGTGGAAAGGAGAAAGAGATAGAAACATCAATGTGAAAGGGACACATAGATTGTTTGCCTCCTGCACGTGTCCAGACCAGGGCTGGGGATCAAGTCTGCAACCGAGGTACATGCCCTTGGCTGGAATTGAACTGGGACCCTCTAGTCTGCACAGGCTGACACTCTAACCACTGAGCAAACCGGCTAAGGCCAGGCTCTTTCTTTTTTGTGGAAGTGCTGATGATATCCTGTGAGCTCTCTTCAAGTGCTATTCTTGTTGCCTTTCTCTGAATCTCAGTTTCTCTGTATGATAACGAGGGAAAGATTTAGGGAATTGAGTCCGGTCCCCAAGATGTATGATTGCTTAAGCAGCTGCAGACCCTGGTCATCTCCTCTGTCTCCGTCAGCTCCTGCAGCTCACTACAGCCCATCCCTCTCCGTACTCTCGGTTTCCTTGCAGTATGTTCCCCCATCCAGGCCTTTGTACTTGCTGTGCCTTCCACCAGGCATTCCTTCCTCTCACTTTCCACTTGCTTGGCTGTGACTCATCTCCCCCCACCCCCACCCCTTAACTACTGAACTTTATTTTTTTTTAGAGCAGGGTGAGGTTTATTGGGAAAAAAGGGCAGATAGTACAGAGAGTTCTCATATAACTCTCCTTTACAGTTTCCCCCTTTAGTAACATCTTATATGAGTGTTACATATTTGTTACAATTGAAGAGCCCTTATTTATTCATTATCATTAACTGAAGTCCACAGTTTACTTTAAGGTTCACTCTATGCGTTGTACATTCTATAGGTTCTGAGGAATGCACATAGTTTATGTATCTACTGTAACACTATCATACAGAATCATTTCACTGTCTTAAAAGTCTCCATCCCTCCTTCCTCCCTAAGCCCTGGTTGTGTTCCATAGTTTTACCTTTTCCAGAATGCTATATAGTTGGACTCATTACAAGATGTAGTTTTTTTCAGACTGGCTTCTTGCACTTAGCAATATGCATTTACCGTTCCTCTGTGTCTTTTTGTGGCTTGATAGTTACTTTTTTTTATCGCTGAGTAAGATACTATGGCCTGGCCTGGCCAGGTGTGGCTCAGCGGTTGAGCGTCGACCCAGGATCCAGGCGATTGGGGTTCGATTCCCAGTCAGGGCACATGCCGGGGTTGTGGGCTCAATCCCCAGTCGGTGCATGCAGGAGGCAGCTGATCAATGGCTCTCTCATCATTGATGTTTCTATCTCTCTATCCCTCTCCTTTCCTCTCTGTGAAATCAATAAAGATATATTAAAAAAAAAAAAAGATGCCATGGCCTGGATGTAACATAGTTTATCCATTCACCTACCAGAGGACATTTTGGTTGCTTCCAGTTTGGGGCAATAGTTGCTATATTGAATATGGCTGCTATAAACATTCATGATTTTTGCCTGGAAATAAATTTTCAAATTAATTGGGTAAATACCTAGGAATGCAATTGATAGATCGTAAGATAAGACTATGCTTAGGTTTGTAAGAAACCCCCCAAAAGTCTTCCAAAGTAGCTGTACCATTTGCATTCTTATTGTTCCACATCCTGACAACATTCAGTGCTGTCAGTTTTTCATATTTTAGCCATTCTAATAGGTGTGTGGTGGTATCTCATTGCTGTTTTAACTTGCAGTCCCCCTATGACATCTGATATGGAGCATATTTTCATATGCTTATTTGCCATCTGTGTATCTTCTTTAATGAGGTGTCTGTTCAGATCTTTGGCTCAGTTTTTAATTGGGTTGTTTGTTTTATTATAGAATTTTAAGAGTTCTTTGTATATTTTGGACGCCAGGCCTTTATCTGATAGGTATTTTGCAAAGATTTCCTCCCAGTCTGTGGCTTGTCTTTTGTGGAGCAGAAGCCTTTCATTTTAATGAAGACCAGCTCGTCAATTTCCCCTTTCACAAATTGTGCTTTTGGTGTTGTATCTAAAAAGTCATTGCCAAACCCAAGGTCATCTCCATTTCCCACTGTGTCATGGTCTAGAAGATTTATAGGTTTGCATTTTACATTTAAGTGAATGCTCCATTTTGAGTTTTTTTTGTTGTTGTTGTTTTGTATGTGGTTCCATGAGCATTTGTTGAAAAGGCTGTTCTCAGCTCATCTTCTGTGCATTTCAGCCTAAGTGTGGGCTTTCCAGACCCCCCTCCCCGCCCAATCAGCCCCTCCCCAGACTGTATAGTTCCTTTCTCCAACCCTTTGTTCTACAGCATTTTTCATCATTGGTCATTATTTTTATCCACCCCTTTGTTTTTTTCCTGACTCCCCAGCAAGTAGTGTGTGAACTGTGGGGAGGGCAGGGGCAGGTCTGAATTGGATCCACTGTGCTTTTCAAGGCCAGCCCAGCACACAGTAGGTGCTCAGTACACATTCACTGATGGATGGACAAGCCAATGAGAGGATCTATCTCTTGCAGGTTCTCAGAACTCCTGAGAGTGGCTCTCCACTCCTGCAGGATCGTCCCCACTTTCTCCTCAGCCCAGCCTCCTGTGGACTTTTTTTGTCACCATGGGTAGTAGGTTGAATATGTCCCGGAAAAGAGGTGTCCAAGTCCTAACCTCCGGTACCTGTGAATATGACCTTATTTGGAAAGAGGGTCTTGGTAGATATAATTAAGGGTCTAGAAATGAGATCACGCTGGGTTAGGATGGGCCCTAAATCCAATGAGGGCCCTTATAAAAAAAAAAAGGACACATAGCATAGAGAAGACAGCCATGTAAAGACAGGGGCAGAGATTGGAGCAATGCAGCTACAGCCAAGGAACACCAAAGACTGCCTGGAGCCACTGGAAGCTGGGAGAGAGGCCTGGGATGGCTTCTATCTCAGAGCCTCCTCAGAGGGAACCAACCCTGTGGACACCTTGATTTCAGACTTCTGGCCCCCACAATGATAAGGGAATGCATTTCTGTTGTTTTAAGCCACTCAAGTTGTTGTGACCTCCCCAGAAAGCTCATATATCATGGTAACCAACTGTTCTGCCTGGCTTCCTCTCCAGACCAAGAAGGCCCTAAAGGCAGGGAGGGACCTCCCTGGATTCATGTTGTTGAAACAAACATGATAGGAGGATGCTGGCTACCCACCAGGACCTCCCAGGGCAGTGTGGATACTTCAGAGTGCCCAGTGAATGGAACCAACACAGAGTCACCAATGAATGGAAAGAGCATGGACTTCAGTTGCCATTTTTGCTGTGTGACCTTGGACGTGTCATTTAACCTCTCTGAGCCTCAGTTTCATTGTGAGATATGAGATGGCATATGTAGATGCTCAAGAATGCTTGTTCCCCAATTATGGGCATGAACCAATTAATCAGACAGGGGATCCCAGGCAGGGCATTATGGGAGAGGCTCGGTGTTCAGTGGTGGGGGTGGTTGGAGCATGGCCCCTTTCATGCTGTGTCACCCTGCTATCCAGGCCACACCTACCTGTGTGGGTGTGTGTCCCACTGACATCTCAGGTGACAATGCTGTTGAAGAAAGGCTCTGGACTTGAAGTCAAGTTCCCAGTGCTGCCTCTTACTAGGAGGGTGACTTACCCTTGTCAAAGTGTTGAAGCCTCTGAGCAACCTATCCCAGGGGCGATGTAAGGCACATCTCCGAGGATTACGTGGTCAGTAAGTGAACTGATGATGCTGAAACACAAGGTGGGTGCTAAGTGTCATGGGTAAGTTCCGAAAGGGCAGGGACAGGCTTTGTGTCTGTGCCTTGCTGCTCCCCTCTCCCATTTGTGTCTAATCCATTGATAAAGTTTTGAGCACTGAGCTGGTACAGATGATGAGACTGCATCCAGGTTCAGCGCTGAGAAACACTATTGTGATTGATTAGTGATGTCTATCACTGGCAGAGGCTTGTATGAACTGTACGCTTGTTGTTACACTTACCACCTCCTGTCAGGCTTGTCTTTCAGGGCTCAGGAAACTCGCAAATAAACATTAAACTCCCTCTCCATGCTCTGTTGGACGTGGAGAGGACACTAAAAAAGTACACGGCCCATTTCTCCCTACAGAGTTTATAACCTCCTTGAACTGGGTCCTGGCCATTTCTAATTTCCTTTATTTCTGTCCACTTTTCTTCTAGAGTTTAGCCCGCCTCTCCCTTTACCAGCTGTTCCGCCCCAAATAGCTATTGTGTACGCTTGGCCCAACTCCCAAGAGCAAGCACTCAGGAATTCTACAGAAAACACGTCACCTCAAATACAGCTGAGCTTCCAAGACAAGTTCTGAACGCTCCAGAGGAATTACAGTCACATGACAGCGCCAACTGGACGACAACTCCCGGCTGGGTGGGTTGGGATGTTTTTGCTCAGGTTTGCGCAACCCTTTCGCAGTGTCTTGCCAAACTGGGCTCCCCGTGTTGCAAAGATGTTTGGCAGCTTGGCATTTCTTGAGGATGGGAAGTATTGCAGGAAGGGACATCCCTGAAAGTGGGCATCTTTTCAGGGTCACCGCCTTGCCACCGCCGTGCTCAGAGCCAAGGCCCAATGAGAAAGGACACTTTCCCATTTGTCTTGCTGTCTCTGGGGCTTTCCTAGTGTTTATGAACAATTAAGCAGTGACTATGTGAGGAGGTGCAGGGCTTATCTGGTTAATGACTGATGGATACCTAGGAAAACTCATCCTCTCCTCATTAGCCAGATATGACTGCTTTGGTCCAGTTCACACAGAGGACAGGAGAAGGGAAGGGAGCAGCTCTTGCATTGAAGAGTGGCCTGTATTTTCTCATTTAATTCTCACAGCAGGTCTGTTCAGGATAGTAAGTGAT
This sequence comes from Miniopterus schreibersii, assembly GCF_964146895.1. Taxonomy (NCBI): domain Eukaryota; kingdom Metazoa; phylum Chordata; class Mammalia; order Chiroptera; family Miniopteridae; genus Miniopterus; species Miniopterus schreibersii. The sequence goes on along the minus strand of NC_138105.1, from coordinate 72,703,572 downwards.
GGACATGACTGGGGTGCTCAGCCAAGAGCCCCAGGTCATTTTCTGACCTTGGCACTTGCTGCTCAGTGACCTTGAGTGAATGGCTTTCTTATTTTGGACCTTAGTTCCTCATCCATAAAGAGTCCTGAGAATGCCTGCCTTGTCACATGTTGATTAGATAGGAGACACCGTGTATAAAAGGACTTTTCCTAGAAAAGTCTTCCTGGTAGCAATTTTTATTTACCTAAATCAAGAGCTGACCCACCTGGGTTGTAGCTTTAAAAAAAATCAAAATATCAATATTCAATATTATTGAATAATAATATCAATATTATTCTTTATATTTCATATATATTCCAATGTCAGTTATGTACATGTATATGTTTTTTATAATTTTTTATCAAGTGAAACTCACATAATATAAAGTTAACCATTTTAATGTGAAAAATTCAGTGGCATTTAGGATATTCACAATGTTGTGCAATCATCACCTCTGTCTAGTTCCAGAACATTTCCATTACCCCAAAAGGAAACCCCACCCCCATGAGCAGTCATTCTCCCTCCCCCTCCCCCAGCCCCTGACAACCACTGATCTGCTTTCTGTCTATGGATTTGCCTGTTCTGGACATGTCATATATATTGAATCATGCCATATGTGGCTGCAGTAGCTTGTTTGGTCAATAGTTAAGCAAGATTTTTACATTCATGATGGCTGAAAAAAACAAAAGAAGATTTCATGATACATGAACATTCTATGAAAATCTAATTTCAGTGCCCATAAATTTATTGGCACACAGTCATGCCCCTTCATAGATGTATTGAGACTATGTACAGAAGGAGACCATATGGCCTGCAAGCAGAAAATATTGAATCTCTGGTCTGAAGCTGAGAGAAGATGATTCCATGGAGAGAAGCCAGCACAGCTGCCCTTGGACTTGAGTCTGAGCTGGCCCCCACAAACTATCACAGCCTCTCGGTACGCATTTAATAGACATTTGTGGAATACTTCTTATTGGGCAGGTGCCAGAGGGAGCTGTCAGCCGGAGTAAGCTGGTTTCTACCCTCTAGCAGCTCCCAGGCATTAAATCAATAATTTCCCAAATAAAGATGGGGAGGAATCTGAAGACATCCTATAGGTCAGCAGTTTGGACAGTCAGTATCAGGCATGTCTCAAGCACCTGGTTGTAAAGGTACAATATATTAGCGATGGCCAACTTGAGAGTGACTTTTTTAGATTTTTTTGTTTACCTGTTGGCCATAGACCTAGGGGCTGCTTTTTTGTTTTATTTTATTTTTACTTTATTAAAATTTTTTTAGCCCTGGCTGGGTGCTTAGGTTGACTGGAGCATTTTCCTGTACACCAAAACTTTGTGGGTTCAATTCCCAGTCAGGGCACATACCTAGGTTTCAGGTTCGATCCCTGGTCGGGGTGTGTTTGGGAGGCAACTGATTGATGTTTTTCTCTCTCTCTTTCCTTCCCCCTCTCTCTAAAATCAATAAACATATCCTTGGGTGAGCATAACATTTTTTTAACTTTTATTTAGATTTTAAATTTTTTAATTTTTTAAAGATTTACTTATATTTTATTTAAACATTTTTATTTTATTTAGATTAAAATTCTTATTTTACTTAGGTTTATTTTTATTTTATTTAAAAATTTAAATTTTAGATTAAAAATTTTAATTTAGATTTATTTTTATTAAAAAATTTAAATTTTACTTAGATTAAAATTTTTATTTAGATTTTAAAATTTTTGATTTTATTAGATTTATTTAAATTTTTAAAATTTATTTAGATTTAAATTTTAAATTTAATTTATTTAAAATCTTATTTAGATTAATTTTTTAAAATTTTTACTTATATTTGTTGCTGTATCATCTACCTACTGTAAAATTTACCAAGTGGTGCAACTCTCACCATGACCCATCTTTAGAACTTTCCGTCACCCCAAGGAGATCCCTCTTTCCCTTTGCAGTCCCTCCTGCTCTCACCTCGAGGCCCAGGCAACCACTGATGTGCTTTCCGAGTCTATAGATTTGGCCTCTCTGTATATTTCATATAAATGCAATGCTGCAGTGTGGTCCTTTGGGTCTGGCTTCTTTCACTCAGTGTAATTTGAGGTTTGGCCATTCTGTCGTGTGTTCATTCCTTTTCATTGCTGAATAGTACTCCATGTAGGGATGGATCATGGCTTGTCCCTTCACCTGTCAACAGACGCAGGCAGCCTCTAAGGGTGCAATAATTCTGTGTTGTCTCTGTCACTTCTTGGAGTCCAGGGACAACCTCACACCCGTAGCTTAGAAATGCACAATGATATCCTTCCCTACCTCACTTGTCCTGGCCTCTTTTCCTCTTATTGGCCCGGGGCTCCAGTGCTGTTGCCCATGAAGTAACCCCTTTGGGCACCTGGTAAGACCCATTGGGCTCCCTGGCACACCTTGCCAGGAGGAGGTGTCCTGCCTTCCTGGCCACCCATGTGTTCTGCACTCATGTGCCCTGCACAGCCATGTGTTTGATGTGATAGGGACAGTAGGGGAGGCCTGGAGAATGGGAGGACAGTGGCTGAGTTTGAGCCCCATATTCTTGGCATCTAGGAGTCCCCTTCCTGGGAGCCTGGCACAGCCCCCTGACCTGCCTCTGACTTCAAGGAAGCTTTGATACTGGCTCCTGTGGATAGCCAGCCTGCACAGAGCCTCCCTTCCCCGGGAACATCGCCTGCACTCAAGCAGCCTGTCCTGGTTCCCCGTCATCAGCCAAAGGAACTGGCTTTGAATTTCTCTCTGCTCGGCCTGTCCATGGTGAAAAGCCTGGAGCACATTGCTTCACTTGCTGGCCTGCAGTGCCCTCATTGGGGTGGGAGATAATGATGTTATTATGTCATATCATGACCACATATTATTAATAATGACAGGACCTTGACGGCTGGCCAGCACCCTGTAAGGGGTGAATTTCGTAAAGACCTAGTTTAACATTAAAGTTTATTTGTAAAATTCTACATCTTTTGGGAGAGGCGACTGGTAATTTCTGGGAACCTGAAACAATTTCTTTGGAAAACAAAGAAGTATAAATATCAGATCCATTTTTTTTCACTTTTTTTTTTAATTGAGGTGAAATTCACATAACAGAAAATTAACCGTTTTTAAAGTGAACAACTCAGTGGCATTAAGTACATTCACAATGTTGTGCAACCGTCACCTCCGTCTATTCAGTAATTATTCCAGAACATTTTCATTTCCCCAAAAGAAGACTCTGTCCCCAATTAGCAGTCACTTCGTCACACTCCCTCCCCCTTCCCCAGCCCCTGGCAACCACTAATCTGCTTTCTGTTTCTATGGATTTGATTGTTCTGGACATTTCATATCAATGAATCATACATGTGATCTTTTAGTGTCTGGCTTCTTTCACTCAGCACAATGTTTTCAAAATTTACCCTGTTGTCAAGTGTGTCAGTGCTTCATTCCTTTTCATGGCTGAATAATATTCCATAGAGATAGGCCACCTTCTGTTTAACCATTTATCAGGTGATAGTCATTTGGGGTTGTTTCCAGTTTTTTACTATTGTGAGTAATGGTGCTGTGAACATCGTGTACAAGTATTTGTTTGAGTCCCTGGTTGTGTTTTTAAAAAACAACAAAAAAATTTTTTTATTTTAGAGAGAGGAAGGGAGAGGGAGAGAGAGAGAGAGAGAAACATCGATGATGAGAGAGAGTCATTGATCGGGTGCCTCCTGCACACCCCCGACTGGGGATAGAACCTGCAACCCGGGCATGTGCCCTGACTGGGAATCGAGCAATGACCTCCTGGTTCATGGGTCGATGCTCAACCACTGAGCCACACCGGCCGGGCTGAGTCCCTGTTTTTAACACTTTGGGATACGTGCCTGGGAGTGGAGTTGCTGGGGCATGTGGTGACTGTATATATAACATTTTGGGGAGCCATCTAATCAGATCCATTTTAAAAGGCTCCACTGGGCTAGAACAAGTGTTGGGGTCTTTTAATTATGCTCCCCCCACTTCTGGGGATATTTATTTTTCTGACATTTATTTTGAGCGTCTACATGCACAATCTCATTTTCTCCTTCCAGCCCCTACGGCAGCTCTCTCTCTCCTGCACACATTCTCCCTCTCCCTGTTCCAGGCTTCTCCCGGGCTTCTGCCACCTTCCATTGGGAGCCAAGCTATGGGCTGGTTGAGGGTTGGGGAGACCCCCATCCCCTTGTCCTTGCAACTCAACAGTATGGATCTCACTTAGATGGCAGAATCAGCCCCCTTTACAGATGAGGAAACTGAGGTTCCGGGTGGGGGGTTGGGACCCCTACTCCACCAAACCAGCTTCATCTTATTTCTCATTCCACATTGTGCAACTTTGCACATTAACGCTGGATGAGTGGCTGGCATGTGATCCCTGCACAGTGAATGCTTTTCTAGCTGAATTTAGGGTAGAAAAAGGTCTTAAAGAGAGACAGGCTCTGATGAAAAAATACCTGCAATATAATGGGGTGAATGGTGTTCCCCAAAGATATGCCCACATCCTAACCTCCCATATCTGTGAATGTGAAATCCTCCTTGGAAACAGGGTCTTTGCAGATGTAATGAAAAGAAAGACCTGGAGATAAGATTATCCTGGACTTAGGGTGGCCCTAAGTCCAGTGACAGGTGTCACCAGAAAAGAGAAGGGGAAACAGACAGAGAAAAGAAAGACAGAGGCAGAGCCTGGAACAACGGAGCTACAAACCAAGGAAGGCCAAGGGTGTCCGGCAGCCACCAGGAGCTAGGAGAGAGGCCTGGGGCTGATTGCCCCTCAGGGTTTCCAGAAGGAACCAGCCCTGCTGACACCCTGATTTCAGACTTCTGGCCTCCAGGACTGTAAGAGAATAAATTTCTGTTATTTAAGTCCCCCCAGTTTGTGATCATTTATTACAGCAGCCCCAGGAAACTCATGCCCACGGTCAGGAGCTGGCTGGAGGGGAGGGAGAGCTGGGGTCTCTGTGCGCTGGGCCTGGGGCTGGACAAGGCAGGCTTCCCTAGCCTGGCAGGGAGTAAGGCATGCCCACAAATAGCCAGGATGGAGTAAGATAAATGCCCAGAGAGAGGTGCAATTATTATTGTTATCATCACCATTATTATTATTAAGAGTTATTATTGGCCTCTGTGAAATAGGGACTCATTATCCCCCACTGCAGCCCATCCCCCATCTTCCACCCCAATTAATGGAGCCCCTTCCACCTAAACCAGAGCTGCCAGATCAAACACAGGGCGCCCAGTTAAATTTGAATTTCAGATAGACAAGGAATGACGTTGTCGCTTAAGTATGTCCCCTATGACTGTGTTCCCCTCCCTGTCTCAGCCTAGAGTCCGTGTTGTTTTAACAAATAACCTTTTTAAAATTTTGGAATGACAAATCTAATTGCAGAAAAACTGCAAAGATAAGATGCAGAATACTGCATCTCTTTCGCCCAGATCCCCGGGAGTTGCCATCTCACAGGACCACCGTATCGTGGAAACTGAGACATCAATGTTGGGGTGATGCTATTGACGAAACTCCCAACTTTATTCCGATGTCCCCAGATTTTTCACAAATGTCCTCTTTGGGTTCCGGGATCTCACATTGCACTGAGTCGTCCTGTCTCCCCAGTTTCCTCTGGTCTGTGATGATTTCTCAGACTTTCCTTGTTTTTCTCATGTCTTTGGCCGAATTGCATCTGAATGTCCCCCACTCTGGGTTTGTGTGATGTGTTCTTGTGATTAGATGAGGGTATGAGGTTCATGGGGAGGACCACAGGGGTGAGGTGTCCTCCACGTCGCGTCATGCCAGGGTACCTGCTGTTTCCACGATTTTCTCCATGATGCTAACTAACCCTGTGCTTTATGGCTGGGGCACTGAAGGAATCTTACTCGAGCATCTTCAAGACCAGAGGGAGGTTTGGTTCCTTGAAACCAGAATATGACGATACTCTGTGCCAGGCACTGGGCCAGGGGCCAGGATGTGCCCCCTTCACAGCGCTGCTCTGCTGGAAGACAAATTTTAACAGGAGAGCCAGGACCTCAAAACGGTCCTCGTATCTTCTTCCCATGCAGTCTCCCGATGTGGACACTTCATGGCCTCAAACATGGGATGAGAGGCAGATGCTTCTGGGTGGCGGCCTGAGGTGTGCTTCTCTAACTTGCAGCCTAAAGAATGTCGACTGAGCTATGGTAATGCTCACAGTTGATTGAACCTGCACAGCAACTCTGTGAGGTTATCTGAATTTTCTAAGAACGGAGGCTCAGAGAGGCTGAGATACCTACTGAAGGCCACACGGCTACTCAGGTCTGTTTATACCCACCGACTCTCATCTCTATTTCAAAAAAAATGCTCTGTGGTTAAGGTGCATCCCCAGACTATGTTCTGAAAAGGAGAGGTGGGTGGGCAGGCCAGGAGGAGAACTGATTTACAGGAGTTTCCACCCTCTGTACTACTGGCAGCTGTGGCTGAATCAACGCCTAGTGGGGAGTCCTGTGCATTGTAGCATGTTGAGCAGCATCCCTGGTCTCTACCTGCCTGTTGCCGATAGTATCCCCTCCTTTCGTCACAAGCAATAATGTGTCCAAGCTTTCCCCTAGGGGTATGGGGAGACCCTCTGTCTAACCCTGGGAAGCCAGGCTGCTTCTCAGATCTGGGAGCTGCATTTCCTACAAACTCCAGGCCCCGCTGGTGGTTGGCCCCTTCCCCAGCTCTGAGAGGGGAACTTACTTCAGCTGCCACCAACCAGCATGAAAGATGTTGGACGCTTGCAGTTTAATAAGAAAACTCTGAGCTCCCTTGACCCTGGGGAGCCTTGTGCTCAGTGATCTGTACTGTTTACCCCAAACAGTGACTTATAAACTGCAGAAAGAAGGCACGTCATACGCTGGAATGCACGGAGCAAGAAAAACTAGAGGCGCAGTCAACTCCCAGCCTGACTCTTGCGTCGTCCTGCTGGGAGCTCGGCCAAGGCCTGACTCATGGCCTGCGATGTCACACCTGTGCCCGCACCCCTCTGAGACAATATTGGCTAAACCCATGGCAATTGCGCTCAGCCGTGGCCTTGCTTACACATCAAGGGTGGGAAGGGGTGTGGGACAGATGTTGGCCTCGAACACACGGGGGGCCCTGGCTGTTTGTAGGAGGGAGGCTGAGTCAGCGTGCAGGGTGCTGCTGGGCAGAAAGCTCTGGAGAAAGAGTAAGGGGAGTGGAAGTTTGGGTATGTACCTTCTGATCCTGTGCATTCATTTTTGTTTTTATCTTTTTGAAAAATAGTTGAGATCTAATTCATATAACATAATATTAACCTGTTTTAGTCTTTTGGGCTGCTAAGCAAACTACCACAGATGAGGTGGGGGGCTTATGAACAACAGAGATTTATTTCTCAAAGTTCTGGAGGCTGTACATCCAAAATCAAGGTGATGGCAGCTTCAGTTCCTGGTGAGGCCCCCTTTCTGGTTCACAGATGACATCTTCTCACTGTGTCCTCACATGGTGGAAGGGCGAGGGCAAGCTCTGGGCTCCTTCTTATGAGTGCTAATCCCATTCACGAGGGCTCCACCCTTAGGACCTAATCACCCCCCAAAGTTCCCACCTCCTATTACCATCACTTTGGGGATTAGGTTTCAACATATGAATCTGGGGGGTCACCAGCATTTGGACTATAACATAACCATTAACCATTTTTAAGTGAACAACTTAGTGGGATTTAGTACATCCACAGTGTTGTGTAACCATCACTACCGTCTAGGTACCGAACATTTTTATCAACCCCCCAAAAAACCCTGTCCCCGTGAGCAGTCACTCCCCCTTCCCCTCCCCCAGCCCCTAACAAACACTAACCTACTTTCTGTCGCTATGGATTTACCTGTTCTGGACGTTTCATATAGATGGGATCATACAACACGTGGTCTTTTGTGCCTGGCTTCTCTCCCTCAGCATGATGTTCTCAGAGTTCATCCATGTAGTAGCGCGTGTCAGTGCTTCACTCCTCTTTATGGCTGAGTAATATTTCACTGCATGGAAGGATTACATTTTGTTCATCTACTCATTCATTGATGGATATGTATTTTTTGGCTATTATAAATAGTGCTGCTACAAACGTGTGTACAAGTATTTGTTTGAGCATCTGTTTTCAATTATTTTGAGTTTATACTTAGAAGTGGAATCGCTGGGTCAGTGGTAATTCTATGTTTAACCTTTTGAGGAACTGCCAAATGGTTTCCATAGCAATTGCATCATTTTTGCATTCCCACCAGAAATACATGAGGGTTCCAGTTTCTTCACACCAACACTTCTTATTCCCCTTCCCTCTTTTTTGCTAACCTAGTGGGTTTGAGTTACACCCATATTTAAGCATTTGCTGTGTGCAGGCTGTCCGAAGCATTGGTGGTGGTGGTGGTGGTGGTGTTCCTCTGGCCTAGAAGAATTTGCAGTCTAGGGTGAGGGTTCTTAACTTGGGACAAGGGGAGTATACATAACTTCATAAGGCCAGGACGGGCATCCAGGAGGACTTCCTAGAGGGGATGATGGATAGGAATTGATTAGGCCAAGGGTCTCAAACTATGGCCATGGATGGCACAAGTCCCTGCCTCATTCCCTGCTATTACCCATGGGTAGTTATGAAAGGATCACTGATGTGACCCGTAGGTAGAATTGGGATGGGGGAGTCCCGTGTTTCCTGTTATAAACACAAGTCAGTGCTTATTTTCCAAATAAGGACAACGTGTCTTGAGAAGGTGAAAGTCCTTTGTCCTCTGGGCTGTGGGTCTCAACACCTCTGATGACAGAAGCTCCCAAGACAAGAATGGAAGAACCACATTCATGTTGAAAGTCCTCTTTGTCCATGCACAGAGGAGGCATTTGTTCACGTTTGAGGACTTTTGGAGGAGATTAACCACCCGCTTTTGTCCGCATCAGGTCCAAATGGGCCACTTGGAAAGCTTTCTCGAGGGGCTGACCCGATGACTGTCAAGGCCTTTTACTGAGTTGATTGATTTGTGGCGACAAAGGGTCTCGTAGCAGGCAATCCAAGGGCCACGTCCCCATGACTCACTGTGTCCCCACCATCCAGAGGCTGTGTGCTAAGGGTGGTGTCCATTGGGGGAGGCTGTGTGCGTGCAGACAGCTCCCAGACACACCTAGTCCTGCGCACTGAGTCACCAGGGAAGCCGGCAGGCAGTGGGGACCCTGCCACCTTTGGGTCCAGTTTGGGGACCTTGAGCAAGTACATCACCACACCTGCCAAACAGAGCTTAGGAGGGTATTGGGAGGGATCACAAGACAAAGGCTGTAAAGTGGCTGGCGCATAGGGAACACTCACCCACAGTAGCTACCTGTGACAGCTCATCCTGGGCAGGAGGATGGTCCCTGTGAGCACAGGATCTTTCAGACCTTCTCTCTCCACCACCATCCACCCCTCCTTGCCCTGCAAGGCTTGTCCCTTCTCTGTGGAGTCCCTCTCGGCCCCCAGTCAGAACCAAGTGCTTCTTCTTCCCAGACAGAGCAGAGGTTGGCTGGGGCACTTCCACCTGTGGGCTGCCTGGCACCTGAGCTGGCAGGAGGGATGGGGTAGCCGTCACCACTGCCCCCTCTTGCATGCACCAGGAGCTCAATAAGTAAATACCTTGTCCGATCTTTTCAAATGAAGGTGAAACTTGCACGCAGCTTAGTGTACACATCTGAAGTGTGTGCTCAGTGGATTTTGCTGATGTGATCGTCACCTAGATGAAAATGTGGGGACATCCAGCACCCCAGGAGGCTCCCTCTGCTGGCGAGGGAAGCTGCACTTCAGACCTCTGTCACCGGAGGTGAGTTTCGCCGCCGTTGATTTCACTGATGTGGAATCGCGATTATGCCCTTTCACATCTGGCTCCTTTGCTCAGCACCGCGCCCACTGGCTCCTCCACCACAAGCGGGTGCCTCTTTTCACTGGTATATAGTATTCCATTAAATGAATACAGAGTAGTTCATTCATTGAAGACGTTTGGGTGGCTTCCTTTTTTCTGTTTTTGGCCATTACGAATAACGTGGCTACATTTCTTTTGTATGAACATATAGATGATTTATTTCTTTAGGGGTGGAATTGCCGGGTCTTAGCTTTAGCAGATACCAACAAATGCTTTTCCAAAGTGGTTGTATCGCTTTATTGCTTTTGAAAGCAAAACAACCACCCGAGTATAGAGCACAGAGCATGGCCCACAGAGTCTAGAAAAAAAAAATCCAGACTTGAACACAAACCCTGAGCTGTATTTGAGAACATCCCCCAGCTGCCTTTGGAGACCAGACCAGGAGGCAGCGGGCAAGTAAATAATGCTAAGGTTTGAGTTTTGTGAAATGAGACTTCCCTGCCACATCTGAGCTGGAGGGCAGTTGCCATCCCCACTTTATAAATTTCTCAGGTCCTGATTCCAACAACCCCCCCCCCCCATGTTGTTGGGGATGGGTGGTCTTTAAAGAAAATATTTAAAATATTAAGTACGGCATCAAACAGAATCTAGGTTTAAGGTTCCTGTGCTGTGTGTTACTTTCCTGGGGGCAAGTTGCTTCCCTCTCTGCACTTTGGGTTTCATTTTCTATAAAATCAAGGTGCAGTGGAACCCCTAAGGGTGCTAGGAGGAATAAAAGAGAAAGTGACAGCAAAATCCTGGATCGCTGTGGGAGGCCCACAGGTGTGCCTGGGTCGCCCCTGCTCATGGATGTTGGAGCCTTTTCCACGAAGATTTGTGACAGTTTACAAGCACTTGGCCTCGCCAACATATTTCAAATATGCACTTGGCCTCCCAGTCGCAGCCCACATTCCCCTTATCACTTTCCTGGAGGAGTCAGGGATTCCTGCCAGAACTTTCCTTTCCCTTGTCCTGTCTCACTGCTGCCAGCACAGCTCCCCGCCCTGCACTGAGCCGCAGCAGTTGAAGGAGCTGCTAGATCTGTGTCCAGGGGCCAGTTGCAAAAACTCTGTGTTACGTAAGTCCTGAGTTGAATTTTGGAAAACTTCCTTTTTTCACTATCCAGAAGATTTTCCAGTGTCACCCAAACAGCCAGCTGCGGGGGCAGCGGTTGTTTACACGTCTCGGTCAGAACAGCGTGTTTGGAGGCCAGGGCAAGATCTGGGTGAGCGCTTTCGATTGTGGAAAAACAAATGGGATTTGAGGAAAGAAAACAAAAGAAGAGGGAAAATGAAACGGAAAACAATGGTTCGCAGAGCTGGAAATTTGAGGCAGGGCCCCGACTGTATGATTTCTAACTACCTGGGGAGGAATGATCCAGAATATTCTAGAAGACTCCTTGTGCCCTTGCTCCTGGAGGGCTGACAGCTTGTGCCCCTCACCCTCACACCACGTCACGTGGGCCACTCGGATGTACGTGGAGGACACACGGCTCTTTTCACGGGTTGCAGGCATGTGTCCCCTGGATAGCCACGTGTTTACTGCAGATGAGTCAAACAATCAGGTTTTTCTTAAAATGTAAAAACTTTTCCACTGAAAGGGCAGGTTTTAAAAATATGTGTAGTATGAGGGAGTTTTCCTTTTTTTTTTTTTTCCCTAGGAGTAGATGGGAAGTTCTCAAGTTTAAAATGGTCAGCTGTGTGTGGGGGGGGGGGGGGGGGGTGTGGGGAGGTGATAGTGGGACACAGGGCCCAGGGACGGGAGTAAAAAACTAACATTGCTTGAAGACCTATTATGTGCCAGTCCCTGCATAGAACTCTCTTGGTCCTCGGGACTTGGAGAGCCAGTGATATTTCCACCAGTTCATAGTGAGGGAGGGGAAACTGAGACACAATTGATTTTCTGTTGAGCCAGGAGCCCAATTGTCTGATTGGGAAGTCTCTGACCCTGACCCAGGCTTGCTCCTCTGTAAAAGCCTCAGAGGACCTACAGACCCCCTGAAACTGAGGACAAGATACTGGGACATTTCCCTACAATGAAGTGTCTATAACTTTCATCACATCAGAGCCCATGATATAAAAACAATACAAAACAACTGACCAGAAAAAGTTTTTTAGAGAACCACAGTCTTAAATTTGGTCAAGTTGCTTCTCTTTTCTGAACCTCAGTTTTGTCATCTAAGAAATGGGTTGTATCTTCAAGTACCTCCCAACATTTACACATGTAGAGTGGATATTGATGTGTTCACAGGCGAGGAGACCTTTTCCTGCCTCCGTAGTGCAAACATCTGATAAGACCATCTTGATCTTTGTGGGAGAGGCTCAGGCTGTAATATGACTTCTGGTGGGGACGAGGCTAGGCACATCTGCTTTGCCTGAGGTTTCTGCCTGGCTGTGAGGGCCAACTATCACAGAAAGACCAGGTCTCCAGATTTAGTAAATAAAACACTGCATGTCCAGTTAAATTTGAATTTCAGATAAACAACACTTTTTTTTTTTAAAGCATAAATATGTACCAAATATTGCACGGAAAGGGACATACTCCCTTCATTTAAAAAACTTAAAATAATTGAGTCAATTTTCATAGGCCCTAAATATTTCATTTATCCCCCTGGAGGCAAGAAACTAATTAAAATGTATTTTTCTTCCTTAGAAATTCTTTTTCTTTTTTTCTGATTTTAAAAGAAATTAAGAAACTCCTGTGGGCTCCTAAAAGTCCTAGGGCCTTGGGCCTCCTGTCCTTGTCGTATCAGCTGGCCCTGGGGAGGGTGCCTTCCTTCAATCCGTGTCTTGCGATGGATGGCTATGGCAGTGGTTTCCTTAGGAAGCACTGTCCGACATCTCCCAACTCTCATGTGTGTGTGCAGAGCCTGGAGCCAGGTTCTGGGAAAAAGCAAGGGGGAGAAATGTCGCCTATACAGGCCAACCTGCCCCTCACAGAGATGCTTCCGGCCCTGGTGGACTCTGTGTGAATACGAGGAAGCGTGAATCAGACCTCGGCGCCTTGGGAGGCAGGCCTGAGCGAGGTGTCCTTTCATGGGGCCACCCTGTGGGCTCACCCCTTTGCTCACTGGTCTTCCGGCAGCCTGGGGTTGGGAACCAACTTAGATCATTTGTCATCTGACTGAAATGGACCTTCAAAGAATTTCCAGGGTCTTAGCAAGTTCTGTGTCACCAGCCCTTTCTTGAGGAACCCATGGTGAATTGGGGACATCTCGGTGGTTTAGGCCCCAGCGGGGATTTTGCTCAAGTGAGGCAGGTGGATCAGACTCTGGGGCCAGAAACACACAGTTGCCTTCGATGTCTGCCTGGCTGTGATTTCTGTGAGTTTTGGGATTTCTGCCTGGCTATGAGAAGCGATTGTCACAAAGGCTGGTCTCCAGAAAGAGCGAATAAAATCCATGACACACAATTAAATTTGAATTTCAGATAAACAAATTTTTTTTTTAGCATAAGTATATCCTAAATTTTGCACAGAATGGGAAAAAATTCTTGTTTATAGGAAATTCAAATTTATCTGGGCATCCTGTGTTTTTTCTGGCAATACTACACAGAGGAGAAAACAAAAAACTCAAGAAGTGGGGGTGAGAGAGTAACAATTTTGTCTTAAGGTCCTAGTGGGTGCCAGGCCACTGATGGGGCTTTTCTTACAATATATATATATTTTTTTTCTGCTTTAGAACAATTTAATTTATTATTTATTTATTTTAATTTATCTTTATTGTTGAAAGTATTACAGGTGTCCCATTCCCCCCCTCCGAATTGACCCCCTCCACCTCGCTCCCACCCCCTCCCCAGGCTTCACCCCGTCATTGTCTGTGTCCATGGGTTATGCATATATGCATATAACTTCTTTGGTTAATCTCTTCCCACCCTCCACCCCCCTTCCCTCTTCCTTCTGAAATATGATCGTCTGTTACATGCGTCAATGTCTCTGGATCTATTTAGTTCATCAGATTCTTTTGTTCATTAGCTTCTTCTTAAAGAAGACCCTTCAACATTTCCTGTAGTGCTGGTTTGGTGGTGATGAACTCCTTTAGCTTTTCCTTATCTGAGAAGCTCTTTATCTGACCTTCAATTCTAAATGATAGCTTTGCTGGGTAGAGCAATCTTGGTTGTAGTTCCATGTTTTTCATCACTTTGAATATTTCTTGCCACTCCCTTCTGGCCTGCAAAGTTTCAGCTGAGAAATCAGCTGACGGTTGTATGGGTGCTCCCTTGTATGTAATTAACTGCTTTTCTCTTGCTGCTTCTAAGATTCTCTCTTTGTCTTTAACCTTTGGCATTTTAATTATGATGTGTCTTGCTGTGAGCCTCTTTGGGTTCCTCTTGTTTGGGACCCTCTGTGCTTCCTGGACTTGTAAGTCTATTTCTTTCCCCATGTAGGGGACGGTTTCTGTAATTATTTTTTCAAATAGGTTTTCAATTTGCTCTCTTTCCTCTCCTTCTGGAACCCCAATAATACGAATTTTTGGTCTCTTGAAGTTGTCCCAGGCGCTCCTTATACTATTTTCATATCTCTGGATTCTTTTTTTTTCTTTTTGCTCTTCTGGTTGGGTGTTTTTTGTTTTTTCGTGTTCCAAATTGCTGATTTATTTCTCATTGCTCTCTGCTCTGCTGTTGATTCCCTGTAACTTATTCTTCATTTCAGTTCGTGTACCCTTCATTTCAAATTGGTACTTTATTATGTCATCGATTTTCTCAATTGTTTTCATCATACTCTTACTAATATCCTTGAGCATGCTTAAAATCATTATTCTGAACTCTGTATCTGTTAGCTTGCTTGGATCTATTTCATTTAGTTCCTTTTCTAGAGATTCCTTCTGTTCTTTCCTTTGTGACATGTTTCTTTGCCTCCGCATTTTGGCTGCTTCCAGGTGTTTGTTTCTATGTATTAGGTAGAGCTGCTATGTCTCCTGGAATTTGTAGGGTGGCTTTGTGTAGTGGGTGTCCTGTAGGGTCCGGTGGCTCAGCCTCCCCAGTCATCTGAGTTGGGCCTTCTAGGTGCTCCCTTGTGTGGGCTGTGTGCACTGTCCTGTTGTAGTTGAGCCTTGGTTGCTGTTGGCATTGCTGGGAGGAACTGACCCCCTGGCCAGTCAGCTGTGAAGACCAGCTGCAACTATGGCCAGAGAGCTGCTGTGCTGGAGACACCCCTATGGAGCAGGATTTACTTCAGTGGAGTTTTGGTTCACCAAGTGTGCCCCTTGAGTGTCACTCGTGGATGTGGTAGGGTTGTAATCGAGCGTGATTGAGCCTGACCACCAGGTGCACTGTCTATGAGACCTCCTGGGAGGTTCAAAGTCAGCCTGTGCCAGTGCCTTGCCCAGGGCCACCCAGCATGAGCTACACAGCAAACCGTAGTTGGCTGCTACTTGTGCTGGGCTTGGAGGTGTCCAGGAGAGGCCAAGCTATGAGCCAATGCAGCTGCCGCTAGTGCCAGGCCTGGGGCCACTTATCAAGCCATATGGGGCACACTGAGGCCAGCTGCTGCTTGTTTGAGAGATTTTAGGAAAGTCCTAAGCATGAGGCTGGAGAGGCCACTTGCACAGAAAAGCCCCTGGAAATGGCCTGGATGAGCTGCAGGTGGGGAGGGGCGGGGCCTCCGGGAATCACGGGGCGGGGCCAAAGGTGTGAGTCAGGTGCTGGCGATTCAAACACGGCGCCTGCCTGCTGGCTGTGTGCGGCGAGGACTCGCCAAAGGAGCCATGGCCTCTGCAGCTCTTCTGCCTGGGAGGAAGCCGCCCCTCCAGCTCTCGCCCGGATCTCAGGCAGGTTAGTTCCTCCCCAAGTGTCCCAGGTCCTTTCAAGCTGCTGCCCGGCTCTGGGCTCAGCAGGAGCACGTCCAAGTGAGCCCGTGCTCGGGCCCTTTGAGAGGAGCTGCTGGGGCTCCCGCAGCTTCTGTGACCCTCAGCCACAGTCCCCTCTAGTTTCACGGCCTGGAGTTGTGGGGACATCTCTTCCCGGCCTGGAGCCCTGGGCTGGGGGCCTGCTGTGGGGCTGAAACCCCCGCCGCCGAGATTCCCTTCCGGGTTTCAACCGTGGCACCGGGTGTGGGCCCGCGGCCTAGTCTCTGTGATTCAGCCCTGATCCTCCGGCGTCTCCGCTTCTCCTCCCGGTCTCGGTGCTTCTTCAGTTTCTGGTTGTGGAGCTTCTGTTCAGCCAGGTTTCAGGAGGCTCTGAGTGATGGTGGTTCTGTATTTTAGTTGTAATTTTGATGTGGTTGCGGGAGGCGGCGGGTGCAGCTGTTACCTACGCCGCCATCTTGTTTCCTCTCTCACAATATCTTTTTAAATCATCACTATGACCAGTGCATATATGAGGAAGGTGAGGGCTGAGAGAGGCCAGTGCAATGTGAGGGCCTTTTCTGGTGCGCAACTTGGATGCTGTGGACAGCAGGTGTGTCCAAGGGGGCATGGAGAATTCAGGCTTAATTCTGCCAGGGTCAAAATGGGGCAGGATTCCTCAAAAGTTTAACATAGAATTACCTTGTGACACAGCTATTCCGCTCCTGAGTATTAACCCCAAAGAACTGAAAACAGATGTTTAAATCCTTGTGAACACATGTGCATAGCAGCACTGTTCATAATCGCCAAAAGATAGCAACAACCCTAATGTCCATCAGTGGGAGAGTGAATGGATAAACAGAGTCTGGTCTGCCCATACAGTGGAATATTACTCAGTCATAAAGAAGTATGAAATTCTGATATACACTACAATGTGGATGAATCTGGAAAACATTGTGCTGAGTGAAAGAAGCCAGACACAAAAGACCACATGGTGTATGATTCTATGTATATGAACTATCCAGAACAGGCAAATCCATAGAGACAAGACATAGATTAGTGGTTGCCAGGGGGGTATGGGGAAGGACTGCTAATGAGGACAGGGTCTCCTTTTGGGGTGATGGAAATGTTCTGGAACTAGATAGAGGTGATGGTTGCCCAACATCGTGAACATACTAAATGCCTCTGAATAGCACACTTGCAAATAGTTAAAATGGCACCAATTTTATGTTGTGTGTATTTTACCACAAGTTTTAAAAAATCAGGCAAGGGCTTGTGCTCTCATCAGGCCCATGGCCATTGTCCCAGAAGAGTAGAGAACAGGGAGCAGGAACCCTCTTTGGTTGGATAGCTGCTTCCAGGAGCCATGTTGGCTGCATTTCAGCTGTCAGGTCCCATTGAATCCTGGGAAGCAAGGATCACAGATGTGCCCCTTTAACGGAAGTGGAAACTGAAGCACAGTAGGTCAACGACCTTGTCCGGTGACTCAGCATGGCCAGCTAGAATTCTAATGTGGGTCTGTGGACCCCCCAGGCCCAGGGATTTCTTCCAGGGAAATGCCATCTATAGTCCAAGGGTGCTCGAGTCACAGCTGGGGGTGGGCCCAGGGGAGAGCCACCATGGAACCTATCCCCACTTTGAGGGGTATTAAGGAAGGAGGGTGCTTAGGGCAGGCAGCCTCATGGGCTGTGACCCCCCCCCCCCACTCCAGGCAGGAGCCTGGCCCCCAGCACAGACTCCACGTGCAAGGGCCAAGTGATGGCCAGCAAAGAGCTTGAATTTCAATAATCAGAAGACACTGGTGAACAGCCCAGTTCCTGGTGCCAGGCAGCTGCCCCTGTTGGGCTGGGGGAGGTACTTGACCTCTTCATGCCTCAGTTTCCCCTCTGTACCTGCCCCTCCCCCCCGATGGGTTGACGGAGAGTTAGCAGAAGGTGCTGCTGTACGTGGGCTGGTGTGCAGTTGAGCCTAGCCTCTTGGAAGTCCCAGGTCCTCCAGGATATCTCAGCAGAAGAGGAAATCCCTTCCCAGAGGGGCCTGGATGCCTACTTATTTGTTTAATGGAAAAACTTGAATCACAGAGAGAACATGGGTCCATTCTGAAGTGTTTGGGATGGAAGTCAGCCTACCCTGCTAGAATGTGGGGACGAGGGGACAAGAGGTGACTGTGCACAGAGCTCAGCCTGCACATAGGCTCTGGACCAGCTATTTAGGAATAATCACTCCATCAATCAATCAGTAACTTTTTTTTTGAATAAAGAAAATAGGGCAGCATCCCCACGCAGGCAGAGCTGTGTAGAAATGCATGTACCCCGCAGAAGAGATACTGAGAGTTAGGAGAGGGAGACAGGGAGACAGAGAGAGACAGAGAGACCTAGAGAAAGAGAGGCTGACAGGCAGAAACACAGAGGCAGAGAGGCAGAGAGCAAGGCCCTTGAGGTTGGTTGATAATTGAATTTGGCCCTCATGCTACTTCGGCATTAAAACCCCTGATGAAATTCAAGCCTTCATTTGATAGATGAGGAAACTGAGGCCTGGAGCTCAGCTAGGTGCATCCATTCACAATCACCCAGACCCATGGGTGCTGCCCCACGTGAAACCCCTGGCTGGCCTGCCACAGCCCTCGGCCTCACAGATGAACCCCCTGTCCCCTCTCACTGCATCCCCCAATCCATAACAAGTCCGCTTTGGCCAGTTAAAAATAGCTGGTGGAGGATGCCGGTGACTTCTGAAAGAGGCCTCAGAGCCCAGGCGGCCACGATCTGCAGGCCACAGCCAGGGACTGGGCTAATTGTGGCAACACTCAGGGTACAAAGGCGCCGTTCAAGAGACTGGCACGTCTGGATCCGATTTCTGGAGAGCAAACGTTCCTTTCATTTCCCCAAGCCCGGTGGGGATCTGCCCTAACTGTAGAAGAAAACATCCCCTTGAAGGGAACAGGATCTCTTTTGGAGTGAGGGGGTGTGGGGCTCCATTGCTCTACTGATCAGTACACCCATAGCAGCCCCCCATTTAGAATGAGTTGCCAAGCCTCCCTTCCTCTCCAGTTTTATGAAAGCGGCTGTGTAAAACTGGCATCATTCTTACCTAATGTGTGAGGAAATTGACCAGGGACACCATCCAGACCTGGAGGTTTCTTGGTGGGAAATTTTCAACCATACCGTCAGTTTCTTCCATGCTATAGGGCTATCCTGGTGATCTATTTTTTCCTTGAGTGAGCTTTGGGAATTGGTGTCTTTCAGGGAATTTTTCCATGTCATCAGAGCCATTGATTGACATCAAAATGTTTATAATGTGCCTCTGTGATCCTTTCAATGTATGTAGGATCTGACATGGAGTCATCTCTCTCCTTCCTGACATTGGTCATTTGTGTCTTCTTTTATTTTCCTGATCCGTGTGGCTCAGTCCAGGATAAGACGCCCCAAACCCTGGTGCTGGGTTTGTCCCCAGAAATGGGCAGTGCCCAGGCTTTGTTCTCACTGTTCTGAAGGCAATGATGGTCCTACGGGAAGGCAATCCCCACCCAGCTCAGAGCACGAAAAACCTGCCTACATAAAGGGTGGTTATCGTCCACCTCCCCACTGCACCCTTCTAACTCCCAAATTTTAACTTCTGAAGATAGAGCAGAAAGGACATCTGCCCTGGAGTCAGGAAGACCCTGACTCAAATCTCTGCTACTTTTCATCAGGGCCGGGATATGGTGAGACAAGTGAGGCATCCAGGTGCAAATTGTAAGGTGCTGCTCCATTGCCTCTTGTAAGGCAGGGTTGGAAAAAACTCCTTAGACAATTTGGCCATGTGTTCGTGGGTAACAGTGACAACACATGATGCCAGTCCTCGTTTGCTGTACCTGTGAAGGGACGGGATGATACTAGAACTGATGCACACCTTAAATGAGATAATACATGGGTGTGCTTTGCCCAGGGAAGTAAAGACCCTGGAGATAATGGTAAGAATTTATAGTAATTGTTTAGCCCTGTATAACACCCACTATAGGATTCCTCTGAGTGTTTAGTACTTACAACAATATAGGAGCTATTGTTAGTCCTATTTTTACAGATGGGGAAATTGAGACCCAGCGTTAAGTGGCAGAGCCAGGATTTGAACCCTGGTTGCCAGCCCCTGAGGCTGCGTGCCTACATAGCCGAAATCACAGCTGAGTTCTCTCTTCCTGATAGCGCCTGGAGGTTGAATTCTTTGCTAGAGAAGAAAGCTTTAAAACAGGAACACCCACAATGTCCCCAACTCTGCGTAAGTTTTGGAAGTGAGGCAGCCTCGGGACTCTGAACTTGGCTATTTTCCCCAGTCCTGGGGCCCAGGGACAGGGGATTGGCCCCACTTAGGCCCCAAACCACCTGCTCTGCCCAGCGTCCAGCCGGCCTGAGCGAGAGTGAGGGAGAGAGGGGACCCTCCGCTCTCTTTATATACCGGAGTTATTTTTAACCCAGCCTTCCAGAACATTACGGAGCTTCCTCTCTCCGACGCGCAGGAAGCCCTACTTGGCCGTGTTTCCTGCTAACACGAGGGCCGAGATTGCTGAGAACAACAGGCCCAAGACTGCTCGGCTCCGGGGGGAGGAAAAAACTGGCCCTTTTTCAAAGCCCTGACAGAAAACCTTTGAGAGGCCTGCACTCCTGCCAGCCCGAGGACGGCCCCCATAGCGCTGACAAATTGGCAGAGACCGTGCCCAGGGCTCCCAGTCCAGGGCCCCTGACTCCATGGCCCCTTCCCAAGGTGGAAAAAAAAGTGTGTGCCCACCCCCTCCAACTGCTTGCAGTGGAGGGGTGTGTTTTTTTATGCTTCTGTTTTTTTATTATTTTTATCCATGTATTTTTATTGAGGTGAAATTCACATAATATTAAATTAGCTGTTTTAAAGGGAAAAATTCAGTGGCATTGGGTACATTCACAATGTTGTGCAACCACCACCTCTATCAAGTTCCAAAACATTTCCATCACCCAAAATAAAACCTGTCCCCATTAGCAGTCCCTTTCCATCCCCCACCCCCCAGCTCCTGGCAACTGCTGATCTGCGTTCTGTTTCTGTGGATTTGCTTATTCTGGATATTTCCTATAAATGGAATCATTTACTCTGTAGCTTTTAGTGTCTGGCTCCTTTCACTCAGTATAATGTTTTCGAGGTTCATCCATGTTCTAGTGTGTGTCAGTGCCTCCGTCCTTTTTGTGACTGAATAATATTCCATCGTATACATGGACCACATCTTGTTTTTCCACTCACCTGTACATGGATGGATTTTGGGTTTCAACGTGATTTTCAGGCTTGGGTTTGAAAGAAATTATTTGTCAACATATGTCATTTTCTTCTTGGAAATGTTCCTATTTGCAGAGGAGCAATTCACAAGAGCTGCCTGCCCCTTGGCAGAAGGCCCAGAGAGGTGCTGGGAGACAAAGCCATCTCAACACTTCATTCTGCTGTGATGTGTTGCTCTTCCTGCTTCCTCTACGCACAGTCATTGTTTCTCACAGGGAAGAGTGGGGTGCAGTGGGAAACCAGAACCTGGTTCAAATCCAGCCTCCTTCGCATACTAGCCATGGGATGCTGCACAAAACCCTTTGGCTCGCTTCCAGCCTATAACCAACCCTTTGTGCCCTGACATTGGCCCCCACTATCCAGAGGAACTTTGTGCACAGGAAGGCCCTCACTTTTGCAGATGGGGAAACTGAGGCTTGGAGAGGGTATGTGACTGGTCTTGGTCTTGCTGGTATAAGATGAGTAAGGATGCAGCCCCAGTCCCCCCCTGAGTGGGCTCTTCTCCTGGGGGGGGGGGGGATCGACTTGAGCTGCCCCGTCTGGGCTTCACATGCCCTTATTCCCAGAGCCAACCTGTATGGGGCGGCCCAGGGGCCTGCAAGCTGGGGCTCAGGGGCCAAAGCTGGCTGGTTTTGCATAGCCCGTGAGCTGAGGATGCTTGTTTTCTTTTTCTTTCTTAATTGTGATAAAATACACATAACGTAAAAGTCACCATCATAACCACTTTTAAGTGTACACAGCGGCGTCAAGCACACTTGCGGTGTTGTGCGGCCAGCACCACCACCCATCTCCAGATCTTGTTCATTCTCCCAAACCGAACTCTGTCCCGGTTGCACATTAACTC
Organism: Miniopterus schreibersii; assembly: GCF_964146895.1. Taxonomy (NCBI): domain Eukaryota; kingdom Metazoa; phylum Chordata; class Mammalia; order Chiroptera; family Miniopteridae; genus Miniopterus; species Miniopterus schreibersii. Next base: position 72,681,806 of record NC_138105.1, on the reverse strand, counting down.
CCCATTCACCCCCGTTCCCAGATCCCACCACCTACTTCCTGTCTGTGGATCTCACTCCTCCAGGGACGTCGTATAAGTGGAGTCACACATTTTTGGCCCCTTGTGTCTGGCTTATTCACTCAGCGTAACGTCTGCCAGGTTAGTCCACACCATAGCATGTGTCAGAATTTCCTTCCTTTTTGTGGCCGACCATATCCCACTGTATGGATGAACCATATTTTGCTTATCCATTCATTGACCAATGAATATTTGGGTTGTTTCCACCTTTGGCTATTGTATGTTTTCTTTTTATAACAGCTTTATTAAGATGTAACCCACATACCGTACAATTTGATGACTTTTAGTACATTCACAGAGCTGTGCATCTGTAACTGTAATCAATTTCAGAAAATTTTATAACCCCCAAAAGAAACCCTGCACCCGTTAGCTATCACTCCTGGCCCCGGTAAGAATGGTATTTTCACTTTTTAACAATTAGAAAAATATTAAAAGAAGACCAATATTTCATGACATGTGAAAGTTCTATGAAATTCAAATTTTGGTGTCCATCAATAAAGTTTTATTGGCACACAGCCTTGGCCATTTGTATACATCTTGTCTGTGGCTGCATTTGAGCTACAAGGCCAAGTTGAGTCATCGAGACGAACCGTGTGGCTGCAGAGCTACCTCCATCTCCAGCAATGCCAATGCCAGCCTCTTGCTTTCTCCCCTGCTGATCATTGTGTCCTAGTGTGTGAGTGTCAACTGTACCTTCTGCCTGGGCCTACAGATACCACTTAGGGTGGCATGTTTGGATCTCAGCTCAAATGTCCCCTTCGATTGGATTCCTTGGTTCAGGAATTCTCACCCTTGGCACCACTGCCCTCTGGGGCTGCATCATTCTCTGTGGTGGGGTGTCCTGCCATTGAGCAGCATCCCTGGTCCCCACCCACTAGATGCCAGTCCTCCCCTTCCCCTCCCAGGTGTGGCAATAAAAAAAGTTCGCACATTGTCAAAGGTCCCCTGCTGTAGAACCCCTTCATTTTTTTATCTAAGCAGTTTAATAGCGAATTTTATACAGCTGATGTGTGTTTAGCTGTTTCCCTACTGATAGATGCCTCAGCTGCCTTCAATTTTTCACCAGTATTTGGAATAATGTAATATCCACCCTTGCATATGACGCTGAACTATACTTAAATCACAGTCACCTGTGTGAAAGTCATCTGGACACATGACAGATACAATATGTTTCTACAGTAGGTTCTCACCCTTGGTACTGCTGACATTGGTCATCCTCTGGGGTGCACTGAATGGTGTTGAGCAGTGTCCCTGGTCTCTACCCACCTCATGCCAATAGCACCGGCTCTCCAATTGTGACAATCCAGAATGCTTTCAGACGTTGCCTAGTGTCCCCTGGAAGTTAAAATCACCATCCCTTCCCACCTGCTCTGGTTAGTGGCATGTATGAGGGGAGTGGGACACCCCCACCCCCACCTCCTCACACAGACAGACAAAACCCCAAGGGCTGACTCTGGGGTGGACTTTTCACATCCAGCATCTCTCCCACTCTTCACTGCCCTCCTAAAAGGTGTGAATGGCTTGCCCCCTTAGCAGATGAGTAAACTAAGGCTCTGTGAGGGAAGACAGTAATCATCTTCCTGCTCCCCATCCCCCAGGTGTTCTCAGAGCAGGAACAATTACAACCCTCAGAACCCAAAATAGCTCCCCTCTCTCTCTCCCTCCAAGGCAGCCTCAGAACACAGTGGCCTGTGGTTCAAACTCCAAAGCAGCAGGGGTAAAATAAGAGATTCAAATCCTATCCCCTGGAGATCATAAACTTCAAAGAAGGCAAGGTGGTCTGGCTCCTGATGAGGGGGCCCTGAGCATGTTTGCACGCTGCGCTGGGAAACTGCCACAAGTGCCTGATAGGGGGAGTCTAAATGAACCCTGGCTGGGTGAGCTAAGAAGGAGGCTCCTACTGAATTTTTGGTGAGAACCTAGGACCCTGGGATGGTACTGGGTGCAGCCCATTTGCAGGCATGGCTTATAGGTCACTGCCTCCAGAAAGCCTCCAGGAGTGTATCGGTCTGTCTTCACTTGGGCCCCTTTACAACTCTTGTCACGGTCAGGTAAAGGTCTAAGCTGTCCCTGGGCTCCGCTGGTTCTTTACTGCCTGACCAGACAAGACCTCAGGGTGAGGGAGCCCCGAGATGGACTTGGAGGCTGTGGTTAGCAGAGCTTCGAGAGTTGTTTCCAGCTGTGCCTGAACATTGAATACCCAGGGGAAATTTTAAGACATGATTTTAAGATATGATTCCACCACCTGAACCAAGATAGCACAGTTTTAATATCACCAGCCACAGAGTAAGACGAGAGGTGCCTCCCAAGACAGTGCACAGGGGAGGACAAGCATGTCTTCTCTGGATCCTGCCTCAAGACGCACAACCTAAACCTGGTCAGAGGAACCAGCAGTCTAGGCTGCTGGGGGTCCTTCTGCAAAACAACTGCCTGGACTCCCTCAAAATGTCAGCACTGTGAAAGACGCGGGAAGGCAGAAAACCCTTCTGATTAAGGGGAGGCTAAAGAGACATAAAAACAAAAGACAGCAGGTTAGTCTGGATTGGATCCTAATTGAGGAAAGAAAAAGTTGCCATAAGGGACATCCTCTTAATCCGTTCAGGCTGCTGTGACAGAATGCTGTAAATTGGGTGGCTTATGAACACATTTATTCCTCGAATTTCTGGAGGGTGGAAGTTCAAGATCAAGGCACCAGCAGATTCAGTGTCTGATGAGGGCCCACTTCCTGGTTCAGAGATGCCACCTTCTTGCTGTCTTCACATGGCAGAAGGGACAAGGGAGTTCTCGGGGGTCCCTTTTATAAGGGCACTAGTCCTATTCACAAGGGCTTCACCCTCAAGACCTCATCACCTTCCAAAGGCCCCACCTCTTAACACTATTATATTGGGAGTTAGGTTTCAACATGTGAATTTTAGGGGGACACAAACATCCAGACCATAGCACATCTAATTAGGGCAGTTGAGTTAATTTGACTACAGAATGATTAGATAATGGGATTTCTCAGTGTGATATTTGAGGAGTGTGACACTTCCTGGGAGTGTGTGGGAGACCCTCCGAGTTCTTAGGAGATGCAGGCAGAAGGATGCAGGGGCCATGGAGCATGATGTCTGCAGTGTACTCTCAAATGGTTCAGAATGGTATATTATATTGCTATGGACTGAATATTTGTGTCCTGCCCTCTCCAATTCATATGTTGAAATCCTAACCCCCAATACTTCAGAATGTAACTGTATTTGGAGGTAGGGCCTTTAAAGAAGCGATTTAAGTCAAAATGAGGCCGCAGAGTGAGCCCTGATCCATTTTGACTGGTGTCTTTATAAGAAGAGGGATTTGAAACAAAGGAACACCAGGGGTGGGCATGCACTCAGAGAAAAGGCCATTCAGTGAGGCAGCAAGAAGGAGACCATCTGCAAACCAAGGAGAGAGGCCTCAGGAGAAACAAACCCTGCTGAAAACTTCATCTGGGACTTCCAGCCTCAACTGTGAGGCAATAATTTCTGTTGTTTAAGATAACCAGTCTGTGGTATTTTGTTACGGTGGCCTGAGCAAATTAATATAATATGCAAATATATAAACTGTGTACTGTGTATATATCCTTTATATCAATTGTATATACATATATATATATAGAGAGGATGTGGTTAAATCGTTGGCAGTGTGTGAATCTGGGTGCAGGGTATGTGGATGTTGATGGCATTATTTTAGCTACTTTTCTATAGGTTGCACATTTTTCAAAATAAAATGTTGCAAAACACAAAACAGAGCCCTGGTTGCCTGACTCCACCAAACCCAATTAAGTCAAACTCTTGGGCATGAGGTGGACGCCAGGATTTTTAAAAGCTGCACACCGGCTTCAGAACTGGGGTTCAGAACAGAGGCAATGTAGAAGCATCTATGGTTGCAGCAGCAGGAGCAGGACAGGGGTCCTTGTCCCAGGGCCAGTGAGGGGGTGACGAGGGGCATAGGGTGCAGGTCTGGGCTGCCCCTTCTCCATCCCTCGCTCATCTTGGTGAGCTCACATCCATTTCACTGTCTGGTCTCCTGAGTGGCCCTGCCCTGTGTGAGAGCAGTGTTGGCTCCATTTTGCAGAAATGGAAGGTGACAGGTCTGTTGCACTTGCCTGAGGACAGGGACACCATCCCCACTAGGAGCCACTCCCCATTCCCTCTCCCCCAGCCCCTGGTAAGCACCAAACTGCCCTCTGTGTCGATGGACTTGTCTGTTCTGGGCGTTTCGTATAAATGGAATCATACAATGCGAGGCCTTTTTGCGCCTGGCTCCTTTCACTCAGCGTAACACTTTCAAGGCTCATCTTCGTTATAGCATGAATCAGGCTTCGTTCCGTTGTATGGCTGACCAAGTACGTTATTTTTTTAAATCAGGGCTTTGCTCATAGAAAAGCAAAATGCTATATTTGGCAAACATCAAATGATGTTTGGTTTTATTTATTTTTTTATCCCCTCCACAAATAGCTCAAAATTGACTCAAGCTGCCAAACACCACACACTCCCAGTGCTCAGCCCCGAGCCCGTGGGTCTCCTGTGTAAGGGATCCTAGGCTCAGGCAGCCTTGGACGGCCCCCACAGGAATAACATTTTAATTAAAAAGTCTTACAATTACAGACTCAAAACGTAAACTCCAGTCAGAGGAGGCCCCGGCCTGGCAGGGCGCGGGCCATGCCTGACATTCCAGGCCGGCCTCCTTGGAGCCCCAGCAGCCGCAGAAGTCCCCAAGCCCAGCCAGGAATAGTTCTGCCTTTTATTTGGAAAGAGAATTACAGGGCACACAGCCCAGCCTGAGCTTGCTGCTTTGCAGCCGTATTTTTGAACACGACCTTAACCGCACACTTGCTTTAGATCATCTGTGCCAGGCTAAACGCTGCCAGCTGCCTAGACACTCAGCCCGCGGCTCTAAACACAGGTTCTTTTTTATTCCTGTTTTAAGGTCTATCTGATTATTTCTGTGCAAAAACAGATTTAAAATCTTGCTGGCTCAGGAGGCCCTGGCAGCCTCCAAAGCCTTCCTCTTCTCTGCTCCCCACAAGTGGATCTCAAATCTTTTCAGTAGGTATTTTCTTAACTGGAAGAGCTGTCTCTGGTTCCCCAAATCCCTCTGTCCCCAGACCGAGGAGTGTGGGGCTCTGGGGTCAACAGGCCCACTGGCCAGGACGAGATGGGTGATTCCTGGAAGGAGAACTGGGTGTTACCAGAAAATCAGGAATGGATGATGGAAAAGAAAAGGATCATGTGGTCACAGTGGTTGAACCAAGATTTGAAAACTTGGGTCCTGGTTAGGTGAAAGTCACAAGGATTTAAAAACGCTGAGCCCTTGCTGGGGGAAACGTAAAATGGTGCAGTTGCTGAAGTTTGGTGATTCCTCAAAATTTTAAACATAGGGTTACCTTATGACCCAGCAATTCCACTCCTAGGAATATAGCCCAGAAAATCAAACCCAGGTGTTCAAACAAAAACTGTATACAAATGTTCATAGCAGCACTATTCACAATTGCCAAATGGTGAAAGCAAGCCAAGCGTCCATCAATGGGTGAAGGAGTAAACAATATATGCTCCATCAACACAATGGAATATTATTCAGCCATGAAGAAGGAATGGAGCTCGGACACATGCTACACGTGGATCAACCTCGAAATCATCACACTGAGTGACAGCAGCCAGACACAAAAGGCCACGTAATCTATGAATCCCATCTATGTGAAATGTCCAGAACAGGCAAATCCACAGAGACAGAAAGCAGATTCGTGCTTACCAGGACTTAAGGGAGAGGGATGGGGAGTGAGTGCTGATGAGGGACATGGTCTCCTTTAGGGTGATGGAAATGTTCTGGAACTAGATAGAGGTGCTGGTTGCACAACATTGTGAGTGCACTGAGTTGTTTATTTTTAAATATCTTTATTGATTTCAGAGAGAGGAAAGGAGAGGGTGAGAGAGAGAGAGAAACATCAATGATGAGAGAGTCATTGATCGGCTGCCTCCTGCACGTCCCCCACTGGGGATCGAGCCCACAACCTGAGCATATGCCCTGACCGGGAATCGAACCCGGATCGCCTGGATCCTAGGTCGACGCTCAACCACTGAGCCACGCCCGGCTAGGTGAGTTGTTTATTTTTAAATGGTAAATTTTGGCCCTGGCCAGGTAGTTAGTTGGTTAGAGTGTCGTCCTGATATGCCAACGTTTGGGGTTCAGTAAGTGGATCACCACATCAATGTTTCTCTCTCTCTGCCCTTTCCTCTCTCTCTCTCAGATCAATTTTTAAAAAAAATAAATAAAATGGTAAATTTTTATGTTATATGAATTTCACTACAATTAAAAAAAAGTTTTGCCTTGCCCTTGGGTTCAAGGAAAGGAAGTGTCCAGGAGCAAGTGGGGGGAAATAATAGCCTGTCAGCAGCACCTGTGAGAAAAACTTCAGGTTCCGTTGGGTTGATATGACTCAGCAGTGGGCGGGGGGTGGGGCCTGGGATGCGGTGAGTCTCTGCCACATCAACAGAGGTATAGGGTCTGGAGAGAGGGGGTGGGTTCCCTGACTAGACCACAGCCAAGGAGTTGGGCTCAAATCTAGGGAGGAAGGTCAAGGACAAAGTGGGGCGTTGGGGAGGGGCTCGGATGAGGGGCTCCTCATCCCTTTGAGGAGAACTAGTACAGTGGACCTCTAGAGTTGGGCTGGCTGTGTTCAAATCCCAGCTCTGCTACTTACCAGCTGTGTGACCTGTGCAAACCACTTCACCCCTCTGAGCCTCAGTTTCCTCATCTGTAAAATGGCATAACAATAGTAACTGTTCCACAGCATGGTAGCATTGGTCAGACTGCTTGGATATCCGGGCCTTGGGCCTGTGGTCACCCTGAGGCCAAGTGGAATGGAGTGAGCAGCAGCCTTGTAGAAAGGTGTCTGGGCTCTCAGAGACATGAGGGACAGGCACCCAACCCCTTCTTCTCCCTCACCCCTACGTCCAGGCTATGGAACCCCAAAATCAATTTGCAGACACATGCAGAGTGGCAAAAAATTTGAGTCACTGACATACACCTTCCCAGCTGAGGTGGATGCCGTGCCCTCTTGCTCCAGCTTGCAGACTGAACGCAAATGTCTATCTAGTGCCACGTTTCTCCCATTTTTATGCTTTTTGTTGGTGATTTTGCTGTTTAAAAAGGCCCCCAATCATAGTGCTGAAGTGCTGTCTGGTGTCTCTAAGCAAGGGAAGGCTGCCACGTGCCTTATGGAAAAAATATGTATTAGATGAGCTTCCTTCTGGGGTGAGTTATAGCACCGATGGCCGTGAGCTCCATGTAAACGAATCAGCAATATATACTAAACAAGTGTCTTTAAACAGAAACACACAAAAAACACAAAAAACGGGTATTGACCCGTTGATGAAAATATGACCAGAGGTTCGCATGAACCTAATTCTGTATCTCTCGTAGAAACAATGAACCAGTATTTGCTAATTCAGTGATGCGGTCAATTTTTATATATATACACACATTTATATATTATATGTAAATATGTTTTATGTGCAAACATATATGCAAAACTATTATATATGTAAATATATAAATATATACTTACATTTATTTATATTATGTATAGATTAAAAATATATATTATATGCTATATATCTTTTTTTCAGTTAGTTTCTTTAAATTTTTTTTTTAAATATGATTTTATTTTATTTTATTTTATTTTATTTTTGCTAATCCTAACCCGAGGATATTTTTCCGTTGGTATTTGGGGGTGGGGGGAGAAAGAGAAAGAGAGAGAGAGAAGCATCGATGTGAGAGAGACACATCAATTGGTTGCCTCCTGCATGCCCCCCGACCAGATTGAACTTGCAACCCAGGTACATGCCCTTGACTGGGAATCAAACCCGAGACCCTTCAGTGTGCAGGCCACTGAACACACCAGCCAGGGCAAAAATACGTTTTTATTGATTTTCGAGAGAGAAGAATGGAGAAAGAAACACTGATCAGTTGCTTCCCGTGTGCACCCCCACCGGGGACCCAGGGATGGAACCCGAAATCTGCAACCTGGGCAGGTGCCCTGACCAGGAATCGAACCGGCGACCCTTTCTGGCACAAGACAACGCCCAACCAACTAAGCCACACTGGCCAGGGCTGTAGTTAGTTTCTTTAAATCCTGTTCCAAGCCATTTAAATCATATGGCTTACCATCTTTCATATATGGTACTTGTCTTTTTCTGACTGGCTTATTTCACTTAGCACAATGTTCTCCAGGTCCATCCATGCTATCCTTCCTTTTCATGGCCGAGTAGTATTCCCTGGTGTAAACGTCCCACAGCTGTTTCATCCACTCATGCACTGATGGGCACCTGGGCACTTGGGCTGCTTCCAGATCTTGGCTACTGTGAATAACACTGCAGTGCATGGTAGAGCCTTCATCATGGAAGTTTTTGCACTCATTTTGATTTTTACAAATATTGCATTACATATTATTTTTCTTAAAAATGGAGTTTTTTTGGACCACCCTGGGCCTCCCACCTCCCCTCTCTGGGTCCCCTGACTTGGTTCCTCATCAGCCCAGGAGGATAATAACAATCTCTCTTCCCCCTGCAGGGCTGGGGTGAGGCCCAAAGGAACCCACAGGCAGGAGAGGGTTCTTTATCCCCTCCCCCAAGATGAGGTGCCCTGGACAGGAAGTGGTTCAAGGGGGGAAATTGAGAAAGAAGAGGGTCAGTAGGGTCAGTGGGGCAGTGCGGATGGGGATGGGGGTGGGGACAGAGGACTGGGACACATTTCTGCTGTCCCTGGCTCCATTGCTGTGCCTGCGGCATGAGGTTGCAGCCCCATTTTCTGTCTTCCTCTCCATCTAAAGACCTCAGGCTTCTGAAATCCAATGCCCCTTGGTTCTCTGAGTTTACTGAGCACCTACTATGTGTCAGGCTTGCTCCCCAACCCAGGGGATATAGCAGCGAACAGGACAGACCTCATGAAGCTGATGTTCCAGGGGGATGGACTCCAATAATTTGATTATAAGTCATGATAGAGACAGGAAATTATATAAACAGGGCAGTGAGAGAGGGGGGCTCTACTTTAGTCACAGGGAGGGGGCGGTGCTGAAGGGCCCTTTCTGAAGAAGTGACATTTGAGCTGAGGCCTGAAGGGGGTGAGGAAATGCACTGTGAGGATCTGAGGGAAGGGTGCTTCAGGCAGAGGGAATAGCACACGCAAAGGCCCTGGGGTAGGCAACAAGCTGGACTTCAAAGGAGCCACAAGACTGCAGTGTGTGTGGCCCAGGCAGAGAAGACTAGGTGGGCGGTGGGAGGAGGTGGGCAGAGGTTTGCCAGAAACTTTGGGAAACCAGGAGATCCGTTCAGGGGAAAGCATGCTGACCTGGCTTCCAGACATAATTTCTCATAGCATCTGCCTTGCTGGGGCCCATTGGCTGTCTTGTGACTCTGAACCAGTCCCCCTCAAAAGGGCTGGCCTCCCTCCAAAGAGAGAGCACCTAACATACAATAATAGTAATAGTGGTAACAATGATATGAATGCACAATCAGAGCAGAGGCAGAATTTGAACCCAGGCCTTGTCTGTTGACAATAAGCATTTATTTGAGATCAAAAGAAAAGCTATTCAAGACTAACTGATTCAGGCAGAATCCCAAATAGTATCTGATTAGGAGACAAAGGCAAAGGGTATTTATGAGAAAGGGAAGGGGAACAATTACATCAATAAAAAGAAGGCATTTCTGTTGGTGCAGATAACCATAACATAGTGACGTTAACTCTAAACAATGTTTTAAAATTTCAGTCCTGTAGCCATAGTCCTGTAGTCATCATATCTGCTTTCTTGTTATCTTTGCAAATCATTCTTTGGAGCACGAGCTTGCTTAGGCCCAGTCTAAAGGTTCAAGAGGGATTATTTTGCCCTATTCCAAGGTCTGAGGTATAAGACGCACAAGGCAGATCCTCTGGCATGGCAGTTTTGACTACATTTTAAAGTGGTTCCATTGATTAGTTTTTTAGACACCTCGCTCTTATTTTTTTCCTGAAAGATTTTTCATTGATTTTTAGAGAAAGAGGAAAGGAGAATGAGAGAGAGAGAGAAACACCGATGTGAGAGAGAAACATCGATGGGCTGCCTCCTGCATGCCCCTCCTGGGCATCAAGCTGCAACTCCTGCAACCCAGGCATGTGCCCTGACCAAGAATCGAATGGGCAACCTTTCGGTTCATGGGAATGACACCAAACCCACTAAGCCACACCGGTCAGAGCAGGACACCTCACTCTTAACTGTCCCTGGAACCTGTCCTCAGCCAGGCTCCTGCGTTCCAGCCTCACCCTAGACTGCAGACATGCCTGCATGCCTCCCCATCTTGGAGCTGTGTATTGAGGGGCACAATTGTCCCCACTGGCCTGGGAACCAGCTGTAAATGCTAAGGGGTGGGGCAAGGTAGGCGGTGATTTTTATGATGCCAGTTCCCCCAGGTTTCAGGTGTGTGTGGGTGTAGGAAGAGCCCGAGGACCCCAAACCTGGCCCAGGATAGATATAGGTATCCTAGAGGCCTTCTCAGAGGGGGCATCCAAACTGAAGGCTATTCCCAAGGAGCCATGCCAGAAGGAGTCTTGCTAACCGCTACATCCTAGGCCCAGGCCTGGAGCCCTGGTTGGCCTTGAGAAAGCCCAGTGTCTTTACATCCCCTCTCCCCCTACCCCACCCTCCTCCTTGCAGATTTCCCTGCTCAGGCCCTGGGCTCAGGGGGATGGTCCCTGACACACCAGAATAGCTCCTGGACTGGAGGGAAGGGTCCTTCTCCATTTTTCTTTTGGTTTTGGGACAATCTGAAGGCAAGAGGCAGTGGGCGATGGGGCTGGGGACCTTGGATGGGTCCCCAGGGTCCAACTGCTTAAACTTGGGCTCTTGGAGGTGGGGAGTAGAGCTGGACCCATCCTGACCCCTCCCCAAGCACAAAATTGTCTTTGGGGTTTCAGGATTTATTGTGAAAACTCACCTGAATTTTTCCCTCAACTGCTTGGCATTTTCTTTTTAACTTTACTATAAAACCACATGCAATTTCCACCTGGAATTTGTGAGCACAGTTCCCCCAGACTTTCTCCCCTAATCATTTTATAAGTAGATGCTGAGCCCCTCCTGGGGTCAGGGACAGTCAAAGCCACTTTTCTATGGGGTTCTCAGGCCAGTGGGAGATGAGTTCCAGTAAACACACACAAAATGCAATTCCAATCACTGCGGTACTTGGGAGAAAAATGAAGTAAGGTGAGGGGGAGAGAGTGTATTTGTGCCCTTGGGTGCCGGAGTCAGAGAGGGCTTCTCCCAAGGAGTGAGAGACCAGCGGGAAGGATACCAGCAGAGGGAACAGCCAGTGCAAAGGCCCTGCGCCTCACAGCCATCCTGCTATTTTAGCCCCATTGCACAGGTGAAGCTTCTGTTATTGGAGGACCCCAGCGGGACAGAGCAAAGCTGCTCTGACTCTACATGGCCAAGCTGTGCCAGCAGCAGGGGGAAGCCAGCCAGCCAGCCAGGCAGGTGCGCGACGGCCCTCAGAGGAAGTCGCTTAGCAGGTAGACAATAAATCCACGGAAACCCCGGGCCGGGCCGGCGTCGTGGCAGGCGGGGGGCCCAGTGCTTGATGCCGCACCTGAGGGGCAGCCCCTGGCACCTGGCACTTTAGAGGAGGGGGAGAAACAGCTGGGGAGGTTGGGGTTCCCAGCCTGGTCCTGGCTTGGGCGAAGGGGAGCTCACTACCTCCCTCCTTTAGCACCACACAGAACATCTCCTACTGAGACGTTCCAGCTCCAAGGAAGAAAAGGCCTCTTTTGTTCTTAAGTTTTATTGAGATATAAATGCACATACCATACAATGCTACCCATTTAAAGGGCCCAATTCAGTGGTTTTTAGAATATTCAGAGTTGTGCACCCGTCACCAGGTCCACTTTAGAACATTTTCATCACTTCAGGAGGCAGCCCTGCACCCTTTCGCTGTCACCTTCCCTCCCCCCACCCAGCCCTAAGCAGCAGCATCTACTTTCCCTCCCTATGGATTTCCTATTCTCCAGGCTGCTGCCAGTTCTGCCCCCTCCTGCTGGTCCCTGCTTGGGGCTTCTGCCTCTGGCCCATCTCCAATAATCTTACTTGCTCCTCACACCACCCCCTGGGGTGATTGCTCCCACCCTCCCCACTTGGCAGATGAGGAAACTAAGGCTCAGAGAATGCAGGTTGCCTGTCCCATGACAGGGCCCAGGCAGAGAGCTGGGGTTGGAAACTCACCCTTGCTCTTAACCTCCCCCCTCCAGGCTTAAATTCTGCAAAGTTCCCAGTGCCCTGGAGATGTGTCCCAGTTCATTACCCTGAACCGGCCAGGTGGGCCTCACCTCCAAGCCTTTGCCCACACAGGTCCTTCTGCCTGGAGTGCCCTCCCACGTTCAGCAACTAACCCTCACTCATGCCCCAAGATCCTCTTCTGGTGTTCCTTTCTCCAGGAAGTCTCCAGAATCCCCCAGTTCAGCCCTGCCTCCCCTCTCCCTAGCCCTGACCCCTTGACTGTGAGACCAAGAGGCATCCGGCCAAAAATCTTAAAAAGAAGTCCTGTAAACAAGTTATTATGTGCATGGAAAGCTCCAATTGGCCAGAATCGTGATGAGGGGGCCTGATAACCCTCCTGTTTTCTGCCAGCTACCCTGTAATGACATGGACCAGCTCTTCTGAGAAGCGCAAAGAGAGGCCCCAAAACCACCCTCAGCCGCCACTGATAGCAGATAACAGCCCCCACGCTGTGGTTTTCACAGCGATCAGACTTGTGGCACCAGGTCGACTGAGCAGGGAGAGATCAAAAGAGTACCTGGGCCCTGCCGTGGTCAGAGCAGAGGACAGTGCGTGGGGCGCTCAGGGACACCAGGGTGAGGCAGGCCTCCAGCACTCGATGGTAGTGTTGGGTTGGCAGCTTTCCCTTCCATTTTACAGATGGAGAAACTGAGGTCCTGTTAGCCCTCATGCCCCCCTTCCTGGGTCTAGCTTGGTGAAGATGGGTCTGGAACACCCTTTGCTTCACAGACAGGATATGGTATAATGGAATAAACTCCCAGCAGGCCTGAAGCTGTCCAGGGAAGTTGTGTGGGTTGTTGGGGGACTGGCAGGAAGTGCCAGCAGCTCAGGTTCCTCTGTCCGGGACAGTGGCCTCTTTTCTGTTCATTCTTCCTGGGTTCAGGCTTGAGGCTGCCAGGAGCTGGCCAAGGACCCTGGCCCTGGAAAGGCCAACTAAGCTCAGTCCTGCTGAAAACAGAGGCTTGGCTCCAGAATGCGTTCATGCTGTTACATGCAGTTTCACACTGTTCCAGTTGCCTCAGGAAGGCACATGCAGGACTGAATTCCTTGCACCCTGGGGCCTCCAAGGGTGAATACGAAGGCCCTGAAGCTCCAAAGGCAGAGCTGGGTCTGTGATATGCCTGACACTTTCAGCAAATATTTTCAGAGCAGCTGTAGTGTGCTGGGCCCTGTCCTGGGTATGTCCACAGGCATGTTTGGAATAAAATCTGAACTCCTCACTGGAGCCCATAAGGCCCAATGGTCTGGCCCGGGCCACCCTCTGACCTCATCTTTTCCCATTCCTAACACACCAGACGCCTCACTGTTCCGTAATCACATCGGCCATAGTCCTGCCTCAGGTCCTTTGCTGTTCCTTCTGCTAAGAACACTGTTCCCTTGGCTCACTCCCTCGCCTCCTACAGGTCTCAGCTTAAATGAGGCCTTCTTCACCTTCCCAGCTACAACAACCCTTTTACTCCCACACACTTGCTGATCCTGATACATTTTTTTATATCACAAAGATTTTACGCCATGTTATTCTGAACATTTATACATTCTCTCCTTATTGACAAGAATTTTTATCCATCTTGCTCACTTGCTGTACCCCCAGCTGAGCACACAGCAGTTGTGTAATAAGTACTAGTGAATAGATGTCTAGAGTCTGATAGGCATGTGTGTGGTGGGGAGGAGGCTGATTTGGGTTGGGGCGGTCAGCGGGGGCCTCTGAGCTGACATTGAAGACAAGGTATGAAGAGCTTGCTCCCTGGAGAGGTTGGGCAGGCGTGGCTCAGGCCTGGGACAGAGCCCTTGGGAATGGCGAGGTGAGGGGGTCACAGGAGTCCCCAGGCCTGGCTCGGATCCTATGTTCTAAAATTATCTTTTTCCTCTTTGCCGCCATGGGATTTGGGGAGTTGATGTGTGCTTATGTCCAGGTGATTGTTTAACTAAACATTTTATTTTTGAATGATTTTAAGCTTCTTGACAAGTCACACAGACATTCAGGAAGCCCCATACTCCCTCCCACAGCTTTGAAAAAGACAAGTTTTCACAGTACCTTTGCCACATCTAAGGAACCAAAGCTGGGGCTTTTACATTACTATGAACTGAATGCCAGACTTTATGAACGTCACCAGCTTTTCCATGGATGTCCTTTATGTGCCCCAGGATCCCACATTCATTTGGCTCCTTTTAAAATAATGGATTTTATGTATCAGAAACCTGGTTGTGAAGCCAGAGAAGGCTTGAGTAGGGGCTGGGTTGTATCTGTGGACCTCTGTGGGGCTACCCTTGGGCAAACAGTCCTCAAGGTCAAGGGCAGATTGATGGGGGTCTGGGGGAAAACAGGTCCCACCTGATAAAGAATTTCCTAACCCTGAGAGCTGTCTGGGGTGAGGGTCCCAACAGGCTGCCCTGTAGGTAGTGAGCACACTGTCATGGGAGCATGTAAGGAGGTTCTATTTGGATTCCTAGAGGAGATTTTTTGGGGTCCTCAGCCTGCACAGAGAAGTTGGACAGGATGCCCTCTGACCCAAAACTTCCAATCCAGGTCTCTGATTCCCATTTGGGGAAATTCCTTGGAGCTCATCTGCCCCATTTTCCCAGTGATCCAACCCACATCCCTCTCTGCCTTTGAGTCTGAGGAACTGAGTTTTCATACTTAACAAGTGGGTCCCCCTTGCTGAGCCCCAGTTTTCCTGTCTGTAAAACAAGGGCTTCCGCTTCACATCCAATAGGATGCTGTCATCAAAGGCAAAGATGAACAAATGTTGGTGAGGATGTGGAGCTGGAACTCACCCACATTGCCAGTAAGAATGTAAAATGGTTCAGTGGCTGTAGAAAAGTTTGGCAGTTCCTCAAAAGATTAATCATAGAGTCACCATATGACCCAGCAACTTTAGTCCTAGGCACAGACACAAAAGTAATGAGAAGAGGCATCTACACAAAAACTTGTATACAATGTTTATAGCAGTACTAGTCGCAATCACCAAAAAGTGGAGAAAACCAAATATCCATCCATGAATGAACACAAAGTGGTATGTCCATTCAATGAAATATTACTCAGCCATAAAAAGGAGTGAAGCCCTGACACTCTACAAAGTGGATGATCCCTGAAAACATCATGCTGAGGGAGAGAAGCCAGACACAAAACACCATGTGATGTATGACATGTCCAGAAGAGGCAAATCCATAGACAGAAAGCAGATTAGTGGCTGTCAGGGGCTGGGGGAGGGGGGAGGGAGAGTGACTGCTAATGGGGATGGGGTCTCTTTTTGGGGTGAGAAAAATGTTCTGAATCTAGATGGAGGTGGTGGTTGCACAACATTGTGAATGTACTAAAAAACACTGAATTGTACATTTTAAAATTGTTAAAATGGTAAATTTTATGTTATGTGGTTCCCAGTTATATGAATTTTATCTCAATTTAAAAAAATCAGAGCTAGCCTCTGTGATCAGCCCTAAAGCAGGGGACTGGAGCTCCACAAATGGTCCTCTCCCCTTCCCTCTGGCCCAGGAACCGGGGTAGATCTGGAGTCCCGGATGCTCACAGCAGTTCAGAACAGGGTGGGTGCTGGCAACCAGTCTAGTCAGGGCAACTGGGTGTCCATCTGCCTTCCTACCTACCCTTAAGTGTCCGCCACCCAGGCTAGAGGGGTAAAGGGGGAAGTGGGGCCTTTCATGGTCCCTAGGCCCCTGGATTTGCATCGACCACTTTTACATAAAAATCTTTCCAGGTTGGGCCCAGTGGGCCCTGAAGCCAGCCCCAGGGTAGGGCTGTGCGTGGAGGCAGGGGTAGCCTGCGGGAGGGTTCTGCAACACCCGGTCCAACCCCCTGGTTCCCTTTTTAGAGGAATGTTATCATCGCTGGCTTCTTAGAAAGAACTGAGGTCGGGGAGCCTACCAGCCCCTGTCAAGCCCTGAGGGCTGCCTCTGTCCTACCTTCTCCTTGTGAGGGTGCAGACCAGAGCCCCATCTCAGGGCTGCAAGGCGAGGATGGGGAGGGGGGCGGGGGGAAGATGACAGTGACCATCTGTCAAGCACTTCCTTTGTCCCTGGCTTTCCATGTGCCATGGGGTATCTCCTGGGACATGGGTTCATGGGATGGCCAGACTGAAGCCAGGCTGGGGTTGAGCAGGCTGATGAAGCCCCGCTTGAGATAAGAGGGGTGGGCGACCTGCCATTGTTTATTAGGGCAACGAATATTTACTGAGCCCCTCCTGGTGCCAGGGTCTGGGAGCTGGAAAGTCACTAGGGTGACGGGGTGGGGTGGCAGCAAGGTCCCAGATCCACAGTGAGGGGCCAAGCCAGGGAGGCTGGGAAGAGAGGCTGGGTGGTGACCGGCCCCTGCTGGCACGAGCTGGGCGTCCCCTGAAAGGCGCCTCTTCTGTCACTCTTTCTTGCTTCAGTTTCACCCCCGTGGGCTTGAATTTGCATTATTGGGACATTGTTTTCTTTTTAAAACTCCCACCTTCTGCCCTCTCTGCAGTCTCTTCTGGTACAAGACGGGGGGGGGCACCCCTTCCCCATGGCCCTGCACACGCAAAGGATTTCCTCCTTGGCCTCGGGCTTCTCAGAAGAGCCGCCTCTGTGGTCCCCGGTTATGAAATGCCCCCTAGGCTAGCCAGGTGCCCTTGAGCTTGAGGACCCTGCTGGACTCCCAGCTTGTTGAGCACCCCTGCATTGGGTGTGGAAAGGACCCCTCTCAGCCTTCCCAGGCCCCCATTTTACAGATGAGAACACTGAGGCCAGCAAGTTCAGACAGGGACTCAAACCCAAGATGCCTGACTGCTTCTTGGGCATAAGGATCCTTCCCACCCTTCAGGCACACAGGGTGTCGGATTGGAAGGAAAGAGGCCTGGAGAGTCAGGCCAGGCTCACATGGCATCTCCGCAACTACATGTGGCCAAGCAGCTGGGTCTTGCTGGGCCTCAGTCTTCCCCTCTGACAAATGGGCTGAGCACTCACTCCATCATAAACACTCCTGTTTGTGGCTTCAGTGGCCTTTCCATGTGTCTACCCCACGTTACCAGCCTCCACTTGGTGACATTGCTTTTGAGGCTCTATGTGGCCTCCCACCTCAACCATGCAGGCCTCTGCCAGATCCTCTCACACATCAGGCTCCTTCAGGGCCTCAGGCCTTTGCACTTGCTGGGCCTGCTGTCTGGAATGCTCTTCCTGCGTCCATCCTTGCCTCCAAACTTCCTCTGGTTCCTCTGGTTACTTACTTGTCAGTCTCAGCCTGATGTCAAATTGTCTCCTTTCTTTTTCTTCTTTTTAAGCATTTTATTCAAATACACTGTATAGACATAAAAGTGCCTAAATCCTAAGTCTACAGCTTGATAAATTTTTGCAAAGTGAATGTACCCATTGTAACCAGCACTCAGATCAAGAAACAGAACATTCTCAGCCTGACCCCCTCCTGCCAAGGCTTCCATGTGGACTCAATATTTTGAATTGATGATTAATAATTATATGAGGGGCCCTCTGCCTGTGAGGAAGCTGCCCAACAAGCTTCTGAGCCCATGGGTTGCCTTAATAAAGGTATAGACTCCAGAATGAGGGTGTTGATTTTCCTCCCCATTTGGGGCTGGTCAGAGCAGACAGGCAGCTATCCCTGCTACAGGCTTATGTCCCTGGAGCAGACTGATGGGAGCAGGTTTGGGGATGACCCCTGTGGTCTTCAATAACACACTACCAGGGGAGTCCTGTGGGTGGGTGTGTACACTTTCAAGTGGTACCGTGGGAGAAGGCACTGGTGGCTTTAAGACGTTTAACCTAGAGAAGGACAGACAAAGGTCCCTGTCACCTGTTCCAGATGGCTAGATGGCAGAGCAGGGTAGGATGGGCCCTAAGAGAAGCACCAACTTTCACCAGGTAGTTTCTAAGCCACAGACTAGGCTGCTTTGAATGGTAGTGAGCATCCTGGCAGGAGAGATATGCCAACCTGACGTCCCCTTGGCAGCAAGCTGAGCAGGAGCTCAGGACTACAGGCTGTCCGAGACAGGGTAGTCTTGCTCCTTACCCCCGGCCAGGCCTGAGAAGGACTGCAGGGGACACGTGGCTATGCTGAGACCTTTCTCAGGGGAAAGATGAAAGCCCAGAACGGGACAGTGACCTGCCCAAGGTCATTTGGCCAAAACCAGCTTTCCAGGCACAGGCCTGGCTTGGAGCTCTGGCCCTGGGTGGAGTCAGGCCGAGTTATATCTGGCGCGGCCGTTCCCTCTCGCCGGCTGCAGCTGCCCCGGGTGGGGACTGCAGGGCATGCTCCAGCACCCGCACTGGCAAGCGGCCCGCAGGTGCTGGGCCACCATTTACATAGCCATGCTTGGCCTCCTCCGCTTGGCCTGCCGTCCTGCCCCCTCGCCTCTCACCAGGAAAAGGCCAAGGGGCTGAAAGCCGGAGCTGACTCCGAGCCCCAGTGAGCTCTTGAGTATTTTTATTTCACTTCTGCGTTTCACTTTTACTGGTCCCGAGTGAAATGTGCTTGCTAGTCCGGGCCCAAGTGATAGTTATTAGGCTCTGGTGGCTCTACTCTGTGATGCCCAGGGCTGGGGCGGGGGAGCAGGTGGACGTGGTTTGAATCCCAGCCCTGCTACTAGCTGACCATGTGATCTCAGGAGTTACACAGCCCCTCAGGAGGAGACCCCGGCCTGTGTTCTAATGTGACCCTGCCTCTGGGCCTCAATTTCCTTCTCTGTAAACTTGGAGCAACCACAGCCACGTTTTTGTAACATAGTCTCTCAGATCTGGCACTTGGGTGGGGTCTGGCTGGGTGCTTGTCTAGGGGGTTTTGTTGGGCTGAGGGAGGTGAGAAGTCCTGGAGAGGCCTGGACCAGTTGTATGTCCTTGAATTTGAGAAACTTGAGCTTGTCATCATGAGGTTGGCTTAAAATGCAGTTTCCTGGACCCTGCCCAGGGATGGCTGGGCCCCTAGGTGTTGGCAGGTGCCACATCAGGCCCAGAAACTTCAGGAAAGGCTCTGGGACCCATGAGTGTGTCTGGAGTCAAATCTGTGTTTCCTGGGACAGGACTGGGGATGGGGGTGGCCTGTGGGGAGGGGAGAACTGAGGCACAGAGAGATAAAGACACTTTGCCCTGTGTAGCTCAGTGAAAGTAGCTGCATAGGGATTGAACGGGGGTCGGCTTGAGCCCGAGCTGGCACCCCTGCCCCTCTGCTCTGAGCTCCCAGGTGCCCCCGTCCCAGCAGTCACAGGGCCAGCAGGCTGCCGGGGAACATGAGGCCTAGGGCTTCCCCCGGGAACAACTTGGAGCTGAGTTGGGGTTTATATAGTGGCTCCCAAAATATCTGACCACGGATTGGTCAAAGCTAGGGAGGGCGCGGCTGGCCAATGCTGTGGCTTCCTGTCCTGCCAAGCTGTTTCCTGCTGATAGCCGGTCCTAGTGGCCTTATCTGTGACCCTGGGGCCACCAGGAGGACAGCGCCCCCCCAGCAGGGAACAGGCTGTTCTGGCCTGGGCAGGGGCTGCAAGGACCCAGGAGGGGGTCAGGATGAGCAGCCTGAGGTGGGTGGTCATTCGATGAACATACAAGTTTTGGGAAGGAGCACTGTACTTGGAGTCCAACTGCCCCAGAGCTGAGTTGTGGCTCTGGCATTAAATGGCTGCATGACCCTGGGAAATCAGGCTCCTCTCAAAGTCACCCTCATTCATCAAGTGGGGATAGTGGTGTCTCCATTTTCCTTCAACCCCTCCACTCCTGGCCCCCCAGCCTAGCCCTCAAGGATCCTCAAGTTTGGGGGAGACAGAGCTGGACACAGATGACTTTCTTAATGCTTTTCCAAAGATGCCAGCAAAATGTAGAACTTTGTTCAATAAATCAGCGCTACCTCTATCAGGCCTGTGCCACTTGAATCTCCTAGTCAGAGGACACAAATGTGTGAGAGGGACAAATGCATGTGCATCAGTGTTCACTGCAGCACAATTCACAGTAGCCAAAAAGTGGAGACAGCTCAAATGTCCATTGATGAATGAAGGATAAATGCAATGTGATCCATCCACGCGGTGGAATATTACTGAGCTGTGAAAAGGAACGAAGCACTAATACGCACTGCAACGTGGGCTGAGGGAGAGAAGCCAGACACCAAAGGCCACATCTTGTGTGATCCCATCTATATGAAACGTTCAGAACAGGCAAATCCATAGACAAGAAGCAGATTAGTGGCTGTCAGGCTGGGGAAGAAGGATGACTGCTGGTGGGGACAGGTCTCCTTTTAGGATGATGAAAATGTTCTAGAATTAGAGTTTGGTGGTGGCTGCACAACCTTGAGAATGCACAGAATGCCCCTGAATTGTTCACTTTAAGATGTTTCTTACTCATTTTATGTTATGTGGATTTAAAAAAAAGATTTTTAAAATGTGTGGCAGTTTCTTGGAGGTGGTTTTTTATTTTTTAAATGGTGAACCTATCTGTTTTCTGATTTTCTGGGCTGGGGGTGGCATTGGATCCCCCCTTACATGCAGTCAGCGCTGAGTAGGAAGGCCTGTGGCTGGAGCTGGAGGGTCCCGCCCCTGCTGCAGTGATGACTATGCTGCCACTGATGCCTACAAGTGTGTTAGCTCTCCCAGCCCATGGACCCCACCCTGCACGCGTCCCTGAGTCCCCCCACAGAATCCTTCCCGAGAGGCAAGGGCCATTGTGAGCCCATTTCCCAGATGAGGGACTGAGGCTCAGATGCCCTTGGTCACGCAGCAGGCAAGCCGCCAATCCCAGGCTGCACTCAGGTCCAGCTGGCTCCGGCGCCGTGTGCTCAGGGCCTCCCGGGCCTCCTCTGTTGGGTCTGGAACCCATGGCCCCTCCCTTCCCGAGCAGTGGTATGGTGGGGCTGCCATGTGACATCAGGCCCCCCACACACCCCGACTCACGTGGCCGGGCTCCTGCCACCCGTGGCCTTCTGGGAAGCAGTGCCAGGTGCAACCTGTTTCTCTTGGAAGGGAGCGGAGCCAGGAACGGGATGGGAAATGCTCTCAGTGTCTGAGCGCCGGCAGCAGGGGACGGGCTGTGCAGGAACTGCCGAGGGGCTGGGAACATTCTGGGCGGGAGAGGGGGCGAGGGAGGGCTCCCAGCCAGCCGTGGTCTCCTCGGGAGCTGGGACATGCCAGTCCCTGCTGGGTGAAAATGGGCTGTCACTTCTGCTTTCCAACCTCAGTTTTCTTCTGTGAAATGGGCTTTATAGCAATCACTGCCTCTCAGAGCAGACCTGAGGAATGAGTGAAGCGATTGAGGGGTTCAGCTGAGGGGGAACCCCACTTGTTGGATATGGGGACAGGGAAGGCTTTTTGGGTCCTAGATGGGACAACTGAGAAACACTCAGAAAGCAAGCAACCAACAGTATAGCAGTTCCTCAAAGAATTGAAAATAGAATCATGACAGATGAATAGTAAACAAAATGTGGTCCATCCAGACAATGAAATCTTATTCACCCTTAAAAAGGAAGGACATTCTAACTAACACCTGCCTCGACATGGATGAGCCTTGAGGACATTATGTTAAATGAAATAAGCCAGGCACAAAAGGACAAATACTGTATGAAGCCACTTACTGTACATGAGGTTCCTGGAGGAGTCGGATTCGCAGAGACTGAAAGTACAGTGGGTGCCAGGGGCTGGGGGCGGGGGGAGTGTTTAATGGGACAGTTTCTGTCTGGGAAGATGAGAAGCTTCTGGAGGCGGATGGTGGTGACGGCTGTGCAACAATGTGACTGAATGTACTTAATGCCACTGAGCTATTCCCTTTCTAAAATGGTTAAAAAGGCAAGTAAATTTTGTTATGCCTATTTTACTACAATTTTAAAAAAACACAAATGGCCCAATGATCCCTCCCATTGGAGGTGCTCTGGGCTCAGACCACACTAGAGGGTGTGTTCCTCTTACTAGAAGACTCCCTCCCCGTCTGTCTGGCAAGCTCTAGTCCATCCTACAAAACCCAGCTCTAATGCCCCTCCTTCAGGCAGCCTTTCTTGACTTCTGAGATAGATCCTAGCTCTGCCATTGGCCCCCCAGCTCTTCCTCTGATACCTCGGAGCTGTCTGTGCCTGGCTCCATCAAAAGGTGAGGCTGAGCTGGGTGAGGGGTCAGGAAGTGGGGAGCTCTGCTTCGAGGGTGGGAGAGTGGGGGCAGCAGGGGAAGGGAGGCTTAGGGGACCAAGACCCTTTTGCTCAATAGGCATTTGTTGGCTCCCCCTCCCACACCCACATGTGCCCTGAGGAGTCCCCAGTATGGGGGACAAAGCAGGACATGTGTCATCATGTGGTCAGGACTGGGCCGGGGCTAAGGGACAGAAAGGGACATCTGACTCTAGCTCAGTGACACTGGAACCTGACCTGGCCCTAGGAGGGAATTAGGGTCCTGGGGGTGAAGGGGGAGGGACAGAAAAGAGTGTCCCTTCAAGGCCAGGCTTGAGAGCAAGCATGTCTGTGTTGTACGTGTGTCTATGTTTGTGTGTGCACGCGCACATGTGGCATTTTTGAGGAACTGAATCCCCTGGTCGGATGTGTTTGTTGCCCAGAGGGTGTGCGAGGCCCCTCCACACCACCCCATGACCTCCCCACCCGCAGCTCTGCTATCTCCAAGCTTTCTCAGCTCTTTCTAGATACCCCCAAAATCTGACCTCTTTTCTCCATCCCCTTTCCCCCCCCCAACCTCCCTCCTGCCTGGCTCTCTCCTGCGCGCCCCCAGGGGAAGCTGTAAAACCCCAAACTCTCCATGGCTCCCCACCGCCTCCTGCGAGGCCCAGGTCTTTACCTTCCCCGGCCACCCTGGGCTGATCCTGCCGCCCGTCCCTGCTCCCATCCCGCACCCCACATGCCATGAGCATGGAGATCACATGTCACCCCCACCCCACTCTCCCCAAGGGCTGGGGGGCCAGACTGGGCAGGGACTCCCCTGCTGGCCTGGTCAGGAAACAAATGCTGTGAAGTCACCCAAAGCCTTAAGCTGGGTACCGATGGTCATAGGCGCATCATTTTGGTGTGAGTTGGATGAAGGGGCACATGACACATGAAGAATGGGACCTGTCAGGAGCTGGGCCCATCCAATGCAGTAGATGAAGTGTTTAGGTCAGGTGGGTGCAGGGGAAGAGTTGAGAGTGGAGGGAGGTGAGATTCAGAGGGTAGAAAGGGCAGGAGCATCACTGGTCAATGTGAAGGAGGGAAGCCTTGATTTCCCTTTTGTGCTGTGGAACACGTGGGCCACGCTCACCAAGGCAGGAGAGCTCCCCCACCTTGGGGGAGGAGAATTAGACTGTCTGGTTCTGTTGGGGACCTCTGGACTCTGTGATCATTTCCTGGGAGGCAGGAGGACCTGGAAGCATCCTCGGTTCAAGGTCAAGCTGACAAAGAGGATTCAGCTGAGGTGATAAAGTTGGAGGAAGTGGGAGGAAACACAGGGGATGGTGGTCCAAAGCCAAGGACAGGAGGCAAAAGCTTAAGAAGGTGGGCATGGTCCCAGTTGGGACCCTGGCAGGGAGCTTCGCCTGGGCACTGGTCCGGACTGCAGTGCGGTTGGGACATGCATGAACCACAGCGCCACCAGTAGGGCTGGTGAGGAACTCTCACTGGCTGCTGTGGGAGCTAAAGTGGTACCATCATCTTGAAATACTGTTTGGCAGTGTCTACTGAAGCTGAACACAGGTCTCCCTTTCCCTCTAGCCCAGACATCCCGCCCCTGGGCGTTTACCCACAAGGGATGAAAACACGCAGCTGGCACAAGACCTGGGCACATGTGCTCAGAGCAGCTTTCTCCCTAATACCTCTGGACACAATAAAAATGCAAATGCCCATCAATAGGAGAACTGGACAAATGAATTGCATTTAAGTCACACTGTGAAATAGTATACAGCGAGGAAAAAGATGGAGACCACGGGTGAATCTTAAAGGCACGATGCTGAGCAAAAGCAGTGAGATTCTAATCAGAACCAATTGTGGTTCTGTTTATCTGAAGCTCAAGAACAGGGGAAATGAACCAGTACTGTTAGCCAACAGGATCCTGGTTCCCTCTGGGAGGTGACACCAGGGGGCTGCCCGGGAGGATGGAGTGGTGTGATGTGGGGAAAAGATGCATCAGGCTGCACAATTCCGATCTGAGTATTTGACACATTCTGTTGCATGTTATATCTCAACCCCAAAGTGAATCTATACAATCACTAAAACAAACAAAAAATTGGGTAGCACTTTAAATACATGAACTATCTAGCGTTAAATATGTGTGGATGCTGCTCTGAGGCGGAGCAGGGAAAGGAGGCTGGGCAGGCTGGAGTGTCTGTGGGGAAGGGGCGTGTGGTCCGTCAGGGTAAAGCAGGGTTGATGGGAAGGGAAGGTTAGCAGAGGAAAGTGATCATCAAAAAGAACTTGCCATCCCAGCTGGTGTGGCTCAGTGGTTGACCATCCACCCAGGAACCGAGAGGTGACAGTTTAATTCCCAATCAGGGCACATGCCTGGGTTGCAGGCTTGATTCCCAGTAGGGGGTGTGCAGGAGGCAGCTGATCGATGATGTTTCTCATCTATGTTTCTCTCCCCATCCCTCTCCTTTCTTCTCTCTCTAAAAATCAATAAAAACATATATATTTTTAAAAAGAACATGCCAGAAATCTCTAGGCACAGTATTCTCAGTTTGGCCAGGAGCCGTGGTCTTTTAGTCTTATAAAAATCAGTGAAATTCCTCAAAAAGTTAAGCATGGAATTACCACATGACCCAGCAATCCCCCCCCCCCCCAGGTATAGACCCAAAAGAACTGAAGGCGGAGACTCACACAGACATTCTTTTTTCTAATCCTCACCAGAGGATATTTTTTCCATTGCTTTTCAGGGAGACAGAAAGAGAGACACATCGATTGGTTGCCTCCCGCACATGTCCCCACCAGGGCTGGGACAAGCCTGAAACCAAGGTATATGCCCTTGGCGGGAATCGAACCTGGGATCCTTCAGTCCGTAGGCCAATGCTCTAACCATTGAGCCAAACTGGCCAGGGCTCACACAGACATTTTTATACTCTTGTTCATAGCAGCGTTATCCACAGCAGCCAAAAACTGGAAACAGCCCAGATGTCTATCAACAGATGATGGATAAACAAAATACGGTAAAAGGAAATATTACTCAGCCATAAAAAGGAATGAAGCACTGAAATACGCTACCAGACACAAAAAGCCACATGCTATATGATTCCATTTACATGAAATGTCCAGAATAAGCAAGTCCATAGACACAGAAAGTAGATTGATAGTTTCCATGGGGTTGGGGTGGGGAGTGACTGCTCATGGGTATGGGTTTCCTCTTTGAGTGATGAAATGTTCTGGAATTAGAAATAGTGGTTGCACAATTTTGTGAATACCCTAAATGCCATGGTTTGGCTCACTTTAAAAAGGTTAACTAGATGTTATGTGAATTTCACTTCATTAAAAAACCAACAGTGAATTGGCAACACCAGGGCCTTTGCATCTTCTAAAAGGATCTTGGCCCCTAGAGAAGGTAACTGGTTTACAACAACCTAGAACTTCCTTCTTCAAGAGACTCTTCTAACAAAATGGCATGGAGAAGCCCCGTGTGGTCATAGAAATGGGCTCACAGAGGGCAAAGAGCCTGAGCAAGGTCACACAGCAAGGGAGCCATTCTGTGGGGCTCAGCTTTGGACGGGCTCCCAGGTGAGCCTGAGAGGGGACCCAGTTCCCTGTCTACTAGGGAGCTGGAAGGAAGTGGGTGAGGGATGCCTTGCCTCCCCTCCCCCACTAGGCCCACAACATCAACCTAGAGGGCAGCTGGAGGGGATTGGGTAGGCAGCGCTAGGCGTGGGGGCCCTGCCCAGTCCTGGTGCCCTGAGAACTGCTCCAGCCTGTCTTTGGGCCTCGGTTTCCCCGTGCGTACAGAGTGGGGGCTGTGGGCTCAAGCAGGGGCTGGGCAATTTGCCATGAGCTGAGGTTCCTGAGTTTGGGAGGGACAGCCTGACCCCTCATTGGCCCTGACTTGGTGGGGATCACAGGCACCACCCTGAGACCATGATCCCCAGCGCCCCTGCCCAGGGATGCGGAGGAAGCAAGGTAGCTTCCCTAGCTTCCTCCACAGGGCTGAGAAGGCACAACTGGGTGATCAGGGGATATTTAAAACCTATAACCTTTCTAGGACCTTTCCAAGCCTCAGTTTCCACATATCAGGTCAGGCTGCAGTGAGAACCCCCAGGAGAGAGAGCAGGGGTCTGGGGCACCCTTGTGCTCAAAGGGGGCCCGAGCCCTCCCCTCCTCAGGCCTGTCTGCATCATCTCTCCCTGTCCTTATTCAGGCCCAGTGGTCCCCAAACATTGATTTCTGACCCATGGTCACCCCCTGGTGGCCACAACTGGCAAAGCCGCGAGGGCATGTTCCCAGGCTGTAGTCCCAGCACTGCACTGCACTGCCCTGGACCCTGTGAACACAGCAATGACAAGCCTGATAGGGGACCGTGCCCTTGGGGGGCTTCTAGGCAGACGGGGTACATAGAAATGTGAAACAAAGGACAATTGCTTGTAGTGACAAGCTGAAGTGGCCAGGGGAAGGTGACATTTCAGTTGAGCCCTGGGTGTCAAGAAGGAGGCCGCCAAGAGAAGGGTGCACCAGGCAGAGGGACCTGCAACTGCAAAGTCCCTGAGGTGAGAAGCTTGAGGGAAAGAGGCAGGAGTGGCTGGAACAGAGGGAAGGAGGGCGAAGGTGGAAGCCAGGGAGGGGCAGGGTCCAGGCACAGGGCAAGGAGTGAGGGTTTTATTCTGAGGGCACTGGGGAGCCATGGTAGGACTTTGATCAGGGCGAGGACAAGGTCTGAATTACTATATTAAGAGCAGTCTTACATCATCAAAAAACATTGGTGATTATTGAACAAATGTCCAAGCATGCACACAGACCAGAAGAAACACAACTTGCCCATAGTCCCCGGATCAGGCCCGTTCCTCTCCAGCCCCAGAGGGTACCACTGAGTTTGGAGTTAGTCTTTTGCTTATATGCTTTTATATTATATACTGTGTGGCCATAAACAATATGAAGTATCATTTTACGTGATTTTTAAACTTTGTATAAATAACAGGACAGCATCCTCTTGTGATTTGCTCATTTCATTAACATGGTTTTCATTTTTTTAGCTGTTAGTATTTTTTTAATCTTAAAGCTTTGAAAGCTGAGGTATAACACACATAGTGGGACGTGCACGTCTTTGATGTAGAGCTCGATGCGTCACCTGTGTGCACACGTGCCTGAGCAGCACTTGAACTTTGTAGTCTTGCCAATTTTAAAAAGTGATATCAATTTACACAACTGTTAGCAGCATAAACATGTCCTGGAGCTCCACTTGTTTACTAATATCTGCTTTTGTCATACATTTTCATTTCTCCCCGCCAATCTGATGAGTGTGAAATAGCATCTAATTGTGGTCTTTCCTTAATGAGGACAAGGTTAAACATCTTTTCATGTTTATTTGCCATTTGCATTTCATCTTCTCAGAATTGTTTGCTTACACGTTTTGCCCATTTTTCTAGTGGGTTCTTTTTCTGCTTTGCAGAAGTTATCTATATAACTTGAATACAGACTATTTGCCTTGTTAGATGTTACAACAGTCCTGTCTTAACATCATTTTGTTTTCTACATTCAAGTCCTTTTGCCTGTAATCACTTAGAGCATATTTACTGCATATTATATGTCTGATATTCCTTATACAAAGGTCTTGAGGATCTGTTCCTGCTGCTCACACAGCAGACTCTCACCCACGTTTTGTAATTTCCTGGATGTGCGCTCGTGTGGGTGGCTGTGTGTGAGAACCTTGAAGTCACTCCCCACTGGAGAGTCTGCTTTATAATTGTCTTGGCTTGGGTATCTCTAGACCATCTGGGCAGTGCACATTTCAGCTCTAAACTGGTCCTTAAAATACTTCAGGGGACGCCTCTTCTCTCCCAGCTCTCCAGCCAAGAGGGTAAAGAGCGCTTCCTGTCTCCCAGGGCCAGGGGCAGGCAGCTTTTCTAGCGAGCCCATCTTCCTACTGTAACTATGCAGGGGTCTCCATGGCATTTCACCAGCCTCCACAGGCCCAAAGTCCCACCCACCGCCTGGCCCTTAAATCCAAACTCCTAGGCTCCGAAGAGAGCCAGCTCATGCTATTTCTTTGGTGCCTGCTTCCTTTGTTTTAGGATCATGAAGATTTCCCCTTTCTTGTGGGTCCAGCTGTGCACATTCACTTTATCTTATGCATTTCTGTGTATTTATACTGGGTTTGCCAGTAAAATTGTCCTAAACATTGCTGGGAGCAGAGGGTCTGCTCTGTACTGTGGATAAGTACTCTCTGTCCCTTGGGGGCTCTGGAGGCTGGGGCTTGGTCTCCAGGAATGGCAGCGAGAATGGAAAATGGGATCAGACCCAGGGCCCTTTGAAGGGGGACATCAGGCTTGCTGTGGATGTGGGTTTGGGCAGTAAAGAGTGGGGCATCACGGGTGGCTCAGAGTTCTGTGGCCTGAGCCCTGGGCTGGGGCAGTGTTCTTTACTCCAAGTGGGTGGAAGGCTAAGATTCTACTCAGGAAGATGTCCACTAGACCTGCAAGGGGGAGCTGGATGATATAGGAGGAGAAAGAAGCCCAGCCCTTGAAGGCCAGGAGAGGGCAAAGGGGAGAGGGGCAGGTGGGCTATTAGTGTTAGAGGAGCAGCAGCATGAGGACTGGTGCCTGTGATGGGAAGATGAGGCACTTCCTGCCAATGCACCTGCCACATTCCCCTCTGTGGACCAGGCAGCCACAATCCTATCTATGGACCAGGCATCAGCTCTCAAACTCCTGTGTGACTCCGAACCACGTGCTGTTAACCGGTCTCCTGGGCTCTGTCCCAAGACTACCTTGGGAAGTCAGGGTGGGCCCATGAATATGCATTCCAGTGAACGCCCAGGGGTTACTGATGCTGCTGGTATGAGGACCACACTCTGAGAAAGACCATCAGGTCTGGGAGAGATGGGGCAAGCTGTTGGCAATCTGAGGGTTGGGGGTCACAACAGTCACTTCAGATGAGAGGGAAAGAATTTGCCTGTGTGCCCCCAAGAGGGGTGGCCCTGGTGGTTCAGGACAATGACTCTACTGTACATTGACTGCCCAGTTCCTCCTTCACCTGGGGGCAGGGCAGAGGCACTGGGAGCCAGTGACACACGCAGGGCCACACATAGGTTGGCGTGAGCCCTGCACCTGCCCCTGGTCACCCAGGAGGCATCTGCAGCACAGTGCATTCGAGGGAAGACAGACATAGGATTTAATTAATGAAATTTAATCTAATTATGACACAAACAGAGATGGGGGAGAGTGGCCAAGCACAGATGTGGATGACCTGTGTCCTCTGAAGCCAGCGGCCCTCGTTGCACCCACCTCCCCAGGTGGGAAAACACTGATGTGGCTGAGAGACAGCACTGTGTGGCACAGGTTAGCCCTGGGGAGGCACCTCAATGAAGCCTGTGGGTCCAGGACAGGAGCCCCCAAAGGGCCAAAGTGCTGGGGCTCTGGCCCCAAGTGGAGGATGGCGCACTGTGGAAGGAGGCCGAGGAGGAGGGGTCCTGTCCTCACTAAGTGCTGCCTGAGAGCTTCAGGCTGAGGAGCAGGAGGAGCAGACAGCAAGGTTCACGTAAACAGCAATGAAGAAAGAAGACAAAACCCCAGAGACACATGAAACACACGGTCAGCAGAACGGCAAAAAAGTGGCCCTGCAGCAGCCTGGTGAGTGTTTCCCATCTTTTTGGTCCCTGGGGCTAAACGGCCTGAGGTTGCAATGTGGCCTCTGGGGGAAAGACTTCACTTCCTTCCCCCCAGAGAGACTCAGGGGCAGGGACAGGACATCTGGAAGACGAACCTCTTCTGGGAGAAGGGGCTTTGGAGACAAAAGTGGTGATGGCAGAGCAGGTGTGCCTGGAGAAGGAGGGGGTCTCCTGGCAGAGCAGGGATGGTGGCCAGTGTTGGGGTGTCCTCCTTCTTCCGGCAGGCTTGGCAGGCCTTCTGGTGCTTCCACCAGGAGCCTCTGCACCAGGGCTGAGGCACTGACCCCTCACTGGGTCCGGAGCTGGTAATCTAGGACATGGGAGGGAGGTGTCCATGAGTGCCACCCTGGGGACAGCCACCCTGGAGGCAGCCGCTTGGCCAATGGGGACCCTCTTAGCCAATACCCCCACCACCCCATGGGTAGGCTGCACTCACCTCCATTCTGAGTGATGTAACGGACCCACGGCAGGGCCTGGTAACCGCTCTTCTCAATGATCTTCAGGTAGCGCACCTGAGGCAAAGGTACCAGGGCCCTGAGCATGCCATGCCATCCCCCTCCTAGTAAGCCCCTTAACCATCCTCCTGGGGCTGGGTGGGGGAGGCTGTGATGAGTGAGAAGAGGCAAGAGGAGGATGTAAAGGGCATCGATCTGTCTGCACCACACCTAGGCTGTGCTTCTAGAAGATGCGGCAGTCAGGATGTGTGCTCATTCATAGGTGTGGCCTCTAGAAGATTCCTGGAGAGGGGTCCAGGGTTTTCCGCCCTTTGAAGGTTTCCCATGGAGGTGCCCATGAAAAGGGGCCCCATAGGGACAAGTTTGTGGACACTAGAAGCTCAAACTCTAGTTTTGGGGGCCGGATGCACCTCTAGGCTTGGAGCTGAGGCTCAGAAGCAGGTGTGAGTAGTCAAGTATAGGCCTCATTCTGTCGGGGCCCAGGCTGCCCATGGAGAAAGGCAGAGCTGTGGCAAGCCAATGAAAACCCTTTTCTAAGCTGGCTGTGTTGCTGTGTGTCACCTGCAACCCTCTGAGCCTGGATGGACTCTGGGTCCCTGTTGTCCACATCTGCTCTGGGCCCTGGCAGCCTTGGGCACATACCTGGATGCCAGAGGTAGTGAAGTAGGGGATCTCGAACTTGACGCTGATTGGGGGCTTGCCCTCCTTGTCCTCAGCCTCCACACTGGGCAGGCCGAAGTGGGCCCGCATCAGGTACTCCTTGCCACCCTGGGAAAGTAGACAAGAGTGGGGATGGTCAGGCTGAGGCTCCGGCCCAGGTCCACCTACAGCTGTCCCTGGAGAACACAGGCTGCCAGCCTGGCCACCAAGCCTCATCCTGTGTGGCCAGCAGACACCTGACACCCCAGCTCCTCTAACATGTATACTCTTATCCTCCAGGCCCCATGGCCACCAGCCCCGCTGGGCAGACTGGAGACCATGATGGGCAAATTTGTTAAATTCTAAGGATCAAGAGAAAGTTTCACAAGCTCCCAGGGACATAAGACTAATTGCTTCAAGGCAAATGAGACCAATGGGCCTTGGGAAGGAAGAAGAGAGGAAGAGCGTAGGTGTGGGCTCCATGGGATGAGAGTCCCACTGTCAGGAGGATATGAGAGCAAGAGGGAACTGTCAAAATGAGGAATGCAGAACAGAGAGAGGTGACAAAAGTAAGAGACAGAGGCGGGGAGCTGACTGAGGAGCTGCTCTCGAAGGATGGTAGCTCTGGCCTCAGAAGCTGAGCAATGACTCTAGGAACAGGGCTTGGAGCAGGGCCAGCAATGACTGGAACCTGAGTCCTGGCAACGAGGAGTAAGGAGTCTTGACCTGGTCGTCTAAGCTCCCAGTGCATCTCGCCCAGAGCAGTGGGAGCAGGGGAGGGCACAGGTCCTGTCACACGTGGGACACCACCTTGGATCTCCAGGGCTCTTGCAGGAGTGGCTGCCGACCAGGGCTGCTTCTGCCCCAGAGGAGGGGCTGTCCTCACACCTCAGACAGAGCCAGGACTCCCAGCACCTGGCCCACGCCTCCCTCCCCGGGACTCTGTCTGACTGGGTGGCATGTGCTGAGTAGCAGCTCTGGGACAATGAAGGAGAACAAAGTGGCCTTGACAATAGACAAAGCAGGCAGCAGGGAGAAAATCAGCTCCATCAGCCTGCATATGACACAGTAACCAGGCCAAAACTCTGAGGCACGTCAAGACGAGGAAAACGAAAGCCAAAGAACGTGCAGAGAAGCCACCCTTTGGAGGGTGGGGGGGCTATCTCAATACCCGCCTCGAACTGATCACGCTGGCAGACGTGGGTTTAATTCTTCTATTAGTAGGAAAACTCAGTTTGGCTCACAGACCAAAACCCAATCCTAGAAGCTACAGTCCTATGATCCTTTTGGTAAGAAAGGAGGAGAAATAGTAATATGCCCATTTATATTTGTTTCTTTGGACCAAAAGTCACTTCAGAAGGTTAAGACACAAATGCTTCTCCATAATGGGAAAAGGTTAAGGGGAAAGGGATGGAAATGAGACTCCTGCATCTCCCCCCTCCTTCTTTTTAAAAATAGTTTTGACTTTTTAACCACATAAAGATTTTATACATTTCAAACACGAATTAAAACAGCCAACCCTGAATCAAACTGTACAGGGTTTGGAGAAGCGTAAGGTGGGAAGGACACCTGCACACGCACGTGTTTAAGATTTTTTTATGCAGCTCCTTTTGTCCCTTAATCTGTGGGGTTGTCTCAACTCAAAACACTGCTAAGTTCATTTGGCCTTTGATTTTTAGGAATCCCCTTTTATTTTTTTCCATTTTGATTTGATTTTGTTTTATACTAAACAAAGTCAAATGAAAATTTCAAAGATCAGACTAAAACAAACTACAGGCTACAAAATAAGGCACAGTCCACAATGGCTGGCATCTAGCCCTTGGCCATGTCCTCTGCCTCCCCAATAGCTAACCATGCGATTTATCTTCTGATTTATTCTCCCACTGTGTTTTTAACATAAATGCTGTTTCAAACAGTGGAAACGGTCAACAATCCAGTATAGTTATCGCTCCGTCCATGGAAGATTCTATTGCTGACAAAACTGACCACCAAGAAGAGAGTCAACAACCTGGAAAATGCTTCTGATACAAAGCTGAGTGAACAAAGAACACCAGACTGTCTCTATTCCTTGTTTACAACATCAAACAAAACACACACAGCAAGATTAGAATGAAACACACCAAAAATATAGTAGCAATTGCATTATGGTGATGGAATTATAGGGTTTTTTTCTCCCTTTATTTTCTACATTTTCTGTAATTTAATTATGTTATAGTTTTGAAGAAAACTGCTAACAAAAAATTCAAGGCACTAGAATGGCTGCATGCCCAACTTCCTTAACTCAGTTGGGACTGTCCCCAAGCCTCTCCAGGTCCAGACAGAGAGAATGTGGGACAGCAGTGACTGGCGGGAGCCTGCGTTACAGAAGATGAGGACAATGCAATCAGCACGGCACACATCGCCGTCCAGGCTCTCTGGGCACTATCCCCAAAAACCCAGACTCAAGTGGTCAAAATCCTGAACACAAGCCAGGCAGCCATGCCGGTGGGCAGAGCTGGCACAGGGCACAAAGTGCTACACCTTCCTGGAGCTGGATTCCTGAGACCTGTGCTGCTCTGCCCTCAAGGCAGTCTGTTCCCCTCCGGAAAGCTGAGTTGCAACCACAGTGTCAGAGAGCCAGGAAAGAAGGAAGGAAGCTGACCCTGCCCATTCTCAGACACTACCCATTCTCAGGCACTACCCATTCCCTCTCTTACCCCTGAGATTCTCCCTACGCTTGATTTTGAAAGTTCAGTTTCTGCCTTCCTGTTCCCTTGGCCTTTGGGGCTCCCCATCCCTTCCTCTGGCCCAGCCCTGGACTCCTGCAACCACAGGGTCATTCAGAGGGCAGGGAAAGAGGGAGGGAAGGAGAGAGGAAGGGGGCACTGCAGTGATGCTGAAGAGGAAGGTGGTGAGTGGCCCACAAGGCTGAGCCAGCCTCTGCTTTCCCAGAAGGCTCCAGCTTTCACTCCTTGCTCAGCCAGCTCCCCACTCCCTCTCGACCCTCCCAGAAGCTCCAGGTGGGGATCCTAGCCCTGTGCCCTGTCTCAAGGTTTGGGGGTATCCCACAGCTACTAGGCCGTAGCACTATGCAGGGTACCAGGAGCACAGGGAATGTGATGGAAGTATGGAGGGCCACCCCACCGAGAAAGGTGCTTACTGGGAAGGACTTGATGGACCACACAATCTCGCTGTTTTCCGGGACCCACTTGACACTCCCCACTGTTGTCTTAAACTTGGGTGAGTCAGCATCATTAGGCACGGGGATGTGGATCTCCACGTTGTTGGCTGTTGACCGCCGCTTGAATTGGCTCTTGGCCTAAAGAAGAGGCCCACATGGTCAAGGTTGGGAAGGGTGAAAGTGAGACAGCCCAGCCCCCACCAACCCAGCCTGCTCCTACAGGGGCAACGTGCCCCTCGGCCTATCTGTGGGACCCTCCACCAAGCTGACCCTGCCCATTCTCAGGCACTACCCACGCCCTCTCTTACCTGTGAGATTCTCCCTACACTTGACTTTGAAAGTTCAGTTTCTGCCTTCCTGTTCCCTTGGCCTTTGGGGCTCCCCATCCGTCCCTCTGGCCTAGCCCTGGCCTCTGGGACAAGGTCTGTGTCCCCACGGCTGGCCTGGGATAGATAGGTTCACTGAGTGGCAGGAGTGCTCTGTCTGGTAAGCAGTAGCCTTCCTAGATGCCTGGCCACAGGCCACCGCCACGATGACCACACTCAGTACCTGGGTGGGGTGTGTCTCCTCTCTGTGTCCCCAGCCCACTCCCAAATCTGAGCTCACAGTGAGGCAGCAAGGATGACAGTCTCAGGCCACACCCCCAGGACCAGAGTCACTGAGCCCCACGGAGGCCCCAGTCTTGTGTTAGAACTCTGTGCCAAAGGCCCTGGGCAGGCCAGAGACACAGCAACACTCTCACCAGGAGGGCTGTCCCATCCCCCAGGCTGACTCTGTCCACAGGGCGTACACCTACCTTGATCATGTACTCAATGCGGCTGTGGGAATGTTTTTCAATCACTGACTCAATCCATATCAAGGGCTTGACCTGTTGGGGAGTGTGGAGATGGCACTCACACCTGGTTATTTTACAAAGCCCCATTTCACAGAGGGGAGACAGGGGCCAGGGCAAGGGACCATTTGCTTAGCTGGGAACCCAGGTGTGAGTGCGACACACTGTTGCCTGGGGCTCTTGGAGGAGTCCATAGCCACACTAGGTAAGACTAGAACACAGAGACCCAGGCAGCAAGGAGATGCCAAGGGCCTCTATGAAAATGCAGAGAACATCACGAACCACATTGGTGGGGCTCCCGGGAAGGAGCAGTGGTGCCAAAGGGGCCTGGCCCCTCACAAAGCTTGGGTCTTCAAAGGGTCCTTGGAGCCATGGGCAGCCCCTGTGCCCGCCCTGGGTGTCAACTCATGGACATGAGACTCATCCTGGACAGGAAGAAGACAGGAAATGCCCCCCCCCCACTCTCCACCCCAGAGCCTCCACAGCTGCTGCCCAGTGGTGAGAGCCAGCCCCAGGGGAGAGGAACCTGGTGCACTCACGTGGGTATTGAGACGGTAGGACATGAGCTCGAACTCCCCGTCGGGTGGGATAAAGGAGATGGTGCGGTCGTTCTCAAAGCGGGAGAGCCGCACACACTGGTGGAACTTCACATCCTCCAGCTCCACTGACTTGCTTTTGCCGCCTAAGGGGAGGTGGGGGTAAGGAAGGGGTAGACCTGAGCCCTCCGGGTCGCTCTCAGTAATGCTCCCACTGGTTGGGGCCCACGGCTGGCAGAGCAGAGCTGCCCCAAATCTGTGAGAGTATCTTGGGCCACGAACACCAAAGGGACTGGTTCTTAGACAACCCTCCCCACCCCACTCCCGTCCCTCCTCACCCACCTGGAGACCCCCCTTCACATCCAGACATTTGGCTCATGCTGAGGGCAGGGCTGGTTGGCCTGGTTCACACCAAGTCACCAAGTAGGGGGGCTACTCAGGGCACATTTGTTGAATGATTAACAAACCCAACTGGGAGGGGGTGGTGATGGTTTGAGGTTCCTGAGGGCCTGGACACATTGTCCCTTGGGTTCTGGGGTCCTGTCTTGGTTTCCCAACCCACAGAGAGCTATGTGGCTCAAACCCAGCCCCGGAGGGGAGCCACCCTGATGGGCTAATGCTGGAGAGGCCCTGACTACCACTGCTGCAAATGTAACTGACCAGGCAGGACACTGCTTCCGCTGTGTTGGGCTGTGGCAGGCTGGGAGGTGGGTGATCTAGTTTGCAAACACAAAGCCCCAATAATCTGGACCCCTGAGGCTGCTCTGGCCCTGCCCTACAACAGGAAATTCTACTTCTGGGACAGGTCCCTCCTATTAATTTATTACACATTAATTTTAGGTATCATTTCTAGGTATTAATTTTCACAGCTGTCTTGTAAACAGTGTGAAAATATTTCTAAACCATGTGCTTGAGATAGTGTTCCTTCACTCAGGTGAACATTCCCTCAGTTCTAATTTGAGCCCAGGATAAAGCCTCCTGAGGGATGAGACCTGCTCTGTGCACAGGGCTCCCTTGGCCCGAGCACTCACGGCCTGTGTTGTCAAAGAGGACCTTGTCGTTGAGGCCCAGGCGTAGTTCGGGCATGCCTGAGAGGAAGACCCGCATCTTGATGGAACCCACGATCTCGCTGCGCAGGACGTTGCCGTTGGCACTGACCTGTGGGGAGGGGGCGAGTGTGAGGGGAGGTCCCAGCTCACCAGCAGTTGTCCCCCACCATACTGCGTGATTCTCCCTGCCACCTCCATTCTCGAAGCCCTCCTCACTGTCTCCTGAGGTGGGGGAGCCTCACCCATCCATCCAGCCTTCATGCCAAGTCAGCAAGGCAGACGCCTGTAGGCCCCACCCTCTAGGCCTTGCGCCACTTGAGTTCCTCCCTCATGGACAAACCTGGTGACCCGGGCTTGAAATACTGTCTGAGGGCTTTTCCCACGCACCATGCCCTCTCAGGAGCTCCTAACATCCCAGGGTAGACCTGGTGTCTCATCCATTAGGGACCTGGGGAGGCCACCATGCTCACATCCCTGACATCATTTCTAGGTATTAATTTTCATAGCTGTCTTGTAAACAATGTGAAAATATTTCTAAACCATGTGCTTGAGATAGTGTTCCTTCACTTAAGTGAACATTCCCTCAGTTCTAATTTGAGCCCAGGATAAAGCCCCCTGAGGGATGAGACCTGCTCTGTGCACAGGTGGAGCTTCCTGAGCCCTGACCCTTCCCCTGCTTCCCAGGGCGGCCCTAAGGTCTGATAACCATGGATCTAAAATAACAATGAGAACAGAGGGAATCAGTGTTCACAGAGAAAGAAAAGTTCCTCTGCACCAGATGCCCTCTTGGAACCCTTAACAGTCTGTGGGGTGGGGCTATGAGGCGAGCAACTCTATAACTCACGCCACCGGGAGGTACCTGAGAGTGTGATTAAAGCTCACAGCAGGCTGATGGGCAAACTGTGAGACACTCCCAGGCTGCTGGCGCTACTCTCCTTGAGTCCATTTTAGAGAAAAGGACACTGAGACAAAGAGGGGTGAGTCACGTGCTAAGGGAACAGAACAGCTGGCAGGTGCTGGACCCACAGCCCTGACCCCCACTCCAGAGTGTCCCTCTGTACAAGGCCACATCCACACCAGCAAGCGAGTCTGGGGCCACAGGGCCACTTCTCAGCGGCACCAGCCATACTCACATGGTGGAGGGCCTGAGCTTCATATCTCTGCAGAGCAGCAGGAAGTTCTGTCATTTTTAACTTGAGGGTCCCAACAGCACCACATGCCCACACGATAGCCCTTTGCCTCTGAAGGGAGCAGAGACCTGAGGTGCCGAGTGGATGATGACCCCGAGAAGGTTGCAAAACAAGACAGAAGGCCCTGCAGGTTCTAGCTCTGTCCCCTCTATCACTCGCTATACTCTGGCCACACTGGCCTCTCACTGTCCTCACCCGGGCAGGCAGCTCCCTGACCTCATAGTGCACAGCAGCTGCCGCTTCCTCTGCCTCTCGCCAGCCCTGTCTGCCTGTCTCTTCCCCTCTAGTGAGGGGCTGTGCCAAGCTGCTTGCTGCAGAGTCACAGCAGGACAGCACCTGAGGGCAGGAGGCACTCAGCAAGCAAGGTAGATGTGAGTCCTTCCTTCCCAGGCTCTAGCTGGCTGCTACTCCCACCTGCTTCAATCCATGGGCCCTTTGTGCTCCCCATGACTGTGACTGCCCCTAGGTCCTCTTATCTGGGGGGCTGTTTCTTCCTTGGGGAGCAGAGATGGCTGTCTGTAACTAAATGTGAAGTGGTGAATGCTGGGAAGGAGGGCCCAGGAAGTGGAGACAAAAAGCCACACAGCCTGAGGCTAATCTTGGCCCTGCAGGCAGCAATCAGGACAAGTGGCCTTCCCAGCTGAGGAGTGACAGGTGGCCCAAAGCCAGTGCCTTCTCCAGGGTGGGCACAGAGGTGTTTGCAGAGGGATCAGCTGCTTAAGTACACCACTCTGTCCAGATTTCCGGAATCCGGAGGCCAATGTTGACTCGGCTGCCAGCTCTGCAAACACTTAGGAATAAGACATTCCAAACATGCCTGGATGTCCACACCTGCCTCCTGCTGCCTCCCTGTGTGGAACAACAGGGTTCTTCAGGCACAGCCCCCAAAACATGCCCCCAAACCCTCTGAACTCTCCATGCTTTCCCATGCAGCTGGTTATAAACTGCCCTTGGGATCTGCTTTTCCACCCAGGACACCCCAGAGCCCGATGGACCATGCTTTGGGCTCAACAAAATGTCAGACCAAGGTCCTCAGGCAGGAGGGGAACGTAGTTTGCAAGGCCACCGTCTTTTCCCTTGGCTTAAAAAGTATGAAGGCAAGTAGTCACACTAAGTCCACTGGGAGCATCTCTTTGGGAAGCACTCTCAGCAATGCCACGTCTGGGAACTCAGTCTATAGAAATCAGGCCCAGGTAAGGGAGATGTCCAAAATGCATGTCTAAGGATGCACAAACATGCTAATTTCTGCACCATCTGTCACTATCAGAATGGGCATACCTGAGTGAGCCACATGATGGGACTGGCTCAGTCAGGTTGGGGCTGGGCTACCCAAACAGTGGAGGTGGGGCAATTTCCAATGTGGAGACAGGCACGGTGCAGGCGAGGTGGAGTTGGCTTGCATTCTCTCCCTGCCACTGATTTCAACTACAAAACCTGGGCAGGAGGCACTGGCAACTATGGGAAGACTGAAAAGTTCAGCAAGAGGATCTGAGAAGGAGCAGCGCCCCTTCCCCGCTGTGAAAGTGCAGAGGAACCCGGAAGGAGAAGTGAGCACCAGGGCGCAGGCAGAACTCTCGGAAACCTCTAGCTTTGGCTCCAGAAGGGGATCTCCTACCACTCGGGGGGAGTACAGAAATCCCTCATTTCCCCCACTTCTCTGCTCTCTCATGTCCCAGGCCCCACGCAACAATCTAGCTGCTATTCCAAGAGGTGGGGCAAGCCCAGGATTCAGGCCTAAGTGCAGACAAGTGCGACAGTGTGGGGATCTAGAGCCCCAGAACCAAAAAGGGAAGCCCCAGGCTGCTGGAACATACCAAGCAGCTAGTAGAGACTAAGGAGTTCAGGAAAGCAACCCCATGGAGTTGTTTATGTCTCTAGAATTCTCTAGAATTGGCTGTGCATGGATAGGATCCTAATTAGCATACCAAAGACTTGGAAAACCGATGTGTCCAGACTGACCACTAGGCAGTGCATACTTTGGAGAGACTCAAATTGCAAATGGCACAGTAGGCTTTGAAAACTGAACTGACACTCACTGCCCACAGAGTGGGAGTTGAAACTGTGGCCTGAACTGAACCAGGTCAACTGTCAACTAAAACAAAAATATCAAATTTTCCATATAATTTAAACAAGACCTAGAATATTACAATGTTAAAAATTCCAGGATATAATCTAAAATTATTCAGCATAAAAAAATATATATGAAAATTTCAGCTCAAATGGAAAATACAATCAACAGATGCTAACACTGATAACAGATACTAGGATTATCTGACAAAAACAGCTACAATAAAAACTGCAAACACTCTTGCAATAAGTGTTAAAATTTAAAATCTCAGCAAAGAAACATGACAGGAGGAAGAACCAAATGGGAATTTTAGAACTAAGAAGTACAATAACTGAAATTAAAAACCCGGTGGGTGGGCCCAACAGCAGAATGGTGATAATGGTAAAGGGTCAGTGAACTTGAAGACAGATCAATGGAAATTATCCAGTCTAAAACAACAGAGAGAAAAAATTATGGAATAAAATGAACAGAGCCCCAGGGACCCCTGGAACAATAATAGAAGGTCTAACATTCATGTCATTGGAGTCCAGAGGAAAAGAGTGAAATGATGAGAACAAATTTGAAAAGATCACATTCTGGGCTATTACATCAAACCTTAACAAACTTTAAGGAGTTGGCATTATACAAAGTATATTCTCAGACAAGAAGGAAATTGAAAATCAGTGACAAGATAAAAAGAAAAATCTGCAAACATTCAGATTAGAGGAAAGGTTTCAAATCAATACCTTCAAAGAAGAGCAAAATTAACCCAAATCATGGAGAAAGAAATACTACAGATAACAGAAATCAATGAAGTTGAAAGCAAAAACAATAAAGAAAAATCAAGGTTGATTCTCTGTAAACATCAATAAAATAGATGAAGCTCTCACAAGGCAGACAAGGAACTAAGAAAGATGACATAAATTACTAGTATCAGGAATGAAAGAGGGGATATCAGTACAGACCCTGCATACATTAAAAAGATAATAAAGGAATACTATAAACAACACTATGCATATAAACTCAATGACTTAGAAGAAATGGTCCAACTTAAAGAACTGAAATTTGTAGTTAAAAATATTCTGAAAAAGAAATCTCCAGGCTCAGATAGTTTCACTGGTGAATTCTACCAAATAAAAGTAAAAATAAAATTTATAATAGCTTCAAAAAACTGAAATACCTAGGTATAAATCTAACAAAACATGTACATGGCAAAAACTACAAAATACTGATGAAAGAAATCAAAGATGTCCTAAATACCTTTGAGACAGCATGGAGGGACCTAGGGAGTATTATGTTAAGTGAAATAAACCAATCAGAAAAAGACAAATATCACATGATCTCACTCATATGTGGAACATAATGAACAAAATAAACTGACAAACAAAATAGATTTAGAGATATGGAAGCATGGAACAGACTGATGAAACTCAGGGGTGGGGGCAGTTCGGGAAGAGATTATGAAAGAACTTATATGCATATATGCATAACCCATGGACACAGACAATAGTGCGGTGAAGGCCTGAGGGAGCGGCAGATGCAGTGTGAAGGGGGTCAATGGGGGGGGAAAGGGGGACATCTGTAATACTTTCAACAATAAAGATAAATTAAAAAAAAAAAAAAGATGTCCTAAATATACAGGGGGGCAAAAGTAGGTTTACAGTTCTGAGTATGGAAAATAATACAATAATAAATAAATAATACAAGAATAAACTCTGTTTCACATACTCACAACTGTAAACCTACTTTTGCCCCACCTTGTATAGAGAGACAATACTATTTCATGGATTGTGAGACTTAATATGCTAAAGATATCAATTCTCCTCCAAACTGAATAACTGAGTAATTTAACACTACCAATCAAAATCCCAGCAGAATTTTTTGTAAATACAGACAAGCTGATCCCAAAATTCTATACAAAGCAAATGAATAGGTAAAACAATTTTGAAAAAAGGGAATGTTGGGAGAATCACATTATCTAATTTTCACACTTACTATAAAGTTACAGTTATCAAGACAGTGTGGTAATGGTAAAGGAACAGACATACAGATCAATGGAAAAGAAAGATAGTCCAGAAATAGTCTTGCACAAATAAGGCCAAACAATTTTTAACAAAATACAAAAGTAATGGAGAAAGGATGGCAATAAATTCCTAAGCGAGGTGAGCTTTCTGATTATGGAGCACTTCACTTTCTAACTTTATATACTCTTTTTTTAAAAAAAACACAACGTGGAGAAACAAGATGGCGGCGTAGGTAACAGCTGCACCCGCCGCCTCCCGCAACCACATCAAAATTACAACTAAAATACAGAACCACCATCACTCAGAGCCTCCTGAAACCTGGCTGAACAGAAGCCCCACAACCAGAAACTGAAGAAGCACCGAGACCGGGAGGAGGGGCGGAGACGCGGGCGGATTGGGGCTGAATCGAAGAGACGCGGCCACGGGCCCACACCTGGTGCCACGGTTGAAACCCGGAAGGGAATCTCGGCGGCGGGGGTTTCAGCCCCACAGCAGGCCCCCAGCCAGGGCTCCAGGCCGGGAGGAGACATCCCAAAACCTCAGGCTGTGAAACCAGCGGGGACAGTGGCTGAGGGTCTGGGAGGCCGCGGGAGCCCCAGCAGCTCCTCCTAAAGGGCCGCGCACGGACTCACTCGGATGCGCTCCCTTGGAGCCCAGAGCCGGACAGCAGCCTGAAAGGACCTGGGACACTCGGGGAGGAACTAACCTGCCTGAAATCCGGGCGAGAGGTGGAGGGGCGGCTTCCTCACAGGCAGAAGAGCTGCAGAAGCCATTGCTCCTTTGGCGAGTCCTCCCCACACACAGTGGGCAGGCAGGCGCCATATCTGAGTCACCAGCACCTGACTCGCACCTTTGGCCCCGCCCCGTGATTCTGAGAGGCCCCGCCCCTCCCCACC
This sequence comes from Miniopterus schreibersii, assembly GCF_964146895.1. Lineage (NCBI taxonomy): Eukaryota > Metazoa > Chordata > Mammalia > Chiroptera > Miniopteridae > Miniopterus > Miniopterus schreibersii. Next base: position 72,638,882 of record NC_138105.1, on the reverse strand, counting down.
TGCAGCTCATCCAGGCCATTTCCAGGGGCTTTTCTGTGCAAGTGGCCTCGTGAGCCTCATGCTTAGGACTTTCCTAAATCTCTCAAACAAGCAGCAGTGGGCCCCATACGGCTTGATAAGTGGCCCCAGGCCTGGCACTAGTGGCAGCTGCATTGGCTCATAGCTTGGCCTCTCCTGGACACCTCCAAGCCCAGCACAAGTAGCAGCCAACTACGGTTTGCTGTGTAGCTCATGCTGGGTGGCCCTAGGCAAGGCACCCACAGAGGCTGACTTTGTGGCCCCAGAGACAGTGCACCTGGTGGTCAGACTCAACCATGCTGGATTATAACCCTACCACATCCACGAGTGACACACTCAAGGGGCGCACTTGGTGAACCAAAGCTCCACCGAAGTAAATCCTGCTCCATAGGGATGTCTCCAGCACAGCAGCTCTCTGGGTGTAATTGCAGCTGGTCCTCACAGCTGATTGGCCTGGGGGTCAGTTCCTCCCAGTGACGCCAATAGCAACAAAGGCTCAACTACAACAGGACAGTGCACACAGCCCACACAGGGGAGCACCTAGAAGGCCCAGCTCAGGTGACTGGGGAGGCTGAGCCCCTGGGCCCTACAGGACACCTACTACACAAAGCTACCCTACAAATTCCAGGAGACATAGCAGCTCTACCTAATACATAGAAACAAACACCTGGAAGCAGCCAAAATACAGAGGCAAAGAAACATGTCACAAAGGAAAGAACAGGAGAAATCTCTAGAAGAGGAACTAAATGAAATAGATCCAAGCAAGCTAACAGATAGAGAGTTCAGAATTTTAGTTATAAGGATGTTTAAGCAGATGGTTAGGGAAATAACTGAGAAAATCGATAACATAATAAAGTACCTATTTGAAATGAAGGCTACACGAACTGAAATGAATAATTTACAAGGAATCAACAGTAGAGTAGAGGACGCTGAGAATCAAATCAGCAATTTGGAACATGAAGAAACAAAAAACACCCAACCAGAAGAGCAGAAAGAAAAAAGAATACAGAAATATGAAAATAGTATAAGGAGCCTCTGGGACAACTTCAAGAGGCCCAACATTCGTATTATTGGGATGCCAGAAGAGGGAGAAAGAGATCAAGGAATTGAAAACCTATTTGAAAAAATAATTACAGAAAACTTCCCCTACCTGGGAAAAGAAATCGACTTTCAAGTCCAGGAAGCACAGAGGGTCCCAAACAAGAGGAACCCAAAGAGGCCCACAGCAAGACACATCATAATTAAAATGCCAAAGGTAAAAGACAAAGAGAGAATCTTAAAAGCAGCAAGAGAAAAGCAGTTAGTTACCTACAAGGGAGCACCCATATGACTGTCAGCTGATTTCTCAACAGAAACTTTGCAGGCCAGAAGGGAGAGGTAAGAAATATTCAAAGTGATGAAAAACATGGAACTACAACCAAGATTGCTCTATCTAGCGAAGCTATCATTTAGAATTGAAGGTCAAATAAAGAGCTTCACAGACAAGGAAAAGCTACAGGAGTTCATCACCACCAGACCAGCACTACAGGAAATGTTGAAGGGTCTTCTTTGGGAAGAAGCTAATGAACAAAAGAATCTGATGAACTGAATGGATCCAGGGACATTGATGCATGCGGCAGACGGTCATGTTTCGGAGGTGGGAGGGAGGGACGGGGGAGGGTGGGAGAAGATTGGCCAGGGAGGTTATATGCATATATGGATGACCCATGGACACAGTCAGTAACAGGGTGGGGGCCAGTTGCGGGGGAAAATGGTATATCTGTGATGCTCTCAACAATAAAGATAAATTTAAAAAGAAAAAAAATAATAAAAATAAAAGATGTTTAAAAAACAAACAAACAAACACAACATTCATGTATTGATTCTAAGTAAGAACAATAGTTCATGAAGCTAAAACAAGCTCACGTTGCAATGAGTAGCCCCGACTGAATCCTGCTGATCTACCACACAGAACCGAAACATTTCTCAGGGCTTTGCTAATTTTAAAAGTCTAGTTGCTTTTACAACAATCATGGAGAAGACAGCATTTTTAAAAAAGAAAAAAAGGAAGCTTACCAAGAGGTTCACAGACTCGATGACATCCAAGAACACCTCGTTCTTTCGGTACTTGATGCCCTCGGACCGCCAGGACACTGCATTGGTGACAGTGGCTGGGGGCCGCGGGGCCCCTGTTTCCAGCTTGTGGCCTTCCTGAGTGATGTACCTGTGGGACCATGCCCAGAGTTAGGGCAGTCAGGCACTGACTTTCTTGAAAACAGCCCCTCACGGTAGCAGGCACCAGAAAAGGAAAGTAACCTGGTGATCCCACTCCCCCTTGGGGAACAACAGGTATGAGGCATGGGCAAGTTACGTGGCTTCTCTGAGAGTCCTTTTGCTCCCTACAATGGGACACAGCGCCTGAGACTGTGAATCGAGTGGATGTAAAGTGCACACACAGGGCCGGGTTCACAAGAAGCACTTAATCCATGGTGGCCATTATTTGAAGGGCAGGATTCCAGAGAAGGAAGATATTTTATCACAGTCTCCTTTGTGACAGTAAAAACAGAGGCAGGTGACTGACTCCCTAACAACCAAGCATTTAGTGCACCTTTGTGGATGGAAAATAAAGACCTTGTACCAGGAAAATGCTCATACTATGCAGGGTTGCTGCGTGGGAAAGAATCCCAAATTGCCCACTGCTGTGACCCCCCAGGCCTCCACTCTGCCTACTCACTCCTGTAGAATCTTGCTGTCTGTAGTCTGGGGGTAGCCAAAGTCCATGAGCTCATCCAGCAGCTCATAGATGATGACAAAGTTGTCACGGATGCTCTCCTCCTCCAGCTCCTTAAAGTACTCTGAAAACACCTGTGGTGTTGGCAGTCGGGGCAGGCAAATGGGTGAGAGGGAGGATGAGGGTGAGAGGAAGGATGAGGCAGGGAGAAACGCCTGCACAAATCCATTTGCCCCGAGGCCCAGAGACAACGGCCCTTTTGCCCACAAGCTGCATTTGTCTATCTCCTAGGCTTGGTGACATACTATGAACTAAACCTCTGACTCAGGGAATGAGGGCAGCAATGTGGCTGCCTGAGAGGCAGGAATCAGGATAGGGGTCGTAGGCATCCTCTGAGGCCTGGTCAGAAGCCCCGTATCCCCATCCCTGTGGCTCTCTCGTCCTCTCCATGACGGACAGCCCAGGCCTAGGGCCCCTTCCAGCTTCTCTTTAATTCCCACTGTAACTGTTACCCTTGGCCACTGAGTCAGAAGTGGCTCAAATGAGAGGCAAGAGCCACTGGGGATAGGACAGTGGTGCTTCTGGACTCTTCCGGCCTCCCTGAGTTGCCAGTCTGTATAGCCGTGCAGGCAGATGCATCTTCCCCATTTCAGCAGGAAGTTAAAGGCTCGAGGAAGGCATGCCAAGGCATGTTTCATTAGCACTACCACCAAAGGAAGGTCACCAAAGCAGAGAGAACTGCCAGACACTCCTGGGAGAACCTCCTCCTTTCCACCTCCCCACTCCCAGGCCTTGCTTGCGACAGCACCACCACTCCACAATGAAGGCCCACTCCTTGCTCTCTCCTCCTTGACCCTGTGCCATCACCACCAGACCAGCCCCTGCTCCCCAAGGTTTAGCATAAGTGGTTTCTGAGCTAGCTGTACCTGGTACCACTGGAGGTATGAAAGCTTTCCTGGGCCCACCCCAGGTCTCCTGGGTCCAAGTCTCCACTTTCTTCAACCCCACACCCCAACTTCAGCCAGGAGCCTCCATTTCTCTTCTAGAAGCTGCAGCAACCTCCTCACTGGCCTCCATGCTGCCCTCACATTCTTTCTCTACTCAGCAGTCAGAGATCATCTTAACTCAGATCAGGTCTGGGCAGTCCTCATTCAAAGCCCTGCACCATCTCTCATCACACTTGGAATGAAATCTAAACTCACTAGGCCCTGTATGCCTCCCCCCAGCCCCACCGTGGTCCAGCCCTGCCAACTTTGCTGACCTCAGCCCCAAACTTTCTCCCTCGTTCCCTATGTCCTGGTACACTGGCCTGCCTGATGTTCCCTGACCACACCACGTGCAAGCCTGCCCCAGGGCATTTGCATGTGCTCTCTCTGCCTCCCTATCTTGCTGTCAGCCTGGGCCTGGCGTGTCAGCTCTCTCCATGGCGGGCCTCAGCAGGCCTCTACTGTGACAGCCCCCCAGGATATTCTGAGTATAGTCTGGCTCTGCCGTTTTCCCGGTTACCTCACCTCTCCAACCCCTGACTCTCAGCTGTCTAGCCTCCACCCTTCCACAGCCAGCTGGGGGCATACTTGTCCCTCCTGGAGTCAGGGGGCACCCCTGCCCTGAGCCCCACCTTCTCCTATTCACTTTCCTCTCCTCACCAGGGTGCAGGGGGTGAGGCGGACAACTAAGGCTGATGAATCCCATACATGGGGCAGCTGGAGTTCCCCTATAGCTCTTGGATGGTTGGTATGGGGAGGTACACAACACAGCCAGGGTGACTGACATCCCTCCAGGGCCCCTGTGGTTCGACTCACCTGCACCACCTTATAGAGGAAAGAGAATACCAGTGACACGCACGCATTCTTCTTGGAGGTGGCAACCACTTCGTGGCAGCTATAGTTAAGGAGCATTCAGAGGCCTAGGCCATCACCTCGCAGACCCTGGGGCTTGGAGCCTCCCCAACCCTACCCTAGCTGTTCACTTCCCATCACATTTAAGGTGATATCCTATGAGACCTCATAGTATGTACCCTGCTGACTCCTCAGGTCTCACTCCTACCACACATCCCTTCTCCATGGTCCAGCTACCCCCGCTGTAGCTTCTGGAATGAGCCCCCCTTTCCCTTGCAGAGCCTTCTCTCAGGCCTAGCGTTCCTTGGCCTGACCACTCCTCTGGTTGACAGACGCCTTGCCTACCTGCAGGTCTCCTCCAGAATGTCACCCCCTCAGGGAAGTCTTCCTGGGTCCCCAGACCAGGTGAGGTCCCCATCACACCCCCTCCTCGTCTAATACCCTTGTCAACGTGTGTTCTCTGCCCATCTCCTCAGGCAGCAGGGAGCTCCAGGAAGGCAGGGTAGGGTTGGGCCTCATGGCCTTGCTGTGCCTGGGCAGCTCTGCGCCAAGCCAGGGCAGGTGCTGGCAGCTCTCAGTTGTGTGTGTGCACACATACATGTCCACAAAGGAGTGCCACAGGAGCTCTCCCGCAAAGGGATACGATACAGGTTGTTGTGCTTGATCCACATGAAGCGGACACCCCCGTGGGCCAGGATGGGCGACAGCATCCCTTCCTCCTCCTTCTCCATCAGGATGGGCATGAAGTGCTCCACTTCCGACATGTCCACGTCACCTCGATAGTTTCGGCAAATGAGCACCTGGGCAGGGGCATAAGGGAGGGAAGGCATTTTCATTTAGAATGTCTGCGGCAGGGATGAGACATGCCAGCTTCCCTCCCTCAGGGGACCCCAATCACAGCCCTATCCATTAAAGAGCATACTGGAGACCATCTGATTGCCATCCCACAGGGAATTCCTCCAGGGGAGTGCTTCCGAAGTGAACTTCAACAGGGACCAGCAGGGTTCTTTGCAGGGGAGGGTGGGAGGGAATGTGGGGCAAGGATCTAGGACTGAATTGCTTGGGAGACACCAGGTTCAACAATGTCCCATAGACTCTCACTGCAGACCTTCTCAGAGCCTTTCCTGTGCTAATTCACCCTGCTCTTCTGCCTGTGTCAGGGCATCTGTTTGGGGGACACTGCTGAGTGCTCACATCTGCTAGAACCCAACGCCCCTCCCCACCCTCCTATGGTCTGAAGAGGAGAAGCCCTTCTCCTGGCCTCTCCCTTTCAGAGCCCGTGGGTTTAGATATGCAGCATCTGGAACCCTCATCCACTTCTGGGGGAAAAGAAGAATGGGGCAACCACTTTGGGAAAGTTTGGCAGGTTCTCACAAAGCTAAGCCAGCTTGTGACCCAGTTATTCCTCTCTTAGGTATTTACACAAGAGAAATTAAGCCATACTGTCCATGTGAAGATTCAGATGGGAACATTCAGGCAACTTTACTTTAAATGGACCCAGGCTGGAGAGAATGCTAAAGTCCTTCAACAGATGAATAGAGACACAAACCATGTCCAACCGTACCATGGGACACTCCTCAGCCATGAAAAGGAGTGATCAATCACACACACAACAGCATGAGGGAATTTCAGGATGACTGGGCCATGTGAAAGAAACCAGACAATGGTTGACATATCCTGCACAATTCCACTTTTATAAAATCCTGGAAAATGATGATAGAAAACACATCAACAGCAGCCTCAGAACAGGCTGGACAAAGGGCTGGACAAAAGGGGTTTGAGGAATCTTTAGGGGGTGACGGAATGTGTGCTTATGGCTCCCTGGGTATATACAATGACTGACTGGTCAACCTCTAGGCTTTAAATAAGCCAGTTTATTACACGTAAGTTACACCTCCCTAAAATAATAAAAGAGGTTTGAGGCTTTACCAGCCTGAGCAAGGTTCTATTTGGAGATGCTGCCTAAAGCTGCACGGGCTCTCATGGGCTCACGAGGACAGTCAGCTACAAAACTCAGAAACGTGCTAAGATCATCACTGAACTGACCATCCTGGGAACTGCCTGTCTCAGAACCTGTAGTTGCATAAAATACATCATTGTCTTTATTGTTTCAATCCAGGGGGTGAGGGAGAACACCTTCCTTTCCGAGTTTCTCTCTCCTGGTGTGTGGGCAAGAGGCGCTGTGCCCTGTTCCTACTAAGGTTCAGGCCTCTTAGGGATCCAGCACCCAGTGGGTGAACTTGTGGGCACCTGGACCAAGCTAAGGGACTCCCATGTACTCCTTTATATACTCCTTGCAAGAGTATATACTGCCTCATACACGGCCCCAGCCATGAAGGAGGACTTATTTTTACAGAGACTGATGTGCCATGACCTTATTTTGGATTAAATGCAGTCTATGCAGGAGAGGTAGTGCCACCTGCCTGAGGTCACACAACAAACAAAACTGAGTCAGGATTCTAGCCCCACTTCTCACTCCCTGCAGGGCCACTTATGCTTGCTAAACACATTGTTTTTGGGGACTTCCAAAGGCCTACCTTCTTCCCCAGGTATCCAATTTTGGGGGCTGCTGCTGGCATGTAGTCCTGGGCCCCCAGAATGCTCAAAGAAAGAGCAGGGGGCAATTTACTTGCTCACTCTCGCCAGGGATGCACATAGGTCTGCTCACTCAACAAGTATGTACCATGTGTCCCTCTATGGTGGCACTGTGCTGGGCCTGGGGACACACACAGGACCAAGATAAACAGGGTCCCTACACTGGAATATTTGAGGGCATCCCTGAGGATATGACTTTCAAACTGAGGCCTGAGGGGACAGGAGGGATATAAGCAAAGGATCACTGTGGCTGAGGCCATGGGTGTGGAGGACACAGCTCATGGGGGGACCTGGGAGCCCTAGTTAGGTGGAGTAAGGATAGCCTCTAAGCTGGGTCCCAGATGAGAGGACAAAGACAGGGGACAGAGGAGGCAGGCAACATTGAGGTGATAATCTCCTACCCCTGCTGTTGCTCTTAACCCACAATTCCTTCCCCATAAAGAATGAAAAGGGTCTTCTTTTTTTGGAGTGGGAGGAATTTCTTTTTTTAAATCCTCACTTGAGAATATTTTTTCCATTTATAGAGAGAGTGGAATGGAGAAAAACAGAGAGAGAGAAGGAGAGAGAAACATTGGCATAAGAGAGACACACTGATTGGTTGCCTCCCACACAAGCCCCAACCAGGGCTGGGGATCGAGCCTGCAACTGAAGTATGTGCCCTTGACTGGAATCGAACCCAGGATCCTTCAGTCCACAGGTCGACACTCTAAACCACTGAGCCAAACCAGCTAGGGCTTTTTTATTTTTATTTTTATTTCAGAGACAAGAAGGGAGAGATAGAAACATCAATGATGAGACAGTCATTGATTGGATTCCTCCTACAAGCCCCCTACTGGGAATCGAGCCCACAACCTGAGCTTGTGCCCTGACCAGGAATTGAACTGTGACCTCGTGGTTCATTGGTTGACACTCAACCAATAAGCCATGCCAGGAGGGCGGAATTTTTATGAGTTTATTTGAGCCAAACTGATGACATACCTGGAAGCAAATTCTCAAATGCTCCATGGGTCTTCTTAAACAGAAGTCAGACTAGGTCTCTCCCCTGGTGAAACTGCTATCTACCCCAGCCTCCCCTCACACAGAACTGCAAGTCGGTCTCCATGGTCGTCTGGCTTCTTCACAGCCCCTCCAACACCTCTCCATCCATGCTCCCATGGCTCACCCCACTCTAGCCATCCGGGACCCCTTTCTGGTCTCTGAGTAATCCACATCTGCTCCTGCCTCAGGGCCTTTGCACATGCAGTTACCTCTTCCCAGAATGCCCTGGCCTGGCTCTTCTCACTTCTCAAGTCTCAAATCAGATGGCACCTTCTCCTAGAAATCTTTCCTGCCTGTTCTGGTTGAAAGATTCTATCATATCCCTCTCTACCCCAACCCGTTTACCTTCATTGCCCACATCACAGCTGCATTATACATTTATTTGCATCCTCATTTATTGCCTGTTGTTTCTACCAAAGTCTAACACTCCCTGAGAACAGCGACCACTTCCAACTTGTTCATGGCTGTGTCCACATCCATGGTGGCTGCTTAGTACATGTCCATACAATGAATGCAGGGGCGCAAAAAAGGAGGCCAGGATAACGCCCAGGTCTCTAATACGGGCAGTACTATGGATGGCAGTGTCACTCATTGAGATGGAGAGAGAGCAGGTCTGGGCGGTGGCAGTTCATTTTGGGAAATGCCAAGTTTGTACTTGCTATGGGACCTCCATGGTGTCCCACAGGCCAGTGGATCTCCAGATAAGTGCTCTGGACTACAGCACAAATTTAACATGAATCAAAGCCAGCCCAAGGAAAGGACAGTATGGTAGGCACACCTAGGCCCAAGCCTGAGGGTCAACATCCAAGGGGAGGGCAGGAGAGGAAGGACCGGCAGCTGGTGAGAGAAACAGGAGGAAAACGGAGAGTACAGTGACCTGGAGACTAGCAGAAGCCTGCTGAGGAGGAGAGTGGTAGTGGTATCAGAAGCTTCAAGAAGCAAGAAAGATAAGGGCGGAGAAGTGCTGTTGAGGGCTTTCTATCAGCTAAGTAAGGCCATGTTGGTTTCCTTGGTGATCAGAGGCTATGGCTGGCAGATAGATGTGTGACTGTGAATTTCTTGACATGCCATGATCTTATTTTGGAGTAAATGCAGTCTACGCAGGAGGCAAACTTTCAAAACATGCAGTCGGTGGGGAGTAGAATAATAAATGACATGATGGCTGCTGAGGATGGGAGGGAAGCCCATGGCTGCCACAAGAGCTTCCCACGAGGCAAGACTGACCATGCTTCTCCTGGGCTATAATCTCCTCATGGTGGCTCCTCCTTCTGGAGATCAAAATGGTCCCCTCTGGCCCTCTGTCTTGTCTGGACATATCAACACCTGCAGCCCTCCTCGTGCCAAAGTCTATGCTCCCGCATTAAAACTTTCGGCTGTTCATCACTTGAGCCCATGGCGATGCCTTCTTGTCCACCTGACTGCAACCTGGTCACTTTTCTAGCTCTTTCTGGAAGCACTGTAACTACCTCTCCAGTCAAAATTGAGATTGGATAATTGCATTACCTGGGGTCTTGTCCAGTCCCTTATGGCTAACTGGATCTGACCATTAGGATCCATGTGTTTCCCCTGCCAGATCTCCAGGCCCATGCAGGCTAGTGGGGACTGTGGGCCCAGAATGGTGAAGGCACTTGCCCCAGGTCACACCACTGAGCAGCAGAGATGAGTTTTGACCTCAGTGCTAACTGCACAGTCACAGTAAGATGGTGAGCACAGGGCATGGTGCAAGTTAGGTGCTGCTAAAATTCTGCTGAAGGAACAAGTGAGCTGTGACAGGCAGCCTGTGGGGACTCTGGGGACACCGTGGCGAAGGTGGAAGAACATATGCTACCAGGACTTAGGGGCCCAGCTAGCACCCATCAGCCTTGGCATGCCCTGTCTTTCCTTGCCTCTAAGAAGGCTGGGGAAGAAAGTCCCACACTGGGAATCACCGGCTGTTGACTCTGGGTAACATCCAAGGCAGGCAACCCACACAAGGAACTCTGGGAAAGTGCTGGGGTGGGGAATGTCGCAGGAAGCAGCAATCACTTCCATTTCACTTTCCCCTGCTTCTAAGCTAACTCCTGCCTGCCCCACCTAGGCTGGACACCCACAGTCTCTAACTGATCAATGTGGGACTTAAAACTTAATGTTGGATCTGTTCTTGTTGCTCCCAGATGCAGGAGGCTTGCTTTCCATCCAGCAGGATGGACTAGGGAAAAGGGAGCAGACTACCTCTAAAAGGATTCGAGAGCCCTCCTTTAAGCAGCTTTCTCATATACCCCTGGGAAAGGCACCTGGGTGCTAGTTATGTCCAACTCCTCCTTCATGTCTCAGCCAGACTTGTCATTCCCTCCAGGAAGCCCTTCCCTGACTCCCAGCTGAGGTTGAGTCTCCCTATTATATCCAGCATTATTGCAGTTTACATTTATTTGTGCTTTTTGAGATCAGTGTCCCTCGCCCCCAGACTGTGAGCTCCAGAAGGACAGCACCTGACTCTGATTTTGCTCACCCAAGGCAGCCCAAGGCTTAGCACCCTGCCTGGCAACTATGAAGTGCTCCTCAAATTATCAGCTGAATGAACAAATGGTTCTGGGTTCAACTCCTAAACCTGCCACTTCTCTGTGACCAGTGTGACCTTGGGTGGGTTGTAGAACTTCACCACAGTTTCTTCCTTCTGTAAAACAGTTCTCCCACCACCTATCTCACCGAACCCTTGTAACTTAATTTCACAACGAATGTTAATAAATTCATACACAGACTGGCACAGAGAAACAGCTGGATAAACAGAACCTGCTGTACTCCCAGAGGGCGGGGCTGGCCCGAGAGCACCCAGGGTCCAGCAGCTGCTCAGCTCTAGGCCTGGCTCCAAAGCCAGCAGCGGCTCACCCTCCCCGCGGCCCTCACCGAGGTCTGAGTTCCCGCCCACAGGGAAATAGGGGTCGGGCTGATCGGTTGCCTGGCAACAGGGCGAGACCTATTGGTTTCTTTGCTTAGGACCAGGGTGGGTCCCACTGGTCGGTGGTTACCCAGCAACAGGGTGGGTCCCCAGGGACTAGTTACTCGCCGGTTGCCCGGCAACGGGGAGGGTGGAGAGCCCTCGTACCTTGCCCTTCAGGTCCAACACGTAGACGGCACTGGCGGACATAGCGGCTGCGGGAAGCCTCGGCAGTGGCCGAGGGCGGCGGCGACGGCAGGAACTGCCGGGCGCTGAGTAAGGCCAGGCACTCCCAGCGACAGCACGACTCCACTTCCGGTCCAAAGGGCCGCGCGCGGACCGTTATGTCCGGTAGGGGGAGGAGCTGCCAGGAACGCACAGGCGCAGAGTGCAGTATGCGCAAGCGCAGTACGGCCGTTGCGACCTTATTTTTCTCTCCCACCTAAAGCATCCCGGAAGTAAGATCCAGAAGGGCCTGCCGGCAGAGCCAACTGATACAGGGCACCTCTAGCTGCTGTCGAAGACTTGGCTGGTGAAAACTCCGTCCTGTGGACTGTTAGGTGAGAGATCCCCTGATGTATCTACGTGGGCCCAGCCCTATGGAACACCTATTCTGCTGGGGGAGTCTAGGAAACAAATAAATATGCAGTGACCAATTGTGATACGCTTTAATGGGGAGGGGTAAGGTGGTGGTTACTTGGAAAGAGCACAAACTAACCCTGAATTGCAATCAAGCCTAATCAACAGTCACCACCTGTCACCTGTTAGAATCAGTGAACAAGCGTGCCTGTTTATTGCCTGGAATGATCTGAAAACCACGCCCCCATTGAACCTGGGCCAAAAGCACGTGTTTTATTTATTTTTTATTTTTATTTTTTTAAAACATATCTTTATTGATTTCAGAGAGGAAGGTGGAGGAAGACAGAGAAGCATCCATGATTAGAGAGTAACTGATCGGCTGCCTCCTGCACGCCCCCCACTGGGGTTCCCGCTGGCAACCCGGGCATGTGCCTTGACTTCCCAGTTCTCCTGGATCATAAGTCGATGCTCAACCGTCGAGCAACGCCAGCTGGGCTATGTGTTTTATTTCTGTAGTTAGTTGCCACCGATGGATAATACAAATTGTGACCCCTGATTAGTCAACTGAATTGGATGTATCTCATTTGCTTTTATGAACATTTGGGCTGTGGGAAAATGCCTTCATCACAGTGCCTTGGGGATCCCAACCCTGCAGCATCAGAACCATTTATTTGCACTGCCTGCCTCATTTTTTTTTTTTTAATCCTCACCCAAGGATAAATTTTTATTGATTTTTTTTAGAGAGAGAGGAACATCAATGTGAGAAACATTGATCACTTGCCTCCCATAGGCACACCAACCTGGGGATTGAACCTGCAGCCTTGGGATGTGACAGGTCAACACTCCAACCAACTGCACATCTGACAAGGGTGCCTGCCTCTCACTTTTAATCGTTCCTCCTCTATCTCCATCTGGGGTTTTGAAAGATGGCTTTTGTAATATATCCTCTGCTTAGGACAGAAATGTAAATGCAGAAAAATCCAGAGAAGAACACTGGAATATTTGAGGACTGCTAAGTAAATCGTCGTCTGGAAGCCTTCTTGCACAAAACAGCCCAGAGAGGCTTTTTGACAATTTTCTTATAAGAAACCCTATTGTATCTAGCTTCATATTTTGGCAGTATTAGAAAAATGTCCTTTTTAAACTACAAAACTATACATTGCACTGAGGAAAAACTTAGAAAATGGCAAAAAGAAAAAACAGCCAGGAAAGATGATCTCTCTCATATGGGACATTTCCTTTTAGGCTTGCTCTGGGCATTTTAGATGTTTAATACAGTATCACAGGGGCTGGGAGGATAAACATATTTTTAGGAAACAGACTCCCAAGTTCCAAGATGACTGTCACAGTACACTCTTCACATAAGTTACCTGTAACCTTTTTTCCTTATGTGGAGGAATTTGAGTCACATCTGAATTTCATCCTTGACATTTATATTTAAATGTGTAAGCCAGATTTAGCCTCTGCAATATCTCAGAAAAAAAAGTACTTATTGTGGTAAATCAGAGTTTGTCAAAATTTGCTGCATATTAGGGTCACCTGGGGAGCTCTGAAAAATTTCAATGACCGAGCCCCACCCCAGGTAGTATCAGTAGTTTTTAATGTCTAACATTCAACAGAATTTGAGCCACTGTGAAAGACTGTGATGGCCACCAATAAGCGATGTCTCCTGGTGCTCAGGCCTTTGAGTAGTTCCCTCCCAGCCTGTGTAACGTGGCTTGTATTGGCCAATGAAATAGCCTATCTGGAGAGAAATCTCAAGGATAAGATACCATCTTGGACCTTCTGGCTCCAGGCAAGTCAACACAGCTATACAAGGGAACTAAACTACACCACATGGAGAAGAACCACCCAGCTGAGCACAACCAACCAACAGAATTGGAAGAGAGAAATCCTGTGGTTTCAAGCCACTTGGTTATGGAGCCGTTTGTTAGGCAGGGAGAATTGGAATGTTTATCTTCCACATACTGACTTTTCACAGGACATCATGCCTAGACTCCAACCACTGGCTCGTGGATAAAAATCTGCAAGTGCCTTTCCACCAGGTAATTGGGAAGGCTGCCCAAAGGAGCCAGTGGTAATGAGAGTATGCCATCTCCCTTAGGTGGGTTGTGAACCACAAGTTGTTTTCATTAGATGTGTGAAAACACATCTAATTTTCTCCAAACTGAGGGCAAATAATTGTTTTGCAGCACACATCCTTCATGTGAAATTATTCCAAAAGGCAGAGTTTCTAAGTGAAAAATAGCCTATAATTAAAACACTCAGACTTATATTTAATAACTGGTTTTGCTTTATTCTGCAGTTCACATATGACAGCCCCAAACCCAACACTTAGATTTTTCTCTTCTGAATTTGTTGGTTTTTTTAGATCTTTGTCAACAGAGACTGTTTCTCCTAGCAGCATATGCAGTCTGATCCTCATGAGGTGGGGACACACAGGCCCTCAAAGACTCTGGCTCTGTAGCACTGGAACCTGGGTGCTCCCCTTGGACTGCATCCTTGTCTATCTGTGCTGGGGCTCTGCCCTGGTCCCATTACCCTGAGATGTCCTTAGGCCAGGAACGCTAAACAGGCTCCATGTATGTGCCAACTCTGAACAAACATTGGGGCCTGCCTGGAGGGGTGAGGATAGCAAGGCAGGCCGTGTCTGGGTTCCATTACAAAGAACATGGTGCTTGACTGGCAATGTCTGCCATGGCAACACCAACTTGACATGTCTGGAATGGGAATATTGGGAAAACAGGCTGTATGCCAGCCACCAGCTCAGCTCAGCTCAGCAAGGCGCAAGGTGTTCATTCCATCCTTGCCTTGAACAGCTATTCTCCCTGGCCAGGTGGGCTGAGAAGGCAGTCCGAAGGCCACAAAGCTGCAAGTGGCTTCTCCAGGCCCTGGATGAAATAGCATAAGCCCCAAGCTAGAGGGAGCTTGGAAGGGCAGCCCATGAAGGGCCCCATGGGGGTCTTCATGTTGCAGCTGCTTCTCCTCTGGAGTCAGTTTTATCCAGGCAGAGATAGCTGGCTGACTGTCAAAATAAGTTAGATGCAACTTGGGTGTAAAACACTTCCATGGCATTTACACAGAAATAACCTTAATCTCTGGATAAACTCTCAATAATTTCTAGTCCATACTAAATAGGTTCATCTTCAATGTGGTACTGAGAAACTAAAATAGAGTAAAAGGATGGTCTTACTTTAATCAAGTTACAGAATTAGGGCACACCACTTTGAAAAGCACTGTCTAAGCAGAAGACACAGGGTGTGTGTAAAAGAGTATTTCTAGAAAATACCAAAGGCACCAAACATAACCACAACCTGGCCGCCTTTTTCCTCTCGGTGCCAATCCATACTCTGGGCAGGGAGGCTACTTCGTCCAGCTGACTTTGGGAATGTCATAGTGCTCTGTGAGTGTATCCAGGTGTCTGTTGAAGTCCTGGGGAAGCAAAGGAAAAAGCCCACATCATCACAGCGCCAAGCAGGGTACTGGGGACATGTGGCATCATCCATTCCCACTTCACATTGTGTCTCCCCTCAGTGAGCCCCCTCCTCTCAAAGCCACCCTGCCAGGCCTTATAGCTGCCTGAACCCTGGCCTCTCCCTTCAATGACCCCAGGGAGGTTGGGTAAATCCCTTCCCCACTGACACTCCAATGACTCCTCTGCCTGGCTCTAAGCCTCTGGGCCCAGCTGGGACCTACACGGCTCAGCCTCCTCCACTGGACACGTGACTTACCTCCACTCTTTGCTTGTGGGTTTTGGAGGCCTTCTTCAGGATCCTTTCCATTTGCTGGAAGATAGGAGAGAAGTACAGGTCAGTCACATGCTTGACATACCCAGGCCAGTACAAGATGGAAGATGGGAGCCCCAGCTGGCCTGGCTCTCATACCTAGAATAGCTGGAGGTGTCAGGTCCCTCAATTCCACTCAGGCTGGTCTGACAGGGACACCTGGCCACAATATATTCCACTAGAAACCCAAGTCAGCTGCTCTTTTGGTCTGAGTGGCAGGAAATGTGCTAGCACTGACCTGGGTAGACTCTGCTGGGAGCAAGTGCTTCCTACTTCCTTGGGCAATTGACAGAATTCCTATTTTTCAGAAAAAGAAAGTCCCAGATGGGATCTGAGAAAGGATGAGAAACGAGCAAAGGGCCTGACACATAATAGGTGCTTGAGCGACAGTATCCATCCTGATGCTCACAGTGCCAGAAGGGCTACAAGATGCAGATCACCTTCATGAGTGATTGTAGATTATGTATCCAGCACAGCTACGACCTTCCCCACTATTCATTCACAATACCCAATGGTACCTGTTAAGAGTTAAGAGTTAAGAGCATGGGATGCAGAGCCAAACAGACCTGGGGCTGCATCTGGCTCTATACTTACTAGCTAGGTGACTGTGGCCGACTCACTTTGGTGGCCCACCCCCACTCTTGTACATCCAGAAACTGCGTTGCCTGGTATTCATGGTCTTGTGCAGTTATCTGACTACACTGACTCTGGACTGGCACCATGACTCAGTTTACTTAACAATGTAGTGTCAGTACTAGCCAGAAGCCATAAGAAGACCCAGCACCTTTTGTTTTGTGCTCTTGGAAGCCAGCTATACTGCAGGAGGTCTGATGACCTCACTGGAAAGAAAGGACCTGGCAGATGAAATGACATGTGGGAAGAGAGTCCATGGAAGAAGCACTGAGGCACTGGACGTGTGACGGCAAAGCCATCTTAGATGTTCCAGCACAGCTGGGCCTCCAGCACCAGCTGCCATCTGAATGCACCAAACTCTAAGCAAGGTCAGAAGAACCACCTAGATGAGCCCAGTCAACCCACACACCCATGAGATAATATTGTCAGCTACCACTTGGCTGTTGCTCCCTGTCCCTTCTGTTCTCCTTTGCTGCCTCATCTTCTGCCTCCAGTCAGCTCCCAAATGGCTGACCCTCCCTCTGAAGTGTCTGCCCTGTCCATCCCTGCCTCCTGCTGCTGTGAACCCATATGAGGCCCCTATCTCCTCAAAACAGCCCGAACTGACTTGAGCAGCTGTCATCAATTCCAGACCCTTGGAGGTCTCTGCCCTCTCTCCCCACTCCATGCACCAAGTTCACAGGGTGTCTTGGATGCTGTCACCATCTCCACTTCACACACTGAGAAAATAAGCACCAGAGTGCACAGCAGGTGATGAGCCTGGAGATACCAAGCCCTGACCCCTTCCAACAGGTAGGGGCCCACCCCAAGGGCCCTGCACCCAGGACCCAGGAGCTGTCCAGCTTTTGTGCTCCCTGTGCTCAATCAAACACCTTCCATAAGGGAATCTGCATTGTCCAACTGTACCTAGCTTTGCCCACACCTCCCTTCTCTCATATCCACCACACCTCTCTCTCTCCCGGGTCAAACACAACCAATAACAGTACTTCTGGTTTTAAATGCAAACGACAAAAACTTAATCTTGACCTTTCACTACTTCCAGCTATAGGCCCATTTTTCTGTTCCCTTTGGGAGACAGTAAATCTTCTAAGACCCATTTTTTCTTCCTCGTCTCCACCTCTGCCTTTCCCGTTCTCTTGGATCCACTCTAATCTGCCTTTCTTTTTAAATTTATTTTTAATTATAATTGACATACAATGTTTAATCAGTCTTTCTTCCTCCTCATTCTAAAAGCCAACTAAGGGCAGTGCTCACCCACAAGACCTCTTGGCAGCATATACACAGTTGATCACTTCTTCCTCCTCAAAACACTTTCTCCACTCGGCTCTAAAATACGATCTCTCCTGTTATTCCTCCTTCCCATGCTCCTTTGCAGTTTCTTCTCTGCCACCCTCTAATCACCAGAGGTCAGAACTTATACCTCTTCTCTGTCACTGTCCCTCCTCAGAGGAGTTCATCCAGTCCCACAGCAATTTCAAATGTCTATCTGGAGCCCACCTCTCCACCAAACTGCATATTCAGATGTCAAACTGTCCACGAGAATTCTCCACTTAGATTTCCAACAGGTACCTCAAATTTGACTTTTAAAACCAAGGTCTTGATACTTTCCTTTAGAAACCTATTTTACCTGCAGTCCTTCCTATCTCAGTAACCAGTACCTTTATTCACCCTGCTTCTCCTGCCAAAAATCTTGGTCATCCTTGATTCTCCTTTCCCAGCCCACACCCAACCCATCAGTTGATCCTGCTGTTCATTCAAAATCTATCCCAAACCCAATTCCTTCCACAGCTTCCACCATTACTGCCTGACCTTGAAGTCTGCATTAGCCTCTCCTCTACCACTCCCCTGCTCCAAGAGTAACATCCCAGCCCTGCCTCTGACTATAACCTTAGGGAAGGGACTTAAGTGAACTCATTTGTTAAATCCTCACCACAAACCAATGAAATAAGGACTTTACAGTCCCACTTTACAGATGAATCTCTGGGAGGTTAGCCAACTTGCCCAGAGTTACACCACCAACAAACAGAGACAGAGTGGAACCCAGGCCTGTCTTGCCAAAGCCAGTGCATCTCACTTTTTCTTGGCCAACTGAATTAGGCCTAGGAGCTATGAGTAAACTTTTCCCTAATGTCGCTGGACCAAATCACCCAGACCACCGTTGGTTTCTCAGCTTGGACACTGTTGAAATTTTGGGTCAGATCATTCTTTTCTGTAGGGGGTGCTGTTTCAAGTATTGTAGGATGTCTTAGCAGCATCCCTAGCCCCCACCCCACTAGATGCCAATAGCACCCAGCCTAAGTTATGACAAACAAAAATGTCTCTAAACACTGCCCAATGACTTCTTGGGAATGTAAGTAGGGGGACAAAATGGCCCTCAGTTGAGAACCACTGACCTAGACCTATTATTCCCTCCACCAGCATAAAGGCCAAGTTTATATATCTAAGGTTGATCCCATCTATCCCCCACTGCCCACATTTATGGTGTAATATTAAAATAAGTAATTTAACAGAGACTTAAAAAACATACTTGAATCTGCCAACAACGTTGTCATGAAAACAGACTTTGTGGTGTCTTACAGCTGCGAGCATGGCCATTTAATATCAACAGCTAACATCAACTGAGCATTGACTCTATACCACACCTAGTGAAAAATGCTATAAACTTGCATTTCAAAGGTCCCATCCCTCTTAAGAAAAAGTTCTATCCTGACCCCAACAGATGAGAAAAGTGCGGCACTGGGAAACAATGAGTTACTGGCTCAGTGCCACTGGGCAAATGAGGGACAGCACTGGAATTCAAACCCGGGTCTCCAGCTCTGGCTCCTTTCAACGCCACCTTTAGCTCTTCCTTCTGCCATCCACTGAGCCTGAGCAGCTCCCCAGTAGTGGGCTCTTCCTCTCTCACAAAGCATCTTCTCCCCGGAATTAAAGTCCTTTCTGACCGCTTGCCCTCCTCCAAGAGTCCCGGGGCTGTCCGAGTTTCCGTCTCCCAGCCCTTCCTAAGCACCTGCTCCGGGAGACCCAGGCCCACGGAGCTGGGCACCCCCAGCCTACCCACCCGCCTCACCCGCTTTTCCTGCATCTTCTCAAAGGCCGCCTGGGCCGGCGTCCGCTTGTCCAGGCCGCGCCGCTTCTCCTCCTCGTTCTTTTTGCTCGTTCCCATGGCCTCCAGGAGTTTCGCCTTGTCTTTGTCCTTCTTTTTCTTCTTCCTGGGAGGGGAGACGGGTGGTGGTAGTAGCGGCGGTGGGCAATATGGGGTAAGGTTGGGTCTGAGAGCAAGAGCCCGGGGTCTGGGAAAGTGGCTTAAGGGGGCAGAAGATGGGTGGCCGCGGGCTCGTGGGACTCACCGCTTAGTCACGCCGAGCTCTGCGACGCCTTTTAGCTTCAAGGGCCCCTTTTGGACCTGCTCGTAGGCCGCCATGGCGCCAGTCCGCAGGTGAGGAGTAAACTACCACGCTTCCTGTTTGAGAACACTATATCCGGCCGAACTCCCGCCTCACTTCGTCTTCATTGGCCGAGCTAGGCGCTGCTCATGCGCCCTTGGCATCTGACTCGGGCCACACCTCTGGGTTACAGGCTGGGCCTGGAGGATCCGGCTCTACTGACTCCTTTCCACCTTGTCTCTGACACACTTCCGGCTTTGGCACCCACTTCCGGCTTGTTGTTTTTTTGCCCCCCCCCCCCCGCCGTGAAGCCAATTTGACAAAACTCATTTCTTAAAACCCAACGTCTTTTTGAGTGTTTTGCGTGTATTTTATTTATTTGTTTATTTGTTTTCAGTCTCCGTAGAGGCCGTCAAAAGTTGCCGGTGCCGACTATATTTCAAGTCGTCCAGGCGGGGTATTGGGAAAAGTTTTCAATGAGCAATAATCCCGCCTCGGATAAACCTCAGTGGCTATGATACTGCCACTGAGCAAAGCTTTTTGCGTGCATTTAGATGTCCTGTTTTCTTTTACTGACATATTTTACGGGTTCAATGGGTAATGTGCATTTTAGTTTGTACTACTGTGGCCCGATTGTAGAGGATGAAAGAGGGAGAGAAAAACAAGCATTCCCAAATCTAGACAACTCCGAACAAAAGCTAGGTGCTTGCATTTCCCAGTTCCACCTGCAGGGAGCAACAAGCGACTGCCCAATGCCCCAGCCAGAGGCTCACCCTTGGGCATTCCCGAATCGGATGAGTGCCCAAAGAGAAGGATGGGGGCTGCCAGCCTGTGCCAGTTTCCACTTGGGGCCGTCCATGACAGAATCGACTTCTCAGAGAGGGACAGGAAAGACTCAACTGGAGAAATCTGTTACACACACGCAGACACACCCCAGCCAACCCAGCAGCTGTGGAGCTAGCCTCTGGCACTTCCAAGGTTTTGTGCCCTGGAGCAAGTGTTTTGATATCTCCGTCCTTCTCTTTCCTCATAAAATGGGGATGATGATAACAAAAACAGCGAATACTTTATATAAATTTATATAAATCATCTTATTTACTCTCACAGGCACCCTGTTACATAAACCATCCTGATTTTGTAGGTAGGGAAACTGAGGCACAACTGTATCCAACCTATGCTGAGTGTTCCATCCTTGCTTTTGTCACCACACCATGAAACCATCCCTTGTAAATGCATGTAAATACCTTTAAGACAGGATTTCCCAGCCTTTTTTTCTCATTATCACCCCATAAAAGGAACACTTTAATTTTGATTTAATGAGAGAAGTTAAATACTGATGAACAAGATTTTGTCAGGGAGGGGGGAGCTTTGGAGGGCCCAAACCATGGAAATATCTAAGACTGTTAAGCCTTAGCCCGAACCAATTTTTGTCCATTTGGGGTTAATATTGCCCCCATTGATAACATATTCTACGTGGAGAGGACATATGGGGTGTTTCCCATTTGGAGCTATTATGAATATGACATCCATTACAGGTTTTTGTGTGAACATAAGTTTCATTTCTCTGGGCCTGCCCAAGAGTTCAGGTGCTGGATCACATGATAGTTGCATGTTTTCATTTTATTTTATTTCATTTTATTATTTGTGGTAAGAACACTTAATATGAGATTTATACTCTATAGAAATTTTTAAGTGTATAATACATTAATGTTGACTTTGGGCACAATGTTGTGCAGCAGATCTTAGAGCTTATTTGTCTCATTTGACTGTTTTAGAGCTTATTCATCTTGTTTGACTGTTTTGGTTGCACTAATGACCATTAGATCTTTGGAACAACTCTATGTGGTAGGTACTAAAGTAATTTCCATCTTATAAAACAAGGCTCAGAGAGGTCAGGTGACCTGCCTGAGGCCGCACAGCTAGTGGGTGGAGAACCGGCATTTGAGTTGGGGTGTGCTTGCAGCCGCTCCACCAACCTGCCTTCTCTGGAAGGTATCCTCTCCTCACAGGCTCGCCTGGTGGTGGCAGATGTGGTCTGAGGCTCTGTGACCTCCCACAGCCCTTCTTGCCCTGGTGGCCATGGACATACTCAGGCTGTTGTCCAAAGAGCTTGGCTGTAACTTGAGTCTCACCCAGGCTGGGGGTGATGGGGCGGGTGGGCGGGTGACAGCCGGGGCAGGGAGATTGTCCCAGACACTGGTGTGTGGCAGCCTGGCAACTGCGTGGCCCTGAGGAGACTGGGGGCTTCTGGAGCGTGTTCCTGGCAGTGGCCTTCACCATGGGCAACAAGCAGACAGTCTTCACTCATGAGCAGTTGGAAGCATATCAGGTAGGAGTGATGGGCGGGGCCCTCGGTGGGTTTGGCAGCCTTGAGTTCCTGGCTTGAGGAATGGGGACAGCATCCCTTGGTCCTGGGTGTGCAGTCAGCAAGGGTTCCTGTGTGCAGCATCGGCAGAGATGATCATAGGGCGGCGGGGAGAGGACAGTGGCCCCCTGGGCAGGATCTGGGACAAGCCAACATCTCTCTCCACAGGACTGCACCTTCTTCACAAGGAAGGAAATCATGAGGTCAGTCTGGGAGGAAGGGAGGAAGACCTGGAAACAACTTTCTATACATTGCAGGAGGAGGCTTGCAATTTGACAAGACTCAATGCTTCACGGCAGAGCGCTAATTAGTGTTCAGTAGATGGAGGCAGAGATGGGGAGGCTGAGAAGTCACATCTTGTCCTATTGTCACGTCTCTAGGCTGACAAGCTTGGGCTTTCTCTCAAGGGTGGCAGGGAGCCATGCAGAGTGTGCAAGCAGGGGAGAAACAGATCAGCATGTTAGAAGGTTCCCCCTGAGGTGTATGTGAAGAGGCTGGGACTGGAGGCTGGGAGTCCAGAGGCAGAGTCCACAGCCTGCTTGGCATCAAGGTGAGGGTATGGGGAGGCACCCTGAGGCTACTGGCATGAGCGAGACAGGCATAGATGGGTATCCCACATCATTGCTCGGCCCATGGTGCCATCGTCCAGAGGCCCTGACCCAGGAACTTGGAGCTGAGAAACCCAAGCTGGCCAGGGTTTGGCTGCAGAGTGATCGAGGCCCAGGGTCCAATTATGTGGGCATGGGACATCCATTATTGATGGGCACACCTTTCATGAGAGAGCCCCATTGTCTGGGTGAGGACAGTTCGCAGGGTCACCGTGGCCATGATGATCAAATTACTGAAGGGGAAACTGAGGCTCGGACAGGGGAAGCTGACTCCGGCTTTGCAGATGGGCCAAGTCTCAAGGAGTTTGAGTGTTGACATTTCATCTGTCCCAAGCTTCTCACTTGTTATACCGACTAACTGAGGCTCAGAGGGTAAGAGGGACTTGCTCAAGTCCATATAGAAACCCAAACTCAGGTTGTTCCCTGAGGAGGCCCAAATAAGGAACTGGGTGGTCATGACTGAATCCCAGATACTCCTTCCTTGAGTTCCTAGTTATCATATGGCCCAGGGGCTCCTGTCCTCTTCTGAGACAGTCCTAGAAGCTTGGGGACCTCTAACTCATCAAAGACAGTCTCTACAAGGCTGCTGCTCAGCATGTCCCAGTGCAGGTAAGGCATTACCAGGTGAGGTCATCAGAGTGGAGAGCTGGCCTCCCAGACTAGGTAGTGTGTATGGCATTTGGTGTTTTCCAAAATGCATTTTAGTCACCCTTTCCTAAAACCTGAATATTAACCTTTGTCTCTGCTCTGCCCCATTGAGGGAAACTTGCTTCTGATTATGGAGGGAGAGAAGGAAGTGTGAGGATGGGGATCTTTAGAAACGTGGTCTTGCCAATAATGTGATGACGTCCAGAGATGCATAGGGTGGCTCAGATTCTCTAAATGCTTGTTGTGAAATGACCTCACCTTAAGCACTCTCCCTTCTGCCGACCCAATCTACCTGGTGAGCTCCTATTCATGCTTCAAAGCCCAGCACCAATCCTTCCCCCTTCATGAAATCCTTCCTCCTTCATGGCTTGCTTTCCCCACTCTCGTCTCCCTGAGCTCTGGTGCCCTCTTTCTACTTTGGCTGTGACCCCAGGGAGACAGAGGTGCCTGTGTGCCTGAAGGCTGGGCCAAGGGCTGATGGCTCTTAGGAACCCACCATCTTTCAGTATGGAGTGAGCAGCTGCAAGTGAGAGAGGAGGGTCAAGTGCCCTCCCTCCCATCATCTCCCAACTCTTCCCGGTGTTTCCATCCCTACTCCAGGCTCTTCTATCGCTACCAGGACCTGGCCCCCCAGCTCGTCCCCCTCGACTATACCAGCTGCCCTGACGTGAAGGTGCCTTATGAGCTCATCGGCAGCATGCCCGAGCTGAAGGTATGCTTAGGCAATGGGGTGGGCAGGGAAAAAATAGTGGCGATGTCTCTTGCTGCATTCCTATGACGTGAGTGCTGCAATTATTCCCATTTTATGGATGAGAAAACTGAAGTTCAGAAAGGTTAAGACACTCGTTCATGGCCACATTTTAAGAGACAGGATTCAAACCCTGGGTTGGTGGGAGGATGAGCTAGGATAATGCAGGCAAAGAGCTTAGCACAAGGCCTGTTGCATGGCAAGTACTCAGGGAACATTAGTTCTTTTCACAGTAGGAGCAGCTAAATGCAGGTTCTTCTCAGCTGGATATTCAACACATGGTTTGTGCCTCTAAAGGGGACTTGTGGAGCCAGTGACTGTGCACAGAGACAAAAGGGACAAAAAAGTCATTCAAGAGGGACAGAATGGATTAGATCACATGAGCAAAAAATCCATCAGTACAGCTGGAACCATGGTCTCTGAGGATGGGCTCAGGAATCTACTTCCATTTCTCAGCAACTCCTAGGAAGAGGCTTCACTCTCAAGCAGCCCTTCCTCTTGAGGTAGTGAAGGGAACCCCCAGTGCCTAGATTTCCTCCTGTCAGCTCTGCAACCAGCAGAAAGCAGGTCCCTTCATCCCAATGTAAAAAAAAATAAAATCCCAGGGCAGCTTCTGGTTGGCCAGTTTAAGTCACATGCCTATCCTGGAGTCAATCATGGTTGCCAGGTGAGTGGAAATCTCTGATTGTGCCCAGCTAGCGTGGCTCAGCGGTTGAGCATCGACCTATGATCCAGGAGATTGCAGTTCAATTCCCGGTCAGGGCACATGATGGGTTGTGGGTTTGATCCCCAGTAGGGGGAGTACAGGAGGCAGCAGATCAATGACTCTCTCATCATTGATGTTTCTATTGCTCCCTCTACCTTCCTCTCTCTGAAATCAATAAACACATATTTTTAAAAAATAAAAGAAGAAATCTCTGATTGTCCTTACCAGTGACATGTGGCTGCCTCTGTAACTGGAAGTAGAGACACCACCATCCAGACCACAGGGGCAGAAAATGGAAGTGCCTGAAGTCCTTTCCAGGGACCACGAGAGGGAGGGAGTCTTGGTGGGGGGTACTTGGAGGTTGCCAAGAAGGTGGGTGCTGAGAGTGAGAACACGTGAAGCCTGAGACCCTAATCAGTGATGGCTTCCCTGCTTCCTGTCCCCAGGACAACCCGTTCCGCCAGAGGATTGCCCAGGTCTTCTCCGAGGATGGGGACGGCCACATGACCTTGGATAACTTCCTGGACATGTTTTCTGTGATGAGTGAAATGGCTCCTCGTGACCTCAAAGCCTACTATGCTTTTAAAATCTATGGTGGGTGCAGGGCCTGGGGTAACGGCTGTGTGGTGGGGAGTGGAAACAAGGCCAGCCCCAGGTCCAGGGACTGCCCTGCTGTCATAGTGTCTCCCCAAGGGCTTCAAGGTCCAGGGTGGTCCTGTCTTCCACCCACCGCGTACCTCCCGACCTCATCTCCTTGCTCACTCCATTCCAGCCACACTGGCCTCACCTTCCTCCAACACACCAAACTCTTTTCTGTCCCCAGGCCTTTGCCTCTGCTGGGTCTTCGGCCCAAAACACCTTTCTCCTGGCTCCTCCTTATCTTTCGGTCTCAGTCAAAAGTAGTCCCCGCCCCCCAGTCATTCTCCATCCCCATTTTATTTCTCTCCTAGCATGGAATAATGCTGCTAATTTCTTGTTCATCAACCTGTTCACTTCTTATTGACTTTCTCTCTGAGGAGACCCAGGGCAGCAACAGTGTCTGTTTGGTTCACCTCTGTCTCCTGTGCCTGGCACACAGTAGGCACTCAATAAATACTTGAAGAAATGAACATTTATTATGGTGCCTGGCACATAATAGGCACTAAATAAATACTTGTTGAATGAGTGAATGAATAAGTTAGCATGGTGTCTGGTACATAATAAGTGCTCAATAAATACTTGAATGAATGAATGAATGAAAATTTACCACAGTGCCTGGCACATAGGTGCTCAATAAATACTTGTTGAATGTGTGAATGAATGAACAAACTTGTCCCTGCCTAATTCAAAGCAAGACCCAATTTTTCTCTGAGGGTCTTGGCTTCCCTCCAGTGCCTCAGTTTCCCCCTCTGTAACATGGAAACAAGATATGCCCACACTGGCCTACCTGCCTGCCACCTGCTGTCTGCCCACCCCACGTCCCATCCATTCTGCTGCACAGACTTTAACAACGATGACTACATCTGTATGTGGGACCTGGAGCAGACAGTGACCAAGCTGACACGGGGGGAGCTGAGCACTGAGGAGGTGAGCCTGGTGTGTGAGAAGGTGCTGGATGAGGCTGACGGGGACCATGATGGACGGCTGTCCCTGGAAGACTTCCAGAACATGATCCTGCGGGCGCCCGACTTCCTCAGGTGACAGTCCTTGCCACCCCACACAACCCATTTCCATGTGGAGAAAGGATCTTATGGAACTAGTTCATAGACTCCATTTGTGAAAGTTTCTTCATTCATTCATTTGTGAGCTTGGGGAACTTTCCCAACCTCCCTGGCCCCAGTCCCTGCATCTTTAAAGTAGGGATAATTAGGAACCCCATGGGCACCTCCTGTGGGTGCTCACAGCTCTTTGGGTGAGTGGAACATGGATGAAGCTCAGCCCTCACTTGCCTGAACAGTTTTCAGTGAACAGACTGTACAACTGTACTTGGCAACCCTGGGGAGAATCGCCCCCACTGTAGGGTGGATAGCAAGGGTTACATGAGATAGTACAGGAGGTGGCCCATTGCTAGTTTTTATACCTCCAATGAAAGAAGAATAGTTTTTACATTGCATTTTTAAATGGTTGGGGGGCGGGATCAAAGAATAATAATACTCCATGACACATGAGAGTGATAGGAAATTGAAATTTCCAGGTCCATCAATAGTTTTACTGGCACATAGCCATGCCCTTTTGTGTACAGATTGTCTATGGCTGCTTTCAAGTTACAAAGCAGAGTTCAGTCATTGTGCAAAGTTGGAAATATCAACTATTTGGCCCTTTCCAGAAAAAATGTTTGCTGACCCCAAAGTTAGCACATGGAACAAATTTAGAGCAGGCCTGGCAACACAGTAGGTGCTCAAACCTGTGTGCCGTAGTTGCTGGTGTGGCTGTTATTATTGGTAGTGTCCCTATATGTACAGAGGGCCTCCTTTCTCTACCCTGGATAAGCAAGGCTGGTCTCTTGGACGATGGAGACCTGAATAATGACAATGCAATGATGGAGCACCTTCTGTGTGCTCCACTCTCAGCCCTCAATACAGCTCTATGAAGGGGGGACAGCTACGATCCTCACTTCAGAGGGGGGGTAAACTGAGGCCCAGACAGGGGCAGCCACTCAGAGTCCTACAGCAAGTCTGAATGTAAACTCTGGTTCAAAGAGATGTGCTCCCAACCCCTGGGGGAAGGGGTCAGGAGGGCCACAGCCTAGGACTTCTTGAGGGAGGAGGTCCCTCTTCCTATGTGATGACTGGCCTGCCTAGGGGACTTCCAGTGGGAGTGTTGGGGAGGAAGATGCAGGAGGCCATCCTCTGCCTGATGACACTGACCCCTTTCCTCTTTGCACACAGCACCTTCCACATCCGCATCTGAGGACACCATGGAGGAGGAGCCGGGCTGAGGGCAGGGCAACCCCTCACCCCGATGTAGAATCTGAACTCGGAATAAACACGTCACTAAGTCACGCCTACCTTAAACCTGGTGGCTGGGAGGGAGGGAGGATCCCTGGGATTGCATCTCTGCTCAACCTGTGCGACCCTGGGTGTGGCTGCACCCTCTCTGGGCTACCATCTCCCTGATTGTACAAGGAAGAGTCTGACTTCTAGATCTCTCCCCCACTGTGAAGGCCGGAAGGGCTTTGCTGTGGGTCTTGGTGAGCAGAGATGAGGTGTGCAGATGAGGCATGTTGTCCTGCCCCAGGGCCCCCCAAAGCCAAACCCTAGTCCCCCTTTCCTTCATCCCTGAATTCCTCAAAGGGACTGAAGGTTTAACTCCTTGCTTAT
The DNA here is from genome assembly GCF_964146895.1 of Miniopterus schreibersii. Taxonomy (NCBI): domain Eukaryota; kingdom Metazoa; phylum Chordata; class Mammalia; order Chiroptera; family Miniopteridae; genus Miniopterus; species Miniopterus schreibersii. The sequence continues at coordinate 72,611,015 of NC_138105.1, read as the reverse complement.
ATATTCAAGCTGCCAGAGGAGGCCCCTGAGGGGGTGGCAGGGATGTCACTCACTGAGATGGGCACAATACTTTAAAGTTTATGAAACACCTGCCCCTCCTCCATCTCATTGGATGCCTGTGACATCCCAGGAGGGCTGGCCAAGGATCAGTCATACTTCATTCAGAGGGAACAGAGTGACTTGCCCAAGACCACACCTCAAGTCATCTACAGAGGCAGACTTGACCCCAGGCCCAGCTCACTCCAGCTCCCAGACCTTTACACTTTGTGGATTTGGGAAACCCTACACCCACTCCACCCCAGGGGCCCCAACTATGGCCCCAGTCAGTCCAAAGAGTGGGGCAACTGAGAGCAGCCCCAGGGACCTTCCCAGGGACCCCCACTGTGTAGCATTTCTAGAGAGCCCACTCCCACCCTAAACTCCTACTGTGCACCAAAAACACCTACTGTGCACAAAGCCCTAGGATTTATACACATCCTACTGCTTCATCCTGAACCAGAGGGCAGTACTGCTCTTCTCCCCATTTTCCAGATGAGGAAATAGGCCCAAAGAGGTCTAGTGACTCGCCAAAGCACACAGCCTTGCAACCCAGGATTCACACCCCCGCAAGAGTCCACTCCAACCACAGGCCTGGGCTGCCTCTCCCTTTTTAAAGCAAAGGACACATTTCCTCCTCCTAAAGCTGACATTGACGTCTGGAGTGCTTACTGTGCACCAAGCCCTCCATAAGTCTCATCTCCTTCATTTGCATGAGAACCCAGGAGGAAGGCCCGTCCAGAGTTGAGCCTGGGTGCAGGGGATGTGGGGGAGAGGACTCCAAATGACACAACTTCCAATGCTGGTACTGGTACCCAGTAGCCTGGCGACTTTGACCATGTGTCTTCTCTCTAAACCTCAGTCTCTTCTTTAAAATGTGCAGAAGGTGCCTACCTGATGGGCCTGCTCAGAGGCATAAAAAAAATGATGACGTGGAGAGTCTTGGTACGGGACTGGCACCCATTAGGTGCTCCAGACCCTTGCTGTAACTGATTAACTGATTATTACTATTCAAAGAACCAGGTCACCCCATTGGCAATTGCAGAACCAGACCTAAGCAACATCTTTATTACATTTCTCAGGTTCCAGAGGGCTGGTGGGTAGAAAAGGAAGGGGTCCAGGTGTGAGCAGCCCCTGGCACCAAGGGTTCCAGAGCCAGGGTGAACCTCTTCTCTAGCAGTACCCAGGGGCAAAGGGTGGCGGTGGGCGGTACTCCTCAGGAAGCCAGTCCTCCGGGGGTTCTTCTGCCAAGTCCCTCTGCTCCAATTTGGATACCTGTGAGGACAGGGCCCACTGGTGCCAACCCCTGGTCCTTGGCGTCACCTCGCTCCAGCTGACTGACCTCGAGGCCTTCTTGGAGGAGTTATCTCTGTCTTTTGGAGCCTGAGGCTGTGAGGGGCCTGAGAGTGACACAGCCACAAAGGGGTCTGTGTAGACGTTAGTGTCCCAGGCTGCATCATCGGCTCTTGTGGAGCCATGAGTCACCTCTGATCGCTCCGAGTCCCGGAGCGACGACAAGCTCACGGTTGCCAGGTGGGATTTCAACTGCTGCTGGACCCTCTTGCCCGCCTCGGGGAGTGTTTTGAGGTTTCTCCATAGTTTCTGGCAGGCCTCCTCCAGAGGAGCTTTTGGGGGACAGGAGGAAGCAGCTTCTCCCGTGGGCACTCTGTTCATCTCTGCTGATGACTTCCTTTCCTTTCCCCGATGGAGCAGGACTAGCTTTGCGGAGGCCTGAAACCAAGAGCAGGTAAGACCTGTGGCACACCCACCAGAACTCTGGATCTGCCCCAGAAATTGGGATCTGGATCCCACCCAGATGCCCTAGGGCCAACAAACATCCCCCTAAACCTAACCTGATGCCCAATCCTTTCCATTTTTGTTCCCAGCTTCACTCGCTCCCCAGCAGTCGGCAAACCTTTTCTGAAAAAGGGCCAGAGAACAAATAGTTTCCACTTTGCAGGCTCTACAGTCTCTCATTACTCAGCTCTGCTGTTGTCAAACATGTGGGCCCGGGTTCCAATAAAACTTCATGGACACGGAAATCTGAGTTTCATCTGATTTTCACGGGCCATGAAATTATTATTTTTCTCAACCATTCAAAAACGTAAGTGTTCCTCCCGTAACAAGTTCTGAGGGCCTAGGCTTCACAGGCCATACAGAAGCATGCACTGAACCCAGACATGGCCCTCAGGCCGTAGTTTGCTGACCCCTGACCTACCATTGTTCAGGCCAAGTGGGTGGCATGTGTGGCAGATGCTGATGTTGACCCACCCATATCCTCTTTGCTCCCTTCCCACTCCCAAGTGCCAGCACAGGGGAATCTGCCTGAGGGCCTTCTTTGGCCACCAGTGCCCACTGTGTCCACATGGCAGACCAGAAATGCCAGAGAATCAAAATCTCCCAGGAATAGTGCCTGACCAATGACTGAGGGAATTTGGAAGGTAAATACCCAGGATCCCTTGCCCCTAAGTGGTGATAATTGAAGGGGTAGGCAGACAGGAAACATGAAGACTCATAAGTAAACAAGAATTTTCACATTTTGAGGAGTGGTCTGTTGCAAATAAATAGGGTGATGTGATGGAGAAGGTGGGGGGGGATGGAGATGGGAGGGAGACATTTGGAGAACTGATGGAAGAAGCCAGGCATGGGAGATCTGGGACAGAGCATAGAGCACAACATGTGCAAAGGCCCTGAAGTTAGCTTGATGTGGGACGGCAGAGGGGCTGAGGCTGGGCTGGTGACGGGCAGAAGAAGAAACTGAGGTTGCAGTCAGGATTCTAATCTTGGTTCCTTGGGAAATCACTGAAAGGTTTTAAGCTCAGAGCTACAGGATCTCATCTTCATTCTAGAAAGTCTCTGGCAGCTGTTGGCCACCTCTGCTCCTGACCCTCCCCCAGGCTGGAGGTGCCAGCTTTCTGTCACATACCTCCTTGCGTGCAGCCACAGGATGGGAGGAAGGTTTCTGATGTTCACTAGGGCCAGGGGGGAGGCTGGCAGCTTCCTCAGCCAATGTGTGGTAGTAAAGGAAGAGATCCTCGTAATCCACGTTTGCTGGATCCTCCTGCGGGACAGAGGGGAAGTGCAGCTCAGCCCCAAGGAGGGGGACAGGGATAGGGATGGGGTCCCCAGACCCTGGTAATTGGGGCTCAGCAGCTGCTCCCACCCACAAACCTTGTAATAAAGATGTTCCTCTGACAGCAGCTTCTGAGGGCCTAGGCCCCGCCCATAGCACATTATGTGGGCCAAGGCCACACCCATAAATCCTTATAAGGAGGTCTGCCCCTCCCACAGCAGCTTCTGAGGGCCTGCCCACCCAGGCTTATGCTATTCCTATAGATCAGCTAGGGTTATACCTGGCACGTGAAACCTTGTAGAAAATCAGCCTGAGGGGAAATTAGGACCAGGAGGAGCGGGGCCCTGGGAGGACATGGACCATGAGAGGACAGAATCACAAGAGACTGAAGGGGACTGGTAGAAGCAAAATGAGTCTGGGGGTCTTGGCCTCTGGGAAGACAGATACTGCCCACCCAGGTCCCAACCCTCACCTGCGGACAGGGCTGCTTCAGAAGCTCCCCGTGTGGCCGAATCGGCTGCTGCTGGTGAAAGGTGATCAGGGCATCCAGCGAGGCATGGGCCCTCTCCTCCCCAGGGATTATCAAGCTCCCATTGTCCAAAAGCTTCACCATAAAGTGACGGTAGCAGTTTTGGGCTCTGTGGAGACACTGCCAGGGCTGAGACATCCCACTCCCCTCATTCCATCCCCACCCCCCATCACGGCTGAAGTCAGACCACACAGGTTCCTATGTCAGCTTCTCTACTCATTAGGCATGTGACATTTGGTAGGTGACTAACAGCATTGTGCCTCAGTTTCCCAACCTATGACATGGGGCTACAAAGACTGACCTCAGGAGTTCTTGTGAAGATGAAACAAGTTATTGCTGGAAAAGCTTAGCTCGGTGCCTGGCTATGGGTAAATATCAACAGAAATGATAATGAAAATTTGAGTGCCTGGCACTCTGCTCCATTAATGAATGGGTGCATTTATTAATGGCCTACTATGTGCTTGCTATATGTTTTAATCCTCACATAAAGACAATTAATTTTAGCATCCTATGTTAGAGATGAGGACTTTGAAGGAAGCAAGAAAGGTTGAATAACTTGTCCAAGGTCACACAGCGTGTAAGTAGCCTTGTAATGTATGACTTAGGTCCTGAGGTTTTCCCACTGTGGGTAATTCTGTGATGGAACCATTGGATTTTTTAAATTATTATTATTCCTTTGGCTTGGAATCCTTTCAAAAAGTAGTTTGTTCTGCTGAATCCTCTAACTGGGATGCCAGCTCAGGCTTTGAGGCCTCAAGCAGCTGGACTGCCCTGAGTTTCCAACACATTCTCCTTAGTGGAGTCAGAGTGTTGCCAAGTAGATGGTGGAAGTGAGGTGGACAGTCAGGGAAAGGGCAGTAGCCACTCTCAGGACCCTAGCAGCCCCTGTTCTCAGACACACAGTCTTAGTTACCACCAGACTGAAGTCTGCTTGTTACAGCCAGACCTGCAGCTGCACTCTTCAGCCAGATTTGTCCAGAACTTCATACCAGTTGCTCTCTGAGACCTGTGGTATGAAGCACCCCTTGTACCTCCAAAAAATCCTGGAACCCTCCTGCCCCTGCCCTGTCCCCTAGCCCAGGCCTTACTTGTAGGAGAGTGTGTAGCCCACATGACTGTGACTGACTCTGATGAGAAAGGATCCCAGTGGCTGTGACTCCAGCAAATTCTCCGCATCCCTGGAAGGACACAGACAGGAGGGAGATGGCTGAGGTCCAGCCACCCAGGGCACTGTCCAGACCCTTGATGTAACAGTCATTCCAGGACTGAACCAACAACCTAAAACAGTTGCTTTTCTTGGTTGTTTCAGACTTTGGGATATTCAGGAATAGGATGTTCCCCCAGAAGTGACAGAAGGCCTCTGATGACCTTGACTCCAGCGGACCTCCCATCTCCCACAGCCTCTGCCTGCCTTCCCAATGTCCGGAATCCGCCCAGGAAGACACCTTTGGGTGGATCTGGGTATGACAGGTAACAAAGCAGGAGCTATTCCCAGATGCATTTGAGATCAAAACCCAACTCTCTTGTTCATTCACTGTGTGACCCCTGGAGAGGGCCAGTCCCTTTCTGACCTCAGCTTCTTCAAGGGGACAGAAACCCCTCACTCTCAGGGCCAATGTGAAGACAGACAAAATGTATACAACATGAAAACTTCTACGTGGTACGTGCTTTCAAAACGTTCACTATTAGTACAGTTGACCCTTGAACAACATGGGTTTGAACTGCCAGGTCCAAGCATATTTTTTTCAATAAATATACAAATCAGCCCTCTGTAGAGTATTTTTGATCTGAGGTTGGGAATCCATGGATGTGGAGGGCTGACTGTATGCATTGACCTACACCATTTTATAGAGGGGACTTGAGCATCCACAGATTTTGGTATCTGTGAGGGGTCCTGGAACCAATCCCATGGATACTGGGAAATGACTGTAGTTAAGTTTTTGAGGAGTCAAAAAAGTTATACAAAGGATCTAGAGTTGGCACCCCATAAACTCTGCATTGTTCAAGGGTCAACTATATTACTATCATTATTACTACTAATTTCTGGGGCACATAGAGAGTAAGGTGGCTTCTATGGGGAGCCTTTGGACCCATGTTGTCCAGTACAGAGGCCATTGCCCACATGTGGCTACTGAGTGCTTAAAATGTGGCTGGTCTGGCTCTGGCCAGTGTTGCTCAGTGGTTAGAGCGTCAGCCTGTGCACTGAAGGGTGCTTTCGATTCCCAGTCAAGGGCATGTATCTGAGTTGGGGGTTCACTCCCCACTTCCAGTCAGGGTGCATGCAGGAGGCAGCTGGTAGTTGTGTCTCTCTCACATCGATGTTTTTTTTTCTCTCTCTCTCCCCCTCCCTCCCTCCCACTCTCTCTCAAAAAGCAAAGGAAAAAATATCTTCAGCTGAGGATTAACAAAAAGAATGGGGGCGCTGAATCAAGATGTGCTTTTAGCATACAATACACATTGGATTTTAAAGACTCAGTACATAAGCATGGAAAATATAGTCAATATTGTAATAACTATATATGGTGTCAGACGGTTACTAAACTTCTTGGGGTGATCACTTCATAAGTTATATAAATGTCTAATCACTATGTTGCACATCTGAAACTACTATTGTATGTCAAATGTAGTTGAAAAAAAATTTAATTATAAAATATAAAAAAATAAAGGCAGTACAAATAGAGGAATATATATTCTGCCTCATGAATGATTTTTTTAGTATTAATTCCTTGTTAAAATGATAATATGGATATACTGGGTTAAATAAAAGATGTGATTAATTGTCCCTTTTTGCTTCTTTTAATATAGCTACTGAAAAATTTAAAATTGCAATGTATAGCTCATATTAGGTTTTACTGGCATGCCCCAGAACTCAGAAATCATTTCTAGTTCTGCCTCTCTGCGGCTTTTGCAATGTTCTCTCCACTTTCTGATCCCCAAGGATAGCAATAAATGTCCTGTCTTTCATTTATTTAGAGCCAGACCCTGGGGTGACTAAGTAGGTGAGTCTGTTCATCTCCTCAGAGCTCAGTCTGCTGTAGAAAGCGCATGTTAGCTAGATACCCGACAGACTGAGAGGAGTTGTTTGGGGCCCTGTTAAGAAGGATTCTGAGGCTGCATTCTGCCATCACCGATTGGTGACACCTGACCTAGTGAGGGGCTGGGGCAGGGGGCGGTCTCTGGCAGTTCTGGTCTGGTGGCCGCTTGTATAGAGAAAGCCAAGGTCCAGAAAGGGAAAATAACTTGCCCAAGGGTGCACAGCGAGCCCACAGACGAGATAAGATTCAAGCCCGAAACGCCAAAGCTATTTTCATTCTCTAACACACATAGGTGAGCTGAGCCCAGAATTCCACAGTGAAAACCTGCCCAGGGTGGGGGCAGACAAAGAGGGTGAAAGGCAGGGTGGGAAGTGCGGGTGTGTCCTCACTGTCTGGAGATGGCACCATGGAACCACGAAGGGACTTCTCCTTGGGCCAGCTGGCCCACCTGTGTATGCACGAACCAGTCCAGTCGTGGGGGCAGCGGTGGGGGCAGCTTTCTGGCCTCTGTCATGGTTTCCTGAGGGAGAAGGTGTCACCTGGGGGCAGGAAGGAGGAGAGAGTCAGGCCTGGTCCACCTCCTATCTTTATCTTATTCTTGCAGCTCATGGTGCCTCCTCTTCTGAGAAGTCCTCCAGGCTGGACAGAGCAACGGGCTTGAAACTGGCTTGTTTCTTGAGCACCTACTATGTGCTGGCACTTTATGTACATTCACTTATCGATTCCTTCCAAAAATCCTCCAAGGGTAATAAGAATAAAAGGAAATATTGAGAATAAAAGGGAATAATAAGAATATTATTTCCCAGCCAGCATGGCTCAGCAGTTGAGCATCGACCTAGGATCCAGGAGATTGGGTTCGATTCCCGGTCAGGGCACAAGCCCAGGTTGCTGCTCGATCCCCAGTAGGGAGCGTGCAGGAGGCAGCCAATCAATGACTCTCTCATCATTGATGTTTCTATCTCTCTCTCTCTTCCTCTCCCTTCCTCTCTCTGAAATCAATGAAGACATATTTAAAAAAAAAAAAAAGAATATTATTATTTCATTACTGTGAGAGTTAGAAAGTTCTCTGTATAGATATATGTACTTGAGCTTAAGAATCGAATTTATTTGAATACTAAGTAACTACCTGTCCCTGGTGAGATGTGGAGACGGCAAAATGATAAACAAATGAATGAAATAGTGGACATTCAGTGAGTTGCCACGGTTGCCTTAAACACCACAGAGACGTGGCCCAAACAGTTGCTTCTGCACCAATGTTGCCAGGCATGATGGCCACGAGTGGCACACCTATAATGTGTCCGGTGCATGGTTAATTCACACTCATTCTCAACCATTTTAAGCTCAGGTACCACTGGACTTTGTGAGCTAATGACACAGAACAAGAAAATAGAGGGGGAAAAAAAGCACCAATTTGCAAAACAGTATAACGTCAGTGTAAAGCCAGCAAAAGGGTTGTACCCTGCTAAGCTGACCCCTCACAGTCACCCTAATTCTGTCCCCAAACTGGCCCCACTCCCCACACTGGGCAAGTCTAATTTTTCAATACTGCAGAAAGTCATTGTTACCAGGCCGTTTCCACAGAGAGGGACCCTGTTGATCAAACCAGTCAATACTGACTTCCCCTTGTGAGAAGACAGATGGCAAGCACACCCTCCAGGGAGGGAACCAAAGGAATTCTGGGGCAAGTGAAATTAATCTATTAAGAAATGTTTAATAAGTCAGGGTGGCAAAGTGGTTAAGAGCCTGCAATCAGAGCCTAGATGCAAACCCCAGCTCTCCCACTTAGCTGCTATGTGATCTTAGGCAAATCAACTTAACCTCTCTGTGCCTGCATTTTTTACTTCAATTTGGAGATAATGATGGTATTTACCTGGTGTAGTGGAAGCCCTGACAGTGTTTTTTTGTTTGTTTGTTTTCTTTTTTGTAATGCGAGTGTAAGCTTTGATTGCTGAGGCATCCATTTCAGCAATGGCAATCTTCAGTAAACATTGCCAACCTTATAACTGAAGAACCAAGCTGCCTTCTCCCACTGAGGCTCCTTTGTTTTAGAGATCCTGGTTGATTTGAATAATTGACCATTTGTGCATGCTTGCTCTACCTTTGGCCTTGCTGAGTGGTCCCAGGCATGCTAAATAATTTCCAAGTGCTTAAGTAATAAATAAACCTTTATTTTTTTAACGTTTCCTGATGGCTATTGCTGAAGGGTGTCTTGAAACCATAACAAGAACCACAAGGGCTGGTCCAGTCACAAGATTGGTATTGATTGGCAGAGACCAGCACAAAACACTTGTATATATAACAAATATTCGTAAGTCCAGTAGCGACCCAGCATGGGATAATGTTTATAGACTTGTTCTTTTTTTCTACCTGGGAGACCTCCTACTTATCCTTCAAGACCCAGCAAAAATATCCCCTCCTCCATGCAGATTTCCTGCCTCTTCCCCTAGAAGAGGCACCCTTCTTTGTCCCCCAACCTTCCCCACAGTTCTTGCCTCTGGCCTAGCCTTGCCTCATGGAGCTGGAGTGTCTGTGTTTAGTTCTGTCTCCTCCATATTAGGGGCTCCCAGGGTCTGGGCCCAGGGCTAGATTTTTGGAAAAATCCAAAAATCTTTTGGATTTTTCTGGGTCCCCAGCATCAGCTGGAGCTGGGTTGGCACAGAGGAGGGTACAGGGTGTACCCTGGCACTGGGACCCTGGCACTGGGACCTCCCCACCCCCTTATCCCCTGTTCCAGCCAGAACAGCATCCTTGCTCTACCCCACACTGATGAAGTTCTCCTTCCCCTCCACACCTTTGCCCATGCTATTCTTTGCCAGGAATGCTCTTTCCCCAACTCCAACTCCAACTCCATTTTCCAATGGTCAACTGCTGGTGCCTCCAGAAAATTGCTCATGTATCTCTGGTCCCCGCCAGCCCAAACCCATCCTCTGGCTCAGCTTGGACCCCATGCTCTGTTTTCTAGAGGACTGGGGTGGGGCTGAGACTCTCAGGGGCCCCAGTTTCACCCAGCACAGGTGGGCATGTGGTTGACTGAGGAGTCCCCACCCGAGGAACATACCTGGGAGACCCCTAGGCAGCCAAGGCCCTCGCTGTGGCTGTGCTTGTGCCCTTGCTTGTGCCAGTGCCTGTAGGAGCCTAGGTTTCGGTTCAGGGTCCGCACGTCAGCAGGGCGGGGCCCCAGGCAGTTCCTGTTTCCTTAAGCAGGTGAGCCCTGGGGCGGGACCAGGACAACCCCTCTATCTGCACTCCAACAAAGCTGCTGAGCTTTGTTGGAGGGCCACCCTTGCTCCACCTAGATCTGGACAAGCCTCTATGGAACATCTGTTGTGTGCCAGATCCTCAGGGGACAGAGGAGACCTCAAGACAGGCACAAGACCCACCCTCCCAGTATCTACACTCTAGTGAGCAATGAAGAAGAGTAAGAAATTATTAATGTTTCAAAGCAAACAGCAGGTCAGAAAGTGGGAACTGGAGTTGCAAGAACCCCCAGAGGGGACCTAACTGATCTGGAGGAAGGGGCACCTGGGGCGAGGTAGGAGTCAACTCGATTAGGGGTGGGGTTGCAGAAAGAGTGCTTTAGGTAGAGGGAGTGGCACAGACAAAGGGCCTGAAGCAGGATGGAGCCTGGATAGGCCAAACCTCGTGTTTTGACTTCTGTAAAAAAACAAAAACAAAAAAACCCAGCTCTGGCTGGTGTGACTCAGTGGTTAGAGTGTCAGTCTGTGCACTGAAGAAGGGTCGTGGGTTTGATTCCTAGTCAAGGGCATGTACCTGGGTTGCAGGTTCATCCCCAGCCCCCAGCTGGGGTGTGTGAAGGAGGCAACCAATTGATGTGTCTCTCTCACATCCATGTTTCTCTCCCCCCCCCCCCCCAACCTTCCACTCTCTAAAAATCGATGGAAAAAATGTCCTCAGGTGAGGATTAACAACAACAAGAAGAAAACCCCAAGCCATTTAAAATTGTATTTTATGACTGCATTGGCACCATTACATATTCATTATTATTGTATTAAATAAATTTTTCCTGATTTTTAAAACACTAAAACATTTTGAGGGCCCCTATACACATCGTGGGCCCTGAGTATGAGAACCTGCGCCTAACAAATCAGCCAGCCCCAGATATATGCTGGCTGTGCCCCCTTTCCTGTCCCAGGACACGGGCAAAACCACTTCCTCCTCCTCTTTCAGGCAGAAATGGCCCAGATCCTCCTGGCTGAGCTGGGGGGCAGGGCTCCCCGTGGGCCTATGGCCCTGGCCCAGCTGGTTTAGATAGCCTCATGGCAGGCTCAAGATGGTTGCCTGGAGCCTGTAGTTCAACAGCCCCAAGCAGAAAACACAAGAAACTCATTTCTCACTCACCCACTATGTGGCCTTGGGTGAGTTGCTCAACCTCTCTGGGTCTGTTTCCTCATCTGTGAAGTCACACGGTAAGAACCCTCAGATAGGAGAGACAACTGTCAGGCAGGCAGCAGGGGGCTCAGTTAAGAGTAATGATATCAGGACTCATCGCTGTGACTTAATCTGATGCCTTTGTGGCTGGCTGGGGAGACTGGGGGAGATGCACGCTTGGGCTCCAGGCCTCCAGGGCTGGACAACCTTGGGCAACTCATTTCGCCACTCTGATTCTCCATGTGCTCCACAGCCCAAAGGGCTGGCTCCTGGCCTTGATGATGAGGAGCAATGCTGTTGGAAGAGGAGTGGAAGTGCCCAAGTGATCCTTGTCTGTTAGAAAGCCTGGCCGTTGGGGTATCATTTGCATGAAGCTGTCTACAGGAACATGGGGCCTTATCAGTCCACCTCCAGCCTGGCCCCCTGAGGCCCTGCCACAGAGGGCTCCACCCTGACTCTCCCAGCCTGCTTGGCGGATGTGGTCTCCCACAAACTAACATCTTACGGAGAATGTTATGACAGAATCACCCCTCACCCTCACCCTTCAGTGACCACGGTCCTGGAAACTAAATGGACAAGTGGTCCCCAGAGGAACGTCTGGAATGGGACCAGCAGGGAGATCTGGGGCTGGGACTCCGAAGCCCCTTCTCCTTGACACTAGGTCTGGACTTTTCACTGGAAGCCTCACTGGTGATTGGGATTTCCATGGCCCCATGTGGGATGGATTGCCCTCAGGGTAAGTGACCACAATGCCATTTTGCCTTAGATGTCAGGGGTGGGGAAGTCAGGTTCATGGTGCTTCCATGATGGGGGGAAGACAAGAGTTGGCCATGAGAAGTGAATTCCCATAGATACTACGACGATGAGGTGGGAGAAGAGACGGGAGTTGGGGGGGCCTCTCTGCAGAGGCTGTCCTGGATGGTCACGACCTGCACAAGTGGGCTGTACAGATTTTAGAGGACTGCCAGACCAAGGGTGCAGCAGGTGCAAAGGCACTGGGGCAACAGTGAGCATGGGGTAAAGCAGGAGAGTAAGGCATACAGGGGCTGGGGTGAGGTAAGCCAGGGGACAATGGCAGAGAAAAGGGAAGAGGTGGGCAAGGCCTGGCCAGGCATGGCTCAGTGGTTGAGCATCAACCTAGGATCCAGGAGATCGAGGTTTGATTCCCAGTCAGGGCACATGCCGGGGTTGTGGCCTCGATCCCCAGTCAGGGGCATGCAGGAGGCAGGCGATCAATGATGACTCTCATCAATGATGTTTCAACTCTCTCTCCCCCACTCCCTTCCTCTCTCTGAAATCAATAAAGATATATATATATATATATACACAAAGAGAAAATTGACTAAAATATTTAAAAAAAAAAAAGAGGTGGGCAAGGCCACAGCATGCAAGAGCTCATGGTCCATGGTGGAATGTTGTATCTGAGTACGAGTTGGGGTTAACACCATCTGATTTCTATTCTTTTTTTAAATATATTTTTATTGATTTCAGAGAGAGGAAAGGAGAGGGATAGAAACATCAATGATGAGAGTGAATCATTGATCAGCTCCCTCTGCATGCTCCCTGCTAGGGATTGAGTCCACAACCCAGGAATGTGCCCTAACCAGGAATCAAACCGGGATCTCCTGGATCTTAGGTCAATGCTCAACCGCTGAGCCACACCAGCTGGGCTGATTTCTATTTCTTAAGCATACTTTGAAAACAGACTGAAGGACAAAGGGAAGTCTGGGACAGAGGTCCAGGAGGCAATGGCTCCAATGTGGAATGGGGGGCTACAGGGCATGATGGAGGACAGAGGCCAAAGTAAGAGCTCTCTCCTGGCTATTGCATTTATGGTGCTGATCAGACATCTGCATTGGAAGACTGCAGGCAGGTGAATATGGGGTCTGGAGCTGATTGGGGTCTGGGCTGGATCTGCAGTGTAGAAGTCACCAGCATGTCTAAAGGCCTGCTGGCCATACGCTGGCATTCAGGAACCTGTCTGGTCAAGTTCCCTATGCTGGAATAAGACCTTCCTTACATGAAGAGTGGCTCACAACTATGCCTAAACGTTTGTACAAATAATGTAGTTTATGCTAAATGCCTGCTTTCTTTCCAGGCTGCTGGAGTTTTGGTACATACCAGACGGAGGTGCCTATGTGACCAGCATCAATAAAACCCTGGGTGATGAGTCTCCAAGGAGTGCCCTGCAGATAACAATTCACACAACTTGTCACAGCTTGGTGATGAAAAAGTGTGACCCCACACTGAGAGGACTCCTGGAAGCTTGTGCCTGTTTTTCTCTGGACGTGGCCCCATGAGCCTTTTCCTGAGCCCATTTTCCTGTGTCCTTTGGCTCTAATACATTAGCTATATGCTGAGTCCCAGTGAACTGCTGACCTGGGGGTGGTCTTGGGGACCCCAACGGAGTAGAGGAAACCCAATGGGGCCAGTCTGGAGAAGAGGTAAATGGTGGCTGAGCCATGTAGCAGACACCAGGGGAAGCAGGATCACAGGGATGGGGGGTCGATGCTCCCGAGAGGTGAGAAAGGGGTCTCAGAGCCCTGTGCAATTTGGCAAGTGGATGCCAACAAGAGACCAAGACAAGAATCTGGTGGCATGTGGGGTCTGACATTGACCAAGCAGGTTCAGCATGGGGCATGGTAAACCCAAGTGGTGCTGAGCATAGGGTCCCGTTTTTCTATGGGGTGGGAACAGAGCTGGGTGTGGGTAGGAAGCTTAATTTTCCAAGTGGGGCACGCACCACCTCTACTTTGATCCTGTCCAGACCTGAGGCCCCCTGCTGGCCAGGGGTGTGTTTTAAATAAAGGACATTCTTTGAACCCACCACCCAACACCTGGCCACACCTACCTACAGATAACTGTGGATATAAAAATCTGTGAACTTTAAAACGAGCTTTAATTTGTTTTCCTTAAGTGCGTTTATTGATGTAAACAGAGCACATTAAGAGATTCCAGGAACAGACTATGGCTGGTACACTGGTTTTAATTCAAAGAAGAAATTACGACGCCAATGGCTTGGATGGACAGCAGCCTGGGGTGAGGGGAAAGAAATAGAAATATAAAGGCTCCCTGGTGACACCCCTTGGACCTGCTCTCAAATGCACACTCCCTATGGGAAGGCAGAGCTGTCAAAACAGAACCAATGACAGCAGTTAAAAACCATCCCAGACAGCTCTGTAGTCAGTCTGTCGCCAGGGACGCTTCATGCTCTCGGCCACACCCAGCCACAGGTGCATACATGTCCCTGGTCACCTGGGTCTGCCGCTGGAAATCAAAGATGGAATCACTTCATGGCACTACAGATCTGGAAAAATAAAAATCTCGGCTAGAAAGAATGTCTGATTTGGAGACTGTGGGAGGGCGAAGAGGAGTGGGGGGCTGTTTGGGGGCCGAGAGGCAAACACCCTAATTGCAGGTGAACGGTTTGTGGTTGTCTTTGGGGTCACCCATGGGATGCATGGTGTCCCCTCAGTGATCAGACAGGGCCTGCCAAGGGCCACTGACCATGCTTGAGGCCTGGCTGGACTACAGACCGAAACCTGGCTGTGAACAGGAAAGGCCCCTCTCCTCCTCCTTCCCTCTGAACGCTTTACACAGGATTTCCTTAATTTGTGCTTCCCTTTGGTTTGAAAGTCAAAAAGAAGAGGGAGAAGGGGAAGAGAAACATAATGGTTTTTGTCACTTGTCCAAAACTTAGAGAAAAGGTAAAAATGGGCATCAGACGTGTTGGCGGACGCCTCCTGGGCCTGATGTGGGTCACCTCACTGGGGGTGCGAAGCTCAGCACTCCTGGAACCATCACTGGCCGCTGGGAACTTTGCTTCTGTGTGGGAGATGTAGACAGGCTTTGCGGTGGAATTTTAGTTATGTCACACCTCAGAGATGGAAGCCCACCATATTGGTCACTGCTGCCAGTCATGTCGTCTCCATCTTTCTCTCCAGGTACACAATGTGTGTGCCAGTTCAGTGGACATCACAGGAAAAATAGCAAATTCTTAACTTACTCCATCTCCGAAGTTGAAAAAGATCAGTTACTAAAATAAACAATTTCTCAATTGTGTTCTGGTGGCCCTGGGCCCAGTGGCCGTGGCAGGGGCGTTGGAGGGGGAAGGGCCCCAGCTGAGTGAGGGGCTCACTCAGGACAGGCACAGTCAGCTTGGCTGAGCAAGGCTCAGAGTAAGGCGGCGTTCCTCACAGAAGAACACATCGGAAAAAGCTGGTCTTCTTCTGCTGGTCTGGTGTGATTTTGACTCCCTGGTTGCTCCCCTGGGGGCTGTTGCCTTCCTGAAGTCACAAGAGGTTTTCTGGGGTTATGGCTGAGCATTAGCACTATGTCTCTTAACCAATTAGCCAGCCAACCAAGGAAACCACCAACCAACCATTCATCTGCAAGTGTACCCATCCCCTCCTGTTTATTATCCCCCATCCATTCTTCCCCTTCCATCCAACCATCCAACTGCAAGTCTATCCATCTCCTACCCATCATCCATCCCTTCAACCATCAATAAATCCATCCCCTTCCAACCAACCACATGCCCATCTATCCATCCTTTCTTCCTCCCTTTCAAACTAACCATTTCTCTTATTCTATCCATCCATCCCCTTCCTATCAACCATCCATCTGTCCATTCCCTTCCATCCATCTATCCATCCAACCACCCCTTACCATCATCCATCTATCCAATTATCGCTTCCAAATGACAATTCACCTTTTGCAAACCCAGATATAATTTTTTCTACTACCCACCAACCCTTCCAACCACCATTCACTCAATGACTTACCTATTCATCCATCCCTTTCCATTCATCCCCTCAATACCTTTCCATTTATTCTCCCATCTCTTTTCTCTACTTCCTTCTCTCCACCCACCCTTCCCTCCTTTCTACCCCTACCAGTGGGACAACCAAAGGGCAGCAGACTCTGTCCCTTGGAATTTGGGGGTCTGGGGTGCTGAATTCAAGGTCCCAATTCCACTCACACCTGGATGGTCCCCATGTCTCTGTGCTAAGGTTCTGGCTTACCACTTCTCCCCGGTCCACGTTCCACTCTGCTGTGGGTGACATAAACTGGAAACCTTAACCTTGCCCACTCAAGCCTTACTGAAAACACACCAGTGCCCTACACTGTTTTCAGAGGACTGCTCCAAATCTGTCACCCAGCATTTGGAGCCTCTGCCAACTCTGGGAATGTAAATCTTCTTTTCTCCCATATCACCCTGTTTGGAAAGGTTCAGCCCCCTTTTCTTTGACTAATTCTCACCTTTCAGTTGTTAGGTAAAACCTGAATTTACTTAACAGTAACTCTGAGTGCCTATGCTGAGTCAGACACTTTTGTGGACACTGTGCATGCACTGGTGAGCAAGGGCCCCCACCTTGGGAAGCTCACACTGGAAAAAGAAATTATGTGGGTAAACAAAAAAGTGGGGATTTCCCACCACAGCGAGGAATGACAGAAAAGGCAGAGCAGGAGGTGGAGGTGTGCTTTGATGGCGATGTCAGAGACCTCATGAAGCAAGGCAGTGAGACCTAGGTCAGTCCAGGTGTGTGGTAAGCAAAGTAACTCCCCCAAAGACGTCTGCACCCTAATCCCTGGAACCTATGAGTATGGTACCTGACGTGGCAAGAGGGACGTTGCAGATGTGACTAAGGTGAGACGGGGAGAGCATGTGGATCATCCAGGTCAGCCCTATCTGATCCTGGAATCCTCAAAGGCAGAGAAAACTTCTTAGCTGTGGTCCAAGAAAGAGAGGTGATGACAGCAGGGTCCAAGATGGAGGAAGTGGTTCTAAGGCAAGGGATGCAGTGCCTTCTAGAAGCTGATAGGCAAGAAAATGGATTCTTCCCTCGAGCCTCCAAAATTGAATTCAGCCCTGCTGACACTCTGATCTGCGCATGGTGAGGCCCATTCAGACTCCTGACCTCCAGGACATTAAGATAATGAATGTGTGTGGTGTGAACTGTGAAGTTTATTACCAGAATTTGTTGGGGCAGCCCTAGGAAACTAATAAGGGGGGCACCCCAAGTGGAGGGGAAGGAAAGGCGAAATAAATATGGGGTGCTTCAAGAACAAGAAAAGGCCAGCATGGCTGGAGCACAGGAGGTGACACAGAAATAGCAAGGTGACAAGGTGAAGCAGGTGGGAGCAGCCAGTGCACAAGGCCCAGGCAGTGTGGCACAGTATGTGGAATCTGCTTTCAGTGCAATAGGAAGCACTGGGTCCCACTGAGGGGGAAAACGCCAGAGGTCTGAGAGTCGGGTGGGCACTAGCAGACCCTGGCTTTCTGTGACACTTTCAAGAGAGAAGAGGGGGTGGGCAGAGATGGCTGTACCAGTGATGAAAAGATAAACATGAACCTGCAACTGGTAGATAAGTCCTGGGGAATCTAATGAAAAGCACTGAAATCAGAGTCAACAATATTGTATTTTAAACTTCAAAGTTGCTAAGAAACTAGACTTTAATCTCAACACAAAAGAAACAATGTGACAGTGATAGAGGTGTCAGCTAATGCTACAAGATAATCATATTGCAGTATATTAATGTATCGAGTTAACACTATATCTCAAACCTACACTCTTGTAAACTTACACTAAATATAAACAAAAAGATGGTAGCAAATGGGTAGGAATTTAACTGTTGGTGATTTGCAATTCCCTTAAAAAAAGAGAGAAATCGTAAGAATTATGGCTGTGTACTTGAATGGCATTTTGTGCTAAATGAGCTACACATAGAATGCTGGGGAGCGTCACCTGATTGGGAAAGAGTGGCCACACTCACAACAGCATTTAGGCACTGAACATGCCCCAAGTACAGTCAAGATTTCAGACTCGACCAAGTAAGCACTAATTATGCTGAGTTAAAGACTAGGAAATGCTTGTGTGGTGAGCAAAAAAGTCAGAAATAAATGAAAGGGTGGGTGGGAGGGATTCAAGTAGGACCTCCTAGAGTTCTCAGAGCCCTGGGATCTACTAAGAAAGATCATAGAGCCATCACAACCTGCAGAATTTGGGGCTGGCAGGGGGAAAAAAGGCTATCAACCTGCTAGACTCATCAGGACAAGTGCTGCTGGGGGCTGTCATCCCCAGAGAAGGATGGAAAAGGCCATGTGTCCCTTACTAGCCACTGCATTCAGCAGGCAGGGCTTTGTCTGCCTGGACACAGCCTGGAGCTGAGCAGCTCTGTTCCACAGAGAATGAACAAAATAGATAAGCATGTCCAGGAGCCGATGCCCCAACTACATCTGCTACCTCTCCCTGGTCCCTAGCCACACCCTACTGGTCTGGCTGGGCCCTGAAACGCAGGATCTGCCCAGGGCTGAGTTACACCACTGAGGCAGAAAACAGCACCATTAGAGAACCATTCAGGGACTAGGAAGGACACACACTCACCAATTTTTTGTCCATTTTTGCTTTGATGTCTCTGGCGAGAGTGAAAAATGCCTGTGGAATAAGGATGTTATTAGTGCCCCAGCAGCAGGAAGCAGATGAGGGCTTGCTGGTTCCTGGGCACCACTACGGAATGGGTATGGTGGGAAGGCAGGGCAGTAGCCTCATCTGTCTAGCCCCATTTCCTACCCCCACCTTCCAAGACCACTACTTCCCCTGAGCCAACAACCCTGGGAAATGAATCAGCCTTGATTGGTCAGGGAGAACACTGAAGCCCAGAGGGACCAAGTGACTTGTCCCAAGGCATCCAGAGGTTAACTGACTAATCTGGAAGGATCCAGGAGAACCCATCCATAACTCCTGTGCTCTGCCTGCCCACTTTGTCCCTTTCCTGATGGTCGGGCAGGGCAGAGAGAAAGCCAAGCAGCTCTTTGGCCAAACAAGCTTCATTTTGGGTCCTTGCCTGGCAGAGAGCCTGGAAGGGCTGGAATGGGGTAAAAGGGTTGTCTTCCAGGGATGGTGAAGGCTCAAGCTGGCTTGACCCCAGGCTGCTGCCTCTGTTGCAGCTTAACCCTTTCTTCCCTTTCCTTGTCTGCTCTTTCCATGAGCACTTATAAGCCACACCCTAGGCCCTGGGCCTCACACAGAGATGACTTGGCCTTAGCACTTGCACATGAGGGGCTCCTTGTTTGGTGGGAGGGGCGGAGTCTCAGCAAACACCTACATGACGTGGAAAGTTCTATTGTGGAGGGGGTACAGGGGTGCTGGTCACCCCAAGTGGTGGGCCTAAGGGTCTACGGATGGTGGAGGCTTACTTGGGGAAGGCCACTTGGGCCAGGCCCTGATGGAAAAGGGGGTATGAGGGAAGGGACCATAAGGAAAGGCTTGGAGGTGCCCTAGGATGAAGAGTGGTGGATGAGGCCTGATCTGTGGGCTGCACACATGGTTGGGGCCTGCTGGGGAGGGCTTCCAAGCCAGGCATGGGGGGATGAGATTGGGAGTGACATGGATGATATGTTTTAGAAAGGTCACTGGGGTGGTGGGAAGAAGGGGAAGGTAGGTCAGCTGCAAGGCTGGCATTGACTGTGGAGAGGAGAGGGTGGCTTGGGCCTAGGCTTAGCCAGGGCTCCCTACTGCATATGGACTTGTGACAGGGACCTGCCTGTGTGGGTGGCATGGCCCAGAACACCTACCCGATGCTGGGCCTGGGTGCCAGCCAGCTGGGACTCTCAGTTTCCCCATCTGCAAAACCCTGCCTACTTCCCAGGCCTCCGAGAGCCAGTGAGATAATGTCCTAGGTGCCCAGCTGAGGCTTGCACCTGCTGACATCAGAACATGGGGCAGGGAAGAGGCTGGGGGATAGGGGTTAATACTCAGGGCCAGCTGGGCATCTCAAGTAGCTTGGCAAATGGCCCTGCCGGGAAGTGCCTCTTGGCCAGATGGCCGACAGTACAGCCCATAGCCTGTGGCCAGACCCTGCGGCAGAGCTTCCTTGGAGAGTGTAGATCAACCCTCAGCCAGAAGGGGCTGGTGCTGTGGGCCTGGGACTCACATTCTCCACATTGATGTTGGCCTTTGCACTGGTCTCCATGAACTTGATTCCATAGTCCAGGGCCAGCTGTAAGGGAGACATACATATGCACATGCATCAGCTGCCAGGTGCCCCTGCCCCCCAGGAAGCACCCTAAGGTGGGAACAGTGATGGGTAGAGGGGCCTGGCTCAAACCATGGCTCCATCCTCTGCTCCCTGTGGCCTCGATGGGTTCCCATGAGACACCATGAAGGAACAGGCATAGCACAGCCCAGGAGCCCTCACTGCTTGCAATCTTTAGCCCGAAGCCCAGCTGGGCATGTGTTTCCCACTCTCTCTTCCCATGGCATGTGTCCCACTGGGGCAACCAACTTTGCCCGGCAAAATCCTGTATCCTGGGACCCCCAGTCTTGGACAAGCTGGGATGGTAGGTCATCTTATGCTCATGAAGATTCTGAGGGGTTTAGCGAGCAATCAAGGAACCCTGTGGGGCACGAAAAGCTGGCCTCCATGCAGGGAACCCTAAAATCCTGAGGTCTCTCTGCTCTGAGGTGCGTGGCAATGCCAGGCCCAAGCTGGCCACCATGCCCACCTTCTCTCCCCGTTCCTTGGACACTTGTCTCTTGTCGTTCACGTCACACTTGTTTCCAAGTATCATCTTTTCAACATCTGCAGAAGCATGCTGCGGGAGAAGACAGACAGAGGAGGTGAGAGGTGCAGTTAGACTGGCCCACAGGCCAACTTGTGGCCTGACCCACGAAATCAGAGTGGTAGGGTCAGGACTGCTAGGCACACCCTTGTGTGGATGACAAGCTGAAGCCCAGAGAGGCTGAGTAGCCTGTCCCATGTCACAAAGCCAATGCCAGGGTTCTGGCTGCTTCTCTGACCAAGTGCATGCGTTCTGGCTGCTAAGGATGGCTTCTCCAGGGGCTGCAATAACCAGGGTCCTGTGTCTGTCCCTGGGTTCCCGGTGGGGTCTAGGGGAAGTAGCCCTGCTCACCTTCCTCTTTTCCTCCCAGGTTCCTCTGCAGGGGACCCCAGCTGCTATCCTGGGAACTTCTACCCTACTCCAGCTCACTCTGGGCTCTGGAAATGGGTCATGCCTGGGGTGATGGCAGCTCTGGATGTTTTGCCATCACCTGGCATTCCCTTAACTCTGCCCTCGCACCTGAAAATGGCACCTCTGCCCCACCCGCTAACCCCCTCCTCACTGCAGTGGCCCTGGCATCCTCAAGGCCCGAGGCACTGGATGGGACCTTCTTGCTGCAGCTCAGACCTGATCTCACTAAAATGCCCTGCATGGCTCCCTGCCTAACTTCCTGCCAACTGGAAGGCATTCTCGCCTGATGGCCAGAAAAAGAGCTTCCTCAAAGACCACCATGAGTGTGGGCAGTTCTTCCTCCTCAGCCAGAAACAGCCTACTGACAGCAAGTGCCGAATCACTGGGGAGCAGGCCCAGTGCAACTGCTCATAACCATTGGGCAGGCAGTGAGTGACCTTCTGCTGTGGCTGTCTAGAAGGGTAAAGTCTTCTGGCCACACCTCAGACCTGACACTCCACCTAGTGAGTCATCAAAAGCTGCAGGCACCTCTGTCCAGGATGGCTTTGGAGTGAGATAAGCAATTTGGGGAGCAGAAAGGTGGTGACACTGGCTTTGGAACGGGGAGTTGGGGCTGGCCACCTTCCCCGCCCTTCATGGTTCAAGGTCTCTCTTCGAGCCAGCTGTGGTCTAAGTGCTGCTGGCCTGAACATGGTGAGCTCACCCCAGCTCACACCCCACTATGCTGTAGCTCAAAGTACACCTGATACAGCTTCTCACCACACCCTCCAAAGACAAGGGTCATGCCAATTCTAGAACTTTTCTTTTCTAGAAAGCACCAAATGCTCACTGAGAGCTTGGGTATCACTTCTCTTATGACCAAGATATCACCAAACTGAACAGCTCAGGTGGGGAAATGGGCCACTCTCTGACCAGGCTAGGCCAGCGTGGTCTCTAAGGTCGACCGTCTGGGTTCCAGTCCCTGTTCTATCTATGTCCCTCACTATGGGGCTCTGGACAAGTTCCTTGTGGGTGTCTCTGTGCCTAGTGATCTCATCTGTAAACCAGGGGGCTTCAGGGTGAGAGCTGAGGAGAGGACAAGATGGGAAGTTTCTCTCAAGCCTTACCTCCTCAATGTTCCGAATCCAGTTCCGGATGTTGTCAAAGGACTTCTCATTGGTGATGTCATAGACCAGCATGATACCCTGAGCAGAGGAAGAAAAGAGATGCGCTCTGGACAAGCTGCGAGTTCTCTGAGGGGGAAACCCAGGACGCAGGGCAGCAAGGACCCTGACATGACACCTCTCCCCACAACTCTCTCCTCTCCAGCTCTGGGGCTCTTCTTCTGCTGGGCTCCAGCACCAGCCTATTCCTGGTCTCCCAGGCTCCAGTCCTGTGCCCTCAGCCACCAAGGTGACCCTTCATCCCTAGACCAGACCCTAACATATCCATGCTCACAAACGACCTTGCAGGCTCCTCACTGCAGGCAGGGTAAGTACGGCCCACGTGTCCCGGCAGACCCCAAGGTCCTGCCAACCTCCCAGCTTCACATCCTGCAGCTCCCCACCCTATATAGTTCCACAGCCCTGGTGCCCACTGTGCTCCCCCATGCCAACCCTCTGCTGTGCCTGGCTTCCTCCACATCCTCACTCATCCCCCTCCTTTGGCCCAAATCACCTCTCGGTTCAGTCAATGCCACCTCCTCGGGGTGCCCCAGCACTGCCCCTCATCTGGCAAGTTCTATGTGCCAGGGACTGGAGTGGAGTCTCCCTAAAGCCTCATAGGCCCGGGTCAGATGGTCCTACCATTCCCACTCTGCAGATGGGGAATCTGAGGCTGTGGGGTAACAGGGCTAAGTCCCTGCCTCTGGTTCCACGAAAGTGAAGGACACAACTGAGTTCTGAATCTAGGAGGTCTGATACTGACATCCCTGTGCCTTCCAGTGACCCCACCAGAGCAGGGGCTGGCTTCAAGCATGGGCTGAGCAGCACTGAGGCCCAGTGGTTCTATAACCAATATGTGCATGCCTGTGTACGGTCCATAGGTCCCTAAGAGCCACAGAGTGACCCTGCCTCCACCTGAGCCCATGATTTTACCATCACTGTGACAGGCAAATATCCCCATTTATTAGAGGAGAAACTAAGGTACAGAGAGAAGTGACTTTTAAGATTCAATATCAGCTCAATGGCGCGGCTCAGTGGTTGAGCACTGACTTATGAATCAGGAGGTCACAGTTCAATTCCCAGTCAGGGCACATGCCAGGGTTGCTGGCTTAATCCCCAGTTGGGGTTGTGCAGGAGGCAGCCGATCAATGACTCTCTCATCACTGATGTTTCTATCTCTCTCTCCCTCTTCCTTCCTCTCTCTGAAATCAATAAAAACATATTAAAAAAAAAAAAGATTCAAGCCCAGGTGGGCTAACCCTGAAGGAGCTGATGACACTGGCTCCTTCAGGAACCTATCTTGGGCCCTCCTCAGGACCAAGCACACTCAGGCTACCCTTGGTTGGTCCCCATGTTGCTCCAGACATCTTGAGGGGTACCCACAGAAAACCAGCCTGTAGTGCCATTGCAACTCCCCTGTGCAGCCTAGCATCTGGGCTCCAAGGCACACAGCCTAAAGCTGTCCTGCCCAGGTCTGGCTTGCTCCAATCCCTCATACTACCTGCTCCCAGGGCCCAGCTCTGCATACACAACCTCTGGTGTAACCAAGACCTTGTCTCTGAGGTGGCCTGAGTTTCCAGAGTAAGAATATGAGTGACGTGCCCTGGGCAGGGAACCTTGGGGGTGAGGGAGTGACACCAAGGAGACAGGGCAAGAAAGCCATAGCACTTCCAAATCCCCACTATGACCTTAAGGATATGCAGGGGCCTTATAGCATACCACTGCCCTGGCCATGACCCCTCAAAAATACCATTTGGGGCCCTCATTCCAGGGTCTCCTGGGGAACTATACAGAGACCATTGACAAGAGGCCTCAGAGGAGATTTTAGGGAACTTGGAGTCTACCTCGACCCAGTCAAGGCCAGCATGAGCAGAAGACACTGGTGGGCAGACACTGAGTCAAGTATAGTAAGGGTCTCTGCTCAGCAGCTACACTCTTGCTACCAGGGGCAAGAATGCCACAGGGCTGTGAGGCCTTTACACCTTGACCCAGGGACTGGCCTCTCTGATGGCCTAGGATTCTCACTGCCACCATGAAGTTGGCACCATGTGCCAAGATTCCAAGGTCCTAGATTTTTACCTATAAGGTAGTGGTAGTGGGGGGGGAGGGGGTGAAGAGGGCAGTGGATAGAGCTCTCTATCAGGAAACAGTAGAAATACCTGGAAAACATGGTGTCACCCTATTCCAGCTTCTCCCTAAAACTCCCCTTGGGGCTCCCAAAGTCCAACTGGGCATAGCTCCCCATAGCTGTTTATAAGTTCACAATGGGACACTAGACATCCAATGCTCCCATTTTTGAGACCCCATGGTCTAGTACCACACGGACAGAGAGGATGATGGGGCAGCAACAGTGGCAATGTTCTCTGCACTGTCCTGTAAGGTTACTGCTGGGGCACCTGAAATGTGGACGATGAGACTGTGGAGCTGGATTTCCTATTTTAACCACTTTAAATTCAAATAGCCACACGTGGCTAGTGGCTTCTGTATGGGTTAGTGCAGGTCTAGGAGGATTACAAGCCACAATCATCTTGGAGCTGGACAGTGCCTTACAGATGGCTCAGTCCAGCCTGGTCAGGGGTGGGCCGATATGTGGGTGCTGAAGAACCTTCTAGGACCAGCCCAGCTATGTACTCTCTGCATGAACTTAAGCCAGGCATGCAATGGTGCCAAACCTCAGCTTCCTCATCTGTAAACAGGAATAACAATGGCATCCACACCCAGGGAAGTCAGGGAATTATGGTTGAGACCTGGGCTCAGTGCCTGACACAGGGTAGGGCTTGAAGGGGGCGGTGTAGGGTGTGCTATTTCAGCCTAGAGAAGGACAGGGCCTACTTGAGGCCACACAGCAGAAGATCCCCTAGGACCCCAGTGCCCTGACATCCATGCCCCACCAGAACACAGCAAGGTGAGGGGAAAGTTAGTAAATTAATTTTAATGAGGAGAGCTAAAGTTGCAATCCTTGTGATTGAATTTCTATTATGTTTCAGACGCTGTGTGGGACACTCTTAAATACTTAATGCTTCCATTCATTTCTGCAGTTCACCAGCATTTCCTGAGCTCCCACCTCATACTCAGCACAGTCCCAGGCACGGGGCATATGGCAGTGACCAAGACCTGGTTTTGCCCTCATGGAGCTTTTGGCCTAGTGGAGGAAACAGATGTCTAAGCAGTTAAATGATAGGATGCACCATGGAAAGGACAGGGTGTGGTAGGATCTTGAAATGGAGAGCTGGTCATCTACCCTCCCAGCTGCCTGGGACATAGTCCTGTTCTCTGTTCCACTTTGCAAGTAAGGAGATGGAACTCAAAGGGTGATCCAGGGTGCTGAGCCAGGTCCCAGGCATCTGTGTCTGCTCCCCCTGGCCCCTGAGCACCCGCTTTGTACATACCTCACACATGCATGACCTACTCAGGGCCCTCGTGGGGAGGAACCTGGCCCATTCCAGGTCTCCCCCCGTATCCAGTTCAAGCCTGGCCTGGAGAAGGCTCTCGGTAAAATATTTGAGGGATGACAAACCAGTCTTCTGATCACGTCACCCTGTCTCAGCCACAGCCAACAGCCCAGAGCAAGTCAGCTCCTGGACCATCTTCAAGTTTTCGGTAGCAAATTCCATAGAGACTGACGCAGGCCAAGTGAACGCTCCTAAGTGTTGGGGCATGCCATCTCCGATTTCACTGACCTCACCTGGAAGAACCGGCTTCCTGTGTCTTCTTTCATTCCCAAAGAATTAGGTTTCCTTAAAACCTGCATTGTCTCTGAAGCCAGAAGGGGATGTACGTATATGGGGGAAGGGCACAAAGCCTTTTCCTAAAGCCAACCCCCCAAGAGCCAGATGATGGGGGTCCTCACAAACAGCCAGGTTTTGGCATCCAAGCAGTGACTTTCACTTTTACTTAAAAATAAACAACCAACAAAAAAACCCCAACACAAATCCATACCATTGCACCCCTATAGTAGGCTGTTGTGATCGTCCGAAACCGTTCCTGGCCGGCTGTGTCCCTAAAGACAAGAAGAAGGGATATTAATGATGCTGCCACAGTGAGAATGAGGGGCATTTACCCGGGATGGATACCTGGCTTGCTTTCTTTTCAAAAAAAAATCTTCAACCAAGGATATTTTTTCCATTGCTTTTCGGGAGGGGGGGGGAGAGAAACATCAACATGAGAGAGATACATCGACTGGCTGCCTCCTACACAAGCCCCAACCAGGGCTGGGGATTGAGTCTGCAACTGAGGCACGTGCCCTTGGCCAGAATTGAACCTGGGACCCTTCAGTCTGCAGGCCAACACTAACCACTGAGCCAGACCGGTTAGGACTGGATGCCTGGCTTTCTTATGGGTCAACTCTGATTCACTCTCCTGCTATGAGCAATATCCCTTATTCTCCCTATTCTCAGAGAGAAGGACACTGTGGCTTAGAAGGGTTAAGAACCTACTGAGGTCTCCCAGCTTGGGACACAACAAAGCCACCTCCTCTGTTTTCTGGGAATTCACCCTGGAGTTCCTGTGTCACAGAAGAGCCACGGTTGGATGTTATTATTTGTGAAGATCTGGGACCACAAGTGTGGAAGGGGCTGATCATGTGGCTTTGGAACATAGCCCTCATTGGTGGGCTAAGCCGGGTGACCTCAGTGGGGACTCAGGACGCACTTTCACACCATCTCAGTGGAGGCCAGGGAGAAAGTCCTCCCTCAATGACAGGCCTGTGCCCAGCCCAGCTCCTTGCATGCAAGGTATTCCGTGCTTGGCTTAAAGGTGACTTAACAGATCGGTGCAGAGCCAGGGCCATGTCTTTTGTCTCTGGACCCAGGGCTCCTCCTACAACTCTGTACCCCACCATCTCCCAACCCTGGGAGGGATCTGCATGCCTAGACTTAGCCTCGTGTGGAACTAAGCAGAGCTTCTGATGCCAATAGCAGGTGACATTTGTGGTTAATTTATTTTCAATCATGGCCTAGAAGTTTTAAGAAAGTCATTGAGATTGCTAACAGCAGAAGCAGGAAGACAGGAGGAAAGGAAAGTGAAACTCTGCTTGCTGGTAGTGTCACTTTGGACTTGGGCACCAAGGCTGCTGGGCAGCATAAGTTGGAAGTGGAGGAACTTGTATGGATTATAACTTACAAAGCAGCCAAAGCTGACAGACTAGGAGCTCTGTAGGATGGGCAAGGCTTTAGGCCTCATCCAGATATTGGTTCTGAAATCGGATTCAGATGAGAACACCGCTGAAGTTGGTGGTGACTGTGAAGCAAGCTGGGACGATGCTCATGCTGAAATTTGAGGATGGGGGGTTCGAGCTGCAGGGGGAAGGGGGTAGCTTTATAGCCTATCTCACAGCACTCCCTCCCACCCACAGGCGCTCTCCTGGACTGAAAGGATGGTGCCACCCTACAAAAAAATAACTTTTATTTTGCTCAGGGATCTTGCTTCCTTGCAAGTGATGTGGCTGCAAGACACGGCTCCCCTACATCTCTCTGACCACCTGAGCTCAGCCCAAAGCCATAGCTCCCAGACCAGCATCAGTGCCAGGGACTCACACTTCTCTAATTTTATGTGGCATAGAAGTCAGCCCCAGGTGAGGCCTGGCCTCAGCTTATTTTTGGCTCTGGGGTTTCAGATCTGCCTGTTAGGAAGTGAGGCCTGGGTTGCCCCAGAGAGAAAAGAGGAAGCAATGTAGGCCTTCCTCTGTGAGCTGATAGGCTCAGAAGGAAATGCCGGCCAGGGCATCTTGCCCTCCTGGCAGCCTCTACCACCGCCAGGCACAGAGGGCTCTCTCCAAGTTCAACAGGAGCAGGCCACTCTGAAGCCCGGAACCAGGCTGTGCACACTGAAACACTGAGTTAGTGGGGACCTGTAGCTATGTCCCCAGAAGGTGCTAACACAGACTTTAGCCTCAACAGCCAGCAGAGCACAGTTCATGAAGCTTCTGAAGAAAGTGTTTAGGCTGGGCACAAAGAGATGGAGGCAGCAGTCTCAGGGAGTGGGAGAGGACACCAGGGGCTTCTGCTTGAAGTATTCTCCAGGTGAAGAAGGGAATGACTCTTACCATATCTGTAGTTTAATTCTCTTGCCATCGAGCTCTATGGTCCTAATTTTAAAGTCAATTCCTGATAAAAAAGAAAAAAAAAAGCACATCACTATCAGCCCATTTCCCAAGCTGCGTCTGAGGTGGGCACCTCCAACCTGTGCAGGCAACAGCTGCCATGGCTAGGACTGGGCACATAGGATTTTAGAATCCTCACAACAAATCAGGAAGCACCTGGAGAACTTTCTCCTCTCAGGAAAGGGGAAGCTGAGGCTCAGAGGGCAGACAGAAGATACCCAGAGTGAATCTGGCAACTAGCAGAGCTGGTGGGCAAACATAGGTAGCTAGGTGCCAAAGCCTTGTTCTCTTACCTCCCTCAACAGACAGCCTTAAGGAATGTGCCCAGGAGGGCCCTTTGGAGGCCAGAGACTCACACTTCCCACCATCTCGCCCCTGGCCCTCCAAGCACCCAGGGCAATAGGCCCCAAAATACCCCTGATACAGGTAGGCTCAAGCTTTTGTACATACTCTGTTCCTTCTCTGTGGTGGTCCCCACCCTGCCCACCTATCGGCCTGGCAAACTTCCCTCTCCTTTAAGAGCCATTTTAAGGTCACCTCCCAAGAAGCCTTCCAGATCCTGCCCTCTTCTCTCCCATCCACCTGGGCTTCAGCCCCTTTACCCAGCACCAGGGTGACCTCTCAACATCCTCAGCTGCCCTCCAGACTCCCACCGTTGCTCCCTTAGTCCCTTCCCTAGCTTCTAAAAAACACAAACTCAACCACATCACAAACCTAACCTGCTCCAAACCCTCCAGTGGGTTTACCAGTAGATGAATGGATAAACAAAATGTGGTCTATGCACATTATGGAATACTACTCAGCCATGAAAAGAAACGAAGCACTGACACACACTACAACATTGATAAATCTTTAAAACACCATGCTGAGTGGAAGAAGTCAGACACAAAAGGCCATACAGTGTACGATTCTATTTATATGAAATGTTTAGAACAGGCAAATCCAGAGAAACAGAAAGGAGATTAGTAGTTGCCAGGGGCTATGAGAGGAGATGGTGTCCCATGGGTAGGGGGTAGGGTGGTGGTGTGACTAAGGGGTTTGGGTCTTCCTTTTGTCACAATAAAAATGTCCTAGAGTCGATGGTGGTAGTTGCACAACTCTGTGAATAGAGTAAAAGCCACCAAATTATACACTTTAAATGGGTGAGGTGTAGGGTTTGTGAATTATAGCTCAATAAAGCTGTTGCAAAAACCCAAAACACATTCCCATCACTTCGCACCACACCTTTTGCCGCAGAATAAAGTGAAAACAGTTGCCTAACCTAGTCACCTTTCAGCATCCACAGCTATGCCCTCCTCTTCAGCCACATCTTGGCCACACTGCCCACATGGCTGTTTCCTAAGCATCCTAAGCATACTCTGGCCTCAGGCTTTTACTCTTGCTCTTCTCTCCCTTGGAATAGTCTTTCCTTCCATGGTCAACTGGCTTCCTCCCCTCCCTTCACTTAGGTCCCTGCTCAAGTCACCTCCCCTGGGGAACCTTCCTAACCATCCTTATTCTCTCCCCTACCTGCTTTTTTTTCTTCATGCACTTATCCCTGACATTGTCTATTTGTTTCCATGAACATTAGAAGCAAAATCTGCCGATTTGAACGGCCTGTGTGAGGGGAAACAACAAAACCCAGCCCTTGCCTCTGTGAGTTTGTTCTAAATCTCTGCCTGTGAAGCCTTGAGGCTCAGGCCTGACTTGAACCCTCAGAACCCATGACAGCAATGCTAATTCCATCCCTGCCTATCTCAGGATCTATCATGGGGACCAAATAGAATATAGGCCTGCACCTGAACTGTGCCCACTAGACCATAAACTCCAGGAGGCAGGGGCTCAAAAGTTTTATAGCCACAGTGTGGAGGCGAATGAATATGTACTTTCTAGAAGCCAACTATCCAGTCCTACACACACACCTTGACTATAGGCCTTGTTACAGTTCTGCTTCCCTCTGATTCATTCAAGTCATCTCTCCAGCCCCCATACCAAGGTGGATGCCTGGCATGCAGCAAGCATCAGGGAAAGATGACTGAATGAAAGAATTAAGAGCAATGGGTGCTGCATGGTTTACACAGAACTTTCCCCTGTCATCTGTCTCCCTGAATAAATGAATGGAGTCCCGGGGGAGGGGCCTGAGCCACGCTGGGGAGAATCAATTCCAGTAGCCACAGGGCGAAGTTCACAACACAATCGATGGAGCTTACAAGAAGAGCCTTTGGCAAAACATAATCTGGGCAGAAAATGAACAGCCACTTAATCCCTGATCTATAAAGAAAACCCAGAGGTACACTCACTGCCAATGGAAAATCCCCTTTATGCATTAAGTTGCATTTCAGGAATAAGCAGCCCAGTGACATCCCATCCTAAACACCTCTCCACCCCCATTGCACCCCCCGGGGCCTATGAAATCAAGAAGCACCATTCAGTCGGTAGAGTACCACAGCTCTCTGTCCTTTTCTCCTCCTGGGTTTTATTAACACACCAAATTTAATTAGGAAGTGTAAACTTTACAAGGCCTAAGAATTATGAGGCTATAACTTCAAGATCAGAGTAAATTAAACTTTCCTAGAAGACACAGGCCTGCAGGAAGGCTTCAAGTGTCATGAGGCAAAAACAGAGTGGGAGAGTGAGATCCTGGGTTCAAGTGACACCTCTACCTTCCCAGGTGACCTCTTCTGCAAGTGGAGACCAACCTCCTCAGAACCCTAAAGTGCCAGCCTGGATTTTCTGGTCAAGAATCAGAAACCAAACAACAAACCCACCCTTGAACTGATCTTACTAGCGCTTGTGTTGAACAGGAAGTTTCTGATATAGTACTGGGAAACTGAGATCTGAGTTGAGTGACCCACAGCTTGCCAGGTGTTAACATCACTTCCTGATTGGTGGGGGCACAAGGGTTATACCAAAGTTTGACCTTGGAATAGGAATCAGAAACATCTTTGCTCTGGGGAGGACTGCTATCACTACAGGAACCATTCTACTTCCAGGCAGTGGAGACAATTCATGGTATAGTTCTGATCCTCAACCACCCAGGGCACAAGCAAAGAGATCATCACTCCTAAACAGGGCTAGGAAAGGTGAAGTGATTGTTCAATAGTGAACAAAAGCTAGAAATCAGGCATGAAGATTTCCTTTACTTTGCACCTGGCACCTAAGTATTTTGCAAAGTGCAGCTCCTGGAGGAGGGAAATCAGCAGCTTATTGTAGGGTTCAGGAGATAACCTGATTGGGTTAAAATTACACAGGAGTAAGGCAGGGCCTGTTCCCTACGTTTTCTCCATTCAGTAACAATTCCTGGGCTTGGTAAGTGTTCTTCCACTTCCCCACTGCAGAGTAAAGCTGCATAGATGGGTGTTACTCCCAGGTCAAAACTTCTTACATGACCAATAGCTATTTTTGTGGCATGGGGAGAAGTCAGCTCCACTTTTGTGGCTATCAGAACTGAAAAGCATCAAGTCAATTCTGTTCAACCACAATGTGGGCTGGCCGTGCAGAAAACGCTGTTCTGCAAAGTGACAACCGGTGTCCTGGGCCTAATGATAGGGAAGTTAGGGCTGTCTGTGGCAGCGGCTGATTTTGGTTTCTCACTGAAGCTTTTATCTAGCATTTCCTCGGGGATGACAGGTCCAGGGAAGGCAATTGTCACTTGCCATTGCTGTGACCCTTAAGTGGGATAGCAGGCAAAGCAGGGAAAGACTGTGAACTCTCACCATTCCTTCTAGGAGAAATTCACCCATGGGGCAGAGGGGTCTTAAATCCTGAATATTCCAGAGGAAAGAGCTGAAGAGATCTGGGTTACAGTCCTGGCTCCAAGGTGGATCAGCTGTGCCTTGAGTTTTGGGTTCAGACACACATGGACTCAAATCCCATCTCTGTCACTTGCAGACTATGACCTTGGGCGAGTCCCACACCTCCCTGAGCCTCAAATTCCTCATCTGTGAGATGGGCTCATAACAGACCTAACACAGAGGACTGGAGAGTGTGATAATGAACATACAGCGCCTGGACACAATAAATTCTTAATCAGGTTAGATGTCACGGGTCTTTTCCCACGGCCAACTCCCTATGCCTCAGTTTCACTTCTGCAAGATGAGGACCCTAAAAGAACAGCTTCAAGGGCTGCTGTGAGGACCCAACGAGATGACGGGCGCCAAGACCGCAGCCTAGGACATATATTCCCTGAAAAGGGGGCTGAGGGTTGTGGCCTCAGTTTCCGCATCTGCAAAATGGGCACTTGATCCCCTGCAAGGGCCAGGAACCCCCGAACAGCAGCGGAGACGGCTGCTCTTCTCCGCTCCGAACCCCTCAGATCCCTGTGGCCGTCCAGCCCAGTCGCTCCCTCAGCCCCAGCCTCTCAGGGGCGCGCCCAACCCGGGCCTCCGGCGACCCCGGCCGCTCCCTCGCCCCTCTACCTATGGTGGAGATGAAAGTGGAGTTGAAGGCGTCCTCGGAGAAGCGGAACAGGACACAGGTCTTCCCCACCCCCGAGTCCCCGATCAGCAGAAGCTTGAACAGGTAATCGTAGGTCTTCGCCATATTACACTCTCTCCCCGACGGGAAGTGCGGCCAGCGCCTCGCCACTGGCCGCTGGCCCCGTCCATCAACGCCCAGTCCGCCTCCCATTGGCTCCCAGCCTATTGCACGTCACCGTGACCGATGCCCGCCCCGCGCCCCGCCCGTCGCGGGGAGACCTGGGGAAGGGGCGAGCTGGGCGCGGAGCCGGAAGCGGCCCGAGAGCCTCGGTCATTGGCCAACGCTCGGGACAGGGCGAACTACGATTGGCCAGCGGTGAGGAGTCTAGGGGCTTCAAAAGAAGACCAAGGCAAGGGGCGTGGCATCCTGTGTCCCCGCTTTCTTCCATGACTTTAGGGAAGCCCCGCCTCACCCCGCGAGGAGGGGGAGCGCTGGGAGCAGCGCCAACGGCTCTGCGCCCCCGCAACCCGGGGCGGGGCCTGGGGAGCTTGCGCAGACGCTCCAGGGAAACCGTTAGGCGCCAGCAGAGGGAGCACGCGCGTAGGGTCTCTGGCTCCCGCCTTCTCGGCTCGCGCAGGCTCAGTAGGCGCCGGGAAGAGCGCGGGAAGGCGCGACGGCTTTGGCGGTGTCATCTGGAGGTCTCCGCTTCGGGCCAGGGGAATCCGAAGAGGAAAGGAGAGTAGGGGCCTCGTCACAGTCGAAGCGAGGCGGTCCCCCCGCCCCCCCCCCCCCCGAGGCATACTCCGGAATCTCAGCGCTGGACAGGAGACCTATTTAAAAATACCCAGGCCTGCACCTGAGCTCGCGGGGACAATTCAGGACTGCCTTCGGACCTAATTAGAGGTTAGCCAGGACATTCTCTGCCTCCAGTTTTACTCTGGAGCTTAACCTGCCCCAACCTAGTCAGTCCTCTGGGGCTCAGAACCCGCCCAGTAGGTTAGGATAGTGAGAATTACATTTACTATTTAGGAACGTTGGTTGTGTGCCCGCCAGTGGTGGAAACAGTTACTTAAAAAAACAAAAACGTTTAATCCCCACTGCAACCCACTGTTTAACCACGTTTTATGGTGGAAAACAGGCCAGAGAGGCTTCAGTGACTTTCCCAGGCCCCAAAGTGGGAAGTTGAATTTTGAATTCAGACACAAAAGCTGCAGAAGCCGAGATCTTGATCACTAGGGTTTCCTGCTTCGCAGAGACAGGCCCTGCTCCCTGCATGGCCTCACCGCTTTGCGTCACTCTAGGCCATCAGAGTGGCCAGATCTTCCAAGAGTTGGCCTCCGGTTCTCCTCCCTTGCACTTCAGCCCATTCTGTTAATCTTGTTTAGGAAAAGCTTCAACCAGAGCCATAAACCACTTTGTAGGTTTCAGTCCCCGTGGTATTTGATACTGTTGACCACCTACTCTGGCAATTCCTTTTCTTGGCACTTTCCCATTTTATTGGCCTGTTTCTTCACCTGCTACCCACATCTCCCTTTCTTGGGATGCTGCTTGTCTCCCTGTGTTCCACCCACACTTCATGGGACTGGGGTTCCCTTGCAGTCTTTAAGGGGGTTTCTACTTGTCCCCTAGATGTCCATGTGCCCCATGGTTTTCTTCCTATCTGCACTTTCTGGGTGATCTCACTCACTCCCCCTGTAGCTTCTAGTATCTCTCCACACTGGTGATTCTTACTTCTTAGAGAATCCAGTGCCCAGGCATCTCTCCATGTCCAACTGCTTTCTTAGCATCTGCCTTTGGATTTGTCAAAAATCCTTCAAATTCGGCATGTCCACAACTGACCTCATCTTCTACTCATGGTAGCTTGCCCTTAAGTACCTTCTAGCTGAAACGTAAGTTGTCTTAGATACTTTTCTTTCATCTCGTACATCCTGGTTCTCAAGGATGTTCTAAGTAGCTCTTGAACCTTGCTCTTCTGTTTCCATGGCCCCTCAGATCATCACATCTCCCACTGGTCTCCCCGATCATTCTCTAATCCAGATTCCACCCTGCAGGGTGCTCATTCTAAAACACCTAATATCCACCCATGGTCTATGTGCAGGATAAAGTCCTCACAACCTGGTCCTAACCTCACCCTGTGTTCCACCCACACTTCATGGGACTGGGGACTCCCTAAGAGCTGAGACAGTTCAGTATAATAAACATTGAACATCTGTATTAAGTGCTGAAGCACAAGGATGACTAAAACAGTATTCTGAGATTAGATTATAGCCAAAGGGGGTGGGAAGGAGGGAGAAGGAACTTCAATCTAGTAATGGTAGGGCATTTAGAGGAGGGGATTATATTTTGATATTCTCATCTACCATCTAAAGTAAAGTAGTTCAGTGTCAGCTCAGTGTTGAATAGCAGGAAATGTTTTCAATTGTACTTGGTAACAAAACATGGTTTGCATACTGCACCAATGTTTTAAAGGCTTTCATTTCTCTTTTTGATTCCCTAGCTCCCTTCCCCAAGATTAGATCTTGAGGCAGATACCAAAGCAATTCAGGTAAACTGCAGTCATCTTTGACACTTAAGTTCCCTGCTATCCAGTCAGCTAAATCTTAAGATTACTTCCTTCAATCACTTCTTCCTTCTTATCCCATGGCAAGTACTACCCTGGATAAACTGAAACATCTTTCTAACTGGTCTTCCTGCCTCTAGTATATCCCCATTTTAATCCTTCCTGAAAATGAATGCTAAGTGGATTTTCCTAATGTCAGTGGCTCTCCACTCCTTATCAAATTATTTCAGGCTCTCATCAAGGTGGATTAGCCTACCTTCCAGCTCTCCTATTTCTTTCCTTTATATATGTCAAGTACAGAAAACCTTTCCCAGGCAGGCCTGTGGTTTCCTAACTGAAGCAACAGGGACCATCTTTCTTGCTCCTATTTCATGTATTAATATCCTGCTCATTCTTCACAGTCCGGCTCAGGATTGGGGATAACAAAGGACAGAAGCCTTTGAGTTACTGAGGCAAAGTACTCTCACCG
The DNA here is from genome assembly GCF_964146895.1 of Miniopterus schreibersii. Classification (NCBI taxonomy): domain Eukaryota; kingdom Metazoa; phylum Chordata; class Mammalia; order Chiroptera; family Miniopteridae; genus Miniopterus; species Miniopterus schreibersii. The sequence goes on along the minus strand of NC_138105.1, from coordinate 72,575,308 downwards.
TAATAAAGAGATCATAATCCTCACATCATGAAGTCATGGTATAAAGCCAATAAATAAAATTTGCTAAGTTCATGGCACAATTATCTCTCCATCCCATTAACATTCGTTGAACCAAAATGCCTTATATGTCCCCACACATTCTAAAATTCACACAAGTTGTAGTTTATGTAAAAATTTATTTGGCCAAAATGTAGAAAAAGTGATACTATTACATATGATACAGTTGCAAGAATTTAAATGAAAAGTGTGGGTTTTATTCAATTGCACAATTTGCTAGTGTATCTCCTGGGTAGTGTGATGTGTAATAAATAGGAGTGAGGGCAGAGGGGTCCGAGAAGCTAGAAGCAGGGTGATTTTTAGTCAGAACTGTAAACTTGAGTTGTCCCCTCACTGCTGGGGAATATGGAATGTTTCAGCTGAGATGTCAACCAAGAAAGCAAAAATATTAACAAAGCCAAAATGTGCAGCCCTGTCTAAAAAATACTCCATATCCAGTTGAATCAGGAGTTTCCTGGTCTTTTATTAACTTGGTCCTGACGAAGGAATTAAAGTCCTAGATAAGTAAATCTTCAATTTACCATTCCCGAAGTAAAGAGGAGATGAAGTTAGGCCAGTTACTTTATCTCTGCTGCCAGAGAGGACGCTTCTGCCCAATATTTAATAGAAAAATGCTCTTGCTCAATTATTGAAGGCTAGCAGTCATTTTGATATGGCTTTCTGAACAGGACTGAATTCTGTAATATTCATTCCTGCTGAGTGGATGGCAAGAACAGCTATTTCCCAAGCATTCTCATGCTGACTGCTCAAAGGATATTCTGCATGTTAGAGTGTGGAAAAGATCCATAATCTACCTATGGCTTATGCCTTCTCACAATAGCCTCCCCCCCCCCACCTTTTTTGCTCTGGATGGAAAATCCCTATCCATTTTAATGTAATGGTCCCTGGCCTCCTGTAGTGTGCCCAATGGTGGCCCAGTGATTCTATTCTTCAACCTTTTAAATTGACCACTGACTAGATATTAGAGTCTGTATTTTTAAAGGGTGGGGTTGTTTAATCTCCCAGAAACCAAATGCCCTCAATCTTAAGAGACTAATGTTCAATAGGAAACACCCTGCCTAGCTTAGGAATAAATGCAATTTAAGGATAAAAATAGAGCTAAAAAACCTGGTGCCAGTTGGGAAAAAAGGGAAGGAATTAGATTTAACTGATGCTCAAAGCTTCTCTGATACAAAATATTTGGTCACATATTCATAATTTGCGCAGATACAGTAACAAAAGAAACTTCTTACAAGAGAGGAGAAAGACACGGAAATCTGAAGCTTCTGTTGGAACAAGACTCTTCTGTTTTGGTTATATACAGTTAAGTTCATTTAGTGTCTGATCCAGTGTCTGATGTAAGCCCACGTTCTCTTCTTTGGCCTGGGCAAGTTTTTCTGGTGAGGATTAAGAATGGGAGAAAAATAAATTAATAAGCATCTTTGTTAAAGAGGGGTGGAAGTGTGTGTGTGTGTGTGTGGGGGGGTGTCCTAAAATCCATACTGCCAGAGCGGAAACCATAGCAAAGAAAGTACTTTGCATTTTTAATTATAATGGAACACCATGGGATAATAGAGATGAAGTACCGAATCTGGGAGTCAGATCACATTGCAGGATAAAATACAGGGTGTTCTGTTAAATTTGAATTTCAGGTATAAACAAATTTTTCAGTATAAGTATATCCCAAATGTTGCGTGAGATATACATATGCCAAAAAATTATTCATTGCCTATCTGAAATTCAAATTTAACTGGGCGTCCTGCATTTTAATCTGCTATATCTGGTAATCCTAAAGTCAGAACACCTGGATTTAAGTCCCAGCTCTGCCACTGAAGTAAGCCATTTAACCATTCTAGGTCTGTTTTCCCATCTGTCAAATGGGGATAACAATACCACTGTATGGGGGTTATTATGAGAATGAGAAATGCTTCAGAACGTATGAAGTGCTACACAAACGTAAGATTTTAGTTCTAGATATGAGCAACTTAATACATCTTAATACATCTCCCACCTAAGTGCCATTTAATTAGTCCTTGAGCTTTTGGAGGAAAATATAACCCTGTAGCCCATCTTTCTTTTGGAGCTTCTGGGAATGGCTATTGAAATTCCATGCATAATTGTATTATTGTGTCTACGTGTCCATAGCAATGTAGTCAAACCCAGGTAAATGCAACATGATTGAAATTTAAGCCAGACTACGGGTATGTTATTAAGTGATTGAGCTGATGAAACAATTTTTTTTTTTAAAGTAAGATGCCATTTAGGGCTACACATGACAGAACACGAAGGAGAACTGGTTTGCCATGAGTAATGGCTGATAAGGGACTAGGCCAAGGCTCATTAAAATACTGAAGGGAAGCAAAATGTCTCATAAAATGTGATAGGATCAACTTGGAAATTTTCAGAAAGAAAAAAGTGCACAAGATGGCAGCCTTTCAAATACAACTACGGAACTTTTCATTTGACGAGGCACTTAAAAACCAAGCCACTCTAATCTTGGAGGCTTCCATCAAAGAGAGAACAGTGACCCAGGCCTATCCAGTCTGGAAGGACACATGGTAATTGAGTGCTACTAGTGTGTGAGCTAATTTCTCTATGATCTCATTTAATCCTCACAATAACTAAGATACCACCTTTATTTTGCAGGAAAGCTAAGTAGCTTGTTCAAGGTCACACAGCTAATGTGGTAGGGTTAGAATCTAAACCCAGATATCCCAACTACAAATCCTGATCTCACTTCATCTTGCCACTGGATTCCTGGCATCTACTTTGTTATTAGGTCTGAGATAAAATAACTTTCCCTGAAAGTGTTAATTGCCCTTGAGGATCATGACTGGCCCATAGACTGTCAACAGGTGGTAGTAGATCTCCATAGACCCAATCCCTGTCAATAAAGTTCCACTTAGGTGCTTAGTTAGGCAGAATGACTGGAGAGGCAAGGCTGCAGCTATTTCAAAGGGTGGAAGCTACAAATGTCTGGAAAAACCCCAGGAACAAATACACAGAGAGAGCAAACAGAACGCACCCACTTCCACACAGTCTGTAACTTTTCCAGGGTGGATGTATGGCAGTGTGTGAGGGGAGTGGCATATGCAGAAGTTCCCGGTGGATGGCAGTTAGAAACGGAGATGCTGGGGGTGGAAGGGGCTGGGTTGTTCAGGGGAGATGTATTTTGGAGCAATGAATATAAAGAATGATCGGGACAGAGAATAACAGGCCATAGGGCCCCCAAATTGATGCTAATTGGAGATTTTCATGCCATTGTCAGGTTTGAGGGGCAGTCTGGAAGATGTGGCTTGGACACCAACATGTCAGAGTTACCGGGACAATCTGAGGTGGTGGTGGAGTACACGGGAGGGCTGAAGAGACCTTGAAATTTGGATTCTACTGGAAAAATGTATGAGCTTTTGGTCACTATAAACATGACCTTTTAATACTCATAGACTAACTTTGTGAGTTCTTCCTCAAACAAAGCAAGGTTCCTGGTTCTAGTTAAGTATGCGGGGAGGTAGATGTTAGCATCTCAGGCAACTCTGGAACTCAGGAAAGGATCACCTTGCTTCCTTTCTTTGGTATTGAAGCAGTGTCCACTCTCTTTCCCTGCTAATGGGATGCTCTTTAATTTCCTGTAGGGTAGTTTTCTAAGGACAAGGTATAGAGGTGAGTTTCATGGGTGAGCTTCTTCCCAGGACCGGGAGCTGGATAGATGTTCCATGAACAATGAAAACATAGGGAGCCCCAGGCACCATTTTCAGAGTGTAACAGAGTAGCAAATGCAAAGATGACTAAAGAGACCAAAATGCCATTACCACTGTTTGAATCCGCAGAGCAAACCCCATTCAAGGGTAGCCTCTTTTTAGACACAAGTCTGGTGGTTTCTACAAGATCTGCTGACTCCATGAAACTGATTAAGAGAGTGGATGAATCTCCACTCAAAATCATTTCTGTTTAAGGAAAAACAGCTACTGGCATGCAGATACAGGTAGCTAACCCCGAGTCTGAGAGCTCATGCCAAATTGGCTTTTGTTTTCACGTCATCAGAAAAGAATCACATGGGCATAATTTTCTTTCTGAAATGAGCTCTTCATTTGAACCATCCACTTTCTGTTGCAGCCATGGTCAAGGGCATCACAGTGACTACGGCTCAAAAGTGGCAAGTGGAGAAAATGAAAATAAGAGGGCATGAAAACGAGGACCGCCTGTCTTTATTTCGGTCACAGTCACAGACACAGCAGAAGGCGGTCACACAGTCACAGACACAGCAGAAGGTGGCTTAAAGGATCAAACCAGGAGACAGGAAATGGAAGTGTAGGCACCACAGTGAGAAGGCAGACTTCAGTATTGCTAGGACAGAGGGCAGCACCCGCTGCCTCTCAGAGAGAGGTCATGTCGTTGAGAGCATGGTCCAGCTCCTCGCTGATTGCCTTGTACTTGAGCTTCTGAGCATATAGCTCGTCTAGAGGGTGGATGTCCCCAGGGAGAGAGTTCAGAAGAAGAGGTACAGGGGACAGATGCGAGAGTTGGAATGGTGAGCCACAGATGAGCAATGAGAGGAAAAAAAGTGAGAAAACAAAGCATGAACTAGGAGGAAGTTGTGTCCTATGGAAAAAAAACAAGAAGACAAAAGAGCGACAGAGTGATTTCTAAATAGTTTGAGGTTCTGCAGGGGATTAGTCACAATGAACCTTTAAAAGAGTGGTGACCAGAAATGCACAGATCACCAGTCTCCTGCCCTGGGTTGTTTCTGACTTTCAATGATGTCACCTGGTTCAAAGGTCACACTTTGAAAGGAGGGCATTCCCCTTATATGGAAACCTCACTTCCCAAACCAAACTCGGGACACATGGTCTGAGGAATGAGTTTTGCACCCCTTCTGGGTGAAAGAGGCAGCTTGGGAGATTCTGTCTGAACCCCAAGATCTGGAATTACTGAATTATTTCATGAAGAACACAGGACAGAATTTTTTAAAAAGTTGGAACTCTTCAAGAAATTCTGGGATCTGTGGGCACTAGGCTTGCAGACTGGAGTCTTTATTTAGTCTCTACATTCTCTTATATTTCCGTTTTCTCATATAGTGATAAGCTCTGATCTCTTTGGGAGAGAGCTTCTGTAAAAATGCAAGGCATCTGAAAAATGCAAGGCATCTCTCAGAAATGAGGAAATGTAAGAAAATTCTAAAGACACTTTTCTTTAAAAATCAGCCATATTTGGGTCTTTGTATTCACACGTGGAGCTAATTAACCAGATATATTTTATTTCTCAAAAAATGGCGACCCAAGCCTGAATTTGATTTGCACTATCTGATTCCAGTCCTCCAGACTTCCAGATGTGACATCACCCTACACTTCACTATCCTAAATTGAATGCAGCCCAACTCAGCCCCTGCACAGACTTTCCCCAGCTCTCTGGATGTGTCAGGTAGGGGGAGACAGAGCACACATAATTAGATGGTAATTTCATACCTTCCAGGTCATCAATTGTCTTTTCCAGTTTTGCAACTGTTCTCTCTGCAAATTCAGCACGCGTCTCCGCCTAAAGAAAAAGACAGGAGTCACTGTGACTGCTTCAAGGCCAGCACCAGGAAAAACTTGACCAGCTGGGTGTGACCACTCACCTCTTTCAGTTTGTCAGACAGAAGTTTAATTTCCTCTTCATATTTATCTTCCTTTTCAGAATACTGTGGGAGAAACCAAAACACTGCTTTTTAAAAAAGGAGAGAAAAATGGCATAAAGAGTGCTGGTTCCCGGCTCTTTGGAATAAAGTGTGCGCTTGAACATGCCTAAAAGTAAAGTAGAGGCAGGCACCTTTCCAGGCAGAAGAAAGGTGTGCAAAACTCAGAATCTATGGGAGACCCCTCAGGGATGGTACTTAGCTAACTTGAGCTAAAAGTGTGATGAAGGTGGGACCAATGATTGAGTGGAAAGACATGCTACTCAAGGCCCTTTACATCTATAGTTCTAACTCCATTTCCCACCAACTTCCCTATAGTGCGTCTTCTTCTCAACAGATTTTGTATACTCTCTGGTCTCCCAGCTCTGGCTATGATGGAGCCCCAAGGACAGAATGTTCCTTTCCTCATTACAATGTTAGAAATCATGTGTCTTTCAAGGCTCAACTCAGATTAATATTAGCTAATATTCATCAACTGCTTGCTATGCTAGCCTCAATCCCATTTTACAGATGAGTAAAGAGGTAATTTGTCTAGGGTCACATGGCTATCAAGTGAACAAGCCATGACTAGAACCTGACTGGAATTTGAGCTCCTGGCCCTCATTATGTTCTGCGGCCTTTTTTAAGGTCACTTCCTCATGACCTTTCCCAATTCTCCAAGGTCCCTCTGCTGAAGTCCCAAAGCACCTTGTTTTCTTGTCAGTCTCTTCCACTCAACTGAACTCTGAGCTCTCACAGAAGCAGAGACCACACTGTCACTGTAACATCTATCCCCGTGGCCTCAGGCAGCAATTGGCATGCACACCTAGACTATATCTATTCCTCAAATATCCATATCAAATATATGTCAAGCATAAGGCTAGACTAATGATATAGCTCTAAACAAGTCAGATATGGCCTCTGTCCTTAAAGTTTACAATCTAGTAAGGAAGGCATACAATTAATTGAGTAATTATGATAAATGAGATCAACCATCATGACAGGAAAAGATATAGATGGAGCTATGAGGCCAAAAAATGCCTAACCTAGATGAGCAATCAGGGCAAGCTTCTCAGAAGAAGTGCTGTTTAAGCAGAGGCCTAAAGGATGAATAGGAGGTTATCAAGCAAGAAGAAAAGGAAAGGTCACTCCTAGCTGAATGGACAGCAGGTTCAAAGAACTAGAGGTGACGGGAGAACATGGAATGTTTGTGAAACTGAAGTTCAGTGCTATGGGAGGATAGTAGGAAGGGGGGCGAGGAAGCGATGAGGATGGGAATTAGCGGGGTGAGCCAAGGAAGACTACGCATTGTTCCTAATGTGATTCTATCCTGTAGTGGCCGCTCTGGGTACTATTTCAACCTAAAAAGCCCAATTCCACCTCTGATATCTGCTGCTCAATCTTCAAGAACGTGTTTCTGGAAGAACCAAGGAATTCAAGTGAGAGTGGGACTCTGTATTTATAGGATTGTGCTCAGATCTCTCCAGGTGGAGCCTGACCAGGCATCAATCTCACATTCCATCTCCACCCCATAAGAAGTGGAGATAAAAGATGGTGCTAAGACCCCAAGGAAGAGGAAGATCCGGCCACCGGCCACCTGTTTCTGTGAGGGGGGAAAACCCAGCTGCTGGGCACTAAGCTGCTGTTAGCAAACACAGGTCAGATCCCTGATACGCTGGCATGCCCCTGAGTACCTTGGGGGAAGGAAAGAAGAAAGTCCAGCCAATCACCCTCCAACGAAAGCCAACCACCAACCTTTTCAGAGGCAGCCTCCAGCGACTTCAGGTTGTTAGTGACATTCTTAAGTTCTTCTTCCAGGTCACCACATTTTCTGCACAAAGACAAAGGATTTTTATGTCTTACCCTCCCTTACAGCAGGCAATTCCCCTATAAGCAGTTTTCCTAAGGAGGAATCCACACTGCCTGGAGCCCCCACAAGGAATGCAGGGGAAAAGGTTAATGGCCTTTTCTGAGCTGGAGTACTGTGTATTTATCAAAACCCTATCATGCCAGGCGAAGGCGTGGCAGGCAGCCTGAGGAGTATTTGGAAGGTTTATAGAGTGCTCCTGGGCTCCTGCCAAGGCTGAGGCAACAAGGACTTGTGGAATCTATGATTGATGAGGCTGACTCCGGAAGGTGTAAGAATGAAATGGAGAGCAGAAGGCTGGGAGGCAGCAATCAGAGTTTACATTGGACACTACAGGAAGCAAGCCCAGAATGGATTTGCAAAACCAGACCCCTCTCAGCGCTGCCTGATGCTCTGTGGAGCTGGAGGGCCCAGGGGAGGGAATTTTTATACTTCGGAGCTTTCAGGATTCTGGACAAGCTTCTCACCCCCTCCCCCACCTGCCCCAGAATGTATCATGGCCAAATAATGACTTCAGAAGCAAAGCATTTAAACACTGGGGTGGGAGGGGGGAGGGGCTGCCTTCTATAGGTCAGCTTTCTGTTAAGACACGCCTACTGAGATAGTCTCTCAGGAAGAATGAGACTTCTGGGCTTCTCTGCTACCAGCTGTCTTACTCCTACTACCTAATACCTTTGTGGGAAGAGTCAGGACGTGGGCAGCAAGGACAAACAGTTGCACCTCTCCTTGTCAGCCACAGAAGCAAAGAGGAGCTACTGAGCAATGAGTCCCAGATACCCATCCACTTGACCAGAGGCCCTGATTGGTGTCAACCAACTCCCTCCAGCTCTGACCTAAAAGCTGAGCTAGGCCCTACTCAGTCCTGCTCTGCCACTCACAGTTCAGACACCTCGGCACGCTCCTCTGCCCTCTCCAGCTCGCCCTCCAGGATGACCAACTTACGAGCTACCTGCAGAGAGAGAAAGGATAGTCGGAGACTGAACCCCAACAGCCACATCTAGTAGGATGCCCCCCCCCCGTGCAGTCAGCGAGGCTGTGCCCAGACCATGTACCAACGTGGGTCTTACTGCTGCTGCTTTAACTCAGTCCTGGAGAACATCAAAATTCTCTCCCTTGGGTCCCAAGAGTGAGGCGGAGAGGAAGGAAGGGCTGAGACAATGGAGGCAGACAGAATGGGGACTGAGCTTTTACTGTCTGAAGACCCGTGACCAGGGACCACGATTCCTAATTTTAGCCAAACTGTGCTGAAATAACCAGCTACGAGACAAAGAGTGATCTGGTCAGCTGGTTTCCCCACCAAGTCAGACAAGCGTCACAGGATTCCCCAGAACCTTTTGGCATTGTGGAAGATACAGTTCCCAGCCAAGTGGTGTCTCTGGAAAAACAGATGTGGATAGAGATGGACAGCTGACCTAACTGAGAGCTTCCTTTGGGCGGCCCCAGGGTCTCCCTATCACACATCCATTTCCTCCCCACTTCCTGCTGCTGCCGACATCTGCCAGCTCCACTCACCTCCTCGTATTTGCGGTCAGCCTCCTCTGCAATGTGCTTGGCCTCTTTGAGCTGCAACTCCTGAATCTCCATCTTCTCTTCATCTTTCATGGCCCGGTTTTCTATCACCTTCATTCCTCTGCAAGGAGCAACCTTGTCATTACCACCACACACACAGTACCGCCTCATCACACATCTGCTCATCTAAGCACTTCTCAAACATCAGCCAAGAACCAGACTCCAATTAGGAATTTATGGAGCTGCTCATATGCACTTTTCACCTTTACTGAACACTGGGCACTGCTCTAAGTGCCTTAAACTTCAAACCGCCCCATGAAGTAGTAGGTACATAAGCAGAGCTGGGACTCAAACATGGTGGTCTGGCTCCAGAGTCTATGTTCCCACTCTAAATCACCTAGTAACAGGGTGTACTTGTACTCCAACTGTTACTACAATGTGATTAGAGGCCTGGGCCGCTTGGCACCAGGAAAGATGAATTCTGCTGCAGTGGAGGAGGTGATGTGCACGTGTCACAGAAGACTTTCCAGTAGAGAGTCCACAAGTGAATGAGGAGAGAAAAGTTATTCTTCAGTGAGGGAGCTGCATGAGGAAGCCCCAAAGAAATGTCGCAACACAGCAGGAGGTGAGGGCGGCTGGACCATAGGCTGGGCACTTGAAGGCTACAAAAACAGGAGTGAGTGGAAACCAGAATGATGGATGGATTGCAGTGGAAACAGCTGGGTACCAACAAGGCGAGGAGTGAGGATACCTCCTGGGGATAGCTAGAAATCTCCCATGATTCAGTTGGCTGACCGTGAAATGAGCTCACTCTGGCCTGCACTGCTTGGAGCGATCCAGGTAAGATTAGCACCTCCCAAGAGGCTGACCCAGGATAACATAGCGATGTGCGTAGTGCCTGCCAGGAGCAGAGGAGCACATACTTCTGCTAATAAGTACTTCCATTTGGGCTGCCACTACCATTCTCAGCTGACTGTCACAACACCCTGCACACCTGTACAAGGCCTCAAGATGGGCAGGTGCGCAAGCTTGTAAAACCCTCTAAAGTCCTGAAGAGATCAAAGTGACCAGCCCTAGGCCAAGAAGCAAGTGGCAGCAGGACTTCAACCTAAAGTCTCCAGCTCCTGCGTATAGAATTCCTGTTACCAAACGACATCAGTCTCCAACAACAGTGTCACCAAAGGCTTCTGGTGACATTATACAAGTGAGAAGGAATCCCAGGTTTTCTGGGTTTGCCCTGGGGACATCTTGAAAATGAGACATCCAGCCAGGCTGGTCTGACAGCGCACACGGACAACAGTTAACCCAGACCCCAGGCACAACCATGAGCACCAGTGACGAGATCCTTCATATGTCCCATGGCTGCCCCTCCCCCCACTCTAAGTGGCTGAGGCAGAGCCTGCCCTGGAGTCTCACCCTCAGCACGGGCTGTTCCACTACACAGGAAGAAATTTCCTGCTTGGGAAATTCCCAGAATCGATCTCCAAGATTCCCCTGTTGCCCCCCGCCCAGTTGGTTTTTTATCTCCAGTTTATGGTCACAACAGCACAACCAGGAATACGTCCTTTGGAGGAGCTCACTCTGGAACACCACAGTGGATGGGGTCAAGTGGGAATTCTGGTGGGATCGTGTGGTAGACATGCAACGAACATCAGCCTGGCCCACACCATCGCCACCCAAGGAACCCATATACACCACACAGAGACAGCTGCTTCTGTGAATCACACAATCTGAGGGAATTGGGCCAGAAAACTGTCGTGCTCCAGAAGATGGAGCACCCCGCTAGACGCCCAAATGCAGTGCTCATGCCACCGAGGTGAGAAGCACTGTCAGTTGCAAGTTTGTGCGTGTCCCTGACATGTTGTTATAGCCATCCAGTAGCCCAAAGCCTGCCCAACAGCATTGTTAACAATCAACTATGCATGGCTCGTTCCAAGTTTTCACCTGCCCCCTTCTCACATCACCCCGGAAACTGATGTCTTCAGAACATGGATGAGATACACAGCGGCTTTCAGGCTCTGCAAACTGATCACCATTGCAGTCATACTTGCAGTCCTAACTGCCCTTTTTTTCTCCTTCCTCTGCCTAGTGGGAGTATTGCTCTGTCACCACCACCATGACAAATCCTCTGTACACTGTGAGGGTTTTCAAGGCACTGTCATGCATTGTACACATGTTCATGTCATGTGATCGCACTCACACCCCAGTTCTGTGAGGTCAGTCATCCATTCAGATCTCCATTTCCCAGAAGCCATCACCAGTATCACTGGATTCAAAGCAACCTTACCTCTCGCTCTCATCGGCAGCCTTTTCTGCTTCTTCTAGCTTCTGCAGGGCCGTGGCCAGTCGTTCTTGAGCCCTGTCCAACTCCTCCTCAACGAGCTGGATGCGTCGATTGAGAGCTGCCACATCCCCTTCAGCCTGGGGAGGTCAGAGGTGCAGCCAGGTTAGGAGGTAACAGGCCAGCAGCAGGAAGCACCCCACTCACACAGTGGCCTTCCCTCAGCTAACACAATTCCCCCCTGCCAGAGCACATCCAGGAATCGACGCAGTAAGGAATTCACACTCTTTTCCAGAGAATGTGAATTTTCTGTATGATCTTCCCTGAAAACATGAGGGAACACCAGCCATTCAATGATGAGGGTGTGTGTCCCAGTATAAGATGGGTAGTCAAGTTAACACAAAAGATAAACAAGGATTCCATACGCTGGGAGAGGACAATGCTGGCCTCTCCATGCATGGGATTCCTAGAGAACAAGGCCACCAGGGACCCGGCTCACCCCGTCACATAATCAGGTCTGCTCCCAGTCACCTCAACGGCAAGATAAATGCAAGAATATGGAGCCCTCAGTTAAATCCTGGCCATACACTGGGGGGGAAGAAGGCAGCCCAGTCGGAACACCATCCTTAACTACATTTGGCCAAGATATGATAGGTCAAAATACAGAAGGAAAGAAATCTTGGTTACAGGCATGGAAGAGATGTCTGAACAGTGCTACTGTCTTTTCAAGGTGTTTTCCCCCACAAGGAAGGTACCGTGGTGGAGTGTGCATAAAAGAAAGAACTCCAGGAACAAAAGTGTTGGCTCGCTTTGCCACGTAGACATGTGGCATCAGGCTGGTTGCTTCACGGCTCGGAGCCTCCCTATCCTGTCCCTCCCCACCTTGTTACTTTATACTGCTGTGAGGGCTGTCACTGAAGGGCAAGGCTTTGTACCTGGCATGTGGTTAAGTCTCACTGAAGGGCAGCTCTTACAGCCATGATTTTACCTCATTTAATCCTCGAGTATCTCACCCATTTTACAGATGGGAAAACAGAGAGGCCCAGCTAGGTGAAGTAGTTCTGGTCAGTGTCACAGAATTGGTAAGGAATGGCCTCTTGTGCACCAGTCCAGGGCTCTTCCCTTGCTGAGACTACACCCTGAACCTCGAAGTCCTGTGGAGGTGTCAAGGCCAGTCACACTCAGGGATATTGAGAGTGGGTGAAAATGGGGCTGAACCAAGGGGAAAACATGAAGGCCCAGGTAAAGCCACACTGGCATCTTCATATAAAGAAAAATAAATCTCTGAATTGGGGTATAAAAGTGGTGGGTGGCCGACATGGCTTAGAGGTTGAGCATCGAACTATGATCCAGGAGATCAAGGTTTGATTCCTGGTCAGGGCACATGTCTGGGTTGCAGGCTTGATCCCCAGTCGGGGGCGTGTAGGAGGCAGCCGATCAATGACTCTCTCTCATCATTGACGTTTCTCTCTCTCTCCCTCTCTCTGAAATAAATTTAAAAATTTTTTAAAAAAAAAAGAGTGGGAAAAAACTCCCTCCTTTGCCCCTTTAAACAGCAAAAATAGCCCAGCCGGGCGTGGCTCAGCGGTTGAGCATTGACCTAGGATCCAGGTGATCGGGGTTTGATTCCCGGTCAGGGCACATACCCGGTTGCGGCTTGATCAATGACTCTCTCATCATTGATGTTTCTACCTCTCTCTCTCCCTCTCCTTTCCTCTCTCTGAAATCAATAAAGTTATATTTAAAATAAAAATTAAAAAAGTAAATAGCAAAAATATGGAGTAACAGAACGAGGCCAGAGTTGCCGCAAAACACAGAGAGAATCAGGCAACTTTTCTCAGCTCTGGGGTTCTAGCAGCAAGATGGAGGGGAAGCTCCCACAGGTGTTTCTGATGGCAGCCTCCTCTGAAATACCAGTTTGGAGAATCTATTAAAAACCACTGACAAGCTATTTTAAGAAATGTCGCCCACTCCTTCCAATGAGTGCCTTTCATTCTTTTTAAATTACATGGGTCTTTTTTTTTTTTTATTAAATATATCTTTATTGATTTCAGAGAGAGGAAGGGAGAGATAGAAACATCAATGATGAGAGAGTCATTGATCGGCTCCAGCCCGCAACCCGGGCATGTGCCCTGACCAGGAATCGAACCCTGATCGCCTGGATCCTAAGTCGATGCTCAACCACTGAGCCACGCCTGGCTGGGCAAACTACATGGGTCTTAACTCTTTCAGCCACTGGGGCAGGAACTGAATACCCCCCCACTCTTTTTTAAGTACATTCACAAAATTGCACGACCAACACCACAACCTAATTCCAGAACATTTTCATCACCCCAACAAGAAATCCTATACCCATCAGCAGTCAAGGAATTGATCATACAGAGGTGCTTGATTTAGGAGTTGTCTTTAAAAAAAAAAAAGTGAGTGGTTCCTTATGTTGGGGATTCTGAATCCTGACAACCAGGCTTTGGGCACATTTTCAACTATCTAGAATTGAAAGGTTTCTGAGATGCACTCATTTTATATGGATGCATACATATATATGTATTTTTGAAAAACTGCTAGTCACTGCTAGTCATTTGGAGCTCCACCCCTTCCTTCAATCAAAGCTTCTACACTCTACAAAGGATTTCCCTTATAAGGTAAAAGAGGCTTGCTAGATACATGTGGCCAAGGAACAGGAAGATGTCGGTTAATCACACAAAAATCTAAATGAAACCAGCTGTTGGAGGCAGCCCCAGAAGTCTGCCACACGCCGGCTCTTGGCTTTCTCTACAGGCGACTGAGAAAGAGTTCTTTTTTTCCCCCTCTGGGCCCCATTCCTTTGCCCAGGAACCTTCTTCAGGCTTTCCCCCTCCTGACCAAGAGAATCGGACTTTGAAAAGTGAACTTTTAAAGATGTCTGCAACTTTCCAAAAACATATCTCCTCCCAAATGCACGTCCCACTCCTGTCCTGGCTCAAGGCTGAGGGCCATTTTTAAGCAGAAGTAATTGTCCTCCAGTGAGATGACTTGGGATGAGATCAGAGGAAGGATTACGCCAGTTCCGTGTGCGAAAGAGGCCAAACTAGCTACTGTTGTAGGCTTACAGGATTAAAGGCTGCAACTCAGGCCAATGCTGAAGCAGTCTGGGGCGCAATACCCATGGCAATTCCACCTGGCAGGGCATCTTCTCCACTTCTGGGAAGCCCACTCTGAGTCCCAGCACTCAAGCTTTCAGGGTCCCTCAGCTTCCACCCTCTCCCCCAACTTTTCTGCCTTTGAGTCTTTACACAACCAGGTGTCCTGTCCCAGAAAATTCTGTGCATTTTCTGCTCAACCTCCATTTTGAAGCCCCCTGGACGGCCTCTTCCCTGCCATGCTCCCATAAGGGAACTGAGACCCCTGGAATGCAAATCGGCTTCATGATCCTGTCCCCCTTGCCCCCACGAGGCTGTGAGCTCTTCTGGCGATATTGGGAGGGGAGGAAAAAGCAGCACAGGGATGGAGCACCTCCTCTGTGCTAGAGGCACGAAGGGAGGTTTTACTCCTGGGACCTTCCCAACACCCTAGGGAGGCGCCATTATCATCACCCTTCCTTTACATGGGTACACTCTCTCCTAGGGGTTAAGTACCTAGCGGTAGGAGACGGAATTAGAATCCAGATCTCTCACTAGCCCCAGGAGTTGCCACCATCTGGCCCATCCCGAGGGGCAGTCGGGCACGGAGAGAGGGCGGCAACCCCTCCTCACTCAGCCCCGCGACGCGCAGCGGAGGCGTACAGACCGCCCGCCCCCAGCTCACGCTCCGAGGGTCCTCCGGAGGAAGGCGGGGTCCCTCCCGCCGCCCGGGATCCCGCAGCGGCCAGCTCGGGGCTGAACTTCCACCCCTTGCGGGGACAGATACGTCGCCGCCGCGCCTCTGGGAACAGCTGGGAAAGTTCTGCGGGGGACGGGAAGCCTCGGAAGCGGCGACAGTGCGCGACGCAGCCGTCCCCCACCCCGGTCCGAGGCGGCCAGCCTCAGCCCAGACAATGGAAAGCTCGTTTCCACTCTCACTTCCCGCTCCTAGGGGCGGCCAGGGGTCGCCCCCACACCCCCTCCGGGTCCCCGCGCCAGCCCGAGTGGGATGGCTGCTCGGCGCCCCCACCCCACTCCGGGATCGCACGAGCCCTCCGCCCCATCCCCCCATTTCCCGCTCGGCCGGCTCCTCCCAACGCCGCCGCGGCGCCCCCTCTCAGTCCCAGGCCCGGGAAGGCGGACGGCGGCGGAGGAAGGGGTCTCAGCCACCAGCCCCAGGCGGGGGAGGGGGGCGTTTGCGGGTCCACGATCCCGAGCGGCCGGCCGGAGGGCGCGAAGGCGGGCTAATGGGGTGGGGTGGGGTGGGGGTGGGGGGCAGCAGCTCGGGCGGCTGGCGGGCGGGCGCGCGGGAAGCGAGAGGCACCGCGAGACGGGAAGAAAGGAGGGCGCGCGGGGCAAGCGGGGGAGCGCGGGAGCGGGGAGTACGCCGGGCCGGGGGTGGGGGGCGCGGGGCCGGGCCGGGGGCCAGGGAGCCGCTCTCACTTTCTCGCGCCGCTCGCGCTCGCCGTCCAGCTCCCGCTGCAGGCCCTGCGCGCGGTCCTCCGCTTCGTCCGCCTGCTGCTGCAGCGCCTGGATCTTGCGTTTCACCGCCTCCAGGGAGTTGAGGCCGGCCATGGCAAGGAGGCGCGGGGGCGCACGCAGCGGGCGCTCGACTTGGCTAGACTAGGCTTCGGTGAAAGCTGCAGCAGCCGCGCCCCAGCCCCCGAGCCTCTGCCTGCGCCAGCGCCGCCCCCGCCCCTCCCAGCCCCGGGCCCGGCCGCCGTCGGGGCGATGAGGTCACCCAGCCCGGCCGCCGACGTCAGCACCGCTGGGGGAGGGCCTGACGTCGGCACCGCTGGCCGCAGCTGCTGGAAAGGGCCCCTTTTCGGGACTTATTTGGAGAAAGCGCAGGGAAGCACCGCCTCCTCTTCCTCCTCCTCCTCCTCCTCCTCCTCCTCTCCTCCTCTTCCTCCCTCCCTGCCCAAGGCTCCAGCCCGGCCCCGCCGCGGGCGGCCGCATTCCTGCGCACGTACGTCCGAGGCCTTCTTCTCTGTCAGCTCCAGCTTCTCTTGTGCGTCCTTCAGGTTCTCGGAGTACTTGTCCAGCTCATCCTCGGTCCCCTTCAGTTTCTTCTGGAGATGCGTCAGCTCCTCCTCCACCTGGAGACAGAGTGGGGAACGTGTCAGCCTGCGGGCCACGTCCCCGTGGCGCAGGGACTTCCCCCACATTCACAGAAGTCCTCAGTCTCTGGGCCTCTTTCCACATCTGTAAAACGGGATAACGATACTGTGCGCCACTCAATAAATGCTACCTGTGAACTTGATTTTCACATCCTTTCCTTGACCTGGGACCAGCAGTGCTTATTACCTTTTTGAGGGTCCCCCAGTACTCTTGGGTAACCGAGTACAGCTTTGGAGAAACTTGGGTCCTGACCCGTTTCCCAGAAACACACATTCAGTTTTGCATCCCAGTTGCAGGGGTGCAGCCTCCCTGTGATCTGGGTTAAACCGAAAGGGGAAATCTCATGGACCGTCCCTACCTCCAGCGGATGGCCCTCTAGTTCTGTCTGCACCATCACCCGAGCCAGAAAACCTTTCTAAGTGTGTTTGTCCTCCCCCTGCCTAGAACCTGCCATGGATCCCCATTGCCCAAGAGAGCAGTTCCCACACCGTCTCACAAAAATAACCTGAAAGGTTTAAGGGCTCAGATGCCCCCCACTCCTGGATTTTGGGGGTTTGGCTAGAAGAGAGCTATCCTTTGAAGACCACTTTTTTCTGAGGCTCAGATTAAATCTTTTAAATTCTTGCACATCTCACTTGTGTTCATTTTAATAAAAATATTCTCTACATTCCCAAATTTTGAGTCATCTTTGTTTATCCTGAGGGTCTTGGCCCTCTCCCTACACCCCCAGTTTGAGAAGCTCAGTTCTATGACATACAAACTATACACTCCTTCACCTCTCCATCTCTATTGCCCCCAGCACATCATCAGTCAAGGGTCAGCTCAGGAAGACTTCTCAGGAAAACCCCAGGTTGCTCCTCCCCCTAATTCTGGGCTGAGGTGATCAGTCTAACTCATGCTTTAATCAGACTTATGTTGTCGGTAGTTTCACTCCCTCTGATCCTGTCCATGCTCCCAGCAGCCACCTTGGGCTCCCCCTTCATCATCCTGCTTCCTCTTCACAGCAGGAAGCCCAAAGCAATAGAGTAACTTTCCCCAGGTCACGCGGCACAGGAATTGAACCCACTTCTAAACAGGTCCTCATGCCAGGCCTGCTTTCCTGCACCCCCCTCTGGCTTCCTTCTCTTCCTTCCTGGAGAGGGTATGTTAAAATCTGCTGTTCCTGCAGCTTTTAGATCAAGCTGGGAATCTGATCTGGGTTACATGGTCACCCTTGAGATGTGCAAAGTGTGTGAATGTGTGTGTGTGTGCGTGCAAATTCTTAAAAAGGGCCCTGTCCCAAGGTGACATCACCTAGCCTCCCATCTGGGGACCCCTGAGTGTCCCATGCTGAGCTGGGAAATGGGGAAGGGGTTAGAGGATCAGAGGAGGGAGAGGGTGGCAGCAGCTCAGGCCTAAATCAGGGTCTATGGGGCCTGACCTTGACCTCTAGGTACAGAGCCCAGAAGCCTGACTCCAAGCCCCAGCTGTATGACTCAATCCCCTTTTCTAACCTTAGTTTCCTCTTCTGCAAAATGGAAGCATTGACGTGGTGGTCTCTGAGTGCTCCATCTAGCTACAAAGGTGATTGGGTTTTGACAACCTTTTCCAGCAAAGTTTGGACAACGGGTGGGGACTGGGATAAAGTGGGCAGAGGGCTATGAAGCAATTAGATTGTGCCAGGCCCGTTACTGAAGGCCCATGTTATAGAAAGGTAAACTGAGACCCCAAATGAGGAAGGGACTTGCCCCAGTCCATACAGATAGGGGACTTGAACCCTTGTCAAACTGACTCCAAGTTGGTTTGCTCCTAGAGAGGCTATGCTTTGCTCAGTGCCCAACACACTCTCCTCCCACTGACCTTCCACACCCAGCACCAAAGCCCCTCCACTGGGCAGTTAGCCCTGCTATTCTGGGCTGAGCTCTTGTTACCCCCTGGGACCCTCAAGTCCCTGTTCCTCCCTGGCCTACCCCTACCCTGGAGGCAGGGGGCATCCCTCTATGTTTGGCTCCATCTCCCCCAGCCTGGGGCTCCTTGGATGTCAGGCTGGGGCTGAGGTCATTCTGGGCCCCAGCATCACCCAGCACTGGCTGGGCGCTGACCACAGAACATGGAAAAAGTTCTCAGAATAAACGACACAACCCCAAACCCTTTAATGGTTGGAGTTGCTTTGAAAAATATATAAGACTAACACGAATTGGTTCCTTTCCCTCTGAATTCCACACATAAAGTATGTGCTAGTGTGTAGCACCTTGCTGGGTGGGCGGAGCCTTGCCCTGGCTCTGGCAGGTCTAGGACAAGTCACAGCCTTCTCTTGGCTTCAAGTTCCCTGCCTGTAAAACAGCTGGGAGGGTCATGGGCTACACACCTTAGTCCCCATAAATGGGGGCTTCAGCCAGGACTGAGGCAGGATGTGGGGTCAAAGGCGAGTTGTGGCGGATGTCACTGCCCTGGGAGAGGAGCGGGCAGGAAGCAGGCAGGATAGGCCTCTTTGTCCCATTCCCACACTCAACAGACAAGGAGTGGGGGTGAGGTTAGAAGGGCCTGGAATCAGGGCTTTGCTGCAGGGTCCCTGAGGGTCAAGCTGGTTCTTAGACCCACGCTTTCTGGACTCCTCTGAAGCATAAGGCACTCTGGGTAAGTTGAGTCCCTTGTGGGTCTCCTGCCTCTGTTCCCAGGTAGGACTGACTATTGATTCCATGGGGCTCTGGCTTTTGCTTTAGACCTCTGGGGTCTTGGGTTTCATGCCCTGCCATTGGAAGCATCATTTGGCCCATTTCTCAGATGAGAACACTAAGGGCTCAGAGGGTGGCAGCAACATGCCCTGAGTCACAAAGCTAGATGACCCAGTCTGGAGTTGAGCACAAGTCCACAAGAGTGGGAGCCTTTGGGGGGCGGGAGGGAGGAACATAATGAAAATCCAGCTGGAGGCCAGAGAACCTGTCCCTGCCTCCTTGGCCACACAATTGCCTGGAGGCTTTGAGGAGCCTTCCCTTTTGAACTTGTGTCTGCCTTGGTAGAGTATACTATATCAGTCACTCACACCTTAGTGAAAGTTAGAGCTATCAAGCAGCTTTTCTCTGCTAAGCCCCTCATGGTGAGGGCTGAATAATAGGTGGAAGAAGGCAGCCAGGGCCAGCACCGGATGGGATGGGCGGCAGTGTTTGTCAAGGAGGGGCAAAGGGAGGGAGGAGGGGTATTTGTGGCAGGGAGGGCTGAGGTGGAGCTGACCTATACAGATGTGTCACAGCCCTAGGAAGTTGGGAGGGGCAGGAAACAACCCTGCATTTATTGAGCGTTTACTTCATGCCAGGTGCGATGACCTGCATAGTCACCTCTAATCCTCTCATGGCTTCAACGGAGGTACCACTGTCACTTCCCCATTTCACACAAGAGGCCACCAAGGCACAGAGAGAGGTAAAGGCATTTGCTCCAGGGTGCTCAGTGACCAAGCTGTGAACAGGGCCAGCCTGAGCTTAGAGCCTATGCTTTTACCTGCCAAGCTGGCCTGGTGCCCTGGCTGGGCAGTCTTGGGCAGCTCTTGGGGCTTCTTTGAGACCCTGATGCTCCTGAAGGCTTGGCAATTGACTCAGGGGATGTAGATGAGTTCTGGGGGGGGCAGAGTAGGACACTATGGAAGGGGCAAGACCCCCTTCCCTCCTCCCACTGGCTGCTCTGGCTACCTAGACCCCAATAACTGATTTCTGCTCTGCCCCAAGTCATGGCCTTGGGACTGTCCAGACCTCTGCCATTGCTCCTCCATTAGCTTCCTGATATACCCTTTCTGCCAGAGCCTCCTGGGACTCTTGTCCCCAAAGCTCTGGGTCCAGGGCCTCTGCCTGCCACAGGCAGCCCTGCCTTGCCCTGCCAGGTTCACAGTAAAGACAGCAGGGGCACCCCAGATAGGCAAATCCTCATGGAGAGTCTCAAATCTCCACTCACTCCGTCCGGTCTCCAGACCTTCCCAACCACAGACGGGGAAGTTGACCTATGGGGACTTGGGTTCCATGCCCGGCCACTGGAAGGCATCCTCTGCCTCACCCAGCTGCCCCTGCAGTCAGTCACAGCTAGCCCCACCACACACCCACACTTGGCCACCCTCCCAGGGCAGTCGCCAATGTGAACCCACAGGCTCACAGTCACATGGGCACAGGGTCACCCCCCCCAATCCCACAGCTTTGCATTGCCACCTCAACACACACACACACACGCACACGCACACGTGCACACACACAGTGTCCCCCAACCACCCCATCTAGTACACATACACCCGCACTGATACACTCACCCCAATGCACCTACACACACTCTCACATTTACTGCCCAGCACACACTTCCAGCACACACAAATGCCTCTTCTTACTCACTTGGCTCCCACTGGCCCTGTTGGGTGGGTCCTGCCACCCCTCTCTCTCCCAGCCCAGGGACCCTTCCTGGGAAGACAATGATCCCCTCACTCTTTCTTGGCTGGAGCATCACCCTTTGTCCCCTTGCTAATCTCCAGGTACCAAGGTTTCTGAGAACCCCGCCCTCAGCCTGGAGCTTCGACAGCCCAGAGAGGTCACTGGGCAGCCTGGTGCGGCCCAGCAGCCGGCCCCTCACCTGCTTGCACTTCTCCTCAGCAGCCTTCTTATCTGACTCGGCCTGCTCAGCTCGGTCAATGGCGTTCTCCTTGTCCAGTTTGAGCATCTGCATCTTCTTCTTGATGGCCTCCATGGCTGGGTGGAGAGGGGCACAGGTGGCGGCGTCTGGGGGGGATCTGGAGCTGGGGCTGAGTGAACAGCAGGGTGGAGTGGAGGCCCTTATAGCCTCCCAGGGCGTGCCGCCCTGCTTGGGCGAGTCTTGGAGGAGGCCCAAGCCCAGGCTGCCGGGCCAGCCACCACTCGCTCAGGAGAACTTGGCCAGCTCACCAGCCACCCGCAGCCCGTACCTTATTTGGGCCTTGGATTTTCTCAAAGGAAAAAAAATAGGCCTGACCAGGTTCCATTTTTAACCTGGTGACACAGGTCCCGTATGAGCCTGGGGGCATGGTGCTGGCCCAGGGAGATCCCCTGTGGCCTGCTGGTTGGCCTCGATTTCCCCATCTGTGGTTGGACGGGCTGAGGAGGACTTGTGGGTGGGTGCAGAGTGGGCCAGGGAGGCTCCTGTGCTCCCTTCTCCCCTCTCAGTGCTGCCCCCATCCCATCTCGTGCTACCACCCCAGGGGGTCCTCCCTGGGTCGCTCCCACCTCTTTCTGGAGGATCTTTGTCTCTTCAACTTCTCCCTCTGTCTCTGTTTTGGTGACTCTCTGTTTCTCTCCATCTCTCTGTCTCTGTCTTTCTCTATCTCTCTTTTAGTCTCTGTGTCTATCTCCATTTCCCTCCATCTCCCAATCTCTTTATCTCTCTGATTCTCTCTGTATCTCTTTGTCTCTCTCCCTCTCTCTCTTTCTGTCTCCTTTTCTCTGTCATCTCCCCTGCCCCCCATGGATCTGGCTCACTGGGGTGAGATTGACCTGGGCTGTCCTTCTCTTATAAACTCTCAGAGGCCAAGGCAGGCCCAGACCAGACCGTGATGCCCTCTCTCCCCAGCTCAGAATCCTGCTGTGGCTCTGCCACACCCTCAGGAACAGGAGGCCTTAGCCCCTCAGCCTCTCATTCAAGACTCTTGCACCCTCCCCCCCCCCCCACCTATACCCAACTCTCCCAAACTCAGAGCTCAGAGCTCCCAGGCAGGGCTGCCATTTCCGACTTCCAGGCCCTTGTACCTGTGGTCCCCTCTGCTCATTGTGCCTTCTCTCTCTCCTCCATCAACTGGGGTAGGATTCGCTGCCTTTAGAAAGATTTGTTTGTTCATTCATTCACTTGACAAACACAGAGTGCTCTCAAAGATTGAGCCCTAGCAGCACATGCTCAGGGTGTGGGAGCTATTACTCTTATTGTTATTATTCGATCATCATTTTCAGACTGAGCTACTCTGGGGCAGGCCTGTGCCTTGCTCTTATCTGTGGGCCCCTGAGTGTCTGGTACCCAGATGATCAAAAAATCCTTGTTAATTAAAGTGAAAAATCCCCTCTGTACACTCACACACACTCTCAGACACACTTCTTTAACTAGGAAACTTCTATTCATCCTTCGAAACCCAGATTAGATGGCTCCTTTTCCAAGAAGCCTTCCTGAACAGAGCCCTGAACCCCCAGCCCAGTATCAAGACTTCCGTGTGGGATAGAGGCTTCTGTGTTTTCTGCCCAAGGCCACAGAGGGAGTGGGATAAAGAGAGAGACTGGGCAGTAGTCAGCACCACTGGGGAGCTTGGGGGGGGGGCAGGCACAGGCCAAGATCCAGAGTTCTCAGCTCCCCTTTGCCCCATCCTGATTCTTTCACTACCCCTTAAGCTATTATTCCTTCTCTTTGTCATGGTTAGAACTCCCTCCACTCAAAAGTATTGGGGCCAAAATGGTAGCAAACAGAACATTCTGGAACCTCTTTCATGCTCTGAGGATATTGGTTTCTTCCCATGTTGGAGAGCCAGCGAGGCCATCCCAGACCTTTCCCCAACTCTGTTCTCCACCCGCATCCCCCACCACGTCCTGGCTGTGCAGAGTACAGAGGTAGTTAATGGAATACTGTTCACTGAGTCCCACCATGTGCCGAACACAGTTCTGAGCACTTGACTTGCAGCATCTCACTTCAGCCTCCCTGAACCCTGAGGCAGGGGGCTGTTTTTATTCTCATTTTATAGAGTAGGAAGCTGAGGTCCGGAGTGGCCCACCCAAGGTCGCCCAACTTGTACGTGGCAGAGCTGGATTCCTGACCTAGCTGACTTTAGGACAGAGCTGGAGAGAGAGGCCCTAACACCCCCTCCACCTACTCCCTGACTGTCTCAAGCTGAGTCATTAGAGGTCAGCTCCTTCTACCCCTGCTGCCCCTGGGAGACCCTGAGACTGGCCTCACCACAGGTGGGGTGGCTAATTCCAGGTCTGACACCACCAGCTTGAAAAGAGATCTCTCCCCTAGGAGGTGTCTGCTTGCTCCATGGCCTTGTAGGGAAGACCCTTGTCCCTGTACTGGCCTCTTGCTCAGGGAGCTCCCAGAGGTGGAATCTGATGCCTGGGAGGGGAGAGGGGACCTAGGAATGGCCTTAGAGCCCAGCTGTGCCATCCCCACTCCCTCCCTGCAGTCTTGGGACTGGAGTTATATCCTCTCCGTGTACCTGCCTCATGGACATCCCGGGACTCCTGGTCAGGCCTGAAGGGTCATCTGGGGTTCCTGGCTCCTGGGGGCCCTGGCCCAGCTGTCCAGGCTGTGTGGCCTGGGGCACCAGGCAGGTGGGGGCTGTCATTTATAGATTGGAAGGAGTAAGCTCTCCTCCTGCAGGGTAACTCTCCAACTGGGGGCTTCTGAGGACCCGAGTCAGGGCAGAGTTCCCCGTTACCATCCTGGCCTCCCGAGCTAGGAGACTTGGGGTCATTTATTGAGCATCTACTACATGCCAGACACTGGGTAGGCTTTGAAGACACAAGGGTGGGCATGACTCAGGCCAGTGGGGAGAGACACCCCAAACTTGCAAACAGTTACGAACTTCATTAGGGTAGGGCAAACTGCTCTCTGAGGTTGGGCTCCCCCAGAAGCAGACCCTGAGACAAGAATTCGGAGGCAAGCAATTTATTTGGGAGGTAGCCCAAGGAGACACGGGTAGGGCTGGAAAGGGAGACAGAGAAGGGAAGGCGCAGTGACGGAGGTGGTGAAGCCAGTCGTCACCACTCGGGGCCACGGGGCGCGGTCCTGCCGCGGTGGTCGGAGCCAGGGGTGTGCGAGCCGAGCTATTTGCCCACCAATCCCCGTCCTCGGTCCTCAAAGGCCGCTCCCCGGTTGGGCGGCCGGGGAGCGGTGGCTGCTGATTCGCCAGCAGTCCTGGCCCCGCCTTCGCATGGGCCCCACCAGCTTCCGCGGCTGGAGAAAGCCCGCCACCCGAAACGTGCAGTTGCTGGAGGAAGGAATCCCTGGGTAGGGGGCAGTGGGAGAGTGTCGAGTAAAAATACTACTGGAATATCTAACAGGAGACCTGCTGAGCCTTGGGGGGAAGTCAGGGAAGTCTGAGGAGGCTGCAATTGAGGTGAGATCTGGAGGAGGGCTGATGGGGGTGGGGGGTGGGGGTGGGGGTTTCATAGTCCAAGACCACAGGTGGGAGGGGCTGAGTGTACCCTGGCTGAGGCTGCGAGGATCAGACGAGCGAGGAGAGTATGGGGGTGCCCTTCGCCTCCCTCTCACCCCTACATCTCTCCTGGAGCTTGAGGCATAGGGAGAGACGGTGGGGCCCGAGTGAATTTACTGAGTACTGGAGGGAAAGAGCAAAGATGCTCTCAGCTTGCTCCCTACGGAGTCTCGCTCATTGAATAATAATATGATAATCAAAATGGCACTGGCTGAGGATGACCCAGAGTGTGTGCCGAGCAGGTCACATGGGGTGAGTGCTGGTGGGAGGAATGGGGGATTCACTGTCCCTTCATCCAGACCCTTGTGCAGTAAGAAGCACTTGGAGGTCCCCAGCTGGGAAGTTGCTGGCCAAGATCACACAGCTGGCACATGGCAAAGGCAGAATTTGAACCTGAGCCCATTTGATTCCCTGGAACCTAAAACCACCACCTCTCCAGCCCTGCAGCCCATTTATTAAGTCAGGGTGGGGAGGAGGGAGCAAAGATCCCTGCTGTCCTCCCCAAATTCTCTGAGACAGATTCCAAGGGAACTGTGTGGGTTACACAGCTTGCCTACAAATGTGGAAAAACAGGCATGACCACAAGCTTTGCAGCATCGTCATGATAATTAATAATAATTGCAGTTAACACTGACACGGCCCTCCATCTGCCTGTGCTGTTCGGATTGCCTTGCATATATAAGCTCGTATATTAATTTTCAGAATAACCCTGTGAGATTGGGGCTATTATTATTCTCATTTTACAGGAGAACCTGGAGCAGAGAGGTCAAGTAACTTGCTCAAGGTCACACAGTTATAAAGTGGCAGAATCAGGACTTCAACCCAGGCTGTCTGACTCCACAATCTACCCACTGAATCACTACACTATACCCTGAACAGCCTCGTGTGCTTGACTTCCAACCCAAATTACCCTCACAGATGACTGCCACTGCCCATTGGATGTCAGTGCTACCACTAATGGGAGACAATTCTTCCTGAGCTTCTGGTGTTTTCACGTAACTCACAAGCAGGGGTGTGGGCAGCTTTTTGTTCTGGCTACATTTTCAAGGATGTTTGTAGAGCAAATGGCCTTGAAGGCAGAGAGAGTTTCTTCCTGTGGAGCAGAGGGCAGGCTTGTTTGCTGTCCATATAATGAAGATTAATGCCTCCTCTGAGATAAAAGGAGAGTGGGTTTGCTTGCATCTACTTGAAAAGACTGGGGTTGCTAAGCTCGGGGTTCCTCGGCTGTGATGCAAACCCAGTGTCCATCCAATGCCAATCTGGGTTCACCTGCATCGGCCCCGTAGGACTTGGGAGGAACAGGCAAACCCAAAGTTCCTGCCGCCTGCTGGGCGGCGAGTAATTAAGTCCTTTGTCTCTGACCCTGGAGTGTTGTATTTTCTGCCAGCATGGGTGAAACCATGACAGGTGAAATTAACAGCTTGAAAGTAGGGAAACTCCCACACTCTTTATAGTTCTTGATACCTATCTGCTCTCTCTGTGATGCCACCTGCCACCAAGGTGTCTCTTTTCAGACTCGGGATTTAGCCTGTTTAGGTCCCACCTTGGCTGCTGCCTTTCTGACCTGGTGCAGATTTGGGTGGTGAAGCATTACACTGCAGTCTAAAGAACATGCCATGGTCATGAAGGAAGTGCTCTGGAAACCGGACACCAGGATCCAAGCCCCATTTTGGGATAAGGTTCGGGTTAAGCTCTTATAACAAAAAGACCCAAAATACAAAGGCTCAAAAGTCATATGATTTTGCAAGCTGCACTCACTATTTCTCCAGCAATACAGTTCCTTTGAAAAGCTTAGTAAGCATCTGGCCTAGGTGCCTCTAGTTAGTTTCATTGCTGGAAACCACACCCAATGCTCTTTTCTAGCCAGAGTTCTTGTGTCTATTTAATTTGCAGCACTTTGCTTCCTTAAACTACCCACATCTTTGTCACTCTCGGTTAACGGGCATCTGAAACAATAGCCTTGGGCGAGAGGCAATATTTCTATTTATACTCTTTTGGGGAATAGGAAGCTGTTGGCTCTTTCAATCTTGAGATGTGTCTGACTCTGAAATGTGGCCAATTCTTGTCTAAGATCATCTCATTTTTGCAATTCCTTGCTACAAGCAGCAAGGAGCAGCTGACTTACAGTGACATTCTAGCTCTTTCCAATCACTTTTAGAGGCACAGGCTCCAAAGACATATGATCTACCTCTCGGGTTATCTCAGGTGATGGTATTACCAAATGCTCTTTGGCATAACAGCAGTCACCAGCCTTCCAGCCTGCAATGTATGTGTCCTTACCACCAGACCAACAAGTTGAGGCAACTGATTTTTCATTTTTGTGATGGCAGCACCCGCTTCTGGTTCTAATTTCTGTACCAGGATAAATAGCTTACTTGCTGTATTAGTTTCCTAGGGCTTCTGTAACAAGCTACCACCAACTGGGTGGCTTAAATAATGGAAATGTATTCTCTCACCCTTCTGGAGACCAGAAGTCTGGAATCAAAGTGCTGGCAGGTTGGTTTCTTCTGAGGCTGTTTTTTCCCGCTGAGGCGGGGATTTTGTTTCCTGCTGTACCCTTGGCCCTTAAAAGAGTGCTTAAGAGGTACTAGATGCTCACTAAGCACAGTTGGAAGGATGAAGTAATAAACAAATGAACCAAGAACGTTATGAAGGAAATATCTAAGATTGGGACTGGGCAGGGAAATTCAGGACAGATGGACACTCTGTGTAGACACTCAGATGGATGTCCCAGTGCTGTGGTCAGTAAATAAAAACTGGCTCCCTGCTGACAAGGGCCCCCAAGGCACCCTTCGTGTCACTGTTGCGTAGGCTGCAGATGAAGGGATTCAGCATGGGGGTGACCACAGTGTACATCACTGCAGCGGCTGTGTCCTTCTGGGTCGTGTGGGAGAACATGGGGCCGAAATAAACCCCAACGAGCATCCCATAGGACAGTGACACCACAGAGAGTTGAGAGCCACAGGTGGAGAAAGCCTTCTGCTTGCCTTTTGGGGATGGGATCCTCATGGCTGGCAGCAAAGATGCACACTTAGGAGACCAGCATGCCCACTGAGGGGCGATGATGGGTGGGGCACCCACGGGGGACACCATTGCATTGTTGAGAAAGGTGTCGGAGCAGGCCGGCTTCAGCAAAGGGCTGAGGTCACAGAAGAAGTGGGGGACTCAATTGTGGGTGCAGAATGAGAGGAGGATTAGCAATACTGTGTGGGTCAGGACATTCCTGAAGGCTGCGGTGCAAGATGCTGCCACCAGGAGGCCACAGAGCTGTGGTGTTACAGATGTGGCACAGTGCAGAGGGTGACAGATGGCCCAATAGCGGTTGCAGGCCATGGCAGTCAGCAGGATACTGTCAATGCCGGCAAACCAGATGAAGAGCATTTGGGTCAGGCAGCCGGAGTGAGGAATCCCTTTGTGTCCTGACACGTGGTTGGCCAGCGTTTTGGGGGTGATGGTGGAGGTGGTACCCACAAAGGCCAGGCTGGCCAGGGGGAGGACATGGGCGTGTGGGGGGGGCGTCAGTGGTGATGGCCAGGACCATGAGCAGGTTCCCCAGCCCCATGCCAAGGCGCATGCTCGGGAACAGCATAAGCAGCAGCTGCTGTTGCTTGGGGGTCTTCAGAGAGGCCCAGGGGAAGGAACTCAAGAGACCTGGGTGAGGTTTACCCTTCCACTGCCATCCTGGATCCGAGAGGAAATGGAGGAGCTGTCCGTGGTCCTGGCCCAGGCCACCCTCTCCATTGCACCCTGGATCTCATCCCCTCTCATTAGTTCAGACATTCATAAATTCTTCCCACTTTCTCCTGCAACAGGATCCCCCCACCCATTTGCTGCATTATTTCCATCAGTGAACACACCATTCATTGTTCACAGTCACCTGCAGGATGTCACCGGCGACTTCGTGCATGGCTTCCAGGTACACTGACCATTTCTCACCTCCACCACCAGTATCTCTATGCCCTAGAGATTTATCTGGCCACAAGAACAGGCTCAGCTCACACATGGGGTAACAAGGAAGAGCTGGGAGTTGACACCCCCCGGGAGTGATGTTGGGACAGCAAGGAATAGGGCTTATTGGGTGAACTCCTGGCTTCATCACTCCTAAGTGAGGCAGTTCTGGGGTGTGTTCTACAGTCTCTCAGAGATCCCTAGAAGGATCACCCCTCTGTTGACCAGAGCAGAAACCTGCTCATTCACGCCTTTGTGTCCCAAATGTTCATCGGGTCTCCTGGGATTATCTTCTAAATAAACTATTTGCATTCAAGTCCCCGACTCAGAACCTGCTTTGGGGGGAACCCAAACTAAGACAAAAGGATTCCAAACTTTCTCCCATCTGTGAGAGAATCCCTTCATCCCAAATACTCCTCCTGCCACTGCCCCCTTATTCTGCTCCATTGGACCCCAACACTCCTCAAAACATTGCCTGTCCTTGCCTGTCACGAACAACCATGACCTTCTATTGTTAACTCAAGGCTAGTATACAGACAGTGTGCTCCAGTACAATTGTTCCATTGCTAAAATCTGGAAATACCCAGAGTTGGAACCTCTTAGCAGGGCTTACATACACAGGGCATTTCCCGCTTTATTTTGTTTTCATTATAGAGACAAACGAACTGAGCCCCAAAGAGGCAAAACGACTTCCCTACAGTCACACGGCAAACTTGCTAATTTCTTCCCCTGCCTCCCTCTGTTCCCACTCGTCTGTGGGAGGTGTCCTTTCTGGCTGTGAAGTGAGCTCTTGCTGGGAAAGCATCCTGGGCTATGACGGAGGTTGGTGCCCCCACAGGAGGGAGCACAAGGACCTGGCAAAGCCCAGTTTACCATCCATCCTTGCAGCTCAGGTTCAGTCCTTTGTGGCTTGTTAGGACATCTGCCAATTGTCCACTCCACACTCTGTCCTGCTGGGCCTGCATCTTTGGGAAGGAGGCCACGGCAGCTTGTTCTGGGTTCTTCCTTCTACTCCTGAGCCAGGGGTGGTGGGAGCTCCAGACCTCTTTGGGGGACCCCCATGCGGGGCCTGGGCCCAGTGCTGTTCTCCCAGTTCTGCCAACCACTGGGTTATGCCTGAGGCTCCTCACTGCTGGAACAATGGCCTCCTAACATTCATTATTTTAATTGTGAGATTCACACAACAATTAATCATTTAAAAGTGAGCCACTTAGTGGCATTTAGCACATTTAAATGATGTGCAACCATCACCTCTATCTAGTTCCAAAACATTTTCATCACCCAAAAATAAAACTCTCCCCATTATCAGTCACTCCACATTTCCTCTCTTCCCCCAGCCCCTGGCAGCTACCAGTCTGCTGTCTATCTCTGCGGATTTGCCTATTCTGGACATTTCATGTAAATGGGATAATACACTAAGTAACCTTTTGTGCCTGACTTCTTTCACTCAGTGTAGTGTTTTCAAGATTCATCCACATTGTAGCCTGGGTCAGAGCTTCATTCCTTTCCATGGCTGAGTAATATTCTATTGTATGGATGGACCACATTTTGTTTATCCATTCGCTCTTTGATAGACACTTGGGTTGTTTCCACCTCTGGGTGATCATGAATGGTGCTGCTATGAACGTTGGTGTACAAGCTTCTGTTTGAGTCCCTGTCTGTAGTTCTTTTTGGTGTATCTCTAGGAGCAGAATTGCTGCATCATGTAGCAATCCTACATTTAGCTTTTTGAGGCACTGCCAAACTTTCCCACAGTGGCTACACCATTACATTCCCACCATTAATGCGCAGGGTTTCAACTTCTCCACATCCTCATCAGCGCTTGTTACTGTTTCTTTTTCTATTATAGCCACCCTAGTGGGTGTGAAGTGGTATCTCATTGTGCTTTTTCTTCACATTTTAAAATTGTGTTAAAATACATATAACATAACATTTACATCTTAACCATTTCTAAGTGCACAGTTCAGTGGCATTATGTCCATTCACGCTGCTGTACAGCCATCTCCAGAACTTGTCCATCCTGTAGAGCTGGAACTCTGTTCCCATTAAACACTAACCCCCAGTTACCCTTCCCCCCACCCCTGGCAACCTCCATTTTACTTTGTCTTTATGATTTTGACTACTTAAGGTGCCTGGTATGAGTGGAATCATACAGTATTTGTCCTTTGTAACTGGCTTATTTCACTCAGCGTAATGCCCTCAAGGTTCATCCATGTCGTGGCATGTGTCAGGCTTTCCTTCCTTTTCAGGGCTGAATAATATTCCATCGTATGTGTACCCCACATTTTGCTTCTCCATTCATAAGCACTCAGGGTTCTTCCATGTTGTAGCTATTGTACATAATGCTGTTATGAACATGGGTGTACAAATATCTCTTCGAGACCCTGCTTTCAATTCTTTTGGAGATCTACCCAGAAATGAAAGGTTATTCTACTATTTTGTAATCCTCACCTGAGGACATATTTTTATCGATTTTAGAGAGAGAGGAAGGAGGAGAGAGAGAAAAAATCAATGTGGGAGAGAAACATTGATTGGTTGCCTCCTTTACATGCCTGACTGGGGATTAAACCCAAAACTTTTTTGTGTACTGGACAACATTCCAACCAACTGAGCCACCCAGCCAGGGCTGGTCATTCTATTTTTAAGTTTTTAGGAACTTCCATACTATTTTCCACCTGGTTATATCAATTTACATTCCCATCAACAGTACACAAGGGTTTCAACCTCTCTGTATCCTCACCAACACTTGTTTTCTGTTTTTCTGCAGTTAGACATCCTAATGGGTGTGAAGTGTTGGCTCATGTCTTGATTTGCATTTCCCTGATGATTAGTGATGTTGAGCATCATTTTATGTTCCAAATATTTTTGACCTTGCATATCTACTGGTAAAATGTATTTGAGTACATACTCCTGCTGCATCTATATTTATTTTAAAACTAAATATCGCACTGCTGTCATAATGATGCGATGAATAATTATAAAATGTCCCCCAAATTGAAATGAAAAAGGGACACTATTCAGATGAAATAAACTCTTGGCTGTTTCAAACCACTCAAACAATAGCACTAATAGTACCCAATACTTGGAGGTACCCCGGGGCAAAGTTCATGGTTAAGGGTCATGGACAAAAATGCTTATCATAAATGGGCTTTTGACAATTGCACAATGCTTGGTAATTCCTCAGCACAAATCCTTTCTTTGTCATTGCTTTTCTCCTCGAGATGCAGCTGAGAGTCTATTTTAGAGGTAGGAGTGTCTCCACCAGCACTCTTTGGTTGGCATTTGGAGTCAATCTGTGGTTTTTTATGTCATAGGTCTATTTATTATTATTATTATTTTAATCCTCACCTGAGGATATGCTTATTGATTTTAGAGAGAGGAAGGGGGAGAGAGAGAAATACTGATGTGAGAGAAAAGCATCGATTGGTTGCCTCCCATATGCGCCCCGACCAGGGATCAAACCCGAAACCTGAGCATGTGCCCTGACTGGGAATTGAAGCCATAACCTCTTTGGTGTACGGGACAATGCTCTAACCAACTGAGCTACCTGGCTGAGGGCTGTCATAGGTTTATTTTTGATGATGGGTTGAGAAAAAAGTGGATAATACAATCAGTAAATCTACTCATCTTGGCACATGGAAACTGCGTTACATACATCAAAATAGGCTGAGAGCTAAAGAGTCAACTTAGTAAAATAGAAAATGTTAGTAAAGCACATGTTCATTTTATTTTAAAAGAACCCATTTAATTTTAAATAATTTTAGACCCACATAGAAGTTGCACAGCACAGAGAGGCACCGTGGGTCCTTCACTCAGCCTCCCTCAATAAAAACATCTTACAATTATATAATTATATGTCAGATATATAATTATATATTATATATCTATATATAATTATATATTTTATATTTATATATAAATATCATATATAATTATATATTTATAGTATAATTATAAAAACCAGCATATTGACTTTGGTACAGTACTGTTAACTAAAGACATTATTTGGAGTTCACCAATTTTTATATGTACTCAATTGCTTTGAAATGCTCTATGAAATTTTGTTACTTGTGTAGATTCATGTAACCACCACTACAACCAGGAAACAGAACTGTTCCATCACCCCAAAGAAACTCCCTTCTGCTGCCCCTTTGTAGTCACCCTCCTTCCCTAACCCTTGGCAACTTTAATCTGGCCAACATAACCCCCATGATTCTGTCATTTTGAGAATGTTACATACACCATACTCTATAGTATTCTACTTTCTGAGACGGGCTTCTTATACTCAGCACTATATTCTTGAGAACCATGGGGTTGTCTGTGCCAATAGTTCATTCCCCTTCACTGCTGAGTATTAGTCCATTGTATGATGGACCAGTTTCTTTAGACATTTTGTAGTTGAAGGAATTTGGGTTGTTTCCAGGTTTTGGCTGGAAACGTTTTGATTTCTCCAGGGTAAATATGCATGAGTGAGATTGCTGGTTTATGTGAAGTGTAAGTTTAATTTTTAAGAAACTGTCAAACCATTTTCCAGAGTGGCCACACCATTTTGCATCCCCACCACTAACATGTGAAAGTCCTGCTTGCTCTGTACCCTTGACAGCACTTGATATTGTCAGTGTTTTTATTTTAGTTATTCTAATATGTGTGTCATGATATCGCATCGTGGCTTTGCTGTTGACCATCTCTTCATTTGCTTCTTTGTCATCAGTATATCCTTTCTGGTGAGGTGTTCAAATGTTCAAATCTTTTGTCCATTCTCTAATAATTATTATTTTAAAAGTTTTTGGAAGATAAAAATGAACTTGAATGTAAGTTCTTCAGTTTTCTCCTCATATAAAGTGCCACTATATGGCATGATTCCGGCGTGCATGTGTGCGTGTGTGTCTACATGTGTGTAAGCACCTTTCTCAGTTCTTCATGGCACCCTCCCAAGGTCGGTGCAGTGCACAACCAGCTCCACTGTTTTCCAGCAGCCCTGTCTGATTCTCACTGGAACAACTTGCCTGCCCTGCCTGCCCTCCTTCGACAACAGTTGATGCTGGCTGTTCTTTTGCCATGGGATGTAGTCCAATCTCACCTGCTGGGTATCAGGGTCATTTACAGTATGTCTTCAGTTGATCTTGTCAGTCCCCTCCATAGTTCCCATATCTTCTCTATCCCAAAATCACGCTTTCTTAAGCCTCAGGACCTTTGTATATGCAGTCCCTCTGCTAGGAGTGCTCTGAACTCTCCAGACTAATGATTCCTCATTCTCTGTTCTCCAGGCCAAGTCTAAGGCTCTTCTTTTCTCCAAGACATTTTCCCTTCTATGCTCACCAATCCTGGGACCCTTGTTTTGGCCCATCCCCAAACACTTGGGCTGGGAGTGTCTATGCCAGCTCTGTGCTCCCACCCCGACTGGAACTTCTCAAGGGCAGGGTCTTGAATGGAGCTTTCTGGGCATAGAGGACTGGCAGGAGGGCTGGCACTGTTGTTGAAACAATAAGCATGAGTTTCAAGGAGGACCATGTGAGCCAGTAGATATTTTTGTAATGGGATCATATGAATTTTGAATTAGGTGGAAAGATTGAACAAAAACAGGTCTACATGTTCATGTACCTGTTTGCTCATTCATTCATTCATTCATTCATTCATTCATTCATTCATTATTGAGCAACTACTATGTGCCAAGCCCTGGGCCAGGTGAAGAAAGCATCTTACCCCTCACCCAGCTCACAGTTGAGTGGAGAAGACAGACATAAATTTAGATTTGCACAGATCATGAATTTGTGGTTATAATGTGACATGGGCTATGAAGCATGCGATGCTAAGAGAGAGGGTAATAGGGGCCCAATTTGTGGTTCAGAGATGGCTGAAGAGGTGGCATTGAGATGAGACATGAAGAACGAATGGGAGTTTAGTTGGCCAAAGTGGGAAGGGAAGTGAGTCAGGCCAAAGAAACAGTCTTTTCGAAGGTAGGAGGCTGGGTGGGGCATCCCTGGGCTCTTGGACATCCTGCCCTGCCTTAGAGCAAAGATATTTAAAAACACTCACATTACACCTATTTCTTCCTCTGCTTAACAAAAGTAGAAAGGAGAAGAAACAAGATGGGGGCGTAGGTAACAGCTGCACCTGCCGCCTCCGGCAACCACATCAA
The DNA here is from genome assembly GCF_964146895.1 of Miniopterus schreibersii. Taxonomy (NCBI): domain Eukaryota; kingdom Metazoa; phylum Chordata; class Mammalia; order Chiroptera; family Miniopteridae; genus Miniopterus; species Miniopterus schreibersii. The sequence goes on along the minus strand of NC_138105.1, from coordinate 72,540,486 downwards.
AATTACAGCTAAAATACAGAACCACCATCACTCAGAGCCTCCTGAACTCTAGCTGAACAGAAGTCCCACAACCAGGGAACTGAAGGAGCATCGAGAGCGGTAGGAGGGGCGGAGACGCGGGCGGATCGGGGCTGAATCAGAGACACGGCAGCGGGCCCACACCCGTTGAAACCTGGGAAGGAATCTCCGAGGTGGAGGCTTCCCGGAGGGGTCCCAACCCCACAGCAGGCCCCCAGCCCAGGGCTCCAGGGCCGGGAGGAGATATCCCCACAACTCCAGGCCGTGAACCCAGCGGGGACTGTGGCTGAGGGTCTCAGAGGCTGCGGGAGCCCCAGCAGCTCCTCTTAAGGGCCCGGCACGGACTCACTCGGACGCTCCCTCTGAGCCCAGCGCCGGGCAGCGGCCTGAAAGGACCCGGGACACTCGGGGAGGAACTAACCTGCCTGAGATCCGGGCGAGAGGTGGAGGGGCGGCTTCCTCCCAGGCAGAAGGGCTGGCGGAGGCCATTCCTCCTTTGGCGAGTCCTCCCCGCACACAGCGGGCAGGCAGGCGCCATGTTTGAGTCGCCAGCACCTGACTCACGCCTTTGGCCCCGCCCCGTGATTCCCTGAGGCCCCGCCCTCCCACCTGCAGCTCATCCAGGCCATTTCCAGGGGCTTTTCTATGTAAGTGGCCTCTCGAGCCTCATGCTTAGGACTTTCCTAAAATCTCTCAAACAAGCAGCAGTGGGCCCCACAGGGCTTGATAAGTGGCCCCAGGCCCGGCACTAGTGGCAGCTGCATTGGTTCATGGCTTGGCCTCTCCTGGACACCTCCAAGCCCAGCACAAGTAGCAGCCAACTATGGTTTGCTGTGTAGCTCATGCTGGGAGGCCCTGGGCAAGGCACTGGCACAGGCTCACTGTGCACCTCCAGGGAGGCCCCAGAGACAGTGCACCTGGTGGTCAGACTCGACCACGCTGGATTACAACCCTACCACATCCACGAGTGACACTCAAAGGATGCACTTGGTGAACACCAAAGCTCCACTGAAGTAAATCCTGCTCCATAGGGGTGTCTCCAGCACAGCAGCTCTTTGGCTGTAGTTGCAGCTGGCCCTCACAGCTGATTGGCCTGGGGGTCAGTTCCTCCCAGGGACACCAAAAGCAACCAAGGCTCAACTATAACAGGACAGTGCACACAGCCCACACAGGGGAGCACCTAGAAGGCCCAGCTCAGGTGACTGGGGAGGCTGAACCACTGGGCCCTACAGGGCACCTACTACACAAATCCACTCTACAAGTTCCAGGAGATATAGCAGCTCTACCTAATACATAGAAACAAACACCTGGAAGCAGCCAAAATGCGGAGGCAAAGGAAAAGGAAAGAACAGAAGAAATCTCTAGAAGAGGAACTAAATGAAATAGATCCAAGCAAGCTAACAGATACAGAGTTCAGAATTTTGTTTATAAGGATGTTTAAGCAAACTATTAGGGACATTACTGAGAAAATTGATAACACAATAAAGTACCAATTTGAAATGAAGGCTACAGGAACTGAAATGAAGAATAATTTGCATGGAATCAACAGTAGAGTAGAAGATGCTGAGAATCAAATCAGCAATTTGGAACATGAAGAAACAAAAAACACCCAACCAGAAGAGCAAAAAGAATCCAGAAATATTAAAATAGTATAAGGAGCCTCTGAGACAACTTCAAGAGGCCCAACATTTGTATTATTGGGGTGCCAGAAGAGGCAGAAAGAGCCAACATTTGTATTATTGGGGTGCCAGAAGAGGCAGAAAGAGCCAAGAAATTGAAAACCTATTTAAAAAAATAATTACAGAAAACTTCCCCTACCTGGGGAATGAAATAGACTTACAAATCCAGGAAGCACAGAGGGTCCCAAACAAGAAGAACCCAAAGAGGCCCACAGCAAGACACATCATAATTAAAATGCCAAAGGTTAAAGACAAAATCTTTTTTTTTTTTTTTTAATATATCTTTATTGATTTCAGAGATAAGAAAGGAGAGGGAGAGAGAGATAGAAACATCAATAATGAGAGAGTAATTGATCGGCTGCCTCTTGCACGCCCCCGACTGGGGATTGAGCCCGCAACCTGAGCATGTGCCCTGGCCAGGAATTGAACACCAATTGCCTGGATCCTAGGTCGAAGCTCAACCGCTGAGCCATGCCCGGCTGGGCGAGAGAGAGAATCTTAAAAGCAGCAAGAGAAAAGCAATTAGTTACCTACAAGGGAGGACCCATACGACTGCCAACTGATTTCTCAACAGAAACTTTGCAGGCCAGAAGGGAGTGGCAAGAAATATTCAAAGTGATGAAAAACATGGAACTACAACCAAGATTCCTCTACCCAGCAAAGCTATCATTTAGAATTGAAGGTCAGATAAAGAGCTTCTCAGACAAGGAAAAGCTAAAGGAGTTCATCACCACCAAACCATCACTACAGGAAAAGTTGAAGGGTCTTCTTTAAGAAGAAGCTAATGAACAAAAGAATCTGACAAACTAAATAGATCCAGAGACATTGACGCATGCAACAGACTATCATATTTCAGAGGAAAGAGGGAAGGGGGGTGGAGGGGGGGAAGAGATTAACCAAAGAAGTTATATGCATAACCCATGGACACAGTTAATAACGGGGTGAAGGCCTGGGAAGGGGGTGGGAGCGAGGGGGAGGGGATCAATGGGGGGGGGGGAAATGGGACCCCTGTAATACTCTCAACAATAAAGATAAATTTTAAAAAATGTAGATACAGAAAAAAAAAAAGTAGAAAGAATGGTTATACTTTTTCTTTTGAAATTATTTAGGTGCCACGAGAAACTCATTTACTTATTGTGCCTCTACAGCAGTTCTTGCAAATGGAGAACATCTAATCCACAGATAACTTTTCAACATAATGACATTTTGAGTAAATGTTAAAGCCAACAATGAATAAAGCTGACATCATGTTGCTTAAGAAGAGATTTCATTCAAACGTTTGATTTTGATTTATCAGCCTTGTTTTTATATTTTCAAACATCGGACTGTGGTTTTTAATTTTTTTTCTATTCTTGAACAATTTCAGAGACTATTTATTAGAAAAGCTACTGGTGTGGTGATTTACCAGTGCCCCTCAGCGTCTGAACTGGGAAACTCACCCTGTGAGGATGAGATCAAACTCAACTCGGGGCTGCAGAAAAATCAACTTAAAGCTATTGATGGCCTCCCATCTCCTCTGCTTCTCTCATAGTTGTCCCATCTCCACGAAACCCAAATTCCAACTAGAAGGAAGTGTCCTCCCCCATCACTACATTCATTTCACACACTTCTCTGCCTTTGTACCTATTCTTTATTTTGCCATTACTCCTATTCTTTGGAGGAAGATTTTGAGGCACCAAAAGGTCAAATTGCTCAGATATTTTTGGTCCCAAAGCCCACTCTTACTAAACATTATGATATTGGAACCAGCACAGCTTAAACATATGAAGACTTTCTGGTCCCATTTGTACAATATGAAGACTAACTAGTCAGGGCTCAGAGAGGCAAAGTCACTTGCTCAAGCTCACACAGCAGGTTTGGTTGACTCCAGAACTTCTTTCTTTCTGCTTCTACCTGTTTGCCTCTCTCCCCACCTATATGGCAGGTGAGCCATGATGCCAGGCACTAAACCCAGATGGCCCATATAGGTCTGCTTTCTGGATTTGGAGATACCTGTTGAGCGGTGAGCTGGGTTGCATGGAGAATGGAGTCTGGGGCTTTGAGTGATAGGAAGGTAGGTCTGCAGTCTCTCAGGAATGAACTTTAGTGCTCATATCCCAATAGCTGTGCCCTGGGCTGAGCCCTGAGTGCTTTGTGAGAGTTCCAGATGCCAAATAATTGTCTGCCCTAGATGGGACCACTGCTACATGTGGCCTCTTGAGGAGAGCAAGTGACACTCATTAGTTCTTTCTTTTTCCTTTTCCTCCATTTCTGCTCATCCCGGGGTGGTGAGAGACTCTGATCTCTAGGCACTTATTCTGGAGAGAACTTTCCTCAAGAGCCCTAGAAATGGCAGCATTCCCAGGGGTGAAATAGGCCTCTGGGGAATCTTGGGAGAGATCTGCTTGACTTTGAAACGCTAGCACCCCCTAGCTATTGGTTTGGCATACACACCAGCGAAGAATTAGGGATTGAGGAATGAATGAATTTTTATTTATATCTTGTTGAGGAACTGACCTTTTTATCACTATGAAATGTTCTCCTTTAGCTCTGATAATTACCATTACTTTCGAGTGTGTTTTTTCTGATATTAATAGAGTTGTCCCCTTTATTCGTGGTTTTCCTCCCTGTGGTTTTAGTCACCTATCGTCAACCGTGGTCAGAAAATATTGAACGGAAAATTCCAGAAATAAACAATCCATACATTTGAAATCATGTACCATTCTGAGTAGCATGGGTGATAAAATCGCACACCGTCCTGCTCCATCCCTCTCAGGACGTGAATCATCCCTTTGTCCAGTGTATCTACACTGTATACACTACACACCAACCTCCTCATGATTAGTATTTTCATGATTTGCTCTCAACAGTTTACAAGAAATCCATAGTTAAGGAAATGTGAATGTCCAATAAATTTATAAACATATGTGTGTCCTCCCTAGAAATCAGGGATATATTAAAAGTAATACAAACAAGAAGTATAATTTTCCTCCGGGACACTGGCAAAAATGTGAAGTTTTATCATCCAAAACGTTGGTGACATTTGGGAAAGTGAACACTGTCATCCATAGGTGGCGATCTTTGCAGGGTAATTTGGGGCTATCTATTAAACCTAAACGTGTGTACTTCACACTGAAGTAGCTCATCATTTAGAGATTTCAGTTGTGCGTGAGAAGAAAGAAGCAGAGGGGGAGGAGCTGAAAGATGCAGTCCTTCTGCCAAGGTCAGTGGTGTAGGTGAAAGATGAGGGAGAGCCAGAGCCAGGCTCTTCATTTTCCCCACTGGACATGGCTTACAGCTTGTTGCCCTTTCTGCAACGTTCATGAAATGTCTAAGAAATAAAACCAACTAGCCCTGTGAAATCTTACTCTTGTCTGTGTTTCCTTCACTGCATCCAACACAGTGGACTATTTCTAAAAAGTATGTTAAGTTTGGGGAGGAATATACACATGTGCAGCTTATTTTTTTGTTGTTAATTCTCATCTGAGGATATTTTTCCATCGATTTTTAGAGAGAATGGAAGGGAGGGAAGGAGAGAGAGAGAAACATCAATGTGAGAGAGACACAGCTGTTGGTTGTCTCTTGCATGAGCCCCAACTGAGGCCGGGCATCGAACCTGCAAACTAGGCATATGCCCTTGACAGGAACTGAACCCATGACCGTTCAGTGCAAGGGATGTCGCTCTAACCACTGAACCATGCTGGCCAGGACCAGCTTATTTTTTAAAATTTCAAGTCTATTTCTTGTGATTTCAGGCAAGTTATATTGGATTTGGGAAGAGCAGGGGTAGAAACCCAGAGGAAAGGCGATAGAGCCCTTCTGGCTTAATCTTGCTGGTTTGGAAAACTGATAAAACATCCCCTCCCCACCCCACTCACCTGCTCAGTCCTTAGAGCAGCGAGACCATGATAAGGCTTCCAGTTTTTCCTTGATCTTTGCTATTCTCCTATGACCTCAGCGTGACCAGCCCATTTGGGAGATTCCTTCCCACACCGATATACCTCCTTGCCCTGATTTATTTTACTCCCTTTGAGTCTCTTCACAAGTCACAGCTAGAAGCACTGTAAGACATGGACTCAGGCAGCCTGGGTTTGAATCCCAGCTCCCCAGTTTCCTAACCGGGCAACCTAGGACATGTTACCTAAACTCCCTGTGCTTCAGTTTCTCTGTTTGTAAATAAGACAATAATAGTATGCACTCACAGTGTTGTTAAGGTATATGCTGTGATGGCAGAAAACCCTGGTGGCTTTACAAATAAAAGCTCATTTATTGTCCACATAAAATCTAATATAGGTCATCCCTGATACTACAGTACAGTATTGTAATGATTTTAGACAGTAGTAAAGTTACAATATTTTTTAAAATTTTTATCAAATTTATTGCAGTGGCATTGCTTAATAAAATTATATAGGTTTCAAGTGTGTAATTCTATAATACATTGTCTGTATATTGTGCTGTGTGTTCACCACCTAAAGCCAAGCCTCCTTCCAACACCACCTGTCCTGCCTTTACCCCCTTCCACCTCCCCGCCCCCTTTCCGTCTGCTAGTCCCATACTGTCGTCCGTGTCCATGAGGGTTTCTTTTCTTTTTTGCTTAATTCCGTCACATGTTTCACCCAGCCCCTCAACCTCTCTTCCCTCTGACAGCTGTCAGTCTGTCCTCTGTGTCTATGAGTCTGCTTCGGTTTGGTTTGGTTTGTTCATTCGAGTTCACATGTAAGTGAATCATGTGGTGTTTGCCTGAAGTTATGACATTATACTGCAGGAAAGTACACGACAGGCAGCGTTCCTGATGCCTCTGCTGCCTGGCACCAGCCAACTTGGAAAATAAGGCTTGAGCTTGAGTGTGCACTTGATGGCCCCTCAAATGCTTAAAAGCCCCCACTCGACAACACCTTTCTCCGACACACACGATACCCAGCTCACAGTTGGCACCTGCCATTCAAAATGCTTAGGATGATGTGCCAGCTCAGCTTTCGTACCCATAGAAATGGCTCTGATTCTTAATCCAAAGATACCTTAGATGAACCTCTCAGCAAAGACCAGTAATATATCATTCCCCTGAAAATCCTTAATTGGGTAATCTTTTTTTAAAAAGAGGAAGTGGATGCAACTTTTTAAAAAAGATTTTTAAAATTGATTTTTAGAGAGAGAGGAAGGGAGAGGAAGAGAGAGAGAAACTTTGACATGAGAGTGAAACATCAATCGGCTGCCGCCTGCATGCCGGAGCCAGCCGGCAGGCGAACGAGGACCTGATTGAGGGGGTGAGGATTAGAAAAGAAAGAAAAAGACAAAAGGATGGGATCAGGAGGGCCACAACCAAGGCAGAGCTAAGTTAAGCTGAGTCAGGCTGAGGCCCCGAGTTTATTGATTACAAGCCTTTTATAGTGCAACCAAACAATACCCCAAGCAGTGAAACAATGCCCCAAGGCAGTGACCTTTACATATTCCATTCCTGCATATCCGCACCCGTTTACCGAAACTGGATGTCTCCAGGTGCAACCATAAATCTCTTTATGCAAGGCTTCCATTTCCCGAAAGCAATGGTAAATCTTTAAACTACGCTACAGGGGGTAGAGGTGCTAGCTCAACCGACCCACCCTGCGGGTCAACGTGCCAGAGATTTCTCTCTAAGGCGACGCTAGGGTCGGCGAGCCCCTGGAGAGACTCCAGGGCAGCACCCTACCAGGGAGACTATTCATGAGGGGCAGCCAGCCGGCTCCCCACATCTCCCCCTTTCTTTTCTAAACTACAGACTTAGGCTCTAAGACTTTTGGGCGGGTATGCAAGTGGAGAGTATGTAGTCCTATTTTTAGGACTTTAATATCTCTCATGAGTGTCTTCAGTATGCAAGGTGTAATTAAGAAGCCAAGGACAACGAGAACAGCCAGTCCGGCCATTCCAAAAATTCCATGTTTCCAATCTGTAGCTGAGAGGAACTGTCCCCTCATTCCATCAACCCAAGATTGCGCCATTACTGCAAGTGAGGTGTCTATCTTAGGCGCTTCCCTTAAGGCCAAAATTTCTTGATGAAGTTGTATTAAGTCTAGAGAGACATTACCATCATGCCAGACCCCTGCTAAATGCTTTTGCACTCTGTCCCAGGGGTAGGAAGAGCTGTTATATTCCTTACGGGTCACACAAATGTGTTTAAATTCAGCATGACAGTCTAAGTCTAGCCGTAGTTTTAAACTTTGCACTTCTCGCCCTATGATGGTAAGGGTGTCATAAAGTGCATTAAGTCTTTCTTCTATCTTTAAATCTATCGCTTCCTGGGTTCCTAGTGCCTGAGTAACATTGGCACTAAGTTGATTCACCTGATGCGCTGTTTGTATACTTTGAGACAGCGACACGGCCGCGGTGACACTGGCCGCAATGACGGCCACCAGGGCTGTAATGCCTGTAATTAGGAGGCCGATAAATCTCTTGCTCCGCAGGAGGAGCTCGGTGGTCTCTTTGATTACCTGAAGACCTCTATCATTATACCATTCCCCAGAAACATTTACAGGAATCATTACAAAGGTGGGTTGGTACATTACCATAAGTTGATAGTTCAGAGATACATTATACACACAATTACTGATGGTACAATTATTGCAATGGATCTGCCAATATGAGGCGTCCCGAGTAATGTTTAGGGCGCCCACGAGTAGGGCATAGGGCGGCGGGACACAGGCCTGTATTTTGCGGAACTGCTGTGTCCGCCCCATGAGGACTGCTGTATTTCCCCGCTCGTCATTGGTATAGATGTCTCCCCCCATGGCAGCAACGAGTCGCCACAGTTGAGTCTGAAATGGCCCCTGGTTCACTGACCAAAAGGACTCAGCAAGGGCCTTCCATTCCGGGCCTGCAGCAGACCAATCATGGATTGGGGACCCCCCGGTTGCATTGATTAGTATACCAAGTTTCCCTCTACAGTTCATCCAATGTGGTTGCTTTGTACGATTGGTGAAATCAGGTTCACAGATAGGCACTCCTTCCGGGGGATTTGTGGCACTGCCCACAGCGATCTTACTGGGATACCATAGGTCCACATGCCAACGTGTCCAATCTCCATTCTATGGTTCTGCACCATCCTCCTCGTCTGGTCGGTCAGTCGCGCGAGGGTCTCCGTCACCGAGTTTGAGGACGCTGGGTTCCGTCGAGGCGGGGCTCGGTCGTGTATGGAGAGGTTTCTCATCCGGTCCACAAGTGTCCTGGGACGCGTGTCGTACCAGCCTCTCCGGGAGCCACCTTGGCGCTTCGGCATCCTGCGGGAAAACACACACATGCCCTCGGCCCCAGATTAATACCGGATCTGGCCCATGCCAAGCCCCATCAAGGGGATCCTTCCATCTCACCAGGGCTTGGTGCTTAGATGAACTCGGCTGCCAAAGCCTTTGGGCTGCAGAGTGGCCTTCAGCATCCAAAATTAAAAAATTAAGAATAAAAAGAGCATGATTTAACTGATTCTGTGGGGTTAGGGGGTACAGCTCCCCCTTTTTTATTTTAAGTAATTGATTTTTGAGGGTGCTGTGTGCACGCTCGACTATGCCTTGGCCCTGTGGGTTGTAGGGAATTCCAGTCTTGCTCTGAATTCCGAGTTGGGCGCAAAAATTCTGAAAACGCTGGCTGGTGTAACCAGGGCCATTATTAGTTTTTATTATTTTAGGTTGTCCTATAATGGCCATACAGCGTAAGCAGTGAGCAATAATTTGAGTACTAGATTCACCCGGCAAGGCCGAGGCTACTATAAAGCCTGAATAGGTGTCTACTGTAACATGAACAAATTTTTGCCTACCAAAGCTAGGAATATGAGTGACATCCATTTGCCAGAGATGGTTGGGGAGCAGCCCTCGGGGGTTGACTCCATAATAAGGAACAGTAGTAAGAGCAGGACAAGTGGAGCAGTCTTTTACTATCTGACGAGCCGCCTCCCTGGTAATTTTGAATTGTAGTCGGAGAGTATGTGCATTTTGGTGGTGCAGGGCATGGGATGCCTGGGCGGCGGGCACTCCGACGAGGTAAAGTCGGGTAGCTTCGTCTGCCCGTCTATTGCCATCAGCTAAAGGCCCAGGTAAATTAGTGTGGGCGCGGATGTGCCCAAAATAACAAGAGTGATTGCGATTTAAAATGGCTGTTTGTATGGCCAGAAATAATTGTTGTACAGTAGAGTTAGTGGTGCCAATAAAGGGCACAGTCTCAATACATGAAAGTCCTCGGACTACATAGTGACTGTCAGATATAATGTTTATAGGCTTGTGTGCAAAGTCAATAAGCACCCGACATATAGCAGCCAATTCAACCTCTTGGGCTGAAGAATAGGGGGTGGCCCATCTGACAACCCGTTGCTCATGCACATAGGCGGCGGTGCCCGATGAAGAGCCATCAGTAAACACCGTGTCAGCATCAGGCAAAGGCTGGTCCGTCACTATCTTGGGAAAGATAATAGAATGCCTGAGAAAAAACTGTAAAAGTTTATCTGGAGGGTAATGATTGTCTATCTGTCCTGGGAATTCAGCTAGAGCAATGCCCCAAGGTGTGCATTTCTGGAATAACCAGTTTATCTGGGCCTGAGAATAAGGCACTAAGATGGCCGCAGGCTCTCGTCCGAAATATCGGCAAGATTCTTCTCGAGCCTGTTGGATAAGAATTGCCACATGCTCGTAATAAGGGGTTAACACTCGAGCAGGTGAAGATGGGAGATGCACCCAGCGGAGTGGGCGGTCCTGCCATAGAACGGCCGTGGGGGAATGGGTGGTGGCCAGGATGCAGGCATACCAAGGCTTGCTATAATCACAGAAAGTCGCCTGCTGTGATTTTATGGCTGTCTCGACCCTTTGTAGGGCCGCCCGTCCCGCCTGTGTAAGTTGTCTTGGCGAAGACGGGCTTGAGTCACCCTTGAGAATGTCAAATAGGGGTTTTAACTCTCCAGTAGTTAGGCCTAAATAAGGTCTGATCCAATTAATGTCTCCAAGCAGTTTTTGAAAGTCATTTAGAGTATGAAGGTCGTCCACTCTGATGGACACCTTCTGACAAGAAAATAGGTCAGGCTGAAGATGAAATCCCAAGTAAGCAAATGGTGGGTGGCGCTGCACCTTCTCTGGGGAGATAATCAAACCCTGCTTACTTAAGTCCTGTTCAAGGCCTGCAAAAGCCCTAAGTAAAATTCCTTCCTGATTAGCTGCAATTAATATATCATCCATATAGTGGCATAGGTAAACAGTGGGATAGTCCCGCCGGACTCGGGACAAAGCTGCGGCTACAAATTTTTGACACAAGGTGGGGCTATTTGCCATCTCCTGCGGCAGCACTCTCCATTGGTATCGTTGCATGGGTTCTTTGAAATTTGCTGATGGGACACTAAAAGCAAATCTTTTGCAATCCTGTGGATGAAGGGGAATAGTATAAAAACAGTCTTTCAGGTCAATAATTATTTTGAAAGTATCTCGGGGGATGGCCGCAGGAGTGGGCAGTCCTGGTTGAAGAGCACCCATAATTTCCATAGTTCCATTAACTTTTCTTAAATCCTGGAGCAATCTCCACTTTCCAGATTTCTTTTTAATAATAAATATGGGGGAATTCCAGGGGGAGTTAGAAGGCTCTATGTGGCCCTGCCGGAGCTGGTCCTGCACCAGGTTCCTAGCGGCAGCTATTTTTTCCTCAGACAGGGGCCATTGATCTACCCACACAGGCTGATCTGATTTCCAAGTTATCTTATCAGCGTGGGTAACAGGAATATCAAAGGCCCCACCTAAAAATACCCTAGGCCAGCGCGACTAGGGCGCGGTTGAGGCTGCAAAGGTTCCGTAATTCCATCTCCTGCTTTTCCAAGTCCCTGATCAGGGAGGAGACCTTGGTCAAATAGCTGTTGTGTGACTGCTGGATTGGAGCTGTGGAGATATACTCCCATACGCTCCATAACATCTCTTCCCCAAAGATTAACGGGGAGGTCTTCTAAAATATAAGGTTGAAACTCTCCCTGCTGCCGCGCCTGAGCTAAAGCCAATTGAAGCGATGACCTGGGTGGAATCTCTGTTTTTACTTTACTCCATCCGGGGTCGTTGATTTGACCCGGCCCTTTCTGTGCTAGGGCAAGCAGGGCTCGCTCTCGGGGGTCTGATATTTTAACCCCTGCCTGGCCCGCGTGCGGCAAGGCAGTCCTCGCTGCAGCAGCACCAAAGCTCGTCCCAGGGTAACTAGGGGGGTCATCTGTACCCCCTCGCGTCCCGCCAGAGTCTGGACCCTGCAAGAGATCTCTCATCTGCTGCAACATTTCCTGCATCTCCTCCGCGGTAACTGCGGAGGGGGTAGGGCCAGACCTTTTTGTGCATTCCTCTGAAAGGAGTGCAAACTCCCCATATCTCTCTCTCTCATACTCTGCGGCAGCTTCTTCAAGATCTCCCTCTTCCTTTGGTGTAAGTCTATCAGGCCGACTATTGCCCACAAGGGGCCCCGGCTCAAGCGGGGGAGCGGTGGCCACATCCTCAGAGTGTGGATCTTTTACAGAGTCAGCACGGACCTCTAGGGGAGGATTCATGCGGGTGCCTTCATGGCGTGGGTCAAGGCTGTCCCTAACCAAATTCCAAAGAGAAAAAGTTTCTACTGGCATCTTTTGGGGTCCATGGGCCTGAAAATATCCCTGCAAACGTTCTCCTACCTTATTCCAAGTTTCTAAACTCACTGTGCCCTCTTCAGGGAACCAGGGGCACACTTCCTCCACAAACTGCAAGAATGTACGCAGTTGCGAGGTACTAACCTTGGCGCCCCTAGAGCGGAGCATTGTTTTCAAGACTTGTGCGAACAGCATTCTACTATTTTCCTGTCCCATGATTTCCTTACTCCCGATGTACTAACCGCTCTCCCTGCTACTACGGTTGCACTTACCGAGCAGCGTGGTGCACCTCCTCCGAGCGGTGTCCTCTACCGTCGTCCCAGGTTTTCAGGTCCCTGTTCGGGCGCCACTTGCCGGAGCCAGCCGGCAGGCGAACGAGGACCTGATTGAGGGGGTGAGGATTAGAAAAGAAAGAAAAAGACAAAAGGATGGGATCGGGAGGGCCACAACCAAGGCAGAGCTAAGTTAAGCTGAGTCAGGCTGAGGCCCCGAGTTTATTGATTACAAGCCTTTTATAGTGCAACCAAACAATACCCCAAGCAGTGAAACAATGCCCCAAGGCAGTGACCTTTACATATTCCATTCCTGCATATCCGCACCCGTTTACCGAAACTGGATGTCTCCAGGTGCAACCATAAATCTCTTTATGCAAGGCTTCCATTTCCCGAAAGCAATGGTAAATCTTTAAACTACGCTACAGGGGGTAGAGGTGCTAGCTCAACCGACCCACCCTGCGGGTCAACGTGCCAGAGATTTCTCTCTAAGGCGACGCTAGGGTCGGCGAGCCCCTGGAGAGACTCCAGGGCAGCACCCTACCAGGGAGACTATTCATGAGGGGCAGCCAGCCGGCTCCCCACACCTGCACACCCTCTACCTGGGATCGTGCCCACAACCCGGGCATGTGCCCTGACTGGAATTGAACCAGCAACCTTTCAGTGCACGGGACGACACCCAACCAAATGAGCCACACTGACCAGGGCCTTAATTGAGTGATCTTAATTCTTGTTCTCCTTGATGATGGCAATAGAAGTTTAAAAATGGCAACATCCAACTTTACATCGCCCTGATGTTCATTCAAGAGTGAGACTCACCATCTTACATCTCTGCTCTATAATCATTGAGACAGCAAAAGTAACACATGCTTGCCCTGGTTGGTGTGGCTCAGTTGGTTAGGCGTTGACCCGGGCACCAAAACGTTGCTGGTTTAATTCCCAGTCAGGGCACATGCCCGGGTTTTGGGCTCCATTCCCAGGAGGGGGCATGCAGGAGGCAGACGATAGATGTTCCCTCTCTCTCTTCCTCTCCCTCTCCCTCTTCTTCTCCCTTCTTCTCTCTCTAAAAATCAATTTTAAAAATCTTTTAAAAAATGTAACATGATTGGGCTGTCCAACCACGGTCATCTTGGGTGACAGTCTTCCACTTCTGTAACACCTAAACATGACTCAGACAAAGTCACTGCCAAGAACCAACACAGGCAGGGGCTGTCCAAGCATCACTGTCAGAGCACTAGCCCCTGAATCCACTTTCTTGCTTGGATTTTAATGGTTGGCTCTTAGACCCTTCACTCACTGTGCAGAAATGTATAAGAATGGGTGTAAGGCTGGGCACTAATAGGTAGCCAAAATATCCACGAGCTGGGGTCCATCTCTGGTGTTAGGTTGTCATTCTTACGGTAAAAATTTCCTTCTGTTTAAGACTAAGTAACCCAACCCCTCCTCTTGTCTGAGTGATTGAGATCACTGTGTTTGTTTCCTACAAACCCACAAGAGAAAAAGTGAGTCTAGGAGGAGGAAGGGAGCTGGCTACAGTATGCCTTGCACCACATAGACTGCAAATGAAAAAATGGTCTTAGATGTAAGGGAGGACCCCTGGGACAACTCAGCACCCCCCATGAGGTCTTCTCTTTGATCTGAAACCAGTTCTGCCAAGGACCTTGACCAAAGCCACTCGAACTTCTTTGTTCCTCAGACTATAGATGAGGGGGTTGAGTGTGGGGGTGACGAGACTGTAGAAGAGAGAGACCACGTTGTCCTGCTGTGGGGTGTGGTACGTTCCCGGCACCATGTACATAAACACAGCTGCTCCATAAAAAAGCCCCACCACAGTGATGTGCGAGGAGCAGGTGGTGAAGGCCTTGTGTCGGGCCTCAGCTGAGTGCATGTGGAGAACAGCACCCAACACGTGGCTATAAGAGGTGGCAATGAGGGACAGGGGGAGCAGCAAGATCAGCACCCCCGAGATGGACAGCGCCAACTCATACACAGAGGTGTCGGCACAAGAGAGCTTCAGCAGAGCAGGCAGCTCGCAGAAGAAGTGGTCCACGGCCCGTGAGGCACAGTAAGGGAAATGCAGGGTGATGGAGGTCTGGATGGAGGCCACAAGCACACCTGACAACCAGGAGGTGCCCACCATGAGCAGGCAGACCTGACGTCTCATGAGCACAGGATAACGCAGGGGGTGGCACACGGCCACGTAGCGGTCATAAGACATAAGGGATAGCAGGACACCCTCAGAGACACCCAGCAGCATCAGGAAGAACATTTGAGTTGCACAACCCCCAAAGGAGATGGAACCCTCTCCCTGGAGGAAGTCAGCTGCCATCTTGGGGATGGTGACCAGTGGAAAGCCAACATCCAACAGGGAGAGTTGGCTGAGCAGAAAGTACATGGGTGTGTGGAGTCTGGAGTTTGTGTGGATCAGGAAGAGCAGGGTGGCATTTCCCAGAAGGCCCATGGTGAATGTGATGGCCGTAAGGAAGAATAGGACCAGATGTGGCCCTGAGTGGCTGAAGAGCCCCATGAGAGTGAAGTCCGAGGTCATTGATTGATTTGATACCCCCATCCTCTGGGAGGCATCATTCGTATGCAGAAAATAACTGGGTATTTGTTCTCGAGAAGTCTCAGTGGGGGATATTTTCACCTTACATGCCAACTGCAGTTGTTTGATAGTGGATGTGGAGTCTCTTGAGAAAGATAATGGGGTACATTCAGTCTCAGAAGGAAAAAAAAAACACCATGATTGATTAACTATGCCTGATTTAGTCAGGAGATGCCTCCAGCAAAATGATTCCCTGCTCTTGCCATTTCTTTGTAAAAGTCTTGCCTTCACCCTCCAGGCAAGCACTACTCACCAATACTTGCAGTTAAACTCTCTGTTCCCAAGTTAGAGAGTACAAGTCAGCCCCAGTGGAATATTGGAATACACCCCATTCCAGGTACCCTTGGGACAAAGATGACGTAGGATTCTGAATAGACTAGAATATGAAGTAGAGAGGTTTTGTCAAAATTATAGAGGGTGAGCCCTGGCTGGTGTTGCTTACTGGTTAGAGCATCAGCCTACAAAGGGTCTCAGGTTCAATCCCTGGTCAAGGGCACATACCTGGGTTGCAAGTTCAATTCCTGGCTCAGCTGAGATGCATGCAGGAGGCAACCAATCGATGTGTCTCTCTCACATCTCTCTCTCTCTGTCTCTTTCTCTCCCTCCCCCCCTTCTGCTCTCTCTAAAAATCAGTGGAAAAAATATACTGAGGTGAGGATTAACAACAACAGAAATGATAGGATGGATCAAAAAATCAAGTCCAAACTATGGGGAAATTCTCATTTCCAAATTCATTGGGAGGTCCAATGTCTGGAAAGAGCAATAGGTGGGATGACATTTAGAATGTGGACCCAAGGCATCTATACTGTAAAGGGACATATGAGTGACAGAGGTTGGAACCAAATAGCCTGGAGTGGTGGGTGACAAGTTGTCCGAAATATCAGACATCATCTTGAGGCTTAACTTCATAAGGTAAGAATGGAGAACATTATGCTCTGTGTATTAAGTACCCAACAAAAATTTGCTGAATGAATGAAGTGGGCAAGGGAGATGGAGGACCAGGAGGGACTGTCCCCCCACCTAACTAAGAATACTTAGACCCTACCTTCTTACCTTCAACATCACCTTGCAGGGAAATTCAGATCATCCTGGAATATTGTTCGCACCCATCACATCCAACACGGAGAATTTCTGGGCCAAAATGACATCTGTTGCCATCATCAATGGGAAAGAACAGAGACATGTATAGAGAAGTATAGAGAAGCCAGCATTTTAAGACCAGGAAGGTTTGACCTTGCATAGGTTCTTGCAAAAGTCTCCTTTACCAGATGTCCACAGGCAGTGGGATGCTTAGAGACCAGGAAGGGTCAGTGTTGGCGCGAGTCTACTCAAGACCCTCTGGTGCCCAAATCACTGACTATACTTACCTTAGACTTCCACCTCTTCCGACTTGTTTCCTTCTAACCATGAAGCTTGGTCAAGGGTTTTTCCCTTGCCTAACTGCTGACTGACCCCTTCTCTCCATCTCTACCTTCCTGTTTTGCCCATGTGAATGCCACACTAAAGCTGGCACTTAAGCCCTTCTTAAATTACTGCCTATTCTAATTTTTCCATCACGCAAAGGCCCTTTATTATCCTGTCTCCAACTATTCATTTATTTATTCAATGAAAATTAATTCAGCTCCTCCTAAGTGCCAATCACTGAAGAAGTCATAAGCTACACCGCGGTGGAAAAGATGGACGAAGTCCCTGCTTCTCGTGAGAGACATAAGAAAGAGAGAAACAAGTACTCCATATACTTTTTAGTAAAACTAAATGTAAAAAAATATAAATAGAGTGATCTTTTAGGAACTTACTAGAGAAAACATCTTTGGATGATATAGTTGAGAGTGGCTACTCTGGACAGGAGAGAACTGCCCTCAAAATTTGTTATAAGAAGGAGAGGAAGGCCCAACTATCTGACTCTACCTGTGGGTGGAAACCAGACAGGCCAATTATGGTCCCGACTAACAAGAAATATCTTTAATTGAATGGAGGGCTTCATGCGGTAGTGTCTGTCTTATTAAATCCAGGACGTATGAATTGGAGACACAAAGACCTCTTAGTACTGCTCTCAAATAACTTAGAGTTTGATAGGAGGTGCAAGCAGGTAAGTAAATAACTTCAGGACAGTATGAAAAAGAATGAGACAAAAACATATATATTGTGCTGGGCATTCCCAGGGGTCTCATGCCCAACTCTGCCTGGAGGGTGTCAGAAAATGCTTTGCAGAAAGGGAGACCTTTGTGCTGATTTTTGAAAGTTGGGAAGGGTTATTTTCTAAGGAGGTAGAGAAAGGCAGGTAATTTCAAGAAGAAGGAATGTGGTGTGTGTGGATTGTATGGCATATAATTAAGAGAATACACTCTGGGCTTAGAGCAAGACTTGAATGACAACTCAGCTTCTTCATAGCTTTGTGACTCTGTGACCTTGGGCAAATTATTTAACCTTTCTGGAACTCAGTTTCCCCATCTGTCTATGGGGATAAATGAGACGTTCTTTGTAGGAGTAGCTATGAGCATCAAATGAGAATGACAACTACATGGTAATTTCTTGATTTAACTTTACAACTATTATTCATATTGTAGAGAAAATGTAAACATTAAAAAAGATAGGCTGGGTGACTTCTGAAACCCTTCATATGGTAGGACAATGTATGCCTGGTGCTTAGCTCAGTGTCTGGAATATAACAAGACTGTTCAATATACATTATCTTTTTTGTTGACATTATTCAACATTATAACACTTGTCTAGTTTCATGGCAAAAATGTACCAATTCAAGTTCATTCTCAGTAATGTTATTCTGAAATGACTAGCCCCCTGTTATTAGTTGAATTCAGTGGGTCTCAACTAGAGGTGATTTTGTCTTCTTTCCAACCCAGGAGGCATTTGCAGTGTCTGGAGATATTTGGTTGTCAAATTGGAGGTGTTACTGGCATCTAGTGGGTAGAAGTCAGGGATGCTTCTAAACAACTTACAATGCACAAGACGAGCCCCACCACACAGTTGTCTAGTCCCAAATTTCAATAGTGCCAAGGTTGAGAAATCTCTTAACTGAAATCCAACACCTTTCTCTGACCTTAACTGGAGCTTCTGGGAGGTCTCTTGAGTCCATTGATGTAGTTGTTCAGCTTCATGTCTTATACGTGCCTAGAGATTAATCTGTGAAATTGAATTTCAAGATAGATTTTAAAAATATATATAAATAAAACTATCCCAACCTAAATCCCTGGACAATTGCATTGTCTCCATGTCTCTGCATAGAGAAGGGTTTGTTCTTTAGTCATATCTTTTGGGGCCAACTCATAGCCAAACAGTCCCACTGGGCCTTGTCAAAGCGTTTTCAAGTGAACAATGTACTTGGTTCTTTTTATCCATATCTCCAGCCCCACCCCCACTTAAAGAAAAGAAAAGGGAGCTGATTTCTATTAAGCATTTACTATGTACCGGCACCATGCTAAGATCAGAGAATGGCTGATGGGTTTAAGTTGATGGGTTTCTTAACCTTGGCATGATTGACACTTTGGGTGGGATAATTTGAAGTATTTTACAGGCTTTTTTTTTTTTTTCCCCACTTGATTCTTACCAGCAGGTGTTATTATCTGTCTTGTCTGGGAGATGGAACAGAGATTCAAAGAAGTGTAGTAACCGACTATTCTGGATTAATGAATAATGTCCCCAATTTCACATCTACTTGACACCTGAGACTGTGACCTTATTTGGAAAGAGGGTCCTTGCAGATGTAATTAGTTAAGGATCGTGAAATGAAATAATCCTGGATTTAGGGTGTGCCCTAAATTCAATGACTAGTGTCCTTATGAGAAGAAGAGAGGATACACATAGAAATAGAGAAGATGGCCATGTGAAGATAGAGGTAGAGATTTAAGTCACCCAGCAACAAGCCAGGGAACACCAAAGATGGCAAGAACCACCAGACTCTAGGAGACAGGCATGGGACAGGTTATCCTTCAGAGACACCAGAAGAAATTTATTTCATTAACACCTTGATTTTGGACTTCTGGCCTTCAGAAAAGTGAGAGAATAAATTTCTACCACCCAGTTTGTGGTGCTTTGTTACAGCAGCCACAGAAAACTCATACATTGGCCCAAGATTACCCAGTAAACAAGGGGTGGTATCAATTTTTAAACAAAAGCTAGTACAACTTCAGAGTTCCTGCATTTCCCTTCATATCTTACTTTCCAACAAAAGGTAATGGATTATTCAGGTCCTGCCTCCCCAAATAAATTTTGGCTTTCCTGCCCCAATCATGTTGTTTACTTCCTCCATTCGATTATTGTCTTACTGCCTGATCTGCGGCAGGCCACCTCACCAGCTACAGGGTCCAGGGTTCTCTTGGATGTCCCTGCTCTGGCACTCCCCCTGGTCACTCACCCAGCTCTGGCATGATAGTCATCTCAGCTGATTGATCAATGGACACTCATCCTCCCCCTTGAGAAATACCATGTAGGTCAACACTGGTTTACCTCCAAGAAGTGTCAATTGGTCTGGGAGATGATATGAACTCAATACCACTGACTCTGGTACTTCAGATCCTCTACCTCTAAAGACTATATGGCATCTCCCCAATGTCTTACCCATGAAAGGTCCTCTTCCTCCTCTCACACACTCACCTCTGTTTCCCTGACCTCACCCTCCCTTCCAGAATTACCAGGTGGTCCCTTTCGTAAGGATGAATCCACAGAGCAGCATATTCCCTGCTCTGGCTCTTGGGATGCTTGTAAGCGGCTTCTCTGGTAGGATTGTCACCCCTTGTCACAGTTTGCCTTGGGCTTTGCACACATTCTTCCTTCAGGACATTTTTAGGGGAAAGACAGTTCCCTCCACTAAACCTACCTTCGCGGTCCGGTAGGCGGGGCTGGACAGAGACAAGTCTTGGCTTAGAGCTTGTTATCTCCTAGTCCTACATCAGCTCCTCACACCTTAGGTTGAAGAACCACTCCAGCCAGGTTTTTCTAGTTGACTTTTAAAACCCCACCTTTTCACGTTTTCCTCATTGCTGCTTGCATTTCAGATTGATGCCCTTTGCTGAGGATGAGAGATGAGAGGAGAGGCACTGGGGTTAGCTGACCCCCTGCTGCCAATACAACCTTCCCAGCATCTCTCAGCTGTGATGCAGCATGAACGAGCCCTTTCTCCATCAGACAGAGGAAGTCCACAAACCTGTTTTGATTCCTTTTAAATTCAGAAGAAAAAAGATGACTCTATCCAACCTGGAGTACAAGTGTCTTTGTACCAACAACAAGCTGTAAAATATCATTTTTAGTGTTATTTTTTTTATGGAGAAAGGAGTTTGCAGAAGCAAAAGTGCCTCTGGCCCATTCAAGTTTCACTGCAGCCCTGCCTTTCCCTCTCTTGACTAGTTTGGTAATCAAATAATGAGTGACTTGAGAGCCCAGTTCACAAAGCACTTTTGCTTTCATTGTCTATTTAACTGTCACTCCCAACCACACAGCAAGCCAGGCACATAGCAAGCACTCCTGAAGCATTTTCTGAATAAATAAAACCTGTGAGGAAAATACTTAGTGTGATGACTTGTCTAAGGTGATAAAGGGATTGACCGGCAGAGCTGGGAACCCATGCTGACCAGTTCCAAATCAGGTGTTCTCTCTCCTCTGATGGTCCAACAGAGGCTTGGTGCTTTCTGCTTTGGCTCTCCAAGCTAGTTTTATTTTATCTCTGAAACTGCTTCAGGATATCTGTGTTTTAGACTATTCCTAAAAGGGAGCTGGGCTGTGCCAGGGAGCACGTCCTAAGACCAATCTCTCAGCAATGATCAAGAGCTACAGGTCTTCCCAGCTCAGCAGTTTCTATGCAAGTTCAAGTATGAACTTGAAAACAGATGACCTCCCCTTGCATGCGCAGGCTCATGGCAGTGCTGATCGCCTGAGATAAAACAAATGAGCTGGGAAAGGTTAAGAACAATGTACAATCGCTCTCCCTCCAAATGCCTACATATAGTCAAACTCAGTGAAATTATCAAAACGAATTATAAAGCCATGACTTCTTGGGGCTTTCTTGCCACCAATATCTCCCCTCTAATCATGCCCAGAACCCAGAAAGCCCCACAAGCACTGGGGTTTCAGACTCTCACCTCTATTTGCCAGGGCCTGAGAGAACCCCTCTTCGCCCCTACACACACTTCAGTTCTTATCCTGGGGCACCTTCTTGATTAAACCTCCCTGGAATCCAGCACGTTTGGGGAATGAATCTTGCCTGGGTCTATGGAGTGATTGACAAAATTGTCTAGAGGCTCTAGGGGACAGCGTTGCATCAGAAAGCTTCTTTTTATCTCTCTCTTTCTCTCTCTTTTTTTTTGGTCAGAGAAAAAATTAATAACCATGGGAGCTAGGGCCCTTGAGATTGGAATTACCCCAGGAGATACCATTTTCAATTCTCAATTCCAGGAAAGTGGGAAGCACTGTGGTGGATAACTGAGTTTTCCAGAGAATTTGCAACAGTTGTGTCAGATAATTCAGAAGTCTTCTTTCTCCTCTTGTGGGAAAAGGGTATGTGAGATCTTTATTTATTTATTTTTTTAAATCCTCACCCGAGGATATGTTTTACTGATATTTTTTATAGAGAGGAGGAGAGAGAGAAATGTATGAGAGAAACATCGATCAGTTGCCTCCCTTACATGCCCCTATCAGGGATCAAACCCCCAACCCAGGCATATGCCCTGATCAGGAATCGAACCGGCAACATTTCTGTGCCCAGGACGATGCTCCCCAACCAACTGAGCCACACTGGCCAGGGCAGATTTTTTTTTATGGCTTTTAAAATATGAGTGGACAGTGAACCATAATTGTCTTCTTATAAACATACTCCCTGGTTTTAGAATCAAGATTGCATTAACCAGTGATTTTCAACTCTTTTCATCTCATGGCACACATAAACTAATTATTAAAATTTTGCAGCACACCAAAAAATGTATTTTTTGCTGACCTGACAAAAATAGGTATAATTTTGATCAATTCACACCAGACAGTTATTGTGTTGACAGTTGTCATTTTTTTATTTGACAATCTAAGGGAAAAGAGGGCAGTGCCCTTGACTAAACAGTTAGGTATTGCATGTTTTAAAAATCCATATGGCACACCGGTTGAAAATTGATGCATTAACCTGATGAAATGAGCTGAGCAGATTTCATACATTTTTTTCTGTTTTTGCTGTTGTTGTTGCTGTCTTTTAAGAATATGTATAAGATACTTATTGACTGTTCCTTAAAAGTTTGGGGGAGCGCCTGGCTAGTGTAGCTCAGTGGTTGAGCATCAACCTAGGAACCAAGAGGTTCAATTCCTGATCAGGGCACAGGCCCAGGCTGTGGGCTCGATCCTCAGCAGGGGGCGTTCAGGAGGCAGCAGATCCATGACATTTCTCTCTCATTGATGTTTCTATCTCTCTATCCCTCCCCCTTCCTCTCTCCCTAAAAATCAATAAAAACATATTTTTAAAAAATGTTTTTAAAATTTTAGGGAAGCTTACTTGTAAACCCGCTGGGGCCAAAGATGTTAGGGAGGGATGGTGTTTGACTAGCCATTTCATCTTCTTTAAAACTTATTTGAGGCTCACTCATCTAGGTTAAAGGTCCATGAACTCCCTGCTTCTGCAGAGCCTGCACAAACTTTGAGCAGGACAATGACATCTACCTGATGCAATCCACCTTTGAGCTAACCACTTAGAAAAATGCATGGTTGGGTCAAGTCCATGTGCTAGGGCACCGGTGAGAGATTAACTATGGACTAAAGGCTGAGTTTGGAGTGGGTCTTGCAGGGGGCAGGGACGTGACCATGCAATGTCTTGGAAAAGGTGCCAAAGGTCCCTCCTGCCCTCTCCTCCTCTAACTGTTGATAGTGACTAGGTGAGCACCCTCCCTGTGGAAGGGAGCTTTGGCCTTATTCCTGAAGAGTTGTCCGTGGAGAAGTAGTAACAGGAACCCCCAAACACCTGCCAGGCATTGGGCTGGACTCACAGGAGGATTCTGGGTGAAGAGGCAGTTTATCTTAGGACCGAAAATTGGACATGTCTCCTCCAATTCCAACACTCTCCTCCCAATTTTGTATCTCTACGCTAAAATGAGATGGGAGCATTTTCAGTTTCTTGAATGTGCCAGCCTCTCTCTCTCAGCTCAGATCCCATCACATCCCTCATACCTCACTCCCATCTGCCCCAGTCAACCAGTCTCAGGTCACATGTCACCACCTCCAGGAAGCCTACCATGCTTCCTGCACCCGACTGAGGCAGGTGCCTCTCTGACTCCTAGCTTCTCCTATTGTCCCCCATCACATGGTGGTGTCATCATTTGCTTATGTGTCTGTGTCTCCCACTAGATTTCCATGGACCTCCTGAGGACAGAGATGGTATCTCACTGGTTACATGCTGTGTTTCCAGACCTAGAATGCTAAATATTAAATAGGACAGTAAGTATTCTATATGTATGCTGAAGGAAATAATGAATAAAGGGCCTGCATGGTGCCATGAGATCCCATAGCACAAGCAGGGGAATGGAGGGTGTGCCACTGAACTGAATTTGAAGGATGAACACCAGTCCGCAGACACATCGTCAGGGAGGGAATTATAAGCACAGGAACCAGCACCAGCAAAGGCGTGGAGAAGGGCCCAGAACGGGGGTGGGGCTGGGAATTCAGACTGGGGCCAAAATGTGAAGGGCCTTGAAAGCACCTTAAAAACATCGCTCTAGGACCCAGGGGGAGGGTGGGCTGGAAGGAGAGGCCAGGAAGGGGCTGGGGCAGTCAGCTTGGCAAGGGCAGATGCCAGCCAGGGCTGGACAGGGGTCCAACCACCATTATCCTGTAAGCTCTGTCACACTGGACAGCAAACAACCCAGAATGTAGGGAATGTCTTGGGGAATTTCCTGGCGTAACTCAAATCGGGGAAGGACATCAGAGGGACAGGTGTTCAACCAAGAACTGAATCCAGGACTAAGGAGAAAACTCTTTAATACTGCTCCTGGATGCCAGGAGAGGTCAGTATGCACGGCTAAGGTCACAGAGGAGGTCAATACTAAACCAGGGTTGGAGTGGAGGAAACCAAGGCCACAATTCAGTTACATTTTACAGCCTGCCTGGAGGTGGCGCTGTGACCTTAGACCAGTGACTTGGCCTCTCTGGGCCTTGCTTCCTCTTTTAAAATGGGGCTGAATTATACAGACAAGAAACATAATTATGTGTAAAGAGCTCAGCACAGAGTAAGTGCTTGGTTAAGGTGAAAACTTCCCTCCCTTAACCCGCATTTCAAAATTTTCTTGAACTATGGATGCTATGCTTTCATTTGTCTCATAGATTTTGTTGAGCACCTGCTATGTGCTAAGAAGTGTGTGGCCACTAGAGAAACAGTGATAAGTAACCAAAATCTCTTTGAGCCTTATAGCTTTGCTCAACTTTTCTTCCAGGAAGGAGCCATGCATTTCTGGATCTCTCCACTGAGTGTGACCCAGGTGGTGACCAATAAACATTGGTTCCAGTTGTCTCACTCCCCAAACATTCACCACCTCCTCTTGTCTTTAGATTTTTCTATATTTTCCTGAGACATATGGCGATTTCTGTTTTTCTAGGAATATATTGTGCCTAAGTTTATAAATGTATTGGTGTAAAACTGTATTCTGGTATTATCCTTTTATTGTGAAATATATTATATATGCACGAGAGTGTATAAAACATTTGTATACATTTTAGAAAATAATAACAAAGGAGCAGTTTGTAATTACCACTCAGGTTAAGAATAAAACACTAACTACCAAAAAAATAAAGAGAAAGTATATGTTCATTAGTATAATGAGTGAACGTCTAATGACATAACCTGTGCAGATGAAGAGGTGGGTGAGACCCCATCCCTCCCTCAAGAATAATGTTCTCCAGCTACTTCCTTCTCCTTCACCATGCTCTTTTTTATTATTATTATTCCCAATATTTATTATTAAGTATGTTTCTAAAATGTGGTTCCATTTTTTAGTCTCAATTGGCATGGAATAGTGGTCGTGACTTACTCTATTTCTACACAGTCAGGAACCTACTATGGGAGGAATACTCTGAAGAGTAGTTATAAATAAAGCAAAGGTTCTTTTCCCCCAAAAAAGTTTGTTTTTTCTCTTTTTAAAAAAATCTTTATTGTTAAAAGTATTGCAGATGTCCCCTTTATCCCCCCATTGATCCACCCACCCCAGGCCTTCCCCATACCAATGCCTGTGTCCATGGGTTATGCTTATAGACATATAAGTTCTTTGGTTAATCTCTCCCCGCCCCCTCCCCCCTCCCCACCTTCCCTCCAAGATCCCTCAGTCTGCTCCATGCTTCTATGTCTCTGGGCCCATTTTGTTCATCAATTTATTTTGTTTATTACAGTCCACATAGGAGTGAGATCACGCTCTTGACTTGGGAGTGTGGAGCAATTTCCCTTGTGTCTTCAATCTGAACCCAAATATATGAATCTGGCAGATACTCTTTAGCGTTTGTGGTAAATTAATTGTCAATGGATTTCCTTTCTGGATTTGTTTTTCTACCTCAATGGGTTAAAGGAGCTGTAATCTATGGAGTATGTCGCCTCTTCACTGCACGTATCTCCCAGTATTTGAATGACTTGTGCACTCCCCTGTCTCCTTCCCTTGTCCAGGAACCCTTAGAAGTGAAATTTGGGTCCTTGTCATCTTTCATCTTAAAGCAAACTAGGTATACCGTACATATCTATAGGATAAAGTTCCCACTAAGGATTGGTTAGGTCGAGTAGAAGAGCTCTCCAAATCCTCGGTCAGCCTTTTGCTCGAGAGGCCTCCTCTTCTCTGATAAGTGGCTGTCTGACGCTAAATGGAGAAAGGATGCTCATGTTTGATCTGCTCTTTGACAGCTGGGTAAAGTCAGAACTGGCCACTCTAGCTGGTTAGCATGACCGGCCTCAGTACCTAAAGGCTGTGCGTAAGATAAATATTCTCTCCGGCTCAGAGAAAATCCAGCCCCAGAGACCGCGTATTCAACAGGTGTGTCAGGAACATCTGGGCCTGTCGCTGGGGGGACCACAGACGCCAGGACGGACACAGTACCTGCTCTCAGAGACATGACAGCGGAGGCGACAGGGTAGATGATGGATGACTGAATTTAGTAGAGGGTGAGAAGTTTGAGGATGGAAAGTGTTAACGTAAAGCTAAAAAGGTTTTCAAAGTGAGAGACAACAAGCATTTATTTGAGATCAATGAGAATTCAGGAAGCACTGATTCCCACAGAAGCCCCAAGAGTGCTCTGAATAGGAAACAAAGGCAATTGGGTATTTGTGAGAAGGGGGAGGGGAACGATTACATCAGTAGAAGGAAGGCATTTCTATCGGTGACGATAACATAGTGACAGTAGTTCCAAATAATGTTTTTAATTTTTAGTTCCGGAGTCATCAGTCCGGTAGTCACAGTAACTGCTTTCTAGTTATCTTTGTAAATAGTTCTTTGGGAAACAGTGTTGCTTTAGGCCCAGTCCAAAGGTTGTTTTGCCCAATTTTAACATTCCAAAGGTTTGAGGCAGTTCCTCTGGCATGGCAGCTCTGGCTCCATTTTAAAGTGGCTCCATTTATTATTAATTAATTTATTTATTTATTTTTACATTTTCCCCATTTTGATCAAGATCAAAACGGGCCCAGCCAGGCGTGGCTCAGCAGTTGATCTAGGACCCAGGCGATCGGGGTTCGATTCCCGGTCAGGGCACATGCCCGGGTTGCGGGCTCGATCAATGACTCTCTCATCATTGATGTTTCTATCTCTCTCTCTCCCCTCCTTTCCTCTCTCTGAAATCAATAAAGATATGTTTAAAAAAAAAAAAGAAGAGATTAAAAAAAAAAAAAAAAGATCTTTCCTTGAAAGCAGCACTGATCAGTTATTAAAACATCATTGGTCCTCCATTGTCAGGTGGCTCATTTGGGGTATGTCATGGTATTGGCAGTCCCTCACCTCCAGGAATGCTCATTCCTGGTATGCCATGTCCCCCCATAAGAGGAAGAGTAGTTTGCTTTTTTTCTTAGGAGCCTTAGGCAATTGGCTATGAGAGCCCAACAACTTAATCCACGGAGAGGGCAGGCTGGGGAGGGAGGGTTTCAAAGGTAAGGTGGCATTTCACCTGAGACCTTCTGCTCCAGGGCACAGGGAGGGGAAAGGATGCACCAGGCAGAAGAGACAGCACATGCAAAGGACATGATGTGGGAAGATGATTGCCCATCCAAGGAACAGCAAGCCAATATGACAGGGGGCTTGAGCAGCAAGGTGGAGGGGCAGTTCAAAATGGCCTAAAATAACATACAGGGCTCAGATTACCAAGGATGTTACCCATAACCCCCACAGGCGTGAGAGGACACTCATTCATACAGGGGATACTGGCTGTGATTCACTTACAAGGGCAGGTGGGTTCCTGTGATGTCAATCACACCTAAAAAGTGAATCTCAGATACATTTAGGGAATGTCCATTCACATTTCAGAAGGACTTGCCATAAAGTTGTGATGGGTATTTGCTGAGTAGCTATTAAGTGCCAGGCTGTGGGAACACAATGGTGAGCAAGTCCAGGTGGTCCCACCCTCCCAGGGCTGACAGTCGGGGGGGGGTGGGGGGGTGCTGACCAAGTGACTTATATAACACATTGCAGCAGGCGTCGCTGTGGAAGTGGAGGCCTCAGTGCACTCGGAGCTCTGGAGACCTTCACCTCCACACAGCCAGCGGCATGGGGCCTC
Organism: Miniopterus schreibersii; assembly: GCF_964146895.1. NCBI lineage: Eukaryota > Metazoa > Chordata > Mammalia > Chiroptera > Miniopteridae > Miniopterus > Miniopterus schreibersii. Next base: position 72,512,625 of record NC_138105.1, on the reverse strand, counting down.
CCAGTGGCCATGCTCAGTGCCAGGTGCTTTGCCCACTTCGGGTTCTCCTGCCCTGGCCACCACAGTGCATTTGGTTATTTGGAGCTCTGAGCATCTTGCGACTCAGGGAAAGAGAATGCCAACTCCATTTCCCACTTGTGTCTCTTGATACTAATCAAGCACCCAAGCTTGGGCTTCAGCTAAGTGGGAAAACTATCTGGGGACCGTCGCTCAGAAGTGGGGTGAACCTGTGGCTCCGTCTCTACCTTTGCCCTGAGCTGTGCATCAGACCTCATCTGCCTGCAGCTCTGCGGCTGGTCCTTAGGGAGGCTTTAATTTGCACAAATGAGGTGGAGGTGGGGGCATGAGAGTCAACTTTTAATGAGCTCCCAGGTGTCACTGAAAATCCCGCGGCTCGTTCACCAGCAAAACTTCAAATTGGCTTCTTGGGGTTAATATGCCAGTGGAGTTTGGCAGAGTATGCAGGATGCATGTCCCATTGGGCTCTTTAATACAAGTCAAGTCTATAATATTTTTAATCTCTCGATGTGCTCAAGGGAGAATGCCCAGGGACCTTCGCTGATGGGCACTGGGGTGGGACTGGAGGTGGCAGGTTCAGACGACTTCTACTAATTGCCTGCTAAGGAGAACCCCGTAACATCACTTCCATTGAATTCTCTGGGGACTTGTTGGGTTTTGTTCCCCCTACTTAATTTATTTTCATTTATTAAACAGAGACTGGCTGGCCATGAGTGTGGATGTTTCTCTTTAGGTTCTTAAACACAGATTAATAGGCAAAGGGAGACTTGTATAGTAGCTCGGATAGCTTCCTGCGTTAGGGTATTGACTCCACTCAGACAGATGTGGGTTCAAATCTGCCCTGCCACTTCTGGCTGTGTACCCTTGGTGAGGTAAATTGCCCTCTCTGAGTCTGTCTGCAAATGGGGAAGCTGATAGTAATAGCACCTGCCTCATGGCGTGATGCATATTAACTTGCTGGCACTTAGTAAATGCTCATAAATGCCAGGTAGTACTGTTTCATCACTCAGTAGAGTTCAAGCCAACCAACTACTTCACTTACCTGACCCCAGGCTTTGAGAACTCATCCAGTCATTCATCTAAACCAACATTTATTGAGCACTTTCTGTGTTCCAGGCTCTGGGAATTCAAGCACAAAGCAAGCAAGATAAGGTGCCCTGCCTTCTGGTGTTCATCTCATACTGGAGTGAAAATCATTCACAAGAATGAACAAGTGAACCAAAGGGCTGCTCATTTGTAGTATTGTGTTAAAGGAAATGAAACACATGCTGTGGTTTTCAAATCGTATGTCCTAAGCTTTGAACTAAATGCATCCATGTGCCTGAGGTTGTTATACTACACACCCATCTGAGTGACTGGTTGAGGATGCTCCAGGGGAAGAAGGGTTTTCTCATGATTAAAGGCACCCAAAGAAGAAATGACCCACCCAGGGAGGGAGGGAGGCTTCCAACAGCGATGGTCATCCCTCCCCCCACCAGATGTGGAAGGGGTGACAGACTCTTAAGTTCTTTTCTGATTTGGTGGAGACTGTTTCAATTGTCAGGGACAGAAATGCAAATTTTAGGCAAAAATATATATCCCTAAACAAACAGATATCCAATGACTCCTGTACAAGGACGTGCAGGAATCGGGGGAGGTTGCCTTGGGACCTGAATCATGTCCTCAAGGCTCTCTTGCTTTGAAATGTCCAGTTTTTACGTGTGATTTTATTTCATTTGCTCTTTGTGCAGACAAGCATCCTTTCAATTACTCTAGATGGTAGACAGACCCCTCTGAGGAAAAAGAGGGCTCCTCTTTCCCACTATCCACATGCTTCGCTTCATGCTTTTCTGTTTTATGGTGACAACCAGTCATTACTGTTCCTGCTCAAAGAGGAGTAGACAGACCTAAATTTAGTATAAGTTGTGTAGTCGACGTGAATGAGTGGGGCACTAGACATAATCAGTTTGTAACCTTTGACCAACGTCTCATTCCACTCAAGCTCCAGCCCCTGGCAACCACAAATCTGCTCTGTTTCTATGATTCGGGTTTTTTCAGATGACACATGTAAGTGAGATCATACAATATATGTCTTTCTCTGTCTGGCTTATTTCACTTAATGTAATACCATCAAGGCCATCTGTGTTGTCACGATTGGAAGGATTTCCTTCTTTTTATGGCTGAAATATATTTGTGTGTGTGTGTGTGTGTGTATACCCTAAATTTTCTTTATGCATCCATCCATTGATCACTGATGGACACTTAGGTTGTTTCCATGTCTTGGCTATTATGAATAGTGCTGCAGTGAACATGGGGGTGCAGATATCATTGTGAGAGTGACTTCCATTCCTTTGAATAAATACTCAGAAGTGGGATTGCTGGATCATATGGTAGTTCTATTTTTAATTCTTTTAGGAACCTCTATTCTGTTTTCCATAGCGGCAGCACCGACTGGCATTCCCATCAACAGTGCACAGCAGTGCAACAGAGGGAACAGTATGTGAGAAGGCCCTGAGGACAGGAAAGGTTGAGTATAACAGGAGGTCAGAATGGAGGCCAGGGAGACTGAGCGCAGTGAGGGAGGGAGGTAAGTTGGAGAGAGGGTTCAAGGTGTCAGCAGGGGCTCAGTGGTACACAGTCCCTTTGGCTATGAAAGGAGATCAACATTTGTAGCAGGATATAGCCTTGAGACATGAACTGAGGTTTCTCTCATTCTCCCACCTCCTTGATTTTTGGGCAGCCTGCCACTCTCAACAATTGCTCCTGAAGCATACAGCCCACAAGGAGAGAAAAGAGCTGATGCAAGAAGCATGGATACTCAAAACTCACAGCTGAAATAACAGGGCATGAAAGACAACGTTTTTAGAACCAGGCTTTCTGCATTTTCCTTAAGATCAGGGTCAGGGGTGCCCACTTTCACCACTCTTATTTAACATAGTACTGGAAGTTCTAGCCACAGCAATGAGACAAGGAGAAGAAATAAAAGGCATCCAAATTGGAAAGGAGGAGGCAAAACTGTCATTATCTGCAGGTGACATGATACTATATAGAGAGAACCTTAACGATTCCACCAACAAAACTACCAGAACTGATAAATGAATTCAGTAGAATAGCAGGATACAAAATAAATACTCAGAAATCAGATGCATTTTTATACACCAATAATGAACTATCAGAAAGAGAAACTAAGAAAACAATCCCATTTACAATTGCTTTAAAAAATTAACTAGGGATACATTTAATCAAGGAGGTAAAAGACCCATACTCGGAAAATTACGAGACAGTGAAGAAAGAAACTGAAGAAAGTACAACTATATGGAGGCATGTACGTGCTCATGGACAGGAAGAATTAACATTGTTAAAATGTCCACACTACACAAAGTGATCTGTAGATTCAACACATTTCTTATCAAAATACAAATGGTGTTTTTCACAGGACAAGAACAAATAATCTTAAAGTTTATATGAAACCACAATAGGCCCCAAATAGTCACAGCAATATTGAGGAAAAAGAACAAAGTTGGAGCTATTTTGCTGCCTGATATTAAACTACACTACAAGGCTATAGTAATCAAAACAGCCTGGTACCAGCATGAAAACAGACACATAGATCAATGAAACAGAACAAAGAGCTCAGAAATAAACCTAGGCCTATACCATCAATTAATATATGATGAAGGAGGAAGGAACATACAATGGGGTAAAGACAATCTATTCAATAAATGGTGTTGGAGAAATTGCAGATACATGCAAAAAATGGAACTAGACCACCTTCTTACACCATATACAAGGATAAACTCAAAATGATTAAAGACTCAAATGTAAGAAGCAAAACTGTAAAACTCCTAGAAGAAATCATAGGCAGTAAGTTCTCTGACATTTCTTTTCGTGATATTTTTTCTGATATATCTCTTCAGACAAGGAAAACAAAAGAAAAATAAACAAATGGGACTACATCAGACTAAAAAGGTTTTGCGCAGCAAAGGACACCATCAACAAAATGAAAAGACAACCCACTGAATGGGAGAAGATATTTGCCAGTGTTAGATATGATCAGGAGTTAACATCCAAAATTTATAAAGAACTCATATAACTTAACACCAAAAAAACCCACAAAAACAAAAACAAAAAACACACAAAACCCCAAATAATCCAATTAAAAAATGAGCAGAAGACCAGGATAGACCCTTCTCCAAAGAGGACATACAGGTGACCAATAGACATATGAAAAGATGCTCAACCACACTAATCATCAGAGAGATGCAAATTAAAACCACAATGAGGTATCACCTCACACCTGCCAGAATGGCACCATCAACAAATCGACAAACAAAAAGTGCTGGCGAGGGTGTGGAGAAAGGGGAGCCCTGGTACACTGCGGTGGGAATGTAGACTGTGCAGCCACTGTGGAAAACAGTGTGGAGGTTTCTCAAAAAATTAAAAATAGAACTGCCATATGACTCAGTGATTTCACTTCTGGGTTTATATCCTAAGAAACCCAAAACACTAATTCAAAAGAATATATGCACCCCTATGTTCAGTGCAACATTATTTATGGAAGCAGCACAAGTTCCCATCAGTAGACAAGTAAATAAAAATCATGGTACACAGGTACAATGGAATACTACTCAGCCATAAAAAGAATAAAATCTTACCATTTGCAACAGTGTGGATGAACCTAAAGGGTATTATGCTAAGTGAAACAAGTCAGACAGAGAAAGAAAAATACCATATGATTCCACTTATATGTGGAATCTAAAGAACAAAATAAACTAACAAACAAAATTGAAACAGACTCATAGATGCAGAAAACAAACTGATGGTTGCCAGAGGGAGGGGGCCTGAGGAGTTGGGTTAAAAAGGTGAAGGAATTAAATACAAATAGGTAGTTACAAAATAGTCACAGAGATGTAATGTACAGCCTAGGGAATATATTATAATAACTATGTATGATGTCGGGTGGGTATGTGAAATATCGGGGGGGGTGTCACTTTGTAAAGTATATGATTGCCTAACCAATATGCTGTACACCTGAAACTAATACAAAATAATATTGAACGTCAATTGTAATTAAAAAATAAATTTTTAAAAAAGTTTTAAGAAGAACCAGGCTTTCTGAGAGAAAAAGTAATAATGGCAACGTTTATTGAGCATTTACTGTGTGCCAGGCACAGGTAATCCTCCCTGAGGCTCGCACTGCTGTGTCTCCTTTGCATAGTTGAGGAACCCGGGGCACAGAAAGGGAATTGACTTGCCCAGGTCACACAGCAGAGCTAAGACTTAAGCCCAAGCAGTCTGACTCTGGAACCCATACTCCTGGGGGCAAGTTTTGTTTCTGATGGTCTGGCTTTGAATTTCAAGAGTCAAGGGATGGCCCTCCCCACTCCACCCCAAGGAGAAACTTGGAGGTGAAAGGTCAGGGATGAGTCCCCCCCTCCCCCCACACACACTCCAAGCACACTCTGGTGAGAGTGCCTGGTACACAGTGGGGGCGCAACCAGTATGTTGGACAGGCTGCCTGGGCAGCATCTAGGGGTCCGGGAAAGGGAAGAGAGGAGCTTCCTAAAGGCTGGGCAGGGGGGTCACCTGAGAGACAGACTGGGAGGGGCAGACACAGGGGTGGGCTGTTGACAAGAGCAGGAAGGGAACTTGAGTCCTGGAGAGGATGCCAAGTCTCCTGTGTTCTGGGCTGGCCAGGGATCTGTTTTGGGAGGCACCCTTAGCTCAGAGGAACGAATCTGCCTCGAAGGGTTCTCCTTTGTGATATAGAACCTCAACTGTGCCCCTTAAGTCCTTTAACCCGGGGCTTCCTCCTGCTCAAACACCTCCCATGGCTCCCACCTCCCCACAGGACAAAATCTATAATTGGTCTCTGGGAGAGCCCTCGATCCGCGTGGGGCCCTGTGGTCAGCTGCAGAGGTGGTCAGGGTCTAGGGCTCAGAGACACTAGGGCCCCTCCCCCCAGGTACACCCAGCCGCTGGGTCCCTGCAGGCCTCCAGCGCCTCCGCTTCCTACCGGCTCTCAGGGACGCTGGGGCAGAGGGCACAGCAGTGTTATTCCTGGGAATCTGCAGGGGGAGGTGCGTGGGGTCAAGGGTGAAGCGGGGCCAGGGGGCGAGGGTCAGTGCGGGTCAGGGCGGGTCCTTGCGGGTCAGTGCGGGCCGGCGCTCAGCGGCTCCACCCGCAGCCAGAGGCCGCCCTCGGCGCGCAGGATCAGCTCGGGCTTCCTGCGCGGCTCGGGCTCCACGGTGTCGGGCAGGACTCGGAAGCGCAGCAGCGTGAGCGCCAGGACCACCTTCATCTCGGCCATGGCGAACGTCTGCCCGATGCAGTTCCTGCGGGGAGGGAGCGGGGCTCAGGTTTCGCCCAGGACCCGCCCGAGACCCTCACGCGTCCGCAGGGAGCGGGAAGGGGGCTACAGTGCCCGGGACCCCGTGCGGGCGGGCATGGCCCCTGGCTCCAGCGACGGACTCAGACCAGCCCACGGGCAGAAGGGGCTCTGAGCACATTGGGGTCCCTTCCTGGAACCCAGACCCTAACCCGTGGCCTCGGGGGAGGGAAGGGCAGGAGAGCCCCCCCCCCCATCAGGGGCGCGCCTGGGGTCTCAGGCAATGATCCCTGCCCCCCTTCCAGCCTCAGACGCCCGCCGCCCTCACCTGGGCCCCGCAGAGAAGGGAAAAAAAGCCAGAGGTGACCTCTTCTGGACGTTTTCTGGCTCGAATCTGAAGGGGTCATAGACCTGGGGGCGAGACCAGACAGGGCTGCTGGGTGGGGCCCCGAGCCAGCCAGCCTGGCAGAGCAGGCGTGTGCAGGATGGGGGGCCGTGATACGATGTGCCAGGGCAGAGCCCTGCTTCCTCCCCTTGGTCCCCCAAGGGAAGCGGGCAAGGGGGAGGGAAGGGGGAGGCGGCACCTCAGGGTCTGGCCACACGTGTGGGTTGTGATGAGTCCCCAAAATACTGATAAGGCAGGTGACACCTGTGGGAGAGGAGGGGCCAGTCAGGAAGAGGTCCCCCTGCGTGGTGGGCCCCTCTTTCTGCTGGGGTGACTCCTCCCCCGGCGTTGCCCTCACCTTTGGGGATGACCCGGCCATCAGGGAGCGTAATGTCCTGGGTACAGCGGCGGGAGATGACAGTGACTGGGGGGTGCAAGCGCATACTCTCCTTGACACACATGGTCAGGAAGGGCAGCTGGGCCAGGTCGTCCCTAAGGGACCCCACGACAGTCACCCAGGGAGCAAAACCAGAAACCCCCCTCCCCAGCTCCACGAGATCTGTCTCAGTAACAAAATAAATTCCAGATGGATGAAATATCTCACTCTCATTAAGTTGTGTACATTAAATAGAAACCGCTTTTTGTATGTCAATCATACCTCAACAAAGTGGTTTAAATTTAAAAAAAAAGAAAATCAGGGTCGCAGAAGTACTAGAGAAAATTGAGCTGGGGATTTTTAGAAGCTTTTGTGAGCAAACAAACACAAGAACATCAACCATAAAAAGGATTATGAATTTGCACAAAAATAAAATATTCTTTATGGCAAGAGAGCAAAATCAAAAGGCAAATGAGTAAGAAGGAAGAAAACCAGATCCAATATTTTACTCTTACTTATTATGGTGCTAGCGATAGTAGCTAATGCAGTTAGACAAGGGATAAAAAAGGAAAGGAATGGACTTTGAAATGTGGTGTCATTTTTGGCAGATAGTGATTTCATACTTAGAAAACACAAGAGAATCCACTGGAAAACTTGTATAAATGTTGAAGATCCAATAAGGGGGCTAAACTCATTTTCTTCAATCCCCTTCTTTTGTGTGGTGATCTATTTATTTACTTTTTAGAATAAATCTTTATTGATTTCAGAGAGAGGAAAGGAGAGGGAGAGAGAGAGATAGAAACATCAATGATGAGTCATTGAGAAACATCAATGATGAGAGAGTCATTGATCAAACACATAACCCGGGCAGGTGCCCTGACCGTGAATCGAACCCCGATCGCCTAGATCCTAGGTCAATGCTCAACCGCTGAGCCACGTCCAGCCGGGCTGTGTGGTGATTTAAATTTTTAATAGCTGGTATAGTTAACTGGTTCAAAATTGGAAAACTACAAAACACCACCCCTGAAAGGCCACACAGGAAATCATTAGTGGAAATTACTCCTAGGGTGGGGATTAAAGAGGACATTTATTTTTATTATAAACTCTTGTACTCTTTTCTTTTTAACTAAGTGCATCATTGTGTTTGAAGTCTTGGTTGAAAAAGCATGAACATTTATCTCCGGCCCACAGGACTGCTGTGCTGAGCAAAGGCTTGGACTGGAGAACATTACCTCCAAAACACCTGTCCAGCCTAATGCCACCTCACCGCCCCAGCCCCCAGCCTGGCTGAGGCCTCAGAATCTCCTGCTTGGGCCCCCATTCTATAGCATGTCCTCTCCAGTATGTCCCCCAAACTAGCCCAGATTAAAGATCTCTCTAATACCCAGATCTGACCTGTTCTCCTCCTGCTCAAACACTCCTGATGGTTCCTCTTTGTCCTTGGGCTAAAATGGAAGCCATTGACATTGCTTTCAAAGTCCCCCGCCCCCCAGTTGCCTCCATTCCTCTCCTCCTTCCTCCTTCCCTCCCCTCTGCCCTTCTCCTCGCACTCCTTCCCTTAGCCCAGGCTGTCTCTTTTTACCTAACTGCACCCCAAATACATGCAAATATCTACTGATCGGCATTCAGGGGCTCAGCTGACATGCTCTTTCCGCCCTCAGCCTTGCCCATCTTACTGTCAGCCCCAGCGCTGCCGGTGTGGACTGGGAGAATCCTGAGCTGGGACTATTCCCCCACCAGGCTGAGCCCCTGGAAGGCAGAGGCTTGCTCTGGGTCCTTCCTGGGTCTCCAGGACACAGAATGGAGCTGGGAGGAATTGGAGCTGGCCCAGAATTGGAGCTGGGAGGGCACTGTGCAAGGTTTGTTGAATAGGGACTGGAAGGATGAAGATTCAGGTGTTCCTAGGCAAGCGCTGAGTGACTTTCATCCCTAGGTGTCCTCTGTGAATCCTGGACTAAACAATATGGAAGGAATTGGGAGGCAGGAGATGAGCAAAGATTCAGGTAGTGAAGATATTTGGGGGGGAAAGTGATTTCAGAGAGAAAAGGGAGTGGAGAGAAAGCTAATTTACTAAATATGTGTTAAGTGGCATCATCTGCCCTCACACATTGTCACTAATTCTCTCCAGGCCCAGATCTTTCTGCCCCAAAAGCCTGTAACTTTTTTCCTGCTATCCAGGCCGGATACCAGACCCTGCCTCTGGGCTCTGCTTCCATTCCCACTAAGTGGATGACAGAATGACAGAATCAGCAAAAAGACCTTCCCTCTTCCCCATTTCGGGAGCAGAGCCAATGAGAGGGCCTCAGGAAGGGGCCGTGAGAACCCCCACTCACCATTCAAGCTCTTTAGGCTCCCGGTCCCCCAGGAGCTGTTGCACCTCCTGCCGGCAGCGCTCCTGGTATTCTGGGTGCCTTGCCAGGTTGTACAGGACCCAGGAGAGGCCGCTGGCTGTGGTGTCATGGCCTGAGAGGCAGTCAAACAGGCTTGGGTCTCTGGGCTGCTTTAGCACCAGCAGGTGGGCAGTGCCCTTATATTGAGGCCCTCAGGGAGGGTGGGGAGGATCAGGAGGGATGGGGTGGCCCAGGGCCACCTGCCAAGTCCCTGGGATGGACAGACCCCACCCCGTCTGTAATCCCACACTGGGACCCTTACCCTCAAACATGAAAGTATCAGCCTCCGCTCGGATGTCCTCGTCTGACAGTCCCTTCCCATTTTCATCCTTGAAAAAGGAAGACTCCCCAAATCACACCAGCTCTGAGGGCCCCTGAGACAATCTCCGAAGCTCTGTCATCCATTCAGAAACCCAAGTCCGCACTGCACTCCTAGGCCTCCTTTTCTCACCAGCACCAGAGGCCTCAACCCACAGGCCTCCTCTGCGGCCTCACTGTCTCCTGGTGAGGAGGGCTTTCTGATTTAAATAATGTTACTGGCAACCTGGGTTACAGATGATTGAATTGCCTTGGAAGTTAGACATTGAGCATTGCTCCTGAACCAATGGCTCACATTCTAGGATGGGAAATCCAGAGGCTCTATCTGCCCTAGAGATAAGGAATGGGTTGTAAATCTATAGAACCTATAGACTTTGCCTTCTCAAAAGATTTGTTTATGCTCCAAAACAATAACAATATAGCAACCTTCCCCCCTCTTTCCCCCCTCCCCCCTCCCCCATAGTGAAGAAAGGGCAGATGTGTCAGCTGTCCTATATAAATCCCAAGATTCAAAATGTGCAGGTACCTCTCCTGGGATGCAAGCATGGCTGTGTGTACAGGTAAAAGCATCAAGTAGCCCTCAGAAGAATTTGGGGATGGGGAACCAGAGCTACAGTTCTACTCTGGCTACTGTTACTGCTATGAGTAATAGATGGGCTGCTCTGATCCATGGTTCTGGCATATATATCTCCATATCCATGGTAAACTAACTTATTAACTTGGAAGTAGAATAAAATCTCAGGCCCTTCACAGTTTCAGACTTAGCAATCCCATTCAGGCTGCACTGTACACGGTCAGCTCTAAAACTTAACCCTGACTCGTCCCTCCCTTCCTCAAGCACCCCCCATGGCTCCCCAGTGCCCTCTGCATCAAATCCAAGTTCTTCAATCTGACATTTGAAATCAAGTTTCCTTCTACCTCTTCAGATGCCAGAGAAGCCCACCTTGGTCAGCAGGAGCACATCAATGAAGTCCAGAGTCTTGGTCTTAGCCTTGGCCTTCAGAAAGTCCTCAACACCCAGATCAGGGAGGGTGCGGCGGCGCTCCTGGATGCAGGCATATGTGAAGTCGTGCACGAGGCGGCAGGCCCGACGGAAGCGCTGTCCGTCAGGGGTTAGGTAGTACAGGAAGTCCGTGCACAGTAAGGGTTGTTGGTACCGTTTTGTGACGAGGGCACTGAGCTCCAAGATGGCAGCAATATATTCACTAGGCCTCCTGCAGGGTGAGGGCAGGTAGGGAAGCAACAAATTAGCTCAGCTGAAGCCTAGGTGGACCTCCCACCAGAAGCCAGGAGCTACCTCCCATGAGGAAACTGAGTATCCAGGAACATGTGGCCCGACAGATACATGGTGGGGATAACCCAGGAGATATGACCCCCCAGACTTTCTTCTCTCCCCGAGCTGCCGCCATGGCCCAGGCACCCAGAGAACAGCTTAGATATCACGCGTCTCTCTTCTACCCAGTGCCTGCCCCTCTCCTTCCCAAAGCTTCCCACACAACATAGACTGCATCCTCTCCTAGCTGGTCAACAGGCCCAGCCCCCAGTCTCCTGGCATCCAGTGTCAACACCATCCGGGGGCCACACAACCGCTGCTCGTCTCTGGAGTCACATGTCAAAGCTCAGTTTTGGTCACAATCCTCATCTGCTCAAACATTTTCCAGGGCTCCCTGGAAACCTCAGGATAAAATTTATACCCCTTTTCTTGGCTTTTTAATGGCCCAAAGATCTAACCCCTGCTAAGCATTCTAACTTCATTTCTAAGCTGTCTCCTCACTGTTCACACACTCTGCTCATTCTAGCCTCCTGGACTTTATCAAACAGTTCTACCTACCTGAAGGGATCACTCTTTCTTTTTCCCCTTCCTTGTCATTCAATGTCCAGCTCTGACCCACCTCCTCCAGGAAGGCCCTTACGATTGCCCTGGTCAGGCCCCTCTCCATCTACTCCTTTGGTCTATGGCTCATGTGCCCAGGCTCTGGGCAGAGACTCACTCTTGGCAATTGCTGTCAAAACTGAAGACACATTTCTGCAAACTGTCCAGAGTCATGAGGCTGATGTGTTCAAACATGTCCAGACGGGTTCTGCCCTCTGAGATCAGGCGTTGCCACTTGGCCTGGACAGAGAAGGGGACAGAGCTGGGGCTTCCATGAGCCCTTCCCTAACCCCAACCACCTGGATGGACTCCCCCAGGCCCTGCCTCTTGGTCCTCTGTCCCAGGCACTCATGCCCAGGGAGGACCAGGCTTGAGTGGGAGTATACACTATTACTCTGGGACATGAAGACCCCCTGACTGGCAGTCAGGAGACCTGGGTCCAAGGTTCAGCTCTGCTTCTTATGCTCTGTGTACCTCATTGCCTGCCTCATAGGCAGCTCATTGCCTGCCTCTGGACTTCACCTGTCAAATATTAAGTAATAGTTAAGATGACCTGCTTTGGTGTCAAATGAACCAAGTTGGAATCCCAGATCCATTTATTAGATCACTTGCTAGATGTTTGAACGTGGACAAGCCTCCTAACCAATTTGAGATTCAGTTTCATCATCCATAATGGGGAAAAATAATCTCTATCTCACAGAGCTATAAAAATTAAATTAGACAACACATGTAATGGAATGGGCACATTATTCCTGGCATATAGTAAGTGTTCAATAAATGCAAGCTTTCACCATCTTTGTTGTTATAATTTGATTAGGAAAATATCCCTTGTGTTGGGAGAAGTAACCCTCCATGGTCCTTGAGCACCACTGCACATTCTTGATAACGTGTTCCAAAAATGCAATGCCTTGATGTTCTTTACCTCGGCTATCTCTCAGAGTTGTGTTTGCAGCCAAAAACCTTGACGGATAAGGTAATCTCTCCCTCTGCACAAATATCAGCTTGCTTCCAATTGCTCTAAAAGTGACAGAGTCCCTAAACTTAGCACCCTCCCCCCATAATGCAACATACGGCATGAGCAGATATTCACTGACGCCCACCTGTATCATCCTATGATACCTGATGACTTGGAGAAAGGATGCAGACCAACAGAAACACATGCTGGTTGCTGTGCCAGGAGTAATAAACTGTCCTTTGTCTCTGACCCAGGAGTCTCATGTCTTCTGGCAGAATCCACAAAACAGTTACAAGCTCACTTGTCAGCTTGCGAGTTTGGAAAAATCCCAGGCACTTCATAAAACCGTTACCTCGGATTCTTCACTTCCGTGTGTATGGCAGCCAAGCACAGCCAAGCACCTAACACTCTATAATGCGGTCATTCAACAGTTCCCACTAGGACCTGGAGCCTGCTGTACCACCATTTAATTATGTGCTGGCCTTTTGACCTGCTTTGGCCAATAGGCTGTGGTGACAATGAGGAAGTGATGATCCTGAGCCTAGATCTCAAGTGGCACTTCAGCGTCCTCTCACGCTCTTGGAACCCTGCCTCTGCGTGTGAACAGCCTGAAATGCCCATGAAGGGGAGAGAGGATCCCATGAAACAAAGTCCAGTTGTCCCACCTGAGACCATCCTAGGTCAGCATGTGCCAGCCAAGACCCAATCGTGTAAAAGGACTGAGCCCGGGTCAGCAAAGCTGCCCCTCGGCTGATCACAGGTCCATGAGTAACCAGGGCCACATCAGAAAACCCCCTCCAACTGACTCATAGACTTGTTGGCAATAATAAGCCCTTATTGTTTGAAGTGGTTTGTTACTCAGCAATAACTACCGTGCAAGGTTCATCCATTGAGGAACCATGTCTCGGGAGTCCGAGGTTTCTATGGGGGAAACATAGAAACTAATGCCTTCTGCACACCTACTATGTATCAGGACATGGCTCCATTATGTCATATTGACCACACTCCAAAATGGCGACTGTTATTCCCATTTTACAGCTGAGGAAACTGAGGCTCAGAAAGGAAGAGCAATAGCCTAAAAACTACCCAGAAGAGTCAGAATGCCTCTAAGCCCCTATTACCCCTGAGGCGCCAGCTGGGACTCTGGGTTCAAGAGACTCACATGCATGATATTCACACTGTCATTGAAAATCTTCATATAGGGCTTCAGGATGTTAAAGTGGAAGGCGGGAGTCAGCATTCGACGATGACTGTTCCACTTGTCACCAGCACTCAGTAGAAGCCCATCCCCTAGTAGAGGCAGCCACAGGGAGTGGGCAAGGACAGTGCCTTCCCCTGACCCCCAAGGGTGTCCTCAACCCCCTTCACCCACAGTTACTCACCCAACCAAGGCTTTAGGAAGCCATAGAAGAGCATGTCCTTGGGCGCAATGGCAGCTGACATGAATGAGAACCATCAGGGCCATGGAGAGGGGGAGAAGAGGGACTTTGGGTAGGGGGAGGAGGCTCCCAGCCAGGGGTCTGCATTCCCCCTCCAAGCCCAGCACAGCAGGAATGGGACAAGGGCAGAGGAAATGGCAGGGAGGGGGAGGGGAGGGGGGACCAGACCAGGCTGCAACACAGAGCAGAGCAAAGCCAGAGCCCAAAGACATGCCCCTACATGCTTAGACGCACCTCAACATGGCATAACATGCCCAGCATGCGTTAACATAGCTCCTACATGATCCAACATGTTCTACACACCTGAGCACAGCCCAGTGCTCTACAAAATGCCTTTACAGGGACCTCAGACACCCCATCTGCCCCAGCACTCTCTGACATCTCCTGGGTCATCTGACATGCCCCCAACATGCTTTAACATGTCCTGGCATGGATCCAACATGTGTGACACATCCTGACATGACACAACATATTCTGACATGGATGCAAAGACAATCTGACATGACCTCAGTGTGTCCCACAAATGGGCCCTAGATAGAACTTAAATATGGTCCCATTAATGTCACAGATGTAGACCAGGTGTGACCCAGACATACCCTTTGACCTGCCTTGAACAAGACTCACATAAAGCCTCAGACATCTCTTAGAGGGACCCTGGGTCCCAGACATCAGGCAAATCCAGAACATGGCCCAGACTTGATCAGCAGCAAAACAAGACAATCTCAAATGGCATCTCCGACGAGCACCAGACAGCCCCGACATACCTCAAAAGTCATTGGCCAAGCTGGGCCCCAGATGTGACTGAGGCCATCTCCATTTCATCCCAGGTATAAACATGTATCAGCTACAACGAGGACACAGGCGGAAACATAAACATGGCCAGGCATGGCCATACAGACAACGTCACATAAGCACACCCTAGGTGTGAGCAGACACAACTAGAGGTGGGGCAGGTGGGGGTCCAGGTGAGACGGAGACAGTGGCTTCTCTGCCACAGCGCCTCCTGTGTGCACCTGGGTCACCTGCCCAGCTGGAGCAGCACAGAGACCTCAATAATGAGCAAGCTGTGGCCGGAGGGTGCCTACCTGGAGCAAAGAGCACAGGTTTGATGAAGGTGGGATGGAAGATTCTAATGACCGCGTGCCAGGGCCCCACCCACCAGCAGCACACATCCCCATAGGTGCTCGCCAGGCCCTCTGTATAGAGGAGACCCTCCTCCGAGCTCTGAATCTGAAGGGGAACAAAGAGGGCCCAATTTGCATTTCTCTAGGTGGCCAAAGGAAAGAACGTGCGGGACAGAGATCCAGACCTGAGCCCCGTGAATCTTACCCAGTGAGGCATCCTCCTCCTGGGGTCCCTCCTCCTACCCTCAATATACCACAATCAGTGTCTTTTCTCATTTGGACTCCAAGCACCACACTCACCTGGCTTCTCTTCTGTCCCATTTTCTAGATAAGGAAACTGAGGCTCTGAACAATGAAGTCACTTGCCTACGGTCTCCCAGACAGTAAGTGACATGCCTGAGACCTGAGCCCAGGTCTGTCCGAATCCAGGACCTGAGTTCTTAACTATTGAACTTCTTTCAACTCCAAAACAATAACTCTGAGAACCCTATGCCTGCTAAGAATGGGCAATCAGAGTGGCAGTGACTGGCTAAGGAACTGGGCCAAGCCCGGCAAATTAAAGTGAACCTGCAACTTTTCCTGGATCTGTTGGGAATAAGCTCACTTTTCCATAGGGGTTGAGCTCCTCAGATTCATCTTTACCAGCATGAGAGTGAAGAAATCACAGAGGAAAACAGAACTCAAAAATGAAGACAGTCCTGAGGACATTGACACCTGGATCCAGCTGTGCCTGAAAGCAACATTCTTGGACTTGACAGTCAGTTGATTCCCTTTTTTTGCTTAGACCACGCAGGATTGAGTTTTCACCACTCAGAACTGAAAGAGACCTCAGCAGTCAATGAGAGCCCAGAATTACCCAGAATGTTGGTGTCAGAGCCACGCTCTCTGTCAAATGCTGCCCTTTTCACTGCTCAACCTCATCTATCTGGGGGTGAGAAAGGTAGAGAGCAAAAGACAAGATCCAGGCTGGGGTTCGCTCTCCTTGGAGAGATTCCTGCATGAGCTGCAGGATAGGGTAGGAGGAACCAACACACCAGAGGTGGACGTTGCAGAAATAGCAAGTCCTCATTGCTCCGGGCCTTGGGGGAGCGGAGAAGGGGCAGGTCTGGGATGTTAACAAAGGGCCCAGGATGCTAACAATACCCACTGCATTGTTCTAAAACGTCTGCTTTAAAAACGTCCTACTCATTGTTCCAGACCCACTTCCAGCAGCCCCTCCTCCAGGAGGCCTTCCAGCCTCCAGCAGAGACCTTGCTTCTCCTCTGGACTGCCACCGCCTGCCTCTGGCCAGTTCCGACCACACCAAGTCGGGGATCCCTCTGTCCCTCCTCAAGACTGAAAGCTCCTCCAGGACAGAGCCTTGGATTGAAGCCTCTTGGGGCCCCAGTGGTGCCCGGGACACCAGGGCAGAAGGCAGATGGCATTAGAGGGCGGAGGCGGTGAGATGCAGTTTGAATATATGAAGAAAGAGGAAGGTGCTAAGCGGGAAGAGAAGAGGGGAAGGGGGCCAGGTCCTGCAGGGGCTGCACAGAAGCTTGGCAGGGAGAGGTGAGAAACCTCAGCTATGCATGGCACCCACCACCTCAAGCTCTGTGTGGGTACCTGAGGCGCTGGTGAGAGCCCGGACCATGTCAGGGTGGCAGAAAAAGACAATGGGGAGGATGGGGCCATGCCAGGCCAGAAATCCCTGGGTGTAGGTGGTCGCCAGCTGAGTTATATTCCTCAAGCCCTGCTCAGTGGGGGTGACCTGAAAGCAAGGCAGGGTCGTCACTCCCCAAAAGGAGCCACAGCAGGTCCCCCAGCAGCC
The DNA here is from genome assembly GCF_964146895.1 of Miniopterus schreibersii. NCBI lineage: Eukaryota > Metazoa > Chordata > Mammalia > Chiroptera > Miniopteridae > Miniopterus > Miniopterus schreibersii. The sequence goes on along the minus strand of NC_138105.1, from coordinate 72,495,633 downwards.
TCTGCAGTGAGAGTGTGTCTGGATTTTGCACGGACAGAGGAAATCCACTTCCTCCTGCTCCTTTCCTCTCAGGGCAGGTGGGTCCTGGATGCCTCCCCAAGTCCTCAGGGTGCACCCCAGGGCACAGGGAAAGGACATGCTCTCTGCCCAGAGAAAGATCATTTTTTCTCATCCTGAAAGTGGTTCCAGGCCTTGGGCCAGAGACCACAGGAGGAAGTCCCATGGAGGAGGTTTGTGGGAAGCAGAGTGGCTTCAGTACTTGTCCCTGGGTCTTGATCACATATCCTTTCATGTCCTAGCTGCTCCTCACACCCTTCGGTTCCCCAAAGGGTGAAGGGTCTGCAGACCCGGGACCTTCTAGCCCCAGCAGACCCCAAGGGACAGATGTGAGCTCTGCTCATCAATCAGGAGGGTGGTTCCCACCACGAGCCCCGGCTGCCGGCCAGGCTCTGTGTATAGTTAGTCCTGTCTGTCTGTCTATCTATCTACCTACCTACCTATCATAGTTTGTCCTATCTTTCTATCTATCTCTCTCCAACCTAGGGACACACCCACCAATCGTGCTATTTATAAATGAAGAAACTGAGGCCACATCCCCACAAAGGGGAAGGAGGGTGGGTCACCTCCTGGTGACATATCCTCTTCAGTCCCTCAGGGGGCCCCATCCAAGCCTGACAAACACCCCAGGTGCTCCAGGCAGGTCAACATAAATTGTTTTCACTTTGTGACACGCTCCCTGCTCTGCAAGGACCCTGAGGGGAGGATTCAAAGCACTCGATGAAATTGGTCCAGAGAGGGAGAGGGACTCAGCTGAGGCCACACAGCCAGAGGGACTGGAGGAGAAGAGATGGCTGAGCCTGCAGAGGGGGAGTTGGGGCGGCTGTGACTTCCATTCCAAGACCAGAATCTCAGGCAACCTTCACACTGAGCTTGGGAATGTCCCCTTGTGAACTTTGCTATAATGAGCAGTACAATCACAGGAAGTCCTTCCCCAAGCTGTAGTTCTCACCCAGGCAGGAAAGGAAAGCTGGACTCATCCCTCAGCTGGTCTGGGGAAGAGAGGAGCTACATACTCACCCGGTTGGCCCTGACTGAGGGAGGTGATGGCAAATTCATCACTTAGGGGCTCAAACATTTGTTAAGTGCCTGATGTATGCCAGGGAGCTGCAGAGAGAGTGTCTGCTCCCCAGAGCTACCATCAGGTTGGAGAGCCAGATAACAATTAATTAGAAAAATAAATGTATAATTAAAAAGGAGCGGGGTCAAGTCAAAAGTCAAAGTCTGGGGTATGGGCAGGGAGTTGAAGAAGGCTTCCGAAAGGAGAAATGAGTGGCCAGCTTTAACCAGGTTGTGCAACAGGTTCCTTGAAATGTCTTAGGACAGAAGAGTAAAATAAGAGGAAGGTATGCCAGGAAGATGAGGGACCCTTGGGGGTGGGGGTGAGCAGACACAGGGAGCAAACCCTGGACAGCGCCCCTGAAGTGCTCTCAAGGGTAAGTGTGGACACCGGGAATCCTAGGGGACCCAGCTCTGTGCAACCCACCCCGGGAGCCCCTCAGAGGTGCACCAGTGTGGGGGAGGCAGGCAGGAAATGGACGCAAAGTAGGCTGGGGAGAGGCCAAGGAGCGGGAAAAGCCTGGGATGTCGGAGTGGAGGAATGAATGAGAAAAGAGGTGCTCCCCTTGACCCCCTCACTTCTCTGCTGTCCTCGACCTCAGCCCAGCCTCGGAGGCTCAATCCCAACCCCTTGCGGAGTCCACCCACCCTAATACCCCAGACTTGTCCTGATGTCCACACTCACCATGCCCAGGTGACCCCAAAACCAGCTCTGCTTCGGGGGCTGCGGGAAACATCGGAGGCGGCGAGAGTTGTCATAGATGGTGTAGGTCCAGGTCAGGAAGCGGATCAGGAACCAGGAGGCTCCCAGCAGCAGCAGGAGTAGCCACGGGGAGGCTGCTGGCGGCCCCAGTCCCAGCCAGGACAGGCTCAGCTGCAGCATCTTGCAGGCCAGACAGAGGGTGAGCTCCTGAGGCCGGAGACAGGGGGGTAACGGTGAGCCCAGGGGCAGAGACCAGCTTACAAACAGGGAGAGGGCCAAGGGCGTGAGGAACAGGGGCAGGGAGGGCCAGGTGGGCGAATTGGGGCTCAGGAAGGAAGGGAGACCCAGGGAAATACAGAGGAGGGAAAGGGAGAGAGAGACAAAGAGGAGGGAGACAGAGACACAGAGAGAGAGACAGAGGGAGAGATAGAGAATTAAATTACCCACTGTTATCCACTCAACTCCCAGGACAGCTCCACTCCCTGGAGCCACCTCTGCCTTGAGCAACACCTCTCCCCACCCTGGGCCAGGACCCCCAGTTCCCTGGCCCTGAGACTGGCACCTTCAGCCTGGAGCAGCTAGTGGCACACAGCCTCCTCTCCCCTCCTCCTGGGAAGTCTTTGCCCCTGGTTTATGATCTGGGGGAGGTTAAGAGGGACTGGGCTAAGCCAACCAATCCCCAGGCACCTGCTAACCTCCACCCCAATTGACACTGGCTCAAAAAGAGGGTGTGGGAGGAGGGGCTACAGTGCTGTCAATACAGGCCTGAAACTAGCTCAGTGTCACAGTGTGGACCCTGGATCCTCAGGACTTAGGACCCCTCAGAGGGATCGGAGGCTGGTTGGGGGGTAGGCAAAAGTGACTCTGGGTCCCCAAGTTTACTGCCTCCCCTACCCTCCCGAGACCAGGGTGTGGCAGGTAAAAGCTTGAACTTTACTGTTTAATTGCCAGGTGAGCCTTGTGCCAGACATCTGCCTGGCTCCTCTCCCCAAGCTGGCCCGGAGCTTATCGTGCAGTTTCCTGGCTTAGAATCCTGGAACTGAGAGGCAAAAGCCTCTGGCCTCCGGGGCGCACAGCCTGACAGAAATTCAAGTCCTGCCTTCAAACAGCCCGGAGCCTGGGCTGAGACCTGCCTGCTGAAAATAGAAACGAGCAAAGCAGGCTGGCTGGGACTATCCCGTCAGATTCAGGGCAGGAAGGACCCAGTGGGAAGAGGGTACCTAAGTCTGAGGGGTCCACACAGAGGGGGCAGAGCTGGGAGACCCTGAGGGAGTTTAACCCTGCCCTCGCTCTCACTGCTGGCTGTGCCAGTCCCCTCTGGGTTCAGCCTTCCATGCGGGCTGTTGAATGAGGTCTTGAGAGGGAGGCAGAGAAGGGTTACACAGGAAGGAGGGATCAGGAGCCCCCAAAATGTTGGAGTGAAAGGAACGAGCTGACAGCTAGTTCTTGTGCTGCTGGGTAACAGTACACCACAGAAAGTAAACCTACTCTGCACAACTGACTGCAGTGTGCCTACTGTGTGCTGGGCACTCTACATAAAGCATGCCTACTGTGTGCTGGGTACTTCAGAGAGTATCCCTACTCATTTCCAGGTACTCTACATAAAGTTTGCCTACTGTGTGCCAGGTGCTCTGTATAAAGCACATCTGTGTGCCAGCTACTCTCCACAGAGTGTGCCTACTGTGTACTGGGTAATTTAAAAAACATGCCTACTGTGTGTCAGGTGCACTACATAAAGTGTGCCTACTATGTGCCAGGTGTGCTATATAAAGTGCATCTACTGTGTGTCAAGTACTCTAATATATACTGTCTACTATATACTAAGTGTTGTACGTAAAGCCTGTCTACTGTATGCTGGACACTCTCCATAAGGCATGCCTACTAAGTGCCAGGAGCTCTATATAAAGCACACCTACTGCATGCAGGGTGCTGCATGTAAAGCATGCCTGCTGTGTGCCAGACATTCTACATTAAAAGTGCCTACTGAGTACCTGACATACTATATAAAGCATGCCTAGTATGTGCTGGTTACTCCACATAAAATGCTCCTTCTGTGCATCAGGCGCACCACGTGAAGTAGACCTATTATGTGCCAGATGTTCTCCCTGCAAGGTGATGCATCCCCCTCCCCTCAGCTCTTTCAGCCAGCTCCCTGGGGATCAGGCAAAGAGGCCCAGATGACAGCATCCACAGGAGGGAAGATACCTATTTAATATAAGAGCAAACTGGCCCGGCCAGGTGTGGCTCAGTGGTTGAGCATCGACCTAGGATCCAGGAGATTGGGGTTCGATTCCCAGTCAGGGCACATGCCCAGGTTGCAGGCCAGGCAGCCGATCGATGACTCTTTCATCATTGATGTTTTTCTCTCTCTCTCTCCCTCTCCTTTCCTCTCTCTGAAATCAATAAAGATATGTTTGTTTGTTTTTAAAAAAAGAGTAAACTGAAGCTCAGTTGTAGAACTGGAAGGAAGCCAGGTCTGTCCCACTCCCAAGCCCAAGCCTGTTCCCTCTGCCACGCAGCTCCATCCCCATCCACAGGGGACTATGCCTTATTAATCCAGGGACATTTAAATCGGTGAATCTCAGGCAACGTGGTGACTCCAGAGGGGATATAGCTTGAGGCCCTCGTATCACACATGTACTATCCTCTCAGTGGACCTAATGCTCCACTCCTGGCCCTCCCTTGACACTTTCCAGAATTGCCCTGGGGAGTGGTCTCAGATAAGGGAGGGCTTGAAGGATGGGGGTCCTGGTAGAGCTACTGAGCACAAGAGTGGGGGAAAGAGTTCTCCTGGCACTGGTAGAATGTTGGAGAGACCCCAAACCTCCCTCCCCCCCTCCCACTGGTTGGGGGATTAAGATGGCTGGTCCTAGAGGTGGGGTACACCCCTACCAGAATCTCCTCCACTCCACAGGGGCAGAATTCACCTGCTGGCAAGTCCGTCCATAAGAGGATTGGGGACAAGGCCAGAGTATGATAAACCAGGCAGAGTCATGGGACACACAGGACAAAGAGCCCCTAGTGCCCAGAGGGGCTCAGCTCCTGCAGATCTGCTGTGTGCAGGGGTGGACAGGCGGCCTAGAGCAGGACCGGCAGCCACCAGCAGCACTGACAACATAAGCCACCGAATCTGTGTTAAGCCCTTTAGGTATATTAGACTTTCTTTTTTTCTTTCATTTTATAGATGAGAAAACTAAGGCTGAATTCTGTTTGAGTGGCCTGCCCAAAGCCACACAGCTGGTGGAGCCAGGCTGGGTGCCAGGCTTTATATTGGGTGCTTGAGCTACTAAGCCGCACTCCCTCATGTCTGTAAGTGGGCATTTCGTTAGTGCCCCCTCCAAGATGGGAATAATGAAAAGAGACAATGCATGTAAGACACGTGGGACAGAGGAAGGGCTCCGTAAGTGCTAGTCATCGTTGTTGTTGTTGTTATTGTGTAAGCATCCAACAGCTCTGCAATATTACCCTCATGAGCCCATTTTTACCAAAGAGGAACCAGAGACTCAGAGAGGTGAAGCAGTTTGCTCCAGCCTCGCAGCAAATTAGGTCAATATAACAGCAAAGCTTGGTATATAGTAGGTGCTCATTAACTATCTGGGGAAGAAAGTGAGCTTTGCAGCCATGAGCTCTAAAACTTGGCTACTCAAAGTGAGGTCCTCAGGCCTTCATCATCAGTATCACCTGAGAGCTTGCAGGGAATGCAGAATCTAGTGCCCCAGCCCAGAAATACCGGCTGAAAACCACATCTCCACTGGAGAGTGGTGTACACCCCTTCAAGTTTTAAGACATGTGGCTTTAAGGTCCCCAAGTCTGTGTTCTGCAAGAGATACAAGGAGGCAGCACCTTCGCCTCTCTGATTCACAGTGGTTTTTTGGTGGGGTTTTTCAGTTATAAAATAAGGGGGGAAATCTATACCTCATGGGGCTGTTTCTGCAACCATATGTTTATTGAACATCTATTATGTGCAGGGCACTATTCTAGGCGCTGGGGATGAAGCAGTGAGCACAGCAGACATCGTCCCTGCTGTCAAGGGGCTCACATCTCAAGGAGAGATGGGTGAGGATAAATAAATGATTAGGACGTATCAGACAGTGATCAGGTTGTGCCTAGGGGAGGGGTTCTACCTTAGGCCAGGGGTCAGGGTGAGCAGAGGCCTGAATAAAGAGGGAGGGCTTCCAGGGGCAGGCATGGAATGTGACACCCAGGCTGCACAAAAAGGCAATTGGTTCTTGTTCCTTTGACACTAGGGCTGAGAGCACTAACCTGTGGAATCAAGCAGTGGACCCTTAGGAAGGCCAAGGTGGGCAGCAGAATCTGGTCCCAAATTGAAGCTGTAAGTAGGGGTTGAACTTTCATGAGGCATGACCAAGAACTCAGACCCCATCATGAGGGCAGTGTCTGTAGGTCGGCGGCTCCTCCAACTCCTGGATCAGGTGATAGAAGAGGAAAGGATGCCTCAGGTGGGGACTTTACTCTGAGCCTGACCAGGCTGGAGCATCCCTAGTGGTGAAGGTCTCAGCTTCCAAATCACACAAGCCTGGCTTCTGAAATGTCCCCCAGCTAATATGGAGGTAGGGGAGCAATATATGGAAAGGTGAAGACTGGTCCTTCTCCAGTGGTGCTATTACCCTCATCCAGAGCCAGACAGTGGGCAAGTGTGTGTCAGATCAACGGTGGCAGTTCCTATGTGAGTGACCAACCCCAGGCACAGCCAGTCACCCCTCTGAGCCTCGGTCTTCATATCTGCAAAATGGGCCTGATAAAACCTCAACATTGGAAGTATTCTATCGGACCCAGACAGAAAGAGCAGGGTAAAATATATTCCAAAGTGCTATGTGAAGGAAATCTTTTGTGGCAACATGGGTTGATATGTTATAGGATAGTGAGAAACGAGGAAAATTCCTAAGCAAGAGGAATAGAGAAACTGAGACAAGAAAATTAAACAAGGCCAAATCGTTTTGGGAGCTTATAGCTAGCTTGTAAATAACAAGTCAGTATCTTCCCCAAACCAAGGGTGCTTGAGAGCAAATGGCTGAATACTCCTCACTAAAGAATTCAGGGCCCGGCCGGGCGTGGCTCAGTGGTTGAGCGTCAACCTGGGATCCAGGCGATAGGGGTTCGATTCCCGGTCAGGGCACATGCCCGGGTTGTGGGTTTGATCAATGGCTCTCTCATCATTGATGTTTCTACCCTCTCTCTCCCTCTCCTTTCCTCTCTCTGAAATCAATAAAGATATATTAAAAAAAAAAAAAGAATTCAGGGGAGGAGGGGGAATCTTAATGCCCCTTCTCCCTCTGACCAGAGAATACATAGTGTAAATCACCCCGGAGCTCCTAGGGCAGAAGGGCGGAAGGAAAGAAGAGGAACTGTTAAAAGCTGTCTCCATAAACAAAGAAGTCAGCCATTTGGGGAAAGAAAAAAAGGGGGCAGTTTTATTTCACTCCCTAAACAGTGAAGCCAGAAGTCTCAGGGCTTGTCAAGATAAAATTACCAGGTGCTTCTCATAAATTCTGGGAAAGGCATAACAAACTAAAAGGAGAGTTCATCTGTACCAGGATATCTAGCAGAGGACTTTTAAAACCTGTAGACAGAAGGGTATACAACCCCTTGAGCCCTCACCAGACTTCTGACTGGTGGGAAAGCCCATCTGAGCCCCAGCTCAGGTGTAGTTTAGTAGATTTGTTTGCCTTGCTTCTTTAATAAATTTGCTTGCTTTAATTTTTAAATGAATTGGCTTTATCACAACGCAAAAATCAATCTGGAGTCATTCGTTTGAATTTATTCATAGGAGAAGACAAGAACCGAGGAAAGAACAGCCTTCTCCCTCTGACTCAGGGGGCTGTCTGAACCCCGCTGGGGTTCGGGCCGCCTGTCTCTGCGTCAGATTCAGCGGAGGCGGGTTGAACCTGGTAAGGCGTTTATTGAGAAGGCCGGCCGACCAAGGAGACAGGGGGCATCCAAGCATCCAAAACTGCCTTAAGGACTGGCCTGAGGGACAGGGTTATATAGGGAAATGGGGTAAACTGAGGCTGGGAACGGAACGCAGCTTTTGTGCTTCTGTTTTACTTTTTACTCAATCCCAGGGATTTCCCAGCTTTGCTCTCTCCCGCCCCCTTAATCTACCGCCAATGGATTTCATGTGGCCCTCCTTATGCCTCCTCCTTTGATTCCAATGCATAAAGTAAGCTGTAAAACTGCCATTTTCCAGAGCATTTTCTCAATCAGTTGAGATTTTACTTCCCAGAAATTATCATCAGTTTGGCTCAAATAAACTCATAAAAATCCTCTACAGGTTTGGACATTTCTTACATCCACAAGAACAAGTTCTGGATTCAGCAAACCAAATTCAAATCCCAGCTCTGCCACTTGCTGTGTGACCTCGGGCAAATCGCTTGTCGTCTCTGAGCCTTATGTCCTCGTCGGTAAAATGAAGAGGTGGATGTATACCTTCCAGGCAGTTCGTGCCTCAACAACAAACTGTACTTGGACACCTACTCTGTACTAGGCACAGTGCTAGGACCTGGGACCTGGGACCTGGGATGAACAAAACAGATGAGGTCTCTGGATTGTGATGCTCATGTCTGATGGGGGAAGCCAACAGGAAATAAGGCCCAGTAGATGGGGGCGGTAATGAAGAAAATTAACAAACTGAGACATGCTAGAAAGCGACCAAGGGGGCTGGTCTGGATGGGACAATCTGGGAGGAGGTAACCTTTAGTCAGAAACCTGAGTGATACAGAGAAGTGAGCAGTGAATAAGGATCACCCTCCCCCAGCCCTAAAGCCACACCAGGCCTGTAAACACCCAGCACAGAATATGGCAATCAAATGGCCTAAAAAATGTGTCATCTTTGCTTCCTTCCTCAGACATGCTGAGATAAACAGATAAACAGAAACAGTGAGGCAATTTTGGTCAGCGTCTGAGGGAAGCGGGAACCAGCCCTGCTGGAGCCCAGTGTGGTGATGAAATCTGGCCAGACACAGGAGTCAGAAACGGTTGCCGTGTTTCACTTACCATAATAAAGATTGGGCAAACCAACCAGCCCCCAAGGCATGTCCATTGAGAGCCAGGTCTGCAAAATGGGACTGCCAGCTTCTTGGCAGTGGTACCAGGTGATCAGATGAGCAGGTCTGGGGTAAAATAAGGTCCAAGGGAAACTTCAGCAAAGACCTGAGAACCCACAATAGTTGGCATCAACTTCCTTTGGATGGGATTTTTGGGGTGGTGCCAGTTTTGAAAAGTAGCCTGACCACACCCACCATTCAGAAGGGGGGACCTGAGGAGGGTTGGAGACCATCCTCACAGAAGGGAAAAGGGTGTTCTCATTCAAAAACCAACAGAGGGGTACCCCAAGGATGTTGCTCAAAAGGAGCAGGAGAGACAAAATTTTGCTACCCATTTGGGTATCTGTTTAGCCAGCTTGCAAGGGGCCCTCGCAGGTGCAGAGGAGCTGAGTGAATGCTCGTCCGGGGTTCATGTGCAACTGACATTGACCCAGGTTGAGCCAAGGGGCTACATCAGGTGTCTTTGGCCACCTACCTGCAACTTCTGTGAGTCGATAAGATAGTGTTCTGTCAGTGGGAGACCACTGCAGGCAATCAGAGGGCATTAGGGGAATGACATATGTCCTCTGCCAAAGGCTACCTTCATGTTCACATCCTACCTTCTGCAAGGCTGAGGTCTGGGGCCAGGGGTGGGGGGACCTCTGACAGCAGCTGCTGTGATGAGCAGGAGCACAGTCCGGTGCAGACAGTTACAATGGTTCACTGACTTCCAGACACACACACTCACACCCTTACACACACACACACACATGCACCCACATGTGCACACAATTGTGTACAATCACATACCCACGCAGCCACACTCACATGTGTGCACACAGTCATACACAGACTTCCATGCGCTCAAATGTGAGCACATGCACATATATTCACACACATGACCATACAGTTACATGCACACGCTCACATGGAAACACACTCATACAGGCGTGTACGCAGCTGTACAAATGCACACATAGGCACTCCTATACTTCCACTCGTTCACACGCACTCACACACTGAACTAAACGGAGACCAGGCTCCCAACAGCCTGTTGCCTATGAACCTTCCAGCAGAGGGAGCCTCAGACACATTCAGAAGAGGCAGGAGCCCCCCCCCCCCCCCCCCCCCCCCCCCGCCAGTGAGGGCCCCAGACACAGGGTGTCTTAAAAATCACACAAGCAGGTGCAGCGAGTCCCAGGCCCCACAGGCCCCCTTCTCCTTCATTCATCCACCATCAAGAGCCTCAGTGGAGACTCGAAGCCTGTGCGGACCGGGAGAGGAGACATTTGTACAGATCACTCTTGAGTTTGCTGCCTAATGGGTTAAAGAAATGTGCCTTAGCTCGTGGGAAAGTGGGGTCAAAGAAAGGGTTTTTTAGGGTTGAGGGTAACTGAGCACATACGTTCTTTGCGTAAATATACTATGAAACAATATACAAAAAGGACAGGTGTTTACCTACAGAAGAAGAAACGGCGAATGAAGGACATCTGGAGTACCAGCATTTTTCACTGTGCATTTTTTTCATGAGTGAATGTATCAAAAATATTACACTTTAAAATATAGGCATCACCTGACAGTCTCATACAGTGAGCCTGGAATGGCTCCCAGGTGATCTAATGCGCCTAGGGCTGAGACACACCTAAAAATCCCATTCTTTGTAGGTTAGAATGTATCTCCAAAGCCACGTTGGCCAAATTCACCCCACTATCACTCACTCACTGAGTGACCTTGAGCAAGTGAATTAATCTCTTGGGTCCATAAGATTGGTGTGAGGATGAAACCAGTGTTTACCTGGGGGAGCTGAAGTGTCACCTTCCTTTTCAGTACTCTACTTCTATTAAGAGGACCCAAAACTGCAGGGTTTGAGGAGTCACCAGGCCATACATGTTCTATGAAACGTTTGAAACCACATCTATATCTTAGATGAATGTACATGTATCTATTGCTACAAAAATATTATTTCATTAAGAGTAACTCAGTGTATAACTTAGAGTGATCTCTTCAGCCATCAATGTACTTGAAGAGAATTCTTGTAAAGTGAGACAAACTTTTTAAAAATATATATCTTTATTGATTTCAGAGAGAGGAAGGGAGAGGGAGAGAGTTGAAATATCAATGATGAGAGAGAGTCATTGATCAGCTGCCTCCTGCATGCCCCCAACTGGGGACCGAGCCCGCAGCCCAGGCATGTGCCCTGACCGGGAATCGAACTGTGATCTCCTGGATCATAAGTCGATGTTCAACCACTGAGCCACACCCAGCTGGGCTAAGTAAAAATATTTTAAATAAGAACTTTAAAGACAAAGAAAAATGTGATTTTCAGCTTCAAGTATATCAAATATTTGCTCATTCCATGTTGAAGTATTCTTTTTATTATTATTTTGCAGCCAGTAAGCCTGCCAGCTCCCAATCTGTGGGCCCTGAAATGCTCTGACACTTGTACCCCTGGACCTCGCCCTGCCCCCAAATGCCAGAGAGGAGCAAGTCCTGGGTGGCCGTTGTCCCAGGTGCTGAAGGAAGCGCTGGCCTCGCCGCCCACCTTCCTCCCACTATGGCAGACCCATGACACCTTCATTTCCTGGAACATCTGGGCGAAAATAAAGTTCAGGTCATGCCTCTCTGGGGAAAGGTGCTTTTTCCAGTTCCCAGCTTCAGGCCAGCTTTGCACTGAAGACCTGTAATTTCTCAGATGTCACCACAGATATTTTAAATTTAGTGAATCTTCTAATGAAAGTTGCCTTATTTCCAGCAGGTTGCCTTCTTTCCCAAAACTTAAACTTGCCTTTTTGCGTCATGTTCCAGTTCAAATTGTGGAACATGATGGTAAAAGGGAGGAAATGAATCCTCACGAAGACTGAAGCTTACCGGATGATGACCTTCACGTTGCATGTGCTTATTTATTTAATCACAACAGGGTGGCAAAGTGGCTCTTCTTATACAGTAAAGGAACTGAGGCTTAGAGAGAGAAATCATGTTCCCCAAGCCAAACAGCTAGTAAATAGCGGACTGGGATTGTGACCTTGGATGCACAGCTCCAGGGGCTGGGGACCCAGGGTCTTGGGGCCTGACTGCTGACCTGCTTTCCCTTCCTTGAAGAGTGGTCGTGTCCTCATGCTCCCGGGGGGGCGCCAGCTACCCCATCAGTGTCCCCTGCAGTGTAAACGAGGAAGGGGAAGGGCTGGGTGGAGACAGTGTTCCGGATTTCTCTTAAGGAAGGTTTCCAGAATGACTGCATAACCTTTGACTTCTCCAGGTGGGACTGGACATAGCCATTTAACCAACGCAGCTTCAAGAAAAGCTTTAAAAATAATCTGTATTTCAGCCTGCCATCCACCCAGCTAAAAACTAGGGATTCTAAGATATCAGGATACACAATTAGCAGTCTCTGACATAGTCCACCCTGTTGACTATAAAAACATCCAACGTGTGTCATTTTTCTTATCCAAGGAACACACAACATTCCCAAGGGAGTCAACCTCACCCACCTGCTCCCTCTATTCGTCTCAAAGTCCAGCATCTCTGGGTGATGGGCAGAGGTTCCTTAAACCCTGATGTGGGCTTTTGTGGTCTGGAACTCTATACACCTAAAGACAGTTATCGCCCTTAATACATCCAAGAGTGGAGTAATAACTGGATCGTGACCATTTAAAATCCCAATTGAGACTTTTTGTTTCCATTAATGGCAAACTAGATTATTTGGATAACACTTTCAGGTTTTTTAAAACAACTCTTAATGCTGGATACTTTTCCAATTTCTTAAATGAATAAATGACATGAAAAGATGGTAACTAGTTATAAAGACACTACCAAATGAAAATAAAAACCTAGAGACAAAATGAACTTGAATTATACTTTTGCTCTGGGAGCATTTCCCAAGTCAGGAAAATGTGAAACTCTGTTTTGATGACCTCCGGGTGGGGACAGAAAATCAAAGCCCAGAGTTACACAAGAAGGGGAAATTGTAAGAAGACTTTCCTCACATAGTGGAGACCTCAAAAAGCTACGTCTCTTAGGGTGAGAGCAAACTGAAAGGGAAGAACCAGCAAGCTGTACCTAACTTTGGGCAGAGCAAGCCTTGAACTTCCTTTAACATAATCCTCAACCAGCAGGGCTCCCAGCAAAGCTGCCTTCTCCAAATTCTACAAATATTTCAAATATGTTAGCCACTACCCAGGAAAAGAGAACTAGACACAAGAACACTGACCCTATGTGTGAAAAACAGCAGAAACAACAGACAATATAGCAAATACATTTATTGCAACAATTAGGCACAAACTATAAGGCAATCAGGCTTGTTATGATTAAACAAACATTGTAACATAATAAACATGGAAACTGGGAAGGATTCTGAGGTGAGAAAGGTTGGATATATTAGATCAGAACTGAGGTCAGGATGGCATAGGGTAGTGTCACTATGGGTTCTCCTGTGTGACTCAGAGCTTCACATGTGCCCCTTAAACCCATCCTTAAACCTGGTCCCTCTCCTGCTCAAGCACCTCCCATAGCTCCCTTTAGAGTCACCAGCACTATAAAGTCCATGCGTGGGCTCTGGGAGAACTTGTGATTTGTCTGGGGCCCTGTGGTCTGCTGGAGACACAAGAGCCCCTGCACCGAGCCACGCCTGCTCCCTGGGACCCCGCAGGCCCCAAGCGCCCACCCCTGACTCAGTGAGGCCGAGGCCGAGGTGACAGCACAGGGTTTGCTTTTTTCCTGGGAACCTGCAGAGGGAGATGTGTAGGGTCAGGGTGGGGGGCAGGCCAGGCCTCCGAGGGTCCTTGGGGGTCCTTGCGGGTCCTTGGGGGTCCTTGCGGGTCCTGGCGGGTCAGGGCGGGTCCTTGCGGGTCAGGGCGGGTCCTTGCGGGTCAGTGCGGGCCGGCGCTCAGCGGCTCCACCCGCAGCCAGAGGCCGCCCCTCGGGCTTCCTGCGCGGCTCGGGCTCCACGGTGTCGGGCAGGACTCGGAAGCGCAGCAGCGTGAGCGCCAGGACCACCTTCATCTCGGCCATGGCGAACGTCTGCCCGATGCAGTTCCTGCGGGCATGCACAGGGGCACTAAGTGCCTGGGAACCCCACGTGGGGCGGCGACGCCCGCGGAGCCGCATCCCCGCCCGGGCGCCCGCTGGCCTCACCTGGGCCCCACTGAGAACGGAATAAACGCCAGAGGGGACCTCTTCTGGGACGTTGCTGGGTCGAAGCGGAAGGGGTTGTATACCTGGGGGCAAAGAGGCAGGCTTGCTGGATGGGGTGCCTCAGGAACCCAGACGCCCCCAGAAAAGCCATGTCGATACAGTGGCCTGGGAGCGTCTGGTTTCCTGAGTCAGGATCCCTCCCCACCACCAGGTCCCAGGACGGAAAGCAGGGGGGGACAGCACCTCAGGGTCCGGCCAGACCGACGGGTTGTGATGAATCCCAAAGATGCTGATGACACTGGTGTTTCCTATGGGATACGGGTCAGTCAGGACGAGGTCCCCACTGGTGGGACCACCACCCTCCTCCCCATGTCATTGCCAGCACCTCTGGGGATGACCCGGCCGTCAGGAAGCAAGACGTCCTGGGTACAGCGGCGGGAGATGACAGTGACTGGGGGGTGCAAGCGCATACTCTCCTTGATGCACATGGTCAGGAAGGGCAGCTGGGCCAGGTCATTCCTGAGGGACCCCACGACAGTCACCCAGGGAGCAAAACCAGAGACACCGTCAGCCTTCCTGCCCCTGGAGATCCTTTCCCCACCTCACTCTGACTCTCACTCATATAACAAAATAAATGCCAGGTGAACCAAAAGTTTAAGCATTAGAAAGTTAAAATCACAAAAGTTGCTATAGAAAATGTAGGATGGTATTTTTAGAACCATTTCTGAGCAAAACACCACATTCACAGGGTATTCTTAAAAGCATTAGTGCATTTGTATAAAAAGCTTTTTAAATTATATAATTACCTTAGAGCAAAAATATCTATCTCTATGATGGACTTAGAAGGTTATTTGAATAAATAAGATCTACTCCAGCCCTGCTGGCATGGTTCAGTGGTTGAGAGTCGACCTATGAAGTTGAGCATCGACCTATGAACCAGGAGGTCGAGGTTAGATTCCCCATCAGGGTACATGCCCTGGTTGTGACTCGATTTCCAGTGGGGGACATGCAGGAAGCAGCCTATCAATGACTCTCTCTCATCATTTGTGTTTCTCTCTCTCTCTCCCTCTCCCTTCCTCTCTCTGAAATTAATAAAAACATGTTAAAAAAGAGTAAAGATCCACTCTACATTTTAAGGTAGGATGACCTAATATGAAAGTGTCAGTTCTATCTAAATTAATCAATATATTTAATGCAATCTGATAAAAATCTACTTGTGGTTTTTTGGGAACTTGGTTATGTTATCCAATTTGAAAGAATTAAAGTTCATTAAGTGCTAGGTCACTTAAATATAAAAGATCAAAGAAAGAGAACTCAATTTACCAGATATTAAAACCCATCAAAAGTGCAGAAATAAAAAACAAACAACAACAACAAAAAAAACAGTGTGGTATTGTTGCAAGAACAGAAAAACAACATGGAACATAATAGAGAGCTCGGAGGCTACAAGTCAATAAGTGAAATTTTAGCCCCCAGTAAAGGAGGCCTCACAAACCTCTGGGCAATAGATAGTTTGGTAGAAGGTGGTCAGACAATGGAAACGAAATGAACTAGATCTTCATCTATTCGCTGTACAAGGCGGTGAGTGTGTTAACCAACCCTATAGCACTCATTATGCTATATGCACGTACATCAAATCATCACATTGCACACCTTAAACTCACACAGTGTTATATGTTCACTATACCTTCAGAAATCTGGGAGAAAAAAAGATGAAGGCTTATATTCATTGTAAACTATTCGGTACTATTCAAATTTTTACCAAGTGCATAATCTTTTGAAGTTGGGAGAAAAACATTTCTCCACCTCACAGGACTGCTGTGCTGAACAAAGCCTTGAAGTCGAAGGGCACTACTTCCAAAATGACTGTCCAGTCTAATACCTCCTTTCCACCTTTCATCCCTTGGCCCAGAATCTGACCCCTGGGCCCCCAGGGCCCAGCTCATCCCCTCCAGTTTGCCTCTGTAGTTGCAGAGAGATATTTCTAATGCCCATATCTGACCTGTCTCTCTGCAGCTCAAACATCTCCCATGGCTCCCCATTGCCCTGTGTTAGTCATGGCTCACCCTTCAAGAAAGAGCCTACTGTAGAGCTGCAAACAACGAGCGGACAGCCTCCAGCGATAGGGTCTCTGGGCCCTGCTGCAGCATTCACGCCGAGACTACACTTACCTGGGCAGCCCCTACCGGTGACTGAGTGCATGGCCACTACTGCCTGACCGTTTCTGCCCCACGTGAGACTCCAATGGCAGCATCTCTCCCACTTTTACCTTTTACCTAGTATCAACTTCCCAAAGAACTGAGGTGACACCCTTGGAAACTCTTAACATAGTTTCCAAAGCACTTCTAGGGGGGCTTCCGTTACCGGTACAGCCTCACTGGGAGCCCCTCTGGTTCTTCAGACTGTAAGTGTTACAAGGATCCAGCCACCTTTACTTCCTCCCAAGCATGCCAGGCTCACTCCTGCATGCTTCTGGCCTGGCCTTTGCATAAGCTGTCCCCTGGCCAGGAGCACTGTTCACTCAATGTGGTGAATTTGTATTTGTTGTTTCACTACCCAATTTTACCTCCTTTCCTCTCAGTCCCAGCCTTGCCCAGGTAGAACTCAGATGGGACTAGACACTGGGTTGGGAAAGGGCAGGCAGTGTGGACGTATTTACTGAACGAAAAAATGGCTGATTTTTTACCCCCAAAGACTTCTTGGGAATCTCTGGAATAGACTATTAGGTGGGAATTAGAGAAAAGAGCAAAAATTAAGGGGAGTGGGAGGGTCTTAGGGGGAAAATTGCAGCTTCAGGCAGAAATGCAAGGGAAGGGAGGAGAAGTTCATTTACTGAACACCTGCTGGGTGGCATCTGTTTTACACACTTTGTTGCAATTCTCCAAGCAGCCCTTTGGGGGAGACGTTCACACACACACCATCCAATTTACAGAGGAGGAAAGTGGCATTCAGAGAAGGAAATTGATTTTATTAAAGTCACATGGCAAGTTAGTGGGGCAATAAATGTGGATACTAAGATCTTTCTGCCCCAAAAGCCTGTAACTTTTTTCCTGCTATCCAGGCCGGATACCAGGCCCTGCCTCTGGGCTCTGCTTCCATTCCCACTAAGTGGATGACAGAATGACAGAATCAGCAAAAGGACCTTCCCTCTTCCCCATTTCGGGAGCAGAGCCAATGAGAGGGCCTCAGGAAGGGGCCGTGAGAACCCCCACTCACCATTCAAGCTCTTTAGGCTCCCGGTCCCCCAGGAGCTGTTGCACCTCCTGCCGGCAGCGCTCCTGGTATTCTGGGTGCCTTGCCAGGTTGTACAGGACCCAGGAGAGGCCGCTGGCTGTGGTGTCATGGCCTGAGAGGCAGTCAAACAGGCTTGGGTCTCTGGGCTGCTTTAGCACCAGCAGGTGGGCAGTGCCCTTATATTGAGGCCCTCAGGGAGGGTGGGGAGGATCAGGAGGGATGGGGTGGCCCAGGGCGACTTGCCAAGTCCCTGGGATGGACAGACCCCACCCCATCTGTAATCCCACACTGGGACCCTTACCCTCAAATATGAAAGTATCAGCCTCCGCTCGGATGTCCTCGTCTGACAGTCCCTTCCCATTTTCATCCTTGAGAAAGGGCAAGATGCCTTGAATCACACCATCTCTGAGGATGTCTATGTCTAACCTGAAATAGTCCCTGAAGCTCCATCATCCAAGCAGGATCCCTCCCTCCTCATCTCCAGAGCTCACCCCACATGTTTCCTCCCTGGTTTACTGCCTCCTGTTTACTCCTTCAGACAGCCTTCTACACAGTCATGTTTACAGCTTATCTTCAACCCATTCCTCCCTTCCTCAAGCACCCTCCATGGCTCCCCAGTGCCCTCTGCTTCAAGCCCAAGTTCTTCAATCTGACATTTGAAATCAATGTCCAATCTACCTCTTGAATTCAGATCCCAGAGAAGCCCACCTTGGACAGTAGGAGCACATCAATGAAGTCCAAAGTCTTAGCCTTAGCCTTGGTTTTGAGGAAGACATGGGAACCCTGACTAATGAGGGTGCAGCGCCGCTTCTTGATGATGGCGTCTGTGAAGTTGTGTACTAGGTTGCAAGCCCTGCGGAAGCGCCACCCGTCGGGAGTGAGGTAGTACAGGAAATCCATGTGCAGGAATATCTGCTGGTACCGTTTTGTCACGAGGGCACTGAGCTCCAAGATGGCAGCAATATATTCGCTGGGATTCCTGCAGGACGAGGCCAGAAAAAGCAGCTCCTTAACACACATGAAATCCTGGTAGGCCTTCCCAGCCAGAACCTGGGACCAAGTTCAATCCAGGAAAGGATGCCCTCCAAACATGCTTCTATCTCTAAGAGCTGCCTCATGTCCTGGACCCCAGGGCAAAGCTTAGGAATCATGCTCGTCTCCTCTCTCTCCTGTGCAATATCTGGCCCTGCCCATCCTGCCTCGGTTTCTCTCAAATATGCCCCATTTTCTCCACCAAGCTCAGTCCTCTTCATGGTCTCCTTGCATCCTGTGTCTACACAACAGTCAATCATCTCTAGACTCCGATGTCTAAGCTCAGCTTTGATCACAACTCTCATCTGTTCAAACACCTTCCATGGCTCCCTGGAAACCTCAGGCTAAAGCTCATACCTCTTTGCCCAGCTTTTAAATGGCATTAAGAGCCAGCCCGTGACTAACCCTCCCTTATTTCCAAGATGTCTCCTCACTTTTACACACACGCTGCTCATTCCAGTCTCCTGGCTTTTATCAAACAGTTCTACCTACCTGAAGGGATCACTCTTTTCCTTCCTCAACCTTAATCTTAAATGTCCAGCTCTGACCCACTTCCTCCAGGAAGGCCCTTACGATTGCCCTGGTCAGTCCCCTCTCCATCTACTCCTTTGGTCTATGGCTCATGTGCCCAGGCTCTGGGCAGAGACTCACTCCTGGCAATTGCTGTCAAAACTGAAGACACATTTCTGCAAACTGTCCAGAGTCATGAGGCTGATGTGTTCAAACATGTCCAGACGGTTTCTGCCCTCTGAGGCCAGGCGCTGCCACTTGGCCTGGACAGAGAAGGGGACAGAGCTGGGGCTTCCCTGAGCCCTTCCCCAACCCCAACCACCTGGATGGACTCCCCCAAGCCCTGCCTCTTGGTCGTCTGTCCCAGGCACTCATCCCCAGGGAGGACCAGGCTTGAGTGAGAGTGACCCCAGGGCTGGGAGTCAGGAGACTTCAGTTCAAGGTCATTGTTCTCCTCTGGGTTGCACCCGTCAAATATTAAATAATAGTTAAGATGACCTGTTTTGGTGTCAGACAAACCAGGTTAAATTTTTTGGTTTTTTTTGTTAATCTCACCCACCAATATCTTTTTCATTGATTTTTTTTTAGAGAGAGTAAAGGGGAAAGAGAAACATGGATGTGAGAGAGACACATCAATTGGTTGCCTCCTGCACAAGCCCCGACTGGGGCCAGAGATCGAGCCTGCAACCGAGGTACATGCCCTTGACCAGGAATCGAACCCATGACCCTTCGGTTCGCAGGCCGACACTCTAACCACTGAGCCTAATTTGCCAGGGCCAGGCTAAAATTCTTGATCCACCACTCGTAGCTCACTTACTAGCTATGTGAACACGGCAAGTGTCCTAACCTCTCTGACCTTCTGTTTCATCATCTATAAAGTGGTCATAATAATCATCTCTGTCTCGTATGGTGGTTAAAATTAAATTATACAACATATGCCCTGGCCCGTTTGTCTCAATGGTTAGAGCATCAGCTCATGGACTGAAGGGTCCTGGGTTCAATTCTGGCCAAGGGCATGCACCTTGGTTGCAGGCTGCATCCCAGGCCTCACTGGGGAGTGAGAGGGAGGCAACCAATAGATGTGTCTCTCTCACATCGATGTTTCCCTCTCTCTCTCCCTTCCACTCTCTCTGAAATGCAATGGAAAAAAATATCCTCAGGTACAGATTTAAAAATATATATATATAACATATGCCATGGAACTGGCACACCACTTTTGGTACACAGTAAGTGCAAAGTAACTGTTAGCTATCTTCATCATTTTCATCTTTGTCACAGTGGTAGGTGACTGCAAAAACATTTCCATATCTTTGTCCCTCCCTATATCTTCATCCTTTGCAATGAGACACTGTAGTTTTTCCGTTAGGAGGCAGAATCCCTTATTTCCCTCTTGAATCCGAGCTGGGTGCGGGACTTGCTTCAGCCAATAGAAGATGGAAATGATGGTGCTAACTCTGAAGCTAGGCTTCAGAGGTACTACATGTTTCCGCTCGTTCTTGTGGAATGTAGTCTCCACCATGCAAGTGAGCCCAGGCCAGCCTACTAGAAAATGAAAGACAAATGCAGGAGTCCAGTTGTATAACCAAGGCCGTCCTAGACCAGCCAACAGCTAGTCAAGCCCTGGACATGTGGCAGAGCAGAGCCTGGATCAGCAGGGCTGTCTACAGAACCCAGCCATGGCCGTAGACATTGGGTGACTCCAGCCAAGACAAGAAATACTCAACTGACCCATAATCTCATGAGCAAAACCAAATACTAATTTTTTTCAAGTCCATGAGTTTTAAGGTGGTGTGTTATACAGAAAAAGCTACTATTCAATCTTTATCATTACCATCTTGAATTTAGAGGGCTTCAGTGAGCAGACTTAGAAACTAAAGCCTTTCTGAGCATTAGTGCCAGGAACTTGCTTCCATTACATCATGACCACCATTAAAAAGGGATTGTTATCTCCATTTTACAGACAAGGAAATTGAGGCTTAGAGAGGAAATACAATGGTCCCAAGGCCATCCAACAGAGCCAGGACTCCAGACCATATATGTCTGAGGCCACTCCTTCTTTCCCAAGGTTCCAGCTGGGTCCCTGGGTTTAAAAAACTCACATGCATGATGTCTGTGCTCTTGTTGAAAATCTTCACATAGGGCTTCAAGATTTCAAAGTGGAAGGCGGGTGTCAGCAGGCGGCGGTGGTGGCTCCACTTGTCACCAGCACTCAGCAGAAGCCCATCCCCTAGTAGAGGCAGCCACAGGGAGTGGGCAAGGACAGTGCCTTCCCCTGACCCCCAAGGGTGTCCTCAACCCCCTTCACCCACAGTTACTCACCCAACCAAGGCTTTAGGAAGCCATAGAAGAGCATGTCCTTGGGCGCAATGGCAGCTGACATGAATGAGAACCATCAGGGCCATGGAGAGGGGGAGAAGAGGGACTTTGGGTAGGGGGAGGAGGCTCCCAGCCAGGGGTCTGCATTCCCCCTCCAAGCCCAGCACAGCAGGAATGGGACAAGGGCAGAGGAAATGGCAGGGAGGGGGAGGGGAGGGGGGACCAGACCAGGCTGCAACACAGAGCAGAGCAAAGCCAGAGCCCAAAGACATGCCCCTACATGCTTAGACGCACCTCAACATGGCATAACATGCCCAGCATGCGTTAACATAGCTCCTACATGATCCAACATGTTCTACACACCTGAGCACAGCCCAGTGCTCTACAAAATGCTTTCACAGGGACCTAGGAACCCCATCTGCCCCAGCACTCTCTGACATCTCCTGGGACACCTGACATGGCCACAACATGTTTTAACATATCCTTACATGGCTCCAACATGCATGACATGCCCTGACATAACACAGCATGCTCTGACATGGATGCAAAGACAATCTGATATGACTTCAGTGTGTCCCACAAACGAGTCCCAGATAGGACTTAAATATGGTCCCATTAACATCTCAGACATGGCTCAGGGGTGACCCAGACTTTCTCAGTTTTCTCCTCCACCTTAAACTCAGCATTAAGTGCTTAGGTCAGGGGCTCCTCTGTCCTTAAAGAGACCAGAGGATGCTGCCCCTCCTGGATACTGAGCTCCACTCACCATGAAGAGCTGCCACTATTCCCTCTAGACCAGCCCCCTAGGGCCAACCAGACACAGTTCACCAACCTGGGGTCTGGTGGATCTTCCCCCGCAATACTCTGGCCATCAGTCTTCCTGTCCCAAATCACCTTCTAGCTTAGGGTCCCTCCCATCTGAGGTAGCTAGAGCAGATGAAAATACTCAGAACTAAGAGGAAAGCTTCAGCATGCTCTGTGGCCTTGAGAAGTCACTATGCTTCTCTGAGCCTCAGTTTCCTCACCCAGGATATGCCAAACTAGCAAGGATGCTGGTGGATGGACATCTGGCATCTTCCTGTCCAGTGTCCATCCCCTTCTCCTGAAACCAGCAACTAATCCCTTCTCCACTCTCAATTCAAGTAGTGAGGACAGTGGCCATGCCAACCCATCCTCTACTCCAGACTTAAGCATATGACCCTGAGCCTTGGCAATCAAGTCACAATGATTAGATGAGGAATTGGTCCCTGTAACTCAGGCCAGGCAAATTTAAGGAATCCTGCAATTTTTCCAGGTCTGTGGGGAATGAACTCACTTTTATGACAGTTGAGCTCTGTGACTCATTTTCACCAGCATGAGAGTGAAGCTGGCACAGGGGAACACAGAACTATGAGATGAAGACAGATTTCCAACGGCATTGTTTGAAGACCTGGATCCAGCCATGCCTGAAGACAACCCTCCCTGAGCTTTTCAGTCAATAGATCCCCTTTCTTTACTTAGACCAACAGTGTTGAGTTTCTGCCACTCAAAACTGAAAGATACTTTGACAACTAGAGAGAGCCAGGGACCTTCCCAGAGTCCCCAGCAGGTTAGTGCCACAGTCAAGGACTCTATCAACATTGCCCATTCCCCTGCTCAACCTGGTCTGTCCACGGGTGGGAGGAGCTAGGAGCAGAGGCAAGGGAGAGGCTGGAGTTGGGGGATCCTGGGAGAGATACCTGGGGCCTGGAGCACGGGGGCAACAAACTTAGGGTGAACGAGCCGCAGGATGGGGTAGAAGGGCCCAATCCACCAGAGGTGGACGTCACGGAAGTGGTGGCCCAGTTCCTCTATCAGCCGCAAGCCCTCCTCATTGCTCTTCACCTGGGAATGGGTGGGAGTGAGGCCTCAGATGCTACAACTGCCCACTGTACCCCCTACCCACCACACCCTTCTCACCCCCTTAACTCCTTCTGCCTGGATTATTGGTCTACACTTGTCTCTACCTTACTAAGTCAGCTTCTCTCTGTTGACCTCTGTCTTTTTTTGTGTCTACCTATATGCCTCTCACTCTTTTTCTCTGTTTCTTTAGGAGACAGATAGGTAGTTATAGATGATAGATAAATGATATAGATAGATAGATGATAGATGATAAATAGATAGATAGATAGATAGATAGATAGATAGATGATAGATAGATGATAGATAGATTAGATAGATAGATAGATAGATAGATAGATAGATAGATAGATAGACAGATAACAGATGTATGGAAGGAATAGCCCACTCAAAGGCTCAGAGACGAGAGAGCCAGCACCTGGCTATGAGCAGCAAGGAGTTCCGGGCAGCTATAGTGAAATGAATGAGAAGCAGAGAAAGCTGGAGAGAGCAGATCCAGCCGGGCATCAAGAGTGGGTAAAGGCAGGTGAATGATTCTGAGGGCACTAGGGGGCATGGAGGGCATGGAAATGAGGGAAAACAGATGGGGAGTTGGAGAGATGGACAGAGAAATAGGGGCAGAGAAAGAGAAACAGAGAAAGAGTGAGGGAGAGATGAGAGGACACATAGACAGGTAAACAGAGGGAGTGAAAGAGGTAAGTACATACACAGATGCACATACATCTATCTTCTGCTTGTACGTATGTTTGCATGTATATATGTGTGTATGTATCTATCTATATCCATCCATCCATCATCTATTTATGTCATCTATCTCTATATATCTACCAATCTATCAATCTATCATCTACATATATCTATCATCTATCTATTTTTATCAATCTATTTATCATCTATCATCTGTCTATCCATCCATCATCTATCTATCCATAATCTATCTATCCATCTATCATTTATCCATCCATTACTTAGTCACCTATCTATCTATCTATCTATCTATCTATCTATCTATCTATCTATCTATCCATCATCTAATCATCTATCCATTCATCATCTTTTTTTCTACTATCTATCTATATATTATCTATCCATCCATCCTCTCTCATAGTGCATCCTGTCTGCCTATCTCTCCTGAAGCTATGGACAATGCCCATTAATTGTACCATTTACAAATGGAAACTGAAGCCATGTCCTTTAAAAGGGGAAGGAGAGTGGATCACCTCCTGGTGAGGCATCCTCTCCAGTCCCTCAGGATGCCCAATCAGAGCCTGACAAATACCCCAGGTGCTCCAGTCAGGTGAAATAAGTTGTTTTCACTCTGTGATATGCTCCCTGCTCTTCAAGGACCCTGAGGCACTTGATCAGATGGCTCCAGAGAGGAAGAATGACTCAGTTGAGATGACACAGTAAGAGGAACTAGAGGAGGGAAGAGTGTGCCCTAGGCATCCTCCATGTCCAAGCCCTTGGAGGGGGCGTCAGAACTGTAGTAACTTTTTAACATTCTCACTGCCTCCATGGCGTGCTGAGATCATTCCAAGACCCAGAATCTCAACCAACCTTCATGATGAGCTTAGGACCTCCTGTTCTGTGATAAGATTATGACATCCTGTTCTGTGATAAGCTTGTTGGGGGGAAGGGAGGAGACGAGCTGGTAGCTCATCCTTTTCGCCTTGGATGACCAAGAAAGGTGAATGCAAGTTCACCCAGGCCTAGACCATGGCCTCCACTATGATGCCATCAAATATTTATTAAGTGCCTACTGTATATCAGCTCCTGGCATGGGCACTATAGATATTGTGTCTACCCCCCCCCCCCAGCCACTATCTAATGAGATAGATGAATAATAAACAAATTATTGCACAATTATCTGTTTAAGTATGAGCAAGGCCAAGTCAGATGTCAAGGTCTGGGGGTAAAGGACGGTTTCTAGAAGGAAGTTACATTTGAGCTGAAAATGGGAGGATAAGTAGGAATTGACCACGTGTCCACAGGAAGAGAAGTGCTTCCAGTCAAAAGAGAAGCATGAGCAAAGGCCCTGGGGCAGGAAGGGCTTGGCTCATTGAGAAGATAAAGCAGGAGCTCTGAGTGTCTGGGGTGTGGGTGGGGCTGGTGAGAGCAGGCAACATTTAGTCTTTATCTTCAAAGTGAAGGGCAGTCACCAAACAGTTTTTAGCCAAGAGGCGTGATCTAAACTCAATTTCAGAAAAATTTCTCCAAGGCTGAAGAGGGAGAGGATGATAGGGAACAAAAGCTGAAATGAGGAGACCAGAGAGGGAGCTTGGAGAGGCTTCCAGAGAAAGATGGTGGTGGATGGAGCCAGGGGTGATAGGATGATTCAGGGAGGGGACAGATCGAGGAGAGGTTGTGGAGGCAGCACAGCCAGATGTGCTGAAGGACCAGATATGCAGGTGAGAGAAGAGAGGGGCCAGGGCACCTTAAAGTATGAGAGGTGGATAACAGAAGGATGAACTAGACCTAGGGTGGGGGTTAGGATTGGGGGTGGAGCCGTGATTTCAGATTCCAACTTGGTGAGATGAGGTACTATGAGAGCGCCCTCACGTGAGGAGTGGAGAAAGGGGCTGGACACACAGCCTCAGACTCGAGAGAAATGTGAACTTGGAATTCATTTATGGGGGGGACTGATGGTCTATTCAAGCGTTGGCGCCTTGGGTAAGGAGGTGGCCTTGGGAGAGAGAGGAGGGGTTGGGATCCTGGGGGAATCCCCTCATGGAAAGGTAGGGTGAAGGAGGAGCCAAGACTGGAGACAGAAGAGTCACGAGGAAGTAGAGAAAGACTACGGCCAGGACTTGCCTTGGAACCAAGACAAAAAGGAGGTTCCAAGATGACAGAGCCGTCAGCAAGGCCAGGGAGGTGAGCGAGATGCGATTTAGGCACCCGGAGTTCACATTCATCTCACACGAGCGTGACAGGGGTGGGTCAGACTAGAGCAAGTAAGGATCGAGCAGGGAAATGGAGGCAACAGATGAAGACAAGTCTTTGCCTAGGAGGAGAGAGCAGGGCAAGCAGACAGGAGGTTTTGTGCAGATTGGGGTGCACTGGAAGTGGGCAGGTGGGGATTTAGTTGTCACACTTTTGTCCTGTTTTATGACCTTCTCTAGCATCATCGTGGAGCACAGATCAGAGGATGTGGTGACTGAGCTCAAGCAGGCAAAGGTCGTCCAAAGGGCCATGAAGGAAACCTTGACTGGCAAAAGACTTCAGCCCACGTGCAAAGGATGGAACCAAAGCTAAACGTATCCAAGGAAGTGGGGTCAGAAGGAAACTGTCGGACTGGGACATAGAAGGGACTGGACATCTTGGCAGGGTCTAAGAAGAAAGAAGCTGGAAGGAAGAGGGAGTTCTGGTCAGAGATGCAACACTCAGGTCAGCGGCTTTACAGGGACGACAAAGTTCAAAGTGTGATTGTGGCAATAGGGGGTGGGTGTAGCGTGGGCAAAGAGCCTCTGGGGCAAGGGGGCCAAGAGCCCCCTCCCAGGAAGTGTGGCCGTGAGGGCAGAGTCCTGGAGTGATTCCTTCTGAAAGGTGAAGTGGCCCAAGGGCATATCTGGGGCATGGAAGACAAGATAAGAAAGTGCCTGAGGAAGGGGCGGAGGAGAGATTGCCCACACCTCCCCTCTGCCCAGCTGTGCCCCTGCGGGGCGGGGAAGGGATGGCAGAGATCATAGTTAATTGCTTTGGGGAGGCAGAGGTCCAGAGAGGAACAGACACTGGCCTGAGGCCTACAGAGATGGGCCAGGCAGGGAGCGGACCTTGAGGAGGCCACAAGTGCAGCGGTGGAGACTGTGGGGACACCAGGAGACTGTGGGGACACCGGGAGAC
This sequence comes from Miniopterus schreibersii, assembly GCF_964146895.1. Taxonomy (NCBI): domain Eukaryota; kingdom Metazoa; phylum Chordata; class Mammalia; order Chiroptera; family Miniopteridae; genus Miniopterus; species Miniopterus schreibersii. The sequence continues at coordinate 72,468,831 of NC_138105.1, read as the reverse complement.
CTGGCTGTGTGCAGAAACCCTCAGAGAGGCACTGATGGGGAAGGACAGGCAGGCGCAGGAGTCAAGGCAGGCTTGGGATGAGGAAGGGTAAGAACATGAAAGGTCTGGGGACATGGAGTGCAGAGGAGAGGAACGAACCTGGTGGGGGAGTGAGGAAAAAGGGCTCCCTCACTTCTCTGCTGTCCTGAACCTCAGCCCCACCGCTGAGCCCCATTCCCAACCTTTCAGGGGAAGTCCATCTGAAAGGGGTAGAATAAAATAGTCCCAAAAATTGCTCCATGGAGTCAAGCCCTACTAGGCAGCTATCAATAGGTAGTTATAAAACAATGGTCCAGGAACTACCCGGACTTCCTTTAAGTTTTTCAGATCTAAAGCTGAGCTACCAACCACAGAGGCAAACTCAATACCTGGTTGGGCAAGTCCCTTCCTGCATTCCATAGTAAGAGCTGCACAATCCAAGAATGCTTCACTTCACTGAGGTATGCCTGGATATCAGTGTTTCAAAAAAGAAAAAGCCAGCTAACCTACCCCCTGATTGGTTTATCCCATCAATTTCTGTGTTCCCAAACCCTAAAGCCTCCTACACCCCACATTTGGGGCACAGAACCTGGGACCTTATCTCAGTGTGCTCTTCTTCTGCAGAGCCCCAGTAATCTGCCTTTGCTTTTATCAGTGTCCCTGGTCTAAATTCTTTTATATCAGAAGACAAGAGCCCAAACTCCTAGGTAACACATCTACCCTGATACCCCAGACTTGTCCTGATGTCCACACTCACCATGCCCAGGTGACCCCAGAACCAGTTCCGCTTCGGGGGCTGCGGGAAACATCGGAGGCGGCGAGAGTTGTCATAGATGGTGTAGGTCCAGGTCAGAAAGCGGATCAGGAACCAGGAGGCTCCCAGCAGCAGCAGGAGTAGCCACGGGGAGGCTGCTGGCGGCCCCAGTCCCAGCCAGGACAGGCTCAGCTGCAGCATCTTGCAGGCCAGACAGAGGGTGAGCTCCTGAGGCCGGAGACAGGGGGGTAACGGTGAGCCCAGGGGCAGAGACCAGCTTACAAACAGGGAGAGGGCCAAGGGCGTGAGGAACAGGGGCAGGGAGGGCCAGGTGAGTGTTGGGGACAGGGCAGGGATGGGCGAATTGGGGCTCAGGAAGGAAGGGAGACCCAGGGAAATACAGAGGAGGGAAAGGGAGAGAGAGACAAAGAGGGGGGAGACAGAGACAGAGAGACACAGAGAGGGAGAGACAGAGAGGAGAAGGGAGAAAGAGAAAGACTAATGAAGAAACATCCAGCATGAATCAGCTAGTTGCGGGTTGCCCGGGGCGGCTCCAGTTACAAGGAAACCCCCATCCCCTGGGCCAGCTTGCTCCCTGGCCAGCGCCCCTCCCCACCCCAGGCCGGGGACCCTTAGCCCCTTCAGGTTCCGCCCCGCGCCTTCTGCGGGACCACCGGGTCCCGCACCGCCTCCTCACCGTCTCCCTGAGACGTCTGTCCGGGGCGCCCTTTGAACTGGAGGAGGCTGGGCTCGGCCGCACGGACCAACCCCCGCGCGCCGGGCGGTTCCTCCCCCAGGGCAGCCACCCAACGCTTGAAGCCAGAGCCAGCTGAAGCCAGAGCCAGCTGGGCCCAGAGAGGAAAAAGTTCAATGTCACAGGGAGCGGGCGCTGGAACCTCAGGACCCAGCACCCCCTAGTGGGGTCAGGGGGCAGGTTAGGGGTAGCAAAGGTGATTCTGGGCCCCCAAGTTTACTTCTGGCCCTACCCTTCCAAGGCTAGGGCTCAGCAGGTAAAACCTGAACTTGATTGTTGAGTTGCCAGGTGAGTTTTATCCCAAACATCTCCCTGGTTTGTCCGAGGTGGCAACAGTGCTACCTCCACACAGCCCCGGGCCTGATCTGAGACCTGCCTGCTGGGAACAGGAACAAGGAAATCAAATTTCCCCGTGAGGGAGTCTCAGTCCCTAAGAGGTTTCCCCATAGTCAGGCTCCAAAATGAGGGTGAATTTGAGGGGTGGAACTGAGTGAAAAGATTGGGACAGACTTTCCCCGTGCAACTGATAGAATGTTGGGGAAATGCCCAAACTCGCCTCCCCCATCTCATTCCTTCCAGTCCTATGTGACCCAGCTTCAGGTGGCTGCTCACGGAGGCCTCGGCAGGTGAGGCCCACTGCCCCAGATCCTTGTCCTCATGTGCTAGGGTGGATCCACCTGCTGGCATGTCCATCTGGAGAAGAGCGAGGGGCAGGGCCGGGATAGATGAGAGGCAGCAGGGCTGGCCAGGTAGGTCTGGGGAGCAGCAGGAGAAAAAAGAAGAAACAGAGGTCCAGAGAGGTGTGGTAACTTGTGCCAGCTACACAGCAAAGTCATTCAACATGACAGCACAGGAGAAAGGGAATCCTGGCACATAGTAGGTGCTTATTAACTATTTAAGAAAGAATAGGACTTAGTAGCCATGAGCTCTAAGAACTGGCCCCTCAAAATGTGGTCCTCAGACCAGCAGCCTGGATATCACATGCAGCATCTTGGAATTGCAGAATCTCGGGCTGTAACCCAGGCCCACTAAGGTGATAACTGCAAAATTTTTGCTGTTTTCCCCAATAAGAGTTTATTTCCCTTCTTGAATCTGAACTGGCCAGGGATGCTTAGCCCATAGTATGTGGTGCAGGTGGTGTGATCCAATGATGGCCTCGAAGACAGCTGGCAGTTTACACTTACATTTGCTCATAGGACACATCTCGTGCTATAAGGAAGTCCAGGCCACATGGAAAGCCCTCGCTCATGTAAAACTCTGATCAACAGCCAGCTGATTTCCCTGCAACAGCCAGTATCAACTGCCAGTCATGTGAGGGAGCCATTTGGATAGTCCAGCCCAGTGGGGCCTCCAAACGATCAGTCAGCATGCAGAATAACAAGAGAAAATAAAATGGTCATTGTTTAAGGCCACTACGTTTGGGGGCTTGTTTGTTATTCAGTGATGGCTCATTGATACATCTACTGCACCTCTCTCTCTCTGTTTCCTGGGTGATAACTGTCCACAAAAACTAGCCTGACCACCGCCAAAATCCACAGAAGGAAGACTTGGGAAGTGTGGTGTCATAAAAAAAGTCATCTGTCCCCTTCCCCAAGTAGTAGACTATATATATAATCTTGAGAAAAATATATACCTTAAGATGTGTGTAAATCTTAAAATATAAATTTATGCATAAGATTTATATAATATATAAGTCTCAAGATAAACATGTATAGATAGATAACTGATAGATGACAGATATAGATAAATAATAGATAGATGATAGAGATAGATAATAGATAAGTGATGGATACATAATGGATGAATAGATAGATTATTAATAGATAGACAGGTAGATAGATGCTATTAGTTTTGTTTCTCTGGAGAACCCTGACTGATACAGAGGTGAATCAAATTCCTCTCTCCTCAAACCTGAGCTGTCCTCAGTAACTTTGGGGACTTGGGGCCTAGATTATGAGAAGACTTGCAGCTTCCTTCCAGGCCCCTTGAAATACACCCTCTTGGAAACAGCTGCCATGTGAAGAGGAAACCCAAGCAGCCCCACAGAGAGGCCCTATGTTAGCAGGAATTGAGGACCCCAGCCAACAGTCAGCACCAAATTGCCAGCCGTGAGAGTGAGTTATTCTGGAAGAGGATCTTCCAGCTTCAGACAAGCTGCTCCAGCTGATGCTGTATAGAGTAGAAAAAGCCGTTCCAGCTGAGCCCTGCCAAATTGTAAATTGATGAGCAAACTAAAGTTTGTCAGTTGAAGCTACTAAACGTCCTGGCAGTTCATTATACAATAACAGCTAACTGGAACAGATTATGTTTTCCAACATGTTTGGAGTCCTCAAAAAATGGTTACATGTAGGAGCTTTTGAGACCCTTCTCCCCCGTATATGTTGTCAGTTTGGCTCAAATAAATTCTTATAAAAAATTTTCTTTAAAAAATGGTGTGTGCATAAATGTCTGTATATAAACTGGAAAATGGTCATATATGCAATTTGTAAAAACTGAAAAAAAATCAAACCAAACTAGAGAGCAAAAGTGGAAGAATTTCCCTTTAAAATTTTTACACTTGCAACTTTTTTTACATCAAGCTCACTCAATATTTGGAGAGAGGAAGTAAATAAGTGCTTCTAACAACAGTCCCTTGACATGTAGTCAGTACCAAGCATTTGTTTGCCATTATTTCCCTTATTTCACAACAGAATGAATACATGGAAGCCAGATACAAATGAGTCTTAGTTCCCTCTGGTACATGCATCATGGACATTACTAGCTGTGAATGACCCATATTCCTCGGCCCTTAGTAAGGAGGAGGGCTTCCAGGAGGGGTGCAAGCACTGGGCTTGGGGTCAGCTGGCCCAGGGTCAAAGCCCAGCTTTGCCACTCTCCAGCTGCATGACTTTGGGCAAGTAACTTGCCCTCTCTGATCCTCACATTCCTCCTCAGTAAAAAGGGCATAATAACAGGCCTGTGGGGATTGGGGATTGGGCGTAATAACAGACTTACGTGTGTATCTTAGTTTGGGTTCCCCAAAAGTAGACTGTGATACAAGGATTCAAATGCAAATACTTTATTCTGAGGCAAAAATTCCACTGCAAGTTGTTTATTTGGGAGGTGATCCCAGGAGATGCCAGTAAGGCAGTGGGGAAGTGAGACAGGGAAGGGAAGGCAGCAGGGAAAAGGTGCTTCAGGAAGGAAGCTCCCACTGTTGGCACCTGGGGCTCAGTCCTTCTGGGGACCTCTGGGAAAGAGCAGAGAACATGCACCCAGCTGTCATTAGTCAGGGCTGCTCCCAAGCTCATTATTTCTCTGGAATGTCCTGCTAGCTGCAAGGCAGGGAGGGGGGTCTGGCACAGCCTGATGTGGACAGTTATAATTGTTCAGTGAGTGGGGTTCTCCCCTCCTCTCTTCCCAGCACACCCATCCACACACAGTCACACACATCCACACACACATGCACATATATGCTAAATGTAGACCAGACACCTGCCGGGTAGGGAACGTCCCTCCCGCCGGCCATATACGACCAGTGAAGTCATTTGGTCTGGCCCTGCCAAGGCATCACCGAAGAGAAGCAGCTCCAGCCATCATATTAGGGTGAGTTAATTCAATGTTTGACCAAATATAGTAGGTTAATTTTTAAGTTGACAATTTTGTATGGCCTGTGAATGATGTTACAAATAGCCAGTGGCCCTTGGCAGAAAAAGGTTCCCCACCCCTGCTAGAGCCTGTTGTCGCCAACCTTCCAGTGGAGGGAGCTCCTGACACACTCAGAAGAGGAATGAGGCCTGCAGCCATCTGTGATCGCACCGGGGTATCTTAAAACTCACGCGCAGGTGGAGGCGAATCCTGGGCCCCACCAACCCCACGCCTCCCCTCCTCACTCATTCATCCACCAAGACCCTTACTGGAAAGTAAACGTGCATTACAATCATGATAATCCTATAAAATCCACAGGAGAACCGAAGTGCAGAGAGGGGCAGTCACGTGCCAGGGCCGTGGCTAGGAAGGAGCGAAGCCTAGGTTTGAGCCCACATAAGTCGCCTCCCAAGGTCAAGTTATTTCTGCTGGCGGTTGCACCGAGGTGGGGTAGGGGGTGCAATGTTTGTGGAATAATGAGTGCTTGGAGACCCTCCGTCGGAATGAGGGTGTGAGAAAGGCAGCGTCAGCAGGAGCCCTGGGTGGCTCCCTCAGGGCCTGGGACTGCATGTTTTCCACTCAGTCCACCTCGGACAGAGCATTCCGGCCCACGATCCCAACACACGCCACCTGGGGCCGCCCCAAGATCGACAGACCAGCTTTGGCTCATCTCCGTGCCTCCCACCGTGCCAAGCCATCTCTGCTGACACTCCTCCTAGGCAGAGAGTCTAGGGACCCAGAGCAGGACAAGGGAGCCCAAGGGAGGGGTAGAAAAGGACTCAGGGCCCCTCTGAGGTCCCAAGGAAATCGTTGTTGGACCTCGGGTAAGTCATTTCATTCTGGGGAACTCAATTTCCACCTCAGTTAAATGAGGTAATAGCAATATCCATCTCATGATTGCAGTACCTGTGAGAATTAAATGAGAACATTAAATGGGAAGGACACACAGGAAGTGCTCAATTTTAAATCTCATTATTGTTATATTAACTTTGGAGACCCCTGGGGCTTGATCCTTAAACCCTTCCTTCATGAGCACACACACACACACACACACACACACACACACACACACACACACACACACGTCCTGGTATCTCATCCAGTCTTCTGACTTTAGGCACCATCTAACTGCTGAGGCTGCCCGAATGTATATCCTAGCCCAGAACTCTCTTCCAGATTTGAGACCCGTCTATCCAACTGCCAGCTTGACAGTCCAACATCTCCTGGCCCAAACTGACATGCTAATCTCATTCCCCCCAAAAAACAACTTACTTCATTCAGCATTCCCCATCTCAGTTGATGGCACTCCCATCTTTCCAGGTGCTCAAACCTGGGAACCTGGGGTCCTGCCTTTCTCATGAACCCCACATTTCATCCATTGGCAAACTTGCCAGGATTACCTTCATAAAACAATCATTCCTCATCAGAATCCAATCTCCCCTCTTCACCTGTACAGCCCCCAGTTTGGTTGGAGTACTGTCACTTTTCACCTGGACTAATGTAGTCACCCCACCTCATCTTCCTAGTTCTATGCTTGTCTTCCACAGTCTCTCTGTTCAACATAGCAGCCAAAGACTGTCTGACAAATCTTGCCCCTCCTCTGCTCAGAATCCTCTGTGGCTCCCTCTTTCTCTCACAATAAAATCAGTGGCTTCTAAGGCCCTGCGTAAATTTACTTATTTATTTGCTTATTAACCATTTGTTATCTGCTCCCTTTTCTAGAATGTCAGTTATGCAAGAGCTCAAACACTGCCTGGCTTACAGTGGATGTTCAGTTTGATGAATTAATATGTTTATTATAGACACTGTCATCTCCCTATCTTCTACATCACCATATCAGAGACTGCTTCACCACCTAGTTCCCCCAGCCAAAGATTTGGGAATCACCCTAACCTCCTCCCTCCCCTCATCCTGCACCCTTCCTGTCCCAACTGGACTTCAGCCTCCCTCTTCCCTGGGTTTCCAGCCCCCCATACTCCCTTCCAATCCAACTCCCTGCCAGCCCAGATCTGATCATGATGTGTCCTGTTCCTACTCTCACATACCCTGTAGCTCCCTATTGCCCTTGGCATAAGGGCCGAGCTGTGATACAGCCCACAATTCCTACACAATTCGCCTCTGCCCACCCTTCCTGCATTCTGCTCCACTCCCCAGATCCAGCCACCCTGACCCCTTGTGAGTTCCTTGAGCACACCATGCTCCCCCTCATCTGGGACATTTGCAGATGCTGTTCCTTCTGCCTGGAATGCTCTTCTCTCCCTTGTCACCACTCAAATTCTACTCCCACTTCAGCATCAGAGAAGATCTCCCTGAGCCCCTCCCACCAAATGTTATGCTCACCCAGCACCAAGGACCTCTCCCTTGGAGCACTTGTCACAAGTTTAAGTAAATATTTATATATAGAATTATTCGTTCACCATTTGTCTCCCCAGTCCTCCTGAGGGCAGGAATCAGGCTGTGCTCCTGGCACAGTGCCAGCAGACACTTAATGCAGTCTGTTGATGAAATAAATGAATACACAAACTGTCCCCAAAAGTCTACGTTTATGACCAAGGGAGGACAAATGGCTTTCCAGCCTCCTAGCTCATAGCTTCCCTCAGCTGCCTCCCGACTCTCCAAGGCCCCTAATTTCCATGCCGGGCTCTGGATGTCAGGGTATGGTCAGGCTAGAGGGTGGGTGGTGGTGGGTGTCAGTATCCCTTGCTTTTATTCTACAAAAATCAAAACCCTTAGCAAACAGCCTTTGAGTAAGGGAGAAAGAAAAGGGATTGGAAGGGAGGTTTGAGTTTACAAAACAAGAAAAGCAAACAGCAAGGCCACAGGATGTAGCCTGATGCCTGAGAGGTTCGCCCATCCATCTGAGCTGGGGGCCTCAGGAAGGTGATGTCCAGGTTCAAGGCCCTGACCACGGGCTCCAGCTCCCAGTCTTCCGTTTAGAAGCCGGCCAGAACCCGCGTGGGGCCGGGCTTGAATCCAGAACGCTTGAGACATCTGGTCTTGGGGTCTTAGAAGGCTCGGTGGGCGGGGCCTGAATCGCCCGGTGCTGGGGACCGGGCCTGGGCCCGAGGGGTGTGGCCTAGCCTGGTCCTCAAACAGGAGGGCAGGAACCAGCACTTGGGAGGTGAGACCTGACCTCAAGGGGTGGGGCCTTGCCTTGAGAGGCGTGGCCTATGCCCACAGGACGTTGGGGGCGGGGCCTTGACCCTCGAGGGCGGGGCATCTGCCTCTGGGCGGGGCTTGGGCGCCGGGCTCCGCAGGGCTGCACCTGCGCTCAGGCCCGTGGAGGTAGCGGCTCCACGTTGAGCCAGATGCCGCTCTCCGTGCGCAGGATGAGCTCCGGCTTCCGCCGCACTTTGCGCGTTCGGTCCACGCTCAGGCGGAAGCGCAGCAGCGTCAGCGCCACTGCCACGCGCATCTCAGCCATGGCGAAGCTCTGTCCGATGCAGTTCCTGAAGGAAGGCAGACTGTGTGAGCAGGTCCCCGGGACTGGGTAAATGACCACCCACTCCACTCCGAGCCTCAGTTTCCTCTTTTGCAAAACAGGACAATGCATCATAGAGCCTTTGGGAGCCTATGAGCCCAGAACTCAGGGCCTGGCACATAGTAGTTGCAGTTACTACGGAGGGGTGCTATCCCAGATCTGATTTGGGGACTTACGGGTGCATTGAGGACACGAAGAGTGTGCCAAGTTGGTGGATAGGCCACCAGGGTGAGATGTGGTCTCTGTCCCTGATAGGCACATCCCTGACTTTCCACTGGCCTGGGTGTTCCTCCTACACTTGGCTTAGACTTGGAGAAATAGAAGTTACCTGGGTCCTGCAGAGAAGGGGACAAAGGCCAGCGGCGAGCGTTGCTGTGGGTTGTCCGGGTCAAAGCGATAAGGGTTGTACACCTAAGCAGGAGCAGCCTGGGTGAGTCTGGGGACTGGCCCACCCATATCAGCTTGGCCCCCTCCCTCAGCCTCTGGGGAGCAGCCCAGTTGGACAGAGAACCACACTACAATCCAGCCACACTGCCTCCTTTTGCTGTTCAGGCATGCCAGGCTCATTCCCACCCCAGGGCCTTTGCACTTGCTGTTAACTCTGCCCGGAACACACTTCTCCATGCTCCTCACACTTCTCAGGTCTCAGTTCAAACATCTCTTCTTCCACAAGACCTTTCCTCATCATGTGAGCTAAAGTGCTCCCCTACCCACTACCCCACTCCATTTTTTTATTTCCTTTGTACATTTACCAATACCCCAAATCATATTATTTTTGCTCTTCTTCCTTTGCACTTCACTGTGAGTTCCATGAGGGTAATGACAATATCTTTCTCTGTCCTCAGTACCCAGCACAGGGTCTGACACACAGTAGGAGCTCAATAAATATTTGTGGACCTGATGAATTCACAGTGAGTCGGTGAACAAATGGGGGGAAGGACACTCAAGTCCTGCATCCAGCCCTGATGTCTGGCTCCCTGGGAAGCAGGGCAGGGGAGGCTCTGCTGCCCCAGGACTGCCCCTTCTGAAGAGGAAGCTGAAAGAAAGGAGGAGCTCACCTTGGAGTCAGGCCACACTGTGGGGTTGTGGTGGGTTCCATAGATGCTGACCAGGCAGATGATTCCTGTGGGGAGGGGTGAGGTCAGTGGGGTAGAGGAAAGTCAGGGCCTCCTCTGGAGACCTACCCCCTCCCTGCTTTCCTGGAGCCACGGTATTCCATGAACCGTCTGCCACCTTTCCTGCCCATCCTTCCCTGAAAAATTCTGCTGCATGCCTCCTTAAGAGGTCTCCGTCACCTTTCTGGCTGTACTGCTGGCCACACAGGGATCTTTCTCACTCTCATATCTGGCATTTCTTCTCCTCAGCCCAACACCTCCTATGTCTCCCTGCTGCCCTAAGGATCAAGTTCAAGTGCCTCAGTCTGGCATTGAAGGCCTTTCACTATCTGTACTCTTTCACTTCCAACCTCCAAGGCTCACCTCCCACATTTCCCCTTCCAAGCAGTCCTCCCTGCATTCTTCTCCAGATAGAGCTATTGCTCTTCTTTTGGGCTGCTCCTGCCCCGTCCCTCCCTTTAGCCCATCCCTGACCTGATGTGGCTGGGAATGTCTGTGCCCTGCTGTATTCCCCAGCCTGGTCCCGGGAATGAGGCCTCTCTAGATCCCCAGCATCACCCAGGGGAGGGCTGGGTCTCCAGGGGATATCTGGCAACTGAATGAAACTAACCCTCCCTTACCTTTATGTTGTACACAGGGCCCACCCTGCCACACCCAGACTCACCCACCTCTATCTTCCCCCTACACACTGGGTCTCCCCCATCACCCCAAAAGCAGCAGTCACATAGAAGAGTCACCCCAGCTACAGGGATAGTGCACCTGGGGTGAGCATGACCAGTCCCCATGAGCAATAGAGCAGCCAGGCAGCAGGGAGCAGAGCACACACCTTTGGGGATGATGCGCCCATCTGGGAGCTTGATGTCCTCTGTGCAGCGGCGGGAGACCAGGGTCACAGGTGGGAACTGGCGGAGGCTCTCCTTGATGCACATGGTGGTGAAGGGCAGCAAGGTCAGGTCATCCCTGGGGGGCATGGAATGGAGCGTGGGTGAGCTCGAGGCCAGGCCACACATACACCCAGGAGCAACTATACAGGAAGCTAATCCAGGAGCTCAGGCTTGCCCCAGCTTATGGCAATTGCAGTTGTGCCCTGCACTCACCACTAACCCTCAGCACCTGACTCCCAGCAAATCAGAGCAGCGCTAGCAGGCTTCTGTAGGCCCAGCATTAACCCTTTAACTGATGAATTATGTGGAAATCAGGGACACTGGAGGAGGTGCCAGAAAAGGCAAGGGGGCCCAGGCGGCAGCAATTTACTAGCATGTGGGGATCAATTTCAGTGTTTAAAAACCCACACATCCTCTTCCTTTAATATTATTTACTTAATTTTTTCCTTTGGACTTCAGAACCCAAAACTAGAGTAATTATAATTCTTGGTTCATGATCTCCATGGCTTTCTTTACACCACAGGTTCTCTTTCAAAGAAACTTTATGTTGCTACTTTAAAGGGCAAATGGCATGCCTGGTATAAAAGTGTCATAAACATAAGCACCACTGGGAAACCAGAAGAGAGTTATTAAGTTCTGGTTAGGCTCTGGCTAGGCACCATCTCCTGCCCAGTTCTCAGAACCTGGAGCATCTTCTCCCCCCTCCCTCCCTCCTTCCCTTCCTCTCTCTAAGCATGTCCTGGGTGAAGATTTAAAAAAAAAAAAAGCAGAAAGGTGTTGAAGATCCAGTAGCACCCAACTAAGAGTTTCTCCCTGAGTTCCTAATTTGAAAGGTTGACACTGAACTACCTTCTCACTGTTTAATGCTATTTAATCCTGTGTGCTCTTTGCATCACCCAGAAGCAGCTCTACACAACACACATCGCACATAGAAGTCAATTGAATTACTGTTCCTGATTCTTCACTTCCTCTTGTATTCAAATTATACGCCTGTGCCCTGTGCCTTGTGATCCTGCAGTGCCTTCCACTTAGAAGGGTGGAATAGGTGACCCACCCCACCCATGTCGTGCTTGGCCACATGACTTGCTTTAGGTAATGGAATGTTACGATGCAAACAGAGGTTTTAAGTTGTGTGGCTCTTAATGGTGATGGAAGGGGACTTAACTTGGGGCGGTGAACACACAATACAATATACAGATGATGTGTTATAATTGTACACCTGAAACCTATATAATTTTATTAATCAATGTCACCCCAATAAAATTTTTTACAGTTGAGTGGCTTTTTGTGCTTCTGAAGTCTACCTTGAGATGAACGCGCCCAGGATAGTTGCTGACTCAAGGAGAATGAGAAGATACGTGGAACAGACCTTAACCCAAACCTCAGTTTGGACGCAGCCCCATTCAAGTCAGCATCACTCGGCAATAACAAGAGTAATATGCAGGCAAGAGCAAGAAATAAAGTAAATGCTTGCTGGAAACCCCTAAGTTTAGAGGCTGTTTGTTATGCAGCAGGGTTGCAACCATTGCTAACTAAGACACTCCTAACTAAGAACTCTTGCATTATGAGCTAGGCAGATACATTATTGTCATCCTGTTTTACAGTTAAAGAAATTGAAATTCAAGAATCTTAAGTGACTCGTTTGATGTCAGAAAGACAATAAGTGGTAGAGCAGAAAGATTCACACCCAAGGCTCAACCTGCCCTCACCATCCCCATGACCCCAGACTGACCACTCTAGCTCCTCCAGTTCCCGGCCTTTCATGATTTCCTGGATCTCTTCCCGGCACTTCTCCTGGTACTCTGGGTACTTGGCCAAGTTAAACAGCACCCATGAGAGCCCACTGGATGTTGTATCGTGACCTGCAGGCAGATGAGGAGCTCTAATGGAGGCTTCCTGGAGATAGCAGAGATGCTATCTTCAGACAATGGGCACCCCCATCCTCCCCCAGCCTTGCCCCACGTCTTCACCCTCAAACATGAAGGTGTCTGCTTCAGCTCGTATGTCCTCGTCTGTCAGTTCCTTTCCATCTTCATCCTGGAATGGGCAGTAGACAATGCTCAGCCCACTTCATCCCACCCTCTGCATGCTAGGGCCTCCCCCAAAGTCAAAGATACCCCCTCTCTCTCCTAAGCCAAGCTGTAGGGAAAGGATTCCAGGAAGATGGAGGTATGCAATTTGTCTAAGAAAGATGAAAAGAGGGAAAGAGACTCAAAGGTGAGGGGAAGAAAGGAGTTTGTGTTTCTTTTGATTTATTTAATTTTTTTTAAATCCTCACCCGAGGATATTTTTTCAATTGCTTTTCAGAGAGAGTGGGAAGGGGGAGAGACAGAGAGAGAGAGAGAAGCATCGATGTGAGAGAGACACATCAGTTGGTTGCCTCCTACACACGCCCCGACAGGGGGCCAGGAATCGAGCCTACAACTGAGGTACATGCCCTTGGCCGTAATCAAACCCGGGACCCTTCAGTCCGCGGGCTGACACTCTAACCATTGAGCCAACCAGCTAGGCCGAGCTTGTGTTTCTTGAGCAGCTCCTAGCACCAACAATCTTGTGATCAGGTCATGTGACCATCATGTCATAAATGAGGAAACTGAGGCTCAGAAGAGTCAGATGACTAAGGTCAAGCATCCATGAAGCATCAGAGTCAGAACTGGGGTCTAGGACTGTCTGAATGCAGAACCCTGAATGCAGGTGCTGCTCAGAAATTCCACAAAAGCACTGCAAAATGAGTGACCACTTATCTCTGCAAATACCACATGTCTTCAAGGTCATGTATTTCATCTTTGTAAGTGTGGGCTGAATTGTGTGTCCCCCCCCCCACCTTCATTCCCACTTCTGGAAAACTCATATGTTGAAGTCCTAACCCCAGCTAGGACAGCAGAATATGAGTGTATTTGACAATAGGGCCTTTGCAGAAGTAATTAAATTACAATGAGCTCATTAGAGTGGGCCCTAATCCAATATTACTAGAGTCCTTATAAAAGGAAATTAGTACAAAGATATGCACAGAGGAAAGACCATGTGAACATACAGGAGAAGACGGCTGTCTACAAGCCAAGGAGAGAGGCCTCAGAAGAAACCAACCCCACTGACACCTTGATCTCAGACTTTTTACCTCCAGGGCTGAGAAGATGAATTTCTGTTGTATAAGCTACTTATGTATGACACTTGGTTACAGCAGCCCTAGCAAATGAATATAGTAAGTCTTACACATTTTGTGTCCTATGTCTAAGTTAGTTTGGACGTGTACTATTTTAGGCAGTTCGTGCAACTTGTAATGAGGCCATCCTGGGCGGGGCCCACCCTCCAGGGCCCAGCCTCACCTTGGCCAGGAGCAGCACATCGATGAAATCCAAGGTCTTGCCCTGCTTGGATTTGAGCCAGGCCTCAGCCCCCTGCTGGCGCAGAGCCAGCCGCCGCTGCTGGATGACCTCGGTGGTGAAGCGGTGCACGGTGTCACAGGCCTGGCGGAAGCGCCGCCCATCTGCTGTGCGGTAGTAGATGAAGTCAATGTAGTGGTGCAGGCGATACTGGCGTCGGACTGCCAGCGCACTCAGCTCAATGATAGCTGAGATGTAATCGCTCATCTTCCTGCCAGGGAGAAGAAGGGCCATGAGTGTAGGCCCACTGTCTAGACAAGCTTCTCTCCCAGTGGGTAGATGACAAAGAGCGGCCCTGGATTAGCTACATTGTCTTGAATTCTTGATGCTCTACCATCTGGGACCTCACTGACTGGAGACACTGCCCTCCCAGGGCTAACCTATTCTTAGAGCCTCACCTAGGAGCATGTCTTGCTTTTGCAAACCAACCAGTCCATAGCCCCTACTCCAGACTTTATCAGTGGACAGGAGGCAACCAATTGATGTTTCTCTCTCACATCGATCTCTCTCTCCTTGTTTCTCCCTTCCTCGCTCTCTAAAAATCAATAGAAGCATTCAGATGAGAGTTACAAACAAACAAACAAACAAACAAACAACAAGTAAATCACTGAGGCAGGGTTTCGAGGAGCTGTCCTTGGTTCTGAAGCGTGCTGCTAGTTTTCATACACTTATCACAGACTGTCATTTTTTTTGTTTATTTTTTGGTTCAAGACATTGTTTGTTTTATTGACCACTGTATTTGCAGTGCCTAGTCCAGGACTAGCACACAGTAGGCACTTGGTAAATATTTCTTGGATTAATTAATTAATTACTAAGGCCATCTCCACCTTACCCAACTGAAACATACCCCTACAAGGCCCAGAGTAACAAAGTCAGAAGCTTGTTATTGAGGACCTATTATGTGCTACAAATGACATTCATTGTGTCCCTTATTACTTATATCTCCACCTAGATTATAAACTCCAAAGACTGGGGTTTTGTCTGTTTCCCTACCATATTCCCAGTAGCTAGAATAGTGCCAGGCACAGAGTAGGCACACAGTGGATATCTGATGAATGAATGAATGAATGAATGAATGAACCAGGGCAATGGTTATTTTACTAATTCATTCAATACTCACTGAGCATCTACTGCGTGCCAGGGCAGTGCTATATCATTTTATCCTTAAAGCATCTTTCAGACAGGGATTGTCATCAAACAAGAAAACAGAGGCTCAGAAAGTGGAGGGATACTTTCCAAAGATCACATAGTATTCCTAGAGGAATAAGGGAGACTAGCATTTACTGAGCACCTCTTGTGTGCAAAGCCATTGACTCATATTATCTCATTTAATTCTCACACATGACTATGGGGAAGGAATTGGGATTCTATTTGGGGGTGAGGGAGGAAATAGGCTAAGAGAGATGATGTGTTTCCTGGAACCACACAGCCTGTCTGGCAGAGCACCAGCAGCCCGAAGGTGCCTAACACCACTTTTCTCTTCCCACCACCTTGTCCCTAAAGCAGCTGGTTCTGTCTTCCCCAGGTAGGCCACACTCACTCCTGGCAGTTGCTATTGTAGCTGAAGACACATTTCTGAAGACTGTCCAGGGTCATGAGGCTGACATGCTCAAACATGTCAAGGGAGACCACTGGACCCTCCGCCAGGCGCCGCCATTTAGCCTGGAAGAGAGAGGCAGCAAATGGGCACAGAGGCCGCAAACTGAAAGCCTGGCTGACAAGGACCTAGCTGGATGCTCACTACAAGCCCAATACAGATAAAGGAAGTGAGGCTTTGTGACATCACATGGCTCACCCACGAGTTGGAGCCTGACCTGTCTCACTTCCAGGGCATCCTCTTCCCATGAAACCTTGGGACTCACATGCATGACATTGGTGCACTGGTTGAATATCTTCATGTAGGGCTTCAGGATGTCAAAGTGGAAGGCAGGTGTCAGCAGGCGGCGGTGCCGGCTCCACTTCTCACCTTTGCTGAGCAGCAGCCCATCTCCTGGGCCCAGGAGACTGAGGTTAGGGGGTCTCTCCTCTTACTCTGAAACACTCCAAGAAACCATGCCCCAACCCCTCTTGCCTGAAGCCCCAGCCTACCCAATCCCACACTCACCCAGCCAAGGTTTCAGGAAGCCATAGAAAAGGTCATCTTTGGGAGCAACAGCAGCTGTGGAGACAGACCAGGCAATGCTGACTCAAAATAGAATTCTG
Organism: Miniopterus schreibersii; assembly: GCF_964146895.1. Taxonomy (NCBI): domain Eukaryota; kingdom Metazoa; phylum Chordata; class Mammalia; order Chiroptera; family Miniopteridae; genus Miniopterus; species Miniopterus schreibersii. The sequence goes on along the minus strand of NC_138105.1, from coordinate 72,452,613 downwards.
ACCCTTGACCTCTGCTTCTGACCTCCTTGGGACTCCTCTCTGGGCTCCAACCTCCCTCCTTACCCTTCCAATCCATCCTAACACCTACCCCAGAAAGATCCTTATAACATGCTGACCTGAACATGAGGCTCCCCTGCTCAAACACCTCCTATGGCTCCCTATCGCCCTGGTAAAAAAAGTTCAAGCTCAGGTTAGCATCAAAATCCCTGTCCCATCTTGCCCCTGTGTGCCTCTCCCGCCTCATCCTTCAACATCCACTAACAACCCCACATGCTGTCTCTCACTTCTAAGCCTAGGCTGTGCTCCCCGTCCTGAATGGCCTCTTCAACTTAATCCAGCCCCACTTTTCTGCCCGCTCAGGCCATCTGAATTATACCGTCTGTGCTCCCATGCTCCAGCCTTGCCCTCTCCAGCTTACCTTGAACCCTGGCCCCATGGGGATCTTATCTGACTCTAGGTCAGACCATGTCCCTTCCTGCACCAGTTTCTCAGCCCATTTTTCAAAGCCCCAAATGATCTGCCCCAGTCCAGATGGCTCTCAAAACATCTTTAGCACCCCCACACACACACACACACACACACTTAATATTCCAACATGACAGAACTTTTCTTAACTCCTTGGAAAAAGCTGTGTGCTTTCTCTGCTCTGAGTTTTTCCACCAGATGCCCTCTCTGCCTCAAATGCTCTTTTCTCATCCCTTTAGTCTCTGCTTGCATGCCATTCCCTCCCCCACCAATCACTCTGGGTTGTGTCCAATCAGTAACAAGCCCCTTGAGGAGAGGGACCATGTCCATCACAGATATATTGGTGCTAAATAAATTTTTATTGTATGAATGAATGGACCAATGAACCAATGAATGAGTGAAAAGGTGAATGAATTAGGGAATAGATGAATGACTGAATAAGTGAGTCAGTGAGTAAATTCCCTTTCTGTATGCTAAACAGATTTGGGACAGAATGGGCAGGGGCCCAGGAAGGAAGTACCTGAAATTCAAGTGATGTCACTTTTTACCTGAGCTGTGACTCAGCTGCCTACATACCCCCTCCCCCCCCAAGAATTGGCCAATCATGCAGTCATCTGTCCACTCATTCATTCCCCCATTTAACACACACCTCTTCTGCCACCTTCCTGTGCCCAACCCATGCTGGATGATGCTGGAGACCCAGAGATGGCTCAGCTCCGCCCTGCCTGGAGGAACACTGGGTGGGGTGGGAAAAGAGAGCAGAGGCACGCCATGCAATTAGCAAGACTGTAGGAAGTGTGCCAGGAGAGAAGGGAGGCACAGAGAAAAAGCTGTTGGAAGTCAAGGCAAGCTTCCTGGGAGAGGAAATATTGGAAAGGAAAAGTGGGAATCTAGTCATTCCTCTTCTCTCTGGAATCTGGACTCCCGGCTAGGACCCCCAGAAGTCTTTCTGACTCACAGACCTGTCAAATGGTTGTCCTTCTCAAACACCTCCCACGGCTCCCTATCACCCCCAGGGTAAAACACAAGCTCATTCACTTTGCACAAAGGTACTCTGAGTCCAGTTTCTGTCTCATTTTTTACTTCTCCACACACTTCATCCTCACTCTAAACACCCCAAATCATCTGAATTCCCCTGGCACTTTCACACATCTGTACCTTTGTACTAGTAGGATCCTCCACCTGAAATTACTCATCTGGCAAACTCCTATGCATCCTTCAAAGCCCAGTTTCACTAATGCCCCCTCCAGAAGGCCAAACCCTCTCCCCAGCTGAGCCCTTGGTTTTCCATCCTTGGGTCCCTCCTCCACTCCAACCCTGACCACTCAATGCCAAGAGTTTGTATCCAGGCTGCCTCTTCCATAAATTTTCCCTCCAGTAAAAAGGGGATGGTAAAGTCTACCTTGGAAGAGGTCATATAAGAAAAGCCCTCACACAGTGCTCAGTAGGAAGCTCCATATCACTCTGGTTGAGAGCTTGGCCTCTGGGATGGCCAAGTCTGAGTTCAAATCCCAACCCTACCACTAACTAGTTGTGTAAACTTGGACATGTTACTACTATGCCCCTCCATGTCCTCATCTGCCAAAGGGGAAATAGAACAATCCTGCCTGCCTCATGGTACCCCTATAAAAACTCAGTGAGTTAATATGTTCCCAGCACATAGTAGGTGCTCATTAAATATTTGTACATGTAAATGAATAACTAACCAACTGTTGGCTATTTTTATTACTATGATTATAAGTATTGGTCACTGGTGTCAAGAACTTGGGTCCTCAGCTCACAGCAGGCCCCTATTAGTGAAACGTGAATGCATAGCTGCCATGGAAAACAGTTTGGGGGTTACTTAAATACTAAACATAGAATTATCATATGACCATACAAATTTTTTTCAGTAGATACTCCTAGGTATCTACCCAAGAGAAATAAAAATATATGTCCACACCCAAACTTGTACCCGTGTGTTCTTACCGGCCCTATTTATAACAGCCAAAAGGTAGAAACAACCCAAAAGTTCAACAACGGATGAATGGATAAACAAATTGTGCTATATTCATACAATGGACTATTGCTCAGCCTCAAAAAAGGAATGAAGTCCTGATAATTGCTACAACGTGGATGAACCTCAAAAACACTATGCTGAATAAAAGAATTCAGTCACAAAAACCACATTCTGTATAATTCCTTTCCTATGATATATCCAGAATAGGAAAATCCATAGAGACGGAAAGTAGATTAATATTTACCAGGAGATAAGGAGAGGGAGGTATGGCAAGTGATTACTTAATGGTGTAGGGTGTTTTATGGGGTCATGAAAAAAATTTGAAACTAGAAATAGTCGATGGTTGCTCAATATTATGAACACACTAATTATCTTACACTCTAAAGCTGTACACTTTTAAATGGTTGATTATATGTTATGTGACTTTCATCTCAATAAAAAAATGAATGTATAAAACCAAGCTATAATTACATGCCTATATATCATGCCTTGTCCTCTGTAAAACATTTTCACCTACTTTCTCCCATTAATGCTCTCTATCCCAAATGCCCATTAGGTGATTAAACAAAGCAAAACAAAACAAAGCAAAACAAAACAGAGGTTCCAAGAGGACTCAGGCCTTCCTCAGGGCTTATCAGATGTGCTAGTTTAAGCTCAGAGCAGCAAGACCCCCAGGGGTGGCCTCCCAAGGAAGCCCCAGAGGGAGATCATGTCTGAAATTTGGGCCAGGCCTGTCCCATCCCAGGCGGCTAGGCATAGAGGGGCAGGGGCACCTTGAGGCCAGGCCTCACCTGACTCACAGCCCCACCCTCCCCAACCTGAAGTCCCCCATCCTGCTCCTCCGGTGAGGGAGGTGGTGGATATCCTGCCTGTCCTGAGGAGGAGGCTTGAGCATTTGCTAAGCACCAAGCCCATGCTGGGGGATCTGCTTCCTGAGCCATGAGGAGTCTTAAACCAAGCAGGATGGAGGAGAAAAGGAAGAGTCAGGGAGAGAAAGAAAAAATAGTATATTAAAAAGGCAGAAAAGAAGAAGCCCTTATTAGCACCTACCTACATTATATTTTTGAGTCTTCACAATGGCCCCTTTTTCAAATCAGAAATTGAGGCCCTGAGAAGCTGAATTTCTGGGTCACACAGCAAGTATGTGCTTCAGTCAGGATTCAAACCCAGCCCACCCAAGTCTGGCTCCAGGGCTCTTCCCAAACTCAGTGCCCATCCCTTGGAAGAGTCACCTCTCCTTGGGCCTCAGTTTTCCTCTTTGTGCAATGGGGATGGTCACCCTCTCACAAATGCAACAATGGGGACATAGAGGCATGGGGAGTGCATCATTGGGGGAGGGAAGGATGGCAGCCCCTTAGTCTCTCATGGCTCTGGGTGGTAGCCTTGAAGGCGGTCCCCAAATGTGTGTTTGTAGAAGCCCAAACTGAGGCAAGAGATCCTAAAATTCCTGGGGCTCTTTCTTTCTCATCCATGCTCTCTTCTCAAATGTCCCCTGATTCTTTTGAAGGTACCCAGCTACATGCGAGACCACACTGAGGATCCAGAGCCCCACTTATGAAAAAGATAGAGCCGGACACAGACACACTCAACCCTAAATGATTAGGACTGAGAATGGGAAAGTCCAGGGAAGAGGGCTATGGTCTGCTGGAGAGTCAGGGAAACCTTCCTGGGGAAGGGGAGGGAGGGTCATTGGAGCTGGGTGTTGAAGGCCAAGCAAGAGCTTGTCAAGCACACTTGGGAGTCCTACACCATGGGGTAGGTGTGGATTGCAGAAGGAATAAACAATCCTACTCTCTCTCCCCACCAGTCAGGATCAGCACCGGTGAAGAAAGCAGGCTATAGGTTGGGATGGTCAGAACCCAAATGACGGGAGTGCCATTAGAATTGAGCAACAACCAGTTAACAAAATCTTGGGCAAACAACTACTTATCCGAATATGTTTGGTTCAGTGGACAGGCATCTTCTCAGAGTTCCTGGGACTCTATTAGTCACACCTTTTCCCATGCTGTTCCCACTCTCTGTATTACCATTTCTGCTTTGGTGAACTCCTATTCATTCTTCAAAGCTCTACTCAAATGACCCTTTTCCTGGATAACCCACCTGCCTAAAAGCCCTGGTAGACTCTGGGAATTGAGGGTTTACCCGTCACTCAGAGGCCCAGCCCACATACCTGAGGCGCCCACCAGGGGTTTGATGTAGTCAGGATGCACCAGAACCACCAGTGGCAGCACAGGTCCCATCCACACCAGGATCACATGGTGCATGTTGTCCAGCACCTTCTTCTCATCCTGGAGGCCCGACTCATTTGGAAGATACTGTGGGGGGTGGTAGGGAAGGACAATGAGGAGGTGTACAGCCCCAGCTTCCCCTAGTTGTTCCCTCCTGCCACCTCCCCTGCCCTCAAAACAAGCCAAGAAGGGCTATATGACTACAGACTGTTGGCTGCACCTTGCTGAGCCTCCAGCTCCTCATCTGAAAAGTGGGGAAGAATCACCTCTCTGTCAGAGGACAGTCGAGAGGACTCATGAAACAGCAAAGCATGAGAACCCCAACATGGAGCCTAACACAAGCTGATGTTCAAGAAACAAACACAGGGACAGTAAACACAATAATGACAGGTTGGTATTTATCGTGTTCTTGTTCTGTTAGTAATAAAATTTTACTAGTATTGTCATATTTAACACAATTTGTGCTTGCAATGGTGGGTGCTGCTCAGGGCATTTTTCATAGATTTATATGTTCAACCCACACAAGAACTCAGTGACAGAGTTGCTACTGTTCCCCATTTTACTTTGTCCAAAGTTACAGGTGAGTAGGTGACTGTCCTGGCTTGACTTCCCCAGAAACAGGTCTGGAGACAAGAGTCCTAGAGCAAGTAGCTTATTTGGGTGATCCCAAAACACACAGGTAAGGCAGTGGGGAAGTGACAGAGTGAAGGAAGGCAGTCAGTAAAGAGTGAGTTGCCAAGGAAGTTCCCACCATGGGCAACCAGGGCTCAGTACCAAGGAGGACCTCTGGGGGACATGAATCTCAGAGTCAACCCACCTAAAGGTGAGGGGCTGGGGTTTTTACACCAACTCACATAGTCCATAGTCACTGGCTGAGAGACTCTCCTGGGGCTTTAACGCTCATGCTCGCAATACACGCATTAGTGTGGGCTCCAGCTACTGGAGAAAGCCCTAGAACACAGGTGCTGGCAGCAGGAAGTCAGTCCATGGTACCCAAAAATGGGCGCAGAGGATTTGGACAGGCACTGGCACCATTTGCCATTATGGCAGAGCCAGGATTTGAACACAGGCCACCCAGCTCCAAAATGCCTGCTCTTAACCAACATGCTCTATGAAACAGAAACGCTTCAGGCTCAATGCCAGATAGATTTGAACTCAAATCCAACCTCAGCCACTGTGTAACCTTGGGCAAGTCACTTAACCTCTCTGAGCCCAAGATCAAATCCATAATACAGGGCAGATCCATCCTTAATTAACAGGCTGTGAGAATTAGGGAAGAGCTCAGATCTGAAGGGGCCTAACCCAGTGCCTGGCTCAGTGCCCAGCTATTATCAAATGAATAAATGAACAAGTGAGTCCTCTCTGACTTCTATGCTTCCTTCTCCAACAGGATCAGTCTTGAGACTGTTCACACCCAAGGGATATCATGGCCTCACCCAGGTCTTGTGGCCCAGGGAGGTGGGCTGGGTCCATGAGATCAAGGCTGGACTTCAGAACCGGCCCTGGTCAATTGCCCAGGATGCCAGGGCCTGATTATTACCTCTAGGACCACCATCCAAAGCAGAGGGCTTCCTGGAGTAAGGGCACTGGAGATCAGCATGAAAGATGAGTAGAAGTTCATCTAACAGAGCAGGATATTCTGGGCAGAGGGCACAGTTTCAGCAAAGGCCATGAAGGGGAGAAGTGGGAGTCTTGTTATGGGAACAGGAAGTCATTCCATGGAACTAGAGGAGGGGTAGAACAGGTGAGGAGGGTAGGGGTTGGAGTCGAAAGGGCCTTGAACACCATCTGAGGAGCTGGGACTTCCCCAGACAGCAGTGGGGAGCCATGGAGAGTGTGTGAGCAGGGAAGGAAAAGGTGAATTTAAGAATCTTCCTAGGGATGGCGGGGGAGGATGGACTGAAGACGTGAGGCTGGCAGCAGGAGCCTAGGAAGGAGGCTGGACCAGGGTCCATCAGGGGAGGATGGGGCCTGAGCAGGGGTGAGAGGATGGGAGAGAGGAAGAGGGCTCAGGCAGAACAGGCAAACTCAACAGGTGAGTGCTGGCCCCAGGGGAACAATTCCAAAACTAAAGAAAATAAATGTTCTTTGTACTATTGAGTGGAAATGCATCCCCTGCTTCCTTCTTCTGAGACACCCCTTCTAAGAAGCATCTAGAATATTTCTAGAATCCCTTAATATTTCCTGTCCCTGAAGGACCCAGGAGTTGAGCATATACATCCACCACTGTGTAGCAGGATCTGTGCAAGCCTGCCCCAGACATGACTGTGAGAATTGTCACAACAATCCCATGAGGCCTGGCCAGCATGGCTCAGCGGTGGAGCCTCGATTGAGGTTCCAGGAGATCAAGGTTCGACTCCTGGTCAGGGCACATGCCCGGCTTACAGGATCGATCCCCAGCAGGGTGCGTGCAGGAGGCAGCTGATCAATGACTCTCTTTCATCATTGATGTTTCTCTCTCTCTCCCTCTCTTCCTCCTGAAGTCAATAAAAATACATTGAAAAAAACAAAAAACAACAACAATCCCATGAGGTTATTAGGAATGATCACAGTCCCTGCAATGCAGATGGGAAAACTGAGGCATAGGGGGTGAAGGAGCTTGCTCAAGGTCACACAGGCAATAGATGGTAGATAAGGACATCAGGTCCATACTGATGACGGCTGCCCTGAACCGCCTCTCCAAAGTTAACTTCCATACTCAGTATGGGGCCTCAGCACCCTCAGGAGTCTGGTTTTCTCTCCCCTGGCCTCTGAAGCCCTTCTAGAAAAGTCTAGCCATTCTTATCCAGAAACTAGAGGCAGTAGAGGGAACAGAGCTAAGATCAGGGTTCTGGGGTCAGACACCTGGGTTTGAACTCTGGCTCTGCCACTTGAAAGCTGCCACTAGAGCCAGCTACTTAAGCTCTCTGAGCCTCAGGTGCAAAGTAAGGATAGTCATGGGACCTACCTCCTAGTGCTGTCAAGAGGACTAAGTGAGTTAACATTTATAAATTGCGTGGGATAATACTAGCCACATATATGTGAGATAAGAAATTAAATGCACCCTGGCAGGGTGGCTCAGTTAGTTGGAGTGTCGTCCCAAGCACCAAAAGGTTGCAGGTTCGATCCCCAGTTGGGGTGTGTATGGGAGGCTGTCAATCGATGTTTTGATGTTTCTCTCTCACATCCATGCTCCTTTCTCTCTCTCTCTCCTCCTTCCTCTCTCTAAAATCAATTTTTTAAGAATTTTTTTTATTTAGTTTATTGATTTTTAGAGAGAGAAGAAAGGAGAGGGAGAGAGAAACATCAATATGAGAAAGAAACATCAGAGGGAAGCATCGATCAGCTGCTTCCTGCATGCCATCTGCCAGGGATCCAGCCTGCAACCCGAGTATGTGCCCTGACCAGGAATTGAACAGACAACGTTTTGATACAGTGGGTGATGCCCAGGCAACCGAGTCACACTGGCCAGGGCTCTTTAAAATCAATTAAAAAAAAAAAAAATATATATATATATATATATATATATATATATATATATATATATATATATCTCCTCAGGTGAGGATTAAGAGAGAGAGAGAGAGAGAGGAAGGGAGGGAGGGAGGGAGGGAGGGAGGGAGGGAGGGAGGGAGGGAGGGAAGGAAGGATATAACATATATCATATGAAAAGTACAGCAATAGCCTGGAATTACACAGAAAACTTTGCAGTAAGGTCTGCCTCATCCCAGCTATGTGATCATGGACAAAAGGCTTGCCCTTTCTGAGCCTCAGTCTCACATCCTGGCTCCAACCAGATTCTTTTATATATATATATATAATTGATTTCAGAGAGAGGAAAGGAGAGGGAGAGAGATAGAAACATCATTGATCGGCTGCCTCCTGCACGCCTCCGACTGGGGATCGAGCCCGCAACCCGGGCAGGTGCCGTGACCGGGAATCGAACCCTGGTCGCCTGGATCCTAGGTCGACGCTCAACCGCTGAGCCACGCCCGGCCGGGCTCCAACCAGGTTCTTGGGGGGTGTGGGGAGCCAGCAGCCCGTGAGACTGCCCGCCACGCGGGGCCGCCCCGCCCCGGCCCGGCCCACACACCATGCCCAGGTGGCCCAGCAGCCAGCTGCGCCGGGGCGGCTGCGGGAAGCAGCGCAGCTGGCGGCAGGTGGCGTGGAAGCGCCAGCAGAGCCTCAGGACGCGCAGCAGCAGGCGGAAGAGGAAGAAGAGCAGCGAGAGGAGGAGCGCGGACACGGCGTACAGGCGGAAGGCGGTCTTCTCCAGTCCCAGAAGCAGCAGCAGATGTTCCGTGACGGGCAGCATCCTGGGGGAACACATGGGGCGGGGTCAGTGCAGGTGGAAGCCGCCCTCCGGCCACAGGCATGGAACTCGCACAGTGACCTGTGGAGTCGGGCATGGTGTGCCTGGCACACAGCAAGTGCTCAGTGTGAGTTCCAGACGCCAAGGGTACATATCTCTCCTGCCCTCAGCGCGGCCTCCAGCCAGCTGGCCAGATGAACGCACCAGTGCCCCGCCATGTGCCCTCAGCCTCATCCCTCCTGACCCTCTGCCCCCATGGCCCGCCAGAGTGCTGGAAAATTAAGACACATCCCACTCCGAAAGCAGCTCTCATCAAAGACTGATGAGCAATGCTAGAGAAGCACTTCAGCGCCTTCTCCTCCTGGGTCCAGTGACCCTGAGGTGTGTGTTCCACATGGACTACCAATGGGATTAAACTCCAGCTGCCCAAAATGGAAAATTTCTCTATTAAATGCCTTGCTTCCTACTTTCTCCTCTTCTCCCCTCCTCTTCTCCCCTCGTCTTCTCCCCCCTCCCCCTCCTCCCCTCCTCCCCCTCCTCTTCTTCCCCTCCTCTCCCCCCTCCTCTCCCCCTCCCCCTCCTCCCCTCCTCCCCCTCCTCTCCCCCCTCCTCCTCTTCCCCCTCCTCTCCCCCCTCCTCTCTTCCCCCTCCTCTTTTTTTTTTTTTTAAAATATATCTTTGTTGATTTCAGAGAGAGGAAAGGAGAGGGAGAGAGAGAGAGACAGAAACATCAATGGTGAGAGAGTCACTGATCAAGCCCACAACCGGAAATGTGCCCTGACCAGAAATCAAACCCCAATCGCCTGGATGCTAGGTGGATGCTCAACCGTTGAGCCACGCCCTGCCGGGCTCCCTCCTCCTTCTTTAAATTGAGGTAGGAGTCGAATGACGTAGAATGAACCATTTTTAAGTGCACAGCTCGGTGGTACTTAGTACATTCATACTATTGTGCAACCATCACCTCTATCTAATCCTAAAATGTTTTCATCACCCCAAAAGAACACCCCGTCCCCATGAGCAGTCACTCCCCATTCCCCCATACCTTCAGCTCCTGGCAACCACTAATTTACTTTCTATCTTTGTAGATTTGCCTGTTCTGGATATTTCGTATCAATGGAATCATACAACACGTGGCCTTCTTTGTCTGGCTTCTTTCACTCAGCATGTTTTCAAGGTTCGTCCACATTGTGACATGTTAGTGCTTTATTTCTTCTGCTGAGTGACATTCCATTGTAAGAATATATCACAATTTGTTTATTCATTCATCTGTTGATGGACATCTCAGGTGTTTCCGCCTTTTGCCTATTGGGACATGTGCTGCTATGAACCTGGGTGGACATGTATTTGTTTGAGTCCTGTTTTCAATTCTTTCAGGTTCACATCCTTCTTCCTTATGGCTTTTTCTGTGATCACTTCCTAGATAAACTGCTTGCACTCAAATCCTTGATCTAGGGTCAGCTCCTGATGGAACCAACCAAAACAAGGTGGGTGGGTAATAATAATAACACAGTGCCCAGGTATGGTGCCCTTCCTACATGCTGTGCACCACACTCAGGGTTGTGCATGCCTTGTCTCATGGAATCTTAAATCAGTCCTTGGAGGGAGGTCCTATTATTATCTCCATTTTCCAAACAACTCAAGGTCAGTTTCCCAGCTCAGGGAGACAGGAGCTGGCAGAGGCCCCCAGAGATCCCACCAGAGATCAACCTCAATCACCCTCACATTGAGAACCCATGGATCTCAGACAATGCCAAGGAGATTCCTTAAAATGGTGGGTCCTATCCTCACCTCTTCTTTCCACCCAGTCCTACTAGACAAGGGTTCCCTCTATGCTCCTACCTCCTTGAGCAACACAATATGAAGAAACTCTGAACTCCAAGTCCTCACCTGAGCCTCAATCCCCATCCACCCCCTCCTGGGGATCAGACTCACAGGCTTTTCCACCTGTTGACGTCCAGCCATATCAATCATGCAGAAGACATGAAGTTTCTATTGGTCAGTGCATCCTGGGAAAAGATCTGGGTAGATCATCACCAAATTTGGAGAGGTCCACCAGGATGGTCTGACTTAAAATAAAGATGACATGACCACTCATTAGGATGGCTACTATCAAAAAAAGAAAATAGCAAATGTTGGCAAGGATGCAGAGAAGTCAAAATGTGTGTACATTGCTGGTGGGTGTGTAAAATGGTACAGCCATGTTGTGGAAAATAGTATGGAAGTTCCTCAAAAGAAATTAAACAGAATTACCATATGTTCCAGCAATCCCACTTCTGGATAGACCTCCAAAGGGAGTACAAGTAGGGACTCAGATATTTGTACATTCATGTCCATAGCAGTGTTATTCGTAATGGCCAAAAGGTGGAAGCAACCCAAGTGTCCATGGATCAATGACGGATAAACAAAATGGGGAATATCCATACAGTGGAAAATTATTCAGCCTTGTAAAGGAAATTATGACACATGCTACAACATGAATGAACCTCAAAGACACTGTATTAAATGAAATAAGCCAGTCACACAAAAACATTCTGTGTGATCCCACTTACATGAGGCCCCGAGAGTAGTCACATTCCTAGAGACAGAAAGTAGGAGGGTGGGTGCCAAGGGTTGGGGGAGAAAGGATAGGAAATTAGTGTTTAATGGGGACAGAGTTTCAGTCTGGGAAAATGAAAAGGTTCTGGAGATGGCTGGTGATGATGGTTGCACAATATGAATGTACTTAATGGCACTGAACTGTACCCTTAAAGTGGTTAAGATAGTAGATATGTGTGTTTTACCACAATTTAAAATCTTTTTTAAAATACAGGCTGCCTGGTATAGGTGATCTGTCCCCTAAAAAGCCCAAGTAAGGGTAGGTGTGGAGTGTAGGCAACCTCCCAAAATGAAGTATAGAGAGCTCTAAGTCACAAGTCCTAGGCAGATGCTCTGAATTGTGGACGCTGACAGGCAATTGGACTGTCTCTTGCGAGGGCAGCTCCAGGTGACACGCTGGACGGGAAGTAGCTGTGGGTATTTATTTCTTTACCAATTTAATGGTGGGTAATGATTCTCCCCAGTGATGCCGGGAAGCCAGCTAGTGATTCCTACTAAGAATTGTGACCTTCCTCTAAATGCTTCCACATGCCACACCCTTCACCAAGTGCTCTAGGTGCCTTTCTCCAGCATTCAGTTGGCAAATAATTTTTGAGCCCCTGCTATGTGTGTGACTCTGTTCTGGGCACTGAGGATATAATGATGAGCAGGACATGGCCCTGGTACTCAGGGAAGGTGACCACCAATAGGATGATATCTCTGAAAGCTACGTATCATGAAGGATGTCAAGTGGGGGTTGGGAGTGGCTGAATATTGCTCCCCACAAAGACATGGCATCCTAATCCTTGGAACCTGGGAATTGACCTTAAATGGAAAAGTCTTTGCAGATGGGATTAAGGACCTTGAGATGGGGAGATTATCCTGGAACATCCATGTAGGGCCTAACTGGAATCACACATGTCCCTTGAAGAGAGAGGCAGAGGGAGATTTGATACACAGAGGAGGAGAAGGCCATGTGAAGACAGAAGCAGAAATCAAAGTGATGTGGCCACAGGCCAAGGGACACCTGGGGCCACCAGAAGCTGGAGGGGGCAGGAAGGACCCTGCCCTAAAGCCTTCAGAGGGAATGCAGCCCTGACTCCTCCACTGACTGGCTGTGTGCCCTGGGCTTCAGTTTCCCCATCTGAAACTGGCTGTAAAAGATGATCTCCAGGTCCCCCCCAGTGTGACCTTTCCTGCATGTGGCCAGGATGAGTAACCATCTTGGCAGACCCAAGACCCTTTGGGGAAAGTCAATATATTCAGCCAACAGGGAACCAGATGGATCACCTCTAACCCCTGGGCAGCCTAGCTGCAGTCTGGATCCCATCTCTGCCACCCCAGTCACTTTTCTGAAGGTCTACCACTCCCAGCTATGATGCCCTCCATGGCTCCTTACTGCCCTCAGCCTGGCATCCAAATCCCTCAGGAGCTGATCCCTTCCCATCCTCCACACCAGCCACAAGGATCCCCTTTCTCAGTCTGTTTTAGACCCTTCTTCATTCAATTTGTTAATGTTGGGGTTTCTTAGAGCTTGACCCTGTGTCATCTCCTCCTCTCACTCTGTGTATACATTCTGGTGGGGATCTCACCCCCTGCCACGGTTTCTGTGACCTCATTTCTGAGGCACCTCCCATGTCTTTGTGTCTAGCTCTGAGTACCCCCCTGACAGGTTCAGCCACCTCCTGGGTACCCCCCAGAGGCATCCCAAGACTCTCAGATTCGCCTCACCTCTCTCTTCCTCCCCACATGCAACCTGTTGTCTGCCCTAAACATCTTTCACATCTGTTCATTTCTCTTCGCGCTCATCATCCCAGCCCGTGTCAGGCCGCCAGTGCTAGATGCTCCCACTGGCCTTCTCAGTTCTATCCTGCCCCCCCCCCCGCAGCAGTCCACGCTCCACAGAGCAGGCAGAAGGATCTTCCTAAAATGAAATCAGATCATGACCTTCCCAAGCCCAGAATCCTCCTGTGGCTCCCCATTACACTCTGAACACAATTCAGAGTCCTTTCCATGGACCACAATGCCCTGTGTGGCCTGGCCCCTGCTGGCGCTGGCCCCTCCAATGCTGTCTCCCATTGCTCTCCCCCTTGCTCACTCAACTCCGGCCACTCCAACCACAGGCCAAGTTCATTCCTACCTCAGAGCCTTTGCATGTGCTGTTCCCTCCGCCAGTCATGCCTTTCCCCCAGCTCAGCCCATGGCAATTCCTCCTCACCCTCCAGACCCAGCTCTGACTCAACAGTCCACTTTTTACCACCATTGGCCACCCCATTTCCCTCACTCTCTAAAGAATTATTGAGCATGTGCTGTATGTGGTGGCTTTGGCAGTCATTCTTTTCATTTTCCCAGTAGCCCATAGAAGGGGTTGGGGGACTTCTGAGTGGAGTCTCAGCAAGAGCCCCACCCCCACCCAGGAAAATCCTAGCTGATATCCCAACAAAGGAAATGTATTCCTGAGGGATTAAAACGGGAAGAAATTGGAACAAGAGAAAGTTCCAGCCCCAAAAAGGGGCCCCTGCTCCGGGATGGTGAGTCCATGGAGAGGTCAGAGAAAATGGTGAGCGATGCCCTGTTCCCACCTCACAGGTGGATGGGTACGTGGGGAGGTGAGTGCATGTGGAGGGCCAGGGAGGGCAGTTCTGAAGCCCTATGCCCACTTCACCACCCCCCTATGGAAGCCTTTCCCAGGACAGACACCAGCTCTGCTCCTAGAGGAAAGCGTGCATGCTGTGGGTCCCCAACTGGCTCTCACCCTGGGAGCCTCAATCTTCTCATCTACAAAATGGGAATAATAGCAAGAGGTCCAACTGATGCTCAGGGAAAAAGCTCAAAAAATGGCTGTACTGAGGAAGTTGTCTACTTTCTGCAGCTGGGTTGCCTCTGCTCCCCTAAACAAGAGCACTCCTGTCTAACCCCCCTAAAAGAAGGTGCTATACAAAGCTTTGAAGTGGTGCAGCCACTGTGGGTCCTTCAAAATGTTACATATCAAATTACCACATGGCCCAGCAGTTCCACTCCTAGGTATATACCCCAAAGAATGGAAAACAGGGACTCAAACAAATACTGTGTACAAATATTCATAGCAGCACTATTCACAATTGACAAAAGGTGGAAACAACCAAAATGGCCCTCAACTCATTAATGGGTAAATATCATGTGGTCCATCCATACAATGAAATATTATTCAGCCACGAAATGGAACAAAGCTCTGAACCTTGAAAACATCATGCTGAGTGAAAGCCAGACACAAAATGTTGTCTGATTCCATTGATATGAAATGTCCAGAACAGGCAAATTCATAGAGACAGGAAGCAGACTGATGGTTGCCAGGGCTGGGGCAAGAGGAATGGGGATTGACTGCCAATGGGGACAGGGTCTCCTTTTGGAGTGATGGAATGTTCTGGAATGAAATAGAGGTGGTGATTGCACAACACTCTGAATGTACTGAATGCCACTGAATTGTTCACTTTAAAATAGTTATTTCATATTAGGTGAATTTTGCCTCAAATTATTTAAGGCAAAAGAACACAAAATGTGTTTTGAGGGCCCATGTGAAATTTCTCATGGTGGCTGCCTCTGGACGGGCCTGGAAGAACTGGGGACAGGGGTAGAAGGGAGACTTAACTTTCCCTCTTCATTTTAGGGGGAACTTTTTGATTTTCTATACCATGAGCACATATTGCCCCATTCGAAAACAACTTGGGGGATTTTTAAAAATAAAATTAATGAGTTGACTATACAACCCAGACAGTGAACTCCAATGTAAACTAAGGACTTTAGCTAATAATATCGTGTTTGTATTGGTTCATCAGTTGTAACAAACACAGCACACTAATGCAAGGCATCAATAACAGAAAATTATAGGGAGTTGGAAGGGTGTGTTGGAACTCTATACTTCTTGCGTATTTTTCTGTAAATCTAAAACCTCTCTAAAAAATAAAGTCTATTTTAAAATTAATTAGTTGAAATTAATGAAAAGTGAGTTAAGATGCTTTACTTGGTGGGGAGGGGCATGTCCTGGGGTGCAGGCAGTTTTCCTTCTCTTGATCTGGGTCTGGTGACATGTGGGTTCAATTTGCAAAAACTCCTGAACTGTCCAGTTCTGAAATGTGCACTTTCCTGTATGTATATTACACGTCAACTTAAATAAATAAAAATAAAATGAAACGTTGTTTGTGCATGGTATTATCCTTTAAAATGTGAGGTTTTGACTCAAACAAGCCTAGGTTCAAATCATGACTCTGTTCATCCCCAATAAAGCAGCCGAGTCCCCACGCTCAGTTCCCACTTACCAATCTGGAAAATGGATTACTAATAGCAGGACCTACCTGTTAAGGTTGTTTAGGACACTTCAGTGAGATAAGGCTTAGCAGGTAGCATGCAAAATTATAGCCATTATTCCTGTTTCTAGTGTTACTATTTTATGGAAGTGAGAGAAACTCAAAGCTGACACTTAGGATGCTGTGGGAGGCTGGCATGCCCAATCCTCTCTGTACCAGCCCCCAAGCTCATCCCAGACACCACGCAGGGCACCCAGCAGCCCTGCCCTGGCAGAGGTAGCCCCGCCTGCCCTACTAAGGCCCCAAGTTATCTGGAGATGGAAGTGCCAGTGACTCCAAGGCCCACGCCCATGAAGCTCTGGTTTGTCAGGTTGGCCCAGCTGCCAGGCCAGTTGAGGACTCGTCATACAAGGTGTGTGGGCTCCTACAAAAGAATTCAGGACAGAGACCCTGACCTGCAGGAAACCACCTATCTGCCTCTCCTTGAACCACAGGTGCTGGGGCTCACCAGCAGCTTGACAGCCAAGCACACGACACTGGTCCCACTGCCCCACATCCCAGCTCTGCTCTCCATGCTCCCATTCTGGCTCACGGCACCTCCTTGACCCCCTCCCTCTATGCCAAGAGCTGCTGCCCCACCCAAGACTCATACTCTCCCAAAGTGCCTGGCCCCAGAAGGCCTGACTGAGAGGGAGCTTACCCCAAATTTCTGAGGTTCTGAGAAAGAACTTCAGGGGCAGTTCTGAGGGCAAGACCAAGTAGACAAATAGGCATGGGGAGCGGGGAGTCTCACTGCAGCTTTGGGCATATTGTAGGAGATCCTGACAGGAAAAGAAGTTTGAAAACCATCAATAGTAACCTAGATCATTCCAGGGCTGTAATTGTCTGTGATCACCATCTGGAGCAGGTGTGGCCACGCTTAAATGTGAGACTCAGAAAGGATTCTATAAAGCTCTGCTGTGTGACCTCAGGTGAGTGTCTGTACCACTCTGAGCCTCACTCTGTTCCTCAGTAAGACAGGAACCATATTACACACTTCATGAAGCTGTTATGACAACAAAACCTTTTTAATTTGCTCAGCTCGGTGCTTGGCACACAGTACGTCCTTGATCAAAGGTACCTCTCATTGCTGTTAGTGCCACCATCATATTCACTATTGTTACCCGGCCACCTGAGATTTGTAGAATAGGACCCAAAGCTTGCTGGAGAGCAGAGAGAGGGTCCCATTTTGTGAATGACTCCTGAGTTATCCAAGCCCCTCTGCAGATACCAACCTAGGTCATGACTGGTTGCCAGCCTAGAGCTAATGTTACCACTTAGAAACCCAAGCTGGGCTATACAGAGAGGCCCGGGCCATTGGAAAGTGCCCAGGATGTTGGGGTCACACAAGGCTGGTTTGTTCAAATCCCTGCTCACCCCTTGCCTCCCTGTCTTCCTCCCACCTCCAGCCTGATATTCCCCAGCTGGTGAGCCTCTGCAGCCCTGGTCCAAGGGGTGAGAGCCTGGCCCCTGCGACACCAGAGAGCATCGTGTCACCAGCATCCAACAAACATCAGCTAGGATCAACTACAAGACCTCGCACAACCCTCACAGCCAGCTCTGGGGACCCAGGGAGGGCACTCAGCCATGCTGAGGAGCCTGCCTAGAGGAACCTGAAGGGAGCAGGAGCAGAGCATAAAGTCCTCGGTGGGACGCACAGCCTCCCTTCTAAGAGAACGAAATCCCATTGATCCCAATCAGCCCTAAAGTGTCACAGGACAGAGCTTGGATCCCTCTGAGATGTCCCGATGGGGGCGGGGGGGTCGGGGGCGTCTTCTTGAGGCCCCTGCCCACCACGGACACCCAGAAAGGATACACCCAGGACTCCTCGACACGCTCAGAAAAATTCGCTCTCAAAAGCAGCCACCGTCTGGGACACAGCCACATTCCCCCAACCTGAGTGTCGGGACACGCGGTTGGGTCCTGGGGTCGGCGAGGCCCCCGCGCGCACACCTTCGCGCGCGCCCCGTCGGCCCGGGAGCCGGCGCTCCCCGCCTCGGGTTCCTGCGCAGGGCGCTGGGTGACACCCGCCCCTGCGCCCACACTCACCCCTCCGCTCTCGGCCTCGGGCCCTCGATCCAGATCCACGCGCGTCGCCACCTCGGTTCTGACGGCGCGGGCCCGGGCCCGGCCCTTTAACTCCGCCCGGCCGCGCCGCGAGGCCCGCCCCCGGCCCGCCCCCAGGTCCCTCCAGCCTCTGGGCGGGGACCTAGGCGCTGCCCCGAGAGACGGAGAACCGGAGGCACTGAGTCAGGGAGGCTGGGGGGGGGGGGGGGGTGACAGAAAGGGAAAGACGCGGGAACTGAGAGGGAGAGATGAGAGAAAGACACAGAGAGACAGCGAAAGAGACATGCGGGCACCCAAAGACTGGGACTCTCAGAAACCGCAAACGCTCGGGCTCCTTGCCCCCCTGCTCCTGCCTGGCTCCCATGAGCACCCAGATCCTCCTTCTCCCAGCCTCCCTTAACACCCTCCCCCCACACCAGCACTCCTCATGGCCCCCACTTTTTAGGCTTGCTCCCAACCTTGGACGGGGGTCCCTAAGCCAGGACCCCTGACTCCCCAGGGGCCCCCAGGAGCCTCCTCCGTGGCCACCAGGAATCCTCAGACTCCACCAGCCTTTGGGAGCCAGCCCTTCTGCTCCCTCTGGATCCTAGGTCCAACCCATCCCCCTGGGGCTCTGCGTCTCTTCCCTCCAGGAAAATCTCTGGCCTCAACAAGCAGCACCAGATTCTGCTCTGCTCCTCCCACCCCACCCACCCAATGCCAGCCACCTTGACCCCTCCTTTGATCCTACTGTTGTCTTTGACCAGCCCACCTGCTCCAGATGTGTCCAGACAGGGTCAACCCCACCTCCAGATGGGATACAGAGGTGGGTGGCTGGGTGGGTAGGTGGTTGACCTGGGCAAGTGGGCAGGCAAATCAGAGGACTCACAGCTGGCCTCTGACTCCCCACCGCCTCCTCAGGGCCAAGCAAACCACATGTCCAAGAAATATCTGTCAAAGGGGAGAAGAAGCCACAGGGGACTAGAGAGAGAAGGCTCCAACTATTATTGCAGGCCCATCTGGGGAAACTGAGGCACAGGCTGCCGACTCTAGGAAGGGTGTGACTGTCTGGGTTCAGGCAGGGGCCAAGTCAGACACTGAGAAGCCTGAAGCTATGAGACAGCAATGAGTTCAAAAGTTAAAACAACAGTAAACCATAAAGAAGCTGAAGAAAGGAAGTCAGATATTTTCCCCAGGATGGCTATTCCAAAGTCATTTGATGTATCAAAAAAAAAAAAAAATTCTGGCTGCAGTTACAGACTTAGTGCCTGGCAGGTGAGTCAACCAGGTGGGAGATTTGACCTCGGGGCTGGTTAGTTTGGTGATGGAGCCGAGAGGTGAAGCAGATCCAGAGCAGTGCTGAACTCTCAGAGGACAGAGCCTGGGGGCCAAGGCCAAATGCAAAGCCACGTCACACAGTGGTTAGAGCATGGACTCTGGAAGCAGTGTTCAAATAGCTCCGTCACATACTCACTGTGAGCCTCAGGGTTGGGGAGTGCTATGGGCACCTAGTGGGTAGAGGTCAGGGATGCTACTAAACGCCCTACAGTGTGCAGGACAGTCTCTCACAACAGATTGTAATCTTGTCCCAGATGTCAACGGTGGTGGGGTTGAGAAACCCTGCTTCAAGGTGGAAGAATCATGTCTGTATTTTACTCACAGTCAGTGCTAGGTAGGAGCTTACTGCTATTTGCAACTACAGTTGGAGCTCCCAGGCTTCTCCCTCACCGGCAAATCCCTGATCGCTAATTCCATGCTCTGCTCACCTCAATTCAGAGAAAGCAGAGGCTTTCTAGCCCGTCCATGAGCAGTCTTTGGTCAGGCAAGTCCTGTGTTAGCCTGGCTCTGTCTCCACCTGAGACTAGGGTCTCCATGAGTGTGGGAACCCAGGACCAGCTGGTTCGGGGCTGGGCAATGCTCAGCTCATAATATATCAGCACCAGTGGCCGCTGTGCTCCAAGCATGAGACTATAGCAGAGAATAAAGAAAAGACAAATCCCTGTCCTCAGGAAATGGAGACTCAGGTGGGGAAAACCTTAAATAAAGAACCATATCCATCAGGAAATTTCCACCAGTGAAGAGGGCTCTCACACAGGGTTTTGCAATGGGGTAGAGGGGGTGCTGCTATTTGAGGTTGGGTGTCATGACCCTTCCTTGTTGAAACCGAAATAATGAGAATGAATGTTGAATCACACTGTATACCTTAAATATATGTAATTTTTACTTGTCACTTGTACCTCAATGAAGCTTGGGGTGGAGCAATAAATGTTGAGTGAATGAGTGAATGAATTTTCACAAGTCTGCACTTCAGAGAAAATACTCTGGCTGGTTCCCAAAGTCTGATACAAGTATCCTTAGCTGTTAAGCCTGGTAATTTTAGATAACGCATGGAGAAACATTTTCTGTTCATTTTCTATTTTATGTATTTATGTTAAGTGAGAGATTTGGTTTGATGGGTAAAGAACACAGTCTCGTTGGTATACGAACAGTGTTATAAATTTTTCTTTAAAATGAATGAGGTTTAAAAGGAAAAACCACTAAAAGAAAACTATTAATTCAGTAATAGAAACATAATACATAGGTGGGGGAAAATGGTGACACATTTTGTGAATGGCTGAAATTTCAGAATCAAAGCCTGGATTAACAAAGATGGAAGAAGAGGCTCAAGATCTCTAAATTTGAGTTTTGAAAATATTAGGGCACCAGCCTTTCCCAAATTCCAGCAAACAAGAAGTAGAGGGCTCAAAACTTAAAAGAGAGTATTTAAAAACAGCGTAAGATGCCCCCCTTGGCCTGGCAGGTGGTAAACTTGGACTCACCCCAATAATGTCCCCTCGCTCAGTGCAGCCTCCCCGGCGGGGTGGGGGGGACAGTGTTTCCAGCCGAAGAAGGAGGTGACACAAACAATTGAAGCTCTGCGGCCTGGAGGAGGTGGAGGGAGGCCCGGGACGGCTACGTGAAGGATGTGACATCTGAGCTGGTACTTCAGGGAGAGATTGGATTTCAACAGGTGCGGGAGGGGGTAGGGCTCAGGCACTGAGAAACCGCGGGTGTGGCTGGGCAGATGGCTTTCCTTGGCCTGGGGGTGTGAGAGCCAGGGCGCTGGCGGGGTGCAGGGGTGGATGCGAAGCTCCTTGAAGGCCAATCCCAGTGGCTGAGGGTGGATCTGGTGGGCAATGGGGAGCCACAGCCCCATTTTGATTGGCCTGTTTTAAAACACGTTGCAGCCTATTGATTTTTTTAAGGGTGTGGGTTTTTTTTTTTTTAAGGATGTGGGGGCTATTGGCATGGGTGACTGGCTGGAGATGAGGTCCCAGGAAGCAGAAGAGGAGAGAAGAGGGTGTTAGCCCAGCTTTCCTGCCCTCAGAGATAGAAGGAGAAATAAATTAAAGGGCCTGGGGATGAGGTGTCACCGAGAGTAGGCTTGTCACGTGATCACTGTGAACCTCCATCCCACAGAGATAAAATAGAGATTACAAGGCGAGGTGATGGTTCCAGGGTGCTGGGCACACAGCTTGTTCTGGGTCAACTTCAGCACTTCAGGTTTGCCATTTGATTTGGGCTATCTTAGAGATTCTCAGCCTCGGTGAATTGTCCCCTAGGGGACATCTGGCAATGTCCAGAGATACTTTGGTTGTCAGACTGTGGAAGGGGAGGTGCTACTGGCACCTAGTCGGTAGAGGCTAGGGATAATGCTAAACACTGTACATGATCTAATCCCAAACGTCACCAAAGCCGAGGTTGGGACACTCAGGGTTACCTTGAGTCTAAAAGGCCCGTGGGCTGTTCAGGGAGACACCCAGGAAGCAGCTGGGCCAATCCTGGGAAGTATGTCTGTGAGTCACCTGACTGGGAAGACAGTGGATGCCCTAAAATGGGCAAGCGGGGTCACTCAGGGAGGGAGGAGACCAGAGACGAGGGTGGGGAAACAAGCTGCATTTAGGGAGAGGGCAGGCAGAGGCATGGCACTGGAAGTGGAGATAGCTATGCCTAGCTGGTTAAGGAAGAGTGGTAATGGGCACCATCACCGGCGCCCAGAGGTCAAAGAGCCAAGGCCCCAGGAGAGGAGAGGACTGTGTGGTTAGCAGGCCACCAGAGTCCTCAGCCTGGAGGCAGCCAAGGTCCAAATGGACTAAGATCAAAGTGGGAGGACAGGAGTGGATGCAGTGGCCAGGTTAGGAAGATGGTAAAGGTGGAGCATGACTGGGGTGAGGGAAGGGCTTTTCCTGAGGCTCCAGAAGCTCATGACAGACTTTTAGGGGCAAAGATGTAAAAAAAGAGAGAGATCCCATCATACACTGTTGATGGGGATATAAAATGGTGCAGCCGCTAAGGAAAACAGTTTGGCGATTCCTCAAAAACCGAAACATACAAGTACCATATGGTCCAGCAATTCCACTCCTAGTATATACCTAAAAGAATTGAAAACAGGGACTCAGGCAGATACACGTACCTGTGTGTTCATAGCAGTACTATTCACAATTGCCAGAAGGTGGAAACAGCTCAAGTGTCCATCAATGGGTAAATGGATGAACAAATGGGGTCCATCCACACCGTGGGATATTACTCAGTCATAAAAAGACCTGAAGCACTGATACATGCTACAACGTGGATGAACCTCAAAAACATGCTGAGTGAGAGATGCCAGGTAAAAAACACATTGTATGTGATCCCAATGATATGAAATATCCGGAACAGGCAAATCCACAGAGGCAGAAAGCAGATTGGTGGTTGCCAGGGGCTCACTAGAGGGAGAAATGAGGAGTGAAGCCCAAACCCAGAGAAAATGGCTATGAGATCTCCTTTTGAAGTGATGAAAAAAATTGGAAGCACCCCTGGATGCTCGGGTCACAGTAGTTACAGGAACCTGGACCAAATAGGGCTATATGAGGAAAACTGCCTAGCAGGAGCTGTGAACCTTCAGTCCAGGGACACAGCCAGCCTGCATGGACCATAAAGGAAAGGAGTTGTGGTATTAACACCCTGACTGTACTCTACTCCCTCCCTCTAATGCCTGCTATGGCTCCCCATTGGTTGAACCCAATTGGAAGCCACAGGCAAAGGAGCCTGTTAAGTGGTTTAAACAAGTCAGCCTCCCAGGACACGTCATATGGGGTAAAATGGTAGAGACAAGACAGGAGATATCAGAGACCTGGAGCAAAGACAAGAGCAGTTCAGGAGTGTGGGGTGAATAGGGGAGCAAACAGCCCCTTCCAACTCACCACTCACTCCTCTCTTGCTCAAGGTCCACATACCAGCCACTTTCAGCCATTTTTCCCAAACCCACCAAGGCCATCTCTGCCACCTCTAAGCCTTTGCATATGCTGTTCCCTGTGCTTAGAATTCTTTTCCCTTTCACCTACCCAGCTAACTCCTACTTATCCTGTGGTCTTAGCTCAAAAGCCATTTTCTCTGAGGGCTTCCTCATCTCTGGGCTGAGTTCAAGTCCATACTCTATGCAACCACATCTGCTGTGCATCCTCAGTCAAAGCAAAATTGCTCTTGGAATGATTTGTTAAGCAACTATCTGGATGGGGCTGTGAGTTCCACGTGGGTAGACAGGGTCTTTCTCATACCCTGTCCCCCCCCACCCGCCTCAGCTGACAGCACATATTCATTCAACAAACATCAAGTTCACAGAGTACCAGGTTTTGCATAACACTGAACAAAAGGGGTCACATTCCTGCTCTCTGGAGATTACATAAAGCAGAACTAAAAACACACAATGAAACAGGGTAATCTATGTGATATGTACTATGTAGGAAAACCCAGAAAGGTAAGTAAATGAGGAAGGGCTCTATGAGAAGATGATATTTGAGCAGAGACCAGAAGAGAAGGAGGGAGATATCTGGAGGAAGAGTCTTCAAGGCCCTGAGTCTAGACTGTGGAACATCCAAGAGACCAGGGAGGCTGGAGCAGAGGAAGCAAGGGGGAGAGCGGGAGGAGATGAGGGTGGGGAGGTAGCAGAGCAGATTATGCAGGGCCTGAAGGGCCACGGGGAGGACCTAATGTTCTGGACATCAAAGATGGCCAAAGTCTGAATGGTCTTTCACCCTCAGCAGTCTAAGCTCCATCTTTCGGACACAGACCTCTGTGAAAGGTGGGAGCCACAGAGAGTTCTGAGCAGAGGAGGATGGGGTTTGACAGGTTTTAACGGGCTCCTCTAGCTGCAATATTATGGACGAACTGAAGGGGGCACAAGAGCAACAGGAGGGGACCAGGGAGTTGGCTGTAACCTTGGATCTGCACAGCCGCAATGGAGGTGCTGAGAGTTGTGAAAGTTGGTGAAATGTGCAATTTATTTTAAAGGTGGAGCTGATGGGATCTGCTGACAGATCGGATGTGGTTATGAAATGTTAACCTAAAAGTGAAAAGGCCTTTCAAAGTGAGAGGCAACAAACATTTATTTGAGATCAGTAAGAATAGCCCTGGCCAGTGTGGCTCAGTTGGTTGGGTGTCCTTTCGTGCACCAAGAGGTCACTGGTTCAATTCCCATGCAGGGTTGCGAGCTCGATCCTGGGCAGGGCTGCACAGGGAGTGAGCAGGGGGGCAGCCAATCGATGTTCTGATGTCCTACTCTCACATCGATGTCTCTCTCTCTCCCTGCCCGGTGTGGCTCAGTGGTTAGAGTGTCGGCCTTTGCACTGAAGGGTGGCAGGTTTGATTCCCAGTCAAGGGCATGTACCTGGGCTGCAGGTTCAATCCCCAGCTCCGGTTGGGGCTCGCTCATGCAGGAGGCAAGCAATCGATGTGTTTCTCTCACATTGATGTTTTTCTCCCTCTCTCTTGCTCTCTCTCTATAAAAAAAAAAAAAAAAAATGGAAAAAATATCCTCAGGTGAGGATTAACAAAAATTTTTTTAAAAAAGAATAGCTATTCAGGAATCATTAATTCAGGGAGAAGTCCAAATAGTGTTCCAATTAGGAAACAAACACAAGGGGTGTTTCTGAGAACAATTATATCAAAACATGGAGATATTAATTATAAACAATGTTGTTCGTTTTTAGCCCAGTAGTCGCCAGTTCCAGCAGTCATAATGTCTGCTTTCTTATTGTCTTTGCTAACATTTCCTTGGGGCACAATGTTGCTTGAGGCCCAGTCCAAAGGTTATTTTGCCATTTCAACATTCCAGATGTCTGAGGTATAAGACATACAAGGCAGTTCCTCTGGGGTGGCAGCTCTGGCTCCATTTATTAACTTATTTATTGACAGAAAGAAGGAGAAAAGTCACAGGTGACTGCAAGGTTTTACACCTGGGTCACATTTAAGCTGGAGTTTTCAATGGAGAACAAGAGAAAATGAAAAGGGTGATAGAAGAGCAAGGAGGGGGGGTGTAATGTATGAGAGGAAGAGAATTCCAGAGGGAGGAGAAAGTCCATAGCAATGAAGAGCCAGATGGGTGCCAGGAGAGCCTTTGGGTAGGTACAGGGAGGAGAGACCCTGGTCCTCAGAAACTAAGGAGATGGAGAGGTGCTCCCCTAGAAAATGGGGAAAGCAGGTGGTGCTGCTGGGGGTGGGGAGGGAGCGAGGAATACCACGGTGCAATGACCTCACTCTCCACCTGGGGAGTGACTCCTCTCCCGCCTGGGCCAGAAAGCCTAATGATCAGGGCACTCTGGACAAGGGCAAACAGGTAAGGTCTAAATTGGCTGGGATTAGCAAATGGGATGAGTTGACAGGGAGGGACTGGGAACCTCGTTTAGATAAGGTGGTCAGGGCTAGGCTTCTAGGAAGTAATGTTTAAGTGATCCCTGAATCACAGAGGAAGACATGAATTGGAGCATTGCAAGCAAAGTAAGCAGCAAGTGCAAAGGCCCTGGGGCTGGATGAGGGTGGCATCCTCAAGGAGCAAGAGGCCAGTGAGCTAAGAGAGGAGATCAGAGGGGTTGGTGGAAACCAGATCACAATAGATCTAATGTATACAAGGCAGGAAAGAGAGGAAAGAGGCAAGAGTGCCCCAGAGTAGAGGGACAGTTGGAGCCAACACCTGGAGGCAAGGAAGTACCTGGCCCATGCCTGCTTAGGGCCCAGGAAGTTACCCTGCCTCTGCTGATATAAAATATATGGCAAACAAAAGGAGTGAATGGGTTGGGGCAAAAGTGACCTCTATCAGAGAACCAGTTTCTGTTGTTCATGACCACAGGCCACCCAAGGCTGATTCAGCAAGATTCTATGTTATCAGAGGTCAGCTCCCCAAAGAGCAAAGCAACACAGCAGTAAACTATCCCCCACCCCAGAGGACCTGCCTTAGGAATCTCTCCTCACTAGCTCCCAGAGGAGTTCAGCTTCAGGAAACTTCTCAAAAATGCTTGCAGCCTGGATCCAGTCACCAATTGCTGTGTGACTTTTGGCAAGTTACTTCACCCCTCTCAGTCGGCCACTTTTTTTGTTTGTTTGATCCATCTGTAATCAAAGACACCATCCTCTACCTACATTAATGCATTCATTCTCCAGAATAAGACAGGGAATCTGATTATGCTCATTTATAGGAAGGGAGACGGTGGCTCAGAGGAAGGAAGTCACTTGCTCAAATTGGGAGTTAAACTCAGATCTGTCAGATCCCAGAGACAGTGAGGCTTTTGGGGACGCAGTCCTAAGATCCTCTATAGCAAGTGTCTGGCACCCAGTGGTGACTAAGCAGACAGGAGCTATTCTTATGGTTATTAGTCTAGGATGGTGTGGGACCACCTCTCCCAGCTTCGGGTTCCTCGGCTGCAAAGTGAGGACTTAGAATCCTCCACTTAGAATTCTTTCCTCACTGGCTTTGGGAAGCATCAGAGACATAAAGTGTGTAAAAATAAATGGTGGAGCTTTGGCAGTTCCTCAGAAAGTTACACATAGAGTTATCACATGAACCCAGTAATTCCACTCCAAGACATAGACCCAAAAGAATTGAGAATGGAACTCAAACAAAGACATGTACGTACATGTGCATGGAGCACTAGTCACATTAGCCCAAAGTGGAAAAATCCAAATGGTCCATCCACCGCAGTGAAATAGTAGTTAGTACTCAGCCATGAAAAGTAATGAAGCACTGACAGAGTACAACACGGATGAACCTCGAAAACATTATGCTGAGTGACAAGAGCTAGACACAAAAGGACACACGTTGTACAATCCTATTTATTTATTTATTTATTTATTTATTTATTTATTTATTTTAATCCTCACTGAGGATATTTTTTCCATTGCTTTTTCAGAGAGTGGAAGAGAGAGAGAGAGAAACATCGATGTGAGAGAGACACATTGATTGGTTGCCTCCCTCCCTCCGACCGGGGTGAGCCCGCAACCAAGGTACATACCCTTGGCCAGAATTGAACCCGGGACCCTTCTGTCTGGGGGCTGATGCTCTAACCAGTGAGCCAAACCCACTAGAGCTGTGTAATTCCTTTTATATCAAATGCCCAGGGTAGGTAATTTTTTTTTTAATCCTCACCTGAGGATATGTCTTTATTGATTTTTAGAGAGACAGAGAGACATCTATGCGAGAGAAGCATCAATCAATTGCTTCCTATACGCATCCCAATCAGGATCGAACCCAAAACCTAGGTATGTGCCCTGACCAGGAATTGAACTCTCAACCCCTTGGTGTATGAGACAACACTCCAACCACCTGAGCCACCCGACCAGGGCTAGGTAATTCTTAAAGACAGACAGCAGATTGGTGGTTGCCAGGGGCAGAAGGGAGGGGGGGAACTAGGAGTAATTACTTAATCAGTCTTGGGTTTCCATCTGGGGTGATGAAAAAGCCTGAACTGTACGTGGGATCTCCCTGACCTCAAGCAGGTTTCACTCCTCTGCCCGACAGTCATGCAGGTAACACACACCCACAGTGAGGTCACCACCCTTGGACACAGGTGACTCAGCGAGAGGGCAGGCCGCAGTACCCAGTATATTGGCCAGTTTGACCTGGTTCTTTCCCCCTGGCCCAGGAGATCCCAGCCAAGGAGGCCCAGGGCTAAGGGGCTGTCCTAGGTTTAGAGAGAAATCTTCTGTTATCGTTACTTCTCTGCTCCCAGTCTTGTGCTGATACACCAAGAAGACTCAACTCTGGAGCCAGCCCAGTCTGGAGAGTATGGAATTGAACATAGACAGTCCCAACCTTTCAGTGTACGGACTGAGCCAGAGAAAGGAAGCTGGAGCTGGGAAAACCAAGAGGAGAAAGCCAAGGAAAGGAAAGCCTCCTAGAAAGGAGATGGGTTTTGAAGAATATGTAGGAGTCCACCAGGTCAAATGAAAAGGCTTGTGAGAATTTTACATACCGGCATACTTTACTAGTGGGAATGCAACGTGATATAAGCAAATGGAAAAGCTTGTTAATTTTTTACATACTTGAATTCTTTACTAGTGGGGAGGAAATCCTGGTGATACCTGACAAGACAAACTTATATATGCATTTATTCACTCAGAGGGAAAAACTCAATAATTCTCTTGCAAAAATAAGAAAATATGAATGAACAAGGCTTTTCATAGCAACACTATTTAAAATACCAAAAGACTGGAAATAGCATGTATGTCCATCGATAGGGGATGGTTGAATAAACGATGGCACAGCCACACGATAGAGTACTATGCAGCTGTAAAAAGAAATAAGAAAGATCTCTGTATACTGGAAACAGTGTTAAGTGGGAAAACAGCAAATTGGATTCATTTTTTTAATTGAAAGATAAACCATGAAAAATTATAAATGGTGACCTGAGGAAGAAGCAAAGAACATGATGGAAGGTGCAGGAGTAGAAGCTGGATGTGTCTCCATACACTTCCTTTTGTAGACTTGACTTTGAAACTATGTAAATATCTTACATAATTCTAAAATAATATTATATTTTAAAAATAGTCCCCTCAGTTCACACCCACTGGGATGGCTATTATAAAAAAGAAGCTAACAAGTGTTAGTGAGAATGTGGAAAAATTGAAACCCTTGTGCACTGCTGGTGGGAAAGTAAATGGTGCAGCCTCTATGGAAAACAGTCTGGAGGTTCCCTGAAAAATTAAACAATTACCATATTACCCATCAATTCCACTTCTGGATATACACCCAAAAGAAGTGAGAGCAGGAACTCAGACATATGTGCACACCCATGTTCACAGAAGCACTATTCACAATAGCCCACAGTGGAAACAGCCCAAATGTCCATCAACAGATGAATGGATTAACAAAATATGGTCCATCCCTACAATGAAGTATTATTTATTCTTTAAAAGGAAGGAAATTCTGACACATGCCACAATATGGATGAAACTTGAAGACATTTTGTTAAGTGAAATAAGTCAGTCACAAAAGACAAACATGATTCCACTTATATGAAGTCCCTAGAGGAGTCAAATTTATAGAGACAGAAAGTAGTTGGTGGGTGCCAGGAGCTGGGGGGGGGAAGTTAGTGTGTAATGGGGACAGAGTTTGAATTTGGGAGATGAAAAGTTCTGAAGATGGATGGTGGATGGTTGTTCAACAATATGAATATACTTAATGCTAGTGAAATGCACACTTAAAAATGGTTAAAATGGTAAATTTTATGTTATGTATATTTTACCGCAATAAAAAAGTAATGTGGTATTATCTCACTTGAATGGCCCAGTTACTCTCAATTGCATTTGTTGTAGTACAATATTTCAATGTTTAAATGTTATAGTACAATATTCCAATGTTTAAATGGAGGGGCAAGGGGGAATAGTGAGGTTAATTTTTTTATAATAATAACAGATTGATAATAATAATTACAACAATATTATCTGTTATTTGAGGTGCTTTTTAATTACACAGTGTTTCTAGTTGCACAATTATAATGCATAATCTTATTACGAGGTGTTGTTTTTATTGTTTTTGCTATTTTCAAAAGTTAAAAATCTAAAGCTTCAGGTTAATAACATAACTACAGAAAGATACTATTTCAAGTGACATTATAACAGTAATTTTTTGTGTAAGAGAGACACATCGATTGGTTGTATCCCACACACACCCCAACTGGGGCCGGGGAACCAACCTGCAACCCAGGTATGTGCCCTTGACCAGGAATCCAACCCATGACCCTTCCATGTGTGGGCCAATGCTCTAACCACTGAGAATGCTGGCCAGGGCATAGCACAGTAATTTGATGGCACACCCCCAAGGGGATATACCCAAAGAACAAAAAGAACCAGAAAAAAGCCTTAAACTGTTTTTCAATAATCGCATTGTTTAAGGTACTGTTGGTATGTTGTTATGAAATTTGATCCGGGTGTATTGTGGAATAAAGGAAATGTTGGTGTCATTATCTGAATTTTCAGCATGTGGAAAAGAAAATACAAGTATAAGATTGAACAGGTTAGGTAAAAGTCATGTAATCTTGAGTATGAATTGGAAATATCAGCATAAATTTATGATGTATTTGATTTAAAAAAAAACAAAACATTGAGAATTTCTGTCCAATGATAAGACCTAGAGACAACAACTAACCCAGTAGCCACCAGCACCCCTAGCACCTTGATTGTGGTCTCTTAATACCACTCTCCAATCAAAGGAACAAGAGCTCCTCCCAGGCTTGAGGCAAGAAAAGTACAAGATGTTCCTAGATTCTCTGGTTACATCATAAAGTAAGAAAGCAACTCAAGGGTCCTGTCAAAAGAACTCCAGAGTCAAAGTGGAGAGGATCCCACTGGCCAAAAAAGGAATAATAATTTGATTATCAGCAATGATAAGAGCTACCATGTATTGACCCATTTCAGTAAATTCATGGGTGCATAAGTAGATAGGAAAGTAATCTCATTCTTTACCTTTGGGGAATGTTAAGGAGCCCAATAGTTATTTTGGAAACTGGGGGGGGGGGGATCCAGCACTTATCTTTCCCATGTGAATTGTACCACTGGGTAACCAAATGGTAGAGGAGAGTATTTCTCTCTTTCCAGAGGTATTCCAGGTAATAAATGAAGAAAAAATACCATTTTAATATCACTCTGTTGTAGCTTCTAATGAATTAATAGATTTAGGCAATGATCATCAAGTGAGATAACATTGCAGAAGAGAGACAGTGGGTGGAGGCTATAGAAGAAATAAGATGGCTCGCCCAGCCGATGTGGTCCAGTGGTTGAGCATCAGCCAGAGCACCAAGAGGTCACCAGTTCAATTCCCGGTCAGGGCACATATCCAGGTTTCAGGTTCGATCCCCAGCAGGGGTCGTGCAGGAGGCAGCCAATTGATGTTGATGTTTCTCTCTCATCCATGTTTCTATCTCTCTCTCCCTCTCCCTTCTTCTCTCTCTAAAATCAATAAAAATTTTAAAAATTAAAAAGATGGTTCATGAGTTGACATATGTCAACTGGATGATGGATATACATCAGGGTTCATTATACAATATTTTGAATGTGTTTGAAATTTTCTAATTAGAAAAATGTTTAAAGCCCTTTGCCTTGTGTCATTCTATCGAAACAGGCTGATGACAGCCAGGAGCCTGTAGGTGCTGGGTAAATATTTCCCAGGGAGTGCCAACATCTGGCCCCATTTACCCCACACTTGTTCCTGGCCTCTAGCATACTGCGGAGGACTGAGCTCATGATTTCACTATAATATCCAGTGTTCTCAGTTACAAAACTCCCTCCTCTCCTCTTCCAGCACCAGGTGTCAGATTAAATCTCACCTTTACTCTCCCAGAAAGACACAACTTAAGTCAACTTCTGCCCACCGGGGACTGTAGAATAGCCCCAGCTGGAGGCTGTGGGGCTGATTACTCACACCATGACTTGCTTTTCCCTTTGGCAAATTGGGTTTGACCAATTCTGGAACGGGCTTGCCCTGGCTTCAATGATTTTGCTGGAGTTCCAGACTGGCTTAAGGCCCAGCCCTAAGGCCCAGCTGGCTGCTGAGGGGCCAGGGCCAGTAGGGAAGCCTGGAGTTGGACAAATGCCCCTGCTGCAGTAATAATACATGACCAGAACGTGGGAGTCTGGTCATAACAGATTATCTTGTGGGCTGGACCTCAGCTGGGGAGGCTGGGGCAGGTGGGGAGATAGGCAGAAATGACTCCTTTCTCGTCGAATGCTTTCCAGATGTTAGCATGGTCCTAGATAGTTTAATTCTCACCGTAACCCTATGAGGCTGGTACTGTTGTCCTATTTTAGAGATGGACAAAATGAAGGCTAGAGATTAAGCCACTTGGTCCAGCTGGTAAGCAACAGACTGAGAATTTGAATCCGGGTGGGCTGGCTGAGCACGGGTCAGCAAACTTTATTAAAAGGCCACATAAAAATAATTGTACAACAATTTGTATATAAAGTTTGATTAAAACCTATTTTGAAAAAATTTTAATGACCACATAAATCCAAGCTAAATGAAATCACTATACTGAAGAGATATCTGCGCCCCCATGTTCACTGCAGCACTATTCACAACGGTCAAGACGTGGAAACAACCTAAGTGTCCATCGATGGATGACTGGGTAAAGAAGAATAAATAGATGATTGATTGATAGATAGATGATAGATAGATAGATAGATAGATAGATAGATAGATAGATAGATAAATAGATAGATAGATAGATATAGATAGATATGAATATTATTCAGCCATAAGAAAAAAAGAAATCCTACTGTTTGCAAAAATGTGAATGGAAGTTGAGGGCATTATGCTAAGTGAAATAAGTCAGACAGAAAAAGGCAAATACTGTATGATTTCATTTACATGTTGCATCTAAAAAAAAAAAAAAAATCAACTCATAGAAACAGAGAGTAGAATGGTGGTTGCCAGGGCCTGGGCGATGCTGGCTAAAGGGTACAAACTTCTAGTCATAAGATAAATAAGTTAAATAAGTTCTGAGAATCTAATGAACAGCTTGGTGACTATAGTTAACAATACTGTATTATATGCTTAAAGGTTGCTAAGAGAGTAGATCTTGAAAGTTCTCACCACACAAACAAAAAGGTAACTATGTGAGGAAAAAATGTGTTAACTAATCTTATCGTGGTAAACATTTTGCAGCATGTACATGTATCAAATCAACTCATTGTATACCTTAAACTTACACAATGTTATAGCTCAATAAGCTGGGGGAAAGGAAGAAGTCACACAGTAAATATTTTCAGTTTTGCAGACTAAAAGGTCTCTGTCAAAACAACTGAATTCTGCTGTTGGAGCATGAAAACAGTCATAGGCAATATATAAACAAATGGGAAAAGATGTATTCCAATAAACCTCCATTTCACATAAACGAATATTCCATACAATGGAATGTCATTCAGCCATAAAAAGAATCGATTCATGATAAAAAGTACTGATTCATACTATAATGTGAATGAACCTCGAACACATTATGCTCAGTGAAATTTGTAAAAGCCAGACACAAAAAAATCACATAGTGCAGGATTCTGTTTATATGAAATATCTAGAACAGGCAAATTCATAGAGACAGAAAGCAGATCAGTGATTGCCAGGGGCTTGTGAGTAATGGAACGTGACTGCTTAATGGGCACAGGGCTTTATTTCAGGTTGATAAGAATGTTTTAGAACTAGATAGAAGTGGTGGTTGCACAACATTGTGAAGGTACTAAATGCCACAGAAGTGTACACTTTAAAATGGTTCATTTTATGTAAGGTGAATTTCATCTTGAGGAAAAAGAAAACCGTTCACAACACAGATAGCTGGTTCATAGGCTGTAGTTTGCTGACTCCTGCTATACAACAAAACCCAGAGCTGAATAAAAACATAGGCATATAAAATCTTAGCTCAAAGCCCTGCACACAGCAATTATTATTATTACTATTACTATTATTAGGAACTTCATTACTATTATATTACTGCTACTATTATATTACTAACTCTGACCTTAGCCCCAAGCCTAGTCCTGCCCTAAGTTTCTTTTCCTCTGACCTCTGGCCCTGATTCCAGCTTCATTTCAGATCCAGGGCCCAGGGCTCTGCCTGTTTGTGTCATTGCTACTTCCATTAGGGCTGTTCCCACCCCTGAACAGTGACAACTTTCATGAGACCCCAAGACTTTCTGCAGCCTGGAGGGGCTTTGACCTACACTGGCAGGTGGACTTCATGAGGTGGGAGAAAATATGGGTGGGGGCGATTCATCCTTGGAACCCCAGCCTTTTTGCTTCCTCCTAGGCCCAGCCTAGACCAGGTGGCATTGATCAGGTGTGGGTGCCTGCACGATTGTGTATGTATGCGTGTGTGTTTCACAACCCAACCCCAAACTGGCCCCACATCCTCAACCAAGCCTTTCATGTACTCATCAGTCCCTCCCTGCCACCCATTTGGTTCCTTCTGGGCACTTCTGGGCAACCTATGAGGGCTCAGCATCTCCTAGTCTCAGGGAGATAGAACTAGACAGAGAAACACCCAGCCCTGTATGAACATACCTGGGTTAAAGAAGGAGACTCCAGTCTAGGGAGCCAGGATGGGAAAAAAGGGAAGCCAGAGGTAATCAGGGAGGCTTCCTGGAGCGAGTATCTTACCCTAGGAGGTCACAAACCCCTGACCGACCCTAAAGGAAATGCAGGCTGGTCATGACATTTCCGTGGCTCAAACTCAACCCACCCTCTGCCACCAACTCCAAGTTTTAAAAGGGAATCAGGGCTGCCTCTCTGGCTGGCCCATGAATTCCTGGGTGAAGTTGCTCTGCAGCCAGTCTGCAAACACTTCCCCAGGGTGAAAGGTCATAATTATATTGACCTTGTCTCAACCGCAGACTAGTGAAAACATGCACTGGACTTGGAGCCCTCCCAGTTCCTAGCTTTGTGACCTTGGACAGTTTACTTAACCTCTCTGAGCTTACCCTCCTGCTGGGTAAAATGGGCATAAGGTGGTTAAATAAAACCACAGCCACAATCAGTGGGACAATCAGCGGGACAGGATCCATAACGCTGAATCAAAGTCATTCCCAGACCAGGTAGACATCAGGTGTGATCTCGCGTGACAGCCACCCCCACAGCATCTCAGGGCTCCCCTTTGGTCTATGCAGACCCACTGGGGTCAGGGTGAGGGAAGTGAACACAGAGACAGGATCAGAAATCCTGAATTTTTCTTTCACCTCTGGCTCCAGTAGTCTTTGCACAGCATTGTTCCTGATCTTGTCTTTATCTAAAATGTTGATAAATACTTATCTAAAATGTTTGTTCATCATGGACTTTTTGCATTCACTTTGGTCTATTAAAATATTGCATTAAAATATTACTTATCTTGATGACTGAGATTTTTTGGCACCGCCTTAAATTTTGTGAGTGAGGAAGATGCTTCGCTCTCCTCATTCCAGTCCCTGCCCCAGATGAACACACAGACCACTTCCTACACTTGGTTCTACGGGGGAGAGCCCCATCCCAAAATCCTTGGAAAATGGAACTCAGAGGATATTTCCTCAGATTCCCCTGGGGAGTGGCCCCATTTACTCTCCCCATGAGGACATTACTCCTGAGCCCCCCTGTGTACCCAGCTTTGTGCTGGGTGATGCTGAGTCCCCAGAAGGGAAGATACTGCATATCTGAGCAGGCCCTACCCTGGGGAATCCCAAGCCTGGCTCAGCCTGGGCATTCCCGGGCCTGCCCAGGGCCTGGCCTTTGCTGAGCACCCAGCCTAGTGGGTCCCCCGGAAACTCCCCAGGCTAGTTTCGGGGTGGGAGGCCCACAGTGAAGCAATTTACACAGTAGCCCCAGTCACATTAAGCCCATCCCACTGGAAGCTCAAATAAAGGGGAAGCAGGCTCACTTCAGCAGGACTCAGACACAGCCCCGGGAGAAGAGAGAGGACGGACCCCTCACTGTCAACCCAGGTGAGCCAAGAAATCGGCTCCTGGGACAATCCCTGCTTTCAGCCACATATAGTGGCTTGGGATCAGGAGCTGGAAATGGATGAGAGAAGACATCTCCGTAGTCCCCTGGGCTCACAGTGAGCCTTGGCAAAAATACTCCCCAGTCCCTGTACTCACTGTCTCTGCCTGAGCCTGAAGGGCAGGTAGCCAAGGCAGGAGGCAGTGCTAACTTCAGGCATGTCCTTCTCTCCCCTCCCCCAGCAAAGCCAGTCTTACCAGTTGGGCTGGCACCTGAGAGTCCCCTGTGGTGCCCAGCAACAGCTACTGAATGACCAAGAAAGGGGTAGGATGGGAGAGCCCCTGATACCCACATGTCCTTGACCCAGGGTACTCTGACCCCACGCCCCTGCTGCCTCCCACCCACAGCTCTGCAAGAGGCAGCCATGTCATTCACCCCTGGACTTTGACAGTGGCCAAAGGCACCACTCAGTTCTCCATGCCTGTCTCCTTCTAGCTCTGCCGAAGTCTCTGCTGAGGTCAACCAAATATGACCCTGCGAAGCTGGAATCCCACAACAGTAGTCCAGGGTATCCTCTGGATCCTGCTTGGATTTTTGCTGTGTCCGGAACCAGGGACAGGTAGGTCAGAAGGTAGATCCCTGTGGCAAGAACAATCAATTCTGAAGAAGTGTACTGCTGTTCCCTCTATGTCCAGCCCTGTACAGGGTAAGACTGGAGTCCCCAGGAGACCCCGGTCTCGAGGAACCTCCAGTCTGGGGACACAGATGCTCCCAGCCCTACCAGGTCAAGGCAGGGGTTGGGGAAAGGCCTTGTGCCAGAAGAGCAAAAATCAGGAAGGATTCCTGCAGGAGGGGACACAGATCTAGGACAGGAAGGAGAAGAATTTTAGTTGGGGAGAAGCAGGAAAGGGCATTTTAGGCAGAGAGAAGAACAGAGTAATTACAGTGTGGACGGTTTGGAGAAGAACCCTAATTCCTGGGTTCATAATTGTGCCTCTGCCACTTCCTATCTGTGTGAGCTTAGGCAGGTCATTTAACCTCTCTGTGCTCATAGAGTCATTGTAAAGATTAAATTTGTTAAGTTATGTAAGTCACCTAGAATGGTGGCTGGTACATAATAAATGTTTAATAAATGTTAGCTATTATTCAACATCCCACCCCAGCCCTGAGCCCAGCATTTCTGGGTTCCAGATTCAGCTGCTGACTTTTCCCCCACAAGACACAGGCCCATCCT
Source organism: Miniopterus schreibersii (assembly GCF_964146895.1). Taxonomy (NCBI): domain Eukaryota; kingdom Metazoa; phylum Chordata; class Mammalia; order Chiroptera; family Miniopteridae; genus Miniopterus; species Miniopterus schreibersii. The sequence goes on along the minus strand of NC_138105.1, from coordinate 72,415,715 downwards.
CTCCTACACTGAGCATCCTCCAGACACCTAGCCCTTTAAAATCTCCCAAAGTCCAATCTATCACCAAAAACTGTCCATCTTTCCCTCAAAATACCTGGGGACTCTTCCCATTTTGTCCATCACACTGCCATCGCCCTAGCTTTGGCAATCTTTATTGCTCACCTCCACACCGTTTCCCCTTCTCTCCTCTAGCCAATTCATTCTCCACCGGCAGCCAAAGGGGCAATCTTAGAATGCTAGCCTGAGTGCATCTCGCTCCTGCTCATGAACCTGCCATGGCTTCCCGATGCTCACAGATTATCTAAGCTCATTAACCTGTTATCTGTGCCTTAGTTTCATCATTTACATGAGGATGGTGTTGGGGGGTCACAGGGTTGTCATATAGAGAGCAGAGGGCGTTGAGAAGATGTGGAAGCAGGAAGCTCAGGAACAGGGGGTGCTGGGCTGCTGGGCTAACGCCATCCCTCCTCCTGCAGCATCCCTGCCCCTCCTCATGGACTCTGTCATCCAGGCTCTGGCTGAGCTGGAGCAGAAGGTGCCGGTTACCAAGGCCAGCCACACTGTCTCTGTGTGGGATCTGTCAGCCCAGGACTCTGATCCCCATGATCCCCTCCATCACTTCCTACTAGAGGGACGAAGTCTCGCATTCACCAAGTTGGATCCTTCCACACTGAGTCCAGAGCTGCGAGGCCTGACTAAGGAGGTGGCCCGACACGGTGTGCAGGGCAGGCAGGAATACGGGGTTGTGCTGGCACCCGATGGCTCGACGTTGGCTGTGGAGCCTCTTCTGGAAGGGCTGGAAGCTGGGCTGCAGCGGCACAGGATCATAAACTTGCCCTTGGGCATCCCAACCACCCCTCCAGGTGCCGGAGACACCTTTCCAGATGTTGGGGTGGTGGTTCCTGATGTAAGAGTCACCTTCCCAGGACTCAGGGATGCCTCTCCAAATGTCAGCTCTGCAGATGTCGAAGCTATGTCTCCAAATGTTAGAGTCACAGATCTCAATGTAGAATCCAGCTTTAAAGATGTCCTAGCCCCCTCTCCAGATGTCCAAGTTACCTCTCCAGATGACCAAACCTCCTCTCCAGATGCGAAAGCAAAGTCCCCAACCACTGTGGACAGCCTCCTGGTGGTCACCTTGGCCAGAAACCTGGGTCTGGCCTTCCTCCAGGGCCCCCAGACCCAGAGCTACCCAGGCCTGGGAGCTGAGGGCTGCTGGGACCAGGTCTCTGTCCCCAGGAACTTCACACTCCTGGACCCTGAGGCATCACCACTTACCACTGCCTTCCTCAATGGTGCTCTGGATGGGATCCTTCTTGGGGACTACCTGAGTGGAGTCCCTGAGCCCCTGCCACCCCTCAGCCACCTCCTGAGACAGTACTATGGAGATGGGGTGGCTGGAGACCCAGGATTTCGCAGCAACTTCCGCCGGCAAAACGGAGCTGCTCTGACTTCAGCCCCTGATCTGACCCAGCAAGTGTGGGGCACCCTCATCCTGCTACAAAGGCTGGAACCAGCACACCCTCAGCTGCAGGGCATGAGCCAAGAACAGCTGGCACAGGTGGCCACCCGTGCCTCCAAGGAGTTCACTGAAGCCTTCCTGGGTGAGAAGGGTCCCCAATCCCTGTGACCCTCCCTCTCAGACACAGACCACTGTCAGCCCCATGTGGTTAGGGGGATTCCAGAGGGAGCAATAAAGCTCTGGTTGGGGAGCCAGAGCAGCTGTACAGGTGAGGAAAAGCTATATTTGAGTCTTGAAGGATGAATAGGAGCTCATCGGACAGCAAAAAAAAATTTTTTTAAGTGAGAAAGAAGGCATTACAGGAGATGGGCTCAGCACATGCAAAGACAGAGATTGGAATGGAAGTTCAGCCAGTTACTCATGTGAATCTTTCAGTGAGTTGCTTCACTTTTCTGAACCTCACTTTCTTCAGTGAAGCAGGGTAAATCTACCTCTCGGATTTACTGGATGGTTTGAGAAAGATGGAATCATGTAAAGCAAGTAGCACACAACTGGAGTGTAATAAATGCGGGCCAAGATTCCTCTTTTCAGTGTGGCTGTCCCTCCTAGGGCTCAGAGCAGGGCCAGCTGCAGAGAGTGTTGTAAAGATCCTGGGTTGAAAAGATCCTTGAAGTCTGAACTACAGTTCTTGGGGTGTATCGTGAAAGGGGCGGGAGTCATAGTCGATACTCCGATAGAACAGAGATGCTGTTGGATTAGTTAAGGTAGATTCCAAAGGAGGCCAGTGTGGTGTGAGACTGAACTGTCCTCAAATCTGGAAGGAGGCTGAGGGAGTGGCCCACAGGCGCACTCTAATGGAGGTGCAGGCGGCAGGAAGAGAAACGCCGGCTGACCCCAGCCCTGGACGCCCTTCCCCGCAGGGTGCCCGGCCATCCACCCCCGATGCCGCTGGGGTGCGGCCCCGTACCGGGGCAGCCCGACGCCGCTGAGGCTGCCGCTCGGTTTCTTGTATGTGCATCACACGTACGTGCCGGCGCCTCCCTGCACCACCTTCGCGCGCTGCGCTCACAACATGCGCTCCATGCAGCGCTTCCACCAGGGAACGCACGGCTGGGACGACATCGGCTACAGGTAGGCGGGGCCTGCGAGGGGCGGGATCTAGTCCTCCGCGGAACCTAGGTGGGCGGAGCCTAACGCAGGGGGCGGGTTGGACCAGGGCAAACCCGAAGACATGGAGGCGTGGGGTGGGCGGGGTCACGGTGGAGAGAGGCGTGGCCTATACGGGGGTGGGGCCTTTGCGGCGGGGCCCACGCGGTACCCTTGGATACGAATGGGACAGGGGAAGGAGGCGGGGCCTGGGGGAAGGGCAGGACCCGTGGTAAGCGCTGGGGCTGGAACTGGGGCAGAGTAGTGATGGGGTTGGGCCTAAGACGGAGCTGGGCTGTGAATTGGGCTGGAGCTAGACTTCAGACAATGGGAGGGGGCTGGACAGAAAGGGGCGCGGCCATGTCAGAGAAACTGGAGGGTTACTGGAGCGACACTTGGTAGAGGAGGGGGACGAGGCTGGGCCAGGCACAGTGCAATCAGGCTGCACTTGGCACAGATATGGGGCAGGGCAACCCTGACGCCGCACGTGCCTGCCCCCCTCTCCTCCGCAGTTTCGTGGTGGGCTCAGACGGCTACGTGTACGAGGGTCGCGGCTGGCACTGGGTGGGCGCGCATACACGAGGCCACAATTCCCGCGGCTTCGGCGTGGCCTTCGTGGGCAACTACACCGCGGAGCTGCCTGCTGAGGCCGCGCTGCGCACGGTGCGCGACGTGCTCCCCAGGTGCGCGATGCGCGCTGGCCTCCTGCGGCCAGACTACAAGCTGCTCGGCCACCGCCAGGTCGTGCGTACGGACTGCCCCGGCGACGCGCTCTTCCACCAGCTGCGCACCTGGCCGCACTTCGACGAGGTGAATCCGCGACGTCAGCACAACCTTCTCCTGCGACCCTTCTGACACAAGCTCAACCCCTGACTCCTGACCCCTGCCTGTCAGCCCAACTTCAGCAGGCCCCTCCCTTTCCTGTAACCCCTATACCCGCACAGCCTCAGCCAGGCCCCTGGTCTCCCTTGCAGCTCTTCTATTTGTGCAACCTAGTCCCAGCCTTTAAGTTGTTATGCTCACAACATTTCCTACCCCCTGTCCTCTGCCTGTACAACCTTAGCCTAGCCTCTGACCTAGCCAGCTTGCTGTTTGCCCAGCCTCCAATACCTCTGCCCTCCCAACCAGGCCATGGACCTTGATTCCTGCAGCATCTCCTCTGCCCTCACAACTTCAGCCTGGCCTGCATCACCTCTAGCCAAGTCACAATGCTTCTGCCTGCACAACCTCATCCCAGTCCACCTAACCTTGGCCTCACCCCTGCCGCCTATCCAAAAGATCTCTGTATACACAACAGTAACCTAGCCAGTGTCCTTCTACAGAAAACCCCTTTGCCTGCACATCCTCTGCCCAGCTCCTTACCATATGTTGCAGTCTTCTGCCCAATCTCAGTCCTGAGGATGCTTGCTCAGCTCCAGCCTCCCTGACCCTTGATGACAATCCTTATGCTGCAGCAATCTAGGCCCAACCAGTACACCCTTTTCCCAGCCCCTGACCTCGATTTCCAAACATGTCTACTCACACACCTGCGCAATCTTGTGCTACCTACATGCTTCCATTCTATTGCATCAAGCTGGCCTGCAGTCAGCGTTGTACCCACCCCCTCTCTTCCTTGTGCAGAGAGTCCCACCATGAGGAAAGGAGACCCAGCCTCACCCCAACCCCCAAGCCTCACAGTCTCTTGTCTTTTCTAGACTGTAAAGTCAAGAACTGCCAGGAGGGCCTCCAGGAGATCCAAGAGGAAGCCACCTCCAGTGACCCTGCCAGCCACAGACCTCCAATAAAGAGATTCTGTGTCTATGCAACATTTGTGTTTGCACATGTCGTCTTAGTTTGGGTTTGCCAAGAATTAGACCCCGAGACAAGAATTCCAGTGCAAGGAGTTTGGGAGGTGATCCCAGGACATATCATTTGGGGTACAAAGAAGAGAGGTAGGAAAGGGAAGGCATCCCAGAGAGGGTGCTTTATCAAGCAAGTTGGCACTGAGGACACATGGAGCTCAATCCCGCTGGGGACCTCTGGAGGACAGTGTAGAACACGCATCTCAAAGTCATCCCACCCACCCACTGAGGGAAATGGGGTATTTGATTATCCAACTTCCATAGTCATTGGCTGAGGGCTGCTCTCAGGGAGGTGCTAATTCTCTGGAACTTTTGGGCTGCTTGTTGCATGGGCTCCATCTGTCAGATAAAGTCCTCCAGCAAAAAAATGCAGGGAACTGGGAGTGGAGCCAGTATGCAGTGAGGTGATAAACACTCAGGGATACAGCAGAGCACAGGAAGACTCCACGTGTGTGCTGTGAGTGGCAGTGAGTGCAGTGAGTATGAATAAGATGGGCATATCTACGGTATGTACACCTGCCTGGACACATCCAGCTCCAGAAGGGTCTTTGGCCCTCACTGAACACCTTCCTTCTCAGGATGGGTTATAGAATTTGTGAGGCTCAGCACAAATTAAAATGCAGGGTCCCTTGTTCAAAAAGCAAGAACTTCAAGACAGCAAGAACAGAGCATTAAATCAAATGTAGTGTGGAGCCCTTCTGAGTGTGGGGTCCTGGGTGACTGCACAGGCCACACACCCATCAAGGTGATCTTACCCACCCAACCCCCTGGATTCTGGTCTCCCTTGCCTTTTCAAAAACTGTTCCTTCTACCCAGCATGCTCTTCCCATGGCCAGCATCTTCTCATGCTTCAGGTTGCAAATGTCACCTCCTTGTGGACGTCTTCCTGGATTTTTCCAACTCAAAGAGCATAACTTCCTCTTGGTCTCTACTCCAGTCTGTCTATTTTCTCCTAAGCCCTCCTCACCAGGTAGAAATGTGCTGCATTTGTGTTCAGGATCTGTTTCCCTCACTAAACTGTGAGCTCCAGGAGGGCAGGAATCATGTTTGTTTAGCTCTCCATGGCTTCTCTGGCATCTAGCATGTAGTAGGCCCTCAGGAAACATTTTTTAATAAAAGAAGGCTCCTGTCCTAGCCAGTTTGGTTAGAGCATCAGCCTGTGGACTGAAGGGTCCCAGGTTCGATTCTAGCAAAGGCATGTACCTCGGTTGCAGGCTCAATCCCCAGCCAGGGTCAGAGTGCATTCGGGAGGTAACTGTCTCTCTCATATAGATCTCTCTCTCTTCTCTCTCTTCCTCTCTCTCTCTCTCTCCCTTCCACTCTTTCTGAAAAAAATGAAAAAAATATCCTTGGGTGAGGATTAAAAAAAATAGAAAAAATAAAAGAAGGCTCCTATAATAAACCTTCTGAAACTGATATTATCATTGTGTTGTACAAATATGGAAACCAAGGCTCAGAGAGAGGAAGTGACTTGCCTGAGGTCACACAGTGAGAGAAGGACCAGCTGGCACTGGAAGCCACTCTTGCCTGGGCCAGGATTCTACTGACTGTCATGTTGACTCATTTATTCCTCACAATAGTATTTGCCCACCTCTTTTTTCAAGAAAACATTTATTAGGAAAGTGCATCAATTAATTTTCACAACTGAACACATCCACGTAACTAGGACCCAGCTCAAGAAATAGACATGTTTGCCCGGCCAGAGTGGTTCAGTTGGTTGAGTGTCATCCTGTGCACCAAAGGACTGCCAGTTCAATTCCTGGTCAGGGTACATGCCTGGGTTGCAGGTTCAATCCCAGTCAGGAACATGAAGAAGGCAGCTGATTGATGTTTCTCTCTCACATCAATCTCTCTCTCTCTCTCCCTTCCTCTCTCTAAGCATGTCCTCAGGCAAGGATTAAAAAAAAAAAAAAAAAAAAAGACATGTTAAATTTATGTTATGTGACTTTCACCTCAATTTTAAAAGCAGAAACCAAAACCATGATCAGTTCCCAGAAGCCTCCCTCATGCCCACCCTCACTAGCCCCTCCAAAGGAAACTGACATCCTGACTTGCTGCACGTAATTTTGTCTGCTTTGAAACTTTATATAAATGGAATAATACAGTCTTCTCTTTTTTCTTTTTACTTATTTATTTATTTTCTTGCTCAGCATTGTCTGAGATTCATCTGAGTTCAGTCATTCAGTAGTTTGTTCATTTTCATTGCTGCATGTCATTCCACTGTGGAAACAAACCACAATTTACTCATTTTAGGGTATACGTACACTTGGGTTGTTGCCAGTTTGGGGCTATTATAAATAGTGCCAGTGGGCATTTCTATTGGGTGAACCACTGGGTCAGAGGAGAGGTGCATGATCAATGTTTCTTGATCAGGCCAAATAGTTTTCCAACTTGGGTGAATCGATTTACGCTCTGACCAGCAGTGGATGACAGTTCCAGGGGCTCCATGTTCTCATGAGCATTTGGGCAATGTGTACCCATTTTTCAGAGAAGGCAGCTGAGGTTCAGAGAGGGGCATATGCTGCCTTCTGGTTAGTGAGAGATTCTGGTTCCTGCTCTGTCACCACCTCTCCTCCTCCATCCTGCCCCCACTGTACCCTCCCAACCTGGCTGTGGGGTAGGGTGAGACAGGCAGGGTCACGTGGAGAAGTGATCAGCAGGAGGAAGCCAGGCAGAGTGCAGACGGCTGTTGCCTCGGGCTGATCAGGAAATCAAGGTAAGGGAAGGAGTGCGTGTGGCCACCGAGGGGATTTTGTAGGGGCAGAGCTGAAAGTGGGGAGGGGGCCGAGATGAAGGCAGCATGTGGGCAGACAAGAGACAGAACTGTCACCCCCTTGTCCCCCAGGAGAATCCCCACTATGGACCCACTATCAACAAGCCAGCCCTCCGAAGAAACCCAGCCTGCAGCCGGATCCCCGCTAACCTCCTACCGCTGGCACACAGGAGGTGGTGGGGAGAAGGGATCTGGAGGGTTCCACTGGGGCCGCCTTGCCAGCTGGGGGAGGGCACTGAGCCACCAGGAGCCCATGGTCAGCAGCCAACCAGCCCGTCGCTCCCTGTTCCGTCGCGTCCTCTCTGCGCCTCCCAAGGAGTCACGCACGAACCACCACAGAACGTCCAAGACCCTCTGGCGGAGGCATAAGAGCCCACCGCTGGAACCAGATCCAGAGCTAGCGGCCTCAGGTACATGGCTCCCCCACTCAGAGCTTAGGCTGGGCTGGGAGGCCGGATGCTTGGGTTCTGTCTGCCTCCAGAGCATCAGCCATACAGACACAGGAAGTTGTGGGGAGTGCAAAAGCCCAACAGGAAGTGGCTGGGGCCCAGTTGCCCTCTTCCCTCTTTGCCCCTTACCCAGGGCCTGGGTGTGTGGGGTGTGGCCAAGGAGCTGTGGGCAAGGGGGTCCAGACTGGGGAAGAGACAGGGAATAGACTAATGATAGCACTATCCAGATGCCAAATGGCCCTTGGCCTCAACTGGTCTCTTCTCATATCCAATGGCCCAGTCTCATCCTCTCCTGCCTGGATATCCATCTCAGGCTCCTCCTGCCCTCCTGCCCTCCAGCTTCCATGTTTTAGGTTCTTCACTTCCTTGGGCCTCAGGTTCCCCATCAATTAAATGGGAATCATGATCCCTACTTTAAGGGGTATATGATTTCATTCATTCATTCATTTATTCATTCATTCATTCAAGCAAAAATCTGTTGAGCATTGACTATGTGTCAGGCCCTGATTTAGGCACTGAGGACACAGCAGTGAACAAAAGAGATGTCACTGGCTGCCCCGTGAGGCTCATGGGGTGGTGGGCATGAAAGACAATAAATGAGTATAAACAAGAAAATGACAGATGGGGCTCAGTGTTGCACAGAGGGATCTAGAAGGATGTCATGAGGATTGGAGCTCCAGAGCATAAAGCACTAGCATATTTTAAGTGGTCCATTAACAGTGGGAGCTATTGTTTCTTCCCCTAGTGGTAAAACAATAGGACAGACAGGTAACCTGGGAAGGTTAGTTCAACCCTCCTATTCCTGGAAGCTCATTTAATTCTTACCATTCATATTCTCATTTGGCAAAAGCATCCCTTCAACTCCCTTCCAGAGTATCATGTATTGCCCACTCCATAGTATCCAGAGAGAGCTCTCTAACAAGCAGGCCGGATCCTCGCATTCTCAAACATTCCCGTGGCTCCCCACTACCCCCAGGATAAAACTCCCTCTAACTGGCACCCAAGGTCCTGAACTAATCTCTTTCTGGACCTTCTCTTCTGGCCTCTGAGCCCTCCGAACCTTTTGCCCTTCCCTTCATTTCCCTGGGCTTTGCTGTCTCTCAGCCTTTGGTCAAACTGTTCCTGCCATTATCCCTTTCATCTCTGTCAAAATCCAACCTGCCGTTCAAGCCCTAGCACAAACTTATACTCTCTGGGAGGCTTTCCCTGGCCTGCTGCACTACCACCACCTCTATCCTGACATTTTTCTGTTCCTTTCTCAAACTTTGAATATAGTCCACCTTAGACTAGTTATTTATGTAAGGAATCAAGGCTGTTGTCTGTTGTTTAACTTCTTGGACCTACCCACTGTCTTGGTTAAGAGAAGAATGTTTGTGTCTGAGGCCCAGCTCAATCACTCACAAACTGTGTGAACCTGGGCAAGTCACTCAATCTCTCTAGGTTTCAGTTTCCTCCTTGGTAAAATGGGGGTTATAATAGCCCTTTTAATGACTTTGGAGGATTATATGAGAGAATGTGTGTGGAGCAGTAAACACAGTACAGGTCACATAGTAGGTGGGTTGAGTCCACTACCTAAGGCCAGTGGGGACAAGACCTAGAGAGGGGCCTATCTCAGCAATTACCTGACATGACTGCCTTGGGGGAGTGAGAGGAGGCAATTAGGAGGGAACTCCAGTGAGACTTGGTGAATGGAAAGGGTGTTCTGAGGTTCAGGAAGAACTCCCAGGTTCCCAGCACCTCCTCCTCTACCCAGAACTTGAGCCAGAGCCGGAGCCCCCTACCCTACAGATCCCTGAGGCCCCCACACCTGATGTGCCAGTCTGGAACATTGAAGCCTTCACTCTGCTCGATGGGAGGCTGGTGCTGCTTGGGGGTGAGGAAGAGGTGAGAGAGGGCCTATGGACAAGGGGAAGAAAGGAGGGGAAGGGAGGGGGGATTATGGAAAGGTGTCTGCCTCTCCCTCGGTCTGTCTGCCTGCCTTCCCTCTCTGACTACCCACTCCTGTGGAGGAGCAGGGTCCTCGCCAGTCCCGCGTAGGGAGCGCTAGCTCTGAGAGCAGCATCCAGGTGGCCATGGGGAACCTTAGGGATCCAGGTAAGTAAGCATGAGAGGTGAGAAGGGCTGGGGCACTTGGGAGCCTGTTAAGGTGGGGCAGAATCCAAGATGATCCAGTCTCCCAACCTTCCACCCCTGAACACCCACAGACCGAATCCCTGGAAAGACTGAACCAGAGGCTGCTGGCCCCAACCAGGTCCACAACGTTCGGGTGAGGCATCCAGTGGTGGGTGGAGGGGAGAGAAAACACTTCCAGACCCTCAGAGGTGAACAGGGACTCTTACTGGGTGATTCTGGGCACCAGTGTCTGGGCACCAGAACCTCTCTGGGCCTCAGTGTCTCTGTCAAATGGAGCTAATGGGAGAACCTCCCTCTCTGGGCTGTGTATGAGAAATCAATAGAGAATGCAGGAAAGCATACAATTGGTGTCTTAGAAATTGGAGCTCTTGGTTGCTTTTATTATTCTTGGTAATACAGCTTGAGGTTCTGGTCCCCCCAAGACTAACAGATCCTCCAGGACACCCTGAGGGAAAAGGAGCTGAGGAGGGAACCCAGAGTTCTCCCCAACTGACATCCCTCTCCCCATAGGGGTTGCTCAAGCGGCTGAAAGAAAAGAAAAGGGCCAGGTCAGAGCTGGGAGCCAGTGCCTCTCGGGATGGGTAAGAGTCTCTGAGGGGCTAGAGGGGCTGGGATTCAACATTGTCCCCTCCCCGTCGTCCTGCCTATCGTTCTGACCTTCACCACATGCCCCCCAAAGCCCCTGTATGTCCTGCCCTGTGTTGGGCCATGCTGGGGTCACTGAAAGACCCTAACATGGAGCCAATCCCCCATGGAAGAGTGGGAGCAGAGTCTGAAACAATAACTCTAGAACAGGAGCTAAATCAAAAACCTGGTCTGAGAGTGTCAGGGAAGAGAACTGAGCAGAGATCTGAAGGATGGGTGGAAATGAACTAGGCCAAGAAGGGCAGGGACAGCATTCCAGGCAGAGAGAACAGCATGTGCAAAGGCCAAGAGGTCTGACGAAGACACAAAAACAAGGCCAGGGTGACCAGAGTTCAGACAGTGAGGGATTAAGCCAAGGGAAGTGAGGTCAAATGGTGACAAGGGCTCTACTATGCAAGGTCATAGAGGCCACCATGAGAAGTGAGGTTGATCCTAAAAGTGATGGATTCGAGTCCAACTTAGGTTCAAGTCCATCCTGTCCTCCCTCCACCCTTCAGGCTGTAGGGGATGGTGAGGAGAGAAGATAGAAATGACGCTTTTCCCTTGTCCCCTCCTCAGACCCCCCAGTGCTCTGGGCTCTCGGGAATCGCTGACCACACTCTCTGAGCTGGACCTGGGCGCCCAGCGGGATGTGCGGGTCTGGCCATTGCACCCCAGCCTCCTGGAGGAGCCCCACTGCTTCCAGGTAAGTGTAGGCAACTCTTCACGTCATCCCGACCCTTTGGCTCCACGCTCGGTCTCCACCGCAACCTGGAATACCCCTCCGTAACAGGTAACGTGGGTAGGCGGAAGCCGCTGCTTCTCCTGTCGCTCGGCTGCTGAGAGAGATCGCTGGATCGAGGACCTTCGGCGCCACTTCCAGCCCAGTCAGGTCAGTACTGCGGAAAGTGGGAGAATGGAGGCCCCGCCCACAGCCCGGGCCCCACCCCTTTCACCACCCGGCTCCTTAGACACTCCTGCCGGTCCACACTTGTGCAATCACTCCGAGACCCTCCTCATCTAGTACCAGTCCCTAGCACAACGCCCCCGGTCCCATTCTTTTCAATCTGGACCCTATTTGCACCCAAAGCCCCGCCTACAAGGTAGTGGCCAAGTCCTCACAGCACGGCTGCTCCTCCCTACCCTCTAGAGCCGACCTATCCCGGACAACACAGAACAGCTAGAGGGCTTCTGCGTAGCCACCTTGGGACCCCTGTGGTCCCACTGTCGTCCTCCAGGGGCTCAGCGACCTCCCTGGGGACATGGGCCCCGCATTTCACCTCTGGTGCCCACCATCGAGCCCCCACTCCTCTCCCCACCACTCTGGTCCGCAGGACAACAGGGAACGCGAAGAGACGTGGCTCAGCGTGTGGGTGCACGAAGTGAAGGGACTGCCCCGGGCAGCGGCGGGGGCGCCGGGAGTGCGCGTTGAGCTGTGGCTGGACGGCGCGCTACTGGCGCGCACGGCGCCGCGGGCTGGCCCGGGCCCGCTCTTCTGGGCAGAGCGCTTCCACTTCGAGGCGCTGCCGCCAGCGCACCGCGTGTCGCTGCGTCTGCGCGGAGCGGGCCGGGGGAGCGCGGCGCTGGGCCGCGCGACACTGGCGCTGGAGGAGCTGGGCGCCCCCCGCGCGCCGGCCGCGGGCGTAGAGCGCTGGTTCCCCCTGCTCGGGGCACCAGCCGGCGCTGCCCTGAGGGCTCGCATCCGGGCAAGGCGCCTGCGCGTGCTGCCGTCGGAGCGCTACAAGGAGCTGGCGGAGTTCCTCACTTTCCACTACGCGCGCCTGTGCGGGGCACTCGAGCCCGAGCTGTCCGCGCAGGCCAAGGAGGAGTTGGCGGCTGCCATGGTGCGCGTGCTGCGGGCCACCGGACGGGCACAGGTGCGGCGCCGGGACCGGGAGGACCCGGGTGACCAGACCTAATGTCACCTGCGAGGGGCGGGGTACCCTGGGGGCGGGGTCTGAGCTTCAGCTGCGAAGGGCGGGGCCTGAGCTGAGCCTCAGTGCTGAAAGGCTTGAATTTCTGCTCTGAGGGGTGGAGGTTCCCATATGTTGGGTGCCCCAGCAGTGTGGACCAGGCCTGAGGGAGCGGGCCTGTCCCCAGGTGAGAGGGACTTGCCAAGGGCAGGGATTCCCCCTGGCTCAGTCTACATCCAGGCAACATGAACCCTGTAATGCCCAGGCACTGGTGACAGACCTGGGAACCGCTGAGTTGGCACGCAGTGGAGGTCGTGAGGCGCTGCTGTTCAGGGAAAATACATTGGCTACCAAGGCCATCGATGAGTACATGAAGCTGGTGGCACGGGACTACCTCCAAGAGACACTGGGTGAGCAGTGTGTATGTATGTGTGGGGGGCTACCAGAAGCTTGATGGGAGGACTAGGGGACCCCAGGGGAAATCTGGGAATCCCTGGGTAACCTGGATTCTGGTAGTGGGCGATGCCTTGGAGGTGCTGGGATCCTGGAGGGAACTGGGGACTCCCTGAGATGTTAGGTGCCTCCAGAGAAAAATGGAGATAGAGTTGGAGGTTGGGTCTGGTGGGTCTGGTGGTTATGACCCTGGCCCGTCTGGTTGTGCTGTGCTGCAGGGCAGGTTGTGCGGCGTCTCTGTGCCTCCACCGAGGACTGCGAGGTGGACCCCAGCAAGTGCCCATCCTCAGAGCTTCCCCAGCGCCAAGCCAGACTGCAAAATAGCTGTGAGGAGGTCTTCAAGAACATCATCCACTCCTATGAGTAAGGATCAGGGCTCCAGCACCTGAGCCTGCCCTCTCCTCCCAGCCACTGTTCTAGTTGCCAGATAAAATACAGGGTGCCCAGTTAAATGTGATGCAATATTTGGGACATACTTGTATTTTGAAACTATTTATTTTTTATCTGAAATTCAAGTTTAACTGTTATCCTGTAGTTTTATTTGCTAACTCTGGTAACTCATTCCCAGTGTTATGCCACCTAACCCGATTGTAACCTGGGGTGCAATTCCTTGTCCTCTAACCACAGGTGACCCCATACCCTAATTCCATGCCACCTGACCCCAGTTATCATAGAACCTCAATCCTATGACCTCTGATTTCAGGTGATGTCATGCCCTCAATCCCATGGCCCCTGTCCTTAAGTAATCCTGTACCCCAAATCCCATGCAACTGATCACAGGAAACCTGGGATTCCGATTCCTTGACCTCTGACCCTAGGTTAACCTGTATGCCTAATCCCATGTCACCTGGGGCATCAATACCATGATTTCTGTACCTAGGTGATCCCTGTGAGCCCATTTTATTCATATCATGTACTCTGTCTGGCACCACAGTCTTGTTATAACTAGATTCCAAGCTCATGGCCTCTGTCCCCATGTGAGCCTATATCCCCAACTCCAAGATTACTGACTCCAGAGGTCACCACAATAACACCACCATAAATCCTGGCCCCAAGCATCATTATTCCTGATATCTCTAATATTAGAACTCAGAATGCAGGTGACTCCTGATCCCTGACCTTAGGAATTTGATCATCCATGAACTTTATGCCCATACGCTCCCCCTTTGACCACTGCTTATTCTGTCCCAGCTGGTTCCCAGCAGAGCTGGGCACTGTGTTCTCAGGCTGGCGAGAAGCATGCAAGGAACGAGGCTCTGAAGCACTGGGCCCCCGACTAGTGTGTGCCTCTCTCTTCCTGCGGCTCCTGTGTCCTGCCATCCTGGCACCCAGCCTCTTTGGCCTGGCACCAGAGCACCCAGCACCTGCCCCAGCCCGCACCCTCACATTGATTGCCAAGGTCATCCAGAACCTCGCCAACCGAGCCCCGTAGGTGCTGGAAGGTTGGGGGGCATGGTGGGACCGTGGGGGTGTCAGGTACCTGATCTGATCCACCCAGTTGGACTCTGACTCAGGTTTGGTGAAAAGGAGGCCTACATGGACTTTATGAATAGCTTCCTGGAGAGTCATGGACCTGCCATGCAACGCTTCCTGGACCAAGTGGCAATGGTGGATGTGGACACAGCACCCAGTGGTTACCAGGGCAGCAGTGACCTGGCCCTCCAGCTGGCGGTCCTGCATGCCCAACTCTGTACCATCTTTGCTGAACTCGACCAGGTATGGCCTGAGCCTAGAGCCCAGAAAATGGGGTAGGGAGGCAAGAGGGTAGGGAGGCAAGAAGGCAGGGAGCTTCTGGCCTCAAAGGACTTGCTCAGCATCCTCCCTATATGCCTTGACAGGCAACCCGTGACAGCCTGGAACCGCTTCCCACCATCCTTCAAGCCATTGAGGAAGGCCGGCCTGTACCTGTGTCTGTGCCAATGCGTCTTCCACCACCCCCATCCCAGGTCTACTCCAGGTAACCTGCCTACCTCCAGTCTGGTCCAGTTCTGATAGGTGGGAGCAGAGGCAGGGCCAAAGGCAAGCTCAGGGTCAGACTGGAATCAGAGGTAAAGGCAGGATTATGTGAAGGCAAGACTATGTCAGGGGTCAGGGATCGGGTCACATTGGAGTGAGTGTCAGAAACGATGTTGGATGGAGGTCAGAGACTGGAGATAGGGTCATCCAAGTGGTCAGGGAGAGACTCACAGTGTAGTCAGAGAGCAAGCACAGGATCAGATTGAAGTCCAAGATGGGAATTGGTCATTGCAGTGGTCAGAGAGAGGTCACATCTGGTGTCAGAGGGAGAAAGTGGCATTGTGGTGAGCGAATGATCAGGTTTCAGTGAGAGGCTGTGGATGGGGTTAAATCAGGGGTCAGATGTTAAGATAAATCATCATCAAGGGTCAGGGACAGGTTCATATTGTAAGCAGAGGTCAGGGTCAGATGGGTCAAGGGTATGGTCAGAGTTATGTCTGGGGTCAGAGGTCAGGGACCGTGGTCTTTCAGGGGGCAGAGTCAGTTTAAATGTGTATATATATACACATATATATATGTTTTTATTGATTTCAGAGAGAGAAGGGGAGAGGGAGAAAGAGATAGAAACATCAATGATGAGAGAGACTCATCCATTGGTTGCCTCCTGCATGCCCCCTACTGGGGATGGAGCCAGCAACCTAGGCATGTGCCCTGACCAGGAATCCAACCTTTATCTCCAGGTTCATGGGTCCATGCTCAACCACTGAGCCACACTGGCTGGGCAAGACAGGGTCCGTTTAAAGTCAGGGGTTGGGGGTAAGAGGGGATCGGTTAGGAAGGAAGAGGAGACCCTTGTGAGCAGAGTTTGAGCCCAAGGCCAAATTGGAATTGATGTTACAGAGAGGATCAAGTTAAGGGTCACATTGGGTCAGAGTTCAGGACAAGGCTAGAGAAGAGTCAAAGGTTATATTCGGGATGTGTCAAGGGTCATAGAGAAGACAGTACTGTCAGAAGTCCAGGACAGGGTCAGAGGTCAAAATGTGATTCCATCAGTGACTGGGTCACATAGAAGTAAAAAGATCATGGGTGTGGCCATTTCGGGTCAGAGCTAGGGGTGGGATCAGCTCAGGGCCAGTCAAGTGTCTGAGCTCCTCCATCCCACCCCCAGCTTTTCCGCAGGGAAGAAGCCCGGCTTCCTGCCCCCTCGGGACCTCCCCAAGCACACCCCTCTCATCTCCAAGAGCCAGTCCCTGCATAGCGTTCATGGCTCAGGAAGTTGGGCCCGGCAACGGCCAGATGAGGAGCGGCCCCCACGGCTGCCGCGGCAGGTGCAGCGCACGCAGAGCGTGCCGGCTGGCCGCCCTGCTCGCCGCCGCCCGTCTGCAGGACCTCGGCCGCGACCCAAAGGCTCCCTACGCACTGGCCCCACGCCCCGCGGCAGGCCCTGGATCGGGGCTTCAGCCTCGCTGCCCCGGAAGCCCTCAGTACCCTGGCAGCGCCAGCTGGACCAGCCGCAAGACAGAGACCAGGCGCTAAGCACGCTCCGACCCGTGGGCAAGGTGAGGTCCAACCCAGGTCCACTCGTGTAGGGGAGGGACGAGCCTGGAGGCCAGGCAGGCCTGGGTTCAAATATGAGCTCCCTGGGTAGTGTTACCCTGGGGCCTAGTCCAACCCTCTCTGAGCCTCAGTTTCTTCCTCTGTACAAGAGGGCGATGTTCCCCAAGAGTCAGGGCAGTGAGGAGGCAGAGCGCAAGGAACTGGAAGGTCAGGGTCTTCAGGGAGAAGAAACGGCGGGACGGCGGGTCAGGTTACAGTGGCTCCCTCCCCTACAGCTGGCAGAGCTGCGGTGCGAGGTGGCCGCCCTGCGAGAGGAACAGAAGGTGCTGTCCTGCCTCGTGGAGTCGCTGGGCACCCACATCCGGGTCTTGACTGAGCAGCAGCAGCAGCTTCGCGGCCAGCTGGAAGACCTGGACTCCAAGCTTGGGGGAAGGTGAGCCCTGCCTCTCCATTAGCTCCGCCCCCAGGGGTACCGCTATATGTAATCAGCACTGTCCATCCCTAGGTGAGCCCACCCCCAGGTCCTAGGCAGGTCGTCTTATCTGGCCCTATCCCTCAATCAGGCCCTCCCAAACAGCTTGGGCCAAGCCCTCTGAGTCTGGGCACGCCCCCACACCGGTCACCCACCCACCCAGGACTGGCCGAGCCCGGTCTCTAAAGGTTTCGTAGGTCCTTTCATCCTAGGCGTTCCAGGATCACATTTAGCCTCTTCAAGTTTACGTAGGTCCAGCCCTCTAGTCTGGACAGACCCCCGCCTCCAATTCCAAGCCCCGCCCCGGATCCCTTGCTCTCCAATCAGGGGCTGGAGGGGAGTTCCCCAACCCCTTGCCCCTGATTCGCACAGGACCTCGCGCGCGGATCCACCGCACGACACGCCTAGCAGTGAGGCCCACGGGCTGAAAAATCTGGTGAGACCCCCTGCCTGAATCCGGGGGCAGATCTGGGCGGCGAGGAAACGAGGGTTGGGGTGCAACCCTCCCCTGGCTCTGAGCCCACTGCCTCTGCCTCTCCAGGAGCACCGCCTGGCTGAAATGGAGAGTTCTCAAGCCCAGCTGAGGGATGCCATCCAGAGCCTGCAGCATCTTCCAAGGTCGCTGGGGTCCAAGAGCCAGCCCTTGACTCTCAAAGCACCCTGCGTTAACGGAGACACCACCTGAGCTGCCCACTTCACCCCACGTGGTCTGGGAGCAAAGAGATACCTGCTTAGGGGCCATGCCTCAGCCCTACATGGCCTACAGTGTGGAGTGGAGCTGTAGGTGGCAACCAGCCTGGCACTTTGAGGCTGCCCAGTAAAATCTTAATTTCAGTAAAATCGATGATCTCTTTGTCTCTAAGTGTTCCCAATCAGAAAGCACCCTCCTCCCCAGTTGAGGTCCCCAAATTCTCCCCTAATTGGAGGGCTCATGAAGGGGGGGGGGATGTAAAGAGATTCTCACCAACTGTGTAATTTCAGGCCTTCACTCTCTCAGAGCCTCCAATGTCCTTATCTGAAAATTGGATCTAAAAATCCTTACACAGTAAAAGACCCATAGTTTAAAGTATTCAAAAAAAGGTATTCATTATTTGTTAGGCCCAACACCTACTTCTCAATGAAGCCCAAATCCCACCTCCATCAACTCCCAGGCCCCAAATGAGAGCATCTTCCAGGGCCCCTAAATCCCATACCAGCTCCCTCATGGCAAGGAGAGCATGGGTCTGGGAAGCAGATGAAGGGATGGGTAGATGTGGAGATAGTTGAGGTCTGTGGGTGTTGGTTGGGTAAATGAGTGAACATTTGAATTACCGGTGAGGGGTAGGGTGGATGGGACATAGGCAAATGAATAGGTTAGCATTTGCTAGATGTTTGCACTTGTAGGTGAGTAGTTAAGTAGGTGGTTGGCTGCGATGGGTATGTCTGCCTAGAAAAGGCCCATATCGTAGTAGGAAATAAATATTTGAATTGAGTATGTGGTTATATATAGGTTGTATGAACATTTGTTAAAGTGTCCTAAGACTTGTGCTGGGCAGTGGGGAAACAGTAATGAATTAGACAGGACTCCTGTCATCAGGGAACTTATACTCTAGTGGAGAAGACAAGTAAATATGCAATTGAGGGATTGATGGATATTTGGGTAGCTGGATGAAAGGTTCTATGTAGAGAAGAGTGGGGTCGTATGGATAAGTAGGTATTTACTTGGGTGATGGATGGATAGATAGGTAGATAAGTCATGCACAGGTGAGTTGAGTGTATGTATATTCAGACGGCTGGATGGGTATGGGGATTTGGGAGGGTGACTAGCTGGCTAATGGGATCAGATGTTGGTTATGTGGTGGATGGATGAGTAGGTAGATGGGAGGTGGGTGAGTAGTTTGTTTTGAGTGGGTGTTTGGATGAATGGATGGGTAGGTGTTGGAGAGGTGGATGGATAGGTGGTTAGTTGATTGGGTGGGTAGATGTGTAGTTGATCAAATGAGTGTATGGATGAATGGGTGGGGAAATGAATGGGTGGTTGGACATGTGGAGGGGCTAGGAGAAGGCAACAGGTCTATTTATACATGCATGTTAGGGTAGTTCTGGAGGCTGCAATTCTGGGGCTTAGGTGGAACAGGGGGGCTTAGAAGTGGGAACCTAGGGCAGGCTTTGGGGGCATGGAGGTGCTGAAGTCCAGTGTGGATAGTGAGGAAGGAGGGAGTGAGCTTGTGGTTGGAAGGTAGCTGATTGGGGACTGAGGTTAAGGATTGGCTAGGTGGAATTCTCAATGATCTATGAGTGACCCATAGAGGAACTTCTCTGCCCCTCCCCACTCTTCTGGTGCTATTAGCGAGCAAAGCATTGGAAGAACCGGTGGGGGTAATGAAGAGTCATTGGGGGCAGAAGGACAAGAGTGTTGTCATGGTAATAGTCTCTCCCTGGACACTCAGACTGTGGGGCCCTTTAAGGGTGACCTGCCTGGCCACACCCAACATGGCGCGCGCTCGCTGATCGCTTCCCCTCCCGGGGCGCCGCTGGGGCGGCGGGGGGTGGGGTAGGGGGGAGGATAGATGGGGGCGCCCTGGACCTCCCCATCATGGCGGCGCGGCAGGGCTGTCGCGCTTAGGTCACGGCGGCGCGCCGGGGGGGCGGGGCGGCGGGGGGGGGGGAGATTTAAAGGGACAATGTCCCCCCGAGCCGTGGAGGCAGCGGCGGCTGTGGAGGCCGCGGCACTGGCACCGGTAGCGGCAGCGGCGGTAGCGGCAGCGACGGCCGCACCAAAGAGGGGAGCTCCGAGCCCCGGCTCCTGGCCGGTGGCGCCGCCTCCCCGGTGAGGCCCGGTCTGGCTTGGGGAGCCCGCGGGCGGGGCGGAGCCGACGAGGGGAGGGGGAGGCCCGGCCCGGCCGAGCCAGGCGGGACCCCCCGGGGCGGGGGGCGGGGCGGGGCCTTCAGGGGCGGGGCCTTGTAGGGGGCGGGGCCGCGCAGGTGGGGGGAGGAGCGGGGGTCTTGGGGCAGGTGTCCCCCCCACCTCCGCGCGTCCCGCGGGGTCTCCCACCCCGAGATGCACGGGCGGAGGGCGCAGCTCCTGGACCTCGGTCCCCCGAGGGGTGTGCTGGCTCGGCGCCACTCCCACTCCTGCGACTCCCGGGGGGGGCTCCAGACAGGAGCCCCCTTCCCCACGCTGCCAAAGTGCTCCGAAGTTGCGGTCCCGCGGGTTCCCCGCCGGCATTGCCCACCGGGTGGGCACCAGCAGGTGCTTCCTCCAGGCCTGGCCAGGGACCCCGGCCACGACTGCCAGTCCACGGACGAGCCCCTTGGGAGCCCTCAGGCCCCCAGGGCAGCGCCTGCAGCCAGGCCTGGAGCCCCGGCCCCGCCCCGGTTGCCTGGGCCCGGTCTCCCCACCATCTCCCCAGGGAGGGCGCCTCATTCCTGCCCTTCACTTTCTGCCGTTACCTTGAAGGTATTTATAGGTGTAGAGGACAGCCCCCACCCTCATGGCCTCCTCAGGGTCCTCATTTATGGACCAGGAGCCCCATCCATCCCCATTGCCTGCAGACTAGAGAGGTCTTGGGAGGGTGGGATGGAGGAGCTCAGGTTGGGGTGTGCATGAGGGGTAATGTTGGGGGAAAGCAAAGGGGTTAATCCGGGGTCACTGGGCTGTTGTGAGGGTGAAGGTATTAATGCTGGAGAACACTAAGATCGTGTGGGGGAGGGCTGGAGTGTGGGAAAAGTGCAGGGGTAATGATGGGGGGACTTTAGGGTATAAGATCAGAGTGTAGAAGTGGCCGGCATGCATGCCAAGGCGTGGGCATAGGGTATATGTGTGCATGGAATGAGGGCACATTTGGGGAAAGTGCAAAAGGGAGGCATCTGTGAGAAGTGATAGGATTAATGCTGTAATAAAACAAGCTGGCTGAGTGTGCATGTATAAAAATGGGTAAACTGAGGCAGCACAGGATCTGTGTAAAGATAAGTGTTCTCCGTACACTGTATGTGGATAGGGCCTCAGCACCATTTATTTAGCTCACCTGGGCTGGAAGTTAAACTTAGGTACTGCGCTCTAAGGGTGAGGACTGGGGCTTCAAAGAAGGAGAAACTGAGAGAGTCCCTTTCCTACCTCCCCTAAGCACCTGTCTCTCTGCCCCCAGATCTACAATGCCTTGCTGAGCCAGCCCAGCAGCTGAGTGGAGCCAAGCGGAGAGCATCCATGGATGGACCCCTGGCAGGCGGCCTGGCTGCCCCAGACCGTCCTCGAGGCCCTGAGAGACTGCCTGGCCCAGCTCCAAGGGAAGACATCGAAGGTGGGGCTGAGGCAGCTGAGGGGGATGGTGGCATCTTCCGGTCTACCCATTACCTGCCTGTCACCAAGGAGGGCCCCCGAGACATTCTGGATGGCAGAGGTGGCATTTCTGGTAAGAGAGTGGGCCCTGTGGCCCTGGGGGAGCATCCAGCCCAGTTCCCAAGGCTCAGACAGGGCCCCAAGTCACCCAGCCTAGCAGAGGCTGAGTTGGGATACAAATTCTTCTTGGGTCCAGAACCTTCTCTTTGCACTCTGCTTAGTTTTGCATTTTACAGTTGTTAAAACAGAGGCCCTGCAAGCCAATGACCTGACGAAGGCCCTACAGTGGGTGACAAGGAGCTGGAACTTGAACTCAGATCTGCCTGGCTCCCTCCTCTGAGCACACTAATTGGGTCCAGGTGCCCACCTTAGAACCCTAAGCTCCCTACCCTGAGCCTGCTTGTTCCCCAGGGTTACCCAGCCTCAGCAGTCTATCCTGGCTCTTCCTTGCTGCACTGCGTTGGTGAGTTCTGCCCTTGAGCCATGAGCCAAGGCAGCTTGTGCCCTCTAGTGGCTGGGGAGAGATTGGATAGTCAGGGATGCCATCCACCCCATTGTGCCTCGGTTTACCCAGCAAAAGGTGATCTCAGACTGTCCCCACCTGAAAATTATTCATTATGCTCAGCACCTACTATGTGCCAATCTCTGTTCTAGACTAGGGATACAGATATAAACAAAAGAGGCACAAGTCCCTGCCCTCAGGGGCCTGACATTCTAGTAGAGGAGACAGACAACAAGCAACTAAAGAAATACGGGCATGTAGTGACAGATACAGTGAAGGTACTCGAGTGCTAGGCCCATGCCTGGGGGACTTGGGAAAGCCTTTCTGAGGGGGTGAAATTTGAGTGGAGCATGGAATGAATGATGGGAAGGGCAAGCCAGGTCGGGGGGATGGCCAATGCAAAGGCCCTCTGGTGAGGAGGAGCCTGGCATATTCAAGGACCAAGCAGGAGCCTGGTATGGCTGGAGAGTGGTGGGGGCAGCACAAGCTGATGCACCAGACACATCTCCCTTCATCTCCTTGGCCTGCCCTGAAAGCCTTGGTTTCCAGGAATCTGCAAGCACCCAGTTAGGGGGTTCCTATATGCCAACCCCTTCATGCGATCCTCTCATGGCCTTTTTAAAAGAACCCTGTGGGGTAGCTTTGTTATTAGTGCCCCATGTTAGAGATGGATAAAGAGACCCTAAGGGTTTAAGTTGCCCAAGGTCATAAAGCTAGTCAGTAACCTGGCTCGACAGCACTCATCCTTAAGCCCATGCTCCATCAAGGCATCCTTGACCTGCCCCCACTCACCCTTAGCAACATTCATGTTGCTTAGATATTGACAGAACAACTTCTTGGGCTGGGCACTGGGGCACAGCCAGTGACCAAGCATACACACCATCCCCACTCTCATGGACCATGCCATTTGGGATCAGGGAGACAGACCAACCACCAGGTGTTATGACACAGTTGCTGGAGCTGCAATGGGGGAAGCCCAGTCTGGTCCAGCCTGGGGGGCATCTAGGAATTGAGGATGAGGAACAGCGAGTTAGGCAGTGGGCTCCATATATTCAATGGCATGGAGGTGACTGGTAGCACCTGAAGGTATTATACAGGGGAATGGAAGGGTGAGACCTGCAGGCTATCAGAGTTCAGGGAACCTTAGCAATCCCCTTTCCAACCCCTTAGAAACCAAGGCGGAGAGAGACGCAGGACCCTGTCCCAGGCCACAGTGTCCCCACAACTCCTCTATAGAGCAGGCCCAGGATCTGGGCTGTGGGAGCCCCAGGGAATAGGCTCTGGGGTCCTGGGGTCCTTTCTGGGTCTGGGTCTGATGTATTGGATGTGTCTTCTCTACCTAGCAAAAGCCCCAGGTAAGTAGGTAGGTGTGTTCTCAGTTCCCCCAGGGAATCAATTAGGGTCCAGTGCATGTTCCTGGGAGGAGGGGAATGTGGCTGCTGAGGAGGGCAAGGTCCACCATTAGTGGTGTCTCTGAGCAAATGGGGGCATGGGGTGGGGATGACTTGAAGTGGGATCTTGGCCTGGAGGTTGGAGGAGGGCCTGGGCTTCACTCCCCCTGATCCCCTGCTGCCCTCTCAGCCTACTTCACCCCCCTTTCCTGGCACAGGCACCTGCCCTAGGAGTCTTGTGATGTCTATAAATAGGAACAGTTACTGGGGCTGCTGTTCCACTCTGAAGCCTAGGCCCTCCCTCAGCCCCACCCAGCCCTTGGAATCCCCCCAGGGCACCCCTGGAATGGTTACCCTCAAACTTCTCCACCTGGACATGGATATGTCTACTGCCTCCTGTCATCTAGTATGGCTGTTAGCCTAGAGCCCCCACAACTTCCCTGTAACCACCCACCAATGTTTGGCTTCTCCCAGGTACAGCCAAGGTTTAGGGGGCTAAGATGGTTCACACAGATTGATGAAGTTTGGTGCATACTGGTATTGGGACCAGGGGCCAGAGGATGAACACCAAATCTGCCCTTGTGGAGCCTAGACTGGAGAGGAAATCAGAGCACGGAGTGAGCAGGGGCCTGAGGCTCTGGGGCCAGCCTCCAGCTTCCAACCTGGGATGTCTCCGAACCAGCCCCGACCCCCTAGGCACTCCAACCTCCTTCCCTCCCCACTACTGCTGCCTCTGTGGATGGAACATTTACTGGGATCTCCTTGGCACCAGTCACTTGCTGTGTGAAACTGGGTTGGTGGCTATTCCCACTGTACAGAGAGGAAACTGAGACTTGGAATGGGAAAGGCATGCCCTTCTGGTCGCTGCTGGGCCTTGAACTAGGATCTAACTCCAAAGTCTAGGTTCTTGACCACTCTGCCATGCTGCCTGGCTTGGGTTCAAGCTGCTCATAGACACTCTTCTTGTATTCCCTCTCTCATTTTCAAACCTTTCAGGGATCCCAGAAGGTAGGAATCCATAAGGGCCCCTTGGCATGGCAACTGAGAGCCTTGTCTGACCCATAGGGACTGAATCCCTACTGACTGGGTGAGCTCCTGGCCCCCAGGTGTCTTGGATATGGGACTCTGCTTGGCCTGCTTCCTTCAAAGTCACTGTCACTAAAAATAGGAGCCTCACTGGAGCTGCTCAAAGAGGCCAACACAGCCCCCTGGCTCGTGGCATTCTTAGACAATGGCAATCACAGAATCATCAAATCTGGGACGCCTGGAATCTCAGGAGCTTAAGGTCCCAGAATCTCAGAAGCAGGATGCCTGGAACCTGAGACTTGTGACTGTGCTGGGGCTTGTTGCCAGTGAACTGTTTGCCCCATCCTGAGAAGCTCATACTTCTGATGCTTGTGGTCTTGATTCCTGTGCTGGTTCAAACCTGGCTTTCCCAACCATCATACGGTCTCCAACACCCCACCCACCCCATCCTCCCACGCTGACACCTGCCCTTGCTTCCAAGCATACTCCTGGCCTGTCTCTGCTCCGCGTCTGTCTACTCCAGGGGTTCTCAAACGAAGAGTGATTCTGCCCCCAGGGGACACTTTGACCATATCTGGAGACATTTTTGGTTGTCATAACTGCATGGGTGGGGGGCAGGGATTACCAGCTTTTAGTGGGTAGAGACCAGGAATGCTGTTCACCATCCTGCAATGCATAGGGCAGCCCCCCACCCCCAGAATAATTGGCCCCAAATATAAATAGCACCAAGGGTGGTAAGCTGTTCTGGACAATGAATTTCTATACTTCTATCAGCATCCTCACCTTCTGGAGGCCACAACAGTCACCTTCTCTCAGGCTCAGTACAAAGGACCTCAGTCAGTGATCACAACTTTCTGATCCCTCTACCCGTTCCCGCCCATACTTTACTTGGGTTTCTGACAGTCAACTCTCACTGTCCTGGGCAAATTTGATGGTCAGGGATTGGAAAAAGAGTGAGCCTCAGCACTAGTCCCCTTTCTGGCCCTTCTTCAAATTCATAGTAATCCAGCAATTGCATCTGTCAAGCTCTGGACAGGGTGCAAGTTACCCCAGTGTGTTAACCTTGGCCGAGGCTGTTGGCAGGAGCCCCAATTGGCATGCTCGCCTTGCCACGGTGGGAGGGGGGCAGAGGAAGCACACAGGATCCCTGTGGTTGCTCCAGGCGTTGGCTCTACAGGCGGATAATGGAGAGTTGGCTCTATCTGTGTGACGGCTCCCAGGAGAGGATTTGATTGTAGAATATAGGCTTGAATGGGGTCTGGAAGGCAGGATGGGACCTCTGCAGCTCAGGCTAGAAGGTTTCTCACTCATCATCTGGCCAGTATTGTTTGAGCACCTGTTGTATGCCAGGCTCTGGGTGCTGCAGTGAATGAGACTGAAAAGCACCCCCTTGAGGGGTGCTTACATGCTAGCAGGGGACACAAGCATACAGTCATCCAGAGAAGGAACTAGGCAGTTTCAGAGAGTGCTAAGAAAGAAATGAAATAGGTGATGAGAGAGGAAACCACAGAAGCTCACTTTGGCAGGTGGCTAGGGAAGGGCTCTTCAGGCTGAGGGAATAGCCAGTGCAAGGGCCCCATGCCAGAAAGAGCTAGGTGGACTTGAGGCTTCAGAGCAGTTGGGGTGGAGTGAGTGAGGGCTGAGGAGAGGGAAGTGAGGCTAGAAAGACCTGCAGAGGTCTGCCCTCACAGGCCCTCATAGGTGGTGGTTGGAATCTGGCTTTTATTGTAGATATGAGCAGCCAGCTGAGTTTTTACCAGTGTGTGACTTTAAAAAATCACCCTGGCTGCCCAGCAGGGACAAAGAGAAGACCATTGAAGGCAGCAAGCCTCTGGTATGCCCCAGGAGAGCTAAGGGGACTCCTCCAAGGAAACCCCTTTCAGGGCTCAGGAATGTAGAGGCCAACGGCCTCTCAGAGGAGAGGGTTGGGGAGCCGGGCCCTTGCAAGGTGCCTGGTAGGGCTTCCAGAGCTGGGGTGCGAAGGGCCCCGGCCAGGGGGACCCCAGCCCCTCAGGGTCTCCCCTCTCTGTTGCAGACGGGCAGCCCCATCCCGGCCTCAGCGAAGCCCTCCCCTGTGCCACCTCCGCCACCCATCGGATCAGCAGCTGGTGAGTGCCATGCTGGCCCTGACCTCAGGGAGGGCAGGGGGGCAAGCAGGATGTGCCCAGTCCTGAGAGAAGCCCTGGGAGTGAGAAGGGCACCAGAGGGAATCAGGAGGCCAGGCAGGAGGAAGTAGCTCCCAGCAGACAAGCCCCTGGGTGTGTGCAGGGGGTGGGGGGTGGACTGGGATGAACACAAAGGGTCAACTCTCATTATCCCTGCCAGGATACAGCCAGAGGGGCAGGCACCTGGAGGTTGGACCCTTGGAATCCTATCTCTGCCAGGTGACCCTTAGAATGATGCCAGGCCTCTCTGAGACTCAGTTTCCTCATCTGTAAAGTCCCTAAGATGCATCTCACCAACTTTTCTTGAGGATTCAAGGGATATTGGTTAGGAACAGAAATCAACAGCCATGCTGATGGCAGTGACCCTATATTAAAAAGCTTGGTGGTGCCAATATGTAATAATAGTCATGTCAGGATTAATAATAGCTCTCTGTTATTGAGCATTTACTGTATGCTGGGCTCTTGGCACAGGTTTACCCCACTGAAATTTTTCCACAGCACTGGGGGAATGGTCCTGTTAGTATCTCATGTCACTGATGGGGCTTAGAGAGGTGACCCCATTATTTCTGGCAGGCCTCTCAGTGTGGTTGACAACCTCTTGTGGAAGCAGGGTCTTGAAAATGAAGGGAGATGGATCAGAAAGAGTCATAGTAAGAACGCACATTAGTCATGGGCTGACCAGGAGCCAGGCTTCAGGCCAAGTGAAGTGTTTCCCCAACACTGAGTTGTGTCATTGTCACCCTACACTTCATGTGGTCAAGGTCCCCTGTTGAAGGGCTATGGTTGGGATCATTTAAATAAGCACCTGTCATGTGATAAGTTTTCTTTGATTATGGATATGAGAGAGCTCCTTAGATGTTGCATAAGGCCATGGAAGCTCCTGGTTCTTGGGACTTGTCCCATTTTTAAGATTGGAAAACTGAGGCTCAGTGAGGTGGTCTACCCCCCCCCCCCCACACACACACAAAGGAGGTCAGGATCACTGGGGCCAGAGGCTGAGTGGAGACTTTGCACCTCTCCTGACTTTGTCCTTACAAGAGGGGAGATGACATGGGGGTAGGGGTGGGGGTGGGGGTGGGAGGAGTGGCAGGGGGATCTACATCCCTGGAGCAGTTCATGCCACAGAGTTTCAGTAAATTTGCTGGAATGGTGAAACTAAACTAAATCACCCCAGTTTGGGGAGGATTAATACAAAAGCAGTCTGGATCGTGGGTGAAAATCTTGGGCCTTCCTGGAGGACAGATGAGAGTTGACTGTGCCACCAGACTTAGGGACACACTTTATGACCCCAGTGTGGTCTCTACACATTCCCCTACAACGCAACAGGGCTAGGCTATATGTACAGGTGCATCCCGGGAGCTGAATCTGGCTTTTGGCCCACCGCCTCTGGAATGGTCCACATGTACTCCCCCTACTCCCCACCCTCACCCTCACACTCCTGGCTACTCTGAGGTCACCCTTGGGTTGGGTCTCTGGGGCCTGTCTCAGACTGCCTGGGAGGACCCCTCTCCCATGCCCAAGGAAGGGAAACTGAGGTCCATGGCTAACCTGTCCCCATTGGCACTTCCTTGCAGCTGCTGGGATGGAGGCAGCCTGGAATTCCGGCCAGGCTCCCCACCACCCCATCTCCTGAGACACTTCTCTGGTCTCCCTGATGGCCGGGGACCCTGGGAGCACCCCCTGGTCCAGGAAACTGGGGAGGGCATCCCATCTGAGCAGAGGTTCGAGGACTCAGTGATTGTGAGAACTGTGAAGCCCCACGCTGAGCTCGAGGGCTCTAGAAGGTTCTTGTACCACCAGGGTGAGCCAAAGCTCTTGGAGAAGTCCCCCAAGAGCCACCCCAGGTTCAACTGGCTGCAAGATGCAGATGAGCAGTCCCCACCTCAGAATGTAGGGTTGCCCCTGGACCTGCTGCCCCCACCACCACCTCTCACCTCCTTCAGGACAGTGCTGGTGCCTGTAGAGGACACCACGAAGACCTTGGATGTTGAGGTAGGCACCAGAGAGCACTTGACGGACCTGGAGGATCTGGCCCAGCCAGCTGCGGAGTGGTGCCTGCCTAGGTCAGCCACAGAAGTGGCCACTCAGACCTGGACGGTGAACTCGGAGGCATCTGTAGAGCGACTGCAGCCACTGCTGTCCCCAGTCCGGACCAGTCCCTACCTGTGTGAGCTGCTGCAGGAGGTGGCCGAAGGGGTGGCCAGCCCAGACGAGGACGAGGACGAGGATCCAGCTGTGTTCCCGTGCGTGGAGTGCAGCATCTATTTCAAGCAGAAGGAGCACCTTCTGGAGCATATGAGCCAGCATCGCCGAGCCCCAGGCCAGGAGCCGCCGGCTAATGTGGCCCCGCTGGCCTGTGGTGAGTGTGGCTGGGCCTTCGCTGACCCCTGTGCCCTGGAGCAGCACCGGCAGCTACACCAGGCCTCCAGGGAGAAGATCCTTGAAGAAATCCAGAAGCTGAAGCGGATCCCAAGTGATGAGGGCCGGGAGGCACGGCTACAGTGCTCCAAGTGCGTCTTTGGCACCAGTTCCTCCAAAACCTTTGTGCAGCATGCCAAGCTGCACATGCGCGAGTCACCGAGCCAGGCTGCCAAGGAGCCCTTTGGGGGTGGCAGCCCAGGCCCTGACGCCACCACCCTTGGCTATCAGCCCTATGGAGCCTCCTTGGGCCTCAATGCTTGCATTTTCTGTGGCTTCCCAGCCCCCAGCGAGAGCCTGCTCAGGGAGCATGTGAGGCTTGTGCATGCCCGTCCCCACTGGGAGGAGGATAGCCAGGCATTTGAGGAGGACCCTGCCAGCCAGCCTGGCACCAGCCAGGATGTGTATGCCCGCTTCCCTGAAGCTGCTGAGGACTACTTTGGCAACAGTGAGCCGTTCTTGGCCCCTACATGGCGGGAGAACCCTACTGGATACAACCCCAGCCTGGCCTTTGGCCCAGGCTGCCAGCAGCTGGGCACAAGGGATTTCCCACTGTCAAAGTCACTACCACACAGCATGGGACAGAGGTCCCTGGGAAGGCCAGCCTTTCCCTTACCACTAGCATCCACCCCCTATTCCTTGCAGCCCAGTAGAAGTAAAAATGCTGTCCATCTGCAAGGGCTCCCAGCCCAACTAGGGGACCAGAGGCACCCCTGGAGCGAAGAGGAGGAGGAGGATATACAACTGGCCTCAGAAATGGACTTTTTCCCTGGAAATGGGGTCTTTCCACCCCTAGCTGTCCCTGGCCTCATCCCAGAGTCAGCTCTGGAGCTGAAGCAGACTTTCCGAGAAGCCCTGCGGGCAGCCAAGGCCTCACCAGCACAGCAACAGCAGCTCCTTGGGATGGTGCCAGTTGTGCTGGTGGCCAAGCTGAGGTCCCAGGTCCTGGCTGCAGCAGCTAGAGCTCCCCCAAGTCTGCAGCCTGAGGAACTGAGGGTGGGGGGCACCCACCCCTTGGACTTCCTACTCCTGGAGGCACCGCTGGGTGGCCCACTGGGGTTGGACACAATCCTGGATGGGGACCCAGCAGTGGCGCTGAAGCACGAGGAACGGAAGTGCCCCTACTGCCCCGATCGCTTCCACAATGGCATCGGCCTGGCAAACCATGTGCGGGGCCACCTAAACCGTGTGGGCGTCAGCTACAATGTTCGGCATTTCATCTCCGCTGAGGAGGTGAAGGCCATCGAACGAAGGTTCTCCTTCCAGAAGAAGAAGAAAAAAGGTAGGGGGGCTTCGTTCCAGCACCCACCTCCCTCCGAGGCACCCGAGACACACAGCTGGGCAGCTGAGTCTGAACCAACCAACAACCCTTACTCTAAATCCTCCCGTAGTGCCAAGCTGGGTGAAATTGGGGCCTCCCCTCTGGGAAGACCTGGGAGCCGCAGCAAAGGCACTCACCTTGGTGGAGGTGTGGGGATACCCCCGTGCCCCGGCCCTTCCAGCAGCTGGAGGAAGGCGTATAGGCAGAGGAGTCAGCCCCAGGCAGGGGATTTCATTGGTTTCTTCATTCGACAAATATTTACTGAGCGAGGTCCCCTCTGTTTTGAGCACTGGGGCCACAGCAGTGAATGAAACAGCAGTCCCTGTTCTCCTGGAGTTCGCAGCCCGGTCACAGCAGTGGTGGGAGCCTGGCTGGCTTTAGAATCCCCCGGGCTGCCTGTGAGGTATGCAGAGTCCCAGGCACCAAGGTTCTGATTCCAGAGGTCTTTCTCCAACACGAGCGCCCTGGGTGGCTCTGATGCTGGCAGACATGGAGACCACTTTGGGAGGTGCTGGTATGGTGTTTGAGTGTGTGTGCGTGCATGTGTGCTGGGGGTGAGGGACATGGGTGGACAGCCACAAAATCAGGCAGTTATAATGTTGAGTAACTGGGGCTGTGATGGGGGAAGCTCTGGGAACATGAGCTCTAGACACAAGAAGGGTCTTAATCGATCACCCAAATGATTGCAAATCCACAACTGGAGAAGTGTTTGAGGGTGGGGTCCCTGATGCTGCAAGCTGTTGAGGGGGAAACCTAGGAGGTCAGAAGAGAAGGCTTCTTAGAGTGGGGAGGAGTTGGGGGGACTCAGGAGCTGACGCAAGCAGGAGCATAATGGGCAAAGGGGAAGGGAGGCATGTAGGTGAGGAACAGCACCAGGTGTGTGATCCTCAGAGGGTAAGCAGTCCTGGGAGAGGGGAGGACTGGGGCTGGAGAGTCATCCCCCCTTTCCCGCCCAGGCAGTCCATGTCCTCTCTCTCTCTCTCTCCACAGTGGCTAACTTTGACCCTGGCACCTTCAGCCTGATGCGCTGTGACTTCTGCGGGGCCGGCTTTGACACGAGGGCTGGCCTCTCCAGCCATGCCCGGGCCCACCTGCGTGACTTTGGAATCACTAACTGGGAGCTCACCGTCTCACCCATCAATATCCTACAGGAGCTGCTGGCCACATCGGCCGCCGAGAGGCCCCCCAGCCCCCTTGGCCATGAGCCCGGGGGGATGCCTGGTGGCTATCTGACCTCCCACAGGCCCCGCTTACCTCTCACAGTGCCCTTCCCACCCACCTGGGCTGAGGACCCTGGGCCAGCCTACGGAGATGGTAAGGGAAGAGAAGGTGGGCAGGTGTGGAGCCCTGACCCTTCCCAGGAGTCCAGAGGGATGGGGGGATGGGAGGGAGACAGCCACTCCCCTTTCCTGAAAGTGTTTCAAGTTACTCTACAAAGTACGTTGACAACTGTCCTCACTACTACCCTGCTACTTATGGGTCACTTCTGTTTTATGTGGGCTGGCCCAGAGCTCCTCCTGGATCCAGTTCCACCCTGCCTTGCCTGACAGTGATTTTAACATATGCTTACTGAGCTCTTACTAGGAGCCAGATACTGTTCTAAACACTTTACAAACATGAACTCATGTACATCCTCATGGCAACCCTACAAGGGTGTTATGATAAGCCCATTTTAAAGATGAGGAAACTGAGGCACAGAGAGCTTAATTAACTTGCCCAAGGTCACACAGCCAGAAGTGGTGGACCTGGGATTTGAAACCTCAGGCAGGTCAGGCTCCAGATCCTTGCCCTTAATGACATCTTCTATCTAGAGTGGTGTCATTTGGTAGAATTTTCTGAGATGACAGAAATCTGCTGTCCTACAAGGTCACCACTGGTTACATGACTATTGAATACTTGAAACGTACAGGGTTAGTCTGATCCTATTGGGCAGTGTGGATCTACACTCTACATTTTTAATGGTGTCTAATTTGTCTGGTAGCAGTGATAATCACTCCCATAATTGAGTGCTTGCTGTGTACTAAGGTTTCATTTCATGTATGCCACAAAGCAATTCCATGGGGCTAGGGATTGTTGTGTTCCTGTTTTATGGATAAGGAAACTTGGGTCATCTGTTTTGCCATAGCCACAAAGCAGTAGAGCTAGACTTCTAAACACCATGTTTGGTGGTCTCTGTAGTGAGATGGCTTGGGAAATGCAGAAGTAATATTTTGGTGAAGAGGCCTGGAGCTGGGCACCATGGAAAGACCGAGCCTTGTGGAGTGTGACTTTGTAGAAGCCTTTACTGGACCTCAAGGCAGAGAACTTTACAGGAAGAGTAGTTGGGCTTTGGGGAATGGAGAAGGTGCCTGAACATGGGGAGGGGAGGTGTTGTCCAAGGGCTGCTTGGGTTTGAGGCTTCTTTGTTTCTCCTGTCTGGAGCTTCCAGGATCCTACCTTGATTGATACTCTGGGATAGGTTGGTCCCATCTGCAAGCCCCCTTACCAGTGAAGGACACTTGAGGGTCTACAAAGGGAGGGAAGGGCTATCAAAGCCCCCTCTCCTTAACCACGCCTCCCTGCCCCATCCCCGACCCCAAAACAAAAAAGTGACTGAGCCACAGAGAGAGGATAGTGGTGGGCTGAGGTCACATTTTGGGGAGAGGTAGAGTGGGCACATGACCTCAGGCTTCTTGCTTCTGGCTCACACATCTGGCTAGGTTTGTGGTGTCTCAGGGGTGGCTTGGAGGCACAGTTGGCAGTTCTAGCCCCATCCCTTTCTTTGTCACTCCCACAGAGGCCTGAATGTCAGGCTTATACCCCTTACACACCCAGCAGTCAGGCTGAGCTCTGACTAAGCTGTTTCCACATGAAGACCAGTGTGCCAGCCTCTTAGTTAGTGCTGAGGGAGATGGCCAACCATTAGAGTGTGAGGAAGCAGCCCAGCATTGCCCTGGCCTTGGTCTTGTGAGGGGGAGCTATGTATGATCAGTCTTTCAGTGAAGGGGAGAGCGGGGGCCGGGGTTGGGGACGGGGCGGGGGCTGTTAAGGAATGGTTGAGAAGATCCTGGGAGCCTTGCGTTGAGGAAGGATGTCCGAGATTAGGGCTAAGTCTGGGCACTGGCTCTACAAAGCTGTCCTTAAAAGCCTCTCCCACCCCTCCCTAAGCGGGCCGTGGAGGGCGGGTGCCAAGTTGGGGGCGGGGCAACGGTCAGATTCTGGCCCCACCCAGCTGTCAAGGAACAGCTGGGGGCAATCTGTTTGGTGTTAGACAGAAGCGGGTTGTACTTAAAATGTGGTGCCGGCCGTGTGGGGTGTTCTGTAGGAGTGCGGGACAGTGCGGTCAGGATGATGTTGGGGGGATCCTCGTGGTTGGGAATCAGGGATCTTACAGGATGCCCGACAGGGAGGGGAGACTTTCAGGGAAGGGAAGGGAGCAGGTCCCAGGGCAGGTCCCAGTTCCGCTTGTTGGGGCTTGGGAACCTGGAGGCTGTTAAGGTGGATGCGTGTGGCCGGAGGATTCCCATCCTAGCTTTAGGGCTGTCCGGGCTGGGGCGGCCGTTGGCAGCAGCTAGGAGCACGACTTGCATGCATCCGCGATCGGGGGAGCGGGTAGGGCCGGAACGATCGTTTTGGTCGCGACGTTCGGAGTTCGGCCAGCAGACCTGGGCTCACACAGAGGGGCGGGGCCGAGCGGAGCGGGTTCGGCAGCGGCGCTCGGCGCTCGGCTGCTCCCGCCTGGGGCGGCCGCCCCGCGTGCGCCGGAGCCAAGATGGCTGCCTCCACCGCCCAGTGCCGAGTGACAAAAGCGGACAGCAAGGCGGCGGCGGGGCCGCGCGCGGGGGGCGTCCGGGAGCGCGCGCCCGCGGGGGTGCCGCCACCTGGTCCCCCGAGC
Source organism: Miniopterus schreibersii (assembly GCF_964146895.1). Classification (NCBI taxonomy): domain Eukaryota; kingdom Metazoa; phylum Chordata; class Mammalia; order Chiroptera; family Miniopteridae; genus Miniopterus; species Miniopterus schreibersii. The sequence continues at coordinate 72,381,921 of NC_138105.1, read as the reverse complement.
CCCGACTCTGGGGCCCTCCCCGCGCCGCTTCCGCCGACCCCACCCCCGCCGCCGCCGCCGCCGCCGCCGCGGGACGGGCCCAAGGCCGAGTCGGAGCCGGGGCCCGGGCCCGCGCCCGCGCCCGCGCCGGGTAAGAGCCCGAGCCGGGGAGGGTTAGGGAAGGGCAAAGTCGGCGTCCTGCCAGCCGCAGACGCCCTTGACGCCCCCCGTCCAGTCTCCAGGACTACCCCTCCCCCCCCAGGCCCTCCAGTCGCGCGGGTCCCGGGCCTCCTGTCGCCGCTCTCGGGGTTGCGGGCTTCAGAAACAGTCTCCACCGCCACCCCGTGGGACCCTCGCCCCGTCTGACAGATGCCCTTTGCTCCTCTTGGAGCCCCGGGAGCGTCTCTCGCCAGAGTTCCGGCCTCTCCGGCGGTGAAAACGACTCCAAGTCACTTCAACCCTGACACGGTCCCTGTCCCATCTGACAGACGCGCCCACTTCACTTCTCCCGGAGACTTTGACAAAGTCCTTGGTGTCCTGGCCCCACTGGCCCCCTCTGCCTGCCTTCTCCGTGCTTCCGTAGGACTCACATTGAGCAGGGGACCCACCGGCTCCCCATCATAGCACTGATGCCTCCAAGACCTCATCTGACATACTGGTCCTTCATCCTCAGAGCTCTGTCCATACTCTAAACACTAAACTTGGGGCCCAACAGGCCTCTTAGTCTCCTTTGTCTGAAAAATTAGGTTATGAAAATGCACCTTTGACTTCCTCTCCTCATGCACACCCAACCCAGGGAAGCTTACTGTTATGATGGATGACGCTTCACAAACTTTATACAGTTCTGTGATTCCTACTTTTCCTGTCCTCAGTGATATCCTCGTTCTTACGTTACCCCACTTAGAGCTCAACTTGTGATAAGTAGGCCGTCCCGAGGCCCCCCAGTTGTTTCTGCAGCCCCAGCCCCAGCTGTCTTGTCTGGTTGGAGATTCCGCACAAGTCCCTTGGAGCCTTCTCCCTGTCCTTGGCTCCTCGCCTCTGCATTGCTTCTCTGGCCTCTGACCCTGGCCTTCTCTTACTGAATTCCCCTTCTGACCCCTTCCCCCCACCTACTCCCAAGACTGACATATGCTTCCCTCCACAAGCTCTACCCAGAGAAAGATTTTCTCTGAGATCTAGGATGGGAGACTTGGCTCAGACTATGTCCCCCTAACTGTGTTCAGAGACTGGGGTGGAAGTTGTTCCCAGTCTCTGCTGTCAGTAGGCATCCTTGACATCCCTCCATCATACTGGCTCTGGGGGTTTTGGATGGAGCCTCAACTTCCAAGAGTGAGAGCAGGCACCAAGGATGAGGAAGAAGTTTCCCCACACCACCATGTCCCTGCTCTCAGTCCTTATGGGGGTAGACAGCCTATGCCTTGCCTGGGCTGAGCCTGTCTTCCTAACCTCACAGGCCTGGGTTCTGAAGAAAACACCATGGTGTCCATGGACTTGGGCTCCCCCCTGCTCCCCAGGAAGAGCCTACCTGCTCCCGGGCCCCTGGAGCAGGTGGCCAATCGGCTGAGCAGCAAAGTGGCTGCAGAGGTTTCTCATGGTAGCAGGCAAGAGCTGCCGGACCTCAAGGGTGAGTGGCCCAGGTGGCAGGGCGGTGGTGCTGGTCAGGCTGGTCACACTCACAGGGAGCTCTTGGGCCTGGGGATTAATATGGGGGGCCCCAGGTTGCCCACGGCTTTCTCTCGCACTGCAAGGCACCAAGGAGACACCAGCTGTCTTCTTTTTTGAGCTGCTGCTGCCCTGAGCATGCATGCATGACCTTGAGCTTCACCCTCACTGGGCAAGGGAGGGGCATCCAGAGAAGCAGTGGTCATGGTTGTCAAGGGCTCGCACTCAGACCCAGTTCATTGGCTAACTTTGACTCTCGTTAGCTGTGTAATCTTCCTCATGACACTGCCTTGTCTGTGGGTTGATTCTCAGGTCATTATTGAGTAGTGTCAAACACTGCTGGACCCCAGGGATATGAGAGATGCAAAACATACCTGGCCCTTGCCCTTGGGGTCATGAAGTTGGGGAGCTGGGAGGCAAAGAAGCAAACAGGCAGGGATAAAGGCTCTGCAGAAGAGGGTGCAGGGCACCACAGAGACCGTGACTGGGGCCTCCAGCGCAGCGCTTGGGGGCATGAGTTGAGTGGCAGAGGGTGGCCAGGACTTGACTCTGTAAAATGTGTGGCTGGCAGGTCAGCATTTGGGAGAAAACCTGTTGCCAGGACACTGGTTGGTACATTGGAGATTCAAAAGGCATTTCACCAGTTGGACCACAGTAAGGCTCTGCCTCCTGCTGTGTGCCCTTGGGCACAACTCTTCCACTCTCTGAGACTCAGTTTCCTTATTTGCCAACTGGGATGAGTTCTTGCCTCATTAGGGTCATTTTAAGGATCATGTGGGCTTGACCAAAGCAAAACCCTTGTAAGGAGCCTGAGTGAGCTGGGCCCCAGGGGAAGAGAAGTGGGAGAGCAGGGCCTGTGGGGCCTCACAGCTGGCTCTCCTGGCCTCTGTCTTGCCCTCTAGCCCAGAGCCTGACTACCTGCGAGGTCTGCGGTGCCTGCTTTGAGACACGCAAGGGCCTGTCCAGCCATGCGCGCTCCCACCTGCGGCAGCTGGGTGTGGCTGAGTCTGAGAGCAGCGGTGCCCCCATCGACCTCCTCTACGAGCTCGTGAAGCAGAAGGGCCTGCCTGACACACCCCTCGGGCTGCCCCAGGGCCTGACTAAGAAGTCCAGCTCGCCGAAGGAGGTGGTCGCTGGGGCCCCCCGACAGAGCCTGCTCACCCTGGCCAAGCCCCTGGATGCCCCTGCTGTCAACAAGGCCATCAAGTCACCTCCTGGCTTCTCAGCCAAGGGCCTGGCTCACCCACCCAGCTCCCCACTCCTCAAGAAGGCACCACTGGCCTTGGCAGGCTCCCCTACCCCCAAGAATCCTGAGGACAAGAGCCCCCAACTATCCCTGAGTCCCCGGCCGGCCTCCCCAAAGGCACAGTGGCCTCAGTCTGAGGACGAGGGGCCCCTGAACCTCAGTGAGTGTGGGTCCTGGGAGCTGAGGGAGGTACCAGCACTGGGAGGGTGGGGGCCTCATATTGGGCTATACAGTTCAGGGTGGGGGCAATGGAGACTGCAGCTCCTGTGTTCTGGGTCAATTGGGTCAGAGTGTTGGTCATGGTGCTGTGTCTCCTGTTGTGCTGGCCACACTGCATATTATCACCTGTCTTCCACTTTGCTGTTCTTGCCCTGGGGTCTTGGCTGTGGCTATTAAGTAGCCAGGGTCACCCTTGCCACTTAGGGGCAGCTTTTTGTCTTATCTGGGCCTGAGGGTTGGGGCAATGAAGGGAACCAGGGTTCCCATGGAGCACCTTGGGTCCCACAGGAAGATAGATGGTCCACCTGACAGGAGGTCCCGTGGTTGGCCCTGTCTTCACATGCTCTTGGGCATCAGTCCTGTGCAGAGGCACCTCTTAACTGTGTAGGGTCCAGTCTGCCTGTGGATCTGACTAAGTAGGGTGTGGGAAGAAACCGCCTCAGATTGGGTGGCCCTTAGGAGATCAGGCCTTCCCACATATTGGTGGCCCCTAGGGCCTAAAACTGAGCCCAGGGTCTTGGCCCCCTGGGCCAACAGGGCACCTCAGGCTCCCATGAAGCTGCTCCCATGGTCTGCTGTGCTTCCAGGAGCAGGGCCCCAAGCAGGTGTGCCTTTGGCTACATGATGCTGGGTAGCCAGGCAGGGCCCTGCTTTGTACCCACCACCTACCCTGCACAGCTCCCATAGCTGGGGTCCCAGTGAAGAAGGCCTGAGGGCATCAGATTAGACCACTAGAATTGGGCTACTGCCTCTCTATCCCACATCCTTGAGCTCTCCACACTCACCTTTATGCCAGAGGGCAAGGCAGGGAACAGGACTTCCCACTTCCCAGAACCTCTTAAAATCAATCTGTGGCATAAGTCTTGGACCCCGGATGGCCTGAGCAGCCGAGAATCACACCAGGCCCTCCTGCCTCAGTCCCCCAGGGCCGGCCAAGGTGGCGGCCGTGAACCCCCCCCCTGTGTTTTGTCTCCGCAGCTTTAGATAGTGACGGGGGCAGAGAGCTGGACTGCCAGCTGTGTGGTGCCTGGTTTGAGACCCGAAAGGGCCTGTCCAGCCACGCCCGCGCCCACCTGCGCCACCTGGGCGTCAGCGACCCGGACGCCAAGGGATCCCCCATAGACGTGCTCCACGGGCTCATCAGGAGGGTCGGCGTCCAGAATCGCCTCCCACCCGGGCGCGGCGTGCTGGCCCAGCTGGGGCGGCCTCCTCCCGCCTCTGCGGCCCTCTCCTTGCTCCCCCCCCCACCGCCGGCCAAGAAGGCCAAGCTGAAGGCTGCGGGTATGGCCAGCCCCTGGGGGAAGCAGGACCTCTCGGCCGCCGCAGCCGCTGGCATTTTCTGGGCCTCTGATGTGGAGCCGTCTCCTCTCAACCTCTGTAGGTTCTCGCTTCAGCTGCCCCCTCCTCCCTGCGGGCCCTGGAGCCCCTCCCGGGGGGGTCGCAGCCCCCTCCCTACTTCCTCTTTGCTGGGGCAGGGAGTAGACAGGGGCCCTTGGCAGTGGGCTGGTTCTGCCCAGAGCTCTTGTTGGCAGTCGGCTGTTATGCCCTCCCTCTCGGCCTTTGACCTCCATGACTTGACCTTCTCTGAGAATGAAGGCCAAGGGTGGGGTGCTGCCTGTTGGTGTGGAAGGTGCCCATGGTTTTCCCTGGTCTGGATGGCACATGGCATTTAGGCTGCCGCTTCTTGCCTTCCTGCCCCAGTCCTTGTCGGGACCTGTGGAGCCGTGGAATCTTGGTTCTGTTTTTTGCCACCAGGACCAAGGAGGGCCCATGGCTCTTTGGAGCTTCCCCTTGCTCCTGCTGGGTGTCTGGTCCCCACCCCAATCCTCAGCTCCCTGGCCTACACCTGCCCTCAACCACTACCTTAGCCTGTGGGCGTGCTGCTGCCCAGCTGACCAGGAGACCCACAGGTGGCAATGCTGATGGTACCCATGGTGCTAACTGCCCCTTTCTTCTGCTGCAGCCTCAGGCCCAGAACCAGCTCGTGACATCCGCTGCGAGTTCTGCGGTGAGTTCTTCGAGAACCGAAAGGGTCTTTCCAGTCATGCACGCTCACACCTGCGGCAGATGGGCGTGACTGAGTGGTATGTCAACGGCTCGCCCATTGACACACTGCGGGAGATCCTCAAGAGACGGACCCAGTCCAGGCCTGGCGGACCCCTCAATCCTCCGGGACCTACTCCAAAAGCCCTGGCCAAGGTGGTGGGCAGCGGAGGTCCTGGCAGCTCGCTGGAAGCCCGCAGCCCTGCAGACCTTCACCTCTCGCCCCTGGCCAAGAAGTTGGGGCCGCCACCAGGCAGCCCCCTGGGCCACTCACCAACTGCCTCTCCTCCTCCCACTGCCCGAAAGATGTTCTCGGGCCTGACTGCACCCTCCCTGACCAAGAAGCTGAAGCCTGAACAAATGCGTGTGGAGATTAAGCGTGAGATGCTGCCGGGGGCCCTTCATGGGGAGCCTCACCCGTCTGAGGGTCCCTGGGTGGCACCACGGGAAGACATGGCCCCCTTGAACCTGTGTAAGTGTAACCCTGGGACAAGGCAGGGAGAAGAAATCAGTGAGGGGTTCCCTCCCCCGACCCCTCAGGGTACCCAGAGGGCCCAGGGTTGAAATGGAAGGGAGGATACACAGGTCCAGAAGGCAAGGGGCTAGCTGTATGGTCTGCTATGCTGTTCCCAGCTGAGCTGTTTCTTGATTCTCCTTCATTTATACATTCAGTGGTGGCGAAAAGATTCCATTTCTTGTGTCACCTCCGATTGATTGGTTAGTGGCTACCAGCCAGATTCCCAGGGAGAAAGATTGCAGGGATCAATTAGTGATGCCTGCCATGGGCAGGAGTAGAGACCCACCAGAAGTTGGTCTCTAACCTGTCTTTCTGACATTTGTGGTCACTAAGTGGGTGTCAGGTTCAGGTTAGGTTCTCAGCTGCCCCACAGTCTAGCAACAAGGACCTTGGGCAGGTTTCCTCTTTTGGAGGATAGAGATCAGCATAGTCTCCGCTCTGTATGGTTTTGTGAAGTGATGTAAAGCACTCAGCAAGGTGCCAAGTTAAAAAAAGCTTTGTGTATGCAGTAGTTGTAATGTCCCTGTCACTCACTTTCCTTTTGTACTATCAGATGGGCTGAGCTCTTACTGCATGCCCAGCAGATGAGGATGGCCCAGCGCTAGTGCTCATGTGATTTTATGCTGCTTGGTGCCATGCTCCCGCTTTAGGCCATCCCAGTAACACTGGGAGGTGGAAGTTTTCATTTCCATTTTGCCAAGGAGGAAACAGGCTCAGAGGGGAAGTGGCTTACCCAGCATCACACTGGGTCACAGTCACCCTGGCATCTGAGCCCTGGATTAAGGGAATGCTTGATCCTTAACACATCACCATGTCACAGGGAGCCTTCTGAAAGCCAGATAGACCTTGAGGTGACAGAACAAGCAGAAGGACTAGATGTACACAAGGGCTCCTGGAGGAAGACGAGGGAGCAGGTCATTTGGGTCTGGGGCTTCATGAATGGTTCAGCAGGGCAGCTAACACTGGCCTTGAGCTTGGAGGCTTCCTGCCAATAGCCACCTCCCTCTTTTCCCCTCTTCCCTGACCCCGTGCAGCATCACGGGCAGAGCCAGTGCGTGACATCCGCTGTGAGTTCTGTGGTGAGTTCTTTGAGAACCGCAAGGGCCTGTCCAGCCACGCACGCTCCCACCTGCGACAGATGGGTGTGACTGAGTGGTCCGTCAATGGCTCGCCCATTGACACACTTCGGGAGATCCTTAAGAAGAAGTCCAAGCCGTGCCTCATCAAGAAGGAGCCTCCGGCTGGAGACCTGGCCCCTGCCTTGGTTGAGGACGGGTCCCCCACAGCGGCTCCTGGGTCTGTGCAGCCCCTTCTGCCACTGGTGCCCATGGCTGGCCGGCCAGGCAAACCAGGAGCTGGGCTGGCCCAGGTACCCCGTGACCTCAGCCTGGCACCCATCACCAGTGCCAAGCCCTCAGCCACCAGCTACCTGGGCTCAGTGGCAGCCAAGCGACCCCTGCAGGAGGACCGCCTCCTCCCTGCAGAGGTCAAGGCCAAGACCTACATCCAGACTGAACTGCCCTTCAAGGCAAAGACCCTTCATGAGAAGACCTCCCACTCCTGTAAGCAGTGGGTGGCAGGGTCTTGGGAGGGCATCTGCAGGGCCGGGCACTGCCACATGCATGCCCACCCCCAGGAAAGGGTCAAGGCCCCAGTGGGAGGCGGGATTGTCTCCGACCAGGGCGGCAACTTCTGGGTACCCTTGCTCCCTTGGGACTGGGGCTCAGCAGCGCCCCCTCTGTCTGCAGCCACTGAGGCCTGCTGTGAGCTGTGTGGCCTTTACTTTGAAAACCGCAAGGCCCTGGCCAGCCATGCTCGGGCACACCTGCGGCAGTTCGGCGTGACTGAGTGGTGTGTGAATGGCTCACCCATCGAGACACTGAGCGAGTGGATCAAGCACCGGCCCCAGAAGGTGGGCGCCTACCGCAGCTACATCCAGGGTGGCCGCCCCTTCACCAAGAAGTTCCGCAGCGCCGGCCATGGCCGTGAGGGCGACAAGCGGCCGCCCCTGGGGCTGGCACCTGGGGGCCTGTCCATGCTGGGCCGCAGTGCTGGGGGTGAGCCAGGGCCAGAGGCTGGCCGGGCAGCCGACAGTGGTGAGCGGCCTTTGGCAGCCAGCCCACCGGGCACTGTGAAAGCTGAGGAGCACCAGCGGCAGAACATCAACAGTGAGTGTTGGGGGCAGAGGGTCATGAGGGCGATGGACACCAGCAGGTTCCATCCACTGTTCCCCCAGATTTTCTGCTGTGCATCTGCCCTGGAGTCACTTCCTCAGTTGCTTACCCATTCACTTATCCATCTGCCATCCCACCTGTCACCAGGGCCAGGCAGCATCCAGGCACCAGCTGGCCAATCCCCACAGTAATCACCCATCACTTGCTGAAGGCAGGAACCTCCCCAGGGGCCTTGCCCTTCAGCTTATCTCCTGTCCCTTCCCCCCCCTCAGAATTTGAGCGCCGACAAGCCCGCCCTGCAGATACCTCTGCGGCCCTGGGGGGCGAGGAGGCCAGTGACCTGCAGCAGAAGCTGGAGGAGGTGCGGCAACCCCCACCCCGGGTCCGGCCAGTCCCCTCCCTGGTGCCCCGTCCCCCCCAGACGTCACTGGTTAAGTTCGTCGGCAACATCTATACCCTCAAGTGCAGGTATGAGGCCCCTGGGAGAGGGAGGGAAGGAGGGAGGCTACCTGCCTGGAGCTTGGCCACCCAGAGCCTCTGAACAGGACAGAGGCTGCTTAGGGTTGGGAAAGGGAGTTTCAACAATGCCCTGGGTGGGCTGGACCCGGGCTAAGGGCTCCTCACAGACAGAGATGCCTCAGAGCATTAGGCTGGGACTCTGAGCTTTGTGGCCATTGAGACCTCACTTAGCAGCTTAGTGACCTTGGGCAAGGACTTTCTGCTCCATGCCTCAATATTCCCACCTCTACAATGGGGGTTGATAGCAAACCTACCTTATTGATTTGTTATGAGGATTAAAGAGTTGAATGTTTATAAAGCATTCAGACTATGTCTGGAACACAGTAAGCGCTCAACAGGTGTCTTCCTGATTAAGAAAAAAATAGGTCTTAGTTCATTATTACCAAAGTCTAGGTGAATGTCAGAGGCCAGGAAACTGGGAGTCTGGAATGTGAGAGGGCCACTTCAGGCCACATAGGCAAAGTCAGAAGTAAGATTCAAACCTAAGTCTCTCCAGCCACAAGCTTGGGTTTGGGGCTCCTGTGCTGTGAGACCTTGTTTAGGGTCATGAGGGCTGGGAGCTGGTGAGTTGGGTGCATGAGCAGGGTGGGTGCTTGTTAGTGCCTGACCCTCCTTTCCCCAGAATCCTTCTGTCCTGGAGCCTGGCAGGGCAAGATCTGCTTCTCTGCTCTTTCCAATCAGAGCACATGCTTACAGTCAGATGGTGGAGGTGCTTGGGGAGCCAGATGGCCCATACCCAGCACCTGAGCCAGCAGACTGCCCTGAGCATAGAGATGGGGCTCCAGGGGACCTGACCAGCACTCCGTGATGGGTGGAGGTAGCTCTCCATTGGGGAACATCTGGCTTCTGGGTTCCCTTCCCTCAAATTTGGGCTTGCTCTGTCCATATTGAGCAGCAGCAGGTTTGCTGGACACTCACGGTATAGCCAGGGCACTGGCCACTCCTCCCTCTCTCTGTCCCCCACACAGGTTCTGTGAGGTGGAATTCCAGGGACCTCTCTCCATCCAGGAGGAGTGGGTGCGGCACTTACAGCGGCACATCCTGGAGATGAATTTCTCCAAAGCAGACCCCCCGCCCGAGGAGCCTCAGGTCCCGCCAGCACAGACAGCGGCAGCAGAGGCACCCTAACACAAAAGCATTCCAGATCTCTCTCGTGCCACCTCTGTCTCCTACTCCTCCTTGGTCTCCTCTTCCCTCTCTTCCTCCTTTCTTTTCTGTTCCCAAAGGAGCAAGCCAAAACCTCAAACCGGCACCCTTGGGGGCCGGGCACACTACAGCCAGGGCGCCCCTCCCTCAGCTCAAGGATGCTGGGGCCAAACCCAGGGCGTCTTCCTTCAGGCCACACCTACCCAATCCAGCCAGGGCAGAGGCCAGGTCCCTGGTGGCAGGTGATCTGGTCATGGGAGGAAGGCCAGCAGTCTCCAGTGTCTAGCAGCCAGATGGGGCTCAGTTTGCCATCTGTGGCCATTTGCAAAGACCCCAAAGAACCCCTGTTCTGGTTCCCTCTTGCCCTGTGACTATCCTCTCACGCACGCACACACACACACACACACACACACACACACATACACACACACCTCGTGAGACCCGGGATCTGCTCCAGCCCCCCAGTTCCCGAGTCAAACGACCACATCATGCCACGGTGCTTGCTCAGGGGAAGGCACGCTCACTCTGCAGGCCCACCAGGGCCTGGGAGCCCCCACTGAGCCCACAATGCCACGGAAATCCTTGTTGGACCCTCCCTGCCTCCCCAGAGGGGCCTTCCCAGCTGGGAAGAGCTCAGAGCTGACAGCTGCCTCCTGCCATGTCCAGACTCCCCAGAACCTCTGGGGGCTCCGGGCCCTGGAGGGAGTGGGGTGGGACTCTCCTCCCCACTTCCAATCCCCTCCCTCTTTTCACTGTTCCTTTCTATGTATAGCTCCCTAGACCTTTCACTTTTTTAAAAACGCGTTTTGTGTAGAGAATAAGGAACGTGGATCTTTTTATTTTGCGATCCTGGGCCAGCTAGAAACTGGGAGCTGATCGATCTTTTAACTTTTTTCAGTGGCCACATTTTGGTTATCGATGTATCTAGAAGTATGTAAATTAGATTAAATTTCTCTTCTGGAAACACCCCGGGGCAGGCGGCCAGCGTGTGTTTTTCTGTCAAGTGGACAGGCTGGCATCAGCTGGCACTTGGGGCTGGGATCAGGCCACCTCCACCCAGAGCCATCTGTGGCCATTTGCAAAGACCCCAAAGACCCCCTGTTCTGGTTCTCTCTTGGCCCATGAGGTCCTGGGTTTTCCCTTTGGCCACCAAGCCAACCAGACCCAGCTGGGGATGAGCTCAAGTTCCCAGCTTGTTGGCCCTCTATGGCATGGCCTGTGTGGGCTCTGGCCTGCTGGTGAATCGGCTTCTATGTACAGAGGAGAGGAAACAGGGCTTTGGACAGCTGGTCCAGGAAGGTAGCCAGAATGGAAAAGTGATTGAGGCCCAAGAGCTCTCAGAGTCCGGAGCGGACCAGTGAGGGCATAGGGGGCACTGTGGGAGAGGGAGGAGGACACAGCAGCCAGGAGCCTTTAGAGAGCTGGGACTGGCCTGCCCTGCCCTCAAGATATGTGACCTGTTGGGAGATACATGCACTCTGAACCCCAGTAAGAAGGAGAAAGGCAGCTGCTGGCTCCTCTGAGATGTTATTTATTTTCTCGCTCTACAAATGTTTATTGAACATTTCTGAGATTTTAAGAGAATTTGTTGGCTGCTCCTTCTTGTTTATTGCATGTGGTTTTTCAGCTCATCATTTTCACTTAAATGGCCAAGGGCTGGAAAGTCGGAATAACCTTATGGGGTGTAGACAGAGGAGGCCTCCTCAATCCCCAACCCTTTTACCCCAGCCCCCACCATGTACCTGGCTGGGAAGGAGGGCCTAAGAAGCTGTGACAACATGCCTACAGGAATTGTCTTGGCCTGCACGCTAGGCTTTTCTGCTCATGGGAGGTCAGGACACATATCTTGCCTGGTGGAGGAAGGCTTCCACCACTGCTGTCTATCCCACACTGTGGGCGGATGTGTCTGAGATTTTGAAAGCAGGGAGAGTTATCTCTTGGATGATAACTAACTGACCTAAAGACACTTCTTTTATATTTTTACAAATTAGTTTAAAAAGTATAAAAATGATGTAAGCTGAATATAAAAAAAGTTAAAATGGTGCAATAACTTACAAAGTAACACGGGAAGCCCTTCCTCACGCACAATTGTGTTGTGCTAGCTGTGTGAGTCCTTGAAAGGGTCACATATAGTTCTTATAACAGAGAGATCTTTTCCTAAAACTGAGCACATCCCAAGCATATCCCTTAAGTCATTCTGACTTTCTCGGAGACAGACAGTGGAATGTTAACATAATCATCAAAGGAAGGTAAAATGATGGCTGTGGTATGTGCTAGGAAGAAAGCTCCCCAAGAGAAGTATCCAGGGTACTGCTTTAGAGGACAGGCAGGCAAGTGTCCCTGAGGATGACACAAATGAGCCAAGCCCCAAAGCTGGAATGCACATTAAGCAGAGTTCACATATGGAGTTTCTCAGTACCTCCTAAGCCTTGTCCCATGTGGCAGCAAGTTCTGTAGAAGCCTCATTTGTAGAGAGAGGAGGAATTTTACTAAAATTTTATGGAGAATTCCAACCCTACAATGAAGCCTTCATCTATTTATCAATTATTAACTCATGACCAATCTCTTCAGGTATAAAATCTTTGCCTCCTCCTCCTCCTCCATCATCTGAAAAAAGTATAACAGTCATAATTGTGTAGCTTGATGAATTTTCACAAACACATGTTAAGTACCATTTTTAGTGTCTGCTGCTCTGCTAATAATGTCTTAGAAGTTATGAGATGTCTCTGACACTGGATTGCACATATCCAGCGAGAGTGCTGAAAACAGGGCTGGAACCTGGCAGGGCCACTGCAGGATCTCTAAAGTCCAGAATGACCAAGATTTTAGAGGGGTCGTCCCAGCTTTAACACTTAATGTCCAAGGACCTTGAGCAAGTCATGAATTCCAAGTCTTGGTTTTCTTATCTTTTAAATGAGAATTTTAAAAAAACAAGGTCCTTTCAGGTGTGAGGGAACTTTTAAGATGATAATACATTTATTACATATATAATATAAACATGCTATATAAATATATTTGATGTAGTTAATGTAACCACTGATAACAAAACGTAACATTTTTTAGTACACCCGGCGGTGAACTGATTGCTTTACATATATCATGTTTGAACCTGTGCCCAACATCTTGCTTGGCGCTTAGTTGTAATTTTCATTCCAATATGGTTTTACTGTGCTCGTTTTGGAGCTGAAGGCCAGAGACGTTAGAAATTTAGCCTTGGTTGGCACAGTACCCCAGTGGCACAGCGGGGATTGGAGCGGTGCCCTGCACTGTAGACCCGGCTCCCTCTGGTGGGCTTCCAGGGTTACAGAGCCTCCACCCGCCAGGCTTTACTTGAGCCTCAGGTCTTTCCGTAGTGTATAGCCCCGCCTCCCCGAACTCTACAGGTCTCCACCTCCAGACCGGCTTATCTTCGCCAATCAGCGCGGGCCTGAAATAACGGAAGGCGGGAACAGGGTGGGGCTCCCGTTAGATTGGCAACAGCCTCAGTCATTGGTATGAGGATACCTTGAGATAGACAGCTTGATGGCCCAATAGACGTGTAGTCAGCCTGGAGTGAGCCAATGCGGTTGGGAGGCGGGGCTCGGTTGTGAGTAGAAAGAGCCGGGGGGATTGTCACGGTATATCCGCGTCAGACGTGGGGGAATCTGCCGCAGTTCTCAGGTGTAGTGTTCGCCCCTGCCATGAGCTACACAGGTGAGCCCGGCAGGGTCAGGAGTTAGGCTCCATGTAGGGAGGGACCGGGACGTGCTAAGGCCGCGTCTGACTTGCCCGCGCTTTGCCAGGGGCTGGGTACTGCTCTCTGCGGTCACAAAATGGCGCCGCGGACGGGTACCCTCAAGCATTGGCTCTTCAGTTCTCTGTGCTTGCACCCTCGTATCCCGGCTCCCGGCCGTCCGAGGTTGTGGTTCCTGTCGCTCGCGTCCGCAGACTCCGGTCTCGGCGCCGGAGGTCTTTTCTCCCACCACCTCCGCCCCTGGCCTGGCCTTTTCGGACCTCGAAGCTTCAGGTCGCCCTTTCTCAGGCTTCGGCCCTTCTGATCAGTCAGCGGGGTCGGCTGCCGTGGCCATTGCCGCACCCTCCCCCGCGCAGTTTCCCTGCAAGATACCGCAGCCCCTCCCGCCGGGTGACGGCCCCCGGGCTGGGAGAGGCCGCAGGCCCCGGGGCGAGGAATAAATGTTTGAAGGGTTTGGGCTGAGCGGGGTACCTTGGTTCCTGAGGGGCTGGGGCTGAGCCTGAGTCTTGGGTGCAGTGGCTCGTTTCCATGGTGATTCATTCACCATCTGTCAGATTTATCATGTCAGGTGCTGAATAGGCACTGGAATACTGGCAAGAATTCCTCAAGCTGCTTATACGACGGGGCAGACCACAGCAAGCAAACGAATGTGAGATATATTCTGGGGTGGTCAGTAACTCGAGGGGGTTGTTCTATTACATGGGGTAGTTAGAGGCCTCTAAAGAGATGACGACATTCAAGCAGAGACCTGAATAAAGTAAGGGATTTAAGAATAAATGGCCCAGGGAGCTCTTGACATAAAGGCCCAGGTGCAGGAGCTGCCTGGCTCCTTATAAGTTCTGCCAGGGAGGCCAGTGGACTTGAGCAAAGGGGAGGGTGGATGATGAGATCAGAGAGGGGGGCCTGGGATATGCTTGGGCAATGGTAAATCATTTCTGGATGAACTGGACTGCTGGGTTTGTCTTGGTAGTAACCAATGAGGCTGCTCAACCAGGAGCCATAAACTAGGCCTCCCCCTTTGAGGGGCATATTAGGCTGAGTATATGTGGTTGCCTGGTAACCAGCATTCTACTCTAGAATGTTAGAGACTAAGAATGGAACCTGAGCCTCTGGGACTCCTCTGTAGACTGCTTTATGTTGGCCTAGCCAAGGAGATGGTGCCAGGCCTCCCTCCTCTGGTACCCAGGTCAGGAGCTTGGCAAGAACCTTAGGCAGTCATCCCTTAGCCCTGTGGTTCTCAACCAGGGCTGATTCTACCCCCAGGGAACATTTAGCAATGTGTGGAGACATTTTTGGTTGTCATGTCTAGTGGAAGTGGTGCTACTGTCATTCAGTGTATAGAGACCAGGAATGCTGCTAAATATCGTACAGTGCACAAGATGGATCCCCACCACAAAGAATGACCTGGCTTGGAAATCAGTAATGCCAAGATTGGGCAACCCTATCCTAGCATTTCTGTAGCTTTCCTTGATCAGGAGAAAAGTCAGTAAGGTTGTTACTGACAGCTCTGTAATTGAGATATAATCTTTTTCACCAAGTCTTACTGAGACCTGGAAGACAGTTTTGTGGTGGTTAGGGGCAAGACTGCTGAAGAAACCAGAGCATGAATGGTTAGGTGCTGTAGGGAACTTAAAAATGGAGCATTTATATTTATAGACAAGGAAACTGAGTTGTTACTAATGGCCAAGTCTGAATTTTAACTCCAGATTTTGTAGGCTGTAATTCTGGGTTTGAGTGGGTACCGAGTTAGTGAAGCTAATGAGGTAATGATTAGTTTTTCCTTGATCTTTTTTTAAAAATACTTTTTTATTGATTTCAGATAGAGGAATGGAGAGGGAGAGTGAGAGAGAAACATCAGTAATGAGAATCGTTGATCAGCTGCCTCTTGCTGGGCATGTGCCCTGACCGGGAATCGAACCAAGATCTGAATCATAGGTCCATGCTCAACAGCTGAGCCACGCAGGCCGGCAGTTTTTCCTTGATCTTGATCAACTGAAGACCACAATAGCTTTAAAATATCTTTCACTTATTATTTATTTATTTATTTATTTATTTAAATATCTTCCACTTTTAAAAAGCTGACCACTAAAGTCAAAGGCATTTTAATCATACCTCAGACAACTGTTTTTCCTTTAAGAAGTTCTGGAGGCCTTGAAACAAATGTTACCCTTATTATTTATAGAATGTGATTAAAATAATTTATCTTTCTGATAACTTGTCCAGCTTTTGAACTTAACTTAGTTTATGTGTACTTGGAAAAGGAGTCTTCATCTCTGGCACTGAGGGGATAGATGAAAGCAGTGGAAACACAGGGCAGAAGAATCCAGAATCAGACCTTAAAACAAAGGTCTTAAATGCTACCAATTTTTTTAATAGGGGCATTTAATTATCTCACACTGTGTGTTAGGAACACACAAGTGGTTTAGCTGGATGGTTCTGGCTTGGGATCTCTTATGAGGTTACATTTTGGATGTTAGTCTGGATTCAAGTTATCTGAAGGCTTGACTGTTGCTGAAGGACTCACTTCCAAGGTCACAAACTCACATGGCTGGTATTTAAATAAAAAGTAAAATAAGCAAGTTTTTGGTCTGGTGACCAACTAGAGCTTGGCACAGGCTCTGGTTGGTATATCAGACAAAGAAAGGAATGATTTATGAACCTGAAAAGAAAGAATTTACTCCAATTAGAGCATAACTGACTAATGAAAGTCCTGCCTTGGAGACAGTATTGTGGAACAGAATGTTAAAATGTGGGCAGGACAGAACTAGAGCAGAGGTTGCCATTGAGCTCTTAAGGTTGTATAGATTCTTTCCTTTTTCCCAGGGAAGAAAGAGCCTGGGCTCCTCTCTCCTGAATAGACATAGAGCTTTTGCTCTGCAGCTTTCTTACTGTGTTCCAGTATGTATTCCTGTCAGCCTGTGATAGGTTCCAGTTGCAGCTGCAGTACTTACAAACCACATTACCTAAAGTCTGGTGCCGTTTTGCTGGTGGCTCAATTGCTGAACAGACAGGTTTCCCAGAGCTACTTGAACAAACAGTGTAGAAAACAGACATGTAGGGTACTTTTTTACACTTGTGAGGCTTCCGCACAGATGAACCACATGAAGAATGCTTTCAGTGTTTCTGAATGCTTAGAATTTAGACATCTCTGGGGAAGCGACTGGGTCCCTGGAAAGAATCCATTAGAATGTGCCCTCTTTAATTATGGAAGGTTAAAAAGTTTGGGTTTGAATACTTTGGGCTTTCTTCTTCTCTAGTATCTCTTCTCAGTTCCCTCTTCTGAAAATTAAAAGTGTGGGTCCATGGATCCTTATTTGAAACCCTTGGCACTGGGTGTGTTTTAGAATTCTAGCTTGAGAGAAGGACATTCCACAGTACCCATACCGGATATGGGCTAGCACCCAATAATTTAACACAGTATTTCTGTACCAAGTGGGGTAAAGAAAGACTGTAATTGTCCTCAGGTCACTTTTGCCACAAAACGAGTGTTGTACCACATTTGAGGAGAACACTTTGCAGACCTTTTTGGACTATTGGACTGCAGATTAAGGGATCTTGGCCCTCTCCCTTTTGATGACTGTGGTGAGGACGAAATGAAATAATGCAGATAAAGCTCTTAGCATCCTGTGGGGGAAATACTTGTTCATGTTGGCTGCTGTTGCTGTGGTCTTACAAGATGACCTAGAGAAACTGTCAACAAATATGTGAATGCTCATCCTAGAAAGGCACTTGGTGTAAGCTTTTGTTATTGGAGGTGCTGGCTTTTTTTGTTCTTGTTAATCCTCATCGGGGACATTTTTTCCCACTGACTTTTAGAGAGAGTGGAAGGGAGGGGGAGAGAGAGAGACAGAGACAGAGACATTGATGTAAGAGAGACACATTGATTAGTTGCTTCCTGCATGTGCCCCAACCGGGGCCGGGGATTGAACCTGCAATCCAGGTATGTGCCCTTGACCAGGAATCGAACCTGCGATCCTTTGGTTTGCGGGTCGACACTCTAACCACTGAGCAACACAGGCGAGAGCTGGCTTTTATTTTTAGCTCATGAGTTGGCTCTGATGGGAATAGGCAAATATTGCCTCTCTGGTATCTGTCATAATTTCAGTGCTATGGGTAAATCATTAAAATTTTAATGCAATTTTAAAGATAGTATTAGAACTCATCACAGCTCTCAATAAGCATTTAAGAGCAGTAGTTTCTGGTAGAGGTTCAAGTTTTCCTTGATTCTAATTCATTTTAAGTTGTGAAATAATTTGAGAGTTGAGAAAATAGGAAATGTTATGTATATTAAGTGTAATATTTATTCCATATAAACATGCTATAACCCAAGTAATTACATTTAAGAGGTAATCGTAATACATCCATTTTTATGGGAAAACTAAAAATACAAAACAGTTTTAGTTTCAGATTTGGGGGAAGGGGAGGAGTATTATTTGTCTTAACATTGTTCAAAAACAACCCTGTCCTTGTTTGAGTTGGAGGTGGCTCACCTCCAATAATCAGTGGTTAGATGTTTGATATAAGTACTTTTCTCATTAAACCGAATGATAATTTGGGTACTCATCTATCAAAATGGTTTAAAGTATTTGAAAATTTTTATCCAGTTCTTCTGGTGTAGCAAGGTAAACATAGCCTGCCTTTTCGTTGGTTCGTATGTTCTGGAGATGAAATTAAAGTGTTCAGAAACTAGAGTTTAGGCTTTCCAGTGAAGGGAGGGCATGCCAGTCTATACTAAAGTGCAGTCTTAGGTCATGGGCAGATGGTTTATTTGGGGAAATTAACTACACTGTGCATATCTTTAGGCTTTGTCCAGGGATCTGAAACCACTTTGCAGTCAACGTACTCAGACACGAGTGTTCAGCCCACCTGTGATTATGGTAAGTGCGGGCCCCTGGGAACCAGAGGGTGAGTGCTCTGCCTTCTCCTAGTACCAGAGCAGTCTGGTCTTTTATTAGTTGCCTTTGGCCTTCCTGTCTCCCTGTCTTGCTTTTCTAAATCTAAACTTGTATAAAATGGTGTGGTGGGGTAGTAGAGTAGCTCCCCCCTTGGAGGCAATTATGGGAGAGATGTCTGTGTTGTTGAACAAGTTGGAAATCTTGGGCTGGAAACGATTGGTTCCTTTGACCCTTTAACATTTTGTTAGAAGTCTGTGACAAAGGTCTGGCTTCAGAAAATCTTCTTGAGTATCTGGGAAGGATAGTGGTCCATCAAAGTCCAAAGGATTGGTATGAGCAGAGATCAAGCCATTAACTTAGCCCCAAGGTAGAGTATGGGTCCACTGTGCCAGGCTGGCTGCCTGTCTGAATCTAGCGAGCTTTTAAAGATGTCAGGCCATCTCAGGCCAGGCAGCTCCTCCAACATAGGGTTGAGGGAAAATCTCTGATTGATTTCTCAAGTGTGGACAGACATACTAAATCTAATTCAGAAGTAGCCACCTGACAGGGTCTGTAGATATTCATTCTGTCAGCATGCTTTGGCAGCTAAAACTACCAATAGAGCTTGTCTTTCCGTGGCCTGTGACCCTAGGTGTCTCTTGACAAGGAGCCCTCTTTGGAATTAATAAGGATACTGCCTTGGTTGCTGAAGTGGGTAGTTTTACTACCAAGGTCTGGGGAAAGACTGAGCCTACATGGTGGCATTCCTTCAGGAGTCACTGAGTAAATGGATATAAGTAAGCTACCTGAGTATTAGCAGCTAGTCCATGCAGGAGAGGGAGACTTAAAATGTTTTGAAATTGAATAAGGAGTTATCAGGTATTTCATAAATGAGGATAAACTTGCCTCACCTGTACTAATCAAACGTAGTACCAAATTGCACATCTTTTTTGAATTGTTTTCCTCTGGTGTACATATTCTGAATATAAGCATTTTATCAGATGTGCCATTTGCAAGTGTGTTCTCCCAGACTGTGGCTTGTCTCTATTCTCTTGTCAGTGTCTTTTGAAGAACACAAGTTCTTCATTTTGATGAAGTCCAATTTAGCAGTCTTTAATAGATTGTGATTTTGGAATCACAAGAAATGTATGCCTAACCCAAGGTTACAAAAATATTCTTCAAAGTTTTCTTTTTTTAGTATGTTTTTATTAATTTTAGAGAGGGGGAGAGAGAGAAAGATAAGCATTGACGTGAGAGAGAAACATTGATTGGTTGCGTCCCATATGTACCTGGACCAGGGATTGAACCCGCAACCTAGGTATCTGCCTTTGACTGAGAAACAAACCTGTGACTTTCTAGGCACGGGATGATGCTCCAGCCAACTAAGCCACACCAGCCAGGGCTCTGTTTTCTTTTAGGTGCTTCATAGTTTTATGTTTTACATTTATTTTGTGATCAATTTTGAGTTAATATTTCTGCAAGGTGTGTAGTATAGCTCAAGATCGCTTTTTATCTTTGTTGAAAACTAATTGAGCATATATGCATGGGTCTGTAACTGGACTCTAATTCTGTTCCATTGATTTATGTATCTAAATTTCCTCCAGTACCACACTGTCTTGTTTTTCTAGAAATGACTTGGATATCCTAGTTCCTTTGCTTTTGCATATAAAATTTAGAATCAGTTTATCCATTTTTGTAAAAATTCCTGATGAGATTTTGAGTAGGATGCTCTTGAATTGGTAGATTAGTTTGGGAGAATTAACATCTTAACAATATTAAGTCTTCCAATCCATAATACCCCATTTATTTAGACCTTAGTTTTCTTTCTTTTTTTTCTTTCTTTTTTCTCTTTTTTTGTTTTCAATCCTCACCCGAGGATATTTTTTCCATTGTGCCCTGACCGAGGCTGAGGATTGAGCCTGTAACTGAGGTATGTGCCTTTTTCCAGAATTGAACCTGGGACCCTTCAGTCTGTGGGCCAATGCTCTAACCACTGAGCGAGCTGGTTGGCTGGGGGGGAACCTTCGATTTCTTTCACTAGTTCCAACACAGAGATCGTTCACATATTTTGTTATGTTTACATTTAAGTATTTCTTAGTGCTAAGGTAAATGGTAGTTTTAAAATTTTCATTTTTCAGTTGTTCATTGCTAATATGTAGAAACTGGGTTGATTTTTGTATATTGACTTTGTAGTAAACCTTGCAAAGCTCACTTTTTCCAGTAACTCTTGTAGATTGCCTGAGATTTTTTTTTAATGTAGACAATTGATGTTGTGAAAGTATAGGGACAGTTTTATTTTTCCTTCTGGCTTAAATTGCAAGAACAGTATAACAACATTTATTTATTTATTTATTTATTTATTTATTTTTCCTTTTTAATTCTTACCTGAGGATATTTTTCCCATTGCTTTTCAGAGAGAGTGGAGGTGGGGGAGAGAAACATTGATGTGAGAGAGACACATCAGTTGGTCACCTCTCACTCGTGCGCCAACTAGGGCCGGGGATTGAGCCTGCAACTGAGGTACATGCCCTTGGCTGGAATCAAACCTGGGACCCTTCAGTCCTTGGGCCAACACTCTAACCACTGAGCCAAACCAGCTAGGGCACAATGTAACAGCATTTAAATAACGTTTTTAAAAACAGTCAACCAAGATCCCACCATTTTAATATTTAACTTTTGTCAGCATACCTATCTTAGGTAGTTGAGTAATTTATTCAACTACCTAAGCAGGATAGAATTGTTTATCCTGCTTTGTTTTTCTTATTGTAACACATTTCCTTGTCCTACAAAAAGCTTAATAGATTTTTTGATGCCTACATGAGAGATTTCACTGAGTATGTATTTTTGCTCTATAAGTATTGCTTACTGTTACCATTTCCTTCTCTTTTGTTTGTTCCTTTGGGGAGAAAAAAGTCCTTAAAATTCTCTTTGTTAACAATGGTCTTACCTTTCTGGGGATGGAAATAAGTTTGGATGTTCTTTTAGAAGGGGCAAGTCAGGGGAGGAGGATTGTCTCCAAATACCTGGGGAGCCCATCAGGGAGTCTGGGTTGCTCCAGGCATAGCAAATAGTGCTTGTTCTGAGCCCATTGTAGCAGCCAGCAGTCTGTGCTTGTATTCATAGAGTCAGTGCCCACTCCTCCTTCCTTCCCTTGTGCTTCCTCACTGTTCTGGTGCGTCCTCAGCAGGTGAATCCCAGGAAGCCATATTCTGTCCTCACAAGCATAGCCCCAATGGATTTGCCTTGACTCCTAGTCCTGACTTCTTTTGTGAATAGTGTCTACTGTCCCTGGTGCAAACAGCCACATGGCCAGGCCCTTGTAGCTGCCAGGGTTAAGTGCATTATTCCTTGTGTGGCTGTGCCAGCCTTTCTTCTTACCAGTCACTTATTGTATGATTTCCCACTCCTGACTGTCCATTGCTACTCACTGGTTAGTAGTGTCTCTCTCCTTTAACATGCACTGCTCTGAGCGGTGCCCAGATCTGCCAGTCTCTGCTCTTTGTGCTCAGGATGATAGTTGTTGAATAAATGAATGCATGAGAAGCCTCTGCTTCGGTTTCCCCAGATGAAGAGGAATTTTGCTTTATGAACTCTCTCATGCTCACATTCATTAAATGTAGTGGTTATCTAAAGTCCCTCACTGGTTTTTGACGTCTCCCCATTCTGTTTGTGCACTGAATTGAGTTGGACCTTGACCCATCCTTTGTTCTCCCTGGTTCATCTTCTCATTGCGTGTGTTCTTGCTCCACTAAGGCTGGATTCTGCCGTTCATTATGATGCCATCTCACTAAATTTTGGTCCTGCCCTGGAATGAGCATGGCCTGTCTGCAGGGCAGAGAGAACCAGAAGTAGGAGATGACTCTGGGCTGTCACCAGAGATATTGGGAAGGTGGGACATCTGTTCTCATGGACGACTCTGAGGAGGAAGCATGTTTGCTTGACTCACTTGGCTTCATACTTTGTCAGTTCTAAGTGGCTTTGTGTTCCTGAAGGAATTAATTTTTCTCATGTACTGTGATAAACTCCAGAACATTATTTAGTTTATAATCCAGATTGGAGTTGTGTCTTGTCCTTCCCTCTGCTGATATGTTCCAGCACAACACAGTCACACAGTTGAAGGATTTGATGGCCCTTCCAGTTAAGGCAGACATTTGAGGGACTAGGGTGGTAAGTTTCTCTACTCCAGATGGCTTTGTTGAGCACTTTGAGTGTGACATGACTTTAGTGTGGATGTGGACTCGTTGCTAAGCTTCTTGTACAGCAGAGTCTATGTGAGGCACTGAGAACCATTCTCCTTTTCCTCTGACTGGTACTTAGCCAGGAGTGGGGTAATCTTCTAATTTTGGCTCCTTAAGGGAGTATAGGACGCAAATTCCTTAGCTGAGAGTATTTTGAAGGGGGGACTCCTTGAATAGCAGATGGCCAGAGCCACGGAAGGTGGAGCACCAGGACAGCGAGTCGCCTGGATCATTTATGTGGTGCTGTCAAGCTTCAGGCTGCTCAGTTAAGATTAGGTTAAGTCTCCTGCAGCTAGTCAGATACTAGAATTCATTGTCTTCATTTGTTCCTGAATTAAACTCTCATTGTATTGTAAGATGTAATTACCCCTTTACTTTTTGTAGGATATGGAACTTGGAACTCTGGGACAAACAGAGGCAAGTATCATTTCCATGATCGCTGTCCTCTCCCTTGGGATTGAACTGGTTGTATGTTTCTGCTTGTTGGGCCTTTGGGGGCTCTGGGCCAGCTACTCCTTCACAGGACTCCTCAAGTGGTTAGTGTCCCCAGATTGTCTCTGTAACAGAAAATATCCTTGTCTCTGTGCTTGTTTCTCTGTCTCTGCCTCTCTTCTCCCTGCCCTTGCCATCTCCATCTCTCTATCTCCTTCGTTGCAGGCTACGAGAACTATGGTTATGGCTATGGCTATGGCCAGGATAACACCAACTATGGGTACGGTATGGCCGCTTCAAACTCTTGGGAAATGCCTAGCTCTGACACAAACGCAAACCCTAGTGCTGTGGGTAGCACCAGTGCCGATTCCGTTTTGTCCAGAATTAACCAGCGCTTAGATATGGTGCCGCACTTGGAGACAGACATGATACAAGGAGGCGTGTACAGCTCAGGTGGAGAAAGGTGAGTGGGTGCCTGCCTAGGGGCTGAGTCTCTGCAGGGGCACTCTCACCTGCTGCCTGCTGGCTTCTCCTTCTCTGAACCACCTCCATGTCTGCCTCCTCCCTCCTTGCTCTGTTGCTGGGGCTCCCAGAGACTCTGTTGGGGTCCAGTGCACTGTCTATCTCTGGCTTTGCCCCCCTACCTACCTCCAGCCCTACTGCCTGGTGGCCAGCCTCCCCCCAGCTTGTAGGGGAAAGGACAACTTTGGACTCCGCTGATTTTACTGTACACTTAGGAGCAGAGTGTTAAGTGGCCCTTCCCTCTGGAGACAGCCAGTTGGAGTTCACATGAGACTTTGCATCCTACCTGTTGTCAGGGCAGGACAGATGGGATTGAGTGTGAAGAGTTAGATGATCCTTTGAGGCTCACCACAGTGGGCTGGGCCCCACATAAGGAACAGGGCAGATGGGGATACTTCTGGCTGTTCTTTAGTGCCTGACAAGACATGTACCTGTTGAGCCTTGGAAGCAGCTTATTAAGAACTGTCCCTGTCCTTATTCTCCAGGTGGGGAACATGAGGCACAGGCAGGTCACACCCTTGTCCGAAGGTGCCCAGGAATAAGTGGTAGAGCTGGGCCTGGCACCCAGACCTGCCCTACTCCACAGCATCATGCTGTGGACATTTGTTACTATCTTAACTGGTGCTGGCTCAAGAATTCTTGGACCCTAGCAAGAGGTTTCATTGAGGGAGGCACATGCATTTCTAGCACAATGGCTCCAGCTGACAGATGGGGGAGAGCAGAAAGTAAGGAGGGGCCTGGCTGGGCACTGGTGGGGTCAAGTGAGAATCCCAGGGCCACTGGGAGGCAGAAGGACTTGCTTGCATGGGCTATGTAGCAAGTGAAAACTATGGGAGAAACCTCAGGCACACCCCTTGCCCTCATGTCTGACAGCCACGGTGCTTGGAGCTGAGGTTGCCAAAAGCAGGATTCTTGTCTTGTGGACCCTGTGCTGCTGCCTGTGTACCATCTTGCCATGGCCTGGAGCCAGGGAGCAGGGATGAGGGATGGAGTGGCAGCTGGGTAGCACTGGCCATTTCCTGTGCCTGTTAGATGAGTGGGGTCTGGACCTATGGGGCAGTGGACTGCAGCCACAGTTAGAATGGCTCTCAGTGGTGTCCTGTCAACTCCCATGGGCGGTTTGACCTACCTTCCCTGTTGCTATGTAGGGTTCAGTGCCCCAACCTTCCCCCCACTCCCACCCCTGGGCTCCAGGTTGATGTAATAGAGCATTTTCTTCTAGTCCTTGGGCAAGCTCAAAGTGTTTTTCATGGGAAACACTCTCCGTTTTATCCTCCCTTCTCCTTTTGGGTAATGAGGAGCTTTGGAGGGTTTTGGGGGTTCCCCCAGACATGAGGAATGAGATCACAGGTTTTTTATGGGGGTTATCAGCCCATTGGACAGGCAGTTCATGTGCTGGAGGATGTTGGGATGCTTGGCTCTGCCTCACCCAAGGAGCAACCTTGGGCGTTGTGGCTAAGTGCATATGCTTCCAAAGGGTTAAGGGCTATGGGGTGTCTCTGCCCTTGAGACCAACTCCACCTGTCATCAGTCCTTAGGGTCCCCAGGCTGGTGAGTGTCCACATGCGGGCTTGGGGATACCAGCTGAGGGCCCCTTCCTACTTCTAAAACTCTGCTCATGAGAAGCCTTTTACCTGGGATTTCTGAACATTGAGCCTCTGCAGCAGGGTGGGTAGGTGCTGGAGGGAGGTTTGGGGGAAGGCAAAGGCGATAGGACCTAAAGCACTCCCTGATGCTTGCCACCTGCCTCTGCAGATATGATTCCTACGAGGCCTGTGACTCCAGGGCTGTCCTGAGTGAGCGTGACCTTTACCGGTCGGGCTACGATTATGGCGAACTTGACCCTGAGATGGAAATGGCCTACGAGGGCCAGTACGATGCCTACCGAGACCAGTTTCGCATGCGTGCTGGAGACACCTTTGGTCCACGGGCTCAGGGCTGGGCCCGGGACTCCCGGAGTAGCCGGCCAATGGCTTCAGGCTATGGGCGTATGTGGGAAGACCCCATGGGGGCCCGGGGCCAGTGCATGCCTGGTGCCTCCCGGCTGCCCTCCCTCTTCTCCCAGAACATTATCCCGGAGTATGGCATGTTCCAGGGCATGCGTGGTGGGGGTGCCTTCCCAGGCGGCTCCCGCTTTGGCTTCGGGTTTGGTAATGGCATGAAGCAGATGAGGCGGACCTGGAAAACCTGGACCACAGCTGACTTCCGGGTGAGTGGAGGAGGCCTTCCCTCCTGGCTCTTGACTGGGTGGAGCAAGTGGTCTGGAGCCACCTACCCTGACCCTGCTCCCTCTTTCTGACCTAGACCAAAAAGAAGAAGAGAAAGCAGAGTGGCAGTCCTGATGAGCCAGACAGCAAAGCCTCCCGAACTGACTGCTCAGACAACAGTGACTCAGACAATGGTGAGCAAGGGCACTGGCTGCTGCCCCTGCCCCCTACCTCCTGCCCCCTGGGGCTCCTGGGCTGAGCATGCCTCCTCTTCCAGATGAGGGCACCGAGGGGGAAGCTGCGGATGGCACTGAAGGTGCAGATGCTATGGAAAAGGGCTCCAGAGCGGTAAGTGGCTCCTGCCCTGTGTGCTCTGTCTGCAGTGAAGAGTGGGCTCCCTGAGCCCCTGAGCCAGAGAGCAGGGCTTTCACAGGCTGGCCGGAGGCAGCTTTGCACACATGCATGAGCAGCACAGGGAGACAGGGAGCTCTGGTAGAGTGAGCAAGGCTGCGGGAAGGCTGTCCAGCCAGAGGCAGAATGAGCCCTCAGTGCAAGGGCTGTGGGGAATGTGTGAGGCACCTGGCCCAGTGCCTGGCACATAGTCGGCCTTGTCATTTAGAGTCATTATAAACAACTACATATGCTTGACATTGGATTTTTGAAATTGTGTCTTAGGAAGGAGAAGATGAAGAGGGAAAAGAGGAGGGGAAGGAAGACGGCAAAGAGGATGCAGACAAAGGTAAGTGTTCTGACTGGCCTGGATGTTGGGATGGCTCTTCCAGGCATTCATGGTGGGAGGCATCCAGCTGAGGGCAGGGATGTGGCAGAAATGTGACCAGCTTGGGCCTTCCCTTGTGGGGCTGGCAGGTAGCTCCTCTTCCTCTGCCTCTTTACACTCTGTCCCTGTTCTTCCCAGACAGAGGCTGTGGGTGGTAATTGGTTTAGACTTCAGGTGGCGGCAGCAAGCAAAAGTATGGGTGAACCCCAGGCACATACCCTGCCCTCCATCCCTCAGTAACATGAAGTCCAAGCCCTAAATGGCTGGTTTCTGAGCTGGAATCCTTGGTGAAGTTTTTACGGCTCTGGTTTGTGTGTCCTCTCCCTTAGTGCATCTCCAGCCTCTGTGTTGGGAGTCTGTGTTCCCCTACCCAAGTGATGAGTGCCAGCAGGTACCTAATAGTAAATCCAGCCTCAGCCCACTATTGCCGTAGTGCCCAATTTGGGGGTGGGCAGGGCCATGTGAGCTTTGGGGTCTTTGCCCCTGGGGGTTACACTTAGGCCCCAGCCACAGCCTCCCTGCATCCCACCACCTAGGCCTTCCCCACCAAGACAGCCTCTCTCTGCCTCCCTGTGGCCCACTCTGTGGAGTGTGGGTGTCCTGGAGAGTGGTGGGATCAGCACATGTACTCCCCTTTTAAGGCCAAAACCTAGGCCAAAACTCCCGTTCCAGCCCAGGATACCCACCTGCTCCAGGCCAGAGGCCTTGCTCAGATAGCTGCTCTCAGAATGGACCCCTTGGAGTAGACAGCAGGTGATGCAGCTAAAGGCCACAGTGCCTGCCCTGACCTGTTGGAGCCAAGCTGGTAACTGTACCCCTTTGTTCCCATAGGGTCCCTGAGTGCCCAGGATGAGAGTGGACAGACCAAGCGCAAGTTACAGGCAGGCAAGAAGAGCCAGGACAAACAGAAGAAGCGGCAGCGAGACCGCATGGTGGAAAGGTAACCACCTTCCCTCTACCCCTTTGCCTCTGCCTCACAGGAGGGCAGGGCCATAGCTCTGCTGCCTCACCACCCTCTGGCCTCCCTTGGGAGCCGCCACCTGTTCAGCTGTGCATGGACCCTGCTTCCCACCTGGCCCAGCTCCCAAGGCCTGGCTCGTCCCCTGTCCCTCTGTGGCCGCCTGGTGACCACTGGCATCTTTGGCCTGAGACCCGACACTGCTCAGCATCGTTGCCCGGAAGCTCCGGCGCTCGGTTACTCGGCGCAGGAGTCCAGAGGTGCACTGGGGGCCTGATGCCCCTGTGGGAGGGGGCCAGCTCATCAGAGACTCAAGGTCCAAGGCGCCTGTGCCACCCCAGCTAGCTGCCAAGAGGCCACCGCCGTGCCTAGAAGAGATGGCAGCACCTGTGGGCTGTGGCAGCCTCGGGCCTGCCCTCTGCCCTGTCCGCTGGCCCTGTCAAGCCGGGCCTGTCTGCAGCTGAGCCCTTCACGCCCCTTGGTCGGGTCTGTCTGCCCTCAGGGCTCCCGCACTGGCGCTTGCCTCCTCCGCCTCAGACTCTTGCTCTTGCTGGACCTTCCTCAGCCTCGCCGGCGCCTGGCCCCTGGGCTCTCCAGAAAAAGCTGACCCCGTGGCCCAGATAAGGACGTCCGGCAGAGGTAGGGACCCGCCCTGAGGCCTCGGTGGCGGCTGGCCTCCTCCGCCCCTTGCCACGGCGGCCTGCTCCAGCCCAGGCCCCAGACCCCGGGCTTCTGCTGTGAACACCAGGCCCAGACAGAGCACCTCGCTCAGGTGACTCCAGGCTGCCCTCTGGCAGGCCGGGCAGGCGTCCTCCTTCCAGCTCAGACTGGTCTCTTCTTGGAAGAGGAAGATGAGGAAGCAGGTGCCCAGGCCTGCTTGCCTCCCATCCCTCCCGACACCACCCCCAAGCACTCTGAGCAGAGGATGGGCTGGGCCTTTCATTCCCCCAGGCCCCAGGAGGAAGATGCAGCACCTTTTCTGGCCCTGCCTCGGGACTGCGTACTCCACTCTGCACCTCGGGGCCACCTGGCTCACGTCAGGGCATCCTTCCTTCTGGTCCCCATCTGGGCCAAGTACACAAGCTCCTGCCCAGCCTTGGTAGAGAGGCCTTCCGGTTACCTTCCAGTGACTCCTTGCCTGTTGCAGCAGCTGCTGCCTCAGGCTTCAGCAGGCTTCAGCCTCCTGCCTGTGGGAAGGAAGAGCTCTTCCCCTGTCCCCTACGTTGCAGTAACTGCAGCCTGCAGACTTTCTGTCCCTTTGAACCCCGACCCCACTGGTCCCAGCCTGTCCCCCTTCTGGGACTGCACTTCAGAGTCCCGTGAGCAAAGCCTATTTCAGGGCTCGGAGCTGGGTTGGGTGAGGCAGCAGCACTGTTTTATGGGACCCTCAAGGCCTCAACCCCTCATTTCCCTCCTGTGGCAGGATCCAGTTTGTGTGTTCTCTCTGCAAGTACCGGACCTTCTATGAGGATGAGATGGCCAGCCACCTTGACAGCAAGTTCCACAAGGAGCACTTTAAGTATGTAGGCACCAAGCTCCCCAAGCAGACAGCTGACTTTCTGCAGGTGAGCCTTGAAGTAGTACATCTGCTCCTCTCTTAGTCCTCTCAAGACATAGAGCAGCCCACACAAACCTCGGTCTCTCCTTGGTGTCTCTGGCAGGAGTACGTCACCAACAAGACTAAGAAGACAGAGGAGCTCCGAAAAACTGTGGAGGACCTTGATGGTCTGATCCAGCAGATCTATAGAGACCAGGATCTGACACAAGGTGAGGGGGTTCTATCTCACTCCCACTGGCAGGGCCTTTGCTCTCCTCTGGTCATGACTCCTCTCTTCCCCCAGGGAGTGTTTGTGTAAACAGCCTCAGGCTCACATGGAACTCATAGGGTGAAATGAGGAGCTAGTCTGGTGTTTGTCTCAAACTCCTGGGTTTGTCTTAGGCTCCTGGTACCAGTGGTCACTCCCTCCTTTTTCCCCCCACAGAAATTGCCATGGAGCATTTTGTGAAGAAGGTTGAGGCAGCCCACTGTGCAGCCTGTGACCTCTTCATTCCCATGCAGTTTGGGATCATCCAGAAGCACCTCAAGACCATGGATCACAACCGGAATCGCAGGGTGAGTGGCCATCCTGTGGGGAGGGCCTAGGGTTATAACCTGCCTTCCAGTGAGGGGCTGCAAGGGGCAGGTGATATAGACATTTCTAGCCCAGTACAGTCATGGAGAGGAGTGGGAAATGGGGACTCTGCTGGAGAAGGTGGCATCAGAGCTGGACCTTAAGGAGCAAGTGGGCTATGGGATATGGGGACTTCCATGTGCATAGGGGTCAATGGCCAGGTTAGGTTCAGAAACCAAACAGAAATGTACAGTATATGTGTTGCTGGAGGAGGAAGGAAGGAAGGAAGCCCTAACAACTAGAAACCATAGAGGGGTTTGGGAGGGTGATGAAAGATGGTTACTTAAGAACATACCAAAAGTAGTTGGCTTGATAATTTGAATACAATTTAAGTACTGTATATTTAAAAATTCCTGACTGTAGAAATGGATGGAAAGCTTCTAATTATTATTATTTTTTATAATAGCTTTATTGAAATGTAATTCACATACCATACAATCCACCCTTATTTAAGGTACACAATTAAAAAAATTTCTTTTCCAATTACAGTTTACATTAAATATTAGTCTATATTACTTTCAGGTGAACAGCATAGTGATTAGACAGTCATATACTTTACAATGTGTTTCCCCCAATATTTCCAGTATCCACCTGGCACCATACATAGTTATTACAATATTATTGACTTTAATTCCCTATGCTGTACTTTATATCCCTGTGACTATTTTGTAACTACCAATTTGTACTTCTTAATCCCTTTACAATTCAATAGTTTTTAATATATTTACAGTTGTGCAGCCATCTCCACAATCAATCATAGAACATTTTCATCACCTCATAGAGACCCAGACTCTTTATCCATTACGCCCCAACCCCAAATGCTTCCCTGCCTTAGGCAACCACTAATCTAATATGTCTCTGTATATTGGCTTATTGTGGACATTTCATGTAATTGGAATCTCATAATATGTGGTCTTCTGTGATTGGCTTCATCCACTCAGCATAATATTTTCAGGGTTCATCCACATTGTAGCATGTGTCTGAACTTCATTCTTTTGTATGGCCTAAAAATATCCTCTTGTATGGAGACACCACATTTTGGTTTATTCATTTATCAGTTTGGGCATTTGGGTTGGTCCCACCTTTTGTCTATAAGTAATAGTCAATATTGTTACATTTGTGTGCAAGTTTTTATGTGGACATATGTTTTCATTTTTCTGGGGTATGTATCTAGGAGTGAAGTATCTGGGTCAAATAGTAAATCTTTAACTTCTTGAGGAAACTGCCAGACTGTTTTCCAGTGGCTACACCATTTTATATTCCCATCAGCAATGTCAGAAGGTTCTGAGTTATCCACATCTCACCATCATCTGACTTTTTGGTAGTAGCCATGCTAGTCCAGTGGTATGAAGCAGTGGTATCTGTTGTATTTTTTTTTTATCCTCACCAGAGAATATTTTTTCCATTGCTTTTCAGAGAGAGTGGAAGGGGGAGAGGGGGAGAGAGAGAGACAGAGAGACATTGATGTGAGAGAGACACATTGATTGGTTGCCTCCTGCACGGGCTCTGGCTGGGGCCGGGGATGGAGTCTGTAACCAAGGTACGTGCCCTTGACTGGAATCGAATCTGAGACCCTTCTGTCCACGGGCCAATGCTCTAAGCACTAAGCAAACTGGCTAGGGCTCTCTTGTGTTTTTTATTTGCTTTTCCCTGACTAATGATATTGAGCATTTTTTCATAGGGTTTTTAGGCCATTTGTTGATCTTCCTGGAGTTGGAAATGTTTGTTCAGATCCTTTGTTCAGTTTTTAATTGTGTGGTCCTTTTCAGTTTTTTAATATATTCTAGAAACAAGTCCTGTATCAGACATGGGATGTGCAAATATTTTCTCCATTCTGTGGGTTGTTTTTTCACCTTATTTATTGCTTTTGAGAGAGAGAGAAGCAGAGAGGGGGAGAGAGAAACATGAATTTGTTGTTCCACTTATTTATGCGTTTATTCATCGATTTGCTATATGTGCCCTGACCAGGGATCGAACTGTCAACTTTGGCATATCGGGATGATGCTCTAACCAACTGAGCTACCTGGCCAGGGCCTTCTTTAATTTCTTTTAACATTGTTTTATAGTTTTCAGAGTAGAAAAGTTTTGCACTATTTATTGTTGTTAAATTTATTTGTAAGTATTTTATTCTTTTGATACTATTGTAAATGGAATTGTTTTCTTTAATTCTATTTTCAGGTCATTCTTTGCATGTGTATAAAAATACAATTGATTTTTATGTATTTATTTTGTATTCTATAACCTTACTGAACTTGTTTATTAATTCTAAAAGTCTTTTTGGGGGGGTGGTACCAAATTACTTTATTTCAAGAAATATGGTACAAATTAAAGACATAAGTATGAAAGACATAAGTGGATGATTTGGTACAAATCATAGAAAAGGTAAAGTAACTAGCATGCATGTACCTCTTTGTCAACCAGAGAACTCTCACCCCCGTGACTGTGGGAAGCCAGCCTACGGCTTAGCTCTAATCACTGTCTCCTAGGGTATGCTTGTCAAAGAGATACTCTGCCATGCCAGTTTGGTTATGCAGTCACCCAGTTTCTTTGATGGATTTCACCTGCTCATTCAGGTAGTGAGAATGAAGTCACACAAATGAGGGTCATTTTTGTCAGTGCCAATTTGTGCAAATCCAGTTGTGACTGATTTGCACTTGTTTCCAAGTGTAAGACACACTCCATTGCATTCAGCCTATTCTCTCAGTCATCACAGTGTGGTTTCTTGATGTCCTGAAGGAAGATTCGGCCACCTTGTTGATTGTGCAGCTTCATCAGTTTCTCAGCATGTCCCCTCTCCTCATAAGATTGGTGAAAATATTTGGCAAAGTTCTTCAAAGCCACATCATCACAGTCAAAACAGTAAGACACGGACAGGTAGATGTAGGAAGCATAGAGCACCAGGTTGTTTTGGCAGTTAATGGCTGCCTCCGAGACCTGGTGGGAGTTCTGGTACATCTATGAGGTGCACGTGGTCATCATGGTGGGTGGCTAAGGAGAGGCGACTTTGAAACACTAGAGCAGTGGTTGGGCCTTGGGATTGTCTGAGGGCGTGGTGAGGACGTGGCAGAAGGCTGGGATGGGGGTCGAGAGCCAGGTTCCGTCCAAACACTGTTGAAGCAGGAAACCAGAGACTCTTATAATTATATAATTACCTTTATTGTTCTTTCATGTAGATTCACATTACTCTCTGGGATCACTTGCTTTCAGCTTGAAAAACTTCCTTTACTGTTTCTTGTACAGTCTGCTAACAGCAAATTCTCTCAGTTCTTTATTATGGAATGTATTTCACCCTTTTTTTTTTTTTTTTTTTTTGGTTAATCCTCACCTGAGGATATTTTCCATTGATTATCAGAGAGAGTGGAAGGGAGAAGGGGAGGGGGAGAAAGAGAGAAAAATCAGTGTGAGAGAGACACATCAATTGGTTGCCTCCTGCATGCACTCTGGGCTGGGGGTCAAACCTGCAACTCAGATACATTCCCTTGACTGGGAACCAAACCCGCCACCCTCTGGTGCACAGGCTGACGCTCTAACCACTGGGTCACACCAGCCAGGGCTCACCTTCATTTTTGAAAGACAGCTTGGCTGGGCATAGGATTCTTGGTTGACAATTTTTCCTTGAGCATTTTAAATATGTTATCCCACTGCCTTCTGGCCTCATTTCTGATGAGAAGTCAGCTTTTGACTTATTGGGGTTCCTTTTTAAAAAGTGATTCATTTTTCTCTTGCTGCTTTCAGGATTTTACCCGTGTCTTTGTTTGGTTTTCAGTGTTTTTATTATGATGTATCTTTGTGTATCTTTTTTATCTGGAGTTTTGTTAAGCTTCTTGGGTGTGTAAAGTTTTCCATCAGATTTGTGAAGTTTTTAGCCATTATTTCTTCAGATAATTTTTCCACTCCTTTCTCTCTTCTGCTGGTGCTCCCACTATGCATAATTGGGCCATTTAATGGTGTCAAAGGTTGTCTGAGACTGTTCATTTTCTTTCTGTTTTCAGTTATATCATCTCTACCTATCTGTATATTCACTAATTCTGCCTGTTCAAATCTGTTGAGCTCCCCTAGAGAAATTTTCATTTCCATTGTTGTATTTTCTAGCTCCAAGATGTGTATTCATTTTTTTATATCTTTTTATTGATACCTATTTGATGAGACAGCATTCTCATGCCTTTTCCTTCTTCCTGCCCCCCCAAGTCTTATTATTGTATTTGCTTGTCTATTTGTGTAGTTGACTAGTCAGATTATTTTAGTGAAGTCTCTTTCATCCCCACAGTTTGAAGCCCCTGATATTGTGCCTTGGAGGAGGAAGCCTTAGACAAGTGCACAGCCACTTTGGGATAACAGTAGTTTTGACAGGGCTCTCTTTGACTGTTGGCTGATTTCTCTCTTGCTTTCAACAATGCCTTGAGTCATTAAATTGCTCCCCAATCTGATCTAATTAAATCTGGGCTCCTTTACAGTAATCTTTTTTTTTTTTTTAAGGTCATTGTTTGAGCTTTATTCTGAATCCAGGGAGGTTCTTCTTAGCTGTCTGTTCTCTCTGGTAACCCAGCCAGTCAGTGGTTTGGTTTATATTGCTATCAACTCTACCTGTCTCCTTTTAATTGCTTTTCTCTACACTTTTGCTTTTCTCTACACACACCACTGTTTTGAGAGAGCTCTTACTCTTGAATTTCCCCACACTCTTGCAAATGAAGTGTGAGACCCTTTGGGAAGAGATTTGAGAGCTCATTATTTTAAGGCCTTTCTTTCTCCCTGGGGAAAATCTTTTAAGTCTAAATTCTGGAGCTGGGGTAGGGGACAATGGAATACTTCTCTTTGAGCGACTCTGCTGCTTTAGAAGAGATGGGTGGGAGGCAGCTGTAGCCTCTGGTTGTCTTGGTTTGGTTTGCCTCTCCTGGCATGGGACCTCTGCTTTATGAACAAACCAGTATTCTCAGCATGCCATCCCAACTAAGGTCAAGCCTCCATTCCTTGGGGGCTGCATAGAAGAAGGGAGCCCCCACCTCTCTGCTGAACTTGCCTAGAACTTAGCCTCAGTAGCAGTTAGCTAGATGTTGACATCCTGTCACTCCTGGGAAGATACAACCCTTAACTGTGATGAACTGGGTATAGAAGGAGGCCTGGTGGTACTGTCTATAGTGGAGTTTCCATCATGCTGAGCTGCAAGGCAGGGAAGATACAGATCATGTTTTAAACACCACAACTCTCTCTCTACTGAGTTTGAGTAGTTTTTCCTCACTAAATGTTTATTCATTTGCTCTATGTCCTTAGGACCACTTTCAGAGACTTTAAATAGTTTGGTTTTTGTTTTTATTATTTATTTTTGTTAATTCTCACCTGAGGATAACTTTTCCATTGTTGTTTTTTTTTTTTTTTTTTAAGAGAGTGTGTGGTGGGGGCGGGGGGTGGAGAGAAAAACATCTATGTGAGAGAGACACATCAATTGTTTGCCTCCCACACATGCCCCGACTGGGGCCCGGATCAAACCTGCAACCCAGGTACATGCCCTTGACTGGGAATGGAACCCATGACCCTTTGGTGTGCAGGCTGACACTCCAACCACTGAACACCAGCCAGGGCTTGTTTTGTTTTTTAAGTAGTTTTCTTCCGTTTCACTCGGGAGGTCTGCAGAACTTCTCAGACCTGCTGGAAGTCTATTCTCAAATTCATTTTAGGAAGCCTTTTTAACCTTAATTCCAAAAATTTGATAAGGGTAATACTAAGATGAAACTAAATTAGATTATTATTAAAGGATAAAAGTGCTAAATAAAATGTTAGTAATTATCAATCCAGTAGTGATTCAAATGTGTGATATACTATAAGTTTGTTTCTGAATACAAGGATGGTTCAATAAGGAATAAGCAATATCAGTATAAGATACTGGAGATGAAACTTTTTATAAGCAAATAAGAGTATATTCTCAGAAAAGGTGAATGAGTCCAATAAAATGTTCTTAATTTACTGAATTTGGTAACTGGGTTGGGATTCAAGATAACATACAAAAAGTACTCGTTTTTCTCCACTCTTGTAATAACCAGTTAGAAACGTAAACGGGGGGGGGGGAATCTATTCACAATAACCACAAAATGTATGCAATAACTAGGAATGTAGATTTAAGAAGTTATGGGCCCGGCCTGGCGTGGCTCAGCAGTTGAGCAACGGCCTAGGATCCAGGCGATCGGGGTTTGATTCCCGGTCAGGGCACATGCCTGGGTTGTGGACTAGGCAGCCGATCAATGACTCTCATCATTGATGTTTCTATGTCTCTCTCTCCCCCTCCTTTCCTCTCTCTGAAATCAATAAAGATATATTTAAAAAAATGATTAAAAAAATGTTCAAAAAAGATGTTATGGGATCTTAAACTTCAAAGACATGAAATGACCTCAGCGCATGGCAGAACAGACTGTGTTCTTAGGTGGGAGATTTAATAGCAAAACAAAACAAAAAAACAGTACTTCCCACATTAATGTGGACAGTGCAATTCCAGTCAAAGTCCAGGGAAAGATACTGGCTGAAATTATTTCAAAGTTTCATTTGTAGAGGTCAGTTTATACAGAAACAGTATTGAGTTCAGGGTCTTGCTTTAGCAAATACAACTAACTGCAAAGTCACTGCAGTTAAAAACAAGTAAGTGATAATGTGACAGTAATAAAACTAGAACCAGAATAGTCAGTCTAGTGAAAGATCCTAGTGTGTGTTGGAACTTAGTATTTGTCAAAGTCAATACAGTCCCTTATCTGAAACCCTGGGGCCAGATCTTTTTGAATTAATTTTTGGATTTCAGAACAGCTACATGGTATGATCATTAGGATCTGGGAAAGTGCACTGTAAGTTGAACCATCAATAATTCTTCAAGTGACTTATATAAAGTGGGATAAATAAAGATGGCACAAAAACATAATGTCAGCTCATGTTTTGCCACCAGATGAGTTTTGGAGGAAAAGTTTTGGGTTTCAGTTTTGTAGGTAAAGGGTTGTAGACCTCTATGTCAATTCAGTGGGGGAAACTGGTTTATCTTATAAATTTCTGGAAAGGAAAGTTGGTTCCTACCACATACCATATCTTTAAATTCCAGAAATCTTAAATGTAAAAAACAAAAGAACAAAATTTAGAAGATTATTTATTTACCTTGATGTTAAAGGAAGCTTTTCTGAGCAAGCCGGGAAACCCAAACCACATAGAAACCCTGAGCAGGTGGCCAGTGTGCATCTCAGCACTCAGCTTTGCTGGTGGGCAGGAACATGCCATGGGAAGCAGAAAAAATATCCCACAGTGATAACATCTGATCCTCACAGGGAGGCAGGGGAAATGTCATTGTTTTAGTACAGTTGGAGGAAGCATGGTTTACAACTTTTTTGTAAAGTACTCAGGCACTCTGCCTTTGGTGAACCTATTTGGTACAATTAAAAGCACCAGCACAGAATTACAGTGGAACCTCAATTCTCAAACTTAATTTGTTCCGGAAGGCTGTTTGAGACGCCATTTATTCGAAAACCGAATCATCCCCCCCCACATCAGAAATAACGTAAATCGAATTAATTTGTTCCAGACCCACAAATGATTCAGTTTTAACTTTTCTTATATACAGTACATGTCTGATGTACTGTTTCATCTATAAACAAACACTTCCTAAATTTATCAAACCACCTACTAGCCTTAAATGAATCACTAATTGCTAGCGTTTTCAGGAGGTCAGCCTGCAGCATCTTCCCTTTTTCACATCATTGCCTCCCAAATGCTGCACTGGCTAACTGCTTTTCCTTTATCCAAATCAACAACAGTTTTTCTACCTCTTCAATTGCCTGTGATTATTGTTTCTTTCACACCATTAGCAACATTAGCACTCTTGATGGCCTCTTTATGTTTTAATATTGTGCTAATAGTCAATTTCTCACCTGTAACAAAAGCAAAAAACAAACAAAAAACCCACAAAAACATTCACAGAACTATTTCCTGAGATGCTAACAACAGGAGGTTTAATGGTAAACTGACTCCTACTGGCACATTCTCCATTTTGTTGGTGTCCTGAGAGACACTTTTTGTCATGCTGATGTACCAGCATGAAAGGGTTGTCAGGTCAAGACCTGAAGTTTGTTTTCCTTTAAACAACTTGGTCTAGAATCCAATTGTTTGAGATGGGAGACATTGGTTTGAATGTTTGTTTATTCTGGTGCTGTTTGGTTATTGTAGCAGAAATCTAGAAACAATGTAATTGTGCCTCAGTTGGGAGACATTGTGGTGTGTGCATAAGAGTTGGAGAGGAACTGGTCTGTTGTATCCTAATTATGCATCTCTAACATTTCATTTTGAGCATGTATGAGTTCTATTAATATTTTCCCCAAGTGGTAGAGAAAATGTGTAAATAAATAAAAAGGCTAAAACGGGAAGGGAGTAGAAACAAGTGAAACAAGATGTAAAGAGTTGGCTGGGGTTCAGTAGGGGTCCAGCAGGTGGGGTTTCCCCCAACAAAAATGGCTTCATCAGTTCCTTTGTGCTTATGGCTTTATACATGCATTACCTTTGTAATGCTGAAAGTGTGATTTACCTGTACTCTCACCACTGAGGAAATAATCTAGCAGTTTGGGGTAAGTCCTCCCAGACAAAAGATTCTGGCAACTATATGGACAGTCCATCACACATCTTTTATTACTGGGCCAGGGGAGAGATGAGCCCTATTTTAAGGACTGCATGGTGTTCTTTTGAATGTATGATCTGTTTAATTACTTCTCCACTGAAGAACATTTAGGTGCTTTCCAGTTTTTCACTACTGTAACCACTGCATGAATGGTTCCAATTCTTAAACTTAGGATAGATTCCAGGAAGAAATTACTCAAAAATTTTTACTTCTGATACATTCTATCAAACTGCCTTCCAGAAAATATAAGTGAACAGTTGAGCCTCTTTCCAGCAGGGTATAAGTGCCTTTTTGAACCTTACCGTTTGGGTGTGATTCTTCATCCTGGGAATCCTATGGATTAAAAGGATGTTTATCACTTAAATATACTGTTTGACATTTGTATTCCTGCTTTTATATCCTCCCTGTTAATCCTAAAGAGTTCCGTGATTAGGGCAGCTGGCTCTTTGTTATGGAAGGCACATTTGGCTTTTAATAGGTTTTTAAATATGTCCACTGCTTACAGTTTTTATGTAAGTAAATCAGATTTCTGCAATACAGCTGTAAAGACGTGTTACATACAGTAAGTACAGTGTAAAAGAACAGAGCATTTCAGCAATGATAAAATCAGGCCATAACTCCATGCTTGGAGGGTGGCCATACACTTGTACTCAAGGTACACTTACAAACCTATGCAAGGTTGAGGTGTGCAGTGAGGGAGGACCCCTCATCTGGCAAGTGAGGGTCTTTGGGTTCCGGGACAGCCTCTTCAGCCCCTCCCCGCCTGCCCTCCCCACAGCTCATGATGGAGCAGTCTAAGAAGTCCTCGCTCATGGTGGCCCGCAGCATCCTCAACAACAAACTCATCAGCAAGAAGCTGGAGCACTACCTGAAGGTGAGGCGCGGGTATCTGGAGCAGGCCTCGGCTGCATTCCCAACCCCTGGTCCCGGGTCCTCGTCCCCAGCCCTGGTCCCGCGGATCCTTTCTCCCTTTCGCTTCCGTGCCCTTTCCACAGGGCGAGAACCCTTTCACCGACGGCCCGGAGGAGGATAAGGAACAGGAGGAGGCCGAGGGCATCGCCCTGGATGAGGGATCGCTGGTCGAAGAGGCAGGGGGCACAGAGGGTACCGAGAGCACGCCGCAGCAACCCCCGGTGCCCCCAGGGCCAGCCCCGGAGCCCGCGTCCCCTCCGCCGCCCCCGCCCCCGGAGGAAGACGAGGAGGGCGTGCCCCTGCTAGGCGGGGCGCTGCAGCGCCAGATCCGCGGCATCCCCGGCCTCGACGTGGAGGATGACGAGGAGGAAGGCGGTGGGGGTGCCCCGTGACCAGGGTCAGGGTCGGGCAAGGCGCAAGCGACGGAGGCTGGAAGCCGAGCTTAATAAAGTTACCCTTGTCCCACCTCCTGGCTTGTCTCTGTGGGCGGCACCGGCGGCAGGTGGAAGCCTGGACCTCGCTCTGGGGCGCTTGCGCGCGAGATCCGGAGGGGCGGGGATGAGGGCTGCGCCTGCGCGCGGTGTGGTACTGTGCCAGACCTAAACTCCCAGGATGCCGTGAGCGCCGACCTCGACCAACCGCAAGGCCAGCTAGGGAGATGGAGGCGGGCTCACCTTGAAAGCCAGGCAATGGTATCGCTCGGAAGGAGTTAGGTCTGTGTCTGGTCCTCCAGTAGTGGACGGCGGAAGGTGCGTTGAGCGCGTGCCTCTGGTGGCAGCCTAGAAAAAGGGACTGCTGGCGGACCGAGCGGGACATGGAACAGGGCTACGGAGGTTCGTACAGGCAGTTGAGGGCCGTGTGGGGCGGGCAGACACTTCCTGAGTGCGCCGTCGCGCAGAGGGTCGCAGGACTGGGGATTACACCCGAGAGTAGGTACCGCAGCCCGGTCGTATGGAGAGACGGACGGGGTGCGCGCCCGCCGCTCATTGGACTGCGGCGCCGTCGCTTCCGCGGCGCTGCGTGCAGATTGGATGGCCGCGCTTGAGGGGGCGGGCGGAGCTCGGCGTCCAGACGCTGCGGCGGGTTTCAGGGGGTTTCTTGGGCTGTCCAGACGTTTTTCAAGCCTCAGTCCTGACGGGCGGACTGCCTTGTCCATCGCTCCCGCGCTCAGGGGCCCGCCGCCTTCCCCTTCCGAAAACGCCACAAAATGGCGGCGCCGGGGGGCGGAGCCACTGTCCGACCTCGTGGGGCATGGGGTCCTCCCCCCGGGCGGCCACGCCTGTCCTGGAATCCACGGGGCTTGGTTGGGGCCTCCGCGAGGCGCCCGTGGCAAGGGGCGCAGGTCCCGGAATGCGCCTGGGCGGTGCGGGGTCGGAGTCTTCCCCACCAGCTCCGTGGTACAGCGCGGCCGGGCCGGGTGTGGCTTCTGTGGGGCTCAGCCTTGGGGCTCAGCCGTGGATCTGACTCGTGCCGGCGTAGGACGAGACCTTGAGGTCACATGCTGGGTATTTCCTTGTGCAAAGCTGGGAACCTGATGTGCCCCGGGGTGGTGACAGATTGGTGGCTCTCTTTCAGGCAATGCCTTAGGGTAGCCTGGAGGTGCTGGGGGCTGTGCACAAAGGGAATGTGCCCTTTCCCCACTTGAGTTGCAGGGCCTGTGACAGATCGGACTTTCTCGGGGGACCTGCTGTTTATCTCCAAAATCAATTTACTGGGAAGCCTTTGCTCTGTACTGGGAGCCGAGTTTGCCAATTGGGAACAGTTGAGCTTGACTAGGCGCAGGCCCCTATTCAAGTGTATGAGGTTTTAGAAGCAGGTGGTCTGATCTTGGAAGTAGAAGCTAGAGAAGGCGTCTGTCTTGGAAGGTGGCGGCGTTAGCGGGATCCGGGCCGCAGGAATTGCAGAAGCAGAGAGGTTCTGAGATGCATGGGTGTGTCCGGGGTCCTGGGGTGGCTCAGCCCGACTCTCCTGGTCTTTTCTGCAGCCTGACTGGATCTCATCATTCTTTGCCTGCTTTCTGGCCAGATATTTCAGCCAGTAATCCTACCTCATGCAAGCAAGCCCTTAGCTTGAAGAGGTTTCCGACCCGCTGAGCTCTTCCCCCCCCCCCCCCCCCCAAAAAACCACACCTTTCAGGCTCAGTTTAGGTGCTGCAGCTTCCCTAAATCCTTTTGTAGCTTTTCCACCTGGAGTTATTTCCTAGGACTGGCTGCGCGTTGACAGTTGCTCCCTCACCCATATCCCAGTTCCAGGATCTTGGGCAAGTGACTTAGCCTCTGAAGCCTTTACAAGAAAAATAGTACCTATTTCAAGGGGCATTGTGAAATTACCTTAGTAGCATATGCCATTTTGTTAGACCAGTGCCCCACAGTGAAGCAGTCAGTGCCCCACAGTTGGTCACTTGAAGTTAGAAGCACCACTCTGCAGTTCTCTACACAGATATGGAAGCTGTGTGGTGTGGGGAGGATATACGCCTTGCAGAGGGCAAACTTTAGTGGGACTTTGGGTCAGGTACCCTAACCTGAGCCTTAATTCCCTGATCTCTGAATGGCTTTCTGTGAAGCTGGCTAACGTTTGCTTAGTGCCTGTTGTGTATTGGCACACAGTAGACAGTCAGCTAGTGCTTTGGGTTGTTCAAGTAAGGGAGATTGGATATATTCTGTTTCTTAAAGGTAAAGTCATTTGACAGGTGTAAATAGCTGCCGGTGCCCAGCTGTGCCACATCCAGGGTCACAGAGATGAAGAGGGGACAGACAGATGCTATTATTGGGGTCTAGAAGGGGCAGGGGAGCTGCCACAGAGGAGAGCCCAGTCTGATTCTTAGGGCCAGGATGACGCCCTGGGACTTGAAGACCCACCAGAGCATTGGAGGGTTCAAAACCCTATGGAAGCGAGGTCTAGAGAGGCACAGTTATTGTCTCTAAATTCTAAAGTTTCTTCCTAGTTATGGAGCACTTGTGGCTGCTTAGTTGGTGAGCCAAGGAGGGGAATGGGACAGTGTCCTAATGCTGGGCTAGCTGGTGGCTCTTCCTGTGTCATCCTCAGTTATGGGTTGAGGCTTAGACTAAGGTCCCTCAGCAAGGGACAGGCAGAACTGGCCCAAGGCCCATTCCCCTCCCCTTTTTTCTGTTTTGACCTCAGGCAGGTGGAGTGTGATGATGCAATCAGCCAGCTGTGGGATGACCTTTAGGGAGGCAGTGTTGTGGTTATGCTGCCTTGTAAGGCTTACACTGAGCTCCTTTGAGGATATCCCTTTAGGTTCTTCAGAGTACCTCCAAGGCACCTACCTGTTCTCTGGTGTGACACATAAGATGCTAACTCACAGGTCTTCTGTTTGCAGGCTATGGGGCATGGAGTGCTGGACCCACCAACACCCAGGGTAGGTGGGACCTGCTGTGTGGGGAGGCATGGGCTTCTGGGATCCCCGTCCCAAGGCACCAGATTGACAGAGCTATTTCTGAGGCTGCACCCGGGAACAGTGGCCTGTAGCCTGGAGAGGCATATGGGGGGATGGGGGTGCAGCCCAGGGACCAGGAAACCTTCTGTAAAGGGCCAGATAGTAAATTTTTTCGACTTTGCAGGCTACATGATCTTTGTAGTGCAGAAGTCACCACAGATAGTTTATAAACAAATAGATATGTCTGTGTTTCAATATATTTACTGAAGGACACTGACATTTGTATGCCATATAATTTTTCATGTGTCATGAAATAGTCTGTTGTAGCAATTCGTTATCTTAATCTAAGTAAATAGCTAAGCTGAGTGTATAACCAAACACTTTTTAAATTAATGGACTTTATTTCTTAGTAGTTTTAGATTTATAAGATTAAGCAGATACAGTATGTTGAGTTTCATATGCTTGCCCTACCTTCACCCCTACACAGTTTTCCCTATTAACATCTTATATTAGTGGGATACATTTATTACAATTAACAAGCCAATGTGGATACACTGTTATTACCTATAGTCCCTAGTTTACTTAATACTTACTCTGTATTATATAGTTCTGTGGGTTTTGACAAGTATATAAGTGATGTATATCATGCCATAAAATACTCTTTTGATTTTTCTTTTCTTCCCCAACATTTTAAAATATAAAACTCTGCCCTAGCCGGTTTGCCTCAGTGGTTAGAGCGACAGCCTGTGGATTGAAGGGTCCTAGGTTAGATTCCAGCCAAGGGCATGTACCTCGGTTGCAGGCTCAATCCCAGGCCCCAGTCAAACACGTGTGGGAGGCAACCAGTTGATGTGTCTCTCACATCAATGTTTCTCTCACCCCACCCCACCCCTAAAAGCAATGGACAAAATATCCCCAGGTAAGGATTAAAAATAAAAAGTTAAAATATAAAACCCATTCTTAGCTTGTGGGCAGCTGTATAACAATTGGTGATGGGCTAGATTTGGCCTGGGGCCTGTTTGCTGAACCCTGTTCTGGAGTCCAATTCGTGGCACAAAGTGCATTTGAGGGACCAGAATGTGCTCTGG
Organism: Miniopterus schreibersii; assembly: GCF_964146895.1. Taxonomy (NCBI): domain Eukaryota; kingdom Metazoa; phylum Chordata; class Mammalia; order Chiroptera; family Miniopteridae; genus Miniopterus; species Miniopterus schreibersii. The sequence continues at coordinate 72,338,474 of NC_138105.1, read as the reverse complement.
TTACCGGCTAGCTTTTTGCGGTGTCTGTTCCAGGGGATGGGACCATGGCTTCCTTTGTTTTCTGAGCGTGGGACTTGCCCCTAGCACCATTGGGGGCAGGGTCACTTCTCTGCCCCATCACCAAGTTTCCCAGGAAGAGGCCTTTCATGTCACTCAGACACATAATATACCCGTGCTCATTTGAGCTGGGGATATGATATTTTACTGGTGCACTCTCCATATTTTTGGTGGTTGGTGCCTGAGCTCTGGCTTCTAGTGAATGTTAGCACTTTAGAAGGGCTCTGCCTGGCCCTAGCCCACTGGCTTCTTGGCTGGTGACCCACACTGGACAAGCTTTCTGAGAAGGCTGCAGTGTCCTTCCCATTGCCTTGATGGTGGAGACAGGGCTTGCCTAGGAGGGAAGCCCTGATTTTGCTTAGCCGAGTGCGCTTTAAGAAATGAGTTTTATAGCCAATGGGCCCAGCCTTTCCTCGTCTTAACAGGCAATGAAGGGTGCCTCCCAGAGTGCTGCCATAGCCACCTGCAGCCTTGGCCCTATGGATAGTGGAGTGAGGTGACAACTGTCCAACATCTGGGGGGTGGGGTGTCTCAGAAGCCTTCGTTCTGCAAACAAAGCCTTTGTGTGTTCTTGTTTCCTCTAAGGTGCATATGGAACTGGTGTTGCCAGCTGGCAAGGTAGGCCCTTTTGGGGGTCAGTGGGTAGGTAAGGGGGCCTCTGATGAGCCACCCAGAGGAGCTGGTATGCAGGGACCCCTATCTCCCCTCCTAGCTGTGCTCACAGCTCTCCTGAAGGCTTGGCAGACTGGGCCTGAGGTGCTGAGGAGGCCTCAAGGGGAACTTGTAGGAGGTGAGGGGGGGTATGTTTCTGTTCTGGGAGCAATATCTCCATGGTGGATATGTTAACAGCCCTAACTGCCACTGCTGGGCCCTCAGCCACCTCTAGCTTTGGGTGAGAAGCAAGCCTTAGGATCTGACAGAGAAAATCTGCTCAGAGTTGAAGTCTCACCCTGCCTTCCTCCTTATGCCTTTATGAGCTGTACAAAGGCATTGTGGGTGTGCAGTGTGGGTGATGCCAGGAGCACTTGGTCCCATGACCCACTTCCTTCTCTGATGCCAGTGGATACTCTTCCCCAGACATGTTCACCGTGGACCAGCCTTGTGGCTGCTGAGGTCTAACTTGACTCTTCTTCCCCCTGGCAGGTTATGACAACTACAATTATTATGGTGCCCAGAACACCAGTGTTACCACAGCAGCAACCTACAGCTACGGCCCAGCCTCCTGGGAGGCCACCAAGGCTGGTGATGGCCTGGCGGCTGGGGGCCCTGCCATGCATATGGCCTCTTATGGGCCAGAGCCAAGCACTGACAATTCCGACTCACTCATTGCCAAGATCAACCAGCGTCTAGACATGATGTCCAAGGAAGGAGGCAGGGGTGGGAGCAGCACCGGTGGGGAGGGCATGCAGGACCGGGAGAGGTAATTACAGACCTGAGCTCTTCCCTGGGGATCCGAACACCATGCTTTGTGCAGACAGGAGTGGGCACCTGCTCTCCCAGGAAGGCTCTTCCCAGGCTCCCTCCTGAGCATGGGTAGATGAGTTGGGCCTTTAGGACAGAGGCATTGTAATTGGACTTGCTAGTTTCCTCAGTGATGGGGTTTAGGGCATGACTGTGGCTAAACTATGCTAGACTCCTTATTTCTGCACCAGGAGCTTAGCAGAGCCTCCCTGCTCTTGTGGCCAACGGCTTGTGCCCTCATTCATCAGTGTTTGGAGGGGAATATTGGTCTGTTTTGTCTCTGAGCATTTAGGAGGGGCAAGTGGTGGTTTTGTTTGCTTTGCTGTTCTGAGTGTAGGGAGGTCAGCTTTGCAGGAAGTGTTGAGGTCGAATCCAAAGCATGTAGTGATGGTTGTCCTTTCTTTGCAGTTCCTTCCGCTTCCAGTCATTTGATTCCTACGACTCCAGGTCTTGTCTGCCTGAGCACAATCCCTACCGCACCAGCTATAGCTACAACTATGACTTTGACCTGGGACCTGACCGCAATGGTGGCTTTGGTGGTCAGTACAGTGACTGCCGGGACCCCACCCGTGAGCGGGGCTCTGTCGATGGCTTCATGCGGAGCCGGGGTCAGGGCCGCTTTCAGGACCGGAGCAACCCCAGCACCTTTATGCGCAGCGACCCATTCATGACATCAGCAGCCTCCTCGGATCCCCTTTCCACTCCTTGGACAGAGCTGAACTATGTGAGTGGGCGGGGCCTGGGAGGCCCCTCCCCCAGCAGGCCCCCATCTTCTCTTTTCTCCCAGTCTATGGCCCCCAACTATGGAGTGATGGGCATGCAGGGGGCAGGAGGTTATGACAACGCTGTGCCCTACAGATGTGGCCAGTCACAGACCCGGATGAAGGATTGGGTAAGGCTTTGCAAAGTTCTAACTCACCTTCCTTGCTTTGCTTTTTAAACAGCTTTATTGAGATAAAACTTATAGATTATAAGATTCTTTTTTTTTTTCAGTGTGACTTTTAGTAAAATTGTGTAGAATTGTGCAACGTTCACCATCATCTAATTTTAGAAAATGTCTATCAACTGAGAAAGAAATTTCTGTCATTAGCCGTCACTCCCTGTTCTCTCCCCTGACCCTTGGCAGCCATTAACTGACTCTCTGTCTCTAGCGATTTGCCTGTTCTGGACATACCATGTGAATACAATATGTGTCCTTTTGTGTCTAGCTTCTTATATTCAGCATAATTTTTGGTGGGGGAGGGCATTAAACTATGTCATCTTTCTTTGTCTTCTGAAAAGACCTTATCTATCTTCTCTGATCTTATAACCTCTTCATTTTTCATTTCTCTGGGGTATCTTAATGGTTCGGGTAAGTGGTACATCAGGATGTGCTTGTGTCTGTAGCCCAGGTGGAGAGGGTTTGACCGCTGTGGCCTAGACGGCATGGGCAGGAAACGGAAGCAGTTGCAAATCTATGATGAGCCGGATGCCAAACAGGCCCGGGCTGACAGCGAAGGAGATTTTTCTGAAAATGGTATGCCTTGGGAGTGGGGTACTGTGAATTTTCAGTGGGTATAAGATGAATCAGTTGCATGTTTAGTGCTCTGTCTGCCTGTCAGCCAGGCTCCCACAGTCCCCACTGAAATCAGGATAAGCTTGGACACTTGGGACAGTGAGCTTGGGAGGGTGAAAACAATGGGCCAGCCTCTGAGGGGCTGATTTTCCTGTTCCCTTTGTGTCTGGTAGATGATGGTGCTGGTGACTTCCGGTCTGGAGATGAAGAATTCAGGGGTGTAAGTCCACCTTCACTGGTCAGCCTTCTTTGTCTCTAGTGCAGGATTTCTTATTTTAGCTTCTTTCTCACAGAGGCGGGAACTGCTGCTATGGTAGACTCACCTCTACCTTAAAAGTGGATTTAGTATCCTGACTTGCAGCTAGGTTTCTAAGAGTGTTCCACTTGCAACAATCCTTCCCTTTCCTGAAGAAATTCCCAGCCTCCTGCACAGCTGCTCCTGTGTCCTTGTAGTGATGTGCCTAGCTGCACATGCGGTAAGTGCAGTGGCTGTGCAGGCTGAGGCTTGCAAACATGTACTGAAGACTGCCAGCTTTGTGCTGGTGCTGAGCTGCATTCAGGTCATTCAGTCCTTCCATCCAGTCATGGTAGACAGGTGTTTAAGGCCAGCTCTTAGCCAGGACCACGCTGAGGACCTGGAGAGTGAGCCTTTGCCACCCCCTGTAAATTCTGATCCAAGTCTGGGGTAGGGCCCTAGATCTGTGTGTATGAAGGGTTTGTACAGATGCTTCTAATGGTCAAGCGGATTCGCTGAAGGTGGGAGGAGTGGGATGTGGGATACAGTGAATTTTTAGTTTTTCTGAGGGTCTTACTTGCCCCCTTGTCTGTTTTGCTTCAGTCTTGAGTCTAGGAATCACTGTGTTGTACCAGCTGATTGGTAATCTAATCTTTGTCTTGGTGCCTAAGAAGTGGACTCCCTTTCCATTTTCAGTTAGATGATCAATTTTATCTACACCTGATTTTTTACAGCTTTTGGTAAATACAAACAGATGGCTGGGAAACTTGGTAAAACCCATTTTCAGTAAAGCACTGGAAGTAGCATCCTACAAATTGGGGTTTCTTGACAGTTGATGAATGAGCTCCTGGCATTCCCATGTGCAGAGCTGTGCAGGTGTACATTGCCAGAGGCTGTTCTTTAGCTTTAAAAAGAGCTGAAAGAGGGCCAGTGTCTTTAATAAAAACGCAAAGCAAATTAGCCATCATCACAGAATCTCCGAAGGCAACCAGTAGTGACAGGACACATTCAGGTTTTATCCCATGGCCCTGGGCCTTGTCCTAACACATTGTGACTGGGTTCCTGGTAGTACAGCAACTATCAGGTGGTGGCAGGGAGCTAGGCTGGTGTGGGGAGTTCAGGAAACTGCCTCACTACCCGACTTCGTGTGTGTCCTTTTTCAGGAGGATGAATTCTTCGACTCCGGGAGGCAGAGAGGTAGGCATTGCCCATTGTCCCTTTGAACTTTCCTGTGTCTGCCTGGCTGTCCTGCACACACTGCCCAACTCTCAGTTGAGTTTGATTTCTGAGGAAGCCTGGGTCCTGGATGGAGGGGCTGACGGCTCAGGGCAGAAGAGGGGCCGTGATTGCTGGGTGGGCCTTGGCCATGGCACTCACCCCAAGGCTTTCCTCCATTATTTAGAGCAGCACTTGCTGGAAATGGGTCTGTTGGCCTCAATTAATGGAGAGAGACAGGGAAACTCATCTGTGGGTGTCCGCAACAGCTTGCAGTGATAGTGAACGTAGTCTCAGAAACATAAGAGAGAAAAGAACAGGTGCCCTCCAGCCTGTCTTCTCAGTTACCCTTGCCCAGTACAGGTACCCGTACTGTTTTCTCCTAGGCTCCATTCTTTCCACCATTTCCCTCCTTGCCAGTCCAGAGCTGTGCTCTCAGCCTCTATGGTGGGGGTCCTGGCAACTGCAGGGCATGTTGCTGCATGGGACAGAGTTCAGACACCTGCCTGGATTGGGAGCTCAGGGCAAGGGGGGAGGCTGTCAGGTATATCCAGACCCAGATACCCCAGAGGCAGTCATTGCTCATTGCTTAGCAGGTCCTATCAGTTCCAGTGCCAGAGACCTAAGGGTCCAAATTCATCAGCAGAAGCAAAGCCAAATTAAACTTCTGGTGGGTATGGAGAAGCAGCCTAAGACATGGCCTTGAGCTTACCCAAAAGCCACTTTTCCTGTTCCCAGGGGTCTGTTCGAAGCTGGTTTCCCCCCAGAATCACAGGCTGGCTCTGCTCCCATCAGTTCTGAAGGTCCCTGGCTTAGATACTCCTTCCCTTATGTGTTCAGGCTTGGCTAACCCTCTCAGGTCCTCTTACCCTGTTGAAGTGATTATGTTTGTAGCATGGGTCCACACAGCATTGAACAGCTCATGCAGCAGGGAAAATGCTAAAGCAAAGGTGACGTGTTTATTGCGCGCAGGTCCTGCTATCTACCCGGGATGACTTTGCTATTAAACAGCAGTAATAGTTTCAGGCAGTGACCTCTTGCCAAAAATCCCACACGCCCTTTTGAGAGGCTTCTGAGCAGCGCACGCCGGTCGCCATCTTCGTGGGACAGTCTCGTGACTGGCATCAGGGGTAGGGGTTACAGTTCAGATGCTTATCCAACCTGTTTTCAGTGTCTGGCCCTGGCTCTGAGCCACGGTTACCTGGCCTGGCCTCACGCTGGGGATACTGGGCTGCACGGCTCTCAGAGCTCCTGCGCTGGCCCCAGGGGATGGACGGAGGACCGATAGGTCTCTTCCCACTTCTCTTTCTAGGATTGCTTCCCACATAGCCCTGGGAAAGTCCTAGAGTGACAGTTTTTGTGAGTGGAAGATAGAGTTTGGGCCAGCAAGGACTAACAGACCTGCTGAGGCCCTAGTTCAGAGGAGGCCTATGGGATGGTTGTCGTGGTCTACTTAGATGTGGGAAGGAGGGAGGTAGAACAGCTTGCTTTATTTTCTGAGGCCTTCTACCTGCTGCCTCTTTACCTAAGAAGAACTACTTCTCTCTCTCTTAACTGATGTTGGGAGAAGACCCACTCATAGGGCACTGGATTGGAAAAGCAGGATAGGGAAGGACAGAGAGAGCAGGTGGGCCTTAGTGTGAGTGGGATGGGTGGGCCATGTCCCTGGCCCATCCTAGCCTTATCAGGCCAAGGGGGGAGTGAGGTATCTCTCCTGGGAACTCCCAAGTGTTCTCATCCATGCTCATCGTTGTTGGGAGCCTTTGACATCCCCTTGGTGCCTCAGGGTGTCCTGACCCTGCCATATATGGAGGCAGCAGCAGGGCACAGGGTACGGTGGCCAAGCTGCAGCCCCATCAAGGCCCTGGTGCTCAGCTCCTCTACAGACTCTACAGAGGGTCTTGAAGGGATTTCTCTGTTGCAGGAGAGAAGGATGACGAGGATGACGAAGTGAAGAAGAGAAGGGAAAAGCAAAGGAGAAGAGATAGGATGCGAGACCGAGCAGCTGACAGGTGAGGTGGGAGGTCAGCTGGACCTGAGCACTGTCAAGGCCCACCTGAGCTCATCTGTCTTCACTCCATGATGCAAGGGGAGCCTGGTTTGAGCTGACTCCAGTTGTCTGTGGGGAAATCCTAGTCAGGGCGGTGGGAGACAAAACTTGGGAAACACGAACAGAATCATATCCTTGCCAGAGGGTCCCTGTGGCCCTCATGTGCTCAGCCAGGGGCTCTAATGTCCTGCACACCTGTGGGGAGTTTCCTTGTCCCCTGGCTTATGTCTGTCATCCCAAACAAGTATTTTTCGTTAAGCGGAGCTGCTAAGAAGGTGCTCGGGTGGGTTGTCCAAATCTAGACCACCACTGGAGTTTGACTTAACTGTTACACACGTATAGATATTACCTTCAAGGTTGTCTTTAAGTAGAGAAAAGAAGCACAAAAACATGAAGCCCAGAGTGTTGGTGTGACCACACCATGCACCTCTCTCCCTGTTCAGTTATTTAGTGGTTGCTGACTAGAAAAGTAAACCACTGGTGGCTATGGGAGCACTTAATTGCTGAGGTCTTAACCACACATAACTGCTTCTGTATGCACAGGCTCTCTTAATGACTTGAGGGGTACTCCTTGCTCTTAAGCACCTGGAGTAGTGATTTTCCTGTGCAAAGAATGCTTAGCAAAAGGGTTAACAGGCAGGGAAGCCAGGAACCAAGAAGTAGGAGCTTTCAGGTATTACAAAAATTCATCAAAACTCTTGTTAAACAGATAGTAAGTGATAGCTAGATTTGATCTATTTTCATGTCACATGAGAACTGAGATGACATTTTTAACAGTTCTGCACATAGGGCCTGGGTGATTTTTTTCCGCTTCACTCCTCTGTCAGGGTATCTACAAAAGCTTGTGGCACTTGTCTAGAGATCCAACCCAGGTGTTGGAGGCCAGCAGATCTCCTGAGTTGGGAGAGGAGTTCTGAATGCTGCAGGGCCTGTGCTCTTACCCCAGAAGATCCAGAGGCTCCTGGGCAGAGCCAAGGGAAACAGCACTGCACTGTGGAGGTGTGGTCTACAGGCCACTCTCTTCTCACCTTACAACATGATTGCCTTTGTGAGACTTTGAAAGCACATGACAAAGAAACCTTAGTTTTTATCCATGAATTTGACATAGTGTGCCTTTACATTGAATCCTGTGGGAGAACTGTTCTTAGGTCATATGAATTTTTTTTTTAATCCTCACCTAAGGATGACATCCTTAGAAAGAGGAAAGGGGGGAGAGAGACTGATGTGAGAGAGAAACATTGATTGGTTGCCTTCTGTATGTGCCCCAACTGGGGATTGGACCCACAACCCAGGTATGTGCCCTTATAGGGAATCGAACCGGCTACCTAAAATGGAGTTGCCTAAGGCCTTTGGGCCAAAAAGACTGGTATGGTAGGAAATTGCTACATGAATTATTTTCCTAAATACTCTCGAGGTTGTACTCCCATCCCTAGGATGAGGAAACAAGGAAACTGCTATATTTTAAATATATATATATATCTTTATTGATTTCAGAGAGAGGAAGGGGGGGGGGGGAGAGAAACATAAATGATGAGAACCATTGATTAGCTGCTTCTTACATGTCCCCCACTGGGGATCGTGCCCTCAACCTGGTCATGTGCCCTGACCGGGAATCAAACTGTGATCTCCTGGATCCTAGGTCGGTGCTCAACTGCTGAGCCACGCCTGGCTGGGTGGAAACTGCTATCCTTGGTACCCCGTGAGAAGTCAGAAGTTTTGGATCAGAAATTGCTTTCCCATTTCTGTTTCAGTTCTAACCAGAGATGAACTGGTTATCCCTGCATCACTGTTCTTGCTTTTTGTCTTCCTTCTCCAGGATTCAGTTTGCCTGTTCCGTGTGTAAATTTCGTAGCTTTGAAGATGAAGAAATCCAGAAGCATCTGCAAAGCAAATTTCACAAAGAGACACTGCGATTTATAAGTACCAAACTGCCTGACAAGACGGTCGAGTTCCTTCAGGTGAAGCACACTTGGCCTCTGTCACATTGTTTCTTGCTGATCCTACAGGTGTCAGATCCCTCACAGGGAAAGGGAAGGGAAATAAGAGGTCTAAACTTGGTAAAGATTCCTTTTTCCAGAATAACAGTTGTTCCAGTTCCCATGTCAGAGGAGTAACAGAGAGCTGCAGCCATTGTAGTTCCCATTTGTTCCGCCCATGGAGCTGCTCTCATCACCATCTTCCTACCCTTGGGGCAGCTGAGACAAGGCTGTCATCCGATAGGGTCTTGGCAGCCACCCATGGTGAGCTGCCTCTGGTGTAGTTGAGGAATATCCACATGTGCCATCCTCTCCCGATTTCATTTGGTGCTGTCTCCCAACCCCTCTAGGAATACATTGTAAATAGGAATAAGAAGATTGAGAAGCGGCGTCAGGAACTGATGGAGAAAGAAAGCACAAAACCCAAACCAGATCCTTTCAAAGGTGAGTTGTGATCCTAGGGGGCTTGCTGTTCTGCAAGGTGCTAAGGCACATGGCTCGGTGCAAAACTAGCACAGGGCTGCTGAGGATGTGATGTGAAGACCTGTGGGAGGGGCACTTAGCAATGGAAAGAGGCTCTCAAGTGTGGCCTAATACAGATCTCAGCTCTATAGGCAACTTATCAGAGTGATAAGGGCTCTGCAGTTGTTTCCTCCTTGGACTGAAGGATGAGAAAAGTTGGAAGTAATAAATTTCCCTGTTTGGAGGCTGATTGTTCGGACCTTACACCTGCTAGAAGGCTGATGATGCCTGTCTCAGAGTTAACTGAATCCCTAGAGAAGGCTGTAGGGAGAAAACGTGGGCCTCGTTGGGGGCTGGGAGGAAAGCATCACATGCATGCTTTCCCACATGACTTGGGTTTCATCAACAGGGATTGGCCAGGAGCACTTCTTCAAGAAGATTGAGGCTGCTCACTGCCTGGCTTGCGACATGCTGATCCCCGCACAGCACCAGCTCCTCCAGCGGCACCTCCACTCTGTCGATCACAATCACAACCGCCGGGTGAGTCCCCTCCTGATGCTGGCTCAGGGTCAAGCCTTCCCTGGCTGCCAGTGGGGGGTTTAGAACCTTCTGTGCCTTACAGGGAATGCTAACATCTTTAGGGGCTCCTGCCATATTCCATCAAGTCTGTCACTTCATCAATTGATTGTACAGTGCATCCCAGCTTCTGTTAAAATGTAAGAAAATGTTTTGCTTAGGATTCATTAAATACATAGCTAAAATTGTCCTGGTTTGAGAATGTTCCCTGTAAACCACCCAAATCAATCCCCTATTGCTGAAAAACAAGATTTCTATAAATTGAGGCCAAGGGCCATTCAGAGCAGAGTGGCCTAGGGGACCCATTTGGTCCTTACTAGTTGATGGGGCCTGAGGCTAAAAATTTAGTTCGTGGTCAGCAAATTTTTCTGTTAAAGGTCAAATTGTAAATATTTTTAACTTTGCAGGCCATAGGGTCTCTGTCCAACAAGTCTGCCATTGGTGGGCAAAAGCAGCCATAGATACTAAGTGAAGGAGAGGTGTGGCTGCACTTGCCCACTGGCTATAGCTTGCTGATCCCTGATTTTAACATCTCTGTCCTTAGTTTACCCAACGATGAAATGGAGCTCTCAATACCTGCCTGCCCATCTCCCAGTTTTTTGTTTTATTTTAGAAAGTGGGGGTTAGGGGGTGGGGAGGGACACACATTGATTTGTTGTTCCACTTATTTATGCATTCATTGGTTGCTTCTCGTATGTTCCCTGACTGGGGCACATACCTGATACACCTGCAACCTTGGTGTATCAGGATGGTTTTCTAACCAACTGAGCTACCCAGCCAGGCCTCCCCATCTCCCAGTTTTACTAAAACCAGCCAGAAGCACTGTATAAACAAGAGATTACTATGTGCGTGTCAAGCTGTTTTTGAGCATCCATACTTTTGCTATTGACTTACAAAATTAATATAACTCAAAACTGAAAAGAAAAAGCTTACTCCTTTTCCTCCTTAGTTTACAGAGCTAAGCTGTAAATGCTCATTTCATCTTTGCTTATGCACATGGTACCTGGACATCAGAGGGGTGTCTGTGGTGCTTATCAGACTTTTCTACACTGTTGCACGGTGTCAGTTCCAACGTCTGTAGTGCCTTCTTTCTCTCACTCCTGGAGTCTGGCACTTTGGGATTTGCCTTATTGAAGAAAGATGTTGGTCGTCTCTGCATATGGCTGATCTCAGGGCAACTTACTATAGCCTGGCTGTGTGTTCTCTTGCCCCTTTATATGAGCCATTTTTAAAAGCCCATTTTTGGTTCCCTTTGCAGTTGGCTGCTGAACAGTTCAAGAAAACAAGTCTCCATGTGGCTAAGAGTGTTTTGAATAACAGACATATAGTGAAGATGCTGGAAAAGTACCTCAAGGTTAGGAGTCCAGTGGACGGGAAAAACCTTTGAAGTGGAGAATGAACTACGAGTATGGAATTGTATCTCGAGCACAGTATTTAGCATTTCTGAGTCTTGAAGAATTGAGGACTGTTGGAATGTATCAGGATTGGGAATTCTACAACTGTGGAGAGAGTCAGCACTATTGTACAGATTAATCAAGCAGGGCCACATCCCAGAGGTGCCACAACCACTGAGCCATAATGACACGAGCAGAGTAATAAAAAGTCCCAAAGAGGGTGCATGGGAAAGAAGCTGAAGAGCCCCTGCCTGGTTCCTCCTTGGGAGGCCCATTTTGCTAAATGCTCAGCCCCATGACCAACTTCGGCTGGTAGCTAAGGTCCAGCATAGCTGGCAGGACCTGTCTGCTCTCCTCTCAGTTATTAAATGCTTCAGTATTTGACAATTCATTCTACCCAATAAAGGCACAGAATCTAACTATAGCAGGTTCTCGAATAACATCATTTTGTTCAATGTCATTTCATCATAATGTTGATGAGATATCACAGGTATGTTGATAATATAAACAATTGATATAATTGTTTATATCAGTTAACCTATGGTAAAATTGGTTTTTACATCGTATACCTCATTTATCCACAGTTCCAAGAACCTGTTGATGACATTAAGTGAGGACTTATTGTAATTAATTTAAGAACCATGACTGGTCAGTGTTTTACCTTGTGGCTTAAACAGATTTAAAGTCTCTGGAGTCAGGTATAGACTCAAAATTCTAATCAGCATATTTTAAAACACGTTTCTTAATCTGGTAGCGATAATATTTAGTTTTCTTTTTCTAAACTAGAGACAATTTTAGAATACGCTTGTGAGAAGTTTGGCTTCTGAGGAGAGTCAGAATTGGGTTTGACTCCCGACTGATGTTTAATAGCTGTGTGACCTCTGGCAAGTTACTGATCTTTGAGTCTCATTTCCTTGTCTGTAAATTGGGGATAATCCTCATGCCAGAGCTCTGAGCTTAAATGAAACTAAAATTTAAAATAGTCTTAACTTCCTGTTATGAGACTTTCAAACATTTTTGGTTTAGGTCTAGGTCTTTTGGAACTTTTCCTGTGGTTATGCGCTTGAATGAAGAGTACAAAATAGCTCTTGCGAAGCTTTTCGGAGATGTCTTTCTGAATCTGTAGGGTCTGAGAACCTGTAGGATTAACTCACCTGGTGTAGTTTAAATTATTTCTGTTGTCCTGGCCAGTGTGGCTCAGTTGGATGGAATATTGTCCCATGCACCAGAAAGTTGTGGGTTCAATTACTGGTCAGAACACATGCCTAGGTTTTAGGTTCAATCCCCAGTAGGGCGCATATGGGAGGCAGCAGATCAATGTATCTCGCTCACGTTGATGTTTTTATCTCTCTCTTTCCCTTCCTCCCTCTCTAAAATCAATTTTTAAAATAAATGAATAAAGTATTTCTCTTGTTGACTGCCCATCGTGAAAGCACGAACTCCAAGCAGCCTGGGTCTCCTTCCATTTCTCATTTGGACAGTTCTTTAGACTGCACTGATCTGTGTTTCTTCCTGGCCAGGGTGAAGACCCTTTCACCAATGAAGCCGTTGATCCAGAAATTGAAGGAGTTGACAATTTAGGAGGCGAGGATAAGGAAGAGACACCTGAAGAGGTGGCTGCGGAAGTGTTAGCCGAGGTGATTACAGCAGCAGTGAGGGCAGTAGAGGGGGAAGGAGTGCCAGCTCCAGAAAGTATTGAAATGCTGGCTGAAGGGGAAGGCCCCGTGGACGCGGCAGAGGCCACTAGTGGTCCCCATCCAGAACAGCCACTGGAAGCAGACACACACTGTGGAATGGCATCTGGGAAGAGGAACGCTGAAGCAGAGGCTGGAAGTAAAGCTGCCCAGGCTAGAAATGAGGCTGTGGGGGCTGAAGGTGAAGCAGAGGCAAAAAGCACCGTAACAGTCACTGTTCCTGCCCCAGCTGCCGTGGAAGCCGAAGTGGAACAAACTGATGCAGAATCCAAAGATGTTATTCCCACAGAATGATCCTCCTCTCCCTGTTTCAAGGAATGTGTTAAATGATGCATTGCTCTTTCTCCTTTGGTTTATAAGTAGTACTAGGATTTGTGTTATTGGAATATACTGAAAACTTATTTTGGTGAAGAGACCCAGCTATTTCCTTCAGAAAAATGTACCTCATGGGCTTGTCTAATAGAGTTGAGTGGCTTTCTGCCTTGGTTTGAAGGCTGCAGAAGTACATTCCCCCAAGCAGCTGTTACCTCTCTACACTGCAGTTGGAATAATAAAAGTTGGGCAATTAGATTTTGATGATACTTTGCTTGTTAAATATAGCCACTGGCTGAATGCCCTTTATTCTTTTTTTATTACTATTTTTTCTGGGAGCAGCTCATTATTACTAGGATACATCTTGCTTTATAAATATATGTGTATGTATATTTTTTAAGTTTCAAGAATTTGCTTTGGCTTCAGGTTTTGACCTCTGCTTTTGTAGCTCACTGAATAGTGTTCTGATTCTCACAAGGTGTAGCAGAATCTTGTTAGCTTGTGATGTTGGTTTTGTCACATCAGTGAACTCTCAAAGGCCTGATGAATCTGACATAACTGCACCACTGGAAGCACACCCAGTGACCCCTTAAGAATGGGGACATTTTGCCTAGGGCATTGTTTCCCAACCTTTAATCCTTGGCAGATCACCTTCAGAACTTATCTTACATGTGTTCCACCTCTGCATTACTTCAGGGTTTTTTCCTTAAAATTGAGTTACTTCCTCTTAAATATAATTAAAAAGAAAACTTGATGTCACTCCCATGAATGGAAAACCAATATAAGTAGCCACAGATAAGATGTTATCTGTAAAAAATGAATATAATGAAATAAACATTTCATTTTAAATAAATCCTCTTCCTTTGGAGATTTCTGAGTTTGTGAGAAAGGAAAACTAACATGTTAAAGCCAGACTGCCTGTAAATTTTTGAACTGTCACATTCGAGGAAGCATTGGCTAGTGGGAAAATAATTTAAGAGGTAGTAAAAATATTTGATGAGCATCTACTGTGTACCAGGTGCTAATTCATGATAAAAATAAGATGTAGCCTTGCTAGCATGGCTCAGCGGTTGAGCATCAACCTATGATCCAGGAGACAGGTTTAATTCCTGGTGAGGACATGCCCGGTTTGTGGGCTTGATCTCTAGTAGGGGGCGTGCAGGAGGCAGCCAATGAATGACGACTCTCTCATCATTGATGTTTCTATCTCTCCCTCCCCTCCCTCCCCCTCCCCTTCCTCTCCTTCTCCTCTCCTCTTTGAAATCAATAAAAACATAAAAAAATAAGATGTGGGCACTGCTCTCAAGGAGCCTTACTGGAGATGCGAGATGAATATTTATGAAAAAGTCAGTATTAGAACTAAAAAATAAACTTCAGTAATCATGAAAATAGTGCCTCTGAACTGTTTCTGCACATTATTCCTTACTCCTGTGTACATGTGGCTTAGTCACAGGTTCAGCATGCCCTTTGAAGCTTTTCTTGAATCGGAAGTGTTGGTGACATTGAACATCAGTAGTCTGAAAAAAGGTAACAAAACTATGAAATTGCTTTGTTTTGTTTTTCTTGTAAAAGTAATCCCAAGGCTTGTCATGAAATCTATATCTGAATTTCAGTGACATTCTTTCACCCCCCACCCCCACCCTGTGTAAAATAACACTGATAATTTTATTCCTAAAGGTAGGTTGAACCAGGCCATCATTCCCCAAGATGGGGAGTAACTACTTGGGTTGCACAAAGGAATGCCCTTGTATTTCCTGAGATGACAAATTGCAAGCTTCCTCAGTTGGGAACTAATTTTTACCAGTTATTTCCCAATTTTAGAGAATCCTGAGGGGGAGGTTAAGGGTCACACATCGACGATGTGGGGATACCCAAATTAATACACAGGTCTGTGAGATACCAATGGCCATGAACTTTGCAAAGAGTACCTTTATTTAAAAACAGGTTCTGTGCAGATGGCAATCCCTGCTATCCAAGCAAAAAATATTTTAGGAATGGCAGCCCTGATTACAACTTATGTAATCATATTGCTGGCTTGTATGATTTCATTGGGTTTTTATGAAATTAATAGTTGCTAAAGGGGAAAACAATACAATGTAATGAACAAAGTGCCCATTCAAGAGTACATAGTATTAAATCCAAAATTAGATTTTGGACCACAAAGAAATTTCCTGATAACCTGGCTGAAAGTAGTCTTTGCTCACCAGAAGTGTGGCCAGTAGTGATTATATACAGACCCAGAGTTCAAGTAGAATTTTAGAACTGACAGGAGTAGAATTTTTTATCTTTATTGATTTCAGAGAGAGGAAGGGAGGGGGGGGGAGAGAGAGAGAAATATCAGTGATTCGAGAGTCATTGATGGGCTGCCTCCTGCACGCCCCCCACAGGATCAAGCCCGAAACCCAGGCATGTGCCCTGACCAGGAATCAAACCTCGATCTGGATAAGTTGATGCTCAACTGCTGAGCCATGCCCCGGCTGGGCTGGAAGAATCTTTTAACATTTTACTTTTTTTCAGGCGCTTCCCTGGGGGTAGTGGTTCAATAAATAAATGGGCATGGAAGAAAAACCATGGGTGTGGCTTTGCACTGATTTAACACTGATGGCTCTGGAATTAAGAAAGTATTGGGGCACTTTATCTTATTTATATAAGGACACTGAAGCCTATCAAGGTAGTTGTCTTTTTGCAATCAGATTTAATAGTCTATGTACCTCCTCTCAAGACACTATCTGGTGAGTGTATATTTTATATAGATAAGAAATTAGAATTTATTTTGGGGGGCAATATGAAGGGATAGGGGGCAATCCATTCTCATGGGGTTGGCTATCAGAATTCAGGGAGATAATAAACACATGGACTTTTGAAAAAGTGGTTGGCCAAGCTCAACATTTAAAATTTTTAGATGTAATACTCACAGAAAATGAGCTGTTAACCATATTACAGTGGATGATGCAGTGGCATTTGGAACACTCATGATGTTGTACAACCCCATCACCTATAACTAGTCCAAGACATTTTCCTCACCCTAAAAGGATACCCTTATCCATTAGTAGTCACGGCCTATTTCCCTCCCCCACCCCCTGACAACCATTAATCTGCTTTCTGTCTCTGGATTTATTCTGGATATTTCATATAAAGGGAAACATATAATACATGACCTTTCAGTCTGGCTACTTTCACTAAGCATGTTTTTGTTTCTAAATATGTTTTTATTGATTTCAGAGAGGGTTAGGGTAAGGAAGAGAGAGAAACATCAATGATGGTGACAGAATCACCAATTGGCTGCCTCTTGCACACTCCATACTGGGGGTCAAACCCGCAACTCATGCGTGTGCCCTGAAATGGAATCAAACTGTGACCTCTTCATGGGTTGACACTCAACCACTGAGCAAGCAGGTTTTTGAGGTTCCTTTATGTCGTAGCCTGTATCAGTACTTCATT
Source organism: Miniopterus schreibersii (assembly GCF_964146895.1). Lineage (NCBI taxonomy): Eukaryota > Metazoa > Chordata > Mammalia > Chiroptera > Miniopteridae > Miniopterus > Miniopterus schreibersii. The sequence goes on along the minus strand of NC_138105.1, from coordinate 72,322,046 downwards.
TCTTTTTATGGCTGAATATCATCCCCTTGTATATATATGCTGCATATGTTTATCCAGCCATCCAATAATGGGCATTTGAGTTGTTTCTACCTTTTGACCATTGTGACTAGTGCTGCTAGGAACATTCTTGAACAAGTATCTGAGTAACTTTTCAATTCTTTTGAATATATACCTAGGAGTGGAATTATTGGGTCATATGGGAATTCTCTGTTTAAATGTCTGAAGAACCAACAAACTTTTCCACAACAGCTGCCCATTTTACATTCCCATCAGCAATGTACAAGGGTTCCAATTTCTCCACTTCCTGATACTTTTTAAAAAAATTTTTTTACTGTGGCCATCCCAGTGGGTGTGAAGTGGTATCTCATTGTGGTTTTGATCTGCATTTCCCTAAAGACTAATGTTGCTGGGCATTCCTTCATGTGCTTGTTGGTCATTTGTTTATCTCTGGACGAATATCTATACAAGTTCTTTGCTTGTTTTTTTATTTGGGTTGTCTTTTTGTTAAGTTGTTTATATACTGTAATTGTTTATATATTGTATTATAATAGACACTTAACAGATGTGATTTGCAAAATTTTTTTCATTGTCTGGGCTGTCTTCACTCCCTTAATAGTGCCTTTTGATGCAAAAAAACAATTTGTTTTTAAGTCCAATTTATTTTTTCTTTTCTTACTTGTACTTTTGGCGTCATATGTAAGAAATCATTGCCAAATCCAAGGTCATAAAGATCTACCCCTACATTCTCTTCTAAGAATTTTATGGTTTTTTAATTCTTATATTTAGGTCTATGATCCATTTTGAGTTAATTTTTGTATATGGTGTGAGATAAGGATCCAATTTTATTCTATTCCAGGTGGATATCTGGTTGTCCCAACACCACTTGGTGAAGAAACTATCCTTTCCCAATTGAATAGTTGTGGCACCCTTGTCAACATGTCAGTTGACTATAGCGACATGGGTTTATTTCTGGACTCTGAGTTCGACTCTATTGTTCTGTGTATTCTGTCCTTATGCCAGTTCCACATTGCAGCTTTGTAGTAAGATTTGGAATTAGGGCGTGTGAATCCTCCAACTTCGTTTCTCTTTTTCAAGATTGTTTTGGTTAATCTGGGTCCCTTAAATTTCCTACAAAGAAACCAGCTGGTATTCAGGTAGAAATTATGTTGAATCTATAGATTATTTTGGGTACTGCTATTCAGTTCATGAACACAGATGTCTTTCCACTTATTTAGGTCTTCTGTAACATCTTTAAGCACTGTTTTATAGTTTTCAGCACTTCTGCTGAAACTTCTGTACTTATGTTAAATTTATTCCTAAGTATTTCATTCTTTTGATGCTATTGTAAATGGAATTGTTTTCTTAATTCCATTTATGGATTGTCCATTGCTAGTGTATAGAAATGTAGCTGATTTTGTTGTGTTTTTGTCTTTTATTATTTTTTTAAAATATATCTTTGATTTCAGAGAGAGGAAAGGAGAGGGGGGAAGAGAGAAAGAAACATCAATAATGAGAGTCACTGATCGACTGCCTCCTGCATGCCCCCGACTGGGAATCAAGCCTGCAACCCGGGCATGTGAATCGAACCTGGATCACCTGGATCCTAGGTCGATGCTCAAACGCTGAGCCACGCCCGGCCGGGCTTCTTCATTTTATTTTTTCCATCACCAGAAATACAGCTGATTTTTGTGTGATCTTGTATCCTGCAACTTCTCTGAATTTGTTTAATAGCTCTGATAGTCTTTTGGTGGATTCTTTAGGATTTCCCACATATGAGATTATGCCATCTGTAAATAATGATTGTTTTTACTTCTTCCTTTCCTATATGAATGCCTTTCATATCTTTTTCTTGCCTGATCGGTCTGGCTAGAACTTTGAATACAATGTTGGCATCCTTGTAACATTTCTTTTTAAAGTTATTTATAGTCTCAGTAATTTTTCTCCTAACTGTTAATTCCATTAAGGCCATTGTCTAGGTTGCAAATATTCTAATTCCAGCCAATCCACTTAAGCTGGATTCTTTGAATAAAGAGCATGAAGTAGATAAAATCTCCTTTTGGGATCTAAATTTATGAGTCATAGGTCAACAAGTTGGGTATTTAAGTGCCTGTAAGGCCCAGGCACTGTGGGTACATGTATCACATCTTTGCTTAGTAACCTACCCAAAGATACCCCCTGAAGAACAAATCCTCAACCTCCCCATGGGAAATGCCTAGGGATTTTGGCTTCTCAGATGCCTAGAAAGATTTGGGAAAATTTCTTTAAATAGGAGTGAAGATAGTTCACAAATGCATCACAATACAAATTTCCATTTGCTGCCATAAAATTCTCTGAATTTCTCTTTACAGATATCCCCCAAGAGCCAATGACTTACTTTAGAGTAACAATGTGTAAATTGTTTACTACAATGGTTCTCATAATTCCTTCCTATTGGAGGACAATGAGAATGACAATACTGATGGTCTCAAATGAACTAAAACCACAACAATTTTCCCCAGTGTTTGAAATGCATGTTGTCTAGCTCAGCAATGGCAAGACAAGGGGAAGCTAAGAGAATATTCTCGGAGAAGAAAGAACTTGCTTACAGCTATTCATCAACCTCAGTAAGGCTGAAATAAGTCTTCCCTAGGGAAAGGGGGTATTTGGTCCCAGAATCTATGTTAATAGTTATCTATTGCTGCTTTAAAAGTTACTCCAAAAGTTAGTGGCTTAAAAGAAAACATCATTTCTGGGAGTCAGAAATCCAGGTGTGGCTTAGCTGGGTCCTCAGAATTATATTGCTGTAATCAAACTGTTGGCCAAAGCTGTGGTCTCAAATCTGAAGGCATGACTATGGTAGAATCTACTTTCAATGTTCCTCATGTGGTTGTTAATAGAACTTAATTCCTTCAGATGTTAGACTGAGGGCTTTAGCTCCTTGCTGGCTATTGACCAGAAGCCACCCTAAGTTCCTCGCCATATGGGTCTCTCCTATATGGCAGCTTGCTTTATCAAAATATGCAAGCTGAAAAAGCAAGAGTCCAGCTAGATTAAAGTCACAGTTTTTTGTAACCCAATCAGGAAAGTGACATCACTTTTTCATTAGCAGCAAGTCTCTAGGTTTAGCTCACACTCAAGGGGACATTACAAAAGTATAAATTCTAGGAGGTGGGGATATTTGGGGCCCATCTTTTAAAAATATATATATACCTTTATTGATTTCAGAAAGAGGAACGGAGAGGGGGAAAGAGCATGAAGTAGATGCCTCCTGCATGCCCCCGACTGGGGATCTATCCTGCAACCCGGGCATGTGCCCTGACCAGGAATTGCACTGCGATTTCCTGGATCATAGGTCAATTCTCAACTGCTGAGCCACGCCGGATAGGCAGACTGGGTGATTTTTGAGAGAGAGAGAGAGAAACATTAACGTGAGAGAGAAATATCCATTAGTTGCCTCTACCCAACTGGGGAGGAAACCCTTTTGGTGTACAGGAGGACGTTTCAACCAAATGAGCGACCCAGGGCTTTTGTTTTGTTTTTCTCTTTCTTAAAAATTTTTTTTTTTCCCTTTTGGTTCTTTTGTTTTCTTTTTGTTATTTTCCCCCAAATATTTTTACTGATTTTTAGAGAGAGAAACATCAATGTGCGTGTGAAACATCCAGGGGCTGACTCCCCAACAGCCCCTGACAGGGGATCCAGACTGAAACTTGCACATGTACCCTGACTGGGAATCAAATCAGCAACCCTTTGGTGCACAGGATAAAGCCCATGGCCAGCTAAAAATGACTTTTGAATTAAAAGTATAATATTTTGTAATTCCTGAAATTTACATGAAACCTAAATTTTAGTACCCATTGTTTTACTAAAACAGCCACACCCATTTGTTTACATATTAACTATGGCTAATTTGTGCTATAATGGCAGAGCTATAAAGATTGGCAATGTTGGGCAAAGGACCTAAATAGACGCTTCTCCAAAGAGGACATACAGATGGCCAAGAGACATAAAAAAATGCTCAAAGTCACTAATCATCAGAGAGATGCAAATTAAAACAACAATGAGGTATCACCTCACACCTATCAGAATGGCTACCACCAACAAATCAACAAACAAGTGCTGGTGAGGATGTGGAGAAAGGGAGCCCTAGTACACTGCTGCTGGGAATGCAGAATGTGCAGCCACTATGTTTCCCCAAAAAATTAAAAATGGGGGGGGGAGGAACTGCCATTTGACCCAGTGACCCCAGTTCTAGGAATATATCCTAAGAATCCTGAAACACTAATCAGAAGAATATATGCACCCCTATGTTCATAGCAGCGTTATTTACAATAGCTAAGATCTGGAAATAGCCCAAGTGCCCATCAGTAGATGAGTGGATAAAAAAAGCTGCAGTACATTTACACCATGGAATACTATGCAGCTGTATAAAGGAAGGATTCTTACCCTTTGGGACAGAATGGAGGACCTGGAGAGTACTATGCTAATCGAAATAAGCCAGTCAGAGAAAGACAAGTATCACATGATCTCACTCATATGTGGAATCTAATGAACAAAATAGATCCAGAGACAAGCAGGGAACAGACTGACGAATCTCAGAGGGAAGGTGGTGAGGGGTGGGTGGGTAGGAAGAGATTAACCAAAGAACTTATATGCATATATGCATAACCCATGGGCACAGACAATAGTGTGGTGAAGGCCTGGGAGGAGAGGAGGGTGCAGGGGGGAGGGGGTCAATGGGGAAAAGAAAAGTGGACATCTGTAATACTTTCAACAATAAAGATAAATTTTTAAAGACTGGCAATGTTATAGAGATTGTATGGCCCACAAAGTCTAAAATATTGACTACTTGGATCTTTATAGATAAAATTTATCAATTGCTGGGCTAGAGGAAAGATGCGGGCAGTCTTCATGGAGTCCGGAGTTCTGAGTTCTAAACTGTGTAAATGTGTGATTTTGGGTGAGTCATTTACCATCTCTAGGACCAAACTATAAATTCCAGAATGTAACCTCATGGGCAAGGACTCATTGGAAAAGTGGGCCTGAATTCAGGCCATAACATATCAAATACCTCCAGCTTTTCCAAAGCTGATCATGCTTTGTAGATTTATTTTTGCTTTTAAGAACACACTATATAATTTTTTAACCTGGAAAAATCCTAGCAAGTATGAAAAGAAAACAAGAAATGTATAAGGATATTCACTACAATTCTGATTATTATGATGGAAAAACTGGAAATGAATTAAATGTACATAATAGAATAATTAAATTATTATATATCTATATTTTATCTCCAAGTTACCTCCCAATTAAGCAGATCTCCAAGTATCCATGTGCAATGACTTCAAAGATATATTAAATGAAAACAACACAACTATATCTATAGGTAGACATATTATTGCATAGAATAAAAGTGTAGACCAGTGCTAGCCAATAGAAATATACTGCAAACCACATATGTAATTTAAAATTTTCTAGTAGCCACATTTAAAAGTAAAAAACAGGTTAAAATTAAATGTACTAATGTATTTTATTTAACTATGTAAAAACTTATTTCAACATGTAATCAATGTAAAAAGTTAGGAACACGGTATTTTACGGGTTTTTTTGTACTAAATCTCTGAAATGCAATTTGTATTTTACACTTGCAGCTCATCTCAATTTGGGCCAGCTACATTCAAGCACTCAATAGCCACATGTGGCCAGTGGCTATCAGATAGCATAGGTATAAACACATCAAAGTGGTTACTCTGGTCGGGGGAGGGGGAATGCTTTATTTTTCCATATTCTTTTGTATTGTTCAATTAAAATGGTGTCATGTATTACTTTATTAAAAATAAATAATACCAGTCAGAATTATATTGTGTAATACTTCATATTTCATTCCTTAATGTTTTTATTACTCTTTTCTGGGCTTTAGTATTGCAAACATAGTAATAACAAGAGAAGTAAAAAAGAGCTTATCAAAGTGTGAAGCATTAAATAATGACACTATTAAACTGACTTAACTGGGTAAACATTTTCTGAGTTTGAGTATCTTTGAGGAGTTAAGCTATGCATTATGTAAGTCAAAAAGAATGAGACATTTTTAAAGAATTTTGGAGACAGCTTTTGGAACTCCCTCTACAGCTTCCATATTCTCTTCAGGTTGGATTTGATTTCTAGCAATAGCCAAAAGCCCTCCAGTTGGGTCCAGTAAATCTAGCTAAATATTTATGGTTTTGTCTAAAATAAACTGTGACTAGAGTCAAAGGAAAAATTTTATTATGTAACTTGCAAACTGGGAGCTCCAAATTACTTCCAAAGACACTTATTGTCTGCAACAACAATAAATTTAGTGGATAATGCAACAAGACAACTGTGGGAAAGGGCATCTTAAAATCGATACATTCTGGTTTCTTTAAAAAAAAGTTGTTCCATAGTCACTTAGCCCTGTGTACCTTCCTATTCTTTTTTCCGTTTCCAACTATCTTCTGCAAATTGCCCAGCATGCAAAATTAGGAGCCATGAGATATTCACGAGTTTCAATATTCTGTAATACAGAATATTCTGTATTACAGAATTAGAAGGAAGCTTACTAATGGACCAATTACTATTACTGCCTTTATTTTTTTACTTAATAATTTATCTCATATTTTGTTAAAATAAGGGTTAAAATTAAGTCTTTACTGTGTCCAGGACTCATCAGTAATTTATGATTGCCCTCGGTGAAGAGTGAGCAAACTCCATGACAGGTTCAAAACTACTGACTACTATCCTAGTATATCAATATATTCTGAAAGAAGGGGGCATCAAAAAAAATTTTTTTAATTACGTAGGTTTTTTAGGATAACGAGTCCATTTTTAAAAGATGGGACTAAAAATGCCAAGAGTAAAGATAAGAGCAAATGGGAAAGGAGGTTATGTTTCTCCTTTGAAAAATTTCATAGAATCATCACTTTAAGCTGCAAGCGACCTAAACCTCATCTCATTTAATGGAGCTGATCTGTAGTTTGAGTCTTAAGGAAGAGGTCAGCTGGGTACAACTGGAGGGAGAGTGCTCTAGGCCCGGAGTCCAGCACCTTCCAGTTTTACGTCTATCTTAGCCAGATAGAGGCGGCTAACTAAGAAAGATGTTACCGCAGCCTTGTTGGTAGCCTCCTCAACTCTCCCTCACCCCAGTACCGGCGCCCCCATCGCAGCAGCTGTCTCACCTTAGCCGCCTGCACCCTCAAACTCCTCCCACACCCTTCAGGCTCCTCTCCGGGGGGGCTCCCTCAGACAGACGTCTCTCCTCGGTCTCTGCCATCAATCAGTTTTGGGGTATCTTCGAGGGTCGATCATCTGACCCTTCTTAAATTCTGGACGCCTTCCTCTGCCTTCAGATCTTTTCCCTGAACTCAGCCTTCAGTATCCCCCTCCCTCAGTCTGAGCGGGGTCTGAGGAATCCTCTCCCTTGGCCTTCGAGGTCTCCTCACCCTCCTCCCTCAGTTTTCGGGGTCCCCTCCCTCCATCTGACGAGTCCCTTTGCTCAGTCGGCTAGGTTCACCGCCCCCGCGCGCCCGCCTAGCGCACTTACCCTCCGGCCGCGGGCTCTCCGGAGCTCGCTCGCGCCAGGCGAGATCTCGGGACCGCGCACGCCGGGCGGCGGCGACGCTGGGCCGCGCGCGCAGCGTGCGCGGTGACGTCAGTGCGCTGGCGGCGACGGCGGCGGCAGCAGCGGCAGCGGCAGCGGCAGGGCTGTTTGTTCTGCTCTCCCGCAGCTGAGAAGCCGAAGCAGTGGCTGCGACGGTGGCGGCTGCCGGCGGTGCTCGCCGGCGAGCGGGGCGTGTGAGTGCGGCAGAGCGGCGGGCGCGGCGGGCGGGCCCCGGCGCCGCCTAGCAGCTCGAGAAGGAGGCGGCGGCGGCCGGCGGGGGCGGCGTGCGGCCTAGCGTCTCAGGTGAGGACCGGTGCCCTTCGGGGCTACGAACGGCGCGGGGCGGCCGGCGAGGGCTCGCAGCGCTGGCCGCGTCACCTGCATTGCGTAATGGGCCCGGTGCGCCAGCTCCGACGCCATCGGCGCGAGGGCGGGGAGGCCGGGGCGACATGGGCTCGGGCCTGCGGGCCTCCCGCGTCCCCGCGCCACCCGCTTGCGCCGGGGTCGCCTGCGCTGTAGGCCTTGGGGCGTCGGGCCGCTCGCTTGCTCCGTCTTAGGCGCCGACGCCCCCGGGGTCGGCTCCGTCAGCCGGGCGGGGGCCCTTGTGGGGGGCGCTCGCGCCGCGGCGGGGCGGGCTGCCGGGGGCGGGCGGGGGGCGGGCCGAGGCGCCCAGCACTTCCTGCCGCCGCCATTTTGTCAAGTGAGGAGGAGGAGGAGGAGGAGGAGGAAGCGGTCGCCGCGGGGCCCGTGGCGCGCCCGGCCCGGGTAAGTCCGGGCCCGGCGTGGTGGCCGCGGCGCCGCTGTCCCGTGCCGGGCCGGGCCCGGCTTCAGCCCGGCCGCTCACGTGAGCCGGGCCCGGCGTGCTCTTTTCCCACCGCAGCTCGCCTTGGTCCTCCTTCTCGGGCTGGGGCAACACGCCCCCGCCCCCATTTCCTCACCTTCCCGAGTGTCCTCGGAGCACTGCGGAGAACGCGGCTGTTCCCCAGTAGTAGGCTGGCGCTGCACTTCTGCCCCGGGGGCGAGCCTGGCTCTCTACCTAACTACTCTCAGTCTGGCAGCCCCTCGCTGGGCGCTTTGTTTTTCTCGGTCGCTGCACGCTTGGCATCTGTGCCACGACCTCGTTTATTTGCGGTGTTGTGCGGGGCGGTGGTTTGGGGTGGGGATGTGGTGGAGTTGTGATTCAGCGAAAGAAAATGACCCCCCCCCCCCCCACGGAAATGGCACAGCTTTACCTGACAGGGACGCCCCCAACACCGGCCGTGGACGAAGATGGGAAGTCCCATTTTGGTGTAGTGGACAGTGTTCAGGCCGGTGGATGAGTCAGGTGCTTTTGCTTAGTGGCTGGCTAACTTCCCTTTTACTCAAGACCACGCACTGTTTTTTGAAGTGTTTTTATATGTTTCGTTCAACCTGGTGGGGTTCATGGTCTTGTCCCTTGGGTTCATTTGTTGGGTTCATTTTTACCTGTGTGTTGGATGCAAGAAGTGACTTCTTGGATCTTGGAGTCTGTGCCTCATGAGAATTGAAGTGTCTTTGCTTATCTTTGAGAGGGCTGTAGCTGTCCCTGATTACAAAAACCAAGTCTCAGTGTACCTCTAAGCCAGTGGCTCTTTGGTGCTATAACACGGTTGGGAGATTTTCATGAAGGAGGCTGGCAAGTTCCTTAAATTGTGAGTCCTTGAAATTTGTAGTCCTTGGAAGTTGTAAAGGAAGCGGTACTCTAAAGGATTTATGAATGTGCTTTCAATTTCAAGACGGTTTTTGATGGCAGTTTTATGACCTTGCCAATAATTTAATAAAACATTCCTTTCGTTTTAATTTGGATGGGGATTATTTTCCAGCAAGGCATTGTCTATAACCAATCCCTTCTCCCCAAAAGCTTCAACCTGGGGCAGATAAAACTTTCAGATTGTTTCCATTTACCAAATCGAGAAAGAAAAGCCTGATCTGAAACAAAGTGCATCCCCTGTTATCCACTATACTCCCTATCTTGGTAGGAAACATAGTATCTAAGGACTGAAGCTGTGGAGTAAATAAGTCTTAGACTTTGTTTCCAATAGTTATCTTTTTGAGCCAATTGTGATCTTTGTACTAAATTGCACTTTTGCTTTTGGAGGTAGTGGATATTTTCGTGTTACACAATTCAGGTTATTGAATGCTTTGTCTTTTTTTTTCTTAATTAAAAAATTTTTAATTGATTTTAGAGAGAGAGAGAGAAAAACATCCATCGGTTGCCTCCCGAATGCCCTGACTGGGGATCGAACCCGACGACACTCCACCCAATTGAGCCCCACCAGCCCCACTTCTTAATTCAAAGCAAAAACCATTTGGTATCTCATTGACTTGAAGACTCTGGCTGTTAAATCTTCTGACAACCCACTGTCATCATCTGTCACAATTATGTACTTGTAAAGTGTTTCGATTTTTGATAACTGAATAAACTTATGAAGTAGATCATGTTTGTCTTTCTGTTCTTGGCAAGTATATAAAAAGGAAAGAAAAGTTTGTCATTGAAAACTGGTAGTAACATTCCATAAACCCGCGATTTTTGGTGTTTAGAAAAGACTGGACATTCCCATTTGCAAAGTGAAGATTGGGGATTCTTTGCTGATCCTGACATTTAATTCCTAAGACATGAGTTTGTGCTCTGGCCAGTGTGCTCAGTGGTAATAGTGTTCTTCTGTGGTTTCAGGTTTGGTCGGGGCACATGTATGAGACAACCAGTCGATGTTTGTCTCTCACATTGATGTTTCTCTCTCATTCTCTCACTCTAGAATCAATGAAAATGCATATCCTTGGGTGAGGATTTTAAAAAGAAAAAGGCATGAGTTTGTAAATAAAATTTTCTTTCTTTTTTTTTTTTTTCTGGACTCTGACTGTAAGTTCCATAAGGACAGGGTTTTGTTTGCTTCACTTTGCTATTTTTATTCTATATTGTATTCTTAGTGCCTTAAGAGCACTTAAAAGATTCTTTGAGTGAATAAACTGGAGAGATAATTGAGCAAGAATTTGGCATGTCCAGCCAGGCCTGTGTGGTTTAGCAGTTGAGCATTGACAGATGATCCTGGAGATCACAGTTCGATTCTCTGTCAGGGCACATGCCCAGGTTGCTTGCTTGATCCCCAATAGGGGACGTGCACGAAGCAGCCAATCAGTGACTCTCATCATTGATGTTTCTCTCTCTCCCCCTCTCTCTTTCTCTCTCTGTAATCAATAAAGATACATTTTTTCTAAAAAGAAGGAATGTTTCTTAAAAATTTTTTGACATGTCCATAACACCAACTGAAATTGGTCAGTAGTGACTTAAAAGGAATGTGAATTTTAAATAATATAGTAGTAAGGTCTCTAGAAATTGCAGTAGACTTATTAATAGTCCAGGCAGCGTGGCATGCAATTGCTTCTGTGCACTGTCTACTGTGTATTTCCCACTTAGCAGTTTGAAATGTGGTGAGTGGGCTTAGGCAGCCATTCAACTCTCATCTAGGAAAGTGTTTTAAGAGGGTGATGAAGTGCAGAATAATAAACAGGTATGGGTAGCATTTCTTAATGTGAATCGCATATTGTCAATAAAAACTTGATTTAAAAAAATTGAGCACTTTCTTTGTAATATTCTCAATTCATGTATATGTGATTGGTTAATCCATATCAACAATTATTCCTGAGCTCCTACTATATATATATATATGTATGTACAAGGGAAGATAGGTATTTGCACAATGACTTTTATTTGGTACGTGTATTCTTTATTAATGTATTCATCCCCCAAACATTTATTGAATATAAGTTACGTGTAGGAACAGCTTTACTTAGACATAATTTACACATGATACAGTTCACCAATTTAAAGTGTACAGTTCAGCCCTGGCCAGTGTGGCTCAGTCAGTTGGAGTGTTGTCCCTTGCACCCTAAGGTCGCAGGTTCAGTCCCCAGTCAGGGCACTTGCAGGAGGCAACCAATCAATGTATCTTGCTCACATTTATGCCCCCCCAATCAATAATTTAAAAAAAACACACAAAACATTTAAAGTGTACAATCCAGTGTTTGCCTATTCTGTATATTTCAGGAATCATATAACTTTGTGTCTGGCTGCTCTCAGTATAATGTTTGCACAGTTTGTGTGGTAGCATGAATCAGTACTTTATTCCTTTTGTGACTGAATGATATTCCATTATATGGGTATACTACTTTTTTTTTTTAATCCTCACCTGAGGACATTTTTTCCATTGCTTTTTCAGAGGGGGGTGGGGGGGGGGAGAGAGAGAGAGAGAGAGATGTGTGAGGGGCACATTGATTGGCTGCCTCCCTCACATGCCGTGACTGGGGGTAGGGAGAGAACTTGCAGCCCAGGTACATGCCCTTGACCAGGAATTGAACCCTCAACCCTTTAGTGCGCTCTAACCACTGAGCAGCACTGGCCAGGGCTGGATATGCTACGTTTTCTCCATCAGTTGGTAGATATTTTGGTTGCTTCCACTTTTTTGCTATTATGAATAGTCCTGTGAATGTTTGTGTACAAGTTTTTGCGTGGACGTACGTATGCATTAATTTCTCCTGGGTAGATGCCTAGGAGTGGAATTGCTGTGTCATAGTGACTAACTTTTTGAGGCTACACATGGTTTTTTAACTGCATTGGTTTTCTAGCACTTTTATGGAGAGATTAAAAGAAAAGCTTAATGGAATATGGTGTGGCCATTTAAAAAATTGAGGAAATGAAAGGGCAAGGATTTCAGCATGTTGACATGTTCATTCTGGGTGGTTTGATTCCCATTTGGTTTTTTTAATTGTACATTGTTAGAGAACGGTTTGACATGCTTATAAGGCACAGAAAACAGTTTGAAAGATGCACCCCAAATTTATACTACTGTTGTTATGAAGGGTGATTTTAGAAACACTTAATTTTTTCTTCAGTCTAAATAGGCTTCAAGTTATTCAACCTGATTAAACAGCATAAGCATATCCCAGCAGAAATGGAATATATTTCATTCTAAAGAGATATAGTTAGGGCAAAGTAGCCATCTGTCCCATTCTTGACCAAACCCTGAAGTGGAATAACACAGGTTCATCCACACTTGAAAATGAGATTGTAAGGATATTTTCTTTAAACAAAAGTAGTACATGATCATTTTAAAGAATTTAGAGAATACAGAATGCTAAGGTGATGTTTAATGTTAAAAAATATCTCTTACATCTATTTTTATTCTAGTTTTCCTACATATGAGCAACAAAGTTGGGTTGTACTCTCAAGTTTTCAAAAAATATCACACTGTGAACATTTCCAAAATGCTCTGTTTTAAATGGTTGCCTAAGCCCTGGTTGGTCTGGCTCAGTGGTTAGAGCGTCAGCCCTCGCTCCAAAGGATCTTGGGTTTTGTTCCTGGTCAAGGGCACATATCTGGGTTGCAGGTTCAATCAGGGCAGTGTTTCTCTCTCCCCCTTTCTCCCTCCCTCTCTTCCACTCTCTAAAAATCAATGGAAAAATATCTTTGGATGAGGATTTTTCTTTTTAAAGATAAAATAAATGGTTGCTTAATATTTTAGCATATGAAATACTGTAGTTTAATTCCACTGTTTTTGCATGTGATTTTTGAGGGGGGTTTTTCATGTCCAGAGTGGGAATTGCTAGAACAAAGAGTGTGCATTTTTTAAAACTGGATACTAATTAGTTTTCTAGAAAAGTTCTATGAATTTCCATTTCTCTGATTACAGCTTGACAGTGTCCTGTTTATAAGCATGAGACTTTTGACAGTTGTGTAAAAACAAAATGTCATCTTGGGTTTGTTCTGAGAAGTGCCTCAAGATCTTGCTCTTCGACCTTTCTACTCTCTCCTGCCCAGAGCTGGACTTTGTTTCCTGAATTCCTGACCCTACACTAGGAGTCCAGTGTTTTATCTGAATGCTCTGGGGAGGGTGACTAGGAGGGCTTGAGTGGCCTCTTGGTGTCCAATCCTGTCTCATTTTTTTCTGGCTTGCTCTAAAGACTGAGTCCACCAGTGCAGCACAGTTAGACTCCAGTTTGAATTCTGGCCCTGCTGTCTGTTCTGTGACCTTTAGATTGTCACTCAACCTTCCCCAAACATCATTTATGAATTTTTCAGCTGAGGGTAAAATGAGGCAATGGCCTCTCAAGATTAGCTACTTACTTGCTGTCATTGACCATGGCCAAAATTGAAGTGGGTAATCATCAAGCTGATGAGGGCTAGGAAAGTGCACCAGCTGACACATGTCACTGAATGTCACTAGGTGACACCAAGATCGTCTAGGTGCCTTTTGTACCCCCTCTATATGTGTCTTCCTCTAAGTGAGCTGTTATTTAAAGTGGGGGTTGGGGTTGTTAAGTGAAAATTTGTTTTTTTTCTGATAGTGAGGTTAAAAGTGGTGATAATGGGGTTGGTGAAAATGGGACCACTCTGGGGTCTTCCACCCTGGGATCCTGGCTGAAGAGTTTGGGGGAAATGATCCAGCAGGGGAAGGTGGTCCAGTGTATCCTCAGGTCTAAACTGTAACTTGTCTGTTTCATTAAAGTCTGGTTATCTGGACAAAGGCAGTGGCCAAGGTGCTGGAATTGCTGATGGACTGAGGTTTTTCCATTGTACAAGCACAGCATCCCTTCATACCTTCCCTACCTCTTTTGGCCCTAATTTGAATTGTGTTGACATCTGGCCTTGGTGAAAGGATTCTGGTCTCCTAGAAGGTTTCTATAATAGGTCAGGGCCTTCCTCGAAGGGAGGCAAAACAGCTGGATATGCCAGGGAAATAGAGTACCTGGCTCAGAGGCTGAGGTCCTGCTGTGCGTATTTACCAGAAGAACCAGCCCATGCCAGTCACCACTACTAGATCCTGTTAGGATCCAGTTCCATGTGGAATGCCTTTTGTGTTAAACCCAATTGGAGAACATATTTCTTTCAGAGATTGGTCAAATCTGAGCATTTAACTGCCAATTAAGAGTGCTCTAATGCGCAAGCCATTTCTTTTTGACCTGTGACATGCTTACAAATAAAGATTTTTTTGGTTCGCCCTGGGTTTGGGTGGTTCTGTGATCTTTTCCTTGACAAGTATTGGCCTGTTCTGCCCAATGTAGGAAATTCCAGGACTTTGAGCTGTGGTAGCAGGGTTGGTTGGCCTTGGGTGGAACTATGTACAGGAGAGGGAGAACTAAGGAGTCTCCTGTAAGGTTTCAGTCCCAGCCTGACTCCCTTCTGGCCTTGACCTTAGGCAAGTTACATAATCCCTAAACCTGTTTCATTATTTGTAAAATGGGTTCTGTGTGTTGGGGGGGGGGGGTGTCTCATATCGTTATTGTGTTCAGATTGGGGGAGTGAAGGGGAGCCTCTGTCTGTATTATATACTCCTGGGAGATGGGAAGTGCTTGCTTTGCTCTGCCTGAAGAGCTTTGAGAAAAGCTGTCCAGACCCCACTTTGCCTGTTGTCATCTTCCTGGTCTTGTCTGCCTACGACCGAAACTTCTTGTTTGTTCCTAGTTGCTGTTGTGTCCACAGACAGTGGCACACTGTGGAAGCAGTTCCAGGGGAGAGGTGTTGGGCTTGGTATTGTGCAATTTCCAGAAACAGGAATTAGTAATTCCTGTGTCCTTGTGGGTGGCTAATGTCCACAGTTGTCTTACCCCAGGCAATGACACATACATGCCTGTGAGTGAATTGGCATTTGAAATTTTGTTTTGTGTAAAAGAAAAGGAAGGCTGAGATAAATTTGGGGATTTTACACTTGAAACACTTTCCACTGTGTTTGAGGAAACACATATTTCATGGGAACAGATTGTTGTTGTGAGGGTTGAAATGGGAGAACTGCATGGAGTGTGGAACCTTCCAACGCAGGTTGGGGGGCGGGGGGACTGGGCTGTAGGAGCACACTATATCTGCCTTGGACCAGTTGCATACCCTCCCAAGCCTCAGTTTCTCATATGTGAAATGGAATAATAGGTTTTGGCTTCAAGAACTTTGACCAGAATCTAAATTTTAAGAGAAAAGTAATTCTTATTTTGTGCTCTTCAAACTGTGAGTAATGAAATGAATTAAGTAGGTTGCAGTTTTTGTGTAAGGAAAAAAAGGAAATGTCAAAGAGTGTTAGCCATTCAAGGGTATTTTATAAAAACTTTGATTTATGTATTGTGTACATAATAAAATGTGTTTCTTCTTGTGGGTCATATCAGAACCGTGTGAAATAGCATTGTTTTAGATACTACTCAGTGGTAACCATGGGTACCTTGATTCCCCCCCCCCCCCCCCTTTTGGCCGTTTTGCAATCTGTTTCTTCATCACTTACCCACGAGTGACCTTCCTGGATATGCTTTCTAGTAGCAGGCGAACTGCATTCGTCTTTAGTTTTCTTTTCTTCCTTGGACCCAGTGTTTGCTAGAAGCTCTGTAGGGAGTGAGAGTGGTGTAACGAAGTTGAGGAAGCATGTAGTGGTGAAGGTTGTCAGTAGTTTGCAATAGGCAAAACAGGAAGTACAGTGTATAGAGTGTCGTATGCTTGTGTGTACGGCAAGCTACTTGTCCTATTTTCTTAGCTATTGTCCTACTAACTTTTAAATTAAGATGCCTCTTCTTTTAGGAAATGGTTGTATTGGATAGGTCTCTCTGGCATAAATAACTAGTTACAACAAGAGGAAATTTGTTGGCTGGTGTGTCAAGAAGTCTGGACTGGGGATCAGGTACAGCTGAATCCAGGAGCTCCAACAGGGACGTTGGAGCTTGTTCTCTGTCTCTGATATCCTGACCTCAAAGTCAAGAGCAAGCCTTCCCCAGTAGTGCATTCTGATGGCAGGAGACTCTGGCTCAGATCATTGCTCATCATGTCCATGTTCAGGACAGAATGCAGAACCACCTTGCTTCAAACATGGCACCTGTAGCTTATCACTGCCCCCAGCTTGTTTACCTCAAGTAGTAGCTCCAGCAGCATCTTGCTCATTATTATGAGATGTGCTAGATGGGATACTTTTGTCTTTTACAGTAGAAGTAGAGTATATTCCCTAACTTGAAACAAGAAATTTTGGGTGGTTGAAAGGGAAGTTAATTTTTCATACTAAGGTGATAAACCAGAATTAGTTCAAATCAACTTAGAATGACTTACGTAAGGAAAGGGTATCGGTGGGTGGGGAGAGATTAACCAAAGAATTTATATGCATACATGCATAACCCATGGACACAGACAATAGTGTGATGGAGGCCTGGGGTGGGGAGTGGGTGTCGGGTGGAAGGGGTCAATGGGGAAAAAACGGGACATCTGTAATATTTTGAACAATAAAAAATAATAAAATACTTTACAGAGGATATCAGCATTCTACACAGTAATAAACCTGTGTATTACGTCAAGGATTGAAACATACTCCAAGGTATGTAATGCATGAGTTACTTTATGAAATAATCTAAAATCAATACATTTGTACATGCTACTTGCAAAAAAGAAAGAAAGAAAAGGGTAGCCTGGCTGAGTTGGTTGAATGTCATCTATGTACAAAGAGGTCGCCTGTTCTATTCCTGGTAAGGGCACTAGCTGGGGTTGTGGGCTCGATCCCCAGTAGAGGGGGTATGCAGGAAGCAGCCCAGCGGATTGATGTTTCTAAAAAGATACAATTTAAAGGTGGGGGGAAGTAAAAGTGCATATGGTTAAGGATGTATGTATAGAATCCTGTGGTAGAGGAATAAATGAAAGACATGGTTTATCTTACCAGGTCCCTGGTACAGAGGGAGCTGCTATGGGGCTCTGGGAGGAGTCAAGCCAAGTCTCAGGAGTCTCTTGGGTGAGTGAGGGCTTGGGCCACCAATGAAAGGGCCCAGTTTGGCCAGAAAAACAACCCTCAGGAAACAGAGGTATGATGGGCTTAGACCATCAAGGAGTCACAGGCAGGAGTCAGATAAGATACCAGGTAGATAAATTTCAGTAGACACTTAGATGAATGAAATTGTAACCAAGAACAATTCAGTAGCCTGGATTCGTCTTTGTCCATGCCTGCAAAAACTGTCGTCATTGCCATTTGCTAAGCTGTTTCTGTACTTGAGTTCTTGTAAAGTCTGCTGCTTGGCATTCCTCTAGTATTACAGAAAGTTACTCAGATTTCCATAATCAAAAACAAGTGTTAAGCTCTGCTAGAGTAATCATGTTTCTACAGTTCTTGCTGTTGGCTTTACTTAGTCCTTTAAGAGGCTCAGAATAATTGAGGGTCTAGTGAGTGGCCAAAGACTAGCCCTCCTTCTCACGAGAGCGTCAATTCTTAATTTGAGGGGGGATTCTGAGATCTCTTTGAGGATATGATGGGTGCTGTGGATTCTTTCTCTAGAAAAACGTGTATGTGTGAACATTGAACAATTTGTGGGGGAACGGGGTTAGAGCCCTAAAGCCCACCCAAGGAGCATGTACTAAAACGAATTAACTAGATTTTATTTTGAGAATGAGAAATTTCTTGCTGTGTTAATTAAAAGGTGCTTGATGGTTTTGGCTCTGGCTGGGTGGCTCAGTTGGTTGGAGCATCATCTTGTACACCACATTTCCGGTAGGGGCACATACCTAGGTTGCAGGTTCAATCCTGGAACGGGGCACGTGTAAGAGGCAGTACATCGATGACTCCCTCTCTCACCCCCCCATCCCCCTCCTCTTTCCCACCCCCCTTCTCCCTTCCTCTCTCCTTAAAAATCAATAAAAACATTTTGGATGAGGATTCAAAAAAGTAATAATAAAAATAAAAGGTTCTTTATGGTTTTGAAGACTTTCCTTTTTGCATGCATTGCGCTTTTTCAGACTTTTGCAAATTCATGAAGCAGAAACAATGTGGAACACCTATTTTGGTTCTTATAAAAATCCTGCAGAGGTTTTTACAGAGCCCTCAAGTAACCTGTGTGTCAGCAGTGATACAAACCTGCCCAGGGCTCCTGTGTACCCCTTTCTCAGCTTGTTCTCTTTCCTGGGCATAAGGAATGTCAGAATGTGCCAGAATAGGTCTACTGCAGTGGCTGCAGATGAAAGATTTGTGTTCTGTGGCTCTTCACTGAAGCTCCCACTGTTCGTAAAACTCTCCAGGATTTGTTGTCAGCCTGGAGTCTAGCTGGCAACCTGATCATTTGGTGGTGGTGTTGGATATGGGTGGACTTAGAAAAATTATGGCTGTGACCCCTTGTGTGACCAGCAGCTTAGCACCTGCTCTCTGCTGTGGGACATTTGTTCATGCACACCCTTGAACCTGCAGACAGAGAGAAACCCTTCTTCAGCACAATATACTTATGCTTATGAACTATGCCTACGCTTATGAACTTACGACTATGAACACCTACACCAGGTGATGTGCATAATGTCACTGTATTCTCCCGAAATCTGTGTCTGCTGAAAGAATAGGAAATAAAATACCATAATTCATACTTCTGTAATTGGGGCACAGTTGTCTGTCAGAGGATGGAAAAGAACTATTACTTCTAAGAGTAGTGCATATTAAAAACTGCTTTGCTCCTTCCTAATCTCTGGTGTAAAGGTTAAACTTGTATGTGCCAGTGGATATTTCCCCCATTCATTTACTGCTGCTGTTGGCTTTAGTTAATCCCATTGCTCTGCTCAGTTGAATTACAATCTTATTGTACAGGTATGACTTATTACTTAAGCATTTTCCCATGCTATTAATAGAAACAAACAAGGTAGCGTACATGAAAGAATTTGGTAAAAAGTGGTATCATCAAGGTGTAGGTGGTTATTTATAATTCTTATTAAAAATTGCTTGGTTTTTGCTTACAAAAAGTTGCTAAGTAATATATATATAAAGTTGTGTGTGTGTCTTCATTTGTGTTCCTTTTGACACTAGGAAACAATCAAACTGACAGATGAGGTGTCTGGAAATAACACCACCTTCATACTCGTCTATTTCTAGATAGTAATTTACATATCTTTGTAATTCCAGGAATGCAGTTTTATTATTTTTTTAAATTTTTTTTAAAAAGTGTTTTATTCTTTATTTTTTAAAATATATCTTTATTGACTTCAGAGAGAGGAAAGGAGAGGGAGAGAGAGAGATAGAAACATCAATGATGACAGAGTCATTGATCGGCTACAGCCCACATCCTGGGCATGTGCCCTGACCGGGAATCGAACCCTGATCGCCTGGATCCTAGGTCGACACTTAACCGCTGAGCCACGCCCGGCCGGGCAGGAATGCAGTTTTAAATTACCAGTGTTGGAGGCCTTTCGAGTTGCAGCTTAGCTTGCTTGTCCTCAGTGTCATCTCTCAGGACATCTCTGCTTTTTTTGCTCTGGGAACCCATGCAAGTATCCTCTTTTTGCACTCGTGAGACCTGGGTACACTCCTTGGCCTGTGGCTTTTTCTGCTTGCCTTCCAGAACCCCATATTCCTGTTGTTCAACTTGAGACCATGCTTATTGATTGACTCCTTGTAAAAAAACTTCAAGGCTTTTAGCAAAAGTTGCCTGTGAGTAGACTTCCCATAAAGGGTAGAACTATCTTTTTTGAATGGACCTTTTTTCTGTTACTTAACTGCTTGCCTATTCTGAAATAATGAAGTCACCCTCCTGTCTGTGTCAGCCTTAAGATACGGAGCTGCAGTGTTGGTCATTTCTCCTTCCTCACTGTGTTCCTCTCCCCAGACTGAGAGCTTGAGCATACATTTATGATAACTCCATTTTAGTGAATATTTGAGTGACTACTGTGCACCAGGTGCTGGATTTCTAAGGCCCTATGTATTCTTTAATTCCTCAGTATTGTCTCCATTTTGCAGATAAGGAAGCTGATGCCCAGAGAGCTCCGTCACTTGGGCAGAGTTAGGGTTGTAAGGGCATAGAACTGGTAAGTGGTGGTTCCTCCAGAGCCCACGTGCTCTTAACTCCTGTTGGTGAGCTGTGGAAGGAGGAAATCATCATGGGCAGATGTTTGGGGTGGTACAAGGTAGACCTCGGAATTGCTTTCTTAAGAGGTCCGGCCAGACACTGGGAGAAGGAAGAGAGACCTTTCATAGGAAAGGAACTGTTATTTAGGCTGGTCCATCTCTAACACAGCTGTGGCTTGGATGGAAACCTAGACAGTTCTGCAAGCAAGCCACCTGTCTCTTGGAAACACTCAACAGAGCAGGGCAAGGAATGGTTAGGGAGGGTCATTAGTCTGGCTGGGCAGATTTCCTTTTCATTAAATGCATCACACGAGTGGAATTAAGCCTCACCTTGAAATAATTTCCACTAGAACACCAAGCTGCCTTGATTTGGTTTCACCTCTGTTTTTTGGTAGTCCACTGGAGACCTGTGAGTACAGAAGGAGTTTGGGGGAGTCAGTAAGCTGAAGTAGGTGTCATTTTTAGCTTATGCACCCCAGGCTTGTTAAGTCAGGGGTGTGAACTAGATCTCTTAGAGTTTTGGTGAGCCTCAGTCTCAAAGCTGTGCTTATTGTAGGGTGGAATTGAGTTCTGGCTCATGGCTCTTTATTTTGCACTTGGGGTTTCTTTCTTAAAGGGAATTTCCTGCCTGAAGTAAACATGCTAAATTGGGTGATTCTGCCAGTGCTGGACTTACTAGGCAATCAGCTACTGTGTGATATTCTGCGTGTGGGGTGAGGATTCATTCAGTGGTGAGTAAAGGTGTTTCCCATGTCTGTGTGCTACGTACAATTAAAACATGATTAGAAATACAAAACAAAATAAAACAAGCATACAAACAAGAACAACAAAAAATCTGACGGGGGAGAGTGAGGCGGGTGTTCCAGGGATCATCCTCATCTCTCTAGTGGTGGATAGAGACCCAGTGCTTAGAAAGGTGATGTAATTCATTTAACAAGTGTACCCCCCAAGAGACAGATTTTTATTTTACTTTTAAAACTTTTCTTTGACTTTGTAAAATGACAGTTGAGCTCATTGAATAAGAGTTTGGCTCTGATTGGCTGTGATTGGAAAATGCACTCATGAAAATGGTAGAGCCCGGCTCGGTATGGCTCAACGGTTGAGCATCGACCTAGGATCCAGGAGATTGAGGTTCAATTCCCAGTCAGGGCACATGCCCGGGTTGCGGGCTCGATCATTGACTCATCATTGATGTTTCAACTCTCTCTCCCTCTCCCTTCCTTTCTCTGAAATCAATAAAGATATATTTAAAAAAGAAAAAAAAGGAAACCCTCCTCCTTTTTAAAAAAGAAAAGAAAAGAAAAGAAAATGGTAGAAATGGTTAGACAAGCTCCATGCAAAACTGGACTAGTAATCAAATTAGTACTTGATTGCTTTTAGCATAATTCTCCTGCTGCTCTAAAATCCACTGCATATAGGATAAAACCCAAACTCCCATTCTTGGTACTCTGAGCCCCTGGCTTCTGTGATAGTCCACTGTCCCATTCCTTATCTTTGCTCTTTCCTTCTCTTAGAATCCCCCCATCTCTTGGGGTCCAGTTTGGATCTTTCTTGTTTTACAGTGACCCACCCAATTTCTAAAGCAGTGCTGTCCAGTGGAATTTCCTGCAGTGGTGGAAACATTAGGTTTTTGGCTTATCCCACATGGTGGCCATTACCGCCACAGGGCAGGTGAGCTTGTAAAGGTGACAAGAAGATTCATGTCATGCCTGCTTTGACAGATTGTAGAGAAGAGGAGCTCACTTTGGTCTTGTGGGGCTCCTAAGGTGTCCTGGTCAACATTACCCTGTAGGCAGGTGGATGTGCAGTTCTGTGATGCAGGGGCGGGTCTAGTCAGACTTTGGGGCTTTGGGCTTTGCTAGGAGGGTGGGAGAGGTCTCCCTAGGGCTATGGGGGAGAGAAGAGGGAGGGGCCTAGGGTCAACATTTAGGATGAGAAGATAGTCAGGGACTGAATCCTGATTTATGTAGCTTGGAAAATGGCCCCCTAGCCCCTGCCATAGAGGTTGGAAATAGATTCTCTGTAGGCTCCCAGGCTTGCTAAAGCCCGGCCTCTGTGGAGTAAATCAGTTGGAGAATTAGCATTCATTGGGAAGGGGCTTTTTCTTCTAAAACCATCCATCCTTGGAATGAATTCCAGTTACCTAGATAAGTATCATGTTCTCTAGTCTACCCTAGAAAGTTTCCCAACCCTCTGGAATTTGCTTTATCTGACATCCTTCATTGCATTTATTCCGTACATCTCCCTCTCCCTCATTTTGTGAGTAGAGCTTTGAGGGCAGGACTGGCCCATTTGGCCCATTATCTTTGTGTGTAGAGAAAGTGAATGCAGATTCAAGTAGGGGCTACAGGCTGAGCTGTGGTTCTAGACTGTACGAGTTGTAGGTCTGCCTGGTGTGAGTGAACTGAGTGAGGTGTATGAAGCCTGCTAGCAGAGGTAGCCAGGTCCCACACCCCATCATTTTCCATGATTACAGGCTCATGAAATGTAAATATTTTAAAAGTTAATACTAAATCATTACATTCACTTCTAATGATATGATTAATAGTGTTGTTGAGTTCTTACTTTCTGTCGCATTTCATTTGCCCCTTACATCAGCCCTGTGAGGGTGTTATCCCACTTTAGAGTTGAGAAATTTGTGCTGAGGCCATCTGCCTACTTTTTTTTTTCTGGTCAAAAACACAGCATGTAATTTTACCATCTTAACATTTTTAAGTGTACAGTAGTGTTAAGTATACACACATTGTTGTGCAACAGATCTCTAGAATTTTTTCATCTTGCAAAACTGAAACTATATCCATCAAACAACTCCCCTTTTTCTCCTCCCCCAGTCCCTGGGAGCTGCATTCTACTTTCTATGAGTTCGGCTATTTTAGATACCTAATATAAATGAAATCATGCTGTATTTGTCTTTTTGTGACTTGCTTATTTCACTTAGCATGCCATTTGCAGACTTCTGTCACTTCCTCATTTAAGGTCCATCCATGTGGTAACCATAGTACATTTTCACCGAAGTGTGAATACATCACAATTTTTTTGTTCTTTATTGGTGAGCATTTGGGTCATTTGATTTGTATTTATTGGAGGAGGAAGGGAGGACAGAAGTACCGTTAATAAGTGTGTTGCTGTGAGCATTCTTCTGCATGTGTACATGCATGAGACATGTGTACAAGTGTCTCAGTAAGTACCCAAGTAGAATTACTGGGCCATTGGAGTTGTCATAATGCCAAATTATTTTTAAAACCTATCGTATCAGTTTGCCTTTCCACATCCCAAAATGTTGGATTGCATTTTCACTAGTGTTGGCATTAGCAGATTTTTATAGTAATTTCCCAGTCTTGGTGGATATAAAATGTCATTGTGGCTTCAGTTATCAGGGAAATGCAAATTAATGAGGTGAGCATCTTCTTGTGTCCTCCTTTGAAGTGCCTGCTCCTGACTTTTGCTGCCCCCTCCCCCTTTTTTAAGCTTGTTAATCTTTTAAAATGAATTTGCAGGAGTTCTTTGCAGAGTCCAGTACCAGATCTTTGTGGGCAATTCCTTTTGCAAATATTTTCCCCTAGTTGGATGTGCCTCTCCCTCCATCCCTCACTTCTATAGCACCTTTTGAGGAACAGAAGATCTTAATTTTAATGTAGGTGAATTTGTGGATCTTTGTTTTATGGTTGGTGGGAAAAACACTACCTGAAGTCACATGTTCTATATTATCTTCTAAAAGTTGTACAGTTTTGCTTTTCAAGTGTATGCCCTTAATCCATTAGGAAATTATTTTTGGGTATAACGTAAGGAGTCATGCAGCCTTCGAATCCCTGCAGGCTTTGTGACCTCAGATAAATAACTGATTTCTTCTAGCATTAGCATCCTTAGTTGCAACACTTAGATCCTAATTCCTACTGTGCGCAAGGTCTGGTGAGGTCAGAATGTAATATCCCAACACATGGAGCCCTGAGCTCAGTAGACATTTAGTAATTGCCCCTTGGTCTGAGTCTAGCTGCATTCCCTAAGCATGTGAACACCTCAGAGAAAGTTGGCACGTAACTGGGAAAGTTATTGCTAGTACGATGCCTGCCAACCACTACAGGCATCAGGGCCAGCCTGGGTTTGGCTGCTGAGTGAATCTCCCAACAGCACTGGCAGCTTGGAAGATGTTCAGCCAGGTGCAAAACTTGCCTGGTGCAGACAGGTGCTGTCAGTCCTAGAGCTGATTAGAGTGATATCTGATGCATTCTAGAAATGACTGCCTCATCCCTGGTGTGGTCTTAAGGCTGAGTCCTGATAACTGGTAGCCAGGAGTTTTAAGCCTTGAGAGGAGCTTGTTTAGTGACTGCCAGTGAGCACATGTGCAGACACACAGTGTGCTTTCATATTAGCAAACATACGGCTGGGGATCTGGTGGTCATTGGCATTTTTGTCACAGCATACCTTCTGTGAACAACTCATGGAGGGATAGAATGGGCTAGGATTATGTGGTGTGGTACAGTTAAAGATGTCTGTGATCAGAGTAATGACCGTGAAGGATGGGTGGACATTTCTTTGTGAATTCTGGCCAGAAAGAGGGTTTCAGGAGCCTTTTCCAGTTATGTTCTCTAAGTGTTGTTGCTGGCATTTTGGTCAAGAGCTTTGCTGTACTCCTTTCACATGGGATCACTGAGCTGATCCTTCCCTTCTCATCCCATAATGTCCACTTGAAAAGTGGGAACCATCCCAATGTAAAACAGCCAGGGAGTGGTTTTTGAACCTTGGCGTTTCATGATGGGTAGTGGCTGTCACATCACAGTTAATGGTGACAGATCGGATCTGTACACATGTTGTCCCATCAATACCAGAACACAGAACATGAGGAGAATATTGATTGTAAGTAACCCTGTGAGCTAACACACATGAAAAGAGATGTTGTGATACAAAGTGACCTTTTCCCTACTTGTGAGTTTGTTGCATTTTGATGACAGTTAAAGACCTCAGTCCACAGGCAGTAAGTATTGTGCTATTTAGTGCTGCTTGTTCCCTCTGAACCCTTTAAATATGTGCTGTGGGGACCGGTAGGGAGTCATTGACTTCTCCGTCACTTTGTTGCTGAGTCGTCCCCTCCCCTCCCCCATCCCTGCAGTGGCAATATCTTTACTAGTTTTGAGATTAATGGAAATGTTGAAATTGGCCTAAGGTCCTCTAGGAAACATTTAGTATGAAAAATTACACAGTAACTTTACTCAATCAGGATAAGTTTTCTCAAAAGAGGAATGAACTATCCTGTACATTAAGCACTTTTTTTAAAAAATATCTTTATTGATTTCAGAGAGGAAGGGATAAGGAGAGAGATAGAAACATCAATGATGAGAGAGTCATTGGTTGGCTGCCTCCTGCACGCCCGACTGGGGATCAAATGTGCAACCCGGGCATGTACCCTGACCAGGAATCAAACTGCGATCTCCTAGATCCTAGATCGAAGCTCCACCGCTGAGCCACGCCTGGCTGGGCTACATTAAGTTCTCTTGAGAAGCTGTGTATCAACCCCTACTTCCCCGCCCACCCTGTAGCTAGGAGTTGCTCCTCTTCCCCAATTAATGGAAGTACAGGAAACAGCA
This sequence comes from Miniopterus schreibersii, assembly GCF_964146895.1. Classification (NCBI taxonomy): domain Eukaryota; kingdom Metazoa; phylum Chordata; class Mammalia; order Chiroptera; family Miniopteridae; genus Miniopterus; species Miniopterus schreibersii. Next base: position 72,296,037 of record NC_138105.1, on the reverse strand, counting down.
CTATGGGTGTGTAATCACAAGGATTTTTTAATTACTCTTGTAAGATTGGTAGTCTTGCTGCTTTTCTGTCTTTAAGTGTAGATCACAAGTCACAGAACCGTTATTTACCCTGCACTAGAGCTTTTCTTTCAGAAGAGCATTTTTTAACAGTTCAGCAGTATTCCAGTAGCTGTGATTGAGCAATATTGTGCACTTCATAGATGGCAGACACTATTTGTAAGCCTGCTGATTCTTGGGACAACCCTGAGTGTGGCCCTGTGAACCACTTTTCACAGATGCACTGAACCACAGTGTCTGTTGCTGAAGGTACCCCAGGTTAGCTCTGGAGCTTGGGGTTCAGACCAGGCTGTTCCTGTTCTGCCTTTAAGTCTGTTTCCACCTTCTCTGCCCAACAACAGGCCTGAAGTGGGTGTGGCCCAGACATGGTTTCTTCGTTTATTCATTTTCTTAATTAAAATTCACTCTGACAAACACACTGCCACAGTGAAGATACAGACACCCCTTAAAATTCCCTTTGTGCCTCTTTGTAGTCAGCCCTTGCTCCACACATGGGTTTTTAAACAAGCTTCCCAAACATTTCCCTGAGGAGCCATAGATGAGAGCCACCACGTTAGAGCTCTCTCCAGAGCAGCAGTTGAGTCGTGTTTTTAGCTTGAGAGCCTTGGTAGGTGAGCTGCAGGAGAGGGTAGCCACTTGCTGTAAGGACACATAGATAGCATTGGAATGTTGGAGTGGCTGCCTAGTGGCAGCCTGTTGCTGCAGCCTTGCCTCTGGGGGAGGAAGGAGGAAGCATGAATGTCATGACACAGAGTACATTCATACTGGGCCACCAAAGGAGCCAAAATGTGCCCCTGTTCCGTGTGCCTCTCTACATCTGTCCATATTGGGCTTTCTGCCTGAGGATAGGGCATCTGTTGCTGGGGCATTGCAGAAGAAACTGCTTCTTAGCTCGGGTTGGCCATAGCTTGGTTGCCCCAGGCCCTGCCCCCATATCCCTTCATCCCACCCTCCACTCCTACCAAGGGACTCTGAGTTGATCACATATATTAAGTGTGAAAGAATTGTGTGACTTTTTGGTAAAGCTACAGAACTCTAAAGTCAGGGATTCTTTTCAAAAAATTGGAGGGGGGGTGCTTGGTCCTTCTGCTGTAAGACAAACACTTTGGTGTCAAGTAAGCAGTGCTAGGCCAGAGCCTTGGGCATTCTTGTGGGCACATTTGCTCCCCAAGTGTCCATATCTTCAAGTGTTTGTGGTGCCCTTTTACTAAGGAACAGCTCTGTGCCAACAGAAGAGGGCTGTTGATACAGTGCCCAGGGCGTGATCTATAAAGGTGACATGGCCCAAGTGCTGGAATCCCAGGAAATTAGCCTGGACTACTTAGGGATCTCTCAGCATGGGACTTATTTTCTTTCCTTAGGCCTCAGGTGGAGTTGGACTGATTGTGTATTTAACTAGAATGACTTGGCATTCTTTCTGTCAAGCCAATTTTTGGGTTGTAGGAAGTAGATTGTTAAAATTTTTAGTTCACAAGTGTCAAAGGATCTGTATAGAAGTACTCTTTCATCCTTTTTGGGGGATGGGGTGGGGAGAGAAGAGATGTGACCACAAGCTTTTACAGTAAGAATGCAAGGAAAGCATTTTGCAGTGTTTGACAGCCATTCAAGTTAACTACAGTCTTGTACAGATTTAGCCACAATTCAGACAAAAACCAACCAAATATTCTGGCAGTGCTTACAATAAATACTTCTGTTGTGGATTTGTGCCCATTCGTGTGTTTTGTAGAGCCCACCAGTAAACCATTGCTTAATAATAAAGTCCGGATTGGGTTATGAGTACCTGAGCCTGCCTAGGGCACCTGTGGAGCCTTTATCACAATTGTTGGCTGCTGTGTAACCCGGTATCTTGGATGCCTATCATGCTGTGCCTTGTAGGGTTAGGGCACTGCTTGCTGTACAGAACTTCTGCTTATGCTTCTCCTTCACCTCAAAGATGAGATGGCAGAAATGCCTGAGATTGGGGGTGGGAACAGGTAGACTGCACCCCTTCGTCCCTGCTCATGGGTTTTTCTGTGCTGCTGTTACCATTCCGAGTTCCAAGTGAACCTGCTGCTTTCTGCCTCTTACATCATCCCCTGTGGTGGCGGCTGGCCTCAGATAGATGAAACGAGGATTCCTTGTTAGAGTCCACATCTGTATTCCTTTTGTCATCAGATGGGGCATCTCCCACTAGACCTGAACCCAGTACAGAGGCAGATCCAAACGATGAAATGTCATCATGCTCTAAAGGAGTGCAAACAAAAAGTTCTCATACTTGTCCAGTAGACAGAACAAAGGAAAGGAAAGGAATGTATTTGGGTTTGATGAGTCAAAGGCTTGAGAAGCAACTGAAGCCCCCCAAGGTGATATACAAACTTTGTGAAGACAGGATGGAAGGGCTATAAATGCTTCTGTCTTGTTTCTGTATTGCTTGTCTACGAAGGCGAGACAGGAAGCAACAGGAAAGAGAAGAACTCTCAGTAAACTAAGAACTGCAAAAGTAAGGCCTAGCAGTCTATGCAGTCTGATCAGCAGGTCTCTCTGGCCTATCTGGCACTTGAAGGTGCCATGATTATAATGATGCTGGACCTGGGTGCTATGCTGTCTTTTTTGTCCAGCTTGCAAAGTGTAACTGAGGGCTGCGACTGTTTCACATCTTTGGCTTACCTGTTTGTGTGTGGGGAGGGGAAGGGTGTGTGTGTGTGTGTGTGTTTTACCATTGCTAGAAACTGCTGACTACTTTTTTCTTTAGCCCTTGCAGAAACTCAAGGTAGCTATTACAAAATCTCAATAGAAGAAGGGCCTCAGGATGAGGTGTCTGTCCTTGGTCACGGCAGAATCTGAACCAAGGTCTTGCTGGTTCTGAAATAGTTTCACCTGGGGATTGAGGGTCATCACCACTATCAGAGGCCACTCCCCACCAAAGGAAGGCAAAGGGGGTTATGTGCTTGGACAACCAGAGAGAAACCAGTTGTTCTGCAAATTAGAGAAGTCGCTGTCAACATACCTCCTTTGTTAAGTCAATTTTCAGAGGATTGAGAGTGAGTTGTCTCACTTTAGATTCCTGGGCTTTCAAAACCCAGATTTAAAGCTCTGCCTGCCATTGGGTGGAGTGCTGCTTCAGCAGCCAGTGCTTGGTGTGGTTGGGAGGTCAGTAGACTGAGCATTGGGGTACCACCTCATCCCCCATCCCCATGCTATCCTCTTAGCTTCCTGTTCACTTTAGCAGCCATGACATACTCTCTGCATTACTGCAGTTAAAAGACACCCTGGCTTGTCTGCATTCATCCTGCCTTCTCTGTATGATTGGGAGGTCTCTGTCCCAGGCTTTGGGCTTTACATGACTGGCATCATGGTTTAGTTTCTGGCTGTGTTCAAACATTTATTGGGACCTTTCAACCTGCCAAGTAGTGACTAGATACTGTTCATAGAAATATGAACTTGGAAGAAGGGGAACTAACATCACAATTTGGTGGATGCTTTGGTTGCTTATAATTTCAAATTCTAATTGTTCATTGCTGGTATATAGGAAAGCAGTTGATATGTGTGTTAACCCTGTATTCTACAACCTTGTTATAATTGTTTTTTAGTTGCCAGTGATGTTTTGGCAGTTCTTTGGGATTCTCTACATAGACTTATCATGTTACCTGTGAATAAAGACAGGTGGTTGTTTTCCCCTTTCAAATTTGTATCCCCTCCATTTCCTTTTCTTGTCTTAATGCATTAGTTAGGACTTCCAGCAAGATGTTGAAAAGGAGTGGTGAGAAAGGGCATCCTTTGCCTTGATCTAGATCTTAGGGGGAAAGAAGCTAGTTTCTCAGTATTAAGTAGATTCTGTGATTGTGATAAGACAAAATCTAGCCATAGGAACCCTTGAGAAGGCACCTATGGTGGACTTTGGGTGAGCAAGGGTCAGGGACTCAAGAAAGGCTTCTTGAAGGGGAGGGGTTTACCAGGATGTGGTGCTGTCTGACAGGTTATTCCAGGCAGGGATAGTCTGTTCAAAGAAAGAAATCAAGGGTGTCATAATGGTACATGTGTGAGCCATACATGAGAGCATCTCTGAGAGAGACAGGGAACCTGGCTAGAATCCTTGGGCTCCTGTCATATGCCCAGTGCCCTGAGGTGCCAGGGACACAGTCTGCATAGATAGCAAGCCCGTTCTCTGGAGTGGGCAGGCTCCACCAAGGTTAAGCTTCAACTGTATGGCTTATTTCTGGGCCACTGTCCCCGTCATGGCCCCTCTAATTGGTAGCTGACTTGGAAATTATAGACAGCATGCAGTAGTATCATGGGGTTGAGTGTTGAGGCAATTGGGGATACAATTATAGCTGAAGAATAGTTTTACCTGTTCCCTTTTTGAGGGTCACCCTGTTAGTTCTTTGTTCCCTGAATGGCCTCTGGGGTCTGGGACAGCCTGCCCTCCATTCACTGTCCTTAACTACCATACCACTTCACCATGCAGGGCACCAAACTCCAGGCCTCACCCCACATTGGCTCTCTGCATCCTGGGAATCTTGGATGTCAGCCAAGCCCTAGAGCCCCAGGCTCCAAAGAGATCAATGGTTCTGTTCACTTTGGATGAGACCTGGCATCCAGCCATCAACATTCTTCCCTGGGAACCCGACAGAAAAGTCCCAGGAACTGGCTTGATGAACCTTTGGAACATGAGTCTCTCCTAGGTTGCTAGATGCCTGTGGTATGTTGAGAAGACTTCTGCAAAAATAGTGGGGAGGGGGGAATTTCCACACCCAGAAATTAGCCTTGGAATTATAACCAAGTTTTGATTGTGTTCTGTGCTAGCAGCAGAATCACATTCCACTATTTCTCTTCCTGTCTCCTTGGCATTTGTACTGGAGAAGAAACGAGTGGACCCAGGAAATCTGTGCATGAGGGTGTTTTGCACTGCCCCAGTGGAGATCATAGTGGAGTACCTGGGGCCTGTCTGCCAGATGTGTATATAGAGACTAGCATGTCTCCTCCACATTCAGGCCTTTATCGTTTACAGCTGCACAGATACGAGGGAAGGAGAACATTCCACCTTGGTAGTTTCATCCGTGTTTTACTACACATTTACAGAAATGTGTAGCTTCATATTATGAGAAAGTTATTGTGAATTACATTTGTACAAACTCACGGACTCCTGGTATGTCCTGGCACAGCACCCTATTTCTTGATTGTGCAGTGGATCACAGTCGTGGCTTGAATGTTAGAATCACCCGGGAGCTTTTGAAACTCCTAATACTTGGCCCCTACCCAGGACCCTGTTCATTGAAATCTCTGTGGGAAGGGGCCCAGGCATTTAATCAATATTTTTTAAGGTTTCCCAAATGCTGCCAGCTGTACAATTCTGTAAACCACTGTGTGCCGAAATTTCACCCTGGGTCAGGTGCTGAGGGTTGAGAATCTGGAAACTGCATGGTCTCCTGAAGAGACACAAACTGGGCAAATTGCAGACCCTTCTGGTCATGCTTGGCTACACACTTTTGTTTATATTCACCCTTGGATTTTTCCTGTACTCTCTCCATTGCAGATTACCACCTTCTTAGTCTGGGGACAGAGGAAATGGTGGTCTGGTTTATTATCTATTTTGGCTACATTTGAGCTCTGCTGAAATCTGGTTAAGTGGAGCCCTGTCTTAAGTGCTGAAGCTATTTTTGCTATTCATTTGAGATGGAAGACTTTCTGAAATGAATTAGCAGAGTCTTTGCCCTGGGGTAAAAAGTAAAAAGGGGTATGGATTCACCAGTTTTCATAGCAGTACTATTCACAGTGGCCAAAAAGTAGAAACAACCCAAATGCCCATTAACGGATAAATGGATAAACACAGTGGCATATCCATATACTGGAACATTATTGAGCCTAAAAAAGGAAGAAAATTCAGATGTGTTTTACAGCGTGGATGAACCTTGAAAACATTGTGCTAAGTGAAAGAAGCCAGACACCAAATGGCAAATATTATATCATTCTACTTATATGAGATACCTAAAATAGTCAAATTTATAGAGATAGAAAGAAGAGTAGTTACCAGGAGGTGGATGGAGGAGAATGAGAGTTAGTTTAATGGGTTTGGTTTCGATTCGGGATGATGAAAAGGTTTGGGAGATGGATGGTGGTGATGGTTGCGTAACAGTGTGAATGTATGTTAATGCCATTGAACTATATACTTAAAAATGTTTAAAGTGGTGGCCCTGGCCAGGTTCTCAGTTGGTTAGAGCGTTGTCCCATACACCAAAAGGTTGCAGGTTGGATTCTGGGTCAGGGCAGGTACCTAGGTTGCGGGTTCTATCCCCAGTAGGGTCACATGCAGAGGCAACTGATTGATGTTTCTCTCTCTCTCTCCCCTTCCCTCCCTTTCTCTCTCTCTAAAATCAATAAACACATATCTTTGGGTAAACTATATACTTTACTATAATAATAAAAGATTTAGTGGGTGTGCCTTGCCTCCTTGCTGAATATTTATTGATTGTATTCACCCACAGACTAATAATGAGTGGTACCTGCACAGTTCATCTAAAGCTGTTTCTCTGTGTCATGGCAGTTAAATTGGCTGTTTTTCTTTTGGTAAAACAGCACACTTGTCTCCTTGCCTGCTATTGAATTGCCAACTGTTGCTTCCTGTGCCTTCAACTGCTCCTCTCCCCTTTCAGTGAGCTACTTCTAATCTGGTGTCCTGGGAACAGAGATAAACCTACCTTCTTGGTGGTGTGGGGCTTTGTGATTGCCTTATCCAGTGCTACCACTCTGGTGTAGCTAAACTATAGAGTTTCAGGTTTGTTTTTTAGCTTCAGTTTTTACATTTGGCATTTGAGGTTCAACTAGTCTTGTTTTGAATTAAATTTGAGTTTATTACTCATATTTTCTATCTGGATGTCACTGTTTTGAGTGGTACTTCCATTGCCCCCCTTGAGTTATTGGCATCAATGGTAGATGGCTGTTGTGAGGACTCCTGGGCGTGCACTGGGTCAATAGTGGTCTGGCTTAAGCCAGCCCTTCCAAGGGCACTGAACATCCAGGAAAGGAGGTGTCTTGCCTGCCCAGTGATGAGCAGAGAGCTGCTCTCCTTCCTTTCCTGGAATCCTGTAGGGTCCAAAATTATGAAATCCAAGGCCTAGGACATTTTCAATTTTGTGTATTTGGGTTTCTCAAGGAAGCATCTCTAGATGTTTTCTCATATGCTCACAGTGCTTTTAGGCAAGCAGCTTTCTAGATGATCCATTGTATAGTCCAAATAATGCCAAGAGCTTCTGGGTCCTTGTTTCCAGCAGCAAAGAGAGACCCTTGAAGGATAGGTTAAGGCACCCGACTCTGCAGTCATGGGTGTAGGGGTCATGAGGGTACCTCCCCAAGACCATTGTGACTTGAAGCACTTTTGCCTTTGGCACATAGGAACTGTGGAACTTCTGAGGATTCTGGAATAGAGAGAAAACCAGGGTAGGGTCACTAAGGACAGTGGCTTGTTGCCAACCAAGGGGACTCTTGGCCTGCTTTCCTAATTAAAGGTGGGATATATTTGTGAAATGAAAAATTGGCCGGCAGAGTAGCTGTTATTCAACATTGCCTACAATTGTGGCTTTTATTTAGGGAATCATTCTGTTACTAGCAGAAGGAATTAGCATTCTTCTGGCTGTAGCATTGTAAACCCAGGGTTTGCTGTCATTGTAAACCACCTGAGGGGTTTACAATGAACTGAACTGACCCCTGCCTCTCACACTTGACTGCAGAAAAATGTACGTATGATTGTAATAATCAATGTCCAGGTAAAAAGTGAAATTGTAGTATGGAACTAGTTTAACAAGCTCTTGTCTTATATGTAAATTCTTAAAGGTTAAAAAAAATTCTGTCCTTTTTATCTTTTAAGATGATAGTGTAAAGATGCTGTCACTGAATGGAAGCTTCAGTTTTAAGCCACAAGCCCCCATGTTCAAAATAGACATATATACCAAGGGAATGGTCTTTTGAGTAATTTACACATGAACGAGATGTTTCAGTGAAGAAAGCTTGTTCTCTGGGTGGACTGTTAACCCATTTAATGCATAATAAGAATGAAATGAGACGAGATTAAGAACCATAGAGCTTCATTTGTGAAAAATCCTAAGGAGTGGGAACTAAAAGTGTCCCAATCCCAGGCACCTGTACCCCATGCCCTTTTTTAATAGTACATCACATAGTTGTAGTTATTTTCATTCTTGATTTTCACTACCCACCCACTTCCAGGCCAGAATGTTGAACCTATAAGGGCAGGTGTCTTTGTGCTGAATCCCAAGAGCCTGCAGTGTTGCAAGATACACAGTAAGTTTGTTGACTGAATGGCCGAATCAGAAATCCAAAGTATTCACTTAAACCAGGAACAGCTCAAATGACAGGGATATACCTAGTCATCCCAGGCTCCTTACTGCTTGGCCAACTTGGACCAGTTGGTTTTCAGCATCTTCTTCATTTCAACACCATCTCTTTATAGACCCATCCCAGACAGATGCATATTAGCATATACCAGCGAAGAGGGCAGCAAAAGGGCAAGCCAGATAGATACTGGATAGTGAGAGGAGGAGAACTGTAGTCAGATCACAGGAGCACAGCAAACAATAGGAGAAGCAAGCTGGACCCTTACCAGAACCCCTTGATTGGGATCTTGCAGGGTCTAAAATGCCATCATGCTCACCTCTTTCAATCTAGGTCCTGCCGGAACCATTACCTCTGTAATGCAGTAGACTTTTTTCTTATTCATAAAGAACACTTTTTAAACATCTCAAATCATACTTTGGGCTAAGATCAGTCTATAATAGTCTTTATTATCTATCTTTACTCACTAGAGATAGTGAACCTCACCCACAATGGATCTTGTGTCTATTGGGGGAAGCCTACATTTTCATAAATATGGATCAGTATGTAAGTGGAACAAATCAGCAACATGAAAACTGTGGGCTCAGAGGAAGAAGGAGGTTGTGTGTGCTGTGAGCTTTGCTGCTTCTGGGGTGTGCCTGGCTGGGGGCAGAGTATGTTGGATCTCAGCCTGACCACCTCAGTGGTATGTGCCTAAAGGATCTTCCATGGGCTAGTGTTCTATATGATTGTGTTGAGTGAAATTGCCTTCTCCCCGAGGCCTAGGACACGGGGTTGTAGGTTGTATTCTAGTTGAACTTGCACTTAATTTATACTTTAGAGGGTTTGAACTGGATTAGATGAAGGTTTTTCTTCAACACTCATAGTGTGCTTCTTCACCTGAAAGTAGAATGCATTTTGATGCCATTTCTATGGCAACCGGTGAACTCCAAGGGAACAGTTGATATTTTTGTATTCTAACATGGTAACAGGATTAGTGACGGCACATTGAAATACCAGTGCAACATTTTGAAGATAATTGAAATAGTCCAGTACTAAATTTTTGACATTGACTCCACTGTAGTACAGTTCTAGTATCTGCATGTCACTCAATTTAGTTTCAGTTTTGAATGTCATCAGAAGTTGGGGGGCTTGATGGGACTGTATTTTTAATGCCAAATGGGTTTGCTCACACATCTCTGTCATTGGGGATTCTTGTGTTCAAGTGTGTGTCCCTCTAACCCAGCCTGAAGGTCAAGTGGTTTTTACTTGTCTCTTCCTTTAAACCAAACCTCCCCATGAGACCGAATAAGACAAAATGTGAATCCCTTCTTTGTGGCTCTGAGGAAGGTTACTTCTCAGGAAGGCTTCCCTGACCTGAGCCCCTTGCTGAGGCACCACTGGCGCCCTGGGAGGTAGTGCCCTGTACCTGCCCTCCTGTCTGTGAGGGCAGGATCCTGACTGTGGGTAGCTCCTGGGGGGAGGAATGTCCAGTGCCCCCCACAAACACACTTTGCTCTCATCAATCACCCACAATTCACACCTTTCCCAGCTTTCATTCTCTTGGCTTCATCAGATTGAGCTATCCTGGTAGTGCTTTTAATTTGGTAAGAAGCTTGGTTTTCTACTAGAGTAATTTGGAGACATTTTGAGTGAAGCACCTTGACGCATGAGGTATGGGAGACCTGAACAGGGGCAGTCCAAGGTAGAAGACAGACATGAAGCAGTTCTGGTGTGGTTCTGTACTTTGACTTCCCTAATTGTTATAGACAGTGAGACTAGCTCCTGTGGTTTAGATTCTTGTGCTCACACCGTGCCTGTTCCAGCCACCTTGGTACAGTGGGGACCATGGCTGAGGATTGGTACCTGTTCCTCTGACCTTCCTCTCCCCTCAGTAGATCTTCTTTGCTAGTGAAAGATCTTGTCATTAACTGAGGGTGGACTCAAAGTTCTGCCCTCCTCCACCTGCTAGGGACAGCACCCACCATCCTTCTCAGAGGCCGCCCTCATGCATTGACTTCTTCACATCGGCCCAGCGCCCTGCACTGCCCTGTGCAGCACTAGCTGCTCCCAGGCCAGAACAAGGGAAATATAAAGCCTCTGCAAGCTCTTTACACCATTAGGGGGAGCCGTCCCAAGTTTTTGAGGGGAGCTCAGGGCAGGGTCAGTAGTCCTACTGAATTCTACATGTGCCTCAAAAAACATCTTCTGGGAAGGATTTACATTTATAACTGGATCCTGTGTGTTCCAGTTCCCTCCTCCTAGTTATGTGGAACCTGGGGGCCCGCCTGGCTCTCAGCTCAGGCTCTGGAACCTTGTTCAGAAGTTCTCATCTCACTGCCCCCTTTGGTGTGTCCACCTTGGTCCAAAATCTCCTTCAATATCTAATCCTTTAAAAAGCCTTTATGATCAATAAAGATATATTTAAAAATAAAAAAATAAAAAGCCTTTATGTACTTCACCTCGCGCTTAACATTTTCTGGAGTAGTTTGCACTTCCTTCCCTTTCACATCAACTATTTGATTCGTAGAAGACAACTTACGTTTCCCCCAGTCGTCTTACTTGCCAACAGTGTGATAGAAAATCCTAGTAGTAGTCATGGTGCCATGAGGCCATTTGGTCCACACCGCTGTCTATAACCTGGGCGTCGGTGTGTCACCAACCAGGAGTCTGCTGGTTCCCTGGTCTCTTTTTCTGCCCACCTCCCCGGCAAGGACTTGAGTTGATGTTCTTCTGGGTGCTCTCCCCTCCGAGCACACAACTTCCTTAGTGTTCCCACTCAGCCCTGTCCCTGCCCCCACACAATCAACTTTTTGCCAGAGATGGGGGTTTGTCTTGTAATGGTTTAGCAGTTTATTTTAATCCTGGGGCTCCCCCTTGGCCTCAACTATCAGGATTGCCTTTTTTTTTTTTTTTTAATTCTCACCTGAGGATATTTTTCCCATTGCTTTTCAGAAAGAGTGGAGGGGGGGGATATGAGAAAGACACATCAATTGGTTGCCTCCTACACACTCCCTGACCTAGGCCTGGGATCAAGCCTGCAACTGAGGATAGAATCAAACCCTGGCCCTTTCAGTCCACGGTCCACTGCCCTAACCACTGAGCCAAACCTCTGGGTATGGGTCTCCAGCTTTCCTCAGCATGGCTTGTAAACCAGTTATTAAACTCAGTATGAGTGTCCATTTCACTCCAGGATATGTGTGTGCGCATTTTTATTCAGCCCCTCTGTACACTGGCTCCTGGTTTGAAGCTTCATGTGGCGAGTGTTAAATATTTTTTGCAGTTTTAATACAAAGGCATTGAGTTCCAGGGAATGCTCTGGGTTCATTGGGAATGTGATCATCTGTGCACTGAGTGGCTGTTTCAGTTCCTGATGGGCTGAGAGCTGCTCACATGAGTGGGTGCTAAGGGCAAGCTTACGGAGGTAGCCAGGAAGTCAACTTGGACTGTGCGACAGAATCAGAGTCTGAAATGCTGGCAGCTGCATCTTCCCTGGTTTCTTCTGCCAGTGATTACCATCTGCAGGCAAGCCCTGGGCTGCCTAAAGGAGAGTGGACTGGAGACCGGAGGAAGGGGTGGCAGGAGAATCCTGCAAGGAAATAGACCACACTTTTCTCTCCAGTACCTGCACCCCCCCCCTCCTGTCATTGTTAGAGTTGGGATGCTTAACTTCCATGAGTCATTTACTTAAGTGGAAGTTAGGTGTAATTAATGGCAAACAAGAACATTCATTCTCACAAAGCAGCGGATCCCTGTGCAGTTCTTTGCTTCCTTAGCTGTTCTTGAGAAGAGATTGGCTATTTTTATTTATTTATTTTTAGGAAATCGGTTATTTAAATCCAAGCATCCATCTCAAATTGACACGGTTAGATTATGAGGGCAGAAGTAGACATTTAATGTTTGCTGAGGGCTGAGGCTTCCCTGCAGTGCATGGAGGTGGCTGTCTGAGGGCCTTACCCTAACCTGGCAGGAGAGGCACCTTGGCTATTTCCCTGAGGCCTGACTGTTAAAGGACCAGTTTTTGCTGTACCCTTGGATTGTGTCTCTAGTTTAAATGCTGTCGCTTCTCACTCACTGGTTGTCTTTGGGCCTGTGTCAGTCATTTCCTGCTTTGGAAACCAGGGACTCAGACTCAGGGGTTTTTCCATTTCTGAAGTTAACTTTGTCACTTTCTGTGTTCTCTTTCTTTGGGAAAAGTAATGCTCTCCCTCCCCCCACCCCTGTTATTTGAGTTCTGTACCTGATGAAAGGTGAGGCAAGCCTGGCTGGTGTGGCTAATTTTGTTGGGCATCGTCCTGTGCACCAAAAGGTTGCTGGTTCAGTTCCCTGTCGGGGCACATGCCCGGGTTGAGGGCATGCAGGAAGCAGCCAATCGATGCCTCTCTCCCTCTTTCCTCTCTCTCTCTCTCCTCCCCCCTCTCCTTTCCTCTCTAAAAGTCAATTTAAAAAGTCTTTTTTTGGGAAAAAAAAGGGGGGGGAGGCAAGGTGAGAGGAAAAGTCATCTTTCCTGGAGCCACTTCTTGAGAGGGTCCGATACTGACAAATGTAACCTCCTTTTTCCCAATTCTTTGTTTTAAAATTGAGCTCAGTGAAGGTCAGAGGGTAATATCATTAAAGAAAAGGTCATTTCGTTAGCATCAGCTCTTCATCGAGGTAACCAGGTTCCTGCATCTCTAAACCCTGAGTCAGAGTGTGTGCCCTTAATCCATCATGGATGTGTCTGCCCCTGGCTTCTTGGAGTATCTACATGTCTCCAGGTCTCCTCTTGGCCATTGAAGGGCTGGTTTTACCTTTCCTCTCAGTGAGGGCTCTTGGTGGTCATGGCTGAAGTGTTGCGCAGATAAGATGTCAGTGTCATGGTGTCTCTGGAAGCTCTTGGCTAGCCCCATTCCCTGAGCCCCTTTTGTTCCCAGTGAGCTTAGGTGGGTCCCAAGAAGGGCTTCAGTATCACTCTCAGCCACCACTCTGCTGCTTTGAAGAGACACTTAGAGGCACCATGTGCTTTTGTGGAGATTCCCACCTGGTTAGCTTTGCCTACTTGTTGAATGATGTTTCCACTTACATATGACGGGCCTGTGTACCCAGCTGGTACATTCTGGAACATTTCAGCAATAGGCAGTGAGTGGACTGCTTCTTCCTGTGTAGTGCTAGTCATCGGCTGTACAAGCTGTTGCTCGTCTGCACTGCTCACCTCCCTCTGCTTGGCCTTCCAAATTCCCAAAAGCTTGACTTTGACCACTTGCTTGGAGGTTGACACTAACGTGTTTCCCTCAGTGTCTGGTGTGCTGGAAACATCATAGTTGTCTTTTTTGTAGTTTTAACATTTTGTTCATGAGGATCATGAATTTGATCATTATCCTTTTGTTGGAAATGGGAGGGTTCCAGAGAACCAGTGTGCTGTCATCTTCAGAAACTTTCTGGTCTACACCAGGGCAGCCCAAGACTTTTGTCAGCCTACTTTACCTAATTCTAATTTCTCACTTTTTTCTCATTCGAGTAGTTTCTTTCCTAATGGGAAACTCATCTAAATGGAGGAAGTGCCAGGCATTCCTGCCCACTTCAGCTGTGTGATCTGCATGGCTCTGTGGCCATCTTGGAGTCCTCCTCTCAAAGCAGGATTTTTCTGTGTGAATTAACAGCCCTGTTACATTGCATTTCTTATTATAGTGTAGGTTAACGTCATTGCCAGCTCTTTTGAAAAAATAACTAAGGATAAAAAGTGAAGACAGGTAAAGGAGCTGGAGTAAATAGCTTTAAAAGAGGCAACCAGGAGAAAATGTCTCTGTGACTTATGAAAGGCACAACCGGAGACCTAGATCAGTGGGAATGCAGAGTTTGAATTAATGGCCTCATATTTTTGTCATACTCTTCAAGCCTCTTAATTTGGAGACTTGGTCAAACTCAAGGCTGCTTTGAGTTCCTGCAGGCCAGCTCACCAGGTAGAGAAGCAGACAGACTGACAGACCAACCCCACCAACAGAGATGGGAGCTTGTGAAAGGGGGCAGATTACAGAAGCCAAGCTGTTTTTACATATATGTTGGTGATTGATATTTCAGTGTAAATAGGTGTAAATCCTCCAAGGATCCACCACTGTATCCCACTTCATTTTATGGTTCCATGTACCTGCCTACTTGCACATTTTTACCTAATTTCATCTGTGATTTTGACTTTTTAAAAAATGTTTTATTCATTTTTAGAGAGGAAGGGAGAGATAGAGGGATAGAGAGATAGAAACATCAATGAAGAGAGAAACATCATTGATTGGCTGCCTTCTGCACCACCCCTACTGGGGATCGAGCCCACAACCCAAGGCATATGCCCTGACCAGGAATCAAACTGTGACCTCTTGGTTCTTGGGTCAGTGCTCAACCACTGAGCAACACTGCCTGGGTTGTAATTTTGCATTCTGCTTACTTCACCTTGTCACAAAGTCAAGAAATCTTTGAAACAAGGGTTACAAACCATGGGCCAATCTTAGTTTATTGGTACAGTCATACTCATTTGTCTAAGGATTTTAAGGGGGCTGCTTTCCTGATATAGCAACAGCAGAATGAAGTATTGCAACAAACTGTGTCTCACACAGTTGACTGTATTTTACTCTCCAGCCCTTTGTAGGAAAAATCAGCCTGCCCCTGCTGGAATGTGTTTTAGCCTAGCAGTTTTTTATCTTGTCCACATCAAAGTTTTGTTGTTTTTACTGCATGCCCATCACAGGAATGTTTTAAGTTTAAAAATCCATCCACCCAGATTTACTTGTCAGCACCAAAGGGACCTTTTACTGTACCTGAGCCACTCAGTCCTCCATCTGCTGGCAGCTTTCCCAGGGAAAATATGGTGCAGAATTCTCAGTGCCCCTAATTTTTTTTTTAATCCTCACCTGAGAGGATATGTTTTTGTTTATTTGAGAAAAAGAGAGAGAGGGAAACATTGATGTGAGAAACATCAATCCATTGCCTTGTGTTCATGCCCCAACCGGAGATCCAACCTGCAACCCAAGGTATGTGGCCCTGACCGGGTGTTGAACCTGCAACCTTTTGGTGTACAGGGTGTCTCTTCAACCAACTGAGCCCACCCAGCCAGGGCTCAGTGCCCCTAATTTAATGAGCCTGCAGATTGGTTTCTAAAGCAAAGGGACTAGAATTCTGATTGGCAAGGTTGTGGCTGCCTGGGCTTGACTTCTGGTCCTTCTGGCTGCAGGGTCCTTCTGGTCCTTGTAGACCTGGTCCCCTCCGTGGGAGACAGAGAGCTTGAGTGCATCTGTACTCCCCTATCAGGAAAGCTGGCTCATTTGTACCTTGCGTCGCCTGGTTTAAGGCAAGCTGCTGGGTGGAGTCTGAGGTAACAGGCCCAGTTGGTAGGTCTGAGGAGTGGGGGTCAGAGTGTGTACAAGCTTCGGGAAGAAGGATTAAGACTTCTAAGTGCTGCTTTGGCTCACAGCCACTGGCTAGGTTCCAGTGCAGTCTGGCTGATGACATGAGCTCTGTTCTTACCAGCTGCCTGAGCTGGTTAGATGGACAAGAATCCTGTGTGTGCTTCCCCACTGACACAGATCACACAGTGAAATGGGCTGTGGTCATGAATGGGAAGTATCTTATGCTCTGGGACCATGAGGGAGCGGACCTTCTGATACTCATGTTTTGTAACCAGTGTAACCAACATTCCAAGAAAGATTTTCTTAGGACAGAATAAGGTTTGCCGCAAATTAACTAGTATTGAAAAATTGCCGAGTTTTTACCCAAAGTTGGAGTTCCCTGCCCCCTCCTCTTAGTCCTTGGGTAGAACCTTGCACTTCCCCCAAATGATTTTTTACAAGAGAGCCTTGTAGTGGTAGGAAGGGGCTTCCTTTTTCTGAAGGGTGTGTACAACTGTGAACTTGTAATTTCTTTAGGGGTTGGGGTCACCTGGCATCGGCCAGCATTTTGCTTTGCATGGAACAAGTTTAGGTCACAACCCTATGCACCCCTTACTGCTTGGGATGCGTAAATAACAACTTGGTTTCTGCTCCCCTCGACCCTGCTCGCTGTGGCATCAGCAGGGAAGTGTGCTTCAGATTTCACCTATGGCATGGGCCAAGTCACATCGCTAACAGATGCCAGGTGCTATAAGAGTTATCTTGGCTCTGATTTGTTTATGGAGATAAAATTCTTTGGAAATACCAATCCTGGAAATTTGACTTGAGACTCAGCTCAAGGGTCACGTGGCATTCTGCAAAGAGGGTAGGTCATGTGAATACAGATCAAGTGCTTAGTACAGAGCACCAGCCCAGGAAGCACCAGGTACCTATGGGCAAGTTTTCCTAGGTCCTGGCGCAGATGTGTGTGATGGTGACTCGCTTACTGTGGCCATCATCTTTCATGGGAGAATTCATGAAGCTTCCAGTCAACCTGCCCTGCTCCTGCCTTCCCTGGCATCTTGCTACCTATATGCTTGTTGCTTTAGCACAGTGATGAGTAAATAGATAGGACAGAGTTGAGGCAGCGTCACTGGGCTTCGTGGGCCCTCTGGGAGACCAGGACTTCAGGTGGACCCACAAGTACAAAGTGTAACTGGTCAGAACCCTCTAGGTTTACTCAGCCTCTTGCAGTGGACAGAACTGGGACTGAATCTCTGTAAATCAGCTGATGGCTGGGCAGGCAGATACAGCCTTTCTCTTTTCCTCTCTTGCTTGCCCTCAGAATTCCAGAATCAAGCCTAACTTATGTCTGTCTGTCTCACCTCCTACTCTTCAAGAAACTAAATAATTTCTGTTGAAATTTGAAAAACATTATAGTTGTGTTGCTTGCTAACTAATATCTGTCCTTAAAATGATTTCAGATCACTTAGATGAGTTGGAATGATAGCAGTCAATATCCTTGAAAGCAGGAGTGCTTAATTGGGGGTCTGTAAATTTAGGAAAAGAATTTACTTTGTTACTTTCATTAACCCAGAAGTTCCCAAACTTCCACGATTCACAGCATCCTTAGCATCTCAATGTTTCTGTGATGCTCCTAGGCCAAAGCAAACAACTAAATAAGTACCAATGTCCCAGCACAGCTCCTCACACTTTAGAACCAGATTGGACATCTGCAGCCTACATTTCCTTTACCCCATTGATTTTTATGTGGTATCTGCTTTTTATGACAGCAACTGCTGAACACCAGGCTTTGCAAGATAATTACATTGTCAAAATAAATACAGTGCTATCTAATGTTGAAGTGATCAGTTGCCTTGTGCTGATAATTCCCACAGTGTCCCTCTGGGTTACCTTAATACCCTAGGAATTCAGTTTGGGAATCAGGGCACTAACTGTCTAATCTCTATCTTTTTTTTATTTTTCTAAACTAGGAACATGTCATAAGAAATCTGTTGGAAGTATATCCAGAAATGGGACACCCAGTTGGACCATGCAACCTTCTTTGGGGTGGAAATAATAAGTGAAACTTTCTTTCTGTCCCTTGTCCTTCAACTAACTCAACACAGTGATGGTAGCTCCCGCCTCTTGGCCACAGGTTATTGTGAAAACAGAGGGAACAACATCTGGGGATCTTTTAGGTGTAAAACTTTGGTTGAATTGGTTGAAGATGTTGTCTACTGTGTCATGAGAATCAAAGCAATAAATTCCTCCTTGTCTGCAGGTAGATTTATGAGTTTCTGCGTTTCCAGCTTCTCTCCCCATTGAGCCCAGGTGCTGAGAGCCATTTATTTCCTTCAGGACTCAGACACACAGAGCAACCCTGGCATCATCCTCACTGATGTACCCTGTCCCTGTGTATCCTCTCTATGGCTCCCCATCTTTTGCATCTGTGAACGGCATGCTGATTGTGTGCATGTATAATTGCGCATGAAACCCCAGGCAAGAATGGGATTCTCTTATTGTCTACCTCCAGAATGTCCCTGGAATCTGGCTCCAGTGCATCTTCCAAGCTTGCCCCTTCCTCCACACTATATTCCCAACCCTGCAATCAGGGACTCGTGAAGGACAAAAGGCCAGTGTGGTTATTTCGCCCCTTCACTGTGCCATCCCACCTGCCCTCCTTTCTGTCCTGCCTCCAAACCTATGCCTGTGTTACTGCATTGGTCTTGCTTTCTCCTGTCTGTCATAAGCCTTGTCCCTCTCTGCCTCATCCTCCACAGAAGTGCATGCCCTCCCTGTTCATGGCCAGTGCAGCCCTGCCCTTCTTTGCAGTACTCACCCAGGTATTGCTTAATCACTTAAAGAATATCATGTCGACTTCAGAGTTCCCAGTTCTTGCGTGGAGTTCAGACGGAAAGCATTGGCCGATCAGGTGACAGTCTAGCCAGTCACCACATTTTCCCTGTGAGACGAGAGCTACTTTCCTTTTCCAGGACTTTGAGATTGAGCTGGAAGCCCCAAGATGAGAATCGAGTGTGTTCACTATAGGGTGCCTTCTATCCCAGAGTCATTCACTGATCCACCTACTGTATACTGGGAGGACTGGAATGAAGGAAAGATGACCCTGCCCAGGGGCTCCCAGGTGTGTGTGGGGGAGGGGGCTGAAAACTTCAGAGCCACAAAGAGTTCAGGGAAGCACCTGGTACAACGAATGAAAAGGTCTGAAGATGACAGGGAAGGAGTTCATTGTGGCCCCTTGTGGTGGTTGGTTTGTTGATGGTAGGGGCTGGCTGGGGCAGTATGGAGTAAGGGTGACCACTGTGGGAAGAATTTATCCAAGGCTGCAGCCTAGTTGGGTCTGTGCCTTCGAAAAGTCATCCTGGCCCTCACATAGAGGTGCTCTGGTGCCTGTTCCCTGGCCTACAACAGACTAGGTACTTGTTGGTTTCCCTTGTTTGTTGCAATAGGAATGAAGGACTTTTTTTGTTTCTTTTTTTCTTAATGAATTGCTTCTTGAATTTTCCTTAGGATTTTACTTGCCCACAGTTATGGGAGGACTGAGCTGCAATGTACAGGTTGTCTGAGCCTGGCCTCTCAAAAGGGTGGCCCCTGAGTGGGTGCAGAACAGGTGTCCTGGGCATCTCACGGTGATCTCCATGGCTCAGTTGTTGCATATGGCAATCTCTCACATCAAGGACATGGATGACACCTGTCATTAATTGTCCTCAGAGCCTCCTTAAAAGAAATTTTGAGGTACTTGTGGCTCCCAAGTCCATCTCATTTTCGAACGTATATCATGCCTTCATGTTTTGAACTGAAAACCTCCAGCAGTTTTTTCTTTATGGATTTGACCTGTTTTTTGTGCCTTAGTTTTTCATATTAAGATGGTGGCCAGCCTGTCCCAACTGTTTGCTTTGGACCCTCCTGGGGGTGCATATTCAGCTCACAAGTGGTTTCGAGGCCAACCGAAACTCCCCAGGAATCATATGTCAGATTCTTGGCCACCCTGGATGGTTAGGCCTGATCTTAACACGCCCTGTTTAAGTTACTTCTCTGTGCCTTGGTTTCTTCATCTTTAAAGTAGAGGTGAGTCCAGAAGCAGTCTCAGAGATGTTTTAAGGATTTAGATATTACCATGTGTCAGATATGAGCCACTTGTCTAGGAATGGGGTTTTGGCTTTTGTGGTGCATGTAGTTTAAAGCACAGAGATGAAGCAGAGTTCAGGGTCAGGTTTTCTGTAGAAAAAGCTCTGTTCATTTTGGGAACAGAAAATTAGTTTCTTTGCCCTCAAGGGTGGTCCATCTGGCCCTGGCTTGAAGGTGAAGAAAAGAGGTTACATCCAGAGCCCTTTATCCCTTGGCTGTGCAGAGAGGCACAGTCTAGCCCCAAAGCTCCAGAAATCAGTTACCTTGAATTCATCGTGCCTTAGGGACATTGCTTGGAGAGTTCCAGAATATCATTACTTAGTGGAAAATATCTGGCAGGAACCTGATATCCTTGTGGCTGACAGGGCTCCACTGTCCTGAGGACAGAATGACTCCTCCAGGGTGGGGCCGTCCCCTGCTCCTTGCCTGCAGGGGTTTACCTGGCACATGCTTGTCTGTGATTCCTGAGCTTCTTTCTAGGGGAGATCTAATAGTGGAAACAAAAATGCACATCATTCTTTATGTTCATTTGATGCCACCCTCCCTCCTGTACTCACTTCTTTGGCACATGCAGGCCTCCCTTCATAATGGGGCCACTTGTCCCCTTTTCCTCTTTAGGCACATTGGTCTTGCTGCATGGCCGACTTTATAGGCATTTTAACCCCACTGACATACTTCTCTGTCGTGCCGCCCTTCTGTTGATACATGCACTCCATATAGGATTGCTTATGTCCTGAACCTTTCTCTGCCTCATTTGCAGCTAGCTACTGGACCAAAAGCTCCTGGCCAGCTGGCAAGTTGTTTATGATATTCACCCGTCTCCTCCTGTCTCACTTGCCCCCACCCCAGTTTCTAAAGTTGTCCAGTAAATGATTACCCCATCCACTTACTAACTATGAGAGTCTGATGTCCTGTGAATGCTTTTCCATCCTCCCTCCCTCTCTGAAAGTTTCCTGCAAACTCTCCTGGCCCACTGGCTTCTCCACCTGAAGCTTGCAGTTGGTCTTGGCTGGCTTCCCTCTAGAGAGACTCACAAACTGAGGCCACAAGCCGGAGGCCCTTTGTGCACATAGCCAGCCCTCCCACTTCCCCCACAGCTCTCATGGAGGCCAGGCTGCCCTCACCACTCCCTCCTCATCCCTGTCCTGTGTTGATACTTTTGTATGCTTAACTGTGTATGTGCGTGCGCGTATATGTGTGTGTGTTTAATCAGTACACCTTTATTTTGAAAGGAAGCCACACATGGATATCAGTAAAATTTAAATACCCTGAGAACAAAACAACATTGTTAAATTATGTCCAGATAATAATGTGTAAACCCTCCCAGGGCCTCACCCAAGCCATGGCATGTTGCTCTGCAGGTGGCTGTAGACCCTGCTTCTTTAAGGTTGAGGTCCTACTCTATCAACTAAATCTGAGAGCTTGGAGAAATCCTCTTTTCCTTGCTATTCACCTCAGGATGAAGGCACACCTTTTATCTACAAGGTTCTGTGCACGGCCAAATGTAACTTCCAGGGTGCTGCCTCCCTCTGTCCCTTCCTCAGGTTGCTTATCACATGCTGCTGTATCTTGGGTCACCAATATCTGTTCTCTATTCTCTGAGCAAGCTTTCTGACAGTTCCACCCCTTACTCCCAGCCTTTGGGTGCTTCTCCCTGGATCTACCTGTAGGTGGCCTCCTTGCCACTTTCATTGGAGTGCATTTTATTCAAGTCTTGGCTCGGGGGCCCACCTCTCCTTGCCAGGTTCCCAGTCAGGAACACCACATGTGCCTGCCTCCCACCAGTGTCACCTCTGTCCTCGTTGTCGCCCTGCCTTGATTCATGGCCACAGACACTGTTTTTCTGGGCCGCACGTGGCCACTAGTTCTAGCCACACTTGTACCACAAGCACCCTGATGGGTACTTGCTTTGTATTCCCAGAGCCTGAAACAGGCCCAGTTTCATCTGCCTTTGGAAACTGTTGAAGTTCAAATAGTGTTCCTGCGAGCTTGCTATACTATTGCCCTGTTCTGCCATGCCCACTGTCAGATGAAGCTGCTTCAAGGGAATGCCCTTCGTGATGTGCACTCCTGGCATGTTGCTCTCTTAATTTGGGGTGCTTCCCACAGGCTGCTTCCCAGCTGGTTGTCACCTCCAGTCCCCACCACGTTCTCATGCCAGCACTGGGTGCCCCTTCTTTATCTCTAGCACCATGTGTGCAAGAAGTACCAGGAAACAGCTTGGTACCCACAAAGCCCTCCCTCATCCCCCTTCCTATAAGTGTTCTGCCTGGGCAGGTGTTCTCCAATAGAGCAAGCCCTTCTTAGAGGTTACCCTTAGGAACAAACCTTCCCTCCCTTGAGGCTCAAGAGTACTCTGGGAGGCCGCAGACTATAAATTCTTGCCTGGTGTCTTAGATGCAGTTGGATTTCATTAAATACTTAAGTTCAGCATGGGATGCTAGACCACTTTTAGACTCTTTGGAGCAAGCAGCATGCTCTCCTCATGTTCTCTAGCCAGGTGGTAGCTGTACCTGTGGTTGGCCAGAGCACTGTGGAAGAAAAGCTGTCTTCCTGGCCATGTCAGTTTTGTCAGCCCTCAAACTCATCATGAAACCAGGACCCCAGTTTTAGGCAGGTCAGCCTGCCTGCCTCAGGAGTTCTAGCTCTGCACAGCCCCACAAGACAGACTCACCGCCAAGTTGCCTTTACATAGAAAGGTCTCCCTCCCCTGGTGCTTTTAAATTTTGATCATTTACCAGAATTGCATTTACAAAAACCTTTGTGGAAACGCTGGTTTAAATTACATGTGGACTGGATTATAAAATAAATAATCAACAGCTAGAGTGCCTGGCATGTGCTAAGTGTGTTCCAGAAAGAAAGCTGTGACAGAGCCAGCCAGTTTACCCTGTCTTGTTTTATCCCTTCTGCCCTCCAGAGTCCTGTGGTCCTAAAATAGGCCTTCTTTCCTAAGCCCTTGCCTGACTTCCTCAGCCAGAGAAATTCTTTTATCCCTACCGACTCTTGGATTTATTAATGGAGATGCTCCTGTGATGCAGGCAGCTTCTAGCCAGCAAAGTCTGTCTTACTCTGCTCCTCGCTGGGTTTAAAGCTGATCATTTCTTTGCCTCGCCAGTAGGAAAGTGTCAGAAAAACAGTGCACAAAAAGAATGCAAATGGTCAGTACATATTTGGGCCGATGTGGGAACTCTTAGCTCTGTGAGTAAGGGATGGGTTTGTGTTTCTGGAGGGCATTTTGGCAATAAAAATGTGTACCCCTGACCTACAGTTGTCCCTTCAGAATAACTTGAGTGGGTACACAAAATCACCCTCATAAGGATGCTTTTGGCAGAATTGGTGTGGCCTGAAGCAGGGGTCGTTCAGGAGAGAGGGGTCCACAGGACAAGATGCTCAGACAGGCACTGAGCTTGGGGTGGGGGGGTCTCACATAGGTCATAGGAGGGTGCCTCTCTGTATCTCTATACATAAGCTTTGAAAAGCAAGTTAATAAAATGGTAGGTCAAGTATGGATTCGTTACTGTGTTATCAGCAATTCCTTGTGGGATTTCTTTAATTAGCAACCATATATTATTTAAGTTGCCAGAAGATGTTCTTAGTAAGTGTGAAGCTTTTTTTGGAGCACTCAGCAGTGGACAGTGGCCATCCAAGAAGGGTGGACCAGCCTTTCTACTTCTCCCTGCCTGGCCTCTGCTTACCAAATGGAATTACTGAATTGATCCCATGGTTCATAAGCCACAAATACAAACAAGAATTTTAATGTAAATGACATATTTGGGGCTTGCAAATCGATCTCTCTCATACACAGACAGTGTCCCCTAAAAGCTCTCAGATGTTATAGAACCTGGTTTGTACCCAGCCGGCATGGCTCAGCGGTTGAGCATCGACCTATGATCCAAGAGATTGCTGTTCGATTCCCAGTCAGGGCACATTGCAGGCTCAATCCCTGGTGGAGGGCGTGCAGGAGACAGACGGTCAATGACTCTCATCACTGATGTTTCTCTCCCTCTCTCCCTCTGCCCTCCTCTTTTTCCCTCTCCCTCCCCCCCTCCTCTCTGAAATCAAAGATATATTTAAAAAATAAAACCTGGTTTTTTATTCATTGTCCCTCCTCTGTGAGCTCCACAGAGCCACAGCCCCTGCTGCCTTCTGTTTGGTTCACCTCCAATGCCCTGTTCCTCCTCACTGATACCTGATCTCTCTTCCCTTTTGGGTGATGAGTCTTTGAAGAGAGGAGGTCCTGTGCCCTTTTAGTCAGTGCATGGAGTGGCTCCTTGGCCTACCTAATCCATCCAGTCTCTGTGAGAGCAGCTCAGTCCTTGGTGGTGGTGATGGGGAGACACATGTCATTATGGTGGCATCTCTCTGCTGACGGTGGCTTTTCTTTTCCCTTTTAGAGTGCTCCGTGAAGAATGTGATGGGATCAGTAGCATGTCTTCGGAGAGCGGCCCTGGGACGAGATTAAGAAATCTGCCCGTAATGGGGGATGGACTAGAAACTACCCAAATGTCTGCGACGCAGGCCCAGGCGCAACCCCAGCAAGCCAACACAGCCAGCACCAACCCTCCGCCCCCGGAGACCTCCAACCCCAACAAGCCCAAGAGGCAGACCAACCAACTGCAATATCTGCTCAAAGTGGTGCTCAAGACACTATGGAAACACCAGTTTGCGTGGCCTTTCCAGCAGCCTGTGGATGCCGTCAAGCTAAACCTCCCTGTGAGTAGCTTCGGCAGATCTCAGAGTAGCATCCTCCAGGGCTCCTTTTGTGCTACTCGTGGGGAGGACAGACTCTAGAGCAGGGTAGAGATACCCTTGAGTTGTCAAAGTATGAAGCCCAGTTCTGAAATCCAGCACCCTTGGGGCCCTGGAGTGAGTGGTTTCAGCAGTCCTATGGAGATGAGGAAGGACAGAGGACATGCTTATTGGCTTAAGCAGATTAGGATCCCAGGAAATACTGTGTAGAGAGCAGTTGAAACAAAGGTAAAGGAGTGCTTGCAGTTTTCCCTTCATTCCATGGGGAGCTGAAGTGGGAGCACTTAGGGGTCTGTCCCCCTCTCCTCAGGTGCTCCTGACCTGCCCAGAAGTAGATGCAGTCAAACCGTTCAGGAGGAGGGTGGCTTGCTGCAGGAGCAATCCTCTTCTGGTACTGGTGCCGTCATTGTTACCTAGAGCATAGGGCAGGAAAAGTAGTGGATTGTCTCCCATGGAGCAAGTTCATGGAGGTGGCCTGGCTGGAGGCAGGGTATGGGTGCATCTTTGTCCCAGCTGCCTCTCTGCATGCCCTTATGCCCACCCGCCCCTTCATGGCCACACTGTACTAGCTCTTGTTTTTTTGTGCCCTCGCACCTCCCCTCTAGAGAGATTTCTGTTTGTTCACATCCCTAGCAAATGATTCTGGAAACTCAGCTTGTATCCCTAACTGAACCTCAGGGGACAAACAGGATAAAAGCTTTAATTTTTTTTTTTTTTTTTTCCTTCAAAGCATTGAGGACTGATTGTCTTTAAGTTGCCTTCAGTTGTTTGCCAAGTCCCATCCCTGCACCCCCACCCTCTGGACCAGGGATTGGTATTAGATAACCCAGGTAGGGGTTTTCGAATGCTAGAGCTATACAGCTGTAGGAGTCTCCGCCTCGGCCAGGCATTCAGTTTTGAGAAGGATGAACACTGGCATGATTCTCCTGGCTTGAAGGTCACTAATCTGTGACAGCTGTCCAGTGCTCTCTGTCCACTGAATACATGTCGTGCACGCGGGAAGAGAGAATCAGGAGAGGGCATTGCAGGTCTGGGTCATGAACTGGTTCAGAAAAGAGGGTGGAGGCAAAAGTGGTTCCTGGCCAAACTTGGACTTCAAAGGCCACTCTTGCCATTGACTGTGATAAGGGGTAGAGGCAGCCCACCTGTCACTGGGGGGAAGCTCTTGGGAGAGCTTGCTGCTCTGGTCTCTGGCAGAGCTGCCTGTGCAGGGTCCACAGGTGAGGGTGACCTTCCCAGTGCAAATACAAAAAATGGGGGAAAAGAAGCCCTGGGGTGGAAACCAGGGAGGTGGGAGCTTGCAAAGGGGAGCCAGGAGACATGCCAGCAGAGAGCAGTCCCCCATGTCTCCACATTGGAGGCTACAGGGGGGCCAGAGATGAGGATTTCGACCTGACCCTCCTGTTGGCTTTAGGAGGGCATTGGTGACCTTAGGAAGATGTGACGCAGAAGTAGAAACCAGATTCGCGACGGTGTGAATGAGAAGGTGAGGACACGAAGCCATCATTTGAAGAAATTTGGCTTTGAAGGGAAATGCAGCAGGGTCAGAACAAAGAATGGGGTTGGTTTGTATAGGATGGCTCAGAGGGCTGAGAAGGTGAGGCAGACAGGCAGGAGAAAGGGCACTGGGTGATGCCAGATTTTTAGGCTGCAGCATCCCAGCCAGTGGGACAGACATGGGGGAGGGTGGCCTATTAGGCCAAGGGTTCCCCTTGTCTCTGTGACTGTTGACATCACCCTCAGCAGTTCTAATGTAGGAAGGTGAGATGGATGGACAGTTGCACTGATCCAGTATCTTCAGAGAGGTGAGGGTAGTGAAGAGCAGACCCAGAGGGGTGGGGGTGGGTCGTAGTGGGTGCTGATCGGCTGGGAGCAATGTCATGTTAAACCGTTTTTTAGGGACACCTCCCCCCTTTCAGAGATGTTGATAGGTCCGACCAAAAAAGGTTTCCTCCTTTTTCTGTTTTCTGATGCCTTTCAGATCTTTACCTCCATTTTGGCCTTTGGTCCTTGCTGGATGTTTCACTAGAAGGCCTGCCTCTTTCAAATTTAGTACACGTTTGGTCAGACTATCATGCCACTAAGCCCACTACCCCGTCTGTCCCTTCTCCCCACCACTCCCCTCTTGTCTTCATCCCACCTTCTCCCACCTGCTCCATCCTCAACCACTGTCCTGTTTGCCCTTGAGACACGACACACCGTGGCCACTTCACACATCTGACACCTTCTACGAGACCTCTGGCCATGAATTGTGAATTTTTACTGGGGCAGATATTTTGGACTTGATTCTCTTGAGGGGGGTCATCAGAGCATTATATACAAAGTCTGGTTCAGTCTCCCCTTCAGGGTCTCCTAGCCAGGATGCCTGGAATCTGTGTAAGCTGGTGACTTTTGTTTCTTTCTCCTGGGTGTCAGAGCGACTCAAAACCTCACACCCCCAGCTTGCGTTTTCAGTACTCCCACCATTGTTCCTGGACAGGACCTTGGCACATGCTGATAGGCCTGCCCCAGCAATCGGTCTTCCACTTGGACTTGGTTCTGATACCCATCCAAGCCTAATTATGGGGTTCTTGGTGGGGCTGGCTGGCTGCATGTAGGTCCCCTGCCTGGTCCTTCCTCCTGGAAACCCAGGTGCTGCCTGATCTGTTCCCAAATTCCCCTGTGGTGGTTTTAAAAAATAAACATTTGGTTTTAGTATTGTAGACTTAAAGGGAAGCTGTGATGTTAGTAGTGTTTGATCCAAAGGCCTTTAGGACTTCTATGCCTTCCATCTGGCTCCTTCTGTTTGGCACTTAAAGAATAAGATCCAAGGGTTTAAGGAGTGGTTCCATGAAGTCTGTGCAGATTCCTCATTTGGCAGTTAACCTTTTTAGTTGTTAGTTGTTCCCAATACTAATGGGTCCTTAGTGGTAAACTGTACAAGTAAAAGAAGTAAAAGTTCAATGAATTTGACTGAAGGTGAAGGTCTGCTCCATGGTTCTTCAGTGTGACAGGAAACAAGGGATCCAGTTGTTAGGGGTGGGTTCCAGTTTGTTAGGGGTGGGCTCCACTGCTGGTTCCATAGGAGTTTGCATTTTATGGACACATAAAATTTCACATGGTGGAGAGAAAGTAGAACTTGCCACAGGTGGTTTTACTATGTAAGAACTGCTTTTTAAAGGCTGTATGTTCTCCCCGTTAATTATTAAAAATGGTTACTTTAACATAAAAGAAAAAATAGATCTCAGTAAAGACAACCTGTTCCCAGACAGGGCATTTGGCAGACTTGAACTTTTTTCTTCCAAATTTCCACCCAGCATTTGGGAATCCTTCCCTGGCCTACTTTATCTTGGGGGGGTCCCTTTGAGATTGCTCACTGATGCTGCAGAAGAGTTTCGGGCTGTGCATCTGTGGAGTGACCTGTGAGATCCGTAGGCCCACCTACGAGTGCTGTGTGACTGCGGAGGTGACACTGGCCTTTTGCTCTCTCTGCTCTGCAGGATTACTATAAGATCATTAAAACACCTATGGATATGGGAACAATAAAGAAGCGCTTGGAAAACAACTATTACTGGAATGCTCAGGAATGTATCCAGGACTTCAACACTATGTTTACAAATTGTTACATCTACAACAAGGTGAGATGTGAGGGCCAGTGCCCACCTGCCCTATGGGGAGGAGGAGGTGGGTGTGTCTGGAGCCCGTGGGGAGGGATGTTGGAGCAGATTGGAGTCTGAGAGAGGACACTGTTAGAGGCAAGGGTAATGGAACCCATGATCTTGCCTGTGACTTAATGTGGCGTGTTTTTTTTGTGGGGAGAGGGGTGCTGCCATCTTTTATTTCTGAGCCGTCCTTGTTAGCTTGAAGTATGTGCTGCTTATGCCCTTGGGATTTTGGTTCTTCAGTATGTGTAGTAGAGAAGGTGTGAGAACAGTGACAACTTGTTAAAATGTCCATTTGGATGATGTAAATTGTCAGAAAGAAAGCTAATAAAATGCAGTTGTGCAAAGGTGTGCTCAAACAGAAACCTCGATGTGAGAGGGAACGATAGGGCCTGCCTCATCTGAACTGTGAACATGACCATTGTCACCTTGTGGCTATAAAATCAAGTGTCCCCCAGTCTTACACATACACCTGAAAATCACTTCTTAACCCAGTAGCCAAACCCTTCAGCTCGGCTGTGATATGAAGCCGGATCATTTGTTTACAGTTCAGACCACAGATGTGATTAAAACCAACCCTTTCAAATAGAACGACCCTGGAGGGAGACACTATACAGAACTCAGCTTTTGACCTCTGCTGGTGTAGTGAGTAAAATTGCCCAGAAGAGATGGGTAGGTGAGTTTCTTGAAGTTTACCATATTTTTTAAAGTCTCAGCTCTCACCATTAGATTTAAGCTAAATGTGCACAGATTAGGTTCTTAGGTTAGAGCTGAGTGGAAACAGCATGGTACAGACGAGGGGAGATTGGGGTCCCATAAGGCAGTATGAGATGGGCATTGCCCGGATCCCCAGTGAGCTGCCTTGGGAGTACCCTGGGGAACATAGTTGGAGTCCTGCTAACATATCTGTGGCAAGAAATCGTGTAATTCAGTTATATCTAGTGAAGGTGAATTGTACCAAGGGAAGGGCGTCTGTCTGATTGGCAGATTGTTAGATGTTTAAGGCATTGGGATGGTTTCTGAGATTGTCCAGAGCTTAAAAAACTAGAGAGGAGGTGTTGGGTCAGCAGACCTGCAGGCATACGAGACACTGATGCCTAATGGTATAACTGTGTTGTGGGCCTTTGGGGTTCAGCTCAGCAACCCTGAATATGATGCTTCACACTTCGGGGAAGGGGTGGGTGGCACAGTGTGGGGAGCTCTTGCTCTGCTTAGAAGTGGGGGACTTTCTGACCCTTACCCTACATGTCTCTTCCAGCCTGGAGATGACATAGTCTTAATGGCAGAAGCTCTGGAGAAGCTCTTCTTACAAAAAATCAACGAACTGCCCACAGAAGAAACAGAGATCATGATAGTCCCGGCAAAAGGAAGAGGACGTGGGAGGAAAGAAGCAGGTAGGGGACCCCCACACTGAAATAGCCAGGAAATGGCTTCATTTCTCCCCAATATTTGTCCTCCTCCACCTCCAGTGGAAGACTTGGAGTGATAGGAAGATGGCTGCTATTTGAATACAGTAGGACCAGGTTCAGCAGTGGATCTGCCCCAGAGGGTTCCATGACCATGTAACCTTCCCCCAAAGTAGAAATAACTGAGCCCTGCCTTTTTTGATGGACTTGAGTTAAAAAGAAAGTATAACTTTTTCAAAGCATTTTTAAGTTATGTGAATTCTTTGCCCTACCAGCACCACAGATAGTCTCTTTCCATTTTAGAGAGAAGAAATGAACTTGACCAAAGGCAATTTTAACTAAAACCCAGTCCTAGAGCCTTGGGGTTTGATAACCTGAATTACCTTAATGCACTTGTGTCGGAGCCCTTCCTGCTTTAGTGTCCCAATTTCTAGCCTGCCTTGCCTATTTCTAGTGCCTATTCTCGCCTTCTGCATCTTGCCGTACATGGCTCCATGCTGCAGAATGGTGATGCTTGCCAGGTGGCCATGCTGTGAGCTTTGTGCTTCCCTCAGGAGCTGGCTTTGAAGACCTGGCTTCCCACCCTGCTCAGAAGTGGTGGCTTCATGGGAGCAAAGGGAGTTGGTTGCCCTGCAGTGCTGAGGGGTGGTCTTGATTCACCTATTAGCCACAGAGCCTGCCTAGAGGTGTCTGGTCTCCTTTCAGCCGAGGAGCCCCGCCCTCCCTCCCTGTTACCAGGGTTCAGTCTGCACATAAGGCTCACGTGAGGCCTTGTGTGTCCAGGCTCTCCGGCACAGCTGCAGGGAGGCAGCAGCCATCCAGCCTCCCTGTGGCTCAGGGAGGTGGGGGCTTGCCAGTTTCCAGAAGGCTTGGCTTCCAATGCCCGCCTCTTGCCAGGAACACTTACTCAGAGGCAGGGCTTCTGGGAATGAGGAAGCAGTGCCTGAAATTGCCAAGAAACATTTTTCTGCTCTTCATCAGAAGTCCTGGTGCTAACTCTCAGCATGTGTTTCCTTCTCCTTTGGCCCAGGACTCCCTGCTTATGAAAGGCCTTTGTGCCCAAGAGGGTACTTACAGCCAGGACCCCCAGGAAGTGTGGGTGCAGTGCACCGCCACTGTTGAAGCAAACACCCCACCCCACCCCACCCCGGCAGCTGGATAGACTTAGCCAAGGTCCAGGGTATTCAAGCTGTTTTCTCTTAGACGAATAATTATGGTGACACTGTGCCATGTCTATGAAGATGTATGCTTGCCACATGTGGCAGTGTCCCCACAAGGTTGGCTTGGGTGTGTCAGGTACAGCATCTAACTACCTGTCCCTTTTATGGTTGGTAGGGACGGCAAAACCTGGCGTCTCTACGGTACCAAACACAACGCAAGCATCGACTCCTCCACAGACACAGACCTCTCAGCAGAACCCTCCGCCTGTGCAGGCTACACCTCACCCCTTCCCCACTGTCACCCCAGACCTAATTGTCCAGACCCCTGTCACAGTGGTGCCTCCCCAGCCACTGCAGACTCCCCCAGCGATGCCCCCCCAGCCCCCACCAGCTCCCCAGCCGGTGCAGAGCCACCCACCCATCATTGCGGCCACCTCACAGCCTGTGAAGGTGAGTGTCCCTTATGTGCGGCCCAGCCTGACCACTGGTGGGTTTCTACCACCTCAGCTAGCACCCTCCCACCCCTACCCCTTGATCTGTAGCTTTGAGACTTGCAGGAAATAGTTATCCTTGCCAGTGCTTCATGAAGAGCTTGTTCTGGCTCCCAGGACACTCGTGAGTGTTGGGGGGTGAAGGGGAAGATTACCCTGTGTTTAAGTCAACATGGCCCAGAAGCTACTGACCCAAAGATCCCATAATGGAGGCACTGTCCCCTGGGGTTGCTGGCCCCTCTCGTTTCTGATTTAGACCATGCTTGTTGGCAGAGGCTGGTTAAATAGTTGTTGTTTTTTTCTTAATCCTCACCCTAGGATATTTTTTCCATTGCTTTTCTGAGAGAGTGGAAGGAGGGGGGAGAGAGAGAGAAAAAAAACATCGCTGTCACATCGATTGGTTGCCTCCTGCACACACCCTGGCCAGGGCTGGGGATCAAGCCTGCAACCGAGGTGCATGCTCTTGGCCAGAATCGAACCTGGGCCTCTTCAGTCCAAGGGCAGATGCTCTATCCACTGAGTCATACTGGCTAGGACAGGCTAAATAGTTTCTTAAACGTGCCTTCCAAGGTGGCCTAGTGGCAGGCTTGGATCTGGGAGGCCTCCCCCTCCCTCCCCCCAGCAATGAGTAGGAAGCTACTTCAGGAGGTTTTGTTAGCCTTCAGTGAGCAAATACAGCACTCAGTGGCATGCGTTCACCTGGCCCCTGGCAGGGCCTGTCCCATTAGAGTGGTGGGACAGGGTCTCCTTTTCCTTCGGAGGGTTGGGACCCTAGAAAGGACCTGGTTTCAGGAGTGACTTTGAGGGCTCCAAATGCCAGCCACTCCCCTGACTGTGCTGCCTCTCCTGTGCTCTCTGCAGTCAAAGAAAGGTGTTAAGAGGAAAGCGGACACCACCACTCCCACTACCATCGACCCCATTCACGAGCCGCCATTGCTGCCCCCGGAGCCCAAGACCACCAAACTGGGCCCCCGGCGGGAGAGCAGCCGGCCTGTGAAGCCCCCAAAGAAGGACGTGCCCGACTCACAGCAGCACCCCACACTGGACAAGAGCAGCAAGGTCTCAGAGCAGCTCAAGTGCTGCAGTGGCATCCTCAAGGAAATGTTTGCCAAGAAGCATGCAGCCTACGCTTGGCCTTTCTACAAACCTGTGGACGTGGAGGCGCTGGGCCTTCACGACTACTGTGACATCATCAAGCATCCCATGGACATGAGCACAATCAAGGTGGGCTGGCGGGCATCCATGAGGCCAGGGGAGGCCCCAGCAGCTCTCTAGACTCCTCACCAGCCCAAAGGAGTATAGCGCCCCCTTCTGGGAACTGTAGGGACATGTTCCCAGACAATGTGGCAGTTTTGGTCACAGACAGCAGTGCTGCTCCCTAGTCTCAGAAAGAGCCCTTTTTGGCCTTGGAGCTGAGGGCCCACTGGCACCTTGCATACAGTAGGTGCTTCAGAGAGTGTGGAAGTTGGTGACTGCCAGGCTCTGTGTCATAGGGAGGGCCTTGCTATCTTCTCGGTAAGAGGCACATGACAAGTGCCAGCATATCCACTGTCATATTCTGAGGCCTTATGGTGGTGTTTTAAGCTCTTTTGTGTTTTTCTTCTGAGAGTGGAGTAAGCCTACCCAAACATGGGACAGGCACAGCAGGAACAGTACTCTGTTCCTTTTGACCAGTGGTTTGTCCTGTGTCACCAAAACAAGCATACATATGGTCAGAACTGGGCCCAGCCCTCCCTTTTCAATTATGGCTTAAGTTCTGCCTCTTTGAATTCTGTATCTGCTTCCCCCTTAGTCAGGCAAAGTGACTGCATGGGTAGGTTTGTATTCTGACAGGGCAGTTTCCTTGAGAATTGCTGTTGAGTGTCTCCTTTTCAACCTGACGCTGAGAACTAGGGTGATGACCTCTTTCCATGGTCTGGGTTAAACCCCAAACCCCTGAAGGCACCAACTTGCTCCTGCTAGTAGCCCTCCCTGTTGCCACCTCCCTCCGGCAGGGGCAAACATAACCTGTCTTGTGTTTCCAGTCTAAACTGGAGGCCCGTGAGTACCGTGATGCTCAGGAATTTGGTGCAGATGTCCGGTTGATGTTCTCCAACTGCTACAAGTACAACCCTCCTGACCACGAGGTGGTAGCCATGGCCCGAAAGCTCCAGGTGAGGCTGTGGGAAGCTCCTTGGCAGGCCAGGCCTCTGTGGGCCTTGGCAGACTTTATCCTTGTAATGCCACATTGCTTTGTAATAATGGACTCAGTCAGGGTAGCACCTACATTTGACACTGAGATTATTTCATTATAATTAAAGTAAGAGGGTTGATTTGGGTTTTGGTCTTGGGCATTTTGGGTTTTGTTTTGGGGTGTCCCCCCACATTTGGTTGCCCTTGGTTGGAAAAGTGTGTGTGCTATGCATGGCCCAATTTCTTCTCCAAAACAGTCCTGTCTCAAGTCAGTGGAGGATACTCTTGCCAGGTAGACACTTTGTCACAGTTGTGAACTAAAGTAATTGACCGAGGGCATTTCTTCTCTATAGCCCTGAAGCCTTGGTTTGCCTTGCAGATGCAGGGTTGCTGCCTCTAGATGTTCTGTGTGTTCACAATGCCCAAATGGATGGGATTCGTGGCCCCTTCAAGTGAATCCTGGGCTGTGCACACTGTAGATGTGAGGGGCAGGGAGGGACAGATTACAGCAGAAACCCCACATCCTTTTGGGGGGGGGCACACACCCAAATATCAACAGTTATCTTTGGCTAGAAAGATCAGGGGTTGAATTATGAAGAATAAAGTCAATATTTAGTAGTCATAATCTTGTCATTTTTATTTTTTTAATCTTTAAAATTACACATAGGGCTCCTGGTTGCTTCTCCTTTCAGGGTCAGACACAGCAGGCCATGGGCTAGGCCACATTCCAACACAAGGTGCAAATGCTCTGGCTGGAACTCAGTTCCATTTGCACATCCTGCATCCAGTCCCCATCTCGTGGCTGGATGGGGCTTCCTCACACTTGGCTTTCCTGGCCACCTGTGAAATGCTTCCAGGGCAGAAGTCAGGACTTGGAAAGACTTCAGCGACTTGTGAGTCTATGCCAGTTAGAGGTCACCTGAGCCCCCACCTGCCTCCCAGCTATGTTAGCTCTACATGTTGTTTCACACTCACCAACGTAGTGTCTCCTACCTTCTCACTGGACCCAGGCACAGTCTCACCTGTCCTTTCACTTGGCCTCTGAGTCGGGGGCTGCCTTGGGTTCAAAGAATGTGTCCAGAACACTTGGGATAGGAAAAAAAGTCTTACTAGTGTGGACCTGGCAATTCTTATAACTTAAATGCATTGTCAGACTTGAAGGTTTTTAATTTCTACTGCTGTTTCTTAGTTTTATTTTGTCTTAGTTTGGGGGAGGCGATGGGGCGCTCTTTATTTGGTGCTGTTGGCTTTCTTCACATTGCTGCTGGTTCACTATCTTATTTTAGCATTCCCCATCCTTGTAGTAGTTCAGGCTTTATCATTTTACTGCAATTCTCATACATGGCCACCAGATGGCAGTGGTGATCTCAGTGCTGCACCTTGGAGACACACGCCCTCCCTCCCAGGAGGACTGAGGGCAGCTTTTACCCAGGTTGATACCCACACCCTTTATTTACCCTCATGCAGACACATAAACCAAAACAAGTTCTCTGCTAGCACCAAAGATTGCTGTTTTGAGCCGCTTTATTTAAAAAAAGAAAAAGTATCCTCTAATAAATTCTAGCTTTTTGTTTTCCTAATTTTTGTGCTTGTTTTAAGGTTGGGAGTTTTGTGTTGTGTTTGTTTTTTGCATTTTTTTTTTCCTCCTGGGAGTACCATAAGCATGCCTAAATATGGATTTTACCCATAGCAAGGCCACTGATAAGCTTGCCACACAGCAGCCTCTTTCTAAACATTGACTCTAAGTACCAGGCTGGGCTCGACTGGGCAGTACACAGGTGGGTAGCTCAGTGTAGGACTACCTCCACTCCCAGCCTGCTTTGCCTGCTGCAAGGTATGGGTCACCTTATTACTGAAAGTAACATATCAGAATGAGGGTGGAGTCTCTGCTGAATGGCAGAGTTGGGAACTCCCTGTGCTAACTTCCCTCTGGAAGGCAGTTGCTGTGTTTATGGCATTTTGGGCTTTGTTTTACTACTTTCTTTCTAAGCTCCCCTGAATCAGCATGGTTTAGATGGTTGGAGAGACAGGAACAAAGCCTAGCCCTTGTTTGCCTCTGTAAGAGGTCTTGGGACCTCTTGTCTCTTAGTTAGGTTGTACGAAAGGACTGTGGTATGGAAAAGGATCTACTTTGTTTTCCTCTACCAGCCTCTAAATTCTCGCCTTGGCAGACATAGTCACAAACCTCTGGGCTCAAGGTTTCCTCAGAAACCCAAGGGTGACTTAGGACCAGAGCTGCTGGTAGTACTGCTCTCTACCCTCTTCTCTGTTGTGAAGTAAGTAAGTTAGGAAGTTTAGTACCCAGGTGGATTACCAGTTTATTTCAAGAAGTGCAAATTTAAGGTAGTATGCAGTTGTGTTTATAGTAAGGAAAAAAATGAACTGAAAAGTGTGTTGGAATTCTGTATTAGATCCCAGAGACAGGAAGCTTTTGAGGGATGGGTGTGTATATGAGTACTCATGGCTGCGTCCCTAGCACCTGACAACTAGTGGGTCTCCCGCCGCCTGCATTTCATTTCTCTTTTCCTGGCCTCTGCCACAGCAGTATCTAGCCTTATCTGAGAGGGGGCTAGGCTACACTCCCCCCCCGAGTGTCTCCAGCTGCACTGACTTTGGGTCAATTCACTTGGACGTCTTTGGGCACTGCAACCTCCCACTTGTTTCACTAAAACAGGTAGAGGGTGTGCTTCTCCCATGAATCTGATACAACCTAGTTTAAGTGATCCTGGTCAACATTCTAGCAACAGGAGGTACTTGCTCTGAAACTAGTGTGGTTTGCACCAGGAATTACAATGTGGTCCAGATTCTCGGGGTGGGATACAGATGACATGCTGGGCAGGGAAGCTGGGTCCACCTTGAGACACTAGAACGAGTGCTACCACGCTCTCCCCCCCCCCCCCCCCCCCCATTTCCATAGTAGCCACAACCTGTGGGGAAGAAACAGGAACGTTCTTATGACAATGGTAGTGCTGCCTGGCAGCTGACGGGAGCCTGAGCCAACAGACAAGTGGCACAAAGCATCTCCCGTTTAGTAAAAGGTCACCTCCCAGCAGCACTGGGTGCTGGACCCTGCCTGCTACTTTCCTCCTTTCATGGGGTTCTGATGCCCTTATACCTTCTCGGATACACTTCTGTCATCTACCTCCTGCTTCTTAGCAGCAGGCCTAAATCTTCCAGATGCTTGTGTGAGTCACTCAGGGACCTGAGCCTGCCTTTATCCAGGGTACCTTGGGCAGAGGTCTTTCTCTCCCCACCAGGGTGTGGTCTCTGCTCTGATGTGAAGCCCCCTTTCCCTAGCAGTCTGGGCAGTGGTCTCTTTTTACTTCCCCTGTCTTCTCCATAGCCCTTAGACCTGCTTCAGGATTTCTCTCTGAATAAATTATAATGGTGTTGCTCTTTTGGTGCTTAATAGCAAAACAACTCGGACAGCAGGGTCCAGGCCTTGCTGGAGAAGGAATTGCCTCAGGGGAGGCTGCACTGGGTGG
The DNA here is from genome assembly GCF_964146895.1 of Miniopterus schreibersii. Lineage (NCBI taxonomy): Eukaryota > Metazoa > Chordata > Mammalia > Chiroptera > Miniopteridae > Miniopterus > Miniopterus schreibersii. The sequence goes on along the minus strand of NC_138105.1, from coordinate 72,259,095 downwards.
CCGGGAAGGGGACAGCACCACAGTTGTGTGGGATGCCCTGCTGCCCAGAGGGGAGGGGAAACTGAAGCTGTGTTTCCAGAGACATTAAGAGGGCTTCTAGAGCTGACTCTGTCAAGTGTGCTCCAGTTTGAAACAGTAACCTTGGAGCTCAAGCCCATGGCCCTTCTGGGCAACACTGCTCTCTGGAGGATCAACTCACACTTAGGGAAGGCCCCTTCTATCCGGTGAGATACCATATTGACTGATTTATGCCAGGCTTAAAGCAGATTCCAAAATGCTGCTGGGAAACCAGCCCTGTTCCTTCCACTGCTGTCTTCTGTCCTGAGTCATCACTGGATTTATTACAATGAAGCCCTTGAAGTAGGGAGGGACCTGCCATCTAGTTGGTAAGGCAGCACATAGCTGTATCCCTAGATCCCCAGGCAGGACTACTATCCCCTGAGCTTTATGACCTCACAATCCCATCAGATTCCTGGGTCTTAGAGTTGGAAGGTCTTATAGTCTCCTGGAGTAGAATCTCAAGCTCAGTAGTCTGGTAGCTTCTGCTTAGGTTGCTTACACCTCACAAAGCTGGCGCCCTCCTGTAGCCTATCCCCAGTATGCCCACATCCAATGTCTTATTACCTTTCTTACCTTGCCTGGTGTGCTCTGGAGACACCTCAGCCAATGGCATGGCTCTTCTCAGTTATGTGCCCCAGAGGTGATCTGATGAGTGGGGAAACAGATGCAGACATGTGCCTGCTGCAGCGGGGCTTGGCCTCCTCACTGGCTAAGGGCTCTGTGCTGGGTGCACTTTCAGTGCAGGGCCTTTGCACATGCTATTTTCGCTGCTTGGTACACTTTCTAACCTTGTGGATCCCACCCCCTCCCTGAGGGAATATGAACTGGAGGTGAGCAGAGCCTCCTGTTCTGTTCACTGTTGTGTTCTGGTGCCCAGTCCCAGTACTCAGAAGGCTCCCTTGGGCATTTGCTGAGCCCCAACCTGACAGGAGCCTTAAAGCACTCTTTCTGTGGGTCCTGCCCTCATCCCACCATTTATCAAGGATCCCCAAACTGACATCCTAGTGGGCAGCTGCCTTCTGTGACCTTACATCCTCTGTCCTTACCTAGACTATGTGCCAGGCTGATCAGGACCACCTTTCTCCTCAACATGAGATTTGAGAGGAGTGTTGGACTTGGTGTCAGGGAGCCCTAGCCAGTGTCTTGCCTTAGTGGCAAGGAGAGGGTTACCATCTGTCCAGTTCTCTGACCCTGCCGCTTGCTTCCTATTGAGTTGATCCCAGCAGCCAGTGAGGCTATGGTGACACTGGGCCACGGCCCGGCCACCCCCTGCCCACATGCCTGGGGACCCAACAGCCCTGACGGGCATGGCTTTCCCCTATCCCTACCTCCCTACCCCCCAGGATGTATTCGAGATGCGCTTTGCCAAGATGCCAGATGAGCCTGAGGAGCCTATGGTGGCAGTATCCTCCCCTGCGGTGCCACCCCCCACCAAGGTTGTGGCTCCACCCTCATCCAGTGACAGCAGCAGTGATAGCTCCTCGGACAGTGACAGCTCAACTGATGACTCTGAGGAGGAGCGAGCCCAGCGGCTGGCCGAGCTCCAGGAGCAGGTGAGGGCATGACCACTTCCAGCCCCTGGAATCCATGAACCAGGCAGTCTCCCCCAGAGGTCTCCACGAGATGGTTGTGGCTCTGAGTTCTGGTAGGAGCAGAATTCCCAGTGGTGCCCTTGTGTTAGGTCATGGGCATATCGAACATACACATAAGTACACCGCTAGTGGAGGTGGGAGACGTGGCTGCTCTTTGGGCAGAGGCAAGGCTTCTGGGACTTTCCAGTGTGTAGGAGGAGGCCAAGCCAGGTTGTCCTGTCCATCTCTTCAGGGGCTGCATGGTTGCTCTGCTCCCTACAAGCTGGCCATTAGGCCTGTAGTGTCTATAGTCCTGCCAGTCTCCTAGGGACCCTCCTCCTGGGCCCCGGATGGCCAAAGGGCTCGACATCTTGTCAGTTTAGGTGGCTCCTCTGGGCACCTTTGGAGCCGAGATCCTGGGTGGGCATGGGCATTTTGGAAATCTGATGGGATGGCAGGTCACGGAGCTAAGTCCCGGCCCCCTCCTTCATCCCTGGGCCCTGATATTTGGGAGTCCTCACAAGACCAGGGTGACAGGTGTGTGTCTTGCCTGTATACTTCATAGCTCAAAGCCGTGCACGAGCAGCTTGCAGCCCTCTCGCAGCCCCAGCAGAACAAACCAAAGAAAAAGGAGAAAGACAAGAAGGAAAAGAAAAAAGAAAAGCACAAAAAGAAAGAAGAAGTGGAGGAGAATAAGAAAAGCAAAGCCAAGGAGCTTCCTCCCAAAAAGACCAAGAAAAACAACAGCAGCAACAGTAATACAAGGTCTGTGCCACCTGAATGCCCCAATGGGGACCTAGCCTGCCCCAGTCAGTGATCGCCTCTGCTCTTCTCCCAGGGATGAGCCTTTGGCGTTCTCCAGGTTTGGGGGGAGAGGGAGGGTGACAGGTAGCACAGTACAGATGGCAAGGACAGCAGCCTCATTTCCTGTGAAGACCAGCAGGGTGGGAGTATGGAAGCTGCGCCCCTCCCCCCCAATCCCTCAGTGAAGGCATGGAGTGGGTGCCCAGCTTCCCAGGGCACGCATTCCTGACAGCGTCTCCGTTGTCCCTTCATAGCAAGAAGGAGCCGGTGCCTGTGAAGAGCAAGCCCCCTCCAGCATACGAGTCAGAAGAGGAGGACAAGTGCAAGCCCATGTCATACGAGGAGAAGCGCCAGCTCAGCCTGGACATCAACAAGCTCCCTGGTGAGAAGCTGGGCCGAGTGGTACACATCATCCAGTCAAGGGAGCCCTCACTGAAGAACTCCAACCCCGACGAGATTGAGATTGACTTTGAGACCCTGAAGCCATCCACCCTGCGGGAACTGGAACGCTATGTCACCTCCTGTTTGCGGAAGAAACGGAAACCTCAAGGTGCCCTTGGGTTCTCATGGGGGTTGGGGGAGTCCTAGCCAAGGGAGGGTTGGCCAAGCTGCTTTCTCCTGCCCTTCCATCAGGGAGGCTCCTGTGGGCAACTCAGGTGACTCTGTCTTCCAGACTTGGCTTTTTCTATGATGATAAAATCTGTGTCCTTGACGTAGACACCTCTGGAGGATTGTGACATGGCACTCGACCCTGGGCTTTCAGTGCCTTTCTTGACTTTTCTGGCTGGTGGCCACCTGGGGCCTACCTGCACCTTGGTGTACTAAGCCTTGCTCTGAGCAGCAGCTGCTTTTGTCTTCAGCCTGTGCCATTGAGTCTTCCCCCTAAAAGCCACACATACCACCCCCTCCCTCTGAGGGTTGAAGTTGGGAGAGTCTTTAGGGCAGCTCTACGCCTGTCTGCCATTCTTCTCTAGCTCAGCGTGGCCCCCCTCTCTTGGACCTTCCAGGCAGTCCTTTCATGTTATAAGTGCCTTGTCTTGGCTCAGCTTTTGTCTTAAGACCAGTAGGACTTAGGATCCATAGTATGGCATTGTATGCAGACTTCATCCCATCCCAGACTAACTCCAGGGGTCGTTGGGTCCTTTTCACCCACTGCCAGGAAAGTTACTGAAGGAGCCTTATCCCGATAGTCCTCATAGAAAATTTCCTCCTGCCTGTCTCTTAATCCTAATGAACTCTGCAGAGGGGATTCTGAGAGATTGGGTGGGGGTCGGGGTGGAAGGGTGAACAGCTTGAAATGTCAGTATAAGCCGAGTTTTTGTCTAGTGGGCAGTAGGTTAGCATCTTATCACTGGGAAGCATGGGGCTGGTTGGGGTCTGAATGCTATCAGGGACAGCCCTCTGGCTCATGGGGCACAGACTGCCCCCTGGACCTTCCTCCAGGCAGGTAGGGTACACCTGGGTTAAGAGCAGCCCCGGGATTGGGCCCTACCTAACGCAGTTCGTGTTGCTTTACTACAGCCGAGAAAGTGGATGTGATTGCTGGCTCCTCCAAGATGAAGGGCTTTTCGTCCTCAGAGTCTGAGAGCACCAGCGAGTCCAGCTCCTCTGACAGTGAAGACTCCGAAACAGGTTAGGGTCCTACTCAGCATCTCGTCCCACTCCTGCCTGTGTTCAACACTACTTGTCTTATGTGACGTCATAAGAATTATGTGGCCACTGTTTTAACACTCTAACTGGGGTGGTGGGTAGCCCGGCACCCTGTTTTCTCCCTCTTGGCCTGGGCTAGGAGGAGGACACAAGTGGCTAAGGGTATTGACATTGTAGGACTAGGGTGGGGGGAAGCTGGTGAGGATATTGGGTGTTGGGGCCTGGGTGTTGGCATTGATCCTAGTGTGACCCTACCCACTCCCACAATCTTCCCTGTATCACAGTCACCTACAGTGTGGCCATCTCAGGTGATATGCTTTGGTAGGTGTGAAGCAGCCTACTGTTGGCCCTGCTGATCCTGGCCTCAGGGCACTGCCATCCCCTTCAGTTGTCCTCACTGCTTTGTTGACAGCTCCAAACACTTGGACCTGGTTATCCTAGCCTCTAACAGTACTTCTCTTTATGCTCTGTGGGCCTGCACATGTGCCCCACCTGAGCAACAGCTTCAGCCATGGGAGGTGGGGCAGGTAGAGATGCTGGGAGCTGCACAGTGGTGGGAAAGGGTGCCTTCCTCCAGCTCTTTGCTTTCCTGATGATATTCGGGAGCAGAAGCTCAGAGTAGCTCAGAGAGGCTAAGGAAGAAGCCTGTCAACTAGCCCGTGCTGTGAGATGGAGCCAGCCATTTCCATGGCGTGGCCACTGCTGAGCAGACCATCTGCAGACTACCTGAGAGCTGGTCCTGGGGGCCTCAGCATGTCCTTCCAGGCAGGCAGCAGTATACATGTCCATAGTGGGGAACGTGTTTTTGGACAACAGAGCATGTTCTTTTGTGGACCTGTCCTTACTCTGGTATTTTATTCTAACTGGAAATAAACCATAAGCTCTACTTAATCAATTCATGTAAATAATGTGATCTTATGGTACCAAGGAGGTTTGAGGATCATTTATAGCATCTGGGAAGAGTGATGCTGCTCTGAGGTGTGCATGCACAAGTCCTCATGTGGGCTCAGCCTGCTTCTGTCAGGGGAAGCTGGGGACCAGGGACCTCTGAGCCTTGTCATTGTCCCTCTTCCCTATTATAATAAGGGAACTAGACTGCCCAAGTCAGTGAGGGACTCGCCTTCGCGAGAATTAGAGGGCACTGAGGGCTTCTTCCAGACTCCAAGTGCTAGGTTACCTCATTTTCAGTGGGCCCAAATGAGATGAAATTCATTAGGCCATGTTCTGTATATATTGAGCTACTACTGTATGCAGAGACTGGTATATGCAGTTTGCTGGCCACTTCTGTTGCCATCCTCTACCCTTTTTTTACTTTGTTTCTAACCATCACACACACACACACCCCGTTGCATTTTTATCCATCTACCAGCAGGGGGCACCACACCTCATGCTTGCTCTCAGGAAGGGCTGCCTGGCCAGGCTGCTGCCTTCTACAGGGTATATGGCTGTATTCTTGGGCTCAGTTAGCATTCCTGGTAGCAGCTAACTTCTCACTTTGGGTGCCAGCCACACCTTGGGTTTGCCTTCATTCTGATTCCCAGCAGGCTGTTCCTTCTACAGGGTTTTCATCCTTTCTCCTAAGGATTTGAGTGGTCAAAACAAAACACTAAAGGCTGAAATTGTCATGCGACCTAGTCATTAAAACAGCATAGCTTGCCCGGTTTGGCTCAATGGTTACAGAGTGTCAGCCCATGAACTAAAGGGTCTGAGGTTCGCTTCCAGTCAAGGAGGGCACATACCTCAGTTGCAGGCTGGATGCCCTTCCCTGGTTAGGCAAGTATGGGAGGCAACCAATTGATGTGTCTCTTTCACATCGATGTTTCTTTCTTACCCACCCATCTTCCCCCTCCCGAAAAGCAATGGAAAAAATATCCTCAGGTGAGGATTAAAAACAAAACAGCGCACAGCATGGCTGAGGGGGAACTGCTTTTGCTGAGGTGGTGCTTTAGAGGGGCTGTGACTGGCCTTTCCCTTGGCCCCCAAGCTCAGCAGGACCGCTCCAGGGCTCCCAAGTGCCCTGCTACTACCTTTGTGGGGCAGCCGCGACAGCATTTCCAACAGCTCTCTGCTGCTGCCAATATATTTTTCTTTATTTATTCCACATTTTTCCCTCTCTTAAAGAAAGTAGAAAGATTGTACAACAAGTAATCTGAGAGTCCTGGGAACAGCTGCCTTGGCGGGAAAGAGGGTGAGATTTACAGTCTCTGAGCTGCCAGCCTGCAGGCACTCGGGCTCTAGCTTTCCAGCCTGCCTCTGGCTTATTCCTCTCCCCATGCACCCTCCCCACCTTGGGTTTTGTGAATCTCCCTTTTGTCTTCTTGGTTCTGGCTTTTCTTTCCCATAAGTTTGCATTGGAAAGCTCTGGCATGGATCAGCAGGGGCTTCTGCTCTCAGGAAGGACCCACCTGTGGGTTTGTGCACTGTGGCTCAGACGCTTCAGGTCCCAAGGTGGGAGGGATCCTGTGACCCTGCACCACCGAATATAGCCATTACCACCCCATCCCTCACAGGAAACTGCACTCACTTCCTGGGCAGCTCTTCCAGCGTTTGCTCATGCTGGGTCCATGGAGCCAGACAGCCCTGGTTTCTGCAACCAGTTACAGGTGGTTCTGCCTGGGGGAAGAGGAGCTGGGATTAGAGTTATTTTCCTTGGTCTTTTGGGACTTAAATTGTTTTTCACTCCTGGGACTTTTGTTTCTATTTGGATTGGAGCTGAAATTCCTGAAAGGGCCTATATTTCATCACTTGTATTAAATAAGGGTCAGTTCTGCTGATACAGCCCCAAGACACGAGTCACCAAAAGAAACTGAACAAAGGCACTAATTTTGGGTTACGCATTGTACGTGGGCCCCTCTTCTGGCCGCTGTGCACAGACAAGGATGGCGAGGACAGCTCGGGGCACAGGACTGGTCCTCAGGTCGTGTTGCAGTTCATTGAAGCGGTGTATACTCACAGAATAGGGGAAGGGGTGCAGGCACTACTTTCCCAGCCCAGCCCAAGGCCACCACATGTTCCCCTACTCAGCACACTGCTTTTGGCCTCTTCTACATCTTTTGAACCTGGGTTTAGTTGGGTTATGGTCTTCTGTTAAAAACAAGTCTAGCTAAAATCTGAATCTACTTGAGGGTTCAGTATTGGGAGGATGGGGTGGGCATAAGTCCCACCATCCACTGTCCCTACGGCATCTGTAGACTTTAGCTTGGCCGGCTAAAGGTGCCCTGGTTCCTCCTTTTCACTGCTGTTCCAGGTGGGCTGTAGCCTCCCTGACACCAGTGCTAGGATCATGTCTACCTGGCTCGTGGGGCCAGGGACGTCCTAGGATTCTTTATCCTGTTCCCCTCCATCACATTGCTGATGTCTGGCTCTTTCTGGGAGGGGGTAGACACACAGCTTATGTCCCTCTTATGAATAGTCCTTGTCTACAACTGCCAGGGCTGGGACCTGGGTTCAGGGAGCTGTGGGGTAGTTCTCTTGGGCTTGGCCTGGTCTAGTTGCAGCGGGAGCACAGTCCAGCTATTTTAGTCTCCTCGTTTCCTTTTCCCAGGATTGGAGCATGTGGGTGTTTTTAAATAGCTCCAGGGGGAAAAGGAATGCTTTATGTTTTGGAAAGATTTGAGCTGGAAAGTGCAGACAGAGGCCATAGGGCATTCTTCCCAGACAACTAGCCTCAGCTTCTGACCCATGGGGTCTCTGGGGGACTTGATCCTAGTTCGTTCTTGGGGCGTACTGCTGCCCACTCCAAGGGTATGCCACTTGTTCTCAGGGGAGTGGAGAGGCCCCTGGTGGGGGTGGGGAAGTAGGCAGAGACCTAGACGGCAGGGCTGTAGCCAATCTGCCCACACTGCCAGGTGACCCCTCACACACCCACACCCAGCTGGCGGAATTCTGGGGCGGGGCCAGCCTTGTGGAATGTGCCCTGAGAGGCTGCCCAGTGGGCGGGTTTTTCCCATGCGTGCACTGGGAGACCATGGGAATGCAGTCAGTGTCAGTGCATCCGTGACTCTGGCAGAGGCATCTGCTCTGCTGTGTGGGTGGGAATGACCCCGTGCCTCTCCCTGGTCAAGGGGAGCTGAATTCCATGCCCCGGAAAAAGAAAGTACAACTTTCCCCCTGTCCTGTTTTTATTTTACTCAACTCCCCCCCTCCCCCCCCAACAGTGTCTATAACTGACTTTTCATAATTTGTTTTTCTTTTCCTTGGGGTTTGTAGGAATGCAGAAATGAGATGTTAGTTGTAGATGTTACACCTGAGAGCCCCTGTCTTTTCTTCCCTCCACCCAAGTCCTGAGGAAGGGCCGAGTCACCTTCCTCAGATGGACAAGGTGCAGCAAAGCAGACCCAGGGGGATAAGCTCAGTCAGTGGGTCCTGATACCAGGCAAGTAGGATAGGCAGAGTCCTCTCACATTAGAAGACTGGTAAAGGAGATGCTATCGTGCACTCAGGGTGCACATGGGACCCGTTTACTGGAAGCAGTTTTGTCTAGAAGCATAAACAGGCTTAGGTGGTTTAGGAGACATCCATGGCCCTTCTAAGGGGAAGGTGGGTCTGTCCCTGCCCTCAGCTGGCCAGGCTGGGGCAAGGGCTTCTAGGCTCCGGCGCAGTTCTCTGGTGCCCTGTCAGCGAGCAGGGCACAGGAGGCTGGCTCGGTCTGCAGTTCTTCTGTTCTTGTGACTTGGAACGGTACATTCCACACCATTTCTCTCACACTGGTTTCTCTCTCCCTCTATGTAGGTCCTGCCTAATCATTGGACACGGACTCTTAATAAAACGGTCTTCAGTTCCAGATTCCTTCCCAGCAAGCTCTAGCTTAAGTCCATTTTCTTCTGTGAAAGGGACAGGACTCCATCAAGTTATGGAATTCCTCAGAGCCCTGGGCCTGTCCCTGGGGTGCATTAGTCATGTCCATCAGAGCAGCACACGCCTAGTCCTGCCCCCCGGGAAGGCTGCCTTGCCTGGCTGGCCGCCCGGGCCTCCTGTGTACAGACTGCCCAGCTGTCCCACCCAGCCTCTCCCTGGTCGTCTGGGCCCCTCTGGGTGGGTGGCATCTCCCAGAGAGTGATGACAATCTCCCTGCACACGTATGCGTGTGGTGCTGCTCCATGTGCAAGGCCCCATCACAAGTATGTTTCCTCTCTCTTCATCGCTCTGTCTTTGTCTGGGACTCTGGATCCTAACCACTTCCCTCCTGGACCTGGCAGTGGCATTTAGCCCAGGGGAGATCTCATTAAGCATAAAAAAGAACACACTAACATCTAGAGCTTTCCCAAATGAAGAATGGGGGCTGTCCCTCAGCACACCTTCTTTCTAGTGGCCCATGTGGCTCCATTAGCCAGAGGCTATCACCAGCTATAGCTGATTGACAGTCCCCTGGAGTCCTATTTTTGTTGTTCCCATTGTTGCCTATTGGGCATTTTTCTAACTTCTTTGGCCTCTTCTCCTAAAGTTGCATAGAGAAAGGACCTCCTGGGCTGCCTTCTGTCCCTCCCAGGTGAATAGGAACAGGCTGCATTCGGCTTGCCAGTGGTGAGGGCATTTGGGGAGGATCGGCTGTGACCTGGCCCCTGGAGCCCATCATCCCTGCCCCCAGGGGCGTCAGGATCTGGGCTAGTGGGTAAGAAAGGGCTCTCAAAATCCAGAGCACTGGACTGGTCCAGTGGTAAGAGTATCAGGGCCCTTGGGGCCAGCTCCCTGCATGTCTCTGAGGGACATGGCCAGTGTGAGCACCTGCCTATTTTTTAGTCTCCTAGGATAATGGCAGCTGCTGGGAGTTGGACAGGCCAAGGTGGCCGCATCATATAAGCCCTCTGAGAGGCGCTGAATAGGCTTTTTTGCTCTAAAAATAAATAGCGGCCCTTTTTTGGTCATAAATCTAGCATCTTAGCAGAAAACTGCCTGATGTGAAAAGTCCCCTAAGGAGCAGCATCTGCCATTAAGGGAGATTTTTTTTTTTTTTTTTTAATGTAGTTTGTGCATACTTCAAGGCCTCGCCATCTTCTGGCGTCTTGGAGCCAGCCTTCTGGAACTGGAAGCAGACTTGAGGAGGTACAGTTCACCATCAGCAGGCCCAAGCAGCTGTAACTGCCTCAAACTGTCCTTGGCCTTGGGTTCTAGCTTCAGCCTCCTACCCCCAACCTCTAGGGTCCTACTGTGATGCTCAGAGTCCCAGGCTACATTCTGGTCCTCTGGCCATTCAGCTTCCAGTCAAGCTCCATTTGCCAAACAGACTATTTTGAGTTGCCCTTTGGCCTGTGCCTGATGTGTTCCCAGTGCAGCTCTGCCTAGCTGAGGCCAGGGGGCTTCATGCCCAGAGATTCCCAAAGGACAGTTGGGAAGTGGCTGGCATTGTCTTTCTGGGAAGATTCTGACGTCTTGGAACAAATGGAGGCCTGGATTCCCAGTGTTGGCCTGTGTGATGCCCCACCCCTTCCCACGCTTGTACATGGGCTGTAGCCACAGACTACAGGGTCCTTGCACCCTTGCTTTTCAGGATCCTGTCCTCCTCGCCTGTGGGTTTTCCATCTGGCAGAGAACTTGATCTTTAGACTTGAGCTCTCACCAGTGCCCCAAGAACAGAGCAGAGGGTAGTGCCCACTCTTTATTGAAGACCCCTGTGCTCAGGCAATGGGAGGTGCCATCTGGGCCTCAACTCACCAGCTGGCTTTGGGGCCTAAGCACTTGCTGAGGGGTGGGAGGCCCAGGTATCCACTGGTGCCAAGACTCCCTAGTTAGTTCAGTTTCAGGGCTTCCTCTTCCCTGCCCTTACCCTCCATCCTGTCTCCTTCCCTTGATTTGGGGGTGTGTGGGAGGAGGAATCAGTGTTTTAATCAGATTTTACAAAAACGTTTTAATTCTTTGTACAATTACCATCCTATGTAAAGATGACATTTGTGTTGAGTTCAAGATTTTCATGGAATAAAGATCACACAGTACTTGAGGCCATCTTCATGTAACCCTTTCCTAGAGAGTTTTGTGTGGGGGTGTCTTGGGGCTGGTGTGTCATGAAGCCGTGCACTTCTGTCTTGTCTTCCTACCAGTCACTCCAACATGAGGCTCAGGCCACATGAGCCAGATGCATTCTCCCAAACAGGTTCCAGCACCCTTGGTCCCCACCACCACTCCTTTTAGCCCTCTGGTCCTGAAGGTATGCTTTGTGCCTCTAGCCTCTCTTCCACTCTAGGCCTGCCCTGCCTGGCACTGCCATGGAGCCCTGGAATATTCCCAGTGACCTTTCCAAGAAAGCCAAGATTTGTTCCCTGGAACTCCCAGGGTCCCATTGCACTTTGTCCCCATGAGTTTTCATATGGGTCTCTCTCTGCTCAGGACCCAAGGGAGATAGGACTCAGAGCCACAGTCCCTCTTGTATGGTGGGAAAAAGTGTTTCCCCAAGCACACAAGATGACAGACCACCCCACCCTGCCCAGCCCTCTCCCCATGACTGTTTTCAGAATTTACCCACTGGCCCCCAAAAGCATGACCAGTGTATGAGCAACCGTCCCCAGCCTCCCTCAACCTGCAGTTTCTGTTCATGGAATTGATACTGAGAGAGGATCCTGTCTGGGAGGAACACCCCAGCCTCTTCTACTTCTTTGGTGACCTCTCAGCACTGAGCTTTCTTCCAGCTTGTGCAGGGTCCCTTTGGTTCTGGACCCTAGCCTCTTCAGTACAGTGCTTCCCCTGGCCCCCTACCATGTAGCTGCCAGACCCTGTTGCCTTGATCCTGCAAACCGCCTAAACTGCCCCCTTTTGTATGTCTCACCCACAATAGTGTCCCTCTCCCCAAGTTTCCTACTATGACCCAGAGTCCTGAGCCCTGTCTCCTGGAATTTCTGGTGTCCCAGTTTGGGGCTGGGCCTATGATTCTCATGTCCCAGGTGTCCAAGTTGCTGCCACTTGTATGAGGATGTGTGTCTAGCTGCTGAGGTCTCTGTTGCTGTCTTGTCTCTCGTATGGAGTGGTGAGCTCTTGCAGGGCACCAGGTCCCTTATCCCTTTGGGTGGCACATGGTACCCTGCGGCCATGCACTTCACAGAACCTTAGCATGGCACTTCGTGAAGCAGCTATGAACGGAGGTGGCCCTGCTTTGGGCAAAGCCTATGTCTTCTGACCCCAGCAGCAAGAGCCAGCACCCTGGCAAGGAGCTCGGGATGCCAGGCAAAGGTGACAGGAGTTCAAAAGGTGCTGTGGGTTTCAAGCTCCCACCCGATGGTTGCAACGTCGTCATTTCCTAGCCCATAAGCACTGGCCGGCCTGCTCTCCCTCTCTCTGGGGTTTGCATATCAGTGGAATTTGGCAAGGGGCATCCAGCTGGCAAGTTTATGCTGGCTGTTGCGTACTCACAGATGTGTCCACAGTGGTGGCAACAAGCTGTTGGCCTCTGAGGAATCAGGGCACATACTGCCTTCTCCCTGCAGCACATCCACAGTAGCAACACTTGAGTTTTCCTGAGGCCCCTCTCCCAAGAGGAAGGAGAAGCTGGCCATGGCATTGAGCATCTCCCCATTTGCTCCTGGTGGTCCCTGGGAGGTTTGCTGGCTGGCCAGCCTCCTTCCTTTCTTCCCCTAATGTACTTACACTGTGGCCTTCCCACATGTCAGCACTCTCCTCACCTGCCCCATGGCTCTGTGGTCAGACCTTGGCCCAAACCTGCACCACTATCTCACCCTAACTCAATATATTTGTCTCCCCCTGGAGAGATGGGAAGGAGTGCACCTCAAAGAGCACTGTCGTTGGAAAGCAGCTGTGTGGCTACTTTACAACTGTGTGACCCAGCGCAAGTCCCTTAACTTCTGAGCCTCACTTTGCTCATCTGTCAAATGTTTAGCTATTTAGAATGCCACAGTTGTTCCAAGACAGCAGGTTGGGTTGCAGACACTCAGGTTGTCTTAGTGACCTCTCACCAGAAAGTAACAGGAGACATTGGGCAAGGAGGTCTCCATAACTCAAACCCCAGTGCCCTGGGTATTATTCTTTAATGGCGCTGGGGTTGTGCAGGGAGGCTTTTCAGGCATGGTACCAGCTAAGAAAAGTAGCAGGCAAATGAGTAGGTGACACTCCACATTGTCTTTTTCCCGTGACGGACTCCCATACCAGACAGAATCCAGCCATTGTTACTGGTCCTTCTCCTGAACTCACCCTGTTTTCTCCTAATTCTGCATCCCAGGTAGTTCAGTCTTCTCCCCTGGGCCTCACTACCTTCTCTTTTCCTTCACAGAGATGGCTCCGAAGTCAAAAAAGAAGGGGCACCCTGGGAGGGAGCAGAAGAAGGTATGTGATTGCAGAGGTGTCTTCCCTCAGGGACGTGGTGGTCACCCACTTCTGTGGGCCCCGGGGGGACCCTGGGGCTGGCCTGGGGGTTTCTGCCTGCCTGACGTCAGCCTGTCTGTCTGTCTGTCTGCAGCACCATCACCACCACCACCAGCAGCTGCAGCAGGTCCCGGGCCCTGGGCCCCAGCAGCCCCCACCACCTCCCCAGCAGCCCCCACCACCCCCACCTCCGCAGCAGCAGCAACAGCCACCCCCACCACCCCCACCCTCCATGCCACAGCAGGCTGCCCCCACGATGAAGTCCTCGCCCCCACCCTTCATCGCCGCCCAGGTGCCCGTCCTGGAGCCCCAGCTCCCAGGCAGCGTCTTCGACCCCATCGGCCACTTCACCCAACCCATCCTGCACCTGCCGCAGCCCGAGCTGCCCCCTCACCTTCCCCAGCCACCCGAGCACAGCACTCCGCCTCATCTCAACCAGCACTCAGTGGTCTCTCCTCCAGGTGAGCTGTGGCCATGGCCACCCAGGTTCAGGGAGACTCCTTCCCGCCCTGGTCTCACCACTCTGCAACTGGGCACTCAGGGCAAACTTCGGAACCCATCTCAGCTTCAGTAGTTTCTAAGGAGATGTCGGTGGCTTCCCAGGGCCATGTAGAAATTACACAAGACAACTCAGGATAGCCTTTGCAGAGAGTTACTGCTTTGATACAGAAGATACTAAGTCATTTGTGCTGGGTCAGACATTATCAGGTGAAAAAGGATGTGCCCCCTCTGTAGCTTCCAATTAAGAGTGGGGAGAGACACACTTATCCCAGAAAGGAAGGTTAGACAGGCATTCTGGACATGCCTGCTCTGAGACTTGAAGGGCAAGTGTGAAGACAGGGAACAGCTGCAAAAAGGGAGAGAAGTGGGAGGTGCAGGCCACCTGTCAGGGCAGTGCTGGTGAGGGCCCAATCCTATAGACCTTCCTGGCAACTGTCTTTATTCTGGAGATGGAGAGAAGCTGAGGAGGTCGGGGAGAGAGTGCTTGTTAGAAATGGGTAGAAGGTCGTGATGGAGTAGAAAGGTCAGGTTGGGGAACACGGGAGCCTCACTGCCACACTGTTGTATCCTTCTAGCTTTGCACAACGCGCTGCCCCAGCAGCCATCGAGGCCCAGCAACCGAGCCGCCGCCCTACCCCCCAAGCCTGCCCGGCCCCCTGCTGTGTCACCTGCTCTGGCCCAGCCGCCCCTGCTCCCACAGCCCCCCATGGCCCAGCCACCTCAAGTGCTGCTGCAGGAGGAAGAGGAGCCACCCACCCCACCCCTCACCTCCATGCAGATGCAGCTCTACCTGCAGCAGCTGCAGAAGGTGCAGCCCCCCACACCTCTACTCCCTTCCGTGAAGGTGCAGTCCCAGCCCCCGCCCCCCCTGCCACCCCCACCTCACCCCACTGTGCAGCAGCTGCAGCAGCCACCGCCGCCTCCACCGCCCCCACAGCCACAGCCACAGCACCAGCCGCCCCCCCGGCCTGTACACATGCAACCCATGCAGTTCCCAACCCACATCCAGCAGCCCCCACCCCCCCCAGGCCCACAGCCCCCCCACCAGCCCCCAGGCCAGCAGCCACCCCCACCACAGCCCGCCAAGCCTCAGCAAGTCATCCAGCATCACCCTTCACCCCGGCACCACAAGTCGGACCCCTACTCAACCAGTAAGTGGCCCCTGGCTTCTGGGCTCCAGGGAGGCTGGTACTGGGTCCAGGGTTTTGTCCTTGAGCAGCCACGCAGGTCAACTCCTGCTTCAGGCTGAGGTTGGAGAGGGGTGGCTGACAAGGTGTAGGTGCTTCGTGCAGTGTCTCTGTCTTGTGTGTCTTGCTTGCAAGCTGAGATGACCAAGAATATGGCCCTCACTGGCCCTTTTCTTGGAACTCAGTCAAGAATGTTATAGTGCGTCGTGATTCTTGCTAGGTGGGGAAGCCAGAAATCTGGGCAGGCATTTAATCTACCTCTGGCACTGGAGCAGACTTCCTGGAGGAGGTGGCCAGAGGATGAGCAGGAGCTAGTTGAACAAACAGGGTGGGGATTAAGTTCCAGGCAGATCTAGGGGCAGGTCTGGGCAGTTGGGGCTGTTTGAGAACCTGCAGGAACAGGTGCTTAGCTCTTGGTGTCATGAGGCCCATCTGGTGGAGCTGGGACCATGTCAGGGAGAATTAGGCTGAAGCTCAAAGGTTGTGTGCGTCCCACCTTCCCCCAGAACCATTCCTGTCTCCTGCTGTTTGGTCCAGGCTGCCCTTTTTTCCTCACAGCATTGGTCAGGCCATGCCCTCGTCTTTCTTGGGCATTTGTTATTTAAATGTCTATAAACAAAACATTCTGGCCAGCTCTAGATGCCTTGTGGTATAGTGACATGCAAGGGTTAGAGTTGAGGTCCCTGGTCTTGGCAGTGTAGACCGATGTCTGGCTTGGGATACAGCAGTGCTGCTCACAAATTGAACAGGCCATAATTTTATGTCATGACAGCTCCTAAACCCAGCAAAAGCTGCCAGGTGCCAAGGGGATTGATGCAGCCCTAGGCCAAGAACAGCTGGCTGTCCTCCCTGGGAAAGACTGGTGCTGGTCCTGGCAGCCATGCAGCTGTGCCTCTTCCCACCCTTCAGCCAGACCAGGCTTCCAGTAGTGATAGGTGATGAGATACCTTCAGAACAGCCAACAGTGGGGGCAGGGCAGGGCAGGTCCCCTCTGGTCACCTGGGTCCATATCATCTTGAGTTCCCATGGCCAGGGATGGTCGCGGGGAGCCGTGTGGATTGGAGCCCAGCTAGGGCTTTGGGTCAAAGGCTAAGTCATTGGAATCCTAAGGAACGCAGCAGACATCCCTGGGCGCTGGGCCAGCTCTCAGGCACCGCCAGTGGGTCTCCCCTCCAAGTGGTGGTGGAGGAAGCCACAGGCAGGCAGGTGATTCCTACAGATCATAGGCCTGAGAGCCTGCCATCACCCTGGTCAACCTCAGGTGCTCTCTAGAGAGCCACCCCAGGCAGAAAGCTGTCACCATCGTGTGACTGTGTGGCTGGCTGGCTAGCTGACTGGCAAACCTGGACCAGGGCCATCTAGCACTTAGGTTGGCAGAGGCAGCCACATGGGGCTGGGAGCCAGGGCACAGGGACAGGCTGGTTCTTGCCACCATGTCATATCCAAACAGCTTTTCTGACTCGAGAGAGTGCAGGGGAATCATTTATGGTCAGCTCCAGGCACCACTAAAATGGACTCCTCTGCCCAAGGGACCTGTGGAGGGCCTAACGGTGTTTCTACTGGCGGATGGTGGCAGGGCCGGTATGCCGAGCCCCAGTTAGGTGGTTCACTATAAGGCGTGAGACAGGACCAGCAGCACAGGTGCTGCAGAGCGGTGGCTTTCTTTTGTGGACAGTGTGGCTTGTCCCATGGTGGAGCTGGCCAAAGACATGTGAGGACTTCAAACAGGAGGGTGTCCCCTTGCTGGGGTGGATGGAAGACTTGAGGGCAAGATTTGGTGGCTCCCTCAGCCACCCAATCTTGAGGGGCTGGCCCACTGTGATCTAGGGCTGTTTCCTCACTAATGAAGCTAAGGTATCAGGCTTCAGTGCCTGGCCACACCTTTCCCAGGGTCCAATAGTGGGGCTTTCTGGGCTCCTGCCCTGTGCAGGGTGCTTGTACCCTGTGACTGCCTGGGTTCCCCCACCTACTAGTTGGATAAAGATAGGTGGGCTTGCCCACTTCCTGTAAGAACCACAAGCTCAGGACCTGTTCTAATTCTGCTATGGTGCAGGCCAGTTCCAGGCTAGCCCTAGGCCCAAAGGAGTTGTCTAGGCAGGCAGGCCGGCTAGACAACTAGTACCACACGGGGACAGCTAGTACCCAGGCTGCCTGCTCTGTGAGGTTATTGATGTGCCTTGCATTTAACCCAGGCATTGCCATAGAACAATCTGGAGAGCTTTTAAAAAGTACTCAGCCCCAGACCCCACCTGGGACCAAATATATCAGGTTATGCACTTCTCAAAGCTTCCTAATGATTCTGACACATAGGTTTTAATCACTGGGACTGAGCGCATGGCTCTACAAAGCCCTGCTCCATGCTGAGCTCAGAGCCTGACTGAGCAGGTCCACAGGCCCCCTGTGGCAGGGCTTCCATGGTGGGGCTCCCGTTGGGTTAAGGGGCCAGACTGGACCCAGGAATAGCGGCCTCCACACCAGTCCAGCTAACGTACTCCTTGTCCCCTCTCCTAGGTCACCTCCGCGAAGCCCCCTCCCCGCTTATGATACATTCCCCCCAGATGCAACAGTTCCAGAGCCTGACCCACCAATCGCCACCCCAGCAAAGTGTCCAGCCGAAGAAGCAGGTAAAGAGCAGGGCTGGGCCTCGGCCCCCAGGGCCAAGCACGGGCCAGGGCCAAAGCCGCCTGCCCGCCTCACCGGCCGCCGTGCCTGTGCCGTCCCAGGAGCTGCGAGCGGCCTCTGTGGTCCAGTCCCAGCCCCAGCCCCTGGTGGTGGTGAAGGAGGAGAAGATCCACTCACCCATCATCCGCAGCGAGCCCTTCAGCCCCTCGCTGCGGCCGGAGCCCCCCAAGCACCCGGAGAGCATCAAGGCCCCCGTCCACTTGCCCCAGCGTGAGTGTCCTCTCTACTCCCTGCCAGGGCTGAATGTGAGCTGCTTATGGGCCAGCAAGCCCATCTTGCCCACCCAGGTGGGGGACCCGGGCCCATAGGCTATTTGTGTTCCAGGGCCAGAGATGAAACCTGTGGATGTTGGAAGGCCTGTGATCCGGCCCCCTGAGCAGAATGCGCCCCCACCAGGGGCTCCCGACAAGGACAAACAGAAACAGGAGCCGAAAACACCAGTAGCACCTAAAAAGGTAGGGTCATTGGGCCCACAAGTGCTCCTCACTCCCCACCCCCACCCCAGGGAGGTGTCCACATGGCAGCAGGGCCCCCTCACCCACCCGGTGGTCTCTCTGCCTCACAGGACCTTAAAATCAAGAACATGGGCTCCTGGGCTAGCCTGGTGCAGAAGCACCCCACCACCCCATCCTCCACAGCTAAGTCATCAAGTGACAGCTTTGAGCAGTTCAGACGTGCTGCCCGTGAGAAAGAGGAACGTGAGAAGGCCCTGAAGGCGCAGGCTGAGCATGCAGAGAAGGAGAAGGAGCGACTGCGGCAGGAGCGCATGAGGTGGGCACGGGCTCCTCGGGCGGGGGCTCCTGGGGAGTCCCGGGCCCCAGGCTGACCTGGAGCCCTGCTCTGCTCAGGAGCCGTGAGGATGAGGACGCACTGGAACAGGCCCGGCGAGCCCACGAAGAGGCACGCCGGCGCCAGGAGCAGCAGCAGCAGCAGCAGAGGCAGGAGCAGCAGCAGCAGCAGCAACAACAACAACAGGCGGCCGCAGTGGCCGCAGCCACCGCCGCCCCCCAGGCCCAGAGCTCCCAGCCTCAATCCATGCTGGACCAGCAGCGGGAGCTGGCCCGAAAGCGGGAGCAGGAGCGAAGGCGCCGGGAAGCGGTGAGTCAGTGGCCCTGGTGGGGAACCCCAGGGCAGGAGTCCAGCCCCAAAGGAGTTGGGAAAGGGGACCCTGAATCCAGAGAGGGGTGGGAGTGTCACTCTGAGAAGTGGGGCAGGCAGGCATACCATCAGGTGGATGCTTGGAGCAGTGTGCCTGCTTGTTTGACACCTGCTGGCCTCTGGGCCACGAGGTTCCAAGGAGTGGGCCCTATGGGAGCAGCCGATACTGGAGCAGTGGGAGTTCTCTCCCTGACTCCTTCCCTCCTTTTCCCTCCAGATGGCAGCTACCATTGACATGAATTTCCAGAGTGACCTATTGTCAATATTTGAAGAAAATCTTTTCTGAGACCACCTAGGTGACTTCTGACTTTGATTTTCTGGCAAAAAGTTGACTCTACATAGTGTTAGGGGCGGCAGCAGAGGCGGTAGCAGTGTCCATGACCTGTCTCCGGACCTGGCCCTCGTGCATGCTATGCCGGGGCAGGCCTGACGGGCAGCTAAGGACTGCAGAGCCGTCTGCCTTACAGCCAGCCAGACGTCCTGACACCCTCACAGAATATCAGCTCAGAGCACGTCTCACCACGAGCAAGTGTCGGCTAGACCCAAGTCTGCGTCCCCGCGTGCGGGCAGAGGCCCTACTCTCCGCCAAATGTCTACACAGTATACACAGGACACCGTCGCTGCCGCCACCATGACTGGTTTTCTGTCCCCGAAAACATGACGTTCATGACGTCCTGCCTGCCGGGAGTCCTTCCCCACACCCCAGCCCCAGATGCCTGACCCCAGGACAGCAGGGCAGGCCCTAGTGAGCTGGAGGCGGAAGAGGGCACCGGCCCACCCCCTTGCTGGCACTGACTTTGCCTTGAACAGATCCCACCCCTACCCTCCCCCCACAAGCCTTTAATCGAGAGCCGCTCTCTGTAAGTGTTCGCTTGTGCAAAAGGGAATAGTGCCGTGGAGGTGTGTGTGTGTCCATGGCAATCCAGAGCGAGGTGACTGTCACGTGCGTGTGGGCCAGCCTCGCCTGGTGAATGAGGCCACCAACCAAAGTCAGTTCCTTCCCACCTGTGTTTCTGGGTTTTTTTTTCTATATATATATATATATATTTTTTGTTGGATTCTATTTTATTTTTAATTCTCTCTTCTCCTCCAAACACAATGGCACTGCTTATCTCCAAAACGGTGTAATCCTCTCCTCATTGGGCAGCAGTTGCCACCGCGCTGTGGGTAGTGTGTGACTGTGGCTGTATAGTGAAACATAGTTGGCATATCTTTATTTGAAGTTGGTGACTGCACCGAACTGGTGTAAAAAAACCTCAAAAAACCACAAAACACAAAAAAACTGCCTACATTGTACTCAGTTTCAAACTTTATTAGTCTATTTTTAATTATAAAACCAGAAAGCTGTGTTTTCTTTTCCCAGCCCCATTCATTGGCTTCTTTGTTTTTTAATGTTAAATCTGTTTGAGTTGTTTTTTTTTACCAGAAAAGGAAGGGTCAGGCCAGGGCTCAAGGCAGTGCCAGGGCCACAGACTGAGGCAGAGGCTCCAGGCCCGGCACCAACCCAGTGCTTGCCCTCCCAGCCAGCTGCCACTTCCCCCACTTTTTTTTAAGTTTTATAATTGGAACCCTTGGTGAGGTTACGCGTGCCATGAGAACCCACTCTACACCTCAACACTGGTGCCTCAGTGTTGGCCATACTCTGGAGTCAGTGACTGGTTTGACTTTCATACAGTGAATATGCATTTGGTCTGTACTGATCATGGAATAAACACATCTCTCTTTTTTTAATGCTGGCGTCTCCCTGACATTTCTTTGTGAACCTCCTGTTGTCTAGGGTAGGCCCAGGAGTCTCTGGACCCCAAATCATGTCTGTATAATAACTCCCACCAGGGGTCACCTAGCTTATTTCCCATGATCTGTCCCTGCCGTCCTAAGCTGAAGCTGACAGGGAGCCCAGATACCCATTCCTTCCTAGGCAGGGAAGCCGTGCTCCAGCAGAACCTGGCCAGACTCCAGACAGTATTCTCCACTCTCCTACATCCTTGTCCCCCACTCACCAGGGGATTTGGGCAACTTCTCTCATCTTGCCTCCCTCTACCTAATTCCTTTCGTTTAAGCTCAGGGTTACCAGATATTCTTAGATAAGTGTACATCTTCCCAACTAGGATCCTCCCTCACATGCAAATGAGCACCCACACATTTCTGCCAGAGAGAACCCACCAGGTGGCCATCCTGGGTGCCCATCAGTAGTGACAAGGTAAGCTCAGTACCCAGGAGCAGGCCCTAGGATGTAAGATGAAAGTATATCACTTATATGTATGCACAGATACTGACTGAAACATTTCTAGCACTGTTTATTAACCTATATTCCCCTTTTTTAACTAGAAAGGCACGGTGTATTGTGTTTGGGATCTCCCAAACCTCCCTGTTAGGTGTAGTTCGGCATCCAGCCAGAGCACCACCACCACCACCCCTCTGCAAACCTGCCCTCACCTTCCAGGCACTTCCTCACATACCACTGTGCTGGTTCAAGTACGACTTATATTTTGGTTCTTCAGAGTATTTTCTATCCCATCCCACACCCTCATTTTTGTTCTGTGTTTTGTTCCGAAACTTCCCCAGGCCAGGTCCGACTGGAGAAATGGTTGTCTACACCTTCTAAAGAGTGAATTCTGCCATGGCCCTCTCCACACCTCCCTCATAGGTGTTTCTCTAACTGGGTTGTAATTAGAACTTGGATCTATTTAATTTCTCTGGCCATTCCCCAATCCTTCCCACAGTACGAGAAATCTTAGTCTTATAAAAGAGTGAGAGGTGTATACAAGCCCCCACTGTACTGTATGCACGGATCGCTTGGCCAATAATTATGTCAGTGAATCTGAGACTTGTATTAAACACTTTAGACATTTGTAGAAAGGAATTCGTAGACTTTTCACTTATATACTAAAGGTTTTTTTTTTGTGCAGTTCTCATTGCAAAAATAAACATTTGTACTGAATATAAAATTACCATCCTGTGACTACTGCTGTCTTTTTGTTTGAGGGTAGAGCTGGGGGTTGGGGGTGGGGATGTGAGAGTCAGTGTTGTGTAGCAGAGGAAGAAGGAATGTCCCCAGATGCCCACCAGCCATGCAGATTAGAGAACTCAGGAGGGATACCAGAGTTGTCAAGTGGTCGAGAGAATTGACTTTATGGAAAGTAAAAGAAACCAAATCTATGACAGGCTAATCATGCAAGGGAAAAAAGGTACGTTAAGTGCAGGGAGAACAAATGTTTGTACAGCTCAGGCAGTGTAATCATAGCTACTTAACTGAGTGCATTGTTTACTGAGGCCAAACCACATAAACCACTATTCCCCTTTAAGTAGCAACTCAGGGACTTAATTATGGTCCCAGGACAGTATAATGTTCAGTGTTGACAATACAAAGGTAAGGTTAACAGTGGAAGGTGGAAGGAGGCCGAGAGATGACAAAAGGGATGAGTGGAGTGTTTCAAGTTAGAAGAACCAATAGAAAAACTACAGACGGAAACAGCATGTCCAGTTGTGGTGACATGATAGAGTCAATGGATAATATCCCAAATTGCTAATCAAGAAACTGGCACATTAAGAGATACCTAGGATACCAACAGAAAGCTATGAGCGTTCCAATGACTGCCGAAGGGCAGGAGAGATGGAACCCAAGATTGCTCCTTTTCTCAAAATCCTGGATTGCTCTTTAGCCAGGCGTATGACTTAAGGCACATGACTTAATCCCCAAATTGCAGGTTCGTGGTTTCGTAATACAGTGGTGTGATAATAGTACCTACACATAATGGGGTTTTACAAGGGTTAAATAAGTGACTGAGATATTCACGATCTTGGGGGAAGGTTGCAAAATGAGGTGGAAGAAGCCTCTCGCCCGGCCTGGCCCTGCTTCCTCTTCCGGCCACAGTCCCAGTGACTCCACAGGCCCGGTCCTCCGAGGGGCCAAAGTATCTTCTCCAACGCTGGCAGCTACCGCGGAGCCCGAACTTCACCTGCGGATTGGCTCTCGGGCAGGACCTGTAGCCAGCACTCCAAAGTGACCGCTGCAGTCCAATCACAGCTGTGCAGGGGCGGGTCGACGGGCCCACTGGCCAACTGGAGGCTAGCGCGGGGTCGAGGCTGCAGGACGCGCCGTTGGAACCAGGGCTAGGTGAAGGCGCTTGTTAGGTCTCTCGGAGCCAGGCCGAGGGGTGAGCCGCGCGCTCCAGGTCGGGGAACTCCCGGGAGGCTGCGGCTGGGGCTCCCGAGGCCTCCTCAGGCCGCGGCAATCGCCCGCGCTGCCCTCCTAATCTCTGCGGTGGCACAGTCTGCCCCACCCTCCCATTTCCGAGTCCTCTCGACCCGCCATATTGATTCCTGGCACCGCCCCCTCGTTTCATTGGCCCAGATCCAGGCCTGCCCCCAACTCATTGGCCCAGCCCTCTCGCTCAGTCCTTCTCCATCCAACGTTAGACCCGCCTTCTCTGGCTCCGCCTTCTCTCTGCCCATACCCCTAAGACGCGCCCCCAACCCTTACAAAGCTCCTGGGCCAGGTTGGGTCCACCCTTCCGGCTCGTAGGCCACACCTACCCTTCAGAGCCCCGCCCTTCGCTCCAGGTTCCTCCCGTTTCACCCCGGACTCCCCCTCTTTCCAGGTCGTGCAGAACTTTAGTCTTCCTCTAGAGTTTAAACCCTCACACACCTGCTGCGAGAGTCCTACTAGGCCACGCCCACTTATTAAGCCACGCCCACCCCTTCGCTCCAAGGTTCCTCCCCACCCACCGAAGCCTGGTCCTCGCAGGCTCCATCCCAGCACCCTAGCCTGGTTCCCAGTGGCCGTCGCGCCCAGGTGTTCACCTGGCACTCAGGTAAGTTGTGTGCGGTGGCCGTTTTGTCCTGAGCCACCCGTCCTTCTCTCCGTGCGTTCCGCAAGCCCCGACGGCACGGAGGGACCCCAGGCCAAAGGCGGTGGGCTACGCAGCCCGGACCCCGCCTCACCCCTGCTGCTCGCGCCCCTGGCCGAGAGCCCCGACGGCCGCACGGTTGTCCCAGGACGCGGAGACATGCCGGAGCTGGTGGTGACAGCACTACTGGCGCCGTCGCGCCTCACTCTGAAGCTGCTGCGCGCCTGCATGTGGATCCTGGTGTTCACCGCCGCGCTGGTGGCCGCAGTGGTCTATGGCTGCATTGCGCTCACACACGTGCTGTGCCGGCCGCGGCGCGGCTGCTGCGGGCTTCCCCGGCGCACCCCACCCGCCTGCTTGAGCGACCCCGCGCTAGGAGAGCACTGCTTCCTGACACTCAAGGTGAGTGCGCTGAGCTCCCTCGGGGTTGCGGGCGTCGAGCAGCCGGAGAGGTGGGGCTGTGGCATGGTGAGCTGAGTGCAAATGTTTGAATCCAAATCTAAGCCTCACAAGGCCGGGATGGAGTCGGGAGGGGGTGTTGGAAGGGAGGGTTTCAAGCACAAGGAAGAGGATTTTCCCCAGATCTCATACTGTGCCTCCCCCAGAGCTCCGGCCTGCGCCTGCACTATGTCTCCGCTGGACGCAGCAATGGGTCCCTCATGCTTTTTCTGCACGGCTTCCCCCAGAACTGGTATGTCTGAGGCCCAGAGGCCTGGGTGCACGGGCTGTGGGAAGGTGTACCACCAGGGTACCCAGCAGAAAGGATGAGGGCTGGGTAGACTGGGGCGCAAAGATAGGGCCCAGATGGGGCGCTGTGGGACAGAGGTCTATACAAGCACCCAGGGACCAGACGCCCTAAGGGATGAAAGGAATCTGTTAACACTGCCGGTGATCCAGGGCCCAGTAACCTCGCCTTGGGCCTGGGGTTCCCCATCCTCCTTTCTGAGAAATCCAGAGTAGGAAGGTGGGGTAGCTAAAGGCCTCTACTGGGTGTAGGGCGGAGGTGCAGCTTGGGGACCCTGACTCAACGTCCCTCCCTCTTCTGCCTGCTTGGCAGGTTCTCCTGGCGCTACCAGCTCCGGGAGTTCCAGAGCCGCTTTCATGTGGTGGCTGTGGACCTGCGTGGATATGGCTCCTCCGATGCACCCAGGGATGTGGACTCTTACACTGTCGACTTGCTGATGGCGGACATTCAGGATGTCATCCTGGGCCTGGGTGGGGATATGCCCCTATCCTAGCCCTGGCCTCTCCCACCCCTGACTCACCTCTGCCTGGTATCTCATTTACTCCATTTCCTCTGATCCCCCAGGTTACTCCAAGTGTATTCTTGTGGCCCATGACTGGGGTGCACTCCTAGCCTGGAATTTCTCCATCTACTACCCATCCATGGTTGAACGGATGGTGGTGGTCAGTGCTGCCCCCATGTCGGTGTATCAAGGTGTGTCAGGGAGTCCAGGACACTGGGATGTGTCTGTTTGAAGGGGTGTGTGTTTGTGTCTACATTTCTCCACCTACCAGTCAACACTCCAGGGACTGGGGGCTCAGCAGTGAACCTGGGTCCCTTCCCCTGTGGCACTCCCAATCTTAACCTTCACAAGCCTCCTAGGCTTATGAAGGAGTTATTATCCCCATGGTCCAGTTGGGGAAACTGAGAGAGGTTAAATGGCTTTCTTCTAGCAGTGAAGGCATAGGTAACTAAGCAAATACAATAGCATAAGATGCCATCTCTGACTACTCAGTGTTCATCACATCACCTGATTTTAATTCCCAGGGTTGTAATCATAGCTGCATGCTCATTCTCTCTCTCCTCTCTCTCTCTCATTGTTGTTTCTTGCCTGTCTCCATCTCTAGACTGTCAGCTCCCTGAGGGCAAGGGAGTTTTATCTGTCCCGTTCACTACTGTGTCTCCAAAGTCTAGAACAGGGCCTGGTACATAATAGGTGCTCAATAAATATTTGTTGAATGAAGGAGGCCTGGGCAAGGGAAGCATAACAGTGGCTGTGGGGGCTCCCAGGAGCTGCAGAGGGAGGTCCCCACTTCTGTAGGTACAGTGACTACTCAGCAGGGAGGGAAGCTGATGCCAGGGTGAAGGTGGATGTCAGGTATCTTCACAGGCTCAAGCAGGCAGCAGTTGCATTCCTGAGTGTTGGTACATCTGTATGCCTAACTAGGGTGTGTATAGGGATGCAAGGGTGTGGAGCCACCCCAGGCCCAGGCCTCATGTCTGCATTCCCCTCTCCCTAGAGTACTCATTGCGCCACATTGGCCAATTCTTCCGTTCCAACTATGTGTTCCTGTTCCAGCTTCCCTGGCTGCCGGAGAAGTTGCTGGCCATGTCTGACTTCCAGGTGAAGTGGGGTGAAGGCCCAGAGTAGGGTGGATGGAGGGTAGTTGGTTGCATCTGGGTAGACTGAGAACTGAAGCCAGAGTCTTGCTGTGTTCCCAGATCCTGAAGACCACCCTCACCCACCACAAGAGGGGCATTCCACACTTAAACCCCAGTGAACTTGAGGCCTTCCTTTATGACTTCTCACAGCCCAGTGGCCTCACTGGGCCCCTCAATTACTACCGAAACATCTTCAGGTAAGTCCAGACCCAGGCAGAAGCTCAGGAGAGTTGGTGGGGAAGGGGATGGGGGCAGCCATCCTTCTGCCTGTCTGTCTTGGCCATAGGAACTTCCCTCTGGAGCCCCAGGAGCTGGCCACGCCCACCCTACTGCTGTGGGGGGAGAAGGACACCTACTTCGAGCAGGGGCTGGTAGGAGCCATCAGCAGCCGTTTTGTGCCCGGCCGGCTGGAGGCCCACATCCTGCCAGGCGCGGGGCACTGGATCCCACAGAGCCACCCTGAAGTAATGCACCAGTACATGTGGGCCTTCTTGCAAGACCTGCTGCACTAGTGGCCCTCGCTCGCTGTCCTGAGTATACCTGGGAGTCCATACTGCATACGTACACAGGTGCCCTCCTGGATCATGCATAGATTTGGAACTCCTAGATCTCACATAAGTGCATCTGTGGGTGCCCTGGGGCACACCAACCGATATACTCACACAAGCATGAGTGTGCACATGTGAGCAAGCATTTTGACCCCAGGAAACCAGGGATGCCTTTACTCTATGGAGCTAGATGCTGAGTGTTCTCTCTCCCTTCCCTGGGGCCTCAGTTTTCTTGCCAAAATCAGCCCCGCCAAACCATGAACTCTGACCTTCCTGTTCCTGGCTTCTACCTCCAGTCTGGGTCTTCAGCTAAATGCTGCTTTGTCCAATACAGTACTGGTAGTCACATCTGGCTACTTCCATTTAATCACAAATTAATTAAAATTAAGTATGATTAAAAATTCAGTCCCTCAGTCACACTAGCCATTTTTCAAGGGTTTCAGCATAAAAAATTCTATTGGACAGTGCTGATGAGGGTGTTCCTAGTGCAGGGGTCTCTTGCTTGGCTCCTGACCACCTCACCAAGAGAGCATAAGCCTGGGCAGGCAGGTGGGTGTCCAGAACTCCTCTCCAGCCAGGCCCTGGGTCTTCCCATGATCATCCAGTCCTTCTTGAAGGGTCAAGTTCTCTCATAGCAGCCTGGGAAAGATGCCTGGGATCTTGTCTCAGATCCGTGGGAAAACAGCTCTCAGCTCCGTTAGGATGTGTGAGATTCTGGACTTGGCATAGGAATGGACCAGCTCTCTGCGTGGCCATGTGGGGTCTGAAGCCTGCTTCTCCAGATCTTGGAATCATCTGCTCCAAATTCACCAGTTTCTGTTGAAAATTTCTGGGGACATAGGCTCCAACCTCCCAATGAAGCAGTACAAATCAAGGGTAGACCACCCACCCCCAGACTAGTCACAGCATCAACTTCTATCTCCCAGCCTTTCCTGACCTTTGGGGACAGTGTCATGACTCACAGCATGATGAATGTCCAGGGATCCAGCAGACCTCATACATACATTCTCATCTCTGAGATGGGCCTGCCTGGCCAAAGCCTGCTTGCTGGTCACCCACCTATGTCCTCCCTTGTCACAGTATAACATCCTTTTGTTGTGAGCGGCAGGAATGGCACCAGGTGTTACATCCATAGGGTCAAACCAGACCTGGGTTCAACAACCTTGGTACTTGAGTTCTGGCTAGGAAAGAATTCAGAGTCAAGACTCAAACTATAGGAGAACATTTATTTATAAAACACAGAGGTAGAAGAAGTAATTCATAGAAGAAATGGGCTTAGGAAACAAGTTATAGAGGCAAAGGAATGGCCCTTGGAGCTTAGGAGTGAGGAAGGTAAAGGTGACTCGTTGAGGGGAAGGGGAAGAGGAAGGGTGTAGGGAAAGGCATAGGCAGGCTCCCGGGAGGGAGGGCACTCTGGGTCCTCTGTCCTAAGGGTTTTAAGGGTGGAGATTTTAGGAGAGGTCCCAGGGGAGGTCTCAATAGAATATCCAGCAGCTTTCCAGGTGTGTCCTTTCAGGGTCGGGGTCTCCACTGATTGATTGATCACCATCAGGGTAGGGGGTCATTATTCAGTTCAGCTGGGGTCAGCTGGTCCTGAAGTCAGCTGTGGCATTGCTTGTCTGGTTTGGCTGCTTTTCTGGCCCTGGAGCTGAAATACAACTGAGGCCTCTGGGGAAGAAAGGGCGTCCAAACCATAAGACCAGTGACATGCTAGGGGAGGAAAGATCACCCTGGGAATAAGGTCCCACCCTACAATTGTCTTTTGCTAGGCTTCCAGGCCTTTCCTCCCTGGTGACTTTCTGTACCTGGCCCATCGTCCTTGCTAACTGCCTACCATAAGCCCCCATCTAGGATCTTGACTCTGAACTCTTTCAGAGAAAGGGGCACAGGGTCTCTTCTGTAGCTGCTTCCTGCTGAAGAGGGTGAAGTTTTCCTTCAGAGCCAAGAGATCCTTGCTCTCTGTCACAGGGATGATGAAGCCTGGGCACAGAAGGAGATGGTGATGGTGTCTAGAGATGTTTTTCCGTGAATACAAGTAGGGCTTGTAACCTGGTGGAGACAAAATGTTACAAATATTAATATTGGGGCAAAAGTTAAAACAGCAAGAATTATACAAATGGTCTGGTGGAAGAAAAAATGTTTTAGTTCTCACTAATTCTAAGTCAAAGGATGGGAGAAAAATGAAACATTAGTTTGGAGGGTTTTAGCCAAATATTTAAGAAAATTAGAAAAATTTAGGATCCAGTTCAGTTTATAGGTGAAAAATACAAAGCTTTTAATTGAACTGGAGTCTAATGTTTACAACTGTGTATTATAGAGTCTACTGAAACATAATTTTCCCCCTAAAATTACCCTCATTTTTATTAAAGAGCCATATTAAGACCAATTTATTTACTGTATTAAGTCCAGTTTCAATTTGGCCTGATTATTTGCATAAACACAAGAAGAATAGCAATTGATTATATAGGCTTTCTTCAGTCTGCTTTGCCAGAATCCCATGACTGAGCTTTAATTAGCCCCTTAGGGCAAAGAAACGGAGCCATCTAGCTGCCATCAGGTTTGCCTGAAATATGTATAGACTTGGGTAAATTCCTCAAGTTTTTGAGGTTCCCCAAATGTCTTGTTCTTTCCTGGCCATCTCTCAAGAAAAAAACCTTCGTTCCTTACCTGCCATCTGGATGCCACCCAGGTATAAAGTGTTAACCCATGTTCTGAGGGCAGAGTTACCAGTGGTCACAGTCATGGCTGGGCACTGTAACAGTGGACTCGCTCCACTTATATAGGTGGACTCCACTCTACACAAAGCCAATCCCAAGTGAGGTGTCCCTGCTTGTCTGACTCTGGATTTAGCTAGCCTTAGCGGAAGTCTTACCTATCGTTTCTGTCCATACAAGGGGTGCCAAATATGTCCGTGGCCTCGGATTGAAAACTCATCCTACAACTCTAGTCTCCACTTGTCTGGCCAGTGACCTTTGCCCTGCCTTTCATGTTCCCAAAAGCCCTGGTCCCTTAGGAGGCCTAGGAGAGAGAAAGCAGCTGCCCCTTCAAGGGAAGGGATGGTCCCTGTTATCCTTGAGGCTTTCTTAGAAGTTGGAAGAAAGAAAAGATGGTTAGAAGAGTGTAAAAGGAGTTGAGGGTGGTCACATTCCCTGGGGTTCAGTGACCTTAGGGAGAATGCAAAAAAGATGTTTTAAAAGACAGGAAACCCACAGGGGATCAGAGAAGATTCCAGGTGACCTATATATGTCTGCTGGGTCCTGAGGGCAAATCCTATCAACCTTCTCTAGGAAGATTAGAAACTGCTGGGTGGTCCTTCATAGTTGAATGAGTTTAAGGCTCTCATTTATCCAGCAAAAGGTTTTGTTCAGACCCTCAGAAAGCAATCCCAATTGAAAAGCCAAAGTTATAAAGCAGCCATCCATTTTTTCTCTCTCTTCCTTAGTTATCTCGATTCTTATCTATAGCCTAGGGTCTTTGAACCCTTAACCCTTAGCTCCACCTTGAGTATTTCAAAATAAAGCAGCTAAAAGAAAGTCAGCCTCTTACCTTAAAACAAAGAGGTCTAGAATTCAAAGAAACTCACCCAAGTCCACTGGATGCAAAGTGAGGAGCTGGTGGGGCACAGTGGGTCCCTGCTGGTACCTAGCACTGGTCCACGACTGCAAGGTAGTCCTGAGTGGGCTTCTCTGGAATCTTGCCACGCAATCTGAGTCACGGCACTATAATGTTTTTGGGGTGTGTTTTTTTGTTTGTTTTTTTTGTTTTTTAAATATATCTTTATTGATTTCAGAGAGAGGAAAGGAGAGGGAGAGAGAGAGATACAAACATCAATGATGAGAGAGTCATTGATTGGCTGCCTCCTACATGACCTGGACTGGAAATGGAGCCCGCAACCCAGGCATGTGCCCTGACCGGGAATCGAACCCCTATCGCCTGGATCCTAGGTCCAAGCTCAACCTCTGAGCCACGCCCGCCGGGCACGGCACCATCGCGTTGTGGGCCGCAGAAACGGCACCAGGTGTTACACCCATGGGGTCAGACCACACCTCGATTCAGCAACCTCAGTACTTGAGTTCTGGCTAGGAAAGAATTCAGAGCCAAGACTTCAAACTATAAGAGAACATTTATTTATAAAATCCCAGAGGTGGAAGAAATAATTTGTAGAAGAAATGGGTTTAGGAAAGAAATTACAGTGGCAAAGGAAGGGTAACAGTGGAAAATTATAACCCAACCCACTATTCCTTTGACATTGTTTCTGTAGATGCCTGACTCATATGCAGCTTGTAGATAAACAGCATGTTTGTGTAAGAATCCTAGGAACTAACTTCAGAAGATACAGACTCCCGCCTTCAGTCATCCCAGTTCCGGGAGCTTTGCTGACCTTCAAACGTAGAACCAGGATGACAAGAACCCAGGATGTGGAAGGCCAGGGTGGCGCACACGAGGCCATCACTGGGCCAGAACGGCCTGTGCATAGAGAACTTTTCAAGCCCCTTCCCTTGACTCCTTTGCTCTTGCCTCTCCCTCCTTATGAAAACCTCTGCCTGCCCTGACATGGAGATGGGCTTTGTGACAAGAGTCCCCCGTCTCCTCAGCTGACTGGCACTTGAATAGAACCTCTTCCCTTGTCACCAGCATCTGTCTAATGAGTTTGGTTTTTGTGGCAGCAGGCAGCCAGACTCCGGTTCCAGCTACAGTTTCGGTGAGCCAGCCAGGGGGTCGTGGGAGCTCCCCTTTGTTAAGTCCCTGGACTTTGGAGGGGGTTCCCCAGGCTCCCTGAGGCTGACTGGCCCCCTGAGAGAACTTAGGAGTCCCTAGCAACTGCCGAGTGATTTTACTCGGGGACTGTCCTTCACTCTCTAGGTGTTGGTCGCCTGCTATGCCTAGCTGGTGAAAGGAAACAGATCTTTGGGGAGTTGACAGACTCCAAAACTGGGTAGTCTCTGGTGTGCATGACCAGGACCCCTGCCCCACCATTTGGGGTTCTTTGAACCGTTTGGGATTTCGTAGAAATCAGCAGTGCCGCACAGCAGTTGGCATGCTCAGTGACAGAACAACCCCCGGTTCCCCCGCTGTGGGATTTGGTTGAAGTGCTCTTTTGGTTTTGGTATTTGGATTTTGGGGTATTGTTTGCTTTTCTTGTTGCCTATATCTGTGGATTGTCTTACTGGATGTGTTTTTAATTTGGAATGTTGTTGCTTAGAGAAATTTGCATAGGAATCATACTGCTATATAGCTGCTTGCTCCTTCCTGTTTGTCTGTTATTACTATTTTGCAATTGTCTGGTAAATAGGATAAGATCTCTAACGTGCAAGCTTTCATGTTGCTACTTCATAAGAATTCTACTCAGAAAGATCTAATTCATGATTCAAAGAGGGGGAAAAGGTCTCACTCCCCTCCCAGAGAGTGAAAGAAAAATGTGATGAAGTAAGTCTTTTAAACGCTCTAAATATTTCTCCTGGAGGCTCGGGAACCACAGTGGTTCGGAACAATGGGGAAATTAATACCACCCAAAAACCCTATGCAGGCTGTGGAAGCAGCAGGGACCATTGCCCCACCTTAATATAAGGGAAAAAATAGTACTTTTAAATTTAAACCTCTGGAGGCCCCGAACAAGCCGCAGGGACTGCAGTCTCCACACCTCCTCCGTCTTTTCTCCAGCCTCCTAACAACTGCCAAGGTCATGGTATGTCTGTTATGTCTATTATGCCTCTTAAAAATGTAAGTGTATTTTCCAATGAAAAGAAAGCCTGCTTCTGATAGTTATGAAATGTGTTCATAAATTTGCCAATGTAAAGAATGCTAATTGTGTCTGACTGGTGTGGCTCAGAGGTTGAGCGTCGGCCTAGGATCCAGGAGATCGAGGTTCGATTCCCTGCCAGGGCACATGCCTGGGTTGCGGGCTCAATTCCCAGTCAGGGGCGTGCAGGAGGCAGCCGATCAATGACTCTCTCATCATTGATCTTTCTCTCGCTCTCTCTTCCTCTCCCTTCCTCTCTCTGAAATCAATAAACACATATTTTTTAAAAACATACAAAACATGAATACTAATTGCTTGCTTTTAGTTGTCACTAAAAATCAAGGTTTCTAAGAATTGAGAATTCTAATTAAGTTAAAAGGAAACTATATCGTTTTGGTAATATAGAATTGAAAGTAGATTGTCCTAAAGTTGGTTATTTTTGAATAAGTTAAGAAAAAATAAACTGAAAGGGACTAGTGAAGTCACAAAGGGTTTGTGCAAGTTGCAGAAGGTTTGTGCAAGTTGCAGAGGGTCTGTGTTAGTTGAAGAAGAATTGTGTAGAGGGGAGAAGCAAAGAGGAAGAATTTAAGGAAGTGAAAAAGATGAAAAAGGGTAAAAGAAAGAGACACATATATTACAGGAAAAAGGACATTGGAGGAGAAATACTGAAGAAGGAAATGGAAATGGGAAAAAAGAAATAAAGGAAAAGCAAGGCACATAGATAGTAAAGCAGTGGTCATTTTAATGGCAAATGAAAAGGCAGGAAGCTCTCCCTTCGATCTTTCAAAACCAACTATGATTTCCACACAGGAACCCCAGGTACAACTGACAGTGGGGAACAAATTAATGAATTTCTTAGTCTGATATACTTTCATTTGTAATTCTGAGTGTTATCTTAAAATGTTGTTACAAAATAAGCAAACTGCCTTATAATCAGATCTATAACCATGCTATTTTAAGTATTTTTTGTCATTTGGAGGCAATCATTGTTTTACTCTAATGCATTTGCAAAACTGTCACATCTGACTTATTCTAAAATATGAATTTTGGGCCCTGGTGGTGTGGCTCAGTTGGTTGAGCATGGTCCCAGGCACCACAGGGTTGCTGACTCGATTTCCAACCAGGGCACATCCCCAGATTTTAACAAGGTTCAGTCCCCAGTAGGGTGAGTACAGGAGGCAACCCATCAATGTTTCTCTCTCCCTCTCCCTTCCTTTCTTTCTAAAATCAATAAAATATATTTAAATAAATTTTAAAAGGCAATAATTTCAGAGAATAAAATTTCAGATCCTACCTTTAAAGTAGATAAAAATTGGCCCTGACCAGTATGGCTTAGTTGGTTGAGCATCATCCTGTGCACTGAAAGGTTGCTGGTTCAATTCCCAGCCAGGGCACATGCCCGGGTTGCCAGCTCCATCTCCTGCAGGGCGTGCGAGGAGGCAGCCGATCTCACATCAGTGTTTCTCTCTCCCCTGTTCCCTTCCTCTCTGTCTAAAAATAAATTTTAAAATATTTTTTAAAATAGATAAAAATTTCTAGAACTCTAAGGAGTAACTGGATTCATAGAAATACTGGCAAATCAGGATAAACCAATTATTTGTGGGACTGAATAAACTGAAGATAATTATTCTTATGATTTTGTTCAAAATATTGCTGATTTTTAAAAACTTGTTTTCTTAGAACATTTGGGTAAATTGTACCTTGATAAGCAATATTAAAGCATTTATATTTTTCTCTCTACTTGATCCCTCCAGAAATTAAAAACTGTTAATGAGTATTATTTTCATGACATTATGTTTATTTGCATGAATCCAATAGGAATCTGATTTGTTCATAACAGGACACATAAAGCCAGTTACCAATTGTGGTTTTATTAGCCAAGACTTTGACTGAAATGTTATGTTTAAGAAAGACATGCCTAGACTCTGGATGTCAGCAAAAAGCTTTAAGGAATGAAGATTGACTCCAAAGCTGATAAAAGCCCCTTGGAAAAATAGCCTGGTACCTTGCTTATTTAAATGATTCATGGCTGTCTTTCCTGGTAAGGGACAAAGATTGCTTTACTGGGAAATGGCAAGGAAAGAACCTCAAGACATTTTGGGGACCTCAAGAACTTGAGAATTTTACTCAATCCTATAGGTATTGCAGGCAAAGCCTGATGGCAACTGTGTGGCTTGGCTTCTTTGTACTGAGAAGAAACTTTCTTGTGAGATTCCAGCAAAGCAAATTTTAAAAGTGTTTATGATCAATTGCTATTCCTATTGTGTTTATGCAAATAATCAGGTCAAATTAAAACTGGGCTTAATACAGTAAATGAATTGGTCTTGATTTGGCTTTTTGATAAAAATGAGGGTGATTTTAGGAGAGAAAAATGTATTTCAATAGCATCTATAACACACAGTTGCAAATATTAGACTCACATTCAGTTAATTGTAAAAATTTATTTTTCACCTATTAACTAGGCTGGACCCTGAATTTTTCCAGTTTTCTTAAATAGTTTGTCTACGACCCCCTAACTTCCATGGAAATGGAAGAAAAATTGACAGTGGGGAACTGCAATAGTGGAAAATTATAACCCAACCCACTATTCCTTTGACATTGTTTCTGTAGATGTCTGACTCATATGCAGCTTGTAGATAAACAGCATGTTTGTGTAAGAATCCTAGGAACTAACTTCAGAAGATACAGACTCCCGCCTTCAGTCATCCCAGTTCCGGGAGCTTTGCTGACCTTCAAACGTAGAACCAGGATGACAAAAACCCAGGATGTGGAAGGCCAGGGTGGCGCACATGAGGCCATCACTGGGCCAGAACGGCCTGTGCATAGAGAACTTTTCAAGCCCCTTCCCTTGACTCCTTTGCTCTTGCCTCTCCCTCCTTATGAAAACCTCTGCCTGCCCTGACATGGAGATGGGCTTTGTGACAAGAGTCCCCCGTCTCCTCAGCTGACTGGCACTTGAATAGAACCTCTTCCCTTGTCACCAGCATCTGTCTAATGAGTTTGGTTTTTGTGGCAGCAGGCAGCCAGACTCCGGTTCCAGGTACAGAGGGGCCCTTGGAGCTTAGAAGTGAGGAAGGTAAAGATGACTGGCCTAGGGGGAGGGGCAAGGGACCCCGGGGGAGGGAATGGGTAAGGGACACTGAGTCCTCTGTCCTGAGGGTTTTAAGAATGGAGATTTTAGGGGAGGTCCCAGGAGGAAGATCTCAATGGAATATTCAACAGCTTTCCAGGTGTCCTTTCAGGGTTGGGGTCTCCACTGATTGATTGGTCAGCGCCAGGGCAGGGGGTCCTTATCCAATGCAGCTGGTCCTGAGGTCAGCCCTGACATTGCTTGTCTGGTTTGGCTGATTTTCTGGGCCTGCTGCTGAAATACAACTGACGCCTCTAGGGAGGAAAGGTCAGGGAGTCCAAACCATAAGACCAGTGATATGCTAGGGGAGGAAGGGTCACCCTGGGAATGAGGTCCTGCCCTATCATTGTCCTTTGCTAGGCATCCAGGCCTTTCTGCCCTGGTGACCTTTTGTACCTGGCCTGTCGTCCTTGCTCTGCTCATGTCTGTCTAACTTCCTTCCAAACTTTCGCTCATCGTGTGTCAGGCACAATTCTCCTCTTGGGGAGTAGTGGGGACAAGGACAAGGCTCGTTCTGGAGTTCACAGAGAAGAGACATCGGAGCTATGGTGAGTGGGGTGCAGGAAAGGCTTCCCTCGCTGGGGGGCGCACTTTTCGGGAGTGAGGAGCAGTAAATCCGGCGGTGGGAGCCTGGAATAAGCTCGGGCTGCTGGAGTAACAGCGATGAGATGAGTCGCTGCTGGGGCAGAGCAAGGGAGGAGGCAGCCAGACCGAGGAGCTTGGACCTGATTCGCAAGGGGGATGGGGTTGGGGGCGTTCAGCAGGGGAGAGACATGGCTTGCATTTTGAAAAGCTCCCTGTGGTGGCTGGACAGTCCCACGCAGGAGTGCGAGCAGGCTCGCAGCTTCTTCAGCACGAGGCGGTGACCCGAGCTGGGAACCCCAGCCAGCGTGGGACGAGTGCCCCCCTGGGGGCCCAGAGGTGGGCGGGAGGAACCTGGGGCGGAGGTCCGGGCCTTGGGGGCCCGGAGGCAGGAGCAGGACTGTGTCAAGGGGCCTGTGGGTCTGGCGACAGTTGCCAGGGTGACGGAGGAAGGGCTGATGGTTGACCAGAACGGGTAGCAGTTGTCTGGGTGACCGGAGGGGCCCCGGCGGAGGCTGACTGGAGGCCTCCAACAGTTGCCGGAGAGACGGTGTCCGCTGACGGTTGCCAGGGTAACGGGAAGGCGCCGTCTTCCGCCTCCGCGGCTGCAGAGGAGAAGCGGGGGCAGTGGGAAGAAAGCGATCGCGGTGATTGGGCAGAGTCCTGGACAGGGAGCCAGTAGCGACTCGTGGCTCGGCCGATGCCCGCCTCTCCCAACTTCAGCCAATCCTGGCGCGCCTTCGGGCCAAGGGGCTCCCGCGGAAGCCGGGACCTACGGGGCTTGGAGGGCGGCGGCTGGGCCTCGGGCCCCCCCAAGCTCGGCCTCTCCCTCTCCCAGCGCTGAGCGCTCGCCTCCAGACTGCCTGTCATCGTTCCCTCGTTCATGCTTTCACTTGTTCATCTGTTTCTACCACCTGCGCTAAACCGCTGGCCCGGCAACAGAGGAGGGGTGGGGACCGAGCCAGGCGCGCACACTCAGTCCAGTGTGGTCAGGCCCCGGCGATTGAGGAACTGAGGAGGGGGAACTTATTGAGGGGAGGGGAGGGGAGGGGAGGGGAGGGGAGGGGAGGGGAGGGGAGGGGAGGGGAGGGGAGGGGAGGGGAGGGGAGGGGAGGGGAGGGGAGGGGAGGCTGCCTGGAGGAGGTGGCCTTGGAGCAGACCCCTGCAAGGATGTGCTCCTGTGCACTGATGATTTACCATTTCCTTGATACCAAGCGGAAAGTTTGGGATGGGAAGACATGCAATTGATCCCCAGCGCGATGGGGGCCGGCAGGGCAGGGTCCCGGGCAGATCTCTGTGTCTAAAATATTACTTGCGGGCTGGACCCCTGCTTCAGGGACCTAGAGGCATCTAATGGGTTAAAGACAAAGTTAGCTCAGCGGGGCAGAAGGGCACTGAAGCTGGGAGAGAGGAAGAAGTCTCCCCAGAACTGAGTGGAGAACAAGCCTGGAGCTGAGCCCCAGGTGCCCCCAACGTTTAAGGGACAGGCAGAGGAGAGAGACCACAGCAGGAAGAGGGGAAGCCGGCAAGTACGGTGTCACAGCAGTGGAGGAAGGGGTCAAGGAGGAAGGACATAGCTCCTAGTGTCAAAAGGCCCTGAGAGATTGAGAGGACTGAGCCATGCAAATCTGAGGGAGGAAACCCTGGAGTGGGAGCTGAGGACAGAGGGCACAGATCCTCTGAGTGCAGTTAAGCAGGGACAGGGAGGGAAGAGTGGGGACCCCAGTGGGGAGCCTGGAGGAAATAACTAGCACATTCAAATGGGGTGATTTGAGTCAGATTTGCTACAGGGACCATATACATCAGGCAGGGTTTGGGGAAACCAATGAGGGAGGGGAGCCAAAACCCGCAAGAAGAAGGAAAGAGGTTAACAGAGCCCAGTGAGAGAGATGTGTGGACAGGGCCTTTGGTCAAAGGACACAGTCAACTGAGGTGACCCTACAGAGAGGGATGCAGGAGGATTAATACCCCATTCTTTCTTCTGGCTTCTTCTGCCAGTGCCTCCTATTGGCCAAACCCACCTGGAAGCCAGTGGACAAGGCTGTCCATTGATACAGTCTGGAGAGGCCAGCCTCTGGGGGCATAGAGTGGAGTGGTAAAGGGAAAGAATGAAGCCAGTGGTGCGGGGAGGTGGAGGGAGATGTGGGGACAGAGACAGGAGCTTGGAGGCTCGGTGAGAGATGTGAGATGAGCATTTGCTGTGAATTTTACTTTCTCACAAAAGAGACCTCAACCTATGGCCAAGAGAGGAGGGAATGAAAAACCCTGAGGTTGGAGGGGGCATGGGGAAGTACTCCCCTTCTCTGAAGCAGGAGGAAAGGTGGAGAGGACAAGAGACACACCTGCAAAAAGGAAGATAAGTTTCAGGAGCCAGGGAGGCAAGGAAAGAAAGAGAACATCAGAACATCATGGTTCAGAGATGAGCAGGAGGAGATGTGGTCTGAGTGAGCCCATGACCATGGAAGGTGGGAGTGGTCTGAGCCCAGGGCCCATGAGGCCAAGACATCCACTGGATGTCCCACCCAATGGAGGATCCTAAGGCAGGAAAACCACAGCCCCCAGAAGGGGTGAGGAGTGGCCTTCCCTCTTTTTCTGCCCAGAACTGCAGAGCCAGTAGGTGCTCCAAGTGAAGAGAATTCTCTTCTCCTTACTCTCCTTTCTTCTACATTCAGCTCTCACCCCTCCTCCTCCAAAAAGCCCCATCAGCTTCCAGCCCTTCTTCTGACCCAGACTTGATCTAATGGGGGCTGGATGTATCTGTGTCCAGGGACATCTCAAGAGCTAGCACTGGGCATCTTCAGGTTCCAGCTCCTGGGTCCTGCTTTGCCCCAAGATGTACGGAGCACATTTATTTGTCAACTGACAATTTCTTCACCTGCTGTGTACCTGGCTCAATGCTAGACATTGGAAATTCATCAGTGAGAGAGACAGATGCCCACAGAGCTCAAAATCTCATGTGGGAGCCAGGCGGGGTCACATGGCAGCGTGGGAGCTGAGATGGAAGAGATTGTGGGAGCCAGAGGAGACAGTGTGAAGCCAGAGGAGACCCTGTATAACTGTGTAGCTGCAGAGAGGCTGCCTGGGAGAAGGGATGGCCGAGCTTCCAGAGTTATATTTTACAATCCCACAGATCAGCTTCCCTTGGCTAAAACCCTCTAGTGAGATCCACTGTGCTTTGGACAGAATCTCACCTTTCAGCTCCTTGGGACTTGGCCCCCATCCTTTACCTCCCACCCTTTGCTCACTCTGTACCCAGCACCCTGGCCTCTTCGCTGTTCCTCTCATCCACCCGGCCCTTCCTCCTCTGGGCCTTTGCAAATGCTGTTCTCTTTGCCTGGAACACCCTTCCTCTCTCTGGCTGTTTGCCTCACTGGCTTTTTCTCCTTCAGGTCTAAGTTCTGATGTCCCCTCGTCTGCAAGGCTGGACCCCTCCCCCCCGACAACACTGAAATCTCTTCTTCCCTCACGTCACCCTTGATGGTTTTTATTTGTTCACAGTCTTGTGTCTTGTCTTTCTCCCCTATCAGGGCACAAACTTGCTCTGTGTTGGTCTTCTCTACCTATATATAATAGGGCCAGGCACCAAGTAGGGGCTCAGTCAATGTTTGTCAAATACTGAATGAAGAATAGCTGGAGCTGGAGTTGGAGCTGGAGCTGGAACTGGAGCTGGAGGGTCAGAGTGAGCTGTCAGGTGAAAGGAGACTTCTGGGTATGAGAAGTGAGCTTGTGGCAGTGGGCACAGCCTATGCTAAGATGGGAGAGGCTAGGAGACAGGGAAGTGAATCTGGGAAAGTGGGAGGGGTGTCACTCTGGGCAGTGGGGAGCCACGGAGGGTTTGAGCATGAGAGGGCCCTAGGAAGGCAGTGGCCAGGAGACCTGGCTGGGTCTGCAGCCCACAGCCCCTGAGGTCAAACCATCCCATTCTTGCCATGGACCCACTCAACAGCCATCACTCCTGCTGGTTCACTGCCTGGGCAGCAAGGCCTGGCCCCAGCTTCCATGCAGAGGGCAGGATTGTGATCCTAGGCAGAAAAGCCAAGGGCATGCTCTCAGGTTCCTGGTCAGCAGGCCTGGACCAAGCAGCTGTGTATTGGCCTGGCCCCAGGTCCCCAATCCCTGGGGACTGACTCACTGAGGAGAAATGCAGTCCCCAGCCAAGGCAGCCAGCAGAGGCAGGGGGAGGGTTCAAGCATCCCCTACCCCCACCATTTGGGAACTGTGTGGCTGCCCCCTGCAAGGCCGTGGGAATGGTCTCTTTAACTGTCCTGTCCCCCAGGGATCAAAATACCTTGGGCTGGTCCTGCCACAGTGGCTGGAGGACAGCAGCAGGACCCTGGAGCCAGGACCCCACCTTCTGCTTGCTGAGTGATCCCCTTGAAGTAATGGGGCCTTCAGAAAAGGATTGGCATAGAGTAGGAGCTCTGTAAATGTGTCCATGCCATCCTTAGCCTATGTTTTCATCATTACTGCTCCCTCTCCATCTCTGTCTACCACAGACCAGGGGCTGCTGTATCAGCAGAGTAACAGACTCTGGACTTCCTGCCAAGCAAAATATGTGTCCAGTTCCTTGAGATGGGGAGCTCAGCATCTCATAGAGTATTCGTTCCAGCAGAAAATCCTTTCTCAGATGGATCAGGGGAGGAGTTAGCCCCCCTCCTGAAGCCCCTACCTTTGCCCCAGGTTCTTTTCTGGACCCCAGCCTCCCAGAATGGTACTAAAGAGAGAGGTCTAGGCTCCTGTAGTGGCTGCTTTGGGCAGGTATCTCAACTCTTTCAGCCACTTCCTAAGTCAACAAACCCTCCCATGTCACCTCTTCTGTTCCCACTCCATGCTGGATAATGCCTGGCCCCTGGGGAGCTCCCAGTTTAGAGAGGAGACAGAGTAGCCTTGTGGACAAGGCTGAGCTGGAGGGCAGGAGGGCACAGGTAAAGCCTGGGGTGGCAGAGGTGTTGGGCCTGGGGGCAGGGGAGGGGGAAGGAGGCTTCCTGGAGCTGGAACTTTGAAGAATAAACAGTTCACCAGGTACAGGAATGAGGGGAGGGAAGTCATGCTAGAAAGAGAGACCAGAATGAGCAAAGGGGTGGGATGTGTGGGAAACAGCAGAACATGCTTTATATAACTAGAAGAAAATGCATCTTCAAAGAGAGCACGTTTCCTGTGAGTTCCTGCTTGGGAAGAAAGCAAAAGGGTCCTCTGTCCAACTGGTTGTCCCAGGCAGAGGGCAAAGGCTGGGAGAGTGCCAGGCCTGCTGGGTGAAGATGAAGTTCGGCTCAGTCTGATGGTGAGGGGGGCAGGAGGGGCCAGAGAGGGTCAGGCCCCCTCCACAGGGCTGGGGGACTTAGGTTTTCTCCTGGAGTGGTAGGCATGGGCAGGACTCAAACTATGCCTGACCCATGGGCCTGTTGACTCAGCACACTCCTTGTGAGTCATACTGTGCCTCTTCTTATGCAACTTTAGTCTTTTTTTATTCCCAATCCCCAATCCCACCCCAACCCCTCACACTCCATGTGACCCGGAGTCACTCAGACCTGGGGTCCAATCTCAGCTCTTCCTTTCGAAGCCTCCAGCAAGTCACCATACGATGGGTTTGTACCCCCCCCCCCCACATAACAGGGGACAGCTCTCCTCCCAGATGAGGGTTGGGGGTCATTTCTGATGCCAGGCCTTGGTCAGTCATTCAACTTTCACCCTTGGCTTTTCATGCTTCTCCTTTCTGTCTAATGGTACTTCTCTGCCTTCTTCATCTCTTCCTCTTCCTCTTCCTGCGTTTAAAAATCATCCAAGGTACTGTGGATGAATGAATAAGCAAAATGCGGCCTAGTCATTCAGTGGAATATTACTCAGCCACAACAGGAACCGAAGCACTGACACACACTACAGTATGAATGAACCTTAAAAACATCATGCTGCAGGAAAGAAGCCAGACACAAAGGCCACTTGGTACATGATTCTAGTTATATGACATGTCCAGAACAGGCACATCTATAGACACAGAAAGCAGATTAGTAGTTGCCAGGTTTAGGGAAGAGGAATGGGGACCAACTACCAATGGATATGGGGTCTCCTTTAGGGGTGATGAGAATGTCTTGGAACCAGACAGAGGAGATGGTTGCACTAAATGCCACTGAACTGTACACTTTAAAAAGGTAAGTGGTTGTCTGGCTAACGTGGCTCAGCAGTTGAGTATTGACCTATGATCCAGGAGATTGTGGTTTGATTCCGGGTCAGGGCACATGCCCAGGTTTCAGCTCGATCCCCAGTTCGGGGGAGTGTGCAGGAGGCAGCCGATCAATGACTCTCTCATCATTGATGTTTCTCTCCCTCTCTCTTCCTCTCCCTTCCTCTCTCTGAAATCAGTAGACATATATTTTTTTTAAAAAGGTAAGTGGTTAATTTTATGTTATGCAAATTTTGCCTCAATTAAAAAAAAATCACCAGAGGAAATCATTAACAAATGCCAAAAACAGTGGGTGGAAATTTGATGGGCACAGGATATTCACACAGTCTCAGAGTACCTCCCCACATGATATTGATATGTATTTATTATGGGGGGGAAGAGAATGGTATTTTTACAATAAGGAAATTTGGCCAACTTCACTTGACATTTAACATCAACAATGTGAACGCGTGTCAGATGCTTCCTGGTAGGATGCACCCAGGAGG
Source organism: Miniopterus schreibersii (assembly GCF_964146895.1). Taxonomy (NCBI): domain Eukaryota; kingdom Metazoa; phylum Chordata; class Mammalia; order Chiroptera; family Miniopteridae; genus Miniopterus; species Miniopterus schreibersii. Next base: position 72,216,280 of record NC_138105.1, on the reverse strand, counting down.
ACCAGCCATTCTGCCAAAGACACACAACCTGAACCTGGTTAGGGGGAACCAGCAGGCCAAGTGAATCTGTGAAACAACTGACCTTGATTCTCCAGAAATGTCAATGTCATGAAAGACACAGAAAGGCTAAGGAACTGATTCAGATTAAAGGACAAGAAACATACATGCTGTAGAGGATATTATTGGGGCAAAAGAAAACTTTGGATATGGACTGAGTGTGAAATTGTGGTGTGCTTAGGTAAGAGAATGCCCTTATTCCTAGGGAACACACAGTGATCAAAGGAACATGATGTCTGCAACTTGTTCTAATCTATCTGTCTATCATCTATCTATCATCTATCATCTATTTATCTTCACATATATATACAATTTACATATATACATATATGCAATTACAAAGCAAATTTGGCAAAGTGTGGGTAAATATGGACTAAGGGCATATAGAAATTGTATGCATTTAAAAGCATTTTAAAAGTTTTATTCCTGGCTGGTGTGGTTCAGTTGGTTGAGTGTTTTCCCATGCACCAAGAGGTCACCGGCTTGATTCCAGGAACATGCCTGGGTTGCAGGCTTGGCTGATGGATGTTTCTCTCTCATCCAGGTCTCTATCTCTCCCTGTCTCCCTTCCTCTCTCTCTAAAATCAATTTTAATTAAAATAAAAAGTTTAAAAATTGCCCAAAATTCTCTGGGGTGCCCATGTGACTATCTCCAATCATGACTCCTCTATGCTCAGCCCCAATGTTCAGCTGCCTCCTGGGTGATCCCCAAGCTCCTCAGATTCAGCACCTCACCCCCAACCTCCTCCCTGCAGCCTCATCACCAAGCCAAATACCAGGGGGCCAGCCTGACCGCTTTCTCCTTCTTATGGCCAGCCCCAGCCCTGGACTGCCCATTCTCCCTCTGGACTCTGCCCGGTCATCTGGGTGCAGGACTGTCCCTCTGCTGGGGTGTCATCCCTCCAGTTTATCCAGGCTGAGCCCGGTTGGATCCTCCTCTGGGAAGTCCTTTCTGGGGGTAGAAGGTGCATCTGGCCCCTGGAACAAAGCCAGACACAGAGCTGGAGCTTTATACCTATTTGTTGAATTAATGAGTGAAGAAATAAGGAACCCACCCTTCAGGCAGGGCCCTCACCAACCTCTCTTCAAGCCCTCCCCAGACTCTGCCTCTTCCTCTGTCCCAGCTGGGAGTCCACAGTGCTCAGGGTGTCTGCGTGTGGCTTTTTCTTCCAAGAATGACAGCTCCTCCAAGGCTGGGCTTGTGACCTTTCATGGGTGCCCATTCTCGCCTTAGGGACATTTTGGAAAAGGCAGTTGATCAAACTGAGTGGCAGAGCTGTGTGGGGCATGGGTTGGGGCTGGGGGGCTCGGGTGGACTTTTGGGGTTCACACAGGGCTGTGAAGAGGCAGAGGAGTAGGAAGTGTGCATGTGCGCCTTTGCCGTGTGCATCAAATTCCTCCCAGCTCGCGTCCGAGGTCTGAGGCGGGACGCGGCCCAGGCTCAAGGCTTGGCTGGGCCTGAGTTTCAGGTTCTCCAGTGTTTCAGATGTTAAGCTCCGTGAAGTCCTGTGCGGGTGTCTGCATTCGTGCACGGTGGCGCGTTCCTGAGCCTCTCAGGATGCGCCTGGTGTCTGGGGGTCTGTGTGTGTCCTGGCCTGTGCGTCGGCTCTGGGTGTGCTGGGAGCAGGGATGATCACCGGGCTGGTGTCTGCCACTGCCGCTGGTCGGTCCGCATCTTCCCGCGTGGGCCCGCCTGAGTTTCCGAGGGTCCGCGGGTCCCGCGCGGTGCGGACGGGTGGAGGGTGGGCAGGGGCCCTGGGAGGCCGGGCGGGGGGCGGGGAGCGCAGGGCTGGCCCCGGGGCGGGGCGAACCGCCAGGGCTGGGGGCGGGGCGGCCGGGCAGCCTCACTTCGGCGAAGTTGGTGGCGCTGAGGCCGGCCCGGGACGCGCCCGGAGCCGAGGGAAGGAGGGAGGAGGGAGGAGGGAGGGTCGCGGCCGGCCGCCATGGGGCCGGGCACCCGGGGCCGCCGCTGCGGCCTGATGTCGCCGTTGCCGCCACTGCGGTCCGTGCGGGCGCCGCTCCTATTGCTGCTGCTAGCCGGACCCGGGGCTGCAGGTGAGGGACCGGGACCTGGAGGGCGGGACGGAGGGTGGGGGGAAGGAAGGGAGGAGAGCGGAGTGCAAGGATCCCCGAGGCTGGTGCTGGTGGGGGGCCCTGGGAGCCAAGGACCAGAGCAGGGGCAGGCGCGCAGGAGCCCGGACTGCGAGCCAGTCCCGGGGGACAGGGGCTCAGAACTGGTGGGGAGGGACCCAGAGGCCCAAGGTACCGGGCCTCGGGGGCTATCAGGGCTGGGGATGAAGAGATCCAGAAGTCTGGGACTGGGAGCTCTGGGTGCGGGGATCAAGGACTCCTAATTGGGGGGGTACCCAGAATCTGGGGCTTGCTCTCCACCCACGCCCATCTGGAGTCCTGGGAAGGTCACGATTGGAGCTCAAGTACCCCCAGGACGGGGACCCCTCGTACAAAAGCCCCACCTCCCCCACCCACTGCTCGCCCGCCCGGCGGGGCGGGGGTCGGAGTGCGGGGAGGGGGCACGAAGTTTTCGGAGCTCTGAACTCTGAGGAAACTTCCCAGGCCCGGGCGCTGCAAGACCCGGAGCCGGAGCCGGAGCCGGAGCCGCAGCCGCAGCCGCAGCGGCGTCCTGCGCCCCTTCGCGAGACCCCGGCCCCGCTCCCTCCCCTAGCTGCCGGGATCTGGCGGCCCCTAGACCTGGTCCCCGCCCTGGCAGCGAAGGGCGGGGGGCGCGAGCCCACGTGTTCCTCTGCGGCCTCTGCGGCCCCTGCGCCCGGACTGCACAGCCCGAGCCCCTCCCCAGCGGGCCAGGGCCCCCCGCCCCTCCCCCTCCACGCTTTCCCCTCCCTCGCTTGGGACAATGGCCGCGCCGTCTAGACACCCCCTCCCCCAGCCGGCCTCGCGCTTTATTTGCCAGACAAAGCGGGATGGGCGGCGGGGCCCGGGCGGGGGCTGAGGGGGCGCATCTCCCCCAAGGAAGGCCTGGCGGGCAGAGGAGGGACACACCGGCCCAGCAGCCCTGGCTGAGGGTCCCGGGGCACCGCTGTGGGGTTGGGTTTTGGGAAGGGTGGAAGTGCAGGAGGGACCTGCCTCCCCAGCCAATACACCACCCCCACCCTCGCCCCCACCGCGCACCGGGCAGGACCTGGCAGGATCAGCCGCCCCCGCGAGGCCAGTGGGCACCCACATGGCCTATCACACACTCGCAGGCATATACGGCCCTGGGTCACACATATGGAGATGGAGATGTGCACACATAGAGTACACACACAGACCCCCCTCCCCCCCAGCTCACACAAGACATACCCAGGCACACACACTGATGTGCACATATAATCATACGTGTTCACATAAAGTGCACCACCAGCCCAAGGTCTTGCACAAGCTGTCTTCACACACTCAGACACATACAGACACAGATTCAAGGGCATGCCCAGCTGATGGGTATGTGCAACCTATACACAGACACACCTGTGCACACACAGGCCCCACACACAGACACCCAAATACACGGTTCATATACATGGATGCACAACAGATCCAGCCTGCAGACATATGGCACACGTATCTGTACACTCTTGCATGTCATGTATATACATGTGGCTCACAGCACACAGCTCAGTGAGGCGAGGCCCTCAGCCTGGGACTCGTGGCCCCCAGTGTGAGTCCACAAACACCCATAGGCTCCTATCAGGATGATAGTGTCCTGTCCCTGCTTGTCCCGCTGTTCAGGGGACATATGTCATATTGGCCCATTCTCATGTCCAGCTCCTTCTGTCTCTATTACCTCTCCCTTTCTCTCTGTCTCTGTACTTGTCTGTCTCCTTCTCTCTGTGTTTGCCTGCTTCTAGTTTCCTTTATTTATATCTGTTTTTCTCTATCTCCCTCCATCTTTCTATCTCTCTGTGACACACACATGCACACAGTGGCCCCACACCTACCAGCACACACAATCTTCCACTAGCTCACACCCAGCCATGCCCCAGACCTGTCTGGCAGGACAGTTAGACAGTGCCACACCCCAAAGGGACACAGCCCTCAGGGATGGGGATGCTGGACAGGGCAGTACATGTCTGGGGCCAGCTGCCCCTCCCTTCAAGACACACCCTGCAACACCCAGTGCTAGCTAAGCCTGGGATACATGCCCTGGCCTCTCTCCCCAGAGTCACTGCACGGGGCTGCACAGCTGGTGATGCCCAACATCACTGGAAGGGACAGCCATGGCCCAGGACTCCCTGCCCCTGCCCCCTCCATTACCCCAGGATCTGGGCACACAGCCCCAGACCTCCCTTTAACACTCAGCACCCTCTCTTCCTGCCTCTGCATCCCCCATTTTGGCAGCTTCCTGAGCCCCCACATCTGGCACAAGTCAGCACCTCCTCCTGCCTGCCCCTGCCTTGTGGTTCCCAGGGCTTGAGCTGGCAGGGACAGCTGCGGCCCCAACAGCTGGGGCCAGGGTGGGAAGCCGTGGGAACCTTAGATGGAGGGGCTCCCTGCACCCAGCTCTGTGCAGCTGTTGCCTGGGAGAGGGAAGGAGGGGATCTGTCACTCTGAGCTGGGGTTCCTGGACACCTGGCTGACCCACCCACCTCTGTTCACCCCCACACAGCTCCCCCTTGCCTGGATGGAAGCCCGTGTTCTAATGGAGGTCGCTGCACCCAGCTGCCCTCTGGAGAGGCTGCCTGCCTGTGAGTGCCTGGCTCTGAGCCATTAGTGGGCCCTGTGTGGGGATGCAGTCTGTCTTGCCCCCCTGCCTCTGTGTCCACCATGAATGCCTCTACTACTTCCTATATGTGTGGCTTGCGCAACTTCTTGATTCCCCTGGAATCAGCAGGGTTAAAAGCAGGAACTCTGAGGTCTGCCTGGCTTGGGCTCAAATCCCACATCATGTTGCAGACCGGCTGGGACTTCAACTTTTTTTTTTTTAATATATTTTTATTGATTTCAGAGAGGAACGGAGAGGGAGAGATGGAAACATCAATGATGAGAGAGTCATTGATCGGCTGCCTCCTGTACGCCCCCTGGTGGGGACTGAACCCACAACCCGGGCATGTGCCCTGACCAGGAATCAAACCTCGATCTCCTGGATCATAGGTTGATGCTCAGCCGCTGAGACACACTGGCTGGGCTCAACTTTTTTTTAAAAAATATGTTTTTATTGATTTTAGAGAGAGAGAAAGGAGGAAGGAGGGAGGGAGAGAGAGAGAGAGAGAGAGTAAAAAACCCCCATATTGATGTGAGACAGAAACACTGATCGGTTGCCTCCTACATGCACCCTGACTGGGGATCGAACCTGCAGCCTGGATATGTGCCCTGACCTGGAATTGAACTGATGACCTTTCAGTGCATAGCACAATGCTCAACCAACTGATCCACACCAGCTAGGGCTGGGACTTCAAATCTTTAAGTCTCAGTGTCCTAGTCTGGAAAATGAACCCAGTAACCCCAACTTCACAGAATTCTTAGCTGCCTGAGGTCACATGTAAAGCCCCTGATGGAGGTAGTTATAATTCAATCAACAAATCTTCAGGGACCAATAGCAGTGGCTTGGCAGTTGTGGGTACACCATCTGTACTCTCCCCTATCAAGATTTGAGGTGGGGGTGTAGGAGGCCTGTAATATAGCCCAGCTCTGCCACTTTATTGCTGACCTTGGGTTAGTCATTTCTCCTGTCTGAACCTCACTGCATCTGTGAAATAGGGGTTTCTCCCTGGCTTGTGACCAGGAAGGAACCCAAGAATTTGGGAAAGACAGAAGGCTGTAGGGAGCAGGGCAGAGGCTGAGAGACAGCTGAGCAGAGGCAGACAGAGCTCAGTTTAAATTCTGGGCTCTGGGTTACCTTGAGCAAGTGCTTTGAACTTTCTGAGCTTCAGTTGTTGTATCTGCAAAATGGGGCAATAATAGTTCCTTCTTTATGGGGCTGATTGTATAGATTTAAATAAATCCTTAATACAATGAACTCAGCATAGTGCTTGGCATACATCAAGTGCTTAATAAATAGGGATTATTTTTTTATTATTTAACATCATTATTAACAGGTGCTTGTAGTTTGTTGACATTAAAAAAATTGTAAACTTGTTACAAGTTAAAAATGGGGGTCTTAAAAATCTAAACTTTACTAGATATGAAATAATTTAAAAACTTTTATAGGTGTATTGAGAAAAAACAGGCTTAAAACCCCTCCAAAAAGTTTATCATTATCTTTACGTAAAAAATGCATATCTAGTTATCTGGTCATTGGACAAAAAGCAAGCACTTAAGGTCTTGAGCTCCAATCTTTTGCTCATTTCTTATTGCTGGAATTTCATAATCATTTCTTATTGGATGACTAAACCAGATGGTGGTAGAGGTGGGAAGCGTGCATTGACTCAGCCCTGCCTCTTCAGCCTCTGGAGCAACGAATTCTCAGCCAAATTCTCAGCTGGTAGATCCCCTGCTTCTGTCTCTTTGCCGTCTTGTGGTTTAGGGTTTTCTGGGCGTCTGCATTGGTAATTGAAGTTGCAGCGGTACCAACGTTGATGTGGCTGCTGACCTTGGGTCTCATCTCCTTGACGTTCCGTATCTTCATTGCTGTCCTCTCTAGGCTGTCTTTGGTGAGGAGGGCCAATAGGGATTATTATTATAAATAATAACATCAGGGACACAAGGTTATGGGGAAATGCTTGTTCCTTTTATATTATCATTAGTAATAGCAGTTCATCCAGGAGCCACGAATTAATTGACTTATTCATGTATTCATTTATTCAACAACATGTGACTTTAGACCCAGGAGAGCCTCTCTGAAGTTATACACGCACTTTGAGTGGAGACCCACTTGAGCTCACCTGGGTGGGATGCTTAGCCTGGCTGAGCGGGCTTTTCGGGTTGAGAGTCTGCAATGGTGGAAATAGGGGAAAAGTGCGACCCGACCTGGAGCCACTCACCTGGGAGGCGGAGCCGCGGGCCCGGGCGCCTGCGCAGTAGAGCTCCGAGCCTGGAATCCTGCCGACAGGTGTAAGGCCCCGCGGCTACCCCGCCCCTCGACAGGTGAATCACCGGCGCGTGTGGCCGCCCGGAGCCTGGATCACCCGGAGTGGAGCGGGCTCAGTCCCCAGAGCTGGGCCGTGGGAACCACTCCCCATGCACCCCCCAATCTCCTTCAAGGTCCCAGATACTCGTGTCCCTTCAGGGACGCCCCAAATTGGCACGTCCCTCATGGATCCCCAAGTCTTACCCCCAATCAAGCCCTTGTCTCTATCCCCTCGTCCTCCCTTCCCCGCCCCCCCCCCCCCCCCCGTAGTCAGCTCTCCCCTTCGACGTCTCCCCCGAAACCCAGGCCGTGGGGCGGGGCACGGGCGGAGGCTGGAACCGGCCCGACCGGTCCGCAGGGGCGCTGGGCCCTGAGCGTGGGAACCCGCCGGGGGCGCTGGGAGGGGGCCGCGTGGCGGCGCCCAACCTGGCGGTGGGACCCCGCAGTCCGGGGCGCCCCGTGCAGCACGCCCCCTCCTGGCGCGCAGTGGTGGCGGCCATCCTGGCCCTGCAGGCCTTTGAGGAGGGCGCAGGGAGCTGGGTCCTCCCCTTAAGACACCACCAGCGCCCCTGTCCGGCCATGTCCCGACCTGTTTCACTGGGGACCGGGGTGGGGGGATCTTATGGGTGACGCTATGAACTGAGTCAGCCGCTGGAATTTAGCCCTAAGCGACTGGAACAAACCAGAGGGAGGGACTAGTGGGAGGGGTGGGCAGAGTCCGGGGGTGGGGTCTGGACTTCTTTGCCTCTCCAGGCCCCTCTCTCTTGCCCCGAAGTAGATTTCCAGTCTTAAGAGCACCCCTCTTCCAGTTCTCATAGTTCCCTCACACTCCATCCAGCTTGCTTGGTGGGTTTGGGGAGGGGACTTCAGGCTAAAGGAGTTCCCCCCAAAAGAGGTCATCAATATTAGTGTCTACCTCCTCCCCCCAGTGGAAAGAAGGGGTGTATGTGTCCCCAGAAAAGGAGTAAAGAGTTTGTGGGGTCCGTCTGTCTGTCCAGGTGAAAGTTGCCCCTATTTGTGACCCAGCCTGTGGGTTGGTGTCTCATTATTTGTCAGGCCAATATGTGGGATTGATATGTCCCTCTGTGTATGTGTTTCTGCGTCTGTCTGTGTATGCCTGGGTGGTTGTCTTCTGGGGTCTGAGACTGCAGTTGCTGTTCCCTCTGCCTGGAGTTCTCTTCCCCACATAGTCTCATGATCTCTTCCCTTCCTTCAGTCTGTGAAAATATATTTGCCTCCCACCCCCATCACTCTATCCCCCTTATTCTGTGTCTTAGTTTTCATTTCCTGTGGCTGCTGTAACGAATCACCCCAAACTGAGTGGTTTAAAACAACAGAAATTTACTCTCATAGTTCTGGAGGCCAGAAGTCAGAAATCAAGGTGTTGGCAGCCACCCACTCTCCAATGGCTTTAGGGTAGAGTTCTTCCTTCCCTCTTCCACCTTCTAGTAGCTCCAGGCTTTCCTTGGCTTGTAGGTGCAACACTCCAGTCTCTGCCTCTGCAAGTCCTTCTCCTCTTTCTCCCAAATCTCCCTCTGCCTTTCTCTTTAAAGAACATTATCATTGGATTTAGGGCCCACCTGGAAAATCCAGGATGATCTCATCTTGATACCTGTCACTTAGTTTACATGTGCAAAAACTCTTTCCAAATAATGTCACAGTCACAGGTTCTGGGACATGGACATGTTTTTTCTAGGGCCACCACTCTATGCTATACCATACCTTTCATGGCCGTCGTGGCCCTCACCACTCCCTGCTGGCATGCTGTGTACTGATTTGTGATTTGTATATCTTCTCTTCACGCATTCTAGCCGTGAGCATCAAGAGGGTGGGGCCACTATTATTGGGTTTGCAGCTGTATTCCAATTGCTAAGAACATAGTAGGTGCTTAGTGAATATTTGTTGCATGAATGAATGTGTGTGTTTATTGCTCTGTGTTGCCCATGTGTTTCTTGCCTGTCTTGTGTGTATCTCTGTGTATCTTCTGCCCCCATTGAGCTGTCTCTGCCCACAGGTGCCCACCAGGCTGGGTGGGCGAGCGGTGCCAGCTGGAAGATCCCTGCCATTCGGGCCCCTGTGCTGGCCGTGGCGTCTGCCAGAGTTCGGTGGTAGCAGGCACTGCCCGGTTCTCCTGCCGCTGTCCCCGTGGGTTCAGAGGTAAGGGAGGATCTGGAGGAGACCCCAAGGTAGGCAAGGGTGTGGTCCACCTAACTCACCCTCTCTTGGTCCCTCCAGGCCCCGACTGCTCCCTGCCAGACCCCTGCCTCAACAGCCCCTGTGCCCATGGGGCCCACTGCTCAGTGGGGCCCGATGGTCGCTACATCTGTTCCTGCCCACCTGGCTACCAGGGCCGCAGTTGTCGAAGTGATGTGGATGAGTGCCGGGCGGGTGGTCCCTGCCATCATGGTGGTACCTGCCTCAACACACCTGGCTCTTTCCGCTGCCAGTGCCCAGCTGGCTACTTGGGGCCGCTGTGTGAGATCCCTGCAGTGCCCTGTGCTCCCTCACCGTGCCGTAACGGGGGCACCTGTAGACAGAATGGCGATCTCAGCTATGATTGTGCCTGCCTTCCTGGTGAGGAAGCTCTTCTTGGGGGAGGCAGTAGGGGTAGGGAAACAGCAGGCCAGCCTAGCAGTGACAATACGTGCCTCCTCCTCCCATGGTAGGGTTTGAGGGCCAGAACTGTGAAGTGAATGTGGATGACTGTCCAGGGAACCGGTGTCTAAATGGCGGGACATGCGTGGATGGCGTCAACACCTACAATTGCCAGTGCCCTCCGGAGTGGACAGGTGGGCACCGGGGCTGAAGGGAGCTGGGTGGCAGACCTTGGGTGGGATGCACAGGCCAGGTGACTGGACTGGTGCATCTATCTCTGTGCCACAGGCCAATTCTGCACTGAGGATGTGGACGAGTGTCAGCTGCAGCCCAATGCTTGCCACAATGGGGGCACCTGCTTTAACACACTGGGTGGCCACAGCTGTGTGTGCGTCAATGGCTGGACTGGTGAAAGCTGTAGTCAGAATATTGATGACTGTGCCACGGCCGTGTGCTTCCATGGGGCCACCTGCCATGACCGCGTGGCCTCCTTCTATTGTGCCTGCCCCATGGGCAAGACTGGTGAGTGGCTGTTTCCCCTGTAGGCAGCAAGGGAGCCATTGATTGTTCCTGAGTGGGGGCAAGGGTGACATCTGACTTGAGTGTTAGAATGATTATTCTGAAGGCCAGATTTGGGGTGAAGGGTAAGGCCTGGAGGAGGGTTGCATGTGGTCCAGGACAGAAACCATGGGAACAGAGAGCTATACTGTGAGCAAGAAAGAGAGGAGATCTTTGGAAGTAGCAAAGGTCAGAGAAGGTGTTTGGAAGGGGCACTTGAAAATGGAGGGAAGGGCATGTCAGGCAGAGGGTGCTACAGAAGCAAAGGCTTGAGGTAGGACCCTTTCATAATCAGAAAAATTCAACAGATTTAAAAACAATTTGTGAATGTTTCCAACTCATTTTCAAATGATTCAGAAAAAAGATAGATAAACCTTACAATAGCTGAATCTAGGTGGTGGGTGTATAAATCAATTTCTCTGTATGTTTGAAATTTTTTCATAATAAACAATTAGGAAAAAATAACTTCTAAATATGCTACAGGTTAATAAAAACAAAATACAAAACACTATGTGGGGCTATGAGACCTCTGGACAGAGCTGGAGGGTCTGCCCTTGACCTCTGCCTGTCCCTTTCCAGGGCTTCTATGTCATCTAGATGATGCCTGTGTCAGCAATCCCTGTCATGAGGATGCTATCTGTGACACAAACCCGGTGAATGGCCGGGCCATCTGCACTTGTCCACCAGGCTTCACTGGTGGCGCGTGTGACCAGGATGTGGATGAGTGCTCTATTGGTGAGGGGGCCATTGTCTCAGTTGGAAGGAGGGGGTGGGTCGTTCCTCAGCCACCCACACCCACACTGGCTGTGCCTATTTCCGCAGGTGCCAACCCATGTGAGCACCTGGGCAGGTGTGTGAACACACAGGGCTCATTCCTTTGCCAGTGTGGCCCAGGCTACACTGGCCCGCGCTGTGAGACAGATGTCAATGAGTGCCTATCTGGGCCCTGCCGCAACCAGGCCACATGCCTTGACCGCATAGGCCAGTTCACCTGCATCTGCATGGCAGGTGGGTGGTAGACATGGTGGGGGCTAGGCCTAAGGCTGGGTGTGGGGTGAGAAGCCTGCAGGAGGGGGACAGGGGCGGAACTGTGTTCCAAGTGGGACCCTGAGAGAGTGAAACCAGGGATGAGGTGGAGGTGAGGCCAGAGTACAACCTCGTGAGAGGCTGGGGGCATGCTCAAATGGAACCAGTAGAATCTTAGGCTGCGAGTGGAGTCTGGACCTAAGGACCCACGGGGGGGCATGGACAATATGGGGACAGGGGCTAGAGTGAGGTTTAGGTGGAGCCTGCAGACAGTTTCGCTGGGGCGTGCACAGGGCTATGGTGGGCCCTGGGGCTGGAAGCTGGGGGCAGGGCATGTCTGTGGACTGGAGAGGGAAGAGGGTGGTCTGAAGGCAAAGTCCATGTGGAGTCTCATAAACCTTGGACTAGTTGGGACCACGGCTTGTTGAGGGTCTAGCTTGAGGATGAAAATTGAATCTAGGGTTGCACTGGGGGAAAGGCCAAGGCTAAGGGGAACTGTCTATGAGTGGGAAGGGGAGTACCTCCCCCCTCACTCTTCTCTTCAGGCCAAAGGGAAGCCCCCACGACCCTAATTCCCCTCCCCCCAGGCTTCACAGGCACCTATTGTGAGGTGGACATGGATGAATGTCAGAGCAGCCCATGTGTCAACGGTGGTGTCTGCAAGGACAGAGTCAATGGCTTCAGCTGCACCTGTCCCTCTGGTGAGGACCTTGGGCCAGGGAGCCTGAAAAAGAAAGGTCCCTGCAGGGGCAGATGGGAGCCTATGAGATCATGTTAGCGGAAAACTATTACAATAGAAACCACGTTATGAAAAACGTTGAAATTAACTTAAAACTAAATAAGTGGGCTTCTCACCCAAATAAGGCAGGTGTGGGGAGGGGTGACTGCCTGACTTTGTCTGGACCTCTGCTCATCCTACTCACTCTCCACCGCAGGCTTCAGCGGGGCCCTGTGTCAGCTGGATGTCGATGAGTGTGCGAGCACACCCTGTAGGAACGGGGCCAAGTGCATGGACCAACCCGATGGCTACGAGTGCCGCTGCGCAGAGGGTGAGGGCAGGCCAATTACAGGCCCGCAAGAATTTGGAGGCAGGGTTAGTGAGGGTGAGGGCCAATAACAGTCTGGGAGAAAGCTTTGGGGCAGGACTGCATCAAATCAGGGCCAATGACCGCCAGGGGACGGAGCCAATTTTGTACCTTAAAGCTAAGAGTGGGACCAAAGGTTCTGGCCTGATACTGGGCACAGGTAACTGAGTTGGGCTTGACCAACACTATCCCAAGGCACCTCCCATGTGTCCCCATTTGCAGTTGAGGGAGAGGCAGAACTGGGTGGAGAGTGTAAGAATTGGAGAGAAAGTCACAACTGGGGGGTGGGATTTAACCTTGGAAGGGTCTTGGTCAGGGGCGAATTTTGCAGCTTGTAGCTGGATGGAGGGAAGGCCAACTAGGGATGGCCTGAATTAAGCCTGCCTTCTGCTGGCTTGATAGGCAGGGCTGAGGCAGAGCTGAGCCAGGATTGATTGGAGGCCATGGTTATGAGCAGGACCTTGGCAAGTGGGTGGAGCCTGACACTCTGGCCTTGTAGGCTTTGAGGGCACTCTGTGTGAACTCAACGTGGATGACTGCTCTCCTGACCCGTGCCATCATGGGCGCTGCGTGGACGGCATTGCCAGCTTCTCCTGTGCCTGTGCCCCGGGCTACACTGGCACGCGCTGTGAGAGCCAGGTGAACGAGTGCCGTAGCCAGCCCTGCCGCCACGGGGGCAAATGCTTAGATCTGGTGGACAAATACCTCTGCCGCTGCCCTCCTGGCACCACAGGTGGGACCAAGGGCTGGGCTGGGGCAGGAACAGCACATCTGGAGGGGTTCAATGGTTTGGGAATGGTGCTCCTGGCATTACCTCCTGGCATTGTTCTCCTTCTGCAGGTGTAAACTGTGAGGTGAACATCGATGACTGTGCCAGCAACCCCTGCACCTTTGGAATCTGCCGGGATGGTATTAATCGCTATGACTGTGTCTGCCAGCCTGGCTTCACAGGTAGGCAAGCAGCTGCCATGAAAAGGGGGTCTTTAGAGGGTGAGGGTGAAATCACCCATCTTTCTTGGCCAAGTTTTGCCTCTCTCTTTGCACTGGCTTATCCAACGAGATTGTTTAAACCTTGTGCTCTCTCTGTTTGGCATGAGGTTGTCCTTTTGGCTCAAGTTTATCCTGGAACATAGTTGAGGGTGCTCTGATGGGATGGGGGTGTTTCTGAGTGGGGCCAAGGTAATTCTTGGTGAAAATGAAAATGGCTTCATGTAAGTTTGGGGGTGAGGATGATCTGGGGCAAGGCAGCTCTGGGTTGAGGAGGTGGCTGCTCTCATTTGCACAAGAGCTAATGTGTTATGAGAATGAGAGTGTCCTTGCTCAGGGGCATGCCTGTGCTCAGTGGGGCCAGGTTGTCCCTCCCTGTTGGCTTGGTTGCCTTTGTCCTGGGATGAGGTTGCTTGCGTACTCCCCAGGGCCCCTTTGCAACATGGAGATCAACGAGTGTGCGTCCAGCCCATGCGGCGAGGGAGGCTCCTGCGTGGATGGGGAAGACGGCTTCCACTGCCTCTGCCCACCTGGCTCCCTGCCTCCACTGTGCCTCCCCCCAAGCCATCCCTGTGCCCAAGAACCCTGCAATCACGGTGTCTGCCATGATGCGCCTGGAGGGTGAGGCCTTTTCCCACCTCATGACCCCACCCCCTTGTCTCTGCCCACTTGATGGCCCTGATTGCCTCCCCATTCAGGTTCCGCTGTGCATGTGATCCTGGCTGGAGTGGCCCCCAGTGCAGCCAGAGTCTCACTCGAGATGCCTGTGAGTCTCAGCCCTGTGGGGCTGGTGGCACCTGTACCAGCAATGGCATGGACTTCCACTGCACCTGTCCCCCTGGTATTCAGGGTATGTGTCCCTACATTTCCTCCCCAGGCTCTCCGGTCTCCCTCTTCTTTCTTACTTCCCTCTGCCCCACTCTCTCCCTCCTGTCTGTTTGCCTTTGTTTTCCCTCTTTCCCCTTGCAGCTTGGGAGGTGGGTATCAAGGTGGGGACCCTCGGGGTAGATGGGAACAAGGAATTTCTCAAGACGACTTCACTCTGCCTGCTCATCACAGGCCATCAATGTGAGCTGCTGTCCCCCTGTGCCCCGAACCCCTGTGAACACGGGGGTCACTGCGAGTCTGCTCCTGGCCATCTGGCTATCTGCTCCTGCCCCCCTGGCTGGCAAGGTACACGAGCTGCTCCCTCCTCCTCCTCCTCTCCTTCACCCCTCCTCGCTGGGGACCCAGGGGAGACTCACCCTTGACCCTGTCTTTTCAGGGACCTTCCTTCTGGGAAGGGACAGAGCTGGATATAGACACTCACAGCCCCTGTGGTCACTTCTAGAGAAGAGGAAGGGATGGGTGGCTGGGGAAGCTCAGTTTCAGGCTGGGGTTTGGGGACAGCTTCTTGGAGGAGCAAAACTCAGAGAATACATTCACCACCCACTGAAGCAAGAAGGCACTTCTAGAACAGTGTGTGCAAAATACCCAGAGGCCAATGAGAGCATAGCTTGTTCTTGCATTCACCTTTCTCAGCCTTTAGGCTCTTCATGTGGGACAGGTACCCTCTAACCCTATATGTCACCTTATTTTCCACCCCAGGCACTCGATGTCAGCAGGATGTAGACGAGTGTGCTGGCCCCTCACCCTGTGGCCCCCATGGTACCTGCACCAACCTGGCTGGGAGTTTTAGTTGTACCTGCCATGGGGGGTATAGTGGCTCTTCCTGTGACGAGGACATCGATGACTGTGACCCCAGTGAGTTCAGGGAGCTTTTGGGTGGGTGCTGCCCTAGGAAACATGTTCATTAAGCCTATACTGTGTGCCGAGCATTGTGCTTTAACTTCATCTTCATAGTTCTCTTACTTTTTCCATTTTACTCATGGAACTGAGACCCAAAGAAGTTAAGTGACTTGCCCAAGGTCACGTAGCAGGTAAGGGATAAGCTGGGATTGGAGCACAGGTCTGTCTGACTCTGAAGCCTGTACACTGTGTCCGGGAGCAAGCAAGTTAGGATTGTGTGTAAAGTATGAGGTAATAGGCCCCTAGTGAGTTCTCTAGGAGTGCTGTTCAACAGACAACACAAGCTACATATGCAATTAAAATTTTTCGAGTACTTACATTTAAAAGTTAAAAAAAGGGTGATATTTTATTTAATAATATATTTTATTTAATCTAATTATAAAAATCATCCTTTCAACATGTTATGAATATAAAATTATTGAGATATTTACACTTTAAAAAATATATATGTATATTAAGTCTTCAGAATCCGAAATTCGGTGTTTATTTTATACTTATAGCACATCTCAGTTTGGGCCAGCCACATGTCAAGGACTCAATAGCCACATGTGGCCAGTGGCCACTATACTGGCCAGTACAGGTCTGGAGATGCCCTCTTGTGCTGAGTCAAGGAGTTAAGCAGACACAACTAACAGTATGTGCTTCATAGCTAAAAGTGACATTTTGGTTCTGCCAACATCTTCTCCTTCCACATAGGTGAGGTTTCCAGATAAGGGAGAGGATGAGGCAACAGAGGGGACAATTTGATCCCTCTGACCAAATGTATCCTTTCCAACTGAGACTGGTTTACTTCCAAGTTCCTGCTATACAAGGCATGGCCAGGTCAGTAAAGGTTGAAAGGGGGCTAGGTGAGCGATCAGACCTCTTTCCCTTCTAACCACAGACCCCTGCCTGAATGGTGGCTCCTGTCAGGACCGTGTGGGCTCCTTTTCCTGCTCCTGCCTCCCGGGCTTTGCTGGCCCCCGCTGTGCCCGTGATGTGGACGAGTGTCTGAGCAGCCCCTGCGGCCCGGGCACCTGCACCGACCATGTGGCTTCCTTCACCTGCACCTGCCCCCCAGGCTATGGAGGCTTCCACTGTGAGCAGAACCTACCGGACTGCAGCCCCAGGTGGATGGACCCTCTACTGGGAGCTCAGGGACCCTGGCATCGGGTGGGGCACAGGACCTGGGAAGGAATGGGGATAAGAAGGGTGGGTCCTCAGCTTGGCACCCAACTCAGGACTCTGCTACCTGATGGGGCACTGTGGGAAGGGACAGGGTCGTCTTAGAGACGCTGGTCTCTAAGGGGGTGAGACTAGACCAGAGTAGGACCTCCATGTGGTTCGCACCTTGGTGCTGAAATATGTGGTAAACTGAGGCTAAGGGACAGGACAGGGCTGTAGTCTCTCCTGGCGGGTGGTGGGGGGTAGGGGTCAGAGTAGGCCCACTCAGAGTTAGGCAGGGCCCGGGATGGAGGGTGGCTTCCAAGGGGGCCGGCTCTGACCCACCTTTGCTTTCCCTCCAGCTCCTGCTTCAATGGTGGGACCTGCTTGGACGGTGTGAACTCGTTCAGCTGCCTGTGTCGTCCTGGCTACACTGGTGCGCACTGCCAGTACGAGGCCGACCCCTGCCTCTCCCGGCCCTGTCTGCATGGGGGTGTCTGCACTGCCACCTACCCCGGCTTCATCTGCGCCTGTCCAGAGGGCTTCACTGGCAGTCAGTGTCAGGTGGGTGGGGTCACTGGGGGTGGGTTTTCCAGGGGAGGAACCTGGAGGGGTGTTTTGGGAGAGGGGCCTGCTAGTTCCTGGGGAAGGATTATTAGGGAGGTTGTGGTGAGGGGCCTGGCAGGGACCCTGGGGGAGAATCTGGCGAGTGATTTCTGGGGGTCCCCAAATGCTGACACTGTGGGCTTCCCCTCCAGACACTGATAGACTGGTGTAGCCTTCAGCCCTGTCAGAACGGGGGTCGCTGTGCCCAGACAGGGGCCTCTTTCAACTGCCTTTGTCCTCCCGGGTGGAGTGGCAGCCTCTGTGACATCCAAAGCCTGCCCTGCAGAGCAGCTGCAGCCCAGATCGGTGAGCAGCGGGAGCGTGTGGCCGGTGTATGCAGCGTGGGAGGGCGTGTGTGCATATAACTCCTGCCAGTGTGAGCCCAATGAGGGTGTGACAGAGCATATGGGCGTGATGGGATGTGTAGCTGAGTGTGTGTGGATGCGTGACTGTGTGACATGACTGGATGGTGTCTGTGTCTGTCCCCATAAGACAATTGGAATGATGTCTGCAGTGGTGTATGTGACTGAGCTGGTGGGAGCAGCAAAGGTGTGTGTCAGTGATTAGAATTATGCAGTTTAGAGGGATGTGTGACAACCTGATGGAGTGTGGTGGGACCCTGGTGACTGGTGACAGCAGGGATGTTAGGTGTGCTGTGTGTGTTGCGGGCAGGGAGGGGGAGTGGGTGCCTGACGCCCCTCTCTCTGCAGGGGTGCGGCTAGAGCAGCTGTGTCAGGCTGGTGGGCAGTGTGTGGACAAGGAGAGCTCTCACTACTGCGTGTGCCTAGAGGGCCGCACAGGCAGCCACTGTGAGCAGGAGGTGGACCCCTGCTTGGCCCAGCCCTGCCAGCATGGGGGCACTTGCCGAGGCTACATGGGAGGTTATGTGTGCGAGGTAAGGGGCACCAGGGGAGGGAAGAGGGGAACCAGTCACATCTGGGTGTGTCTAGGCACACATTTCTGTGTCTGTAGCCTGGTATGGGTGGGTGTGTCTCTCTAGACATGTTTGTTTTTGTTGTTGTTAATCCTCACCTGAGGATATTTTTTCCATTGATATTTAGGGAGAATGGAAGGAAGAGAGAGAAAAAGGGGGGAAGATAGATAGATAGAGAGAAACATCAATGTGAAAAAGACACATCAATTGGTTGCCTCCCACATGAGCCCTGTCTGGGGCCAGGGATTGAACCTGCAACCCAGGTATATGCCCTGACCGGGAATCGAACCCGTGACCTCTCAGTGTGTGGGCTGACACTCCAGCCACTGAGCCACACCAGACAGGGTGTCATGTCTGGGTTTTTACTTTTGTGATTGAGTATATATTTGTGGGTGTCACTCTGGGAGATCTGGGGGTGTTTCTGTCTGTCTGGGTGTGCGTCTGTCTTTGGTTGGCTCCTGGACATATCTATGTGTCTCTGTGCATGGTGTCTCTCTGGGCGTCAAGGTACATACAGGTGTCTGTGCATTTCTGGTTGTGTGTCTTGGGTGTACCTGTGTGTTTGTACGTGTGTATCCATCTGCATTGGGTGTGTCTGTGGTCCTCTGTGCCTGGGTGTCCTGTGTCTAGGTGTGTGTTTTCTGCACACTGGGAGTATCTCTGTGTATTGAACAACTGTGTGTGTGTCCTTTTGTGCTGGGATTTTCTGTGTCTTCACGGGGAGCATCTGTGTCCCTCAGGGCTGAGTGACTCCCTATCTCGCCCCCACCACAGTGTCCAGCTGGCTACGCTGGTGACAACTGTGAGGATGACGTGGATGAGTGTGCCTCTGAGCCCTGCCAGCATGGGGGCTTCTGCATTGACCTTGTGGCCCGATATCTCTGCTCCTGTCCTCCTGGGACACTGGGTATGCCAGGGCCAGGGTTGGGGGACAGGCTGGGAGGCTGGGTCTCTGTCAGCTCCTGACTACAGCTCCTGACTCTTCTTCCTTTCCCTCAGGTGTGCTCTGTGAGATTAATGATGATGACTGTGGCCCAGGCCCACCCCTGGACCCAGGCCCCCGGTGCTTGCACAATGGTACCTGTGTAGACCTGGTGGGCGGCTTCCGCTGTACCTGCCCCCCAGGATACACTGGCCTGCGCTGTGAGGCAGATATCAATGAGTGTCGCCCGGGCACCTGCCATGCGGCACATACCCGGGACTGCCTGCAGGACCCAGGTGGGGGCTTCCGCTGCCTTTGCCTAGCCGGCTTCACAGGTAAGGGTAGGCAAGAGGGCTGACCTGGGATCCTGCCTGTGTTCCCCCACTGTGGTTGATCCATGGCTCCTGCTTGCCCAGGTTCCCGCTGCCAGTCTGTCCTGTCTCCCTGCGAGTCCCAGCCATGCCAGCATGGAGGCCAGTGCCGTCCTGGCCCAGGCCCTGGGGGTGCACTGACCTTCACCTGCCATTGTGTCTCGGTAAGTGGGAGTTGGCTGGTCATTATCAGGGTCTCTGGGAGAGAAGTGGGACTGTGGTCTGGCAGGGCGTGGCTTTAGGGGAGAAGAGGTACAAGGGAAGGGGGGTTCTGGGAAATGTTGACATTGCCTGGAAGTCGTGGAAAGGGGTATGAGACTGGGGCTTGGAGGAGTGGCTTCTTGGGAAAGTCAACGCTTATGTGCAGTGTGGGGCTTCCAGTGGAAGGGGGAGAGGTTTGGTAGGACCTGGGGAGCTTGGAAGCTCAAACTTTCTTGACCCCCATCTTCCCCTCTCTCTCCCTCCGCCCCTGCCCTGTGCTCCTCCGCCCCCCCCCCCCCCCAGCCGTTCTGGGGCCCGCGTTGTGAGCGGATGGCGCGCTCCTGCCGGGAGCTGCAGTGCCCAGTGGGTGTCTTGTGCCAGCAGACAGTCCGTGGGCCGCGCTGCGCCTGCCCCCTGGGGCTGTCAGGGCCTACCTGCCGCAGCTTCCAGGAGCTGCCTCCGGGGGCCACCAACGCCAGCTGCGTGGTCTCCCCCTGCCTCCACGGGAGCTCTTGCATCCCGGAACGGTCCGCTCCCTTCTTCCGCTGCGCGTGCGCTCCGGGCTGGGCCGGGCCCCGCTGCGAGGTGCCCGCGGCGCCGGAGGCCCCCGAGGAGCCGCAATGCCCGAGTGCCGCCTGCGAGGCCAAGAGCGGGGACAAGCACTGCGACCGCGAGTGCAACAGCCCTGGCTGTGGCTGGGATGGTGGCGACTGCTCCCTGAGCGTGGGCGACCCCTGGCGGCAGTGCGCAGCGCTGCAGTGCTGGCGCCTCTTCAACAACAGCCGCTGTGACCCTGCCTGCAGCTCCCCTGCCTGCCTCTACGACAACTTTGACTGCCAGGCTGGAGGCCGCGAGCGCACCTGCAAGTGAGCCCCTCTGTCTGTTCATGGACCCCATCTCTGTCCATCTACCCATCCATCCATTCACCCCAGTCTGTGTCTTGTCCGTCCATGTGCCACATCTCACCACCCATGGGTCCTGCCTCTCTATCTGCCCGTTCATTTGCCTTGGTTTACCTGTGTCAGTCCATTCTTAGACTGTTTGTTGGGCTGTTCATTCATTTGCCCTGTCTGGTTGTTCGTGTACCCTGTCCTGCCCAGCTGAGTGCCACTTCTCTCGTTCCATCCATGTCCCTGTGCCCTCTCTGTCCATCCTTGTGCCCTGCCTGTCCCAGTGTTCCCATCTATCTGTCCATCCATGTACCCCTTCTCTCTCTTTTTCTATCTGCCTCTGCATTCCATCTTTCTTTCCCTGTGCCCTGTTTGTCCATCTTGCTGTCCATTCATGAATTCCTTTCTTGCCTCTGAATGCCAACCTGTATGTTGCCCATCCTTGGATCTCATCTGTGCATGTTTGTATGCCAGTCTGCCAGTCTGTCTGTCCATGTGCCCCATATATCTGTTCATTTGGCCATCTTTGTGTCCCCTCGTTCATTTATGTCCCCTCATCTGTCCTTCTGTCCCTCCATGTACCCCTTTTGCCCCTCTATATGGCCATACAGCTGTCCCTGACCTTTCCTGTCTATCCTGCCCGTCTCTGTTTCTATTCATGCCCCCATCTGTCTGTCCCATGCATTCCATCTGTCCATTCTGTGCTCTGCCCCTTCTGTTCCACTGTGTCCCTCTATCTGCCTGGAACCTTCCTCTCGCCTTTATCTCCCTAACCGTATCCCCCTCACTTTCCCCTCACTCACTCTTCTCCACCCACCCTGGCCTCTCTGCCAATTCTCCAATACCCCCAGCTTGGTCCCACCTCAGGGCCTTCATACTGGCTGTTCCCTCTCCATGGAATACTCTTCCCTCAGGAAGCCACATAGCTCCTCCCCCACCTCCTTCAAGTCTTTGCTCAAACAGCGGCACCTTCTTAGTGATCTCCTCTCTGGCCACTCCCAGCACTTTCCCTGCTTTACTTTTTTCCTTAGCATTTAATTTTACAAAGCATTCTGTGTGTGTGTGTGTGTGTGTTTACATTTAGCTTTTACTGCTGTGTAAATGAAATGCTGTTATATTCTCTCATTTGTCTCCTTTAACATCTCTCCCCAACCACTGGAATACCAGTTTTACTTGTTCAAGGATTTGTGCCTGGGCATATCCTGGGTGCCTACAGCAGTGCTCAGCACCTATCAGGTGTTATCAATAGTGATTTTTTAAATTTAATTTACTTTTATTGTTGAAAGTATTACAGATGTCCCCCCTTTTCCCCATTGACCCTCAATAGTGATTTCTTAATAGTTGCTGAGCGAATAGCTGAATTTTCAGAAAGCCTGGCATATTCAGGCACGTTCTAGTCCTCTGTGCCTGCTGTCTAGTCCTCTGATCCCCTTCTGCCTTCGGAGTTGAGGTGCTCTGTGTACACGGGGTTGGAGGCTCCCTGACCGTGCCCCCTCTCTGCCCCCAGTCCGGTCTATGAGAAGTACTGCGCAGACCACTTTGCAGATGGCCGGTGCGACCAGGGCTGCAACACGGAGGAGTGCGGCTGGGACGGGCTAGACTGCGCAAGGGAGGTGCCGGCCCTGCTGGCCCGGGGCATGCTGGTGCTCACCGTGCTGCTGCCCCCCGAGGAGCTACTGCACTCCAGCGCCGACTTCCTGCAGCGGCTCAGCGCCATCCTGCGCACTTCACTGCGCTTCCGCCTGGACGAGCGCGGCCAGGCCATGGTCTTCCCTTACCACCGACAGGACCCTGGCTCTGAAGTCCTGAACTTGCGGGAGCTGGCCCCTGAGGTGATTGGGTGAGTGGCTCCACCCCGGAGAGCTGTGGGGGCTGCGTAGGCTGAGTGGGGAATGGCAGGGGGCACGGTGGATGAGATCTGGTGTGATTCACTGCCCTTAACATCTTGGGGAGCCTTCTTGGCAATAAGTCCAGCACGTCTCCACCTTGACAGCATTGATATTTGGGGCAGGATCATTCTTTGCTGTAGGGCAGTCCTGTGCGCTATAGGATGTTAAGCAGCATCCCTGGCTTCTACCCACTAGATACAAGTAGCAGCCCACCCCCAAGATATGGGCAAGGGTCACTTGGGGAGCAGAATTGCTCCTGGTTATAGACCTACCTCCTTCTGGAGAGGCAGGAGTACAACAGAGTAGTTAAGAACATGTGTCATTTTTTTTAGAAATGAAAAACATAGAACTCTCCTGTTGATGATCTTGTCTGCCAGGCCAGACAGTGTCAGAGGGAAGTGTGGCCTGGGAGCAGGGTGGGGCCCTAACATAAAGGAAGGGCGGGTTTTAGAGATGGGGGCTGGCGCTCTGACTGGATGCAGTTGGACTAGGGGAGATGGAAGAGGGTGGCTGATATGCTAGTCCCTGGTTGGGGTGACCCAGTGTCTGGAGGGTCTCATCAAACTGAGGACACAGGGTGAAAAATAGGGTTGCTTTGGGGCTTGTAGAATCTGAGGAGTCTGGAGACCCCCAGAAGGCAGCCGGCTGAAGACAGAGATAAGAAAGACAAAAGGGGTGTTGACAATCATTGAAGTCATGAGAGGGACTCAAAGAAATGGGGAGAGAGGTAAGGACAGAAGAATGATCTGGGGACACTAAGACCTAAGGATTAGTTGAGGGAAATTAGCTCAGAAAAGCATTACCAAGCAAAGGCTCGCTGCCTGACGTGCGTAGAACCAATACTATGGTGTCGGCTTATGAGAAAAGAACTTTTATTTACGAATTTGGCTGGCAAGGAGACAAGAGGCAAGGCTCAAATCTGTCTCCCTGATCCAGGGTTTGGGCAAGATTTAAGGGGTTTCAGCACCAGATCTTCATAGACAACAGACCCTTCACTTTTTTTTTTTTTTTTTGCATTTGGGCACTGATGACATATTTGGACCTGCAATCAGAAACCCTTTCCTAAGATGTAAAAAATGTTTGAGAGTGTATGAAGGGCAGACCCTTCACTTCTTAAAGTGTTCCAGCATTTAGGTTCTGGTTATGTTCTGGTCCTTTGGTTCTGTGGGGAGAACAGTTGAGGATTCATAAGTGTTACTCGCGAGTGGTGTATCCAAGGTTTTTTGTTGTTGTTGTTGTTAATCCTCACCTGAGGATATTTTTTCCATTTATTTTAGAGAGAGAAAAGGAGGGAGGGAGGGGGAGAGAAAAGGGTGGGAAGAGAGAAAGACAGAGAAACATCGATGAGAGGGACACGTGTTGATTGGTTGCCTCCTGAATGAGCCTTGACTGGGGCCAGGAATGGAACCTGCACCCCTTGACCAGGAATCAAACCTGTCACCCTTTGGTGCACAGACCAATGCTCTAACCACTGAGCCACACTGGCCAGGGCTATCCAAGGTTTAAACTTTGGTTCCAGGATCTTGTTAGAAACAGGGTAGGACCAGTTTGATCTGGTTCTGTGGTTACAAGAGGAAAAGGGGCAGCTAGAGAAATAGGAAGAGATCAGGGTATGGGGTATTCGGGATCCCAAGGAAAGAGAGATTTGGAGGGTTCGAGTTCCTGGAAGCAGAGCCTGAGATGGGGATTCAGATGTATGTGCCCTATGGAAGGGGTGCTCTCAGGAGAGAGGGATGAGGGAAGCAGGGTGGAGCAGGGGAAAAACTGAGGCAGGAGGTAGTCTCAGCCAGTATCTAGCTTCAGCCTGGTTCCTTGGAGTGCTCTGGAGCATGAGTAGCACCTCAGTGTCAGTCCACCTTGAGACAGAGGGCTAGCTTTTGTATATCCCTCATTAGTCGGTCATTGGCTGACGGCATCCCTAAGGGGTATCACCTCTCAAGAAAGAGGGTTCCCACCTTGCCGGGGCCAGTTCTCCAGAGAAGAGGAGGTTTCTGCTGTTAGAAGCCAGTGCTCATAGCAGTCGGAGACGGATACAGCAATCTGATAAGGGAGATTTGGGCATGTTGCCAACAGCAGCCATGGAGAGATGTTGACATGAAAACAGTTCCCATTGGAGCCATGGCCTGAGGGACACTGGTGGCCACAGCAAGACTGGTTTGGGGAGTGTGGTGGGATTGGATGCTAGATGGGGGCAGGTGGGCCATGGGTACATGGTGAGTGGACACAGCTCTTCGGAGCCTGGCATTGGGGGGGGGATGGGGCTTGGTGAGAGGCTGGCATTAGGTGTCCAATTGAGCCAGCCTGTCCCTTCCTTGTGTCCCCACAGCTCAGTGGTGATGCTGGAGATTGACAACCGGCTGTGCCTGCAGTTGCCTGAGAATGACCACTGCTTCCCCGATGCCCAGAGTGCGGCTGACTACCTG
The DNA here is from genome assembly GCF_964146895.1 of Miniopterus schreibersii. Lineage (NCBI taxonomy): Eukaryota > Metazoa > Chordata > Mammalia > Chiroptera > Miniopteridae > Miniopterus > Miniopterus schreibersii. The sequence goes on along the minus strand of NC_138105.1, from coordinate 72,191,784 downwards.
GGAGCACTGTCAGCGGTGGAGAGCCTGGACTTCCCATACCCACTGTGGGCTGTGCGGGGTGAGCCCGGATGGTGGGCGACCAGGGTGGAATCGGGGCTCCCACGGTGGGGTCCAGGCCGTGGTTGAAGTCCTTCATGTCCTGCCTGCAGGAGAGCCGCTGGAGCCACTAGAGCCGCTGGAGCCTAGTGTGCCGCTTTTGCCGCTGCTGGCTGCCAGTGCGGTCTTCCTGCTGGTCATCCTTGTCCTGGTGGTCATGGTGGCCCGGCGCAAGCGTGAGCACAGCACCCTCTGGTTCCCTGAGGGCTTCGCGCTGCACAAGGACGTGGCCACTGGCCACAAGGGCCGGCGGGAGCCTGTGGGCCAAGATGCGCTGGGCATGAAGTGAGGACCCTGCCCTCTCCCTGTCCCTGACTTTAGGGGCCTGTGAACCCTTGAGTTCACCTTAACCTGACTCTGACCCCAATTGGACCCTAACTTCAGACTCCAGCCTGGACCCCAGTGTTTCTCCCCATGACCATTGACTCTGTGATCCCTTGGGGATCACCCCTGATTCATGATCCCTGATTCCATTTCCTATGTCCCAGTTTCTCTAACTCAAATTCTATCCTGACCCTGCCTGGACCCCACCCCGACCCTGGCCTCTCAGATTTCACCCTGATACTCAGAATTCATTCCCACATGACTGCTGACTCCATGACCTCTGTCGGTATCCCAACACTTCCCTGACCCTTGAGCCTCTCTTCTGTGACCCCCAATGTCACCTCTGGCTCTAACCCACCCTGACCTTTGACCTCCTCTCTGATCCCCTTTTCATCCCAACTCATTGTCCATTCCCTATGACCTTCAATCCTGGCCTTGACCCTAGGTTTCACCTTCTCCAACTCCTTGATCTGTCTCTCAAGACCCCAACCCCACCCTGGCTTAACCCCTGAATTTACCCCTCATCTTTGACCCCATGACCCCCTGACCCCTCTCCACAACCTCCTCATCTTGGCTACATCTCTTACCTGTTATGAAGTCAACTCGATGCTGTGATGACATCATCCTCTCTAACTCCTGTTGTATGCCTATGACCCTCACCTATTCCACAGCTCACTGCTCTTACCCCTGACCCCACTCCTGTCTTCTTCCACAGTTCTATGTTAAGGCCCTGTCTGTCACTCATTATAACCCCTGACTGTATCCCCTGTGACCTTGACCCTATCCTGCAACCTCTCATTGGACCCTGTGTCTAGACCCTGCCCCCTGTTCCTACTGATCTACCCCAACTCCAGACCCAGACCTCACCTCTAGGACCTCTGCTATGACCCCACCCCAGATTCTTCCAGGTCACATGTCTCTATTGTCCCCTCTACCCACTCCTCTACCCATTGTCTCCACAGGAACATGGCCAAGGGCGAGAGTCTGATGGGGGAGGTGGCAACAGACTGGATGGACACAGAGTGCCCAGAGGCCAAGCGACTGAAGGTTGTGCTCCCTCTTTTGACCCTTGCTTTCAGGGTCTTGGGTGGGTCCCCAAAGGTTAGTAGGAGGGCTTAGAGGAAGTCACCTGGATCCTTAAGCTCAGGTCTAGCTTGATCGGGCTCTGTGTTTGGTGCCCAAAGGCTCTTAAGTGCCCTGGCAGACTGGTTAAGAATATTCTGTCTTGCTTCCATCACATCACTCATGCCTTTTGGACCATGAGTGAAATTTATCAAGCTCCTGCTAGGGGCCCAGTTGCTATGTTCATGAAGGTACATAGATACATTTGTGTGTGACTGTTTGGTTCCTATACCTCATGATCATATTCCTGTTCCCAGATTAATACTGATCCTTGAAGGACCCCCTAGCCCCTCATTTCTTTTATCAATGATTTTTAGTTTCCAGAATTTAAGTTTTGCATTTTTTCTGTGAAATTTAATTCTAAGTATTTTATTCTTGATGTTGTCAGTAGAATTGTCCTCGTAATCTTGTTTTCGGTGTGTTCGTGTCCAATGTATAGACAGGTGTGTGCTGACAGTTGCTATGCTCTATGTCTCTTCCTTGATTACCTACCTTGGGTTCCAAGCCCTTCCCCCCTACAATTTGGATTGAAATTCCAGTTTTTTTCTCTAATTCATTCACTGAGCTCCAGTATGTCAATTTCCTGTTTCCTTATGTAGAAAATGGGGGGGCTGTGTGTGCATCTCCGTGAGAGAAACCCAGACCGTCCCTCTGTCTCTCCCAACTCCTTGTGAAAACCTGAGCCCTTGTGCCTCCAGGTAGAGGAGCCTGGTGTGGGGGCTGAGGATGCTGTGGATTGCCGCCAGTGGACTCAACACCACCTAGTTGCTGCTGACATCCGCGTGGCACCAGCTATGGCCTTGACACCTCCGCAGGGCGACGTGGATGCTGATGGCATGGATGTCAATGTGCGTGGCCCAGGTCAGTGATGGCACCCTCTCTCCCCCTCTCCTACTTGTGAGAGTTTTTGTCTTAGTCTGTGTTCTTGGGAGAACTAGGTGTGTCTGGGTGTTTGTCTGTGGCACTATGTGTCAATCAGGGCTCTTGATTGTAAGTGATAATAGCCCAACTCATACTAGCTTAAGTAAAATAAGGGACTTACTGACTCTTGTAACTGGAAGCATCATGTACATTTGAATCCAGGACTTACCATCCCTTGGCTCCAGCCCAGGCAAGCTTTTACTAGGGATACCATGGCCATAGGCAGGACCAGCCTTATAAAACCTTTTCCCATTTGCACTAGAAAAAGTCCCAGAATGAGTTCTGATTGGACAGGTTAGGGTCACATGCCCATCCCTGAACTAATCAGTGTGGCCTGGGGCCTGGAATACACAGAGTGACTAAGCCTGGGCCATATGCCTGTCCCTAAGGGAGGAGTTTGACTCTAACCAGAGCTTGAGGATGGAGAAGGGGGTACAAGTGTCTCGCTAAGGAAACCAGGCCAAATGCTCACACAGAGTGCTGCTTACCATGTTATCTGGATCCTGTTGGATCCATCTTTGCCATATTTTAGGGTATTCTTCCCCTAGCGCTGTTTTGCTTCAAAAGGCTTGCATCTTTTGAAGTCCCTCAGGGATTTTATGTCCCTGGGGGCACTCATAACCTGTGAGTGTGGGTATTTGAAAAGCACAGCTCCTTTGCCTCTAGCTGGATTATAACTACAGGTACAACTCAGCCTCCAGACTCCCCCTTTGGGAACAGGCTGAAATAACCTCCTGGGAATTTGTCTGAGGTGCATGTTTGTTTGTCTTCTTCCCTCCTTGTCCTTTTCCCCTTTCTGCCTAGGAGCCCCTCTGGGGCAAACAAGATGCTCATGAATCCTCACCCTGGGATGGCTTCTGGGGCACCTGACACAGACACGTGTGTGCATGTGCATGCAGATGTGCTGCCATGTGTCCCACTGCTTCCCAGTACAGTGCCCTCAATAGGATTCCCTGGAAAGGCCCCATATCCACCTTCCTGTGACACATTCCCGTTCCCTGCAGATGGCTTCACCCCGCTCATGCTGGCCTCCTTCTGCGGGGGAGCCCTGGAGCCAGTGCCAGCTGAGGAGGACGAGGCAGAAGACACATCAGCCAGCATCATCTCCGATCTGATTTGCCAGGGGGCCCAGCTCGGGGCGCGGACTGACCGCACGGGTGAGACGGCCCTGCACCTGGCCGCCCGCTATGCCCGCGCTGATGCGGCCAAGCGGCTGCTGGATGCCGGAGCAGACACCAATGCCCAAGACCACTCGGGCCGTACCCCGCTGCACACGGCTGTCACTGCCGATGCCCAGGGCGTCTTCCAGGTGAGATGGGCCTGCCTCTTTGGCCATGAGAGCTGGGACAGGCATCACACTGATCTGAGTTTGAGCCCCAGTTCTGTCTTTCAGAGCTCATTTTTTTCATTTGTAAAATGGGGATATATGGGAGTACAGTTTCTGGCAAGTAGCTGCTTCCTGAATCTCACTGATTCCAGGGGATGTGAAGATTGGGGACCTCAGAGGGCTTAGAGGTACGCCTGGTTCCCCTGTTCCTGCCATGACTCCCTCTGCTGTACCCTTTCTCCCCTAGATTCTCATTCGGAACCGCTCTACAGACCTGGATGCCCGCATGGCAGATGGATCGACAGCATTGATCCTGGCGGCCCGCCTGGCGGTGGAGGGCATGGTGGAAGAGCTCATTGCCAGCCATGCTGATGTCAATGCTGTGGATGAACTTGGTAGGCTGGTGGGTGGTGGGGGCTGAGAGGGTGTCACATGGACCCTGACTGTCTTGTTGGTGTGAACTCTCACTCACATTGCTACTCAATCACTGAAGGTCCTTTACACATAACAGGGCTGCAACATGCACTTACACTCTCATGCATTTTTTTTTTTAAATCTTCACCAGAGGATATTTTTTTCATTGCTTTTCAGAGAGAATGGGAGGGGGGCAGGGGGAGAGAGAGAGAGGAACATCGATGTCAGAGAGACACATTGATTGGTTTCTTCCTGCAATCACCCTGACCGGGGCCGGGGCTTGAGCCTGCAGTCGAGGTACATACCCATGGCTGGAATCGAACCTGGGACCCTTCAGTCCACAGGCTGACGCTCTAACCACTGAGCAAAACTGGCTAGGGCTCTCATGCATTTTTTTTTATGCGTCCACTAGCTTATCGCACACATCAGTGATTTAGAAAAAGGCACCCTTCCCCAAGGTACTCTATTTCTACCTGCTTTGTTAGAAGTACTTACTGCTGCCATCTGCTGGAAAGCTGGTATAATAAATTGGTAAACAGACTCAATTATACGAGGTGGCCTCTCCCTCCCTGGAGGTGGCTTGATTGCAGAGTTCTGGAGATTCACAACCTGCCCTCATGTCCAGAGGATCTCACACAGTAGATACACTCAGATGCTGACAAACATCCTTTGGAGTAGGTGTTCTCAACTTTTGGAGGTGTTCTCAACCTACCAGTGACATTTGGGATTGGATCATCTTTGGTGGTAGTGGCCATCCTGTGCATTGCACGGTGTTAAGCAGCGCCCCTGGCCTTGAACTGTTAGATGCTAGTAGCACCCTACCTCCCAGTTGTGACAACCAAAAATGTCCCCCAACATTGCTTAATGCCTCTGTGGGTGGTGGGGGTATCACTCCTGGTTGAAAAATATGGCTCTAGAGGAGCACTGTCCAACAGAACTTTCTGTGATGATGGAAATATTCTGATTGTGCTGTCCAGTATGGTAATCACTGGCAACATGTGGCGTCTATTGAGCGTTTGTAATGTTGCTGGGTTGAGGAGAACAAAATGTTTTATTTCATTTAATGTTTTAACCTTTGCTTTGCCTGCTTTAAAAAACTTTACTTAGATATAATTCACTCAAAGTATAAAATCCAAGGGCATCTAGTATAATCCCATAGTTGTGCAAATATCCTCACAATAAATTTTAGAATACTTCTATCACTTAAAAAAAAAACCCCTGCCCTAGCCAGTTTGGCTCAGTGGTTACAGCACTGGCCTGCGGACTGAAGGGTGCTGGGTTCGATTTTGGCCAAGCACATATACCTCGGTTGCAGGCTCAATCCGCGGACCGGGGCATGTGCAGGAGGCAACTAACCCGTGTCTCTCTCTCTCTCTCTCTGAAAAGCAATGGAAAAATATCCTCAAATGAGGATTAAAAAAAAAGAAAGAAACTCTTAGCCATCACCTCACCCCCATTTCCCCTGCTCTAGGCAACCACTAATGTACTTCCTGCCTCTATGGATATGCCTATTCTGGATAGTCACATGAATGGAGCTGGACAATAGGTGGTCTTTTTGACTGGCTTCTTTCATTTAGCATGTTTTCAAGGTTCACGAATGTTGTAGTGTATCAGTATTGCTTTTTTATTACCAAATAATATTTTATTGTATGAATATGCCACATTTTTTTATTCATTCATCCATTGGTGGACATTTGGGTTGTTTCTTCTTTTTGGCTATTATGAGTAATGCTGCTATGAACATTCGTGTACAGGTTTTTGTGTGGACATATCTTTTGATTTTTCTTAGGTAGATACCTAGGAGCAGAATTGCTGGGTCACATGGTAACTATCTTTAACCTTTGGAGGATCTGCCAGACTGTTTTCTACAGTGGCTGCCCCATTTTTCACTTCCACCAACAGTGTATGAGGGTTCCAATATGTCCACATCCTTGCCAACACTTTTTATTATCTGTCTTTTTGTTTATAGTGGGTGTGAATTGGTATCTCACTGTGGTTTTGATTTTCATTTTCCCAATGGCTAATGATGTTGAGCATCTTTTATGTGCTTTTTGGCCATTTGTATGTCTTCTTTTGCAAAATGTCTATTCAGATGTTTTGCCCATTTTTAATTGGGCTATTTGTCTTTCTATTATTTAGTCATGAAGGTTCCTTATATATTCTAGGTATGTCTCTTATCGGATATATGATTTATAAATATTTCTCCCAATTTGTAGGTTTTCTTTTCACTTCCTTTAAAAAAGTTTTGTAAATTTATTGATTTTTTTGAGAGAGGGAGGGAGGGAGAGAGAGAGAGAATGATTTGTCATTCCACTTATTTATGCATTCATTGGTTGATTCTTATATATGCCCTGACTGGGAATAGAACCTGCAACCTTGGTATATTAGGATGACACTAACCAACTGAACTACCTGGTGAGGGCCTTACTTTCTTGATGTTGTCCTCCCAAGCACAAAAGTTTTAATTTTGATGATGTCCAGTTTATCTATTTTAAAAAATATATAGATCTTTATATATATATAAAGGGAGGGTGAGGGAGGGAGAGAGATAGAAATATCAGTGATGAGAGAGTCATTGATTGGCTGCCTCCTGCACTCAAGCCTGCAACGAGGGCGAGTGCCCTGACGGGGATTGAACCTTGATCTCCTGGATCATAGGTTGATGCTCAACTGCTGAGTCATGCTGGCCGGGCAGTTTATCTATTTTTGTTGTTGTATTATTGCTTCTGTTTTTGGTGTTATATCTAAGAATCTTTGTCTAATTCAAGATCAAAAAGATTTTCTCCTATGTTTTTTTCTAAATGTTTTATAGTTTCAGCTTTTATATTTAGGTCTTTGATATCATTTTGAGTTATTTTCTGTATATAGCGTGAGGTAGGAAGTCCAACTTTATTCTTTTGCATATGGAGATCTAGTTGTTCCAGCTCCATTTGTTGAGAAAGCTATTCTTTCCCCATTGAATGGTCTTGATACCTATTTTATTTAATTTTAGTTAATTTAAATCTGAAGAGGCACATGCGAATGGTGGCAACTGCATTGGACAGCACACCTCTAGGTACAAACAAGTGAGGGCTGCATAGTTCTCTCTGTATATAGAGAGTCACATGTACAGGTGTGCACACACATGTACAGTGTCTCCCTTGGACAGAAAGTCATTTTATGGATCTGTACACACACATGGACCCAAACACAGATGCTCAGATACTCATGGCAGGTTTGCTCTTTCCTGCCAGGCCATATTCTGGCCATTTCCTGCCTCTCCTCCTTGCGGGCCAGGACATGAGCCTGATTCTGACCCTGACCTCTCCTGACTCCCCCAGGGAAATCAGCCTTACACTGGGCTGCAGCTGTCAACAACGTGGAGGCCACCTTGGCTCTGCTCAAAAATGGAGCCAATAAGGACATGCAGGATAGCAAGGTGAGCCCCAGCCCTTGGTCCACCTGGGGGTCAGCCCTGGCACAGACCTCCCCTTACCAGGTAGCAGAGAGTGGGGTAGGCTAGTGGGAGCATTCACCCAGCCTGCAGCCAGCTTTTAGGGTTGGGACTTGGGCCCAAGAGGCTCCAGCAACAGATCAGAGGAGGAAGTGTGTGGCAGTTGCCATGTGACCTTGGGAAAGTTACTTAATTCCTCTGAATCTCAGTGTTCTCATCTGTGAAATGGAAAAGCAACAGTACCTTTCTCATTGCCTCTTCCTAGGATTCAGTGAGGTAATGTGCTAAGTGGAACCTCAGTAAAAGGTAACTTTATGATCTTTGTTTAAAGAGCCTTGCAAGGTGGTGTTACTCTACTCATTTCACAGATAAGAGTGAGACTCAGAGTGGTAGAGGGTGAATTCTGTCCTTATTTAAATTTTCCATATTTTATTCGTTATGGACATTTTTTTGCATTAATTTAAATTATTTTTTAAAAATATTGCATTAAAATATTTATTTTGATGACTGAGAGTTCTGATGCCCCTTTAAATTTTGTGCCTAAGGTGAGTGCCTCACTCTCCTCACCCTGTTCCTGGCTCTGGGGCCTGGCACTTAGTAGGTGCTCCGTGAATATGGTTTAAACAGAAGAACTTGCCTAGGTTCCCCCATCAGAGCTGGGAGTTGAACACAGGTGTGCCAGGCTGGAGAGTATGAACTCTTAGCTCTTAGGTTCCACCAGAGGATGGGGGCCCTGGTGTTGTCCAGGAGTTCATCCTGGCCCTTGTGACCCTGACATCTTACCGGTTCTGGGCTCCCCCTAGGAGGAGACTCCACTGTTCCTGGCTGCCCGGGAGGGCAGCTATGAGGCTGCCAAGCTCCTGCTGGATCACTTTGCCAACCGGGAGATCACTGACCATCTGGACAGGCTGCCACGTGATGTGGCCCAGGAGAGGCTGCACCAGGACATTGTGCGCTTGCTGGACCAGCCCAGTGGGCCTCGCAGTCCCCCGGGCTCCCATGGCCTGGGGCCCCTGCTCTGCCCGCCTGGGGCCTTCCTCCCTGGCCTCAAGGCAGCACAGTCCGGGGGCAAGAAGAGCCGAAGGCCACCAGGGAAATCAGGGTTGGGACCACAGGGCACCCGGGGCCGGGGCAAGAAGTTGACTCTGGCCTGCCCGGGTCCCCTGGCTGAGAGCTCGGTCACATTGTCGCCTGTAGACTCTCTGGACTCCCCACGGCCCTTTGGTGGGCCCCCTGTATCCCCCGGAGGCTTCCCCCTTGAGGGGCCCTATGCAGGTGCCACCACCACGGCTGTGTCTCTGGCACAACTTGGTGGGGCGGGCAGGGCAGGTCTAGGGTGCCAGCCCCCCGGGGGCTGCGTGCTCAGCCTGGGCTTGCTGAACCCTGTGGCTGTTCCCCTTGACTGGGCCCGGCTGCCCCCACCTGCCCCGCCAGGTCCCTCGTTCCTGCTTCCGCTGGCACCAGGACCCCAGCTGCTGAACCCCGGGACCCCCATGTCTTCCCAGGAGCGGCCCCCGCCATATCTGGCGGCCCCAGGACATGGTGAGGAGTATCCAGTGCCCGGGGCCCACGGCAGCTCCCCCAAAGCTCGCTTTCTGCGGGTCCCCAGTGAGCATCCCTACCTGACCCCGTCCCCTGAGTCCCCTGAGCACTGGGCCAGCCCCTCGCCTCCCTCACTCTCAGACTGGTCCGACTCCACACCCAGCCCGGCCACTGCCACTGGGGCCACGGCCACGGCCGCTGGGACACTGCCTGCCCAGCCCCTCTCCCTGTCCGTCCCTGGGCCCCTAGTTCAGACCCAGACCCAGCTGGGGCCCCAGCCTGAAGTCACCCCCAAGAGGCAGGTGTTGGCTTGAGATGCTCCTCAGTTCTTGGATTTGAGGGGGCTGAAGAGACACCCCATCCTGATTCTCTTCTCTCTCCCCTCTTTCCTTTAATCTTTTTCATTCTCTTCTCTCTTTGTCAATCCTCCTGCGTCCTGTACCCCTGCAGTGTGACTGAGATAGGTCACCAGCCTAGGACTTCAGTCTTCCTTTATTTATAAGGGGTTCAGGCTGACCCCCACCCATGGGTCTTGTGATGAGTCTGGGACCTTCTCCTGTCCTCCCCTCCTCCTGCTCCCCAATTCTCCCTTCATTCCTTTCTTGCCTTCTCTGGTCTCTCTCACTCATACTCTGACACGAGTGGATTATTATTATTTTTTTTACATTTTGTATAGAAACAAATTCATTTAAACAAACTTATTATTATTATTTTTTACAAAAAAATATATATGGAGATGCTCCCTGCCCCCTGAAAACCCCCCAGTGCCCCCATGGGGCTGAGTCTGTGGGCCCATTTGGCCAAGCTGGATTCTGTGTACCGAGTACACAGGCATGACTGGGATCCTGTGTACCGAGTACATGACCCTGGTGTGTACCTGGGGTCCGGGGTTGGCAAGATGTGGGAGCTTACTCCCCACCCCACCTCCCTCACTTCACTGCATTCCAGATGGAACTTGTTCTATAGCTTTGCTGGGGGAAGGGCCCTTCTGCCTCAGAGAGCTCACCCCAGATTACACCCCCACCCTAGCACTTGGGCCACCTCCCTTTGGGAACTTGGGGGTGGGTGGTGGGAGCATGAGGACCAGGGGGAGACGTGCATTTCACTTCGTCTCCCTGTACATATGGGACTGCAAGATGGGAAGGAGCTGCCGGAATAGCGCCTCTCCTGGTCCTCCCCTGGCCTAGCCCCATGGCAGAATAGAAGTATTTTTAGGCTATTTTTGTAATATGGCTTCTGACCACAATCCCTGTGTAGCTAAATCCCCAGGCCTTGCATTGTACAGATCCCACCCCCCTTACCACCTAATAAAGGAATAGTTAACACTCCATTGGTCTGTGTCTACATAAGGTGGGGAGTGGGAGTGGTGGGTCTTCTGTCCCTCCAAGGCTACCTTGAGCTCCCATCTTGGGTTAAACCCACTTGGCTAGCCTGCCTACTCTGCTGCTTCCTCTTTTGGCAGATGACTCCACTGATTGGTTCAGGGGTCACCCGACTTAGGATGATTCAATCAGATTCACTTGAAAACCTTTAATGGAAATGCTAAGAAAGCCATCAGTTGGCGGAACTCTTAAGGTCACCAGCAGATTAAATATGGGTGGCCAGTGTGGAGCAATGGGTACTTCCGCAAACAGCAGAAGAATGGAGCTAATATGCAGGGAGGATCAGAAAAGGGTACGCAAATGGTTCTAGAGTTGGAAGGAGTTTTTTTATTTATTCATTGCCTTCTAAGTACCTGATGCTGGTTTTGCATGAAAGTCACCTCTACTTCATGCTTCCTTGGGGTCTGGAGACAATGCTGCACCCATGTAATAAATTCTATACATATACCAGCTGGGGTGGGTTTCTATGTCTTGCAACCAATTGTGCTCCAAGACAAGGTTGTGTCACACAGGGGTCCTCCAGGAAGACAGGATGGGATCATGTTCTTGAATCCCCTATCGCTTGGAGTGCTCTTGGTTGCATGTGACACAAAAATCAACTCAGCTGGCTTAAACAAACAAACAAAAATATTAATTCATGTAACTAAAAAGGACCAGCTTCAGGGGAGATTTGATCTAGTGACTCAAATGAGGCTGAATTTCTCTTCGTCTCTACAGATTTTTCTCTGGGCATCAGTGTCATCCTCAGGCTCCACGTGGTACCCAACCCAGCTTCTCTTTCCACCTGCACAGCTCTTAGCCCTCCCTCTGTGTTAACAAAATAGGTGCAAAGGTCATGGACCATATTGCACTTTCCAGGGAACTGAGAAACTTCTAGACTTGGGGTTGATTTTGTATTGACTCCAACTGGGTCATGTGCCCATCCTCTTATTGAGGGTTTTTCAGTGTTGCCACTATTGACATCTGTGGACAGATCATTCTTTACTATAGGGAGCTCTCCTGTGCATTGTAGGATGTTTAATGGCATCCCTGGCCCCCACCCACCAGATGCCCCTTCTCCATTGTGACAACCAAAAATGTCTACAGGCTTTGTCAATTGTCACCTGGTAGTGGTGGTTGGGGGGATTGCTTTTCATCACTGCTGCTCTACTCAATCACTATGGTAATGGGATATGGGATGTACTGATTTCTTAAAGCAATCAGTCTGTGTTCTGGAACTGGGGAGGGGTAAATTGAAGGCAATCAGGTTTGCAGAAGCAGGAATTCTGTGGAAGCAACTAATAAATATTCCATGCAACTTCCTGGAGGTTTCCAGTGGGAATGAACCCCCAGCTGCCACAGGGGTCAGTTGCCTGATAACATGTTCTATTAGTTCCTTTTCTCATTACTCCACTTACCTGCTTGTATTTTCTGGGGTCTCCTCCAAAATAAAGTTTTTTCTACTTAAATCCTTGTCTCAGGGTTTTCTGGAAGAACCCCAAATATGACAGGGGTTGCTGATATAGAGCAGGAGTTTGCAATGATGAGACTGTATTCGTGTCCAGTAATGAAATTTAATTCATGAGGTTAAATTTCTCAGCTAGAACTGTGTTCATTGCAGCACTATTCACATTGGCCAAAATATGGAAACAACCTAATGTCAGTCAATGGATGAACGGATAAAGAAGATGTGTGTATATCTTCTTTATGCTGGAGATGTGATATTCAGGAGGGTTAGGAGTTTGCCAGGAGGCTAAGAGGAGGGGAAAGGAAATAGCATGGGGAGGGGCAAAATGCTGTGATACAGCATGGAAATCTGAGGAAGGGTCAGCAATTTGGAATGGCTGAATCTATGCCTCGTTTCCTTATTGTTAATTTACTACACAGATGTATATGGAGCAATGGCTGGATTTGGAACTGGAGAAGGTACCAGGGGCCAGATCACAAGGGTCTTAAATGTGAAGATGGGGAATTTTAAACTTTGCTCTGAGGGCAATGGGGAGCCATGGAAGGTCCCTGAGTAGAAAGGGGACACAGCCAGAGCTCCTGTTCTGGTGGCCAGTGCAGAGGACAGACTAGAGGAAGGTGACATGACAAGCTTTTGCAACAGGTGGGAATGTTGCAGCTTGAGTTAGGGTGGGGCAGAGGGGATGGGGAACTTGAGGAGGAAGAGTAGAGAAGATTTGATGACGAATTAATTCTGGGGAGAACAAGGAGAGGGACTGAGGAGCTGTGGTTACTCTGAGAAGTTAAGCCCCGGGAACGTGTGTATAAGAACATCAAGCGATCCACTTCTTCCTTCTCTCCTTTGGGGCAGGGTTGGGCGCACATTTTCCTTGGGGTAGCAGCTTTGCCCAGCACAGGTGGGCACTGACGGGCCCTGGGGAGCTCTGATAAAGTGAGGAGTGCATTTGCGACAGCTGTCCACAAAAAGAAACCATAATTAGTCCTTTCCCATTTTTTGCCATGTGAGCCTGGGGGCCTGGGAAGTGGACCCCCGGGCCTCCAGTTTCCAGGAGGGAAAAAACCCATAGGGTGTCACCAGCCTGAGCCCTGGGGGGCTTGTTAGTGGCTGAGGGGCCCCTGGGATAGCAGCTCTAGGGACCCCCTGTATAACAGGACCCAGGTCTTCAGCCCCTCCCCTCTCAGGCTGCAAGCAGCAAGCGATGCAGGCAGGAAACTCCCTTGGCCATGGTAAGCATGAATTTGGGGCCTTTGCTGGGCTGGAGAAGACACCCAAGCTCACCCCCAGCTCATGTGTGGTCTGAGCACATGAGGTACCAAATGCACACATGTGTGCCCTGCAAGCAGCAGGCACACACATGCACACATGTGCCTGGAACTTCATAGCCCTAAATGCACACATAGTCCTATAGAGTCATTCAGCAGCGAGGGCTCAAAGGTGCTGGGGAAGGGGCTCCTGCTTTTGGTGGTGGGGGGGTGAGGGAGTTGTTCCTGAGGAGAAGAAAGGGGAAGAAGAAAAGGAAAGACTCCAGACCCGAACTCCACGTGTTCTTCATCCCTTAGCCTCACTGTGGAAGTGCCATTGGCCTGCCCCTGAGCTCAGTACCAACTACCTCCCGCTAACTCTCCCACCAGACAAGCAGCTGGCCTGGGGGTCTTTCCATAGGTGCAATTTTCATAGGTTCCAGGTATGCAAATAAGGAACTTTCTAGTCCTGTAACCTGACTTCATTTTGGCCAGACACTCTCACCTGTGACAATCTGGACACCTTGAGGCAAACTTCTCAGCTGTTGCAGCTTAAATTTCAGCCCCATTCAGGAAGTCCCTCTTCTTTCTCTCTGAGGTGGGTGCAGGGGCCTGCCACAGATGCCACCTCTATGGTGAAGGTGCACTGGGGCCTGGCTGTCCGTATGAGTCCACCAGGCTGGGTGTGTGTCTACCCCTGGCATTCTCTGAACTGAACAGAGTCCCCTCTGACTCCTGGCTGGATGGGTCTCACCCCACCCTCCTGTTGCAGCTCTGCCAACTCCCACTCCCTGCTCTTTCTCTCACACCCACATCTTAACCTGTCAGAAAATTCAGTGGGCTCCTCCTGCACAATTTGTCCATATTGTCCATCTCTTACCACCTCCATGGTCCAGCCCTCATCCTCCCCACTCATGTTCCCCAAACTCTGTTCTCCCACAGTGGCCAGAGGGCACCCAGGAACACCTGAGTTAGGTCATGTCCTTCTTCTGCTCAGAGTCCTGCATGGCTCCCACATGACTAGGTGTAGAAGCTGCAGTCCTCACTGTGAGCCCACAAGACCCTACAAAACATGCTCTCATCACCTCCCACCTCTCACTCCTTCTACCCCTCTCTTCCTCCTTGCTCTTCCTTTTCCAGGCACAGTCCAGCCTCAGGGCCTTTGCACCAGCTGTTGCCTCTATAGAGGACACTCTCTTCCTCCTAGTATCCTCTTGACTAATTTGCTCATTTCTTTCAAGTGTGAATTCAGGGCCTTTGCCTGGCTAGAGAAGCCACCTTGGCCCATCCCCAGCCCTAGGGATGAGATCAGAAAACAAGGGAGGGGAAACGAGAAATTCCAGAGTGACCGAACATTAAACCTCAACAAGCCCTTTCCTGACCATCCTACTTAAAATTGCTTGTCTTTCTCTGTAGCACTTATTGTCCAATACACAGTCTCATTTAGTTTTCACGTTCATGGATTATTGCCTGATTCACTTCTCTATAACTTCCTGCACCTCCAAGGCTGGGGGTCTCTGCCTGGTTAGTTTTTTGCTATGTTCTCAGCGCCCAGAGCAGCACCCAGCACAGAACAGATGCTCAGTGAATATGTGTAGAATGAAAAGCAAGCCTGCAAACTCGCAGCCCTTAAAGCACAGCCTCCAGAGACAGACTCCTGGCTTTGAATCCTGGTACCACAATGGTGAGAATGTGAGCAGATTATCCCACATGTGCTCCGCTTCCCCAGCAGTGCAAAGCCGAGAATGACAATCCTGTCTCTCCTTGAAAGGAGTCTGAGGCCAAAGGGTTTGTAGCACTGTTCAGGGCATCATCTGTGAGCTCACAGGATCGATCTCCACTTTCAGAGATGAGGCTTACAGGGCCAAAACCAGCTGCCCATGGTCACACTGCCCCGGTAAGTGAAGGCACCAACATTCAAATGCAGGCCTGTCTGATTCCAGAGCTCAGTCTTGTTGTCTTTGTAGGTTACAGAAGGGTTGTTTTGAGCACAGAATTTCTGCTCTATGTCATGGGATTTTTGTCAGGGAGTGACCTCCCTGTCCTTAGAGGCATGCAAGTAGAGGTTGAATAGTTGTGGTAGAAGAGACTCCTACACTGAGTGCATCTTTAAGATGCCCAAGAAAGTCTGATTTATTCCTGTAGGCCATTTCCAGGTCATTATGAAGGTATGTTTCTCAATGTGAGGAGTTAGAACATACTTCATTTAATTGTTTGTTAACTTTAAATATTCAGTCATATGGTATATGAGCCTTCATTTGAATTCCACAAATGTTGGGGGGGGGGGGGCAAGGTGGGCCAGGGTGTTCATTTTTTAAAAAATTAAAGTATAATTGACATATAACATTCTTGTGATGAGAACTTTTAAGATCTACTCTCTTAGCAACTTTAAAATATGCAACACAATATTATTAACTATAGTCACCATGCTGTATGTTATATCCCCAATACTTACTTAGAACTGGAAATTTTCATTTTCTTCTTAATGATTTGTAAGAACAAAACACTTTTTAGAATCACAACTTTTACTAGTTTGTGGTTTGCCCATAAGTTTATTTCAATTTAACAATGTTTCATGATATTTAGAAATTATATTTTTTGACATTCATATCCAATACTTTTTTCTCTGTGAAGTGTTCTAGGCAATTGAGTTTCTGTCATTCTCTCTATATAAGAGCTTTGATGTTCTCTCTGATATTGTTTAAAGTTTTTTTTTTAAATGTTAGCCCTATTCTGAAGTTAAAATTTAATTTTTGTATTTTATTTTTTTAAAAACATATCTTTATTGATTTCAGAGAGAGGAAGGGAGAGGGAAAGAGAGAGAAACATCAATGATGAGAGTCACTGATTGGCCTCCTCCTTCATGACCCCCGACTGGGGATTGAGCCCGCAACCCAGGCATGTGCCCCAACCAGGAATCGAACCACAATCTCATGGATCCTAGGTCGATGCTCAACTGCTGAGCCACGCCAGGCCGGGCAATTTAAAGATTTTTAAAAATATATATGATTTTTATTGATTTCAGAGAGAGGAAGGGAGAGGGAGAGAGAGAGAGAAACATCAATGATGAGAGAGTCATTGATCGGCTGCCTCCTGCACGCCCCTGACTGGGGATCGAGCCCGCAACCCGGGCATGTGCCCTGACCGGGAATCGAACCGCGATCTCTTGGTTCATGGGTCCACGCTCAACCACTGAGCCTAAAATGTTCACCACCTTGCTCTTTACAGAAGAAGTGTGCTCCTTTGTGCTTGATCAACATGGCTGCCTGCTGCCTGCTGCCAGCTGCCTGGTTTTCTTTCTTCCTGAAAAACATAGGCATCCCTCCCTCAGTGCTTATTTGCTTCTGTTAAGTTCTTTGATGGTCCTTGAATATCTCTGGACTTGACAAAGCACATCTTTTGTTGTTTTTCTCCATATATCTTCAGAATTAAAATCTAAAATTTATTTTTCCAGAATTAAACTTCCAAAACATTTAAATGACCATTGTCAGTTTTGGGCCCCATTGCTGTGGATGAGGATTTTTAGGGGCACAGCCATTTCCTCACCTTTTTCTCTTCTTATAAGGATCACTGGCTTGTAGAGTACCCCAAATGCCACTAGATGGTGAATAAATCAGGACTCTGCTCTCTACGAACCCCACCTTCTTCATCTGGGCACCTGGCTCAAGGTTGGTCACACAGGGGTGAGTGACAAGCCTGGCATCAGCCCAGCAGTCTCACCCAGGCCCAGCCACTTCCCTGGCCCCTGTACACCCTTCGAGCATCTATGCCCACAGTTTGCCATTTTGCTCTTTCTGTGAATGTCCCCTAGGTCATTTTGGTGACCCTGTGATGGTCTCCGGCTGACACAGCCCCTGTTTGTGGGGATGGTGGCTGACTTGGCTGCGTTGGTGTATTTGGGATCTCCAGGCTGAACTATGTTTATCTCTCAACCAATTAACTCTCGATAAGCAGGGAAAGATTACATTAGGACCATTTCCTTTAAAACAGAGTCTCATGTTCCAAACAAATGAAAAATACTCTCAAAAACATTTCAATACGGCTATATTTTTTCTGAGATGGAGAGTAATTGATTGTAACAATTCAGGATTCCTACTGAAGCCTCATCATTTGAATCAAAATGGTTAATTATTTCAGAGTTACTTTCCTTTTAAAGAATACATATGTGTCCATTAGGCACAGTGTCTAGGGCCAGGGCAATACTATTAAGGGGTCCCATGAAGGTATTAAAATTTCTTTTAAGATCAGAAGAAATAGTTTTAGGATTAAAGACTGTATTCATCTTTACACCAATGCACCCTTAAAGTATAAAAATTTTAAATTTTTATAAAATTGAAATAAATTTAGGTAATGACCAATGTTACGAGCTTTGCCTTTCTCAGGTATTTGGACTGTAGAGGTTGCTATAGGTTCTTGGCCCACATCCCCTCGGCTTTTATTATTTCCTTGAACTCTCTGTACATGTGGCAAGTTGGAAGTGCTGGGAGATTAATGTCTCCTGGTAGAAACTCTCAAGCAATGACAAACGAGAGGTTGATGGATAAACACCCAGTTTCCTCTTTGTCCCTCAGGGTTCCCTAGGTGGGATTAAATTCTAGTCGCCAGTGACAATTTCCTTGACAACGCGCCTTTTATTGTCTGTCTCCCTCCCCCACTCCACACATGTTTTGGAGGATGGCGGTCCAGATAAACTATTTGCTCCTGAATCCTTGCCTCAGGATCTGTTTCCAGGGGGCTCATATAAGGCACTGATGTTCTTACCATCTCTCCCTACCCCATATATAAGTATCTATTCCTTATAGGTTTCTGTGATTTTCTTTTCTTTTTTAAAAATGGAAATGTGTTTGACATATAGCATTGTGTAAGTTTAAGGTGTACAGCATGTTATTTGATACTTTCATATGCTGTGGTATGCTGTTATAGCAATAACTGGCACTCTGTCAGGTCACAAAATGATCGTCTCTTTTGTGTGGTGGGATAATTACGATCCAGTCTCTTAGCAAGTTAGATCACTATAATACAAGACTGTTGTCTACATTCGCTCTGCTGGGCCTTATTTATCTACTGGCTGCAAGCTTGTATCCTCAAACCTCACCTCTCCTTGTCCTCCACGCTCCAGCCCCTGGCAACCACCATTTTACTCTGTTTTTATGAGGTTAACTCTTTCAGAGTCCACATATGAGTGAGATCATATGGTATTTGTCTTTTTCTGTCTGACTCACTTCCCTTAGAATAGTACCCTTAAGGTCCACCCGTGTTGTTGCAAATGGCAGGATTTCAGTCTTTCTCATGGCTGAGTAATATTCCACCGTGTATCACCACACCTCCGTTATCCACTCATCTGTTGACAGGCACTTAGGTTGTTTCCAGATCTATGATTTTCTTGCTATTAAAGAGACGCTTGCTGGGTGGTATTTGGAAAACAAGTGACATCATTTCTTTTGTTTTCTTTTATGTATTTTCCATCATGATTTATCCCCCCTCTGCTCTCTTCCACCCCCACCCCCTGCCACTTGACATCATTTCTGAGCCTCTCTCTTCTTTTTTTGTAAACCAGTGATGCCTGGCAGACCCTTAGTAACTTGTTCTATCGCACTTACTCTGTCCTTTCTTCTCAGACTCCTAAAAAGCAGTGGGAAAATGTCACCTGGCTGGTGACAGAGTTTGTGCTGGTGGGTTTCTCCAACCACCCAGACCTGAGGGCCACCCTCTTCACGCTGTTCTTCCTCATGTACCTGGTCACCCTCGGTGGCAACGTCACCATCATCACCATTATCCATGCAGATCGGACCCTTCACACGCCCATGTACTGCTTCCTGGCGGCGCTGTCCCTCTCGGAGACCTGCTACACGCTGGTCACCATCCCTAACATGCTGGCTCACCTGCTGGCGGAGAGCCGCTCCATCTCCATCGCCGGCTGTCGGGCTCAGATGCTCCTCTTCCTGGGCCTGGGTTGCAGCCACTGCTTCCTGCTCACCCTGATGGGCTACGACCGCTACGTGGCCATCTGCTGTCCCCTGCGCTACTCGGTGATCATGAGACCCAGCGTGTGCCTCTGCCTGGGAGCCCTGGTCTTCGGCTGGGGCTTCTCAGTGGCCTTGATCGAGACCAGCATGATCTTCTCCTCGCCCTTCTGCGGCAGCAACCGCGTGGAGCACTTTTTCTGCGATATCGGCCCGGTCCTGAAGCTCAGCTGCGCCGCGAGCGCGGGCAGGGCCCTGGCCATCTTCTTCCTCAGCGTCCTGGTGGTGCTGGTCTCCTTCCTCCTCATTGTCCTCTCCTACGCCCTCATCGCGGCCGCGGTGGCCAGGATGCGGTCGGCGGCCGGGCGCCGCAAGGCCGCCTCCACCTGCGCCGCGCACCTCACCGTGGTCCTCGTGCACTTCGGCTGCGCCTCCATCGTCTACCTGCGCCCCGACTCGGGGGGGCACCCCGACCGGGACCGCCTGGTGGCTGTCTTCTACACGGTGGTCACGCCGCTGCTCAACCCCGTGGTGTACACTCTGCGCAACAAGGAGGTGAGGGTGGCGCTGAGGAGGACCCTGGCGCGAAGCCGCGGGGCTCGCAAGTGAGCGCTCGTCCTGCGTCCCCGCCCCGCATTTCCGCGGTCGCGCGCCCCGCCCGACGCTGCTTCCCCACCTGGAAAACGGGGGCCGCTCCCGGGAACTGAGCTGCAACAGCCTATTGAATGAGTGCCTGCGACCTTGCAGGACGCCCTAAAGGCTGCCTTTTCCTCCCGTCGCGATCGCCTTGGCTTTGGGGCCGGGGGGAGGGGCCGCGAGCCGCCTGCAGTGCAGCTTGGCCACCAGTGGGGGCGCCGCTGACCCGGCCCGGCCGCGACGGGCAGGGGAGGCAGGGACTCGGTCAGCGGTGAGCAGGGCCTCGGCCTGGGGCCAGCATCCCTTTATCTTGTCTCATCCGGAACTTTTCCTACTTTTTTGGGATGTGTGTGTGTGTGTGGCTGTTTGTCACCAACCCAAGGCTGCCTTTTTTAAAATTAAAAAAAAAAAAATCTCTTTATTGATTTCAGAGAGAGGAAAGGAGAGGGAGAGAGAGAGAGAGAGAAACATCAATGGTGAGAGAGTCATTGATCGGCTGCAGCCCGCAACCCGGGCATGTGCCCTGATCGGGAATCGAACCCCGATCACCTGGATCCTAGGTCGATGCTCAACCGCTGAGCCACGCCCGGCCGGGCCCAAGGCTGCCTTTATTTTTCCTGCAGGGTTGTGCCCCTAACTGCGGCTGTTTTCACGATTATCCTCGGCTCTCTTCCCTTTGGATCATTTATTCTTTTGGTGCATGACGGGAGAAAAGGAAAGAAGGGGGAATTTAAAACATTTTATTGTGGTAAGATATAGACAACATAAAATTTGTTGTATTAACCTTTTTTTTTAGTGTACCATTCAGTGGCATTAATCGCATTCACAGTTTAGCGCAACCATCACCAGGGTCTATTTCCCAAACTTTTTTCCATCTTAAACTGAAACGCTGTGTCCATTAAGCAATGATTCCCCATTTCCCCCTCCCCTCGGTCTCTAATCTACTCTCTGTTACTATAAAATTTGCCATTCTAAAGGTATTTCATGTAAGCGGAATCATTTAATACATGGCGATTTGCATCTGGCTTCTCTCACTCAGCTGAAACAGTTTGCCTTCCCATCCCTCCCCTTGCGACTATCCAGATGCTAAAGACGGAGGGGCAAGATTTAAAAACTTATAGGGAGTAAAGATGGCTCATTTTCTTTCCATATCTAGCTTTGTCCTCTGGGAGACTCCTCATTGTCCTCTGTCCCCATGGCCTCTACTGAAACTTTCTCAGCTCATTTCCCGCTGGTACAATTTTGGGGGAATTGGGTGGTTCTAGAATACAATTAGTCAGGAATAGTACATGAATGTCATGTAGGGAAACATGGGTTGTAGTGTTCCTTTAGTGTGGCTTGGCCACCTTAACTCCCTCTTTCGGAAAACAGAATTAAAGAAAAAGTTTTATTGATTTTTTAGGGAGAGAAGGGAGGGGGAGAGAGACATTGATGTGAGAGAAACATAGATCGGTTGCCTCCTGTAGGCACTCGAGCCAGGGGTTTAACCCACAGCCTGGGCGTGTGCCCTGCCCAGGAATTGAACTGGTGACCTTTCCGTGCATAAGACTATGCCAAACCAACTGAGCCACACCAGCCAGGGCAACAGAATTTGACACTTGTTTGTGTTAGGATAGGGCTTTCATTCTATCTCTTTCCTGGGGGAAGCATTGGCAAAATTAAACAAAGAATGACTGTTGGCAAAATGATGAATTAAAAGTTATGTTATCACTTCTATCAGGATGGTTAGTACAAAACCCCCAGAAAATAACAACTGTTGGCAGAGATATGGAGAAACTGGAACACTTGTGCACTGTTGGTGGGAATATAAAATGGTGCAGCTGCTGTTGGAGAACGTTATGGTGGCTCGTTAAAAAATAAAAAAATAGAACTACTATCTGATGTAGCAATTCAACTTCTGGATATACATGCAAAATAATTGAAAACAGGGTTTCGAAGACATGTTGTGCACCCATGGTAATAGCAGTATCACTCACAATGGCCAAAAGCTGGAAGCAACCCAAGTGTTCATCAATGGGTGAATAGATAAGCAATGTGTGGATATACATACAATTAAATATAATTCAGCTTTAAAAAGGAAAGAAATTTTGACACATGCTATAATGTGGATGAACCTAGAGGACATTATACTAAATAAAATAAGCCAGACACAAAGTCACACAATATCCATGCACCCCTCCTTCTAATACATACAGTACCCCACTCCAGGGACTATAGCCTGAAGAGTCATCCATTCACTGCATCCAGTTTGGAATGTAAGAGCTGTCCTTCAAGCCCTGGGAAGGCCTCTCATGGTCTGGCGACCTACAAGCTTAAAAAAAATTTCTGATCTCCCTGCTGGGTGGCTCAGTTGGTTGGAGTGCTGTCCCATACATCAAAAGGTTGCCGGTTCCATTCCCAGTCAGGACACATGCCCGGGTTTTGGGCTTGATCCCTGCAGGAGGGGGCATGCAGGAGGCAGCTGATTGATGTGATTGATGTTTTGCTCTCCTATCAATGTGTTGTTGTTGTTTTCTCTCTCTCTCCCTCAAAACAAAAAAAATTCAATAAAACAATGTTGACCATCTTAACCATTTTAAGTGCCATTAAATACATTTACGTGGTTGAGCAACCATCACCGCTATCCATCTTCAGAACTTATTTACCTGCATCTTAGCAGGATCTTAGCAGCTTTCCAATTTACAAACATATTATTAACTATAGTCTCCATGCTGTACATTACACCCCCAGGATTTATTTATTTTACAACTGTAAGTTTGTACCTTTTGACCACCTTCACCCTCATCCCCTTCTTCCCCTTCCTCTGACAACCACAAATCTGTTCTCTGAGCATAATTATTTTACAATTCATCCAAGTTGTGTGTTTCAATAGTTTATTCCTTGTAGGGGAGGAAGAAACTTTCCTCTACCCTTAAGGTTCTTTCAGCAGGTCTAATAATCAAATAGACAGGAGACAGATTAGCAAGAGAAAATGACCAAATTAATTACATACATATTTATGGGAACCCTTCATACATGAGAGGCTCAAAGACATAAAGGGAAACTGAAGCATATTTGACATTCTGAGCTAAGGATAACATAAGGCACTTTGTGGCTTCAGAGGGAAGGAAGGTCATAGCAGGATGTTAAGGAACAGATGTTCAGTAATTAGAAGTTTGCCCTGCCCTATAGATAGGCCAAAAAAGGTTATTTCTGATAATCTCTTATTATGGGCAAGGTCCTTAATTCAAATCCTTCTAGGTAGGTAGGGCAGAAATTTCTCTTGAGCCTGCAGGGTCCTGGTTGCCGTTAGCTCAAAACAATCCACATACCACGGAGGCACATCTTGTGGTGGCTCCTGAACCTACATGTTTTATTGTTGAGCAGTGTTCCATGGTGAAGATGGACCACAGTGTGTTTAACCATTCACCTATGGGAGGATATTTTGATTTTTCTAGTTTTTGGCTGTTACAAATAAGGCTCCTATGAACAATCGTGTGCATGTTTTGTGTGACTTAGTCTGGTCAAAATCCTTTCTGGCTTCCCAACTCACTTAGAATGAAATCCGATGTAAGCACAAGGGGATCTGGGTGGGCCCCAAACACTACACCCTGTAGGCATGGAGAAGCCATATGGTTGAAACATGGTACCCATTCTTGAGGTGCTCCCACTATGGGAGCCCAGGCAGTACTGCCTGAGTTCACTTTCTGCCTCTTTCACTTACAAGCTGTGTGACCTTGGGCAAGTTCCTTAACCTCTCTGTGTTTCCTCATCTGTAAAATAGGATAATGATAATACATCTCCCTTACAGGGTGTTGTGAAAATTAAATGAGTTAATATGTCAAAAGTGTGTGGAACAGCTCTTGCACATAAGTACTTGACAGAAAATAATGATCACTATTTCATTATTGGCTTTAGGAGTTTAATTAGGCCTAGAAGCCCCTTCTAAGAAGTTTGCATTTTATCCTGTTAATTATAGGCAGGGAGAGTGGGGTTAAGCTGGTAGGTGAGAAACAGAAAGAAGAGGGGACCCGTTTGGAGACTGTTGGAATAATCCAGAACAGCTCTCAGGGTGTGTGTGTGGGAAAAGCCTGTTTAGAGTGGATTCAAGAAGGTAAGTAGGAGGGCTCAGGTGGACAGCAAGTGGAGGAATTTCGCTAAAAATAGGAGCAAAGGGACAGCGACATGTAGAGAATGTGGGGCCAAAGGAGTTTTTTAAAAAAAATTTTTTTCTTTCTTTTGTTGTGAAAATTTTTTTAATGAGTTAAATTAAAATCTAGTAATGATTCAGTGGAAGATAAAATTAACGATGGAGTGTAATCCTTAGAGGAAAATCCCCAAAGTTGACACGGGATAGAAGCCAGTGTAAAAATGGCAGGATTTGTCTTGGACAGAAGCAGGACGCTCGGTACCAGAATTACTCCCCCATTACTGATGCGGCGATCATTTTCCCGAGGCCAAACCGCTGGAATACGGTGGAACACGGGCTAGAACGAGGGGCCACCCGGCTTTAGAGGGTCGGTTCCCCAGCACTTGGAGCAGAGAAACCCCAAGAAGTGGGGTGGGGCCAACAGCGGAGGCGGGCCTACGGGAGGGGGCGGGGCCCGCCTTTGCCTGGGTGCGGTACCCTAGGAGGCGGGACCTGATGCCAGAACGAGGGGCGGGACGTGTTTGGGAAGAGGCCTCGGGTGGTGGACTCCGGGCAGCGGGCCCGTGACCTTCCAGGCCCCGCCAACCTGAAGCGGTTAGGCCACAGGGCTGGGCTCGGAAGGCCCGAAAAAGGGCCTGCAATGTGGGGCCAATGGGAGAGCACGGAAGGTGGGCCCGAGAGGGTCTTGGCAAATGGCAGACGCCGATAGGCGTGGCCTCCTGTACAGAAGAGCGTGAAGCTTGCAGTGTGAGCCAATGAAAGGAGAGAAAAGGCGGGGCCTGTGCTCGAGGCGGCCAGTAGAGACAGAGGTCTTAAAGGAGCTGCTAGTGCACAGGAGCGTGGCCTCGGCTCTGCGCACGCGCAAGGGGCCAGACTGTAGGGTGCTCCGGGGCAGTGTAGGCGAAAGGAGCGCGGCCGTGCCCTTGGTCAAGTGATAAGAAGGTGCGCGGAATTCCTCTGGAGTCAGCGCCATTTCTTGTAGGTAAAGGTTGAAGTGTCCCGGGTGTCGAGGAAACAACCTGGTGTGACCTAACCTCGGGATCGGGGTCGGGCTAGGGCTTCGGCGCTCTCTTGGGGGTGGGTCTCGCTTGAGGAGAGGGGTCGCGCCCACCAACCTGGGGCGTGTCCTCATCACTCTTGGTGACGTAGACGGGGGGGCTCTCCACTGGGGCTGACATTCGGCATCTTGACGTAAAAGAGGGGCGATCCATTGAGAAGCAGGTAAGCGGGAAAATAACTATTTTGAAGTCGCATTGACCTGTAGTCGCCTAGTCTGGGTGGTGGCGACATAAGGCTGGGAGCCCAGCGATGCAAGGGTTTCGGTCTGGATCCCCAGAGGCGTGGCCTGGCCCCTGAGGTGCATAGCTTTGGAACGAGCTTTGCAGCGTAAGGGGCGTGGCCATGCAGAAACTCCGGGGAAGAGGCGTGGCCCAGATCCGTGTGGGAGAGGGGCGTGCCTTCCGGATAATTTATCTTTGAGTCCAGGCACTGGAACTGCTCTTTTTCCTTTAGGTGTCACCTTATGGAGGTCTCCGCGGCCGCCGCCCCTGCGGGGAACTTCTTCCCCTCCTTCCTACTCCTGGTCTGCGGGACGCTGGTGGCTGCAGTGCTGGGTGCCGCGCATCGCCTGGGGCTCTTATATCGTTTGACGCACAAGGTGCGGGGCCACCTATGGGAGGCGAGCTGGGGGCAACCAAAGGAGGGCCGAGCTCCCTGCTCGAGGGGCTGTCAGGAGATTCTTTCCAGGGCCCTACCCCTATTGCCAAGCACATGAGCCTTGGAATTTGCCTTGTAAGAGATAATAGGGCCCCTCTGGGCGTGGCTCACAGGTTGAGCATGGACCTATGATCCAGGAGATGGTGGTTCCATTCTTGGTCAGGGCACATGCCTGGGTTTCGGGCTCGATCTCCAGTAGGGGCCTTGCAGGAGGCAGCGGATCAATGACTCATCATTGGTGTTTCTGTCTCTCTCCCTCTCCGAAATCAATAAAGATGCATATATATGTATATATATGTATATATGTAAAAGAGATAATGGGGAAGCTACAGCAGCCAGGGCACTCAACACCCCATGCACCTCCTTCCCCAGGGGGCTTGAACCCTTTTCACAGACCACAGTGGTGTCAGTGCTACTGCTAGGGAGACAAGCACCAGAGATAGTTGCTCCCTGCTGAGCTGTGACAATTGCTCTCTGCTGAGCTCAGTGTTTCAGAGGGATTATCTCATATACGCAACATGTTCCTGAATAGATGCCCTTGTTTCTGTCTGCATTTTCCTCAGAGAAAACTGAGGCTCAGAGAGGTTGTGTGGTAGCTTGCTTCAGATGACCTCTTTGGGGAAAAGCTGACCCTGCAGACCTGGCTCTGAACTACTTGGCTCCTCTCTTAGAAATTTACCCCTTCCCCAGATCCATTCCCCAGCTTTTCCTCTCCTAGCCTGGAGCAACTTTGACCTATTTTCAGTCTTTCCTCTTTTAGACAGAAGCAGCGCCACTGGCCTTGAGGACTTGGGGAGCTTTAAGGCAAAGTCCTCTGGTGTTTGGGACTGTGTGGAATCTGGGGCTGGGAGGCTGCTCCCACTGCCAGGCATTTGATGGTGGGCAGCCCATCAGCTGGGCCTGGCCCAGTGAATGGGAGGGAACCTGGTAGGTTGGAGTCAACAGTCAGGCTACCAGGCCCTGATATTTGAGGGCAGACAGTTCTGGAGTCATAGCTGGTAACTCTTGCCTTGTGCTGTTGGCTGTTGGCCACACTTCTTCCCTGGGTGCTGTAGATCCACCTTCCCCCTCTCTCCCTGATTTTCCCACCATCCCTGGGCTGACAGTGTAGAGCAGGGTGCTTAACAGTGTTGATTTTATGGGACTTTGAATCTTGCTTGTGCAAGTCTTGGTCCCCTTAGCTGAAAAAGGATATATAGTTAACCCTTGACTAACATGGGTCCACTTATGTGCAGATTTTTTCAATAAATAACAGAATACAGTAAGTATATTTTTTCTTATAATTTTCTTAATAATGTCATTTTTTCCCTAGCTTACTTTATTGTAAGAATACAGTATATTCTGCATTTAACCCACAAAATATGTGTTAACCCACAAAATATGTGTTAATCAACTGCTTATATTATCGATAAGACTTCCAGTGAATAGGCTATTAGTAGTTAAGTTTTGGGGGAGTCAAAAGTTATCCGTGAATTTTTGATTGTGTGGGGCTTGGGACCTCTAACCCCTGTGTTGTTCAGGATCAACTGTAATGACATGAGGATCTGGTAAAATGATGTGCCTTCCCCAGCCCTCTGACCCTGCTCCCTCTCTCCTTCCTGGATGTGGGAGATCACACCTCTTCCCACCTGCCCTGGTACCCTTGCCCTGGTTCTTGACAGTCTTGCTCTTCTGCTTCATGGACTCAGGTGGACAAGGTGAGCATCCGGCATGGTGGGGAGAGCGTGGCGGTCGTGCTGAGGGCTCATGGTGTGAGGTTCCTCTTCACACTGGTTGGTGGGCATATTTCCCCGCTGCTGGTGGCCTGTGAGAAGCTGGGCATCCGTGTGGTGGACACACGCCATGAAGTCACGGCCGTGTTTGCTGCTGATGCTGTGGCCCGCCTGACCGGTGAGAGCAGAGTGGAGAGGGCTGGGGGCTGGGATGGGGGATCTTTGAGGGGCAGGGTTTTTTGGGGGGTGACCAGGAGGATGAGCATGGGTGCAGAGGGTGACAGGGTCTGTGTTCCAGGCACTGTGGGCGTGGTGGCAGTGACGGCAGGCCCTGGCCTCACCAACACAGTGACAGCAGTGAAGAATGCCCAGATAGCCCAGTCCCCAGTACTGCTTCTGGGTGGGGCCGCCAGTACTCTGCTGCAGGTGCCCTGTCCTCAGGAGGTGGTGGGGGCTCCAGAGAGGTTTAAAGGGCTCACATGGTAACTCCCCTCAACCCGTCTCCGCCAGAACCGGGGTGCACTCCAGGCCATTGATCAGATGTCCTTGTTCCGGCCACTCTGCAAGTTCTGTGCTTCTGTGCACAGGGTGCGGGACATCATTCCCACTCTGAGGACCGCAATGGCTGTTGCCCAGTCAGGGACCCCAGGTAGGTGTTAGAGGGCTGGGTAGTGGTCAGGTCCTAGGAC
Organism: Miniopterus schreibersii; assembly: GCF_964146895.1. NCBI lineage: Eukaryota > Metazoa > Chordata > Mammalia > Chiroptera > Miniopteridae > Miniopterus > Miniopterus schreibersii. The sequence goes on along the minus strand of NC_138105.1, from coordinate 72,163,690 downwards.
CTGGGGCTAGGGAGGCCTGGCAGGCTCAGTGTTCTCCCTGCTTCCCTAGGCCCAGTGTTTGTGGAGCTGCCCATTGATGTGCTGTATCCCTACTTCATGGTCCAGAAGGAGATGGTGCCAGCCAAGCCGCCCAAGGGCCTTATGGGTCGAGGAGTTTCTTGGTGCGTAGCCCCACCCCCACCATGCCCTCCTCCCTTCTCCTGCAACCTCTTGCTAGCACTTATCCCTCATTTGACCCATTCGTTGATTTGCACATCACTTGAGAGGAGCCATTCATGGGAAGAGCATTCCAGGTGGAGGGTATAGCATATGCAAAAGTCCTGAGGCAGGAACAAACTTAGTGGGTTGGGAAAGCAAGGTGGCCTGTGTGGCAGCAGCAGGTGAGCAAAGAGGAGAAGGGGCAGGGGCTGAGTTTAGAGCAGCTAGCATGGCCCACTGGGAGTGCCTGCAGTTTTACTTTTAATCTCAGCTCCGTTAAGAAGCATTGCAGGGCCTTAATCAGAGGTTTGGGATACCCTGCTTCAGGATTTTATTATGTTTCTTCTGGCTGTTGTTTGGAGAATGGACTGTGGTTGGGTAGAAGCTGGGAAACCAGGGAGGAGGTGTAGTTGTCCCCAGGATGAGAGGTGATGGTGGCCTGGATCTGGGTAGTGGCTGAGAGATACAGAGACATGGATGGATCACATTTGAGTGCCTGGAGAAAGGACAGTGGGTCCCTGCAGGCCCATGACATGGGCACAGCTCACTCTGGGGCTTTGAGTGGCAAGTGGCAGGATCTTGGAGAGAGCAGGGTAGTGGGGCTAGCTTGGGACAAGCCTGAAGGTTTTCTTAGAAGAGCTAAGGTGTTTGAGGGGCACTTCCTTCAGTTGAGCAGATAGGATGGGTTCCAGGTAGGGCACAGCTTGAGTAGGGGTATGCAAAAGGTCCATTTTTGGTCACCACTGAGGTAGGCCTGGCTGAAACAGCACAGGAGGAAGAAGAATCATCCCCCCCCTTTGCCTATCCTTGCCCCTGCTCCTTCCAGTCCTCCATATATTTAGTGAGTGCCACTGTGTGCTAGGTACCAGGATGGGCGTGGGTGACAGTGAACAAGACAGACAAGTTCCTGAACCCTGGGCATGGGAGATGTGCCTTGAGGTGCAGCTCAAGGAGTAGCAGTTTTACTCAATGTCTTTTATAACAACCCTTTGAATTAAGGTATTTTACTTAATGACTTGCATGAAGTCATCCAGTTTGTTAATGGCATACGAGAATTCAGCCTGGAGGAGCCTTTAGTGCTTTACCCACAGAGCTGTGTGCTATCTAATGAATGAAATAAAAGTCTAGAGACATGGGTTCAAATCCCAGGACGGCTGCTAAATAGCTGTGTTAACTTGAGCAAACGATTAAACCATTTCCCCCATTTTTGTTGAGCTATAATTGACAGGCAGCACTCTATAAGTTGAAGGTGTACAGCGTAATGATTTGACTTACATATAATGTGATTAAACCTTTCTTAACTTCAGCTTGCTCATCTGTAAAATGGATGTTGCCTGCTTTTCTCTCTAGATTAAGAGTCTATGAAGAATAAAATGAGATCGTTTTGATAGTGCAAATGCTGAAGTATAAAATAATTAATCATTATTATCTTAAATAAGAACAGGGCTGAGTCCAGTGTCATGTCAAATGTAAGGCAATGTGTCTCCTAGCCTTCCTGCAACGTGGTTAGGGAACCAGAAATAGAGAAGGGGGTTCAGAGGTCCTAACACATAGGAAGTGGTAAGTAACCATATCTGGGAGTCCGAATTTTTGTTTGTTTTTGTTAAACCTCACTGAGGATATTTTTTTTCATTGATTTTTAGAGAGAGTGAAAAGGAGGAAGGGGGAGAGAGAGAGAAACATTGATATGAGAGACACATTGATTGGTTACCTGGAAGGCAGAATTTTTAAGCAGAAAAATTGCCTTTTCTTTCAATGGTTCCTCCCTTGGCCTCTTCTCATTCTTTCCATCTTGACTCCAAAGAGAAACATAAGCTTCTGGTTCTGACTGCTTCCTGCCAACACCCATGTATCTGGTTTTGGCTGGACTGGGTGTTCTTGAGGGCAGAGCTGAGCAGGATTTATCTGTGTATCTTCAGAGCCCTGCATGGGGCTTTATGGAAAGTCAGGGCCCTGTGACCCAATGAGTAAGGAGACAGAGAAAGGGATGTCAGAAGCCAGTGAAAGAGGCAAGCGTACTGATGATGTTAATAGCTGCCACTGATGGAGGGTTTTGCAAAGTGCTTTATATCCTGAATGGATAGTTGACTGAACCATGGGAAGGAGGTTTCCTTTTACATTTTACAGTGTGGGATGCTCAGAAAGCTTAAGTCATTTGCCAAAAGTCACACAGTTAAGAAGCAGCAGAGCCACCTCTGCCTGACCCTGTTGCTGTGGCCCTGATCCTGGCACTCTATGCCTGTGACACTTGTTTCTGAGGGTCTGTATCAGGTTGGGGTGGTCATCAGAAGCTTCCAAGGGGAAACTGGCTGCTAGAGACTTGGCCACTGGGGTTTGTCTGGCTCTGGGCTATTGCTCGACCACCCCTGTGCCTGTCCCACTTCCCTCCTGGCCCTCTCCTCCTTCAGCTCCTGGAACCTCAGTAATGAATCCTGGTAACCACCCTTTCCTCTCTTCTTCGCAGGTACTTAGAGAATCACCTGGCCAATCTCTTTGCAGGAGCCTGGGAGCCTCGTCCTGAAGGGCCCCTGCCTCTGGACATCCCCCAGGCATCCCCCCAGCAGGTAAATTGTCTCTCTTCCCTGGCCAAGGACCCCACCTGGCAGGACAGCCTGTCCCTGAGTCAGCATTGGGGCTTTGATTTTGGAGGCTTATGGTGACTCAGGGTCGGCTCTTTGAGCCCCACCTCTTCCCCCAGGTTCAGCGCTGTGTGGAGATCTTGAGCCGGGCCAAAAGGCCCCTTGTGGTTCTGGGGAGCCAGGCCCTACTGCCCCCGACACCTGCAGACAAGCTTCGGTGAGAAGCCTTAGCCCTGCCTTTACTGTCACATTCCTGATCCCTGGTCCCCTGGTGCCCTGTGGGGATGGGCAGGCCCTTGGCCATACTTACCTCTGTTTACCTGGACCTGCAGGGCTGCCGTGGAGACCCTGGGTGTCCCCTGCTTCCTGGGTGGGATGGCACGAGGGTTGCTGGGCCGAAACCACCCCCTCCACATCCGGCAGAACCGAAGTGCCGCCCTGAAGAAGGCAGACGTTGTCCTCCTGGCAGGTGGGCCTCAGCCTCCTCACCCTTCCCTTTTCCTCTCTCCAGGATCTCCCTTGCCCTGTGATCCTGCCCCTACTATTCTGGTACTCACTGGCCCTACCCCTTCTCCTGGCAAGGGTTTTGAACAACTCTGAATTTGAAATTCAGGTGAACTCTTGCCAGGTTGCAGTTGTGTGCTGTGACTCAGCTTTGCCCAAAGGAGGACACACAGAGAGTGTGGAACTTTCTGCACAGCATTTGCATGTGTTATACAGTATTTATACTTTATACAGCATGTACACATACGGCATATACATTTTCACATAAAGTGTTCTGAAGTCTGCTGACACATAATACTTGTATCAGTTAGCTATTGCTGATAGCTATAACCATTCCCAAACTCAGTGCCTTAAAATGCAGTTATTATTTCTAGAGACCCATCTACAGGTAAGGTGGTAGTTTTTCTGCTTTTGGCAGGGCTCATTCAGGAGTCTGTGGTTGGGAGGCAAGAGGGCAGCTGTGCCAATCAGGCTGGGCTAGCTCAGATACTTGGGGGTTGGCTGGGGCTATAGCTGGGCTAGCATGGCCTCAGCTGGGATTCTGAGTTCTCACTCTTCCCTATATCTCCTCCTCCGTGTTCCTCACCATCCAGCAGGCTGGCCTGGGCTGGTTCACTTGGTGGAGGATGGGGAACATGTAGGGCTGGGGGAGCAAGTTTATTTTAAGAGAGGGAGAGTGGAAGTTGCAAGGCATATTGAAGGCTGGTCTCAGGAACGCATGCCAGCACTCCTGACACATTCTGCTGGCCAAAGCACATCCTGAGGCCAGCCCAGGATGGGCTGGGGAGCTACAAAGTCATTGCAGGTGGCATGGGTCCAGGGAGAGGTAAAGAACAGGTACCCTGCCCGGCCGGCGTGGCTCAGTGGTTGAGCATTGACCTATGATCCAGGAGATCACGGTTCAATTCCCAGTCAGGGTACATGCCCGGGTTGCGGGCTCGACCTCCCGTGGGGCGCATGCAGGAGGCAGCTGATTGATGACTCTCTCATCATTGATGTTTTTCTCTCTCCCTCTCCTTTCCTTTCTCTGAAATCAGTAAAGATATATTTTAAAAAAAAGAAAAAGAATGGGTACCCTTTTGTATTCAGTGTGCTCCAGTGGGTTAAGTTAGGTAATGGGCACCTCCCAGGACACTGGCCATCCATCCACTGTTCCCCTATCCCACCCCAGGAATTGTGTGTGACTTCCGCCTGTCCTATGGCCGTGTCCTCAGCCGAAGCAGCAAGATCATCATTGTCAACCGTAACCGGAAAGATATGTTGATCAACTCAGACATGTTCTGGAAGCCCCAGGAGGCTGTGCAGGGTGAGCCCCTAATGCCCCCCACACATGCTCCTTCTGGGCCCTCTCTTCCCGGCCTCTGCTGCAGCTACCTTGAGTTGGATTTTGGGTTCTGGACCTTGCCCTATGGGGTATATTTGGCTCTCAGACTGATGGTTGCTTCTTGACGGACAAATGTGGGTGTGTACCAGAGGGAAGGCCTGGGAATGTGCATGTGATCATGACCCCTGCTGCAAACCCTCTCATGCTGCCCGCTGCTGTTAGGACAGAGCGCTCACTCCTTGGCCCCTGAGGCCTCTGTCATTCTCTCATAACCTCCACCCCTCTTCAGTCCTCTCCCATGGCCTCTCTGTGCCCCACTTTGCTCATCGTTCCAAGGACATTGACTTCCCTGCAGTGTTGGTGACAGGGAACTCTGTGTTAAACAGAGAAGTGGCACTGTTGCATTCATATTTGGGAAGGTCTGCTGTAGCAGCTGGGTGGGCAGGGAGTTGGAAGGGCCAGGCGGTATCAAGGGGTCTGTTAAACAGGGTCAGGACAGAAATGACAAGGCCTGGTGATGGACAGGGAGGAGAAGCAGCTTCTCTGAGCCTCCAGGTGATCATTTCTGAATGCAGATGATGAAAAGTACATCATCACCAGCTTGTATATTTGTTCACAAGCACTCTGTGTGCCTGGGTTGTAGAGAGATGCTTGGCAGATAGAGGTGTTTTTAGTGAAAGAGAGGAAGGATTGATAGGACTGCCTGATCTGAGGCATGATGGGGGCAGGCGGCGTCACCCTGGCTGCCCTACCCTGATTCCAGCTGGCGCTGGGGTGCGTGTTCCCAGTTTGCCCAAGGAGCACCCCTGGCCTGCCTCCTTGCCTCCTGCTCCAATGCTACTGTTGGCTTCCTGCTGTCTTGGGGCCTCTTGTACTGGAAGGGCAGGAGGAGGCCACCTCTCTGCAGCTGTGCCCTCTTCCTTCCCCAGGAGATGTGGGCTCCTTTGTGTTGAAGCTGGTGGAGGGCCTTCAGGACCAGACATGGGCCTCAGACTGGGCAGAGGAGCTTCGGCAAGCCGACCAGCAGAAGGAGCAGTCCTTTCGGTGGGGGCTGGTGGACATGAAGGCTGAGGGGTTCCCAGCAGGGTCTGCTGCTGGTCCTGCTGACCTGCACTGCTCTATTGCAGGGAGAAGGCGGTGATGCCTGTAGCCCAACACCTGAACCCGGTGCGGGTGCTGCAGCTGGTGGAGGAAACTTTGCCCGACAACTCAATTCTGGTGGTGGATGGCGGGGACTTTGTGGGCACTGCTGCCCACCTGGTGCAGCCCCGTGGCCCCCTCTGCTGGCTTGATCCTGGTAAGGAAGGGCCTACACCTGGGGTAGCTTGTACCATTCAGTCCCCTTCACACCCACCTGCTCTTGGTTCTCCTAGGGGCCTTCGGGACTCTGGGAGTTGGTGCAGGATTTGCACTTGGGGCCAAACTGTGCCGGCCAGATGCTGAGGTGAGTCAGGGCACTGGAGGCATGAGGCTTGCTTCTCTTTGGGCCATGAACTATCCCAACCATGTCCTATACCACCTCAGGTCTGGTGCCTGTTTGGGGATGGAGCTTTTGGGTACAGCCTCATCGAATTTGACACCTTAGTCAGACATAAGGTAACTGGCTGCCCCAGGTGAAGCCTGGGGTTCTGGGAGATGTCATCGGGGCTGGGCTGGGCTGGGGACAGAGTTATTTCTGTCTGTCTCTGTGTCCTCTGGCTAGCCAAGCCTGGGGGCTGAATATTGTGGCCTGGCCTCCTCCTCTCCCTGCAGATCCCAGTGATGGCCTTGATAGGGAATGATGCTGGCTGGACCCAGATTTCTCGAGAGCAGGTGCCCTCTTTGGGCAGCAATGTGGCCTGTGGCCTGGCCTACACTGGTGAGGGGCCTGGCATGGGGGAGGCTATACCCAGCTTGGGCTTGGCTGGGTGTGTGTTCCTCTCTTGGGCTGGCTACATGGTTGGGCTGGGTCCTTGCCACATCTGACTTGACCTCCCTTTTCAGATTATCACAAAGCAGCCATAGGTCTGGGGGCCCAGGGCTTGCTGCTTTCACGGGAGAATGAGGATCAGGTGGCCAAGGTGCTTCGTGATGCCCAGCAACAGTGCCGAGATGGCCATCCAGTCGTGGTCAACGTCCTCATTGGGAGGACGGACTTCCGCGATGGCTCCATTGCTGTGTAGGGCCTCGTGGGTGCCTTCCTACCCCTGGACTGCCTGGCGGGCCTGGAGTCTCATCCTTGCCTCCCCTGGGCCTATCCCATGGGGCCAGTGACCCTACAATCCTCCCTGAGGTCAGGGAGGGGCTGGAGGGGTCAGGGTTCAGAAAGTCTCCCTGGAAGCACTGGCAAGCTCTGGGGCCTTTTTCTTGTGGTCCTAATTGTGCCCTTTCTCTCCTATTTTCTTACACACTGAATAAACCACCTCTGGTCCATGTGGGCCCAAGTACTCATCCCAGAACCTGTGCATATTGATTTATTGTTCACAAAGATGGAAGCGAGGGGAATGAGGGGTACACAGGAGGGGACCCTACTCTCCCACTGGAACTCTAGGACTCACTGAGGCACCAGTACTGGGGATTTCAGGGTGCCCAGCATTGGGAACCCTTTCCCCATGCTGTGGTCCCTGAAAGAGCCCCACACTCCTGCTCCAGACATGTCCATACACACTCATCCTCACACACAGACACACACGCACGGAGGCAATAAATATGTTCCGTACCGAAGTGCCCCCAGCCTGACACTTCAGGTGGGGCCCCTCCAAAAGGGAGGTCTTCTAAGTGCTCAATTTTTTCAGGGATGCTGAGGAAGAGTTGGGGAGGGGAAGGGCCAACGTCTACTTATCTCCATTTGCTGGTTTAAGGCAATTGTGGGGTTTTCCCTGGGAGAGAGTGGGGAAGCCAGTTGTTTTTCTATAAGCCCCAGGCTGCCCTATCCAGCTGGAGCTGAGGCAGGGGCTGCCCTTGGCCCCACCCCAAATAGTGCCTCCTCATAGTCCTTGGACCCTCTAAGGGAGGGAGAAGCAGTGTGCAGTGCTTAAAGCTAATACTGATTTGGTTGGCAGCAGCAAGAGGATTGACTGGGGGGCGTTTAACCATCCCAGGGTGATGCTCACATTAACTGGTGTTTTCTTGGCCAAGGGGAGGCAAGACAGGCCAGCCAGCCCAGCAAGCGGGAAAAGATGGTACTCAGAAAAGATGGCCACAACTGCTGGTCCCTAAAATCCCCAGTCCCTGGCCTTTGCAACCAGTACCCAAATAATTTAGCGCTGGAAACGAGAAATAAAATCCCAGCACTTGGCTGGCTGGTCGCTAGGCAGCTCCCCAGCAATCAGGAGCTAGGCGGAAAGACAGGTCTGGTCCCTTTCCCTGGCTAGGGCACTGCCTTAGCAACCAGGAGCCCGGCCCTTAGTAACCGGGGTCCCGCCCCGCCCGGCTCAGAGGCACACGTTGATCTGTTTGGAAAGTTCTCTCTCTAGGTCTAGGATGAGGGCATCAAAGTCTTTGAGGTTCAGGTGCGGGTTGAAGGGTGCCTCGAAATCATCCTCGAAGTCGGTGGCACCCGTTCGCTCGCCTGTCTCCTCGTCCTCGTCTTCGCTGTCGCTGCCCGTCACGTGGTCGTAGTCGGGCCCGGAAAGGTAGTCGCGCTCGCAGGGCAAAAAGTCTCCCCCGCAAACGCTCCAGTCGCCGGCGTAGCGGTTGCTCGGGGGGCTCTCGGGACCACCCCGGCCACGGGGCCGAGTCACTACTTCGGGAGCTGCTAGCGGCAAGTGTAGCGGAGGCTGTCGTTTGGGCCGCAGGTCCGGGGCCAGGTCCGGGGCCTCCGAGGACCTGCGGGGATCTGCAGGAGGAGAGGGAGGGCTTTTGATGACACTACTTATAAAGGTAGCAGCCAGGCCTCTAATTGGCTGTTTAGGTAACAAGGCCGGTCACGATATCATTGGCTGAGCTGGTTGCTTAGGCAACTGGTCTGATTGGCATGTTAAGAAGCAGCGTCAAGCGTGGATTGGCTGTATCTGAACTGGTTGCTGAGGCAACCATGTACAGGTTTACTCTGACTAGGGGGCGTGGCTTGTTTGAAGCCTGAGAATCTGATTGGCTTCCAGAAAAAGCGTTGAGCGGCGGCCTGGCTTGGATTGGCGGCGTGAGCCGGGGGCGGACTCACCTGGCCAGGCCTGCAGCAGGTAGTGCAGAACTTCGATGTGGCGCTTGAAGTCCACTGTGTTGGCAAGGCCCGGGCCAGAGCTGCGGATGCGGGGCCTGCTGGGGTCCTGGCGCGCCGGCAGCAGCACAGGACCGAAGCACACGGCCAGGTTCTGCGCGGTCATGCGGTTGTGGGCGTGGAAGGAGGAGACGAGGCGCAGGTGGTCCAGGAGACGCATCAGCGTGGCCTGAGGAAAGAGGGTTGGGAGGGCATGAGGGAGACTAAGGCGGCTCAGAATGGGAACACTGAGGTTCTACTAGCTGGGAGATAACCTAGCTAAGACTTAACCATTAGGTATTAGTATTATGATCCCATTTGGCTGGAGAGGAGACCAAAGGTAACAGCTTTGGAATGGCAAAGCTTGGACTTGAACCCATTCCTCTCTGTGTTAGGCAGGGTTGATATTAATCCTATTTTATAGATGAGGGTTTTGAGGCACAGAGAGGACCCGGACTTGTCCAGGATCTGGACTTGTCCAGGATCCTATAACCAGGAACTTCCCTTGTGGGAGGTTGACAGACCTGTATTTAGAATTTGTGTTTTTGAAATATCCTAGCTGTGCAACCTTGGGTAGCTCACTCAATTGCTTTGGGCCTCAGTTTCCACTTTTATGAAGTGGGGATACTAATAGCACCTACTTTCTGGTGCCACAAGCTTGTGGCCATTACCAGCCCAGGCATGGGTGAAATATTCTACTAATGTCAGCCCACTCCCTGTCCTACCCATTCCCACCTGGGCCCAACTCACCCTCTCCACATCTGGCAGGCAGCTGAGGAGCCCACGGGTACCTTCAGCACTGGGGGGAGCCCTGCTTGGGGGCCCTCGGGCCATGGCTTCCAGCACCACTTGATAGAGGGGCTGGGTGATGAGTGGTGTGGGTAATTCCCGAAGATAATCCTTGAGGATGCCTGTGGATACAGGGCCCACTCAGGTCAGGGCAACCCTGGCTTCTGGTGCTGGAGGGGTCAGTTGGGGCTGAGAGGGGGGAAGGAGGAGGAGGACAGGTGCAGGAAGGTGAAAACAAGGTCAGACAGAAGACGTGAGGTCCCAGAGGGGCCACAGGGACATGAGGTCCCAGAGGGGCCACAGGGACTGCCATGAGGTGAGGGTTGAATGAGTAGCTGGTGTGGGAGGGAAGAGGCATGCTGACCAGTGATGACATTGATATCAGGATACAGGTCCTCAGAGAGGCAGACAGCTGCACTGTCCCGTTCAAAGGCATCCCGAAGCTCTTTCTTCACAGCTGCTGAGCCACACAGACGGTATAGCCCCACTACCTGGGTGTGGGAGCAGAGAGGGGATTTTTTTTTGCTGGGGCCACAAACTGATCGGGGCCCAGTGGAGTGGGGGCTGGAGTTCTGGGCTAGGGTAGCAGTAGGCTGAGAAGTTGGGGGCTAGCTGTAGCCCCATTGGTTGCCTTCCTGCTCCTCTGACACCTGTCATGGGGTCCCTATCTGGCTGCGTGGACAACCTGGATCTGTAAACCCTATGCTTGGATCACTTGTCCTGGTACTCATATCCTTTGACTCAGGAACTTCTGACTCCTCCTCAGCTCACTTATCACCTCCTCTAGGATGCCTTCCCTGACTACCCCAACCAGCAGGTGAGGTCCTGCTTTAAGCTCTCCCAGCTTCTTCAGTCGTATCCCAACCACAGTTTTACATTTGTAAGTTATTATTGGAGTCATGTCTTTCTGCCATGAGACTCTGAACTCCAGAGGCCTGGGATCCTGTGTCACTAATTGGGTGGATGACCCATAGGTTTTGGGCTGAGTGCTATGGTCTAGGGCCTTGTCCAAGCTGGGACTAAAGGTAGGGTCAGGGGGAAGGCCTGGCCTCTGTACAGTGGGCATTCTGGGAAGGGAATCTGAGGTCTTGGGGCTAGCTGGGGTGTGGGGTAAGGGGCTTACCCGCAGCCCTCGGCGCTCGATCTGCCCAACACACTTCTGAATGATGAGGGGCACCTGGCCCGGGGGCTGCTCCCTTTCCACCAGCAGCTGCAGGGGCAGCCCAAAGACACGGGGCTCAGCTGTGTTGGGTGCTTCCTGCTGCTCCGACAGGGTCAGCTTGGCATACAACAGCCCCTGGGGTTCCAGGCGCACAGCCAGCTTCTGGGCCTGGCACCCTGAAGACACAAGGGGACTTGAATGGAGTCTGCCCCCACGGGCTCCTGTGCCCTGCCCTCCTACTCTAAGCCACACCCCCACACTGGGCTTAGTGCTCAGGGCACCCATACCCTACTCGATCCTCCCCCGCAGCCAAGCATCCTACCTCGGAACACCGTGGGCAGCAGCACAGTGCCCTGGGCACAGGGCCGGTGCCGCCGCACACAAGGGTCCCACACCAGCACCAGGGCTCGCAGCAGCCGGGCAGCTTCGAGTTCCAGGTGGAAGGTGTGGTCCAGCCGCAGGAAGTCTGGTCCTCCGCGCAGCGGCCCGGTTCGGGCCCTGGCCACCCCATCCACCTGGAGCAGGCAGCAAAGGTCTCTCGGGGTGGCCCCGGGAGCCGGCCTCAGCCCTCCCAGCCCGTACAGGTGCAGGCTGAGGCGGCCCCAGAGTGCGGCCGGGGGCGCCCGGGCTGATGGGCCCACCTCGTAGGGCTGGAAGGCGGTGGGCGACAAGGGCCCTGCTGGGCGTTCGGGTGAGTCACCATCACTGAGGTACCCGGCCAGCAGTCCCCGAGAGCCCCCGGCCACTGCTGCCCGCCCAGAGGTCCCTACGCTGCTGTCCAGGTGGTAACGGCTGATGACGGAGCCCGCGGGGGCGGCTCTTTCGCGCTCGCGGCCGGCCCGGGTGCCCCGCAGGCTCAGGCGGCGCCGCAGCTCCGGCAGCTTCCTCATTTTCATGGAGAGGCGCCTGGCGGGGCCTGGGGACTTAGTTCGGGAGGCTTTGGTTGGGGAGTTGGCAGGGGCCACACCTGTGGGAACAGCAGACCTCAAGGTTCCGCAACATGGGCTTGGAATGGGGCTAAGGCCTGTGGTCATCTTGGGGAGCGAGGGTGGGGGTTGGGTAAGGTTTGTGCTCACCTTGTGGGGCCACACCCTCCGGCTCCCCCAAGCCTGGCTGTGTCCTGGGGGTCTCAGGTGCCAGGGGTCTGGGGTCCTCCTCAGGGATGGGGTTGTACCAGATCTCACCTGCAGGCTCCCCACTGCCAGGTACCCCAGGCCCCAAACAGGCCTCATCTGGTGGCTTGGCCCCACCCAGCACCCATCTTCTGCTGCTGGGCTCCAGGCTCTGCAGGTAGGCACCTCGTGAGGGACTTCGAGATGCCTCAGGGCTGGGGGGGCCCTCTGCTCCAGCCTGGGGCTCTTCAAGGACCTGGGGCTCTGGCTCTGGAGGGCTGGGCTCCCGGCGCTGGGCTGGGTGGCCTGGCAGAGAGCAAGGGAGTAAGACCCACACCCCTGACTCCCCCAAAAGAGCAACCCCAGCCCAGACTCTTCCCCCAGCAGGGGCTGGAACATTTGTTTGGAGTGGGATCAGTTGCCAGCTTAGAGTCCACCCCATTTTTGTCCCTGAGGTCCCTAAGGCCCCTCTGCCTCCAGCCTCAAGGGTCCTCTGGCGGGGTTCTTCGTCCCTGGCTCTGCCTCTCCACCCCTCTCACTAGCCCAGGAATGGAGCCCTGCCCCATCCTGTCTCAATGGGTGGCTTGGGGCAAGTCACTCCCCATCTCTGAACCTCAGTGTTGTCCTATGACATGGGGGCATTCGATGCTCTTTCCAAGGGGGGCTTCAGGGAGCTAGGCATGGGGAGCACTTCCTAAGCCCCCATGTCATGGCCAAGCACACAGTGGACGCTGGCTTGCTTGCTCGAAAGACAGGAGCAGGCATGACAGCCAGCACAGGTTTCTCCTTTCCTGCAGCGTATCACCCCCCTCATCAAGCCTGTCGTCCCAACTCTGACCCTACCAGGAGTGGGCCATCTCAGTCCAGACCAGAACCCCATGGTCAGTGCCTTGGCGCCTCCCCTTTGCTCTGTCCTCCCCCCCCCCCCATCCCAGGCTGTTTCCTGTGTTGTTTGTGCGTGGGCACCCAGTCCCATCTCTCTACTCTGGGAATCTGGGAAGGGCTGGCGGGGAGGTCAGATCCAGGAGTCATCTGGCCTCCCTCCTTTAACTCCTTCCTTCCCCAGACTTCCTGTCCTAGGCAGCTCCCATTTCTTCAAGGTCTCATCTTGCTTGCCTGCAGATTCCCTCCTCCTGTCACCTCTGATTTCTACCCACAGAGACTCTCCCGGATCTCTATTAGGAGCATAGTCCTAAGAGCTGTTTAAGTCACTAACCCTGAGCAAATTACCCAAATGCTCTGTGCCTCAGTTTTCCCACCTGTATCAAGGGGACAGTTTTCTGGGACTGCTTAAGTGGATGCAGCCGCAGTCATTGGTTAATAGGTGGGATGAGGGGTGCCTACTATGATTGATGCTCCAGGTGTCTCCATCCTGCAGGAGGGCGCCCCGCATCTCCTATCCCGGGTCTCTAGGGTTCAGGATGCCCCTTGACCTGACTGGGCTCCAGTGCCCCAGCCTCCCAGCTCCTCCTCCCTCCCTCTCCAGGCGGTCCATATCGGCCCCATTTCCTGTCAGGGGCGAGGCCCCCTCCCGGGCCTCCTAAGGAGCCCGCGGCGCTGGCATCCCGGGCTAGGCGCACATAACGGTCCGCGCCCCTCTCCCCTCAGCCCCTTCCTTCCAGGACTCCCGCCCGTCCCCCGATCCCTCACCCCAGCCCGCAGCGGGCTCAGCAGGGCTCCCCTGTCCCCTCAGCAGACTCCTCTTGGGCCCCAGTACCCCCTGCAGGCCGGGCGGGGCTCGGCGCCCCCGCCTTCGCCCCCTGTTCCGCTCACCGCGCTCCTTGGAGTCCGACTTTTTCCGGGGAAGTTTCTCCCGGCCCCGCAGGCGGGAGAAGGTTTTCCTGAGCAGTGGCTCGGCCATGCTGCGGCCCCCGGCCGGGCCGAGCGCGAGCCTGGGTCCGGCCCTGGCCGCCCCCCGCCCGCCCCGCCCTGGCCGCGCCGCGCCGCCCGCCCCGCGCCCCGCGCCAGCAGGAAGCGCATTCCGGGAATGCTTGCCCAAACTTTTTTTTTCCCCTTCCCGCGGCCTGAGCGAGCGAGCGATGCTGGGAGTTGTAGTCGCCCAGGGCCAGGAGGGGAGGAAAGGGGGCTCTGGGCTGCCTGCCTGGGCTCCAGCTCCGACATCGTGGCACAGCCCAGGGCCCTCTTCCCCCCTCTCCGTGGTGGTTGCTAGTTGTCGTGGCTTTACCTCCAAAACGCATCCTGCACATATCTTCTCCCCGACCCCATCTTATGCTGCAACCTGTTGCAAGCCCTGGTATCACTCCTTTCCCCGGCACCCCTCTTCCTTAGTCTCCTGGATGCCACCCTAGTGCCTCCCTCCTCCATCTAATTCTACCCTCCTCCCCAATTCCGGTTACTGCTGCTGTTTAACTGATCCCTAAACTCAGTGGCGCAAAACAGCTGTTGTGTGATGCTCACAGATGCTGTGGGTCAGGGGTCGGGGCAGGGCAGAGCTGGCCCTGATTGCCTCTGCCCCTCAGTTAGAAAGTGTTTGAGGTGAACCATCTGGAGGCATGTTCACTTACAGGTCCTACAACTGATGCCAGTGATGGGCTGGGGCAGGCCTCTCCTCCCAGGAGGTGGGCAGGTTTCTCACACAGCCACCCACGGCTCCAAAAGTGAGCAAGGCAGAAGCTGTATTATCTTTCCTGACCCATCCACCCTCAGATGCCACACTGTGCCACTTCTGGCACCAGATTCAAAGGGAAGGGACTCAGACCCGCATCTCTCTCAGTGGGTGATGTGTCGAGGTGATCTTGTGCAAGAGGATGTGGGATGAAAGATATTATTGTGGTGGTCTTGGGAAATTTAACCCTCCTCACCCCTGCATTCCATGCTCCACACAGCACCAGAGTGACTTAAAAAGCTGAAATCAGATCAAGGTACATCTCTGCTGAACAGTCTTCTTATGACGTCTCACCCCACCTAGAATAAAATCCAGATCCCCACAAATAAAATCCAGTCCCAATTAAACTTCTGGTTGCATCTCCTTTGTTGTCCCCAGCACTCACCTCAGCCTCCTCTCTGGGACTCCTTCAAACATCCTGCCCCAGGCCCTTTGTACATGCAGTTTCCTCTGCCTCAGAAACCTTGGTTCTTCTGAAACTGCCTCTTTCTCATCTTTTAGTTCTGATGGCACCTCCTTGGGAGGCCCTCCTTGACAACCCACCACCATCCAGTCATGATCACACCACTGTATTTAATTTCTTTAAATATTTGCTTCAGCTTGAACTTAATAGCACCAGTAGTTTGTTCTAGTTTATCTGCGTCCTTGTTTAGACTGAGGGTCCACAAGATGCTTGTCTATCTTGTTCACTGCTGAATGTTCGGGTAGGAGATCAGGTGCCAGGTGATGGAGTTTTGGATAAGATGGGTGGCTAGAAGGCCTGGACAGAGAAAGTGTGTTTGCTTATAGTTGTGTTTATCCTACTTGGATTTCTTTGAACTTCTTGGATGTGTAGATTCATATATTTCATCAATGTTGGGAAATTTTTGGCCATTATTTCTTCAACTATGCTTCCTGTCCCTGTCTCTTCTCTCTTTCTGGGAGTCCTATTATATGTATATTGGTATGTTTGGTAGTGTCCCATAAGTCTCTGAGACTCTGTTTATTTTCCTTTATTATGTGCATTTGAGAAGAGTCAGACTGGAGAGGGATGGGATGTACCTCATCAGATCCCTGCCCAGATGTCTTTGGTGTAGCTGCTGTTAGTGGAGAGAGTGGTTGGGGGTCAGGACAACACCTCTTCACAAGTCCAGGGTAGGGGGTGCAGGACTAGGGTCCTGTTGGGGTACCTTAAAACCTCAGAGGAGCTGGAGGCCAGTGTGGGGGTGAGAGCCGCCCTTGGTCTCACCCATATCAAATCAAATAATTAAAAAGCAGCCACATGCCATATCAATATTTGTTATTTTTCTTGGTAAACCTTTTGGGAGAGTTTCTGTATTTTTTCTGTTGCATTTATTTGGCTACATGCAGCTCATATAACTCACAGTTGGCTATGGTTTTTTCCTCAGCAATCAGAAATTCTTGGTAAATGAGAACAAATGATCTACAAACTGTATATGATGAAATGGTTACAAATGTTAAACTTCACACTTTGTGACATTCCCACTATTATTCCTCTGGATTTTGGTAGTTGCTGTTTGGATTTTGGAGCCTGTGTATGTGTGTTTTCTTTCCCCCAAATGTTCTCACTGGCTGTGGGCCCGATGTGCTGTGCTTATGGTGCCTGATGGATAATTCAGCTCCCAGTCCATATGGGGATTTGTTGAAATAAGAAATGCAGGTAGAGGGGGCTGGCCAGGTTTGAGCAGAGCTCTGCACCTCTGTGGCAACAATGGGACTAGGTGGATAAGTACACCAGCTCCCTCACCCCTCATGTGGAGTGACTGAGGTGTATGTTCCATGCTGACCCCCAGAAGTCCCTATGGGATTAAGCTCCAGCTGTCCATAATGGAAACTTGCATATCAGTGTACTCTTGACCAACTTCATTTCCTTCCCAGCCTCACTTCTCCACCCCCCTTCCAGCATTTCCTGGATCACTTCCCAAATAAACTACTTGCACTTGAATCTTTATCTCAGGGTCAGACAGTCTCTCTAGGTCTCAGTTTCCTCCTTAGGCCAAAAGGAAGACTAACTCCCCCTGTTATCAAGGCTGTGGGGGTGGGTCATGAATCTGTGGGCTAAGTTCCCTGTCTGCCACCTCCCACAGTCCTTAGTTCCTGGGAAATGGAAGGTGGAGAAGGTTTTGGGGAGTAGGCCCCAGTTTCCACCCCCTGTTGTCATTCCCTGTCACCCTTGCACCTGAGGCTCACTTGCCTCTGGCATCTTCCAGGGCGAGGAGGTGAGTGCTGCAGAGGAGCCAGGGAAGAGGTAGCTGCCCAGAGATGTCTCCAGGGGCAGCACTGAGGAGCTGGAGGGAGAGAGGGTGGTCCAGTGACCTTGAGGCAGCCTCCCCAGGTGGGGTGTGGTCTCACTTGGGAGGCAGTAGGTGGGGTAGCATAGCTTAGCCAGAGCCTCCCAGTGGCCCTTGGCAAAGCCTGGCCAGGCAGCTGTGGAGCTGAAGCTGAGCTGCAGGGGCGATTACCAGTCACCCTTGAAGTGCCTTCCTTTGATCAGCTGCGGGCCTGCTGGGCTCTCCTGCTGGCCAGGCCCCTGACAGGCCCCAGGATGCATTCCGCAGCTGGCCGCCTGCAGCCGTACCAAGAGCTGCCCTGGTGTCAGGCTTGCAGGGACTGGGTGTGCTGGTGTGGCCATCAGAGCCTCCCAGATGCTGGTTTTTCCAGAGGTAAGAGAGACAGGTTGGAGAAGGGTGGCTAGTCAGGTGGGAACAAGTGGCCTAGGGTGGGCAGGGAGGCAGAGACCCCATGTTATTTCTCTGCTCTCCCTCCTCCCTCTCAAGTCTCTGGGCTCTCCTGCACATTCCAAACAATGGCTCTTGGGAGGTAGCCTCTAAGCTGTCTTTGTATACCTGGGGGCCATGCCAGAGAATTACGCTAATAGTGTGAGATTTAGTGGGTGCCTTGGGCCACACTATCAGTTTGACTTCTAGAGGGGCCAGAGACTGAGTAACTAAGGTGAGCCACATGGGTGGTCAGCCATGTCTATATGACTGTCATGGGCTGAATTGTGCCCCCCCCCCAATTCATATGTTGAAGTCCTAATCCCCCAGAACCTCAGAACATAAGTGTATTTGGAGAGATGGTCTTTAAACAGGTGATTTAATCAAAAAGCAGTCTTTAGGGTGGGCTCTAATCCAATATAACTGGTGTCCTTATATGAAGAGATTAGGACACAGACATGTGGTCACACAAGAGGGAAAATGATGTGAAGACACAAGGAGAAGGTGGCCATCTGCAAGTCAAGGAGAGACTCAGAAGCAACCAATCCTGCTGATGCCTTGAAGTCTGGAGACTTTCAGCCTCCAAAACTGTGAGGAAATAAATTTCTGTTGTTTAAGCTGCCCAGTCTGTGGTGTTTTGTTATGGAAGCTCTAGGGAACTGATACAGTGGCCAACCCCCAGTGAGAATCCCAGACACTAAGACTCAAGTAAGCTCCCCTGGTAGGCAGTACCTCACATGTATTGTTACACATCATTGCTGGGAGAATTAAGCACTGTCCACACAACTCTACAGGGAGGACAATTGAAGCTTGTACCTGGTCTGTCCTGTAATCCATCCCATGTGCCTTTTATCTTTGCTGATTTTAATCCATATGCTTTCCCTATAATAAACCATGAGTATAGCAACTTTGCTGATTCTATGAATCCTTCTAGTGAACCACTGAACCTGAGGGTGGTCTTGGGGACCTCCTGCTATACAGATTCGCAGAGATGGTAGTGTCTCCTCAAATCCCTGGCAAATATATACTTGGGAGTAGGAGCTCCCCCTCCAGGACCTTGGGTGCAAGTCTTACTGAGTCCTTCCTCATGCTTTGCCAGCAGCAGCTTCATAGTCACTTCCACCATCTAATTTACCTTTTGCTCCCCAGAGCTCCACATAGGGCAGGGCTTGAGCTGTTCCAAGCTGCAGCATGACTTTGGGAAAGTCACCCGCCTGGGAGGCCATCCAGTGTCATGATGGAGAGAGGAGAGTTCAGGTTTTGGGGTCACACTCAGCTGGATTGGAATCCTTCTGCCCCAATCCGGCATGTGGCCTTGTGATAGTCAGTTTCCCTCTCTGAGCTGTAGTGTCTGAATCTCCAAAATTGCTTTGAATCACCCAGTACAATCCCACGTGGAGAGAAAGAAGTATTATTGTACTCCAACACTGGCGAGGGTCACTCTGCTCCTTCAGATCTAGATAAATTGGGCCCAAACTCCTTCCAACACCCTCTCCGAGGTTTAGGAGAACCCCTCAATGGTTACTGTCTCATGGCCTCTGGTTACTGCTGAGTTACATAGTTCTACTATGAGCTTGCTGTTCCTGCTTCTCTCCTTGATTTCACCAAGGCTCTTGGGTGTGCAACAGGCTTTACTGAAGGCTGGGGAGTGGAGGAAGAATTTACATTACATACCACAGCCACTTCAACTTGACATCTCTGTTCCTACCCAGCCTCCCTGTCACCTCATCTGGCATCCTACATTCTTTCCATTATGCTGCCTCATTCATTCATTCATTCATGCATTCATTCATTCATTCATTCAACAAGTATATATTGTGAGTGGCCACTGTACTAAGTGTGAGGGCAAAATAAACAAGAGAACATGGTCTCAGCTCCCAGTTCTCAGTCAAGTGGGTGAAACAGACATTCATCAAATAATCACACAGATGACCATAAAATCACTGATGTGATGAGGAGAATGAGGGGATAGTGAGAATATTAGGGCGCATGATGTAGGTGAGGCAGGGAGGGGGTGAGGACAGTCTTCCCCAAGGAAGTGGGATTTGTGTTGAAATTGCAAAGTTGAGGTGGCATTAACTCTGGGAGGAAGTGAGGAAGCAGGAGCAGTATATGCAAAGGTCCTGTGGCACCACCTCCAAAGATCTATTTCTGCAGTATTTTTTACTTAAAAAAAGTTACATGTCATATTTTATCACTACGTTTTGGGAGAGAAGAGCACATAGAAGGTAGATATTAGTTGTGAATCTTTCTGAATCCTTTTAATGACTTCAATACATTTTTTCAATGGAACAGTAAAAACAGGACAATATTTCACTATATAAAAAATGATATAAAATTCAAGATTCAGTGTCTATGAAGTTTCATGGGTGCTCAGCCATGCCGATTCCTTGATGTATTATCTTTGTGGCTTCCACTCCATAACAGTAGAGCGGAGTCATTGTGACAGAAACTGTATGACCCATAAAGCTGATGATATTTATTCTCTGGCCCTTTACAGAAAAAGTGTTCTGACTTATAATCCATGACTCGCTATCACGTTGGTTCTGCAGCACACGCCCTCCCTCCGCATATCCCTGCTTAACCCTTACCATGTTCACCTCTACCCTGTGGACCAATCGGGGTGGTGAGGGCTGACTCCTGCCACCCTCCACAGCCCCCCTGCACACCCCACTCCCCTCTGAACAGCGGAAGCTTTGTCCCACCATGGGAACTTTGCACATGCTGTTCCCTCTCAAGGATGGATTACACCTGAAGGGTGTGGTACTGGGCCAGTTCACAGCTAGGATGTTTTTGAAAAGAGCTTTAGATCTATTTTGTAAAATGATACTATCGCCACCTGGTGGCCACTTCCTTAAACTGTAGCTGCAATTCTTAAAAGCGTTTGGAGTCACGGCCCTCTCCCGGAGCTCCGCAGGGGCTGAAAAAACGCTGAGATCCGGTGTTCCCATGACTCCGAACTGATGGCTATTTGGGTCTCAAATCTCTACAGCCCCCTTCTCTGTGATCCTCAAACCCCTGGAGGTTGTTGTTAAAATTATGGTTCAGCCCTGGCCCTTGTGGCTCGGTTGGAGCGTGGTCCTGTACACCAAGGGGCAGCAGGTAGGCGCCCTGTCAGGGGCACCCAGGTTGGATCCGCGCGCGCCTGCATGTTCTCTCTCTCTCTCTCTCTCTCTCTCTCTCTCTCTCTCTCTCTCTCTCTCTCTCTCTCTCTCTCTCTCTCTCTCTCCCCCCACCCCCTTCCCCTCTCTAAAATCAATAAATAAATACTATGATTCAGTGAGTGGTCTGCAGTAGTGTCTGAGCTTTCATTTCTAGCAAGCTCCCATGATGGTGATGCGTCTGATTCATGACCTACATGAGTACCAGGCTTTAGTTTTTCTGTAGAAAATGGGTCAACAAACTCAGTAAAGGGCCAGATAGTAAATATTTTAGACTTTGCATGCCAAGGGGTCTCTATCAAGACTACTTAACTCTGCCTTGTGGCTTGAAAGCAGTCACAGAAAATATATAAACAAATGAGCTTGGTTGTGTTCCCATAAAATTTTATTTATGAGCTAAAATTAGAATTTTACATAATTTTAATCTATCGAGGATAGTCTTCTTTTTTTAATTTCCCCCAACCATTTAAAAATGTAAAAACCATTCTCAGCTCACAGGCTGTACCAAAACAGACTGCAAGCTGGATTTGGCTCACAGGGCCTTAGTCTGCAGCCCCTGGTCTAGGCACTGAATTCTAGACACTATCGTGTCATTAAGGCCTGGGATTGAACCTGCAACCCTTCAGCGTGTGGGCGGATGCTCTAACCACTTAGCCACACTAGCCAGGGCCTGAGGACAAGTTTTTATTGATTTTTATAGAGAGAGGAAAGGAGAGAGAGGGAGCTACATCGATGTGAGAGAGAACATCGATCGGTTGCCTCCCTTATGCATCCAGACTGCGGATTGTACCCGCAACCTTTTGGTGTATGTATGGGATGATCCTCCAACCAGCGAAGCCACCCGGCCAGGGCAAGAGCCTAGGATCTTTATGTGTAGGTCTCACAGCCACTCCAAGAGGGTGTTGGCCACCACTGACGATGAGAAGATGGGGGCTGAGAGGGGTGCTAGGGGCACTTAACTGGCAAGTTCTTGATCTCTCATTGGAACTGAGATTTATTTTCACTCTCACGCTCCATTGCCTCTCTGAGTGTGGCCAGTCACACCCGTTTGTAAGCAGAAGCATTTCAGATCTGAACTCTGTGCCAGCCCAACATGTGCCTGGGAAAACTGCAACTACAAGCGTTTAACATTCTTACTTCCGTTCCTTCCAAGGAATATCGGCCCCCAGAGAGATTCAAGGTTTGCTGAAGCGGAACCAGGATGTAAATCGGAGAACATAGTATATAGGTAGGTCTGTGTAAAAAAGGTTATCTGGGTGACCCTGAGGCATTGTGAGAATAAAGGGAGAGATGCAAGTATCTGAATAAGGACCCTTGGAGGTGGAAGAAGTGTCAAAATGGGGTGTTTCAGGAAGATTGGCAGCATAATCTCTTCCTTGGTAACCCCAAGAAATCTCCAGCGAAGCCTAAGGTTTTTATATGGACATACATTTTCATATGTTTAGGAGTACGAAGACTGAGTTATATGTAAAGGGTATGTTTAACTTCTAGAAGCTATATATATAATAGAATATATATAAATTCTTATATGTTTATAAGAAACTATATAAAAAACCATATATGTTTTACCCCCCAGCACCCCAAAGCCCCTTTATGGCTCATGTATATATATATATATATATATATATATATATATATATATATATATATATATATATTTTAAATTTATCTTTATTGTTGAGAGTATTACAGGTGTCCCATTTTTCCCCCCCAATTGACTCCCTCCACTTCGCTCCCACCCCCTCCCCAGGCCTTCACCCTGTTATTAACTGTGTCCATGGGTTATGCATATATGCATATAACTTCTTTGGTTAATCTCTCCCCACTCTCCCCCCCTTCCCTCTTTCCTCTGAAATATGATTGTCTGTTGCATGCGTCAATATCTCTGGATCTATTTAGTTCATCAGATTCTTTTGTTCATTAGCTTCTTCTTAAAGAAGACCCTTCAACTTTTCCTGTAGTGCTGGTTTGGTGGTCATGAACTCCTTTAGCTTTTTCTTATCTGTGAAGCGCTTTATCTGGCCCTCAATTCTAAGTGATAGCTTTGCTGGGTAGAACAATCTTGGTTATAGTTCCATGTTTTTCATCACTTTGACTATTTCTTGCCACTCCCTTCTGGCCTGCAAAGTTTCTGTTGAGAAATCAGCTGACAGTCTGTATGGGGGCTCCCTTGTAGGTAACTAATTGCTTTTCTCTTGCTGCTTTTAAGGTTCTCTCTTTGTCTTTAACCTTTGGCATTTTAATTATGATGTGTCTTGCTGTGGGCCTCTTTGAGTTCCTCTTGTTTGGGACCCTCTGCTCTTCCTGGACTTGTAAGTCGATTTCTTTCTCCAGGTAGGGGAAGTTTTCTGTAATTATTTTTTCAAATAGGTTTTCAATTTCTTGGTCTCTTTCTTCCCCTTCTGGCACCCTAATAATACAAATATTGGGTCTCTTGAAGTTGTCCCGGAGGCTCCTTATACTATTTTCATATTTCTGGATTCTTTTTTCTTTTTGCTCTTCTGGTTGGGTGTTTTTTGTTTCTTCATGTTCCAAATTGCTGATTTGATTCTCAACGTCCTCTACTCTACTGTTGCTTCACTGTAAATTATTCTTCATTTCAGTTGGTATAGCCTTCATTTCAAATTGATACTTTATTATGTTATCGATTTTCTCAGTTATTTCCCTAATAGTCTGCTTAAACATCCTTATAAACAAAATTCTGAACTCTGTATCTATTAGCTTGCTTGGATCTATTTCATTTAGTTCCTCTTCTAGAGATTTCTTCTGTTCTTTCCTTTGTGACATGTTTCTTTGCCTCCTCATTTTGGCTGCTTCCAGGTGTTTGTTTCTATGTATTGGGTAGAGCTGCTATGTCTCCTGGAATTTGTAGAGTGGCTTTGTGTAGTAGGTATCCTGTAGGGTCCAGTGGCTCAGCCTCCCCAGTCACCTGAGCTGGGCCTTCAAGGTGCTCCCCTGTGTGGGCCTGTTGTAGGTGCTGTCTTGTTGTAGTTGAGCCTTGGTTGCTGTTGGCGTCACTTGGAGGAACTGACCCCCAGGCCAATCAGCTGTGAGGACCAGCTGCAACTACAGCCAGAGAATTGCTGTGCTGGAGACACCCCTATGGAGCAGGATTTACTTCAGTGGAGCTTTGGTTCACCAAGTGCACCCCTTGAGTGTGTCACTCGTGGATGTGGTAGGGTTGTAATCCAGCGTGGTCGAGTCTGACCACTGGATGCACTGTCTCTGGGGCCTCCCTGGAGGTGCACAGTCAGCCTCTGCCAGCGCCTTACCCAGGGCCACCCGGCATGAGCTACACAGCAAACTGTAGTTGGCTGCTACTTGTGCTGGGCTTGGCGTTGTCCAGGAGAGGCCAAGCCATGAACCAATGCAGCTGCCGCTAGTGCCAGGCCTGGGGCAGCTTATCAAGCTGTATGGGACCCGCTGCTGCTTGTTTGAGAGATTTTAGAAAAGTCCTAAGCATAAGACTTGAGAGGCCACTTGCACAGAAAAGCCCCTGGAAATGGCCTGGAGGAGGGGCAGGTGGGGAGGGGCGGGGCCTCCGGGAATCACGGGGCGGGGCCAAAGGCGTGAGTCAGGTGCTGGCGATTCAAATATGGCGCCTGCCTGCCGGCTGTGTGCGGGGAGGACTCGCCACAGGAGCAATGGCCTCTGCAGCTCTTCTGTCTGGGAGGAAGCTGCACCCCCCCACCTCTCGTCCCAATTTCAGGCAGGTTAGTTCCTCCCCAAGTGTCCCAGGTCCTTTCAGGCTGCTGCCCGGGGCTGGGCTCAGAGGGAGCGTCCGAGTGAGTCCGTGCCGGGCCCTTTAGAGGAGCTGCTGGGGCTCCCGCAGCCTCCGCGACCCTCAGGGACAGTCCCCGCTGGCTTTTACAGCCTGAAGGTGTCGGGACGTCTCTTCCCGGCCTGGAGCCCTAGGCTGGGGCCTGCTGTGGGGCTGGGACCCCTCCCTCCTCTGGTAAACCTCTACTGCCGAGATTCCCACCTGGGTTTACCGGAGGCACCGGGTGTGGGCCCGCTGCCGTGTCTCCGATTCAGCCCCCATCCGCCCGCGTCTCCGCCCCTCCTACCGCTCTCGATGCTCCTTTAGTTCCCTGGTTGTGGGGCTTCTGTTCAGCTACAGTTCAGGAGGCTCTGAGTGATGGTGGTTCTGTATTTTAGTTGTGATTTTGATGTGGTTGAGGGAGGCGGCGGGTGCAGCGGTTACCTACCCCCCATCTTGTTTCCTCCCCTCTTCTCTGCTTCCTCACTGACAGCAGTGGGCTCAACAAGGAGAGCTCTGGCTTTGCAAACAGACGACGTTAGATTATTACCCTTGTTACCTACCTGGTGAAGGAGTGTAAGCAAGTGATGTCACCTCTTGAGTCTCATTTCCTTATCTATGAAAAGGAGTAGATAATTATCGCTCTCTTCTTTGAGGATTGTTTGTGTGCACCCTTCAACCTCTCAAGTCCTGATTCTTTGTCCCCAGTAGGTATCCAGTACACTCTTAGCACGTCCCACTTAGGCCAGCCCAGCCCTGTAGTGAATCTGCTCAAGGGACAAGAGAGGCATGTAAGCCAAAAAACTCCATTACAATGAAATAAGTGTTATAACTGAGTAAGTGATGAGGAGAAGAGATTGGGTCTGGTCACTGCTGTATTCCCATTTCCTGGAGGAATATCAGTGCTCAATTGATATTTGTGGGATGAAAAAATGAATGAAAAGATTTAGATAATGGACTACATGAAAGGGCCAGGAATGCTTCATAGAAGTGGTGGTTTGAGGCAGATCTTGAAGGAGAAGGGAGTGCTTGTATGTTTGTGCCTGTGTATTGTGTAGGCACATGTGTATGTGTGCCTATGAGTGTGCAGGTGTTTGTGAATGTGTGCATATATGTGTATGTGTAGTCTGTGAGCATAGGTGTACACGTATATTAGTTTTCTAGGGCTGCCCAAACAAGTTACAACAGACTAGGTGGCTTAAACAACAGGAATTTATTTTCTCACAGATCTGGAGGCTGGAAGTGTGAGATCAAGGTGTTGGCATGTTTGGTTTCTTTGAAGACCTCTCTCCTTGGCTTGTAGATGACTGTCTTCTCCCTGTGTCCTCACATGGTCTTGTGTGTGTGTGTCCTAATCTCTTCTTCTTCTAAGGTTGCCAGTTACATTGGATTAAGGCCCACCTGTAGAGCCTCATTTTACCTTAATTACCTCTTTAAATATCTTGTCTCCAAATACAGTCACATTCTGAGGCCCTGGGGGTTAGGACTTTAACATATGAATTTTGGGAGGACACAATGCTGCCCATAGCAGTGTGCCTAGGAGCATATTGTGTGTATGTGAATGTGCTCTTATGTGTGTATGTATGTGTATGTGTGCATATAAATGCGTACAAGTGTGTACTTATGTGTATGTATGTGTACTGTGTGGACATAGGTGTCTGTATGTGTGAGAGCATTCCAGGCAGCGAAAACAGCATGTGTAAACAATCCTGCTGCATTTGGAGGTTCTTGCACAGTATAGTTTTCTCCTACTCTTGGCCCGTATACATATTTATTTGTGCTTAGTCAGAAATCCGTGGAAGATACCACTTTCCTCTGTTTCCTCTCCCCAGTATTCTTTTTTTTTTTTTTTTTTTTAAATATATCTTTATTGATTTCAGAGAGAGGACAGGAGAGGGAGAGAGAGAGATAGAAACATCAATGATGAGAGAGTCATTGATCGAGCCTGAAAACCAGGCATGTGCCCTGACCGGGAATCGAACCCCAATCACTTGGATCCTAGGTCGATGCTCAACCGCTGAGCCACGCCCGGCCAGGCATCTCCCCAGTATTCTGTGATCACTCTCCGCTCTATGCCAAGCACCCTTCACACTTACCACTTTAACGGCTGCTTAGTATTCCATGGAGCTCAGAAACCACGATTTACTTAACCTTTTGGTTGCTTTTAAAAGTTGTACCTAAGGCTGAAATAACCACTTACATTTTTCCTTCTATTGTTGGATTATGTCTTTATGATGATTTTCCTGAAGTGGAAGTACTGTATTAAGAAGACAGAACATTTTTGCAGCTCTTTAACAAAGCCAGTGCTTTCCAAAGACTGTAACAATTTATACCCCACCTGAAGGTGTGAGGGTTTTTGACATATGCATTTCTTTGACTTCCTTAGGTGGCTCCCTGTGGTTTGGATAGGCTTTTTGGTGACTTCCTTTGGGGATTGTTGTGGGACAGCTCTGCTTATATAGCTTCAGAGGTGGAGGTCCTGAGGAGGGAGATCTTGAAATTTAGAGCTGAATGGTTTCAAATGGCGGGGTGGAGTTTACGGTGCTAGAAGTTCTTCCTGAGGTTAAGCTCAAATCTGCTTCCTCAACATTTCTGCCTGTGAGTTCCTGTTTTCCACCCAAAGCCACAAAGAGTGGTCTCCCCATTAAGAGCATAATGTTTTCAAGGCCCATCCATGCCACAGCATGAATCAGTATTTTGTTCTCTTTTAAAATTGCCAAATAATAGTCCATTGAATGGATAACAGTTTACTTTTAAGTAATAAAAAGAATTACTTTAGAGAAAAATATGAATAAAGTAATAGTACAGAGATGAAGGTCACATGCAAAGATCACTAGATCTTCACATGGTTCTAATTCGCTCTTCCTCCAGATAGATCTCTGCTCAAATATCCCCTCCCTGCCCACCCATGAGGGCATGGGATTTCCTTTTGGGGTGATGAGAATGTTCTGGAACTAAATATAGGTGATGGTTGTACAGCACTGTGAAAGTACTAAATGCCACTGAATTATATCCTTTAAAATGGTTAAAGTGGTATTTCACCACAATACAAAAGCATCTTTCATCCATTTTGAGTTTATTCTTGTGTATAGTTTAAGTTGGTGGTCTAGTTTCTTTTTTTTTTTTTTTTTTGCTTGTACATGTCCAATTTTCCCAACACCATTTATTGAAGAGATTGTCTTTACTCCAATGTATTCTCTTGCCTCCTTTGTCAAATATTAATTGAGCATAATGGCTTGGATCGATTTTTAGGTTCTCTGTTCTGTTCCATTGATCTATATGCTTGTTCTTGTGCCAGTACCAGGCAGCTTTGATTACAGTGTCTTTGTAGTATAACTTGAAATCTGCTCTGGTGATTCCTTCAACTTTGTTCTTCTTTCTCAAGATTGCTGTGGCTATTTGGGTCTTTTTTGGTTCCATATGAATTTTTGGAGTACTTGTTCCAGATCTGTGAAATATGCTGTTGGTATTTTAATAGGGATTGAATCTATAGATTGTTTTGGGTAGTATGGACATTTTAATGATGTTAATTCCATCAATCCATGAACATGGTATATTCTTCCATTTATTTATATCTTCTTCTATCTCTTTTTTCAAAGACCTGTATTTTTCTGAGTACAGGTCTTTTGCTCCTTGGTTAAGTTTATTCCAAAGTATCTTATTTTTGTTGTTGTTGCAATGGCAAATGGGATTTTTTTTTTTTTTTTAGTTTTTCTTCCTGAGAGTTCATTATTGGTGTATAAAAATGCTATTGATTTCTGGGTGTTAATTTTGTATCCCTGCTACATTGCCAAATTTTTCTCCATTGTATTTAGCACTACTAAAAATAATATGTAAAAATATATGATAAAAATCATGTTATTATGTTATTTATTTGTCTATCAACAGGCTTCCCACCAGAATGTAAATTCCATGAGATCAGGAGCTTTGTCAATCACACTATTTGCAGTACCTAGAACAGTATTTGGCATTTGGCAGGGGCTCTTATCTTCTCTGTTTAAGCAGTGGATGAGATAAGATTGCACTCTCTCTTCCCCCTCTTCCCTTCTCTCTGCTACCTTTTAGTTGGTTTCAAGGTGATTTAAATTATGTATTTTCTAGATGCATTAAGATTCCCCCTTCTCCTCCTTTTCCCTTCCCCCTCCTCTCCTGCATTCTTTTGTGAGGAGAGGTTTTAACCCTTTGTCTCAAGATAAGGCCCTACTATAAGTGCCCTGCAAAGCCTTTTGGCTTTGTTTAATTTTCCTGTCTCAGTTTCCCTATTCTACTTGTCCTGGAGTTTTCCTAGCTTTTCATTGTTCTACAACAATTTCATATAAATTGGATCATATAATATGTGGCTTTTTCCACTTAGCATAATGTTTTCAAAGTTCATCCATGCTACAGCTCATATTAGCTTTTAATTCTTCTTAATACCAAGTAATATTGCACTGTATGGATACTAGTTTCCTTTTAAATAAAGAATAGAATTGCTTTAAAGAAAAATATCAATGAAATAATAATATAGTGATATGTAGATATGGATGAAGGAAGCATGCAAAAGACCAAAGTTTGAGAAACTGTAATATAGAAACCCCATTTGGATTCATGCACAGTCAACATGAACAACTAGGGGTGTGTCTTCTGGGTGTGCAAACATTCTTTAATCCTGTGGTTTAAATGGGTGGATCATTCATTCAGTGTTCCCACCAATGCTGATGTCACCCACTTCTACAGAATAGGAAAATGTTGGGTGTGGTCAGGAAATGCTCAATATCTGTTCCCTAGTCTCTTCCAACCCTCCCTTCTTCTCAACCTGTCCAAAGGAATAGGTATGTTGCCTTAAAGAGTTAAACCCACCCAGGATGGTGTAGAGTGGTTGAGTGATACTTTGTCTTGACACAGTAGTGTTCTAACTGCAAGCGCCAGGGGAAAATCTAACTTCTCAAGTTAAGTATAATATCAAAATTTAACATGATCTCACTTATATGTGGCATCTAAAAAGAGCACAAAACAAAACAAAAGCAAAAACAAAAACAATCGCTCCCCCCCCCGCCCAAACTCAAAGAGATCAGATTTATGGTTACCAGAGGTGGAGTGTTCGGGATGAGGGAATTGGAGGTAGGTGGCTAAAGGTACATACTTTCAGTTATAAGATAAATAAGTACGAGGGATGTAAAGTACAGCATAGTGACTATAGTCAATGGTGCTGTATGGGATATTTGAAAGTTGGTCAGAGAGTAGATCCTAAGAATTCTCATCACAAGAAAACAGCCATTTATTCTTTTTTTTTTTTGGTGTGTATATGAAATTACAGATGTTAACTAAACTTATTGTGGTAATCATTTCACAGTATATGTAAGTCAAATTATTATCCTGTATATCTTAAACTTATACAATGCTGTACGGAAAAGTGTTGAAATGCTAAAATGAATTAGCATTGACTTGCCAATCTTTTATCATGTCTGAGAAATTACATTGTATTCTAATGGCAACAGATTAAACCTGGCACTCATTTACATAGATTAGGTACTATAGGTCTACTTCCTCTATTTTAAAACCAATGATGATTACACTTGTAGCAATCAGGGTTAAGTCAGGGAGTCAAAGACTACCCAGTTATTATATTTGTTTGTTTTAAATAAACTTTATTTTGTAATACTTTTAGATTTACAGAAGAGTTGCAACAATAATACAGAGAGTTCCTGTTCCATTCCTTTAATGTGAACATCTTACTTAACCAGGGTACATTTGTTAAAATTCACGTTGACACAGTACTACTTAGCTAAACTCTTCAGAGTTCACCAGTTTACCCACAAATGTCCTTTTTTTCTTCCAGGATCCAATGCAGGATACCACGTTGCATTTAGTAATCTTGTTTGTCTCCTCTTATCCATGACAGTTTCTCTGTCTTCTCTTTGTTTTTCATGACCTTGACAGTTTTAAAGAGTACTGTTCTCTATTAGAGTGTCCCTTAATTTGAGTTTGTTTGATGTTTCCTCATTGTTAGAACGGGGTTATGGAATCTTGGGAAGAAAACATCCCATGTATTTATTTTTTAAAAACAAAATCTTAGCCTGGCTGGCGTGGCTCAGTGGTCAAACATTGACTTATGATCCGGGAGACCATAGTTCGATTCCCAACCAGGGCACATGCCCAGGTGAGTAGGGAACATGCAGGAGGCAGCCGATCAATTACTCTCTCATCATTGATGTTTCTATCTTTCTCTTTCCCTCTCCCACAAATCAATAAA
The DNA here is from genome assembly GCF_964146895.1 of Miniopterus schreibersii. Classification (NCBI taxonomy): domain Eukaryota; kingdom Metazoa; phylum Chordata; class Mammalia; order Chiroptera; family Miniopteridae; genus Miniopterus; species Miniopterus schreibersii. The sequence continues at coordinate 72,133,349 of NC_138105.1, read as the reverse complement.
GACTTATTAAAAACAAACAAACAAAACCTAAGTTTTAGTCTTTAGATTTTACCAATTTTTCTGTCATTGCCCTCTTTCTGTTCCAAGCTCCAATCTTGGGTACTGCATTGCATTGAATTGTCACATTTCCCCTGTCTCCTTCATTTTCGGATAATTTCTCACAAGCTTTCCTTATTTTTCATGACCTTGACAGTTTTGTGGAGGGCTGGGCAGGTACTGTTGGATTATCTGATATTTTTCTCGTGATTAGACTGGGATCATGGATTTAAAAAAAATTAATAATGTCACATACCAAAAAAAAAAAAAAAAAGAACTGTACACAATAAATGGGTAACTTGTATGGTATTTAAATTGTATCTCAACAAACTTTAAAAATACCTGTTTGGAATGAACACCCCAAAGGTAAATCACATTACATCATGTTATTTAATTACATCATATCAGGGGATACATGAAATCCACATGATATCTCTGGTGATATTAACCTCCTTCACCTGGTTAATGTATAATTCATTGTTTTTTTCGGTATGATACATTATTAATTTTTAAAAATTGTGATAAAACATATAACGTAAAATTTGCCATGTTAACAATTTTTAAGTATACAATTTAGTGGAATGAATGACATTTGTGATGTGCAACCGACACCACTATCTGTTTTAAGATGTGTTCATTTATAAGGGTGAAGGGGTAGAGATGAGAACGTAGGACCTAGAGGTCAAGTTAAGACTTTTTTCTCCCTTATTTAAAAAGCAATGCAAGATTTTAAGAAGATGTGTGGCAGGCCAGATTTTCATTTTAAAATGACTCCTGTGGTAGTTGGAGAATGACTTGGAGAACAGATGCAGTGAAGTGAACACAGCATAAGCTACAGGGACCCACACTGCTGGCCCTTCCAAGACCCAGTAGAGACCTGATAATGTGCTCATGGTGCTGTACTGACGCTGTGTTGGTATTTTGTCTTTTTCTTAAGGAGGTTCTCCTGCACCAATTGTACAGGTTCTGGATATGCCCCTCATACTTAAAAACAAACTTTCAAGATAAACTTATAAATCCTTACTAAATAATTGAGGGAAACCCTGACTCGGAAAAATTAAGGCATGGATTTTAGGTCTGGGTTGCCTGTTGAATCAGGTATGGTTCTCGGTGGTGAGCCACTCTGGCTGAGTTAAGCAAAATGAGAATTTGTTGGAAAGATATTAGGGCAGGGGTTGGCACATTTTTCTGTAAAGGGCCAGATTGTAACTATTTTCAGCTTTGCAGACCATATGTTGTCCGTTGTAGGGTGTAAGGAGCCATTGACAATATGTAAATGAACGAGCATGACTGTGGCAATAAAGCTTTATTTATAAAAACAGGCTTCAGGCTGGGTTGGGCGAGCGGGTCATAATTTGCTGACCCCTGTATTTGGAGACTCCAAAATCGTTGAGTGTTTTGAGCACAGGTTTGCACATGGGTGGGTCTATAGAACTCAGTACATGCATCACCCCAGATCTACTTGGTCCTGTGTAATCGCCCCTGCCTCAGCCCCTTGCTCAGGTATTCTTATGTTGCTGCCATGGCTATTACTGCACCATAGATGAGGACCTCTGGCTTTATTACTTAAAAACTTGGTGACCCTAGACAAGTTGCTCCTTCATGAGGGGGTTCAACTGGATCAGGAATGATGTGCCTTGCTTATGCTTCCTGGGGTATTGAGAGGAGAAAGGCTTTGAGGCTACACCCCAGTTAAGTAGGAAAGATGGTGTGATCGATTAGTTATGTCTGCAGTGGGAACCGGATAGAAAACGGTGGCACACTTGCTAAATTTTGTGATCCTATAACTAGATGATCTCCAAGGTCCCTTCTGAAAAGCTACAGTTGTGTCTGGATACTTCCTTGGGCATATTCTCGAGATGGAACAATTGTGTAAAATATAGCCACTTGGCATGGAAGTGTGGCCTGTAACTTTACATATTCCTAATATATCTGCTTTTAGGAAAGTGACAGGATGAGCTCCTGATTCTCCGTTCATGATGGACACACCAGGGAGACAGCTGGCCACTGGGAAGAAGAAACCAAATCCATAATGCCTTTCACATCAGCCTCATGGTTTAAGTTCAGAGCAAAGATTCCAATACATACTTTTAGTTTGACAACTGTTTATTGAACATCCATTATAATAATCAAAGACTTTTCCCCTGCCCTCAAGAAATTGTAATTGTCAGGGCCTCATCCTAGGTAAGAGAGCAAAATAAACTAGGAAGACTATAAGGAATGGCTTTCTGGAATAAGTAGGGGTGGGAGATAGTGGAAAGTGGGTGAAGGGAGAGAGAGGGCATTTCAGCTTTGGGAAATGGTGATGTGATAGCGAAGGCTTAGAGGCAGGGGTGAGTAAGAGGACGTTAGTCTTGTTGGAAGGGTGAATTCGTGATGGGGGAAGTGGGGGATGAATTTAGCTGATTGCTGATTGGAAGTAGATTATAAGGGTGTGAGATATGAGGATGTGGAGTTTGGCCTTGGTCTCTAAATGATGGGGTGCCATTGTGTCTTCTTGAGTGTTCTAGGAAGATCAAGAATTGTAGATGGTATGGAGCACAGAGGAGGAGTGAGATGGTCAGGTGGAGCGGCAAGAAAGGAAGCTGGTGCAAAGATGCAAACATGTGAGAGTGGGACTTGAGTTTGGAGAATGACATGTTAGGATAGAGAAGACAGATATGATAAGTGTTTCAAAGTCAGGCTGGGCTAGGCGTGTGGCTGGTGGCATAGGAAAGTTGCAAGAAGAAGAGTGTTATAGATAATGGCAAATTTCCAAACCGGGGGTCTGAGGTTGAGGGTGACAGGGAACACATGGAGGGTGGACCAGGAAGAAAAGACTCATCTTTAATCACGAGTTTTCAATGATGGTGGATATGACCACAGGTCCAGGCTGCAGATGTAGAGACATGCATCTCGGACTTAGAAGACAATGCGTCTGATCCAGCTTCCAGCCCAGTGCTGGAATTCCATGGAGGTAACCTTAAATGTTGCTTATCAAGGATTTCTAAAAGTCTTCCAGGGAGCTCCAATCTCCAAGGCAGGGAGAGCTTTTACTAGGTGGTTCCTCTAATTGGAAAAGTTTTTTGATGGATCAAGGCTTAGCAGGCAGTGGGAAGGGGGCTGGGATGGAAGCCAGTCCTTGACCCTGCCCCTGACTTACTGTGTGGCATTTGACAAGCCATGTAACCTCTCTGAGCCTCTATCATGTTGTCTACAAAATAACAGGGTGATGCCAGGGGATTTGCCATGGTTTCAACTTGCTCTGATTCAGTGGTGAAAGTTGAAACCATGAGGGTGAATGGATGGAGTTTCTGGAGAGAGGGTAGAGTCCAGGGCCTAATGGTGGTGGTAGGGGGAAGCAGTGTTAATTAAGAGGGAGAGAGAGATTCAGAAAAGGAGGAGACATCTCTATTAGACAGAGAGAGACCATGAACTAGGAGGACAGTGTCAAGATACCAGTATGCTCGCCAAGGAATTGGGGTCTTAGAGAGAGAGAACGATTCTTGCCTTACTGAATTTTTAGGAATTGGGAGGGAATCTCTGGGATATAGGAATGGATGTGGGCTCAGGAAGAGGTTACAACTCTAGGTGAGACTTAGAAGCCAGTAAAGGTTTGATTGAGATGGGAGGTAGTGAGTGGGCATTGGTTTATTAGTGAAAAATCTTAAGCTTTATCCAGTTATATTTATATGGCTATGCTTCATAAAAGATAGAAAGGGGTTTCAGATAAGCATAGGAGCAGAAAGTGGAATAAGTGAGTACCCTCTTAGGTTGCATTAATAGAGGTAAAGAGTCCAGCCTGAGGGAGGTGATCTTATTGTTGTCACCATGCCTGTGCTCAGTTTTAGCTGGATTGCTTTAAGAAGGACAGGGACAGATTGAAGGAAGACGTGCATAGAGGTGTGAAGAAAGGACTAAGTGACATTTAGCTTTGGGGAAAGAAGATTTTGGGGGAGTAGTGAGAGCTGCCATTAAACATCTGAGGGGCAGGAGAGCACCTGAAAGGAGGCCTCTCCCTTCCCTTACTACTACTGCAGATAGAGCTGTTTCCGAAGGGTGCTTTGGATTTCAGGGTTCACTTTCCTTTCTTCCCCTTCCTGAACCAGCTCTGCTTCTGCCATCCTCCGGGTTACCTGCAGCAGGAGGTGTGGTCAGCTTGGGGCTGGGCCCCTAGGGGAGTTGGTATAACGGGCTTATGGGGAGAAGGTTAGAGAAGAAAGCAGGTGGGTATCTCTGTCCTCAGATGGGTGATCTTTATTGTCTCATCCTATATCATCATCTCTATGGAATCATTGGTTGGACATCTTGTTATGTATTTTTTTCAAATCCACCATAACAGCATATAACCATTAGAAAAAAAAGTTGGCCCAAACTTTTAATAGGAATTTTTGTTTTGTTTACAGAAATTTATCTGTATTTTATCTAAATTATCTCACATATTGTGGGCTTTGGAATCTTCTGCATTAGGGAAAGTCACTGCTAGGAGATGGGCATCCTAGTTTATGTTTTGGGACCTGGGTTGGATTTGGGGCTGGGAACAGGGGAGGGAAAAATGCAGAAAGGTTTGGAAGAGGCTCAGCCCACTCTGCTTGCTCCCTGCTCAGGCTGGGTAGGGGTTCCAGGTACCTTGTCCCAACTTACCTCTGTCAGAAGCTCCAGGATTGGTCCTTTCCTGTTTATGAACACATCAACCAGAGTCTGGATGAAGTAGGAGCCGTCTTTGTCGTGTCTGTAGGAAATATACCCTGGGAATTGCAGAGAAGTGGGCTCAGGGAAGCTCCAGTGGGGGTGGAAGGGTGGGGGTAGGGGTGGCGCAAGAGGGCCTGGGAAAGGGTGGGTCCTGGAGGAGTGTCTCAGGGGTCAGGAGTGGTGGGTGAGGTGGGGGAGCAGAGGCCACCTTGGGTCAGCTGGGAGCTCATACCCTCCACGGTGGAGTAGATGTGGAGGGTGTCCGTATATGTTGGGATGGTTTGAAGACTGTCTTTTGTGATCATCTCAATATTGTCTCCACCTACTGTTTGACCAGGGTCCTTTTTTTCTGAAACATCAAGAAGAGGAAAAGTCAAAGTCAGAGAGAAAGATGGGGAAAGGAGTAGTCATAAGATAGATTAACAATGCAAGACAGCTGGGGCTCTAGATCTGGGATAGGACTGGATCAGGAACACAAGCTCTGTGCTCTTGGCTCTGTCCCCACCTCCTCTACAGGCTTGCACAATGTACACCTTAGGCTTGGCTCTCAGGGCCTGGCAGTTCTTGTTATTTAGAACCTTGAAGAGGTTCTCCAGCTCGACCATCTGCTCATCTTCCCCTTCAAGGTAACCTTCTAGCCCATGTGCCATGAGCACCACGAAAGCACAGCTGATGAAGTCTTTCCGGGCATCAATGGCCTGCTGGAATTTTTCCACTTCTTCCTGGAATTGCTAGAGCAAGAGGAATGGCCAGACTCAAGTGCATCCCTGGAGCCCACCTTCCCATCCAGCCCTTCCTCCAATGGCCTGGGATGGCTGCACAGTACCTGGGCAGTAGGGTCTCTCTTTATGGTACTCTCAAATCCCAGCTGCTGGAACATGCGTTCCAGGGCGACTAGGTCTGCCTCTGAACCTTCGCGGGCTTTGGTGACGCACAGTGTCAGGGCTACACGGGCACCTGACATATCATATGTCTCCTGGCCAAGAGATGACAAAAATCATTAAAGGGGACCAAGGAGAAGAAGGAGATGTCGTCTAAAGAGGACTGGGGTTAGGGTTTCTGGGTAAAATACTGGATGCCCAGTTACACTCAAATTTCAGATTAATAAAAAAAATGAGATTTTTTAGTACAAGTAAGTGGAACCTCAGTTCTCAAACTTAATTCATTCTGGAAGGCTGTTTGAGAAGCTATTTGTTCAAAAGCTGAATCATTTTTTCCCATTAGAAAATATTCACAGCACAATTTCCTGAGATGTTAACAATGCGAATTTTAGCTGTAAACTGACTCATACTTGCGCATTCTCTCCTTTGTTACCTGAGAGATACATGACTGATCATACAGGTATCAGCATGAAAGGGTTGTCAGTTAAGAACTGAAGTTTTGTTCAACAACCAAGACATTTTGTCCTGTGAACAACTTGGTTGAGAACTGAATTGTTTGAGATGGGAGATGTTCGAGAACTGAGTTTTGACTCTATGTCCCAAATATTGCATGGGATATATTTATATAATAAGATTATCTGTTGTTGATGTGAAATTCTAATTTTACTGGGCATCCTTTACTTTTTTATTAAATTTTTTGAAGTAACATTTGTTAATAACATTATATAAATTTCAGGTATACAGCATTATAATTTCATATCTGTGTACTATATTGTGTGCTCACCACCAAAAATCTAATTTGCTTCCAGGGGTCCAGCTCTGTTTTAGTCCTGTATGAACTTGGGAAAGTCACTCCTATCTGAGCCTCAGTTTCCAAAAATAGACAGTGAATGTGTGTGAAGGATTTTGAAGGTCCTTCCAGTTGTCACATTTGGTGGCTTTGTCTCTCCATCCTTTTCATGAGTGTTCTAAGTATTACTTTCTCATTCACAGAGGTCTCAAAATTCCTGAAGCTAATGTTGAGATCCTATCTTATCCCATCTGAAGAAGAAAGATGTTTGGATCAAAATTTCTTTTCAGAAGAGAAGCATGATACTTTGAGAGAGATGTAGTAGGGAACCCCCAACTTGGGTTCCATCTCTGGGTCTTTTTCTCCATTTGAGTGATCACAAAGCACCTTTTACCTCTGAATTCACATTATCTCAGTTTTTAGCATTGAAAGCCTGACTTCTCTGTCCCCATCTCCATCAGAGTCACCAGTGTGGGAATGGGCACAGATTTCTCATCCTCTCTACTGGCTCTGAAACATTAAGCTCTTCACCTCCCATCTCCTCAAAGGCTCCCACCCCTCTCCCCCAACCTACACCAACCCACCTCTTCCAAAGGCTGAGGACTGCTCATGTCTCCTCTGATTCGGAGTCCAGTTATTAGCACCCTTGGCTGATCCTAGGGGTTCAAGAGAAGAGAGAATACAGAGGGGCTCAAGGTATAGGCTGGTTTGTACATCTGGAATTTTGAGACTGAATAGGACCCCAGTGGTTGGGACTTGTTTCATGGTCAAACCTGAGCAAAAGATGACAGTCCATGAAATATGTCTTCTTGAGTGGGACACTCCTGTGGTGTTTTCCACCCCTGGCTATCTCCAGAACTCTTGCTAGGCCCACCCCACAATGCCACTCATCTGGAAATTTTCATTACTGGACTGATAAACAGGGCAAGCAGCCCTATGTATGCCCCTTTGCCACTCAGGAGCTGACTGGTTGAAGAGGCATCAACAAGGAGATGCTTTGGGGTTGGGTCTAAAATGAGAAGATTATCAAAGTGGAGAAAGCTACTTTAAAACACTCCTTCCCTCTCTGCCTTGAGCCTGAACCTCTAAGTTCTTCATTCTCATCTGAGTCTTGTTCTACTCTCTGGCTGACGAGAATGAGGTTTGCCATATTCTTGCTGTTTTCCCGTCTCCTTGCCTTTTCTTATACTTCCTCAGCCTGAAATGCTTCTTTACTAGTCAAGGCTCTTCTCTGCCAACTTGGGTGGCATCATGTCTGTTATGTCTTTCCCCCACACCCACTTATGTCTCCGCTCATCTATCCACTCATTGATCTATCCATTGATCCATTGTTTGATTGATAAATTGATCGAACTATCCATCCATCTATCCATCCACTTATCCATTCAATCAAATATCCATCAAATATTTTCTGGGTGTCTATTATGAGCTACACACCGAGAATACACTATATAAGACAGACATGCTCCCTGCCCTTGTGTAGCTCTAGTTTATGACAGAAATGAACATTAAGTCTCTCTCACTCTTTTTTCCTTACACACACACACACACACACACACACACACAATGGAGCCAGTCAGTGCTGTAAGGAAAGAGAAGCCAAATACTGTGAAGGAGAGAAAGTAGAAGGATAGAAGGAGCATGGATTCTGGAGCCAGATAAACCAAAATCAAGTTCTGCCTTGGCTTCTTCCCAGATGTGTGACCTTGAGCATCTTGCTCTCCTCTCTGAGACAGTTTTCCCATCTGAAAGGACCTTGAAAGAGCACTAGATGCTCTACAGTTATAGCAAACAAGGTAGGTTCAATGATCCCTGTTAAGCCACTGAAAGTTGCCTCTCCCCTCCCCAGACTACCACAGCTCTGTCTGTTTAGACTTGCATTACAGCAGTGCTTTTGATTTTTATTCTTGTGGCTGAGCTGGCAGCTCAGTTTTTAGCATTGAAAGCCTGACTTCTCTGTCCCCATCTCCATCAGAGTCACCAGTGTGGGAATGGGCACAGAGAAGGTGTTGGGGAGAATTTGTTGAACAAACAAATAATAAACAAATAAACAAATGAAAGAAAGGATGGATGGATGGGTGAAAATATGCATTCATGTAATGAGAAGGGAAAAGAGAGAGAGGGGCCAATATCTGTCAAATCACTTACTGTCTCTAGAAGTAGCTGCTCCTTAAAGCCAGGCCATCTCACCACTCTCTTAGTTTCCAATAGGACTGGGCACGAAAGAGGGGTCAGGTCCACGTGCTGACTTTGGAGAAGGAGTTGACAGTACAGAATCTTCCCAGGTTTCTCCTGAGGAGCCTGTCTGTGAATTGGGCAGCACAGCTGTCTAGGCCTTTATTGCCCCTAAGTTTTCTAACCCTCAAGAAACCTCATGACACAAGGGAAACACCCTTGATGAAGAAATGGACCTAAATACCCACATAATGAGTAATGGCAAAGCTCAGTCAACACCCCCTGGCTAAGGAGGCTGAGGCAGAGCATGCACACCAGCCAGGGCTTTTACACCAGCCCACCGCAAGCACTGCCCCACCCCCAGGTCCAGCTCCTCTGGCTGTCATCAATCCATCATTTCCATCATTATGCCCACTTACATCTTTTCCACATTCAACAGTGCAGGTAATACCAACTTCACTTGTTTATTACCTTGCCGAGTATTCTACAACCTGAAGCGATCAGCATTATTTACTCCCACTTTTCAGAGAGAAGAACACTGAGACTCATAGAGGTAAAATGACTGCTCAGAGTTACTCAATCAGTGATTGGCATAGTTGGCATTCAAACCCAGGAAGGTCCAGCCTCTGAGAGCCCAGTCCAGCTGCCCCAACTGATGCTCCACAGCCGTCTCAGCTTCTTTCTTCGCTTCCTCATGACCTCCCTCTTCTATTCATTTTCAGCCTTTATTTCACTTCATCTCATTTTATTTTAACAGCTTTAAAATAATATAATTCACATATCATACAACTCACCCATTTAAAGTGTACAATTCAATGGTTTTTTACTATATTCACAGTTGTGCAACCATCACCACAGTCCATTTTAGAACCTTTTCACCACTTCAAAAAGAAACTCAGTGCCCTTTAGTTATTGCTCCCAATCTCCATCCAAATCTCTCAGCCCCTGGCAGCCACTAATCTATATTCTCTCTCTCTAGATTTCCCTGTTATAGACATTTCACATGAATGCAATCATGTAATTGTGATCTTAAGTGTTTGGCTTCTTTCAGGATAATACTTTTAAGGTTCATCCATGTTGTAGCCCATATCAGTACATCATTCCTTTAGAGCTGAATAATATTCCATATAGAGATACCTCATTTTGTTTATTTATCCATCCATAAATGCAAGTTTGGATTGTTTCCAGCTTTTGGCTATTGTGAATGATGTTGCTATAAACATTAGCAAATAAGTCTTTGTGTGGATGTATGTTTTCATTTCTTTTGGGCTTATATGTAGGAGTGAAATATTCAAGCAATACTGGAATGTATTCAGCAAAACCGGAACATTCCCATAAAATGCTGCAGCCACTGTGGAAAATGGTAGTGATGGTTCCTTTAAAAATTAAACACAGAACTATTTGATAAAGCAATTCCACTTCTGGGTTTATATCCCCCCAAATTGAAAGCAGATGTTGAAAATAGTTTTGCACATTCCTGCTCACAGCAGTTCATTATTCTCAATGGCTAAAAGGTGGAAGCAACCCAAGTGTCCACCAACAGGCGAATGGACAGAAAAAAATGTGGCCCATCCACTCAGCCTTAAAAAGGAAGGACATTCTGATACATCCTACAACATGGATGAACCTTGAGGACTTTATACTAAGAGAAAGAAGTCAGACACAAAAGGACACATATTGTTTGATTCCATGAATATGAGGTCTCTAGAGGAGTCAGATTCATATAGAGAGAAAGTAGGATGGTGGGTGCCAGGGGTTGGGGAATGGGGATGGCAGTTACTGTTTCATAGGGACAGAATTTGTTTGCAAAATAAAAAATTCTGTACGCAGACAGTGGTGATGGTTATACAATAATGCGAATGTGCTTAATGCCACTGAACTGTAAACTTAAAAATGGTTAAAATGGTAAATTTTATATTATGTCTATTTTACCACAATAACAAAATTTTAAAAAGCTGGGACATTATCATCCCCCCAGGTCTTTCTTTTGTTTCAAGGTAACTCAGGCACCAGGTGGGGCAGTTTCTCTCCAAACCCCCATCTCTGCATCGACTTATACATTTATAGCTGTTTGTTATGTATGTTGGCTCGTTCTACTGAATTGTTCTGTTACTGGCTTTGTTCACTTAATTCTATGTCTGGGTCATCTTTCTATGTTGGTACCTATGGAATAAACTGATTTTTCTTTTCTTAAAAAGACTTTTTATCGAAGATAGCTACATGCAGAAAAAAGCACAGATCATAAGTATGCAGCTTGATGAATTTCCACAGACTAAACACACCCATGCAATCAGGACCTGATGAAGAAAAAGAATGTGACCAGGTTCCTGCCCCTGAATTTCCTCTCCTGCTCCCTTTCTCGTCACTACCCCACCCCTGTCTGTCCCAAATACTATGCTGATATACAACACTATAGATGAACTTGTCCTGATTTTGGTTCTTTATATAAATGAAATCACACAATAGTTCTCTTTTCTATCTCATTTTGTTTATTCAACATTATGTTTGTGAGATTTAATCTTTTTTGGCATATGTCTGTAGGACTTCCATCTTATTGCTTAAGAGCAGTATTTCTCAATCATTTTTTCATTACCACTCCCCAAGCAGCCATTTCAATTACCCCTCTGTGAAATTTAATACCACAGATATATTATGTATCTCTACCATTGTCTTATCTGTCTATCTATCATCCATTCATCTGTATCTATTTTTATCTACATATTGTAGGTATATCTGTATATTTTTTACTCTCCAAAACCAATTTTTGCCCCATGTGGAGGTAAAATATTGCTCCCCTTGAGGACACATGCTTTGTAGTATTCCATTGTGTGAATATACTGCAACTTATTTATCCAGTCTATTATTCATGGGCATTTGGGTAGTTTCTAGTTTTTTTTCTAGCCATGAAACTATACACATTCTAGTACATACCTTTTAATGAATATGTACACATTTCTGTTGGGCATATACTTGAGTAGATTACTGGGTAATCAGGAATGTCTATGTATAGCTTCAGTAGCTATTGCCAAACAATTTTCCAAAGGGGTCTGCCACTTAAAAAAAAAGTTTTTATTGATTTTTAGAGAGAGAGGAAGGGAGAGGGATGGAGAAATAGAAACATCGATAAGAGAGAAACATCATTGATAAGCTGCCTCCTGCACATCCCCTACTGGAAATCAAGCCTGCAACCTGGGCATGTGCCCTGACCGGGAATTGAACTGTACCCTTTGGTTCCTAGGTCACACTGGCTGGGCAACGGGTTTGCCACTTTTACCCTCCCACCAGCAGTGCATGAGGGCTCCATTCTATGCCAACACTTGGTATTTTCCATCATTTTCATTTTAACCATTCCAGTGCATGTGCCACATCATTGGTTTTATGAGCCACGCAATATTCCATTGAATGGACGTACAGTCACTTAATCATCACCCTGCTGATGGACATTTCAAGTGTTTTCAGTTTTTCCACCAAGACAAATATCGCTGCCAGGAGCAACCTTGTACATTTCTTTTCAGGCACAAGCTTGAGCCTTTTCCGGAGGAGAGGTTCTTAGAAGTAGAATTACTGGTTCAAAGGGCATAGGCATAAAAGTTTAATAAATTCCGGCTTGCCAGCTGACTGCCAAAGTCTTTAGCAATTTGCTTTCCATCTCAATATATAAGTGAGTGCCCATATCTCTGCATCATCAAAAATACAGGATATTCCTGTTAAGTGCCAGTTTCCTCACATGAGAAATGAAGATCCACTAGGGCTGCTGGGGAGATTCGGAGAGGTATCCTGTACATAAAGCACCCAGTAATGATACTTCTTGGCATATAGGAGAACGCTATGTTTTCTTCTTTTCCATCTCTCCTTCTTCCTCTTCTAGTTCTCCTTCAATCACTTTATTAAATACTTATTGAGCACTGTGTCTGATGCTGGGTCAGCATTGCCGAATAAAACTGATGTAGCCTCCATCTTTGTGAGGATTACAACCTCATGTCATCTCATTCTCTTCCTCCCCCTTCTCCGCTGTCACCAACAGCACCCATAGATCTTGAAAAGTGCTTTATTAACCCTAGCACTGTAACGAGGTTTAATTACAGATCATGTCGCAACCATGAGTATTCTGGGCAGGGTAGGACTTGGGGGCTGTTGGACTGTGCATGTAGGAAATTATCCCCTCTTATGTTCCTTCTCAAAGACCCAGGTAAGGTCTGACCATTCCAGGAGAAGATAGAACAACACACCTGGGAGTGATGGGATGTTCTACAAAGACTGGGAGATGTGACATCACCTGGTTCTGTGATAGTGTAAAAAAGCAACATTGTTCATTGAAAGAGAAAGAAAAACCAGAGAAAGACCCACTCCAACTGGACCCAACATCCCATCCTCATCTGATGCCAAACATTTTAGCCAAACTCTGCTTCTGCCATCTTCTTCCTTCTTGAAATCTTATTGTTTCAGAGTCTGGTCAGTGAAGAAGACTGACTCTTGGAGGAAGGAATTGGAAATGTGGGCGTTTGCAATGGTGTGCTGGAAAATGTTCAACAATTGGCTTTCTCTAAATGAACAAACAAACAAAAAAAGCAAAAAAAGGCCTGATTTGTAATGTTTGCCAATTTCCATGGTGTAAATACTCTCTTGGCTGATTTCAAGTTAGCAACATGGTGTCACTGAACATGGAGTTGGGAAGAGCTGGCTGCAGCAACCATTGAGTGTCTCACAGGGAGTCCTTAAGAGGGCTCAGCCTCATGTGCCAGGATTCAAAAGGTTATTTCTTGAGACAGTTTTTCTTCAGAAAAGCTGGTGGGTCTGGACAGCCCTGTCCCTAGGGACAGAGGCCATGTTTGAATATTTCATTCAGAGTCAGACGCATAGTAGGTGCATAGGAAGGAAGAGCTGAGTGGATGAATGAGCTGGGATGTCTCATCTCCTGAAATGGAGTGTGGCAGAAATGATTACTTATCAATTTCTCCTCAGTCCATCAATGACAAGACTTCAGAAGGTCCTGGCCCTCTAATGAGATCTATATTTACTGTCAGTGTGTGAGAGAAGGAAGTGTCACTCTGGCTGAAATAACTGTTAATCAACTAGTTAAATTGATTAATTATATTAATGAGTTATCTGATAATGAGAGAAAGACAACTTGATGAGAAGGCTCCATGGATGAATGTATGCCTAGAGATCATAAGGTTGCAGATTGGCTTCCAAGAGAAGCTGGCACTTAATGAAGACCTGAGAAATGAGTAGGTGCTTTCCAGGTGGCCATATGCACAAAGCAGCTCAGGAGAGGGATCCCAGCATAGCCGAGGTGAAGAAAAGAGCTTGGTAGCTCAAGGTACCATGCTTGCTTCCTTGTGGCTGGTTAATAAAGTGTAAAGGATGGTGGTAGTGATAAGTCAAGGAGTGGGTGGGATCAGGAAGGGGCTTGAAGCTACCCTAGGGAGTTAAATTTGTTTTGCCCAGGACTTAAGGGTTTTCTGTGATGTGGGGATTTCAGTACTAAAAACTCAGAGAAGTCCCAGGCAAAGTGAAATGAGTTGGTCTCCTATCTGAGAGGCAATGGGGAGCCATTGAGGAATTCTGAGCTGGGGAGTGATATGATAACTCTTGGTTGTTAAAAGATGAATTGTATCTCAGGTAAAATGAAGATTCTACAGGAAGCTGTCTCTGAACCCTCCCTAGACCAGGTCAGATCCCAACTTCCCAGGCTCCCTCCACTTCTTCTGGGCAGCAGTATTCTTATATGATGCTGATTTGATGTCTGCCTTCCCCAAGGACAGCTGGCTGGTGAGAACATGAGCCACACTCCTAGTTTACTGGGCACCTGGCATGACTCATGGGACACGTTCAATAAATGCCTGTAAGGAACAAATGCCTGGTGTTGTCAGAATTGGCACTTGTGCTCCCTAGCCCTATAAGTATAAACTGGGAATAATACTACCTCCGTCATCAAAACTGTAGAGTGGAAACATCTAACATAAGACTTGGGGGTAGGAGGGAGCTCAAGAATAGGTGCTCAAGAACTCTTAGTGGAGTATGAACCAGAATGGTAAGGAGAAAAGAATGATTCACTACGGACTGGAACAACTGTTAGTTAATTAATCAACTAATTAAATTGAGGAATTATATTTATTATTACTAATTTAATAGCTGGCTAATTTTATTATTTGATGAAATGTGATTGTTTTATTTTCTGATAGTGAACTGTCTTCATGGAGCTCTCATGGGGGATCCAGAGAGCCCTTAGAGGTTTAGGTGACCAGTGCTGAGATTAGGGTAACAGGGGGCCCTTGGGGCCTTGAGGATACCCCTGCCCTCGCCCAGCACAGAAAGGAGGCTGGACTGTTCCCAGACTATGTTCCCATTGTGGCTTGGCTGCAGGCTGATCACTTAACTGCTCTGAGCCAAAATTGCCTTACCTGTTAAAACCTATTTTGAGAACTTTTGTGAGGCTAAAACAAAATGATTACTGTAAAGTGACCTGGCCTCATTGGACCATTGGACAGGCTCTGGGTTAGACACTGTTTTTGGAGCTGTGGATACGTCATTTTCATGGGCTCATGGATCAGGGCAGTGTTTCCCTTCCATGGCAGCATAAAGCAGCTACTTGGGGAGCTCTTAGAAACACAGATGCTTGGGTCCTTCTCCAGAAGATTCTGATTTAAGTTATCAAGGTGCGGTTCTGACAGTGGTATTTTAAAAAAAGTAACCCAGGTGAATTGGGTTGCAAGGTCAAATCCCACTGGTTTTGTGGGAAGGGACGAAGAAAAACTGAGTGAATGAATAAAATAATTCAGATGGTGACACATGTTTAAAATGGAAATCGACAAGATGAGGTGACGGAGAATGACCAGAATGGTTGAGGTGGGTCTTTGGGGAGATTGCACTCAAACCGAGCCCTGGGAAGTATAGGTGCTTAATTCACAGGGCTTCTTCTTTCCCTTACACCACTGAGTCTCCAACTTGGCTGCCCAATGGAATCACCATTGGAGTTTAAAAAATATATTAATGCCTGGCTCTCATCCTCAGAGATCTGGTTTAGTTGGAGCCCAGGCCATACATAACAAATTTACCATTGTAGCCATGACTCTGGATTCATTCTGTCTCTGTAGATTGGTTATTCTTATTCACAATAACCAAAAGATGGAAGCAACACAAATGTCCATCAGTGGGATGAGTGCATAAACAAAATGTGGCCCATCCATACAATGGATATTATCCAAGACATAAAAGAGTATGAAGCTCGGATATATGCTACAATATGAATGGACCTTGAAAGTATTATGCTCAGCTAAAGGAGCCAGATAGGCCACATAGTGTGTGGTGTCATCGGCTTTTTAGAAGCCCCAGATGGCTGTGATGTGCAACAAAGCTTTCAGATCACCGCCTGATACTGTACAGAGTTTCAATCAGTGAAAGACTGATGCCCAAGTATGGGTGACACTGTTCACAATTACAGTCAGCAATGACACCCCAAACTTGAAACAAACTTATTTCTCAGGCAGATGTGGGTGAGGGTGTCCTGTCCCAAAGCCACCCAGTCTCTCTGACTGTTCTGCAGCAAAGTGAGGGGAGATGCTTCACTGAACATGCACATGCTTCCTGGGCACAACTTTTCTGTGAGTTTACAGGCATGGTTGGCAAGTCCTTCTTTCACACATTGCCAGAGAACGGCCAGGTACCCAAAGAGCTCTTGCTCACCCCCTGGACACATGCATGAACTCATCTTTGCAACAATAAGTCCCTTTCCTTGCCCAATGCCTCTATTTGCATCTGTGTCACCAGCCCATTGTCCCATCTGAACCTCAGGTCCTTTGTGGAGCTGCATCAGTGAGATCTCATTGTGATGAAAGGAGGCGGTATTGCTTAAAGACTTGGCAACTTGCCATTCCAGGCTCCCTTGGCCAGTAAACAACCCAGAGTGCCTGACTAGACAAGACGAGTTGGTATCTTGTCCAACAGGATTTTATCAGTCACAGTCAGGCAAGATGCCCATGTATTCCAGGAGCTCCTTCCCTTTCAGAATTTTGCAAGTCACTGAGCTTGCAATAGAATGGGGGGCAGAGGCAAGCAATTCTCATTTCTCAGGCACCCACCCTGAGCATTTGAAGGCTGGGAACTCTTGTCCTGATGACTGTGAGATTGTACAGAGAAAACAGGTTTAGAAAAGTTAAGGAAGTTGACTTAAAAGTGCCACTGCTGGGTTCAGAGGGCAGTTCCCTCAGACTCCTGAGTTCTCTTATATTCCTTCTGTCATAACCCAAGGGTCAGATCAAAGAGAAATAAATTTAAAAAGGGCTTAGTTACTCTCTTAACTCCAGTCTGAGAAGGTCACATGAGCTTAGGAAAATAAATGAGCCAGCCCAAGCTGCTCAGGGTGGCCTGAAGCAGGCCTAGAAACCAGAGTCCTCTCTCTGACCTTCTCTACATGGCCTGGGCATAAATCTTTTATTGTAGAGTATAAGGCAGTGGTTCGAAAGCTTTGCTTAGATAACATCACAGCTATCTGAGGCTTTAAAAAATCCTGTGACACCACATTTTATGTGGCCCTTGTGTCTGACTCCTTTAGCTGAGCATAATGCTTTCAATGTCCATTCATATCAGTTATTATGAATAAGAATAGGCCAATCTATAGAGTCAGAATGAATCCAGAGTCATGGTTGCAAGGGAGGGTAGGAAAGAATGAACTGGTAAATGGGTATGGGGTTTCTATTTGGGCCCACTATACTCAATGGCATTTTCTGGCCTGGTCCACTCCTTGGGCATCTACTTCTCAGTTGCTCCCATCGCTACCAATTTGCTGTGAATGTGGGTATACTTGTATATGATTGTGTGTATGTGTATGTGTATAGGGGGATACAGGTAGAAGGGATGCAAATAAGGGGGGAACCTAGAGCAAGCAGATAATTGAGCAGAAGGCATGATAGCATAATGTTCAAAGACACAGGCTTCAGAATCAGAATGTTTGGGTTGGATGCCTGACCTCAGTGACTTGAACTATAAAACCTCTTGGTGGCTCAGTGTCCTTGTCTGTAAAGAAGAGATAGTAATTCCCACTTTACTTGAATGTTGTCAGGAGTTAATGCATTCAAAGTACATACAAAAGTGCCTGCTATTTAGAAAGAACTCTATTTTACTTACTAAATACTTCTTGGATTCATTCTTTTCTCTCCAACATCACTTCCTAGTTGAGATGGCCAACATCCATGACCTGGACAGCAGCTGCAGACTCCTAATCAATCTTCATAAGCTGGTTGGTGACCTGCCACAGCCCTGCTATACCCAGGAACCTGCCTCTTCACTCTACACAGGAAGATTGGCTCTGGTCAGCTGGCTGGTGTTTTGGAAGCTGCGTGGTGAGTGCACTCCATATCTTTTTCGTGATGAGTGTGAAGGAAAGAGAGAATGGAGGTGGCCATGAACCAATACTATCAATGGGCTGAACCAAGTGTCCTGGGGAGGGACCTGGTTCACAAAGCTGTGGGATGCCAGGATTAAGTAGCAAATAATGATGGCTATTGTGCTATTTAATAAGGCATGAGATAAAGATAAAAGTGAGCTTAGCAGAATAAGTGAGCATGATATGAAGAGTAATTATCATGTATTAGTGACGTGAACTAGCAGAAGTGGCAATTATGGTTACTCTAGAAAGGAAGTCACAAACATGTTTTTATGTTCAGAAATGGAAGAGGAAAGAATGAGGGTGGCAGGTTCAACCCAGAGGATAAGACATTGTACAGAAGAAGCATTTGCATTCTCATGTGAGGTTTCTGGGCAGAATGGAAGGACAAAGATGGAGGCAAAGGGACAATCCCCAACTCCAGAAAGCACCTGCAAGAGGCTCAAAAGTCAGCAAGGTGGAGGTGGCTCTGTGTCCTGGAAGGATATATGGACTGCACCAATGGGCTTCCTTTCTCTCTGGCTTTGATCAGTAGGGAACACTGACCAATGGGGGGGGGGGTGGTAGGGGCATCCACTCAGCAGCATTGCAAGGCTGGCTGCCTCTGACCACCTTGTCCCTTCAGATTTACCAAAGGCGAAGGCCACTCCCCACAAATAATTAGCACCTTGAACTGTCCCTACATCCTGCCTACTCCTTTCCAAATATAGGCAATTCTCATCATTCACTGTCGTTATATTCTATAAAGTTGCCCAAATAGGCAGCCATTGCTCCCAGGGAAAATAAAAGGGATAGGTTCTTACCAGCCTCTAGTCACAACACTTTTCTCAACTGCTCAATACCTAACCTTGTTTTATGTGTGTTTCTGTTTAAAGATGCCTTAGTTAATACATATTGTCCAAAAAATATTATATATTAATGTGTGCGAGTCACTAATATTGAACTCAAGGCCAAAAGCACTATAACTAATGCCCAAACGAAGTTTGTCTAACATGCATTTTCTCTGTGAGGCCCATCACAGCCTTCTTGCCTAAGGAACACTAGACAGTACTTCAGAAATATGCTTAGGGGTTATTTTAAACAGCAAAATCACCAACGAAAAGAACAAAAATAGGAAAAACATGGCACTAAGTAGACCTCGGAAACATTACTTGGTTTTCAAAAAACTTTAGTTGACATATAATATTATATTTGTCTCAGGTGTACAACATAATGATTCAACATTTATATACCTTACAAAGTGATCTCCACAAAAAGTCTAGTAACCATCTGTCACTGTACAATTATACTATTGATTCTATTCCTTATGCTGTACATTGCATCTCCATGACTTATTTTACAACTGGGAAGTTGTATTTTTCAATCCCTTCCACTTGTCTGCCTATCCCTCCTCCCCCGCCCCCTCTGGCTACCATCAATTTGTTCTCTGTATCTATGAGTTTGTTTCAGTTTTATTCATTTGTTTTGTTTTTTAGATTCCAAAAATAAATAAATTCATATGGTATTTGTCTTTCTCTGTCTAACTTATTTCACTGAGCATAATACCTTCTAGGTCAGTCCATGTTGTCACAAATGGCAAGATGCCATTCTTTTTTATGACTGAGTAATATTCCATTTGGATGCTTGTTTCAGTAGGAAAGCTGAAACAAGAAAGCACCTCGTTTGACCCTGGCTTGTTTGACCATGTTGGGCCATTAAAGTCTTTCACTGTTCTGTGCACACCTGCAAATGACTCTGAAAACCTCACAGTATTGGTTTGGGGGGTTATGAATAAATTTTAGTGAGTCAGGCGAATTCATAATACAGAATCTTCGAATCATGAGGATTGAACTATCATGTGTTTGTTCAACTTCCTTCAAGTTGCATGTGCTATTTGTTTCCTGTTGGTATCCTGATTGGTACAGGTAGAACATTCTTAACCCCCTGGAGCCCCCAGTGACTCTCAGACTGTGAAGTCCCTCTTGAGATAAGCTGGTTGTGGTGCCTAATGGTTCTGAGTCAGAGATGGTTAATTTGAACCCCTCAGCCCTACTCCTTCTCATCTCTGTGATCCTGGGTTGGTAGCTCCTTATTTTTTGTGCATTTCCTGTCAAATGGGCATAATTGACACCATCTTCACTTGGTTGTTATGGAGACCAGTGAAGATCATGATGAGCCCATGGTACATGGCTGCAGTGTGGAACAAGGGAGCAGACTCAGGTTTAGTCCCACTTGGTCCCTCTCTGGCTCTGTGACCCTGGGCAAATGGGTGCACCTTCCTGAACATTTCCTTCTCTGTGAAATGTTGGTGGGGCTACATTGTGTCCATGTGACTGGTTGGCTTTGTCAAAAATATTTGTGAGGGCCATTCTTGGCATATACATAGTGAGCTCCATGAGGGAGGGACTGTGTTTGTGTTGGTCCTCACGTATCCTCAGCACTGAGCCCGGCCTCTGGTAGAGGACAGTTGCTTAGGAGATATTTGTGGCTTGAGTGAACACCTCTGTCCTATGTATGCCACACTCCGGGCCCTCCCCATGGAGAGCAGATGATTGTCACAGCTTGGTGTTTTGGGTTCTGTAACGGGAGGGTGTCCAGGAGACTAGGAGAATAGAGAGGAGAAACTGGATGGGTGGGTGCAGCTGGTGGGTTTCCTATAAGAGGCTGTGCTACAGCTGCATCCAAAAGGATGACGTTGGCTGCACTTGATCTACTTGTGAACTCCCTGAGATCAGGGACCACGTCAGTCCTGCTCACTGTGGCACTCTCAGTACCTGACTCGGCCCCAGAACTTGGTAGGGGCTCAAAAAGGGCGGGGGTGGGGGTGGGGAGAAAGAAGGATGCTATGAATTTTGAGGGAGCTGTCCCCTCACCCCCCAAAAACACACACCAGGTGAATGGAGCAAAGGGCAGTGGAACTCAATCCCAACTTGAGCTGCTTGGGGTCTGGGAGAATAAATCTCCCCTAAATAGGGCTTCAGGAGAAGCCGCTAACCTCATTGTGTCTCAGTTTCCTCACTGGCAAATGAGGATGACAATGACTCAGTGCATTGAGGATGCTGAATATACAGTCACCACTCTGCAGGCCTTACACAAGGGAACTCATCTGTCCTTACAAGCCTTTGAGGTGGGTGCTCTACTTCTTCCTACCTACTGGTAGATACACAGAGGCCAGAGAGCGAGTGACCTGCCCAAGGCCACATAGCTCAGAAAGCCAGGATTTGAACCCCCAGGAACCTGGCACCCAAATCCATCTAGTTGACTTCCAGGATACACCGCCCATAAGGTGCTGTAGGGTAAGTGATTATATACAGCAGATGTCTAACAAATGTAATTATTGTTATTTTGCTAGAGGGCGCTCCGCGGGAGGGTCAGGGGAGAGGGAGGGTCCCCGGGCTGTGCGTTTCTGAGGGCCCAGCCCGAGCTAGGGGGACCTGCCGTCGGGGCAGGGGGTGCGCCTGTTACTTGGCAGCGTTGCTGGACTCCACGCGTGGTGGCCGTGGCGGCGGCGTGCGTGGGTCCCAGTCGTTGACCAGCGCCTGCGCCTGCTGGTAGCTCACGTGCGGGTGCCGCTGACGGAGGCGCAGGCGCACCACTTTGTAGTCCGCGTCGCGCCCGATCTCCTTGCAGTTGAGGCTGTCGGTGAGGTTCTTGCTCGTGGCGAGCAGATCCTCCAGGTTCTTTTCCATGTGTAAGTTGTGGCGCTGCAGCTTGTCAGTGCCCTGGAGAGGGGGCGGGGCCGTACTGGGGGACCGGCGAAGGGGAGCCAGAGCGGGGCGAGGTGGGCAGGCACATCTGGGCCAGATGTGCTTGTGAAAGGAGCACAGCTGAGGAAGTGGTGGGCCTCGGGGCGGGGCACACGTGGGCCAGAAGCCCTCGGAAAAGAACCAGCGACAGTGGGGAAGGGGGAGTGCTGAGGGGGAGGTCCGACCTGGGGGGAGGGCGAGCTTCTGGGCAAAGGGTGCAAGGAGCTTCCTCAGGGCGGGACTGAGAGGGGAATCGTGTAACGAGTGAATGGGGCGGGGTGAGGCAGGCAGAGGTTGACTAGACTTATTGGAGACAGGGGACTTATTTGTGGGACTCATTTGGGAGGTAGTTGAAGGACCGACCAGCTTGAGTGACAGCATCTTACCTGGGCTAGGTGTGCTGGAGGAAGAAGTCTTACCAGGGCGGGGCCGCGCCGGAGAGGGGGGGGCTGCGGGGGGCGGGGGGCGTACCTGGGCCAGGCGCGCGGCCTCCGGGAGCTGGGTGCCCACGTGTCTCTGGTACACGCGCACTAAGGGTCTGTCCAGTTTCTCTCGAGTCTCCAGGTGAGTTTTCAACAGAGGACCCTGGCGAGGTGCAGTGTGCGGAGCAGTGAGGCCCTGTCTACGTGGGCATCCCCGCCTCCTCCCCGCAGACCCTTCCCCTGAACCGTACCTTGATGAGGCCGCGGGTGATGTACATCTCCTGGTTGAATTTCCTGCACCGGTGGATAGTGCCCCTCATTAGTCCTAAGGTCATGTTCATTTTTTCCTGGGTGGGTGGGAGCGCAGGGGGATCACGCTGGCTCCCCGTCCGCTCTCTTCCTGTGTCCCCTTTCCCCAGCCTTGTACTCTCCCACCCTAGCCCCAGGCCACCACCTCGGAGTTGCCCCTGTGCGCACCTTCAGCTCCGAGGTCTCGCGCATCTTTTGGGTCAGCGAGGCGCACACGCGGTCGCTTATCTGCAGCTGTTGCTCCCGGATGTCCTCCTCGTTCTTTGCCAGCTCTTGCAAGATGTCCTTGGACTCCATCAGCAGTCGCTTGGCTTCGTACAGCACCGTGGCGCACTCTGCAGGAAGGTGGGGCGGGCGTGGGGTGCCAAGCCCTCCCTCCCCCGACCCTGGCTCTCTGTGTCAGTCTCTCTACTGTCACGTGGTGGTGGGCCTTGGGCGAGGGGGCTCTACTGAGGGCCTGGGAGAAAGTCCAGGGGAGGGACTGTTAGTGGAGTGACTGAGAGAGTGTGGGAAGCAGGAGTGTGCAGGGTGAAGAGCTATTCCAAAACGTGGGCTCAGCTGGAGTCTGGCGTCTGGCTCTCAGCCCTCTCATTTGGTTTAGGGGGACAATTCTCCAGGAAAAGGGGCAGCTGAGAAGTGGAGCGGAGCAGGTGGGCATCCCCTATAGTGGACTCCTTTCTGTGGGGCCCTACCTGGTGTATACGTGCCCACCGGGTCTGGAGGCGGAGTTTTCTGACCCTGAGTGCTGGGGGATTGGATGTGGGAGAGGTTCACCCAGGAGTGGCGGCCGGCGAGCTCCAGAACCTTGTCCAGTGGCTTGTTCATTAAGTCCACAGCTTGGAGCCTCTCCTTGCAACAGAAGTCCAGAGTGTCGCGGCAGGAGGCCAGGGTCTAGGGGCAAGGAATGAGAGCGGCGAGAAAAGGCAGAAAGTGTGCTGGGAGGGTGGGGGATGGTAGCTGGACTTGATTTTTCTGCTGGGGGCTGCAAAGCGTTTCTGCTTCTGAACTGACCCTCTCCAGTTCTAGTTGCGGCTGAAAAGAAGCAACTTCCAAGTCGAAGTCCAGACACCCCACCTTCTCACCCTCCGTCCAGAAGCCTTCAATGAACCCTGGAAGTGGGGAGGGGAGGAGCAGTAGGGGCTGTCGGCAGCTTCCCTGTCCTGAGTGTCATTTGCTTAGGTTCTGTGTCTGGCTTTGCCCTGGCACCCTGAAAAAGCCCTTCCCCCATCGATGTCCCCAACGTCGAGGTAGCCTTTTCCTCCTCAACTTGCACTCACCCCACCCCTAGCCTCAGTGTCTCCCTTCCTCTTCTCAAATCAGTATCAGGAGCCCTCTGCAGTCCTCAGAGCCCCTCTCCTGGGATCTACTGCATCTGGACCCTCACCCCCATCCAAATCCTACTTCCACCATTATAAAATAAAGCATGCATATATACATATATAGTCAGTCTTAAAAAAGAAAATCCTGGCATTTGTGACAACATGGATGAAATAAGCCAGATGCAGAAAGACCAATGCTACATGATCTTACTTATATATGGAATCTAACATAGTCAAGCTTATAGAAGCCAGGAGTAGAATGGTGGTTGCCAGGGGCTGGAGGAGAGAGAAATGGGGAGATGTTGGTCAAGCAGCACAAAGTTTCAATTATGCAAGATGAGTAAGCTCTGAAGATCTAATGTATGACAATGTGACCACAGTTAACAATACTGTATTTTATCATTGAAATTTGCTAAGAGGGTGGATCCTAAGTGTCCTCACCACACAGGATAGTAACTATGTGAGGCGGTGTACCTTGGTTGTGGTGATAATTTCAAAATGTATACATGTATGAAATCTCAGGTTGTACATCTTAAATATATGTACAATTTTAAATTGTTAATTAGACCTCGCTAAAGCTGGGGGGGGGGGAAGATACTTGACCTGAAACCACAATCCTGTCATTGGCTAGTCCTGTGCCTGGGGTGAGGCCATCTCTCCCTGAGCCTCAATTTTCCCATCTTCAATAAGGAACCCCAGTTTCAATTTCACAGGAGTGCTTTAAGGAGCTAACTCAATGACTGCACAGGGCTTGTCACAGAGAGGGTGTCTGTTGTTGTTCTGAGGCCCAGCTCCATCCCTCAGAGCAAAGCAGAAATACAGTGACTGTCAAATCAGGGTGAGTAGGTGGGAGGGTTGAGAGGTTTGCTGTTAGTCCCCAAGGTCAGAGTGGTTAGCTCATTAGGCAGCCAGGGGCACCCCTCCAGCCCCCTTCACTGGGTCCCAGGTATTCCTAACCTTGAGCATGGCCTCTGATTTTTCCATGTCTTTCTCCATTTTCCTCTTTAAGTTCTTTAACTCCTCTTTCTCCCAGGTCAGCATACTGTCAGCTTTGTCAGGGACCTGGAAAATGAAGAGGGAGACACACTCTCAGGAGAGGGCCAGCAGGAGAGCTCTCCTTCCAGGGTGGTAGAGGGTTTGCCAACCTCATAAACTCTGGGTTTAGAGAATGGAGTTGGGGGCACTCCCACCCTGTGGGGATCTTCCTGAGAAATCTTTATCCTTTAAGGGGGCTAGAGAGTGGGGCTGGGGTGTCTCCCTTTTGCAGGGGCTGGGAGTCTGAGGGTCTCAACCTGTAGGCAGGATCTTTATCACCCCATGATAAAGGGAGGGTTTCTCATGAAGGGGAGGGTTTCTCACTGAGGCTGGGGAGAAGTTTTTTGTTTTGTTTTGTTTGCTTTTTAAACATTTTGAGGAGAGTTTCATGGTTTGGGACCAGGACATCGCCCACTCTTCTAAGCATTGTATTTCACTGGATTTGGGCATTGAGATCTCATGACCACAGGAAGGTCTCACCCTGCAGGTCCGGGGGCTGGGTGGGTGATTGTGTTCCTGGGTTGGGGGTTGGAGGTTTCATTCTTGGGAAGAATGTCATCTAGTTTGATTCTGGGGTCTCATCTTCTCTTCCTGGCTGGGGGACTGGGAAACATCCCACCTGGGGTAAGGAGGGTGAGGGTCTGATCCCCATTGCAGGGGTGTGTGGATCTTCCTCCCTGGGGTTGGGGACCAAGGCACCTCATCTTGGGGATGTCCTCATATTCTTGTACTCTTACTCGCTGGAACTGACGCCTGGGATGTGTGCTCTCTTTCCCGGGCGGGTTTTTTCCCCAGGCTGAGCTAAGGCTTCAGTCTTGGCGACTGGGCTTGGGTGGAGGGGGGATGTCCCACCTTCTCAGACTTGGGCCGGTAGCCCCGCAGCCTGACGCTCTGCTGGTTGATTAGCAGGCCCTTGCGCACCTCGCTGAGCCTGTGGTCAGTAGCCTCTCGCTGACGGAGCAGCAGCCGCAGTTGCCCATTGATCTGCTGCTGCGCGCGACCCAGGCGGGCGGCGGTGACGCGCGCTCCCCGCGCGTGCGCCTGCACCAGGTCCGCGGTCTGCAGGGCGTGCGCGTCGCGGTTCAGGGGCAGCGGCAGGCGTGCGCCCCAGGCGGGCGGCTTCATCTTGCTCTTCCACAGCGTGACGCCCTCGCCCGGCGGCGGTCTCTCCAAGGTGCCGCCGCCTTTCACCATCTCCACGCGGAAGCGCCAGGGCAGGATATAGGCGGCCCGGCAGAGGTGGTGCGCCACGTGCGGGTCCCAGACGCTGTCCTTGGGTTGCCACATGGTCACCGCCTCCCGCCCGCAGCGGTCGGTCAGCTGCTGTGCCTTCAGCATCTGGGCCTGGGCCTCCTCGAGCCATGCTGGGGCCCCTACGCGCGTGTTCTGGCTATTCTCAAGCAGGGGTATCAGCGCTGGCATGGTCCCGGCCTGGTGCCCTCGCCTGGACCGAGTCCTCCACGAGGAGAGGGACACCCAACCACACTCACTTCCTTCCTGGCCTGAAGAGTGGGTGAAACAGTGCTCATCACAATGACCACAGTGACGAGAGAGCAGGAGTTCCAGAGGTGGGGAGGGGAAAGGAGGCAGGGAGGTGTTAGACGGAGTCTTTGGAGCTCCGCCGAACTGGCTTGGAATCTTGGCTCCTTGAGAAAGATGACCTCATTTAACCCGCCTCTCTGTTACTTCATTTTTAAATGTAATTTAAAAAACATATATATATTGAGCCCGGCCAGGCGTGGCTCAGCGGTTGGGCGTCGACCTGGGATCCAGGCGATCAGGGTTCGATTCCCGGTCAGGGCACATGCCTGGGTTGCGGGCTCGATCAATGACTCTCATCATTGATGTTTCTGTTTCTCTCCCTCCCTCTCCTTTCCTCTCTCTGAAATCAATAAAGGTCTATTTAAAAAATAATAATAATAAAATAAAATAAAAATTAAAAAATATATATATATATATATTGATTTCAGAGAGAGGAAAGGAGAGGGAGGGAGAGAGACAGAAACATCAATGATGAGAGAGTCATTGATCGGCTGCCTAGCCCACAACCCAGGCATGTGCCCTGACCGGGAATCGAACCTCGATTGCCTGGATCCTAGGTCGATGCCCAACCGCTGAGCTATGCCCTGTCAGGCTAAATTTAATTTTTAAAATTACATTTGTTGTTGAAAGTGTTACAGACCCCCCCCCCCATTACCTCCTCCTACCCGCTCCTGCCCTCTCCCCAGGCCTTCACTGCATTATTGTCTGTGTCCATGGGTTATGCATATATGCATATAAGTTCTTTAGTAAATCTCTTCCAGCCTCGCACCCCTCACCCCCCCCCCCCGATTCATCAGTCTGTTGTATGCTTCCATGCCTCTGGATCTATTTTTTTGGGGGGTTCAGTTTATTTTGTTAATTAGATTCCACATAAAAGTGAGATCATGTGATATTTGTCTTTCTCTAGCTTATTTCACTTAACATAATACTCTCCAGGTCCCTCCATTCTGTCTCAAAGGGTAAGAATCCTTCCTTTATACAGCTGCATAGTATTCCATGGTGTAAATGTCTCACAGCTTTTTTATCCATTCGTCTGCTGATGGACGCTTGGGCTGTTTGCAGATCTTAGCTATTGTAAATAACGCTGCTATGAACATAGGTGTGCATATATACTTTCTGATTGGTGTTTCAGGCTTTTTAGGGTATACTCCTAGAATTGGGATCACTGGGTCAAATGGCAGTTCCATTTTTAATTTTTTGAGGAACCTCCATACTGTTTTCCACAGTGGCTGCACAGTCTGCATTCCCACCGCAGTGTACGAGGGCTCCCCTTTCTCCACACCCCTGCCAGCACTTGTTTGTTGATTTATTGATGCTGTCCCTTCTGGCATGTGTGAAGTGATACCTCATTGTGGTTTTAATTTGCATCTCTCTGATGATTAGTAACATTGAGCATTTTTTCATATGTCTCTTGGCCATTTGTATGTCCTCTTTGGAGAAGCGTCTATTCCTGTCTTCTGCCCATTTTTATTTTTATTTTATTTTTTAAAACATATCTTTATTGATTTCAGAGAGAGGAAGGGAGAGAGAGAGATAGAAACATCAATGATGAGAGAGTCATTGATGGGCTGCCTCCTGCATCCCCCCAAGCCTGCAACCCAGGCATGTGCCCTGACCGGGAATCGAACTGCAATCTCCTGGATCCTAGGTTGATGCTCAACCGCTGAGCCACGCCCGGCTGGGTACCTTCTGCCCATTTTTAAATTGGTTTGTCTTCCTTTTGTTGAGTTGTATATTTTACATATTTTGGAAATTAACCCCTTATCAGATGTATCATTGGCAAATATGTTCTCCCACACAGTGGGCTCCCTTTTCATTTTGATGCTCGTTTCTTTTGCTGTGCAGAAGCCTTTTATTTTTATGTAGTCCCATTTGTTTATTTTTTCCTTTGTTTCTCTTGCCCTAGGCGGTGTATCAGTGAAAATTCTGCTTTGTGAGATGTCTGATATTTTGCTGCCTATGTTTTCTTGTAGGATTTTTATGGTTACTTCTTGCCTTCCCGCAACACGGGCCTTTGTCCAGCTCTTTGGACACTGTAAGCTCTTTCCCACTTCAAAGCTTTGGATTTGCTTTCCCTCTGTGTGGCATACTCCTTTCTATGTTCTTCCCATGCCGACTCATTTTCAATCTTCAGAATCCAACTTAAATATCACCATCTTCAAGGGATCTTTCCTTAGCACTATATCTAAGCCTCACTCTCTCCCATCACTCAGGATTTTTAGTGCAAGAAATAGAAAAGATGACCTCACCATCAGAATCACAGCCAAAAACGACAAAGAAATGTGGTAGCCCTTGAGGACCCCATGGCTACTACTGCAGAACTCTCAGCTGTGTCTGCTGTCCCGGGGAATGTCACTGCTATTGCAGCAGCAACTGACCCAGTTCTCCATAGTACCTGCTTCTTTGTCTCCTTACTTCCCAGGCGCCAAGCTGGCTGCCTCTAGTTGGCTGAACCCGTGCCACGTGGCTATGCTCTAGCTGCGAGGGAAGCTGGGAAAATGGGTCATGTCTGAACTTCCTGTTGCTGTGGGGGAAGAAAAATTTTGTTTCCCACTGAGACTCACATGGGTAATTCCTCCATCATCAGAAGCAAGTCAGTCTGGGGAAGATAAAAGGGACAACTGCTCTCCATTACTCCCCCCTGATTCTCCACCTTGTCTCCTGACAGCAGTGGCATCTTAACTTGAGCATTTGGTAGGCGCCTCAAACCACAGTCAAGATTCTAGAACCAGACAACTTGGATTCAAATGATGACTCTGACATTTGCCATCTGTGTGACCTTGGGAAAGTCACTTGACTTCTCTGTGTCCTTTGTTTCCTTACCCATCAACTAGGATAATAGGATTGTGACAGGGATTAAATGAGTTAATAAGAGTAAAGTGCTTAAATAGTGGCTGATGTAGGGTAAGCACTACGGAAGTGCTTAGTTTCCGTTTTTATTAATTGAATGAATAGATGAATGAACTTTCCTCATACAAGGAGATGCAGAGGGTTTTGCAAAGAACCAGGGAGACAGCTTACTCAGGACGACATTCTGCACTCAGCCATCCACCTTTACCTAGTTCCTTTAGCGCTTTCATTTCCCCAGCTGGAGGATTTCACTGTCTTGGTTAGCTGCCCAGTGTATGGAGCATCCCTATTGTGTGTTGTGCCAAACTACCTTGTGTTGTTGTGTTAGACCTACATAAGGATGATTTTGGCTTCAACATAGGTCTATGATGAAATTCATGATGGCTGTGGGTGAAGGTGGGATCTGTGCTGTTCTGGCTTTTAATTGGTTCAACATATTCATGCCAACACGTATACCCCAGTGTACACCACCATTGTCTGAACAGTGAAATGGGTACATACTACAGCCCATTGCTCAGCCCACCAACTTCTCATTTTCATTTTCAAGCCCCAGTTTGTATCGACTTCTAAAACTCACCTCCGGCTCCTGGTTTTGATGGCCCATTTTGGACATTTTTCTCTAGCTTGACACCATGCCTGTGTTTGAGGAATAGGTAAACCATCTTCTGCTTTCAAAGCCTGCTGGTCACAGCTTGGGTTGCAGGTTCTACAGACTGAATGTTTATGTGCTTCCCCCCCCCCCCCAAATTCATATGTTAAATCCTAATGCCCAATGTGAAGGTATTAGAAGGTGGGGCTTTTGGGAGGTGATTAGGTCATGAGAGTGGAGACCTCATGAATGGGATTAGCACTTTTATAAAAGAGATCTCAGAGAGTGCCCCTGCCCCTTCTGCCATGTGAGGACACAGTGAGATGACGGCTATCTATGAGCCATGAAGTGGGCCCTCACCAGACACTAAGCCTGCTGGCACCTTGATCTTGGATTCCCAGCCTCCGGATCTTTGAGAACTAAATTTCTGTTGTTTATAAGCCACCAGTCTGTGGTATTCTGTTACACCAAACAGACTAAAACAGCAGGTGCCTGGAAGGAACCATAGTAGGGCTGGGATTAACTCTCCTTCTCCAAGAAATTTAACTACATGTGGCTGAACAGAAATGATGCTCAAAAAAATGCTACAGAAACATTTATATACATAAGCCAAGGCTGGGAAAATTTTTCACTATTTCTCAAACTCAAATACCTCTCTTAAGCTAACAAATAAGCCTGTTTTTATGCTATGAAAGTAATGTACGCACATGGTGTAAAACACAGAAAAATATAATGAAGAAAATAAAAATCACCTGTAATTTTATCACCTAGAGATATCTATTCTGAACATGTTTTGATTTTTTTTTTAACATATCTTTATTGATTTCAGAGAGAGGAAAGGAGAGGGAGAGAGAGAGATAGAAACATCAATGATGAGAGAGTCATTGGTCGGCTGCAGCCCGCAACCTGGGCATGTGCCCTGACCGGGTATCGAACCCCGATCTCCTGGATCCTAGGTCGATGCTCAACCGCTGAGCCATGCCCAGCCAGGCTGTTTTGATTTTATTTTAGCCATTTCCCTAAACTCCCCTGCCCCTATATACGTGAGTGGACAAAAGTAGGTTTACAGCTGTTTTGTATAGAAAATAATAATTAATAAATAATAATGCAAGAATAAACTCTGTTTCACACACTCACAATAATAAACCTCCTTTTGCCAACCCCTGTGTGTGTGTGTGTGTGTGTGTGTGTGTGTGTGTGTGTGTGTATTTATACACATCTCCCTCCTCCCAGTATACTAAAGCTCAAATATTTCTAACTCAGGCCAATGGGGAATAATATTTGTGAAATTAGCTCTGATTTTTATAATGAAGGTTGCTTTACAGAAATTCCTTTGTGCAGCCATCTTTGCTGGGACCACCTAATCTATGTAATGAGTATTATGAAATAAGGAGCAGGATTCTGTCCTTGGATTAAATAGGATGAAATTGCAGGGTGTATGAGGAGGAAAAACCTAAAACTTCTAGCTTTTCTTTCCTCTTTTCCTTTGTTATTGCAGCACGATGCCCTTCACTCTGAAATCTTGGCTGGTAATTATCAGAGACCCCTTTTCCGGTTCCCTGATGTCTTCCCTTCTGGGGCACCAGGTCCTACTTTTAGTAGGTGCCCCCCTTTCTCTTGGAGATAATCACATCAATTGGTCTCTCATTCCAGGGGGATATGACCTAGAATCAGTTTTGTCTTTGAGAAATGAGGTCGCTTTCACGGGGGAGGTGTCAGGAGAAAGTGGGAAGCCCCAGGCTGGGAGAGGAGGTTCTTCCTGGCTTTTCCCGGGCACCTCTTGCAAAGGTGACGACCCTGCTGTTTGGTGAGGAATGAGGACTGGTCTGTAAGGCTTTAGTCTTCATCGGTCCCCTAAAATGGTTCAGGCAAAAGTTATTCACGTCCTCCTGCAGTTGACAAATTCTATAGTTTCTTTTCCATCCATTCCATTCAACTGGACCTGTAGGTAGAATTTTAAATTGTTCACTACCTGAAACTTGAATCTCCTCCCCTGTGCTCTTTTCCACTTTTCTATTTTGCCCCTGTTCTTGATCCTTCACTGGCTGGTTGTCTGCCATCCATCCAGTCAAATATAGTGTTCTTCAGTCTTAAGGATGGCCCCCAGTGGCCCCCATCTTCCGGTCTTCATGCCTTGTGTAATCCCCTTCTTTTGCGTGTAGGCTGGATCTAGTTCTGACCAACAGAATATGGCAAAAATTAAAGGGTGCTACTTCTAAGATTAGGTTATAAGAGATCATGGCTTCTATCTGTCTTGCTCTTTCAGAAGTGGAGAGACCCATGTGGAAAAGAATTGAAAGAGGCTCTGGCCACCAGCCAGCAAGGACCTGAGGTCCTCAGTCCAATATCCTATAAGAAACTGAATCCTGCCAATAACCACATGAGTGAGCTTTGAAGTACATCCTTCCCCAGTCCAGCCTTCAGATGAGATAGCAGCCCCAGCTGATGTCTTATGCGAGAACCTGAGCCAGAGGACCCAGGTAGGCATGACCAGATTCCTGACCCACAGGAACCCATAAAATAAATATTTGTTGCTTCACACTGTTAAGTTTTGTGATAATTTGTTATAAAGCAATAGCTAACTAATGCATTAGATTTCCATCTTCCTCACCCTCTCCCTGTAAAAGCTCACTCATATTAGTAGATTTAGGTATTACTTGCTAGATTAGGATAACTGTAGCTTTAAGACCAGCAGGTAGGTTTAGTGAGGCAGGTGCCAAGTTTAGAATAGCATCCGAGTTCCTTACCACAGTCTGCAGAATCTCAGTCCTTACCACCTGGCTCCTGTCCGCATTTCCTTCCCCATATCCGAACACTTTGTCCTGAGATCATTAAGGCTCACCAAGCTTGTTTAATCTCATGGGCTTTGTACTTTCTTTTCCCCTCTCAGATGTTCTGCATTTTCATATGATTTTCTCCCTCTCACCCTTTTGGTCTCTGCTCAGATTTTATCTCCTAAAAGGCCCTTCCTTGACCATCTGATCTGAAGTATCACACTGCCATGCCATACTATATCCCTCCTTCTCCTCATAGCATCCGTCACTTTGTGATTCTCTAACCTCCTTCTCTAGATATCAGCCCTTTAATGGGGCTCTTATCTCTCTTAGTCCTTACTGAATCTATGCTGCCTAACCTAGTTCCTGTCATAAAGCAGGTCCTTCATACTTATTTGTTGAATGACTGAATGTTGGCTGCCCTGCCATGCTTGGACATAGTCCAAGTGTGGACTAACCAAGACTTTCTGCTGCTTTTTCCATGGGCGTTTGTGTTCTGGCTGCTCAATTTCCAAGCATCCTTCTTATTTATGGGAGAACCCAAATTAGGTGGGAGGCAGGATTAATGGAGGGCCTCACGCAATGTTGTGAGTTGAATTGTGTCCACTCAAAAAGATATGTTGAAGTCCTGACTCCAGGTACCTGTGAATGTGTCCTTGTTTGGAAATAGGGCCTTCGCAGATGTAATTAGTTAACATGAGGTGATACTGGAGTAGAGTGGAACCTTAATCCAATGATTCTTGTCCTTATAAGGAGGCTACATGAAGACAGACACACACAGGGAAGATGGCCACATGAAGAAAGAGGCAGAAGCCGGAGTGATGCAACTATAAGCTCAGGAACAGCAAGGACTGCTGGCAACCACTAGGAACTGGGAGAGGCAAAGAAGGCTCCTCCCCTAGAGCCTTTGGAGAGAGCACGGATCTGCCAACGCTTTTATTTCAGCCTTCTGGCCTCCAGGACTGTGAGAGAATAAATTCCTATTGTTTGAAGTCACCCAGTTTGTGGTACTTTGTTATGGAAGTCCTAGGAAACTAATATAATGACATCTGTCTCTTTAATCTGAGGTCCCTTGCCTACTCCTGGCCTATCTCTCTCTGTGGCATTCCCTATCACCTGTGCACACTGGAAGCACCTCTTCAATGCTCAAAGAGCAGAACCAGAGAGAGGCAGCTGTTTTCGCTCCTGGCGTTCTGAGCTCATCTTCTATATGCTAGTTTCCCACCTTAATCTTAACCCTCCTCTCAGCCCCTGCTGGAGCCTCCTTTAAGTCAGACCCACCTGCCAGATTTCCAGAAACAGGAAGCCCATTGATGTGGTCCACACAGATCTGTCCATCTTCTGGGGTGTAGAGCAGGTTGGAGATAGGTGGAGGGTGGACTTGGGTGTCCACAGAAAATCTCTTTCCTAATGGTTGATTGATTGACTCAACAAATTACCGAGTCCCTGCTCTGTGTCAGGCACTGGGCTAAAAACCAGGAGCCGATGGTGACGAGGGACAAAGTCCCTTCCCTTATGGAGCTTCTTGTCCAGTGGAAGGAAATAGAAAATGAGAAACTAAAATAAGCCACCAAGTGGTCGGGTGAGGAGCAGACCTATAGGGTTCCCAGCTGCCACTGCAGCCTGTCTGTGGCTACTTCTCACATGCAAAATGCTGCTTCAGCAGCCCAACTGTGTCTGGGCGGGATGAGGGTGGCACTGTGACGGCCACTCTGCTCCTGCAGCAGCTCGGTGGGAACACTGGGCTGCAGGGAGCCCCATGCTTTTCTGGCATCCTGTGCCAACATGCCTGTTGGGAAAGATGTGCCCGATGCTTACATACAGAAGCTGAAAAATCAGAAGGCTGATTTATACTGGGCATCTGGCCCAAACAGTATCTGGCATGAAATGTTTCTCTTATTCTACAAGGGTGGTCAGCCTTGCATTTCTATCATACGCTTTGCACAAAATAATACCCTATTTGGAAGCCTGCCTTTGCAAATCTTATTTTATGGCATCATAGGGAGCTTTATAGTGACCAACCCAACACTGCTCCCCTTTGTTACATACAAATGGTTAGGTCATTGGTTGTGCCATAAGGCCACAGCAGACACTTATAAAGCCATTACTTATAAATGCTGTACTTTCAGAAACGAGTACAGTGTTTCACCAGAATGACATGAGGATTCCAAACAGCACCCATGTGTTTACCACATTTTATGCTAAAACAAAACCACTGTTAGTTAACCCAGGTCTCTTTCCAAATCCTGAAGACACTACCACCCAATGGATTATGACCAACCATTCACTTCTGATATGGAAGAAACCAGTGAAAACAAGCAGATTAAAGATGATGTTTGTGCTTAAATGTGACTTATTTTCCAGTGTATAACAGTAATTTGCCTTTACTTTTGTTTCCTGTTAAAAAATTAAGTAAATCACTGAGATCATGATCATCAAATAAATATCATCATAAGCAGGACAACAAACTGCCAAAATGACATTATTCTATTTTTTAAAAAATCATGGTAAAATATACATAGCATCAAACTTACCATTTCTAAGTGCACAGCTCAGTGGCATTAAGGACATTCACACTGTTGCGCAGCCGTCACCACCATCCATCCCCAGAACTTTCTCTCTTCGCAGACCGAAACTCTGTCCCCATTAAACACTCACTCCCCACAGCCCTCTCCCAGCCCCTGGCATTCATCATTCCACTTTGTCTCTCTCAATCTGACTATCCTAAGTGCTTCATATAAGTGGAATCACACAGTATTTGTCCTTTTGTGTCTGGTTTATTTCATCCACTCAGTACAATGTCCTCATGGTTTATCCGTGTTGTAGCATGTAGGCATGATTCTAATTTTGATAGGAAACATATCCTCACCTGAAAGTAATCCAACATTTTAGCAAAGGTTATGAATAGGATTTGTGTGACTTTTTATTTTTCAATTTCAGTTTACATTCAATAACATTCTGTGTTAGTTTCAGATGCACAGTATAGTGATGACAATCATGCACTTTATAGAGTGGCCCCCCCACCCCGATATGTCAAGTACCCACCTGGCCCCATACATAGTTATGACAGTAGTACTGACTGTATTCCCTGTGCTGTAATTTACATCTCTGTACTATCTGTAACTACCAATTAGCACTTAATCCCTTCACCTTTTTCACCCAGTCCCCCAATACCTGTCCCCCTGGCAACTGTCAGTTCATTCTCTGTGTCTATGGGTGTGGTCTATTGTTCATTTTATTTTTTTTTAGATTCCACATATAAATGAAATCATTGGTATTTGTAGTTCTCTGTCTGACATTTCATTTAGCATAATACCCTCTAGGTCCATCCATGCTGTCACAAAAGGTAAGATTTCTTTTTCGTGGCCAAGTAATGTTCCATTGCATATATGTACCACAGCTTTTCTTCCCACTTGTCTATTGATGGGCACTTGAGTTGCTCCCGTATCTTGACTATTGTAAATATTGCTGCGATGAACATAGGGAGCATATTTTCTTTCAAATTAGTGTTTGGGGTTTCTTTAGATATATACTCAGTAGTGGAATTGCTGGGTCATAAGGCAGTTCCGTTTTTAATTTTTGAGAAACCTCCACACTGTTTTCCATAGTGGCTGCACCAGTCTGCATTGTCACCAACAGTGCACGAGGGTTCCCTTTTCTCCACACCCTCGCCAGCACTTGTTGTTTGGTGATTTATTGATGGTGCCATTCTGACAGGTGTGAGGTGGTATCTCTTTGTGTTGTTTTTTTAAAAAAAATATATCTTTATTGATTTCAGAAAGAGGAAGGGAGAGGGAGAGAGAGAAACATCAATGATGGGAGAGTCATTGATTGGCTGCCTCCTGCACCCCCTCACCCACTGGGGATCAAACCCACAACCTGGGCGGGCGTGTGCCCTGACTGGGAATCGAACCTCGATCCCCTGGATCATAGGTTGATGTTCAACCGCTGAGCCATGCTGGCCGGGATGCTGGCTAATTTTACTTACAGTAGTCCCCTTTTATCCATGGTTTTATTTTCTGCAGTTTCAGTTACCCATGGTTAACTGTGGTCTGAATATAGTAAATGGAAAGTTCCAGAAATAAACAATGCATACGTTTTAAATTATGCATGACAAAATGAGTAGCATGAAGAAATCTCGAGCCGTCCCTCTGTATGTCATCTGCCTGCTATGTGTAAGCCCTGCCCATTAGTCACTTGGTAGCCATCTGGGTCATCAGATGGACTATGGTGGTATCGCACTGCTTGTGTTCAAGTACACTTATTTTACTTAATAATGGCCCCAAAGCCATCCACATACGTTTTATTACAGTATATTGTTATATATAATTGTTCTGTTTTATTATTGTTGTTAATCTTTTATTGTGTATAATTTATAAATTAAACTTTATCACAGGTGTGTATAGAAAAAATAGTATATGAAGTGTTCAGGCATCACTATCGATCTTGGAATATACCCCCCACAGGTAAGGGGGGACTACTGTGTTTATTTTTCAATTTTATTTTTATTGAAATATAATTGACATACAACATTGTGCAAGCTTAAAGTGTACACTGTGTTGATTTGATATTTATACATGGCAATATGATTATCATGGTATCCTTAGCTAACACCTCTCCATGTCACATAATTATCATTTCTTTTTCTGCTACGGGATCAGTTAAGATCTAGTCTCTTAGGAACTTTGAAGGTTATAATACAGTGTGTTGTTGCCTGTAATCACTATGCTGTGGACTTTTTTATCTCCAGGACTTTTTTATCCATGTCTGTTCATTTTTCTACTGCCTCTCCTGAATGCCTGCCTAGAGAGAAGTCTCAGCAAGAACCAGACCCAAACAGGGTAATTTGAGGAGAGTTAGAAGGTGTGGTGGTGGGGTAAGGAAACCACAGAGGACGGTGCAGTAACCTGGAGCTGGCAGCACCTGGGAGCTGCTACCATCCCCGAGCAGAGCAGGAAGAGGAGGGAGCAGCATGGCCAGAATCTGAAGAGGGCCACCTGCTAGGACCTGTGGTCTACAGTCCAGGCGCCCAGCCATCTGCAGTGAGTGTGGCAGGAGGAACCCGAGGGAAACATACCCTGGCCTCACTCTCCTCCTTCCTTCTGACCTCCCGCAAGGGTCTCCCTTTGCCTGAACCCAACCAGAGCCAGAGAATGAGAGAGCCTGTTGGTACAATCCATGAGGGTCGATGTCCCAGGACACAGAAGCAGGGGAGGAAGGAGAGTGACCCTTAGGGAAGGTCTCCAGTGCCATTTCTCATTGAGACAGTCTGAGGGAGGGCCATGGTTCCCTGCTCAGAACAATGCTGGGCACAAAACAGATGCTCATAAATGTTGAATAAATAATCATGAACTAGGAGACTGATTTTTAATTGTAAAATACACATAAAAAATTTACCATTGTGACTATTTCCCAGCTTTATTGCGATATAACTGACATATAACATTGTGTAAGTTTAAGAGTATGATGATTTGATGCATTTATGCATTGCAAATGATTATCACCATAGCCATTGTAACCACTTAAAAGTCACAGTTCAGTGATATTAAGTACATTCATGACGTGCAATCAACACTTAGTTCCAGAACTTTTTCATCTCCCCAAAAGGAACCCTTGCACCCATGAGCAGTCACTCTCTATCCCTCCCTGCTCCAGCCCCTGACAGTCACTAATCTGCTTTCTGTCTCTGTGGACTTACGAATTCTGAATATTTCACATCAATATAAACGCAGGGTGAATTTGGGGGGGAATAAACTTATCCCCTCACCTTTGACTCTCCTTTTCTCCCCTGAAATTCTGCTTGTGGTCTCAGACACTTCACTTGCACATCAGGCCTCTCTGGTAATAAGGAGGGGGCGCGGCTCAGAGAAGGGGGACCTGGCCTTTCTCTCCCTTCTCCTCTGCTCCCTTTGGGTCCCTAGGAACGATGGGGAACCTGACAGCTGATAATGAGACTCCCTCCCCCTAATGACTCTGGGGGTTCTGGGGATGCCTCAGGCCAGCTCTGCCCTAATTAATTAATAGGGAGCGCTTCCCACAGAGAATTAGCCTCGATTCCTCCTGTCTCAGGCTCCTCTTGGCTCAGCCTCTCCTCAGGCCCCACCCCACAGGCAGGGCAGTCATTTGGGACAGCCTGGGGATGCTCCATCTGGGTTGGCCTGCCCTCTTAATGCTAGGGCCAGAGCTGGAGCCACTGGCCAGAGTGGACCTGAGGTGGGCTCAAACTCTGGCTTAACAGTGTGGGCTGTGAGCCCCTTTTATATCTGTAAAAGGGAGCCGGTAGCCTTTCCCTTACTGAGAGAATGAGAGACTCCCGGAGCCAGGGTGAGGGTGAGAGTGGGGCATTCTCTTTGGGTTTATCTGTAATTTTTAAAACAGTGAAATATGTCAGATTCTTCTTCTCTTTTAAAAAATAATTATTTTCAATTACAGTTCAGATTATTTTTTCTTTCTGAGTCATTCTTTGGAGATACAGTTACATTATCTTTTCCCCATTCAGAGGTAATAAAGATATTCTCCTAAAAAAGATAAATCATATTTCAATGTCAGTAAAAAAATAAGCCCCACAAAATTACTACAAAAATCAATGGTGAGCTAAATATAAAAATTTAAAGACAGAATCAGTGAGTGTTGAGCCAAGCCATATGGTAGCCTGAAGCAAAAGGAAAATCAGGAATTCTGATCCTGTCTTTTTTTGGAAATGTTGACATTTTGTTAATTGTGGATATTTTGCATTCATTTTGGATATTGAATAATGAAATGTTAATATCTGTAAGAACTGTGTAACTCAGTGAGCTAATATTCTTCAAATGACATGTTTCAAAATCATGCATGGGTAAAAGGTGCACTCAGTAGGCTTTAATGTTAATTTTAAAAGTACAAAAACTTCACTGACAATTCAGACCCCACTTTGCAAGTATCCTTTAAGAAACTAAAATGTGTCGAGTTTTGGTATAGTCTCAAAGAATAGTCACGATTACCTGAAAAGCTGATCAAAATACTCTTTCTTTTTTAAATTATCTGTTCGTGTGAGGTTGAATTTTCTTCATATACTTCAGTCAAAACAACATATCGCAACAGAGTCAATGCATAAGATGCATTTAATTCTCATTATTCATGGTAGTTTTGTTCTATAAAGTTGTGCAAACACTGAAATAGCAAATAAACCATTACTCCTAGGGAGATAGACTGGGTTAGGTTGTTGTGAGTCTCTGCTCACATTTTTGTCAATCAACCAATCAGTACCTACCTGTTTTATGGGTGTTTCTATTTAAAGACACCAATTTAATGTATATATATGTATATGTATATATATAATACACAAATATCTATATATAACTCATCGACATCGAATTCACAGCCAACAGCATTATAACTGAGGCCTAACACATATGTTCTCCGTGAGGCACATCACAGCCTTCTTATGCTAACAAACATTAGACAGCACTTCAACACCATGCCTGGGAGCCATTTAAAAATCTACAGCCCGGCCAAGCATGGCTCAGAGGTTGAGCATGACCTAGGATCCAGGTGATCGGGGTTCAATTCCCGGTCAGGGCACATGCCTGGGTTGCGGGCTAGGCAGCCGATCCAAGACTCATTATTGATGTTTCTATCTCTCTCTCTCCCCCTCCTTTCCTCTCTCTGAAATCAATAAAGATATATTTTTTAAAAATCTACAAAAAGCACAAAAATGAGAAAAACATGGCACCAAATAGGCCATGAAAAGGACATCTTTTATAGTATGACAGCTGATCCAAGAAAGCAGAGCACAGCCTTGTTCAACCTCAGCTGGGAACATACCTGTTGGCCAGTTCAAATTTGGCATCGCTCTGAGCATGTCCACTAATGACCACAAAAGTGCCAGGAGCATTGACTTTGGTTTGCAAATAAGTTTAAGTGAGTGGGTGAATTTGCTACTGTGGAGTCTGAACATAAGGATCAACTGTCTGAGGATCTCACATTTTTTTATTAAGCTGGACATCAAAGCAATTTGCAAAAGGTGAAGAAACATTGCCTCTCTTCTCACTAGTTTTTTCTTGTTTTGGAAAATGTTACTTTTCATAAAATATGCTTTTTATGTTATGTTAAAATGAATAAATAAATATTTTAAATATATCTTTATTGATTTCAGAGAGAGAAAAGAAGAGGGAGAGAGAGAGAGAAACATCAATGATGAGAGAGTCATTGATCGAGCCCACAACTTGGGCATGTGCCCTGACTGGGAATCGAACCCTGATTGCCTGGATCCCAGGTCGACACTCAGTCACTGAGCCACGCCCAGCTGGGTGAATAAATAAATATTTTAAAACTCTTAATTTCTAATACAGTAAAGATTAATAGGTATAACCCATATAGATGCAAATTCTTTGGAGTCTCCAGGATCTTATTATTTTGTTTCAATTTTAAACATTAAAGTATAGTTGTCACACAATATTATATTAGTTTCAGGCATACAACACAGTGATTCAACATTTATATACCGTATGATGTGATCAATCACCACAATAAGCCTCGTAACCATCTGTCACCATGCAAAGCTATTGACTCTACTCCCTGTACTGTGCATGACTATTTTAATTGACAGACACAATTTCTTAGAACAATTTTAGATTTACAAGAAAATTAAAAGGGTAGGCACAGGGAGTTCCCATATCCTCCCCACCCCAACAATTCCCATTATTATTATTATTTTAATCCTCATCCAAGTATATGTTTATTGATTTTAGAAAGAGGAAAAGGGGAAGAGAGGGAGAGAGACAGAAACATCGATGTGAGAGAGAAACATCGATCAGAATCCCATATATGCCCAGGAATTGAACCCTCAACCTAGGTATGTGCCCTGACTCGGAATCAAATCTGCAACCTTTTGGTGCACGTGACGACGCTCCAACCAACTGAGCCACTCGACCAGGGCTCCTTTATTATTAATATTGTCCATTACTATGATACATTTGTTATAATTAATGAGTCAATATTGATACATTATTATTAAAGCCCACACTATTGAGATTTCCTCAGTTTTCTCTTAATATCCTTTTTCTGTTCCAGGAGCCCCTGCGGACCCCACATTATATTAGTCATCAAATCTCCTTAGTCTCCCATGAGAGTTTCTCTGATTTTCTTTGTTTTTGATGACTTGAGTTTTGAGGAGCGCTGGTCAGATTTATTGTAGGATGCTGGAATTTGTCAGATTTTTAAAAAATGATGATTAGACTGGGGTTGTGATTTTGGGGAGGTCCTCAATAACTTTTAAGAATGTAAAGAGGTTCCGAGATCCAATAGTTTGAGAACTGTTGCTATTTTAGTTACTTATGATTTTGTGTAATAGAGCAATGGTGCTCTGTCTTCTTCCCTGCTCAGTCTCCAGCCTCTAGTGCAGCCTGGCGCACAACAGAGGCACAAGAATTATTTGTGGAGGGAGTGACTGCAAGAGCCAGGAGCTCAGAGGCAGCTCTAGGCTCAGAGAAGGGTGCACAGCCCCTGACTGAAACGGAGGGAGTGAGAAGCTTCAGAGAGGAGCTGCCGGAGAACCTGACATCGAGTGCAGGGGTTCAACCTTAGCCACATATTGAAATCACTTAGGGAGCATTAAAATATGCCGTGCTTGTGCCCTGAGACCTGTGCCCAGGGACACTGATGTGATTGGTCTGGGTGCCACCTAGAGAATCAGAATTTTAAAAAGCTCCCCTGGTGATTCTAAGGTACTGCTAAGTTTGAGAACCACCTAGATAGGAGGTTTTGTCAAGGAGGAGAGTGTGAGCTGTAGGTACAAAGAGTTGGAATTGACGTGGCTGCTCTCTGGCTCTCTTTTGGGCAAGTTACTGAACCTCTCTGAGGCTTGTCCCCTTATCTGCTATTGGGGGTAGTGATAGCTACTTCATAGGGGTGTGCAGTTTAAATGGAAGTAAAAGAGCCGGCCTAGTCTAGGAAGTTGCCCTCGACAACTGGTCAATAACATGAACAATAATAATAGCAAACATATATTGATTTTTTATATGTTTTCATCTATTTTTAGAGAGAGAGGAAGGGAGAGGGGGACAGATAGAGAGAAACATAGACCAGTTGCCTCTCGCATGCACCCTGCCTGGATATGGAACCTACAACCCCGGCATGTGCCCTGGCCCGGGCATCAAGCCTGCAACCT
Organism: Miniopterus schreibersii; assembly: GCF_964146895.1. Classification (NCBI taxonomy): domain Eukaryota; kingdom Metazoa; phylum Chordata; class Mammalia; order Chiroptera; family Miniopteridae; genus Miniopterus; species Miniopterus schreibersii. Next base: position 72,090,699 of record NC_138105.1, on the reverse strand, counting down.
TTTGGTGCAAGGTAGGAGGCTCAGTCAACTGAGCCACAGGGACCAGGGCAAACATGTGTTGATTTTTAAATCACGTGCGTGGCTCTGTGCTCACCTTTTAAAAATGGCAATTAGCTTTCAGGAGAGGCGGGAGATGCTGGCAGCGGTAACTCAGTGCCATTTGAGAGGAACAGCAGGACCAACGTGCTCGATGAATTTACTGCTAAAGAAAGCAAAGAATATTAATTACTATAGTAACAGGTACGAGCTTTAATTTTCTGTGGGGTCAGCAGAGCCTGTCCGTTGTTTAGGTAAGGAAGCCAGGCTCAGAGAGGAGAGCGGCTGGCCCGCAACCGCCAAGGCGCACAGCGCCCGAAGGGAGAAGCGGCGCCCAGGAGCCCACGGGGCAGTTGTGGTCACTGGGACCCTCGCACCCGCGCTCTCCCCAGGCCTCGGCCCAAGATGCGGGGCGGCCCGCGCCAGTGGTGCCAGGAGCAAGCCCGCGCTCTCCAGGGAGGCCCAGTCCTCGGGAGGGCCCGGGAGGCGGCGGGAGGCGCGGGCTCGGGGGCGCGGCTCTGCGCTGAGGGCGGGGGCCGGACGGCGAGAGGCCACCCACCCGCGCGCCCTAGGATCCCCCTCCTTCCACACACGCGGCGCCCCTTCTCCAGCGCTGCTGCCGAGCGTGGGCGCAGGGGAGGAGGGGGGCATCCCAGAGGGGATCCCTCCCCCTCCCCCAGCCTCCTGGCGCCCCCGCACCCACGTGAGCGCAGGGCCGGCGCGGATCCCACCCGCTGCACTGCGCGTCCCTGCTCCGCGCCCTCGCCTCCGCCGTGCGGTCTCCACGCCAGCACTGCGCCGTCCCCGGCGGGTCCCCGCTGCCCGAGCCGGGCGCTGTGCGGGGCTCCGGCTCCTGCATCGGACTCAGCGTTCAGGCCGAGGCGCAGGCAGCCGCCCCCACCGCTCCGGACGCTGGTGAGTGGGGGGCACGGCGCCCCGCGAGCGCAGGGGCCCTGAGGTTCAGGGCAGGCGGATCCCGGGCGGGTTTGGCCACCCTGGGGTCAGGCGGGTGGGGCGCCATCTCTGGCCGCTCTGGGTTTCAGCTCCTCCCTGCCCCTTAGAGTCCTGCAGCCGCTCGCCTACCGCTCGTTTCCTCTCCCAGGGTCCCCCTGCCAGTCTCCCTCATGCCCATCCCGGTCCGGTATCCGCGGCCTCCGCTCCTGGCAGGCTCCATCTCTGTGTCTGATGCCGTGGCCCTTGCCAGGGTTCCGTCCCCTGTCCGTCAGAGGGCTGGTTCCTCCAACTCCGACAGACCTGGCTGTGACCGAGACTTTGGTCACCGCGGCAGGGAGGCTGGTCCAAAGATGTGTGGGAGGTGGCGGTGATGTGTGTGTGTGTGTTTGGGACAGTTTATGACGGGGCTTGCCTTCCCAAAGACAGAGGTGTGTGGGGCTAAATAAATGTGGGAATGAATTTGAATGTTCGAAGTTTCTCCGTCTTGTGCCCCAAGTTGTGTGTGTGTGTGTGTGTGTGTAGGAATTGTTTGACTCTCACTACATGTCTGAAGTTTCACTTATACAGGGGAGCCGTGTAGGGCCACGAAGGTGTGTGCGGGGTTGTGTGTTGGAAGGTGTGCATGAATGTGGCAAGTGTATGTTGTGTGTTTATTACGGTTAGGGTTATACAATACCTACTGTATGACTGGCGCTGCACGAGCACAGTGCATTTCTGAAGGTGTGTCTGGGCTGTATGTCCAAACGGTTCCCTGTGTGTGATTGTGTGTCTGTGTGTCTGTGTGTGTGGCCGTGTATGTGGCAACTGCGCATAAGAGGTGTGTGAGGTTGTGTGTCAAGTGTGTGTGTGGTGTGATGTGTGTGATTTCCTTCCTCTTTCCCCTCGCCCTTCCAGCTAGGCTAGCGGAGTGTTGAGATAAAATGTATTGGGAAGCAGCCTTGCTTTGTCCACCATAATTTGTTTCCGCTTTAGAATGTGGCAGGCTTCCTTTTTCCCCTTGGCTCCGAGGGCTGCCAGCACATCTCAGCGGAGTCTGAAGGTTGGGGCAACCAGTTGGGAGACGGATCCCTGAATCTCTGAAGAGACTTGGGGGCACTGGAAGGGCCACTTACCAAGCAGAAAGCCTAAGAAACAGGGTCAAGAGAATGCCTAGGACCAGGAGAGGCTAGTGAAGAGAGAACTCAGAGTGAGGGGAGATGCCCCCGGGGTCAAAGAGAGGCTGAGAAAGGCCCAAGTGAAAGCCAAGATCCTGGGAGAACCATTTGAAGTCAAGTATTGTCTGACAAGTGATGCATACAGGACAGAAAAATTGATAGGTGTCTTCAAGGGACCCATGGGCAGCTTTGAGCTACCACTCAGTGACTGGAAACGTACATCCTGGAGGAGAGGGAGGAAATATGAGTTTCCTGTTTGTGTGTAGTCCCATGTCTGGGATTTTTCACAGCAATGTGAGAAGCAGCATTGATGGATCCATTTGGAGCAGGATCCCAACTGGGGTTTGGCATTGGGGACCTAGAGCTTAGTTAGACCTGGAGAATTGAGGTAGATGGCCCATCCCTCAGATATGGGGGGAGCAAAGGAGGGCAAGGAAAACAGTGACCTCAGAAAAGTAGCTGCTCAGCCAGTGGCAGGAAAATAACAAAAAGTCCAGGGACCTACTTGCTGGTGGAACTGAGACTTCCTACAGACTCCCAGTTTTGACCTGGATGAATTCAGGCAGTAGGGGTGGGTGAGGAGAGGTATCCAAAGCTGTGATCCCTCGAGACTAGCTGGGCCAGGCCAAGTTCTTACCAGTGCAGCAATCCCAGGCAAACCAAATATGCACAGAGTTCTGTACAGGATGCAAAATTTACTGCCTTGCTTTGGCTTGGAGAGTTTTACTAACAGTGAAGTGAATCTGGTATATCAATTAGGAGACAGCACACTCAAAAGGGGGGACTGAAAAGAGTTTAAGATAAAGACTATTTACAAAGGTATGAGCAGGGTTAAAGGAAACCAGCATGGCTGGTGTAGCACTCAGGGATCAGCATGAGTGGGGATTCACAGAGGGAGCAGGAGAGGGACACAAGGAGAGTGGAGGCTGTAACAGAGGATGGTCATTTTTTAAAATTGAAATATATTTCACACATAACATTGAGAAAATTTAAGGTATACGCAGCATATTGTTTTGATATATTTATATGTTGTAATAAATTGCCATTATAGTGAGAGTTAGAACCCATATGACATCAAGAGATCCAAGAACACCCAATGAGGAATGGACAGTCTCTTCAACAAATGGTGTTGGGAAAACAGGATACACACATGCAGAATAATGAAACTGGACCCCTATCTCACACCACTCACAAAAACAAACTCAAAATGGATCAAAGACTTAAACATAAGGCCTGATACCATAAAATTCTTAGGAGGAAACATTAGAAAGAAGATATTGGGCAATGATTTTTGGATATGACACTAAAAGCACAGGCAACAAAACCAAAAATCAACAAGTGGGACTACATCAAACTTAAAAGCTTCTGCACAGCAAAAGAGAGAATTAACAAGACAAAAAGGCAACTTACAGAATGGGAGAAAATTTTTGCAAATCATATATTGGAAAAGGGGTTCATATTCAAAATATATAAAGAACTCATACAACTCAATAACAAAAAAACCACCACCACCAAAACCCAAATCTGATTAAAAAATGGGCAGAGGAACTGTTTAGATATTTTTCCAAGGGAGACATCCAAATGGCCAACAGGCACAAAGGATTGTCTGATGGGATCTGTGGCCTTAGGCAGGGGAACACAGCTCCTGCCAAATAGAGGGGTGACAGGGGAGCTGGGAGAATCAGTGTTCCATCTCCTCCCATTTTCCACTCTCCTGTTGCCTTCCACTGGCCTGACCCAGAGAGGAGCCAGTGGGCAAGGAAGCCTCGGCAATGCCACCTCTAGTGGTCAGTGAGTGAATCTAGAGGAACAGCAGAATTCCCAGTACCCCTGGAATAGGGGAACTGCCACTTTTTTTTTGCTGTGAGATCGGGATAGGCAAGGCTGCTTATCTTTCAGGAATCGGAGGCCCATGCCCAGGATCCATGATTCTTTTAGGAACCCACAGAAATGTTTTCACTTCTTTTAAAGTCAGAAGAAAGAGTCCAGCCAGTGTGGCTTAGTGGTTGAGCATCGACCTATATGATCCAGGAGATCGAGGTTTGATTCCTGGTCAGGGCACATGCCCAGGTTGCAGGCTCGATCCCCAATAGGGGACATGTAGGCGGCAGTTGATCAATGACTCTCTCTTCATTGATGTTTCTCTCTCCCTTTCCCTTCCTTTCTCTGAAATCAATAAAGATATATTAAAAATCAAATCAAATCAGAAGAAAGAATTAAACTTCAAGTCAAAGAAAATGTTTTAATATAAAATATGAGGTGAAATTCACATAACAGAAAACCAACCTTTTCAAAGTGGCAGTGAGTGGCATTTAGTACAATGTTGTACAACCGTCACCTCTACCTAGTTCCAAGGTTAGATATTCACCGTTATACCAATGCGGTCATAAAATATAATTTTAATATTTTCTTAATGGAGGAAGGAGTCCACAGAGGTAAAAGTTCCTCAGGCCCGTGAAAGTCACAATTTCTAAGCTGCCCCATACATGTAAGGTGTGTAGTTGGTAACTGGAGAGGCAGGTGTTTATTTTTATAGGCATTTTATTTAATGTGTATTAAAACATAATTAGCTTTTCAAGTAAAGACCTACAGTAAAGACCGAATGTATCTAAAGTTTCCAGTTGAGATACATTTCTTGCTAATGTAAATAAGAATATATGGATATGGCCAAATTTAAAGAGGAGACACAAAAGTCTGAAGTTGGGGAAACAGTATGTGGTACCCCAGAGAGACTCTGAACATCACATTTCCCTTCAAAGAGGGGTCCCAGTGAGCCACTGGGGTCTAGGATTAGCACCATTTCCTTCCCAAGGACTCCCCCCTCTTCCTGTTGCTCACCCAGGCACTTAGGCAGAGCTGCTGCATTTATTGGGCACTCACTGCTTGCCAGGCTCTTGCTGTCATTGACTTTGCTGTTGAAAGCCCATTTGTGAGCATCTCCAGGCACCGAACCATATTAATTTGGGGAGGCTACCCGTTAGGTACCATGTCTAGGGCTCTGCATACAGTTGGCGCTTAGCAAAGCCTTGTTAGGCTGGTTTGTGAGGTGGGGCAGCGGCCAGTTGCTTGTGATGATCTTCTGGAATAAGGAGAGGGCTGGAGTCGGGCAATGGCAAAGAGCCTGTTACATTGTCTCCTTCCCTGCCGCTCCCCAGCCAAGCAGGGACGCAATTATGAGACCTTGACCCTTTTCTGCCAGGACGTGACCCTGGAACCCCAGGCAGTGTCCTCCGGCGTCGCAGTCCCCGCACACGCCAGCGACTGCCTTCGCCCCTCCCCTGCGTCCGGATTCTCACCAGCGTCCTCCACCCTGCAGCCCTTTCCCCTCTGCCCACATCTGTCCTCTGTCCTCTTCCTCCCCAGGCCCAGGGCCCTCGGTCCCCCGCAGATAGACGATGAGCAGCCACGGCAACAGCCTGTTTCTGCGGGAGAGCGGCCCGCGCCTGGTGCGGGTGGGCTGGCTGCAGCGGCTGCTGGAGGGCGCGCAGCAGAGGGCGCTGCGCACGCGCCTGCGCCTGCAGACGCTCACCCGCGAGCACGTGCTGCGCTTCCTGCGCCGCAACGCCTTCATCCTGCTCACCGTCAGCGCCGTGGTCATAGGTGAGCGGCGGGGGGCGGGACTTCGGGGAAGTACTGGCGCGCATGTCTCTTCATTCCACCCACTCATTCTCACCAGCGCACATCCATGGCTTGTCCTACCAGCACCCCCCCCCCCCCATGTAGAACACTCACACAGTGCACACGTGCAAAAACAGCTGTGTGTGCACGCAATGTCATATGTATATGTATGTGTACATACACACATGCTCACACTGTACAAATACCTTTTCTGCTTATGAACACACAAGCACGAACACATTATTTTTATGCATGCACAGAACTTACAGTTGCAAAGACGTAAATTCACACAGTTGTATACATACTGGAACTTACAAGCACATGCATTCCTCTGCACACACATTGGCACACTTATGAGCTTAAATGTTTGGAAACTATATACATATAAGTCACACCTCTATACACACATGGGAAAAACATATGCATGGGTCCACATATACAAGCACAGACACATGCACAAATGAATGTACGCTGTCACATGTGTGCATATGCGCAGACCTTTACACACAAATTTACATAGTATCAACATGGTAACACATAAATCCATACATTTCTACAAGGTGCACACACACAAACAGAATGCTTCTCTTTTTCTCTCATCTCCATCCACACACACCCTTCTTGGGATGGATGGCTCCTGCTTGGGGCTGAGTGACCCAAACGCCACTCCATGGACCTTTTTGGCCCTAGGGGTCAGCCTGGCCTTTGCCCTACGCCCATACCAGCTCACCTACCGCCAGATCAAGTACTTTTCTTTCCCTGGAGAGCTTCTCATGAGGATGTTGCAAATGCTGGTTCTGCCGCTCATCGTCTCCAGCCTGGTCACAGGTGAGAGAGCCCAGGCCAGTGTTGGCCTTCAAGATCCACCCTACAGCCCAACCTCAAACCTGGAGCTAAAGTGGTCCAAGCATGGGACCACTTCCCCACTTCAGGACCTCAAACATGGAGTGTGCACCTAGCCCAGAGTCCTTGGCCAAAGCCCAGATCCAGATCAAACCCAGGTTCCAGACCCCGTATGGCCTACACCACTTATCTCAGTAACTTTTCTATACTTTTCACTGGGGATAAGATGCCAGCCTGCCAGGAACTTAGGGTTAAGGTTAGGGCATCAGGCAGAGGTGAAAGGAAGGCTGTGGTGGGGCAGCCAGGCAAGGTAGCTGGGTTATGGTGTGGATGGTCAGGGAGTGTGATGTGAATCCAGGTGTTTGAGATAGAGGTGACAGGATGGTGGGTGAGGGTGGGATGGAAATACGGACGGATTATGCAGGGGTCAGCACACTTTTTCTGTAAAGGGCCAGATGGTAAATATTTCTACTTTAGAGACTGTATGGTCTCCTTTATGACTACTCAGTTTTGCCATTGTAGCACTAAAGCAGATGCAGATTAATATGTAAAACTTGACTTACAAAAACAGGCAGTGGGCCAGATTTGGTGCCTGGGTGGTTGATTGACAATCTCCAGATTTTGGGATAGGCATGAAGGTAAAGGCATGAAAGGAAATGCCTTCTTGGGTTGGGTTTCCTGGAAGCAGGGCCTGAGATGGGGATATTTACACAAGCAATTTATTCAGGACAGCTCTCAAAGAAACCCACAAGGAAGTGAGGGGAGAGCTTGGGGTGGGAAAGAAACTAAGCAGAGATGTAGGTTCAGAAGAAGACTGGCCTCTTGGCTTGATCCCACAGGGAGCTCTGGAACATGAGCCACACCACAGAATTGTTCCTCCCAACTCTGATCCCATTGGAGTAAAAGGAACTGGATTTTTGAATCCTTGTACCTGTCACTGACTATAGGTCTGCCATGGGGCTTTTCTGGGCCAGGAAGCTCCTGTTTTCCTCTGAGTGCAATTCTCAGAGTAAGGGGGCAGCATGAACTGTTAGCAGCCAACACACTCGGCAGCTGAAGGATAGGTGTATCAGCCTGGTAAAGGGTGTCTAGATAGGGCAACAAAAGCATCTGCTATGGATAGTGTACAGTGAGCTGGGTTGCAGAGAGGTGTTGCTATGGGTGGATAGTGGGGTGAAGAGTGGAACAAAAGTGAGGTTATAATGCACAACAGGGGTAAGTGGAGGACAGGATGGGGTTGAAAAGGTTAGCTTGGAGCAGAGGAAAGCATGGTGAAGTGGTGGCTGGGATAAAGGATGGGGAGGAAGATGTATATGGAAAACAGAATGGCGGTTGAAGAATGATGTTATGGGACATGGATGGTGGTGTGGTGCTGGGTGGGTATAGGAGGAAGGGATGCTTGGTGGAATGGTTGTTGAGCTGGTGGTGTGGGGAAAGAGGACTGGATGGATGGGAGGGTGGGTGGTGAGGTGTGGATGGAGATGCTTGGGTCTGTACCACTTGTCTTCCAGGTATGGCATCCCTGGATAACAAGGCGACAGGGCGCATGGGGATGCGGGCAGCTGTGTACTACATGGTGACTACAGTCATTGCGGTCTTCATCGGTATCCTCATGGTCACCATCATCCATCCTGGAAAGGGCTCCAAGGAGGGGCTGCATCGTGAGGGTCGGATTGAGACCATCCCCACGGCTGATGCCTTCATGGACCTGGTCAGGTGACGTCCTTTCTAATTTTGATGGGAATTCTGGCCCTATGTGCAACAACTTATACTCAAGGAGAGACAAGGGGGACAAGCTGACCCCGTCTGAAATGCAACACCCAAGTTGAGCCTAGTTTTATTGATGCTCATCTTCTGACTTGGAGCCTTGCACAAATCCTCTAAGAGCAGCTGACTCCTAGGGACAGGATATTTTGACCCTTAGCCTAGGGAAGCTGTATCCTGGGATAGGCTCAGGACAGATGGTGTTTGGTATTCCCAAGATCTGTTGGAGGGTGAAGGATTCTCTTAGAACAGCAAGATTTTGCCAGCCCAAATAAGGCTAGCCGTAGTTCTACCCACACCGCTGAGTTGGGGGGAGTTGGAGGAATGCAGGAGCTGTCTGGTTTATTATTTTTTTGAGGTGTCACTGGTGCATGTATATGAATTGAAGTCCCTGTGGTGGCAAAAGTTCCTACTATAGGGCTCAGACAGACCTGAGATGGATTTGAGGTCCATCTGCACCCCTTAATAGCTATGTGGCTTTGGGTAACTTACATAAATATTTTGTTCTTTATGTGTGTGTGTGTATAAAATGGGGATATCAAGAGCCCTTACTTTTAGGGTTATTATAGTGTTTAAATCAGAACATATAGGTAAGGTACTTAGCTTACTTACCCTGGACTAGAGTAAGTGTTCAAATGTTGGCTGCCATTATTACTGTTGCCCTTGCTATTATTATTACTATTATCCTAGACACCTTTCCAACATCTAATCTCTTCCCTTTATCTGATGTTTTCCTGCAGAAATATGTTTCCACCCAACCTTGTGGAGGCCTGCTTCAAACAGGTCAGGGGGAAGTACAGTTTGATCAAGGAGGCTTGGAGGGTGGTGGGAGCTTGCTGCTGAGTGAATGGGCCAGGGGTGAGGGGTGGGAAGATGTGCCTGAGAAAGCAATGGCCATTGGCATGATGTTCAAGGAAGAGTTAGAGAGATGGACATAGGCCAAGGGCTTCCTGGGGATGGTACTAGAAGAAGAACCAAGGCTTCTGACTAGATAGTTGAGGAGACAGGCCCCCAGATCTGAGCATTTCCCAGGGAGCTTGAGAAAAATGCAGACTCTATACCCATTCTTCCATGATCTGGTCATTCACTCATTCATTCGTCTCCTCAGTCACTCCTTCTATGCATTGGTCAAATTATTCATTCACTCATCAGATCTGCTGAATAAGACTCTCCAAGGTATGGGAACCAGGAATCGGTGTTTGAAAGACATTTTTCCAGGTGATTCTGATGCATCCACTGAATTGAGTTTGGCTCCAATCTCTCCATATTTCAGTTCAAGACACAGTACAGCACGAGGTTGGTAACCAGGACCGTTGTGAGGACAGAGAATGGATCTGAGCAGAGCGCCTCCATGCCTCCTCCATCTTCAATGGAGAATGGAACCAGCCTCCTGGAAAATGTCACACGAGCCTTGGGCACCCTGCAGGAGGTGCTGACCTTCGAGGAGATTGTGCCTGTGCCTGGCTCAGCCAATGGCATCAATGCCCTGGGCCTTGTGGTCTTCTCTGTGGCCTTTGGGTTGGTCATTGGCGGCATGAAACACAAGGGCCGAGTCCTGCGGGACTTCTTCGACAGCCTCAATGAGGCTATTATGAGGCTGGTGGGCATCATTATCTGGTGAGTGCTGGACTGTGATAGGGTGAGTGGTGATGGTACAGGGAAGGATGGAGCCAGGGCTGGGAAGTCAGGCTATGGGGCAGCTGCTGATGGAGTCATGGGGACCATTTGACCAAAGTCATTTATATATGCATTGATTCATTCAGTCATTCATTTACTCATTCACTCACTTATTTACTCACTTGATCATTCATTTATTCACTCATTCACTTCCTTGTTCATCTATTCATTCACTCGTTTAGTAATTATACTCATTTTTCCATGCACAGTTCATTCACTCCCTTGTTTGTCTGCACTCATTCAGTATTCTATGGATTGGCCAAATCATCCATTCACTCAGTAATTCATTTATACTCATCCTTTCATGCATTGTTTCATTCACTTATTCATTCTTCTATGCATTAGTTAATTCACTCATTCATATATTTGTCCACACATAATTCATTCATGAATTCATTCATGAGTTAAACCATAGATTAATTAATTTATTTACTTATTCAATCATTTATTCATTTGGACTCATCCTTTGACCCACTTGCTCATTTCTGCAATTATTCACTCTCTCAGGTATTTCCTGCATTCATTCATTCATTTGCTTAACACACTCATTTGTTCATTCACCCTCGTTCATGTCTCGTTTATTCATTTTTTTACTCATTTATCCACTCACTAATTGTTCCTTAATTGATGCATGCACTCATTTATTCTTCAAGCTCCTTCACGCCTTCACCAATTTCTTCACTTATTTAACAGACATTTTCCCAGGTTGTCTTTGTTTTGAATTCTGGAATACAAAGATGCATTAGTTCCTGCCCTCAAGGAGCTTACAAAGTCTTGGGAGAGACAAACACATACTAGATCAATATAATACAAGGTGGAAGGATCTATAGTAAAGGTACATTAAAAAGTGTGAACATGGAGAAGGGAGCTAGTGGAGGGATATGCACTGAACTCCGCCTGGGAAGGTGAGGATGGAGTAATGAATAAGGTCACCTCTTAGCTGGGCCTTGAGAGGTGAGTAGGACACCAACAGGACAGAAAGAGGGGAGAGGCACTTCAAGCAGAGGGAAGAGCCCATGCAAAGCTGAAAGAACCTGAGTTGTTTAGAGCACAGCGAGGAGTTCAGGAAGGCAGGAGCGCATGGAAACTTGGGAATGGTGGTGGAAGATGTTAACAAGACTCTGGTTCCAAATTGAGAAAGATTTTGTATATTATCCCAAATAACTTGAAAGTTGTGTAGGGGGCTAGAGGCCAATATATGAACTTGGAAAAGCAGCTGAGGGGAAAGGGAGGGGGAGCTTATCAAGGATAAGCAAGAAGATTGACAAGGCTATGGAAGGCTCAACTGAATTGAGGACCATGAGTTTATAGTGGTGTCATTGGCAAGGTTGGAAATATCCGTATGTGCCAGGTGGCCGAGTATAAGAGGAGAGAAGTGACATGCAATTGATTCAGAGCTGAGGAATTTTGCAGAGGATGAGCTGGAAGGATGGAGGTGAGAGAGTTGGGAAAGGGGGTTACAGGGTAATCATAGAGGTAGGTGTAAACTTGGAGATAAATCAACAACCACTGACCAGGGCTAACCCTGAGCCCAGCTTGAGTTTGTCTGGAGAAGACCCTGAATCCTCAATCCCACAGACTTAGCTTGAGTTTCATCATTTCTGACCCAAGTTATTGAACCAACTTCCTCAGAGGTCATCACCTCCTCCAATACATCCATCATGACAATGACCAAGCATAGATGGGTGAATGATGACATCACTGGCAGAAACTCACAAGACTAAGCAATGGGCTAGTTTGTGGGGAGAACAGGTGAGCCATTGAAGAGCTCACTTCTGTCTCCTCTACTCTCCTTGTCACTCAGTGTTCCAGCCACACTGGTCTTTCTGCTCCTCCATTACTCCCAGCTCATGATCATTTCAGTGTCTTTGCACTGTGCCCGCAATGCCTACCCCTCAGAGATACATGGTTCCTTCTCATCATTCAGGCCTCAGCTTAAATGTCACCTCTTCAGAGAAGCCCTTTCTGACCACTCACATTTAAGCAGCCTCAATCAATGACTATCTTTTGCAGTTATCACCACCTGAAGCTTTTAATTACATGTTTCTATGTGTGCCACATAATTTCCTCATTTGAATGCAAGCACCATGAGGGCAGGGATATGTGACTGCGATATAGTAGGTGCTCAATAGATATTTGTGGAGTGAATGAATAAATAGATGATTTGATAAGATAGGTTGTTTGTTGTGGGAAATCCAGGTGAAATAGCTCAGGGCTGGTGAATGAGTGAGAATATGAGCTTATAGGAAAGAGAACAGAGGCATGAAAGTGACAGATGTAGAACAGTTGGTGGCAGTGAATAAAGGAAGTTAGAGGGCCAGAGCTAGTGATTATCTGGGCAATGTCCAGGGAAAGAATCCTGAAGACAGTAATTTGGGGCGGGGGGGCGGGGGGAGGGCTTGAGTGGGGGTGTGCATGAAGGAGAGACCTTATAAGATTGCATGCTCTGGAGGTGTAGGAACTTTTCTGCTGTCTGGGGTTGACCTGTGGGAGAGCAGGAGGAGGAGGTGGGATGTGTTTGTGGGTCCTAGCCCCCTTTATTAACGTGTGGGGAAGGCGGGGTGGAGTTGAGTGCTGAATGATGGGCATTGCCTGGCCCTAGGGTCTCACATGGGCAAAGCCTTGGGGGTGCCAGCTCTGGGCTTTAGAGGAAGTCATGAGGGAGCCCTGACAGGTGTCTGATTTGGCCCAGGTACGCACCTGTGGGCATCCTGTTCCTGATTGCTGGGAAGATCCTAGAGATGGAAGACATGGCCGTTCTGGGGGGTCAGCTGGGCATGTACACCCTGACTGTAATTGTGGGCTTGTTTCTCCATGCTGGTGGTGTCCTGCCTCTCATCTACTTCCTCATCACCCACCGGAATCCCTTCCCCTTCATCGGGGGCATGCTGCAGGCCCTTATCACTGCCATGGGCACGTCTTCCAGGTATGACCGTGTCTCCCACCAGTGGCACCCTTCCTAGGTTGTCTTTCACGGGCTCTTGTAGGATACTGCCCTCCTCCTGCTACAGAACCTCTTCTGGGTTGTTCAGTAATGTCAGGGGTTACTGAAGGTGGCCTACCTGGGCACTGACCTTTGCCCTGGGCTGACTCTCCTGACCCCCGTTTCTCCTTTCCTGTGTCTGTTTCATGTGGGGGAGAACCAGCTGCCATTTTTGAGGTTAGGATGAGGGTTCCTACATGCCCCATGTTCTCAGTCATTTTCTGGCTCAGAGGGTCTCATTGTCTTTGAGATGGTGTCCGGAAGCTCTCTTGGCCTTCTCCTTTGGGGGGTTTTCAGGCAGTTAATAAAGAGCTCCCCTTCCCCCCATCCTAATTTAAAACAATTTGAGAATATCACAAACACCAGCCAGATGGAAGAAAAATACCGTGGTTTTTTATTGCCCATAACACTGATTGAATACTGTGCCTTCTGATCTGTGGCCAAGTAGGATTGATGCCATTGTATCCCAGAATTAAACTCACCTGGTCACCACAGGGTTGGACACCCAAAGGCCCTCTCTGTGTTCAGGTTTCTGACCACATAACATAAAGCTGACCAGACAGAGCACATGTTTTGTGGGCAGGCTGACCCCAAATGAGATGCTCACTTTTTAAAATATATATATATCTTTATTGATTTCAGAGAGAGGAAGGGAGAAAGAGAGAGTTGAAACATCAACGATGAGAGAGTCATTGATCGGCTGCTTCCCGCACGCCCCCTACTGGGGATCGAGCTCACAGCCTGGGCATGTGCCCTGACCGGGAATCAAACCCTGATCTCCTGGATCCTAGGTTGATGCTCAACTGCTGAGCCACGCCCCGCCGGGCGAGATGCCCACTTTTTTGACAAAACTCACCCATCAGTTAAGTCACTATTCTTCTCTAGGGAGTGGAAGGGAGAGAGGCTGAGAGGATTAGTGTAGCCAAGGTCACTCCCTGACCAAACATGGGGAGTGGGCATAGTGCTCCTCTGAAATACCCCTCTCAGCCCGAGAGGAAGGAAGTCAGAAGATCTTTAGTCTTCCCTTTCTGGGGGTGGATAGACTGAACTAGCGGCATGAACTAGTATAGTAATTAGCCTTAAGCTATTGGCTTTAAGTGGGACAAGGGACTTTCAGCCTGGAGGACACCATTGCTGTGTGCTCCCTGTGTCTTGAGGAGTCCCTCTTCCCCATGCAGCTATCAGCCTCTGAAATGTTAGATACCTGCCACCCGCCCCTGTCTCTGGCTTCCACCTGGCCTTCCAATGTTCTCAAGGGGAACCTTCCTTTGGCCTATTGCTGCTCCAGCCCCGCACCACCGTCCCCTGCTCTCAGCCCCTGGGGCTCTCTCCCCCAGCTCTGCGACACTGCCCATTACCTTCCGCTGCCTGGAGGAGGGCCTGGGTGTGGACCGCCGCATCACCAGGTTCGTGCTGCCTGTGGGGGCCACTGTCAACATGGATGGCACTGCCCTCTACGAGGCCCTGGCAGCCATCTTCATTGCCCAAGTCAACAACTACGAGCTCAACCTGGGCCAGATCACAACTATCAGGTGAGATGGTCTTGGTGGGACCTGCCAGCAGGTGAGACCTAAGAAGTCATTAGCTTGGCTTAATGGAGGAGGCAGCCTCAGCTCAAGGTCAAGGGAGGCCTTGGATGTTAGAGGGCAGATGTGGGCAGAGGCCAGTCACCCATTCCAGATGAGGTTCAAGGTAAGACTTTGCAACCTGAGGCTGTCAGGAGCTGGCAGGGTGTTCCAGTCAGATCTCCTCTCACATGCTATTGTGAGAGATTCCTTTGTCTAGTATTTTCCAAAGTATGGCTGGTGCATCCTAATAACCTGAGGTTCTTGTTATAAATGCGGATTCCTGGGCCCCATCACCTAGGGGTTCTAACTTAGTCATTATGAAAATAACGTGGGCAGTTGTTTAAGAGTCTCTTGCCCAAGGGAAGGGTCTGAGTCAACAGACCCTGACTTCTTCTGTCCCACACTCAGCAGCCCTGTGCTGCCTTTATGTGCGCAGGAAGTACCTGAAGCCCAGGGGGCAGGGGTTGTCTATTTCCTGTGGCCCCTGGAACAGGTCTCATAAGCATTCAATATTAGGGAATAGCCTCTTGTTCAGTCAGCCAGCAAATATTTATTGTAGTAGTACTGCCTGGGTTCCAGGAGCTGGGAATATGGCTGTGAGTGACACATTCATGATTCTGCACTGGGTCTTCTGAAACCAGATGGCATAGATGACTCAGGGTCCTGGGCAGGATTTTCATCATAGTTTGGGCTCTGGGAGTAAGGACTCTGCATGGACTTCCAGCAAAAGCTGGCTGGAATGTACTGGACACAACCCTGCAAGGCTCTCCTCTTATTCAGGGATTTTTTTTTGGAAGATGAAGACACTCAGTGTGACTCCTGTGCTAACAGAGCCCAAGGGCCAGTTTCTTGGCTGGTTGGGAATTCCTTCTTTGGACCTGATCTGAGTTTAACCCAGAGAAGTTTGAGTTGGCTTCTTGGATACAGCTGGAATTAGCTCATCCCCTTGAAGTGTGTTATGTGCCTCCTAAGGGTACCCACATGCCAGGGCTGGTGTTTAGGGGAGATAGTCTCTCTTACTTAGAATAATGGTAATAATGGCCCTTCTTGAAGCCCCATCATAAAGCACTGTGCTCTTTTACTACTCACAATAACCCATAAGGTAGGTATATGTCTCCCATTCTACAGATGAGGAAACAGAGGCTCTGAGTTTATGTAAAATGTCATATGGCTAATGAATGGTTCATAGTCCATTCTCTGTCCACCAACCCAAGTGCTCAGTCACTGTTCTGATAGAGGCATCATCTTGGCTAAGTGTCCTAAGTGGCTCCATGTTCATAATTCTAAAATTTGGGAAGGGTCTTCAGAGGCCACCAGGAAGAGGGGTGTTAACCTCAGGGCACTAATGCCTCCTGGCAAGCTCAGTGGCTTTAGAATTCTTAGCGCACCGTAGCAGCCAATCAGAGTTGATGCAGGAGCTAAAATCTAGCTTTCTCTTGGTCCAGTCGGACCTGCTCCTGAGACTGGACCACTATCTCTTTTATTTTCCATGGGTTTTGCCTTTTAGTTTTTCAAAACCATACATCATTTTTTTATTTGCTCAGCATCGTAGACAATTTATTCTTTTGGTTCTAAACTTGGTCTTCTGGAGTTCCATTCCTGGCAGCTGGACCTGGCTGTGCCAACCTTCCTATTTCCAGTATATGTGCCTACAAGGAACTCAGTCTCCTGGGTCACAGCTGCTGCCTGGGGTGATTCTTCTGCCCTCTTCCAGCCCACAGGCCAGTTTAGTTAAATACCTACTCTTGCATCTACAATGTGAGTTGTCTAAATGTTCAAAAGTCCACCATAGATGGACTTCCAACCGGATCCTGGCAAAGGATGAGAAGACATCTCTGTACTGGCTCTCAATGAAAGTCACATTGGATTTGCCTTTTATTTGGGGGATTTTAATTTAAGATGCCCTGGGGAACTTGCTCCTTCCCTTCTGTGTACCCTTTCTCACTCTCTTTCTCATCTCTCCCTTTCCTTCTCCTGCCTCCCTGTGTTCTTTCTCCCCTTGCAGTATCACAGCGACAGCAGCCAGCGTTGGGGCTGCTGGCATTCCCCAGGCAGGTCTGGTCACCATGGTCATTGTGCTCACATCGGTCGGCCTGCCCACTGAAGACATCACACTAATCATAGCTGTGGACTGGTTCCTGTGAGTGTCCTTCAGACCCTGCTGCTATCTCTCCTCAAGCCCCTGCTTTCCCTCAAGACCCCCCAACCTATGGGCCCTCATTCCAGCAAGGACACAGAGTTTTAGAATTTTAGAGTGAAAGGGGGCCTTGGAGAATACACCAAACCATGGCCTGTGGATCCCAAATTCCATAGAATTAACCTCAGGAAGTAGGGCAGAAAAGAGACAAGTGGTAGAAGATTTACCCATCAACCAGAAAGGCCCCTTTTTACCTCTTTTATGTAGAAGTCACAAAAGGTGATCCATGGGACAGAGCCAGATTGCAAATATATTTTTTAAAAATATCAACTTTAAAAACAGAAGATTTACATAAAATAAGCCTAGACTTCCTCATTCTGTATGTTGTTCATCTCACAATCCTAATTCTCTATAATGGATGTGTACATCCTTAAAAAATTTGTGTTGCTAAGATCAAATGTGAGCATATCAGAGCTGGTCTGTTCTATATCTGTTAGGAGGGGAAACTGAGGACAGCGAGGGGAGGGGACCTGCTTGGTCAGGGATTGGACTGGAATGTGAACCCTCAGTTCTCAGGCACAGGGAACCCCCTCTGCTGCATCTTCTCCCCTGTGGTGCTCTTCAAGTCTTGCTTAGTAGAGGTTAACGGTTAGTTTTCTGTCCTCTCCCTTCTGCAGTGATCGACTTCGCACAATGACCAACGTGCTGGGGGACTCCATTGGAGCAGCTGTCATTGAGCATTTGTCTCAGCGGGAGCTGGAGCTGCAGGAAGCCGAGCTCACCCTCCCCAGCCTGGGGAAGCCCTACAAGTCACTCATGCCACAAGAGAAGGGGGCATCCAGGGGGCGGGGTGGCAATGAGAGTGCCATGTGAGGGGTGTCTTGGGAAAGACCCACTGCCCGAATGACTGTGTACTGAACTCATATTCTGTCCGATGTGTTTGGGGGAAACTGAGATAAAGGAGCAGGGATGAAAGGATGTCCACTGTCTTCATTTCTCTCTGAGCCTATACTGAGAACTTGAGGGAGGGTGGTGGATAAGGCGGGGTGGAAATGTTTTCCCTGGGGTTGTGGGTATGGGAAGCGTCAAGTTCAACAAAGTGAGGGTCATCTCATGTTCCGTATTTTCTTAAGGAGCAGCATAATTGAAGGAGGTAAAGGAAAACCACTATTTCTCATACTAAAACAACACCTATGGCCTCTGTGTTGGGAGGTCCTGAAGCCCACCTTCAGGTTCCATGATTGGTTAAAAGGACTTACAAAACTCAGAAAAGCTGTGATGCTCACATTTATGGTTTATTCCAGGGAAAGGACACCGATTAAAATCAGCAAAGGCAAGAAGCACATAGGGCAGGCTCCAGGGGACATCAGGTGTGAGCTTCCAGTTGTCCCTTCTTAGTGGAATTGCATGGCTGGTACTTTCTCTCCCACTAATGACATGTGACAACACATAAAATCCTGCCAGCTAGGGATCTCACCTGACCCCTGGTGTCCGGGTTTTCTTGGGAGTTTGTTGTGTAGGCGTGGGGTGCCTGTTCACCCTAATTACTCATTCCCAGCGGCCAAACCAACACAGCATTCCCCGGGGCCTGGTGAACAAAAACAGGAATTCACAGTAAATTACTGTCGGCATAGACGACCCCGCATGGCTCAAGACCCCAAGTACACAAAGATGCTTTTATCAAGCAAGATATCCCAAGGGCCCAAAGGTCAGGAACAAATGAAGAAGGTCGAGTCCTTTCTTTGGGATGTGCAGGCTTTGAGCACCCCTAGCCCTCTGACTTAACCTTTTACTTCGTACGCTCCACAGTTGGGAATAGAGGAATCAGCTGCTAATGGGGATGAGCAGCTGGAACTTGTAGCCCAGACTCTTGATTCCTGAGGCCAGTTGGCCCAGACACCCCACCAGCATGCCAGCCTCGGGTTCTGTGTCTCCTTACTACACGAGGGTAGACATTGGCCTCTTAGCATTATTTTCCTGCAGTCTAGTGAGCCAGGTGGAACATTAAATGGGACCTTAATAAAGGCCTGGGGAAAACGCAAATGAAGTAAACAGAGAATGACGTTTCTAGCTAGCAGGTAACTCAACTCCATGACCCCTTTGTCTGGGAAACATGATTTTTTTTTTCTAAGTTAAATTAACCTTCACTTGAGCACCTACCCCTCCCAAAGACTAGGGAAATTCAAGCACAGGTATGTTGGGATGCTCCCCACTCAAATCTTTAGGATCCTAAGAGAACCATTGGTCATAAACAATTGAGAGACTTGGAAGAGAGCTCCAGAATTCTTTAATCTATTTGTGGTTACCATGGAGACATTTATGGTCAGAGACTAGAAATAATTCATGCAAAGGCAAGAGCCTCCTCTGCTTATTGTTAACAAAAGTCCCCAATGGGAGGTGTGGGAAAAGGAGACACTTTAGTCAGATGAACAGTTTGCAAACTGGGGAAATGCAGCCTCTGGTAGAAATCGAAAGTGTGTCTCCTGAGATAAAGGGAGTCTCTGCCTTTTACATAGAAAGTCCCTGCCCTGGTTTCTGATTGGTCGATTTTTATGTGAATGAGGGATCCAAATGTGCACAGTCTGATTGGTCCAAATAGCACTATCCTGATTGGTCAGCATCACGTTCTGATTGATCATCATGGAGCTGCTCTGATTGGTCAGTATAAATGCAAATGAGGATATAACTGTGCAGGTGCAAGATGGGGCAGGTCTCCGTCCACTGGTGAGAAGATGATACCAGAAACTCCCTTATAAGTGTTGACCAAGATGGCAGGAACACAGTGCAGAAGGCTGGCAGCTCAGTCTGTGGCTTCTCCCTGAAATGCAGAGGGCACCAAGGCCTCTGTCAGTAATGGCTGCTAGACTCTGGTTATGAATTTGTGCCCAGTTAACCACAAGGAGTCCTTCTTGGCAGATATATTCCTTCTTGAGGTTTACATTATAAAACATCCTACTCCACATTTGACCATGGGGAACTTTGCCTGGGATCCCAGGCTCAAACCAGAAATTCAGCCTCTGGCCTAACCCCACTCCATGGTTAGTGGTCTGTGTCCCCAGTGTGCTCCTTGTAGGAGAAGAGTCTATTACTCTGCTAGCGCTGTATGACAAAGTACCACAGACTGGGTGGCTTAAACAATAGAAATTAATTTTCTTATAGTTTTAGAGGCCAGAAGTCTGAGATCAAGTTGTCAGCAGGGCTGGTTTCTTCTGAGGCTTCTCTCCTTAGCTGGTAGATGGTTCTCTTCTCTCTGTGTCTTTATATGGTCAAAGGACTTTTATATATTGATTTCGTATTCTGCAACTTTACTGAATTTCACATAATCTCAGAAATCACCTCTGTAAAGGAGTTTGCGGGGCAACACTTCCAAAATAGGTACACATCCCATCACTTCTGAGGATATATTTTTAAAGCATGAGACATTTTTTTGAGAGCTCTATTTTGCCTTATTGGTTAGTTGACATTAATTCCAATTCAACCCTAATAACACTGACAAACTCTTATCAAAAGCAATGTCAGAGGAAAAAGGTTTATCATTGCTTCCTTTAAACTTTCAAGGAAAATCATCTTAAGAGCTGACAAAATTTACAAAACGTAATTTTACATTTTACTTTGGAAAATCTAGATGTTAGGCAACAAAGAGACATTTGGGCACGTGATACATGTAATGAAATGAGGCTTTCTTAATGAGCTGCCTGGGAACCAAGGGAACCTGGACATCATATCTGGAGGTTAATGAAACTGCCCTAGGAGTGAGCCTGGCTCGGCAGGCAGGCCCCTGGGAACAAGCCAAGCTCTGTCTCCACTTCCATAATTCTGAACCCCTTGACCAAGGCAGGCCACAGAGTCTCCATGTAGGAGATACACTATGAGACTTAGTTTTTGTTTTTTTTAAAATCCAAACCATTACTGAAGATAACTAAGGAAACACTAGGCTTTATTCATATGAAGTTAAAATGACCGGTTGTAAAGCGAAAAAGAGAGCCCAAGATATAACCTGAAGAAAAATGGTGAGCAAACAGGGAAGACCCAAGGAAAGTTTTGCTTCAAAACATATAAAATTAAGAAAATGAAACATATTGGACAAAGGAAGCAGGATTTCTGGTCCTCAGTACTGTGTGCCCGGCTACTCAGGAGAGTCCTGTAACAGCTCTTCTCCTGAGAGTCTCCACCCTCATGAGGAGTCCTCCTAGGGCCCTCTTCATGTCCCTGTTCCGCAGACTATAGATGAAGGGATTCAGCATGGGGGTGACCATGGTGTACATCACTGAGGCCACCAGACTTGTCCTAGAGGATGAAGTGACTGCAGAACTGAAGTAGACCCCCAGGCCTGTGCCATAGAACAAGGAGACCACCGACAGGTGAGACCCACAGGTGGAGAAGGCTTTGAACTTTCCCCCAGCTGAGGAAACCCTCAGGACAGAGGAGAAAATCTGAGCATAGGAAAAGAGGATCCCAGAGAGAGGGACAACAGCTAGGATGATAGTCACAAAATACACCACCATGTTATTGACGAGGGCGTCAGAACAGGTGAGTTTCAGGACTTCAGGAAGATCACAAAAAAAGTGTGGGATTTCAATGTCTGTGAAGGACAGCCTCAAGACAGTCAAGGTTTCAAGCAGGGAGCCAATGACACTGATGCACCAAGAGCCCAGGGCCAGCAGTGCACAGAACCGAGGGTTCATGATGACTGTGTAGTGCAGGGGGTGACAGATGGCCACCAAGCGGTCGTAGGCCATCATGGTCAAGAGTAAATTGTCCAAGCATCCAAACATAATGAAAAAAAAAATCTGGCTGATGCAGCCTTCATAGGTGATGGCTTTGCTCTGTGCCTGGATGTTCACCAGCATCTTCGGGACGGTGGTGGAGGTGAAGCAGATGTCCACCAAGGACAGGTTGGACAGGAAGAAGTACATGGGAGTGTGGAGGCGGGAGTCTGAGCTGATGGCCAAGATGATGAGTAGGTTCCCGGTAAATGTGACCAGGTACATGGAGAGGAACAGCCCAAAGAGGAGGGGCTGCAGGTCCGGCTTCCCTGGGAATCCCATGAGGAGAAAGTTTCTGACTCTTGTTTGGTTTCTTCTTTCCATGGAGCTGCTGGGTTTGCCCAGAAGGAGGGAAAAAAGCAACACAAATGTCACTTCAAATAAGAAACCCTTTGAATGATAGAAATATCCTTAATCCAAACCCAAGGAAATTAGTCATTCATTTTAGGTAATGGTTGGCTGTCTTTGCTGACACACTGTGGTTACAGTTGTTAACTGGGAAAATGGCCTGTCTCTAGGTTCAGTGGTTCTTAAATTGTGGTCCCTGACCAGTATCACTTGGTAACCTGTTGGGGTGCACAGTTTTGGGCCTGCTTGACCTATTGAATCAGGTACTCTGGGCATGGAGCCAGTGTCTGTGCTTTCACATGCCCTCTCAGGAACTTTGATGCTCAAAGTTGAGAACTATTTCTTGAGCAGTGGTTGCCCGCATCCCTAAGCAGCCATCCCTTTCCCAGCATCCTTGATGGTTGCTCTTGCATTTTTTTCTCAGTACCTGTGGGAAAGGGGATTTTCTTAACCTTAGGGAGACTTTCCAATAAATGAAAGCTTCCTTTATTTTGCGGCAGTTTCTGTATATAGATCTTTTGGACCTTGGGCTCTCCTTCTGCTAACAAAAATAATAACCAATGTTATTATTAATAATTGTCTATATTTCATTTATATTACTGATGTTCCTAAATAAAATTCTAAAAAACTGAATTTCTAAATATAATGTCTTAATGTTTCCAAATATTGAGTTTGTCTTTTCACATGAAAAGTTTGCACTTTTCATCTTTTCTGTTTAGCTTTATTGACGTATAATAGATCTACAAAAAATGACACCTATTTAATGTATATATCTTGATTAGTTTTTTAAAAATATATCTTTATTGATTTCAGAGAGAGGAAAGGAGAGGGAGAGAGAGATAGAAACATCAATGATGAGAGAGTCATTGATCAAGCCCACAATCGGGCATGTGCCCTGACCGGGAATCAAACCCAGATCGCCTGGATCCTAGGTCGATGCTCAACAGCTGAGCCATGCCCGGCCAGGCTATCTTGATTAGTTTAAACATATGCATACACCCATGATACCATCACCACAATCAAGGTAATAAACATAACCATCACCTTAAAAATTTTCATGTATTCTTGTGTGTGTGTGTGTGTGTGTGTGTGTGTGTGTAAGAACACTTATGATCTATCCTCTTGACATTTTAAAGTGCACAATACCACACTATGTTGCACAGCAGATCTCTAGAACTTTTTCATCTTGCATAACGGAAGTTTTATGCCCATTGAACAACAATCCACCCCCACCCCCTGCCGCTGCTTCTATGAGTTTAACTATTTTAGAGTCCTCACATTTGTGGAATAATGCAGTATGGATCCTTTGAGGTCTGGCTTATTTCACTTAGCGTGGTGTCCCCCAGGTTCATCCAGGGTTAGCAAATGGCAAAATTTCTACATAGTACTTTCATGCATTTTAGGTTTAATGTAATTAAGAATAATGCTCCTCTACATTATATCTCTGATATTATTATGTCAGGAAAGCTTTTGATTTTCTGCGTTTATAAGGTGTCAAGTTCATTTTCTGGATTTTCTTATTCAAGATTAAAAAAATTTTTTAAATTTTCAGTTAAGTTTATATTCAATATTATTTTGTATTAGTTTCAGGTGTACAGCATAGTGGTTAGACAACCATATACTTTACAAAGCATTCTCCCCAGATACTTTCAATTCCCACCTGGCACCATATATAGTTATTACAATATCACTGACTATAATTTCCATGCTGCACTTTAAAGATTTTCTCTAATATTTACCTACTTTCTCCAAATAATATTAATTTGCAACACTGATTTATCTTTAGATCTTATTGCATTGGTATGAAATCTGAGAACACTTCGAATATATGGTAAGAGTTGGAATTCTTATTCTTTCTTTCATGGGGATAATTCTAGAGTTTTGTGATTTAATATCATGTTCACCATAATTTAGGATATATAATTTTTAAAAATCAACTCAACTTGCAATTTCTTTGGCTTTATGAATTGGTATTTTTATTTCTATGGGGTAAATTCCCAAAGGTGAATTTGATCAAAGGGTTTATCTATCTTTTATTTTAGTAGATGCTGTTAGATTGCCTTCCAAAGGAGCTTAGCATTTCACATTTCTTTCATCAATGATGGAAAATAGCTGTATGATTCTGAACAGACTCACTTATGCTGCGACTAACAGTCCGAAATTTCAGGGGCTAACACAATAAACGTTTGTTTTTCATTCATGCAAAATCCGATGTAAGCACAAGCAATTCTCCAAGCCAATTGTCCTTTCTGAAGTAACTCAGGCTTCTTTGAATTCTAGGGTGTCATCTCAACAATCATCTGGAAGCCTCAATCGTGTGAAGTCTCATCCACAAGCATAAGGGCAGGTGAAAAGGGGAGACAGGCTAACTGCAATGACAATTAAGAGCTTTAACACAGAAGTCACACATATTCTTATTGTCCACTAATTAGCCAGAACTAGTGACACTGTCACATCTAACTGCAAAGGGGGGAAGGAGAGCAATCCTGTGTGTCCAGCATTAACTTGCAATTTTTATCCCTAGATACCTTAAAGGGGCTTTTAAGGGTATAAATAAATGTTTAGAGATTAACTACTTAGAAAAAATAATTTTAAATCCTATCTTTGTATTCTAAAACAAATTTCAAATGTTAAGTGTGGAGCAAGAGACTATATAAACTATTAGAAGAACATATAGATAAATATATAGGTAATATAAATTTACACATGAATATATATAATCTTTGAAAGTAGAAATTCTCTGAATAAAAACACTTTGGTAGAAATAAAAGGCAAAAAGATCAATAATTGGACCATAAGTTGAAAAATTCTGAATGAGAAAATGTACCTTGCAGAAAATTAGAATGCAAACAAACAAAAAAACAAATTAAGAAAAACAAAAACACAACTATTTGGTTGATAAACTTAATATTTTTATAAAGTCTTAATCATAAGTTATAAAAAGATTAATGCATTAACTAGGAAAGAGGCATAAGATATTAATGATTCATAACATGAAACATAAGAAGACTAATTAAATATTTGAGACAATTTTTACTCCTACTCTAAATTTATGAAGGTGAAATTAAAGTAGATACCTTTTTCACTGAGGGAATTAAGAAGCCCTTTAACAAAAAGAAAAATGCAAAATCCATCATGTGGAAAGGGAAATAACACTTAGGACACTGCTATAAAAGGGTACTTGGTCTGCTATCCTGTACTGGAGAAATTAAAACAGCATACAGATCTTTTATATTTAAACACATGTTTGTATAACATCAAGAAAAAAATATCTACAACAGGATATACCAAAATGTGGACAGGGATAATCTCTGAGTGGTAACATGAATCTTGATTTTTAGATTTATTTTTTTCTATTATTTCATTCAAAAGTACAAATGAACATACATGCAGTCCAGCCTCAAGAAAAAAAAACAACACTTAAAAATGTGAAGATGTTAATAAAACTTCCATAAAACAAACCTAGGTAAAGCAAAAAATTAAGTTAAAGACAGAGTTAATGAATTAAAAAGAAGGGAAAATTTTAGAACTGAAAAATAAATTTTACAGTGAATTCTTTGGCAAAAGCAAACGAATTGACAAAATTAGACAGAAGTCTAATAAAAAAGACAAACAGAGAGAAAGAACAGAAATGCATAAAACTAGGAATGAGAAAAATTAACAGAGAGGTAAGGAAGTGCTTAAATGTGTTGGATAATATTACTTATAACTCCATGTTAAAAATTTGAAAATCTCTAAGAAATGAGTTTATTTTTTGGAAAATACGAGTATCCAAAGTTGATTCAGGATAAAGGATAACAGATCAATAATTAAGGAAGGAATTAAATAAACATTAAAACTCACCACCTTACCACCAAAAATGCCCTGGTGGGAGCTCCTGGCAGGAACAATGGAAGAATTCACCTTTAAGTTTTAAAGAAGAAAGCCTACCATCCTTAATGTCATTTATTAACTCTTGGGAAGTTCCAACCAATGCAATGCAAGGAGAAAAAGATATAAGAGATCTAAGTATTGAAAAGGCAACTCTTCATTTGAAGATGAGTTGGCTGTAGATAATGAATTGGCAGCTGAAAACCCCTTTTAATTGTGTATAATTTTAGTAAGGCAGTTAACACAAAACAAATATGTAAACCTGTAGCCATTTTATTTTTATTTTTATTTTTATATTTTTTTAAAATCCTCACTCGAGAATAAGTTTTTTGATTTTGGAGGAGGGGGGAGTGAGAGAGAGAGAGATTAAGAGAGAAACATTGATGTCAGAGCAATCTAGGTATGTGCCTTGACAGGGAATTGAACCCTCAACCTTTTGCTGTATGGGACAATGCTCCAACCGAGTCACCCGGCCAGGGCAGCAGTAGCCATTTAAAAGTGGCATTCAGTGGTATATAGTATTTTGCAACCATTGTTTCCGTCTAATGCCAAAACATTTCATCATTATGGGAACTCTCTGTACTATCTTTGTAATTTTTCTATAAATCTAAAATTATTCAAAAATAAAAATTAACAAAAAGTGAGTACAAGAGAAAAATCCAGCAGTGGTTGTGTATCTAGGCAAATCTCTTAGAAAATAGATTACAATTATTTCACATATTAACAAAAATTTAAATGTCTTGGAACAGGAACTGGAAACTTGCAAATACACAAAAATGAGAGCAATAAATTTACTAAATTAGCTAAAGTTTCTTGAAGACCTCCATATGTTGAGCACTTGTGTTATATTTTATATGTTTTGGCTTATTTTATCGTTATTACTATTTTTAAATATATCTTTATTTTTGAAAATATTACAGATGACCCCTATTTTTCCCCATTGACCCCTTCTACCCTGCACCCACCCCCTGCCTCAGGCCTTCACCACACTATTGTCTGTGTCCATGGGTTATGAATATATACATATAAATTCTTTGGTTAATCTCTCTCCCTTGATTTAACAATGAATATGTGCTTACAGTAATACAACGATGATAATTAACGTATATAGGTGTTCACTAGGTAATAGAGACAATCAAAAATCCCATGCTTTATCTCTTTTCATTTAATTCTCATATTATCCTTACAAAGAGGATACTATCATTATCCTCATTTTACACATTTGGAAACTAAGACAAAGAAACATTAACTAACTTAAAATCACAAGAGGTACAAATTAAGTGCTAAGTAGGTGGAATTCCAGGGAATGTTTCTCATTTGAATGAATGAGTGAATAAATGACTGAATAAAATTGTATAGATAGAAGAATATCGGTGCATCTTTGATAGAGGAGAATAGAGGAAATTGTAGTGGCTTCTGAAAAAATGGCTAAGATGGCTGGGTATGAAACTTTTGATAGATGTTGGGGTTGAGAGAAAGTCAATATCCATTAGGAAGGTGAGAGATCCTCAGAATTGGGTTCCAGAAGAGAAAGGAAGGAAGCTGAGAGGAAGAGAAATTGAGAGACACAGGAATTGAATTGTGTAGAACATTTTAAGTAAATAGATTCTCACCACTGTGTTACCCCCATTAGTACCATCAAAATTCATCCTTTGAGAGCTCTGACTCCTTACCTGTTTCCCACAGCAGATACTCTGATGGTATTGCCGAGCCTCTAGTTTCCTTGGTCCTTCCTTCCCTGGGTGATGGATATTTAACTTGGCTCCAAGGAAGGGCAGGGAGTGGACATTAGGCATCTGTGGTTTGAAAGGGCACAGTTGAACTCCCTCCTTCCTGGGACAGTTGATCTGCAGGTGAGAGGAGTAAGGGACATATTTACTGTTTCTGGGGCCTTAGAGCTTGAATTCTCACAAATCCTCATTAAATTAATTGTTCCATGGCTACTCTATTCTCTGAGCAATTTGGTTCCCATGAGTGAAGGAGCCAAAACAGAACAAAACTTTTTTTCTGCTAGTTTTGCACTCTTGGGGGCATTTATTTTAATTAATTAACTTATTTTTAATTTTTTTTCAGTCCTCACCATAGGATATTTTTTTCCATAGCTTTCCAGAGAGAGAGAGAGAGAGAGAGAGAGAGAGAGAGAAACACATTGATGTGAGAGAGACACATCAATTGGTTGTCTCCTGCACGTGCTCCGACCAGAGCTGGGAATCAAGCCTGCAACTGAAGTACGTGCCCTTGGCTAGAATTGGACCCAGGACCCTTCAATCCACAGGCCAGCACTCTAACCACCCAAACTGGCTAGGGCTATTTATTTTTAATTTTTTTGTTCATCCTCACCTCGGGATATTTTTCCATTGATTTTTTTAAGAAAGAGTGGAAGGGATGGGGAGAGAGAGAAATACCGATGTGAGAGGGACACATCGATTGGTTGCCTGTTGCACATGCCCCTACCGGGGCTGGAGGCGAGGGCTGGAGAATGAAGCTGCAACCCAGGTACATGCCCTTGACTGGGAATCCAATCCATATATGCCGGCCAACCAATGAGTCAAACCGGCCAGGGCTGGGATAACTTATTGACACATACCTTGAGTTGGTTTTATAAGAACTAAAATGTTCCACCAGATGGAAAACCACTGATTCCCAAATACCACAGTCACATAAACCCTAGGCTAGCTGACATTGGATGATTGATGGCCAGAAATCCTAAAATATCTCTTTGTAAAACCAGCTCCAACCAATCAGAATATATCTACTAGCTGATCATCCATTGAAGACCCCTACCCCCAATTTCACCCTTTAAAACCAACTGCCAGTAAAGGAATGAGGAGTTTGGGTTTTGGACATTAGCTTTCCCATTCTTGTATAGTGTTACCAATAAAGTGAATCTAATCTCCACTATAGTTCTCACGTTCAATGTTTGACTCACCTGGTTCCTGGTGGAAGAACTCTTTCTTCAGTTACAAAAGTAAATGTGGTTCTGACTTTGAGGCCTTTGTGTGTTAAGTTAGGAAACATAATTCAGTACTAAAATTAAGGTCAAACATTCTACTTTAAATCTTTGTGTCTCAATTTCTACATTGTTTCAGTTTTATATTAATTTAACCATTTATTCTTTTAATTTCTATTGTCACCAAATTTCTTTCAACATTAAAGGTGAGAATATTAGTATGTCTGTGTTGTGCATGTATGTGTTTGTGTTTATTTGAAAGAAATCAGGTACAAATGCACATACATGTATATGTACGTACACTCCCTACCTATGAAAGAGTTCTTAGACTCACCAAATATTTCAAAAAATTTTATTTATTCCTAACAATATCTATCTGAATTAGGTTTATTATCTCACATCACCATCAGAAATAAGGAAACAGAGAATCAGGGTAATTACATTTTTATAATTATATAACAAAGCAACTCAAGCTTTTGTGCCCTTTCTTGAGTTATAGATAAATGAGCTTATGTGGTATATACTCTTAATTTTTGCATAACTCCTTTAATTCAGCAAATTTTGCATGTTAAATATGTTCAGGTTATTTCATGTTATTATACTCCAATAAATTATTTTTTTAAATCTGTTAGAACATATAAACAAGTTCAGTAAAGATGCAGGATACAAAATCAATATATAAAAATATTTTGTGTTTATACATTAAATAATGAACTGTTAAAAGAGAAATTAAAACAATTCCATTTGTAATTGCATCAAAAACAATAAAATACTTAGAAATGAATGATAAAACATTGCTACAATGTATTGATAAAGGCATAAATAAATGGAAAGATTTCTATGTTTATGAATTACAACAGTGAATATTGTTAATGTCCATGCTACTGTTAAAGAGAAAGCCCCAGGCCCAAAATGGCATCACTCAAGCTAAAAGCCCATGATGCCAAATCTAGATTTCATACTGGATTTAATGCAAGTTTTAACATCTCCCAGAAGCTTAATTTTAATCAACCACTATTGAAATTTCTGGTCAAGCACCGGTAAGGTAATCTGTCACATGGGCCCTCCCCATCCCCCACAGAAAGAAGAGGGAATCTGTATGATAAAAATCCTTCCTCTTCTCTTCCCCCAAAGAAAAGATGTCATATCCCCCAAATAATCCTTTTTTCCTGCTGTTAATAGCTCCCTTGTCCCACCCTTCTTCCTATAAAAAGTTTCTATTTTGTGCATCCCCTCAGAGCTCCCTTTTAGTTGCCGGATGGGATGCTGCCTGATTCATGACTCACTTAATAAAGCCAATTAGATCTTCAAATTTACTTGGTTGAATTTTGTTTTTTTTTTTAACATACTCAAAGTGATCGACAGATTCAATTCAATCTGTATCAAAATTTCAATGTCATTTTTTCATAAAAATAGAACAAACCTAAAATTTGTGTGGAACCACTTAAGACCCTGCATAATCGAAGCAATTTTGAGAAAGCAAAACAAAGCTGGAGGCAACACATTCCCTGATTTCAAGCTACATTATAAAGCTATAGAAATTAAAGCAGTATGGTTCTGGCATAAAGACGGACACATAGATCAATGGAACCGAATAGAGAGACAGGAAATAAACCCCCCACAGAAGGTCATTAACTTAGGAGAAAGGAGCCAAGAGTATCGAATGGGGAGAGGACAGTATCTCCAGTAAACGGTGCTGGGAGAACTGGGCAGCCACACGCAAGGAATGAAACTGGGCCACTACTGTAAGGGCCCAGAATGAGTCACCCCAAGATGTGTATGTGGATTATTTTTGAGCTGAAGGCAATTGAGACCCTGGGAGTCCATAGAAACTTTTGCCTCTCCCTTAAAGAATTTAAAATTTGGGTCTTGCACATAATAAGAGTTATCATCAGAGACAACATTTTATTACCTATGTAGAGGGAAGGGCAAATTCCTAATAACTGAACACCTGCTCTTCCTATTGTCCTACAATGTCCTCCCTTCTGAAACCCCAGGGCTTTACCTCATCTTTAGCTCAGGATGTCATATATACGGTATCTCACTTTCTCTGTCTCTGAACCTCTCATGTATGTTTCCAAGTAGACTGCACTGGGAAATATATATTTGATAATCAATTTTTGCCATTAACTATGGTAGGTATTCTGGACCCTCAGCCAAATAAGAAAATAAAACCTGGAAATTAGGTAAAAAATAAGTAGCATGATTGTAGTGTAAGCACCTAAGCTTTTGTTTCAATGACATCCATCGCAAACAATCATATTGTCAGATGTATGACACAGTTATTACATAAGCACTCATGTTGTCCCCACCCATGAAGTTCCCCTTTTATTTTTAATTTAATTTAATTATTTTCGTTTGGAACTTGAAAGATATGCAACTTTATTTTTAATTAGAAGCAATTTCAATACGAGCAAAGGGAGAAAGTTCACATTAGATGATGGATATATCTAGGGAGCAAAGTTCATTTGGAATTGTACACAGGAATATACACAGAATTTTTGTGATTTTTACACAAGAATTAACATGTTATAAAATTCCCCTTTGAGAAAACCATGATAAGTGACCACACTGGTGATCCTGCTTTCCTTCTCTTGCCCTAATTCCAGCTCTATGTTTTTGTTTGTTTGCTTTAAAAAATATTTTTATTGATTTCAGAGAGAGAAAGGGAGAGGGAGAGAGAGAAACATCAATAATGAGGAAGAATCATAATCAGCTGCCTCCTGCACACCCCCTACTGGTGATCAAGCCCATGACTTGGGCATGTGCCCTGACCAGGAACCAAACCCTGACCTCCAGGTTCATGGGTGGACGTTCAACCACTGAGCCACACTGACCAGGCCCATCTCTATGTTTAAATAAAAATTCCCCTAAAACCCTAACCATCCTGCCCTTGGACCCCAATATAGGTAGAGCCCTTCAGTCCAAGTCCTTTGTCTCTCTCTCTCTCCTTCTCTTTCCCTCTCTCTCTCTCTCTCTCTCTCTCTCTCTCTCTCTCTCTCTCTCTCTCACACACACACACACACACACACACACACACACACACACACACACACCTTCCTTTGTGTCTTTTGGAGGTACCGGACGTTTTCATAGTTCCATGATGGTTGTTGGATTATAATAAGGGCCACAGGGGTCCATCCACCCACAACAGCGACTCTGGCCTAAGGGACAAGTAGGAGGACCCAGGCCAGTGCCAGGCGTTCCTGCCCTGTGGCTCACTGTCAATAGGCTGAGACTGCAGGGAGCAATCATAAGGTCGACGCTGTCGGGGAGCAGTTAAGGTAGCGAGGTGCAAAGAATGAGGGACACATGGCAACAGCTGCGGGTTCAGGTTTTTATGGAATGAAATTATGTAATGGATTAAGTAGCCAAGTGAAGTTTTTTCTGCAAGAGTCATACCACTTATTACTATTCTACCTACAAAACAAGAACAAACGACTTACAAGGATACCTGTCATTTGAGAAGAAATAATTCTTAAGACATCAATGTTGCCCATGAAGTAAATGAAAACTTCCCAATATTTCTGACCAAGGTTGGAAAACACTTCTTGAGGGTAGGAAAAAGGGCAAAGGGGAAAGCTGTCTATATGACAGAGCAGAAAGCTCAATAAAATGGTCACTTACATCGTATAGAGACGTTGCAACAAACAAAGAAAATTCAAGGACAGAAATAAAAGGAGCAAGTCTGAAAACCACAATCTGATTCAACAACCACAGTTTCTGGATTTGAATGTTGGAGCCCCGAAATCAAGGGCACTTTTTCTTTCTTTCTTTCTTTTTTAATCCTCACCTGCAGATATTTTTTCCATTGCTTTTCAGAAAGACAGACAGGGAGAGAAACATGGATGTGAGGGAGACACATCGATTGGTTGCCTCCCGCATGCACCCCGACCACGTCCAGGGGCTGAGCCTGCAACCGAGGTACATGCCCTTGGCTAGAATCAAACCCGGGACCCTTCAGTCTGCAGGCCAACACTCTAACCACTGAGCCAAATTGGCTAGGGCTCAAGGGCACTTTTTCTACCTCAGAATGATTGTCCTTTATGTACCTGCCATCCCAAAGAATCTTTTCAGGGCCCCCTTTATGTCTTTGTTCCTGAGACTGTAGATGAAGGGGTTCAGCATGGGTGTGACCACGGCGTACATCACTGAGGCTGCTGCACTTGCATGGGAGCTGTGGGGAGCAGCGGAGCTGAGGTAAACTCCTAGGCCCGTACCATAAAATAAGGACACAACCGAGAGGTGAGACACACAGGTAGAAAATGCTTTATACTTCCCCTCAGCTGATGGGATTGCACGGATGGAGGACACTATTCTAGAGTAAGAGTAAATGATAGCAGCCAGGGGACAACCACCTAGTAGCAAACTTATAAAATATATCACAATGTTATTAAGAGAGGTGTCAGAACAGGCAAGTTGGACCACCTGTTTGAGTTCACAAAAAAAGTGAGGAATTTCCAAGTCTGTACAGAAGGATATTTGCAACACTATTAAGCTTTCTAACAAGGAATTCAGGGCACTCAAGATCCAGGACAGCAGAACCAGCAGTCCACAGAGCCGGGGGTTCATGATGACCGTGTAGTGCAGGGGGTGGCAGATGGCCATATACCTGTCATAGGCCATCACGGTCAGTAGGAAGTCATCCAGCCCTGCAAAGAGTAGGAAAAAGTAAATCTGTGTGACGCAGCCTGCGTAGGTGATGGCTCTGCTCTGCGTCTGGATGTTCACCAGCATCTTCGGGACGGTGGTGGAGGTGAAGCAGATGTCCACCAAGGACAGGTTGGACAGGAAGAAGTACATGGGCGTGTGGAGGCGGGAGTCTGAGCCGACGGCCAGCACGAGGAGCAGGTTTCCCAGCACGGCCACCAGGTACATGGAGAGGAACAGCCCGAAGACGAGGGGCTGCAGTTCCAGGGCCTGTGAAAGTCCCAGGAGAAGAAATTCTGACACTCTTGTAAGATTTTCTGGTTCCATTTGGTGGGAGTGACTAGTAGGAAAGAAAATAGCATGTTTAGTTTTTACACAAATGGCCATTACTAGCGTAGTTGAAATGCTACAATGATATTTTGCAGCAAAGTAACCAATATCTAATTTTTCTACATATCATTCCCTTTAAGACACATACCCCCAGGACTTCTCCGATTAGGAATTTCTGTTCTCCTCACACCTTTTCCCCAAGGTGGTCATGGATGATGCAGTTTTAATAAGAAATGTTTTCATGCACTTGAGGATTATATGTTGAGTTCTGGCCATCTCTAGGGAAAGGGTATAGGATGCTGAGAAACAAAATCCTTAAAATATAATGATGATGAAAGAATATACACAAAATATATATCCTATATACCACGTCAGATGGGGTCAGGTGAAGAAAAAGAAAGTAGGTATAAAAGAAAGTGGACGGGGAGTTCAGGAAGCTCTGCAACCAGGTGACATTTGAACAGAGACCGCAACAAGGACAGAGTGGAAGATACGTGGTTATTTGGGGGGTGTGGGGAGTCAGTGTGAAGGCTCTGAGATGACACTTGTTTTACATATTGAAGACTCAAAAAGGATCCAGCCTGGCGAGGGGAATCAGCACGAGGGCAGCAATGATAGAGGGCGTCAGAGAACGTGGAGGAACGAGGTGGCCTCCCTGCTGCTGCTGCGACAAAGAAGTCCTTGTTCATACGTTGCTCCCTGCACTTTATTAACTTTGTTTCCAAAAAATATCCGAAATAGTAGTGGATCCCCCTTTATTTTCATGTGTAGATCAATATCCCGGCATCTGTATTTTAAGGAACACATTCTGGAATATATGGGCTCAGGGCAAACTGCCCCATCACACCTCCCCCCACGCACCCCAGAGCGCATGACTTACCTCCTGGGGCCTTGTGATCACTGGGCTTTCCTCACCCCATCACAATAATTAGAAAATGAATGATACAAGGAATGGCGCCCACATCAGTTTATCTCTACCTTCAGGAATATAAAAATAGTACCAAATTTTAGTTGTTAAGCCTCCCATGGACATGTAAACATGGGACTCAACTTTCATATGGCTATGCTGTGTCCCCTATATAAAGAAACTTAAAAAATTGGTTTAAAAAATGGACCTATGGGGGGAAAAGATCTACTAGCTCAAGTGGCCCCTGAGTGACAGGCGAGACAAAGCTCCTCATTTTGGCAGAATTCCAGCCCCAGCTCTGTCCCTTGATGCCTAGAATAAGGAATAAAATAAAAAGCAGTTCATCCAGGAGAAAGGAGCGGTGTTTCGCATGGTCAAGATGCCGTGCAGATCGAACAGCCCACTGGGAAACAAGCAGCAGAAACAGGCACACAAGCCGCAGCAGCAGGTACAATGCACAAAGCGGGGTTATTAAAGATGAAGTGGAAACGGTTTCTGAATGGTACTTCATGCAAAGCTTTGGAATCCGACGACCCACGTTTCAACTGATCTACCACACATTAGCCATTTGAACTTGCAGGCCATATGAACCATTTTATTTCTTTAATTTAACTGTATTTTTTTGGTACAGCCTACGTGTTTTTTTATATGCCCCCCCCTTTTTTTTTTAAAGGGGGTAACATTGGTTTATGACATTATGTAAGTTTCAGGTATACGACCCAATAATTGTTAATACCCTCACCCGAATGGTGGGGACTGTGGCATCCACCCTTCTCCGGCGGTGGGCAGATAGTCACCACACTGTCTGTAGAGAGCTTGGTGTCGATCCTTCTGGCTGGTGAATGAATGGCTACCGCTGTGATGAGATGAGGCTGATTATTTTCTTCTACCTCTCCAAGGTCTTTATTGCTTCCCAATATCTTGGTCTCCAATTCCACAGGCATATTTCAGTTTCCCATCTCAGAGAGGACTCACTTTGACTCAGACAGGACTTTAAAGCTGATCATCAAACCCTCTAACGTAAATTCCTTCCCTAGTGACTCCTCAGTGAAGAGAGAAGCCAAGATTCTGCTGCTTCAAACACGAGGCTCAAGCGTCTGAACTTTGGGGCAGCTTCACCCTCACAGAGCCCTGGCCTGGCGCTCACTGATCTCTAAACATTGAACTTGACCCCCAGCTTCACCTGAAGCCACAGCTTCAGGGCTCCGGGCCTTTATGCGCTGGCTTTCCTATGCTTGGCCCCCCCACTGGGCTTTTTGAAAGTTTTCACCCCTCTCCATTCTCCAAACTCCAACTCCTCTTTCAGAGACACTGGATCCTCTCCTCCATGAGCCCTTTCTTCTTTCTAACGTTAGCACAGGGAAAGGACACTTTCGCACGCCCTGAATCCCGGCGCTGGGGCATTCATGGTGCCATGTTTATTTAATTCCCTGTGTTTGTTCCTTGTTAGACTGTGAGTACCTGAGTCATGTAGCATGTTATACAAACTCCTCCTCCCACTCCGGATTTAGTTCAATGTAGCTGAAGAAACACGTTTTCTATGACAGTATGAGACCGTGTTCCCTGCTCGCCCGGGTGCGGAGGACACGCTTGAGGAATGTTTTCCATATTCTGCGATCAGGACCCAGTAGGGTGTCAGACTATGGTTTGTAAAAGTGAAACAGGATAGACTCAAGAAGGCACAAAGGAACATATGGGGCATCATACACAGTGAGGGCACATACATAATGGTTCCACGGTCCCCTTTGTTCACGCATGTGTGTGTGTATCTGTGTGTGTGTATTTGTGTGTATCTCTGTGTTTGTGTGCAAAAATGCTGGATCACAATGCAAGAGTCACGTCTTATTTTGGGACGCAGTCAAAATAATCTGGAGTTCAATGCAATAAATGCAAGAACCGTTTCAAAGGCCAGTTCCTGCTAGTGGGGGAAAGTAATAAGCGTGAAGAGCCCAGCAGAGAGCCGGGTGCAGAGAGCAGAGCCAGCGGCGTGGTGCTGAAGCTCCCTCGGGCTCAGGGGCCACACAGCGACTGACCGTTACTGCTCCCCTGGCCTCACCACAGCGCCCCCTCAGCCCTGATCTGATTGGGAGCCCCCCATTCCGTGTTTACTAGGTCACCCTGGTATTTATGTGGCCCAACAGAGGATGAGCCTGGCCCTTCTCTCATTGTCTTTGTGGCACCTTTCCTGTGTTGCTTTGCTTTGATTTTTTATCTCTTTTATGACACATCTGATGGGTACACATTAGTCCTGCTTCTGTTCCTTGTCACCATGCAAATATCCCTGAACATATTCTATAAAATCCCGCTTCTGCCACAACTATTGATCCCCTTCACGTGTTCACGTCTGAGGAGATGATGTCACAGCACACTTACCCTTGTACTGGGCTTTCTTTGTATAATGTGAGATCAAACGAGCAGAGAGCTCACTGATTTTGTTCACTTATGTGGTTTTATAAGTGTGTGCTTTACATGGATCAGACTGACAAATCTCAGAGGGAAGGTGGGGGTGGGGTGGGCAGAGATTAACCAAAGAACTTATATGCAAATATGCATAACCCGAGGACACAGACAACAGTGTGGTGAGGGACTGGGGTGGGGAGTGGGTGCGGGGTGGAGGGGGTCAGTGGGGAAAAACGGGACATCTGTAATATTTTGAACAATAAAAAAAAAAGTGTGCTTTACATAGAAAATATATTAAGGTATGGAATATTCATAATGTGAAAATGGCAGGGGCCCGGCCAGAGTGTCTCAGTTGGTGGAGCATGCCCCATGCACCAAAGGGTTGCCAGTTCCATTCTGGGTCAGGGCAGGTGCGGGTTTGACCACCGGCTGGCAAGTGGGGAGAGGGGGGCAGGTCTGTGTTGCTCTCTTACATTCATGTTTCTTTCTCTCCCTCTCTCAAAGCATGTGCTCAGGTGAGAATTAAAAAAAAGAAAAAAATGGCAGGGAAAATAAAATGGGATTAAATATTATGGATTCAAATAATGGTATCAATAAAATTGAATAAAATTGTAAAACTAATTTCAAAAGTAAACCTATAAAATACAATAATCACATCAATATGGGTCTCTAATTCCAGATAAATGGGCAAAGATGTGGAAATAAAAATACAAATGTATACTGTTACAAGGCAGTGGATAAAGCAGTATTTACAGTTATAATTTCTACCTATATAAACATAAATAGACTATGCTTAGACAAAGGATAGAGAAGACCATTAATTGAGTGCAAAAGAATGCCCTTGCCACAGTGAAAGAAGCAGAACTTTGTACATTTAAAAGTAATGGGAGGGGGCATATTATGACAGACATAGAATTGACCACATAAATTAAATAAATTTTCATACATTCTCCTAAATACATTTATACATATATAAAGGAACTATATACCAAATAGCAATGTTTTTAGGGAAAAAACCTATAATTTAATTTACTAAATAAATTAATTATGTATTAATTAGTCTACCTAGAAGGCAGACCTGGCAGTCTCTGGGCTCTGAGCTGGCCTGGGCGGGCTCGGGGGGCCTCGGGCAGATTCTAGGGCGCTTTCCTCGGCCTCCCCCGCAGCACAGGCCGCACTCACTCGCTCACCTGGGCGGGGTCTCTGAAAGGAGGGGCTCCTTGGGAAGCCTGGTTGCTCCCGGGTGCTGGATGCTGGAGACTGAAGCTCTGTCCTCAGGCGAGAGCAGGAGGAGCCAGCGCTGGTCAGCAGCCCATTGAAAGCCCAGCAGGAGCAGCGCGCCCCGTCCAGCCTGAGCTGCGCCCGCTGCCTGCCGAGGAGACATTTACTTCTCCCTGTGTCTGCTCATTAGATGCTGTTTTCACTGTCCCCCCACCTCTGAGCCCCTGATTTCCCTTTGGGACACCTGTGTGGACAGAGTGGAAAACTTTGAAGCTGATGCCCGTTTCTCAGGGACCAGTTAGAAGCCAGGTGAACGCTGCTTGGTTCCTCCCTCCCCACGGCCCTCCTGCCCCAGAGGCCTTGCCGGCGCCTTGCCCAGCTCCGGGTCACAGTTTCTCAAAAGCCTACGACAAGGAACCCACCC
This sequence comes from Miniopterus schreibersii, assembly GCF_964146895.1. Taxonomy (NCBI): domain Eukaryota; kingdom Metazoa; phylum Chordata; class Mammalia; order Chiroptera; family Miniopteridae; genus Miniopterus; species Miniopterus schreibersii. The sequence goes on along the minus strand of NC_138105.1, from coordinate 72,052,099 downwards.
CACGAGGACCTTGGATCTTCACCGCACTGGCCTGCGGGGGGCACGGCCTGCGGTGCCCCAGAGCATCCCGACTTCTCTCTCCAACAAGGGGAGAGCTGCGGGACTCTGACCTAAAGCTTTGTGCCCCACACTCCTTGTCCTCAGGACACATTTGCCAAATCAGTGAGAAATTTCCTACTCATAGCAGGAGATAAGAGCTGCCACGTAGTCCCACATTACAGAACCGTTGTTAATTATGAGACATAGTGACATAGTTTTTTGCTATACATTCTGAGTTAGTACCTTGCAAGCCTTGTTTGACTTAAGTTTTATAAAGGTCCTTTCTCCGAGGTGGTGAAATTATGACCTTCACTCTCCATAGCAGAAGTGGGGCTTGAAGAAGTGTAGTGATCTGCCCAAAGTTACAATCAGAGTAAGGGGCAGGTGTTGATTGGAATCTGTCAGGACACTTTCAGTTCTCAATCTGCAGTGGGCCCCAACCAGGGATGGGTTTCCCTCCAGCCACTTGGCAATGTCTGACGGGAGCCTGCTAAATGCCTACAATACCCAACACTAATAATTATGTCAACTTTAGAAGAAAAAAAATCCTAGTCTATGATCCTAGCCTAGCCCTTCTCCAACTTCAAAGTGCACATTATTGACTGAAAAATAATATTGACTAGATGTTTAGTCTCCAAAAAAGATTTATTCAGAAAAAAATAAGTGTTGCAACCCAGTGCACGCAGACATGACAAGCCACATTCTGGCCTGTGTGCCCAGATGGAGGGGTATTTATAGAGGGGGAAGGAAAAAGGGAAGGGAAGTTAGAAGCACGGAGTTTTATAAACATAGACTTCTGCGGGCAGGGTTGTCACGATTACATACAGTGAGAGAAGGTCCATCAGTCCTAGCTTTTCCCATAGACCCTCCTGACTGGTTATGGTTGCTTAAGTTGCGGTTAGTCTTTATCAGTGTGAATCACCCACGATTCTAGTCCAAGTGATTCAGCAGGTCCTTGTGGGCCCAGAGTGTCTGCATTTCTCATAAGTTCCAGGAAAATGCTGATTCTGCAGGTCCTGGTCCAAGGACCACTCTTTGAGTAGCAAGCTTTGGTCCTGTTATAGAGTAAGGGACAAGTAACTGTAGGTCATCTTCACCAAAAATTGCATTTGCTTAAGACTTTGAATGAAAGGTTACAGTCATGTACTGCTTAACAACAGGGATATGTTCTGGGAAATGCATCCACAGGTGATTTTGTTGTTGTGTGAACATCAGAGAGTGCACTTGTGCAAACCTAGATGGTATAGCCTACTACTCACCTAGGTTGTATGGTATAGCCTGTTGTTCCGCAGGGGAGGAAAAATCATTTAACCTACACCCTTCTGGGTTTTGGACTGACACACCTTTGTAATCAAAGACAGGTTGGCAGGAGAAAAACAAACCAAAATTTAATAACAAGACACCTCCTATACATGTAGAGACCTAGGAAAACTAAGAAACTCCTGGAAACGCCACCTTAACTACCATCTCTAGCGGGAGACAGGAAAAGGTGTTGGGGGAGGAGGGTCAGATATGAGAGGTTACCAGGAAAAGCACAGTAAACACAGTCAGATTGTTAGGCAGGTTTAAGTCATTGTCTCTAGAGGTAAGGTCACCACCTCCCCATTCCTGATACAGCAAGGGAGACACCCCTGCAAAGGCAGACTTTCCTTACAAATGTAAGTGTCCCTTACAAAAGGCAAGTCGTACTTGGTTTTCAGGGCTTCTCCCAGGTCTGCAATTTCTTAAAATTAACCAGTGTAAAGAAATCATTAGGCCAAAGAGATATTTTGGGACGACAAATCCTGTTCCCCTATAGCTCCTAGGCTACAAACCTGTTCAGCATGTTACTGAACTGAATACTGTAGGCAATTGTAATGTGATGGTAAGTATTTGTGCAACATGGTTCACTAATGTGTAACCATGGCTGGGACACCGCTAGGTGATAGGACTTCTGCAGCAACATTATATATGTCATCATATGGGACCACCATCGTATATGTGGTGCCTCATTGACCAAAATGTCATTATGTAGCAGGTGACTGTAGTCTCTCATTCCAGAGGCTGTGATACATTGTTTGAGTTTTTTTCATATGGGTTTGATGGAACCAAATAATACATTTCTGAAAAAGAACCTATAGTGGGCAGAATAAGGGCCTCCTAAAGATGTCCACATTAATCCCTAGGAGCTTTGAATATGTTATTTTTATAGAAGGGGGTTAAGGTAGCCCCTTGCTACTCAGCTGACTTTAAGATCAGAAGGCTGGCCATGATTATGCTGGTGAGAAGAATGCCATCACCGTGGTTCTAGAATGTGGAAGAAAAGGTAGAATAGCTGGGATCAGAGCAAGGCTGGAAGATGCTTCCCGCTGGCTTTGAAGACAGTGAAAGTACCAGGAGCCAAGTTATACTTGTTGCCACTTAGTTGTTAGACAATCATATACTTTACATAGTGTTCCCCTGTATATTTCCAGAACCCCAACTGGCACCATACATAGTTATCTCAATATTATTGACTATATTTCCTGTGCTTTACTTACTTCCTCGTGACTACGTATTTTGTTACTACCAATTTGTGCTTCTTAATCCCTTCACCTCCTTCACCCAGTACCCCAAATCCCCCTCCTTTCTGGCTACCATCAATTCTTCCTCTGTTTTTATGAGTGTGTTTCAATTTTGTTTGTTTATTTTGTTCATTAGATCCCACAGTGAAATAACAAGGTACTTGTCTTTCTGTGACTGTCTTATTTCACTTAGTGTAGTGCTCCCCAGGCCCATCTATGCTGTTGCAAAAGGTAAGATCTACTTCTTTTTTACAGCCTAGTAGTTGTCCATGGTGTAAATGTACCACAGCTTTCTTATACACTCATCTACTAATGGATACTTGGGCTGTTTCCAGGTATGGGCTATTATTTTGAAATAATAGCCTTGCTGGGCAGTGTAGTCTTGGTTGTAGGTCCTTGCTTTTCCTCACTCTAAATATTTCATGCCAATCTTTTCTGGCCTGTAATTGTTCTGTTGAGAAATCAGCTGACAGTCTTTGGGGCTTCCTTGTAGATGACTGTCTTCGTCTTGTTGCTTTTGAGATTCTCTCTTTGTCTTTAACCTTCGCCATTGTTATGTATCTTGGTGTGAACCTGTTTGGGTTCATAGTGTTTGGGACGCTCTGCACTTCCTGGACCTGGTGTCTATTTTCTTCACCAGGTTGGGGAAGTTTTCAGCCATTAATTTGTTAAATAGGTTTTAGATTCCTTGATCTCTTTCTTCTCTTCCGGGTACCTCTATGATGCAAATGTTGTTATGCTTCATTTTGTCCCAAAGGTCTCTTAGACTATCCTGGTTTTCTTAAAATTATTTTTTCTTTTTGTTGCTCTGATTAGGTATTTTCTGCTACCTTGTTTTCCAAATTACTGTTTTGGTCCTCTTCTTCATCTAGCCTGCTGTTTATTTTTTTCTAGTGTATCCTTTATTTATGATATTGTATCCTTCATTTCTGATATTGCATCCTTCATTTCTAATATTGCATCCTTCATTTCTGACTGATTTTTTAATGGTTTCTGCATCCCTTTTCATGCTGTTGACATTCTCGCTGAGTCCTTTGAGTATCCTCATAACCATTGTTTTCAGCTCTGTATCTGGTAGCTTGCTTGCCTCCATTTCATTTAGTTCTTTTCTTGGTATGTCTTCTGTTCTTTCATTTGGGGCATGCTTCTTTGTCTCCCCATATTGGCTGCCTCTCTGTATTTGTTTGAGCATGAGACAGATCAGCTATGCCTTGGTATGGTGGCCTTATGTAGTATGTGTTTTGTGGGGCTCAGAGGCGCAGTCTTCCTAACCACCAAAGCTAGGTGCTTTAGGAATATCCTCTGTGTGGGTTATGTGAGCCTTTCTATTGTAGTTGAGTCTTGATTGCTGTCAGCTCATCCATGGGTGGGGTTGCCTCTCTGGTTGGCTATGAAGATCAATTCTGAGTGCAGTGTGTGAGCTGCTGTGTGGGGGCTGACTCCACAAAGCTAAATTCACCCCAACAGGGTCTGTTGTCTGCCTAAATCTCCCTTTGTGTGTGCCACTTGTGGAGCTAATTGGTTTGTACTCTGATGTGGTCAGAATCACTGGTTGTGTTGGCTCTGGGTCCCCTTGGAAGGGGATCCCATGAGGGGTAATGTCAGGTGCTACCAGTGATGGGCCCTGGACTACCTGTTTGGATCTACAAAGCAATTCAGTTTGTGGCTGTCTCTGCTGGACCTGGGTGTGCATGGGAGGGGCCTAGCTGTGCTCCAAGGCTGGTTTCCACCAGCACTGAACCCAGAGACAGGTCAGCTAAAGGCCCAAGTATCCCCGAGATCTGCCCTCACCTGTTAGCTGCTTGTTAGGCTCAGTTACTGAAAGAGCCTCTAGCAGAACTAAGCTGCTTGAGGGAGGCTGTTAGTGAGTCACCAGGTAGCAGCAAGTGGTTTGCCAGATTGATACAGATTCAAATTTGGTGCCAGTGCTGGATTTGAGGCTACTTAGCAACAGTCTCAGGGTACACTAAGATCATCTGCCACTTACCATGGTGCCCATGGACTTTTGTGGTGGGGCTGAGTCTCAGGGATTCATCAGGGCCACAAAGACCAAAGTTTGGCCATCTAAAGGGAGGGCTGTGCACAGGAAGAGTGGTGCTGGTCTGGTGTGCGTAAAAATTGGTCCCACCCAAGAGCCACAAGACTCATTTTATTTCAGACTCTGCCCAGAACTCCTGGAGAGTCTTCTGCACTGGGGAAACAGGCTGGCCACAGCCACTGGCAATACTGAAACCCACAAGCTCAGCAGGGCAGTGTCACCAGGAGTCAGGAGGGGGGAGCTAATGGTTCTCCCCTGATAGGGTTAATGGGTGTCCCATAGAGGGTTGGGATGCCACTGTTCTGGCTGGGAAGGTGGGATGGTAGTCCAGTGGGAGGCTCTACTGCTATGACCACTGGGGGCAGTGTACTCCGCCATTGCTATGGAGAGGGCACTTTGGTGCAGCTGGACGCTTTTGGCACCTGTGGTGGGTAAGGAGAATAAATGGTCTTTGTCCCAGAGCCACACAGCTCTGTCTCTACTTCTCCTTGAGTTCTTCTTTAAGATTTCTTCCAGAGAGTCTATACTACAGGCTCAGACAGCAAACTCCTTTGTGGGGTGTAAGCTTCCGCAGGACAATAGGAGCCCCAAGAATGTGGGGCTTGTGCAATCCCCCTTGGCTGATGCAGATTGGAGGGGAGTGTTCCCCCCAGGAAAGATGGAATCAGTATCAATGTGGCTTCTACTGTAAATATTTGATTTTAAGACTTCTGTTCAGCTGTTTTCAGTTGGTTATCAGGGTGATTGTTGTATAATTTAGTTGTAATATCAGTTCACGGCTGGGAGGAGGAGGGAGCAACTTTCACCAGTTTTGCCCCCATCTTCCTCAAAAATTATACTTGAAATCTTTGTGTCTAAATTTCTATTCTCTCAGTTTAATTTAACCATTCCTTCTTTTATTTCTATTCTCTCAAAATTTTTTCAAGTTTTCTTTCAACATTAAAGGTGAAAATATTAATGCGTCTGTGTTGGACATATATGTCTGCGTGTTTATTAGAAAGAAAATCATGTAAAAATGCACACATATGTATACATACATATACTCCTTACCTGTGAAAGAGTTCTTAGACTCACTAAATATTTCCAAATATTTTATTCATTAACAAAATTCACTGAATTAAGTTTATCATCTCACATCACCACCAGATCAAGGTGATTGCATGTACTCTTAATTTCTGTATGGCATCTTTAATTCAGAAAATTTTGCATTTTAAATATGTTCAGTTTATTTCATTCATTAACTCAATAAATTATTTAAAACAAATGCCCTGGTTGGTGGTTAAAGCATTGGCCCATGCACTGAAGGGTCGCAGGTTCGATTCTTAGTCAAGGGCGCATACTTGGGTTGCAGGTTTGATCCCCCACCCCAGTTGGAGCGAGTGCTGGAGGCAATCAATTGATGTGTCTCTCTCACATCAACGTGTTTTTCTCTCACTCTCTCTCTCTCCTCCTCCCTCCCTCCTTTCCACTCTCTCTGAAAACCAATGGAAAAAGTATCCTCAGGTGAGCATTAACAAAAAAAAACACAACAAAATAAATATAATAAAATAAAGACAATTTGTTAGAACTAATATATGAATTCAGTAACACTGTGGAATACAAAATCAATTTACAGAAATCTGTGGTGTCTAATAAACTCTCAGAAGAGAAATTTAAAAAAAAAATCTATTTACAATTGTGCCAAAAAGAATAAAATACTAGGACTGAACATAAGCTAGGAAGTGAAAGACCTGTACATAGAAAACTGTAAGATATTGCTGAATGTCACTGAGGAAGACACAAAAAGTGGAAAGATACACTCTGCCCACTGATCGGAAGAATTTATATTGTTAAAATGCCCTACCACAGGCTCAAAATGGCATCACTCATGCTGAAAGTCCATGATTCAAAATTTAAATTTAATACTGGATCTAATGAAAGTTTCTGCATCTCCCAGAAACACAATTTTAATCAACCAGGTAAGAATTTTCTGGTCAAGCACCAGTAAGTTAATCTGTCACATGGGCCCTCTCCATCTCCAGTTGAAAAAAGAAGGAATCTGCATGATAAAAACCCTTCTTGTTCTCTTCCCCCACAGAAAAGATGTCAAGTCCCACCCCCAAAATCCTTCCTTCTCTGTTATTAATTGCTCCCTTGCCCCACTCTTTTTTTTATAAAAAAAAAAAACTTCTATTTTGTACAACCGTTCAGCAATTTCCCTTAGTTGTTAGATGTGATGCTGTGTGATTCATGAATCACTTAATAAAGCAATTAGATCTTCAGATTTACTAGGTTGAATTTTTTTAAAGTTTTAATTTATCTTTATTTTTGGAAGTATTACAAATGTCCCCCTTTTCTCCCCATTGACCCCCTCCACCCTGCATGCCTCCCCCCAGGTCTTCACCACACTATTATCTGTGTCCATGGGTTATGCATATAAGTTCTTAGGTTAATCTCTCCCCAACCACCCCTGTCTTCCCTCAGTGATTTGTCAGACTGTTCCATGCTTTTATGTCTTTAGATCTATTTTGTTCATCAGTCTATTTTGTTCATTAGATTCCACATATGAGTAATATCATGTGATGCTTATCTTTCTCTGACTGGCTTATTTCACTTAGCATAATACTCTCCAGGTCCCACCATGCTGTTTCAAAGGGGAAGGGATCCTTCTTTTTTACAGCTGCATAGTATTCCATTGTGTAAATGTTTGAGAAAATGCTTGATATGATTTCAATCTTCTTAAACTTGTAGAGACTTGTTTTGTGTCCTAACATGTGGTCTAGCTTTAAGAATGTCTCATGTGCACTTGAGGAAAATGTATATTCTGCAGGTTTGGGGTGAAATGTTCGGTAAATGTCAATTAAATTCATCTGATCTAGTGTGTCATTTGGAGTCACAGTTAAGGTACTGATGTACAAAGAGAATGAGAAACATAAAAGTTAATATTGAGGTTTCAGATTTTCTAGGAATGAAACTATATAAATGGTGTGAGTAACCAAGTAAAGTTTTTCCCACATGAGTAATACAACTTATGACTATTCAATCTATAAAACACGAACAACTTACTTACAATGATGCATGTCGTTGGAGATGAAATTAATCTTAATAAATCCATGTTGCCCGTGAAATAAAGTGGAATTTACAAATATTTCTGATCAAGGTTGGAAAAAACCATGTGAGGTAAGAAAAAAGGAGAAAGGGAAAAGCTGTCTATAAAGCTCAATAAAATGGTTACTTAAATTGTATAAAGAAGTTGAACTCAAACAAGTGGAAATTCCAGGAGATAGGCAAAAGGAATAAGTTCTACAAACACAATCTGATTAAAGAAATTCAAATTCTTGTTTTTAGTCTTAAAGCCATGAAATCAAGTGCACTTTTTCAGACTCAGCACAACTGGTTTTTTATAGCTGCCATCCCAAAGAATCTTTTCAGGACCCCTTTTATGTCTTTATTCCTGAGACTGTAGATGAAGGGGTTCAGCATGGGTGTGACCACCGTGTACATCACTGAGGCTGTTGCACTTGCATGGGAACTGTGGGTAGCAGCAGAGCTGAGGTAAACTCCTAAGCTTGTTCCATAAAATAAGGAGACAACCGAGAGGTGAGACACACAGGTAGAAAATGCTTTATACTTCCCCTCAGCTGATGGCATTCTATGTATGCAGGACACGATCTTAGAGTAAGAGTAAAGGATCCCAGCCAGGGGACCACCACCCAACAGCACAGTTATAAAATATATCACAGTGTTATTAAGAGAGGTGTCAGAGCAGGCTAGTTGGGCCATCTGATTGAGTTCACAAAAAAAGTGGGGGATTTTCAAGTCTGCGCAGAAGGATAGTCGCAACACCATTAAACTTTCTAACAAGGAATTCAGGGCACTCAAGATCCAGGACAGCAGAACCAACAGTCCACAGAGCCGGGGGTTCATGATGACCGTGTAGTGCAGGGGGTGGCAGATGGCCACGTACCTGTCATAGGCCATCACGGTCAAGAGGAAGTTGTCCAACACTGCAAAGAGTATGAAAAAATAAATCTGTGTGATGCAGCCTTCATAGGTGATGGCTCTGCTCTGCGTCTGGATGTTCACCAGCATCTTCGGGACGGTGGTGGAGGTGAAGCAGATGTCCACCAAGGACAGGTTGGACAGGAAGAAGTACATGGGCGTGTGGAGGCGGGAGTCTGAGCCGACGGCCAGCACGAGGAGCAGGTTTCCCAGCACGGCCACCAGGTACATGGAGAGGAACAGCCCGAAGACGAGGGGCTGCAGTTCTGGGTCCTCTGAGAGTCCCAGGAGAAGAAATTCTGACACTCTTGTAAGATTCCCTGGTTCCATGAGGTAGAGGTGACTTCCAAGAAAGAGGGAAAGAACATAACTAATTTTCATACAAACTGATATTACTCATATAGCTCTAATACTACAGCTTTCAGTTTATATTTTGCAGTCAAGAAATTAAATTCAGTATTTTGCTAAGGATTTGTTCCCCTCTAGGACTTTCTTGTGTCATCTCAGAGTAGCATTTTCATCCCAATCTGAATTTTCCTTAAGATGTCAGATATATTAGTTTTTATGAGAAATATTTTGTGCATTTCAGGACTATCAATTGAGTGCTGACCATGTTTTCAGCACTGTCTGGGCTTTGAGTAGAGGGTGCTGAAGAACAAAAGTCCCTATAAGTCAATCTTGGAGAAAGAATATAGAAGGAAATAATAGAAATTTATAAATATAACATGATGGTGAGAGATCATTTGAAGAAAATGAAAGCAGGTCTAAAGGAGAAAGTGACTAGGGTGTTCTATTTTTTATGGGTACTTAGGCAAGATATGCAAACAAAATGGCATTTAAGCTCAGAACTCAAGGAAGGGCGGGAGGGAGATCGAGGTTATGTGGGAAGTGTACAGCTGGCAGAGGAAATGGCGGCACAAGGGCCTTAGGGGGGAGCTGAAGAGGTTTAGTGGTCTGCTCAAATTAATATCAGAGTATCTGATGGGCCTTGAGTATTATTTTTTCAGGTTGCTTTTAGTCAGATATGATTTTGCCCCTAGGGTGTCTGGCAACATCTGAAGGGATACCACTAAATACCTACAATTTACACAAAAAAGCACCCCACCCACCCACCCCCAAATTATTATCCCTCCCCTAATGTCAATGGTGAAAGGTGAGAAAACCTAGTTTAGATAAGCACTTCTCCGATTTCAGTGTTCATAGGAAGTCCCCAGGATTCTAGTTCAAATGCAGAATTTGATTCAGCCAGCGCTGGAGAGCTCAGAGACTGCATTTCTAACAAGCCCCCTGGTGGTGGTGATGCTGCAGGCCCTGGTCTGTGGCCCACCCTCTGAGTAGAAAGGCTGTGGTTCAGTGTTAGAGTTAGTTGCAGGTAGCTTTAGGTCTTATGATCTAAATATGGTCTTTGCATAGAGTTTTGAAAGAACAGTGTATTCACTCATTCTAGAGGCTACGATTAAACCTTTGTTTCCTTTATATAAGGGCCCTTGACTGACACAAAATAATACTGAAAAATAACTTGTAGCAGGCAGAATCAGAACCTCTAAAAGATGTCCAGATAATCCCCAGTGCTTTTGAATAGAATATGTTTTTATAGCAAGGGCAATTAGGGTAGCAGATAGAACAGGGTTGTTAATTGGCTTACTTTAAAATAGCAGATGAGCCAGGATCATCCAGATGGAACTAAGGTAAACACAATGGTCCCCAACATGTGGAAGAGGGAGACCAGGAGAAAATGAGCACTGCCGGCTCTGAGGAAGAAGGAAGGGTCCTGCGTCAGGAAATGCAGGTGCCAGCAATACAAACTGGAATTGGAAAGAAAACAGATTCTCCCCTGAGCCTCTAGGAAACCCAACCCTGCAGACATCTTCACATTATTCCAATGAGACTCATTTCAGGCTGCTGGCATCTAGAACTATAAGAGCCTACATATATTCACTTTAAAGAACTCCTGTAGGAATATTTTACAGCAGCCATGGCAATCTAATAGAGTAATTTACTCAGTAAAATGTGTTTAAGGGAACTGAGTTTAAGTCTCTCCATTCATTAGCTTCCTTGGGTAAGGGCATTTTACTTTGAAAAACCCACATGAAGTGAAAAAGAGATATTTTTGGAGATATTGCACCCCACCAGCTGGTACAGTGAAGTCCTCGGTACATAAATGAAAATGCTGTGGACGATGATGCCTTTGTGTAGTTAAGATTTAAGGTACAATGTGTAACCTTAATTTCTCCACCACTGAACTGTAAAAACTATTGTTTCTCAGCACACTATGCTCTTTGGCTAAACGTTGGTCAGTCCTCAATTTATATCCCCCAAGTGCATGACAGAATTTCTCATTCAAAGTATAGAAAAATAAATACTGCAGGAAAAGGCTGAGTGTGGGATAGGAATTTCTAACTGTTCCATAGAGGAAGGAAAATAGTACAAAACCCCCAAATAAATGCAGCCTTACCAGTAATGAAAAAAACTATTTATTATTCCTCTTTAGACTCATTAAATACGTTTCATGTGAATACCAGTGTGAGAGAAAATACTGCAATGTATGTCTCAATCTTTTCAATGAACACAAAATAATTTCAAATATACCCATCTTAGAAATGTAACACAAACACTCTCACTTCACTACACTGTTCTCCACACCTAATACTCTATTTCTTTCTCCTCAAACAGAAAAACTCCTCAATATGCTTTCATCTTACTACAACCATTTTATGCATCTCACACATTCTACAGCATCACCCAACTGGACCCCCCTTCCCATCACTTAATTGTCAACCATGGGCCCTGTATTGCAGATTCAAAGAGACACATCCTTATTAACATATTTAGTAAATTAAATATAAATTAGTTACTTAACTAAGATAACAAACAGAGATATCTTGTCTCAGGACTAGGCTGACTAGGGTCTCAGCGACTCAGGTAGAAGTTCTCAGGCTCCAGCGTCTCTGACCCTTTCCTGATGTACCTCCCAGCTCCCAGACCCACCTGGGTGGGGTCTCCGAGAGGAAGGTCTCGGTGTGGAAGTCTGAATTGCTCCCTGGATGGTTGATGGTGGAGACTGAAGCTCTGTCCCCACATGAGACAGCAGGGAGGAGTGAAGCATCAGTTCCTGGGCCAGGATCAAAAGCAACAACCATGTCTTATCCACTAACATTGTACAAGATATTTACAGGCACATTTAGCAGGCACATTTCCCTTGTGTTATTTACACATCTACGTAAGTGATTTCCCTCTGGGCCTCTGGAATAAACAGAAAGAATTTTTTCCTAATGATTCTCTAATCCCAAGAGACTAGGTTAGAAGTCAAGTGAGCTCAGTTTTTATGACTCCTTGTCTTCATCACACGTGTTTCCAGTGGTCTAACCTCTTACTACCTTATTCCAACACTGAGTTAACATTTTCTCCACACCTAATACTCTATTTCCTTCTCCTCAAACAGCAATACTCTTCAATATGCTTTCATTTTACTACAACCAGTAATGAAGGAAGAGATTATGTAACCTATCATGACCAAGTTCCTTTGATCCTCAAGGACTGATTTGTGGTGGGGACACAGCCCTGATGTCTCTAGAGCATTGCTGTTCTCTCCAACAAAGAGAGAGTTGTGTTCCTTTGATATGGAATCCTGGGCTCCACACTCTTTGCCTTCCTTACACATTTGTCAAAATAATTTGGGATTTTGTATTTATCTCACAAGTTAAGAGCTGTCATTTAGTGCCTCATTATAAAATATTTGTTAATTATGAGGTACATTTTGATAGTTTTATGCCATATAATCTGAGCTTAGTATCTTATACTTTGTCTGATTTAATTTTTCGAAAAGTCCATTCTATAAGGTATTACTATTATGAACTTGATTCCCCTTTGCAGAAATGGGGCTTGAAGGAGTTTAGTGACTTGCTCAAAACTATGAACTAAGTGAGGGATGGGTCTTGATTGGAATCTGTCAGGTTGCTTCCAGTTTTCAAACTCTAGACCAGTGGTTCTACCTGAGATGAATTTGCCCCTGGGGATGTTTGGCAATGCCTGGAGGGAGGCTGCTAAACACCAATAATAACCAACACAAATAATTTTCCTGCCCTAATTGCCAACATGAGAAGGTGAGAAAACCTAGTCTAGATCAGCACGTCTCCAACTTCAATGTGCATTTAAGTCACCCATGATTATAGTTCAAATGCAGGTCCCGGTGGGCCCAGAGATTCTTTGAATCAAACAAGTTCCCAGGTGGTGTCGATGCTGCAGGTGCTGGTCTGTGGACCACACTTTGAGTAGTAAGGATGGGGCTGTGTTAGAGTCAGGTGTCGGTAGTTCTAGGTCTTTAGGATCAAAAATCATTTTGCATATAATTTTGAATGTATAATGTATTTATTAATTCCAGAAGCTGTTATAAATTCACTGTTCAATTACTTTATATAAGGATTTATAAATGACATCATATGATACACTTCTGAAAAATACCTTATTTGATTCTTTTATATAAGGGCCCTTGTGTGACACCATGGAATATATTACTGAAATTTTTTTATAGTAGGCGGAATCAGAGCTTCCAACGATATCCACATCAGAATCTCTAGAAACTTGCAGTATGTTGCTTTTCATTGCAAGAAAGGATTATAGTAGCAGATGGAATAGTTTGGCTAATCAGCTGATTTTAAGATAAGATTGGGCCTGGCCAGGCTTGGCCCAGTGGTTGAGCATTGACTTAGGATCCAAGAGATTGAGGTTCGATTCCCAGTCAGGGCACATGCGTGGGTTGCGGGCTCAATCCCCTGTCGGGGGCATGCAGGAGGCAGCTGATCAATAACGACTCTCTCATTGATGTTTCTGTCTCTCTCTCTCTCTCCATCTCCCTTCCTCTCTCTGAGATCAATAATATATATATATTTTTAAAGATAAGATTTGCCATAATTGTGTAGGTGGGACTAATGTAATCATCAGGGTCCTAACATTTGGAAGAGGAAGGAAGAATTTTGGAACCAGATGGAGATTGAAAGATGTTTACCAGGGTTATATCCTCTTGTTGGCTCAATCCCTTTAGTGTTATGTAGTGGTCTTCTTTGTCTCTTGTTAAGGCCTTTGCTCTGAAGTCTATTTTGTGAAATATAAGTGTTGCTACCCCTGCTTTTTCCTCATTTCCATTTGCATGGAAAAAATTTTCTATCCCTTCACTTTCAGTGTGAATCTTTTGTTCTGAGGTGTGTCTCTTGTAGATAACATATATATGAGTCATGTTTTCTTATCTATTCAGCTACCCTGTGTCTTTTGATTGGAGCATTTAATCCATTTACATTTAAGGTTTTTATTGATAGGTACTTATTTATTGCTATTTTAATTCTTTATGGCTATGTTCCTGTCCCTATATATTTCTTCTTACAGCAGTCCCTTTAACATTTCTTGCATTGTTGGTTTGGTGACAATAAACCCCTTTAGCCTTTTTTTTTTCTTTTTGTCTAAGAAGCTCTTTATTTCACCCTCAATTTTGAATGATAACCTTGTTGGGTAGAGTAGTCTTGCTTTTAGAACTTTGCTTTTTATTACCTTAAATACTTCATGCCATTACCTTCTGGCCTCTAGTGTTTCTGTTGAGAAATCAGCTGACATGCTTATGGGAGCTCCCTTGTAGGTAACTGACTGTCTCTCTCTTGCTGCCCTTAAGACTCTCACTTTGTCTTTAACATTTAATTATGATGTGTCTTGAAATGGCCTGTTTGGGTTCATCTAGTTTGGTACCATCTGTGCTTCCTGAACTTGTATGGCTTTTCTACTCGCCAGCTTAGGGAAGCTTTCTGTCATTACTTCTTCGAACAGGTTCTCTATCCCTTGCTCACTTTCTTCTCCCTCTGGCAATTCTGTGATGCAGATGTTGTTCTGTTTCATGTTGCCTCAGTCTTCCCTTAAAATGTCTGTGCTCTGCAAGGACCCAGTGCCCTTGTACCTCAGGTCCAAGCTGAAGAAGTTACAAAGTCAGCTCTAAACAGGACTCTGGTCTCTCTGCACACTTGGTCTCAGTAAAGCTGGGGCCAAGAATCCCAACTCTGCTCACACTCCCAACTCTCCTCAGTGCAGGACAAAAATCCCAAATCTGCCCTGCCACCAACTCCACAGGATGGAGAAGTCATGCAGCTCCATAGGTGGGAGGAGGGGTTGCAACCCCACACTCGAGGTGGAAGAATCCTATCTTCCTTCCCCACACCACACAGTTTAGTCACTATCTGGGGCTCTGCACCTTGCCTTTCAGGAAAGCAGAGGGTCCCCCATTTTTGGAGGGAGCCAAACACCACAGCGCGGCCTTTCCAGCCATCAGAGTCCAAGGTGAACCTCTCCCACTGGGGCTGCTGACATTAGGTGTGCTCTTTTGCTGGGAAGGTACAGACCCAGTCTTCCAGGCAGACAGAGTTTCCCTGGATCCCTCTGCCTGATGATATGCAAGTTCTCCTACCAGTCTCTGCTGCTTCAGGTTTGGGATTCCTGCTTGGGGATGTGAGCCCACACTCCCAAGGGTAGGGAGCTTTGCAGCCAATATCACTCAGGCCTCTCAGCCAAGCACCAGCTCCAGGGAGGCTCCCCCTTTCCACAACACCCTTTCTCTTACAGTCTCTACATTGTTTCTTTAGCGATCCTTAGATAAAATATGTCTAATCAGCTACTTCTCTTGTTTTTGCAAGCTGACCATGAAGTATTTTAGCTGCAAATCCAGTCCATAGCTGGGAGAAAGGGCACATAGCCTCCTGTTACACCACAGCCACCTTGCCTCCCTCTATTGTCCCTTTATGGTTATGGCTGTCAAAGTAAGCAATGTCCAAACCTGTAAGAACTTTTATGAGTTTATTTGAGCCAAACTGACAACAATTGCCAGGAAGCAAAACCTCAATGGATTGAGAAAATGCTCCAGAACGTCAGTTTTGCACCTTATTTTATACATTATAATAAAACAGGAGGCATAAGTGTGTTACAAAAAATTCACTGGTGATAGAACAGGAACATGGGAGAAAGCAAAGCCCGGAAACCTTTGGGATTAGATAAAAAGTAAAATCATAGACACATACTTCTTTTACATTGGTGAGTGCAGCATAGTTAACAGTCAACAATTAACACATTAACGAGAGGATTTGTGGTCTCTGCTCTGGTGCATGGTTGTGTCTGGAAGGGTCAGGATAAAGAAAGTTATCTTGACATTCCAAAGGTATGTTATCATAAATGCAAAGAGTTAATAGAGATATTATAGAAGGGATTCCAAATGACTGCAAAGTAGATAAAAGCTCCATCCACTTGCTTCCAACACCAGACCGAATTTGTGGCTAAAGTGCAGAGCTATTGGCTTGAAAAAACAGTTGAAGTGTAGATGATCTGAAATATCAGTTTATTACCACCAAACTGGCAAGGCAAGAAATGCTAAAGGGTTAACACCTATCCTCCTCAAACTATTTCAAAAAATCCAAGAGGAAGGAACACTTTCAAACTCTTTTTATGAGGCCAGCATTAGCCTAATTCCAAAACCAGATAAAGATACTACAAAGAAAGAGAATTACAGGCTAATATCCCTGATGAGCACAGATGCCAAAATCCTCAACAAAATATTAGCAAATCGGATCCAGCAATATATTAAAAAGATCATACACCATGACCAAGTGGGATTTATTCCAGGGTTGCAAGGCTGGTACAATATTCGCAAATCAATAAACGTGATACATCACATAAACAAACTGAAAGATAAAAATCACATGATCTTATCAATAGATGCAGAAAAAGCATTCGATAAAATCCAGCATCCATTTTTGATAAAAACTCTCAGCAAAGTGGGAATAGAAGGATCATACCTCAACAATAATAAAGGCCGTATATGACAAACCTACAGCCAACATCATACTCAATGGGCAAAAACTAAAACCATTTCCCCTAAGAACAGGAACAAGACAGGGGTGTCCACTTTCACCACTCTTGTTCAACATAATACTGGAAGTCCTACCCACAGCAATTAGACAAGAAGAAAACATAAAAGGCATCCAAATTGGAAAGGAGGAAACAAAACTGTCATTATTTGCAGATGACATGATATTGTACATAGAGAACCCTAAAGACTCCACCAGAAAACTACTAGATTTAATAAATGAATTCAGCAAGGTAGCAGAATATAAAATTAACACCCAGAAATCGATGATATTTTTATACATCAATAATGAACTCTCAGAAAACAGAAACTAAAAAAACAACCCCATTTACCATTGCAACTAAAAAAAATAAGATACCTAGGAATAAATTTAAC
This sequence comes from Miniopterus schreibersii, assembly GCF_964146895.1. Taxonomy (NCBI): domain Eukaryota; kingdom Metazoa; phylum Chordata; class Mammalia; order Chiroptera; family Miniopteridae; genus Miniopterus; species Miniopterus schreibersii. Next base: position 72,035,232 of record NC_138105.1, on the reverse strand, counting down.
CAAAGATGTAAAAGATCTTTACTCAGAAAACTATAGGACACTGAAAAAAGAAATAGAGGAAGATATAAACAAATGGAAAAATATACCATGTTCATGGATTGGAAGAATTAACATCATTAAAATGTCCATATTACCTGAAGCAATCTATACATTCAATGCAATCCTCATTAAAATACCAACAGCGTATTTCACAGATCTAGAAAAAACACTTCGAAAATTTATCTGGGTTTTCTGTTCTGTTCCACTGATCAATATGTCTGTTCTTGTGCCAGTACCAGGCTGTTTTGATTACAGTGGCTTTGTAGTATAACTTGATATCTGGTATTGTGATTCTTCCAACTTTGTTCTTCTTTCTCAAGATTGCCGTGGCTTTTCAGGGTGTTTTTGGTTCCAGATTAATTGATTAAAACTTTCTTTCTATGTAGACTTCACTAGTTGATATTCGATAGTCAGTTTTGTCAGTGTCTGTAGTAGACACTGAGCTAAATAAGACAATAAAACCACACCAGCCTCGCCAGCATGTCTCAGCTGTTGAGCGTCAATCTATGAACCAGCTGGTCACAGTTCGATTCCCGGTCAGGGACATGACCGGGTTGCAGGCTGGGTCTCCAGTAGGGGCGTGCAGGAGTTTGAGGCTGATGCGTGCAGCCTCTGATGGTTGAGGCTGAAGCACATCTTGCAATCATAGTAAGAACCACAAGGGCCGGTCCAACAACAACATTGGCTCAGGTCGGTGTCACAGGAATTCAAGGCCCAGGTGAGTGCCCCAGGCATTTATAATGAATACCTTTCTTATCAATAGGCTGAGACTTAAATGGAACAATATTTAAAATCTACATAATTAGGAAGAGTACTTAAGGTAGTGATGTGAAAATAAATGACAGACCCAAAGTGAGAAGTGGTTTCATCTTCTCCTGTACAATAAAATTAAATAAATGTCCTTAGATGCCACGTGTAGTTTTGTCCATATGAGTAATACAACTCTGATTATGTTTTCAACAAAACTAGGGAGAAATTTCTTAGCATATGTCATTAGAGAAGAAATTACTTTAGAGAAATCCAAGTTGTCCCATGAAAGATATGGAAATTTCCAAATATTTCTGATCCAAGGTTGAGAAAAACTTTGAGAATGTATAAAAATGGTGATAAAGAAAACTACATATTATAGCAGAAGCTTAATAAAGTGAGTTACTTAAATTATATAGAGAAGTTAAATAATAAAAAATTGACATGCCAGGGAATAAAGAGAAGGATCCTGTTCTAGTCCACACAATCAAACAATCACAGGTTCTGGATTTGAGGCTTTGAACTATGAGATCAAGGGCACTTTTTCAGTCCCAGAATAATCGTCCCTTTTATACCTGCCATCCCAAAGAATCTATTCAGAGCCACCTTTATGTCTTTGTTCCTGAGACTGTAGATGAAGGGATTCAGCATGGGTGTGACCACCGTGTACATCACTGAGGCTGTTGCACTTGCATGCGAGCTGTGGGTAGGACCAGAGCTGAGATACACACCTAGGACTGTACAATAAAATAAAGAGACAACTGAGAGGTGAGATGCACAGGTAGAAAATGCTTTATACTTCCCCTGAGCTGATGACATTCCACATATGGAGGACACTATTCTAGAATAAGAGTAAAGGATCCCAGCCAGGGGACCACCAGCCAACAGCCCAGTTGTTAAGTACATCACTGTGTCATTAAGAAAAGTATCAGAGCAGGCAAGTTTGATCATCTGCTTAATTTCACAGAAAAAGTGGGGGATTTCCAAGTCTGCACAGAAGGACAGTCTCGATACCATTAAGCTATGTAACAAAGAATTCAAAATACTAATGATACAGGACACCAGGACCAGCAGTCCACAGAGCCGGGGATTCATGGTGACCGTGTAGTGCAGGGGGTGGCAGATGGCCACATACCTGTCATAGGCCATCACAGTTAGAAGGAAGTTGTCCCAACCGCCAAAGAGTGTGAGAAAATACATCTGCGTGATGCAACCTTTATAAGTTATGACTTTGCTCTGTGTCTGGATGTTGACCAGCATCTTCGGGACAGTCGTGGAGGTGAAGCAGATGTCCACCAAGGACAGGTTGGACAGGAAGAAGTACATGGGCGTGTGGAGGCGGGAGTCTGAGCTGACGGCCAGGATGAGGAGCAGGTTTCCCAGCACGGCGACCAGGTACATGGAGAGGAACAGCCCAAAGAGAAGGGGCTGCAATTCTGGTTCCTCTGAGAATCCCAGGAGAAGAAATTCCGCAGTACCTGTATCATTGCCTGGTCCCATGTGGTGGAGGTGGTGACTAAGAGTGAAAAAATACCATAATTAATTTTCACACAAATGGTCATTACTAGCATAGTTGAAATGCTACAATTTATGTTTTGCAGTAAATTAATCAATATCTATTTTTTGTACAAATCATCCGCTTTAAGACATCCCCTATGACATCTCTGATTTAGGAGTTTAAGTACCTTCAGGCTATTTTCCCCCAGGAGGTCATGTATTTCACAGCTTTAATAAGAAATGCCTTCATGTCCCTGAGGAATATGTGTTGAGTACTGACCATCTCCAGGGAAAAAGCTGTAAGATGCTGAGAAGCAAAGTCCCTAGAATATAATGACGGTGAAAGAATATACACAAAATAAATATCATATACGATGTCAGACGGGGTCAGGTGCCATGAAAAAAAAAGAAGGTAGGTATTAAAAAGAGTGGATGGGGTGCTATTTTTTTACTGGGAGTTCAGGAAGCCCTGCAAACAAGGTGGCATTTGAATAGAGACCTTAAGGAAGATAGAGTGGAAGACATGTGGTTATTTGAAAAATTGTTTGAGGAAAGAGCCAGAGCAAACGCCCTGAGGATAGCATTGGTTCAGATATTCACAACATAGGTGATGGCTCTGCTCTGCGTCTGGATGTTGAGCAGCATCTTCGGGACGGTGGTGGAGGTGAAGCAGATGTCCACCAAGGACAGGTTGGACAGGAAGAAGTACATGGGCGTGTGGAGGCGGGAGTCTGAGCCGACGGCCAGCACGAGGAGCAGGTTTCCCAGCACGGCCACCAGGTACATGGAGAGGAACAGCCCGAAGACGAGGGGCTGCAGTTCTGGGTCCTCTGAGAATCTCAGGAGAAGAAATTCTGAAATGTGTGGATCATTGTCTATACAATGTGGTGGTGGTCACGACTAGGAATAAAATAAAATTGATTTTCACATAAATGGGCATAACTAACATGGTCGAAATGCTACAACTGCAATGCTATGTGGGAACAAAAAGCATGTATAAAAGAGAGCAGGTGTGAGGTATATTTACTGGGGGTTCAGGAGGCCCTAAGAACAAGAAGACATTTGAACAGGGACCTCCCAGAAGAGAAAGCAGGAGACACGCGTTTATTTGTGAAGCATGTGCCCTGCTGGGGTAAGAGCCAGTGCAAAGGGCCCGAGGACCCTGAGGACGATACTTGTTTCAGATATTCGAGGTTCGGAAGGGAATGAGCCAGAGCGGAGGGATGAGGGGCAGTGTCAGAGAATGTGCTCGGATGAGGCGGCCCCTCTGCTGCTACAAAGCGTCAAGGCACAGGGAATCCCTTGTCCGAAAGTTGTTCCTTACACTTTATTAATTTTGTTTCCAGGTAATATTTTGAATAAAAATGGATGCCCGTCTTCTTTTCATGTGCTGGTTAACATTCTTACGTCTCCATTCTAAGGGTCACATTTTGGAGTATATTTTCTCATGTACCTCTGCTCCGACAACTGCTCATTCCCCACACAACACACACACACATACACACATGCACATAACACATGTGTAATCACGCACACATGCAAACTATGACCTTCTGGGGCCATGTTATCCCCAGGATTTTGTGCCCTGTCATAATTATTAGGAAAGTAATGACTACAAAGAAAGCTGTCAATATCGGATTATCTTTCCCCTAAAAAATATAGAAATAGTATCCAAATTTCACTGGGTAAGTATCCCAGGAACAGGTGAGCGTGTCACTCCTGTCACTCCTGGGCTCTTCACTCTTATTATGACCATATTCTGTCCTGTATGTATTTATCTATTTTTATTTCTTCATTTAGATTTTTGTTTTTGGAAACTGGGTAATTGAATTTCAGTTGGAAGTCTATATGGCTTTTCTGATTTTTTATAAGGATCAGATAGTACTAAACTAGTATCTGCCAGATTACATGACTAAATTCCTGTCCCGTATTTAAAGAAGTGTAAAAAAACTCAGTTTAAAAAACAGAGATAGCAATAAAAAAAAAAAAATTTTTAAAAAACAGAGATGGTTTAAAAAACTAGACAATAGAGGTAAAAAGATCTAATAGCTCAGAGGGTCCCTGAGAGACTGTGAATAGAAGAAGATTTCCTTGGGTCTGTCGACATTTCAGCCCCAGTTCTATCCCCATGATGCCCATGATAACTAATAACACAGCAAAGGCAATTTATCCAAAAGAGAAGAGTGATCTACTATCAATGTCAAGAAACTTCCAAGAATGAGCATCCACTGGAAATGGAGCAAAGAGAATAAATTTACAATTTAGAAAAGGAAATATACAACGTACAAAAGTCGTAGTTTTTTTAAGAGATAAAATGGTAGAAGACTTTTCTAAATAATACTAAATGCAAAATTTTAGGTTTAGCAGCTGAATTTTGAATCTTGGATCTGCCACATATTAGATTAGCTGTTTGAATTTGGAGAGATAACCAATCCATTCTAAATGTTAATATTCTCACTCGAATGGAGTGGGCAGCAATGTCCATCCCCCTAATGTGGTCGATACATTTGGTCAATATGTATAAAAGTTTAGCACAGTTCCTTCCTGTTAGTACATCTATGGGCGTCACTGGTGATGATTCTCTTTGTTTAGATGTGTGTGCGTACATTCATGTGTATCTGTGTGTTTGCATGTGCACACATACTTGATTACAATGGAAAAGGCATGTTTATTGTGGGACATGTTAACAAATTTGGAATAATGCAGTAAAGGAAAATATAGATTTAAAAGAATGGCAGTTCCTGCTAAGGAGGGAAAAGTAATGAGCCTGAAGAGCCCAGCAGAGAGCCAGGTGCAGAGAGAAGCAGCAGCCAGCGCGGTGCTGAAGCTACCTCGGGCTCAGGGGACCACACACTGACTGGACCTTCATTGCTCCGCTGGCCTCGTCATTGCATCCACCTCACCTCCCGATCTGATTGTGATTCCTGCACCTATTTCATGTTCATTTGACCACACTTGTTTTTATATGTCCCAATAGTGGATGAGCCTGGCCCTTCTCTCATTTTTCTTTGTGGCATCTTTCCTTTGTTCTTGGACTTTGGGATTGCATATCTTTTGTGACACACCCAGTAGTTACACTCTAGTCCTGGTTCTGGTCCCCATCCTACATGCAAAGTCCTCATCAAGTTATACTTTATAAAATCCTACACAAGCCAGATGATCTGTCCCTTTTCTTCATACGTTTATACTGAAGACATTATGTCATTCACACACTTACTTCACTGTACTCTGCCTTCCCCATTTAATGTAAGATCAAATGAGCAGGGACTTCACCTCCTTTGTTCACGTCTATGTTTTCACAAAGGTGTGCATTTGCATAGAAACAAATTTTAAGAAAATGAGAATTCATTAAATAAAAAACTGGTAGGGAAAATGAACCTAAGTTATAAATAGTGAATTCAAATAACTATTAAATAAAATTGAATAAAAATATAATACTAACATCTGAAAGAAAATCACAATAAATTGATCCCATAAACATCTGTAATTCAAGATGAACTGGGTAAAAGGAAATAAAAGACTAGGAAAACGTACTCTTTAAAACTGTGGAGGAAGCAGTATCTAAAGTTATAATCTCATCTTATATAAACGTAAGTGGACTCATAGTGCTTATAAAAAGGATATGGGTGATCTTTAGTTGGATATAAAAGAATGTTTTCCAAAACATCACAGAAGATGATTGCTATTTTTAAAAATAGATCTAGGAGCAGGGAGAAGCAAGATGGGGGGTAGGTAACAGCTGCACCCGCCGCCTCCCGCAACCATATCAAAATCACAACTAAAATACAGAACCACCATCACTCAGAGCCTCCTGAAATTTGGCTGAACAGACGCCCCACAACCAGGGAACTGAGGGAGCACCGAGAGCGGGAGGAGGGGCGGAGACGCGGGCGGATCGGGGCTGAATCGCAGAGACGCGGCCGCGGGCCCACACCTGGTGCCACGGTTGAAATGCAGAAGGGAATCTCGGCGGCGGAGGTTTCCCGGAGGAGGGAGGGGTCCCAGCCCCACAGCAGGCCCCCAGCCAGGGCTCCAGGCCGGGAGGAGACATCCCGAAACCTCAGGCTGTGAAACCAGCGGGGACTGTGGCTGAGGGTCGCGGAGGCTGCGGGAGCCCCAGCAGCTCCTCTTAAGGGCCCGGCACAGACTCACTCGGACGCTCCCTCTGCGCCCAGCGCCGGGCAGCAGCCTGAAAGGACCCGGGACACTCGGGGAGGAACTAACCTGCCTGAGATCCGGGCGAGAGGCGGAGGGGCGGCTTCCTCCCAGGCAGAAGGGCTGGCGGAGGCCATGGCTCCTTTGGCGAGTCCTCCCCGCACACAGCCGGCAGGCAGGCGCCATATTTGAATCGCCAGCACCTGACTCATGCCTTTGGCCCCGCCCCGTGATGCCCGGAGGCCCCGCCCTCCCTACCTTCGGGCTCATCCAGACCATTTCCAGGGGCTTTTCTGTGCCAGTGGCCTCTCGAGCCTCATGCTTAGGAGTTTCCTAAAATCTCTCAAACAAGCAGCAGTGGGCCCCACAGGGCTTGATAAGTGTCCCCAGGCCTGGCACTAGCGGCAGCTGCATTGGCTCATAGCTTGGCCTCTCCTGGACACCTCCAAGCCCAGCACAAGTAGCAGCCAACTACAGTTTGCTGTGTAGCTCATGCTGGGTGGCCCTGCGTAAGGCACTGGCACAGGCTGACTTTGCACCTCCCGGGAGGCCCCAGAGACAGTGCACCCGGTGGTCAGACTCGACCACGCTGGATTACAACCCTACCACAGCCACGAGTGACACTCAAGGGGCGCACTTGGTGAACACCAAAGCCCCACTGAAGTAAATCCTGCTCCATAGTAGTGTCTCCAGCACAGTAGCTCTCTGGCGGTAGTTGCAGCTGGTCCTCACAGCTGATTGGTCTGGGGGTCAGTTCCTCCCAGTGATGCCAACAGCAACCAAGGCTCAACTACAACAGGACAGTGCACACAGCCCACATAGGGGAGCACCTAGAAGGCCCAGCTCAGGTGACTGGGGAGGCTGAGCCACTGGACCCTACAGGACACCTACTACACAAAGCCACTCTACAAATTCCAGAAGACATAGCAGCTCTACCTAATACATAGAAACAAACACCTGGAAGCAGCCAAAGTGTAGAAGCAAAGAAACATGTCACAAAGGAAAGGACAGAAGAAATCTCTAGAAGAGGAACTAAATGAAATAGATCCAAGCAAGCTAACAGATAGAGAGTTCAGAATTCTGTTTATAAGGATGTTTAAGCAGACTATTAGGGAAATAACTGAGAAAATCAGTAACATAATAAAGTCCCAATTTGAAATGAAGGCTACAGGAACTGAAATGAAGAATAATTTACAGAGAATCAACAGTAGAGTAGAGGACACTGAGAATCACATCAGCAATTTGGAACATGAAGAAACAAAAAACACCCAACCAGAGGAGCAAAAAGAAAAAAGAATCCAGAAATATGAAGATAGTATAAGGAGCCTCTGGGACAACTTCAAGAGGCCCAACATTCATATTTTTGGGGTGCCAGAGGGGAAGAAAGAGGCCAAGAAATTGAAAACCTATTTGAAAAAATAATGACAGAAAACTTCCCCTACCTGGGGAAAGAAATAGACTTACAAGTCCAGGAAGAAAAGAGGGTCCCAAACAAGAGGAACTCAAAGAGGCCCACAGCAAGACACATCATAATTAAAATGCCAAAGGTTAAAGACAAAGAGAGAATCCTAAAAGCAGCAAGAGAAAAGCAGTTAGTTACCTACAAGGGAGCACCCATACGGCTGTCAGCTGATTTCTCAACAGAAATCTTGCAGGCCAGAAGGGAGTGGCAAGAAATATTCAAAGTGATGAAAAACATGGAACTACAACCAAGATTGTTCTACCCAGCAAAGAGGGCCAGATAAAGCGCTTCACAGATAAGAAAAAGCTAAAGGAGTTCATGACCACCAAACCAGCATTACAGGAAAAGTTGAAGGGTCTTCTTTAAGAAGAAGCTAATGAACAAAAGAATCTGACGAACTAAATAGATCCAGAGATATTGACGCATGCAACAGACAATCATATTTCAGAGGAAAGAGGGAAGGGGCGTGGAGTGTGGGAAGAGATTAACCAAAGAAGTTATATGCATATATGCATAACCCATGGACACAGACAATGACAGGGTGAAGGGCTGGGGAGGGGGTGGGAGCGAGGTGGAGGGGGTCAACTGGGGGGGGGGATATGGGGCACCTTTAATACTCTCAACAATAAAGATTAAAAACAAAAAAGATCTAATCCCAAAACAAAACATGGCAGAAATGACAAAAAACAGGTGTAAAATCAGATGGCAAAACAACTCATTACTACTAAGGATGCAGAAGGCCTTTCAATGTTTAAAAGCAATGAGGAAATACAATGTGAACGACTGATAGATTTGAGCATACAAAATTTATAAACTCACACAACGCCACATGCGTGTTTACATACATACAAAAATTAAATGGAAAAGAGGAAACTTGCTGAAAAAATGCAATTCTTTGTTTTGAAAGAATGCACTAAAAAACCCCAATAAAAACATTCAGACCCAGCACATAAAAACATTGTGGGTTGCACAATGTCACCCCAATACATTCAGTTTTTAAAAAACACCAAAAAAAACCCCACAAAGACAATTTGCAGTATAGAAAGTAAGTGGCTATAAAGTGAAAAAAAATTTTAGTCTGCCAGAAAATAAAATAATTGGAAAGTAATGCTCATTAGCATACCCTTTATGCATAAATACATTGTTTTCACTTGAATACCAATATGAGAGACTGTGAAATGTAAGTCTAATGAACCTTTGTTGCAAGGTAGAATCTACCTCTATTGGTCTGGATCCTTCTAATAAATACAGAATATTCTCAAATACACCCCATCTGAAAAAATTTTAAATGCCCTCGCTCACTGCTATGCCTTCACTAATACTATTTTCCTACTCCCCTGAACTTCACAACTTCTTCTGATTTTATTGGAACCACTTTATGCCTCCCATTCCGTCCTCAGTCTTATCCAACTGGACTTCCATTCCCATCATGTAATTATCAACAATGATCCTTGTATTGTTGAGTCCAAGGAACACTTCTATTTTTAAAGTATTTAATATATTAATTTTAAATTCATTAGTAAACAAACATGGCAATCTCTGGGCTCTAGGCTAGGCAGCTTAGGCTCTCAGGTGACCTCCAGAAATTCTAGGCTTTTGTTCTCTCTGAACCTTTCCTTCAGTACCTACTGGGCTCTCAGACTCACCCAGATGAGGCTCTGAGAAAAACGTCTCTGGGTGGAAGTCTGAATTCCTCTGGAAGGCTGATGATGGAGACTGAAGTTCTGTCCCCAGTCAAGACAGCAGGAAGGAGTGAAGCATTGGTCCCCAACCAGACTTAGGAATCCAAAAGCAACCACCATGTTCTGTCCAGCTCAAGGTTGTACATGCAGCAGAGGAGATATTTTCAGCTGCCTGTATCTGCTCATTAGATACTGTTTCCATTGTTACTCCCACCTCTGAGTATATCATTTCCCTTAGGACACCGATCTAGGCAGAAAGAAGATTTTTTCCTTCTGATTCTGTGTTCCCAGCAGACCATATTAGAAGTCAGGTGAATCCAGTATTTATTTTTGCTTTTCCATGAATGCACCTGCATCCCAGAGGCCTACCCTCCTTGCATTTTATCCAAGTCTTGTGTTTGTGTTTTCTCCCAATCTAAGACTGAGGAACCTGTCTTGACTAGGTCTCAGGGACCTCTAAAGTATTGACAGCTGATGAGCAACAGCTCCTCATATCTCTAGAAATTGCTATTCCTCTCTTGAGCAAGGGAGAGAGGTCAGTACCTTTGCTATAAAGCCATGGTACTATAATCCTTGGCTGCATGAGGTTTTTGACAAGTCTATTGGTAGATTCATGCTTATAACACAAATTAAGAGCTGGCCTTTAGTGCTTCACCTAAATGGTGATTGTTAATTATAAGATAGAGTTAGATCTTTTTATGCACCATGGACTGAACTTAGATTCGTATATGGATTGTCTTATTTCAGTCTTACAAAAGTCCATTATCTGAGGTTGTACTGTTGTGAACTTCATTCTACATTTGCAGAAATGGGATTTAGAGGGTGAAGCAATCTGCTTAAAATTATGAACTGAGTAAGGGTGAGCTTTGATTGGAACTCCTCCAAGATGTTTCCAGTTTTCTGCTCTAGACCGGGGGTTGGCAACCAGGAGTCATGTTGCCTCTAGGGAACACCTTGCAAAGTCTGGAAAATTCTCTGCTGTTACAACTGGGGAGGTGCTACTGGCACCTAGTGGACAGATGCTTCTCAACATCTTGTAATGCATTGGACGGCCCCACCACAAAGAAGTGTGCAACAGAAATGTCAATAGTGCAGAGATGAGAAATACCATTCTAGACCAGAACTTCCCCAACGTCATATGCATATGAATCCAGGATCTTGTTCAAATGCAGGTTCTGATCTGGCAGGTCTAGGCTGACCCAGACATCCAGCATTTGTAACTAGCTCCTGGTTAATATTGATGCTGCAGCTCCTGGTCTGTGAGCACTCTCAGTATCAAGGCTGTTGTCCAGTGTTAGATTCAGAGGTAAGCAGCTTTTGGCCTTTTTCAGCAAGAACCTTCTCACACACCTCAGGCCTGGCCTTAGACTGTCAAATGTTAGGCTCAGTAGCTCAGCTTCTGCATACTCAAGTTTGCATATACCTCTTGAGTATTTCTCTCATGACAGGAAATAAAATTGTCAGGACTTTATATAAATAGGGAACTTTCATCTATGCTATTTTTTCATTGAATTGATTGGGGTGACATCGGTTACTAAAACCATACAGGTTTCAAGTGTACAAGTCAATAAAACATCATCTGCAGACTGCATCATGCGCTCACCACCCAAAGCCAAGTCTCTTTTTGTTCCCACTTATCCCCTCTTTGCCCACTCCCACCTCCCTACCTCCCTTTCCATTTTCCTCTGGCTATCATCGTACTGTTGTTTGTGTCTATGTGTCATACATATTTATATATTTTGTTTGTTTGTTTATTTAAGCCCTTCACCTTTTTTCACCCAGCCCTCCCCTCTGACAACCATAAGTCTGTTCTATGTATCTATGCTTCTGTTTCTATTTTGTTTGTTAAATTATTTTGTTCCTCGCACAAGGAACAGAGTGCTTGAGAGTTTCTCAGTCTATGCCATGTTGTACTCAGTGACACAACCTCTGACCCACTCATGTTGACTCCAAATGGTCACAGTAAGAATTTGTAGATTCTTCAAGCTGTTTTACTGTGTCCTATGTTTCACTCCTGAAAATATCTGCAAAGTTTCTGTTTCTTGGTGAATTAAAGTATTACACCAACTTTTGTATCTTTCTTGTTGCAAAGCATCTAGAATAAATTCATAAGTGTTTTTTGTCAAAAGAAGTGTGAAATCAATCCTTCTGTATCCGTTTACCCAGATAGAATTTAATTTCTTTTTCATGCTTGAATCACTCTATCATGCTCTTATGTAAACTGCACAAGCCCATCCATTGATGTTAAATAAAAATTCTCCAGTTTAACTGAGATATAATTGATATATAACTTCGTATAATTTCAATCAATTTAATTTATATTTTATGATCCAGGAATGTCTTTCTTTATTGAATTTATTAGGGTGACATTGGTTTACAAAACAATACAGGTTTCAAGTGTACAATTCAACAAAATATCATTTACACACTGCATTGTGTGCCCATTGCCCCAAGCAAAGTCTCTTTTCATCACCATTTTCCCCCCTTTTGCCCACCTTCACCTACCCCCCACCATCCTTTCCCTCTGGCTTTCTCCACACTATTGTTTGGGTCTATGTGATATATATACCTACACCACACATATATATACACATATATATCACACACACATATATATATGTTCTTTTGCTTACTCCTTTCACCTCCTTTCATCCGGCACCCCCAACCCTCCTCTCAGTTGATGAACAGCTGTCAGTCTGTTCCATGTATCCATGGCTCTGTTTCTATTTTGTTCATCAGTATATTTTGTTCATTCCATTCCATATATAAGTGAGATCATATGATATGTGCCTTTCTCCGACTGGCTTATTTCACCTAGCATAAAAATCTCCAGGTCCATTCATCCTATTGCAAAGGGTAAGAGATCCTTCTGTTTTACAGCTGCATAGTGTTCCATGGTGTAAATGTCCCACAGCTTTTTTATCAGCTCATAGAGTGATGGGCACTTAGGCGGTCTGAGATCTTACCTATTGTAAATAATGCTGCTATGAACATAGGGGTGCATAATTTCTTTCGAATTAGTGTTTTGGGTTTCTTTTAATATATTCCCAGAAGTGGGATCACTGGGTCAAACAACAGTTCCATGTTTAATTTGTTGAAGAAACTCCATCCTGTTTTCTCACCGTGGCTGCAGCAATCTGCATTCCCATCAACCATGCACACAGGTTCCCTTTTCTTCACTACCTCACCAGTACTAGTTTGTTGATTTATTAATAATAACCATTCTGACAAGCATGAGGTGATACCTTCTTGTGGTTTTAATTTGCATCTCTCTGGTGATTAGTGACGTTGAGCATTTTTTTACATGTCTAGTGTCTATCTGTGTGTCCTCTTTGGAGAAGTGTCTATTCAGGTCCTTTGCCCATTTCTTAATTGGGTTGTTTGTCTTCTTGGTGTTGAGTAGTATAAGTTCTTTATATGTTTTGGAAGTCAACCCCTTATCAAATGTATTATTGGCAAATATGTTTTCCCATTCAGTGTATTCCCCTTTCAGCTTGTTGATGGTTTCTTTTGCTGTGCAAAAGCCATTTAGTTTGATGTAGTTCCATTTGTTTCTTTTTTCTCTGTTTCCATTGCCCTAGGAGATATATCGGCAAAATATTGTTACAAGAGATGTCTGAGATTTTACCGCATATGTTTTCTTCTAGGATTTTTATGTTTTCCTGACTTACATTTAAGTCTTTAATTCATTGTGAGTTTATTCTTGTGTATGGTGTAAGTTGGTGGCCTAGTTTCATTTTTTTGTAACATTATTTATTGAAGAGACTGTCTTTACCCCATTGTATGTTGTTGCCTCCTTCATCAAATATTAATTGACCATAAAGTTGTGGGGTTGATTTCTGTGCTCTCTCATTTGTTTCATTGATCCATATACTTGTCCTTTTGTGGCTCAGCGGTTGAGCGTAGACCTAGGATCCAGGTGATCGGGGTTCGATTCCCAGCCAGGGCACATGCCCGGGTGGCGGGCTCGATCCCCAGTCAGGGGTTTGCAGGAGCAGCTGATCAATGACTCACCACTGATGTTTCTTTCTCTCTCTCTCCCTCTCCTTTCCTCTCTCTGAAATCAATAAAGATATATATATATTTTTTAATTTTTGCAGGATTGCTTCCATATCGTATTGTGCCAGGTGGGTACTTGAAACATCAGGGGAATCACTTTGTAAACTATATGATTGTCTAACCACTATGCTGCACACCTGAAACTAATTTGATTTGGGTAATGGACACAGAATGCAATATGCAGATGATGTATCATAGAGTTGTCCACTTGAAACATACATTATTTTATTAACCAATGTCACCCCAATAAATTTAATAAAGATAATATTTTTTAAAATATTGAATGTCAACTGTAACTGAAAAATGAAGTAAAACAAAAAAATTGTTTGCAGAAACTGAGCTTAAGCCTCTCATTTCTTTGTATGTTTTTTGTTTTAAATTTTTTTTTATTTTTAGCTACTGTTGACATGCAATATTATATTAATTTCATGTGTACAACATAGTGATTAGACATTTATATAACTTACAAAGTGATTACCCTGATAAATAGAGTACCATCTGACACCATACGTAGTATTACAATATTCCTGACTATATTTCCTATGATGTACTTGACATGCCCATGACTATTAAACCTCTCAATTCATTCAATGAGTTTCCCTTAAGTAAAGTCATTTTGTGTTGAATTCCCACCTTAAAATAGAAGGTGAAAATTAGAGTCCATTTGGAGATATTCTGTCCCATTAGGTGGTACAGAGAATTCCCCATTGCATAAGTATAAATGTTCTGACCTTCTATCCTTTGAGGATTTAAGGTAGAAAAATAATTCCTTATTACAATTAAAGTCACCCATTCTACTTTAAATGTTTATGTCAAAATTTCTGCATTCTTTCCATTTCGTCTTTTCAAATATTCATTCTTTTCATTTCTATCCCCTCCAACTTTCTCTCAAGATTTCTTTTTGCATAATAGATGGAAATATGTGAGTCTGTATACATGTACATATATATGTGTGAGTGTGCTTATTTGAGAGAAAAATGTATACAAATTCACTCACACATACACTCTAACCTTGAGTGTTTTTTTTGGACTCAGCAGACTATTTTAACACATTTCACTTATTCCACACATTTGTCTGAAATTAGAGTTTATTATCTCACATTACCTTTGGAAATGAAGAAACTGAGGCTCAGGGCAATTGCAGTTTTAAAAATAACAAAAGAGTTAAAATTTATTGTACATCTTTTCAAATTATATGCAAATGGAAGTGTGTAGTATAAATTATTAATTTTTGTATGGCTCACTTAATTCAGCATGTTGTATGTGTAGTAGTATATTGCATGCAATTATGTTCCAGTGAATTAGTTAGGAATAAAAATGTCTAGTAGTGCATGACTCAGGGTCAGACCTAGAGTGTAGGTAGCTGAGTCACACCCAGAAGTGCTGGGAGAATCTCTTCTAACTAAGAACAAAATAAATGTTATATGTGAATATAGGGATTAAAATAAATCAATTATCACTTGATAAATCCATTTTTCCCATAAATTAAAGACTCGCCTTCATATAAAAAGGGAGTAAACTGACATAAATTGGTTCAAGACAGAAGAGCACTACAGCCACATACAACACAATGGATGAGCATTAGGAACACAATATAGAGACTGACAACTGACTACAGGCCCATGAGGAGACAACCGGAACTCAGAACAACTTCCTACCATATAATGCCATCTAATAATAAGGGCATTACATTAAACCATTTGCTTCTAGGATGACTTGTTATACAGCAACAGCTAACTGATACAATAATCAAAATGAAGAGAAGTGAACTAAATTATCAGAATCTGTTGCTTGTCATTGTAGGCCTTTCTTCTGATATGTAAGGATAGCATTCATGATTAGTCTGTTATTAAAGTTTATTTCAGATAACTGCATTAAAAAATGACTCCATTGAGATTTCCTTGTAGGTAACCAGAAGAGGTTGAGAGAGCATTCATGTTTGTGAAAAACTTATGACTCTGAAATACAGAACTGGACAGGAATTCAAGCTTTCTAGTGAGTCATCTTTTGGTTACTTTGTATATATATATATATATATATATATATATGACATATCTATATATCACATAATAATATACATATAATGGATGATATTGATATGGTTCATTCCCTACCCCTTAGAGGTTATGACACTATTTAGAGTAGGGGGAGATGCTTCATTTAGAACAATAGAGGGAATCACACTTGTAGGCAGCAATGAAAATTTTTAAATGGAAGCAGGAAGATAGTTCAGTAGAAAACATCATTACACCGAGCACAACACCCCGATGATAAATCCTTGTACACATAAACACTGATCTTACATACATCAATAAATAAACATGCACCCTGAAAAAATTGTTTGCTTAGTAATAAACGTATGACTTAAAATTTTGCTTCCTCATACTTAGGGTCATCTCTGACTCTAAAGACATATTATGTCAAACAATTTATTGAAATTTGTGTTTCTGCGTCGACTAGATTTGGAAACATGTATTTGATTGTCAGTTTGCCAGTGACCTGGTAAGAATGTGGACACCAAGCTAAATATGATACAGGATCCTAATGAGGGAAGATAACCCAGTTACCTTTTATAACACACACTATATGTTAAAGTCTACATTTTCAGAAAGAGCAGTTATGGTGGTGATATATGAAGAAATGATGTACAAAAAGTGTTAAACTGTGCTCTTAATTTTCCTCTCCTATGAAATGATGTAAGTGGCTTTGGTTATCAATTGCAGTTTATTTCCACAGGAGGAGTACAACTCATGATTTTTCTTTTAGTAAAATGAAAGAAAAATTATTCAGTATGATCGACTTTATTTCAAAAGAAATTGTTCTTAAGAAATCCATGTAGTCTCATGAGATAAATGGGAATTTCCAAATATTTCATCCAAGGATGGTAATTAATTTGGGAGAAGAGAAAAATGACAAAGCAAAAGCTATTAGATATTACAAAGTCAAAAAATTAATAAAGTGATTCAATTGAATTGTATAGAGAAGTTGAAATCATAGAAACTGGAAATAAACAGAAAGAGTAAATTCTACTCCCACAATCTGATCAGAGAATCACAATATCTGGCTTTGAGCCTTTGAGTCCAGCTATCATGTGCATTTCTTCAGCCCTAGGACAAATGGTCCTTTTACAGCTACCATCCCAATAAATCTTTTCAGAGCCCTCTTTATGTCTTTGTTCCTGAGACTGTAGATGAAGGGGTTCAGCATGGGTGTGACCACGGTGTACATCACCGAGGCTGTTGCATTTGAGTATGAGCTGTGGGGGGCAGCAGAGCTGAGGTACACTCCCAGGCTTGTACCATAAAATAAGGAGACAACTGAGAGGTGAGACACACAGGTAGAAAATGCTTTATACTTCCCCTGAGCTGATGGGATTGACCATATGCAGGAAACTATCTTAGAGTAAGAGTAAAGGATCCCAGCAAGGGGACCACCACCCAGGAGCCCAGCTCCAAAATACATCACCATGTCATTAACAAAGGTGTCAGAACAGGCAAGTTGGACCATCTGTTTGATTTCACAAAAAAAGTGGGAGATTTCCAAGTCTGGACAGAAAGACAGTCGCAACACCACTAAGCATTGTAACAAGGAATGCAGTACACTCATGATCCAGGACACCAGAACCAGCAGTCTGCAGAGCCGGGGGTTCATGATGACCGTGTACTGCAGGGGGTGGCAGATGGCCAAAAATCGGTCATAGGCCATCACGGTCAAGAGGAAGTTGTCCAGTCCTGCATATAATAGGAAAAAATACATCTGGCTGATGCAGCCTGCGTAGGTGATGGCTCTGCTCTGCGTCTGGATGTTGAGCAGCATCTTCGGGACGGTGGTGGAGGTGAAGCAGATGTCCACCAAGGACAGGTTGGACAGGAAGAAGTACATGGGCGTGTGGAGGCGGGAGTCTGAGCCGACGGCCAGCACGAGGAGCAGGTTTCCCAGCACGGCCACCAGGTACATGGAGAGGAACAGCCCGAAGACGAGGGGCTGCAGTTCTGGGTCCTCTGAGAATCCCAGGAGAAGAAATTCTGAAAATCCTGTGAGGTTCCCTAGTTCCATGTGGTGGAGGTGACTACCAGGATATAGGAAAAAGTAACATGACTAATTCTCCCAGAAGCAAGCATTAGTAACCTAGCATAAGTGCTACCATCCACATTTTAGAATCAAGGAATTGATTTCCATATTTCATGTATAGTCTGGTCTCCTTTAGGACATCCCCAGCCATTTTTCCTTACAATTTTCTTTTCCATGTAAAGACACTTGAAGAATTTTTGTGCCTTACTCAATTCTTTCAGTAAGAAAAATTAAAATAAAAGGGCCATGGATGAGATGTAACGCACAGCAGGGTGACTATAGTTAATAATACTGTAGTGTGCATTTGAAAATTGCCAGAGGGTAGATTTTAAAAGTCCTTGTCACAAAAAAAAATTGTAACTATGTGTGGTGACAGATGTTAACTAGACTTCCTGTGGAGGTCATATTGCAATATATAAAAATACAGAATCACTATGTCGTACACCTGAAACTAATATAATATTTTATGCCAATTATACTTCAATTAAAAAATTTTAAATCAATGGAGAGAACACAGTATGACTGACTGACGGATTGGACCACACAAAATTTATGAACTTCATACTTTCGCCACAAAACATTTATACATACATAAAATGGAAAACAGTCCGTTTGTGTAAAAACCTCCAATTTTTTGTTAGAAAGAATCCAATCAAAAAATAGAATAAGAGAATACAGTCAGTAATATTGTGATAAGTCTGCACTATGACAGATGATTACTAGACTTGGTGTGGTAATCACATTGTAATGTACATAAATGTTGAATCACTATATTGTACACCTGAAGTTAATATAATATTGTATACAAACTGTACTTAAACAAACAAAAAAGGAATAAAAACAGTTTGATAACACTATCCAAAAGCAAAGAACTTTTAGGTGTACAACATAGTCAAAGTTATATTGGATGCCAACTATACTTTATTTAAAATAAATTAATTAATAAACAAGTCAAGCAAAAATCTTACACAGACAAATTTTAATAGAGACTCTAAATGGCTTACAAACCCACAATTTCATTACTCAGCCTCACAGGTAATGAAATAATTACAAAGTGAATCTCATTAGCATGCTCATTTTCACCTACCAAATAAAAACTTTTAATGTGAAGAGCCAAAGTGAGAGAAGATACTGTGAAATGTACGTCTCAAGTGCTGCTCCGGCGAGGGTGCGTTTGCAGCCTTCCTTGGTCTGGACCTTTCTCACCCGTATGAAAACATAGTTTAATATGCCCCATCATAAAATTTTTAAAATGCCCTCACATCACTGTATATTCCTCCACAGTTAATAACCTATTTGTCTATTCCTGCTCATTGATAAGGTCCTTGAACTTATGTTCTACTTCTATCTCCAATTCCCTTTCTTAATTTGTCTTCTCCTAATACCATTTAATTGTCAACTAATACCACTTAATTGGCATTGCATTTCTGAGCACAATGTTCACTTTTAGCATCATGAATAAACACATTAACTTATTAGTAAAGACAACCAACAACCACAGTGACCACTGGTATCTGGGCTTCGTCGGAATGGTTCTCGGGTGAGTTCAGTACAAGTTCTTGGCTTCCAGGCTCTCGGATCCTCTCCTGCCCTGTCTGTTGGGCTCTCCGACTCACCTGCTTGGGAAATCTGAGAGGAAGGTTTCTCTGTGGAAGTCCAAATTCTCGCCTGGATGGTTGATGATGCAGACCAAAACTCTGGCCCAGGCAAGACAACAAGGAGTGGTCAAACATTGGCCTCGCAGACAGATTTAGGACTTTAAAGGCAACGACCACGTTCCATCCAGTGACAGGCTGCACATGCTGAGGGTGTGCAGAGGGGTTGCTAGTTACAGCTCTCTATGTCTGCTCATTAGGCACACTTATGTCTTGTTACTCTAACCTCTAAGCACACTCTTACCCTTGGGGACACTGGTCCGGACAGAATGGAAACTTTTCTTGCTGATGCTCTGTTCCTAGGAGACTACGTAATAAGCCAGGGGAGTGCAGTTTTGATTAGTCCTTCATTAAATGCCCTGCTTCCTGATGTCTACACCTCCCCGCACCTCATCTCAGCTCTGAGTTAAACTTTCTGAATGGATAGACCCAGAGGGTATTATGCTCAGTGAAATAAGTCAGTCAGAGAAAGACAAATACCATATTATTTCACTTATATGTGGAATCTAAAGAGCAAAATAAACAAAACAAAAAGTTGAAACAGGCTCATAGACACAGAGCAGACTGGTGGTTGCCAGAGGAGTAGGGGGTTGGGAGGCTGGGAGAAGAAGGTGCAGGGATTAAGAAGTGCAGATTGGTAGTTACAAACAGCCACGGGAGGTGAAGTACAGCGTAGAGAATGTAGTCAATAATATTGTGATAACTATGCATGAGGCCAGGTGAGTACTGGGAATATCGGGGAGAACACTGTGTAAAGGATGTGACTGCCTGAAGCCAACACAAAATAATATTGAAAGTCAACTCTATCTGAAAAAAGTTTAATACAAAAAATTTGTCTGACTGGTCTTTGGGTCTTCAAAGCATTGATTCATGGTAGGGACACAACCCCTGATAGCTCTAGAAAATTACTATTTCCCTCTTTAAGAAAGGGGACACATTTGTTCCTTTCATGTAAAACCTTGGGCTCTATACTCCTTGGCTTCATGATCATTTAGCCAAAACAATTAGGAATTTCCTAGTTATAGCACAAGTTAAGAGCTGCCATTGAGTCGCCCATTATAAAATCTTTATTAAATATAAGAGATGCATTTAGATTTTATGCACCATAACCCAGCTTAGCACATTATAACAATTGTCAAACGTATGTTTTACAAAAATGCATTTTATGAGGCAGTACATTTTTAAAAATATATTTATCTTTATTGATTTCAAAGAGAGGAAGGGAGAGGGAGAGAGAGAGGGAGAGATAGAAACATCAATGATGAGAGAGTCATTGATCAGCTGCCTCCTGCACACCCCCTGCTGGGAATCGAACCCGCAACCCGGGCATGTGCCCTGACCCAGAATCAAACCGCCATCTCCTGGATCCTAGGTCAACACTCAACCACTGAGCCACCCAGGGTGGGCTAGAAACTGCATTTCTGACAAAGGCCCAGGTGATGTTCCTGCTGAGGGTCCTCCTGGCCTGTGGGCCACAGTGTGAGTAACTAGGCTGTGGCTCTGTGTCAGAGTCTGGTGTAGGCAATTCCTGGTCTTTTTCACTAGGAACCTTCTGAGTATGTAATTTCAAAAGACAAGCTTTTCTCTCATTCTAAAGGGGAGGGTAAATTCTGTGTTTGATTCTTTTATATTAGGGCTCCAGAGTGACATCAAATAGTTCCTACCTGAAAAAGTCTTTGTAGTAGGCAGAGTAGGGCCTCAAAAGATGTCAACGTCCTAATTTGGAGAACTTTGGAATGTGTTAGCTCACAGAGCAGGGTAACTAAAATAGAAGAAATAAAATTATTAGCTATGGAGACTAGCTCCGATTATCCACATTGGACTAATGTCATCACCATGGTGCTCTAAATATGGAAGAGAGGAAGAAGAATTGATGTGAGAGAGACATTTGAAGATGCTCTGCTCTGGTTTCGAAAATGGAGGAAGGTCCATGGCCCAAGGAATGCAGGTGGCCCCTAGAAACTTGAATAGGAATTGAGAATTCAAAAGGGATTGGAAAGGGATTGGGAAGGGATTGCATTTTCCCCTGGGTCACCCAGAAGAATCCAAGCCCTGCAGTCATTTTGATCTAAGCCCTTTAAGACTCATCTCAGGCATCTGACCTGTAGAACCTTGAGACAGAAAGTTGTTTGCTTTAAGCCACCAGTGTGGTAATTTGTTGCAACAGCACTGGGAAACTGACCCAGACACTTATCCAGTAAGATATTGTTCCAGGGAACAGAGTTTAAGCCTCAAATATCATTGTTAGCCTCCCCTGGGCAAAGGTATTTTCTGTTGAAATCCCACACCACATTAATCCCACATTAAATAGAAAACGTTAGAGCTAATTTAGACTTATTTAGCCCCATAAATGGTACAAAGACTTTCCCATCAACAAATGTAAATGCGGTTCTGACCTTGAGGCCTTTGAGGCATTAAGATGGAAAAAAATAATTTATTAAGATTAGGGTCACACATTTTACTTTAAATCTTTGTGTCAGAATTTCTACATTTTTTTCCATTTCAGGTTAATTCGTACAGTTCCTTTTTTTATTTCTATATTCTCCAAATTTCTCTCAAGGTTTCTTTCATCATAACAGATGGGATTATGAATGAGTCTGTGCGCATGTACATATATATGCATGTGTTTATTTGAAAGATGTATACAAGTGCACACACATACACACACTCCTCACTCTTGAACATTTTCTTTGCACGCGACAAAGTATATTTAACATTTTATTTATCCCTTACAACATCCGGTTGAAGTAAGGTTTATTATTCCACATTATCTTCAGAAAGAAGAAAACCGAAGCCAGGTGGATTACATTTTAAACAATAACATAATGCAGTTAAAACTTATTGTACATCATCGCTAGTTATATACAAATGGACCCACCCACTGTATACCCTTAATTTATGTATGGCTTCGTTAATTCAGCAAACTATACTTTTAAAATATGTGCAGTTTATTTTGTGTAATTATACTCCAATAATTAGTTAGAATTAAAAATTCTAGTGATGTATAAGCCATGGCCGATCCAGAGCACAGGTAGCTGAGTCACACTAGACAGTGGTGGGAAATATATCTTATAACTGGGAAGAAGCAAGGTTTCATATATAAATATAGAAACTGTGATATTAATTTAAGGCAATTCACATTTGATAAACTATTTTTTACATAAACTATAAGATTCATATATATATGTATTAAACATCACATATTGGTCAAGAAAGAAGTGCAATACAGATGCACAAACCATCATGAAAGAGTTTCAGATGTTTCACTTAGAGCATTGGAGTCATATCTGTACGCAGCACTGTAACTTTTAAATCAGAAACAGAAAGCTAAGTCAAGAAAGAAACCGTAATCAGGCTAACCAATCCTTCACCTCAATGGGAAAAAACCACAAACATTGTTTTTCTCTGTCTGCCATATTTCATCTAGCATAATACCCTCAGGCTTCATCCACGTTGTTGCAAATTTCCTTCCTTTCCAGGCTGAGTAATATTGCATTGCATGTATGCACCACCTCTTCTTTACCCACTCCCCTATCGATGGACACATAGGTTGCTTCCACGTCTTCACTACTCTAAACAGTGCTGCAGTGAACACTGGGGTGCATTTTCACCAGCGCCTATAGGGACACCAGGCTGAATAATAAGAACAATACACTAGGAGACCAGTTACAAAACTCAGTGCCATAGCTCTGGCTGGTGAGGCTCAGTTGGTTGGAGTGTCGTCCATAAACCAAAAGGTTCGGCACCCCATTGACCTTTCTCTCTCACATCAATCTCTCTCTCTCTCCCTTCCCCTCTCTCTCAAATCAATAAAAACATTTCCTCAGGTGAGAATTAAAAAACAACAACTCAGTAGCACGTTAGAGCTGGCATTCTCAGGAAGAGCAGTTGCCATAGTGAATGATGTAGAAAAGAATGACAGACCCAAAGTGACAACTTTGTTTTCCATTTTTTTCTGCAATAAAATTATATAAGTGGCCTTCATTGCCACGTGTAGGTTTGTTTCCATATGAGTAAGACAACTCATGGCCATTCTTTCAGGAAAACTGTAGAAAACTTACTTGGGAAGTTAGAAGTCATTTCAGAGAAAAAATGTTTTTAATAAATCCAATTTGTCCTATGAAAGAAATGTAAATTTCCAGATATTTCTCATCCAAATTTGGGAAAAACTTGGGGAGACTAGGAAAATTTAAAAATGGAAAACTGTGCACATATCAGACAGAAAGCTTAATCAAGTGAGTTATTAAATTGCAAAGGGAATTTAAAATCAAATAAATGGAAATTCCAGGCATTACATAGAGGGAGCAAGTGCTTTCTCCAATCTGATCAAAGAATAACAATTTCTGGCTCTAATGTTTTCAGCCCTGCAATCATGGGCACTTTTTCAGCCCCAGGATGATTGGTGTTTTTATAGCTACCACCCCAAAGAATCTTTTCAGGGCCCTCTTTATGTCTTTGTTCCTGAGACTGTAGATGAAGGGGTTCAGCATGGGTGTGACCACCGTGTACATCACTGAGGCTGTTGCACTTGCATGTGAGCTGTGGGGAGCAGCAGAGCTGAGGTACACTCCTAGCACTGTACCATAAAATAAGGAGACAACAGAGAGGTGAGATGCACAGGTAGAAAATGCTTTATACTTCCCCTGAGCTGATGGCATTCTATGTATGCAGGACACGATCTTAGAGTAAGAGTAAAGGATCGCAGCAAGGGGACAACCACCCATCAGCCCAGCTCCAAAATACATCACCATGTTGTTAAGAAAGGTGTCAGAACAGGCAAGTTGGATCATCTGTTTGAGTTCACAGAAAAAGTGGCGGATTTCCAAGTCTGGACAGAAAGATTGTAGCAACACCACTAAGCTTTGTGACAAGGAATTCAGGACACATATGATCCAGGACAGCAGAACCAGCAGTCCACAGAGCCGGGGGTCCATGATGACCGTGTAGTGCAGGGGGTGGCAGATGGCCACATACCTGTCATAGGCCATCACGGTCAGGATAAAGTCATCCAGCCCTGCAAAGAGTAGGAAAAAATACATCTGGGTGATGCAGCCTTCGTAGGTGATGGCTCTGCTCTGCGTCTGGATGTTCACCAGCATCTTCGGGACGGTGGTGGAGGTGAAGCAGATGTCCACCAAGGACAGGTTGGACAGGAAGAAGTACATGGGCGTGTGGAGGCGGGAGTCTGAGCCGACGGCCAGCACGAGGAGCAGGTTTCCCAGCACGGCCACCAGGTACATGGAGAGGAACAGCCCGAAGACGAGGGGCTGCAGCTCTGGGTCCTCTGAAAATCGTAGGAGAAGAAATTCTGCAATTCGTGTATCATTGCCTTGTACCATGTGGTGGTGGTCAAAACTAGGAAGAAAAATAGAATGATTAATTTTTACACGTGTGGGTATTAATATGGTGAAATGCTAGAATTTATGGTTTTTCAGTCAAAAAATTATATATTTATATTTAAATTGATCATATCACCTTTAAGGGATCTGCTGTGACAACTGTGATTAGGAATTCTTCTCCTACACTCAGCTTTTCCCCCAAGAGGTCATGTTATATACACAGTCTTAACACAAAATTCTTTTATGCATTTGAGGAATTTATGTTGAGCACTGACTGTCTTCTAGGGTAAGAGTATAGAATGCTGAGAAATAAAGTTTTTTACAATCCAGTGATGGAGAAAGAATATGAATTAGCAAATAGAAAAACATATGCCAGATGCTGGGGGCGGGGGAAGCAGGCATAAAATAGAGTGAATGGGGGTGTTGTATTTTCCTGAGAGTTCAGGAAGACCTGCGAACAAGATGACATTTGAATGGAGTCCTAGAGAAAGACGGAGTGGGAGTCATGAAGTTCTCTGGGGGAAGTGTGTGCCCTGCTGTGGAAAGAGTTGATGCGGAGATGGCATTTGTTTCAGGTACTCAAGGCTCTTTTTCAAAAATTAAATTTATTTTGGTGCTTTGGTTAATAAAATTAAATGGGTTTCAAGTGTACCACTCTATGATGCATCACCTGTTGACGGCGCTGTGTCCCCGCCACCCAAAGCCAAATCTCCTTCCATCACCCCCCTTTACTCCTTACTGCCCCTGCCCCCTTCCCTCTGGTGACCGCCACAGGGTAACCCCGTGCCTACGAGTTTTTGTTGGTTTGTGTTTGTTCTTTCATCGCTTTCCGTCTTGTATCCCATAGATGAGGGAAACCACACGGTTCTTAGGAAGCCTGGGTGTGGAGGGGAAGGGGCGGGAGGGAGAAGGTGAGAGGCGGGGGCGGGGGGCGGGGGGCGGGGGGGGGCGCGAGAACGGGGGCCGCCTGCTGCCGCCGCTGAAGGCAGGACGCGGGTGGTCCCCCGCCTACATTCACTTTGCTTTGGCTTGTTTGTTAATCTTCACCCGGAGGTAGTTTTCCCATTGAATTTTTAGAGAGCGTGCGGGGAGGGGGAGAGACAGAGAGAGGGAAGCGCCAATGTGAGGGACGCCTCGCCCGCTGCCTCCGCGCACCCGCGCACCCGCCGGGCTGGGGAGGAGCTGCAACCCAGGGGGCCGTGTCCGGAATCGAACCCGCGACCCTTCAGTCCGTGCACCGACTCTCTAACCACTGAGGCAGATCTGCCAGGGCCATGTCATTTCTTTCCATTTTAGATTTTATTTCAAAGGATTCCTGTGAATAGAAGTGGGGTTTTTTCTTCATTTCCACCTGTTAGTTAAGATTGCAGTGTCTGTTTTTATTTTTAAAATATTTTATTTACTTATTTATTTATTAATCCTCACCGGAGGATATGTTTTTTTATTGATTTTTTTTTTTTTTTAAGAGAGAGGAAGGGAGAGAGAGACACACTGATGTGAGAGAGAAACATGGATTGGTTGCCTCCCAACTGGCTGCCTCCCGTATGTGGCCCAGGCTGGGGACTGAACCTGCCACCTTTCCAAGAACCGGACCATGCTCCAACCAACTGAGCCACACCAGCCAGGGCTGTAGTGTCTGTTTTTAAAAGGTTACATTTTGAAGTATATGAGCTTAGGTACCACTGCCCAGAAAACTGCTCATACCCCACAAAATACACACACACACACACACACACACACACACACACTATGACCTCCTGGGCCCTGTTACTCCCTGCTCTTCTCACAGCCGCAATAATCAGGAAAGGAATGATACAGGGCAGGTTGTCAACATCAAATTATCTTTACCACAAAGAATGTGGAAATAGTTCCCAAATTCCAGTTGGTAAGCCTCCTGTGAACATGGGATTTTACTAAGATCACTTTGTGCCCTGTATTTTAAAAATTCAAATCCATTTGGGGAAAAATGAGAGAGGAAAGAAATAGATGTGGAGAGAAACAAGATCTAATAGCTCAGAGGCCCCCTGGGAGACTGTGATGAAAAAAAGCTCCTAGGTTCTGGCAGCATTTCAACCCCAATTCTATCCCCTTGATGCCCAGAAAAACTAATAAAACAGCAAAAAACAATGTATCCGAAAGAGAAAGGAGTGCTATCTTTATGATGTCAAGGTATCTTACTGATTGAACATCCACTAGAAAACTAGGCAAAGGGAACAAACACACACCATTTACAACAGAAAATATACAATGTACAACAATAGGTGAGGATTTTAAAAAGATGAGTGGTAAGACTTTTCTAAATGATTTTAGATGCAAATCTTTTTGAATCAGAAAACTAAATCTCAGTTTTGAATCTCCATCTACCACATGTTAGCCCTCTGAACTTGGAGACACAGCAGAATCATCCTAAATTAATCATTGTAAATTAATATTCTCCCTCAAAAGCTTAACAACATAGTTCCTCCCCATGTGGAATGATAAATGAATAGTTATCACTGGTGATAAGACTTGGCTGATTTTTTTCTCCTATCTCATAAATGTCTCCATTGCTTCCCCACCTCTTGGTAATAAAGTATTGCACAGTAATGTTCATTAGCATATTAAATACAATTTTTCATGTGAATACCCAATGTGGATGATGGTACTGTGAAATGTATGTCTCAAGAATTTCTGTTGCAAGGTAAAATCTACTTCCGTGCATCTGGGCCTTTCTAAAAAATACAGAACAGGCTCAAATACATCCTATGTTGAGTAGTTGAAAAAATGCCTTCTGTTATTCTATTTGCCTGCTCACCTTAACTGCAAAACTCTTCTATGTTCTAATGTTATTAAAACACTTTATGATGCCAGTTCCTTCCTTGGTCTCATCCAACTGGACTTTTATTCTTATCATTTAATTGTCAACAATTACCCTTGTATTGCTGAGTCCAAGAGAAACTTCTCTTTGTAACATATTAAATAAATAATTTAAAAGTTAATTAGCAACGTATCAGACAAACATGGCAATCTCTCGGCTATGGGTTAGGCTGGTTTGGTTCTTAGGTGACTTCAAGTAGAAGTTCTCAGGTTCCAGTCCCTCTGACTCTTCCCTGAAGCAGCTACTGGGCTCTCAGACTCACCTGGATGGGGCCTCTGAGTGGAAATTCTTTATGTGGAAGCCTGAAATCCTCCCCCGATCACCGAGAATGGAAAATGAAGCTCTGTCCCCAGACGAGACAGCAGGAAGGAGTGAAGCATTGGTCCCCAACCAGACTTTAGAATCCAAAAGCAACCATCATGCCCTTAAATGTTATTAAATGTTATTAAATGCACATGCTAGTGGTGTGTAACAGAGGAGATATTTTCAGCTCCCTTTATCTGCTCATTAGGCACTGTTTTCTTTGTTACTGCCACCTCTGAGCACATTATTTCCCCTTAGGTACTGGTCTGGAGAGAAAAGAACATTTCCTGCTGACTCGCTGTTCCCAGGAGACCATTCGAGAAGTCAGGGGACTCCAGTTTCTATTATCCTTTCTCTGTGAACTCACCTGCCTCCCAGAGGCCTAACCTCCTTGCACCTTATTCTAACGCTGAGTTAATATTTTCCCCATGTGTACAACTGAGGAAGCTGTCTTGACGCCGACTCCCCCAATATTGACTCGTGGTGGGGAGTAGCTCCTGACATCTTCAGGGAATCGGTAATTCCTCTTCAACAGAGAGAGAGGTGTGCTCCTTTGCCAAAAACAAATGGTGCTATAATTCTTGATTGATGTGACTTTGGACAAGTCAATTAGGACATGCGTGCTTATAGCTAATTTAGAGCTATCACTTATTACATCTCTTTAACATGTTTAATTATAGCCAGACTGGAGTGGCTCAGTTTGTTGAACATGGTCCTGTGCACCGAAAGGTTGCCAGTTCAATTCCTGACCAAGGCACATGCCTGGGTTGCAGGTTTGACCCCCAGTTGGGGTGCGTGTGGAAGGCAACATGTCAATGTTTCTCTCTCATATCCATGCTCTTCCCTCTCTCTCTCTTCCTCTCTCTAAGCTTGTCTTCAAGTGAGAATTTTTTTAAAGTTTAATTATAAGATATATTTAGATTCATTTACGCACTGTGGAGTAGAGCCAAATCCAGTGAGTGATGCCACTGGGGGTGGGGGTGCCAGAGTGAGTGCTGTGGGAAAGCATTGTGGAGGGAAGTAAAGCTTTTTAACCGTGTCTTCTGGGGGAACAGTCAGGCTGATGAATAGTAAAAGGGGACTCATTCAAGATCCTGCCCATTTGGGGCCCTGGCTCTGAAGGGCATTCTTGCAATGCGTTCCTTCCCAGCCCCTTTCTCCTCACCATCTCAAGCACAGTTCCATGACTTCTCTCCTCCCCCAGCAGGAACTTACCCTCCCCTCTCACATCTGCTCAACTCCCAGGATTCTGCTTTATGTCAACTTGGGCACTTCCTTTTATTTGTGAAGCACCGTCAGAGGGAGGCAGCCTTGCAGTGTGAGAAAAGCTGACTTGGAGTCAGGGAGGTGTGAGTTCTAATCACTTCTTCCCCATCTAGTGCCTGATGGGCCCGGGAAACTTTTCTTACATTCTGTGCATCTTTTTCTCATCAGCACAAGAGTGAGTATAGGAGATCTCAGAGAAAGCTTCTGGAAGAGCAGATGCCATGGATCAAGTGCCCACGACCCAGTGTCATTTGAAAAATACCACTTATTTATTTGCTCACTCATTCACATAACACATCCCAAAAGAATTTTAAGAAACCTATGCAATACATAAAACAAAGCAAAACACCTTAAATCTATATGACAAGGAAAGTGTGATGGCAAAAGAAAATAAAGGAGACATAAAACTAGGTGAATAGCCCGGCCAGGCGTTGCTCAGCTGTTGAGCGTTGACCTAGGATCCAGGAGATCGAGGTTCGATTCCCGGTCAGGGCACATGCCCAGGTTGCGGGCTCGATTGCCAGTGGGGACGTGCAGGAGGCGGCCCATCAATGACTCTCTCATCATTGGTGTTTCTCTCTCTCTCTCTCCCCCTCTCCTTGCCTCTCTCTGAGATCAATAAAGATACATTTAAAACAAAAAAACGAGGTGAATAATTATATGAGTAAACAAAATATCTACCGTGAAATGTTCCATAGTTGCCAAAATTGAGCCCCTGATATGACTGAGAATTCCAATGGAAACAAAAGATTCTGTGCTGTAGGATAAAATTTGGCTACATAAACAGAGAAACTAAAAATAAGGAGTGTTCATATTCACTTAGAGCCCACTGTGTCTCCCTCGTAAGAAAAAGGGGGCCAGCACGGTGTCTCCATGCTCACCTGAGGGACAAAGGTTCATTTCGCCTTTCTGCTCTTCTATCCAGAGTGTGTGGTTTTCCAAAATAAGTCAGCTGCAGGAGTCCCATTGTGGTGTGCAAGTTACAGACAAAAAGGAGATGGAAACGGGAAAGGCTTCTGAAGAGCATTCCAGTATTCCCACTCACCAACCTAACATACTATCCACCAATTATTCATGACTGCAAGAGAAGGTGGAAAATAGGGAAACTTAGCTGGGCACATGACTACTGCCAGATATAATCGGCCCTGCTAATAGGAAAGAAGAGAATGGATATGCTGTACAAGCTCTCTCTGGCGCAATGATCAATTAATTACAAGGGTCACAGTATCCATACCATTAAAACAAACAATTGCTTGACGGAAACATGGTCCTTCCTGATACTAAGGCAAAAAAAGACATTGATGTCCTTAATTCTCGTAAAACAGTCCCATTGTGGGATGAAAGGAGCAATGTCTCCGGTCAGTTGTCTTTGAGAAATCCAAAAACGTTTTAAGGTTCTCAACGTGTTTCTTAATGTAGGCGAGAGGCATCGCATGTGGTAATAGTCACACCGTCCGGGGGGTGACATAGGGATATTACCTCATGGCTTGGCTATTAAGGTATTCTGAAAAATAGTCAGCAACAAACCTTGACCAGAGTTAAAGGTGTGTGTGCCATCTGAGTGACAAGAGCATTAAGATTCTCCGTAGTAAAGGCTCATTGTGCCACCTCGGTTAGCTGTATTAACATTAATTTGGTGGCTCCAATAACAAGTCACCATCTAAATTTTTGAAATGACCCGTCTCTCTATATTTGCAGAGCTCTTGTAATTTTGATGTACCAATGATACATGAATTTGATAAGAAAAATCTCCCTCCCCACAAAGTTTGTAACCTGAAAACGTTATTACCAAAACTCAGATGAGTTGTCTACCTCATGTGACAAAAAAATGCCCAAATATAACATTAGCCTAATATGTAGTGCTTATATTACTTTTTAAAACTATTCTTTAAGAAATTCTACTGAAAGATCAAAGAAAAAAAGCGTAATGGTTGACAGACTTTCTAATGACCCTGGCGGGTGTGGCTCACCTGGTGGGAGCATCATTCCAAGCACCGAAGTGTTGTGGGTTTGATTCCCGCTCAGAGCACATCCCAGGGTTGCGTGCAGGTGGCAACCAAGATTTCTCTCTCACATCAATGCTTCTTTTTCTCTCTTCCTCTCCCTTCCTATCTCTCTAAAAATCAATTTTAAAAATTAAAAAATGAAGACTGGATCTGCCTTGCAACCCAGTGATTCCATTTCTGGGGATTTATCAGAAGAAACCCAAAACACTAATTCAAAAAATATATATGTACCCCTATGTTCATTGCAGCATTAGTCACAAAAGCCAAGCTGTGGAAGCGACCCAAGTGCCCACCAATTGATGAGCATGCAATGGAATATTACGCAGCCGTAAAAAAGGATGGAACCCTATCATTTGTGACACTTGGGTGGAACCACAGGGGATTATGTTCAGCAAAGTTAGTGAGTCAGAGGAAGGTAAAAAACATGATTTCACTTGTGAGTGGAGCCTAAAGAACAAAATAAACAAACAAAATTGAAACAGACTCATAAAAACAGAGGAAGAACTGATGGTAGCCAGTGAGGAGGAGGGCTGGGGGCACTGGGTGAAAGAGGTGAAGGGATTAAGAAGTGCAAATTGGTAGTTACAAGTAGTCACGGGAAAGTCAGTAACGGACAGGAAATATAGTCAATAATATTGAGATAACTATGTATGGTGCCAGTTGGGGTTCTGGAAATATAGAGGGGAACACTATGTAGAGTATATGATTGTCTAACCACGAAGTTATACACCCCAAAACAATACAAAGCATAACTTTAAAAAATTTAAAAAGTTTCATTTGAAAAAATAAAAGATAAAGTAAAATGGTTGACCATAATTTTAGTAATGAATTACATTTCCTATCTTAATGCACAGAGGCCTCAAAGTCAGAAACACATTTACTTTGATACAATGAAGAATTCACTAGACCAGCTAATGGAACAAATTGCCAAATTGACTTGAGATATTTCCTTCTGTTTAAGGTGGGATTTCAACACAAAGACCCCCACCCAGGCAAGATAGTAAGATAAACTGAAAGGCTAAGATTTGGTTTTCTCCAAAAAAAAAGTTTTATTGGATTAACGTATCACATTCCTACTACCAGGATAATAAATTACAATGATGTGAAACTAAAATAAACAAGTGTATGCCTTTGCTGTTTTTCTGATCAGAAGCTTAAATGAGTGTCAGTGGATTAAAATCAAGATGTCTGCAGGACCTGGTTTCTTTTGGAGGCTCCAGGAGAGAATCTATTTTTTTCCCCGCTCTAGTTTCTCGTGGCCACAAGTATAACTTGGCTCCTGGCACTTTCACTGTCTTCAAAGCCAGCGGGAAGCATCTTCCAGCCTTGCTCTGATCCCAGCTATTCTACCTTTTCTTCCACATTCTAGAACCACGGTGATGGCATTCTTCTCACCAGCATAATCATGGCCAGCCTTCTGATCTTAAAGTCAGCTGAGTAGCAAGGAGCTACCTTAACCCCCTTTATAAAAAATAACATATTCAAAGCTCCCAGGGATTAGTGTGAACATCTTTCAGAGGCCCTTATTCTGCCCATTATAGTTTCTTTTTCAGAAATGTATTATTTGGTTCCATCAAATCCATATGAAAAAAACTCAAACAATGTATCACAGCCTCTGGAATGAGAGACTACAGTCACCTGCTGTATAACGACATTTTGGTCAATGAGGCACCGCATATACAATGGTGGTCCCATATGATGACATATATAATGTTGCTGCAGAAGTCCTATCACCTAGTGGTGTCCCAGCCATGGTTACACATTAGTGAACCACGTTGCACAAATACTTACCATCACATTACAATTGCCTACAGTATTCAGTTCAGTAACATGCTGAACAGGTTTGTAGCCTAGGAGCTATAGGGGAACAGAATTTGTCACCCCAAAATATCTCTTTGGCCTAATGATTTTTTTACACTGGTTAATTTTAAGAAATTGCAGACCTGGGAGAAGCCCTGAAAACCAAGTACGACTTGCCTTTTGTAAGGGACACTTACATTTGTAAGGAAAGTCTGCCTTTGCAGGGGTGTCTCTCTTGCTGTATCAGGAATGGGGAGGTGGTGACCTTATCTCTAGAGACAATGACTTAAACCTGCCTAACAATCTGACTGTGTTTACTGTGCTTTTCCTGGTAACCTCTCATATCTGACCCTCCTCCCCCAACACCTTTTCCTGTCTCCCGCTAGAGATGGTAGTTAAGGTGGCGTTTCCAGGAGTTTCTTAGTTTTCCTAGGTCTCTACATGAATAAGAGGTGTCTTGTTATTAAACTTTGGTTTGTTTTTCTCCTGCCAACCTGTCTTTGATTACAAAGGTGTGTCAGTCCAAAACCCAGAAGGGTGTAGGTTAAATGATTTTTCCTCCCCTACGGAACAACAGGCTATACCATACAACCTAGGTGAGTAGTAGGCTATACCATCTAGGTTTGCACAAGTGCACTCTCTGATGTTCACACAACAAGAGCACCTGTGGATGCATTTCCCAGAACAGATCCCTGTTGTTAAGCAGTACATGACTGTAACCTTTCATTCAAAGTCTTAAGCAAACACAATTTTTGGTGAAGATGGCCTACAGTTACTTGTCCCTTACTCTATAACAGGACCAAAGCTTGCTACTCAAAGAGTGGTCCTTGGACCAGGACCTGCAAAATCAGCATTTTCCTGGAAATTATAAGAAATGCAGACACCCTGGGCCCACAAAGACCTGCTGAATCAGTATCTGCACTTGGACTAGAATCGTGGGTGATTCACACTGATAAAGACTAACCGCAACTTAAGCAACTATAACCAGTCAGGAGGGTCTATGGGAAAAGCTAGGACTGATGGAACTTCTCTCATTATATGTAATCATTAGAACCCTGCCCGCAGAAGTCTATGTTTATAAAACTCCATGCTTCTAACTTCCCCTTCCCCTTTTCCTTCCCCCTCTATAAATACCCCTCCATCTGGGCACACAGGCCAGAATGTGGCTTGTCATGTCTGCGTGCACTGGGTTGCAACACTTATTTTTTTCTGAATAAATCTTTTTTGGAGACTAAACATCTAGTCAATATTATTTTTCAGTCAATAATGTGCACTTTGAAGTTGGAGAAGGGCTAGGCTAGGATCATAGACTAGGATTTTTTTTCTTCTAAAGTTGACATAATTATTAGTGTTGGGTATTGTAGGCATTTAGCAGGCTCCCGTCAGACATTGCCAAGTGGCTGGAGGGAAACCCATCCCTGGTTGGGGCCCACTGCAGATTGAGAACTGAAAGTGTCCTGACAGATTCCAATCAACACCTGCCCCTTACTCTGATTGTAACTTTGGGCAGATCACTACACTTCTTCAAGCCTCACTTCTGCTATGGAGAGTGAAGGTCATAATTTCACCACCTCGGAGAAAGGACCTTTATAAAACTTAAATCAAACAAGGCTTGCAAGGTACCAACTCAGAATGTATAGCAAAAAACTATGTCACTATGTCTCATAATTAACAACGGTTCTGTAATGTGGGACTACGTGGCAGCTCTTATCTCCTGCTATGAGTAGGAAATTTCTCACTGATTTGGCAAATGTGTCCTGAGGACAAGGAGTGTGGGGCACAAAGCTTTAGGTCAGAGTCCCGCAGCTCTCCCCTTGTTGGAGAGAGAAGTCGGGATGCTCTGGGGCACCGCAGGCCGTGCCCCCCGCAGGCCAGTGCGGTGAAGATCCAAGGTCCTCGTGGGGTGGGTTCCTTGTCGTAGGCTTTTGAGAAACTGTGACCCGGAGCTGGGCAAGGCGCCGGCGAGGCCTCTGGGGCGGGAGGGCCGTGGGGAGGGAGGAACCAAGCAGCGTTCACCTGGCTTCTAACTGGTCCCTGAGAAACGGGCATCAGCTTCAAAGGTTTCCACTCTGTCCACACAGGTGTCCCAAAGGGAAATCAGGGGCTCAGAGGTGGGGGTGACAGTGAAAACAGCATCTAATGAGCAGACACAGGGAGAAGTAAATGTCTCCTCGCAGGCTGAGCTGGCGCAGCTCGGGCTGGACGGGGCGCGCTGCTCCTGCTGGGCTTTCAATGGGCTGCTGACCAGCGCTGGCTCCTCCTGCTCTCGCCTGAGGACAGAGCTTCAGTCTCCAGCATCCAGCACCCGGGAGCAACCAGGCTTCCCAAGGAGCCCCTCCTTTCAGAGACCCCGCCCAGGTGAGCGAGTGAGTGCGGCCTGTGCTGCGGGGGAGGCCGAGGAAAGCGCCCTAGAATCTGCCCGAGGCCCCCCGAGCCCGCCCAGGCCAGCTCAGAGCCCAGAGAAGGCCACGTCTGCTTGCTAGGTAGACTAATCAAGATATAATTAGTCTATTGAGTAAATTAAATTACAAGTTTTTTTCTAAAAATATTGCTATTTGGCATAGAATTCCTTTATATATGTATAGGTGTATGTAGGGGAATGTAGGAAAACTGTTGATTTTGTGTGGTCAGGTCTATCAGTCTATCTTTTGTGTCTCCTCCCGTTACTTTTCTTTTTTAATCCTCGCCTGAGGATATTTTTTCCAGTGCTTTTCAGAGAGTGTGGAAGGGGTAGACAAAGAGACAGAAACGAAACTTTGATGTGAGAGAGACACATGGATTAGTTCCCTTCTGCTCTCGAGGTATGTGCCCTTGGCAGGAATCAAACCTGGGACTCTTCAGTCTCCAGGCTGACTCTCTAACCACTTAGCCAAACCAGCTAGGGCTCCTCCCATTACTTTTAAATGTAAAATATTCTACATTTTTTACTTTGGCAAGGACATTCTTTTGCATTCAATTAGTGGTCTCTATCTTTTTTCTAAGCATAGTCTATTTATACTTACATATGTAGAAATTATACCTGTAGATGCTACCTTCTCCACAGCCTTTTAAAAGTATATTTTTGTATTTTTATTTCCACATTTTTGCTCATTTATCTGGAATTAGATACCCATATTGATGTGATTAAAGTATTGTATTCTATAGCTTTTCTTTTGGAATTAGTTTTACAATTTTATTCAATTTTACTAATACCATTTTTCGAATTCACTATATTTAACCACCTTTTATTTTTCCTGCCATTTTTATATTATGAATATTCCATACCTTAACATATTTTCTATATAAAGCACACTTTTATAAAACCACGTTAAGTGAACAAAATCAGTGCTCGTTTGATCTCACATTATACAAGGGTAAGTGTGCTGTGACATCATCTCCTCAGACGTGAACACGTGAAGGGGATCAATAGTTGTGGCAGAAGCAGGATTTTATAGAATATGTTCAGGGATATTTGCATGGTGACAAGGAACAGAAGCAGGACTAATGTGTACCCATCAGATGTGTCATAAAAGAGATAAAAAATCAAGGCAAAGCAACACAGGAAAGGTGCCACAAAGACAATGAGAGAAGGGCCAGGCCCATCCTCTGTTGGGCCACATAAATACCAGACTGACCTAGTAAACACGGAATGGGGGGCTCCCAATCAGATCAGGGCTGAGGGGGCGCTGTGGTGAGGCCAGGGGAGCAGTAACGGTCAGTCGCTGTGTGGCCCCTGAGCCCGAGGGAGATTCAGCACCACGCTGCTGGCTCTGCTCTCTGCACCCGGCTCTCTGCTGGGCCCTTCACGCTTATTACTTTCCCCCCATTAGCAGGAACTGGCCTTTGAAACGGTTCTTGCATTTATTGCATTGAACTCCAGATTATTTTGACTGCGTCCCAAAATAAGACGTGACTCTTGCATTGTGATCCAGCATTTTTGCACACAAACACAGAGATACACACAAATACACACACACAGATACACACACACATGCGTGAACAAAGGGGACCGTGGAACCATTATGTATGTGCCCTCACTGTGTATGATGCCCCATATGTTCCTTTGTGCCTTCTTGAGTCTATCCTGTTTCACTTTTACAAACCATAGTCTGACACCCTACTGGGTCCTGATCGCAGAATATGGAAAACATTCCTCAAGCGTGTCCTCCGCACCCGGGCGAGCAGGGAACACGGTCTCATTCTGTCATAGAAAACGTGTTTCTTCAGCTACATTGAACTAAATCCGGAGTGGGAGGAGGAGTTTGTATAACATGCTACATGACTCAGGTACTCACAGTCTAACAAGCAACAAACACAGGGAATTAAATAAACATGGCACCGTGAATGCCCCAGCGCCGGGATTCAGGGCGTGCGAAAGTGTCCTTTCCCTGTGCTAACGTTAGAAAGAAGAAAGGGCTCATGGAGGAGAGGATCCAGTGTCTCTGAAAGAGGAGTTGGAGTTTGGAGAATGGAGAGGGGTGAAAACTTTCAAAAAGCCCAGTGGGGGGGCCAAGCATAGGAAAGCCAGCGAGTAAAGGCCCGGAGCCCTGAAGCTGTGGCTTCAGGTGAAGCTGGGGGTCAAGTTCAATGTTTAGAGATCAGTGAGCGCCAGGCCAGGGCTCTGTGAGGGCGAAGCTGCCCCAAAGTTCAGACGCTTGAGCCTCGTGTTTGAAGCAGCGGAATCTTGGCTTCTTTCTTCACTGAGGAGTCACTAGGGGAGGAATTTACGTTAGAGGGTTTGATGATCAGCTTTAAAGTCCTGTCTGAGTCAAAGCGAGTCCTCTCTGAGATGGGAAACTGAAATATGCCTGTGGAATTGGAGACCAAGATATTGGGAAGCAATAAAGACCTTTGAGAGGTAGAAGAAAATAATCAGCCTCATCTCATCACAGCGGTAGCCATTCATTCACCAGCCAGAAGGATCGACACCAAGCTCTCTACAGACAGTGTGGTGACTATCTGCCCACCGCCGGAGAAGGGTGGATGCCACAGTCCCCACCATTCGGGTGAGGGTATTAACAATTATTGGGTCGTATACCTGAAACTTACATAATGTCATAAACCAATGTTACCCCCTTTAAAAAAAAAAAAAAAAAGCATATAAAAAAATACGTAGGCTGTACCAAAAAAATACAGTTAAATTAAAGAAATAAAATGGTTCATATGGCCTGCAAGTTCAAATGGCTAATGTGTGGTAGATCAGTTGAAACGTGGGTCGTCGGATTCCAAAGCTTTGCATGAAGTACCATTCAGAAACCGTTTCCACTTCATCTTTAATAACCCCGCTTTGTGCATTGTACATGCTGCTGCGGCTTGTGTGCCTGTTTCTGCTGCTCGTTTCCCAGTGGGCTGTTCGATCTGCACGGCATCTTGACCATGCGAAACACCACTCCTTTCTCCTGGATGAACTGCTTTTTATTTTATTCCTTATTCTAGGCATCAAGGGACAGAGCTGGTGCTGGAATTCTGCCAAAATGAGGAGCTTTGTCTCGCCTGTCACTCAGGGGCCACTTGAGCTAGTAGATCTTTTCCCCCCATAGGTCCATTTTTTAAACCAATTTTTAAAGTTTCTTTAAATAGGGGACATAGCATAGCCATATGAAAGTTGAGTCCCATGTTTACATGTCCATGGGAGGCTTAACAACTAAAATTTGGTACTATTTTTATATTCCTGAAGGTAGAGATAAACTGATGTGGGCGCCATTCCTTGTATCATTCATTTTCTAATTATTGTGATGGGGTGAGGAAAGCCCAGTGATCACAAGGCCCCAGGAGGTAAGTCATGCGCTCTGGGGTGCGTGGGGGA
The DNA here is from genome assembly GCF_964146895.1 of Miniopterus schreibersii. Classification (NCBI taxonomy): domain Eukaryota; kingdom Metazoa; phylum Chordata; class Mammalia; order Chiroptera; family Miniopteridae; genus Miniopterus; species Miniopterus schreibersii. The sequence goes on along the minus strand of NC_138105.1, from coordinate 71,996,509 downwards.
GGTGTGATGGGGCAGTTTGCCCTGAGCCCATATATTCCAGAATGTGTTCCTTAAAATACAGATGCCGGGATATTGATCTACACATGAAAATAAAGGGGGATCCACTACTATTTCAGATATTTTTTGGAAACAAAGTTAATAAAGTGCAGGGAACAAGGTATGAACAAGGACTTCTTTGTCGCAGCAGCAGCAGGGAGGCCACCTCGTTCCTCCACGTTCTCTGACGCCCTCTATCATTGCTGCCCTCGTGCTGATTCCCCTCGCCAGGCTGGATCCTTTTTGAGTCTTCAATATGTAAAACAAGTGTCATCTCAGAGCCTTCACACTGACTCCCCACACCCCCCAAATAACCACATATCTTCCACTCTGTCCTTGTTGCGGTCTCTGTTCAAATGTCACCTGGTTGCAGAGCTTCCTGAACTCCCCGTCCACTTTCTTTTATACCTACTTTCTTTTTCTTCACCTGACCCCATCTGACGTGGTATATAGGATATATATTTTGTGTATATTCTTTCATCACCATTATATTTTAAGGATTTTGTTTCTCAGCATCCTATACCCTTTCCCTAGAGATGGCCAGAACTCAACATATAATCCTCAAGTGCATGAAAACATTTCTTATTAAAACTGCATCATCCATGACCACCTTGGGGAAAAGGTGTGAGGAGAACAGAAATTCCTAATCGGAGAAGTCCTGGGGGTATGTGTCTTAAAGGGAATGATATGTAGAAAAATTAGATATTGCTTACTTTGCTGCAAAATATCATTGTAGCATTTCAACTACGCTAGTAATGGCCATTTGTGTAAAAACTAAACATGTTATTTTCTTTCCTACTAGTCACTCCCACCAAATGGAACCAGAAAATCTTACAAGAGTGTCAGAATTTCTTCTCCTGGGACTTTCACAGGCCCTGGAACTGCAGCCCCTCGTCTTCGGGCTGTTCCTCTCCATGTACCTGGTGGCCGTGCTGGGAAACCTGCTCCTCGTGCTGGCCGTCGGCTCAGACTCCCGCCTCCACACGCCCATGTACTTCTTCCTGTCCAACCTGTCCTTGGTGGACATCTGCTTCACCTCCACCACCGTCCCGAAGATGCTGGTGAACATCCAGACGCAGAGCAGAGCCATCACCTACGCCGGCTGCATCAGCCAGATGTATTTTTTCATACTCTTTGCGGTGTTGGATGACTTCCTCCTGACCGTGATGGCCTATGACAGGTACGTGGCCATCTGCCACCCCCTGCACTACACGGTCATCATGAACCCCCGGCTCTGTGGGCTGCTGGTTCTGCTGCCCTGGATCTTGAGTGCCCTGAATTCCTTGTCACAAAGCTTAATGGTACTGCAGCTCTCCTTCTGCGCAGACTTGATAATCCCCCACTTTTTTTGTGAACTCAAACAGGTGGTCCAACTAGCCTGCTCTGACACCTCTCTTAATAACATTGTGATGTATTTTATAACTGTGCTGCTGGCTGGTGGTCCCCTGGCTGCGATCCTTTACTCTTACTCTAAGATCGTGTCCTGCATACATAGAATGCCATCAGCTCAGAGGAAGTATAAAGCATTTTCTACCTGTGTGTCTCACCTCTCAGTTGTCTCTTTATTTTATGGTACAGTGTTAGGTGAGTACCTCAGCTCTGCTGCTCCCCACAGCTCACACTCCAGTGCAACAGCCTCAGTGATGTACACGGTGGTCACACCCATGCTGAACCCCTTCATCTACAGTCTCAGGAACAAAGACATAAAGAGGGCCCTGAAAAGATTCTTTGGGATGGCAGGTAAAAAAGAACAACTACCCTGAGACAGAAGAAGTGCCCTTGATTTCGGGGCTCTAAGACTCAGAAACTGTGATTCTTGAATCAGATTGTGGTTTTCAGACTTGCTCCTTTTATTTCTGTCCTTGAATTTCCTTTATTTGTTGCAACGTCTCTATACAATGTAAGTGACCTTTTTATTGAGCTTTCTGCTCTGTCTGTCATATAGACAGCTTTCCCCTTTGCCCTTTTTCCTACCCTCAAAAAGTGTTTTCCAACCTTGGTCAGAAATATTGGGAAGTTTTCATTTACTTCATGGGCAACATTTATGTCTTGAGAACTATTTCTTCTCAAATGACAGATATCGTTGTAAGTCGTTTGTTCTTGTTTTGTAGGTAGACTAGTACTAAGGGGTATGACTCTTGCAGAAAAAACTTCACTTGGCTACTTAATCCGTTACATAATTTCATTCCATAAAAACCTGAACCCGCAGCTGTTGCCATGTGTCCCTCACTCTTTGCACCTCGCTACCTTAACTGCTCCCCGACAGCGTCGACCTTATGATTGCTCCCTGCAGTCTCAGCCTATTGACAGTGAGCCACAGGGCAGGAACACCTGGCACTGTCCTGGGTCCCCCTACTTGTCCCTCAGGCCAGAGTCACTGTTGTGGGTGGATGGACCCCTGTGGCCCTTATTATAATCCAACAACCATCATGGAACTATGAAAACATCCGGTACCTCCAAAAGACACAAAGGAGGGGGTGTGTGTGTGTGTGTGTGTGTGTGTGTGTGTGTGTGTACAGAGAGAGAGAGAGAGAGAGAGGGAGAGAGAGAGAGGGAGAGAGAGAGAGGGAGAGAGAGAGGACTTGAAGGGTTCTGCCTGTATTGGGGTGCAAGTGCAGGATGGCTGGGATTTTGCTAGTTCCCTTTTTATTTAAAACATAGAGCTGAAATTAGGGGAGGGGTAGGAAAAGCAGGGTCACTCATGCAGTTCGAGATCTTGGTTACTCATGGTTTTCTAAAAGAGGAATTTTATAGCATGTTAATTCTTGTGTAAAAATCACAAAAATTCTGTGTATATTCCTGTGTACAATTCCAAATAAACTTTACTCCCTAGATATATCCATCATCTAATGTGAATTTTCTCCTTTGCTCTTATTGAAAATGCTTCTAATTAAAAATAAAACTGCATATCTTTCAAGTTCCAAAAGAAAATAATTAAATTAAATTAAAAATAAAAGGGGAACTTCATGGGTGGGGACAACATGAGTGCTTATGTAATAACTGTGTCATACATCTGACAATATGATTGTTTGCGATGGATGTCATTGAAAGAAAAGCTTCGTCAGGTGCTTACACCACAATCATGCTACTTATTTTATACCTAATTTCCAGGTTTTATTGTCTTATTCAGCTGAAGGTCCAGAATACTTACCAGAGTTACTAGCAAAAATTAATTATCAAATATATATCTCCCAGTGCAGTCTACTTGGAAACATACATGAGAGATTCCGAGACATTTGTACCTAATTTTCTTTCAAACAAACACAAACACACACATGCACAATATAGACACACGGTATTCTCACCTTTAATGTTAAAAGAAAATTTGAAAGAAATTTAGTGACAAAAGAAATTAAAATAATGAATGGTTAAACTCTTCAATAAATTGTGTTGGGAAAATTGGTCAGATACATGCAAAAAAATGAAACTAGACCACCAACTTACAGCATATACAAGAATAAATTCAAAATTGGTAAAAGACTTAAATGTAAGTCATGAAACCATAAAAATTCTAAAAGAAAACATAGTGTATCAGCTGAAAAACCTAATAATAATGTAATGGCGTTTCCTTTGTGCTTTGAAGTCTTTTTTCCCTGGCTGTCTTGAGAAGTTTCTTTGTCATTAATTTTTGGAAGTTTAAATAAAATGTGTCTCGGAGAAGGTCTTTTTGTGTTGATATAATTAGGTGTTCTATTAGCTGCCTTTAATCTAAAGTCCAGTTCATTCTATTTTCTTGGGAAGTTCTCATCAGTTATATCTGTGAGTAGACTCCCTGTTTCCTTCTCCCTCCCTTTTTCTGATATACCCATTATATTTACATTGCTCTTTCTAATAAAGACAGATCTCAGAGTGTTTTTCCATTTATTTTATGTTATTAAATATAGTTGGAATACAATATTACATTAACTATAATCATTTCAGGTGTACAGTATAGGGATTCTACATTTTTATAGCTCTCACTCTTCTTCCTCCTGGGTAATTTCTAGGTTTCCATCCTCAAGCTCACTTATTTTCTCTTCCATCTGGCCTGCTCTGTTTCCATTGCTCTCTAGTGCACTCCTCATCCAATTTATTGAGTTCTTCAGCTCTAGAATTTCTATTTGGTTCTTTTTTTATAGTTACAATATCTTTGGTGAAATATTTCTTCTGTTCATTAATTTTCTTTTTGAGCTCATTGAACTGCCTTTCTGAATTCCTTTGTATCTCGTTGAGCTCCTTCATAACTGTAATCTTAAATTTTCTTCATTTAAGTCACAGTCTTATGTAACTTTGAGTTTGATTTGTGGAGATTTTTATTTTATTTCTGTGCTCCTGTGTTACTTTAGTTGTTCGTGGTATTTGATAGATTGTTTCTCTCCCTTACTGTGCTCTTCTATTGTTTATATACTGCTTTGCTCTCAACAATTCAACAGATTGATTGGTAGGGCATTTTCTTTTGTTTTTCTGTAAATTATGCCAGTTTTTGTTTTCTTCTACCTGCACTATTTGGCCTCTGAGATTACAGTGGAACAGTATCACTTTGGTTAAGGAAAGTGCCATTTACCCACTGGGATTGTGGGTGTTCCCTCTATGACTGGCTCACCTCGAGTCCAGGGCACTACCACTGTGGTGGGGGTATGTGGCAGGTGGTGGAGAGCCAGTTTTGCAAGTTTCCAGTGCTAACTCCTTGTTACTAATGGTGCCTCTATTGAGCTCTTCTACTATGGCTGGAGTTCATGATTTTATGACTCCACCCTCTGCCAGCAATGGCTATTGGCCCTGCTATATTGTTTCAGACTTCTCCGTTTTCTTCACCTGGCTCTGTTGTGTTGGGTGGGACTAGGGAGGCTAGTTTATGACTTGTGGCTCTTCTCCCCTGCCAGCATTGGCAGGCAGCACCTCTGCACTGCCCAGACCTTCTGAGCTTTTTATATGAGGTTCTGCCAGATGGGTGTGACTATGGAAACAAGTTCTGGATCTCACGGTTCCAGATCCACCTCCTGCCAACAATGGCTTTTGGCACACTATCATGGGTAAAGCTTCCCATCCACACCTAGTAAGGTCTTCCATGATGGACAGGGGGAAAGGGAGATGCTTTTCCAAAGGGAACTTCTGCCCCTCTTACAATCCAAGATGCTCCTCATGCTGAGATTGAGAAACCCTGAATGAAAGAATATCTATATTTTTAATATTTATAGCTGAGCTCTAAAATATCACTTCTCACATTGACTCCATAGTAGAGATAAAATTTCCTGAGTTTATAGATAAAGAACCAAAGGCCTAAAAGTTTTATTTCTTGCCCTAGCCGGTTTGGCTCAGTGGTTGGAGCATCAGCCCACAGACTGAAGGGTCTCAGGTTCAGTTCTGGTCAAGGGCACATACCTCAATTGCAGGCTCAATCCCTGGCCTGGTAGGGGCACATCCTGGAATGAGAGACACCTCTCTCTCTCTCTCCTCCACTCTCTCCGAAAAAGCAATGGAAAAAAATATATCCTTGAGTGAGGATTTAAAAAAATGTTTAATTTCCTGCCATGAGCGAATATACTCAAGAGGCATGTGTAAACTTGTATATGCAGCATCTGAACTACTGAGTCCAACACTTGACCCCTAATATCTCATGTGATGTGCAGGAGGGTTCTTGATGGAAAAGACCTCAAAATACCTACATCTAAGTCTAATAATGGACCACAACATTGATACTCAAAGCGGTCCACAGACCAGGACATGCAACATTAATATCAACTGGGAAGTAATTACAAATAGAGCATCTCTGGGCCCACCATGTAGCCGCCAAATCAGAATCCACAGCTGAACAAGATCGCCAAATGATTCATATACCCATTGATGTTAGAGAAGTTCTGTCCTAGAATGTTGTTTCTCAATCTTCCCACTGTTGACATTTTTTCTGGATAATTCTTTATGGTGGGGAAGCCCTGGTTGAAAACTACTGGCCTAGAACATGAAAACTGGAAAAATTGATGGAGGTCTAATAAAAGCTCATCTCTTATTCAGTTATGACTTTGGCCAGATCACTTCACCTTTCTGAGCCACATTTCTCAAATGTAGAATGAGGTTTGTAATATGAATTTTGACAAATGGACTTTTGTAGAAATAAATGAGATAATCCATATAAGACTTTATATGGTGCATAAAAACTTCTAAATATGTCATATTATTAAGCAACGTTTTGTACATGAAGTGCTAAATGACAGCTCTTAATTTGTGTTGCATGAACAAAACTCCAAAGCCAAAAGTTATTGTATCCATAGTTTTATAGGAAAGAAACACTCCTCTATCCCTTGTTGAACAGGGTAATAGCAATTTCTGAGAGATATCAGTTATTCCTAGACAAAAGTGGATACTTTGGGAGTCCATGAGACCTAATCTAGGTAGGCTATTCGGTCTTAGATTTAGAGAAAGCATTAACTCAAGATTGGGATATGACTACTGCAAGATTAGACCTCTGGAAGGCAGGTGAGTTTATAGAGGAGTAATAAAAACTGGATTCACCTGACTTCTAACCTGGCCTCTTGGGTGGAGAATTAGCAGGAATAATTTCCTTTGTGTCCAAACCAGTGTCTCACAGGGAAATGATGTGCTCAGAGGTGAGAGTAACGATGGAAACAGTGCCTAATGAGCAGACATGGGGAGCTGTATATATCTCCTCTACTGCCGTCCCTCAGCATGGGCATCCTTGAGCTGGACAGGACATGGTTGTTGCTTTTGGATTCTGGCTCAGGAACTGATGCTTCACTCCTTCCTGTTGTCCTCTCTGGGAACAGAGCTTCAGTCTCCATCTTCAGCCATCCAGGGAAGAATTCAAGACTTCCACACAGAGGCCTCCCTCTCAGAGACCCCATCCAGGTGAGTCAGAAGACCCATTAGGTACTTCAAAAAATGTTCAGTGATCATGGAAATGGGGAACCTTTACCTGAGTCACCAGAGAGGCAAACCAGTCTAACCTCAAGCCAAAAAATTGTCACACTTGTTTGCTAGGCAGACTCATTGATTTATAATGAATTTATTTAACATGTTAAAAATAAAAGTGTCTTTTGGACTCAGAAATACAGTGATCATTGTTATAATTAAATGATGAGAAAGGAAGTTCGATTGGATGACAGCTAACAGGGGATGGGAGTATAAAGTGGTTCCAGTAAAATTAGAACATATCTGAGTTTTGCAGTTAAGAGGGATTGTAAAATAGAGAATTGAATTTTAAGGCCTATGTAGTGAACTGAGGGCATTCTTTTCAATGCTTAAGATGGAATGTATTTGAGCATGCTCTGTGTTTTTTTTTTTAGGAATAGCCAGACCAAGGAAGGTAAATATTACTTTGTAACACATCTTGAGACAAACACTGTTAAGACATACAATTCACAATACTGTTTCTCATGTTAGGTATTCACATGAAAAATTGTATTTAATATGCAAAAAGAGTATGCTAATGAGCTTTACAATTATTTTATAGCCTAGAAGTTGGGAAGCAATAGAGACATTGGAGGTGTTGAAGAAAAAATTAGGGCTCAGCTCATGACCAGTAATAATCACTCATTTACTAACATGAAGGAACTACGCTAAGCTTTTTATATATATTAACTAAACCTGTCAACCACCTCCAGACAAAGGATATTGCCACTATTTGAGTAAGTATATTAAAATCTAGAATGGTTCAGTTGGCACTCCATGAACAAACAGCTAATATGTGGTAGATCTGAGATTCAAAAGCAGTTTTCTGCTCCCCAAAGTTTTGCATTTAATATCATTTTAAAAGTCTTTAATCATTTCATCTTTAAAAACCTACTGCCATTGTTATATTTGCAAGTTTCTGTCGTAAATTATACGTTTATTTCCTTTGCTCATTTTTCTAATGGAGTGTTAAATCCATAAGGTATGTTAACATTGCAACATATCATGTCTTTCTCTTGAGAATTCATTGTTTTTTGCTGCTTTATTAGTTATTCTGGGCATCACGGGGATATAATAACTGGAGTTTGAGTGCTGCCAGAGCCAAGGAAGCTAGCTCCTCATCACAAACTCTGAGGAACCACCTGAGCATTTTAGATGTTTTGGGTGTGTTTTTTCCCCCACGCACGTCCATATCTTTCCTCTCTCTGTTTAAAGTGCTTTTTATATTTTCTTAAATAAAGGACTCCAAGTGGTCATCGGAATACAGAACCCCATGTTTACATCTTGATGGGAGATTTACCAACTGAATCTGATGCTATTTTCACATTCTTCAGGGTAAAGATAATCTGATGTCACCATCTTCCTTGGATCAGCCTTCCCTAATGACTGTGGCTGGAGTAAGAAGAGCCTGGTAGTAACATGGCCCTAGCAGTCACAGTACACTCTGAGGGTCTGTGTGCATGTGTTGGTTGTTTTTGTGCTTGTGTATTTTGTGGGGCGTGAGCAGTTGTAGGGCAGGAGCACCTGAGCCCATATACTCTAAATGTGACCTTTAAAATAAAGGTGCCAGAATGTGAGGCAATGAATGGAAATGAGGGGTCATTTCAACTGAAAGGATTTTTTGGGAAACAAAATAAATACAGTGCCGGGAACAACATGTGATGGAGGGCCTCCCTGTGTCTTGAAGTTTCAGCAACAGCAGGGAGGCCATCTCGTTCCTCACCTTTCCCTGACCTCTCATCCCTCTCCCTCTTGCTCACTCCCCTCTAGACACCCGCTCCTTTTGGGGCCTTGAATACCTGAAACAGTACCATTCTCAGGGTCTGTGCTTGGCTCTTTCACCAACAGGGATATCTTTGTGTCTTCCTCTCTGTCTTCCTTGGGGGTCTTTGTTCCAATGTCACCTTGTTTACAGGGCTTCCTGAAGTCCCAGTAAAAAAAAAAAAAACCCTCACCCACTCTTTCTTATACCTATTTTTTTCTTCATAGCACCTTTCTCAATCTGGCATGACATGTTTTTTTGTATATATTCTTTCTTTTTAAATCTTCACCCAAGGATATTTCTCCCATTGATTTTTTTTTTTTTTTTTAGAGAGTGGAAGGGAGGGGGAGAGACAGAGAGAAAAAAAACATCAATTGATTGCCCCCCAAGTACCCCCCGACCAGGGCTGGGGATCGAGCCTGCAACCGAGGTACGTGCCCTTAACCAAAATCGAACCCTCAACCCTTCAGTTCGTAGGGCCAACGCTGCAACCACTGAGCCAAACAGGCCAGGGCTGTATATGTTCTTTCATTACCATTATATTCTAGGGCTTTTGTTTCCCAGTATCCTATACCCTCTGCCTAGGGAGATGGTCAGTACTCAATGTATATTCCTTAAGTGCAGCAAAGCAGTTTTCATTAAAGCTGTGCAATACAGGACCTCCTGGGGGAAAGGTCTAAGTGGGATAGAAACTCCTAATCAGAGATGTCAGGGGAGATCCATAAAGATGACCAGATCAGTCCAAAAGATGTGTATTAATTCTTGATAACAAAATATGAATGGTAGCATTTCAACTGTAACTAAGTCTGTTTTGTGTGAAAATTAATCATATCAATTTTTTTGTTCTTAGCCATCACCTCCACCACATGGTAAGAGAAAATAATACCTCAATTTCAGAATTTCTTCTCCTGGGACTCTCAGAGGACCCAGAACTGCAGCCCCTCGTCTTCGGGCTGTTCCTCTCCATGTACCTGGTGGCCGTGCTGGGAAACCTGCTCCTCGTGCTGGCCGTCGGCTCAGACTCCCGCCTCCACACGCCCATGTACTTCTTCCTGTCCAACCTGTCCTTGGTGGACATCTGCTTCACCTCCACCACCGTCCCGAAGATGCTGCTCAACATCCAGACGCAGAGCAGAGCCATCACCTACGCCGGCTGCATCAGCCAGATGTATTTTTTCATACTCTTTGCGGTGTTGGATGACTTCCTCTTGACCGTGATGGCCTATGACAGGTATGTGGCCATCTGCCACCCCCTGCGCTACACGGTCATCATGAACCCCCGGCTCTGTGGACTGCTGGTTCTGCTGTCCTGGATCATGAATGCCCTGTATTCCTTGTTGCAAAGCTTAATGGTGTTGCGACTATCCTTCTGCATGGACTTGGAAATCCCTCACTTCTTCTGTGAACTCAATCAGATGATCCAACTTGCCTGTTCTGACACCTTTCTTAACAACATGGTGATGTATTTTGGAGTTGGGCTGCTGGGTGGTGGTCCCCTGGCTGCTATCATTTACTCTTACTCTAAGATCGTGTCCTGCATACACGGAATGTCATCAGCTGAGGGGAAGTATAAAGCATTTTCTACCTGTGCGTCTCACCTCTCGGTTGTCTCCTTATTTTATTGCACAAGCCTAGGAGTGTACCTCAGCTCTGCTGCTACCCACAGCTCACACTCCAGTGCCACAGCCTCAGTGATGTACACGGTGGTCACACCCATGCTGAACCCCTTCATTTACAGTCTCAGGAACAAAGACATAAAGGAGGCTCTGAAAAGATTTGTAGGGATGACAGGCATAAAAGGACCAGTTGTCCTAGAGATGAGAAAGTTCCCATGAGTGCAAGGCTCAAAGTCTTGGAGCCAGAAATTGCTATTCTTTAATTAGCATGTGGTTGTAGAACTTGCTTTTTTAATTTATTTCCTGGAATTTCCATTTGTTTTTTTTCAACTTTTCAATATAATTTAAGTAACCACTTTATTAAGCTTTCTGCTCTGTTATATGAAATGTTTTCCCCTGTGTCTTGTTCCTACCTGTACAGTTTTTCCAACCTCAATCAGAAATACTTGGAAATTACAGTTTATTTTATGGGTAACAGGGATTTCTTTAGACATAAATAACAGTATGGTGGTTTCCAGAGGGAAGGGGTTGAGAAGCTACTAAAGGGTAACAGGGGCCAAATATATGGTGGTAGAAGATGATTTGACTGTAGGTGGTGTGCACATAATGCAACATACAGATTATGTATCAAAAAAATATACTCTTATTATCCATAGTTACCCCAATAAATTTAATTTAAAAAAAGAATAATTTCTTCTCCAATAACATACATCATTGTACACAATTTGTTCTTATTTTATAAATTGAATAGTCATAAGTGGTATGACTCATGTAGAAGAAAAGTCACTTGGCTCTCAGACTATATAATTTCATTCCGGGAAAATCTTTTTGTTGTTCTTCTGTTTTTTTCCTTTTTCTTTTCTTTTTTTATTCTTTTTGTGTGTGTGTGTATTTTTTTTCATTCCAGGAAACTCTAAAACCACTAGTGTTTGTTTGTTTTAAATATAATCTTTATTGATTTCAAAGAGAGGAAAGGAGAGGGAGAGACAGAGAAAGAAACATCAATGACGAGAGAGTCATTGATCGAGCCCACAACCCGGGCAAGTGCCCTGACTCGGAATCGAACCCAGATCAGATCGCCTGACGCTCAACCGCTGAGCCACGCCCGGCCAGGCTAAAACCACTGTTTTCACGATTGTTTCCCTCATCCTTTGCACATCAGTACCTTAACAGCTCTCCCTGATAACAGGCTTTATCATTGTTTCATTTAAGTCCCAGCCTATTGATAGCGATGCCGTAGGCTAGGAATGCCTGGGGCACTGGCCTGGCCCTGCTATGTGTTATGCAGACCACAGTTGTAGCTGGACTGGCAACTTGTGGTCCTTATAATGGCTACAACCATCAGGAAACTATGAACACACAAGGTTCATTACCCACACAGCTCTCAGGGTGTTACCGGGTCTGCCTAGGGCCAGCGGGTAGTGTATGAGTTCTTGACTTTGTGCAGGAAAAAATTCACAACATGAGTCCAGATGATTATGAGGGAACATTTATTAAAACTGGGGACAGAAAAACAAGAAAGGGCTTAGTATAGAAGCAGCACCAGGAGAGCCTAGGCTGGGCTGCCCTAGCTCTCTGGGAAGTCAGAGAAAAGGAAGCCTTGGAGTCAGGTTCAGGGGACTAGCTCTTGAACTAGCCCACCAGGTCCTTTGTCCTGAGGCTTTTATTTCTTTTCTGAAGGCGGGAATCTTAAGGGAGGTCTCAGGGGAGTGTCGTCATAGAATATTCATCAGCTTTTCTGGTGTGCTCTTTCAGGGTCCTGGTCTCCACTGATTGGTCAGTGCCAGGGTCATTAGTCAATGTAACTGGTCCTGAGGCAGCCTGGCCGGTGACACTCGTCTGGTGGCTTCACCGTTTACCTGGGCCTGGAGCAGAAATACAACTGAGGCCTAGATGTTATCGTCAAGGGATCTAAACAGCATGACCAGCAATATGCTGGGGGAGGATAAGTTACCCTGGGGACAAGGTTCTTGTTTTCCCAGTTTCGCCCCTTGCTAGGAATGTGGGCTTCCTGCCTTGGTGAGTCTCTGTACCTGACCCATCTAACACAAACTATTTACTCTCAAGTATCCTTGGTTTAGGGAAGATAAGATTTACTAGGTGGCTGCAAACTGCTGTTTAACAATGTCTCAGTTTCCCTATTCCACCTTGTTCTGGCTCACTGGCTTGTCTCAAGGAAACCACAAAGAGGTCACGGTGAGAAAGAGAAAGAGAGCGAGAGGGAGAGAGAATGGACTGGAGCTCTGCCTTTATTGGAGTCCAAGGGCAGGAGGGATAGGGTTTTGCAGATTTGTCCTCCCTTGGTGAATTTAAAGCATAAGAGTTGGGACTAGAGCAGGGGAAGAAAAGCAGGATCACTCCTGAGGTAGTTATCTAGGCTACTCAGGGTTTTCTAAAAGGGGAACTTCATGGGTGGGGACAACCTAGGTGCTTATTGAATAGCTGCATCATACAATTGGCAATATGTTTATTCCACACGGTTATCTTTGAAGTGATGTCTCATAAATCAAAAGCTTAATGTCAGTCACTTACACGACAAACATGCTACTCTGGTTTTACCTTCTTTCCCGGTTTAACTGCCTAATTCAAAAACTTTTTCTTATTTATTGATTTGAGAGAGAGAAAAGCATGATCCCCCACTCCCCCCATGAACCTTGGCGGGTCCAGACGATGCTCTAACCAGCTGAGCTACTGAGCGACCCGATTCCTTTTCTTAAGAACCAAATGAGAGGGGATGGGGAAGGGATGGGGTGCAAGGCTCAAGGCTGGCAAGGATCAAAGACTGAAATGGGGCCAGGCTCCTTATTACAAATGGCGCGGCCGCGTTTAAGTGAGTTTCTAAACAAGGGTCGGAGTTCCGTGAGCGGCCTCACACCTAAGCCAACCCCTTGACCCCCACTGGACGTAGGACCCTCCTGTTCGGCTGGGCCTGGCCGGGCTGCCCTCGCGCTCCGCTCTTGCTTGCACCCCTTGGAAACTCGGTCAGGAATTCCCTGCGCAAGTCGGTGACCCCGCATTCACAAACCGCTCGGCGGAAACAACGGAGGTCGTCCGGGCGCGAAAATCTCCAGCTTTAAGCGCAATGAAAGGGGAGAGGTCAGGCCCCCGCGTCCCAGCCGGGGCTTGTTTCGCTGAGCCACGCGTCTGCCGTCGGCTGTCACTCAGGAACAAGGGGGCGTGGCCTCGCGAACCGTCCAGTTAGGGGCGCCGCCGGGGCAGGTGGGTGGGGCAACGCTGAGAGAGGTCCTGGACTTGCCGCTGCTCCGGCGGCGCTGGGGTCGCGCTCGCGGCTCCCTCGGGGTCCCTGGTTGCTCTGCTGCGCGGTCTGTCGCACTGTAATCGGGCTGTAATCGGGTTGTGGGAGTCCCGCAGGCAGGACTCAGGGACACCCAAGAAACAGAAATGGTGAGTGCCGCTGGGGTGCAGAGATGGGCACCAGAGGCTGGTTGGAACCGGTTGGAATCGGCTCTGGCGGGACGGCCTCTCGCGGTCCCTCTGGAGTCTGCGGACCCGAGTCCACTGCGGTCCCCCCCGGCTCGCAGGGTAGGGGCGGGGCTGGCAGCCGACCCCCGCGTCCTGTCCCGTGAGGCGCGGCGACTTCAGCCCCGCCCCGGAGCCCCTCGGGGCAGCTCTGCGCCTGCTGCCCCGCGTCTCCCCAGATTGGCGCAGTGACCAGGGGGAGGGTCGTCAGGGGGCAGCGGTGACTCCGTCTCCCGGGCTCGTGCGTCTGTGAGACCCCCAGTCCCTCCTTTCTCCCCAGAGGGCCCGTTTTCTCCCGAGTTTTCCAAACCTTTCGGTGCCCCTAGCCTGTCTCTTCCTGGGGCTGGCAACACCCCTGAATTTCCACGTCCCTCCTTGAATTCCGAAGCCAACTTCCCCTCTGCGATCCACAACATCTTTATCAACTGTTCGTCCTCCGTGGTTCATTTTAAACAGACCCAATGTCTTGTTTATTATTTTTCCACAGAGTCATGGACGGCTCGTGTGTGTGTGTGTGTGTGTGTGTGTGTGTGTGTGTGTGTGTGTGTGTGTGTGTTTTAGAGATTTATATTTTGCTTGGCTATTTTACATGAGAGGAAAGGCTAGAATGACTACCTGGACCTCTGCTGCTTGAAATCCTTGCACCCCTCCCGGAGGCTCTTCCCTTGGTGTTTTGTCCTGTGTGCCCGCTTCTCCCTGGGTTTGTCACCTTGCAAAGATTTACTAACTTATTTCAGTGTCCGTTTTTCAATAGGGGTAAAATGTATTTAATCAATAGAGCTTGGAAGACTATAAAATAGTTCCAAACAGGCAAAAAACAAACAAACAGGTGAATTTTAGAAAAAATAAAATGTTCTGTGATTACATTTTAATTTTGGATAGAATTCTTCTTTCACTCTTCCCCTGAGCCTGTGCAGTGAATGAGTGAGATCAGTTTTTTAGTTTGGGGTGTTTTCAAATCACATTGCAGAGTTTCAACTTGCAGAGCAGACATGTTCAAGTATGATTAATTAATTGCAAACCGGTTTCTTTTTCTAGAACTATAGTTAAATGACATGCTTTTTTGAATAGAATAGATATTTGCAGTTTCCTAGTTGAACTGGTAAAAGACTCTTACAGTTTTCTTCCTTTTTCTATAAATGATGGGTTTAAGTGATTTTGCTGGATTGTTCAAACACTGAGTTTGTGTCTTTTGCAATATGAACAATGGTCCAAAGCAACTCCAGTTTGGAGCAGAGGCCGGTGGTCAGTGACCCAAGCTAAGGCCCCCTTGAGCCTGCAAAGAGAAGTACTTGAAGGCCCAGTTCCTGGGGAGTCTCCCAGTGCTGGTGTCTTACCTGCTCACACCCACCAGGGAAGGAGCCTTTATACTGAGAGAAGCTATTCTGGAAAGCTGGGGATGCATCTGCACAGGAGGGGGAGGAGGGATGATGCCCCTTTGGTTGTGGTTTCTTGGGCCTAGACATTTTTAGATCTTATGTTTGAGTTTTCCATCCGCAGTGTAGGTGCACTCAAATTTGTGCACATTGAAATCTACAATAATCGGGGGTTCTGTCTCATGGACAAAGCATTTATGAATTGGGGAGATCATTTGGGTTAGAAGTTAAGCTTAATCAGGCTTAGAGGTTCCTCACTTGTGAGAATGGAAGCCTGGAGGAGGGAGATACTGTGCTCACAGGAAAGGGTAAGATGTGTGGAGCTCCCACAGTTCATTCCTAGGGCTGCTCAGGTGTCCCTCCCTTCCTGCCCTAGGGACTGACCCACTCCAGTGATTCTTTCTCAAGCAAGCGTACCTAGACCTTAAGTTTTCGATTATGTTCAACTTTCTGAATGTGGGGTGTTTTTTTCCCTAACCATAGAGAAGCAGACTACTTATCAGTTTTGATTCCAGTATCTGTGTTTAATTCCTTTGGATTTCTTTATCCATTGAGTATTGATTGCAACCCTTTGATTCTAGTTTCCATTAGCATTTGAGCTTTTAAAATATAACTTGGTTGAGAGATGCCATGTGAATAAGATAACTGTGGGAATAAACAGAATAAATAGAACGTTGGTTTCATTCAGGCCAGAGAACCTGAAGATGTCAGATGAACATTTTGAAGTTCTCCAGTGCTTTTTCCATTTTTAGGTCATTTTTTGTGTGCTCAGATCCCTATGGAACTTTGACAGTGAAAAGGGTAAAGTCTTCCTAAGGAAAATGAACTCCTGTTTTAATGAATGTGAGGGAAATTTTCAAATTTTTATTTTTATTCATAAGAGAAAAACACCTCTTATGTAAACATTTGAAATTTCTAGTAAGTTTCAGGGCTTAATTGCAAACCCCTAATGTGCTTTAATATGTTACTCATGCCTGAAAATATCTGCAGTGTGAAATATAGCAGAGAGAAAACTATCATAATGCTTTTTTTTCCTGTTAGTTAGAAAGGGATTTGTAAATTTATTTTATGTTCTGTACATTTATATCATTTAGTGTTTGAAGGATTAAATCTTGGAGTGGTTTCCTATGTAGAAAAGTTAAAATTTAACACATTTTAAAAGCAAAAGTTAATTTAAAATAATTATCAATCATAGGAAAACATAGTATATATAAATTTCTCTTCCTACTTGAAATAAATAATACATAGGAATGTTTAAAAAATTCCTAAGAGAGGAAACTAACTGAAAAAGATCACTGCCCGCATATCCTGCTCCATTCCTGTGCTCCTCCAGCCACACTCCAGTAACCAGTTTTAATTATGTCTTGCTCATACTGTTAGTGTCTTTATATAAAACAAAGCCAGTATGAATATATAAAACCAAGCCAGGCCTGGCCAGGCATGGCTCCACAATTGAGTGTCAACCTAGGATCCAGGCGATCGCAGTTCGATTCCTGGTCAGGGCACATGCCCAGGTTGCAGGCTCAATCCCCAGTCAAGGGCATGCAGGAGGCAGCCGATCAATGGCTCTCTCATCATTGGTGTTTCTATCTCTCTCTCCCTCTCTCTTCCTCTCTCTGAAATCAATAAAGATATCTTTAAAAAATAAATGAATAAAAGAGTATGATTTAAAAAAACACAAAAAAACCAAGCCAGTATGAATGCATATTTTCCATACTTGTGTTTGTTCCTGTCATGAGTGGTCAGACTCCACATGTTTGATGTTTGACTTGTGAAAACTTAAGCCTCACCCCTCCCTTTTCCCCTTGCCCTTCTTGTCTGTCAGGCTGATAAGAACCTGGAGGCTCCTGCTCTGTGAGCTGCTGCTTGCTGGGGAGCCCCTCCTGTGAACTGTGCTGCCCTATGTTGTTGCATGGTTAACTCCATTGGGCCTGGATTTTATATTCAGAGGACTTTGAGTTGTGAGCAGAGTAAGGCAATGGAGCTGTCCTTACAGTGGTCCTGGGTTGATATCCCTGCTGTGTGTTTAGATTGAAGGTGAGACTGAGGCTGGGTTTGCCCACACATTAGGGGGAGATTTGAGGTGGGGGTATGAGGATGTTTCTACCCTATGAATGAGGTAAGCCCATCAGATGGTCACTCCTTAAAAGAGACAGGGACAGC
This sequence comes from Miniopterus schreibersii, assembly GCF_964146895.1. NCBI lineage: Eukaryota > Metazoa > Chordata > Mammalia > Chiroptera > Miniopteridae > Miniopterus > Miniopterus schreibersii. Next base: position 71,979,191 of record NC_138105.1, on the reverse strand, counting down.
AACCAGGAGGTATCCAGATTCCAGAGGGCTCATCAGGACCCCTAAGTAACTCTGCTACCCCTGCATCTATTGCAACAAAGATCCTGACCCTCGGGGTTATAGTGGACAACACCATCATTTCAGTTTGGCACAGCAAAGGGGTTAGTTCAAACCCTACTTAAGCACAGGGTCCTTAAACTTTATACAGCAACCAATTGTCATGGAGGAGGTCTCTAATCCTGTTAGTGGCCTGATTCCCCCCCCCTCCCCCCCGTGCCTGATTAGTGGTACGGGAAAATGCCTTCCATGCTTGACCGGGTCAGGATCATGACCTGTTCAAGTAACCAGCATGCCATGGGACACAGAGGAGAGGTACTGGTTTATGTCAGGAGGAAAATATCGATTAAGATCAGACAGTCTCGCCCTAGCCGGTTTTGCTCAGTGGTTAGAGCATCAGCCAGTGGACTGAAGGGTCTCGGATTCGATTCCGGTTAAGGGCACATACCTCTCGGTTGCAGGCTCCATCCCTGGTCTGGTCCACTCTGTCTGAAAAGCAATGGAAAACTCAGGTGAGGATTTAAAAAAAAAAAGATCAGATAGTCTCTGAAGGGCTTTGCGAGAAGCAATCTTCCTTCTGGTCCAGGTCTAGTTCTGGTTCTGGTCCAGGTCTAGCTCTGCAGTCCAGCAGTCATGTCATGGTACAGTCTCTCCCCCACAGGAGGAATGACCTTTGTTACTCCAGTCCCTAGAAAGAAGTCATGGTGCCCTCACCATGTGACTCAGTTGATTGAAGTGTCGTTCCTTACAATGAAAGGTTGCAGGTTTGATTCCTGGTCAGGACACATATCTAGGACCTAGGTTACTGGTTCGATTCCAGTCGGGGTGTGTACGGGAGGCAACCCATCTTGCTGGCTCACTTGCTCTCTCTGCCTCTCCCTCTCCCCCTTTCTCTGTCTCTCAAATCAATAGAAGCATGTCCTCGAGTTAGGATAAAAAAAGAAAAAGAAACCATGGTCTGGAGGAGGGCACCCCTCTCCCAGATTCCTTGGTTCTCTGGGCTGTTCTTTGGGATTCACTGAATGCACAGCACTGGGGGGGGGGGGCGGGCACGGACTTTCAGGAGGACAACACAGAAACGTGCAGGATGGAGTGGAGAGTTGCTCCACCTATTCATTCATTTTTTTCCTCCAACCCCTAAATCCTTCAAACCCAAAGATTTTTATTGGCTCATAAATTTTGTTCCAGGTTGTCATATACTCGGAATCATACAATGTGTGGCCTTGTCAGATTAGCTTCTTTCACTTAGCAATGTACTTTTAAGGTTCCTCCTGTTTTCGTGGCTTAATACCCCATTTCTTTATTATCACTGAAAAATACTTCATCACATGGATTTACCACCAATTGTCTGTTTGCCTCTTGAAGGACATCTTGCTTAACTCCAGCTCCTGCCAATTATGAATAAAGTACCTACAAATATTCATGTACAGGTTTTTGTATGAACATCGGGTTTCAATTCATTTAGTTCTATACCAAGGAGTGTGATTGCTGGATCTTACTATACATAGTAAGAGTACATTTGGTATTGAAAATTTCTGTCTCCAATGTAGGCATGCACAATTCCATTCCCACCAGCAATGAATTAGAATTACCTGAAGCTTCACGTCTCCACCAGTATTTGATGTCCTGAGTGTTTTGAATTTCAGCCATATAATAAGGGTATAATGATACCTTGTTCTTTTATTTGCATCTAGAATTTCTCATATGTTATCTTGTGGGTGTTTATTACTTTTGCATTTTACATTTAAATTTATAATGTGTGTGTTTTTGGTTTTCGTTCTTTTTTAATCCTTACCCAAGGACATGTTCATTGATTTTGAGAGAGAGAGAGGGAAACATCGATGTGAGGGAGAAAGAGCAATTGGTTGCCACTCCTGGGGACCAAACCCGCAACCTAAATATGTGTCCTGATCAGGAATCAAACCGTTAGATGTAAGGGATAATGCTCCAACCAACTGAGCAACACTGGCCAGGGCTATGATGTATTGAGTTAATTTTTGTGAAAGGTGTAATATCTGTATCTCCATTTGTTTTTGTGATTGCATGTGTGTTTGTATGTGGATATTCATTATTTCCAGCACAATTTGTTTAAAAGACTTCAGTTTTTCATTGAATTGCCTTTCTTCCTTTGTGAAAGATCAGTTCAGTATATCTGTGTGGGTCTATAGGAAAACAATTGACTTGTGTATCCTTAATCCTTACTATACTCTCATTAGTTCCAGGAGTTATCTTTATTGTTGTGGGCTCTTTCTGGTGTTTCACCTAGACACTCATATCATAAGAACAAGTGGGATGAGTTTAGCTACAGGTTTGCGCATGTTCTTTCTCAAGAAGTGGAAGTTTCCCTCCATTACTAATTTGTTATCATACATGGATGTTCAATTTTATCAAATCGTTTACTTATTTCCCCCTCCTTTACTTTCTAATATTAGTAATTTCTGTCTTCCTTTTCTTAATTATCTTGTCTAGATGTTTACCAATTTTATTATCTTTTCAAAGATGCAACTTTTAAATTTTTTTCTTGCATTGATTTTCCACAATCATATTGATTTTTTTCTTTTCTTTTTCTTTTTTTGTTTTGTTTTTGTTGTTGTTGTTGTTAATCCTCACCCAAGGATATTTTTTCCATTGATTTTTAGAGAGAGTGGAATGGGGACGGAGGGAGAGAGAGAGAAACATCAATGTGAGAGAGACACATTGATTGGTTGCCTCCCTCATGGGCCGGGGATCAAAGCTGCAACCCAGGTACATGCCCTTGACCAGGAACAAAACCCACAACTCTTCAGTGCACAGGCTGACTCTATAACCATGGAGCCACACTGACCAGACGTCTTTTTCTTTTTCTTTATGAGATCGAGTATGGCAGCTCCTAAGTTTAGTGCCAGAACATGGCAGGGCAGCCTCTAGAATGACTTGTGGGGAAAACTTTTTCTCCTAAAATTAGGAAAATGGAAATTTTGTGTTCTTTTAGAGGAAAGCACTGTTCCTTTATGTGTTCTATAACCTTTGGCAAATTTGTTATTAAATTATGTGGACTTAAATGAACTCCCATACAATATACAGCTTTAAGCCTCTTCCTCCAGGACAGCAAGTCCCAGGGTACACTGTTAGGGTTACTGGATAGAACTCCTATGGGCAATTCTCTCACTATATGTTCTAAAAATTTGGCTGGAAGAAGCCCTGAGCTCATGAGTATTGGGATTTTGTACTCTAACTTTTCACACCTTCTTCCTTGTGTCTGAGCTATAAGTTCCAAATAACTTTCTAGCCCTGTTAAATTGAACAGAGAGAGAAAATAACTGGGTCTTGATAAATACTACACAAGTTACAAGCATTGCTTTTCTACAAGCATTTTTACATTCAGCCAGCTGCGCCTGATTACTGGTAAAGGCCCAGAGGACTTTAGGATGACATGGTCAGCTGGCTTTGTTGAAAGTGATTTTCACAGGCCTCCTGGACTCTCATGTTTGGTGATGGGAATAGAACGAAAAGCTTACAGTTCTTCACTATGTTCTATTTATTAAAACTTCATTCAGATTTAAACCTCTACCTCATAGAGTGCTGAAAATGGTGAGTAATAAAGAAGATGAAAGAATTTTTCTCACAAGGAATTGATGGTCTTAAAATGATAATGCTTGTTTCATTTGAATAGCATTTCGTCATTTCCAAACATTCTCTCAACCCTGCCATGGGGGGGGGGGGGGTAATGTGATCCCAGTAACAATATGTAAGTCATTTTCATGTGTTCATGATTATGTTAAATTTATGAAGAAGTGTGGACAAAGAGTAAGTTTCTGATGATCAAGTCATAAGAATAAATGTTTGAAGACAAGAGAATCATATGTAACCTTCCTATAAATGGAGCCTGGAGGTCCAGTGCTATCAGTCTCACACATCCTACTCTACACATATTGGGACGTTTTAGGACTCAGTAGCCTTTGAGGATGTGGCTGTGAACTTCAGTCTTGAAGAGTGGGCTTTACTGGATCCTTCACAGAAGAAACTATACAGAGATGTGATGAGGGAAACCTTCAGGAACCTGGCCTCCATAGGTAAGGATGACAACATTCCTTCATTTGTCAATTAGAGAATATGTGTTTCTTGCTCATCAGCATTGTTCTAAGATGTGTAATGTGGAGAGGGAAGACATTGGTAAATTAACTTGGCATGGTCACAGCTTATCATGAATCTAGAAGTTAATTCTTTTTCTATAATATGATGCTTGGATTCATTTTTCTGGGTCTGCGTTTTAGGAAAAGGATGGGAAGAAAATGACATTGAAAATTACTATCAAAACCAGGGGAGAAAACTACGGTGAGTTGCACAATAGAAAGCAGTGTCTTGTGTTAGAATTGTAGTATGTTATGAAATTTTTAAAAGAAGCAAACAAAACTAATAAACCCTGCTTCAAATGTCTTCTTAGAAAATTTTTACCAAAAATACTTTCTTAAATGTACCATACATGTTCAGTGTTTACAAAATAATTCACTTGGAAACAGTATTAACAATAAACTGTACATATGAATATCACAGCTTGATAATAGCAAGGGTGAAGTCTTCTTAGAGAACACTCAGTATATTTAATTTCAGACAAGAATACCTATACTTTTCCTATAAATCATAATAAATATAATGAATATAAAATCATTAATAAAGAAATCACTAATACTATGCTTCTTTTTTTTACAGAAGTCAAATGGTAAAGAAAGTCTGTGGAAGTAAAGAGGGTAGTCAATGTGAAGAAAACTTCAGCCTTATTTCAAATCACAATCTGAACAAAAAAACCACTGGAGTGAAACCATGTGAATGCAGTGTGTGTGGAAAAGTCTTCATGCATCATTCATCCCTTAATAGACACATCAGCTGTCACACTGGACACAAAGCATATAAATTTCAAAAATATGGAGAGAAGCCATATAAGTGTAAAGAGTGTGGTAGAGCCTTCAGTAATCTCCAGTATTTTGAAAAACATGAAAGAAGTCACAGTGTAGAGAAAGCCTATAAACATAAGAAAAGTAGGAAAGCCTTTACTTGTCCATGTTCACTTCAATTACATGGAATAACTCTCACTGGAGACAAACCCTATGAGTGTAAACTATGTGGTAAAGCCTACACATCTTACAGTTTCTTACAGAAACACAAAAGGATTCATACAGGAGAGAAACCCTATGTATGTAAAATATGTGGTAAAACCTTCCATTGTTTTATTCATGTTCAAGCACATGGAAGAACTCATACTGGAGAGAAACCCTATGAGTGTAAACAATGTGGTAAAGCCCACAGAGATCCCAGTTCCTTGAAAATACATGAAAGAATTCATACTGGAGAGAAACCCTATGAATGTAAACAATGTGGTAAAGCCTACAGAGATCACAGTTCCTTAAAAACTCATGAAAGAATTCATACTGGAGAGAAACCCTATGGATGTAAAATATGTAGCAAAGCCTTCACTTATCCCAGTTCTCTTCAAAAACATAAAAGAACACATACTGGAGAAAAACCTTATAGATGTAAAATATGTGGTAAAGCCTTTAGTTCTTCCAGTCAGGTTCAAGTACATGGAAGAACTCACACTGGAGAGAAACCCTATGAATGTAAAATATGTAGTAAAGCCTTCAGTTCTTCCAGTTATGTTCAAATACATGAAAGAACTCACACTGGAGAGAAACCTTATGAATGTAAAATATGTAGCAAAGCATTCACTTATCCCACTTCTCTTCAAAAGCATAAAAGAACACATACTGGAGAGAAACCTTATGAATGTAAACAATGTAATAAATTCTTCAAATTTTACAGTTCATTACACATACACAAAAAAACTCACACAGGAGAGAAACCCTGTGAATGTAAGCAATGTGGTAAAGCTTTCAGAGATCACAGTTATCTTCAAAAACATGAAAGAACACATACTGGAGAGAAACCCCATGAGTGTAAGCAATGTAGTAAAGCCTTCAGAGATCACAGTTCTCTTCAAAAACATGAAAGAACACATACTAGAGAGAAACCCTATGAATGTAAGCAATGTGGTGTAGCTTTCAGTTTTCACACGGATTTCCAAATACATAAAGGAACTCACACTGCAGAGACACTATGAATGTAAGATGTGTGATGATGCATTCAGGTATCCCAGTGATCTTGGAATACATGAAAGAACTCACACTGGTGAAAAACCCTATGAATGTTAGCAATGAAGGTAAAACCTACAAAGGTCACAGTTCCTTAAAAACATGTGAAAGAACTCATACTGGAGAGAAATCTTGTGGATATAAAGAGCATGGGGAAGCCCACAGACATAGCAGTACCTTTCAGAGAGGTACAAAATGACAGTCTAGAGAAAAACTCTGTGAATATAAGTAATTTGGAAAAGCCTTCAGATATTGACAAGTTTTAAACCCATGAAAGGAATAACCTGGAGAGAAATCATATGCATTAAAAAATGTAGTAAAGCATTCAGTTGTCTTGGTTATCTTTGAAAACATGAAAGAAAGCTCACTGGAGAGAAACCCTTTGAATGTACACCATGTGGTAAAGCCTACAGAGATCACAGTTCCCTCAAAACATGTGAAAGAACTCACGCTGGAGAGAAAGTCCATGAATGTAAGAAATATAGAAAAGCCTTCATTGATCACAATCTTTAGAAAATGCATGACAAGGCACACTGGAGAAAAACTATATAAAAGTGCAGAATGTGGGAAAGGCTTCAATTATTCCATTTCCTATCAAAAGTACAAAAGGACTCACTGGATAAAACCCCTTGAATGTAAACAATGGGAAATGCTTGAATTGACCCACATTTTTACATATGAAAACTCCCATGTTAGACAAATAGAAATGTTAGTAACATGAGAAAGCTTGGTAGAAATTAATCTATGCATAATGTGCCAGAAAATTTTCAACATGAAAGAGCTCTTATTAAAGTTGTAGATATACTGTGCTTTTAAACATTTTTTAAAGTGCATCATTGGAGTATGGATTTCTACTAATTACTTTCAGAAATGAATAGTCAGGTGTGATAACTCTGAGAGATATATTTTTTCCCAACAATAACACATAAGATTAATGGGTAGTAGTTTTCCTTTTTAATTAAATATTTAATATTTTCTCACCATTTTGAAGCCTGGTAGATCCATGGTGAATTGAAGTGTATTTCTTATATACAGGTAGGTTAAAATTTTTATAATGTATTTTATTTGTTCAGTATTGGGGGTCAGTATGTTTTCAATTATGTTTGCTTGTATGTGTATTTTTTTTGTCAAATGAACTCTTCCATAGGTGTTTCATAAAAATACTTTATGAACTGTTTTCTCAGCTGTTGTATGCTATCAAATACTGAGCTTTTCATTTCCTGAGAAGGTATGTTAAAAATGTCCCGTTATAATTATGGATTTTCAAATAAATTTTGCAAATCTCTTTATATAATGATCAACTAAAAAAATAGTATCAGCTAGGTGTTTTGTCACCAAAAAGGATTCATTCAGGAAAAAGAAAAGGTTGCAACCCAGTGCGTGCAGACATGGCAAGCCACATGCACATTCTGGCCTGTGTGCCAAGACAGGAGTATTTATGGACGTTAAAAGAACAAGGTGTTAGAACCATAGAGCTATAGGTTTTTGAGTGTAAGGTTTGCACGGTTACATACAGTGCAAGAAATCCATAAGCCCTAGCTCCTTCCATGGACCCTACTGACTGAATATGTTTTCTTCAAGTTTCAGTAGGTCTTTATCACAATCATTATACTTTATGGGTCAATTTTATCATGTGCATTTAAGTTCAGGTAATTTTTCCTCAGGCACATTTGGTTTATTCTTTTATAGTTAAAACTCTTGTCATGTTACCGAGCAAGGGCTCACTTCTTTACCATAGAAGTGAGTATTTGCAAAGAAGCCAATACTATGGCACTGGCCTTTGAGAAAAGAAAAGGTTTTTTATTGCACAGTTGGCCAGCAAGGAGACAGAACGCAAGGGTCAAATCTATCTCTTCAACAGAGTTGGTTTTTTAAAAAGATTCTTTATTGAGTTTTAGAGAGAGAGAAAGGGAGAGGGAAAGAGAAATAATAATGTGAGAACCAAACATCCATCAGCTGCTTCCTGCACACCCCCTATTGGGGATCAAGCCACCTACTTGCCATCAGACTTTGCCTGCAATGCCTGTAGGTTTGGATGAATTCCTCTCTTGAGGTCTCCAACATATCCTGAGGTCCTTTCTTTGCATCTCCCAACAAGCAGCCTTTATTCCTCACCTGGAATGACTGCTGAGAGTGATATAAGCAAGGTACTAGGCTGTTTTTCCCAAGGGGCGTTTATTGCCTTCCAAGGTCAATCTTAATTCCTTAAGGCTATCTCGTGATATCTGAGTCTATGCATGTCTCTGTCAAACATGACATTTTAGTCAAAAACTTAGTAATAAAGCCAGGCTAAAATTGCATTCTGTTATAAAGATAACAGATTCCTATTGAATTTATGCAAATAACCATTTGCCATGAAAATAAAAATACTCATTAAGAGTTTCCAAATTCTGGAGGGATCAGGTAGGGAGAAAATGATAAATGTTTCAATTCTGCTTACAAAGGTGTAATTTACCAAACTGCTCTAAGTTATAGGTAGTTTAAGAGAAACAAGTTTCCTTATATATAAAAAATAAAAGATTTAAAAAGCAATATTTCAAACAAAAATCATAAAAATTATTATTATCCTCAGTTCATTCAGTCTTACATAATCAATTCTTATTTATCTTGATCATTTGTAAGCATTTCCACAAATCCAGTTATTCCTTAAAGTTTTATAAATCTTTATCCAATTTAAAGGTATGATCTGAAAGTTTATTCTCAGAGACCTGTATTTTAGAAGAAGTCAGAGTCCTCTCCATTGATCTTTCTGAAGATGAAACATTTGTCAAAGCATCAGAGTAAAACAATGACTGTCTGTAAATGACAAAAAAAACTCAAAATGAAACAGTTATAGATTTGATTGTAATTCAGTTGACAAAGAAATTTGCCTTTCTCTGTAACGTTGTATTTTTAAGATAACTACTATTACAAAAGAAAATATATCAGGACTTTGTAGATGATTGGGGATTTTTATATAATCTTGAGAACATTTATTTTAGTAATAAGAATATATGTAGCCCTGGCCAGTTTGGCTTAGTGGTTAGAGCGTCAGCCCGAGGACTGAAGGGTCTCAGGTTTGATTTAGGCCAGGGGCACATATCCAGGTTGCAGGCTCAATCCCAGGCCCAGTTGCAGCACGTATGGAAGGCAACCAATCGATGTGTCTCTCGGGTCAATGTTTCTCTCTCTCTCCCCCCACTCTCTCTGAAAAGCAATGGAAAATATGTCCTCAGGTGAAGATTTAAAAAAAGCATATATGTATACAAATAAAACACAATTTATTTGACAAATCTTACCATGTAATTTTAGTATATCAAATAGACCTAGTTAGTTTAAAATTTCTCTTTTATAAGAATAGAACACATTTTTGAGGCATTTCAGGGGCCTGCTGTAATAACCCAGAGCCATTTCCAGGTTAAGAAAAAGTTTCCTTCTAAAGCCTGAACCTTGAGGAGTTTGTCAAACATACCTGACCAAAAAGATGATGTTAAATTATCCACTTATCCAAAGTGTCAGTAAGAGATATCAAACATAATCATAGGTTACCTATTGTTAGCAAAACTTTAGTTCTTAGGATTGAAAAGATTATGTTCTTGAGTAATCAAGTTCCTGATTAAGAAAATGTAAAACACAGGAAACTATTTTAATAAAACACAGAATCTTTGCTTTCTAAGCAGGATACTTTTCATATCTGGAAAGAATAATATAGGAAAACTGTCCTCTTAACAGTGAAAAAAACTGAGTCTGTATCAGCTTACTTTTGATACTGAAATTAACTTACTTTATTAAATTCATTCCAATCTTATTCTGCTTAACCGTATATAAAATTTCCTGTCTCAAGATTTCTTTTCATAAACATTCTATAACTTTCCTTGTCCAGCTTAGCCTGTCTCTTTTTGCTTATCTAGAAGTGTACAGCTTAAACAAACCACTTTCTTTTAATTTTCTTAAGATGTATTTGCAGCCCAGAGTGACTCAGTTGGTTGAGATCGTCCTGCGCTCCGAAAGGTTGCCATAGAATAACCTTCCAAAGTCACCAGGTCCAAGTCCACTGGGGATTGCAGGCTAAACACCCCTGAGTTATGAAAAGTTAAGGGAGGTATGAAAAGCCCTGATCTCCCAGCACCTGCCTACTAGGCCCTCATTATGTTAAACCAATGTAACTATAGAATATGCATAAACCCTTCCTCCTTTAAATGTAACCCAAAAACCTCAGTGAGAGAGAGAGATTTGAGCCTTGCCTCCTGTCTCTATGCTGGCCAAATATGCAACAAAAAGCCTTTTCTTTTCTCAGGAGTTCATTCCATAGTATTGGCTTCTATTCACGTAAGGCAGTGAGCCCTTGCTCAGTAACAATTTTGGCAACTTCAAAGGGACTCGGGTCTTGTGACCACCTGCCTGAGACTCTGTAGCCCCCCACTAGGTGTGGCTTTATTCACAGTAAAGATTCACTATAGAGATAAAGATATAGGCATGCTTCATCTTCATTTATACAGTTGTTACAAATGTGTGTATAAAACGTGGTCATGAGTTTGGATATCGTTTTCTGGAATTTGAGACTTCCCATTGATCTTATTTTATTATTATTATTTTTTAATCCCCACCCAAGGATATGTATTTTTATTGATTTTAGAGAGAGGAAGGGAGAGAAAAAGAGAAACATCAGTTGGTTGCCTCCTGTATGCACCCCAACTGGGGATCAAACCTACAGCCTGGGGATGTGCCCTGACCCGGAGTCAAACGTTTCCATGTACAGGATGATGCTCCAACCAACTGAGCCACACCGGCCAAGGCCCTATTGATTTTCACCACAGGTATTTGTGGTGTCTTATGTGTTTAATGTCATTTGAGAGGATTTACCTTTAAATATTTATAATATGTTATTTGGCATTTTCATATTGTGCACACTGAGTGACACAATGTATACACCATTACACCATGGAGTCCTCCCAATTGGAGAGTTATGTTCACCTGCACCATTCTAGCCCATCCTATGTTTACTTTATGCCTAAGGTGATATCATGCTATCTACTGTGATTCCCCCAGTGGAAACAGCACAAAGAGGTGTGGATATGTAAAGGCAATCATCCAAGGAATACTTGGGGTGACTTTCAGGGAGAGGGTTTCATTATTATTTTTTTAATTCTCACCCAAGAATATTTCTTCCATTGCTTTTCAGAGAGAGTGGAGCATGGGGGGGGGGGGGAGAAACAGAGAAACATCGATGTGAGAGAGAGACCTTGATTGGCCGCCTCCTGCACACTCTCAGACTGGGCTGGGGATTGAGCCTGCAACCAAGGTACGTGCCCTTGGCTGGAATCAAACCCAGGACCCTTTAGTCCCTGGGGCAACACTCTAACCACTGAGCAAAACAGCTAGGGTGAGAGGGTATTATTTTGAGTAATATCGTTATTGAATGTAACTGGAGAGATGAAAATTTTAAGTCTTTTTCTTACATAAGTGGCTAGAAGCCTGTGTTTCAATGATCCACACAGCTCCACAGCCCATTTTGCTGTTCACAGGATTTTTTCTTATGTACTTACACTTCCAAGACATTTTCTGGGAGGCTGGAAAAATGCATGTAACAGCTTCAGGTTTTATTAAAGAGCAAAGGAAATTAAATCTTTTTTCATGTTTTTTAGAATTAAGTAACGTTATGGAGAGATATTGCTCAAATGGGCATCACAAGAGTATTCTCCTGGGTGATGGTATGTTTTCCACCTGTTGACGGAAAATTAATAGAAATGAATAACACCTGGTTTCACATGCTAGGAGGATATTAAGCTCTCCCCAAACCTTAATTTTTATGTGTGCAACACTTCTCTCCAACTGCGGGATCTTCTTGGAAAGAATTAAAGGTCTGTGGGGAAGAATTCAGTCCCCACCAGGCCTTTCTTGTAGCCCTGTCCTAAGTGAGAAATTAAGGGGGAACACCCTCTAGGGTTGCACTGCCTTGATTTCATGCACATAACTAGGAGTAAAGCAAGAGGGCTCCCAGAATCTGTCCTGGAGTTTAAATCAGTCTCCTTGGATAGATCTCTGGATGTTCTGTGGTTCTGAAACATAAAGGTACATCTGATATGGGCTCATCCTGGGCACACCTTGTCATGTGTGTCAGCCTCGTTTCCTTCCATCACCTCCACAGATCATTTCCAGCTCTTAGCTTTTCAACTCTAACCTACTTGTGCCTGCTTACTTGGAAACTTCTTTAGAAATCCTAGCATATCCCACTGTGGAAAATTTCTCTGAGCAGGAGGCTGTGAGTTGAAAGGGTGACAGAAGCAGTTGGCAGAACCTGTGTCATGGGCCCATTCTATTACCCACGGCATTCACAGCTATTACATATTTATGATATCTGCTTGTTTACTTTTACATTATACTTAAAATTTTACTGACATTGAATGGGGGAACAAATTGCTCAAGAACTTGTCCAAGTACCTGTCACTCCCTTATCATCTCCTCCTACACCCCTTTATTATAGTGGCTTTAGCAGCCTCCTGTTATGCATCCCATGTCTCTAAACCCATGGTGGATGAAACCACAAAAGGCATTCTGGTACCAGAAACTGTTTTACTCAGCTAGTGCTGCCCACAATTAGAGAAATGCTGCTGGCAACCAACAGAGTCCTTTTGTAGGTGGAGCCCCTTTCAGGGCCTAAGGTGCTGACCCTCCATAGCCAACTTCCCATTCTGCTCTGGGTCATAAATTCAGATGCCTCAGGCTTGCTAACTAGAGACTCCTCATTGAAAAGGTATTGGTAATTTCAGGATAAAGCAAAAATGGGCCCCTCTGGCCCGGGTCGGTGCAACCTATGATCCAGGGGATTGTGGTTCAATTCCCAGTCAGGGCACATGCCCACGTTGCAGGTTCAGTCCCCAGTGGGGGGGGCGTGCAGGAGGCAACCGATCAATCACTCTCTCATCACTGATGTTTCTCTCTCTCTCTCTCTCTCTCTCTCTCTCTTCCTCTCTCTGAAATCAACAAAGATATATTTTTTAAAAAACAAAAAAAAACTGGCCCCTCTGAGATATCCGAGGAGGAAATGTGTTCCCTCACATTAATGCAACCCATTCAGGAGGAGGTCACCTCTTTTCTAGACATATTGGCCTCCCTGGGAGTCACTAGGTATCACACGAGTGACGAGGGAGTTCATATACTTGATAGACAGTGTACTGCTACCACACCTGGTGGAGTCCACTGCAGAGATGCTGTGTTTTGTCCCTATTCAGCGTTTTTCAACCCTTTTCATCTCATGGCACACATAAACTAATTACTAAAATTCTGCAGCACACCAAAGGTAGAAACAAACCAAATATCCATTCGGGATAAATAGATAAGCAAAATATGTTTTGTCCATGTAAGTGCACATCATTAGACCATAAAAACAAATAAAGTATCCATACATGCTACAACATGGATGTTCCTTGAAAAATTATGCTAAGTGATTGAAATCAGTTGCAAAGATAGTATATGATTCTATTCATATGTAAATCTAGAAAAGGAAATCTATAGACAATAAACTTAGAGGTTGCCTAGGACTGTGGCTTGGAGTTAGAAGATGAGAAGAGAGGGAAATGATAGCTGAAGCACACAGGGATTTCGTTTTGAGGTGACAAAAAAAAATGTTCAAAAACTGTGGTGCTGATTGCAGTTATCTTCGAATATACTGAAAACCAACAAACTGTTCCCATTAAAGGGATGCACTGTATAGTATGTGTGTCCTATCTCAAAAAAAGCTTTCAAATAAATAAATGTATTCAGAGTTTTGAATCAGTGTGTTAATACGTTGAGTTTTCAGCCACCTCCCACATTTCCAGAACCTTTTTTTTTTTCTTATATTGGTGATAATAGAAATTCCGTTGCCTTGGGGACATCACAGCCATTTACATTTCAAAATCTCTGGGCACACACTCCAAAACTATCTAAAATAAAATTCCTCATACTTTAAAATGTACGCCTGAAAGTTTTTTTGAACCCATCTTACAATTTGTGGTCGGTCGGGCCTGGGCTTCGAGGTTCCAACTTCCCAGCAGAAGCAAGACCTGGGGCTGCCACGCTCCTCTTCCACGTGTGTGGAGGTGACGAAGGGACAGGTAGAAGCCTCAACGCCGTCGACAAAGATCGAAATGGAGGCAGAAACTTTATCGCATTTGGTGAGGTCACTTTTAAATGGGTTTGTAAACGAGGATCACAGTTCCATGGGTGGCCTCCCAGCCTATGTCAACCCCTGACCCAGGGAGGACACCCCTCTTACCCAGGACAAGGGCGTCGCTCCATCTGGAAACTGGCTCTGGAATTCCCTGCCCACACCTGGGTCCCGCGTTCAGGAAGACACCACCGTCCCTCTAGGGTGGGGGAACAGGTTTTATTTAAAAGCAAACGCCCCTCGAGGGGACAGGTCCCGCCCACCCCGAGAAGCTGGCTTTGCTCTGCCAGCTGACCACCTCCCGGTCGTCGCTCAGGAAACCGGGGGGCGGGTCCTTGCAAACTGTCCAATCAGGGGCGCAGCAGCAGAGCACGCTCGTGCAACCGCGGAGACGCTCCCGGCGGCGCTCGGCGTCGTGTCTCACGTGCGGTTAACGGTCCAGGTGTCTCTGCTACAGCATCAGTTCACCTTGACCTGCTTCCGCCGCGGAGCCTAAGGGATGATGCCCGGGGTCCCCAGAAGCCGGGAGATGGTGAGTGTGCGGGGCCGGGTGTCCCTGGACGGGGACGAGGGGCTGGTTGGACCCGGCTATGGCGAGACCCGGCCTCCCCGCGGTCGAGTCCAAAGTCTGCGGACCCGAGTCTCCCGGGGCTCGGCCAGGACCTCAGTCCCGTCCGGCACGAAGCGGGGGGCTGGGCCGGCAGCCGGGACCCCGGCGTCCCGTCCCGTCACTGCACGGCGACTTCGGCCCCGGAGACACTCTCCACAGCTCTGCGCCCGCAGCCCCGCGTCTCCCCAGATGGTGCGGCGACCATGGCGAAGGTCACCGGGGGACAGTCGTGACTCGGCCTGTGGGGTTTGTGCATGAGAAGGGCTGTAGTCTGTAGGGTCCCCAGCCCCTCCTTTCTCCTCAGGGGCACCCGTTTTCTCCTCAGTTTTCCAGACTTTTGGGAAGCAGGGTCTCATATCCAGGACCCTGCCCCGCCCCCGCCTGTTTCTTCCTCGAGGGGCAATCCATTTCTGAAGTTCCAGATTCTTCCTCGCGTTCCTGAACGCCAGTTTGGCCTATCCGCTTCGTGGCGTCATTCTTAAGTATTTGTTTATCATTTTTCCACAGAGCCATGGATGGCTCTTTTTAAAGATTTTTTTTTTTACCCTCTGTGGATATTTTACTTGAGAGTAAGGCCAAGAATAACCACCTGGAATCCGTTGTATGAAACCCCTGTTCCTCTCCCCCAGGACCTTCCCTGGGCACAGACTTCCTTTGGAAAGTCCTTTATGTGGAGGATCTTCTTCGGAAACTTTCCTGGGTGTTTTGTCCCGTGAACACAGCCCCTCCCTGCGTCTCTCACCTGAAAAGACTTAACTTATGTATGTTTTGGTTTTCAATAAGGGTATATTTCATCAGTAGAGTTTGAAAGACA
Organism: Miniopterus schreibersii; assembly: GCF_964146895.1. NCBI lineage: Eukaryota > Metazoa > Chordata > Mammalia > Chiroptera > Miniopteridae > Miniopterus > Miniopterus schreibersii. The sequence goes on along the minus strand of NC_138105.1, from coordinate 71,963,478 downwards.
ACATAAAATAGTTTCAAACAGGCAAGAAAGAGGTGAGTTTCAGAAAAAAAAAAATTTCAGTATTACTTTCCATTTGCATAGAATTCTTCTTTTACTCTGTTTTCCCCTGTAGTCAATTCCCAAGGTCTGTGTTTTACTTTGGGTGTTTCCAAATAAAATTCCAGGTTTAGACTTGCAGAGCAGAAGTGTTCAAGTGTGAGGAATTATTTACAAGCCAATTAGTTTTTATCTAAATAGAAATAACTGACATCTTTTTCTGAAATGAATACATATTAGGGGTTTTCTAATTGAACTATTAAAAGACACTTTTTCTTCCTTTCCCCATAAACGCTGGGATTATGTGGGTTTGGTGGATTATTCAAATACTGGATTTATTTGTGTTCCAAAGCAACTCCAGTGCTGTGTAGAGACCTGAGGGCAGTGTATCTAAGGCCCCCTTGAGCCTGCAAAGGGAAGTACTTGAAGACGCAGTTTCCTGGAGAGCCTCCCCTACAGGTGTCCTACCTGCTCACGCCCACATGGAAAGAGCCTTTACACTGAGAAGCTACAGCCCTGGAAAGCTGGGGCTGCAGGTACACATGGGGGAGGGGATGATGCCCCTTCTGAGGTTTTCACTGTAGTTCCCCTGGGCCTGTTTCTAGGCATAGGTTGGAGTTTTGTATCCATAGTGCAGGTGCATTCAGTGTAATTAGTGCACATTGAGAAAATCTGAAAGTCAAGGGTTCTGTGCCCTGTGTTAGGGTCCATGAATTTGTGAGTTAATTTGGGTCAGAACCTGACACTGAATCCAGCTGAGCATTTCCTCACAGTGAGCTGAGGCCTGAGAGAGGGAGCATTTCCATTGTTACCAGGGGGGGATGTTGGGGCTCCCAGACTTCATTCCTGGGACTGCTCAGTGGTCCCTCTCCTCCTTCCCCAGGGGCTGTTCCACTCCAGGGGTTCTGTGTCAACCTGGAGAGTCCAGAATGTGGTACCTTCTGAACGTGGCTTTCCTTCTGTCCTGAGCATCTGATACCAGTGCTTGTGTTTCTTTACTTTGCATCCTTTATCCATTGAATAGTGCAGCCCATTGACTAGTTTCCCTGAGCACTTGGTAATTTTATTCCCTGTGTCCAAAATAACATTTTTAGTGTCTTGGGCTTAAAAATGTAAATTGATTAAGAGATATGATGGTACTGAGGCAAAGTAATTGTGGAACTAAATAGAGTTTTTGTTCCTTTTAGGTAAGAGAACTTCAAGATGAATGTATTTAAGCTCTCAGGTCAATTTTTCATTTTTACATCAGTGTTTGTATGTGCAGGTCCCTGGGGAACATTGAAATTTAAAAGGCTAAAGCAACTGAATTTCTATTTTAAGCGATGTGAAGTAAACTAATCAAAGTTTATATTATATGTCTCTGAAAATCCTATTACATTTAAGGAGCTACATCCAAATGCCTATTGCATCATAATATACTACTTATTCCTGAAAATACACCCATGTGAGATATAGGGGAGGGACAAACTGGGATGCAGCTTGTCCTTTTAGTTAGCAAGATATTTGAAAATTTCATTTTGTATGGTTACACTTTTGTAATCCTTAGTGTTTAAAGGAATTAAATCTTAGAAGGGGTTCCTCTGTACAAATGTTAAAATTTTAAAAAGGCTAGTATAACAGGGTTGTATAACTTTCTCTGTTTATTTTTAACAAATCTGTAAGATAGAAAAAGTCTAACTTAAGAAGAATCACGGAGCAAACCATTCAAAGTTGAACACCTGGTACTGCTCATTTGACAATCAGCTGACGTTTGAAGTTAGTTTAAAAAAAAAGACATACTGCCCACAAATCCTGGGCCCTCCAGTGCTGCTACTCTGGCCACCTCCAAATACACAGTTTTGATCATTTCTTGAGCTCCTGTTAGCAATTCTTTATATAAAAACAAGTCATCACAAATGCATATTGTTCTTGCCCATGTTTGTCCTTATAATGAGCAGTCAGGCTCTGAATTGTTTGATATTTACTGACAGTTTAAACCTCCTTGCTCCCTCCCTTGTGTCCACACCTGGAAAGGCTGATGAGAAAGTCCAGGCCTCTGTTCTCTGGCACTGGCTTCAGATTCCAACCCCACAAGCCCCTGTCTGTGTGCAGAACTCTTGCCCTGGCCCCTCCCCTGACAAAGATTCTTTTCTTGAACAATTTTAGTCAGGCTCCTGAACTTTCTCCCAGGCCTATCTTTGCACTTCCTTATAAAACCCAGTTTTTGCAGGAACCCTGCTAAGTTGGGTGAACCAGAATCCCCCACCCTCCTATCTGACCAGGTTCCTCCTCCTCCATCAGGTGATGTCTGATCACCCTGGCCTGTCTGCAGTAAGAATCCTGTTTGGTCGGTTTAGCCAGGACACTCTCAACCCTGATTCTTTTTTTAGTAATTTTCCATCCACTGCACACCACCCTATTCTCTGGCTGTGAATTCCCACTTGGCCATGCTATACTCAGAATTGAGCCTAATCTCATTTCTCACCTATTGTGAAATCCACTATGATGGTCTGTATACCTGTTGGCAAGGGTTCTGAATTAATCCTGCTTTACCATCTTTGACAGATGTTATTGAATATTTTTTCTTTAACACCTCCAGCTACAATAAAATACCAAGCCAGTCTCCTTTCCTTGATCTCTCAAGCCATTTCAGAGCTTGAGAGGCCCAAACTACCCTCCCTGAGACCTCAATTATGAGTCACAGGCCTTTCCCTACCCTATCTGTGGGCCATCTTGCATGTGGCCCTAACAGTTGGCACTGTGAACAGCATGTCCTGATATGAACACCCTCATAGGTCTGTCTTCTCTTGTTCTGATTTGCTCACCTGCTCTACTGACTAATGGTGACTTACACTGTGGGCTGCTGGGTGCTGTCCTGCCTGGTGTGGTGTCAGTGTTGAACCTACCAAGCCTTAGTGCTAGATTCAGTGAACCAGAGCTGGCCATTTTGAGAATTACTAGGCATGTTGAGGATTTTTGCATCTATATTCATCAGGGATATTGGCCTGTAATTTTCTTTTCTCGTGTCTTGTCTGGCTTTGGTTATCAAGGTAATGCTGGCCTTGTAAAATGAGTTTGGAAGTGGTCCCTGCTCTCCAAGTTGTTGGAAGAGTTTGAGAAGGATTGGTATTAATTCTTCTTTAAATATTTGGTAGAATTCACCAGGGAAGCCATCTGGTCCTGGACTTCTCTTTGTTGGGAGATTTTTGATGGATGGATTCAATCTCCTTACTCATGATTGGGCTGTTCAAATTTTATATTTTTATGATTCAGCCTTAGTAGGTAGTATGTTAATTTTAAAAAATTTATCCAATACTACTAGGTTATCACATTTGTTGGCATATAATTTTTCATACGATTCTCTTATTATCCATTGCATTTCTGTGGTATTAGTTATAATTTCTCCTTTTTAGTTCTGATTTTATTAATCTGAATCTTTTTGTTCTTTTTCTTAGCCTAGCTAAAGTTTTGTCTATTTGGTTTATATTTTTAAACAACCAACTCTTATTTCATTTCTTTGACCAGTTAGTTTTACACTTTCATATATATTCATGATGCTAATTATCAATCTCTTTCATTTCAGTTTGAAAATCCTTGTAGCATTTCTTGTAAGGCAGGTATAGTGGTGATGAACTCCCTCAGGTTTTGTTTGCAAAAGTCTTTCTCACCCTAGCCAGTTTTTCTCAGTGGTTAGAACATTGGCCAGAGGACTGAAGGGTCCCAGGTTCGATTCCAGCCAAGGGAACGTACCTCAGTTGCAGGCTTGATCCCTGGCTCCACTCGGGGTGAGTGCAGGAGGCAACCAATCAATATGTCTCTCTCACGCCAATGTTTCCCTATCTCTCTCCCCCTTCCACTCTCTCTGAAAAAGAATGGAAAAAATATCCTCAGGTGAGGATTTTAAAAAAAGTCTTTCTCTTCCTTAATTTATGAAGGACATCTTTGTTGAGTAACGCATTCTTGATTAGTAATTTCGTTCTTTCAACACTTTGGATATAACATGCCCCTCTCTCATATCCTCAAGGTTTCTGCTGAGAAATTCCTTGATAGTCTAATTGGGGTTACCTTGTAAGTGACCAGTCATTTCCTCCTGCTACTTTCAAAATTCTCTTTTTGATTTTTTTTTTATCCTCACCCCAGGATATTTCTTCCATTGATTTTTTTTTTTTTTTTTAGAGAAAGAGAGTAGAAGAGAGGGAAGAGGGGGAGAGAGAGACACACACACACATCAATTGGTTGTCTCCCACAATCATGGGGGATTGAGCCTGCAACCAGGGACATGCCCTTGACTAGAAATCGAACCAAATGGGCTTACGCTCTAACCACTGAACAAAACTGTCCAGGGCTGATTTTTGATATTTTAATTAAAATGTTCTTTATGGCCCAGCCAGCATGGCTCAGCTCTTGAGCATCGACCTATGATCCAGGAGATCGCGGTTCGATTCCCAGTCAGGGCACATGTTCGGGTTGCGGGCTCCATCCCCAGCAGGGGGTGTGCAGGAGGCAGCCGATCAATGACTCTCATCATTGATGTTTCTACATCTCTGTCTCTCCCTCTCTCTCTCTGAAATCAATAAAGATATATATATATATATGTTCTTTTTTTGGGTTCAACCTGTTTTGGGAGCTTTGAGCTTCATCTATTCCAAGATTTCAGGAGTTTCCAGCCATTGTTTCTTTAAATAAGGTTTCTATCTTTCTCTCTTCTCCTTTAGGATTTCCATAATATATATATTATTTCTTTTGCTGGTATCCTCAAAATTATATAAGCTTTCTTCATTTCTTTTCATTATTTTTTTTCTCCTCTGAGTAATTTCAAATGACAGTCTTCATTCAAGTTCACAGATTATTTCTTTTGATTCATGCAGTCGGCTCTTAAAATTCTCTTACATTTTTCATTTTATTTATTGTATTCTTTAGCTTCAGCATTTTTGTTTGGTTCTTTATGATTTCTGTCTACCTGTCAAATTTCTTATTTTCTTGATTTCACTGTGTTGAATATCTGTGTTTTTATGAAGCTTGCTGCTTCCTTAGAACAAGTTATTTTAATTCTTTGTCAGGCAATTTGTAGATCTCCATTTCTATGTAGATCTCCAAAATCATTGTTTTCTTTTACTGGTGTCATTTTTCTTGTGTGGTGTGTGTGTTCCTTGAAGCATTGCATTGCTGTGTTCACATTTGAAGAAGCAGTCACCTCCTGCAGTCTTTCTTGGCTTTGGGAGAGAAACACTTTCACCAGTCAGCCCTGCAGGGATTCTGAGGCTCTTTCAGACCTTCTCACTTCACACCATTTGTTCCCTCTTTAGGGGGAAGTTTTAAAATTATATGCCTTATGTGAATCCCTCAAAGCCAAGCCAGGTGCTGAGAGCTTCCCGTTAGTTCTCCTGAGGGTAGTCCCCTGAAATGCTTAAGTTTGTGTGTCTTCTCCATTGAGTCGAGCCAGCTGAATGTATGTGCTAATAAGACATTGGAGATTTGCACTTGCTGTCTGGAGAAGGCACAGTGAGGTACAAAGCATTGGGTGTGCCCATAGGCCAATTGGAAGCGTCTGCAAACATTACATCCCAAGTGGCTAAAATGCAAGCCTCCTGATGGGGTAGCTGACAGTTGTGTCTGCAGCCAGCCATTTGTTGAGTTTTGAGCCCTGGTTGTTGTGTATCCTTGTAACTCTTTCTTGCTCCTGGCTTTCCAGCTATTCAACTGTGCTGATTCCCTCAGTGTTCTTAGTGAGATGGAAAATTGGTGAGCCTTTCGGGCAGTGCCCCACACCACTGAGGAAGCCATGGCTCAATCACTGCACTGTCACTTTCCCCATAGGAAGAATCTCTGGCCAAGGGGGTCTTGGCAATGAGCTGTGCCACCTTTTGGAGGGGTAATACATGTAAACTGTTTTTCTTACACTTGCCATAGTGTCTGTTCTCAGATTTTATGCTCCAGTGGTGTACAGGAACTTCACCACCGGAACTCCAGACTTCCACAAACCTACATTCATCCTTGGCTGGTTATCAAAATTAGTGCTCTGTGAGGAGATGTTGGTAGAAATCTCCTATTTCACTATCTTGTTGCCATCACCCTCTTACTGTCTCGTGTTATTCAGAAGTGTGTTTAATCTTCAAGTCCTTGGAGGTTTTCCAACTATTGTCCTTGTTATTGATTTCTAGAAAAATGCTGTTCTGATCTGCAGCATATCTTTTATGATTTCTCTTTCTTTCACATTTGTTAAGGTCTGTTTTGTGTCCCAAAATGTGTTGTATCTTAGTGAATGTTCCATGTAAATCTAAAAAGAATGTATATTCTGCTGTGTTTGGATAAAGTGTTGCATGGATTTCAGTTAAATCCACTTGTTTGATGGTGCTATTTAATTTCACAATGTCCTTCCTGATTTTTTGCCTGCTGGAACTCTTCATTACTGGTGGGGGCAGGTGTTGAAGTCTCCAACAATAATAGTGAATATATTTATTCCTCCTTACAGTTCTCTCAGTTTTTGCCTTGTGTATTTTGTCCCTGTGTTGTTTTGCATGTACACATGAAGGATTGCTATGTCCTCTTGGAGAACCAACTCTTTTATCATTATGTAATGCCCCTTTATCTCTGTGAATCTTCTCTGCTCTGAAGTCGGCTTTGTCTGAAGTTCATACACCTATGCCAGCTTTCTTTTGTTGGTGTGGTATATCATTTTCCACCCTTTACTTTTAATCTATCTCTGTTTTTATATCTAAAGAGCAATTCTTGTAAACAATATATAATTTTTATTTTATTATCTGCTGTCACAGTTTTTGTCTTTCCCTTACTATATTTAGACCATTGATGTTTAAAGTGATTACTGATGTCATTGGATTAATATCTACCATAGCCCGGCTGGTGTGGTTCAGTGGTGGAGCATCAACCTATGATCCAGGAAATCGAGGTTCAATTCCCCATCAGGGCACATGCCTGGGTTGTGGGCTCAATTCCCAGTAGGGGGCGTACAGGAGGCAGCCAATCAATGACAATTCTCTCATCATTGATGTTCCTCTCACTCTTTCCCCTTCCTCTCTCTGAAATCAATAAAGACATATTTAAAAATATACATATATCTACCATATTTTTTACTGTTTTCTATTTGTTGCCTTTGTACTTTGTTTCTTTTTTGACTTAGATCTTTATTCTGCCTTCTCTACCATTTTGTTGCTTTTGAAGTAAATCTTTTTAAATTAAATTTATTGGGGTAACACTGGTTAATGATAATATATAAATTTCAGGTGTACATCCTTAAAATACAACATCTGTATATGCCATTGTGTGTTAACCATTTAAAGTCACCGTCCTTCCATCACCATGTATTTGACCCCCTTTACTTTCTTCTTCCCCATTCCCCTTTGGTAACCACAAATCTATTGTCTGTATCTATGAGTTTGTTTGTTTTATTCTCTGTTGCTTTTTGTTTTATATCCCACATATGAGAGAAATCATATGGTTCTCGTCCTTTTCTGTCAGACTTACTTCACTTAGCATAATACTCTCAAGATTCAGCCATGTTGTCGCAATGGCAGTATTTCATCATTTTTATGGAAGAGTAGTATTCCATTGTATATGTATCTATCCAGCTATCCATCAAAGAACACTTAACTTGTTTCCATGCCTTCGCTATTGTGAGTAATGACAATAAACATAGGGGTATTATGTCTTTACAAATAAGTGTTTTCAGATTTTTCAGGTAGATACCCAGAAGAGGAATTGGTGGCTCATGTGGTAAAACTATTCTTAATTTTTTGAGGAGCCTCCATATTGTTTTCCATAGTGGCTGCACCAGTTTACATTCCCACCAGCAGTGGGCCCTTCGCCTCTCCATTTTTCTCCTCTCTTAGCATATCATTTTACTTTTTTTTTAGTAGTTGGGCTTGAGTTTGCAGAGAGATCTGATTGGTGAACACATCAGTGTGCTGGGAGGGTATCATGCCTGAACAGTGCAAGGAAGCTCCTACTCTGCACACCCCCACTTTGCCCTGAGCACCCCTTCCATTTGGCTGTTCCTGACTAATATGTTTTACAATAATCTGATGATAATAATAAAGCACTTTCGTTAGTTCTGATAGTAGTTTTAGCAAATTAATATACATGAGGGGGTATCCTGGGAACCTCCAAATTTGTAGTTGGCTGTGGAGAAATGTGTATGGCCTGAGCCCCCATTTCTAGCAGGCATCTGACATGTGGGCAGTTTGTGGAACTGAGCCCTTAAACTGTGGAGTCTGATGTTAACTCTAGTTGGTGGTAGAACTGAATTGTAGGCCACCCAGTTGGTGTCAGGGAGGTGGAGAAATGGTTTGGAAAACACACCACATATTTGCTGTCAGGAGGAAAAAATAGCCTGTGAACCTCGCAAGTGTTTCTGAGTCTGCGCCCCCAGCCTCAAGTTAGGTCAGGCAGAAAGGTTAGAGTCTTCAATTTCTGTCCCCGTGTCAGTTCGGCTCTGGTATAAAATCCCAGTCAGTTCGGCTCTGATGAAACAGAATCTTTGAGGACAGGCCTTGTTAAGAAGATTCAGAAATAGGAAAATAGGCTATTTTCCTATTTCTCCAATTTTGGAGACAGCGGTTTGCCCTGTGACCTCAATTCTTTTATAGCCCAGGAAGAGCTGTTGATTTTAAGTTTGCTTTTTTCTGTTGAGGATGGGAATGTCCCTTAAGCTCCTTACAGTGCAAATGAAAAACCAGAGGTCTCTGACTCCGTATTTTAATGTTTGACTGCTGGTCTGTTGGATAAACCAGTATTCTTCCTGAGTAGAGAAAACCCACTTTTTCCCTCTACTTTTATTCAGAACATTGTCAGTTCCTGCACTTCTGGTCACCAAATGTGTAAGGTTTTTTTCCCTACAACAAGCAGTTATCTGTGACACCAGCTGGTGTCCTACAACTTAATCATAACACTATGTTCCTGGAGATAGTGTCATATCCTGCAGGTTAAGGTCTCAGTCCCAGGAGACTGCCCCAACCCCCACTCCCACTTCAGATGCCAATCACAAGTAGTAGATCTGCAGGTTACTCACAACTTCTGTCTGACTTGGCTACAAATCAGAGGTTCCTATAACCCCCCTCCTTGGGTTTGATTAATTTGCTAGAGTGCTCACAGAACTCCGTGAAACACTTAAGTTCACCAGTTTATGAAAAGATACAGATGAACAGATAGATGAAGAAATACTGTAGGCAAGCTGAGAGCCCCTGTGAATTTGGGTGCGTCACTTCCCTGGTATGTGAATGTTCTCACCAACCTAGAAGCTCTCTGAACCCCATACCATTGGGAATGTGCAGTCCTCCTCCCATAGGCATGGTCAATTATTAACTCCATTTTCAACCCTTCTCCCTTCTCTGGAGGATGGGGGGAGGTGGGCAGGGCTGAAAATTCCAAGCTCTAAATGGCTTGGTCTTCTGGTGACCTTCCCCATCCAGGAGCCATCAGGAGCCCAACCAGAGTCTCCTCATTAGAACAAAAGATACTCCTAGTGCTCTTATCACTGAGGCATTTACAAAGGTTTTAGGAGCTTCCTGCCAAGAATCAGGGTCAGAGACCAATATACAGGTAGACCTCACTTTGTTGCACTTCACTTATGTTGCATTTTTTACAAGACCCTCACCCAGTAAAAAGATTCCAACACGCTCCATTGCAATACTCACTTATTGTGGTAGCCTGGAACTAAACCCACAATATCTTTGAGATATATGATTTCTATTATCTGACAGCTGACAACTTGAAAGCCTTAACCCTCCTTCTTCCCCCTTGTGTCCCATGTCTGTACAGGGTGATAAAAATAAAAAAAATAAAGTCTGGTTCCTCACTTCTTTGGTGCTGACAAGATATTCAGTCCCTGAAAGCCCCTTCTGTGTATCTGTGGGTGGGAACTCTCACCCTAGCCCAGCCCTAACCTCAGTAAAAAACCCAGGCCAGGCTCCTTTCCTTGTTCTCTCAAGCCATTTCCCACCTGCTTGAGAGGCCTGCCCAGCTCTCCTTAGAGACCTCAGTTACGGAATCATAAACCCTTTCATACATTCCTGGTAGCTGTGTGTTGGTCTCAATTATTCAACCAAACTTTGGGTGTGGTCGGGGGGTCTACCTTTCAATGCAGGTTATAGGAAACATAACATGGTGTGTATGTATGCAATATACTTTGCTTATTTGTTCTATTGATAAATCCTCCAGATCTTTTCATATCAATACCCTTTGTTTTTAAAAAGTACATATGATGATGAATTTATATAATCCATTCTTTCTAAATAGACATGGCTTGTTACCAATTTTTGCTGCCAAAACATGAGTGAAAACTCAGATTGCAACTTTATGGGGCAAACAAACATACAAATTATGTTCTTTTCCAACCTTAATTACTTCTTAATTTTATCATAAAATATATTCAGAAAAAACTGTACAAACTGAGTTTTGGTAAGACTTAGTAATAACAACACAAACACCCTTGGAATCATCATAAAGATTCATAAATGGCCTATGGGCAGTGGTAAGGGTCTCCTGATGTTCCCATCCCTGACTTATCTCTGTCCTGCCCCATAAATGACCACTGTCCTTATTCTTTATTCTTCATACCTTTGCCATCTATTATTTTTCACTAAGCAGTGTTCTTTCAGTTTTGCCTCCTTTGACCTTTGAAAGAATGAGTATTAATGGAGTTCCTTGAAGAGGTTTTCCCTTGGTTACTTTGCCTCTGTGGATGAAAAGGGGCCACATGCTAACTTGACAATCTCAGGAAATTCCTGGGTGGCCATGGCCTTGCAAACTCAGAGACTTAGTATAACCACAAAGGATGGTCTGAAATTAAAACTTTTTAACTAAAAGCAGTTTATGGCTGATAGTCACGTCCTAGGCTAGACTCTTCCCTGACAAAAGTCAGTCTTCACCGTAACTGAGCCTGTCTATTGTTTTTTGCATCTAGAATAACATACCTTTGGAATGTCAGGGTAACTTCCCTTTTCTGGACTCCTCAGCGCACAACCAATGCACCAGAACAGGGACTACAAATTCTCTCATTGTTATTTTTGTCATATTGTTGACTATTAACTATCCTGTACCTACCTATGTAAAAGATGTATATGTCTGTCATTTTACCTTTTGTCCAATCCCAGAGGTACCCCCCCCTTTCTCCTTCCTCCCTAATCTATCACCAATGAATTTTATGTAACACTTCTTATCTTTTGATCGAAATGTATAAAATAAGGTGCAAAACTGCCGTTCTCTGGAGCATTATCTCAATCCATTGAGATTTTGCTTCCCAGCAATTTTCAACAGTTTGGCTCAAATAAACTCACAAAAATTCTTCACAGGTTTGAATGTTTTTTACATTGACACCTCACATGTTTCACACATGCTGGCATCTGAGGCTTGGGGCCCAGAGCCAAGTGCCACTAAGACCACAGGATTCTTGAAAGTACCAGGTGGGGGGGGGGGGGGCGGGGGACAGAAGGGTGGACGTCTCCCCGCTTGAAATGGTCAAATATCAAAAAGGAGCCAGAGTCATCATTACATACAAAGAAGTCACTTTTAAGTGTCTCTGTGAACAAGGGTCGTGAGTGGCCTCACAGCCTTAGGGTTAAAGGACAGATTCAGACCCAGTGCTAAGACAAGGTCAGCTCAAAGACGTGACCTCCAGCCTGCTGTCACTCACGCAGGAGGGGACGGGACCTTGCAAACTGTCCAATCAGGGGAGTCGCTGGTAATGTACGTGAGGGCGGCGCTCTGATGACAGCGTGGACGGCGTGTTCCTACCTTCTCTCGCCCTCCGCTCGGGATCCGTTCTCGCTATTCTCAAAGGCCTCAGGTAGCTCTGCCACATCCTCTGTCGTTGTGACCTGCACTTGCTGCAGGAGTCATAGGGTGGATGACAGGGAGCCCCCGAAGTCAGGAAATGGTGAGTGCGGGGGTCGCTGTTGGAAGGCTGGGAAGGAGGAGGGGGTTGTCGGAACGAGCGTGGCTGGACCCGGCCTCCCCGAGGACACTCCAGGGTTTGGGACGCGAGTCCGCCAGGGGCGCGGCACGCAGCCTGGGCGCTCGGCCGGCAGCCAGACCCCCTCGGTGTTTTCTCTGGTCACCAGCTGCGTCTCCCCAGAATGTTCGGTGACCACAGGCAGGATCATCAGGAGATAATCGTGCCTCAGTCTCCGGAGTTCCTAGGTGGGAAGAGCTGTGGTCTGTGGGGTCCCAGTTCCTTTCTCCCCAGGGGGACCCGTTTTTCCCTGAGTTTTACAAATGTTTGGGAAGCAAGGCCTCAAGTCCACGACCTTGTCCCCCAACCTAGGTCTTTCTGGAACTGGCAGTAAACCCTAGTTTCCATCTCTCTCCCTGCATTCCCAGACGCCATCTTCCCCTCTAGTTCACACCATCATTATTAACTGTTTATCCTCCGCGGTGCGCTTCACGCTACGCAGTATTTTAATTGTGTGTTATTTCTCCGCACAGCCATGAATGGTTCTCCTTTTACAGATTTACATGTTTGCCTATGGGTGTTTTATGTAAGAGGAAATCCGGGAATACCCACCCACCTGGAATTGTGTTGTGTAAAAAACCTTGTGCCTCTCCTCCCAGATCTTTCCTGGGCAGACATCCTATGGGGCTGGAAACTTCCCCGGATGAGCTGCCCCTTTCATCATAGTGCCTGGTCAAGCCCTGCCAGTCTCTGAGTCTGTGGTTTTATTCACTTTAATTCTCCCTTCTTTCAATAAAGATAAATCTATTTAATCAATATATCTTGAAAGACTATAAAATATTTCCAAGGAAAAAGTGAATTTCAGAAAAAATAAATTCCATTATTATATCCGTTTGGGGTTGATTTCAAATGCAATATCAGGGCTTAGACTTGCAACATCTAAACGTGTTCAGTATGATCATTTTCCAGTTACTTGCCATGAAAATAATAATTAACTGACATTTCTTTTCTGAAAGGACTAGATATTTGTGGATTTTCTTGTTGAACCGGAAAAATGCCTTAGAATTTTCTCTCATCCTTTACACTTAAAACACCGGTTTGAGTGGTTTTACTGGATTGTTCAAACACTGGGTTTGTGTATTTAAAATATCGGTGTCCAGAGTGACTAGATGGGAAGCAGAAGCCTGAGGTCACTTTCTCCAAGCTAAGCTCTGTTGAGCCTGCAAAGTACTTAAAGGCCCAGTTGGTTCTTCCTGGGGAGCCTCCCCTTGCAGGTGTCTTACCTGCTCACACCCACCAGGGAAGGAGCCTTTACACTGAGAGAAGTTACATCCCTGGAAAGCTGGGGATGGGGATGGAAAGGATGGAAGGGACGGGGGCGAGGTAGGAGGTAATATCCTTTCTAAGGTTGTAACCGATTTCCTTGGGCCTGTTTCTAGATAAAGGCTTGAGGACTGCATCCACAGTTTAGGTGCACTCAGAGTAATTTGTGTGCATTGAGAAAGTCTGTGAAGGTCAGTTCTGTCTTCTAGACAAAGGGTTTATGAATTTTGGAGTTTTGAGGGCGTGAGAACCTTAAATTGAATCTAAGTGTTTCCTCACTTGTGAGAATTAAAGCCTGAGAGAGGAGGCCTTTCTGTTACCTCAGGAGAAGGGTGTGTAGAGCTCCCAGAGTCCCCCAACCCTCCATCATCAGGGACTGGCCCACTTTAAGAGTTGTATCCCTGCCCAGTCGGTGTGGCTCAGTGGCTGAGCATCAACCTATGATCCAGTAGATCAAGGTTCAATTCCCAGTCAGGGCACATGCCCGAGTTGCAGGCTAGATCCCCTGGGATCGTGCAGGAGGCAGCCGATCAATGACTCTCTCATCACTGATGTTTCTAATCTCTCTTCCTCTCCCTTCCTCTCTCAGAAATCAATAAAGACATATTTTTTTTTAAAAAAGTTGTATCCCAACTTTGGGAGTATGAACTGCCAGCTTCAGAACATGGGTTTTCTTCTGGACTGTGGGGAAGCAGCCACCTTATCTTACCTGATTTGAAGATTTGCATTTCTTTCTTTGGATACTCATAATATTGCATATTGACGCTTTAAACTCTAGTTTTCCTTAGCAGTCGGTGATAGTATTTTCTGGGTGAATGTGTAAGATTTTTAGTTCTTGGGCTTTCAAAATGTAATTTGATTGAGAGGTGCATGGTAGTAAGGCAGAAAATCTGGAACCAAACAGAATATTTGTTCCTTTTAGGCAAGAGATCCTCAAGATATGAGATAGGTATATTTGAGCTCTCAGGTAGATTTTACATTTTAGGTCAGTTTTTGTATGTGTATGTCCCTAGAGAGCTTTGAAAATTTAAATGCTGTAATATTGCTTAGGTATAAAGGAAGTGAATTCCTATTTTAATTAAAAGGAAGAAAACTACTCAAAACTTACATAAATCTTTAAAAATCCTGATACAGTTTTTGGATTAGGCCCAAATAAAATTTTAATATGCTTTGCTCATTTGGTTAGAGCATTGTCCCAATAGCCAACGTTGCAGGTTCTATCCCTGGTCAGGGCACATACAAGAATCAGTCAACCAGTGAATGCATAAATAAGTGGAATAACAAATTGATGTCTCTCTTTCTCCATTCCTCTCTCTCTAAAATCTTTAAATAATTTTTTTAAATTGTAATATGCTTTTATACCTGAAATAACCCCCCAGTGTGATATTATAAGGAGAAACAAAAATGCCTCTTGTTATGTTGGTTAGGAGATTTGAGATTTTTTCTTTTTTATGGTTTAAACCTTTATAAGCATTAGTGTTTAACAGATTATATCTTAGAATGGTTTTCTATGTTGAAAAAAATCTAATTTAAAATTAAATTTTAAAAAGCAAAAGTAATTTAATTTAAAATTAAGACTATTAAATAGGAAAAATATGGTTTATGTAAATTACTCAGCTAATTTTTAAAACCAATGCATGCAATGGCTAGCAAGAGTATGTAAGATAGGTTTAAAGTCGAATCACCACTGGAACATCTTGGTCCCCTTCAGGACTCTTGCTTCAGCCACCCCCAGTAACCAATGTTGAATTTCTTAAGTATCCTGTTAGTGTTTCTTTATAACTGGCACTTGAACCCCACAATGTCTGCTCGCAACTGAAGCTTTGCCCCTCCCTCTGCCCCTTGGGCTCCCACCTGGACAAACTTATGAAAAAGTCTGAGTGGTCTTTCCTCTAGAGATGGCAGGAAATTCAAATCACACAAGCCCCTGCCCTTGGACAAGGATTCTTGCCCTACCCCAAACCACAGTGAACACCCAGGCCAGGCTCCTTTCCTTGCTTTCTGAAACCATCTCAGAGCTGCTTGAGAGGCTGCCTTACCCTCCTGAGACCTCAATTATGTGATCATAGGGCTCTTCAGGAAAATTTCCACACAGGAAAATGTTTGTGTGTGTGTGCATGCCCATGCGCCAATGTCATCAGTCTCAAGGGAGCCAGCCATCCCTCCGTAGGTGACCGTAACTGTTGGTGCCATGAGCAGCATGTCCTGACAAGACCACTAGGTGGATCTGTCTTCTTTTGCTCTGACCCTCTGTGCTGTCTGATGGCAGCCCTCACTGTGCACAGCAGGAGAGCTAGTGGTGCTGCTGAGCCTACCATGCTTTAGTTCAGTATTCAGCCAACCAAACTGGCAGTTTCAAGAATCCCAAGCCCTGGCCAGTGTGGCTCAGTGGGTTGGGTGTCGTTCCAAGCACCAAAAGTTGTTGGGTCAATTCCCTGTCAGGGCACATGCCCAGGTTCCAGGCTTGATCCCTGGTAGGTGGCCAATCAATGTATCACTCTCACATCGATGTTTCTCTCTCTCTCCCTTCCTCTCTAAAATTCAATAAACTATTTAAAATTCAAGAAAGAAAGAATTCCAGGGCATCTGGAAGCAGGAGTATGAGATCAGGGCCCTCTTTAAATTAATCCTGGGTCTGTGTCCTTGTTGGGATTTATCTATTAGAGTGAAGCTGTGACAGAGGCTGGGTTGGGCATAGGTGGGAGAGATGGGAGAGGGGGTCTATACCCTGTGCAAGAGGTGGACCCATCAGATGGTTGGTTGTTCCTGAAAAAGCAGTTATTTAAATAGAGGAGATGGGGAAAGGCAGCCAGTAGGTGGCAGGCTGATCCACACTCCTTTGTTTCCATACTCCTAATTCCAGAGGGATCCCACTAAATTTAAGCAAGATACCCCTGATAAAGTTAGGGGAGTTACTGAATATAATATAAAGTACAAGTAGGGATGTTTCACCTTAACCATGAGAACTATGGTCTTACCTAATTTCTCCATGGTCATAGCACCCATTTTCTTAAAGTAAACCATAACCAGCAGGGAAGGTTTGACCCAATGAGTTATAAGTTAAATTGTAATTTAGTCTTTGGCACTTTCAAATTATATTAACAAAATGGGACCCCACAGTCCTTAGCTCCAGTTAAATTCGTATGGCCTAATGTAAATTAAGCGGGGACTTGAAGGGTTGAAAACCACTGGATACCTATTTAGTGAAGAAGTGATTATCCCTCCTGCTTTGCCTTTGAACAGCTGAATTTGGCCTTTTTTTCTTAAAGATAGTTAGAATTTAACTTGATAGAATAAATTTCTAAATGACCTTAACATGCTTGAAGATCCTTTGTTTACTGATGGAAGAGCAGTCTTTTTTTTTTTTTTTTTAATATATCTTTATTGATTTCAGAGAGAGGGAGGGAGAGGGAGAGAGAGAGAGAAACATCAATGATGAGAGTCATTGATCGGCTGCTTCCTACATGCCCCCCCACTGGGGATCAAGCCCGAAACCCAGGCATGTGCTCTGACCAGGAATCAAGTAGTGATCTCCTGGTTCATGGATCAAGGCTCAACCACTGAGCAACACTGGCTGAGCAACTTAGTAACTTTCTATTAAAATCATAAATAGTTATATGATTTGACTATAGTTGGCAAAGGTGAAGTTTTAGTTGGCCTGTTCTTCAAGAAAGAATGACACCTCTCAGTGGATTACTACAACCTTGAGGCTATGGTCGAACCAAATAAGCCCTTATTCCCAGTCCCCATCATTATAGAAATTACTGCCTCCATCTACTCAGCAGCTGGTAAATATCCTGTCATCACAGATTTGTTTGTTCTGCCTCATACCTATGTCAGCAACTTCTCAGCTGCAGTTGGCCTTCACCTCTGAAGGGACATGATACATCGTTATCTGGTTACCCTCAGGGAACCTCAGCACCACTGTCAGTACCATGGTCTCTGCAGGCAAGATTTGAACTGTTTTCATCTTGCTCCAGTAGCACAGGTATGACACTACATTAATGACATCCTCTTCTAAGGGTATTCAGGACATAAAAATAGTGACAAAAAGGGCTCATAAAAAGCCAAGCCATTTCTACATACATTGCTTTTAAATTCCTAAAAAGCGTTTGGTAATCTGGGTCCTTCTCCATCCTTGAGACAGTGAAGAAATAGCTTATTGTCGCTCTTAGCACCTACAACATTGTCTAGATTCTTTTGGTGCTCTGGAGGCAGCATAGTCTTTGTTTACACATTTTACTTGAGTCTATTTATATTGTTACTTGCAAACTGGCCCACCTTGAATAGGTATCCCTACAAAAAAAACCAAATGGCTCTAGATTTGGTCAAATTGCCATACAACAGGCACTCCCACAGTGCCCTCAGACACTGTTTCACAATAGAAGCTTCGGTAACTTCCTGTCATGCCTCCTGGAGTTACCCAAGATGGCTTTTAAATTGTCTGTAGGCTTCTGATGTAAAAAACTGTGCAAGGCTTCAAACTGTATGCCATTAGAGCTGCAGTTGTCACTGCTTATAGAGCTATCTTAAAAACATGTACCCTCTTGGAAAGCTACGCATTATGCCCTGGAACCTGTAAACATCACCCCAAGAACTCAGTTCCACTATCGAGACTCCTTCAAACAAGATATGGCTAAACCTGTGCCCTCTGGCACATCCTACCAGCAGGAGGGATGGCCTCCCCTGTCCTTAGTCCCTTGCCAGGTGCCATGGAGCTGAAGGAGTTCACCCCTTTCCCAGACCTCCAGGCTTACTGGGGAACTCCTTAGGATTCCCTGAGTGAAAAGGAATTATAGTTCATGACTTAAGGGATGACATCACCTCATTCATACATGATGGAGCTCAGGCAGAGTTACTACTTTCATCCCTTAATTGGAACATCCTTTTAAAGGATGGGACTTAAGGGTCCACACGACTGACCAAACACATCAGGCAGTCATCTTAGCACTGACCAGTGATTGGCTTCACCCGCCATGTTTGCAGACTCTTCGATGATTGCCTACAAGTTGCCCTTTTGTGGTAAAAGAATTCTGGCACTTTCTTGCCTCACTGTTACCCACAGTATAAATCAAGGTAACTACTGTCTCTGCATTTACTAAGGCCACAGTGGAAGGCCTTGCCCAAACACTCCTCCTCCATATGGGAGTTCTAGACACTACTGACAGTACCAAAGGAACTCATTTCACTTCTCAGAATATACAGTGCTGCGCTCTCGAAAAAGGCATCAGTGGAAGTTTCTCCTCTCTTCCAAGTCTCAGGATGCAGTCCTCACAGAACACCATAATGACTTACTGAAATAACTTCAAACCGGTTGAATGAAAGATGGCTTCTTTCAGCCATCAGTCATCAGCAATCATTTTTCAGAAAACTTGATCAGAAAGTAGAGTTTTCCCACATAACCCCTCTACCTCCACATAGTTTGCCCTATTTTTTTTATATATATATCTTCTATTATTGTGGTACAATTGATGTCAATGTGTTAAGGTCCACAGCTTACATTACTGTTAAATGTTGTAGTCTCTGGGCTTTGGCTAATGTAAAATGACATGTTTCCATCTTCTGCATCATGTAGAAAACTTTCACTGCCCTAAAAATCCCGTTCTTCACCTATTCATTCACTCCTCTCTCCTACCCACAAATCCCTGGCAGCCAAAGACCTTTCACTGTCTCATAGTTTTGTCTTTTCCAGAACTATGCTTAGAATCTTAAGTGTGTAGCCATGTCATATTGGCTGCTTTCACTTAGCAATATGGTTAAGGTTTCTCCATGTCTTTTTGGCTTGATACCTGATTTCCTTTTATCACTGAATAATATTTCATTGTAGGGCTGTTCCAGTGATTATTTTTCCGTTCACCTATTGAAGGATATCTCTATTACCTGTAAGTCTTGGTAGTCATGAATAAAACTCTTATAAACATTCATGTGCAGGATTTTTTGAAAATATATCCCCATTGATTTCAGAGAGAGGAAGGGAGAGGGAGATAGAAACATCAATGATGAGAGAGAATCTTTGATCAGCTGCCTCCTGCACACCCACTACTAGGGATGGAGCCTGCAACTCAGATACATGCCCTGACCCAGAATCCAACTGCGACCTCCTGGTTCTTGGGTCGATGCTCAAACACTGAGCCATGCCAGAAGGGCCATGTACAGGATTTTTTATGAATGTAAGTTTTAAACTTATTTGGGGAAATAAGGAGAATGATTGCTTGGTTGTATGATAAGAATAGGTCGTTTAAGAAACTGCCTGTCTTCAAAAGTAGGCATACCGTTTTCCATTCCCACCAGCAGATGAGGGTTCCTGTTCCTCCACATCTTTGCCATTGTTCAGTGTTTGCTCTCAGTGTTTTGAATTTTAGCCATTGTAATAAGTGTCTAGTAATATCTCATTCTTCTTTTATTTGCAATTCCTAAAGACATGATGTGCCCGGCCGGGCGTGGCTCAGCTGCAGTTGAGCGTCAACCTAGGATCCAGGCAATCAGGGTTTGATTCCCGGTCAGGGCACATGCCTAGTTTCAGGCTTGATCAGTGACTCTCTCATCATTGATGTTTCTGTCTCTCTCTCTTCTTTTCTTTTCCTCTCTCTGAAGTCAATAAAGATATATTTAAAAAAAAAAAAAAAAAGAAAAACATGATGTTAAGCATTTTTTTCTATGCTTATTTACCATTTGTAAACTTTTGGCGAAGTGTATGTTCAGATCTTTTGTCCATTTTTAATTGTTTTGCTTATCTTATTGTTGGATACCAGTCCTTTATTAGATAAGTGTTTTGCAAAGATTTTTTTTTTTTAATCCTCACCTAAGGATATTTTTCCAGTGCTTTTCAGAGAGAGTGGGAGGGAGAGAGGGAGAAGACAGACAGACAGACATCGATGTGAGAGAGACACATTGATTGGCTGCCTCCTGCGTACGCTCTGACGGGCCAGGGATCAAGCCTGCAATCGAGGTACATGTCCTTGACTGGAAGCTTCAGTCAGTGGGCCGATACTCTAGTCACTGAGTCAAACTGTCCAGGGCACAAAGATTTTTCTCCCAGTCTGTGGCTTGTGTTTTCACTCTCTTAACACTGTTTTTCACAGAGCAGGTTTTATTTTAATGAAATCAAACTTATTTTTTTCTTTCATCAGTCTTGCTTTTGGTGTTATATCTAAAACTTCATCACCAAACCTTGGGTCACCTAGATTTTGTCCTATGTTATCTTCTAGGAGTGTTGTAGTTTGGCACTTTACATAAGACCTGTGATCTGTTTTGAGTTAGGTTTTGGAAAAGGTATAAGATCTGTATCTAGATTGATTGATTACTTGATTTTTGCATGTGGATATCTAGTTTTCCTGGCAGTATTTGTTGAAAAGGCTATGTTTTCTCCACTGATTTCCCTTTGATCCTTTGTCAAAGATCAGTTGATTAGCTCTGGCCAGGTGGCTCAGTTGGTTGGGGCATTGTCCTGTACACCAAAAGTTGTGGGTTCGATTCCCAGTCAGGGCACATATCTAGGTTGGTTTGATCTCCAGTTGCGGTGCGTAGGAGAGACAACCAATCAATGTTACTCTCTCTTTTTCTCTCCCCCCCCAATCCTCTCTCTAAAATCAATAAAAACATATCCTCAGGTAAGGATAAAAAAAGATCAGTTGATTATATTTGTTTAGATCCACAGGAAAGAATTGGCTTTTGTATATTAGCCATTTCTTTTTCAATCTCACTCTGTTCTCTCATTAGTTGAAGGGGTTTTTTGTTGTTTTCTTTGAGTTTTTCTCCATCGATAATCATGCCATATGCAACAAAGACAAGTTTAATTTCTTACCTCCCATTCTGTATACCTTTTATTTCCTTTTCTTGTCTTACTGTATTAGGTTAGACTTCCAGTACAGTGTTGCCTAGGTCTGGTGTGAGGGGACATCATTGCCTCCTTCTTGATCTTACCAAGAAAGCATCTATTTTCTCACCATTAAGTATGGTAACTGCAAGTTTCTCATAGAGGGTATTTCTCAAGAAGAGGGAGTGCCTCTCTATTCCTAGTTTGCTCCCATAAATGGATTTGGGATTTTGCCAAATCCCTTTACATTCCCCCACCCCTGTCCTCATTCTTGATATTAATACTTTATCTTTTCTCCTTTTTTCTCAGCTTGTATAGGTTTCTTAATTTTATTAATCTTTTCAAAGAACCAGCTTCTGGTTGTGTGGGTTTTTCATGATTTCCTGTAATTTTCCTGATTTGTTTTTTATTTCTATTCTTGTGCTTACTTTAGGTTTAATTTGCTCTTCTTTTTCTAGTTTTGTAAGATAGAGGCTTAGATAATTCATTACAGATCTCTTTTTTCAATTGTAGGCCTTTGATGATATAAATTTCCCTCCAGGCACTGTTTTTGCTGCATCCCACAAATTTTGATAAATTGTATTTATTTTCATTTTCATTTAGTTCAAAATAACTTTTCATTGCTTTTGAGACTTCTTTGATCCCTGAGTTATTTAGAAGTGTGTTGTTTAATATCCCAAGTATTTGAGGGTTTCCCAATCTTTCTGTTAATGATTTCTATATTAATGCCTTTATGATCTGACAGCATACTTTGTATCATTTCTGTTCTTTCAAATATGTTGTGTGTTTTATGTTAGAATGTGTTCTATCTTCATGAATTTTCCATATGAACTTGAGAATAATGTGTATTCTGCTGTTGTTTGATGATGAAGTATCCCACACTTTTCGGTAAACCCAGTTGGTTTGATGGCACTGATCAGTTCAGCTGTGGCTTATTCTGATTTTCTTCCTACTGGTACTGGTAATTATTAATAGAGGGGCATCGAAGCATCCATTGTAGTAGTGGACTCATCTGTTTCTCCTTGAAGTTCCACCCATTTTTCCCTGATGTATTTGGCCACTGTTTTGTTATGCACCTGAGCACTGAGGAGTGCTGTGTCTCCACTAAGACTTGACCCCTTTATCATTCCTTAAAGCCTCTTTATCCCTGTGCTTTGTCTGAAAATACAGATATGCCAACTATCTTTAATGCTAACGTGAGACATATTTTTCCATCCCTCAATTTCAATCTGTCTTTATTGTTAACGTGGCTTTATTATAGACAACATATAATTGGGAGTTGTTGTTTTTTATCCACTATGACAGTATCTTTTAGTTGTTTATTTATAGAACATTGATTTTTTTAAATGATTGTTGATATAGTTGGATTAATATCTACCATAATGTTTGGCGTTTTCTAGTTGTTGCCCTTGTCTTTGTTTCTCTTTTGTCTTTCACCTTTTTTCTGCCTCCTTTGGCTTTGACCATTTTACCTGATTTTATTTTTTCTTCTCTCTTAGCATATCAGTTATACTTTTTTTTTTTTTTTTTTTTTTTTGTCTTTTTTAAAATTAGTTGCCCTTAAATTTGTAATATATAGTTACAGTAAACCTGGGTCCTCTTTCAAGTAATGCTAAACTACTTCACTGGTTGTATACATTCCTTATAACAAAATATTCCCAATTCTTCTCTCCCTGCACCTTATAACATTGTTGTTCATCTCACTTATCCATAAGCTATAATTACTGGATACTTTGTTGCTAGTATTATTTTGAACAGTGTTATCTTTCAAATTAAGACTTTTTTAAGGTGATGTTATTTTCCCTTCATTTGTTCCTTCTCAAATGCTGTCCCGTTTTTCATCATTTTCCTTCCTTTTGAAGAATTTCTTTTAACATTTCTTGCAGAACAAAGCAGATGTACTGGTGACAAATTCTCTCAATATTTGTCTCAGAAATTTCTCCCTCACTTTTGAAGGATAATTTCACTCAACACAGAATTTTAGTTAGGTTATTTTTTTGTTTTTTTTATCAACACTTTAAATATTCATTCCACTCTCCTCTTGCTTGCATTATTTGAGACAACAAAAAAAGTCTGATTTAATCCTTGTTGTTTACCTATAGCTAAGGTGTGTTTTCCCCCTGGCTGCTTTCAAGATTAAGTCTTTTAGTATGCTGTGGAATTTTATTGTTGTTGTTGGAAGCCAGATATGATGTACTGAGAAGGAGGAACCTTGGTAAATAGGCCTAGTGTAAGGTTTTAAGTTTATCTGGCTAGGACTTAACCTGTGTTTACTATTCGTATACCTGTAAGTATCAGAGGCTACATCTGGTGTTCTTCCTTTTCTCTCTCCTGTGATCTTTGGGGTTCTCTAGAGGCTTCCCAAATGAGATCTGAAATGTGTGGTTCTTTCTGTGTATTCCACTGTAACTAGAACTGACCCTAAACACTGGTCTCTGTGTACCCACCAAGAAGTGGGGATTTCTTACTCTGTTCTTGAACTAAATAGGTACATTTTACCATCAGAATTACTGTGGGGGAGCATTTTCTCAATCCCCTGCACAGAGATGTCAATGAGTTAATGATCTTTTTCAGAGACCAGTGTTTAGGGAAATTATGTGCCTGAAAGATTCAAGATGCTATTAAATTTATGAAGAAGTGGTTACATTTAGAAAATACAAATTCTGATGACCAAGTCATAGAATAAATATTTTGAAATCACAAAATATGTGAACTTCTTTTGAACTGACTATAGATCCCCAGTGCTGTCCATTTTACCTGTCTTCCTGTATTCATATGTGGAATGTTTTAGAACCAAGTGGCCTTTGAGGATGTGGCAGTAAACTTCACCCTGGAAGAGTGGGCCCTGCTGGATCCTTCGCAGAAGAAACTCTACAGAGATGTGATGCAGGAAACCTTGAGGAACCTGGCCTCAATAGGTAAGAGTGACAATGTTCCTTCATTTAGCCACTTAAAGAACAAGTGTTTCTTGTCTATCAACATTGTTCTCTGATTTTAAATGGGGAAAGAGAACACTTTTATAAATAAACCAGGCACAGTCAGAGACCTGCAATGAAATAATTCTTCTGTAACTTTTTTTTTCTGGGTCTGCATTTTAGGAAGAAAGTGGGAAGACCATAACATTGAAGATCAATACAAAAACCAGGGGAAAAATCTAAGGTGAGTTATATTCACAACAGAAGTCAGTGTCCCACAAGGGGATCTTTATATGTCATGAAAATTTAAAAACAAGCAGACACTCCTCAAAAAATTAAAAATAAAATTGCCTTATGACCCAGTGATTCCACTTCTGGGTATATATCTTAAGAAACCCAAAATACTAATTCAAAAGACTATGCACTCCCATGTTCACTGCAGCACTATTCACAGTAGCTAAGATGTGGAAGCAACCGAAGTGCCCATCAGTAGACGAGTAGATAAAATGTTGTACATATATACAGTGGAATACTGCTCAGCCATAAAAAAGAATGAAATATCAGGGGGAACACTTTGTAAAGTATATGATTATCTGACCACTATGCTGTACACTTGAAACTAATACAAAATAATATTGTATGTAAACTGTAATGGAAATAATAATAACAATAACAATGATAATGATAAAAACAGACACAAAACAGCCGAGCTTCAAATTTATTTAACTTTGGAAAATTTTTACCAAAAATGTTTTCTAAATTGTGACATAGATGTTCAGTGTTTCCAAAATAGTTCACTTAGAAACAGTATTCAGCAACTCCATATATGAATATCACTACTTTGATAATAGCTATGGTCAAACCTTCTTTCAGAGCATTCATTATATTTAGTTTCAAACAATTTGGACAGGACAAAAAAATCTACACTTTCCCTATAAATTGTAAATACAATATTCTAATGTTTATGAATAAATATAAATAAAGAAATCACTAATCATATACTCCTGATTTTTTTATAGACATCATATGGTAGAGAGATTCTGTGAAAGTAAAGAAGGTAGTCAATGTGGAGAAAACTTCAGCCTTATTTCAAATCTTAATCTGAACAAGAAAACTTCTACTAAAGTAAAACCATGGGAGTGCAGTGTGTGTGCAAAAGTCTTCATGAGTCGTTCATCCCTTACTAGGCACACGAGATCTCACACTGGGCCCAAACCATACAAGTATCAGGAATATGGAAAGAAACCTTACAAATGTAAGATGTGCGGGAAAGCCTTCAGTTATCTTCAGCCTTTTCAAAAACATGAAAGAAATCACAGCGTAGAGAAATCATATAAATGTAAGGAATGTGGAAAATCCTTTAGATATCGCCAATCTGTTCGCAAACATGAACGGACTCACACTGGAGAGAAACCCTATCAATGTAAACAATGTGGGAAAGCCTTTAGATATCATCAAACCTTCCAAACACATGAAAGAACTCACACAGGAGAGAAACCCTATGAATGTAAGCAGTGTGGTAAAGCCCTCAGTTGTCCTAGTTCCTATAGAAGTCATGAAAGAACTCATACTGGAGAAAAACCCTATGAATGTAAAAAGTGTAGTAAAGCCTTCAGTTGTCCCAGTTCTCTTCGAAAACATGAAAGAACTCATACTGGAGAGAAACCCTATGACTGTAAGGAATGTGGGAAAGCCTTTATTTCTCTTGGAAGCTTTCAAAGACACATGATAACACATACTGGGGATGGACCTTATAAATGTAAGGACTGTGGGAAAGCATTCAACTGTCCTAGTTCATATCGAATACATGAAAGATCTCACACTGGAGAAAAGCCCTATGAATGTAAACAATGTGGTAGAGCCTTCAGTTGTTCCAGTTCCTTTCGAACACATGAAAGAACTCACACTGGAGAGAAACCCTATCAATGTAAGGAATGTGGAAAAGCTTTCCATTGGCTCACAACTTTTCAAGTCCATGTGAGAACTCACACTGGAGAGAAACCCTACATCTGTAAGCTATGTGGTAAAGCTCTCAGTTGTCCCACTTCCTTTCGAAGACATGAAAGGACTCACAGTACAGAGAAACCTTATGAATGTAAACAGTGTAGGAAAACCTTCAGTTCTGCTCTAGGTTTGCAAATACATGAAAGAACTCACACTGGAGAAAAACCCTATAAATGTGAGGAATGTGGGAAAGCTTTTGTATCTCTCACAAGCTTTCGAAGACACATGATGACGCACACTGGAGATGGACCTTATAAATGTAAGGAATGTGGGAAAGCATTTAACTGTCCGAGTTCATTTCGAATACATGAAAGAACTCACACTGGAGAGAAACCCTATGAATGTAAAATATGTGGTAAAGCCTTCAGTTGTTCCAGTTATGTTCAAGTACATGAAAGAACTCACACTGGAGAGAAACCTTATGAATGTAAGGAATGTGGGAAAGCCTTCATTTATCGCACAACCTTTCGAGGTCACATGAGGGTGCACACTGGAGAGAAACCATATAAATGTGAAGAATGTGGAAAAGCCTTTAGTCGACCCAGTTCATTTAGAAGCCATGAAAGAATTCACACTGGAGAGAAACTTCTTCAGTGTAAGCATTGTGGGAAAGCCTTCAATTGGCCCACATCCTTACATAAACATGTCATGAGAATGCACACTGGGTAAATTATAACTGATAAATACAGGAAAGTATTTCACTCTTTATTAAATACACTCAAAATTATGAGAAAACTCCACTGGAGAGAAATGGCTATAAGTGTAAGTAATACAGGAAGGCCTAATGCAAATTAATTCACATATAATACTCCAGAAAATTCCTGACATGAAAGAAATGTTTTTAAAAGCTAAAAATACATTGTCTTTATCAGCAGCTCATTCTGAAACTCAGTCTCTGGACTATGGATTCTACTTGTTACTTTTGCAAATGAGCAATGAGTTGAGACAATTCTGTAAGTATACTTTAAGCAACAGTACATAAGCTTTAAGTAGGTCGTGTTTTTTCTTAAATCAGCTTATAAAATTTTTGTCTTTCCATTTTGAAGTCTGTTGGATCAATGGGTGAGTTGAAATATAATTGTACTACATACTAGTACGGTTAATTTTTATACAAATTTTTAATTGTTCTTTAAGTTAAAGGGGATAATGACACTTTGGTATTTGTTAGGGTTTTCCTATTGTCTTATGTGGCAAGTACTAGATATTCCTTACCCATGATAAACAGTCCTCTTAGGAGAAAAACTTTGTTTTTCCTTCATCAGAAGAGCCTTACTAATTTTCCTTACTAAAGGATAGTTGGCCTGAATTTATAAATATGCAAAGTTTATCACTAGTTTGCATATAGTCTCACTTGAATTACTATTTACATCTTTTCCCTTTACTCTGTCATTCCCTCTGATTTAGAAAATAGACTTCACAGTAAGAAGAGCTACCTGTATTGATATCAGCCTCAAATTTACAAAACAACCTTAAAATGTTTACAAGTACAATTATTTTAGATTTAAACTCACAGCTACAATATCTTTGCACCAAAGCTACATTTTTTCCCCCATCAATCCAATAAATCCTCCTATGGTACTCTGATGTCACCATTTAAGGTATCTTTTACCCATAAAACAATTAGAATAATTGTATGATATCACTAAAGTCAGCCAGTGGTATGACCATCCCTCTATTCATATTGAGGACCTACTATGTGCCTGAGCTGGACACTAGAAATACAACAGTGAATATAACTAAAGTGGTCAATGCTTATACAGTGTTTCAACTCTGCGAGGTTAAAGTCACATTTCTAGCTACTTACCTAGGTGTTTTTAACACTTAAACTCTGATTCATTTTTTGTAATAACATTATCTTAGATAGACCAATAAGCTTTTATATTTGCCAAAAAAGAGAGAGAGAAGAGACCTGTGACAGGACAATAAAATTGGAGATGACTCCCCTGAAATATATGTTATGTCAACATGGGTAATGTTGTGACCTACATTTTCTAGAACATTTTCTGTTCTTTATGTGGTTCCATGTTAAAATTCAATAACCTCATCTGAATGAGATTCGGAAAGCCTCAGTTTTTGAACCACAGAGCACAGAGAGACAGATGCATAGATGTTTTATATATACCTGCTTCCAAACCATTTTCCTGGCTCGTTGTCCCGCCAGTCAAGCGGTCCTCAATACTACCACCAACTACATGACTACATGACTTTCTCAAAGCTGTAGGTTCCCACGGATGCCTCCACAATACCCACAGCAAAGGTCACTTTGGATTTCCCTATAAGCCCTCATGTGTCCACCAAACAACAAATTCAGACTGTCATGTTTGAGAATGTTCTCTGAAACGCTGACTCCCCTCTTCTCTAGACTGTATTTGTATAAGGTCTGATTTGTATAGTAAATGCCTTGTTCTGTTAATATTTGCTAGTAACTATGTGTTCCTAGTTGCACCAAAACAGCTACAATGGTGCAGTCAGAAAGAACCTTGTGGGAGTCGGTTCCTCTGCTGCATGTGCAGTGACTGCTCTGACACAGTCCTTCCATGTGAGAAGTCGCACCTTCCTCATATTAGGTATATTGTGGATATATCCAATTACTCACAGCTAAACATAAGTCCTCAGGACATTTTCAGTTATGTTTGTATGTGATTTAAAGTGTTCATTTTTTTGTCAAACAAATGCTTCTATAGATGTTTCTTAGAAATGTTTTATTAACTCTTTCAGAGAGCTTGTGTACTGACAAATATTTTTTCCACTTCCTGACAGAATATATTAAATAAAACATCCCATTGCAAGTGCAGATTTTTATATCAATTTTGTGATTTTTATCAAGTTAATCATACATTTTGAAGTTAACTTTTTTTTCTTAGTATGTCTTTATTGATTTCAGAGAGAAGGAGAGAGAAAAAAACATCAGTGATAAGAGAGTCATTGATTGGCTGCCTCCTGCACACCCACACTGGGGACTGAGCCCACAACCCAGGCATGTGCCCTGACTGGGAATCGAACCATGATCTCCTGGATCATATAGGTCAGTGCTCAACTGCTGAGCCATGCTGGCCAGGCTCATTATATATTTTGAATCAATGTTATGTATATTTTCCTCAGGCAAGTTTTTTTTCCTATAGTTAAAAATGTTTGTGATTAAACTAGCCTCTCATTAATTCTTCAATAAAAATGTTTATCATGGTTTTGTTGGTGCCTTCTTGCCAAATACTATAGAAACACACCTATACTCAAAGAGAGGGGTGTAATGAATTGTGATAAGGATGACTACAAGCCATAATTGGTAATGGGTTGCATCAGTAAGAGATCTTAAGCAATTTGGGCTTGTGTTAAGTGATGGGATTGGTATTCAAGGAAGGAAAATGTTCCTATGTATTGGATACTGTGAGGAGGTAAACTAAATTCTGTCTTTGGGAATAATAATAGTTCTTACCTAAACATGGGAATATTCCTTATGATATATGGCACATTGTTTTTCATATAAAGTACCTCAGTTAAACTGTATAAAGTCACTTGCTCTTTAGCAAACTTTGTAATATCAACTAAGGCCTTTGGGTTCAGGTAAATTGTCAGAACACAAACCCAGTAAGGGAGAAAGATAAGGTCCCTATTCCATTTGAACCTTTATTGCTTAGAAACTATGGTCTTGATGTAATTTTAACATTCCTGTCAGGGACTACAGACTCAAAATATACACAGTTTTTGGTGGAGCCACTATGGAAAACAGTATGGAGATTCCTCCAAAAACTAGAATAGAACTACCATATGACCGAGCAGTCTTAGTTCTGGGAGAAAACAAACACACTAACTCAAAAAGATATATGGACCCCTACGTTCATTGCAGCATTATTTACAATAGCCAAGATATGGAAGCAACCTAAGTGTCCTTTGACAGATGAGTGGGTAAAGAAGTGATGCATATATACAATGGAATATTACCAGTAAAGAATGAAATCTTGCCATTGCAGCAACATGGATGGACCTAGAGGGTATTATGCTAAGTGATATAAGTCAGACAAAGAAAGGCAAATATAATATGGTTTCACTTATATGTAGAATCTCAAAAAGTCAAACTGATGGTTTATAGAGGAGAGGAGTGGGGGAATGGGTGAAAAAGGTGAAGGGGAATATAGTTATTAATGTGATAAATTTATATGATAATAGATGATTACTAAACTTAGTGTGATCATATCGTAAGCTATATAAATATTGTACACCTAAAACTAATACAATATTATATGCAAATACGTTGGGTTTATAAGATGGAAATAAAGGCTTTGAAAGAAAGTAAACAGTGACATGTGAGGTAATAGGGAAGCTGGGTGTGTGTCTCTTCTCTGTGAAGGGTCAGGACCTCAGAGAGTGAGGATGTCCTCACTGATCATTTTTATTTCCACCACCTAATTCATTTTAAACACAGGGATTGCTTGGGTGCAGATATCAACAGTTGAAAGTAATACAGGCAGTCAATTCCTGTGATTAACAATAATGGTTCCAATAAAGATACAGATTGGTTAAAAGTTTTATTGCATGTAATAGTAATCACAAGTTTAGACATGGGTTATCTGAGACTTTAAACTTCCCTTTGCTTTGGGCCACAGGTATATGCCTTTTAAGTTTCCATTATCATTTTGCTGCTACACAGACTGAGTGACACAATAGTACCCCATGAAGCCATGGAGTTCCTCCATGCTTGAAGGAAGAGTTCTGGTCATCCATACAGTTGTAGCCCATTATGGGTTTTCCTGTGAGTAGAGTGATATCTGTGCAAGTCCAATGTAATGTCCTGGTTGAAACACAAAAAAGGCCTATGGAAGTTTAAAGGGCAGTTACCCAAGGAATGATTGAGGTAGGCTGCAGACAGAGTGCATCACTTTCAGTAATATCCTGATTTAATGGAAAGGAGGTATGTCTGACATCCTCAAAATGAGAATCTTTAAATGTCTTTCATAAGAGGAGACCTGGAAGCTTTTTGTTTCAGTGATCCACAAGTTACAAAGCCCATTTTGCTGTTCACAGGTCTCATTTCTATATTCTTAGACTTCCAGAACATATTATGGAAGGGGGAGGGGAGAAATTACCAGCTTTGTTTTATTAAGGAGCAAGGGAAATCCAAACTTTCCCCATTTTTCAGTGATGTTTTCTTTGCATGGTATAGATTATGCGATTTCATAATTATTTGTCTCAGTTGTTTTGCCCCTCTCCCAATCATTCATCCCATCTTACAAATGAAAATTAAATGCAGGAGAACAAGGTCTTACCAAACTCATATAGCTCAGAATAATGGCATCTCTCTTTTAAAGGCCTAATGTATGCAACCACCTCTACAAGGCACTTTCAAAAATTTTAGGAATTCCAAGATGGCGGCAGATTAGGTGGAAGCTACACTCACCTTCTCCCAGAACCAAACTGGAATTACAACTAAAATATAGAAAAATCATCCTGAATAACCAACTGAAGACTAGCTGGAGAGAAGCCTTATAACCAAGAGCTTAAATAGGAGGCCACATTGAGACTGGTAGGAACTGGAGGTAGAAGTGGGCTGGCTAGGCTCCCACAGGGAGCAGCTAAAGTTCTGGAGAGGGATCTCAGCTGTGGGGGGTTCC
This sequence comes from Miniopterus schreibersii, assembly GCF_964146895.1. Classification (NCBI taxonomy): domain Eukaryota; kingdom Metazoa; phylum Chordata; class Mammalia; order Chiroptera; family Miniopteridae; genus Miniopterus; species Miniopterus schreibersii. The sequence continues at coordinate 71,931,894 of NC_138105.1, read as the reverse complement.
CCCTGAGGAGTCTTGGGTCTAAACCCCAAGTCAGGCACCACAAGATGTGGAGCACTGATAGCTCCAAACAGCTTGCTCAGGGCCAGTCACAGTCCAGAACCAATAAACCCAGTGGCCCGCTTCAGACAACAACAGTATCCAACAAGCTTCACAAGCAGCATATCCACAGGGAGATATTGGCAGGCACCAAACCCTGCTGAGGCAAATTCTGCTTCATGTAATCAGCACCTGCACAGCAGCCTGTAAGCTGTGTTGGGGGTTGAGCCTCACTGTCAATCAGCCTGAGGGTCAAACTCCTGCATGAATGGGACAATAGCCATCAAGACTCAATTACAATAGGAGGGCCCACACAACATGCACAAGGAACATTGTTAGAACACCCAGCTCTGGTGATCAGGGAGACTAACACTGGGTCTCACAGGTCACCTACTACATAAAGCCACTCTACCAAGACTGGGAGTCATAGCACATTTACCTAATACACAGAAACAAACATAAACAGGCAGCCAAAATGAGGAAACAAACAGCCCCCAAATGAAGGAACAAGAGAATTCTGCAGAAGAGCTAAATGAAGTGGAAGTAAGCAATTTATCAGATACAGAGTTCAGAGTAATGATTATAAGGATGCTCAAAAGCATGAAAAAGGATATAGAAACCATAAAAAAGGACCAGTAAGAAATGAAGAATGTCATATCTGAAATAAATAATACACTGGAAGGAATAAACAGCAGGCTTGATGAAGCAGAGGATCGAGTCAGTGATTTGGAAGACAAGGTAGAATAAAACACCCAATCAGAGCAGCAAAAAGAAGAAAGACTTAAAAAATGAGGACAGTTTAAGGGCCCTCAGGGAAAACATGAAGTGTAACAACCTAACTAAAAATTGAAAGCAAACTTCAAACCATATGTTCACGCTAAACAATCTGTTAAGTGAAACAGCAGAGAAATATTTGCAGACAGACCTGGATTTACTCACAGGTATTGAAAGTATCCACAACAGGTATGAAAACCTAGAGAGCCCAGCAGTCTTTACGTATGAATGAATTAAAGGAGAATTGCTCTCTCCCCCCACATTATTTTGGCTTGCATAAAATGATCAGCACATTTCAGGTAGATTTTACCCTGGATCCTGAAACTGCCCATCCAAGTCTCATTATCTCAAGAGACAGAAAAGGTGTGACATATAGGACACCTGATGGTCTTTATAATTCCCAGGCACTTCTTACTCAGATGTCCTGAGTTCTGAGGGATTTGATGCTGGCAGGCATTTTTGGCAGGTAGAAGAGGCACAGGTGAATGGTCCTTAGTTGTGTGTAAAGAATCTTCCCTCAGAAATAGTTTTATATCACTATCCCCAAGCAATAGCTGCAGGCACATTGAGCTTTGTGCTAGTATATGCGAAACATGCCCTAGAGGATATGTCATGCAGGTTGGCATTTTTCTGGACTATGAGTTGGGGGAGGTTTCATTTTATAATTTGAATAACAGGTCATACTTGTATGGATTCACAGAAAAACTTATGCCTTATTTCTCTAATGCACCTTCTTTAAAATCTCTTACAATCAGTATCAGAGATGAATGATGAACAACTTAGAGGAAATTTAGTATGTGGTTATTTTTATCCCTTGTTATTGGAAGGAATGCTTGTAATAAAGATTCTGATTCCAGTTTTGATGTTTGACTGTTGAAAGCTTTTAGGACTCACCCTTCTCTCCTCCCTTAACCTCACGCCTGGGAAAGCCGATGAGAAAGCCTTTGGTGCAGGTGAGGACTTCCAACCAAGCAAACCCCTAGTAGTGCCAGCAGGCTCTCACCAACAGCACCCAGTAACCACCATGAACAGCACAAAGTAGTCCACTTTCTCAGCCATTTTGGGACCTACTCTGAGATCCACCCTATTCTCCCCCCAAAACCTCATCATGTGAGTAATAAACTTTTTCATACTCTTCCGGAATGTGATGAGTCATCATCAGTCTTAACATTTGAAACAAATTTTGGATGAGTTCCATCCTGACTGTGTAACCTGGTCACCACCACTGGCATTGTGAGCAGGATTATACAGATGTGGAGCCCCCCCCCCCCCCAGGGGTTTCCCCTCTGGCCTTGTGTTGTAACAGGCTCTGGTTCCTTAGGCAACGGTGCTCTTTCAGCTTTGTGCTGCATTTGCTGAGTTCTACCAAGGCTGTGTTGTAGACTTAACTGACCTAAATCAGAAGTTTCAATAAGGAACACATTCTATTTACTTTTTATTTTTCATATAAATTTTTGGGAATTCTCATTGTTTTGCTTTTGTCTCATATTTATGAAGTCATTTTCATATACAAGGGTAAGCAAAAGTAGGTTTAAAGTAGTGGTACAAATAATACAATAATTAATAAAAAGTAATACAAGAATAAACTATTTCTATTACTAAACACTGTAAACTTACTTTTTTTAAAAAAATCCTCACCTGAGGATATGTTTATTGATATACAGAAAGAGGAAGGTGGGGAGAGAGAGAGAAACACTGATGTGAGAGAAAAACATCAATTGGTTGCTTCTTACTGACCGGGATCTAACCAAAACCTAGGTATGTGCCCTAACTGCAAATTGAACCTACAAACTTTTTGGTGTATGAGACCACACTCCAACAAACTGAGCCACCCAGCAAGGGCTGTAAACCTACCTTTGACAACACCTGTATAACCTCCAAACATCACATACTAGTTTTAACATTATGTGAAATTGCCAACATTTTATTTTATTTTTCCTTTCTCATTTCCTTTATTGCTTTTTTGAAATTTTACTTATCTTTATTGTTGAAAGTATTACAGATGTCCCCCTACCCCCTCCTGACCCCTTTCCACCCCAATCCTGCCCCTTCCAAAGTCCTTCACCCCACTATTGTCTGTGTCCAAGGGTTATGCATATATGCATATATGCATATAAGTTCTTTGGTTAATCTCTTCCCACACCCCAATCCCCCTTCCCTTGAGATTTGTCAGTCTATTATATGTTTCCATGTATTTGCATCTGTTTTATAGCACGCTTCTGTTTGGAAGCCTGTATGTGTATTGTTTACAATATTTGGAAATAAAGTTTTACTTTGCATATCTCGGTAAAAAATTAAATTAATTAAATTAAATTAAAAATAAAGAGTTTTCCAGACAAGAAAAAGCTAAAGGAGTTCATTACTTCCAAAACAGTATTACAATAAATGTTAAAGGGCTTCCTTTAATAAATGGAAGAAGAAAAAGAAAAAAAAGAGGAACACATTTTAAAAAATAAAATGGTAATAAATACGTACCTAATAGTAGTCACTTTAAATGTAAATAGCTTAAATGCTCCAATCAAAAGACATAAGGCAACCCTAGCCAGTTTTGCTCACTGGTTAGAGCACTGGCCTGAGACCAAAGGGTCGCAGGTTCAATTCCCAGTCTAAGGGCACGTACACCTTGGTTGCAGGCTGGATCCCCGGCCTTGGTTGGGGCACATGCGGGAGACAACCAACCCATGTGTCTCTTTCACATCGATGTTTCTCTCTCTCCCTTCCACTCTCTCTGAAAAGCAATGGAAAAAAGGTCCTCAGGTGAGGATTAAAAAAAAAACATAAGGTAGCTGAATGGATAAGAAAACAAGACCCATGCATATGCTGTCTTCAAAAGACCCACTTCAGAATGAAAGACAGAAAACAGACTAAAAAGTAAAGGTATGGAAAAAGATATTTCATGCAAATGGAAAGGGAAAAAAAGCTGGGGTAGCAATACCTATATCTGAAAAACATAAACTTTAACACCAAGGCTATAGCCCTGACCGGCTTGGCTCAGTGGGTAGAGCGTCGGCATGCAGACCAAAGGGTCACAGGTTCAATTCCCAGTCTAAGGGCACGTACCTCATTGCAGGTTTGATCCCTGGCCCTGGTCCAGGTATGTGCAGGAGGCAACCAATCGATGTGTCTCTCTCACATCCATGTTTTTCTCTCCCTTTCTCTTCCCTCCCTTCCACTCTAAAAAAAGTCAATGGAAAAATATCCTTGGGTGAGAAAAAAAAACAAAAAAACAAGGCTATAGTCCGAGACAAAGAAGGACACTGCATAATGATAAAGGGATCAATCCAACAAGAGGATATGGCCCTTGTAAACATTTATGCACCCAACAGAGGAGCACCTAAATATGTAAAGCAAGTCTTGATGAACATAAAGGGAGACATTGACAGTAATACAGTTCTAGTAGGGGATTTTAACACCCCATTGACATCAATGGATAGATCTTCCAGACAGAAAAATCAACAAGGAGATGGTGGCGTTAAATGACACACTAGATCAAATGGATTTAGTTGATATCTTCAGATCATTCCACCCCAAAATAGCAGACTATACATTCTTTTCAAGAGCACATGGAACATTTTCAGGGATAGAAAACATGTTCGGACACAAAACAAGTCTGAGTAAATTTAAGGTTGAAATCATATCAAGCATCTTTCTCTAACCATAATGCTATGAAACTTGAAATCACAAGAAAGAAACTGGAAAAAACAAAGACATGGACACTAAACAACATGTTACTAAACAATGAATGGGTTAACAATGAGATCAAGAAAGAAAAGATACCGTGTAACAAATGAAAATGAGAACACAACAAACCAAACCTGTGGGACACAGGAAAGCAGTCCTAACACGGAAATTCATAGCATTACAGGCCTATCTCAAGAAACAAGAAAAAGCTCAAATAAACAATCTAATTTTACACTTAAAGGAACTTGAAAAAGAACAACAAACAAAGCTCAGAGTGAGTAGAAAGAAGGAAATAATAAAGATCAGGGCAGAAATAAATAAAGAGTCTAAAAACAATACAAAAGATCAATGAAACCAATAGCTGGTTCTCTAAAAAGATAAACAAGAATGAAAAACCTTTAACCAGACTCATCAAGAAAAAAATAAAGAGGACCCAAATAAATAAAATCAGAAATGAAAGGGGAGAAGTAACAACTGACACCAAAGAAATACATAGGATTATAAGAAAATATTACAAACAACTATATACCAACAAATTAGACAATCTGGAAGAAATGGGTAAGTTCCTAGAAACCTACAACCTTCCCAAACTAAATCAGGAAGAATAAGAAAATCTGAATAGACAAATTACAACTAGTGAAATTGAAGCAGTAATCAAAAAACTCCCAACAAACAAAAACCCCTGGATTGGAAAGCTTTAGAGGTGAATTTTACCAAACCTTCAAAGAAGAGCTAACACCTATCCTTCTCAAACTATTCCAAAAAATTCAAGAGGAGGAAGACTCCCAAGCTCATAATGAGGCCAGCATTATTCTAAAACCAGACAAAGACACAACAAAGAAAGAAAATTATAGGGCAATGTCCCTTATGAAATAGATACTAAAATTCTCAACAAAATAATAGCAAACCAGATCCAGAAATATATTAAAAAGATCATACACTATAATCAAGTGGGATTTATTATGGAGGTGCAAGGTTGGTACAATATCCACAAAACAATAAACGTGATACACCACATAAATTAAAGGATAAAAACCATGATAAAATCCTATCAATAGACGCAGAAAAAGCATTTGATAAAACCCAGCACCTATTTATGATAAAAACTCAGCAAAGTAGGAATAGAGGGAACATACCTCAACGAAATAAAGGCCATATATGACAAACCCACATCCAACATCATACTCAATGGGCAAAAACTACAAGTGTTCCCCTTAAGATCCGAAACAAGATAGGGATGTCCACTTTCACCACTCTTTTTGTTTTTGTTTTGTTTTGTTTACCCTCACCGAAGGATATTTTTTCCATTGCTTTTCAGAGAAAGTGGGAGGGGGGCGGGGAGAGCGAGAGAAGCATTGATGTGAGAGAGACACATCGACTGGTTGCCTACTGGTTGCCTCCTGCAGGCGCCCCAACTGGGGGTGAGGAGCGAACCTGCAACCCAAGTATATGCCCTTGACAGGGAATCGAACCCATGACCCTTTGCTGCACGAGCCAACACTTTAACCACTGCGCAACACCAGCCAGGGACACTTTCACCACTCTTATTCAACATAGTACTGGAAATCCTTGCCACAGAAATCAGACAAGAAGAAATAAAAGGCATCCAAATTGGAAAGGACAGAGTAAACTGTCATTATTTGCAGGTGACATGACAGTGTATACAGAGAAACCTAAAGATTCCAACAAAAAACTATTAGAACTGATCAAAATATCCTCGGGTGGGATTAACAACAACAAAAATACTGAGACCAAATAAGACTATAGAACACTTCCTCCACCCACAACCCAGCACTACAGCCCAACACTCCTGTTTAACGACAGTGGGATACACTGGAAGAACTGTAGTTTCAGAACTTATTTAAGAAGCCTCTGTAGAACCCTAAAGATGACATGGAGACAAAATCAAAGACACCTGAGGATATTTGCCTCTGACAGTTATAGCAAATAGTAAACACAGCCTAAACCCTAGTCAGATAATCATAAAACCTCAACTTGCCCTGACCAGTGTAGCTCAGTTGGTTAAGCACCGTCCCATGCACCGAGAGGTCACCAGTTCGATTACCAGTCAGGGCACATGCCCAGGTTGCTGGCTCAATTCCCAGTAGGGGCATGCAGGGGGGAGCCAACTGATGGTTCTCTCCCACCAATGTTTCTCCCTCTCCCTCTCTCTCTCTCCCTTCCTCGCTCTAAAATCAATAAAAACATATTTTTTTAAAAAACTTTAAGAAACCTCACACTAAAGGCCTACTTTCCTCAGTTCCTCTTTCACAATACCTCATGTCCAACATTCAACAAAAAAGTAAAAGGCATGCTAAAGATGCAAATACACAGTGTGAAGACATAGAACAGGCAAGAGAACATAATTCAGATGCAGCAGACATACTGGGATTAGGCCAGAAATATAAAGCAACCATGATTCATGAGCTACGCGCTCTAATCGCACTATGGACAGCATGGGGAATAGATAGGTAATGTAAGCAGAGATGGAGACCCTAAGAAATAACAAAACAGGTAATGCAAGCAAAAAAAACCCCAACAGAACATAAATGAAGAATTCCCTGGGGGTGGGGGACAGTGGCGGATCAGGGGAAATGTGTGAGGAAAGAATCAGTGAGCCTGGGGAAATGTGAACACAACCTTCCAGAACTAAAATGCACAGAAATGAAAAGAACAAAGAGGGCAAAACAGAAATCCAAGAACTTTAGGACAATTACAAGAAGTGCAACATACATGTACTGGGAATACATGAAGGACAATAAAGGTTTTTAAAAACAGTAAATAAGTGGAGCAATGATGACTGAGTTTCCCAAAATTAATGATAGACACCAAACCACAGACCCAGGGAGCTCAGAGGTCACCAAGATAAAAAGCAAAAAATGCACACCTAGAAATACCATACTCAACCCTGAGAAAAGTCAAATCAAAGACGAAGAGAACATCTTGAAAGAGGCTGGGGAGGGGGTGCCTCAGCTATGGAGAAGCAAGGGTAAGAATGAAATCAGGCTTCTTTTCAGAGACTATACAAACAGGAAGAGAGTCTGTGAAATAAAGTGTTGAAAGAAACGACACCCAAGAATTCTGTGGAGAGCAAATTATCTTTCAAAGTGAGGAAGAAATGAGCTTTTCTGAGACAACCAAAAATGAGGGAATTTATCACCACTACACCTGCTTTGTAAAAAATGTTACATGAAAGTTGTCAGGAGGAAGGTAATGATAAAGGTAGAGTGTTAGAGAGAATAAATGAAGGTAAAATGATTTGGTTTTGCTATTTTATTTAATCTGACAGATAACACCACGTTCAAAGTCCTAATAATAACAATGTATTCAGTAATTATAGCTTATAGATAAATGAAACGAATGACAGCAATGTTAAAAGAAACAGGGAGGAAGTGATTGGAAATATCGACTCTCAATGTATACAAATTACACTCTAATCCCACCTATATTGTGGATGTAAAACTCCAACCTGTGGCTACAAACAGGCCCAGGGGAACCACAACTAAAACCTCAGAAGGGGCATCACTCCTCCCCCATGTGCAAGTGCACCCCCCAGCTTTCCAGGGCTTGTAGCTTTTCAGTGTAAAAGCTCCTTCCATGGTGGGTGTGAGCAGGTAGGACACCTGCTAGTGGAAGCTCCTGAGAAAGATCCACTAGGCCTTCAAATACATCCCTTGCAGGCTCAAGGGAGCCTTGGCTTGAGTCACTCACCACAGGGTTCTGCTCCTCACAAGAGTTGCTTTGGGCCACCAAGGATATTTTAAATGTCAAAAATTCAGTGTTTGAACAATCCACCAAAATCACATAAACCCAGCATTTATATCACAAAGAAGGAGGAAAAGGGGGTCTTTCACTAAATCAATTAGAAAACCCTTAGCCTTGGCCATTGTGGCTCAGTTGGTTGAGTATCATGCACTAAAAGGTCACCGGTTTGATTCCTGGTCAGGGCACATGCCTAGGTTGCAGGGTTTGTCCCTGGCTGGGCGAATGTGGGAAGCAACCAATCGATGTTTCTCTCTCACATCAATGTTTCTCTCTCTCTCTCCCTCTCTTAAAAAAAATTAATAAAAACATTTTTTTATTAAAAAAAGAAAAACCCCTAATATTGCCCTGGTGGGGGGGCTCAGTTGGTTGGAGCATGATGCAGATGTGGGGTTCGGTCCAGTTGGGGTTCAAGCAAGGTTCAACCAATGAATGCATGGATGGGTGGAGCAGCAGGCTGAGGTTTCTTTCTCTCTCCCCCTTCCTCTCTCTAAGAATAAGTAAAAAACTGAAAAAAGAAAAGAAAACCCCTAATATAATTCTTTTCAGAAAAAGGTGTCAGTTATTTATATTTACAGAGAAAGTAATTGGTTTGTAAATAATTAATCATACTTGAACAAATAGGTTCTGCAAGTCTATACCTGGAATTTTAATTGAAAACACTCGAAGTGAAAAACAGACCTCAGAAACTGACTACACACGCTCAGCGGAATAAAGAGTGAAAGACGAATTCTACACAAATGCATGTACTACTGGAACATTTTCTTTTTTCTGAAATTCACCTCTTGCTTGCCTGTTTGGAAGTATTTTATACTGTTCTAATTAAATATATTTTACCCCTGCTGAAAAAGACATAAATAAGTCGATAAGTCTTTTCAGATGGCAAACCCAGGAGGGGCCGTGCTCACGGACAAAACACCCAGGAAACTTTCCAAAGAGGATTCTCCACCCAAAGGACTTCCCATAACATGTCTGTGCCCAGGGAAGGTCAAGCATTTCAAGTAACTGATTTCAGGTTTTTCAAAGCGTATATTCTCCGTTTTCCTCTCATGTAAAATATCTACAGACAAAAAATAAATCTTTCATAAGAGCCACCCATGGCTCTGTGGGAAAATGATAAAAAAAATACGTAGTTGATAAAGATGCTGTGAGCCGGAAAGGGGAAGTTGGCTTTAAGAACAAGGAGGGCACTAGCCGGTAGCTCTGTTGGTTAGAGCGTCGGCCCCACAAGCCAAGGCTGCGGGTTCCATCTCCCCTGAGGGCACACACAAGAAGTAACCAACGAATGCATAAATACATGGAACAACAAACTGATATATATCTCTCTCTACTCTCTCTCCCCACACCCCTTCTATTAAAAAAAAAAAAATCAATTAAAAAAAAAAGAAGAAGAACGCGGGAGGGACCTGAAAATTGAGAAATTTATTGCTCCGAAGAGCTAGGCTGAAGGGACAGGGTCGTGGCTTCGAGACCTTGCTTTCCAAACTGGAAAACTCAAACAAGAAAACGATCCCGGGGGAGAATGGAGGGCTGGGTACCACAGACCACAAACCCCCCGACCGAGTCACGACTGTCCCCTAACGATCCTCCCCGTGGTCACCGCACCATCTGGGAGATGCGGGGCTGGGGATTGCGGAGCTGCAGAGAGAGGCCCCCGCGCAGTGACCGAACAGGGCGCCGGGTCGGCTGCCAGCCCAGCCCCCACGCTTCGCGCCCGGGAACGCGACTCCGGAGCTGACCGCGGGGAGGCGGGGTCTCCCCAAAACCAGATCCAACCAGCCTCCGGTCCCCGTCCTGGGACACCTGGCCCCGCACACTCACCATTTCCCGGCTTCTGGGGACCCCTGGCGTCGTCCCTACGGTTCCCCAGACCTGTGCTTGTAACATCGGAGTCAACCTGGACCATTAACCTCAGAGGACCGACCGACCGAGCAGCGCCACGAGTTTCCACGTGGTTTGCTGAGTCCCGCCCTGCTGCTGCTGCGCCCGATTGGACAGTTCACAAGGACCCGCCCACCTCCTTCCTGAGTGACAACCGGGGGAGAGCCAACGGCTGAGCAAAACCAGCAATAGCAGGTGGGTGGGGCCTGTCAGGTGGGTGGGGCTTGTCCGCTCGACGTTTGCTTTTAAACAAAACGATCCTGCTAGTACAGAGACCGTGGCGCCTTCCTGCAGCTCATTCTGAACGCGAAACAGGTGTAGGCAGGGAGTTCTAGACTCGGTTTGCAGGTGGAGCGGCACCCTGTCCTCAGCAAGAGGGGCGCCCAGCCCCAGCCAGCTTGACTCAGTAGTTAGAGCGTCGGCTCGCGGACCTAAAGGTTCCGGGTTCAATTCTGGATCAAGGGCACATACCTCCGTTGCAGGAAGGCTCGATCCCCGGCGCTGGTCGCGAGCGGGTGGGAGGCAACCAATCCATGTGTCTCCATCACATCGATGTTTCTCTCTGTCTCCTCCTCGCTCTCTTTCTTCCCTCCCCTCCAATATCCTCAGGTGAAGATTTAAAAAAAGGGGAGGGGAATTGGACAGATTTCCACACAAGAAAGTCATATGAAGATGACTGTAAAGACCAGGGTTGGGGTGGTAAACACGCCATACAATATACAGATGATGTATTATAGAATTTCACACCTGAAACCTATATAATTTCATTAACCAATGTCACCCTAATAAATTCAACAAAAAAGCAAAAAATAAATAAATAAAAGACTGGGGTGATATAGCTAAAGCCAAGAAAAAATTTTGCCAGCAAACCACCAGCAGCCAGAAGAGAGGCTGTTGACAAGAGTCTCACAGATTCCAGGAGGAACCAACCCTGCCGACACATAGAGCTTAGGCTTCTAGCCTCCAGAACAATGGGAAAATCTTCTGTTGTCTAAGCAGCCCAGTTTGAGGTACAGTTAATCCTTGAACAGCACAGGGGTAAGGGGCATTGACCCTCCGCACAGTCAAAAATCCATGTATAACTTGACTCCCCGAAAACTTAACTACCAATAGCCTACTATTGACCAAAACCCTTACTGATAACATAATCGTTGAGCACATATTTTGTATGTTATATGTATTATATACTGTATTATTACAATAAAATAAACTAGAGAAAAATGTTAAGAAAATCTTAAGAAAGACAAAACACACTTACAGTGTTTATTGGAAAACATCTTCATACCAGTAGACCTGTACAATTCAAACCCATGTTGTTCAAGGATCAACTGTACTTTAGTACACAGCCCTAGTAAACTAATAAGAACCCACAAAGGAACACACCCCAGATCTGGATGCCCTCCAGAGGATACTTAGAAAACATTTTGAGAGATGTTCCAAATGCATGAAACCCATGTGGGACTGTTGCAATGCCCAGAGCACCCTCCAGACCTCCTTGGCCAGACATAGTCTGTGCCCCAGACATGAAGGAAATTTTTTAAAGTCTTCAGGAAGCATACTAGATAACCAGGCCACATATACTCATATAGGACAGTGGCCAGGCCCAGTGAGCTCTCCCAAGGTGTCCCTAGCAGGTCTAGGCTAGGGACTTGGGGGGGGCGGCTTAGAAAAATTTGGAACATACTAAAAGTAGGCCCCACATGTGACCATGGCTAGGTTGGGGTCCCCCTCCTTGGGCCTCCCTGTTCAGGCCTCCTTGAGTGCCCCTTTCTAAAGGGGCACTCAGAAAACTTTGGGGAGGTACTCTTTGTGACCATGACCCAGAGCGAACTGAGGCCTGGCCCAGGTACCCTCTGCAAGCCTGCTAGGCAGCCTAGACATTGGAAATGTCTTTGTGAGCCGAATCAGGGGACCAGGGCCAACATGGGACCTAGCAACAAGGGGGTTAATGCCTCCACCGATAGTCTTAAAACACTTGGAGGGCACCACCAACAACCAAGCCCCTCAAAGGACCACAGCCATGTCCCAGATGCCCTCATAATGTGGTCCTTACTGGCCCAGGACAGTGGCTCCCTTCCAGAAAGGAAGTTTTAGATCCTAGAAAAGACCTAATCCCTGCTGTGGACCATGACCAAATCCAAGGCACCCACTACTTGACCCCTTGTTTGGCCCATATGACCCCTGCCACTAGGGGGAAGCTTACAAAGGTTTGCAAGTGTCCAAGAATAGGCCCCAGTGTAACTGCAGTTGGGCTTAGGGTGCCCTCCCTGGACCTCCCTGACCCCGCTTCAGAAGGGAAAATTTTTAGGACCCACATCCAGAGACAGTGCCCTGTTCGGGATTGCAGCCAGGTAATATGTGTTCCCATGCCTCCCTGGCCCCGATTCCAGCTCCAAGAAGAGAACCTAGAAAATTTCTCAGGAGGCACTCTGGACAACCAGGCACCAGGTGGGAACACAACCAAGCCCAGAGAACTGTGACCCAGCCACCTGCAATGGCCCAAGTCAGTCCCAGTGGGCAGAGGGGACTTCCATGTGCCTGTCAGCCCTCCCATGCAATTCCCAAATGCCTAGCTCCACTATACTGCAGTAACAATCTCAGGGAAGCCCCTTCGGAGGAGGCATGTGTCACAGCCAGGATGACATTGCTGCCACTCCTGGAACTCTGCCGTGGGCTAGGCAGCCGGATCACATCCCACACCCACAGCTGCCCAGCTTGGGGGGGGGGGGGGCACAATATAAAAGCAGTCACTTAATGATGCCCACAACCAGCACCACCTGAATGAACCTGCACCCTCAGACATCACCCCCTCTGGGTCTCACTCACTGTATCTTGGCCCACAGTAGCTGGGGGTGGCCTGGTGGGCCTTGAGCAACGTTCATGCAACTACCTTGATGGGTAGGGCTGATCTCCTCCTCCAGAGCAGGATTTAGACACTTTTCAGGAGGTGCCCCCAAAGACCTAGCGGCACATGGGACTGGGCAGAGCTGGAGGGCCATCCACTGGTTTCCCAGGCTATCCCAGCTTAGTCTCCCCCTTCCAATAGGGCTTAAAAATATTCTCTGGAACCATCTAGCCACAGCCATCAGGTAAACCAAGATGGGCGCTTAGAAAGAAGTATATCCAGGAGCTATGGAGGAAGCAGACCAATGTAATGGGCTTTCTTCTCAGGGTACCATGCTGGAAGTACCACCAGCTCTCGGTGCTCCACAGGGCCCTCTGCTCCTCCTGCCTGATAAAGCATGCAGGCTGGGATACAAGGCCAAGAAAGGTTATGTCATATATTGGATTTGTGTGTACCGTGGAGGCTGCAAACACCCAGTTCCTAAGCATGCGACCTATGGCAAGCCTGTCCATCATGGTGTTAACCAGCTAAAGTTTGCGTGAACCTTTGACAACCTCTGTTGTCAAGGAGAGAGCTGGGTGCCACTGTGTGGCTCTGAGAGTCCTGATTTCTTACTGGGTTAGTAGAGTTCCACGTACAAATTCTTTGAGGTTATCCTCATTGATCCATTCCATATAGCGATCAGATGGAAGCCTGAAACCCAAAGGATCACCAAAGTAGTTTACAAGCACAGGGAGATGTGAGGGCTGGCATCTGCCGGCTGCAAGACCCGTGACCTTGGAAACAGCCACAAATTCCATCACGCTATTGGTGGTTCTCACCGTGTAACTTGGAGAAGGCACAATACTGTCCAGCTCCACTGTCTCTCCTAATATAAATAATGTTTGTAAAATTCTTACCTAATAAACAATTTAGGACAGTCAAAAGAAAATATTTTTGAGAAGTACACATGGGACTGCAGCTGGACCTAGGACACCCTCCACAGTGGTCACTAAACCACCTGGCCACTGACTTCCTCTAGAGGGGGAGCTGAAAAAATTTTCCCTATGTGACACATAGGGCCCTCATGTGACCATGGCCGGTCTGAGAACAGTCGTCCTGCTCCCTCACTTGATGACTAGGTCCTGTTGCCCCCTCCAGAGTGAAACATAAAAATATGGGAGTGGGAAGTGCATCCGGCAACTGCAGTTCAGTCCTGGCCTTCACAAAAGGTCATAGAAACTTTTCAGAAGGGTCCCCTAATAACTGGAATCCAAGAAAGACAGCACCTGAGCCCATGGCGCCCTCCATGGATCTACCTATCCAGACCAGGCCAGTGCTTCTCCTTTGGATGGGGACATGGATACATTTTCAGGAGGTACTACCAGGTGGGTCCAATACCAAGACCCATGCAGAACCATATCCTGGCCTTGGTACCCACCCTGAGTCTCTCTGGCTAGCCTGTACCAGCCCCATCAACAAAGGAAAGACAGGTTTACAGGAATGTATCCAGCCCACCAGGCCCCATGCAGAACAGAGGAAGGACCCAGGGCAACCTCCATGAGTCCCTTTGGCCAGCCCAGGACAGTGCCCACCTTTGGAAGAGGACTTGGATAAGTCTTCAGATGGCACAGGTACATTTGGGCCCAAGATACCATCCCTGGGATGCACAGCCCAGCCCATCCTGATCCCTGCCACCAGAGGAATACCTCTAAGCAATTTTGGTGGGCCCAACGCAAGATAGTGGGCAGCCCTGGCACAAATGCTAAGAACAACTCAGACTGGCTCCACTGCCTCCCCTTTCTGGAGGGAAACTTTAAAAAGTTTTCAGGAGCTGCACCCAACAACTAGACCCCATGCAGGATGGCAACTACAGGGAGTGCCCTCCTTGGATCTCGCCAGTTCATCTCTTTAGGAGAAGACTTAGAAAAATTTTCAAGGCACAGCTGGCACCCAGGTCCTATCAGTGACTTCATCCAGGGCCAGGGTACATCCCCAGAGGTTCCTAGGCAATCTAGGCTCTTGCCTATCCCCCCCACCCCAAAGGGGACTTGGAAATGTATTCTGGAGGCACATCCGCCTAAGAGTGCATGCAGCCACATGCTGGTCTCCCCTTGAGCTGCAGGTGGAACCCCCTTGGCCCTGGCTCTGCCCCATCTCCTCATTGGGTCAGCCCTCTCCTTCCCAACTGAGCTGCGACCATCGCAATTAAACCCCACCCCCTTGACCAGGGCTAAGGCACACTATTCAGTGGCCTCAATGCACCTTCAAGGGGCCTGGGCACAGAAGTCATTTCCTTTAGACTCTAAACCTCCTATTTCATCCAAAGGTCTCCTTCCAAAACTGACCCCAGAGCACACCAGAACGAGGGTATGCCAGGCTCTCTGCCTCTCTCTCCTGAGAGGCCCACAACTCCAATCACTTGTCCCAGGCCCCACACTGGGACCTACATCAGAATCCACTTCTTCCCCCAGGGCCTCCCAGATTTCTGGTCTCAGGGCCAGGTCTGGGAGGCCCCAGGGTGTGTCTGGTTCACTGGGCCTGTCCTTGGTCACTTGTTTTTTGGTGTGTTTTTTTAATCCTTACCCGAGGACATTTTTTCCATTGCTTTTCAGAGAGTGTGGAAGGCGGGGGGGGGGGGGGAACATCCATGTGAGAGAGACACATCGATTGGTTGCCTCCTGCACATGCCCCTACCGGGTCAGGGATCGAGCCTGCAACCAAGGTACGTGCCTTTGGCTGGAATCGAATCCAGGGCCCTTCAGTCCGTGGGCTGGTGCCCTAACCACTGAGTCAAACTGGTTAGGGCACCCTTGGTCACTTCTCGAGACAGCTGCACAATGGCCTAAGTGAAAGGAAAAGAGAAGCAGGGGTGGTGGACCGAATACTGGATGAGGCGAGTTGTGGACAGTACAGAGTCTGGTGTGAGGATTCAGCCAGCCAACTGACCTCTCAGCAAGGCCTCAGGTAAAGGCTCAGCTACTTTGCAGGCCTTTCGGGGTCCATAAATTCTTTCACCCTCAAAAAAAAAAAAGAGACACACATTGACCCAAGGCTTGGTAGTGGCATTTTAATGGCTTTCACTGGTGCAACAGCAGCAAGAAGGGGAAGTTTGCCTCTCCCCTGTAGGAGTGGGCTCAGAGTGGAAAGGGGGAAGCCTCCCCCCAACAGGTCTAGTCATCATTTTCCCATTGTACTGTGGCCAGGAAGGTACGGATTTCCATCGGCTGCAGTGTGATCCTGGCAGGGTCCAGCCAGAAGGGAGAGGGCTTGAGTATGGGGCCTGGGGAGGTACAGGGGAAGATTGAAGGATTCCGACTTACTCTGCCTCACTCCCCCACCCCCATGCTCCTTCCCCTGGACACAGTTATACACCCTCAAATCTGTCCTCAGGCAAAGCTGGGCGTGGCTCAGTGATTGAGCATGGACCTATGATCCAGGAGGTCAGTGTTCGATTCCTGGTCAGGGCACATGCCTGGGTTGTGGGCTCGATCCCCAGTGTGGGGGGTGCAGGAGGCAGCCGATCAATGATGACTCTCATCATTAATGTTTCTCTCTCTCTTTCTCCCTTCCTCTCTCTGAAATCAATAAAGACATATTAAAAAAAAGAAATCTGTCCCCAGGGCCACACTACCAGACTCTTCAATTCTTCCCAGGGCCTGGATACCACCCCCAGATCCCCAAATCCCTCCCAATGCCTGGCCACTGCCCTCACACCCTCACACCCTCAAGCCCCACCTCAAGGATGGTCAAGCCAACCCCAAGGTTGATGAACAATGCCCCTCCTCCCAAACTACACACTGACATAGACTCAAATTGTGTTTTGGGAACTGCACCCCAACCTCAGACACTGAAGATCCACCACTAGTTTCCTGTACCTACTTAAGACCCTTAAACCCCTAACCTAGATCTGAACACCACCACAGACCCTCCAGCTGGACCTGGGTCCTGGCGAACATTCCCACACCTCCCACACAGCCCCCAGCCCCCGGCGTCAGGAGCAAGACCTCACCCCTCTTCGGTGTCCATTGGAGCCTGGAGGCACTGGCCCGAAGCTGGTTGGCAGCCAGCGTGGTTTCCTTAAGGTCAGTGATGGTGAAGGCAGAGAACATGTCCTGCGGGCAGTGGATGGGCCAGGCTGAGCCGGAGGGGGGGAGGGGCCGAGAAGGAGGGCAGGGGCGGGGGGGGGGGGGCTCAAAGCGGGGTTTCCCCTCTCCCGTCTCTTGCTTCTCTCTGGTTTTCTTCCCACCTCTGCCCTACTCACCCTCAAGTCCAAGGTAACAGGAGAGCTCAAGTTGCCACTCATGTCCTCCCCTACGGCGAACTGGTGCTCCAAGCGCAGCAGCAGCATTTCGGGGCCCCAGCGGGCCAGCGTGAGCAGGTGCACATTGCGCGGCAGCTCCCGGCGCAGGCCTGAGAACTGCGGGAGGAGGCGGAGCCCAGGCGCGGATGAGCCGAGGCCAGAGGGCGGAGATCCGACATGAGGGGCGGGGCTTAGCCGCGGTCACGGGGGCGGGGCTTATCCTGGGAGCGACGGGGCTCAGCCAGGCACCGAGAGAGCGGAGCTAACGAGGGGACCGCGGCGGTTCTAGGTGGGGGCAGGTCTGAAAGGATCTGGCCTGAGACTCGAGAGTGGGGATGGCGCACGGAGAGGGGGGCTGCCGAGGCCCGGGAAGGACCGAGCCTGTGGGAGGTTAGAAGGTGCGGCAGAGGTGAGGCAGCGGGAAGGGGCGGGGCCCGAGGCGTGAACCCAGCCCCCGCGACTGGAAGGTAGCCGGCTGCGGCCTCAGCAAGAGTTGAGGGCCCGCGAGGTGGGTCCCGGCTCAGCCGAGAGACCCGCCCCCACCTCAAGCTCCGTCCGGCTCCTCTCTTTCTGCTGGCCTGCCACCCTCACCTGCTTGCGTGGGGCGACGTCCAAGAAGTAGGGGGTGCCGCCGCCCCTGGCCAGCACAACCTGCGGGGCCAGGAGCTCCTTTTCGGCCTGCAACCGGTGCCCGACGGCCGCGGTCTGGGCCTTGTCCAGCAGCACGAGGTGCCGCCCTCGTACCCACAACCCCGACTCCGGCTCCAGCAGCGGCTCCCCAACTCCACGAGCGTCATCTTTCAGCAGCCTTCGGTGCACCTGCAGGGAGAGTGGCCAGGAGAGGGTGAGGGCCCCTCTGGCCAATTTCGGGGCCAGAAATTGTGGGAACTTCAAGAGAAATTGAACATTGGGGTAATCAGATAAGAATGAAGGTCTGGTATGGGGGACCCCAGCAGATGTGTGGATCCTACCGACCAGAGGATTAGAACAGAGGAAAGTAAAGACCTAATGGAGGCCTGGATAGAGCATGTCAGAAACTGGAGGGGACACCTGAGTAAGGATTGCATAAAAAGCATGGAGTAAAGGTCTCAACTTAGTGGAACCCCAAACAGAGGGGTGCCACTAGCAGAAAGTGAAAGAGAAAGTGGCTTTAAGGTCCAGCAGAGAGCCTGGGCGGGAACTGGTGGGAGAACCCTACCTTAGATGGGGCCTGGACTACTCACCATGAGCTCTATGGAGCCATCTCTCAGGCTGCTGCCCCCCTGGGAGCGGTCAGTCAGCACTGTCAGCTGCACATTCCCATCCTGGGGGGCAAGGGGTGAGAGTGAGGAAGCACACTGCCAGCCAGCCCTGGCCCCCAGGCAGGCAACACAGGGCATGGCGGACACTGCCAAAGACAGTTGGGAGATGCTAAGAATGAGGGGTGACACCACTGTGTAGAAGAGTATCCAGAAAAGGTAGGGAGCAGGATAGGGGCGGGGGTACCGTAATGTAAATGCGACTGTTGACTGGGTAGTAGTTTCCTGCCACTGGCTCAGTCTGGTTCAGCTTCCAGGTGGGACGATAATTCCGCCTGGGGAGAGAAGTGGTAGGGTTTGGTCAGACCCGGGCTCTGGCTCCCCTTCCCTGGCTCCCTATCCCCTGCTCACACACTCCTCACTCCCCCTTCATACTCTCCCACCCACACTCATAGGATCAACAGATGCACCCACCACCCATGGGCCCCAACACACCACAGTCCACCCCTGGGTACCCCCAGTCACCCCCACCTCCTCTTCAGGATCTCCCGGCCATTGCTGTCGGTGAAGAAGTATCCTTCTGTCTCCAGCCCAGTGTCAAAACGACTGATGACTTCCTTCCCCCAGCCATCACTATACCCGATGGAATAACAAAATTGTGAGCCTCACCTACCACCACTCTGTCCCAGCCCCTACCCTTAGTCCCAGCCTGTGCCACTCACCCCACAGGTATTGGTCCCACCGTCCACTCCAGCTCCAGGTGCCTCTGTCCGGGATACAGGCGAACCACCTGGGAACACCAGGCTGAGAAGTTCTGGTGCACCTCCTGCACCAAGTCCGTCTGCAGGCACATTGGGCAGGTGTGAGCCTGCACCTGAACGGAGGTGAACCCTACAAATGTCCGCCCCTGCTGTGAACCTCACAAAGGCCTACATCAGGGCCAAACCCACTAATAGCATGAGAACACCACCTATCTGCCTCACCTGGCTAGGTGTGATGCCCACACTTCTCACCACAGTCACTGCCACATAATTCTTGCTTCCTGCCCACCTCTACGCCATCTCTCCTCCTTAGAATAGGATGCTAGCTGGACATGTGGCTACCTAAAGTAGAGACTGTATTGTCCAGTCTTTCCTGAAGCTATCAGTAGCTGTGTGACTATGGTCTGCCCAAAGGAAAGTGATCAAAGTGGTGTAAACAACATTTACTGCCCCTCCCACTAGCTCAAATGCAAATGTAATGGCTGGAGTTTGAGCAGCCATCTTGGATCATGAGGTAGAAGCTGAATGCTGAGGAAGGCAGAGCAATGAAATAGAAGGGGCCTGGGTGACTGTGGAACCACCCCACCTACCCTGGATGGCCCAGCCAGACTATCTGTTGCATGGAAAGAACCTGTCTTATTTTAGGCAGTTAATTTGGATAACTCTGTTACAATAGTAAAACTATATCCTAACCCGGGTATGAAGACATTCACTGCAAGTGGAGTCATGTCAAAGGTGAGTCTTACCCTTACCTGTCCCATTCCCGTCCTAAGAGAAAATGTCAACAAGAAGCCCCAGGAAACCCCACAAGCACGAGCATACTCAGATACCCACCCTAAGTGAGAATCACCCAAACCCTACCCAAGTGTGAACTCTCCAATATCCACCCCAATTATAATCCCATCCTTGGTGAACTCTTCAAGTAGCTCCACCTATTTCTCCCCATTCATGGACCAAGTGGGAACACTCCACACCCAGCTTCAAAAGCTAAGTATTATACTGACACCCACAGCAGCTGTGAACAGCTTTGTATGCCACAGCATAAAAGCTGATAAAGATCAGCCCTGTGGAAGGATTCTCAAATCTTCCCCTCAGGTCTTATCCCTGTGACCTGATGGAGATGTACATTTTCCCCCCACCCCACCCTGCACATTTCATACCACCCTCCCAGGCTCCACCCTCCCCCCCATGCCCACTCATCATTCCTGGCCCCGGACCTTCACCAGGCGGGTTTGAGCCCAGTGGCTCATGAGCAGTGGCTGCTGTCCGTTGGGTCTGAAGATGTAGGCACCTGAGGCCTGGGTGCTTAGGGTGTTGCCTGTACTGGCGTTGTACCTGGGGGCAAGGCAGGTGAGCGTCATGTAAGGGATCCCAGCTCTGCTTCCAACCCCTCCCTGGCCTGGTGGGCCTCCCTCACCAGTAGAAGGCTTGGCGAACAGGCAGCTGGAGGTTCTGCTCCAGGTTCTTTATCTCCACCAAAAGCCCCGTGTAAGGGTCAAACCTAGCCAAAATGTACTGGGTAGAAAAGTGTGGACAGAAGTTAATGACCATCCCTTCAGCCAAGGGCAGCTTCCTCCTTCCTGAGACTCAGGAGAAAACCCTGGAATCACCCTCCCCTCCTCTCTCTCTTCCTCACTCCTCATCCCTGACCCTACTGGCAAATCCTAACAGCTCCACCTTCTACCTTATCCTTAGTCTGACCTCTTCTCACTACCTCCAAGGCCTTCCTGGACTGAGTGCCGCTAACCCCTTCCTGGTCTTCCCCCCCTTCTGTTTCCCCTCATAGCCACCAGAGGTCGCTGCAACCCCCTAAATCCAATCTTAAGCTGTTCTGGGAGACTCAGGGCTACTAGGTCCACAAGATTTCTGAAGACCCATGGAAATTTATACATTTTAATTTCTTTTAGGGTTTTTGCATCTGCTGCTCTCTTCCTGCCTGAATTCCTCTTCCCACAAATGTCCTCCAAATGGCCACATGGCTCTCTCAGGTCTCTGACACACCTTTACTTAATTTGCAAACCCCTATCACCATCAGCTTTGACATATCTGTCAAGTGCCACCCATGATCACACTAGGCCCTCAAGATGGCCCCAGCAGCGGACATTGAAACGCAAAGGCAGTCACTCACTCAAGGGCACACAATGGGGGGCTCATGACACTAGACCATGAACCCAAGACCTGCTGACCCAGAGTCATTGAAGCTCACTATGACACCTCAAACTTGTCGCCAGGGCAGGGAAGGGGACCTGAATGGGATCTCACCTTATTTTGGATGGTCAAGACACGGGATGAGGGCTTGAAACGGGAAAAGTGCTTCTGGAGTCTGGGCCGGGTGTTGTGAGCCTTTGGGCTCCGGCCAGGCACCTGGGTTACTGAGTAGATGCTGAAGCCAAGGGCAGGCACTGAGGCTGAGAAAAGCAGCTCCTGACTGTCTGAGCTAGGCATTGTCACCACCTCAGGAAAGGGAGAAGGGAAACTGAGTCAAAAGGCTGTATGTACACATACAAAGGTGTTTATACATGGAGGGGAAGGAGTCCCAGGATGGGGAGAAGAAATTTAGGCGTTGGGCAGAGGAAATGGGGGGGAGTGTGTGACAGGAATTCTGAGTTAAAGATTGCAGAAATGATTTAGTAGACAGAAAACAACCCACCTGGAGGGTAGAGAGTCTGTGGGAGGGGAGAGAAGTGAGGGAGTAAGTGGGGAAAGAGATCTTTGAGGCAAGGGAGTGAGGGAAAGACAAGAGTCTTGGGGGAGGGAGAGATTTGTGGGAAGAGGCCTTCCAGGATGAGGGGGATATCCATAAATAGAAAAATATTTCATGGAGAGATATTAAAATGAGGGAGATACTCACAGGAGAGGAATGTTCCCAGGAGGTATGATATTAAGGAGCAGAGCAGGGAGATTCAGAGAAGGAAGAGAAAGTACTGGGTGGGAGGTATTCATGGACAGGGCAGGTATCCATGAAGGCAAGGTATCCAAGAAGGCAGGTATCCAAGAAAGGGAGGTGTCCATGGGGGGAAGGGAGAAATATCCATGAGGGGAGGTAGTCATTGGAGGAGGGTGTTCATGGGGGGAATATTCATCAAATGGGCTCACATCGCTGGGCACAACTGTACCACTGGGATCCTTCACAAGGAAAACGTGTTTGTTGACTGGAAGCCGCACCATCCAATTTACTTTCCGCCCCAAGGGGTTATAAATGGTCACCTGGAACTGGGATGGGAGGATTATAGTGGGCACGAGTCACAGCAGACCTTCTCCAAACCCACCCACGATGCACCGCAACAACCCGGGTGATCCAAGCCCCCAAGTGGTCTCCGTCCAGTCTCAGCTTCACTGAGCCCCACGTGATCTGGCCCAGGGGGAGCCCTCAAAACGGTTTGGCTACCAGTCCCACCTCATCTTCTGGCCACTGGCATTCGCAGCTCTCATCCCACTCACAAGACCTACTTCCCAGCCCCGCACCCCACCCCACCCCAGTCCCAAGCATGGCTCACCCTCTTTTCAGTCTGGCTGAGCGGACACAGGCTGATGTTGAGATTGCGGCAGAAAGCGAACTCCTCCTTGGAGCCACTGAGCCTCGCCAGCGCATTGCTCATGAGGACCTGGGGAGGAGCGGAAAGGCATGGGTCCACTCTGCAAGCCCACCGCATGGCCTCCTCGTCCCACTCGGGCACCACAAGCCCTTCCAGGCCCTGCCCCATTTCTGTCCCCGCGCCCCCCCTTCCCACTAGCCCTTCTAAGCCTCGCTGCACTCAAGTCTCTGCCCCTTGCATCTCAAGGCCCGCCCCATTCTGTTCCCCACACCGCATCCCAGGCCCCCCCACTAGTTCTTACAGGCTCATCCCCGCCGCCTCGTCCTGCCCCATTCCTTTCTATGCACCTCATGCCACAAGCCCCAACCCACAAGCCCTTCCAGACTCCATCCCACTGCCTTTGATCATCCCTGTCTCCGCCCTTATGCTCCAGACCCCACCCCATGCACCTCACAGGGTCCCCAGCCTGCTGCCAGCTGGCGAGCGTAGTCATTTGCCACGTGTTGCTTGGAGGTCCCACTGACTGCATCGTGGTGCTGGAGCACAGCCATTGCCTCATCTGCAGGCAGATGGTGGTGCGCGAGTGGTGAGCTGGGTTGGGTCTGTGCACAACTCTGAGCCCTGACCTCAAGGAGATGCGAAAGGTCACGTGCAGGGGCGCCAGGGTTTTTAGGGGCTTTCAGAAGGGACTCAGGGATGTAGCCATGGTCTGGCGTCCAGCTTGAGCCCCGCCCTCACCCCCTCACTGACCAGACACCTACTGAGGGGTGCACTGTCTCCAGAGCCATAGGGTCCCACGTTGGCCGCTGGACCTGCCAGCGCCTCCAGCTGGTTGCATACCTAGGGGGTAGGGAGTATGTTGAGGCATGGGTCCTATCGGGACCCCTGGGTCTCCCCCTTGAGTCCAGCGCCCACCCACCTGCAGAAAGTTATAGCTGAGGCGCTCATAGCGTTTGAGGGCTGGCCGGCTGGAAAAGAAGCCAGTCCAAAACATGTGGGGACCATCAGCATAGGGGAAGAAGTCATCCTGCTTCACTGACCTGCAGAGGCATTGAGGACAGGATCACTACCCACAGGGTGTGCCAATCCCCCCAAGTTCCCCAGGCCCCCCAAATACCAGGTGACGTTGGCCTTGTTCAGCTCCCAGAGGTAACAGGCCGGAGTGGAGTAGAGAACATTGACACGGCTCCCGTTGGCCTGCTGCTGGGGGAAGGTGTTACATGTGTGAGCCCTCAGGAGCCTGCAACTTCCTGAGGGGGTGGGCCCACGGGTGGGCAACACATACATTTATGCATCCAGTGGATTCAGATTCTCTTAATACAAATTTTGAATGAAACCAACAACCAAGTGTGAAAATGCATTTTGGCCAAACCTAAATATTACCAGCCTGGAAAGAATTTCAGTGATGCAAGAATAAGTCTGAAATTTTACTAAACTTTTTTAATAATTTCAATTTTATTATTAAAAACTTTCATGAAAAAACTAAGTATGACATATAGGATAGGAATACTCATTTCTCAGCACTGTCAGGTTATTGCCAAATGACACAATTTTTATAATGAATGGAGGCTCAGTTTCAACTGAGGGAGGTGGAGGAACAAGGTGACCTCTTCCATGAGGAAAGGATGTTTGTACAAGTAGGTGCTCATTTGAGTGAATGAAGGGAAGTGCATAGAACCACATGCCTTTATGTGAGTATATACATCTACACTTCTATGCACACAGTCATACACACTGTTACATACACAGACCCATATACACACTGTATTCACTCAGCAATCACTCGATTCTTGAACATGCTCAGGATTGCTGACACGGTCTACAGCCAGAGGCCAGCCCCACTCTCATAGAATTTACAGCCAAGTGAAGGAGAGACTGAACAGATAGGCAGCTGGTTACAATCAGCCTGGATATGAAAGGTATTTGTGAAGGCTGCTGTGAGCAGAGAGGAAGAGCAAAAGCTCCACCTAAGGTTTATGAAAGCTTCCTGGAGGAGAAGACATTGTACCTGGTATCTTAAAGGAGAAGCAGAATGTTTTCAGCCTCAAATAATAATAATAAGGCCTGGCCGGTGTGGCTCAGGGCTTTAGCATCGACCTAGGATCCAGGAGATCCGGGTTCGATTCCCGGTCAGGGCACATGGCCGGGTTGCCGGCTCAATCACCAGCAGCGGGTGTGCAGGAGGCAGCCAATCAATGACTCTCTCATCATTGATGTTTTTCTCTCTCTCTCCCTTTCTCTTCCTGTCTCTAAGAACATTAAAAAATATATATATTAAAATAATAATAATAAACAAAAACCATAGTACTTATTATTTACTTAGCACTGTTCTAACTGATCTGTGTAAATGAATTCATTAAACTCTCATCCACAGCCCTATCTGATGAGTACCACCATTATGGCCATTTTCTAGATAAGAATATGGGAAGGCACTGAATGCTAAACATTTCTCAAGGTCACAGAGCCAGTAAGTGGCAGAGTCAGGATTTGAGCTGAGAGATTCCCATCTCCAATAGAATGGAGTGGGCAAAAGAGCTGTCAGTGGAGGGAGAAAAACCAAGATAGTATGCCCAGCCAGGGTGGCTCAGTGGTTGAGCATCGCCCCATGAACCGAGAGGTCACTGATTCGATTCCAAGTCAGGGCACATGCCCGGGTTTCAGGCTCAATCCCCAGTAGGGGGCATGCAGGACCCAGCTGACAGATGATGTTTCTCTCTCATCAATGTTTCTATCTCGCTCTTCCTTTCTCTCTCCAAAATCAGTGAAAAAGAAACATATTAAAAAAAAGGAGATTAAAGATGGCGACAGACTGAGTGGAAGCTACACTGACACTCTGCTAGGACCAAACTGGAATTACAACTAAAACATAGAAAAACCATCCTGAATAATCAACTACTAAAAAAAGAGCTGGAGAGCACCCTCATAACCAAGGAGGAAAAGTGGAGAACACATAGAGACTGGTAGAAAGTCCAGAGGCATTAGAGAACTGGCTGGGCTCCCACAGGCAGCAGCTGAAGGTCCGGAAGGATATCCCAGCTGTAGGGGGTTCCCACTAAGGACTCTGGGGCCTAAACCTCAGGCTGGACTTCCCAGCCCAGAGCACCAGAACTGAGAAAGGTGCCCACATAACATCTGGCTGTGAAAAGCAGCCAGGTTTCTGTCTGCCAGGAAGAGATGGCTGGAAATGCAGGCACCCTCTTAAAAAGCCAACACACAAAGTTTTGTGTGCAGACACTCACATTGGGCTCCAGCAGAAAGAGAGAAGAGAGGACTGGAGCTATGTGAGGAGAATATAGGGTTGTGGGTTCTGGAGAGAGAGCTCAGAGGACACCCCTTTGGATTCCTATGCCGAGTCATTCCCCCATACTGCAGAAGCAGACATTTACCACCCAAGCAGCTTTTGCCTGAGGGGGAAGCAATTGTCCCGCCCTGTTGGAAAGCCTCTTGCCCTACCCATGGAGTTTCTACAGCCTGAGGCTCATTAAGAGAATCAGATTAATCAGCTGGCAGGTAGAGGCAGACTTCAGAATGCTTTGAGTATTTGCCTGATCTGCTTCTGGACCCAGGCCTTGTAAAAGCAGACTTTGGTGTGCATCTTGGTCCTGTCCTTTCCAATGGCACCCAGCCCCAACAGAGGGGACCTCAATCCGTGGGTTGTTGACAGCTCCAAACAGGGTACTCAAGACCAATCACAAACAGCATCTGACATTGGCCTGCACCAGAGATCGTCCAAAAAAGATTGAGAGTCCTAGCAGGTCTACTTAATACATAAAAACAAACCCAAATAGGCAGCCAAAATGGGGAGACCAAAAAACAAGCCCCAAATGAAAGAACAAGAGAAGTCTCCAGAAAAAGAGCTAAATGAAATGGAGATAAGCAACCTATCAGATATAGAGCTCAGAATACTGATTGTAAGGATGCTCAACAGCATGAAAAAAGATATGGAAACTATGAAGGGAATTAAAAATGACATAGGAGAAATAAAGAATATATTGGAAGTAATAAACAGCAGATTAGAGGAAGCTGAGGATCAGATCAGTGAATTAGAAGACAGGGTAGAAAAAAAATCACTCAATCAGAGATCCAAAAAGAAAAAACAATTAAAAAATAGGGAAGTCCAAGGGAGCTGTGGGACAACATGAAACATAACAATATCCACATCATAGGAGTGCCAGAAGAGGTGGAAAGTAAGCAAGGGTTAGAGAAACTGTTTGTAGAAATAATGGCAGAAAACTTCCCTAACCTGGTCAAGGAAAAAGTCACACAAGTTCAGGAGGCACAGAGAGTCCCAAGCAAGAACCCAAAGAGGCCCACGCCCATGCAGATCATAATTAAAATGCCAAAAATTCAAGACAAAGAGAGAATCTTAAAGGCACCAAGAGAAAGGCAATCTGTTACCTACAAAGAAGCTCCCATAAGGCTGTCAGCTGACTTCTCATCAGAAATTCTACAGCCCAGAAGGGAATGGCATGAAGTATTCAAGGTAATGCAAAACAAGGATCTGAAACCAAGACTACTCTATCCAGCAAGGCTATCATTCAAAAGAGATGGTGAAATAAAGAGCTTCCCAGACAAAAGAAGGCTAAAGGAGTTTATCACCACCAAACCAGCATTGCAGGAAATGTTAAAGGGACTGCAGTAATAGGAAGAAATAGAGAGAGAAACATAGGCATAAAGAATTAAAATGGCAATAAATAAGGACCTATCAATAATAACCTTAAGGACTTTAAGGGAGAGATCAACAGCAATACAGTCATGGTTGTAGACTTTAACACCCCACTGACTTCACTGGGTAGATCTTCCAGACAAAAAGTCAACACAGAAACAGTGACTAAATGGTACACTAGATCAGATGGATTTAATTGATATTTACAGAACATTTCACCCCAAAGCTGCAGAATGTACATTCCTCTCAAGTACGCATCAGTCATTCTCAAAGATAGAACACATGTTAGGACACAAAACCAGTCTCTACAAGTTCAAGAAGACTGAAATCACATCAAGCATCTCAGATCAGAAGGGCAAGAAATTAGAAATCAACTAGAGTAAAAACACTCAAAAACATTCAAACACAGGGAGGCTAAATAACATGTTATTAAACAATGAATGGGTTACCAATAAGATCAAGAAAGAAATCAAAAACTTCCTGGAAACAAATGAAAATTTGTTTTGGGAAACAATCCAAAATCTATGGGACACAGTGAAAGCAGTCCTAAAAGGGAAGTTCATAGTGCTGGAGGCCTACCTCAAAAAGCAAGAAAAATTTTTAGTAAACTATCTAACCCTCCAACTTAAAGACTTGAAAAGCTACCCTGTGAAGCTGCCCAGACCAGGGCTTTTGTTTGCTGGGATCTTTTTTTCCTACTGCTTCGATTTCATCAGTTGTTATTGGACTATTCAGGTTTTCTGATTCTTCCTGATTCAGTTTTGCATGATTTCACTCATATGTGGAATCTAATAAACAAAATAGACTGAGAAACAAAATAGATCCAGAGACATAGAAGCAAGGAACAGACTGATGAATTTCAGTGGGAAGGCAGAGGTGGGGGAGTGGGTGGGGAGAGATTAATCAAAGAACTTTTATGCATATATGCATAACCCATGGACACAGACAATATTGTGGGTACAGGCCTGGGAGAGGGGCAAATGTGGGGTGGAGGGGAACCAATGGGGAAAAAGGGGGGGGATATCTGTAATACTTTCAACAATAAAGATGAATAAATTTAAAAAAAACAAAAAAATTCCTGGACGTCCTGACAGCCCAGGAACATGGCATTTGCAGGAGGGAGTAATCAGGTTGTTCAAGCCTCCTTAGGGGCATAGGGAATAGTGAGAAATATCTTCTGGAAGCCCTTGGTGATGTTGCTGAGGCCTGTTTTGGTGCAACAGCAGTGCAGGGAGCAAGTGGAAAGTGAGGACATGGAGATGGTGCTGGAAGACAACTCTGAGGACGAAAGTGATGGGAAGGGTTGTCTTAGATGAAAGAGGGGAGGCAGGTTCTGTGCTGATGTAAGAGTGCCTGCCTGCCCACACAGCCACAGGCCATAGGCCACTTACAAGGAACACACCAACACATCCATGGTAGGCAGAATAATGGCCACCAAAAATGTCCATGTCCTAATATCCAGAGCCTGTGGCATGGCAAACAGGAATTAAGTTTGCAGATGGAATTAAAGTTGCTAATCAGATTACCTTAAAACAGAGATTATCCTGGATTATGTGGGTGACCCCAATGTAATCACAAGGGTCTTTAAAAGTGGAATAAGGAAGAGGAAGAGGTGAGAGTGAGAGAAAGAGATGTGACAGTGAAAGCAGGATTGGGCTTTACGATGGAGGAAGGGGGCCCAGCCAGCATGGCTCAGTGGTTGAGCATCAACCTATGAACCAGGAAGTCACTGTTCAATTCCAGGTCAGGGCACATGCCCAGGTTGCAGGTTTGATCCCCAGTGCGGGGCGTGCAGGAGGCATCCGATCAATGACTCTCTCATCATTGATGTTTCTATCTCTCTCAAATCAATAAAGATATTTTAAAAATAAATTAAAAGATGGAGGAAGGGGGCCATGGGCCAAGGAAGGTGGGTGCCCTCTAGAAGATGAACAAGGCAAGGAAACTTTCCCCTAGGGCTTCCAGAAGGAACGCAGCCCTGCCGACATGTTGATTTTAGCCCTGTGAGACCCATGTTGGACTTCTGACCTACAGAACTATAAGGTAATATATTTCCATTTGGAGCCGTTACGTTTCTGGTGATTAGATAGTTATAGGAATAAGAAAAAACTAAGAAATCACCCATAGCTACTCATCTGACCAAAGGCCCAGGGATATAAGCACATATACGCACATATAAGCACATATACTCACCTGGGCATTGACCAGCTGGATTAGCTTGTCAAGGTTCTTGAACCACATGTTGGCATTCTCATATTGGAAGTCCGAGCCCATGGTCATCACAGTGTGGTTGGTGCGGTAGAACTTGCCCTGCAGATGAAATGGGGGTGTCTTCAGGTCAGAGTGTCCTGGCCACCCCTATGTACAGCTGTGTCTTGGTATATATGTGGTCAATTGTGAATGCACAGTAGCATGGGGGGAGGGGTATGCAGAAGTGTGTCACATGGGAACATAGGGTCATTAATAAAAATAGCCACAAGTTATTGAGTAATTCTCTTGGGCCTGCCACACAGATGAAAGTATGCTGTTCCATGACCATGGTGAGTGTGTGTGGTGGTGAAGGGGTCCGCAGGCTTCTAATCAGGAATATGCAAATCCAGAAGGAGGGCATGGTGAGGGTGAACAGATTACCTTCTTCTGAGGGTATAAAGAGGTGTTAGGGAATCAATTCCTGGGCTGTGAGAAGGGCCTAATGCATTATGTACACCAGTTTTCCTGGTTCTGGACACTGAGGTTACCTGGGCTGTGGCTAACTGGAGGAAGTAATCAACCAGTCCTTTGGCGTTGTACTCAGGGCTGCGGGGGTCATCCACAATGGGTTTGTCAGCACACAGGACGTCCCAGCACAGGTTCGATGGTGGGTTGTACATGTTGGGGAGCACACCTGTGGCCACACCAGGCTCAGGGGGTAGTCTAGCACCCCAGACCTGCCCTGGAGTCAAAGTCTGCCATGCCCCACCCAAGTCGGACTTGAGAATTTGCAGGGGCCCAGTGCAAACTACAAATGCTGGGCCCTTGATGGTAAATAATTAAAAATTTCAAGATTATGACAGCAGAGTATAAACCATGCCTTTGGAGCCAGCCCTGCCCCCATCTATATACCCCCTTACTGGTGAAGAGGTCGGCGGCAGGGGGCTTCAGGCTGGCACTGGCCCGCCACACCTGCTCCATCTCAAGCTTCTTCTCCCGCTCCCACTTATCTTGATAATCCAGGCGTCCAAAGAAGAAGCCATCAAAGCCCATCTGGGAGTGTTGGAGGATAAGAACAGGAATGGGGGGCAGGATGACTAAGTGCCCGGCCTTCCCACCACCACCCACCAGACCCCTCAGCATGAAAGGTATGGGTCAGGGCACAGGAAAAAAAAACAGGTCTAAAACCAGGGAGTCCTCTGGTGCATATGGAAACTTAGGGAAGGGTTAGAATGTACCCTGAGAGAGATGAGAATGGGTGAGTCCAATGCTAGAACCCACCTCCACCTTCCAGAAAGGGAGCCTGAATCAAAAAAAGATTCCCCCTTCTGCAGGCTGAGGATGGAAGGGGCTATGGCACTAGTCAAGAAGCCTCTTGCAAAACAGGGCAGTCCTCCCCCTGCCACCTGGCTTGGGAGGAGCCAGGATCCTAGCAAATGGGGCAGGAGTGGCCAGTTGTAGGGGAGTGGTCAGCCTGGGCTGGGGCAGAGGGGACAAGGCCAGGGAGGAAAAGGAGTGGGACTCCAGAGGCAGGGTCTCAGGAGTTCAAAGGGACAGGTCCCCTGTGAGCTTGTGAGGATGGATGAGGTTTGAGTGGCCCTGGGGGGAGTCAACACGAGTGAAGGAGAGGGCCCAAGAGAGATGGTGAAAGCACCTGCGCAAACAGTGAGGCCTGCTCTCGAGAATGGCCAAAGGGGTCAATGTGCCAGGCCACACGGGGGCGCCCATTCTTGCCAAATGTGTCTTCCAGGAAGCGCAGCCCTAAGGTCATCTGGTCTATGATGGCTCCGTAGTGGGTGGCCGCCTCGTCGTTCATCACCCAGCCACCATTGGCAAACTCCAGACGCCCTGTGCCAGGAGAAGCAAAATCCAGGTAGGTTGTCAGCGCCAGAGTGGGGCCGGGATTGACAATGCAGATAAGACCCGCCTGCATGCCCAGGCCTATAAGGAGAAGAGGGGTCTCTCCCAGGCCATTGTAGCCAGATATGAAACAGAGGGCCCTCTGCATGGCAGGCTTCCCAGAGGATCCATTGGAGATAGGGCCTTGAAGGATGCATAAGAGTTCTACAAGCAAAAGGAAATTGCAGGCAGGCAGTCACATGCACATTCAGTCTGCACATAGCATGACAAAATCTCAGAAGCTAGGGTGGCAAAAACAGAAGCTAAGTTGGGCTTCCTCTTTTCACTTCCTTGGGGCAGCTCACCCTGGCGCACCAGGTTCCGCACGACATCCTGTGTTGCATTTGTCTGTTGATTCCACCAACGGGAGAAGAAGGCCATCTCCACATAGATGAAGCGACGGGTGGGCTCCGCCAGCAGGGAAGAGATGACAGAGTCTAGGATGTACTGAACACCCGCATGTTGGATGTTATTGTTGACTGTAGGCACAGGGGTCAAGCAATCAGGAACTAGCAAACCAAGGGGGATATTCCTAGACACAGAACCCCAAGCTGGGCATTGCCCCCACCCTAATATCCAGGACCCAGAAAGGATTTGAAGAGCTTAAAGGGATCATGGGAGTCCCAGGCATCAGTCCCCACCCTCTACTCACTGCCATAAAAGTACTGGTCCACTGTCTTGAGCCAGCCCACGTCATCATGTGTGTGGGCCACCAGGTGCACGTTGAGCATGTCTGGTTGCACTGTGGGGCATGTCTGCATAGGGACCCCAAATGCACACTCACACACCCTGTCACTTATACCAAGGTTAAGAGGCAGGCTGAGATGGGAGTAGGGGTGGAGGGCACAAAGTAAGTCTTGATCTAGAGGTGACTCTCAGAGGTCCTGCCAGGCCCTCCCAGGGAGGACACAGACATAGTTGCGCTCACAGATACAACTCCCTAGTGGCACAATTTCTCAGGGCAGCTCTCATTCACACCCTGGGAAAATAATAGTAGCTAATGTTTATTAAGCATTTGTAAATACCAAGCAGCCACCTTGTGGGATGGGGAGAATATTATCTCCAGATTTCAGATGAGAGCACTGAGGTCAGAGAAGTGTAGTGACAGTCACGCAGCCAGGAAGTGGAGGAGCCAGGCTGGAACTCCAGGCCGGCTGACTCCAGAGTTCCAGTTTTCAACCAGCACTCCCTCCCCCCTCGCCCCCAAGCCCCCCCCCCCGCGCCCTACACACACACCTGCCCAATCACACAGTTCAATGCATGCAAAGTTCAGACAAGCCCACCCACAGAAGCATGGTGGCAGGTACAGGCAGCCTCAGACGCGCAGCGGCAGACCTCTCACTGACACAAAGCACGCACTCAGACCACTCCGTCATATTAGCAGCCATTCACTAGGCACCCACACAACAGACCCACCCACACCTCCGGACTCGACTCAGGGCTTCCCTCGGGCTCTTGGACATTTCCGTTCCCGGCCCCCGCTCACCTCGTATCCTGCGGCCCGAGCGCTGGGCGCAGCCAAAAACAAAAGAATGAAGGAGAGAGGTGGGAGCTGTGGCCGCAGCGCGCGGGAGTTTGTCCAGGACCCTGGTACATTCCGGGCGCCGCCAGCGCGCACCCCCAAAGGCCGCGCCTCGGCTCCCATGGCTGCACCGCCGCAGCCGTCTGCCCTGCCTCCAGCGAGTTCCCGGCCAGGGTAAGGCCTAGCGAGGCCCCGCCCCCAGACCCCGGCCTGGCCAATGGGCCTCGTGGGGGCGGTGCTAGGGCGCAACTCGGCAAGTTATTGGACTGAGGCCATAGTTCCGCCTACTCCAGGGGGCAATAGCCCTGTCCCACCCTCCAGGCGGTGGTTCGGCCAGAGGAGCCTTTAGTGTTTCCCCACCTTCGTGTGGACTTGGAGTGCCCCTTTGTCTCCATGAACGAAGAGGTCTCAGGTTTTCCTACCGGTGCCAGGTTGCCTAGAAGGTAGGATGTGCATGGGGTCCTTTTTTTTTTTTTAAATATATCTTTATTGATTTCAGAGAGAGGAAGAGAGAGAGAGAGAGAGAGAGAGAGAGATAGAAACATCAATGACGAGAGAGTCATTGATCGGCTGCCTCCTGCACGGCCCCACCGGGAATCCAGCCCACAACCCGGTATGTGCCTTGACAGGGAATCCAACCGCGATCTCCTGGATCATGGGTCGATGCTCAACCGCTGAGCCACACCCGGCCCCGCGAGACTAAAAATCTTATCTCTATAAGCAGAGGGCAGGGAAAGACAAAGAACAAGGCTGCTTATTCCTGTCTGATAATTAATGGAGCTTATTAAGGAAACTTAATAGGAGAAACGTCTTGGGTGGCTGCAAGAGGAAATGGATCCCTGTGCCGCTTGGCAAATGCCAAGGAATTATATAGGGGGAGGGGGGAACAGTCATGGGCTGTAGTACATGAATGCTACCAGGTATGGAAGTTACTTCACATGCTTGTACAGGTCAGGACAACAACCTGTTCATGGAACAGGTTGTTGCAGAGGCAAGAGAGGGATATTGATTTATGTCAGAATGAACATCAAGTATGATCAGACAGTATCTAAGGGAGTTTTACAGTAAGCAATCTCCCCCTTCTGGCCCAGTTCCAGCTCTAGGGTCCAGCAGCAATCACATCATGGATCAGTCTCTCCTACACACTCTACCCCTCATGACCAGCTCTTACTATCTCACATGACCCCCTCTTCCCCAAGGAGCCCTGAGTAGTCAGCAAGGGGTTCTAGTAGCAGGAAAGTGGCTCTTTTAGTTGCCAATTGACCTCATTAGAGACACAGTCTGCAGCAAGAGTACAGACACATACAAGAGACAAAAGCAGCAGTCCAAGTATTAATGACTTTTTCCATCATGCCTCTCGCCCCCTCCCCTCCCGGAGACCCAAACCAGTGGGTTAGTAAGTCACCTAGGCTTGGGACCAGGTCATTTAAGGCATTTAATGAGTTTACATATGGGCTAACAAAGAACTATTAGCAGATTCATCTGGTATAATAACACATCCAGTTTGGATAATGGCACTGCCCTCCCTCCCCAACACACACCCATATCCCTGTAACTGAATGCTACAGGAACAGCATGAAGTTTAAGGTCAGGAAGACAAATATTTAGTAGAGACTTGAATTGGGAGATCTATGAGAATTACACTTATTCCCTGATCTTTAGATGTTAATGTAGCTGTAGTATTTGGAACCTGGCCAGGCTTTAAATCGTATTTGTCGGTTAGGAAGAAACGTGGTGCTCTCTGTATAAGAACTGGGAGAGTAATATATCAGATCAAGACCCCTACCTTCTCCCCTCTTCCAGTGGTGCATGTACCAGCCCACGTATAGCCTTGTCTCCATGGGTCCCGACTACATTAGGATGACAGGGTCCTATGGGAGACTCAGCAGTTCCTCCCCCCAATGGAACATGAAGTAACTGACCCATCCCAGCATAACATCCCATTGCAGATTCCAGTATACGGTCGGCTCTCAGGGAAAACAGGGCCTGGTGTCCTCAATATCATGGTCCACTGGTCCATGGCATATGTCAGGATTATTACTGTGTCCTTTGTTTCTCATACCTTTACCATATTAGGTGGCTCATCTGAGTTCCCAGCCTGGCATATGGGGCAATAGGCCTCACAGGTTGGTCATTTAAGTGTATTTACATTTGGGAAACACCTTCATATACCTGGTCAAAGTTGGTTTTCCAGTAATTTTATCTGTTAAGGACCCATTTTTCCATTCTAACAAATCCAGCTGCCTGTGGGTTATACAGGAGATGGAACCTGCATTCAATAACTGTATTGACCAGGTCACTGTATGTTAAAAGTAGCCCTGCCTCCTTAGCTATGAGCCATCCTATTTGGGCACTACCAGGCCCGCTCTTCTGGTGCACCCAATCTACAGTGTCAACTGATAGGTCAGTTGCTAAAGCATGTATTTTTGCCAAGGCATCAGCTTCCTGGTTACCTGGAGATATAGATCCCTTATGGGCAGGGACATGAAAGATACCAAGGTCTACCCTGGGCTCTTGTTAGCAAACCCAAATATCTTTCCATATCTCTTGTCCCCAGAAAGGTTTGTTCATAATCATCCACTCCTCCATTTCCATTGTCTAAGCCATAAAGTCAATTCCCTTAAAATGGCCAACAGTCAGTACACAGGATCAGTGGCCAAGGTTCATGTGTGATGCCAACCACACAGCTTTTAATTCTGCCCACTGACTATTGTGGTTTGTTCCTGTTTCCATCCAGTGTCAATGGACAACTGAATGGCAACTGCAGTCAAGGTAGATGAATTACCCTAGCTAGAGATATTAATATACCAAGTGCCAGCAAGAACTTCCCCTATTTCTTCTTCTCAGGTTGCAGGGTCTGACCCAGGGATAGGAGCATTTGGAGGGTCTGTATATTTAACAGAACCTAATAATTGCTGCAGCTCTAGAGACAAAGGGCTATTAGACAAAGTACTCTGCTATAGGTAGGTATGCCATGCAGTCAGCATTGGAATCCAATCATGGCAGAAGCAAGTCAGTGGATCATGTTGTCTACCCACCCCTTGATGGGAAGGGAAGTTCTTACTGTAACTGGCTGCTCTTTTATAAGAGGCTCCACCGGCAGGAGTGCTGTAGTCACTGCCAATCATTACTGTTCTATCAAGGTGTATCTGATTTCTGCTCCCTTCCACAATTGGGACCAAAATCCAAGGGGCACTGGCTTCTTTTGCAGTTTTTGCACATGCCTTCTGGGGTTATTAAAATACCTGAATTAAATGGCAAGCTGGCCTGGGAGATTCTAAGGGCTTGAATCTGTTGGACCAGTATTTTGCTTTCTCAAAGGCAGCTTGTTGTTTGGCTCCTCAGTCTCATATATAAGCGATATAATGGGCAAAGGATATGTGCTAAATGGAGTATAAATGTTCACCAGTACCCCAAAATTCTCACAAAAGGCTGTACCTCGTTCACATTATTTGGTATTGGGTAGGCTTGTACCTCATCTATGACAGCCTCAGGAACAACACAGGTCTTACCCAACCATACAACTCCAAAGGACTTTACTGCAGCCCCCAGACCTGGAATTTTCTGCATACTCACTGCCCACCTTCTCCTTTGTAGATGGTCCAGTAAAGCCTGAAAAGTTTTCTGCAGCAGAGGCAAATCTTCACAGATTAGCATTATGTCATCAATATAATGACCCCATTTCACAGAGGTCAGGAAGGAAAACAGTAACAGGTCCTGAGCCACCATCCCATAACATATAGTGGGGCTATGTAAATAGCTTTGAAGGAGCACTTGGAAGGTATATACCCCAAGTGGGGAACACATTTTCCTAATAGTTTGTTACTGTGAAGGCATCAGCCTTGCAGCACGGAAGGCTTCATTCAACCCATCCAGAAAATATACACACAGGAACATATTGATAACCCATACTAAGTGGCAGTTGAGTCAAGTCCAGCTTAAATGCCATATGGCGCATGAAGGAATGCAAAAGGAAAAACAAAAAATGGGACTTGCCAGGGAACTGGGAAGAACCAAGCAGTTATTTTGGGTTTCCCATAGTCCCCACTGTTTATTTAATTTATAATCACTGTTTACCTTTTTTTTTTTTTCTTCAAATTATAAGAGAAAGTTTATTTAGAAAGTTACAGAGGTGGTAGTAGTAGTGAGCCAGCTACGCTGCAAAGGCTCAGGATACAAGTTACGGAAGCAAAAGAAGGGCCCTTTAAGCTTAGTTGAGAGAAAGGCAGATGGACCATGCCTGAGGGGAAGAGGGGAAATGGAAAGGCATGGGTGCATCCAAGAGGAAAAGTGCCTATTGTGTACCCCTCTTAATTTCCCTGACTGAGGAGCAGATAATTGCCCAGTTACAAGGACATCAAGAGTATCAAGATAGCAAAAGTAGGGCACTAAGGGGTCAATCTGCAGAAGTAGAATTGGCTTCATCCACATATGCCACAATCTTTATAGATTTTTTTTTTGCAGCTGACTTTTTATGAAGTCAGCTAGGGTATTTCAAATACAGGTTAGCTTTTCATGGAGAAGATTCCGTCTTCTCAAGTAATCAAAGACCTGGTAAGACAACATAAAACACACAAAATTATTTTGATAAAACAGAACCTGTGCATTCAAGGCAGAAAACTTGTTATAAACATCAGGAGCAAACCCACAGTCCAAGAAAAGTCTGTCCATTTAACAGAGAGAAAGAGAACCAAACTCTATTACTTTTGATATTTAAACCCACTTCGGCCAGGCATGGCTCAGTGGTTGAGCATTGACCTAGGATCCCAGGAGACCGCAGTTCAATTCCCAGTCAGGGCACATGCCTAGGTTGCAGGCTCAACCCCCAGTTGGAGGTGTGCATGAGGCAGCCGATCAGTGACTCTCATCATTGATGTTTCTTTATTGATTTCAGAGAGAGGAAAGGAGAGAGAGAGAAACATCAATGATGACAGAGTCATTGATCGAGCCCACAACCCGGGCATGTGCCCTGACCGGGAATCGAACCCCGATCTCCTGGATCCTAGGTCGATGCTCAACCGCTGAGCCACGCCCGGCCGGGCTCATCATTGATGTTTCTCTGTCTCTGTCTCTGTCTCTGTCTCTGTCTCTGTCTCTGTCTCTGTCTCTCCCCCTTCCATTCTCTGAAATCAATAAAGATATATTAAAAAAAAAAGAGTAAATGGTTTGTACTTTTAAACCCACTTAATTAAATCTATACTAATTTTAGCTTGACCACACATTTAAAATTTTTTTCAAGCCTGGCTGGGCGTGGCTCAGCAGTTGAGCGTCGACCTAGGATCCAGGCGACCAGGGTTCGATTCCCGGTCAGGGCACATGCCCGGGTTGTGGGCTCAATCAATGACTCTCTCACCATTGATGTTTCTATCTCTCTCTCTCCCTCGCCTTTCCTCTCTCTGAAATCAATAAAGATTTTTATTTTTATTTTTTTTCAAAAATTTCTTTTTCACAAACCTACAATTACTGCTAAAGGTTTCACCTAAAAATCTTATATTCAACTTAAACCTATTACATTTATTAGTTCTTAACAATTATCTTTAGGTTACCAACAAAAACTTCATGTGTCTTGGGTGGCTGCAAGTTGAAATTGATCCCCATGCTGCTTGGCAGGTACCAAAGAACTGTACAGGGTAAAGGGGGGAATAGTCATACGTACTAGTATGTGAACGCTACCAGGTATGGGAAATTACTTCACACGTTTGACCAGGTCAGGACAACTTGTTCCAGGAATCAGCACATAGCAGGAGGCAAAGGAGAGGTGATTTGTGTCAGAACGAACACAAAGTACAATCAGAAAGTTTCTCAGGGTGGGGGGGTTACCGTAAGCAATCTCCCAATTCCAACCCAGGTCCAGCTCTGGGGTCTGGCCGCAGTCAAGTCATGGAACAGTCTCTCCTCCACAGTGGGGGAGGACTCAGTCTCTCATGCCTTTCTGATTCCCTGCCAGTCTATCTAGTTTGACATCTCATTCCTTTGACAAGAAAATCAAAGCCTAGATTCCTCAGGTCAGTAGGGCCATCTGCTGAGTTGCCAAAAGGTGAGGGTCACTGTCTTGTCTCCAACAGCTGATTTAGTGCATGAGGCTTTGAATAAGCAAGTGAACCACCAGAAGGCTCCAGACTGGGGCCTCACCCCAGGCCTGAGTAAGAGGAGGAACTGAAGCCCTTCTAGGAGAGCACCCACAATGCACAGAAGGAAAGGTCTCAGAGAACAGCCAGAATGCAAAACTTTATTATTAACTGGTTTCAATAAGAAAATGAGTGGATACACCTAGAAACATGGACAGCATCTCCCTAGCAGCAGGCAGGGTGGGGAAGGAAGGCAGGAGGAGTAAGTCGAGGGTT
Source organism: Miniopterus schreibersii (assembly GCF_964146895.1). Lineage (NCBI taxonomy): Eukaryota > Metazoa > Chordata > Mammalia > Chiroptera > Miniopteridae > Miniopterus > Miniopterus schreibersii. The sequence goes on along the minus strand of NC_138105.1, from coordinate 71,892,477 downwards.
TTCCCCTCTCTGCCCTAGTAGAAGTGGGACCCCAGGGAAAGGTCCAGGTTCCTTCCATCCAGCTGGGGGCCCTGCGACTACCTCACCCAGGGTAGCCCAGGACAGCCAGCAGCTGAGAGCAGGAGGACAAGCAGCTAAGGATCAGCCCTAGAAGGAGGTGTATAGAGGGGTCCAGGTGTGACCCCTCTAGGCTGACATCACCAAGGGGGTGTCATGGGCTGAGGGTTCTGCAGGTACGACATCACCACAGCAGAGATGGACAGCCTGAGACCAGAAAGAGGTGTCAGTCAGGATGGGTAGGCTTGGGTCCTCCCTCCCCTTACTCAGGAGTCCCTCCCTCTCTAGGCCCAGCCTCACATGAAGCTACTCATCATTTGTTTAGTGTCCTCAGAGCTCCGGGAGTTGGCAAAGCTGATGAAAGAGCAGTAGACAGCAACCCAAGCGCACCACTTCAGCTGAGAAAAGGTATGTGGATAAGTGGGTTAGGTTAGTGGAAGACAAGGGGGATTCCCTTGCACCGGTTCCAACCCACTGGTTTTAACTGGAGCAGCTCAAACCTTGTCCCCCCGCCTCCCAGGAGTCCCTCAATCATATCCACCCATAGCCTACCCCAGGTACAGTTTTTGGCCCTGCTCCCTGGCCAGTGCCTCTGACCTCACCATGTCACCTCAGGCTTAAAGACTAGCCTTTGAGATACACCATCATGCTAAGGACCCCACTCGTTCTTCACAATCCCCTCCAAGTTGTTTTACAGTCTGGCCCACCACCAACCTCCCACATACCTACCCTGACCCAGATCCCTGACTTCCCCAAAGCTTTGGCTTTCTCGGCCACCCCAGCCCCGCCCCCTCAGCGCCGGCCCAGCTACATTCCCATTCCGCCGGCGGCCTCGTTGCCCCGCAGAGATACGCAGCCCTGCCCACCTTGAGCATGAGGCCGCACATGCTGAAGATCATGCCAAGCAGGTTCATGTAGTCCGGCGTTGGGTCGTCCAAGGCCGGGTTACACTCGCTCGGCGGAGGCTTGTACCTGCGGCAGGATCGAGGGTCAGGGGCACTCACGTCCCGGGACCCGGATGCACAAGCGCTTCCCTGGGCCCCGACCCATAACCGTAGTCCCGTTCTCCTGACGCTGGGGTCCTCACCTCAGCACTTTGTTCGGCCTCCGCGGGTCCGACATATTATTCGTGGACATAGCGAGTCGGAAATCGCAACTCTTCCGCTGCCGGAGTTGCCCCTTCCGGCGTGGAAACGGAGGGTACTTTTTATAGTAACACCCGCAGCCCTCGCGCTTCTGTACCTAGTGGCAGGGGGCCAGGAAGTGGGGGAAGAAACCTGGAACCTACAGGCAGCCTTCAGTAATTGTATTTTCCAACATTTACTTCCAAAAAGCCGAAACTTTGAGCCCGGAAGTGGGACACAGGAAGTAGACCGCGGGGACAAAAGTAAGGTTACACCCAGCGACTAAGGCTCGGAAACCTCAGTACTGACGGCTATAAGGCGGCAAGGAAGGGATCCCGGAGCGATGTCTTTCCCTGAGCCAAAGCCGCGGGGTCCGGAGCTGCCGCAGAAACGGTTGAAGACGCTGGACTGCGGGCAGGGAGCGGTGCGAGCTGTGCGATTTAATGGTGAGCACCATCTTCATTCCGAGTCCGCCTCCGGCCCCCTGAGGTCGGAGGCCCAGTAACCCCAGCCTGGTCTTCCCCAGTGGATGGCAATTACTGCCTGACGTGCGGCAGCGACAAGACCCTGAAGCTGTGGAACCCGCTGCGGGGGACGCTGCTTCGGACCTACAGCGGCCACGGCTACGAGGTGCTGGACGCGGCCGGGTGAGCCGGGGCCAGCCCAGGAAAGGGGCATTGAGGCGGGGATCGGAGATCGACGCTGACCTTCCCTCCCCTGCCCTGTAGCTCCTTTGACAATAGCAATCTCTGCTCCGGCGGCGGGGACAAAGCGGTGGTGTTGTGGGATGTGGCGTCCGGGCAGGTCGTGCGTAAATTCCGGGGTCACGCAGGGGTGAGTACAAGCAGAAAGAAGCCTCATTAGAGTGTGGATAGGGGAGGGGACCCGCATAAGCGCGCAGGCGGTGACAGGTAGCCCCCCACACACACACACACATTACAACGCATTCACTAGGCCCTGTCCTTGCAGTACCCTCAAAACCTTTCACCTCCCCTTCCCCTAGTTTTTGTCCTCACTTTAATCTGCACTTGGAACCCTGCCTTTATCCCAATCCTTTAAAGTCCAGCCACCTCTGAGTGGCAGTTCCTGTTTCTCAGAAGGTGAACACGGTGCAGTTTAATGAAGAGGCCACCGTCATCCTGTCAGGTGAGTGTGGGGCATACGCAGGGGAGCCCATTGTGCTGCCCCTGTCCCCCAAATCTGACCCCACCTTCATGCTGGCCTCACAGGCTCTATCGATTCCAGTATTCGCTGCTGGGACTGCCGCTCTCGAAGGCCAGATCCAGTGCAGAAGCTGGATGACGCCAAGGATGGTGTATCCAGTGTGAAGGTGTCAGACCATGAGGTCCTGGCAGGGTGAGTGGAGCCAGACCATTGCCCCTCCCCAGGTGCCACTGGGGATCATAGCTGCCTCTGTGCTTAAAGTCTACTCTCCTCACTGTGCCTCCCACGGCCCTGCAGTCTGGTCCTTGCTGACCTCTCAGCTTTTATTCATTCCCAGCCTCATTTCAAGTAAATACTCCAAGCATGCTCCCACCCCAGGACCTTCACAATTGCTCTTCCTCTGCCAGGACTGCCCTTCTACTACTTATTCCAAGTGTATTTGAGCACATCCCACAAGTCACTTTTTTAGTCAACGAGCACAGAGCAGTGAATAAGACAGGGAAATAAGAAAAAATCCCTGCCCACATAGAGTTGATATTCTAGCTGCAGGAGACAGTTTTTTTAAAAAAAATTCCCTTGCAGCGCTGCTCAAGTGTTGTCACAACACAAGGGAGTACCATTCCCACCATGGGCCTGTTCCCACACATCTCCCCTTGGATCCCACAAGGTTGGCTCCTTCTTGTCCTTCAAGTCCCAGTTTAGATATCACCTCCTTGGGGAGGCCTTTCTAGATTACCATCAGTCAGTGAAGCTCCAGAAATTTTTCTTGGCTTGGTCGAAGCTCTGTACCAAGCCCTCCCTTCCTGCTACAGGATCTGGCCCAGAGAGGATGCTCAGTACATATCAGAAACAGATGGAGCGGTTCCTGACTGGTCCCTGGGTCTGAGTCTCAAAGCCAGTGCCTCAGAATTCCACTCATGAATTCACTTCAATGAATGTTTTCCACAGCCAGCCCTCAGAGGGCATATGACAGCGAGGGGTGCATAGGAAGGACAGGCTCAGCCCTGCCCTTAGGGCCCTGGCCAGAGAGAAGTGTAGAGGGACACCGACATTACCTAGAGCCATGGACCCACTGGCCCCAGCTGAGGCTTCAACTGGATCCACCCTCTCTTGTAGTTCCGTGGATGGCCGGGTGAGGCGCTATGACCTGAGGATGGGGCAACTCTTCTCAGACTACGTGGGCAGTGAGTATGGCCAGGCTGTGGGGCAGGCAGGGGAGGCAGGGGCAGCAAAGGAGGCCCCAGCCCACCGCCTGTCCACCCCTCCCCTGCCCCCAGGCCCCATCACTTGCACCTGCTTCAGCCGAGACGGGCAGTGCACCCTGGTGTCCAGCCTGGACTCCACATTGAGGCTTCTAGACAAGGACACCGGGGAGCTGCTAGGGGAGTGAGTCCTTGGGATTGTGGGGCCCCTCCCCCAACCTCTGTCCCTGGTAAGACCAAGCCCTGATGATCACACCCACCCCCAGGTACACAGGCCATAAGAACCAGGAGTACAAGCTGGACTGCTGCCTGAGTGAGCGTGACACACACGTAGTCAGCTGTTCTGAGGATGGGAAGGTGTTCTTCTGGGACCTGGTGGAGGTGAGCCTCCCCACCCCCATACTGCACCAGGGCACCTGACCTGTCCCCTCTTTGTCTTTACCTCAGTCATTCCCAGACCTGAAAATGGGAGTGCTATTAGAAAAAGGGGCTGGAAGGAGTGAGAGGACAGGAAGGGCATCCCAGCAAAAGGAACAGTATGTGCTAAGGCTTGGAGGTGTGGCACACATTGGTCAGGAAACAGAAGCACTTCAGGATGGCAATGGCAGAAGCAGAAGCCACATCAGGCAGCGCCACCAGTGCCAGGCTGAGCCAGTGGGACTGACCCTGAGGATGAGGGAGCAAATAGCAGAGTCTGACCCTGGGGGAGATGAAACTGTAGTTGTTCAGGAAACCTCAGCTACTTCTGAGCATCCCTGTGGTTTCTAGCCCCGTCCTGATGTGTCAGAGCCTGGTGGTGGCATCAGGCCGAGAACAGACTGGCTGGGCTTAGTGGATTCAGGGCTGGAGAGCCTCATAGGAGATGTGGGTGCTGGGGTTTGGCCAGGGGAAGTCCCCTAAGAGGATGGAGGAAACTGGGAGACCCTGGGAACTCAAGGAGCCAGCTCTCAGGGGACTAAGAAAGTGCCAAAGTTCTGCCTACTTCTTGAGGGTCTGGTAGACCAGAGGTCACACTGAAGGAAGGGCACATTAGGGGACATATCAAGGTAAAAAGGAACTGTGGCTTGCTTGAGAAACTGTATATGTGGAGCTGTGTCTGCAGGTTGATGAAGAAAGTACAAGCACTGAACGCTGCCAAGTAGATGGGTAGAATCCCTATGGCAGCAGGGGGGAGGGAAACTGAAAGCCAGACATAACTGGCTCAGAGAAGGGTAGTAGCCATAAAGATAGAGAGAATGGGTGCCCTATGGACATAGTCTAAAGGCAGAACCAAGAAGATTTACAGATAAAGGGATGTGAGGTGTGAAAAAGACTTCCCAGGTTTTGGCTTGAGCACCTAGAAGGACAGAGCCACTAAGGGGCTCATTTTGAGGCAGACTAGTTCTGCAGTGACTTGAAAGCCATTAAAGCAGATGGCTAAAGGTCAGGGGATGAGATCACTGATAACTGCTCCTCTCTCCCTTGTTCCACAGGGTGTCCTGGCCCTGGCCCTGCAGGTGGGTCCTGGTGTGGTGCAGTCACTGGCCTACCACCCCACAGAGCCCTGCCTGCTGACTGCCATGGGGGGCAGCATCCATTGCTGGCGGGAAAAGGCCTACGAGGCTGACAGTGGCACAGGTTGAGGCCAGGGGACCCAACAACACTAAGGACACAGATGCAGACTCTGGACCACTGAGACCATTTATTCCAGGCGTGCTACTGACCAAGGAGTAGGGGAGGGGCTGGTCTGGAAACTAATAAACAGAAGGGGGCACAACTGTCAGTCCTTGTTCTTCTCAGGCATGAAGGCATCTACCTTCTGGGCAAAGGTTTCAGCCACGAGCAGGGGAAAGACCAGGGAGGCATCAGCATAGACCTGCAGAGGGGACTCAGGTAACCATGGGATCCAAAGCTACAGCTTAGGAGACCCTTCACCCCAGCAGGCTGGCTGGCCCTCACCTTGACAGGCTGTGCATCCACCCTGATCTTGCCCCAAGAGACAGCTTCGTCCGGCCGGGCGCCAGAGTCAGAGCCATCAAACTCCTGGGCCGTGTTAATGTAGACAGCATAGTCAGCCCCATTCCGCTGTGGGGAGAGGCAGGGTGGATGGTCAGCCAGTCACACGAGACAGACACACCACACATACAGAGGCAGGGCACTGCAGCTAGAGAGGCTGAGCCATGTGTCCTAGATAAAGGAGGGCCCTTTTGTGGCCCTCTCTGCAAGGGAGGGGCCCTATGTCAACGCCAGGCAGAGTGAGGGTTTGGAGGGTTACTAGGCAAATGACAGGCAGTGTTGGCCCAGACCAACCTCCTAGGTAGCAACAACCCTGAGACATCTCAACAGGAACTGTCACCAACTATCTTCAAAAGACCTCTGAACCCAACCACCTCTCTCCTGCTTTGGTCCCCACCCTGGTCCTGGCCCCATTTGTTCCCCCTGCAGCAGCCAGAAGGTGCCTGTGAGCACCTGGGTCACAGCCCTCAAGGCCCTACAAGTCCTGCCTGTCATGTTCCCACCTCACCTCCCACTCTCCCCTTCACAGGCCTCCTAACTGTTCCTTATTTCGGGCACCTCAGAGCCTTTGCACTAGCTGTTCCCTGTGCTGGGAACTCTTCCTCAAGGCAACCACATGGCTCAAGGGAGGCATCTCCCAAATTTGCTCTAGTCACAGGTCACATTTCCCAGAAAAACTTCCCTTTTTGAAACAGTGCCCCTTTTTATTACCATCTTACCAACCCACCTAATTTTGCTCCATAGCAATGACTGCCACCTAACTTGTTGTCTGTCTCCCCTGACTAAAACATCAGTCCCAGGAAGGCAGGGATCCCGCACGCTAGGGACAAAATGCTCCGTCCCCACTCACCATGAGGTTGGCGTTTGCGATGTGGTGCTTGACTACACCCCCGCCCAGGATGATCATGCCAGAGCGCTTGGCAAAGATGGCCTGGGTGTTGATGAGCCTCACGTCTGGGGAAGAGCACTGTGGTCAGGCCCTGGGCCCAGCCAGCCCTCCTCCCCCACTCCTCTGGCCCCAGCACCTCACCCTCCACGATGTCCAGGACCAGGCCCGGGTTCTTGTAGGAATGGAAAAAGATCATGTCACCCAGTGAGCCATCTGTGAGCGCCGGGCTCAGTACAGGGATGTGGTTCTAGAGGAGTGCAGGACAGGACAGCGGCAGGAGTCAGAGCCCGGTGGGGGTAGGTCGGTCCCCATTTTGGCAGCAGTCCCTCTCTGCCTGATTCTGGGCATGGTGTTTAACTTTTCTGGGCCTCAGTTTCCTTGACTGTAAAATGACAGTAACAACAGTACCTCCCTCACAGATGAGGAAGTGTTTGTAAGAAAACCCACACAAAACACTTAGGACCATGCCTGGCATATAAAGAATGGTAGCTCTTGTTATTTTTCCGACTGCTGGACTTCATATCCTCTGAGGAGCAGTGGACCCTACGAGTGTTTTCAGGGGGATTGCGAAGCACTGCTCCAACTGCTCTCAGGTGGTATAGGAGTACAGCCAGGATATGAGGACCATGCTCAATAGCTGTGTGACCTCAGAAAAACTGCCTAGCCTGTGTCTGAAATTCCTCATCTAAGTGCAGATGATAAGAACAGCACTCACTCCCCCGGTGACTGGGAAGATGAAGCAAGTTAACACAGGCCAAGGCCTGGCATCTTTGCCCCCACCCAGCCCCTCACCTTCTGGGCCCAGTAATACACTGACTCTGGGTTGTTGATCTCCTTGCCGAGGCGGGCTATCATCTTGGAAGGCGTCCACTTCACACCCTAGGAGGGGACATCAGCTTTAGCCAGTGGTCCCTTCCATGACTGCCATCATGCTAGCCCCCTAGGTTGTTCCAGCCCCACCTCTGTGTTCTGCTCCAGCACCATCTGGTCCAGAATGGGCATCAGCCAGTCCTCAAACTTGCAGTAATTATCATTGGGAACCAGCAGGTTCCCAATCCTGGGGACAGGAGGGAGACAGACATCAGGCCCCAGGCCCCTCAGCGCAGCTCTCCTGCCCAGCACCACTCAGGCCCCCCACCTGTTAATCCCGTTCTCACGTAGCTCCTTCCCCCGGAGGCTGAACTCGCCCAGGTATGTGGGTGCCAGGCACTTGATGAGATCCTCCTCCACGCCCCCAGCCGTAGTAACCAAGACATCCACCTGCAGCCATATGCAATGAGGTTGGCCCAGAAAGGAGGCCCCTGCCCTCATTCTGGGCAGGACTCCTCCCAACTGTGGTCTAGTAACCTTGCAGGAATGTCTGCTACAAAACAAAACTCAAGCCCTGGCTGGTGTTACTCAGCAGTTAGAGCATCTACCTGTGCACCGAGGGTCGTGGGTTCGATTCCCAGTCAAAGGCACATATCTCGGTTGTGGGTTGGTTCCCTGCCCTCAGTCATGACTTGTTCGGAAGGCAACCAGTGGATGTGTCTCTCTCACATCGATGTTTCTCTCCCTGGCTCTTCCCCTCCCTCCCTCCCTCCTACTCTCTCTGAAAAAGCAATGGAAAAAATATCCTCAGGCAAGGATTAACAACAACAACAAAAATCCTGGCCCTCTGCTTAAAACTAACTTATATCTCTCTAACTTACTAAAATGACCAATAATATTGCCCATTGAGACCCAGAGGCCAAGGCCACAGCCCCATTAACTCCTCACCATGTTGTGTTGCACGAGATAACGGATGGTTTCACGGACGCCTGAACTGATGAGGTTGGAGGTGTAGCCCAAGAAAATGGTGCAGCCAGTGAGTGGGCGGTGGCTCTGGGTCAGATCTGCGTGTTGGTCTTCATCCTGCGGCAGAGGCTCCAGCTTCTTCTCTATCTATGTGAGGGGTTAAATTAACCTCTGAACCCAAACTCCAGCCCAAGGACCCCAGTGGTTTTCAGAATCAGACTCTGCCCCCAGGCCCTGCCCACTCAAGGAAAAAGGACCACTTCTACCGGGAACCAGGGAAGGGAGTCCTTGTGCAATCTCCACCCCTTTCACAGCTTGGCTTTCCGGTCGCACGCTCACGCTTTGCCCCGCTTGGGAGTCAGAGAGCATCTTCGTTGCAGGTTCCAGCCACCTTTCCGCTGGAAAGAGCAAATCCAAGGCCCTGCCCTGACTTAAGGTCTTTTTCCAATTCCTCCCTCAAGGGCATGGTCTAGCCCTAGGCGGCATCTATTCTAGAACACACACAAAGACTATAACTCGCCTCTACCTAGAATCTGTCTCAATGCTAGGATGTCGCCGCTGGGGGGCAACTTCCCCTCCCCAACACAGAAACTCCTGCCCAAAGTAAGGCCCACCTCTCGTCAACTACTAGGCCGCCCCAATTAAGGACACGCCCAGGGAAGCCCCGCCCTCTACAAGTGCTGCACAGGGTTGGCGCTACTACAGGCCACGCCCCCAAGCTCCGGAAGTCCCGCCCCTGCCTCACCATGGCTTTCACTTGATGCACCGCACGCCCGAAGTTGGTAGCCTGGAAACCAGTGGTGCCGAAGGCTTCCAGCATCGCGTGGTAGTCCACGCCACGGCTGAAATCGTAACCTCGGACCTGTGCGCTCTCGAACGGCAGCGCCGAGCTGCGCTTCAGCACAGCGGCCAGAGACGCCGCCGGCGCTTCCCCCTTCGGACTCTCCATGCTCTGGCGGCCGCACTCCGATCAAAGTCCCAAACCAGGCCTCCAGGGGCCTCAATCGCTCTACCTGGCACGCGCTTCTCTATGAGCGTAGAAAACGAGTCGGAACAAACGGGGGTGATGGGCCGGAAGTTGCTTAGTCACATGGCCGTCTTCGCGCTTCTAGTCGGGGCGGGGGCGTGGCCTATGCGAAATACGGAAGCCGCTTGGAGCTGATGTTTCTTTTCGCGTGTTCGCTGTCTCACATGAAGAAAGGCCTACTTTTATTGCCGCCTGCTGGATACCCACCGCGTTGCCGGCCGTTTGTCCATTAGTTTGTCCTGTGGGGTGAGAGAATGGCTTCTTAAACGTCTCCTTTGGACAGAATTCGAGTCATCAGAAACTGTCAGACAGTTTCTGCCACTGAGCATCTCTCTTCAAATAGGATGTTGATCCTTGTCCGGGCCTCGCAAGTCTCCAGAGCCTTCACACGCTGCATAACCCTCTGATCTTCCCCAGGCAGCCACAGCTGTCATCTCTGTTGGGAAGCTTTCCTTCACCTTTCTCTGGGTAAGGCATCTCCTCTGGGACCCAGGACCGACGTCTCTTTCCCTCCAGCAAGACTGAGACCCTCAAGTGTGGGGACTGTATCTCATGGGTCCTCCTAATTATGGACAGGGTCTGGCCCAGAGGAGACCCCATTAATCTCTCTACATTTATGGAGTCTATTCATTGGGCTCTGTGCTGGGTGCAGATTTATTTTATTTTATGGTTTTGTTGTGTTTTTTTAATCCTCACCCGAAGATATTTTTCCCATTGCTTTTCAGAGAGAGTGGAAGAGAGGGAGAGTGAGAGAGAGAAACATCCATTGGTTGCCACCCCTACATGCCCTGACTGGGGTCAGGGATGGAGCCTGCAACCAAGTAAGTGCCCTTGGCCAGAATCAAACCCAGGACCCTTCAGTCCGCAGGCCAACACTCTAGCCACTGAGCCAAACCGGCTAGGACTGGGTGCAGATTTAGAAGTGAACAAGATGCACTCCTGGAGTCCACAGTTTGTTGAGACAGAAAGTTAACCACAGTACTAAGTGCTATTCGGGGTTTCAGCAGGATGATGCAAGAGCCTTTGGCGGGGGGTAGATGAAGCATTTGGTGTCCTTAGTTGGAGGGACAGGTGGTTGAGGAAGGACACCAAAGAGGTGACATTTGAGCCAAAGCCAAAAGGCCCTGTATGTGAACTTATGGGGGGAGGCCATTCTCCCCTGCCCCCCATTGGGAGAGAACAACCAGTGTAAAGGCCCTAAGGCTGAAAATGAGCCAACTCAATTGGAGGAACACACATCCTCTTGAACATTCTTGAAATTCCCTGCTTGGATCTCAAATTCACCACCTCACCTTTTTCTCCGCCTAACCCTGGTCTTGCTGCAGTCTTCCACATCTCAGCAAACAATCAGCTACCAGGCTAAAAACAGGCGTTGAGCTTGATGGCTTCTTTTCTCACACCCCACATTTATCCCCCAGCACATCCACAAAGTTCTACCTATAAAATAGGTCCCAAATCCAAGTGCTTTTTTGCTTTTTTAAAATTGAGGAATAATTGATATATAACATTACATTAGTTTCAGGTGTACAACGAGTCGGTATTTGTATCCAAGTGTTTCTAATCATCCCCAAAGCCTCCATCGCCTCCACACTGCACTCACTCCCCTTCAGCCCATCTCCAAGCTGTGGCCAGAGAGCTCATTAAAAAGAAATCAGATGCATCATTCCTTCTAACAACGGCTTCCCTCTTGGAATAGAATCTGGGCCTGCAAGGCCTGCAAGGGCTCTTGCTGACTTCCCTGCCCTCTTCTCCCACCACTTGCTGTCACTTGCTCTTCTCCAGCTACATCTACCCCCTCACTGTTCTAGAACCCACCAAGCTCTTTCCTGACCAAGGGATAATGCACCTGCTGCTCTCTCTGCTTGGAACACCCCTTCCCCAGCTCCTTCTCTTTCCTGCCTCAGTTCAAAATGTCACTTCTGCCCTGGCCAGGTGGCTCGGTTGATTAGAGCATCTTCCCAATATGCAAGGTTGTGGGTTTGATCCCCAGTCAGGGCACGTAGAAAAATCAACCAATGAATACATAAATAAGTGGAACAACAAATTGATGTTTCTCCCTTCCTCTCTCTAAATCAATAAATAAAATTATTTTTTTTTAAAGTCACTTCCTGCCCGGCCGGGCGTGGCTCAGCGGTTGAGCGTCGACCTAGGATCCAGTTGATCAGGGTTCGATTCCCGGTCAGGGCACATGCCTGGGTTGTGGGCTGCAGCCGACCAATGACTCTCTCATCATTGATGTTTCTATCTCTCTCACTCCCTCTCCCTTCCTTTCTCTGAAATCAATAAAGATATATTTTTTAAAAAAATAAAAGTCACTTCCTGTCCAGTCAGGCGTGGCTCAGCTGTTGAGCATCAACCTAGGATCCAGGAGATCGCGATTTGATTCCTTGTCAGGGCACATTCCCCGAGTTGCAGGCTTGATCCCCAGTTGGGGGTGTGCAGGAGGCAGCCAACAATGACTCTCTCATCATTGATGTTTCTATCTCTCTCTCTCTCCCTCTCCCTTCCTCTCTCTGAAATCAATAAAGACATATTTTTTAAAAAGTCACTTCCTCCATTGCCCGGCCAGGCATGGCTCAGCGGTTGAGCATCGACCTAGGATCCAGGAGATCGGGGTTCGATTCCCGGTCAGGGCACATGCCCAGGTTGTGGGATGCAGCTGATCAATGTCTCTCATCATTGATGTTTCTCTCTCTCTCTCTCCCTCTTCTTTCCTCTCTCTGAAATCAATAAAGATATATTTAAACCAATAAAGATATATTTAAAATAAAAATAAATAAAAAATCACTTCCTCCAGGAGGCCTGCCCTAATCACCCAATCTTGCCCTTACCTTATTTTTGTTGTCTTTCATAGAACCTAATACATTTTGTTTCCTGTTGTCTGTCTCTGACTAGAACAACAGCTCCATGAAGGCAGGATTTTGTCTGGTTTCACTCCGATCCCTTTATGCTCAGCAGTGCTAGACACAGATTGGGATCTCAGTAAAGATAATGAATGATTGAATGACTGAATGAATGAATGAGTGAATGAGTGAATGAACGAACGAACACATACAAGAGCATCAGTGTGATCCATGAAGAATGAAGGAGGGAAAGGTTGATAAATGAATTCAGTGGGCAGAAGGTGCCAGACCAGGCAGGACTCTATAGGCTGTAGTAAGGAGGGTGGATTTTATTCTAAGAGGCTGAGAAACCACTGGAGAGTTTTAAAAAGGAAGTGAGGGCCCTGGCCAGTGTGGCTCAGTTCTTTGGGTGTCATCCCATGCACCACAAGGTTGAGGGTTCGATCCTCAGTCGGGGGCATTGCAGGAGGCAGCTGATCAATGACGACTCTCATCATTGATGTTTCTATCTCTCCCTCTTCCTTCCTCTCTCTGAAATCAATATAGATATATTTAAAAAAAAAGATGGTGAATCTTATGTGTAATCTCTTGTCTCTCACTTCCATTTTTAAAAAAAGATTTTTAATTGAATTTTAGAGAGAGAGGACGGAGAGAAACATCAATCAAACGCGATCTCCTGGATCCTAGGTCAATGCTCAACCGCTGAGCCATGCCCGGCTGGGCAAGATTCACCGTCTTAACCATTTTTGGTGTATAGGTCAGTGGCATTGAACACATTCACATTGTTGTGCAATCATCACCACCATCCACCTCCAGAACTCTTAAAATCTTCCCAAACTCTGTCCCTATTAAGCACCAACTCCCCATCCCCCTACCCAAGCTCCTGGTACCTGCCATTTTACTTTCTGTCTATGAATTTGACTATGGACCTCATCTGAATGGAATCATAAATGTGTCCTTTTGTGACTGGCTTATTTCACTCAGCATAATGCCTTCAAGTTTCATCAATGTTATATTCTGATTTATTTTTTAACAGTTCCCACTGGCTGTCTTGAGAATAGCAGTATGGGGGAGGGCAGGGGAGACCGGGATGGAGGCAACTATACTGGTCCAAGTGAACAAGGATGGGGATGGGACCCATGTGAGGATAGAGAGAAGTGACCAGATTCAGGACCAAATTTGAAGGTTGATTGGCTGGCTCTTGAGAAAAGATTAGATGTGGGGATACCGGAGAGGAATAAAGGAGTTTGACATTTGGGCCAGGGCAGCTGGGTGGATGGTGGTGACTTTAGTGGCAGAAGGTCTGAGGAGAAGGCAATCCAGAATCCAGCTTTGGCCTAGAGACACCAGAGAGATGGGTGGGATGGACCAAGGAGGCCGGAGGGTCCTCAGGTGGATCTGAGGTCAGGGAAGGGGCTGGGATTGGGCAAAGGAAGCCATCGGCATAAGCGAGTAGACTGAGTTATCCATATCGTGGATCACAGAACAGTGAGTGTAGATGGAGAGGAGAGGCAGGGCTGCATCCAAGCCTGGGGACACTGCATGTTGGGGGACAGAGGCTGGCAAAGAAGGGATGTTGGGGCTAGTTAGCAAGGGATCAAGCAGGTCAGTGAGAGGCCAGGGCCCCACACTCTCTCTGCGAAGGTAACACATGACCACAGGGCACCCACCAGGCCTCCTGGGGAAGGGAACCCCTTGGCTGAGGCAGCTGCTGCTGCCATCACTGGTGACATTTCACTCCATGAGTGTCCTGGCTTCAAAGTCTCTGCAGGGGTCAGGGAGGAGGGGACTGGAGAGGCCAGGAGGGAGAGAGGCAGAGCAGAGCCACAGGCAGAGGACTGAGCAGCCAGGAGTCGCCAGAGTCCTCAGCTGAGGTATGTGGTTCTGATGGGTGGGGAGCATCCACCCCCATCCCACAGGCCCCAGGGGACATTGGAGAAGGTGCAGGGACCCTCCAGTGGCCCTAGGACTCCAGGTCTGGGGTTCAGCCTGCTGCCTATGGCCCTGCTCACCCTTCCTCAGATGTCTGGCAAAGTGGCCACTGGCAGTGACATCGGGCAGGCCCGCCGGGCAGTGGAGCAGCTGAGGATGGAGGCCGGCATCAACCGCATGAAGGTGAGACTGAGGCCAGATAGGCACATCTGGGTGAGGGGGCAGAGGGACAGCCAAGGTCTGGCTGATTGGACTGGCCTACAGGTGTCCAAGGCGGCTGCTGACCTGCTGCAGTTCTGCATGGAGCAGGCCAAGAGTGACCCGTTCCTGGTGGGCATCCCAGCTGCCACCAACCCCTTCAAAGAGAAGAAGCCTTGTGCCATCCTCTGATACTGGCCCCAGGACCCCTCAATAAACATGAAGTAAATGCTCCTCAGGGTTTGGTGGGCTGCAATGGGGGGCAAAGAGGAGCTGCAGGCTTGCAGGGGCACCTGGCCCAGCCTCCCTCCCTGGCCCACTCCAGGGTCACTGCCACAGGGACATCCCCTCTCCCTCTGCACAAACACATACAGGGACAGTCCCTGTCTACAACCCAACACACGCCACACACACATCACACATGCCCAAATATCACACACACACAGGTGTCATCATACAGACAGGTGCCCACATCCTCCAGATTCTCCCTCTTCTCACACGTACACTCACGGGCATGCAGACAGTCATAGACAGGGTTACAGTAACAACACACACAGCCAGCTAGCCTGCCTCCCCAGGGACACACAGACACACATGATCCCAGGAATGCATTTGGGTGGGCACAGGCGCACAGAGACATACACAGTAGAGGCTGTCACCAAGGCTTCCATGCACTGTCTCAGACACGTACATCCCCAGCATCCCAGCCCCAAGTAAGCATCACTCCAGGCCACAGCACCAGTATGTCAGGTTTATTTACCCTTCACTCTCAAGGGAAAGCAGGTGTCCAAATCTTAAACAGGACCTGAGGGTAGGCTGGAACACCAACCTCACCTTCCCTGGTATGGGGCACAGATCAGGGACCCCACTCGACAGTGGCCAGGAGTCCTTGTGCCTCAGGCCTGTGGGGCTCAGCAGGGGCAGCACCAGAAAAGGGGAGGGTCCCCCGAGAACAGAGGCTTGACCCAGCCTGCCGGCCAGCAGATCCACATCCACATCCATGTCTGCCAGCTCAGGCCTGTAGCCTCCAGACTTCCAACGACAGGCCCCCAGAGGCAGCCACCACCAGGTTGCCCTCAGCACAGATCTGGGCAGGGACATGAAGACTCAGGGGTGCTCTAGGCAGCCAGCAGGGCATATGGGGCAGGGCATGTGGGGTAGGGCCTTACCCCATTCAGCACGTTATCGTGGCTTCGGGTGCAGATGGTCCTTGGTGGGTCTGTGGGCACGTGCACCTGGTGATGGGCAACAGGCAAAGGTAAAGAGGTATGCCCCCAGCCAGAGGGGGTGGTGTGGGAGAGGACCTGTCCTGGGGCCTCACCCGGATAGTCTTATCGGTGGATGTGGTGTACAAGGCCCCCAGCGTGTGTTTGATCCCTGTGATCTGAGATCTGTGGCCCACATCAAAGGACTGCAAGAAGGAGGGACAGATGACACTCAGGCGAGGCTCTCCTAAGGCTAGCCACCCATCACCACAAGGGGTAGGGGCAAAGGCCCCAGCAGACCCGGACAAGCTGGAAGCAGCCATTCTGGTTGGCAAAGACATGCAGCAGACCCTGGTTGTCACCAGCCCAGAGCTGGGGCTCTTGGTAGGACATACAGAGCAGGTAGGAGTCCAGCTGTGGGAGAGACATGAGACAGAGCAACTCAGGCTGGGCCATGCCACAGCCCAAGTCCCTTGGGACCTAGGGAGCGCTCACCTGCAGCCGCTGCAGGACACTGTTGGCCCGGCGGTCAAACACCACGAGCGTGTGGTCCTCACTGCCCGAGATGATGTGCCGGTCATCTGCCAGCAATGCCAGCACCGCACTCGAGTGCAGCCGCCGGCTCTTCAGCAGGGCCGGGCCGACTTTGTAGGTGATGGGCCAAGGAGAAAAGGAACATCAGAGGCCCTCAGAGGCTCCCCAACCCACCCGAGGATCCAGGGACTCCGTAACCTGTGGCAAAACTGTTGGTTGGCTTACCCCCATTCCCTGTCCCACAAGTGACCCTGTCTTTCCTCTCCTTCTCCAGCTAAATCCGGACCTCAAGCCTCTGCCACCTCCCATCTCCTGTCCCATCTCTCTCCTCCTGTCCCATCTGCTCTCATTACAGAGTAGACATGCAAGTCCCCGCATAAAATGCCAACTAATGCCAGCAGTCACTTCCACCCCCACCCCTGCTTGGTTCTGCCTAGATGAGGCACACTGGCCCTTAAATTAAACAAAGAATAAAAAAATAATAGAAAAGGCTTATGTGCCAGGCTGTGGGGCAATGTTTGTTCTAGGCATTTTATGTAAACTAATATTTAATCTACCTAGGTTTTTATTATCATCTCCTCCCATTATCCCTATAGGGCTGGAGCTGTTGTCCAAATTTTACAGATAGGGAATCCAAAGTTCCAGCTTGACTGGTGTCGTACAGCTAGGGAATGGCAGAGCCAGTATTCTCAAGGGCTGTCTGCCACCCACGGAATTCCAGCTCAGAGGCCCCTCCTGTGTCCTTTACTCCACCCCATGTGAAGATGCAGCTTCCTCCACCCACCCCCCAAAAGTCCCCTTTGTTGCCCACAGCACAGCACAGGCCACTCTGAGTGGTTAGCATCTGCTTATGTGACTGTCACCCCAGCCAGGCTGTGAAGCCCAAGTGCTTCCTTCTCCAGCATGACCCTGGGACCCCCAGCAGCCCTGCTCTCCCCAGTTCAGGCCCCTAGCCTACCTCTGGGGTCGTAGACTGTCACCTTCTTGTCATAGGTGCCAGTCACCAGGATGTCAGGCTGGTAGGAAAGGCACAGCACAGCTGCCTTGCCCCTGGGGACACATGGAGCACGAGGCTGAGCTGTGGCCAGGCAGGACCCTGCCCCCCCAACCCCCCTCCCCAGGACCCCTCACACTTTATCTCGCCAAACTGCTGCCCATCAGCTGCCATGTCCCAGAGCTTCACTGTGCTGTCCCAGGAACCGGAGCATACTCGGTGGTCCAGCGCTGCCAGTGACCACACCCAACCCTGTAGGACCAGACCTATGTGACAGTCCTCATTTCACAGATAACTAAATTGAGGGCCAGAGGAGGAAGATAACCAACCCAAGAACCCAGAACAAGTCAGTACCATGTAGCGATTAGAGCTTAAGTTAATAGATCTGACTGCAGAGCCCAGGACATGCATACTCCCTCCTCCCCCCAATAATATTCCTAAATCAAGTCCTGCAAAGAATCAGAACTGGAGATGGTTTGAGGCCACATGACAACGTGATTAAATACAGAGCCCTTGCCTGGCTGGTGTTACTCAATGGTTGACTGTCAACCCCCCATGAACCAAGAGTCACAGTTCAATTCCCAGTCAAGGCATACGCCTGGGTTGAGGACCCGATCCCTAGCAGCAGGCATGCAGGAGGCAGCCGACTGATGATTCTCTCATTGATGTTTCTATCTCTCTCTCTCTCTCCCTTCCTCCCTCTGAAATCAATAACAAAATATATTTAAAAAATAGGCCCCTCCCTCAGTTTCCTCATTGGGAAACTGGGCATAAAAATAGTCCCTGTCTCAGGAGATAATTTGTACAGAGTGCTAGCTGATGACTGATTTATTCCTCACCAAATCCTCTGAGAATACTATAAAGTGTCCTGTTCTACAAGTGAAGAAACTGAGGGCACAGAGAGGTTGAGTTCCTCACCCAAGGTCACACAGCCAGGAAACAGCAGAATGGGGATTTGAACCCAGCAGCCTGGATCAGAGACCAAGCCCTTGGCCACCAGCCTAGATCACCTCACTGACTGGTGGAGGTGCCTCTCCACAGCCAATTCACACAAGATGACAGTCATGCTCAGAGCTGTCAGATCTCTAAGGACAGCCTCCTAACACCCTGCCCTGGGCCTCTCAAGGCATACCTGACATCTGTTGAGTACCTACTGTGTACCCAAGTCTGAGTGAAGCTCCTAACACCTGTTCATTTCATTCATCCTCATCCTAACTGACCCCTGGACAGAAGTAGATACTGAGGCCCAGAGAAGTCATACATCTCACCCAAAATCACACTAACGCTAGCAGAGAAAGATTTTAATCTATCAGGTCTGGTGGCAAAACGTGCGCCCTTAGGCCTCATGCTTCCTAAATCCTCACCTTATGGGTGCTGTTCTTCTGGGTGCCAAGGGCCTTGACCAGAACTCGGCTGGGTTCCACCCCAAGCTGCCGCAGGTCCCACAGGTTGACATTGCGATCTCGGGAGCCCGACAGACAGAGTGTTCCACCCTGGGAAGGGAGTGAAGTGATATTGTTGGGGTCACCCTGGCCCACCCCCGCCTGGCCCCTCACCAAACCCCATCTCACCTGGAACAGCAGCACTGAGTCAATGGAAGCAAAGTGCCCATCAGCCAGGCAGAAGTACTCAGCCCAGCGCCCATCCTCCGCCCAGCGTGACAAGTGCTGCTCCAGCTCAATACAGGCTGCCGGCCAGTCAAAGTCCTCCTCTGTGGAGTACCACGAGCAGGGTCTCTGGTGGGCTGGAACCCTACTACCCACACCAGCTATCCAAACCCACCCCTGGTTCCCAGGGAGCCCAACCAGCACCAGACTTGGAGAACACTGCCATCTGGATTCCTCACCACACTCCAAGGAGGCCCAGGCTCTAGCTTTGGGACCACTGCCCCACCCACCTTCGAAGCAGATCTAGGGCTCTTTCTCACCAGTTTCCAGAAACTGGGGAAGTAGAGCCTCTAGACCACCTTCCCAGGCCTCATCCCCCAACCCAAGTCTGGGAGATAGCAGCCTCAGGACATTAAGGTCCTTCCTCACCCCTGAGGTCTGACCTCAATCCCTCAGGCTGGGTACAGGAGCTAGGACTTTCTGCCTCAGCCATCTAAACCAGACCCAGGAGAGTGTTTCTTCTCAAACTAGTATCTGTAAACCTGGGAGAGTTGTCAA
Source organism: Miniopterus schreibersii (assembly GCF_964146895.1). Classification (NCBI taxonomy): domain Eukaryota; kingdom Metazoa; phylum Chordata; class Mammalia; order Chiroptera; family Miniopteridae; genus Miniopterus; species Miniopterus schreibersii. Next base: position 71,873,372 of record NC_138105.1, on the reverse strand, counting down.
GATGCAGAACCCAAGCCCTAGGTGTAGAGATTCAGTGGTATGGATGGAGCTCAGGCATCTATGTTTATCAAGCTATTCAGGAGAGTCCCATCACTTCAAGGTCACCAAGCTGTCTTATCTCCCAGGAAACAATGACCTCAGGGGCAGTGAGAATGACCACTAGCCCCTACTTAAGATCTCAGGCTAGACCCTGAGCTTGAGGATCTGTGATTGCTGGCATCAGAGATCCCAACCTCTAAATCCTCCTTGAGCTCAAGAGTTGCAGGTTCTGGACCTGAGTCCTTGCCTCACCCCCACCTAGGTCAGGACTCTAGGAGTGAGGGGCTTTGGCATCACCAGTTGCTGCCTCAGCATCTTGGGTTTACCCTGAAGATTCTTGGGTTTACCCTGAGCCCCAAGCAGAATCTGACAGCCTGAGACTTTCAAGTCCCTGTGTCAACCCCCAGTCAGGGGTCAGGGCCTTTGTACCACCACCAGAACCCAAGCCTGAGGATCACTGGATCCTAATTTCACAGGACGCCAGACCCCCAGGTAGGTTTCTACAGTTTCAGGACCCCAAGTGTCTGCCTCATGGTCCACTCAGAATTCGGGGACTTTGGAACCACCGAAATCTACCTCAGCCTCCACCCGAGCTAGGACAGCCAGGAAATCTGCTCTAAGGGATGTGCTCACAGCATCCAGGTAGCCCCTCCCCGACCCTAAGCCTGACCTGGGCAGGCGACCCTGGCCCCCGGCGTGCGCACCTTCCACCACTGGATAGGGTGCGCGTAGGCGGCGCTGCGCGCGTAGCCTCCAGGTGATATGGTCACGCACAAGGTCGCGCAGCGCGTGACACACGCGCGGCAGGACGTGGAGCACGAGGCGCGCGTCCAGGTAGGCGCAAATCTCGAGCAGCAGCTCCGGGGGAAGGCTCAGCAGGCCCGGGACCCCCATGGCTGGGCCCTTGGACGCGGCCCGCAGCTCCAGGGCACCAGGGGCCGCGGCGGGCGCGGACAGCGGAGGGGAACGCAGGGGCGCCAGCCCGAGTTTCGGTGGACTGAGCACGCGGGCCACGTAAGCCTCTGCCTGCGCATCTGGGTCAGGCTCCGGCTCCTCATCCGAGTCGTCGTCCCAGGCGTTGGGATCGTCGCGTGACCCTGGGGGCAGCTCCATGGCGACCGAGTGGGCGCGGCCGGCCTAGCAGTCAGCCGCAGGCCCCGCGTCTTGTCTCCTAGGCAGCGCTGGGGCACTTTCGGCTCTGCTTGATGACGTTAAGGCGCCGACCGGAAGTGAGCAGCTCTTGTATAAACTGGCCGGATACTCACAATTGGTTCGCTCCAGGGAATTCATTCTGGAACTGCATCGGCCTAGGGCTGGGAAGTGCAGATTTCTGGTTCCCGAGTTTTTTTAAACAAGCATCTCTGGTGGTGCGGATGCAGGCCAGCGGACTCTTTTGAAAAACGCCGACCTCTGGAAGACACCTTTCACAGGTGACACCAAGTTTAGAAATGCAAAGCCCCTTTTCCGGGTTTTCTGGGGCTTACTATTCGAACTGCTGTTTCCTTCCGTAGCCAGAAACATGCCTACGTGATACACTGCACAGGCCTAGGAGAAACAGTGCTCTAAATTACACTGATAAAATTAGCATCTCTTACTGAAAGCCTCTTCAATCAGGCAGTGTTAACACATAACACTTGTATCATCCGCCTGACTCATATCCACAAGGCTCTTTGCTCAAACGTTATCTTCCCAGAGTACCTACTGTAAGACTGTGGCCGTCTTCCCCGATGTTCTCTCCTCTCCCCGCTGTATTTTTCTCTATGGGACATATCACTGCTTCCTTGTTTATATTCTATTTCCTCTCACTGAAATGTACACATTTGAATGAATGTTGGATATGTCAGCGTTTTTCCCAGGTTGATGCCACACTGAGGCTTGTGCATCCCCAGAGCTGATCAATTTCTCATTTGCCTCAGTAATTTATGCTGATATTTTACTAACATGCTGTATGGTAAGTGGGAACATGAGCCCCTCCCCATGTTCCAACTCCCCCGCCCACCCTGTGGGAAATATAGTGAAGGCCATCCGTAAGTGGACTGTGAGACCTTGGGAACCTGGCCAGCAACTCGGTTTAAGAAAGACCAAAGAGAAACTGCTTTTAGATGTGAGCCTGGAATGTAAACAGCTAGTGTTTTGATCTCAGACAGGCATGTCCCCATCCCCCTGCATGCCCTCTTTTCCTGTTTTCTATACTCTATAAAACCTTGCGCTGGGAAAGTCTGAGTGGCAGCAAAACAATAGCACCTGTGAGCCGCCCCTGGTGCGGCCCATCCACAGGCTGATACTACTTAGCGGTTCTACTTCACTGGTTGGCTGCCACCTGTGTGCATGTAAGTCCTAATAAACCCATGTCTTTCACAGCCAGTCCTCTGGGTTATTTCTTTGGACTCCACAAACAATATGCTGAAGTGTTCTGGGACCTCAGCATTTTGCATAACATGCCCAGAGATCCGGTTGTGGAAGTCAGTCAAAGATGAGTGCTGCAAGGCTTTGCCCCTTGCCACAAGGTTTAGTCTGAGGCAGGTGGGGATCTTGAACTTAGGCTATAACACTAATGGTTCCCCTTTAGTGAGCTCAGGATGTTTAGTGAGCTGTAATTAAGGCTGAGAGAATGCACTCCACGTGTATGTTACCACATTTAATCTGCACCTTAACCATTCTACAGGGAAGAAAACAGGCTTGGGGTCCCAACAATTGTGCCTGGTTATTTTTTATTTCCTTCCTCACTCCCCCAATTATCTCCTGAGTCCCGTGTACCCCCATTTAAAAATATATGTATCTTTACTGATTTCAGAGAGAAGAAGGGAGAGGAAAAGAGATAGAAACATCACTGATGAGTCATTAATTGGCTGCCTCCTGCACAACCCCCCACTGGGGAGCAAGCCCAAAACCCAGGCATGTGCCCTAACCAGAAATTGAACCACAATCTCCTGGATCATAGGTCTATGCTCAACCGCTGAGCCTCGCTGGCCAGACCTGTGTACCCCCATTTTAAAGCTTCCAAGCTCCCCTCAACATCTCTATTGCCAAAGACAAGGACACAGGAGGCCAGTTGGAGACCAAGGGTTTCACAAGAAACTGATCTTTACTCAACAAAGTTCTACACAAGTGGAATCTCACGCCACCTTGGCGCCAATCCCCAGCACAGCACGGTAACAAATGGACAGACCCTGGAGCCCGCAGGAGGAAGAGGGTGAAGGGGAAGGAGGGACGTGGGAACAAGCGGGACTGCGGATCAAGGCCAATCAGGGTCCACAGCCCTGGGCAGGGGAGAAGGTTGAGAAGCTACAACTTCGTTGTGCAAAAATCAACCAAAAATAAATTAAAAAATTAAATAATTTTCATTAAAAAAAAAAAAAAAAAGACAATGAACCAGACTCCCACTTCCCTGAAGGTGATTGGAGACCCCCATCCTGGGTGGAGGAGTTTCCAAACCCATCAGACAGCCAATCCAATGCACACACCCCAAGATCCAGCAGAGGATGCTCCAAAGAACTGGAATTACCAGAAAATTAAATGGTATTAAAAAAATTTTTTTTCTTTTTTCTTTTTTACAAATGGCTTCCAGAGACCTGCTGGAGTTTCAAGGTGGGGAGGGGGAACCAGCTGAGTTTATGGAATGTGCACCAAGTACCCCTTGGAATAGAGGCAGGGCCTGATCTTGTCTGAGAAGACACAGGACTATGATGGGGGTAGGGTCCAAGAACCCAGTGGGATGGATGGAGCAGACCCCAGGATGCAGGAATCTAGTCAACCCCCCCAAAACCCCAAAAGGGGCCCCCAAAGAAGTAAAAAGCAGGGAAGGAGAAAAAATATTAGGGAGGCTGCAGGGCCCAGCTTCATTTTTAGGCCAACTCAGAACCACATTCCCTCTGGCTCTAGGGGAGCCTCTTCCACTGTGACTACACCCCTGACCAATCCCAGAAGGATCCCTAGAATCACTGCCCCAATCTGGTTGGGTCTTGGGGCAACTGTGAACAGTGATGAACAAGAAGTCTCAGGTCCTCAAGGGGGAGGGCACCACTCCTCCAAGCCTTTGCATTCCTTTTTGCTGGCAAAGCATAAGCCTTCATCCCATCAGCATCAATTAAAAATGCCCCAGCCCTCATTTTAAAAACTTGAGCCTGGAACTTGGGGAGGGCTCTCAGAAGCACAGAGAAACATACTGCTCTTGAAATGGACATGCTTATGGAGAGAGGCCGGGGGTAGGTGTCAGCAGCTCTGGCCACCCGCAACTCTCTTCCAGAAAAAAGCCCCAGCCCAGTGTCTTCAAAAGTCACTGGAGCACAAGGGAGGGAAAAAGGGAGACCTCTGGCCAACCCTAGCCATTCCAGCAGTCCCCACTCTTCTGGCTGGGATGGGACAAGGAGGGGGACACAGTGGCTGAGGCTGCCATAGAGCTGGCAGGAAGTGTGCTGAGTAGGTCCAAAGTATGCGTGCGCTGACACAGCAGCCCTAATATGGCCATCCTCTTACCCCGCCCTGGGTTCCCACGGGAGGACCCCAACCCACCCAGCCCTCCCCAATCATCGTCAATTCTGGTAAAACGGCAGAAGCTTCTTAAATTCTAGATGCAGGTTACATGGAAGGCCTTATGGGTTAACTCAGGAGTTCACTAATTCTACTGTCTCCATGCAGTCCGGGAAATGGAGGGGCAGCTGGCCCAGCCTAGCTGGCTGCAGTGTCTGCACATGTGTGCGGCCACGTGTGTACGTGTGAGTGTACACATCTCTACAGGGAACCCCCTCCCCGCCTGCTTTCCCCCGCCTCATCCTAAGTTGGATTCAGTCAGTTATGTTGATTCTTCCCTCCCATATGGCTGGCCCAAGTGGGCTGCCTGAGGTGACCCCACTTAGAGAAAGGGGCCCTTACTGCCAAGAAGTCCCACCCCCCTCCCATTTGTAGGATGAGTGTGGAGGCCCCACCCACCTGCCCACCAATGGCCTGCCACACAGGCCAGGCATGGCAGGTAGATGGGCAGGAAAGGCATCTGGATTTGGGTCCCACTCATTCCTCCCTAACCCCCCTGGACCAGGGCATGGCAACTTCTGGACGCAGTGTGCTCCCCAGCCACTCTTCTGATGACGACGCAGACAGAAACCTGCAGGGAGAGGAAGGATCAGGGCCTGTGCTCCCTCAGCCCAGATGACAGCACAGCCCCCTACATGCAGCCTCCTCACCTGGCAGTCTCAATGCTCCTCTAGACCCCGTAAAAGGCAGCCAACCTCTCCTTGAGCAGCGGCGGGAACTGCTCTGAGAACTGCTGCCAGTTTTCCTCCCCAACTTGGTCTTTGAAGCCATGGAGAATCTAGGGGTCCAGGAAGGGCACCCAGAACAGAGCAGATGAACTCAGCCTCTCCCCTCAGAATCTCCCCCTGCCGTGTCCTGGGACTACATCAGGGCAAAGTGAGAGCCTCACCTTATAAAACATGTCCCGAAGGTCATCCTTTGGGCTCACCCAGGAGGCTACAGCATCGCAGAAGAAAATAAAGTCCTGAAATGTGACAGATCCCATGTGAGGGGCCGCCCAAACCCAGCCCCAGTGCCTTCCCTCAGAGCCCAGTCGCCCCAACCTGCACAACGCCCCCAGGGTTGACGCCTATCATCATGCAGATGCCTCGGAAGGCTGAGTCCTTCTCCTCATTGTCCCTGATGTTCCTGAGGGATGTGCACCTGTGGGGAAGGTGAGCAGGGGGAATCAGCCAGCAGGGCTGGGGCAGGAGGGGCATCCATAGGAGTAGTGGGTGGAGGGGCTGGGGTGGGCTATATGTCTAATGGGGCAAGAAGGAAGCAGGGGGTTAGTGGGTGATGGGGCTGGGCATGCATCTGAGGGTAGGCAGGGCTGGGCGGGCACAGGCAAGGGACTGAGTTGGGCCTGTCCCACCCACTCTGCTGCCCTGCACACCCTACAGTAGGCCCCACACAGGTGAGCACACACCAAGGCCGGATGAACTGCTGCAGCATGGGTGCCACCTCCTGTGGGCACACGTAGCCCAGGCGGCCAATGGTGATGGCTGGAATGGCAGAGGGACTCGTCAGGCGACCTGCAACCCCGAGCGGCCCCGGGACGGTACATGGCGGGGCCTCTGGCACCAGGCACCAGCCCCGCCCCACGGGCCCCAAGGGAATAGCTCCAGACACCAGGGCCCCAGAGCTTGGCCCAGCCTGGGTCTTCCCCCGAGGCCAGCATTATCTTTCTTGCCTCACCTCCCAGAACCCTTTCCAGGTCCTTCAAGATACCTTCCCTGGTTCTTTCCCAAGGCCATTTAACTACACTCCCAGACAAGAAGCCCACCTCCTCACCCACTGTGCTGCTGGCTGCCTTCCGGCAAGTGATAACACTCATTACCCCTGATATCAAGGGGGCACAGCAGCCCAGACCTGGCGCCCACCTGTATTTTCCAGCAGCGTCTTGGGTGTGTTGGGCCGGTTAATGATCTCCACCAGGTTGTTGAGGACCATCTGCACATAGGGCTGCATCTCTGCCCCTGGGGGACCAGACAGTCAAGAGCCACACACAGCCCATGCCACTCATGCCAACCACCCCAGTTGCATCAAGACACTGGTTAATTACATCCAGTGAGGGAGCAAAAAACCTTCTTCAGCTGGTTCCCAGGCCAGGACCCATAGGCAGACCCACACCCTCTAAACACCAGAAGCTTCCCTAGAGTCACCACTGAACACCAAAGTGAGGCCAGATGACCCAGCTTCCCTGTGGGGAGAGGGCGGAAGCTGCCAAAGTCTCCCTACCAATCCCAGCTGGCCTTGCAGTTAACTGCATTTGGGTTAGGGGGTGGCAAACAGTCCAATTAGAACAGGACTCCTGTCCTGCCTCTTTGCAGAAGCCAATCACAGATGGCCTTTCAGCCATTCGGCACATCTCTGGTGAAAATGCTCAGAGGTTCCCTCTTGCCCTTGGCCCATGGGAGCCTTTCTTAAGGAGCACCAGAACCCTCTCAAGGATACCTGTCACTCAGAGCTAGGCTCCAGGCCAGGAACAGACCAATGGGGAGGGACAGGACCTGCCCACCTGCAGGGCACTCACCCATCTGCATGCAGATCTCGCCAATGGCCCAGGTGGCATTGTTGCAGACAGAGATGAACTCAGGGTTCAAGTTGGTGCCCAGGATGGGCATGAACTCAGCTGGTGGGGAGAAAGGGGTATTGAGCAGGAGGACCCACCAGGGTGAGTTCCCGGACCTGGCCGGGCAGGCCCCATCAGACAGTACGAATACATCCCAGTTCGGTCACAGTCCTCCCTGATCATTGCTCCATCACTTGAGGCCAGGGCTGGGGTTGTGAGGTAAGGATGAAATGGGTGTCATACCAATACAGGGCTTGACATGGATGAAGCAGGCTTTGGTGAGGTCTCCCAGGAGGGCAAAGGAGCTCTGCCGGACTTCGGGCATCGAGTCCTGGGGGTCAGAGCAGGGTCAGCATGGCAGGGCTTCCCTTCCCCCAACAGGCTGGAGTCCCAACTAATCCCTCAGCCCAGCACAGCTCAGCTAGGGGAGCAGTCCATGGAGCATAGCCTGACCCTTCCACTCCCCAGCACCAAGGCTACGGGCCCCCTATGTACATCAGGACTTGGGCCATGTAAACAAGTGCCTTGCTCAGGGCACTGCTACAGAAGGAGAGAGCACATGTAATTGCTGATACATGGGCTGTGCTTTCACATTTCCTATTTTGTACTTTTAAATTTTCTACATTGTTGGCTTGAAAATGAGGTTTTTCTCATGTCTTATTCGAATCCCCTTTTAAAATAATTAAAAGTTTTTTACAGGCCCCCTTTCCCTGATGTCCTTGGGGACCCTGACCCCCCAGGGTGGCTCACACAGGCTGCTGGGTGTCATCACTGTGAGATGTCTGTGAAGGGTGCTCACCCACCTGCATGCACTGGAAGAGCAGTGTCATAATGTTGCTGCGGGCCACCAGCTGCTCCACATGGCCACCCAGGCCTTCAGCCAGGCCGCTGAGCAGGTCTAGCGCCACGATCATGAAGTCCTTGTCAGGGGCCTCATACTGCTCAGGGTGCTGGGTATACATCTGGGCACAGTTGGGGTGGGCAGGAAGGTGAGGACGGTAGGCCAGGGCTGGGGCAACAACAGAGGAGCGGGCAGGTGGGTGCTCACCATGGCTTGGGCCAATGTCTTCTGCACTAGGGTGACACAGCGCTGGTAGACAGGCTCGCAGTAGGGCAGGAAGCCGCTCTGCAGGGCAGTGGCCACTGATGACAGACACTGGTGGAAGGAAGGCAGGAGAGGTGAATTTAGGTGGGGTGGGGCAAGACTGCGGGAGGGAGCCTGGAGCCCACCCACCTCCAGCAGAGGAAAGAGGTCCTTGTCTTCATCCTTGAGTTCATTCCACTTCTGGATGAGCGGAGGCATCAGTTTCTGGATGTATTCCTAGAGGGGGAGCAGGAAGTTGGGGCTCTCTGGGCAGAGGTGGCAACCAACAGGGCTCCCTGTGACTCATAAGCATCCATCGCCTGAGCATTGAGGCCTGGGCTTCTCGTTGTGGCTCATGGGGTCCTGCAGGGCGTAGCCATCCAGCCAGACCACCAGGCTCTTCTCACCCATCCCAAGCCCCACCCTACCCACTCCTTCCCCTTCAGGAGCCTGTGTCAGCCTCCTGGTTCCCACAGGCCCCTGAGCTCCCCCAGCACAGCACTTACCACACTGTCTCATAACTGTCTGTCTCCCCCACTAGACTGGGAGCAGGGCGAGGGCAGAGGCCAGGTCTGTCTGTCTGCCTGTCGAGGTCATGGCCATGTCCCTGGCGTGCGACACGGGGTCGCCGCCAGGTCACTGGATGCCGGAGGGGAGGAAGGGATCGGGAGGAGGGAGCTGCTATGGGGTCTCACCGGCTGGTTGAGGTGATGGCCCACAGAGTCAGCCAGGGTGCCAATGGCATCATAGAGGATGAGCAGGTTCTTATGCTGGTACTTGCCAAAGGCAAAGACAAGAGTGTCCAGGATATAGCTGAGGTAGGGCACCAGCTCCGTGCAGGCCTCCTCCTCCAGAGTGGCAAAGGCACTGGAAATGGGGAAAAAGGCTCAGTGAGCATCCACAGGTGGGGGCTAGGCCATGGGCAGGTAGAGTCAGGAGGGGGCATTCGGGATCAGCCAGTACGAATACGTTAGAAATCAGAGGATATCAGGGATAATGAGTGTCATCACTTCCCGAAAGGCAGCCAGCAGCACAGGGGTTGAGGACTGTGGGGCCTGGGGTTGGGGGTCACCTGCAGGCTGCCTCCTGCACCCTCTTGTTGCCATCCAGAATGCGCTTAAGTAGTTCTGTCATCAGAGGCTTGAGGTGCATGTCAGGTGGCTGGCTGACCACCCAGTGGGCATAGCGGCTCAGTGTCCAGCAAGCAATGGAACGAACCAGGGCCTTCTTGTCCGACAGGCACTGGATGAGGTGAGGGATCAGCTCAGGAAGGTAGGGCACCATGCCCTGCATACAACCTATAAGGACGGCACAGGGGCAAGCCTGAGTTCAGCTGAGCCCAGCCACACCCACCCTTTAGGGGACAGGATCAGCCAGAACCTAATAGATGGGGAACTAAAGCTCAGACGTTAAATAACTGGCTCAGGGCCCTGGTCGGGTGGCTCAGGGCCCTGGTCGGGTAGCTCAGTTGGTTAGAGCAGTATTCCAATATGCCAAGGTTACAGGTTCCAAATCTGATACATACAAGAATCAACCAAAGGCCACATTCAAGAATCAACCAGTGGCCCTGGCCGGTGTGGGTCAGTGGTTAGAGCATCAGCCCGCACACCAAAGGGTCACTGGTTCAATTCCCAGTCAAGGGCACATACCTGGGTTGTAGGTTCAATCCCCAACCCCAGTGCAAGAGGCAACCAATCAATGTGTCTCTCACATGAATGTCTCTCTCTCTTTCTCCCACCCCCCCCCGCCCGCCCTCCCTTCCACTCAAATATCCTTAGGTGAGGATTAACACCAACAAAAAAAATCAACCAATGAATGCATAAATAAGTGGAATGACAAATCAATGTTTCTCTTTTGCTTCCTCTCTCTAAAATCAATAACAAAAAATTTTTTTTAAATAAATACATAACTGTTTCAGAGTCATAGAGCCAGTGAAAGGTAGGGTCAGGAGGGGAAGCCACATCAGAGTGAACCTTTCTTTGCCATTAGCTCCACCCCAACACGGTCACTCATTAATTCAGGTGACTGGGCTGCACACTCACTCAGGCTTTGTGGGTAGCAGTGACCACAAAGGTTTCTTTTGAAACTTTTCCTCAATGTGATATTTCTTTCTCTATTTTTCATCTTTTTTTTCTTCTTTTTTTTTTAAATCCATGAGCATGTCTTTTAATTAGAGTACACCCCCTAATAATCTAAGACATGTGATCCATTTTTACTGGTTAGGGTCAGTTCCTCTAGGTCTTTTCCCATGAATATGTAGAAAACCTAATGTACTCTACTAATACATGTACATGTATTAACATAAGCTATACTACACTTATGTGAGGAAATCTCTCTTTAGATAATTTTGAAAGCTCTCCAGGGTGAGGGCTTCTGAACTTTTTATTTTTTAGGACAGGCCTGGATGCTAAGGTCACAAGTGATGCCCCTAACAGACTTGCAAAGCCCTCTGGTCATTTAAGCTGTACACTCCATCAGGACAAAGGGCGTCCAAAAGCCACCATCAGTAACAGCACACCATGTGAAGTTTCGAGAACCACCACCACTGCACACAGCTCATTCTGGCAGGTCAGCCCCGCAGCCAGGGAGCAGGTTTGAGGCCCAGCTGTACCCTGGGTAACTGGGGAGGTAGTGTACATCCCTCTGTACCTTAGTTTCCCCATCTATGAATCCCATCTCATCAGGTGGTGCTGAGTTCATAGGAACAGGCTGCCTACCATGGGACAAGCATTGCAGAAGTGAATGTTATTATTGTAGCTATAATTATGCTTACAACCTCATAGAATTGCACATCCATGAGAATTAAGGAGGGGTTTTGCATTTCAAGGTTTGGGGTTCCTTTTAGGCTCATAGGCTAAGGGGAAGATTCAAGTCCCAGAGCTATCTAGAGGGGCTAAGCAGGCCTCTGGAGAGAACTCAGGGATGATGTCCACCCCACCCCCCACCCCTAGGCAGCCCCACCACCTGGGGCAGCCCCAGTCTCATGTTAGCACAAGGGTCAGAAGTCAGACACAGCCAGATGGCAGGGCACTCACCCTCAGCAATGGCGCCCAGCACTAAGATTCCCGACTCCTTGACCACCCACTCGGGGTGAAAGAGGAGGCCCTTGAGCAGGGGGAGGAGGTGGGGCAGTAGTTCCTCCCGAAAGACATTGGCCAAGACATCCAGTGCAGCTGCTGAGCACTTCCCTGGGGCAGGAAGGGAAATTGGGGGGGGCAGGTTCAGGGAAGACCATCAGGCTGGGCCTCCTCGACCATACCCCCAGATCAGAGATCATGATTAACATCTTCACCATCTGCTCCGAGTAAGCTTCTCCTCACCTCCCAAGAGGGAGCCCAGGGCTGGGTGCCCCATACCCACCACCCCACCCCCCCCACCCTGCCTAGACCACACACTTAGATTCCAGTCAGATAAAGCATCGTCATCATCATCATCCTCAGCATCCTCAGAACCGTCGGGCCTCTCAGCCTCATGGGGCAGTGTCACAGTGCGCGACTTGTGGAAGCGCGGCTTAATATCCTGCTCACTGTCAGGGACTGCCTCATCTTCTTCCACGTCCCCCTGTGGGCCAGGAAAACCACTAAGCACCACAAGGGCCCCAGCCCCAACGCCCCCACCCTCACCCATCTGCCTGTGCCCTGTGATCAGTCCAGCTGACCTTGAGCAGGATAATGTCGATTTCTGAGTACTTCATCCCATTCACCAGGATGGGGATCAACCTGTTGGGAGAGAGGCTATTCATTGGGAGGCAGGGCCCTCTGGGGGCTCAAAGCCTGGGCAAGAGGGAAGTAGAGGTACAGAAGGGAATGTCTAGGGCTGACGGTACAATGCATACTGACTCTGCTGGCCCTGCATTTATTCATTTCCCTTAGTGGGAGCTACCCCAACCTAATCTGAGCCACTGTGACAGGGACAGAACTGACATCACTGCTGACTTCACAGGAAGGCTCTTGACCCAGACCTGGCCACCTCTAAATAGACTGAGAAGCTTAGAACTGATCCTTAGCACACCGTAAGGCAGGGACATGTGGCCCAGTCACCAGGAACTTCCCTGGGATGGGGCCAAGTTAGGGAGCAAATGAGCAGGGCAGCCAACCCCCTCATGGTACCCATGTATCTTGTGATTGGAAACTTTGATTAGAATCTTCACTGACTTGGGCATAGGTGAGTGGTCCAAGCTGGCCCTAGGATTCTTACTGGAGATACTGGTCAAAAGGGATTTTTTTTTTTCAGAGGTTCCTAAGCTGTAAAGCTCACAACCATGAAGGAAGGTCATGCCTGAGAACAAAGCCAATGCAAAGGAAGTAGATCTGAGACTAGACAGATGTCTTTCACATCCTTTGAGCACCTGGACCCAACTATGCTGAAGCCTCTCTTGACTTCTCATTTATTCCACCTATAACTTACCTAATTTTTAAGTCATTCAAGCTACATTCATACCACTTGAAAAATGTATACAGGCATAGAAAAGAAACAGAAGAGGTGGAGGCTGGGGTGGGACAACGGATAGGAAAGGTACTCACTGGACCAGATGGGAGGCCAGGACGTCCTTGCAGATGGGCTGCTCGGCCAGCGTCAGCCAGAACTCGCAGGCTTCAAGGGCCACGTTCTCATCATGATCCTGGGTCCTCTGCAGCATGTACTGGGGCAGGTGAGAAAAGCTGAAGGTCCTGCCTAGCTAAGGGTGGATCCCGCTGTGCCCCTAGCCCCACAGCACCCGCACAGGTCGGCCTAGGTGTGCACACCTGGATAATGCTATGCATGTGGGGAATGAGCCTGTCAATTCGCACTTCCAACAGCATCACCAGGGCCCGGCACACATTCTTCCGCACCTCAGGGTCATCATCCACAGCCAGGGCAAACAGGTGCTGCAGGGAGGGTAGGGTCAGCCACAGCAGGGACCATGGCCCTCACCCTGCTCACCCCCAGCCTGGCAGCCCACCTCAATGAAAGTGTCAATATTGTCCATCAGCGCCTGGGCCCGGTCCATGATGAACTGGTTCACGCAGGCAATGGCATGGGACCTGGAAGGGAGTGGGCATGTGAGTCACCCCCGCCCTGCCTGCTCCAGGCCCCCTGCAAACCCCTGGGGAGCTGCACCCACCGAATCTTGGGGCTGCAGTGCTTGAAAAACTGCAGGAACTTGGGGATCATGATGTTGAGGGGCCTGTTGAGGGCATCGCTATCCAGGAGCTCGGACGAGTCTTCACAGATCTTCTGCAAGGCTCCAAAGGCTCCCTGAGTAAGGAGGAGCATACGTGGGTGTGGGTCCAGGTCCAGTCCCAGTTTCCACCTGGGCAAGCCATGGCTTGTGGCCTACCTCACATGTGTTGTAATCCTCTGAGTTGAGCAGGTTGCACAGCTGGGGAAGCAGCTCAGGCCACATCTGCAGCTCACCCTTGGAAGCGATGGTGGTGATGAGAATGCCTGGGCGGCCAGGAAAGGACGCTGCCTCAGGCTAGGTGCAGGTGGGCTTGCTCAGCACCCTGGTGCTCCCTGCCACTCTTAGGATGCTCTCCCTGTGAGCCCTACACACCCCTTTTGAGATCCTCTGAGCCTTACTTTAAGTCAGCTCTGTTCCAGGTCCTGAGATGCAACAGAGAACTAAATACAAAGTCCCTGCCCTTAGGAGCTGACATAAACCTGAAAAAGACTGGGAGGCTATATGTCAAGAGTTAAAGGGGGAAATAAAATAGAGAAGATGGCTAACAAGGGCTGAGGATGAGGGTAGCAACTTAAAATTGGGTGTCCAGAGCTTTCTCCAGGTGACATCTTGATATCTGAGCAAATACCTGAAGGAAACGAGGGAGGAGCACCCAGGTCCCTGGGTAAAGAGCATCCCAGGCAGAGGGAATGGCAGGAGCCAAGGCCTGGAGGCAGGGGCAGGCCTGGAGAGATTATAGATGGGTAAGAAGCCAGTGGGCCTGAGCAGGAGGAGGTAAGGGCTGGGAAAGGGCACGGAGCAGGTCCAGCAGGGCCACATGGCCTCTTAAGAGCTTGTTCTGCTTACTGGAAACCCAAGTACAGCCTACAGTAGGCAACAGAAGTATGAGGGCAGTACAGGGGTCTGGCAGCTTGGCTGAATGTGTGTGACGTCAGTGCAGAGATAATATTCAAAGCCAGAAGGTGGCAGTCTTTCCTAGGGGAAGAATCTGCCAGTGCCAACACTCCAGATGACCCAGGCTCACAGGTCTGCTAAGAAAGGTACTCCCTGAGGTAGACTGTGAATGCAGTCCCAGTTCCATTCCTGTCTGTGTGATGTTAGCCACATCACCTAACCTTTCTGTACCTCAATGAAGGCAAAGACCATCAGCCTACTAGAGCTCCTGGGAAACTTCAGTGACTTAACTCAGGTACTCAGAGTAGAGCCTGACACCCGAAATGAGTCTGGTAAGTTCAGATCTTTTTGCTGGCATCAGAGGGGGGGTACTGTTGGGGCTAAGGGTCTCTTAACAAAGCAGCAGGCTCCAAGATCATCCCTTGTGGTAGGCCACAGCATCTATCTCAAATTTAACACTATTTTTCTGTCTTTATTACATTTTAAGACTACCTTCCCTTTAGGGCAAGCACATCTGTCTTTTCACTTAAAATAGTTACATACAACATCCTTTTAAAAGCAAGTTTTAAGAGTTGACAAAGATTTTAAAGAAAAAAATGTACGTCATTATATGTCAATTAATCTCAATAAAGCTGGGGGGAAATATAAGTCAGTAACAAATAGGAGGGTTGGTGTTTATCAACAGTAAAAAGGCTTAAGATAAACTGCTGGATAATTCTGGTTATCCTTCTGTTAACTCTCTCAAGCAGCCTTCCAGGAATCAGAAAGTCTCCAATGCAAAGTTAACTCTTCAATGACGCAAAGCTCCACAAGGGCAGGGAGCTCTGATTTTAATCTGCTAAACCCTCAGAACCGAACACAAAATTCTAGACACTGAATGACTGCCTCAGAAGCAAGAATGGCTGTTTCAGGAGGGAGTGGTTCAGAGCATGGATCTGCATTGGTCACTTCTGAGCTCTGCTACTTACCAGGCAAGTCTCTTAACCTCTCTGTGCCTCAGTTTCCTCATCTGCAAAACGGCAATAGTAATAGTTCTACCATCCATGGTGAATCAATACCCTTAACATTTTGAGATGCTTCCTGGCTGAGAGTAAGGGCTCAGGGTGTCATCAGAGGCTGACTCCTGCTGCCCACCCCCCTTACCTATAGTGGCTCGGATGAGCGAGGAGGCATCACCAATGTTGTTGAGACACTCCTGTTTGATGAAGTCAGCCACAGGTGGTGGAAAGCTCTGGTAATGCGCCTTCACATTGTTCTTGAGGATGAGGCCACTGAGAGAGCGAGTCGGCTCATCTGGGGAAGAGGGCTGAGGCTCAGGGGACCATAGGGGAGACAGTGAAGTCTAGCTGAGTGGAGGGGCATCAAGAGTATCATACCTTCCGACTTGAGTCTGGTCAGGACAAAGATCAGGTAGTTGTTGAAGTCTGGAAACTGGTTCAATTGTTTGAGTTTCTGTCAGGTTGTTAAGGCACTTGGGAGACAAGGGCCTTCCCCAGGTGGGGCCCCCCTTACTGCCATGTAGCTAACAGTACCTCTGACCTCTGGAACCAGGCAGCCAGCTCCTGGGATCCCACCTGTCAATCCCCATGCCCAGAACAATGCAGCATTTCAGGCACCTCAAATTCATCCAGGAGGTAGGGGAGCATGCCTGAGCTCCCCACCCCTCTTGAAGACCTGGCCAGAGCAGGAGAGGATTAGCAGACCAGGCTCTGTCTGAAGGTGGCAGCTTCCACTCAGCTCTGCTTACCAGCAGTCTAATGTTGCCTGCTCTTCTTAAAAAAGGAATCCGAGCCCTGGCCTGTGTTGCTCAGTGGTTAGAGCACCAGCTCAGGTCATGGGTTTGATTCGTGGTCAAGAGCATATACCTGGGTTGCAGGTTCGATCCCCACCCCAGTCGGGGTGTGTGGGAGGCAAACAATTGATGTGTCTCTGACATAGATGTTTCTCTCTCTCTCAACCCCCCTGCTTCCCTCCTCTTTCACGCTCTCTAAAAATCAATGGAAAAAATATCCTCGCCCAGCCAGGCGTGGCTCAGCGGTTGAGCATTGACCTAGGATCCAGGAGATTGAGGTTTGATTCCCGGTCAGGGCACATGCCTGGGGTTGCGGGCTGCAGCCGATCAATGACTCTCTCGTCATTGATGTTTCTATCTCTCTCTCTTTCTCCCTTCCTCTCTCTGAAATCAATAAAGATATATTTAAAAAAAAAAAAAGAAAAGAAAAAATATCCTCAAGTGAGGATTAACCAAAAAAAAAAGGAATAAAAAAAGGAGGGGGAGATCCACGTTTTCAAGTGAAACTTGTCAATGGTTTAAGTATTTTAAAAGTTAAACTTACAGTATTTTAAACAACCAATTGAAACAAAAATTTTAACCATGAACCTAAACAAACGTTGAGTTCCAACTAGAGGTGCCATCCCCCTGCCAGTCACATTTCTTCTGGGAATGGGACCCAAAAATTCTAATCCTTAATTCTCTGCCAAGGCCAGCTTCTAACCACAGCATAGAGAGTCTGGGGATGAGGGGGTGGGCCCCATCCTCTGTGGCCTTCAGGGAATGCAGACATCTGCCGGTTCCCCCAAGCCCAGAAGGATACATCCTGCACAATTCGCTGAGTAGCTGTATTGGGTGACTGGGAGTCTTTGAGCAGCTGTAAGACCTGCTGCAGACCCTGCTCGTCTGGCTGCCAGTCCATGATGCAAGGCAAGCTGCAGGGATAGGGGCTAGGGTCAGAGCTAGGTCCTGAGGGCTAGGTGTGAGAACCGGCTGAGACACCCCACCCCCCCGCCCCCCAAAGGTTGGGGACGAAAGTGTAATCACAGGGGTGCCCTCAGTGGGCAGGCGGGGGCGCCAATTCAGCTAACCCAAGTGTGGGGTCGGTCCCCACCAGCTGCACCATTCACAGTGGAGCAGTAGCGCGCATGGGAGAACCGGCGAGATGTGGAAATGGGCCATGGGAGGCAGTGGCTGGGCCCAGTGGATTCTCATCCGGCCAACAGAGCCTTATTCCCAGGTTAGCCCCTGCCTGCGGGCCCTAAGATTTGTGTGTCCCTCGCAGCCACCAGGCGAGGGCCCAGCCACTTCTCCATCCAGGTACCCTACCCCAGACCTCGATAACCTCCGGCCCCCGTGGTCTCCCAGGTGCAGGAACGGTCCCCGAAGATCCTTCTCCCGAAATCGAGTCCTCAAGCTTCGCCACATCTTAATGTCTCCTCTGCCCTGGTCTGGTCCCTGAGCTTCCCTAGGTGCACCATCTCAAGGTGCTCCGATCTTCATGATCCCGACCGCCTCCCCTAATCCGGCCCTCCAAACTCAGCCGAATACAGACTCCCCCCTTTCAGGCCTAGCTAGACGAGCGATTCCCCTTAACCAGGCCCGAAGACAGGCCCACATTGCCTCTCGGAAAGAGAGCCAGTAAAGTACGCCCACCCTGCGACAGAAGCCTCCTGGACAGGTAAGTCTCTATCCCTTTCCCCAATCAGGTCTGGGCAAGCCTTCCCCCATTCCCGCCCTCCGCCCCAGTCAGCACTATCTCCTGCTGACGAATCTCCGCTGCTTCCCCCAATCAAGTTTGGCCAAGCCCCCAACACCTCGAGCCGGAAACCCCCTTCGTCGGATCTCGGCGACTTCCCCCCAGTTAGGTCTGGCCAAACACTGCCCCCCTCGCCCCGAGGCACTACCCCCAACGGATCCCAGAGACGCCCTGCAGTCACACCCAGAAAAGCCCTCCAAGCATAAGTCTGACAACCTTCCCTATCAGAGCCCAACAAGGGCCCCCAAGTTTTCAATGCGGCCTCTCCCAACCAGACCCAACCTATCCCTGCCGAAACAGCACCCACCCACCCCTCACACACCGGATACTGGCGACGTCCCCCAATCAGATCCCCTCCAGCCCGACCCCAGGCGCCCCACTGGCCGGATTCTCACTGCACCGAGAGCTCACCGGGCTCCGAGGCCCCACCCACTAAGCCCGGCTCGGTTGCCCCCTCCCCCCCCAACCCGTTCTCGCTGCTCGAGAATCGGGCCCAACCAGGTTATCGGCCTTTCCGCGTCAGGCGCGGCCCTGACGCCTGGGTCGCACGCGACACAGGCACGGACCCAGACGGGGGGTCAACGCAAGCCGGCCGAGCAGGTCCGGTTCCGGGTGAGGCCCACGTACCCGACCAGAGGCAGCAGCGGCGGCGCCTTGTGCTGCAGCTTCTCGTGAGACTCGCACGGAAGGAGGGAGCCAAATAGAGAGAATTTTAAAAAAAGAAAAAAGACACAAACAGAAAAAACGCGGCCCTCGTGAGCCGCGGCGGCTTCCGTACGCCGTTCAAATTGGCCCAGCCAAGCCAATCGGAAGAAATAGCCGTTGCACGTGGCCTTGCATCCTGGAGACCCAGGCCCCGCCGAGGTCGGGTCACGTGACCAAATAATTAGGGCCTCTCTGGCCCGCCGGTCCTCCCAGCGTCTCGTTTTTCTCAGCGGCTCTGACGCGGAAGCTACTTGCTGGGAGCGGAGTTTGGGGGAGCGTAGGAACTTTTGAGGTGTCAGACACCAGAGCCCTTTGGCTAGAGCCAGCTGCGCCTTTGTCATCCCTTCCTCTAAGAATTGAAGTGTGCCCGGCGGGCGTCGCTCAGCGGTTGAGCACCGACCTGTGATCCAGGAGATGGAGATTCGATTTCCGGTCAGGGCACATGCCCGGTTATGGGCTGATCCCCAGTGCGCCGCGTGCAGGAGGCAGCCGGTCAATGACTCTCTCATCATTGGTGTTTCTATCGCTCTTTCTCCCTCTCCCTTCCCTTCTTCTCTCCGAAGTCAATAAAGATATATTAAAATAATAAGAAGAATTGAACAGTGCCTCCCTCCCCCCATCCAGAGGGTACTTGGTAGAAGTACAGTCTGTGTGCTCAAGGAGAGTAGAGGGAATAGCCAGGGGTGGACTTTATACCCCAGACAAAAAAAGCCAGACAAAGGTAATGCCTGAGACTGGATGAGTTCCTACAGAAGCCTCTGCCATATTTTACGTTATATATTTTCCAGCTTAAATTCCAGTTTAACAATTTTTACAGGGATATGAAAAAAACAAGGATATAAAAAGTTTAATGAAATGAACTAATAAAATAAACGCCGTAGCAAAACGGCCTAGTCCCTTTCCCCACCCGAAGCTGAATGAAGTGGAACAGCCCAGGAAATTTAGGCAAGGGCTGGGTCATAAGAAAGACATTTTTGTGATCTTTGTGCTGTCGGAGGACAAAGTGGGGCCCTCTTCCTCTTAAGAGTAGGAAGGAACTGGAGACCCTGGAGGACCAGTTTTCCCTCCTGACCCCACTGATAACAAGGTGGGCAACCTGCCACTCAGAGCCTTAGTTTCCCCACTTGTCAAATGGATATAAAAATACATACAATTTGCTGGGTTAGAAATAATCTAAATTAAGTATCACCAAAATTGTTCTTTTATAACGTGGCATCTAGACTGTTCTTTCACTGTATTCAGCCCCTCCCTAAACCAATATTTACTGACTTTACTGAATCAATTAGTGCTCTAATCCCAAAGGAAAATCCAGCCCTGGCCTGAGTTTTTGGCCTCGGGAAAGGCACAAGGTCAATTTTTGCCCCAGCCTGGAGGAAAGGGACAGGTTTCTCAGCCCACTTTGTTGGCAAAGTCAGTCCCCGCTCCATTCATTCATGAAAAACAGGTACCTAAGACCTCCCTTGCCACTACTGGCTTGGGAAGGGTCAGCTGGCGCCTAGTTCCATCAGACAGTCGGATTCCCTAAAGAAGCTGCCTGGATTCCCACCTCAGCGGGCTAAGGGGGACAGATACCCAGTTTGAGAGAGACATGCAGAAAACCGCTGCCCACGCATGCGCAATGGCCTTCACTCGCGCTGGCGCATCTCTGGAACTACAAATTACCTCCTGCCACCGAGGGCTTACGGGCTCTGGTTGAGACTCAACAACTGGGGATCTGTAGAGCCCTGGAGGTGAGCGTTAAGCAGAAGGAGTGGGGTTGGGGGACTGGCACTAGGTGTGTAGGTTTCCGGAGGGGGTACGAACAGTGGGAGTTTTCTGCTCAGGCCTGGGGGTTGCCCCAGATAAGGGTAGATGGGGAGCGAGTTAAGAAACTCAGGAGAGAATTTGTTAGGGTTCACCTCCCTTTTAACACGTAGTTTCCGGCGACTCTGCGCAAGCCTCGGGAGAGAGGGGATGGGGCAGAATAAAGTGGCCCCTGCTACCTGTACGGTCCACAGTGCTATTGTTTATTCTCCCCACCTGGTGGATTTGAGTACTGTGTCGGGACTCCTCACCCCCACCCCCATTTCTTAAGCACCTACTATTGCCTGTCAGGTGGTTTCCAAATGTAATTCCCACAACAGCCATGTGCACTGCAAACTTACTTCATCTAGAAGCTCTAGGGCAAAAAAGAAACTTAAGGAGCAGATGCCCAAGCATGAATCTGAGATGGCAGAGAAACGCCTATCACTTCTGAGGTGGCAGAGAAACGCCTATCACTTTACAATAGCCTCTCTGCCTGAGCGTCTCAACACACTGCACAGGTGTTTAAAGGTCAGCAGTTCTCAAACACGACCACCAAACACAAGCCAGTTGCTTCACACCCAGAAAAGCAACTACAGCTGCTTAAAATGTCAGGGTTACCATTGACTAGATGAACATTAGAACCTGACTCTAGAAATGGTTCTGCATTTTACCAGTCTTATAGATGAAGAATCTGAACTACAGAAAAGCTAAGTGACTTACCCAAGATCAAACAGCTAACAGGCATCAGAATAGTTTGAAGCCAAACTGACTCACCAAAACCTGAAATTTTCCTCCCTCTTCACTTTCCCCAGGTCAGAGCTGGTGAGCACCATAAAGGGGTGTGCCAGGACTCCTTCAGCTCCTCCTGCCTCTTGACACTCCAGAATAGAAGCTGAGCTGCTGCAGGGGCGACCTACTTCTCCCACGTGTTTCTTTTTAAAGATCCAACCACTGCTGGTGGCTTTGAGGGAGGAGGAGGTAGAGGTAGCTCTATTGGATATCTCCCCTCCCCCCATACCCTTTCCCCAAGGCTAAAGTCACACCTGGGTCAGCTCAGCATCCCCAAAATAGGAAGAACAGCACTTTGGGCCAATGTGGAAAATAAATCAGACTTTACTGTGTATTAGCAAGAAATGAGAGGGGTACGTCTCCTGTTCCAAAGCTGGCTTGCTCCCTCCTCTTCAAGTCAGGCATGGTTTCAGCTTGAGGTCTTTGTACCTACTGTTCCTTCCACCTGGAATACTTCCAGACTCTTCACTGCTGGTCTCACCTTCAGAACTTGGGATAAATGCCACCTTCTCCGGGAGGCAGGCCATCTCTTCCACTCTCATCTCAGTCCCTTTCATGCTTCCCCCCCGCTTAGAATGTATAACCATCTGATGTGTCCTGGTTTTGTTTTGTCTGTTTCCCCCAACTAGAATGTTAGCTCCACTAGGACAGTTTTGTCTGTTCTGGTGCTCCACCTCAACCCTCATAGGCTGGATTCTGGCAGAGACTGAAGCCAGCAAGGTGCCACCTCTGCCCTCTCCTAGGAAGGACCACAGCTGCCTGTCCTTCCTCCCTCTGCCTCCATAGGTCCCAGTGACCACCATGATCCTCCAAGTTCTGGTCCTCCCCTGATGGAAGGGGTACAGGAACCTAGCCATGGGATAGGCTGGAGCGCTGAGCATTTGAGCCTGGGAAGGCCTGAGAGGTAGGGCCATATCAGGGACCCCAGGTCTATTAGGTTTGAGAAGAGGTTGGAAGGCAAAGGCATCTTAAAGCATTCCAGCTCCATCAGGAGAGCACAGGACAAGGAGCATTAGAGGGGCACTAGGGGAGTCAGACTTCCTTTAGGGACACCCTGTCCCCCAACAAGCCCATGTGCTCCTTCTCCTATGTTCCTTTTCCTATGTGCTCCTTCTCCTGATCATATATACAGCCAGCCTCCCTGGAAGGACTGCAAGTAGCTGGAAGAACAGAGCAGCTTCCCTGAAATCCAGATCCTAGCCCTCCTCACTTCCTGCACTGCCAAGAGCCCATTACCTCTGCTCCCCTGATCATGACCCAGCCTCTCTGTCTCCCAGGTTCCACCCCAGCCCTACTTCGGCCAGGTAGATCCTGTTAATATAAAACACACTTAGCTTAAACCCCCCAAAGGTTTCTTCTAATAAGAATAAAGTCCCAAGTTTCCACCGTAACACACAAGGTTCTGTATGTAATCCACTCATCCTCCTCACTCACCTTGCTCGTCATATGGGCCCCCTCAAAGCTCCCCATAAGGATGAGGCACTCTTCCACCTGTCTTTATGCTGGCTATTCCCTCCACCTGGAACTCATTTCCTCACCTCCCTCAGGTCCCTAATCAGATGTCAATGAAAACAAACACCTTCGCCCAGCCTCTACCCAGTACTTCTTCACCTCCCAAATGGCTTCCCTTTTGTCTGTTTCCTTCCACAAGGGCTGGGAGTGAGTGTGGTCTGTTCTGTTCAAAGCTGTGGCCCCAGGGCCACGCCCAGGTACACAGTAGGTGCTTAGTGTCTGTTGAGTAACAGCTCTGGTCCAGCCAAATGGGACTGTGAAGAGACCCTGAACATTAGGTGCAACAGTGGGAGGTCCAGTCAGGTGTCGGGGGGAAATGGGTATTGGGGAAAGAGTCCAGGCCTACCGACCAGGCATGCCCCCATCCTCCCCACACACCCCAAGTTCCCCTCACCAGGCCAGATCCCGGCTTTGGTGAGTGCAGCAAGGGAGGCTTTAGGTTGGAAGAAGCAAAGAAGGCAAACCAAGCACACAGCTCCAGCACTAAGTCGAGTTCTTTACTTCCCAGAAGTGATGGCTAAGGGGAGGAAGAAGGGGAGGGTAAGACGAGGAAGACAGAAAGAGCCAGAGAGAGCAAGGAGGTGGAAAGAGAGGGGACAGTAAACCACTGTTGTATGAAGTCGCAGGAGGCAAGTGCTCAAGGTAAAAAAGAGTCCTGGAGGATCATCCGCAGCTGCGGGAAGCATCTCGGTTTCCTTCTGTGTTTAAGTCCTTGGGGGGAAAGGCTGCCGCTGCTGCCACCGCATTAAATAGTTATGTACATCGCAGAGAGTCCCAGGCCGTGGGCAGGCGGGGGAAGGGGGTCATTTCACCAGGGGCCGAGTCTTATCATCATCACCGCACTGGTGGGCTTTGTATTTTTTCACTTCTGCCATGTACTTGGCCCATGCGTCACCTTTACTTGTTAATACCTGTGAGGAGGGAGGCAGGGGCACACACAAGAGGTTGGGAAGGGGATACCACGGAGGCCAGGAACCAGGGTCACGACTGTCCTGAGACACCTGGCCCACCCCAGTGTCACCATCCCAGAGGTCCTGGGTTTCAGGTAAAGACATTCAAAGTCAAGTTATCTGGGGACCTTATTGAAAGCCCTCCGCCCCCCACCCCATCCAAGGCCCATATGCTAAACAGGGAGGGACAGGGCTGGTTAGCCAGGTGCTGAGGTAGTTAAGGAAAGGCCACGTGGGTAGCTTCCAAACCTGGCCTGCTCACCTCATCCTCCGTCTTCTGCTTCTTGGCTACTATTCCCGTCTTGAGGGCTAGTTTGTTCCCGCCTCTGCGCTTGCCCACCTGGGTGAAGGGACAGAAGACTGCAACGGTTACAGGAGTCGGGCCCGCCCTTGGCGGCGCTGAGGCCCACTACACCTTCCTAGCCCGGCCCGGTGGCCCGTCCCGACGCCGCGCCCAGCTCCGCCAGCCGGCCAACCTGCGCAGCAATCAGAGAGGAGCACACGCGACTCTTAGCGCCTGCCCTGGGCCCATGATGCCCAGGCAGTCCTGGGCCCCCAGGCTGTCCTCCCAGGGAGAACCCCCACATCAGTGGGGACAGGCTCTGTCCTCAGTCTCCATGCTGAAGCCTCACCCTCCCCTAGCAGTGACCATGCAGGCAGCAACAGCTCCTTTTATTTTTTTAATATATCTTTATTGATTTTAGAGAGAGGGAGACAGAAACGTCAACAATGAGAGAGTCATTGATCGACTGTCTTCTGCATGCCCCTGACTGGGGATGAAGCCCACAATCCAGGCATGTGCCCTGACCGGGAATCTACCCTCGATCTCCTGAATCCTAGGTCGATGCTCAACTGCTGAGCCACACCTGGCCAGGCAACAGCTCCTTTTATTAAGCACTTACTGTATGCCAAGCCCAGTGCCAAGTGCTTTGCATGTACCATCTCCTTTCACTTTCACAGATACAACCATTCCAATTTTATACATGAGGAAACATCTTTGAGGAGAGGCCTGTACCCTAGGTTATGCTGGCAGCAAATAATGGAGCTGAATTCAGGGTCAAGTGGGTTGAAGTCACAGAGCAGCATTCTTAACCACCAAGCAACACTGTGTCCCCTGGACCTAATCTGGCCTGGCCTCTTTGAGGATGCTCCCACAACAGCCCTTCAATGAACAAATGAAAAAGGCAGTGACTCCTGCTACTCCCACTCAAGGAGGGGCACTCAGCTTCCACACAATTCTCACACCAACCCAGTTCCTGACACTTTCCCTTCCTCAAACAGAAGCCTCACTCTGGACTCTTGTCCTGGTCCGCCATCTTTCCCCATTTCCTGTGCCCTATGGGCTGCAACAGGCTTGAAAGGCATCATCCCATCTCCACCCATCAATCAGGCATTAAGTGACCTGCCCTGCTGGGACTAGTCAAACCCATTTTTGGTGAAGAAACTTGACTCCCAGTCCATTATTCTCACTTTTTTCTCCACATAGCAGGGGCTTGATCTCAACACCAGAGACAAAGCAAGCTCTGAGCAAGCAAGCAATATAAATGACATTTATTTATCCCAAAGTTTCTCAATCTCGCACTAATGACTTTTGGAGCTGGATCATTCTTTGTTGGGAAACTGGGGGTGTGAGGAGGGCTGTCCTGTGCATTTGTAGAATGTTGAGCAACATCCTGGTCTCTAGTCAGATGCCTGTGGCACCTCCTCCCCCAGTTCTGACAACCAAAAATGTCTCCAGATTTTGCTAAATGGAAAGATCATCCCCAATTGAGAACAACTGGCCATGGCTGGGTAGCTCAGTTGGTTACTGCACCAACTCCACACGCCAAGATTGCAGGTTCAACCCCGGGTCAGGGCACATACAAGAATCAACCAATGATGGCACAAATAAATAGAATAATAAGTCAATCTCTCTCTCTCTCTCGCTCTCTCAACTCCTTCCTCTCTAATAAGAAAAATTTTTTAATTTAAAACAATTAAAAGAGAACTGGTTTAACCCTTTCTATCAGACAGGCCCCATGCTAAAGCCTTTTCCAGGATAGCCTCACTGAATTCTCATCACATCAAAAGATGAGGTGATGTCCATTTTTCCAAATACAAAAAAATGAAGGTAGGTCGTCCCAGACGCTCCAGGAAAGCAGTGATCTTGTCTGTCATGTCACCAGGGCATATCCAACACCTAGTACAACGCCCAGCACAAGGTAAGGTGCTCCATAAACCGACACTGGATGAGACTCAGGGAAGCCAAGCAAATTTCCTAAGGTCACACAGTAAGTGGTCTGAGTCTCTAATCCACATATCTTAGACTCCAGATTTGAATTTGCTCCCCTTCCGAATAGCGGTAGATGGTCCCAGTATCCGTAGTTACGGTACCACTTAAACAGGAATCCTGGTATCCTGGTTTCCCTATCCCCGGCTCCCGGTTCTCGCGAGCAGGCTACAGGGTCCCTACCTTCGCCCCCAAACCTCTTTCGTCGGGAATCCAGGTTCCGCAACTTCAGCGAATGACCTGAATGTAACCCTCATCAAGGTTGGAGGGTGGACCTGGATCCCGATTCCCTTTCTCGGGCCCAATTCCCCCTGCCAAGGAAGGCCCTGGCGCCCGCCCCCACCCCCGCGGCTCCTTACGAAGCTGAGCGTGGGGCCCGGGCCGCCCTTCCTCTTCGGATCCCCGGGACCCGCTGCAGCAGCGGTAGCTGGCTGGTCGGGTCGCGGCGGGCCCGGAGGAGGCTCCTCCTGCCGCTGCCGCTGCTCCTCCTCCATCTTCCGCTTGAACAGTTCGAGGAAGCTGCCGTCGTTGGCGAACAAGTTCACGCCGCCCGACACTGGACTCGACATTTCCTCGTCCCCGCTCTCGGGCGAAGTCCCGGGCCCCGACTCAGCCCATCGGCTCCCGCTTCCGCTGCCCGCCGCAGGGCCCGGCGCCTCCCGGCCCGGAGGCTCCGCCCGTCTCCCTCGGGCAGCCATTTTGTCACCAGGTGCCGCGCAAAGGACTCCGGGAAGGCCGTTCCGGCCCCGCGCTAGGCGCCAGACTAGTCAGATCCCGGGCAATGCATGCCGGGAAGAGAGGTCTGGCCCGGTAGCGTCCGCAGTGAAGGGGGGACCTGAGGGGCGGGGCGAAGAAGGGGTTAAAACTGGAGCGAGTCCTTCGCTCCGCAGACTTTTATGTCCAGCTGGACTTGAGCGGGCGTTACAGAGACATGGTGTAGCTGGCTCTCCGGAGTGAGGTTCCCGCTTGGGACTGGGGGCGCATAGCTTCCAGTGACTAGAATCCCCTCTTGGCACCAAAGATAATCTCAGTGAGGAGAGGGATTCCTTTTGTGGCTGTGTGCTCAACTGACACCTTGGAACATAGGTCCCTAACTAGGTCTAGAGAGCATATCTAGCCTGGATCTTCGGAGGAGAAATGAGGGTGTTCTGGGTTGGTTACCTGACTCTGGGATGGAGCTCTCATTTGAGAATGCGTTCACAGCTAGTTCCGTGGAGCTGGGGTCCCCATGAGAATCAGGGTATTATTTTATGGGCTAATATACTCGAAGCAGGTAGGACTGCTAAACTGTGGAGTCCCCCAGCTTAGAATCAAGGGTGCCGGCCAAATTCTGGCCGGTATGGCTCAGTTGGTTGAGCGTCGTCCCGTGCACTTGGAAAGGTTGTCGGTTGGATTCCCGGTCAGGGCACATGCCCGGGTTGTGGGCTGGATCCCCCGTACGGGGGTGGCAGGAGGCAGCCGATCGTTGTTTCGATGTTTCTCCCTCTCCGTTTCTCTCGCTCTAAAAATCAATTTAAATTTTTTAAATGTTTTTAAAATTATTTTAGAGAAAAAGGAGAGGAAAGTGAGAAACATCGATGTGATCAGCTGCCTCCTGCCACCCCACCCCCCAACCAGGGATAGAGCCCGCAACCCGGGCATGTACCGTAACTGGGAATGGAACCGGCGACCTTTTGGTGCATGGGACGAGGCGCAACCAACTGAGCCATACCGTCCAGGGCAATAAAATATCTTTAAAAACAAAAAACAGTGTCTGCCAAGGGCCTGGGACCCAGTTTGTAATCCTGCCCATTGCTGAGGTCCAAACGGGGAATTCGCTGAACTGGAATCTCCCCTTCCCAGCGGGGAGCAAACTGTAAGGAGGTTTTCAGGAATAGGGTTCCTTCCAACACAAGGAGCGCAGTTGCAAGTGTGGTCCCTGCTCTGGTCTGCCCAGCATGGGAGTTCTGGGAGCACCGAACAAGGATCTGCGGGCCTTGCGCACAAACTGAAGTTGTTCTCCCTATAGCCCACTCACAGCCTCAGGACCGTTCTTAGCCAACTAATTAATTCATCTGATTGGTTTGCGTCAGAGGTGGAAATGATCGACATGAGGTTGAGCCTATGGAGTCAGGTTATGGCGGCCCTGGGATCTAACTTCACCCAAAGGGCATGGACTGGGTGTTTGGCTGGTTGCTAAGGTGAGGTTGGAGGCTACCGGAACGTGCGAGTGATTGGTGAAAGTAAAAAAAAAAGTGTAGCCAATGAAAAGAGCGCTGCAAGACTTAGGGTCCAATCAGTAAAGGGGAGTATTCTGGAGCGTACCAATATGTTAATTAGGCAGGGGGCGTCTGTGAGAAAACATAATCGAGAGATCGGCGAGGTAAGCCCTGGTAAAGGAGAACATTGGACATATAGCTTCTATTGGCGTCTAAAAGTCAGGCTATGAGGAAATTAGCTCGAGATGCTAGGCCTGATGGAGATATGACAGGGATTTTCCCCTGTAGGTGCTTTGCGTGGTGCGCTCCGCTTGATCACGTGAGCCGGTCCCAAGATGGCGGCAGGGGTGGCCGGGTGGGGGGTTGAAGCAGAGGAGTTCGAGGATGCGCCTGATGTGGAGCCGCTGGAACCCACGCTTAGCAACATCATCGAGCAGCGTAGCCTTAAATGGATCTTTGTCGGGGGCAAAGGTGGCGTTGGCAAGACCACCTGTAGGTAAGGAGGCTGCGGTCAGAGCCGGGAAGACCGGTGGGATGTACCGCTGGGCGAAGGGGAAGGCCAGGGACCTGCTTTTCCATCCCGAGCCGGGCACTGGAGGTGGGCCGGGGTCTTCCGGGATGTACTCTCCAGAAGTTACCTAGGACAAATGGAAAATACCTCCTGAATTCCGGCCTGGCACCCTCTGAGTTGGACCATCCCTGTTGGGGCTTAAGGGCCGAAGCACATTGAACCCAGTGCACAGGGGCCCGGAGAGCACTTAGATGTCCCAATCTGCTGGACCATACCAGAGTGAGCTCAGAGTAGGGGGAGGGGCACCGGGACAAACGATCCTACTCTGGTGAAACTTGCTGTTCTGTGCCCACGTGGGGGTGGGGGTGGGGTTGTGATGAAAAGGGGGGGGCACGTGATCAGACTTCCCGTAAGTCGGTAGGAGAGGGAGGGATCCCTGGGGCAAATTATCCTGGACAAGTGAACTGAACCATCCTGAGTGTAGCAGGAGGTTCAAGGGACCCCTTAGGTATGCTAGCTGGACAGCTGGACCATGCCACTCTGTGCCAGCAACAAGACGCAGGCCTCAGGCCAGACTGAACCTCACCACTCTTTCCAGCTAGCGGGGTCCTAGGTAAGTTCTGAGAGGGTTTCTGTACAAGGATTGAGGCTTGATCCCACAATTACCCATATACTCAAGGCCCCTGCTTCTGGGCCCTACATCTCCCCATGCAGACCTAGGGAGCAGACCCTGACCCCTTACTCCCTACCTTTTGACCTTTTCCTTGCTCAGCTGCAGCCTAGCAGTCCAGCTATCCAAGGGGCGGGAGAGTGTTCTTATCATTTCTACAGACCCAGCCCACAACATCTCCGATGCATTTGACCAGAAGTTCTCCAAGGTGCCCACCAAGGTGAAAGGCTATGACAACCTCTTTGCCATGGTGAGTAGAGCAAGGCTTAGCTCCCCGTTCTGGCAAATGCCCATTCAGGTCTTTTCTGTGAACACCTACTGTCAGCTACAATATCTTGCCCAGTCTACATTCTTTGTCTCTCCAGTTTCGCCTCTTCTTTAACAAACCCACAGGGAAACGACTGAGGAGCAGAAAGCCAGAGTGACTGGAGTTTAGTGAGCAAGGGGAGGGAGACATCAGAAAGGTCAATCAGAGCCACGTGGTGTAGGACCTTGTAGGCCACTGGGAGCAGTTTGGCCTTAATTCCAAGTTTAATAGGAAGCTGTTCATTTTGAGCAGGGCAATGTCATAGCCTTGAAAAGTTCCCTGTGGCTGCCATGCAGAGATTGGGTTGTAAGTTGAGGCTGGAAGTAAGGAACTAACAAGGAGCCTTGGGCAGTGACCAGACATGAGATGATGGCAGCCAGTACTAAGATGGATGCAGAATGTTGGGGGAGAAATGATTGGATTTGGGATGTCTCTTGGAAGTAAAGCAATGCAGCTGCTTGATTGTAATGGGTGAGAGAAAGAAATGAATTAAGTAATATCTTAGTTGACTCCTGAGCAGCTGGCATGGGGAAGACGAGGAGTGGAGTAGGTTTAGAAGGGACAAGTCGGGAATTCTGTTTTGACCACAGTGAATCCAAGGTGACCACTGGACATCCAAGTGGGGACACCAGGACAGTGTCTTAGCTATGTGGGCCTGGAACTCAGAGGATGTTGATGTTGATTTGGAGGTCGTTGTCCCAAGGGTGGTATTTAAAGCTGTGTGAGTGAAGAATATGAGAGAACAGAGGCCCAGAAACAACATTTTCATCAGCCTTTAGGTAGTGAAAGAGGCCAAGAAGAAGCCACCAAGGAGGTGGGAGGAGAGGTAGAGGTTATGGGCTCCTGAGCTCCATGAGGGCAAAGGAACTTGGGCAGAAAGAAGTTGTCTGCTCCAGCAGGTACATCAGTTTTAGAGAGACCACCCTAAGAGTGGGAACAAAAGCCTGCCTGGACTGGATGAGCTGAGGAGGTGGAGACAGTGAGCACCATGATGGGGGCTGAGAAATGGGGCCATCACTGGAGGGAGATGGAAGGGATAAGGAGGGCTTTTTTGAGAAAGTAGATGCTAGAGCATGTTTGTTTGCCAATGCAAATACTTCAACAGGGAGGGACAAGTAAATGTTAAAGGAAGGAGTGAGGATGCCAACAGCTGACTGTCCTCAGGTGGGAGTGAGCTCCATCCAGCGTACAGATCCATGACTTGGGCTCCTCCAGGGCCAGGGATGTGGAGGCAAAGTGGAGGGTTGGAGCATTTCCTTGGGCGGGGAATATATGGGTTTTGACAGCCAGTGGCTTTTCTTTCTCTGTGAGGCACAGGTCTCAGCAGAGAGCAAGGAGTGAATGGAACAGGAGTTTGAGGAGGGATAAGATGTGACATAAACACTCCCAAAAGTGAATTGTCTGGCTGTCGAATACCCATTGGAGTTCATGATTAGCAATGGGGAGCAAGGTGGAAGTCTCTGATGTTTACTTCACTACAGCCACACCGGTGACCCGGGAACAACCAGGATGGGGATTTTGCCAACCACAGAGGGAAAGGGGAGTGTTTGTAGAGACAGCCTATGGAGCCTGAGCTGGATAAGGGTGCCAACCAGAGATACACCGACTGTAAACTGGGGTCAGGGGAGAGGGGACAAGGTGGCCCAAAGAGATTTAAGTAACTGAAGCAGGAAGCAAGGAGGCCTGGGTCAGAAAGAGTGGTATGTGAGCTCATAGGTGACCCAGTGACTAAAAATAACCCATCAAGGGGGAAACTGGGTGTGGTGGGTGTGGTGGTAGATAGACAAGCTCTGTGCAGGGAAGTGGGCCTCTGAGGCCAGTAATTGGGGGCTTCATCACAGGACCCATGAAGTCACCAAGAAGAGGTGACACAGTAGGAGGATAGAGAAGGAAGCATTGAGTCCAGGACAGGACAGGGTCCCCGTGGATGGTCATACCTTTGTGGATTCCACATCCATGTTGAGGCCTCCTGTGTGCCAGACAGTTCCTGGTGCCTTCATGGGGCTG
This sequence comes from Miniopterus schreibersii, assembly GCF_964146895.1. Classification (NCBI taxonomy): domain Eukaryota; kingdom Metazoa; phylum Chordata; class Mammalia; order Chiroptera; family Miniopteridae; genus Miniopterus; species Miniopterus schreibersii. The sequence continues at coordinate 71,841,874 of NC_138105.1, read as the reverse complement.
ACATTCTTGTTAGGGAGACAGATGAGAAATGTGATGAGTAAATCATGTGAAGAGAGGCTGGATGTTAAGGAGAAAGGAAGGCAGGACAGTGGAGGCTGTGTCTACACTGTTAGATGAGATGATAAGGGAAGACTCACATTAGAGGAATAATCTAGAAGCAGTCAGGGGCCCGGGTGGAGGAATAGACAGTTAAAGCCCTGCAGAGGGCTTTGGCTTCTCTCTGTGGACACTGATCACAGTTTGCAGTTTTCCATGTTTTTTAAATAGTTTGACCCTTTGTGCAGTCGGGAGACCTTAGTGCCTGAGGGAGGGCCATGGCACCTTGAGGGTCTCCCCAGCCTCTTTCTTGATGGGACCTGATGCAGGGCTGAGGTTGAGGCCCTCTACTGGCTCCCCTGGCCTTGGTGCCCGCTCAGGTGAGAAGGCCTTGGAAGTAGCAGCAGCAGCCTGAGTCTTGATCCCTTGGCCCCCCCCAGGAGATTGATCCCAGCCTTGGAGTGGCAGAGCTGCCTGACGAGTTCTTCGAGGAGGACAACATGTTAAGCATGGGCAAGAAGATGATGCAGGAGGCCATGAGTGCCTTCCCAGGCATCGACGAGGCCATGAGCTATGCAGAAGTCATGAGGTCAGGCCCAGCAGGCTAGTGCTGCCTGGGGCTGGGGTGGAAGAAGGAGTAGAGTGGGCCTGACCTTCATCTCCCTGCAGGCTGGTGAAGGGCATGAACTTCTCAGTGGTGGTGTTTGACACGGCGCCCACAGGCCACACGCTGAGGCTGCTCAACTTCCCCACCATCGTGGAGCGGGGCCTAGGCCGCCTCATGCAGATCAAGAACCAGATCAGCCCCTTCATCTCACAGGCAGGCAGGGCCCCAGGGCATCCAGGTGTCCCCTGAGGGGGAGCCAGTCCCCAGGCCCACAGATGTGCAGTGAGAAAAGCCTTTCTCACATAACTTCTCTGGGTCCAAGGTTCCCAATGGGGGGAGGGTGGATCTTCATTAGGGGGGTACTGTCCCCCCACTCTGGGGACTTGGTGTTCCCGTCCCTGCCTGCTGAGTGCCCCAGACAGCTTGAAAGCACATATTCCAGAGCCAGGTGGCTCAGGCTCAGATGCTTTGCACTCTAGTGTGACACAGCTGTGTGACCTTAGGCAAATCACTTCATCTCTCTGGGCTTCACCTTCCTTGTCTGTCAAATGGAGAGCATGCGAGTGTTCCCATTTATTATTATTAGCATGTCAACATGACAGCCACACTTCTACACACATACTACTCCCCAGGTGGTGTGTGCGGTACCCCTTTGGGGACCTGTGCCTCAGGTAGTCACATTTGTAGAGCGCTGACTTTGTGCCAGGCACTGTTCTGAGCACATGACATACCATGAGTTCATCTGGCATACCAGCTTTTGGAGGTAAGGTCTACACATCGGGAAACTAAGCCTTCTGGTCGAGCCACCTGGCCATAGGCCCCCAAAAGAGGCAGAGCTGGGATTTGATCCCTGTGGTCTGTTCAAGGGCCCATGCCTTTAACCACTGGGAGGTGTCAGGAGTCATCCACCCCAGGTATTTAGCAAGCCCCCAACCCAGGAGGTATAACGGCCCAGGTAAGCCTCAAGCCCTCCCATGTCCTCCCCTTAGATGTGCAATATGCTGGGCCTAGGGGATATGAATGCAGACCAGCTGGCCTCCAAGCTGGAAGAGACGCTGCCTGTCATCCGCTCTGTCAGTGAGCAGTTCAAGGATCCTGTGAGTTATGATGCAAATGGACAGTAAGAGGCCCTGGGGCCAGGGACAGGGCCAGCACCTGGCCCTCACTGTCCTCTCTCACATCCTGCAGGAGCAGACAACTTTCATCTGTGTGTGCATCGCTGAGTTCCTGTCCCTGTACGAGACGGAGCGGTTGATCCAGGAGCTGGCCAAATGCAAGATCGACACACACAACATCATTGTCAACCAGCTCGTCTTCCCGGACCCTGAGAAGCCCTGCAAGATGTGTGAGGCCCGCCATAAGATCCAGGCCAAGTACCTGGACCAGGTGTGCATGCCCAACCATCCACTCAGCCCTCAAACCTCTGATCTTGGCAGTGGAGATCTGGCCCAGCCTAACCACGGCACCACCAGCCATTTACTCTATGCTCTGACTCTGCTCCATCCCCCCTCTGAGCTGTGCCCCAGCCTCCTGCCCTTCACCCCTACTTCAGACCCTTCCCCCTAATTCTGGCCCTGAAGAAATGTGGCTGGCCTAGCCTGAATACCTCTCACCCTGGGGAGCCGGAGGTCCAGCCCAGGGATCTCTGACATCACTAGCCCCACTCCCACTTGTAACCCTGGGAGGCCCCCAACCCAACCCCTTCAAACCACCCACATTCTGTCCCTGCCCTGCAGCCAGCTCCCTGACCACTGTCCTCTGCCCCCTGCCCCGGCCACAGATGGAGGACCTGTATGAAGACTTCCACATTGTGAAGCTGCCTCTGCTGCCCCATGAGGTGCGGGGGGCAGACAAGGTCAACACCTTCTCCGCCCTCCTCCTGGAGCCCTACAAGCCACCCAGCGCCCAGTAGCACCGCTGCCAGCCCCAGCTGCTACCATTTCCACCCACCCTCTACCCCACTGGGGCAGAGTTTACACAAAGTCTCCCCATAGTACAGGGGGAGCCACTTGGGAGGTGGGAGGCGGGGAGGGGGTCTGTTCCCCCTGGTGGGGTTGGGGAGGCTATAGCTGCCTCTCACCTCTCCCCGCCTCTTGCTCCTCAATAAAATGATTATAAACCACTGTGGGTATTGAAACAAGGGTTTGGGAGTCAGCGTCTCCATGTACAGTTGCACAGGTTATACACTGCACAAAGATGTCACATCTAGAGGGACACAGTCACAAAAGATCTAACAAAGGTGTGTTTATTATGGCAATTTTAGAAGGTGGGTGTCCTCAATAAGGGGGTGCTTTTTGTAGCTCTGTATGGGTAGGAGTGTCCCTGCCATATGCCTGGAGTGGAAGAAAGGGGCATATACTCCCTTCCTTTGAGGCTCAGAGTGTGGGAACCAGGAGGCCCATTGGAGAGCCTCAGGCAGGTGGAGAGCGGATTAGGCAGGCAGTGGGCCAGTACTGCCTGCTGTTTGGTTTGGAAATTAGTGGGCGCCCTGGGCAGAGGCTAGGCTGGCCAGACTGGGGATTAACAGTCTCCACACCCCTGTGGATGGAATCAGCTCTACTAAGCATAGCTACAACCAGGGACAGATTAGGTGGCAGGGTAGCAGAGGACTCAGGCTAGAGATATCCCTGAAGTCCTGTAGGGCCATCTCACTGAGTGGCCTCATGTTTCCTATAGTTTGAGTTTCATCCCTAAAATAGAGACAAGTGTGGCCATTCACAGAGCCATGGGACAAATACACCTGACCCTGGAAGGGTCAGTACAGCAGCCCGGAAGGCATCCAGCAGGCCCCCTTAGCTCCTCCCTCTGCAACTGCTTAGACAGCCGCATTCATCCCCACCTGGGAGACCCAGGACTGGAATGACCTGTTTGCAAGTTCCAAGCCAGAACTGGGGGTGAGGGTGGGGGGGTGGAAATGGACAAGAGGTGCCTGAGGACACGCATGAGTCAGGAAGTGGTGTTCAAACTGCACACCCAGGGTCTGGGTGTGTTAAGGTGTGTGTGTGAGGGGAATCCAGCCACAAGCCAAGACGTGTCCACGACTCAATTGCACGAGATATACACAAGCGGGTGTGGGCATGTTGGGGTGGCACTTGTAAACAGTGGTGCAACCCATGGCAAAGACCTCAGGCTCCCAGCTGAGCCACCTGGGTTCAAATCCCAGCTGTGCCTTAAAAGGGCTGTGTCATTTGAGCCTCAGTTTCTCTACCATTTGGTGGGGATGACAAGCACCAACTTCATAAGCCTGCTTGTAAAGACTCAATGAGATGAAATAAGTAATGTCTTTACGAATGTTGTTATCCCTTGTTACAATTAAGCATGTGAACTAACTTGGGCAACCTGCCCCAAGCCCAGCAGGGGTCCAGCAGTCAGAAGTGTGTGGGGACACTGAACTGGAGGAAGGAGATGAGCACGGGGAGAGAAGAGGAGGCTGGCTGTAGTGCGTATAAAGATACATCTTGGGGAGTGGGGGCCTCTGGTCAGGAATGGAGCTACATCAACTTGAAGCCTGTCCCCTCCCTGGGGCCCACAGCTAGCAGTGCCACAAGCATCCACTTTTATGGGCTGTCCGGCAGCTGGACAGCGGAGGAGAGGGTTGAGGGTAGCCAGCCTGGGCCAGTTCCTAATTACCCCAGGCGGGGCAGACATATGCCATGCTTGGAACAAGGTGTCCTGGCCAGCAGCAGGGTTTCCGGGTGCGGCCAGGTAAAGCCATCCACACTCCTAGCGCACAAGGTGGACTCTAGAGGAGCCCAGGGACTGGACCCTTGAGCTTCCACCCCTCCCACACCAGGCTGCATATTTGAGGAATCGGATAGGAAGGCTGTTTGTGCCAAGCTAGGAGTGCCCACTTTGTAGGTGTGTCTGTGAAGCAGGAACATCTGTCCTGCATTCATGCCAAATGTGGGACAAGTTTTTGTGTCCCCAAGTTTGTGTGTTCATGGCAATGCTGAAAGAGTCTGAGATCTGAAGTGTGTCTGGGGGGGGTGTAGCCTGCACACCACAGTAAGGAGGCATTAGGGAGGGGTGTCTTACCATTGCGCAAATGCAGATGAGTTTCATGAGGGGTTATGGGCATGACATCATCTGAATGTGCCCCACAGGGTCTGCTGGACTGTTGAGGAGGGTCGCTGTTGTATGAGTGTGTCCTTGCAACACTGAGGGGTCTAAGGGACTCCAGGAGCATGTGCAGCTGTGTAGAGGGCAGGCATTCCCACATCTGTTGTGTGACCACAGGTGTATCTTTCTGCAGGGAAGATCAGGAATAAATGTGTGCTACCACCCTCTGTGTGTGGCTGTGTATGAAGGCTTTTTAGTCTCTGGGTAGGGTCTTTACTTAGCTGGTGTGTGTCAGTGTTGAAGGAAGCTGAATTTGTGCCTCAGTCTCTGATGTGTGTTTCTAAGTACAGTACACCTTTGTGACAGTGTATGATTACAGGTGACTGTGGAGTGAGCCAGCCCAACTGAGCAGTGTGTGTGTGTGTGTGTGTGTGTGTGTGTGTGTGAGACTGGGAAGGGCACAGTCCCTGCCCCCTCCCCCAGCTCTAGGTCCAAGATTCCTTGGACCTGCCAGTGACTGCCAGGGAGAGACTGGGAGGAGCGAGGGAGGCTTGGTTGGATTTCTCCCCCTGCTCTAGATAACAAACTCGCCAGACTTCTCCAAAGTTCTGAGGCTGCAGCCCAGGGGTGCTGGCCAAGGAGGAACCATCCACGCCCATTCCTCAGCCCCCTCCCAGGGTCTGGCTTCTGCCACACCCAACACTGAAGCCGCCTGCCCATCTGTCCCTATCCCTGTGTGTCCTGCACCCGCCATCAGGTGAGAAGGGCCCAGGCCCAGGGGAATAGGGGATCCTGAGGACAGGTGGGTCTGTGGGCAGGAATCAGGCAATAATCCATCAGAACCCTCAGAGTATGGAGTGAAGAGCTTGGAAGCCTGGAGAATAAAGAAAGGGAAGATCAAGGTGGACCCAGGAGAAGGGAAAAGATAATTAAGTGGGGAGGGTGGAGAGGCTGAGGCAGCTGTGCAGGAGAGGGGGCCAGCTTGAGGTAGGGAGGCTGCAGGAGGGGATCTGGGGGCCTGGAGGCTTGAGGATGGCTTCATAGGGCTTCAGAAGAGAGTGCAGGGGTGGAGGAAGGGCAGAGACTGGGAGCTAGGGGATGTGAGGGGCAGAGGTGGAATGTGCGAAAGAGGAATGGGGGAGTCAGTCAGAGCCCTGAGAACCTAGAAACCGAGGCACTGGGGACCCTAAGAGGCTGTACATAGAGCCCAGGTAAGGTGGATGGGACGGGAAGGGATGGGACTGGACGGGATGGGATAGAAGGCAACTCGGTTTACTCAAGGGTTTGGGAGGTGGAGGCTGGTGAGAGGGCCTGAGGAGAGGCGCAAGATGTGGGGAAACAAGAACCCAGAAAGGGGGTGGCCTGTAAGAGAAGGCTTGGGGAGGCTGGCAGCTAGAGACGCGACTGGGCAAGGCCGGGAGGAGACTGGACCGAGGTGGCCGGCACGGGAGGAAACGCTGAGCTGAGTCACACCGCGCCTCTTCACCCCCGCCCGCAGCCCCAGCCCCTCCCTCTGGGCGTCCCGGTTCTGGTCCGGTCCCACCTTCTCTGGCCGGACTGGTCCGGCGCCGCAATGACCGTCACGTACACGGCACGCGTGGCCAACGCGCGTTTCGGCGGCTTCTCGCAGCTGCTGCTGCTGTGGCGCGGCAGCATCTACAAACTCCTGTGGCGCGAGCTGCTCTGCTTCCTCGGGCTCTACATGGCGCTGAGCGCAGCCTACCGGTGAGGGCCGGGCGCTGCCGGCCAGGGTGGGCTGGGGGCCGGGTGCCCGCGACAGGGCTCAGGAGGAGAGCTCGCCCGTGACCCCGCACCCCTCCCTGCAGCTTCGTGCTGAACGAGGGGCAGAAGCGCTACTTCGAGAAGCTCGTCATCTACTGCGACCAGTACGCCAGTCTCATCCCGCTCTCTTTTGTGCTCGGTGTGTTCGCACTCCCGAGTTCCCCATCCCCCACCTGGTGAAACCCATTTCCATCCGTGCCTTTTGGAGACCTCCCCATACCAGCCCCTCTGAGAACCCCTCAAATCCAGCCCCACAGACCCCCATTTCTGCGTCCTTTATGCCAGGTGTGGCCCCTTGGATATAACCTGGTCACAGTGCCCCTTTGAGGATTCCATGTCACCCATATGCTATCCCTGATCACCTCAGAGACTCCCACCTGTACCTGCATAAGATTACTAGTACCCCCTCCCCATGTCCTGGGCTGCAGGAACCTCCTCCAGGGACCTCATATTAATCTGTCCTCTCAAGTCCAGCCCAGGAAGTATTTCTCTGACAAGTCCTGGTCCCCAGCCTCCTTCCAGTTGTTCTCTGCCCACGTGGATGGGGTTACCAGCCTATGCCAGGATCCTTGACATAGATCCTGTGCCTAACCCCTTCATATGTCTCTGGCTCAGGGGCTTCCTGTGGCCTCAGTGAAAAACTGCCCATGGGCCCTTCTTCTCTGCCTCCATACTGGGGTTCCAGTCTCCCATCCAAGGTGACTCCCAAGTAGCCAGAGTAATCCAGGCTGCTCCAACCACTCTGACCTCAGGGCTAGACCCCCCAAGTTCCCAGCCCAGGCGGCCCTGGGTGGTCAGGGTGACCAGCCTGCCCAGTGCTGCTGACGCAGGCTCTGTGTCACTCCTCAGGACCTGGGCCCCCAAAGCCCCTGGCCCTAGTGTCCCCACTGAGACCCCATTCCCGGCTCTGCCGCAGGCTTCTACGTGAATCTCGTGGTGCACCGCTGGTGGAACCAGTACCTCTGCATGCCGCTGCCCGACGCGCTCATGAGCGTAGTGTCGGGCACGGTGCACGGACGCGACGAGCGCGGCCGCCTCTACCGGCGCACACTCATGCGCTACGCGGGGCTCTCGGCCGTACTCATCCTGCGCTCCGTCAGCACCGCGGTCTTCAAGCGCTTCCCCACCATAGACCACGTGGTGGAGGCCGGTGAGGCCCGCGCCGGAGGTGGGAGCAGGGCCGAGGCTGAGAGTGGCCATGACTCCAGTAAGGACGGGGGGCGGGACGAGTGACACCCTCGACTTCACCCCTCCAGGGTTTATGACACGCGAGGAGCGCAAGAAGTTCGAGAACCTGAACTCATCCTACAACAAGTATTGGGTGCCCTGCGTCTGGTTCTCTAACCTGGCCGCACAGGCCCGGCGTGAGGGCCGCATCCGCGACAACAGCGCCCTTAAACTGCTGCTCGAGGTGGGCTTGCCAGCTAGTCATTCATACAAAATACCAGATAAGTTGTACATCACCGACCCCAGGAATTGTGTCAGAGGACGACCTGCCACACGCCTCCCACGAGGCTGATTCCAAACACCCTTACCCATCAGCCCCCAAGTGTATATCTATCTCTATGGGGCCCCCACCCCAGGTGTATACTCACCACTAAATACTCTCCCTGGAGCCCCCAGAAGCACATGCCACCACCTTCGGCAAAGTGACCACTCACCTCCACCCCAAGTACCCACACTTAATCCCCACATGTGAGCTCACAAGTCAGGCCCCCACATAACTTGCATCCACCCCCAGGAGCTGACTGTGTTTCGGGGCAAGTGTTCGATGCTCTTTCACTACGACTGGATCAGTGTACCCCTCGTCTACACCCAGGTACACCCCCCTCGTGCCTCCGTTTAGATCCATTATCAGATGCACTGGTGTCAAGGGGAAACTGACAGCCCGCTAAGACCCCATCACAGTGACTTCCGATCCTGGCCCTGGTCTCCCCATGAACCCAAGGCCAGGAGAGCCCAGGCCTGGCAGCTGTCTGTCCCCAGGTGGTGACCATCGCGGTGTACAGTTACTTCCTGGCCTGCCTCATCGGTCGCCAGTTCCTAGACCCTGCTCAGGGCTACAAAGACCACACTCTTGACCTGTTTGTGCCAGTCTTCACTCTGCTGCAGTTCTTCTTCTATGCTGGCTGGCTCAAGGTGGGTGGGGCCCCCGAGGCCTGGACTCCATGTGTGGGGCAGGCAGGGGTTCTCAGGTCTCCGCTTATCTCCCTTCTCCCCACTAAGGTAGCAGAGCAGCTCATCAACCCCTTTGGAGAGGACGATGATGATTTTGAGACTAACTTTCTGATCGACCGCAACTTCCAGGTGAGACTCCATTGTAACCATTCCCAGGTTCCCAAAGTGGCCCTGGCCTCAACCTTGCCAAGACTTGTCCAGGCCTCACCTCTGAACCATCCTTATCTCTTTGGTATCACACTCCTACCCATCCTGAGGGGTCCACCCTGCGGTGTGCATGCTTTGCTCTTCCCCACCTAGCCCAGTGTCCGTGGCTGCAGGTGTCAATGCTGGCTGTGGACGACATGTACGACGACCTGGCTATACTGGAGAAGGACCTGTACTGGGACACAGCGGAGGCTCAGGCCCCCTATACCGCTGCTACAGCTTTCCTGAGGCAGCAGCCCTCCTTCCAGGGCTCCACATTTGACATCACGTGAGCCAGTGGGGTGGGGTGGGCCTCTTGGGGGGCCAGGCTTATGGCTCTGCTGTCCAATTGAGGGATTTAGGGGATACCACAACAGGGCTAAGGGCTAAATTCTGGAGATTTGGGGCTAAGAGCTAAAGTCTATAAGGATAGGGATTGGGGTCAAGGTCTGGGGCCAGACCACTAATTTGGGTCAGAGCTAAAGGTTAAATTGTGTGAGGATTGGACTGGTGGCCAGAGGAAATATGATGCCACAACTAAGACTTTGAGGCCTAAGTTTGAGCAGAGCCAGAGTCAGAGGATAAGGCCTGGCTCTTGGGGGAGGGGCCAAGATCTTTTGGGATAAGTGAGACAAGCGGGTGGGTGGATCCAAGAAAAGCAGCAGGCCTCGGTCCCAATTCTGTCAACCAACGAGTTGGGCGAGGTCACAGTTCTGACCCACTGCCGGTCACACAGGCTAGCCAAGGAGGACATGCAGTTCCAGCGGCCGGACGGCGTGGACGTGCCGCTGGGCGAGGCTCATGGCGACCCCTTGCAGCGCCTCCTGCCGGTGGGCCCGGGCATTGCTGCAGGAAGCCTACTGGGCCGGCGCCTGTCCTTGTTGCGTCGCAAGAACAGCTGCGTGTCGGAGGCGTCCACGGCCGCCAGCTGCACCAGCGCCCTCGATGGCGCAGCCCCAGAGTGTGGCTGTGGGGACCTACTGCTGGACTCTGGCCTTCGAGATCCGGAACCCGAGCCCCCCACTGGGCCAGAACCACCAGCCCTGGATGCCGAGCCCTTCATCACAGTGCCCATGCCCGCACCCCGGGGGCCAGCTCCACCCTGGCTGCCCAGCCCCATTGGGGAGGAGGAGGAGAGTGTGGCCTGAGACCCTGCGCCCAAGAAACCCAAGAACAGGGAACCAAGACCCACACCACACCCAGGCAGGTGTCCGGGTCTGCATAAGCCTCACGTGGATTTCATCTGCCAGCTTCAGACCAGTTCCCACTACCTGTGCTCCTGCCTTCACACCTGGCCTGTATCTCCTGTGGGCCAGGCACTGGGCTAAGGGCAGGGGATTTTTCCAGCTGCCTTGAGCAGCTCATCCTTCCTACCAACTCTACTTCCCACTCCCATTGCCTGAGAGGCTTCTATCAGTGTGTCCTGCCTTTGTTATTTCCTTATAATGGAGATGTGAATGCCTACCTCTTTGAGTTGTGAGGATGGGAATGAAATAACAGCTTTAAAGTGTTTGGTACATAATAGGTGCTCAATAAAATGTTAGTGGTTTCTACTCATATGCTGTTAGCCTGATTTCTCCTGCCAGGCATCATGCTAAGTCAGATTTGAGTAATTTTCCAGGTTATCTCATAATACCCTGCCCACTTCTTCTCAAACTCTGCTTTCTAAAATGGCCCCATAAGTGCTCACAACTTTACTCATTCATTAATGTACCAACCACAGTCCCACGACCACAGCTTCCTCCTGCCAGCCTTGATTATTTATGATTCTGCAAGCAACCTCTCCACCCCAAGTCCCTGAATTCTCAGATACCCTTTTAATTCAGTCATATGCTGATGGCTTCTGTATTTAGAAGTCCAGCCAGGATCCCTCCCCTCTCTCTAGACCCATAGATTCAACTGTCTTCTCAATGTCTCCATGTAGAGATTTCCCAGGCATCTCGGACATAACATGTTCCTGAATCAGTTCCTTATTGACTCCCCAACCTCTCTGTTGGCTTTGTCATTCCAGATGACAAGGCCAAAACCTAGAGCAATCTTCAACTCCTTTCTCTCTAGCCCCCTCCACATCAACCCAGCAGCAAATCTCATTGACTTGATCTTCAAGTTGTATCCAGATTTCAACCGTTTCTCCTTCCTTAGGGTCCCCACCTTGGCGGCTAGATCCCCCATTGTCATGATCCACCCAGCTAGACTAGTGACCTCTGCCCTAGTCTCCCAGCCCCAGCCTTAACCAGTCAATTCCTCCTACAGCAGCCAAAGGGAGCCTATGAACACTTGAATCAGGTAACATCCCTTTGCTTAGAACCCTCCATGACTCCCACCTCACTTAGAATAAAAGCTAAAGTCTTCCCTGTAGCTCACAAGGCCCTGAACAACCTCCCTGCCCTCGTCTCCTCCTTCTCCTCACTCACTCCACACTGTCCCTTTAACCCACCAAGCAAGGTCTCATCTCAGGGCCTTTGCACACGCTTTTCCCTCTGGCTGGATTGCTCTTCCCCAGATACCTACATGGCCCCTCCCTCTTCTCCTTCAGGCCTCTGCTTAAGCCTTTTATTAACAATCACCAATTCTTGGAGCATTTGAGATCTTGCTCCCCATCATGTTGTCAATTTGGCTCAAATAAATTCTTATAAAAAACTTTAAAAAAAAATAACTTTATTGATTTTAGAGAGAAGAAAGGAGAGGAAGAGAGAGAGATAGAAACATCAATGATGAGAGAGTCATTGATTGGCTGCCTCCTGCACACACCCGACTGGGGATCGAGCCCGCAACCTGGGCATGTGCCCTGACCGGGAATCGAACCCCGATCGCCTGGATCCTAGGTTGAGGCTCAACCTGCTGAGCCACGCCCAACTGGGCATTAAAAAGTTTTTAATAGCCCTTCCAAATCCACTTCTTGTACCCCCATAACTTGTCTGCTATATTTTTCTCTATTGAACTTCTCACATAAAACTTTTATCTATTTCCTTTATTGTCCATCTCCCTTCATTGGAAATAACAGCTTCATAAAGCAGGGATTTTTGTCTGAAGTTTCTTTAAAATCACCACACATGCACAATTACACAAATGCAAATATGACTCTCACCTCTCCCTGGGTACTATCTGTCACTCACACTTTAGTAAGACCACAAGCCAGGCCTTTCTTAAAAGCAGTGGTCTAAGTCCCGGGCCCATCTTCTCTCCCTCACCTCAGTGCCCAAAGTCCAGCCAGAGCAGATTGAAAGACTTTATTATTTTTCTTCTCAAATATAAAATCACTCTTTCTACCCTGGCAGCTCATTAACCTCAGGGAGAATATTAAGGATAAGAATCACATTGCCAAAAAGAACAGACCCATACCTGCCTCCCACCCTGTCCTGCACTCTTGTCTCATCTGGGAAAGCAAAAGGCACAGGTCAAGACCTCAAGGATGTTGAGCAGCTGACCCAGGCATGATGCTGGGTCCCAGGGAAGTTGAGGGAACCTAGGGTGGATTAAGCCTGGCTGGGCAGGTGGCAGGATCCTGAGGCCCATCAGTGCTTGTCATTGGGGCGCATGTTCAGGGATGCTAGGCGTCCCAGGGGTCCACGGCGAGCGTTGGTCGCCAGCCGCTGCTGGGCCAGGAATGACTGAGCATGGGCAGGTGCCCGTTCTTCCCCTGCTCGCTGCTGCAAGGCCATGCCCTGGAGGGAGGGGTGTGGTTGACATCAGGTGAGCCCAAGGAATGCCCCCAACACTCCAGCCCTGGTGCTAGTGCACTCACCATATTATACCAGGCACTGATGAGTAGCTTTTCTTCCTGTTCCCGCTGACTTCGATTCTTTTCAAAGTCCATCTGTCAAGGATGCAACTGTCAAGGGCCTGGATATGCTGGGGGTAGTGAGAAGGGATGAAGGCACCCACCTCCAGGTGTCGGATTCGGACTTCCCGCTCCCGGAGCTTCGTCCTCAAGGTATGGAGTTCTGGAAGCACTCCCCCAGGTGGCCGCTGCTTTGGTCCTGAGGTCTGTATGACCTAGGGGTGGGGAAGACACAGCCAAGATGACTTTGGCTTCACAGGTTGTTTGACCCATCGGGGTGTGTTAAGTGTGGCAAGTGATGGCCATGGTGTAGACGTCTGTGACATGATGGGGTATGACAGGCTTAGGTGTTGGGGGCAGAAATGTGCAAACTGGTGGGAGGTGTGACCCAAAGGGAGGCAATAGCCTGAGCAGGAGGTCACTCAGCACCCTCACCGTGCGTGCCTTGTCCACATAGCGGCGGTACCGCTCCTCCATGGCCCGCAAGTCTGCGTCCTTCTTCTGCAGGCTGTCCTGAAGCTCTTCGATACGCCGATCTGCTGGGGGAACAAGATGGCCCCTCAGCTCCACGCCAAGCTCAGGTCTCCCCCTACCCATCTGGCTGCCAAACATTGCTCACTGCTGCTGTCGGTGGGTGGCTCCAGCTCCTCAATGTACTCCCGCTTCCGCTGCAGCTCTAGATCCGCTTCATGCAGCTTCTGCCTGTGGGCAGAGGACAAGCAGCAGTGGTGGTAACCAAGGCATTCCTAGAAGTGCCCCTGTATGGCTACAGAGACCTCTCTGCCTGCCTCCCAAGCACAGAGGCTTTGTACTCTGGCCTCACCACCTCCTCTGCCACCAGAGCCACAACCCTCCAGACCCCTAGTCAGGTGGCCCTTGGACCAGCCCCCCATCTATCCACTTCTCTTACTTCACAGCTCCCATGCTGATGATCCAGCCACCACCACCTGTAGCCAGCCTCTTCTACTCTCTACCCCTCAGTTCCATTCTGCACCCAGCAGCCAGTTATCTTTCTAGAATGCAAATCTCTTATAACAAAAGGAAATGCAAACTAGAAGCTGTACCTAGGTTTAGTGCCCTTTGCCACTGTGCAAAACACAAACGATTTGATAACAGTCCCTGTAGGTTACACTATTATTGTGCATTGAACATGAAACATAATATAACATCTAATAGCTACATCCACTAAAATTACAAAGGCATGTCCCCTCTGAGCCCCCAATTCCACTTTTGTGTTATATTTGCACACAAGTGAAATGATGCATATGCAAAGTTTTACACTTGGTTGCTCTGTTTGAAAGTGCAAATATCTAGGAAGATTGAGTTAAATACATTATGATATTCACAAAAAATGCTATAGACCAACCCTTCTGGACCAGAATTCTATAGGAGAATTAAGCCCTAATGCCTCCAGGTATTCAGCCTCTGTAAGGAAATAACTTTTTCTGTGCTCTGGTTCAGCCTCAGCTACATTCCATTCTTGGCCAGATGAGAAAACCATCCAAATCATTTTTGGTAAGGCCTAGATTCCCCAAGGAACCCCAGGTGACACAGGCTGCTATATATGTGTTTTTTTATCCTCACGCAAAGATATTTTTATTGAGTTTAGAGAGAGAGGAAGGGGAGAGAGAAACACTGATGCAAGAGAGAAACATCGGTCAGTTGTTACCCATAAACACCGCAACTGGGAATCGAACCAGAAACCTTTTGGTGCATGGGACGACACTCCAATCAACTGAGCCACCTGGCTAGGGCCAGGCTGCTATATTTATAAAAAATAATGATTATTTATTTGGAGAAGTTTCCCTGTCATCTTAAGTAGGAAACGCAAGTACAGGCTAGCACATATTCTACTACTTTTTGGGTAAATAAGTAATGATAATTATAATCTATATTTATATTTATTTGTATTTACTTTAAAAACTCTTGAGTGGGCCTGGCCAGTGTGGCTCAATGATTGAACATCGAACTATGAACCAGGAGGTCATGGTTCAATTCCTAGTCAGGGCATATGCCCAGGTTGGGGCTTGATCCCCAGTAGAGGTTGTGCAGGAGGCAGCCCATCAATGACTCTCTCTCATCACTGATGCTTCTATCTCTCTCCCTCTCCCTTCCTCTCTCTGAAATCAATAAAAACAAACTAAAATTTTAAATAAATAAAAATTAAAACTCTTGAGTGGGAAAATGCTTTGTAAAATAAATGTTTGTACCACTATGCTGTATACCTGAAACTAATACAAAATAATATTGTAAACTGTAATTGAAAAAAGAAAAGAAAAAAAATCCTCTGGAGGGATTTCCATAAAAAACTAATAGGAATGGGGGTAGAGCAGGGTGGAGTAGGGTGGAAACAGACAATGGGGGGGGCACTAGAGGTATACATTCTGGTTTTTAAACTATAAACATAATCACTATCTAAAACAGTTTCTTTTTTAACAATGTAAAAAGAAAAATGGTGACTATCATTTTCAGCAAAGTGAGACCACCTTGATGAAATTCCTTCTGTGCCTCCCTCACTGCTTCTCCAAAACAGTCGTTACTGTTTCCCCAGTAAAGACCCCACTAGATCTGAACCTTCAGTCTGTTTTGTTTTTGTTATTTTAATTTTTTTTAATCCTCACAGGAGGATACTTTTTCCATTGCTTTTCAGAGAGAGTGGGAGAGAGAGACAGAGACATATGCCTCCTGAATGCACCCCGACCAGGGTGGGGGATTGAGGCCTGCAACTGAGATACCTGCCCTTGGTAGGAATCCAACTGGGACCCTTCGGTCCATAGTGGGACACTCTAACCACTGAGCCAAGACTGCTAGGGCCCTTCAGTCTGTTTTTCCGCTGACTTGCTCTCCTCACAAATGACTCTCCATGGACACCTCCCCATCCACCATATCTTTGCCCCAGCCTCCCACACCACTGGGAGTGCCATCCCCTCTGGGACTCACAGATGTTCTTCTAGCTTCCTCTTCAGTAGGGCGGGCTGTGGGAGAGAAGAGGCATGGGGTGAGTGAGTGTCAAGAGGTCCCAATACTTTTCCTGGGTGAGGGTAGGGGTGTCACCCCAGGCCCATGGTACTTACAATGGACTGCATGGGGCATCGGGCAGCAAGTGGGGAAAGAAAAGAGGGTCATTGAGGGGCAGGAGGGAGAGCCAGGCAGGAAGGAGGTGGACACTCACGTCCTCAGTCTTGCCCTCCCGCTCCTGCAGTGCCTTCTGTAGGTCCTCCACCTGGACCCGCAGATCCAATAGCTGTTGTTGGTTCAGCCTGCGGAGGTAGGCAGCTGCTCAGCGCCTGCTCCAGGCCTCGGACCAGCCAGTCTCCACGCCACCATGCCCCTGGCTTCCTACCCCCGCCAGCCTCTACCACCCTCCTCCACGCATTCCTCACCTGTGCTCTGTCTCCAGCCGGTGGCGTGCGCGGTTGGCCTCCTCCAGGTGGCGCTGCAGTTCCCCCTGCCGCTCTCTGTCGGCTGCCTCCTGCTGGCACAGACGCTTGTTCTCCAGCTGAAGCTGCAGGAGCGTCTCCCTGAGGACCCGAGGGAATAGAACAGGTCAAGGACTAGTCACCCTGCAGGCCTGGCGGAGGTGACTAGGAAAGGGATAGAGCTCTGGGGAAGAGCCCAGCCAGACCCTGTGGTAGGACTAGAGTCCTGGGGACAGGGCCTAGGTGTGGTGAGCAGAGCTCTAGGGACCAAAGTGGGCAGGGCTATGAGCTGGACCTCAGGGTGGTACCAGGCTAGGGAGGGGATCGAGGAACTAGCTTAAACACTTAGGGAAGGGGCTGTGGAAAAGGAAGACACAGGAATGGGAAGAGCTGGGATGGGAGAGCCTATCTGGGCAGGGCCCAGGGCATTGAATCTAACAGGAGCTAAATTAAGACAGGATTGTGCTCTGGGGGCAGAACCCAATATGGGCAGGACTGGGGCCTAGGATTTCTGCATAGCTAGTGGAGCCAGATGAGCTGGACCTAACTTGTGCACTGAGAATGGATCCTGGAGAGGCAAGCCACCAATAGGGCTAGAGCCCCAGCCAGGTAAGAACAGAATTAGGAGTGGGTGGGCCTAGGAGCCCAGCTAGGATTTGGGAACCTACGCTTGAGAACTGAGCCAAGCTGGCTGGGCTATGGTAGGTGCCTGCACTGGAGACAGGGCTGAGGGTGGGCACTGGCAAGCCAGGGTGGGGCCAAAATTCTGAGTGACCCCAGAATACCTGAGCTCTGCAGGTAGGATCTCCGCTGCTAAGTTTTCCACAGCCGGTGAGGTGGGATCCAGTGAGGGGTCTGGAGAATGTGAGAAAAGTTTTCAGGTAGCTGCATGGCCTCCGCTCCTATACTTAGGGTCCTCTTTCTAAGAATCATCTTTGAGGGCTCAAGTGCAGACAAAAGCTTGGCTTGACATAAGCCCCCACCCACACCCCCTGCCTGCTGAGGAGCCATGATCTTTGCTTGGCCCACCCTGAGCTCAGGAGGATAGCTCCTGACTTCTGTCAGCCCTTATAACCTTTCCCCTCTAGTGTCCTTCCAGCAGGACCTAGCTCTGCTCCCAGCCTAGACAAGCCTTGAGATACTGCCTTTTCTGCCTGCCCCAACAGCACCCCAGGCCACACCTTCCCCCTCCCCCCCCAGGATCCTGGGATGGGCCCCAAACTCACCGGCCTGGGTTGGTCCCCGAGGTTGCAGCTGGGCACAGCGCAGCTCCTCATTGGCCTCCCGCAGTGAGTCCCGCTCAGCCAAAAGCCGCTGGAGGGAAGGGGTGCAAGACACCACTTCAGGCCCACTCGAGCGGGCTACCCCACGGTGGGCAGGGTGGAGCTTGGATGGTGGGACCTCAGCCTCACCTCCTTCTCCTTTGTCACTGACTCATACTTTTCTTCTAGATTGCGACACTCAAATAGCCATTTCTCAGCCTTCATGGCCTCCTCCTGCCGCTGGTCCTGTAGTTCCTGAACCTGAAGAGAGGGGAGGTATAAGGATGGCAGAGTGGGAAAGAGGGGCAGAGACTGAGTTCAAGGTGAAGGGGCAGAGCCAGAGGACCCAGACTCAAAGAATTGGAGGGGCTGAGCTTAAGGAGCATGACCTAAAACCTAGAGAGCAGCTGGCATGCCTAAAAGGCATGATATATATATATATATATATGTATCTCATATATATATATATATATATATATATATATATATATATATATATGAGAGTGCTCATCTCTGAGGGCCTCCACACCATTCGAGGGTCCCCAAAGTGAATGGAGTGAGCCATGAGGGCCCCTCAACCTGTTCCCAGGCTCCCCAGTACCCCAGTACCCCAGACCCTGCTGCACCTGCCGCCGTTGCACCTCCAGCTGGGCGCGCAGAGAGCCAGCCCTGCGCAGCTCGTCCTCTAGCTGCCGTGTGCGCTCCGCATGTCCAGCGTTGCGCTCCTCCAGCTGCCGCACCTGCCTCCGCAGCTCCCTGAGCTCCCCGAGGCGGCTCCGGCAGCTGCTCAGTGTGGCCTCTAGCTGACCAGCACGCTCGGAGGACTGCCTGGGGTGGGAGCAAGTGGAGAGAGGTGGCTAGGGTCTGAAGTCAGGGTTTAGCATGTCAGCCTGGGGGCATTTGAGTTAGAGATGGTGGGTCTTGAAGTCATGGTCAGCCTGGGCCTAGTGCTGTTGGGGGTTATTAGGGGGCATAAAGTGAGCCTAAGTGTCAATGCTAGCCAGGGTCATAATCAGGGATGCTCCAGGGTGGCACTGTGGGGACACAGAAAGGCTATGGAGTTACAGGGAAAATGATGGGGGCCCAGAGGGATTATGGAGCCCCCAAGGATACTTTGGAGTCATGAGGTAGGGTTGATGTGAGCACTGTGGTTACAGAGGCGATGGTGGGATCATGGGGGAGCTTTGGGGCCAGAGCACTATGGGGTATTTGAACTCTAACATTACAGAGATGCACTAGGGTCACAGCAGAGCCCTTTAAGGTTACAGAAGGCACAATGAAGTCAAGGGAGTGAGTGCTGTGGGGGCCCACTAAGCACTTTGGAGTTGCCAGGATACTGTGGAGTCAGGTAGAATCATGTCATTGGGGGTACAGTGGGGATTACAAGGGATGGCAAGGTTACTACACTGTGGGGTCCTGTAGGGCACCATGGGATCCTGAGGCATGATAAGACCCAGAATGGGGGTGGGGGGAAGCCCTGGCCAGATGGCTCAGTTGGTTATAGCATTGTCCTGATGTGCCAAGGTTTTGGGTTCGATCCCTGGTCAGGACACATACAAGAGTCAACCAGTGAATGCATGAATGAGTAGAATAACAAAAATTGATGTTTCTCTCCCTCTCTCTCTAAAAAATAAAAATAAGATAAGACCCAAGATGATGCAGTGGGGTCTGGGGAGCATTGTGGGGGGCCTTGGGATTGCTGTGGTCACAGGGATGCTATGAGGTCTGGGAGATACAATGTGGCATAACAGAGGGACACTGGGTGGGTCCTGGGGGACACTGCGGATACAGGGGGCTTGGTGGTATCCAGTGGACGTGGTAGAGTCCAGAACAGTGAAGTGGGGTTCAGGATGGCATTGTGGAGTCTAGAGAGCATTATGGGGGTCTACTGGGCATTTCAAGGTTACAGAGGTACTGTGGCATCAGAGGGGCACTCTGGCAATGGGGTGTGTGGTGTGGACCCAGGGACCCACCACTCACCGCAGCTCATCCATCTCATCCTTCAGGGCCTGAGCCTCCTGGGCCAGGCTGGTCAGCGCCTGGTTCCGCTGCTGCAGCTCAGTGACCTCCCGCTCTAGCTCCAGGCATCGCAGATGATCATCCTCCCTGCTGTTCTCCAGCCTGGAGGGGCATGGGAGTGGACACATGAGGGGACCACACCCACCCCAACCCCCTGTCTGCCTGGCCCCAACCCCAGCAGCCCACACCTGAAGTTCTCTTCCTGTAGCTGCTCCAGCTGGGACTGTAGCAGCAGCAGCTTCTTGGTAGTGAGGCCCATGGTGACCTCGCCCTCCGGCTGGCCCATCCGCTGCCGCAGCACTGCGTTCTCCTGTGCCAGGCCCTGCTTCTCCTCTGACAGAAGCACCAGCTGTGGGCAGGGGGTGCAGTGAGCTAGAGCTGAGAGGGGCCTATGCAGGTAACCCTGCCCTGGAAACACCTGTGGTCCCCCCACTTCAGCCCCACCTGCCGCTCCAGGTCCAGACAGCGCTGCCGCAGCTCATCCCCCTCATCAGCCTCCTCACTCAGGAAGTAGTACCTGCGGGACTGATGAGAGAGGTGAGGGTGGGGAGGGAAAAGGAACTCAGGAATCGAGGGGAGGAGACTGTGGGAAGGAGGCCGGGATCTCTAGGGACAGAGAGGAGGGATTCAAGAAACCCTCAGGATCTAAGAGAAAGCTGGGACCCCAGGGTACTGGAGGAAGGTCATTCAGGAAACCTGGGTACGTAGCAAGAAAAGAGGCTAGGTCCCTGAGGGATGTGGTGGTTTTCAGGCTTAAAGACAAGCCCCGCCTACTTAGGCAGCCCCAAGAATCAGTAACGGTGTTGGGACCCTGACCAGATGCCCCACCCCTTACCTGGCTGTCAAAGTTCCCATATGTCTCCTGTGACAAGGCATCTGGGATGTCTTTGGTCATGAGCTGGAGGGAAATGGGGTGGAACTGAGATGAGCTGGGCCCTCTGAGGGCAGCCTTCAAGGCTTCTGTGATCCAGCCTGAGAACCTCTCCATCCTCCTGTCCCCAAAGCCATTTCTCCCTAAACCCCAGCCTGAAGGCTGCCCTCCTGCCATGGGTCCAGCACATGGGTCCTTTGATTATGACTTAGAGCTAGACTGTGACTTAGAGCTGGGAGGAGCTGGCAGACATGAGACAGGGAAATCTGGCCAACTGAGTTCCAAGCAAAGCCCAGAACTTACCAAGGCAGAACCTAGGTCCAGTTGCCTCTGCCTAGAGATGTCCCCTCCCCTGCAGCTCCTTGCCACATTGGGCATCCCCACCTACCTCCTGGATGGCTTCCATCACCACATGCTGAACTGATTCTTCCAGCATCATAATTCTCTGGATGTGCTCTGGGGGTCAAGTTTGAGGAGATTGAGATTGGGGAGGAGAATTTCCTCGGGTCTTCCCCTAGGGACCCCCTAACCCCCATACCCTGCTTTTTCTCGCAACTGATGGCACAGCCCAGCACCAGCTGAAGCAGCTTGCCGAGCTCTCCAGGGTCTGAGAACTGGCCAATGAGTCTCACATCTGGGAGGTGCTGCTCCAAAATGGGATGTCCTAGGACCTGAGGATAGGTGGGAGGAGGAGTGGGGGTATGTGTGTGTGTGTGTGTCAGGGGCTCACATACTCCTCTCCTCCTCCCAATACAACCCTCTAAATCCCTTTACAGTTACTCACATCCTGGGAATACTCCACCAGGCTCTGTAAGATTGTCTTCAGATTGCTGACCTGAGGAGAGGCAAGGAATTGTGTCCAGAGTCCCAGAGCCCCCCAAAAGGGGCCAGGCAGCCCTCACCCTGAATCGATCTACCCCATCCATTTTTCCCCCACCTCCCCTGCCAATCCCTGATCATCTCATCCTGTTTGGCCTCATTCTCTGTCTGAATGTCCCCTCTCCTAGGCCTGATCTGGCTGTCTTCCTGCTGTTTTTATCCTGCTGATCTTGTTCACATGTCCCCAGAATTCAATCACTTCTCACCACCTGCCCCACCACCTTTTGGCCCTAGCCACTGTTATCTCTCCCCTGGATTACTGCACCAGCCCTGTCTCAGCTTCCACTCTCCTTTCCTCTCCAAGCAGTCAAGGGGAGCTTTTTCAAGCCCAAGCCAGGTTATGTCTTTCCTCTGCTAAAACCTTTCCTTGACTTTGCATAGCACCTAAAATAGAATCCACCTCCCTGCCCCAGACTGTCAGGCCCCTGATGACCTCATATCTCATTCCTTCACTTTCTGTTCAGACTCCTCTGCCATTCCTTGATCACACCAAGCTTATTCCCAACTCAGGGCCTTTGCATTTGCTGTTCCCTAGCCTGGAATACCATTCCTCCAAATCTTAGATGGAGTAACTGTCCCCTGACCCCCAGTTGTTCTCACTCCTGGCCTGCTTTATTGTCTTCATACAATGTATTGCCATTGGAAGTCAACATTTATGTTTGTGCATGCAGGTTTTGTTACCCCTTGTTGCACGCTCAGGCCTGCTCCATAGATGAATGGAAGAATAAATAGTTGGCTGATCACCAGACATCTGTCCCTCTTCATAACCAGGTCTGTCTGTCTGTCACCCAGGAAATATGCCTAGCTGACCCTTCCCTGATCATCTCTGTACCAGTCTGTCCCCCAATGAAGTCCACCTGTCACCTTCAGCCTCCAGTTGGGACCTGGATCCTCTGAGATGGGCTGGAGCCAGGCCTCGCTGAACCAGGAAGGGTCTCTGGGGGTGAGAAGGTGGGATGAGCTGCTGGGGGACCTTTTTGGGACCCTCCCCCTCAGCCTCACTCACATCTGGTTCAGCACATAGGCTATGGCCAGGCCACTGCTCAGGTCCTGGGGGCTGGAACAGGGGCATGGGACAGGGAACGTCTGCAACTGTGGGGAAGAGGAAAGCACAAGGGGCAGCATCAGGGCCTGGGATCACGGAACCACTCCCCTTTTGCAGAATTTTCTGGCCGGCAGCAACTTCACATGGTTAAACTTGAACGGCTGGACGGCTAGCCAGCTCCTGGGGGAGTGACCTCTGCTCACCTGGGACCGGAGGGGGCGTGGCCTCACTTCACCTCTGTCCCACAAACCTCGCTCGACCAGGCCAGGGCGGAACAAAATCACCTGGTCCCCACAGGCGACGCGTCACGAGGCCAGCTCACCTGTGCCCTCGCCCCACGTGACCCAGCCACAAAGGGGCGGGACCTCACCTGTTCCGTCCACGCAGACCTTCTACGTGACAGAGGCGGGTGCTCAGGCCAGAGTCCAACGGCCCAGCAAGCCGACGACCCCCTTCCTCCTCCCAGCCCCAGGACGAACGAAAGGTGAACCGAACCAAGGCCGGGGCTCCCGAGCGAGAAGAACGGGCGCACACCTGTCCCTGACCCCACCTCTGACCTACCCATATGAACAGGGACCCACATAGCTCGGCCTTGTCCACGCTCATGGCTCCCGATCGGATTCGACCCCGGGCGCGGAGCCCCGCCACCGCAGCCACCTCCAGATCCGCCACCAGCGAGCACCCGCAACCTCGACCTCCCGCTCGGCCTAGAGCGCCGCCCCGCCCCGCCCCCTAGGCGCAGGCCCCGCCCTCGACACGTGATCTGCCCCTGGAGCCCTCTCAGGCCTCCTGTGCTGCCATCTTGGATCCAGGCACTGTTCGGGCGCCCGGCCTACCGCTAGGGGTCAGTCTGGGCCAACCTTGGGCTTCCCGCCTCCCCCGGCTCTTTTGGGGGAGGTAGGGGGGACCTCAGGATCATTCCTCTGCAACTGAGGCGAACTACCGCACCCTGTCATACAGGCGCATTCACGTCTCTTCCCTTCGGCTGAAAGAAATTCTGCTGTCTAATCACCTTATAATCGGAGCCTTTGCGCGGGGAAAGGGCAGGCCATTACACATTCTTTGGACTTGGAGGGGGGAATCCTAAAGGGGTCTGCCTTCATGGTGGTGACTTGGGAGTCTTGCCCCGGGGTAAGATAAGGAGACATGGATTTGGTCCTAGGTCAAGGACAGGATGAATCAGCCAGACATATGTCCTGGGTGATAGACAGACACACTTGCCCAGCCTGGATCCGTCCTCCACTGAGCTTTCCCAGCGCCTTCCCCTTCCCGAGCCCCTCCTCCTGTCTCAGTGCCCAGACCTGGCCGCCGGGTCCCCGAGGCCCAGCAGGGGGCGCTCAGACCGCAGGAACGCAGGCTACAGGGAAGGGCGTGAATCCAATCTGAGACCCCGCGGGGGTGGTGGAGGGGGCTCAAATGAAAAAGATAAAAAGCGCAGTTAATAAAATCGCAGTCACAATTTATTGAGTGCCTACAGTATACAGTCCTTGCGCTTCGCAATTTAAATATGTAAGCAGCTGAGATCTTCCCCGGACTCTAAGTGGCAAGTGGTGTTTTAATTCCCAGTTCACAGGAGAAGAAACACAGGTCCTGGGTGCACTTGACTTTAGAAGGAGTGGTAAAGCCCAAGCCCAAGCCCAAGCCCAAGCCCAAGCCCATCGACGCCTGAGTACTCCGGCAGCCCCTCCCCCAAGGGGCGCGCTTCTTAATGAGCAGTAATTAGAGGTCATTAGCTGTACCCGGAGGGAGGGGCGAGCTCGGCATTGGGGGTGGGTTTAGGTCTGAGGGGAGGGACGCTGATCTCTCCAACCCAGAGTCTGACTCCACCAACCCCGCCCCAGAGCGGGGTAGGCACAATGACCACAGTCCCCACGCCGCTTCACACAGTCACTCTGCCACCCGACACGCGGTTACAGCCCACTCAGATGCGCAGCAGCACGCACGCACTCGGGGGCCACGGAGGCTGATCTACACCCCTACACCCCCTTCGCACGTCGTTTTCAGCCTCCAGCCCCAGGGAGCGGGGTGGGAGGGGTACCAAGGGGGAAGGGGACTAGGGTCGGCCGGCAGTGCTGGCTTCCGGACTGGGCTACCTTCCGGAGGGCGTGGGACCCACTGCCGCTGGCTCCGCATCCTGCACCCACCGGAGGAGAGGGTGCTGCCCATAGGGGGAAATGGGGCCATCCTGGCCCCGGGTAGAAGTGGAAGTTGAGCCAGAAAGTAGGGCTGTTCCTGAACAAGGATGGGGGATGGAGGGTGGAAGTATTTGTGAGAGGACCTGGCTGCCCAATGTTTGGGGACATACTAGAATCACCAAATATTTGGGTTGGGGTCCCCCATGTTCTCAAAAGCCGCAGAGATCTTGATGTTTAGGAGGAATCTGGGAATCCAAATATTTGAAACATGGACTTGAATTGTTCTGTGATAGTATGGGTGTTCTAGATATCAAGTGACCTAAATCCCCATATTTAAAGAAAGGTCTGGGTGCCATCAATTTGGGGAAAGAGCCACAACCCTCCATTTGGGGCGGCAGGAATCTCATGTTTGGGGTAAAAGGAAGCTCCAGTGTTGGCAGAGAGCAGTCATCAGAGCAGTAATTGCTATTATGGGATACACCAAGTCAAACTGGTGGGGGATCCTGGTATCTTCCGTGAAAAAGGTCAAAAACGCTCATTTGGGGGCAGGGACTCTATATTTGGGGGAAGGATGCAACCCCCCATTTTTGGTAAAGGAAGCCCCCCAAATTTTGGGGATGGTCTGGAGGCCCCCATTTCATAGGGACAGACTATACAGGTCTAGGCCAGCAGCCCCCAGCTGGTTTGGGGACCCCACCCCCTCTTGTTTCCAGGAACAGCTGGGCCCAGCCTGTGAAGTACTGCTGGGAAGTGAGTGACTCAACCCCTCCCTGCGGCCACAGCTGGACCCCCTGCCTGCACCCTCCAGCCTTCACATCTGGACAGAGACCCAGTCATAAAGGCTGGGATGGGGATCCTGGGTTCATGCAGTTGAAAGACGGTGCCCTTCCCCCAGGGCTGACTACAGCCATAGGGTGGACACCATGCCACATACCATGGGGGACTCTGACAGACCCTCTGCACTTCAGACACTGACATCCCTCCAGAAATTCCCATTTTGCCCCCCCCCCCGTCATGTCTGTGTATCTGAGTCCATGTAAAGTGTGCTCACATTTACGTAGGTGTGAGATAGTAGGTTTGTGATTGTATGATCATGGGGGGGGGGGAGTCTGTATCCATCTGTGTCTTGGAGTGTTTTGGGGCCCTGGGAATTTATGCAACAGGCTATTTCTGTGTGACTTGGTGGTGTGTGGGATGGGGGGGGGCGGCTCTCAGGGACTGGGGCACATGCTCTCTATATGAGACCTTGCTTTGGGTCTATATATCTATGTCCTTCTTTGTATGAGAAGTATGTGACAATCAATACCTCAGTGTGGCTTTAGGTTGTGTTTCTGTGTGACTGTGTCCTACTTTCTATCCATCATGTCTTTCCGTGACAGTGTGACCCTGTCATGTGTCCTTGGTTCGTCCATGTCCCCACAGTAATATGGATGTCCCTGTATGTGGCCTTTGGGTTTGTCTCTGTGACCCTACTTTACTTCGAGAGCCCTGTTTCTGATGACCCTGTGACAGCATGACTGTCATGTACCTTCATGCCCAAGACTGTGTGTCTTACTTTGTCTTGATGCTGATGGTGTGGCTTTATCAGAGTGTCTGTATATGCCACCTGTGTATGAAGATGGCCCTATCCGTGTCACCACCACAAACCGTGGGTAACAGGTGTGTCTGTGTCATGACCTGGGTCTCCGTATGTGCCCATGTGACCCTATCCCGTTCGCTACAGGACTGGCTGGACTAGTGAAGGTTTTTGCCAACGTGTGGCAGGTGTATCCTGTATCCGTGTAACCCTGTGGGGCCTTGGAGAGTCTGTGACCTTGTGGCGGAGCGTATTAAAGTCACACCGGACAGAGCTCTCAGTGGAGGAAACGACGCGCGCAGAGGGTGCCAGGCTCACTGCATCCTGCCGCTCTGCTGGGAAAGCGCCCTCCCCGGACTGCGGGGGCGCGTGCGTCGTGCGTGACGTGAGACACGACGGGGATGGCTGCGTGCGTGGAGCCCGACGCGGTCCTGCGTGCGAGCTCGGGGAACAGGGGATGGGCTAGCAGAGTGCGCGCGTGCGAGGGCGAGTGCGGGGGCGCTGCTCCGGGCAGAGCCTAGCTCCACCCAAGCCTTAGGGCGCGGGTGAAATCCGGGAGGGGGCTGCTGTTAACCCCTTCCTGCCCGACCTGAAACCTGTGGCCCCTCGATGGAGCGCGCGGGGGCTTCCCCAGCGCCTGGGGGCCGTCCCTGCCCGGGGAGGAACCCCCATCGAACTGCGACACCCCCCAGTTACCATGGGAACTGGAGCTTCCCTCCCGGTGGGCTCATGTCCCCTCTCCTCCCCTCTCGCTCTTCCTCCAGCTCCGTCGTCTGTAGATCTGGCGCTTCCTTCTCCAGGTCTCCAGGGAAGA
Source organism: Miniopterus schreibersii (assembly GCF_964146895.1). Classification (NCBI taxonomy): domain Eukaryota; kingdom Metazoa; phylum Chordata; class Mammalia; order Chiroptera; family Miniopteridae; genus Miniopterus; species Miniopterus schreibersii. The sequence goes on along the minus strand of NC_138105.1, from coordinate 71,815,225 downwards.
GGGTTGGGGTCGGCGAGGCCAGGGCCTGCGTGACTCAGGCCGGCCCAGTGGTCCCCTGGCCGCAGCGGACCTTGCTACCCCTTTTCTGCCCTTTTCGGCCCACATGACTCACCCCTCTCGGCTTTCCCCTTGTGTGACTCAGGCCCCTGGGGAGGGGGACTGCAGACTCCCAGACCCCTCAAAGGGGAGGGGGCTGAGAGCCAAATCCTAAGGACCTCCTGCTTCGGGGAGGAGGGTGTTTCCCTCCAGGGGGCAGGGGCGATGTCGTCCCCTATCTGGCCCTAGCCCAAGGTCACTGGAGGTGTTTCCCCCACCCCTGAATTGGCAGCCCCCTCCCCCTCCCCAGGCCTCCGGGAACCCAGCCCTTGGCCCTCCCCCCACAGCCCACAGGAAGTTTTGGCAGAGCCTGTCGTGGCAATGAAACGGTTAAAGCCGTTTTCTTATTCATTTCATCCAGGGGCCCCTTTTGACTCAGAGCAAGCTGGGCGCCCCCTTGAGCCAAGCCTCCTGGGGGCCTAGGTTCTTACTTCACCACACATGTACCATTTTTAGAGAGAGAAGGGAAGGCGGTTGGTGAGCTGGCTGGGATCTTGGGTAGCATACCCAAGAGCTGGGTTCAGATCCTGCCTCTGCTCTCATTGCTGTCTAGGTCTCAGTTTCCCCATCTGAAAATAGGGATAATTATGTCCAATTCAGAGTGACTTTAAGATTAGGTGAGTAATGGATGAGACTCTGCATCGAGAACTGGGCACAGGAGCAGGAAAGGGTCTTGGCCCACAGAAGGACCCAGGCTCCTCCTGTCTCTCAGGCCTGAGTGTCAGGGTGTCTAGCAGGCACAAGTCCTTGCCAGGCAGGCCTTGCCCCACCCAGGCACTCCAACGAGGCCTTGGGGTTCATCCTGTCCACCCCCTGCCCTGGGCCAGCACCCAGGAAGTGAGAGGCGGGACAGGAATGAGGTAGAACCTGTTGGGCCTGTCGCCTCCCCACCCCCCACCTTCATTCTGGGGCCCTGACAAGGCCCCCACGCTGCAGCCCCACCCCCGCTGCTACCCTGGACTCCTGGGTCCTGACCCAAGGGTGGCCCGAGGGAAGGGATGTTGGCGGAGGCAGCGTCTAGGGAACATCCTGTGGACTGCTGGCTGGACAGACCAGACGGGAGGGTCAGCCTCTCCCGGGGCAGGGCAGAAGTCAGCTAGGGGCAGAGTAAACATGGCCCAGGGTGGCCAGACTTGGGGGGGTGGCAAGAAGTGTACACATACAGTCACCCTGAGAGAGCCAGTCCAGACACACAAACCCCTGGCCACAGAGAGACTGCTAACCTGGGACACAGTGACAGGGTCAGACACACATCTGGGCAAGATGACCCAGCAATGGCTGTCTCATACAGACACAGTGGCAGGACAGACTCTCAGGAGCAATACTGAAAAGCTGCCAAACACACAAAGCCATCAACAGGCCAGAAGCATGCAGGCCGGGTGTGTGTGACAAGGATAAATCAACTTGGCATACAGGCAAGATGGACATAATGTCACACACAAGCACAGAGAGACATTCAGGAAAGCACAAAGCCTGGCTGATCCAGTGGCATGGTCACACGCATGCTGAGACAAATGTGACAGGCCAGAAACACACAGGACAGACACACAGAGGACTGTGCATCAGACATAAGCAGGCAATGAATACATGTTGACAGACTCAGAGAGAGGGACAGTTACTTTCAGCACAAGCGCCTCCAGAGTTGTATGAGAGGTGTTCAGACACATACTGTCAGAACCTGACACACAAGACAAAGCAACATGTGCACATGCACTCACATACACATACACACGTACACTAGCAAGATGTGTTTAAACTCAAAAAGATACTCAGAAGCAAAAGGGAAAAACATAAACCTATGACGAGATGGGTGGAGAGGACACATACATACCATGACAGAAATCCCCCTTGCCAGTTGTACACATACTCAGAAGGCTCCAAGGGACACCAAGACTTACAGATATATACTACCTGACAGATGGGACAAATGGGAGAGGACAAACTGGCATATTCACACACATGATCTGGCCAGTCATACCAAGCACAGGGAGGCACAGACAGGCTATAGTCAGATATTCATAAACACATTGGCACAGAAACACCCTGACAGAACCTGTTGACTAGTACTCATACACACCAGCCACAGAGTTCACATAGACACACACTTCAGACCAGCCATGAAACTCACATAAACACACACACACACCAGTCATGCCACAGTCAGACATTTGTAAACACAATGGCACAAAGACACCCTGACACAAATATACACACACACCAGCCAGAGCTCTCATAGACACATACGCACACTAGCCACAGACCTCACACACAGACCTCACACAGGCAGGCCATGGACCTCACATGCACAAACACATATACATGCCAGACAGGAATAGGTTAGCCATATGAACTCCAAAACAACACATGCATATAGGCCAGCCACATGCAACTGATTCCATAGACAATACACACGTACCCACCATCCCTCCCTCCATATGACAGGCCCTGCACAGCCCTGCAAGGTTGGGCCAACACACAGACTCATGCACTGAGGAGACAGGCCTCACACATTCTCACACACTCTGACAGACCAGTCATACGGAGACCCACAGGCGACCAGACACACATGCTCTTGGACCATGCTGAGGTACTGTAGAGCTCTGGGCTTCCCACTCTGTCTCTGTCCCCCCATCCCCCAAATATCCCCGAACTTCCCTCCAAACATTACTCCCAACTTCCCTCCCTCCCTGCTATTTGTCACTTCCTGGGAGGCCTGGCTCAGCTGCCCCAGTCCCTGGTAAGCTGTAGGCCTTTTATCTTAGCACATCCCCTGTAAAGGGGGCACCCAGAATCTCAGCCAGGCCCAGGCCCCCCCAAGACCTCACCAGCAGAAGGGGGGAGACAGAAGTAGTTTTATGGGAAACTCCCCTCATGCCCAGCTGAGTCAGCCTGAGGAGACAGCCTCTCCTTCCTGCTTCCAAGAAAACCCAGCAGCTTCCTCTCCAGCAGAGGGGGTGAGGGACCCTCAAACTACAGAGGTGGGGGAGGGAGGTAGCTGGCATGTCAGGGGTTCCTGGGGGAGGACCTCTGTGATTCTCAGCCTCTTCCTGCCCTGCTGCATGTCCACACCCAGGGGCAGGGACTCAGGAGGTTGGGTGCTATGACTTGTGAGTTCTCGCCCTGGCTTGCCTATTGGCTGACTCACTTGCAGCCCCCCGGCCCAGTTTCTTAGTGAGGGCCCCACCAGTCAGTGGGGCCAAGGGGGAGGGGGTCACCAGACTATTTATAAGAAGGAGAAGTCCCTCACGTCAAAGTCGAAAGCCCCAGAGAGACCCGTGGGTGGGGGTAGGTGAACTTCCCCCTAACCCTGTCCCCACCCCAGGCCCTAGGTCCCTGGGTGTGGGGGAAGGTTGGGCATGGAGTCCTCCTCCAGATGCTGGTCTGGAGCCCAAGGGCTGGGCAGTCCCCAGCAGCATCTGGGCACCCAGGGCAGGAGGGGGAGGGGGCTATCCTCACAGCCTCCTCATGGGGGCCTTGGCGCCAGTGGGGCGGCATGAGGGGGTGGTGCCCAGGCCACAAGGGTGAGACTGGCAGGGGCCTGGAACCGGCTGTACCAGCTGGGTTGGGCCTCCGCCCTCCCTGGCTGGCCCGTTCCCCACCCCCTGCTCAAACACCCTTGCAGAATGCATGGAGCCACCCAACCCCACTCCAAATGCTGGCCTGTCTCCCCACCCACCAGCACCCCTCCACCATGTGCCCAACTCCATTTCTCTCCTGATTAAAGAAGACCCTATTCGAAAGGGCCTGAAAAGCTTGGCATACTGTTGGTCTACATAAAAGCCTCTGTGCCTGTGATTATCCACAGTATAGTGGCTAATGCTCTGGAACTAGACAGCTCAGGTTATAACACATCTCCAGCACTTAATAGTTGTGGGATATCAGGCAAGTTCTTTACCTTCCTGTGCCTCAGTTTTCTCATCTGTTAAATGGGGATACATAGCATGCATTTTGCTGGGTGGTTGGAAGCAGGCAATTAGTTACTCTACTTAAACCACTTAGAAGAGTGTCTGGTCCATGGTAAGAGCCATGTAAGTGTTAGCTATTAAAATAATTATTATTTCTCAGTCTGTTTGCCTATCTTAAGTGTCATTGCTGTCTGTCTGCATGACGCTAACCCTGCCCCCAGTTTGTCTCTCTGGCCATCTTTCACTGCCCTGACCCCCACCCCCATACACCCACTTTTCCTTGCTGGGTCCTTTCCCTTCATCTCGACCCACTCTGGGCCAGCCTCGCAGCTCTCCAAGACTTCCCTGGCCTGGCCAGCCTCAGCACTGGCCAAGGCTGACTCACTGTGGCCTCCTGGCCCGTGGGACCTACAGGTTGGCTTCCTGAGATGCTACCCTCTAGCCAGACCTGCCCAGCCCCCCAACCCTGCCCACTGCGCCCCCGCAGGGCCCCGGCCAGATGTCAGCTGCAGTTATTAGCATGGGCGGGAGACACAGGCCTTGGCAGCATGCCTGCCAGACTCAGCGGCCGCTGGAATCTCCCTTGAGCCTGGGGCGGGGGAGGGGAGCAGTTCAAGCTAGGGGAGGAGGGGAGGGGGCACCCAGGGGTCACAAGTACCTCCAAAGACCAAAGACAGGGATGCCCCCAGCGTCTATGGGACCTTCCTCCCCAAAACCACTGTTCTGGACTTCCCCCTGCCCCCACATAGCTCAGTTTCTCTTTCACCTCTTTCATTTTCCTTCTCTCCCCCTACAAAGTCTGGCTAGCCCCATCCCTCAGCATCTCTCTCCCCTAATGAAACTTCCATCATTCAAGAAGATAGAGGCCTCTCTCTGAGAGAGCCGCTCAGCTTCTCATCTCTCGTCCTAGTGGCTCATATCTTAACTGGAAGTCCCACCTTATGTCTAGCTAGAAGCCTCACCACCTAAATCTCCACCCAGTCCTTACTGGGGTAGGAGCTCTGGGTTCCTCAAGATTCAACCCTTGGATTTTCAGGTCCCATCAGATGAAAGAGATATCCAGGGGAGAGAGGGAACCCCCACCAAGGTATTCTGGATGGTTGACCAAACTCCCAGACTAAAACAGGAGTAGGAGTCCTTGTCCACCTGAGTGAGGTAGGGGCACCCCAGCCTCTGCTTGTGGGGAGGGACCCAGGTCTTCCCGCAGAAAGGATGAGTACTCCGCCGGAGGGAGGGGGCAGCCTTGCCGGCCAGCCCAGGCGCCAGGGACGCCTGGAGGCATTGGCCCGCCCCCTCCGCGCCCCGTCGGGCCAGGGGCGAAGTCCGACCCAGGCCCTCGGGCAGGCGGGGACCTGCCAGGCTGGGTCGGGCCCGGGCCCGGCCTGGCAACACGCAGCCCCACAGCGACTGGGTGGGGCCAGTCCAGGAGGCCGTGGGGGCCCCGGGGGCGGTGGCAGGGCTGGTCGGGACTAGCTGTCGGGGGCCGGGACACGCCCTGGGACCTGGCACAGACCCGGGCGAGACCCGTCTGGGGGACCCCGGGACAGCACTGGTCCCACCCCTTCCTGTAGCCTTATATGGGCGTCGGGGAGAGACTCCAGGGACCGCCCGGCTGGCAGCCAAGCGCCAACTCCCGCCTGTTGCCACGGCGACAAGGACCCGCTCCCCGGTGCGTCCCCCTTCGTCGGGCTAATGGAATCGTCCCCGGACTGCCTGCCTCCTAGATCGTCCGTGGGCACCGCGGGCTGAACCATTGCTGGGGAGGGGACTGTAACTGGAGGCCTCTGAGGCTGGGCGTGTTCGGTGCACCCCAGCCTCCACCGGGGTCCCGCGCCCAGGTTCCTCTTCAGAGGCTCAGAACCCGGCCCGACCCAGGGCGGGGTGCAAGGTCCCGTAGGATCCGAGTGACGGAGATAGGGCCGGGCTCCTTCCCCCAGGGCTGTTGCCACACTTCCTGCCGCGGAGCTCTTCCCCGGCCTGTTTCTAAGGAAGGAGTGGGGTTGGGCGACCGCGCCCCGGCCTTCGGGCTGAGTCCAGGCACCAGGAGCTGACGCGGTGTCGGTCAAGCCCAGGGTTACTGGGGGAGGGCTTTGGGATGGGGACAGAGTATACAGGCGCCTGGAGGTCACCCACAAGAGGGGGCGCCAATCATGGAAGATCCAGCAGTCCAGTTCCTCAGGATCCTCAAAGACCCTTCCTTCCCGAATGTCTCAGCCAGGGACCCTCTGTCATTGTCATCTCAGCTCTGAAAGTGCGCCTCGACCCTTCACATTCTCCTTCGTCAGAGCATCGCAGATGACCCCAGTGACCCCCAACCTGTGACAGTGTCTCCTCCTACCCCATATATTTTCCCTAACTCAGTGTAGCCCAAGACTCTCATTCACTTTCTGCATATCTAGATTCTCCTTCCCATTTATGGGGGACCCTCAGCCTCTCCCATGGACTCCAGGACCCCTACTTATTTCTTGTATAATGGGCCCTCAAGCCCCTCTCCGTATAACCTTTTCACACACACTCCCACTCTTCACTTTTCTTGGGTTCAGTCCCTCCCATGAAAATTCCAGTCCCTCAACCCCTCTGTATTCAGGACCCACATTTAATTTCTGAGTCAGGGGTCCCCTTACCCCTCTCCCATTTACCCTGCTTAACCCTTCCATCTCTCTTTTATGGGGTCTCCCAGAGTATTCACAGCCCTCCAGCCCCTCTCGGATACTACAAGTCCCTCAGACCTTCTGTATATAACTTGGGACACCTCCCCCCCACACACACACTTGCTCTGTACCAGTTCCTCGGGTCCTTCATCTCGTTCTCCAGGGGTTTCATCGCCCTCCCAGGAGTCCCTCCCCTTGTGTCCCAGAATCCCCTTCCTCGTGCGCCCCCGAGATCCCTTGAGCCCCTCCCCCAGCAGCCTCGCCAAACCACCCAGCCCGTGGCCGCTGTTTACAAGGACACGCGCTTCCTGACAGTGACGCGAGCCGCCTCCTCCCCTTCCCCACGCTCGAGGAGGGGGGCGCGAGGGCCCGGCTCGCGCGGCGGCCAATCAGAGAGCGCTTCCGCAGCTGACAATCGCGGTATAAAGGCGCATGGCTCCGGCTGAGCCGCCCGGACTTTGAGCGCGGCAGGCCAGCGTCGGAGCCAGCGGGGAGCGGGAAGCCCGGGGAACCGACACCGAGAAAGAGAGCGCGCCAGAGCGGGGCAGAGGGACTCGGACTCGCGAAGCCGCACAGAGCTTCCGCGCACGGCGGCCGGCTGGCCTCCCTCGGCCGTTGTCAGCCCCAAGACCGCGCTTCCAAACACCCAGTCCAGCCACCGCCGAGGACAGCGCGCCGCTCGCAGCAGCGAGGCCCGGGGCGGCCCCGCAGGGACCCCCCCCTCCCCCCGACCGCCCGGGCCGTCCGGATGTGCACTAAAATGGAACAGCCCTTCTACCACGACGATTCATACGCAGCTGCGGGATACGGCCGGGCCCCGGGCGGCCTCTCTCTACACGACTACAAACTCCTGAAACCCAGCCTGGCGCTCAACCTGACCGACCCTTACCGAGGTCTGAAAGCACCCGGGGCGAGGGGCCCCGGCCCAGAGGGCAGCGGTGGTGGCAGCTACTTTTCCGGCCAGGGCTCGGACACAGGCGCGTCGCTCAAGCTAGCCTCATCAGAGCTGGAGCGCCTGATCGTCCCCAACAGCAACGGCGTGATCACGACGACGCCTACGCCTCCGGGACAGTACTTTTACCCTCGCGGGGGTGGCAGCGGTGGAGGTGCAGGGGGCGTCGTCACCGAGGAGCAGGAGGGTTTCGCCGACGGCTTTGTCAAAGCCCTGGACGACCTGCACAAGATGAACCACGTGACGCCCCCCAACGTGTCCCTGGGCGCCAGCGGGGGGCCCCCGGCGGGGCCCGGGGGTGTCTATGCTGGCCCGGAGCCGCCTCCTGTCTACACCAACCTCAGCAGCTATTCCCCTGCCTCTGCACCCTCCGGAGGCGGAGGGGCCGCCGTCGGGACAGGCAGCTCGTACCCGACGGCCACCATCAGCTACCTCCCACACGCGCCGCCCTTCGCCGGCGGCCACCCGGCACAGCTGGGCCTGGGCCGCGGCTCCTCCACCTTCAAGGAGGAACCGCAGACCGTGCCTGAGGCGCGCAGCCGCGACGCCACGCCGCCAGTGTCCCCCATCAACATGGAAGACCAGGAGCGCATCAAAGTGGAGCGCAAGCGGCTGCGGAACCGGCTGGCGGCCACCAAGTGCCGGAAGCGGAAGCTGGAGCGCATCGCGCGCCTGGAGGACAAGGTGAAGACACTCAAGGCCGAGAATGCGGGACTCTCGAGCACTGCGGGCCTCCTCCGGGAGCAGGTGGCCCAGCTCAAACAGAAGGTCATGACCCACGTCAGCAACGGCTGCCAGCTGCTGCTAGGGGTCAAGGGACACGCCTTCTGAGCACCCCTTCCCCGTTCGGACATTCCCCCCACCCACCCCAGCCTGGACGGCTGGGCGCAGGCCTATCAGAGGGTGAGGGGGCAGGCGGTGGGCACGGGCCCCGGGGCATGGGGGCGCCGAAAACCACACTGGATCCCTGCCCGCCCGCCCGCTCGCCCGCTCTGCGCCCAGTCCTTCCACCTCGACGTTTACAAGCCGCCCCTTCCATGTTTGTTTTTGTTTTTCTGCTGGAAACGGACTCGATTCATATTGAATATAATATATTTGTGTATTTAACAGGGAGGGGAGGAGGGGGCGATCACGGCGGAGCTGGCCCCGCTGCCCGGTACTCAAGCCCGCGGGGACACCGAGGAGGGGATCCTCGCCCCCTGCCCTCCCCCTCTGCACCGTACTGTGGAGAAACACGAACACGGTCTCTAAAGAGTTTATTTTAAGATGTGTTTGTGTGCGTGTGTGCGTTTGTTGTTCCGACTTTTTATTGAATCTATTTAAGTAAAAAAAAAAGGTTCTTTATTAATTTCTGTCGTCTTTTTTTCCAAACCCGGAGGGCGGGGGGAGGAGAGTAGTGGGATGCCCCCACCCCGCTGCTGTTTGTGGCTCGCGTCGGTATCTGTCTCACCTCGCCAGCTCTGCCCAAGCATCTCTCGATCGCAGCCGGGGTGTCCGACCCTCCTCTGGCTGCCTGATCCCGGGGGTTGGAAAGTCCAGGGCGGGGACGCGGTCCAGCCTCCCAACACCTGGGGGCAGGATGCCTGGGGCTGTACGCGCAGTGCGCAGGCACCGTCCCGCCTTGCAGCGCACGCCGGGGCTTTCCCTGCTGACGAAACGGAAGCGCTGCCCATATATGGGCGGATTCTGTCCAGTGACGCGACGGCGGTCTCCGGGCAGATTCCGGGAATCCCCTCCCCCGCTCTGCCGGGCAAGGGCCCCGGCGCCCGGAAGGAGGCCGGGATTTTCCCAGGCAGGCGGCTGCCCGGGCCCGGAAAGCCCCAGGCCTGGGTCCAGAGCGTCCGTGGTGGGCGGGTCTCGCTCCTGAGTCCAGGGAGCCGCCCCAGAGCCTCCCATCTCTGGCTGGCACCCCGGCCCCGCCGCGCCCACGCTGTCTGACCTGACCCGGGTGGGGGTTTGCTGCAGCCTGCGAGTCCTTGCCGCAGCGGTCCCCCTCACCCCCCGCCAGGAAGGGCGGCGCCCGCCTGCCAGTTTCCCCTCCCGGTGCCAGGCCAGTATCGGGGTGACTGCCAGGTCTGGTGCTGCTGCGGTGGCTGCTCAGGCCGCCGGACGCCTCTGCCGCTCTGACACGGGGCTCCTTCTCCCGCAGCTGAGATGGGTTTGAGGGTAGCTGGTGCACCCAGCCTCGGAGCTGGATGCACCCAGAACAGCAGAGAAACCAGCCCACAGGGGCTGGACAGAACAGACACTTCATTAATTTATAAAGTACTGAACAACTCAGCCCTGGAGACACAGCCTAGACCACAGCAGACAGACAATAAACAAGGAAACATGATTCCGAGATGGTGGTAAGTGCTAGGAAGAGAAGACACAGGTCAAAATGGAAGGGATGGAGCAGGGGAGATGAGCTGCTTTGGAGAGTAGATTGGGAACATGGACGTTTAATGAGACCAGATTTGAAGAAGTCCAGTCATGAGAAAATCCTGGGTAACAGCATTCTGGGCAGAGGGAACACATGCAGTTTCTGTGGGCAGAACAAGATTAGTCTATTAAAGAACAATGGTAAGAAGCCAGTATCCTGGAATGGAATAAACCAGGAGGGTAGAGATGAGGTCAGGGAAGACCACACAGGGCCTTGGGGAGAAGTGTAGATAAAATTCCAAGGCTGAGATTAGTGACTTTGGTGGTTATTAGGCTGGATAGCAATATTAGTAATGGGTCTATGGATTAAGTGAGCTTGTCAGTCCTGTTCTGTGGAAGGAAAGAAGGGTTCAGAGTGGCAAAGTCACTTACTTAGACACATACAGCATCAAACTGCACTCCTGGGAAAATTGCCTTGCTCTTGACACCTGCCTCCCAGTCTAACCCCTCACCCTCCCACCCTAGGGGCTAACAGGTGGCCCTTTCAGTCTTCAGTGGGGCAGAGCTTGTCCACTGTTCATGTAGCTCAAGCTCCCACTTTTTTCTTTTTTTTAAATATCTTTATTGATTTCAGAGATAGGGAGAGGGAGATAGAATCATGAATGAGAAAGTCATCATTGATCGGCTGCCTCCTTATCCCCCCCCCCCCGGGGATCGAGCGGGCAACCCCGGCATGTGCCCTGACCCAGAATCAAACTGAGACCTGTGTTCTAGGTCGATGCTCAACCGCTGAGCCATGCCCCACTGAGCCCCACTCTTTTTCTTTTATTTAAATCTTTTACTTACTGATTTTAGAGAGGGAGAGAAACATCAATTTGCTGTTCTGCTTATTTATGCATTCATTGGTTGCTTCTTGTATGTGTCCTGACTGGGGATTGAACCCCTAACCTTGGGGTTGAAGCTCTAACCTACTGGACTACCTAGCCAGGGACTGGAGCTCCCACTCTTGGCTCTGCTCTCAGGACTGGATCCCCATCCTCTTTCCCATAAAACTGGACTCTTCTTCCAGGCCCAGGAACCCACCCTAGTAACCATTCACTGGACTCCAAGCTTTACATACTTTATTTCTTTTAACATGCATGGCTATCTGGCTTGGTTGTTTTTATTCCCATTTTCCTGATGAAGAAAGCCAGGAAGGATCACATCTTTTAAAATGACATTTGAACTCAGGTGTTGGGACTGCGCTGCAAAGCCAGGTTTAGGGACTTGCTCAAGGCTAGGGGCAAACACCCACACAGCGACCCCCCCAACACACAACCGCCCTTACGCCAACAGTGAGAGAAAACAGTGAACATGAGGTAAGACTGCCACCTTGTGGTGCAGATGCGTAACTAGTGTCAGATTCTCAAGGGAGAGTTTGGAAGAAGGTGGATGGGGGTGAGGGATATGGACCAACAAGAGACAACTGGACACACCACACCAACACAGATTCACATCTGTCCCTAATACTTTATTGGTCACCTCTAGGCCTGTGCCCAGTTAGGGGGCTCCAGGGATGAGTCATCATTCACCATTCAGCTAGGAATATGAGAAGGCCTTGGCCTAGCCCTTCAGGATCAGGACTGTGGAATATGAAAGGGCACCCAGTAGGGGCCTTTCCTGGGCTAGCACAGGGCAATCAGGTGGGGGCCAAGAGCCCAAGCGTGGCACCTGTCTGCCAGCCTAGTTGTGTTTGGAGAAGTATTCTTTGCTGTCATCCACGTTAGGCTTGATCGTGTCACTGCCTGGCTTCCAGCCAGCGGGACAGACTGTGGGAAGACACAAGAATGCACATGTGAGGCTACAGCCCCATATTCAAGGCAGGGCAGCAGTGAGAGGCAAAATGAGATCCTGAGTTGCAGAAGAAGAAGCCCAGAGCCAAGTGGTCCAGGCCCAAGACTACACCACATGTTGACAGAAGCCTCCAAGCCCAAATGCAGGATTTTGTGACTAACATATTTTTTAAATATGTTTTTTGATTTTGAGAGAGAGAAGGGAGAGAGAGAAACATCAACGTGACAGCAAAACATCAATTGGCTGCCTCCTGCACCCCCTGCACTAGGGATCAAGCCCGCAACCTGGGCATGCGCCCTGCCCAGGAATGGAACAGGCAACCTTTCAGTACACGGGACAATGCCCAACCAACGGAGCCATGTGGGCCAGAGTGTAGCTGATATTTTTATTTCGTTTTGGCTCCTTTAGCCCCATCTTTTTCCCTCAGTTCCACTCCTACCAGATTTAGGCTATGATCAAGATGTGCCCTCCACCCAAGAAGGTACTCTGATCCAACTATTTTTATTCAAGCCTACCTTGGCACAAACCTTCTCAAATACTTTCTCTATACATTTTTATTACCTCCCAGCTCCCCATCCTCGTATTGGGGTATCTCCCCACCAGGCTAGAAACTTCATGCAGACATGGCCCTGGGCTGAACCTTCTTTGGGGCCCTCACATGCATGTCACATATGTGATAAAGCAGGCAGTGAATGTCCATATGAGTGACAGAGAGGGGCTGTATATGTGCTTACGTGTGAACACACGTGAATGTGTGTCCACTCACCTTCCCCATGCTCATCTGTGTACTGGAAGGCCTGAACCAGCCGCAGAGCCTCATCCACGGAGCGGCCCACAGGCAAGTCATTGACAGTGATCTGGCGAAGTATACCCTTGCCATCGATGATAAAGAGGCCCCTGAAGATATAAGGGTTCACAGTGAAGAGCTTGTCACTCCCACTGGCTGGGCCAGGGGAGAGAGCACTATCTCCCTGGGAGCCACAGGGCCAAAGGCAGGGAGGGCATTGCCCAAAAGTGATCCCCTTACCCTCAGGATGGGGGTCCCCTGAGGACTCCACAGTACCTGTAGGCGATGCCCTCATCTTCCTTCAGCACGCCATAATCATGGGACAAACTTCTGGTTACATCAGCCAGCAGGGGGATGTTCAGGGGGCCCAAGCCTCCCTCCTTCCGAGGGGTGTTAATCCTGGGAGTAGGGGAGACAGAGCTGGGACCTCAGTATGCCTGGCAAAGCAGGGTACTCACCCTGTGGGCCTGGGTGTGATAAGGGTGCTGGAGTAGAGAGATAAGGGGCTTTGGAGCAAGGCCCTGGGAGTCCCACCCGCTCCACCCTGAAGTGGGTGCAGGGGCTGTTTCCAACAGCTGGGAAGACTAAGTTAATGTTCTCGTTCCAACACAGTGGCTTCACGTGTGCTGGTGGTCTCCAGCATCTTGGAGCAGAGTCCCCATCCTCCTCTCTAGCTGTGTCCTGGGGCCCAGCCCTCCACTCCCCAGAACTGGAGTTGCCACCTTCTTGAAATAGTTCTTGGGAGGGAGGCTGCTTTGCCCTAAATGAGATTAAGCCCGTGCAACTTCGCAGCAAGCAACTAGATTCCAAATGCTAATTACTGTCGTCATCACGAAGGTCTTGGGCGTCATTATTTCCATAATTTTCAAGATGGGAAAGGGAGGTGCAGAGGTTGAGCAATGGCCACTAGAACACACAGCTCGGACCCTGTAGAGGTTTACGCTTGGCTGCACCCTCCCTCCCTGCTGGACCCCGCTCGTACCAAGCCAGGTGGGTGAACTGCGAGTCTACAGAGACCCCCAGCACCTCGCAGCCCAGCTTGCGGAAATCCTCGGCATGCTCGCTGAAAGCGATGATCTCCGTGGGGCACACAAAAGTGAAGTCCAACGGGTAGAAAAAGAGGACCACGTATTTCCCTAGAGGGAGCGGCGATAGACGAGTGAGGACCCAGCGCTTCCCAGGCCGGGCCCTCGCCCCCACCCGGGCCTCTCCAAGCCGCCCTCACCTCTGTAGTCCGAAAGTTTCACCTCCTTGAAGGCGCCCTCCACCACGGCGGTGGCCTGGAAGTCCGGGGCGGGTTTTCCGATGTGCGCGTTGCCAGAGGCCATGACTGAAAGCTGAGAACCACCCCCCACACACGCCCGCCGGGTCAGTGCGCCTCCGAAGACCCTTTGTCCTCGCGTCCCAAGGTCACACTGCGTGCTGGGCCCGGTGACCGAGTCGGAGCGGCGAAGGCGGCGGCACTGCCCCGAACCCTCCTCGGTACCGGCTGTACGCAGCTTTTAGACCGCGGGAGACCCCTCCCTCCCGGCCAGGCAGCCAGAGCGGCCCAGCCGCAGCCGCCGTGCCTCCCATTAGCGTGTCGGCCTGAACGCGGTGGCGTGGGCTCACGGCCCCGGCAGGAACCCCCGCGAGCGGGGGGCCGGGAGCACGCCGAGCTCTGGCCTCGATTCCCCCAACGCACCCCAAGAACAAAGGCGGCCGCCACGGCAGGTGGAAAACAAAGGCTCAAGTGCTGAGGTCTGGAGAGGGCTGGAGAAGCTCCAAAGCGGGGGCTTCCCGCAGCCCGGTGCGCTCGAGGCGTCCCTACCTGAGTGGGGAAGAGTGGGACGCGCAGACCTGCAGACCCGCGGACTCGCGTTCTCGGCGCCAAGTAAGCGCAGGGTGGTGGAGCCTTATATGCGCAGCCGGAACCGTGACGCTCAGGGCGGGGTGTGGTGACGGGAGGAGCGGCGGGGTCCACTGCCACCGTAGGGGAGGAGGAGCGAAGCCCGCGGCGGAGCGCGGCTGGGGGAGGCGCGCAGCGCGGACCACGCCCCCTGAGCCCACCCGCTGGGGTAGCGCGGGCCCACGAGCGCGCCGGGAGCGGTTAGAGTCCGGCATGGCCCGGAGCCCAGCTGCGCTACTGCTGTCGCCTCTGATGTTCCTGCTGCTGGCGACCCCTGTCCAGGTGTCCTCCGACTACCATTACTTCGGCGAGAAGGGCGAAGGCGACACCTGGGAGCAGCTGCGGCTGCAGCAACAGGCGAAAGGTAACCGCAGGCCGCGGGTGTGACAGGGCAGAAAGGTGCCTCATTGCCCCACTTTGCCAGCTGGCTGCAAACAAACCCTCCTCTGTGGACTTCAGATCTCGGCCCAGCTCCGCGCTGGCGATGTCCCTTGGGCTGGTCACTTTTCTCTGAAGCTCAGTTTTCTCATCTGTAAATTGAAATAGAGACTGCCTTTAAGTAGCTTACACGGGGAGAGGCGGTGTGAGCAGGACCCAAGCAGACACATCCATAAACGCATGGATAGGTGGCCCTGGCCCCCGTAGCTCAGTGGTTAGAGCGTGGGCTCTGCACCAAAGGTCAAGGGTTCCATTCTCAGTCAAGGGCACTACCTGGGTTGCAGGTTCGATCCCCAGGCCCTGGTTGGGACACGTGCGGGAGGCAACCAATCAATGTGTCTCTCTCACACCGATGTTTCACCCTCTCTCTCCCTCCTTCCCTCCCTCCCATCCACTCTCTTTAAAAATCAATGGAAAAATTATCCTTGGGTGAGGATTAGCACAACAGTAACAACAACGAAAACACACATGGATAGGCAGTAAGGAGGGCAGAGACAGAAAGAAGGGGGCAGGTCAATTTCTGAAGTCTGAGAAGGCCTGACTGAAGATGGATAACCAATGTAGCTGGCATGACAAGAAAAGCAAAAAATGCAAAGATTTAGGGGGAAGAATGTTGCCAGGGAGTGGGGGAAAAAATACGCCAAAAGGCCTGATGGAATGTAACCAAAACCCAGATTCAGCTGCCTGGCACCACAAAAGCCAAACTCACAAGACAGATGCTGGTGAAAAAGGAAAGAGGTTGATTCACGTGTTGGCCACCTGAGAAGATAGGGGACTCTTGTCACAAAGCCCATCTCTGCATCTCAGTGCAGGTGGAGGTTTTTATAAGGAGGGAGAGGGAAAGCAAAATAAAGAGATCAAGGGAAGGGAGTTGAAAAGTTCTCTATGTGCAGACCAGCAGAGTCCATTCTGATAAAGAACCTTGAATCTGGTCAAGTGATGGTCTGTTGTGCATGATGTTGGTTTTTGTCATCCTGGTTTTACCTCAACCTGGTTTTACCATTGAAGGTCAGCAATTGTCCTAGAGCTGGGATGACTGAAGGATAGAGTCTGTATCTTCTGAAGTTAATTCCTAGGATTCTTGTACAAACATGCTGTTTATCTACAAGTTACATATTAGTCAAAGTTAGCATCTACAGAAACAATGTCAAAAGAATGGTGGGATGGGTTACAATTCCTCACTATTACAGGAAGATTGAAAGATGCTAGTGTTGTGTGATGGAGGCTTGGGGAGTTAGGGCCTGTCTCATAGAGAGGCTAGGGAGAAGTCAGTAAAAGAACCCTGTAAGGGGAGTGGTTAAGCACTCAGTAAGTCGTAGTTGTTTTAAAAGTGATCATACTCACTTTTAAATATATCTTTGTTGATTTCAGAGAGAGGAAAGGAGAGGGAGAGCGAGAGATAGAAACATCAATGATGAGAGAGTCATTGATGGAGCCTGCAACCCGAGCATGTGCCCTGATCAGGAATCGAACCCCGATTGCCTGGATCCCAGGTCAATGCTCAACCACTGAGCCACACCCGGCCGGGCTTTTTTTTTCTTTTCCATACTCATTGTTTTTGTTCCATGAGCTAGCACAGTGCCAGGGGCTTTAAGTATCTTTATTATGCTAATTATGTAATTTAATTTACCACCTGACAGACCTGCTGGTCAGGTGGAACTGTGCCAGATGGACCGGCTCATGATCACATCCCTGAAGATGAGAGTCAGCTTCTGAGGGTGGGCATGAAGGGTGTTGTAGCACAGCTCCAACTGGTAGAGGTGGGAAGTGTCAGTTCGCATCCCTCTGGGTCACTCACCAGATGTGTGAGCTTGGAAGGGTGGCTTGCTCTTTCTAGGTCTGTTTCCCCACTTAGGGCTAATGGGAAGACTAGATCATCTGTGGCAGTGAATCTGGCCCAGAGGCACAGTGCTGCAATCCTGAGCTGTTGCTGTTAGTGTCTTTAGCTTCCTCCCTTTCTAGAGGAGGGGCTGGAGGTAGGTGTGTCGTCCCCCCCCCCCACGCATAGACTTGACTCTCCCTCCCTAGACGTGGAGGACTCCATCCTTGGCCCGTGGGGAAAGTGGCACTGTCTTTGCGATCTGGGCAAGCAGAAGCGCAGCCGCGAGGTGCTGGGGACAGCACCGGGCCCGGTGTTCCTGGACCCCAAGAACCTGGTGCAGGTGCTGCCCTGTGGGCACCGGGATTGTTCATCCTGCAAGCCAGTCGACTGTGACTGGAGGCCCTGAGTCCGGGTGAGATACAGGCGCAGAGAAGGAGGGCAGGGGTGGGCTGGCAAGTCCCCAGGGTGGGCGGGAAGAGGGGAATAACGGTGTTGAGCGCAGACGAGGTGGGCACCGGGAAGGGAGAACCCGGGCCCTAAGTTGGGGCTTGAGGGGGGTGGGGGCTTGAGGAGAGCTGAGTCCGGAGATGTGAGCCCCGCTGATATCCGGGCAGAAAGGAAGAAAGATAGTGGGAGAAAACAGAGATAGAGGAGCCGTGACCCTGAGGAAGGGGCATTAACCTGGTGAAGGCCAGAGACCCACGGGCAGAGGACGTGAGCCCGCTGAGAGCAGGAAATTAGATGAGGGAGAGAAGGGCGGACCCTGATATAGAGGAGTCTCTTGAGGTCTTGGGGTCTCAGACCTCGTTTCGGAGGAAGGGGAGGCTTAGCCCAAATAAGATAGAGGGTAGGAGGAGTGGGGCAGAGATCGAAATGAGGTGCCGAGAGAGAAGTAGTTGGGGGACCCCAAGTCCAAAGGTCTGAGCCCAGTGGGATGGGGATACCTAGTCCAGGGTGCTTAGACTTTGTGGAATGACAAGTATCACGGGTGCAAATTGGCCTGAGTTCAGGTGGAGGACGGGAATTCTAGGAATGTAATGGTATTTCATTTTATAGGCCCTAACTGGGCCGGCCCTTCAAGGTCCGCCTTAGTTTCCTGTCTATTTCCCGCTTCTCCCACCAGCCCCGGCGGGCAAGGCTCCGGAGACCTGGGAACCGAGCTTCGAAAGCGACCTCTCGCACCCGGTTTCTCAAACTCAGAGCTCCACGGTCGGCCTCAGAAACTACAATTCCCAGGAAGACCCACGGCGGTGCCGTCGGCGCCGGCTGCGCAAACGTCAACGGCGGCAGAGCGTTGGGGGCGTGTCCTGCGCCCTGATTGGTCGCGACCAACAACCACTGAGGGGCCCGCGGAAAACCCGCGCAGAAACCTGCTCCTGCAGACCTCCTTCCTGCAGCTGGTGGTGGCGGCTGAGGCAGCATGGATCTCGGAGAGCTGGAGAGAGACAATACGGGCCGCTGTCGCCTGAACTCGCCTGTACCCGCAGTGTGTCGCAAGGAGCCGTGCGTCCTGGGCGTCGATGAAGCTGGCCGGGGCCCGGTGCTGGGTGCGCCCGCAGGGCTGGGGAGGGGGAGGAACGTGATAAGGGGGGTACAGATGCACTGGAATGGGACCCGGGATTGCACCGGTTTCGGTGTGAGGGGGATTGATAGTGGTGATAGCTATGGCATTGGTGATGGCACCGGAAAAAGTGATGATGATGATGGAATAAGGATGGCGGCTTTCATGGTCTCACTTGTTGGACCCCCGCTTCTCCAGGCCCCATGGTCTACGCCATTTGCTATTGCCCTCTGTCGAGACTGGCAGATCTGGAGGCCCTGAAAGTGGCAGGTGAGCCTTTGGTGTATGCCTGGGGAGGGGGTTTCTGGGCATGTGCGTGGGCGGATGTAAACTGGAGGGAAAGAGCAGGAATTGGGAGAACCAGCCACTCCCTTCTCTTCTAACCCTTCTCCCAGACTCAAAGACCCTGTCGGAGAGCGAGCGGGACAGGCTCTTTGCGAAAATGGAGGAAGATGGGGACTTTGTGGGCTGGGCACTGGACGTGCTGTCTCCAAACCTTATCTCTACCAGCATGCTTGGGCGGTGAGGGCTCACCAGGAGGGTCGGGGTCGGGGGAGCGGCCTGCCTGGGCTGGAAGGGATAGGTAGCTGGAATGGGGTTGACTGGGCTCTGTTCCCCACTGCAGGGTCAAATACAACCTGAACTCTTTGTCCCATGATACAGCCACTGGGCTGGTGCAGTATGCGTTGGACCAGGGTGTGAAAGTTGCTCAGGTGAGCTGTTGGGTTGCTCCATTTGATCACCTCAAGATGAAATGGGGGTATGATGCCGGGCTGGCGTGGCTCAGTGATTGAGCACTGACCTATGATCCAGGAGATCATGGTTCAATTCCGTGTCAGTGCACATTCCCAGATTGCAGGCTCCATCCCCAGTGGGGGGCATGCAGGAGGCAGCCGATCAATGGCTCTCTCATCATTGATGCTTCTAGCTCTCTCTCCTCCCTTCCTCTCTCTGAAATCAATAAAGACATATTTAAAAAAATAAAACAAAATGGGGGTATGAGTGCAGTGGGCATTTCAGCGTCAGGAATATTTGTTGCTGCTGTTGTCTGTCTCCTGCTTTTCCTACCCTAAATATGTGTCCCACTGAGGACCATGGTGGGGCCCCCAATTCCAGCCCCATATATCTCTATCCTAAAAACTCAGAACAAAGACAGAACAAATCCCACATCTGTCCACCTGTCCTAGCCCAGGGCACCCTCCTATCCTGGATGCCTGCCCCGTTCTCTTCCCTGGTTTCCCACCTCCAGCCCCCTCTCCTACAATCTGCTCCCAATACAGCAGCAGCAACAGTTATTTTTTCAAACTGTAAATCTCAACATTTAATTTTCTGATCGTAGTGGAAATTAAATCAGGAACATTCACAGTCAAGGGAAGGAGAATGAGATTAAGTTATCAGAGAAATAGAAATTGGCATGATATTGAGTCCTCTGAGGCAAAGAACCAGCTGTTTTGAGAGAATGAGATGGGCAAATACATTTGAGGTGGGAAATGGAACAAGGGAGGCCTTGCTGAGGAAGTGACTGAGGCCCAAAACTAGAAAGTGGAGCTGACGATGCAGTACTGGAGCAGACAAACAAGGTCCCTGCCCTCAGGTTCGTGCCCAAGTCAGGGAGATGGATGTGCAGCTGGTAAGCAAATAATAAAGGTGATTTCTGAGAATAATAACTGCAGTGGAGATCACTTTCCCTTTTACCTCCCTGACCTCTCTGCTCCAGCCATGGGGCCTCCCCACCTCAGGGCCTTTGCACTGGCTCTTTCCTCTGCCTAGAACAATTTCCAAGATCTCCATCCACAAGGCTCATTCATTCCTTCATCTCTTTCAGGACTTCATTCAAATGTCACCATCTCAGGGTGACTGTCCCTGAATTCCCCACATCCATTTAAAATGACAGCCTCGCCCTGCCGGGCGTGGCTCAGTGGTTGAGCGTTGACCTGGGATCCAGGCGATTGGGGTTCAATTCCCAGTCAGGGCACATGCCCGGGAATCAGTGACTCTCTCATCATTGATGTTTCTGTCTCTCTCTCTCCCTCTCCTTTCCTCTCTCTGAAATCAATAAAGATATATTTTAAATAAATAAATAAATAAAAATAAAATAAAATGACAGCCTCTTCCAGCTCCCCCCTATCCTTTATTATTTACCCTGTTTCTTGTCTGTGGCCCTCACCAGGGTGCCCCTCCATGAGAACATGAGTTTTTGTCTGGTGTGTTCACTGCCATGTTCCCACTATGAAGTGTACCTCATGGCATGCAGTAGGTGCTCAGTAAATGTAGACTGGATACAACTGGGTCAGAAAAAGGCTCTTTGGGAGGTGATGCTTGAGCTGAGACCCCTGAGAAAGATGCAGCCTGGGATGAGCCAAGAGAAGAGTGTTCCAGGCAGCAGGAATAGCAAGTGTAAAGGCTATGAGGCTGGATCATCTGCACAGTTTGTCTCAGTGTTTATTGAGTGAATACATTCCTGTCACCGCTGCAGGTATTTGTGGATACTGTGGGACTACCAGAAACATACCAGGAGCGGCTGCAGCAGCGCTTTCCTGGCATTGAGGTGACTGTCAAGGCCAAGGCAGATGCCCTCTACCCTGTGGTCAGCGCTGCCAGCATCTGTGCCAAGGTCAGCCCCTTGCTGCCCATGACTGGCTCCCAGTATCCCTCTGGGCAGGGGTCAGGTGTGGCTATCTCAAGGGAGGGAGATCTCAAGTGCCTGTCTTGCCCACAGGTGGCCCGAGACCAGGCCGTGAAGAACTGGCAGTTTGTGGAAAAACTACAGAACCTGGATACCGATTATGGCTCAGGCTACCCCAATGGTGAGCAGATGGTGGTAGGAGCTGTTTTGGAAGCTGCCCTGAGATAGTGATACTGGTGATAACTCTGACAAGGCAGCCCTGAGAGTGGTTCTGCTTATCCTGCTTCACAGTGGAACAGGCTGAGGCCCAGACTGGGGGCCGCTTGCTCACAGCAAGTGTGTGGCAGAGCTGGTTTCCAGCTGGCAGGTTCCTTTCTGCTCCTCCCTCTCTCTGCTCTCTGGAGCCCCAGTGAGATACTGAGACCCATGGTGGGTATCTATTTGTTAAGGGAAAGGTGGCAAAATGAGGGGCACCTGCGTATGTCCAGTGGCTCCAGCCTCAGCTTAAATCCATAGTTCTCTCTCCATGACGAGACTCAGTTTCCTTTTCTGAAGTAGAAGTGATTCTGTTCCCCCAACACACACAAGGGCAGATTTGAAGATTCAGTGGTTGGGTTCAAGGAACCCCTTGGTTCTTCTGAGGCCACGGAAGAGACTGGCAGGTGGGTGGGGCAACAGAGTCTGTGATTGGAACTTAGGTGAGGCCAAAGTGAGGAAACCAGGTCCAGGCCAAAAACAGTTTGGCCAATATTCAGTGCTTACTGAGTACCTGATACATGCTGTACAGGGCCAAGCCTTGGGGATATAGTTATGAGTAAGACAACCAAGGATTTCCCTGTCCCCACCGAACACATGGTCATGTGGGGGGAGACAGGCATTAACCTGATGGTTCCCAAATGCTGATTTAATGACTGTTGTCCTTATGGAGTAAAGGAAATGTCTCAGAGGCAATCTTCTTAAATAGTGCCTTGAGCAACTATTGGCCAGGTGAAGAGTCAGAGGAGAACTGCCTGTGCAAAGGTCCTTGAGGCAGGAAGATGTCTCAGACAGTGGGAGGTGCCTTAGATACTCAAGAGGAGGCCTGAGATAAGGTGGTAGGGCCTCAGATGACAGGCTGAGGAGCTGGGACTTTATGGCAGGGCTCAGGGGCTGTCACCATTCACTGTTGCCCACTTCACCCTTTCCCTAGATCCCAAGACGAAAGCATGGTTGAGGAAGCACGTGGAGCCCGTGTTTGGCTTTCCCCAGTTTGTCCGGTTCAGTTGGCGCACAGCCCAAAACATCCTGGAGAAGGAGGCAGAAGGCATTGTGTGGTGGGTGTCCCAGAGGTACTATGAAGAGGGAGGGAGGCTAAGGCTCAGCCCTGCCTGGAAGGCCCCCCCCCCGGCCCAGGTAATCAGTGTTACCACCTCTCACCCACAGGGAGGACTTGCCAACGGGGGATCAGGAGGGACTAGGGAGGATCACATCCTATTTCAACGAAAGCCCCCGAAACCGCCCCCATCTTCCCCACCGATACTTCCAGGAGCGCGGCCTAGAGTCAGCCACCACTCTCTAGGACCCAGCCTACACCCATTTTACCCTGAGTTTGTGATTAAAATTGCTTAAGGAAAGCCAAGCATGGGGGTTGTACTTTGGGGTGGAGGTGGATAGGGGTGTGTTCTGTGGCTGGACCCAGCTACTAACTTTTGCAAACTAAACAAGGTGGTAGGCACTGGTTGATTTATTTTATTTGTTTGTTTATTTACTTATTTATTTTTAAAATATTTTTATTTATAAGACTTTCTTTGAGCCAAAATGAGGACAGATGTCGGGGAGCAAGATCTCAAATGCTCCCTGATTTTATTTTAAAATACATATTTGTGTGATACAGAATTAGGAAGGAGCACATTGAGAAGCACCCTGCCCCAGCTCACTGGTGGGCTTACCTGGTATCTCAGTCTCTTTGGGCTGCAATAACAATATATCACAGACTAGGTGGCTTATTAACAACAGACATTTATTACAGTTCTGGAGGCTGGAAGTCCAAGGTCAGGGTATCAGCATGGTCATGTTCTGGTGAGGGCTGTCTTTTGGATTGCAAACTGCCAGCTTCTCACTGTGTCACCACATGGGGGACAGGGAAGGATCTCTATGGGGTCCCTTTTATAAGGGCACTAATTCCATTCTAGAGGGCTCCACACTCATGACCTAGTTAACTCCCAAATGTTCCACCTCTTAATACCATCATCTTTAGGGGTCAGGATTTCAACATAGGAATTTCAGGGGGTGGGGGACACAAACATTCAGATCATAGCAGGTGCCTCCTAGGTCCTTCCAGAGATAACCCATGTTACAAACATGTATGTACAGGTACATTCTTTCCCAAAGTTGTATTTTTTTCTTTCCTCTTTTTTTTTTTTAAATACAAATGGAAGCAAACTATACCCTAGACAGTGCACATTCTTCTTTGTGCCACATATATCTTGGAGGTAATTCCAAATGAATATCTAAAGACCTTCCTCATTTGCTTTAGAACTAAAGAGCCCTCTGTGGCATGACTGTCCTGTAGTTTGTTTAATGCCTATTAATAGACACTGAGTTATTGCTCAGCTTGTTTTTAAGCCTGTATAATAGGGAATGGTGGTGATGGGCCATGATTTCTCATGCGCAACTTTGTAGGATAAATTCCCAGAGGTGGGGTTGCTTGGTTAGAGAATCTATGTGTCTGTAATTTGGAGAAGAGATATTTTCAAATTGCCCTCCATGGAGGCTTGTATCTAATGGCACTCCCACCAGCAATGTAAGTGAGCACTGAGGGCAGGGAATGAACATGACCATTTCAGCAGTGCCTGGACACAGGAGGCATCCATTCTTGCTCTGTTGAACTAAAAGGGACCTTGCCCCTGTTTTCCAGGTGAGAATAAGGAGGAGGAGGATTAATAGTAGTGCTTACAACCCAAATCCTGAATCTGAGTCCAGTTCTTTGCTTTAGGGATTTGGGGGAATGAGGAGGAAGGAAGGCCGCTTCTTGTGTGTCAGGGAGCTTCTTGCTGGTTGCACACAGTGGGAGAACACACCTCCTGCCCTGGCCAGCCCTTCTGACCCCACCCCTCACCCCCCATTTCTGACACCTGAATATTCCAAGTTACAGGCCATTGTCATTTACACACTAGTGTGAATCAGTCCCTAATTCTAGGACCTGAGGATTAGAAGTGAGACATTACTACGGTAACTATCTGGTAACTATCTTTCCTACCCGTTTCCCCAAGAAGCTGCCGCATCAGTTCTAGTTGGTGACTATTTGGGGGGAAAGGTGAAAATGAGCTAGAGTTCAGTTGTTCTCTAATAATCTGGAGAGGAGTGAGTCTCTGGGGCTCCAGGGAGGAGGGACAGGGCTCTAGAAACTAGAAGGCAGAGAGGGAGAAAGGTGGAGCGCTGAGTGTCTAGAGAGGGCTCTGCAGGGGGGTGTGGGATAAAGGGACACCTCTCCCATCTAAGGCCAGGTGCTCTCTAGGGGCCGCTGCCACTTCCACTGCCACTCCCGCTGCCTGCAGCTTTCAGGATCCAGGTGTGAAGGTGGCGGGAGCGGAGGAAGGTGGTTTCCCGGGCCCTTCGACCCTGTCTGCGATTCGGAAGCACTGAGATGGACATGTTGAGGCAGTGACCAGCACCAGGAACTGCCACTGGCAGTGCATAGGCCAAAACCCAGCGGCAAAGGTTCACCCTGTCAGTGAAGGTCTGGGAGAAGAGGAGGTGGAATTAGGGCCCAAGTGGGTGAAGTGCAGACATCCTGGGGATGTGACCGTCTGGTGCAAGCAGAGGGTGATTTCTGGACCGTAGCTTTGGGAAGGGAAATGCCAGGAGTTCCATTGAGGGTAGAGGCCAGAGGGGCGGTCTTGGGGGGTGGGCAATTCTCGCCTCTGGGTCTTCCTGGGAGCCTGGGGGAGGGTCCACAGTGGGGGCAGGGACTTGGGGAGGGCCAGTGAGTAGTTTTTACTGGGTCCCAGGTGCTGGGGCCTTGAGGAAGGTGCTTGGGCCTCTGGGTCTTCAGGCTGTGGATGGGCCTAGAGCAGAGACAGTTCCTTGGGAAGGGCAAAATTGGACTCTCTGCCTTCAGGAGGCTACAGGCTTATGCACATGTATTCCAATGTGGAGGTTGAGCTGTAGAAGGGGGAACGATGGGAGTGGGGACTTTGGAATGCCAGTCTAGACTGGGTCCTACGCAGGTTAAGACAGCACATAGTAAGGGGAGGTTTCAGCCTCCTCCCCTTGCCGTCTGTCCCATGCTCACCTGCCCATAGATACTGCAGCCAGGGTTGCAGTCTCTCTTTTCTAGGAGTGGGAGCCAAGTCAGGCTGCAGGTGATATCACTTTTGCAGGTGGCAAACCTGGGGTTGGTGTGTGGAGAGAAGAAGGTGGGTAAAGGCTCTGCAACTGCATTCCAGTGGTATTCCTGCTCTCCAAGGATCAATCCTGGTCTATGTCCCTCCACCAGATTCAGGCCCTGCCTCCTAGTACCATACCCCTACAAACACCACCCTCCATATTTCACCTCACCCCATATTCTCTACACATATCCAAGGCTCTGTCACCACTGGCCGCATTCCTGCCCATCACAGACCATCTGCTCCAGGCCAGCCCCTTACATTCTCAACTCTTAGCTTCTGTTTTCAGTCAAGAGGCCCCGTCCCTTTATTTAAAAACTGGGTCCATGGGAGGCCAGCCTATGTACTGCCAATCTAAAAAGCCAGGCTCTCTACAGGCTCTGCCCCTTTCTGCTTCTCCTCAAAACACTAGGCTTCATGAACTTGGCTGCATTGGAGGTAGGCCATATCCCTTCAAACACTACGGCCTGCAAGCTGCAGATCCTGCCTTCTACCCCACCCAAAACATAGGCCATTCTTCCCATACCCCACCTCTCCTACCAGGTTTGGCAGAGCTCCGGGCAGAGCAGCTGTGTCTGGTGTATCCCCAGTAGCAGGAAGTGGAAGCGACTGCGAAGGGCAGCTTGGAGGTGTCCCAGGAAAGATTCACACCTGGACATCAGGAGAAACAGGCCCAGATGGTCAAGATGCAAGGGGGCTCTGGAGCAAAAAGCACAAGGGAACACTGAGGGGGGGGAAGTGCTGTACTTACCCAGGGCTAGGCTCCCTACAGCCCTCTGAGAGGATTCCAGGGTCCAGTGCCTCTGGTGTGTCCATCTCTGAGGGACAACAAACAGGACAATGAAGAAAGGAACTCCTTTTAGTTGGGGTCTTGGATCCTTGGGTAGGGTTGACCTCAATTATATAATTCTTCCCAAACATAAAACTTAAGACACTTTGCTTTGGGAGCAATGCATCTTCAAGTAACTAATCATTTATCACAATCAGCTAATTATTTTTATGTCCCTGGTAGTGGTATAAATTCTCAAATGCTTACATATGCCCATTTACAACACCTGTATGAAATAGGTCTATTATTTCTCCCACTTATTAGTGGCCCACATGAGGCCCAGTGACTTGCCCAGGGTCACACAAATCTCAGAAAGTCTGACTCTGTTATTTTTGTTGTTATTAATTCTCACCTGAGGATATTTTTTCCATTGCTTTTTCGGAGAAAGTGGGAGGGAGGGGAGGGGAGGGGAGAAACATCGATGTGAGAGAGACACACCAACTGGTTGCCTCCCACACTCATTCCAACCAGGGATGGGGAGTGAACCTACAAGCCAGGTACATGCCCTTCACCTGGAATTGAGCTCAAAACCCTTCAGTGTGCGGGCTGATGCAACCACTGAGCAACACCAGCCAGAGCCTATTATCTTTAACCACCATTCTTCATCAGTAGCCCAGGCTGCCTACCCTGGTCACCCCAAGTTCCTGTTATAAGGAAATTCTGTCATTGCTATGTTAGAGTGTGGGTTCTTGGGAGTTGGGGGTTAGGCAGGGCCTGGAGTGCTCACCTGCTAGGTGCAGCTGGCCTGTACCCAGATCTGCCAGCCTATGGTGTCTCTGGGACCTAACGGGCAGTGGACCGCTCCCTCCACAGGCTCCTAGCAGGATCCATGCCAGGGTCAGTTGCGGGGCCCAGGCCAGGCCCCTGGGTCGAGTACAGCCCCTGCATACCATGTCCACCTGAGAAGTCAGCTGGGTTATGGGGTGAGGTTTGGCTGTCCTTTTCTGGGAGCTTAGGGTGATACTTTTAAAAAATATATATATATTGATTTCAGAGAGGAAGGGAGAGGGGGAGAGAGATAGAAACATCAGTAATAAGAGAGTTGTCATTGATCAGCTGCCTCCTGCATGCTCCCAACTGGGGATTGAGCCCGCAACCCAGGTATGTGCCCTGACCGGGAATGAAACTGCAATCTCCTGGATCCTGGGCCAATGCTCAACCACTGAGCCACACCCGGCCAGGCAGGGTGATACTCTTGATGCACACTCAGGAGATGGTGTCAGGCAGAGCAGAGACTGGGCAGTTGAGGAGGCATTGGCCAAAGACCCTAAAATCCCAGGGGGCCAACAAGGCCTGCCTCTGACCCAGGACCCCCACATCAGGTTCATGTCCCCTTCATCATTTCAGGCCCAAGTGCTCCCCAGTTTGACCACGCTGCCCCACCCCCCTCATATCCAGCAGGACTTCCCACCCTTTCAAGTCTCGGGTAACCCCCTCCGTCCTCAGAACTAAGGGAACATCCCCAGCTCTTTCCATGTCCTCCTGTCCAGTAAGTCCTCCCTATTTTCTACCCAGTCTCCTCCCTCTCAATCCCCACTGGCCCCTCTCATGGTCACCTTCTCTCAACCTACAATCGGCTTAGGGGCTGTCACCTAGGGCTGGGCCTCTGGAGCCAAGCTTGGCTGTGGCAGGACTCGGGTTCTGCCTCTAGGGTCCAAAAACTCCCAGGTCAGGAAACTGGGAGCCTGTGGAGACAAGATGATTCCCTCCCCTCCTATGCCCCCTTGGGGCCACCTCTCACCTGTTAGCGGAACTGGGGTCTGAAGCGCTGCTGAGACACCTCAGGGTTAAGTCCAGGAAACGGTGGTACTAAAAGGGGCGTGGTTTGATGTAGGGGAGGTGTTTCCCACCGCCCCGCCCCCTGCTCCAGCTGACCAATGGCTAGAGAACCTGGGACTGGTGTATATACATACAACCTTGTCTTTGTATGTATATACACCAGTTAATGGTGTATATGTTGCGGTTGCAGCTTAAACTCTGGATCTGTATGGGTGGGGAGTATGTGTGTGTGTCGAATGAGGCTGTGCTTGTATAATGTGTGTGTTGTGTGTTGAATGTATGTGTGTTGTATGCAGTTTATATGTGTCTCTTGGTTGTGTGGTTGTGTATGTGTTCAAATTCTGGACTGTATGTATCCCAAGCCAAGTATGTCCAGTTGAGTAAGAATCATAATAAATGTAGGGGGGGAAAGAAATGTAGGGGAGGGGAGTGTCGGATCAGGTTAGAATGGGTGTCCTGTGAAAATGTTGGATCAGTGAGTGGATAAGGTCAGTGGATAAAGGTTGTTGATCATAAATGTTGACTATGAGTGAACAAAGGGATGTTGTCCTGTGTAGAAAGGGTGTGTCTACATCTGAAATACATATGTGTGTCCCTTTGTCATTTCTGTAAATGTGTGTCCCTTGAAAACATTTCCTCCATTCATTCAATAAACATTTATTGAGCATCTGCTCTGTCTCAGATTCGGGGGATGCAACAGTGACAAAGAAATGAAAATCTCAATCCTTATAGACCTGACATTTTAGTAGGAGAGCCTGATAAGAAAAACAGCGCTGCAGTTGGTATGTGTGTGTCCATGTGTTGTTTTGGGAGGATAATGTGTCTGTATGTTGGATGAGAGTTTGTGTGTAGCTGAGGTTCCTTTGGTTTTGGGACTACGTGTGTGTGCTTGTGTTTGTTGAGTGTATGTGTTGTTTGTGTGTGTTTGTTCTTGCTGAATGTATGTTTGCATTTTCTAAGTATGTGTTTGCAGTGTGTGAGTTTATGTGTATATGTGTTTGTGTGTGTCTTCTGAGTATGTGTTTGTATGTTTGCAGATTGTGTGTGGTTGTGGAGTGTTTATTTGCAGAGTGTGTAGATATGAGTATGTGAGGCTGTGTTTGCTAGGCATGTGTTGGTATATTATTGTTTGTGTGTGTGTTTGCAGAATATATATGTGTGCATGTGTATGCGCCTATGCTTGTAGAGCATGCATA
Organism: Miniopterus schreibersii; assembly: GCF_964146895.1. Lineage (NCBI taxonomy): Eukaryota > Metazoa > Chordata > Mammalia > Chiroptera > Miniopteridae > Miniopterus > Miniopterus schreibersii. Next base: position 71,786,134 of record NC_138105.1, on the reverse strand, counting down.
TGTGTTTCTGTGAGTGGTGGTCACTACTACAAATCTCTCTCTCTTTCTTCTCAGGCTAGTGCAGAGTTTTTGTCTGTTTTACTGACTGCTGTACTCCTAGATCCCAAAACACTAATTTGCACATAGTAAGTGCTCAATACGAGTTGAGTAAATGAACCAATTAGGAGGCACTGTCTCTGGGTCCCTCTGTGGGCATCCACTGATATCCTGGAGGTGTCAGCAACCAAGACCTAATGGGCCTAGCCTTCCCTGGCCCATCTTGGGGTATTCCAGGGCGCTCATAGGTCTGTGCCTTCCGCCAGCCATTCCTCTCCCCGACCTCAGCCCCCAACCCTGTGCGCAGATTTCAGCACCGTGGACAGGAGTGCCGCGCCAATATCAGCACCACGGATAGCTCCCAAGACTGCAGGCCTGGAAAAGGGGCGACAGGAGCGGAGTCCAGTCCTTGGACACAGGTGTATGAAGAATGGACTCAACAAGATGGCAACACAAACATGCCGACCAACAGAGACAGAGAAAAACAGACAGATAACTTGGGCAAAGGTGCAGAGATGAGACAATTGCCCAGGGAACACCCAGACCTAGACCTCTCTGTCTCCTTCTTTGACAAGCAGGTGTCGCTCCAGTTATGGGTCAGAACTATTGGGAAGAACCCTTCCCAACTTGTGTCCCAATGCCTAGACTTGGCACGGGAAGCTCTTCGATGTTTTCCATTCTCTGGGAAGCATGGTTGGTATGGCTTCAACTGTGGGAACACTCCAGAGGGGGGTTTGAAAATCGCTTCAGCTTCCCAACTTCCCAAAGACCAGCTAATCACTCCTATAAATACAACCTGGCTTGGCCTAGCTCCTTAATCCTGACGGTGAGGGAGGGGGTCACTACAGGGGCTGAAGAGTCTGTCTGGGAAAGGGGGGCAGTATATGGATGTAAATGTTTTTCTGAGGGACCATGTCCTGTGAGGATGGGTCTCCCTGTTGAAAATGTCACTCTAAAATGTCTCTCCTTGGAATGTGGGGGTCTCGTGGGTGGGGACAATTTCCCACAGATAATATGGCATTTAGGGGGTCTTTCATTAGGAGGTATCCTCACCAGGCTCCCCACATGAAATGTCTGTCACCCATGGAAATTTTTCTCTGCAGAAATGTTTCTTCCTGGCGGAGGGGGACTTTTGAGAGGAGGCCTTATCTCTCATAGACCATCTGTCTTAGGAATGATTTTCAGGGCGAGGGGAGAGTGACTGGAGAGGACTTCCCTGTGGAGACTGTGTCCCCCATGGGAATGTGTCTCCCTGAGAGGGTCCCTGGGGGACTCGCATAGAAAATATGTCTGTGAGGATGTCTCTCGAGGTATTTTTGGGGTTGGGGGGGACTACCCATGAAACTCGTGTCTCCATGAGCATGTCTGTCCCCTGGGATGTCTCCATATAGGGGCCTGTCGATAGCTTGGCCTCTCAGGTTATCTGGAGGCTCCATCTCCCCCAGCGCGGGGAACCTCGGCCAGCCGGCTGAAGCCCAGCTTGGGCGCCCAGACGTAATGACGGTGCCAGACCCGCCCCATTTCGCTCCGCCCTCGCCCCCCCCCCAGCCGCCGCCGCCGCCGCCGCCGCGGTCTCCGCGGCTTCTCACTCCCTCCCTCCTCCCGCCGCTGCCGCCGTCGCCTCCCTCCTCCCTCCCCCGGGCCGCAGCCGCCGCCGCCGCCGCCATGGACGACTCGGGCCTGATCCGCCGCCGGAGGCTGCAGGTAGGTGTGCCGCGGCTTGGGTGGAGAGGAAGGGGTCGGCGCCCTGGGGCGGGGCCCGGCTGGGGGCGGAAGAACTTGCACCAGGGTCCGCCCGGGTTCCCCCCTCACTTAGCCTTGGGTTGCTACCCGCAGGGAACGCGGTGGCCAAGCGTCCTGCCGCGCTGGGAACCCCGCCCCTCAGGCGCCGCCCGGGGAGCTGAAGGAGGGGGTGCAGCCGAGCGCACCACCTCGAGGATAGCCTGAGGGGCGCCTGGCCCACCGGAGGGGAAGGGGGCTGGGACTGAAGTCATAGCCCTGGAACTCTGCCAGGCTGGGGGCTTAGAGCAAAGTTATTGCCCCAGGGCTCCAGCCCCTCGGGGCCACCAGCACTACCGCAGTTGTAAACATGTTTGTGCGGCAGCCTCGCCCCTTACCACCCCAGGAGCCCCTTTTGGAGGTGTGGGGACCCCCTGCGACCTCCAGAGACCTGCCTGGCCACCAGGATTCTTCCCACTGACCTAATTGGACAGGCATCCAGACAGCCTCTCTCCTCTTTATTCCACTCCCCTCCACTACACCTCCCCCTATCCTCAAGTCCAGCGCAGCTTGTGGGTGGGCGGGAGCGATTTTTAGCTCCTAGCAGCCTTAGAAGATGCTGGTCTCCAGGCTGCGCAGGCGCAGGAGGCTTGAGTCCACTGCGCGGAGTGGGACACTGAGGATTGTTGTGGAGTGTTAGGCGGGGACAAATCCAGAAGTAAGGAACTCTCACTACCAAGGTGGGTGGGGATTGAGAAGCTGAAAATGGTCCTCTTCTCTTGCCTTTGGTGTGCACTTCTAAGGGTTAATACAAGGGTTTGGTGTTGCTCCCAAACTGACCTCAAAGGGAAAACTGATCAAAGCTTCACCCCAAGGCTTGCCTGGGGTCTGGTCCTTTTGAGCCTCATTGGAGCTCAGTCCTGTGCTAGATAAAACCTTACATGGACCCAGAACCAGGCTACATCTCTTGCTTGGAGCTTGGGGGGAAAAGGGTAGGATTCAAACCCTCATTCAGGGCCTTGTCCTTTTCTGGACTCCTGTAATCCACCATCCCTGAGGTTGGAGACCAAGGTGAGCTGATCAGTCACTGCAGCAGGAAAAATCGGGGTCAGACAGCAGGAAGGACTTTTCAGGCGTCTGGATGATGCTGGAGCCAGACCTATGTTGCAAAGCTATTTTGCTTTCAAACAGAGCCCAGATGGCCCCATCTAGGAGCCTTGGGCTCTTCAAGTCTTCCCTCCCCATTCCTGGGCTGACTTAGGAGAAAGGGTTCTGAAAAAAGGGAGGGAGCTGTGGCAAAGTCAGAGCGAGTGCTGAAGTAGCCAGACTGGGTACGCGCTGTCGGGTCTCCAGGAAAAAGGAGGAAAGGGGCGGTGCCTGCATGAGGTGTGTCTCCGCCCTCCTGGCCAGCGCCAATTCCCATTGGCTCAGCGCCACGCGGGATTTCTGTCTCCCGCAAGACCACACCCCCAGCCCAGGATCCTTCCACACACCCTTCAGTTCACCCGGAGGCATCCTCTAGTCCTACCTACTGGCGCCAGAGTCTTGCCCCTACCTCTTTCCTCTGGCAGGGTTAACCAGTTTGTTGCCTGGATACACCCTCACACTGGTGCAACCCCTTAGGTCCCACAACCTTTGAGCTCCCGAGGGTTCCCTGTTAGGATCGTATATATGGACAGCATCCGGGTTCGAATGCCCAGACGGCAACGCCGTCCATTAATCCTAGGGAGAAGCAGCATTTGCTTGGCAGAGCCGCTCTGCAGCCGGCGATGGATGTGACGTCTGTTTACACTGACGCCAAGGATCCAAATCCTCTACCGCACCAGTTTGCCACTTGTTCGACCTTAGAATGTCTAGGAGAGCTAGCGGCTGGGGCTAGGTTTGAGGACTTCTCTGGGAGGGGCTTAAAGGTTCCTCAGGGGCTCACCTTTGAAGGCTGAGTGTACCCGGGTCTGGAGTCCTAGGCTTCGTGGCCAGAAAATCCAGGTCTTGATTTCACTTGAGCCATTGCAGTCGTGCTGCCTGCCAGGCTGATACAAGATGCAGTTCATTCAAGCTGATCCTGCAAAGACAGGGGGAAAACCCGGTATGGATTTTAGGTCTCCGGAGGGCAGGACAGCTGCTGTGAACAGTGTGCCCTTTGACCCCAACCATATGTCTGTCCTCTATACAGGGGAGTAGGAAGTCCCTCTGGCCCATCTTTTGTCACACAGCATGTCCATCCACAATAATTCCTGTTCCTGTGACCACTATTGAGCACTAACTATGTGCTAGGCATCATACTGAGGTGCTAGGCACCTGCATCATCTTACAGAATTCTCTGCGAGGCACAACTATTGGAAGGTAATTTGCCAAGATTATAAGAGGCAAAACTGGGATTTGAACCCAGGGCTTTCTGCTTTCAGAGATCCCAAAGAGGATTAGTTTCCACCTGGTTGGAGTCCCCCCAAAAAGGACTTTTGAAATCATCACCCAAATCTTGCAGCTTTACCCAGTCCACTTTATTCACATCAGCCTGTGGACTCAGAACTGGCTGGAAGGTGACACTCCCTCTCCCTATTGCTCTAGGAAGAGAAGAGTTCAGACCTATGTAATTTCTGGTCCCTGTAGTGACTTCCTGTGTGCTTGGCAAACAGAACATGACCATCCTCTGAAGTGTACACATAAAGTTAATGGCTACCAATTACCACTGCTGTTATCAAAAAACACCACCTGATTCCCAATTTAAACCTCAATTTTGAGTCACCCTAACTATTCCCACCCCCCAACTATGTGGATCTGGCTTGGAGTGTGGAGGAGTTGTTCACTCACTCATTCATTCATTCATTCAACCTTTCATTCTTGAGCATACCAAATTCATTCCTGCCTCCATGCCTTTGCAGTTTCCTCTACCTTGAATGCTTTCTCCACAGATCCTCCCATGGCTGCTTCTTATTTACAGCAACCATTTAAAAGTCACCTCCCCAGAGCATCCCTCTTAGACCATCATGACCCCTCCTAGCCATTTCTCATCACATCACCTCGCTTAATTTTATTCATGGCACTCATTACTGTCTAAAATGATGTCATTCACTTCTACGTTGATCTTGTTTGCCTGCTTCCCTCTAAATGCTAGTCCCAAAAGTGCAGGAATTTTTGTCTCATTCAGTGCTGTGTCCCCCTTGCCTAGCACAGCACCTAGCACACATACAGTAGGTGCTCAAGAAATATTTTTCAAATAGACTCCTATTTCATTTGCACATACATACATTGAGATGCCAACTCAGGAATCCTCTATGGGGCCCTGTGCTGGTCTCTGAGGGTGGGAGGAGGAATCAACCTGGTACGCCCCCACCCCTAGTCCTCAGCATATGGCCAAGGGTGCAGGTGATGATGCTGATGAGGGGTTTGTGCCACCCAACTTCTGCTCCTACAGGGGGCTGAGAGAACTTGCAGGCCGCTGCTGCTGGCCCATACTGACCTCTATCCTTTTGCTCCTTTGCCTTCCAGAAGGATTTGCCCCTGCCCCGGAAAAGCAGCAGGTGAGCCTTGGGGAGAGATGAACTGGGCTGGACGCCCCTTCTGCGGCCGGGGTTGGGGTGCTAGGCGCGCGCGTGGGCGGGGCTTGGCGCGCTGGTGTCCAGCTGCGCCCCCTCCTGGCAGGCGGCAGCCGCACGGCCCTCCCCTCCCCCGCCCTCCTCTGCCCGCTGCGGCTCCAGCCTCCGCCCCGCGCACTTGCTCCCCGCGCCGCCGCTGCTGCCGCACCTGCCACCATGTCGCCACCGCCGGGTCATGTCTGACTCTCTCTGGACCGCGCTTTCTAATTTCTCGATGCCCTCCTTCCCTGGTGGCAGTATGTTCCGCCGCACCAAGAGGTAGACCCCCCATCCCTCCCTCAGACCTTGACCCGGCCCTCCCCCACCCAAGCCGCCCCTCCGGCTGCTTCCGCAGGGCGGGGCCCGGGATGCTGCACCCGGTCCAGCTGCGCCAGAGGTGCCCGCGCTGCGCCTTCCTGCCAGGGATGGGGCTGAATGGGGGGCAGTGTGGTGTTGAGGCTGGGGGGCACTCTGGAAAGGACCGCCGCGGGGGGAGGGGGAAGGGGCTGCTTCGGGTGGGGGAGATGCAGTGCCTTTGTCTGCTGGAGCTGTGGGCTCTGGCAGCTCAGAGTGAGTAAGGGAAGAAGGAGAGGATGGGGGCTTGGCACCTTCAGAACAATAGCCGAAGCCTGGCCGCCCCTCCACCCCTATGCCGCGTGCTCTGGCGGAGCTAGTATGCTCAGTCACTGCGGCAGCGGCGGCGGGGGAAGGGGGAGGAGGGGTGTTGAGGAGAATCGAGGGGCTGGGGGCTCCCTCCTCCAAAGCTTGGATCCTGAAGAGCAGAAAGAAGGGGGATACTTTTATCATAGTCCAAACTCCCCCGCAACACAGCCTCATAGGGAAAACAGTGACACACAGCGTCATATAGGACATGATGTCACACACACATATACACACAACAGCTCTAGTAGCCCAGATACACCATGGAGGCGCCACACATACCCAGCCACACAGTGGCCATAGGTCAGAGATCTGCACAGAGACACAGGGGCATCCCCAGCGTCACACGCTATCAAGTAAGCCCATGGGTACACTATTTTGTACACCCAATAAGATATTACCTGTATGGTGACACACACACGATTTTGCTACCGGAGATGCACACAGACACGTGTGGCAATGACATCCATGCATCCAGTGTTACAACACATGGCATCACCTAAGCACGTTGCATGCTATGTGACACGGATGCCAGAATAAACAAACACAGGACTCTTGCAGAGACACACACAATATCACACATTATCACATGCAGGACTCATACAGGGACTGTCACACATGGTGGCATGCTCAGACATGCCCAGTGTCACGCGGTGTTAAACTTACACACAGTAAATGCCATGCATGGACACTCATGGTGAATGTCACATGTAGACAAAAGGACAGTATCTCATACAGACTTTGCTGCATAAAGACAGACACACATGGAGCAGAAATCATACATTACTCATATGTTACAGCACACAGTGGCACGTCTAGTCATGCACCAGTGGCATTACACATTGTGTCATGTAGACACACAAAGGTACATGTTGTGTCGCCACACAAAGTAAACACAAGGACTGCCATATACGATGTGACACTAGGATGTGCCCAGTGCCGAACTCACACACTGGGTGCCACGTGTGAATACTCACAGCAAGTGTCGCACAGACCTAGGCACACAGACACTCGGTATCTCCAACAGTGTCACATAGACAACATGACTATCACTCTGTGACTGAAACTATGCCCCACATGGTCACACATGGTTCACACTGGAATTCTTTCGCATGCATGCCACATCTGCATCCCCTCCCATTCACAGTCCAGTATCCTCCTCTACTGCTTCCACCTCAGAGTAGTTTTCTGGGGACACTTCCCAGAATAGGAGGGCGGCTGGTTGGGCTCACAAACTCCCTGGGCTACGACCCGGCCCGGCCTCTTTGCCTCCCATTCCCTGCAGCTGCCGCACCAGTAACCGGAAAAGCCTCATCTTGACCAGCACTTCGCCCACGCTGCCGCGACCCCACTCCCCACTGCCTGGACATTTGGGTGAGACAGGTGGTGGGTGTGGACCAGACTGGGGGAGGCGTGGCCACAGGAGGGGTGGCCAGAGTCTGGACAGAGGAGAGCCTAGATTGGACAAGGGGCGTGGCCATCGCTGCGTGGGCGTTGTCAGTCCTCAGAGGGGTGGTAACTGGTGGGCGGAGCTAGATTGGTAAGGGGATGGGGCAGAATGAAGGATCCGTGCCTGTGGGGCTATGTCAGAGGATAGCTGAATAGGCCCGAACGAGCTGGGCTAACTCGGAAACCAAAGCATCTTCGAAAGGCGGGGCCACAGAGAAAGGGGCGTGGCCCGCTCACCCTTTGGGGCTAGACTAAAGAGGGAACGGCTGCTGCTTGCAACCTGCTTTGGGGATCAGGAAGTCAGATGGGATTGCCACCCAGCCCAGGCCTAAAGAACCCGTTTTCCCCCCACAGGTAGCAGTCCCCTGGATAGTCCCCGCAACTTCTCCCCCAACACCCCCGCCCACTTCTCGTTTGCTTCTTCCCGAAGGTGAGTCCTTGTCCGCTGGGCCCCAGAACCCTGGTCGGACTCTCCCCACCCACCGTCTGGGCTGCCATCTGTTCCCTTCCTAATTGGACCTGAGTCAGGACCTGAGGGATCCGCAGAGTGCCGCGGTGTCCCAGCGGCAACCAGCGCCCAGCCTTGGGGGCGGGGCCTGTGAGAGGGCGGGGCCGACGACCGGTGCTGAATCCCGGGAACCGGCGCGGCGGCCTTAGCTGACGGCAAAAGCGCCGAGTCTGTCTCGGGCCTGGCGCTCCTGGCCAGGCGTTTCCATAGCAACAGGACGGGAGACCGGAGATAAAATGAGCAGGCGCAGACTACGCGGTGCCCTTTGAGAAACTCTTGATTCCCATTGTGGGGGAGGGCGCCTAGTGCTATGCCTTGAGAGCCCCAGAGGAGGAATCTCAGGTTTCCCTCTAGGGAGGAGGTGTCTGCGCGTTTCTGGAGTGTCTCTGGACTAATTTTCTGGGGCCTTTGGCGAAATTGGCAGAGGCAGAGAGATTCCTTGAATGTTTTGGAGAGAAACTTCTGGGAGTCACCAGGGTGTTTGGATGGGTCTCCATTTCCTTTACTCATTCTAAAAGTGTTGTCCAAACACATGCTGTGTTCTGGGAGGTGAGCATAGGGGCGAATGACACCCTCTGTGTCCTCAGAGTTGAGTTGGGGTGGCAGGCCAGAGAACCAGGATCACTGCAAAGGCTGGTGAAGGCTGTGGTGTGGGAGTCACAGAGGACTGTGACGACAGAAGACAGCTCCCTGGGGAGAGTGGAGGAAGGACCCTCTTTTCTGTGGAATTCAGCTGAAAGCAATAGGGAACCAGAAAATGGCTCCAAGATTGGGCCTGATGCGGTCATCTGCATGGAGGGTGGGCCTGGGAGGCAGGCTGGCAGAGCAAAGGCAGTACCTGGAGGGAGGAATGAGGGAGGAGTCCAGTGTGTGGGAGTGTGTCCATGTGACTGTGCAGTCTGTGTGCCAGTGTGTGGGAGTGTAAGTTTGTGAGATTGTGAATGTGTGAAGCAGCCTGTGCCTACACATGTATCCATGGGGGATAGGCATCGGCATGTGAGTGTAAAAAGTGTGTGAGTATGAATGTGTGTGTACCTGTAGGGTTGTAAATGTGTGTGAATATGTGAGGGAGTATGCACCTCCCTGTGAATCTCCATGTGAGTATGTAATCTGTGTGGGAGTGTGAATGAGTGTGTGGCTGTATGAGAGTTTGAATGTGTGACTGAGTGTATGAGGGTGTCTGGAATATATGTGTGAATGTGAAAGTGTGGATAGAGTATGTGTGAGGGAGTGTGTGGCTGTGTGTGTATTAGAGTGCAAGTACTGGGTCTTTGCAAGTGTCTGTGTCAATATGTGATTGGATGTCTGTTTTTGCAAGTGCAGTTGTGTTAGAGTGGGAAAGTGTGATATTTGGGTCCATGTAGGGGTCATGTGTGAATGAATGTGTGTGACTGTCAGTCCATAAACTTGACCACACTAGTCACACTAACTCTAGTGGGTGTGGCAAGGAGAGTGGCTGTATCTGTGTGAAAGTGAGTGTACTGATGTGAGAGCCTGTGTCAGAGTGTGTGTGTGTGTGTGTGTGTGTGTGTGTGAAGACTCAATGGGTCTTCCTCTGAGAGCTTTCTCATGGGGAGTCCTCTGGGGTTGACTTTTGAGGCCCTCTGGGATGACTTCTTTGAGTGGGCTTTTCTGGTTCTCCTTGGGGTCCATGCTAGGGGCTAGTGTGGCCTAAGTATGGCAGGAGAGGATTATGGGAAGGAGCAGAGGAGAATGGTGCCTGACTGGAAGACTTCCTCTTTACCTCCTTGACTTGGAGGGCCTTCAGGAATCTCAGAGCACAGATATTCTCCCCAACCCCCTGCCCTGGCCATGGCCAGCGGCTTCTCTCACAACCTGAGAAGTGGAGGGGACTGGTGGGACCTGGTGGCCTCTGAGCACCTTGGCTGGATTCCAGGGCGGACGGACGGCGTTGGTCTCTGGCTTCGCTCCCTTCGTCTGGCTATGGCACCAACACACCCAGCTCCACTGTCTCGGTGAGTGTCGTAGGTAGGCAGGTGGGTGGGCAGGGGACCCTCCAACCTGAAGGCCCACACCCAGGCCAGCAGCTGGGCTGGTCTTATTGAGTGTTTTGGGTTTTTCTTGTCCTCCAAGAATGTCCCCTGTCCCTCTATTAGTGAGTTGCAGGTCCCAACTCCCACCCCCAACCCTGTTTTCTACCCTCAACATAACTTCTTGGGGAGCCTATACATCACTGACTTATTTTACAGATAATTACATTAAGCCACTTGCCAAGTGTCTACAGCTAGCCAGAGCCAGGCCTTAGAACCCATTTTCTCATCCACTGCAATACCCAAAGTCGCTCTGTCCATCTGCCCCTTTTCTACCTGTGTCTCTGGTTTGCTCATCCATCCATTGGTATGATGCTCAGCAAACATTTATCATGTGATTGTCATGTGATGGGTGGGCTCTACAAGCTGAGCAGGGTCCAAAGATTCACAAAGCCCTCATAGGGGGAGATAGGCCAGTAAGAGGGCATTTTCAAAGTGGGGGATTAGAATGCTGTGGGAGTAGCATAAGGGGAGGTGATAGCAGAGAGGAGGCAACTGACTTAGCTGGGGGAGAGTCAAGTAAGGCTTCTGGAAGAGTTGGTATTGAAGCCAAGACAAAGGTTCAGCAGGAACTTGGCAGATGGAAGAAGGGAGGGAAGGATGTTCAAGGAGAACATCAGAGAACTTGCCACATTGGGAAAGTTGAAAATAACCTTGTGAGGCTGGACTTTGGGTTGGAAGTAGAGGAGCTGAGGTGAGGCAGGCTGAGAGCCTGATTATACTGGGTCCTGTCAGCCAGGGTGACAGGGTGAAGTCATAGAAAGGCTTTTTTTTCTTTATATTAAACATTGACCTATGATCCAGGAGATCGAGATTCAAATCCTGGTCAGGGCACATGCCTGGGTTGCGGGCTCGATCCCCTGGGGGGGGGGTGTGTGTGTGCAGGAGGCAGCCAGTCAATGACGCTCTCATCATTGATGTTTCTATATCTCTCCCTCTCCCTTCCTCTCTCTGAAATCAATAAAGACATACTTTTAAAAAATAAAATAAATAAATTGTATTAAAATTTCAGTCTGAACTATTTGAAATAGTGCTTTTGTAGGTCATAGATTATGTGCATTTAAAAATTATTTTAGTAGATACTGATGGGGTAGGGAGTTTTAAGCAGGGGAGTGAGCGATGTAATGTTTAAAAAGAGCATTCTGCCTACAGAATCAAGTGTATGTCCTTGTGATTCTCCACTGATTTCTGTGGGTCTGTGTTTGCCCTGACTGCATGCCAGGCCCTGACGAGGGACCAAGTAGAGCCAATCCCTGCCCTTGAGCAGACAGTAATAACAAATAAATAATAAAGGTGTAATAAGTCAGGAAATAAATACAACCAGAAGAAACATGATAGGACAAGGATAGGAAGTGATAGGTGTGTGTTCAGAGGAGGCCTCCCTGACAGGTGACATTTAAGCAAAAATTTGAGGGAGGAGAAATAATCCATAGTAGATGTGCTCCAGGCAGAGGGAACAGTCACTGCAAAGGACCTGAGGCAGGAGTGTTCCTGCCTTGTTCAAGGTCAATCAAGAAAGTCATAGCTCTGTGGCTGGAGCAGAGCAAGTGAGGGGGAGAGTGGGCAGAGGTGATGGCAGAGAGACAGGGCCAGATGTTCATGCAGAACCTTGTGGACTGTGTGTGTGTGGGGGGGGGGGGGGGAACGTTGGTGTTCATCCTGAGTAAGGTGGGAGCCATGGAGGGTTTTGAACAGAGAAGGGATGTGACTTGACTCAGGTTTTAACAGGCTCTCTCTAGTTACATCCGTGCCTCTGTCACAGTTGTCCTTGTCTATCCAGGCCCCTCTGTCGTCAGGAGTCCCATCCTGGGCCCTGAGACCTCAGGATCATAATCGGGTCCTAATACCAGCCTTGCCAGTGGTCCATCCGCCCGGGGACCCCGAGCCCGGGGGACTCCGAGCCCAGGGTCCAGAGCTGTTGTGGGGGCCGCAGTAGCTCTGACCCTGGTTCTGTCCCTCCCCCCAGTCTTCCTGCTCCTCCCAGGAGCGCCTGCACCAGCTGCCCTACCAGCCCACCGTGGATGAGCTCCACTTCCTCTCCAAACACTTCGGCAGCACGGAGAGCATCACCGACGAGGATGGCGGCCGCCGCTCCCCCGCCGTGCGGCCCCGCTCGAGGAGCCTCAGGTGGGCCGGCGCCCCCCAACTCCAAGCTGGTGGTCTGGGGGCTTGTGCACTGCGAGCCCGCAGTCTCCGCGAATAGGCAGGGGACTGGACAGCGTGGGCTTCTCTCCCTGCAGCCCCGGGCGCTCCCCCTCCTCCTATGACAACGAGATCGTGATGATGAACCACGTCTACAAGGAGAGGTTCCCGAAGGTGCGGCGGGGTCGGGGGCGGCCGCGGGGAGGCTGGGCGGCCGGAGCCCTGCTCGCCTTAGCGCCGCGCGTCCCCTGGTGGCCGGCGTGCTCCGCGCAGGCCCCTGACAGCCGCAGCCTCTGGGCTAAGCCCCGCGCCGTCAACCCCGCCCCGCCCCGCCTCCATCCCGCCCGCAGGCCACCGCGCAGATGGAGGAGAAGCTGCAGGACTTCAGCCGAGCCTACGAACCTGACAGCGTGCTGCCGCTGGCCGACGGCGTGCTCAGCTTCATCCACCACCAGATCATCGAGCTGGCCCGGGACTGCCTGACCAAGTCCCGCGATGGCCTCATCACCACTGTCTACTTCTACGAATTGCAGGAGAACCTAGAGAAGCTGCTGCAGGATGTGAGTGAACAGGAAGGCCATTCCATCCCGGACTCTGCACCCCAAAATCAGGCCAATGCCTTCCTTCATCCCACACCCATTTAGGGGGCTCCTACTACGTTCCAGGCGCTGGTGGGGAGCTGAGGATTCAGGGGTGGAAGAGAAGGACATGGTCCTGATGGGGGAGGCAGGTATTTAACTTCCTGCAGGTCTTTATTCAAATGCCACCTTGTCAGGTTGGCCTTTTAGACCCCTCTATTTAAAATGTCAAACTCTGTTCATACACCACTGTCTCTTCAGAGTTTACCTTAGCACTTAGCACCATCCCTCAGAATGTGTTTTTTTATCTTATTTCTTGTCTCCCCTACTCCAATGTCAGTCCCACAAGTGGGTGGCGAGATACCCTTTTTGGTCACTGTTGTATTTTGAGTGCCCAGCACAGTGTATAGCACATAGTAGGTAGTCAATAAATGTTGATTAAATGAATGGATGAATAAATGAAAGTAAACAAGATAATGCCCCCATTCAATGATAATGCATAGTATTTTTTGAACACCTAGTGTGTGCTGGGCACTATGTGCTAGTTACATCTGTGCCTGTGTCACAGTTGGGAACAAAACAGTGAACAAAACTGCTTTCCTGGGGCTGATAGCCTACCATGGGAGATGGACAGGAACATGAAAACAAATAAATCAAGGAAGTCAATGATTTCAGCTGATGCTTAAGGCTATGAGGCAAATAGAATAGGGCAACCAGAAGGACTGTTAGGGCTCCCCTTGTAAGGTCCAGGAGGCCTCCCTGGAAGAGTGGCTTTGAAATTGAGAGAAGAATAATGAGGAGTTGGCAGCTATAAAAAGCTTGGGGGAATGTGTGTTGAGCAGGGTGAACAGTACATGCAAAGGCCCTGAGGCGAAGAGGCAGTCTAGGAAATCCCAGGAACACAGAAGCTAAGTGACTGTACTATCTTGAGAAGATGAAGTTGGATAAGGGCAGAAGGACCAGAATATGGGGCTCTAGGCTCCCAGCACTCTGCCCTGAAGGACAGCATGTTGGTATGATAATATACTTCGGCATCAAATCTGATTTGAGTTTGGATTCTGCCACTAGGTCCATGGGAATCGAGAGCACAGACTTCAAACAGCATAAGTTCACATCCAGCTTATCACTTATTTACTGCACAGCCTTTGCCAAGTCACTTAACCTCTCTGTGCCTTCTGCTATAAAAAGGGGTTTGTAAGGTCCAAGAGGCCTCCCTGGAAGAGGAGGCATCACTCATTCTTTAATGCCACAAATATTTATTAAGCACCTATTCTGGGGCCAGCGCTGGCCTAGAAACTGGAGAGTTCTTGCCCTAGGGGAGCTGACATTCCAGCAGGAAGAAACAGAAGATAAACGATAGGCATCAGGGCTGGGACTAGGATGAGGCAAATGATTAATTCCCCCCCTGAACATTAAACTAATTACTGAAAAAGTTGAAAAATAGGTATATTAAAACTTAACATTATTTTAGGCTATTTTATTTATTTAAAAAACCCAGAATTTGTTATATTTTTACTTTCCTGGTTTTAGTGGAAACAAACTTACCAATAATCATATTTTTATTAAAACCATTTATGATTTAAAAAGCACACATAGATTTTTCCTTTTTGCTTCAGGCTCCAACATACCTGTGCACAGCACTTGTTGGATCCTGTCCTTATTTAAATTTTCTTTTTGCTTGTCATGGATTTTTTGCATTCATTTTGATTTTTCAAATATTGTATTAAAGTGTTAGTGATCTTGAAGAGTGAAGTTTTTGGTGCTAAGGTGAGTACCTCGTCACCTCATCCTGATGGGCAGATAGATAAATTAATATATGACATGTTTGAAGGGTATTTATGTGCTATAAAAAAGGAGTAGGATAATGGTGATTGAGGGTGCTTCCAGGAGGTGGGGTGCAATTTTACATTGGGGGGGGAGATTAACTCCATCCAGTTGCCCTATTCTATTTGTTTCATAGCCTTAAGATCGCTGAAATCACTGACTTCTTAGATTTGTTTGTTTTCATGCTCCTGTCCATCTCCCATTCTAGGATAGCAGCCCCAGGAAGACAGGAATATTTCTCTGGTGTGTTCACTGCTGTGTTCCTAGTGCTGCTCAGTTATTATCTCCAGGAAGAGGTGACAACTGAGTGGCAACCCAAGGGAGAAGTAAGAAGCCACTCATGGATCCAAGAAGAGAGCCTGTCAGTCAGAGGGATTCTAACTCAGCTCAGATTATAGGGCTGTTTTGAACATAAATTGAATGAGTAAGGTTTTTAGACAGTGTCTGTTATAAAAATAGTGATCCTTATTTTTACCGTGAGGCCTGGGCCTCAATTTTCTCAACTATAAAATGGGACAGCAACAGTAGTGTGTAGTCAGTGGGGTTGGGAGAGGGGCCTGGCTGAGGCAGGGTACCTGTAAAATTTGCCATAATCCCACCTCCATGCACATTTTGTGTCCCCTTCCCAGGCTTATGAACGTTCTGAGAGCTTGGAGGTGGCCTTTGTCACTCAGCTGGTGAAGAAACTGCTCATTATCATCTCTCGCCCTGCGAGGCTGCTGGAATGCCTGGTGAGGGGACTGGGAGGGGGTGGAGGGCTGGTGGGGCACCCTCAGAGCCCACCGCAAGCCTTCCTCTGCCCTGCCTTAGGAATTCAACCCCGAGGAGTTCTACCACTTGCTAGAGGCAGCCGAGGGCCATGCCAAGGAGGGTCACCTTGTCAAGACAGATATCCCTCGTTATATCATACGCCAGCTGGGCCTCACCCGAGACCCTTTTCCAGGTGACAGCTGGTGGGCACAGGGGGGTGGAGGTGAACCCACGGGAGCCTAGCCTCCACTCACTCTCAGTCCCTTCCTAGACGTGGTGCATCTGGAGGAACAGGACAGTGGTGGCTCCAACACGCCAGAGCAGGACGACCTGTCTGAGGTAAGGCCAGGTGGCCCAGCAGTCAGCACTCTGGTTCTGGCCAGATAGGCAGGGGCTTACCTCCTGGCTCTCTGCCCTCAGGCTAGGTAGATCTTTTGGTCTCTGCTCTGAGCCTCAGTTTCCCCATCTGTCAAATGGGTTAATAACAGCGCTTCCTCCATGGGCCTTTTTCTTTTTATGGTAAAATATACATAACATAAAATGTATCACTTTAACCCCTTTTTTTTTTTTTTTAGTTTATCTTTATGGTTGAAAGTATTACAGGTGTCCCATTTTTTCCCCCCCAATTGACCCCCTCCACCTCACTCCCACCCCCTCCCCAGGCCTTCACCCCGTTATTGACTGTGCCCATGGGTTATGCATACATGCACATAACTTCTTTGGTTAATCTTTTCCCACCCTCCACCTCCTTCCCTCTTTCCTCTGAAATATGATCGTCTGTTGCATGCGCCAATGTCTCTGGGTCTATTTAGTTCTTCAGATTCTTTTGTTCATTAGCTTCTTCTTAAAGAAGACCCTTCAACATTTCCTGTAGTGCTGGTCTGGTGATGATGAACTCCTGTAGCTTTTCCTTGCCTGTGAAGCTCTTTATTTGACCTTCAATTCTAAATGATAGCTTCGCTAGATAGAGCAATCTTGGTTGTAGTTCCATGTTTTTCATCACTTTGAATATTTCTTGCCTCTCCCTTCTGGCCTGCAAAGTTTCTGTTGAGAAATCAGCTGACAGTCATGGGTGCTCCCTTGTAGGTAACTAACTGCTTTTCTCTTGCTGCTTTTAAGATTCTCTCTTTGTCTTTTACCTTTGGCATTTTAATTATGATGTGTCTTGCTGTGGGCCTCTTTGGGTTCCTCTTATTTGGGACCCTCTGTTTTTCCTGGACTTGTAAGTCTATTTCTTTCTCCAGGTAGGGGAAGTTTTCTGTCATTATTTTTTCAAATAGGTTTTCAATTCCTTGGTCTCTTTCTTCTTCTTCTGGTACCCCAATAATACAAATGTTGGGTCACTTGAAGTTGTCCCAGAGGCTCTTTATACTATCTTCATATTTCTACTTTAACCATTTTTAAATGAACAATTTTGTGTATTTAGTACATTTACAATCTTGTGCAGCCATCCTAGTCCTGGAAGATTTTCATCACTCCAAAAGGAAACTATACCCATTAGGCAGTTATTCCCCATATCCTTTCCCCCTGGTCCCTGGCAATCACTGACCTGCTTTCTGTCTCTATGGATTTGCTTGCTCTGAACATTTCATATACATGGAATCATTCCCTCTGTGGCCTTTTGTGTCTGACAAAGTGTTTTCAGGGTTCATTCATGTTGTAGCATGAATCAGTGCTTCATTCCTTTTTATGACCAAAATAATATTTCATTACATGGATATATCATATTTGTTTATCCATTGTCCACTGGTGGACACTTGGGTTGTTTCCATTTTTTGGCTATTGTGTGAATAGTGTGGCTATAAATATTTGTGTACAAGCATTTGAACAACTGTTTCAATTCTTTTAGGTATATACCTAGCAGTGGAAATTCTGGGTGATATGGTAATTCTATGTATAATTTACTGAGGAACCATGCATGGGGTTTTGAGTGAGTTGAGTGTCTCTCTGTGTTAAGAGGTCAGCATAGTAAAATTTGCAATAATCCCACTGCCAGGTCAGCGACACTTTGGAAGATGTTCCGCATGTCTAGTAGAAACTACCTGCCATAACGGCCATGCGTGTATTTCCTCTAAACTGTAGTGTTTTTCAAAAATTTGAAGCAAAATATAGAAATCAGATTTTTGCCTTAAATCTGGGGTTGGGCCTTCTTTTGAAAAAATCAGAAGTTCTAACAACACTATGGTGGAACCACTGGCACTGAGTGGGGGCTGCCCTTGATGTGGGGCACCTGCCCACAGTCACCCATGGCCCCTGCCTGACCTGTCTGGCCCCTGAAGGCATTTGAGCTTCTAACCTTTTTTTCCAATTTTGTCTATTAATTCACACACATATAAACACATACACATATCTTTCCTATATGTATGTAAATATATATATTTAAAAGAATCTCACTATACGTGCCATTTGTTTAATTTTTTGAATAGGTAATGGAATGACATCACTCAAAAGTCTAAAACTAAAAAGGTATTTATCTTTGATTGTTGTTTGTAGGATTCTACATAATTCCATTTAATCAAACTTGTTAATTGAGTGATTCGAATCTTCCATCTCCCTATTCTCTCTCTCTCTGTCTCTCTCTCTCTTTTTTTTTTTTTGGCCTGATTGATCTCATAGTTTCTGAGATATGTGTTAAATCCTTGTTTTGAGCTATTTCTCCCTGTAATTCTGTCATTTTTTGTGTCAGATATTTTTAGGCTATCTTCTTTTTTTAAAAATTATTATTCATGTATTTATTCCACAATCAAAATAAATCATAATTTAAAAGTCATAACATTTTTAAAAGGTAAAGGAGACTGTATCACAGCTGCATTAATAAACAGACATCGGTCTAAAATGCAATACCAAACAGGTGTTCTGTTCCCATGGTGGAATAAATACATAATAATTACACATAAAATTTCACTAAAGATCTCAGATGAGGCAAATAATCCTTTGAAACAAACTGTCCAATGAATAGAGGCATGCTGCCAGTAATGTCTATTAACATTTTACTGCAAGCTCGGAAAATCCCCAAGGTAACTACAAACTCAGACCCTTTGTTTCATGTGCTTGGCTTTAGCCTTTGCCTTCCTTCCTAAGACACATCCAAATCCAGAAAGGCTTCTGCATCCCATGCTCAAAAACACCACCATAAGTCCCCAAGGGCCTCAGCACAAACTGCCGTTAATAAGCCTTCATGCAGCCTTTATCCAGAACCTCCAGGGAAGTCAAGAGCCCAAACTCAAAGAACAGCAGCATTTCTTTGAACAATAGTTTTGATTGTCCAATGAGCTCTGACAGGCCATGTGCATTTCATAAACAAACAAAAATATTGTCTTACTATCTTTATTTTTTCTTGCAAAATGTTAAGTTGGCCATTCAAATAAAAAAATTTTTTTTACAGAAACAATAAAAATTCAAAGGGCTTATGCTCAAAAGGAAACCAGTCCTTCGCAGCCTAACTCATTTGTTTTTGGGCTGTGAAGAGGAAGATCAGGCAGTAAATGGTCACTCCCACTGTCATGCCATGGTGGTCTGGTAAAGCATTTGGTCAAGCAGGCTGCATTTTAGGTGGATGGGCACACCATCAGATTTCTGGAAAAATTTCTGCAGTTTGGGAACTTTGTTTTTCCAAGCATAATTATATGCAGTAAAATTGGAAGTTGATATGGCAAATATGAGAGGCGATACCACAGGCTTTAATCCCTCTGGGTTGTAGGTATCAGAAAGAAGCCCATGCTCCCACGAATTTCTGTGTGAAGCCACTAAACTTGTAGTACATGATGTCTTGTGTTCATCTATTCACAGCTGCTGCCTGTGAGACTGCCCCAAGGAAGGTTTAGGCTAATTCTTAGGAGCATATCAGTTCAATTTTTAATTTAAAAAATATATATATTTTTATTGATTTCAGAGAGAGGAAAGGAGAGGGAGAGAGAGAGAAACATCAATGATGAGAGAGAGTCATCGATCGGCTGCCCTCTGCACGCCCCCGACCGGGGATTGAGCCCGCAACCTGGCATGTGCCCCGACCGGGAATGGAACCCTGATCGCCTGGATCCCAGGTGGACACTCAACCGCTGAGCCACGCCCGGCCAGGCTCAGTTCAATTTTTAAAAAACGCTTTTATTGATTTGAGAGAGAGAGGCAGGGAGAGGGAGAGAGAGAAAAAAAACATTGATGTGAGAGAGAAACATCAATCGGTTGCCTCGAGCATGCACCCCGACTGGGGATCAAGCCTACAACCTGGGTATGTGCCCTGTCCAGGAATTGAACCAGTGACCTTTCAGTGCATGGGACGATGCTCAACCAACTGAGCCACACCGGCCAAAGCTCATTATTTTTTTAATCTCATAGATTTTTTTGGTAATGTATCTGTTAACAGTTTCTTTGTCCCTAAGAAAAAGAAAAATAATTTTCAAAAAAAAGTATACAGTGAAAAACCTTAGATCCACCCTTGTTGTTTACGGCTCTATGTCCACCCAAATATTATTAGTATATGTGTGCTGAGCACCCCCCAAATATGATTATATAGTTCTATTTTGCCACTTTTTTTTTTTAACACAAAACCGTACAGTACATATTATTACTTGCTTTTCCCCCCCACTTAATAAAATACTTGGGAGAACTTTCTGAATCAGTGTACTGATAGATTTCTCATTCTTTTTAACAGGGCACAATATTCCTTTATACAGATGCCCATTATGTGTTTATTTAACCAATTTCCTATAGATGATCATGTCAATTGTTTCTAATAATTGCAATGAGCAAGATATGTCATTCTCACATGTACAAGCCTATCTGTAGAATTATTTCAAAAATTAAATTGCTAGATCAAAGGGAATGAACATTTGTAATTCTACATATATACCCAAGTGCCTTCCATGGGATTGTACCAATTTATACTCCCAAAAGCAAGGTATAAAAGTGCCTGTTTTCCCACAGCTTTACCCACAGAGTGTGCCAATCTGCTAGGCAAAAAATGGTATCTTGGGTAGTTTTAATTTGCCCTTTTTTATTATATGTGAGGTTGAGCATCTTTTCATATGGTTAAGAGCTCTAAGTCTAGTTCACAGATGTTGCCTGTTTTTCTCTTCAATTGTTAGGCTTTTTGTTATTGGTTTCTGGGAGTTCTTTCTACGTTAGAGTGATTATTTTGTAGGCTTCTTTCCTAATGGAAAGAAGTTGGGCATATGGCTTCAGAGTCAGACAGTCTTGGGTTCAAGTCCTGATTTTGTTACTCCCTCGCTGTGGCACTTGGATGAAGGATACACACCCTCTGTGCCTCAGCTTCCCCATGGGTAAAATGGAATAACAAGAGTCTCAATCTTATGATGATGGTGGTGGTCTCCAACTTTCCCCTGCAGGGCCGCAGCAGCACCACCAAGGCTAAGAAACCGCCTGGAGAGAGTGACTTTGAGACCATCAAGCTCATAAGCAACGGTGCTTACGGGTGAGCCACCCGGGGCTCTGGAAGGGGGAGGGTAGTGGAGGCCGGGTGTCTCTGAGGTGATGGCTGGCCCTTACTCTCTCCCCCTGCAGTGCTGTCTACTTGGTGCGGCACCGGGACACGAGGCAGCGCTTTGCAATGAAAAAGATCAACAAGCAGAACCTGATCCTGCGCAACCAGATCCAGCAGGCCTTCGTGGAGCGCGATATCCTCACCTTTGCTGAGAACCCCTTTGTGGTCAGCATGTTCTGCTCCTTTGAGACCCGGCGCCACCTCTGCATGGTCATGGAATATGTGGAAGGTGTGGCTGCCTGCAGGGCTGTAGGGAAAATGGGGAGATTCACGCTGGTCAGGGCTGCTGGGTGGCCTGCCTGAGCCCCAGTCACCATATTGACTATCCACCTATTTATCCACCCAGTCATTGATCATCCATTCTGTCAGTTTATTTCTATCCAGCCATCTATTCGTTTATCTATCTGTTTCCATTTCATTCAATATAGATACCTCCATCCAATTATCCATCTATTCATCCATTCTTCCACCTATTCATTTGCTAATCCGTTTTTCCATCTATACATCTGTTTATCCATTATATGTCTATTTTTTTTCTTCTAATTAATAGACTTCATTTTTTAGAGCAGTTTTAGGTTTACAGAAAAAGTGATTGGAAAGTACATTGAGTTCCCACATACCCCTTTCCTCCAGTCTCCCCTATTATTTACATCTTGCATCAGTGTGGTACATTTGTTATAATTTATGAATGAATATTGATACATTATTAACTGAAGTCCATAGTTTATATGTTAGAGTTCATTCTGTGTTGCATATCTATTTTTCATTCATCCCTCTTTTTATATATCTAGCCATTCATTCATTCATCAACTTAATCACCCACCAACTTACCATCTATCCATCTACCAATACCTATTTATCTATTTATTAATTCATCATCCATCCATCCTTCCATTTATTATCTATTTTTATTTATTCATCCAAATCTCCATTCTAGCAGCCATCCCATCTAGCTGCCTTTATCCATTCATCTACAATTCATTCATCAGTTTACCCATCCATCTATTTACTGTCCATCTATTTATCTATCCAACCAACAGTGTATATATTTTTCATCTGTTTATCCATCCATTCATGCTTATAATTATCCAAATATTAATACAGCATTGCCCAAACACACACACACTATGGTTATTAGGATACATACATGCTCTCATGGGGCTACAACTCTGCCATCCCTAAGCCTCAGTCAACCATCCATTCATATCATTGTCTCCCTTATGCCACATGCTGTGCTATGTGCTGGTGGCACAGTGGGGGCCAGACAGACACACCTCTCCCCCACTGAGGTTATATTCTGGGTAGACAGACAATAAACAAGCAAAACAGGCCAAAGGTGATCAGGTCGTTTCATATAGCGAGGACAGTAATGAGGACTTTAAGGCTCAAGGAGGCCATAGGGCCGTAGGTGGGCAGGGGGCCTCTCTGAGGACTGCACTATACCTGGAAGAGGGAACCCCAAGCACAAAGTCTGTTAGGTGAAAAGGCATCTGGATTTTTTTTTTAAATATCTTTATTGATTTCAGAGAGAGGAAGGGAGTGGGAGAGAGATAGAAACATCAATGATGAGAGAGTTGTCATTGATCGGCTGCCTCCTGCACCCCCTGGACTGGGGATCGAGCTGGCAACCCCGGCATGTGCCCTGACCGGGAATCAAACCGTGATCTCCTGGGTCCTAGGTCGATGCTCAACCGCTGAGCCACGCCAGCCAGGCGGCATCTGGATTTTAAGGCAGCGATTTTCAACTGGTGTGCCACAAGAATTATTAAAACATGTAATACCTGACTAGTCAGTGGCACTGACCTCTTTTTTTCGCTTAGATTGTCGAGTAAAAAAATGACAATAGCCAGCACAGCAATAGCCATTTGGTGTGAATGAATCAAAATTTTACCTATTTTTATTTGTCAGACTGGCAAAAATATATATTTTTTGGTGTGCTGCAGAATTTTAGTTGTTAGTTTATGTGTGCCATGAGATGAAAAAGGTTGAAAATCACTGTTTTGAGGAGTAGCAAGGAGGAAAATGGAGCTGGAGTCAAGTGAGCAAGTGAGAAGGAGGGTGGGGTAGATGAGGGTGGAGAGGTAGGGAGGTTAAGCATGTAGGGCCTTGCAGACCCGGAATGGCATTGGATTTCATGCCAAACGCAACAGGCAGCCACCGGAGGGTTTTAAGCATAGTTGACATGGTCTGACTTATGTTTTAAGAATATTTATTTAGCTGTTGTGTGGACAGAAGAGGGAGATCAAGATGGAGGCAACTGCATAGGTTCAAGATCATGCAGAGGAGAGAAGTGGGCCGAACTGAGATCTCTTTGATGGGTTGAGCACACAGTAAGTGTGCATTCTTGGGGCCTCCTGAACATGGCCCAGCCTCAAAGTCTCATTTGGAAGTCAATCCAGCTTTGTTCTCAGTGTAAGTGTGTGTCATTATTACCTGGGGTTGTGGCCAGATGCAGATTCCTAGACTCCACTCTCAGAGAGTCTGATTCATCAGTTTTCTGTCTCAAACAAACAAACAAAAAAAGTAAGAAAGACATTTAGTAACTCATGTGAGGAAAACATCCATGTTGCTTTCAGAAATGGCTGTATCCAGATGCTGAAACCATGTCATCAGGAATCTCTCCATTTCTTGGCTCTGCTCTCCCTTATGTGGTCTTCCCTTTAGACAGGCCTTGATATAGTGAGGTTGCCATCCAGCAGATCCCATTTACATCCTGCTAGCTTAGCAATCTTCATGGGGGGAAAAAAGTAAAAAGTTGGAGAGCTGAGCAACTTGGGTTCGCTGCTGCACTTGGAAGGAAATCTGGACCTTGTAAGAAACAGGAGGAATGCATATTGGGGGAGCCTAAAATATGAATGCTGATCACAGTAAATCGGCTGGGGACCAGGAACCTACATTTGAAGGTCCCAGGCCCTCAAGATTCAGACTCCAGGAGATCAAGGGCAGTGTTCCCAGACTCAGCTGATAAGCAGGCAGCCTTTGGTACCCAGTAAACCTCACCTCCATCATCAACTCCCTTCATGATCCAACCTCTGCGTCTCAGATCAAACCGACTTTGGAGGATAGTTAAGAGGAGCCCTGGCCAGTGTGGCTCAGTTGGTTGGAGTGTCCTCCCATGCACTGAAAGGTCTCAGGTTTGATTCCCAGTCAGGGCACATACCTGGGTTGCAAGTTCTATCCCGGCCCTAGTCAGGGTATGCATGTGGGAGGCAGCCCCATCCGTGTTTCTCTCAGTCTCTCTTTCCCTCCCTCTCTCCCTTCCCTTTTCTCTAAAAAAAAAAAAAAAATCAAAAAAAAAAAAAATCAATGAGCCCTGGCTGATTTGGTTTAGTGGTTAGAGCATCAGCCCACAAACTGAAGAGTCCTGGGTTCGATTCTGTCCAAGGGCACGAACCTCTGTTGCAGTCTCGGCTCTGGTTGGGGTGCATACAGGAGGCAACCAATCCATGTGTCTTTCTCACATGGATGTTTTTCTCTTTCTCCCTTCCTTCCACTCTCTGAAAAACAATGGAAAAAATATCCTCAGGTCAGAATTTAAAAAAAAAATCAATGAATCTGTCCTCAGGTGAGGATTAAAAAATAAACAAAAATTTGAAAAATGAAAAAAGAGGACAAGAGGAGGAGCGTGGTAGAGGGCACTCCCTGTGTGACCTGGGGGGAATGCTGTCCCTCTCTGTGCCTCAGTTTTCCTTAGCTATAAAATAGGGGCAATGTGAGGCGAGGGTTTGGTGCTATGGTGCATGTTGAATGCACATCTCTGGGGCAGGAGTGCCTCTTTACATGGGCCTACTCCACACACAGGGGGGGACTGTGCCACCCTGCTGAAGAACATCGGGGCGCTGCCTGTGGAGATGGCCCGCATGTACTTTGCAGAGACTGTACTGGCACTTGAGTACTTACACAACTATGGCATTGTGCACCGTGACCTCAAGCCTGACAAGTGAGCCTTGACTTTTCCCATCACCCTCTCCCTGCCTCTGTGGGCACTGGCATGGGAAGACCAGGAGGGAGGTGAGCAGGCCGAGCCCCTGAGCCCCTGCTTCTGTTTTCAGCCTCCTCATCACCTCCATGGGCCACATCAAGCTCACGGATTTTGGCCTCTCCAAAATGGGGCTCATGAGCCTTACCACTAACTTGTATGAAGGCCACATCGAGAAGGATGCTCGGGAGTTCCTGGACAAACAGGTGTGTGTGCACGGGTGTGGGGATCACTGTGGAGGGTGTTATCCAGCAGGACTGCAGGGGGCGGGAGGGCGGTGAGGGCAGGGGGGAGTACAGCTCCCCCTTGAGGCCCCTCCTGTGGCCAGGGTGCAGGCTGATGGCCTGCCCCCAGGTGTGTGGGACCCCAGAATACATCGCACCCGAGGTCATCCTGCGCCAGGGCTATGGCAAGCCGGTGGACTGGTGGGCAATGGGCATCATTCTCTACGAGTTCCTGGTGGGCTGCGTGCCCTTCTTCGGAGACACGCCTGAAGAGCTATTTGGACAGGTCATCAGTGGTGCGTGCCTCCTTGGTGGGCAGGTGGGGGGCATGGGGACACTGGCAGACCCAGGGCCTTTTGGACTCCAAAAGTGACCCCCAGCCCTACCCTGTTCTGTAGATGATATCCTGTGGCCTGAGGGAGATGAAGCCCTGCCCACAGATGCCCAGCTCCTGATATCCAGCCTCCTGCAGACCAACCCCCTAGTCCGGCTTGGGGCAGGTAAGGGGTCTGCTGTAGGGCTAAGCGCCAAGTGCTGTGGCCCTGGGGTGGAAGACAGGGGTAGGTGGCTGGGTTCTTGAGCTGGCTATCAGCTGTCGATGGAATTCCCTCTCGGCCCCCAACCACCCCTTCCTTCCCAGGGGGTGCCTTTGAGGTGAAGCAGCACAGTTTCTTCCGAGACCTGGACTGGACAGGGCTGCTGAGGCAGAAGGCAGAGTTCATCCCCCACTTGGAGTCTGAGGATGACACCAGCTACTTCGACAGTGAGCTGGGAAAGGGGGTGGGATCTGGTGAGGTGGTCCCTTGGGCAAGGCCTGGGTTGGAGTCCAGCTGGATAGACCAGCTTCCCAGAGGAGAGGGATGGGGGTTGGGTGGCCTGGATTAGGGGCAGGACTCAGTCTGAGCAGTTGGTAGGAAAGGAGGTTGGGCCTGGACAGTGGTGAGTTCTGGAATTGGGCCTGGTCCTGGGATACTGGGCGGAGCTAGGGCCCAGAAGGAGGCGGGGTAGGGGCTGGGGCGAGGAGGAGTCAGGGTGGAGAGCGCCAAGTGTGAGGCCTGGGGGTGTGGCCTCTGGAGGCGGGGAGTAAACCGAGCCTCTGAGAGTTGGGCTGGAACCCAGCCTGGCAGCAGGGCCTGAATCAGATTCTAGATTGGGACAGGGGCATGGCGGGGCCTGCAGCCATGGCTTGACCCAGGACTCGGCTCCTGTAAGGGTGTGATCTGAGGAGTGGACCCGCGCCCTAGGTCACGGCCCACCCCCATTTCCAGCCCGCTCAGATAGGTATCACCACGTGAACTCCTATGATGAGGATGACACGACGGAGGAGGAGCCTGTGGAGATCCGCCAGTTTTCCTCCTGCTCCCCGCGCTTCAGCAAGGTGAGCCCTGGCTGGGTTAGGGGTGGGGCCAGACGCGGGGTGAGCTGGGGCGAGATCGGGAGGCGGGGCTTGGCCAGAGGGATGGGGGCGAGGGGGCAAGATCTTTGTTTCCCAGCAGGGTTGAGAAAGAAAATGGAAGTGGGCCTGAGTGTGTGGGTGGGTGGGTGGGGGTTAGAAAGCTTGGGGAATCAGACTCCCAGGCCCGAGGTCTCAGGCTGGGGAAGTTACTGAGGGGGCGGGACTCTGGAAATGATAGGGCCTGGGGGAGGCAGCGTGGGGGTGTACGGGAGGGCCTTTGGCATCGTGTGGAATCTAACAAGGCTGCACGGTTGTAATGAGGACTCACAGTGGGGCGGAGCTAGGTCTAGATGAGGCGGGGTCAGGACCGTGGGGTGGAGAGGATGAGAGGCAGGGTGTCTCGCTTTAAGGAGCAAGGTGAGCATGTAGCGGTGTCAGGGCTCAGCCTGGGGTACACATGACTGGGCATGACCTGGGAAGGTGGGGCAGGAAAGGGCAAATTCTTCAAGATATGGGCAGGGTCTGGAATAGGGCAGGGCCTAACTGTGTGGGGTGGGGTCTGAGCTGCAGAATTGTAGCCGGCTGGGGACTAGTCAGAGTTGGGCGGGGCCCAGCCTTGGGAGGGCGGAGTGAGTCCAGTAGCTGGAAACCTATTGGTTGGGAGCGGAGGCCGAGCCTGGAGCGGGACTTGCCGCGCACCACGACTCCCCCTCCCTTGCAGGTGTATAGCAGCATGGAGCAGCTGTCGCAGCATGAGCCCAAGACCCCCGTGGCGGCCGCGGGGGGCAGCAAGCGGGAGCCTAGCGCCAAGGGCCTAGAGGAGAAGGTGGCCGGCAAGCGGGAGGGCCTGGGCAGCCTGACCCTGCGCGAGAAGAGCTGGAGAGGGGGTTCCCCAGAGATGTGAGCAGGGGTAGGGCTAGGTTTGGGGAGCGGGGACGAAGGGGTGTGTCGCCCCTGACCACGCCCCCTTTCAGCAGCAAGCGCTTCTCGGCGTCTGAGGCCAGCTTCCTGGAGGGGGAGGCGAGTCCTCCCTTGGGCGCGCGCCGCCGGTTCTCGGCACTGCTGGAGCCCAGCCGCTTCAGCGCCCCCCAAGAGGATGAGGATGAGGCCCAGCTTCGCAGATCCCCCAGGCCCAGCTCTGACCCCCCAGGGTCGCTGGATGTACGGGTCCCCAAAGAGGCAGCTCAAGGGGATGGCACCACCAGCGCCGGGGACTCCGAAGCCAGTGAGTTTCCCCTCCCGCCGCCTTCCCTAGTTCCCAGTGGCCATATACTGAGCACTCAAGGAGCCTGGCACTGTTCATGTAAGATCCCATGTGCTGCACACACTCCAGTCTGGGTTCTCATCAACATGAGGAGCGCTATGCTTGGTCAGTCAACAAATGTATTTGAGCATTTCTCTACCAGGAGCTGTGCCAGGCACAGGTTACTCGCTCTCAGAAAACTCACATTCCACCAAGGGCGAGAAGTGGGAAAGCATTCCAGACAGAGTGAACACATGCAAGATGTCCCTGACCTTGGACTGGCTTCTAATTCGCCTGCTCTGTGGCAGCTGACCGACCCCGCCCAGGTGACCTTTGCCCACCTTCGAAGGATGGGGACCCATCAGGCCCAAGGGCCACCAATGACCTGGTTCTGCGCCGGGCTCGGCATCAGCAGCTGTCCGGGGACCCTGCAGTAGAGAAGCGGCCTTCTCGAACCGGGGGCAAAGTCATCAAGTCAGCCTCAGCAACTGCCTTGTCTGTCATGATTCCTGCAGGTGATGCTGGGCCCTACCTGGCAGGGAGGGGCTGCCCCCATTTATGCCAGGACAGGCCAATGAAGACACTGTATTTTTCCTATCCACAGTGATTGGCACTGGGGTGGACCAATGAGAGCTCTGAGACTTTGAGTAGGAAGTTGGGAGGAGCAGCTATAGGGAGACCTGTGACTGTTGGCCTTGACTTCTGACCATGGTTCTGTGTCTGCAGTGGACCCCCATGGAAGCTCACCCCTGGCCAGCCCCATGTCCCCACGATCTCTCTCCTCCAACCCATCCTCGAGGGACTCCTCACCCAGCCGGGACTACTCACCAGCTGTCAGTGGGCTCCGCTCCCCTATCACCATCCAACGCTCTGGCAAGAAGTATGGCTTCACGCTGCGAGCCATCCGTGTCTACATGGGTGACTCAGATGTCTACAGTGTCCATCACATTGTCTGGGTGAGTACGCATGGGTGGGATCTGTGTTCCAAGATGGGGGTTTGGGGGAGAGAAGCCCCCCTTTAACCCCCAAGGATGAGGGACAGTTCAATCTCTGGATCCAGGCAGCCTGGATGAGGTTCCTGTGACCTGCAGTGTTCTTCCCCCTCTGAGCTTCAGTTTCTTCCATTGTAAACTGGGAAGAATAATTACTATTTCATAAGGTGTTACGAGGATTACGGTACATGCAGAGCTAGGTGTGGGGCACATAAGTTTAGGGAGCTTCTTTGTTACTGATCCTGTTAACCCTGCACTGTGTGGTGCCCTGTCCCCAGCACGTGGAGGAGGGGGGCCCAGCCCAGGAGGCAGGGCTCTGTGCCGGGGACCTCATCACTCACGTGAACGGGGAGCCTGTTCACGGCATGGTGCATCCTGAGGTCGTGGAGCTGATCCTTAAGGTGAGTGCAAGGGAGGTAGCACACTGGGAAGAGGGGGGGAGTAGAGGTCCTGGGAGCTGGAGCTGCCTGAACAGCCTCCAGCAGGGCATTTGCCTCCCTTCTTCCCCCAGAGTGGCAACAAGGTGGCAGTGACCACAACACCCTTCGAAAATACCTCCATTCGCATCGGCCCTGCAAGGCGTAGCAGCTACAAGGCCAAAATGGCTCGGAGGAACAGGAGACCCTCTGCTAAAGAGGGCCAGGAGAGGTGGGTGGGGCCAAGTGTGGTGGGCATCGGGAACACTCCAGTTTTTGAACAGTAGGCAGGGTTAAGATGGGAGGGCTACAGGTGAGGACAGGAGAAAGAAGTGTGGGGACCACCGAGTAAAAAACGAAAACAAGAGGACAGAGAAGCAGGGTCTGGGAAAGTGGAAAGAACCAGGAAAGGAAGTTGTGCCAGGTTCCTGGGCTGGAAGAAGAGCATTGTGGTAGTGTCTTGGGCAGATGGGCAGGGCCAGTAGATCTGGGTTAGAGAGGGTGCAGTTCAGGAGGTGGTCTTGTCCTGTTGAATGTATTTAGTCGACTGGAATCCTATCTGGAATGAGCAAGCCAGGCAAGACTGGGTCAACTGAAATAATTTCCTCCCTTATAGGTAGGAGGAGCTAGGAGAGGTAGGTGGGGTCAGGAGAGTGTTGGTTTTGATCAGTGGGTTTGAGTGAGAGGACCCGGACAGTCAGGTGAACTTCTTCCCATCCTGATAGGCCGGTGGTAGCTGGAGTGAGGGGCTAGAGAGGTGGGAGGAGCCAGAAAAAGTTGGCTCTGCTTTGATGGATGTGTAGCTTGGACAGGTAATGGCCAGCAAAAAATGAGTGGGGCCTGAGGTGGGAGGAGTCAAGCGGACCCAAGTAGGAAGTGTTTTGTTTTTTTAAATGTTTTTATTGATTTGTGAGAGAGGAAGGGAGAGGAAGAGAGAGATAGAAACATCAACAATGAGAGAGGGTCATTGATCGGATGCTTCTTGTACGCCCCCTGCGGGGGATCGAGGCAGCAAACGGCATTTGCCCTGACCAGGAATTGAACCTCTGTCTCTTGGATAATAGGTTGATGCTCAACCACTGAGACACGCTGGCTAGGCAGGAAGTTCTTTTGGGTTTTGATAGGTTGATTGGAGCTGGAGCTGGAGAGGGAGGGGACAGAGGAGTGGGCGGTCCCACGGGCTGAAGTGGGAGGAGCCAGGAGTTCCGGTAGATGGCCCTCTCCTTGTTCTCCAGCAAGAAGCGCAGCTCCCTTTTCCGCAAGATCACGAAGCAGTCGAACTTGCTTCACACTAGCCGCTCTCTGTCGTCGCTGAACCGCTCGCTGTCATCTAGCGACAGCCTCCCGGGCTCACCCACCCACGGGCTCCCAGCGCGCTCACCCACCCACAGCTACCGCTCCACACCCGACTCTGCCTACCTAGGTAAGCTCTGGGCCTGCGCTGGGTGGCGGAGGTGGGTCCTGCCAGTGCAACACCCTGTCTTGCCCACCCGCAGGTGCCTCTTCCCAAAGCAGCTCACCCGCCTCGAGCACGCCAAACTCGCCAGCGTCGTCAGCATCCCACCACATCCGGCCCAGCACGCTGCACGGTCTGTCGCCAAAGCTGCATCGTCAGTACCGCTCTGCGCGCTGCAAGTCTGCCGGCAACATCCCGCTGTCGCCGCTGGCTCACACGCCTTCGCCCACGCAGGCATCACCACCACCACTGCCAGGCCACACGGTAGGGAGCTCGCACACAACACAGAGCTTCCCGGCCAAGCTGCACTCATCGCCGCCGGTTGTGCGCCCGCGCCCTAAGAGTGCGGAGCCCCCGCGCTCCCCGCTCCTCAAACGCGTGCAGTCAGCAGAGAAACTAGGAGCCTCGCTTGGCGCCGACAAAAAGGGCGCACTGCGCAAACACAGCCTCGAGGTGGGCCACCCGGATTTCCGCAAGGACTTCCATGGTGAGCTGGCGCTGCATAGCCTGGCTGAGTCTGATGGCGAGACGCCCCCTGTCGAGGGGCCTGGCGTGCCCCGGCAGGTCGCTGTTCGCCGCCTGGGCCGCCAGGAGTCGCCCCTCAGCCTGGGCGTGGACCCGCTGCTGCCCCAGGGCACCCCCAGGCCTGCGGGGAACTCAAGTAAAGAGGAGTCCCCTGGCGGTGCTGAGGCCTGCAACCAGACCCGCACGACAACTCCCGGGGGCCGGACCCTGGAGCGGGATACCAGCAGCACACGGCACCAGAGCGTGCAGACAGAGGATGGTGTGGGCGGGGCAGCTAGGGCCATAGCCAAGGCTGCACTGAGCCCTGTACAAGAACACGAGACAGGCCAGCGCAGCAGCTCTGGTGAGGTGGGCACGCCCCCAGTGCCCATTGTTGTAGAGCCCGAGAGGTCTGGGGCCAAGGTCGAGGTGCCTCAGCCTCTGGGTTCAGACTCTAAGGGGTTGCAGGGATCCATACCCCTGGCTCCTCCTGCACAAGAGGCCCTCCAAGGCCCTGAACGCTGGGTGCTAGAGACAGTGGAGGAGCGGACCATGACGAGCGGACCTCGCTCCAAGCCCACCTCCCCCAAGCTCTCCCCCGAAGCCCAGACCCGTTCTATAGCCCCTATGAAAAATGCATCAAGCAGCACAGGTCCTCCAGCCCCATCAACTCCCCTTCTTGTCCCGGCCACCAAGCCTGAGGTGGGGTTGGCTTCCAGGTACCCTGCTGAAGCTGTGTCCCCCTCAGGCCTGACCAAAAGGGCCCCCTGCCCCACGCCCCCTGGCCCATAGCCAACGGAATCGCTGGCCCTGCACTGTACAGCCGCCTGTATACATATGTACACATATAAATAAAGTGCGTCTGTGCTTCGTGAGCTTTCTGAGGTTTGCCCCTCCTCCCTGGCAAAGCAAGGTTTCAGCCCCCTTGCCTGTGTTCTTGTTCAGGGGAAGAACTCCAGTCCTGGTTACCATAGAGACAGGTCCATGAGTCTTATGTGGACCTTTCTTTGTGGTCTCACCTATGAGTCAGCTGCCCCCAGACCCTTAGGAAGCTGCAACACTGCTGAGTTCTAGAGCCCACCTGAAGACAAGGTTAACAGCCTCATCTACCAGTTTCCTTTTATTCCTCACAAATTCCAAGTCAAGTGTTGTGGTTCCTATTTTGCAGATGAGTAGACTCACAGGTTAAGGCACATAGTTAAGGTCATACAATAAGGAAGGGACTAAACTGGGATTTAAGCTGAAGTCCAAACTGGATCTTAAGCTTTAGCTCTTATGTGCTCTGCTGGGCTTTCAGGAGACAAGACACTGCTCTCCTATCACAGGGCTCCCAGGCCTTCACCAGAGGCTGGAAGGCCTTCCAGAGGGCAGACAACCGGGTACACAATATGCCCCCACCTCGGGACTCCTCTCCACAGTTCCGATTCATGTCACCCACACAGGCCCAGGGCCCTTCTGGGGCTACACACCACTTGGAGTGGTCATCTGTGGTATTGAAGGTGGGCCCAGCTGGCCCAGGGAAGGCTATCTGGGTCACATCCAGCACTTGCTGGGCCCCGGAGCAGTTGGAGGACAGGATGCCAGGAGTGTGTTGCCAGAACTGGACCTGCAGATTGCTGCCAAGGGCTTCCGCCAACCAGCCGGAGTACAGGTCTGAAGAGGATGGAAAGCGGGCATGGATAGCGTCAGGGTCTCTACTAGAGAATCCCTAGGCTACTGACCCTCTCTGAGCTCAGTTTCCTCAGTTGTCAATTCCTGGCAACCCAGGAAATAACATTAAGACTAACAGCTCTTACTAAACACTAATATGCATCACTTCATTCACAACAACCCTTTACAGTACCCCCATTTTTTCAGATGGGTAAATTGAGAGTCCAGTTAAATCATGTACCACACAACCAGAAACCAATGGTTGAACTCAGGTCTGTTGGTTGTCTACCCCTCATGTGTTTATGGCTCCCAAAGAGTTCTAGTTCCTACCTCCAACCTGCCTTCAGCCATGGACACACCTGACACCACCTCTGCAAACAGAGTTCAGCCAACAACCTCAGTGCTCACCATCTCCAAACTTTCCAAATTTGGCAAAGCTCTGGAAGATGGTCCCTGCCTTTGATGTGAGTGTTACACTGCTGTTCCAGGGTCTGTGGCGAACATGATGGCCGTTGACCACCTCTTCCAGGTCGGGTAATTTCTTGATGAAGATTCCTTCCAGTTTGTGGGCATACACATTGGGGTAGGTGTAGTTTAGCTGTCTGCCTGGAGGGCAAGGGGAGAAGAAAATGAAGGACTGTTCCGCGTTCTGGTCTGGAGATCAGGGAATCACCCTGCCTCCTTGTCCCCACTCACCAATCTTTGAGAATTGGTCGAACGGAAAAGAAACACAGAGCAGGGTCTGCCCATATTTGTGGGCATTAGGAGGCCAGCTGTACGCATCACTTGGAGGGAACCTGGGAACACTGTGGATCAGCCAGAAGCCCCCTTCTTTGTCCAGAAGCAGCACCCCTGAACCAAAAGACTGGATCAGGGGAACAGCTCAAGGCATCTCAACAAGCACATGTACAACCAGGAACATCCTCAGTTTGCAGGGAGCCTGGAGAAGGTATGGGCAGTGCATGGACCACTGCTGAACTCTTCCCGCACATTTATATAAGATGAGGAGCACTCCCTCTCCCCACACCCTGCAGGTCAGGAGTTAGCTGGGGAAAATGCATGAGGAAACCAGAGCCATGATCTCACTTATATGTGGAATCTAAAGAACTTAATAAAATGATTAACAGAATAGATTCAATGACATGGAAGCATAGATCAGACTGACAAATGTCAGAGGGATGGAGGAGGGCAGGTGGGTGGAGGGGGAGAGATTAACCAAAGAATTTATATGCATATATGCACAACCCAAGGACACGGACAATGGAGGGAAGAGGGACTGGAGAGGGGGAGGGGACGGGGTGGAATGGGTCATTGGGGAGAAAAAGGGACATCTGTAATATTTTAAACAAAAATAAAAAACAAAAACAAACAAAAAAACTAATACAAAAAACAAAAAAACACCAGAGCCCATCCCCAGCTCCCAATCTGGGCCTCACCCTTCGTGTGACCCCGGCTGGAAGAGTTCCGAGTCCCACTATTATTAGGCGGCTGGTCATTGTAAAGTAGGAAGGCGAGCTGGGGGAGATGGACGGGGAGACATGACGTTTTCCTCCAGGCGGGCCCCCCTCTAGAGTCCCGCCCCAGGTTCTGCCGGCACCCCTACTCTTCACCTGGCTGGTGTTGCCGTACAGCGGCAGCAAGCTGCGGCCTACGGCTCCCTCCAAGCTGTCGATGGACCCCGCACCGTCGCGCCAGCCCGCGGAGCCCTCATCCAAGTACTTATACCGCAGCCCGGTCGGAGCCCCAGCTCCGGGCCTGCTGTGGGCCGGCAGCTTGTAGACGACAAACCTGGAGGTTGGAAAATGGAAAGAAATGGAGGAAGGGGAAGAGAAGGAGCCCCAGGCTCCACCTAGGAATGCAGCAATCCGCGTCCTGTCCCAGGGCGGACGGTCGGCCCGCGCGCTCACCAGTCCACGGGCTGCCCCGAGTCCCCGTAGCAGGTCAGGGTCCCTGCAGGGACCCACAGCAACGCGGCCAGGAGCAGCGGGCTCAGCGAGGCCATGGGGCTGGACTCGAGGAATCTGTGTGGGGACCCCGGGGCGCAGGATCACGAGTTGGGCCGGGCTCGGTCCACGGCGACTTTCATTTCCCCAAACCCGCCAGGGAACCCGGGGCGGGACCTCTCGGGATGGAAACTCCGCCCCTGAGATGAGAAGCAGAGATTTGAAAAGGCGGTCGCGGGTCCTCTGGGGGCGGCGCTCTCTTTGGGCGGTAACTCCCCAAAGGTCCCATCCCACCCAGGCAGCCTGCGGTCGCCTCCTGCTTCGTTGGATGCGACTCTTGATAGGCTCCACCCCTGACTCGGCCCAGACCACGCCCTTCTGCGCCGAGAGGTTTCTCCCGTCGGGGCTTGCGACCCCTACTCCGGGCCAATCAGCGCTCGCGACCTTCCGCTAGGCCCCGCCTCCGTCTCTCTGGATTCGGGTTAATGCCAATCCGTTCTCCCACCGACCTAGCTCCTCCCTCTGCTTCTGGGTGAGACGCAAATTTGTTTTTTCCCCTTTCCAGCTTTACAGCCCGATGTCCAACTCTTGGGACTTTTGCTCTTTTAAGGGGAGTTTGCCCTCTCCCCTTTCATTCTGCATGTTTTCCCGGGCGCCCCCTGAGCTAGCAAGGGGTCACTTTGGATCATGGCATCGCGAAGGGTGCTGTGGCCTCTGAGGCCGGACTGAGGCCTCTTACTAGAGGGAGATGGTCCTCGCGAATGTCCCTGAGGTTCAAGGCGGGAGGCAAGGAGGATTGTAGCCTGATCTTGGGGTGGAGGAAGGAGGGGACGCAAGGCCTGCAGTACTGGAGGGGTGTCGCTGAGGTTTAGGAGATGAGTGTGAGAGTATGCCTCTCACCGCCCCGCCCCCCAAGTCACCTCTGGGGTTACAGTTTCCTCCCATCTTCCAGCACCCAAAACTCACAAAGTCAGGCCACAGCTGAAGCTTTATCTAGGAGGGGCATTGGTACCGGACCCATAACCATTCACAGCAGATGCCAGCCACTACGCGGAGCTTCAGAAGTTACAGTGTGAAGACCCCTTCTAGACCCAGGGTCTCTGAAAAGCCTCGTCCCATAACCCCTCCCGCTGTTCAGGGCTGCCTGTGAGCTGGTCTGAGTGTCCAGCTTTCTGAGGGTCGGTCTCTCCGAAGTGTTTGAGCGTCCATCTGAGTTCATTTATTTGAAGGTCTGTCTCTTTGGGTCTGCGTGACCCTAGGAAGTCTCTGGGTGGTTCCCTCCGGCTGAGGACATGTGAGAGCTTCCGTTGGAGGCTCCCCGGGGTCTGTCTATGGGCCAGTCCTTGATCTTTCTGGGGATCTGTGGGATGGAGTGTCCGGGTGAGGGTCCATCCGAGGGAAAACCACCCTGCATATATCTGCTCGTTCCATCCCCAGTCACCAGGAAGGTCCAAGTGCTGGGGGCGAGGCGGTAGGGGGGTGGCTCAAAGATGACGCTTCATGTGCAAAGCCAGGTGATCAGAGCGTGAAAAAGCGCGAGGGCAGAGCTGGCAGCGGAAGGGGCGCTGTCCGGTATGTTTCCTGTAGTGACGGGTCAGCTCGTCCGAGCGCGCAAACCGCCAGCCGCAGCCGTCCCATGTGCAGGCATATGGCTTCTCCCCTGGGAGGCGAGGAAACTGTGAGTGCCATTGCCTACTCCACTCCTACCCCGGGTCCACCACTGCATCTGGCCACACTCCTTTGCTTAGCCTTGACCAGGACTAGGGTGAGGCAAGTGAGGCGCTTAGAGTGCAAAATTTAAGGAGGCACTCACTCTCAGGGGAGTGCACCCAGGTTGGGCCCTCTGTGGCCCTGACCCTTCTTGTTCTGTACCTGCATCTGGAGCCAAGCTTGTTTTCATTTCCTGAGCCTAACACATATCCCCCTGCACTATTGGCCCATTTCCTGTGCCCTGCCTGGGTGTCCTAAAGTCGTCCTACCTTCATTCTTTGGCCCTGTTGCCTGTCGTACAGCCCCTTCCTCACTTCAGGGGACCCTCCAGCTGCTGTCCATCCTTGCCCCTGGCCTTGACTCTTAGAGTCCCGAAATCCACCTGGTGTTCCAGGTCCTGTCTGCAGTGATTACACTACCCCTCTACTACACCTGGCCCCACCCTCTATGCAGGCCCCTAAAGCAGCGATTTTCAACCGGTGTCCCCAAGAAATTTCAAAACATGCAATACCTGACTATTTAGTCAGGGGCACTGACCTCTTTTCCCTTAGGTTGTCAAGTTAAAAAAAAATGACAACAGCTAACACAACAATAGCCGTCCATCTGGGTGTGAGTATCCTGTCTTGAACCATAAATAATAGAGTTGCATCTTATTGGTCAAGTCGCATAATAAGGTTGGGTCTGATTGGTTAATTGTTGTTACCAGAAATCCTTATATACAAGTACAGGCGTCTGGTTTTTTAAAAAGTCACTTTGGAGCAAAAAGGGTAGGTAATTACTATTATTATTATTATTTATAAATCAATCAAAATTATACCTATTTGTCAGAGCTGCAAAAAAAGTAATTTTTTACGGTGTGCTGCAGAATTTTAGTAATTAGTTTATGTATACCAAGAGATGAAAAGGTTTGAAAATCGCTGCCCTGAAGGTCTCACTCTTCTTCCTCCCCACCTCTATTCCGCTGCCCCGCTTCACTGTTCGGCTCTGCGGCTCCTCGAGACCCGGTTTCTCTTGTGCCCACTCTCCTCCCCTGTTTTCCAGCTATTTCTCCTCACTCTCCTGGCACCACTCTGCATCTGGGCACGTGAAACTTACCCAGCATCTCCTCTCCTGAGCTCCAGACACGAACCCTACAGTATGGCTTCGCCTTCATGCAAACAACCTACTCTATATACTCCTGGCTTCCCGCCCCCGAGCCCCTGACTCCGCTTCCTGCTTGCCACAAACCTGAACCCTGGGTCTTTGGCGGGGTCCCTGGCTTGCCAAGCTCGCCCCCCGCCCCCTACACCACCCGCCAACCTTTCTGCTCCTCAGCCCGGACCCAGATCTTACCGGTCAGTTCCCAGAAACGTTGCTCAGGTTTTCCAGGTCTTCTCTCTGCCCCCACCCGCCTCCCACACCTCTATGTGTCCCCGAACCGTGATTCTGAGGGTCCAGGTCCGCTTCCAATTGCCTCTGTCGCGCCCCTTGCTCTGAGCCTGACTTTAGCCCCGCTGTCATTACGGGCCCGCCCCCTGGGCCGGCCTTAGCCTCTAGCCCCTCCCCTTGTCCTTCCTTTCGAGCTCCCCCGCGACTCTCCGTTCCCCAGGTTCCGCCTCCAGCCCCGCCTCCGAGTGGGAGCCGGAGCCCCGCTGCCTCACCTGTGTGCGTCCGGAGGTGCGCCTTCAGGTGCGAGCTCTTGGTGTAGCTCTTGCCGCAGCCCGGGTGCGTGCACGTGTGCGCTGCCTGCCTCTTGCGCGCCCACGAGCGCCGGCTGCGTTTGGATGGCACGGTCTCCGCGGTCCCTCTTGGGTCTCCTGCGGTTCCAAGTCCCGCACCCGCTGTTCCGGGTCCCAGACAATTCAAGAAGGAGGGGGGCGCGGCGGAGCTGGGTGCGGGAGCCGGGAGCCCGCGGAAGAGCTGGAAGTGCCCTTGGTACTGCGGGGCTGGGTACAATGCTGGGTACCCGGGTAGCAGCCCATAGGGGGCGCCGGGCGCCGCAGGCACTGAAAGCCCGTTCCGCGGAAAGTAGCTGCCGGAGGAGCCCGCACCCGGCCCCGGGTACACTGGCTGCAGCGGCAGCGCCTTGGGCTCGGGAGCGGGGACCAGGGCTGAGCTCACGAAGGCGTCGGGGGCTGGGGCTCGTGGGGCCGGGCGCGCCCAACCCTGGTGCTCATCGGGACCCAAGAGCCCAGCCACCAGCCCCGGGCCGCCCGCGTATGCTCCCAGGGTCTCGGGCTGCGGTGAGAATTGCGTTCCCGGACCTTCGTCCGGCGCCAGAGCGCAGGGCTGAGGCAGGCTGCTCGACTCTGGACCCGGCAGGTTGGTGAAGAAGAGATCCAGGTCCCAGGCAGTGGCCGGGTCCCTATCGTTGTCTTCTTCCTTCCCAGGCGCGTCCTCCGACTTTGGCCTCACGTGGGGGAGCTGCCGAGTCAGGTCCGGGGGACCCGGGCCCAAGTCCTGCACCTCCTCAAAGCGCCACCACTGCGGAGGGAGCCGGTAGCGCGGTCACCAGGGTACCCTGCCCAAAGACCGAGCGGGCCTGATGCCCTGATGGGGGCAGGCTGGCCAGAGGCTCCGGAAAGGAGTCTTGTTTGCTTGTCTGTGATGTCCCACTCCCTCACACTGCCCCCCCGCCCCAGCTTCAGGGACAGAGGTCGATAGGGTCTGGCTGGTGACAGGAGATAAGACTTACATTATCTGGAGCTGTACTTAGGCATGGGGGAAGGGGTGGCAGAGCCAAGAATGAAAGGGGTGGCAGCTTGCCTCAATTTCCCCCCAGAATCTCCCACTCCTTTCCAGTCCCCCTACAAGATTAATTCCCAAGATTAATTCTTGGATGTCCCTTAGACACCCTTGATCTTTCCTCCTGATCTTTCCTGGGGTTCTCTCACTGAGCCTAGACCCCCACAGTGTTCAGCTCTGAGCCACAGTTTTCTAAGACAGAAATAGGCTCTTAGACCACATTCAGACCCCTGGGTTGAGCTGAGGACCCCCAGCCCTGGCCAGGTCTCTGGATTCCAGGGCTAGATGCAGACCTGATCCCCAAGGTCTGTGACTGCAGCCCCGGACCCCAGCCAGCCACTTAGACCCTGCCTGGCCTCACCTTGAGGAAGTCTTCTTGTGTGTCTGGGAAGGGGCCTAGGGCAGTCAGCGTACTGATGGAAGGCAAGGTGGTGTCAGCTGCGGCCATGGCTGGCTTGTGCCCACCAAGAGCCTCAGGCCTCCTCTCCCTCTGTGGCCTCGTGGGCTCTGAGGCTCCGATGGCCCCTTGGAAGGCTCCTGTCTGCCCTCAGCTGATTGGCTGCAGCCCCTGATAAGGGTCAGGCAAGGCGGAGGGGGGGGGGGGTGTCACCATTTCTGGGGAACAGACCTTGCCTTGGCCTGTTTGGAGCAGAGCCTTAAAGACTGACCCTATATCCAAAGCCCAACCAAATGTTTGGGGGTTGGGGGTTCAGAGGTCTGGGGGTTCAGGTGTTGGATAAATTGAGGTACTGGCTCCCCAAAGAAGGAGAGACTTGGAGGCCTTCTTTCAGTTACCTACCTGGAGAGGGGGTAACAGGCAGAATGGGGATTCTGGGAAGGGGCTTCCAGATCCCCCTCTCCCTCAAATGGGGCCCTGAAGCCCTCCCCCTCCCCCCAGAACAGAAACAACCATGCTGATGGCGGGACTTGGCACAAGCTCCCTGCCAGGCCAAGCATTATCAGACATCCCAGACGTTGGAGGCTGCTATCAGGTGGGGGCCCAGAACAGCCAAAGCTCTGTCCCTGGCTAGTGGCAGAGCTAGAAGCTGGGGCTTCACATTAGCTTGGCTTGAAATTGCCTGGGTTATGAACTCTCAGGGTCTGAGCCCAGTGGCAGGAAGGGCCCCTGCTAATCAGCCCCCACTGTCTACCATGGATCCCCCAGGGGGTACTGCAGGGAGTGGGGCTGTGTGAAGGTTGAGGCTGGTGCCACTACAGCTGGGCCTGAGAAGTCAGCTTCCTCACCTGGATGGGTTGGAACCACTGGATCAGACCACAGGAAGTACCTGACCTGCTGGAGACCTGCACCAACCCTTGCCCTAGGCCTTGCTGCTGCCAGATTCCTGTCCCACATGGGGGCAGGATCCAAGGTGCTGCACCATGGATCTCCACTGTGGTGGCCTGGGAGCCTGGGTCAGGGGGAGGGGCAATATGGAGACACATCACAGACATGGTTCACACATACACACACGCGGTATGCAATTAATAGTGACACAAATTCCTGGTCACCTCAGCCACACTGACCATGTAGTTCCTGCACATATAATGGTCTGTGCATCACATAAACCAGGTAGTCAGGGAGACACAACCATATACTATTTGGGTACACAATGTTGTAGTCACACAGCCCCTCAGACATAGAATTCATAATCACAGACAGGTGCTCACATAATCACACACAATTACCCAATCACATGCAATCATACACTTACAGTGACATGATTTAGCTACAACTAAACAGACACACAGGGATTCCTGGATATGTTGTCACAAAACTATAGAAGATGCAGTCACACAATCCTGTGAAACACAGATGCAGCCTCAGACACAAAGGCATAAAACCCAGTTGTGTACAACCCTTCACACACAATGATGTAGTTATACACACAGCTAACATCAGACACAGATACAATCACACACAGTACCATATAAAATCTACAACCTTCCCTAGTCACATCACCTATCACTGTCACGGTATGTAATTATTTAGTCATAAAATTGTACAAATACCAATGTCCAACCATAGGGGGTGCACTTATTCAAACACAGACAACTGCACCAATGTGGAATGAAACACTCTAATAAGGAAAGACATGTGACCTTGCCCAGACATAGACACCATCAATCAGAGTTGGCGTGCCACAAATGCATCACACAAGACAAAAAATTATGTGCAAAAAGAGGGGTGGGGGTAAAAAGTAATGTAAAACCCAGTTCTTCAAACCAAGTAAGATGACTATAAGCAAAAAAAAAAAAAAAAAGGAATATATCAATTGTTGGCAAGGGTGTGGAGAAATTGGAACCCTAGCACACTGCTGGTCAGAATATTAAATGGTACAGCTACTGTGGGAAACTTCAAAATGTTAAATTTAGAGTTACCATAGGTTCCAGCAATTCCCCTTCTAGGTATATACCTCCGAACTGAAAACAGGGGCTCAGACACAGCAGCGCTATTCACAATCACCAAAAGATGGAAGCAACCCAAATATTCATTATCAGATGAGTAGATAAATAAAATGTGGTCCATTCATACAATAGAATATTATTCAGCCATAAAAGGGATGAAGTTATACATGTTACAATGTGAATGAACCTCTAAAAGAAGTGAAAGAAGCCAGTCACAAAAAGTTACATATTATATGATTCTATTTATATGAAATATCCAGAATAGGCAAACCCATAGAGACAGAAAGATTAGTGGTTGCCGGGAGTTAGAGGGGGGAGGGAATGGGAAGTGACTGCTAATGGGTACAAGGTTTCCTTTTGAGGTGATGGAAATGTTTTGACACTAGATAAAGGTGATGGTTGGGCAACACTGTGAATGTACTAACTAAATGCCACTGAATTGTACACTTTAAATGGCTCATTTTATGTTATATAAATTTTACTTCATTAAAACAAAATGGCTGGAATTAGAGTGGTTTTCTGGAGAGAAAAACAGTCTCTTTTAAGGAGAGATTTCCTTGGTTTAGGACAAGGCACTAAGCAGTCATGCTTGGCTCTGCAAGATGAGGCAACAGTAAGGGTCCAGAGAGAAAGAGGCATTTGGCTGGGAGATAAGGCCTCTGGGATGATGTGGCCAGTAGGGGTAAGGGACTTTGAAGGACAGTAAGGCCTGAGACTTGATTTGGGTTTCCACCTGGGCATAGAGAACTCCAGCACCCACAACAGCTCCAGGGCAGGGAGCTTTGGAAGGAAGGAAGGAGTAGAAAGAGAGAGGTCACTGGCTCCAGGAGGGAGGTGTCCAGAAAAATAAGAGCTATGCAGAATCCTAGATATTTCAGGATGGTGATGGACCGCCTACTGTGTAAGGAAGAAGATTCAAACCATTTTATTTTTATTTTAAGGGCAGTAAGAACACAGAAAGTGGGAGAATCCAGGGACACCCAGACCACAGCACCTGGGGACTTGCAGGACAGTGATCACATTCAGACACAATCCCACAGTTACTCTCATCACACTCAGCCACAGTGTGTGAGGTAGAGCATGCTACACACACTACGCTACCCAGAGTATGTATGTGGGAAGAAGTGTTCCTGGGTGGACAAGGGCCTGTCCTGGGAATTGGGAGGCCTGGATCCCAGTCCTGGTCCCTGCTCTGCATGTGGCCCACTGTGGCCTTGAGCAAATCTATTTTGCAATCTGGGCCTTACTTTCCCCAAATGGGAATGGGAGGGTCATGGTAGATGTGTTTTTCATATACAGATATGGTCAAGCATTATACACCCAGACAAATGCAAACTACATAAATGCTCTTAAAATCGACCTAGGTAAGTAAGCCACTCACTCAGGCATATGTCACAGTCAGGCACATAATCACACACAACTGCACATAAGCCAAAGCACACTGACATATATAGATACACAAAATCAAAGATATAAACAATATTTAGTCATAGTATCACAAAGATAACAGCCACACCTAGAGAGAAAACCACCAAAACACAGTCAGTCTGTGTTACAGACAATCACACAAATACAGGCTTACAATTACATAGACAAGAAACTACAAAGATATTCAACCACACAGATAGGACAGTCAC
Organism: Miniopterus schreibersii; assembly: GCF_964146895.1. Classification (NCBI taxonomy): domain Eukaryota; kingdom Metazoa; phylum Chordata; class Mammalia; order Chiroptera; family Miniopteridae; genus Miniopterus; species Miniopterus schreibersii. The sequence goes on along the minus strand of NC_138105.1, from coordinate 71,743,062 downwards.
AGACAGTAACACAACCACCCACAGTCAACAGTCCCAAATGTGACAGGCATAGTCAGTCCCACCCACATACATATACACAGTCACTTAGGCACATTGACACACATAGATGCACAGAATCATATAGCACAAGGAATAACACTGAGTCACATAGTCACGTGCAGCAGCACGTGCTTCCAGGGACAGAGTAGCAGACAGGTTGGTCTAAGATGGCCCATCAGGGCCCACCTCTTCCTCACACACACTGCACCCCATTAGAGGAGAACTCGAGGTCTGGACTTATTCTTCTCCTGTCTCAGTTTCCTCGTTTAACTCCTGAATCCCTTCGCACACGCCTCCTGTAACTGACCAACCAAGAGTGGGCCGAGCCCCCTCCTATGGCCAATCAGAATAGACATACAGCTGGCCAATCGGGTTGGTGGATTCGTGTGTGTGTGTGTGTGTGTGTGTGTGTGTGTGTGTGTGTGTGTGTGTGTGTGTGTGTGTGTGTGTGTGTGTGTGTGTGTGTGTGTGTGTGTGTGTGTGTGTGTGTCCCCTCTCCCTCCTTCTGCCCCTCATCCCCTTCCCTCTCTCTCGCCCACATTCTCTCCCTCTTTCTCTCCTCCCCCTGCTTTTCCTGCTTTGCTCCTTAAAGGGACTAACGTTCCTCCGGCTGTGTCCTTCGGCTTCCTCCGGTAAGCCAGCCATTGCCCTTTTAAAATGCAGACCGGTAAGGAGCTGGGTCTCAGGGTGAACCAATGAGAAGCCCCATTCGGCCTCCGCCCCTCCCACCCCCCTGCGAGAGGTCAAAAGCTTGCGTCAGTTGCTCCTTGGCCTGTGAGCCGAGCCGGGAGGCGCCTAGTTGAGACTGGTTTGTGGGGGCGCTAGGGGCCCGGCCTGCGGGTGGAAGCCGCTCCGCTCTGACATCCCCGCTTCTCCAGGTCGGTGGTGGTTGCTGCACTCGCCCGCCCGCTGCCCACATGGCCCTGAGAGGCGTCTCCGCGCGGCTGCTGAGCCGCCGACCCCTCCTGTGCTTCCAGCGCGCGTGGGGCTCGGCGGCGGCGTTGACCGGTCAGTGCTGGAGAGGGGGTGGGGTGGGGAGGGTGGAACTGGAGACTTGGGGACTTCTCCGGGGTGATTTTCTCGTCCTGTGTTTGCAGAGAAGGGCGGGAAGACACAGAAACGACCGGCCAAATGTAAGGACCCCTCGTCGCGCGTGCTTCCGAGGCCCTTGTCCTAATGTCTGTCTGCTCTGGGTGGGCTCCGTCCCAGAGTCGGAGGGCTGCCGGGGCAGGGAGACAGGGCCGGGGCTAGGGCCGGAGGCGCTGAGTCAGCAGTGAGTTTCCCGGAGAAAGGGCCCCTTGCCAGTCCTGTTTGCAGCCACATCCAACCTCGAGCCAGATAGGGGTGGAGGATTCAGGGAAAGGAGGGCGCGGCGGGCTGAGGGAGGTGTGGGCTGGGCTGAGTTGAGCCCCTGCTCCCTATCCCAGCCTTTCGTCCTGAGTTTGACTGGAGGGACCCGCTGGTGCTGGAGGAGCAGCTGACAGCTGATGAGATCCTCATCAGGGACACGTTTCGCACCTACTGCCAGGAGCGCCTGATGCCTCGCATCCTGCTGGCCAATCGCAACGAAGGTGCCCAGGCAGGCTAGTGGGCACCCTCCACCATACACTCTGCCTGCTCTAGCTAGGCCTCTGGGCACCTCTGTCCCTGGGGTGCGGTTTCCAGTGGGTTAGGGCTAAGACTGAACTTGGACATCTGTCCATTTGCAGTTTTTCACCGGGAGATCATCTCAGAGATGGGGGAGCTTGGTGTGCTGGGTCCCACTATCAAAGGTAAGGACCAGTTTCTTTCCACACTCTGCAGCCCCAACTGTGTGCTGGAAAGCCCCTTCCTTTCCCTGAGCCTATTTCCCAGTCTGTAAAGTGAGGCTGTTATCCCTCTGTCCAACTGTAGGAATGAAATGAATAAACCCTCAAGCTAGGGCCAGCTTGGTGCTCCCTCCTTGGGTGCCCCTATGTATCTCTGTCTCTTGGGCCTCAGGAGTCACTGTTCCCAGCTGGGCAGGCTTTCTTCCCCATTGCCCTATCTCCCCTCCCCACTCCTTAACCAGGGTATGGCTGTGCTGGAGCCTCATCTGTGGCTTATGGGCTCCTGGCCCGGGAACTGGAGCGGGTGGACAGCGGCTACAGGTCAACAATGAGTGTCCAGTCCTCCCTTGTCATGCACCCCATCTACGCTTATGGCAGTGAGGAGCAGCGGCAGAAATACCTGCCCCGGCTGGGTGAGTGGCTTCCCGTGGAGCCTGGTGGAAGCCTACCTTCTGTTCCCACTTCAAGGATAGCACCAATGGCCACCAGAACCCTCTGCCAGAGCCTGGGCTTCATCCCCACATCTAATCCTGACAGTCTTCTCATAGGTCTCTCTTGATTCTCTTTGGCCCTTTCTCACCACCATCATCTCTCTATCTCCCTCTTGATTTGCTGTCTTCCCCCATCCCAGCCCAAAGTTTGAAGTCTTAACTTCCTGACTGAGTCCAAGAGGTAACCTGGTAACCTTTCACTCTCATCTGTGGTCACTCTTGACTGCTCTGCCCTAGTCAGACTCAGCTACTTGGAACTCTAAGTGTACCACTGGGGCCCAGCAGGAATGGCTCAGCAGTTGAGCGTCATCCTATGATCCAGGAGATTGCAGTTCAATTCCCGGTCAGGGCACATGCCTGGGTTGCAGGCTCGGTTCCTGCTTGGTCTCCAGAAAGGAGGCATGCAGGAGGCAGTGGATCAATGACTTTCTCTCATCACTGATTTTCTTTTTTCTTTTCTTTTTTTTTTTTTTTTTTTTTAATATATCTTTATTGATTTCATAGAGAGGAAAGGAGAGGGATAGATAGAAACATCATTGATGAGAGTCATTGATCGGCTGCCTCCTGCATGCCCCCGACTGGGGATCGAGCCCGCAACCTGGGCATGTGCCCTAACTGGGAATCGAACCCAGATCGCCTGGATCCTGGGTCGACATTCAATCACTGAGCCACGCCCGGCCGGGCGAGAGAATTCTTTTTTTTCTTTAAAATACTACAGATGTCCCTTTTTATCCCTAATGACCCATTCCACCCCATCCCACCCCCGTCCCCAGTCCGTCTCCACACCATTGTTCATCATTGATTTTCTATCTCTCTCACTCCCTTCCTCTCTTTGAAATCAATAAAAAAATATTTTAAATAAATAAATGTACCACCGGGCCTTTTCACATCCTTTTCCTACTGCCAGGACTGCTCTTCCCCACACCTTTTCCTGTTTAGCTTTCACTGCCCTTCAAGATAGTTTAGGTGACTTTTTCCTGACTCCTGGGGGTCCCCTCCCCATCATGGCATTGTGACTATGACAGGGGGAGGAGGGACTTGTCCCTTTACCACCTGGAAGTGCTGTGAGGGCAGGGCCAGATCTGCCTTAGCCTGGCTCAGTGGAGAGGGTGACACTTTTCAGTTGAGGGTATAAATGAGAGACAGGCAGCCTCATGACCCTGTCTCATGCCTACAGCCAAAGGGGAGCTCCTGGGATGCTTTGGGCTCACAGAACCCAACCATGGGAGTGACCCTGGCAGCATGGAGACCAGAGCCCACCACAACCCATCCAGCAGGAGCTACACCCTCAATGGGGCCAAGACCTGGTGAGGGGCCTGGGTACCTCAGGTGGGTGGAGAGGGGCATGGGGCGGCAGCCAGACCCTCACTGCCTGTCCCATCCCCAGGATCACCAACTCGCCTGTGGCTGACCTGTTTGTAGTATGGGCTCGGTGTGAAGATAACTGCATTCGGGGCTTCCTGCTGGAGAAGGGGATGCGGGGCCTCTCGGCCCCCAAGATCGAGGGCAAGTTCTCCCTGAGGGCCTCGGCCACGGGTATGATTGTCATGGACGGTGTGGAGGTACCAGAGGAGAACGTGCTGCCCAATGCCTCTGGGCTGGCGGTGAGCAGAAGCCACCTTGGGAACTGGTATTGAGTCACATGATGATTCACCTTTCTTGGGCAGGCCCTGTGCTGGGGACCCAGCTGGGGACCACACAGACACAGTGCCTGTGCACTGTCCTTTTCTGGTGACTATCTTGCTCTTACTGGCTCTGCCCAGGACACATTGGGCTTAAACCAGCTTAATCCTTTGGAGCATGCACATCTTCCTGTCTCCTTATGTCAGCTCCTAGTCCTGAGCAGCCAATCGAGATCCTGGGCTGGGTAGAACTGTGCAAATCAGGGATGAGTAGGTACTGAGCAAGGCCTGCCATGCATTAGCTTTGGTGCCAGGGCTGTGTGTGATTTAAATGGCCTCCCTGAGTCCCCCCCTGTTTACACGGACTGTGTGTCTGGGTGTCTGAGAGGAGGGTGTCCCCCTGTTTCAGAGCTGAGTCTGCACAGACCCTCTCAGCTCTTTCCCAATGGGGCTGAGGCCCCCTCTCAATCCTACAGGGTCCCTTTGGCTGCCTAAACAATGCCCGGTATGGCATTGCCTGGGGTGCACTTGGAGCTGCTGAGTTCTGTTTGCATACAGCCCGGCAGTACACCCTGGACAGGTGAGTGGGGGCTGACCTTAGAGCTTCTGGCTGCATGGTGGGACTCAGGTTCCATCCTTTGCCCCACTGATGACTTCCTAGCCCCTGCCCACCAGACCTAAGTTCCCTGCTCTGTGAAATGGCCAGAGAAGTCCTTCTGAGCAGTGATGTGCTGAGTCAATGATAGGGCCAGGGCAAGCTAGGCAGGGGCTAAGGCAGCCTGGAAAGGCTTCCTGGGCCAGTGGGGCCCTGGGACGGGACTGGGGTTTGGGGTCCCCTCTTTAACTTACCCGGACCTTGCCTCCCTAGGATACAGTTTGGCGTCCCACTGGCCAGGAACCAGCTGATTCAGAAGAAGCTGGCAGATATGCTCACTGAGATCACATTGGGCCTTCATGCCTGCCTGCAGCTTGGCCACTTGAAGGATCAAGACAAGTAGGGGCTGCTTGTAGGGGGAAGCAGAGTGGGACAGCTGCGACAGAAGGACCTTGTGCTTCTCCTGGGCATGGTTGCTGGCCCTGAGGAGAAGAGTCCTTCCTGCCTGGTGGCCCTTGGGGTCCTGGTCCCTTTTCTCTCTCTTGACCTTGATGGGCAGGGGCCCACCCTGCTTGTCCTTCATTGGGAGCTTGGTGTCTGCTGCTTTCACTGTAACATGGGGAATTCTCCCCCTGGCCGGTTTGCGTAGGGTGTAGGGGTGCCTGGAGCAGGGTCAATTCTTTGTAATCAACAGTTGTTACACTTCTGTGCTGCTCACAGGGCCACCCCGGAAATGGTCTCCTTGCTGAAGAGGAACAACTGTGGGAAGGCCCTGGACATTGCCCGCCAGGCCCGAGACATGCTGGGGGGAAATGGGATTTCTGACGAGTATCATGTGATCCGGCATGCCATGAACCTGGAGGCCGTGAACACCTATGAAGGTGGGGGCTGAGTCCTTCATGGAATGGGGATGGTTATAGTGGCCTCACTGTCTGGGGAAGAGGGGCAGGGACAGCAGACCTGAGTCTTACTCCCAGCTGTCACCACTGGCAGCATGACCCGAGGCAGGTCCCCACCCTCTATCCCTCATCTGGGTGGCTCACACTGGGACCTAGGTAGGATATGAGGTGCTTTCTGCCCTTTTCTTCATCATGCTTGGAGAAGAGGTGTTCCCAAGCCTGTTAATGGCTTCCTTGGGCAGCCCCAAAGTGGGGCATGATGCCCAGTGAGCTGGTGATGCAAAGGAGAGTACACACAGGACACTCCATATTATGTTGAGAAAAAAAGAACCATTTGCACTGTGGTGTTTGCAGCTGGCAACTGGTTATGACACAAATGGGGCCCAGAACCCATTGCCTCATGGGAAAACAGATGCGGAAAAAAGTAGGGTTGAGTCCTTGAAGGTGTAGGAACTCCCTAGGCAGAGATGGTGAAATAGCTTCTGTGTACTATTCTGGATGAGACATTCCAGAAAATGCAAGAGGGAAGGGTGGAGGGATCCTACAGGTGTGGGAATGACCCTGAGGGTAAGAAAAGGGGATCTTCAGATGGTTTTATGAAGGAGAAGGGAAGGGTCAGGTGTGCACTTTAGAAAGTAACAAATCATTTTGTTACATATAAGAGAGGTAGTAATCTCTGCCTTCTGCCCCTGGAAGCTGAAGAAGAGCAAATAAGAGCACTAAGGCATGTAAAGTGTTATCCAGACTCAAGGGCATGGGTGGCAGTTTCAGGACAGGGTAGCTCATTAAGTGATGTTTGCTTTCCTATTCCTCCTGTGGATGAGAAAGGGCCTGATGTGTTTCCAGAACCCATCAGAGCTTTCTACTTCTGTGGAAAGGAAGCATGGCTGAGTTGAAAATCAAACGTTTAATGAACTGGGATGGGATGGAGTAAATTTACCACATGTTGGAGACACCAAATCTGTGCCCATGGTGGTGGCTGGACTCGCTGCCTTTGGGTCTGGCACAAGTTTTTTTCTCTTTTTTTTTTTTTCTTTTTGCCAAGATGTATTATAGAACTGTGAAAAACAATTTTCTCAGTGTAGCCAGAAAGGTGGCCTCTGAGCCTTCTCTTGGTGGCTATCAGTAAGAGGCAACTCTCTCAGAAGCTGTCAGCATTCGCCATCTTTATGGGTTTGTTCTTCTTCGAAAATAGTAGCCTGGGGAGGAAACATGAAGATTTACTTTAAAGGGAAGTTATGAGCTGTTAAGACTTCAAACTGACCTTGTATTTATCTTGTCCAGGTACTCACGACATTCACGCTTTGATCCTCGGAAGGGCAATCACAGGGATCCAGGCATTCACGGCCAGCAAGTGAATACACTTCACCTGGGAGCCTGGATGGTCCCGAACCCCTTCCCAGGAGGTTGCTGTGCTCTGAGCTTACTCAGGGAAGTGGCAGATGGAGCCAATTTTTATGGTGGGAGGTGAGAGACACTGATTTTTAAATTTTTTGAAGTCACTCAAATGTGCTCCTTAAAAAGAAGATGGGACTCTCTGTACCAAGTTTCTTAATCCAGTGGACCACACTTACCTTGGAACAGAAGCTTCTCTTGATGGGGAGCAGGGAGAAAAAAGAGTGACACAGAAGCAACCTCTGTGAGACCTGACCTGGTGTCTGACTAAGTAACCCTCCCCTCGAGTTCCCTGTGTGCCCTCTGACCCTCCTGTCTGAGGGATAAGTGCCTTATGCTGGACGTTGGGGCAGAATGAGGGGGAGAGAGAGAATAATACAGTCTGGGAGGAGGGCAATGGGGGGACAATGGGGGATATCTATAATACGATGAAAAATTAAAAACAAAAAAGAGTCTGCATGTCTGATCCTCAGTGTTGGGCCACATTTACTTGTAACCACCTGAATAGTCCTTTTAGTCACAGGGAAAATGAACATGTGTGGGGGCTGGGAGGTGCTCAGATGTAGTGGGGATTTCCCTGTGGGCCCCCCCCCCCCCCAGTGATCTGGCCCATGTCTGCATCTTTGGCTCTGCTGTAATAAGTAAACCTGGTTAGACACTGCTCAGGGCTGTGGGTGGACGGGACTTTGTCCTTTCTGTCACCACAGAGCTTGCCACACAGCAGTGGGAAATAACAGTGGGCTGGCTCCTCAGATCCAACACACCATGTTTATAGTAGAGCATGGAGCCACAAATGAGATGGCAGGAGCACCCATTTCTGTTGATATTTACTTTCATCTTAGCCCCTACAACTCTCCTCAGGCAGTGCCCCCCATGTGGGTTTAGTCATACCTCTGGCTGGACACACAGGTCTTTGTACACAGTCTCCACAGTGTGGCACACTTGTTTGAGCTCTGTTTCCAAATGGCTGATCTTTGCCATCTTCTGGGTGAACTCTTGGAGCTTTTCCTGAATGATCTTGTTGTGGTGATTATAAAGCTGATACATCCTCTCCTCTAGCTTCTCTGTCAGTTCTGAAACCTTTTAAAGAATAAGACGTATTCTTGGAAAAATCAAACCAGAAGCATCATAAGACATGTGTTTTAAGTGGTTCACTGATTTCTACAGTTTATCATTTAAAATGGTAAAAACAACTCCAGTGAGGACTGACATTGCCTATATTAAAATATTTTAAAGCAAGATTGCAAAATGATGTATACAGTATAGGTTCCATCAGGTTAGAAAGTAAGTACATAACAGAGACTACAAGAAAATATGCAACAAAGTAGCCTCTGGGTGGTGGGATCATAGGAATGTTTTTATATTTTTTCTGCTATGTTATATTTAATTTTCTATACTATGTATACTGGTAGGGATGGGAATGGGGCAAAAAAAGGTGGGGAAAAGTCAGCCTGTTATCAAGAGATGTCCCACTCATGGGATCCCATGTGCATTCTGAAGAAGCATCAGGGACAGTTGTTAACACTGGACCTGAACATAACAACAGGTTTTGTTAGACATAAGCCTTGGTCATGTTGAGGGATCCCTTCTCTCCCACCACAAGCCATTTGAATGCTGGAGGACAAATGGCTGTGTTAATGTAGGCTATGCCTCAACCCCCTACTCCAATAGCCATTAGTCTTGGTGTATAATAAGGGGGCTGGGCTCTAGGTGCAGACAGAACTCAGTCCCTCATTCTGGCTCTCTCATTCAGAAAAATTATTCCTAAACCTTACTTTTCCCATCTATAAAATGGGTTCATTCATTGCAGCACTATTGGAAGAGTAAAATGAAGTACCAAATGCAAATTGCCTGGCACCATGCTGGAAACATAACAGATACTCAGCAGTGGTTCATTCCCCCGCCCTTCACTTTTACATAAGGACTTTCCCCACCCCACGCACTGGGGCTTTGCTGTGTGTTGGGGGAAAATGTTCACCTTGGTCTTGAGGCTGTCCCTGAAGTTGGTCATGAGTGCATGGTCCTTCTGCCTGCTCTCGTTGATGTTTTCGATCAGCTCCTGGGCCCTTTTCTTCAGGATCTCAATGCTCGAGTCCAGAGAGGAAAAGTAGGGTCCTGACTTCCCTTCCAGCATCACTAGCTGGCGATTAGCACTGGAAGTGGCCATAGAGGGGCTAGAAACCTGACTTCTGAAAATATAGGAAACTGAGGTCAGCACCAAACTCCCCAGAGTGGCTGATCTGAATTAGCTCCATGGTGGGAGGAGAACCAGTGTTATATATCTTCTGTGGGTGATGCTTGGTTATTTCAAGCACACACCTGCCCTGAGGCAGGCATGGCATCCCCATTTTATAACTAAGAAAACAGACCCAAAGGCACACACTAAGTCTTCCCAAATTTCCAGAATAAGAAAATCTGCCTTACCCCGAAGCACATAATAATTTCATAACATCAACTTACTTTCAAATAAGCATCAATAATTCTATTTATAAATAGTATAGATGCATTCTTAGATGGATCTTCCTGTCACCAACCTGCTGTATCCCTTTCTAAACCTATTGGGGGATGTCTGCAGCCTGCAGTCCACCTGGGGTCTAGTGTACCTGCATGACTCTGCTACCACCAGATAAGGCAACCCAACAAGAATTAATTATGTTGCCTGGCCAGGCGTGGCTCAGCAGTTGAGCATTTACCTAGGATCCAGGAGATTGAGGTTTGATTCCCGGTTAGGGCACATGCCCAGGTTTCGGGCTCAATCCTCAGTAGGGGGAGTGCAGGAGACAGCCAATCAATGACGACTCTCTCATCACTGATATTTCAACTCTCTCCCTCTCCCTTCCTCTCTCTGAAATCAATATATGTTTAAAAACAAAACAAAAAACCCCCCATTAAATCAGGTGGTATAGGGGAGACAACTATAGATTGGAGCAAAGATCATAAAAATCTAGAAGGACTGCATACGGACCACTTTGTGATAGCTTATAAGTTTTCACTCTTCTTTAAAAACAAAATTGCAGTCCCACCGGGCGTGGCTCAGCAGTTGAGCATTGACCTAGGATCCAGGCGATTGGGGTTCGATTCCTGATCAGGGCGCATGCCCGGGTTGCGGGCTTGATCCCCAGTTGGGGGCGTGCAGGAGGCAGCTGATCAATGACTCATCATTGATGTTTCTATCTCTCTCCCTCTCCCTTCCTCTCTCTGAAATCAAGAAAGACATTTAAAAAGAAATAAAAATAAAAAACAAAATTGCAGGTAATACATTATTAATGAGGTGTATGAAAAAAAAAAGTTGCAGTCTAACCAGCAGACTTATTAGTGTTTAAAATTAAGATAAAATGTTTAAGCCCTGGCCTGTGTGGCTCAGTTGGTTGGACGTCAGCTATACATGGAAAGGTTGTTGGTTTGATTCCGTCAGGGCTCATTCCTGGTTTGCAGGCTCAATCCCTGGTATGTGGTGTGCAGGAGGCAGCCAAGAGGCAGCAGATCCATGTTTCACTCTCATATCAATGTTTCTCATTCTCTATCCCTCTCCCTTTCTCTCTCTCTAAAAATCATTTTAAAATCTTTTTTTAAAAAACGATAAAATGTTCAAGGTAAGCTTTATTTATTTATTTGTTTATTTATTTATTTACTTATTATGTATTTTGCTATTTCTCTGCTTTACCTGTCAGCACTTTCTATCTGCCAGGCACCTTGTCACTGCATCCTAACGACTACGCTTTGGGATCTGTCTGTTCATCACCTTTACCTCATAGTTCAGGACACAGGCTCAGCCTGGTCACTTTCTCAGGATTACTAGCCAGTCTGTGGTAGAGCTGGGTGTGGCACCCAGCTGTCCAAACTCACAACCCATGTCCTGCTTCCTCCTGGGTCCTCAGTTTCCCTCTTGTTCTCTGAGGTCTTCCCAATTCTGAGACTTGGAGGTGCCAGCCACCACAGAGGGGCTCCTGAACACACCAGTTCACATACAACTATAAAATTGACCATCACTAGAAGCCAGTCACTGCTTACTTAGGAACACACATTTTGATTTTCTGATGCTTTCTTCACAAAACTATTTTTCTTGACTTTTTTCTGAGAGCCTGAGCTCTTCCTTTTGGCTGAGGACAGAAGTACAGGAAATCCCAGTAAAAGAGAGCCTGGGTGGACAGAGTCACATCTGCATAAAAGTTCTCAGGCCCAGGACTGTGTCCTGGTCCTCATGTATTTCTTGCCAGATTGCTTCTTGCCTCTGTGCTTTTGTGCCTGTTCTCTGACTCAGCCCGTGAGACCTAGCCAGACTACTGCCTCCTTTGAGAAGCTGTCCAGGACTCCAGTGCCTATCACTATGTGAGTTTGTCACTACTCATGTCCCTATCTCCCCAGAGGGCTGGGTTCCATTTATCTTTGCATTCATAGCATACAGCATAGAGTAAGTCCTCCACTGTTTGCTGAATCAATGAAGGATACCTTCCATCAGATCTAGTCCTCCCTCCTCTGGCTTTCCACAAAGCATGCAAGTTCATCAGCCTCCAAGATAAGTCGCTGTGTCCAATGCATTTTAAGATGGGAATGTGTCCTCAATTGATGCAGATATTTCTACAGCAAACATTTACATCAGCTAGAAAACAAGAGACCAACTAAAGGGCCTTCTTGTCTTATTTACTAAGGAATTTACTACCTCCAAGCATGCAATTTTCTTTGTTAAGGGGAGGTGAGGCAGAAGGATACAAGTTCAGACCTGTGTTTCTGAAAGGAGAGCCATGCTTTGCACAATGACGATGAAGCTGGGGGCACAGATTCAGAAACACCTAGCTTTTGGCTTCCCTAAGACCTCAAGCACTAACTGCCCTTCTTTTTCTTTTCTTTTTTTTTTTTTTAAATATATCTTTTTTGATTTCAGAGAGAGGAAGGGAGAGGGAGAGAGAGATAGAAACATCAATGATGGGAGGGTTATTGGTCAGCTGCCTCCTGCACGCCCCTGACTGGGGATTGAGCCCGCAACCCGGGCATGTGCCCTGACTGGGAATCGAACCCCGACCACCTGGATCCTAGGTCGATGCTCAACCGCTGAGCCATGCCTGGCTGGGCCTAACTGCCCTTCTGCTCTAAACCTGGGGCTCCATCAATTCATTCTCTGGCTGGTAGTCTGAGCCCCGCTTCTCTTCAACTCTGTGTCACACCCACCTACCAAAAACCCACCCTGGGTTTCTACGACCAAGCCCTGCTTCTTTTCTCACACTCGGCAGCCTGAGTGACACTGGAGAAAATCATGACCCAATAAACAGGATCACTACAGAGTCCTGCTTTCCAGCCTTAGGGGGGTCTTCAGGGCCACTGGGTATTCTGTCTTTGCTCTGGTCATCCCTCCCATCAACCATACCAAACTATCATTCTCCCATCCCAGACCCCACACTTGTCTCCCCTCCCCCTGAACAGAAACATGCAGGCCAATAACCGCCTGCACCGTCCACACTGCCCTTCCTCTTTTCAAACTCCCAGCTGGGTGAGAGGGCAAGGTATTCTTGGCTCCCAGTCCCATCCCCTGTATCTCACTCCCTTGTGTATTTGACTTCTTCCTTTGGCTGCTCCTCCTCTCTACCCCCCAGGGTATGTCATCTAGCATTTTAAAAACACCACACACACACACACCCTCCCCTCAAACATCAGGTCTTCCTCAGCCAGTCATCTTCCTCTTTACTCCCCATGATCACCAAGGTTCTAGAAAGAGATGCTGACACTTTCTGACCACATTTTCTCACCTTCTACTTGCTTCTCAGCCCACTGCAATCAGTTCTAAAATGAAGCAGCAACTGCCAAGGTCCCCAGTGACACCTGGCAGACACCTCCCTTGACTCTTAGCAGCAGCTGGTGCTGTTGACACCCGCTACCTCCCCCATTCCCAACACTTGGTGGCCTCAACTCTGTTCCCTTCACACACTGGTGAACACCCTTGCTCCGAAGCCAGGACCCACCCACATATATCCTCCCTGCTGGCCTCTCCTGCCAGCCCTCCAACACCCCACCCCTCCTCTAATAAACAACCTGTCATTCCCCAAACGCCCACTTGTAGCCTGGTATTCCCCAGCAGTTCCTTTCCCTGAGTCCTGCATCTTCTAGAAAGTCTTCCCTGGCTGAGTTATGTGCATACAGTACCTACAGTGTCAGTGCCTAAAACTCAGCCTTTCCTCTAGCCTTCAGGAGGGCTCAAGCAGGCCTCTTTCATCTTCATATCCCTATACCTATTCCTCATGGTAGGATTAATAAAGGTATCGAATAAAGGAATGTCTAGTGGGGGCTTTCATTACCATCCACAGTTCTGTCTCCATAACTTATCATCCACAGCTCACACTTCACTCCTGAGCTCCCAACGACAGACGATGTATCAACTACCTCCCAGGCCTCTCCATTTGGCTGTACCAGAGGCACCTCAAACTCCTCCACATTTGCATACCAACATCATCATCATTTCCTCCCCTTACCAAAAGCAACCTGGTTCCCAAGCCTGAAACTTAACAGTGAGCCCGGAGCTTGTCTTCTCTCAGCCCTTCCATATCCTGTGATTTCCACATCCTTAACATCTCTCAAATTGATCATCTTTTCATCTAATCATTTGCAACCTGGTACCTATCATTTCTTACCTGGGCCCCAGCAACCTTAGAACTGCAATCTAATGTCCCACTCCTGCTCCCATAGCCTATGAGAACACCACCACCCACAGGATCAAGTCTAAATTCCCTAGTACAGCACCCAAGGCCTTCCAGGACCCTGGGCTTCTCTCTTTTCAGCCTTCTCTCCAACCGCCACTCCCAGCAATTTGAAACTTCCCATAATTTCACCAAACCCATCAGCCTTTGCCTGAAATGACTTTCACTTTTGGCCAACTTTAGGAGGTAAAACTCACTGCTTCTGCTAGTGCACCCACACAGCACCTTCACTTACTGATCACAACACTCTCAGTTTATTCACAGCGGTTCTCTGCAGGTGATGCCAGAGAAATTAAAGGGCCAGACTTCTCAGACATGGGTGGGAATAAAGCTCTTACAGTATCTTCAGAAAATGAATTTTCTGAGACTTGCACAGGAGGATGGAACATGGAAGAAGGCTTTATTTGTGTAAAGTTACATTTCTCATGTTCCAAAGCCCCTGCCCCTTAAGCCAGTCCTGGAAAAGGGGCAGCTGGGAATTCAGCAGAACCAGAAAGAGGGCCAATGTCCAAGTGTCCAGAGTTTCAGTTCAGGTGTGGTTTAGCTGTTTAGCATTCATACCATATTAATGTCCATTTAATATGTGGACCCCAACATGGCCATGCGCCATGTGGGCACACAGTAGGCCCCTGCAGCAGGAGTCCTAAGAGGGCCAGGGCTTGGGTGTGTTGTGTGTGTGTGTGTGTGTGTGTGTGTGTGAGAGAGAGAGAGAGAGAGAGAGAGAGAGAGAGAGAGAGAGGGAGAGAGAGAGGGAAAGGAAGTTCAAGCTTCCTCTTCTCTCTCTCTCTCTCTCTCTCCCTTTCTCTCTGAAATAATAGGAAGGGAGAGAGAGATAGAAACAACAATGATGAGTCATTGATCCGATGTCTCCTGCACACTCCCTACTGGGGATCAAGCCTGCAACCCGGCAAGTGCCCTCCATCTCTGCAGGGTTAGAAGTTTATATATTTAGATTCCTTGAGTTTGTAGTGGCCACGCCCATCCTGGCCAATTACCCCTTTCCAGGTGTGACTGATGGGCAATTAGCCTCCCATGTCACTCAGACCTTACCGGGCAGGGCAGTCGTATAAATTGCCTTTGTCTAGTCCCTTCCCCCATCAATGATTGGGGAACAGACTTGGAGAATGTTAAATGCAGCTTTTTTGACAAAGCTGAATGGCATGCCTATATCTTTTGATCTACCCTTTCACTCCTTTCCTGTTAAATAACCAGGTTATTAACCAGGGTGCTGTGTAGGCTGGGGATGGGGGGATTGTTGAATACCTAAACGAATGAACTACTGCTTGAGCAAAGTCTGATGTAATATTCCTGCTGGAACTCCTCCTTGTACCCACGGTTGCCTTGTTGACTCAGCAGTGTAAGAATCCTGACATTAAAATCAATAATAAAACCCATGCTTCTTTTTTGTGTAATTGCTCACAAAAATTGAGCTGCTAATGGTTCAAAGTCACTCCTTTCTCAGGCTCCAGTCTTCTTCGAAGAAGTCCATCTTCGTGGCACTGTGCAAATGGTAAAAAAATCTCTTGAACTCAGCTCATTCAAATTTCATTGTGGGACAAAAGCCTGCATCAGATGTCTGCAGAGAGCCTCTTGATTTTTTTCAACCTCTCCTTTGGGGATTTACTCTTTTCCATTTCATTTTTCTTAATACTCAGCAGCTGCATATTAATTAGAATGCTAATAAATCAGAGGCTTCCTTGGGCCTGCATTTACCAATTAACTTTAATAAACAAATGCATGGTGTCCTCTCCACTGGCTTCCCCCATTTCGGGTCTGCTTCTGTTGCTGAATCCTGGACAAAGGCCAGGGAATGGAAGTGGGTCCAACACAACGGGTCTGGCGGTGGGGGATCAGAGTGGGGGCTGGGAACACATCGCTACGCTCATCTATTACCGTCTGTCCTTCTAAGGAGTCCCTAATTCGACTGAGAGGATTAGTACAAAGTTCCAAGCAGGGCTCAGGCTGGCAGGGGGCCTGGAACTGCAGAGGAAATCGGTCTAAAAGAAGAGACCATCTGTTCGCTCCAGGTAAATCTGTGATTGGCGGGCTTGTGAGCCAGAGCTGCCTGCTGCTGGGGCACTCCCTCCATGGCCTTTAACAGATATACAAGTAAGCAAATCCACCAGCCACTTATGACCACCACAGGCGGCAGTCCCAAGAGGAGAGGTAACCTAATCAAACATTCAAGGAGGAATACAACAAATCTCTGGTGCTTAGGCAAAACCAGGATTTGCTGAAGTCTATAGTCAGGAAGGGGTAAGGTCTGAATGGAAGCTGCTGAGTCTGTTCCTCACCACCTGCTTTTCTCTCCTGAAACCTGTTCATATTTTAATCATGTTGCTGAGTGTCTGCTGCTGGATCTATTAACTGGTTCTTGCACTGGTTCTAATCCATCTGATTTTCAGTTCAAAGCTCTTGTGGAACTCCTTGAAGTGTCACAATGATTTGCAATTATCTGTGTCTCTTCACCACTTAGACTGGATCTAAACATGTTATTTGCAGGAAGATGTAATAAAACAAATGACTTCAGTCATTTCCTTCTTTTTTCTGGTTTCTATGTGTCAACACACACCTGGAAACCACCCCACTCTGTAGCCTGTTTTACAACCGAGGGATCTGGGAGGTAGGGGAAAGCTGGCTTTAGGCCTTGAGTCCTCAGGAGCCCTTTATTGAGCCTGGTCTTCTTCTCATTTTCTCCCCAGGTGATGAGCTCATTCACCCCACAGCTGCCACTGAAACAGTGAGTCCCACAGTGCTATCTCCAGCCCCTGGCCCTCCTGAGTTCCGGTTCAGAAAGTTCAACTGTATCTGGACACATTCATGTGCATGTCCCTGGCCCACCTCAATCTCAACAAGGGCAAAATGGAACTCATGCTTTCGCCTCTACCAACGAAACCACCACCTACTGGAAACCACCCCAAGCCAGAAAGTGGGGAGCCAATGGTATGCTGGTAAGTATTTAGCAACTAGCTCTCTGGGTGGGCAGAGGGGAGAAGAAAGCCCTAATTTGTAGTGTTTGGCAATTTCCAATTTCCACGGTACAAAGACTCCCATTATCACCAATTTCAAGCTACCAATATGAAGTAGCTAAATGCCACGTTGGGAAGAGATGTATAGAACTAGCTCTGGCATACCAAAGCATACTAGGATCCTAATATCCTTGCTGCCAATCACAACACTTGACATGCCAGCCTTTTCGCTATTTTGTGAGCACACAAGCCTGAAAACATCCTGGACTCATCCTCTTCCTCACTAAAGGAACACCCCACCCCTCCTCTTGAGCTTCTCTCCATCTTCCCAGCTAGACACTACCCACACAGGAGCCTCCAACCTGATCTCCCCACACCCACTCATGCCTCCTCCCACCCATTATCCACAAAGCAGCCAATATCTTTTTTATAACAGGAACCTAAGCATGTCTCTTCTCTGGCCCAGCAATTCCCGTCCTAGATATCTACCCAAGAGAAATGAAAACATATGTCCACACCAAAACTTGTACATGGATGTTCATAGTAGCATTACTCAGAAAATGCACAAACAACCCAAATATCCATCAACTGATGAGTAAATAAAATGTAGATCCACAATATGGAATATTATTCAGCCATACAGAGGAATGAAATTCTGACACGTTACAATGTGTCTGAACTCTGAAGACATTGAGCTCAGTGAAAGAAGCCAGTCACAAAGGATCACATAACTGTATGATTTCATTGATATGAAATGTCTAGTAGAGGCAAATCCAGAGACAGAAAATAGAGTAGTGGTTGCCAGGTGCTGGGGAGGATGCAGGGACTGGGGGGGTGATGGTTACGGAGTACAAAGTTTCTTTCCAAGGCAATGAAAATATTATAAATGGATGCACAGCTCTGTGAATATACTACAAACAACCGAATTGTACATTTTAAGCAGGTAAATTGTATGGGGTATCTGAATTCTACCTCAATAAAACTGTTACCAAAAGAATCCTGAGTATAAAGTCCATAGCCGACAAAATGCCCTGTGAGCTGCCCCTGCTGAGCCCTCCAGCCCTCCTCTTACACTCACATCTCCACTTAGCCACACTGGCTGCCTTTGGCTACCATGTGCAGAGGCTTTGCATTAGCTCTTTTCTCAGTTCCTCCTTCCACCTCCATGCCTACTCAGAACCCACTCATCCTCATCTTGCCATTCAGCATTGCTTCTTCAATGGCACTGTCCCTGTTTCCCCCATCTTGCCATTCAGCATTGCTTCTTCAATGGCACTGTCCCTGGTTCAAGGCTGGCTGCCCACAGGGGAAATGTTTTCCCAGCACCCCAATCTGTTCCATGTCAGTCAGTACTTGTTCAATATGTCTTCTCGTCAAATGGAAGCACCAGGAGAGTATAAGAGCATCAGTCTGGTGGAACCTGGATATCCATGTTGTCAATCACAATGCCTGCCAAGCTGACCTCCTCACTGTTTTATGAGCAAACCCAGCTTATTCCTACCTCAGGGACTTCATACTCTGCCAGCATGTCTGGGCCCCCGAAGCCTCCTGGCTGGCTCCTTCTCATGTGACCTCCGTATAGATCTCCAACTACTCTAAACTCCTTATCACTTTAATCACTCCTTACTCTGATTTGTTTGTTTCTTTTTTGTTGTTAATCCTCACCTGAGGATATTTTTTCCATTGAGTTTTAGAGAGAGTGGAAAGGAAGAAGGGAGGGGAAGAAACAGAAACATTGATTTGAGAGAGACACATAGATCAATTGCCTCCTGCATACACCCTGACTGGGGCCAGGGATTGAATCTGCAACCCATGTACATGCCCTTGACTGGGAATCAAACCCAGACCCTTCGGTGCATGTGCGGCTCTCCAACCACTGAGCCACACTGACCAGGGCTCTGCTTTGTTTCTTCACAGCACTTGCTACCAGTTGAATGACATTCTTTTTTTTATTGTCTATCTCTCTTTTATTTTTATTATTATTATTTTTTATACCTCACCTGAGGACATGCTTATTGATTTTAGAGTGAAGGGAAGAGAGTGAGAGAAACATGGATCTGTTGCCTCCCATATGCACCACAAATGGGGATCAAACCTGCAACCTAGGCATATGCCCTAACCAGGAATCAAACCTACAACCTTTTGGTGTATGGGATGATGCTCTAACCAACTGAGACACACTGGCCAGGGCTATCTCTTTTAGAAAGTCAGCTTTGTTGACTCAGAATAGCCAACAAAATATTGAAGAGAAAAGTCAGAAGACTGACGCTACTCAACTTCAAGATTTACTATAAAGCTACAACGATCCAGATAGTGTGGTACTGGTGAAAGAATAGGCTAGAGATCAATGGAACAGAATAGAGAGACCAGAAATAGACTCACACATATATAGTAAACTTATTTTGGCAAAGAAAATTCAATGCATAAAGGAAAGTCTTCAATAAATGGTGCTGGAAAACTGGACAGCCAGCCACATGCAAAAAACTGAATTTAGACATAGAACTTATACCTTTCACAAAAGTTAACTCAAAATGGATCATAGTCTTGGCTAGGTGGCTCAGGTGCCTGGAATATGTCCAGTACACCAAAAGGTTGCAGGTTTGATCCTCGGTCAGGGTGCATATAGGAGGCAACCGATCAATGTTTCCCTCTCCTTTCCTCTTTAAAAATCAATTAAAAAAAATATCCTCAGGTGAGGATTAAATTTTTTAAAAATGGATCATAGATCTAAATGTAAAAATAAAACTGTACGACTCCTAGAAGATAACAGAAGATCTAGGTGACCCTGGGCCTGATGATGATTTCTTAGATTTAAAAAAATTGATTAGCCCAGCCAGCATGGCTCAGTGGTTGAGCATCAACCTATGATCCAGGAGATCATGGTTTGATTCCGGTCAGGGAACATGCCCGGGTTGCAGGCTCGATCCCCAGTAGGGGGCATGAAGGCAGCAGCCAATCAATGACTCTCTCATCATTGATGTTTCTATCTCTCTCTGTCCCTCTCCCTTCCTCTCTCTGAAATCAATAAAGACATATTTTTAAAAAACTGATTAACTGTACTTCATTAAAATTAATCATTTCTCCTCTGTAAAAGACACTGTTAAGAGAATGAAAATATATAACACAGAATGTGAGCAAATCTTTGTAAAACATATATCTGATTAAAAACTGGTATCTAAAATATACAAAAAACTATTAAAATTCAACAGTAAGAAAACATCACCATTAAAAATGGGCAAAAGCCCTGGCTGGGTAGCTCAGTTGGTTAGAGCATCCCTCCCAATATGCCAAGGTTGTAGGTTCAACCTCCAGTCAGGGAACATACAAGAATCAACCAATGAATGCATAAATAAGTGGAATGATAAAGTGAGGTTTTCCTCTCTCTCCTCCTTCCTCTCTCTCTCAAATCAATCAATCAAAATAAAATAAAATAAAATAATAAAATAAAATAAAAAATGGGCAAAAGATACAGACACTCCACCAATATATAGATGGCAAAAAAAGCATATGAAAAGATGTTCAGCTTCATATACCTCATCAGGAAATTGAAGTCAACACAACAGTGAGATACCACTACATATCTATTAGAATGGTGAAAATCCAAAACACTGACAACACTAAGTGCAAGGATGTGGAGCAATAGGGACTCTCATTCATTGATGATAGGAATATAAAATGGTACAGCCACTTTGGAAGACAGTTTGGCAGTTTTTTACAAAACAAATATACTCTTACCATATGATCAAGCAATTGTGCTTCTTGGTATTTACCCAAAGGAGTTGAAAACTTAGGTCCACAGGAATGTTTATAGCAGCTTTATTCATAACTGCCAAAACTTGGAAGCAACCAAGATATCCTTCAATAGGTGAATGCATAAATAAACTGTGGTACATCTACACAATGGAATACTATTCAGTGCTAAAAAGAAATGAGCTATCAGGAAACGAGCCCTGCTCTGGCCAGTAGCAGGTGTGCAGGAGGCAGCCAATTGAAGTTCCAGTCTCACATTAATATTTCTTTTTCTCTCCCTCTCCCTTCCTCTCTCTAAAATCAATAAAAATATATTTAAAAAAATTTTTTTAAAAAAAGAAATGAGTCCTGCCCCGGCTTGTGTGGCTCAGTTGGTTGAGCGTTGTCTCGTGCACCAAAGAGTTATTTGTTCAATTACTGGTCAGGGCACATGCCATATTGCCAGAAAAATCCCCGATAGGGGTGCATGCAGGAGGAAACCAGTTGATGTTTCTCTCTCTCTAGAAAAATCAATAAAAACATATAAAAGAGAAAAAAATAAATGAGCCCTGGCCTGGTAGATCAGTTGGTTAGAACATTGTCCCAATATGCCAAGGTTGCAGGCCTAATCCTCGGTCCAGGGCACATACAAGAAGCAACCAATGAATGCATAACTAAGTGAAACAACAAATTGATGTGTTTTTGGGGTTTTATTCTCTCTCTCTCCCTTCCTCTCTCTCACTCTCAAATCAATAAAAAAATATTTTTTGAAATGAAAAGACATAGAGGAATGTTAAGCACATATATATTACTAAGTGAAAGAAAGTCAGCTCTAAGAGAGCTGGGATTCTGATTTGTTCTCTGCTGTATTCCCACTCTGGTCTGGCCAAAGCAACCCTCAATAAATATTTGATGAATTAATAAATGTGCAAGATTCCCTGGCTGGTGCTGCTCAGTGGTTAGAGCGCTGGCCCGTGCACTGAAGGATCTCCAGTTCAATTCCCGGTCAAGGGCACATACCTCAGTTGTAGGTTCAATCACCAGCCCCTTCTGGGGCGTGTGTAGGAGGCAACCAATGGATGTCTCTCTCTCTAATTGATGTTTCTCTCTCTCTCTCTCTCCTCCCTCCCTCCTCCTCCATCCCTCCCTTCCACTTTCTAAAAAGCAGTGGGAAAAAATCCTCTGGTGAGGATTAACAAAAAAATAAAAATAAATAAATGTGCAAGACAAAACTTTTTTTTTTTGTCATCCCTAACATTGCTCTTTCTTTTACTCCAACATCTAATCCATTAGCATTCCCTTTCAGTTCTAGCTTCTTAAATATATCCAGAATATGACCACTTTTTATCGCCTCCATAGATCCACCATGGGCCAAGTCAGAGTCATTTTGCACCTAGATTATTCCCAATGCCTCCTCACTGGTCTCACAGCTTCCTTCCACTCCTGCCTCACAATCTATTCTCTACATGGCAGCCAGAGGGAGCCCTTTAATACTTTAGTACAGAAGACTGCAAACTTCTATAAAGGTCCAGGTAGTAAATCTTTTCAGCATAATGCTCCTATAGTCCCAGTTGCAAGGACTCAACTCTCAGAAGCATCCTCAGAAAAACATGGCTGTGTTCCAACACAACTTTATTAACAATATTCCCCACCCTGCTATAGTCACTTCTCCTCAGTCCTCTATTCCAAACCTTTTCATGGATAATTAACATCCAAAGTCCCATTACCTGTCTGACTGTATATCTCTCTCTTATACTGCCTCTTCCAGCACAGTCTTCCTTCCTTGCCTTTGCAACTAATGTTTCTCTGCTGAAGCATAGTTCTCCCTATCCCCACAGTTCACTTGTCACCTCCTCCACGAAACCTTCCCTGATCCTCTTCTGATCTAAACAGGCTACCTGTCACTCTCTCTCTCTCTGTTTCCCCCATAGCACTTATCATCCACTAACTACTATATACTCCTGAGTTTACAATCTGTCTCCTCTAGAGAGTGTCAGCTGACTGCCGTGTCCCCAGCACTTAGCACACTGCCAGGCACATGAGAGATGCTCAACCAGTACATGGAACAAATGGGCCAAGAGCAGCCACTGGGGTCTTGGGGAAGAAATGGGCGAAGGCCTCAGGGGACTGTTTGGACCCGTTGGGCCAGGGACTTCCTCACCTAGCTGGCCCCCAACCAGCTTCTTTTTCATGGCTCTCCTCGCCCTGCTGCTGCTGCTCCTTGCTCTCCCCCAACGGCTGTGGCTCCTGGTCCTTGCACTCTGCGTGGGGCATGTCCACCTGTGAGCACAGTCAGCGCTTGAGAGGTGGAAGGAGGGAGGGCGACAAGTGGTCAGACACCCTCCTCCCGCCCCTTTGGCCCTGGGCACCTTCTTGTGACATAGTGGGGACCTGCAGAAGAGACCTCCTGAGCTACGGCGGGGCATCATGAGGTCGGGGGAGTGAGGTGGGGGAACACTGTCTGGAGGGCAGAGGCCGGGAAACCTGCAGGGGCCCGGGTGAGGGCAGGGAGTTCCGGGGTGCCTGAACTTCTAATCGGTATTTGCTTGCAGTCGAGTCCTTGGAGGAGGGAGAAGAAGGAAAGAAACGGGTGCAGACCATGGGTGTTTGAGCCACTCTCTAAATGGATTCTGCCAAGCGTCCTGAGTGGAAGTCAGGCCCCGCTGTCAGTGCATGAGGCACACTATCCGTCTATCAGTCAGGAAATCAGTCAGTCAGGAACTCGGGGCCCGGTCAGGCGAGGGTGACCCCGATGGCAGGAGACAAGTCGCCAGGCGAGGCTCCGCCGCGCAAGCCCGAGATCGCTGGCGTTCCCTGCCCGTCCGCCCGCCGCCCGAGCGAAGAAAACAAGCGCCGCATACTCCCTGTCGCTCCATCTTGTCTTTTCCCGCCTTCTTGTCTGCGCCCTCCGCTCACGCGCAGGCCCCGCCCCTGTCCTCGAGGACCTCTGCCGCGCGCTCCCGTGGCCCCGATTCTCTCTGGGAACGTGCGCGCACAGCGGGGTGGGCCGACCGTTAGCGGCGGTTGGGCCGTCTTGGGGCTGCGCACGCAGCGGGCGCGGTCGGGAGCAGGTGGTCTCTGCGCGCGCATGCGCTTGTGAGGTTCTGGGCCGAGGTGGGTCACGGGATGTTTTCAGTAAAGAACTCTTTTTAAAAAGTTGATCTTAGAGAGAGGTAGGGAGAGAGAGAAGAAGGGACAGGGAGAGCGAGAAAGAGAGATCCATCGATTGCCTCCCACACGCGCCCGACCAGGAATGGAAACCTGCAACCTGGGTATATGTCCTGACAGGGAATCGAACCCTTGGTGTAGGGGAGGGCGCTCTAATCAACTAAACCACACTGGCCAGGACTGTTTATTTTAAATGCTTTTATTAATTTTAGAGAGAGGAAGCGAGAGGGAGAGAGAGAGAAACAGTAATGATGAGCGAGTCATTGATCCGCTGCCTCCTGCAGGCCCCCTACTGGGGGATCAGAGCCCACCACGGGCGCATGTGCCCTGACTGGGAACCGAACCTCGGATCTCGTGGATCATAGGTCAATGCTCAACCACTGAGCCATGCAGACTACCAGGGCTGTTCAATAAAAAATTCTGACCTTGCCCGGCTGGGCTTGGCTTAGCAGTTGAGCATCGACCTAGGATCCAGGAGATCAGGGTTTCATTCTGGTCAGGGCACATGTGTGGGTTGTGGGCTCGATTCCTAGTCTGGAATGCAGGAAGCAATGGATCAATGATGACTCATCATTGATGTTTCTATCTCTCTCCCTCTCTCTGAAATCAATAGATATATTAAAAAAAAAAATTCTGACCTTTGTTGTTCCCAGATTTTGACTTACTACCTCCAGTGAAAAAGTTTATGCAGTTACCTCCTTAAATCAGTTATCTTTGTGCTCTAGAACTAGAAGATGCTTGAAAGCATAGTGGTCCTACCCCTTACAGAGTTGGATCCATATCTTTTAATAATTGTAGTAATAACAATAGTGCAATAGTAACAATATTATTGTTAGCACAGGAGGAGCCACAGACTGGGAGAAAATATTTGCAAAATATAAATATAAGGACTTGTACCAGCATCTACAAAAAGCTCTTCAATTCAGTAAGACAAACCCCCCCCAAAAAAAAAAAATGGACAAAAGATTTGAATAGGTATGTGCAAAAGCCCTGAGGTGGGAGCAAGCTCAGTATATTTGAAGAGCAGCCACAAGGCCTGCTGGGGAGAAAGAGCAGGAATTGGGGGAGACTGGGGTTGGGGGGGCACGGTGAAGGGCTGGGATATTGTCCCAATTGATTGGGAAGGAGGTGGAGCTTTTTCTGGGACACCTGTCACAGCCTCCATGTGGAGGAGGCAGTGGGAATCCAGTCATATTGCTGAGCCTTTCTGTGGGAGTCTCTGTCCTGGGCCACACACACTAGGACACACATCTTGACACCTACATTCTGGAAAACATGGATTTGAATCTGGGTTCTATCTCTTACCAGTGATGATGATCATAAAACTGCTACTCACTCTCAAAACCCATCTTCATCTACTACCAAGCAGATAAAATCTAAAATATCTGGCTATTATAAGGGTTTCAAGGATAAAACATCTGGAACATACCAAGAGTTTAAAAATGATAGGTAACATTAGTATTTCATGGTAAAAATACAAGTTAAACAAAATTCATCTTCCCACACCATCAGATTTGAAAATTGGAGGACTAAGAAAAATATCAAAGGCTTACTGTTAAGCATATACACACAAACACAAGCACATGGAACCCAAACAAAAGCAACAAACAAGATGCAGGATGATTTTTATGGTGCATCATTTGAATGACTTTTAAAAACATGCAGAATGAAAAACCATGTCTTGGAATGTAAAATATACTAGTAAAAATGTTTAAACATGAAAATGATAAACATCAAATTCAGGAGTGGGTAATAACCTGAGCAGGGTGGGGATGAAAGGAACTAGGACAAGCCCATAGGGTCCTCAAACCCATCTGTCAGGTCACATAGGTCTAAAAACTGAAAGTTCTAAAGCAAATACTATAGTCAATGCTCAGATTTGACCAAAGTAGGGGTGGGGTGATTCCTGATTGTTAAATTATGCTTTACATGTTCTTTACCCTCCTCAGCTATTTTTCAGTAAGGCCTTTACCCCTCCATTTCTGTATTTATGTCTCCAGAGTACCCTCCCCCCATGCCAGCTCCTGAGGGCAGGGACCTGAGTCTACTTTGCCCGCTGCCAAGGCTTCATTCAGGTCATAAAGTGTTGGCACTTAGGAGGTATGCACTTATTGCATGAATCAGTATTTTTCTGTATGACTAAATTATTTAACTTGAAATAGAGATTTGACTGAGGAGCCCTTGGGAGATTGGTACCCACAGTGCCCTGGGATCAGTGATGCCCATGGCCTCAGTTGACTTGTCAACTTTGCTGAGTGTGCCAGTGGCCTTGTGAGCTGTCCCAAGAAACTGTCCACTTTTTTTGTTGTTTTTAGATTGATTGATTTTAGAGAGGGAGACATCGATTTCTTGCTTTATTTATTTATGCATTCATTGGTTGATCCTGACCAGAGATTGAAACTACAACCTTGGTGTATGGGGATGACACTCTAACCAACTGAGCTACCTGGCCAGGGCTTGTCCATGTTTTCAAAAGTGCATTGCCCCAGAATATGTGGGGTGAGCGATGTGGCAGCTGAGATTTGCTTTAAAATATTTCTACAGAAACATACAGGAAATGAAGCTCAAGTGTGAGATCCCAAACACTGTTCAATGGGAGCAATGGGCTCACAAAGCTGTATCCTATTCACCTATTATGGGCTCATTTAACATCCTTATGAGAATTTTAAAGTAGTTTTTTATTTGGGGGGTGCAGAGCTGGAGGGATGAACAGGTGGGGAGCGCAGATGACTTTCAGGATAGTGAAAATACTCTGTATGATACCATAATGATGGATACATGTCATCATCCATTAGTCCAAATCCATAGAATGTGCAACACAGAATGTACTGTTGTTCACATGATGTGTCAATGTAGGTTCATCAGTTGTAACCAGGCATCACTCTAGTGGGGATGCTGATAGTGGGGAAGGCTGTGCAGATGTTGGGGCAAGGGGTATATGGGAAATCTCTGTACCTTCCACTCAATTTTGCTGTGAACCTAAAACTGGTCTAAAAAGTCTTTAAGCCCTGGCCAGTGTGGCTCAGTTGGCTGGAGTTGTTCCATGCACCAGGAGGTTGCCAGTTCTATTCCTGGTCAAGGGCACATGCCTGGGTTTCGGGCTCAAACCCTGGTAGGGGGTATGCTGGAGGTGGCCAGTGGATGTTATGCTCTCGCATTGATGTTTCTCTCTTTCTAAAAATCAATAAAATATTCTTTAAAAAAAAGAGTCTTTAAAAGGAAGGGGAGGAAGCTTTTAAAAGCTTAGCTTGCTTGCCCTCCCAAATGTCCCTCCGAAGGGACAGGGGGTCTGTTTTGTTGACCTAGAAGAGGGCCTGGCACCAGTAGGTGATGAGTAAATGCTTGAAAGAGCTCATCTTTTCTGGGGGTGGGGACTAGCTGAAGCTGATCAGGAGGCCCTGATGATCCATGACCCCCAATCCATCACCCCTCACACCAGCACCCAAGTTCCCTCCCATCAAGCAGCACTTTGAGCTGGGAAGCCAACAGGACCGCACTACCCCCAAGGAAAGGCACCAGATGAAGGCAACTGCCCACTTTATTAGCCAGCAGCAGGGCTCCCTAGGGCCCACCCTCATACATGGACATCAAAACAAATGGGTTACCTACTCCCCTACCCCTGGGACCCTGGGGCAGGTGGGGAAGAGGATACTAGGAGCAGGGAGATAGCCTCACAGAGGCCTCATAAATACAAGGGGGTCCAATGGCCAGGGATGCAAAAGGCTGGGCAGCAAGGGGCTCGGGGTGGGTGGCCTGTCCAGGGTGGCCCATGTCATGTGGTCTCCTGTGTCTGCCGGGACCCCCTTTCGCCATCCAGGCGACATAGGGGGCTGTCGTACACCATCTGCAGGTTCACCTTGTGGCCTACCAGCTCACGGATGTTGTTGATGTTATATTTGATCATTGTTGGGCTTGAGGGAGAGAGGGGACACCAGGTCAGGTCCTTTCTCCTCTGATCAGAACTTCTCTGAGGGCTCTCACCTTCCTCAGAATAGAATCCCAAGTCCTCCCCATGGCCCACAAGGTCCTCTACAATCTGCACTATCACCTCCTTCTCTACCCCCTCACTTCCAGCCACACTGGCCCCCAAACACAACAGGCACATTCCAGACTCATGGCCTTTGCACTGGCAATTCCCTCTGCCTGGAATGCCCCTCCCCAAATACCCTCCCAGGTAATCTACCACCAGTCTACTCAGATGCCACCTCCTCTGTGAGGCCTTCCCTGACAACCTCCTCTCCTTAGCCCTTTCTGCTGTGCTCTCTCTCTAGCAGTTACTGTGCTTAGGCACACTCTAGGCATTATTTATTGAATTTACTTATTGTCATACTTCTCACTCTACTAAGACCCCTACTTCCCAGAGGCAGGGGTGTGTGCTATTTATTCACAGCATAAAACAGAGCACATAGCAGGTGCTCACTAAAGTTTGTTAATGAATAAATAGATGGTGCTGAAGATCTGCAAGACCTCACGCCAGGCGCCTAAACAAAGCAGCTAAACACACTCACCGCTCCAGAGAGAGGCCCCAGGCAATGACTGACACATTCTCAGGGAGCCCCATGGGCAGCAGCATTTCTGGACGGAAGAGCCCGGAGTTCCCCACCTCCACCCACTTCTTCAAGCCTGTGGGGGCAGAAGAAGGATGGGGTAACTCATGTGAGTTATGTTGGGCCTGGTAGTAAACTTGGGCGGCAGGGTGTGGGCTTGGCAGTGAGGAGACCAGGCTAAAGAGGGGACAGCCTCAGACCTCCCTCCCTTCCACAGTACTGGGTCCCACCCTGACCTTGGTGGTAGCTGAACACCTCCATGCTGGGCTCGGTGTAAGGGTTATAGGCTGGCTTGAAGCGCAACTGGGTGATACCTAGGTGGAAGACAAGGCTGGTGACCCAGGCATCCTCATGCGGCCCCACCACCACCACCTGCCCCAGCCTGCCTGCTCACCCAGTTTGTTGAAAAACTCCCGAAGGACACCCATGAGGTGGCCCAGGGTGAGGCCATGGTCAGCCACAACACCCTCGATCTGGTGGAACTCAGCCAGGTGCGTGGCATCCAGGGTCTCATTCCGGAACACACGGTCAATGGAGAAGTACTTGGCTGGTGTGAAGGGTTTCTGGGGGTGACAGACAGGCGAGGCCAAGTCATAGGTCAGAAGGTCAGTATGATAGTCCCCTCTCTGTCCCCATGCTGCTCAGGCCCAGCTGTACCTTCTGGGCCAGGCGGTAGAGGGCACGGGCACTGGCTGCTGTGGTGTGTGTGCGCAACAGATTTTTCCGGGCCTCGTCCAGCTTCCAATTGTACTTGTACCTTTGGGAGGAAATCCAGAAGTCCATGCTGTGCCATCAGGTTCCCAGCTTCCTTCCCCCCAACATCCCAAAGTCCTGGTCTTGCCTCACCCCTGTGAGCCATAGCCACCCTGGGAATGCGTCCGCTTGACCCGATGGACGTAGTCCATGGGGAGCTGCAGGGCCTCAGCTGGATCTGGGCAGGACAGAGCATCATATGGTCAGTCAAGAAGCATTTCTCAAACAGCCACTGCACAGAGGACAGACAGTGACAGGTGCAGTCCCACCTTTGCCTGCCATCGCAGCTAGAGGGCATCTGGGAACACCTGAGTTAGTCATATCCCTCCCTGCCCAGAATCTTCCATAGCTCCCATCTCAAAGGGAGAAAAAGCCAAAGTCCTCTCTGTGGCCCCCAGATAGCTCTGTTCTCATCCCACCCACCCCTAACTCATCACCTCCTCCAGTCACAGAGCCTCCCATCTGATCTGTGAGCACACCAGGCACGTTCCAACCTCAGGGCCTTTGTATTGGCCACTTCCTCTGCCTGGAACTTCTGTTCTCAAGATATAGCTCCCTTTCCCACCTCCTTTGGTCTCTGCTTAAACAAAGACTTTGTGTGTGTGTGTACATGTATTTTATTTTTGGTTAATTGTCACCTGAGAATATTTTTCCATTGAGTTTTAGAGGCAATAGAAGGGAGGGAGGGGCAGGGAGAAAGAGAGTGAGAGAGACATCAATTGGTTGCCTCTTGCTCATGCCCCAACCAGGACTGGGGATCAAACCTGCCACCCAGGTAAATGCCCTTGACTGAGAATCAAACCTGCGACCCTTCAGTGCACCAGTTGATGCTGTAACCATTGATCCACACCGGCCAGGGATGGATGGATGGATAGATAGATTTTAAATATATCTTTATTGATTTCAGAGAGAGGAAGGGAGAGGGAGAGAGAGTTAGAAACATCAATGATGAGAGAGTCATTGATCGGCTGCCTCTTGCATGCCCTTGACTGGGGATGGAGCCCGCAACCCGGGCATGTGCCCTGACCGGGAATTGAACCCCGATTGCCTGGATCCTAGGTCGATGCTCAACTGCTGAGCCACGCCAGGCTGGGCTATATATTTTTTTTAATTGACTTTAGAGAAAGGAAGGGAGAGAGAGAGGAGAGAGAAAGAGACATCTATTTGTCATTCCACTTGTTTATGCACTCATTGGTTGCTTGTTGTATGTGCCCTGACTGGGGATCAAACCTGCAACCTTGGCGTATTGGGACAACGCTCTAAGGAACTGAGCTACTGGACCAGGGCAGCAGACTTCATAAAAGTACATGCCACCCAGGTCAAATGTTGTTCTCTCTCTGAGCCCTAGTTTCTTCATCTGTAAAAGGGGCTAATCATACTACTTCCTATAGTTGGTAGGAAGATTAGAAGAGCAACTAGTGTACAGTGAGTGCTTAGTAAGTTTAGGGTGCCATGGCAATAATGATGGCAATGATACTGTTGCTCCCAGCCAGGTAATGGGCATCTAATGGCCTCACTTGACATCCTACTGATTGGGGAGACAACAATCATTGTGGAAGTCATTCAATTTCAGACAGTACTAAAGACTGTGGGAAGAAAAAAAAGAAGAAATCAACGGAAACCAAGGTTGAAGATTAAGGGTGAGGAACTTTTAGAACACAGGGGGACAAAGGCATGTTAAAATGCACTCTCTGAAATGATGATACATGAATGGACGTTTGATACTAAAGCCCACCATCAAGATCCAGGAGAAAACAGTTCTCAGCAGAAGGCACAGCACAGGCAAATGCCCTGAGGTGGTCAGGAGGGCTGGTGGAAGGAGGAAATCACAGAACTTAACATGACAGGCTCACAGAAGCCTTGTTGGCCTTGCTGAGGATGGAGTTTACCTGTAAAATGGTACGTCACCCCAAAAGGCTCTGCTTAGGCCCGGCACCTCTGATGGTGCGGCGGGGCCCACCCACCTTTCAGGAAGAAGGTGTCATGCTGGTCTCGTGCTGGGTGCTGCTGGGGCTGGAAGAGTGCATCAAAGTTCCAGAAGGAGCTCTCAATGAAGTTGTCGGTTGGCATCTCAGTGAACCTGGCAGGACATGTGGCCTGACTACTGTGCCTGTGCCCAGTGACTGGCCCAGCTCCACCCCTAGCCCCATGCTCACCCCATCTCTAGGAAGATCTGCCGGAACTGGGTGCGAACTTTCAGTAGGGGGTGCAGGTGGCCGCTATCAGGGAGGACGCCATGGGCCAAGAAATTGTAGGGCTTAAAGGGCCGGTCCCGCCAGGAGCCACTATGGGTGGAGATGCAGGGTACAGGGAATTGGTGAAGACTGCCCACCCCTACCTCCCCTTCACTGACCCCTGACCCTGGGGCTGCCCCTACCTGGAGATCATCTCTGGGTTCAGCTCCGCCTCCTGCTTGGAGATACTGGTGCTGAAGGCACTGCCTTTGCTCACCCAGTAGGTCTTCAGGGTTCTATAGCCAGAGGAGGGAAGGGGACACCAATGTCAACTTCTCTAAGACGCTTCCCTTGACCTCCCATATAATGCTGACCCCAACGCCACCCACCAAGTCACTCTGCTTTATTTTCTTCCTGATGTTTATTGTCACCTGAAATCCTTTTATTTGGCGCCCACCTACGTCCTGAGTTCATTCATTTATTCATTCAATAAACACTTATTGAGAACCTACTGTGTTCCAGGGCCCATTCAAGGCACTAAGCATGCAGCAGGGAGTTATAATAATAGTTAAAGTTTAGATTAATAAAGTTATCCTATGCCAGCTCTGTTCCACTGAAGTCACCTCACAATCTTGTGAAAAGGGGCCATTTTACAGAAGAGAAAACTTGAGTCCTAGAAAGATCAGGTGACTTAGTCAAGGTCACAGAGCTAGTAAGTGGTGGAGCCAAAACTTGCATTGGGCAGACCACCTCCATTCAGTATCTGCTCAAAGGGGATGCAGCCCTGTGAGAGCATAGAACCCAGCTGTCCAGGTCCCAGCATTCAATCAATTTCAGGAAGGGTTTAGGATTGTGAAAGAAATAAACAGGGAAAAAGAGACAGAGACTAGGAGTGAGCAGCTTTTGTGGAAATTGCAGGGAGAAAATGTGGCCTCTGTAAGCTGACACGTGTGCAGGAGTTGGATGCTGGAACCTGCTCTGAAAATCAGTAGTAAGATCATTCTTAGCAGAAGGCATAGCATGTGCCAAGGCCTTGAGGTGGCATGAGCCTGACCTGTGTGCTTGACAACCGTAGTGTGAAGAGGGGCTGGGATGGACTTACAGAACCATAGCCCACTGTGGCCAGAACAGCTCTCCCTTCCCTTCTCCCACTCCAGGGCCACACAGGTGACATGGGTCTGAGGCTGAGGGTGGCAGCCACTCACACTTCAGTCAGCAGCTTCCTTTTCTTGAGTTCACTCCTTTCTTTTTCACTCAGCTTCTCAGCCTGTCCACCCCGGACCATCTGGAGCCGCCGCTGCACCTCATCCTCCACGCTGTCCACCTGTCACAATGATGGGATGATGGTTACGGGGGGCTGTGAGGGCCAGAGGAGCACCTGCTTGCTCACAGAGACTCACCACTCGGAACACCCGGGGCCCATCAGCAGCGCTCTTGTCCACACGGATCCACTTGTTGGACATGGCCTTGCTGAAGCCCACCTTGCCACTGGGCAGTCGCTAAGGGAATAAGGCTACAGTGAGGGGGGCATGAGGGCCACCTTCACCCCATCACCTCCCTAGGCCCTGCCCCCCCTCCCAGGGCCCTACCATAAGCTCACTCTGGGCCAGGCCTTCTGGGGGGACACTGTGAAACACCCGGGCCTCATGGCTGCCCTCCCGGTCAATCTCCTTGCCCTCAGCAGTAAGCTCCCAGTGCTTGGTGGAACGTAGCTCAGCCTCAATGATCTGCAGGAAAAAGAGGACACAGGCAGGGACAAGATTCAGAGCTGGGCACCCCCTTGCTGCAACACTGGAGCCAAGGTCAAAGCACATCTTAGCGGGCTTCACATCTCAGCTGCATTACTTCCAAGCCAAGTGATCTACCCTTGCTGAGCCTCAGTTTCCCTTCTGTGATACAGGAATAACAATAAATACAGTTCATACCTCTACGGTGAGGTAAAGTACTATGGGTGTCACCTGGCAGAGGTCAAATTCTATTACTTTTGAACCTGGGAAATACGCATTTTTTAACTTGGGGAAGATTTTTAAGATCTAAGATGAACTGACTTGTCTCCACATTTATACATTCACATCTCAATGACTAAAGCATCAGAGAAAGGTCCAGAGGTCCACATTACACGTGGGAACTTGAAGCTCCAAGATTAGGATAGGGTTCAGGTCACAGAGAGTGGCAAGGCTGGGTGGGGCTCACAGGTCCTAGCTCCCCCTTCATTCTAATTCCCCGGTCTGCTCCTCACTTGTTAGGTGACCTGAGGAAAGGTGCTTAACCTCCCTGAACAAGTTTTCTTATCCATAAGAGCAGGGTGTGGTGGGTTCTACTCCAGAGGGTTGTTCTGAAGAGTGACTAAATTAATACACAGAAAGGATGTAGGGTGCTTAGCATGCAGCAAATGCTGCATACATTCTAACTATTACTATTATTGTTATTATTACCATCGTCAGACTGAACCACATTAAATTGCCACTATTTAAGCCTCTATGACACAAATGTCAATTTCACACCAGTCAAGATACTATCACCCCACACACTATAGCTTTAATCCCTTCTCAGAATTGACAACATTGGATTCTGCAGCCTGACCACCTAATTTCAAATACAGGTTTGCCTGTCCCTTCTAGTGACACTGCTCAAGTTATTGACCAGTACTTAGGAGTGGTCACATGTGCAAAATGGGGACAATAACACTACCATCATCCTATGGTTATGGCAAGGATTGAATGATAAATAGAGCTAAGAGTGGGTCACAGAACATAAGCATGATGAATGAACAACCCAGATCTATTTTCTATGTCTTCCCCCTGTGGATCCAGCCTCCTGGGTGGCCCAAGGGCCCCTCTGCATCCTCTTCCTGTGGCTCCATCACCCTTCACTTTTCGAAGTCAGAAGGCTGGGTTTCATTCATGCTCCCCTTGCCTTGCCATGAATCTCACTTCATTCCCTCTCCTGAATAACCTCTTCATTCCAGCTGCCTCCCTACAGCCAGACACCATGTCTTCTAGTTTGGGGATGTGCTAAGCCTTTGCCCTCCTTTCCTAGTCTTGTATCCTGCCCCTGTCGGTCGTTCCCAAGAATGATGTAGGCAACACACACGTCAGACTAGCTCCAGACGTGTGAGGGACCAGAAGACCTTGCAAATTCTGGCTCTGTGGCCTCTCTCACCTCTCACCCTCCCACTCCTAACTGATCCCTAAAATGCCATGGCTTTCCTCCTCAATGCAGAAACCCGACTCAGCTGTCACTTTCTCTGGGATGGTCTCCCTGACCCACTGACTCAGCTGTCACTTCCTCTGGGATGGTCTCCTTGACCCCAAGGCTAGATCAGCTATTACCTCTGGGTACCCTGTGCTTCCTCCATCACTCTAGTCACGTATCTCCCCCATTAGGCCGCAGTCTCCCTGAGGATAGCGATAGCGTCTTTTTGTCCACCATAGTAACCCCCCCAGCCCAACGTTGATCATCCCCTCAGTGGACGTTTTCTGCATGAGGAACGTCAGTGCATCAGGGTCCTTACTCGTTCCTAACTCCCTGCCTGCGCACCCAGAGTTGAACACATACAGTTATCCCTAACTAGGCCTGAGGGAGTTTGGCCTGGAGGCACCAGCGTCCTCCTGGCAAGCGAACTCCACGTGCCAAAGCGTGGAGGCCCGGCATCTCAGGCCCGGCTCACCTCGCCCAGCGCCTGCAGACTTTTCACGGCGCCCACTACCGCCTGGTGCTCCACGCCCAGCTCGGCCGCCAGCTCCGCGCTGTCCAGGCCGCCATCGGCCGCCTCCAGCCGCCGCAGCAGCACTTCGGCCACCGGGCCATCCGCCATAGTTATTTCCCAAGCGCTTAGTGTGTCCCAGCCGGGTCTAGAACCACCGGAACCGGAACCGGCGCCGAAGCGTGCGCCGCCATCTTGAATGTGTCTTGCCGTGTTGTAGGGCTCAGGGCGTTGCCATCTTGAGTGTGTCTGTTGAATTCAAAGCGCGGAAAGGACTCAATGTTTACCTCCGCCTTAGCTGGACTTGTGGTGTCCGCTTGACTGGAGAGGTCAAATTGATTGACCTAAAGGACAGAATCACAAAGTTGTTTTAAGTTTCATCTAGTCCCACCTGCAGCGGGCTGTATAACCTTGGACTTCCTCCTTCTCTCTCCCTGGAGCCCTTAACCCTCTGGGATTCTCTTACCTTAGAGAACTGTGGGTGGTGGGCTCCAGAGCTAATCATTCTGCTGATGTCAACTACTTTTAAATTTTCAAAGAGCGGCTGGGTAGGGACCATCCCCATTTATAGAGGGGAGAGGGACCCACCTAATAATAGTTATAGTCCAGGTAGCAGCTAATCTGTACGGACCTCCACCTGTGTGCCCAGCCAAGCGTTAAGTGCTTCAGGTGTGTTATTTCATTTTCTCCAAAACTTTATGATGTAGATACTGATATAATCCCCATTTCACAGATGTGAAAACTGAGGCTCAGAGGGTGCTATGATTTGCGCATGGTTCTACAAGGAGCTGGTAGAGATGGAATCAGAAATTGTAAACACCTCAGATCCCATCCAGCTCCCTACCCCACGCTCTGAGATCAACGTCAGGGCAATAATGCATGGTCTAAATCAGCATGGGCCTATAGATATATAACGTGACACAAGTGTAATTTTATATTTTCTAGTAGTAACGTTAAAAACAAAATGGGTGAAGTTAATTTGAAGAACTAACAAAACCTAATATATTCATTTATCACTTAAATGTTTAATATAACATTACTAGTGAAATATTTTACATTCTTTTTTCCGTACTAAGCCTTGAAAATATGTGTCTTTTACACTTACATTACATTTCAGTTCAGACCAGTCACATTTCATATGGTCAATAGTCACATGTGGCCAGTGGAGACTATTAGCACAAGTACATTCTAATCCCAGACCTGCCATTTATGTCACTCAGTCAAATCTCTTAATCTTTCTGTGCTTCAATTTCCTCACCTGGATGGAGATAATATGAGCCTAGGTTGTTGTGAGAATTGTGACATAGTGCCCACACATGTATGCAGTATTTGTTAATACTAAATTGAATGTGGATTGTGTGTCAGGCACTATTCTAACTAGTATGCCTTTATTCACTTAACCATCACAATTGTTATTTTAACCTAGAAAATGGGGTTACTAATATCCCCCAATCCTGACCGTACAGTGAAGTACTGATAAAAAAACACACCTCAGAATGCATTCCTCAAAGTCCCTTCTTTCCTTCAAAGCACTTTCCTCATTTAAAAAAAAAAAAAAAAATTAATATCCTCAAGTGTCCTTCCTTCCGTCACAGATCAAGTAGGTTTTAAGCCTGCTCTGTGTCAGGTGCTGCAGGAGACACTGGGGGATGGTGAAGTGAACAAGACAAGCATAGTCTACCCTCAGACAGGAAGCACCAAACCCATGTGTCCATGGCACTTGGTGGAAGGGAGGGAAGACAGGAGGGTCAGTGGCAGGCCTGCAGTGATCACTCTAGACTTGAGGCTCCTCCTAAGGGGGCCAGGATACAGCCAGGGACAGTCCACTCCTAAGTTCCCAGGTCCAGAGTCTTTTTGTTCAGAGTCTGGGAAACCCCTAGCCCTCCCTTCTTCCAGAAGACTGGAGGCAGGGAGCTGGTGTTCCAGTCAGTCACGTGGCTTTGGCTTCAGAAGACTCTGGACTCAGGAGTCCTGCCTCTCTCCCTTAGACCTTATCTTCTTTACCATCTGTCTCCTTTTTTCCTCCCCCACGGAACCCCTGCCCTCTCATCTTTAGCCGTTTAATTGCAAAAGCCAGGCCGTTTGTGGAAGACCACAAAGCGGCGACCCCTTTCATTTACTGGTGGGAATGGGTGGAGGGGGCGGGGTGGTAAAGGAGAGGCAAGCTGCGACTAGGATAACAACCCTACTGGGCCCTAGGAATCACAGCCTATAGTCATAGCTTCGAGACTTCTGGGCTTCCTTCTCTCTCTCCCAGGATATCCTTAAAAGATTTGGAAGCATTTCAGCTGGGCAGCAGCTGCCCAGGGTCGCTCCTCCTGGCTCTCAGGAGCCTCTGTGACTTTAGAGGCTGCCTTGCCGCAGGTCACATAGCAGCAGTCGTCCAGGCTACCAGATACTAGCGGCCACACGGAGGAGAGAGCTAGCATTCTCTCTGCGGGCCTGCATGACTGTGAAGACCCGGATGCCCTCTGCCTCATACTGGGAGGGGCAAGGGGTGCGGGTGTTGGGGGGAAGGAGAGAGATAGAGACAGCGCGTCGTAGTGGGAGTTCCCCAGATGCAGGGTAAAAAACCTTGCCCACACCTCCATGCAAAGGGGACAGGAGCAGGGGAGGCTGGACCAGGGTCCAAATCCTGCAGGGTGACACCTGAGCTCGCGCGGATTCTTTAAACGCCCAGATCCTGAGCTGCGCTAGCGGACGAGGGCGGGGTTGGACCAAGGTCTGGTCACATGACCTGGCCTGAAGGGCTGGAGGCCCCCACCGCACCGGTGGGCGTCCACCAAAACGCGTGGTCGACCCTCATTGGCCACTGGTGCGGCCAATAGAAATCGGCCATCTGGGAACCCACTGTTCCGAGGCACAGCCTAACATGCTAAACTGAGGAGGGCCCAATGGAAAGTCAGGGCAGTGACCTTTAACCAATGAAAAGGTATGAGGGGCGGGCCAAGAGGTAGGGCCAGGTTGGTTTGAGGAGTGATCGTGTATAAAAGCGCACGGCCAGCGGTAGCCTCCGTCCCTGCTGCAGAGCTGCTGTTGGAGAGGTGACTTAAAGGGCCCGCCGCGCGCCGCCGCCCCCTCGGCCCGCCATGCTGCTACCTGTGCCGCTGCTGCTCGGCCTTCTCGGCCTGGCTGCTGCTGAACCCGTCGTCTACTTCAAGGAGCAGTTTCTGGACGGAGGTAACGTCTTGCCCCGCCTCGAGACCCCCCCGACGACACGACCGGCCCCCCCGCCCAGATCTGCGTTGTCGCCTGTAATTACTATTCAGAGGGCCAACACGGTGGCCCGGGGGACTAGAGCCGCAGGCGATCCTTCTTTCCGTTTCTCTGGGGAGCATGGAGGGCTCAGTGGCCTCCTGCGGTGGGAGTTGGGATTCGTCCGAGAATATCTTAAGCCACAGGAGGTGTCAAACTGGAGGTTGGGGTGGGAGCACTCGGGGGATTTCCTTCATTGCCTGCAGCAGTTTGTGGCTCCTGGTAGATCTGTTTCGGCAGCCGCGGGGGTGGGGGGTGGAGGAAGAATCAGCACAGCCACGCTTACCTGCCCCTCTGGTACTGTAGATGGGTGGACTGACCGCTGGATGGAATCCACACACAAGTCGGATTTTGGCAAATTCGTCCTCAGTGCCGGCAAGTTCTATGGTGACCTGGACAAAGATAAAGGTAAGAACCTGGGGCTGGTTCCTCAGGTCCAGGAGGACTTCCTGGAGGAAACCCTAGTCACTGATAACCAGGGCATCCTCTGGAGCAGGGCAGGCAGAGGAAGGGGAATGGTTGTCTGTATCTTTGATTCTTAGGGTCCTGGGGATTGGGGCCAGCTGTGACATCACTACTGTCCTCTACTAGGGCTGCAGACGAGCCAGGATGCCCGCTTTTACGCCCTGTCTGCCAGATTTGAGCCTTTCAGCAACAAGGACCAGACATTGGTGGTGCAGTTTACTGTGAAACACGAGCAGAACATCGACTGTGGGGGCGGCTATGTGAAGCTATTTCCAGATAGTTTGGATCAGACTGACATGCATGGAGACTCTGAATACAACATCATGTTTGGTGAGGGGACCCGCCCTATTGCTGACCTATCATTAGAGGGAGACTGAGACCCATCCATGGGTTCTTATAGCCTATGAAAAGTAGTCTTAAGAGCCTGGGAAACATATTTTCAGGCTTTCCTTTGAAGGAGAAACTGAGGGGATTGTCACAGCTAGTAGTGTATTGTTGCATTGTTATTGTTAGTCTAAGGCTGTTCATTTGTGTAATCTTATGTAGGTATTTTACAAGTGAGAATACTGAGTTGTACAGAGTGGATTTTTTTTCCCCCTCTATGCTCCACTCATTGTCCCTAAGAGATAGTCAAGGTCTGAGTTTTTTGAGTCTTAATGGACCTGTGTTTAAGAATCAAGCCTGCCTTTTTGTTGTTGTTTTTTTAAATATATCTTTATTGATTTCAGAGAGAGGAAAGGAGAGGGAGAGAGAGAGATAGAAACATCAATGATGGTAGAGTCATTGATCGGCTGCCTCCTGCACACCCCTGACTGGGGATCGAGCCCGCAACCCGGGCATGTGCCCTGACTGGGAATCGAACCCCGATCGCCTAGATCCTAGGTCGACGCTCAACCGCTGAGCCACGCCTGGCCGGGCAAGCCTTCCTTTTGTAAATAGTGGTGGGAGGCCTGGCAATGGTGGGCCATATGTGGCCCTTAACTGGACCTGCTTCTCACCTAGGTCCTGACATCTGTGGCCCCGGCACCAAGAAGGTTCATGTCATTTTCAACTACAAGGGCAAGAACGTGCTGATCAACAAGGACATCCGTTGCAAGGTGTGCCTGGAGGGGAGGTAACAAATAGCTACCTGGGGTAGGCTCAGAGGCCAGTCTAGTAGGCAGGGCCACTCATCTCCTGCCTTCTTTAGGATGATGAATTCACACACCTGTACACACTAATTGTGCGGCCTGATAACACCTATGAGGTAAAAATTGACAACAGCCAGGTGGAGTCAGGGTCTCTGGAGGATGATTGGGACTTCCTGCCACCCAAGAAGATAAAGGATCCTGATGCTTCAAAGCCTGAAGACTGGGACGAACGGGCCAAGATTGATGACCCCACAGACTCCAAACCTGAGGTTGGTGCTTGGGCAGGGGCTCCCCACCATAGAGGGGTGGTGGACAACTGGGATGACTCTGATATCCTTGTGTACTTTTAGGACTGGGACAAGCCCGAGCACATCCCTGACCCCGATGCTAAGAAACCTGAGGACTGGGATGAAGAAATGGATGGAGAGTGGGAACCACCGGTGATTCAGAACCCAGAATACAAGGTGGTCCTGGGCCTCCAAGCAGAGTGGGGTGCACAGTAGGGAACACACTGACCTCTGCTCATCTTCTGGTTCTCTTCTTCCGCAGGGCGAGTGGAAGCCCCGGCAGATTGACAACCCGGATTATAAGGGCACTTGGATCCACCCAGAGATTGACAACCCGGAGTACTCTCCTGATAGCAATATCTATGCCTATGAAAACTTCGCCGTTCTGGGCCTAGACCTCTGGCAGGTGCGATGTGGAGGGAATAGGAGGATCCCTAAGGGGCCTCAAGTGGGTAGGATTCAATCCTAGACAGGTCTGAGCCTAAAATGGTGCGTTTTCTGAAGAATTTCCTGGCCTATCTCTCTGGAGTTCTCACAGCCCCCCCCCCCCCCTTGAGGTTCTGTATACTTTGTGCTAGGCACTCCCTCAAGAACCTTTATCTGAACCAACTCATTAACTGGCCCCAACAACCTAGAAAGTGGTTAGATAGTCCCATTACAAAGTAAGCTTCATAGGGACTATGTTTTTATCTGTTTTGTTCAATGATGTACCTTCTGTACCTAGAACCTGGCACATAGTAGGTACTGG
Organism: Miniopterus schreibersii; assembly: GCF_964146895.1. NCBI lineage: Eukaryota > Metazoa > Chordata > Mammalia > Chiroptera > Miniopteridae > Miniopterus > Miniopterus schreibersii. Next base: position 71,702,596 of record NC_138105.1, on the reverse strand, counting down.
AAAAATATTTGCACAAAGAGGTGAGACCCCATTATACAGATGAAAAAGCTGAAGTACAGAGAAGTTACCAGTCCGAGGTCATATAGGTGGGAAATGGCAGAGCTGAGTTTTGATCCCAGTCAGCTTGTTTTTTTAATTGCAGTGTTAGGCTATGGCATTGTCCATTGGTTATGGAACCCGAGGCCAGGGCCATGGGGTGTCCCCTTTGACCATCCATCCTTCTATCCTCCTGCCCCCCCAGGTCAAGTCTGGTACCATCTTTGACAACTTCCTCATCACCAATGATGAAGCATATGCTGAAGAGTTCGGCAATGAGACGTGGGGCGTCACAAAGGTGGGACTAGTCCATTCCTGGGCGGGGGCCGGCGGGCAGGCAGGTGGGGGCCAGGCCCTGAATGTGTGTGCTCCATGCAGGCAGCAGAAAAGCAAATGAAGGATAAGCAGGATGAAGAGCAGAGACTGAAGGAGGAGGAGGAGGACAAGAAGCGCAAGGAGGAGGAGGCAGACAAGGACGACGAGGAGGACAAAGACGATGATGAGGATGACGAGGACGATAAGGACGAGGAGGAGGAGGAAGATGGTGCCGCTGGCCAGGCCAAGGATGAGCTGTAGGGGCCACTCCATCGCTTCCAGGGCTGGACTGAGGCCTGAGCGCTCCTGCCACAGAGCCGGCCGCGCCAAATAATGTCTCTATGAGACTGGAGAACTTTCCTTTTTTTTCCAGGCGGGTTCCAATTTGGGGTGGATTTTGGTATTGTTTCCCCCCCCACTTTTTTTTATTGGTGTTTTGTCTCTTGATTCTCCTTCAGCACCCATCTTTGACATCTTTGCCATCTTTGCCTTCCTCTGTCCCCTTCTGCCCCCTTAGATCCCTTAGTTCCCCCTCCAGCCTTCGGGCATATAGGGTGTGGAAGAGAAGCCCTAGGCCCAAGATTTCATCTCTTCTCCTTCCTAGAGCCCAGAGGGGGGCAGGAGAAGAGGATGGCACCCCCAGCCCCCCAGCACTGAGGAAGATTGGGGCTCCTAGGGCCTGAGCTCTGACACCCCCACCCCACCTGCTCCCTTTCTCCCCTGCCTTCATTACTGGGCCACTTCTGGGTGGGGCAGTGGGTTCCAGCTCAGTTCACACTGAGAATGTAAGAACTACAAACAAAATTTCTATTAAATTAAGTTTTGTGTCTTCCTCCTGTGTCTCCTTCTGGGGGAAGACAGACATCAGGGAACCAAAGGTGGCTTTTTTGGGGGCGGTGACTCCAGTAAGTCTCATTTTTCAGCCACTAAAACATCAGCTGAATGTCCCATAAGGTTACAGGGGCCTTTGTTTACCCCCACAAAGCACTGGGAGAAGGGGAACTAAGTGCCATTTCAAATACTTCAGGTAGTAACTCACTGAGTCCTTTTACCAAAGTGGTGACTTTTGGTTGTATTACCAGTTCAGTTTGATGAGGAGAGACAGGTCCAGAATATATTAAGAGGTGGGGCAGGGGTTTAAACCCACACCTTAGACACCATCTTTACCATCTATTTTAACCATATGTATGTACTTCTTACCTATTATGGAGCAAGACTACATAGAGCAATTTGATAGTGATAAAAGCTATTCCTCTTACAATCACTTTTCAGAGAAGGTATTCAGTGGGCAAGTTGGGATTTAAACTTCTTGAAGGAAAAACAGTGGCCCCAAGGTAGGGTGCAGAGATTGAGTTGGTGCAGAGATGGTAGCAGAGGAAGGTCTGGGTTTCTAAGGATGGCCTAGGCCTGCCCTGTTGGGGTTCACAAGCCTGCCACTGAAGTCCAGCAGGTAGTTGGCAGCTGATGATTTGCAAGAGAGGTAGGAAGCCTTCAAATGGGTATGGCCTACTCTGGTGGAAGTTTCTAGGCTCAGGGCACATAGTAAAGGGAGAAGCAGCAGGACCTGGTTACAGCTGGGCAGTGGGTGAGGTTGGGTGACTACCTGGTTGCAGGCTTGGGTGAGTGCTTGGATGGGAATGGTGAGAAGAGCAGGTTTGGAGGGAGGTAACAGTCCAGGATGGGGGCATCTTCAATACCTGGGAGATAAGCCCAGCCTCACTTCCATCTAGTTCCCCAAAGCACCCAACCCCTCAAGTCTTTGTTTTTTGGATGTTCCTCCTTCAAGTTTCCCTCCTGTGTCCTGTGGCTGAGCCCCAGTCCTTTGGGAAGCTACAGGATTGGTATATCCAGGACAAGTTTATGGACTTATGTATTCAATGTAGGACGGCCTTGAAAGTTAACGTCTTCATTAAATACTTTTGGGGCCAGGCTGGGGATAGCGGGGTGAGCAAAGTGGTTGGGAAAGGAGCAGCAGAGAGGTGGAAGACCCAAAAATTTGAGTTGTAGGATCATTACAAAAAGTCCCTCTCTCCCTCAGGAATGAAGCCACAAAATCGCTCCATGTCTCAGCTTCCACAGACAAATGCAATTTTTTTTTTGAATTTTCATTTGTTTAACTGTTGATCTTTCAAGTATTTCCGGTCCTAAATTCTAGTTTCAGGGCCTGGTAGGGTTGCGGTCAGGGTGGCTAGACCAGAATAAAACTCAATTGGACCATGCAAAAAAGATGAAGACTAGCCTTGGCTGGTTTGGCTCTGGTTGGAGCGTTGGCATGCGGACTGAAGGGTCCCAGGTTAGATTCCCCGTCTGTACCTCAGTTGCAGGCTGTATCCCTGGGCCTGGTTGGGGCATGCGGGAGGCAACCAACCCATGTGTCTTTCACGTAGCTGTTTTCTCCCACTCAGAAGCAATGGAAAAAATATCCTGGGGTGAGTATTGGAAAAAAAAAAAAGACTATGGAGAAATACAAGTATCTATAACAAGTAGTAAAAATTTTTTGTTCAATCAAGGGTCAAAGTAGGGACATCGGAGCCATTTTGTGGCCCCATGACGTCACTGCTAACGGGCGTGGCGTCACTAGAAGAAGCCACGTGACAGGCCTGTTCTCAGAGCCAGAAAAACTCCTTTCCTGCAGAGCAGAATTTAGCGTGCGCATGCCTGGCCCGAGGTGGCCTCCTACGCATGCCCGCGAGTGTTAGGACCGCAGGGGGCGGTGTGTGAGGGAGACGCGGAGAGCGCGCGCGGGCGCGCATATCACGTGTTTTGATAGTCGGCGCGCGCAGCGCCTGCCCCGGAAGCGGTCGGCTAGCGGCGCGGCTGGGCGCTAAGATGGCGGCGGCGTGAGTTGCATGTTGTGTGAGGGTCCCGGGGCCGCCGCGTCGCTCGGGCCCCGCCATGGCCGTCACCATCACGCTCAAGACGCTGCAGCAGCAGACCTTTAAGATCCGCATGGAGCCTGACGAGACGGTGCGAGCCAGGCTGGAGCCCGGGATGAGAGTGACGGGTTCGGGGGGGTGGAGGGGCGGGGGGGGGGCGAGGAGGATGGCGCGGTCCCGGGCCGGCTCACCTCTCCCAACCTGCCTTTCCCCACCACCCTGTCCCCCACCCCCATTAGTTTGCGGCCTAGCCCCAGGTGGCTGGAGCGGCTCTCACGGTCCCGTCTCCAGACGAGGCCCCACCCCCGGGGCGCCTGCCAGGCCCTGGGTCTAATGTCAGTGCTCTCGCGCGGCGCGGGAGACAGGCTTGGATGCCCGGCTGGGCTGCGCTCCCCGGGACAGGGGCTCTGAGTTCTCAGCTTTGCAGGCGTCTCCTTGGGGCCTTGATGGCCGAATCTAGGAATAGCCGCCAGGAGTTGCCCACTGATGACGGCAACGACGATAATAATGATAATAAATGTTCTGAGTTTCAGTGGTCCTTGTTTGTTGGCCGTTTGTTCTTTGCTAGTTGCTGAGTTTTCACTGTTACTGTCTTACTAAAAAATCTGCAAACAGGCTTGTCATTCGGGGACTCTGACTCACTTTACAGATGTGGAAACCTAGGGTTAAGGAACTTGGCCACAGTTAACATACACCGAGTAATGGCAGATCTAGGATTCAAATTCGGTTCTGCCTTATGTCAGAGCCCATGGTCTAAGCATTATTCTGCTTTTTTAGCTGAAAGGAAATTTTAGGATCTAACAAACATATTGAGTGTTTAAGTGTGTGTTTGGCACTTTTTGTACAACTGCCTCATGAAGGAGATACATCTACTTTCAGTAGAAAAGGAAACACGCAGATTTCTTTTGACCTGCCCAACTGTTGACTTTGGGGAAAGTTACTTAACCTCCCTGTGCCTCCATTTTCTTAAATATAAAATGAGGCTGTTACCCATTTCACCCAGTTACTGTGAGGCTCTAAAAATGTGGTACATATACATTTACGACAGCCCTATTAACTTAGGTGTTCTCAGTAAACACCACTGTCTGCAGTGTGGAGTGAGGAACCCTCCTATCTCCCCTAGGTTATGTTTTGTATTTCACCACACTTTACACCATCTGAAATACATATTTGTTTTTTTTCTTCCCCACATGAGTGTCATCTCCATGAGAGCAAGGACTTGTGTTTTGTTCCCTGCTGTGTCTTAAGTGCCTGAAACAGTGTCTGGCACATTATAAGTGTTCAGTAAATACTCTGTTGAATGTTGAGATGATCAAATGAACTCAAATCTAGCATGCTTGACTATGAAGCTTAGTTTCTCTGTCATCAGGACTTCCAGCCTCTTCCCCCCAAGCTAGAAGGGAAGAGAGAATCTTGAGGTTTGCAATAACTGTATTCTTTCCTATAGGTGAAGGTGCTAAAGGAGAAGATAGAAGCTGAGAAGGGTCGTGATGCCTTCCCTGTGGCTGGACAGAAACTCATTTATGCTGGCAAGATCCTGAGTGATGACGTCCCCATCAGGGACTATCGAATAGATGAGAAGAACTTTGTTGTTGTCATGGTGACCAAGGTGGGTGAAGTATGCCGGTTGTGAGGATTACATGAATTAGCTGGGAAGCTGGCAAGAGCCTGTGTGTCTATGAGAGATTAGCTGTGAATAGGGCGGCGCCAGGATGTGACTGGATGTTGAGGCTTGATAGGGATACTGATGCCTGCTCCCTTTTTCTGGGTGTGACAGGCCAAAAACAGCCCAGGCACCTCAGTACCCCCAGAAGCCTCATCCACTGCTGCCCCTGAATCCTCCACATCCTTCCTGCCGGCCCCTGCCTCAGGCATGTCCCATCCGCCACCTACCGTCAGAGAAGACAGGAGTCCATCGGAGGAATCAGTCCCCACGACATCCCCGGAGTCTGTATCAGGGTAAGGCAGGGAGCGGCAGCCCCAGGTTGGGCCGTGTCCTCCCAGCACATTCCAGTGCCCACATATATGGTCTCACACACCCAGGGGGAGGGCAGGCCACCAGAAGCCAGGGTCCGATTTCTCTCTCTTGAATTTGCAGCTCTGTTCCTTCTTCAGGTAGCAGCGGGAGAGAGGAAGACGCAGCCTCCACGCTAGGTGGGTGGGCGGACCCTGGGGCAGAAGTCACTGGGTGTCCCAGCTATCAGTTGGGCTTTGTGTGGTTCGGGAGGGTCTGGGAGATGCCCTTCCCTCTTCCTGGTGACCCAGATCTTGCTGCTCCCTCCACAGTGACTGGCTCTGAATATGAGACGATGCTGACGGAGATCATGTCCATGGGCTATGAGCGGGAACGGGTTGTGGCAGCCCTGAGAGCCAGCTACAACAACCCCCACCGAGCTGTGGAGTATCTACTCACGGTGAGGTGGGGGTGCTGCCTTTTGGGGAGGCTTCCACAGAGTACATGGGCTTCAGTACCCTGATGGGTGGTCAGGGAGGCAAAACTTGCCCCCAAAGCCTTTGGGCCATGGTTCCAGCCAGGAAAGGCTTTCTGCAGAAGGCTGGACATGAGCAGATGGGTGGGTCTCACCTGTCTCTTGCCAGGGCTGAGAGAGCAGGAGGGAGGCAGCGGGTGTTCTGTGCACTAGAACTAAATAGGACCCCTGACAGGGAATTCCTGGGAGTCCCGAGCCAGAACACGGTTCTGTCCAGGAGAGCCAGGTGTCTGAGCAGCCGGCCACAGAACCAGGTGAGTGAGTTGGGAGGTGTGCATGTGGGGTGTTTGCTGTCATGGATCTGACTCCTCCTCAACCCCCATGCTTCTGGGAGCCCAGGGTCTGACTACATGCCTTCCTCCTGCCAGCGGGAGAAAACCCCCTGGAGTTCCTGCGGGACCAGCCCCAGTTCCAGAATATGCGGCAGGTGATTCAGCAGAATCCGGCCCTGCTACCTGCCCTGCTTCAACAGCTGGGCCAGGAGAACCCACAGCTTCTGCAGGTGCGGCCCTGGGGGCTCAGAGGGAGCCAGTGTGGCCAACATCTCCCCTTCCCTATGGTAACTACAGCCCCAAAAAGGGAGCCTGGCCCAGCACCCTATGTAGGCTTTCTTCTATACTTGGAAAACTGGACTAACAACAGTCCCGTGGTGCTTCCTTTGACCTAATGATCTATACTGTTTTGTGTATCCTCCCAATCACCCTGTGAGGGCGTGGTACTGTCATCATTGCCCTCATGGAAGAAGATACCAGAGGCTTGGAGCAGCCCAGCAGCTGGTGGAGTGTATGTCTGCCTCTAGTTTCTGGGTCCTGTGCTCTGCCTTCTGGGTCTTGTGGTTCTGACCGTCTCTGCTCCACATACAGCTGGTGCTTCATTCATGTCATGCCAATAGGGTTTCATTGCAGCACTCGGGACCACTATGCCCCAGTTGGCTCTGAGTCCTCCATGAAGGCCTGCCTCTCCCGATTCAGGACTGGCCGTCTGCTGCTTTTTCTTGCACTTCTGTCTTCTTTTTTCCTTCTTTCTTTTTTTAATCCTCACCTGAGGATATTTTTTCCAGTGCTTTTCAGAGAGTGGAAGAGAGAGACACATCAATTGGTTGCCTCCCACACATACCCCGACCGGGGTTGGGGATCGAGTCTACAACCAAGGTGCGTGCTCTTGACCTGAATTGAACCTGGGACCTTTCACTCTGAGGGCTGATGCTCTAACCACTGAGCAAAACCAGCTAGGGCTTCTTTTTTTGGTCTTTTATTCTTTACCACTTCTGTCTTCTATGCTGGCTCCTCCTGCTCACCTCCTCCAGATATTGAGAGCCTAGGCTGCACACCTGTTCTTTATCTGCACTCAATCCTCCCCATATATCATCCTGGGGCCTTCACTCTGTGGTGACCCCCAAATCTGTGTAACCAACCCAGACCTCTGGATGTCACACTTTTCCATGGCTGACTTGATGCCTCCATGAAAGTGCTTTCCAGATGTCTTAAGTTTTCAGAACAGGATCATCCTCCCATCCCTCTCTGTCCCCACAAGGACGAGCCTGGGGTTGCTTGAGCCCTAGTCCCTGGGGGCCTGCTGGGGTTGTCTATCACCTGTTACGTCTGCTCTACTTCCAGAACATCTCAGTCCAGCCCCGCATTCTACTTCCGTGACTGATACCTCATCTCCCACCTGGTTGCCTGGCAGCAGGCCCCTGTTTCTGTGCAGCCCTCCCAGTCTATTCTCCATTAGGAGCCAGAGTCCTTAATTAAAAAGCACTTTCTTCATGGATGTGAAAATTGTCAGATGTACATAAAAGTAGGAAGAGTTGTATCAGAGCCCCCAGATAGGCAGCATCCAGATGAATTAATGTTTTTACCCATTACCACTGTGGTATCCCATCACACTAGAAGACAGCAGTAGGTTCGGTTCCTGCTTTCCTCTCTCATCTCATTTCTGTTTCTTCCCTCTCCTCGTTTACTTGGTTTTTGGATCATGTTTCTGGGATTTGCCAAATGCATCTCACCCTCCAGCCTTTTCACTTGCTATTCTACCTGAAGGAAACTTCCTTTCCTACTGGCCTAAAATTAAAATGTCTTTCCTAGCCTAGTGTCTGCTCTACTGTGTGCTAGGCCCAGTACTTATATTGTAAATAATTGTTCATTTATTTGCTTGTTTATGGCCTGTCTTACCACCCTGGAACATCAGCTCCACCAGGGCAGGGTCTGTTTACCAGTGTATTGCTATTTGGCCAGAATAGGGACCTTCAAGATACCTACTGCGTAAATGAATAACAAGGGCTGTGATAGGCACATGGGGAGGTGGCCCAAAGGCCTTAGGGTCACCATTCCTTGCCCTCTTACCCACAGCAAATCAGCCGGCACCAGGAGCAGTTCATCCAGATGCTGAATGAGCCCCCTGGGGAGCTGGCGGACATCTCTGACATTGAGGGTGAGGTGGGTGCCATAGGGGAGGAGGCCCCACAGATGAACTACATCCAGGTGACGCCGCAGGAGAAGGAAGCTATAGAGAGGGTAAGAGGCCTGGCTGAGGGGCAACCCTACTGGTGGGCAGGCCCCCACCCCTTTCTCATACCTGCCCATCTTCCCACAGTTGAAGGCCTTGGGCTTCCCAGAGAGCCTGGTGATCCAGGCCTACTTCGCCTGTGAAAAAAATGAAAACTTGGCTGCCAACTTTCTCCTGAGTCAGAACTTTGATGACGAGTGATGCCAGGAGGCCAGGCCGCCTACTGCACCCACCCTACCCCCAAATCCACAAAAGTTTTATAAAAGAAAAATATATATATATTCATGTTTATTTAAGAAGTGGAAAAAAGTAAAAAAACCTTAAAAAAAACACCAACCAACCCAATATCCCACCCTCCTGAAGTGGTTCCCATTCCCATCTTGGCCTGAGAAGACCTGGGCTAGACAGCTGTCCCCCATCCCCTGCCTTACCCCAGCCTGCTCCAAGGAGCTGGCAGGACTGGAGGCAACAGATGGGCCCCTCTTGGCCTCTGTCCCAGCTCCCTGCAGCCAGATGGAGAGGTGGCTGCTTGCTTCCTCATACCCTGAAGAACCCCTAAGACCGCTCTACCCTTCTAGGGTAAGGGGAAGCTAGAGCCCCAAACTTTGATCCTCTGTTGGGATGGCCCAAATCTTCCCATCTGGGTTGAGCACAATCTGGCCTTGGCCTCCATCCTGCATCCCTTCAGTGGGGAGGAGGCGGCCAGGCTTCTCCTCGCTGGGGAAGGGGTAACATCAGAGCCACTCTGGAGGTTAAGGCCACCCCAGAACAGAACAAACAGTGTCTCTGATAAAGATTTTGAAGTGAATAAAGTTTTAAAAGCCCATGCTGTGGTCTGTGCCTGCTGGGGCTTCCCACTCCAGCTTGTCTGGCTTTGGGGGCTAGTTGGACACAGGCAGTGTAGAAATGCCAAGCAGCAGCAGAGAGGTCTGCCAGCCTGTGCAGATTGGGGCTCCCAGTGTATCCTCCTCCCTCAGAAGCTGTCTCATTCCCCTGTAATGGGCCTCAGCCCCATCTTGATCTTGGAAGAGCTTGCTTCTTCCTGCCCCCCACCATCATCACCAGTCTGTTTTGGCTACATTTCTTCCCTGGCAATTACTGGAGATTAATGTTGGTAAACAGAAGCCTTCTTCTCTGCCATCTGCTCCTACATTACTTCCCCATTGTATCCCCTGTTCTCTCCTCCTGAAACATGACCTAGAGTCCCCTAGTGAGCAGTGCCAGGGAAGGGTGGGGGATTCCTGGCCCCAGGTATTGGGGAGGGGTACAGTGAGAGAGGACACAGCTCTCCAGAGGTGGGACTGTTGGACAGCAGGTTTTATTGAGGAAAAAAGCTCAGGAGCTGGGTGCCATGGAGGCTGCTGGGTCCTGGGCTGCAGTGGCAGCCATTGTAGCAGCTCGAGCCTCCTTCTTCTGTCTTTGTTTTTCCTCCTTGAGGCGCTTGCGCTGCTGCTTCTCCAGGTCCTGCAGCAGCTCCTGGAAGCGGGCACTCCTTGGGTCCACGTGGTAGCCCAGGCGCTCCTGGGCCTCTGCCTGCAGCCGTGCCCGCCGCTCCTTGTCTGCCTTCTCCTTCTCCCTGCGCTCCTGCTGCTGCCGCCGCCAGTTCTCAATCATCTGTGGCATCTTGGCCATGCTCTCTGCAATGAGCTGCTCCCTGCAAGGGAAGGAGGGTGGACAGTGAGGAAAGTGACACCCAGCCAGAGCAGCACCCATCTACCCAAATCCCACCCTCAAGCCTTTGCTTACATCGTGCTTCCCAAGTCCTCCATGGAGATAAAAATCTGGGAAGATTTATCTTGGCCATTAACTGTTAGGAAAAGTCCTTAACTAGTGAAGAAATAGGCAGTAGAGATGAACTAATTTATGTGTGACCTAGAGCATGAGAGGGCCAAGCCCCAATAACCCCAGGAGCAGATCCCAAATTAACATTTCACTGAGCTCTACTGAGCCATCTGAGTGCCACACATCACGCTGGGCCATTCCCACAGACATCACTGTCTACAGTAAGCCAGGCCCAGTTCTAGGCACAGGAGTAAAGGCAAGAAATGGATTGGACCTTCCCATCCAATCTTGAGTTTGTAGGTGCCAGTAATAGCCCCATTTTAAGGATTACAAATGTGAAGCAGGAAGAACTAAAGCCTCATGACGGTTATCCAGCTGGGGTCCGGCAGAGACAGGAGACTAGGGTTCACATCCCATCTCCATTGTTCACTGCCTGGGTAACTACTGGTGACTCCGCCTCCCCAGGCCTCAGTTTCCTCATTTCTAAAATGAGGGTGTTACCCCCTTCATCTTAGAGCTAATGTGAAGACAAGAACATTGAACACCAAGAACACACTTGGCCTGCTCCCCCAACTTGCCTGCTTTGGCTGGCTCCTCACTCCAGGAAGTGGCACTATCCTGATGCCCCTGGTCTTACCTTCATACTCTGGTTAAGTCTAATGCTTTAGACCTACTTCCAAGACCTGTGCTTTTGATTCCAGACCCCATCACTTTCCACTGATGGCCTGGCTGTTCCTGAAAACATTCCTACCTCAGGGCCCTTGCACTAGCTGTTTCCTCTCCCTTGTGTGGTCATTCTGGTCTCTGCTTAAACATCAAATTTTAAGTCCCAAACCGAAGCCGCCCTCCGACTGCACTCTTCACCAAATTTTATCTTCCTAATGGTTCTCTGTTGCCACCTGAAATGTTTTGTTCCCTGCTGTGTGTGTCTTCCGCACCTGGGAGAAGGTCTTGCACACAGTAGGCGCTCAGTAAAGATTTGCTGATGCGTGAACACTCATAAGCCTGCTTTGCAGTTGGGTTAGCATGCACGTAAATCTACAGCAATGCAACCCCCGCAACAAGCGCCCGTTGGGGTACAATTCACGCATCCGGCAGCGGAGGGCGCGACCAATAGCACGCACCTGGCCTTACGCTTCTGCTCCTCGGCCAGCTGCTGCATCCGCACTGACTCCTGCATGGCCGCCAAGCTCGGGTACCATTCGCTCTCCTCAGCCTCCAGCTCGCGTAGCTGTTCCTGTGACGGCCATAGCGAACCGGCAGCCACCCCGGAGGCTGCGCCGTGCCGCGCGAACTGCTTGGCTGCGTAGCGCGGCCCCAGCTGCCAGCGCGGGGTCAGTGGGTCATCTGGGTCCGGCCACCAGGGCCCCGGCGAGCGGCGCGGGGGAGGCGGCGCCCGGTAGGTACGGAAGCCTGGGCCCAGTGTTGCCGCCAGCCCGAGCAGGCTGTGTACCTGCCGTACGGACGCCGCCATCTTGGCTGTGTGGGGTCCTTGCGGGCCGGCTGGGCTGGCCAAGGCGCTGCCTGCGCTCAAGGTCACAAGGGGGCGGAGCGGAATGAGGAGTGTCCCTGCGACCTCAGTTCAGGGCAGTGGGGAGAAGAGGGGTCCAAAAAATTTTTACACATCTTCAAGTCTAATTTAAAATGTTATTTTAGCGATTATTTATTAAAGTAGTATTTAAATTTTAATCTTACATATTTGAAATAGCATTTAATGTTTATATTAAATTTAAATATTTAACATTTATTTAAACAATAATTTGAATAACACGTTTAACTTTCAATTTTAAATCAGCCTACATAGTTTATATTTTAATTTAAATATTTAAAAATTTGTTAAAATATTTAAATTTTATTTTAAACATTTAAATACTGTTCATAATATTAAATATTTATTTCGTGCTTTTTTTTGTTAATCCTCGCTGGAGTATATTTTTTCCATTGATTTTTAGAGACTGTGGAAGGGAGGGAGTGGAGAGAGAGAGAAACACTGATGTGAGAGAGGTTGCCTTCCCCTGTGGCTCCTGCAAACCCAGGTAACGTGCCCTTGATGGGGAATCAAACCCTGACCCCTTGGCTGACCCTCTAACCACTGAGCCAAACTGGCCACGGCAACTTTGTGTTTTTAATTTGATTTTTAATATTATAATTAATGCTTTTATTAATTTTTTTAGTAGAAAAAGTACTTTTTTTATAAAATAAGATTTGCTAGAACATACATTCCTGTTCATAATTGTAACAATTCTCAGACATATAAACATTCATCCAATTTTACTCTTTTGGAAATATTTTTATGAAGTGAATTGCAAATCAGCAATATGTTTTCTTTTTTAAATACCTTTTTAAAAATAAATATCTATTGATTTGAGAGAGAGGAAGGAAAAAGAAGAGAGAGAGAGAAACATCAATGATGAGAGAGTCGTTGATCAGCTGTCTCCTGCATGCCCCGCATTGGGGACCGAGCCCGCAACCCAGGCATGTCCCCTGACGGGGAATCAAAACTGCAATCTCCTGGATCATAGGTCGATGCTCAATTGCTGAGCCACACTGGCCAGGCTGCAATATCTTTTCTTAGTTCCGAAAAGTGCTTGGTATATCTAGCCTGTGGTTCAGGTCCTAGACAAACTTCTATTTTAAATAATTATTTAAAACCTTACCTAGACGTTTATTTTAAATGTATACCTATTTAAAACATCTATTTAATGTATGTAATTATTATTATTTAATATCTTAATTTAATTTTTTTATATTTTAAAATGTTTAATTGATTGATTTTAGAGAGAGAAACATCAATTTGTTGTTCCACTTCCTTATGCATTCATAGGTTGATTCTTGTATATGCCCTGACTGGGGATGGAACCTGCAACCTTGGTGTATCAGGATGACACTCTAACCAACTGAGCCACCCAGCCAAGGCTATTTTATTTTATTTATTTATTTATTTTTTAAATATATCTTTATTGATTTCAGAGAGAGGAAAGGAGAGGGAGAGAGGGAGATAGAAACATCAATGATGAGAGAGTCATTGATCGGCTGCAGCCCACAACCCGGGCATGTGCCCTGACCGGGAATCGAACCCTGATCGCCTGGATCCTAGGTCGACGCTTAACCGCTGAGCCACACCCGGCCAGGCCAGCCAAGGCTATTTTAGAATGTTTAAAATGTTTGGTCATGGCACAGAAATTAAACACTATTGTTTTTCAGTTGCCACCGCCATCCCCCCCACGCTGCCCCAAACACTTAAAAAAAAAAAAGCTTTATTGATTTCAGAGAGAGAGAGAGAGAGAGAGAGAGAGGGAAACATTAATGATGAGAGAGTCATCTATGGGCTGCCTCCTACATGCCCCCTACCAGCGATTGAGCCTGAAACCCTGGTATGTGGTCTGACCGGGAATCAAACCAGCAACAGTTTTGGTGCAATGGAGCCCACCACACTGGCCAGGGCCAAATACTATTTTAAAAAAGGATTTCAGCCTTTAAAAGGAAGGAAATTCTGACATACTACATTATGGATGAACCTAGAAGGCATTATGCTAAGTGAAATAAGCCAGTCACAAAAGCACATAGGTTGTATGATTCCATTTATAGGAGGCCCCTAGAGGAGTCAGATTCATGGTGGGTGCCAGCAGCTTGGGGAGAGGGATAGGGAGTTAGTGTTTAATGGGGATAGAATTTCAGTTTGGGAAGTTGACAAAGTTTTGGAGATGGGTGGTGGTGATGATTGCACAACATTGTGAATGAATGTGCTTAATGCCACTGAACAGTATACTTAAAAATGGTTAAAATGGTAAATACCATGTATATTTTATTACCAAAAAGAAAGAAGAGGAAGAATTGCAGTTTGCTCAGTGAGCCAGGAAGCCTGAACAAGAATATTTGTAGGTTACAGCAGTACTGTATGTATCATATATATCAGTCCCAAGCTGGATTCGATCCTATGGATATTCAGTCATTTCACCTGCATTCATCCGCAGTAGAAGGGATACCTAAATGTTGATGTTTCACAGCAGACAGAATACGATACAGGAATGCAAGAGCAGAAATTACAACTCACAGTGATGTGGATGAGTTTCATAGACCTCATATGCAATGAAGGAGGCAGGCCCAAACAATTCCTTTTCATTCTAGAAGTCAGGATGGGACGCTTCTGGTTGGGATGAGGGGGCATCTAGGTGGTGGTAACATGGAGGGAGGTCGCTTTGAAACAGGTCATTGAGCTGGGCAACCTGTTCTGTTCGCTTTTCTCTATGTGGACTATTTTCCACATTATTTCTTGACCTGGGCTACAGTGATGCCTGAGTTATAATTATTCTTTAAGCTGTAAAAATTATATGTGTGAGTTGCCCACTTTCTTGTAGATTTATTATATTTCACAATTTAAAAATGAAAATACAAGCAACAGAAAGGATTACAGTGAACAGTCTTATTCCCACCTGTTCCCCATCCTCCCCTTCCAGTCTGAGCACCTCTCAACTTGTTTTAGTTTCTCGTGTATCCTGGAGAGTTGCTTTATACATTGTTATTTAAGTGTTAATAAATTATTTCACAAGAACAGAAGAGCACAGTCACTTATGTCATCACTCAGGTTTAACAAATACAGAGTGGTACAAAATACAAAAGTAGGCTTACAGTTCATATAGAGAATAATACAATAATTAATTAATAATACAAGAATAAACTTTCATGTACTCACAACTGTAAATCTTTTGTCCCACCCTGTATTAACATTTTGGCTCAATTCAGAACTTTTTTTTTTTTTTTTAATATATCTTTATTGATTTCAGAGAAAGGAAAGGAGAGGGGGAGAGAGATAGAAACATCAATGATGAGAGAGTCATTGATCAAGCCCGCAATCCAGGCATGTGCCCTGACCGGTATTCGAACCCCGATCGCTTGGACCCTAGGTTGATGCTCAACCGCTGAGCCACGCCCGGCTGGGCTCAATTCAGAACTTTTGAAAAAAATTTCTTTTTATAAAACTTGACCCCTACTATGAAAGCCTCCAACGACTAATACTTCCATCTACAAATGCCACCCCTTTCCCTCCCTGCCCTTCTAAGGATTAACAATTAGTTTGAAGTTTATTCTTCCAGGACCTGCCTTTATGCATTCACTACTTATGTGGAGTCTATGGAAACAGTATACAAGATTTATATTTTTAAACAATGTACATAACTGGTATCCTAAAGGTATTAGTTTGCAACTTTTCTTCCTTAACCTTATACTTTCCAGATGTTTCCATGTGGGTCCTTGTAGATTTATTGTACATGTTGTGTAGCTATGTTTTTCACATTGTGAGTCATGGGGCCCATTTAGGAAATCAATCAGGTAGGTTACAACCAGGAGTTATTTATTTCTAGGTTTAAAATTAAGGGAAGAGCCCAGCCTGGCATGGCTCAGCAGTTGAGCATTGACCTAGGATCCAGGAGGTCACAGTTTGATTCCCAGTCAGGGCACATGCCCGGTTTGTGCACTCAATCCCCAGTCAGGGCCGTGCAGGAGGCAGCTGATCAATGACTCTCTCATCATTGATGTTTCAACTCTCTCACTCTCCCTCTCTCTAAAGTCAATAAAGATATATTTTTTAAAAAAAAATTAAGGGAAGAATGATTCACAAAAATTTTATTAATTTAAAAATTATTTTTTAAAAATTGTGACAAAATACACGTAAAACATACCATTGTAACCATTTTTAAGCATACTATTCAGTGGCATTACACATTCACATCATTGTATAATCGCCACCACCACCCATCTTCAGGACTTTGTCATCTTACAAACAGAAACTCTGTCCCCATTAAACTAATTTCCCATTCTCCCCTCCCCCAGTCCACCATTCTACTTCCTGTCTCCATGAATTTGACTCTTCTAGGGACCTCGTATAAGTGGAATCATACAGTATTTGTTTGTCTGTGACTGGCTTATTTCACTTAGCACAATGTCCTCAAGTTTGTCCACATTATAGCACATTTCAGAATGTCCTGTTTTAAGAGTGAATAATATTACATCATATGTGTTTATCCACTTATTCATTGATGGACATTTGAGCTGCTTTCACCTTCTTTTGGTGGTTATAAATAATGCTGCTATGAATGTAGATGTACAGTGGTTATTTAATGGGAAAAAATAGAATAAAAATATAAGATTGAATCACATGTAGTAAGGGTAAGTATTGTTTGGTAAAACTTTTATTTCCGTCATATATACATGTAGGCATATACTAGTGTTCCAGTTGCAATTATAGCTAACCTTCCCTAAACAACCATTTTTACGCTCATGAATTGCGTGGATCAGGAATTTAGGCAGGGCACCGGGGATGGCTCGTTTCTGCTCCATGCTGTCTGTAGGCCCAGCTGGGAAGACTTCAAAGTTGAGTGACTTGGTGCCAGTCCTCCAGAATCATCAGAAGGCATCTTTGTTCATTCATGTCTCATGATTGATGCTGGCTGGAGCCTCAGCTGGGCTATCGGCTGGAATAGCTAGACAGTGGTCTCTTCATGTGGGCAGTTTGAGCTTCCTCACAGTATAGCAGCTTGGTCCCAAGTGGTCAGGCATTTTTATGGCTGAGTCTTAGAAGTCACATGACATCATTTCTGTTATATTCTATTGGTCTAGCCAGTCACAAAGGTTGCCTCAGTTCAAGGGGAGGGGTCAGAGACCTTGCCAATCAAAGGACTGTCAAGGTCTCTTTGTCAAGACCTGTAAATAAAATGTATTTCTTAACTGTACTTAGTGGCGAGGGGAAAAAAGTTTGGAAAAAAAAAATCTCTGCCTGATATTGTCTGTGGTAAGAATAAACGGTAATTAGTCATTCCATCAGGCTGTTTTGATGGACATTTGTTTCCAATTTTTTTTTTTACTGCGGAGATGCTGCTGCAGTGAGCCTCACTGTGTGTGTCCCCATGTGCCCATGGGAAAGTTTCCTGGAGTTCCCCCAGGGTTTGCTGAGGGACAGATGTGGTTGAGGTCTGTGGTTGAGGTCCTGTGAATGAAGCGAATTGAGGGTGGAGGTGACATAAAGAGCATCAGGCAGGGGCTAGCCATGTAGGTGTTACAGGACATAATGAAGGTTTCTGGTTTTATTCTAAGGGCAATGGGTAGCCATGGGAGGGCTTTGAGCAGAGGAGTGATGGATATGATTTATGATTCTCCTCTGGTTGCTGAGCAGAAAAGACACTGAGTGGGTCAACATGTAGAAACAGGAAGACCCATTAGGAAATAGAAGGGGCCATGTTGCCATGTGGTCCCTGACCTACAGGGACTTTGCATTAATTATTTTTGCTATTACTATGCTTATAACTTTCTCCCAGGATCTTTACATAGTGGGCACTTTTTTGTCATTCAGGTTTAACTGGGTGGTCACTTCCTATACTCCTTGGATCTTGAAAGGTGCAGGAAATGAGATAGAAATGGTCCCTAATTTCAAACAGTTCAGTCTTTGGGTGAGACACACAGGTAATTATAATAGAAGTGAAAGAGGAAGAAAGTGCCTGGAAAGGGGGCTGATGGACAGAACTGAAGTTTCCTCCCAGATCAGGGAATTTGGGAACCACACTGAGAAATACCAGCCTAGAGATTAAGAGAAGACGCTCTCATGTCAAACCAGCCTGGGTTGAGTTTCAGCTGCTGGTCTGGGCTGGGCACACAGCTGGTACCAAATGGTCATGGGAGAGGGACTTTTGAGGGCTGGCCGTAAATTGAGATTAAAATTTACACAACATAAAATTAATCATTTTAAAGTGAAAAATTCAGTGGCATTTAGTATATTCACAATGTTGTACAACCACCACCTCTATCTAATTCTGGAACATTTTCATTAACCCGAAAGGAAACTCCATATCCATTAGCAGTCACTTCAGTTCCCCCTCCACTTAGTCCTTGGCAACCAGTAATCTACTTTCCATCTCTATGGATTTGCCTATTTTGGACATTTCATGTAAATGGAGTCATACAATATGTGACTGTATCTAGATTCTTTTACTTAGCATGTTTTGAGGTTCATCCATATGATAACTTACATGTATCAGTACTTGTTATGAACTGAGTTGTATTCCCCCAAAATTCATGTATTAAAATGCTAATCCACAGGGATAACCTCAGAATATGACTATATTTAAAAATAAGGTCTTTAAAGAAGTTGAATTAAAAGGAGGTCATTAGGGTGAGCCCCAATGCAATATGACTAGTGTCTTTCTAAAAAAGAGGAAATTTGCCCTGGCCGGTATGGCTCAGGTGGCTGAGGGTAGTCTCGTGCACTGAAAGGTTGCTGCTTCGATTCCTGGTCAGGGCACATGCCCAGGCTGCGTGTTTGGTCCCAGTTGGAGTGTGTACAGGAGGCAGCCAATCGATGTTTCTCACAGCGATGTTTCTCTCTCTTCCTTCCTCTCTCTAAAGTTGATAAAAACATATTTAAAAAGAGGAATTTTGGGCCCAGACACACAGCAAAGACCACGTGTAAAGACAGGGAGAGATGGCCATCTACAAGCCAAGGAGATGGGTCTCAGAAGAAACCAACCTTGCTGACACCTTGATCGTGAGCTTCTAGCCTCCAGAGCTGCGAAACAATAAATTCCTGTTGATAAAGCCCCCAGCCATTATTCTGTTGTTAAAGCACCCTCCCCAGGTACTTTATTGTGGCAGCTCTAGCAAATCAGTATAGTACTTCATTGATTTTTATATCTGAATCATGTTTCATTGTAGGGAATCGTTTTTCTTGTAACCAGAGATGGAAAAGAACTTAAATATCCAAGAACAGAGGACTGGTTAAAGAAATGACTGAATAGTCATAGGATGGAATATTGTGCAGATGTTGAAAAAGAATAAGGGCACTCTTTATGTCATGGTTCTCAAAGTGTCGTCCCCAGGCCAGCAGCGTCAACATCACCTGGGAACTTGTTAGAAATGCAAGTTCTCAGGCTCCATCACAGAATCAGATACTCTGTGGGTGGGGTTCTTTGTGTGGGAGCTGTCCGGGTGACGCTGAGGCAGGCTCAGATATGAGACTGACTGCTGTATATGCTGATATAGCCCAGGGGTGAAAAGCAGCCCTGGGGTACTTTTTAAAAACATTAGTGCAAGGGACCCATCCCCAGAGATTCCACAATAATCGATCTGGAGCAGGGCAGCAATTTCCCACTTAGAAGTTACTTGAATGTGCAGCCAGGAATGTGAACCACTGATGTGGAGTAAGTGTAAAAAGCCAGGTGAAAAAAAGCCATGTTTCAAAATGTTCTTTGCAGGAATGGGATAGTCAAAATTTGGATAATGGAGAAATAAATTTGGGGTACATGCGTGCAGTAGAAAGCTCTTCAGCAGTGAAAAGGATGGAACACGAAACGGAATACTGGTCAAAGTTAAAAGAATGTTTGCATTATGGTACCGTGCGTATTAAGTTTAAAATACACAATTTTATGTATCTTGTGAATGGACATATATGTAGTAAAACCATGAATACAACCGTAGAGCTTACAATTGGCAAATTCAAAGATTAGGGATAAATATAGAGGAAGTTTCTCTTATAGCTGTAATCTTTTATTTATTTTTAATGTTTTAATTGATTTTTTTTTTTCAGAGCGAGAAGAAGGGAGAGAGAGAGAGAAACATTGATCAGCTGCTTCCCCTATTCTTCCCTACTGGGGATCGAACCCAAAACCTGGGTATGTGCCCTAACCAGGAATCAAACCAGCAACCCTTCAGTGGATGATGCTCAACCAAGCCACTCTGGCCAGGGCTCGTATCTGTAATCTTTTCTTCCCTCCCTCCCTCCCTCCCTCCCTCCCTCCCTCCCTCCCTCCCTCCCTCCCTCCCTCCCTCCCTCCTTTTTAATGTATCTTTATTGATTTCAGAGAGAGGAAGGGAGAGGGAGAGAGAGATACAAACATCAATGATGAGACATCGTCATTGATCAGCTGCCTCCTGCACACCCCCGACTGGGGATCGAACCCACAACCCGAGCATGTGCCCTGACCAGGAATCGAACCTCGATCCCCTGGATCCTAGGTCGATGCTCATCTGCTGAGCCATGCCTGGCTGGGCTGTAATCTTTTATTTATTAATTGGGGTAATGAGTACAGCAGATTTTGTTATTTTTCATTATAGGTATATAATATAAATCCTCCCTTAGGACATGTTCTTCGTTGATTCTAAAGGGGGAGGGGGAGAAAGGGAAAAAGAGAAACATTGATGAGAGAGAGAAACATTGATCCCTTACCTCCCGTACATGCCCTGACTGGGGATGGAACCTGAAACCCAGGCAAGTCCCCAACCAGGAATCGAACCTATGACCCTTCAGTGCACTGGGCAACACTCTAACCAACTGAGCCACACGGGCCAGGGCTTTTTGTTATATTTTTGTCTACACTTATTTGGATGCCCAAAATACTTAAAAGAGCAAGGGGCAGCCCTGGCTGGGTAGCTCAGTTGGTTAGAGTGTCCTCCCGATAAGCCAGGATTGCGGGTTCAATCTCTGGTCAGGGCACATACAGGAAGGAACCAATGAATGTATAAATAAGTGGAACAACAAATTGATGTTTCTCTCTCTCCCTACCTCTAAAACCAATGACAGTTTTTTTTTTTAAAGAGCAAGGGGCCGAATAAAGGTATAAATTGCTTTCATTTGTGCCTTTTTTAAAGTTTCTTTTGGATGGTTAAAAGAATTTTTAAACTCTAAAATGAAGCTTGTCCCTCAGCACTCATCTCATCCACTCATTTTCATGTCCCTCTCCAACAGGAAAATCCTGCTGCTTTTTTCAGTATTCAAATACAAGTGAACTGTAGCTGTAAATTCTTACCCCCTCCCCCCAAAGTTCAGGGCATAATAGACACCCTGTTCTGAAGATTTTTAAACTTCATTTTTCTTGGGTATCTTTCTGTGTTGAAACTACAATAGCATGTGCCACCCTCTACAGATGTGCAGTATTATGGGCTCATGTCTGGTTAGTGGGGAAACAGCGAGGAGGCCCGTGTGGCTTGAGGGGCGAGAATAGGGACAGGTCAGGGTGGGGAGGTTATGTGAGCAGACAGTGCGAGCCCTGGTGGGCTGCAGTGAGGACTTTGGCTGTTGCTCGGGGTGATGTGGGAGCCATGGAGGGTTCTGAACAGAAGAGGAACGTGCTGGACTCAGGGCATCCTCTGGCTGCTGTGGGGGGAACAGACTTTGGGTGTGGGAGCTGGGGGGCCAGGGCGGAGGGGACTATACTGGTCCAGGAGGGAGATAATAGGGGCTGTGTCCAGGTAGGGGACCAAGGAGGGAGTGAGAAGTGTGTGGATTCTGGGTATATTTTGAAGCAGACAGGAGTTGATGTCGTATCAGATTGGGGAGGGGGGAGGTCAGAGAAAGTGAGGGATCAAGGATGCTCCAAAATTTGGGGCCTTAGCTCCTGGCAGGATGGAGCTGCCGTTAGCTGGGCCTAGAGGACAGCGGTAGGATAGGTTGGGGACCTCTCAGAAGCTGTGATGCAGCAGGAGGCAAGTCCCGATAGCCGGGCCCGCAGACTCGAGAGCCGCCGCCAGAGGGCGATGCGGCCCCATCTCCTGCGCGGCCCGCGGGGCGCGGGAAGGACCCGCCCTGCGGCTTCCCACGGCCCCGCGGCCTGCAGTGCCTCACCTGGGTGCGAGATGGGGGCTGCAGAGGTGCTAAGGCCCGGCCTGGACCTCCCGCCGCTCTCGGGGCCCCAAAGCCTGGGACTTGCACCCCTATGTGCTACAAGCACTCCAACTTCCACTCCCCACCAGGCTGTTTGTTTTGCCTGGGACACTATCTCAGGGCTCTGCAAAAATGTCACCTCCTCAAGGAGGCCTTCCGTGACCACCCTGGGGGCAGAAGCCCCTTCCCCCCTCAAGACACGTGTAAGGCACAGCCCTTTTTAATATCTTCTTAATATTTAGGACTCTGAAATCATCTTATCTTGTATTGTCAGCTTTCTGCACTACAACGTAAAGCAGGGAGGATCCATTTTCTGTTTTGTCCACCTGTATCCCCAGGGCTCAGAATTATGCTTGACCTCTAACAGGTTGTTAAAGGAAAACCAACAGCAATAATGTTAATCATAGCTTACTCGTGCCACTGTGTACCAGCTACTGTTTTAAACTCCTTGCATAATTATCTCCTTCAGTCCTCAGAACAACTCTACCAGGTAGGGACTATTATCTCCATATTTCAGAAGAGGAAGCCAAGGCCCAGAGTGGTTAAGGAACTTGACCAAGGTTGCACAGCCAGGAAGTTGCAATGTGGGGATTGAAACCTGAATAGCTTAACTCCAAAGTCTGGCTTTGCTAAATGGATGAATGGGGACTGAACCAGGTACAGAGCCCTCAGGGACTCTGGCATTGTGCCCCAAGCCCCTGTCTCTAGACCTGCCTTTCCTGGTCCCACAGCCCACACACCAGCAACCCCAGCCCCTAGGTCCCCTGCAATGCTGGGGGGAGGGGTGGGAAACCAGCAGGTCTGGGTTTACTCTGGAGTTTGCAGAGGCACCTCCCAGCTGCCCTGGTGGGGGGCAGGACATTAAAAGTGGGTCTGGTGGGCACAGACTCCACTCACCAGACAGCAGGGTCAACTGCCCCGGACCCTGAGCCCAGTCACAGGCAGACAGACAGATGCTCCTCAGCCAGCTCACCACAGTTCTGAGCCTGCTCAGTGGAGCCTGGCTACCCACAGGCTTGGGGAGACCTGGACCCCAGGATCCCCCACCCCAGCCCTGGGCTGTCACCAATCAGACCCGAACTCTGAGCCGAGGGTCTCTGGCCTCCCCAGTGCCATCTTCTGCTCTCAGCAGCTGGAAGGCCTTCTTGGACCTGCAGAAAACCAGGCGTATGGGGATAGGTGGGCTGCAGCATGGGCAGGACGTGTCTCTCCCGCTGGACCCGCAGGAAGTGGCCCAAGAGATGTGCAAAGCTGTGCGCTTCACTCAGGTGAGTATGTGGTGGGGGAAGGAGAGGGCTGGATCTCAGCGTTGACAGAAGGCATGGCTGTGGTGCCAGATTTGGAATCAAGCCCTGCATCCTTTGTCTCTGATCCTCAGTTTCCTCCCTTATAAAATGGGGGTTGTCTCTCCCACCGCGGCCATAGCAGTTGTCCCTATCCTGGTCTCCCAGCTTCTGCTATCACCACCCTGTCCTCGAAGTCTATTTTTCCACCTGTGAGCTCCTGAGTCAGGTCATGTCTCTTCTTCACTCAGAACCCTCCATGGCTCCCACCTCACCCAGACCAAAAGCCCAAGTTCTTCCTGCAGCCCACAAGGCCCCGCTCTGCTCACCTCCTCCCATCTCCCCCTTGCCCACTTTGCTCCTGCCACACCTGCCTCCTTACTTTCCCTCAGATGCATCAACCTTATATACCACTAGCTGTTCCTTTGCCTCTAGCACCTTCCCCAACCCTGACATTCTATGGCTCCTTCTTTCACCTCCTTTAGGTTTATACTCAAACATCGTTTAACAGTGCAGCACCTCCCACCCCATTCCCCCCTTTTGTTTTATTTCTCGTTGTAGTGCACTTCATCACCTAAAAAGGGAAATTGATCCTGTAATTGCATTTATCATCTGTCTTCCTCAGTAGATGTCTGTTCCACCAGGGCAGGAATTTTTATGCCTTATTCACTCTGTATCCCTGTCCGCAGCCTCCAGAGCAGAGCCTGGCACACAGCAGGAGGCCAGTGTTCATAGAATGATGAACAGCAGTACCTGCCTGCTCAGGCTTTTGGGCAGCCCGAATGAGAGGGGTGTGGGTAGCGCTCTCACAGGTGCATTCAGATGGTGCTCCATAATGGCCGGAGGAACTCATGCCCTATGTTGTTTATGGCCCAGGCTTTGAAGCAAGGAGTACCACGTTCTGCCTTAACTTCTGGTTTCTTTGTAACTCAGAGCAAGAGGCTGAGTGGCTGGGGCAGAGTGAGGGGGAGAGTGCAAGATGAGGATGGGGGGGGAGAGGCAGAGGCGGGAGTGTAGGGTTTAAACAGAGGAGGGCCATGATCAGGGGGTGAATTGATAGATCCACTTAGTTGGAGGGGATCAGAGGAAGAACTAACATTTATTGAGCACCGACCGTGTACCAGGTAATAGGCTAAAAAGGCTTTCTGTGTAAGCACCCCCCCCAGGCTCCTGTAAAGCCACCCCTTCCTGCTGTTCCTCAGCCTTTCTATTAATTCTCTCTGTTGAAAGGGCTAGAATGGTTTCTTTTTTTCCTGGTTGAACTTCGATGACTTCACAGGTGAAGAAACTGAGGCCCAGAGAGACTGAGTAATTTACCCGGCACACAGCCAGCAGATGGCAGAGTCAGGATTTGAGCCCAGGCACCCGTGCTTCTCAAGGTGGGGTGGAAGTGGGTGGGGATTATTATTACTCTGGCCTCAGACTCCACTGCCCTTGACCTGTCTCCCTGCCTCTGGCCCCAGGTGCTCTCCCAGCCAGGATGCATGGCCATGCACCTCCGTAATCACCTCTGTTTTGGCCACTGCTCCTCACTCTACGTCCCTGGTGTGGACTCTGCCCTGCTTGTCCTCTGCAACAGCTGTGTGCCCGCTCGAAGGCACTGGATACCCGTGTTCCTGTGGTGTCGGGTGGGCAGCCCAGGCTCTCGTCGGCGGTTGAAGACATCCACAGTGCTGGTGGAGAGGTGTCAGTGCAGCCCGAAGGCATGAGCTGAGCATCACGGACTGACACACAGACATACTCACCTTGGAGAGATGGGAGTCAGAAAGACGCCAACCTGGATTATGTACTAGGTCAAAGAGACCAGGGATGCAGGGAAAGCCAGATGAGCCTCCCAAGTCCTCACCTTGCTCCCAGGAACACCAGACATAGCCCCAGCCATAGAGGTAGATGACTCATAGTCATAGCACACACTTATTGAGCACTCACTGTTGGCCAGGCCCAGCTCTAAGCATGTGACATGTACTTACTTGTGTCATCCTCAGAGCTGCCCAGTAACATAGAAGTATCACTTCATTTTATAGGGAAGGAAACTGAGGCCCCAAGAGGCAAAGACACTCGCTCAGGGTCACACAGCAGCACCTGGCAGAACCAGCATTTGAACTCAAGGCAGTAACCACCAGGCTGGACCTCCTCACAGAATAAATCAGACACACTCCCAACTGCAGGGAGAACAGATAGCCCCACCCAGACCAGGACACACAGTGACAACCTTGCCCTAGGGACCCCAAGAAACCAAGGCAGGAAGGCAGACATAGCTACTGGGGGAAACTTGGACTTCCCAAGTCAGAGGCAGAACCCACATGTTCCAGCTGCCCCCTCCCAGTCTCCACCCAGCCCCATGTCCAATGTGGCATTTCTACAGGAACCATAAAGGTTGACGGAGTCCAGTTGTGTGTATATGTGTATGTGTGTGTTTGTTCCTCCAACTGGAGTTCCCTGGGAGTAGGTGGCCCTGTGGAATGTGGGCATGGGGGATGCTCCCTCCTCAGTTGGGCACGGGGACAAGGGCAGCCTGGCTTTGGGCGTCTGGAACCAGGGCCCTAGCAGATGGGCCCGTCTGGCACAGACGCAGGGACATGTGGCGCTGTCAGGGTTGCCTCCAAATGCTCCCCGGAGCGCAGGGCGGTGGTGAGGGGGCGACCGGGGCCCCCCTCAGCCCTCTTCCTGCCTCAGGAAGGAAGGCCCCAGGTGAGGGGAGCAGGAGGAGGGGACCCGAGGAAACAGATGGGCCAGTGGGGCGTGGGAGCCCATGACCTCTGACCCCACAGGCCAGCATAGAGGGGTGGGAACAGGCCAGGCAGGCAGCTCCCAAGGCTCTGCTCCAAGGCCCCGAGATGGGGAGTCATGAGTGGCCCACAGGGGAGGGGTGTGCTCTCCCTCCTTCCTCCATGGTTCTGTGCCAAACCTCAGGCAGTGTCCGAGTGGGTAGCTCAGCCTTGGCACCATGGGCACCCCCTCTCTGGCAGGCATATGAAGCGCCTGCTTCCACCCCCTTTCAGCTGTGCCCACCTCCTGCCAGCCGGAGAGCCAGCTGGGAACCTTGGTGCCAGGGGGGCCCCGGCATCCCTGCCCCCTCCTGGGCAGTGCCAACTGGCCCCCACCCCCACTCCCCAGGACCATTAATGGGTGGGTAATGAGTGCTAGGGGAGCGGGGGAGGGGCAGGGATGCAGGTGCCACAGGCGCTGGCACAGGGGCTGCTAATCAGGTTTGCCAACGCCATCTGTCACCGCGCGAGCATCTGGGGCTCAAGGTGACCCTGTCACCCTCAGTTACAATTATGAGTTTGGCATCTGTATTAAAGCCCGCCAGCCGGCCAGGAGGGGGAGGGCTGGGGTGGGTACGGGGGTGCACAGCAAGCCCTGTCCCGGGGGTCCCGTTCCCAGGGGCTGTGTGACTGCCAAGGCATGGAGCTTCTCCCTGCTTAGGGGAGTTGTGTGTGTGTGTGTGTGTGTATACATGTGCTCCAGCCTGCACAATTCTTCGAGCATGCCTGGGTGCAGGATTGGGAGTCTGGGTTTTTGTGTGTCTCTGGGTGCGGTGGCTATGTGTTTGAGTTTGGTGGGATGGCTGGGGATGGGGGGCAGCTCTGAGATCGTGTGGCTACACAGAGCAGTGCGAGTCCATGTGCTGGGAGAGGAGTGAATGGTGGGTCCAGGTGCCTTTGGGTGATGGTGTGTGTCAGGGTATATGTGTGATGTGTGTGTGTGTGTGTGTGTGTGTGTGTGCATCTGAGAGTGTGTGGTGCTGTACATCTGATGGTCAAAGGCTGGCTATATGTTTGGTCATGTGGATCTGTGTGTAAGATTCTGTTGAAGTATGTGTGTGCATGCATGTGCGTAAACACACTAGGGCAGCTGCTGGGAGAGGCTCTGTGTGGTCACTGCAGGGCTTCTCTCCTGCCACTTTTATTTGTTCCTGTCCTCACCAACCCCTGCTGCCGGGCTCTAATCTGGGGGCTGGGGAAGGCAGGGGGCTGGCTCTGAGGAGGGCTCTGGGCTTCCAGTTCTTGTACCTGGATTCAGGGTTCTCAATTCTAGATTCTGAGAACAGGATCTATACTTTTAGATTTTGGATTCTGGGCACTTGGACCTGGATTTTAGATTTTGGGTCCTCAGTTCCTGGATCTGATTATAGATCTTGGTATCTGGGAATCTAGGTTCGGATTCTGGATTTGGGGATCTGGATTCCAGGCTCTGAATTCTGGCTTTGGGTTCTGGCTTCTGGACCCTGGCTTCCCATCTCTAGGCTCTGGGTGCTGAGCCTGGGCCTATCCTCTGCCCTTGTATTCATAATAGGCCACTAGGCCATCCCCTACCTCGCCCAATGGGTGCAGAGACCACATATGGCCACCAGGGGACACCCTTGGTCCAGATTTGGGCCCAGATGACCCAGACATGGACTGTTTGGAGACCTCCCTGGCCTGGCTTGACCCAGCCCTTTGAAGAGGAGGAGGGGGTTTTACTTCCCTTCCTTCCCATTCCCATCTGGGCTGGTGACTGATATCTGTCAAACATGGAGAACTGGACCCAGCATCCCCACAGACCCTCCAACCTGGGCTGGGGGACGGGGCGCCAAGCCATTGGGTCAAATGCAGGGTGGAGAGAGCACATGTCATGGGATGTTGTCAATGAGTTTGCAGGTGTGACAGTACACCATGTGGCTGGGGTAGCCACATATGGCAGTGTTCTGTGGAGTGTGGGCCCGTGTGGTATGTGGTATGTGGCCATGTGTGACTGGGACCACATGTCTGGCAGGGTCCTCATGTGATATTGCTTCTGTAGGGCCCTATCTATAACTGTGTCACTTTGGGGTGGGGTAGGAGTCCCTGTCATATGGATGTGTCTGACTGACCATGACTGTATCTGTGGGTGTATCTGTAGGTGTCACTGGGTCCATGAGAGTGTCTGGGGCAGTGTCCCCAAGACTAGGTCCCTGTGTTGATGGTGTCTCGTCAGTGGGTAGGTGAAGATGTGTAGAACAGAGATGAGCCTTCCAAGAGTGTCAAATTGGGGAAGGTATGTTGTCCAAAGGGGAGTGGAGGAAGGACTGGGGTGGGTGGGACCAGAGGCCCTCGGAACACTTGTTACATTCTCTTACTGGTATCTCTGACCCCCAGTCTTGCTGAGTCTCTCTACTGCTGCGTCTCCTCCCATCTCCCAGTGTCTCTGACTTTGTCTGGGGGTCCTGGTCCTCTGCCTAGTCCTGTTACCAAGCACAGCGCAAGGCACGGTAGGCTCTGTGGTTATTGGCTGGCTCCTACCCCAGACCTTCGTCTTCCGTCTCAATCCCGGGCTCTGCCTCACCTTGGTTCTGTCCCTCTGTCCATCCTTCCTCATTGGTGCATTTCTCTCCATCTCGTAGGTCTCTCCCATCTCTCTGTCTCTCCCTCTTGGCTTCTAAGTGTCTTTCCCAGTCTACAGTTGTCTCTCTCTCCATCTCTTGTCTCTCCCCATCTCTGTCTCTGCCCGCATGGTGGGTCCGGGTGGGTCCCGGACTGCCCCGCCGAAGCGCCGGGCGCCCAGGCGAACAATGCTCCATTCACGCGGCCCTCCGGTGCCATGGCAACGCTCCCGCCCCGCCCTCCCCACCCAGGCCGCCAGTGCCAAGAGGATGCCATGGTTACGTCAGGCGCGTGCCCGCCCCTAGCGTCGCCTCCAGAGCTCTCTTGGAGGGGACAGGCCGGCAGGGGGCGCCCGACTGCAGCCTCTGCCTTGAGTCAGGAGGGGCATCTTCCTTCAAGGGGCTTTTAGCCACTTGGTGCCTCAGTTTCCCTTTCTGTAAACGTTGCGGGGGTGGGCAGACTGAGATCATAGTGTGTGTGCATGTGTGTGTGTGTGTGATGGTGGGTGAACGTGCTTTTTAGAATGGTTACGTGTGAGTACATTTGAGAGTCAGTGGGACTGTGTGCCAATTTGTGGGTCAGTGTTTGTACACATGTGTGGGTGTTTTATGAAAAGTAGTTGGTTCTAGTTTGGGGGTGACTGTATTCCTGTGTGTTTGGAAATGGGTCTGTGTGTGCATTTCCATTCCTAGGTGTAAGAGTGTCTGTAGTTTGGGTATGACGGTGTATGTGTGTTTGTGGTCGTGTGCCCTGGTGTTTGTATGCCCCTGTGTTTGCATGCCTGGGGTGTGTGTGTGATTGTGTGCTTGTGAGTTCGTGTGTGTGTTTGTCTTTGCATGGCTGAGGGGTTGGTGTGAGAGTGACAGCAAGAGAGATGGCAGGTGTCTGTGGTTTTAGTGTGATTATGTGTTTGTGCTTGTGAGTTCATTTAATTGTGTGCATGTGTTTGCATGCTTGGTGTGTGTGTGTGTGTGAGATGGTGCATGGCTGTGTTTTGGGGTGTGGTTGTGAGGTTTTGTAACTGTCTGGGGGGCCTGTGTTCACAAACTCGTGTGTGCTTATGTGTGGGACTGGGAGTAGGTTCCAACGACTGCTGGAGCCTGGCGGAGCCCCCCTCACTTGAGGGCCTCCTGGCACAGAAGGGGGTGCCCAGCTGCTTGAGACCTCCAACTCCCCACAGGTTCAGGAGAGCCTCATCTGATGAATATTCATGAGGTGGGGGCTGGCACCCACTGCTGACAGCTGCACATCCATTAGCGACCCCCCCCATCTGCTCTCCATACACTGACTACAGCAGGGAGGGGGTGTCAGCGTGGGCTTGTCCCTGTTTCTACAACTGGGGGACTGGGGTGTCCTAGTGACTATCATGGAGGCCATGTTAACATGCCTGGCTGCCTGTTGAGACAACTAAGGGGCTGTCTCAGTGTTCTGACAGGCACTGGGGAGAGTGCCTGTTGTGTGACAGGATGTACTTGTAACAGTGGTGTGGCTGTCACCCATTGTTTCTTTGTAGCTCTGTCTGGGGACCTGCAAAAGTGATGCCCTGAGCATGTGTCATCAGAGTATCTTTGAGCAGTTCTATAGTGGCCTTACCTGCTGGCTGTCTGCTCTGTGACACCATGACAGTAAGGATGTGTTATTATTGGATTGACTGGTTTGGTTCAAACATTGATCTAGGGACAGCTGTGGAGATGAAGTGAAGTGATCAGATCTGATTCCTCTCCTTGTGACTGAGTGAGGCAGTGACTCTATGTGGCCACATGGCTAGCACAGCTGTAGGGGCACCTAGACAAAGTATGTCAGTGTCCCTCTGCTGGTCAGTGTGACACTTATACAGTGTGAGGGTCAGCGTGTCAGACTGCAAAGACATGTGAGACCATGAGGCTGAAGGTGTGTGTGACAGCATGGCTGAGGGTGTGACAGTGTCAGTGGTTGAAAATGTGAGTGTGGTTCTGTGTGTGGTTAAAGGTGTGAGAGCATGGCTGTGTATAACAGCATATATGATAGTATGGTTGTGACAGTGGGACTGAAGATGAGACAGGATGGCTGTGTGCATGGCTGTGTGATCAAGTGTGACAATGACACTGTGTGACAGTGAGTGTGTGTGCCGGCATGAGCCAAGGGCCTATGACTGCCCCACCCCTACCCTCAGGCTGCACAGGGAGTCCAGCTACATTCTCACACACAACTACACTGTCACATCCTCAGCCATGCTGCCACATACAGCCATGCTGTCATAGTTTCATGCTGGATTGAGAAGCCTTGTGGCATGGGAGAGGAGAGGAGAGGAGAGGAGGGGAGGGGAGGGGAGGGGAGGGGAGGGGAGGGGGAGGGGGGAGGGGAGGGGAGGGAGGTCTATAACTCCTCTGGCTCAGATCCATCTTGGGGATGCACTTGGGCCTTAGACATGGAGACATGGAGATCCAATGCTGGGGGGGCATGGCCTTGCCCCTCTGTCTTCTCTGTGCAGCTTGGGTTTGGGAATTAGCCTCCAGATGTAGTGGGTATGGGCAGTGGGAGGGCTACTCTGGGTTGGGGGACTCCAGCCTGAGCCCTGGTGTGTGGCTGGGTGGCCCCTGGGGCTTGGCCAGGAACATGGTGCAGCTGGTTCACCCTCCACCCCCATATCTTCTCCCTAGGATGGCTGGGTGGTGTACAGAGGCCCTATTCAGGATCCAGGGCCAGGTTTCCAGGGTGGGTGGGGTGGGTCTCCTTCCTGCTGCAAATGAAAGGTTTCCCCAACTCCTTCCCTTTGCCTCCAAATGGGTGCCAGTCACCAGAGGCCTTGCTGCCCTCCTGTCCTCCATCCTGGCCAGGCTGTGCCTCTGGGGCACGTTGAAGTGTGTGTCTGTAGGACCTTGCATGTAGCTGCAGGCTGGCCTGTGTGTCCCCATTTGTGATTTGGGGATGCTTGCATATGTCTTTGGGTGTCATGTGACCAACTGTCTGTGTGTGACTAACCATGTGTATGTGTATCCCCTGTATAACTTTGTATGATTTTGTGTGTGCCACAGCTGTGGATGATTTTGAGAGCATCTGTGAGTGTGACCCAATGGGTCTGTCCTGTGTGAGATTTTGTGTCCCTTTGTGACTGTGTATAGCCTGTGTATATCTGTGTAGTGTGTGATTCTGGGAGTTCATGTAACTGGGTGTGTCTGTGTGTGTCTTTGTGAGTTAGTGAATAAATGAGTCTCTGGGGGTCTATGTGATGGTGAAGGTCTTAGTGTGTGACTGGGGTGCTATTAGTGTCACTCTGTGGGTGGCTCTGGGAAGGTCTGCGTGGCTGTGTGTGTCCATGTGCTATTCTGGAAGGATGTGTGACAGCATCTTTGGGTGATCTTGTGTCTGTGTGTGATTATAGCATTTTATATGACCCCCCCCCCCAGAGGAGAAGGAGGATCTGTATGTGTGTGAGTACACCTGTGTGTTGTGATTTTGTGTGTGTGTGTGTGATGTGGTCTGGGTTGCCTAGCTAGGTATGCCTTGTGAGTGAGGACTTTAACTCCTCTGGCTCAGGTCCCACTAGGGGGCTCACAGACCAGGGTTAGGGCAGTAAAACAAAGGCTAGGACCCCAGACCTGGAGCACAGACCATGCCTGCCAGTCTGGTCAGGTGAGACATTAGACCCTTTTGGGGAGTGAGGATCCCAGTGCTGCCAGGAGGGCCCTAGAGTACCAGTCTTCCCATCTTCACCCCCCTCCCCTGCAGTACTTACAGCCTGGCTCTTCACTTATCCTATGTGCCAGATGTTTGCCACCTCCCTGAGAGGCCTACCCAGCTGACCTAGAGCACAGCAATGCCTGACCACCACCTTCAGTGGCCCAGGACATTAGCTGCCAGAGCCCAGATGTTTCAGTGCCCCACCCCCCACGCCCAGCCTCCTGGCCAGGTAGTGCCATAGGCCTGGTTCTTGCTCCTCCCCCCTCCCCCTCCCCCCACACACCTGCATTGGAAGAACACACCTGCTGCCAGCCACAGCCAGGTGGGCAGCCCTGCATGGAGGAATGTGGGGATTCCAGCTATGGCATCCCAGCGTGCCCAGTCCCCATGGCAGTGCCCCCTCCCCCATGATTTCTCAAGAGACAGGTGTGTCCTAAGACCTGGGCTCTGGGGGGAAAGGGGTGGAGGGGCATGAGTATCTTCCGGAGCAGCCCCTCTGCCTCCCTGTACAAATTCTAGTGGCAGCTGTGGAGGGGGAGCAGAGCAGATGTGTGTATGGGGGGGTGTTGTGGGTATAGACGGGAGTGTGAGTGTATTGAGAGAATTCTGAGTGCAGATATGTGCGTGAACATGGACAAGTGTTTTGTTTGTGTGAATATGGATGGATGTGATGTGTGAGTATGAGGAAGAGTGTGTGTGTGTACATACAGGGAGGGTTTTGTGGTGTGAAGCTGTGTGTGAAAGAAAAGATGGGTGTTGTGTAAGAATGGAAGGATGGGTGTCTTGTGTATGTGTCTGGATGTTGTGATTCTTAAAGGAAGAATGAATGTTGTGTGTGTGTGTCTGCGTGTTGGAATGGAAGATAAATGTCTTGCGTGTGTATGAATGCTGTGTGCGTGTATGAGAGAAAGGATGGGTGTCCTGTGTGTGTATTGGATGTTGTATGTTTGTGTGTGTGTTCCAATGGAAGAATGGGTGTTGTGTGAATTTGTGTGTGTCTGAATGAAAGAATGGGTTTGTGTGTGTCTGTGTGTCTGTTTGAATGGAAAGATGTGTGTGTGTGTATGTGTGGATGTTGAGTGTGTTTGTGTGTGCTGAATGGAAGGATGAGTGTCCTGTGTGTCTATGAATAGAGGGTTGAATATTGTGGTGTGAGTATGTGTGTGAATGAATGAAGGATTGTGTGTGTGTGTGTGTGTGTGTGTGTGTGTGTGTGTATGCAAGTGGAAATGTAGTGAGTATGCAAAGTGGGAATGGGATGTGGGTTTAAGCAGAGCCCAGGTTTGCAGGACTGGGAGAGCGATGAAGGAGTGGGCAGACCCCTACCCCAGGGTCTGGCACAGCTGGTGGACAGGGCTGGGAGGACAGGGAGGCAGGTGGGGCAAGAAAGGCAGGTGGAGCAAGGACTGGGCCCAAGTTGGGGGCCTTTGGAGCCCTGTGCCCACTTCGTGACTGTTTCCAGGGGGCCAAGGAGGGTCCATCTGGCTTGGGGTCTGCCCCCAACCCCCCAGCTATATTAAAGTCCCAGACACTCCAAACCCCTTCACCATTTTCTCCCTCCCAGACTTTTCCCACTGCCCCCCTCAAGCCCCCAACAGGCCCACACTGCTCCAGTGACCCCTTCACACAGGCCCTATAACCATCCCAAACTTATCTCTGCCTCTTCCCTTAGCCATCCAAGCCCCTCCTTGGGTCCCCAAACCTCTTCTGGACCCCATATATTCCCAGCACCTTCCCCCAGACATTCCAGCTTCTCTTGGGCCTCCTTAAGGGCCTTCAGACCCTTTTACACCCATCCCCTGCCTTTTCCTGCTCCCTTCTCCCACCCCATCCCCTAACCTACCCCCACCCTGTCCTTTACCTGGGACATCCAGGACTCCATCCCTCTTAATCCCCAAACCTCTTCCCTCAGCCTCTCACAGTCTCCAGTCCCCCCCCTGCACCCTTCCCCTATTTTCCATGTAGCCCTGCCCCATCCCTTCAGTGCCCCCTCCAACCCTTCCCCTGTGCACCCTCCCCCTTGCTCTCCTCCTGCAGCAGCCACGGCAGGCGGCAGTAGCGGTGGCCCTGAAACTTTAAACGGTGTTAAAAGTTTCTGTTTACGAGAAGCCCTTGAATTTTTAAGGACGTATCGATTCCCTCTGCCAAGGCCTTGCATCAGTGGTGCAGGAGGGGAGGCCAGGTTGGACCACGGGATCCAGGAAAGAGCTCCTCAAACATGGAATGACAGACACACCCTCAGGCACATAGAGACCCCCTTCCTGACACACAAGCACACACACACATACCTAGTCACACACACCAATACAGCTTGTTGAACACAGACTGACATCCCTGACAAAGACACAGAGCCCCCTCCCTGACACGCACCTACCTGTGCACACACAGATCCTCATCATTGTCCCAGACCCACAGGGATCACCCCATAGAGAGAAACACTTCTGGTGACCCATGGACACTTTTTGCCACACAGTCCCTGAATGCAGACAGATCCACTGGGACCCTCACACACTTACTTGCCCACTTGACCACATACACTCTAGGACACACAGAGAGGCCCGCACATACACAGGTTTGTCACACACACCGACACCTTCTGACAGAAAGACCCTCAGAGCTGATGCACACACAGTGGTCAGCTTGAAACACACATGCTCACTAGTTCCCCCATCACCAGTACTTCCTGTCAAACCCAGACCCCATCTACACTTGACTCCTGCTAGAATGTCAGCCTCCCAGGGACAGGTCTTTTGTCTTGGTCCCCACTATGTCCCCAAAGCTTGGCACCGGGCCTGACAGATGCTCACCCTCTCTGACTCACAGACACCTCCCAGGCACACAGCCAGACCCACATCACCACTACACAACACTGGTCCTCACAAAGGGACTCCTGGACGTCCATTGACTGGCATGTCTTTCTCCCAGAGGACACCCAGACCCACCCAGACACCCGAGGACACAACTACAACCACCCTGACTCAATGGTCTAGTGTGACCAGGAGCATTCCCCTTCAGGGACATTTTAAAACCACCCCCCCACACACACACCTGGGCACCAACACTCCTCTGACAGACAATGCATAGCTGAGCATTGCTACAGCTTCTTGGCCAGGGAGGGCAAGAAGGTGCTGGCTGCACCTGGCAGCAGGAGGGAGCTTTGTCTTGGCAGGAGCTGCCTGGGGGCTGTGGCTCCACCTCCCCGCCTACCACAGGGGTCACCCAAGGGCTCCCCTTGCACCCACACCAGGGCCCCCAGCACCATCTCTCCCCCAGGTCCTTTCTGCTTTGGAAATGGGGGGTTAGGAGCCTACATGAGGGACTGGAGCCTCACCAGTGGGTGTGTGTACATGTACCTGAGTCCCCCATGCCCTTTTCTGTCCCTGCAGGTTGGGCTGGGCAGCCCCTGCTTGATCTGTGTATGTCCATGATCAGAGCCAAGTACCAGTGTGTGTACTGTGTGTGTGGGAGGAGCCTGGGTACATGTGTGTGGCACCTGTGTGCATGGCTGGGTGATTCTCCGAGGGGCATTGCCAGTTGACTAGGTATCAAAACTGTTGGTCAGCGTGCCCAAGGCCCAGAGTTTCATCAGTTGCATGGTGTGTGTTTGCTGTGGGCATCAGTTGCATGGTGTGTGTTTGCTGTGACTGCCAATGTCACTTTGTATCTCTGTATACAAAAAGTCAGTGTGTCCCTGGTGTTGTTGAATGTCTGGAGCATGTCAAGGTGTAGTTGTGTGGTCATGCCTGTGTCAGTGTGTCAGCATGTATCTGTACATGTCAGAGGGCTCTGCTGTGTGTATGTCTTAGTGTGTCTGTGTGAGGCCCATGTTGGTGTGTATCTGTCTGTATTTGGGTGTCTAAACATGGTTCCTTGTTGGAATGCATTCGTGCCAGTATCATTATATGATGGGGGGCCTGTGTGCATGTCAGTGTGTGGGTCACGGATTGGTTTCCTAATCTTGGAGGTTGTGTGTGTGTGCATGAGTGGATTGTGTGCCCGGGCATGTGTCCATGCTGTGTGTGCGTAGGTGTCTGCGTGTGCTTTGTTGTCGGACCGTGAAACATGTGGCAATGCGTTCTGTACGTGACTGTGTGGTGGGGTCCGAACCCCGCTGTGTGTCAGCGTGTGTCTGCATTGGAACGCGGGCCAGCACGTGTCGGGGTGGCCGTGACGGTGTGCGCCCCCGCGCGTGTGCGCGCATGCATATATGTGTGTGTGTGTGTGTGTGTGTGTGTGTGTGCGTGCGCTTGTGTGTGTATGTGTGTGTGTGCGCGCGCGCGCGCGCGCCTGCCGCCGCTCCCCGCCCGCCTGCCCCTCCCCGCGCCCCTCCTCCTGCCCGCCCGCCTGCTCCCTCTCCCCGGAGTGCGCCGCTTCCAAACTTTGTCTAAACTTTCACTTTCACAGCGCGACGGCGGCAGCGGCGGCGGCGGCGGCGGGCGAGGGTGACCGGCCGAGCGGCGGCGGCATGGAGTAGACGCGCGGCGGCGGCGGCGGCGGCGGCAGACGCGAGAGGCAGCGGCGAGCGCGGCGGCGGCGGCGGCCCCGGAGCCGGCGGGGCCGAGCCTGCGAGCGGCGAGAGCGGGGCCGCGGGCCGGGCGAGCGCCGCGCGGCGGAGGCCGGAGGAGCGGAGCCGGAGCCCAAGCGCGACCGCCTCCTGCCGGGCCTCCTCTCGCCGCGGCCGGCCGCCGCGCTCTCGCCAGGGCGCCCAGCTATGTACTCCCCGTACTGCCTCACCCAGGTACCGGCCGCCGCCCCGCGCGACCGGGGAGGGAAGCGGGCGCAGGAGGCCGGCCGGCGGCGCAGGCGGGGAGGGCGGGCGGGAGGGCAGAGGGGGCGCGCGGCGGCCGGAGGAGTGAGCCCGCGGGCGGCCGAGGAGTGCAAATCGTGCTATGGGGAGTCCGGGAATGCGTGCGGGCGCCACTGTGCGCGTGCGACCCTGGCCACCGGCAGATCCTTATTGGGGTCTCGGGAGGTGGCTGGCTGCGTGCATGGTGCTGCCCTGGAGCGGGAGTGAGTGTGTGTGTGTGTGTGTGTGTGTGTGTGTGTGTGCGTGCGTGCGCGCGCGCTCGGCTGGGGTGCGGTGAGCAACGGGACTCCCGCCGACCTGTGGGCCACTGTGGCTGCACCCGAACAGCATGGCCTCTGGCAGTGTTTGCGGGGTTGAAAGAGTGGCAGAGGGTGGCCCTGAGGGCGCAGAGCCGGGACTCGGTCCGGTGTTGCTCCCAGGGGCGGGCGCAGCATTTCCGAGGGTGGCAGCGGCCGGCATGCGTGGCAATGGCCCCTGTGCGCGGCCGGGGTGCCCGGGGCGGGCCGAGCGGCCCGGGCGTCTCCCCAAAGTCTTTGTTCAGGCCTCACATGGGAGCGGGGCTAAGAAAATGGCGGGGCTCCCAAATTTCGGAGGGGCAGGGGAGGGAAGAAGAGAGGAGGGAGGGATGGGCCTGCTGCCAGCTGCGGCCTCGCCTCTCCACCGACCCTGGACGACGACGCCGCGGGTCCCCCTCCAAACTTTCCTCGGCACAAACTTTCCGGTCCCGGCTAACCGGGCTGCTGCGCTGTGGACCAGGCAGGCCGGGGGAATACCGTCTAGTCACCCAGGGGCAGGAGGGTAGGAGGCAGCGGTGGACGCCGCCGACAGCGCTTCGACCACGCCGTCGGGCTAACCGCGAGCAAAACAGCGCCGACCTTGACGCGCTGCAGAGCGCATCCCGCCTCCAGCGAAGTTCCCTGAGCAGCGCTTGGCGGAGGCAAAGGCTCCCGGGATGCCTGCCCTGCTTCTCCACCCTCCCGGGGCGGTGGCCCCAGGCTCGGAGAGGGCACAGGAGCTGACCAGAGTCCCCCAGCGGCCTTGGCAGCGCTGCCTGCAGGGCCAGGCCTAGGCTGGCAACACAGATTCAGCGGAGGGGACACCTGGGGCTGCCCAGCAGTGCCTGCCGGCAGGATCTGCATATGTGGCGAATCTATAGGCCAGGCCTGGGGTCCTAATTGTCCCCTCTGCCAGTCTGAGCCTTGTCAGCCATGTGTCAGGTGTGCCCACAGCTAGAAGTGGGAGTCCGTGTGAATATGGCTGCTATATGGGCCTGATGTGTGGCAAGAGGGTATGTCTGGGATGAATGTCAGCGATGACCACCCTACTCTCTTGTATCAACAGATGCAAGTATGTGTGTGTGTGTGTGTGCGAGAGAGAGAGAGAGAGAGAGAGAGAGAGAGAGAGAGAGAAAGAGAGAATCGATCTTGGAGTCTGTGGGTGGCTCCTGTGGATTGGCCATGGGCAGGCCTGTGTGACATGGACATGTGGGAAGGATGCCCAGGGAGCAGGTTTTTCTGTACAGGGGTGAGTATGTATTAGTGAGGTGCACGCTCATACATGTGTATCACAATACAGGTGTGAGCAGGCACTCTGACCACTGTAGCAACATGGGGATCCCCACATCTGTGCCTCTGACTGGCCTGTCACCCCATGTTGGGCTTCCACACAATGATCCTGCCCACGCTGCTGAGTCTGAGCCGTGGCTGCCTTTGGGGCTATCTATGCTTGGGTGGCTTGTATGGCTGGTGTTTAGGGCCTAGTGGGACCAAGACCCCACACTCCAGCAGCCCCTTGCCCACCTGCTGCGAGCCCAGCTTCTGGCCTGTCCCCCCGAGGCCTGGGTAAGAGTCTGAGCCCTCAGATTTCACGGTACCCTGGGAAAGAAAATGCCCGCCGATCCACTGTGACCAGACTAGGAAGGGGCTGAGGTCGCCCTGAGGCTCAGGGTTATGGCCAGGGCTTGACTCTGTGACACTCCAGAAGGGAGCAAGGGCTCAGCTCCATCACAGGGCTAGGCTATGAGTGTGTCAGGGTTGCTGAGGGGCACAGCAGTCACAGTCTGGGTGGGTCGCTGATGTCTGGGTCAGCAGAGTGTCCCCTTCCGGAGAGCTACATCTCTTGGATCCAGAGTCTCTGTTTTTACAAATTTTTCTGCTTCCATAGTTTGCTCTGCCAGCCTCTGTCTCTCTCTTTCTCTCCCTCTCTGTCTCTGTCCTTCCATATCTTTGACTGTCTCTCCCTGTCTGTTTCTTATTCTGGCCCCAACTCTGCTCCCCCCTCCTCCACACATCTCGGACTCTCTGTCTCACTCTGGCCTCCATCTCTCCCTCTCTCTCTTTCTCTCTCTCTCCCTTTTCTTTTTTTCAAACCAGAATTGGCTTCGATTTTAAAGTCAATAAATGATTGAGCAGGAACGAGCTTGGAGCAGCGGGGCCCTGGCGGGGAAAGGCACTGTGGGCGAGGGGGAAGGGTGCGGGGGGGGGGGGGGGATCTCCTTCTGGAAAAAGCATCGAAATCCAGGGCGGCTGGGCGGGGCGCTTGCTGGAGCTGCTGGAGCCCACTACAGCCGCAGACCTGAGTCCTCAGTGGAGGGGGGCAGATGGATGGGACTCCCCCTCCAAATAAACAGACACACACCAGAATGTAGACACACACACACTGCCGCCGCCGCCAAGATGGGGATATAAATGACATGCTCACGTTGATGTCCATACACACGGCCATTGGCAAATCTGTGGACACAGGAGATGGTGGACCTGTGTTCCCTCCCCACCCGACACACATAAACACACACACATCCCTCAAAATGGAATGTGTATATCGATACCTCCTCACAGACACACGGTAATATCTCCCAGTCACGCTCAGATACAGGCTGACTCAAGTATGTGTTCAACCCCACACTTACACAGACTCAAGGATGGATGGATGGATAGACGTACACCTTTCCACAATGCTGTTGGCTCACTCAGGTGTGTACATAGACATGCACCCTCACCGGCATTCCCTGCCTCGTGGCCACCGGAGCAACAGAATGTTTTTGTACCCTTGTTTCTAAGAAGCGACACACACAATCATTCCAGGGGAGGGCGATGGGCTGGGGCCTCCCTGATGTGCCCCCACAGCTCTCTCCCTGGGTCACTGTGGCCACCTCTCTGTCCCTGTGAAGCTGCTGTTCCTGATGCTGCACTCACATGGAGGCTCCTTTTTATGCACATTTTCTCTCTGGTTCTGGCCCTGCCCACTTCATGCCCACAGCTGGGATGGGAGGTGTGTGCAGCATGAACTGGGATGAGGTAGGCTCTTCTGGGTTAATGTAGGGGGCAGAGTGTTCCCCTCTCCCTGGGAGCTGGAGCCAGGGGTCCTGGCCCAGCTAGGAATGTCTTGTGTGGCCTCAAGGGCTCCCAGGTGGGAGATGTGGGAGCAGAGGTTGAGAGCTGGGCTTTACTATAAAACAGCACAGAGTTTGAGCTCCAGTTCTGTATCTTCTAATCCTGTGACCTGAAGCACAGGATTTTCCTGGTCTGTAAACGACACTAATAGTGCCTACATTTCAGGCTGTGATTAGGCTCAGGTACATAGCATATGCTCAAGGAACAGAATGACTTGTGGTCATTTGTTTACCATCGTTAGACCACCCCCAGGCCTTCTGCTTCAGTAGGGTGGAAGGCAGGGTTGAAGACCTCCCAAACATAGAAATCCAAGTGAACTACCTGGAGGAGGAAGCAAGAGAAGAGATTGGAAGGAGGAAGGCATCTCAGGACCTAGCATTTTTCCCTTGAGCGGGGCCCTGTAGACCAAGCAGAGGGCAGCGGGGGCCCAAGGCAGGGATGGTGGGGAGCAGGGTACAGGAGGGAAGAGACAAGGCCTGTGGGGACCAGATGCCTTTCACCCTTTCCCTAATCTTGACCCTAATCATGACCAGGCCTGCTTTGGGTCTGGTTTCTGGGGCCGTGTGCAGGAGTGTGTATGCACACAAAGATGAATGGGGCAAAGAGCCTGGAGATGAAGGTGGGTCCTGATGGTGGCTTCAGGGACATCTGCATGGCTCCAGAATCCTTTCTGGACCTGGGCCTTGTTACCTGGGTACACCATGGGGACAGGACACGTGTGGGACCCTGTGTGAGCACTTGTCAGGATTCAGTGGGCATCATGGGTGCGTGCAGGGGTGGATGTGCAGCCGTGGCTATGGCAAAATCCCCCTGGTGCTCAGTGTCGACTGGTGGCCTTCACATCAAACCCACTGGGAGCTCAGCCTTTTATCTGCTTGGTCCCTGCCCTCTGCTCTCGAAGCGTGAAGAATTTGGGGTCTTGCACTTTCTTCCAGCTGGACCAAGAGAGGAGAGGAGTCTGGGATGTCTGTGCTTCCCTCCAACACACTGCTGAGGACGGTGCTCCAGCTGGGTGGGGAAAGGGGGGTGTCTTCACTTTCCTGCCCCCAAAGCTCTGGATGTGGGGTTGAAGGGACCAGGGGACTGGCTGTGAGTGCCTACCTGGGTTCTCCTAAATCTGAGTGTGTTCATTGGCATCTTGGGCCTCAGAGCCACCATTTTCTTGTGGACAGCCATGTGGCTGCGTACATCTATGTAGGTCCCAGTTCAAGTGTCTCTCTCTCTCTGAGTGTCCATCATGGGGTGCTGCCTGTCTGAGGGTCACCCCAAGCTCCGTCTCTGTGTATTTGGGTGATGGGTGTGTATCACTGTGTGTTCCTGATGTGGTCTTTGTGTCACAGTGCCACTGTGGTGTGTCCCTGTACAGCTCATTATATCCTCTGGGTGTCTAACCATCACGGGAAGGGGTGTATCCATGTGCCTTACCTGTCTGTGTCGACCTGTAGGGCATACATGTCAGTGCTGTGCTCCCACGGCACTGTTCATCCTGGGCTTTGTCTCTGTGACCATTGATGTGTGTCTCACCACATGAGTTCCTCTCCCTGGCCTCTCTCAGGCTCTCGGCATAGTGTGAAATGCCCACTATGGCGGCCAGGCCAGCGGCTGGGAGCACGCTGGCCTTTCCATGGCTTCCCATGAGGTTGGGCAGCCGTGGCGGCCCTGCTGTGGGCCCTGCCCGTGCCCCTGGCCCGTCATGGACAGAAGCCCGTTGTGTGGTGAGGTGCGGGTATGTGTTTGGGCCGCCCACAGGCCTCCCTCTGTCTGCCCAGTGTGCATTGATCTTGGCTTCTGCCTGTGTCCGTCCTGGCCTGGCTAGTTGGGCTGTCGGGCTGTTTCTGTGGGCCTGAGCCCACCACCCCCGGAGCCAGGTCTTCCCTGGGTCTCACACCCCCAGCTGTCCCTCCAAGGCTCTGAGAGCATGGATTTGGAAACTGAGGCCCCCCTTTTTCCCCTCTCTCTTTTTCCTCCCTCTCTCCTCCCCTCCTCCCGCTCCCTCTCTCCCTCTCTCTCTCCTGCCAAACGCGTCTTGGCTCTGTCTGAATATCTCTCCTCCTCGATTTTTGGCTCCAGCTCTGGGCGCGTTCACTAAAAGAAGAAGGGCTAGCTCCCCCTCTCCCTGCCCCCCTTGCTGCCTCCCCCCTTCTGAAGAGCCCCTCTGAGGGCGGGAGTGGCCACGTGCAAGGGCCTGGGCCCCCCCTCCCGGAGTGGGCTTGGCCAAGGGGGCATGGGCATGGTGGGTGAGGGGGCCAGGGGACTGGGCCTGGCAGCCTGAGGGTGTAGCAGCCAGGGTAACTGTG
The DNA here is from genome assembly GCF_964146895.1 of Miniopterus schreibersii. NCBI lineage: Eukaryota > Metazoa > Chordata > Mammalia > Chiroptera > Miniopteridae > Miniopterus > Miniopterus schreibersii. Next base: position 71,660,165 of record NC_138105.1, on the reverse strand, counting down.
CTGCCCGGCTGGGCAGGCGGGTGGGCGGGTGGGGAGGGGTCAGGGGCACAGAGCTGGGGTGTCTGGCTTCTGGTGGGGCTGGCAGGCCTCTGTGAGGCGCAGCTGTGCCCAGAACTCCGAGCTGCGTTTGCCACCACTACCAATGTGGCTGCGCCAGCCGGGGAGGGGGAGGCGGGTGGCGGGCACTGCGGCGCTCCGTAGCCAATCGGAAACCAGGGTTGCACTGGGGAGCTCTCCCCCCACTGGGCTTCACCCTGAAGGGAGCGAGGGCGGTGGCCAGCATTGGGCAGGGGGCAATGCCACCACCACTACCGAGGACCCTGCCCTCTTGGCTGACAGTTTGGTGCCAGCCTTCCTGGCACAGATCGGGCAAAGGGCGGGGGTTGGTCCCCACCTGAATCAGAGGGAGACAAGCCAGAGGCAGGGGCAGCACACCCCTCCTCCTTAGCCTCAGGAGGCAATAGGAGCTGGGGGTATGGGGCCAAATCATCCAGGAGGGTCCGTCCAAATATGGGCTTCAGTCAAATCACCTCAGGGGTTTATTTCAGGTCCATCTCACACCAAGTCACACTCTCTCACTGGCACACTCGGGCACAAAGAACCATGCTGTCACACACAGGCACAGCACACCCTCGCACAGCACACCTCCCTAAGTCAGGCATACACAGACACAGGCGTCCCCACACAAAGATGCTCGTTTTCACACACAGACACATAGAGACACCCGCCACACCTGAACACATCGGTGCAGGAACACACTTGTGGGCGCAGACCCGCAAGCACACATGGTTATACAATAACATGCTGTGAAACACATAGTACAGACACACTCACTACCACTGCCAAACACACAGGAGTGCACAGACCCAAAGACACTCAGTGAGAAGCACACGGCATGAGCATGCAGTGACGCTGTCAGACCCCCAGAAACATACACAGGAGCGCCCATCCACCCCCCCCACCGTCAGACACATAGGAGCCCACGCATGCATGTCCTCAGTAATGTACTCTGAGACACTCAATGAGACACACACATTTGACAGTGTCTGGAAACCTTTTTGATCGTCACACTTGGAGGGGGATTTGCCCACTGGCATCTAGTGGGTGGAGGCCAGGGATGCTGCCCAACACCCTACAGTGCACAGGATGCTTTACCACAGAGAATGATCCAGCCCCAAATGTCAACAGTGCCGAACTGGAGAACGTCAGCCCTAATATGTTATCAGATAGATAGTAACGCACACATGGGCCCAACTAACTCCTGACACTCATCTCTCTCACACACACACACACACACACACACACACACACACACACACACACACACGAGGCCAGCTGACACAGTGTCTCACAGTCTTGCTCACCAGGATCTAGGTGTTGTCACAAATGCAGTTTCTCACTCTACCACCTCCCCAGGCCCAGGTACAAATGGTGTGACATGTACACAGTCCTGTGTTGCACCAGCACACAGGGATGAGGGTCACACTCACACACATTTTCACACCTGAGCCACACCTGGCCTTGCTTGGAAATGGTGCCTAAGAGATGAAATCTGCCCTCCTCATAGCTCCCCTCTGCTTGCTGGCCCCCTGGCTGCCTCTGAGCTGCAGATTCAACCACCCCAATCTCTTCTAATGGAATTTGAAGCTCTGAATCCCTGTGCTAGTTTGTAGAAGCCTGGGAGGCCACAGGCCACTCCTGCTCAGGACACTCCCAGCCATCTGGGCTCAGCAGTGGGGCCAGAGGTAGGCCCAGTGGCCAAGGGCCCAACTCTTACTGTCCTGCTTCTGGCAGCCATTGAAACAGTCTGGGGTGGAGGCAAGGCCAACTTCTGAGACTCTTGTCCTCCACAGGACTGTCTCGCTAATCTACTCTGGCCTCTGACTCTGGAGAAAGAGCGAAGAAAAACGGCTGGCAGGATCAGATAGGGAGAAAGCCTTTTGTAGGAAAATATCAAAATGAGCGTTTATCCTAAAAATCAGAGTGATGGCTAAGGTGTGTTGTGTGCTTGCTGTGTCACCTGCTGTGCTAAGAGTCTTCCCAGCTTTTCTCTCTGAGTCCTTCCATGTGAGGCAGATGTGGCAGGGGTTAGCTGTATCCATGTGTGTGCTCCTGTGCGCGTCTGACAGTATATTAGAGCAGGGTTTCTCCACTTTGGCACTGTTGACATTTGGGACATTTAGAGACTGGGACCTCTGAGCCAACTTCTTGGGTTTGAAACCTGGCTTTGCTGTTCACTAGCTGTGTGACCTTGGGCAAGTCACTCAACCTCTCTGGGCCTCAGTTTCTTCTCACAGGGTTGTGGTATGGATTAGAGAAGTTGGTTTACAGAATGTGCTTTAAAACAATGCTTGTTGTAAAGTAAGTGCTTGGTTTTATAGATGAAAAACCAGAATCAGAGAAGAGCACTCAGTGCCAGGGACAAGGGCTAGGAGGTGGTGGAGTCTGGGTCCCTTCTCCGATCACCACCATCCTAATTCCTACTGACAGGAAAGAATTGCAGCTTATTCTCTGGCCTTTACCAAATTTCAGAGTGGTCCTGTACGCCCCCATTTGAAACTTGTCCCAGCTATCAGCTCTTGAACCCTCCTTACCACTCTGGCCTTCAGATCTTCTTCCGTTGTCCAGGGCTCAGAATGAGAGTGGATGGTCGTCCACCCCCTTTGCACCCCCACTGGCCAGGCTTGCCCTCACCCCAGTGGGACCCAACACCCTCTCCCACACCTTGCCGGGCACCCAGCCGGAGCCCGTGTGCTGGGGGTGCAGCCAGGGGCCTGTGCATTCCTTCAGCAAATATTTACCAAGCACCTCCTGGGTGCCAGTCTCTGTTCTGGGCCCTGGGGGCTCAGCAGGGAGCAAAATCAGCCAAGATGCCAGCCCTGGTGGGAGGGCAGACAATCAACCCAATAAACAAGAGAGTGTCCAGTACTGGAGACAGCAATGTATGGGGAGAGGAGAATGGGTAGGACCTGCTGAAGTGCTAGGCAGCTGCGGTTTTAGCAGAGTTGGTTTGTGAGGCTGACTTTCAATTCAACATTGCTCTGCCACAGCTCAAGTGCAGGCCCCTTTGCCTCTCAAAGGGGCAGTCTGGAGGTGAAGGGGATGTGGCTTAGCATGGTCCCTGCACCGTCTGCCCAGAACACATGGCCTGTTTTTGCTGCAGCCTGAGGTCACCCATTATCCGTACTGTAGATAAAACCTATGCTGCCCGCCCAGGATTGTGGACAAGATGGCCAGGGCCTCTCTTGTGCAGAAACCAGGCCTCAATGGGCACTGGGCATTCTCAACCCTGCCACTCTGAGCTTGGGGGTGGGGCGGGGGCAGCTGGCGGCCCAGAGTGGCACTTCCACCTGGGCCCCTCGATTTAGCTCCCCCGGGGAGGGCTGGTTTATTTTTACCGAAGCCCGTCACCCTGGCAGTGCCAGGCAGCGCCATCTTTGTAGGGTCTTGGGGACCTGCCCACAGCTTGAGGAGACCTGGGCTTTGTCTGCTGGACCCCTGATTCCTACTGGGTCCCCATCTTTCTCCACCCCCAAAACTTCAGGAGTAAGGGCTCTGGACTGGGGCTGGTGGGGTCGGCACTGTGGGCTGGCAACCACCATGCCCAGGCTGGTGGCATTTGGTTTGGCACCCTGCCTGTCCACCACCCCCACCCCATGCCCGGGCAGAGCCGAGCGGCTGCTGCTGCCAGTCTCCATTTCGATGCTTGGGGTGGGGGTGGGGGAGCCCTGAGTGCCTCCCAACCCCTTACTGCCCTGTGCCATCTAGGGCTTGTCCCCCATGCCTGCTCCCTGGAAGGGCCCGGGCTGCTTTTTTCGCTGCCCTTTTGCAGCCTGGAGCTTGGTGAGGATGCCTGCCTGGCTCCCACCTTCCTGCTCGCTTCCTCCCTCTCTCCTTCTTCTCTGTAATGGCTCACCATTTTGGCTTCTCCTCCCCTGCCCCTCCTATAGGCGCCAATTTCACTTTTAAACCTTCCGCCATCACCATTGCTGGCTCTCCAGCCGTCTCTTCTGCCTGGGAGTGAGAGCTTGGGGGCCAGGCATGGGGGCACCAAGGGCTTCTGGGTGCTTATGTGTGTGTGTTTAGAAGGGGACACACGCTCCAAGTCAGCGCGTGCTGCCTGCCTAGAGGTTGGTAGAGTGGGGCTGCAGAAAAAGGGTGACAGAGAAAATTCAGACCCTCCCATTTCTGGTGGACTCTTGGGGCTGTGTCAGCCTCTTGGCCACCAGGAGACCAGGGTGGGCATTTCTGCCCCAGCCCAGAGCCAAGGGGAGGCTACGTCTATGGGATGCCCTGACCCCTTCTACCCCAAGTTCCCTCCAAGGCTTTAAGATTCCTGTTTTCCTCCCTAGAGCTGGGGTGGGAAACCAAGCTCCATGTTGGGCACTCGTGCCCCCAGAGGGCCAAGGGACTTTGGAGGAACCGGTTTACTGCCCCCCCCAGCCCGCTGCCCGCGCCTCTCTCGGCACTAAACAAAGTTTGCTAAGTAACTTCAAATGTTATTTGAGGACGGCCTGGCCTCAGCCCAAGACGGCCCTGTGGAAACTTGCTTTTCGCTGCCGAGGCTGCAAGTATCAAAGACACACTTTCGGGGGGGGGGTGCTTTGCTGCTTCTCCCCCTCAGTGGCAGGGGCTGGCCCTGAATGGACACACAGACACACAGAGGCCTGCTCCGACAAAGGGACACACACATTATTCAGTGGCTTGCACACCAGGCACACGACAGCTGTGGACCACAGCACACACCCTAACACACGCAACACACATTGACACGCTAAAGGGAGGGCGGGGTTCACAGGGTGCTGCCCCTGGCCCATGGGCTTTGGGATTTTTCCAGCTGGTGAGGTTTCTCAGAGCCTGGAGACCTATATTCTTAGGTGTTCTGGGCATGAGTGGGTAGTGAGAAGAGTTCCCTCCCTTTCCCAACCTCAGTTTCTCCAACTGTAGAAGGAAGCGGTGGGCCTGAGTGGTGTGCAGTGTGGAATCACACACTGATTAGGACATCGATTTTCAGCCTTTTTCATCTCATGATACACATAAACTATTGACTAAAATTCTGTAGCACACCAAAAATATACTTTTTGCCGATCTGACAAAAAAAAAAGGTATGGTTTTGATTCATTCACACTGGATGGCGGTTGTGTGGGCTGTTGTCATTTTTTATTTGACAATCTAAGGGAAAATCTAAGGTCAGTGATCCTGACTAAATGGTCAGGTATTGCTTGTTTTAAAAATTCTTGTGGCACACCAGTGCCGTGGCATATTGGTTGAAAATTGCGGGATTAGGAGAATGCCTGGTTTTTCTCATCTCTTTGCCAGGATTGACTTGAGGAGTGAGTCCCTGAAATTGCACAGGGTCCGAGCATGGGGCCTGTAAAAGCAGTACTAACACTGCTGCATGGCTGCTAGTCCAGACCTTACAAACCTGATGTGCATCCACCTGACTAGAGGCCCTGACCCCGCGAGCTCTGAGTTCTCCGGAGAACCCAGGGAAATGTCTTGTTTTCTCACCTTCTCTCTGCATTTATCTCCCGCTTTTCTTGCTTTCCTCAGATCCCTCCTTTTCCTGGTCTCACTTAGTTTGCCCAGGCCTGGAGCTCAGGAAAAAGTGTGGGAAACAGACTCTGGGTGTGCGTCCTTCACCAAAGCCAGCCAGTCCTGGGGTCCATGATGCCCCGAGGTCACTGATGACCCTCCTGGGATCCCACAAATCCAGGCATGAATGAAGCTGAGCATGGGCACCTGAGCTGACACAGCAGGTGAAGGTGAGGCTCTATCATGGGGTCCCTCTGACCTGTCACCATCTGAGGTTTGCAAGCAGATGAGGTCCCATGAACACAATGGAAAGGCCAAGACCCCAGGGAATACTGGACTCCCCCAGTCCCCAAGAACCTTCCTGTCTCACAGTCAGCCAGACCCTACTGAGGTAGGTTTGTGGGGGTCCCCTGTCCCAGCCCCACACACCGCCTCATCTCCACTCACAGTCAGTACTTGCAACACCCCACCACCCATAGTCTGTCATACAGTGACAGCCTGTCACAGGCACTGCTGCACACCGGCACAATCTGTCATCCACACACAGTCTCACACACAACCTGTCATACACACGCATACACACAGCGGCACAGTCGCACACACAGCCAGCCTCACACGATCACACCAAGCGTCACAGCTTGTCACAGCCACAGACTCCTCACAATAAAAATAACAGCTACCAACTCCGGAGCAATTATGCCAGGGCAGCGGGCGGGTGCACGAGACCTCCTGTAACCATCCCAATATGAGGCAGGTATGAGTAATCTGTTTTACAGATGAGGGAACAGAGGCTTCAGGGTCAAGTGCCAAGGTCATGGGGCTAGAAATGGGGTGGCAGGAATTACTAGCCAGGCCCCCAGGGGCAAGCAAGTCTCAAACAGGTCATCCTGCTTTTTAACCCACTCCTATCTACCTGAGGCTCCCTCTCCTGGCCCTCCCCATGGGAATTCCCTTCCCATTCCCCAGATGGGAAGACTGAGATTCTAAGCAGCCCAGCCAAGAAATGTGGGAAGTGGCCTCACACAGTCTAACCAAGGCTGAGGAAATTTGAGTCATGCCCACTCCAAATGCTACTTGGCTTCTTGTAGCCCACAGTGGCTCTGTGTTGGAGCCCATTGGCTGGGGCCAGGCTTCCAGAAGGCAGAGAAGTTCTGGGTCTTCGAAAACTCTGTACCTGTCCATGGGGTGGGGGTGAGGTGGGGGAGGTGAGTGGGGAGAGTGGCAGCTATGGGCTCCCAGGCAATCTTTAGTCCTAAGCCTGGAGCCTCTAGTGCCCTGCACCCCTACTCCCCAGGGCCCTCCGCATTCCAGGGCGCTTCCTCCTCCTCCTCCTCTGTTGTCCGCCTTCCTTCACTTTTTTCCTTCTTTGTTCCACCCCTGCCCGCCTGCTCCTCGGGGCTTCCCCTGTTAGAGCTGCCAGGGCCAAAACCAACAGGGCTCCAACGATATCCTCAGAGGCCCACAGGGCGGCAGGCCCTGCCTCCTGGCCCGTTCAGAGACGAGATCCGAGATCCGAGATCCGGGCTGGGCCCAGCCACTACGGTGGCCCCGTGCACGTGGCCACTTCTAGGACACAGGCAAGCATATGCGCACAGCTCTTTGAGGCAGCTCCACCAGGTTAGCAGGGTGCATGCACTCCCATGTCTGACATTACAGCAGTCCCTCTGGCATGGGCAAGCCCACAAGCATGCTCTTGTACAGTAGCTCCGATGGCTTGAACAGGGGTCTGGAGCATGCCCTTGACGGGTGCCCCAGACAGGAATCCCGGGAAAAACCAGTTTATATGCACACCCAAGTCTGACAGCCCAATGGGACTGCTGGGGAGCACACAGGCCATTGCCCAGACATCAGGTGGGGTCCTGAACACGCACACGCGAGTGCTTTCTCCACATACCAGGTTCAGAGTACAAGTACTGCCCTATACCCTCATGGGGGTCGTAGGCTCAGGTGGGTCAGCGAGCCTGCAGGAGCTTCCAATGCTTACACACCTGGCTCCAGGCCCACGTGGATACGCACCTCCCCAGCCTGCACATGCGTGTGTTTCACGTGAATCGCACACCTGCCAGGCCGCCCTGGGCACCTGGCTCCAGAGCCACATTCAGGTTGTTGGGGAGGAGACTGGGAATCGGAGGCCTGATTCCCACAGCCCCCATTTCTCTTAGAATACCAGTCTTCCCAAATGCCCCTGGGCGCAGGTGGGCCATCCCAAAGCTGCCTGGTAGCGCCCCTGCATGTGCTATATTTATATTGGAAATTTGTACCTTTATATATATATATATGTATGTATGTAAGAACCTCCCCCCCATTCCCGCTTCACGTCTGTACTTGGATTTTTACCACCCCTACTCGGCTTTCTCCCAAACCTGCAAAACCCATTTCACCAAGCAGAGACTTGGGGCGAGGCGGGAGCAGCTTTTCCCTCTGACTGTGGACGCTCCAAGTTCTTAAAGGCCAGGGACCCTCCCCTGAGAAAGGCTGAGCCACACTGCCGAGTCCCACAGCCCTCCCTGAAACACAATCGCGGGGGTGGGTGCTGGCGGCGAGACTTGCTTTTTGGTGTGTGTTTGCTGTTGCTTAAATTAATCCTGAGTGACGGCCGCAGTTCCTCTCCACAAAGGGACCATTTAATGCCCTCCCTTCTAGGGTGAAACTTCCATTTGCCCCCCTGAGTCCAGCTTGGCAGCTCAGGCTGGGAGCTACCAGCCCTCCTGGCCTTCCCCTCAGGTGCGCCCAGGGTGTTAGAAGCCAGTTCCCTGTGCATACAGCATGGACCTCAGGAGCCAGTGTGGGTGGGTTTTGAAGGGGTGTGAGCTATCTTAAAATAGAAGCACATTACTGAGCGAAGGTGTGGGGGGCTGTCCTAGGACTCCCTAGATGGCCCCACTGCCCAACCATAGTGCTTTGATGCCCAGCCTGGCTGAAGAAAGTTAGATGGTCCTCCACACCTCCCTTCTCAGCCCCCTTAATGGCCCTGAAGCTTCTCTAGTCCACTGGTGAATCTCGTCGTGTGCCTGTGCAAACCCCAGCGGGGAAGTGCTGCCCATGCCCTGTATGCCAGCCCCTGCATGTGCTCATCGGCAGGTGCCCACTGCCTGTGGGCTCCTTTCACCTCTGGGGTGTTTTTGTTTTGTTTTGTTTTGTTTTTTGTTCATGGCATTTCCCAACCCGCTGCAATTGGCTTACGCCTGGAGGGGGCACACGGGTGGGTGGGGTGTGGGGAAACCTTTTCTGGGCTCACGCAGTGGGAGGACTGTGCTTTCCACCCTGCAGAACATGGGTGTTGACAGTCACGGTCACTTGCACTACCTACCACAGGGTGGGAGGGGACAGCATAGTCCTGACAGCGGGGCTCTGAGGTTCTAGAGGGCCCTTGGCCACCAGTGGGTTCTGCTAAAAGTTGGGAGTGCACAGGAGAAGAGGCAAAAAGGCGGTAAGTGGCGCCTGATGGGGGAAGTGCCTATGGCGCCCCTTTGGTTCGCTCTAGTCCAGCTGCTCCAGGTGTTGATCCAGGAATGAGGATGGCAGAATGAAGTCGCTCTGTAGACTGGGGGAGGGGTGGTCCCCTTCGGACCCTGCATTGCTCAGGCTCCCCTCTTGCCCGCGGTATCAGGGGCCTCACACCTCACGTTGACCCCCAAAAGTGACTCCAGTAGGCATGGTGGGCTGGCCTGGTTCGCGTGGTGGGGTGCTGGCCTTTTGCTGCACTAAAGGCTTCCTCCAGAAGGGGTTCAAATGGAGGCAGGTTTTTTTGGCCACGGGTTCAGTCTCCAGTTGCTTCAGTCCCCAGTCACCCGTGGGCACATTTGCCTCAGTTTCTCTCCTCCTGAGCTCACCCTCATATCCGATGGGATAATGCATGAGAGGGCTTTGGAAATGAAATCGATGTTGATGAGTCCAGTTATTCTCTGGCTGCTCCAGGGTCTTTGGGTTTTAAGTGCCCCAGAATCTGAGGGCAACTTGGGGGCCTCAGTCCAGGAGAGGGTTCCTCCTCCATGGTCCCTCCTCTACACGGCATTGTGCACATCTCCACCTCCAGATATCAGGCCTAGAAGGAGCCTTTCCATTTATCCCCAAGCCGCCTCATTTTGGGGAATAAGGGCGGGGAAATTTACCAGGGGAGATTTTTGTTTGTTTTGAGGGTTGGCTGGGTTTGGGGGCGTTTGGCCTCCATGGAGCACGGGGAAGAAATGTGACTAAGTGGCAGAAAATGCGCTTTCCCTTTCCCTCTCCTCTGCCTTCAGGCCACAGGGGTTGCACAGCTTCCAAGAAACTTAAAAAAAAAAATAATTTCCCCCAGATCCCCTCTGGACAACACGGTCTTCCCTCTTAGGGCGGACTTCTTTTGGAGGCGCTAAGGCCTCCCCACCCATTGCTACCAGCCATTTTGCAGCAATTCCCGGGCAGGCCTGGGGAGAGGATGGAAAAGTGGAAAAAGAACGTGTGTTCGCTCAGTGGGCCTGACTTAACCTGTTGGAGGAGGAAGCTAGCGTCCTGCTGATGTCCCCCATGCCTCCCCCCTCAGCTCAAGCAGCCCCTGGGCTTTCAGAGAAAGCACCCAGGGGCCTCCGAGCCAGCCCCCTAGGAAGCCAGTCATATACCCGACTTCTTATCACCCGAATTACTTAAATTCGAGTTGGTGGTGTTAGGTCCTTTTCCTTTTCCACGTACAGATGACTCACCCTGCTCTAAATGCGTGGGGGGAGGTGACCCTGAGTATCTGCTGGCCCTGGGCTCTGCACCCTGAACCCAGAGGCAGCCCATCCCAGCGGCAATTCCCCTAACCCCACCAAACTCGCAGACCACATTTAGCTCCTTCCTCCCCCCTTTTAGGGTCATCTTTTCCCTCTTCTTTGAAACAGTATTTAAAATTTTAAAGGAATTTTGTTATTAAAAAAAAAAAAAAGCGTGAGACAGAGGCTGAATGATGGAAACAGGCTGTTAAAAAAAGAAAGAAAAATACGTGCCCCGGGCACTCCGTGGAGTTGGCGAGCGTTTCCTGCCTCTCTACTGAGCTCTTTCGCTGGTTCCCTGGTAGAGCTGGGCGGGTGGGGCGCCTGGGATCTCCTCCGCCGAAAAGGCACTATAGAATTGTAAGGATTATTATGATTTTAATAAAATTGTGTCTCATTTAGGAGCCTGTTTTTGCGCTGCCTCTCGTCGGAGCCCGGGTTTGCCACGGCAAAGTCTATAATCAGAGAAAAATACCAGCTTTGTTGAGGGTTAGAATATATCATTGGTTAATGTGTGTGGTTTTGTTTTTTTTTTTTAAATAATGCTAAGCATTGGAATAATTAAAGAGTGAGAAATAACTTGTCTTTCCTCTCCCTTCGGCATTGTCTTATTTAAGAGTGGAAAGTGTGCTTTTAGGCAGAACTGGTTAGTTTTAATGCGAGCTTTTTTCTCACCAGCCTTTCCCTCCGCTCCGGTCGGATTCGCAAATCGCCAAACTGGCACAAGCCAGGAAACTTGCGGCCGCGGCCGTTCTTCTCCTGGACTTGGAGCCTCGCTTTCTTTTTTTACCCTCTTTCAGAGACAACCCTCTCCTCTTCCCTCCCCGCCTCTGGGCCCTGACCCACTGCCTAGTTTGCGCTAGAGCGATTTAAAAAAGAAAGAAAGGAAGAAAGGAGTCGGCTCTGGTACCCCGGTGCCAGCCCAGGGCACGTTTCCCAGGCGGTGGGCTGGTGGGAGAGTCAAACCAGTGGGGGGTGTCCCCATGCCTATTCTGCCCCTCGCCCCCCCCAAAGGATCAAGTAATCAAGTGTTTCTAAAGATCACAGGCTCAGAGAGCTCATATTTTTAATTAAGCTGAACAGTTTTTTCTTCCCAGCCCCATATGCAATAAGTAAAGAAAATACAGTCCTCAAGAGCCTCTCCTTGGCGGAGGAGAGAGCTGCCCACTTGAGATGGGTCTGGTGTCCAGCCCCAGGACAGTACCACCACCTGCAGGGCCTAGATTTGGAGCAGGAGAGCAGGGTCCAGGGCCTTTAGTGGGCACGGCCTGGAGAGGTGTGGAAAATAGAGGAAAGAGCTCTTCGTCAGGGTTGCATAGGTTTGCTACAGGCTGGGGGGGAAGCTAAAAGGCTAAAAGGGTGCCCTGGGCCTTCTCCCAGGTGTGGGGCTTCCATAGTGCTTGGGGAAGACATAGCTGCAAAAAAAACGCGAGAGGGAAAAGTGGGTAAGAAACTGGGGTAGGGCTCATTGCCCCAGTGGCTGTGCAGTGCCTTGGCCTTGCAGAGGGAGTTAGTTATTTGCTTCAGGTGTTTTTAATTAATGTGCTTCTCTTTTATTTTCCTTGTTATTTGGTGCTTAGACGTTTTAGTGAACCTTTGCATTTGTCTTTTTACATAAGCACCCCCCCCAAGAGATATTGTGGGAGGTATTTTGCCTTCAGTGCTTTCTCTTTCCTGCTTTTTTAAAATTTTAATTTAAAAATTATAAAGTAAATTTAGTGTCAGTGAAAGTGATGAGGGGAGCCAGCTGGGGCTGGAGCCAGGGAAGGGGGAGACAGATGCCACAGGGCTAGGACTCCCTCCTGGCAGCCCCAGCCCAGGACCTGGTCGTCACTCTCTTGGTCCCCTTCTCACCGCTGCCACCGCCTTCCTCTCCGTGCAAGACGTTTAAGGACTGGGCTGCACGCAGCCTTCCCTGATGGGTTCCCATTCGGGAACCCCTGACTCCGCAGAGCCCTCTTTCTCCCTTGTTGTGCCTGCTTACTCTCCTCCCATTGCTGAGGACCTCTGTTTTTCAGCTTGGTGGTCCCTGTTAGTTCTTCCCCCCTACACCGCCTGCAAATCTGCTAACCCTGCTGCACAGTTGGTTCTCCTGTTGATGGGATCAGAGTTGGGTAGACACAGAGAGAGGCATAAAACCCCTCTGCAGCAGTGAGGAGGCCAGGGGCTTCTTTTTGTTACCCCTTTTTGTGGTCACGAGAGTAGTACACTGTGCTCTATAACACGTGTGTACATAGGTGTTCAAATTTGACACTACTGATGTGGGCAGGAGCTATTTCTAAGGCATACCTATTGTGAGAACTCTATAGCTTAAAAACTCAGAGCCCGCTCAGTGTGCTGAAAATGTTTTATTTCTTAACCTGGGTGAGGTTACACAGGTGTGTTCACTTTGTGAAAATGTATTGTGCGGCAGACTTACAACTGTGCACTCTTCCTTATATGGGCCACACTTCAGTTAAAAAGTTTATTTTTATAAAGGGGGGAGGCCCAGCCTCAAAAGTAAAGGTTGTGTGTTACAAAATAATTATTATTATCATTTAAATAAGAATGTCCTTTGGATTGCTTTGCTCAGGTCTCCCTGCTAAGGGATGGGTGGAAGGGCTTGTAAAAATTAGTGGGCTGATAATAAAGCTCGCAAGCGTATGGCAAACGAGGCTTCCTGACCCATCCACATGTGCCGAGTGCCTGGAGACCGGCTATAGTCCAAGGTCTAGCTGTAGGATTTTAACATCTCAGGACCAAAGGACAAAAAGTGGTAAGGAGGAAATTTCTTGCCAATTACATTTTGCTGTCAACATCTGGAAAGCAAAATTGCAGCTGTTCTCCTGGTCCCCCCCCCCTCCATTACCACCTCTTCTTTTTTTCTGCACATTTAAATTTTTTGTACGTGTGCCATCCATACTTCGGTTTTCTGCACTGTTAAAACATTTTCACGGCTCTGCTCAAATCGGGTTGTTGGGTTTGGGCTTTAAAAAATATGTATGTATCTTATAGTCTGACAGTATAATTTTTGTAGCAATTTATTTGAACAGGCCTGAAATCAATTGATAATCCCCTCCCTTGTCTTTCCCCCCTCTTGGCCTTCCTAACATAGCAGTTCAGGCCAGAAGCTGGGGGAGGACGCTCGCTGCCGCTGCCCTCGCCTCTGCTCCTCCCGGCAGGTACTGACAGCTTCGCCCTCCGCGGCCCTTCTGCGGTGTTTTTGTTTTCCCTTCGCCCCCCAAAAATATTTGAACCAAAAAGCCTCTTTTTTTTTTCCTCCACCCACACAAACTGAAAGGGCTAGTGAACCGTGATTCAACAGAGCGAGGGCGCCTCTTTTCTTCCTTAGCATTAATTAACTCAAGTTCGTTAGGACGTTGGGTCTGTCGCCCACAGTTTTCTCTTGTGTGTGCTGAATCGGGTCATAGAGGGAGACTTCCCGTGCAAACAGTTTGTGTTGGAGCTGGAGGACACAGAGGGGGAGAGAGGGTGAGAAAGAAAGGGAGCAAGGAGCAACGGATTGTGGTGGAGAGGTAGGCACGGTCCTGAGCACCCCGGTGCCAGCCTCCGCAGGGGCTAGACACCAGGGGAATGAGGATTCTCCGGTTTCCTTGGCAATGATCCTGTTAATAAAATAGTTGTGGGAGCAATACATTTCGAGGGATTGGAAAATGTATTCCTTCCAACTTTTAAAATTGTACATTTCGGGGAGGCCATTTACCCAGACAGAGCAAGCCCAGCTCCCTTGAGCCCTGGAGCTGTGAAAACCCCTGGCTGTTCCTATCCTGGCCACCCGGCTCTGACACTGCCCACTGCCACTGCCCACTGCCGTTGCCCATGCCGAAGCAATTGCAAGAGAGAAGCTCTCTCTGGGCCAAGGGCACCCGAGTGTAGACAAGGCGATGGCACGGGGGGCTGAGAGAAACTCTCCTTTCTCTCCCAGGCCGCCTCTCCTGTGGCAGGGGGAATAGACCCGGCGAAGCTACGGTGTGTCGGTGTGTCGCAGCAGATCCCGGTATAGTTCTGGCAAGGACCTGGGAAGGTCACAGGAGGAGTCTCAGAGGTTCAGGACTCATGGTGGGGGGAGGGAGAGGAACATCTTCCTTGGATAATCCCCAAGCCTTTTCTGGGGTCGGCAGTTGGCAGCTGGGCCTCCTGGGAGTTTTCAACATTTTGCCTTTTGCTCTGGCCTTCTTTCTTGCCCTGCAGATATTTACACAGTGTGCTGGGCACAGACCTCATCTTCTTGTGCTGGTCTCCCCTTCCTGGGCCTTTGGTCAGTTTTTCAGTTTTCTTTAGAGAAACTTATGAAGCTAGACTGTGGGGTTCTTCCTTCTTCCCCAGCCCTTGGCCACCATGGACTGACTGTTTCCAGGCCAAAGAGGTGGGTGAGGCTTAGGCTCTACACTGCCCTTGCCCCACGCAGCCCTTGGCTGTCATCTGTCCCATGCGTTTTTAGCTCTGTGGAGGTTCCCGTCCCCATGTAGCCACCCCATCCCCCTCAGGAGAGGGCTCTGGCCTTCCCAGCTTTTACTTCTATTTGGTGACACAAGGAAGTTTCAAGCTAAATAATGAATTAAAGACTAGGGTTTTTGTTTCCTATTCCCTGTAGAGGATGAAAGTAAACAATTTCCAGTTGCACTAGAGAGAATAGATTGTTTCCCCCAGTCCCCCTGTTCCTACCCTATTTCATTCAGTGCCAGGAGGGTGAGGGGAGATGTGCCTGGAGTAGGGTAGTGTTTAGAGCCAGAACGAAGCTGCCTGTTGGCCAGATCCCAGACCACGGCTCCCAGTTTGTAGTCAGGAGGAGAAAAGGGGGGGACTGTTTTATAGGAGAGGAGTGTGCAGCTTAGTTCTGAGGCAGCCCCAGTCCTAGACCCAGCACTGGGGTGTGGGGCAAATTCATTCAGATAGCGTGAGGACGCTGGAAAAACTGCGCTGGGGCTGCCTTTCCTGAGCAGAGAAAAACAGGCCCAAGGCAGCCAAAAACCCGCTTTGTCCAAATTCTCGGAGCCTCCTTGCAATGTGCATTTCTGGTTTCCATGCCTGGCTTTTCTAGACTCTTGGATGATTGTACTGTGGCTGAGGAGTCCCTTCCAGCCTGCCCTCCAGAGAGGAGCCCCCCCCCCCCCCCCCCCCCGCACCTTTAGGGCAAGCAGCCCGGGGCCCCTTCCTTTTTCTGCCTACAGTTTCTCTCTTCATCTCTGTCCTGGAGTCCGAGTCCTGCCACTGCCTTCTTGTGTCCCTTCTGCTGTGGAACAAGATGGGAGAACTCAGAAATACGAAGTCAAAGTCTGCTTTTTCGGTCGGGGCCAAGGCTGAATTATAAAATGCCAAGAATTGGGCAAACTAATCGGGGCTCTATCTGTGGCCTTTTAAAATTTCCTTCGTCCTTTTACACCCAGGCTGCTGATATGTGACATGCAGTAGTAAGATGGATCCTGAAATATCTGGGAGTGTCTATGTAGGCTTTGTCAGTTTTTTGCACTGTGTATAGTTATCCAAATTAGCATGGAGATATATATACATATATATATAATTAGCATGTGTCCAGGGTTTAAAAAAATAAATCTAGGCCTTAAAGCAATCAGGATGTGGATAAATAGGATTTTTTTAAAAAGATAAAGAGCCCTCCAAACAGTGGTCCTGTCTTTAAAGATATAACTTCTTGTGCTTCTAGAGGTCTCACTCACTATTGGTGGGTATGGGACAGTTAAGAAGCCTATCTCGGACTGGGAAAATTATTTTGTTTCCTCGAAGGCTTTCGAATACTGTATGTGTGAGTGAGGTTC
This sequence comes from Miniopterus schreibersii, assembly GCF_964146895.1. Taxonomy (NCBI): domain Eukaryota; kingdom Metazoa; phylum Chordata; class Mammalia; order Chiroptera; family Miniopteridae; genus Miniopterus; species Miniopterus schreibersii. The sequence goes on along the minus strand of NC_138105.1, from coordinate 71,644,126 downwards.
TGTATATATTTTTCTATTTTCCCTTAAATAATCCACAAGGCCTCGTTTGCTTTGTGGAGTTTCAGAAAACCACGTTTCACTTTGGTGAGACAGAAGCAGTCATTTTCCTCAGCTAGGTTTCCCCCTCGCCCGGAGCCCTTGTCTTTTCTCCTTGCTTATTCCCCTCCGTCTAGTCCTCTCTCTGCAGTTCTGGGCCCAGCTTCAATTTCTCTCAGCTTGGTTTCCTTCTCTTTCTCCCTCTCTCTAGTCCTCTTTTTCGCTGGTACATTTCTCCTAGTGATGGCTGAAACCAGCACGGGTATTTTAGAAATGTTTCAGTGAAAACTGTTGCTGTGGGTTTTTTTTAAAACCAAATTCTATATACTCAACAATAACAAGAGAGGTCTTTCTCTCACAAAGGCAGAAAAATTGCTTTCCGCAAACCAAAGCCCATGTGAGTTTTAAAAATCTTTTCTCTGGCTTCTCAATTTTTCTTTTAAATGGGGAACATACCCCCAAATATCCCTGCTTTTACTTTATATTTTCCCCTGGCCATCTTTAATTTTCTTTTTCGCTCACTACTCTCACCAGCATCACCGGCTTCCTTTCCCCTCGGTTTTTGGTTGTTTTTCTCTCATTCCATTCCCCCTTCCCCTCGCCTCTTCCAAGGCCTGGCTGTCCCCTCGCTCCCTCCATCCCCTGAACCCTGGAACTCCTGGAGAAGCCTTGAATCATCTGAGGGTTTTTTTGTCTTGGCTCCGGTCAGGGTACTGAGAGTCTGAGCTCCAGAGCAGGGTGGAAGGGGGCCGCAGGAGGGAAGTAGGGAAGGAGTCTGGGTCTGGGACAGGTAATCTTCCAAGGGGAGCCTCCACTCTTTTAACAAAAGGGGGACAGTCCCCTTTTGTCTGGCGCTACTGAGGGGCGTGTCCAGAGCCCAAAGCAGCCACCAGTGGCATGTAGGAGAGGGGGGCTGCAGAGGGGGTGCCAAGTGTTTCTAATGGAAGCTGAGTGAGGTTCTTCTCTGTGTGTGCCCACAGGAGAGAGAGGGAGACCTTCTGCCCTCCCTCCCCAAGCATTCGGAATACCCTGGCTGCTCTTCCACACTAGGGGAACAGGGTGAGGGAAGAGCACTGCCTGGGAATCCTCTCTGCCCACCTTCAAGGTTAAGGCCACTGGCAGAAAGACAATTGACGATTGTTCTCCCTCCGTGTTACTTCCCTGGGAAGGGCCTGTTGCTCCTCCTGTTAAGGGAGCATTGAGGGGGCACAGTGGGCTTTGTGTGGGTCCCTGAGGCTCCATTGAGACACTCCACTGGCCCTCCTGAGCCACTTCTTTGTCCAATTTCTCCATCAACCTTTGACCCCTCCCTCATCCAGGAGTGAATTATTGATCTCCTCCTGTCTCCCTAACTTCTGTGTGGATACTTCCATCTGCCATTTCCCTACCACCTACCCATTTGTACCACCAGATTCAGAATCAGCCATGTTCAGTGTGTCTCTTCCACTCGGTGCTGTGGTCTGTGAGACTGAACGTGCCAGAATTCTCCAGGAGGCTCACTTGGCCATTTTCTGTTTAGTGTCTAATATTTAGTGTAAATCAAAATGCCAGAAAACACCTCTGTGCCAAACATAAACTCACTTGTAGTTTCTACCATCTCTTCTCAACTTTAGAAAGTAAGATTGCTTCTCTCAAGGTAGGGAGTATCTTATGTCACTCGGCTAACATCTCTGGCTAATTGGACCAAAGCTGGTTATTAACATGACGTTAATTATTGAATGCCAACCTAAGAGGCCTGTTCCCAATGACACCTGCCTCCTGCTCTCTCACCTCTTGCTGTCAGTCAGGGTCAGCCACCGCCAGAGCTCCTGTCACACTCAGGGCCCAGACTGGGGTCGCAGGTGCTGGGCGGCACCTTTCCCATTGTCAGGGTTCAGCGCCAGTCTAGGGGCTGCACGTTTATTTTGCCACACCCCCAGCGCCCGTCTGGGAACCTTTCCACAGAGCATAAAGGCCACTGAGCACAGGGTTTCAGATGGGGGAGAAAGGGGCACGAGTGAGCAGTGACCTTTTTTTCCGTTGCCAGCTGATGGCTGAGCCTCACCTTGGGAGAGGGCAGCTCTAGGAATGGTTTAGAGCAGGGTCAGTTGCTCCCTCTCTGTGTTCTGGTTGTCTGCTCTTTCTTTAATAACTGTCTCCTCCTTACTGCTTTTCAATGGCCTAAGGCAAGGGTGCTCTGTAGCCCCTCCCAGAGAGAACCCGGTGGGGAGGCACTGGGTCTCAGACTCCCTCCCGAATTCTGACCTTCATGCCTGGAAGGAAAGCCGAGGAACTGGAGCTCCCCATTGGCCTCTTTGTGACTCGATTTCCCCAAGTTTGTCTCACTTTTCCTGATGGAGCCCTTTCCTTACTATTCTTGTTTCCTTTTTTAGTCCTCTCCCTGTCATGTAGGTTTCTTATTTTATGCTCTTGCACCTTGCTGTATATGATTGGGGCCCTTTATTATGAACTGAATTGGGGGACAGGTGAGTGTTCCCCTCCTCCAACCAAGAAACACTAAGCATGGGTCAAGTGGAGGGGACCGAGCTGGAAAAGCAAAGAATTAAGCATCTGGGTGGTGGGGGAGGCATCAGTAGGACTTAGGGACTGTGTTGGGAAGTAGTGTCCATCTTCCTGCCTTTGTCACTTCTCTGGGGTTGGCTGTTGTGTTTGTGGCTGCATGAAGTGCTTGTCAGCGGAGTGCTGTGACAGGAGGCTATTTTCATAAACTGTTGCAGTTTCTCCAGCCGAGCTGCATTGCGTTGGCATCCCTTGTCACCGTTAATGGAGCTTGCATGGCTGGGTGTGGGCCCAGGGAGGCAGACGAGCTCGCTGGGGCCTGGGGAGGGAGGCTGCAGGGTGCTGGGGGCCATAGGGTGCTGCCTGGTCTGGGAGTGCCCCTGAGAGCAGCAGCCCCAGGACATAGGGGTGGCCCCGGTGGCCGCACCCTGGGCGCCAGGTCCCTGCCCTGGAAGTGCTGCTGGCATCAACACTTTCCGAGCTCTCTTTCTTTCCTTTCTATTCATAGCACCGTTCATGTGTATGGCCAGGGAGGAAAACTTCCACTCGCCCCTGGGCTCTCCATAAAAAAAGAAATAGAACCAGAAAAAGAGAGAGTATGCGGGTCGAGAGAAAGAGACTGAAACCAAAACATAGAGAGAAGGCGCAGCTGCTTTCCCCAAGGCCTTCTGGGGCTCCCGCCCGCCTGCCCGCCAGCCTGCCCAGAGTCAAGCCTTTATTTATTTATTTTTCTGGCTTAAAAAAAAAGAAAAAAATTCCGAGTCTTCCTTGATCCTAGCCCCCCCAACCCCACTCCACCCCCTCCACATTTGCTGGGTGGCCGCTGCCAAATGGACCCGAGTGGGAGCCTGGAATGAAAAATTCATAACTGCTGGACTTTGCTTGTTCATTAGACGTGAACTTGTCGATTGGGCAAATTGTTTTTGGTCTCCAACTGCCGGGGGCTCTCCCCACCCTCCCAGCTTGCTCGGTTCCCTCCTCCCCTTGGACGCAGCCATTGGCTGCTGGAGGATGTCTCATTGCCAAATAGGTGGATCCTTCTCTCTCTCTCCCTCTCCCTCTCCCTCTTCCTCCTCCCCCCATTTTACTGGCTTTGGCAAGAGCAAATGGATGGGGATTGAGCATGAAAGGGGAGAGAGAGAGGGAGTTTGAGAGAGAAAGAGAAAAGAAGCAGAAAAAAAAATCCAAAACCCAACCAACACACACACACACACATACACACACACACACACACACACACACACAGCCCCATCCCATCTCCATCCTCCCGTGTTCTTTCCTTCTTTCTCTCTCTTCTTCCCTCCCTCCCTCACTCCCTCTCTCTTTGCCAGCGTCTGCCAGCGACAGTCTGCAGCCGGTCCGAACTCGTCCCCTTCCCCGGGAATCTGCGAGCTCCCCCTTTGCCTGCGATCAGGCTCAGAGGCGGAGGGAGGCAGCTCCAAGTTTACACCCTGTGCGGCTGCCAAAGCCGAAAGCCTTTTTCTTCAGCTGCCGCTTTTCCCTCTCCTGGTTTTTGTTTTTGTTTTGTTTGCACGGGGGTGGGGTAGGGTGTGTTATGGGTTGGGGGGGTGTTGGGAGGTAGGTTTTGATTTTTAAATTTTGCATATTTTTCTCTTTTTTTCTTTTTTTTTAAACTGGAAGGGGATGCACAAGGGGTGAAATTGAAAAAAATTTTTTTTGTTGGCTTTTGTTTACCTGCTGTGTGTGGCAACCGGCTCGCTCCCTCTCTCTGCTTGCTATCCCTGACCTTTCTTTCTTTTTGCTCCTTTTCAAAAAAAAATATTAATTTTCCCCTTCTGTGCAATGGAGCATGGGGGGGGGAGGGGGAAGGGTTTGAGAATCCACCCAAGCCCGGCCCCTATTCCCCAGAACACCAATAATAACCCCCTTTAAAACATTTACCTTCCTCCCCTGCTCCTCCTCCTCCCCCCTCCCCCCACCCGCCCCCAACTCACAACTCTGTTGAGTCCAGAAGCTCAGAATCAGGCGTTGGGCTTTGCCGGGTGCTTCAGATCAATGGTAATTATTTAATTTTTTCCAGTTTTATTTTTGTAAACAGAAACCAATTATTATTTAAACTTCAAACAAGCAAACAAGAAAAAAAAAAAGAAAAACCCCAAAAGCGAGAGCCCGGCCCTCTGTCACCTGACTGAGTGGGAAAGAGGGTGAAGGGGTCAGTAGGGACAGGGCGCAGGACGCCCCACGTAGCTTTTAACCCTAATGTGGCCGAGACAACCACCTTATTTGTGTTAACAAGAAGTGTTTTGTTCCTTATTACTGTGATTAACATTAGTATCGGTGTCGATAACAAAGCTGGAATCACATATTTAGGATTTAGATCTGATTTTAAAAAATGCTGGGGTGGATGTTCCAATTGGAGCAGGAGAAATGAGAATGAAAACAGGCTGGGGAGGGGGAAGCCAAATCTGTTTCCTGACTCGCTCGCTAGTGGATGTCATGTTCTCTCTTCTTGGGGGTGGCCAAAAACCGACTGGTGTTGGGGTGCGAGGCGGCACCCACATGCCCCGCGTGTGCGTCCACGGGCGTCCGTGCAGACCGGACACCTCGTCGGGGCGAGCTGACACGAGTTCGAGGCTGCGATAGAATATGGAGATGTCATGGGCGCGACAGAGCCTGGCGGGGATACCAGCAGCGTGTGTGTGTGGACCGCAACGTTGTCTGTGCGCGCGTGTGTGTGAGTGAGTGAGGGAGAGAGAGAGAGAATAGGTGTGTGCTCAGGCACCCGGTGCCTCTGTCTGCCTGCTGAGGCTGAGATGGGAACAAGCGGCTGGCTGGGCTGGCGGTGCCTTCAGACCACACTTTCGTAGAACAATCGCAAGAGGAAATTGTCGTGGGTGGGAGGAGGAGGAGAAGGGGATTTCTTCTGTGTCCCCTTCTAACGCTTTTCTCCTTTTCTCTTTCCCCCTCGCCCCGTTTCCCCCTCCTCCCGTCCTCCCTCGCCCCGCATGCTCCCGGCTTGCCGCCTGCAGGATGAGTTCCACCCGTTCATCGAGGCGCTGCTGCCTCACGTCCGCGCCTTCTCCTACACCTGGTTCAACCTGCAGGCGCGGAAGCGCAAGTACTTCAAGAAGCACGAGAAACGGATGTCGAAGGACGAAGAGCGAGCTGTGAAGGACGAGCTGCTGGGCGAGAAGCCCGAGATCAAGCAGAAGTGGGCATCCCGGCTGCTGGCCAAGCTGCGCAAAGACATCCGGCCCGAGTTTCGAGAGGACTTTGTGCTGACCATCACAGGCAAGAAGCCCCCCTGCTGCGTGCTCTCCAATCCCGACCAGAAGGGCAAGATCCGGCGGATTGACTGCCTGCGCCAGGCCGACAAGGTGTGGCGGCTGGACCTGGTCATGGTGATTTTGTTTAAGGGGATCCCCCTGGAAAGTACTGATGGGGAGCGGCTCTACAAGTCGCCCCAGTGCTCGAACCCCGGCCTGTGCGTCCAGCCACATCACATTGGAGTCACAATCAAAGAACTGGATCTTTATCTGGCTTACTTTGTCCACACTCCGGGTAGGTCACTCTCAGTCCCCCCACCTCCATTTTATTTTACTTGCTGGCATTTATCCTGTTTATTGTTCCTCTTCTGTCCAAATGATACACCTAATGGACCTACCCAGGGCACCTGTCCTGCAGAGGCCTGCAGCACGTTCGATGTTCACTTTTTCCTTCTTCTGTTTCCCTCCACCCTCTCTATTTTTCCCTCCTTGGCTCCCTTGCCATGTTCCCGATTTTTGTGCATCTCCGTCTTTGGAGGACTCATCTTACCCAAGACATTGCAGGTCTTAGGACTGGGGCCATGATGTCCCAGAATTACCCACCACGGTGAGAGTTTGTGATGAACACCACCACCACCAAAAAAACCAAAAACCCATTCAGTGCTCTGATTTAAAATGAGTTAGAAGAAGTATTGGGGGGCAGGTGCTGGCTTCCTTGTCACTTTCCCTCAAGTTCTGGGGAAAAGCCGGATTTGGCACAAGCGGGGTAGATAGCAGTTCGGTGGAGAGAGGGGCGTGTAAAACCTCCGGATATGAGGCAGAATGAATAGGAAAGAGGAGAGAAGGCAGAGGCGGGCAGATTCTGGGGCCCAGATGCCCAGGCAGGAGCTGTTTGGGCTGGGGTTTGGCTGTTGGAGAGTAAGAAAGTCATTTGATTTCATAGAGAGTGAAAAGGAGCGTGAGATTTCTTATGCCCTTCCCCTTCACCCCGTTTCTTTTCGGCTGAAGTGTCCAGACCCCAGGATGGATACCCACAGACCCCGCACTTCTGCTGGGGGGCAGAGAGGCTCTGGGGCACAGGCATGTCACGGAGCACGGAAGAGGTCTTAAAAAAAGTCAAAAAACTAAAATTTCCTTTTCTTTTTGTGTTCCAAGTAGTTCCAGTTCTCTTTGCTTTTCCAATTTTACTCTGCATTTTGGGTCAGGGTTGTTCAATTTTCCTTCTCTGTTCCCTTTTTTCCTCCCTACCCTTTCCCTTTTTATAATTTCTTTCCGCTTTTGTTTTCTTACAAATTGAAACAGAGATGGCTGGTTAATTTTTAGCCTCCACTCAGCTACGCCCAATTTACTGCCGCCTTTGAAACCTAAATGGGCGGCACTCTGTGATTAAGCAAGGCAGAAGTGTGTTTACATTATGCCCAACCAACTTGTAATGAGAGGGCTACCAAACCTTTCTCTGTGTGTGTGTGTGTGTGTGTGTTTCTTTCCACCATTCCAGTATTTTTTCTCCTTGTTTTCCTTCTTTCTCTCTTTATGCGAATGTAAGAGAATGTGGCTTAACTTCAACTCTAGTGAATGTTCTTTCCTCGGGCGTGTGTGTGTGTGTGTGTGTGTGTGTGTGTGTGTGTCTGTCTTCCTTCCTGTTCATTCACAAAAAAGAAAAGCAACTCACTTTTCTGCTGTGGTCACCCCCTTGCCTGTTTGGGAAGTTGGGAGGAGTGGTATGACTTAATCCAGAAGTGAAATTTTGGGGAGCTTTCAGCATTGTGTCAGGAGTATAACCTCGACTGAGAGTCTCTGTGTTGGAGAACTCTGGGCAGGAAAAGGTGGCATTTGAGTCCTCTCTTCTTACTCATTTTCTCTTATTCTGAGAGGTGGCTTTGGTAGTTGGTCGGAGGCAGTGACCCCCCTTCACTCTACCTCCCTCTGTGGATCTTTCTAGGCCTGTACCTGCCCCTGTGTGACTATCACGAACCCTCATGAAGAATGGCCAACTGCCAGTCTTCTCCCTTGTTCGTCTTTTTTCTTTCTGAAAAAGAGACTAAAGAAAATTTTAAAAGTTACCCCCTCGTTCTCTGTCTATACAGCAAGTCAGAGGGGGGCGGGTGTGTGCCTAATGATCTTGGAGGTGGCTTGGGGAAGGCTTGGAGCCTCGAGCTTGGGTCTGTCAGGTAACTCCTCAAGACAAGATTCAGTACCTTTTGGTTTTAGAAATAGGGCCTCTAAGACAGAAATCAATATTCATCTTCTTCCTGAGCTCGTTTCCTCCTACCCCGCTCTCTACATGGGTCCCTGGAGCTGAGCTTTTTTCCTGGCCTCTTTTATTTTAGGCCAGATTCTTGACTGCTGCCACCAGGGATAGGGCTGAGGTAGGATGAAGTTTATGTGAAGAAAGGACTGTTTCCTGGTCAACCTCCTTCCTCCTGAAGTGACCAGGCAGATGTCAGGAGAAGAGAGGCACCCCCACCCGCCCCCAGCTGTAATGAGGTCATTAGCCCAGGAATATGAGTGAATTCACGCTGCCCCATTGCAGGCAGCCATGGCCAGTTCTGTCCTGGCTGAGTTCCTTGACAAAAGCTGAATGGAGAACTGAGGATTTTTAAAAATAATTTGTCTATAATTCAGGTCTCTGAACTCCAGAGAATTTCAATGAAGGTTTTTCTTGCTGGAATTGATTTAATTCAAGTATGTCTTAGAAAGAGTGGGGGTGAGTAGGGGCGGCATGGGCCACCATTGGGCCTTGGGTAGGTGGTCTCAGGATGGTATGAAGCAGACATGACTTCTCCAAGTCACCCCAGTTTCCTAGTCACCCCAGAAAATGTCTTCTGGCTGAGCCCCCACATGGCATCAGTGTGACAGCACAGCCTTCTCCATGCTCACACCCGCAGGTGTGCTCCTTCCTCCCAGTATAAGCTGAGGGAACTGGCGGGGTGGCAAGGGCTCGGACAAGAATTACTTTGGACTCTAAAAGAAGTGTTTTCTTTCCTTAAAACTGGGCTGAAGAACCTGATCTGGGCTGAGCTGATGGTGCCGGGTTTGATGACAAGCCAACTTGACATGGTGGAAAGCGTGGGGGGAGGGGGCGGCTTCTCCTCTAGGCGCCATTGTCATTGTGGCTTTCTTGAGCCCTTGTTCTGCCTTGCACGAAGCTTCAAGAGATGGCATGGCCCTAGCCAGTTTTGCTCAGTGGTTAGAGTGTCTGCCTACGGACTGAAGGGCCCAGGGTTTGATCCCGGCCAAGGGCACGTACCTTGTACCTCAGTTGCAGGCACGATCCCCGGCCCTGGTTGGGGCGCCTGCGGAGGCAAGCAACCGATGTGTCTCTCTCACATCAATGTTTCTCTCTCTCTCTCCCTTCCACCCTCTCTGATAAGCAATGGAAAAATATATATCTTCGGGCGAGGATTAAAAAAGAGAGAGAGAGATGGCATGCTTGAGAGGGAATAAAGGATGAAAGTGTGATGTTGGGAGCTCTGCTCCTGGAATATGGGGTCCAGAAGGTTGTGAGCGTGTTGTGGCCTTCCTTCTGGGAAGGAATCTTGCCGTTTGCCTACCCCATTTAGGAGGGGAGGTTGAGGCAGAGCAGGGTCAGAGAGCACTGCCATGGGGAGGAGGAGGTGGTGCATTTCTGGGACATCCTTCAATCCAAAGGGAGTGTCCCAGGGTAGGTGGCTGGAGGTGGAGATGAGCGTGGGGCCAGGAGGCCTCTGCTTGTGTGAGGAAGGATGGCTGAGCTGGTCTGGAAGGGCTGGTAGACTATTTCCAAAGCTTCTTCAGGGCTCTGAAGGTGACCCGACATTTCAGACTTTTCCTAATCTAGGCCCTAACCCAGGAAAGAAAAACAACCTGAAGGTAATAAAATGCTTTACTAAATAGAAATGCCAGCTTCTTCCTATAAGATCCTTCCAACAGGCTTGCAGTGGAGGCCCACGAAGTCCAGGTATTCCGGTGGTGGCTCCTTTATATCAGCTTTTTCATCACGGAGAAATTCACTCGTAGAGGGAGCCCATATCACCAGTGCCAACAGTTGTCGACTTATGACCAGTCTCTATTTATTCATACCCCCCACTGCCCACCCACGCTGGATTTTTAGAAGAAAATCGAGGCAGCATCGCTTTTCATCTGTAAATATTTCTGTACGTATCTAAAGATAAGGATTCTTGAAAAAATGTAACCACAATACCACTATCACACCTAAAAATAATCAACAATTTCTTTAGAGTGGTCAGATAGTCAGTGTTCACTTTTCCCTAATTATCTCCTAATTTTGTCTGTCTGGATCAGGATCCGAATCAGGTCTGTGCATTGCAATGGGTTGATCCGACTTTCAAGGCTCAGTCTCTAGGTTAGTCTCCTCCTCCTTGCCCTCCTTTTTCTTGGTTTCTTTGCTAGTAGTTTTTGGGTTGTTGTTAAAGGACACAAACAGGTTGCTTGTCCTGTAGGGTTTCCCCATCTAGGCTCTGCCTGCTCTGATACGCTGGGTCAGTCAGTGTGCTCCTGTGAAAGGAGATTCTGCCTCCCCCCTCACCTCTAGGACTTACCTGTGGGAGGAAACGGATTAGCACCTGAGGATTTGTCTAAGCAGTGCTCCCCCAAGCCTTTGCTGGACACCTAGCCCGTCTGGTGGCACTAGTGTAAATTCATGGGAAGGGCCACAGGAGTACCAGCTGCCCTCTGGTGGGTGGGGGAGCTAACCCCAGCCGTGGCCACTGTGCCACCTCACCCACTGCCTTTTTTCAAGGCCCAGAAATGCCACTGGTCTGCGTCTTTGAGGCAGCGCCATCTGGTGCCAGGGCCAGCAAAGAATGCAGGGCCCAGGAATCAGATTCATAAAGTGAGCAAGATATATGAAGTATCTTTTTTTTTTTTTTAGTCTTCACCTGAGGATCTTTTTTCCATTGACTTTTAGAGGAATGGAAGGGAGAGAGAGAAAGAAAGCGTGATAGAGAGAAATATCGATGTGAGAGAACCACATCGATTGGTTGCCTCCTACTCGACCCCTGACTGGGGCTTGGATCAAACCTGCAACCCAGGTACATACCCTTGACTGGGAATTGAAACACGAGACCTGGTGCACGGACCGACACTCTAACCACTGAGCCACACCAGTCAGAGCTAAATGGAGTATCTTTTAACCCCTTAGAACATCCTGGAAGAGATGTCTCTATTGTTCAGCTTTGGTTGTAAAATTCTTCTGTTCATCTAACTCTGAGGAGGCAACATAGCAGGCAAACAGTGGATTACTGCTACAATTACTGTTATGATGTCATGAGCCCAAGGCTGTCTTCCTCTTACCTTTACCTGTAAGTCTTATTTCTCTGTCTTAAGGGACAACTCAGGTGTAACATGGCAGCCTTTCAAATGCTTAAGGCAGCTCTCAGGGTTCCTTTCTACCTTGATCCTCAGGAAACTGTTCCTTTTCCAGACTAAACTTGCCATTCTCTCATGCCTCCTGCATTTGACACAGTTTATTGCACACTTGCCTTTTTGGTCACCTGGAGGCCGTCTTAAACTGGAGCATTCTGTATTGAATAAAATGCAGGAGCGATCAGATCCTATGGTAGCTGCTGCAAGATTTGGAGGGCTTTCCAACTACATAATTTGTGGGGCCCAGTGTAAAATGAAAATATGGGGCTCCTAGTTCAAAATGATTAGGAATTGCAATGCAACAGCAGAGCATTACACCAAGCATGGGGCCTGTGCAACTGCCCAGGTCACACACCTGTGAAGGTCCCCTCCCTTTGTCCATTGCATGTCCACCATCCAACCAGTCAGAGGTTCCTGCTGGCTGCGATGCACACGGGGGCTTGGTGGAGTGCTCACTCTGCTGGCTGAGTTGAAAGCTGTAGCTCAAGGAAGAAAAGAACCACCGTTGTCTGAACTTGAGCTGGCAGTGTGGGCCATAAATAAGCCGGAGGGGACCTGTGAGCCTGAGCGTGGTGACCAGCTATGCTCTATCACCCACCCAAAGGAAAAGGGGCCACTCTGCAGCAGGAGGGCTGGGGTCCAGACTCGCAGAAGGACTTCCTGAGGATTTGATTTACATTTTGGCACTGTCAATGGATGGTTGAATTTCCTTTATTCATGAAATACGCACTTGGTGAACCTTCTGTGAGCAGGTCCCTTCTAAGAATGAGAGACTCATGCGTGTGGCCGGCAGGATTTGGGTGAAGGCCTCGTGATGACTTCTAGGAGACGCTATCCTGCAGGCATGACAGTGTACTGATTGATGCTGGAGGGTAGCGAAGACAGGCAGAGCTTCATAGAGCTTCATCGGGGCAGCTCCCAGTGGACTGTGAAGAGGGAGGCAGGGCGCATCTGGGGAAGAACCTGGGGTGCCGAGGAAGGGTGGGCCAGAAGGGCAGAGGGCTGTGCCATGGTCTCCCTCTGTTCTGGTGCCCCACAGCAGCTGCGAAGAGAGGCACAGCCCAAGATCCCCCTTTCTGCCCAGGGAAGGTGGCTCTCTCTCCACCTCTTTTTCTCTTTGCCCCATCAGTCCCACCACCCCCGTCTCAGGAGCTGCCACGCTTCAGTTATTTTATCCTTCAGTGTCCGATTCAAAAGTCCTTTCAAAGGCCCCAGCCGTGTCAGCGCGGTGCTCGCACAAAAGGCCTCTTTGATTTCTTGTTTGTTTTCATTTGCCAATGGAGGGGGAGGGGGCAGGAGAGAAAGAGCTTCTGGGTTTTAAAATTTTTATTTGGGTTGCTTCATTCTCAGAGGGGTCGGCCCCCTGGAACTCCTTTCTGAGTTGGGGGCTCGGAGGCAAGGGGCACCCTTCTGGGGAGAGGGCTGGAGTGGGAAGTGAGGGCTACCCCGTCCGCTCAAGGAGGAGGTGCATGTGGGGGCAGTTAGGATATAGTCATTGATTCACCTTCATTCGTTCTGTGCCGGGCCCGAGGGTGGGAAGGGTCAGGTTGGAGTCCCGCCGCTTGGGTAGGGAAAGATCTGAAGTGCCTGGCACCAAGGGAAATTCCCCTAGCAGAGGCCTGGTGACAGCTATAGGATTTGAGTAGTCCTCAACCTCAACTTTGTCATTTTCTCTTTATCGTTCCAGATTCTGTCCTTTCCCTCTTGGTTGGATGGAAAGGGGGCAGGTGTCCTTCTAGATGCACACTCCTCTGAAATCCATAGCACCTTGAAATACAGGCTGGGGCTCCCCACTTTCCATCAGGAAATGAAGTGGAGGAGTGAAAGATCTAGCCAGCGGCCGGGTGTCCTGCCGCACGGTGCCCACAGGCCTGGGACCAGCCTCTGTCCTCCCCGTCTCAATCTCTCACCCTGTGCCTCCTGTCTCTCCATGATGACCAGTTTGTGGAACACTTCAGCGTGGGTATCTCTCCCAGAGGACCCAGCTGATGGCTTGTGGAGGACTTTGAGGGCAGGCCAGTGTGCCGAGCCCCTGACAAACAGGGAGCTAAGGCAGAAAGGAAGCCGAAGGCCACCCCTGCCTGTGGTTTGGGACTAGAAACACCCAGACCAGTGCCTGTCAGGTGCACACTTTAAGCACATGTGGATGTGTCCTGACATACCAGTAAGAAGGGTGTCGTGCCCGCGTGGAGGCCTGATTGCAGGGGCTCGGGAAGAGAGTGCTGCAGAGCGAGGCTTGGGCAGGTGGTCACGGGCGTCAACAACAGGGAAGTGTGCCCACTGGGTGAGGGGGGCTCCGCAGGGCCTGGTTGGCAGACGGGAGGAGGAGGCTGGGGGGGCTGAGAGATAGATAAATATAGCTGATGGCATTTCTGATGATAGGTTTTTCTTGGCACCCAGGGCACCGTGGAAAATAGCACGACAAGCGCCTGGCCCCCGTCGCCATTTTAAGCACGTTTGAGCCGAAGGGTTGTTGGCATACAGGAGGGTCCCAGCAGGCGGAGGGAGGTTTGGCTGGACGGGGCTTCACCACCCTGGGTGCCTGGGTGCCTTACTTTGTCCATATGGATATCTAATATCTGATTTTCTGGCCCTCTGGGGATTTTTACTTTAATGTTTTGGGGTTGCCCTTTGTGAGCCTATCTCTCAAGTGACTTGTCCCCCACACTAGCCACCATGGCCTGTCTATTGGTGGGAGGGTATTTTAGTTTCACTTTTGATGTCTTAATGATGACCTGGCATGCCATTGCCCCAGGGTCAGGGCCATCGTTGATGTTATTTGGGGACATTCGATAACTGAAGGGGCACCCATTTGTCCAGGCTCCCAACAACTCTTTGTCCCCTGTCAAAGGAGGAGGGGGCACACCCTTGGTCTCCGTCTCCTGGTTTAATTCTAGTTTTTCATTGAAGGCCCAGTATGACGGAGGCTCTGTGCTGAGCCCCGTCTGTGTGTGACCCACCCAGATTCTCACACCGATTCTAGTTTGAAACCCGTGCTCCCAGCTGTGTTGTGCATGCTCAGGTGGCACACACAGGGGTCTCTTGTCTGTAGTGAAGAGTTAGTGAACCAGACCTGGGGGACCTGGGAGGGTCCCTGGAAGATGATCTGCTTGAACCACACCTTGAAAGATGGGAAGAATTAGCTGGTTTTTGTTAGCTGGCTGAGCCACTTCAGCTTGCCGGGAGCTGGGTCCGTCCTCGCAATGGTTGAGTGATATAGGCAAGGCAGGTCTTACTGTCCCCACTGTACGGAGAAGGGAACCCAAGTACACAGATGTCAAGGCACTCAGGTCATACCAGGAGTTTCTGGCAGAAGGACTCCCAAGTTCCAGGTCACTGAGCACCTTGGCTTTCCTCCATGGGCCTTGCCGCTTTTGAACTTCACTGAGATTGCTGGCCATGGTGGAGCCTCAAAGGAGAAAGCCTTAAAGCTGTGCAGGTCCCCATGGCCTCCGTTGCTCTCTAGGAGCTGTGATGGAGGGGCTGAGCCCAGTCTGGGGCTTAGCTAGCTCAAGGGCTCCCCCAGCTGGCTGAGCAGTTGGGGTAGAGACAGGGAGGGCACCTGGCGTTGTCTTGATAGTGGCCTCCCTCCCCAGCACCAGCCCCTGCCTCCCACTTGAGAGGCAGCATAATACCATAGACAGCTCAGCTTCTTGGTCACCTCCCTGGAGCTTCACCCAGCTCAGCTTCTTGGTCACCTCCCTGGAGCATGGGAGAGGGCAGATAGAGTGTGCGGGAAGTCCCGGCATGGGGCCAGGTGGGCTCAGCTGGATCCTGGGATCCTTGATCCTTGCTCTGTCACCCCCTTTTCCTGGGAGTCTGCTTGGAATTGTGGTTTGAAATAAAAATGCATGTAATTATCCTAATTAACCAGCTGATCGATGGAAGTTTTTCAGTAATCTGTTCTTCATTGCTGAATATTCTCCACATAGGACTCTCAACCTTACCCCTTTCTTAAAGTTTGCAATCTTTGAGGCTGCGTGCGTAAAAACTCTCCAAACGGAGAGGCTAGCGCATGGCTAGAGATTTTCCTGTTTCTGTGGCTAATAAGACAAGGACTTAACCTCTTCACCATTGATAGCAGCTCCCATAGAGCAGAGTTTCCCAATCATGGCACTGTTAACTTAGGGGACAGATCATTGTGTCATGGGGACTGTCCAGTGCATTGCAGGATGCCTAACAACATCTCTGGTCTTGACCCATGAGATGCCAGTTGCAACCGTCCACTCCAGGTGTGACAACCAAAATATCTCCAGATATTTTCAAATGTCCCTAGCGATAGAATTGCCCCAGCTGAGAACCTCTGGCCTGGAAGAAACAGAGGGATCCAGGCAGAATGTTGCCCATGTTCACCTCTTGCCTCTACTCCAGTTTAAGACCTCATTTACCGTTTTTCACATGGCGACCGAACCTCTGAGCCCCGGCTGTTCCCTTGAATGTCCTGTACTGTTTTCTCCTTTCTGGGTGGCAGGACCCTGGGCTGAAGCCTCTGGGGGCTCCTCTTCCACGTCGGGAATCATGAGCTGCCTCGGGTCTTCTGTTGAACATCCCTCCTGATGTCTCGCATCGTGGTCTTTGTGTGCCAGGGCTGCGGATCTGGGGACTGGAACAGGGAACTGCTCCTCAGCCGACTCAGGCCTGTTTGTCGAGGCAGTGACCTTATCAAGCTTATCCCAGACCCCAAAGAGCAGCAGGTATTTGTTTCTGCATGGGATGCAGAGACCAGAAGTGTCGCCTGAGCCTCAGCACTTCTCTTTTTAAATGATGTATTTTTTTAAATTGCTGTAGTAAAACACACTCTTTGTAAAAAATTCAAACAATAGAGAAATGTAAGAGACAGGCAGACTCCCCAAACCACGCTCTAGCACCGGAGAGAAACTTACTTCCCTAATCTGTGTAAGTTCTTCTAATACTTTTCATCAATTCATATATCAAATGACTTAAATATAAAGATAATCTATTTTAAGAGCAGATGGCATATTTGGGCTTATTGAATTGGCTCCATCCAGTGCCACTGTGGTCTTAACTTTTCCTCTGCCCATTCCACCTGTGTCCCCATTACCCCAGGTGCAGAGTCAGTGTTCCTATCCTCTTTTCCCCTGAGGTGACAGTTTCTGATGTTCCTTCCTGGGAGCAGGGTGACCAGGAGAGCGTGTGTTGGTGTCTGAGTGGCAAGGTTCCTGCTCTGGGGCATTCCTGCTGGCAGTGTAATGGTGTTCCTCGGACAGTGGAAGTCAGGTCTCAAGCCTCAGCCCATGCTGAGACCCCACCAAAAGCCTGGCCACCAAGGCGTGGGGGTGGGGAAGTGTTGAGAGAAGAAGGGGCCGCTGAGAAGTGGCCTGCTTGGCTTCACTAGGCTTGACCCTGGCCCCTCACCCCTGGAGCCAGTTTCCCAGCTATTTCCGTAGGGCCGACGCTCCACCAATTGGCCTGGTGTCCTAAGGCTTTTCTAGATCCTACAGGTTCCTTCCAGGGGAGGTTGCTGCTTGTTTCCTTTCTTAAAATGAGAGTGAAGTGTCCCTCAGCCTCCCAGGATTTATCCCATCATAATTCTTTGTGTCGGGCTTAAAGATATGGCAGAGAGAAGAGTGTTCTCTGTAGGCCAGGGGCAGGGACAAGACAGGGAGAAGGAATCTGGAGAGAGCTTTGCAGCTGGATGTGCTAGTCTAGGGGAGGCTACAGATGACAGGCGGGAGTAGGGTGACACCTGGTGACTCTTCTTGACTGGGTGCAGAGAGTGTGCAGAGAGTTCAGGAGATCCATGGAGGCAGCCTGCAGGAGGCTGAGTGCAGCACTTGGGGAGTGTGTCCTTATTATGCCTGCAGATTATATCCCCATTAGTGCATAATTATTATATAATGGGCATTATTGCATAATGGCAGTTATATAACACGTGGCCCAGATTACAGGAGAGGGGGGTGTAATAAGTGTATATCCTCTGGCTATGAATAGCCACCAGCCCTACATTGAATCTGTGGTCACACCAGAGCCACCTTATAAATACCCAGTGCTGGGCTATAAATTTCTGAGTGGTGATGTAGGCAGGCAGGGTACCTAGTTAGGGGGCAGTAGGAGGGACCTGCAGCCTCACCCAGCCACATGACGACATTGTTTCCATAGTAACAAGAATGCTCCCTGGGGGACCAAGTGAAGAGAGTCCTTTAAAGGGATGAGGCAAATGGATAGAAAGCTTGGGTGGGAGGTGCTGAGCCTGGGACTGAGTGGGGTAGGGTGCCCTGGGCTGAAGTAGAGAGTGCCATCTACTCTCAGGTGTTCAACTAGAGTCAGGGCGAGAAATTCCATTTCCTTTCATCTCTTCTTTAAAATGTCTCAGATCCCCTCCCCATGTGTTGTAGGTCATATGAGACTCGGCCCTGTGTCAGGGAGAACAGGGGAGCCAAATGGTCTCTCTGCCCTTTCCTCTTCCAGGTGGCCCTCTCCGTGGCTCTGGGACCACTTGCCAAAGGGGAATTGAACGTGAGCAAACCAAAGCTCTGCACCCCAGTCATGTCCTTCCCAGGGTGGGGCCACTTCCCCTACCAGAGGTTTTAGGCCAGTTTCGGCCTTAGTAATATAAGAAATATGTGAGCAATTTGGCGAGCGCCTGAGAGAGCCTCGTGGAAGCCATGGCGCTGGGAAATGGCACCCGGGGAGGAGACAAGGATATTTTGGCCACAGAAGAGCTACGGGGTGGGGTGTAATTTTTGTCAGTGTCTGAGAGGTAGTTTCATATAGGGTGATAAAGCTACTCTTCTCATCCCTGAGGGTAGAGGAGGAAATGAGGTTTGTTGGCAGGTGAAGTTAGTTGGAACGGAGCGGGGGTGGGTGAGCAACTCATCCCATTTTGTCCGGGAGTTTCCTGGTTTCAGTACTGAAAGTCTCTCATCCCGGGAACCCCTCTGTCTCCTGCAAACCGTTGGTCACCCTAGAACAGAGGTTTTCAGACGGGAGCTATTTTCCCCGTTTGGCAATGTCTGACACTTTTGGTTGTCACAACCCGGGGAGGTACCATTGGCATCTGGTGAGTCGAGGTCAATGCACAAGACAGTCCCTTCACAAGGAATCATCTGACCCCAAACGTCACTAGTGGTGAGTCTGAAAAATTCTGCCTTGATGAGACGTCTTGTGTCTCCTCAAGACGACCATGCCCCACCCCTGCTAGCAGAGTGGCCTCCTGGCCTCCTCTCTGAATTTCTCATGGCTCTTTTTTCTGTGCTCTGATTGGTTACATGTAGGGTTCTGGGGCTGAGGGACCTTTTCTAGGGAATCAAGGGGCTTCTGGGAGGGTCTTCCTCCATCTCAAAGCTCAGACTTTAAATCTAAAACAGTGCTGAGCATAAGGCCTGCCAGGCAGAGCGGCACTGGTGTGGATTTTTGCCTGTTATCTTAAAAAAAATGATAATGGAAAAATCATTTAACAGCGATATTCCTTGTTGCCTACCACATAGTTTCCAAGAGACAAGACCTGCCTGTTTTCCCCACCTTTCAGGCCAGCTCTTCCTGCGTAGTGAGCAGGCCACTTAGGCCACTTTGGCCACCGGGCCCATGGGGGCCTGTGAATGTACCAGTCCACAAAAGCCCATTTCCCAGACCCAGCAACTAGGGGAGGACTCTGCCACCAACAGACTTCACAAATGGTGCAGATGAAGGAGCTGAATCCTATTCTAGCAAGTGGAGTTCACAGGCATCTGGATTATAAGCTATCTAATGTCATTTATAGTAGATTACATTGTGCATGGCATACATGAAATAGAATTGCAGGCCTATAGCAGACACTTTCTTACTTACCTGTGTTTCATGTCTGTTTAGTTTATTATATGGCTGCAGTTTGGTTGGCACTCTCTGGACCTAACACATGCATAGTGTGGCCAACTGGGTCACCGTTTTTGTTGCCTGGGACAGGGCTGCAGACAATGGCCAAGATGGCGGTGCGATGGTCTGGTCTGCACTGGGTAGCTGGCCAGAGCAGGAGGATCAGCTGGGCCTCAGGCTGCCCCTTGTGTGTGTCAAGCCCGACTTTTGAGTTTGGACTTGGGATCCACACAGCTAATGAGCACGGATGGGGAGGCAGGCCCACGGGTCTGCAGGCCAGGCCCTGCTGCTGCGCCAAGGGGAATTCAGTGGGGAGCAGTGCTGGCTTCGAGTACAAAGGCCACTGCTCCAACGAAGTAGTAATCCTCAGGGGATTGCCAACCCGAGAGAGAGGGCCAAATGAGAGGCCCCTGCCCTGAGGACGAGCCAGATTTCTCTCACTTATTTATGGTGTTGTGGTTTATAAAGTGGGCCCAGCACACAGATCTCTGGGCATAGTTTCAAAAACATGCATTTCTTTTAAATTAAACAATGCGCGTGCGCAAGCTAACACACACACACACACACACACACACACACACACACGTCTGTTCAAGCTGTGCTGCTGCCCAGGAGTGTTCCCAGCCACGTGGGACAATAACTGAGGATGATGGTCCTGAAGCCACCGTCTAATATTAGATTTTGTAACTCAGAGATTCATTAATATGATTACTCAGATGCCAGCCTGGCTTGGCAAGGCCTCTTGAATTGTGTTCTCCAACAAAGAGCTCTGGCGGCAGGGATGCCCCTGGTGAGCCAGAGCCCACTCCCTCGTTTCGGACAGTGGGCAGAAGCATGTGTTGACTTCCTTGGTGCACCCTCCCAGGGTGGCATTCTCATGGTAGCAAGTCCTGCCTTTATGTGTCTTGTCTTGAGACAGGCGCCTTTGGAGAGTCTGCGGCAGAAGCGAGCAGTCAGCTGGGTGAAACTGGGTGAAGCTCCGTATGAAAGAAAGGTGGTCCCAGGGTTTGGCTGGGGGCTGGATTATTTTGTTCCCCTGCGACACTTTGTATTTACTTTTGTAGGTTTCTCTCACTAGGCTGGAATCTTGGAACTGGGACTGTTTTATCTGCCTTTGCATTGATCTCTCGTCCAGAGTGTAGCTCTGTACAACCCCATAACCCATTTTGAGTATTGAATTACCTTCGGATAGGAAGCAGTGAAGGGCCCATCCTTGAGAGGATGCAAAGGCATGAAATGTCATAATCAGAAATGGGGCTAAGGAAAAAAATGGAGCGAAGACAGAGAAAGTGGCCAGTGTGCTTTCTGAGTGGGTGTTGCACAGGGAGAATCCTAATAGATGAGGAGTGGTGGAAGCTTCTGGAAGTCTGGGAGGGATGTGGCACACAAGTGAGAAGCTATGGGCTAATGGGTTGAAAAGGACTTGGTTTTGCAAAAATATTTTTTTTTCCTTTATGGGAATGAGGTGTCAGGAAAATAGGGAAAGAGCAGTCCTCTTCCTGGCCCCCTCCTCTACTCCCTGGCCCCTTGTCGTGGGCCACAGGGCACGACTCAGCCTGCCCTACTCTAATCCAGACCTTTCCTCTGTTTCTTTGGCTGGTCCTGCTAGACAGAAGGGGTGTCCCCACTTCTACCCTCACAGCACACAGACCCTCCAGCCCACGTCCTCTACAGACACAGCCTGTGTCCCCTGAGTTCACTCTTCAAGGGATCCCCTCCCATGTCAGATCCTCTCCTCCCTGATAGCCCAACAGATGCCCTGAGGCATGGGTTGAGCAGTCCGACAATCAGGATTGCCTTTTGCTCAGAGGATCCCCTGGCCCCCTCCCCTTTTTCTAGAAGCCCTGGCCTTCAGGTCCCTCCTGTGGATGCAGAGGCAGACGGGTGGCTTTCTCTTCCTACCTCCTGTCTCCTGGGGACCCCTCAGGCCTGGGCCTCCCACGTCGAAGATGGCTGCTGTCCCCCAGCTGGTACATATACTCCCAGCTCTGGTGGCTGGATTTGGTTCTTAACAATGAATTATTAAAGGAATGCAAACACTGTGTTTCTCACACACTGGCACCGCACAGCCGCTTCTTTGAACCAACGCTAAAGTCGATTTTGCTGTTGTTGCCACTTGACTTGTCTCAGATCTTAGAGTCCATCTCATTCGTTTTTGAGTGAATTCCCAGCACTCCCCTCTTCACCTTAAGACACTCCATCCAGCCACTTCCTCTCTGCTCCTGAACCTCTTTCCTCAGAGGTTCACGTGCCTGTCCTGGACTTTCTTGGAAAGCTGTTTTCTCCTCCAAAGTCCCCCTCGTCCAGTCGAGGGGTGGCCCAGTGCCCAGTCTCTGGGTATGGCCTGTGGGAGTGTGATGTGCTACAGTGTGACAGTGGTTTGGGGGCGTCACCTTCCTTTCTGCTCTGTGTAATTTGGCCTGGAGTCCACTTGAGCATGAAAGTTCTGGAGGCTGAAACCTGGCTGGCTCACCAGAATGCGGCTGGACCCACACAGGCTGTGGTTTGCCGTGGCCTTATATTCTTTTACAATTGGGAAATCATATATGTAGAGTCTCTCCTCCACCCACTGTATTTAAAAAAGGTATTTTTTCTGATTGTAAGACTAGTGCACATTTATACCATAAAAATACCAAACAAGCAAAGTCTAGAGGGATACATAAGACTTACCAACATTCTATCACTTAAATAGCCACTATTAATCTTTTGTTGCATTTTAATACCTATTCATGCACATGTTTTATTTTTTTAAAATTGAAGTTTATGATGTAAACACTTTGGGGTGTTACTTTTAAATTTTAACATCATTGTGTATTCTACCATGTCACAATTCTTCAAAACTAATTTTTGGTGATTTAGCATCTTTTCCTATTAGCTGCATTGGCCCTAATTCTCAAAATTTCTAATGACTTCTATCCCCTTTTCATTTTGGAAATGATAAATTACCTTTTATTATAAAGGTAACAGTATTTATTTAAAAAAAACATACAAATATGCTTTCTAAACCGCTGCATGACAGAGCTGATGCAATCCCTCATTTGTGGAGCCGTTAGGTTGTAAATTCTGCCGCATGGACATCCTGGTGCACTAAGCTTTGTGGCTCTGTTTATGAACTTCAGACAAGGCTTCCTAGCAGTGAATTGGCAGGCAAAGGGTATATATGGACTCTTCTGAAGACTCTTCTTATGTATTGTTAAATTGGATATTTGATTCCTGCAGACCGCATGTGAGGGCCTATGTTGCCACATCCCCAGCTGTACCCTGTTCATGCCAGAGCCCCAGAAAGACACTACCATCATTTGCACTCATCATGTACCTATCATGTATGTATCACATCAGGATGTGCTTCCCAGCAGCCCACACTCCCATCCATGTCATAGGTGAATGTCAGTTGCATTGGCTTACATGCCCTCTGATGGTCATGTGCTGTTGTCCTCTGTAAGAGCTAATCTTGGATTCACCTCACACACTTGCACCCCCAAACTCCTGGTTTTATGTGAGTCTGAGGTTCCCCCCTCCCAGGCCTCTTTCTGTAAGCACTGCTAGAAGGGCGGGGTCCTGGGGGGAGGGGGCAGCATGGGGGTGTTGGTTCCCTCAGGCCAGGAGCTGGCAGGGGGAGCCCCAGGAATGCCTGGCAGTGAGCAGGTGCTGCCACGGTGTCTTAATGGCAGGAGCCCCCAGCACCACCGCCACCACCACTGAGGTGCAAGTCTAAGGTGGCTGCCAGCATGTGTCGAGAGTGCCTGAGGAAGCAGCTGCAGCTGACCCCTGCAGCTGACCCCTGAGGCCATCAGCTGCTGCCTGCAAACCTCCTGTCTGCCACCAGGACCCCAGGCCTGCTTGGTGAAGTACATGTCCTTCTATGACTGAAGGGGAACTAAGGGAAGGCAAATCCCTCCCTTGCTCTCTCTAGGTGCGCCTGTGTGAGTGTGCCCTCGGCTCCATCCCCATTGGTTCCTGCTGTGTACCCTTACATCCCTGTGTGCACACATGTGCCTTTGTTCACATTGAACACGGGCCTTACCTCACTTTCTACATCTCTTTCGCCCATGAAGGCTGCAGTGTCTCAAGTCTCTGGCTCCCCTTTTCCCCCACCCCATCTACTTGATGCTCCATCTTGCCCAGAACTTAACTGTCCTCAGGCCTTGTGAGGTGGAGGGGAAGCCTGCAGGGTGCAGCAGTGGAGGGGGTTGTACAGGTCAGGAAAGACAACAGCAACCTTTCTTCCCCCCTCCTCTTGTGTCAGCAGTGCCAGGCATCCAGCCCCTAATGAGACCATCATGGGTGGGACAAGTGTGTTTATATGAAGCTTGGTCTATTCTCTTCCTCTGTGGGTGTTTGGCATGTGTTGCCCTGTGTGTGTGTGTATCTGTGTATGTATGTGTTCCAGTGTTGGTTGGGTGCGTGTGTAAATGTCAGTGCGAATCACACCCTGCGGATGTTAGAGGAAACTTTGAGGCTGATGAGGTTCAAACTCTTGCTCCCATGAGGACATGGAAGCCAAGGGAGAGTGCAGTTATCTGCTCCCAGTCACCCAATGAATACTCCTGTCACCCAGGGGCACAGCCACAGACTCCAGGCCCTGGGCCCTTTGGGCCCCGAGGGAGGGAGTGTGTGTCGGCTGTGTGCGCACTTGCTGCGGAGTGTCAGGCCCTTCTCATCCGCTCAGCAGCTGAGCAGCTCCTTTCTGGGGCCCTTTGTGAACCTGCCTCACTATTAATCTACCTGTTAGTAAAAGAGATTACAATTGCCATAATTACAGGGCGCTGTGGCTCCACCGTCAGGAGCAGGGTTGAATGAGAGGCAAGGGAGGGAGTCCAGCCCCACAGGAAGCTGCTATTAAAAGTCCTGTGTTTTGATTTAGTGCAGGGACAACAGCCCTTCCCCCGGTGCTGGGTAGACCCTGGGTAGGGGCTGGATTCCACACAGGCTCTGGCATGACACAGGAGGTCAGCAGGGCTGAGGACAGGGAGGGCGGGGGATGCCTCAGGCCCCCTGACTCATAGGCCCTATGCTGGTACTGAAGAGACAGGCCATCCCAGACTCAGAATGGAGGAGATGAGGTGGCACTTGTCAGGGTGGGGCAATGACTATCTTTGGAGGGGGCTCTGCAGCCTCTCCCAGTCCCCATTGATTTGTGTGGACAAACAGAAGTGCCTGGTCTGTGCTATCACCGGCCCAGAGCTGTGTGCAGCGTACTCCTAGGAGAGGACGCGGGTATTCTTATAGCACAGGGGTTCTCAGTGGAGGCGATTCTGCCCCCAAGGGACTTCCGGTGATGTCTCAAGACATTTTTGGTTGTCACTACTGGGCAGGCGTTCACTATTGGTATCTAGTCTGTTAAGGCCAGGGATACTGCTGTCTTACAACAAAAGGGGCAGCCCCCCACAGCAGAGAATGATCTTGCTCCAATGTCAGGGGTGTCACAGTGGAGAACCCTGACCATAGCAGAGGAAAGGAATGGAAAGGGCAGGTCAGGCCCCAGAAGAGCTCGATGACTCCCTGGTGGTGTGTCTGGAGATCTCAGCCCAGGGTACTCAGCAGGTCTGTTACTGGGGAGGTGGAAGAACAGGCACCCCAGGAGGACAACCTCAGCATGCTGATCTTGTGGTCGGTGTTAGGTGACTGCAGGCCATGGACACTACGGTCCACTCCCCTTCCTTTTCTGGAAGACCCTTCCCTCACTTGCCCTTGCTCCCTACTTCCCCCCTGCCCATGTCCTCATTGCCCACCGTGGCATGTAGGAGTTAAGGACTCAGACTCTCTGCCTCAGCTCCAGCCTCACAGGCCCCTTTGGGTGGGAGAAGTCAGGGGGAGGGTGTGCATGGATGAGAAGGCTTTCACCCTCCCATTCCCATCCTGCAGGGACGCTGGCCACACCCTGGCTTCTCTGGGACACACTTCTAGTCCGGCCTCCACTCTGAGGCATGGAACTGAGCAGGGTGGAGACCTCACAGGTAAATCTCAGTGTGCACTTTCTTGGATGGCACTGGAAGTCTTTCTCCACCATTCATGCCTGTCCACAAAAGGGTCACTGCTATGGGTTGGCACTGCTGCCCCTTCCCACTTTTCTTTCCAATTTTGGCCCCATCCTAGGTGCCTCTTGGAAGAGAGGACAGGATTAGGAGGCATAGTGGGGGATGGACTTTAGGGCTGCACAAGGTGGGTGCAGGCACTCGGTCCTATATCTTAGCGTATGTGTGCTGTTTGTGTGCAGGCTGTGTGTGGGGTAGCTTCTGATACCCAGCCCTCAGGCCGCTGTGTCTGTCTTCCGCAGACAAAGTGTGGCATTTTTCAGCTGTTGTGAATTCTGGGTCTCACACCGAGTCCCTAATAGTGGAGTCACTTTGCTTTTTCCCCCCATTTTTTGCCTTGACAGCTTCAACCTTATAATTTTACCTTCTCCCGCCTCACATGTACTCCTTTTCTTCCTTCTCCCCTTCCTGAGATTTTTGCTGCTCATCGCAGGGAACCCCCTTTAGGAGGGATCGCTCCTGACAAGAGGGGAGGGGCCTCCTGTCAAACACTGGGAGTTGATGTTTTGTTTGGTAAAATGTCTGTAAATAGGCTGCAAGGTGGTGATTCTGCACGGATCCCTGTGCACGAGGGCGTCTTTTTTGTCTCTGTGCACGTCTCAGCACGTGAATGTCAGGAGTAGAGAGAAAGGGACAAGGAGAAGGAGGGAGGAAAGAGGAGAGGAATGGCTTTTGGGGGTCCTGGGACAGTCCTCTTCCTTCTGGGACATTGTCGGCCTAAATCACAGACCCTGATCAGGAGAGGGCCCAAGGCTAAGACCATTTAAGGGCCAAGGTGAACATCAGACAAGAAGCTACAGTGTGACACGGTGGATCAGGGTTGGCTGTCCAGAGGGCTGAGAAGGGACAGTGGGTCTGTCCTCTCTGCTGAGGCCCTGAGAGGTGGGTTGTGGAGGGAACAATTTCTCCCACCCAACATCGTCTGATTGCCCTAGATTCTCAGGAGCAATGTCAGTCTTCCACCCATGAATGGGAACCTGTTTTCCCCTGGACACGAGGCTGTCTCTTAAGTAGCACTGTCTGCAAAGGCACTCCCTGTTCTTTTCTCATTTTTAAAGTAAGACTTGTTGCCTTAGATTGGCCCCTTTTTAAGTGTCAAGTGGCTTACGTATCCCAGGATTTGACTTTCAGCAAACTTACTAAAAACCCTGTTATACTTGACTTTATAAACTGGGCCACATCCGTTTTCCCGCCATCAGCCTTCCAAGGCCGCGGAATGTTCTGCCTTTCAGCTTCTCCTCAGCCAACACCCTCCCTGAATCCATTTTGAGTGCTCTTCCCTGGCCCCGTTAGAAAATGTCGGCTCCGACTGCACCATGCTTGCGAACAAAGGTGCAGAACAATTTTGGCTGCTTCGTCCAGGAAATAAATTCCTCTCTGGTGCCAGAAACCACTGAGTGGTGCCATGTGTTGAGCTCTGGGGCCCAGCACCGTGGGCAGGGCTGCTGCTCGGGGAAGTGTAGGATCAGGAGGCTCTGAGAATGAGAATCTTGCTTTCCACACATCCCATGGTCCCTGGTCAAGGACCTGAGAACTTGCCACTTGGCCTGCTCTCCCACGCCTGGCTTTCCATCTGCAGTTGCCTGTGGTTTGGTTGGTCTCCGGATCCACTGAAGACAGGCCCCTCTCTCTGTCCCCTGCTGCCCAACACCTTTCTTTTCATGTGCCTTGCCCTGGTGCTCTTGCTCCATCTGCCCTGTAGATTGGTTTCCCCGGGATCTGCCCACTCTCCTCTTCTCTTCCTGTGCTCTCACCTGCAATCAGTGATGCTGCTTGTCAGTGTCACTGAGCCCCATTTCACTTAAGCTTTGACAGTCTAATGAACTAGGTACTGTTACAATCCTCAAGTTATGTGTGGAAGCCTGGTAGACAGAAGAATCTTGCTGGAGGCCATGCACTAGGGAGCTGCAATCTGGGGGCCTGTTGCCTCCGTGGGCATCTGCCCCTCACTGCTGTTCCCCTGGCTTATCTCAAGTCTGGTTTCTCCAAACTCTTCTTTTAAGCTTCTAGGCCAACATCTATTTCATACTCCACCCTCTGTCCATAAGTGAGCTCACCACACTCCCAGCCGGCTCCCCTCTTTTTTGTCTGTTCCATGACTTGTTACAGTTAGTAGTGTTACCAGCTACCAAGCTCATAAGCTCTCACAACCAAACTAATGAGAACGTGGTGGCTCTGAAGCACCCCTGTCTCTTCACCATCACTCTTATTTTCTGAATTCAGCTTTTTCTCCTCTCTTCCAGTTTTTTTATTGGGCTATAATTCAGATAATAAAATTCACTATTTTAAAGTGTACTATTCAGTGGTATTTAGTGCATTCACAGTGCTGTGCAAACATTACCACTTTTTAATTCCAGAATAGTTCCACCCCCCCCCCAAAAAAAAACCCCATACCTGTTAGCAGTTTGTCCCAATTCCTCTCTCCTCCCAGCTCCTGGCAATCACCAATCTGCTTTCTGTCTCTGTGGATTTGCTAGTTCTGGACATTTCATATCAATGGGATCACACGCAGTGTGTTTTTTGTGTCTGGCTTCTTTCTCTGAGCATAATGTTTTCAGGGTTCATCCACGTTGTAGCACATGTCAGAACTTCATTCTTCTTTATGACTGAGTAATATTCCACTGTATGGATGGACCACATTTTGTTCATTCATCCTCCTCTTGATGGATAGTTGGGTTGTTTCCACTTTTTGGCAATTGTGACTAGCACTGCTGTGAACATTTGTGTACAAGTATTTATGCAGACATATGAGTATATACCTAGGAGGCAAACTGCTCGTTTGAAGTTGTGTCACCACCTTCAAATGGGCAGCTGGTCCCACCTTCTCCCAGAGGTGCTGTCTTCTTAGTCAGGCACCCAGGGTCTCTCACAGTCAGGCCTCTGCTGACCATTCCAGCATCCTCTCCCATGACACCCCACTACTATGTATTCCAGAACACGGAGCTCTCTGCAGGCCCTGCCTGTGCTGTGCCGTTCTGTGACTTGGCTTCTGCTCACATTTCTCTCTAGTCTGCCTTTCTCTTTCCCCCTCTGTCCAAACACCTTGACTTTCTTACCCCAGCCCAGCTGTCACCACCCCACTTGGTGCAGACTTCTCCCACCTCACTTCTCACCCCTGGAGCCCAGCCCTCCTTCTCTGGGGGGGCCTTGCATTTTGCCTATTATGCACTCAGCTTCCAGCTGCAGGAAGAGTTGCCAGGACAGCTTCTCTGGTTCTGTATTTTGGCATTTAGCAGGTAATAGGTGCTTAACAAATGTGTGGAATTAATGTTGAGGCACCGTATTAGCTTTTCCTGAATGTCATGTATATGTATGTACCCACTCTGGTGCCCGTGCAGACTTACAAATGAACATACGTGCACAGCGTGCCTTCCATCACCCTCTGGGCCCCAGGGTGTCGGTGTCCTTGCATTCACTCCCTATGGTCCCCCAGGAGCAATTAAAGGAGGTGTATGTTACAGGATTCCAGGAGTTCCAGAGGTGATTCTGAGGGAATCCAGCCCCCTTTAACCCAAATAGGTCCGTAGCAGGTCACACGTGACCTAGTTTCTTACTGTTCTCCTTCACTCCTCTAAGCACAGAGGGGTTGTTCTCTCCTCCCATCCAGACCAGCCCTTCTGGAGGTAGCCCCAGAGCAGCCTCCAGGGCCCAGTGTTGTTGGCCATGAGTACAGGCTGGCCTTAAGCACCTTGTGCACCTCCCAGACCTTCCTGCAGCCAGGGTGGGGGTGAGCAGAGGAGCAGGGGAGCAGCTGCCTTGGGCTTGGGTGGGTTCTGTGCCTCGTATCCCGTTGCAGAAGGTGGGGCTGAAGCAGTCCCACCAGGTGTTTGGGACAATGCCTGACACCCCCCATACCCCCCACCAGCCCCACTCAGGCTCCAAATGAATCACCCAGTTCAGGCTTTGCCAGGAGGCCCAGGGCAAGCAGGCAGCTCAAGCGGGTGCAGTGCCATCCCAGTCACCCCCACCGCAGGCCCAGGGAGGAACAGGGGTATGCTCCCTCAAGGAGAGAGATGGGGAGGGGGATGTTGTCGGCACCAGTCACTGGTCAGGTGAGGCCATCCTTCATCCCTTGTTTTCTTCAACTAGAGCCTCTCAGCACTGAATCTCTCCAACACCCATTTTCTCCAAGCCCCAAGCGGGCAGGTTCCCCAAGCAAGCTGGAGGCCCAGTGGCCCCCCTTCTGGCGACAGCCGTCTTCTAGGCGCAGCCAGGCCCTCCTCCTCCTCCCACTTTGCCCTCCTCTCCCTGGGCCTCTTCCCCACGTGGCTCATTACAACTCCAGTTGTTCAGGTCTTGACCTCAAGAGCCTTCCCTATTGACCCCTGACCAGCGATACTAATCTGTGTCAACAGGCCCCAGGGGTTAAAGAAACACAACCCGCTGCTGCTGCCTTAGCAGGTGCCTGGAGGGGGCGGGGTGGCTCCTGGGAGCTCAGGCGGCTGGAGGAGCTTCCACAGCACAGCCCCCTCCCCACTGCGCCAGCCCTCTCGCTCCCCCTTTCCTCTCTGGGAGTCTCTTCTTCCTCTGCAGACCCCTTCCTGCCCACTGTCCCCTCCTCTCCGCTACCATTTCCCTTCTGTTTTTGCTTTGCTTTCCACTCTGCCTGTAGGATTTAGGGCCAACTGCCCCCTTGTGCCCAGGTGGTGCTGCCCTTGTCACCCCCCCCCCACTGTGCACACCCTCCCTCTTTTCTCTCTCCTCCTCTCATTTACAGTCCCAGTCAGGATCCTCCCCCTGGGCCAGTGGTTCCTACACCAGAGTCTGCATTAGAGTCCTCTGGAGGGCTTGTTACACAAACATCCCTGGGCCCTCCCCAGAGGGTATCTGCATTTCCAGGTATTTTCCAGGTGCTGCTGAGGAGGCACACTGCTGGCTGCCTGGGTGGAGAGCTCAGATGGGATCCTTCCAGGTGGGGCATGAACCCCCCTGAGCCCTTCATTCTGATAGCACAGGGGTGGGTCACCTGAGGACAGCCTGGTGACAACACAGGGGCTGCCAGGTGGGGCCATGCAAGGCAGCTTGCTCACCTGGCCCTGACTCTGCTGGTGGCCATGTGAGGATGAGAGGGGCACCCTCCTGACTTACGCAAGATGATCTGGGTCCTCTAGAGAAACAGCCATGTGTCACATGTGGCCCTTTCTTGGGATGAACTCAGAATTGTGCTTATAACATACCCTTAATCCTACACATTGAGCAACCAGAACTAGAGGCCATCTCAGCCCAGCCAGGCTGCTCTGTGCTCCTGGGGGCAGTCCCTGCCCCCATTTACATACACGCCCCTCACACACACCAGAGGAGGGAGAATGCTGGGCACGGGGACATTGATCACTGTCCCTGTCCTGCTTGGCCCCTAGTAGTCCCATGTTGTCTTCATCCTGCTCACAGGGAAAAGGAAACCCAGACAGACCCCCCCCTCCCACACAGGCCCTGGAGTCCCCCTGCTCCTCCTTCTGGTCCTCCCCCTGCTTCTTTTCCTCTATCCCCATTTGGAACCACCGTTACTGCCTCTGGTCGTTCATCCTAAGACATGGGGCCCATCGTCCTCCTGTGGGGGCCACAAGGGTGCGCAGTGTCTGGCATGTGGTAGCTCTCAGAAGGTGCTGAGCAGAGTGCTAAGTGGGACTCTGAAGGGAGTGGCTGCCAAAGGATCCAGTGTTCTTGAGTGGGCTTGCCATCATTTTATTGGGGGGTCTTTCTTACAGGCTGTGGAGACACTAGTAGGCCTAGGAAACCCATCTGGGGGTTCAGAAGGTGCTCCCCACTTTCCTGGCCTTTTCTTCTCTTCTGACTTTCCGCTCTGTCCCCCACTCCCCCAGACCCCTCCTTTCCTTCTTTCTCTTGGCTGTCGCTCCCTGGCAAGGCTGGGGAGCAAGAGACAAACTCTTCAAAAAAAGGTTTTTTTAAGTTTCCCAAACTTTTCCAGATGCCAAGAAGGGGCCAGAGAAACCCTGCAACTGCAGAGCAGGGAGGAGAAGGGACTGTGTGCCAAGGCCTTTCCCTCCTCCGCTTGGTGGAAAGGAGGGATAACTAGGGGAGCAGGGTCAGAGAGCCCCTTCAGCATCCCCAACCCCCCACCCTCACTCTGAAAACCCCCAGCAAGTGTGGGGAGGCAGAGCTAGAGGAGAATATCAGTGGGGCTCCTAGAAACTGCAGCATCACATTCAGGGAAGTGCCTTTTGGGGTTCAGTAAGGTGGAGCTGGGAGAGAGTAATCCCCTCCAAGCCAAGGGAGGTCAGGAGCTGAGAAGGGGGAACCTGGCCCCAAGGGATCCCTTCCCTGGAGTCTGGGCCTGATATGAGAACCCACTGGGGGCCAGAAGTTGGGGAGGAGAGATGGGAGGGGATCGTGTGTGGGGACAGCACAGGCACCACTGCCATCCCCCAGTCCCACCCCAAGGGGTACTGCCCCCACCTCTGCCGTTCTGTCCATCCACTCCCTGGACACCTCCTAAAACAAAGGCCTCTTTATGGTCCTGGCCCACTGGCTCACTGCCAGCTGCATTCTTTGCGTGTTTCCTGAGCGCAATTGGGGCTCAGGCTCCGTGGTCAGCTCCTCCCCCACCAGCCGACTCCTGGGGCTCAGAGCTGTCCCTGCTTTGCTGCCCTGCTCAGAGTCCTCCCACAGCTCCCATCCATCCTGTCTATGGATCTGGACCAAGAAAGGAAAGCCCTAGGAGCTCAGCCCTTGGGACTGCAGAGCCATCAAGGGCAAGTGGAGTCCATCCATCAGGGCTCTGGCTGATCTGGGTTGTTCCACCAAGCCTTGATGTTCTCATCCATAAAAATGGGGAAAATAACACACACTCTATGGGGCTGTCAGGCAAATTAAATGTCTCCCAAACATCCAGCTCCGGCCTGCCACATAGTGGAGGCCCTATGTAATTCTCGCTCCCACTTCTGCACCGTTTCCTGGGGGACTGGGGAGCTGGTGGTAACCTGGATGAATGAGGAGCTCAGAAGGTCTCAAGAGCTTTGGGTGGGACATTTTCTTGAAGTCCTGTGGGGGACCCAGAGCCTAAGGCCTACTCCTTAGCACACACACACTTTAGGGGAGTAAAGTGCACCCCCCCACACCCCTGTGAGTCCTTCCCCTCCAAAGGGATGGAGCTAGGTTCTTAGCAAGTGGCCTGCCAATCCCAGACCTGGTCCTGCTCCTCACGCCTCCTGCCCCTCCTGGCACCCACCTTGATCTGTAACAGAAGGAATGTGCCCTTTTTGGGTTAGGCATGGGGTCGGAGGGTTAGATCCCTGAGAATCAGGGGACCTGAGGAGGGTGAGAGCCAGAAGCCCCAGGGAAGGAAGGCTGGGCTTTTGGAGTAGAACACTTTGGAAAGTCTGCAGATACACCCTGTCACCTCCAGTCACCAACCACTCACGGTCACACACGGTCCTGATGAAGCCCTAGATTGCTGCTCTGGGTATTTTCCCCCTCTTGTTAAAAAATGTTCGTAATTTGGAAAGAAAAGGAACTTTTTACAAGCTGGCGGCTCTAGAGAACTTTCTGTCGGTCTTTCTGGCCTCGTGATGGGTGGGGCCCACTTTTCCCTTCCTTCTGCTGTTCTCCTAATAATCCCCCCTCCCCACCCCTGCCAAACACACACACACACTTTAGGGGACCTCCAGCGGGCTGTCACCCCGCGAAAGCAGAAGGAAGGCCGAGGGCTCGTCTGTGCCTCCCCCGCCGCAGCCAGCCCCCTGCCCCCAGCCATCACCATCTCTGGCCTAGAGTCCTCAGATGGCAGCGCTTCCGGAACTCCGTGCCTTGACCCGGGCTGCGCAGCCAGCCTCCCCTCCCCCGAGGGCTTGCCCCACTCTCCTGCTGAGTGAGGGTCCCCAGAGTCCTCCGGGAGTCCGGGGGCCCCGCCAGGGAGGGAGCGGGAGGTGCTGAGCTCACCGCCTCGGCATCTGCCCTCCCTCCGCCCCTGGTGCGAGGGCCGCCGCACTCCCGCCAGCGCCTTGCTCCCTAATAGCTTTTTAAGTCCAACCACATGTGTCTGTGGAGCGCGGAGCCGCCCCTCACAGGGCCTCGGTACTCCCTCCCTTGCTCGAGACCACCCTCCACTCGGAGCAGCCTGGGACTGGGGGAGGGGGGCTGCCTCCCGAGAACCCATCTGCTCACCCTGGACTGGCTGAGCCAGAAGGGGATGGGCTGGAGACGGCTGAGCGCTAGTCTTTCTCTTGCGGGTGTCGTGCTCCGACAGGCTCTGGGTTCCCCAGCCTTCCTTCTGGATCCTAGGGTCTGGGATTCTCTCTCCCTGTGGCAGGCTAGGAGGGTGCATGAGCCTGAAATGGGCGGCTGGGAGATGGGTGAGGAGCCCTGTCCCTGCCCTGAGTTTCTAGAGTGGGGGCTTTTGCACCAACACCTCTCCTGCACCGGTCTTCTGCATCAGTGACCCCACTGTTGCCCCTCCAACTTGTACACGTGTGGTTCCCTGTGCGTGTGAGTGGTCTGTGGGGAGGCTGTGGGGTGCGGTTTCACAGGAGGGGAGTGAGGGCTGAGAACCAACAGGCGGGCAGGCAGGCCTGGGGTCCTAATGAGAAAATTGCTTCCAGCCAGGAAGCCCTGCTCTGAGGCTGAAATTGCATCCAGCCCCAGCCAACTCTGCTGCCCGCAGTCCCCGCCCTTCGGAAGGAGGTTGGGGAGCAGCGGGGGCTGAGGGAGGAGCAGGGCTTGCACACGACTCAGCTTCCCCCCCTACCCCAACACCTTGGAGAGACTCCTTTGCCTCTCAGGGAGGAGGGTACTCAAGTAAGCGCCAGGGCCAGACTTGGCTCAGGACCTGACTGCTGGATCCTTGGGAGGCAGAAGCAGGAGGGAAGGGATGGAGTGAATTCCCTCCTTTCCCTTCTCACTTCAGCCACATTTGTGGAGCACCCACTGCGCAGAGGTTTTTGGAGAGGTGGGCCCATTTAGTGTCTTACTGAGAAAGGGGTGAGGAGCACTTTGTTGCCACATAGATTCCAAGTGCGAGTCTGTCTATGTGGAGTCATTTGAAATTCAGCCTCCCCTAGAGACTCAGGGTTCAGCCCCTCCTGCTTGCCCCTCCACTGAAGGGAGCCCAGTGCCGTAACCCAGGCCCGGGGACCCAGGCAGTGAAAGGCTCTCTAGCTTTCTTTTCTTTCTGTTTCTCACTCTGGCCTTTGAGCAGAACCACCTACAGAATTTGTGGGGCCCAGTACAGAATGAAAATACAGGGTCCCTCATTCAAAAATTAAAAATTTCAAGACAGGAACAGCAGAAATAAAGTTCATGAAGTCAGCCCTGCTTCCAAGGAAAGCTGGTACCAACCACCCTGTGGCTCAGTGAGCTCTCACCCCACAGATCCACCAGCCAGAAGGTTCCACCTGCTGGTACCTCTGAGGGAGACCTATCTGACTCCTAGGAAAATACCTTCCTCATCTGGGGCTTTGGCCTCTGCTGCTGCATCGCTCCGATTCTCCAATGCCGGTTTTCTGGATTTCTGAGATGGCTGTGGGGAGTAGCGGCAGAGAAAGAATGGGCCACATCTCTAGTGCTTAGAGATTCTCAGGGCAAGGTGGCCCTTGCCACCCTATGGCAAACCTGATGGTAGAACCTGGGTCAGCCTGGACCTTCCTGCCCCTACCATCCCCGGGCTGGAGCCTCATCCTGCACTTCGCAAGTTGCGCAGGCTGTGCAGAGCAGGAGTGTTTGGAGGGAGGGAAGAAGGCAGGAGGAAGGAAACAACCCCATTCTCATCCCTCAAATTACTGGCTGGGATGGCAGGGGAGGAGGCGGAAAGCCGACATTGTTTACTTAATTAAAAGTAAACAACAATTTGCTGCTGCCAGCCTCCCATTAACTGTGTGCTGAGCCCTATGAGCTGGGGACTCAGCTTTAGCTCCCTCTGAGGCTGGCTCCTGTTGCCACACCCCCATCCTGGGCTCTCCAGGACCCTATACCCTGCCCGGGTTATGCTCTTCCCAGGCAGAGTGGGTCAGACAAGAATGTCAAGAAACTCATTTGGCAGAGCACCATGGGGCAAGAGACCCCTGCATGTGCAGAGTTAGGCCTGGTTGTGGTGCAGTGGGGCAGGGCAGGGGGTGCTACTCCACCTGGTTAGCCAGTAATGGACTCCCTGGGGAAAGCAGCCTCCCTCCCTTTCTCCCCATTGAGGCCCCAGTCCACACTACCTGGAGGCCTGGGCCTCTTTGCCCCACCTCCCAATTTTTTCTTTTTCCTTTTTAGCAGCTTATAAACATCCTTCTCCCATCTTTTGGCTCTGCTCCCAGAAAGGGGCTGTTCAGGGCTCCTGGAGGGCCAGGGAGAGAGGCAAGCTCCTTGGGTCTGAGGGGAGATGGTCCCCCCACCCCTGCCAGGACAATTACAAGTGACTTCAGGAACAGGGAGGGGAGTTGGCCTGGATTGGGGCTGAGCTGTCCCCAGGTCCTGTTTCCCTGGAGCCCCCAAGCAGGGGCAGTAGTCAGATGGAGAGAGAACTGTGCAGGGGCTTCTGCTGGTCTCCAGGGGTTGAGCAGAGCAGGGCATTTTCCAGGAATCTGTCCCCAGGCAAGTCCCCACCTCTCCTGTGTTCTCCACCCCAGTGATGTAGAGCTCAGGCTTCTGTCTGGACCCAGGCATGACGGGAGCTCATGACTTTAGGTACTCTGAGCTTTTCCCTACCTAAGGGAGCCAGACATTTCCCAGGCCTCCTCTGGCCAGATGAGTAAGGTGGGGAGAATATCTCAGAAAAAAAGACCCAGACCAAGACACTTGGGAAGTCAAGCACACTGGGATTTAATTTAAACCCAACTCGGGAGAAGTGAGGTGAGACAGTGGTGGTAAGTGCACAGACGGTTTCATCTGGTGCCTCAGAGCAGAGAGTCCCACCAGAGCTGATTCTGCTCGCAGGGGATGTTTGGCGATGGTGGAGATATTTTCAGTTGTTGCGACTGAGGGGACATGATGCTACTGGCATCTAGTGGGTAGAGGCCAAAGATGCTCAAATCCTACAGTGCACAGCACAACTCCACCACCGAGAATGGTCTGGGGGTGGGGGTTTAGAACCCTGGTCTGGAATTTGGCCTTCCTAGAATATTTAGGTACCTACTCTCCCAAGTCTTACTGCTCCACCTCTGTCGTGCCTCCAGCATTTGCATCTTGTCATCTTCCTCCCCCACCATCAGGATTCACACATCCACATGTGTGCATGCATGCACACATGCTCACAGTCCCCAGGATTCACACACATCAGGGTTTTCACATGCACCGGCACACAGAAAAATCTGGGAAGTCTGTCCTGCCTTAATTGAATAAAAGGCCTGGAATTTGGCAGGACATTGTGTATCTGAGCTGCAGCTTCTTGCAGCCGTTTCAGTGCCGCTGGACAGGACAGTTCAGGCTGCCTGTGATTCCAGCTGCTGCTGCTCCTCTCCCTTCTCCCCTTCCCCCACTTCCCAGGCCTGAGGCCCAGAGAGGGGCAACACCCCACTCCTCCTCCCTTCTCTTACCACCTTGCTTTCCATTACTGCTGATAAGAGGCTGGGGTCTCCTGAGGAGCAGGTACCCACCCAGCACGAGGCCAATGGTCTGTCTGGAGCAGAACGGTCCAGGGCAATCCTCCATTCCAGGTTTTCTTCTGCCTGTGCATAGGGTGGGAGCTGGAAGGACTTGGAAATGGGATGCACGTCTTGACCAAGTGTAAAGCCACCAAGCTCAGCCTGAAAGGTCTGAGGGCTCTGGGGAGTCTGCATCCCTGCAGAAGTGGCCAGAAGCCCTAGTGGATAGGGTGGAGGTGCCAGCAGAAGGCAGACAGTGCTTGCAGGACTGCCATCCCTCAGTTCTCTTCCCCCCCCCAAGCCAATGGGGGGTTTGGGGGTGGGGTTTGCTACAGAGCAAAGGGGATGCTTTTTAGTATCTCTCCCCTCCCACCCCTGCCTACCCCCTCTTTGGCTTTGATAGACTCTGAGGGTGGGCCTGTTCTCAGTCCTCTTTTATCACCCCACTGCGGCCCCTCCTCAGGGAGCTAAGAGGTGAGATCAGGCCCTACCTCTCCTCTGAGGGTGACCCCAACACGAGAGCTCAGCTCTCACTTTGAGGGAGCCCTGTAGAACCACCCCTAGCCCAGAGCCTGAGGGCATTGGAAAGGACCATCTGGAATGGGTACAGGAGATGTCCCAGTGCCTCCTGGGCACTTCCTAGCACTTGCCACTCTCTCAGGCCATGCCTTTGTGGGGGGCCTGCTGCATGCAGAATCTGCTCCTCAAACCCGGCAGCTTTACAGCAGCCTGGGCAAGCTGCAAATGGCCAGCAGCGTGGCATTAAGGGGGCCCTTCGGAGGAGCCTAGCCCAGCCCCGTATGTGTGATGCTTGGTGCTTGGGCAAGGCAGGAGGTAGGGAGCAGTCCTCTCCCGGCTGCTCCATCGGCTGGCAGGACTGGGAGAATTGGGGGACCGGGGAAGCGGCCAGGCCCAGTCGGGAGCCCTGAGAAGCAATCCTAACTGGCCAGGGTCAGAGGGGTGTGGGGGGGCAGCCTCACCTCAGCTAACCTCCCCGCTAAACAAAGGGGCCTTTCTCCGTGGCCGCCGGGGAGGGTGTGCCTGCCCGACTGCTGCCGCCACTGCAGAGCGCGCTGGTGTTTTGTTTTTTTCCTTCCTGACTTTTCTCCATTTCTCTTCCTCTCTTTGGCTCCTGATCTCTGACTTTTAATCTCTATTTTTCACTTTTTGAGAGGGGTGATGGGGGAAAAGGAAATCTTCCTCTTCAAGGGTCTATCAAGCGCAGAGGCAGCTCTGCGCTGTCCAAAGGTGAGGACTTCGTGGGCGTGTTGGGAACACTCCTGGGGTCACGCGGCGGCTCACTCGCAGCCCCCACTCTGGGGGAGGCAGGCGGGGGACTCAGAGCAGCGGTGGAGGCGGCGGAGGGTGGGCCCGGCGCACTGGATTACACCCTGCCCCTGGCCATGCACCTGGCAGTCCCCCACCTCTCGCTTCTCCTCGCTCGCCATTCCCGGCCCCCTTCCATCCGGCCCCCGCACCGCAAGCTGTTCCTAATCAATGAGAACGGGAAGCTCGGCCCTCAAATCACATCACGGGATGTGCCTGGCAGAGGCAGCAGCCGGAGCCGCTTACGCTACACAACCCGGGGTCTGAGTGGCCGTGCTTGGCCGGGTCCTTCTCTTTCCTGCTGCGGCCTCGCGGGTGTACAGGGGAACCCAGGCCCCTGGAGCCCCGAGGGGCGGTGCACAGGTTCGTCGCCCCCGCCCGGCCCCGCCGCCGCCGACCCAGGGCAGCTAGTGTTAACTCGCTGCGCCACCTAGCTACGGCGTGCGGGAGTGCAGCGCGGGCTCCCTATGGGTGCGGCCCGAGAGCCCCGCTGCCAGGCTGCCCTGGGAAGCCCACTTTGGCCTTTCAAGGGGTTGTGAGTGGCACCTGCTAGCCTGGTGGATATCGTTTTTGTCCCTTCAGCAGCCTGGACTGTCGCAGTCCTGAATTTGGGTAGCTGCCTGGTACCAGGTGCCAGGCTCTGTATACCGTGGGTCCAGGCTTCTGGAAGATGCCCCTTGGCTGCTCCTCAGGATTGCAGCATTGCCGAAACATAGGGTCCTGGAAGCTTCCCCCCTGTGTCCCATCATGCTTTCCATATGTATGTTTGGCACTTTACAGTATATAAAACTGTCACATCTCATTCTCTGTAAGAATTCTTGCTCACAGCCCACCATCTCACCCTGTAGTCTGAGGCAAGCCTGAGTTGTGTTGCACAGGGAGTGAGAGGAGTCCTGGGAGAAATGCTGGGTGCCCTATAGCAGCAGGTCTAGGATTCGGGCTTCAGGCTCCTGATTCCAGGTCCAGGGCTCCTACCAGCACACAGAGCTTTTCAGTGTCTTGGGAGACCACCTGCCCACCCACCCATTCTGCCCAGCCTGGTTCTGAGTTGGAGATTTGGAGTCAAAGGCCCAAATTCCTCATGTCTCATCTGGACAGCTCTGGACAGTGGCTGCCTTAAGGCCTCCAGGGTGGAGAGAGGAGCCGGCCTGCTAAACTGCTGCCCTGCCCTTCCCTTCACAGGGAGACTCTGGGTCCTTCTTCTGGTCAGTCCAGCTCTTGGGCGCGGGGGCCGGTGTGTTCAGTCCTGTGCATGGGCCCATTTCCTTGGGTGTGAGTGTTAAGGGTTGTGTCTGCTGGAAAGATGTCCTCTCCTTGGGAGGGGGAAGGTGCCAGCTAACTGGTGCTTCTATCCCTTGGGTAGTCGTATAGCCACAGTTGAAAGAAGGATGTAGAAGGGTCTCTTCAGAGTCTTGTTATCCACTCCAACTGTGCTTTGAGGTGTGAGAGATACAGTAGTAAAAAACATGAACAGACTTTGACCCCAAAAGGACTGATGGTCAGACGGGGCACTCCTGGCCAGGACCCCCTCCCCCCCAGCCTGGGAAGCCTGGTGGCCAGCTCCTTGAGGCCCTTATGCTGTCTAGAACTAGTGTCTCCAACTGCCCCAGCTCTGGCCCAGCCAGAGGCTCTCAAGTGTAGTTGGGACTTGAATGGAAGGGTTGCTGGGCTTCCAGCCTCCAGGCAGTAAAAGGGCTCCACTTAGACATTTGATTATGGCGTGCTTTTATGTTTGTTGCTCTTCCGTGAGTCAGAGTCTTTCTCCCCCTGCAAGGCAAGTCCCCAGTAGAGGATGCTTCTCTGGGGTCACCAGCCTGGGAGTCAGGTGCTGTCCCTTAGAGGGTTGAAGAAGTTAGAGCACCTGAGGATGGGAAGCAGGTGGCCTTGGCCTGCTCCTTCTTCCCTGTGGGGTGAATGGAGATAAGTGGGTTCTCTTTCCTCATCCCTGCCATTCTCTGGCCCACCCGGCTCCCTTTCCGTAGGTGAGGAGGTGCTGAGTTGTGGGGCCTTCCCCTGCACAGGCCTGAGAATGAAATTTCCTCTCTGTAGGGGACTTGCTTCTCACACCTTCTTTTTTAATCATTTGTTCCTTCTCTGCACCCCCTCCTGGTACTCTGCGTCCCCTCTCTTCCCCAAAACAATGTCAGGGTCTCCCCAGACCCTTGCCCTGCTGAGCACTCTTCAGACAGATGTTGGTAGCTGGATACAGCCCAAGCAGTTGTGCTCACGAAGCCACTCCTGAGCATTTTTAGGAAAGTTTTCCCCCCTTTGGGTTTGTTTTTTTAAAAGGAGTCATTTTCTCCTTTGCTTTCTCTTTCTCTCTCTGCTTTCTCTCCCTTTCCTTGCCTCTCTTGGAACCTTTTACTTCTCTGATTCTTTCTATTGCAGCCCTTGCTCTTTGAACTGCTTTGCTTTACCCTGATTTTCTATCTTGGCTCTTCCCTCTTTCTCTTACAGTTTTAATTTTGTCTTTTTGTCTGTCTCTTGCTCTGGAGTTTAATGCTTCCTTCTCTCCTTTCCCCAAGCTCCTGCTCATCCCAGACAAGTCACTTAAGTGGCCTCCAGAGCCTCTGCCTCCCTCTTCTCATCCGGCATTGGCATTAGTGTCTGGAGGCCTCTGCTCCTTTACAAATAATTAGACCAAGGGCAAGTGTATTTAGGGGGTGGGGGATGACGCCTGGTCCTGGGAGGTGGAGACACTATTAATAGTCCTAAGGTCAGCTGGGAGTGGGGGTGGTTGTCTAGCCTGGCCTGGCCTGGGCAGCTCAAAAGGCCAGCAAGGGCAGCACTGGGAATAGAATGGATGGGGGTGGGGGAGCAGCTCTGCAGGCCCCTAGACTGGATGTGGGCACCTGTTCCTCAGGGCCCACATCTTTTCTTGGCATATGGAGTGTAAGGGGCATTCTCCAATGTCATTTTCTATCCATCAGGTTGGGGAGGGGACAAAAGTTTCAGGGGCTTGGAGCCACTTTTCTGGAGCCCTCCATCACATGACTCCTGGCCTCAGGCCCTCCTAGAAATGCTGGCTACAGTTGCCAGCTGAGTTGTGGCACCAGCAGGCGCTGCCAGGAGAGGTGCCCAGCCACCAGTAGGGTAGTGCCCATGCTCGTGGTATCTTTAGCTCTATCCTCAGGGCTGGGCTAGGATGGGCAGGGCTTTGGGCCCAACACCTTCAGAATCCAGAGGCACAAGCAATTTTCTCCCCTTCCCTATTGGGCTTGCCCATCTTCTGGCCTTCTCTTTCCACCATTTTCAATATGGTTTCTGTCCTGAGACCATTTACTGCAGCTGCTGATAATGTAAAGGAATGCACCTATAGAAGGTGTCCAGCCCTTTTATTTGCAGAGCAGTCTCTCTTTGCATATAGTAATGGACCAGGCCCTGAGGGAGCCCCTCAGCTCGCTGGCTCTGGTCTCTGGTGTGAGACACCAAAAGCTATAATCTAGGGAGAACTTAGGGTGTCACAAAGACTATGAGCTCCTGTGGGAGGAGAGCTGAGGGTTAGCATTTGAGTTGAGCCCAGAAGGGGAGTAGAGTTTCAGCCAATGGAGGTGTGAAGGAAAATGGTGACCCAGGCAGAAGGACAGCTGGTGTTCATGGAGCCCCTACTATGAGCTGGGCCCTGGGCTAAGCACCTTATACCTGTTTTCTCATCACCCAGAAACCCTAGGGGGTGGGTGGTATCTCCATTTCACAGATGAAGAACAGTTCAGAACTTCGCCAAGGTCACTGGGCCGGTAGGTTGAGTTCACACTATGAGCTCAGGGGAGCCCCTTGTCACTGGTACCTACCTCCATTTCCCCTCACCCTGCTGCTGATGTGCCTCCTTTTTCCCCTCTGTGCTGGGTGAGGCCAGCCCACCCCAGGGTGGGGTATCCTCAGTGGTAGAGCATCATTGGGTCCCCTTTGAGTGGGCACAGGGTCCAGACCAAAGACACCTCTGTGGGTAGGCCAAGGGCAAGCTCTGGGCAGAGATGGAGAGGGGCCAAGGGCTGGGGCCTCCTTCCTTCCTCCATCTCCCTGCAGGTCCCTCCCTTTGCTTCCTTTGGCAGTGGCTGCTTCACCTTCTAACCCTGTCTGGTGACTTCCTAGCCCCTCGACACCTCTAGAACATCTGGGAGGCTGTTACTGCCAGACCCTGGGTCTGCTCATTCACTCCACTGACAAATATGGAGCACTGATGTCTGAGGTGCTGGTGGTCAGCACTGGGTCTCCTACAGGCCCACCTGCATCTCCTGGTGCTGCTGTGGGTGGGAGGGGTATTCTCATTTGTTAATACTGGCCTGGGTTCTATCCAGCTACCGGGTGCTCTGCTCTGCACTGAGGTGTGTACCTCCTCTCTTCTTTGTTGGCCACTATTTCATCCCATGGGAACAAGCAACTGAGTACCCAGTTCCCCCAGGCTTCAGTGCCCAGGTCCCATCTCTAGCTCTCCCTGGGTTGGGGGCAGCGCTAAGGAAAGTTCTGCCAGCAGGTACAGAAAACACTGAGCAGCTCACATGATGGGAGCACCCTGGAGGTACCAGGGCTGCTTGCCTGAGTCCAGCCATCTGAACCCACTCTGCTGGTGTCCTGGGCTCCAGATGAGCCCGTGGACTTGCCTTCTCCTCCCTTCCCATAGTAGCCCAGTCCTGCTCTCCCCCAGGACCCCACACAGCACCCATGGAGGCGGGTTGGGTTGAGGTGGAAACAGCAGTGCTGCTGGGGTCAGGGAATAAGAGTGGGATGCCCCATCCCAGATGCTGGCTCTGGCCTGATCTTCTGTCTCAGCCTCACCCCACCTTGATGACCTTCCTGGAGCCCAGGCCCTAGGGACAGCCATAGCAAGTCTAGACCACCTGTGTGCTATGGGTGTGACTAGGCCTCTTCCCTGTCACCTATCCCCTCTTCCTCTGCGCAAGTGACTCAAGTCAAAGGCTCAAACCCCTTTGGGTCTATGAGTGGAGGGAGAACAAGAAGAGGAGGGATGAAGGTGATATGGGGGGACATGTCTCCCTACGCTGCCTGTGCCCCCACCCACAGCTTCTGGGCTGTGCTCAGGTCAGGCTCTTGTCTCCAACCATGTCGGGGTCTAGGGATGAGAGGAGGGAGAAATCTCAGGATGGCCCTGGGCCTGTGCCAATGCAAGCTGGCTTGTAGAGGTGGAGTGAGGAGTGGCAGGAAGGAGAAGATCCTGGAAGCCCCCTGAGCTTGGTCTAGGTTGAGCCCTGCCCCCCTCTGCCCTCTGGCTGCCCTGTATTCTCAAGGACTTCCTGGTCCCTAGTCTCCTGTTTGCTGAGATGGGGAGAACCCCTCTGTGACCCGTCCTCCTAGCCCCCCATCCGCCCTGCTCCCCTCCTCAGGGTGTCTCAGATTCTGGGACTTAGGTTTCAAGAGGCACAATAGTTATATTCTCCAGCTCTGATTGCTGCAGGCCGGGCCTCTGGCTCCCCTTGAGATTGGGTTTCCAGTGCCCTGGACACTCCGGAATCGCAGAGGAGTGGGGGAGGGGCTGTGCCACACTGGAGAGGGCCAAGCAGCTCCTGAATTGCATTGGCCCTTCAGAGGACAGCAACCCCAGAACAGAGCACACCCCACCTGCTTCTTGAATCTCAGGCCTGGCAAGAGCCAGGGCAAGGACAGGTGGGCCCTGACGGCTGTCGTCCCCAGCCCCCAAAAGCCAGCACTCAGGGCAGAGCTGGAGGGGTCTCCTCTCTGCCCTGTTGCTTAGCACAAAGCATGCTGTGCACAGTGGGACCACAGCTCTGGGTGCAGGTCTCACTCCACCCCTGCAGGAGAGCAGGAAGTGGCTGGAGGCATCTCCAAGTTGTGCTGGCCTGAGTGTTTGCATGTGCTTGGGTACACGTGTGGATGTAGTTGAGCCAGGTCTGTGTGCCCCTCTCAACCCTGAAAAACTCCCTGCATCAGTGATGTGCATGGGGGCAGCTGGCCAGCGAGTTACATACTGCCTTTTGTCAGAGAGGGTTTGTC
The DNA here is from genome assembly GCF_964146895.1 of Miniopterus schreibersii. Lineage (NCBI taxonomy): Eukaryota > Metazoa > Chordata > Mammalia > Chiroptera > Miniopteridae > Miniopterus > Miniopterus schreibersii. The sequence continues at coordinate 71,600,335 of NC_138105.1, read as the reverse complement.
TCGGGTGGGAGCTGAGGGAGAGTGTTCTTCACTACAGCATGCAGGAATTCCTCCCTTACCTAGCAGGAGCCATAAATATCTCCCTGCCTGTGGCTGGAAAAATATATATATCTAAAACATTCTCAGTTGGGGTTCATGTGCAGCACTGGGCTCCTCCTGGCAGCTGGAGCTTCCCCCTTCAGAAGTCTGAAGAGGCAGAGCCCTCTTGGAAACATGCACACGTGTGCACATGCACACACACGTGTGCAAACAAGCAGCATCAGAAGAAACAGAGCTGGAGATAGGGGAAGTGAAGGAGAAGGAATGACAGAGAGGGGGTGCGGAGTCAAGACAGAACCAATTCAGAGGAAAAGGCTAAGATCTGAATGAGGGAAGTAGGAATCTTCAAGGGCTGAGAAGGTAGATCTGGTGGGGGTAAGAAAGTGTTGGGGGGCATTGCTGCTGTTCCAGGGGATATGGAAGGACCTGAGGAAGAGGGGGGCCCACACTGCCAACCATCAGCTGAGCCTCACCCAGGTCTGGGTGCTGCACCAGGCCGCCTGCTAGTCCATAAGTTATTGTTATGGGGTGACCAATGACGTGTGCAGGTGAATGTGGAAAAGTCCCTCCAATTTTAGAGCCTTCCTCTGGGGAGCCCACTTAGGCCCACACTGAGGCAGTCCAGATTTGTCACCTTCTTCTGAATAGTCCTCCCTCTGGAAGCCTCCTGGGTGGCCAGAGTCCCCAGGCAGGTGAGACCTTTGCCTAGAAGGTGTGGGTCACATTGAGTACCCCAGGTCCCAAGAGGAGGATGTATGGAGTCAGTAGAGCATGCTCTCGTGTGGGACACAAGCTAGCCTGACCCCCTGGCAACATCCAGAACAAACTGTAGGCTCCCAAATTCTCTCCATTCCCAAACCTGGCCCAGGGGCAGGGGCCCTGATGCCTGCCCACCCAGGCATCCATTCTCAGACGCAGTGGCTGGATTTGGTTTTGAGGAAGCCTCATAGGATGAGCATCATGGAAGCTTAGAGCACAGAAAGTGCTCTCTGGTCCTGAGTGCAGGAAGGAGGAAAATGTTCAGGTGTCTGGGGCCAAGGCAGGTAACAGTGCCCCGGCCCCTCTGTCCTGTCTCCAGTCTCCCTAGGAATTTAAGGCAGCTGTAGCCTCTGAAGAGAGGTTCAGGCAGAGGGATCTGGGTTTCTGTGCTGGCCTCACTTAGGGTGGCCTTGAACTGGGGGTATGTGCTTAGGGTTCCCATTGCTCTGGTAACCAGGCCAGAGAGAAGGCAGGGGCTGGAAAGGCTGCCAGGGGACGTGGCCCTGAAAGGCTGAGGAATCAGAATGACAGTCTCAGGGATGTGGACTGGGTGAGAAAGAATAAAAAATGGAGCTGGGCACCTGCCCTCCTTGTGCCAGCCAACACTGTCCTGCCCCTCCACTGGTCTGCAGGCCACCAGCTGGCCCATTGTCCCCAGTGAGAAAGCAGACACTGGAGGGGGGCTCCCATGTGGCAGGAGCTCACTCATGCACGCCTGCCTGGCAGGGACTGCCAGAGGAGAGTCACCCCGTGCTGGGTCAGGGGAGAGGGGAGAAGGGGGGCATTGGAGAGAGGAGCCCCCACCATGTGGCAGTCAGGTCTCCTCCTGTGCTGTTGGCAGGGGGCAGTGCGTGGGGCCTGCGAACAGGAGATAAAGGGTTCAGGCAGCAGGTTTTCTCTCACTAACCGTGGATTTGTGTGTTTGTTCAGCTGGTGGTTCTGATAAGCCCCATTCTGCCAGATAAAAGCTGAGCAGCCATGAGGCGGGGCCTGGAGCCTTCCTCCTGTCTGTCCTGAGGCCTGGGGTTATCCCCTCCCCCAGGGAGCCTAGACAGGGAAGGGTGTCAGGGTGCTGGGCTGTTGTGCGCTCCCGGGGGCATGGCTCCCCAAAGCACCCCTCGAGTAAGAAAGCTGGCCCAGCTGGCTCCCCACCTCCTCACCCTCCCTGGGAGCCTGTCTGGGCCTGTGGCCACCGCTGGGGTCCTGCCAGGCCCCCGACCCCATCTGTCCAAGTCATACTCCCGAGCTGGCTGTGGGACCTGCTCCCACCACTTACTGTCCCTTTGGGGCAGGGGTCCCCTCTTGCTTAACTAGTAGAGCCCTGGGGATGGCCCGCTGGGACTTCAGCAGCCTTGAGCGGAGCTCAGTGTCTCCAGGCCCCTGCATCAGCCCTCCTTGTGCCCCCCGTCCCTTCCCTGGCGCTGGCTGGGAGGAAGAAGCTTGTGCAGCTTGAGCGGGATGCCGGGGCCTTTGCCGCGGGGCTGGCTTCTGTGCCTCGGAGCCTGGGTGCAGATTTCCAGCGTCTGCCTTTTGTCCCGGCCGAGCCGAGCACGTGGTGGGGCCGCGGCCCTAAGATGGCTGCCAGGGCTAAGATGGCTGCCAGCAGCGCCGCCCAGGCGCGTGGCAGCAGCCTCGCCACTCGTCTTCCCTCTCACTTGCTTCTCTCCATGGAGCTAATAGTAATAACAGCAGTAACGTTGGGGGCAGTGGCCTGGTGTAGAAGGATTTCCTGTCTGTTGCGCTGTCCTGGAGCCCGTTCGTCTGCCTCGGGCCGCCCCACCTCCATCTCTTTGTCCTGCTCGCTTGTCTTCCTGCCCCAGGGCTGGTGTGCGCATGCGCAAGGCTTTCGCCTCCGCCGGGCCAGTTTTGGGGACCCGGGCTGAGCTTGCGGGGTGGACGCCAGGGTCTCTAACACTCCGCTGACCCAGGTCTGGAGGGCTTGGTGGGGACTGAGCTGGCCCTGGGACAGGTGTGGTTGGTAGCAGGGACCCCTGGGCAGCAGAGGCTGGAGCATGTGCCCCTTGCTGGGCTCCACAAACCGGTCCTGAGGCTCTTCCTTCCCTGCGTTAGGAATTGGGGAAAGGGCGGCCCTGAGAGGTAGCAGGCTCGGGGCATGGGTCCAAGGAGGCCCTAGGGTGGGCTGCCTGCTGCCTTGGTCCCTTTCCTGCTCTCCCTTCACCCATCCAGGGCTATTATTTTTTGGCATTAAAAAAAAAAAAAAAAATCTAACAAGGTGCCCTGGCCAGGTAGCTTAGTTCGTTAGATAGTCGTCCCTGTACGCCAAGATTTTGGGTTCCATCCCCAGTCAGGGCACATACAGGAGTCAACCAATGAGTGCATAAATAACTGGAACAGCAAATCGATTTCCTCTCTATCCCCCCCTTCCTATCTCTCTAAAATTAATTAAAAAAAATTTTTTTTCAACCTAACAAGGTAAAGGATGGGGGGAGTTGGGTTTGAAACCGTCCTGGGCAGCCTGTCCTTTCCCACCAGCCACATTCAGGCAGGTGGTCAGGAACTGGCTTGAGCCCTGATGGGCACTTTTGCTCTGAGAAGGCTGCTGTTCTGCCTGCCAGCCCCCCCCCCCGGGGGGGGGGCACATTGCCCTTTAGGAATCTCTTTGCTGGTCGCTCCCCAGTGTGACCAGCTCAGCTGTGAGGCTGGTGGGGGGCAGATTTCCGGCCAGTAGGCTGATCTTGGGGCGATGAGTGTGACCAGGAGGCAGGATTGCTCCAAAGAGAGGGGCAAAGGTCTGGCCAACACCTGTGCCCAGTTTTCCCAGTGCCACCCCCATGTTGTCCCCCTGCAAGCAGCTGAATCTTTACCAAGTGCCTGCCTTCCTCCTGCCCCACAACCTGCCCTCGCCCCCCTCTGCCACCCTCTTACCAGCTGTCATGCCCAGGCAGGCATTCTGGAGGTCCCCGTTGTGCCCCTGGCACACAAAGCTTAGAGGACCTGGGGGGCAGGGCCGGGGGCTTTCCCAAGCTCAGCAAAATATTCACACACATACTCCACCCTGCCCCCAGCCCTCTGTGAGCTCCCATTGCACAATGGGCCCTTGTTTCGGGGCTCCCTCTGAGCAGCTGTGGCACTGGGGCATGAGACAGCCCAGACAGGCTGGCACAGAGCGGGCGACAGTGTCAGGGCAGACCTCCCCCCTCTGTGTTGCCAGGCACTGCCTGTAAGCATAAAGGTGAGGTGAGGGTGGCTCAGGCAGACAGGAATGGCTCTAATTAATGAAGTGAGGGGAGGAAGGGGTTGCTTCTCTGGGCACTTTAGGTGGGTGGAGGATGGGGAACCCTTGGGTCCATTCCAGCTGTGCAGAATGGTCGCTGGCTTCTCTCCTAGGCGCCCTCCTTCCCCTGACTGTCGGCCAGTGCTGCTCACCCACTGGAGACTTTGTCCCCAGGGCACATCAGGCAGCGTCCGGAGACAGTTTTGGTTGTCACAGCTGGGGTGTTACTGGCATCTAGTGGGTGGAGACCAGGGGTGCTGCCAAACACCTTGCAGTGCCTAGGAATCCCCACCACAGTAGAGTAGTTCCTGTAAACATGGCTGGAGAGGTAGCTATTTGTGGGCACTTTGGTCTTGACCCATACTCCTCTTTGTGTCTCCTGCAGAATCCGGACAATCAGATAGCTCAAACCAGCAAGGAGATGCGGACATCAAACCACTGCCTAATGGTCAGTGCCCCCAGCCTGCCTGCCCTCCTGCCCTCCTGCCCACAACCTCCCTGCCTGTCCTGTCCCCCAGGCCCTCCTCTGTCTTCCACCAGTTCTTTCCCTTTACATAGCTGTCCCTCAGCTGAATTTTGGCTGCCAGCTGGAGGGAAGGGGACTCACCTGGAGTACATCCCCTCTTCCCTGTAGACCTGAGAACGCCCAGGGGCCAGCCTGGGGCTTGGGAGGGAACAAGTGGGGAGGTGGGGAGAGCTTTGAGGAAACAGGCAGGCAGCTCTCCTGGCCTTGCCTTGACTCACTCATTGGCTCTTTTCCCTCCTCAGGGCACTTAAGTTTCCAGGATTGTTTTGTGACTTCCGGGGTCTGGAATGTGACAGAGCTGGTCAGAGTGTCACAGAGTAAGTGAGTCCTTCCTTCCTGGCCATGGCTGAGTCAGCAGGAATGGGGGTGAGGAGGTAGACCCTTACTGATGGGGTCTTGCTGGGGGAGGGGGCAAACAGGGTTTCCTGGAACATTGTCTGCCTCATTGGCACCAGGCTGAGTGGAACAGAGGCATCCAGAGAGCCACATTTCTAATCTCTACTTTGCAGGGGGAAAAAATCAACTAAGCGCTCTTTTCCAGTGAGCCCCAGCCAGGAGGTTTCCTCAGCAGGCTTCACAGTGAACTTGCCCTGGGGCTTCTGGGGAGCTGCAACAAAACAGGCTCCACTGGCCTCCTGCACCTTCTAAACTAACCATTCTCTTGCTTCTTCCCAGCTCCTGTTGCAACAGCATCAGGGCCCAACTTCTCGCTGGCGGACCTGGAGAGTCCCAACTATTACAACATAAACCAGGTGACCCTGGGGCGGAGGTCCATCACCTCCCCTCCTTCCACCAGGTAAGCCCAGCATCCTTGCCTTCTCTTTCCCTCCCCTGGCCACCAGGCCATCTCGGATGTTGTGGGCAGCTATACAGTTCCCCAGGTGCTTCAAAACATCATCCCTTGTTGAGGGCACTGGCCCCATCCCCTGAACTTCCTGTTTTGTGCTGTTGTGGGTACTCAGCCTGGGAACTCAAACCTAAACAAGGCATGGCTCAGCCTGGAAGGTGCTCCCAATGAGGATCCCAGAAAGTCTCTTTCTTGGGGATGTGACATTCGAGCGCAGATCTACAGGGGGTAGTAAGGGCATGCAGTGGACACTCCAAATAGAGAAAGCAGCCTCTGTCCCAGCCAAGGCTGGACAGGCTGGCGGGACCACCCTATGGAGGGCTTCGGAGGCCAGAGGAAGGAGTCTAGACCAAAACCCTTTGAAGAGTTTTAATCAGGAGATGCTGGGATGTGTGTTTAAAAAAGTACCTCCAGCAGCCACATGCTTGGGCAGGACCAGCGGCCAGTTAGAGGCCCTTTGCCAGGCTGGAGGAGGGCCTGAGTCCTGGAGGTCAGAGAGTGACATGAGAGGGAAGGGTGTAGCTGAGAGATGTTTGGGGGTGAACATAGTAGGCCCTGGTCAGGGCCAGTCGTGCAGGGCAGGATCCTGTCCCTTTTTTTAAAAACTTGGATGATTTGGTTCATTGTGAGGTTTTGGATGTTAGTTTTGATTTGTTTAAATAGTGCATTAAAATGTCATAATATGTTCATATTTATAATATCTTGATGATGGGGTTTTGTGGAACCCCCTGGCATGTTTTTCCTGGTGAGTGCTTCAGTCTCCTCTCCTTGGGCCTGGGGGCTGATGGGGCCAAAGAACAATTGAGGGTTTTGCTTACTTCTTTGACTTGAGCAACTCGATGGATGATGGTATCAAGGACCAAAAAGGTGATCAAGGAGGAGGAGGAAGAACAGACAGGCTGGGCCCAAGGGGCTCTAGGCCTGGTGTGGGGTGGACACGATTGAGTGCCCAGAAATGCTGCTGTCAGTAGACACCTGCTCCCAACACGGAGGGCCATCAGTGCAGGCTTCCTCAGCCTGAGTACCAATACCTTGGCCCACCCTTGGCCCCACCTGATCCCTCTCCTCCTTTCCCAGCACCACCAAGCGCCCCAAATCTATCGATGACAGCGAGATGGAGAGCCCTGTCGACGATGTCTTCTATCCTGGGACAGGCCGCTCCCCAGCGGCTGGCAGCAGCCAGTCCAGTGGGTGGCCCAACGATGTGGATGCAGGTATGGGCGTCGCAGGGCCTGACCCACAGCAAGGGCAGCCCTGAACCTCTTCTTCCCCCTCAGTTTACCTGGCGATTCTCCCACTGGTTCCCCCACTATGGGTGGCAATACCTGGCTTCTCGCCTCCTGACCTTCCAGAGGAGGGCAGTCCCGGCTGAAGAAAGGAGCAGAGGTGAGGAGCCTGGCTGTCACTGAGTGGGCAGCAGAGCCCACTGGCATGGCAAGAGGAAAGCGGAGGCCTCTGGTGCCCTGTAGTGGGGGCTGTGGCCTCCTCTTCAAAGCCTTCTTGGATTCCTTCTCTTGGTATTTTTGCAAAAAGATTGCCCCAGCTCTGTGGTCCTCATGGTTTTAAGCAGTTTCTCAAACTTGGCAATGTTGACATTTGGTGCTGATTGTTCTCTGTGGTAGGGCATCCTGTGTACTGTAGGGTGTTGAGCAGCAGCCCTGGCCTCCATCCACTAGATGCCAGTAGCACCCTCCCCCCCAACCAGGTGTGATGGCCAAGAAGGGGAAGGACAGAATCTTCCCTAGCTAACTGCACTGAGAACTGTTGATTTAAAGGGTCCAGCTTCATAGACAGGAGCAGAGTCTAGTAAAGAGTGAGCAGAATTGTCTTCAGGCCTCCCAACCCCCTCTAGTGACCCCCTTCCTGGTGAACCCACCCACTGTCACTTCCAGTCTTGCTGGGAGGCATGGCACGAGCAGACCTGGGGAGCCCAGGTGGAATAGAAGAAGGTGCGCACGTGAGTGGGTGCACACCTGTGTGCAGGTGTAGGTGAGGAGGCTGGCTGCAGGATACTTCTTCCTGGCACACTGGTGGCACAGCCTCTGTGTGTCCTTGAGGTGTGAGTGTCTGGGGCCGGGGATTACAGCCCTGCGCATGTGTGGGATATGCACAGGGTGCCTCTGCTCTGCTCAGGCCTGGAGATGGGGATTGTTTTCCAATGGTGCTTATCCTGGTGTTTCCCAGATGTGGCCCTACTGGGAAGGGCCAAGTGGATGGGCAGGGGCAGAGATGTGGGAGAAACAAGGCCAAAAGGACAGAAAGGCACTGCCCCAGACAGAGAATCTGCTTCTCCTCTTGGCTCCTCTGGAGGAGGAGAAGAGGGCTCTCCTCTGAGCCTTGGGCTAAAGGAGCAGGCTCTAGACCACTACTGAGTCTTACCTTTGTGGGAAATTGCTCCACATGACTTTGGGTGCCCTTCCCAGGGTTTCCTGGAGGCAACAGGGGGACATGGGCCAGCACAGTCCAGATGTTTCCCTGGGAAATCTCAGGAGGTATAGAGAGAAGTGGTTGAGAAGACCCTGAAGACACTCCAGCCAGGGCCTCAGTTAAGTGACTGCTTCCATAAGGCTTCAGGTGGCCCCTGGCCCCTGACCCCTTTGCCCAGACCTAGTTCTAAAGGAGCCCACCCCTTCAGGTTCCTGCTCTCTCCTATCTTGGCTGTCTGCTGTAGAGTCTGCCATTTCTGCTCTTTCCTGCAGTCCTGCCACGCACGGCTCCCAACGTCCTCCTGCTGCAGCACCCCAGCTTCCTCGCTTTCCCCTCTTTTCCTCCTTACCCCCCTTCCCGTGTTGTTTCCCTGTGCTGAGACAAATCGCCAATTAAGCAGCCCAGCTGCAGGATAGGGAACAGCTGGGGAGGCACTGTGTGGCCTAGGGGACAGCTGTGCACAGCTGGTGGAGGCGCTCCCCCCCTCACTGTGCCAGCTATCAGGTGGCACACAGCTGCCGCCAGATAACACCTCTTCTGGCGGCTGGGAGTTCGCCCTTCCCCCGCCTCTTCCCTCTGTGGTTAAAGTGGCTCTTATTTCTCTGTTCCGCAGTCCCCTAACCCCCACCCAAACTGACTTGGTTTGTGCCTCAAAGATGGCAACTCTGGAGATCTGCTCCAATTCCACCCCTCCCAGCCTGGGCACAGCCTCTGAGGCTCAGCCTAGAGAAGAGACAAGCTCCCCCAGAGGGCTTAGCCCTGGGGCCCTGCTTGGCTGTAGTGTTACTTGGATGTGGTGGCCACTGGGCACAGAGATGACCTTGGTTCACAGCATCAGGATCCTAGAGGGGTGTTCTCTGTGCCTGTCTCGTGCTGATTGCCACCCCATCTCTCTGGCACTGGGAGCAAAACAAAACCCTGAAATGTCCCATCCTAAGGCTGTTTAGCCTCTGGGTCCCCTGGCTGAGGCAGTCCTTGCCTGGCCAGCTCTGACCCCAGTGCTCTTCCTGGCCCCCAGGCCCTGCATCCCACCCTTTCGTCTGTGCCCCCTGAGCTCATTATCTGCTTGTCAGGGGGCAAGATGGGCCCCCACTCACTCCCTGCCCAGCACATCCAAGTGCTTCATTTTCTTTTCCTGTCTGAAGCAACCAGTGCTGGCCAGTCTGCATACAGGGCCTGAGAAACAGCCGGATGGGGCAAAGGAGGCAGGAGGGAGCAGGGTGGGGAAGGAGCAGCCAGGAGGGTCTGAGGAAAGGAGTGAGCTGCTGGCTTCCTGCCTTCCCCTGCTCCCGCCCTGGCCCAGCTAAACCTGCCCTGTGTTGCTGATTCCTCCCCCCAGGCCCGGCTTCTCTAAAGAAGTCAGGAAAGCTGGACTTCTGCAGTGCCCTCTCCTCTCAGGGCAGCTCCCCGCGCATGGCTTTCACTCACCACCCGCTGCCTGTGCTTGCTGGAGTCAGACCAGGTGAGAAATGAGGGCCCGGAGGGGGACTATTGGGGAGGTGGTGGAGCACTGAGGGGCAGTTGGCCAGGTGAAGGGTCCAGGGTCCATCAGAGTGACAGCCCCAAGCTCTCTGAGAGGGCTGTGGTATGACAGTGGGTGGGCAAGGGAATGGGCCCTCCCTCCACAGCAGCACTGACTGGAGAACCAGCCAGGCACTGGCCGCCTCACCTTGTTTCTGAGCACCCTCCTACTTGCTTCTCACTCCCCATGTGCACATGCTTGTGTGTGTGCATGCATTGAGTGCATGTGTGCACATGGGTGCATACATGTGTGTCAGGGTGTGTGTGTGTGCATGGATGTGTGCACAGGCTTGTTCTAAGGCCTCCTCTGACTTGCCTCAGGCCCGCCTGGTTCTCCTCTCCTCCTGCCAGCTGTGGTTGGGAAAGCTCAGGCTTCTCTCTCTGCCCTCCTTTCAGCTATTCTCTCCCAGCTCCTGGCCAACCCCAGGGTCTGGTTTCCCAGCACCAGCACAGGTTGGCATGGAGCGAGATTGAAAGAGCACTCGTAGGAACCCAGGGATCACTGGTGGTGCCTGGGCTGTTCTCTCAGGAATGGAACCAGCTGCTGACTTGGGGGCTCACTTGCTTCAGTCTCGAGAGAAGGTGTTTGGCAAGGAGAATGCCTCAATATTCCCTAGGGGATGGAATCAGGCAGGAAGTTGTGGGAGTCCTCAACCTCTCCACTCCCTCACTTACTTCTTCCCCACCCTTGCATCCATCTGGCAGAAAGAGGCTTGAACTTTTTCTAGACACAGCCCTGTCTACCCACCATCTCCTGGGCCCTTCTATAGGACACAGAGAATAGCAAGGTTTAACCTCCCATCTTCCTCCTTGGGGCCTCCTGGCTGGGAGCCCGGAGGCAGCCTGTGCTGGGGCAGGGCGTGGTGGCCTCAGGGTGGGGGCAGGGAGCCCAGGCCCTTGGCTGCGGGAGGCAGCCAGCCCAGCTCCACTCAGCTTTTATGAACTCCAGAGAGAAGCCAAGTTTCCTCAGCCCCCTAATGAAACCGAGAGCAAGAGCGAGCTGATTGGAAACAGACGGGGAGGGAGAGGACTAGCTAGGGAAAAGCTGGGGCCTGCACTGGGATGGGAGTTGTGTGTGTGAGGACAGCACGGGTGTGCAAGGACACATGGGCAAGTGTGATGGGGCTGAGCAAACGAGAATGTGGCCTAGGCAGCAGTAGCCGGGTACACACCTGCTCACACGCAGGAGATGTATGTGCACATTGTGGGTGCCTGTCCTGCACAGGTGCGGGGGTCCTGTCTGCCTCCTCTTCTCCCTCATCCAGGCTCCCATTCTAGCCCTGGACCTCACCTTGGGTGCAAAATGTAAGGGGGCACCCAAATCTCAGTTGTCAAAAGAAATGATGTTTTAATGCAGTATTTTATTTTTTAATATATCTTTATTGATTTTAGAGAGAGGAAGGGAGAGAGAGAAATAGAAACATCAATGATGAGAGAGTCATTGATCAGCTGCCTCCTGCACGGCCACCATTGGGGATGGAGCCTGCAACCTGAGCACGTGCCCTGACCGGGAATCGAACCCCGATCGCCTGGATCCTAGGTCGATGCTCAACCGCTGAGCCACGCCTGGCCGGGCTTAATGCAGTATTTTAAAAAGTTAAAACTATCGCAAAAACGGACAGTGAGCAAATATCAACATTTTAAAAAAAGGACTGGGCTGACGCTGTACTTGCATGACCCTACCTGACTTGCCCTGGCCCTGGTTCCAATCAAACTTTATTTACAAAGACAAGTAGCTGATTGGTTTGCAGGCCCTAGTTCACCAATTGGATTTTTTAAAATATTGCATTAAAATGTTATTTACTGTGATTACTGAGGGGGTTTTTTGCGCTTTCTCAACTTTCACGCCAGAGGCCAGACCCTCACTTTCCTTACCCTAGTCCCAGCCCTGCTTCTGCCCATTCTCCCTTTTCCTCTGGATCCTCAGTGCCCTGCCCAGCAGTTTCCCTCATCTTCTGCACCCTGATGCCCTTTTCTTCCTGCCCACGTGCATGCAGGGAGCCCTCGGGCCACAGCGTCAGCGTTGCACTTCCCCTCCACATCCATCATCCAGCAGTCGAGCCCGTACTTCACGCACCCGACCATCCGCTACCACCACCACCACGGGCAGGACTCGCTGAAGGAGTTTGTGCAGTTTGTGTGCTCAGATGGCTCTGGCCAGGCCACCGGACAGGTGAGTCCAGAGGCCCAGGAGCCCCACCACAGCTCATCTCTGCGTCTGTCCGTCTGTGTCAGGATCACAGGGAGAGGGCCCAAGAGCTGGGAGCCCACCTGGGACTGGAGCAGCAGAGAGCCAGTAGTGCGGACACCTTAGTTTTCTGGTCTGGAATAGGGGGTCTTTGGATCATACCAGGCCTCTCCATCACTGTCCAGAGAGGTGGGGGCAGCAGCTGGGCCCACCTTGCTTGGGCTTCTTGCGCCCTCCTCGGTCTCTGTTCCCCCAGGAGTATACCCATGAGTTGTTCAACCCAGGCCAGGGAGAGCAGTGGGCAGCCTTCAGGCGCTCCACACAAGGTGGGCATTTGCTAAGTGCTGATGTATTTTTGATGGGGTGGCCTCCTCATTCCTTCTTCCCTCCCTCCTGCTCTCCCTTCTTCTGCTTTCCAGATCCTTCCCCCTGGGCCCTTCAAGGGTTTCTCTTGCTGGCTCTGCAGCTCCTTAGCACACTCAGAGCTTTGCCCACCTCTCTGGACAAGTTCTGTTCACTTTTAGGGGCATTCAAGGAAAAGTAGATGTGACCCCCGACAGCTACTGCACTTTCTACAAAGATACCGGTAGAATCTTTGGGAACTGCCAGCCCTTGTCCCAGGACCCTTGGGACTTCTGAAGTGTGGTTCAAAGAGGCCAGGAACCCTGCCTTGCCTGCCTTCTCACCTATAGAGGCAGCTGGGGTTTAGGATCAATGAGACCAACCTGGGGGACCAGTTTGGCCCAGACAGCTAGTTCATCCCCTGGGCATCCTGACGGCTGGGTCCTGACCGTCTCCCTTGACTCGACTGTTAAAGATTAGGATCTCACTTGGCCTAGAAGATTCTCTTCTTGAGGCAGGTGTTTACTCCAAGTAGACCATGGACGGGACACTGCAGACGGGGTAAACAGCTACCCTGGTTAGACAGGGAGGCTAGCTCTGCTGGGAGCAGCCTCTCTGGGTTTCTTCTTGTGGCCTGCTGTGCCCAAGAAAAGAGGGGGTGTCTGCAGTGAGCCTGCTCCAGGGATCCCAGCTTCTGAGAGGAGGCAAGAGACAGCACCATGCTGTGGTGGAGGAGAGAGCCAGAGGCCCAGGCTCTGCAGCTGACTTAGCAGCAGGGGGTGACCTCATCAGGCAGCACTTGCTCCATGGCCACCTCCAGAGCAGAAATTAGCATGCAGATAGTAAACCTGGAGGCCTTGCAAACACACAGGTGGTTGAGCCTCACCTGATTTTGATTCAGCAGGTTTGGGGTAGGCCTGAGAATCTGCATTTCTCCCCAAGTTCCCAGATGATGCTGCTTCTGGTCAGGGGACTACTTTGAGAACTACTGATCCAGAGCTTAGAGGAGTAAATTTCTGACTTTCATGAGAGTTTGAAGTTACAGATCATCTTTACAGAAAAATGTGTGCATACAAAAATTTTACAGAGGATTTACAGAAGAGTTGCCAGGTGCCCCCTAGGTCTTATCCTCGGACCCCAGTGCAAGGCTCTGACTGAGAAGAACTACATCAGTAAAGGCCAAGGCCAAATGGAGACACCACTCAGAGGAGATGCAAAGAACAGAAAGAGGATGCCTCGTTAGCTGTATTTCTGGCAGAGAGAAGAGACCACTAAGCGAATGCAATGGAGAGGTCACAGGGGTCAGTGGGGGGCAGGAGGCCTGGTTCTAGCTCAGCCTCCACTAGCAGTGCTGGAGCAGCCAGGCCCTAGTCTTCATCTGTCACTAGCATGTACTTCTAGGTCTTAACTCATGAGATCTTAAGGTGGTGCAAAGTCACAAGACCTTGAGATTTTAAAGCCTCAGCTTATACCCCAACCAGAGGAGAGACATCCTAGCCTGGTTGGAAGTTACGTCTAGAAACCAAATGTTGTAAATCAGCAGGTTTTGATATCCAGCCATAACAAGCTAGGATTAGCTTTATTGGGTGGAATTAGTGTTTTAAATCTTCCTGGGTGCAGACTGGCTCTGGGGACTAGAAGGAGGTAGAGGCTGCCCTGGGAGCAAGGGCTGCCTCCAAAGCCCCCATGTCCCAGCTTCCCAGGGGACCAGGCTCAGGATGGCTGGGAGAAGAGTAGTGAGGCTGTGATCTGTGGAGTTTCCTGCCCTGATGGAAAAACAAGATAGGAACCAGATAGGACATGGAAAAGAGGGAAGGTAGTTGCTGCACATATCTCAGCATCAACCCTGCAGAGCTGGAAAGCCCTCAAAGCCCTCTGGCCCGTTTCTGGAACTGAAGGGATTGTTTCTGAAATGACACTTGATACAAAGGGTCTCTAGCCTAGGACACAGACAAGCACCAGCAGCCACTGCTTGCTTTTGTTAGGGTCTTCTGAGTGGGCAAGAAGAATCAAGTCAAGGGAACCATTTGGAGGGACAATGTCAGACCTATGCTGGTCTTTAGAGTTGAAGGATGGTGGGCAGAACAGGGAGTTCAGAAGGGCGTGGCCTGCACAAATCATCGGTGGGGCTCTGTGGTTTTAACATGCAGCAGGATGGACTAATTGATTGAACTCAGTCAGTGGGACTTGAGTGCTGCAGGCTTGAGCCACGCAGAGGTGATGTTCTGTGACTCGCTGGGGAGCCTGGGTGGCAGTCTGCTTTAAAGGCTCTAGTGGAGGTCAAGAGCATCTTGGAAGAACAGGGCAGAGAGATATGGATGGTGGTTCATGGAATCTGACTGGTCCCCACATTGGGGACAGTGTTCTGTGAGCAGGCCTTGAAGGGTGTAGGAAAAAGCATTCTGGACAGAGGGTTCTGCAGTGAGCAAGTGTGCAGCCAAACTGCTTAGCCTGTGTCTGGAAGCCCCAGTCAGTTTGCAATGGGAAGTACTTGGGGGGAGGGTATAAGGGCACGAGTGCTGGGAGACCCCACCTGGTCTCTACGTCTCTACCATGGTTGCCTTGAACACCTAACTGGAGAGATCCTATTTTATGTCAGATTCAGTCAGAGTTATGGAAGGTTTCAGGGGACGGGAAAAGTCTGAGCAGCTTTGGATTTGGGGAAGAGAGTTGTTGAGCCTGCTGGAGAAAATCCGTAGGACCCATGGAGTCAGACAGACATGGCTGTGAACTTCAGGCCTTGCCAGTTACAGCCCAGCAACTTTGGATAAAAACCTTGTTTCCCCAACTGTGAAAGGGATAGAATAGAGCTTCCCTTGCAGCAGCATTTCCCACCTGCAGCATTGATAACATTTGGATTGATAAGCCTTTGTCCTGGGCATTGTAGGGTGTTAAGCAGCATCCCCTGCCTCCACTCACTAGCTGCCAGTAGCATCTCCCAGATGTATGCTAACCAAAATGCCTGCAGACATGACCAGTGCCCCCTGGGGAGCAGAATTGCCCCCAAGCAAGAACTGCTGCTTTACAGGTTCCTTGGCGGATTGAACACAACATGAGTAAAGTGCCTGGTACAGAGCTGGGCACCAAGAGCACTGAGCTGATGAGCACACTGTCAGTGTAGGGGAGACCCCTTGCGTCTCATTTTCATAGTCCAGGCAAAACCACTGATGATAGAAGGATGGGCTATCTGGAGACATCAGTGGGGTGGGCTCCGCAGGGGTTGCCTACCATCAGGAGGAGCACAGAAACTTCCCAAGTTTTCCAACCTGGCTGGGAGGACAGAGCTTTGCCCCATGAGAGAGAGGCCAGTTTAGGATGAAGAGTTCTGGCCCAGCTCCCCTGAGCTCAGGCTGCTGGTGGTCCTCAGGGATACTGCCCAGAGCAGGGGGAAATACGTGCCCAGAGCTCCAGAGAGGTCTCTCCAGGGAAGCTGTACCTGCGAGAGGCTGGGACCTTTGCCTTCCCTGTGGTGCCTAAGTCCCCAGAAGCCCAAAGGCTGGTGCACACAAGGCCATGCACAGGAGTTTGAGGCAAAAGAGGGAATAAAGGACAAGTAGCGGATCTGGTGACCTGGCATCCTGGCTTCTGAGGGCATTGTACAAGGAAGTCAGCTCGAAGAACCTCATGGGAACTGGAGTGGCGGCAATGGATTTTCCTTCCAAGCTCTTCTATAGCAAGTGGACCAGCTCCCCACTGTCCTCAGGCTGCTGGAACTGAGGGCAAGCCCCTCATTGCCCAGTGCCCTCCCACCAGGCCAAGAATGTGGGGTGGAGGATGGCAGTCCTCAGTTGGGTCAACTGGCCCCACTCAAGGGACCCACCAAGGGGTCTCGCGTGTATTGTGGGAGGACACGGGAGGGAGCAAGCTGGTGCATCTTTCCTGTCATAGGAGAAGGACTTCAGGAGCGTGAGAATTCTAGGTGCAGCTGCTCTGTGACTAGGTGGCATGTTTTGGTACCTAAAACACGTTCCCTAAGAAATAACAAACCACCCGTCGGACACCCCCTTCTTCTTCCCACAACTTCAAAAGAGGACCACACACAAAAAAGAGAGAGAAACACCTGAGAGACCAAATCGAGGCCTCCCACCCTCACCCACCCTGTGCCCTGGAGGAGAGGACCCTATTCTGCACCATCTGCAGAGCGAGCTGGCGTGGCCGCGCAGGGGAGCGTGTCTGTGTGTGATGTGCCTTCATGCGTCACTCTATTTATGTTGTTCGCAGCCCAACGGTAGCGGCCAGGGCAAAGTCCCGGGGTCATTTTTGCTACCGCCGCCGCCTCCAGTGGCCAGACCTGTGCCCCTTCCTATGCCTGATTCCAAATCCACCAGCACTGCCCCAGACGGCGCCGCCTTGACTCCTCCATCACCTTGTAAGTGGACGATGAAACGGAAACCACAACGCCCAGTGTCCCCGACCCATCCAAACAGTCTCCACTGCAAAAAGAAAAGCCCCCCCCCATGCCCTGCCCATCACCAAATCCTCCCCAGCCCAGAGAGCCATGGAGCGTCCTGCCCAGATGAAAGCAAAGCTGAGCTCCCCAACCATGGCCACCCAGGCCTCAGTCGCACCAGCCAGCACACCACTAGCCCCCCTGCCGCCCGCTGCTCCCAGCCCTGGCCCCTGGCCCAGGCCCCTGGGGGGCGGGAGGGGGAGCACAGTGAGGCGCAGGCCGGGGTGCTGGCCAGGGTGGGAAGGGACAGGGAGGCGCAGCCATGCCATCTTCATGCCTGATTGCTGTATTTTTCGTTTTTCGTTTTGTTTTTTGATTTTTTTGTTGTTTTGTCGTGCCCCCCACACCAAGAAAATTAAATGTGACCACAAGGTGACGCCACCACCATCCCCTTTTTGCCTTGCCCCCCTCCCCTCCATTCAGGCCTCTAAAGGTGCAGCAGGCCAGCCCCTGAACCCTCCCTTCAGTCTCACATTTGGTTTCTCGTTGTTCCTCTTTTTTTTCCCCTCTCCCATCCCTCAATTCCTTCCCCAGGTTGGATATTCTAAGGACAAGGGAGGGCTCTGGAACTTGGCTTACTTCATCTTTCTCTCTCTCTCTTTCTCTTTTTTAACCAATGACAGCTTTTGTCCAAGGGAAGAGAAAAATTTGAGTTGGGAGGCCCAAGGTAGACCCGACGTGAGGGACAGGAGAGGCGGAGGGTGGGCAGCGTGCCGTCTTCAAGCAGGGCGTGGGCAGCGCTTTGGGCGCTCTGGGGGCTGGCAGGCCGCAGGCCAGGACTTTCAGGGCAGTGGTGGGAGGGTGGCCCATCTCACCACTTTTCTCCGTCTTGAGCTCTCTGTCTCACCTTCTCTCTCATGGTTTGAGTTCTCTTCCCCTCTCCATCCTTATCATGCCATCTTCCCATCTGCATTCTCCATAAGATATCGTCATGGTCATGGTCATTGGAGGTGGGCAGGGTGGGAGAGGGGACCAGGCTACAGGGTGGCATTTCTGGACAGAAGCTGGTGAGCATGGGGTCCCTGGAGTGTATCTGGTACAGGGCTGGGGGTGGGGGGCTCCCAGGCAGCCTGTGACCCTCCTTATCCCCTCTGGGGTTGTCTGTCCTGGGGGAGCAAGGCCCATTCCCTCCCCTTGGAGCTTGCCATGCTCCTCCTGAGAAGAGCTCAGGGGTGTTTGGCTCATTTTCCCTTCAGACCTCAGAACAGTTGCCCCTGGGCACCCAAGCCCTGGGGCTCTGCCAGGCCCTCCAGCTTCCTCCTCCTCTGTGCCTTGGCCTATCTCAGGCTCTGGGGAACCACAGGACCATCGGACCTGGCTAATCCCTCAGAGGAAGAGAATGCCTGCCAGGCCTGAGCTTTGTCACCCCTGGGCCCTAGCTGGCAGCCAACTCCTACACCCCTCTGACCCCATCCCATCTGGCCCAGCCCTCCCCTGGGCCCCTTCAGGTTCCCCACACCATGGGCCCAGTCCTTGGGACTGTCCAGGGTAGTAAGTGGTACAGCATCCAACCAGCCACCATGGTTGGAGAGGTGGCCCAACTGAGACAGCCTTCCCCAAGCAGGGTGGGGCCAGTCCACCAGAGTCCCACCCTTCCACCTTTCCAGACCTGAGAGGGCCAGTGCGAAAGCAAGGTCACCCCCCCTCAGGCTCTTTGAGAGGAGAGCTATCCCCAGCCCTGCCCAGTGCCTGATTAGGGGACAGTACTGGGTCTGTGGGACCTCAGCTGAAGCCTCCAGGGCCCCTCCCTAACCCCTGGCCGGGAAAGAGGTCGCCTGGCTCAGGCAGAGTGCTGGGGGTGGGGGACAGTGTGTGTTCCTGGTGAGAGGATGTCCTTCCCATTGCCAGCCTAAACCTGGACAGCATGGTCTAACCCATTGTCTCCCTCTCTCAGCAGCCCAGAAAGGCAGTGCCCAGGTGGGCGCCAAGGCCTCATGTGTTTTTTTCCCTTTCTTTCCTGCTCCCCACAGCATTCACAACGACAGGCGCCTCCTCTGCCAACCGGTTTGTCAGCATCGGACCCCGGGACGGCAACTTTCTGAACATCCCACAGCAGTCTCAGGTAGGAGTGTGAAAGCAAGCACAGGGGGAACAGGCAGGGGTGGGGGCATCTTGTTGTCAGGAAGAGGCGAGGTCTTGGAGTTAATCTGGGAGAAGGGGTTGGGGCAGGGCTGAAGGACCTACGCTTTTGCATGCCCAGCTGAGCCTGCCTCCCCAGGCAGCTCCCAGGCCCTTGGCTAACCAGCTAATTGGATAATTAGCTTCGACAACCTCGGCCCTGGGGAAGGTGGCCAAGGACCCAAGACTAGAGGCACTCTGGGCCAGGCCTGATAGAAACAAAGACAGAAGCTGGAGGTCCAGTCAGGAGTAGGACAGCATCTGCCTTGATCTCCTCCTGCTCTGCTGGAAGCCCTGGTCCCCAGCCCTCCCCTCTTCCCTGGCTTTGGTGGGCTGAGGAGGGACAGAGTCGGCCTGATGGGCCATGTGCCCAGAGACTCTGGCACCAAGGGCAGGACAGGTCCCATTTCCACCCTGGAGGATCCTCCCCAAACTCCCCTTGAATCCTGTTAGAAGGGCGGCCAAGCTTCTGGAGCCCCCTGTCCTGCTCCCATCTGCCCCCAGTTCTCACAGGGAAACACCCAAGTACCCCCAACCCTCCTGCTGGACACCCCAGACACTGCTTTGCACAGGCATATATATACTCTCACATGTTGTTCCCCCTTTCCCGTGCCTGTCCCCAAGATGCTGGGAATAGTCTCAAGAGCCCAGGGTCCTTGGGGCACAGAGAGCACCCTCCTCAGGAGCAGGGCAGAGGCAGTTTTTATAGTGTGGGACGTTTTACAAAAACACCATCCTGTGAGCCCAGGGCCTTGAAGGCTTCAGCCCTGGGGAAGTCCACCTCAGCCCAGAGCCCTGGCCTCCTCTCAGCTCCTGCTCCCTCTCTGCTCTGAGGCTTGAGTCCAGAGAAAGTTGGTGGATAGAAGTTTTGTATGTGTGGTTTGAGGTTTTGTTTTTTCCCTTTTCCTTTCCCTCCCTCGAAAAAAAACACACACCAAAAACTTTGTCAAACTGCAAACTTCAGAGCTCCCTAGTGGCAAGGAGGGGAGGGGAGGGGAACTTCAGCCCCCTCCAGCTTCCCACCCCCTTTCCCCAGAGTCACGTCTGACCTGTCTGGTTTCCAAGAGCAACCAGACATGATGTAACACCCAGATGAACTTGAACTTGGGGGTGTTGAGAAGAAAAACAATGGCTCGGAGCAGGGGCTGGAGCCAGCCCCCTCCGCTCTGTGCCAGGGAGCCCGGGAGAGCCCTGCTGGCAGAGGGCGGGAGGGGGTGCCAGAGGAAGGGACCTCTGGCGGGCCTCCCCTTCCAGCTCTGGGCTGGCACCAGGCTGCAGGGCTCTATCGCTCCCGCCCGCCCTCCCTCCTGCCGCCAGCCGGCTGCCTGTAGCTCTGAGTGTTCCCCTGCTTGCTTTCGTGCTTTCTTGCTCTCTGGGACCACAGCCTCCAGCCCTCCCTGCTCACCCCATTTCCGCCTCCATGGGCTTTCTCTTCTGCACTTTCTCTGCTCACTTTGCTTGGATGATGGGGCCAAGTCAGAGTATGAGGCAAGTTTGGGAAACAGTTTTCCTCCCAGTTGTTCCTGAAAGGGGCCTAGGCCTTGGCAGGGAGCAGGCAGGTGTGCGCAGGCGGTGGTGGGAGCACCAGAGCTGGACAAGCCTTGCCAGGAGCCCTTGGGCCTGGGGGCAGGCGGCGGCTGCAGAGGGTGGGCGCCAGGGGTACAGTGGGGGTCGGTTTCCACAGTAACCAGTGACTTTAGCTGATCTCTGGAGCACCAGATGGAGAGAGAACAATAGAATGAGGAAAGAAAAGAGAATTTTAGCAATTTTGTCATTCCCTGGGCAGCGCTTTTTACTTAGTTTTAATCAATTTTGGACCTGGCTTGGGAAGCAGGGAGGGGTGAGCAGAAAAGCCACTCTGTGCTTGGCAGCAGATCCCTGTTCCTGGGACCGGCGGGGAGGTGCCGGGTCCCTCTTGGAGCTGCCTTTGTCCCTAACTCCAGGCCTGGAACTGGAGTCTTCCTCCTCTGAGGGAGTCCCCCAAATCTGAGCATTGGTGGTTGTCCCCTGCTGTGCAGCTCAGGAGACCCTAAAGGGGCCAGCCTAGAGCCTTGGCTTGGTCTCCCAAGGGCAGAGAGACCAAGTAGGCCTTCTATGTCCAAGTTGTCCCCAGAACCCCCTTTCCCTCACAGGGAGGGGGAAGGGCAGGCTCACATCTAGGGCCATGGTGTAGGGTTCCAGTGCAGCTTCTCTTTGGGAAGAGGGTCCCAGAGAGCATCAAGACTGAGTAGGGGGCGGCTTACCCAGTCAGTTTCCTCCAAAGACCAGAACAGGAAGCCCAGGAGCTGGCTGCTGAGGATGCTAGGGATGCTTCTGGCCTGGGTTTCCCCCACGACTTGCCACCCCCCTCCCCATGAGCTTCCATTCAGTTGAAGGGACTCTGGGCAGGTCTCTGTGTGTGTTGTCCAGCATGTGGCAGGAAGTTTAGCATCTCTGCCCACCCAGTAAATGCCAGTAGCATCCCAGCCACTGTGACAGCCCCAACCCCTACATTTCCAAATGCCCTCCAGCTGTGCTATCCAGTGAGATAACCACTGGCCATGTGTGGCTGTTTAAATTAAATAGAGAAAAATTTAGTTCTTCCGTTACACTAGCCACATTTCAAGTGCTTAGAAGTCACGTGTGGCTACTGTGATGGATAGTGCAAATAGAGAACATTTCCATTGTCTCAGAAAGTTCTAGATGATCTCTCAGGCCTTTTCTAACCGTAAAACTCCATGTCTCCATCTCACAGTAGACGACAGCCTGCAATCCCAAACCAGAGCCTGGGGGCAGGTCTTGCCTGCAGGCATAATCTGTGTGACCAAAACAAGTGTTTTAAATATTGGAAATTTTCATGTGAAATTGTCTGGATTTTTGTCTTCTTTTGAAAAGCTGGCTAATGTAGCCACCCCAGGTCTTCACTGTGACATTGGCAGCCCTAGGCAGGATGAGCACATCACATGTAGCAGGAGCATCAACTCTGAACTGCCCCTTGCATTTGAGTCCTAGCACAGCCATGAGCTGTGTGGCTTTGAACAGGTCAACCACCCTCTCCTCACCTGGCTTCTGTGTGGGGCTGGGGCAAGGGTAGAATGAGTCAGGTCCCGCTTTGTGCTCTGTGGTTAGTTCTACTTGGCCCCTGAAGATCCAAGTCTGTGACCCAGAGCCTGGGAGAGGCCCTGAGATGCATTTTCAGGGACCCCCACCAGGCATACCTAGGCGCTGTAGACCATAGAGGAAAATGCCCCCACCCTACCCCTTGGCCATGAGGTGGGGCCAGAGCCTTCGCTGAAGGGCATTGCTAGGTAGCCCATGATGGGGGGGGGGGGGGGAAGAGGTGTCCACCCTGGGTGTGTTTTGTGCTGAGTGGCCACCAATGCCTGTTTGTGGGAAGGCGGCGCCCCCTGCTGGCGACCTAAGAGAAGGGATATCTGCTCTAAGGAGCCTGAGGTCCTTCCCTAGCACTATTGCCTTAGGGCAACAATTTTCTGTTTGTTATTTTTGTTGTTGTTTTAATTGTCACCTGAGGATATGTTTTTATTGATTTGGGGGGGAGAGAGAGACATGGATTGGTTGCCTCCCTATGCACCCCACAACCTGGGCATGTGCCCTGACTAGGAATCAAACCCTGGATTTTTCTGTGTATGGGACAGTGCTCCAGCCAACTGAGCCACACTGCCAGGGGTAGGCAGTGATTTTCAACTTTTTTCATCTCATGGCACACATAAACTAATGACTAAAATTCTCCAGCACACCAAAACCTATTTTTTGCCAATCTGAGAAGGAAAAAAAAGGCATAATTTTGATTCATTCACACTGGATGGCTATTGTGTTGGCTGTTGTCATTTTTAAAATTTGACGATCTAAGGGAAAAGAGGTCAGTGCCCCTGACTAAATAGTCAGGTATTGTATATTTTAAAATTCCTACAACACACCAGTTGCTGTAAGGGTAGAGTACTGCCGTAAGGGTAGAGAATTGGGGGGGGGGGGGCGTGTGTCTACCAGGTCCTTCCCCCAGGACTACCACTGCTAGGGACTGAAGCCATGTGGTGTCTCCCTCTCACCAGCCTTTCAGCCTGTGGGACCTTGGCTGGGGTGTACAGATGGGAATTTTTGCTTTTAGTCTAAAGAGACAGAAAGAAAACTCAGCAAGAAGCTGGGCCACCCCCACCCCACTCCCCAAACCCCTCTGGGGACAAAAGCTCCAGCCTGGCATCCTCTCCACCCTCCAGGGCCCACACAAAAACCTAAACAATTGGAAACATGGCCAGATCCCAGGTCCGTGCTTGTATCTGTGCCAGCCACGGGGGTCCTACCCGCTGGGCACAGTGCCCACGGGAAGGCCAGCTGGACTAGCACTGGGGGGCAGGGTCTCTTGGGGGACAGGATTCCCATAGGAGGGACCAACAGAATGGGATGTACCTTTGCATGGAGTGTTGGTGTCCCTGGCTCTGCTGGAGCTGGACCCTCCAGGGGCCTCGGACACCACCTGCAGTCACAGGGCCAGGTGGAAGTGAGAAGGGCCCTACCCCTGCTGCTCTCAATATCGCCTCTTTTTTGTCCCACTTCAGTCCTGGTTCCTCTGATAAGATCGACAAAAGAAATGACAAAATGAAAAGAAGAGGTTCCTCAAACGGGGGGAGAAGAAATTTTGAGACGTGGAAAAAAATCCCCCAGCCCAGCCCAGCCCCACCGAAAAGCAAAAATTAGACGTCGTCAGCCACTCAGCCCTTCTCTCCTCCAGCCCAGGGACCCCTGCAGGCCCCCGAAGCAGCCCAGTTTTCTGAGAGCCCTCGGAAGAGGTCTCGGCGGAGCTGTGCACCAGCAGCCAAGCAGAAAGAAACATGCAAAACGGACTCTGCCAAGCAGAGGACAGAAAGAAAGAAAGGATGCAGCAGAACTTCCTTCCTCCCCCATCCCATCTTGGCCTTCTGGGGAAGGAACTAAATCCCCAAACAAATCAACCAGCACCGTTCTGAAGGGGCCTGTCCCCCACCCTTGCCCTTCCTGGGGGCACCCCACCCTTGGCTGGAGCTTCACTATGGAGCTCAGAGGACTAGCTTTTAAAGATGAGGGGTGCAGATCTAGAGGGCACTTCCCTCCAGGCCCCACCCAGACCTCCCTCACTGCCTGTTCTGGATAGGGTGAGGCAGGGAGGCCTCTGAGTCCCCTGCCCCACCCTTGGGCTAGAAGCCCCCCAGCCCCTGTGGACAGGGGGTATCCCCTGGAGCTAGTTTCAAGCTCCCAGAATGGAGGGTGTTCCGCTACCCCACCCTGGGCCGCAGGGGTAGTTCCTGGGACCCCAGATCCCCTCTGTACAGTAAAAAGTCAGAATGCTCTCAAGTTCGGGTCCCAGCATGGGACAGGCCCCCTCTTCTCTCTCTTCACAGGCAGGCCAGGAAGGTTGCCCTTCTGCTATGGCCCAAGTGAGGGGAGACAGGCTCCAGGTCGCCCCCACACCCCAGCCCGCATGCAGGTGCCCTTGTGCCACCCCATCGGTCCCTGCCCCTGCCCCTCACACCCTGCTGAGGCCCGGCTGGAGAGTGGAGCAGAAAGGGGACCCGGAGCCAAGCGAGAAGGAAGGGCAGCCACTGTTGCCCTCGCCTAAGCTGCCACCTGCGCTAGGTAGGCGTCCTGCTGGCCCACTTTCAGTTCCTTTGGAGGGTGTTGGGTGTCGTCCTTTTTTAAAAGTGTTTTGGAGCTTTCTCTGCCCCTCCTCACTTTCCCCACAACCTCACCCCCTGTGGCCACTTCTCTCTGGATTTCAGCTGTAATGTCTTTACTCTTTATTTCGGGGTGGGGCATTCATTGTTCGGGTCTTCTGTTGCAATTGGTAACTCCTCCAGTTAAGCAACTTGGGAACAATTTGGTAACACACCACAGGAAGTAGCTCCCCCCCCACTGAAGTCCCCTCTTCCCCCAAGGGAAGGTCGGGGCCTGTGCAGGGGGTCTTCAGAAGCCCCCCTGGGAGGGAGGGGAGCAGGAGCACGCCCAGCCCGGATCCAGGGTGTGACTTGGCCCCTCTGGCTTGTCTTTCTGTGCCTTACTCCCTCCTCCCTGCATTTCCCCTCCTTGGACCCTTTCTAAGTCCTTGTGCCTCTCTCTCTCTCTTTCTTAACTGTATGAAAACACAAAGCACAGGTCAGGATCCTCCGAAAGTCAATCAACCCAACATTGCACCGCAGGGGTGGGTTATGGGTTTTATTTATTGTGAATCTAGTGTTGTGAGGCTGCTGCAGAGCAGGCTGAGGGGAGGAAAGAGGGGAAGGAGCTTGCTCCGAAGAGAAAGAGGGCCCTCACCCGGGGCTGTAGGGGCCAGCGGGTGACCTCCCCAGCTGGGAGCCACAGGTAGCTAGTCCTTGGGGTACCTTTTGTTGGAAGTTGAGCGAAGGCCCTCCCCATCCACTTGCCCAGGGAAGGACCAGGACTGAGAAGCAGGGGACGGGATCCCGCGGGAGCCTGGGGGCGGGGGTCGTGGGGAGTAGGGCGGGGGTGGGGGGCCGGGTGGGCCGGGCGTGACGCGCGGTCAAAGTGCAATGATTTTTCAGTTTGGTTGGCTAAACAGGGTCAGAGCTGAGAGGGGAGCGGAAGGGACCCCCCTGCCCCTCCGCACATGCCCTTTCCCTCGAAGACAATCGGGGCCGTGGGCGCGGCGGGAGCCGGGATCTGCGGGGCGCCCGCCCTGTCGAGGTCGGAAGCTGCAGGCCAGCTGGGCCGGGACGGAGCACGCCCCGGAGGGACTGCCGGGGCAGGCAGGGGGTTGGGGGTCGCTCCGTTCCCTAGTGTCGCTGTGTGGGGCAGGCGAGAGGCGACGAGGGCCACAGGAGATGCGGGGACGTGTTAGAAGAGAAAAACAAACAAAAATAACAAAAAATATATATGGGGGAAATGAACTTTTTTTTTTCATTGAACCAAGTGCAATGCATCAGAGAGTTTTCCTATCTTTGTATGTTAAGAGATTGTTAAGAAAAATTCTATTTTTGTTGTAATGTCCTCGCGGCTCTGGGGACGCTAAAAGAACCGGGCCTGCCCCGCCCTTTGCGGGGATAATGAAAGCTGAGTGTTTTTTCCTTTTTTTTTTTTTTTTTGTTCGTTTCAGGTTTTTTTTTTTGGTTTTTTTTTTTAAGTCGTTTTCCTGCGTTGACAAGGATGATCTGGGGTTTTTATTTGTTTCGTCGTTCGTTCTTGGTTTCGGTGGGAGGGCTGAAGGAAACGTTCACATTTTAGGAGTAAAAAAAACCACCTGAACATTTTTAAAAAATCAACACAAGATCTAAAAGGAAAAGGACGAGAGAAAAATACTTTTAAGATAATTCAACATAAAACCCTGGTGCTTCTTACATTATAAAGTACGTTTTTAAAGACCCACAAACTATTATACATAAGTTTATGATCAATTAAATATCCTGCACTTGTTAGGAACACGCATATCCCTTCTTTGTTGAGTTTAACGGAACGGGACAGCGGCGTGCGCCCAGCGGCGGGGCTGCTCTGGCCACGGGTCTCCCCGGGCGCCCCCTCCCCGGGCCCAGAGCCTCCCTCCTCGCCCCATCACGGTCCAGGCACAGGGGCGCGGCGGGGGTCCCCAGTCCCTCCCCCGCAGAGGTCAATGCCAACGAACAAATGTCCCCTTCCCTCTCTCTCCGCCCTGAGCGCCCTTCTTTGAGCCAGACGCCAACTTGACCCTCACCAGCATTATCAGGAGTGCGCTCAGCAAGTTGGTAGTTTCTCCCCCGCCCTTCCCCAGCGCCCCGATTGAACATCTTTCTTCCCACCCCACCCCGCCCCACCCGAACCCCGTCACCTTCCGGGGAGCACGGGAAAGGCTCCACGCTCCAGGACAGGGCCAGCCAAGCTGACAGGTCGATTCGCCCAGGCCTGCGCACGCACGCACGCACGCGGCCCCACACACAGCCCAGCCCACCCCACCCCTCAACCAGCCCTGTCGACTGCCTTACACACCCGCCCCCGCGCTGGCCGGCCGACCTAGTGCCTTGTTCTCACCCCCGTGCTGGCGGAGCGGACGCCGCGCTCTGGGTCCCAGAGGGGCCGGGTGGCTCAGACGACCCACCACTTACCCACCCCTACCGTCTTGAACGGATACCCCCCCCCCACACACACACACACACGAGAAAAAATAAAGGAGCAATAAAGTCACGAGAACTTTTGTCCCCCAATCGAGAGCCCGAGGGGCAGCCCAGCCCCGCCTCTGCTCCCCACACCCACCCACCCACCCTCGGGGCGCCCCCTCCCCCCGCAAACCAGCCTGGGCCAGCCCCGCTTCGGCCCCTCCCGGGAGATCCGTGCGCCCGACCAGCACCAGCATCGCGGACCGCAATGGCCGCCCGTCCCGTCAAACAAGTTTCTTCTTAGGCTAAGAAACGCAGTATATACGAGTATCTCTATATATAGTACTAATGGATTTGGTGTGCTTCCCCTTAGCGTCCCCTGTCCCCCATCTACTCCTTCAGCCTGGTCTCCCCCTTTCTGCCCTCCACCCCGTCTCTGCACTGAGATACATAAGAAACAAGGGTAGTTTACTGTCTGTTTTGTTTTCTGGGTTTTCAGTGTCCTAGCGGAATGCAAGTAGGCAGCCAGCCCGTCTGTCCCCTCTCCACCCTGCCCCTCCCTGCCCCCGTCACTGCGCTTCTGTTATACCATCTTTGCCTGACTCTCTCCGGCTTCTCCATTGAATGGCTAATGTGTATGTGAAATAAAGAAATAAAGAAAAACAAAAGCAAGAGCGCCTGAGCCTTCGCTAACGCGATCGATCGTGCGGGGCCCGGTCGGGTTAGATGGGGTGGGGCCCCGCGTGGACTCTCCACCTCCGCGCACCATCACCAGGCGCGCTGCCGACTCCGTCGCGGCGTTTGTATCCCTGTTTCCCGGAGGGGGCGCCGGCGAGAAGAAGCCTCCCCAGACCCTCCCCACCTCTCGGTGAGCTCCCAGCCCGCAAAAAAGAGGCACTACTTGGGTCCGATGACCGCTCTGCCATGTTGATGTTCCTGGACCTCGCCTCCGAGAGGAGGATGTGGGCAAGGCCACTTCCAGCGGGCGGTGGGTGATAAGAGGGTCTGCAGGGTCCCTGGGGGCGATGGTCGCCGTTCTAGATCCCCTGCCCTTTCCCCTGAAGGGTACGTCCTCATTGGCCCCCCTAAGGGGGACTTAGCTCCCGAGTAAGCAAGCGCAGTGCGTGATCCGCCCCTTCCTCCACGGCCCAGAGCTGAGTTCCCAGTGCCCTTCGACTCAGAGGCGATGGAGGTCACCGCACCTCTGGGCTCACAGCGGCTTGTTCCATCTTGATGGGACGCGCCGCCCCGCCGGTGCTGCTGTTGGGGCAGGCCGGGGTTGCGGACTGCAGGCGCGCCACCGCCTCAGCCCGGTGGCAGGGCCCACGGCGGGGGCCATCGTCCAGGCCTCCGTGCGCCAGCCGTTTGCGCGGCCCGGGCGGGGCGGGGCCTGCTGCCAGAGCGGCTGCCTGGTCTCGCAGCAGCCGCACCAAAAAGCCGATGTACTTCATGGCGAGGCGGAGCACCTCATTCTTGCTCAGCTTCCGGTCAGGGGGGTGCGTGGGCAGCAGCTTCCTGAGCTCAGCAAAGGCGCCGTTCACGTTCTGCTGCCGCCAGCGCTCACGACTGTTGGTGAACACACGCCGGGCCACCTTCTGGGGCTGTTGCCCTGCAGATAGGAGGGGAGGGTTTGGCACCGAGGGGTGACCCCGCCTGTCCTCACTTCAGGCACCCAGCACTCTGGTGGGGACTTCCACAAAGGTGGTGAGCTGGGGCTTTCTGCACCCAAGGGATCCACGTTTGGGATCCACGTGTGGCTCCCGATAGTTAGCAGCCCTGCCCCTTCCCCTCCTGCCGTCTAGACAAGGATAAACCAGGCTGCAGATAACTGGGGCCTCTTTGCCTCTGACTGTCTGCACCTTTTATGTCAGTGGCTGAGATTCCCTAGAGAAATGTTACCTTGTGGCTGCCAGTCTGGGGGGCTGTCCCTATGGTCCTCATTCTGAGTGTTCCCCTGTGTGTACCAGGGGTGCTCGTGGGTCTGAGAGGTACTCTTGTTGTGATTATGGTCCTGTCCGTGTCTTAGGTGGCTGTGTGACTTGTGGTCTGTCCAAATGGCTGTGGTCGTGTGTGATCCTTGCCATGTGGCTGTGTCATGCATGGCTGCGGTTGTATGGCTGACTCTTGTGTGGCCATGGTCCTGTGGCTGTGCTTGTCTAGCTGCCTCCTGTGTGGTTGTGGTCCCATGGCTGTCTCTTGCATGATGGTTGTCATGTGGCTGCTTCCTGGGTGGCTGTGCATTCTAGTGGAGCTGTCATTTTGTGGCCCCTGTACCATGCTGTGTTTGCCAGGACTCTGTGGCTTGGGTGACTGGTTGTGTGGGACTGGCTATGGGACTGTGGTTTTGCACATGGGTGTAACTTGAGTACTGAACCCGTGTGGGCTGTTCTGTGCATGTCTGTGTGCACTGGCAGCACCTCTCCCTTTGTAAAGATACAGGACAGACGTGGACCCCATGCAGACACAAACCCATACTCACCCTCAGCCAGCTCTAGCTCACAGTGGCTTGGTCTCCGTTTCAGCCGGCTGCTAGGGAAGATGCTAAAAGGTCCTGCCGGCCCAATGTAGAGGCTGTAAGGGTTCATGGGTCACTAATGCCTTGTGGGCAAGGACCCTGACCCCGGATTGCCCCCAGGCCCAGCCCCCCACTGACCTGTTGAGGAAGGGGTGAGGATGGTAATGCAGGGCCAGAGGGGTTGGGGCACTTCCCAGGGCGGAGAACTGCAGCAGAGGGGGCCGCAGGGCACTCAGCTCTGTGGTGGCCACGGCTGCCCCTGGGGGCCTAGTGTGGCCCAGGCTGATCACTGGGACACCAGGGGGCAGCCTGGGGGATGAGGCATCTCGGTGGCCCACCTCCTCTGCCTTTGGGGGCCCAGGTGAGCCAGGCTTGGGGAGCAGTGCAGGAGCTGGGCTGGGGGCACACACCATCTCAGCCTTCTCAGTCATGGTGGGGGCCACCTCTGCCTGGGCCTGGGGTGGGCACATGGACCCGAGGGGGTGCTCACCTATGGAAGGAAAGGAAGCCAGTGGGGAAGAGGGATCAGATGCTCTTAGCCCAACAGAACCCTCAAATGGAAGGAATAGTGGGGAGGCAGTTCAGGGGGCAAAGGCAAGGGGGGGGGCAGAAACTGCCAGAACATGGGAGTTCCAGAATCCTTCCTCCAGAATCCCCTCTCACCTGGAGTCCAGAGGGGAGGGCGGCAAAGCAGGGAACCCATGATGGACCCTGAGAACCTTAGATCTGATCCTGACACCCTCCATTGACACTGTGTGTCCTTGGAATCCCTACATGATTGACTCAAACCCTTCACTGACATCCCCCCTCTTGCCCAAGCCCACCCTGTGGTCCTCATCTAGGACCCTGAGGCTCTTCTGATATCCTCCGTCAGACCCTGAAAGTCCTCCATAACTGCTCGTGACCCCCCCCCACACACACACACACTGAAAATGTCCTCTTACCAATCCTGTGACCCTACTGCTGACACTATGACCCCAAATGCTGGCACTGCCATATACATATAGTCATGCCCTCAATCCTC
The DNA here is from genome assembly GCF_964146895.1 of Miniopterus schreibersii. NCBI lineage: Eukaryota > Metazoa > Chordata > Mammalia > Chiroptera > Miniopteridae > Miniopterus > Miniopterus schreibersii. The sequence continues at coordinate 71,570,293 of NC_138105.1, read as the reverse complement.
CTTCTGGCCCTGGTGACACCCCCACCCACCCCACCCATCAGCATCCACCCCTCTGCACCCTGTTTAGATGTCCCTGTTCACTCTTGGCCCCATGGCCTGAAGTTTCCCAGCAACACTGGGGACACCTGGTCCCTCTCTACCCTGCCTTCCCTAGCTGGTTCCTGCTGAAGCTGGCCTGGCCTCTTACTTAGTTGGTTCCTGCAGATGAATGAATGAAGGAAGGATCGAATGAATGAATGCAGGTGGGTCAGGGATTCCCCCACATTCAGGCAGCTCCATTCTTACCCCAGCACTGGTCCTGCTGCCTGCTGAGTGCCCTGGCTCTGTCAGTCAGGGCCAGGATATGGTTCTAGCTTCAGGCCAGGCTCCCTGGCCCTGCTCCCTCCAGCCTCTCCACTCTGTTTCCCAGGCAGCTGGCCACTCTGTCTGGACTTCACCTCTTCCTGGGCTCCCAAGGGCCTTGGAGCCTTGGTGGTGGCAGCAGCGTGGGTCCCTCGAGGAAAAATGAGCGGCTCAGGGGCTGGCCCGCCCTCTCTCCACCCCCGGTAGCTGGTTTCCTCCCTCTTACCCCTGGCGCAGTGGCTGGAGGATGCTGGGCCAGAGCAGATAAGGGCCTGGCCGCCTGGCTGAGACTGATAAGGAGCCAGGCTGACCCCAGAGGAAACCAGCAGGCGGGGATCTCCAAGATCGGCCTCTTGCCCCGCCCCGGGCTGGTGGGCAGGACTGGTGGTGACCCCCTCAGGGCTTCACCTTCAGTCTTCTCGGTCACTGGAGGGACCTGGTCCTCCTAGAACCCAGTTCCAAGGCACAGCTGCAAGTGAGGTGCCTGGATACACACAGAGCAGAAACTGAGGCAGGAAAGCAGTGGCCTCCTATGTTGCTTGGGTCTGGCCTGTGTCTTTGAACACCCCCAGCTGTGTCCGTGCTGATGGGGGTGGAGAACCCTTTCCGGCCCTGCTAGGGCTCGTGACTGGGGGCCCCCTCCTTCTTCTCTCCTCCTCCTGCCTCGTTCCTCTTTTTACAGAGCCTTTCTGCCACCCCCACCCCGGAGTGGGGCGCCTGCAGAAGGACAGCTCTGACAGTCTGATCTTGGGTGTCCAGCCTCGGTAGTTGTCCTTGTCCCCACTGTACTATCCACACCACCTTTCCAGGCCCAGGAGGGTGACAGGAAGGACTATAGCTGGGGGAAGTTTCCTATGTTGCCAAGGCTGCTAGAACCTTCCAGTGGGTGCCCTAGCATGTCCCCACAATCCTGGTCCTCTAGGTCATAGGATCACATAACCCCACTGGGTGGTCCCCGGCCCTCATCCCACAGCTAGGCCACTTCAGGGTGAATGGTGATAAAGAGGTATTGGGTGAATGTCCTGGGTGCTGGTGAAACTCAAGACCCAGATGGAGCCTCATGAAGGGAGGGGCCCTGGGTACAGCTAGGTAACAATGACAAGACTATTTCTGATGCCCAGCACCCTCTCGCCTGGGTCAGTCCTGCTTTGCCCCATGTCTATCTAGGTGACTGCATGAGCCCCCAGGCAGGCTCTCAGCTGTCACCAGCACCAACACTACCACCACTCTCCCAGGTACCAGATGATGCCAAGACCCCACCACCAACCATCCCACTTTCCCAGGGAAGCAAGGGTCCAGTTCTAAGCACGGAGTGAACTTTGATGTGTCCATAAGGCCAGTTCTGGGATCAGGTTCATTTCGCTAGCAACTCGAGCATGGGGAAGGTTGCCTGCAGGGTCCCACAACTACCTCGTGGCAGGGTGGGGACTCTGCCCCAGGCCTCTCAGTTAACGTTACCAAGGCCTGCCCTTTTGGGGAGGATGCAGCAGCCTGCCGGGTGCCTCTACGTGCGCCCCCACCCGAGGGGCCACAGGGCAGGAAGCACCTGGTCTGGAGCGGATGCACAAGGCGCCTGGTTCCGGTCTGGTTTCCGCCACCACGGTCTGGTTTCCGCCACCACAGCCCCGCAGGGAGATGGGCCAGAAAAACCAGGCAGCCAGGAGCTGGCGGCACGAGGCCACGTGGGAGTTCGGTGGCACAAGCTTGCCCTCATGCCCGAGTTCGGGAGCGCGCCAACGGAACAGGGTGCAGGAGAAAGGCCCATGGGTGCGAGCACACGGCTGCCGCCTCGTGGCCGTCTGGAGAACCGCAGGCGCTAGCTGCCAGGTGCCTAAGTGCCTCTAGCTGCAGAGGAAGGGACCACTCCCCACACAGAACGCCTCAGGCAGAAGCATTGACAACACCTCGGTCAGGCAGGGACAAACCAACCTCTAGAGGCACAGAGCTCCCCCAGGGAGTTAATTCCGTCGGACAGAGGAACAGGCCCCAGACATGCTAGACAGATAGACAAACCACCGGCAGCTTCCGCAGACAAATGACAGTCAGGGCAAGGTGAAGTCTCTTTATTGGCTCAATCTACACCTGGACCAGTGATGGCCCCAGACCCAGCAGGGTTCTGGTTGGGGGTCTGTGGACAGTCAGTGGGGGCAGCTTCAGCAGTAGCCTCAGGTGTCAGGAGTCTATGGGAGTAACAGCACTGGTCCCCCAGTTGACAAGTGCCCTGGTGGGAAGATGATGGGTGTGATGCCCCAGCCCAGAGTCGGGCAGCCTCCACTGGGTTCCTTTCCTGGATGGGGAGCTCATTCCCATACACTTGCCCATCCCCAGTTTTCCCAGCCCTGCCTGCCCCTTAGCCTTGCCCTATTGCTGTAAGGGGGACCCAGGTGTACTGCAGTGGGGGGTGGGGGATGCCTCACCTCCTTAAACCTCTTGCAAGGAAATGTCTTAAGCCGGGCAGCCCGCTGGGCCAGGTCCTCAGCTGGTTCCTTTCGCTTATTCTGGCGCAACCTGCGTCTGTCCTCCATAGCTTCGCCCACTCCCTTACCCCTGTGCAGGGAGATGAGCAGCTGGGACCTCATCTGGCCTCTGTACCCCAGGCCCTGGCCAAGTCCCATGGCCACCACTCACTCACCCTGGCCGGGCACGGGGCCGGGGGCCCCAGTTGGCCTCGGGGTTGGCCTGAAAGCGCTTGAGTCCTTGCTGGCGGGAGCTAGGGTTGGCATCGTCCCGGATGGTGAAGTTGGCCTGTAGCCTACGGAAGGGGATGGTATGGCTGAGGGGCAGCCACCACTCAGACATGCACAACAAAACCACCCACGTGGCCTGTCCACCTCGGTGACTTGGGAATGCATCTGCCTATGTCAGGATTCTCTCATTCATTTAATAAACACTTATTGAGTGCCTACTGTGTGCCTGAAATTTGCCTCTGGGAAAGCTAACACTCTAGTGTGCAAGATAGGCAAAGCAACAGGAAAAATCAGAAATCATGCTGAGTTACGGCATGAAATAAGAGTTTTGAAAAGAACAGAGCAGGATAGAGGTTCTGGGGAGACTAGAGAATGGGTTCGATGCAGAATAGGACAGGGTCAGGGACACCTGAAGGAGGTGAGGGAACAGCAATGGGGTGGGACCCAGGGACAGGCACTACAGGTAGAGGAAACAGCCCGTGCAAAGGCCTGAGGTGGGGATGTCCCCGGTGAGTTTGAGTGAGAAGGACAGTGTGGAATGAGCCAGGGGGAAGGAGGGGAATAAATGAGGGCAGGAAGGTGACATGGAGATGGGACAGGGCTTGCAGGTGGAACTTTATTTCTACTGAGGTGGGAGCCACTGAGGGTTCTGAGCAGAGGGGGGAACATGATCTGACTCAGGTGCTCACAGGCGCCCTCTGGTTGCTGTGGGAAGCACAGCCTGTGGGGGACGAGGGTGGGAGCTGGGGAACCAGGGCAGAGGTGACTGCACTGGTCTAGGTGAGCAGTGATGGGCCAGATCAGAGTGAGGGGAGAGGAGAAGGGGGAGAAGTGGGGGGAGAAGGTGGATTCTGGACCTTACTTGAAGAATGAATATGTGTCTGTGTGGGGAAGTGTCTGTGTCATCTACATGCATGTGAGCATCCATGTCTGTGGCAGAAGTGTCTGAGTCCCTACCTGGGCTCCACACTGAGAATGCGGAAGGCCGGGCTGGTCTCAGACAGCCGTTCTCGTTTCACTGGGCACTGCTTCTCCTGGGAGGCAAAGGTCAGAGGCCAGGGGATGCCAAGCCTGCCCAACCCTTGCTCACTCATCCCTATCTAGTCAGGCCAGCCCTTACCCAGCAGCGCATGATGTCCCAGAGGGCTGAGGCAGGGGCATCTGTCTTCACGGCATTCTTACAGGCATGGGAGAGTGAGACCCGGAAGCCAGCATGGAGGAGGGCTGACCTGGGGACCAAGGGTTGTGAGGGGGAGGCTAGACCCCAAAGCTAGTGCTGACATGTGGGTGTGAGTTGTGTTGAGTTGTGAGGCTGGCTGCATGTCTCATACTGACTACGTGGCTGGTCTAATGCCAATGATCATAATAGTTAGACTGTCCCCCTGGCCAGGGTTCTTGGCCTCTGAGCTCTGTTCTAAGTACTTGTACATGAGACTCCCTGGACGTGAGTTATGTATGATCTCCATTTTACAAGAGACTCTGGCCCAAAAGGGGCATAAGTTGTCCAGGGCACCCAGCACTCAGGCTCTGCTCCTCCCCAGCCTGGCTCTCACCGCAGCTGCAGGAGACTGGGTGTGCTACAGTGGATGGTGCTGCTCAGCTGGTCCAGCGTATAGTACAGAGGCACGTCCGGCAGCTCCTGCCATGGGCGACAACAGAATATGCATGGGGCAGATGGAAGAAGCTGGGCACAGGTGAGCCCCATCCTATTTTGGCCCAGTCCCCACCTCAGTGATGACACTCAGGACTCCTCGGATCCGCTCCGAAGTGTGGAAGCGGCTGGGGTTGGTGCTCACAGCCTCTAGGACACGGCCCACAAAATCCAGGTCATGGATTGGCTCTATCCACAGGGGGCCACCGAGCTGTAGACACACAGGGTCCAGATAGACAAGGAATGAGACACAAGGACCCTTGTGACCCCCACACCTAACTGTGGCCTGGTCCCACCTGGTGCCGCTGCCCGCAGTGCTCACACTCAGGGGTGACGGGGGGACCACAGGCTGCAGAGTACTTGACCCTGTGCGGAGAGAGGTGTTTAGGGGGTGACACCCCTTAGAAGCCCCCTTCACCTCCCTTCTGGCTCACCATTGCTCACCGGCCAGCAGAGGCCCCCGACACTTTGCCAAGGCGCTGAAAGTGGAAGGTTCCACAGCCCACACACTGGAATACCAGCGCCTGCTTGCTGTAGGGAAACAGGGCTGGCCACCATACCCCAACTCCTCCCTCAGGCTGACTTGGTCCCCTTTAGGATGCCACTTCCCCAAAGGAAGGCTCTGTTGCTACTTTCAATCCACCCAGTGCCTGTCCCACCTCTGCTAACCTGGCTGAAGCCTTGACCTTGGCCTGGCCGGTGAAGACACGAACAAAAACGCGTATATAGAAATCAGCGCTGATGCTGAGCAGTGGCACCACAAAGCGCTGGTAGCAGTTGGCACGGAGGTCCAGGCTGTGTAGGACGATCCTCAGGGCCTGGGGGTGAGGTTGGGGGTGGGCGTCTTCTGTCATCCCTGCCTCTGAACAAGGTGCTCACAGCATAGGGTCTGGCCAGGTTCCGTAGGTTCCAAGCCTGACCCTGAGCATCCTGACTGTGACCCTTGGCAAGTGAGTGTTCAGTTCCTTCATCTGTGAAATTGCAAAAGTTTCTCTTTCTATGGCCCTGCTGGGGGCACTAAGTGATTTAGGAACACACAGGACCAGTATGTGGAATCTATTCCGATTAGCATCATCAGCATTGCCCTGTGCTGTGTGATGTGGCCCAAGGACCTGTGGCCCAGCCACCACGGGCTTTGTCAGCAGGAAGTGGGGACACTGGGTGCTGCAGAACTGCTGGGGACTTCTCCATGCTAGGGAGCTGCCATGACACTCACACAGAAAAGGAGGCGGCATTTCCCATAATGATCAATGACAGGGCCCTTAAGGAACAAGGACAGAGCCCCTCCTTTCCCAGCCTGTTGTCATAGCCTGCCTGCCTTCTTGAATTCCCACAGCAACCCAATGGTGTCCAGGCCATCATCAGCATGCCCATTTCACAAAATCCAAAACTGAGGCCCAGAAAGGGGAAGTCACTTGCTCAAAGCTACCAGTAAGGTTACGACTTGAACCCAGACCTGGAAAAACTGCCTTAAAGAGACAATTTTGGAAAGTTGTTAAAATAGAGACTACTAGAAAGAATGGTGTAACCACCGCTTCTATCCTGGACAAAGCCATTGTCCCCAAATGACCATGACTGACAGCCCATGCTCTTAGGAACTATGCTGGTTAAAGATGTGCTTGTCATTAATATGCTGGCATGGATCTGGCCCTGGCTGCTTGGAGGAAGCGGAACAGGTCTGAGGGGTGGGAAGGGCTGTTGCGGGGGGCTCACCATCTCGTGGCAGGCCCGGCTCTTGAGGGCCATGGCCCCATACTTGCTGTAGCACGTCTCCCCGCTGTTCCCCGCCAGCACTGCCATGTCCGTGCAGGTAATGCACAGCAGCCCTGCAGGGAGGGACTGGACAGTGAGGATCCTTCAAACACCCCAAGCCCTGCTCTGTACTCCTGGGTCAGCCTGGCCTCACCTCCTTCACTCACAGCCTGCACAGCTGCATCCAGAAAAGGGGCAGGGCTGCCATAGGGGTCCAGGTCAATGACTTCAAACCGATCCGACACCCGCTGGTGCTGGTACATCAGCATCCTGGGGGGAGAGGGCCAATTCCTCAGCCCCCTATACCAGGGACCTGCTCTGTTCCCTACACATGTTCAATCATTCAGTGTGATGGTTTGGGCCTGGACTCGGGGGCCAGCTGCCTGGGCTTAAATCCTGGCTTGGCCATATGCTAACTTCACAGTTTTCCCCCCTCAGGCCTCAGTGTACCCATCTCTAACAATGGCATAAAATAGCCAATACAGTAAGTCCTCATTTAACATTATCAAAAGTTTTTGAAAACTGCGACTTTAAGTGAGATGACATGTAATGAAACCAATGTTACCACAGACTAATTGAATTAAATAGGAGTTAAATTCCTACAGCATTTCTGGTCACAAAAACATCGCTCAAATTCTAAATACTCAAAACACTTCTAACATTAAACATTGGAATAAATATGAGCCCTACATATATTTAAGAAAAATTAATAAAAACAAGTCAGATCATTATTTTCCACCCACTTACTCGAGTTCAGGATCATGGATGGCTGGAGACTATCCAGACAGCTCAGGGTGTGAGGTGGGATCCACCCTGGACAGGAAGCCCTTCCATTGCAGGGCCACTCACACCCACCCACACTCACTAAGACTGGTAAAATGTAGACATGCCAGTCCACCTCACATGAACATTTCAGGTCATAGCAGGAAACTGGAGTCTCCATAGAAAGCCCACAGATCCACACAGACAGTAGCCCTGGCCAGGAATCAATTTTTCTTTTTCTCATCAACGTTTTAATGACACATTATTCCAGGACCTACTGTACTAATGTAGCATATATATGCCTGACATCCCACAATTTTCCAGTGGGGTGGAAGGTGCCTTCCAGAACAACTTAATGGAGTTGGAACTGTACTGTTCCCTTTGCAGGTGAGGAAAAGCAAATGCTACCTTCTCAACATAGCCTACCCTGACCATATTTCTCAAAATTGCAACTCCCCCACCACCACCTTCCTCCATCCCCTATACCTTCTATTGTTTTCCAGAGCACTCTCGCCTCTACTTTACTATGTAACTTACTTATTTGTCATGATTATTTGTTATCCTGTGTTTCCTATTAGATTTTACTATGGTCAGGAAAGTAAATACTTTTTACTTATTTACTTTCTGTAAAGGGTCAGACAGTAAATATTTTAGGCGTTGTAGGCCACATACAGTCACTATTGCATATTCTTCTTTTTTCAAACCTTTAAATATGTAAAAAATAGCCTGGCCAGTGTGACTTAGCAGTTGAGCATCAACCTATGATCCAGGAGATCACAGTTCGATTCCCAGTCAGGGCACATGCCTGGGTTGCAGGCTCAATCCCCAATGAGGGGCATGCAGGAGGCAGACAATCAATGACTCTCGCATCATTGATGTTTCTACCTCTCTCTCTCCCTCTCCCTGCCTCTCTCGGAAATCAATAACGATATATATATTTTTTAAAAGTAAAAAACATTCTTAGATGGTAGGCCACAAAAACCCAGACTGCGGGCCTCGCAGGCTATAGTTTGCTGATCCCTGCATTTGAATGTGAACTCTACAAGGTCAGGGATTTTGTCTGTAATGTTTACTGACACATTCCCTGCACTGGGAACAGTGTCCAGCACATATCAGGCAGCGGCTACAAGCTGGTTCATCTGAATGAATAGAAGTCCAAGATGTTTAAAATGGAAACCATAATGGTACTTATTTCTGGCACCGCGCATGGGCCATACAAGTACTACCTCTCATTTAATCAGTACAGCAACCCCTGTAAAACTGTCATTTTATACACAAGGAAACTGGGGCTCAGAGAGGCTAAGGCACTCTCCCAAGGTCACAGAGCAAAAATATGACACAGCCAGGATATGACCCCAGGCAGCCTTGCTCCAGAAGGCACCTTCCAGCTGCCCAGAACCTACCGGGCATCTGCCTGGCTGGGCTGTACCAGGTGGGCCACTTCATTGAACTGCACATTATGACGTATGAGATCCACAGCTCGGGCAGAGGCATCATTGGCAACCACGGATCGGAGCCCAGGCACCTCTAGGGCAAAGCGAATGGAACGAAGACCTGAGGCTGCCAGGCCCTCCAGCACTCGCAGGCCTTCCTGTTGGAGTAAGCAAGGAGCCCCACTCACATCAATATCTCTGTTCTCTGCGGGAGCCCCCACCACCTTCCTCCTCCAGCTACCCCTACCCAGGAACCTTCCTTCCTCCATCACCCACTGGACTCCAGGGTTGCCACCTCACCTCACAGATCTCCCCCACAGTGGCTGTTCGAGGTGGGTTTCTCGGGGCCAGGTCTGCACCCTCTTTCAGTGCAGCCTTGTCCTCCTCTTCCTCCGACAAGTCCACCACCACCTTTTGCACCTCCTTTTCACCTGGCACCTTGACTGCAGTGACCCAGAAACACAAGTCAGGGGCTACCAAGGCTCTGTCTGAGAAACCTCTACGCTTCAGAATACAGAAGATTCATGGACGAAAATCTTTCCCAAAGTTCCTAGGAAAAGGCTGAAGGAACAGAGCCTAGGGCCTGCTATGTGGCTGAAGCCTCTGCGGACCTTAGGGGAGAGGGGGGTGGGCAGGGAGAGACCTCTGTGTGACCCCCGCCCACCAGGAGATTGGACCTCCACTCACTCTGGATTCCTTTGGCCCCAAGTTGAATGCGAGCAAATTCAGTGATCACAGCACATCTGCGGGAGAGGAAGGCTCGGCTCACACCCTCTCACTTCACAGACCCACTGCCCACTGCCAAGCTAACCCCGGGCTCCTGCTCACGTCAGGTCCCTGTTGAACTCCTGCACTGGGTTGTAGAAGACTTCGTTGGCGCTAGGGAAGGCGATCTTGGCGGCCCCCTCGGTGACCGTCGTCTCCTGGGCCGCAGCTGGACGCTTTTCTCCGCAGCGCATCGTGCCGTTCTCCATTGAGGTTGGATTAGCCGGCCCTTGGGGCTGCCCCTCCGTAAACCGAGCTCTACAGAGACCGCGGGCGGAGCGAAGAGTCAGATTTAGCCCCAGGGCAATCCTCGCATGGGACATCCGCGGTAGCCTCTGCCCGCCAAGCCTGGATCAGGAGGGCACAGAGAGGATCAGAGAGGTGCGTTCCTGGGCCGAGTGGCCTACACATCTGTAAAATAAGAGGTTTAGGAGACCCTGTGGCCTCGGTAAGCGGACACCACCCCCATCTTCTGAGGATCGGCCCCTGCGAAGCCTGAGGCCCTTCAGTGGGCCCGCCCCTGCACCAGATCCCTCCCCTCGCCGCCCAGGCCCTCCTAACCTCCTTTCGCGAAACCGATAACCGAATTGGTCTTGGTGCACATTTTCCAGATTAAGACCTGGGCGCCGCCATGTTGGCACAGATGGGGGCAGGTCATGTGGCAGAAGTTAGCCAATCAGTGATGCGACCTACAGTGGACGGCAGGGATCAAAATGCACGATGGAAAGCGCAGAACGTGTTGTATCCGTGGCCTTGATCACAGCGGTTCTCCTGTAATTAAGGCCACACGTTACCAGCCCACTTCACAGATGAGGAAGTTGAGGCTCAGAAAAGGGGCGGTAAGCGAAAAAATCCAACATCTATTGATCGTCTGGGTGCCATAAATACTTTATTTCAGGGCATCCTGAATCCCAGTCCTATCACATGCTCTTGGCAAGTTACTTAAACTCTCTGGACCTCACTTTCCTTACCTGTTAAATAAGAATCCTAGCCCGGCCGGGCGTGGCTCAGCGGCTGAGCGTCGACCTAGGATCCAGGAGATCGAGGCTCAATCCCGACCAGGGCACATGCCTGGGTTGAGGGCTCGATCTCCAGTGACTCTCTCATCACTGGCGTTTCTATCTCCCTCCCCCCTCCTTTCCTCTCTCTGAAATCAATAAAGATATATTTTTTAAAAAAAGAAAATGGTGGACTTAAAGATTTTCTTAAAATAAGAATCCTAGCTTCCAAGATAAAACAAAGATTAAAAGACAATACCCAGAAAGTGTTCAAAGCAGCCTTTTTCACAAAACCCTCAGTAGGTTCTAACCCGTGTAGGAAAGGAGGACAGGGTAGTGGTCTGGACTGTCTGGGTTCCCAGTCCCAACTCTCCTTGCTACTTGTTCTTGACCCTCTCTCTCTGCTTAAGTTTCCCCATTTGCAAAATGCGCAGAACTTTTTAAAGATTCATTATTGGGATGTGATGAGAATTAAACGAGTTAGTGCAGGTAAAATGCTTATAACGGAATCTGGCATAACGTGTTAACTTTTATTGTGGCTGCTTGACCCTAGGTTTGAATCCTGACACCTGACACCATTTCCTTGTTGTGTAATCTTCAGCAGGTTTCTTTATAGCTCTGTGCCTCCCTTGTTTCCTATAAACTGTGTGTGTGTGTGTGTAAAATAATTCCTACGTAAAAATGTTACTGTGACGTTTAAACAAGATAATTCACTTGTGCTCTCTTAGCACATACACTAAAACTGGAATGAGATCATTTACATAAAGAGCCTAGAACAGTGCCTGGCAAATAAACAGCAGACATTATTGTTTCTGTTTTACAGGGAACTAAAGTTCCAAAAGGCAGAGCGACTTGCCTCAGGTGGAGGGACTAGAAAGTAGCAGGGTGGGATTCGAATTCTCAAGCACAGCCGAGGTACTGAAGGAGACTCCGAGGGGCTGAGGAGGGAGGCGGAGACGCGAAGGGGCGCGTTCGGTGCTCGGCTGGCCTCGCCTAGGGGGCGGGGCGGGGGCGGGGGCGGGGCCGCAGCCTTGCCTCCCCAGCCCGGCAGCGACCGCACCGCGGCTTGTACTGGCTCGGCGCTCGGCTGGGGCGGCCTGGCCCACAATGAATGGCCGCCGCGGCTGCCGCTGCTGCTGAGGCGGAGGCCGCGGAGGCCGCGGAGGCGGAGGCCGAGGCCCCGGCGCAGGGGGGCGCGCCCCGGGCCCAGGCCCGGCCCCAGCCGCCGCCAGGAGCCCGCCAGGAGCCCCCCGGAGCGTGGCCACGGCTCAGGTGAGGCAACTAGCCCCAGGCCCGGTTCCGGCCTCCTCTCGCTGGGGCGGCCCGAGAGCATCCGAGGTCCGGTTAAGGGCTGAAGGGGGAGGGCTTGGAGGGCCTCCTCCGAGGGAGGAGGAACCAGGCCCGCAGCCTGCCTGTGGCTGGGCCGGTGAGTGCGGGGAGGCCTGGCCCCCGCCAGCGGCCATGAGTGTTCAGCCCCGGGCCGGGCCACGGGGCTTGCGGGACAGCGGGATTAGGCCCAGACCTCCTCTCTTCATTACCGGCGTGGGCTTGGGGGTAAAGCCGGGCCGGGGCAGGTGCTAGGGGCCAGGGAAGTTGGAGGGCCCGAGGGACAAAGTGAGGAGGCTCCCCGGGCGCCTGGAGGGGGAGGGGAAGGAGTCGGGCTTTGGGCCCTCGGAGTGCGGGGAGGAGGGGAGGGCGGTGCAGCCTGAGGGAAATGGCCTGGAGGGGGTCGGAGTGGGGCCGGGCTTACAGGTACTGTTGCTGGAGGAGATTGGTGGGTCAGGTTACAGGCTTGGGGGCGGCTGAGGAGAAGCCCAGGAAGTCGGGCAGGGTGGGCGTGGGCGGAGTTAGTTCGGAATGGGGGGTGGGGGGGGCGGGCGGAAGGCTAGGAGATCCCAGAGATGTTTGCAGGGGTCACCTGAGGTTAGAGTTGGAAAGCTGTTGAGGGGGAAAGGCCAGATACCGGGGAGATCAGGTGAGTTGTGGAACTACTGTAGGAGCTTTGGGAGTGGGGGTAGGCGGAGCTTTGGGGCTAGTCTAGTGGGGATGTGGAAGCAGGTCCCGAGAAACAAGTGTTGATCGAAAGGCACGTGCCAAGATGTAACCCCCTTTCCCCGCAAGATGTTAGTTCTGGGCCAAATCTGGGGAGTTTCTTCTTTCCCACACCTCATTCCCATCAGGCTCTGGGTCCCAACCTACCCTTTGGGCAAGCCTCTGCCGGCCTGCCAGGTGGGTGTTTGTGTGGGCAGCTTGGGAACACCTAGCTCGGGCATCTTGTTTACCATGGGGGTGGCCCCTGCACACCCCCACCCCATATATCTTCAGAGAAGCAGCCTAACTGCCCTTACCTTAGTATCTAAGGGTCCTAGAATCTTTCCCCACTTATTATTACCAGAGCCTTGAGGCTCAAACCCAGAGAATGGGCCCTCACAACCACCATCTTATACCGTGGCTTCCCAGGCACCAGCTCCCCAGAGGTGAGTATATAAAGTTTTGTTCATTGTGTCTTGGAGGCTTATGATGGGGTAATGGGTGGATCACCAAGAAGGGAATCAAATCAGGCACCTACACCCCACTTGCCCCAGGGCTCTGCTTCTAGGGTGGTGTCCTGGTCAGGCCCATGCTGAGTTTGCTGGTTGAATGAGCTCATTGATTGTTCACCACCACCAGGTCAGCTTAGGCCCTCTCCGTGGAACAGAAGTTGAGGCTTGGGGTGGCTCATCCCAGGTCACATGACTAAACACTGGCAGATTGGGATTGACCCTCAGCCCAAACCCGCAGTTCCCTGAGCTGGCCTTTGAGAGTCATGACTGGAGGAGCTCCCCAATCTTCTAGGTTCCTTGACAGGAATTTTCTTTCCTCTTGCCATCCCAAGGGATGGGTCAGTACGCTTTCAGACGGACAGTTTTCATGGTGTCCTGGGGGTTAGGAAAGTGAAAGCTTGTTTCTTAGACACCAGGTTATACCTCATCCCCCGTTCCCCATCTGGGAGCCAAGAGGTCAGAGGTGACAGAGTTGTGCACTGGTAGGGGGAGACGGTGATGAGGATGGGGCTGGGCTAAAGCTGAATTTTGCTTTGCTTGCCTGGTTTGTCTTTTTCCCACTTTGGTCCCGGGTCAGACCACCCCAGCTTTTTTGTTCCTTTTCTCTGTGTTAACTGCAATGTGTTCTGGGAACGTTGACTTGGGAGCCTAGCACCTGAGGCAGGAGCCACAGACTGCTGGGTCCAGTGGTATCAGCCAAATCTGGGTTTAATGATGGGTTGTCACCCTCGTTCCCTCCCTTCCCCCAATCTCCCCATAATTCTTAGAACTGCCTTCTACTTGGGCCCTGGCCTCCTCCCCACTGTGGCTGGCCTGGTTCTGGGAAGGGTGGGAACTGGGCCAGCAGCCCCACTTAAAAAAGCCTTTCCCCTGCCTGGTTGGACTGAGGCTGGGGCCTCCTGGGCCTTGGCAGGGCTCTGGGCTCTGGGTACTGAGGACGGGTGGCTGCCTCTATTCAGACAGCTGGAATAGGGGCAGAGACTGGTCTCAGTTGGCAGTGGTGGTAGATGGCAGAGTAGAGGGTGGTGGGCTTGAGCCTGCACCTGGCTGTAGAAGGCACATTTAATAACTGCTTTTCTGTGAGGATTTAGGGTGCAGAGACCTAGGATGCCAGAGGAGGCCATAATTGGGTGGTGGGGGTGGAATGCAACAAGTAAAGGGAACCTCAGGGCAGTTTATTTCACTAGAATGCCAACCCCCTGCTAGGAGCCGCTCTGAGCAACTTTTATTCTAGTGAAGGTGACCTAACAAACAAATGATCAAGAACATTTCTGCTGTTCCTACATTCATGAATTTTGTGAGACAAGGGGAAATGATAGTGTGTGCTGGGGGTGGGGCAGGGGCGGTGAAGAGCTTTAGATGAAATGATCAGGGAAGACTTTTGGGAGATAGGCCTTGGATAATAAGAACTCATCAGCCTGTGGGGGGCGGGCTGGGGCAAGGAGGGACAGATGTTCTAGGCAGACAGGCAGCCCACTGGGAGCCTTTCTTGAGCATGCGCCAGGCTCCTGAGCACCAGCTCCATTAAGTGCTCTAAATCTCTTGTCTTCATGAGGGAAAGAGTAAGGGGTGACCTTAATGTGCAGACAGACCCTTAGTGCCATTCACAGAAAGAAAACACCCAGCCTCAGGGTCTAAGTCTCCACGTCATGCCAGATGCAAGTCCAGACCCCTTGCCTGCATTTAGGGCCTTTTACAATCTGGTGCCTTGGCCAGGCATTGGGGAGCCCCAGTGGGTTCTTGAGCAGGGCTGTGAGGATATGAGAGCTTTGGTTGGCCTTGCTGGACCCATTGTTGGGGTCAGTGTGGAGGATTGGGGGTTGGTCTGGTGAGGTCTGACTGGGAATTCATCAGTGTCATTGCCAAAGCTCATGATGGAGAACGTGGCCTGCCAGCTCAAGTGGGGATTGCTGCATTTGAGGCAATGGTGAGCCGCCTAGGCTTGAAGACAAGGAGGTGGTATTCACAGTTACCACTGCTCCCTCTTTTGCGTCCTCCCTCACCCTCATTACCTCTGATAACTTTCCTGGGTGCCCAGCCGCTCTGAGCACTTTTGCACATTTCGAACTCATTTAAGCCCATGCCTAACCATGAGCAAGCATGCCCACCTTCCTGCCTCTGATCCTGGGTCTCCTTGACTGAGAATGTCATCCCCCATGTCCCCCTGGAGAGCCCTTTGAACCACAGAGGCCGTGAGATGGGACTGGGCAGGTGGCTGTCTTGTGTCCAGTTGTGGTTATTGTCCCATTTCTCCCCTGCTGCCTCCTAGGTGAAGGTCTCAGCATTCTTAGAGACCTGCAGGCAGTTGTGAGGACCATGGTTCTGTGTCGTGATTTAACTGCAGGGTGGATTTAGGATGGGTTAACACACTAGTGGAGAGAGTCAAATTCCCCAGTTAGCACCACCTTTCTTGGCCTTGAGACCCTTGGGCAAAAGTCTTTAGCTCAGAGCCCTCTGTTTCCTCATCTGATAAGCAGGGATAAGAAGGCATACCTATACCTCCATGGTTCTCCACCAGGAGCAACTCTGCCCCCTCGGGATGTTGGGAAATGTCTGGCAACATTTTTGGTTGTCACAGCTGTTCTGGCAGTACTAGCCTCTAGTGGGTGCAGAGGGTGCTGCTCAACATCATATAATGTACAGGGCAGCCCCTTCCACAGAACGATTCTCCCCGAGAGCAGCAGTGCTGTAGCCACCTGGGTTATATGAGAAGTTAGTGTCTGGGTGTGTGATCAGGTGATGCTGTGACGGCACCAGAGGAGCCCCCTGGAAGTACTGCCTGGTATCATAAAGTCTCATAAGGTTTGGAAAATGGTGAGGAGCATATGTCTCCATTGCTGTCAGGGAGTTTACAGTCTGGCAAGGGCTAGGTGGGTGGACAGAAGGGGACACAGCTAATAATAACAGCTGACATTATTGGGCACTGACTGCATGGTGGGTTATTTGGTGGTTTAATCCTTAAAACAGCCTTGTGAGGTTGCTGCCGCTATTGGCCCCTTTTATAGTTGGGGAAGACTGATGTTGGGGCAAGATAAATGTTCCTGGGAGTGAAGAGAAAGGGAAGTGTAATTCTAAGCAGGAAGCTTTGTAAGGGATATTTGAACCTAGTAAAATAATAAGACTCCGATTCTTGCAGATTCTTAGGCCCTGCCAAGCCCTGTGTGGTGTCCAAGGGCATTTCAACAAGCCCCATTGCAGCAACAACCCGCACCTCGGCCCTACCAGCCTCCTTTGTGTTGCTTGGAGCATTGACACCTCAGGGCTTTTGCTCAGCTGCTGCTCATTTGTTCTTTGGGTGTGACTACACACAGGGAGTGGGCTGTAACTCAGAAAGGAGGGCTTGTGGTCAGAGTAGAAGAGGGGCTGGGCTGCTGCAGGCAAGGCTAGATTGCCCTGGGCTGTCAGGAGAGAGTGGGAAGTTGGAAAGATGCAGGCTAGACTGCTCATCCTGGAGGTGGCAATGAAGTAAGAGTGGTAAACAGCTGAGTGAGGCTGGAGGAAGGAAGGTGGACTCCCTCTGGGGAGCAGAAAGAACAGCACCCTGCCTGACCTTCAGAGGGCACCTGAGGCCCTGGATGGGTGTCCCCAGGTGAGCAGCATATCCCATTTCTGCAGAGGACATGCCCAGCAAGGATAAAGAGCCCCGGCTCTGGCCTTGGCTTGTCCTGGCTCCCCTTCCCCCACTCTGGCTTCTTTGAGCCCCCGTTTTCTCATCCCTGAAATTGGTCTAGTCACAGCAGCTGCCTGCTGTGGGGAACAACAGGACCATGCAGAAGGTAAGCCTGGCCAGCTGTAGTCAGGAAGCTCCTAATTCCCAGACAGGAGTCAGACAGCCTAGGTGTGATTCTGGCCCTTGATCTCCTATCTTTAAATGATGGAAAGATTTGTTTCCTCTCCCAGAACTGGTGAGAGGAATAATTGAAGCACACCTCTGAGCCCTTGCTGGGTACTGGTGCACACACAGTAGGGACAATGTGAATGCCAGCTACTGTTGCAAATCCTACCCCCTACCATGGATTTAATGGCTGCTTTTCAGGAGAAAAGAAGTGAGTTAAATGTGCAATACAGATGCCAACAGTAGGATCTGTATAATCAGATAGCACTTTGTGCTTCACTAACAGACTTTTGCCAGAGCTGTCTAATTCAGCCCCTACAGAGAGTCCCAATGGTTCTGGGTTCACCCTTGGCTATGGCAGGATCTGGCCACCTCCTGCTGAGCTGGGTAAAGGATTGTGGGGCTTTCCGGGAGCTTTAGGTCCTTCTTACACTTGGAGTTGGTTTCCCTTAATTGGTTCATATGTCAGTGAGCATCTCAAAGGTTTCCTGGAAAGTCAGCCAGAATATCTGGGCCGTCAACAGTCCCTGGTAAAGCACAGACCAGTCCTCCCAGCCTCTGCTGGCCTGAGAATTCGGAGCTTCCTTCCCAAAGAGCTGGCAGTTGCTAATCCAAGGAGTGGTTCCATTTCAAGCCTGCTGTACCCCAACCTGACCCGCACTACAGCTTTATCTGTCAGCAGTGTGAGCAGTTCACATTGTTACATTGAGCCCCGTGTGGGACTCTGATTGCTGGCCACCCACCTGTTGCAGCCCTCAGAGGAGGGCGCATGTCTGTATAGCACCCTCCACACTGGCCCCAGCAGCTCCCACTGAGGTGCACCAGCACCCCTGCCCAGCCTCAGAGACCCCTTTCAAGTCCCACTGCTGTTTTAGTCTCATTATTGTGGAACAAGAAAGGGAGTTAGGTTGGAAGTAATGGAAATAATTCTCTATTCCATGTTTCGCAAACAACTATTGAGCACTCACTGTGTGCCCAGATGGTCCTAGGGGCAGGGGACACAGCAGCCAGAAACAGGCCAATGCCCTGCCCCAGTGGAGCTGACACAAAGCCAAGGAGACACGTCTGCTAGATGGTGGGGAAATGTCAAGGTAGAAAAACCAAGCGGGAAAAGTAACAGAAGGAATCGGGGTTGGGACAGGCTCTGTCTTTGGAAATTTGAGGTTGGTGAATGGGAGGATATGAAGAGCTGTGGCCATTTGTGGACAGTCTTCTAGAAGACTCAAGAGCAGGGGGGCCCCAGTATGCATTGTAGGGGTCCTAGTGGTGTTACTTTGGACCCAGCTGATAAAAACTGGTTTTTCAGGAGTCTGAGGTGAATCTAAGGGTCTTGGCCTGAGTGGGGATCTTTCTGGTGAGAGATGGTCAGAGCAGGTTTGTTGGAGAATGGGAGCTCAGTTGTAGGCACATTGGGTTGGCGTCTGAGGTATGTGCAACCCTGGCACCCACGGGAGGTCCAGGCCAAGGGCTCCATGTCAGAGTTGTTGGTTAGTAGATGGTGTTTCAAGCCTGTCTCAGGCAACCATAACAAAATACCATAGACAGGGAGGCTTACACAACAGACGCTTATTTTCTCACAGTTCTGGGGCTGGAAGTCCGAGATGACTGCACGGTCAGGTTCTAGTTGGGTTCTGGTGTTCTCACATGGCCTTTCCTCTGCGTGTGTGTCTAGAGAGAAAACTAACAGACACCAGTCCTATTGGATTAGGGCCCCACTTCCGTGACCTCATTTAACTTTAATTTTCTTTTACTGATCCTGTCTCCAAGTGTAGGCACATTGGGGGTTAGGGTAGGGGAACACCAGTTCTGCCCATAGCAGAGGACTCAGCCCAGTGCCAACCTTCACCTTCCTTCACTTTCTGGAAGGACCACACCTGATTCTCCTTCAAGGTTCTGCATGCCTTCCCTGTGCCTTGAGGATAAGACCCCAGCCCACCATTACATCATTAGATTGCCACTCCCCGTCCCCAGATCACAGCTCTTCTGGGCAAAATAAGAGTCCCCTGCATGCAACACATTGTGTGATTCTGGATGGATGACCATGTCCCCCACCACCCCGGGCTCCTGGACACTTCCTGGCCCTGGCAGGTGCTAGGCAAATATTTGTTGAGTGACTCTTGGAAGGTCATGGAAACCACGTGTTATGGCCTCACGTCTCACTGGAAGACGTGCTCAGATGGGACCAGGACTTGCAATGCTGGGAAGGATCTCTAGGCTCTGTGTATGGGGTTGGGGGCTGCCCCTCTCTTTCAGGAGGGTGCCTAGGGTTGTGATCTGAGTGGGAAACTTTCTGGGGAGCGCTATGGCCAGAGCAGGCTTGTGGGGGACAGGAGCTCAGTTGTAGGCACATTGAATTGGCATCTAAGCCATGTGTAAATCTGGCACCCATTCAGAGTTCCAGGCCAGGGGCTCCATAGCCGAGTTGTGAGTGAGTAGATGATCAGTCAGCTCAGGCAGCCATAACAAAATATCATAGATGGGAAGGCTTAACAGGCACTGATTTTCTCACAGTTTTGGGCCTGGAAAGTCCAAAATGGCACACGGTCAGGTTCTGGTTGGGTTCTGGTGTGCTCTTGGGGAGAGAAATATCCTTGGTGCTGTGTCTCCACCTCCCTCTCTGCTATTTAACACATGCCAAGTTGTGAGGAGAAAGGATTCAAATATAGTTTTCTGCCCTTGGGGGGTTTATAGTCAAGTGGGATTTCATGTCCTCAGAGGTGAGCATAGGAGCTTGGGGGTGGGAAGCACTGAGAAGAGGGTTGTCCTCTCCAGGACTACTTAGAGCAGGGGGTATAGATGAGGTGGAAGAGGAAGATGTGGGCAGTGGGAGGAGAAGGGTACTATAGGCAGAGTGCACAGCTTGGCCAAAGGCCTGGCCAGTGGAGGGAACCATGCAGGGGACTTGGGGCCAGAGATAGATGGGGGTAAGAGGCTCAGCTTGGTGGGGACAAAATTGTTGGGTCGTTTGGGGTCATGGGACCCCTGGCTCTATCCTACCACTTTCCAGCCAGGAGGTGACCTGGGCCAGGCATCAGCTGCTTTAGACCTGTTTCTTCTGGGAGCCCATCATGGCCGTGAGGGACTTTGTGCAGGGACACACACACACACACATGATGGTTCCTTTTGAGCCCAGCAGACTGGATTGGGAAGGGAGCCCCCGGGTAGGTCTCTGGGGTCCCCTGTGGCCCCTCACTGTAATCTCAAAGCCCTTTAAGGCCTTCCCCCCACCAACCTGTTGCCTTCAGGGACAGCAAGGCCACACCGGGTCTTTGCAGCTCACAGACCTGCCAAGTGCTGTGCACTGATTGGTTGAGCCATTTGCACGAATTGTTATCCTGCGCCCCTCCCCCAATTGCTAATCTGAAGCTTCAAAGCCCTGGGTGCTTGACTCTAAGGTTGAGGGTCAGGGTCAGCCAGAATGTTGGGAGCTCCCTCCCTGCATCTCTGTTCTGTCTGCACTCCTGTTGCTGAGCTGCACCAGTTCTCAGGGAGGGGTCCAGGCCTAAAGTCTGGCTGCTTGGGCCTGGTGCCAGGCTGAGATATGTCCCACTCTTAAAGGGGACAGTCCTAGCACTCACCTCAGAGGGTAGCCTTCAGGGACTGCTTGCAGTGGTGCCTGGCCCACTGAGTTCAGTTAGGGGGATCCCTCGGAATACCCCGCACTGCCTCGGAAGCATCCACAGCCACACCCCCTCGGCCCTCTCTCCCCCTGCCTGTAATCCCCACCAGCTGCCCTGTCCTAAACTGGACTCATCTATTCCTGCCTTGGTGCTGTGTGTCTACCTTCCTGTCCACTATTTAACACATTTACAAATATTTCTTGAGCCTCTGCCTCTGTTCTGAGTTGCTGATCATGCACTAATTTCGTCATGATGTCTGCCCTCATGGATGGACAGTCTCCTTGGAGGAGAAACTGAACATACAGCTCTTAAAACACTGTCCCCTGATTCCAGGGCATTGGGTGACAGTGTGGGTGACCCTGTCCAGAGTCAACGACCGCTGCAGTGTGGAATGAGAGGATCCCTGGGTCCCCCACCCCACAAAGAAACTGCTTTTCTTCTAGCATCTCTCTGTACCAGGGACTGCTCACCCCCTTCACAGCAGGGTTGGTGTGGGGGCTAGGGGCTAACAAACAGAAGGCAGGCCCCATCTTGACCTCTCTTCCTTCTTCTTTCCCTCCCCACAGCTGTTCACTCCTGAGGTCTGACCATCCTCTCTCCTTTCCTGCTGCCACCAACCACCTCCGTATTTAACCTGTGTTCTGGTCTCCATACTGCTGCTGGAAATTCTCTAGAGTTGGTCTGGGCTTGATTCTCCCTTGGTCCAAGCTTCCCACTACTCACTCTCAAAGACATTCATCCTCACAAGGCCAAGGCCCCCACCTGTCCCACACCCTTCCCAGCGGCCCTGTCCCGCTTTGCTGCCCTCCAGCCACACTGTCCTCCCTCCTCCCCAAGACTGTTGTTGCTCTTTATGTGTCATCCTCCCCTCCCCCCCGCCCCTTTGCCTTATCCTCAAGGTTGGCTACTAGGTGGTATTCACTACAACTGTAATTAAATCTCCCTGTGTATCCCCGCTAGACAGTGAGCTCTGTGAGAGCTCTCCTTGCAGTCCACTAGGGTGGGTTAGATGCCTGCATTCCCATTTTACAAGTGAACAAACTGAGTCACAGAGAGGTGAGGAGCTGGCCTGAGGCCACACAGAGAGTAGCATGGTTGGCATCAGAACCCAGGTCTGGGGCCTCTGGCTCTGTGGCATGCCTGTCCTGCCTTGATCCTCCCTCTTGGGGTGTGACCCTTCTGGCGGGGAGGGGTGCTGAAGCACCTTGCCAGAGGCTAGGGGCCACCCTCTCCCTTGGACACCTTGGCCTTGGTTACTTGGGCCCCACTACTCAGAATGGTTTCTGTTTGACAGCCTGAGGAGGTGGGTCAGGGCTCATCTGGAGGGGGCTCTCTGGGCTCTCCTTTGCCTCCACTTGGTGCCTCAGTTTTCCCTACAGTGGGCCAACTACTGCACCATCCAGCACTGAGTTTGAGCTCCTGAAAGGTAGTATGTTTCCATCTAATGGGATTTCCTGTCTCCGCCTCCCTCCTCTAATTGCCCTAAGTGATTTTGTTGTGTGACAAGGAGGAGGAGGAGGGCACAGCTGAGGAAAATCACGGGTTTCAGTACCCAGGCATACCCCAGTTTGAATCTTGTCCCTACCACTTACCAATGACTTCAGGACAGTCCTTAACTTCCACATGGCTTCAGTTTTCCAAGCTGAGTATGGGAGTATGAAATCCTCCCCAGAAATTTACTAAGAGGATTCAGGGAGCTCATGCAGGTCACCTGTTGTCTCCTCTGGCAGCCTATGTGCTGGGAAGGGCAGGACCTGCATCTCCCTCTGGCTCTGCCAGATGGAGCAGCTCAGTGAGTCCAAATTGAGTTTATAGAATCAGGTTGGCCTTATCAGTGTCTGGTTACAAATAGAGAAGTAGAGGTTTGGAGCTCCTAACCCCAGGAGCTAGTCAGCTTTGGAGCCAGTACTCACCCTGGCCCCAAAGTGCACCTCTGATTCCATAGGCCCCTGGCTGTTTCTGTTCCTCTGGGCAGCCCTTTCAGAATGAACTCAGTCTCAGTGTCCCAGCGCTCAGACTTGCTAATATATGATAACTGTGAAAGCAAACTGGGGAGTGAGGGAACACTAGCTGGGGGCTCTAGTTAGTTCCTGCTGCAGGGCCTTTGTATGCACTCTTTTCCCATCATTTCTCATCCTTCTCACTAGCCTCTCTGCTCAGGCCTCTTCTTACCCCTACCCTGCTTATTCAGGACCACTACCTTTTCCACCCTACAGAATTGTAGAGGATGATACTCTTTTACCCCTGGGGGCACTTGTAAAGCCACATCATCCTTCAGGGGCCTTTTTTTATTTTTTATTTTTTTTCTGAAACAGGTTTTATTAGACATGGGATGGGGGCTTAGTCCTTCTTGGCTGCTGCCTTCCTCATGGCTGCAAGGACATTGCTCAGCTCCTCTCTTTTCCTCTTGGCATGGATGTGTGTCCCCACCCTTTTCTTGATGAATTTCAGGGCCCTCTTGCAGGGGCCTTTTATGATTATCCCTAGATATGGGACATACCCTTCCCATGCAACCAGTTCTCCTGGATTGGAATATGCACTGACGAAATAGGCTCTCACTCAGAAGTACACACTCTTTAGAGGTCCCTGGTTCCCTACCATAGAGGTCTTCCCACAGGTCAGGATAGGGATTGGCCTCAGTGAGCAGTATCACAGGCAGTTCCTTAAATTTGCATTTCTTTCCCACCCACGAACACTTTGGGGTTAATTTGCATAAATTAAATGTGTGGTATGATTTTACACATTTTATTTTAAGATATTCTTTGTTTTAGCAAATAGACAATACCATTCACCAGGCTAAAAATTCAAAAGACCCTAGAATATAACTGGCAAGTCTCATCCCCAGTTCTGCCCAGAAGAATATGTTTTCAGTTTTATAGAGGCGCACATACCATGTAGTTTACCCATTTAGTGTATAATTTAGTGATTTTTAGTATAGTCAGAGTTATGCATCCATCACTTTAGAACATTTTTTTATTCCGTCAAGGAGAAACCCTGTAAATTGGGTTCTTGGACTCAATTCTACTTGGAGAGTAGGGGTTGGGCTCCCCCACACCAACAATTTTCAGACACCGAAAAAGTGTTCGAGAATTCAACTCAGTTCTGACATTACCTGGAGATTGCTTTGGAGCCCACAGGTTAAGGGCTCAGTTCTACAAGACTGCCCCGTCAACACTTCCGACACCAGTCACAGGCCTCTGTTTTTGCTTACTGGCCACAGATTGGAGGTTCCAGTGACCCCCTCTAACTCAGAATGCCAATCTCAGGTTCAGGTGGTCACCTGTGCTTCTGACTGGCTATAAGTCAGAAGTTCCCACAGACTTCTCTTTTGGCTCAATTATTTTGCAAGAGCTGCTCACAGAACTCAGAGAAACATGTCATTTAACTAGATCACTGGTTTACTGTAAGAGGATATAACTCAGGAACAGCCAGGTGGAAGAGCTGCATAGGGCCAGGTAAGTGTGAAGGGGCCCCAAGCTTCCATGCCCTCTTCTGGCAAACCACTTGCTCCAGATCTCCATATGTTTATCCTGGAAGCTCTCCTTCTTGGGTTGTTATGGAGGCTTCCTGAAATAGACTCGTTGATTAAATCACTGGCCGATGGTGATAGGTTCCATCTCCAGCCCCTCTCCCCTCCCCAGAGGTGGGGAACTAAAAGTTCCAACCCCTCTAATCACATGGTTGTGTCCTTCAGCCACCAGCTTCCATTCTTAGGTGCTTCGGAAAGTTACCTCCTTAACATAACAAAAGACTTCACTGAACCCTTAGGAAATTCCTAGGGTTCCTAGAGCTGTGAGTCAGGAATTACAGAGGAAGACCAAATATATGAGATAAATATTTTGGCCAATGGAATGGCCAAATATATATTTCTTATACATCACAATATGGCACCCTGAATCCCTTTGCTCACACCTTCCCAAAACCTCCCATCCCCATAGTCCCTGGAAATCACTAATCTGCTTTTTGTCTTTATGGATTTGCCCTTTGTAGACATTTCATATAAATGGGATCATATAATATGTGGTCCTTTTGTCTGGCTTGTATTTAGTATAATTTCAGGTTCATCTCAGTTATGGCATGTACTGGTTCATCCTTTTTATGGCTGAATAGTATTCCACTGTACGGATGGACCACATTTTGTTTATCCATTCATCATTTGATGGACATTTGGGTTGTTTCCACCTTTGGGCAATAAGGATTGTGCTGCTGTGAATATTCACATACAGGTTTTTCTGTGGGTATGTGTTTTCATTTCTCTTGGGTATAATTGTAAGGAGTGGAATTGCTGGGCCATATGGCAACTGCATGCTTAACCCATTTGAGGGCCTTCCAGGTGGTTTTCTACAGCAGCTGCATGTTTCTGCATCCCCACCAGCAGTATAAGAGGGTTCCAGTTTCTCATCCTTGCCAGCACTTTTTTCTTCTTCTACCTGACCTAGTGGGTATGAAACAGTGTCTCGTTGTGGTTTGGATTTGCATTTCCCTGGTGACTCGTGGCATTTCAGGGTTTCTTGAGTGGTCATTTAGTCATTCAACAAATACTGGTTGAGGGTCATGTGAATGTTCTGGGAAAAATGGGGTGACCCTACCCTCTGCATAGAGTGTTCCCCTTGTCTTCAAGGGACAGCATTCGGCCATTCTGGCCTGCAGCTGTTGTGGCTGGTTTGGCAGTCTATCCTAAAGGAATGGAAGGAGTGGGTGGCTCCTGCAGTTCTTAATGCCCCAGCAAAGCCACCATCGATGTCCCTGAGAGTAGAGCTGAGCATGCCACCTGACCCCGTCCCTCTTTTTGTCTTCCTCTGTCCCCTGCACAGTTGCCACCATGGCTCAGACCCTGCAGATGGAGATCCCAAACTTCGGCAACAGCATTCTGGAGTGCCTGAATGAACAGCGGCTTCAGGGCCTTTACTGTGATGTGTCAGTGGTGGTCAAAGGCCATGCCTTCAAAGCCCACCGGGCTGTACTGGCTGCTAGCAGTTCCTACTTCCGGGATCTGTTCAATAGCAGCCGGAGCGCCGTGGTAGAGCTGCCAGCGGCCGTGCAGCCCCAGTCCTTCCAGCAGATCCTCAGCTTCTGCTACACGGGCCGGCTGAGCATGAATATGGGGGACCAGTTCTTGCTCATGTACACGGCTGGCTTCCTACAGATCCAGGAGATCATGGAGAAGGGCACTGAGTTCTTCCTCAAGGTGAGCTCTCCCAGCTGCGACTCCCAGGGCCTACACGCTGAGGAGGCACCATCTTCCGAGCCCCAGAGCCCTGTGGCTCAGACATCGAGCTGGACGGCCTGCAGCACCCCATTGCCCCTAGTGTCGCGCGTCAAGACAGAGCAACAGGAGTCGGACTCCGTGCAGTGCACACCTGTGGCCAAGCGGCTGTGGGACAGCAGCCAGAAGGAAGCCGGGGTTGGTGGCAGCAGTGGTGGCAATGGCAGCCGCAAGATGGCCAGGTTCTCCACATTGGACCTGGCTGCCAACCGGCCACCCCAGCAGGCCCTGGTGGCGGCGGCAGCAGCAGCAGCAGCGGGGGGCGTGGTGAGCGGGCCCAGCGTGTCTGAGCGGACCAGCCCTGGCACCTCGAGCGCCTATACCAGCGACAGCCCTGGCTCCTACCACAATGAGGACGACGAGGAGGAGGATGCGGGCGAGGAGGGCACAGACGAGCAGTACCGGCAGATCTGCAACATGTATACCATGTATAGCATGATGAATGTCGGCCAGAGTGGTGAGGCGCCCACTCCTCCCCCCACCCTATCACCACCTCCACTCATGCCACCCCCATCCCCAGCATATACCGCTCTCTCCCCCACAGCCGAGAAGGTGGAGGCCCTCCCTGAGCAGGTGACCCCTGAATCCCGGAATCGCATCCGGGTGCGGCAAGACTTGGCATCTCTCCCTGCTGAGCTCATCAACCAGATTGGTAACCGCTGCCACCCCAAGCTCTATGATGAGGGTGACCCCTCTGAGAAGCTAGAGCTGGTGACAGGTAGGCTGGTCTCACTTTCTCTCCAAATCCCTCTCTTCCCCCACCCTTGGCCTCTGCCCTTTGGGCTACTGGCCTATGGCACAGCCCCTGGCTTTGTCGTGGGGCAGCTGACACCCCTGTGTTGATACACATCAAAGACTGGCCTCTAGGTTTTTGCCCTGGAGGCAGGTGTAAGCACTGGGAGATACCATGGCCACAAGGCAGTGGATGAGTGGCTTCTTGGGGTGGTGTGAGGGTTAACTACAGAATGGTTAAGACTTGGCCCTCAGAATCCAGGTGCCTGGATGTAAGTCTCTGCTGCCTGTTCTAATTCCTAGCTAGTTGTGCTGTCAAAAGCTACACATGTTCTAGGTGGGCCTGCACATTGTAGGTGCCCCATAGACAATGGCACCACCATCTCCTTTTCAGAGCGTTGATGAGGCTGCCCTCGGGCAAGTTGTTGGGGAGGGTTTCAGGGACTCTGAGAAGTGGGCCTGGCCGTATAGGGAATGTGGCAGTTTGGGGCCCTGACCACCCTCCATCTCTTCCCTTTAGGCACCAATGTGTACATCACAAGGGCGCAGCTCATGAACTGCCACGTCAGCGCGGGCACACGGCACAAGGTCCTGCTGCGGCGCCTCCTGGCCTCCTTCTTTGACCGGTAAGGCCCTTGCCAAAGCCCAGGGAGTAGGGGAGTTGCCCCATGTCTCCCACCACCACAGGGAACCTGACTCCCCTCCCCCATGACCTCCCCCTACAGGAACACACTGGCCAACAGCTGTGGCACTGGCATCCGATCTTCCACCAATGACCCCAGACGCAAACCGCTGGATAGTCGCGTCCTCCATGCTGTCAAGTGTGAGTGTCTGGCTTTTTCTGGAGGCGGGTTGGGGTAGGGCCTGGGGTGAGCAGATGGTCCTTCTCTCTAGTGTTGGCCCCGATAGGTGGGTAGAGCTTGTTGTTAAGAATCCTGAGGTTCAATCTAGGCTTGTTGGGAAGAGGGCTATGATTGGTTAAGAGATTTCTTGGGGGGGGGGGCAGCAGGTAGAGCTGGGCACTAAAGGGTTTGTCTCAATGGGGGGAGTGGAGAGGACCTTCAAACTCAAGGTGTCGTTAAAGTTATGAAGTGGCAAGACCCCAGCCAGTTGTCAAAATTCTTAAGTTTGCATATGGAATCTCCTAATTCCTAAATTCTGGCAAATGATGCTCAGTTTTCAAGAATACTGGGCCACCCTGTGAAGCCCACATATCTCCTACATGTGGCAGAGCTCAGTCAGGCATGGGGCAAGCTAATGTGGTTTAGCATGCTGTCTATGAGACTTCTGTTCTCTTTCCTTTAAAAGGGGTTCCAGGGTGTCCTGTGGGTGGGGGTCCACGGAAGGTATAGCCAAGTGCCTTTTGGGTTGGGAGGCAGGGCCTCACTAGGCCTGAGCTGTCCGCTCTCCCCACATAGACTACTGCCAGAACTTTGCCCCGAACTTCAAGGAGAGTGAAATGAATGCCATCGCAGCTGACATGTGCACCAATGCCCGCCGTGTCGTGCGGAAGAGCTGGATTCCCAAGGGGAAGCCACCTGAGGGCGATACCTACACCACCTTCATCAGTGACACGGGCAAGCTGGAGCCGGACATGATGGGTGTGGAGCACAGCTTTGAAACGGCCAGCCATGATGGCGAGGCTGGCCCCTCAGCCGAGGCCCTCCAGTAACCCACACCAGGTCCTCCATGAGGCTGTCACACTCCCCCTCCTGTCACCCACCCACCTGCCATCTTGGTCACGAGCTACTGTCTGTCCCTCCCCAGGACCCGTGGGGTGTGCTGCATGCTCCCAGCCCCTCGGCCTCCCATCCCACCCCTGACCCCAATCCGAGTGGGCTGGGAGAGGATGGCAGTGGTGCGAGCTCTGCGTGGCCTTCTCTGTCTCTCGCACACACTCGTGCACAGTCGGGGAGCACTCACCTCCCCCTCTCCTAACCCCTAGCAATTTTCTCATTCCACTCAACCAGGCCAGGCAGGGGAGGGGCAGTCTAGGGGCAGTCCTCTGTTCTACCCGTCACTGCAGCCCCATGGAACTTGCAAGGGCCCGGGGGTACTCAGGACCCCTCATGCCACCACCTCCCAGTGCTTCCACGTTTCCAAAAGCGCCTTCCTGTCTCCTTCGTCTGTCCCTGCACCTGGGGCTGGGGTAGGCGAGTCTGTGGGGACTGCCCTTGTGACAGCTGAGGAAAACAGGCTCAGAGAAATTCCACGACTGACCTAGACCGACCTGACGTGGCAGGCGGTGGTGCACCCAGCGCCCTTCTTTCTCCCCTACCCTGTGCTCAGCCTCTCTTGCCCCTATTAGTTCCCTGGGGCAGGTCCTGAGTGAGGGATGTAGACCCATAGTCTCTGAGGATAGGACGAGAGGTTTCTGAGGCTCAACAGTGCGTGTGTGTGTGAGTGTGTAGAAGTTTTGCTTTTAAAACAAATGAAGATATGAGAGGCAGTGGAACCAGGGGAGCATGCTGGCGGGCTGCTACCCTTCCCTCCTTCCTCCACCCCATCCCACGGCAGGGCTCCCAGCCCCCATCCCTTGTACATACTTTTTAAAACATTTTTTTAGCTAATGAAATATTGAAGTATAAGATTCCTTTTATTTTTCAAACCAATGGGACTGTGGCTTATGTCCCCCTTGGTCCCTGGGGGCCACGGAAAGCAGGATGGGGGTGTGCAGGGGCAGGCTGAATGTGTGTGTGCGTGTGGAGTTGGGTGTATGTTTCAAGGTGGGACCCCAGGCCCAGCCACCACCTGTACTCCCTTGAGTCTGGCCAGTTCCCCCATAGGGCTACATTTGAAGGTTATCCCTGGGTTTGGCCTGTTAGCAGAGCCCAGCTCCTAGGGACAGGGCAGGACCCACTCCATTGTTAGCTGAATTTTCTCTCTAACCATTCCTGTCTTTCAAGCCTCACCCAGTGTGAGTGGTTTTGAGTTTTACATGTGAACCAGAAGGTTCTTTTTTTTTTTTTTTTTTTTAATCTCCCCCCCGCCCCCCCCCAATGCTGCTGGGTGTCATTTGACATCTTTTGTCTAGCCCTTTTCCTCACGGTGCAAGTCTGACAGCCCATTGCTTCCAGAGGCAGGGGGTTGCCAGAGGTTGATGGGGGCTACCCCAGCGGACCCTTGGAATCTGATTTGGAGGCCTGCCTCCCACCCAGCAGCCCCCGCCAGCCTGTGGGAAGTGGGTTCTTCCAGCATCTGCTTGTTGTGGGAGTGAAGGAGGTGTTCACTCTAGCAGTCCTCTTTCAGGCCTGAGTGTGTATGGGGGGGTGGGGGCACGTGTATGAGAGGGGAGTTGACACCCCCAGCTAAAGCACAAGCACCTTAGTCACACCGCCCCCTGCCCCTCATCTTGGCCTTGATACCCTACCCCAGCGTCATCCCAAAGCACAATATCCTGGTCACTTGGTGGGCCTCTGGGGCCACAGAGGGGTGGGCTGGGGCTCCAGCCAACCCCTAAAAGGAAGCAGGAGTCCCCAGGTATTCCCCCTTCCAGGCCTTAGCTAGGGGCCAGCTCCTGGGACTTGTGTCCTCTCCCTCCCCACCCTTTTCTCTGGGCAGACACCTGCCTAGCCCCCTCCCTGCCTTGTCCTCAGGCAGGGCTTGCCCCTGTCCTTCCACACCCCTGCAGCACTGGGTTGGGTGGCAGAGCCCCCTTGTTTCAGGGACCCCAGGAGGTGCCCCTGGCTCCAGGGACTTTGTGTTGGTCTGGGGGTGGGGGGTGGTGAGGGGCAGGGCAGGGGTACAGGGGAGGAAATTCCTCACCAGGAGAGCCAAAGACAGGGTCGTGCCTTACCCCAGGAGCCACCCCTGTGCCCATCCATCCTGCCCTTTCAGGTGGCCTGCTGCTTTTCCTTCCTTTCCCCCCCCCCCGCCCCGCCCTGCTCTCAGCTGCATGGTTCACCCCCACCCCGGGCAGCCAGGAAAAGAGCACGAACGGAGAATCACCAACCAACGCAAAAAGACTGGAGGCCCCCTCCACCTCCCCTGGCCGCCCCTGTTCCCGTAGGACAGGCCACCTGCTGTGTCCACGAGGAGTGCCAACACCCGCCCTGCTCTGGGCCGAGCCCCCCCACCCCGGCCTGTAAGTGAGATTGCACATTAACTACTGTAAGGAGAGGAGCGCACTGGGAAATGTGAACATGAGAACATCAGTGACACTGATGAGAATAAACTAAACGCCTTTGTAACAGCCCTGCTGCATGCTGCTCTCTCTAAGGGGGGGTAAGGCTGGGAAGGGATGCTTACTAAACACGGTCTCCCATTCTTCTGCAAAGCAACACCCCCACTACCCAGGATTTCACATTGACAAGTTGCAGCAGAGTCATGCTCAGGGTACACTTGGGAGTGGCCATGGCGAATGTCACATTGGAATATCCATCTGTGTGAGGGGGAGGAACAGCATGTTCTTTTCAGATGGGAACACTGAGGTATAGACCCAGGCCACCAACGGGTTCTACTTCCACTTATAACACCCTTCAGGCTACCCCAATGTGTAGACTCACAACACTTCCCCAAGGTTGTTCCTGCACATGTGACCCTAAATCCTGCATGGGCATCCCATGGGAGCCCCTCCAAAGCTAGAAGGGTAACAGCTCCATCATATGGGCTACATGGCCCACTAGCTGCCTTGTGGTCTGACATCCCCACCCCAGGAACAAGTCCCAAACACACCCCTTACTCCATTCTTCTGAGCCAACACAAAAGTTAAGATGTCAAATCTAGCTGTAGGGTCCTAAGGATATGAAATGACAAAAGATGAACCAAATAAAGACATGGAAGTGCCTTAGGGTTCCATTTGTTCTTAGTTGTTTCAAGCAGTCTGGGAATGTTATTTACTTATCTGAGGGATCCCATCAAGTAAACAAAAAATCTTGGCTAGGGGGTGGACAAGGAGACTACATCTCCACCCAGGCCAGGTCCTTAGACCCCACGATACAAGGGGAGCTCCAGATGTCCAAGGGAATGATGACTGAGTAACATGGTTGAGGTTGACCCTTGGATAACATGGGTTACCTGTGCAGTTGAGAATCGTGTATAACTTTTTTTTTTTTTAATATATCTTTATTGATTTCAGAGAGAGGAGAGGAAAGAGGGAGAGAGGTAGAAACATCAATGATGAGAGTCATTCATCGGCTGCCTCCTGCACCCCCCGACTGGGGATCGAGCCCGCAACCGGGGCATGTGCCCTGACCAGGAATCGAACCTTGATTGCCTGTATCCTAGGTCGACACTCAACTGCTGAGCCACACCCGGCCAGGCCTGTGTATAACTTTTGACTCCCCTAAAACTTGACTAATAGCCTACTGTTGACCAGAAGCCTTATTGATAATACAGTCAATGAACACATATTTTGTTTATGTACCATATACTGTATCCTTACAGTAGGCTATGGAAAAGGTTATGAAGAGAATCAAGGGGTATACATTTACAGTATTTATTTTTAAAGTCATAAATGGACCTGCACAGTTCAAACCTATGTTGTTCAAAGGTCAACTATACTACATTTCACAGGATGACAGGTATGTTTCAGTAAGACCAGCCCTTTTGGAGTCCTAAAGTCTAGCTTCAGCTGTCAGAAAGGGGTTTTGAGGACCAGCAGCATTGCCAACAAAAATCCAGAGGATGCTGATTCCCAGAAGCACATCTTTTAACCCCAGAAAGACTTAGAATTAAGTGTAGAATGGATCGAGAGAACCCAAACCATAGCATAAAAAAGGAATCTACATATATGGTTCTTTTGACAAATTGGCCTGATATAACAACATCCTTGTAATATACAGCACTTTACAACCTGT
Source organism: Miniopterus schreibersii (assembly GCF_964146895.1). Classification (NCBI taxonomy): domain Eukaryota; kingdom Metazoa; phylum Chordata; class Mammalia; order Chiroptera; family Miniopteridae; genus Miniopterus; species Miniopterus schreibersii. Next base: position 71,538,109 of record NC_138105.1, on the reverse strand, counting down.
ATGTGAGATGCGTGGTTCCCATGCCTGATTAATGTGGGGAATGGAAACATCTAATGATATCTAAGGTTTGTGGCACAAGTTTACCCAGCTTATGGGAATCATTTCAGGCTCTATGGCAAAGCCCTTAAAATTTACTAACACTGCCTTGTTAGAGTGATGCATCACAGAGGGAACAAGAAACCAGGTGTGCAGTGCAGCCCAGCATTACACCTCAGAAGTGACCACTCAGCTCCATGGCTGAAGCATTTACCTACCTGGGACACAGAACAGGCAGAAGATATTTAGGTTGAACTTCAAAAGCTCAGGACAGATTCATGGTTTGAAATTCCAATGGTAATAAAATTATCCATCATGAAAACCAAGAAATTAACAGAATGATATTTTCTGCACCCAGTACTGGTCATTGAAATCCCTAACATGCACACGTGTACACACACACACCTGGGCCATAGTGTGTGCAAACAAGGCTTAGAGTTCCCATTCAGGAGGCAGCCACGTTTCAAGTCAACATACCATATGATATATGTATAAAAAAGGCTGGGATTTTATTTCTAAGTTGGCACATGTAGAAGGCACAGGGGCGAATAAATGGCTTTGGGGCACTAGAAATAGAAATGGGTGGGGTGTGTCTGAAGTCCCCCTACCTCCACCATCCCCTAAGTGCACTTAAGAGAGGACCAGTGGCGGGGCCTCTGACCCAGGGCCCTTTGGGTCCCACTGGCTCTAGGTGAGAGCCTTGGGACAGCTCCCCAGGCATGACACCCTCCTCCCAGGGGGCAGGGCCCTGCAAGCTCCCCCAGCTTGGATCAGCCCCCTGGGAGGGCCAGGGTCAGAGAGAGAAGAGCAGGATGAGAACCAGGAGAAGTACCCCCAACAGCACCACAATTGCACACCACTGTCGGCGGTCTGGGGGTGAGAGGGTGAGAAGTCATGGGGGAGGCGGCACCACCCCATCCCCCCCCCAGCCCCAAATTGCCTCCTCCAGAGGACTCACCACTTGTCATGTGGGATACTTTGGCCATCTTCCTGAGGACCCCATCCATCCGGGACTGGGTGTGGTCCATCTCATGAGCAAAGGCATCCAGCATGCTGCCAAGACCAAGATGGTGTCAGCCCTTAAAGGGCAGCTGGCCTCAAGCTCCCAGCCCACCCTCAGGGTCCTGGCCTCACATGCCCTGCTCATCCAGCTCCTCCCCAACGCGGCCAGACATGTGTTTCAGAACCCGGATGCTCCCAGACACCATTTCCAGCTGTTGATCCTGTTGGTCCATGATCAGCTGCAGATTGGAGATGTGGGAACTGCTGTCATCAGGAGGCCCTGAGCTGTCCACATGCTCCTCCAACCCACAATTCTGGCCACCCACACAAACCTGCTGCGTAGCCTGCTGCTCCTCAATGTAGCGAGAAGTGGCCGAGACCATGCTGGCATCCAGCAGGTCACTGGATGACTTCTGGGCAGCTGGCTTGCAGGTCAGCATCTGGTGGGGCACAGACCACAGGCTCAGGGAGGGACACCCACTCACCACAGAGCCAGACAAAGGCAAATCTAGATGGTGGTTAATCAGTAAGTCAGTCTCTGAAGTGGGATGGCCTGGGATCCCCAGACCCACTTAATAGCAAGGTGACTGACCCCAAAGCCATACCACTTGTATCAGTTACATACCTCCCTGTGTATCAGTTTCCTCATCTGTAAAATGGGGAGAACTACAGTCCCTGTTTCCTCAGGTTGGAATGAGAAAATAATTACTTATTACCATATAAATACGTGTATGTAAGAATTTGGACTTTAATCCCCAAGACATGTGGGCACTGCTTCAGGACTCTAAGCTGGTGTGGGCCTCTGCTCCCCCAACCTCCCAGATCCCATGTGGACTTATGATGGGATGAGGAGAGACTGATGGTTTCACAACATGCAAACAATGGACATACAACACAGAAGGGAAGGGTGTACAGACAGGCAGCAGGGAGCATTTGCACAAAAGATATGAGCAGGCACACAAAGCAAGCACACCCACAGAAGAAAAGGGTGTGCATGCACAGGGCAGAAAAGATACACTCAGAATCTAAGTTCACACGCTCAGATGGGTCAAGTGCATACACAGAGGAAAAAGATAGGCATATATGCTGGAAACAGTTAACAGAAAAAAAGGGGATAGATATACAGACACCACCCACCCACTCTGGGAAACCAGTATAGACCTCCAGGAAAAGGCAGAAAGGACTATACAATCTGAGGGCTCAGGTATACGCACACAGAAAGCAGGTAGGTAGACATCGAAGAGAACTGCACACAGGGTGGGCACTGCCTGGCCCAGTGTGGCTCAGCGGTTGAGCATTGACCTAGGATCCAGGAGATTGTGGTTCAATTCCTGGTCAGGCAGCATGCCCCGGTTGCAGTCAGGGGGATGCAGGAGGCAGCTGATCCATGACGACTCATCATTGGTGCTTCTATCTCCCTTTCCCTTCCTCTCTCTGGATATATATACATACACACACACACACACACACACACACACATAAAGGGTGGGCACTGACATATACGGGACAGACATACACTTTCCGGGAAACAAGTGAACACGCATGGAGGGCAGTCGCCCCGAAAAATCTTTCGGTAAGGATGTTGGGTCAGGATGCCTTACCTCTCTATTATTTCTCTCCATGAAGGCTATGGCTGCTGGGCTGACCATATGGTCCTTCATTTCCTGGAGGTGAGGACAGTACACAGAGTAAAGACACCCCAACCTCCCCACCCTCACCCCATCATAACCTCATCTCACCTGGACCGCCTCCCGCATCCGCTCCACGAACACCCTTCTCTCTTGCAGGTCCCCAGCTGGGAGCTTGAACTTGCCTGGGTTGGCTTCCACTATGCGTAGGCCGCGATTCAAGAGTCAAGGCCACAGCCACACACAAGCCCGTCATCTACCTCAAGCCTTCAACCCCTCCCTGGTGTCCAGACTCCCAGCTCCCCCTGCCACCGCAATGGGCTCTCCCAGGCCACCCTCCAATCCCCCAGGATATCGATGGTCTCCTCCAGGTCCTCGAGGTCCCACTCGATGCTGCGCAGGCCATTTCGCAGCTCATTGGTCGTCCAGTCCAGCTCCTCGCGTCCGACCGCGGCGCCCTCCTGCAGGAGCTCACACCAGCGCTGGTACAACCCCCGGGCTGTGTTCACTGCCTTCTGCACCTCGCTGCAGGCAGGAGCACAGCGGGCGCGTCTGTGGGGCAGGAGGGCCTCCAGCCCGCCGCTGCGCCCCCAAATGACTGGGGGCTCAGAGGACCCCCACATCACCCTGCGTACCTCGCCCACGACCACCGGGTGATCCCCACCCGCACACCCCAAGACCGCTTGGCATGCTGCGGCCTGCATCCGGGCACTGTGTGGCAGGGGTCCGAGAAACCTCTGCCCTCCCCCATCACTGTTACTCACCCTCGAACTACAAAAAACGGGTCTTCGAGAGACATGTCACCGTCCCTCCCCGTCGGAGGCCGAGCCCCCTCCCCTCCGGGCCTTGAAGGCTGGTTTTCCTGCAGAGTTGGAGAACACGCCACCACCCACGCCCCCGTCACGTGACCCGTATCACCATCGAGAGTGGGGCCACGAGGAGAGAAAGAGAGGCCTCAGAAGCCGGAAGTGAGGAACTCCCGCCCCTTCCGCGGCCATCTTGGTTGTGGGCAGAGACGGCTTTCTGCGCGCATGCCTCCGCCCTTGGCGTCCGAGTACCCCGCTGCCCCCAGCCTTTCCCTAGTTCGGCTTGGGCTCTAGACGGAATTCGGGAACTCTGTAAGCCCGAAACCCCGCCCCTCGAATTGTTGCCACGCAACCTGTTTCCCTTCTCGGCAATGTAAATAATAATAGCCTCCCAGAAATCAGACGAGATTATGGCTGGGGAAGGGGCTCGTTCGATTCGTAAATCCTCAACGGACTCCTTGAGGCTTCATCCGGATCCTGTCCAGGGAGATTGTCCCAGCCCAGGGCCGGGAGTGGCAGGTTTGGGAAGGGCTGGGGGAAAAGGTGGTCGTCCCCACCTTCCCGCGGGCGGAGTGAGGCGCGGACAGTTTGTGGGCAGTTCTGCTGGACTCCCCTCCTCTTTTTTACTGCGGAGGAGGGGCACATCGAGATCATCCTGGGGCGGAATGGCCGTTAGTGGGCGCCCCGGATATGCGCCCACTGGGGGATGAGGTCTTACTGGGTGCGAGCCTGGGAGTCGCGGGTAGGGGTGTGGTGGTGGCTCTGATGATTGTCTCCAGAGCTGGAATCCTCTGCGTGTGGCATCTTCCCCTGGGGAGGGGCCAGGAATGTTTAGAGAGGAACTCAGAGTCTCTGTCACACAGCGCCGTTCTTTGTGGGGTCTAGGGAAAGCACTTTTTTGGGGGGGGGAAGCCATCGCCTGAGTGAGGTCTTGATCTCCCTCTGGAGGGTGGGCGGGATCTCTGAAGAAGTCCTCGAAGGGTCGCTCCTGTGTGCGTCAGAGTCGCTGTGTAGGGTCTTAGAGGTAGTACCTGGGCTGGGGATGTCATTGTGGCGTCTCTCTGGTGCCGGGTAGGGGGGTGGGGGGATGGAATGGGGACATTCTCAGCTGGTCACCGCAGAGTGTGGCAGGAAAGATCGCTGAATGGGGGAGTTGTTGAATGGGGTCTTTTAGGAAGCATAATTGTGGAGTTCCCATTCGCAGAGGGCGGGACCTGAGCGTCCTCCGAGGGTGCACGAGAGAATTAATTTTGAGAGGAGGAGCAGTAATACCTGGGAAGGGGCCTTGTAGGCAGAAATAACGGGGGGGGGGGGACCGGGATGAAGGGGCTTCACCGAGCCGCCCATAGTGCTAGCAAGGTCTTTGTGTAGGGTCCCTGGGTGTTGGCATCAGTGGGAGTCCTGAGGTCACCCCTACCCGCCCGCGCCGGGCATTTCCGGAAGGGCATCGCGCCATTCTGGCCTCCCGGAAAGGAAGCAAAATCTTCCTACTCGGCCCCACTGGACGCGGGTCCGGAAGCCGGGGGCTCCGGCCAACTCTAGTTGCCTAGAGAGGGGAAAGGAAGAGGGCGTGTCGGGAGGCCAAGACCCCACCCACGCCCGCCTGCCAGGAAAAAGCTAGCTATTGCCAGTGAGAGCCCGGCCCCTGTCCTTATATGGGCCTCCGGAAGCGGCTCGGACGCCCGCTGTACGTCATTACTTCCAAATTTAGTCCTGGAAGTGGCTCGGACCCCAAGGCGGGAAGGCTCGGAGCACCAGTCGGGTGGGCGGAGCCTCCCCTTAAAGGGCCAACACCACGAAGGAATGGAGCCATTCAAACAATTTTGCAGCGTTTTTGAGGAATTGGAAATAGGTTTTCTTGGAGAGAAAGCGCGTGGCGGAGGGTAGGGCCGATGTTTACTATCTGCTCTATCTCTGCGTTGCTCAGTTTTCAGCTCCTACCCCAACCGCGCCTCCCGGGGTGCAGAGGCAGAGCACTGCTGCGTCGTTTAGGGGGCTGCAGCCCTGAGTTCACCTGCGTGTCGTGTGGCCAGGTCCTCCACCTTGAGAATGCCAAGCCCGTCCGTGCAGCTTGTGCCGAAGGAAACTGGGAGGATGGTCAGTGCGGAGAGGAGAGGTGGCAGCCGGGGATGCGCTCATGTCTGCAGACTTCCGCCGCCCGTGGAGCAGGCAGCTTTGCCCTGGAACCAGCCCACTTGCCCGCCTCCTTACGGCCTGCAGACAAGGGGAGTGAGGAGGGCTGGTGTACGTTAGATATTGTAGAGGTGAGGTCCTCCTTTTACTGCAGTTGGCCCATTTATTAGCAAACATTGGATAGTCAGCCTACCTCGGTTTCACCACGTGAATAAGTCAAGTATAACAACAGTACCCTCTGTGGGGTGTTGAGAGGTCAATGAGACATTTATGAAAGGAAAGCCTTTAACATCATCTGGCACGTAGTAATCGCTTAATAAGTGTTAGCATTGTTATTGGTTCAAAAAACACTAATGAGACACCTGGAACTGTGCCCCGGGGGATGCACGGGCTCGAACCGGGTATTCCCCGGTGCGAAGGGAAACCAGCCGCCTACGACCTGCTGGGGCCTGCGAACTCCAGCATGTGGGTGGGCTCTGAGCCTCACCGGCGCCCGGCTCCCGTGGGCCTGCGCGCCGGCGCCTCGAGGTGGGGAGGGCTGAGAAAGGAGACCACCCCAAGAGCTCAGAGTGGACTGGGGGACGCTCCTCCTCGTCCGGGCTCGCAGCCCTTTTGTCCGGTAAATTCCACCCTGTCGCTTTAAGGTGCTCCGGCCCCAACGCTTTGGAAAGCCCGATGCAGGGCTCTGATTGGGCTGGACGTCATCGTGACGTTACTCCGGGTACAAATGGGCCCCGGTGGCGGGCGCCGGGGCAGAGCGTCTAAGGTGCGTTACGGCGTCTGTCGGCGTGAGGAGAAAAGCTTGAGCAAGCTCCTAGTCTGAAGTGCACCTGCTCAGCAGGGAAGTCCCCGCCGTCGAGTCGCTATGGAGGTGCAAAAGGAGGCGCAACGCATTATGACCCTGTCGGTGTGGAAGATGTACCATTCGCGCATGCAGCGCGGAGGGCTGCGGCTGCACCGGAGCCTGCAGCTGTCGCTGATCATGCGTAGCGCGCGGGAGCTTTACCTCTCGGCCAAGGTGGAAGCCCACGAGCAGCCCGAGGTGCCCTCGCCGCCCGCCCGCTGCCCTGACCCTCGCCTGCACCCACCGCGGGAAGCGCAACCCGCAGCGAAGGCAGCGTCACCCGACGGTGAGCAGCCCTGCCCGGAGCCCATGGACACTCAGGAGGCGCCGAAAGCCGAGGAGACCCCTGCCCACTCTGCCCCTCGACCCGCCAAAGTCAGCCGCAAGCGGCGGAGCAGCAGCCTCAGTGACGGCGGGGATGCCGGACTGGTCCCGAGCAAGAAAGCCCGTCTAGAAAAGGAGGACGCGGAGGAAGGCGAGTCTTCGGAGGTCCCGGATCGCTTGCAGGCCCCTCCGGCGCAAGCGGAAGGCGCCTTCCCCAACCTGGCGCGTGTCCTACAGAGGCGCTTCTCTGGCCTCCTGAACTGCAGCCCCTCCGCGCCCCCGACGGCGCCGCCGCCGCCCGCATGCGAGGCGAAGCCGGTCTGCCGCTCGGCGGACAGCATGCTGAACATGCTCGTTCGCGCCGTGGTGGCTTTCTGAGGGCCCTCGAGCTGCGCTGCCGGAGCCCAGAGCGCGGGCCGAACCGTCGGCCCGAGTACACAGACCCGAAGCCAGGGAAGGCCGCGGAAACGGCGGAGAGGAGCCGCGGCCCGGGCTGCTGAGAGGCCCGGAGAGGGACTCTTCCCGGGGGAGCTGTCGCCACCCGCGTTCCTCCGCAGCGCCGAGGAACCTGAGCCTGGGGCTCGGGCACTTTCCTCCGAGACTTGCCGCTCCCACAGGTGCTGTGTTAACCAACGGGGACGTGGCCTTTCCGTCTCCTGGGACTGGGTGAGGGAGGTTTGGTTCCCGAAATTCCTCAGGGTCGGACTTTATTTTTTACTGGGGGCTGTGCTGCCCTTTCAAGGTTTTTCAATAGTTGGTGTTCGTGTTCCCAACTCAGCATTCCAGGCACTCTTCTTTCCCCTCCAGTGACATACTTATGCAAGCGGTCATCGTTGCGTCACGGGGCAGACGTGGGGAGCTTCCTGTTGCCTAGCGTGGGTGTGGAGCCTGGGAGGAGGGCTGCCTGACTCACTTCGCCCCGCGTGCTTCTCCCTCTGCCTTCGGTCCGGGGGAAGCTGATCTAATTTCAGGTTAAATTTTTTCTCATTTGGTGAGTTCGAGGTGGGGATATGTTCACAATCTCAAGCATGACCCTCCCTCAGGCGTAGACAGTCAACCCAGAAGATCTTGGACTGAATCACAAAATGGGGCAGAGTGGTGTTCAGAGCTCTGTAAGGAGAAGCTAGGACCAGTTTGGGGAGGGGGAGATTCTAGCCAGTGCATTTTGAGGGTCTATTTACTCTGGTGGGTTCTGTTTAATTCCGTCTATCTGGCCTTTTGCTAGAGATGCCAGATATGAAAATAAAGATCATTTGAATAAAAATTTGGCTGTCCAGTTTTCTTCCCTGGTGGGGGAGGGACAGGACTAAGGGGTCAGGAGCTGGGGCGGCTTGCTAGGGCCGCAGGAACCGGACTGACCGGCTCCCACGTGGGCGGGAGGGGCTGGGCCCCCTCTTCTCAGCTGGGACACTTCGTGCTGGTACCTTTGCGCTCGGACTCCTTAAGCCCCTCACCCTCGAGGGTTCCTTAGAAATCCCCCTACAGCCCAGGTGCTCAGTCGTTTAGAGTTGTCCCTATACCCCTAGGTTGCTGATGGATCCCGGGTCAGAGCTCATACAAGGGTCAACCAATGAATGCATCAGTGGGTGTTTCTGTCTCTCTCCCTCTCTGTAAAATTGGTGAAAAATTAACCTACAAGTCTGGGGAAAGAGGGCTTTCACAGTTCAGGTGTTTGGGGGGTACTGCTGGGGACAGCGTCCTACACGTAGTTGGGGAACCACACAGATCCTGCAGCACCTGACCGACCAGTCCTGGTGGGGGTCCCGTGGGGGGCACAGGAAGCTGAGCAGGTGAGCTCTGGCCGCTCTTCATACCATGTCCCAGTCTCTGGCTGTGAAACCGTGGCTCAGAAAGGAGGTAAGCTCCCAGCCTCAGTTTCCTCATCTGTGCAGTTGGCCTTCCTCACGAGGAGGCTGTAGGTTTAGAAATGCTCGTGGGAGTCTTTGTTACTAGCTTTGGCCCCATCCCAGCTGCAGGTTAGCCGCCCCAGGGAAGAAAGTCCTGGTGATTCACCCAGTCCCGGCCCAGGAGAGGGGCCGCCGGGGTGACAAAGGAGCCGCAGGTGTGAGGAGGGAGGGAGGTGGAGGCGGGGGAGCAACTGCCCCGCCTCCACCTCGGGAGAGCGGGGTCCCCACGCCGGGCTTCCCAGGGCTCCGACCCCGAGGGGGAGGGGGAGGGGGAGGAGGGTGCAGTGGCGGAGCAGCCCCGCCCCAGGACGAGCCCCCTTCCCACCCGCCTCTCCCGCCCGCCCCCGCCCCCGCCCCGGGGCCGCCCCGCTCCTCTCCGGGGGAGGTGGGAGACGGCGCCACCCCTCGAAGGCCCGACCCAAACTCCCCAGTGGGACGTATGGGGACTGGTGCCCCACACCCCCAAGGGTAGCTCAACGTGTCCGCGTAGGAGCAACTCCCGAGAGCCCGCGCGCCCCAGGAAGTCGGCCTCCGGGGAGGAGGCCCCGCCGCGCGTCCTGCCGCAGGAACCGCCGGCCCTTCCTTCCGCGGGAAGCGGCCCGGCCGACCCCTCGGCACTTCCGGTGCCGGCCGCGCGGAGGGGGCTGGAGGCGACCCGGCGGGAGGCCGCCCAGCCCCTCACCCCCCCACCCCCGACCTTATTTCACCCGTCAGAAGAGGCACCATCGAAAACGTGTCACGTAACCGACACCGAGGGGGCCTGGAGCTCTCGGTCCATTACCCGACACTCGGGTGCTGGGACAGCCCCTGGGGAGTGACTGATTGGACTGTGGCTGTGAAAACTGCAAAGGTCACATATCCTGTGACCAGGCGATTCCCCAAGGAACCAGCAGGAGTTTCCAGAAGGGTGTTCACAGTGTTGTCTGAAATTGGCACAGATTTGAAACAACCTACGTGCCCATCCCACTGGACGGGTCTGGCAGAATGTGAACTATCCTTGACTCCCCGCCCCAAAGGTACAGAGCCTGAACCTGACAGATCTACACGCTCAGGCAACAGAACCCAGAACCATGATTCTGGGTTAAAAAGGCCAGCTGCAGAAACTGTGGGGCAAGGAGCACAGATTTCTGAGCCCAGACAGCCAGTTCTACTTGCTTTCTGTGCAACTTTGAGCAAGTTACTTCACCTCTCTGGGCCTCAGTTTCCCTGGCTTTAAATTTTGGAATAGTCCCTCCCTCTCAGGTACATTGTAAAGATTAAGCAAGATAGTACATGTAAATTGCTTAGTAAGGTGCCTGGCACACCACACAGTGTTACTATTTTTTTATTGTTAGAGGCCAGGATGACAGCAGTGCTGGCCATTTAAAAACACATTTAGCACTACAAGTATATATGTATGGAAAAGTGTGTGCAGATGTGTTAAACCCAGAGAGTTTGAAAAACAGTTCCCTCCTCCAGTAGCTCAATGTGAACAAGGGTCTGCCTCTCCTCCCTTCATCAGGGTTTGGCCATACCTAGTGATTTGACAGGGTTGATTTTTTTTTCTCTTCCAGGCCACACACTCATGGTTTCCTCCTACCTTCCCAGTGATGCCTGCATCAGGCCCTGGACCTCTCTGTCTACACCCACCCCTGGCAGCCTCATTCAGTTTTAGGGCTCTAAATGCCACTCCTGTGCTTACTCCTAAATTTAGCTCTCCATCCCAGTCTCCTTGTGGAGATCTAAGGTAATCCAAATAGGACAGGAGCCAAAGAGAATTCTTGCTGTTTCCTGCCAGTCTTCCAATTGAGGAATCCTCCTTGTATGCTTTTTTCTCCTTCCCTCACACTCCATCCAGTCAACTTGACCTATCATCACACTCCAAGCCTTTCCCCATCCTCATGGCTCCATCACCTCTCACCTGGATTAGGGCAGCGGCTTCCTCCTTGCCCTTGATCCCCACAATCTATTTTACACAGCAGCTGCACCAATCTTATAAAACACAAACTGGATCTTTTCATTCTTCCAGCTCTCCTCTGCTTCTAACACAGTAGCCTCCTTTCTACTTGCAGAACAGGCCAAGCATGTTCTAGCCCCAGGGCCTTTGCACTTGCTGTTCCTTCTGCCTGCAATGTCCAACCAGATACTCACATGTCCATTTCCACTTTCTCCAGGTTTTTGCTGAAATGTCACTTCCTTAGGGAGGCCTTCGACTACCTGATCTAAAATAGCACCCCACCCTAGCAGGTTTGACTCAGTGGTTAGAGTGTCGGCTGGTGGATCAAAGGGTCCTGGGTTCGATTTTGGCCAAGGGCATGTACCTTGGTTGCAGGTTTGGCCCCAGTCAGGGTGCAGGTGGGAGGCAACCACTTGATGTCTCTTTCCCTCCCTCCCCCCCTCCCCCACTCTCTCTGAAAAAGCAATGGAAAAAAACAGTGAGGATTAAAAAATAATAATAAAATAAAATAGCACCCCATTCTGCCTTGAAGCACTGCTCACTGTTTGAAAGGATATATTTTTTTAATTTAGCATCTGCACCCCCATGCAAATGTCAATTTCATGAATGAATGCCTAGCCCAGGCCAGAATGAGTGAATGAGGTTGCCTGGGGTAAGCAGGTGCTAAGTGCTTAATATTTAGTATCTCATTTAATTGATGACTTCCTATGGCTCTTAGAATAGAATTTCCCAAACTTCAGACAGTTGAGGGTCAAGATTTTTTTCAGATCTGCATAATAACTGTACTAGTATTATTTATCTAATTTTTATTTTGTTTATTTTTAATGTCTTATTTATTTTAGAGGGAAGGGAGAGGGATAGAGAAATAGAAACATCGACACATCGACGAGAGAAACATCAATCAGCTGGCTCCTGCACACCCCTCACTGGAGATCAAGCCCAAAACCCTGGGCATGTACCCTGAATGGGAATCGAACCTGTGACCTCTTGGCTCATGGGTCGATGCTCAACCACTTAGCCACGCCAGCCAGGCTATCTGATTTTAAAAACTTAATTGTGAGTTAATCACTCACCATACTTAAAAGGTAACAGTTCATAAAAGTTACAATGAAAACGAAATACTGTAAGATCCTGCTGAAACAGTAGCCAGTGTGAGGTTCCAGACAGCTTTCTTAGTTACAAAGGAAGATTAGCAAAGTTAAAAGACACATTGTTGCCAAAGGAGGAAGACTATTCTTAAGTCTGGGACTGAAAGCTGAAAAGAAAGAGAAGCTGAGAGATGTAATTCCACGTTATTTAAATAACAGTGAATCACTTTATCCACTGTCCCAGAGTTGGGAAAATTCTGCTTCTAGAAGAGGGACAACCACCCTAGGACTGTCCTGCTGATTCTGGGCCCAGTCCATCTCTGCCTAGTCTTGCATCACCCTCCAGCTATACTGACCTGCTTTTTGTTTCTCATACTTCCAGTCTTCCCAGCCCTTGGGCATTTGTATATGCTCTCTTCTGTAGTGTTTTCCCCTTCCCTATTCACCTAGTTAAGGGCAAATCATTAGGAAAGTGTTTCCTGTCTGCCCCCCATTTTGATCCAAGATTCCTATATTTATTGACACTCAGATCAAGAGCTACTTTTTTTGTAGTAGTAGTATTTATCACAAATACAGTTTTACATTTGTTTCTGGGTTTGTCTCTTCTAGCTTGTGGCCTCCAAGAGGACAGAGACAAGTCTAACAGATGCTTACTACTTAGTTTTTGTGAATGAATGATGCCTTTGTAATTTTCCTCTGAGGTAGGTCCTCCTAACGTCCTTTTTTTTATAGATCTGGAAACTGAAGCCCAGAGGCGATTGCCCTGAAGGAGAGTAAGTAGGAAACAGCTCTAGCTGTGTCCCCCATCCTGAGATTCCCCTCCCCACTTCGCTCTGTGGGGTGGGGGATGGGGTGGGGTGAGGTGGGGAGGGACAAGTGTTCCAATTTAGCCTTGGCTGAGCTGGGATAGGGCACCGGTCGGACCACCCCAGAAGCGACACCCAGACCGGTTCACCCGGTTCCAGGAGCCTGGGAGAGGTGGCCGCGGGAGGGGCGAAGACGCCGGCATTGGGCTAAGCTGTCAGCCCGGCGGGGCGGAAACTTGATCTCCGCCAGGAAATTTAAGTCTCAGGCAGGGAGCTTGGGGTGAGTCACTGGCCAGGGCGGGCGGGGGGAAGAGCGGGGCGGGAAGCCGGGGAACTGCCTGGGTGTCAATTGCAGGTGGGCGGGACATGCAAATTGCCCTGCCGCTCGCTCTTTGCCCCCTCGGAGCCCCGCCCCCCGAGCTGCAAGGGCCATTCGCGGCAACTCCCAGTGTAGTGGGCGGGCCAGGTCACACTCCTCGCCCCAAACCGGTCCCTTCCGGATTCTGTGCAGACCTTCCGAGCTTGGCCCCGCTCCCAACTCCACAAATGCGAGGGCGGGACTTGGGGGCCGCGGGGGGAGGCTGAGACCACCCTGGGGCCCCGGGGGCTGGGGGTGGGCTGAGAATCAGGATAGAGGCGGAAAAGGGGGAAGAAAAATGGGGATTGCCGGAGTTTGAGGCTCATGCTACTAACCCTAGCCATGGAGGACGCTGAAACCCCCCACGTGTCGAGAAGAACCCAGAGCCCCCACACCTGTGCTCAGGGGAGCCCAGGCCGCCCCTTGTATCCAGGGTTGCTCTTAGGACAGCACTTTGTGTGTTCAGTAAAGCTGAGGCCAAGGGCTAAGGCCCTCCCCCTGCACAGTCAGGCCTGAGGCCTCCCCAGGCTCGGCTCCCGGCCTGGTCAGATCATTTTGGATGGAGCCCTCAGCAGAAATCTTGCTGCATTCCAGCCTCCTGGCCCATCCTCGCCAGATTAAACCACCCACACCAGCACATTGTCAATTGTCAGTTAAGAAATCTCTCAGCATTCCCTGTTTTCCCCCACCCTCCCTCCTGCCTGCCCCTAGACAGCTCTTGGGCCCCCTAGGTTTGTGCCTTCCCTGCCTGCCACCGGACTGGCACCAATTAATTTCCTCCTCAGCCTGTCCACCCACATCTGGTTGCCAGCTGCTCAGCTTCACCCTGCCCACCCCCCAGGATCTCCTAGGGAATTGCTAACAGCTCTCCTCCTTCCTGTGGCCCCCAAATATAGGCCGCCCTGCTGAAGCCCAAAGCACACAGCACACAGCGCCTTCCACCAGTCTGCTAATCAGAAGCTGACAGGATGTGGAGAGAAGATCTTAAGTCAAATGAAGGAGGGGTGGAATGTGAAACTTTCTGACCCAGAGATGCTGCTGCTGTGGGGTAAAAAGAGAATGGAAGGAGACAGGAGCTTTAGTCTACACTAAGGGCTCAAGATCAAAGCCCTCTGGCTTCCAGATGGGCACAGTGGGGGAGGGCTGCCCCTCCAGGCACAGGCAAGGCTCAGAGCCCCCTTACTCAGAAACCCTCTGAGACTCCACGGTGACAGCTGTGCCCCAGCCCTCTTGCACGGAGAGTTTCCTTTTCCAGTGCTCACACTCCTGGCCCTCCCTAAAGGCTGGCCAGCAGCCCGGAGACACCGGCCTGTGCCTTTTGATGGGGCTCCCCACAGGGTCTTCCTGGATGAGGGGGAGGGGACTGCTGGAGAACAATGGGCTTCTGTGGCTGCAGACGCCAGGCACTTCCTGTTAACCCTTTCCTGGAGGTGCAGCTGTGGGGAGCACCTCAGAGGCCTGGCCTGTTTAGGGGTTGAGGGGATTGACAAAGCCAGTCAGTACACAGCCTTTTCTGTTCCAGGTGTTGTTTGCAAAAGCAATTGGGAAATGGTGAGGTGGACGCAGACCTTGCCCTCTTCATTGGCCTCCCAGGGCCAGGTTCTTTTACCTTCCATGGCTTTGTGCAGCCAGCAGACCGATAGGGCCTGGCTCACCGGGAAGCCTCCAATGTTGAACTCTGAGAAATCCCAGAGTCTCGGGCTAGGCTGGGGGACCCTAGTGTCCAGATAAATGCAAGGCACAGCTATGTCTGCCAACACTGTCCTACCTGCCCTGCCCAGTTGTCCCGGGGTCATGCCTCCTGAGTTACCTCGCTGGTCTGGGCCTCAGTTTCCTACAGTTTGGAAAGTTCTCCCGAGGGCCTGACAGGAGCACAGGGCGGTGGAGGGAGCTGAGTTGGAGTCTTGGAAATGCTCTGCTGCTCCTTGGAGCCCTAGGAAGACAAGTTGGGGAATTAGCAGCTGTGTTAATTGAGGCTTCATGCCAATTCCCTTCTGTTGACCGAGCCAGCCTGAGAAGCACCGTCAGAAGTTTCTGGGAGCCTTCAAGGGCCCCTGGAGAGTCAGCATCTGGCCCCTGGGGGGGCTTCCAGTTAGCAATAGGCCAGATGACACACCCTGTTCTAAGAAGAGACTTGTACTGATGCTGACTGCCAGCTAGGTGCTGCATGCAGCTTGTGTTCACTTAGTTAAGCTCATGCATACCTAGGTCAGAATTAATGGAGGCATTTTCACCAGCCCCATTTTACAGGTGAATTGAGGCACAGAGCAAATGTACATCTAATAAAACAGTCCTTTTTTTTTTTTCTCTCTCCTGGATTTGGGCACAAGAGGAGGGGTGGGTAGGGACCTTTGTCAAGATTGGTGGACCTGCCCTGGCTGGTGTTGCTCAGTGATTAGAGCATCGACCTTTGCACCAAAGGGCTGCAGGTTGGATTCCCTGTCGGGGCATGTGTGGGAGGCAATCAATCGATGTGTCTCTCGCACTTTGATGTTTCTTTCTCCCTCCCTCCCTCCCTCCCTCCCTCCCTCCCTCCCTCCCTCCCTCCCTCCCCCCCCCCCCCCCTCTCTCTCTCTCTCTCTCTCTCTCTCTCTCTCTCTCTCTCAGGTGGTGTGTGTGATCACTATTTACTGAGCAAAATCAAAATTGCTAGACTGGAAAGGCTGCTGCCTGGGCCCCCGGCTGGTGTCTGGAACAGGAAGTAGCTCAGTGTTTTGCCCTTTAGACCCCAGGGCAGTCGGGGAGGGCCCATCGGAGCCGCCCTCTCAGTCAGGGATCTGTTTGAGACCAGAGGGGCCTGGCCCTGGGCTGCAGGCTAGCCTACAGTCAACCAGCCTCCACCTGAAGTCCCTCCCTCCCCCTTCCCTCCTCTGTTTTGGCCCACCCTTCCGGAATGAACCTTATTTTGGCTTCTTGCCTCGGGGAAGTCCAAAGCAAGCCTGCAATTTCTCACTGCTGGGTCCCTGGTGGCTACAGCAATCAGACTCAGTGTGGGGTGGGGATGGGGTTCCTGGGACCCTCTCCCCAGCTACCCTCTGAATCCCCACAGATGCTGTTTTATAAACAGATACTGGAATTTTCAAAGTGCTGTCATGTTTGGGACAAGGCATTCCCTTCCAAGAGGGGTGTGTGGGAAGCTGGTCAGAAACTGAGGCTTGGAGAAGGGACATCCCTGGGACCACCAAAGCTATCCTTTCAATCAGGGGTGACAGTTCTTCTGTCTCCCTCCTGGAGAAGAGGCCACGGAGGGAGTGTGCGAGGGAGGGTGCTTGGGGACTTTGCAGTTTCCCAGTACAGTGCTGGGTGTCCTCAGTTCCCTTGCCTCCTTCCTTACTCCTCAGGATTGTCCCTCTTTCTCATGACTCTCTGGACATCCGTGTGAGGAAGGTGCATATATGTCAACCAACCTCCCAGTGGTTCTACTGAGATTAAAGCCAGCCCTGTTCCTGAAGGCTGGAGTCAGGGTCTGCCCCCAGGGCCACATGTCTCACTCATGGACCTGGGCTTCTGGTCAGACCAGACAGGTGGGCTTGACCTCAACACCCTAAACTGAATCTAGACCTAGAGGGTTATATACAGACAAACACATACACACTCTGATTGTCCTGGATTACCCTAGTGTACCTGCCCCTGCTCTTGGGGCTTGGTGACTTCCCCTCCTTGCAGCTGGCCTGTATATTCTAGAAAACTGGGGGAAAATCCTCAACTAGACATTCCTGCCATCTTCCTGCTGGCTGGCCCCCAGGTCAACCAGGCTTCCCACTCAAGGCCAGCCTGAATCTTCCCCAAATCTCTTCTAACTCCTATTGCAACTTGAGCCCATCCAGTCCCATTGCCATGGCATCCATGGTTCCCAGAAACCAGAAGGTCTAATGCCCCCTATCTCCTTCCAGGCTCAGGCACCTCTGAGTCAGCAAG
Organism: Miniopterus schreibersii; assembly: GCF_964146895.1. Taxonomy (NCBI): domain Eukaryota; kingdom Metazoa; phylum Chordata; class Mammalia; order Chiroptera; family Miniopteridae; genus Miniopterus; species Miniopterus schreibersii. Next base: position 71,521,323 of record NC_138105.1, on the reverse strand, counting down.
CCTTTAACTCAGCACCCCTACGTCCCCAGCACCACCGAGGCTATGCATCACCCCCAAGACAGGCAACCACAGAATTTGTCCAAGTTTAGCTGATAAGTGGGACTTGGAGCCTAAGAGCTTAAGAATGACAATAATGCCCTAGGCAGTTTTGCTCAGTGGTTAGAGTGCCGGCCTGTAGATTAAAGGGTCTGGGGTTCAATTCCGGCCAAGGGCACATACCCCATACCTCGGTTGCAGGCCTGATTCCCGGCCCCATCCAGGGTGCATGCGGGAGGCAACCAGTCGATGTGTCTCTCTCACGTTGATGTTTCTCTCTCTCCGCCTTCTACTCTCTCTGAAAAGCAATGGAAAAAATATCCTCGGGTGAGGAATAAAAAAACAAGAATAACAATAATCGTAACAGCTATTGCTTACTGGTTTAAGCACTTCACTTGTGTGAACCCATGGAGTCCTTGAAACAAAGATTCATTGTGACATTATTCTCCCCATTTCCTACGGATGAAACTGAGGCACAGTGAGGTTAGATAGCTCGCCTGCTGTATAGAGTCTTTATAGCTAAACAGTGCCAGAGTCTGGATTTGAACCCAGGCCTACGCTAGCATTTCTCACTATCGACACTGGGGGCTGGATCACCTTCTGTGGTGGGGGCTGCTCCATGCATCAGAGGATGTTGAGCAGCTTCTCTGGCCCCCACGCACTAGGTACCAGTAGGGCCTCCATCTACTGTTGTTCTAGCATAGTAAACGCTAGGAAAATCCCAGGACAAGTAGAATAGGGAAACTGAGGCGTAGTTGAGGAGCAGTTTGCAGCCACCTAGTAAATCCTATCTTCCCTAAGCCAAAGACACCATTAAATGGTTTGCACTTTCCCTCCCCAACCCAAGGGTAAATAGCTTAAACCTTACTCGGGGAGACACATAACAGAAATCCAATTAGTGCCATTTGCCAACCACACCCAAGGACAAATTAAGAATAAATCTCACTTTGGTATATCAACATAAGCTGATGAATAGTCAGTTGATCTGCCCTTAAGACCTCCCCTAAGTGTCCAGATTTTAAAACCTCTGAAAATGAAGGTCCCAGCACACTCTCCCTCCAGGAAGCACGCCTTTCCATTCCCTTCCCCTTCCCCTTCCCCCCACTGGCACCTATTCCCTAACTCCGAAGGGGTTGGGAACCTTTTTTCTGCCAAGGGCCATTTGGATATTTATAACATCATTCGAGGGCCATACAAAATTATCCACTTAAAAAGTAGCCTACTGTATTTGGTCAAACATTTAATTAATTTACCCCTAATGTAACGGCTGGAACTGCTTCTCTTTGGAGAGGCCTTGGCAGGGCCAAACCAAATGATTTTGTGGGCCAATATGGCCTGCTGGCCGGACATTGCCCACCCCTGACCTAACCCCCAAGGGACCCCATGAGACTTGCAACCAGGGGAGCTATGGGCAGAGGCAGCTTGTCCTGGTGTTAACCCCCTAAGCCTGTCTCCAAGGACCCTCTTTCCCCCTTTTCTCTGACTTCTCAGTGAGCTAGAGCAGCCTAGCCTGGCTCTCCTGTTGTTGCTTCTGTGCCCTTCCTTGTTCCATTGTCCTAAGTATATTTTTGCTTCGGTCAATAAATTCTTGCTTTCTTTTCTGCACTTTGTCTCTTGATTGAAATCTTTCCCTCAAGAAGACAAGAACAGAGGTCTCGTGGTCTCCCCGGTAACACTGTCATGGCAACCCAGAATGTTTCTAGATGTGGCTGCATGGTGTGTGTGTGGGGGGGGGTGGGCAGGCTTATCACCTGCCTTGACTGTCCTGCCTCTATACATGCCTAGCTGCAAAATGACACTGTGTGCGTATGTCTGTGTGTTCCCAAATTTGGCTTGAGTCCTGGTGATAGAGGTAATTGGCAAGTTCTAGCATCTTGGGGAGGGGTCAGTGGGGCCAGCAGGACCACCAGGACCACCAGCCTGGGCCAAAGAATATACTCTGCCCAGAGAGAGGGGTGGCAGCTCCTCAGCCCTGGTGGGTGGCATCGGCAGAGCCCTAGTGGGTGGAGACAGGCAGTCCTTTTCTTCCTTCCTGGTTCCCAGGGGCAGGCAGGAGCAGCAGCAGTGGCCCTGGGAGCCAGAGGGTGTGGGGATTCCGGGATTAACTGGGTGTGGGTCAGGGTGTGGGCTCTGAGACCCAAGGCCCCTGTGGGCTGGGAGGAGAAACCAGAGGCTAAAGTAGGTCTCCCCACCCACCTCCTGCCCTCATGTTCCACCCAGCCCTGGCTCCGGGCCAGCAGCTGGCAGAATGGTGACTCAGAGCTACTGAGCTGAGGAGAGAGACTGTGCAAGGTGGGGGACCTTTGTTTTCAGGGGTTTTAAAGGCTGGGCGTTTGGGGGAGGTCGTAGGGGAAGATTAATTGAATATTCATCAGCTTTATGCTGATATACCTCAGCCTTCCCAGCATCCCCATCAGGACCAGAACTCTTGAGGCACATCTCAGACCTGTCACATGGGATCTCCTTCCTCCTCCTGTCACTGACCCCTTTCCCTCCAGTGGGATCTTTTTTTCTTGGCACCCCACTAGGGCAGGAAGTGTAGGCCTGGAATGACTGAGGTTGCAATATATTTAGGCCAAGTCAAGAGTGTGTGTGTGTGGTTCAGAGGAGCAGGCCCTAGCACTGGCTTGGCGGGGAAGGGGTGTGAGGCCCTGAGCCAGTGTGGGGAGGCTCCTACCTTCTCCCTCTTAAAGACAGAGCTCTCCAGTTTCCCAGGGGCCCAGGGAGCTGGAGGCAGAATGGGAAGAACTAGGAAAAGCCCTAGAAGTGAAGGCATGCCCTGCACAGCGCCAGATGCATCTAGTTTTTATGACTAGGATCATTTACAGCTGAAAACCTGAAGCCCAGAGAGGTTAAGCAGAAGGTTGCTCAGGAAAGAAGCGAAGGTGTTAGGGTTTGCTTTCTGGCCTGGCTGGCCCCAAAGCTGGCGTGCTGCTGTCGTGTTCAGGCATGCATTCTTTTATTCATGCAGCATTGTGTGTGTGGCTTAGCCTGTGTCAGGAGGGACGTGAGACCTGCAGGAGAGCAAGGGACAAACTGGACCAGGGTCCCCTCCCCCCTCCTCCTACCTGACCCTTCAGGCCTGGTGGACCCCTTCCCTTCCCTTCCCTTCCCTTCCCTTCCCTTCCCTTCCCTTCCCTTCCCTTCCCTTCCCTTCCCTTCCCTCCCCTCCCCTCCCCTCCCCTCCCCTCCCCTCCCCTTCCCTTCCCTTTCAAGATTGGCCTCTCCGCAGTGCTCTGAGCTGCTCCTCCACAGCACATGTCCCAGTTGTCATTCATCATCTGCATGCTTTTTCTTTTTGGGTTGTTGATGTAGTGTTGTGGATGTGCTCTCTGCCTCCTCCATCTGACTGTGAGCCCACGAGGATCTGAACAGTGCTGTCACTCTGCATCCCTAGCTCCTGGACCTGGGCCTGGAACACAGCTGCTCGATGTATACTTGAAGGAACAGCAGAAAGTGCTGGTGCTGGAGGGTGAAATGAGTGCCGGGAAGAGTGGGTGGACTGAGACAGGAGGTTGGCACCTGAGCAGAGAGCTTGGGGCTGGCTGAGTGGGAGCTGCAGTTACCCTGAAGGAGGATCAGGGGACTTGGAAGTGGAATCAGGTGGAGGTACTGCCAAGGGACAGGTGCATGATGTTACTGCATCCATAATGGTCCTGCATGTGCATTCAGAGCCTGGGAAGGCCAGTCCAGGGCTGGAGCCCTGGTTGCCTCCATGAGGGAGGAAGCTTCCTGGGGCAGTCTTGACCCGCCTCAGCTGGAGGCATCCCACACAATTAGCAATTTCCAGGGCCCAGCTCGGGCCAAGGAGAGAGGCCTTTACAAAGTTAGACTTGGCTTCCCCCCAACTGGCTGGCCTCCTTGCGTCTGATTTTAAATGCCGGCTTGTCACAGTGTCTGCATGTAAGCGCATGCCTGCTCCTCTCCGAGGCGGTGTGTTTGCAGTGCTAGGGGCAGTGTGGGGGTGGCATCTTTTAGCAAGTCAGTGGCCATTCCCCACCCCTGAGCCCAATCCAAGGTTCTTTTTATATCTCACATTTACAGAAAGCCTAAACATCTGAGCCTGGGCCTGACAGGGCAGGCTGTTTGAGGCTGCAAGGGAAGGGGGGAAAGCAGAGAGGCGGGGAGGGGTGGTGTGTGAACCCAATCTGGAGGGAGGCTGGCCAGGTCAGGAGTGGCAGCTGGCTTCCTTCCAACAGCCCTGCAGCATCAGATGGTGCTGAGCTATATTTAAAGTCTGCTTTCTCCGCCTCCATTGTGGGGTCCTCACCAGGATGAATGAATCAGAGGGATGCCTGGTGTGGCCTCAAAGCCTGGCTCAGTCTGCAGGATTGCTTTTTCCCCAAAAAGCAATCCTGTAGAAGCTCCATCTGGGTCCCTGTTGACCTGGGCCACCCTCCGCCACCCTTAATCCAGCTCTGTACCAGCCCAGTGGATGACCCCTGACCCAGGGTTGCCCACAGGCAGCTGAAAGCCAGCGATGGCTCCCTGGGCACGCGTGGTGACCTCTGCAGCACCCAACTCCTTCCAGAGGCAAAAGGTCAGGTCATATTCTCTTGCTTTTTTAGCACTGTCATGTGCTGCTATGGTTGGCGAGTGTGCACACACAGTGCCAGGTAACCCCCAGGTGTCTGCATATGCATGTTCTCCTGATCTTACTCCAAGTTTAGTGATTAGAAGCCTGAGGTTCCTGGCTGGGTGAAGTCTTAGTCCATTTGGGCTGCTATAACAGACCACCACAGACTGGGTGGCTTATAAACAGCAGACATGTATTTCTCACAGTTCTGGAGGCTGAAAGTCCAATATTAAGTGGTCGGCAGGTTTGGCGTCTGATGAGACCATCTTCTTTCTGTGTCCTCACATGGTGGAAAGGGTGAGAGAACTCTCTGGGTTTCTTTTTTTTTTTTTCTGTTAATCCTACGCAAGGATATTTTCTCCATTGATTTTTAGAGCAAGTGGAAGGAGGGAGGGAGGAGGGGCAAGAGAGAGAGAGAGAGAGAAGACACATCAATTGGTTGCCTTCCAAACGCACCCTGATGGGGGCTAGGGATCGGACCTGCAACCCAGGCATGTGCCCCTGACTGGGAAAGGAACCCGAGACCCTTCAGTGCTCAGGCTGATGCTCTAACCACTGAGCCACATGGGCCAGGGTTGGGTCTCTTCTATAAAGGGCACTGATCCCATTCACCGGGGCTCCACCCTCATGACCTAATCATCTCCCAAAGGCCCCACCTCCAAACACCATCACATTGGGGGTTGGGTTTTAACATGACTTGTGGGGAAGGGGGGAGCAAGCAAATCTATAGAGACCAGAAGTAGATTGGTGGCTGCCACCACAGGCTGGGAGGGGGGAGGGAGAGCGACTGGGAATGGGCTTTATCTTGGGGTGATGAAAATATGTTGAAACTTGGAGAGAGGTGGTGGTCAAACAACATTGTGAATGTACTAAATGCTGTGGAATTATACAACTGAAGCAGTTAATTCTATGCACATTTCATCTATATTTTAAAACAAAGAAACAAAAAATTTTCATCTGTTCCTTTTTATTTTCTTTATTGTGGTGACCAGAATATTTAAACATGACTTGACTCACTTTAAATTGCTGTTAGGCATGGCTGGACTAGACCACTGGACCTCCAGGGGGCATCAGATCACACCAGAGTCCTCTGCCCAGCAGGAGAAAACCCTCAGGACCACGGCAGAGCAGGGCAAGGAAGAGTTGTCCGGAGGGCTGAGGTGGGAGGAGAGCTCTAACTGTCCACCCCTCCCCACCAAGGGACTTTCGATTCATTTTCCAGGTCAGGAGGCAACATGACCTCACTTTCCCTGACCAGAGAGAGAGGTGGAGGGTGGAGATTTGTGCAATATCCTGGGCCACCTTGAACTGTTGACCATCTGAAGTTCAAAGACCGGAGACTGTTGCTATTGCTTGGTGGTTTAGTGGTTTGCACTCCCAGCAGTGCTGGTGAGCAGAGAGGTGGTGCCTCAGAGTGGGATGAGATGACAGTAGAACCAGAAAAGGGGCCACAGCATGGTGAGGACGCAGGGGGCAGGAGGTTACTAGGTTCCAGCAAAGAGGGACATGTCCTCACCTTCCCAGAGGCAACAAGATTGACTAAAGAAAAACCAATGGGCTGCCAATTTAAGATCCTTTATCCCTATAGACCTGGGGCAAGACCTTAGGCAAATGATGGAAACTTCCTGACCCTTAGTTTTCTGTTCTGGAAGTGTTTCCCTCACCAACTGGCTGGTATGGCTCAGTTGGTTAAGTGTTGTCCCCTGCACCGAAAAGTTGCCAGGTCAATTCCTGGGATTCCTGGTAGGAGGCGTGGAGGAGGCAGCCCATTGATGTTTCTCTCTCTCCCTCTCCCTCTCTCTGTAAATAATAATAATAATAATAATAATAATAATAATAATAATAATTCAATAAAAAATCTTTAAAAAAGGAAACTGTCTCTCTCATCTTCTGCTTCTCCTAGCAGCCCTTCCTCTCACCGTGTTCCCTGAGTTCCTCTACTGGCCTGCTCTCCCCTCTGGGTAATTCTTTTTTTTTTTAAATGATACAGACAATGCTGATAACATCCTGTTTCTTTTCTTTTCTTTTTTTTTTTAAGTAAATATTTATTTTTAAAATATATCTTTATTGATTTCAGAGAGGGAGAGAGAGAGAGAAACATCAATGATGAGAGCGTCGTCATTGATTGGCCGCCTCCTGCACGCCCTGACTGGGGACCGAGCCCGCAACAGGGCATGTGCCCTGACCGGGAATCGAACAGGGATCTCCTGGATCCTAGGTCGATGCTCAACCGCTGAGCCACGCCCGGCCGGGCTGGGTAATTCTTAAGAAAAGGCAGAGGCAGAAATTTAGAGGCTCACAGTATCTCCAGCAGAGTCGTCCTGAGTCATCTGCTTCAGAGTAGTTGTTAGGAAGTTATTTTGATAGGCAGGACATGTACATCCGTGATATCACGGCTGATCCTGCTTCTGTCTCTGGGGCAGCGAGTAGGGCTGCTCTCACCCCCCACTGCCTCTTCTCCTGCCCCCTCCACAGCGCTGGTCCCCGACCTGTTACAAAGATCATGCCTTTGGCTAGTCACCATCTGGTCTCTAGGTGGGGTGACTGCCTGGTGCACCTTGCCAGTCTTGCCTGTGCAACCTTAGGTCAACCAACTATACCCCTGGGCAGGAGTGCCACAAGCTGGGCGCACAACCTTGAATAAGACCCGGGCCTTGGTTTTGAGGGGGTCTGAGTTAAACTTAGTTGTCCAATTGATCGATCGTTATAATGTGATCTTAGATAGGCCACGACGATCTGGGGCTCAGGAACTGCTTTTTGGTGGTATCTGGACACCTTTATTTTTATTTTTTTATTTACACCATTGGTTGACTCTTGTATGTGCCCTGACCAGAGGATCAAACCCACAACCTTGGCGAGTTGGGATGATGCTCTAACCAACTGAGCTACCTGAGCTACCTGGCCAGGGACTGTCTGGACACCTTTATTTATTTAATTTTAATTTTATTTTTTTAAATGAGCTTCAGAAGGGATCTTTTTGCTCTTTATTTTTTTAAAGTATATCTTTATTGATTTCAGAGAGAGGAAAGGAGAGGGAAAGAGAGAGAGATAGAAACATCAATGATGAGAGTCATTGAGAGGCTGCCTCCTACATGCCCTCTCCTGGAGATGGAGCCTGCAACCCAAGCATGTGCCCTGGTCAGGAATTGAACCTCGATCTCCCAGATCATAGGTAGATACTCGACCACTGAGCCACATGGCCGGGCTGAACACCTTTATTATTTTTTAAAATTTTTATTTATTTAATACTCAGGGAGAGAGAGACACACATTGATTGGTTGCCTCCCGAACATTGGGCCCTGGGATTGAGCCTGCAACCGAGGAACATGCCCTTGCTGGAATTGAACCCCGGGACTCTTCAGTCCCATGGCTGATGCTCTAACCAAATCGGCTAGGGCTGTTTGGACACCTTTCAAAACTGTTTCCAAATTACAAAAGTCATCATGTGTTTTGGCGAATTAACAGCACCTTCCTAGCCCTCTCTGGAAGTAACTGCCGCCCACCGAAGGGGAGGTCTCAGAGGAAGGTTTCAGCAGAATATTCATCAGCTTTCTAGGTGTGTTCTTTCAGGGTCGTGGTCTCTACTAATTGGTTAGTGTCAGGGCAGGGGTCCTTAGTCACTGCAGCTGGTCCTGGCATCACCCACCTGGTTTTGCTGCCTTTCTGGTCCTGGAGCTGGAACTACAACTGAGGCCTAGATGTTATCTCAAGGGAGGTGACCTTCTGTATCTGGCTGTAAATTGCTCAGCCAGTTTGTTCAGTTTCCTATTCCACTTGTCCTCGCTTACTGGCTTGTCTCAGAATGACAGTGGTTCCATGTCCATCCCTCTGCAGACTCTACTCCAGCCAGCAGCCTTTGTTTGCTGATCCTCTGCAGCATCCCCGTCTGGCTTTCAGCATGTGCTCAGCTGTCTGAGTCCGTTTGGGCTGCTAGAGCAGAATACCTTTGTGTGTGGCTTATACACAACAGACATTTATTTCTTGCTGTTCTGGGGGCTGGAAGCCCAAGATCAAGGTCCTGCAGATTCGGTGTCTGGTGAGGGCTCTCTTTTTGATTCATAGATGGCATCTTCTTGCTGTGTCCTCACATGGCATAAAGGACAAGGGAGCTCTCTGAAAAGAAGAAAATTCTGAGATGTCCTAAATTAAATTACAACAGGCCAGAGGGTGGGAGGAAGAGACAAAAAAATGGTTAATCAGTTAATAATTGCAGCAAAACCAGCAAAAGACTGCTCACATTCCTTAGTGTATGTTGGTATTAATAAATGAACTTCCAGCCCTGGCCAGTATGGCTCAGTTGGTTGAGCGTTGTCCCTGCACTGGGGATGTCACCGATTCGATTCCTGGTCAGGGCACATGCGTGGGTTTCAGGCTTGATCCCTAGCTGGGTGCATGGAGGGGGGATAGATGTTTCCGTCTAGCATCAATGTTTCTCTCTCTCCCCTTCCTTTCTCTCTAAAAAACAAAACCAAAACCAAAACCACACATTCAAAAACAACAACTTCCAGGTGGCTATTTCTGAGATTATCTAAAAACAGACTAGCCAGGTACAGTGGACCCCCAGGAGCTTCAGATTCTTGTTTAAACATGAGCTTTGCAGACGCTGCAGGCTGACCCCAGAGCTGCCCCGCTTCAGCTTCTCCCACCGTCTTTGTCTGTAGCTAACGTAAATCCTTTCAGAACAGCTTACATCTTTCTTCCCCAACCTGGATAAAAATGCTTGTGAAACTCCTGCTGGACATGTTGTCTTTCCTACCCAGCCGTGCTGCCAGTGGATTAGACTCTATACCCCAAGACCAGCCTTTTTTTGCAAGCAATGGCCTGATAAAGCCTGTCTTTTAAAGAGACTCTCAGCCCTAGCTGGTCTGGTTCAGTGGTTACTGTGTCGGCCCCCTGACTGAAGGGTTCCGGGTTTGATTCCCAGCCCTGGTTCAGGGCAAGTGCAGGAGGCAACCAATGTTTCTCTCTCCTCCTTCCACTCTCACTGGAAAGCAATGGAAAAGATATCCTGGAGTGAGGATTAAAAATAAAATAAAAAGACTTTCAGCTGTGGAAGTTAGTTTTTTGTTTAACAGCACTAATCCCATTCGTGGGGGCTCCACCCTCGTGACCTAATCCCCTCCCAAAGGCCCCACCTCCTAATACCACCTCCATTGGGAGTTAGGGCTTCAGCATATGAGTTTTGAGGGGCCATACACTTTTAGTCTATAGCACTGGGCAGCTCTGGCAAGTAAATGGGTGACTCCTCATCATTGGTAATTATGTCCATGAGACAGGCTCAAGGTGAAGTCAGTTCCTGCAGGACACAGAGTGGGTGACAGAGCCAGGGTAAAATGCTTTCTTGTCTGGCTGTGTCCCATACTTTGGTCATTCATGACACCATTACCATCTGTTTTTCCGTATTTACTTTATTGCTCGTATTACTGTTGTGGGTTGAATAGTGCCTCCCAAAAATTCATGTGCACCTGCAACCTCAGTATGGCACTGGGATGTTTTCTGACACTGAATGTGTGTTTCCCCCCCATGTCAACCAATTCTCTGACACCAACTATGCATCCTACAATTCAATTCAGTTCTGACACTATCTACCTGGGGTTAACATCACAAGTTAAAAGACTCAAGCCCATCCCCACTTCAGACACCAGTCCCAAATCCTGGGCCACCTGTAGTTCTGAACCAGGGTCCCAGGGCTTCTCCCTCCCCCAGGCTTAATAATTTGTTGGATAGGCTCACAGACCTCAGGAAGGCACTTTTGATGTTACTGATTTATTATAAAGAATATAAAAGAACTGCCAGAGAAAGAGGTGCACAGGGCGAGGTCAGAGGGTCCTGATAGCAGGAGCTTCTGTCCCCATGAAGTTGGGATGTCCCATTCACCCAGTATGATACCTGGATGTGTTTGCCAACTTGGAAGCTCTCCTTACATCTTTGTTTTTATAACCCAATCTCTATTCCCCTCTTTTGTTCCCAGAGGTTGGAGGTGGCCAGTAAGTTCCCGTCCTCTAATCACATGGCCTTTCTGAGACCAGCCACCATCCTAAAGCAACCTAGGGAACCCCACCCTAAGTCACCTCATTAGCATAAACTCTGGAGTGATCTAAAGGGACCCCTTATGAATAACAAAAGACACTCCTTTGATTCAGGAAATTCCAAGGGTTTTAGGAGATCTGTGCCAGGAACTGGGGACAAAGACCAAATATATTTCTTATTAAACTACAGGGACCTTATTTGGAAATAGGGTCTTTGCAGATGTAATTAAGGTAAGGATGGAAATGCGGTCATACTGGATTGAGGGGGTTCTAAATCCAGTGAATGTCTTTTCATAAAAGATAGTAAAGGACACACAGAGACACAGTAAACAAGGCCCTGTGAAGATAGAGGCCAAAATTGAGGTGAGGCAGCCACAAGCCAAGGAATGGCAGCTGTCACCAGAAACTGGAGGAAAGGTGGGGGGATACTCATTTTCTTTTTCAGAGCCTTCAGTGTGGCTCTGAAACACTGTTGACACCTTTATTTCAGACTTCTTGCCTCCTGAATTGTGAGAGAATAAATTTCTGTTGCTTTAAGCCACCAAGCCTGTGATAATTTGTTATGGCAGCCCTAGAAGACCAATATTACCACTATTTCAGAATTTTGTAAAAGTTTTTGTTGTGTTTTTTCTTTTCTTCCTGGCTAGCATGGCTCAGCGGTTGAGCGTCGACCTATGATACAGGAGATCGAGGTTTGATTCCTGGTCAGGCACATGCCTGGGTTGTGGGCTCGATCCCCGGTAGAGTCTGTGCAGGAGGCAGCCGATCAATGACTCTGTCATCATTGATGTTTCTCTCTCTCTCTCCCTCTCTCTGAAATCCATAAAGACATATTTAAAAAAATTTTTTTTAAGTTTTTTTTTTTTTTTTTAATTAAATGTTTTATCACTCTAAGCACTGGTCAATGCAAGATACTGGCTCTGCTGTGCTGGTGAGGCTTTTTCAAATGATGGTGACAAATAGCCTCCTGGCTGAGTGTCCTGTCCCCATACTCCCTCTTCTGGTTGTTTCTCTAAAATCAGGACTTCACCTCAGTGCTGCCCGAGTTTCCCGATGGGCTGGCCAGTAGTGTGGAGCTCTATTTGGTGACTGAGCACAGATCTGTCTCTCTCAAGACTCCTGGAGCGGAACTCTCACCCAACCATGACCCCCAAGTCCTTTGGCAGCTGACAGGAATCAGGATATGCTCCCCCAAATATATCACTTTGGCATAGGATCATTTTGAGCTGAAGGCAATTGAGAATCAACAGATGCAGGGAGTTCCCTGCCCTCCCCTTTTCTGCCTAAAAGCAGGGAATAAATTACGATTTGAGAAGGTGACACGAATTTCCCTTTGTGGTGTCCCTGCCTTCTGTACTAGGAAGAGGAGAGTGGTTTTTATCACCGGAGGTGGAGAGTCAGCACTGAGGTGAGTCTGCATCAATAAACCTTACTATAATCCCCTTCACAGTTCTTTAGTTCTCCCATTTATTTCCTAGTCCTTTCCCCACAATTTATAATCCCTTGAAGCTCAAATCCCCTTTCCTTTGTTAAAATGATATATAAGTCCCTGAGTCAAAATGCTTCTTTGAATTTCACTTTTCTGTAAGTATTAATAAAAATTGTGTGCCTTTTCTCCTGTTAATCTGCCATTCGTTAGTTTAATTCACGGGCCTCAGTCACTCAACATGAGGGTAGAGGAAAAACTGTGCCTCCCTGACACAGCAGAAGGTCCTATTTCACAGATAGGACATTGAGAGCTCAGGGAAGTAGCAATTGGAGGCTGTGGATTGAAGGGGAGTCTGAAATGGAGCTGGGGTCTCTTGGATATTTGTGCCCCAGAAAGGGAGCTGCCCAGGACATTTGCACAGCATCCTTGCCCTTCTTCAGGCTTCCAGGTGATGTGGCTCAGGCCAGGGACTGAGGAGATGTGAGACCAAGGCGTAAGCCAAGTCCCCCTCTGCCTTTTCATTCTCTGATCCCCCCTCACCTGTGACTACTGGGTAACACACTCATTCCAGCCTGAAAGTGTGGGCTGTGGAGGCCTGAGGTCCAGCCTCCTGGCTCTAGGCTACAGGTTTGGCCTCTGGATCCCAGAATAGTGTGGGGAGCTCTGACAGTGGGCCTCATTCTCAGGCAGACAGATGGCGGTAGTTTCCCTGGCTCTGGAGAGAACTGCATGCATCCCCCCACCCCAGCCCTGCTCCTGAACAGCCCCAGCACCTCCAGGGGAACCTTTGACAGACATCACCCTAGCCTTGAGCATGCAGCTGGTCTGGATGTGTGGGGGTTGTGATTGGTCAAGTTGTCTGGAAGTTAAAATCCTCTTTTGAATGTAAAAGATAATTAAAAAAAAAAAAAAAAGGAAAACAAATACCCTCACCTCTCTAGTTTCTTATAGGGCAGCTGGCAAGGACCTGGTCAGCATCTTTGGGGGTGGCTTTCCTGGGCCTGCAGAGGAGGCAGCCAGGATCCCTGGAGCTCTGGCCACCAAGCCGTGAGGGGTGGGGCTTGTCTGCCCGGTTCTCAGCTTGTTCTGAACACCGCACACTGTAGGAGAGCCGCAGCTTTCTCATTCTTAGCTACTTTCAAAGGGCCCCCTTACATGATCCTCCCCCCAAATCCTGGGGAACACTTTGCAGAGGGATTAAAGACCACTCAGTTCATAAGCCCTTTGATTCAACTGTTTTTATTTTTTTTTTCTTTTTGAATGTCATGCAATAATTCACAGTCCCAAGCCCACAGTTTTCAAACAAGGTAGGAAAAAGGCAAAAAGAAGCAAAGGAAATTGGTGGTGGTGGTCTTTTTTTTTCTTTTGTTATTTCAAGCAGGACCAAATGTCAGAAAAAAATGCTTCTTTTCTCAATCATTAATTTTTTTGTCCTTTTTAAAATTGTTTATTTTTTTTAAATCGGTTTCTGCAGGCAGTAATAATAGGGTTTGGTATAACCAGCAAGCACTCCTGTGTCTGAGAACGTGTAGGGGTATGAGCGGTCTGGCGAGGCCTGTGGGGCGCTGGGTCTCGGCTTCTCCGCCACACACGGGCCACCAGCTCGCGTTCACCGGGGGAAGGAAAGATTCAATTGAGATGATAAAACTCATCAATAGAAGCGATTTTTTTTTTTCTCCCCGTTTTTCTTTTAAAAATGTTTTTTTTTTTTTTTTCGTTTTTTGTTTTTTTTAAATTTCCATTTTCCCCAAGGTTCTCCAAAAATGGCTGAGTTAATTCGAATCCCTTGGCTGTGTGGTTTGTCTGTCCCCCGAGGGCCCCCGTCGTGGGGGGTCGGGGCCGGGTGGGGGGCGCCGAGGGTCTTTGCGGGACACCTTGGTGTGTCCCGCCCTGGGGACTCCCTCCAGAGTCCGGGGGCGTCCGACAGGTCCTCTCCCCGGCCTCCCCCGTGTGCTGGGCAGGTGGCAGCGAGGTGGCCTCGCGGCCGGGCGCGGCTCCTCCCCGCGGGGCGTGTGCGTGGGGCGCGCGGGGGGGCCGGGCGGGCGCGGGCGCCACCTCGCCCGGGCTTAGCACCAGTCGTCGTCGTCTGTCTCGCTGTAGGCTTCGTGCGGGCCTTTCCGGGAGCCCGGCCCGCGGGGCCTGGCCAGTCCGTGGGCCGGGTAGTAGCCGTTGGGGAGTCGCCGGCCGTGCCGAGAGGGCGACGCGCAGGCCGGGCCCGCGGCCCGGGGAGTCCTGGGCGAGCACGTGTGTCGCGTGGGGGGCGGCGCGTCGTAGGGCCCGTCACCCCCGCCGCCGCCCGGGCCGTCGGTCTCGTCGTAGTCGGAACCCCGGTAGTAGCCGTGGTGCCGGGGGCCCGGCGACCACTCGGGGGCGTGCGCAGCCGACGCGGGCCACCGCGTCCCGCCGTGGCGACAGGCCCGGGGGGACTCGCTCTGGGCCGGGCCCCGCCGCTCCACTGCCGGCGAGCGGCTGCTGCTGTGTCCCCCCTGCGGCCGCTCCCCCGCCGGCGGCTCGGCGGCGGGGCCCGGGTACCTCCGCGGGCCGCCGGGGGCCGCCCGGCCAGGCCGCGCCACCAGCTGCTGCTGCTGCGGGGGCCCCGGGCCGCCGGCCTTGCGGATCACGGGGGAATAGGACACGTGCGGCCGGGGAGTGGAGGGGGTCTGGGGGAGCTGGCGGCGGCCCCGCCGCGGAGTGCTGGTACCAGATGTTGAGGGGGCTGGGCTTCCACTTACGGAACTACTGCCCTACACGAAAATTGAAACAAAGGAAATCAAAAAAAAAGGTACAACAAAATCAACCAGAAGGAGACAGGAGGAGACACGGGGAGAGGGGGGCGAAGGAAAACCAAAGGGGGACGGGAGGGGGGCCGGGAGGGGGAGGGGAGGACACAGGACATTGGAATGGAAAAGTAAAGGAAAAAAGCAACAGCCACAGGGGGGAGGGGGGAGGGGGAGGGGGAGAGAGACAAGGAGGGCGGGGAAGTCAAAAACCAACACAACAAAGTGAAAAGAGAAATGAGAAATGGAGTTTTGTAAGTTTCGGGGTTAAAATAGCAGAAGTTTCCAAAATTACTCACAGGCGTCCAGAGGACAGAAATCATAATTGGAACAAAAACGGAAGCCGGGTTAAAGGAAAGCAAAAGGCAGCGGGCAGCCAGCATAAGGACGGGGCTGGCCAGAACTGAAACGTGATCCACAACCAAAGAGGAAGCAGCTGCAGGCAGGGAGGGGCGGCAGGCGGGCAGGGGGCTGGGGTCAGAGTGGGGGACCGGAGTGGCAGGAGGCAGTGTCCACCCTCACCGAGGCCGCCCTTGGCTTGGGAAGAAGCCCAATGGTAGGCAGGGTCAGAGGTCACGGTGGGGAGTGAGGAACCTGCCCAGAGTAGCTGTGGGGTGTAGGGGCCACCCTCCTTTCCTGGTCCCCCATGGCTGGGTCTGGGGGCAACTCCTGCCACACCCACCTGCCGGTGTGTCATGTGCTCGGGGCCCTCACTAGGTGAACGGGACCAGCGCTGGTCCCTGGCCCGGGCCCGGTGGTCAGGCCGTTCCTGGGTATATCGTTCCTTGTCCGGGGGTTGGGGGTGGTGGTGGTGGTGGTGGTGATGGTGCTGCCGGTGCTTCCGGTCCTTGGGCCTGCCACGCTCCTGGTCCCTCTCCTTTGATGGCAGGTCTCCAGACTGGGTGGTCATACTCAGATCTGTCCCCAAGCCTGGACCGGGGGGGATAGACATACAGAAGGCCATGAGGTGGGGCAGGACATGCACATAGGAGGCCACAAGGGGGTCTGTGGGTCCTAGAGAGTGGTGCCTTCCTCTGGCCTGGTGGGCACTGGGGGTCCCATCTCCAGGATCCCTTGGCCCAGCTGGGTCCCACCCAGTACTTCTTTTCTCTCAGTGTCTACCCACCTCTGCTTTCTCTTCCCTTTTCCCCTCCCCTGTCCCCTGGTATAGCCTCTGGTTCCTGCACCCTTGGGGATGGCCCACCTGTGTCCACATCCGTGTAGCGTCCCAAGGAGCGCTCCGAGGCTCGGTGGCCACGGTCTCGGCGCCGCTGGTGGTGCCGCTGGTTTTCTTCAGGAGGCACCCTCTCTAGAGAGTAGTCATCCAGGCGCCGAGCCTTGGGGCCCAGCACGGAGGCTGAGCGCTTCATGGGGCTGGTATCTGAGATAGTCTGGGGAGGACAGGTCAGCAGGCTGGAGTCAGCGGCTGGCACCAAGTGGTCCTCATCTGTCTTGCCCTATCAGCCATCAGTGATGGGGTGTGACCATTCAGGGTGGAGGTCTGGGGGTGCCTCTGTCCCCTCCCAGGCCCATCTTGGTTTCTGGTCAAGAGGCTCTATCTGATCCATCCACTGCTGCTTTTCAGGACCACCCCCAGGGTTACCTCTAGGCCCTGGGTATCTAGCTATGGACATGCAGCCTGGCTGAAGAGCAGAGCTGTGCTCACCTAGAGTACAAACCTGGAAACTGGAGCACTGGGTGGCATGCCCTGCCCTCACCCCTGCCTGCTCTCTTGGAGGGTGCAAAGCCTCTGTGCCTTGTGGCTGTTAGGCCTACAGGCTTGGGGCCAGGCACCCAGCACCCCAGCTCACTGTCCTCCTTGGCCAGTGGGGTTTGGGCTCTCCTGCCCACCTGAGGGGCTGCCCTGACACTCAAGGTTCTGGGAGGCCTGCCTTCTCATTCTCAGCCTGGAGCCTGGGAGCCTGTACATGCTGCACCCCTGAGGTCAAGCCCTGAAGAGAGAGGGCCTGTGGTTCTCTGCAGCTGGGAGAGGAGAGGAGGGCCTGGCGGACATCCCCTAGGGCCCAGCCCAGCTGAGTGGCTGGTGGCACTGCCCGAGGCAGGAGTTTTAAGGGACCCAGGGCTGCAAGACCAGAGGGTCAGGGGTAGTCAAGGAAATGCAAAAGAGTGGGCCAGGTATGGGGGGGATAGTTCAGGATTCTTGGAATGATGACTCCCTGGTGTGGGGCTCTGAAGAGAAAGGGGTGGCGGAGGGGGAGGGGCAGGGGGAAGAGGAGTGAAGTAGGGTCATCCTCCCCAGGGTACATGTGGGGCACACAGAGAACAGAACACAGGAGGATAGTCTCCACGGGGCGGGAGGGGATGTTGTCTACAAAAAAAGGGTGGGGTTTGGGAAGACAGGACTCCCCTGAGGGGGGGTGGGCGGGAAGAGGGGGCCAGAGCCCAGCTGGGTGGCAGGCGGGCGGTACATACACTGAGGTTATTCCCACGTGGCCGGCCCCTTCTCCTCTGTCACAGCCCCACGGGATGGTGCACACAGAAAAAACAGAAAGAAGAAAATAAATATAAAAGCCAAGGTGGGAAGTGAGAGGTGGTACGTAAGATCTGAGGAGTGAGGGGGAGAATGGAGGGAGGAAAGGGGTTAAAGTCCTTGGTAAGTGAGTGACCCCTGGCCCAGCCAGTAGTCCTCCCAGGGGCACAGAGGAGACAGACAGGAGACACCACAGACAGATGGCAGAGGCAAGAGATGGACAGATGGGATGGTGTGGCCACAGGCCCTGGCCCCCCCGGCTCTGCCTCATGCAATGCCTCCAGCCCTGGCTCTGGCTGACACTCAAAGCTTGGCAGGGGGGATGGCTTGGGGGGGGGGGGGTGGCCATCAGGTGGGTTTGTCCCAACCCTCTCCTGGGGCCCAGCAGCTGCAGCTAAGTCCTGGGGGGCGGAGGCTGGCAGGATGAGGCTGGGAAGCCACATGCAGGCTGGGTGCTTCCCACCCAAGTTCCCAGCAGCCAGAGGCCAGGCCCCGGGCGACCCTGGCCCAGCCAGGCACAGCGCAGCCTTCCACCCCGTGCAGATGACCCAGCACAGCACAAGGGCAGCCTCCAGTCAGACATGCTGCCCCACCTCTGGGCCAGGCAGCCAGCCAGCCATGCTTCTGGCTTCAGTCCCCATAGGCCTGGGGCAGTGGAATCTGCATACCTTCACCCCTTCCCAGGGCCCTGCAGCTGGGTAAAGCAGCCACACACAGACACACACCAGGCACACGCCCCTTCCCCTCCCCAGCAGCCCCACAGAGACCAGACAAGATGAACCCCAGCTGTCCCAGGCCCTCCCCAGACGCTGCTACCAGGTCCTAGGACCTGCCAGGTTTTTGAGAGCAGACCCACTTGTATGTGTGTGTGCATGTGTATGAGAACACACATTTATGTATGTGTGCATATGTGTGCAGCCTACGTGCGCGTGTGTATTCTTGATTGCAGTCTCATAAATCACGTCCCATATCCCCATGTGTCCTCCACATCCTCCCGACTCAGGACCCCCAAAAAGGGCAGAGATAAACCACTTGGCAGTGGCTACTGCACCCTGCCCAGGGGAGCCCCTTTCTCTCTACCCTCCATTGGGAGGAGCTTAGAGGACCAGGGCCTCTAGATGCCCTAGACGTAGCCAGACAGAGCCTGCTTGCTGCTGCTGAGGGTGCAGGAGACTCCATTCAGACCTGGGCCTCGGAGGAGGAAGGAGATGCCCTGGGCTTTGGGAGACAGGGCCTGTGGGGCCCAGGTCCACCTCAGGGGGGGTGGGTGAAAGCGCTCACCTGGTTTTCTGCAGGGAGGCGGGGCATGGAGGCAGCCCGAGCCTGGCCTTCCGTGGGGAGGTAGCGCTCACTGTCTGAGTAGCCATCTCGGCCCATCTCTCGCATTTCCACAGACTGCAGGGCAGATGGCAAGGCTGGGTGAGCCCTGGGGCTGGACACATGTACCCCAGGGGCATCCTGGTTTGCATGGAGCTGCAGGCAAGGGGGGCCCAGACCCTGCCCTCCTGTACTGCCCAGTCTAAGCCATATGGGCAGTGGGTGGACAGAGGCACCTGAGAGTTGGGCTGGCTGTTGGGCATGTCGGTAGGGGGTCCCCGCTCCGGGCTCCATGTGCCCGTCTTCTGGAACATCTCCTGGGCTCGCTGGGTCACCCAGGAAGGACTCTCCTTGATGCCACTTTCGTGAGCCATCCTGCATGTGAGACACAGGCCAGGTGGCAGTGGGCAGTCCAGGGGCTTCTGTATCTGGGACTGGGCACTCCCTGCCCATCCACCCCCTCCTCTTAGCTAGAGTGACACTCACAGGCTTCCTCCTGGGTCCAGCTGGGTGGAGGGGAGGGCATTCTGGCCGGGCCCCCCCTCCTGTGTTGGTGACGGGGGCTCCATGCGCTGGAACATGAGAGGTGTCCGGTTCTGGGGAGGCAGAGAGCGGTGTGTGTGCACGGAGTGCATGCGTGTGTGTGGGGTAGGGATAGGTGGGGTGGGGGAAGCTGTGGAGGGGACACATACTCAGGTCTGATCCATCAGTCAGCCCACTAGCCTCTTTCTTCTAAATCCATCCAGAACTGGATCACTTCTCACACCTCCATGGCCTCCACGCAGGTCCAGCCCCATCATCTATCACCTTCACCGGTGCAGTATCCTCCTCAGATCTCCCCTCTCCCGCACTTACTCCCCACGGCCACCAGAGGGTGCACAGCAACACTCGCGAGAGATCACTTCTCTCTAGGAGCCTTCTTACTCAGAGCAAAACTCAAAAGTTCTCCTCATGGCCCCCAAAAGCCTGCATAATTATCACCTTGTCCACTCCCACTGCCCCTCTTGCTTGCTCCATTCTGCTGTAAGACCTTGCTGTTCCCCAAACTCAAACTCACAGTCCTGCCTCAGGGCCTTTAAACCAGCTGTTCCCTCTGCCCAGAATATTCTTTCCCCAGGTGTCTGCTTGGCTCACTCTCTTTTCAAGTCTTTGCTCAGAAGTCATCTCCTCAGGGAGGCCTCCCCTGACCACCCATTTAAAGTTGCACTCCTCTCCCCCAGGCACTCTTTCCCATGGTTCCTATTATGTTCTGCCATGCTATATAATTTAGTTATTTGCCATTTTGGCATTTCCCCAACTGGGCTTCTGGTCTCTTTTTGCTCACAGTTGTACCCCTAGGGCTGAGAACAGCACCTGACATACAGTATGTGCCCAATAAGTGTTGGTGGAGATGAATTAGTCCAGGTTATGTCTCCTTGGCACAGCCTTACTTTTCAGTGATCTGCCCTGGGGCTTGGCTATATGCCACTGTTCTAGATGGTCCTCATGGTGACAAGGAAGCTACAGTCTCCCAGTCTGGGTGATCCCAGAAGGAAGACCATTAGAGGGGAGGGCTGTCAGGGCATGGGCTGTACCTGCTCCTCACGCATGGCCTGCAGCTTCTTGGCTTTGCTCTGCCGGTAGTACTCCATGATCATCATGGCTGCGTAGATCTTCCCCACTGTGAGGTCGGTGGCTGGGGGCACAGAGCAAGCTCACTGTGGGCGGGGCCCCTCTATGCACCAGTCCCCCTGTGCCTCCTCCTCCCTTCCCCCTCTGTCCTGGTGGGTTGGGCCTGGGGCCAGGACAGTCTGGGCTCTTACACTTATGAGGGGTAACCAGCAGGTCCAGTGTTTTCTGGGACAGGTTGGGCCAGATGGCCATCATCTCTTTCCGGAGCTCGGCGTCCATCTGCTGTTTGTCGGCCCCTCCTGCAATGTGGGCACAGAGAGGCCCTGATTGCCTGCCTGGGCACCTGCTGGCCTCCAGGGCAGTCACCAAGCCAGCAGCTCCTGCCTACCCAGTGCTCTGGAGTCCTAGTTCCCATGGGCCCCAGTGCCCAGGGGGGCTGGCCAGGAGGAGAAAAGACCAGGGGGGCTCTGGTACTTGACAGGGACAGGGCTGTGGAGCAGCTGTGTAGGGGACAGTTCAGCATCGACAGGCTGGATGGCCCAGGTCAAAGCCTGACTCCCAAATGATTAGGTCCTAGTCTGCTGCCCTGGGCCTCATTCTCCCCATTGTGAAGGGGGGATGACAGCAATTGTACCTGCCTCACTGTTTTCTAAAAAATTATTTTTATTAATTTTTAGAGAGAGGAGAAGGGAGAGGGAGAGAGAAACATCAATGTGAGAGAGTAACACTGATTGGCTGGGCTGCCTCCTGCACACCCCCAACAAGAGATGGAGTCCACAACCCGGGCATGCGCTCTGTCCGGGAATTGAACTAGCAACCTTTTGGTGCATGGGACAATGTCCAGCCAACTGAGCCACACCAGCCAGGGTCTGAGTTGTTTGATGATTAAAGTAGTTAATATGTGTGCAGCCTTAGGACAGTGTCTGCCATAGGATTGTTACCACAGCAGCCCATCGTTCTGGAGTGAGGCCTGGAGAAAGCCCCAGGGAGGCTGCGATGCCAAGGAGCAGTTCTGATGAACGTTTCTCTCTCAACCAAGTCTCCTCTTCCATTGATGTGACCTTTGGCCATTGCTGATCCCTGGTCCCTCACCCCCACCATGGTGGTCATTAAGGCTCTTTGTCAGCGGTTCCTGGTCCCAGAGATTCCTGCCTGAGTACATGGTAGTGTAACCTGTACTGGACCCTGTGGTTGGCCGGGGCCATGTGATGAGTTCTTGCCAATGAGGTGTGAGCAGAGGTGTCACTTTGGGTATTTAATGGGTTCTGTCATGCTGGCTGATGACATTAGGGACAGTGGTTCTCTCAAGCTTGGCCCCTATGTGATTGATGAACAGAGTCCCCTTGCCAACCCAGGAAGGACACATTAATGGGAGTGGGATGTGAACCTTTGCCGCTGTGTTTGTTACGGCAGCCCATTCTTGTCCGTCCTGAATAATACACCAGCTTGGCCTCCACTCCTTTCCTTTCAGGAGCCCCCCAACCCTGGGCACAGGGGCGTGTTCCAAATGCTTTCAAGCAGGTATGAAAGGGACACTGATAAGAGCTAGAGCAAGGGTCCCAAGGCCCCCTGCTGGGCCAAACTTTAACTTTGTAGTTGGTAGATTGTGGGGGGAGGTCTAGGAGATCTGGGGGAAGGGCAGGGGCTGGTTCCCAGCCATTAGAAAAGTATTTGTGTTTTACCAACCATCTACCGGGGCAGAATAGCCCCAACATTCTGCTTTGCCTCCACTTTCCCACGCTGACCTCCCCTTTCCCAGCCTTTCCCTACTCTTCCTTTACCCAGGTCTAGCCCAGAACTGCCCCTGACACCTCTGTTCAGCTTCTCCTTCTCAGCAGATGTGGGTCAAAGCCCAGATACCTGCCAGGCATTCTGCGGAACTTTCATTCATCTTTGCCCACGTGACTCTGGAGACAGATGTCTTTATTTTGGGAAAAATCCTTCAGAAGGGCCTTTTTGCAGGTTAAGCTCAGAGGATATTGAGGTGATGGGAAGCTGAACTGCCTGGACTGGTGCAGTCGCCTCTGCCAGGTCTTCCTGTCCCTCCTACAGCCTCCAGAGGGCACCTGTGAGCACCTGAGACAGGTGGCTACTCTGCTCAGAGCCCTCCTCAGAACTGGCTCTACCTCATCCAGGGTGGTCGTCCGAGGTCACAGGGTCCTGCACAATCTGCCCCGGTCTCCTCTACTCGCCCCCTCGCTCACTGTTTCAACCACATTGACCTTCTCACCATTCCTTAAACATGCCAGGCACAGTCTCCTTCAGGGCCTTGGCATGGACCGTTTCCTCTGCCAGGATCATTCTTTCTACAAATATCTATGTG
This sequence comes from Miniopterus schreibersii, assembly GCF_964146895.1. Lineage (NCBI taxonomy): Eukaryota > Metazoa > Chordata > Mammalia > Chiroptera > Miniopteridae > Miniopterus > Miniopterus schreibersii. Next base: position 71,498,734 of record NC_138105.1, on the reverse strand, counting down.
GTTCCCTTCCTCCCTCAGGTCCCTGCTCAAACCCTTTGTCAGAGAAGCTTTCTAGCTGTCCCCTACTTAAAACAGTCTCCCATCGCCTTCTATGCCTTTCTTCTGCTTTCTCTTTTCTGTACTTATCTCATGTTGTTGTTTCCTGTCTCACCCGCTAGAGGGCCTGCTTCATGGTCTAGTCTTTCTTTTCACCCATGGTGATGCAGGAGGCTGTGGTCACTGGGGTGGGGCTGAGGGGGTGGTGGTGGAGCTAATTTGTCACCCTGCAGCAGTTGGGAGGTCAAGACTATTGTGGGGACCCTTGGGAAAATCCTGTGTGGCTGGGCTCTGAAGACCCTGGGCGCCAACCTATGACAGTTTTTCTTTCCTCATGGGAAGCAGTTGGAATTAATGGCTATGTCTCACATGCACTCTAGCTAAGTGAGGTGTTCAGTGTCTCTGTGGCCCCTTCTAAGACACATGGGAAGGGAAGGAAGAGAACACGACATTTCCTGTTAAAAGTCACTCTCTCCTTACAGTGTATATGTTTCCTGTTTCTAGCAGAGAAAAAGAAGACACCTGCTGTTATGGACAGAATTGTGTCCCTCCAAAATTTCATATGGAAGCCCTAAGCCCCGATGTGAATGTGTTTGGAGATGGGACCTTTAAGGAGGTAATTAAAGTTACATGAGGTCATAATGGTGGTCTTTAATCCAATAGGACTGGTGTCCTATAAGAGAGGGAGAGACACCGGGCATGTGAACGCAGAGGAGAGGCCATGTAGGGACACAGCAAGAAGGCGGCTGGCATCTGCACGCTGAGGAGAGAGGCCTCAGGAGAAACCAACTCTGGCAGCACCTTGGTCTTGGACTTCTAGCCTCCAGAAATTTGAGAAAATAAATTCCTGTTGTTTAAGCCGCCCAGTTTCTGTTATCTGGTTATAGCCACCTGAGCTGAGACACCTGCTCTTGGCTTCTGAGTTAGGTAAGGGAGTCAGGGCCGGGTTCCCGGGCCTCAGCCAGCACTGTCCACACTTGGGGGCTGGTCACTGATCGTGGGGCTGTCCCGTACACTGTAGGATATTGAGCAGCAGCACCCATTACATGCCAGTAGCACCTCCTTTCCCAAGTCCTGACAACCAAACCTGTACCCAGACATCGCCAAGTATCCCCTGGGGGACAAAACTGCCTGGTTGAGAACCACCACCTTTCTGCTTCGATTCACTGGGAAGCCTGGCCTTCAGGATTGTCACCACATTTAAACAAAGGGAAAATCCTTCGAGGGTTTCAGGTGGCCCTCCCCTAGGGTCATGAGGTTACCTCCAGGCTGAATCCCAGGTTTATCCCTCCTCTAGTGACAGAATTATTAACATCAGGGCTCCCAGGGACGGAGGTCCTCCTGTACACAGGCAATAGTACCCATGGACTCATGGTGTCCCAGAGTTTATCGTCCAATGGCCCTCCACTCTCCCATCTCATTCTGCAGGCCTTTCGGTGAAGAGCCTCTGTCACAGGGTCTGTCCTACACACTCTGGGACATTTCGCAGCACCAGCATCTTGGCCTCTACACAGCAGATGCCACTAGCGCCAGCCTCCTCCCAGTGTGACAATCAAAAATGTCTCCAGACATTGCCCAATGTCCCTGGGGGCAGAATGGTCCCTGGTTGAGGACCACTGACATAAGGCCTAACCCCTGACCTCGCTTCCCAAACCCTCACCCTGCTATTTCTTTTTTCTTCTTCCATAGTACTTCTCACCTTGGAACATGTTACATATTTGGCTTATGGCCTTTATTGTTTGTCACCTGTTTCCCTGCAGCTCCAAGAGGGCAGGAGGCTCATCTGTCTTTCATTGCCATGCCTCAGGTGCTGAGGACAGAGCGGGGCACACAGCAGGCATTCAATGAATGCTCTCGTTCAGCGAGCGGTGGCCAGTGGCCACCAGTTTTGGGGAGATCATAATGTACCAGAACATCCCTCTTTGGTTCAGGCAGGTCAAAGCCCTTCAGCTCCAGTGATGTCCACCTGAGAACCTTCCAGGCCGCTGCAGACCCCACCTGCAGACAGAGCCTGGTCTTTGGGGTATTAAAGGATGAGACAGTGCCCTTTGGCTGGTCAGCCTCATGGAGTCCTGAATAAGAGTCTGGACTGGCCCTGGGTGAGATTTGTTGGATTTGGCCCTTTCTAAGACAATGGCAACAGTCATTCCTGTTTTTTGAAGCTAAAATCCTCCTGCAACCAGTGGCATGCCAGGGCCAGGGATGGGCACAGGGAATTCCAGGCATGTGCATACATTTGGTACTAGCTCAGGTTCTCCCAGAGCTTCTGGAGAAGATCCCAGCTTGGCGGATGCTTTGATTTCCACCTTGTGAGAGCCCAGGTGAGCCCACCAGGACTTCCGACCTATAGAACTGTGAGCTGATAAGTAGGTGTGTTTTAAGCTACTAAACTTGTGATCATTTGTTATGTGGCATAACTAGCTAACTCGTGAACTGAAGCCTGGAGAGGGTGAGGTCGTCTGCCAAGGTTTCCAGTGAGGCAGGGCAGGCGGGCGAGATGAGCCCACAAAAACTGCCTTTCCCACCTGGTCACAGGAAGCTGCTGCCTACTCTCCTGCTACCTCACCTCCCTGCTTGGTCCAGCTTCAACCATGCTAAAGAGGGAGCAGCCTGGGGCAAGCAGAACCCCAGTATGCACAGAACATGGGCCTGACCCGTGATGTGTGCCCGGCTGCCAGGCTGCTTGCCTCTGACTTGCTGTGTGAGAAAGAAACGTCCACCGTGTGCCAGACAAGGGCTTGATCCCCACCCTACTTCTGCTGTCCCGAGCCTCACCCTCACTCCCTGTGGTTCTCGCTCTCTCTGGTGGCTCCTCCTGGTCTCTCTACCTTCACCTGCGTGTTTCCCATGTCTAACAATATCTGTCCTCAACCTGTCCCCCTCCGATGGGCACTGACCCACTGGAAGGTGCTGACCTCCCTCCCTGAAACCCAGCAACTCCCCAGCAACTTCCCCAGCAACTTCTGGCCTCAGCGCCTCGTCCCCCTTCTCTCCTTAGGATGCTGGAAGGAGCCTGTGTCCCTGAAGTTCAGTTGCCTTCCTCCCGATATCCCAGAAGCTTTAGCTGGGTGGAGCCCTGACCTCTCTCTTCGGGCCCCCGATTTCCAACTCTGCTGGAGGACGCACCCAGCCCTCTCCTTTCCCAACTTCCTTCTTTCTGCTGTTCATGTCCGCTCTCTCTGCCCTGCTACCTCATCAGCTGCCAAGTCATATCCAGTCTACTGTCAGGCTCCCAAAACGCATTACAGATGGGGGACCCTGACCCCTCCACCAGAATGCCCTGGTCAGAGTGACCAGTGGTGATCTGTCAGGAACACAGCCCCAGATGGCCTCCTACCCCAGGACCTTTGCACCTGCTAGTCCCGCTGCCTGGGGCACTTTCTCCCCGGGTATCCATGTGACTCATCACCTTACCTCCTTCAGAACCTCCTAGGGCAGGCCTCCCTTGCTGGAAGTGTAAGTTGCTGTATCCCCCATGTTTAGGGTGGTGGTTGGCGCACAGGAAGCCTGCACTAGGTGCTTGCTGAGTGAGTGAATGGGTGAGCCAGTGAAGATAAGGACGGGGCAGTGGCTCCTACATTTTTAGGCAGGGGGCAGGATCCTCAAGTGCCCCCTGTACTCCCTCCGAGGCCGCTTCCATCCTGCTCTACCCTTCAGCTCCCACCCCTGCCCCCTTACCCTTGGCAATCTTGATGTCCAGGGCTGTGCGGATCAGAGCCATGAGGGTAGAATTGAAGTGGACAGTGTTGTCATCGGCAACAGGCAGATCCATTCTCAGGAGCCTCTGCAGTAAACCAAAGGCGAGGACAGTCATTCCCAAGCACACTGCCTGACCCCTCGTGAGCCGGACCCACCCTCCCCAGGGAGCCCCAGGAAGAACTCTGAAGGCAGCAGCTAAGGTGCCCCCCACCCTCAGGTTACCTGTCCCAGTGCTCCATTTCCTGATTTCCCTTGGCGGCCAGTAGGGAGGGCACAGGGGGCTCTCCTGTGCCGTGAGCCTCTGCCCCTTTCTCTCCCACATGCTGGACCCTAGACCTGGCATTTGCAGGTGGGCCCAGATCCTCACCCTGCCCCAGAGTTCTTCTGGACAGCTCCATTCCGTTCTGACCCCAAAGAAGAAGTGCACAAGCTGGATCAGAGCAGACATGCAACAGCCAGGCAGAGGGGTCCACGGCCACAACCGCCTGGGGGCCGCTGGCTCCCTGCCCCCACCCCCCACTTGGCCCAGACCAGACCAGACCAGACCAGATGGGCACAGACCACATCATTTCTCTGAGAAGCAGCAGGCAGGCGGCCCCCCGCTGATGGGGTGGGCCCCTCGCAGACATGCAGCGAGGCCAGGCCGGAACACAGACGGCAGACGGGCACATGCAGACGGAATCTCGAGACTCATTCATAGCTCCGTGGAAAGTGTATCTCAGGGCAAGTCTGGATCTTGGCTCTGGGTGATGGTGGGGGAAGGGCTGAGGGGTGTTCCCATGGCCCAGGGAAGAAAAGACTCCCCATGTCCCAGGCAGGGGCTCTGGCCCCTCGCTTGGTGATGTGGGAGAGGATGCTGGGCTGGTGTGCACCAGCCCACGCTGAGGTGGCACGGAGATGGGGATCAAGGGTGAATCTGGGGTTCACACAGGGCTTTAGACACATGTCAGCAGGAAACAGAGTTGGACAAGGGGAAAGGAGTGGCAAACCCAGGGTAGACACAAGAAATGGGTTGGGGCAGGGTAGGGAGGAAGGCAGCAGACGGGGCCGCCGAGCACAGCTGTGCAGGTTGTGCATTGCACAAGGGGCCCCTGTCTTAGGAACCGCAGGTTTGTGTATTTAAAAGACAACTTCCCAGCTGCCAGCAGAAAAGGGTCTGGGTTACCATTTTCCAGCAGACTAAGTGTTCTGTGGAAAGGGTGCTCTTTTCAGATTGCACAAAGGCGGTTTATGGATCCATGGGGGCCCTGCACAGAGGCCAGGAAGGGAAGGGCTCTTCCCCCTCCCCCCCCCACTTAGACAAGCAGAGACCGAGAGAAAGGGTGAGAGGACAACTACAGAGAGGAGGGACAGGTGCAGGGATCTTTGAGATGCTGTGGAGGCGCCTCTTCCAGGCCTTGACTGGGAAGGAGGGGTTCATGGAGGGAGGAGGGGGAATGAGGCTGTGGGGAGGCAGCTGTGTGAGCAGAAGGGATGGCACCGACAGAGGGGAGGGAGGACTCTGCAGACACAGGGTGGGCCAAAGTGGATGGGACAATGGGATGATGGGGTAACCATTTTTTCAGGGGGACCTTAAAGGTCACCCCTGAACTTCTTGTGCATGAGTTGGAGGAAACAGAACATCTGTCCTTGGTGCCAAGGTAGATTCTGGGACAGGGTCCTACAGGGATGGCCTGGCCCAGCCGCCTGGCGGCAGGACCCTTGCTCCTTCAGCCAGCATGCACCCCGCCACCCCCCGGTCGGCCAAGGTGCCTGCCCGCCCCAGGCTCCCGCCAAGGCAGCGTGCATGGCCTGCTTCAGGGTGCCACGGTCCAGGGGTCCAGCTGCGGCCTGCCTGCCCATTCTGGAACAATGGAGAGGCATGTTGGGTTGTCTTGGGGGGTAGATGGGTGGCATAGAGACAGGAGCTAGGGAAACAACTCTGGGGGGAGGGGGAAGTAGGGAGGAGAGGCTGTGGGTACTCCTCAGGAGGTCTTGGATCCCCCAAGGCCCTAGGTCAGAGATCAGCTTCAGGTGTGCATGGGGGCGAAGGGGGAACTGCTGGACCTGGGAGTTCAAGATACAAAAGATGGGACCAGGGTCTCACCTTTTTGGGGGCCAAAGACCCCTGCCAAAAGGTACCTGTCCCGGCCTGGGAGTGGGGGGGGGTGCTCTGGGTGGGCAGAAAGGAGGCACAATGGTGATCCCCCCTGAAGTGTTTGTGTCCAATTTGGTTCCCAGGAGACCAAATGCGAGGGGACTGGGGGCTCCTCCCCTCCCCCCCAGCATGTCGGCCATAATGGAGTCTCAAAACACCAAGACACACTCATCGGAAAGGACGGACACAGTGTGCTCCTTAGAGTCAAGGAATGGTCATGATCCATTTACTCGAGGAGGAAAGGAAAGAAAAAAGAAAAAAAAAGGAAAGAAGAGGAACGCTGGAAAAAGAGACTTGGCTGGTTGTTCCTGGCCAGCACTGAAAAATCCCCAGTGCCCGGACGTCGGTGGTCAGCAAAGGTAATCTACCTTGTAAGCCACTCTGGCCGGACACTTCTTCCCCAGACCCAGGGGCGGAGACATGTGTCTCAGCATCTGATACATGTCCGGGTAAGGCATGCGGCCCCTGGCAGCACCGAAAACAAAAACGGGAATGGGACGGAGAACCAAAGGAAGGGGGGTGGAGGGAGGGGAAGAAAGGGAAGAAAAAACCAAAACCAAAACCACACGAGCCGAAAAAATATAGAGAAAGATGCAGAGAACGATAAAATAGGTATTTCAAATAAATGGAAGAGAGGAGGAAAAAAATGGAAGAAAAGGTAATTAAAAAAATATTATTTCACTGCTTACAAGCAGGGGGGGAGAGAGAGAAGGGAAAGGTCAGATTCTGTTTGGACTCTGAGCTAGGGTTCTGGTGGAGAATGGGGGGCTTCTCATTTTGGAGGCCTGGAGCCACACTTGGTTTCCATGTTGTTTTCAAAACTGGTTAAAATTCTCTGGTTTGGCTGAGGCTGGTCTCTGAGGGGGCCTAGACGGGAAGGAGGGGCCGAGGGGTGGTGGGAGAAGGGCTGGGGGCTTCGGAGGCAAAGGGCGGGGGGGAGAGAGTGGAAGTGATGGTGGGGGGAGGAAAACAAAGTTACGATCCCCCTGGATGTCTGGTTTGGGGTGCCGTTGAGACCCTGGGATGGGCAGCTTCAGCTAAGAGCAAGCAGAATGGCTGAAGGGAACAGAGAGATGTTCCATGCTTCATCAAGTCTACGTGACTGCATTCTGTTGGCTAAGAGAGTTTTCTAGTTTAATGCAAGATAGAGAGAGATGGCTCTGTTTTTTGGATATATATATATGAAATATATATATTGAAGAACCCCAAGCCACACTCATTCCATGGATGCTAGCAGGTTTTAGTGGAAATCAAACCTTGCAAGCAACCCTATGAGGACATTTCTTGCCTAAGCCGAGAGGGGGAGATATTACGCGCAATAAACTGTACATATCCTTATAATGAATCCGACCGCTGAAAGGAGAAGAGAGGGGATTAGTGGAGGCACAGGGGTCAAGCTGCCTTCACGCTGACTCCCTGTGCATACAGTGAGGTCATGATGCCAGGACTGAGGACCCCCTGGGTTGAAGGAGTGGGGGAGGCTTGGGATCAGTGAAGGCCCCTGTGACGTTCCCAGACACTCACAGACCCCAGGGGGTAAGGGTTTTGGTTGGGGTGTGTCTGGAACTCTGGGCTGGGGGCACCTTCCCCGGGGCTCTGTCTGCATCTCCCTCTTCTACAATCTACATGGGCTACACTGGGATGAGGGGGCTCGTGGAATAGAGGACAGGGGGACAGCATCCAACTGCTGTGACCTAAAATCAAAACAGGAAGAGTTAGGAACCAGCTGAAAATCAAGTCCCAGACCCGCGGCTCACCCTAGCCTCTAGGTCTCATGGAGGACTTATCTGGGGCTGCAGGGATGGCAAGGATGGCTCCTCCCTCCCTTCCTTGTAAAGCCTCCCCTCCACCACTCAGGCCTTGAAGGGTGCCTGTTAATACTTTCTCAGGCCCCACGCTCAGCCTGAACTAGAATCTTCAGCCAGTGGCTAATGGACTCTGAGCATCAGCACAGTGCCTCTGAGTGTCCTGCAAGTGCCTGGTATTGAGCAGGTACTCAGTACACATTCACAGGTTGGAGCTGACCCTCTGAACCACTGCCGGTCAGCCAGGAAGAGGTGCTCTGGTGCCTATGGAAATGGGAGAGTTCACTTGCTTTCTGACTATAAAGATGCAAAGGCCACTGAGGTTCTGTGTCCTCTCCCTTGGCTTTGTGTGATGACCTGCTCCAGGGTCCTGGGATCCCAGCAGGAGCAGGATTCTGCCACTCTGATCTTGCAGCCAATCTCATGTGCAAAGGGAGCTAGGCCAGCTCCTTTCCCCACACTCCCAGGAGAACGGAGGCTGAGAGACCTCTGGCTTCCTCCCAGGGGCCTGGAAAACTTGTCCTCACAATCTGGAGGCCTCATAGAGAGGGACAGGAGAGACTCATAGGAGGCCAGCTCCTCATGGTTGACTCCCTGCCTCATCTCCCAGAAAGCATGGGGCTTGGGCAGGGATGGTACCCAAAGCATTTAACCTGGGGTGTGTGAAGGTGCTGATTCTCATTTCCTTCCTCTAGACTGATTCCCCTGAGATCCCTGCTAGCTCCCCAGGGACCCAACACCCCCGGGTCTGGAGCCTGACCTAGCCTGGGCTCCAGTGCCAGAGAAAGGTGAGCAGTGTGGCTGTAGGATTCGGGGTGACTACTTACCATGCTGCAGGGTCGTACTCAGCCCAGACACGCACGTACTCATCCAGGTGGTGAGGACCCAGGATGGAGGAATCTCGAGTGAGGTACTCAAAGTTGTCCATGATGACAGCGACAAAGAGGTTCAGCATCTGTGGGAACCCCAGGGGCCAAGAGGGAGTGGGGGAGAGCAAGACCCATCCAAACACATTTACACAGAGGTCCAGAGGGAGAGAGGGAGGGAGAGGAGATGGGGAAAGGGAGATTGACAGAGAAAGAGAGGGGGAAAGGGATAGGGAAGGAAGACACATGCTTACACAAGGAGCCCAGACAGGGAGATGGAGAAATGGAGATGCGGGAGAGAGACAGAGAAAGATGGAGATAGCGAGTTGGAGAGAGAGGGAGGAGAGGCTATGTGAAATGGTGGCCAAAACAAAGGGAACTGCCATGACCCTAAAACCTCCCATACTTGGCCTCCAACAAGGCCAAAGTGAAGGCTCCATGTGGGCAAGAACCTTGTCGTGTTCCCAGCCCCACCACAAAGTAAGCACTCAGCAAATACTACTTCTAGAATGGATGGATGGATGAATTTTCCTGTCCTCATCTGCATCTGGCAGCTCCTTTTTGTGTGTTCTTCTGGCCCTTAACACATGGGGAGCTTGCATTGCTTTTGCCTCCAGGCCTTTGCAAAAGTTGTTCCTTTAGGGAACATCATTATTTTTCTCCCTTTGGGTAACACCACCTGGGTAACCCCTTTACATTTAGATGCTGTGGTTGGGTGTGGCTGATCCCGATCTCATGGTTCCATAGGCTTGTGACTGGTTAGGGAAGGGCACATGACCCAAGGTGGCCAATGAGAGCCTTCTCTGGGATTTTTGCTGGCACTCTGGCAGCTATCTTGCCTCTACAAGGAGAGAGTATGAGAATAAAGCCAGTGTGGACAACAGCAAAGGGGATGGGGTCTGCTTGCCAGGATCTAGCTTCACCTGGACTTTTCAGTTACATAAGATAGTGAACTACATATTTTGCTTAAGTCGGTTTATGTTACTTGCAACCAATTTGATGGCTATGTGGCCTAATTCCTGCTCACCAACCTTGTGGGCCAATCTTTGAAATCTCCCTTCTCTCAGTCTGAGTTTTCCCCATCAAAGCACATATCGGATTGTGCTGCTATTATGTGCTGACTTGCCTGCCCACCACCCCTGCAAACTGAGAGAACTGTGTTCTCTCCTCATACCCCAGTGCTTAGCATAAGGTCTGGCACACAGTTAGTATTAAACAAATGTTTATATGTAAACATAATAGGTGATTAATAAGTGGCACTTAATTCTAGATGTCCCTAACTTTAGTGACTATTTTTAATTAATCATTTCATGATATTGATTGAGCACCTGCTGTGCCAGTCACTGTCCTAGGTACTGGTTACACAGCAGTGAACAAAACAAATTCCTGTCCTTGGGGGGCTGATGGTCAAGTGCTGTAGATATTTTCTAGGGTTCCTGCCCCTCCCAGATAGGCTGCATTATAAGCTCTTGTCTCTATATGCACCCATAGCTGCTCGACAATGGTGGCATCCGACTAGTTCTGAGCTGGCCCGTTCAGACTCTCTCTTCTGGGAATCTGGAACTGGGCAATGGACCCTCCTGGGTCAGTGGCTGTGAGACTGAGGCTGTAGGTCTCCCGGTGTGAAGTTACTAGTCTAAAGAGGGTGTGTGTGTGTTGGACTTTTGCTGACAGATGCCTGTGCTTGGGCCGAGATCTGCAAACCACATCTCCTATACTCCCTCTGTAGCTGGCTTCTTATGTCCTGCTAATGGAAGCCACCATCAGGAAGCCAGGCTTGGAAGGAGAGGAAAGGAGACTCCTCCTTCCTGTAAGAGTCTGTGTTGTGGGTTGAATTGTATCTTCCCCAAAAGACATGTTCAAATCCTAAACTCTGATACCTGTGAATGTGACTTTATTTGGAAAATGGGTCTTTGTGCATATCATCAAGTTAAGATGAAGTCATACTAAATTAGGGTGGGTCCTAAATCCAACTTCACTACTGTCCTCATAATAGGGAAACCTGGACACCAACACACAGGAAGAAGGCCATGAGATGAAGGCAGCGATTACAAGGATGCCACCACAAGCCAAGGAATGCTTGGGGCAACCCGAAGTTGGAAGAGATCAGGAAGGATCCCCCTTAGAGGCTTTGGAGGGACCACAGCCCTGACAACACCTTGACTGGACTTCTAGCTTCCAGAACTGTGAGAGGATACGTTCCTCTTGTGTTAAGCCAAGTACCACCTGCAGTTGTCCAGGGGCAGCAGAAAGCTAGGATGCCAGCATTCCCTTTGGGGTACCAGAGGTAGCTGGGTTGGTTGGTAACACCCTCTCTTCCTTTTAATACTCCATCCCTAGCATTCCTACAGTCAGTGATCCCTGGTGCTTTCCATGTTGTGTGTTTCCTCTTTCAACCCTGTGTAGCCAATCCCTGTATTCCATACCCTCTGCTTGAAACACCTAAAGAGTGTCTGTTCTGACTGTGCTGTGACTGCTCCAAGGAGAGCAGAGAACAAAAAGGGGTGCAGTGATGAGGCCCCACAGAGCATGAGAGAGAAAGACAAAGCAGACAGAGCGGGCAGCTGCTGTGGTTCCTGACCTATCATCCATCCATCTATCTATCTATCTATCTATCTATCTATCTATCTATCTATCTATCTATCTATCTATCATCTATCATCTATCTATCTATCTATCTATCTATCTATCTATCTATCTATCTATCATCTACCTATCTATCATCTATCTATCTATCTATCTATCTATCTATCTATCTATCTATCTATCTATCAATCATCTACCTATCTATCATCTATCTATCTATCTATCTATCTATCTATCTATCTATCTATCTATCATCTCTATCTATCATCTATCTATCTATCTATCTATCTATCTATCTATCTATCTATCTATCAATCATCTACCTATCTATCATCTATCTATCTATCTATCTATCTATCTATCTATCTATCTATCTATCTATCTATCATCTCTATCTATCATCTATCTATCTATCTATCTATCTATCATCTATCTATCTATCTATCTATCTATCTATCATCTATCTATCTATCATCTCTATCTATCTATCATCTATCTATCTATCTATCTATCTATCTATCTATCTATCTATCTATCTATCTATCTATCTATCATCTATCATCTATCTATCTATCATCTATATCTATCATCTATCATCTATCTATCTATCTATCTATCTATCTATCTATCTATCTATCTATCTATCATCTATCTATCTATCATCTATCTATCTATCTATCTATCTATCTATCTATCTATCTATCTATCTATCTATCATCATCTATCTATCTATCATCTATCATCTTTTTTCATCTATCTATCTATCCATCCATTTTTTTTTCTTTCCTGGTTCTTGGTTTCAATCTCTTGCAGTGTTTCTTATCCTTGGGTCCTATGAGATTCCTCCTTCCAGCAAACTTATCTTTTACTAGTGAAAACCCATTCAATCCCTTGCAAAGCCCCAAGCCCCCAGAGAATGTTTAAGTGGCTGACTTCTTCTTGCCTCCTGATGGTACACAGGAAGGCACCCGGCTCTCAGAGAGAAGGTGGAAGACTCCAACAGCTCAGTTAGATGGGTCCTGGGACCAGCTCTCAGCTCCACTAGGTTTTCCCTCAGGATATCCAGTGAGTATCAAATGGGGGAGATTCTGCCTCCCTCCCCCAGGGGACATTTGACAATGTCTGGAGACATTTTTGGTTGTCACAACTGGAAGGGTAGTGGGGCATGTGCCACTGGCATCTAGTGGGTCAAGCCCAGGGATGCTGTTAAACAACCCGCAGCGCACAGAACGGCTCCCACCACCGAGAATGACCCAGCCCCAAACGTCAACAGCGCTGACGGGAGAAACCCTGGCTAACCGGATCCCAGGCTGGCTCAGGAAAGCCTCGGAGTCACATTCTAGAGAAACCCACACCTCTAAGAGGGAGCCAGTTCTGGGGAGCCCACCCCCACATGTCCACAGACTCACCAGAAACGAGCAGAGGAAGATGAAGGAAACGAAGTAAAAATAAGCAAACTCATTGCCACACTCGGGAGTCAGGATGCCAGAGTTTTTATCACAGGGTTTCCCACTGAGGCAGGAAAGCATGATGTTGTGCCAAGCCTCCCCGGTGGCACTCCTAAGGACAGAGAGGGGCATCAGGGACTTGGGCACCCAGCCCTGGACACCACTGCCTCCCAGGGAGGCAGAGCATCGAGGTGAAGCACGTGGGCTCTGGAGCTGGACCAGCATGGGTTTGAGTCCCAGGTAAGTTACCTGTTTTCTCTGGGAGCTCAGGGAGGGGACTCTCATTCTTGGCTGTGCAATGAAGCCCATGGGGATGGTTTAAATAGGGCCGATGCCAATGCCTCACTAGCACAGACTTGGATTCAGTTGATCTGGATGGGGTCTGAGCACATAGGTGTGTTTAAAAGACTCCCCTCCTTCCAGGTGATTGTCATCTTTTACTAGTTTCTCCCTAGGTAATTCTGCTCCAGGCACACTGCGCTCCTCTTGGTTCTCCACATGCCAGCCATGCTTCAGCCTCAGGGCCTTTGTACTTGCTGTACCCTCGCCTGCACTGCCTTTTCCCGGATATCCACATGGCTCCCTTCCTTGCCTATTTCTCTCATATATCACCCCTTTCGGGGAGGCATAGTCTACCAGCCCTCCATTCCTTTTTTGTTGTTAAGTGAGAAATTTTTTTTTATTGTGCCAAAATATACATAACATAAAATTGATCATTTTAAGCACTTTAAAGTGTATAACTCAATGTCATTAAGCATATTCACAATGCTGCGTAACCATCACCTTTGAACCTTTTCATCTGCCCAAACTGAAAATTTGTGCCCGTTAAACAATAACTCCCCAGTCTTCTCTCCCAGCCTTGGCATCTCTACTCCGCTTTCTCTCTCTGAGTTTCCCCATTTTAGGTACTTCATATAAATAAAACCATACATTATTTGTTCTTTTGTACCTTCACTTCCCTCTTAATTTTAAATTTTATCTCCTGCTAGTATCCTCTATAATTTATTACTGATTGTCTCTCCCACAGGAAATATAAGCTTCCAGAGGGCAGAGGATGTTGTCTGTTTCTGCTTTGTTCCCAGTACCTACAGCAGTGCCTGGCACACAGTAGGCGCTCAATAAAGCTCCCATGAATGAAAGAAGAACTCTAACATGCAGCCAGTATTAAGAATCAAGCCTCAGAGTCTATAGGCCTCAGTTTCCTCACCTGTCAGATGGGGCTGCAAGAATCCCCACCTCCCAGGGTGGTCAGGAGGAGTCAATGGCTTCAAACGCCTTTCACGTTCGAGTCCCAGGGCCTTCAGGGTGGCTGGGCCCCCCATGCCCATCCCAAGCCCCACGGGCACAGAAGACTGAGGGCACCCCCCCCCCAGAAGAGAAGGAGAGGGACACGCCCCCACTGGCGACAGAGGCTGAAAGCACCGGCCTCTCACCGGAAGAGGAGCATCAGGGCCTGGAAGAAGGTGCGGAAGTTATTGTGCTCGGTGATCTGGAAGTCGTCCTCCTCACTGTCCTCGTCCTCCACGTCAATGCCAATGTTGCCAAACACCTGGGGGGGTGCAGGGTGATGAGCAGGCCGGCCGAGCCCCTCAGTGGCTCCAGGGAAACCCCACGCAATGTCCATGTCTGCCTCTCTGAACGGGGCTCCCTGACCCAGCTCTGCCTAAGGGCGGTGGCCCTCCCTGGGCGGCTCTGAGGTCATCCGGGGCCAGCACTCACCTGCATCCCTATGATGGCATAGATGAAGAAAAGCATGGCAATCAGCAGACAGACGTAGGGCAGCGCCTGGCGGGAAGGAAGTCAGACAAGAGCCCTGCAGATAACATTCTCTGCGAGGCGCCCACACGAGCACCGCCAACCTCCATTCTGGATGCAGCCAGAGCGGCGGGAGACGGGGCGCTGCGTTTCCTCTCACCCTGGGCAGGGGCAGGGGCTCACCTTGAACGACTGCACAAAGGTCCAGAGAAGAATTCGGATGGTGTAACCCTGACGGAGGAGTTTGATGAGCCGGGCTGCTCGGAAGAGGCGGAGGAAGCTCAGGTTGATGAAGTTATTCTGGGGAAATGGAGAAAGAGGGGTGAACATCCACCCACCCCCTGGGGCTTAGAGCCATCACCACTCACAGAGGACCCTACGTGAAGCCAACCAACAGGAAAAAGCAAGCCAGACCCCAAATAAGGAGGGAGAGGAGAGGAAGCACTATTAATGCAATGGTGCAGAGGAAAAAACTTGAAAAAGGAACAAAGTGGGGTGGGGTGGGGTGGGTGTGGGGGAGAGGGTGGGAAGGAGGAAAAGGCATCAACTCAAAAAGCATAAGCCCTCCCTGCCAGCCCCATCCGCAAAGGGGAAAAGGAAAGAAACAGGAAGAGAAAGGAATGGGGTGGGGGTGGGGTGGGGAAGAAATAACAAAAGAACAAGGAAAAGAAAATATATCCAAATCATCCAATCAGGAAAAAAATCGAGATGGTTTTTGTTTCTCCCAACAACCAAATGCACTGAGACGATAGGACACAAGCGGGTCAAGTTGCCGAATCCATCACACGAACGATGCACAAACACCAGGGCAGGGTGGGGGAGCCAGCGCACTCAGGCCTGGTGGACATGTGCGGGTTCCGAGGGCGTGTTCCGCTCTAGGCCAGAAATGCATCTGTCGTGGGACTCACTGGGCACCCTGCCCTGCCCTGCCGAGCGGCCCACCCGCTCCTGCCCGCCCTCACCTCACCCCACGGCCAAGAGGACTCGAGCCAATTGGAGAAGTGGAAGAGCATCTTTTCTTACCCCCTTGGCGAGCGGGCATGGGGAGGACGGGAGGGAGCTGGGGCTGTTCGGCTGCAGGGCGAGTCCTCGCTGCCCGCTGAGTCGGAGAAGATGCATTTGGGGCCCTTTTCCCCCCTCTCAGGGATGGCTTCTCAGCTTCTGGGGCTGGGTGGAGTAGCACGGGACCAGGCCTGCGGGAAGCAGGAAGTACGCAGCGCCCGTGGGTGGGTGAGCTGGCCATCAGCCCAGGCCCACCGAGGGGCCGGTGCTGGGGGCGGGGAGGTAGGCCGTCCCTGCCCCCAGGACCTCCCTGGGTGGCCCCTGCCTCTGCTCAAAGACCCCTGTCTAGTTACTGCCTTTACCTCCTCCCGCCCAAGCCAGAACCTGGGGCCAAACAGCAGGGGGATGGGGGAGGTGGGAGGCAGCCAGCCAGAGATGGTGGGTCCGGGCCCTGGTCATTATGTAACTGTCCTGGGACTCGCCATCTAGGGTCTCGGGGTACTGGTGGGGGACAAGACCCTACAAGTCACAGATGGACCAAATCTGGTCATCTGGTCGACAAAGTTATTTTGTTGGGCCTGAGCAGTTTTTAAATTAAAAATAGTTGCCACTGTTTAAAAATCAGACTCCCCCACCCTCCCAAATCTGGCTTTCTGGCAACCCTGAACCTGCTTTCGTCCTGGCAATAGTGAGTTGGGGCTCAGGTGCGGCTGCCCGCCTTGAAGTAGGCCATATGTCCTCTAGTTTGCCAAAGGCCCATGTTCTAGAAGCAGCAACTGCTTTCCCGGCTTATGGCCCCTTATTAGCCACCAGAGGCATTCTGAGTTCACAGAGATCTCTGCTGTTCAATCACCCAGTGGGCAGGAGGCAGGGAGGCCTTAACTGGATTCTGCTCTAGGGTACTTGGAGACCTCGACACAGGCGTGGAGCAAGATTTAAACTGGCCCAGCCCTCACTCCCAAATGGCACAGGGATGACCATACAGGTTGCCCTGACAGTCACAGCACCCCAAAAGTTTGGTCTCAAAAGTTTGGATGATGAATTATATGGGCATCTTACAAGGCGGGTTCCCCAGGGCTTCTCAGCTATCAGATCTGTACCCACTAGCTCTCGCCTGGGAGCCAAGGCAGTGATGGGGGCTCAAGGAACTTCTGAGGCTGGCGAGATGCCTCTGGATATGCTGGCAAAGTCTAGGGCACTCTCTGGGACAAATCAGCCGGCCCCCACATCTCTAGGATGGGAGAGGGGACTGGGAGATCCTACCCTGACCCCAGTGGGCCCAACTGCTGTGACAATGTCCCAAGCTCCTCGAATAAGCCCCCAAACCCAGCTAGGCTAAGAGAGAGTCACATTCTGTGCCCCACTGACCTGACTCCCAGCCTTATCTAGCCACCCAGCTCCACCTGGGGATGAGGCTGATGGCCCAGGTGTCCCTAGCCTTCTCCCATCCATCCCCAGAGTACAAGCCATCCCTTCCTGGGGTGGGACATACACGTGGACTCGGCTCAGCATGCAGACGCAGGCAGGCCCTGGAAGCAGCCTCGGGGGCTCAGGGGGGAGCAGGGGAGCCTGCCACCATGCGGGAGAAGCAAGGGGGGCTCACAGGGAGATGCGTGCAGAGAGCATGCTGCCCTTCTTGGAACCAAGGGAGAAGGGAGACACACAGGGTAGTAGGGGTGGAGATGAGAGAGGTCCAGGTGATGGGGCAGGGGAAGGTGCTAGTCTGCCCTCATCCACCCCTACACCTCTTCCCACGTCTGCATCGAGTCCTTCAAGTGCTCACAGAACTTCCGGCAACTTCCCTTTTTCTAGCTTCCATCTTTCCGTCCACAGGCCACAAGGAGCAGCTGTCCTCTCCACCAGCCCTGCCCTGTGCATCCAGGTTCCAGGGTGCCTGGGTGGGGCACAGGCCCTGAAGGCTGGCGGTGCTCAGGTGTGTAAGCACTCAGGACATGGGAACCACCCACCCAAAGGCTCCAGAGAAATCCTGCCATTTGTAGGAAATCCTGCCACCTCCAGCCCAGAACTGGCCTTTGAGCTCCAGATCCCATAACCACCTGCCTACTTGACTTCTTCCAGGGTGTCCTTAAAGGCATCTCAAACACTCTTGCTTTTCCCCACCCTGGGCTTTCTTCTAACCTCCACCTCCCAGTTCAAGCCAGACTCATCCCTCCAGGTACCTCTCTTGCCCACAGCCCAGAGGTGACCCATCCCTGGGTCCTGGAGAGGTCCTGCTCAGATGGGTAGTCCTCTGCTGGCCTCCTCCACATCCCAGGGCTGACATTCCTGGTGCCCACTTCCAGCCCAGACCCTGACAGACCGCTCCCAGCCCTGCAGCCACAGTGATTTTATCTAATCACGCTTCTGATGGCGCCTCCCCTGTTCCAAATCCTCCCGGGCTCCCACACAAGGCCCCCAGGGGCCTGCCCCCTTCTGCCCTCTTTACTTCCTATGGGTCAGCCTTCCTCTGCTCTTTGCTCCAACCACACCCCCTCACTTGCAGACCCTGACCCCTGCATGCTGTCCTGCCACTGGGCCTTTGCATGTGCTGTCCTGGGCGTCGTATGCCCTTCCCCCTCTCCCCACCTTGTTAACACTGCTCATCCTGAAGCTTGCAGCACAGTTATAATTTCAAGTGGGTTTGAGGGGTGATTTGACCAATGCCTGCCTCCCCCACCTAACTGTAGGTGAGGGGGGCAGTGGTGGTGTCCTCTTTTGCCCACCCCTCCATCTGTGGCATGGAACTGGGATTCATTAAATGTTTGGTAAATGGGCGCACGTGGAGCGCTAGCCAGGGAGGAATCCTGGTGCAAAGATGCCATTGGGGGTCCTTCAAAGGGCTCAGGGCTGGGTGGGGAAGAGGCAGGTGAGATTTAGCAGAGTGAGAGGTACGCAAGTGTGTAAGGAGCTGAATAAGTGAGGGGAGAGATGGAGACAGCGTGTGCTGGGGTGGGGGGTATGGACAGCAGGGTGGATGGATATAAGAGAGGAGAGGGACACGCATGTGTGTCTATGTAGAGGGGAGAGAAGAGAGAGGAGGGTCAGAGGCAGAAAGAGGAGAGGGCATGTGTGTGCAGTGACTGTGTGTGTGTGTGGGGGGGCACACGTGCCTGTGCAGATCAGGGCTTCAGAAGAGGGCCCTGGCTGGCCGGCCCTTCTGGCAGCAGCCAGATCCCAGCCTTAGCTGTTCTGAGTCCCCCTCGCCTGAGTCTTTGACCGCATGCTGCCCACCTCTCAGACCTCCTCCATCAGACTTGGAGATTTGTCTCTGGTGATGAAGCCCAAAGAGCTTGAGGGCTTAGAATGGGGTGAGGGATGGGAGGAGCTTTCCCAGGGCTCAGGCTCCAAGGAGCTGAACAGGGAACTGGAGTGATTTGAGGGTAGCTGAGGATTCCGAGGGTCAGATGTGTGTAAGCAATGGGCTGGGAGACCTGGCCAGCCGACTTGTCCTGGCAAACCCGTTCTTTTCTCTGCAAAAGATGCAAACCAAGCCAAAGAGAAAACCCCAATTCAGAACCCAATGAAAACAATGAGAAGGGAGGGGCTCTGTAGGAATGAAGAGGGAGGGGGCTGGGGGGTTGGAGAGAGGGACAGACAGACGGGGTGGGGGTGGGGGTGGGGGTGGGGGTGGTGTGTCAGGCATTCCAAGTCAGAAAGCCCAGGGCATGACGTGCAATGCTGCTGCGAGAAGATGCGTTCACAGTTAATGTAAGGCATTTAGACTTCAGAAAGAAGTAAGACCAACCGGATTCTAGATGCAGATGTTGAAGATGGAGGGGGAGCGGGCGGGCGGGGACAGTTGGGGAGGCGTGTTCAGCGTTTTTTAGGTTGATTTGTAACCAGTGCCAAAAAACCAATGGGTTTCGGTTCCCGGGCGGGGAGTGGGGGTGGTGGTGGTGGGTTGGGAGATAGTCATTGGTGTATGAACACACAGACCACGTCATGGATGAACAAATGAATTTCATAGTGCATTTTGATTGGATGAGTTTTTCAGACGGCGTTGTGCCAATATACAGTTTAAAGAGCAGGCATGAAAAGAGACAAGACAAGAAACACAGTCATTATCCATCGCACGCAGGGCAAACCCACGTCACCCCGGCCACTTGCGGGCAGCAGTTGAGGCCCAGTGGGTCTCATGCCCTCTCCCCCCAAAACCCTGGGGACCTGCCCTCCCGAGGGTCTGGTTCCTCCTGCCTCAGGCCTAGTGGGCTTACCTGGGAGGCAGAAGGGATGACTGTGGGCTCCTTGCCCGGCAGGGCAGGCCTTCCCCCACTCCAGGTTGGGTTTATCATTCTTAAAAGGGTCCAAACACCCGCCCTCTATCTTTCCCTCTGAATGATTCTAACTCAGAGCTGGGGGGCTGGCTAACAAACTAAAACTCCAAGTACATTCACGGTAATAATAGCAATAACCATAGCCACTATTTGTGAACTATTTATTTTCTGGTAGGTTCTGTGTCAAGCACTTCACACAGATGGCTCTGACTTGTTAGAAGTTGCCATTTTTCTCCTTAGAATGTCAGCCCTTTGGGGCAGCTTTCTTGTATATTTTGACTTGCTCACTGCTCTGTCTCCAGCACCTATAACAGTGCGTGGCACACAGCAGGTGCTCAATGCATGCTTACTGATTGCATGAATGAATGGGAGGCTTGCAAGATCTGCTGGGGTTAGTTATGAAGATTATCCCTTTATACAGGTCAAGAAGTAATACCATTGCTCAAAGTCAAACAGCTCGTAGGGAGGGCTGTTGGCTACTGCAATAGTCCTGATGTCCTTGAATTGGATCCCATGCTGCCCACCCTCCTGCCTCCCCTGCCTTGCAGCCAGGAGAATGAGCTGTTGGGGTCCAGCCCTATGTATCTCTTACTGGCAAATGGAGGTTATAACTAACTTTCTCCACCTGCCTTACTGGAGTGGTGGGCCACTCCTTCCAACCTCTTGACCTAGAGGATCATTGGTTCAAGGCTGTCTAGAGCTCAGCTGGATGGTAAGATGCCAGCTGGAGCTAAGACCTCTTAGAAACTTAGGACAAAGGTGAGGTCTAGGCTCTGGCTCTCTGACAGGGGACAGTGGCCAGGTGGGGGCACCCCAATAGGGACAGACCCCAGGTGGGCATGACCTCTCTAAAGGAAAGTGTCAGGGGTGAGATGAGGGGAAGGAGAAACTTCTGGATCACTGGAGCTGAAGGCAAAGAAGTGTAGCCAGGATACCACTTGGGTGAGGGTGTTGGGAGATGAACCAAGGAATGGCCTTCTTCTGTGTAGTTCCCCAGCCCTGCCAGTCTTCCAGGATAGAGAATGGGTCAATTGATTTCTTTCTGCTGGGGATCATATGGGGATAGCCCAGGAAACACAAATGCGTTCTCAGGAGTCAGCAGCCTTGGCTGTGTAAACTTAGGCAGGTGCCTCACTTCCCTGAGCACTGTGCCTCAGTTTCCTCATCTGTGAAATGGTACAATACCCTCTTTCTTGGGCAGCACCCCACCCAGATCTATTCTCTGCTCTTCTCTGCCTATTCTGAGCATCCCCCTGGATCCTGGGCCTCTGGCTCTCTTTTGGCTGGGCTTGGCCAATGGGAGGTGCAGGCACGAGTCAGGGCACAAGGAGAGAAAGGCTGGGGAATTTCTACCCACAGGCTTGCTTCCTGTATTGGTCCCTAGTCTCTGTTAAGGCTCTGTTCCTCCATGTGTACCATCAGGTGGCCCATCCCCAATCCAGTTCAGGTTCCCTCCCCACTTCAGCACCTGGGCAGGTAACAGCTCCTGACAGTGGCTGGGTTTTGGATGCCTCCCTACCTCTCCAAGGGAAGGCTTTGCTTTCTGATTCCTTCAGTTCAACCCTCTGAGGGAATTCTCTTATATGCCGAGTCCTACACCTATACCATGAGCTAATCCATGTAAAATGCTTGGCACAGTGCCTGGCAGACAGCAAATGCCCCATTCTTGTCAGCCATCATTTTTATTGCTATTATTATGAGGTGGATGTCACACTGGCTCTTGGCTCTGACACATGCTGCCCT
The DNA here is from genome assembly GCF_964146895.1 of Miniopterus schreibersii. Classification (NCBI taxonomy): domain Eukaryota; kingdom Metazoa; phylum Chordata; class Mammalia; order Chiroptera; family Miniopteridae; genus Miniopterus; species Miniopterus schreibersii. The sequence continues at coordinate 71,477,383 of NC_138105.1, read as the reverse complement.
TTTGCTCCTGCTTTGAGGATTTCCTACTCTCCCCTGAACCTCTTGAAGGCCCTCAAACCTGGTCTCACTGGCAAACAGCCAAAGAGGGGGTCTTGACTAGGAGTTCTGGGGCCCCGAGTCTTCTAGACAAGGCAGAAGGACAATGTGGGGCCATCCCAAAGAGGTCCAGAGACCCCCACATGGGAACCCTGGGGTCTGGAGATAGAGAGGGTGGATGTCCTGTGATCCTCCCAAGGCTCTGGGTGTGGTGTCCCTTTGCTGGCCCAAGGGTCACTGCTCCCTCCTGCCCATGAACCAGAGTTGTTAGTTCAGGCAGAATGGACTTGAAGCTGATTCCCTCTGGGCGCCCAACACTGTATGGGGTTTGGGGTGGGGCTCAGCCTTGGACCCTTTAAGAGTCTCAGTTCTCTCAATACACTCAACCCCATGGTTTATTCATAAGTCAACAAGGCAGAGGAGTTGGTGCTGCAGTGCTGGTTCCATGGCCGTGGCTTTGGGAACCCCTATCTTCTTGAGCTGCCCTCCTGGGGGGGCACCCTTGCCTTTGGGGGCTCTGCTTCTCTGTTCAGGGCCAAGTGCTAGGAAGAGCCAGCTGTGGCTGTTGGGACCTGCTGCTTTGGGATGACCTCTTCCCTGCCCCCCCCCCCCCCCCGCCAGGAGTTGCCCAGAAAGAAGCTGGCAGGAAACTTACCCCAAACTCAGTGACGAGGATGTCGGTGATGCTGCCCAGAACAGTCACAAAGTCGAAGATGTTCCAGGCATCGCGGAAATAATTCTAGAATGGGGACCCACAAGACAGAGATGCCATCTCAGGGCTCCATGCCCAGCCCCCCATGACCAGCCGGGGCACAGGTGCCGATTGGCCCACGTGCCTGGGACAGTCTTGGTCATTTAAGTAGCAAAGTGAGTGGGCTCCTCTGGGTCACTCTTCCACAGAACCACAGGCCTGCCACTGGCTCGCCTGGCCCCAGAGGGGGCCTCTAGGTCCCTCTTCAGCTTTGCTGGGGAGAAGACCCTTGGAAGCAAGGATTATCACCCATTTAAACGAGACAAGTTCAGAGAGTGAAGTCGTTCACCCCCCTGGTAGGCGAGCAGCACGGAAGTCAGGATTTGACCCCAGGCTGGGACCTCGAGTCCAGATGCTATGTTGAGGACCCTATTGAATTAGGACTGTGTTTACAGCATACTCCCCAAAAGGACTGACCACTGGGTTCACATCCCAGCTCTGCTACTGTCCAGCTGTGTGGCTATGGGCTAGTGACTTAACCTCTCTGGGCCTCCACTTCCTAATCTGGAGAAAGGGAATAGTAACAAGGGTGGAGAGGCCTTCTGGGCTCCCTAGTGGTTAGACAGGGCCATGTGTCCAGTTCCAGCAGACGGGCTGTGAGCAGAGGCCGCGTGAGTCACTTCCTGGCCAGTGTGAGACTCCCAGAACTCTCTTAACCTTGGCAACCTGGGACATTCCAGATGGGGGATGCTTCAAGAGTCTGGGTCCCTGAGTAACTATAGGCAAAGAGCCCCCGTGCTGAATGTCAACAAAGCAATTGAGATGTGGGGGTTGTTTGTTACTGTAGCTGACTTAATAGGTTCTGATTGGTATATCCCTGGGCTGGGTACTGGCTCAACTGGGACACATAGGTACAGCTAATTGTCGTTAAAATACTGAAATATTTCACAGGATTTGAGCCCACCCTTGCTTGGGTCTAAGGGTCTGGCTTAGATGGCCCTCCCCTCAAGGCTTGGTGGGACTCATACCAAACACAGGCCTTCCCAGCATCCTCACAAAGCAGAGGCCGGGCTGTTCTAAGTGCTCAGCTACCCCCCTGAGTGTCTGACTCTGCAGCAGCCCCTCTGCCTCACGGAGACGGGCCCAGACTTTGGAGCTTCCCAGTATCAAATTCTTTCAGCAAGGTTGAGTTAAATGTCCTGAGCTGGACTCTGTGGGTCTTGGCGCCCTCTTCTGGAAGATAGGGTATAAGAGCAATAAGATAATGGAGTCTCAGCGAAATTTGGTATACAGTAGGTGCTCAATAGGTGACGTTGTTGTTTTACCTAAAAGCAATTGAGGTTCCGCTGGCACTTTTAGTATTTTAGCAGGTGCTGCTGGGGCCCTGCTCATATCCCTTCATATTATGACTGCGCACCTTTGTTACTCTGCTCAGGGGCTCTCCCAGGCTGCATATTTGCTGGGGAATGAACAGCTCCCCTGGGAGCAGCCTTTAATTATGGCTGATGGGCACTGGAGGGTAACACCCCAACTCCCTCCCCTGTGAACTGAATGATGCTGATGTGCTCTGCTGCCACCTGGAGATCCCCAGCAGAACTTCAACCTGTACTGGATACCTTTGGGACCCCCATCTCCCCTACCATGTATTTCCTGGGGTCACCTCTCAGATAAGTTCTTTTCACTCAATCCTTGTCTCAGGTTCTGCTTCTGGGGGATCCCAAAAGAAGGCAACTTCCTCGGCGTGTAGTGACAGGCCTCAAGCCCCTGGACTACAAGGCTCCCCTCTATGGCCTAAATTTCACATGGGGAACTTGGGGTTTCATCTAAAATGGAAGCGGGAGGCTTTGTGTAGGCCCCTGTGGGACTGTCAAAGGCTGGGGAGTTGGAGCCCCAGCCTGTGGCAGAAAATCACTTCATCACCAGGAGACTGATTAGGAATGAAAATTGCCTCACAGCTGCATTGGGCAGGGCCCATGGTACTCTCATTTTGCAGATGTGGACACAGGAGCAAAGAGGCCAAGTGCCCTGCTTGTGGCCACACAGCTAGAAAGGGGCTGAGGCAGGATTCGCACCCAGGTATGGGCACATCAGAGCTCAAGCTCTTCCCCATACACATTCTATGACTTGTCCTGGTGGCATTCCCAGGACAGGAATGCTGCCACTGTCCTGGCTTCAGCGTGCTTCCCCTGTCTGGCTGGTATGCAGTGCAGGGCCTGACAGCCTGAGTAGTACCCTGGACTCCCCTGGGGAAATTTATTAAAAATAGATTCAGGCCCTGGCAGGGTGGCTCAGTTAGTTGGAGCGTTGTCCCGTGCACCAAAAGGTGGCAGGCACATACCCAGGTTCTGGGTTCGATCCCCAGTTGGGGTGTGTGTGGGAGGCAACTGATTGATGTTCCTCTCTCACATCGCTCTCCCGCCCCTGTTCCTTTCTCTAAAAAAATCAATAAAAATCAATAAAATAAAATCTTTAAAAAAATACAGATTCAGGGACCCCCACCAGACCAAGTGGATTAGAATCTTGGGGTGGGTCTGGGGCATGATTCAATTTTATTTATTTATTTATTTATTTATTTATTTATAAAAAATATATCTTTATTAATTTCAGGGAGAGGAAAGGTGAGGGAGAGAGAGAGACAGAAACATCAATGATGAGAGAGTCATTGATTGGGCCCGCAACCCGGGCATGTGCCTTGACCGGGAATCGAACCCCGATCGCCTGGATCCTAGGTTGACGCTCAACCGACTGAGCCACGCCCGCCGGGCATGATTCAATTTTTAAAAAATCTCCCCAAGCTCGGCTGGTGTGGCTCAGTTGGTGGAACGTTGATTCCAGGTCAGGGCACGTGCCCGAGTTCTGGGCTAGATCCCCAGTAGGGGGCGTGCAGGAGGCAGCCGACTGATGTTTCTCTCCTTGCATCGATGTTTCTCTCTCAAATAAATAAAAACATATTTAAAAAAAAATCTCCCCAAGTACTTCGGACAGGTAGCAGAGCTGGGAGTCACTGCATTCGAGAGAGGTGGGGCAGTGAGCTTTATTGTAACCCTTCCTAGCATTTATTGAGTGCTCACTGCCAGGCTTCACTGTCCCCAGACACACATTATTTGCATTTAGGGTTTGCAAGAGCTCTTCTGAGAGAGAGGCAGAGGGCGGGCCCTTCTTGTGATGGAGGAGAGAGAGCTGAGGTGACGGAGCCTGGATACTATTTGAATCAAGATCTCTCGGGTGCTAACTCTGACGCCCTTTACCACTTTGGGAAGCCAAGGTGAGAGCCAGGCTCCATCCCCCCTGAGACGCAGGCTGGCACCACATGCTGCAGATCATTCTCGCAGAGAAACAGGCTAATGGGGTGGTCAAGAGAGAAGACACCCTGTTTCAAGTCTCAGCTTGGTCACTCACTGGGGACCTTCTTGAAGTCACCCCAAGTTACAACCCATTCAGCTCAGGCCTTCTTCACCTCAGGCCTTCTTCATCTGGGAAGACCTTCTGAGAGTAAGTTTTATAAATGCATAAAATAAAATACTCAGAATTGCAAGAACACTCATTATATTGAAATACAATGATCAAAAATATTTTTAAATGTGATCTAATGATGAATGCACTTCAATACACTAAATATGTTTTAATGGGAGGTTTGGTAACCACCAGCAATCTAAAGCAATGAGGAGCACAAATTGAACTCTGAAGTCCCTGCAACCTCTGTAATCCACAAGGCAGGCATCTGATTTTATCAGTGACACAGGTTGTATTGTTAATACTGCAGGGGTCTGTTGTCTGCCTGCAAGATGGAAGGAAATGCTAAAGTCCAGTTAGCAGCTGGCAAAAGATAAAGATGTAATTTTTTCACATGTAATTTCACAGATCCTCCTTCACCCATCCACAGATCCCTTCAGGGCTCAGTGGGCCTCAGGCTAAGACCATTTGCATTACTGGGAGGTGAGATCAAGTGAGTGGGTTCTAAACTGCATTTGAAAAAAACAAGGAAATGGAATCCAGTAGAATTGACAACTTCAGAGTTCAGGGCATGTGATAAGGGTTGGCACTAATTTCATGAAAATTTCATTTTGGTTGCCGATATGCACGCCTGTGTGCCGGGCTCCATTGTAAAATGTATTTCTTACTGTGGACTGCAGTTGTAACAGTTTGAACGCCATGGACTTGGACTGTCTGGATATCAGTTTGCTTGTTTCTAAAACCCCTGGATGACAGTTATTCCCACCCCTTGGGTCATTTTGAGGAATGAACGCCTTGCACATAACAAGTCAGCATGTGCCAGGTATTGTCACTGCTACCTGGCAAGCACAAGAACGTCTAAGTAGAGTCTGTGGGCATTGGAGGGATGCTCAAGCCACCATGGGGGTTGGGGGGCTTGGGCCAGGTGAGTAGACCACCACCCAGCCCCCAGTGCCCCTCCCTGCTTCCCCCTAACCCCCAACTCTAGCCCCAAGGCTGTACTTACCAGAATCCCAAAAGCCATGACTTTCAGCAGACATTCCAGAGAGAAGAGGGAGGTGAAGACGATGTTGAACACCCTCAGAGCGTTTTCATAAGCAAGCGAGGCCCCATAGAACTAGAGTAGGAAGAGGGAAGGGTGTCGGGGTCACACTTGGGGTCCCTATTGATGCCCTGTGGAGTCAACTCCAGGCAAGCTCTTCACATCAAAACAAAATCTCCTTTCTTGGATCCTGTCTTAGACCCTGGGTCAGCCTGGCTGGGTGGGACTTGCGAGGATGTCTAAAGCATGCTCCCTACAGGATTTCCTTTGTTTCCTCAGATCTCTCTTTTCATTCCTACCTGCATGCTCCCATGAGACCACTCCCAGACCAAGGTTTACAACATTTCCAACCCCAAAGAGTTTTCCTGTATCCCTCGCCAGTTGGTCACCTGCCCGAGGTAACTGCTCTTCTGACTCCTTATAAAATATTCTTGACTGAACTATTTAATCAGACTTGAATCTATAACCTTTAGACCTAACTCCCAGTTTAGGAAATATCGCAGATGGAGGAAGATGATATAGTACCCCGAGGGAACCCATGCACCCAGGGCTGGAACCATTTCACTCGGTTTATCTGGTTTCCTCAAAAAGTCAAGAGCGTGGAAAAAAAAAAGAAGGTATGGATGGGGAGGTCAGAGATTTACAAGACAAAAACTGGAGGCCCAATGTAGCCATTTAGATCTTGGCTCAAAAAACAACTCACTGTAAAAGACATTTTAGGGACAATTCAATATAGATCTTAGGGAATTATCACTCATCTTGTCAAAAATAAGAATGTGTAAGAAAATGCTCTTCTTTTTAAGAAATGCATACTGAAGAACTTAAGGGCAAAAGAGTGTGGTGTTTATAATTTAAAATACTTAAAAAACATAGATGAAGTGTCCATAATAGGTAAATCCATAGAGACAGAAAGCAGACTGTGGTTGCAAGGGCTAGGGGAGAGGAAATGGGGAGTGACTGCCAATGGGGACTGGTTTTCTTTTGTGGGATGGAACTGCTTTGAAATTGATGGAGGTGGTGGCTGAACAATATGGTGAATATACTAAATGTCACTCAATTGTACACTTTGAAATGGTGAATATTATGTTATGTGAATTTCACCTCAATAAAAATAATGAGAGCCCAGCTGGCGTGGCTTAGCGGTTGAGCATTGACCTACGATGTGGGAGATCGAGGTTCAATTCCAGGTGCAGGCACATGGCCGGGTTGGGGCTCGATCCCCAGCAGGGGGTGTGCAGGAGGCAGCCGATCAATGACTCTCTCTCATCATTCATTTTTCTATCTCTCCCTCTCCCTTCCTCTCTCTGAAATCAATAAGATATATTTTAAAAAATGAGAAAAAAATAGATGAAGTTAAAAGTAAAGTGTTTTAGATGGGTAACTGTGGGTAATGGAGACTGGGTGTCCATGAGGGCCTGGACACTCAAAGTGTGGTCCAGGGATGCTGTTGGGAAATGCAGAGTCCCAGGCCCATCTCAGACCTGCCGAACCAGCATAGCCATTAACAAGACCCAGATGATCCGTGCGCACATTAGTTTGAGAAATGCTGTGCTCTACGTATCCGTTCTCTTCCATTTGTTTGAAACTGTTCATCATCATAACAATGAAAAAATAAAAGAACCTGCTTATGGAGAAGGGTTTTTGAATGAAAACAGGCACTACTTTTTCACCAGTTCAAAAATTTGCAGCTCAGTTTATTGAGTGTTTTTGAAGCATCCAGAAATGTGTTAATGTCTTTGCCTGAACTTTCCATTCAATCCTCCTCTCCAACTGGGGGAGGACGGTGTTATTATTAACACCCCCATTTTATTTATAGGAAAACCGAAGCCCTGAGAAGTCATGGGTCACTGTGCAAGGTTAAACAATGAATTAAAGGGCAGCGCTGGACTCAAATCCAGGCCTTTGGTCTTCAAAGCACAAATGGAAAGAGGCTGTGTGGCCCTGAGGGTGGCAAGGTCCTTACCTGTCCCTCCTTCCTTATGTCATTTATCAAACATTTAGCAAGGGCCTTTTGTTCCCTCCAGTCAGACCCTCATGGAACCCTAGCAATTTAGGGGTGACCAGGACTTGTCTGGCCCCTTGGAACTCACAGGCTGGTGGGGAGACTGTCGGGCAACCTACACTGATATCAGGGCATATGAGAACACTGTAGGATGCTTGCAAAGATGGGCACCTGGTGCAGTGTTGGGAGTTCAGGGAAGGCTTCCTGGAGGAAGGGCTGTGCAGGTCGCGCTAGAAGGAGCAGGCCAGACAGAGTGGTCGGAAGTGTGTGTCAGGCACAGGCTGGGTGGTAACAGTGTGGTCTCACAGCAGATGGTTCCATTTTGCTAGAGGAGGGCAGATATGGGGTGCAGGGATGTGGTGGGGTGTAGCAGGGCCAGGGGCTCACCTTCATCATGAGCACGATGGTGTTGAGGGCGATCATGGCCATGATGGTGTACTCGAAAGGCGGAGACACCACAAACTGCCACATGCGGTACTGGAAGCTCTGCTTGTTCTGGGGCATGTGTCGGGTCAGAGGTTTGGCGCTGATGGCGAAGTCGATGCAGGCCCTCTGTGGGAGACAGGCCAGTGGCGTGAGGGCCAGAGGCGAAGAGCGCCAGACACTGAACACCCTCTGGCTAACTTGGCACGGCTCTCCGCCACATCCTGCCCCCAGCTAGGATTCCTGGACTCCACATAAGTTTGCCATGATGGCTCTGTTCTCCCAACAGCCATGGCTCCTTGAGAAGTCACCGTCTGCCAGAACTGGCACTGACATGTCCCCGATTATCTCATGGAATCCCCTTAGCAAACATGGGAAGTAGGTACTATTAATAGCTCCACTTTGCAGATGAGAAAATAGACGCCCAGAGAGGTTAAGCCACTTGCTTGAGGTGGAACAGCTATAAACTGGGCCAAACCTGAATTTAAACTAAAGTTTCACTTTGAAGCCTAACCATTCTTTCCTACTGAATACTTTGCTTCTCTTCCTCTTGGAGGGAGAGAGAGAGGGAGGAATCATGGTTATGATGTCTTAGGTGCCAACAGAGTAGAGGAAGGATACATTCTAGATCCTCCATCTAGCTTGGATGATGCTAGACAAAGGACCATGTCTATACACTCTGGTGTACTGGATTTTCATTCATAAATATTCGCCACCCCTCCCTGAGGGACGTTATACTTCCCAGCCCCACTGACATCCCATGTGGATGTGTGACTCACTCAGGCTAATGAAATGTGAGCAGAGGTGACTTGTGTTATTTCTGGGCACAAGCCTCAAGAGTTGGGTGATGGTTTGCCATATATATTCTCTTTTTTATCTGAAGCATATTGGAAGGAATGAGGATAATGACGACATAGAGCAGAGCCACTGGGACATGCAAGGTAAGCAAGAAATCACCCCCTTTATGGATAACTGGCAGTGAGACCTGGGGGATGCTTGTTACTGAAGCATAACCTAGTCTAAACTGTCTGATGCATACATCTTCTATTTGATATATTTTCCTCTGGAAACCACAGACTGGTTCTGCTTGTAGAATGCTGCTGTTCCCTCCCCACATGCCCCCAGAAGCTGGTTCCTGTGTGTATGTATGTGGGAAGGTGGGGGAGGGGAGTGTCTATTTTTAAATGGGGGATGCAACTGATAAGTGGCACCTCATTTTTCTCCAGGCTGTATTCCTCCATCATCTTGTCGCCCTGCTCCTGGAAGGTGATGATGATCAAGGCCACAAAGATATTGACGAAGAAGAAGGGGAACACGACAAAGTAGACGACATAGAAGATGGACATCTCCATGCGGTACCCGGGGCTGGGACCCTGGTTCTCGAAGGTGGCATCCACGGAGTGCTTGAGAACCCTTTGAGGACCGAGGTGGGGAGGTGGGGCAAGTGGGACAAGGGGACAGGAACAGAGAGAAATATTAAGAGAAAATGTACAAGAAATAAAAGTAATCTGTTTTCTGACTCCAGTTACCGTGGTTACTTTATGAAGCCGAAGGCTTCTCACCTCCTTTGTCTGTGGGGAGTGTTAACAACGTCAGCTACTTTTACCACCATGTATTGGGAGCCTGTTATGTGCCAGAAAAGAAGTTCAATGGTTTATTTATTTTCCCAGCAACCCTCTTAGGGAGGTTCTTACTGGCTCCATTTTCCACACAAGGAAACCAATTGTCAGCAATTTAAAGTGACTCACCGAAAATGACCTGCTCAGGCGTGGCCAAGTTGGGATTTGAAACCAGGAGTGAGTAGGGGTCATGGAGGCAGGGGGGGTGTGTGTGCATGGAGGGGTGTGTGTGTGTGTGTGTGTGTGCGCGCACACACATGTGTTTAAGTTCAGGTGGTGAGGAGCTGCAGAGGAGCAATGGGGATGCACGTGAGTGTGTGTGCACAGCTGCTCTGTACGGTTGCAGAGGTTGTGCACTGCTCAAGGGCTCTGTGCCCAGGGGTGACATTCATACCATAGACATGATAGATTTGTGTATTTGTGTAGACAACTTATTGGCAGGTGGCCATAAAGTGCCTTATTTGAGTAAAATCATTAAGTATATCACAAACGGTTTTCTGACAGATGGAATGAAGTCTGTTGAGGAAGGAGTGTCTTTAAATATTTCACCCAAAGGTACCTTCTGGGCTCCACTGGCCCCAAGTGTGTGGGCACTGAGGGTGTGCGTGGGTGAGTAGAGATGTGCGGGTTGGCATGACTGCTGAGAGAGGAGGTGGTGAGGATGCCGAGGGCACATACTGGAATCTACCCAGCTTTCAACCTGGTGCTTCTCAGATCGCCAGGAGAAGCTGGACTAAGGCACAGACTGTGAGGCGCTTGCTTTGGGCACAAATTAAGGGGGGTTCCAATATCCTCAATAATCAAGATAAATAGTATTTTAGTGCAGTATTTTGGTAAATCAGAATGAATGTCCCAAACCCCGTGATGAACATCATCAAAATTTCAAATAAAGACAGGGTCCGACCCTGCACTTGCACGGTTCAGCCTCACTGTCTCACCCAGGCCTGGCCCCTCTGGGAGAGAATGGTCCTGTGGTCAGACCTGGACAGTGCCCTGTCTTGGAGATTTGCATTCGCCAGCATAGAAAGGGTTAAGAGGACATGACTGCCTGTGTACAGGGAGCCTTTCGGTAAATTAGAAACAGTGCCCCTTCTGGGAGATCCTGGGATGCAGCCCCGTGCACTCAGCCTGGTGAGCTAAGTGAGGGCTGGACTTCTGCCCCTAGAAGCCCGGCCACATGTGGAGGTTGACGTCCTGGTGACAACCCTTGGGCATCTAGCAGGGCCCCCATCTTGGGGAGTCAGGAGCACACTGCCCCTCCCAGGTCTTTCTCAGCAGTGGGCTCTCAGCCCCTTTCCTCTCCTGCTCCCCGGGGCCCGCTCCTCCTGCGGGGCTCCCTGGCGGCCCACTTACTGCGGCCAGCCTTCGCCCGTGGACACGGTGAAGAGCGTCAGCAGGGCCCACAGCACGTTGTCGTAGTGGAACTCATACTTCTTCCACTCGCGGTCCCGCGCCTTCACCTCGTTCTTCTCGTACAGGAGGTACTTGCCGCTGCCACGGAAAGTGGGGCCGTTAGTAAGAGCAGGAAGGGGGCTCGGGACACTTGTCTTTGGCTCCTGGAGACAGGAGGAGGAGGAAGAGGGGCGCACCAGCCCACACTGCCTCTCCCTCAGCCCGGGAAGCAGAGACACCCCGTATTTCTCCCTCGTGTGTGTATCCAGCTTGCGACAAGCCCACGGGTGACGCTGTGACCCCACGACCTGTGGCAGTGCCGACGGAGGCTAGCACCCTCTTCCAATGCGAAAACTTCTAGTCTCGGTGGGGGAGCCTCAGATTTGGGGGTTTAAGAGCAGGGAGAGAGACAGGCACATTTCTGGGTTCGTCAGGCCAATGGGGGCGGTGGCTGCTCCTTTTCAGGGCAGGAATCAAAGCTGAGCTCTGGCCAAACGCCAGAATCCTTTCAGTTCTAGGAACAGCCACCAAAATAACCACAGGCTGACATCTGCCGCACCAGCACCAGCAGTGTCCACTGAGCACTCGGTTAAATGGAAGGCCCAGCGCTTCCCTGAGCTGAGGCCAGAGCCCTCCGTCGTGAGGCCCACGACCCCTCACCCACACCCCCAAATCCAGAAAGTTCTGAAAACCAAACACCCTTCTCCTATCTCAGGGGTGGGCAAGTTATGGCCCCTAGACCAAATGTGGACCAGTTTCTGTATGGCCCATAAGCTAAGAATAGTATTTTTTTAAAACATTTTTAAATGGTTGAAAACAAATCATTTATCTGCTTGTCCCCGGCTGCTTCTGACCTGTGTGGCAGCACTGAGCAGTCACGACAGAGACTGTGACCCAAACAGCCAAATGTGTTTACTATCTAGCCCTTGACAAAGTGTGCCCATTTTGGATTTCACTTCTTTGGTAACAAAACTTGACCCAATTGGATGTGAGGCTCTAGATACTTGTTATTTATCCCATTTGGTGCAAATAGGTACACGTTTCTGGGCAGAAATACTGTGTACCACATGGTAACAAAGTTTGAGAACAGGGCTGCTCTGGACCCAGCCGAGGGTGGCAGGCCCTGTGAGGGTCATGCACTATAAATCTCAAAATATTCTGATTTGAAACACACCTGCCTGTAAAGGTTTCATATAAGGGAGCATGGATGTGTATTAATATCCCCCACTTGACAAAACTGGTGAATGAAAAGTTAAGCAACTAGTTTATGGCTCATCCCAAAGGGACGGACAGAGACTTAAATTCCATCGCTGTTTTCCCTTCTCCAGACTCCAGCGGCTTCCATCAGGTCACTCCCCAGGCCCAGCACTGCAGCTTCCGAGCCAGGAGACTGGTGCCTCTGCAGCTCCCCACCCACCAGCCCCAGTGGGGACCCTCGGAGAGTGGAGACCTACCGACAGTCTTTCTCAAACTCCTTGGACTCATCGGTGCAGTGGAAGAACTTCCCCTTGAAGAGCTGCACGGCCACCACGGCAAAGATGAACATGAACAGCATGTAGACAATGAGGATGTTGAAGACATTCTTGAGGGAATTCACCACACAGTCAAACACGGCCTGACGGGTGAGGTTGAGAGAGGGTGTGAGGGGCTGGGGGCCTGCCGAGCCTCCGCCTCCAGCAGCCCACAATACCAGAGTATTGTCATCGTTCCCATTTTACAGACCAGGACATGAGCCATGTTAAGACTACACAGTTCTGAGAAGTAAATGTTGGGTCTGGACCCAATACCAAAAATGCCCCATTTCAACCCCTGGGAAGTGGAAACCCTTCTCTGAGCCTCTCCAGGTTAAGGGTGTGGCTCTTCAGGACAAGAGGAAAGAAAGGTCCTCAATGGAGAGGGAATTTCCTGTTAATTTTGTATCCCTGCCTCACGCCACTCCCTGTCTTCATCGCTTGGACTTCTGGATTTGAGAGATGACTTCCTGTGCCCAGGAGATTTTGCCCTGGGCAAGATGGGACCCTTCCATCAACCCCTGGAGAAGGTGGGGGTCCTGGTCTGGAATGTCCCCCACCCTGCTCTGCTTCTAATCACATTGGGTCCTAACCATGAGAGGACACCAAGGATCATTGATCCTGCTGGCATTACAGGCTAGCTTAGCCAGCTTTCCCCAGGGCGAGAGAGTGCATGGCTTGCATGGGGCTTTCTGAGGGGGCTGTGACCCAGAAAATGGCAAGGACCACTGAACCGAAAACTGCTGGGATACCATGTATTTCAATGCAAGCGCACTTTCACATTCAAAGGGCAGCCACATGTCATCTCTGTTAACATTCCTCGACATATTGGCATTCATGTCAATATTCCAAAATCATGGCAGTGGGCACGCCCTTGGTGATATCAGACACAGTTTTAGGTCCTATAGGAGCCCAACACTAAGTTCCACTGAATCACACAGTAATAAAGTTATTCCTGCTCCAATTCTCTTTCAGTCCTTTTGAGGGAAGGAGAAAGTCTTCCTTAGTTGCTCCTAACACTGTCAACTCCTAACACTGACACTTTTCATTTTAATCAGGAAAAAGCAGTATCTATGTTCAAAGCCTTTGTCAGGCAACAGTATTTGACTAGATTTTAATAGCGGTATCTTATGTTTGTTGAACAGATATTTAGTTTTACCTATGGTTAACAGTGGGTTCTGGTTTTCCAATTTGAAAAACTGGTTTTCCAAATTTGAAAAAGCATTTCCTTTTAAAATAAACCCACTTAAGCAAAAAACAAAGTGACTTGATTTAAAGAAACATTAAGAGATGATGCCTTCAGGTGGAGCATAAACTGAAAAGATGTTCTCAAGTGACTAGGTTTTATTTCATTTTCTCCCCCTTCTTTTTTAGAATAATAAGTTTTGGGGATGCTGGCTCACCATATTTTGGAACAGGAGATACTGGAGCCTCGGATAGGCAGGTGAAAAGTCAGAGGGTATGTAGGACCAGACACCTAGTGTGCTGCTTCCCAGATTAGGGTGACATCCTGTTTTATCCATGAAGCTTTCATGTGAATTAGGAAAAGGAATTCTGATGAGACATTTCATCTAATGGAAAATTGTCATAATATATAGATTTTGTTAGATCAATCCACGTTACTGCCACCTGCTGGAAAGCTGTGGTAATAAACATAGCCACACACAACGGTAGCGATGCTCTCAGCACTCCCCTCAACGCAGTACCCTTGAGCAGCGTGCAACCTGCTCAACTGCACATGGCAGCCCTGACAGGCCTCCCACATGCCCCAATCTCACCTTGAGCTTTGGCAACCGCTTGATGGTTTTAAGAGGTCGTAGCACCCGGAGGACTCGGAGAGATTTGATTGTGTTAATGTCCTTTCCTTTGCTATTGCCACTGTGGAGGGACGTTAGGGTAGGGAGAAGGGAAGAGAGGGAGCAGAGGTCAGGCTGGGTGGTGGGTGGCCCACAGCTCCACATGAGCCCACCCTTGGAGCCTGGCACAGCCCTGCCCTTGCAGGGGAAGAGTGGCCCAGCTCTCTGCTACATTTGGGCTGGGGAGCCAGTGAGCAGGTGGCTTTTTGTAGTTCTGGGGTCTGGGCTTGTTGAAGTCCCCCCAGCATCTTTTGGGGCCTGAGCAGCTGCCTGGGGTGGCCCTCAGGCCCAGCACAGGGGAGCTGGCTGCCCCGTGTTCTCTTTGGAGGTAGCCTTGGCAAGCTTCCAGAAAATAAGATTTTTTCACCATCCCAACAGGATTTAGGAGATGCTTAAGGCAGCCCTTAAACCAACACCCCATGCCCCCCAAATTCCCTGAGTCCACAGGAGTGGAAAGAACCAGAACACCAGGTGCCTTGGTTTTTCAGGGGCCCTTTGCCCATCGTTGTCAGACAGCTGCATAGGGGTTCAACCCACTGGGTGTGAGTCTTAGCAGCACAGACCCTGGGGACAAGGCCCCCTAAGAGGAGGGCACAGGGTGCGGCCACCATCCGAGGCTTGTGAATGGTACACACCAGTCACTGAAGCCAGAAACCGGAGAGCCATGTTCAACTTCCTGTCCTCCATCCCCACCCCAGTGAGCCGCCTCCTAAACACCTCCGCCACTCATCCCTGGCCACGGTCTGAGGTTGGACCCCCATTACCCCTCTCCCAACTTTCCCCCACTCCCTGTCTCCCTTCTTCCATCTTTCCTGCACTCAGTGGCCAAAGCCAATGACCATGTCCCTCTCCCGCTCAGAATCCTCCGGGAGCATCTGAATTTCTAGAAGTGTGTCTTGAGGCTCTTTGAAATCTAGCCCAACTTACCTTAACCTTTGCATTCTCATCACCTGCTACACGCCCAACCCCCCGCCACACCCTTTTGCCTCTGCTTTTGCACATTCTGTTCCCACTGCTGGAAATGCCTTCCCTGCACTGCCCCAGCCACAGGACCACGCAGCCCTGAAGGTCAATTCAATGCCCCTTCATCTGACGTCCTCCTCTGACTGCCTCTGGGTTCTGCCAGACCCTAGCGCTGTTTCAGAATCATCTTTCTGTCTCTGCTTTTGGCTTTAGACAGAACACTTCTCAAAGGCTTAAACTGTGATTTATTCTTCTGCATGCTCATTTCCCCTTAATCTTGTTTTTCTGTCCCAGCACCCAGCATACACCTGGCCTGTGGTCTCAGGACACATGTGGATTCAGATCAGAGTTCTTTGGGGGTGTGTGTGGCCAGTCTCCTAGCAACCATCTTCCTATAGTTACCTCCTGGATCATAGATAAGAGTTTTCTCAAAGACCCATCTGGGTAGCCAGGTGCAAAAACACCATTTGCATTTGCAGAGCTCCCTCTCTCCTTTTTCAGGGAATAAAGAGAACTGGACATCAGCTATGTCCCAGGATTCAGCAGCCTGAACATGTATTTTCTCTCTCTTTCTTTTTAATGTTTTTATTGATTTTAGAGAGAGAGGAAGGGAGAGGGATAGAGAGAGAGAAACATCGATTAGCTGCCTCCTGCACTCCCACTACTGGGGATCGAGCCTGCAACCTGGGCATGTGCCCTGACGGGGAACCAAACCAGTGGCCTCTTGGTTCATGGGACCATGCCCAACCGAGCAGATGTACCCCAGGAAGGGTGTCCCCAATGTCAGCCACTCAGCACATCAAGATTTTAGCAGGGTCCACATACAACCTAGATGTCCAGTTTTCTCTTTTGGTTTTCTCTTTTAAACCAAAGTCATCATTATTGTTTCAAGGCTGTGCCCCTACAGTATGAGACACACTTCAGGAGAGTCACTGAGATCATTTTAGGCAGAACAGGGACACAATTAAATAACTGGGTCACGCAGGGGAACAGTCATTTCTTTTTCAAGTGTCTTTCAGGCTTCTGCTTCAGTCAGAGGGGAAGTCTCCGGTTTGTGCTGTGGATCCTGAACACCTTCCTAGCACTGGCAAATTGCTTTTTTAACAAAGAACCCGGCTGAAATACAACAACTTGCGAAGCAACTGTTTCAGTCGGGTTGGATTCATGTTTGCAGCTGTGGTTCTGTCTGAGGTTAATAATACTGGCTGTAAGGGGATAATACAGAGTTTCGTAGCAAGACTAAAATGAAGTTTAGACTGTGTGTTGGAGGAAAAAAACGTCAAGCAACTGGACATCTAGGTTGCGTGTGGACCCTGCTCAAGTCCTGATGTGCCGAATGGCTGATATCGGGGACACCCTTCCTGGGGTACATCCGCTCATCTGAAAATGACTCCATGGCCACTGTGGGGAGGGTCTCTCTTCCAGGAGACACTCTGCCCCCTGGAAAGGATGAGAAGCCATCCTGCTACTGAGGCACTGGGGAGAGTGTCCCTGGCAGTTGGGCTCCTGAGCATGCAAAAATAGGTTGATTAAGGCGCTTTTAGAGAAAACAACCAGATTTTGGAACCACTTTGCTGAACACGTAGATACTCCTGGGTGTGGGGGACTTTCTGCTCTCATATCCCAAGTCCAGCTGTTTGGACAGTTCACCCTTCTGTCATCTGGGAGGTGGACACTCTCATTCCTCTGGTAACTATCACAGAGGTCAACTGCCATATTGAAATCAGACCCTGGGGAGCCCCCCCACTTCCGTTCTCCACCAAGGTGGTCATGGTGGGAGGCAGTGGCCAAGACCTCTCAGTGTTCCTCCTCTCTGGGGAGCAGGCTGAGGGGGTCTCTGGTCACTGCAAGCAACAGGACAGCAGCAAGGACACAAGGCCATGGAAACAGGCCCAGAACCAACGCAGCTGCACCAGGGCATGAAGAACGAGAGACAGACGAGAGAGACAGAGAGAGAGAGACAGAGAGAGAGAGAGACAGAGAGAGGAGAGACTGAGACTTTACCGTGAACTGCTCCTGGTGAGGTGGCGTCGGAGGGAGAGACAGATCGTAAGCGGCCTCAGAAGAAAGAACACAGAACACGCACATACGCACACACACACCTGAGAACCCCCTGCCCTTCGCGAGCACCAAGAGGGGCAGCCTCAGGCTCGCGGCTCCGGCTGATGTCCATCCTTCCATCAGGAAGCTCCCCCCTCCCGTTCCGTCCCCTGCCCTTGGCAGGCCCCTGGCACTGCCCAAGAACACTGAGAAAGCCAAATTTCCAAGTAGCAGGACAGCCAGAAGGTCATCAATTACCAAAGGCGAATTTGCCACTGAGGGTCACTGCCAAGAGCTGGAGAAATGGCCTTTCTCCAGAGGTTCTGGTGCTGGAGGGCTTTAGAATGCCCTGGAGGTTACGAGCTTTGGAGCTGGGGCACCTGGGTTTAGGTCCCAGCTCTGCTCTTAATTATCACTCTCATCTGTAAAACAGGCCTCTGGGGCTCCGATGCTCAGCTGCTATGCTCGTGGCTTTATCCCCTAAGTCATGAAGAAAGGGTCAGTAAAGACTTCCAACCTGGGATGAAACTGAGGGCAACTGCCCAGAGTCCTCTGAGAAAATGAGGGCCTGGAGAAAGCTCTCGGCGTCAGGCAGTGGCCCCTTGCTCATCTCATCAGGCTTGGTCTCGTTACAGCCCTCCAACCATGACTGGAAATCAGGGTGAGAAAACCCCGACTGCCAGCAGGCGGTGGGAGCACCACTGCCAAGCAGATACTCTACGGAATTTCCCATCCATCACCCCCTTTGAAGTGAGTGCTATTTTCAAAACCAAAGAATGGCTTAAATTCCTACAAATGCTCCCATTGGGTTCCCATTGCTTGGTGGTTCTCAAAGCTCCAAGCATCTAGGGATTACTGCACACACAGAATTGTGTAGATTCTCCATTATAGATTATTAAGGAGTCATTCAATGACAGTGATTTTTACTAAACATGCTGACTTTAAGTGTCACACATAACTCTTTTAAATATCTCTGCATCTATCTGCGGGAAATGACACCATTATATGCCCATTTTCCAGATGAGGCCCAGGGAGGGAGCGTGACTTGTCCCAGGTCACCTAGGTGGGAAGCAGCAGACTGAGACTTAAATCCAGGTGTGCATATCTTGCACCCTAATCTCTTTTCTGTTTCATCACATGCAAGAAAAATGATGCCTTTGAGGGGCGGGCCCTCTTTTGAGAATGGGGATAAAATAAGTGGCAGTCTGAGGGCCCCTTCTTTGGCTTCCTGGGGGTTCAGCTCCTGAGCATGCAGGAGAGGCTCGATCAAGGTGCTCCACCAGCTGTGCCCGGCTGCCTTGAGGGAGGAGTGGCAGCACCAGATGGACTCTTGGCAGTGAGGGCAGGATCATGATCTGTCAGCTGCTGAGAAATGTCAGGTGGCTGCCCAGATGCGTGGGCACAGAGCGTGATGTTACATATGATGGCTCATGAGATGGCGCATTAACGGCGGTCACATGGACATGGCACACGGTCAGTGGGTGGGCAGGACACACACAGATATTCGGGCGAGGTGCAGGAGGGGTGGAAACTGTCAGGAGAGCTTCGACACATCCCTTGGAGGACCACAGGGATTGGTTTTCATACCCGAGACGGGGCCACAATCACAGCAACGCAGCAGAGTCCTTGCCTCCACCCCAAAAGGCCAGAATAGCAACAGGGAGGGATTCCTTCCCACAAGGGAGAGAACAGTCTCGTGCCCTCTTCCCCTGGATTTCCAGTGCCTGTCAGGGCCTCCAGGAACCCAGGCTGGCTGGGCTACCAAGTCTGATTGTGCCAACTTCTGAAAGCCTTCACAACCAGGGCCGGGAGACCGGCAGCAACCCTGGATCTGACAGCGGAACTCGACTTAGTGATCTTGCTAGACTCATTTCCCTCTGGGCCTCAGTTTCCTGATCTATAAAATGGGAGCACTAAGAGCTTCCCACAGAGGGTTGCTATGAAGATTACATAAATGGAGGGCTGTCAGTATCATGATTACCAAGTCGATTTTCTTGATTTTATGGGGGAACTGAGGCACTGAGAGGCTAATGGACTTGCACGTCTAGAGAGAAATCAGACATTTGCAGGAACCTTTTTCTAAAACAATAAGGTTAATCTAACACTTGTCGGGGGTCTCAGCCTTGTCTATGAGGAGACAGGCACATGGGACAGAGAAAGCAAGTTAAAAGACCAGAAAGAAGAAGTAAAGGACTCTGGGGCTGGGTACTCAGGCTGAGATCCTTAGAGCATACTCTGCTCCTGCCAAAATGATATCTACTTGGTAACAAGAAAGACAGTAAGCTAAGTCCTCATGGGGCAAGAGAACTTCTCGGGCAAATGTCAGAAACTGGCAGCCAGAGGGAGGATTCTAAAGCTTTTCTGGGGTAAAAAGGAACAGCTTGAGGGCTCCTTCTTTAGCTTCCTGGCAGTTTGGCCCCATGGGAATGCAGGAGTGGCTTGATCAAGGTGCTCGGCCAGCGGTGCCAGGTCTGCAGCCCTGACCTGGAGGAGGAATGGCAGCACCAGATGGATTCTTAGCAGTAAGGTGGGGAGGGCATGTCTGAGTTGGGGTCTCAGGGTCTCTCTCTCCCAGCCCTATGCCCATTGTAAAGAGGTGCTTCCTTAATTGTCAGCTCTTCCAAAATCCCATGAGAGTCCCTGGCATTTTTCAGGATTCCACTGGCAAAATCTTGCACCCCCGGTTCTTGTTATATCCATGAGCCCACTGAGGCTCATAGGATGGCCTTGAATCTCTGGACCTTTCCTTGTATTGGAATTTAAAAAAAAATTTAAACAGGGATTTTCAAGGTCACAAGCTGAGGCTGGCTTTGTGCCTGTAGCAACTTCATGAAACCAGCTTAAAAGGTTGACTCCAGAAGTATGTTGCCAAATTTCTGTAGGCTCATTTAGAAAGCCTTTGTATGACTATATTGAAAAAGAAAATGCAGAAATTAAAAAAACTATCTGTTCCCTGTGGCAGATTCTTTTGCAGCACAAAGAATCATTCTGCTGATTGATTTTTCGTGGAAAAATAATTTTGTTTTTACAGATTTGGTTGGCTTAAAGTGGAGCTTAATTATGGATCCAGGGAGCCCAGAAACAGCATATTGCAAACTACAGTCCATCATGGCAAAAGCTCTATGGTTGAAAGGCTTGTTTCTGGGTCTTTTGAAGGCCTCTCCTTCCCCAAATTGGGAGGGTCGAATTGAGGGATGGAGGTGGGACTGGGCAGCAGTGGGGCCCTCTCCTCAGAGCTGAAGCATGTCAGCTTCAACTGAGGTCAGGGAGAAGTGCCAGGGTGAGCTGATCAGATGTCACTTCTACTGTGCCACTCCCAGTGGTGGCTATGGAGGGCAAAACCCACTACTCAGGGCACAGCTGGCAAAGCAGGGGAGTTTGTGAACAGATGGACGTGACTGACAGGGTCCCCCCTACTTCCTGCCACCAGATGAACGCTGGAGCTGCTGGGCAGAGGTCATCCTGGAGGGCTAGAGGAAGCGTGGGAGAGGTGCCTGCTGGAGCTGGCCCTCCCCTGTCATGAAGACCACTCCCCAGACACAAGGAGGGCGGTGGGTCTCCTGATGCCAGAGCACACGGTGGAGTGTCTGCCTTTTCCGGGCCACACTCAGGTCAGGTGACGGTTCGGCTCCCATCACCGAAGGATATGGGCCAGGGAGGGAGGGAGGAGAGACAAAAAATAAAAAGACAGAGAGGAAGGGAGGGAAACAGAGAGAAGGGGAGAGAAAGCAAGAGAGGGAGCCAGAGAGAGAGAAAGAGAAAAAGGAGCGAGGGAAGGAAGGGGTTTGAGGGCTGATCCAGGCTGAGGGCAGTAAATGTTTGGCTCTTCAGAGTTTAAACGGCCTGAGGGCCTAGCAGGGTGCTTACCTGACACCTCTAGGAGCCCCTCAAATAGTTGCTGGAGGGAGGGAGGAGTGTATTTTACTATACTGTCACAGGCCCTGTGTATTACCTTTAAAAATATTTTTTTTTCCCCCTGAAGAAACTGGTGTTAACTTGATGAGAAGCAAATTGTATCTGGTTTGTATTAATTTCTTTTTGAGTCCTTTGCTCATTTACCTATTGTGGGTCAGTGTTTCTTAATGATTTGTAATTGCTTTTTATATATTAAGGCCATTGACTTGTCTTATTTGCGCTAATTCCCCCATTTGCTGGGCATTTAACTTTGTTTATTTATTTACTTTTTAAACAAATATATCTTTATTGATTTCAGAGAGAGGAAGGGAGAGGGAGAGAGAAATAGAAACATCAATGATGAGAGAGTCATTGATCGGCTGCCTCCTGCATGCCCCCGACTTGGGATGGAGCCTGCAACCCGGGCATGTGCCCTGACCGGGGACCGAACCACCATCTCCTGGATCCTAGGTTGATGGTTAACTGTGGAGCCACGGCGGCCGGGCTGTTTATTATTATTATTTTTACCTACAGAACATCTTAATGACAGTGTGGCCAAACTTCTTGATTTTAAAAAATAATCTCTTCCATTGCTCTAATACTACAATAAATAATTACTTTAAGAAGAGGGAGGGAAAGGAGGAGGGAGGGCAGGAGGGAGGGAAAGAAAAAAGGAGCCAGTGCAGAGAGAGAAAGATGAGGGGAAAGTAGAAGATAAAGAAAAAAGGGGGTGGGGAGGGGAACAGATCAGAAATATAATCAGCCTCCTGGCCCTCATGGTGCATCTACACTGGCTCAGAGGCATCCATAACTCTGGAGACTTCTTGCTCTTTGGACACAACCTGACTTTACTGCATTCCTGGGGAAGAGTCTGACAGTGGCCCACTTCAGTCCTTAAGTTGGAAATGGGCCATCACTTTGGCCCTCATGGGCCAAAGCCCTTGTTGTTTGGTCAGGGGGCCATTCGAGAACACCCTACAGATCTGCTAAGAGGGCAGCCAGGAGGCAGGGGCACAGAGAAGCCCCTGATTTATCACTGCTGGGGGGCAGGTAGGTCAGAATCCCTCTGAGACTCTCCTTCCTGGGAACAATCCACTGTGATGGGCAGAGACAGGGACCCCAAGAAGATTCGTTTCTGGATTAGGGGCTGGTTAGGTCTTTTGATCCTGACCCAGATGCCTACAACTTGAGGAATGTACGGCTAAGTTTGCTACCAGGGCCCTAAGAGCTAATGCTGCTTAGCCTTTGGGTGCCACCCTGGAGTTGCCTGACGACGCATGGCCTTTTATATATGCCACGTGTCCTGGGGTCACCAGGAGAAGTGAAAGACACACAAGGGGAGTCACCAAGTCTACAACTATGGGGGCCTCAGGCACAGGGTGGGGGTCTGAATTCTCATGCACATTTGTTTCCTGATTGTCTTTTTAGGGGTTCCCCAAAGAGACAGTGGTTTGGGTGATGCTTACAGAGCAGAAGGGAGATGAAATGTCCTGGCAGGGCTAGTCTACGGAAAGCAGCAGAGCGGGGGGTCGTGACGCGAGGAGGCAGAAGGTGGAGTCCCTCTCCATCTTCCTCCACGGTGGACAGCATGCAAAAGCCAATCGGAGCTCTTCCCAGTGGCATGCGATGCCTCCCACCACCCAGAGCCCACGCTTCCCATCCCTACACCATGAGACCACGTCCTCTGATCCAATGGGGCAAGGGGGCCGAAGAGGCAGGTGGAGGCCTCGAAAAGAGACTTACGTGAAGGCAAAGGCCACCAGGGCCCCACTGACCACTATGAAGTCAAGAATGTTCCAGAGGTCACGGAAGTAGGCACCCTGGTGCAGGACGAGCCCCAGGTCAATCATCTATGGGGGTAGAAGAGACAGTGCTCAGGTCCCTCATCCCCACCTTGGGAGGAGCCCCCACCCTTCTAGGGGCATGGTCACCAATGGGGTCACTTTGTACTGTAGGGATGAGGCAGAGGCCAGAGGATCTTGGCGAGGAGTGAGAAGCCCCACCCAATGAGAGCTGGCCCCTCTCCACCTCATGAAAGGTAGCTCTGACTTGCTGGCTCTTAGGCCCAAACCTTAGGGTCCCCCTTGACTCTTTGCTTTACACTCCACTTTGGATCTACCAGCAATCCTTGTTGGTTCTACTTTCCAAACCTTCCAAAAATCTGCCCACTTGTCACCTTATCTGCTTCCACCCTTATCTGGCCCCCATCATCACTTGTCTGGGCCAGCTCAATCATCTGTTCCTAGTTTTCTAGGTTCCCACCCACCCTCCCTCCTCTGCTCTGAACCCTCCATGGCTCCCATTCACCCTGTCCTTTCCTCCAAGTCTGTCCTCCCACAGAGAGCAGAGGGCGCCTGTGAGCACCTGAGTCCAGTCATGACCCTCTGCTTTGAACATTCTAAGTCTCCCATTTACTTGGGGTATAAGCCAAAGTCCTCCCTGTGGCCACCAACCCTATGCCTGACCTGTCCCTGTCACCCTGTCACCGCCCTGTTCTCATCTTCTTGCCCTGATTTTCTCCATTCTACTTGTTCAGTCTTTCCAATCACACTGGCCTCCTTGCTGCTCCTCAAACACACCAAGCATTTCCAATCCCCTCCTGTGCTAGGCTGTTATTCTTGAGGGAGCAGAATCTCTTGGCACTCACCTTGATCACCATCTCAAAGGTAAAGACGCCTGTGAAAACGTAGTCAAAGTATCGTAGCACCTGCAGGGGACAAAAGCAAGGGGGCAGTGGGTCATGGCTTGCTCTAGCTGAGCCCCTGTGAACCTAGCGATGGGCCACTGTGGGGGGTGTTCAGCCATCAGCAAAGTCCACAAGGAGAAGTGTCTCCACTCAGAGGGAGCAACCCAGACGCCCAGTACCCTTGGGCAGGGTGTGTACTGCACAAGGGCCCCTACTCCCTTGTCTCACGGTGTAGATTTGTATGTTGTGGAATAAACTGTCCAGCAGATGGCAGCAAAGTCCTAACAAAACTACTCTATTAAGCTGGTTTGCTGACCAACGGGAAGGGCGCCTTTTTTATTTGCCAAGGCCAGGTGGTGTCTGCCTGGACAAACAATGTCCTGCAGCCTGGGTCCTCTCATGTCTCTGATGTGAGGCTGTTGTGAGGATTGTGATTGTGGAGGCACAGTGCCTCCCACATGGTTAAACACAAGGGGTACTCCATCAGCTTCTTGGTAAGGGCTGATAATCACAGAGTACCGCCAGCAGAGGGCCCAGGTCAGGGACCTTCTGCGGCTCCCACCTCACTCCAGGTAAAAACCAAAGTCTTCCCCATGGCCCCCAAAGCCCTGCACGATCTGCCCGGTCACCTCCCTGTCCTCATCTTCTCTCACTCTCCTCCTCACTTGCTTGGATCCTGCCACCTTGGATTTCCTCACCTCAGGGCCTTTGCACACACTGTTCCCTCTGTCTGAAATGCTCTTCCACATGTCCCACCCAATTCCCTCTCTTTCGTCCTTTGTGGCTTGGTTCAAATATCACTTTCTCAGTGAGGTCTTCTCTGATCGCCTGTTTAAAATGTCACTTCCTGGCACTTGCTATCGTCCTTACCTAGTCTGTCCTCCACCTTCCATACTTATCACTTTCTCACAAACCCCTTGTTACAGTTATTAATAATCTCATTGTCCATCTTCCCTACATCAATGTCAGCTCCTTGAGGGCAGGGACGCTTGTCTGTCCCTGTGGCATGTCCAGCTCACAGTACAGCGCCAGGCATACAGCAGGTGCTCAAGAAGTGTTTGCTGAATGAATGCATGAATAGCTGAAGCTGCACTAGGTCCTTCAGGAGCTGATCTCTGTGATCTGTATGGTCACAACTCACTTTCCCATTATGTGTGGGGCTTGAAGGGCCATCAGGGACCAGCATGGCCAGTGAGTGACTTCCTGGAGCAGGTGGCAAGCACAAGGGGCTGGAAGGAGCTGGGTAGGCAGAGGAGATGGTGGAGGGAGAGCACTGCAGGTGCGCCAAACAGAGGGTACAGCATGGCCAAATGCCTGGCGCTCTGTGAGTTCTGGGAAGGCAGGGACCATCTCATACCCTGTCAATCCTCGATGTTTACTCTGTGCCTGGCACACAGTAGTTATTCATTAAAGAGCAACTAAATAAAGTAATGAATGGAAGGAAGGGAGGAAAGAAGGAAGAAATGGAGTGGGCAGGCCAGATGGTTAGGTGAATCCAGTTCTGGAGAGTTGAGGAAGTGGGGTAAGAGGAAATCAAAAGTCCAATAAATCAGATTCAACCATATCTAATATTTAGATCCTTTTGACCTATATAAGTGGCAATTTTCTGTGGCTCAGTCTAATCCCAAAAGGTTCTCAGTCTCGTTTACCACAGGAGTAATGTAAATCAAAGACCCCATGAGATTCCCTTCCACACCCACCAGGTCGGCCAAATGAAAGAGCCACCAGCATCAAGTGTTGACACTGCTGTGGAGCAGGAGGAGCCCCATATGTTGCCAGCGAAACCATCACACCATCCAGTAAACATCTGGTCACACCTAGTGAGTCCAACCAGTGCAAATTCTATGATCCAAAAACTCCATTTCTGGTTTCACACCCTAGGGAAAGTCATGCCCAGGTGCCCCAGAGACATGTCAGGTGAGGGGAGTATTACGATTCTAAAGCAGAGACACCCCAAGTGCTCACCAACTGGAAGATGAAGAAATGAATCATGCTGCATGGTGGAACATTAAACAGCAATGAAAAAGGATGGCCGCCACTACCCACAGCCATACGCGCTCATCTCTCAGCAGACACAACACTGGGTGACGGAAGCAAGGCACAGAATGATTCTGCCTGCTTAGTGTTAGAAATGGGCAAAAATAATTCTAGTGTTTAAGGACGCTCATGCAGGTGGGAAAGTCGGAGAAGCTAAGAAATGCTCCTTCCAAAAGTGGGGTTGTGGTTACCTCTAGGGTAGGGTTTTTCAAGCTTGACACCATCGACATTTGGGGTTGGATCACTCGCTGTAAGGAGCTGCCCTGTGCACACTGTAAGCAATGAGCAGCGTCCCAGGCCTCCACCTTCTAGATGCCAGTAGCACCCCCCTGCCCACCCCAAGTTATGACAACCTAACATGTCTCCAGATGGTGTCCCTGATTGTGAACCCCCTCCAGAAGGAAGAAGAGGGGCAACTGAGTTGGCACCAGAAGGGCGGTTCTATACTATTTCCTGCCCCTGGTGGTGGTTTCATGGGTGTGTGTGCACTTTAAAAAAAATATATATATCTTTCCTGATTTCAGAGAGAGGAAGGGAGGGGGGGAGAGAGAGATAGAAACATCAATGATGAGAGAGTTGTCATTGATCGGCTGCCTCCTGCACGCCCCCGACTGGGGATCGAGCCCGCAACCCAGGTGTGTGCCCTGACTGGGAATCGAACCGTGGTTCCTGGATTCTAGGTCGATGCTCAATCGCTGAGCCACGCCTGGCCGGGGAAGGGTGTGTGCACTTTAAAATCCTTGGTAAATGGATCATGCATTTTCTAGGCACTTTTCTGAGGCCTGTCCTCGTTTGGCTAATATAAAGAACTCTGGGTGGGGTCCCTGGGCATCAGATGGCAGTACAGGGCCACCGTCTTCTTGACCAGGAAAGAGCTTTGTGAGGAGAAGTTTCAACTGTGAGATGGAGTGGGGAGCAGATGTTTTGCAAAACACCCCATGAGGGCTGGTTGGAGCCCTGCCTGGGTGCCCACAGTCCTGGGGGCTGCAGTTCCCCTAGCCCCCTCACACCCCTCCCCTCTCTGCAGGAGAGAGAACCTTCTCTATGTCTCCTGGAGGCCCCTGGGGAACTGGGCAGATAACGGAGTGTAAACTCAGCCCTGCCCTGAAGCTGGTTTCCTCCAGGAGCCATGTTCTAATTATTTCCTTCCATTTTGCTGCCCTGCCCCCGCCCCTGCAGTAGGGTCCCCAGGAGGCCTGCCAGGCCTGCAAAAAAAGGGAAAGTGCAAGGTAAGCTGCCAACAGGAGGCCTTGATTTATGGGGCCCTCCAGCCCCACGAGGCTCCTAGCTCACTTAGGGAGGGTGGCAGGGCCTCACTCCCAGTGGAAAATGTACCTTTGGTGTTGGGCAGGGGGGAGTGATGGGGACAGGAGCAGGGGAAGTAGGTACCGCTGCCAGTCCAGCCTCTGCCACACCCTTGCCTGCCAGTGCCTCAGTTTCCCCTCTCAACCACTGGCACACATTGATTCTTAACTAGCAGGCTTCAAGGAGGGCTGGACGCAGAGTAGATGCTCAGTGAAGGGAGATGGTTGGAAAAAAAGTAGCGGGACCTCTAGGGTAGATCAAATTGGGATTCTGCTGTGTGATCCTGGACCAGTCACTTAACTTCCCTGAGCCTGTTTTCCCAACTATCCAATATGGATACTTGGGAAGGCTTGCATGCCAAGTGCCCTGGGGTGATGCCTGGAACACAGCAAGTGCTCAATTAATAGGGGCTGTTCACAGACCCTCGACTGCCCAAAGAGAGCTTTTTAGTTTCCCAAAAAGCTAAAAATTTAGGTTGTTTCTGAGTGAAAATAATCCTTTTTAAAACTTCTTGTTGAAATGGAAGAGTGCTTGGTGAGACCTGGCTGCCTCTGGAGCACCCCCCGCCCGAGTACCCCCTACATTCTGCAGAGAAAGTACAACCCCACATTCTGTGAACTTCACTCCTCGCACCAGGGACTCTAGTTTTCTGGGCTACTGTTTCTTCACCAGGTGCATAGAGCCACCGCCTCCTCAAGGATCCTACTCTCCAGAACATCCCCAAAGAACTGGAACTTCCCCTCCTGACCAGCATCCCTTCCACCCTGGCTATGAGCTTTTGGATGCAGGAGAAAGTGGCCCAAGGCAGAGAAGCTGGGCTGGGGAGGGGATGCTGGGTGGGACTCACATTGTTCCGTGGTGCGTTGGGCTGCACGGGGTCCTCAGCCGCCAGGGCAATACTGCTCATGGCGATGACCATTAGGATGCACATCTCAAAGTAGCGCAGGTTCAGAATGTAATGGCACAGGCGGCGAAGGCTGTTGGGAATAGACGGGCGTGCAGAGGTTCACTCAGACCATGGGCTCGCAAGCCCTTTCCTTCTGTCATACCCTTATGTCATCTAACACTACCTGAGATCTCTCACTCCCAAAGTCCCACGCCCAGCAAACTATCAAGCGCCTACATCTGGGAGTGCACAAGGGTCCTAACATCCCAAGAAGGTAGGGGGCCCTCAACTAGCGAAGATATTCACATGCCCTGTTTATAAGTTCTTATCACTCCCAAACAACCCTCTTGGAACATCTGATTCCCAGGCTGGATTGTCCTTGATTCTGTAGGAGATCATAAAATGGCCTATGGTTAAACAAAACTGGGCAACTCTGGTTTAAATATATTTCTTTAAAACAAAATGAGTACAGTGACCTTAGGCAAGTTACTTCCCTGCTCTGTGTTCTCATCTGTGAAGTGGCCATAACAATAGGGCCTAACTCACGAGAAGGTGGGGATCAAAGAGTTAACTATAGGGGCTTCAAAAGTTAGTTACTTAAATTATGAATTACAAGCCTTATTAGAGCCTTTAATATGCTAATAGATAATACTTAAGCACTTAACAGTTTAAGTGGAGCTAAAAATAATAAATATGTCATAGGTTGTATGAATGGCAGTAGGAATGAGTGATAAAGAACAGGGATGCTGGAGTCAGTCTGTGTCTGGGCTCCCCAACTTGCTTGCTGTCTAACTTTGGGCAGGTGACTTCACCTTCCTGGGCCTCGGTTTCTTCATTTGTCAAATAGGACTAAGCATAGTACCAATGCCATAGGATTATTATGAGATTTTTTTTTTTTTTTTAATCTGTAGAGCACTCAGAACCATGCCAGGCACAAAGTAAGGACCACGTAAATATTTCTCTAGTAAAACAGGTAATGTCAACCAAATAAAATTAAACGCATAGGGTGAGCCCCAAACAGGCCAGTTGTAGAAAGCAGTTACCGCTTCCCCCCAGCTTATTTGACATGATTCTTTGTTGAGAAGCATTTTGAGGGACCAGAGTTTCAAGGAATACCCTTTGGAAAAACGTAATCCTAAAATAATGCTGAGTCACCACGACATGCACGTGGTAGGTTTCTCTCCTAAATAATCCATCCTCGAGGACGCCCGTGACGGGGGCCGTGGAGCGCAGGCAGAGGACACGCGCTCAGAGCGCAAACCCCGGTGGCGCGGAGGTCAGTCAGGGGCCGCCGCGCCCGGTTGTACAGGCTGTCGAGTGACCTTAGGCGAGTGACTGCACAAGGGACCACTTGCAAGGGGCCTCTGTCATATTATGGACAGTGGAGATTTGGATATTTATGACAAAGATTTCCCAGCTGATGGCAGGAGTGGGTCTTTTCCAACAAAATCAGTACTTTATGACAAATTTCTATCTTATGTGACTCAAGAAAAGGGCATTATTAAAAAATTTGCTCAATGGTCCCTTTTTGACTAAGGGTGGTCTTGGAGGTTCCCCCCCCCCCCCCGCCTGGCCTGACTCCCTCCACCCCAGCTGTGGGTCGTACTCACGGGTTGGTCGTGGAAAGGATAAACATGGAACTGTAGGGGGGCATGGGCTTGGGGCCGTCTTCCCCGGGGTCGTCTTCCTCCTCCTCCTTCTTCTCTTCCTCTTTTTTTGGCAGTGGGTCTGGGTTGGCGTTTTTGTTCACTGTTGGGACAAGAACCAACACAGGGCTCCCGCCACGATTTTCCACAAGCCTCTGGGCTCCTGTTCACTCCCCAGAGCAGGCAGTAAGCAGCTGACACTGATAAAGTGCATACTATGTGCCAGGCACCATATTATGCCGTTTAATCCTCACATAACCCTATGAGGTTGCTACTTTATGTTCCCCATTTTACAGATGAGAAAACTGAGGCACAGCGAGGCAAAGTGACTTGCCTAAGGTCACACACCTGGGAAGTGGCAGAGCTGGGACTTGAACCCCGGGCAGCCTGGCCCCAGAGTGCCTGCTCTCAACTACTCTACAGCCTTGAGTCTGGAGGGACCCTCACAGGATATTAACACAGACCTGCCTCCATCTCATGATGCTTTTCAGACTGTCACTTGAAGGCAGGCAGGGTGAGTCCCAATATCCCACTTTACAGGTGGGGATACTGAGCTTACCTACTGTCAAACTGTTCCCCCCCCCATTAACATCCCTCTCCTGACCAGGGCCAGGAGCTACCACCCTCCCAACATTGATTCTGTAACTTCACCTCACTATATGTCCACAGGCAGACTGAACCTCCCTGAGTCTCAGTTTTTCCATCTGTAAAATGGGCACAATGACAAGATCCACCATATGGGACTGTGCATTTATAGAACATACTCATGAAAACCTCTTGCACAGAACTGACACTAGAAGAACTGGGTTACTATTATTATTCTAGGAAGTGACAAACTCACTGGGTCACCTTCAAATTCCTAGTGCTTCCCTGGTCCCAATCTCAGATGGGGGATGGAGTAGGGGGCGGTAAGAACTACCGATACCTCAAGGGCCTAGACCTGCGCTGTTCAACAATGAAACATGCTAATCCCGACGGTGGTGTGCTGTAAGCACACAGATGTCGAAGTCTGAGTGCGGGAAAGAGAATGCTACATAGCTCATTAATAATTTAAAAAATATTGATCATGTGTTGAATGGTAACATTTTGGATATAAATAACATTTTGCATTAAATATAATTTACTATTAGTTTATTTTACCTACTTGTATTTCTTTTATATTTTTCAATCATTCCCTCCCTCCCTCCCTCCCTCCCTCCCTCCCTCCCTCCCTCCCTCCCTCCCTCCCTCCCTCCCTCCCTCCCTCCCCTCTATCTCTCCCTTCTTCCTTTCTGTCTTTTAACATGGCCACCAGAAAGTTTAAAATTACTTATGTGGCCTGTGTCACTTTTCTTTGGACAGCCCTGGCTGAGAGAATCATCTGACTTCCCCAAATTTCCACCAGAAGAATCCACTGCTCCTCAAATATGGTGGCTTCCTGGCTCTCCCGAGGGGATTCGGGATGCAGGAAATATCACTAGCCCTACTGAGCATGTACAGGCCGGCTGCTGCATGCATGTTATCTCATTTAATGTTCCCAGCAGCCCTGTGGGGCAGAAACTACAGGAACACCCATTTTCCAGAGGAAGAAACTGAGGCCAGAGTGGTGGGGTCACTGTCCAGGGTCACACAGCTGAGCCTCTAGGACTGAGCCCAGGGACGTTGGTCCCCGCCCAGTGACATGCGAGGGTGGAGTCTCACCTTGGACAACGGTATGGTTGAGGGGTGGCGGGCAGGCTGGGGGGATGTCCACCGTGGTGTGGTCGGGTTTCCTGGCAGTCTTAGCTGAGTTGGTCTGGGTGGTGCTGGGGTTGGTGACGATAAGGCTGTTCTCGGGAGTCTTGGGGGGGCCGGGGTTGGAGGGGTTCCCCGGGTTGTTGGGCATCCGGCGACTGGTGGTATTCTGGGGATTGGTGGCCGTGGCAGATGGGGCCGTTGTGGGGCCGGGGTTGGTGCTGTTCCCCATCTTGGCTGGGCTCTGGGACAGGCCGGGGTGGCCGAGGCTGTCGTGGGGACTGGCCGATTCTGCAGTGGCCAGCTTGTTGTTCTTCATGTTGTCGATGTCCTCGGCCAGCGGCGGGTCTTGGCGACCCAGGTCTTGCTGGATCGGCCGGGTGGTCGACAGGTTGGGGCCCGACACGGGTACCCCGGAGCCCTGGGTGTCTCTGTGGAAGGCAGGCCAATGAAAAAGAACTCATGACTGAGTTAGAATAACAGAGAGAGAACATTTCTGGATCCTGCCTAAGACACGATCAAGCGAGTGTACAACTCGGACATCAAGAGGCGTGTCCCGAAGCCGGCCAGTGTGCCGGGCACTGAGGTTCTTGATCCCCATGTAATGTCACTGCCCACCTCCCCAGATTTCAGCTGCTGCTTCTCCTGCCAGGATGGCTGTTTCCTGGGGCACGAGAAATAAGAGGGAAAAAGAACTTTCTGCCAGAGCCTGCACCCACCCAACCAAAACTTCTAGACTGGCCTGCTTGTCCCCCATTAGCTCCTAGGCAGAACTGGGGACACAGTGTTTCCAGGAGTGGCTAAAGTAGACAAGGGGACACCATCTCCTTCAGGGTGGGGATGTCTCCGGGCTTTAAATGCCTGTAGTATGTTTGTCCCCTCCCAACATTCCACTTAGGGGAAGCAGGCAATATATGCAGGTAAACATATTACAAAATAACAATAGAAACAGTAACAGCAGACACTTGAGTAACATAAACTCCCAGGTACTGTTCTGAGCATGGACTTGAACAGCCCCTTCATCCTCAGCTCCTGGAGGGACAGTTATTAGCACTACTTCACATATGAGGAAACGGAAGCTCACACAGGTTAGTCTCTTGCCCAAGGCAACAGCGCTGGTAAACGAACGGGATAATTTCTCACATGGATACAAGTTTGGTGGGCAAAGCATTTGAGGCAGAAGGAACAGCCAGTTCAAAGGCCTTGAGGTGGGGACAAGGTTGGTGAGTTTCAGGAGGCTGGTGTAGCTGGAGGTAGAGAGCGGGGGGATGAGATAGTGCCAGGCAAATGCCTGGTCACTTCCTGTCAGATGATAAATAAATGTCCCATTTTTCAAATGAGGACACTGGGGCCCAGAAGTCCTACAGATCCAGACCTCCCTTCAGTCTGTGTGTCCCATCTGCACACTCACACCCAGCTTGGCAAAGACCCTCAGGAGCCGTGGCCCTGGTGAAGGTGGCTGGCATCTGGGGCCTGTAAGGCCCCTCTCACTGCATGCCTGACCTTGCGAGGCCCTGCTCTGCTCTGCTGGATCCAGGTGGACCTGGTTCCCTAGCTGCCTCCCTAAGGGCTTGGCCCCTCAGTGTGGTCTGCTTGCTTTCACACCCCCTTCTGGACCCTCGATCCTCAGATAAGGGACCTCATTGTCCCCCAATCCCTGGGCACTGGCCGTGGCCAAGTCTGTTTCCCAGAAACAAAGGACCTCTGTTGTATATAATCTCCATGACTCCTCTCTCCAGAGGGCTCTGCAGTCTAAGAATTCTCTCCATGACTTTTTATTTTAATTTTAAATTTTTATTGATTCTAGAGAAAGGAAGGGAAAGAGAAGGAGAAAGATTAATGTGAGAGAGAAACATCGTTTGGTTGCCTCCCACATGCGCCCCGACCAGGGATGGAACCCAGCATCCTGGGCATGTGCCCTGAATAGGAATCTAACCCATCACCCTCTGGTGGACGGGATGATGCTCCGACCAACTGAGCCACACCGGCCTCTCTGGCTCTTCTTAAAGGCAACCCTTGCTTCTGCAACCTGTGCCCTCCACATGTCCTCGTAACAGCTCACACTTACTGAGTCCTTGCTGTGTGTGGGATTTTACACATTATCAGCTCATCTACTCCTTGGAATAGCCATGGGAAGTAGGCAGTATTGTTATTTCTATCTTACAGATGAGGAAACCAAGGCCCAGAGACAAGAAGGGCCTTGTCAAGGGCCACACAGGCAGTTGGTGGCAGAGCCAGTTTGGAGCCCAGACAACACGGCTCCAGCGTCCATATTCTTGACCCTACCTGACACTGAACCTGTCTTATGAAGCAGTTTGAGGCCTCCCAGAGGCTTAGCCCATAGCTGGTGGGTGTGGGAATCCTTGGCACTGTTCTATCTCAACTCATTAACTTCCTGAACAGTCCTATCAGGCTGGGATATGACTGCTCCCATTATACAGATGGGGAAACTGAGGCCTGGACAAGCTGTCATACTAGAAAATGGCTTTGTCAGGCCATCACCATCACATACATTCACTCGAGACCAGAGCGGGCAAAAGACAGCACTCAGGTTACCCCTTTCATTTACTGCCCGGATTAGAAAGCAGTTACAGGAACTGAAGCCCCCAGACAGCACAGGCCTGGTTCCCCAGGCCCAATCTGGAAGCCTAAATCTACCCAATGCTTAAAAATAAAAAAGCTGGCCTCCCTGGAGGGCCTCCCAAAGGCTAAGCCACTGGCACCATCTTCCTCATTTTGTTTTTGTATTTGAACTTGCAAAAGGCCTTGGTGGTGTTTAGGAAGCAGAGGAGAGACAAGGTGTTTTATTTTTAGACTTGTCTTTCTGAGGATGCACAGGAAGGGCAGGCCCAGGAGAATTTCTCACTTCTCTGGCACGTGAGTAGGTCATGAATTGACACCTTGAAGACAGACTGACCTGGTTTAAGTCCCAGTGATGCCACTTACCAGCTACGTGACCCTCTGCAGTTTGATTAGCCTCTCTGAGCCTCAGATCCCTCACCTTTGAAATGGAAATAATGGTAGGAGACCTTCCCTGTAACTTGGAGATGAAAACGAAGATCCTGGTGCTGATTTGCTCTGTAGCCACCAGTGAGAGCCTGTTTCTCACCAGTAACAAGAACATGGGAAACTTATTGAGTCACTGTGAGGAATAAATGTGTGAGCGAGCTGAGGGCTAGAGAGTTACTCCTGGGCCTTGCCATCCAGTGGAATTGTCCTGATGGATTTAGAACTTGCTTGGGACCAGTCACCCTTTATTCCTTCTAATTTCTCCCTTTTGGACTAAGAATGTCTACCCCATGCCTCAACATTCTATTTTGGAAGCAGACAACTTGTTTTCTAGCTTCCGGAGTTTTGTCTCCAAATGGGTTATACTATACTCAGAGCCTCACTCATTCCCAGCTTAGGTGATGAGATTTGGGATTTTTGAGTGATGCTGTAATAGGTTAAGACTTTCGGGGATAGTGGGATGGGGAAAATGTATTTTGCACATGGGATGGGCATGAGTTTTGGGGTGGAGTTAGAGGCTGCACTGTGGTGGGTTGAATGGTGGCCCCTTAAAAAACTATGTCCATCTGGGACCTGAGAATGTCATCTTTGGAAAAAGGGTCTCTGCAGATGTAATTAAGTTAGGATCATGAGATGAGATCATCCTGGATTAGGGTCGGCCCTAACTCCAAGGACAAGTGTCCTTAGAAGAGAAGGGGAGAAGGCACGCAGAGGAGAAGGCCCTGTGAAGATGGGGGCAGAGGTCAGAGGGTGTTCTACAGCTAAGGGACCCCAGACACCGAGGACAGCCAGTAGCTCTGGGACACGAACCCTGTGCCTGGACGGTGAGCGTCAGCTGTAATGGTGCGGGTTAAATGAAATAAATTTGAAACCAGTATTTCTTCACTGTCTTGCACAGCCCACAAATGGGCTCCTAATGTTAACCCACTGCTGGTGCTCTTGTAAAAGTTTGTCCATCAGATGGAAACCTGGTTGGGAATATATATATATCTATATATATTTTATTTTTTTTTAATTTTTATTTTTTTTAAAAAATATATCTTTATTGATTTCAGAGAGAGGAAAGGAGAGGGAGAGAGAGAGACAGAAACATCAATGATGAGAGAGTCGTCATTGACTGAGCCCGCAACCCGGGCATGTGCCCTGACCGGGAATCGAACCCCAATCGCCTGGATCCTAGGTCAACGCTCAACCACTGAGCCACGCCCGGCCGGGCTCTATATATATTTTAAAAATAGAGATCCCTGCCCTAGCCGGTTTTGCTCAGTGGTTAGAGCGTCACCCCATGGACTGAAGGGTCCCGGGTTCAATTCCAGTCAAGGGCACGTACCTCGGTTGCAAGCTTGATCCCCAGCCCAGGTAGGGATGAGTGAAGGAGGCAACCGATCAATGTGTCTCTCTCCTATGGATGTTTCTCTCTCACTCTCCCCCTTCTACTCTCTCTGAAAAGCAATGGAAAAAATATCCTCAGGTGAGGATTAAAATAAAAATAGAGATCCCTATCAAAAAGCAGGCTGAGCTAAATCCTTTGGCCACCATCCAGAGAAGGTGTACTCAATAACACAGCAGTTGGGACCACAATGATAGAGGTACAGCCTCACGTATGGGACCACGAGCCCCTTGTTCAGATGAAAAGGGGACTGGCAGGCCTTGTTCTGTCTTGTAGTTTTAACAAGCTCAGCTGGCAGCAGCCCACTATCAATCTCCAAGAGGTTTCATTTCTAAATGTCTCCAAGGAGAACCTAAAAGGGGCAGAAAACTCTGAAGTCAGGCCCCTTCCCCCCTTCCTCTTGGGGATTTGCCATCCTTTGCCCTTAATAGGCAGCTGGTTGCATAATGCTTGTCTTGAACCACATCCCTTTGCCAGCTAATCACTTCAGCATCCCTCTGACGAGGGCTGTGGACATTTTGCCTGGGGCATGCTCAGGCCCCAGACCCAGAGGGTGGTCCTGCTTCCTTGTGCCCCCACTGTCCCAAGGACTGACATGTATTAACTTATTTAATCCCACAACTACCACCACTGGAGGTGGTATTAGAATCAGCCCATTTTAAGGATGAGGAAACTGAGGCGTAGAGAGGCAAAGGCATTCGCCCAGTATTACTCAGCTGGGAAGGGGCTGAGCTGGACTCTAGTCCTAGAGATTTTAAGATACGATGCCACTCAATGAAGAAAATAGGGGTGACAGATACATTGGGGTACATGGAATGGGGTTGTTGAAGGTACTGGCTAAGGCCCAGTGGGGGTACTATAAGAATCAGGGTGTTAAAGGATGAAGCACCCCTACTTCCCCATGCAGGATAAGCTGTGAAGCTCAGAAGTTCAGTATCTCGATTCTTGCTCTTTTGGGCAGTGGGTTGTCATGGTGATGAGAGCAGGTAGAACTAAGAGGCAAAGAGCCGAGATGCTAATTCTGGGGGGTGGGGTACAGGTCTTGGCAGTGTCTCCTGTGCTCAGTCAGATCTAGCAGAGTCCTCCCACTACTGGAGTGAGTGGTGGACACTCTATGATCCAGGTTTTAACTGGGGGTCAGGGAAAGCTCCATCCTCACTTTGGTCGCCCTGGGGTGCCACTGGGTTCAGCTGCCTGCTGTGCGGGACCTGAGGCCAACAACTATTGAATGATATGAAACAGAATTGCTTCCACTCACTTTTCACTGGGGTGAGCCAATGAAAGCTTTAGGGGAGGAAGAGATTTAAAGCTGGGGAAACGAGATGAAGTGAAGTAGAAATGGCGGGAAGCAGAGGGAACAGAAAGAAAACAATCATATATATTATCAGTATTCTGGAGAATGAAAAACACAGAGTGTGTCTGGGAAAAGGCCCAAGGAACGACAAGAGGAAAAATGCGGGAGGCAGACCTCTGAGGCAGGGCCACTGGCTTCGCTGTAATATGGAACCGAAACGTCTTTTTACTGTATTATATTCTTGAATAAAGTTCTCACTTTGTCATTCTTATTTTTCTTAAAGCAGATGAATGGCTCAATCTTGGACTTTTTTCTGTAAAAAGTGCCTGAAGTTTTATTTCCAGCGAGCATTAGAACCTTTTTATCAGCCAAATGAATAACGCCTCTCCTGGCCAGGGCGTTTGACATGCCTATTAACAAGGGAGTTAGCAGTGCCATCCTGGTTTAGGATAGAGCCTGACCAGCTGAGCATGTGTGTGTGGAAGTGGGAGGTACTTTCTTTCTCTGGGGAGGAGGGGGGAACAGAGGCCAGCAGTGGAATTTCATACTTCTACTGGTAGCTGGCTGCCCTTAGGGAAGTCCCTTTTCCTCTGTGGGCTTCAGTTTCCCCATCTGTAAAAAGAGTGAGTGAACAATCTAAAGACTACGGATCTTAAGTTGTTTTTTAATGGCTGTGAGTTTTAATAATAATAGTAATAGCTAATGCCTATTGAGTGTTTACCACTACTAATAAAAATAGTTAACATCTAGCCCTGGCTGGTGTGGCTCAGTGGTTGGAGTGTCAGCCCATGCACTGAAGGGTTGAGGGTTCGATTCCCAGTTAAGGGAGTGTACCTGGGTCGTGGGTTGGGTCCCTGGCCCCTTTTCTGTGTGCATGTGGGAGGAAACTGATCAAAGGGTCTCTCTCTTGCATTGATATTTCTCTCCTTTTTTACTCTCCCCCCCCACCTTCCACTCTCTCTAAAAATCAATGAAAAAAACATCCTTGGGTGAGGATTAACAACAACAAAAAGTTAACATCTATTGATAGTTTAATAATAATACTCATCCTAATAGTTAACATTTATTGAACACTTATTATAAGCCAGGCACTATTTAAAGCATTTTACATATACTAACTCATTTGAATCTTATGTCTACCCTAGGAGGTAGGTACTGCACTTATCCCCACTTTGGAGGTGGGGAAACAGAGACCCAGAGAGGGGAAGTGATACACTGCAAGTCACACAGCCAGGAAGTGATGGGGCAGGAATGTGACCTCTGGCTCCAGAGTCCTGGCCCTTCGCCATCAGGCTGTGCTGCCATTCTGTCCCTCTCATTCTGCCTCCTTCAATAATGGGAGCACATAGAATACTAAAAATGATATTTATAGTTATATTTGTAGTAATAATAGCAACAGTGATGCATTGGTCCTTAATTAGGCAGTCCTGTACTGAATACTTTATTCCGCCTAAAATTACTTCAGGGGCCTCCCATGGCTCCGAGAGGACTCAAGGCCCTGCTGGCTGATCCACCACTGTCCCTTCAACCTTTTTTCTCTCCTCACCCTCCAAAATGCAAACTGCAAACTGGCCTCCTTCTGGTCCTTTGCACATGCTGTTCTTAGCTTGGAATACTTCCCTTCCTTCTCTAACTGTTCCTTTCGGAAGCCTGTTACCTGCATGCCCATTACCCGCAATTACTTGATTGAATCCACAGCCTGCCTTAGACTATAGTAGGCACTTAGTAAACACTGAAGGAATGAATGAATAAACCTGTAAGAGAAAACCCCAGAGTAGGAATGGCTTGGAACATTGGTCTTCAGGGGGTTGTTGTGAAAATATGTGGAGACCTAATGATATAATAATTGGGGGGCACTGTGGGCATTTAGGAAGTGGGATGCAGGTACACTAATATCTTAGCATATGCAGGGCAGTTCCACCTGGGGAAGAATTAGACCGTCTCCTTCATGACTTTCATATGCCCCTCACACAGGTGAAAATTCTGCTTGCAATGATCTGTGCCTTTAGTTTTACCCTAACTGTGTTTTCTGTATGAGAATAAAAAGTATTTTTGCATGTTTTAAATATACATCACATTTCCCCTGAATGCAACTATTGGACAAATTAAGGAAGGCTAGACTCGATTTCATAAGGAGCTTCACTCTGAGACTGCCAATCACAGTAGACACTGGCCCGGAGGCCCCCATTTTGGAACATCTCCACACTGATGGCAATGTTCTTGTGTTATGTAAGTTGTCCGCACAACCCAGAGTCAGCCGGCATTTGTACCTGTAGCATTCCTGATGACTTTGCACAGTTGCCTGCCTCAGAATTACGTCACTCTGTGCTCTAGAGTCTCTTACTTAAAGTGTGGTCCCTAGATCTGGGAACTCTTTAGAAATGCAGATTCCCAGGTTGCACTTGAAACCTACTGAATTAGGATCTGTGTTTCAGCAAGATCCCTGGGGATTCACGCACACATCTGATTTTAAGTGCTGGCCTGCTGCGTATGTCATGTAACAGACCCAGTTCAACACAACTTTAAAAAAATCAATATGATGCCATAATGGTGATATAAAAGAAGACTAACAGGACATTAATTAATAAAAGAATAATGTCTGTTTTAACATGTAAGTTGTTGGGCTGCTACATGGACCTTCTAAGGAGTGTTCCAAAATGTTATGAAAAAGAGGTTGCTGTTTGTACCTGGGTAAAGTGCTGGCCTGGAAGATGCTTCTGAAAGCCTTGAGCCCTGTTCCCCCTTCAGTGATGAGGACCCAGAGTGGCTTTTTAAATCCCCTTAGGAAAAGCGTCAGGTAAAAAGACAGCTGGATCAATAACAGCTAAAAATGGTCTCAGCTGACCAAGCACTGTGCCAGCTGCACGTTCAGGCCCTTTGCGAGTATTACCTCATTTAATTCCTGCAATGACCCATTATGCCATTTTAGATCCCACTATGCCATTTTACAGATAGAGGGAACTGAGGCTCAGAGTTGTGAAGTCACTTGCCCAAGGTCACACAGCAAGCACTTGGAAGAGCCAAGTAAGTCTGGGGGAGAGTTTCTGTGGAGTTTCCTTGAGATGCAGGAGGGCATGATGACCATCAGGTGTCAGATGGCCTGGGTTCAAGGCCACTTGTTAGATGTGTGACCTTGGGCAAGTCGCTCCACCTGTTTCCCCATCTGCGCACTGGGGTGATGACAATGGGATCTATCTCAGGGGGTTGCTGGGAAGACCGAGTTGAGCAGGACAGTGCCAGGTGTATAGCAAGGGCCACGGGGACTGTTGTTATTACTGCGGTATTGTTACTACTGCCCAGATGCCGGGCGGCCGCCACTTACTTCCTCCGCCGGTGCCTGCGCTCCTTGTCCTCCCTCCGCGCGTCCAGGTCGTAGGTGGCCGCAGCGCCGTGCCGGTGCCGCCGCCTCCGCTCGCCGCCCTCGGGGCCCTCGCCCTCGCCCTCGCCGGCCCGCGCCGGCCGGCCGCCCTCGCGGTGCCGGGACCTCCGCTCGGCCTTGTCCTCCGGGGCCTCCTCGCCCGGCCTGCGATGGGCCCGGTGCCTGCGGGGCTCGCCGTCAGCGCCGGCGCGTGGGGACCCGCTGCGGCTCTCCCGGCTGGCCCCCGGCCGGTGCGCGTGCCTCCGGTGGGGGTCCCCGGCCTTGGCGCGCTCGGCCTCCCCCTCCCAGAACCCCGGCGGCTCCAGGCCGCCCTCCCGGGCGTGGTGGTCCGACTCCCGGCCGTACGGCCCCTCCCGGCTCAGCTCGGCCTCCTGGCTGCCGGCCCAGGGCCGCCGGGCGTCCAGGCCGCCGGAGCCGGGGTCCCGCGCCCGGTCGTGGAAGCGCGCCTGCTTGCGGAGGAAGTCCTCGGCCCGCTGCTGGCCCAGGCGCTGGTCTACCGTGGGCTCGGCCGCGCGGCTCTTGTTGGTGTTATTGTTGCGGTTCTCCTGGGGATCCACCACCAGCGGCCGGTCCAGGTGGGTCTTCATGTCGGGCCGCAGGTGCCGCGCATAGGTGGCTTTCCAGCGCTCGTCGGGGTCCATCTCGTTGTACAGGGCCTCCCGGCTGGCCAGCAGGTTCTGTTTGCGCATCTCGCTGGTCCGCTGCTCCCACACGGACTTGGTTGGCTTCTGGTTCTTCTGCTGCTCCTTCCTGCAAGGGAAGGGGGCACGGGTTAGAGCACGGCTGGGCACCGCACCTGCATGGGACACTTGGGCTTATGGGAGTCTCAACCCAGGTGGGCGTCTTGTCTCAGGTGGGCATCTCCACCCAGCTGGGGCTCTTGGCCTAAGTATATGTCTCAACTGTGTGGAAAATTCAACCTTGCTGGATATCTCAGCCTTATAGGTGTTTTGGCCCAGGTGGGCATCTAAGTCCAGATACAAAATGTTTATCTCCACCTAGCTGGGCATTTGGGTTGATGGGGGTCTCAGCCCAGGTGGGTGTCCCCATCGTCCTCTTTATATTATAGCACATGACTCCCTGGAGGGCTTGTTGATGTTTAAAATATTTTAACCTCTGACTCAGCCAATCATAATGGACACTGGCCTGGAGCAGGTTCCAGAGGCCCCTGTATTGCTTGTAGGACCCTTCAGTTTTAGGTCATAGGAGGTCTAGGGGTTCCAGGAGAGCCTGAGTGGGCACTTAGGAGTCTACAGGAAGTGCCTATTGATGCTGGAGCAAAGCAGCCAGCGGCGGGCCTGCTGCTGGGAATGCTGCTGAGGCTGGAGCTCTGCCTGGGGTATCAGATTTTTTCAGGGGTTCGGTGTGCACTGATAGTTTTATACAGACCTTGACCTTCCATAGGCTGCCTGAACATGAACCTTCTTTGGCTCCCCGCTCTCAGCCACCTCCTTCTACTTTGGGAAAGAAAGCCTCCTCCCCATTGTTCCATGATGCACTGCCCCACAATCCTCAGGGCACCCCACAGAGGCACAATTAAGAATCTTGGTGTCAACAAACCTCCCTTCTATCAAGACACCTTAATTCTCACCACCTCTGATCCACCAGCAAACTCTGTCTAGTCTACCTTCATGATCTGCCTAGAATTCATCTGTATCCATCACCTCTTCGGTCACCACTCTGATCCACCCACCACTATCTCTTTTGCATGGACCAGTGCAGTCATCTCCAACTTGGTTTCCTGGCTCCTGCCCTCACCCCCAGTTTGTTTCCCTGGGAATAGCAGCCAGAGGGAGCCTGTGAACTCCTGAGTCAGGTCCTGTCCCTCTGTTCAAGAACCCTCCAGGGCTCCCACCTGACTCAGAGCAAAAGTTTAAGTCCTGCCCATGGTTCACAAGGTCCTGCATGATCTGCCCTGTCACCTCCTTGCCTTCATCTCCTCCCACTCTCCTCGCTTGCTCACTCATACTGACCTCTTAAATACACGGTGCATGCTGCTGCCTCAGAGCCTTTATATGTGATGTCCCCACTGCCCGGTGCCTGGATGCTCTTCCCTTAGGTCCCCCCATGTCTCCTTTCTCCTTCAGGCCTTGTCACCTTCTCAGTGAAGACTTTCCTGACAACTATATTTAAAAATCTCAACTCTCTCCATCCCTAGCACTCAGTACATCAGTTAATGCTGTATCCCCAGCGGCTAGAACGTGCCCGGCACACAGTAAGTAGGTGCTTATTAACTATTTATTGTGTGAAAA
Source organism: Miniopterus schreibersii (assembly GCF_964146895.1). NCBI lineage: Eukaryota > Metazoa > Chordata > Mammalia > Chiroptera > Miniopteridae > Miniopterus > Miniopterus schreibersii. The sequence goes on along the minus strand of NC_138105.1, from coordinate 71,434,864 downwards.
TGAGTGGGAGGGCAGAAGTACCTCTTCCTAAAGCTCAACCCTGTCAAGGACTGCTTCCTGCCCCAAATCCTTGACTGGGAAGATGTGGAGGCCCAGGAGCATGCCAGCCAGAGCCAGGGCACTTACACAGCTATGGACAAGTTGGCCGCGGACAGAGGACTCACTTCTGCCACCTCCTTGGCTTTCTGGAGGGCGAGTTTCTGGTTGGCTGCCTCTTCTTCTTCTTGTTCATCCTAAAAGGTACATGGGATCCCTGTTTACAAAACTTGAACTAGGCCTTGGGGCCTCATTTCTGACCCTACTGCTTATCATGGGCAACTCTGGGAATATTTACAAACAGGTTTGGCCTTGGTTTTGACCAATCAGAGCCAAGGCCAAGGCAATCGGAACAGCTGCCTAGTGTACTGCTATCCCCTGTATGTACAGGCCCAGCTCATTATTAACCCTATGTTAGCATACTGCCAGAAGAAGAAGAAAAGGAACAAGACTCCCTTCCCTTTTCACAGTGGGGATTTTTCTGCACTCTGTCTCAAGGAGCTGGAAATTAATGCAAAGATTTTCCTCTTACTGTACTTTCCAGGCCATGTAAGCTCTCTGAACCAAGACTGGAAAACACACACAACAACACTGACTAGTCCCCATGTGCAGAAAAATCTGGCATCCCAGGGCCCATCCCATGCACTGCCAACAGCCTCCAGAAGGAAATTGGGAGGAGCTTATATTCTCAGCAGGTTAGGTTCAAAAAGGAGGAGGATGGGGGAAGATGTTTTAAAAAATACATACAGAAAAAGATGTTTTGGGGCCTTAAATCCTTCTTCAGACTTCATGCAGGGCCTCACTCGTAAAACAGAAAAGCCAACAAAGAAAAAGCAAAGAAAAGGCAACGAGAAAGAAATGGCCAGAGGTGAACCCACCAGTAAGTCATGTGATCCCTGTGCTGGGATCTCTGGGGCAAGAAGCAATCTTACCACCTCGGAAATAATCAGATCAGGACACTCTCCGTCAGCGAGAACATGGAGGTGGGACCCAGCCAGGCCCCCAGCTCTCACAAGGCCTCCCTTCCTCCTGGCACAACATCCAGCATTTCTCAGAGCTGGGCCCAGGGACCGCCTACCTCAGAAATACTGCAAATACAGATTCCCAGGCTTCCCAAAGAACCTGGGTAGGGCCCTAGAACCTGCATTCTTAACAAGCTCCCAGGTGAGTATGAAACACGCTCAAGTTTAAGCACCAGTACACATGGTTATGAGCACAAATTTTAGACCCACTTAGATTCAAATCCCAGTTCCACTACTTATTGCTGTGTGACCTTGGGCAAGCGTCGTAACCTCTCTGTGCCTCCCAATCCTCATCTAAAATTTCAGCTCTCTCTGACTTTCTCTAGGTCACTTTTTCCCTTGGTACATATTGCCATCTGACAAATTTATTTCTTGTCTGCTTCTCTCACTCAAATAGCAGACCCATGAGAGCAGGGATTTCTGCCTATTTTGTTTATGGCTGTGTCCCTGGTTCCTACACCAGGCCTTGCTCACAGTAGGTGCTCAATAAATGCTTTTGAATGAATGACAAAAGCTCTGAGAAGGTGCATCCGGGGGTTTCTGTGAGCATTAAATGAGCTAAAAACATATCAGGGGCTTGTGGGGTGCCTGCCATATATTAAATGCTAAGATATGCTTGTGGAATAAATGAAGGAAAGAATGTGAGTCTGGAGAATGTCCACACTTCACAGGTGAGGAGCTTGCCTTTCTCCCTCCCCTTCACCCACCCTCCTAGTGTCCCCTCTCCCCAATGAGTTGGATGAGCTCATGGCTGGATCGGCCCCCAGAGCAGCCATGCCAGCAGGCTCCATGGTGGCCCGGCCCAGGGCTGTGTGTTTGGGGTGGTGGAGACTTCCGTTTCCTCCCCAGTCGGAGCTGGGCCTGGGAAACTCTCTCTCCCTCCTGCCAGGGCCGGCAGATGGAGGGTTGGCAAGGTCTGCTCAGTTCAGTTCAGTTCCATGAACACATCCTGAACACCTCGAGGCACTGGGGCCATGAAGCTGCGGGAGGCCCCAGGCCTGGTCCTCCTGGGCTGGGAGGAAGACTACACATTCTCTTAAATTGATGGGGCTGCTGGCGCAAAGTTTAGGGCAGATCACTGCTAGCTCCTAACATGCCTTTGTTGCTGACCCCCCTCCCCCAAATTGTAAAAAGGTATTCAGCTTACATTGTGCAGTGCACAACCTGCACAACCATCCCCGTGGCCCTGCCTGTGGGCATTCCCAGGGATGTGAGCAGTGTCACTGAGAACAATGTTGCCTCCTCTGGCCTGTATGTGGTGGGCCTGACTCCCAGGGAGTCCAAGGTTGCCCAAAGTGGCATTGGCACCAGGTTTTGCCCAGACAATTCCTTCTTGATGACCACAGATAAAACTGGGCTTCTCCTCACACAGATGGTTCTCACTCCCGACCTCCAAAATTCTCTTTTCATTTCATTTCCTCTGCTCTTCTGATCTTTGAGGGGTCACATCTCTGCCTTTTCAGTTCCTAGTTATGTGGTGAGGTCATTTAACCTTCCTGGGTCTCATTTTCCCCATCTGTGAAATAGGGATAACAGTAACTCCCTATCTGTTATGTTTGCTGGTGGCAGTTACACTTTCTGTGGTTGCTATTATTATTTTATCATTACCTGCCCAGCTGGGCTCAAATGAAAGTAGCAGGGTGTGTGAGTCAAGAACTTGGGTTCTGGAGTTTGCCAGCTCTGGGTTCGAATTCCAGCCTTCCCTTTACCCATTCTATAAAATGAGAGCTCTAGGTCTGGGGCCTGGCTTGTGCCCAGTGACTAACAAAGGCTCCTTTTATTGAGCACTTAATGTGTACCAAAAACTGCTGAGCACCTGACAATGCACAGTGTGATGCTATATAAATAGCAGCTGCTATTTTCATGCCAGCTGGGCCCAGTGACTGCCTTTCTGAGCCTCAGTTTTCCCTTCTGCAAAAAGGCGATAACAGCAATGCCTGGCACCATGAGTATCAGAATTCTTCATTGCTACCAACCAGCAATGATGTCCAGCCAGCTCACGGGGATGGACATCAAGCCCCAGGACCCTGTGTAGGTTATTCTCCATCTGTCCCACTCTTTCAGTTCTAGAGTGACAGTACAGTGCCCTCGAGCCTGGGGTGGGGGCCGCACCATTCCTTGGAGGTCCCTTGACACTGCCCACTGCCTATCCACAGGCTCTCGGTGGAGTTTGCCATCTGTTTCCTGAAACCCGGTGCCTCACCCCCTCCCACCTCCTCTGCCATAGAATCCACTTGACTAGCACAGTCTGCGTGGGGAGGAGGCGCCTTCTCCCTCGTATGGAGCATCTGGGGCAAACACTCTGACCCTGTCCCCATCCCCGCATGCCCAGCACGGTCCTGATCTGCCACAAGCAGGCGGTAACTTTTCCAGAGAAACCTTCTCCCACCAACTGCACCTTGGTAAGCTCCTGGGCGTTGGCCAAATTATCCACCGCGATGGCCAAGAACACGTTCAGGAGGGTGTCTTTGGACGCCAGAGTTAGGGAAAGCAATGTCACTGGGACCTGAGTATGTGATCCCCTCCCTCATGCCCCGATCTGGGCATGTCCGAGGCCCAGGTATGTCCCCACGTCCCGCCACGGAGGATACAGTTCCCGAAGAGTGTCAACACGATGAAGTAGATGGAGAACACCATGCCGCCCTGCACGCCGCCCTGAGATTTGATGCCGTCGTACATGACCTCGTTCCAGTCCTCGCCCGTCAGGATCTGAAAGGGAGGGAGGAACACACAGCCAACCCCCTCTCAGCCATGGGCCCTGGAAGACGCAGCTGTGGGGCCCAAACCTGCCTGTCCCTGCAGTGAGGGGCTCTCAGCCCAGCTTCTAGGGAAAGGGGGCCCTGGGGAAGTCATGAACCTCTGTAACTGTTTCCCTGATATAAATGGGGATCTGATAGGAATTGAGTCGTGCCCCCTAAATAAATACATTGACGCTCTAAGCCTTCATGCAATGCTATTTGGAAATGGTAGGTAATTAAGGTTAGATGAGTTCATGAGGGTGGGGCCCTAGGTGATGAGATTAGTGCCTTTGTAAGAAGAGACACAACAGAGCTTGGGCATTCTCTCTCTGGCTCTCCTCCCCCATGTAAGGACCTGTCGAGAAGGCCTGCTTGCTGGCCAGGAAGAGTCCTCACCAGGAACCACCCCTGTGGGCACCCTGACCTGACTTCCAGACTCCAGAACTGTGAGAAATAAATTGCTGTTGTTTAAGTAACATCTTCACTGGTCCTCTGGGCTGCTGTGCCTGGGGCAGGGCAGGTGCTCGTGACCAGAGAAGGCCCTGCCAGCAGGTGCTGGCAAACAGAAATTGGGCTGATGCTCACGGAAAGACTGAGAGGACACATGTGTGGTATCCACACACTCATTAAAAAAATTTCACTCTCCTCCTTCATAGTAGTTCCACGAGGATCAAGTAAATGTGAAAGAACTCCCGACATGCTGATGTGTTAACCCAGGGTTTCTTGGCCTCGGCACTGCTGACATTTGGGGCGGGGCATCCTGCGTACTGTGGAATGTTGAGCAACAGCCCTGGCTTCCTCCCACTAGATGCCAGGAGCACCCACCTCCATGTTTGGGGTTACAACCCAAAGTGTTTCCAGACACTTTCAAGTGGCCTTGGGGGGCAGAATTGCTCTTGGGCCAGAACCTCTGTGCTGAGGATCTGTGGGTGGTGGTTACTACTATTGAATCATTTATGTGAGGGCTCAGAACTTTGCTTCATGGATGGTCCTCTTTCCAACCCCCATCTTGGGATCTTATTTAGAACCCCCCCCCCCCCCAGGAGAAGGCGGGAGTGAAGTCCCATTTTCCATACACTGTCCTCCAAAGAGACAGAACCCACTAGAAAGGCTCTCCCAGCTGGGCCAGTCCCAATCCTCAGGTCATGTGCCCACATGGGTGCAGAACCTGGTTTGGAGACACTGCCCAGGGTGAGTATCTTTGTTCTGGAACACAGGAGTGGGATGTCTTGGAGAGGATGTGTAGCAGCTGTGTCTTTTATTTTTTGTATTCTGCTGCTTTGATACCTCAGCCACCTTCTCTCTTTTGTTTAATTTTTATTTATTTATTTTTATTAAATTTACTGGGGTGGCAATGAAACATATCTTGAATACCTGTTACTTTTTTTTTAATCCTCACCTAAGGATATTTTTCCCACTGATATGAAATAGATACATCGATTGGTTGCCTCCTTGACCGGAATGGAACCCACGACCCTTCAGTCCGCAGGCCGACGCTCTAACCATTGAGCAAACCCGCCAGGGCGCTCAGCCACCTTCTCTATCAGGCTCTCACACTCAAGGCCAGCATTCTTTCCCCAAATCACCCCAGGGCCAGGTACCAGACAACTCAGGAAAGCATCTACACCCCAGAACCCGCTGAAACTATCCAAATTAGCCAATCCTCACCCTGCTCACCCTGCCTCCTCTACTCCTTCCTATGGAAACCCCATAAAGGCTCCTGCCCATGTTTCCCATCCCCCTGCCTCTGGACTCTGGTGCTTTCTTGTGTGGCCCTGTACAGCGTGGGGCTGGGTGAAGGTCGTACCTGAAACACTGTCATTATTGCTGCTGGAAAAGTGTCAAAGTTGGTAGGAGGAGTCCCTTCATCGAAATTAAACCTGTGGGGAGAAGGCAAACATTTCCCGTTGGCCCTGCCCCAGGCACTGTGAGGCATGGTTCAGCATCTTGTTTCCAGGGCAACATCTCCAGCATCTCTGTCCCCCAGAGGACACCTGAGTGGTACCCTGGGCCCTGCCTGTCTGGGTGAGTGCACAGGGCATCCAGGCCACAAGGGCAGTCGGCATGATGAAGGTGGGCCTGAGTCTCTGGAGGCTCTGAGCTTGGCGTGTGGGGGCTGAAGGGGTGCCTGGGCCAGACCCCAGGGAAGCAGACGTCGGAGAAGCTGCTGAGCACTTACTGGCCGCCAAAGAGCTGCATTCCTAAAAGTGCAAAGACGACGATGAACAGGAAAAGGAGGAACAACAGGCTGATGATGGATTTCATGGAGTTGAGAAGAGAGACGACCAGATTCCTGAGAGACGCCCAGTACCTGCCAACAGAGGCCGGGGGTGGGGGCGGGGGGTGAGGCTGGGACTGGGTGGCGGCAGCTGAGCCCACCTTCTCAACATGCTGGAGGTGCCCCACCCCCCTGGCCCCCATGCCCGTCCTCCCCACCCCCAAAGACTTACTTTGTGACTTTGAAAATACGCAATAACCTGAGGGCTCGTAACACACTGATTCCAAAGGATGTGCCGGGTTTTATGACGGCCCAGATGACCTCAAAGATGCTCCCGATGATAACCTAGAACACAGGATCTGCTCTCGTGTCCACAGTCCTTGCAAACACACCCTAGCCTGAATCTTGCAGGAACCCAACCCGACTCCCACCCTCAAATGCAAGCAGGGTGTGGGTCTCAGGCCTCTCTCATCCCTTCTCTATTTTTATTAAGAGCTGATGAGAGCAAAGAATTCCTGAGACACATCATTACAAAGTGAGTGCCCATGCAGCTACCACCCACGTGAGAAACAGGACATGTTGGCACCCTAGGAGCCTCTAGGGACCCCTTAAGACATAACCACTGTCCTGAATTTTGTAATAACTATTTCCTTGATTTAAAAAAGATAGAGGTGAAACTCACATAACATAAAATTAACCATTTTAAGTGCACAATTCAGTGGCAACATTCATGTGTAATATTGTACAATCATCATCTCTATCTAGTTCCAGAACATTTCTGTCATCCCCAAAGGAGACCTTGTCCCCATGAGCAGTCGCTCTCCATGCCCCCTCCCCCAGCCCCTGGCAACCACTGATCTGCTTTCTGTCTCTATGGATTTGCCTCTTCTGGACATTTCATAGAAATGGAGTTACGCAAATATGTGACCTCTGTACCCAGCTTCTTTCACTTACCATAATATTTTTGAGGTCTCTGTCTTTTTAAAGTATCTGAGTATCATCCCTAACCAATGCAGCTTAGTTCCGTCCATGTGAACTTTGATGAGCAGAACGGCACACCCCGTATGGTCTGCTTTGGTCACTGCCTGCCTCTTTCTGTGCAATATTGTACAGTCCATGGGCACAGCTGTGGAGGGTGGCTTTTCGTTGCTGCGGAGAATTCCACTGCATGGCCACGCCACCACTGACCCATTCTACTGCAAAGGGGTATCTGGATCATTTGGTGTGGGACTATTATAGGCAGGGCCGCTCAGAATAGGCTTGTATGTGTTTCCTGGGCATCTGTGCGGGTTTCTCTAGCGCCAATCCCCAGTGGTGGCATGGCCAGGTCCCCCCACTTTCCAAAGAAGGTCCATACATTGCCCCTCCCACTGGCAGCGGCGGACAGTCTGGGAGCCTATACCCAGTGTTTGAGATGGTCCTCTCATTCCTGCTGCAGTTAGCTGAGCCTCTCATACCCAGGGGCGGTGCTCTCCCTTTCCAGTGTCCCTGAGTGTCAGCCATGCTGGAGAAATGAATTCCTTAGAAACCAGGGCACTTACCCCACAGTCAAAGCAGTTGAAGGAAGAGTGGAAATAAGGCCGTGTCCCAAGCCCGTACATTTTTATAAACATTTCGGACATAAAGAGTCCTAAGAAAATGAATTCTGCATAGTCTACAGGGGAGAGGGAGGAAACAGAGAGAAGGTTAGTTTTGTTGAGGGGGAAGGGTTTACAAAGTCAGATGGCTCTGACTTTCCTGTTAATCCCAATCCTGTCCCTTGCCTGGCCTGGCGTAAAGGGAGAGAGGACAGTCTTTAGTGTCCTTGGCCAAAGATTATTCAAGGCTACCTTTCCACAAAACTCAGTTTCACCTCTGTTAATGGGAAGGAGTGACAATTGTCCCCCACCCTCCAACCAACCTACCCAGGCCAATCTTAAAAAGAGTGAGATAAACTTCAGCGGGTCTTTATCTTTCAGGTGTTGCTTTGGTTCGATGAGAAGGGTTGGATGTAGATCATTGCCAAGACCTTAGGTTTTGTGTTGAGTGGTGAGTTCCTGGGAGCTTACTACATTTTAAACACTAATGAGCAAACCAACAAATGAAATAACTAACTGGCTAACTAACAATAACTTACTAACTGGCTAACTAACAAAATAACGATGGCCCCCCTATGATGCCAGCGTATCACAATCTAAGAATTATGATTAATTTACTTCTTTCTTTGTTAATCTTCATGCGAGGGTATTTTTTCCATTGATTTTTAGAGAGAGAGGGAGATATCGATGTGAGAGAGACAACTGATAGGCTGCCTCCTGCATGCACTCCAACAGGGCTGGGGATCGAACCTGCAACCCAGGTATGTGCCCTTGACTGGGAATCAAACCCATGACCCTCTAGTGCGGGCCGATGCTCTAAACACTGAGCCACACCAGCCAGGGCTGATTAATCTACTTTTATATGCCTGAGCTCCAAGGGAAAGTGGAAATCATAACAGTGTCCTATTTGTAAGTCTCTTATGTTAAGAGATTTAGTTGGAGCATCACAGGGAATCAATCTAAGGCACAGTTTTTCTCCCAATTTGGAAAACCTCTCTGATGTCCCCTGGAACTCCTATCTTGCTGATGTCTAAAAGTCTTGAGCAAGATAAAGCCTTTTTGTTGTGTGAGAAAGCATAACAGTGCAAATGCTTCTGGGAGAGAAAACATGGGTATTTTTTTGCACTGGCAAAGAAATGTCTAATATTAGGTCTTTTTCTGAGAGGGCTTCTTAGCGGGGCAAGAAGGGCATGGGTACTCACCTAATGGACGGAAGGGAAAGGTAACGAGGGCTTCTGAGGGGAAGAGAGCAGACAGAAAGGGAAGACAGAGGACTCACACTTCCAAGAATTTCAATTTGGGTCACATAGCTAATTCCGTTTGAAGGTCAAGGGTGTTTGCTATATCATTCTTTTAAGAGATGATCTGAGCTGATTCAAGGTCCTGTGCACTCATTCCTGTCAAAACATTCCCTTAGTTTCCGGGACTTCGGGGAGCTCCCAGTGTCTGAGGGAAACTCTAGGGTCTCCAGGACCTCCAGGACCAAGATATCAGTGAAGGAAGTCTGTCCATAGCATCTGGTGCATTCCTAGAACCACCAGAAGCAACTCTGGGAGGGCTTAAGTTTCCAAGAAGCTTGTTCCCCAGTTCCCATGGAAACATGATAGTCATTGATGCACAGGACCATGGCATTGGTGGGTCTGGAAGAAACTTCTGGGCCATTGAATCTAATTTCCACCAAGTACAGATGAGGAATTTGAGACTGAGAGAAACTACTACATCGATTTTAAGACACACATTTTTGTTCACATTTTGACATTTCTGAAATTGGGGTGTATCTTAAAATCGGCATGTCCTAGTTTAAACAGCAGCATTGTTTCCTTTCTTAGTGGAACATAAAATAAAAGAGTGTTTTCTAATTGAAGATGTCTTCAATTAATGGATATGTTAATGGCTTGTCCAAGGTCAGAGAGCAAGTTAGAGGCAGGCATTGACACCCAGGCCACCTGTCTGCCATCTTGGAGTCTGAGTTCAAATCTTGACTTCACCATGAACTAGCTGTGTGACCCTGGGAAAACTACTTAACTTCTCTGTGTCTCAGTTTTCTCAGCTGGGGATAATTTAAGAACCTTTATAGACACAAAGGCCCAGGGCAGAAAGTTCCAACCCTCTCTTCCTGAACCAGGACAGACAGATCAAGGTGATTAGTGGGGAGAATATGGGAGATTAAAAATAGACTATCAGAGGAGGTTAAGACTAGAAGTAGAGTCCTCATTTGTAAGAGACTCCAGGGGGATTACAGTAATTACTAAGGTTGGAACTAGGTCAGGGCTCTTGGAAGGAGAACTGGACCCTAGGGTGTGTCCTGGGAAGGTCAGCCAATGTGAATGGAAACAATGAGGGTTACAAGGAGACAGTGACCTGGACCAGGCTCCCAGGCCTCTCTAGGCTGAAGATTCGACTGTCTCCAGTAGCTGTCTAGGACAATTCTGAACAATGTCAGAAGGGCAGAGAATCCACAGACCTAAGTCAGATAAGCCAGTAGATGCAGGAACAGGACAGCCATCAGGCAAAATGCTTTTGGTAAGCTCTCACTCAGGGGCTACAAGCCAGAGCCAGGGCATCCACTTGCCTACCTCACTACCCAGCCATGACTCTTGTTGATTCCTCAAAGCTCTTTACTTTTAAAAATCTTGGTCAAAGGTCTCCCTACATTTCACTGCTTCTCCTCAACCCCACCTGGCCACTTTTGATATTATTTCATGCTAATTCTTAGAATATGGGAATAAGCCCAGAAGGGGAAAGCCTTAGGGGTCCTGGGACCCACTGAGGGAGCAAGATGCTCTCACATTTGTTGGAGGGGATCTTCTAAGGAATGAATTTCAAACACAAGGAAGTCAAACAGAGCAGGAGAGGAAAGGGGAAAAAAGCAGGTTTGATAGAAGAGGGGAGAAGCAAAAGTCAGAAATAAGTGGAGAAAATGGGGCTACTTTTTGTCCCTAAGGCACCCCCATCTCTGAATCACAAATTATTTATTTCAACATTCCCAGAGATGCACCTAGAAATTTCATGTATGTTTTTATCTCTATCTGGCTTTCTTTCGGTCTCTGCCTCTCTCTATTTCCCTTCTAATGCCTTCTGCATCATCACCCCTATGTCTCTCTCTTAGAAAGGGAACACAGAAGTGTTTGGTGGCCTGAATTCCAGCTTCCAGCTCTCAGGCCCAAAGAAGCTGGGGCCTGTCATTGTGGAAGCAGCAACATCAGCATCAATCCCAGTTATAGACATGGCCAAATGAAAAGGCAGATTCAACAAGGACCAAAGAAGGGACACATACTACCAGAGAAAAACTGGAAAAAAGGCGCGAGGAAGGGATCAGAGAGCTGGTGGGGGCAGGGCTGGGTGGTACTCACAGAGGAAGTCGGAGAGCCACTCGGGCTGGTTGTAGTGAACGATAGCAACACACAGCGTGTTGAGGGCTACCAGACTGAGCACAGTCCAGTAGAAGGCCTGAGTTTTGACCATGCGGCGGATGTAGAAACGCACCCTCCTCTCCTTTTTGTGAAAAAAAGTCGAGTTCTCCAACTTGGCACTTTTAATGCTGGCTCGGGCAAAGGGAGACCCTGCCAGGGAAAGGATGAAGAATGTCAGGGTGTTCCTGTGGAGGAAATGAACCAACGCGCGGCCCAGGCATGATTGTGGCCAGGGAATCCATTAGCCTCCCGAGCAAGCCCTCTGGCCCAAGGGAACCATCATGACCCAAGGGCTTAGCTTTCCAGAGATGAAGCTTAAAAGGAGATGTCCCTGCAAATAATGGTATTGGAAATACCCAATGTGTCAATGGAGAGGCTGACGGCTCTCATTGCCAGAGCCAACCTTCTGTGTCTCCCCATCTTGGCGACATCTGATGACTCTGGGGGTCATGCTGTGGGGCAGGATGAGGCAGGAGCCTCTGCTCAGGATCCTCCAGTGCAGGAGTAGAAAAAAGAGCAACATGGAGCATGCTTGGAAAGCCTCCAGGAAGAGGCACGAATAGGACCCTAGTTTTCCATGGACACTTCACTTTAGAAATGATCACTGAGTAATGAATCAGCTCTGCTCTCTGCTTGCACATGTTTTTGTTCTTAAGCATTTAGGAAGCACCTACTATGTGCCAGGCTGTGCTCCAGTGCTCAGAATACTCTAGTTAGCAGACAGAGTTTTACCTTTCTGGGACTGATGCTCCAGTGGGGGAGACAGATAGCAAACATAATATAATAAAATAGCTAATAGAGTAATAGAAGGTGAAAAGTCCTTTGGAAAAAATAAAAAGTAGAGCAGAATAAGGGGACTGGGAGCTTCAGAAGGGACCACAGAGCAGGCTTCAGTATTAAATCAAGTGGTCAAGGTAAAGGTATTAATCTAAGTCACCTTAGTATCTTAGGCTGAGTAAACAGCAAGACAGGAATGTATGGGCCTGACATATTTGGGAAACAGCATAAGGAGGCGAGTATGGCCAGGGTGGAGTGGCTGAGAAGAGAAAGAGGTGGTGAGGACAGGTAGGTAGGTGACAAGGCAGGTTGTGAAGGGCCTTGTGTGCTGAGGGAGTAACTTTGGTTTTGTTCTGAGGTTCTGCCCTGACCCAGGCACTCACAGGCGCCCTCCCGCTGCTGTGAGAGGAACAGACTGTAGAGGGCATGGGCAGGAGTTGTGGGACCAGGGAGGAGGCTTCTGCACTAGTCCAGGCAAATGATGATGGGGGCTGGACTCTGTCATGGCTAAGAAGAATGAAGAGTAGGCAGATTTGGGATATATTATTTCAGGTAAATGTCAACATTTGCTGATGGATCAGTGTGGGTGTGAGAGAGAGGGAGGAGCCCAGGTTACCTTGAGTGCCAAAAGGGATAGAGCTACCATCCACTGAGGGGCAGGTTTGGTGGGAGGGTCAGAGGTCAGTTTTGGATGTTTATTTTATCTTTTAAAATACCGCTTGAAAACCTTCAATTGCACCCACCCATTTGTTTATTTACTGTTCTTCATTGGTTCATTCATTATTTCATTTAGTCATCAGTTTTTTCATTCATTAGTGCACTCATTTATTCATTCCTTAGTTCATTAATCAGTACATTTATTTATTCATTTATTAGTGTGCACCTCTGCTCATTCATTCATCCATCTGTTCATTTGTTCATCATTCATTCATTCATCTATCCGTCCATTATTCATTTGTTCATCCACACACTCCTTCATTCCTTCATTTGTCCATTCACCTGTCCATCCATCTAGCATGTTCATCAATCCCATCCCACAGCCAGGCATGCCCCAGGCAAACATCTTGTAGGGCTCCGCTTTCTATTAGCAAAATTCTAAACAGAGGTTGCGAGTTGGCACTCCAGGGACCATACTGGTTTATCCTGAGTTTGTAAAAGTTGAAATTATTGGTCCACATTTAAAACCTCGGAGATTCTCCCATAAAAGTATAGATTTCAGCTTCTCATGACAGAAAATAGCTGACCTTTATTGGACATTTAGTAGGCACCAGGCATGGGGTGGGGGAGGGGAACTACACATTTGACATGAACCTGCTTGCTCCTCATTGCAACTGTAGGAAGTAGGGACTAACATTAGCCCATTTTACAGCCAAAGAAACAGAGGCTGAGAGGGGTCTGGTGATTGTTAAGAAGTACTGAGTCAGTTCAGAGCCCGTGTTCTAGGCACTCACTCCTGGAACATATGACCATGGGGAGGGGCCACATTCCCACCTGGCAGCAACTGGTCAGGGCCAGGGCTGACCTCTCCCCTCATGTCCATTATTTGTTTGACTTCATAGGACTTGAGAACCCAGGGAAGCTCCACATGGCTCTTCCCAGTTGGGGTATTTCTGGACCCACAGGTATCCATCCACAGGGCATGGCAAAGGGAAATGAGATTCCTAAAGGTCTCAGGGGTCAGGGAGGGATATTCACAGGGAGAGAGTGATCTTACAGTGAGCAGGGCCTTCCTGACCTCCACTCCTGTTGGAGTCATACTGAAAACCTGGCTCCAGCTCTCTCTCTCTCTCAACTTCTCTCTCTGGAGCACACGCAAGCCTTTCTCCCTTTCCTTCCCCCAGGCAGGTTTTCTTTGCCTTTCTTTCTCCTAAGCTCAAAAGGCCCATCGTTTGCCTCTGTAACTTGTTTCCTGAGTCCATTTCTTCTACAGCTCACTTCTTCTACCTCTGTGACTCTCTAAATATACTTTTGCTTGTGATTTGAAAAAACACACAAAAAACCCTGTCCCCATCACCAAGGTGAGTGACCTTGGGCGAGTCACCCTGCATCCTGGGACTCTAGTGCCTCCATCTGTAAATCAGGCACAACCACACTTCCCACCTCACAGGGCTGTTGGGAGGAATCAGTGGGTTAATACACCCTAGCATGATGTTGGCATAAAATGGTTATTAGGCCTAAAGTCTCCTACTGAACCCCAAGAGCTGAAATCAAGACAGTCCACATGCCAATTCATGGAGGAAGTCTTTCCTGATCACCAGGCCTGGAGATATATCCCACAACAGGCATACCACTCATCAGGAAGGGAGAGGGAAGTGACTATGAACTGAATACCTACTATGTGCCAGGTCCCCATACTAGCTGTGCTCTGTCACCTATATTTATTCCATTTTATATTCACTTTGACCCATGCTCTGTTTTTCTATACATTCTTTTCTCTACTTTTTCTCTGTGGTCTGAAACTATAATTGTAAGAAATCCTTAGTTTTTAAAAATAATTTTAATAAGATATTTTATGAAACCCAATATTTCCAAAATATTATCATTTCAATATGGAATCAACATAGAAATATATTAAAGAGAGATTTTACACTTTTTCTTTTGGGTGTTAAGTTTTCCAAATCTGGTATGTTATTCTGAAACACATCTCAGTTCAGACAAGTCACATTCGAAGGGTCAAGAGCCAGAGGAGGCTAGTACCAGTCTGGAAAGTTCCATGGTGAGGGCAGCAGGATGTCACTATCAAGGCTTAATCGGGGGATTTGGGGCAATTTAGATGCCCTTAAAATTCTCTGTAAACGGAAATAGGTGCTGCCTAAGTTGTGGGTTGAACTGTGTTCCTCAAAGAGATGTGTTGAAGTCTTAACCCCTGGGACCTGTCAATGTGACCTTATTTGGAAATAAGGTCTTTGCAGATTAAGGTCAGACTCGATTAGAGTGGGCTCTAAATCTAATGACTAGTGTCCTTATAAGAGAAGAAGAGACACAGAGACTCACAGGGAAAGACCATGTACCAAAAGAGGCAGAGATTGGAGTGACATATGTACAAACCAAAGATTGCCAAGAATTGCTGACAACACCAGAAGCTAAGAGAAAAGCATGGGACAGATTCTCCCCTGGAGCCTTCAGAGCCAGCACAGCCCTGCCAACACCTTGACTTCAGTTTGGACTTCAGCCTCCAGAACTGTGAGAGAATAAATTTCTGTTGTTTTAAGCTTCTCAGTTTATGGTACGTGGTGCCCGCAGCCCCAGGAAACGAATTCAGCCCACATGGAACTTATATCATTAAAGTCGGATTTTTCTAGAGAGATGTTGCTGTGATGGCAGCTTCTACTCAGCTCAACTTTTCCTATAAATGACTCAAGCTCTGTAAATTCATCAACTGTAAATGAGGCCACTTTACAATGTGTTTATCAATGTGTTTACCAGCAAAGAAACAGGATTTTTGGTGGGTTTGCTGGTTAGCAAACGTGGTCCCAGGAGACCAAGTCACTGGCCCTTTTGAATCCATTTAGAAAGCTGAAGGTCACCTGCTTTCTTAATAGGTGCCGCAGGACACCATCAGGTTTTATTCAGTCTGACAGCTTCGTGTTTCAGTTTCTCCGTGTCCTTTTAGACACGTTTATCAAATGCCAGCCTGAAAGCTGGGTTCTCCAAGTAGCGAGTTTCGTATGTTGGCACGCGTTCGAGAGCAGGGTCCCCCACAGACAAACCCTCTGTGACTGTCTCCAGTGGGTTCCTGGATCGCCCCCTGCTGTGAGCTGACCTGTGTCCCACCAAACCATGTGTTGAAGTCCTAACCCCCAGGACCTCACGATGTGATGTATTTGTAGGCGAGGCCTTTAAAGAGGCAATTGAATTAAAATGAGGTCATAAGGTTGGGCTCTAATCCAGTGTGACTGGTGTCCCTATACTATGGGAAGAGATTAGGACACAGGCACACAGAGGGAAGATGATGTAAAGACACGGGGAGAAAAGGACCATCCTTACGCCAAGAAGAAACCAACCCTGCTGATGCCTTGGTCTCAAACCTCCAGCTTCCAAAACGGTGAGAAAATAAGTTTCTGTTGTTTAAACCACCCAGCCTGTGTTTTTTTTTCTTATGGCAGCCCTAGAGAACTAATAAAATCTCCCCATTCCATGTAAAGCCGAGTGTAGAAATGCCTCCTTCAGAAGCTTTCTTTGCTTTTCCACCAAACAGATTCCTCCCGGCCCTGTAGAGCCATGAGATTCCTTATAATTAATTAGTCCCCATTGCTTTTATGTAACTTTAAACTTACCTAAATACTTTTCTGATTTCAAAAGTAACACATGCCACTAATTCATACATTCCAGAAAAATATCACATAAAACATGAGAATCCCTCACAATCCTCCAATTTCCACATCTTTTAAGTACATCTGACTCTTGTGGACAAGAAGGGCACTGTAGTAAATCTAACCAAAAGCAACCTCATGGGGGATCTGATCATAAATTCCCACCAGGGCAGATCATAGAAGGTAGTCATACCCCAGGCATATAGTTTTAGTAAAAGGTTTATCTTGTCTTAAGCAAGCCTTGTCCATTGTTTCTGTGCATCTAGGTTAACAGACCTTTGAAATACATCTTTCTCAGATCCCTAAGAGGCATAACCACCCTCATAATCTTGTTAACTATCCTGGAATCCAATCCCCACCTTGTTTTCTATCACTTTCATGTAATCTTCCTTAATTTCCCTCCTGAATCTCAGATGTATAAAAGAAGCTGCAAACTGCCATTCTCCAGAGCATTTGAGGTCTTGCTTCATGGCAATGTCATCAATTTGTCTCTAATAAACTCTTATAAAATTCTCTAGCTTTGGACATTTCTTACATCAATACACTCCTTAATATTGTCTTAAAATGGCATTGTACATTTTACATAATGTCATGTAACTTGCTTTTTACACTGGTAAATATATTTCAAACATCTTTCCATGCCAGTAGAAAGAACTCCATTCTTTTCCCTGGCTGCATAGTATTCCTCTGTATGTAGATACTATAACATCTTTAACTATCTTCCCAATTTTGGCCACATGCGTTGTTTCTGGTTTTTACTTTTTTGAACACCAGAAACAATGCCGTGGAGAAGAAGCTGTACATAGGTCCTTTGCATACGTGGAGAAATGTTTTGAAGTGGAAATGCTAGATCAAAGAACATAAACATCTAGAATTAATTAATTTCAAATTATTTAAATAATGCCAAACCATACACTGCAAATTATACTCCTGCCAATGGCATACAACAATGTCCATCTGCTCACATCCTTGCTGACATCAGGTAGTAGCATTTTTCATCTGTTTTCAAATGACTGATGAAAAAAACCATTTCCCTATTAATTAAAAGCAGGTATCTAGTCTTATTAATAGAGGAGGTCCTGACTTGGGGAACCTCAATTTTTTTTCAGTGCCTGGCATTTAATAAATGAACAAAAAAGGTTATCTATCAAAATATAACAAACAGGTTAAAAAAATGGAGGCAACCTAATTGGGAAAACATACAGAACAGACAGACCTGACTGATCAAATGCAAGGAGCACTGATGGAGCACCATAATCCTTGAACTTGCTGGAAGGAACGAGACAGATGTGGGAATATAACTAGTTCATCATTAAGGGAAAGAGTGTTCTGGCTAGAGATTAAAAATGCAAATGAAAACTTTAAGGTATCATTACAAACCGGCTTCACTGGGAAAGGAAAGGAAACGGGGTGGGGAATCTGTGAATGCATGGGTGCTTGGCAGGTTTAGAAATGGGTTCAGTGTTTCTGAAACTCAGAAGCGCTCTGTGTATAATGAGTTGAAAAGCTGTTAATATCTTTGATCCTGTAATTATCCCCAAGGAAACACGCCCCAAGGGTGGGGGAGTAATTGTACATAAGTGTTCGCGGCGGTGCTCCTCGTAAGGGCAGGCACAGGAAGCGGCCCCGACACCATGCCACAGAGCCACAGCTAAGCGGCTCTAGTGCCGCCACCCTTATGGGTTCGAGACTGCAATGGATTAGAAACATATGCATATATGAAATTCTCTCCTTCCTTTCCTTCTTCACGCCCCCCTCCCTCTCCCATCCTTTCTTCCCCTTGTTCCAGCCACACAGTTCCCCCACCAGCCCAAATGCTTTCTTCCTTCTGAGTCCTGTGTTATCTCCTCTGCCTGGATGCTCTGCCACCACCTCGTTCACCCTTGGAATTTTTAAAACCCATTTCAAAAACTAAGATATTCTCTTTGGAGAAGGTCAAAAGCAACACAGTCTCAATGAAGAGGGGTAAGCAGGAAAAGGGTAAGTGTCCTCTCCCACTTCAAACTCTGCCCTTCGCCATAACCAACGGCAACGGTCTAAGCACAGCCCTCTACATGCTTCTCTCTGCTTTCACTGCCCTGGCAAACTCCTATCCAGCCTTTAGTTCTCAGCTTCAATGTCACCTCCTCCAAGAAGGCTTCCCTGATCACATTTACTCTCCCAAGGCAGGCCAAGCCCAGGGTGTCTCCTCTGCAGTGCCATTATTATGACAGGTTTATTTGTGTAATGATCTGTTTAATATCTATTTCTTGCACTAAATGGCAAGCTCCACGTGGGAGGGATATGGTCTCTGTCTTGTTCACAACTGGGCACCTAACAAGAGCAGCCCCTTAATGAGTCCTAATGAATAATATTATCATCATGAATAATGAATGCATAATAATATTATCATGAATAATGAATGAATAATGTCAGGCAACGTTATTGGGAGCTTATATTTGCCAGGTGCTGTTCTAAACGCTTACTGTGGATCATTTAGTCTCATCCTCCCAGCAATATTAGAAGATAGGCACCGCTATTATTCCCATCATCACATTGTCCTTCAGGACACATAGGTGCAAAGGGGCAGAGTTGAGACCCAAACCCAAGCAACCCGGTGCCCAAGCTCTCAGCTCCCACCTCCCAGGCGATCAGTGGTAAACAGGAGCGACTCACCCACAGAGGCAATATCGGCTAGCTGATCCTCAGCCTCCTCGGGGTTGAGCAGGTCTGTCTTGCTCTTCTTTATGGTGGCTCTCCGCAGAGCTCCAACAATGGAAACATGGCAAGAGAAAAAGACGTGACCCTTTTTGCGATAGCAATGATATCAACCGAGTGTGTCCTCGGGACCAGGAGCTCTGCCAGGGACATTCTAGGTGTCATGGGATTTAACCCTTGTGGCAATCCAGTTTGGTGGAAGTAACAGTATGCCCATTTTACAGATGTGCAGACTGGGGCTCAGGGAGGCCACATCACTTTGCTCAAGGGGTAAAGGGTGAGAATCAAGTCTGGTTCAGTCTAAGACTGGGATCTCAGCCACTGTATCCCCTCTGGGAGCCCCAGGACTGGATATATAGTGACTCCTATGAAGACAGTCCACCCCTTGACTTTAGCGTACTTGCTAGGCAGGCTGGGACTGTGGCCACCCTCGCTCAGTATTTAGTCTCTACTCCCCCAAGAGCTCTCCAGGGCACAATGAGTTGAGGCATTAATTTCCAATGAAGTGACTCAGACACCCCCAAGGGTAATCTCTTCCCTTTCTCACAAATAGTAAAATGCAGTTTGTAACCTACGGGATGGAGTCCCAGCTCCTTTACTTCCTTCTTACTCCTGGTATTTTCAATCAAAACTTGTTCCATTAGCTGAATTTCTAACATACAAGATTAGTGTCCTTAACAGTAAGCTGGATTCTTGGTGAAATTATTATTATTATTATTATTTTAATTTAACAAAAACAGAGTGCTGATCTTGAGCTGGGCACTGTTCTAGGCATTCTATTTGAAGGAATTAATGTAACCCTTATATTATGGTCATGCCCATTGTGCAGATGAGAAAAAAGGAGGCACAAAGCAGAAGTTGGGCTCATGGTTAAGGCAGAAAGGGTGGGCGAGAAGATGCAAACTCTGCCGAGATCCTGAAATCCCACAAGGAAGGAGATTTCTGCCATTCCTCGTATCTTCCTGACCCTGACTCAGTCTCCTGTTTGTTCCTGACATTACTTGGACCCTGGACATCCATTCCCTGGAGGCCCCTTAGGACTAAGTAGCCTATTCCCCCATCTCCCTGGGACCCACCCAGAGCCAGGTTCAGGACAGTTACCATCAAAGGGATGCCTCTGCTCCCCGTCAGTTTCATCCTCGGCGAGGATCACCTCTTCTGAGGAGGAAGAGCACATAGTTAAGCTCTAGTGTCCGGAGGACTCTCCTGGGGATGGGTTCCCTTGGACCAGAAAGGAGAAGGGTCTGCCCGACCACCTCCCTTTGCTGATGGCAACAGTTCAATCAGCCAGAGATGTGCTGCTCAGTTACTTCTGACTCACAGCCTCACTTCAGCAGAAATAGTAATAGCCAAATGATCCCCACTTCCCTCAAAATAAAAACCAACCTTACCATAGTTTATAGGGCTTTGCCTGACCCAGCCCTGTCACCTCCCTGCTTTCCTCTCCTGCCACTCTCCCTTTCACACTGGCTTCCTTGTTATGACTCAACTCTGCTCAAAGCTCAGGGCCTTTGCACTTGCTGTTCCCTCTGCCTGGAACACCCCTCCTCTCGACATCCACATGCTTCCTTCTCACTTCCTTTAGGTCTCTGCTCAGATGTCACCTCCTCAGAGAGACCCTCTCTGGTAACCCCGCCTCCTCTGACCATTTTCTGCTTCCTACCCTGCTGTAGTTTTCTTCTTAGCATATGGCCCAACATTATATGTTTTTGTTTATTTTCTGTCTCCCTCACTGAATATAGGAGCTCTGTGGGCAGGGATTTGGTCTGTTTTGTTCACTGCAATATCCTTAATGCTTAGACTAGTGCCTGGCACACAGTGGGTGCCACTAAGTGTTTTTTGAATGGCTGAGCCAATAAACATGTGCTCACTGTGTGTCAGGCACTGCTCCTCCTAAGTGACTTAGCCTGGATTATGTCACTGAATTCCCAATCAGCCTGATGAGGTGGGTAGTATCATTATCTTTGTTTAATAGCTGAGGAAATTGAGGTACAGGGAGGTGGCAGAGCTGGGATGTAAACCAAAGTCTGGCTGTAGAGCTTGCAACCATTATGTGATGTCCTGCCCTGGCTTTTCCAGGAAGTTTTACTATCTTATTCTGGATTCTTGTTACTAAAAGTTGGGACTACCAGTTCAGCTCTCTTTCTCCTCCCATCACAACCCTTCCCTCGTCCAACTCCAAACTGCACGTCCAACTCTGTGCTCTGGGGCCTGGGCGCCAACGCTTGGGCCCCAGGATGAAAGGGCCTCACCTGCTTTCGAGATCCACTCCATGTACCCATTGAGCTCTCGTTCAATCTGTTGCTGCCTCCTCAGCTTCAGAAAAGCCCGCCGGTTCTCCACCCGCTCCCTCTCTTTGGCAAACTCCCTGCAGAGGCACAAAAAGCACAAAAAAGCCAGGGTTGGCTGTTTTAGAAATTTTAGGGAGCGTGTGCACATGTGTGTGTATTGGGGGGTTCAGAAGTTTCTGGAGGGCAGAGGATTTCGAAAAGTGGAATCAGGTCTTCTGGGGAAAACCAGGATATTCTAGGAGTGGGTACCTGCCAGAATCCCACATTTCCCAGCAATTGCGCCCAGCTGGAGAAAAAAGCAAAACCATAAACCATGCCATGCCAGCCACTGCCGGCTGCGCACTCCATTCTCATTCTCTGTGCTCCTGGCTAAGGAATATTTTCAGCTCTGTTTTAAGTTAGGCCAATGAGACCTGAGCTGATGGTTTCTCCAGCAACCTCGCTTCCCAGATATAGGCCCCATTCCTTCCTGTTTCCCTCCTTCATCTTCCTGTTTGGAACTTGGGATGAACATCTTGTGAGTGTAAGGCAGCCATAAAATTGAAAGTCTCTGATAAAGATGTCAGAGTAGAAACCCAGAAGGAACTGGAGCCACCAAGCCAGTCCCTGGACTTCTTATTGGTAAGAAAAAGGAAACTCATTTATGATTAAGCCAAAAAAAATCAATCCTGGGGCTAGGAAACAATATGTATCATGAAAATGCATGTTTGGCTGTAGGCTATAATTTTATATTTGGAAAACAGAGGAAGGAGAAACCCAACCTATTGGTTTTTTTAAATGTAAATCACAGAAAGTAAAGTTCTATAGAATTTTCTTGTGTGGTGGGTTGTGGGTCTGAAAAATTTGGGAAAACCTTCTGAATGGGAGGTCAGCACTGGAAAGAAGCTCCCCTTTCCCTGGGAAGAGGCAGCTCAATGCCAGGGACACGATGTGATGAGTCAAGTCCAGGCTCGATTTCAGGCCCCATGAGTCCCTTTCCTGGGTTCCCCCAGCGATGCACAACCGACCCACCTGTACATGGCCTGCTAAAGCTGTCTGGCTAACCCAAGGCAAGGGAAGAAGATGACAAGGGAGAGTGGGATGGGGGAGCAGCAATGACTTACCCTGACAGCACACCCAGCACGAGGTTCAGCATAAAAAAGGAGCCGATGATGATGAGGGGGATGAAGTACAACCAGTTCCAAGTGTTCCCTGAGGCATCGTTGCTCTGTGGGAGGGAAGGAGGGAAGGCAGGTGAACACTGAGTGGGATCAGGTCTGACCAGGCAGGTGTGGGTAGGGGGAGTCCTGG
Organism: Miniopterus schreibersii; assembly: GCF_964146895.1. Taxonomy (NCBI): domain Eukaryota; kingdom Metazoa; phylum Chordata; class Mammalia; order Chiroptera; family Miniopteridae; genus Miniopterus; species Miniopterus schreibersii. The sequence goes on along the minus strand of NC_138105.1, from coordinate 71,412,492 downwards.
TTCTCTGGCAGCCCAGAGAGGTAAATGGAGCACAGGATCCATCGGCGGGGGGAACCCCAGAGGTACCACCGGAAGGACAAAGCTCCCTCCTAACCGTGTAGTCCACATAGGACCTGGAAACCAGCATGACACTCAGGAGCCTCAAAAAGAAGGAAAAATAAAACTGGTCGAAATGAAGAAATGAACCCCTGGTTGCTTCCTTTGTTCCTGACACAGTCACTCTCCCCTTAGAACAGGTGCACGATGGCAGGGCCTAACAGCCAGTTTAAATCACCAAGTCAGACAGCAGGGTCGTGAGCCTTTTCCTCGAGTGTTCCCCTCCTGTATTTTCTGCTTCCTCAATGTCAACCGCAAAAAATTCCTGGAAGAGCCCAGCTCAATTTTCAAGGAGGGAGGAGTCCACAAATAGAACATTCTTATCTGATATGGAGAAGAGAACACTGTGGCAAGAAGGAAGAAAGAGGAGCAGAAGAAAATCGAGAGAGAGAGAGAGAGAGAGAAATCCAGCACTTACAGAGTACTTACTGTGTAGTAGCTCATTTAATCATTTAATCCTCATGACACCTCTATATTATCATCATGCCCATTTTGCAATTGAGGAAAATGAAGCCCAGAAAGACGAAATAGCCAGCCCAAGGTCACAGAGCTAGACAGTGAATGAGGGATCTGAACCAGGCGGCCAGGCCCCAGAACCTGTGGACTTAACCTCTGTGCTGGGGAAGCCTCAGCTTCAGCAGCCAGAGGAGGGGGAGCCTGCTGGTGGGTCACCAGCTCTGCAGCGTCTGCAGAATGTGGGGCTCCCACAGTGGCTTTAAAAGCTCACCTTCAAAACCACATTCAGTGTTGCTGTTGCCCAGCAGAAAGGCTAACATGAGAAACACTAAGTCGTTAACATCTCTGGCTGCAAATAATTACCACCTGGAGAACCTCCAAGTAATACGGATGGCCAGGCCCCAACCCAGAGAATTTGATAACTAGTCTCTGGTGGGTCCTACATCTACCCTTAAAAAATCAACTTTACTGAGGTATAATTTAAAGTGTACACTTCAGTGCGTTCTGACAAACCTTTACAACATGTAGCCACATATCCATCACCACAAAGCATCCCTCATGCCCCTTGCAGCCAGTCTCCACCTCCAGACCTAGGCGCTGACTACTTTGCTTTCTGTCTGTGTATATTAGTTTTGCTTCCTCTAGAGTTTCATATGAATGGCATCACACTGTGCAAATCCTCGTGCTGGCTGCTTCCACTCAGCATAATGCTTTCAAGTGCGAATCAGTAGCTCGTTCCTATTGCATTGCATGGACGGGCTGCCACCTGCTTATCCAGTCTCATGATGGACATCGGTTGTTTCCACTTTGGGACTGTCATGCATCTCTGTCTAATCTTCTTAAGTATTCTGATGTGCTGCCAGGGCTGAACTGAGAACCACTGATACACAGGGAAGAACTTTCCATAGGGAGAAAATGACTGTTCCCTCTCTTTCCTGGAGTAAATGTCTTTCTGCAGAAGTGTCAATAGGCACTTTATATGTGGAATCCTATTTCAAAGAGCTGCTGTGTAAAGGAGGCAAGCTTATAGAAAGGGCAACATTTCTATAGGGTGCCCAGACCCTCCCCAATCTGTCTTGGGTTCAATTTGGGGAATTGTCAGATTGGGGAGTTTGCTCTTACAGAGAGATGCACCTGTGTATATTCACTCTAGTAGCTGCCTTGTGAGGCTGCTGCCAGCCCAGCAGCACTACATTTCCCTGTGAATAACTAGATGTATATTAAGTTTCTGTAAATTAAAAAAAAGAGAAAGACTGACATTGCCAGGTTGTTACCGAATCACCTCCCAAAATTCAGGTTCATGTACCAGATGTGCTAGGAGGCCAAAATGTAGAGACGCTGGTGCTGGGCAACAGAGAAAGGTTTATTCGATTTAGCCAAAGAGAGAGGACTGGAGAGCAAGACCTCTCAAATTCACCCCCCAAAAGCAAAAGTAGGCAGTTTTTATGCAGCTAGGGGAGGGGAAGTTCCAGGGACCTTAGAGAAGTCTGTGTTTCTTTAGTCATTGATAAGGCTTTTGCATATTAGATTCCTGGGCATCAGCAGCTGGTTGCAACTTGCTCAAAAGCATTTACTCCTTCTGCAAAACAAACTTATAAATTCTCCTTTGGCCCTGGATTGATCTTCTGCTTGACAAAGAAACAGTACATCAGCCACACAAAATTGCATTGTGAGAACAAGGGTGCTGCACTGAAGAACCGAGATTCTGTAAAATATCTCATAATTCTGCGTGAGCGATGTTACCTTTAAAGCAGAAACTAGACATCTTGTGATTATCGCCATTGTTTTAGCTCTCATTGTTTTGTGCTCACCTACTTATATTTTTCTATTTTCTCAGGCAAAGAGTACTTCAAACATTTCTCCTGAAACCTGCTTTATAGGCAGCCCTTCTAAACATGACTAACATGCTTTCGTAGTCTTTGACTACAAGCTATGTGACAACTGAAGCAATCGAAACATTTAGTTAAAGCCTATACCTATATTCTAATCAAGAATTTAATTATTTAATTCTAGCTGCCAAAAATACTAGGGGCATTAAAATTGCAAGGGGCTGGGCTACAAATCCCCCCTTTTTGTTGTAAATCCTTCAATCTTGATAGAAGGGATAGAAGTGTTCACTGGGTCTGCTGTGTGGTATAGTTACCTCGAAGTTTGGTGGGAGAGAGATGATATTTTCTGTCTTATGTAGGAAAAGAGGCACTATAAAGTTTCCTAGAAGCCTTCAGTCCAGTCGTCATAATATCTGTTTTCTTGTCATCTTTGCAAACAGTTCTTCAGGAAAACAAGGTTGCTTAGGCCCAGTCCAAAGGCCATTTGCCACCTTTAACATTCCAAGGGCTGAGGAATACGACCTGCAAGGCACTTCCTCTGGCTTGGCAGCTCCGGCTCCACTTTAAAGTGGCTCCATTCATAGTACTGTTCACATTTTCCGTCTTTTGATTAAGATCTTTTCTTGAAAGCATTGCCGATCAATCATCAGAGAGCAGTGTGATCAGTAATTAAAAGCATCATTGGTCCTCTATTGTCAGGTGGGTCTGTGGCAGACCCGGAACCCTCACAGGCTGCTGGTGGGGGGGTAACACGGTGGGTGAGTTTCCTGTGGCTGCTAACAGAGAACCACAAACTGGGCAGCATAAAACAATAGACATTTATTGCCTCACAGTGCTGGAGGCCAGAAGCCCAAGCTCAAGGTGTTGGCAGGGTTGGTTCCTTCCGGGCGTGAGGGAGAATCTGCCAGGCCTCTCCCCTGGTACCTGGGGGTTTGCTGACAATCGGCGTCCTTTGGCTTGTAGAGGCATCACTGTGATCTCTGCCTTCATTTTCACATGATGTTCTCCCCATGTGCATGTCTGTGTCCCAATTTCCCCATTTTATAAGGACACCAGTTATACTGGATTAGAACTCACCCTAAGGACCTAACATAACTAATTACTTCAGCAATGACCCCATTTTCAAATAAGGTCATATTCTGATGCACTGGGGCATTAGGGCTTCAACATATGAATTTTTTTTGTGGGGGACACAATTCAACTCATAATTCATAGTACAACCATTCTAAAAAATGATTTGGGAATTTCTACTGAAATTAATCCTGTTCACCACCACCTGGAAATTCCACTCCTAGGGGTGTGAACCCGCACATGCCAAAGGCACGAGTGATCCTCAGGTCGCCCTGAACTGGGGACCATCTGAATTATCAACAGGAGAGAGGAGAAGTGGAATATTTGCAGCAACTGCCTGCCACCCATCGCGTGAAACTGCAGAGTTGCCAAGCACAGGAAACCAGACAGAAAAGAGGATATATGTAAGGTTCCTCTTCTGCGAAATATAAAAGTAGGCAAACTAGTTGACAATGCTTGAGGCCCAAATGAGGCACCCTTTGGGGAAGGTATCAGCTGGGGTGGGGGCAGGAAGGGGGCTTCTGAGTCTGAGAAGGTGCTGTTTCCTGGTCTGGACGCTGGTCACACAGGTGGGCCCAGTTTGTGAAAATCCATCAATCTCCTCACTTATTATCTGTGGGGTTTCCTGAATGTTTATTTTACTTCAAGTCTAGCCCAAATGATTCACTTCAATGCTCTGGGTCCAACAACTGATGGAGAAGAAGTTGGCAGAGGGTTGGGTACCATTTTTAAGTAGGAGGTGGGCTTTCGTTGGGGTTTGCTCAGAAGCAAACTGGGAAATATATTTCCAAATGGAAAGACTGGAGCTGCTATGGCCGTTCTGTGATAGCAGAGAATGTGGGGGACACAGCCTCCCCTTCTGTGTCTCATCTATTTGGGCAGTTCAGGGTGGGCTGTGCATGAGTCTGGGTGCAGGGAGGAGGAAGGGGTTGGAAAACTTGCTCACTTTTCAAAATCATTAATAATACTGTGAAGAATCGTCTTGTCTTTCTTCCAAAAGCTTAAGAGAGTTCCACGGCCTGAAATGCTATTCCCCATTAGTGTCATCACTACATATTTCCAATGTGGCTGGATGGCCCTTCCTGGTCTTCCTGTGGTTGGCTGAGGGCCACATAATAAGTGCTGGCCAATGAGGAGTGAGTGGGAACACCTGTGTCACTTTTGGACCAGAACATTGATCTGTTAGTGTGGGACCCTTCAGGGCTCTCTTTCCTTTTAGGACAACAAATGCCAATGTTCTATGTGGTGGCTGCTCCAATCATCAGCTAGGTCCCAAGTGACTACATTAAGCATAGCCCCCTTTTCCTCCACTGCCAACTTGTGCCGGACAGAGCGCATGAGCAAGAAAAGACATTTGTTATTAGAACCAGAGACTCTGGGTGATGTTTGTTACTGCAGCATAACCTAGCTTTCCTGACTGATACACCCTGGCATATCCTTAGTTTGCTTCTTTACCTCCTTCAGGTATGCCTCAAATGTCACTTTCTCACTGACCCCTATACGGATCTCATAAGGCAGGTGAGAAAAAAAGAATATTTTCTGTACGTCTGATGGAGAAATTGGTACCCAAAAAGGTAAAGTTCAAGATTACAATGAGCTAGGTGCTTCAGTTCTCTGAGCCTCTGCCTAGAGCCCAGTTTTCCCTAGATCTTGGCTTGGCTGATTCCTCCTCTTCACTCAGCCGTAAGCTCCACTGAGCTCCCTCTCAGAGAAGCCTTCCCAGACTTCCCGACAAAGGGTTTCCCCTCCCTTCAGCACAACAAAGCATCTCATTGTCTTTCCAGCACGTTTCGCACTTTAAATTGGTTGCTGATTTACGCATTTACTTGTTTACAGGTTCTTTGTTTCCGAAAATGCAGCTTCCCAGTGCCCAGAACAAGACTTGGTACACAGTAGGTGCTCACTAAGTGTTGGTTGCATGGTGAATGCACATAATCCTGAGGTCTCTGTGGTTGGATTGTTTAAATACTACTAATGACAGGGAAATGTACTTATCCCATGTTCCAATGATCAGGCTGTTTTCCTGAGAATGGAGAGGCAGGCGGGACACCCACAGTCACTGAAAAAACAGCTCTTGATTCCCATAATTGCCACACCTTGTGGATGGGGAAACTGAGGCTGAGAGAGGCAGTGTATTTGCTTGGTTCACAAAGGGTGTGAATGGCACGGCCGGGGCTAGACCTGCTATTCTGGTCCAAAGCTGATTCCCCCCCCCCCCATTTTACCCATTGGCTGCACTTACACAGCACTTTATGTTTATAATGATTGGCCCATGAGAGCTTTAAAGGAGAGGGGAGGTACTGATTCATTCCAGCACTGCTGGTGCCTATCGTGGCGCCTGGTGCTTAGCAAGCGCTCGATAAACACTCGTCAAACCAATTAATGGCTAAGTCCCAGTAAAATCCTTAAGTGCTTTCTGTTTTATGGTTTATTTTCCTCTGACTTTTTTTTAGCATGGTTCATTCAGAAAAAATATAGAGGATGTAAAAAAAACCAACTCAGCTCAGTACACCCAATGTCACAGCACACAGGATAAAAATGGGGTGGATTTTATTATGAAAGAGATAAAGCCCCACAGTGGCCATGAAGAAGGCTGTATGTCCCAGTTTATACCTATTATAGATTATGCAATGCCCGTTAAATATTTTTGAGTCCCCCTTTCCTCGTTTACTCTCAAAACTGTCCCGGTTTGAATGATACATTATAGTGTCTCTCTGCCTATGAGATGTCTGTCACCTCCTTGGACTCATCAGCTCCCTCTAGCCCTCACTCACTCCTTTCCAGCCACTTGGGCTGTCTTGTTGCTTCTTACAAATGCCAAGCTCACTCCTGCCTCAGGGCCTTTGCACTGGCTGTCTCGTTGGCTTCGGTCTCTCTACCCTTACGTACATGCACGGCTCCCCTCACCCCTTTCAGGTCTTACTAGAAGAACTGCAACCTCTCACCTTGATGATCCACAACCCCTCTACTGCTTTATTTTTCTCCTGAACTTTAATCATTTTCTAACACAGGAGTCGGTAAACTACAGCCACCTGTTTTGTAAATGAAGGTTTTGTTGTCACCCAACCAAGCCTATTCATTATACATTTTCTCTGTGGCTGATACTATGCTAAGACAGAGACTGAGTAGTTGCAACAGAAACTGCATGGCCCACAAAGCTTGAACGATTTAAGATACTATCTGCCCTTTACATATGTAACTATAAATTAAAATAAGTATATAAAAATATTTATCTCTTTATTCTCTTGTTGATTGCCTGCTTCCCCCACTAAAATGACAACTCCCCCCAAATAGGGATTTTTGCCTCCGCTGTTCGCTGAGCACTGTCGGTGCCTGGAAGCGAGTGTGACACACAGGCCACACTCACAAAGGCTTGTTGAATGCAAGTGTGATCTACAGCCCCTGGATCGGATGCTTTGATATTATGAATATCCATGAATAAAATGAAGATCCATGAATAAAAAAGGCTTAGGGCAAGACCAGCTTCAACCATTAGTGACCATCTGTCAAGTTGGTGTGTTTATAATCACCAACTGAACACCGTTTTTTTGCCTTCCTGAGGAACATTAATGGAGAGAGAGACAGCGTGAGAGAAACCCAGAGAAAATCGCAGAGAGGTGGGAAAGGGAGAGAGAAGGAGCAGAGAGGCAGAGAGACACGCACACTAAGTTCTCTGGTGTCTCTTCTTATAAAGGCACTAATCCCACCATGAGGACCCCACCCGTCACCTAAACTGTCACCTCCTCCGAGGGTTTCGAGACACAGCAACTGGAGAAGTCACCTATGAGAGTCCCTTAGTCTCAACTGTTGGTGGCGGGGGAATCCTGCGGCTCCTAGGATAGGATTCAAGGAGGCTGTGGATTTGAATAGAAAACATTAATCCTCTCCACTTCCCACATTTCCACAGGCAATGGGTCTTTTTTTCCATTCTGAAGGGAGGCAGCAGACGGCAGCAGTCTGGACAGAACCGTGAGGCTCGTCACCACCAGAAATCGCATCGCTTATAGATACCGCACAAATTCCTTTAAACTTAATATTCTCATGAAATGACAGGATTTATTTGACCCATCGCCAGGTCCATTGGCAGTGTGTTATAAACCCTAAAACTATATAAAAATCTGTTTTAAAAAATATTTTGTTAACAATTTCAATACATTGGGCTTCCTTTGTCATCTCATCTCTTTTAATTTATGCCTTTAAAATCATCAGATGACAAAGCAGTTAGCGGCTCAACAAGGTTACTCTCTGAGGTGTAACTATACAAGGTGATGAATGTTAACTAAACTTACTGTGGTCACCAGTTTGCAATATGTTAGTCAAGTCATTACGCTGCACACCTCAGACTCAGAGTTTCACAGGCCAATTATGCCTCAGTAAAACTGAAAAGAAAAAAAAAAGATCTGAGGTGCGCTCTCCTGATCCCAATCTTTTATCTTTTCTGTGCCAGAGTTCAGTGAAAGTTTAAAGAAATGACTTCTTTACAAATTAAGCTGATCTCCCCCCCCCCATATCTATGTCTCTGGGCCCAGCTCAGGACACAGGGGAGAGGAAATCAGGGCTCACAGCCTGGCACTACCACTCCCGGGCTGGACAACCTCAGGCGTCTCTCTCAGCCTTGAGACTTATGTAAAACGGGGGACATAGTCTCTCCCTTCACAGGTAACTGAAAATCTAAACTCCAGACTTTATTTGCACTTCCCCAGTTTTCTAATTAACATCCCCTTTCTGTCCCAGGACCGCATCCAGGATCCCACATTGCATTTGGTCCTCACATCTCCTTAGGAGCCTCTGGTCTGTGACAGTTTCTCAGTCTTTCCTTGTTTTTCGAAGGGGACTGGCCGGGTATCCTGCAGAATGCCCTCCAATCTGGGTTTGTCTGATGTTTTGATCATGATTAAACTGGGGCTATGGGTCTTAGGGAAGAAAACCAGAAGTAAGGTTCCCTCCTCATCACATCACATCAAAGGTCGCACGATCACACACCCACTTGGGGATGTCAACTTGGTTAAGGTGGCGCCTGCTAGGGTTTCCCACTGTAAAATAACTACATCTCCCCTCCCCTATTGCATTTTTTGCAAGTGAGTCACTAAGTCCAGCCCACCCTCTGAGTGCGGGGAGATTATGCTCCATTTCTGGAGGGGGAGTGTCTACATATATTAAGTGAAATTATTCTGTAAAGATTGGTCTCTCCTTCATTTATTTTTATTTAACAAAATAAAAACAATAATTTATGATTGCTACATCAGTCAGTCAACCAACCAATCAATTTATTTTGGTGTGGACTCTTTCTGGATATATTACATAAATTAAGGAAACCCCGATAACTCTCCTTCTCCTGCCCTTCTGCCCCATCTCCTGGTCTAAGAGTGACCAAAAATCTTTTTTCCTCCTAAACATTGAGCAAGATAAGTTTAGATGTTTTTCCTGATTCTAAAGTGAAATTGTGCTCAAATAGAAACATTTGACAATATAGAGAAATACCGAGAAAATGAAGATTTTCTGAATCCCACTACCTAAGGGTGCCTTTGTCATTTTTTTTCTTTACTTATATTTTCAAATTCACACACTTGAGATCATAAGCTGCTGTGGACTGACTTGTGTCCCCTCCCCACAAATTCATATGTTGAAAGCCTAACCCCTGAAGTGACAGTATTAGGAGGTGGGGCTTTGTGGAGAAAATTAGGGTTAGACGAGATCATCAAAGTGGGGACCCCAGGATGAGGTTAGTGTCCTTACAAGAAGCGACACCAGAGAGCTTACTCTCTCCCCCCACCATGTGAGGACACAGGAAGTGGGCCCTCACCAGACCTGGCCCATGTTGGCACCCTGATCGCAGACTTCCAGCCTCCAGAACTGTGAAAACAGAGATTTCTGTTGTTTAAGCCGCCAGGTCTATGGTCTTTTGTAACATCAGCCTAAGCAGACTAAGACAGGTTTATCTCACCTTGATTCCTTTTTAAAAATCAATTACCCTCACTCATCATTATATGGTGAGCATTTCCCCACATCCTTAAATACTCTCCTAACAGATGATTTTTAATGACGACATGATATTCCATCTTATGGAGAGACCATACGGCAACCAGTCGCTTCCCATTTTGTTCTATTTTTAAATAACTCTGGGGTGCACGTCCTGACATAAATCTTCGACGGCACTGCTGATTAATTGGGTTAGGCTTTTTCCAAAAGGCACTTTAACTAGGAAGCCAAGTGGGAAAGAAGAGACAAATCAAAAATGGGAAAACCTGGAAAGAGCTGCTACTGTTCCCTCTGCCAAGAATGTTCTTCCCCAAACATCTGCCTGGCTCCCTCCTTCTCTGTTTTCAGGTGAAGCCCAAGAGAGAGCCTGAGCATCTCTTAGATCTGCTTGCTGTTTCGAGAATGCTACACTCAGACAAGGTCTTTATGCAAATTAGAACACCAAGTCCCCTTCCCATTCCTTTACATTTGTCAACAAGTTATAATAAAGGTAGAAATCTATGTTGTGTATGGTATGAATGGCACTCCCGAAATGTGGTGACTTGGGAAGTGTGTGACATGCACAACTGTCCACGGCGGCTCCTTTTGCGTTCCACTCCCCAGGTGGCACTCTCAAACTCCCTAAAATGAGCCACTGAGCTAAAGGACAGGTTCTTGTAAATCTCCTTCCACCAGCGAGGTGAGAAATTCCTTAAGGAACACACACCGTGACCAGGAGGAGAGGTCAGCTCCTCTGGTGCAGGAGGAAGCCTGTTATTGCCTCCCCAGTGGGCCAAGCCCTGGCTCATACAGGCAGAACCTTAACCAGCAATTTCAGTATTTGTGTGGAGCAGCCCCAGGGTGGGGGACAGGAAGCAGGCTGGAAGGGGGGCAGGTAGGGGTGTACATCTTTTCAGACCTGTTCCTGACATTTTAAAGACCTAGGACAAGAGTACTGACAAGAGACCCACATACTATGTATAAATATTTAAAAGCTACTAAATAAAATATGCTGCGTGCTTGTCCTTTACAAACACCTTCATAAGCACTGGGAAGGTCAGGGTGAAAATTAGAACCTGGACATCTGGATTAGATCATGGTGTGGGGAGAGCCAGCCCTGCCCCTGACCATGGCCTGCCACCTTCTCTTCCCACTCATGGCTCTGTCCTGCCTGGAAGTACAAAATCTGGCCTGCATGTCCAATTTCCAGACACATTTGTGTCAGCACCATCCTCAGGACACCCTTGGCCCTTGGAGGGTACAAATGGGCGGTCAAGTTGGAGAACAGATGGAAGAATCTAATGCAAGTCCATAGAACCTGGGCTTGGACAGAGAATTCCAGAATCCTGGATAAGCCAGAGTGTGGTCTGGAAAGTATGGGGTGATGGTGGCACCAGTTCCTGATAGACATGTGCTCTCGCCCCATGGACAACTCACACCAAGGGGGGGGCATGGCTGGCTGAGGGCCAGAGATCCTCAGTGCAGAGCCCCTCCATAGGTCCAAAGGCATTACTCTTATCCATGCTGGGTTCTGGATCACACAACCTTTACATATAAGCAGACCTCGGAGATGCTGCAGTTCGGTTCCAGACCATGGCGATAAAGAAAGTATCGCGATAAAGTGAGTCACACAAATTTTTGGTTCCCAGTGTGTATAAAAGTTATGTTTACATAATACTGTGGTCTCTTAAATGCAAAAGCATTATGTCTAAAAAAACTAATGTACATAACTTAATTAAAAATCCTTTATTGCTGCCCTAGCCGGTTTGGCTCAGTGTTTAGAACGTCGGACTGAGGGTTCTGGGTGAGATTCCGGCCAAGCGCCCCCAGGTCAGGGCCCCTGCGGGAGGCAACCAGTCGATGTGGGAGACATCAGTGTTTCTTCTCTCTCTCTCTCTCTCTCTCTCTCTCTCTCTCTTTCCCCCCTCCCCCACTTTCCCACTCTCTCTGAAAAGTGATGGAAAAATATCCTTGGGTGGGGATTTAAAAAAATGCTTTATTGCTAAAAAATGTGAACCATCACCTGAGCCTGTTGGAAAAATGGTGCCAATAGATTTGCTCAAAGCAGGGTTTCCACAAACCTTCAATTTGTAAAAAGAAAACACCAAAATATCTGCAAAGCACAATGGGCAAAGTGCAATAAAGCAAGATATGCCTGTATTAAAAAATCTAAAATTATATTTAAAGACCTGCAGAGTGAAAACTTATTCAACATTGTGTGCCCTCTGGATTTCCATGTCCCGAGGGCCTTCCCTACTTAAGAGTTCTGAGGATGACCACCCCCCACCCCATCCTCAAAGGCCTGAGCTTCAGGCCTGCTCTTCTGGAGCCATGTTGACTTGCCCCTGGGCTGCCTCCCTGGCTCAGGGTCCTCCCACTGCAGCCTCAGGAGTTGGCTGGTCTCCGAAAGGGCCACTTCCCCAGCGAGCCCTCATTACTTACGTTGTAGAGGAGGTCAGTCCACCCTTCCATGGTGATGCACTGGAAAACAGTCAGCACTGCAAACAGGATGTTGTCGAACTGAGTGATCCCATTGTTGGGCCCTTCCCAGTAGGGCTGGCATTTGGTCCCATTGGGGCAGGTGCGGGCGGGTTCCTCTGTCCCACATGGAGCCGGAGATTCACCCTGAATGTCATCTGTGAAAGGGAAGGGAGAAAAGTCAGGAGAAGGAGCTGTGAAAAACAGCTTTGAGAAGTAGGGGCTCATGAAGAGTCAATGCTGTTAAAAAAAAAAAAAAAAAAGGCTATTGGGATGAATTTATCAATTTTTTGAAAAACAAAAAACAACAAACCCAACCTTTGCCTTTGAACTAGTCATTGTTTTCTATTTTGTTAATTTCTTCTCTAAGTTTTATTATTTGTCCTGTTATTTTCCTACAGTTTTGAGATGGATTAACTTCCTTTAAGGCTATAAATTGTTCTTTAAGTGTGGCTTTAGCTGCATCTCACAAATTTTGTCATGTATCATCATTATTTAAGTAAAATATTTGACAGTTTCTACTATTATTTCTTCTTTGATGCATAGATAAACAAGAAGTATTTCTCTTTTAAAAAACTTGTCAGATATATGTAAGATAGAATAGTATAACAAATTCCCATGTACCTATCATCAATTTCAACATTTATGAACTCAGGGCTATATTCCCTCCCCACACTTTGCCTTGCCGCCAGAATATTTTTAAAGCAAATCTCAAACATCCTATTATTTCATCCACAAATAGGCATGTCTCTTAATTTCCAAACATGTTTAGAGTGGTCTTTTTGTTACCAATTTCCGACTTAATAACATCAGAGCCAGTGGATATGTTCTGTATTATTCAGTCTTTTGAAATCTGTCAAGATGTGCTTTATAGTCCCTAATACAGTGAACTTTGGTAAATGTGCTGTGTGCACTGTGAGGTAGTTGGGTGCAGTGCTCACCAGACCCCATTAGGACAAACTTGTCCATCACACTGTGTTATTCTCTTGTAGCCTGATTTTTTTTCTTGAGATGTGCTGGGCTCAGGAGCTGTTCTGGGGGCGATGAAGGACAGTACACACAGTACTTACCCTTAGGCGAAGAGCTAAGCTTTCTTCCCCCAAAGCAGGAAGCAGATTGTGAAAATGCCACAAGTAAAGAAACACATGTCAAAGGATGCCCCTTTCTCTAGAAACCAAAGACAGCTTCTCTGCAAAGTTGGGCTGGGCATTAATGATCAGTTCTAAATTCCAAGGGGTTGATCGAGAGGGAGAGATGTCTCCGTGAACACCCAGATTCAGGGGAGCACACATCGTCCCAGGCATGTCCCCAGTGGACCACAGTAGCGGACATGAGAGGACCTTACTCAGTGAGTGATATTTCTGAAGGTTTTCAGAGAGTGACATTATCCACCAGGAAAACAGACAGCTGAGTGTGTAAACTCAAGCTTCCCACTAAAGGAAAATATATCACAGTGTATGTGCTCCAGGCTTTGTGCACCAGTTCCCAGCCTCCACTCAGCATGTAGCACGGAGAAACAGACCAGCATGGAACACAGGAATCTCATTGGCCTTTGAAGCTTGGTTAAAGAGAAACTCTAGGTCATGCAAAGCAATGTTCACTGCTCTCAGGAGTGTCACCCACTGCTCAAGAAGCAATGACCACATCGGCCACCAGTTTAAGTGGCTAGAAATGCCTTCCCCATTCACGGTGGATTTGGTGCAGGGGCTGTGATTTAATAAATAGAGGTTGGAAGGCAAGTCTTTTAGACATAAGGCTCAGGGCTGGGGGAAAAAATCCATGGGCTCCTAGACTAAATGAGAACCATTGTTTTTTGGGAAGTCGGCCTCTGTTGGGAACCTTCTGTCTCTACCCTATGCCCAAGTTTGGCTCAATTCCTACGCCCTGTTATTCCAATGAACCCTGATCCCTCCTTTTCCTCAGGGCTACAAAAGCTCTTGCATGCTCATAGCATGGGGATAAAATCCTTCACTGCTGGATTTTTTCACTGCTATGAACTGGTTGCAGACGAGAGCTCTTGTCTCCTTAAACTATTCTGGAAGCTACTGGAAAGCAGGTACAATTCCACTTTATCTATGGGTCTCTGTGAGCATTTAGTATGGTACTGGGAGCATAGGAACCAGGTTCCCGATGACAAAGAAATGCAACTGAAAACTTGTCTATCTTTAGCAGTTTTGCCCAGTGGAGTTCTTGATCCCAATTCCCCTCAACTCCCTGCCCCCCATCATGAAACTCTGAGCGCTGCTTCTGGAAAAGCAACCGTCCAGAGTCTGAGGAATTTGGTTATAAATATATTTTAAAATTAACCTGCTGCCTGGGTGTCTGTATATATCTGTCTCTTACTCACACGCCTTATAATTTTCATCGTGAGCTTTTCAGTCATCTTCCTAAATGGAGGGTGCCCGCCTTCTGGTGGGCCCACCCACATCTGTCCCCTCACAACCCCACTCAGACCCAAGCCAGTCATGTGTCTTCTTGGCTGGAAAGGAAAAAACCCTAACAAAGCCACCAAATCTAGGACCCAGAAGTCCTGGTTTCTCTGCTCTTGGCTGTGTTTTCCGAGGGGCCCTGCCCTGTATCTCTCCTCGAATTTCCGCCCGGTGATGAGGCCAGGCGCAGAAATAGCTCTGCCTCAATTAACACCTTCTTCATCGGGGAAAGAAATAATTAGGACATCCCATACTGGGCGAACTTCACAAGCCCAGGAGAGAAGGAGACAAGAGGAGCAAGGGAAAAAAGCGCATCTCAAATAAACCTTTCCTACTGGGGTTTCTTTTCCTCTGGGGAGGTCTGGGGAGGGGGCTGAGCCACTTGGGGTTCACGGGGCAGGGCAGGTAGGCGGGAAGCCACTCCAGGTCAAAGTCTTCTGCCAGCAAGACCTGCCCGAAGCTGCCTTCCTTTCCTAAATGAATTCTCTTTCAGCTTCACCGTCCACTCTGTCCATTCCATCAATTCACGGTGCCCTTGACCCATGACTAGTGCTGCCATTCAGCCTGTCTGCACCGAGACGGCCAGAGGTCCAAATACTGAAACACGGACTTGCCTCCTCATTTTATTCCATTTGGTTCTTGGGCTTCAGAGAGCAAGAGAGTTTGGGTAGCAGGGGATTTAACTGAAAATGTATCTGGAAGCCACTGGGTCTCTGAGTGTGTGGGTTATGGGGACACCGCCCTGCCACACAGCTGGTTCAGAGCACTGTCCCAGGGAGGGGGGCCTCCTGCCTTCCTGGCTTTTCTCCTGCCTCCCCCCCACCACTTCCTGACCCAGCCACTAAGGGTTGACACTAGCACAGGGTGTGGATGAGAGGGACCAAGACCTTGCTCGCGCTCGGCTCTGATTGGTTGGTGCCAGGACTCCCAGTTGGGGTGTCTTTAGGCACATTCTGGGGGAGACTGGCAGAAGCCATCCCCTATTTTCCTTTTCTTTAGGTCACCACCCAGTAAGCAATCAGACCCCTTCCTTCCTGGCCAGGGGTCCCCTCCTTCTTCATGCTTTAGAACTCAGCATGGGCTGTGGTCACTGCAGGGTCATTAGGCAGAGGCGGTCGGCACCCAGCCCACATGCTGTCGTCACCTGCCCTGCCTGCTCCCATCGGAAAACACCTTCGTGACCACCAAGGAGCCATCATCACCAGTGATGAACAGAAATCAGTGAATAAACATCCAGCTCCTTTGCCCCTCAGGGGGCATGGCACTGAGGTGTGTGTCCTACGGGACCGAGCCCTGGTTGCCCACAGTGGTAATCTGCTTGATGTCCCTTTATGAGATATCTTCCCTTCTCTGTCTGACTTCCCCACGCCCCAGGTGGCACTTCCTTGGACCACTTCCCAAAGAAACCACTTACACCTGGGACAGCTTCTGGGGGACCCCAACGCAAGTCCTTAGCGACAACAAGATGTTGGTTGCTGCTACCCCCTGTCTTGCCTGCAGTGCATTTGGAAGCTTCCAGGAGAAGCTGGCCCTGCACAGACCTTCCAGGAGCTTGTCCCCAAGGGAGGAAAAGAAATGGGAGCAAAGTTGGAAAAAACATACATTGTGATGTTTGCACCTACCTGTCCCCTCTTCAAAGCAGGTGGTATGAAATTTTCCCATATAAAATTCTAACCCTATGATTGCAAAAATAAGGATTGCAAAAAATAGGAGAAGGCCAATCTGCAGCAAGGGGATCATCGCCTTCATGATCGACTTCAGGACGACTTGTAAACCTGGGAAGACAAAGAGAGGCCCCATGGCCGTGAGCAGTCACCCCCAACTCCCTCCCCCAGGATGCTTCTGAGGGAACCCAGAGCACACAGGAGGCTGGGGACAGGTGATGGTGAAGGAAGATGGAGGGAGGACACACATGTCATTATTATAATAGGAACGGTCCTTCTTAATTTTAAAAAGCAATATATAACCCTTGTAACATAGAAATCCACATCTGAAACCTATATGCTAATATTAACCATTGTCACCCCAATAAATTTAATAAAGTGGAAAAAAAGCATTTTATTTTAAAATATTTTAAAAAGTATTTGATGCATGCTGTGTCATTTGATGAACCTTTGGGTTAAAAGGAGTGGAAATCCATTGCTTTCTGAGCCATGATCCCAGCTGCTGGGTGGCTCTCATCCAGAGTGGGGAGTATTTTTCTAATTTTTTTCCACCAACAAGGGGCGTCTTGTTTTCCCTAATTTATTCAAAGGCATCATGTAGACAAGTTGCAACTCTGCACGGGCAAGCAGGCAGCGCCTCAGTTCCAATCCAGAGAAACCTGGCATAATTTCACTGGCTTCTAGCACAAGCCCACCATGAGGTGGGCGCACGTGTAAAATGATCCCCATTTTGCAGAGGTGGGAAGCAAGACGCAGAGAGCTGTCGTGATTCACCCAAGGGCATGAGAAACAATAGAGGCAGGATTCAAACCCAGGTCTGAGTGATGTCAGATCCTACGTTTGTAACCACTGTGCTACATATCAGGAAAGTCTATGGTTAAAACTAAGGTTCCAACATATAAGCTGGGGCTTGCTTCTTGATTAGAAGAACCTTGCATGGCCCAGATTAGAGCCTCCTGATGGGTGGAGACCCTAGCAAGAGAGGGAAACTGTCAAGGTGGATCAAGGGGGCCATGCTACTCCCAGGGGTCCAAAATGGAAGGTGATGTTAGTGGAGGCCGTGTGGCAGAGTGGTCCAAGTCAGAACTTTGCTGCGGGTGCACCCGCCTTCTAGCTGCTATGAGCATTGGCTGCTAAGGGCTTCCAGCCTCCTCCTTCAGAGTTGTTCTTGGTTATAAAGAGATGCCTCACTTGGGAGGCTGTTGCTGCCCCACCTCCCACCCCCAATAATTGACTTGAAAGTACAAAAGGCAACCTCCTTGCCTCAAGTTGGAGGACAACTCTGGTCCTATTCGCACTCCATTCCCCCATTCCTTCCCTCCTGAGAGGCCCCTCCCCCATAAAGAAGGGCACATCTGAACACCTAAGTCTGCTTCTAGGGGAACAGACAGACCTAGTCGTCTTTCTAGCAATGTGACCCTGAAAAAGTCAAGTAGCCATTCTGAACCTCGGTTTCTTCATCTGTAAATGGGGGTTAGAATAGAACCTCCCTCTCATGATTAAAAGAGAGAGTTCACACCTAGCAAAATACCTGACATGTCAGAGGTGGTTGTTAAACAGCTTCTTGTTAGTATTAGCTTTGGGATGGCCCTTAATTTAAAACAATGCAGGCACCTGCTGGAACTTTGCAGACTCCTGAGTACAGGTGCCTTCTTTCTACAGAAAGACCCTGCCAGTGGTCTTTGGGGGAATCCCACTCTAAATCTGGATGGCAATGAATGTGAAGACCGATGCCAATGAAATGTAAAATGGTGATAATAATAGAACCCACCTCACAGGCTTGTTATGAGGATAAATGAGTTTAAAAATGGCAAATACTTAGAACAGTGCCTGAATAATAATAATAATTAACTAAGGCAGTAAGACACCTTGGCCTTGATCACATTATTCAGCTGCTCTGAGCCTCAGTTTCCCCATGTGTAAAAACAGAGATTTCAGTACTAGCAGCTTTATAGGGCTGAGAACTGAATGAGATGATGTGTAGCGCTTAGCATGGCTCCTGAGAGACAGCAGACACACAATAAATGGGCACTGTGGTTATGGATGAGGCTCCTGGCTGGCTTTCAGGAGCTCACCCAGACCTGATGCCAGGTTCCTGAGGGTTCCCCGGGGAGCTGCCCCCAAATGGAGGCTGCCCTGACACAGGCTAGGGTAGCACTCGGGGGACCCTCCTGAGATGCTCTGCAGAGGGGGAACAGAAGACTCCAGGCCCTGAGCAACCCCTTGCCAGGGTCGGAAACTCACGCACTTGGGATTCCAGACACCAGCTTGAGCGGTCGCAGCACTCGAACTGCCCTCAGCGTCCGTAGGTCAAACTCTGTCCCAACTGTCGCCAAGATGCTGGAAGAAAGAAACCAGAATAGAAAACAGAGGGTGGGTTTCAGGGTCAGGGTCAGACAGACGGACAGGGTGCCTGGGGTTTCATGTTGTCATTTATTGGCTGGGCGACCACAGGCAGGTGACCGTACATTGCCGGGCTTCAGTTTTGTCACCTGTAAAACAGGGTTAATGCTACCTGCTTCATGGGATAACATGTGATTTACAACAACCCCAAACAGGTAGATGGTTGATGAAAATAAATGTTGGACTAGGAGGAATGGAAGCTCCCCCAGGGCATGTGGTTGGGTGACCACAATCAGAATGGATTGTGGGGAGGCTGGGGGCACTGGGGGAGAGGTTGGGGGAGTGGCAGACCCTTTGGAGCCTGGTAGTCTTTACCAACTGGAAAGTAGTTCAGTATTAACAGCCCAGACTGTATGGGTTCAAATCCCAGTTCTGCCACTTCCCAGCTGGGTGACTTTGGGCAAGTCACTTCCCTGCACCATGCCTCAGTTTCCCCTTTGGCCTAATGGGATAACAACAGTACTGGAGAGTAGAGGACACCTCAACATTACACTTAAAACAACAGTACACCTCAAAGGGTTGTGAGGATTAAGCATATTGATACTTGTGGAGTGGTTGGCACAATGCCCGGCACACAGGAAGTGTGCTAAGCTACTTATAAATAATGGAAAAAGGGAGAAACCAACGGGTGTGGCCCTGATGGCGTGGACCAGCTGGCATTGGCCCTAGAAGGCGGCTACAGACCTCAAGCCTCGGGTCAAAAGGAGTCACTCTTGCCAATACAGGCGAGACAAGCCTTCTGTAGAAACGCCCCCACCAGGAAAGACCCCAACCTAAGACTCATTTGTAAAAGTGTTACTGGTGACACAAGGGGTCCCGCAGCCCCTGCTCCTAAGGCGCCCTGGGGAGCCTCCCTCACCTGTTTCTTGAATGAGTCCATTTCCGAGGTGAGTGACATAGACCGAGCTACTGCAGAGCCACTCAACAGAAAAGGTTGTCATAATCACTCGAGATGATGGACAGAAGATGCTGAAAACCAGTGGAGGGTG
This sequence comes from Miniopterus schreibersii, assembly GCF_964146895.1. Classification (NCBI taxonomy): domain Eukaryota; kingdom Metazoa; phylum Chordata; class Mammalia; order Chiroptera; family Miniopteridae; genus Miniopterus; species Miniopterus schreibersii. The sequence goes on along the minus strand of NC_138105.1, from coordinate 71,393,119 downwards.
GCCATGCAAATAATTGGAAGGTGTCATCAGGGGTTTGGACCTTATCACCTTGGCCTGTCAAAACCAGTATCTGCATCTCTGTCTGAGTCCTTTCTCCAAAACTGAGAGAGGCCCTGTGGGAGTAGGTGGATCAATTCCCAAGCTCCCTCGCCCCTCATTCCAGATTGCTCTAAGATGTGTTCCCCAGAGGGCTGACCCCAGCTGCCCCCCGGAATTGCCTGCTCAACCACTCATCCTTCCTTGTTGTCCTCCCCACATCGATACTTCCTGGGGTTGCCTCCCATATGAACAACTTGCACCTGAATCCTTGTTTCAGGGTCTATTCCGGGGCACCCCAAACTAAGACAGGGGTTGTTCCCAACTCTTTTTCAAGACTACTCCTAGGGTAGAGATGGGCATTTAGATTGGGCTGACCTATTTTTCCACCATCAACAAATGTGCATTTGAGTATGTCCTATGTGCCAGGCAGAGCAACACATGAGATTCTCCCTGCCCCATGAAGCTGATGCAGAAGAAAAATGTTTAACAAAAAAATGGACACAATAAATGAACCTATCACAGGTATAATGCATTCTTAGAGAGAGCCAGAAGACAATAGCTCTGATGGCACACAGCAAGTCACATTAACTAGTCTGGGACCCAGGGAGGACCCGTCTCAAGCTGAGGTCTCATGGAGTAGGAGGAGGAATCTGTTCAGTGGAGGAAGGACTTTCCAGACTGAGGGAATGGCTGAGACAGAGAGCACGGTGGGAAGAAGCTTGGTAAGGTCAAGGAATGAGATGGACCACGAAGCTGGGGAATAGGGGGAGCCGTGCCATACAACCCCAAAGAACTTTTAATTCCATTTACTCTATTTTTCTCTTCTTTTACCAACTTTCTCATATTCCTTTGGGTTCCTTGAACACCATTCTATTTCTGCAACTCACTTTCTCCCTTCTTGGCAGATAGTTGATTAGAGTGTGCATAGCAAATGAGAGGCATCATTTGAGTCTCCATTTATTCAATTCACAAACACTAACTGAGCACCTACAATGTGCTGGGCACTGTCCAGGTCCTGGAGACATGAGCCATAGGGACCCCTGTCCAGGGGGGAAACTGAGAATAAACCCAATAAATATGCTGGATGTCAGGGTGATGAGCATGACAGAGAAACGCAATGCAGGAAGGGGGAAGGGAAACATCCGAGACATGGAGCAGGATGAGGGAAGTAATGACATTAACATCAGTCGATAAAAGCAATTGTTCTTTACCATCTGACAAGGAAGTAATTCAGTGATAAGAATGCTCAGACCAGCACTGCCCAGGAGGACTTTAATAAGAGCTGCGTGTGAAATTGGTAATTTTCTAGCAGCCACATTAAGAGAGTAAAAAAAAAGCATGTGAAATTAATTTTAATAACATAGTTTCTTTAACCCAGTCTGTCCAAAGTGTTATCATTTCAACAGACAATCAATATGAAAGATTTATTAATAATACATTTTATACATTACTTTCTTTGGACGAGTCTTTGAAATCTCTACTTCTGGCACATCTCAATTGAGGTGCTTAATGGCTGCGTATGGCTAGTGGTGAAAGTACTGGACAGTGCAGGCCCAGGGAAAGACACTGAAGTAAAGATGTGAAGAAAGGTAAGGGGTGAGCCACACGAATATGTCAGGGGGAAACTAGGCAGCCGGATAGCCAGTGCAAAGGTTCTGAGCGGAACTATGCCTGGTGCGTTTGAGGAACAGTGTGGAGGCCAGTGTGGCTGGGGCCAAGTGAGCCGGGGTGACAGTGGAAAGATATGAGGGCAGGGAGGTGATGAGACCTTGTAGGCCACGAGGAGACTTTGGCTTTTGCTCTGAGTGAGGTGGGAGCTATGGAGGGTTCTGAGCAGAGGAGACACATGATCTGATATATTAAAATAAGACCCTTCTGGGACATGTCCAAAAGCTGAGAGATTGGGGAAGCAACTGCATTGTTCCAGGTGAGCGATAATGGGTCCAGATCAGGTTGTGCTGGACGCAAGGGTAACACTGAGGTGAGCTCAACCCTGCCCTTAGACGATCACACAAGTAAGTGGTTGAGAGATTCAAGTCCTCTGGTCCCACAGCTGTAGGAGGCTGGAATGAGGAGGAAATGAATGAACACCGGCAGGAGGGCTGGGGACAGCATCACTGCGGAGTCCAAGTCTGAGGAGGCAGCACAGGACCAAATCTCACAAAATCTCAGACCTCAAGTCAAACCCTAGGCCTGTGTTTTCTCATTGCGTGGCCTTTGCCCGAACTTGTCCAAGCCTCAGAAAGGCAGAACTTCCCTCCTGCTCAGTGCCATCCCAGCCAGCACCCAAGACGTACTATCTCCTGATGTCCTCCCTGGGAAGGTGAGGAGTTAGGAGGAGAATTGGAGGCAGAGGAAGGTTTCTCTGGCCAAGAGTGTCCTCAGAGGCAGAGGCTTCACTCGGGGTGTGTGGTGCATAAGAAATCAGGTGGGCTGGACAGTGGGGGCTGTGAACTGGAGGCTGAGGAGGTGGGTCTTGTCATGTGGACAGTGGGAGTCATGTAAGGTTTTAGAGCAGGGGAGGGATGTGATTGGGGTTGGCGTTAGGAAGACAAGCCTGACAGCTGAAAGGACAGATTGGTGGTGATAGAGGCAGGAACTCGGAGGGAGCCGCAGAGCAGGCCGGCGTAATGAGGGCTGGAAGTAGGACAAAGGCAGTGGGAGTACAAAGGAGAACCCGATTTATATTTAGCTGCCATTGATTGCTGTGCACCAGGGAGCTTGCCTGGGCTCATCAAATCCTCCCTGCATGCCAGTCTTTAGCAGGATGAGCCCCATTTTACAGAGCAGGACACTAAAGCCCAGAGATGATACTAATGCATGGAGATCCATACCACCAAGTAAGAACTTGAGCCAGGACACCAGCACCCCAGAACTCCAGTTCTCCCCCTCACATGGCTCACTGGATGGGGCTAGGGCAGCAGTGGAGATGAAAGAAAAAAATGGTTTCTTGATTCTGAATGAACCACTGAGTGACAGTCATTCATTTATTCAACAAGGGTTTATTAGCACCTACTATGGAGCTGGGTGCTTGAGTAGGACCTGAGGATGCTGCCATGAACAAGGGACAATGGGAAGACACATGGTAGGTCAGATGGGGCGTAGCCACAGAGGCTTCCAATGGAAGGATGGAGCGTGGGGTGGGAGAGAGAGGAATCCAGGGCGACTGGAGGGTTCTGGCCTGGGCTATCTGAAGGAAGGAGCTGCTGTCAGTTGAGATGGGAAAGATGGAGGAAGGATAGGTTTGAAGGAAGGTCAAGAGCTGGGTTGTGGACATGGTAAGTCTGAGATGGCAGTTTTCTGTAACTCCCTTGTTAAAACCTTCCACTGGCTCCCATCAGGCTTAGAATAAAATCCAAGCTCTACCATGACCACAAGACTTTGCGTGACTTAACTCCTGCAGGCCACGCCACCCCACTCAGGCCACTCTGACTTTCTGTTCTGCCAAGAGGAAAAGCTCTTTCCCACCATGGGAATGATAGATTGGCTATTTCTTGTACTTCAAATGCCTGCCCACGCCCTCCACTCTCTCCCTCTTTGCCTAGCTGGCCCTCTTCAAATCCTTCAAGTTGTAGCTCAAATTTTGCCTTCTCAGAGAGGATTTTCCTGGCACCTCTGGCTAAAGAGGCCCTTCGCCCCTGGAATTATGTCGTTTATTAAGTTGTACTTGCTATTCGCCTCCTCTCTAGGATGTCAGCTCCATGAGTACAGGGACCTTTATATTTTTTGCAGTCCCTGAAGCACTTCACATGGCCTAGCAGGTCCCAGGTAGCTGGTGACTGAGGAAGGAGCGGCGCAGGCAGGGTTAGCATGGACTAGAGATCCAGGGGTAGACGGGCAAAGAGAGACGAGCCAAGGGCCACAGTGGAAAGGTGGGGAAAGGCAACATTTTAAGAGATAAAGAGGAAGGAAGTGATGACAAAGAGGGAGAAGTCACAGAGGTGGGAGGGGACTTGGCAGAGAGTGTCATCCCTGGGGATCAAGTTCAAAAGTGTTCTGAGAGAGGTGAGGTCACTGGTCTCCAGGGCAGCACCAAGATGAGTAAGATGCAGTGGCCGAAGAGCATCCATTATGCGCCGCATCAGGTCACTGGGGAGTCTCGCCAAGGCTGGTGCTGGAGAGCACAAGAGAACTGGAGCGAGAGCCTGGGTATAAGAGGATTTTCAGGGTGGGAGAGAAGTGAGTATGTTTATATGGTGAGAGGGAAGTCAATGATGTATCTCTTGGTGTTTAGAACTGCGCTGCGCAATATGGTAACCACTGGCCCCACATAGCTATTTAATATATACACTTAATTTAAATTAAATTAGGCATTCCATTCCTCAGTCACATCAGCTGCACTTACACATAGCTATTTAAATATATGCTTAATTTAATTTAAATTAAATGAGACATTCAATTCCTCAGTCGCATTAGTCTCATTTCAGGTGCTCCACAGCCATGTGTGGACAGTTGCATACACAGAACATTTCCATCACTGTAGAAAGTTCCACAGGAAGGCGCTGCTCTAGCATGTCCACCCCACTAGGCCAGGAGTTTTCATCTGTTTTGTTCACAGCTTTATACCCAGTATCTAAAACTCTGCCTGGCATACAGTAGGTGCTCAATAAATGTTTGTTGAATAAATGAATGAAAGAATAGTGAAAGAGTGCAATGTAGGAAAGCATAGGGATAACTAATTGAGTATATTCTAAAGAGATGGAAGGGTGGGTAGAAGGCAGGGCTTGTCTTACTGGGAAAAGAATCATGGAAAACATTGATGGCTGTCTACCCAGTAGCCGTCCCCACCCCTCCCCTTGGTAGATGGAGCCCATCTTCCATCAAAGAGGCAGAAAATACCCAATAGTCTCTTTTACCCAGTATTCCTTGCAGTGGGGGCCATGGTGACATGACTGCGTCATGTGCCTAACGGGTCGTTAGTGGAAGTCTCCTAGAGGCTTCTGGGAGGAGCCACAGGGCAGGAGCCAGCCCTCCTCTTCTTGTGTGTCTGCAAGGGATGGCTGGGCAGACATTGTGGAACTGAGGTGGCCATCTAGCGACCCAAGTGGTAAAGGTGACCAGACAGTCTTTACACTAAAGATGGCAGAGTGGAAAGGTGGAAAAGATTCCTTGGAGACATTGCCCAGCTGCAGAACCAACCACCCAGCCTCCAGACTTCTTGTAATCTGGGTAACATAACAAACATCCTTCTAGCGGTTAAGAGCCAGACAGCCCCGGTTCAAATCCCAGTTCCTCTAATCACTGTGTGGCCTTGAACAAGCCACTCAACCTCTCTGTGCCTCAGTTTCCTGAGCTGTAAAGTGGAGATGATAATAGTATTTCCCTTATAGGTGTGGGAATTTATGTGACTGCTCACACTTGTGCTTGAAATTTACTAAGTCTTATGCAGACATTTGTTTTCATCATTATTTTTATTTTATTTTGTTACTTGCAGCTAAGTTCTATCAGAACCGACTGATAAAGACAACATCCCTGAGTTTATTGTTTATCAGGTTGTACACTTTTTGCTTAACATACTGAGATCCCATTTTATGCCCCAGTATCTTTACCAGGTGAGTGCTCTCTCATTTCATTGACAGGGAAACTGAGCCCCAGAGGGTTAGCTACGTGCCCACAATCACACAGCTAACATGCGGTGCCTGGATCCTGAGTCTGCCTTTGCCACCTCTATGGTGCTGCTCCTTGATTAACTTCACCACCCCACGCACCCTCTCCTGGGACCTCTGCTAATCTCATGGCCCCACTAACCTGAGTGTAGAAGGAGCTCTATTTTCTCTGCTGTCTGAAAGTCAAGATGTCAGTATATTTGCAGAGGAACTACTACCATGTGCCATGGGGGTGAGGAGGGGAACATGTGCAAAGGCCCTGGGGCTGGAGAGACCTTATGATGAAGAGGGAGGTTACCAGCTAAGAAGGAGGGCAGAGGGCAGGAGAGTGAGGAGATGCCAGTCAGCATGGTTAGAAAGCGGGGGAGAGGATAGAGGATGTCGGCTGTTATGGGAGCCCTGACCTTAGAAGAAGCACCTGCCCCTTATCGATTCGGGTCAAATCTTCCTGAGACGGGTACCTAGGAGCATAACTGCTTCCCATGCAGACTGTATTCTTGCCATTCATAGACTGTGCCAATCCTCTTTCTCTTCAAGTTCATTCTGATATCACCTGGCTTGTATCTCCTCTTGGGAAAACGATTTTTAATTTTTTTTAAAACCCTTAAATGCAGAGAGTCAAGTTAACCGTTTTCCTCAATTCATAGCATATTTTCACCTTTGGTCTATGCAATACCCCTCTCTTATCAATCGCTTATTCATTCCCTTTATCCCCAGACTCTACTTTCATTCTTCCCCCATAAGAGCCAACCAATGGAATGTTTAATGTGGTCTTCTTGGAATGAGTTCTGGCAAAACACATGCTTCACTTTGAGTGGGTATACTTTTAATTTACCTAAATGGCACAAAGTGAGGCATATCCTGCTGTTTTCTGTTTTGAAGCCCCATGAAGGATGGTCTGTTGTACATGCAGTCTGAGGCCCTGGGCCCGGGGCTCCATAGATGCACCTGTCACATCCCACCTCCTGTCCCCCCGGCATGGACACCAGGCGGCCTGAGGTTCCTCCTCCACAGATGGTGTGGGAGCGAACATCTCCGTACCCCTCCCTTACAGACCCAGTGAAAATCTCCCCAGGATGGGTGATTGGGAGCATAACTGCTGGTGGGTCTGGACTTAACTGGATTCAGTCCTGCTGATGACCCTCCAGAGTGGCAGTCCAGGCCACACACCTATGAGTAAGGCAGGAGCTTCATCTTTTCCCACATACCCACCTAATTAAGGCGTCTTATCCACCTTTCTATTTTTTTCTACTATATGAGGCATCCAGAGATACTATTTTAATTTTCATTTTTCTGATTACAAATGATCTCGAGTACCACATCATACTGATTAGCTTTTCAGAGGTCTCTTCCTTAATCCTCCTGATCACAGTTTTTCTGTTTTCCTATTGGGATTGTTGTATTATTCTTGATTTGTGAAATTCCCTCATATAGTCTTGATCGGTGCTGCCCCATATTGTAGCTACTAGCCACATGTGGCTATTCAGCCCTTGAAATGTGGCTGGTACGAGCGAGGAACTGAGTTTTAACTAGTATTTACTTTTAATTCATTTATATTTAAAATAGTCACATGTGGCTAAGGGCTACCATAATGGACAGCAGTAAGTTATTAATCCCTGGTTAGTTTTCTTCTACTATTCTGTGCACTATTTACAAACACTACTCTAGTTCTTACCAGGTACCAGGCGCTATTCTAAGTGACTTATAAGTATACTCATTCAAAACTCCTAACGACCTATAAGTAGATCCTATTCTCTCCATTTTATTGATAAGGAAACTGAGGCACAAAGAGGTTGAGTAATTTGCCCAAGGATTCATAGGAAACGGTAAGACCAGGATCTGGATCCGGGCAGTTTGGTTACTCCCTCCCTTGAATTATGTCTCTCTTTAACAGAACATTTTAGTTAACATGTAATCAAGTATTTTTTGCTTTAGATTTTGTGCTTTTCAAGTTCTACTTAAGAAGTCCTCGCCCTCCCTGGGTTGCACAGACATTCTCCTCCATTAATGCAAAGTTCTACCTGGCACACGAGGTCCTCTCATGTGCCCTGACCTTCGCGCTGAGCTTTCTCTTATTTGTCTTTTAAAGTAGAGGATTGCACAAAAGGACACATTCCTATTTTGGGTAATTCCTGAAGCTCTCTTAAAGTGTAGTGTTTTCTTAAATAAAAAGGAAGGAGAGCAGATGCAAAAACCCCAGAAAGTGCCAGGTAAATGATTCTAGAAAAGAAGGGTTGAATATATCAGGGACGAGAAGGGGATGGCATTTGAGAGGGGACTTGCAGATTTGGAGATCAGCAGATCTAGGGTCTCCTGAGGGATCACACTGCCTCATTGATAACAAGCTGAAGAGGGTAGTGGAAGGGCAACCTCCTTGAGGGACTAGAATGAGAAGAGGGGGGAAGATGTGGCAATCTGAGTGGGGTAGGGCACAGTGTCTTCCCAACAGAGTAGATTCACCCACATTTGCAAGCAAAGGGCATAGCGTCAGTGGAGAAGGAGAGCCTGCAGGTCCACTCCAGATGTTTAATGGAGTGAAACTGAGGAAACGGACAACTATGTTTTCAAATGAATTTCCAGACACTGAGTGGGCACCTCCTACAGGAAAGAGAAGCACTCCCCAGCCAAAATATAACTAAACTCTCGCCCGCAGTTGATGGGAGTTAGACTGGTCCAACCACTTGGGGAAATTGTCAGGCAGTTTCCACCGAGGCAAAACAGATTGCTCCCTTTGACCCAGCGATTCCATTCCTAGGAAACCTCCCAGAGAAATGGGAGCAGTGGTTACCAAAAGACAACTAGAAGAGTGGCGACAGCAGCTTTCTCTGTAATAGCTCTAAAATGGAAAGCACCCAAATGCCCACCACCGGCGCCGTGGATGACAGGCGGTGCCAGTACAAGGCCATGAGAATGAAGGGCCTACAGCTACAGCAGCATCACGGGTGGAGCTCACACAGACGACATCAGAGGGAAGAAGCCAGGCGGAGAACACGGAAGGACCTCACGTACTAACAAGCGAGACTAACCTATGCTGTGTCAGGATGGGGTTACTGGTGACTGGCAGGGAAGGAGAGAGTTTCTGGAGGTTGGGGACATTCTATTTCTTGATTTGGGTGCTGGTGACATGAGTGTGCTCAGTTTCTGAAAATCGCTCAAACTGTACCCATGTAAGTGTGCTTTCCTGTAGGTATGTTACACATCAGTGTAACGTTAAGCAGATCTAGAAAGAAGTTAATGTTTATTGAGTGCTTGTTGTGGCCAGGCAGTGTGCATTATCTTATTCAATCCCCATGATGATCCTATGAGGCAGAGGTAGGGCCTGTCATTCCCTCTACTTTGCAGACCAGAGAGGTTGAGTCACTGCTCCAAGCTCATACAGCTAGTGCTCAGCCGAGCTGGGATTTGATCTCACGTCCCATTTATTTCTAACTACTCTGCAATACTTCCCAGGCTTGGAAAAGTGAAGGTTCATGGCTTTCTCTGAGACAGAGGAGAAAAAGGAAGGAAAAAAAAAAGGAGATGATCCTGAGGAAATTGAAGGAAGAGGAATTTAAAAGTGACCACCAACATCTTAAGAAAAAGTTGGTAAGATCCCAAGGAATCAGAGAAGGCTGGAAGCAGATGTAGGGGGAATTTAATAAAGGCACTGACTGACTAAAGATGAAGAAACGGGTTTTGTGCTGGTCTCGATAACCAGTGTTGTGGCTGGACCAGCCTTTGTGGTTTCTATTATGACTGCAAGACCCCCCTTCGACAATCATCAGGAAACTTTGAAAAGCTGAGTTTTATTCCTCCCAGGACCTGAAATGCACACAATACACCTGGGGACACACAGTGACATTGAGGGGAAAGAAAGAAGACAGGGCTTCTGCTTTTATTGGGTTTGAGGGAAGGTGGGGGCTTAGGGTTTCGAGGGCTCACTCTTTATTGGTGAATTTAAAACATAAGAGCGGGAATTTAAAGTACAAGAAAGAGAAAAAAAACCCAGTGGTCCCAAAGGTCAGTTACTGAAACCAACCAAGACTTCTAAAACAAAGGCGTCTCAGCGGGAGCAGGCGGCCTCGCTCTTTATCTAGTCCTGTGGCTGGCGTGTTTACTGAGACGGCTGTCTTTGAAGTGGATGCCTGTTTGAAACGGATGCTTGGTAATCAAAGCTTAAGTCAGGCACTTGCGTTACAAAATAGAAAACCCAACACTTACAGAATGTTGAGGGGTACTGAGGCTATGGGGATTCTGTGCAGGCAAGAGGAACCTTACCCACTGGTTCCCTTATGCTATTATGGCCTAAACAATCATTTCCCAACATGGCAACAACTAACACTTCATACAGTCTTACTTTTCCAAAGCCTCATTCAGGGGCACCATCACCACAGGAGGTGGGCTGGGACCCACTTCACTGATGAACAAACTTAGGTGACCAGAGGCCAAGTGTCTTGACTGAGATCACACACAGGAAGTTTCAGAGCTGACCTAGAACTGAAGCCTTCTGATTCCAGTGAAGCGAAGCCTCCCTCCCAGTGAAACGGCTCACTCAACCTCACTGCTTCTCGCTGTGCTCCTTTATCCAGAGAACCTCCTCCCCACTGATCCACTGCTCTGCCTTCAACATTGCTTTTGCTCCAGCCCAGAGAACTTTCTGTTACGGTGGAAACATTTTATTCTGAGTTGTGCAATATGGCAGCCAACAGCCACATGTGGCTAGCGAGCACTTAAAATGTGGCTGAGGGACTGAATTTTTCATTTGATTTCATTTTAATGGGTTTACACTTATATTTAAATAGCCACATGTGACTAGTGGCTACTGTGCAATTCTAAAGTTGCATTATGGAGTGGATTACATAATTGAGGCATGTATTTGGTCACACACTGGTGTGTGCTGATTACTCACTCCCCAGGTCCATTCTCCAGCTTGCTTGTGCAGGCAATAGAGGTCTCTCTCTCTCTCTCTCTCTTCTCTCTCTCTCTCTCCCTCCCCCCCTTCTCTCCCTTCCTCTCTCTCTAAAGTCAAGAAGAAGAAAAAAGAATACCTATTTTGGGCTTTATGTATGCAAGAACTAAGCATCTATTGTTTTTGAGCCCTTATATATGTTGGGGGTTCTTTGTTACAGCAGAAAGCAGTATCTAATATACTTACTATTAAGTAACTTAGCTAATCTTATACACAGTGACTAATACACTTGTGCTCCATGAGGCCACAGGTCTGTCTCTTGTTCACCGATGGACCCTCAGTGCCTAGGACAGGGCCTGGTCACGGTAGGCTTCATTAAGTATTTGGTGAATGAGCTGTCAGCTTCAATTTTTCTTCCCAGTTGGGTGTAAGGCAGAAAGAGTAGCAGATGTGAACTCTGGCTCTCAGGTGGGAAGGGGCTGGGTTTACATCCTCCCCAAATATTCACTAATTGTCTATACTGGGCAAACTCCCAACCTCTGTTTTCTCCTAGGGAAGATGAAAAATTATAGAAAAGCCTTTTCTTTTAGTGGACAGTGGGAGGATTAAATGTGACCACTCATGAAAAGTGCCGAGAGCACACTGCCTGATGCATAGTAAGCCCTCAGGAAGTAGCCGTCATGATGATCTGAAGTTTTCTTATTCTCTGGGTAAAGCAAAGGCTCAGAAACAGCCCCTGCAATCAGCTCTGACAAATCTCAGGACCCAAGGTATGGGGGGTTGAGGGGAGAAAAGCAGCAAGGCTTGATCCTGGGATTACAGCCAAAGACCAACTCAGAAAACGCTATTACATTCCCATGATCCTCCTGCTGTCCCAGGAGGGCTCGAGACTCTGTTTCTCACCCTGACCTCAGACTAACTGCAGAAATCAGCCCCCCTGCTTTGGGGCTCGGACCAGCTGCCTCTGGATCAGGGTCCCACTGGGAACACAGCGCTCAGAGAGCCCGGTGGAGTCCTCAGGCCTAACGGAGGAAACGAGCCATAGTTTAATCGGGCATCCCACCTTTGGGGGGGGTTATTGTCATCATCAGCCCGGAGGTATGGGTGACTGGACACACGCCTGAGGACCCATCAGGCCTTTCTCCTCCATTAATTAAAATGTGAATCACAGCTGAGTCACTGAAGAAAGAATACGGTCAATGAACAACTCCGGCTTCCTACCTCCTTCTTTGCTCAGAGAGATGAGTCAGCAGAAGTCTGGATCCAAAAATGAGAAGGGGAAATAAAAAGCAGAAGAGCTGCAGAGCTTGGGAGAGCAGCAGCAAAATGAACCTGAGACCCTATATCCTTCGTCTTAGCAGAAAATGTCCCCAAATTCCTGACCCAAGGCCAACAAGCCAAACCCCACTAGTAAGTACATCTCTCTCTTTCTTGTTTTTACACAGACCCACAGACACCCCAAGTTCTATACAAGCTTCAACAATCTCTTTTCTTGATTCCTTCAGGAAACAGCAGGTTCCTCACCAAGCCAAAAATGGCCTCAAATCTCCATCCTGCCTCATTTTCCCCCAAAAGCCCCAAGCTTTAAATTCACACATCTAATGGAAGAGTGGGAGCCGTGTTACCTATGGTCAATGGGAGAGGGCCACGGGGAGTGAGAGTAGAAGGTTCTGGAAGTGCGGGCCCCTTAGAATCAGGGCATTCATGGAGCCTACTGGCTAAAAACATGGCACCTGAAGCCAGGCTGGTCTGAATTCTGGCTCTCTGTGCCTGGGACAGTTAGTCTGTCTTTCTGAGCCTCAGTTTCCTTATCTATGAAATGGGGGTAGTAAAATAACCTATTCACAGTGTGGTAAAGATGAAGAACAGCACCCACTAGAAGCAAGCAATGATAATATTCATTAGAAAAAAGTAATCCAAAAATTCCTGCCTCACCCCTAAGGTCACCCTCTGGGAAAACAATCAGGTTGGTTGGGGAGATGGCCCTCACTAAGCAGAGAGGATGCACAGTGTCTGGCACACACTCAAGCTGGTGTGTATGTGTGGTGCGAAATTTCCCCCACAAAACTGCCTGATAGCACGTAACATCCCACACTTCACTTTTGACTTCAACATCATGATTTTTCAGGAGTGTCATTTTTATTTTCAAATTCACAGGGGGTTTCACCAATGACCCTGGTTTTGATCCTTTGATATTCAAGCCATTCTATTTTAAAGCACTTGTGGTGTCGCTGTCCTTGTCAAAATTTAAATAGATGAACATCGTCTGGGCCTGTCAATGTCTCGGTGGGATTTCAGCAGTTTGCCACAGTTCTGCTCACAGTCTTTATAAAATCCTGCCTTTTTTTTTTTTTTTTTTGCTAGGTTGGCAATTTCCAAGTCATTCTGCCTTGGACTTGCACTATAAGATAATATTTAACAGTCTAGAACAGTGGTTCTAACCAGGGGCGACTTCATCCCCTAAGGGTCATTTGGAAATATCTGGAGACATTTTTTGATTGTCACAACCAGGGGTGGGGTGCTACTGGGATCTAGTGGGTGGTAGCTAGGGATGCTGCTAAATATCCTGCAATGCTGCGGCCGAGAAACTCTGATCTAGAACCTGATATACAAAGATGTGGACCCAATGGGCCATGGTTGTCCCAGGGGTGAGCTCTTTGAGTTGGGACCTACTTTTACAAGTGGTTGGTTCCTTAGTGACCAACAAGTGGATTATGCTAATTTGGGGGCCCCTCTGCCTCCTTCTAACTACAATAAATTTATGCTAAGCTTGGAGCTCTGTGGCCAGACTTCCTAGATTCTAGTTCCAACTCTGCCACTTCCTAGCTGTATGACTTTGGGCAAGTTACTTAACTACTCTGGGCTTCAGTTTTACCAGTTGTAAAGTGTGGCTAATAATAGTGCCTACTGAACAGAGCTATTGCATGATATGGGTTGATATGTATAAAGTACTTAGAACAGTGCCTGGTACATAGTGAGGGTGTGTGTGTGGCAAGTGGACTAAATCCATGGTACCAACCTTCCCAATAATGCTTCACATTCTCTTTCCATAGGGTGGCTGAGATGTGGATGCCTAGTCAGAAACTACATTTCCCAGCCTCCCTTGCAGCTAGGTGGGGGTCATGTCACTAATTCTGGCCAGTGGGATGTAGGCAAAAGAGAGAGTTCTCACTCTCTGGCCTAGCTCATAAATACCTCTCCACTTCCCCTTCCCCTAGCCTGCTGGCCGGATGCAGACTCTTGGGGCAGCCCTGAAAGCCACATGCTGGAGAAGGCGGCAACTTCATCAGTCCAGATTGCTAAGTGACTACATGGAGCAGAGCACATATACCACCCACATTTCCACCCCATCTCACCCCTTACCAATTGTACTTCAGAAGTTAATTTCTCACTCAGGTTTACTCTTAAGCTAGGGATTTTTGGTTTTATCTGTTATAGTCTCTTCCCTCATCAGCAAATACCTCCTCACCATCTGACCAGTTTCAAGATGACCCTGAATCCTTTCCTTTATATCTTCCCCATGATCTGGCAAATAAGCTGGGAAAAAGTCCCTTCTCCCAGTGGGGATAAAAAGGCAGGTGGGCTCCCCAGGCCAGGATCTTCATAAAGATCGCGCCCTGGCCAAGTGGCTCAGTTGATTGGAGCCTCCTCCTGTACACTAAAAGGTTGTGGGTTCAATCCCCGGTTGGAGTGTGTATGGGAGGCAACAGATTGACCTTTCTCCCTCACATTGATGTTTCTCACATCAATGCTTCTCTCTCTCTCTCTCCCTCTCTCTCTAAAAAATCAGTAAAAACATATCTTTGGGTGAGGATTGGAAAAAAAAAAAGACTTCTGATACAGGAACGAGGAGAAACCCAAGAGTCCTGGCTCCTCTGCCAAGATTCGAATCTCACCTAGCTAATGGGGGCGAGTGAGACTTGTCCCAGCTGAAATTCAAACTTATATCACTGGCACCAAATGGCAGCAATATGTGTCAACACCTCAGTAGTCTGTTCAAATGCTCAAATGTTACCTTCCCAATGAAGCCTACCCAGACGACCCCATTGAAAACCGTACCCCGCATCCCAACCCAATACTCCCAATTACCTTTACCCATCTTTACTCTTTTCCCCATGACTCTCCATCTTCTGGCACACCATTGTTATTGTTTATGAGCCCTCCCTCTCCTGTTAGATATTAAGGGCCACAAAGTCTCCCCATCACCTAAAACAGTGCCAGGCACATATAAGATGCTAAATGAATGGATGTTGATTTGAATTGAGTGCTTGCTCTGTCCCTGGAACATTCTAAGAGCTTTACACATATTAACTAATTTTCACGCTCACAACAGTTTGACAAAGTGGAGATCATGACTATTCCCATTTGACAGACGAAAAAACTGGGTTTTCATTTTCTTCAGTAAGAAAGGCACTCAGCCAGGAAGTGTGAGAGCCAGGATTTGAACACAGACCACCCAGTCCCCTGGGTCTAGAATTTGCCTTGTTTGAGCACATGTTATAGAGCTGACTAACTCTGGACAGGCAGAAAAAACAGAGCTATTTGTTTAGTTTAGTCTGAAAAATATATGCCATGTTGAATATGGTGTGTGGCCATGGCCAGGCCCACAGATTGTGCTCGGCAACTGTTAAAAGAACGGAGGGGTACAAATGGTTGATCCTGGCCCCTCCACTTACCAGCTGTGTGATTTTGAGGCAGTAACTTAACTTCTCTGTGTCCTAGTCTTATCATCTATACCAGTGATTTTCAACTGGTGTGCCACAGCACAATGGCGTGCCACAGAATTTTTAAAACATGCAATACCTGCCTATTTAGTAAGGGGCACTGACCTCTTTTCCTTCAGACTGTCAGATAAATAAAAAATAACAACAGATCTGGTCAGGTGGCTTGGTTGGTTGGAGCATCATCCCGGGCATCAAAAGGTTGCGGGTTCAATTCCCGTCGAGGCACATACCTAGGTTGCAGGTTTGATCCCCATTTGGGGCGGGGTGCGGGAGGCAACCAATCGATGCTTCTCTCTCTAAAAATCAATAAAAACATATCCTTGGGTGAGGATTAAAAAGAAAAAATGACAACAGCCAACACAATAACAGCTGTCTAGTGTGAATGAATCAAAATGATGCTTTTTAGTCAGATTGGCAAAAAATCTACTTTTTGGTGTGCTGCAGAATTTTCGTAATTAGTTTATGTGTGCCATGAGATGAAAAGGGTTGAAAATTGCTGACCTATACAATGGGTTGTTGAGCGGATGAAACACTTTATTTCGTTATTATTTGTCAAGTGCTCAGAACAGGCTCATAGGCACATGCACACACGTGCACACAAATGTGGTATATATGTGTGCACACACACACAGCAAGTGCTATAAAGTGTTCATAAAGAAATGATTATCGCAGTGCCTGCTGAAGCTCGGGAGTGTGGGGCAGGCCACCTGAGAGCAGAGCTGATCCCTGCACTGCATTCAGTCGCACGCCACCTGGGGAAAGGCGTGTTGTCACACTGTTAGTCAGAAGAGCTAACAGTGGCCTTCCAATGGTTCCTGCTAACTTTCAGGACACGCTTCTCAGTGCTGATGCTTGAGCCAATTGTTGCTTTTAAAATAACAGCACAGGGGCATGCTTACAGGACTGCCATTGGGAAGACATCGGCTGCCCAGAAAGCTGAAAGTGACAAGTGGCTCAGATTGCCCCAAACAGCACAGAACATGGCCTGGAGCAAAGCAGGGGTGGGCAGGGAGAGAAAGCATAACCTATCCTCAGTCTGTCAGGCCAAAGATCTAGCGTTGGCTTGGATACAATTGACCCTTGAACAATGTGAGTGGCGGGGGGTGTTGACCCCCTGCACAGTTAAAAATCCATGTGTAACTTTTGACTTCCCAGAAACTTAACTATTATAGCCTACTGTTGACCGGAAGCCTAATTAATGACAGTTAATTAACACATATTTTGTATGTTATATTATATTCTGAGTTCTTACAATAAAGTAAGCAGAGGAAAAAAAATGTTATTAAGAAAATCATTGGAAGAGAAAATACATTTATAGTATTTATTGAAAAAAAATTCACATAAAAGTGAAGCCATGTACTTCCAAACCATGTTGTTCAAGGGTCAACAGTATCGTAAAAGCCAGTGATGTCTGAACTGTGAAGCACGTGCAGCTCCAAAGCGCTTTCTTAAAATGAGCTAACGAAACCCCAGGGACGGGTCATTGATACTGAATGTGGTCACCCAGAGGGGAAATGTGTATAATTGCATTCCAAGAAAACTGGCAAACTGCAGGGCAGGAAATTAGAGGCTCTTAGTAGTGATGATGACGACGACGACAAAGATATTACTCTTATCATTATCATCACCTTTCAGTAGTTCCTAATATTTATCCAGTACTTACAAGGAGCCACGCACAGTTCTAAGAGCTTTATGTGGATTGTTTCAAGTAATTCTCTCCATAACTCTAGGACGTAGGAGTATTCTCATTGAACAGATGAAACAAATTTGGCCCAGAGAGGTTCCAGAACCTTCCCCAAGTCGCACAGCTTGCAGGAGGGGGAGCTGGTTCAAGTCCAGGTGGTCTGGTAACAGAGCATTCTCATTACCCTCAGCATTGTAATGATGTTCTGTGTATTTTATAATATTTGCATCCTCCCCCCGGAGGTGAGGTATTACTGGCCCCATTTTACACATGAGAAAAGTGAGGCACAGAGGGGCTGGCTGACTTGCTCAATGTAACACAGCAGGGAGGTGGTGGAATCAGGATTCATCCACGCTGCCCTCCTGTCTCCCTGCCCACGCCAGCACCACTGCATGGGCATTCTTTCCACAAGCCAGCTTTACAAAGCAGGGAACCTGACCCGCAATCTTAGTGGGGTGGCTTCAATCAGGGTGTGAGCAGGACAAAAGGCTGATACGCTTGGTACTCACTGCCTGACCTCAGGGGGCAGACAGCTGCTCAGCTTGACCAGGTTCAGCCTGACCCTTCGTCATGTGCTGGATGGAGAGGGTGGGTGGGAATCTTCATACACAGGCAGGGTGAGTGCTTCACATACAATGGTATTCTGGTCACTACACTCAACCAGAGTGATCCTTCTAAATAAAAATCTGATAACATCCACCCCTTCTCTTTAAATCCTTCCATGGCTCCCTCATGCCTTCAGAATAAAGTCCCAACCCCTCAAACCATGGCCTGATCCCTGACCTTCTTTACATTCTTCTCTTGCTACTTTTCCTCTCAGCACACAAGAACACACATGTATGCACACAATGTGCATGCAAGATGCATGCACACATATAAACACATGTACACATTGCATGTACACATATGAACATGCATGCATGCACATAGTTCCAGTCACACTGTTTTTCTGCATAGATCCTGCATCCAGACTGCCAGCTTTTGAATTCAAGTTCTGCCACTTGGGCAAGTCACTTAACTTCTCTGTCTCATTTTTCTCATCAGTCAAATATTTTGCTCACCCATATTTCTCTAAATCCTAACTTCCAATATGCTGGTAAGTGGAAATGGGGCCTTTTGGAAGTGATTAGGTCATGAGGGTGGAGCCCTTATAAATGGGATTAGTGCCCTTATATGAGGGACCCCAGAGATCTCCCTCACCCCTTTTGCCATGTGAAGACACAGTGAGAAGCTGGCTATAATTCAGGAAGTGGGCTCTCACCAGACAGTCAGCCAGTGCCTTGATCTTGGACTTCCCACACTCCAGAAATGTGAGAAATAAATTTCTATTGTTTATACGCTACCCAGTCTATGATATTCTGTTATAGCAGCCTGAATGGACTAAGACAATGACCATTTTCCACTTGGTTTTGTGGAAGATAATACACATACGTGGTATGCAATTCAGAAAAACATACATCATTTATCATGGAAAGTAAGATTTTTCTGTACACCATTTCCAAGTCTCTCGATGTCCTTCTACAGAGGCAAACACAATTATTAGTTTCTTGTAGAATCTTCCAGAGATAGTCTATGAATTTTCAAGCAAATGGTAGCTGTAATATGTATCATTACAAAACTGGCCCTTTTCACCTGACAATATATCTTAGATATAGAGATGCTTATTTTCCCATCTATAAAATGGGAATATGACAGAATCCAACTTATAACTTGTAACAGGATTAAATGAATAAATACCCCTTTTAGAACAGTGTTTGGAATGGTGCCTTTCATATAGTAGGTGATCTCTAAGTGCTGGCTCTGATAGGTATCCAGCGTCCTGCTTCTTCCTGTTTTGAAATGCCTCCATAGCACCCCATGGAATGGAAGTACCCTAATTTATTAATAGTTCCCCATGATGGACACAAGTTATTCCTAGCCCTTTGCACACCAATGCTTAACAAATATAGTTGAACAAGCAAAAGAACCAATGAATATTGAAGAAGTGCTCTTTGAGTAGGATAGAGAGGACTTGGTTAAGTTTCAGGGATTTAAAGTTGTTCAGATACCTTCTTAGGCACTAAGTCCTGGGCTTTTACAAATTGTTTCCATGTAATATTAAGGATATATGTTTGACACCACAGTGTGATCAGATTATGTCACTGTGCATGGGGTATTATGTCAGTTCCTTCATGGAGAAGTGATCTACCCAATCAGATAACCCTCATAGGTACCAAATGAATTGGTCCAGTTTATCAACTGTTTTTGCCCCAAAGAATGCAGTTAGCATCATTTCCATCATCTCATGGTTTCTGAAAATATTGTTGGTCCCAAAAAGAAAATAGTTGGTCAAAAGAGTACCAACTCAGCCCTGGAAAGGAGGCATGTGGTGAAAGGACAGCCCCCAGAATGTCCTTGAAGGATCTGAGAGAGACCTGGTAAACCTGGGTTGAGTTGTAGGATGAAGGGTGAAGAAGGGACGGGAGGCAGAGAGGAGAAACGGGGTGGATCATGAGCTTTATTAAAATGTATTTTTGTAACTGAGTTGAAAATAGACACAACTTCATTCTGACTGTTCCATCTCATGACGTAGCCTTGCTTGTGGGGGCCTCTCCATTCAGCACATCTCCATGGCAACGGACCACTTCTCATTCACGCCATCTCCAGGGTTACCTTGCTTGGCTCATTCATGACTGTTGCCATGGAGACAGGCTCATTGATACAATCTTGATCCTTTGGCACTTTGCTTTTCTGAATGATGAAGTGTTGGCCTTGGGGTAGGAGTGGGATCATGGTAAGGAAGTGGGGTGCAGGGGGTTCTGGGATGAGTTGGGGTCTAAGGACTTAATATATAGCAAGAGGAAGATGAGGTGGTGGGAGGTGGGAGAGAGGCCCAGAAGAGCATCATTTCTGACTCTGCCATCTGAGATGGCTGGTCTCTGAACAATCCCATGTGTGTATGTGTGGGGTCTTCCACTGAAGCTGAAGTACAAATATAGCAGGTGCTCAGATGAGTCTTTGTTGGCAGCCATACCCCAGCACCCAGCACAGTGTGTAACAGAGTAAAATTATTGTAGAAATAATTACTGCGAATACTAGTTTGTTGCTCATGAACCTGACCTTAATAAACTGTAAAAAAACCCCAAAAACAAACCACCCAGAAGCATGAGAACAGAACTCCCAGAAGCACCTGCCACTGTATTTACTGCCCACCCCCAGCACTTGCCCACACAGTGCCTCCCCTCACGGTCCTATAGACTACTGTGTATGCTCCTACCTAAAGCGAAACCTTCCACTTGTGCAAATGCCATCCCTTCCTGCCTACCAAGAGATGTCCCTCTTGCCAACCCTTTCCTTTCTTTGTGGCATCACATGTTTTTCCTCCCCACTGGGTTACTCCCATCAGCATAAGAGCTGCAGTCAGTCTCCTGTCTTCAAAAAAGAAAACAAGCTTCTGAACTCCACTTTCCCCACCAGCTAACACCCCAGCTCTCCTCCACCCCCCTTCACAGCAAAACTCTTTAAAGAGAACTGTTGGTGATCCCTCCAGGAGCCCTTTTCGCTCCACCCCGCCTCAAAGCAGCTCGGGCTAGGACTGCCAAAGACCTCCATGTGCTCAACCTAATGGTCATTCTCATTCCTCATGGGAGTCAACCCACTGGCATCAGTTGACACCATCGATCAATTCCTCTGACTGGAAGTGTCTTAACACTTTCCTCGCACCACATCCAGGGCCCACATGCCCCCCATGTGCTCCATCTCAGTCTCCTTTGCTATTTCCTCCCCATCTCCCCAACTACTTTCATGATGGAGAGCCAGCCCCAGGCTCAGTCCTTCCTGCCCTTTACATCCACTTCCTTACCCAGTTTAACGGCTATAAATAACGTCCACAGGCTGATGACTCCTGCATTTCCACCTCCAGCCCTGTCTTCTCCTCCTGAACTTCAGACTCCAAATATTCAAGGCCAACATAATAGCCTGACTCAGCAGCAGGCAGGTAAAACTTAGCGTGCCTGAAGCTGAGCCCCTAATCTTCCCCTCCCCACCCCATCCCATCTTAATGGATGGCAAATCCATCCTCCCAGTAACTTCTCAAATAGTGTTCTTGTCTTTTTTTTTTATGCTCTAAGATTCTCTTCCTTTTAAATTTGATTCTACTGTGGTATAAGACATTTAACATCAGATCTACCCTCTTAAAAATGTAAGTGTGTAGTACAGTATTGTCAACTACAGGTGCAACGTTGTACCGCAGATCGCTAGAGGTTACTCATCTTGCCTAACTAAAACTTTATGCCTGTTGACTCTTTTAGATACCTCATACAAGTGGAATTATGTAGTATTTGTCCTTCTGTCACTGGCTCCCTGCACGTAGCATAATGTCTTCAAGGTTCACCCATGTTGTCGTTGCACGTTGCAGAATCTCCTTTCTTTAAGGCTGAATACTATTCCATTGGCCTACATACCACATTTCCTTTATTAATCTGTCCCTGGACATTTCGGCTGTTTCCCCATCTTGGCCATTGTGAATAGCGCTGCAATGAACACGGGGGTGCTAGTATCTCTTTAAGATCCTGATTTCAATTGTTTTGGGTAAAGACCCAGAAGTGACATTGCTGGATCATACGGTAGTTCTATTTTTAATTTTTTGAGGAACCTCCACACTGTTTCCTATAGTGGATGCACCATTTTGCATTCCCGTGAACCATGTGGAAGGATCCCAATTTCTCCACATCTCCTTCAGCGCTTGCTGTCTTTTGTTTTCGTGATAATGGCCATCCTGGTGGGTGCGAGGGGTACCTTACTGCGCTTTACAGGGCATTTCTCTGGCCATCAGTGATGCTGAACATCTTTCACATATCTGTCGGCCATCTGCACGTCTTCTTTGGAGAAATGTCTATGCAAGTCCTTAGCCCATTTTAAAATCAGGTTATTAGGCTTTTTGCTACTGAGTTGCAGGAGTCTGGTCCGTGTCTTTCTACTGCCTTGTGCTGCTCCTCACAGGACTCAGGAGGAGAGCTGTCTGCCAGAGGGTCCTGTGACGATGACATGTTCTCTATCTGGGCTGTCCTATATAGCCACTGGCCACGTGTGGCTACTGAGCACTTAAAATGTGGCTAGTATGAGTGAGAATTTAAAATTTTACTTAATTAAAAATTTAGGCCCAGCCAGCCGTGGCTCAGTGGTTGAGCGTCGACCTAGGATTCAGGTGATCGGGGTTCGATTCCCGGTCAGGGCACATGCCCAGGTTGTGGCCTCAATCAATGACTCTCTCATCATTGATGTTTCTGTCTCTCTCTCTCCCTCTCCTTTCCTCTCTCTGAAATCAATAAACATATGTTTAAAAAAAAAAATTTAGGATGGTGGTTCCTCAAAAAATTAAACATAAAATTAGCATATGATCCAGCAATCCTACTTCTGGGTATGCTCCCAAAAGAATTCAGAGCAGGAACTTACCATAGTTGTACACCCAGGTTCACAGCAGCAGCATTCCCAATACTGAAATGGGGAAAGCAACCCAAGGGTCCAATGCCAGATGAATGGATAAACAAACTGTAGCAGATCCACTTAATGGCATAGTGTTCAGTCTTTAATAGGAAGGAAATTCTGACACATGCTGCAACGTAGATAAACCTTGAGGACATTATGCTGAGTGAAATAAACTGACCACAAAAGGACAAATATGATATGATTCCACTGATATGAGGCCCCTAGAAGAGTCAGATTCAGAGACACAGACAGCAGAATAGTGGGGGCCAGGGGCTGGGGGAGAGAGGAGTGGGGAGTTAGTGTTTAATGGGGACAGTGTTTCAGTTTTGTAAAATGAAAACAGTTCTGGAGGTGGACGATGGATGCTTCAGGAGGTGGCAGCTACTTGTCCAAGTCAAAAAGCAACTGCCAAGAACTTGCAGGACCTTGGCAGTGAGCCAGCTACCAATCTGTCAGCTTGTATCCGGAGGGTGGAGAGAAACGCTGCATTCACTGTGCAGCTCGGTGCACACGCTCGGTGTCCGGGTCCTGGGGGGTTTCCGCTCCACTGGGCAGGGAGAGGAAAGGAAAGCTGTCACGCGTGCCCAGTGGCTGCTGTGGTGAGGGCAGGAGAGAGTGGCCAACAGCTGAGACAGGGCGTACCTGGCTACCCAAAAGGAACAGTCCACCAAGAGCCCATTCTGGAGGCAGCAAGGCAGGGTCCATCCAACCAGTGGCAAAGTCTCTTCTGTTCAGCTCTATATGAAATGCCTGACTTTCTAGGGGTGAAGGGGCTTGGGCTTACAGACCCCCACCACCAGCTCTGTCACATGCTCTCCTGGCCCCATGTTCTTTTCTTTCCTGGCATTTAGAACAGCGGAAGCTCAAAAAGTATTTTGGACAACACTTGTGGGGCAGTTACAGCACATATCTAGAGTTGGATTACACAGGTTCCAATCCCAGCTCTGCTGCTTACTGTGTGTTCTTGGGCGAGTTACTTAACCCCTTTGTATCTCGATTTCTCTGTGGTTTTATCCACAGAGACAATAAACTCCGTTAATGTGTGTAAAGTCTGTACAACAGTGATTGGTACATCATAAGTGGAATGAAGACCTCGGGAAGTTAACTTTCCCAGGTCACAAAGCCAAAGCTGAGGACAATACGCTTCAGGCCTTAAATATAGGGTGGGCCCCCAGAGGTAAGAAGTTGAATTCCGAAGTGCATTCTGGGTGTAGTGGGCTAAATGGTGACCTCTCCCCAAAGACAGGTCTAAACCTGTGAATGTGACCTTATTTATAAAAAGGTTCTTTGCAGATGAGATTAAATTAAGAATCTGAGAGAAGGAGCTTATTCCTGGATTATCCACATGGGCCCTAAATATAGTCACATGTATCCTTATAAAAGGAAGGTAGAGTTTTGAGAAAGAGAAGGATGAGGTCATGTGACCACAGAGGCAGAGATGGGAGTGATGTGGCCACAGGCCAAGGAACGCCTGAAGCCACCAGAAGCTGGAAAAGGCAAGAAATGGATCCTCCCCCTAATGGAGCTTCATAGGGAGCACGGCCCTGCTGATACCTTGATTTCAGACTTCCAGCCTCCAGAACTGCAAGAAAAGGCTTCCCAGTGAGAGAGTAATGGATGCTGGAGGATCTTAAAGAAGTTCAATACAGTTAGAGAGGAAAGATAACACGGGTGAGGTGGGTAAAGGCCAGATGATACAGGGTCTCCGATGCCCTCCTAAGAGAAACACACCACCTTGGGAAGCTGTCACAAGGGGAACAACTTGGTTAGATTTATATTCTGTACAGGTAAGGGTTAACCGAGTGGGGTTGGAGTGTTCAAACCCTGTGTATTCCAAAGAAAAGAGTGGCCTTCCACTTGCTCCAGGGAGATAACCTCTAGGCCTCTGGAATATCCTGCCTGATAAGAGTGACTTGTATTTTTGGGGTCTTGGGCCATGGCAGGCAGTTTATGCTAACAATGTGATTGAGGGCGAACATCTGTTTTGTTCATCTGAGGCCTCAGGCCATGCTGTATCTGTTTGATCTCCGGGGGTGGTGACCAAGCAGTTAAAGCCAGTCACAAAGGTGCTCCATGCTTATGTAATCGAGCCCCAGTAAATACCCTGGGCCAAGGCTTGAGTGAGCACCCGTGGTTGGCAGTACACCACACATGTTGTCGTCGCTCGGAGAACTGAACATTGTCCACACAACTCCGCTGGGAGGGGACAACTGGAAGCTTGTGCCTGGTCTCTCCTAGATTCTGCCCTAACTAAGCACCTTTTACTCTGCAGGTTTTCACCTGTATTCTTTCACTGTGATAAACTGTATCACAGCATTACTGGGATACTGTCTTATGAGCCCTTCTAGCAAGTCGTTAAACCTGAAGGTGGTCTTGGGGACACCTGACACATAGTCTTATGACCTTAAACCTGCCTCAGCCCAATGAAATTCCTGTTCTAGGTGCAAGTCAAGAGAAAGCAGCTCCCCTGACACATTTGCTTGCCAGGCAAAGGACTTTGGTGAATTCAGAAATAGAAAAAACTGCTGCCTGTCTCTAAGTAGCTCAGAGAATAGAGAGCAAAACAGAATGGAGATTAAATCAGTGTGTTGAGTATTTTAATGACAGAAAGTGTGATGGAGGGCTAGCTGGCTCATTTCTTCTTTAACTTCTGGCCAGGGATGGGGACACTTCCCAGTATCCAGCTCACAGATTAAGTTGATGGGCGGTGTGCACGCCCGTGCACGCGCGTGTGCTCATTGTGAATCTCAGGGGAGAAGGGGGTAAAGTGGAGCAGCCGAGTGCTGCATGGGCCACAACTGAGTCTCCGAGAAAATTTTTTTCAGAAACTCCACCTGGAGCAATGTGACATTTTGGGTACCCAGAGCTACTCCAAGAAATAAACGAGGCTCCTTGCCAACGCTGGCTAAAATCTGCAACACTGTCCAAGGAAATCTGCGCCACACCCTCTGACTTCTCCACCCCATTCTGCCCTCCACGGAAGGCCCCTAACCAAGAATTCACCATTCTCCCCTTTCACACCATCCTTAGTAACAATCAAAATAGACAACACATGCCAAGCAAGTAGTGAGCTAGAGGCTCTGCTATTTTATTTAATTCACACGACAAACCTCCACTTCTGGCAATACAGCAGGCCAGGTAATCAGAGTGACGCTCTTGCTGAAAACAATCATGAATCCTACATAAAATCCTAAGGCCCTCTTGTTGAAGCACCAAAGACCCGATAATTTAGTAGATCATTTTCCACCCCCAATTGAACTGAAATCAGGAACCTCCGGGAGGTAGGCAGAACATCAAAGCCACTTTTGCTGAGGGCATGTTCCTAACTGAGAAAAATGCTACTTCAATTTTTATGGCCTCCTTGGGAGCAGGGGTGGAAGGCAAAGCTCAGGGCCCACCTAAGATAAAGAGTCTAAAAGGAGACCCCAGAGCCCTGGCTGGTGTGGCTCAGTTGGCTGGCGCATCATTCCTTACATCGCAAGGTTGTGGGTTCGATTTCTGATCAGGGCATGGAAGGCAGCCGATTGATGTTTATCTCTCACATCGATGTTTCTCTCTCTCTTTCTTCCTCGCTCCACAATCAATGCATGTCCTTGGATAAGGATAAAAAAAATAAAAAACGAATACAAGGAGACCCCCTGAATTAGGGTGGGACCCCCCAGAGGGCTACCGCTTCAGGGTGAGAAACCTGCAGTAAATTTACTCCATCCTTCCCATCCCGAGAGATTCTGAGGAAAGTTACTTTGGCACTTAGCAGAGGAAAGAAATAAAAGTCCTGGAGAAATAATAACCACAAGCTGGCCTTTGTAAACACGGGCGTCCGAAATTCTCAACTCGTGGGTGATCCAAAAGTTCATGTGGCCCTCAAATGGGAGCGCCCCAGCACCTGGAATAAGTAAACGCAGATCTTCCGGGAGATCATCTTCACCTCAGCCTCAAAAAATTGCCCCCAGCACTGCTCTAAAGAAAATGAGCTTTTCACAATCAAAAATATTAAAACACTCAAGGAAACGAGACGGCAGGAAAAAAGGCATAAAGAATTCAGATGTTTTGTCCGGCCGGGGTGGCTCAGCGGTTGAGCATCGATCTATGATCCTGGAGATAGCGGTTCAATTCCCGGGCAGGACACATGCCCGGGTTGTGGGCTCGATCCCCAGTCGGGGCCGTGCAGGAGGCAGCCGATCAATGACTCTCTCATCATTGATGTTTCTATCTCTCTCTTCCTCTCCCTTCCTCTCTCTGAAATCAATAAAGACATATTTAAAGAAAAACGGAATTTAGATGTTTAAGATATCAGATACTGATTATAAGCTAAATCCTTGAATATTATGTTTAAGGAACTATAAGATGTGCTTGAAAATGCCTACAGAGCAATTCTCAGCTGGTGATGATTTTGCTTCTCAAGGACATTTGGCAATATCTGAAGACTTTTTGGTTGTCACTCCTGGGGAGGAGATGCTAATGGCATTTAGTGGGTGGAGGCCAGGGATGCTGCTCAGCACCCCACAGACCATAGGACAACCCCTCACAGCAAAGGTTTATCTAGCCCCAAATGTCATTAGTGCCCAGGTTGGGAAATCCTAATGTAGAAAGATGAAGCAAGTTTGAAAAGGACCAGACAGAACTCACAGAGATGAAAAATTTAATACTAGGAATTGAAAACGTAATGGGCATGGTTAGCAACAGATTAGACACAGCTAGAGAACTTAGTAAACCGGAGAGAGGCAGGGACAGTTATTCTCATTTGACAAATGGGTAAACCAAGGCACACACAATGGCAGCATCTTGTTTGCTGAGAAGTAAATTGCAAACTGGCATCTGTCTAACGGAAGAGCCATGCTCCTAAGCACTCTGCCATTCTATTTAAACCTAAGAGAATGGTTTCCTCTCCCTGCCTGTGTCTGAATTTCTTTCCCAATTGCTATTTTCTTTGGCAAAATATTTTGAGGAAAATAAACTTTGTCTAAAATGCCTGTCAGAAAGACATTGTGTTGCATTAGCATGCAGGGAACAATGCCTGGGAAAAAAGCCCACTAATTTCCATCTCTAAAGCATTTACCTTCTTTTAACTAATTACGTCCATAGTTTACAGCGGGGAGGTTTGGGGTGTTTATACTTATACAGACAAAGAGAAAATGGAATAAATGCTCCTATAAAAGACTTCCCTCCATGAACCACTGTAGGTAGGGAGGCAGGGTCCAAGGCCATCCCAAATTTGCAATCCAGAGTCCTTATTGAAGGATCTTGAACAAGTTACTTAACTTTTCTGTGCCTCAGCTTCCTCACATATAAAATGTAGATAATAACAGATCTCGCCTTACAAGTTCTTTGTGAAGATTAAATGAGTTAGTATTTTGAAAAGGGTTCTGAAAAGTGCCTGGCTTATAGTTAGGTGCTAGTTGTTATTTTTATCACAACGTAAGAGAATTATTAGGCTGCTGAGTGCAATGCAGCCAGACTGAGGTTCCACAAGGGCAGGAACTGGGCTGGTCTTGTTGACCACTGCATAGGGCCTGGCACAGAAGAGGAACTCAGTAAGTGATTCTTGAATGAAAAAAGCATTTCCCCTTTACCTGCCAATATCATCTTTAAACATAATGAAAACTCCAACTACCTTTTTGCTGAGAATTTACCCTGGAACAGGCCTTCTATTGAGCATATGATGTTAGGAGACAGGTAGGAGCATCACCAGATAAGGAAACTGAGGGTCAGAGAGGCCCCGCAGCCAGTGAGTGAAAGTACCAGAATTTTCACCACACTCACCTGATTCCCAAATCCAAGTGCTCAGCCACTTTCTGCCACCTGGACTCTTGCCTTCAACCTGACCCTCCTCACGGATTTCATAGCTAACTCATATGCCCTGAGAGCCTTCTCGCTCTATATATCTGTTTCTCCTTCGACCCGGTATCTACGCCTCTCTTCTAGACTCATTTCCTGCTTCTTATGGGAGAAGTTATTTAGTTCAGTGCCTCAGTTTCCCTGCTCATAAATAGGGGGTGATAATGGTGTCTTTCTCATAGAACGGCCACCAGGCTCAGTGAACAGCGCCTCACAGACCAAGCCTCCATAAGTGCAACCATCTCCATTCCACTCGCCCACCTTGACCCTGGGGCTCACACCTTCCAACCTGCATTACCACCCCCGGGCTGGGACCCAGTCCACTGCCAGTTACTTTTACTTTTCCCAGACTGCCTGAGCCAGCGACTTCTCCTGGAAGCCTCTGACACTGCTCTCTCTCTCTCCTCTCCCTCCCTTCCCCCCCCCCCCCCCCCCCCCGCCCTTGCAGCCTCTTCAGCCACTAAAATTAGCTCCATCTCCAGTCCATGTCCCCAGCGCGCCTGTCCTGGTTTCTCTCTGGGCTCCCAGCCACTTGCGATATTGTGTCTCAGATGCCACACGCTGCCTTCCTGATGCCACAGCCATTGCCTAAAACAAGGGGTATTTTGAGACACAGGATCAGGTGGAGAGGGAGGGATTTCATACATGCTCTTCCTGGCGTGTTTAAAAAAAGCTGACACAAGGGCCATCTGGCCCCACTGAACCCCTCACCCCTATATCTAGTTTCAAATGAGGCCTCGTATTTCTAGTCACTGAGACCTCCAGGGCCCCAGTGAGTTAATCTTGATTTTTCAAAAATGGCAGAACAATGACCCAGCGACTCCACTTCTGGGTTTACACGCAAAGGAATTGAAAGTAGGGACTCAAATAGAGACTTGTATACCTGCGTTCATAGCAGCATTATTTGCAATTGTTAAAAGATGAAAGCAACCCAAGTGTCCATTGAAGGATGAATGGAAAAGTAATATGTGGTCCATCCATACAATGGAATATTATTCAGCCCTGAAAAGGAAGGAATGCTGACACGCGCCACAACATGGTTGAACTTGAGGACATTATGCTGAGTGAAATAAGCCAATAATGAAATGACAAATACTGTATGATTCCACTTACATGAGGTCCCCATAGTAAGATGCACAAACAGAAAGTAGAATGGTGGGTGCCAGGGGCTGGGGGAGGGGGATGGGGAGTGAGTGTTTAATGGGGACAGGGTTTCAGTTTGGGAAGATGAGAAAGATCTAGAGATGGGTGGCAGTGACACAACAGTGTGAATGCACTTACTGCCACTGACCTGGGCACTTAAAAATTGGTAGGATGGTAAATTTTAGGTTATGTGTATTTTACCGCAATTAAAATTTCCTAAGAAAGGAAGAACAGTGAGGCCAGCTGGTCAGAGGGAGACAGAACAGGGCACGTGGTGGAGGAGGGCAGGTGCCTCAGAGAACTGGGCAGGGGTGGGCACCCTGCTACCTAACCAGGGCAAGGGCTGGATGCCCCTGGAGCATTTTCTGGGGTAATTCACTCCATCAATGATTTATTGAGCACCTCCTGTGGGCCAGTCCCTGCTCTAGGCCTGGGACACAACAGTGAACAAAACAGACAAAAGCCCCACTTCCCATGGGGCTGATATCCTGGTGGGGGAGACATGATAACCAAGATTAAAAAAATAAATAAATGCGGTTTGGCATCTGCTCATCAGTGATGTGGAGGGAGTGGAAGTGTCAGGAGAGGGGTGGGGGAGTTACAGTTTTGAAGGACTTTTGAGCAAAGACCCAAAGGAAATAAGAGGGGAGTCGTGCTGAGACCTGGAAGAATGTGCCAGGCAGAAGCAGAAGGAACAGCCCATGCAAAGGCCCTGAGGCTGGACCGTGCCTGGTGTGTTTAAGGAACAATGAGGAGCCTGTGTGGCTGAAGCTGAGTGAGTGAGGAGAGTTAGGTGGATGAGGGCTGACAGGAGACAGGGCACAGCAGGCTGGGCCTTGTGGGCCACGGGGAGGATTTGGGCCCTTTCTGAGTCAGGTGGAAGCCATGAGGTTGTGCACGGAGGAGCTCCAGGAACCCTCTGGCTGCTACAGGGGGAACAAACTGGGGGCCAGACCAGGGTGGGGCTGTGAAGGTGGTGAGACGTGGGGGGATTTATGGGTAGATTCTGAAGGTGCAGTCAACAAGATTTGCTAACAGACTGGATGTAGGGGGCTGAGAAAAAGAGGAGTGGAGAGAGACCCTGAGGTTTGGGGCCCCAGCACCTGGAAGGACGAAGCTGCTTTTACGATGGACGAGGTGTGGCAGGTTTGGGTGACAGCGATCAGAGTTTGGTCAAAGTCATACTTGATTCAACACCTCAAACATCAGCTGAAGAAGGTGGAACCCTGGAGATGTGGAAACTAGCCTGTATCCAGAGCTTTGGGTCAGGGCCTACGGGTGGCTGTAATCTGGCTGAGGGCTACGGGTCAGACCCTGGGCCTCGGGATTTCATCCACAAGTGGGGGTGCTTACAGCCCCAACTTTAGAATCACTGTGAGGTACAAATGAGGGTTCCAAAAGCCCCGGTACAGGACAAGTATGCAGTAAATGAGAGTAATTATTATTAGCAAGAGAAGGGTTGCTGTGTATCCGGCTAAACTCTCCAGGGCAGCTGGTTAAGATTGTTGATTCCAGAGCTAGGCCTCCTCATTAAATCGCAATTCCACTGCTTCCTAGCCGTGTGGCTTGGGGCAAATCCTCTAGCTTTTCTGAACCTCAGTTTTCTCATATGTGAAATGGGAATGACAACAGCGCACATCTTAGGAGGAGGCGGGGACTGAGATGGTCCTTGTAAGAGTCCTTGGAGCAGAGACCCTGGTCATAGTAAGCGTTATATCTGTGGTCACCATTATTACTATAATAAGCCCACTTTACAGATGAAGAAACTGAGGTTCAGAGAGACAAAGGGTTTGCCAGAGGTCAGCAGAACAGTGGAGGTGAGAGGGCAGGACCCAACTGCCCGGGTTCACCCCCCAGTCCTGCCACTCACTCTCTTCAAGTCTCTAACCTGGCCTGTCCTCCTTCCCCAGCTGTATAATGGGGACACTACAGCACCTACCAAGAGAAATATACTGCGAGAATTAAATGACATAATTTACTCAAAGTGTTGAGAATAGCACCAGGCACATAAGTTCTCGGTGAATGCCAGTGTTCACTGTCACTGCTGCAGGTCCCACAGCTGGATGCTGGGAAATCCCACATCTGTCTGACCCCAGGGTCCCGCTCTTGATCACGGGGCTTTGTCACTGAACCTACAGTTTAAAAACATTCAAGCCTCTGCCTCTGCTTTAGAAAGGACCACAGAATGGGAAATTAGGGGCCCTTCCCCAGGCTCTGTGCTCTCAAAGCCCCAATGCTCTTGGTACCCAAAGCTTCCCAGAGTGCCCCTCGGCGGGCACAGCCCCAGGGGGAGGCCGGATTGGTAGGGAATTTGGGCTGTTCCTGCATCTGGGCTTTCCCCGCTGCTTCTCTCCTGCTTCAGAGCAACAAGGTTGGATTAAAGATCTCCCGCTCTTCCTCAGCAAACCTCCCACATGGCATGGTGTCCTCTACCACCAGCTGAATTCATCCATCCATCCATCCATCCATCCATCCATCCATCCACCCACCCACTTATTCATTCAAGAGATGTTTACTGAGCTCCATTCTCAGGGTCAGTACTAGACTCTGGCTTCAGTCTTTGCCTTCCACAAGGAGGAGATCGGCAATTAACCCAGAAAACAATGCGAGGGTTCACACTGTTGCCACCTAATGCCCATAAAGAGGGGACCTAAGCTGGTCTCATGGTGAGCACGGGCATGGGAGGTCAGGAGGGCTTGCTGGGGACAGAGACAGTATCAGTAAATATGTACTTCCCTGGGTCCTGTGAGTGGCCCCCGGCTCCTCAGTCCCCCTCTAAGGCCCCTGGACCTCACCATGATGCTGGCACAAAAGAGGAACCTCCTTTTTTTTCTTTTCTTACCTCAAAGATATTCTCCTAAATTAACTTCTAGATGTTTTAAAGTTGTTCATGTAATTATTATGAAGCTAAAGTGTTTCCCTTTTCATTAAAAACTTTGTAGGAGCAGAAACACATACAGTAGTCCCCCCTTATCCACAGGGGGATACAAACAGAGACCCCTAGTGAATGCTGAAACTGTGGATAGCACTGAACCCTATATATACTCTGTATTTTCCTGTACACACATACCTCTGATAAAGTTTAATTTATAAATTAGGCACAGCAAGATATAACAAGAATAACTAATAAAGTAGAATTAAAACAATATACTGCAATGGAAGTTATGTGAATGTGGTCTCTTTAAGTCAAGAACTTTTATCTTTTCACTTAAAGGAAGCGCTTTATGGCTTCTTTCTGGCATATACGAATTGCCAGAATCACTACTCTTGTGCTTTGGGGCCATTATTAAGTAAAAATAAGAGTTACTGATCACTGAGACAACTACTAAGTGACTAATGGGCAGGAAGCCTCTACAGCCTGGACACCACAGAAAAATGGATGATTCAGGTCCCGGGCAGGACAGAACGAACAGCGGGAGACTTCATCAAGTTACTCAGAATGGCATGCAATTTAAAACTTATGAATTGTTTATTTCTGGAATTTTCCATCTAATATTTTTTGGCTGCCGTAGACCATGGGTAACTCAAACCTTGGAAAGCGAAACCATGGGTAAGGGGGGACGACTGTACTCAGAAATGCATGTTCTGTGCATTTAGTAAAGTCACATCCAACTGGTATTTATCATCAAATTCAACTATATAGCCTTGGGACAAAAAGAGAGAGAAATGCAATCAATTTAAATGGTATTCACAGTCTTCCTGGTCTTTCTGTTATTCCAGTCAATGAATTTGTTTACAATGCTGTGTAACTATGAGACAGACAACATCAAACTGATATTCTTCCATTGATCTTAGTTCCCATGTAACTCTCTGAGTGAAAGAGTCTCAATATGTGGTTTATAATTTTAATATTTAAAGATGTGAATTCTATGTCTAACAGGTCTTCCAAAGCAAAATAAGCCACTTATTCTGTGGGGAAGCCTCCTTTTTAATTAGTCAGTGCCCATGCCACCCTGGATGTTAAATACTTTAATATCATATCTGAGTAAGAATTAGCCAGACACATAGGAGAGAGCATATTCCAGACACAGGCAACAGTATGTGCAAAGGTCCTGGGGTGAATGAGCAGATGCTGCTGATAGAGGAGGCTGGGATCCCTTTCCCTAATTTTCCCTCTAAAATGAGGCAGTGAATAGAAGGAAAGTGGGGCAGAACTGCCTCCAAATCCCAGCTCTCCTACCTGTGAGACTTTGACAAGTACCTTCTCTCTGAGTCTAGTTTTCCTCATCTGTGACAATATAAATGGAGCTCTGGGAAGGCTTGAAGGTGTGTGAAAGGCCTGGCACACAGCAGGTGCTCAATTAATGCCAATTTCCTTTCTCTGAGGTTGACCTCCCCTACTGGCCTGGGTTTCCACAAACCTGGAAATGCAGGAGGGAAGAGGGGTAGCTAAAAAAAGAGGGCAGAAACAAAAAGAAAGAATTGGGTGGGAAGGAGAAGAGTGGAGAAAAGGTCTCCATCAGGCGCCCACTAGTCTGGCCTCTGTCCCCTGAGGGAATTGAATTGAAACAAGGTTTCCATCTAGCTCTGATCAGGAGCAGGTGACATTTAAAACAAAATAAAATCAAAGGCCCCAGTGGACACAGGGAGTCAGGCTGCGTGGCTGTGAACTACGTGGGGTAAGTGTGGCTGGCAAGAAATACGTTCTTTTGCTCCAACTGCTCATGAGGACTCAGAGCTCAGATATCAAGTAGAGATTTGATAAAAGCTCATGGCACCTGAAGAGGCTGTGTAATCTTCCCCATTTTATTTCCCAGGTGGCCATGTGACTGGCCCTGGGCTCCCAGTAGAACCTTCGCTGGCATTTCCTGTCCCTTTCACTGTGTGAGTGACGCAGTAATAACAACACGTCATCATCCCATTTCCTGCTAAGAGCCAGGGATGAAAAGAAAGGGGAGGGGGTGGCACCATTGGCTAACAGAAGCGAGGGCAGAAGGCTTCAGGGGACAGGAATCGGGGCCCCAAAGGCCGCAATGAATAACTTCTTGGATACACACCTTTTGCAATGTGACGTGTTGCTTCTCCCACTAAGAGATGGGTCTTTTGTCTCACCCCTTGAACTGGCATCATCTTTTGCTTTGGTCAACAGTGGCCAGAGAGGCTGTGCCATTCCTGAAACTAGCCCTCCAGAGGCCTGTGCACTTTTTTCTCCTAGAACACTGTTTCTGCCATGTGAACAAGCCCAAGCCAGCCTGCTGGAGGATGAGACACCACGTGGAGCAGAGCACAATGGTCCCAGCCAAGGCCATCCTAGACCAAAGAGGAGCTATCTAGCTGTCCCTCAGCTGACCGCAGATGCATAAATGAGCTCAAGCCTCGCCTACACAGCCAGCCAGCAGAATGAGCTAAATAAATGCTTCTCACTTTAACCCAACAGGTTTCTAGTTGTCTGTCATGCGGCACTATTACTATAACAGTACATAACTGATACAAAGGGGCGTACAGAAGAAAGGATTATAAGGTGAATTAAAACAAAGTTTTAAAATAAAATGTTATGACATTAAATCTATCCTCTAATCATATATAAAATCAAAAGTTAGAACAGCCTCTAGAATGGTTAGAAAAGTTAAATATTTTCTCAGGCTCTTTTGGAGCTAGAGGTGGCCATGTGATGTGAGTAGAAGCGCAATGGATGGTTTCTGGGAAAGGTTTTGCTTTGCCTGATACAAAAGTGGACAGAGCTGGATGGAGCAATCTCATCCCTGCTTCTTTTTGCCTTGAATGTGAACATGATGCTAGAAGCTCCAGCAACTATTTTGCAGCCATGAGGTAAAGGTGAAAAGAAACACAGAAATGCCAACCAGTACCCATCCCCAAATGCTTCTGTAACATGAGAAAGATAAGCACTGTTTGTTTAAGCTACCATGAGTTGGGTTGTCTGTTACTTGCCACTGAATATACTTTTTCAAAAATGTCCCCATTTCCAGACCACACACAACTCTACAATGAGACTTTAGGAACCACGTTTTTGTTTTTTTTTAGGCATGAACACACAGGTTGCTGTGCCAGACTCAGTGGAGAGGCTACCCTGCTGATGCAGTTCTCACTTCGCAGTGAGAGAAGCCCGGTTTCCTCACCTCTCCCTTTCTGGAACAAATTCTATTCATCACCTCCAGTCACAGACAATAAAAAATGTTGCTAACTCATCCCCAACCCCAGGTCCTAGAACCCAACCAGATCCTGTTTGGCTTTTCTGCTTCAGATTTCCATGCCTTTAATTTTCTCTGACCTCAGCTGTTCCCTGCACAGAAATTCTATGACCCACCAGGCCAAGAAGGAGACAGTTCTTTGTCTTTGGAATATCAACGGAGCCCAAACTCCCCAAAGGTCCAGGGTCTGGCTTCCAGCTGCTTCTCAGTCATCCCTTCCCTACAGAGCATGCTTCCCCATGTGGGAATTTGAAAACAGAGTGATGACTGTTCCCACTTCCTGTTTGGGGACAAGAGGATGAGCTTTATTTCCTTCTCATGGGTGACCCCTAGAGATGAACTGATTCTCAAAATGCTTCATCAGGAAGCCAAGCAGTTGAGCAACAATTCATGGCAGACTTAGGGGAGTGGACCTAACAAGGCCGACACTGCGCACACGGTGCATGTACCTGCATCACTCCCTGCAGACATCCCTGAGGTTCTCGCTACAGACGCGTGCTCAGCCTGAACGCAGGGCAAGCTGGAAGGGCCAGAGTGCTCACGGCCCAGGAGGATGCCACCCCCCTCGGAGGGCTTACCATGAGGAGCATGTTCTACTCAGCCTCTCAGAGTTCACCGGAGATTCAGCCAGCGCTCGCTGCCTCCAGCACTGACTCGTTCACTGACGCAGCCTTTAGCGGCTGCCTTCTCTTCCGTGCCTTAGGCCTCTACTCAACAATCTACGTTTGCCGAGATCTCCAAACGACTGGCCCTCAAATCTTTGTTTCAGGGTCAGTTTGGATTCTGGGTTGCAAAAACCAGAGCCTGACTGGCTGTTTGAGGCATAAAGGGGATTTTTAGAGAGCTCAGTTAAATCAACAGAAGGGGGCCAGAGGAGGGGGCTAGGAAAATGGGTAGGAGTGATGCAGCCAGACCAACCCCCACCGCAGCGGGCTGCTGCAAAGCAACCGAGAGCCGTCCCTTCATCTTTGAGTCACTTAAATTCCTCGGTAGGGAAGCTTGTAACTGTTGAGTTTCAATCACATGCCCTAGCTGCCAAGGGGTGGAGGGTGGGAGACCCCTACCCCACTTTCAACCTGTGCGTGAGTTTGGGGTCCTGGAATCCAGCAGTATGACACACAAAAGCAGGAGTCTTCTCAAATCGGATGTTGGGTTCCCAACTAAGAGCAAACATTCTCTACAGTTAACTAACTGGTCTTTGGAAGTGGGCCTGGAGAAGTAGTAATAATTATTATCATCATTATAATTATAGTTATTAGCCTTATAATAGCTGATATCATTGAGTATTTATTCCATGCCAGTTTCTAAGTGATTTACAGGTATTAACTCATTAAATCTTACCTTTTGAGTAGGTAGATTACTCCCATTTCACAGATGAGGAAACTGAGGCCCAAAGAACCACCACATCCCCTGCTCTTTCTTCAGACCTTGCATTAGTAAATACCATCCATTAACCTAGCCCACCATGTGTCAGGTATTAACTTACTAACCTTTAAAACAACTCTACAAGAGAGGGAGTGTTATTACTCCCAGTTTCCAGATAAGAAACTAAGGTTCTGGGAGATACAGTCACTTTCCAAGGTCACCGAGCTTGGAAAGGGTGAAGTTGGGTTTTTGATCTGTTCAAATTCCAAAGCCCATGGTCTTAAACTTCTGGCTGCCCTCTCATCTAGAGCTGCCTGCGCAAGAAGCAACTGGGTTGCAGAGCAATGTTGCAACTTGAAGGCAACATTAACAGGTATTCTTAACCTGAATACCTGTTAATGTAGGTTTCACATCTGAAACCATAATACATCAGACATGTCACTCCCAAGAAGAGATCACTCAGTTGTACCTCAATTTCTGCTGTCCTGGTGGATCATATTCTACCTCTGCCAGACAGAGAGCTTCTCAAGCGAATTTCTTATATATTACCAAGTACAACCATCCCAAACCCAAACGCATTCTCCATGTTTCATGAGGATCTGTCCAGATGTTTTGGTATGATATAACCAGAATTTTATTTATTTATACAAAATATATGATGCCCATTTTCTTCATGTTTCTAAACATGCCCACCATCTCACCCTTCTGAAAAAAAATTTTTGTAAAGGAGAGGGAAAAGACCCAGGAAGTCAAACCATTCTCCAGATGGGACCACCTAACCCATCATATCTCTGGCACAGATGGTAGAAACTACCAAATGTTTCCTCCTTCCTTTCTTTGCCAAACTTCCCAAATTGGTCAAGTGTGTGTGGCTGGGTGGGTGGCTTACTGCTTTCTTTTCTTCTTAGACTCTGTCACCAAGGTTTCATGCATCTCCACCTTCCTTATGAACAACCCTCTTTTCTTCTTAATTACAAAGCCCCAAAGCCCCAGGGGGGTTCTTCTCTCTTCTGCCACAATCCACAGAGCTGACTACGCTTACCTTCCTTCCTAACTACCTGTCCACTACACCTCCTGTTTCCTTCCCAGATCTTCTTCCTCCCTCTGGTCTCCAAGTGGGGGTGTTTCTCTGAGCCCAGGTTCCTGTCTGTCCCACCATCATGCCTATGATGGGTGGATAGGACACTTTTAAAGCCATCATTACTGCCTCTCCAGGCCCACTTCCATCAAGGCTCAGTCACTTTCCAACTTTGACCAACCTCTTCGTGGATGTCTCTCCAGTTCAGCTGTCACCATTTCTGTGTCTTCACCTCAACCCAATGAGGTAAGTATTAATATAAGCCTCATTTAACAGATGAACAAAATAAGAACTAGGGACACAAGTCACACATCTTCAGAGTAGCAGAGTCAGGACTTGAACCCAGATCTCCAAAGTAACGTTGTGTCTTACATGGGAGAGTTATGTTCTGGCTCTGAAGTCAGTACACAAGAGAAAAATTGCATATACTCAAAAATACCCTTGAAAAACCCTTAAATCATCCATAAAGTACAGTATATGTTGTTTTGTGTACTTAAGCCTGGACAGTAATAGTGTGTATTATGTGTACAGTAATACGTGATATAAAAGATTGAGAATAGTATGGCACATGTGACAGGCACTGCTAATTGTCCCCATAGTAATTTCCCTCTCCCATCTTACCTACAGGCAGAGCCAGCCTCCCATAAAAAGGCAAAAATGCCAGATACTCGGTTTCTGGTCTTTCCTGAAGCTAGAAATGGTCATGTGACCCACGCATGTCCAATAATATGCAGGGAGAAGTCCGTTGGGAACTTCTGGGAAAGATTTCTCCTTCTAGATCAAAAGAAAGAAACCTCCAGTAAAAGTTTTCTCTTCTCACCATTTTCTTCCCTGATCTTGGATGAGGCTGTGAGGAGATGTGGGAGCTATTTTGCAACCTTGAGGTGACAAAGCATGAAGTTGAAATTCAGCACACTAAAGGAGGTGGAGTGGAAGATGGAAGGACATCACTAAGCTACTCCATTAATTCTGGTCCACTGATTTGTGGATTTCTAAGTCAGAAGCCACAAACCTCTACTTAATGCTAAAGCCCCTTCGAGCTGCCTCTTCTATTACTTGCAGAGAAAAGCATTTCCAACTAACCTAACTGAGCCGGGTTCTATAAGGAACACATATCATGCATGTTTCTTGGGGAAAAAACTCACTAAATGGCATGGCAGGTAGAAATGACCTCACAAATTTAATTACTATATTCTTCCTTTTTCTTTTTGTATGTGTGCCCATTATATACCGATGATTTTATGTTAAGTCAGATTTGCACAGGGTGCAATTCTGCTACACACTTTACAGTTTTGGCTTTAAAAATGTCCTATCCATCCAAACTCCTCGGAGTGGCTCACAAAGACCTCGCCTGATCCCTCCTGTCCACTCAATCTTATAATTATTCTCTTTAACATTCCTGGAATGCCAACATGAAGCAAGGGAAAAGCACTGACCACATTTTAGTGGCCAGAGCAGGACTTAAGAGTCTTAGGTTTCCTTCCTTCCTCTGTCCCTGATGCCAGAGTTTTGTGTCCTGAAATTCTGTGGGTGGCCTTCAAATGTGCCTGTGAAGAGTGAAAACAAAGCACCCAGGGCCTGTGCCTCTTCAGTATGACCCCCTCTAAAAAACAAACAAAAAGCACTTTACAAAACAAACCAAACAAACAAAACCTTGACTCCTAAAATCAAAGCTTCTTAGGGATGAAGGGACCCTTGGGAGTAAAGTATTTGAAGCTCTTTAGCTTCTGATGTCTCCAAAGAAGGTTTACAAGTAGGTGAATCACACACTTAGAAAATATGCTCCAGCCACCTGGTTAAATGGGCAACCTGCACAATCATACTCAGCAGGCCCAAGAACACAGCCCTGCTCAGACACTCCCTCCTCCACACAAACCTATGCAAATCTGTGCCACCTTATTAATGCCAAGTAGCTAACAAAGCTGACTCCAAAAGAGTTTTAGTATTAAGAGCGAAAGACGTAAGACATACCATAACCCCTGGGGTGGGATCACCACCTTAGGCATATTCTAGCCATAGCACATGCAATGGTTAAGTCAATGCTCCCAACTGCACCATCTCACCTAGATCAGCCAACAGGCATGGGCCCTCAGGCAGGGGCTTCTCTGCCTTGAGAAGCAGTTTATTTTACAGTAAAGCTGCCTTAAATATTGACAAGCCATAGACACCACTAATTCATTCAGTCAAAAACATTTATTATGCACC
Source organism: Miniopterus schreibersii (assembly GCF_964146895.1). NCBI lineage: Eukaryota > Metazoa > Chordata > Mammalia > Chiroptera > Miniopteridae > Miniopterus > Miniopterus schreibersii. The sequence continues at coordinate 71,352,934 of NC_138105.1, read as the reverse complement.
AACTGTGTGCCAGGCACTATTCTAGACACTGAGGAACTCAACTACAAGCAGAAGAGACCAAATCCCTGCCCTCATGGAGCTGGCTTGTGGAAGAGACAGGCAAAGAAAGAAATAAGTGAAATATCTAGCTTGTCAGAAAATGGTAAGTGCATTAAAAAAAATCTAAATAGAAGAAAGAGAACAGAAAGTGTTGGGAGAGTTAAAATTATAGATAAGGGGCCAGGGGACACTGGAGTAAAGTTTTGAAGATAAGCAGGTATTTGGGAGAAGAGCATACCAGGCAGAGGAAACTGCAAGTGCAAAGGCCCCAAGGTGGAAACTCGCCTGAAGTGTTCAAGGTATAGTGAGGAGCCCAGTGCAGCTTGAGCCAAGTGAGCGAAGAGGAGGGGAGGGGGTGATGACGGTGGGAGGAGAGGAGGGCAAATCGTGCAGGTCCTTGTGGGCCACAGTGAGTGAGGACTTCGGCTTCTGCACTGAGTGAGATGGGAACAGAAGGGATGTGAGCAGAAAAGTGATTTGATCTAATTTATGTGTTAAAAGGATCTTTCTGGCTGCTTGTGTTGATAACAGGCTGTGGGGGAGGAGGGCAGAGCAGAGTGACCCGAGCAGAGGCTGCTTCAACAATCCAGCCGAGAGATGACGATGGCTTGGCTGGGGACGGTGGCAGTGAAGACGGGAGGCACAATGAGATCCTGCGTGGATGTTAAAGAGAGAACCTATAGAATTTGCAGAAAGGCTGGTCATGGGGTGTGTGTGAGAGACATGAGGTGTCAAGATTTTTGGCCAGAGTCCCTGGAAGGATGGTGCTGCCATCCAACAATATGGGAAGACAGGAAGAGGAAATATTAGGAAGGTACTCAGTTCAGTTTTGGACATCTAGATTGTGAAATGCCTGTAATTCCACTCTAAGTGGGCACTCTGAGAGAGTTCCAGGCTGGAGATGTTAAGTTTGGGAAATGTCAGCGCAGAAGGTATTTAAACCTTTGAGATTGGATGAAATCACCAAGGGGCTCATTACAGCCTGAGAAGTTAAGCAAAGAGGGGCTTTCATTTTCCTAGGACTCCCCCTTTCCCTAAATGTCAGCTTTAGCACTCTACTACACAACCCCCGAAAGCAGGGGCCTTCGTCTCTGGGTTAGGCCCAGGTCCTCCCTGGAGAGCTCTGTCACACGGCATCTTCAGGCCCTGTAGCTCCTCCCTGCACAAAGCAAAGCACGGTGTCTCTCGCTCGGCAGCCTCTGCCTTGGTCCCAGGTACCCACTTGCTTCCTGTTCCGCTGAGATTTCCTCTGCCGGCCAGGCAGCCACCTCGCTGTCCTGGTGAGAAAAGAGGGAGTCATTACCCTGCAAACTGTAGAAGCAGCGGCCAGATGCCTCTCTGGAGGCAGGCTGGAGTCTGTCATAGCAACTCAAGAGGACAAGACCTCAATCAGCCCCTAAACCTGTGGAGAGACGAATGGCAAGGTCTTCTCCGGCCCCACGGGGGAAATGGCCAAGAAGCTCAGTATGAAAAAACGTCACCTGGCCATCTGGCCCTTGCTCAGTCCCGTCCCCCCTGATGGGGGTGAAGCACAGAGGGAGAAAGGAGGAGCCCTTCACACAACAGTGTGCCGAGTGCTGTCCAGGGTGCTGAAACCTCTGACCCACTAGGCTTCCCACCTACTGCTCCTGGCGTTAGTTTGGGAACCTCTGAGAGCAGATCCAAGACAAGGACTTTAGGGAGGTGATCCATGGAATCACAAGGAATGAACTGGAAGTTGGTAAAGCGTGCACAAATGAATGAGTTTCACTGTGAGCGACTGGGAGTCGATCGTGCAGAGGACCCTTTGAGAAGTTGTAGAACACACCTCAGAGTTTTCGACTGAGCAGTGGGGAAGCCAGGGTATTTACACACTGACTCCCTTGCTCAGTGGTTAAGGGCTGCTCCTGGGTGGGTTGAGCACCTGTCATGTGTCTGAACAAGCACCTGCCATGTTGGAGAAGACCCTCTAACAGTGATGCCCAAAGATGAGAGTGTTGGAGGTGGGTTAGGTTGCACAAGAACTGCCCACCACAGCTGCAGGTAACTCAGAGGTGAGCTGGATGAAGATGCGGGGGAATCTCTGCAGCATCAACCACACACCTCCAAAGGAATTTGTTTTAATTGCTCCTTCAGACCACCAACTCCCATTTATGAAGCACTCGGAAAGGTCCAGGAGCTCGGTTCATAGTATTTGACACATATATTGCCTTCTCTAGTCCCTACCACAGCCTGGTGTAGTTCACGGACCTTCCAAAAAGGAACCTTTATTTTTATAGTCACAAAATGTCAGAGCTGGCAAGGATCCAGAGCTCATCTGTCCCTTGCCTTAGGTGATGTCAGGGTATCTGTTATAGTCGTCAGGAATGTTTGACTATCTCTATCAATGCAATGGTCCCCCTCTCCTTAAACAGCTTAGTGAATTTCCTGGGACACTCTGATGATCAGAAGTGTTCCACTTTCCAGTTTAGCAACCATTCATTTTACTGAGCACATATGCTGCTAAGCCCGTGAATACAAAACAACTGTTTTCATTCCCACCCCGGCAATGTTCAGATTCTTTTCTTAACTTGCACAATTGTATTAACTGACCGCTCCGATGTTATTATATATATTTGAGCATTACCACAAAAGCTCCGTTATCTCAGAAATATAGCCACGCATCTGAAATATTCTTTACACATTTTCAGTTTGATTCAGTCCTTCAAATACAATGGGAGTCCACTTTAAAAGGATTTGATTAAATTACAAAGTTAGAATTTCTCCGAGGCCTTGAGCTACATAGAACAAACAAAAAAATCCATGGGTAAGATCTTTCCCATCAAACTTTACACAAGAAAGCAAAAACCTTGGTAATCTGTGAAAAAAAAAAATGGTGTTTTAATGCTGTGCTTTGCTTAGAAATGTGAGAAAACAATGAGTTCATCAGAAAGGGCTTATTAAAATCATCTTTGTCTCAATATCAAATTAATACACTCAAGTCCCCTTCCCCCCAGAACATGGAGTTAAAAGAGTTTATGGCATTTCCCCACCAGTGACGTTGAGCAGAAGGCCAGGTTCGCAGAGCTTTTAGTGTCCTCTCCCTGTTCTTAGCTTCTAACCCAACATGAGACATGAGACTAAATAGCCCCTTGGAATTTGAAGTAATGAAATCTTGAGCGATGTGCTTGAATTTGAAGGAGACAGAACCACCAGACAATAAGGAAAGGTGGTTGATTACTGGAGAAATAAGAACAACAAAAGCAAGAGGAAAGAATGCAGGAAAAAGAAAGGAGGAGAGGGGAATGGATAAGAAAGGACAGAAACCTACAATAGTGACTCCTCATGGTTTTAGGACCAGAGCCCCCTTAGAATCTAATGAAAACTAAAGACCAGAAAAAAATATATATACACACAATTTGCATGCAATTTTAAAGGATTCATGGATACAACTATGGGCTTCCATCCTTAGGCTCTCTCTGCCTCTGATGAAGAATTTCTCCTCTAGAGGCTCATCAGATGTCATAAAACTAGAAAAAAAGACCACCTTGTTGTAATCAAGGAGCAGATAGATACAAACATCCAACTGGCCCAGCTGACCCATCGAATGGCCACCTTTCAATGTACTGATCACTTAGTGAGACTTACTACATATTCCTGGGTGTTTCAAGAACCATGTTATAAAAAAACACACACGGTGTTTTAAAAAAAGTTATCATCCAAGTATATGTTTACTGGGTTTTAGAGAGAGAGGAAGGGAGGGAGAAAGAGAAAGAAAGAAACAAAAACATCGATGTGAGAGAAACATTGATTGGTTGCCTCCCATATGCACCCTGACTGGGAATCGAACCCACAACCTTTTTGGTGTATGGGACAATGCTCCAACCAACTGAGCCACCCAGCTATGGCAAAAAACAAGGTTTTAAGGCTCCTTCCTGCCAGCAAGGTCAAGCCAGCCCCTGCCAGCAAAAGCCAGCCCCCAGGGAGCATAAATTGGCACAACCACTCTGCAGAGCAATTTGGCAATATCTAGAGAAGCTGAGGATGTGTATGGTACACGACTCAGCAATTCCACTCCTGGGTATATGCCCTAGAGAAATCCACTCGCAAGAACGAGGAGACAGCTTGGTTCAAAATAGCCCAAAGCTGGAAACAACCCCAATGGATAAATACCTGGTAGAATATTCATACTGCAAAATATTAAGTAGTAATGAAAATGGGTGAATGAGACCTAGTCTTGTCAATCAGAGTAATGTCATGCTGAGTTCAAGAAGAAAACATTTATAGAGAAACTTAAAGCATGCAAAACAGTATCATATGTATATATTTCTTATATATTTATATAATAAAAGTGTAAATGCATAAGTGGGAATGATAGGCAAAACTCTGGAAAGTGTCTCTAGATGGGAAAAAGAAAGGAATGGGGTCAGAAAAAGGAACGTAGGGACTTAACTGAACTAAAAAGTTTAAATTTTAAAAAAAATCCTCACCCAAGGATATTTTTTCCATTGTGTTTCAGACAGTGTGGAAAGGGGGGTAGGGGGTGGGGGAGAGAAACATCAATGTGAGAGAGATACATCGATTGGTTGCCTCCTACATGTGCCCCGACCAGGGCCTGGGATCAAGCCTGCAACAGAGGTACATTCCCTTGGCCAAAATCGAACCTGGGATCCTTCAGTCCAAGGGCTGGCACTCTAACCACTGAGCCAAACCGGCTAGGGCTAGAAAGCTTTCTTTCTTTCTTTCTTTCTTTCTTTCTTTCTTTCTTTCTTTCTTTCTTTCTTTCTTTCTTTCTTTCTTTCTTTCTTTCTTTCTTTCATTCATTCATTCATTTATTTATTTTTTAATATATCTTTATTGATTCAGAGAGAGGAAGGGAGAGGGAGAGAGAAACATCAATGATGAGAGAGAGTCATTGATCAGCCGCCTCCTGCACGCCCCCGACTGGGGATCGAGCTTGCAACCCAGGCATGTGCCCTGACCAGGAATCAAATCTCGATCTCCTGGATCCTAGGTCGATGCTCAACCGCTGAACCACGCCTGGCTGGCCTAGAAAGGTTCATTTTGATGGCAGGTTGCTCCATTACCTCCCTGCGCTCACCTCCTCTACTCTCTCCCTCCGTCGCTCTGCTCCAGACACCCTGGCCTCACTGTTCATCAAACACAAGCCAGCCTCAGGGCTTTTGCACCTGCTGTTCCCTCTGCCTAACACTCCCCTCCTTCAGCTATCCTCATGGCTCATTCACTCACCTCTTTCCGGTTTTCATTCAAATATCACCCTCCTAATGAAATCTTCCCTAGCTTCTAGCCCTCCTGCTCATAATACATCCCATCCCTTCCCTGATTTATTATTTCTCTGTAGCCCTTACCACCATCTACATGCTAGACATTTCATTCATTCATTCATTTAGTCTTTCTTCACCACTAGAATATAGGTTCCACAAGAAGAGCGACTTTTGTCTGTTTCACTCACTGCTGTGTCACCGAGCCTGGCGCATAGTAGGTACACACTAAATATTCATTGAATGAATATTTGCACACACAGGTATTTGTTCTATTGTCCTCTGCTTCTTTTTGAATGTGTCTTATTTTTATTATACATTTTTTTAACAACAACAAAGTCAGCCACTGGGCTACTTCACAGACAAGTTTCCTAGCAAGCTAAGAGAAAAATGCCCAATGCCGTGACACGTCTCTGGAACCTGCCAATGTCTCAAACCACAGGACTGTGGGCACAGCCAACAGAGGTCCCTTCGGAAACACCTACCTGCTAGAGCTACCCAGAGTACTCAAAACAGACTCCTCACCTCTGACTGCCTCCACTGAAACAGGCCCACATGGCACAATTCCTACTGTGAGAAGCAGCATTGCTCAGAACAACATATGTTCCCCAAACCTGAATAGTGAGAGCCTAGCCAACACAGTATGAGTGCTAAGACCCATGACGTCTGCCAAGAGAGACAGGACCTAGAGCAGCAACAGAGCCTAGAGGGGAAATATGAACCCACAGAGGACTATGGCCCCACAGCGGAGAACTATACGGAAGGCCTCCCAACCAAGAGGGGTCTTGGAAGAGAAGAGGGAGAGGAGTGGGTGGGCAGAGGCAGAAATCAACACCGAATGGTAATGCCCGTACTGGGACCTGATAAAGGGCTTTGGGGTCTGTGTCAGAGATTGGCTGGCCATTCACCAAATCCATTTTCTTTCCTTTCTATGCACAGTCTCAATTTCCCAGCTTCCCCTGTAGTGTTGTGCATGTGGGCATGTGACTTGGGCATGTGACTTGGCTTCTAGCCAAAGGCATATGACTGGAATATGTGCCAAGTCCCGGGCTCATAAACCTCTCAAGTATCACTTTCCATGCTCATTTCTCTTCTGTTATTTGATGCAGATAAGCAGAAAGTTCTTGGAAGCTGTGGGTTAATAAGGAGAAACCACAATATAGCAAGGGTCTGGGCCCCTCAATCACTGTTCGGAGGAGAGAAGCCTGCCAGTGAGGAATAGCTGTTTTGAACTTAAAATGCATGAGAAATAAACTTCTGTTGTGTTTAAGTCATAACCTAGTTTTGGATTTTTTGTGTGATAGTAGCTAATGTTTCCTTATGCAGGGTCCTTGACGGAAAGTGTATACACATCCACCTTTCAACTAGGCTTCACTGTATACAGATCTGAAAACTCCTGGAAGGCAGTGATTGCACCTTATCTAGACCGGTTTTCTCCATAGTCCTACCACAATCTCTTGCATCCAAAAGTCTTTAGCAAACATTAACCAATTTAAAATAGGGCAAGACATCCCAAGCAAAGCAAAAGGACCATGCATGCACAACAGTTAAGAGCTTGACTGCTTCAATCACATAATATCAGCTTCAAATCCCAGTTCTATCACCTACTAGCTGGGTGATCTCAGGCAAGTTCCTCTCTGTGCTTCCAATTCCTCAGTGGTCACATGGGAATATTAATATTTCCTAATTCATTTGGGTTGTTGTGAGGATTAAATGAGAGGATGCACATAAAGCACTTTGAAAGCAGTTGACTCTAATAAGCTATTATTCTAATTGTAACAGAAAGCATCCGCTGTAATATGCAGCCGAGATTTGGAGGTGGGGTGAACGAAGGCAGAAGAACATGGGGGCCCAGCCTCCCTGGGCCTAGCCTGGACCACACCAACTGTTACGTTTCTGAAGTCCTTGTAATTCAAGATAATTCTAAGAAACACAGCACACTTCACTTACCCTGTTAGCACCACCACGAAGTCCATCACGTTCCAACCATTCCTCAGGTAAGAGCCTTTGTGGAAGGCAAACCCAAGGGCAATGATTTTAATGCCAGCCTCGAAACAAAAAATTCCAATGAAGTACGGTTCTGTGTCATCCTGGAAGGGAGAGAGGGTAAGGTCAGGTCTTTGGTTATGCAGAGGGTGGAATGACTAGGGAACCAGCCCACCTAGAGATCTGTACCCACCTCCCCTCCCCTCTCGAAACCCTCCAGTGCTCCCTGCCCCCACCACACCCTTCCTCGACTTCTCCTGCCTGAAGGCTTTTGCAAGAGAAACAGACACAAGGGAAAGACACTCCCTTCTTTCCTTTTGGTCAGCTTCACATACCACTTGGGGAAATAGAATTGTTTGGACCTGTGTTGTCCAATACAGCAGCCACTGGTTACATTAGCTGCTTAAATTTGAATAAATTTAAATTAATTTGAATGGAATAAAATGAAAGACTCAGTCCTGCAGTCACGCTAGCTACCTTTCCAGTGGTTTCCATATTAGAAAGTGCAGATGGGGAACATTTCCATCACTGCAGAAAATTCTACCTGAAAGCACTGGTTTAGCCTGTTTACCTACACATCACTCAAGGCCTTTGAGGGTGGACCCCATGCACCGACCTTACCCCCAGATCTGACACTCCTGATGGTTCTCAGCTGGTCTGCACCAGCACAGATGTTCAGGTTGCTAAAATATTGGAATAATACTTCTGCGCTGGCTGGCAAATGGCCAATGCCTCTGCCCCCATCCTCTCGCTGGACCTCCCACCGGTTCTGGCTTCCAGCTGATGGTCTACAGTAGTTGAAATTAAGCTATAAGCTCCACTCCGTCAGAGCCCCTCCACGGACACTTTCCCATCTGTTATGACAGTTTCTTAAGCTTCAATCATTTGCATTCTGCCTTCATTTTTTGTATATCGGCTTGCCACGGCACTACTATTTGCTTATTAGCTTTCAATTGACTTTTCACTTAGCTTCATCTCAAGCAAAAACAGAAAGTGTCTTAAAATCGTAATTTTGCTAAGCTAGTTCTACTTTTCTGGGATATACACTATAATGTATAACTATTAAAAAGTCTTGAGACCATCAACACTGTATGAATTAGGAACCAGTGGATTCTTACATCCCCCAGGCCCCTCTACACTAGAGCTATTACAACTGGTTTTAAAAGTGACAGGAAGGAGAGAAGTCTCCTCCATTGTATTGTCAGAATGCAAGGAGGGGACCCAAGGAGCTGAGGGGGTCACTGGGACAATCAAGAAGGATCTTAATGCTAGTTTTCAGCTCTGCAGAGTTTCATAAAGTGAGCAACTTTAAATAAGGACTTTAAATGTCCTCCAGAGCTGACATCCATGTATAGGAAACACAGGGGATGGAAAAACAAGCTAAGTGACATCATAAGTAAGTCACCAGGCAAAAATCAGGATGTGGGACACTCCTTAGGGCATCTGGACTGGTTTCTGCAATAAGTCAATGACAGGAAAGAATATATTGCTCTAAATTAAAAGTCTTAAGTGACATAACACAATCTAGACCATATTTGGATCTTGGTTGAAACAAATCAACTGTAAAATGCCATTTGAGACAATCACAGAAATGTAATTACTGACTGGGTCTTAGATGATCCCAAGGAACCACTGTTAATTGTGTTGGGCGTGAACACAAAACTGTGGTGATGTTAAAAAAGCCTGTATTTTTAGCAATGCAAACTTAGGTATATGGCTACAATTGACAAGCTGTCTGGGATTTGCCTTAAAAAACTTTGACCACGAAAGATAAACCATGAAAATAAAAAGACAGAAAATACGAATGAGGCAAAATCTTGACAATTGTTGGATCTGGATGATGGGTTCATGGGGGAGGGGTTCATTTTACTGTTCTCTGTATTTTGGTGTATTATTCATAAGAATTTTGGTTTGAATGTGACATTTCACGGACAATGTGACCACTCTCACCCCCTCCTGGTTGATGCCAGGTCTTGTGGGCAACAAGGACGGGAGATGGGCAGGGAGGGCATCTCTCTTCCCGGATTATTGGTGTTCGTGAAATTTAGGCTCCCCTGGGCAGGGGGCCCACAATCCAGCTCTTGGCTCCAAGACCAGTGGCCTTCTGCTCTCACTGCCACACCAGTTTGCCACAAAAGCAAAGGAGAAACCCCTAAGAGAGACATCACTCACCAGTCGTTCAGACATGGGGGTCTTGTCATCGTCAGGTAGGTGTTGCTCCAGGGCAAGGACGATGCAGTTTGCTATGATGGTGGCTAAAATCATATATTCAAAGGGAGTATTGGAGAATTAAGGAAAAACTTTCCAGCTTGTTTAGGTTCACAGCAAAACTGAGAAAGTACAGAGATTTCCCATATGCCCCCTGCCCCCTGACATGCACAGCACCTCCCACGATCAACATCCCCCCAGAGTGGTACATTTGTTACAGCCGATGACTTATATTGACAAATCATAACAACTCAAGGTCCATGGTTCGCTCCTGGTGCTGAACAATCCACGAGCTCGAGCAAATGTATAATGACTTGTATCCACCATTATAGCCTCATACAGATTAAGTTCGCTGCCCTAAAAACCCGACAGCTGACTTAGAAGGAAAATGTGGATATTATTCCTCTGTCTCACCTCCAACATTTATTGGACAAATATGAATTCAGCACCTACTGTGTGGCAGGGCCTATTCTGGGTGCTGGAGACACAGTGGAGAGTAAAACAGAAAAATCTCTGCCTTCGGGGAAGCAAAGTGAGTAAGTGGGATAACCACGTCATACAGCGTGTTAGGAGATGGCGAACGCTACAGAAAGAAAAAGCAAGAACAGAGGTCTCGGGCTGCAACTCAAAATACGGAGGTTAGATAGGACACCAAAAGCATGAGCACCGAAAGCAAAAAAAAAAAAAAAAAATTGATAAACTAGACTTTGTCAAAATTTAAAACTTTTGTGCATCAAAGGGCATTATCAAGAAAGTGAAAAGGTAACCAAGAGAATGGGAGAAAATATTTGCAAATCATGTCTGATAAGGTTCTAGAATCCAGAATATATAAAGAACACTTACAACTCAACAACAAATAGACAAAAACACCAATTGGAAAAATGGGCAAAGGGCTTGAGTAGACATTTCTCTAAAGTAGATATTCAAATAGTCAACAAGCATATGAAAAGATGTTCAACATCATTAGCCATTAGGGAAATGCAAATCAAAACCACAATGAGATTCCACACCATACCCACTAGGATGGCTAGAATTAAAAACAGAAAACAGTAAGTGTTGGCAAGGATGTGAGAAACTGGAACTGTGCATTGCTGATGGTAATGTAAAATGGTGTACCATTGTGGAAAATAGTTTGGTGGTCCCTCAAAAAGTTAAATATAGAATAACCACATGATCCAGCAATTATACTCCATGAACAAAAAAAAAAAAAAAAAAGGGAGCCTGGCTGGGTGTGGCTCAGCTGTTGAGCATCGACCTAGGATCCAGGAGATTGTGGTTCAATTCCTGGTCAGGGCACATGCCCGGGTTGTGGGCTCAGTCCTCAGTTGGTGGCGTGCAGGAGGCAGCCGATCAATGACTCTCTCATCATTGGTGCTTCTCTCTCTCTCCCTCTCCCTTCCTCTCTCTGAAATCAATAAAGGTATATTTAAAAAAAAGGGGGGGAGACAAATACTTGTACACCCATGCTCATAGAAGCACTATTTATAATTACCAAAAGGGAGAAACAACCCAAATGTCCATCAGCTGATGAATTGTTAAACAAAATGTGGTATATTCATAAAATGGAATATCAGCCATAAAAGTGAAGCACTGACACATGCTACAATGTGGATGAACCTCAGAGACATTATGCTGAGTGAAAGAAGCCAGACACAAAAGACCACAGAGTGTATAAATTCCACTGATATAAAATGCCCAGAATGGGCACATCCACAGAACCAAAAAGCAGATTGGTGGGTGCCAGGGCTGGGGGAGGGGGAATTGGGGGGTGACTGCTTAGTGTTTTCTAACTAGATAGAGGTGATAGCTGCACAATATTGTGAATGTACTAAATACCACTGAATTAGTCACTTTATTTTATTTACTTATTTATTTATTTATTTATTTATTAAATATATCTTTATTGATTTCAGAGAGAGGAAAGGAGAGGGAGAGAGAGATGGAAACATCAATGATGAGAGAGTCATTGATCAGCTGCAGCCCGCAACCCGGGCATGTGCCCTGACCGGGAATAGAACCCCGATCGCCTGGATCCTAGGTCGACGCTCAACCGCTGAGCCACGCTCGGCCGGGCTGAATTAGTCACTTTAAAATGGCTAATACCATTATGTGAATTTCACCTCAATAAAAAAATAACATGGTGGTCAGGGCAGGCCTCTGAGAAGCTGACCTTTCAAGATCTGAGTAAGGGAAGGGGCAGCATTCAGTCTCCCTCCAGGCAAACTCCTCCCTGCATCCTGGGAACGCTCCCTCGGTTAATGTGATCACCAAGAGTCCCACTGGATGGTCTGCACTTGGAGAGGGTCTGTCCTGCTCAGTTCATATTAGTTAGGGCTTGACCCGCTGATCAGCTGGTGAATGAGAATGCCCCCGTCCCTGTCCCCGTCCCCGTCCCCGTCCCCGTCAGACCTGCAGAAGCACCCTGGGTCCAACAGCCTCAATAAACAGAGCCGGCAAAGTCTGAGAAGGAGGTGTAGGTGTGGAGAAATGGATGATAGAGGGAGAAAGCATAAGGTATTGCTTACTTGGGAGCAGTTTCCCAGCCTCAGCACTACTGAAATCTGGGGCTGGATCATTCTCTGGGGTGAGGCGTCCTGTGCACTGTAGGATGCTGAGCAGCATCCCTGCTTCCACCCACCAGATGCCAGTAGCGCCCCCTCCTCTCCAGTTATGACAACCAAAACTTACGACAACTAAAAATCATCTCCAGACATTTCCAAGTGTCTCCTGGGAACACTGAAATCCACTGCTGTGCAGAAGGATCAACTAGAGCGTCGTGGTAAACTTGGCCATTTAAACCGCTGCCCTCTTCTAGCTTTCTCTCTTGGAAACTTAACTGGTTTCAGTCTCCTCTTTGGCTCTAGAGTTAGGTTCATCTTTTTGGAAGCTCCACAAAACCAAGGGATCTTACAGGCTGGAGGAGTTGGAGCATATACCCACTTTCCAGGTGGGAAAACAGAGTCTGAAACAGGAAACCTGGGAGTAAAAGTCTACTTAAGTCAGGAAAACCAGGCCTTCTTTGCCACCAGCTCCAGCCTTTGCCTCCAGCTGAAAGCAGCTGAGTTGCACTCCATGCACACTCTGAAAAGCAAATCTGAGACTCAGGGCAATTTGAGGAGCCAACAAAAGCCAGCCTTGCCGACGATCGGCTCTGATTGGCTTCCTGCCTCCGAGCTGACAGTCATTAGGAGCACAGAGAACAAAGCTGGGCGCTGTTGCACAAATACTCCATTCTGCCTCACCCTGCAGCCCGGAAAATAAGAGACAATATTTGTACACAGAGAAGCAATGCCAAGCCCTTCCCTAGCCTCCCCTTGCCGAGGCCTCTGAAATCATGATTTGAATCTGATGATTTCCCTTCCCTGCCAGCTAGCTTCCTGCTTACTTCTGCATTAAGCTTCCTTCTCACTCCTCTGGCCCCCTGGCCTCCTGCCCCCAAACAGCTGGGATGTGACTTCCTTCGCATTAGATTCAAGCTGAGGTTCCAGGAAGCGTCCCAGAAGGTGGCCAGCAAGCAGCACTGGGGTGGGCTGCGTTATCAGGGTTTCAGGTGCGGTGTCGCCTGGATTCCAGACCCAGAGCTCGCGGGGTAAGGCGATGAAGCCTTAGTCAGCACACCGGCAGATGAACAAGGCCGCCTCTTCCTCCCTTATTTGTGTGTTTTGGTTATTGTCAGACACGGCTACACCAGCTATCAAATGTCATCTCCCTCCCCTCCACCCACCCACCCACCCACAGACCCTGCTAATGTCCACAGACATGCCCCAAAAGGGAACGTGCAACATCGACCTCAGACTCCTGTGGTTCAAGGACCAGCAGGATCAGCAGCACCCACTGAAATGCAGAGTCTCAGACCCTGGCCGACCTGCTGAGTCAGAAGCTGCATTTTAGCAAGAGCTTCAGGGGATCTGTGTGCACAGTAGAGCTGCCTTCGATCTATTTCAGGGGCAGGAGGAGCCCAGGTAATTGTGGCTTTGAGTCATCCCAAAAGAAGTGGGGGCCTTTCTTTCCTCCCCAAGCTTTCTCCTCCATGCTCTGGCCCCAGGTGGAGTTCAGCACTCCTGGTCTTCTGCTACCACTCAGGCAAGGGAGCTCATAAGAAACCCAAGCTTTTGATGAAACAAGAGCAATGCTGGAATAAGACAAATAAGCAAAAAGAAAAGTAGAACTTCACGTGGAAGCAGTCACTGCCTCCCCCTGGCTCCCATTTCACTCAGAAGACGACTCAAGTCCTCCTGGCAGCCAGCAGGGCCCTGCATGACCTGCCCCATCACCCCCCTGCCCTCGCCTTCTCCATTCTCCCCACTTACTCAGCTGCAACCACAATGGTCTCCAGGTTCTCCAAACACACCAGGGCCTTTGCATCTGCTATTCTCACTCCTGGGTGCTCTTTTCCCAGAGACCTACATGGTTCCCTCCCTCACTTCCTTTAGGTCTTTACTCAAAGGTCATATCCTCAGTGAGGCCTTCAACCCCCTTCCCCTGATTCATTCTTTCCCTCGGTCTTTGTCCCCAAATATCTCCTACAGTTTTCTTCTTTATCTCTTTCACTGCTTATCTCCCCTAATAGATTGTAAGCTCTACGCAAGCAGGGGTTTCTGTCTACTTTGTTCACTGCTTTGGTCTCAGCACCGAAGAGCACATATGTTATATATGATAGTAGTTGCTCAATAAACACCTGTATGAGAAAGAAGGGTGGGCAGGTCCTGCTTTCTGCACCTCTTCCCCAACTCCCTCTCATGCCAAGTCTCTGTGGGCAAGTTAAAGATACAATCAACGCCTTAAAATAAACAATGACGTGGCTGGAGCACAGACACAAAGATGGGGTACTGCCATGTCCCATGCAGAAGTCAAAGGCAGTCCAGGCAGGGGGAGGTAAGGCTTTCTCAGCCCAACCCCAAGTTGTGCCCGATCCTCCTGATTTAGAAAGCCTGGGTCCTAACTCACAGCTGCGGTGAGCAATGCCTCTGCTAGCTGAGCTGAGCTGAGCCTTCTTGCTTCCGGATTGGTTGGTGAAAAAGCACCTGTGTCAGCGGGATCCAGAATAATCAGCCAGCCGAAGAGGCCAAGGGGAGGAAGGGGGGGTGGAGATGAAAGGAGAGAAGCATCCCTGATGGGAGGAAAAGCTGGCTCCTGAAATGGCTCATGGAAGGCAGGGTAGCAAACAGCCCTGCAGGCAAGTGCAGATGCACAAAGCTCCCCCCACCCCCACCCCCCACCGCAATTAAACTGATAAGGACCCACAGAGGCCCTGGAGAGGGGCTGTGTGTGACACTGGAAATGACCAAACAATTCTTTCCGGGGAGGGAGGGAGGGCTGCATCTGCTAACAGGAGCTGCTCTTGAGATCCCGAACATCAAGGAAAATCAATTTGCAAAGTGGGCATGGCTGATGGTTCCAGCCCCTTAGCAAGACCTTGCAGAATATCCAAGTAATCCATCCTTCTCTTTCTGGTGCCCCCCACCCCCATCTCATTTCCAACCTCCTGCTGTTAGTATGAAAATCAAATCAGTTTGTTAACTCATCAAGGTCTTGACTCTATCATGGGGGCTGCCTGATGGGTGCTCCATGAGGAAACAGATACTTCATTGAGTCAACCAAGCAGTTGAGCTTGTGGGGAGAATCCAACAGACCTTATTTTCATGTTAGTTCCACACTCATCACAATTACCAGGAAGAGTGGAGGGTACCAGGGCTCTAGATGTATGGGTGTAGAACATATTCCTTGCTCCACTAAACAAAAGCCACAATTTAACTTGGCAATATGATCAACTATTATGGAGCCATTAACAGGCAAAACAACCATAATTACAGCTGCCGTTTATTGAGCACTTCGTTGGGCAGACACCGTGCTAAGCACTTTACACTCATTGTTTCAGTTAATTTCTTGCAGCAATTTTACAAGGTGGGTTCTGTTGCAAGCCTCATTTTCCAGATAAGGAAACCAAGGCTCAGAGAGGTTAAGTAAATTGCTCAAGGTCATACAGGAGGTAATGGAGGAGCTAGGGCTCACCTCAAGAACCGTGCTTTTAAGCTGGTGGTTCCCAGACCACTCGGCAGCTTACCTTTATTTAAAGGTGGTTGGTTTTTGCCCTGTCTGGTGCTTAGTGGTTGGAGTGTTGTCCTGTGCACCAAAAGGCTGCGGGTTTGATTCCCAGTTGGGGCATGTATAGGGAGCAACCAATCGTTGTTTCTTTCTCTCTCTTTTTCTCTCTCCCTTCCCTTGTCTCTAAAATCAAGGAAACATATCCTCAGGTGAGGATTTAAAAAAAAAGTGGATGGCTTTGCCTTTATTTAAAAATTGGAGTTGGGGTACACCTGGGGCCTTAAGCATATGGATGAGACAAAGTGAACTAGACTTCCCCTGAGTCCCAACCAAGTGACTGCCACCATTTAATGTAGTACCAATCAACTATCACATGCTAGTCTACACCCTCATAAGCCCGTCCCAAGTGGGTCATATTAAGAAATATTTCAACTTCCAATAATTCAAAGGGCCTGCAGTTTTGAGAACCAGGCTTCACACTCTCCAACACACAGTAACAACCAAAAATCAAGCCTAGGAAAGAACTCGCCACCAGCCCATCAGTATGAGACTCCAGCAGCGACGACACGCTAACAAGGGCAACTCCGGGGCTGGCTGGGGTGTCTTCAGCACCGTGGCCAGCGACAAGAGGCGCAAGTTTAATTTCCCAGCCAGATCCCAGGCAAGCTCGGGGCAGGGCAAGCGAACCCAGCACCAAGTACTAACACTCTCTGAGACATTTGTAAAGGTCTACATTTCACATACAGAACAGAGGCCAAAAAAGATTCATTATGTCAGCAGGAAAATCAAATGAAGAGAAAATTAAAAACCCGACACCAAGTAGATTTGATGTGTCATTTGTTTTTTAATATTATCCAAGGACTTTCAACACTTTGGTTCTGAAGAAAAGTCTACCCAGGGCAGCTAGATCATGCTACTGCTCAGAAAACTGGAAATATCTGCACGAGAGGTCATACAGCAGAGTAGTTGAAAGGGGTTGGGGGTTAGACATGGTTTTGACCTTGGACAAAAAAGGTTCCTTCTCTGAGCCTCTGTTTCCTCCTAAATAAAATGGGGAAGTAGCACTTCACAGGGCTGTGTGAGAATGGAATGAGTGGATAAACATACTTAGAACAGGGCTCAGCATATAGTACATACTCAATAAATGTGTTTTATTATTGTTTACTCTGGTTCCTGTGATGATTAGAAAACTTAGTAAGCCCAGGAAAGCCTAAGATGGGGTTCATCTCATTGTGATTATACAATTAATGCTTATTTTATTGTTTTTTTTTACAACTGCAGCTACTAGTATTAACTTTCCTATTTCTTACTTTACCACATAAGTCTCAGTCCCTTCCCTTCACTGAAGGGCACTCACCATGGCTGACGAGGCCTTCTCTTGAACCTGAAATAATTCCAAGAGCAGAATGCAGTGAAAGTATGTGTGGCCCACTCCCTGAGTATCAAGCTCAAAATAAATGTTGCAAAATCTCCATCAGACATTTCACATAAATGGTATCATACCACAGGTGGCCTTTTGTGCTTGGTTTCTTTCACTCAACATAATGAATTTGGGGTTCATCCATGTTGTAGTGTGTATCAATACTTCATTCCTTTTCATAGCTGAATAATATTCCACTGTATGAATAGACTACTATTTGTTTATCAGCTCACCCACTGAGGGACTTTTGGCTGTTTCAATCTTTTGGCTATCTAGAATAGGCAAATCTATAGAAAGAGAATGCAGTTTGGTACTTGCAGGAGCTGAAAGAAGAGGGGAATTTAGGAGTAAATGCTTACTGAGGGCTTCCTTTGGGTGGTGGAAATGCCTTGGAACTAGACAGAGGAGATGGTTGCACAACACTGAGGCTGTACTAAATGCCACTGAATTGTTCACTTTACAATGGTTAAATTATGTCATATAAATTTCACCTCAATTTAAAAAAAATCCCTCTTGGTTTTGCTTCTCGTATTTCCTCTTAATTTTCAGAGTGCCCATCATCATATGACTTTACTCGCTGACTGTTCTGGCTGGCTCTTCCTTCTGGTCCTTGACCATAAAGAGAAACACCACCTGGACAACCCTTAAAATCCCCCTTATAAAAAATAACAAATGGTTTTAGTTTTAAAAGGAAAATGTGCTTATTGTATTCTTTTGTTTTTAATTTTTAAAATTTACAATGTAGCATTTAAAGAGTGAAGTCCTTACCATACTCCACTTCCCAGAGACAACCACCATTCACAGTTTGGTGTTTATCTTCCAGTTTTTCTGACACACATTCTTTGCATTGGCTGCTCTCTCTCTCTGGGTTACTGTTCCCCCAGATTTGAGCGGGGCTCATTCCCTCGCCTCCTTCATGTTGTGCTAAAGCATTCTCTTCCTTGGCTACCAGATCTCAAATCTCAACCCTGCCAATATCTCCATCCCTGTTTGTTTGTTTTTAGCAGCTTCTCATATCAAGCAAACTAGGTATTTTATTTATTTATCTTACTGATAGTGGTCTTCCTCGCTTGTCCCATTAGAACAAGAATTTGTCTAATTTGTTCTCAGCTGTGTCCCCAGCAACTAGAACAGTGCCCAACACACAGTAGGTGCTCAATAAATACTGAATGAATGGAAACATACAAAATCACCTTTTCTCTTTACAAAACTGGAATCATGATACATAATTTCTGCAGTTTGCTGTGCCCCTGACCACACTGGGCATATCAGCACACGGGAGCTCCCTTTTATTTATTTTTATTGGACCTCCCTCTTTGAAAAGGCGGTGCAGTCTTCTTGTGAATGGATGCATCATCATTTATTTAATATTCCCCTAAACGCTTCCAGTTTGTCTCTATTACAAGCAAAACTGTGATGAATAATCTGACCAAACCTCCTTGTGCACTTGTGAAGATTTTTTTCTGCAGGATAAATTCCAACATGCGGAACTGCTCGGTCAGAGGGGTGCGCGCTTGACATTCTCACAGATGCTGCCAAATCCACCCCGAGTCACAGGGCTATATTTTCCAGTTTTTAAAAAGTGAGGTGAGTGTGTGTATGTGTGTGTGTTCCTTCTGAAATTAAATCCATAATGTAAATACAGAAATTGCTTTGTATCAAAACGTTTAAACAAGGAAGAATTAACATGACTCATGGAAAACAGACACACACGTACCAGCAAAATGAAGTCCCCCTGATGAAAAAGGAAAAAAATACCAAAACAAATTGTGAGCAGAAGATGTTGGTAAATTTTAAACTCTTGGGGTCTCTTTTTCCCGCCAGGACAGTGAAGTTCCCTGGGGACATCCAAGTGATGTGAAGTCTGCCCACTTTTCTTTGCTCTGATAACTTAGCCATGCGTTTTCCTCCCCTCCCTCCCTTCTTCCCCTCCCTCCCCCCCTGTCTCTGTCTCTGTCTCTGTCTCTGTGTCTCTCTCTCATCACTATTTCTCTGTCTCTTTCACTCCTCCCTTTTCTACTAAAGCCCTAACTGTTGGTTTTCCCTGGAGATCAATCCTAGGTAATCTTCCCTTCCTTAACTACATCCACCTTCTAGGCTAGGGCATCTCATGCATTTTGATGTACTTTTGTCACCCTCCTGCTGCCCTTTCACCCCCAAATTGACTCACAACTCTGCCTGGTGTCCTGGGAGAGCCAGAGCTGGCTCTTGTGAACCGTGTCACTCACCCTCCCTCATCTCCTGCCCTCCGGGTGGGTTTGGCCAGTGGGAAGCTCCACAGAAGGCTGGAGGGAAGGAGGAGGACTTGGGGTGTTTCTCCCCATTTCCTCCCTGCTACGGAGTGAGGTTCCAGTGACAACTATGCCCTTTTGCGCCTCCCCCGAAACATCTCAAACTTCGCAGGAGCCATCTGTGTTCATTTTCTAGGACTGCCACAATGAATTACCACAAACTGGGTGGCTTCAAACAGCATGAATTCCTTCTCTCAGTTATACAGGCCAGAAACCCACAATTAAGGTGTCAACAGGACCGAGCCCCGCCAAAGGCTCTGCCCAAGGATCCTGCTTCTCCCAGCTCCCGGTGGCCCCAGGCACTCCTTGGCTGGCAGCTACATCATTCCGATCTTTGCCTCCTACTTCACAAGACCTTGTCCCCTTCTTGCTCTTCTCTTCTAAGAGCACATCACAGAGCTTGCTCACCACTACATCTTCTTCAGCCATCCCAGTGCCTGGCACAGAGCAAGGCCCCATTAAATGTTTGTTGAATGAGACAATGAGTCCACATTTACTTCATTTGTCTTTACATCTCGGTGGCAGTCCTTTCGGTATCTTTCACCCTCTCTTCCAAATCTCTCAGCTATTGCACTGGCAACCCGTGTTAAACAGATCTCCCAGAAATCTCCAAGCCCCCAACGAACCTGCCTTCTCTTGCTCCCCATGCACTTCCCCAAATATTTGGGTCTGTCTGGCCTTTCCTCTGCTGGCCCTGCCATTTGTGAAGATTCTCCTTGAAGCTTTATCATTAAAAAATAAACCAACATCTTCTGTGCCTCCAAAAGAAGCTTTTACTTTTGCAAACTCTATTGATTTAATCCTAGAGGCTGCTGGCAGCAGTCCCAGGAGCTTAATCAATATGACAACACCCAGTGAGGCCAGAACATCAAGGAGCCTCGGCCAAGATCTTCTGCTTGGGTCTGCATTGACCCTGCCTGAATCTCTCACGACAATGAAGAAAGATTTACAGCTGGGGATAGGATATTTGCAATTGCTCCAGGATCCTGCTTAGGTGAGCAGAAGTAAATGTCTTTGAGCTTGAGGCACTTCAGAGCTATTTGTTAATTCGCTACTACAGAGCTATTTGTTAATTTGCTACTACGGCTGATTCCCAGGGGGGAGTAAGTGAGCAAGAAACTGAAGAAAACAGAAATGCTGCAGGTTCTAGAACCTGAGTATAATCTCCCTGGTGGGGTGAGCAGGACTAGAACAGGCAAAGGGGGCAGCACGTGGGAGGAAAGAGAAGATGACAATGGCAAGAATTCATACTGAATTTGTTAAAACAGGGACTCCTTCCCCCTCAGCAGACGCTAAGTGATCAGGAAACAAGAGAAAAAGGTTGTAGGAAGAATGGGGTTGAGGGTGACTGAATCAACACCCATCTCCTCAAAGGAAAAGTCAAACAATTCTTTCCCACATTTTCTCAAGATAAAAAAACAGAGAGAAAGTAGAGGTCCCATAGGAAGAAATCAGAAGGGAAGTAATATTTGTTAGCTAGAAGTTTACATGCCTGTGAGTCTACAAAGCCCTCACGCTTAGACTTTAACTCCCATGCACAGATCATGAGGTGTTACAACCCAATATTCTGCATCCTGCTGTAGTAACAAACGATCCCCCAATCTCAATGGCCGAAGGCACCACAGGTCAGTTTTCTTGCTCATGCTATGTGTCCACTGCAGGTGAGACGGGACTCCACTCCATGCCATCCTCTCCCCAGCACCTAGTCTGAGGGAGGCTCCATCTCTGCGCATGCACGATGGTGGAGGCAGGCAAGCGGAAACATGGTGAATCATACACTGACGCTTAAAGATTCTGCCCAGAAGTGACACGTGTTACTTCCCCCCCATTCCATTGGCTAAAGCAAGTCACAAGGCTGTGCCTAACTTCAAGGAGGTGGGAAAGAGACACTCTACTGTGTGGCTAGAGAGGAACCAGAAATATTAGCTGGGTAAGGTGAAGGATTTCCACTCAGAAAGCTTAAAAGCCTTGCCCAAAGTCAAACAATTTGAAAGGTGGCAGAAGTGGGATCAGAATTCAAGATTACATGGTCCGTGGTCTTTTAGCTCTACTGCCCTGCACACAGCAGGAGCTGAGAATAAAATTTAGATAACAATAAGGAGTAATATCCATGGAGGCATGGGGGCAGAAAGAGCAAGGAAAAATAATACATTGAGGGAGAGATGGAAGGAACCAGAAAGTTAACACCGGAGCATACATAGAGGGGGCTCATCTTTAGAAACTAAATCGTATCACATACATTAGAAAAGGGTGGGGAGTCACACTCCTTTGAGAGAGAGGTGAACAGTAACAGAGAATGGAGTAGGGATTTACATGAAGTCACATAAGGAAGTGGGGCCACAACCATGAGGAGAGCCTGCATGCTTCTTGCTCTTTCCCTGAAAGCCGCGCTCTTGGCCCAGATGGAGGTCCAACAAATGCTAGCTGGTGTAAGAGCAGCCCCAGGAAGCTGAGGCCAGGGCTTGCCAGGACTCCCATCAGCTGCACTGCTCCTCCCTGGATGTTTTCCTGCTCGTTTCTGGGAAATCTGGACAGGAGCTGGTGTTCCAAAATGAATGGTGCTGGCTGGGCCCTTCCTTACCCACCCTTACCCAGGCCCGACTGGAAGTGCTGCAAGTGGGAATCCCAAGTAGATGGATAGGCCAGCCCAGAAGTAGAGCAAGGCTTCTGGAAAGCGCTTACATCACTGCAACTGTGACCCCTGTGCCAGGGGCTGTTCTAGTCCACATCAGTGGATGAAAACAATATAACTGCTTACCTCGTGGAGATCACAGTAAAGTGGGGAGCCAACAAGAGAGTGTCAAAGGGAAAAATAAAGCAGGGGAGGAGTGGGAATTCTCGGTGTGCAATTTAAAATAGGGTGACACAGAGAAAGCAGCCTTTGAATAAAGACCTGGAGGAGGTAAGGGAGGAGCCACAAGATTACCTGCACGAAGGAAGATCCATGCAGAGGGAACGGCCAGTGCAAAGGCCCTGAGGTAGGACCATGCCTGGTGTGTTTGAAGAAGAGTAAAGAGGTGAGCATGGTGGGAGCCAGATGAGTGAGGGGGACTGTGGAGACAGGAGCTCAGACATACTCGGGGGCTTCCTGAAGCAGAGAAAATCAGCAACGGACAAGGAAAATGATGACTTGTAGCTTGGGAATGAGGGAGGGAAGAGAAAGAGAGAGAGGCTTGTGCTTAGAGGCCCCACCATGTCTTAGACAAACAAGCTTGATGTTAGGAGAGTCCACATTCCAGTGGCCTGACATGCTTTCCTGAAAGACAGGAGCAAAGGAGAAAGAGGCCGCCTTGTTAAAAAAAAAAAAAAAAAAAAAGGATATAAACAGAAGAACACAGGGAAAAAAGCTAATATATAATCACACATCCTGCATCAGGCCCATAACATGTTTTTGTAAATAAAGTTTTATTGGAAAACGGCCATGCCCATTTGTTTACATATTGTCTGTGGGGGCCTTTGCTACCACAGCAGAATGGAGTGGCCCTGACAGAGACCATATGACCCACAAAGTTTCAGATCTTTACTATCTAGTCCTTTGCTGAAAGTTTGCTGACCTCTGACTGTAACAAAATATAAATGCATATTAATATATTAAGTACTTAAAGCATGTATTTCTATATTAATGTATAACTCTATAGTATAAAATGATATAATAACTACTATTATCTATATTGAGCGCTTATTATGTCCCGGGCACTGGACTAAACTTTTTGGCTTCATTATTACATTAAATCTGTTCAACAGCTCATTGAATTAGGATATTATTATTACTGATTAAGAACAGAGACTCTGGAGCCATATAGCCTGGGTTCAAATCCCACCTTTGTCGCTTGTAGACTGTGAAACCTTAGACCAGCTACTGAACTTCTCTGCCCTGTCTCTGTCACATGGGATGATGACCCCTCAGCATTGAAAGGATGAACTTAATTGATACAAGTGAGGTGCCTGCCATGTTGTCCAGAACTCTTGTTACAGTGATGTCCCTATTTGACAGCTGAGGGAACTGAGGCACAGGGAGCTGAAGTCACTTGCCTATGTGGTCAAACCCTTGACATTGAGCCAGGATTTGAACCTGCGCAGCCATCACTGCTGGAAGCAGGGATCTGGCAAAGTTGGGAAAAGGGTGATGAAAACCAGGAGCTGTGGAGCTCACCAGAGATGGAGCCAGCACATGGCCCTGGGGGACTTGGGTCTGTCCACCTCTCTCCTCATTGTCCTGAACCTCGCAGTGGTGGGAAGGCGGGGACCTGGCTGGTCCACTGCCAGAAGCAATGAGGGGCTGCTCTTCTGCTCTCCATGGAGAGGAGGAGAGGCTAGTCAAGCTTGAATGGAGGAAGCCAAGACAGTAATGGCCTATTATCACAGTACCTTGAAGGAGTTCAAAGAAGAGGGCAAGGCTGGGAGGGGACAGGTCATTGTTACAGATGCTGGGCTGACCCTGGAGGGGGCTGGAGACTGGGATCCATTGCTAACACAGCTGTACTAGATTGGGGCGGGGTGGGCACAAGCCATTGTGAACATGTCTGGGCTACAATTTCAGTTGTGCTCCCTACTTCTTGCTGCCCAGACAGGCTTCAAAGAGGGTGGAACAGGTGAAAAATGCAGGGGGGTTGCTTCCTGCCCCGGGGACCCAATCCACCTCCCTAGGCTCGGCCTGAGGGGTCTCTCCTAGGTTTCACCTTCAGCAAGACGGTGGCTTGCTGCAGGCAGGAAGCTTCCGATCCACAGGCTCGGATTAAAGCAGGGGCCTCTCCAGAGGCACAGCTGCCTGCTGAGACTCCCACCACCAGCTCTCTAAGCAGAGTAAGGGAGGGAAAAGAAGAGAGGAGGTACTAGCATGGAGAGAGATCCAACAATCACCACCACCAATAATAATAATAACAGCAGCAAAGTAGCAAAGCAGGTCACCTGGGAACCTGATTTGTCCTTGTGGAAAAGACAGTGTGATGTGTCCACCAAACCTCCTCCCAGATGCGCACATGGACTGATGTTCCAGTCTCCCCTGCAGTTTCACGGGCCAGTTTCGTGGCTGTCTTCTGGGATCCAGAATCCACTCTCCTTCCTTCCCTACCCTGCTACGCCCAGGGAGGCTGACCTGTGAGGATGGCCTCACTGAGCAACCTACCCTGTAGCTTCCAGTTGGGTTTGAACAAGGGGGAACTCTGGCAAGAGATGGAGGGAGAGCATGAAGTCGGAGCATTTATTCTGCCAGCTTCCTCAAGTTGCAAACAGTTATTTTTATCTCCATCTCTCTCTGTCCTTTTGTCTCTCTCTCTCTGTTTTAATAACTGCCCACATCTCTTAATTCAATTATTGATGTGTGTCTTCCTTTTCCTACTGAGACCCTCACTGATACACCATGGGATGAAATTCTGGTCAACAGACTGCTGGCGGAAGTGAGGTTCGCCGCTTCTGTTACAGCAGCTAGCACACCCTAGTGCACCTTTAAAGGGATCTCGCCTCCTGTTCCATGACGTTGGCTCCACCCCCAGCACCAGGACAGATCACATGACTCAAGCCTAAGCCAATCAGAACAGCCCTTTCCACACTTCCCATTTCCCAGACGTAATCTCGGGCAGGAGCCCATGGCCCCATATTCCAAAGACTATGGGTCCTGCAGAGTATATACCCTTGGAAGAATCACAAACTCCTTTCCTCACCCAGAAAACTCAACCAAAAGAGAAACAGAGATAGAGGAGAGAGAGGGGAAAAAATTGTGCCAGCTCAAAATATCTTTCAATATGGCCAATGATTTCCATCTCCACAGCCACCATCCCAGTCCAGGGGGCATTGCCTCTTCCTTGAAAGACTACAATAACTTCCTCACTAGTCTCGTGGCTTATATTCTTGCTCCATCCAATCCATTCTCCACACAGCAGCCAGTGGGGCTGTTCACAGACAATCTCATTGTATTGCTGAGTCAGCGACCAGACAGTGCCTTTAGAATACCAAATGCCTAAGCATCTGCCACAGGGCCTTTGCACATGCTGTTCCCTCTGGCCAGTACATCTTTCCCACTACTCCTGCCCCACTATAGCAGGGTTCCACTAAAAACTGCTTATCACCACTTCTTCGGGAGAAGTTGTTTTACATGCTCCTCTCAGAGCATGCTGGACCTGTCCCTCCTAAGGCCTTATATCATTTGTAATTGTAAATTAAGTAGCCATAACTATTTATCTGTCATCCTTGCTGGACTGTAAGCTCCATGAAAGCACTGACTGCATCTGCCATGTTCATCACTGTAACCCAGTGCCTAGTATGTTGTCAGAAACACTCTATAAATACTTGTGGCTTGACTGGCAGAGTACAAAAACAGACTAGACAAAAGGGGGTAAGAGTTAAATGGTCATAGAGGTTGTCTTGTAAATCATCGAGGCAAGGATGGATTTTTTTTAATAAACAGTGCTGGGACCGCCCTTATGGAATAAAAAGGAAATCAGACCCCTCTGCCTCACACCATATATAAATATCTATTCCAGGCTGATTAAAGCCATACAGTGAGCAAACCCGTAAAACTTTTAGGAATAGTATAAAATATCTCCACGACCTTGGGGTAGAAACGGCTTTCTTAAATAAAGTACAAAACCCACAAACTGTGAAGGAAAAGATTCCTAAATGCAATCACATTAAAATTAAGAACTGCTATTGATCAAAAGATGTCATAAAGATAATAAAAAGGCAAGCTAAGAGAAGATATTGCACAGCATATAATAATGAAGGATCAGTTTCCAGAAAGCATAAGGATCACCTACAGATCAATATGAAAAACAAAACCCCCCCCAAGCAACCCAATAAAAAAGTGGGCAGGCACAAAGAGGTACTTCACAAAAGAAGAAACTTGAGTAGCCAATAAATATGTTAAAATACATTCATCTATTTTGTAACTGGGTAGCACAAACTAAAATCTCCACCCCCGTACTAGACAGGCTGCAGTTAAGTCTGACAATACCAAGTGTTGGTGAGGGTGTGGAGCCACTTGAACGCTCCGCCACTGATGGCAGGAGTGTAAATGAGCACAAACACTTCGGAAAACACTTTGGCAGTATTCAGCCAAATTGAAAACACACTAATTTTAATATTCAGTGATCCTGCATCGAGGCATGTACCCTCGAGAGACTCCTGCACTCGGGCAGTGACATCCATAAACAACTAGTAACATTGCTTATTTTCAGTGACCAAAAGGGAACAAACTCATATATTCATCATCAGTGAACAAATATGACCATGAGGGAGCCACAGTGACCACAATAAGAATGGATCTTGCTCACATAACTGTGTGCCAACGAAACAAAATACAAAACAATTCATATCATATAATTTTATTTATATAAAGTTCAAAACCACAAAACATTTAAGTATATTGCTTAGGGAGGTGTGCCTAGGTGGTAAAGCCACAAACAAAAGCAATCGGATGACTCCCATGAA
The DNA here is from genome assembly GCF_964146895.1 of Miniopterus schreibersii. Taxonomy (NCBI): domain Eukaryota; kingdom Metazoa; phylum Chordata; class Mammalia; order Chiroptera; family Miniopteridae; genus Miniopterus; species Miniopterus schreibersii. The sequence continues at coordinate 71,326,280 of NC_138105.1, read as the reverse complement.
ATCCCCAATAGTGGTTCATCCAGGAAGGGGGGGGGGCTATGATGGGGGATGGGCCTATGGGAGAATCTGGGGAGATGGTGGCAGTTTGGCTGTTGACTTGGGTACAATAGGTGGTCACTTCACGGTTGATCTTTAAAATGACCATCTATGTTCCTACACTCCTTCCCTCCCTCACACACACACACACACACACACACACACACACACACACAGTCAGCCAGAGACAAACTAAAAAAATACAAGACACACGCCAAGGGACAGTGTGTGAAGAGAAAGAGAAAAGGGGCAAACCCTCAGACAGAAAATGAAAAGCAACAGACACAGGAAATGAAAAGGGCTGCGGAGCTGGCAAGCAGGCGAGGGGACAGAGGTGAGCACCGGGAAACAGAAAATGGGGGGAAAGACGGAGGGTGGTGGGGAGGGGGGCAGACACAAGAGGCAATATTCTCTCTTCTGTTTCTCTTTCTCCGTATTTCCCGCTCTCTCTTCCTCTCCCTCCCCTCCGCCTCGCCTCCTTCCAGATCTTCCAACCCTCTCCCTGGTGCCCTTCTCACTCTCCAGCTCTCCCTTCTCTCACCTCCACTCCTCGGCCCTCCCCTCTTCGCTCCCTTTCCCCATCTCCGTCTCCAGTTTTCTTTCTCCCTCATCTTTCTTTCCCTCTCTTTTCTCCTCCATCTTCCCCCTCTCTCTCCGTCCCTCCCTTCCCTTCTTTCTCCCTCCCCCTCTCCCTCCTTCTGTCTCCCTCCCCCTGTCTCCCTCCTTCTGCCTCCCTCCCTCTCTCTCCCTCTCTCTCTTCCTCCCTCTCCCCCTTCCCCTATCTTCCTTTTAACACATATTTATCGAGTGGTTCCTCTGTGCCAGACACAGTGCGAAAGAAAGAGCAAGGCACAGCCCAGGGGCATGGACGGTGTGGCCAAGACGGTGGCCCAGGTCTGCGCCACCAGGACACCCACCCTCGGCCAGGCTCAGGCTTGGATCTGTGGGCCACCTGCGACTCTCTCCCCCTCATTAGTTTCACTATCAAACACTCGCAGCATCACACGTTGTAGGTCTTATTTATTAAATATTTAACTGGTAGAAATCCAGCTGAGATGAAACCTCTCGTTTGTGGAGGCCCCAGGAGAGCAGAACACAAGCCTGCTGCGCTGCGGGGATTAACCTCGGCCACCAGGTGCGGGAAGGGGACACAGGTGGGGGTGGAAAGACCCAGCAAAGAAGGCAGCTGAGTCTTCTCACAGCTTTACTTGGGTGCTGAGGGGTCCTCTGCTGGGGGAGGGGACTCCAAAAACTCCAAAACCAGAACGGATAAATTCATGAAGACAGAACTCAGACTAGCAGTTGCCAGGGGCTGGGGAAGGAAGGAGACCAAGGAGTGACTGCTAAGGGGGATGGGGCTCCTTTTGGGGTGATAAAAGATCTTGAAACTACACAGAAGGGGTGGTTGCACAACACTGTGAATGTAATAAATGCCACTGACTTGTTCACTTTAAAATGGTTAACGGTTAATTTTATGTTATGTGACTTTTACCTCAATTTTTTTAATGAAAAAAACAGCACACATTAAAAAAGAGATTAGTTTCCTGCACTCCAACTATTAACTCTAAGGCTGCTGACCTCCTTTTAAAAAATTAACAATTTTTTATGCAGGGAGTGCTTACTAGACTCATCCCAGGCCCCCTGCTCAGCACTCTGAATCTTCCCAGCATTTCCTTCTTGCAGCCCTGCCAGCAAGCCCCTGGTTTTATAGAGAGAGAACTTGCGGCTCAGAGAGGGTAAGTGGCTTACCCAAGGTCACACAGCTCCGACTCCAGTCTACCTGCCTTCCAAATGTTCTTAACCACCCAGTGGGCTCTCTGCCAATCCTAGCTGAACTGCAGAACCACCTGGAATGTTTTCAAAACTCCCTACAACCAGGGGCAACCCTGGACCAATACCACTGAGGCAGAATAGTAAGCTAGGAAAATTCCTGGGCAAGTGGAATGGGGAAACTGAGACAAATAATTAAACAAGGCCAAACAATTTGAACAACTTAGGGACAGCTAGTGGATCACAAGACTTTATCTTCCCTAACCAAGGACACTTGAGAGCAAATGGTTTATACCTCCCCTCCTTAACCAGAGAATATATGGCTTAAATCACCCTGGTCAGGGAAACAGAGGACAGAAACCCAGTCAGTCTCATTTGTGCCAGCCAAATCCAAGGACAGATGAAGTCAGGGGAACAAATAATAAAAAACCCAATTAGAGCCAGACAGGCCCAAGATAAAAGTAAAGCAGTGAAACTGACCAGAGAATAATCCGAAACTTCCATACACGCTCATTTTGATGAATCAACATGTTGAAGGACACACCTGGAAAACTAACGAATATTCTGTTAAGACTCTCCCCTAAGATTCCCAAAGGCAGAAGAAAGATAAAAATCCGCAAGACAAAGACCCAGCATGGGCTCTCTCTGGAGCACTCCCATAGCTGTTCCCGGGCAGGAACTTTTTACTTTCTCCTAAACTCTAAAGGTTCCCCTCGAGACTTGCAACCAGGGGAGCAGTGTGCAGCAGCAGCTTGTCCCAGGCTTACCCCCTGAACCTGTCTCCAACGCGCCCTTTTTCTCTGACTTTCCAGCGAGCTGACACCAGTCCTGCCTTGGCTCACTTCTATAGTGTTTCTAGGGAGTCAAAGCGGCCCCGCCTAGGCTCTCTCCTGTGCTTTTAGCCTAAGCCCTTCCTTTGTTTCACTGCCCCCAGTTTTTAAAAACATACTCTCAAAATCACCTAAACTCATATTTTGAAATCTTTCCTGCACAAAGTCAAGAACCCACACACTACAGGCTGGCCTGGGGCAGACTCATTCCAGGCCAGTCCCCATCTGGTAACACCACCAGTATTTGTGGGGGCAGGGCTTGGGTCATCAGCATTTTTCAAGCTTCCAAGTGATTCCAAATTCGACCAAAACCAACAGGGCGGTCTTACTGAGATGCAGACTGGGTCCTAGCAGGGTTGGGAGCAAGACTCTGCATTTCCAACAGAGAAGCTGAATGTGGAAAATGGTCCAATTGCTTCCCATCAAGTTTGGGGGTGAGGGAGGCCCTGTTTGGTCAGTTAGAAGAGCCAAGGCTGGCACTCAGGCTGGGAAAGCTCACTTAAAATCACATGACAGCTATGACACCCTGAAATAAAGTGGTTTTCAGCACCAACAGAGGCACACAGAACTACTGCATGAGAAAAGAAGCTAAAGCCTGGCCCAAAACAATGGAGAGTCGGGGGAGAGACTATAATTCAGCATATACTAGTTGCCAGGCACTGTTCTGAGTACTGCTTGAGCTTAAAACAATCCCACAAAGCAAGCACCAGTGTTATGTACCCGTTTTAAAGATGATGAAACAGGCCCAAAAGAGTAAGTGAGTTGCCAGAATGGTGCAGTTGGAAATGAACAGAATGGGGATTTGAATCCAGGGAGCCTGCCTCTACAACCCTCCCTCTTGACCACTACACTAGGATGCCTGAAAGCCAACACAGAGCCACAGAAGCTCAGTGTCTATAGAACTTGGTGCAACCTCTCCCCTCCGCCCAAAGATATCTGTGCAGAATGTCCCTAGAGAAAACCAGAAGATCAAGGAGATGCAGACAGCCTGCATGGATCTGGAAAAGGCCCATCGTCTTCGGGATGTTAAATCACGGGCAACCCAGTTGGTACCCATAATTAAGAAAAGGGGACCTTGGAAGGCAGAGACTTACTGTCCCTCGTGACCTGGCCCTAAGGCTGACACATGACCCAGATATGCCATTTCCAGGACTCTGTCCTAAGAGTCACAGATGTGTGCAAAAACATCATCACTGGGTGGGGTGGGGTGACTGCAGTGTGGCTCATATTGAAAAAACAGCACCCAAAATGACCCTATTTTATTATGAAAAACAAAAAATTTAGGTGTGCCAGGAGGAAAAAAGGGAATTCCTTTTGAGTAAAAGTCCTCACTGTGGTCAAAAAAGCTCTGTACAAAATATACCCTTGTTACCTTCCTGCCCTCATCTCACCCCCACCTCGCCTGGCACATGGTAGGTGCTCAATAAACATTTATGAATGAATGAATGCACTCCTCCTCCCCTCACATCTCTAAGCTCATCTGCCCCAGGGGTCTGTGTCCTATTTGTGCCCAAAGCCAGTCACGGCATGAAGACTAAGGGAGCAGAACACCACAGTCTACACTAGCAGCACTCACCATGCCAGGAACCCAGAAAGTGAGACACGATTTAAAAACTGGGCACCAGAAGGAGAAAGGAGAAACGGAGGCCACAGCAGCTTTCATGCCAACCTTTTCCAACTCTGGGTGAGATTTCCTTCTACATACTCGTCTATATTTACATCAGCGAATCTGTTGGTAGCAAGCCTGTTACTGATCGTGTGGGATCTAAAGTTCACAGAAAGCTGGCTTCAACACCCAGCAAGGAAGAAAAACTGTAAATTAAATGTAAGTCACCCCAAAACCCTAAATCCACCCACTCCCCTCCAAGAAATCCGTGACATCTTTTACATGAGGATTTCTCAGTCTTGGCACTACTGACATCTTGGGCTGGATAATTCTTTACTGGGGCGGGAGGGGGGCTGTCCTGTGCATTTTTAGGACACTCACTAGCATACCTGGCTTCTGTCCACTACATATCAGTATTACCCCTCCCTCCACATTCGTGACAACCAAAAATGTCTTCAGACATTGCCAAAAGTCCCCTGTGGGGCAAAATCACCCCCAGTTCAAAAGCACTGCTGAACATGCAGCCCAGGAAGAACTGCAAACCAAGCCACTGTTCTTTCCCTGCTCCTCCCCCTCGACTTCCTGAATTTTGAGTCACCTGGTCTCAAAATCTCTTTTACAGATTCAAGGAAAGTGATGGCAACACAGTTTCAAGACTTCGAGTCCCATATCTAGACCAGAATTTTATTCTGAAAATAATCAGAATCTTGGACAGAGATGCATGCACAAAGATGTTCACTGCACTTTTCTTTACAAGCAAAACAAACAAACAATTGGAGATGGTTCACAAAGTATGATACAGCCATGAAGTAGAATATCATCAGATATTAACAACAGTATTTTCTGGGGTTGCTGCCAACCCATACAGCACCACTGTGTGAATTTCAATAAGATGCCCCCTTTTCAAGTTGTTAGGTCCATCTGTCAAAAATTGTCATAATATCTTCATTTTTCCAGAACAAGATATTTAAGCTTCTATCAACTGGGACATTTAAATAATAAATGTATAGTTCTATGATGCCTATGATATGAGATGTGATGCCCTTTTGTAGTGTACAGCCTGTGCGACTAAACATGGTAGTCCTGATGCTGCCAAGGATATCTAGTGACATGGAAATGTGTTCAAGAAAGCTTATACCCACAAAAAGGTATGGAATAAAATACATTAAAATGTCTCCAGAGCTTCTCTCCGGGTAGGAGAGTATACATATATTTTATATTCTTCATCGTACTTTAGGTGTTCAATAAATGAGGAGGACAGGCTTCCTGGAGGAGGCAGCATTTAGGCTGAGACCTAAATGAGGAGGAGGAGTCAGACATGAGGAGACCCAGGGGAACTATGATGTAGGCAGAGGGAACAGCCAACACAAATGCAAAAAGGGCCAGTGGGGCTCAGACAGAGGAGAAGGGGTAGAGAATGGAAGAGATGAGATCAAAGGCAGAACAGGGACCAGATCATGGGGGGTCATGTGGGGCCCTCATACATCTGATCTATAATCTCTGGCCAGTGGGTGAGAATCTGGGGCATGTAGTCAACCTGCTCAGGAGAGAGATATCTATTCCTCTAGCTCAGCACTATTCACCGATGGAGCAAAATCCAAGAATTTCCACTTTCAGACTTATACTAAAATAAACAAAACCAGGTGTTTCCAGAAATTTAATAATCTTTGTCAAAGTACTATTTTGCTCATTACTACTCAATTAACCAACATTTACGCATGATACAGTGCAGGAACTGCTGGGGGAATCGAGGAAGGTCAATTACTGCCCCCCACCCACAAGGATCTCTCTAATTAGAGAAGTGAGACATAAGCATACAATCATATTTTCACAAAAAAGCATGCAAAATTCACTTGACTCTAGGAAAGGTCCAACTAGAGCGTAAGTGGAGGAACTTACATTCTCAAACCAATAAGAATACCAAATATTAGAGAGACCCAACATGGACACCCACCCTTCAATCTACTCTTATATCCAACATTCACCCATTCTCCCACCCATCCATCTTTTTATCCTTCAGTCCATTCCAGTCATTTGTCCATCTACTGATCCACCCATATATCCATCCATCTATCCATCCAACCTTTCTTTCTTTCATCATCCATCCATCTGTCCACCCATCCATCCAGTAATCCACCAATCTCTTTATCCACCCACCTCGAATCCATCCACCTACCCATCCAATCACCCATCCATCCAACATCATCCATCTTTCCTTCTTTCTTTCCTTCCTTCCTCCCCTCCATTCATTCATCTACCTGCCTATAATCCATCTGTCTGTCCAACCATCCATAGATCCATCCATTTCTATCCACTCATCGGACACTAACATCATGTGCCCCTCTCCCCAGCAAACATCCATCCATGATCCAAAACTTAAAAGACTGTACTGTGATTACGAATAGGCCAAATTTAAAAATTTGCATTCTAACAACTCTTCTAAAGATAATTCAAGTCCATAAACCCTTTTGGCTATCCCAATTTGTGCAAGACCCACATGCTCTGAGTCCTTATAAGACTCTCATGGAAGCTGACCTATTCTCACTGGTTTGAAGTAAGCGATTTCTTCAATGATGGCACTCTTAGAGCAAGGCTAAGGAGTAGGGGAGCTGTGGGGAGATTGGAGGGAATGTGGCATTGGAGAGAGTCTGGCAGTGGGATGTAGGGAATGGGAGAGGAAGATGCTTAGGAACATAGGAAAGGATTGCTGAGAGATGAGGAAAATCCTGCTTGGGCCTTGGAATCACGGAATTCTACTACAGGCAATCACCAGGACCCTGTGACTGATTTCCCCTAGGCTTATACCTTGAAGCAGCAGTGTCTGAGTTGATCATCCAGGAGAATGGGTTAACAAAATACATGCCAAAGGATAACGGAGGTCAAGGGAGTTGAGAACTTTGGTAAGAAAAGGCAAAATAACAATAACTAATACTTTGTAGCTCCTACTGTGTGCCACACACTATGCCAAGCATTAGGTCTGAGGGACCCAAATATGGCCACCATAATAAATCCACTCATCCATCCTTCCTTCCTTCCTCCATCCATCCATCCTATCCATCTATCTCTCCCTTCTTTCCTCCCTTCTTCCTTTCCTCCCTCCTTCCTATCCATCTATCCCTCCATCTATAAACACATATGGTGCTTACTAAGTTCCAGGTACTATTCTAAGAATAACATGTATTAACTCATTTAATCTTCCAAGATAGGTGCTATCAATCCCCACTGGACAGAGACTGGGAAACTGAGACACAGAACATTTAAGTGACTTGCCCAAGGTCACACAGCTAGTGACTAGAAGAGTTGGGATTTGAACCCCAGCCACCTGGCTCCAGAGTCCACGCTCTTGACTTGGCCATGCAGCCTCTCTACAAACCCAAAGGTCTAAACCACAGGTTGACTTTCAGAAAACAAGCAGGACCGGGGGTTGTGTGGCTGACTTAGCCCTTAGAGAGCATGATGAATAGAATGAAATGCCTTTGCCAGTGCCTGTCAGATGGCTGGTGTTCCAGAAATGCTGATGAATCTCAGCTGATTCTAACTGAAGCTAGATCCCCAAGTACACAGACTAAAATTAACACCTTGAATTCATTCACTCAAAAATTATTTATTCATCACAGCAGCACTGTTCATAATAGCATAAAATAAAATAAAAAATCTGGATACATCCCAAATGTCCACCATCCAGGAAAACGGATAAATTGTTGTATCATCACAAAATGCAAAATTATACAAAGAAAAATAAATGACCTACAGCTACACTCAACAAGAGAGATGAATCTTAGAAACATACTGTTCAGTGGGAAAAGCAAGTACAAGTTCCAGACGCCGAGCAAATTAAATTTATAAGGCACATGTGATAAAACCTGGAAGGAAGGAAGGAAGGAAGGAAGGAAGGAAGGAAGGGAGGGAGGGAGGGAGGGAGGGAGGGAGGGAGGGAGGGAGGAAGGAAGGAAGGAAGGAAGGAAGGAAGGAAGGAAGGAAGGGAGGGAAGGAGGGAGAGAGGGAGGGAGAGAGGGGGGAGGGGGGAGGGGGAGGGGGGAGGGGGAGGGGGAGGGGGAGAGAGTAAATCAATCCGAGAGAGTAAATACCTTTGGGCGAGTGCAGTGGGGGGCCGAGTGAAGAAAAGACAGGGTCAGGAATTACAGGTGAAAGTTACTGGTCATGTTGTAGCTCAGGGTTTCTCAAAGTGTGCTCCCCAGACCAGCTGTAACAGAACCACCTGGGAACCTGCTGGAAATGCAAATTCTCAGGCTCCATCCCAAACCTGCTGAATCAGAAACTCCAGAGGTGAGGCCCAGCCACCTGTGTTTAAAAGCCCTCCAGGTGATGCTGAAGCACACCCAAGTGTGAGACATCTGCCCTAGAGCATGCGGTACCGACCCTGCGGGCCGGGCTGCCACTCTGAGGACCACCATTTTAATTCTTGACTTAGGTAGCTGGTGCACCAGTATTTCCATACTCTATTAAAATAAGAAAAAAGTAAGCTAAAGGAGAGACAATATTGAGAGTGTGTTGTAAACCCAGAAGAGTATTAAAGCAATAGGCTCTAAATCTGAGGTGCATGAAAGTACCCCACAATTATGTATTCAGTCCCTGTAGGTGCCAAGCACAGGGCCAGAGCGGTGACCACAACAAACCCAGCCCTTGCCATCATGAAGTCTAAAACCCACCTGCCTTGCTACTTTTTACAGTGATAATACATGGCTCATGCTTTCTGTGCACAGTATCTTTTAACCTTCCCACAATTCCCTGGACACTGAACTATGCCCACTTTATAGATGAGCAGACTGAGGCTTCATTACTGTGAACTGGAGCTGAGATTTGCAGCCGAGTCCCCAGTCCCCAAGCCCTGTATGCTGTGCCTCCAATCAATATTACTTCTGTTCCTTTCAGCCTCCACTCCTGGTGCCATTTGCTCAGTCACATGCCTATGTGGACTCCACAACATGCCACAAACATTTCACAGCAGCAAATAAAGGTCCCCCACTCCCCAGTCCCATTATTCTTAATAAAGGTCAATGAGATAAAAGAATATGGCAGATTCTGGAAGGTCAGAAACCACATAACCCCTATCCCAGAGCAAGTTCTAGGTCAGCCCCAATGTGTCTCATTTAAGACAAATCTGTCAGTTTATTCTCGAGATGAGACTTAGCTTTCCTGCAAACACCGCTTGTATAGAAATACCTTAACACTGTTTTATCACATGTATATGTGTGATGTATATATTACACACAGGCCTAAAATGAGAACAGAACTTAATAGTGTGAATATTATTTACTGGCAGGTGGGTGACAAAGTTGAGTCTTCTTCATCGCTCCAGAGAGGGGTCCCTGCTCCGAGTAGGGTCACTCGGGAGAGAGACTGCTAGTTCTGAATCCAAGGTCTAACATGAGCACTGAGCCCCTTCAAGGAAGCCCCAATGATGTTCCCAGTCTGAACAGAAAATAAAGTCATGTCTGACCCAAGAGAGATGACAAAACTTGATCCGGACTTAACTCAGGAAATTTGCTTCAGAGCTGGGATCTCTTTTGCATTAACTGCCTTAGATCGGCAGCCTCCAAAAGCAGAATTTACTTTGAGCAAAAGTCTTGGGTTTTTCAGAGGGAAAAAATTACTTATCTTCTCCGTTCCTGGGGCCATGGAACCATCTCTTGCTCCCTCCTCTTCCATGTTAAGAACTCACAACATCCCAGTTTGCCTAGAACTGCTGGGTTCTCTGAGATGCTGAAACCAGGGCAGTCCTGCAAATTGGGACATCTGGTCACCCATGATCAGTGGTTTCTGAAACTCAAGTTGCTGAGGCCAACCACCTGATTCCCTCTTCTGGAATGTTACTTCCCTTCTCTATTCTTCCAGGAGAGAAAGAAGAAAGAGAGAAATTGGGGGTGTGAGGGGGGCATATGCTAACCCCAAAGATGAGCAGGGTTCTGTTGTTAACTCTCGGTGGTCTCCTGGGGTGGCCACAGCAGTTCTGCTAGGCCTGTGGTCTCCATCCTGGGCTGGACTCTTGACAAGCTTAAAAGGAGATGAGTTTGGGGCAGGACATGGGGAGAGAGGGGGAAGCTAAGTATGTATCTTAAAACTCCTTCATCTTGTAACCTAACCCTCAGAGGGAGGAGGGGTCAAGGGAGAGGAAGACAATTAATTTTGTCTTGGACTGAAAGGAACAGAAAAATGGGTCAAGTGGGCATGATTTTTCCCCCCGAAAGCTCCTGGAGAGAACCAGAAATGCAAAGATATCTGAGGGTCCTTTGAAGAGTGCCACACTCAGGTTACTAAATTCAAATTGGCCAGTTACAGGGGCCTTTGCTCCCCTTACCCAGAAAGGCTCACTTCCCAAAAAGCCAAAGTTTCCCAAAAAGGACATTAGAGAAAAAAGTACTCTCTGGTATTATCGCTCATGTATTTTGGGGGCTTTCTCCATGCTGGACACTGTGCTGAGTATTTCCCACGAGTGACCTCATTTAAGCTCTGAGAGCTGTCCGAGGCGGGTGCTATCCGAAGCAGTATCCTCATCACGCACATGAGGAAACTGAGTCATTCAAACCCGGGCCTGGCTGACCCAGAGTCTGGAGCGCTTTCCCTCTCTCTGCCATCTCTCATGGCACCACCGGGTCCCTTCTACAAAGCTGAGTTGGCATTCTCAGAAATGTATTCCCTTCAGGGCATTTGGGGCTCTGACCATCTTTGCTCCGAGCCACTTCCAGTGGTACCTTCGGTCACTGAGGGAGTACACACGTGTGCTTGCTACTGGGGAGCAGCAGGGGGGAACGGAAGCCACAGACATCCCCCCCAAGGCCCTGAAGGAGGACTTCCCTCACAAGGGGCCACGGCTCCCCAACTTCTCAAGCACTAAAATTTCAGAAACCTTCTTTGGTCTGATAACCTCACGCACACCCCCCCCCAACACACGACTAAAACCCATCAAAAACCTAAAACATTGGCACAAGGGCGAATCAGATCTGTAGGATTTGGCAAACGATGCAGAGAGGCCCTTTTTTCACGCCCTGGACACACGTTTACAGGCGCTTACTCTGCGGGGCGCGGGGCCGCAGTGGCAAGCAGGGGGCCTGGCGCTCACGGCCTTGACCGCTCACGCCGAGCAGCAGGGCCAGCACACCCAGCCAGACTCCCCTCTCTCCCCGTGTTTCAAACTAGTGCCGGCACTTGGCTACAAGCAACATCCTCACTCTCCCTATTTCTCTGACTGGCACTTAGTGCTACCACTTCCAGCACTTTCTACACACCCACAATCCTTTTTTCTAAACCCTCGAGGCCACATGTGCTTTGGCATTTAGAGCTTGATGCTTTTTAGAAGGCTAACAGGGGTGGGAATGTTAAAATGGAACAGCCACTTTGCAAAACAGTTCGGCGGTCTCTTATAAACATATACTTACCACACAACCCAACAATCCTGCCCTTGGGTATTTATTTACCCAGAAGAAGTGAAATGTAGGTTCTCAATGCTCCCACTAACACCCATCTGCCAGTGTTTATAGTGGCTCTATCCATAATCACCCAACCTGGAAACATCCCAAATGTCCCTCAACTGGGAAATGGATGAACAGACTCTGGTCCATCCATTCCATGGAATATTACACAACACCAAAAAGCAATAAACCACTGGCACCACAACAACATGAATGAATTGCAAAGGCTGCGTGAAATAAGCCAGACTGAGGCTACACAGTGGGATTCTATTTATATGATCTTCTGGAAGAAGCAAAACTTTAAGGATGGAGAAGAGATTAGTGCTAGCAAGGGGTTTGGGCAGTAGGGAGATCACCTGAAGGGGCATTAGGGGGTAATTTGGGGTGACAGAACTGTTCCCTATCTTGATTTTGGTGGTGACTACATGACTACATGTATTTGTCAAAACTCACAGAACTGTACGCTAAAAAGGGTGAATTTGCTATAAGCAAATATATCTCAATAAACCTGATTTTTGAGAAAGAGAAGAAAAAGGTAACAGGATGCATCTATGATGTGACATAGATACTCTAGGTGTGTGTAACCCACAGACTAGCAGCGCGGGCAATCCTTATAAGTGTGTTGGAAAAGCAGACTCCCAGGCCCCACCCAAACCGGCTGGACCAGGATCATCACTTTAACAAGATAATCCTCGTGCACATGTAAGTTTGAGCAGCACAGCAATGGACACAGAACACTCCCAGTGGGGGGCTGGAACAGTCTTCAGTATCGAGTACAGCTAACACTGCTATAGTGAAATGCACCAAAACGCACACTGGGTGGGATAAATTCAGACTGTACATTAAGACTATAAACTCCAGCCAGTTCAAGGTAGATTTTTCAGAGAAGGGAAGGCACCTTTGTAGAAAACAAAACAAAACAAAAAATCCAATGGAAAAAGCCATGCTAATCCTTACTTCCCAGAATTTTGCTTTTCTGAAAATACTAGCTGCACTGATCTAGTAGAAGGACCTATGGGTCATGCGGCCCTGCCCTCTACAGTAGTATCTTCTAGCACATTCTACTTTTCAGGATGGGCCAAGAGTCCGATAACATGCTCCAACTTCTTCCAGAGCTCCCTCTGTTTCTCAGTTGTCTTAAAGAGCCTTTCATTAAAACACACACACACACAAAACACACTGGGGGAATGCCAGTCGGTCAATGTCCACAGGTTACCTGATGTGATGGGACTCTGGGCTTCTTGTTGTGATTCCCGAAAAGCCAGAATCCTGTATGCGATTCAGGAAACCGAGCATGATAACACACAGACCTGGGTCTGTGGCTCTTGCAATGGCCCAAATTCCTACACCCTGTTCTGTGGGAGATCTGCTGGCATCAGCAGGACTGGGGGAAGACGACATTCAAAGTGGCGCTTGGTGGCACATCAGAAGGAGCAAATGGCATTAACTGGGGGCTCTAGGAAGATGTGCCTTATTGAGCTGACAGATTTGAGCTCTTTAGAAGCCATCGTCAGAGCCCGTCACAGCCATCTTTAAATCAGACTTCCAATCAACAAAAACATGAAACCAAGGTGTGTGGTCAAGATGGCCTGCTGCCCGGCCTACTCCAAGAGCAAAAGGCAGCAGTGTAAATCAACATCCAAGACCTCCATTTGGGTTTTCTTACTTAGGAAGAGAAAAATAAAATTAATGAGAACCCTTAATTCTCACTGCTGGCTTCAAGCTTGCACTGCTGGGGATGGGGTGGGGTGCAGAAGAGTAAGAAATCACAGCGGCAAAGTGCCTGTGAGCGTGGGGAAGTCAAGGCTGCACCCTCCACCAGCGCGCCACGCTGTAAGTAACACTCTTAGGCCCAATAAGCATACAGCCAAGTTCATGGGACTTGCACTCACTCTTCTTCCAAAGGCAGTGAGGAAGCTGCTTTCCCAATTCAGCAGCAACCCTTAGTTAATGCTGTTTCCCAAAACATGTCCTGCTACACACGTGTCAAAGAATGGCAGGGCCAATTCCACTCCTAGGTATAGACCCAAGAGAAATGCAAAGTACAAGTTCAACAAAAGGCATGTACAACAATATTCCTAGCGGCACAATCTGGAAACTCCCCAGTAGCCCTCAATAGAAGGGTAAATACCTGTGTTAGAGTCACACAATAAGATACCACACAGCAATGAGAAGGAACTATCTAGAACTACTCACAGAAACACAGATGAATCTTGAGCTAAAGAAGCCAGATATAAAATACCACAGCCCGTGACTCAGTTTATAGGAGGTTTGAAAAGAGGCGAAATGAGCCCATGGGGGTTAGGTGTCAGGGTAGCAGCTACCCTTGGAGGGGAATGACTGGGACGGGACATGAGGGAGGTGCTGGGAGGGGCTGATCACATTCTTTTTCTTGACCTGGGTGCCAGTTGCAGGCTTGTGTTCACTTTGTGAACACTTGCTAATATGGACTCAACTTTCCTACACATATATCAGACTTTATTTAGAAGTTCAGAATAAGTACTTAAACACTTTTTAAATAACAGAAGTATGTGGATTCAGAAGTCAACATTCTGCCCTGGTACACTGACTCCTCAGTGTTTCCACCTCCTTTCACCGGCCCGAATTCCCTTATCCAGGCCCCCAGCTCTCTGTCCCCACCCGACTCATCCTCTCCAGAAAAAGCTCAGTCCTGGATGACCTACTCCGTGACAGACTGGGGGATGGAGAGCTTTTCTTTCCAGAGTGAGGCTGTATAATGTGTTTGCTGCCTCGGGCCAAAGAGAGAACAAAAACTGTCTGCAGAGAGCGAAATGCACAAACTCATCACAAAGCTACCAACAGCAAGAAAGCCAAAGAAAACTAAGTACCCACCAACACTCCCAAGTCACCTGCACCCCTCCCTTGAGCAATCTCCTTCCTCCCCAACAGCCCTCTCTGCAGGATTCAGGCAGGACCGGGGTGAGCTAAGGACACATTAGGACTTCCACCTCCCTCCTTTCCTCTTAGAAGATGCCAAATCCAGGATCCAGAAGGTGATCTAAAGCCATTCTCAACCTGGAAACCTGTCAGCCCAGTGAATTCCCCCCGGACACCCCCTGGAGTTAGCTGAGCAGTGCACACATTGACACCTTGCCATCCTCCAAGCTCCCACCACTCCTCCAGGGGTTGAGAGGGAGGCAGACAGAGTGATCACAAGACCTCTGAGAGGTTGGGACTTAGCAGGCAAAGACCTGGTTCCTGCTTTGGGCACCCATCGTAGTTAGGGGTACATCCCTCCAGAAGGGCCCGGGGTGAACCTCTTAATTTTCACCACCCTCGAAGTAGACCGTTCACACACTCCAAAACCTCAGCGCCCTCCATGACAATTTAAGCACCCAGAAGCCAAAAACCTGGCTCAATTCTGAGCCCTATTAAAAGTGAATCCACCCACCACTGTGCTCCTCAAATAACCAACTCAGGACCACCAAGGCCCAGCCCTGTTGAGTATATAAGTTAAAACCATAGACAAAATGGGTGGGGGCTCATCGCTGAGCCATGGGGACCCACGCAGCCACATTCATTTTTACACTGAGGGCGGCCAGTTGGAACCTTGCCGAGAAGTGGCACATTTGGGCATGACACGATGGCCAGTCAGCCTGGGGAGCAAGGTGCGTCCCCCCACTTGGAATCTGGGTCATGCTTAGATAACTGCTAGAAAGCCCGACTAATTACCCATCCTTGCCTGCCTACATCTCAACAGATGTTAAACCCTCTTTAAGGTTTATTTCAAGCAGGCACAGATTTAAAGAAACACAGGGGACCTGCATTTTGATAGCAACTGAATAGAGGAAAATGTGGTCTTCACCTTCCTCTGGATCTTTGATTTTTTTTTTAAAAAGAAAGAAGAAAAAGGCATTTACCTGCCTGAGATGTCCACATGGGTGCTGATTCTCCTGGTGTCCCCTCGAGGCTCCCTATGGTGGGAGAAGCTGAATCCAACCCAGGGCCTGACACAGCCCTCTACCCTCTAGGAAGGACCCAACAGCTCATTTTCTCCTGCCCTTTCTTAGTCAAAGAGCTCAGACTGGGTCTTCCAGGTCAGGGCTCCAGATGGGGCCATTGGGATGTTTTCTACACCCCAAAAGATGGGCGGAAATGGGACCTGCGGACATGGGGAGATTAAGTGCCCTCCACCTGTCGGGCCAGCAGCCCACTCAGGCCAGTGCTGGCACCTCAGTGTGAAGGCCACATGTTGTCCCCCTCACTCCTGGCCCTGGGAACCCCTAAGCACCCTAAAAGTGCGGTCCCCACCTTGGGGAAGGCCGGTGGAGAGGCCAGCGAGCTGGGACTGGGCTCTGGCTCTGTAGCGACCGCAAATGCTGGTGAGGGGAAGCAACCCCCATGGTTCCCCTGCGCTGGCCGGTGCACCCAGGCCGCGGCCAGGTCCCAGCTCATTCGTGAGAACTCTGACCCCTCGGGAACTGGCTCCAAAGGCCCCCCAAGGCCCCTGCACGACCCCAGGGCCCAGCTCTCATTCTGGAATAGGTTCTTAGGAGGTATTCACTCCCCGGGTCCCCCCACCCCAAGCCTCCACGGTAGCTCAACCCAGCTCGGGGTGGAGAGATTCTGCACACTCCTCCCCGGTGCCCCCTCTCCCAGCCCCTGGAAGACCCCCCCACCTCCCATCAACCCCCGGGTCTCCCTCCCAGCCTGGAAGAGGGGAAGCGGAGGGAGGAGGGGGAGGCGCAGCTGCCGGGCTCCGGGCAAAGGATATGGCCATTCGGTGATCTTTTTGGCGTATTTTCTCACCACGTTGTCCTCGCTGAAGAGGAACAGAGACCGGTTGACCGTGAGGCAGTTCTGTCGGACGGGGATGGGGTTGTAGAGGGCCATGGTCCGCGCTCTCTGCGCCATTGACTGCTTGTACATCCTTTGCGCCCCGGGCTGCCCGCCCTGCCGGCTGCCCCCGGCTCCTCGCCCGCCTCCGGCGCCCACGACCACCCCGGCGGCTGCCCCGGAGCCTCCTCCCCCGTAGCGGGCCGGCATCTCGTCTCCGAAGCGGGCCATTCTGCAAAGAGCAAAGGGCTCCGGGTTACGCTGCGGCGAACGATGCGGAAGACGCCGCCGCCGCCGATGCCGCTGCTGATGCTGCCGGGGCTGCGAAGACGGCGGCCGGAGCTGCGACTGCGGAGACGCTCCCCGGCCCAGCCCATCGGGCGGCGGCGGCTCGGCGCCTCGGGTCGGGGGCTCACCAGGCGGCTGGCCGGCCCCAGCCGGGGATAGCAGCTCGGGACATCTTCCTGGCTGACCCCGGAGAAGGAGGGGCGGGAGGAGGGGGCGGGGGCGGGGCGCGGGGGCCGGGAGGGGGAGGGGAGAGCGAAGCGAGGCAAAAAATAACCGGGGAAGGAATCCAGGCAATCCCCAGGCCACCCACTCCGGGGGGAAAAAAAAAAAAAGAAAGAAAAAGGCACTTAAAAAAAAAAAAAAACAACTAAAAAAAACCCAAACCAACGCACACCCCCTTTAAGACGCGAACGGTGTGCAAAGGACGCCCCCCCGGGACGCAGTGGAAGCTTCAAATTCCTCCGAGGTACGGGTCAGGCTGGCATCTTGCAAAAGGAGTGCGCTCGGCCCATTTTTAAAAATATTTTATTAGAAAAAAATAAAAACCAGGTCTTTGCTGGAGGGAGGGCAGCCTCCCCCAATTAAAAAATCGCCCTTTTGGTTTCGCTCGAGTTCCTAGACCTTAAAAAAGCTCAAAGATCCGTAGCCCAAAAATAAAATTAAAGTAAGAAAAAAATATTAAAGGGTAAGGAGAGAAGGGGAGGGGAGGGAAACGCTCCGGGGGGGGGGCTTTTAAGGAGTCTTGAGGCCGCAGGGTCCAGGTGATTTTTTTTCTTCCTGAGTCAACCAGCGGCTGCCTCTTCTGCTGAGTGAGTGTGTGTGTGCGCAGCGCTTCGCTCAACCGTGCCTCAGCCCGGGGTTAAATTGCAGCAATGAAATCCTGAAAATTCCCAACAGGGGGTAAAAGAGAGACAGAGACAGAGAGGTGGGGGGGAGGGAGGTATGCGCCGTCGCTTAGCCACTCAATAGCTGCTCCCGGATGCTGCAATGCCTGGCGTTCCCTCCTCCCCCTCCAGAGCCTCCCCCTCCTCCTCTGGGTTTTGCTAAAATAAGACTGGTGTGAAGGGGTGGGTGAGAGGAAGGGAAGGGGAAATGGGCGCAAAGGTCTGAACCACCGGGCGGCCAAGCTCCAAAGAGGAGCGACTGAGGAGTTGAGCGCGAGAAAGACCCACCCAGAGTGCCGGCACATGATGGCCCGCGACCAATGGAGGAGGCGCGAGGGGACCTGGCTCCGCGGAGTTTTGCGGGGAGAGAGGGGAGAACCCGCTGGTCGGGAGGTTGGGGGGAAGTTGGGAGGACAGATTCCTCCTCCCCCGGGAGGAAACCTCGTTTTCAAACGGGTTCCGTCCACTTCGGCTGCTGACAACCGGATGCAGCCAGCATCTTGCAAGCAGGAGGAGGGAGGAAGGGAGGAAACAACTTTAAAAAGAAGGGGGTTGGTGTCTAGAGGTGCAATTAGTTCATCTCTACACAAACTGTGGTCTATTTAGCAAAAGTCGAAATTTGAAAACTGGGAGAACAGTTTGGGGTACTTTTGTCAAAGTTTCATATCACAGAGGCCTCCCAAATTGGAATAAAAGATACACATGACCTAAAGGGTGTTGTGCTGAGTGAAATAAGCCAGACAGAGAAAGACAAATACCATATGATTTCACTTACATTTGGAATATAAAAATAATAAGCAAACAAAACAGAAACAAAATCATAGATACAGAGAACATTCTGATGGTGGCCAAAGGGGAAGGGAGTTAGGGGGCTGGGTAAAGAGGGGAAGGAATTAAGAAGTACAAATTGGTAGTTACATAATAGTCGTGGGGACGTAAAGTGCAGCCTGGGGAATACAGTGAATAATATTCTAATAACTATGTGTGGTGTCAGATGGGTATGAGATTTATCGGGATGATCACTTAGTAAGTTATATAATGTCTAATCACTGGGTTGTACACCTGAAACTAATATAACATTGTATATCAACTGCAATTGAAAAATAAAACTTATTTTTAAAAAGATTCACCCCATCTTTGAAAAGACCGCAGAGGTGGCAGATCCTAACTACCAGGAGCAGTCAGCTAACCAGGTCCTCGCTGGCTGGATAGGGCCTCTGGGTCATATACTTCCCATTGTGTTCACTTCTCCCTGGAGCAACTGCAGTTTATTTCCCATTCCCCTTTTTATATTGTGAAGCTGAAAAAACAGAAAAGTGCCTAAAGCATAAATGTACAGTTTTAAGAAACTGCTGTGAAATAAATATTCATAAAACTAACGCTCAGATTCAGGGCTAGAAGTGGAACATTGCTAGCTCCCCATAAACACACACCCCTTCCCCCCAGCAATAATCACTATCCTGACTTGATGGTATTAACAGCCTTGCTTTTCTTGATACTTTTACTACCTTATTGTGCACTCCTAAACAATACAGTTCTACTTTGCACCTTTTTGGGGTTTTATCTAAATGGAATCATATAGTATGTATTCTGTGAGGGCTGGCTCCTTGGGTTCAAAGTTATCCCTTTAAGATTCAACTGTCGTCGCATGTAGTTGCAGTTGACTCCCTTTCACTGCTGTGCAGTATTCCATTAAAAGCATGCCACGGTTTGTTTATCCATTACCCTGTTGGTGGACATGTGGGTTGTTTCCAGTTGGGGCTCTTAAACATCCTTGCCTTCTGGTGCCTATAAGCATGCATCTCTGTAAGAATATCCCTAGGCGTGGACCTTCTGAGTCACAAGGCTTATAAAATGTCACCGAACTGTCTTCCAAAGTGGATTTACCAAGAAACCACTGAATTTTCACCAAGCAATGTATGGATAGACTGGGAAGCAGGGGTAGGGGAGGGGGAAGAGAACAGGAGGAAGGAAGAAAGCGTTTTTTCAATCCTTCGCTAGCTGATTCCTAGTTAACAACCTCCCCCATCAGTATTTGGGTTCATATGGAACATTCTGAAAAAGAAGATGTATGTTTATATAAATTCTCCATTCTGTGTCTGTGGGTAAGCCCTTACAGGCTACAGGTTGCCTTATAGCACCTTCAAGATTTCCTAACTTGTCAAGGTATGAACAGAACGATGAGAAACCAAGAGCGCTCAGAGTTGCAAGGACATGAGGTGTGTAGAAGTCTCAACAAATATTAATGACTTTTGTATTAGATGTTGTTTCATATCTCAAAGACGCATGACAGTTAATATGAAACAAAAAGTAATCCCATGTGTCTGGCTGGAGTGACTCAGTTGGTTGGGTCATCCTGTGTACCGAAAGGTTGCTGGTTTGATTCCCCGTTGGGGAGCATACCTGGGTTACAGGTTCAGTCCCTGGTTGGGGTCTGTATGGAAGGCGGCCGATCAATGTTTCTCTCTCTCCCCCCCTCTCCCTTCCTCTCTCTAAGCATGTCCTTGGGTAAGAATTTTTTAAAAAGTAATCCCACGTGAATGGATGCCAACGGCCAGTCATATAAGAAAGCTTCGCCATGCAAAGTGAACTTATACATAACTTGTTTGGAATGACTCTCCTGAGAAGATCCTTGAGTTTCATTGCGTAGGTTTCTAAAAGACCCCAGAGCTTTTCGGGAAAGAGTGTCCACCACAGTAAAACTTCTACAGAGTCTTCACAGAAGTCCTATTTTGCAGATGAAAACACTGAGGCTGAGTTTTAAAACTTTGCCCAGGTCACTGACATGGATCTCAAACCACTTCTGACTCTCGGACTCTATTAGGTGGAGTGTAATTTGGTATAATCACTTTGGAAAACTGGCCATTTCTACCATCGCTGAATATTTGAATACCCCGTGATCAGCATTGGCACACCTGGGTATAGATCCAGGAGGAATGAGAAATTTTGTTCACTGAAAGACACACCTTAGGATGTAAAAGCAGCATATTTTATACTAGCTAAAAATTGGGAACTTCCCAAATGTCTGTCAGTAAAAGAGATCAATACACCATGTAACATTCGCACATGGAGCCCCCTGTAACTACACACAAGTGCAGCTATAATAATATATAATTGATTTTTTAGAGAGAGAAAGGAACAGGGAGAGAGAGAAACATTGATGTGAGTGTGAAACATCAATGAGCTGCCTCTAGCACTCCCCCTACCAGGGATAGAGCCCACAACCTGGGCATGTGCCCTCACCGGGAATCCAACTGGCAGCCTTTTGGTACACAGGATGATGCCCAACCAACTGAGCCACCTGGCCAGGCCCCCCTGATTTTCACTGGGTACAGCCAAGTTCAGCAATCACTGCTCTGAAAGGGGCAAACTTACCAGCCTTACCTTGGCACTCTAGTGTTATCAATGGTGGCATTGTTAGCATTTTTAATGGAACAGTTTTTGTTATTTGGGGCTGTCCTGTGCACTGTAGATTGTTTAGCACCCCTGGCATGTGCCCACTAAATGTCAATGGCATCCCCAGTTTTGTAACAAGAAAATATAGCCACATATATTTTCAATTAATCTCCCATTAAAATGGCAGAAATGTTTATACTTCCCACTCACCAAATTGCACTCCCAAAGCTCGACTATGAAGTTTGACATGCTGGGGTTCCCCTCTTCTTCCTCAGAATCTTCCCCAGTCCACCAATCCCCAATTGTTCAATCACCCTTTCCCAGAAAGAACTCAACTCATTCACCTAAAGTGTGACAGGGCTCCAGGTCCATTATCATTATGGATTCACTTTACATATTACAAAAATATATTTGGCCAAAAGAGTGAATCTCTAATATTAAAATCTTATTATCACCTGGCAAATGGGGATGGATGAGCAAGAAATCTTCATAGGATCATCAAGTGACTAAAGTAGGTAGCCCCTCGCCCCCCATTCATCCAAATTATTAATGTTGACCAGGTAGAAAGATTTAGAATCTCATTAACATCCTAGACAGAAGGAGTTTAACAGCACACCTCCAGAAATCAGTCTCAGCCATTGGTTCTAATCTGCCAGCTGGAGGTTTAATTTATCAAACAACAGCGGTATTACCATCCTGGCTTTGAGAAAGTCATTCAGTTTGAACAGGGCTAGCATCTCTGAAATAAGTGCCCCAAATAAATAACTGCAGATTGCATTCATTTGGCTGCTAAAACAATTACAAGCTAATCTAGTCATGTTGAGTTGCAAGAATGGATCAGCCAAAAGACAGCTTGGTCTTTGCCTTCTGGTCTGGATACTGGTCAGGAATGAGTACCGAGATCTTTGGGAGTTGGAGGGTATAAATTACAAAAACCAAATCTGATAACCCAGACATTTGCAGGTCAGGATGTAGGCACTCAAGAGTGATACAGAGATGGAATGTGGCTGACACTCCAGGCATAACATTGCATAGCAGTACCTGCCCTATAAATTTCCAAAAACAAATGAAGCAGACCCTAATTCTGAATGCAGAGCTGGTTCAAGTCCTAGCTCTAGCACTTCGTAGCTGTGTGCTTTTGGGAAAGCGCCCCGGCTCTCTGAACCTCAGCTTCTTTGTATAAATTGGAAACATGGCTCTTTACCCCACAGGTTGCTGTAGGGATTAATTAAGATCAAACAGGCAAGCACTTAGCACAATGGTGGGCACATAATAAGCAGTCAAGAAATGATGGCAAATAGATTTTTTTAAATCACCATAGTATGGAGAGATATTCCATGTTCATGGATAAGAAGACTCAACATTGTCAAGATGCCAGTTCTCCCCAACTGGATCTGTAGAGTCGATGAAATCCCAATCAAAATTCCAGCAAGTTACTTTGAGGATATCAGTGATTCTAAAGTTTTATGGAGAAGTAAAAGACCCAGAATGCCAGCAAGGTATCAAAGGAGAAAAACAAAGTTGAAAGACTGACACTATGGACTCAAGACTTGCTACAAAACTACAATAACCAAGACAATGTGATATTGGTGAAATAAGAGACAGATCAATGGAACAAAATATAGAGCCCAGAAATATACCCACATAACTATAGTCAACTCGTCTTTGACAAAGGAAATACAATGGAGCAAAGATAGTCTTTTCAACAAATGGTGCTGGAACAAATGGACATACAAATGCAAAAAAAAAGAATTTAGACACAAATCTCACACCCTGCACTAAAGTTAACTCAAAGTGGATCACAGACTAAATATAAAATACAAAACCATGATACTCTTAAAAGATAACATAGGAGAAATCTAGATGACCTTGGGTTTGGCAATGAATTTTTAAATATAACACAAAAGGCCCAATCTATGAAAGAAATAATTGATAAGCTGAACTTCATTAAAATTAAAATTCTCTGCTCTGCAAAAGATACTGTCAAGAGAATAAAAAGACAAGCCACAGACTGAGAGAGAAAATATTTATAAAAGATACGTCTGATAAAGGACTGTTATACAAAATACAAAAATAACTCTTAAAATTCAACAATAAAAAGACAAGTCCGATTTTAAAATGGGCCAAAGACATTCACAGACACCTTGCCATAGGAGATATACAGATGGCAAACAAGCATATGAAAAGATTCTCCATTTGCTATATCATCAGGGAAATGCAAATTAAAACAAGATACCACTACATACCTATTAGAATAGCCAAAATCCAGAACACTGACAACATCAAATGCTGATGGGGATGTGGAGCAACAGGAACTCTCATTCATTGCCGATGGGGATGCAAAATGGTAGAGCCACTTTGAAAAACTGCTTAGTGATTTCTTACAAAACTCACTCTTACCATACAATCCAGCAACAGCACTACTTGGAATTTATCCAAAGGAGATAAAAACTTATGTCCATACAAAAATCTGCACATGTATGTTTATAACAGCTTAAATAATAATTGCCATAATTTGGAAATAATCAAGATGTTCTTCAGTAGGTGAATGGATAAAGTATGGTACACATTCAGGCAATGAAATATTCAGCACTAAAAAAAAAAAAGGACCCATGAAAACTTAAATTCATGTTACTGAGTGAAAGAAAAGGCTACCTCCTGTATGATTCCAGTTATATGACATTCTGGATTATGCAAAACCATGGAGACAGTAAAAAAGTCAGTGGTTGCCAGGGTCTGGGGGAGAGAATAGGCCATTGTTTTTAGGGAAGTGAAAATGTTCTGTATGAGACTATAATGATGGATGCATGTCATTATACATTTGACCAAACCCATAGAATGTACAACACCAGGAGTGAGCCCTAATGTAAACTATAGACTTTGAGTGGTAATGATGTATCTATATTGTCTCATCAACTGTAACAAGTGCACTGCTCAGTTGAGGGATGTTGATAATGGAGAAGGTGATGCAGTATCCAAGGCAGCAGCCACTAGCCACCTGTGACTATTACAATGAAACAAAATTAAAAATTCAATGCCTCTGTTATACAAGCCACATTTTCTAGTACTCGAAAGTTTTTAAAATAAACTTTTATTTCATCATAATTTTAGATTTACAGAAAGCTTGAAAAGATAGTCCAAGAGAGTTACCATATGCCCTTCACCCAGCTTCTTCTAATGTTAACATTTTATGTAACCTGGGTACATTTGTTAAAATTAAGAAACCAACATTGGTACAATGCTATTAACTAAACCTTACACTTTACCCAGGTTTCACAAGTTTTTCCACTAATATCCTTTTCTGTTTCGGGATCCCATCCAGGATGCCACATTCTATTGGGTCATCTTGTCTCCTGAGTCTCCTCTAGTCTTGACAGCCTCTTCCCTTGTTTCACACAACCTGATAATTTTCAGGAGCACTGGTCAGGTAGTTTGTAGGATGTCCCTCAATTTGGGTTTTCTCATGATTAGACTGGAACAGTGGATTTGGGGAAGAAGACCACAGAGGGGCAATGCCTTCTTCATTGCATTGTATCAGGGATCCATGGCATCTACATGACTTTGTGATATTGACCTTGATCACTTGGTTAAGGTGGTGTCTCCCAGGTGTCTCCAGTGTCAAGTTACTATTTTTCCCCTTCCCTACTCTACTCTTTGGAAGTGAGACACTAAGCTCAGGTGGCATTTCCGGGCCCCCTTGTGTTTGCTGAGGTCATGTGGATGATTCTGGTCAGTGACCTCTCACTGAAAAGAAAGTGTTGGAGCATTTAGCTATCAGCGTAAATCTCTCTAGAGCTGAAGTGTCCAAGGCAGCAGCCGCTAGCCACCTGTGATTATTACAATTAAACAAAATTGAAAATTTTATTCCTTAATTATACAAGCCACATTTTCTAGTACTCAAGAGCTACATGTGGCTAGTGGCCACTTTATGGGACAGCACAGATCGAGAACATTTCCATCATCAGGGAAGTTCTATTGGACAGTGCGGCTCTGGAGTTCTTCTGCCCAGGAGCCAGCAGAGCTCCAGATGGTGACTACTCTTCAAGGTTAGTCCCACAGTGAGCAGAGCCCCATTTTGGTCTATGAGGAGAAACTGGATGAGTGAGAAATCAGCATTTGTCGTTTTAAAGCCACAGGGATTTGGGGTTTCTTGCTCCTGCAGCATAATCTGTAGCATTCTATTCACGCACAGATTTCAGCAAATCTCTATTGGCATCTGCCTTAAAACGACCATAACCATGATTCTGATGCCAACTTCTCAACCCAATGAGCAAAACAATAATTGAGCAACAAATAGGTGCCCAATCCTATCGGAGGGGCTTTATAATATGGAGGAAAATTTAATGAATGTTCAATTTAACATGTACACCAGTATGATACTCAGATTATATCATTAAGTGCTACACTATGGACTATATTACAAAGAGGCTGGAAGAGAGATCCATGAGGTTGGCATCATCAGGGAAGGTTTCCTGGGGGAGGTGTCATGAGAGAATAATACTTCTTAAAACCTCAATAAATTTGGAAAGACAAAGTAGATAGTATGGTAGCTTCTCAAGATACTGACAACTTAGACATTTTATTATATTATTAAAATATTATGAATATTGTTATTTTTAGTCCATCGTTCTAAGGGCCTTACAGATATTAACTCATTTAATCCTCACAACAGTCCAATGAGATAGTGACTTTTATTACCTGTATTTTAAAAATGAGGCATAAGGCGCTTAAGTAACCTGCCTATATGCACACAATCAGTGAGCAGGGCTGGATTTCAAAACCCAGGCAGCCTGACCCCTTTAACTCCACTCTGTCTTTGGGAAGAAGGGAACCAAGGTTGGCTAGACAGAGAGGGAATTCCTTACAGGGACGGAGAGGATTGGGAGCTGGGAATACAAATTTGCCTGTTGGCTGCGTGGCTCTAGACTGAGGAGAGAGGTTGCAACAGGGGTATATATATTATCTATACTGGGGGTTTGTCATGGTTGAATAGTGGCTCCCAAAAGATATGTCCACATTCTAATTTCCAAGGCCTGTGACTGTGATCTCATTTGGGAAAAGTGTCTTTACAGATGCAATCAAGTCAAGAATCTTGAGATGAGACCATCCCAGATTATCCAGGTGGGCCCTAAATCCAATGACAAGTGTCCTTATAAGAGACAGAAGAAGAAAAGACACAGACACAGAGAAGTGATGAGAAGACAGAGTCAGCAATTGGAGTGATGCATATGTAAACCAAGGAATATCAAAGACTGCCGGCCACACCAGAAGCTAAGACAGAGGCAAGGAATGAATTCACCTTAGAGCATCTAGAGGGAGCATGACCCTGAGGACACTTGATTTTGGACTTCTGACCCCCAGAGCAGTGAGAATAAATTTCTTTCTTTAAGCTATCTAATTTGCAGTAATCTTCCTTATGACTGTCCCCCAGGATGAGTCCAGGGGCTATCAGAACACGCAGAGTAATGAACACCTTCAGAATAGATGAAATTATCCTGAACAATGGCCCCAGAGAGGGTCGAGGTCTTGGGAAGGACCCCCGAGAGGTGTCCTCATTTGAGGGCAGAGCAGAGAAAGAGAGAAGCTCTTAGTGGAGGCTGAGATGGCACCATCAAGGAGGTGGGAGGAAGGCCTGACGGGTGAAACCACAGAAAATCTGGGGGTGGGGCAGGCCAGCATTAAATGCTGGAAAACACAGAGCAAGATAAGGACTGGAAAATAGCACCAGGTCCTGCCACAAATGTAATAATAGCACTAGAGTCAATGAGTGCTTAGCTTTTGTGTGTGTGGTAAAATATAAATAACACAACACTGACCACTTTGCCCATTTTTAATTGTCCAGTTCGGCGACATTAAGCACATTCACATTGTTGTGTGGCCATCCCCACCATCCATCTCCAGAACTCTTCTCACTTTACAGAACTCTCTCTGTCCCCATTAAACGCTAATTCCCCATCCTCCCCCAGCCCCTGGCACGCACCATTCTAGTTTCTTTCTCTGTGAATCTGACTCCTCTTAGGGGCCTCATGTAAGTGGAACCACACAGTATTTGTCCCTTTGTAACTGACTTATTTCACTTAGCCTAATATCTTCAAGGTTCATCCACATTGTAGCATGTGTTGGAATTTCCTTCCTTTTTAAGGCTGAATAATACTCCATTGCATGGATGTCCCACTTCTGTTTATCCATTCATCCAGCCACGGACGCTGGGCTGCGCCCACCTTTTGGCCGTTGGGAGCAATGCTGCTATGAACATGGGTGTACGAACATCTCTTCAGGCCCCTGCTTTCGAGTCTTTGGGATACACATCCAGAAGTGGGATTGCTGGCTCATAGGATCATTTTATGTTCAAATTTTGAGGGCTCATCAGACCATTTCCCCCAGCAGCTGCAGAGTCCTTAACTTTTAGAAGTACATATTAAAATATTTACAGATGAAATTGTGTGATTGCTGAGATTTGCTCTAACATAACCCAGGTTCTATTAAAGCAAATTAAAGGTTGGCTTTAATTTGCAAAGTAAGGTTATGTTAAAGGTTGCGATACAGCAACACAAGAGTCATTGGTTGATAATTATTGAAGGCGGATGATAGGAACACAGAGGGCTACCATTCTATTTTCTCTTCTTCTGTGTATATTTGAACTTCTCCAAAAGAAAAAAATTCTTTCATACAGTGTACTTAAAGTATTCTTGATTCAGATTGCCACAAGAACCTCACACTTAATTATGAAAACAAAAGTACTCAGGCTTACTATATTCTCCAGTAGTTAAAAATTACGCTCAGTATCTACTCTTCTGTTAAATCAGGAGCCCGATTAAATGCTTGCTCGCATAGTTATGTGTATTCTGAAGTTTGCAAGGGAAATTTAATCAAATGAACTACATCTGCTTTTAGAAACTCCCATCTTAATTTATCTTAGTTTATCTTAGCTCAGTGAGAACTGAGCTAGGTTCCCTCAATTTGGGAAATAACAGGTTTTACCTGGAGATAGAGTCACGGATGACAGAGTCAAGTGTGTCATTTCACTTGAATCCTTGAAAAAATGATCAGCTTCATTTGTTCATTTATTCATGCATTTGGCAAGTGTTTACTGGGCAGCTATTACAGATGAGGCCTTACCCCAGGCACTGGAGATTGATACAGCTGTAAATGGAACAAATAAGAAACTCATGCTTGGGGCAGAGAAACCAGAAAAAAAATGAGTCAACTTGGTTAGATCTATCAGAGATTGTTTTTAGAAGAAAAATGGAATAGGTATGGTGTTAGATAAAAGAGGAAGGGGAGTTATTTTGGAAAGACCTCTCTGAGAAGGAGACATTGAAGCTGAGACCTGAGAAAAGAAATGAAAAGAGATGCAGACATCAGAAGGAGTGCTGCGGGCAGAGGAAACAAGGATGGCAAAGACCTCTGTGGATGTACCTGGTGTGTCTGAGTACAGCGAGGAGGCTCCTATGGCTGGAGTGGAGACAGTGAGAGGAGATGGGGGAAGGGAGGTGATGGGGATGACAGGGCTGTCAACCTGTGTTAGCCCTATATTGTTTGAAAATGTAGGTTGAGAAGACAATCACCATTGAAAAGATAGCTTGTTCTAAGACTGATGGTTGCCAGAGGAGAGGGAGCTTGGGGGACCTGGTGAAAAAGGTGAAGGGATTAAGAACTACAAATTGTTAGTCACAAAATAGTCCTGGGGATGTAAAGTACAGGATAGGGAATATAGTCAATAATATTGTAATTACTATGTACAGTGTTGGGTGAGTACTTGAAATATTGGGGGGACTACTTTGTAAATTATATGATTATACAACCACTATGCTGCACACCTGAAACTAATACAAAATAATATTGAATGTAAACTATAACTGAAAAATAAAATTTAAAAGAAAGAAAAGATAGCTTGTTTTACTCCAGATCCCAAGAGGAGGGGACACGCCATGCCACGCAGGGCCATGTGGGAAAGCACCAGGGTTAGTCAGGAAGCAGAGGGAGTGAGGGGGAAACATGGGCTGGAGCCTTTACATGGTTTCCTTGGGAAAGAACAAGTGAGGCAGGCATGCAGGCTTAGGATTGGCTAGTTTCAATAATTTCAGTAGCTTTGGGGCATAGGGGCTGCCCTGGCTGTCTGACATCTGCCTCTGGGGTGATGAGGGCTGGTGGACAGCAGCCTGATAGAGGAGGTGGCTGGGGTGTGGGCCCTGGATTGGTTGATTGGTGTTTGAAATGTGTGTTCACCGGTGAACGCTTTACTATCTCAAGAGACTGGCTAACAGTTAGGGGTATTCCCTCCAAGTTCAGCCAGATTTCAAAGCATCCAGAACACATGGTGAATATCTTTATCTTATGAAACTTGCCTGAAAGACTTTTTCTCTTGGAAAGTTACACCGTGGCCCTTAAAATATTTGGAGTCCCAGGACCTCAAGGCCCTGCCTATCCTGTTCATGGGTCCAGCCTTAGCAACCAGGAGAGGTCAAAATAGAGACCCAATCCTCAAAAAGTGACAAGGGCAAGTTGCAGAGCAGTGCAGAATGTGGACTACCCTCAGGAGAGAAAAACAGAATGCATGAAAATATCAAAATGTTGCTCATATTTTTAAGAAGAAATAAAAGATAAACTGGAGACCAGTACAATTGACTTCCTAATAGGAAGCACGAGGGAATGGGGCTGGGAACAGAGATGGGGCAAATCTGATCCTGACACCTGGTTAGAATCAGATCAGCCTATTTCCCTGGGAAACGTGGACTTACTCCTTTTATTTTCTTCAGTTTTGCCCAGTGACTAAAAAAGAGAGCAGGGGACACACACACGACAGAGAATGTGGTAAGAGTTAAGCTTGGTGACAACATGAATGGGAACACACGTGTTTGCAAGGTTACACACAAATATATGCGTACATCTGCGATGTCCTTCCATAGCTGTTCTGCCCCTTCTGTCACTGAGATGACAACAGCTAAATAATCTCACGTTCCATATGGCTCCCGACTGTCACAAAATTCACGCACTTAAAGAGGGCTTGTGACGAAAAAGAACGCCTTTTGAACTTAAGAGGAGGTGGGCGTGTCGTGCGTGGCGCCGCTGTCAGGCCTTGGCCTGATTCTTCAGTGCACACACGTCTGACTTCCACAGCAGCTCCCCCCCCCGGGGGGGGTTCTTTTCCTGGTCACCAGAGTGTCCACTCAGCAGGCTGGGATGCTGGGAAAGAAATGCTCCCGGGAGCACCCTGAGACTGGTGATTGATGGAAGTTGGTGGATGAGTAGCCAGCCCCCTAGGTCCTAGGGTGTGGTCACTGTGAGGAATGGGCTCTCTGCTGCCTCCAGGGTCCCCACTGGTACTGAGTCCCAGTGGCTCACTGGTAACTCGCCTGATGGCACATCCATTACTGGTTGTCCCTTCCCTGCTCCTCCGACACTGAGTCCCAGCATCTCTCTTCAAATGAGTTGAATCCTTGCTTCCAGATCTACTTCAGGAAGGGGGTGGGGGGACCCAAACTTAGACAATGGAGTTGGAAAGATTCTGTTATTTAAAAATCTTAGGCAGGAGAAAGATCCCTTCCTTCCTTCCTAATTTCCTTCCTTTTCCCTTCCCCCTCCTCTCCCCCCTCTTCCTTTTCTCTTCCTTCTCCCCCTTCTCTCTCTCTCACTCCCTTCCTTCTTCAAAATGTTGTTCAAGGGACTTGTAGGATAGAGGCTGAGTATAAATCAGGTAACCTCCAATAGATGTACTACTCCAGCTTCACTGTGTAATAGAGAAATCCCAGGACTACTTGTCAAAAGATTGGGACTTGTGCTCTCTGAAATGTAGCCACAGGCCTCATGTGGCCACTGAGCACTGGAAATATGACTGGTCCAAATCAAGATGTAAATATAAAATATGCACCAGACTTTGAAGACTTGGTATAAGAAATGTCTCATTCATAATTTTTATATTCACTACAGGTGGAAACAATAACCATGGGGGTGGTTTCCTCACTTAGGAACAACACAGCAACAATAAGACAAAGTAATAGTACCACTCCTCCAGACTAATGTCCGAGCTGTGTTCCACTGCATGAGCTCAGCCCTTCCTTTAATCTCCTGAGCCTTAGTTTCCTCATCTGCAAAATGGGGATGAGGGCAGTATGCACCCCCAGGGGTCATGAAAGGGATCAATGCACCCCATATGTGATGGGCAGGCACAGGGTGGCAGAGAAGAGATGTTGGCTGCATTAATAACATTTGCTGCATGTGGTGAAGCTTCACCTTGTGTCAAAAGGAGGCATTTGATATTCCAGACACAAGGAAGGCAAAAGCAGGAAGGACCCACCAGAGACACAGGCAGATGAAGGCAACAGGAAAGACATCGCAACGACACTCACTGGAAGAGAACAGAAGTTCCATCTAAGAATTACGTGCAGAGGGAAACGCGAATGCATTTATGTTCAGGCCGCCGGAGCGCACATCATCCCGCAGAGAGACCATAAAGGATTCACTTGACAGCATTAAGCCCCCCTCTTCTGTCTGCTTCATGCCCTCCTCCGGCATCATTTGTGTCTGGTGCAGAGAATGCTTTGATCCCATGCCAACAGAAATCACTTCACTTTTATGCCAAGATGCTTAACCTGTCTCAAAGTGTTATGAGTCCCTAAAATGAGAAACAAACAACAACAACAACAACAAAAACAACCAGTCACCCTGTGGGGACCAGAAGCAAGGGAGATTTAATTGACCTCAAAGATGTGTTACAAGGCAGCATGACACGCGGTCGAGCTGTGTGGCCTTGGGCCAGTTGCTCAACCTCTCTGGGTCAATGCATCCATTTATACAGGGAAATTCCAGTGTTTGCTTAATTGATGGTTGTGAGGGTTAAATGAGATAATCCACAGAGCATGGTAGGCTCAGCCCCTGGGTGTTGGTGTTACCAACTTTTACTGCCTCCAGTCTGTAGTCACTTTTCATCACCAAACAGATTCCCCTCTTCCCAAATAAGTCTGAGACTTTTCTTTAAACTTCTCATAATTTGCTTTTACAAACTTTCAAAAGTAGAGTCATTTTCATGTTAAAGAAATTTTAAGCCACTATCCTATGAGCACAACACAAACACTGTGGGTATTTTGTTGTATTTCTGCCTGGTTTTCCTCCCTATGTTTTCAGTTTACCTACAGAGGTAATTATAGCGTAAAGATATTTTAAGTGCAACAGTTCCTCATCATCTGAGTATTCAGTTTATGGTTCATTATCCAGATATCCACCCAGATATGAGTTTAGAGAAGCAAAGGCTATCCTAATATAAAAATATTCACTAATGAACGGACAACTTCACCATGATCTGTTCCGGACAAACGTCGCTGTGGAGCCCATCAGTTAATGTGTTTGCCAATGTTAATGTCTGATTGTTGCTGGTTGTTTGAAATTCTCCAATACAATTAGAAACCGTGTGTATCAATAGCAACATGAAAATTGGAAATCTTTGCGAAAGACAGTAGGATTTCATGAAGTCCATGAAAGCGATGTGGGAGAAGCACTTGCAAGGCAAAGACACCATTGACAAGTGAGGAA
The DNA here is from genome assembly GCF_964146895.1 of Miniopterus schreibersii. Taxonomy (NCBI): domain Eukaryota; kingdom Metazoa; phylum Chordata; class Mammalia; order Chiroptera; family Miniopteridae; genus Miniopterus; species Miniopterus schreibersii. Next base: position 71,293,714 of record NC_138105.1, on the reverse strand, counting down.
CATATCAAGTTAGACTAGTTAATAACAGAAAAAGCAGAAAGCAAGCCGCAACAATGAAAACCGCTTCAAGAGAGAATGAACCAATGAGCAAATGATTTTAAAGGCCCTCAGAAAGCTGACGAAGACCTTGTGCGTGTTCACAGAAATGACCCCCTCTGATTACACCGCAGAAGTCAAAGATGAAATGGAAGATGCTCCCTTGGCCTGCCACACAATTTCAGGTGAAATGATGCACGGGCAAAATATTAATTTTTGACTCATTCTTTGTTAATTTGAAGAATAGAGAGGTTTCCTCTACCACTTTCTCACTTAACATTATATTGTAACCATCACTTACTTATCACTTAGACCCCTTTGGGAACTTTTAGTGATGTTTCCAACTAGATGCTTTTTAAAGTAATAGGGCAATGAGCAATGTTATGTCTTGAACACAAATATATTGACATGTGCAATTATTGGGTCAGATGTGGAATTGCTGCATTTGTCTGGTCCTCGATACATACTTCAAGGGTCTTTCCAAGTTGCCTGTGCAAATCTGCCATCCGAAACATTTGAAGAGCTATTTCTGCACCTCATATATTACATATATTTATTGAGCACCTACTGTGTGCCAGGAACTGTTCAAGGCACCCGGGACACAGCCCAGAGCAGCACATCTTCAAATCTCTGCCCTCACAGAGCTGACATTCTAACTGAGAAAAGCAGACAATAAAGCAATAGTTATTTAAAATGGCAATAATGGTATAAAACCATGAAGTATGGCATGGGAGTCAAATTGAAGTGGGGGGCTACAGAGAGGGTGATCAAGGAAATCTCCTTGGTGAGGTACCATTCAAGCGAAAACCTGAAGAAAGTGAGGAAGTGAGCCATCAAAAATCTGTGGGAAGCCCTAGCCGGTTTGCGCAGTGGTTAGAGCATTGGCCCTCAGACTGAAGGGTCTGGGGTTCGATTCCAGTCAAGGGCACATACCTCAGTTGCAGGCTCGACCCCAGCCCTGGGCGGGGCATGTGTGGGAGGCAACCAATCGATGTGTCTCTCTCACATCAATGTTTCTCTCTCTCTCTCTCTCCCTTCCGCTCGCTCTGAAAAACAATGGAAAAAATATCCTCAGGCAAGGATTAAAAAAAATAAAAATCTGTGGGAAGAGCATTCCAGGCTGAGGGATCAGCAAGTGCAAAGGCCCTGAGGTTGGCACATGCTTGGTCTGTACAAGTAAGTAGGTGAAGATAAATCATGCAAAGCCTTGTGGGTTACACTGAGGGCTTTGGCTTTTATCCTGAGTGAGGTGGAAGCCATGAGGGGTTCTGAGCAAAGGAGGGATGTGACCTGACTCAGGTGTTCACATCTCCCCTTGGCCATGAGTACAGAGGAGAAAAAAGCAGAAACTGGGAGGCTAAGGAAGAGGCACTGGTCCAGATGGGAAATGCTGGGAGCTGTGGCCAGGCGGGTGCCGGGGAGAGTTAATTCTGCATATATTTTTAAGGCAAAGCAGACAGGTGCTTCCTGTGGATTGGACCTGGGGGATGAGCAAGGTGAAGAGTCAAGGACGCCTAGGGGATTTTGACGTGAGCAACCTAAGGACAGAGCTGCCATCAGCTGAGATGGAAAAGACTGAGGGAGGGGTTGTCAACACGAGGATGACAGTCTATACTTACCACGTCCCCCTTGAATTACCGAATCACCCCACAGCAGCATTCATAAAGAATGTAAATGCAAACATCTATTAATAATTATTTGCAAAAGCTGCATATTAGGTAGTTTAGATAAACTCTGCTCTCTGGGAATTTTGCCAGAAAAAATCCCGAACTAAGCTTCTACAGCGATCAAAGCCAATAAAATGCCATCAGGGAGGATATGGAAAAAAGCGAAGTCTCTGCCTCGTGTAAGAATCTATTTAACCTTATCATTCCTTCATCTGCCTTCTGTAAGACCATGGATCACCTGAACATGAAGACGGACAGAATGGAGCTGAAGAAGGACTGGAGGGGAGGAAACAAGAATGGAGGGGGGGGGGGGTGTTTGGCAACTGAAGGACGAACTGGATGAGGGCACCTCAGCCAAGAAGAAGATGAAACCTAATTACCTCCCCCCACTTTTCCCCTCTTCGCCCCTCCCCTCTGCCAGCACTAGATGAGAGTCCTATCTCTACTTCTATTGTTTGCAGTGACCTTTATCTTAGCAAATGTCCTGAAATAAACATACTCTCAAAATCACCTAGACCCCTCTTGTGAAATCTTTCCCACACATTCCAGGCTGTTCCTAGGCAGACCCGCCTCCGTCCTGATCCCTTTCCAGTGACAGTCCCACTGTATTCCAGCTTGTTTATTTATTCATCTCACAAACAATCGTTAAGCTCCTGTTGTGTTCCAGGCACTGTACTAGGCACCTGAGAGAGAGTGTTTCAAAGACAGCCACTTGCCCACTCATTAATGACTCATGCCTGCTTTCCAGCAATAAAACAGGACGATATTTCCCAGGCTCCTTTGCAGGCAGGTATAGCCATGTGAGCAATGCTGATCGATGAAACATAGGGCCCTGGCCTCAAATGAGCTTTGTCCTTTGACCTCCCTCCTGCTTGACATGCAGACGTGATACCTGGATCTGCAGCAGCCATTTTAAGACTGACTATAAGGGAAAAGCCCAGAGGACCTTGACTGTGACATCCTTGGGCCACTGTAGCATTTTATTTTCTATACAGCCAAATAAAATTCATGACTGACACACACAGACAGTCTGAATAAGCTGCCTTTTACCTGGCTGTTTCTCGGCACAAAACTCCTTGAGTGCAGAAACCAGTTTTGTTTAGCTGTGTAAGCCCTCAAGAAATGCCAAATGAATTAACGAATGAGGTAGATTTTACAATTAAAAAACAGCAGGCCAGGTTTTGAATGGCAAAATGTCCAGTAGGGACCATCTGGGACCCCTCCCCCGCCACAAGGTTTCCACTCCTAAAGCCTTGGAAAACCTCATCTGTGAAATAGGAATAACAACAGTATCTATAGATGCGCTTTTTGTGAAAATCAAATCAGTCACCAAAGCCAAAAGATCTAGAATGGGATCTGGCCTATTGTAAGTTCGGTGTTCAAGTGTTTATTTGTGATTATTATTTCTTGACAGCCTAGGAAAGCAGATCTTCCCTCCCACGCCCCTGCCCCACCGCTGTTCTATCTTACGGCACCTGGCTAGTTTCCTTCATGGCTCTTCAGAACTATTTGTTGATTTTTTTACGAGCACCTCCTCCTGAGAAGGTTGTTCTTCAATTGCCCCAGCGGAGCAAGGCCCAGTCATTCTCTCCAGCCCTCTGCTCTGAGCACCGTCAGGCGCCAGGTCCCCTGGGCTCCTGTTGCTTTGGGCCCCTGGGAGGCACCAGCGGGAGCCCAGCGGCGAGGAGGGGAAAGGGCCCCGGGCATCCCTTCCCCACTGCCTGCCTCTGCCAGCCGCGGGTCCCCCCACAATGCCACCCGAGCCGGGCAGCTCCTGCTCTGGAGCCACCTCTCAGTGGCTCTAGCAATGCCATTTCTGCAGCTCACGGGTGACAAGGGCCTTCCACTACTGCTGCCTCCTGGGTGCCCCCACCCTTGTGGGTTCCTTTAACTCTACATCCCCAAGGAAGCGCCTCCTTACAGCTGCTTCGCTTGAACTAGTTGGGGCAGGGGCAGGGTGAATTCTGTTTCCTCTTTGGACCCTGAGAGACACCACGCCTGCCAGGGGGTAAATTCCACGAAAGCACAAACTCACCAGTGCCCAGGATCCAGCACATGGCCTGGCATGAGGTTGCTTAATAAATATTTATGGAATCACTAGCCTCTCTTACTATCAAAGAAATCAGAATTAAAATAATGTTATTCCTTTTTTGACTATTAACAAAAATATTTGTTATTATTATTTTTTTAATCCTTACCCAAGGGTATGTTTTTATTGATTTGAGAGAGAGAGAGAAAGTGAGGAAAGAGAGAGAGAGAGACGTCTATATGAGAGAGAAACATCAATTGGTTGCCTCCCAAACGCACCCGACCGGGGATGAAACCCACAATCTTTTTGGCGTATGGGGCGATGCTCCAACTAGCTGAGCCACCTGGCCAGGGCTAACAAAAATATTTTTAAACGAGAAAACTCGATGCTGGTCAGTGTGCATTCAAAGGGGTAGACTCAAGCATTGCTGTTAAATTGGTACAACCCTTTTAAGAAGCCATTTGGCCATATGTATCAGAAACCATTAGAATGGGTCTTATTTTTGACCCAGTAAAACTACTCCTGGAAATCTATACAAAGGAAATAATCCAAATAAAGGTAAAAGGTATGTAAAGATTTTTATTGTAGCACTCTTTGTAATGTCAAAATATGCCCAGCAATAGGGGAATTACATAAGTCCTAAGGAAAAGAAACTTATATGGTCATTAAAATAATAGTATGAACATTTGCTGCTGTCCTAGTTATGGGTGATTTGTCCCATCTGTTTTCCATTTTAAAAATCCCCAATAAGTAATAAAAAATACTGTTATCAAGAAAAAGAAGTCGTTTATGTCTACAGTGCTTCTACTACTCTGATCCCTTTTTTCTCAGCCTCAGCTTCCCTCTGCACGCCGCAGGCGGAGAGCAGCCCATGGCACAGAGGTTACCTTCCTAAGCATAATGTGATCTACTTTACTAAATATTTTACCTTCACTGTTCAATCATTCAACAAGAATCACCTTCTATATGTTGGGGATACAATGTTGAACAAGACTGACGTGAACCCTGCCTGCAGGGACCTGCCATTCTAAGGAGAAGAGAAGCACAGAGAAATAAGTAAAATGTACAGTGTGCTAGACGGTGGCAACTGCTTAGGGTAAAGATAAAACAGAGACAATTCATTTATTTGAAATTCAAAAACAGGCACAACTAATCTGTGGTTATGAATAGATGGCAGTGTAGCCACGCAGTGGTATATTACGCAGCAACGAAAAAGAAAGCCTGCTGATCCACGCAGCACCACCAGGCAAAACCAACCCATGGTGACAGGAATCAGAGCAGCAGGTGCCTCAGGGAAGGGATGGGAGGTAACATTCTGGGGCGGTGGAAAATATATTAATCATGAACTAATAGTGGTTACACATGCTAAAGTTTATTGAGTCATACACTTAAGATTTGGGAGCTTTGCTGAGTGGTAGCCCAATTTAAAAAAATATAAAAGGATATGGAAGTGGACTGATATGATCGCAGCATAACTCCTGACTTCAAATGTTTGTGTTTATCAAAAGAGTTGTATATGTATTAATTTTTCTATATAATAAGTAAATGTGTGTTTGGGCTAACAAATAAAGTTTTATTGATAAATTATAAAAAATAAAAAATAAAATAAAAATGGAAAAGGGAGGGTAAAAAGAAAGGAGGAACAGGCATAGGAAAAGGTGGAGTGATGGAGTAGCTGCAACTTGACATAGGTGGGCGGAGTCAGGGAAGGTGACTTTGAATAGAGACCTGAAGGAGGTGAGGGAAAGAGCCAATCAGATGGCAGGAATAAGTCAAAAGAATAAGCAAAGTGTAAGAAAGGAATGTTAATAATTAGGCATTAACAGCTGTGCATCGATTCATTAATAAATATTTTTGAGCACCTGCTCTGTCTCTGCTAGGGATGCATTAGGAGCAAAACTGGCCATAGCCCTTATCTTCATATTAATGAAATAATCACATCAATAAAAGCTGAATGACAATGTTGACGAGGGTAATTTCAAAAAGGCACATGATGCAATCAAAGTATATAACAGGGGTTATGGGAGAGACAGAGACAAGAGATGCAGAGAAAGAGAAATGGAGAATCAGATACAGAGAGAGACAGAGAGAGAGGCAGAGAGTGTGAAAGGGGCGGGGAGAGAGAATGGGGGAAGTAGAAACAGAAAGAGACAGAGAGAGATGTCAATAGGCAAATTATATTTGGGGTTTTCTGTATGCTCTTTTCCACAGCTGAATAATAACAGTAATAGCCTAGTAATTAGTACACAACTGCTCAGTCTCCCTCTCTCTTGCCTGGGGGCTGGCAAGGAAAAGAACCAATTGTGCTGGAGAAAGGACCAAGGACTTAAGGAGACATTTGAAAGAAAAATCAGCCTAGGAGTCATGCATTGGAGAAGAGTCTAAAGTCTGTAGCCAAGTCGACTATGGGGTTAGGACAGAAGGTGGGCATGTTAAAAAACACACACCAAAAACTTCTAAAGTGAGTTCTGATGTTAAATGGGACCTTGGTAGAATGAAATAAGAAGGCTTTTGACTCTAAAGTGCTATCCATCTTCACGATAATGTCCCTGACACGTCACCACCAAAGGCACACCCTTTGCGTGTGTGTTTCTCCAATTATGGTAAATCATGGAGCTGAATTTTGATTATCCCACCACTCTCTCTTGCTGGTCTCATTTGTGGCAGAGACAACGCTACATGTCTGCCAGATCCTGTTTCCTTTTCCTCTTAGACATATAGCAAGAAGGAAAAGGAAATAGCTTGCCCTGCAGTTGGGGGCCGGGGAGTCTGGAGCTGCATCCTGGTCAATGACATTTAGGCAGAAGTGATGTGAGCCACTTCTAAGCTTGACCCATAAGAAATGTCTGGTCTCTCATATTTTCTCTTTCTTTATCTGCCAGCCAAGTTCAGAAGAACCACTGGGGAACCCAGAAGACCTACCTAGGAGAAGACAAAGGTACAAGATGGAAGGATCCTGGATACCTGAGTCCCCACCTGGAGAAAAACCTCCCGGGAGGACCATCCATCTTGGACAGTTGAATGAGCAAGGAAATGTTCATTGTGTTCAGCTGCTGAGAGTTCAGGGATTATCTGTTACAGCAGCTAGCATTCCTTATCCTGCTTAATACATTCTTTTGACAATGGTGTGTGTAGCCAACAAGTTTTGAGGAGAGTTGACATTCTCTCCAATTCTGCTTTTAAACATTTGTTTTCCTGCCCCTGAGAAAAAGCCCATCTTCCTTTGAGACTCAGACCATCCATGTAGAATCTCCACCATCCTCTAGGCATCCCCCATCTCTGTCACTGTCCTCTCCAAGCTGTTTCTCACCTCCCTGTCTTTGCTCTGGCTCTAGTCTCCACCTAGAATGCCAAAGAAATATGGTAGACAATGCATGTGTTTCAGTCTAAATGGACAGAGGTGCTGTCTGCTGCTGTGGGACAAATCAAAAAGCCTGTTGGAAGCATTGTACCCATGACTTTGGACTTGGTGTTACTGCTTTCTAACCACTAGGCAAACCAAGCATGTGAGCTTTCAAGACAACCCAGTTGCAGAAGCAGAGAACTAGGGTTTCTTTTTCACTCCTCCCTCTCCCTCATCCCACTGCTCAATCAGTCGCCAAGATGTATTGATTCTACAGCCAAACACCTCCCAAATCCATCCATTTCTCTCCATCGCCATTGCTTCCATCATAGTCCAGGCCACCATCACCTCTTAGAATAAATTTCAATTCTGTTCATGTGGCCTCAGGGCCTCCACACTGTGGCCTCTGCCCCAGCCCCAGCCTCCTCTCTCTCATGTTCTACCTTCTAGCTGCCCTGGACTCCTTCCCCTTCTTTAAATGCACCATCTTCTAGGCCACCTCCAGACCTTTGCAGTGCTATCCCCAGAGCCAGATGCACCCTTCCTCCCTCTCTGCCTTCCCTGGTTAGCTTCTACTCACTCTCCAGGTTTCAGCTTAAATGCTCCTTAATCCAAGAAGCCTTCTTTGATCTCGTTCAACTACATCTGACCCTGCAATTATTAACCTTGTCTTCATTCAGAGCGCTCCAGTTACCTGCTAGACTGGGATGTTGGCCAGCAGGGACTACATCTGTGTCGTTCACTATTGTGTTTGCAGGGACTAGTGTGGGGTATGATGTACAGCCGGTGCTTGATAAAATATCATTGAATAAATGAATGGAGGGAGGGATGGATAGTTGGATAGATGGATGGATGGACAGGTGGATGGATGGATGGATGGATGGATGGATGGATGGATGGATGGATGGATGGATGGATGGGTGGACGGACGGATGGGTGGACGGGTGGGTGGATGGATGGATGGATGGATGGATGGATGGATGGAAGGAACGAAGAATTTCTCCCTCAAGATACTGAGTGATTCGTGAATCTATGAGTCCAAGGAAACCAGACATAGCTGTCATTTTGACAGCCCTAAAACCAGACGTTCTATGAGACCAAATTCTTGCTCACTTTTGCTTTTACAGAGTATGTATTCTCTTTGGGGGAGGCAGATGATGGCAAGGGAGCAACGACAATATAAAACACACAAGTAAACCAGGCAGTGTGTTAAGACGACATGCACACACATGCCCCGAGGAGATGGCGTTTAAATCCCAGATCTCAAGCACTTAAAGTTAAAAAACAGGTGAGGCTGTCAACTCCATGCTAGAAACCAAACCAAAGGATAATCGGAATGTGTTGACTGGCAGTAGAGGCTGGGCTTTAAAAATAGACCAGTCAACCTATTATGTGTGCCCTGCCTTTTGCTTTAGTAATCACTTTCCCCAGGTGCCCGAGGAAATACAAATGGCCCTTAAACAGATGACAGGGGGCCCATTTTCCATCCTAATAAGAGAAAAGCAATTAAAATTGCACTGAGATGCCATTTTCCACCTATCACAAGGGCCAAAACCCAAAAGCGTGGTAATGTGCTTTGCTGGTGGGGCTGAGGGGCACCAGCAGTCACGCTCATTGCTGGTAGGAGTGGAAATTGGTGCAAGTCTCAGAGGATTATCTAGCAATGTTGATCAGAATCCCCCATGCCTTTATTCCTTGACCCAGCAACACAACTTCTCCAAATGTATCCCGTTGTCTGCATTATATTTGACATGTTTTTAAAAATAACATATATTCTGCCCTAGCCAGTGTGGCTCAGTGGTTACAGCATCGGCCCACTGACTAAAGGGTCCCAGGTTTGATTCTGGCCAAGGGCATTCGCACGCACCCCGACCAGGGCCAGGGATCGTCAAGCCTGCAGCCGAGGTACATGGATGGATACTTCGGTCGCTTCCACCTTTGGCTGTTATGGATAATGCTGCTATGAATGCGGCGATCTCTTCGAGCTCCCGCTTTCCATTCTTTTGGATACATACCCAGAGTGGTAACTCTTTCAATGACTCTCTTTTGGATCTCGGTTAAACTGCTTTGCTCTAGGTCTCCTACCCAGCTGCTTCCACTCCACACTGTTGCCAGAGTCTGCCCTCTGCCCACTGGGTCAAGTGGAAAGCCTTGACTTGATTTCTGTCTACAGGTCCCTCTTTTGTTGCATCTTCCTTGAAACATAAACTCTAGTCCAGCAATGCTGGTGGCCCCTTAGAATTCCTGGGGTCAGAGGGGTTTCAAAAAATACCAACCCTAAAAGAGTCTATTTTGGTTGGTCCAGGGTGGGGTCTGGCATTGGCATTTTATTGTTTAAGTTCCCCAGAGCATCAGGTGGGTACACTGCTTCGAGAAGCATGGGTATCCATGCTCAACTACTTTCCATTCCTCCAATATCTAACAGAAAATAATAAGAGAAATCATCTCAGTAGCAGTCATCTCAGTAGCAGACCTAAGACACTCATCACTCGAGATTTCATACCTCTAGGCCTCTGGGTACCATGCTCCCTCCATCCTGGAAACCCTTTCTCTCCCTGAGTGTTTGACACATACCAACCCACATCAAGAATCACACACTTTCTAAATTCATTTCTAATATTTCTCAGTAGAATCAACTAGACCCTCCTGGCTGGAGCCCTCCGGTATCCTGATCTTATCCAGGCTGCCTCCCACCTGGAGGATGCGAGCCCGTTGAGATTTGAGGGAGCGCCAATCTAAAGCAGTTGCTGGCAAACAGGAGCCCCTGGATGGAGAGTCATCTCAGTAGCAGACCTAAGACATTCATCACTCTCGAGATTTTGAGGCTTCTAAGGAGTCTTTTCTGGGACCAGGGGACAAAGCTCAAACGTTTTGTGCTATACCATAGGCTGTTGACTTCATTTCAGCTCATGAATGCAGCCATTCCTGAAACCTGACTTTACTTCAACCCCTGGATGCAGCCATTCCTGAAAACTACTTATTTTTATTTTTCTTCAACCTCAACCTCAACCAAGGATATTTTTTCCATTGATTTTTAGAGAGAGTGGAGGGGAGGGCGGGAGAGGGAGAGAGAGGGGGGAGAGAGAGACATTGATGTGAGAGAGACACATCGATCGGTTGCCTTCCACACACACCCCGACCTGGGCCTGGGATCGAACCTGTAACCCAGGTGCATGCCCTTGACGGGTATTCCAACCTGTAACCCTTCTGTGTGTGGGCTGATGCTCTAACCACTGAACCACACCAGCCAGGGCTGAAAACTACTTTTAAAACTCAAGTCAATAAATCCCACCACCACCCTTTTAAAAAACTGAGTCAGTTGCATTGTTTCTCTCTCTCACAACTACAGAATGCTGACTAATACTCTCAGTCTATCCCATCCACCCGGGACGCTCTCCCCCAGACCAACAGATTTATCAGCCTGATAAACTCCCGCCCGCCCCTTGCGCCTTGGCTGAGCGCTTCCTCCACCAGAAAGGATTCCCTGATTGCACAGAGCAAACCTGGGCGTTCCCTGGGCGTGAGTGTTTCTCCCTGCAGCACTCTGACCGTTGTGACTGCTGTTCTGTGTGCGTGTCAGCTGCACTGAGGAATGAGCTCTGCGGCCTTCTCACGCTTGCCTTCCCAGCATGGGCCCCAGCAGCCCCCAATAAAGAGCTGTTGTGTTGAATGAATGAGTTAGCGAGTGATTAAATAGTACAGTGTTGCCTTCCTCTGACAATGGGTTTATTTTTAAAAAGGATAAGAAAAACAAAGGGCTGTACCAAGGATGATAGCTGCAGGGCCGATGCGCGCATTGTCTCCCCTGATTAAAAAGCAGGCAAGGTGTGTGGGCAGGGAGCGGAGGGACCTCGGGAGACAGGCGGATAAAGGAGTGGGTGGCTCTTGGCAGCAGCAGGCCTTTCTTTCCTCTCCTGCCAAGGGGCCGGCCCCTGCCCTCAGTGCCCACCTGCCATGCTAAACCCCTCTGGATCCCCAGAAACAATGAGAAGTCGTTTGTCTGCGGAGGGGGTGGGGGAACAGGACGGGCAGAGGGAGGAAGATGTGTCCGCTCCTTCCAGCTGGCTCTCCACCACGGCTCCTGCGCTAGCCAAATGCATCTTCTAATTTAGTTCCTTCCCTTCCCAGCCGCTGGTAATGGACCCACACTGAACACTGTCAAAATTCAACCACTCTTCCTCCTTAGAAAAAAGAGAAAGGAGAAGGCACGCAAGGGGGAAATGGACAGAGGAAGAAAAGAAGGGAAAAGATGAAGGATTGATGATCATAGCGTGCAGCTGATAAATACAGGTCTTACTGTGCGCCAGGCACTCAGCTGAAAACTTGACATACAGTCACTCAGTGAAAACAACTGTCTGAAAGCAATAGGTATGCAGGATGCTAATTTTGCTTACCGCAGTTCACAAATAGGAACAATTCAGAAAGACCATCCCCACCATTAATAAGGATTATCTTGGGAGGAAATAAGGGGTAAATTCAGATATTTCAAAAACGTTGATTTTCAGAAGATAAGGATTTCTTGATTTCATAGTAAAACATGTGTTGGAGTGGGGGGGGGGGATAGCATATGCAAGACTTCCTGCTTCCCTTAGCACAAGATTTTCAACAATTTTGGACCAAGCAATTGAGGGTGCAGTTGGGTTTTTGTATTAAACTTGGCCTTGAAGCTTAAGCAGCTCTGGAATTTTTCCATTGAAAGGCCTAGGAGCATCAGTTGGATTGGCATTTGGGACTGCGGGTTGTGTCCTGAGTCACATTTGCACAACAACTCCAGTGATTTTCCCTTGCTTTGTAAGTGATCAAGTGCTACATAACAAATTACTGAAACAGCTCAGCAATGTAAAACAACAAACATATGATTTCACAGTTTCTGGCACGGCTTAGTGGGTGCCATGCTCTCTCATGGGGCTACCATCAAGATGTCATCATTCAGGGCTGTGGTATCATCTGAAAGCTCAACTGAGGAAGGACCTACTTCTGAGCTCACTGAAACGGTTGTTGACAGGATTCACTTCCTCCCTGGCTGCCAGCCAGAGGCCACTCTCAGTTCCTCACCATTGGGCCTCTCCATAGGGTGGCTCACCACATAGCAGCCGGCTTCATTAGTGCCAGCAAATAAGACTGAGTAAAAGCAGAGCAAGACAGAAGCCAGTCTTCTCATAACCTAATCAGGAAGCGACATGCCATCTAGTTGTTAGAAGTGAATCTTCAGGTACAGTGTGCACTCAAAGGGAGGGAGATACACAAGGGCATGAAGACCAAGAGGTGGGATCACTGGGACCATCTCAGAGATCACTATACTTGGATGAAGAGGCTGTAACGCTTCATGGGTAAACCCAGAGCCAGAATGCCTGCTTTCATTCCCAACTCTGCCAACTCCAGCTGTGTGACCTTAGGCAAGGCCCTTAACTCTCTGTATACACTTCAATTTCCTCCTCTGGAAAGTGAGCATGATCCTACTACCTACCTTGCAGGTTGTGCAAGGATTAAAGGAGTTGATATATGCAGGGAACTCAGACCAGAGCCTGGCACACAGTAAGCACTATGTAAATGCTTGCTATTGTTGTCATAAGTCACACACCAATAAAAATAGCAGGCTTTCCTGAAGATGTTTTAATTCACACTTATAGCTAGGAAAATGGCAATTGTCTATGGCAAAGAATAAGAACACAGTGAAGGTTTCTGTTCATTGGAAGTTCAAGAGTAGGTAAAACTAGGAGTGCAGACCAAGAAGGGGCACCGTCTAAATGTGCTGCTCACATAGTTGTACACCTCGGTAAAAATTCACCAAGTAGCAAACCTAAAGTGTACGCGTTTTACACATCCCGCCCATAGTATCTTACACTTCAATTTAGAAAAACTTTTAAAATGCAAATATATATAAGAGCTGCTGCTGTTAATAATTAAGAGGGCTGCTGTTGAAAACTGTCAGGGGCTAAAGCCCCAGGTTGAACCACAGCCCCAGGCTGCTGCTGGTCCCCCTCAGGAGGAAGGAGTTAGTCGGCCTTTGCCAGCTCCCTCTGCCATGACAACAGGAGGGCAGAGCACTTAGAGACACTGCCCTCAGCACTTTTTAATCTGAGAGCTTTGGAAAAAGGCTCCGAGTCAGGGGAGGAAGAGGAGAGCTCGGAAGAACTGGCTGGCAAGATGCTTGGGTGGTGGAAAAAAAAAATGCTTCCAAGGCAAAAAGAATTAAGAACCAGCTCTTCTGGGCCTGGGTGCATTCACTGCCCAGCAGGCTGGAGGCATCCACACCCATCCCTGTCTCCTTTACAGAAAAGAGGAGGCGCAATGTTTAAGGTTCATCAACAACCCTCTTCTCCCCCCCACCAGAAAAAATGAAAATAGATCTCAAGTATAAGCATTTAAAAATGTTTTAAAACCCTCTAAAGAATATTTAGCCAGTACATGTTCCCAAGAAAGTTGGGTACAAATAGTAGGTCAACTTAACTGAAGAAACACATGCATATTTTTTGGTTCCAAGATTGGTCAGCAGGCTTGGGCGGGGGCAGGTACCCTAAGGTCCAGGCAATTAGTCCATAGATGTGTCATCTAAACAGAAAAAAGGCCAGATTTCTCTGTGCTTCACTGTTCAAGTGCTATAGCACCAAGACTTCAGGGGTGAGAACTGGCTTGGTGCCTGGGAATGAGCCAGCAAGGAACTTTTAGGTTAATCCAGGAAGAAAGACGTGATCGTGAGCATGACGTTATCCATCAGGGAATAATGCACTTTATGAATATGGTCGTCAAGTTTTCGTTCTCAGTTAATCACCTTTGTGGGAGAGATTACTCATGTCCCCTAACATCCTGTCACGAGGATGGACTACATTTCCCAGTTGCCCTTATAATTCAGGGCAGTCATGGACTGAAACAAGAGCCAAAGTTTCAGTGCCTGTTCTGGACCTTAAGGAAAGTGACATCTCTTCACATTTGCCTGTAATCCTTGGTGGGCCAGCAAAAGACAATACCTAAAGGGTGGTATCTTGGTTTAGGTTCCCCAGAAGGAGACCCTGAGACAAGGATTCAAGTATAAGCATTTATTTGTGAAGTGACCCCAGAAAACACCAGTAGGAGGGTGGGGAAGTGAGACAGAATAGGAAAGAGAGCCAGTTACCACCACGGGCACCTGAGATTCAATCCTGCTGGAGAGTTTTGGAAGGCAGCATAGAGCACACACGTCAGAGCCATCCCACTCAGTGGGGAGGGAGTTGAGGCATTTACCCACCAACAGTCACTGACTGGGGCTGTTCCCCAGAGGGGGAAGCTCCCAGCGCTTTAGGCTTGCCTTGCTTGCACACACAGTCAACTCCAGCTGCCAGGAAATGTTCTCAGGCAGAGAGATGCAGGTGCTGTCCGTTGAGAATGAGGCCGGTAAGTCCAGAAATTGTAAGTGCCAGGGGCGCGTGCGTGGAACATTCGTAGTGTCTGCAGCAGTGGCAGAGCCACACAACAGAAGGCACCTGGGACCCTGAATGATTGCCTGGAGCAGAGCTTCCCATCAACCTGGACTGTGCACCTTGGATTGTGACAAATGAGAGAAACAAACTGCTACACTCCTTAAGACACTGAATTAGTATTAGGCCTCTTTGTTATAGCAGCCTGGCTTTACTCTAATGACTATATCAGCTTTCTTTCCATTGAGCTTGGGAGCTACAGCTTCAGAGATAATGGCACCCAGCATTGAAAACCACTATCTCAGTAAATATTCACAAGAACCCTAGGCCAGATGCTATTGATATCCCAGCCATAATATTTCCCCAACGAGTTTTGAGGGAAGGAGAACAGCCAGAAGTGCTGGGGAGTTAACATCCTCAGAAGCAATGTCCTTAGCCTATGAGAAGTGGCGGAGAGCGTGCTCTCTGCTGCCCTCAGGGGTCCCTGGTTGAACTGAGCCCCAGTTGCCCACAGTGGTAACTGGCTTGACATTATTCACTGGCTGCCTTCCCTCCCTGTCTCACTCCCTGTTCCCCTCCTGGTGTTTCCCCGTCCAACAAGCTTTGCTCCCATCCCCCAGTGAGGGAATCCTCTTACTACAAGTACATCGTGGGAAAAATCAGTCTTACCATGTCCGCCCCCCCCCAAACCTTGTTACTCTCCAGACTTTAAATTTCAATTCAACAAACATTTACTGAACACCCATGTTATGCTACACATGCAATGGGGCCACACAGGTGACTGATTGGCAAACCCCTGCTCTCAGATAGTTCGCGGGCTAATTGGGAGGCTAGTGTTTAAGGAAGAAGCTCCAAACCACCCAGGAGATTAGTCACAGCTACCATTCACCCTCTGGGCTGTCAACAATGGTGAAATAGTTTTATTCTGGTTGATAAATAGCCACTATCCCTAGTCTCCCCAAGGGCCCCCCATCTACTGTCTGGGTGCTTCCTGGGCCTCCCCTTGATCCAGCATTTAAAGGGATAGCTTGGGCACCCTGAGAAGCCCCAGGGCTCTGCCCAGGGTCATGGTCCACATGCACCTAGATTGCCTGATGCCTGTGCCAAAGCTGGATATCACAGAGGTGAGCCCTCAGTGGGGAGGCCAAAGCAGGTCATCAGTTTTACCTGAGCAGGTCAGGGAAATCCTGGGCTAAGTTGTCTTTTGTTTTATTTTGTTTTGAACCCAGAAAACACCAGCCTGTACTGGGTACGGGATTCTTTGGGGGGTAATGAAAATGTTCTGGAATTAGATGATGAGGGTGGCTGTACAACTCTAGGCATATTCTAAAAGCCACTGTACTGTACACTTTAAAGGGGTGTGTTTTGTGGTATGTGAATTATATCTCAAGAAAGCTGTTATTTAGAAAGAAAAAGAAAGAGAGAAAGAAAGAGGGAGGGACGGAGGGAGGAAGAGAGAGAAGGAAGGCAGGCCCAAGTCTCATTTCCTAATACCTCTGGCCTTAGGGCTAGAATAAGGGTGAGGAGAGGTGTTGGGGGGCACTATTCAGCCCTTAAGACATGCCAAGTCCTATTGGAGCCTGCGGTCGAAGGAAAAATCAGAATACTGATCTTGCCTTATTTAAAATTGTAATATTTTGCTCATCAGGGATTTTTGCATTGATTTTATTTTTTTAAATATTGCATTAAAATATTTACCTTGATGACTGAATTTTTTGGTGCCCCTTAAAGTTTGCATCTGAAACGAATGCCTCACATGCCTCTCCCGGATCCAGGCCTTGTCTGGCATTCTCCACGATTTAACTTTTGCATATTTTGGGAAGACCTATTTTAACACATTACCTACCCACTTTTATGCACAGAGAAAATATCTCAAATTATGGGGCAGGTTCAAACTTGACAGATCTCATAGTAGTGACAAAAATAGGAATAAGAATAAATAGGAACTACGTACTCTCATAGCACCCTCTGCATGCCAGGAACTTCACATGTACTAACCTACCTTTCGAAGTAGCTGTGATCATGATCCCATCTTACAGATGAGGAAATCAAGTCCCAGACAAGTGAAGTGACTTGCTCAAGGTCACACAGCTAGTAAGTGGCAGAGTTAGGACTCAAACCCAGACCATTCTCTGAACTGCTAAGCTACAGCTCCTCCTATTACTATTATGGGTATGATATTATTATTATTGTTGTTGTTGATTTTAAAGAGAGAGGAAGGGAGAGGGAGAGAGAAACATCAATGTGAGAGGGAAACATTGATTGGTTGCCTCCCGCACCCCAACCAGGGATCCAACCTGCACCCTGGGTATGTGCCCTGACTGGGAATCGAACCAGCAATCTTTTGGTGCATGGGACGATACTCAATAAACTGAGCCACACCAGCCAGGCAATAATATTATTGGTTATTCTAATAACGATAATAATTAATTACCATGGACATTCAATACTAATCATTATTAGTTTGGTTGTAGGAGCAATTCAACACTGCATCATTTGCAAAGAGTTTATTTCCTGTGCACCAAACACTGGAGCAAGAGTCTTTCCTAGGGTTCTAAAAAGCCTTGGAGGGAGACTGAGGCCAGGGGCCTTGCCCAAGGCACACAGCCAATTACCAACCCTGCAGCTGGGCTTGGAGCCACAAAGCCCTTGGGCGGCCTTGGTCCATCGCACTTGCCCATGAAACAAGAAAAATTGTGCATTATTTGCAGTTCTCTGCTTCTCCAACGCACACAGCAGCCTCCCTCCCGGGACAGCAGACTTTCCCCTCTGATGTAGCCTCTCTCACTGGAATCACAGCCACCAGGAGACAGCGTGGGCCATGCTGGCTCCTGCAGCTATATTTTCAGGACTTCTCTCACTCAGAAACTCAGAATTCTCTGTATCTCTTCAGGTAGGGCAGGACCCAGTGCACATTAATGAACTATTTGGAGCACTTAATCAAAACAGCAGCTCAGTAAAGAGTAGCTCCCATTACTTTCAGGTCTTTTCCACCTCAAAATCATAGACCTTTGGGGAGAGTTTCATTGAACCAGAAGCTCCACCCCACCCCCCCATCTTCTCCATCAACAAAACCCAATGACTTCTTTCCATCTCTACTGTCACACCTCTAGGCCAGGCCACCATGATTGCTCACCTAGACCGCTGCAATAGCCTCTTCCCTGGTCTCCCAGCTCTGCCCTTGCTCCCCAACAATCTTTTCTTCATGCAGAGGCCAGTGGCACCTTTTAAAAATTTAAATGCATTCTTAGGTATATACCCAAAGAATTGAAAACAGGTATTCAACAAGTTCATGTACACGAATGTTCACAGTAGCACTGGTCACAACAGCAAACAGTAGAAACAGCCCAAATGTCCCTTAATGGATGAATGGACCAAAAAATGTGGTCTAGCCTTACAATGGAATATTACGCAGCCAGGAAAAGGAAGGAAGCTCTGATACACACTGCAACACGATAGACCTTGAAAACATTTTGCTAAGTGAAAGAAGCCAGACACAAAAGGATACACATTATATGATTTCATTTGTATGAAATGTCTAGAATAGGAAAATCCATGCAAACAGGAAGCAGACGGGTGGTTGCCAGGGGCCAGGGGAATGGAACAATGGGGACTGACTGCGTGATGGGTACAGAGTTAACTTTCGGGGCAATGAAAATATGTCTAAATGAGATAAAGGTGGTGTTTGCACATCATAAATGTACTAAATGCCACTGAATTGTTTGCTTTAAAATGGTTGGTTTTATGTTATTTGAACATTACATCTTTAAAAAGAAATGTTATATCAAATCATGGTACTCTCCTGTTTCAATCCCTCCACGGCTCCCTATTACACTTACAAAACTCTCCCAGCCTCTCCATGCTGGTCTGTAAGAGGCACGATCTGATTCTTGCCAACCTCGTCCCCCACTGCTCTCCCCCCAGCTCACTCTGCTCTATCCTCAGCTACCCTTCTGCTCCTAAAAGGCACCAAGCTCATCGCTGCCTTTGCACGTGCTGTCCTCACAGCCTGACACACTTGTCCCGATCTTCAGTGGCTGCCTCCTTGCCCCCCTTCAGGTCTTGAGGCCACCTCCCCTGAGATGCCTTCTTTGCCCACCCACTGCTGAGTATTGTGGCTCCCTCCCCAGTCCTGCCCACAATCACGCCTGAAGGCATCTTTCTTCGTAGCACCTATCTGAAACGACTTGCTTAAGCTTGGGATCGATTGTTTATTATTTGTCTTTCCCATGAGAATGTCAATTTCATAAAGGGCCGGGCATGTCGCGGGAACTCAATAAATGAATCAACTTCACCCCTTCAGCACCTTCAGCTCTCTCTGCTCAATAACATTTGTCTCCCAGGACAAAAGGCACAGGATTCCAAAACAGAAATGTAAACCTTGGAATATCATTGGTCTTATGATCGAACCTATTTTTTATGTCCTGAAAGGAGGCTGTCAGCCTGTTTACCAGGCTGGGGCACCCATGCCCAGGCTGCTGAGAGTTGGGCTGCTAAAGGCCCCCAGCCCAGTCCCTTAGCCCCTGGGTGGAGTCAGGCCTGTGGTCTTCATGCTCCAGAGGCTAAACTTGAGATCAGGCAGAGGCTGAACTTGAGCTGAACCCATATTCTCTCTGATTCTCCCCCTGCTCTATCCTGTTCCCCTCACTTTCTATAGACCACTGGTTCTCAAACCGGAGACACCCCCCCCAGAGGTTCTGACTTAGTTGGTAAGGAGTGAGGCTGGCCCCCAGGATTATTGGAAACCTCCCCAGGTCATTATGATGTGCAGCCATCTCTGAGAAGCATTGCCATCAGGGTCTCTCCTGGGAACTCTCCCCGGTCAATCCCCTGCCCGGAAAGCCCACCTCAGGCTTTGCTTTCAGGGAATTGGACCCAAGACACATGCTTTCCACAGAATGTGCCCTTCTAGGAGCTAAAGCCCTACACTGTGGGCTCAGAAAATTCCTCCTCTGTGCCCAGTGCCCAACCCACAGCCAGGATGGCATTCTGGTCATGCAGATGGAGCAGCAAAAACAGGGTGGGTGAAGAGGGCATGAGGAACAGTGTGCATGTGAGTGAGCAAGGGAGGGAGACAGAGACAGACAGACAGACAGAGAGCAATAGAAAGCCCCTTCTATGTTATTCAGTCCTGCCCCTCTGTTGGCAGTAGGTGACGACAACCAGGGTGTTTCTGACGAGGCCTCACCTGGGACCCCCACCAGCCAAGGGAGAGAGAAGCTGCCAGGAGCCCCGGAGCTCCCAGCTATCTTCTCAGCTGCCAAGGAGCTCCTCCTCAGGGCTCCCGTGGTCGCTCCCCAGCTTGGTTTGTTAAATTTAGCTCGGGTTCCCCTGCTCTGAGTAAAATGCCTCTTTACAAAGGAGTGGAAGAGATCTAAACCTGTTTACAGTGTTTGAAACCCACTCACTAAAATATTTTGCAGTCAGCACCATAATGACTCGGATTCTCATCTTAGTCACCTCCCAGGAGTTCAGGTTGGTGCAGGGACCTTCGGGGCCACCCGGCATGGGGTTCCGAGGCTGCGTGCTGGGGTCAAGCAGACGTGGGTTCAACCCCAGCTCCTGTAACTGACCTGCCAGGGAACTTTGGCACCTGGTTTCAATGCAACTGTCAATGGTACCAGTGATTTCTGCCTCACTGGATTTCTTTTTTTTTTTTTTTAATATGTTTTTATTGATTTCAGAGAGAGAAAGGGAGAGGGAGAGAGAGAAGCATCCATGATGAGAGTCATTGATCGGCTGCCTCCTGCACGCCCCCTACTGGGGATCGAGCCTGCAACCCGGGCATGTGCCCTGACTGGGAATTGAACCGTGATCTCCTGGATCTTAGGCAGATGCGCAACCGCTGAGCCACACTGGCCGGGCCTCACTGGATTTCTTAAAAGACAAAATGTTGGGGGCTGCGCGTGATGGCTGGCAATACTAGACCAACAGCTCTGGTTACAAGGGAACAAAATCTAGAGTCGGGCTGCTTGGGTTCAAATGCCACTTGTGCCTTATGTGACCGAGGGCAAGTGATATAACCTCTCTGTGCCTCAGTTTCCCTGTGTGCAAAACAGGGACAACGATGATGCCTAACTCATGGGGCTATGATAAGGTTACTTAGGTTAATCCTTGGAAAGCATTTCGCAAATCTGCTAAGCTTCACAATTCCAAGGGGCACCGTCACATGTACAGTTCATATAAATGGTGCCCTGGAGTTGTGCAAATTGCAGCCAATAGCTGCCGTTGTTAAGGCATTTATCTGCCAGCTGTTGGTTGTGGGAAGGATTGTCTGTGTTAGATTGGGCTAAGTGCTAGGAAAATTTTTTTTTAAAGGAATGGGGAATAGGAAATGTGTGTTGACTCTAATTATAGACAGGGTAGTCAGAAAGGCCTCACTGAGAAGGTGACATTTGAGTAAAGCCCTGAAGAATATTAGGGAGGAGCCATCTGGATATCTGGAGGAAGAGCATTTCAGGAAGAGGGAACAGAAAGTGCAAAGACCCAGCATTCAAGAAGTTCATAGTCTGCATAGTAAAAGTCTGTTTGCTAGAGCCACCGTAAGAGAGTACCACAGACTGGAGGGCTTAAACAACAGAAATTCACTTCCTCACAGTCCTAGAGGCTAGTAATCTAAGATCAAGGTGCCTGAGGGCCCTCTCCTTGGCTTGTAGATAGCCACCTTCTCCCTGCGTCTTCACATGGTCTTTCCACTGTGTGTCCTAATCTCGTCTTCTTATAAGGACACCAGTTATACTGGATTAGGGCCCACCCATATGACTTCATTTTACCTTAATTGACTCTTTACAGGCCCTATCTCCAAATAATCACATTCTGAGGTTCTAAGGGTTGGGACTTCAATGTTTAAATTGGGTGAGGGGATACAATTCAACCCATAATAGTGAAACAAGACTAATCTATGAAACCACAGCAAAGCATCCACCACAACCAATGATTAGGTGTTAAAAAGTGATATAGGGGCTGTAAATGTTATGGAAGTTTAAGGAAGACTTTACTGAAGCTATCTTAATTTTAATTTATCTTAATTGTTGAAAGTATTACAGGTGTCCCATTTCCCCCCCCATTGACCCCCTCCACCTCGCCCCCACCCCTCCCCAGGCCTTCACCCCACTATTGTCTGTGTCCATGGGTTATGCATATATGCATATAACTTCTTTGGTTAATCTCTTCCCACCCCACCCCCACCCCTCTTCCCTCTGAGATACCGGCTGTTGCATGCATTAATGTCTCTGGGTCTATTTAGTTCGTGAGATTCTTTTGTTCAGTAGCTTCTTCTTAAAGAAGACCCTTCAACATTTCATGTAGTACCGGTCTGGTGGTGATGACTGAAGCTATTTTTAAAGAGTTGATAGGATTTGGAAAGGAATATGAGCATACATAGGAATGAGAAACTGGTATGCAGTGTCTTGAGGAAGTCACCAATACTCTGATCATAGTCAGGGTGGCCCCACTTTACTGCTGTAACAAACACCCCAAACCCCAATGGTTTAACAAGACAAATGTTTATTTCTTGTTCCTGCTGCATGTCCAACATGGGCAACAGGAGCGCTTTGGCTTGGACACAGGATGATAGAAGTCCATCTTGTCACAGCAGGAAGGAAATGTGGCATGTCACACATTTGTGCAAATAGCAGCCAATAGCTGCATTATTAAGTTTAAGCTTTTTAAACTCCCACCTAGAAATGACTCAAGTCACTTCCACTCACCTTGTGTTGAAAGCAAGCTGTATGCCCACACCTATCCTCAAGGTGGAGGAAGGAGAGAGCCAGAAATATCACTGACGGTGAATATCACCAGTGACTATCTTTATTACTATTATTTTAATCCTCACCTGAGGATATTTTTTCCATTGCTGTTCAGAGAGAGTGGAAGGGAGAGAGAGAAACATCAATGTGAGAGAGACACATCGATTGGTTGCCTTCCGCGTGAGTCCCGACCAGGGCCAGAGATCGAGCCTGCAACTGCAGTACATGCCGGACTCGAACCCAGGACCCTTCAGCCCTCAGGCCGATGCTCTAACCACTGAGCTAAAACAGCTAGGGCTCATCAGTGACTATCTTAATCGTTGCCCTCCTAATTGCTCTTCCTTTAGACGGTGAACTCCTCAAGGGTAAGACCCTCATCCAAGTTGACTTTGCACAGTAACTGTTTGGTCAGTGGGGACGATTGCTATCTAGCCCCTGCCCAGTGCCTAGAACCACAGGAACAGAGGAAAGGATGGAAACTCAGCTGCGAAGGGCTGGCAGCATGCAAGCGGCAGCACCTTGAAGAACGGAATTGGTAAGTGGAAGAAGGAGGCAACTATCTGAGAAAAGAGCAGAGATTGGTGCAGTCATGGGCACGCAGGCTGTGGGAACCGAGCCGGCGTCAGAGGGCTTCTTAGGTGCCCACCAATGGTGGGTGAGCAAAGCACTTGAAAGCAAGGACAGAAAGTGCTCAATGACACACCGATTCCCGGTACTGAAAGCAAGGGGTGAGTCAAAGCATGACTCTCACGCCCGACACTCCGTGATTAGGAGAAGAGTTGTGCGCTCACTCATCTCCCCCCCACTGCACATGACACAGCGCCTGCCTTTCGGCCATTGCTCAGCCCGCTTGGTCAATGCCTGATTTCTTCCCAATTTCCTTCTACCTTATCTCTTGGTTGGATCTCCTTGAAATATCACTGTCCCTTTTCCTGAGCTGATCGCAATTTCCTTAGCTGCCTTCTAGCTAGGTCTGAGGACCATGTCTATTCTTTTTTGTTCTGATTTAAAAAAAAAAAAAAAAAAGTGTGGGTATTTTTTATTTTTTAGAGAGAGAAGAAGGGAGAGGAAGAGAGGGAAACATCGATTGGCTGCCTCCTGCAGGCCCCCTACTGGGGACTGAGACTGCAACCCCAGCATGTGCCCTGACTGGGAATCGAACCAGCAAGATATTGGTGCATGGGATGACACTCAACCAACTGAGCCACACCGGCCAGGGGTCTTGTTCTGTTCTTCAGTGATTTCCTGCTTATCTTTTGGTCTTGGTTCATGAGTCCTTTAGAAACCTATTGCTAATCCCTCGATTTTACCTCTCAAAGCATCTACCTCATCCGAACAGTCTACAGCTGTCTTTGAACTCATAGAGGGCACCGACGAGGATGTATTCATCCTTATATCCCTGACATATAACACAGGGACAGCCTCCACCAACCTCTCCAACATCATTTCCCACTGCTCACCTTGCTCCAGACACACCGGCTGCCTTGCTCATTCTCAAACACACCAGGCACACTCCTGCCTCAGGGCCTTTGCACTTGCTGTTCTCTCTGTCTGAAACTTCCTTCTCTAAGAACTGTGCACAGGTGGCTTGTCCCCTTCATTCAGGACCCAACTCTATTGTCAACTTACCGGATAGGCCATCCCTGACCACCTTTTCTAGGATGCTCCTGTCCCATTCACACTTTACTCCATCACCCTGTTTTATTGTCACTTACCACACTGCCCACAAGTACTCTATTATCCATTAACTTGTGTATTATCTGTCTCCTTATAAAATTTAAACCCCATGAGAGTAGAGTCATTGTCTGATTTGCTCTCTGCCTCAAAGTGTTGAATAAATATGTGTTGAATGAATGATTAATGAATGAACTTCATTCACGTCCATCACATCCATAATAATGGCTATGTCTATATAATACTCACTATGTGCCAAGTACGGTTTGAAGTGCTCTGCACCCATTAATTAACTCATTTAATCCTGATAATAACCCTGGGAGGTGGGTGATGCAACTGTCATCACCATTTCAGAGCTGGGTAAACTGAGGCACAGTAACTGATATATAAGCCAACGAAACCTGGATTTGGTACCAGAAGTTGGGTGCTGTTGAACCCACAACAGTTACAAAACTAGTAAAATGTTGGGCCATTATTTGAACCCAGGCACTTTGGGGCTCCCAAACCCGCAGGCTTAGCTACCCTGCTCTAGCTCTCACAGTCCCCACCCCCCAGCTTATTTTACCTGCTTTCTCTCCCCTCTGCTCTGTGCTTCATTCCCGGCAGCCTCCTGGCTGACTTCACCTTGCCCCTCCGCAGACCAGAAACCTCACAGTTCCCTTTGAACCATCTCTTCCTTCACTCCCTGGTTAAGTGGCACTTAACCTGTTTTTAATTTGGGGTGTCTATGACTTTGGCTGGGGGGAAAAATCACATCTTCATTTTCACTATCTTTAGCTAAATCACAAGTGAAGGCAATGAATTGCAGTAGTATTAACAGCGTTAGCAGCACCTGTGACTTTGTCATCAACAGAAAGCATATTTATATGTCACGTTACAATTAATTACTGCAGATCTCTTGAAATGTCATTGACGCCCATCATAGCCTTAAAATTGTGAAGCCTGTCACTAGACCTTGTTTTTTACACATTAGTAAAGAAGCATGTTTGTTATGGTGTGCAAGTCCATCGCTGAAGATATTCTGATAACTAATTTTCATTATGATTAGTCTACATTGTGCTTGATTTTATGCATCTAAAAACACACTTCTGAGATGGGCCCCTGGCTTCCCTGGACTGCAAAGGGCTCCATGGCTCAGCAAGTGGCAGGAATCTCTGCCCTGGCCAATGAGCAAGTGAGTCCTATGGATCATCCTTCTGAGATGTTTCTGGGCCTCCCCATCCTGCTCTCAACCCTCCTGTTCTAGTTCAGATCCACCACTTCTCTCCCCTGCTTCACTGCGTCTCCTCTCTCCAGGCCTCTCTCTTGCTCACCTTGTGTTCCAGTTTTAAGAATCCACGGTATTGCCCGGCCGGGCGTGGCTCAGTGGTTGAGCATCGACCTAGGACCCAGGAAATCCCAGTTCGATTCCCGGTCAGGGCACGTGCCCGGGTTGCAGGCTCAATCCCCAGTCGGGAGCGTGCAGGAGGCGGCCAATCAATGACTCTCTCATTATTGATGTTTCTCTCTCCCTCTCCCTCTCCCTTCCTCTCTCTGAAATCAATAAAGACATATTTTTTTAAAAAAAAGAAAGAATCCATGATAAAATTAATAACTAATACTCACATTAAGTACTAGGGCTCGCAGCAGATGTCACAAACAGAGAGCTCACAGATTGCTTCCTTGGTCTACCCACATTTTAAGATAGAAACATGTTGAGAACAAGTCAAAAGATTACACATAAAAATGGAACTTTGCCTTCCCACATAAAATCAGAAGATTTAGCCACAATGAGCTCACATTCCTAAATGGCATTCACCAGGTCTTATCGCATAATGGCTGCCTCCTTCCAGTGTCCTGGAGCTCTCCACTTTGCCACAAGCCTCACCACTCCTTATTGCCTCCCTGACATGGAAGCTGAGCACTTGCTGAAATTAATCACCTTAAAATGAGCCTGCCCCAGGCATCTGCTTCCTGACAGTTGAGTTTCGCAACTCTGGTTTACAAAGTACTTTACAAATACTTCCTTACTCAATCCTTACTAAAGCCCCACAGGGTTTGTAAGGTAGGGATTTTTATTACCCCATTTCACAGATGATACAGCTGAGGGTTCAAGAAAGTTAAACAGTGTCCTGACTGAGTGGTTCAGTTGCTTGGAGCATTGTCTCGTACACCAAAAGGTTGCAGGTTTAATTCCTGGTCAGGGCACATACCTAGGCTGCAGATTTAATCCTATCAGGGCGTGTATGTGAGTCAACCAATCCATGTTTCTCTCACATCGATATTTCCCTCTCTCTCTCTCTCTCAAATCAATAAATCAATAAACATACCCTCAGGTGAGGATAAAAAAAGGAAGTTAAATAGAACATATGTTGTCATGCAGAGTAAAAAAAGTACTAGGGTTTCTGTGGCAAGACTCTTTTCCTCCCACTGAACCTCTCTTCTGCAATTAGTTTGTAAAATGCCAATATGGTGTTGCTGTCTCCTACCTAAACACCTCCAATAGCCTGCCCAGCAGAATAAATTCCACACTCCCAACCTGGCATCTGAGCTTCTCAAACCTGGAAGCCTCCTTTAGAGACGTGTGGCTTCTGCCTTCCTGGTTGGCATGCTTTCTCTTGAAACCCAGCCTCTTGAAAGTCCCCTACCCTGAGGTCACCATGCTTTAAGGAAGCCCAAGCTAACCTCATGCAGGCCACTGGCAGCACGTGAGTGACGCCTCTTGGACTGTCCAGCCCAGCCCAGCCATCAACATAAGGCAGCCAAGTGAGAGACCCCAGCAGAACCAACCAGCCAAGTTCTGACATACCTCTGACCTAAAGAATCTCAAAAAATAGTAATTGTTTTTGCTTTAAATGGCTTTAAAAACTTGGCCAGCCTCATGCTCACCATACCCTCAACCCACTCACTTCTTTCTCAATCAATGACTCTGCAATGTTGCCCCCACCCTTCCTTGCTGGTCCTTGCTGGTCCTCCTTCGTGGCATGCCTCTCCAGCCCTGCCCTCCATCACCTGCCCCAGGAAACCCTCCTCACCACCTCGGTGACCCACCCTTAATTCCCTAGGTGACGTCTCCCACCTGTACCCCCCAACTTTACTCACCGCTCTAACACAACACTCTCTATTATAAGAAGTTGTGGTTTCCTGACTCAGAAGAAACAAAAATTATTTGAAGTTCATGCCTTTCTTGTCTCTTAGGAAATTCTGATCTCATTGAGGAAATTAGACCAGCTGTGCTCGAGAACAGAGGAGGAGGGTGCCTTTGAGGGTAGCAAGCAGGAAGACACAGAGGTCAGGGGAACCCCCAAGTACAGGCTGTTCTCTGAAAGTAGAAGGACCCATAGAGCATCTGGGTTGGCTGGACCCTCGGAAAGGTTCTAGACCATCCCAAAGATCCCTGGGTCCCATACTTGTCTCAAAAGCACTTGAGTCTCCAAGTTGAGGGGACCCTGCAGGCTGGGACAAGGGAGGGTCTCAAAGGTAACCACTGTGGACTGATGACGGAAGGGGCTTCTGGGTGCTTTGGTACTCCATAAAACCCATGCCCCAAGTGGGAGAAATGATGACTGAGGTTACAGCCAGGGGTGAAAGTGATACTACTACTATGGAGACAACTTCTAAGAATACCCCCTGTGGTCTCCGCATCCTGGTAGTCATAACCTTGCAAAACCGCCTCTCCTGAGCAACTTGCTTGTAAGCAATGGAATACTTCAATGTTAAGGGGATGTCACTTCCATAATTAGATTACAAAAGGTTCTGGCATCTATATTGCTAGCAGACCCTCTCTCTATGGCGACTTTGATGAAGCAAGCTGCCATATGGGGAGGGACTTAAGGTGATCTTTGGCCAACAGCCAACTAGGATCTGAGGCCCTTTAGTCCAACTGTTTGTAAGGAACCAAATGCTGCCAAAAGAGGTTCTTGGAAATAGATCTATCCCCAGTCGAGCCTTCGGATGAGACCCAAAGCTGGCCAACACCTTGATTAGAGCTGTGTGGTCAATCTAGAAGCAGAGGACCCAGCTGAGCCACAAAGAGATCCTAACCCACAGAAACTGTGAGATAATAGATGTGTGTCATTCAAAGCTGTTGAGTTTGTGGTAATGCATTACATGGTTTGTGGCCATTTGTCACATAGCAGTAGATAACTAATACAGAAACACTAGCACTTATATGATGCTACTAACTACATGTCAGGCCTCTTTCTAAGGCCTGTCCATGCATCTATTCTACTCAAGCTTCAGTCAACTCAACTGAGGCACAGAGGTTAGGCAACTTCCCCAGCTAGTCAATGTCACCACCAAGATTAGAATCAGCACAATTTCCTTCTCCAAACACAGAGGAGTTTTCCTGTACTCCTGAGTTTGCAAACCAACCTAATACCCATCTACCCAAAGATGGAAACTAAAGATACAGACATGGGAGAGCAGGTCAAATGCACTGGGGTGAAATTTAAAATACTTTAACAGCCAGCAAGAGCAACCCCCCCCCCCCCCCCCAGAGTGTGGATCATCAGAAGGCGGGGGAGGATCCAGGAAGGGACTTGGCAGGTGGGGAAGCTCACTCAGGGAGACTCCAGGGCACAGCTGTTTACTAACTGGTATGGAAATATTTTAATATTTTAACAATCAGCTGTACCAATGTGTTCCAGCTGAATATCTGCTCAGAATACACAGAGAGGAGATCACTGAAGCCAAAAGAATAAAGATCCAAACCATGAATCATATGAGAATAATTCCTGGCTTAGGAAAGGATTAGACACCATGACTTTTTTTCATCCTCCAGCAGATTTTAAATGTCCAAGTTATGTGTAAATCTGGGGCCTCATCTGAGTGTGTCATAAGTAAAGTGAACAGGGACGACCTGCACATGCATTGGTTCTCAAATCAGCTACATGTTAGAATAACCTGGAAACCTCTGAAATGCCAATGCCTGGACTCCACCCGCAGAGTGGAATTCACTGGGGTACATTCGGCCTGGCACTGGGATTTTCAAAAAGTTCCCAGATGATCCTGATGTGCAGCCAACCTCCAGCCGTGCTTCTCAACGTATGGCCCCTGGACCAGTAGCAGTAACATCACCCTGAAGTTTATGAGAAATACAGATTCTCAGGCCCCTCCCATGCCTGCTAAATAAAAAATTCAAAGGAGCCCTGGCCCATGTCACTCAGTGGTTAGAGCGCTGGCCCCCATACCGAGGGGTCGCAGGCTCGATTCCCAGACAAGGGCACGTACCTGGGTTGCAGGTTTGATCCCCGGTCCCAGAGGCAAGCAATCGATGTGTCTCTCTCACATTAATGTTTCTCTCTCTCCCCCCCCCCCTCCCGCCCTCCCTCCACTCTCTCTAAAAAATCAATAGAGCCCTGGCCAATGTGGCTTAGTTGGTGGAGCGTCTTCCCAAGCACTGAAAGGTTGCTAGGTCCATTCCCAGTCAGGACACATGCTCAAGTTGCAGTTCAATCCCTGGTTGGGTGAGTGCAGGAAGCAACCAATTGATGTTTCTCTCTCTCTTCCTCTCCCTTCCTCTCTCTCTAAAAAATCAATAAGAACATATTTTAAAACATCAATAGAAAAAACACCCTCAGGTAAGGATTAACAACAACAAAAAGAACTCAGGGTGGGCCCTGCAATATCTGTGTTTTAATAGGCTCTCCAAGGGGCGATGATGGGCGCTCAGCATCCTGCAGGACAGCCAGAGCCACATGGACACATGTGCTGCTGTGCTGCTAACCTGCCGACTTCAGCCAGAGGCCAGCACCCGGGCCTAATTCAGGCCTGGAGATTATGGACACAGACCTAAAAAGCATGGGTCAGCCCCTGAAAAGTGGCTGCACTTGTAGGAACCAACCAAGCTGGAGTTTCAGGTAAATGGGAGGGTTCTCGTCAAGGCTGCAAAAGAAAATGTGGGAAAGAGTCCCACCCTCCATGACCGAGAAACCCAAGGAGCTCTCCAGCTTGACCCCATTGGATGAAGCCTCTTTTAAACAGGGTGTCCTCATGTTGAGGCAAGAGCTGAGGAGTTCCAGAATGTTCCAGCAGGCCCACCAACAGGCCCAGGGCATAGACTCCGCACTAATTTGTAAAGAATTTTCGTCATATTTGTTGCTGAAAATCTCAGTGCATTTGTGTTAGTCTTCAGATGCTTCCCAAGTTCGGAGATTTGCTTCTAGGGTCTGCATGTGTGGCTGGGAACATTTAAATGACAGCTTTGAAAGAAGGCCCCAGCCCTTTTCTGGCCAGGGAGGAAAAGGCCAGAGCTTTGGAAACTAACTTAGCTGGGCTGGAATGTCATTTCTGAGCTGTGTGACCTTGGGAAAGTTTCTTAACCACTCTGGGCTCTAGTTTCCTGATTTTAAAAAGGAGGGGAAGGTAATCAAAGATATCCACCAAGGTTGTTCTAAAGATTTTTTAAAAGTATGAAAGTGCCTATTTCAATGATCAGCATGCAAAAAGCATAACCTGTGCTTAATAAATATTAATAACATAAATAAATATACCCTCTGATTTGAGGTTTAAGGGTTACCACTGGTGGCTTTTGATATCACCATCTCTACAGAAAACACCATGTGAAATATCTTTTGTTTCTACTAACTGCTCACTATGATTTAGAGCTGGAGTCAGCAAGTTAGAGCCCTCAGGCCACATGGTCCACTACTTGTTTTTATAAATAAAGTTTTATTTATAAAACTTTGCATAGCCATGCTCATTCATTTATACATTTTCTATGGCTGCTTTCATGCTATATGGGCAAAGTTGAGTTGTTATAATAGAGACCAAGTGACTTCCAGAGCTGAAAATATTCACTATATGGTCCCTTACAGAAGTTTGCACCCCAGATTTAGAGGTTAGATTTTCATCTCTCAGCCAAAAACTCATTCTAATCTCATGTCCTGCTTCCATCCAACCTTTATTGACCACCTATCATGTGCTTAAGCACTGGCAATACATAATCAATAATATAAGGCCTGTACCCTTTTGGAGGTCACAGCTGGGGGTGTGGGTGGGAATTTGTTTGTTTTATTTAACTTAACACATCTGTAACACTTATAATATGCCAGGCACTTTTCTAAGCATTTTGCAAATGTTTAATCCTTGTAACAACCCTATGAGGCTAGTGCTATTCTATTCCACATTTTCAGATGTGGCAAATGAGGTTCAGAGAGGTGGAGTCACTTCCTTAAAGCCACACAGCAAGTAGCAGGACTAGACTATAAATCCAGTCAAGCTGGCTCCTGAGCCACAAAGCTGTGTGGATGCTTATTCAGAATCCCTTGATCTAAGATGCTGATTGGAGGAACTGCATGTAAATATTGCCCAGAGAGTCCCCAGAGCACAGGAGGGGAAAGACAAGACTGACTTTCCCTCTAAGGCCATTTTATCTGAGCCCCGCCTTGTCAATGCACTCTCCCAGACTCTGCACCAGGAACGTTTATAATCCCCCACACACCAGGAGGGGCTGTGGCACTTGCCCAAGGCCACCCAGCTCCAATGGGATGGGCTAACATTTGAAGGTGGCTCCTTTTGCCACCAAATCTGTCCTTCATACCACATTTGAGGTCTCCAGAACAATTTAAAACAGGCAAGAAGGGCTTGCTTGGATGGCCAAAGACCACATTTGCTTTGGAAGTGGCATTTTGGGGCAGATGGCTGATTATTTTTTACCTGCACTGTCACCTATCTGATTTGGCCCTGGGCTCATTAGGGGGTTATAAGACCTGCCTCTCCCCCAGAGGGGCTGTGACAAGTTGAAAATGTTGGAAGGTAAGAAATTATTTCATTTTCTTTTATCCCAATTTGGCCTCCTTTATGCTGGTTCTAGTGGCCAGGATTTAGAGACCAGAGTGTGTGTGCTACACTTTACTTCAGGATTTTACAGATGTCATTCTGAACCCATCTCAGACTTGACACAAACAATCTCAACAGATATCGAGTGACTTCTACCTGCAAAGCTCTGTGCTGAATGATCCAAAGATTCAAGGATCAATAAGAAAGGGGCCTCAGCTTCACGGAGTTTAATACCTGAAGGGAGGGCAAAGCTTAATGATCACACTTTATTCATTCATTCATTCATTCATTCATTCATTCATTCATTCATTCTACTATGTGCCAGGCACTTCCAAACTCATGCTTTTGAAAGGACAGGATTTAAGAGCTTGGACTCTGGACTCAGATAGATCTGGGTTCCAAGGTTGGTTCTGCCCTGTTGGCTTCATTATTTTCCTTTCTGTGCCTCAGTTGTTTCCCCTGTGAAATGGGTGCTGGGGAGGATCCCATGAGCTCATATCCTAAGCCCCTTGGCCCAGGCCTGGGCCCATGGTGGTTGTGGATAAATGGGGACTGGTCTCTGTGTAGCCCTCGATGCTGTGTCAATCACTTGTCTGCTTGAGCACTACAGCACACAGGACGTGGAACCAGAGGATGTTCTGGGCAGAAAACTAAAAAGAAAATGGGGTTCACTTGCTCTAAAGGGACTTGCAGGTCTCCAAGCCAGAGATGTCGACAGGTCATCAACACAGATGTTCAAGTTCCCACTGGCACCTTCTATGCACTGGACACTTTTCTAAGCATGGACCTCATGGTGAACAAGAAAGGCAATTTAAAAAAATCCTGCCCTCAATTTAGAAGGAAACACATAATTGTAAATAATGAACAGAGTGATGTGGTCCACAGTGACTGCAGGGGGGGGGGGGGGGGCTCTGCATGAGGAGCTGTCATCTGTGCCGAGACTGGAATCAAGACAGAGGGAGCCATGGCAAGGGTGTTCCAGACAGAGGGAACAGTAAAGCAGAGGCCCTAAGGTGAAAATGCAGGGAACAGAAGGAAGGTCAGTGAGACCTGAACAAAGTGAGAGTAATAATGGTGGAAGTGTGGGCAGACCCAGGTGAAGCAGTTAAGAGATCCCGGAGAGACAGTGCACAGACACTATTAAGAGAAGCTTGGTGTGTTGAAAAAAAGACAGGAATCAGCGGTGGGCAAGATGGTGATTCTGGGGGGCGGGTAGGGGGGATGTTGGTTCACAAGCTGCTTGGGATCCAAAGACTAATGTGGAGAATCTGAGAGATCATAAGTAATGGGGGGCACCATCTCTGGGGGGCCCTCTGCAGGCCTTCCATGGCTGGCTACAGCCAAAGCTGCTCATTCAAAGGACAGAAGGAGGGTCTTTCTGCACTAAAAACCAGCCCGTTGCACTGAAAAAGAAGTTCCCTGGGACCAGACCTATTTTTTTTTTTTTTTAAATATCATCTAGGCTAGAATTGTCCAACTGCCTCCCTTGAAAAAGGAAGGAAAAAAAAACTGCTCTAATTCCCAAGCAGGTCTCCTTTAAAGGTCAGATTTCAGTTTAACTGCGATGTCTAAACAACTTGCTAGTCTCCCTCTCTCCCCTTTTTAACCGTGTAAACTGAGGAGGCCAGCTGTTTAACAGTTCACCCTCCCAGGAACCTTGGCACACTGTTGTCCAGGCTTCCTGTGTATCTGAACTGCTCTAAATGCTGGCCCCATAACAGTGCATTGAATCTCATCTTTGTAAGAACCCAACAGGCAGGTGCTACTGTTACTTCCACTTTACAGACAAGGAAACTGAGGCACAGAGTAGAGAAAAATGCCCTCCTTCCCCGCCCCCCCCCCCACGAGTCAGCAAGGAGTAGAGCTGGGACTTGAACAGGCTGACTGCCTGGCCCCCAGGCCAGAAATTCAACCACACCCCAGACCAAAGCCACCTGGGCCCCGCACTGGACCTCAGGACCCACCTGAAACCCTTCTGTCCTCAGAACACTGACGCCCCCCAGCTCGTGTTCATCAAGTCCCTTGTGCATGAAAAAAGAAATCGCCATATATGTAATGATTGAGTATTATAGGAGGAAAATCGAATTCTTACTTTGGGTCTGACACTGTCCACCGGGGCAGGAAGGAGGGCAGGAGATGGGAACCCAGGAGGGTGAGGCGGCTGCTTCCCGCCTCCGCTCGGGAGCCACAGCGCCACCTGGTGGCTAGTTGTGGCAGCCGCAGGCAAGGGGGAGAAGGGTCCCCTGGCCTCGGCTGCTGCCAAAGCCGGGCACTGTTCTAGCACAGGGGTCCCCATGCTTCGTCTGTAAAGGCCTGAGAGTAAACATGCTCGGCTTTGCAGGCCAGTCTCTTTCACACACGCAACTCTGCCCCTGTAGCACAAATGTAGCCACAGACGATATTATTTATATGCACACAAACTGACCAGGCTGCATTCCAAATGAAACATCATGGACACTGAATTTTTAATTTCATAGAATTTTCACATATCAAGAAATATTATTCTTCATTTGATTTTTTCCCCCCAACCACTTAAGCATGTAAAAACATTTCTGAGCCCGTGGGCCATACCAAAGCAGGTGTCTGGCTGGATTTGGCACCCTGACTGTGGCCCCTGTTCTAGAAGCTGGGATCCTAGCAAAGAACAAACCAGACAAAAATTCCCACCTTTGTGGAGCTAGTGGAGAGACTACAGTCAACAAGATAAAATCCAAATATATTATACATATGAGCTGGTCATCTGTGCTAATGGGAAAAGTAAAGTAGGGCAGGGAGAATAGATATGCATAGGGGCTGCATTTAAGTAGGGTGGTGAGGCCCTGGCCGGGTGGTTCATTTGGTTGGAGCGTCATCCCATACACCAAAAAATAAGGTTGTGAGTTTGATTCCAGGTCAGGGCACATACCTGATCCCTGGTTGAGGTGTGTACAGGAGGCAACCGATCAATGTTTCTCTCACATCAGTGTTTCTCTCGCGCGCTCTCTCTCCCTCTTTCTCTGAAGTCAATAAAAACATATCCTTGCCCAGCAGGTATGACTCAGTGGTTGAGTGTCGACCCATGAACCAGGAGGTCATGGTTCGATTCCTGGTCAGGGCACATGTCAAGGTTGTGGGCTAGATCCCCAGTAGGAGGCATGCAGGAGGCAGCAGATCAATGATTCTTCAATGATCCTCTCACATCATTGATGTTTCTGTCTCCCTCCCTCTCCCTTCTTCTCTCTGAAATCAATAAAAGCATATTTATAAAAAACATAGGGTGGCGAGGAAAGGCATGTTGAGGAGGTGACCTTTAAGTAAAGGTTGGAAGGAGGGGAGGAAGGAGCCATGTGGATATGTGGGGGGAAAGCATTCCCACCAGAGAGAATAGCCAGTGCAAAGGTCCTGAAGCAGAACCACCCTGATGTGTTTGATGAACAGTGGGGACGGATGCGCATGTGGCTGTAGCAGAGTGAGCTAGGGAGACAGCAGGAACAGGTGAAAGCAGGGAGGGGACAGTTAGATCACACAGGGCCTTGAGGGCCTTGGGGAGAACTTTGGTTTTTCCCTAGACCCATTTCAATAATTATTGAAATCACATACAGGTTAATCATCCCTCTTTGGGGTTTGGTGGCAATAGTCATTTTACCAACGGTCCCATATAATTCTAAATAATCCTAATTTTCCCCCTGAAAACTATGGAACTGTCCTATGGGGCATTGAAGATGGAGGGAGTGAGAGGGAAGGAGCAGAGAATAAATGGGAAAATTGATTCACTAGAAGAATCCATTTTGTCTTCTTCCTCATCTTGCATGTCCCCTCCTGTCCGCTTAGGCCTCAGGGACCAGGACAATTCAGGCCACCAACCCCAGCTCCAGCTGGTGACCTGAAGGATGGCTGGGCCTGAGCCCCCACATCACATAAATGGTCTGTTCTGCCTAGAAGTCAAGGTCGCGCCATCCCCATCTTGGCTTGGTCCCCAAATGCCTCAGTAACACTGGGAGCCTGTTTGCCTCTCTGCATAAAAAGCAAAAGAATAGCCCAGCCGAGTGGCTCAGCGTTTGGGCTTCGGCCTAGGACCCAGGTGATCGAGGTTCGATTCCTGGTCAGGGCACATGCCCGGGTTGCTGGCTCGATCCCCAGTCAGGGGCGTGCAGGAGGCAGCCGATCAATGACTCTCTCATCATTGGTGTTTCTCTCCCCCTCTCCCTTCTTCTCTCTGAAATCAATAAAGATAAATTAAAAAAAAAAAAAAGCAAAAGGATAGTAATAACAAGAGCAACACTACCTGCTCTAGCTGCTTCGCAAGACTGCCCTGTGCCATGTGGAACACAGAAACACTTTGGAGAAGGGTGACATGCGGCACAACCTACTTATCACAACGGTGATGTGGGTTAAATGAGTTTATATATAAAGGACTTGGGCCCTGGCTGGTTTGGCTCAGTGGTTAGAGGGTCAGCCCAAGGACTGAAGGGTCCCGGGTTCGATTCTGGTCAAGGGCACGCACCTCAGTTGCAGGCTCGATCCCTGGCCCCGGTTGGGGTGCATGTGGGAGGCAACCAACTGATGTGTCTCTCTCCTTCTCCCTCTCTCTCTCCCTGTCTCTGAAAAGCAATGGAAAAAATATCCTCGGGCGAGGGTTAGAATGAATAGATGCATAAAGAAATTGTAGATAGCAGATGCTCTATCAATACTGGTTATTAGTATTCTCATCACAGCTTAATAAGTATTATTCATGGCATCCACTGCAGTTCGCTTAGCTCCCCTCTCCCTGCCCATCAGTCGCCCACCCAGGCCCTCCACTCGGTGATGAGGAGGGTGGTGGCTTAGGACGTGGCTGCTCAGGCCGGGTCCATGGACAGCAGCGTTG
The DNA here is from genome assembly GCF_964146895.1 of Miniopterus schreibersii. Taxonomy (NCBI): domain Eukaryota; kingdom Metazoa; phylum Chordata; class Mammalia; order Chiroptera; family Miniopteridae; genus Miniopterus; species Miniopterus schreibersii. The sequence goes on along the minus strand of NC_138105.1, from coordinate 71,257,216 downwards.
AGCTCACCTGGGAGCCTATTGGAAAAAAATTCAGAGTCCCAGGCCCCAGCCCAGATCTGCCGAATGGGAATCTGCATTTAACAAGATCCCACAGGGGTTCCAAATGAAATAAAGCATGAGAAGAGCTAACCTGGAAATTTCCCCCTGGGGAGGCCCCCCCAGTTCTCCCAGACCCTTGAGCAGCCCCCTCTGAGCACTCCTCCTGCTTGTCATCATTTGTTTTGTGTTGGTTTTTCCTGCTGGGTGGAGATATTCTAGAAAGAGTGGACTGTTCAGTCACTAATCATCAGAGAGATACAAATGAAAACAATGAGGTCTCACTTCACACCTGCCGGAATGGCACCATCAACAAACCAACAAACAACATGCGCTGGCGAGGGTGGAGAAAGGGGGCCCTGGTCCACTGCTGGTGGGAACGCAGACTGTGCAGCCACTGTGGGAAACAGTGTGGACTTGCCTCAAAGGATTAAAAATGGAGCTGCCTTATGACCCAGCGATTCCACTTCTAGGGAGGGATACATCTTAAGAAACCCAAAACACCAACCAGAAAGAATATATGCACCCCTGTGTTCATAGCAGCGTTATTTATAATAGCTAAGATCTGGAAGCAGCCCAAGTGCCCATCAGTAGATAAGTGGATAAAAAAGCTGTGGGGCATTTACACCAAGGAATACTATGCAGTTGTAAAAAAGGATCTGGCAAAATCTTGATGATTATTAAATTTGGGTCCTGGCCATTGTAGCTTAGTTGGTTGGAACATTGTCCCATACACCAAAAGGTGTCAGGTTCATTTCCTGTTCAGGGCACACAGCCAGGTTGAGGGTTCAATACCAGGTCAGGGAGTGTGCAAAAGGCAACTGATCAGTGTTTCTCACATTTATGTTTCTCTCTCTCTCCTCTTCCCTTTCTCCCTCCCTCCCTCCCTCCCTCCTTCCCTCCTTCCCTCTCTCTAAGGTCAATAAAAAAGAAAATATTGGGAAGATGGCAGAGTTATGAAAGGGCAACAAGATCATAAAGTTCTGGCACACAGTAGGTGCCCAATGAGCATTAGCTGTCATTATTACTATAAATTATACTTAATCATTTTCCTTGGGCAATAGGTTTTTTAATATATATATATATTTTTTTTTAATTTTTAAAAAAATATGTTTTTACTGATTTCAGAGAGAAGAAGGGAGAGGGAGGGAGAGATAGAAACATCAATAATGAGAGAGTCATTGATTGGCTGCCTCCTGCACGCCCTCCACTGGGGATCGAACTCACAACCCCGAGCATATGCCCTGACTGGAAATCAAACCGTGACCCCCTGGTTCATAGATCAACACTCAACCACTGAGCCACGACGGCTGGGCTAGTTTTTTTTTTAATTCTTTAATTCACTGACCATTTTTCCTCCCCTAAAAATCTCTTCTTAGTGAGTCTGTGGAAATAACTCATTCTAGCCTCTTAGAGAAGTCTCATTGTTTCTAAGAGACCTAATCAAATTTGTTTTTTAATATGTTTTTATTTATTTGAGAGAGAAAGAAAGGGAGAGGGAGAGAGAGAAACATCCATTGGCTGCCTCCTGCACGATCCCCAGTAAGGATCAAGTTCACCCCCTAGGCACGTGCCCTCATCGGGAAATGAACTGGTGGCCTTTTGGTGCACAGCACGACACTCGGCCAACTAGCCACACCAGCCAGGGCCACATTTCTTTTTAAAAATAAAATGAAAGGAAACAGAGGAGAATAGAAATAAGCGGAGACTAAAGAGGGGAGAAAGAAGGTGAGTCCAGGAGAGGGGATAATAAAGAAGTATTTAGTATTGCAGCTCCAGGTATCAGGTGCACTCTAGTTACTTACGGAGTGATGGGTGGATGGATGGAAGGGTGGGTGGGGGGATGGGCGGGGGGATGGATGGATGGACAGATAGAAGGATGGATGGGTGCCTAGATGGATGGATGGAGAGGAAAATCAAAAGGACCACAGTGTCCTTTGTCGCCACCGTTGCCTTTCTACATGATGCCAGGATGTGCCACCAGATGTCAGCCTAACCTCAAGAAACCACCTCAGAGGCCAAACTGGCACCACCTTTCTCACTCAGCCTGAGCTCTTTCTGGCTCATTTTGATAATCCAGTTTTCATTGCACCCTGAATTTGCATAGCCCTCATCACAACCCCAAACCCACTGGCATTAATACCCAACCCCCAGTCCCAGCAGATGGGAAGTAGGGAAAGCCTGACCGAGAGCCGTGTGTGGTGCCTGACGTTGCTAACATCCCAGGTCAGACTGGAGCACAGAGAGGGTGGGAGGGGGAGTTTCGGGGTTCCTGGGAGCGATCAGCGTGCATGTCAGCTCAGCACCAATCGCCTGGAAATTAGCATTCACACCCACCCTCCTGATCTCCGCCGGAGCCTTTGCAGAAGACACTCTTGAGAAAGAGTAAAAGAATGCGGTGCCGGCTCTCCCTCCTCTGTAACCAGAACAGAACTTGCACACAAACTGCCTTCAGTCCTCCAACAGCCCAGAAAGAGCGAATTCCTGGGAGGGCCTGGGAGCCCAGGGGGGCCACTGGCCCAAGAGAATGAGAGCAGAGACAGCTTGAAGCCACCCCTTGTCCCCACAGCAACTCCCTGGAGAAGACCTCCTTTCGGGACAAAGAGAAAGGGGGGCCAGGACCAAAGTCTCCAGAGTCACCCCGTTCTCACAGCTCCTTCTCTACCTTAATTACAAACCTGTCTTCTGCCCTAAAACCCACAGGTTGAGAAGAGCAATTCCTGCTCCCTGCCCCCCTCCCCCCAAAGTGGCATTTCTCAGCAGGGTTCAGGAATACCCTCCCAGTGGAATTATCTGCCAACCCCTCCCAGGTCCCCCAGCAGGATCCCCTCTGAGGATGCCTTGCCTCACCTACAATTAACCCCTTAGTTGCTATACCATGAGATGCCCCAGGGGTTCCCAAAGGGGCTTAAGGCAGCTAATATTGATCAACAGACAGGGAAGGAATTTGAGGTGTCAGCAGCCAGCATAGCTTATGAGTGTGTTCCAGCAGCAACACCCCCTCCACCCCTGCCACCAAAGTTTGCCAGAAATGGGCTTTGCCTGACCCCAAGAGACCCCATGCAGGGCCCCTACCCTGGGTCCCTGCCTAGGGCTGGGGCTGGCATCCACCCCGTGCATACTCACTCCCATTCCTTCCTCCTGGCCTGGGGGGTGCTGTGGATTTTGTGTGCCTGGTGGGCCAAGATGACATCCCGGTGGTCCACCAGGCCGCCCCGCCGCTTCAGAGGGGCCCCCTCGCAGCTGCTGCTCATCCGGTGGGACCTCGTGACCTGCGAGGTGCTGGGTGGGCCCAAGGAGGTGGGACCTGGGGGCCCTGAGCCACCGTCCTGCAGGGCATCATAATAACCACGGGAGGAGAACATAGGGTCTGGGACCCAGGAGGACTTCGACATCCATGGGCCTCGCTCAGAAATCTCGGGGTCTTCTGCTTCCAGCACAGGGTGAAACTAGAGAAGAGAGAGAGAGAAGGAGAGTGAAGGGGTGCAGAGCGAGCGAGCACAGGGACAGGAGAGGAGGCAGATCAAAGCTCAGCACAGGCGACCAGACAGCCTCTTTCACAGGAAGTCAAAATACACCCCAGGCCAGCCCAACGGGATTTAGTATTTCCTTGGCAACTCAGGGCAGGAAAGCCAGTTCTTAGAAGCTGCCTGGCAACAGATGCGGATGATGGAGTGAAAGACCATGAGCTGTGTCCCCGGACACACTCTCCACCTCGGAGGAGTGGGCCGTAGAGGGCGGGATGCTGGATTTCTCAGCATCTCAGTGTTCCTCTCTGCAAAATGGGTTGTCAGGAGCCTGCTTGATGAGGATCCTCTGGTCCCTGGGTCCTGTGAGCTCTGGAAAGTCACTTAGAAAACTGAAAGGGCGAGTTCAAGGGTCAGCTTTAAAATCCATGTGGGTGAAGCCATCTGTCAAGTGAGTCTGCTCTTGCCCCCTCAGCAGGCTTTTCGAAGAGAAAAGGACAAATTCCCACCACTCACAAATGTTCCAGGTGGATACTCAACACCAGAGGAACTTCGAGCCCTGAGATCTTTGTGCCCATTCCACTCACTTATTCACCCAAGAAATGCTGAGGAGGCCATTATGTGCCAGTCCTGTGTTGGGCACTGAAGACACAGCTGTGCATGAGACAGACATATATCCCCCACATCATGGGATGGACATTCAGGGGTGGGGATGGGCAATGAACAAAATAGGTATATTATGTAGAGATTAGGAATTGAGAAGTGCTGTGGAGAGAAATTAAACAGGAAAGGTGTGTCTATTTGCTGGGGCTGCAGTAACAAAGTGCCACAGGCCGGGTAGTTTAAACAACACACATTTATTTCTTCATAGTTCTGGAGGTTCCCAGTCTGAGATGAAGGTGTCAGCAGGGATGGCCTCTTCTGAGGCCTTGCTCCTTGACTTGTAGATGACCTTCTCCCTGTGTCTTCATATCATCTTCCCTGTGTGTGTCTGTGTCTTAGTCTCCTCTTATTAGAAGGACACCAGTCATATTGGATTAGGACCTCATTTTACCTTAATTACTTCTCTAAAGATATGTCTCTAAATACAGTAGCAATTCTGGGGTGCTGGGGGGGGGTTAGAACTTCAACATATGAATTTTGGAGGGGACACAACCCAGCCCGGAACTGATAGAAAGTGTTGGATGGGCTGGTTACTGTATTAACTAGGGGGTCAGAGACAGTGTTGCTGAGGAAATGACATCTAAGCAGATGCAGTAGCCCTGTGGATATCTAAGGGAAGAGTGTTCCAAGCAGCAGGAACAGCATGTGCAAAGGTCCTGAGGCAGGGACATGTGTAACTAACTCAAGGAACAAGGAGGAGCCTGGGATGTCCATGATTGATCAAGGAAGAGAGTAGAGGAGATGAGGGTGATCATGCAGGACCTGTGGACCATGGGGAGGACTTTCTTGGTTCTGCTTAGAGTGAGACAGTCCACGGCTTTCGAAATGCACACCTTACCCAGCAGCATATTTTTAATTCCAAACTGATTTTTCCCGCTAGCATCAATCCCTACCATTAGCCACTCCTTGTCTGTCCAAGAAAAGCAAACCCACTGAAAGGCCAGCATGAATAAAGCAGAAGCAGGAGATTCAACCTCAGGTACAAATATTGCATAAGTCACCTCAACACCCACGAGTGTAAGGAGATGGGTGCAGAGAATGAGGCCACCCCCAGGTTGCAAAAAATGGGTGTGAAAGTAGAGGCTTAGCAACCTCCTGTTTCTTCTCTCCCTGCTTGAAGCATCCACAGATTAATAGCTCTCCCAGCCTCTCTGAGGCAGATAACTTGATATAAGTTTCTTTCTAAATCTTGTAACTAATGGAGCTTACTAGATCTATTTTTTCTGATACCTCAAAGCTTCAACTTACTCCCATGAAACCTTACTTGTAATTGCCTACAATCATGCATTTATAGTCTTTTGTGCTTTTCCAAATACATTCCCCTCATATTGAAAAAATCTGTTATTCCTTTTATAAGCACTTACACATAGAAGGCATTTTGTTTCCCATTTTATAGCAATAAAACTGAGGACAGAAGATAGATTCAAGGTTCCATTTCTACCTCCAGGAGTCATCCCTCCCCCACCAAAAAATATTCTTACTGCATCAATATTACAGAAATAGTCCAGCTGTCAGGTTGGGTGTGCTGTGTAGCATCTAAAACCCCAGAGACTAGGCACAGTAGAAACGCCTTGATGGAAAAAGATTCAGGCACCTACAGAAAGGGTATTTCTACTTGGGAAGGTGGGAAGAGGTGAAGGAAAGACAAAAGCTAAGACACCCCCCCCCAGATGACATCTGAGACATCCGCATGCTCCTCCTGAGACAGGATGCTCCACTTCCCGCCTTTCCGTACAGCACACGGCTCCCAGCCTCTCATCTTATTATGGGCCCCTCTGTTTGCCCTGATGGCCAAACCATAAGTTGAGTCGTCACAGTTCCTCACTTCCCTTCACTCCCTGAGTCAAATCCATCAGCAGGTCCCATCCACGCGCCTCCAAAACACATCCCAGATCCCATCACCTCCCACCACTGCACGCCCCCCCATCCCTCACCTGGACTCAAGCAGTCACTTCTCCCGGATCCGTCCGTTTCCCCCTCCCCACTGCCACCTGCATTCTGCTGTGCAGTCAGCGGGGTCTTTCTGAAACCTCATTCAGCACTTCTACTGTTATGCTAATAAAAGCCACACGCTACAGGGCTGTCTCATCTCTCTGACCTCATCCCTTCCCTTGCCCACTTGGCCCCCTAAGCTCTGGACTCAGTGGCCTCCTCACCCTTCCTGGTCCCTGCTGAGCTTATTTAAATTTTGTACCTGCTGTTCCTCTTCCTAGAATGCTGTTCCCCTCACCACCAATGGGCCAGCTCCCTCTCATCTTTCAGGACTATAGTTAAATGCAGGCACCTCCATCACATCCTGCAGTGACGTCTTCCCTGCAGGGCTGGCTCCTCCTGGGAATGGTACTTATGTGTGAGTTTGGATAACATCTAGTTCCACCCATAAGGTGTCAGCAGCACATGAGTGAGGATCTTGTTCAGCCTTGTTTGCCATTGTGTCCCTGACACAAAAACGAATGAATGAACAAATGAGTGAAAGGTCTCAGGAATGGGACTACCCAGGAAATCATCATCAAGCACCTTACAAGCTGCTGCCTGGGTTCCAGGACTTCTCCTGGAGGGAAGGGATGAAGTGTGGTTGGAGGGAAGATGTATTCCTGTGCCAGGACTGACCTCAGCACACAACCAACTAGCTGTGTGGTCCCCAGCAAATTACTTAATCCTCTGAGCCTTCTTTACAAGTTGGATGACACCATCCTGGTGGGTCGGTAAGCTTACCAGTGACAAGGCAGCACCCCGAGCACAGCACGGGGCCATGGAAAGTGTCTGGTCAACACTGGCTCTTGTGTTGACACTGCAGCTGGTGGGTGGAGTCTGGCGTCCGTGGGGAGAGGGGACAGCTGCTCTAACAACACCATCTAGTGCACTCTGCAGAGCCCCTGCCAGCAGTTCCACTGGAGCCCCAGCTGTCCTGTGTGTACACACAAGAAACAAACCTGGCCAACAGGTGCTTCCCAGCCAGGTGTCCCTTCCTGGCACCTGCCGGGCCCCGTGACCAGGCCCCGTTCCCCCGCTCAGCTGCAGCACAGAGGACATGGCAAAGCACATGGGGTTGGCCTCCGCCAGAAGCAGCCAGGTTCCACGAACAGACGGTTCCGAGAGAAGACAATGGGGGGAAGCAAACAGAAGAAAATAAATAGCATGAAGCCTGAGGCCACAGAAAGCCTTGTCGTTAATGCAGTAAGAACAGAACTTTCCAGAAACACCAGGTACTGCTTGTATCCACCACTTTCCCAAATTCAAACTGAAGCCACATCTGAGATGGGGACTGACCCCCAGCTCCGTGCCTGGACCAGCCTGAGTTGCCATGGCAACCAGATAGTGCCTGCAGGTGCTTCTGATTAATACAGGCTGGTCCAGGAGCTACCGGAGCAGAGCAGGGAGGGAGGGACCTCGCAGGGAAATTTGGGGGCCTTCTACGACCCACCTCATGTGGACAGGGCACCAGGCTTCCCTACCCACAGGTGAAACAAATACTAATAACAGGCAAAAAGTGGCTTTATCTATGGTAAAAATTAGTAAAAAGTTATGGCACTTGGCAAAAAAAGGTAGAGGCAAATATTCTCTAAAACTTTGCAGGCTCAATATACACATTAGAAAGACACCCCCAGGGGGACAATGGGGACTCACAAATGTCCACGAGGTTCTTCACCCAGGAAATGAAAATAAGGCCCGACAGGGGCTGGCTTGTAACCCTATAAGCCTTCAATTTATTCACTGGTGTGAGAAGATGTCTTTTTCTCCCTGTCTTGAGAGGAAAATTTAACAACTAAAAATGGCCAGGTAGTTTCATTCCTGAGTTCATGTAGCCACCAAAAAAGCATGTTCATAAAGCTCTATTTATAGTAGCTCAAAACAAGAAACAACCCAAAGACCCATCAACAAGAAAATAGAAAAATAAATCGTGGTACATTCACGTAATGGAATACTGCACAGCAACGAAAAAGAATGTGCTACAGGCAACAACGTGGATGGAGCGCAGGGACAGGCACAGAACCAGGACCCGCTGTGCCATTCCACTGATATGAAGTTCACAAACAGACAAAACAACCCCACTGCGAAGAGAGTCAGAATACTGTTGGCCTTGGGGGCAAGGGGTTGCTGACTGGGATGAAACACAAGGGAGCCAGCTTGTGAGATCACCAGATAAAATACAGGACACCCAGTACATGAGAGACATTTATACTAAAAAGCTATTCATTGTCTACCTGAAATTCAAATTTAAGTGGATGTTCTATATTTATTTTTATTTGCTTAACCTGGCAAGCCACCAGGGATATGGGCCCCTGGCACCTTAAATATTTCTTGCATGAATGAATGGCTCTTAACCCAGTCATGGACACAGTGTATATATATACACGTGTAAAAATTCATTTAAGCATTTTTCTGCATGTTTGTTACATCACAGCAAATGTTTTTAAAGCTAAAATAATCATACTAAATTCATTTAAAGGTATTACATATGCCCTTCTTCCCTACAACCAAGTTTTGAACTGGGAAGAAAAGGAAACACAGGCCAGGTCTCCTCACCTAAACACAAGTCCCAGAGGAAGTAAGAAATCTACTCCCTCATGTTAAAGGTGAGACTGAGGTTCAGAGAGGTGCAGTGGCTCACCCAAGGTCCCGCAGCCAGGTCAAGGATCTGGACCCAGGATTTAGGGGAGTCCCAAGTCCTCTCTGTGAGGTCCAACCTAGAGTCTGACAATGAGCATTTTTCTTGTCAGACCCACTTCTTCCAAAACATAGACAATCTGTGATAGGCAGGATTTTGTCCCCCAAGATCTTGGCACCTGAATGTGTTACATTACATGGTAAAAGGGACTGTGCTACTGAAATTAGGTTACATATTTTAAGATAGGGAGGTTATCCTGGATTATCCCAGCCAGTTTTGACCTGAAACACCTTTCCAGGGCTATCAGGTGAGTTAGAAACACATTTCCGTTGTGATTAACCTTTCATCCAATTGGGGGCCTATTTGTTACAGCAGCCGTCCTATCTTAGCTCAAGTTGCCATAATAAAATACCATAGACTGAGTGACTTACACAACAAACATTTATTTCTTCAGAGTTCCAGAAGCTGGAAATCTGAGACCACAGTGCCAGCATGGTCAGTTCCTAGTGAGGTCTCGTTTCCTGGTTTGCAGACAGCTGCCTTCTTACTATGTCCTCACGTGGAGGAAAAAGAGAAAGAGGAAGTTCTTTGGTGTTTCTTCTTACAAAGGCACTAATCCAATCATGAGCATCCCACACTCTTCTAACCCGGATGACCTCCCATCTCCAAATACCATTGCATTGGGGGTTAGGGCTTCACCATATGAATTTAAGGGGACATGATTCAGTCCATAGCAATTCCCTAACTAATACACTACTTGATGGAAGCAACACTGTTTTCATTTAATGAATGCTTTCCTTGTATTTTGAAAGCTTATCACTTAAGGGGAATATGCAGAGGGGTGAAGTCCTGTTGAGAACGCCAAAGTGTTCATTAAAAAGACAGCTAAAAGGCAGCATCACCTCATGAAATCATTTCCTCTCCAGTTTTCTCTCTTGTTCTCTCTCCAGCCTTTATTTTCTTTCTTCTACTTGTTTGAGCTTCTCATGGGCAGTTTTACTCCTTCCTGTCTTGCTCTATGTGCTAAGATCTCAGTCAATGAAGCATCTTAATCTAGCCCTGGACAAAACAAGGGTTGCTAAGACTCCTGGAAATGGTTTCCTCTACTGAGTTCTAGGCTGAAGAGTGTGAAATTCAGTAGAGCGTGAATTCTAACAGCTGGGATGAAGGTAACTTAAATGTCATTTTTAACCAGCCTTCAAATGTATTTGTCATCTTCCGGAGGATGTTTTATTTGGCTGATAGCAAAAGTGAGTTCTGGGCCCTGAACAAACAATCTCCAGAGCAGGTAACCGGGCCTGGGGTGAGTGTTAAGGCTCCACCTACAAGTAAAAGCTTATAACAGGGAGCAATAAAAGCAAAAATCAATAAGTAGGACATCAAACTAAAAGGCTTCAGTACAGCAAAGAAAACCATCAGGAAAATTAAAAGGCAGCCTGGAGAGTGGGAGAGAATACTTGCAAATCATACATCGGACAAGGGGATAGCATCCAAAATAGCTAAGAACCCATATAACTTGCCCTGGCCAGTGTGGCTCAGTAGTTGGGGCATTGGCTCATGCACCAAAGGGTCACGGTTTTGATTCCCGGACAAGGGCATGTGCCTGGGTTGCAGGTTCAGTTCCAGCCCCAGTCAGGGATGAGAGGCAACCAATGGATGTGTCTCTTTCACATCGATGTTTCTCTGTCTCCTCCTCCCTCCATCCCTCTCTTCCACTCTCTCTAAAAAATCAATGGAAAAGATATCCTTGGTGACAATTAACAAAATAAATAAATAGAACTCATATAAGTCAATAGCAAAAAAAAAAAAATTTTCAATTAATGGGCAGGGGACATTTTTCCAAAGAAGACATCCAAATGGTCAACAGGTATTCAATATCACTAATCATCAGGGGAAAGCAAACACAAACCACAATGACATACTACCTCACACTTGTTACCATGGGTATCATCAAGAAGATAAGAGATTATAAGATGTGGAGAAAACGGCCCTGTGCACTGTTGGCGGGGTATAAATTGATAATAGGGAAACAACCCAAGTGTCCACTGATGGACGACTGGATAAACAAATGAGTATATCCACATAATAGAATGTTATTTGGCCTTAAAAAGGAAGGAAATTCTGACACCTGCTACAACATGGATGAACCATCAGGACATTACGCTGAATGAAATAAGTCAGACACAAAAGGACAGATCCTGTATGATTCCTCTTATATGAGGTCCTCAGAGAAGTCAGGCCAATAGAGACGGGAAGTGGAATTGTGGGAGCCAGGGTATGGGGGGGGTGGTGTCAGTGTTAAACAGGGGCAGAGTTTCTGTTTGGGAAGATCAACAAGTTCTGGAGATGGATGGTGGCGATGGTGGCACCGTAATGTGAATGTACTTACTACCACTGAAAAACGGTTAAAATGGTAAGCTTTTTAAGCATAAAAAAACAACAACTGAACAGGTGCTATAGAAACACCCTCCCGCCCTCTTGAAGGTTCCTAAATGCTCACAGAAGCCCAGCATCTCCGCCTTCTTGCCCCACAGCATCAGGCACCCACGCGCCGAGGGCACCTGTGCGCTGGCTCAGGCCACACCCTGAAGCCACCGTGTCTCAGGCAGTGGGGACTTAGCCCACACCCCACCTTTGCATAGAAGCTAAGAGCAAGGTGAAATGAAAAATAAAGTCAAGGCCAGCAAGAACTCTCATCGCTTGGGGCGAAACCCAGAATTGCCCCATGTACATGAGAACAGAGCTAAATAAAATGGCAGGCAGATGGCAGAGGCTGAAGACTAGGCTGAGACCAGCGTGCCAGTGGAGGCCTGAGTATGGCTGCAAAGACCCATCCCCTGGTGAGAGGAAAGCGTGTCACAGCCAGTCTTGCTTTTCCTTTGTTTTCTCCCTTGCTGGCCAGTCACAGCACAGCAACACACATGCTCCCTCCCACCTGAATGAACACACTGGGGTCCCTGGATGGTTTTCACTGGTAGCCCCAGGGGAGACCCCTGGAGTGTGGGTATTGGGCAGGAGCCACAGGAGCCACTGAATCTCAAGCTGAATTCTTTCTCCCAACTTCAGTTCATGGGTTCAATATCCTCCCCATTACTCATTCATTCATTCACCCAGCAATATTTATTGAGCATCTACTTTGTGCCAGGCACTGTTTTAGACACTGTTAGACCAGGACAAAAGTTCCTGCCCTCATAGAGCTGACATTATAGTGGGGGAGACGGACAAGAAACAAGATAAACAGTTAAAATAGTTAGAATGTTGCCCTGGTCAGGTGGCTCAGTTGGTTGGAGTGTCATCCCTTAAACCAAAATGGTTCCTGGTTCGATTCCCAGTCAGGGCTGTATACAGAAGGCACTGATCAATGTTTCTCTTTCACATCTCTCCCCCCCCCCAAAAAAAATCAATAAAAACATATCTCGGGGTGAGGATTTTTTTTAAAAAAAAGTAGAATGTCACACGAAGAAAAGAAAATGGAGGGACGAAGAGGGGAGGGGAAATGGATTGTCATTTAGAGAAAGTGGCCAGAAAAAGCCCTAGTGAGAAACACTGGAGTAAAGACCTAAAGGAGGTGAGAGGAGGCATGAGGGTGTCTGGGGGAAGAGCATTTCAGGCAGACGGAACAGCCTGTGCAAAGGCCCTGGAGCAGGAACATGTTTAGTGTGTTCAAGGAACAGCAAGGAGGCCTGTGAGGCTGGAGTTGAGTGAATGAGAGGACTAGTAGGAGAAGATGATGGCAGGTAAGTGACTAGCACAGATGGTGCAGGGCCTTGTGGGCCTTGGGAGACTTTGGCTTTTACTCTGAATGAGGTCAGAGCCATGGAAGGTTTTGAGCAAAGGAGGGATGTGACCTAACACAGGTGTTCACAGGCACCGTATAGTGGTCAAATTTGTAAGAAATCCAAAATGCAGTGGAATTGATCACCCCAACCATTGTGGGGTTCCCTCTCTCTCCACCCCATACTCTTTCATCAGGGCTGCTGATCTTTCTTACCACTTCCTCTCCCTCTTGCCCTGGTTCAGGGCCTCATTTGCCCCACCCAGAGGGACAGTAACCTTTCCTCCATGTTCATCGCTCCCTGAGTCTCTCTTCCCTCCTATTCATCACTATCAGATTATCCATTGGCCAACCCCAAAGGACTGCCCACTCCCAATCCGGAACACCCCCCCAATTTCCACACCTCTTTACCTCCACCCTGAATGCCCTTCCATCCCCCATCCAGCATAAAAGATGCTTCTGCTATGAAGCATCCAAGAGAATTCTGCCAGTGCCTACACCTATCACCTGCCCAAGTGCCCATGGCTCCCTACCTCCAACACCTGCCACTCCCTGCAAGGGGCTCATTCTGGCAACAGGAGCAAGGGACAGGCCAGAGGTGCTGGGGAGTTAATACCCTTGAAAGATCCCCCAACTAAAAGCTGATAGGAATTAGTGGAGAAATGCCCCCAGCTTTGCAGCCAGACTGCTTGGGCTCAGATCCTAGATCTGCCACCTCCTGCTGTGCGACCTTGGGCAAATCACTTCACCTCTCTGTGCTGCAGTTTCCTCATCTGTAAAATGAGGATGATAAGAGCAAATACTTCACAGAGTTGCTGTGGGGATAAAATAACTTCATTCTATGTAACATGCTCAGAACAGTGTCCCGCACATGGGAAGCCCTAAATTCATGTTTGCTGTTATTATGACTGCGACTACCATGATGACTGCATTCTGTGCTGAATCCTCAAAGCCTAGTACAGTACCTGGCCAGCAGAAAGGACACATAGTACTTGTTAAAAGGTACATCAGTGATTCCCCTTGTTCTAGGTTGGGCAATATTGCAGGCAGACCAACATTCCAAACCCTCAGCACCGTTTAGCATTCTCTTTTCTCTCTCTCTTAAACTTGCTTGATTCCATCAGCGCTGGAAGGAAGGTTAAAGGAAAAAGGAAAGAGCCAGGGGGAAAAATTAAATTGTCCCGGGGGAGAGTGCTCCTCTAACATTGCTCCCTTAAACAAAACCATCACACATCTGCGCTCTAAGATGTCCTCAGCAGGAGAGGGTCAGTAGTTTTGCCCACATGCTGCATCTTTGAATTCCCCCCCCCCCTTAATGCGTATTTTTGACCTCTCAGTATATAGCACTGGTAGGAGTGTCACTGTCCCCCTCCCTCATTCTTCCCCTCAGCCAGTGGGTGGCCCATGCGGTATCAGTGTATTATTATATTAAGGCAACAATTCATTACAATGGTAATTATCAGTGCTGACTGCTTTGCTCATTCAACACTTATTTATCAAGTGCCAGCTGTGTGCCACCAAGAGTCAATTATTGTGCATCTTAGGATCTGAAAACTCTGGAGAAATGGTCTAGAAACTGCCTCCCCTCAGGGCTGAAAGAAATGATAGTGACGGTTTTTGCTGGAGAGATTATTGGATACCAAAAGTGGGAGCCGCTTCAGAAAAAATGAGTAGCCCTGGTGTCCTGTCCTGAAAAATGTTTGGGGACCGAGAATCCCTACACTTTGTTCTCGGTCACTAAGAATTGCCGTGTGAGTTAGGTCTGTGATATGGTTCTGTTACTCATATGTGACCTGCATGACTTAGGGGGAGATGGGTGGGACACGTGGAGGAGGGAAGGAAGGAAACGTGAACTACAGGAGAAATCAGGAGTGAAGGAAGCCAGACAGGGAGGCTGGGGTATGGTGCCGTGGGTATGAAATACGGAGAGCGGGCAAGCCCATGCAGACAGGAGATCAGTGGTTGCCAAGGGGCTCTGGGGGAGGGGGGCAATGTCCCCGACTGCCATGGGGATGGGGTCTTTTTTCAGAGTGAAGGAAATGTTCTGGAACTAAACAGGGTTGATGGTTGTACAACATTGTGAATGTACTAAGTGCTGCTGAACTGTTCACTTTAAAATGGTAAACTTTAATTGGGTGTATTTTACAATTAAAAAAGAAAAGAAATTGGACACATACCCTTGCTCTAGAGGATAATTTAAAAGTAGCCAATATATCAAAATCAAATGTCCTTTCTTTTAAAATTCAATGTAATTGTATCCAGTGACATCTTTAAAACAGTGTATTTTTTCATTTTTTAAAAAAAGAAACAAACAAAAAAAGAATTTAAAAAGTCAATGAATTTAAAAAGAAAAACTTTGCTTATTTAACAAAAAAGTAGCCAAGATTTAGTGAGCACCTACTGTGCACCCAGCACTGTGAATCACAGGGCCAGACCTCCCAGGAATTCTACCACATGGGTGCCACGATTAGCCTGGTTGTCAGCCAGGAACACTGGGGCCCAGTGACACCCCCAGGGCTTCCCGACTCTGACCAGCACAGGGATCACCCAGGCTCAATTTCAAATGCAGATTCTAACTCAGCAGAGCTGCATTCCCAGAGGGCTCCAGCTGGTCCAAGGTCTGTACTTGGAGGGGATGAGCCGGCCCTCTCACTTGGCTAGGTCAGTCCTGCCTCCTCCATCAGACAGCCTTGGCCTTGCCGGAGGCGGGAGGATTTCTCCAAGAGCCCTCGCCTGTCTGTTCCTGTGAAGACAGCAGGGTTGAAAGATCCTAGAATAGAATCTCCCTCACTTGCTCTCTGCTACTAAGGGCCTCTGGTCTTGTGAGCTAACATTTTGAAAATAATAATAAAATAAATAAGTAAAACCTGGTACCAAGCATTTGATGTCCCAGAGCTGCACAAGGCATTACTTTGCAGGTCATTTGCCCAGTAATTTGTTCAGTCCTTTGCCTCAGGAACCCTGGTCCTGATCTTTCTGCTTACTTTTGGGGGTGAGGGCGGCATTGAATTAAAGCTCTCTCAACTAGAGGGAAGCTGGTACTTGCCCCCAGAATGACATCTTTATACGTATCTGCAAATTCCTATGTCCTGAAGGGAAACAGAGTGCCCACAGGAATAAACCCAGCTACTAAGACGTCTGGAAGTGGGAGCCTTCCTGCAGCTTGGGCGCGGGGTGTTGGAGGGACTAGAGGCCATGTAGGGAGTCAGGGGCCAGGGTCAGCCAGAGACACCTCACCCCACCCCCACAAGGGACCTAACACTGTCTCCCAGAGTCTGCGTGGGAAATGGCAAGACGGTCCTAAAGCTGTAGGCTTTGAAGGGAAAACTCAGACCCAGATGGGCACCTGGTAGACACCCCACCCGCCCCACCCCACCGCACCTTTGGAGTTAAGGAGGGGCGCAGGTGGGAGCCTTCTTCTTGGGGGCTCGGCCACAGCGGAGGCAGCACTCGGGGAAAGGGTGCTGTATACATTCTAGTGTAGCTCCTTCTCCCGGCTCAGTCCCCAGGACCCCCCAGAGCAGGGTCCCTGGAGAG
This sequence comes from Miniopterus schreibersii, assembly GCF_964146895.1. Lineage (NCBI taxonomy): Eukaryota > Metazoa > Chordata > Mammalia > Chiroptera > Miniopteridae > Miniopterus > Miniopterus schreibersii. Next base: position 71,241,129 of record NC_138105.1, on the reverse strand, counting down.
GAGCAGGGGAGCCCCCGCCGCGTGCCTTCCCCCGCACGTCCAGGGTCCCCCCAACATGTGCTCTGGGCAGCTGTCGGCAGCAGAAGCAGCGGGAGGAGCGGGATCCCGCCGCCAGTCCTTCTCGCTCTAGAGAAACAAAAGCCACCCTCAGAGAGTCAACTCTGCACAAAATAAAAGCAAAGGGAGGGCAGTCTGGAGGTGTGTCAAGCGCTGCCCCGGCTTTGCATGGGGCGCAAGGGAGGGGAGGCTATTAAATATTAAACGGAGCAAGCGGTTCCCTAAGACGGTGTCATTCCTCTCGACAGCCTAAGCCCCATCTGCCATCTCCTGCTTCCAACGCGCTCACGCTGCATTGAGCACAGAAAACAAGGCCCGGCCACAAGGGGCTTCGGGAACTTTTGGATCGGGGACCCCCAAAGCCAGAGGAGATGGGGGAAGGGAGCATGCTTGCTTCCAAGCCCTGCCACTTGCCCAGCCTGCCTGGGTCTCCAAGTAGAAAGAGCAGACTGCAGACTGAGTGAATGGGTGGAGGGGACATTAAAAAAGTAACATTTGACTTAGAGCAGACACTACAACCACCGGGGAAAGATCACCTGTCCAGGGCAGGTGGCAAAGACATCAAATCTACAACGGGGCTGAGGGCAGATGAAAGAAAGTGGAATTTTAAGAAGGAAAGAAGTATATGCTGGAAGTCAGGGGTCTGCCCCCCACACCACCACCTACACACACACACACACACACACACACACACGCCAAGAGAAACTATTCAGAAAGAGAAAGCGAGTTCTAAGACAGAAACAAGTGAAATCTGGAAATAAACTGCACCCCCTCCCCAAAGAAAAGCTATTCAAAGTAAGCAGATAAGGGAGACTATGAGTTCTTACCTTTGCTCATGGGGCTAATGTTACAGCAAGAAAATAAAGATTGAACCCCAGCAGGGCCGTGTCCCCAGCACCCCACCTCTGGAAGCCCCTCACTCACCTGTGTGGCATGGGCTCCGGGGCTCCCCTGCTGTGGCTAGTGCGCAGCGCAGCGGGTCCTCCAGGTGTCCCGAGGGTCCCACCTTGTCAGCACCCAGGGGGCCAAGCCGGCTGAAGCCCACGCATCCATTGCCCACCCAACGCAAAGGAGAAGGGGGCCCCAAGAGAGGAGTGAGAAGGGGGACTGCCAGAAGCAGCCGGGCTCCGAGCTGAAGGCTCCCCGCGAAGGCAGGCGCCAAGCGGGGCTGCTGTGCCAGCTGCCAGGGGGGAAAGAGGAGGAGGTTTCCCTGATGCTGGGAGGAGGGAGGGGAGGGAAAGCGGCTCAGAAGCTCCTGATCACCTCCAGCCACATGCTGCACGGGGATCCAGCGCCCCGAGGCAGGTCCCGCCAAGGGCATGGCCTGCCATTGCTCCTGGGGGGAAGCAGTTTCTCCCCCTCACACTGCGACCTCCCCGCACAGGCCAGTCCCCTCCTCCCTGGAGGGCTGCTGTTGCTCCGCACTCCACCTCGAACGGACTGGCTGCTCTGAAGGAGCAGAGGGAAGGTGGGGACATGCGGGCTCTCCCTCCTCCAACCTGGGGGTCTGCGGGAGGGGCGGAGGGGCGTGTGTAACAGGCGGGGGGGGGGGGGGGGGGGGGATGGAATCCTGCTTGTCATTTAACCACCTCCCACCCACCAGATCGCAACCTAAATTATTGATGGCCTGACAGAAAAAGAAAATAGAAAAACCGCTCATTAGAGGACAGCTGCTAGCCCCCTCTCTGAGTGTTTCTGTTCGTTCTCAAAACAGCTTCCCCTCACCCTCAGCCTCCTTCCTTAAAGCAGAGCGTTGTCCTATTTGAACAGAAAGGTAGGGAAAAGGGAAACTGAGTCATTCAATGCAAAAAGGCAATTGATTGCAAGTTCGTTGATTTGTTTGCCACTTGTGCAGGCTTAGGATCCAAAGACTGGAGTGACCCGTGTCTCTTTTTAAAGGAGCCTCCTTTTAAAGACAAGCCTCCTCCAAATGGGGGAATCTATCTCATTGGGAAAGTGGCATTGCTTGTTTGTTTTTTTATTGAGACATAATTGATATACAACATTATATTAGTTTCAGGTGTAGAAAATAATGATTCAAAATCTGTATATATTGCAAAATGATCACCACAGTAAGTCTAAGAAAGTAGCATTGTTTAAACAGGGAGACTCAAACTTGGACTGAGTGTTAGGGGATCGTAAGGAATTCGTGTTAATTTTGTAAGGGCTGTTGGTAGTATTTTGATTGTGTGTGTTTTAAGCCCTTACCTGTTCGAGGTGCGTATTGAAGTATTTATGGGTGAGGTAATGTGATGTTCCAGGAAACAACTAAAACATCCATCAACAGATGAATGGGTAAACAAAGCGTGGTCCCTCCATACAATGGAATATTATACAGCCATAGAAAGAAATGGAGTTCTGATATATGCTACAGCACGGATGAACCTTGAAAGTATTATGCTGAATGGAAGAAGCCAGACACAAAAGGCCATATAGCATATGATTCCACTGATATGAAATGCCCAGAACAGCAAAGCCAGAGAGACAGGAAGCCGATTAGGGGTTGTGGGGGAAGGGGGCAGTGACTGCTAATGGGGACAGGACCTCTTTTTGGGGTGATGGAAGTATCCTGGAACTAGATAGAGGTGATGGTCGCACAACATTGTGAATGTACTAAAAAAAAAAAAAAAAAAGATTAATTTTATGTTATGTGAATTTAACCCCAATTAAAAATAAACAACAAAAAGGGAGGGAAAGGTAAAGAGAGCAGAATATTGCTAATTGAGGAAGCTGGAAGATGAGGACATCAGGGTCCATTGTATTTTTCATTGTATTCTTCTGTTTTCTTTGTGTATTTGTGAAATTTTCTTTTTTAAAGAGATGGGATGTGGTAGAATGGGAAGATTGCAGGGGTGGAGGGGGCATCTCTGTGGGTGAGTGCTCCACCGGTTCAGCAGCTAGATGAGCCCCTGGACTGCAAAGTGAAAGAAAGTGAAGGAAGCAAGCCTGGGGGTCCATGGCCTGGGAAAGCAAACTGGCCTCGCTCATGGGATTTTGTGAGGATCAAAAGAGATCATATTGAAAAGGGGAGAAAAAGAATATTTGCTTCTATGTGTACTAGAGCCATCTCTGGGAAGACGCAGGAGAGCTAATCACAGGGCTTTCTGTGGGGGAGGGGGCCCTGCCTGAGGGGACAAAGATAGAGGGGGCTTTCATTGCTTACCTTTCATCTAAGGGCTTTTGAACCATGTGAGTACAGTACATATTAAAATATTAAATTGAAATGTGAGATAGTGTATATCAAGAGATGGCACACTATTTCTGTAAAGGGCCAGATAATAAGTATCTTAGGTTTTGTGAGTCACATGGTCTCTATGACATCCACGCAATTCTGCCCCAGTCGAGGCACCAAAAACAACATGTAATGAATGTGCATGGCTGTGTACCAATAAAACTTTATTTATAAACACTAGTTATTAGGTGAATTTGGCCCCTGGGCTATAGTTTGCTGACTGCTGGTGTGTGTAAATTTATCAACATCTGCTACATGTCAAATGCTTTTCTTAATTCCAGGCTCTGCCGCTGGCAAACTGCATGACCTTGGGCATGTCACTTAAGCCTCCATCTCCTCCAGTTCAAACCAGGAGGGTTGTTTAAAATGAGACATCTGATATTAGAGCGCATTGAGCACTCTAGCATGCTATTCAATGTAAGATGTTATCATTGTTATGCCAGAAGCCATAAGTCTATGCAATTAGCATTGAATTTTCCTGTTCTTAAATAACATGGCGTGTGAGTCACTTCACGATGCACATAAATAGCCATCCTGGTTTCCTTAAAAGTCCTTTGAAAATGTCCAAACGTTCTTCTTTCTCCCTTATGCAAATGAGACCATCCTGAGTCAGCCACCTTTTAAACTCGTGTCTTTTGCTAGAGTTGGTGGCCATGAATAAGCTTGAACAACTGGCCCCAATTATTCATTCCTCCCTGTATTCCTGTCTTTGCCACGTTCTCCAAACACAGCCTCATGACAATGCACAGGCTCTTTCACCTCTCTGACCCTCAGTGGCCTCTACTATAAACTGCAGTAACAAGAGCACCTACTAGAAAAAGTTATGGTAAAGATTAAATCAAAGTACAGATTGAGAACTTAACATGGGGCGAGGAAGCAGCGAGCACGCACTGTATGTTAGCCCTGCTCTCATTGTCACCATCTCCTTCCCTTGGAAAAACCCAGAGCAATAGTGAATGATCAAGACCATGGTGCCTGACAGCCTGTGCTGGAATTCTTGCTCTAGTACTTACTAGCTCTGTGACTTTAAAAAAAAAAGTTTTCATTGATTTCAGAGAGAGGAAGGGAGAGGGAGAGAGAGAGCTAGAAACACTGATCTGCTGCATGCCACTCAAACAACTGAACCACACTGGCTGGCAGTAGCTCTGTGACTTTGAGGAAGTCCCTCTAACCTCTCTGTAACTCAGCTTTCTCATCTGCAAGGTGGGGATAATGATATTTACATTACCAGGTTTTTGGAAAGTTAAAACATACAAAGCACTTGGAACAGTGCCTGACACATAGTGCACGCTATGTAAGTATCAGTTTTTGTTGTTCATCTCCGTCAAGGTCCATTCAGAAAACAGAGGGCATGCTCAAACTGGGTAATTTGAGAAGCATTTCATAAAATGTACTTACAACAAGAGCAGGGTCAGTGAGATAATGCAGCATCTCCGGGCTAGCAACAGCAGGGAGCTATTCCCACCCAGACCCAAAGAGGGGGAGCTGTTTCCAGACCCTGAAAACAGAGAGAGAGCTGTGCAGAGAGCAGCCTGAAGGAGCTGTGGGCTTCAGTAGGCGGGTGCACATAATCCATGGCAACCTAGAGTAGAGGAAGCCAAGAAATAAATTCCCCACCTCTCTCTTCTTTTGTCTTTCATCTGTGAGTGTCTTGCCTCCCATTGGCTGAACTAACTGGAAGCCAGGTGTGATGGCTACATGGGATGCCCAGATACTTGGTTAAACATTATTCTGGGTGTGTCTGTGAAAGTGTTTTCAGATAAGATTAACCTTTAAATCAGTGGGCTTTGAGTAAAGCAGATTGCCCTCCATAATGTGGTGGGCCTCGTCCAATCAGTTGATGGTGGGACTAGAATAGAAGATTGAGCTCTCTGAGCCAGAGAGATTTTCTCCAGGAGAAGCCTTTGGACTTGAGCTGGAACATTGGTTTTCCATGGCTTCAGACTCAAACTGAAACATTGGTTCTTCCTGGGGATCTCAAGCCTGCTGGGCTTCAGATTGGACCTATACCATCAGCATTCCTGGATCTCAAGTTTCCCAGCCCACCTCAGTAATTCTGGACTTGTCAGCCTCCCTAATTGCCTGAGCTATAATAAATCTCTTTCTATATATGCACAACCTATTGGTTGTTTCTCTGGAGAACCCTGACTAATATACCAGGAGACTAGAGAGCCCAATGATGTCATCCTTATAGGTCAGCCTCCCAGGTCAGAGAGCCGGATGGAGAATGGGGGAGAGTGGGGCTGGGTGGCCAATGGACTTTACCCACTTTTCTTTACCCAGTCCTTAGTTGCCAATGCATCATGAGTTACTGTCTGAATCCCTGCGATCCAGATCATCTTTCTCAGCAGTCTGCTTGACCTAATTTTTTCTTCTCTGGATACCAAAGGAAACAGATACAAAGGGGACAAATAGATTCTCCCAGGAATCTCCAGTAAATCTTAAGGACTGTCCTACCTACACGTTTACATCCCTAGTGACATCTGTTTTTGAGCCAGCTTGCCCAAGAGGGGAGGGCCATTGCTACACTATTGACATTCTCCCGATTATATTTCTCTTGCCCCAAAGAGAAGACAGCTGGCCGAACTTATAATGGCCTCCAGGGTGGGAGAGGTCTCTCTGAGCCCTACAGCTGAGGCTGCACACACAGGGCACTGCTGGAAAATGTGACACCATCCACCCTGTGCCCAGTGAACACCTTTACCATCCTCCCAGTGAGATAATTGCTGCTTCTATATCCTGGGCAAAGTCCAATAACATGGTAACAGCGAGGGAAGGGCAATCAGGAGAGAGGAAAGCAAGAGACACAAATGTGAGATAAAATGTCCTCATTCCTGGCCTATGTGAGCCAATTATTTAAACCAAGAAAGGACACACAGTGAAAGCATTCAAGCTCTGAAATCCAATCTGCCTGTGCTCAGACCTCAGCTTCGCCACTTCCTACCTCCACTGTTTCTGAGTTGCTGCTTTAGCTTATACTAGGGCAGCCAGGACAACATACTGCAAACCGCGTGGCTTAAACAATAAGGATGTATTTGCCCATAGTGCTGGAGACTAGAAATCCAAAATCAAGGTGTCAGTAGGATTGGTTCCTTCTGAGGGCTGTGAGGGAAGGATCAGCTCCAGGCCTCTCTCCTTGGCTTGTGGACGGCTATCTTCATGCTCACAGGATGTTCTCCTTACATGTGTGGCTGTGTACAGATTTCCCCTGTTTTTAAGGACACTGGTCATATTGGATTAGAGCCCACCCTAATGACCTCATTCAGTTGACACAGGTTTGAACTGTGTGGGTTCATTTTTACTCCACTTCTAAGTGGGCCTGCACAATTCAAACCAGCGTTGTTCAAGGGTCAACTGCATTTTTTAAAAATATATTTTTATTGATTTCAAAGAGAGGAAGGGAGAGAGAGATAGAAACATTAATGATGAGAGAGTCATCGATTGGCTGCCTCCTACACGCCGCCCCCCATCCCCACTGGGGTTTGAGCACCCAACCCGGGCATGTGCCCTGACTGGGAATGAAACAGAGATCTCCTGGATCATCTCCTGGATCTCAGTGGATGCTCAACCACTGAGCCACACTGGCTGGGCTTGACACAAGGTTCGGAATCTTCACATGCAGAGGGCTGACTTAAGTTATATGTGAATTTTTGACTTCACAGGTGGTCGGCGCCACTAGCCCCCTCATTGTTCATGGTCAAATGTAATTACATTTTGCAATGACCCTATTTCCAAATAAGATCATATTCTGAAGTTAGGACACCAACATAAAACTTATATTTGGGGGTACTATAGACTGAATGTTTGTCTCTCCCAAAAAAATGTATATATGTTGAAATTCTATCCCCCAATGTGATGGTATTAGGAGGTAAAGCCTTTGGGAGGTGGTTAACTCATGAGGGTGGAACCCTCATTATGGGATGAGTGTCCTTATAAAAAAGACCACAGAGAGCTCCCTTGTCCCTTCTGCCATGTGAGGACATAGTAAGAAGACACCATCTATGAACAAGGAAGTGAGTCCTCACCAGACACCAGATATGTTGACACCTTGATCTTGGACTTACAGTCTCCTGAACTGTGAAATAGAAATGTCTGTTATTTATAAGCCACTCTACCTATGGTGTTCTGTTATAGCAGCCTGAACAGACTAAGATGGAGAAGACACAATTCAACTCATAACAATGACTTAATCTCAGTCTCAGTCTCTTTTCTATAAAATAGGTTAAGCATCTTGAGTGGGCTAGTCATCTTGATAAAATGATTATAAAACAAGTAAGCACTTTTAATTGTGTTCAGCATAGGGTTGGTCCTCAAAAAATGTCCGGCTAGCAAAAGACCTTCTCAAGACTTCCAGATGGAGTCTGACAGTGGGAGGGACATGGAGAAAAGCCTGCTGCTAGATCAAGTAGAGATAACACATTGCAATAAACTTTAATGAGGTATATATTCAGAATATTTCTATCACCCCAAAAGATCCCTCATGCCACTTGCAGTGATCACCCCCATCCCTGTCCCCAGACAACCACTGATCTGTTTGCTGTCACTATAGATTCAATTCACCTATTCTATAATTCTATAGAAACAAACATACAGTATGCCCTCTTTTGCGCCCGGCTCCTTTCACTCAACATAATGCTTTGAGATGTTTCTACGCTGGTCTGTTTATTAGTTCTGTTCCCTTTCATTATATTTCATTGTATAAATGGACCACAGTTTGTCCCCTCACCTGTTGATAGACATCTGGTTTGTTGCTGGTGTTTGACAATTATGAATAAAGCTGCTATGAACATTCACGTACAAGCCTTTGTGTGAACATGTATTTTCATTTATTCTGAGAAAACACCCAGGAGTGGAATTGCCAGTCATTGGGTATTTAACTCCGTAAGAAGGTACCAGATTGTTTTCCACCAGCAGTAGGCATGTCACTCCCCAGCCTGGCCAGCACTTGGAACTGTCCATCTGTCTCTTTAATGATAGCCATTCAAGTGGATGTGTAGTCAAATCTCATCGGGGTTTTCATTTGCTTTCTCTTGTGGTTAATGATGTCATACACATATACCTGCATTCATGAGCTCTAAAGAAACAAAGGGGAGCACAGAATTCAAAGAAGGCAGAGCCAGAAAGGGGACCTGGCCCAGAGCAGGCCTGCTTAAGGACGGCCTGTAGTGTGTGGGTTCTTGACTTAGTGCAGGAAAGATTTCACAGCACAAGTCCAGGTGATTTTGAGAGTATGTTTATTAAAGCTGGGGACAGTGAAACAAGGAAGGGCCTAGGATAGAAGAAACCACAGGAGAGAGACTAGGAGGGGCAGCTTTGCCTCCCTAGAAATTTTATGGAAAAGAAGTGAGCCAAGGTGGGATTGCTGTCAGCTCACTGGAGAGTCAGAGAAAAGGGGGCCTAGGGGGCAGGTTCAGGGAGTTAGCCTGGGATGAGCTACCGCTGCCCACTGCTCTCCTGGTTGCATGTCTCATGGGGTCCCTTAGAGTTTAGGAGGTGTGCCTGTGTGGGGCAAGAAGAGGAGGAAGGGAAGGCCTGGGTGTGCTCCTAGGAGGAAAAGCAAGCCCTGGGTCCTTTATCTTGAGAGTTTGAAAAGCTGGGAATTTAGGAAAGGTCCTAGGGAAGGATCTCATTATTCATTAGCTTCTCCAGGTGTGCCCTTTTAGGGTCCTGGTCTCCACTGATTGGTCAGCGTCAGGGCAGGGGGTCCAAACTGCATGGCCAGCCATATGCCAGGGGAGGAAAAGCCACTATGTGGGTGAGGTTTGGCACTAGTTTTTCCCATTGCTAGGCACCCAGGGCTTTCTTCCCTGGTAACCTTTTGTATCTGGCTATAAATTGCTCAGCCAGTTGGTTATCTATCACAGTTTCCCCATTCCACTTGCCAAGGAATTTTCCCAGCCTCTTACCAACCTGCCTCAAGTCAGGAGGTAGACATGCAAGATGGCACTGCTAAAGATTGTAGAGCATAAGTGGGGGTATGTATTGGGAGGTTTTACTGACTCTGCAGGGCAAGAGATGACACTTCATGCCCTTGATGAATAGACAGTGAATAGGCATTGGCATTCTCTCTACAGGGCTGGGAATCTGGTGGGACCACACCCTAAAAATGGGTACCAGGAAAACTTTCTACTAGCTCAGGGAGACTACAAGAAAGCTTGTACATTTTTGAAAAAATTTATATTATCCAGCGTGGGCTAGGATGTGGAAAAACAGGCATTAATTTATGCTGTGATGGGCGTAAACATTATTAAAAACTTTTGAGAGGGCAAAGTTATAGTAATCTTATTAGTATTCATATTATTTAAAATCTAAACATGATGGTATTATTTATTTGGAATTTTTGGAAGTATGTAGTAGAAACTAACTAAAGTAGGCTAAGCAAAATGATGATGATGATGATGATGATGGTAAATGGGAAAGGATGTGTCATACCTCAGATAACACAAGATCAAGCATCAAACAGGCCTCACAGGAGCAAGGACCAGTCATCAAAAAGTCATCAGAACCTGGTAGCTCTCGATGTATACATATTGGCTTCAATTTTCCTGCTCTGTATTCAACCAGATATTCAGGCTCAAATGTTCATTGAGCACCTACCACGTGATGGCAAAATCTATAGCACTCTGGTGGGCTTTGTGACAAGCAGACCTGGCTCTGCTTCCTTCTGACTGATCTGAAACCAAAGTGGAGGCAAAGCTGTGCTTTTTTCTGGATGCTCTAGAAGAGAATCTATTTTCTTACCTTTTCCAGCTTCTAGAAATGCATTCCTTGCATTTCTTGGCTCATGGCCTGTTCCTCCATTTCCACATTGCTTTCTGTCTCTGATCTCCTGCCTCCTTCTTATAAAGACCTCTGTGGTTACATTGGGTGCACCTGGATAATCCAAGGTAACCTATCCATCTCAAGATCCTTAATCACACCTGCAAAGTCCCTTTTGCCATATAAGGTAACATTCACAGGTTCCAGGGATTCAGACAGGTTACCATAGCACCCTCTTCAGTCGTAAAATAAGTGCATTAAAATCACAAGATATCCAATGTCTTACCAAGAAAATAAAGCAGATAACAGAACAGTATGTACAATATGTTCTAACTTTCAAAATTAACATTGGCATATACATATTTATACATAAAGGTTTGAGAGGATTCATTACAAATCACTGATATTGGTGAGCTCTTGGTGAGAGTGTGGAGATCTTCACTTTCTATTTTTTGCATTTTTGAAGCGTACTTTTTCTTTCAAGGTGTATAACGTCCACAGATAAAAAATGCAAAGGAAGATGAAATAGCACCATTTTAATCAGCTTTATCCAATGTTGTCTTTAGTTATTAGAGGTCAAGATTATAAGGCTTTGCTATTATCAAAAAGACAAGAAGAACCCGGCCGGTGTACCTCAGTGGTTAGAGTGTCTCACACACATACACACAAACACACACCACATACTCCTGTATCAAAGGGTCCCTGGTTTGATTCTTGGTCAACGGCATGTACCTGGGTTGCAGGTTCCATCCCTGCCCTGGTTGGGTGCATGCAGGAGGCAACCAATATTTCTCTCTCTCTCTCCCTTCCTCCCTTCTTCCCTCCCTCAATTCCACTTTCCCTGAAAAGCAATGGAAAAAATATCCCCGGGTAAGGATTAACAACAAAAAAGATAAAAAGATCCCTGGCTAGTGTGGCCCAGTTGGCTGGAGCATCATCCCTCACACACCAAAAGGTGACAGGTTCAATTCCTGGTCAGGGCACATACCCAGGTTTTGGGTTCAATCCCCAGTTGGGGCCCGTGGGTGGTAGAAAGCAACCGAGATCGCTCTCTCTCTCACCCGCCACCCCATTCCTCTCTCTGGAATGAAAATTATAAAAAATTTTTAAAATAAAAATAAATCACATACCTAAATTCTTCAGACACAAATATTAATTTAAAAAAAGACAAGAGATAACAAGTGTTGGCAAGCATGTAGAGAAAAGGGAACAGTTGTGCACTGTTGGTGGGAATGTAAATTGGTACAGCCATTATGGAAAACAGTATGGAGGTTCCTCAAATAATTAAAAATAGAACTACCGTATGATCCAGCAATCCCACGTCTAGGTCTATATTTAAAGGGAAAAAGTCTGGATCCTGAAGAGATATCTGGGCTCCTGTGTCACTGCAGCATTATTCACAATGGCCACAATATGGAAACAACCTCAGGGTCCAACGACAGATGAATGGAAACGACAGATGAATGGAGAAAGATGTGACATTAAGTAAGCGGCCTGAAACCCAGTGACGGTAACACTGAGCTGTCAGTTTTGTTTTTGGAAGCTTTAGAAAAAGCTCCCCTGATTTAATGTCACTTCGGGAGGCTGCAAAATCAACTGATGAGTGTTAAACTGGAAATCTGGGTAAGTAGGAAGCAAAGGAAGAAGAGGTAAAACAGACTCAGAGATCATGAGTATATAAGTGATAGCTGGTGCAGAAAGGCTGGGGAGCGGGGAGAAACGCGGGCAGAGGGAAGGGTGGGCTGAAGGAGCACCCACGGCAGCCAAAGGCGGAGGGAGCAGCGCAGCATCAGGAAAGCCAGGGCTGGAAGAGCTCCAAGGCCAGAGCATCTACCATGCCAAGTGGTAAAGATGCCCAAGGAAGTTGGGGCTGACAATTAGCCATGGCATTAAGCAAATACCAGATCACTAGTGACTTTGGCAAGAACAATTGAGAAGAATGGTAGGTTGGAAGGCCAGCAGCAGTGGGTTTGGGATGAAAGGAGAGAACGGAGTAGAGTTGTAAAGGGCAGACACCTCTCAAAACAGTTGGCTGGAAAAATGAATAATCGTGCCTGATTGCTACAGGTTGTTATGGCAACCAACTAAGACAATGATGGTGAATGCTCCTTTTTAAAGGACTTTTTTTGTGTGCGGTATAATTGATCTACAGTCAAATTCAGCCTTTATTAGTGTTTGGTTCTATAAGGTTTTAACAAATGCACACAGTCCTGGAGCCATCACCAAAATCAACATATAGAACAGTTCCATCACCCCAATCAATTAACCCCTCCCACAGCTTTAGCCCACAGTGATCGTTGTTCTGTTTCTGTCCCCTATAGTTTTTGCCTTCCCTAGAAAGTCATATAAGTGGAAATATACAGTAGTCATTTGAGTCTGACCTCTTTCACTCAGCAAAAATGCATTTGAGATTCATCCCTGTTGTGGTGTCTATCAATATTTTATTGTTTTTCTGTTACTGAATAATATCCTATTGTATATGAAAGCACCTTGAAAAGTGTGAAATGCTATAGAAAATCATAAGAGCTTATTCTTGGCAAAATATGTGCAGGGAGGAGGAGGAGTGTATCTTAGTTTGGGCTCCTTCAGAGGGAAAGTCTTAGACACTATGCAAGTGAAAGTAGTTTATTCTAGAGGTGGTTCCTGGAGACCCAGGGAGGGGGGATGGAAAGTGAGAGAGGGAAGGAAGGCAGCTGGTACAGAGTGTGTTAAGCAAGTGACCACAGTGGACAACTGGAAGTCAGTCATGCTGGGGACTCCTGGGAAGCAGCACAGGCCGCAAACCTCAGTACTGTCCAACTGAGCGGTGAGGGAGCTGGGGTATTTGTCCACCACCGCCTACCAGGCACTGGTGGATGGCCACTCGTGGAGAGCATTCTTTCCCAGGCATTTCTGGTCTGACTGCATAGGTCACAGTGGGTACTCCAAAGGCCAGAGAAAGTTCTCAGCAAATGAATGCAGATGCTGACCACGGGAACTGGAGCCAGGATGTGATGACTAAGGATGAGAGGAAAGGGTGGGACATTGGCAGACTTAAGAGCGTATACACAGCTCACGAACTGTCTCCTCTTAGTTGTCATCTCCTTCTTGAGCTGTAAACATCAGAGATTTTTTACAGCTATTCAAGATGCTTTGCATGAAGACCTTCTAAATCATCTGTCATCTAATTGGGCTTGTCACTCACAGCTATCATTGCTATATTTATAGTTACCCTCACCATATAGGGCCTGACGGTTTATTTTTGGACTTGTGAATCAGGCATGCATACCCAAAGTATGCGTGTTCATGTTGCTATTTATCTGTCTCTTTGGAAAAACAGGGTGTCGTTTTCCGGTTTTTCCCATGCCTTGCTGTGCCTACCTCTGACCATTGCCTAGCAGCCTTCTTGTTTATATTAATTTTCATAAATATCTTCCCTGAACTTCCTATTATTCCAAAACTTCACAAATGCATTATTTTACTTACTCTGCATGGTAATGCGAGGAGAATGACAGGGACTTGCCTCTTAGGCATTTTACATGAGAAAAGTGAGGCTCCAACTTATTAAAAATTACTTAAGACTCCACTGCATCCTTTAAGATGCTTCTGGTTTTAAATAAGTAAAATTTCAAACTGAACTGAGCATAAAGAGAATTATTGGCTGCTATGGACTGAATCGTGTCCCCCTAAAGTTCACATGTCGAACCCCTAATCCCCAACGTGACTGTACTTGGAGACAGGGCCTTTAGAAGGTAAGTAAGGTTCAATGAAGTCATTTGGTGGGGCCCTGATTCGACAGGGCCGAGTCCTTATAAGAAGAGGAGGAGAGATCACTCTCTCTCTACGAGCATGAAGGGTGGACAGGCCCTGTGAGGACACCACCCGCAGGAGGCCACCTGAAAGCCAGGAACAAAGCCCTCACCAGAAACCTAATCAACTGGAACCTTGATTTGGCGCTTCTTGCCTCCAGAGCTGTAAGAAATAAATTTCTGCTGTTTAAGGCACCCAGTCGATGGTATTTTGTTATAGTAGCCCAAGCAGACATAGTAAACATAAGTATAATGGGTTTTCAAGAGAGGCTTGGTGTGCTGGCTCAGTGATGTCATCAACCGCCTAGTTTCCTCCCGTCTCTCTGCTCCGCTCGCCACGCTGTTGCTTTCAACCAGCCGTTGGCCACCCCTGTGGCCACAACATACCTGCAGCTGCCCTGGTACTTCCGGCTTCCTGTTCACGTCCAGAGACGACATAGAACGTCTCCGCCTTAGATTCACTCTGATTGGCTCCGTCTATACCACGTGACCACCTCTGAGCCAATGACTATAAGCAGGTAGGTGGGGCCCGCTGGTTGGCCTGAACTGGGCCACGTGTTCTACCCGGCAGCTGAGAGGGGCGTCAGATTTCCGGGAAATAAATGGGAGCCCGAGGGGGAAGTAGTGAGGAAGGAAAGATAGCGGAAGGAAAGCGTGGAAGTCACATGTACAAGTCTGATTGGGCTACCAGAGCAAAATACCATAGAGTAGGTGGCTTAAGTGACAGGAATTTATTTTCTCACATTTCTGAAGGCTGGAGGTTCAAGAGGACTAAGTGAAATAAGCCAGTCACAAAAAGTGCTGGTAACAGCGTACCTCCTACCTTACAGGGTGGTCGCGTACGTTGTTACACGTGTAAAAACTCACTGAGCTGTCCACTTAAGATTTAAGTTTACTCAAAAAAGGAGCTTAATCACGCTTAAGGCCTCTGCAGAAAGACAAAATCGGGATGGTTAGTCATTCCTCAGGAATAGGAACCAGAAATAAAAATCAGTTATCTGTACATTTTCCTAAGTGAATTAAATCAGTCACAAAAAGACAACTACTGTATGATTCCACTTGTATGAGGTAGAATCGTCAGAGCGATAGAGACGGGCGCAGGTGGCGGGCGCCAGGGTTTGGGCAGAGGGCAGGGGAGGGAGTGTTTAATGGGGACAGGGTTCCGGTTCAGGAAGGTGAGCAAGTCCTGGGGATGGAAGGTGGTGACGGCTGCACAGCCATGCGACTATGCTTAATGTCACTGAACTGTACACTTAAAAATGATCAAGGTGGAAAATTTTATGTTACATGTACTTTACCACTATTTTAAAAATGGAAAATATTTCAAGCATCTCTAACCACCACCTCTTTGCTCTGAATACATTGTTTCTTAATGCTTCCTGGGTAATTTCAGTATTTGGTTCACCATTCTGAACGTTAAATTTCTTCCTGATGCGCTTCTCCCTCTCCTGTGACAGTCACTCCCTAACCTCAGGGCCTGGCTGTCTCTTCGGCCTGCAGGGCTCCTACCACACCCCAGCATATCGCTCAGAATCACAGGGTGGGGTGTCTTTCCAGGGGCAGAACGTCATGGAATTTCCGCATCACACGTATTAGGAAACGAAAGAGCAAGAAGCGCTTCACTTAGAAAGCAGTGATCAGCCCAGGGGCACATGGTATCTCGAAAAGGCCCCCAATCCAAACATCTGGTCTCAATTTAGGAAGCCAATTGGCCATAGCTGGGAACTTCTCCTCCCTTCTGCATCACGGGGCAATTCCAGTGACACATCCCCTGCAAGGACGCAGACATAAAGGGTACACAAACTTGGGGGGAAGGGGAAGTTTTCTTTTTTTAACAATATTTTTTCACTACAGAAGCTGTCTGAGTCCATTCAGGCTGCTATAACAGAGCACCACAGACTGGGTGACTTATTAACAACAAGCATTCATTTCTCACAGTTCTGGAGGCTAGAAGTTCAAGATCAAGGTGCCGGCCCACTTCCTGGTTCATAGATGGCCATCTTCCTGCTATGTCCTCACACGGCAGAAGGGACAAGGATAGCTCTCTGGTCCCTTTTATAAGGGCACTAATCCTATTCATGAGGAGTTTACCCCAGGACCTAATCACCACCCAAAGGTCCCACTTCCAAATACAAGCACACTGGGATTAGGTTTCAACATATGAAAGGCCTGTTCTCAAAGAAAACAGGCATCTGACCCTAGGAGCAAAGTTTAAAAACAATAAAGGAGAGTAAGAAATGTGTGACCTGTAAGATGAAAAATTACATACGTCTTGATATGATGGGCCCCTGAATGATCACGTGGAAGACAGCTGCCTACCCCACTGGAACAAGAAATAAGTTGTGATCTTATCTGAGTCACTGCCACTTGGGCTGTCTTTGTTAAATCAATTTATTATATTTAACACACTGAAGTGTTACTTTTGTTTCACAATTTACATAGCAGAGTTCTTATCCTTTTGATAGTTTGATAGAATTTCTGTTACAAATTTTTCCCTCTCTGAGGAATTGGAAGAAGCCAGATATCCTGTCACCTACACCTTCACAGCCATGACTTGATGCTAATTTGTGATTTCCCCCATGGGTCTATCAAGAGGCAGTATACAGAGCAGTGGATAGAGGCCTGGCCTCTAGAATCAGGCTGCCTGCATTCAAACTCCAGTCCACTACTACTTACTAGCTGTGTGACCTTGGACAAGTTTCTCAAACTTGCTGCACCTATTTCCTCATCTATCAAGAGTATATAAAAACAGTACATACAACTAGTCCTCATTATTTGCAGATCCCATATTTGCAAATTGGCCTAGCTAAAATTCATTTGCAGCTCCCAAGTCAAACCTCATGGTGCTTAGGTGGTCATTCCTGGCCATGCGCAGGGCAGTGGGAAATTTGAGTTGCCCCATGAGCACATTCCCAGCTGATGCGAACAAGACCACATTCTGCCTTTGGTTTCAGTCTCATATAGAGAGGCCCCAGAGGTGTGCAAGAAGCTTTGACTCTTGAGTCCCAACCTTGGCACCTGTTTGTGGCATGGCCTCAGGCAAGTAACTTAACTCTTTTGAGCCTCATTTCTCTTTCGTAAAAGAAAGAAAATAGAATATGCCAGGATTTAAGATTATAATCTAGGTGGTAGGGAGAGGTAGGTAGGTGGAAACATGGATGTTTGGATATGTTCCCCAATGAGCAATAGCTCAGAATTTGCTCATTCAGTATTGAGTGAATTTATAGAACTGAACTACTGCAAATAACAAGAATCGGCTATACTTTATAGTATCGTGAAGACTGAGTTAATATATATAAAGTACTTAGAAGTAAATGTAAACATAAGTGTTATTGTAAGCATTAAATGAGGAAAAAAGAAGTAAAAGCACTTGGCACTTGGCAAAGACCCAATGCATTTTAATACCCTTCTTTTGCCCTTGAGCTTATGTCTGGTTTCCCCTCTGCTCATCACAGTGCCAAGCATGGTGCTTTGTCTTAACTTGGATCCTTCAGAAGCAGAGCCTGAGACAAGGATTCAAGGCCAAGCAGTTTATTGAGAGGTGAGCCCATGATGCATTAATAGAGACAGGAAACAGGAAAAGGAAGGCAGCCCATGCAGGTGTAAACATGAATACAAACAGAGCCACTTTGAGATGAAGCCAGAGCTGCCCTTCCAGAGGAACTGCCTCGCACGGCCTATCCCTCAAACCTCGGAATTTTAAAAACAGGGCAAAATAACCTTTGGACTGGGCCTAGGACAAGCTTGTGCCCCAAAGAACTGTTTGCAAAGATAACCAAAAAAGCAGTTATTATGACTGCTGGACTGATGACTACTGAGCTGAAAATTTAAAACATTGTTTAGAATTAACATCACTATGTTATGTTACCTGCACCAGTAGAAATGCCTTCCTGTGATTGACAACACTCCTTCCCTTTCTCACAAACACCCCATGCCTTTATCTCCTAACCGAAACGTTATTTGGGCTTCTGCCTGGATTAATGATTTTTGAATAGTTGACCTTATTGATCTCAATAAATTCTGTTGCCTTTCACTTTGAAAGGCCCTTTTTATTTTTAGGTTAGCACAGGTGTACCAATGAGCAGGTTACCACGGAGAGCTGATTCCACAAAGAAACATTAGGAGACAAAGCAGAAGCATACCTGAGTTATGGCACCAGAAGGGTGAGGGAGGGAGGGTATTTATCCTCCAGAAGCCATGCATCACTGGGTGAGGGCTACCCACGGGGGTGTATACTTCCCCCCACATATCTAGCCTTCCCCCCACATATCATGTGAATGTGATCAGTGTGAGTTCCTGCAGCCAGAGAGCACCCTCAGGCAGAGTCAAAGTTGGGGACAATAAGAAGCCATTGATATGTATAGGATAGTTGAAGGACTAGAATATATAGACGTCCTGGCCAGTGTGGCTCAGTTGGTTGGAGCGTCTTCCCATATACTGGAAGATGGTGGGTTTGATTCCCAGTCAGGGCACATGCCCAGGTTGCCGGTTGGGTTTCCAGTCGGGGCACCTGCCAGAGGCAATCGATTAATGTTTCTCTCTCACATGTATGTTTCTCTCTCTCTGTCTCCCCCTTTCCCTTCCTCTCTCTCTAAAATCAATAAAAACATTTTTTTAAAAAGACTATATGGACAGGCCACCCACATCACCAGTGCTCAACAAATATTTGTTGACTGGGGGTTAACTGCATGTGACTTCTTTGTACCTTGTAAAAGCACAGGCCCACAATGTTAGAGACAGTATAACTAGAGTCTTTTCAATCAAAATCAATAAATGCAGCCCTGGCTGGTGTGGCTCAATGGTTAGAGCATTGGCCTGCACACTGAAGGGTCAAGGGTTCAATTTCCGTTCAAAGAGTACATACCTGCATTTCAGGTTCGATCCCCAGCCCCCTGGTCGGGGAGCGTGCGGGAAGCAACAAGTTCATGTGCCTCTCTCACATCTCTCTCTTTCTCTCCCCCCCCTCTAAAAATCAACGGCAAAAATATCCTCCTGTGAGGATTAACAACAACAAAAAATCAATAAATTCATAATCTTACATTGGGCAGTGGAGAAATTAGTCTTTGCAGCTTGAGGTGGGAGCACATGGGAGCACATGGGAAGCTAGTTGTGTCTGTGTTGTGTGTGTGTGGTTTATGCAATTTTATCCCATGTATAAATTTGTAGAACCATCATCATAATCCAGATACAGAACTGTTCCATCTCCAGAAAAGAACTCCCTCGTGCTAACCCTTAGTAATCATACACCACCACCCCTTCCTGAATCCTTGGCAACCACTAATCTGTTCATCACTATAATTCTGTCATTTCAAGACTGTTATATAAATGGAATCATACCACACGTAACCTTTTGAGGTTGGCTTTTGTCACTCTGTGTAAAGCCTTGAGATCTATCCAAGTCGTTCTGAGTATCCATAGTTTGTTCCTTTTTATTGCCAAGTAAGATCCCACCTGGGGGCTTGCTAATTTTTTTTTAAATATGTCCTTATTGATTTCAGAGAGAGAGAAACATCAGTGATGAGAGTCATTGATCAGCTGCCTCCTGCACGCCCCCTGCTGGTGATGGAGCCCGAAACCCGGGCCTGTGCCCTGACCGGGAATTGAACTGCAATCTCCTAGATCCTAGGTCGATGCTCAACTGCTAAGCCAGGCCCAGCCAGTCAGGGCATGCTAATCTTATATACACCTCCACAAAGGCACACACACTCTGCATGGGGGTTGCCCCCTCCCTGTTCAAAACCCTTAGCCTATAGCTATAGTGTTTCCAACAGGGGTGTGTCATACCTCTGAGGTATGCTGGGTGGTGGAAAGGCAGGGAGGAGGGGAAAACAAAAACCACTGCTTGTTTTATACAATACTTTTTAAACAATTTTAGTTATTTTTAATTTCAGAGAGAGGAAGGGAGAGGGAGAGAGAGAGATCAATGATGAGAGTCACTGATTGGCTGCCTCCTGTGCTCTGCCTACTGGGGATCGAGCCTGCATGCCACACATGTGCCCTGACCGGGAATCAAGCTGTGATCTCCTGGTTCACAAGTCGACATTCAACCACTAAGCCATGCCACTCGGGCAAAACCACTGTTTTCATCGCTTCCCCTTCACCCCATTGGTGAGGGAGAGATTCCCACCCTAGGGTAATGGGGGTGGCTGGACACACAACACCCAACCCTGGATGAAATTAGCAGCCATTTATTGGCCATATTTACCCACAGGCTGGGGAAAGGAGGAGACTACATGCCAGATGGGGCCACATGGGGTTGCACTTGGGAACGCAGTGAACGAACAGGCTGTGGGAGGCAGGCTTAGCAGTAACGAGAGGGTGAGGTGGCCCTTGGTTCCAAGGGGAGCATGTGATTGCCTTGTTGGAGTCATTCCAAGGGCTGGCAGGAGGTGAAACCCACTTCTCGGGGAGAAGCAGGCATTGCACCCAGTCTGCTTGATAAGGAAGGTTGTTGGCAAGGGAGCAGTGAGGAGGGAGCCGTGAGGCCTCTTGTTTTCACCAGATGTCAGCAGCACGTAATATGGAGCCTTCTTTTTAGACTGCACGGCTTCGTGGCAATACTTTGGAGGATGTATTATGGAGCGATGGAAAGGAAAGGTAGAAATATCTCCCCCACTGGCCTTATTCATAATCACCGTGAGTTGTACAGTATAAGTATAAGGGTCTGGGTGGGTTGTTTGTTTTCCTGTCCTGGGGAACTACCTCCCAGTGAAGTGACAGGAAGTGGAGAGAACTTTAACCTTGCTGCCGACACCACCGGTCTCAAGAGGAAAGGGGGAGTTTACATGCGGATTTCCTGAGGCATAAGGCACCTGGCCATTGGCAATTCCAGATATTTGATTGGCAGCTAGGAAATCATGGGAATTTTATGGAATTGACAAGCTGAGAAAGGGAAACCTGGGATCTGAGTTATTGTGATTTATACGAAATATATATTTGGTCTTCATCCCAGTTTCTGGCACAGAGTTCCTAAAACCCTTGGAATTTTCTGTGATGAGGGTGATAAAGGTGTCTTTTGTTATGCTAAGGAGGTGACTTGAAAGCACCTAGGGATAGGTGCTGGTTGCCAGGAGAACCAGCCATGTAATTAGCTGAGTGCCCACTTGTGCTCTACACCAAGTGTATTTTTAATAATTTACTTGCTTTGTTTCCTTAATAAATTTGCTTGCTTTGCTACAATGCTATTTGACTGTCACTCGTCTCAAGTCTTTCTTATGAGACTGGCGACAACCGAGGAGGGGGCAGCCCTCCCCCTCTGACTCAGAGGGCTGTCCAGTAACAGAAATATTCCCCTGGAGTGGGTTTACCTTTGCTTCAGCTGGAAGTCAGGGCCACTACTGACCTGGGACCACATCCCCACCCAGAACCTCAGGCTCCCCAACCCTGCCAAAGCTCAATTTCCCACAAGCAGGGATGCTAATGGCTTTCAATCTCCATGACTGCATCAAATAGCCACCTCTCCAGCCCCAGCTCACACTTTTGCTTTGTTCCTGAAGGTGGCATCCCTAGAGCTATGGTGTATGTATACAATGGAATATTGCTCAGTCATTAAAGAGAAAGGAAATCCTGCCATTTGTGACAACATGAATGGACCTGGAGGACATTATGCTAAGTGAGATAAGCCAGACAGAGAAAGACAAATACCTTATGATCTCACTTATATGTGGAATCTTAAAAAAAAAAAAAAAATGAAACTCATAGAAACAGAGTAGAACAGTGGTTACCAGGAGCTGGGGGTGGGAGGGAGATACGGGGAGATGCTGGTCAAAGGGTACAAGCCTTCAGTTATAAGATGAACAAGTCCTGCAGATGTAATATACAGCATGGTGACTATAGTTAATAAATCTGAGTTGTATACTTGAAATTTGCTGAAAGTAAATGTTAAGTGTTCTCACCATTTTAAAAATATGTGGGGCCCTAGAAGGTTTGGCTCAGTGGTTAGAGCATCAGCCTGTGGACTGAAGGGTCTCGGGTTCGATTCTGGTCAAAGGCACGTACCTCGGTTGCAGGGCATGCGAGAGGCAACCAATGTGTCTCTCTCACATTGATGTTTCTCTCTCTCATCCTCTCTCTCTCTTCTACTCTCTAAAAAGCAATGGAAAAAATATCCTTGGGTGAGGATTAAAAAATTTTTTAAAATAAAAAACATGTGGGGTGATGGATATGTGCTCATTAGCTTGATTGTTGTAATTATTTCACAAAGTATATGAATATCAGATCATCACATTGTACATTTTTTTAAAATGTATCTTTATTGATTTCAGAGAGAGGGAGGGAAAGAGAGAGAGAAACATCAATGATGAGTCATTGACCAGCTGCCTCCTGCACGCCCTCCACATATAAATGCCCCCAAAGTTTTATTTATCAATTATACCTCAATAAAACAGGAGGAAAAAAAGAAAGGAGCTTGGTCTGAGTTTTTTGTGGTCAGGCCAGATTGCCAGAAAATCACCCAAAAGTTGGAAGAGAGGAATAGAACAGATTCTTCCTCTCTGCACCCAGAAGGAACCCACCCTGCCAACACCTGGATCCTGGATTTCCAGCCCTCAAGCCATTTGGGGAGCAGCCCAAAACCTTGTTACTCTTGGGACTGTCTCCCTTGTGCTCAAGCATAAGCTTAATAAAAGTTGTCTGGAAATTTCTCTGGCAGTTCCTCTTGATTTCTATGTTGGGGAACCCAAGAACCCCAGCGCTGGTAACATTTTAAGCCACCCACTTCATTGCACTTTGTTACGGCTGCCCTTGGAAACTGATACATTGGTCAGTGTCAGTCACTGCTAGAACCACTCTGTTCCCACCTCTTCAAACCCACTGGCTCTCTGGATCACATCCTTTGTCCCAAATCCATTCCCCCTTTCTTCCAAAGTAATAGAATAGTAACCAGGAACATGGCAGCCCAGCTAGACATTTCCCAGCCTCCCTTGCAGTTAGGTAGCAACTGATTTCTAATTTAGTACAAAAAAGGTAAACTGTTATTGAATTCAGAGACCAAAAAAAAACAACATTTCTCCCAGGCTCACCTCTAAGAGCAAATGTTTTGAGAGAACACAATCCATTCGCCCCTGGGATGGAGTCAGAGCAATTTCAATCTCAAGGTTTAATCTTTCAGCCAAATATGGGGTCTATTACTAACCCCCTTGGCTAGAAATCTTCAGGATGCAGACAGAGACCATTCCTTTCTGGTCTCTAACAAACGTGCTGAGAGCAAATATTTGCCCTCTGGGAACCTTGGCCGGGAAAAATGGGAGAATGTCTTTTCTGCCACCAAGCTACTTTGGGAATTAAGATTATTAAGGGCTAATAGCAGCTGTTAGGTACTTAGCAAATTTAGCTAATCAGCCTCTCACACATGGGGAAATAGTCTAACTACACCACTGCTGCTAAATCCTGTGACTGCAGTACTCTCCCTCTCCCTCCTGACCAGGTAATTAGAAAGAACTGAATAATCACCTTGGCCAAACGGCAGAGGCAATGGTATGTCACAGCCTGTGGTATATCACAAATGTGTGGCAGGATTAGAGGCCGCAAGGGCTTCTGGGCTGAGAAATACCACAGTAAAAGTATTGCATAATACACACTGAAATTCGTCAAGGCAGCGCAGGGAAGACTCTGACACAGGTTCAGTGAAGCGTAGGCATAGGGATGCCCAGTTGGAGACCACGTTTCCCAGCCTCTCTTGGGTGTGGCCAGATGAGTAAGGTCTCGCCAGTGAAATGTGACCCAAAGTGATGAGTGTCTTGCTCAAGAAGTGGACTGTAGATGTGCCTGTGACCCAGTCTCAATCTACCAGATGAGGACAATGGCCTAAGGAATGACAGAGCAGCAAGATGAGAAGAAGCAGGATTCCCAAGTGGCAACATGTGGAACAGCGCTGTCCTGCCAACCTGGACGGCTCATGGAAGACTGTTACATGAAAGAGAAACTCGTCTGTGCTCCGTAAGCCATTGTGTTTGGGGGTCCTCTTTGTTACAGCATCTTAACCTTTACACTGTCTAATACAATAAGCTAGTTCACGTCATCCCCCCAACTACCCAGTGAGTTGATTACTATCATCAGTCCCACTTTGCAAATAAAGAAGCTGAGACTCAGAGAAGGTTAAATAATTTGCCCAAGATTCTAAAATCAACAAACAGAATTATAAGCCACGTTTATCATACACCAAAGTCCATGCAGGAAGTTCTGATTCAGTAGGTCCAGGGCAGAAGCTGAGATTCTAAACATCTTGTGATGCTGAAGCTGCTAAGCCATGGACCACAATTTGAGGAGCAAGGATTTCAACCACTCCACTCTCCTGCCTCCCTTAAGAGTTACGAACTAAGCATCCAGATTCCCAAATTCTAGTCTCATATCTTTAAATGACAATGAAAAGTCCCCCCCCCCCAATGTTCCCCTTTCTGTGCTGTTCTCCTCTCCTGGAAATTAGTTGGATTTATATACTCAGAATTTTTTTAATAGGGAAATTCTCTTTCAAGCATTAGATTTCTCCTAGGAAGGTGTCACACATCCAAAGAGCAATCACCATGAAATTGTGAAATATGATGCCACTTTCCAGGTATCTTGTGACAGCTGTCTCACCCTATGTCTTTTCTTACTCTGGCTCTGTAACCCAAGATAGTATTTATCAAGTCTGTTTAGGAAAGGTGACACAAATCATTCTGTGCTCATTTCAACAGGAAACACTGACTACATGAAGACAGAAACACTCTTGGCCTGGAGGGATATAATAATCAACAGCAAAAACCATTTCACTACCCAAAACACTGGGAAATGTTTCCCTGCTGCAAACCTGACTCCAGCCTGAAAAATCACCACATTCCAATAGGGAGCCAAATCCAGTTCACAAAAGAGCAAAGCAAATGGCTATTAAGTGTATGAAGAAGATTAATCATTGCTGGTAAAGAAAAAAAAAAAAAGTGGAGTTTAAACAAGGTACCATTCTTCACCTGAAAAATGAGCAAAAACTTAAAAGGATATTAACACCCAGTGCTGTTCTTGATAAGAAGAAATGAGCATTCTAATATAGTGTGAGGGAGAGTGAATATTGGGAATCTGTGGTTGTAGGTGACAGAATTCTGATTTAAAATATCTTACTCAAAAAGGAAAGTGGTGCCCTGAATGGTGTGGCTCAGTGGTTAAAGCATCGGCCCCACCAAGGGCCTCAGGTTTGATTCCTGGTCAAGACACATACCTGGGTTGCAGGTTTGATCCCCAGCCCCAGTTGTGGTTCGTGCAGGAGGCAACAAATGGAAGTGTATCTCTCACATGGATGTTCCTCTCTCTCTCTCTTTCTCTCTCCCCCTTCCCTTTCACTCTCTCTAAAAATCAATGAAAAAATATCCTATGGTGAGGATTAACCCCACCCCCAAAAAAGGTAGGTGGCACCCTAGCTGGTGTGGCTCAGTTAGTTGGAGTGTTCATCTAGAAGGTCACAGCTTCAATTCCCAGCCAGGGCACATACCTGGGTTGCAGGTTCAATGTATCTGTCTCACAACAATGTTTCTGTCTCTCTCTCTTCTTGTCTTTCTTCCTTCGTCCCTCTCTAAAATCAATTTTTAAAAGAGAAGTAGCAGGGGATATATAGATTGGTGACTCTGGGAAGTCCAAGGACGAATGTGGCTCCAAGCATGGCTAGATCCAGGGATACCAAAGATGTCATCAGAGCTCAAACTATCTCTCAGATATGCTGCCCATTGTGTAAGAACCTCCCCCCCCCCATAACCTAACCGTGACAGCTATGACAGGTGGTATTTCATTTCTACTACATCTACCCCCTTTGCATGTGACTACAATGCCCTCCCTCTATGGGTCTAGTATATTTTTCTACCACATAGACTTTGGGGTTGACCATATGACTTGCTTTGGCCAATGGAATGTCAGCAAATGTGAACAAATGTTTTAAATGTGCCTGCATGATTTAGTTTAGCTCTTGCACTCCCTTATTGGGAGAATAGCATGCCCCAGGCAGTTGCTTCCCCTTTATCTTGGAGCAGAGTAAACCTAACCCTCAACTTGGCACCAGCTAAGCCCAACCAATCCACAACCTGAAGCAGAACCACCCAGCCTGTTCAAGTCTTTTGCCCATTTTGTTATTCAATTATCTGTCTTAATTTGTGGGAGTTCTTAATATATTCTGAATATGAGTCCTTTGAGACTATATGTAATGCAAATATCTTCTCCCAGCCCAGTCAGTGTGGCTCAGTGGTTGAGCGTGGACCCATGAACCTAGAGGTCACAGTTTGATTCCTGGTCAGGGCACATGCCCAGGTTGCAGGCTCCATCCCCAGTAGGGGGTGTGCAGGAGGCAGCCACTCAATGACTCTCTCTCATCATTGATGTTTCTATCTCTCTCTCCCTCTCCCTCTTTCTGAAATCAATAAAAACATATTTTTTGAAAAATCTCCCAGTCCATGGCTTGACTTTTCACTCTCTCAGTTGGGTCTTCTGATGAAGAAAATTTCTTAATCTTAATGAAATCTAATTTGTCAACATTTTCTTTTATGTTAGTGTTTTTGGGATATAATTCGGCTTCTTATTCAAACCAAATAATATACATTCTCATTGAAATTCACAAAAGTACATTCAAATTTTAGGGTTTTTTTCAGCAAAATTTCAAAACTTTAGAAGCATTGATTAATTTTTGCCTGAAAAATGAGAAAGACATTTTTCTTTTATTATTTCCTATAATAAAACACAAAAATCCTCAAAGATTTGCAAAGGCAATATGGATCATGTGCAGTTTTTGTCTTTTTGCACTGCCTTTGGAACCTAATCCTTACACCAGGTGCAACTCCACTGTAAGGCCAAACTGTGTTTCCACAAATATCCCATGTGTTTTCTACATATCCCAATATGCCTTGCACTTTAAAAATTATTTTTATTTTTATTGATTTGAGAAAGAGAGAAAAACATCTATTTGTTGTTCCACTTATTTTTGCACTCATTTGTTGCCTCCTGTATGTGCTCTAACCAGGATCAAACCCGAAACCATGATGTATCTGGACAATGCTCCAACCAACTGAACCACCTGGCCAGGGCCCAATATGCCTTGCATTTTGATTAGGGTCATATGACTAGTTTTGACCACTGAACTATGAGCAAAAGTGATGCATGCCATTTCCAGATGGAAGCAGTGAAGAACCAGTGATCCTCCTCTGCCCAACAATCTTGGAAATATGTGTTTCATTTCCTGCAGCTACCAGGTGGAAGAGGACTGTCCCACCTGCCTCAGATGGCACATGAGTGAGAAATCAGCCTTTGTTCTGTTGAGTCACTGCAATTTCAGGCCTTACCTATTATAGCAGCTGACATTGTTTAATCTAACTAATACCCAAAGTGAATTGGAACGCCTATTAATAAAAATTACCAAAGCTCTGCAAGTTAAATTCAGGTCTTGGCAGTTTCTGTGTCCTCAGCTCAGAACAGAGGTGACCTTTGGCAGATTCTGCCTCCCTGATGTCTTAGGTCTGATTTTCCCAGAAGCAGAACCTGAGACAAGGATTCAGGTGCAAGTGATTTATTAAGAAGCTCTCCCAGGATCACCATTAAGGGTGTGGAGGAAGCATAACAGGGAAATGAAAGAAGCCACACAAGGATGCAATGTCGCAGAAGTCCTAAACTCAGGCTGATCCAGCAGAGAGCTCTGGAACGTAAATTACACCCCAGGCAAAGGGACCTGGGCTTTTGGACTCTGTTTAACTTGCTAGAGCAGCTATAACAAGGTACCACAGACTTAAATAAGAGAAATTTCTTTTCTCAAAGTTCTGGAGGAGAGAAAGTCCAAATCAAGGTGCCAGCTGGATGGATGTCTCAGGAGGGCTCTCCCTTCAGTTGCAGATGGCTACCTGCTCACTGCATGTTCACGTGGCTTTTCCTTGGTGTGTGTGCAGAGAAAGTGTGCGAACTCTCTGGTGTCTTTTCTTATAAGAGCACCAGTTGTATGAGATCAGGGCCCCACCCTTATGACCTCATTTAACCTTAATCACCTCCTTAAAGGTCCCTTCTCCAAATACATTGGGGGTTAGGGCTCCAACCTATGTACCTGGGGGGACGCAAACATTTAGTTCATAACAGACTCCTAAAACCATCAGTGATTTGAAGCCCAGGGAAGGGGGAGTGACGTAAACTTGCAGGCACTTCTGGCCCTCCATTTAAGCAAGGTGGCTCCAGTACCCCTGAGAGGCCCTGTGAAGGTCACAGGCGTGAAAAGGTAGTAGGTAAGCTTGAAGAAGCTGGGGATGGCTCTAGCTCTGGGTGACAGCAATACTCCCTGCTACTCAAATATTGTATCAGTAAGATATAAATCTGTTTTAATGGAGGGAATACATTTTAACTGTATATCTGCAGATTTCTCACTCCACACCAGGCTGCATAAATCTTCTGCTACAGTTGAACATTTCCATAGAATTTGTCTCCTATCTCCTCTCACAGCCTGGCAATTTCACCAAAGAACTTCCCAGATTTTTCACAAAATCCATAATGGTGACCGCAGGGCCTTGATTTCCACCTCATTCAAATGCTCCCAAAGTACTGCCAAGCCCTGGTTGACCTCCCTGTCAGATTGCTCTGAGAGTAAGCAAAGCCCAGAGAAACCTCCGCCCAAAGCCCAATCAAGCATTTGTCTTAAAAACCATTTGCCTTGAAAGCCAGCCAATAAAAAAGAATCTATTTTCTGCTCCTAATTCTTTACCAACCCCCATGAAAAGCCAGTGATTCCAGACCTGGGTTCTGTGGAAGTCAGTGGTTGGTACAGGAGCGATGAGACACCTATCAAGGAGCTGGTAGTCTGACTATGACGTGCGCCTACAGAGAGGCCGTGACTCAGGAAGGCACGTGGCACTCCGTTATCCCCCAGAGCAGCTAAACCAGGTGTGTTGCCAAGCAGCCAGGTGCTCCCCAGCTGGAAGATGGGCAGTTTCCTCCTAGTTGAACTTGTGTTTGGCAAAGAAATTTCTCAGCCTTTTACAATTATGGACAGCCTTGTCATTTCCAGAGGAGTCAGAAAATGAAAATTCTTGGATGGTATTAGTTGGTAGACAATGGGCGTGCATTTGCTCTTTGTGCTCAAAAATGTCTGTGGTTCCATCCAGTTGCACACTGAAGGGAGATAGGGGGTTGCCAACTCCATGACTACTTCCAAATATTAAAAGAAATAGCCAGGATGGTAGGTAGTGTCCTGAAGTATGCGAACCCTATAAAAGAGGTCCTTGGGAGGTGGCATCTGGATTAGAATCCTGTACTAGCTGATCCTGGGGGGGGCAGCCTTTTCAGGCTCAGCCAGACTCCAGATCTCTAAGCATCAGAAGCATTGTTAATACAAACCCCCACTCCAGCACTGCCCATCCCCCACAAATACTGCTTTATTTTTCTTCATACCAGTTAACAATACCTAGCATACTGTATAGATGACTTCTTTTTTAAAAATATGTTATACTGATTTTAGAGAGAGGGAAAAGGAAAGGGAGGGAGAGAAAGAGAAACATGGATGTGAGAGAGAAACATTCATCTGGCCTTCTGCACTCCCCCTACTGGTGATGGGGCGGACAACCCAGGCATGTGCCCTGACCAGGAATCAAACCGGTGACCTTTGGGTGCCTAGGAGGACACTCCAACCAACTGAGCCACACCAGCCAGGAGGACTTCTTTATTTTGTTGTGTGACTCCCCAACTAGGTGCCACCCCATGAAGGAGGGAACATTAGCCTGTTTCAGTCCCAGCTATGATACCGGGACCTGAGACAGTGCCTGCTGCACTGAGTGAATGCAGGAACTGAACCATACATTCCATGAGTTATCCAATTACTACTCTTCAGCAGTTGGTATGAAAGCTCAGAGCCTGCACAGAACCTTAGTAGCTTCTCCGATTTGCCCCTCAAGCGTGGTGTTTCCTTGCATCCCCAGCAGAACAGGACATCTGCCTGACATTCACAGTCTGGTGTTGGAGGAAACCATATTGTATGGCCATTTACTTCTTGTTCAGGGAGTGAGACTCTCTGGGTATGGATGAGGGCCCTCATCCTCAGTGAGTGAAAGGGGCACTTCTCCCTAGAGGTGACTCTCAGTCACATTTTTCCCTCACCCCCTTCTCTGCCCTAAAAATAGCCAGGATGCTGGAAGCTTGTTGAGACTGTATTGAGCTATTTTTAACCTTAGGATCATGGAGTTGTGACCAGGCTGGGCTTACCTGAAGCAAAAGGATGTCAGTGGGGAGGTCTCACCTCAGAGAGGCTTTTGAGCATCCCTCTAATGTGCAAGTTCTGATTTCTGACTTAACAGATGGTATAAATTGAGAGTTATTGGGGAAGAAGCAGAGGAATGAGTGAAATGCAAGAATTCATTCATTCATTTCGTGCCAGATTCTGTTCTGGGAACTGGGGATACAGGAGGGAAGAAAACAGACAAAAATCTGAGCCAGGGAAATGGAAAGGACAAGCATAGAATATCTACCTACTTGTGTCAGAAAGCAAGGGTTTTGTCAAAAGACCACATAAACTACACTAAAGGGGTCAAAATCGGGAAAGCATTCTACTCTGTTGGTTAAAAATCCATGTCATAAAAACCTTGCTTACAGATGTTAAATGTAATTTCTTCGAGCTCCAATCAGGGCAATTAGATAAACAGACTGTCCGGATGTTTCACATAACAAAAATAAGCAGCCAAATGCTATTTATTTTTAAAAAGCAATATTTCCCCTGGGATAGTTATGCTGAGCCATGGATTCATCAAAACAGCACCCTAAAAAGTATTCTGTTACCAGGAAGTGTCATTTCTGAGTGACTTATTCTACTTTGGAATATTAAGAGCTGCTACTTTTGTCCCAGCCGGGTGGCTCAGGTGGAGCGTCATCCCATACACGGGGTTCAAATCCTGGTCAGGGCACATACCTAGGTTGCAAGTTTGATCCCTGGTCGGGGCACATGTAGGAGGCAACAAATCGATGTTTCTCTCTCGCTCCCTCTCTCTCCTCCCTCCCTCTCCTCCTCTGTCTCTAAATATCAATTTAAAAAATATCATCTGTTGAGGATTTTTTTTAAAGTCAAAAAAAAAAAGAGCTACCAATTTCTGGGTCCTTTCCGGGTACCACTCACTATTCTATGTGTGAGAATATTTTTCTAGCAAGAAATCCATGTGCTAGGAAATAAAAGGCCTCTCAGAGTCTCTGCCTCCAGTCTGCAAAATGGGCATATAATCTCAGTATCTCCCAATTACATAAATGTCTTACCACTACACTATATACCTGAAACTAATATAAAATAATACTGAAAAAAAATAAGTTAGTATCTTCCTTCTAGGATGGTTATGGGAATTAAATTATCTGTTGGTTTATGGGTAAAACTCTTAGAATAGTGCCAGGCACACAGCAAGGGTTATATAACTGGTTGTTAAAATTTTAAATGAGAGCTCCTTTATTGAAAAATGATAAAAACATGGAACCAAGACGTAGGAGACCTGTGTTCAGCTCTGATTCTGCCAACAGCTAGTCATGTGACCATTTTAGGATCTCCCAAATTAGAGACCACTCCACCTTCTGAACTAGGTCTTATGTTTTTATTGCTCAGTTTAATGTGCCTATGATGGACGTTTTAACACATGAAGTGTTGGCAGCCAGATCAAAACATTCTTGGTTTTGGACCCTCCAACAAAGACAAAGCTGGGTAATGCTCAAATATTACTAATTGTGTAGCCAACAATTTCCACACTTATGGAAGGACAGCACTTCTAGGCCCCCTTGGGATTGGTTGAGGGGGGTGACCTGTTCTGACCGATGAGGTAGGAGAAGTAGCATGTGTCCCGTCCAGGTAGAAACATTGAGGCCTCAGATACTTCCTCCTGCCATGTTTATGCTGCTTTCCAGCTACAACAGTAAAACTGAGTTGTTGCCACAGAGACCATAGGGCCTGCAAAGCCAAAAATATTTACTACCTGGCCCTTTACAAAAAACATTTGCCGATTTCCATTTAAACCAGCAGGACTGGGGAATTGTTGCTATAGCACAATGTAGAGCATTCTGATTATTGAACTGTCCGAAGCCTGGGTCTGATCTTGGAAGGTTCGGGGCACCTCAGTTGCTAGCGTGGTGAGTTAAAGAGACCACAGTGCCTGGCCGGGCGTGGCTCAGCGCTTGAGCGTCGACCTAGGATCCAGGCGATCGGGGTTCGATTCCCGGTCAGGGCACATGCCTGGGTTGTGGGCTCGATGACTCTCTCATCATTGATATTTCTATCTCTCTCTCTCCCTCTCCTTTCCTCTCTCTGAAATCAATAAAGATATATTTAAAAAAAAAAAAAAGAGAGACCACAGTTTTTTTCCACTCCTCTCATCAAGAAGTGACTGACAAAATGTGGCAGACATGGTGTCCTGGAACTTCTAAGCCCAGGTCTTAAGAGGACCCACAATTTCCATTTTCTCTCTCACAGGAAGCTCAGGCCAGACTGTTGAATGAAGAGAGGTTACTTAGAGAAAGGTGCTCTAGGGTTGTTCAGCCCTGTCACTGAATGCAGCCACAGGAAGAAGCACAGCCTGGCTAAGCCCCATCAACCCCAGAATCATGAGAAATAATAACAGTTATTGCTCTAAGCCACTAAGTTTGGGGATAGTGTATTACTCAGCAATAGATAACTGAAACAAGTAGTATGAGTCAGAATTAAACTCTGATTTATTTATTTTAATATGTTTTTATTGATTTCAGAGAGAGGAAGGGAGAGAGAGAGAGAGAGAAACATCGATGATGAGAGAGTCATTGATCAGCTGCCTCCTGCACGCCCCCCACTGGGGATCAAGCCCCCAACCCTGTCATGTGCCCTGACCGGGAATCAAACTGTGATCTCTGGGATACTAGGTCAATGCTCAACCGCTGAGCCACGCCGGCCGGGCAAAACCTTGATTGTTTCAAAGCCCCTAAAATTTAGCCCATCTTGACTGCCCTGCCCTCACTGTGTTCACCTCTGTTCAAAGCTGGGGGTTCAAATATTTGAGCAGGACATTACCCTAAAACAAATGTGGTTTACTTGGTCTTGGGGGAGACCCAGGGTTTACCAGCTATGTATCAAGAGCAGTGTCATGTCTAGATGTCTGCTTTTCAAAAGGGGAAAGTGCTCAGACTCCTTTTATTACCCTGATGACACCCAAACACAATTGGCTAGTCTTTTTTCTAATAGAAAGAATAAGCAGTGCTCAGTGCTCAGTGCTCAGCCACATGTTCTATGTTTCCCAGACTCCCTTGCAGTTGAGATAGACCCATGTGACTACTTCTAGCCAATGGATTATCACTACTGGGCGGGGGAATTAAGACCTGGTGTTCCCCTCTGGCCTTTTCTTTCCCTCTCCAGGTGGCTTTGGAAGCCATGTGAGTGATGGTGCTGGTGCAGCTTGGAGGAAGGCTGGATCTCTGAGTCACTGCTTGGAGGTGAGCCCTGCTAACCAGTTTTATAGGAACTTGTGCTGGGCGAAGCCACTGAAGCTTACAGTTTGTTTGTTATTGCCACTGAACAGAGCCTTACACTGACTATCAAGGCTAATTTCTGGACAAAGGAAGACTAATTCTCAGGAAAATTTTGCCAACATTACATGTCCAAAAAGAAAAACCCCAGCTACAATTTGCAAAATTCACTTTACGAGAGAACTCAAAAGAACTTAGTGGAATCAATGGCGGGAAAAGGAGACATCTGTAATACTTTCAACAATAAAGATAAATTTTTTAAAAAAAGAACTTAGTGAAGAACTATCTAAGATCAATAGGCAGCAGTTTGCTAATCTGACTTGTTTTCATGAGAAAGGAAAAACCATTTATTACTCAGTGAATGTCAAGGGGTCTCTTCAAAGAAGATATGATGTAGTCAAGAGCCTCTCCTGGGAGTGATGCACGTAAGTCACTTTGCCAATCTGGGCCTCAGTTTCCCCATTTGGAAGCCTGGATGAAAAGGTCTCTACAGTCTATTCTCTCATAAAAATAAAAAATAAAAATTTTACTTGTTTTAATTCCAGTCTGGATAATTTGGGAAAGGCAGGCAGAGAGGACATTTGGAAATGAAATTCCCCTCCATGTAGCAAGCCCTGAAGGTCACAAAAAGGTTATAGTGAGAATGGGAGCAAGGAATATAAAACATCTCCACTCCCGGGGTGCTTGCTGCCCTAAATTTAAACTTGGCAATGCCCTCATGCCTCTTTCTGCCAAAAGACTCACTGAAACTGTTTGTGTTTGGTCTGTCCTCAGTACAGGAACGGTTCTCTGTGCACATAATTGATTATATCCAAATGTATTTCCAGTTTTTC
This sequence comes from Miniopterus schreibersii, assembly GCF_964146895.1. Lineage (NCBI taxonomy): Eukaryota > Metazoa > Chordata > Mammalia > Chiroptera > Miniopteridae > Miniopterus > Miniopterus schreibersii. The sequence goes on along the minus strand of NC_138105.1, from coordinate 71,207,026 downwards.
TTCTCTCTCTGCTGTGTTGTGTCCTCGGTTTAAAAGGTCATGTTCATCAAATTAGAACATTAGAGGTTGGCAGGCAGACATTTCATGTATATGCCTAAATGCCTGGGGCAGGATAAGGGGGAAAAATTTTGCAGGAGAAAGATAATTATAACAGCTCAAGCACAGTCCTAGAGTTGGACATATATTAAATTTAGCAACATTAGACTTTATTTCAACCACCTGATTTTCTTGCAATACATGGCTTTATTTGCCCAAACCATTCCAATAAATTTGTCATACATAAAAATGCAGCTATCATATTAAAATGCAAATTGTGAAAAATAGTGGTCTAAAATAACACAAACAAATTGCTAACACTCTGATCTAAGCCTCCATCATCTCCCACCTGGACCAGTGCAGTTGATTCTGCCCGAGTCTCCTGGCTCCTGCCCTCTGTCTCCCCCAACTCACACCCCACCTCCCAAATCCCCAACACACACAACAGTCTGTTCCCCCTACAGCAGTCAGAAGGCACCAGTGAACACTTGAGCCAGGTCACATCCCTCCCCTGCTCAGAACTTTTCATAGCTCCCATGTCACTTGGAGTAAAAGCCCACAAGGCCCTGCACAATCCACCCTCATCACCTCGCTGCACTCATCCTGCCTCAGGCCCTTTGCACCTGCTATTTTCACTGCCTAGAAAGCTCTTCCACCCAGCTGCCTCCTTCACCTGTATCAAGTTAGCTCAGTTTTCATATTCTCAATGAAGCCCACCCTTGACCATGTCTTTGAAACTGCAGTCCACTCCCCAGCACTTCCAATCCTCTTACCCTGTTCTGTAGTCTTTTTTCCATAGCACTTACCACCTCTTACATACTAATATTTATGTTCTGTGTTTACTGTCCATCTTCCCTCACTCAAATTGAAGCCCCATGAAGGTAGAAACTGTTTATTCACTGCTGTAGCTTAAGCACCAGGCCCATAATAGGTAATAAATATTAGAAGGATGGATAAATGAGCAAATGAATATAAGACTTGCTTTGGAAGATCCAACTTTTAGAACATCTAATTTTGGAATGTCTCAACTTTGACTTTTTAATGTTTTTATTGATTTTTTTTAGAGGGAGGGAGAGATAGAAACATCGATGAGGGAGAAACATCAACATAAGCATAAACATCAATCAGCTGCCTCCTGCACACCCCACTGGGGACTGGGCATGTGCCCTGACTGGGAATCGGACCAGCAACCTCTTGGTGCATGGACCAACCAACGCTCAGCCGCTGAGCCACACCAGCTGGGCTCAATGTTGACTTTTTAAGTAGGTTTTTATTTCCTTCTTCCTCTTGATTGTATCCTGTTTTAGTTCAGACCCCATTCCTCAATCCTCTAGAATTATCTCCACCTGCAGACCATATGGTCCCTGTGCCCCAATCTTCTGTATTTTCACTAAACCTGAATCTCATGGAATAGTATAACACCTGGGCCTTTCTGGGGCATGACAGCTCTGTGGGTTTTATATTAGCAGAGGCCAGGCTTTCTCATCCTTGGCACAGTTGGATCCTGATCATTCTCTCCAGTGGGGGCTGTACTGTGTGTCATAGGATGTTGGCAGAGTCCCTGGCCTCCAGCCACTAGATGGCAGTAGCACTGCCCCACCCCAACCTGACAATTAAAAATGTCTCCAGACAGCCAAATCCCCAGGGGAAAGGACAACCCCAGGATGAGAGCCACTAGGTTAAATGTTCTTCAAAGATTACCAAACCCACATCCTGGTAAACTCTCAGATAGGGCTCTTTGGGTTCATAGTTAAACTAGCACCATTTTCTTTTTTACCCATTTCTAACAGATTCCAAGTGCACACTATAGCCAAAAAGTCCCCTAGCCATGCCCAGAGAGAAGTATAGCACCACTCCCATTATATTCTGTTCAAAAATGCATAAATCAGGAGGAAATGTCAGACAAACCCAAACTGAGGAACACTGCAGAATACCATCTCATACTGAAAGAGACTGAAGGGACTCAGTGGCTAAATGCAGCTGCATGACTCTGAATTGGACCCTTTTGTCCTAAAGGACAGGGACAGCCTTTGGGACATTGGTGAAATGTCAATGGAATTTGAGCATTAGATGGTCATATTGGAGCAAACTTGCTCTCCTGATTTTCACAGTTGTGCAATAGTTCTTGGGTTTAGGAGACACGCTTAAAGACAGGCATTGTGTCTGCAAAAAAATCTCAAAACAGCTCAGAAATGCTGACCATTGAGGAATGTATATAAAGGGAGTATGTGCTCTGTGTATTATTTCTGCAACCTTTATATAAATTGAAAATGATTTTTCTAAATCACCTAGTCACTTGGCAAAATTTGAATATGAACTATATATTAGATAATAGAATTAGATCAATCTTAAATGTCTTGAAGTTGATAATTATATTGTAGTTATATAAGAGAATGTCCTTGTCCTTAAGAGATTTGCATGAGAGAAACAAGACATTGACGCATGCAACAGATAGTCATATTTCAGAGGAAAGAGGGAAGGGGGGTGGAGGGTGGGAGGAGATTAACCAAAGAAGTTATATGCATATATGCATAACCCATGGACACAGTTAATAATGGGGTGAAGGCCTGGGAAGGGGGTGGGAGTGAGGTAGAGGGGATCAAATGGGGGGAAAACAGGACACCTGTAATACTCTCAACAATAAAGATAATTTTTTTTAAAAAAAGAGAGATTCACATTAAGTATTTGGGAGCAAATGGTCAAGATGCCTGCAGCTAACTCTGAAAAGATTCAAGAAAAAATGACAACAATAATAATAAAATATGTGCATATATGTATATACTTATATACATTTATAGATATGAAGAGAGAGAAACAGAGGCAGAGAGACAAAAATAGAGACAGAGACAGAAAGAGAGATGAAACTAACATGGAAAATGTTACCAACTGAGGAGTCTACATGAAGAGTTTATGAGTGTTAATTGTACTGTTCTTGTAATTTTTCTTGTAATTTTGTAAATTAGCACATTTTCAAAATTAAATGTTGAAAAAAGTCACCCAGACTATTGCCCAAATTTTTATTATTTCAGGTATGGGTATCAAAATGTGCCCCTAGTTAGAGCCTGATAAAGGAAATAAAAGGAGAAAATTAGAGATGCTCACAAAATATTTGGCAACCACTACACATTAGCCACAAATGCTCTACTTTTTAAATCTCCACTCACAGCATCTATTCAGCAATATCTTGTAGTCCAATAGGGGAATTATTGGTCCTACTTCATCTCTCTCCCAACCCACATCCTGTGGCACGAGACTTTGCTGTCTCTTTCACTAGAGGCAGAGTTCACATCCTTTGTATTTTCAAATATCGTGTATTCCTAGATGTATAGTATGGCAAACAGATCAGAAGATGGTTTTCATTGAAGATATAGTTTATTACTCAAAGTTCCCAAGGAAGGGGGCACACCAGCACACGGGGACACATGGGAAAGCACCTGGATCAGCCAGGAGGCAGAGGAAGAGGGAAGTGTGGGTAGAAGACATTATTGTGGTTTCCATGGGAAGAAACAGGGGAAGCAGGGTAAACAGGCCTGGATTGGCTAGTTCAAATGATTTCAGTGGGATCCAGAATGCAGAGGCTGCCACTAGTTGTTTGACACCTGGTCCTGGGGCAATTAGAGCTGGTGAATAGTGGCCCAGAGTGTGAGAGCCCAGTAAAGACAGTGGTTGGAGTGTGAGCTCTGGATTGGTTAGTTTGAATATGAAAGACGGATTCATGGGAAAGTTGTTTACTATCTCTAAGAACTGGTTAACCCTGGAAGGGGCAGTCCCTCCAAAGTCATCAGAGCACCAAATGTCAAAGCATCAGAATACAGAAAATAAAAGACATCGTTACTACACCTTGACATTGGGTTATCTGTCCTGCTTTGGTCAATGGAATGTAGTGAAAGAATCACTGTGCCATTTATAAGCCTAGACCTCAAGAGGTCTCACATGTTTCCATTTGCCCTGTTGTCTCCACCGTCACCAGGAGGAAAGCGTTCCCCAGAACAAAGAAAATAAACACATGCAGATTAGACCTGAGTCCAATCTGCAGAGATAAGCTCAAGCATGAATCAAGGCTTCCTATCTGATCCCCACCTGTATCAGCCAAGTCCTAGCCAAACCTTGGACATGTAAGAGAACAGCGATTGTTATACTTGGAACATTCACCAAAATAGGCCATATGCTATGCTGTAAAGCAAGTCACAATAAATTTTGAAAGACTGTAATCATACAGGGTATGACCACAATGGAATTAAACTAGAAGTCAACAATGAAAAGATAATTGGAAAATTCCCAGTTGTTTGGAAATTTAGCCACATATCTCTGAATAATCTATAGATCAGAGAAAAAAAATCACAGTAGAAATTAGAAAACATTTTCAACTGAATGATAATGAAAATACAACATGTAAAAAGCTGTGGGGTGCCTAGCTGGTATGGCTCAGTGGTTTAGCATCGACCCGTGAACTAGGAAGTCACGGTTTGATTCCCATTCAGGGCACATGTCCAGGTTTCAGGTTCAATCCCCATTAGGGGGCATGTAGGAGGGAGTTGATCAATGACTCTCTCTCATCATTGATGTTTCTGTCTCTCCCTCTCCCTCTCTCTGAAATCAATAAAAACATATTTTTTAAAAAGCTGTGGGGTACAGCTAAACCAATATCTAGAGGGACATGCACAGTTTTGAATGCCTTTTTTTTTTTAAGCATAAAATATTGTTTCAAGATACTAAGTTAATGGACTCTTTTCTTACACAGCAATAGCTGACTGCTACAAAAACTAGCATTTACATTATATTCATTATGTACCATGCATAGTTCATATATATGTATATATATGTGTGTGTGTGTGTGTGTGTATAAATTCATTGAAACTTATAAGGATGCTAGAAGAAAGATAGATACTATCATTTCCCCCTTTTAAGATCTACATCTAAACAACCACAGAGGTTGTGTAGATATCTAATTCAGAGCATAGCCAGAATTCAAATTCAGATGGACTGACCTCAGAGTCTAAGTTCTTAGCCACTAGGCTATACTGCCTCATAAAGGAGCAAGTTGATAATTATAACATTGTGATAAGTGCTATTAATTCACAGAGGTGGAGTCATCTAACTCAGAAAATAAGGGAAAACTTCTGGAAAAAAGTGACACGTGATCTGAATATTGAGTACGAAAGAGATTATCTGGATGGTAAACAGAAAGTCAAGGCTAATGAAAAGGTTGTGCAGAGGACCACCGGCCTGAAAAACGGCTCAGAGTTCAATGTGGCTGACCCAATCTCTATCTCCTCCTCCCTCGGCCCCTGGCAACCATTAATCTGCTTTCTGTCTCTATGGATTTGCCTGTTCTGGACATTTCATATAAATGGGATCATACATTCTATAACCTTTTGTGTCTGACTTCTTTCACTGAATGTAATGTTTTTAAGGTTCATCCATGTTGTAGCATGTCTTAGGACTTTATTCCTCTTTATGGCTGAATAATATTCCACTGTGTGGATGGACCACATTTTCTTTATCTGTTCCTCCATCGATGACATTTGGCTTGTTTCCACCTTTTAACAACTGTGAAGAGTGCTGCTATAAACATTTGTGTACCAGTTATTGTTTCCAAAATACCTGTTCCAATTCTTTGGGGTAGATACAAATTAAATAACCAATATTCAGGTAGGAGTTGTGAATAAGTTCACATTCATGGAGCAAATTAGAAGAAAACGGTAAATAAAAGAACTCCAGATGTGTTGACAGATCTCCTCTGCCCTCCTGTGGGAGTCATGAGCCAGAATCAGTAGTGCACCTCTACCTCCAACTGGTGAGAGTCTCAGCAACAGAGCCTTTCAGACATACATACATACACACACACAGACGCAGGCACGCACGCACACATCTGCCGACGGAGCTCCAGGCAACAGCAAAGCTAGCAAGCTGGGAGGACACAGCGCTATTTACACAAGTGGTTTGGGGAGCCTCCTGAGGGCTGGAGATATCCTATGTCTTGATCCTGGTGGTGGTTACAAGGGTGTTCACATGTGCAAAAATTCATTTTGCCCAACACTTAAAATTTATGCATATACAGACCTAAGTTTTAGCACCAGCAAGCCTTGCCCAGTCCTGCAACTTCCCCTCCCCCAGCTGTTAACTGCCCCTCCTCAGTTTCTAGGGCTCTCTGTTCACTTTAAATATATATATATATATATATATATATATATATACACCAAAGGTTGGCAGGCCTTTTTCCTTAAAGGGTCTGGTAGTAAATATGTTTAGCTTTTCAGGCCAGATGATCGCTGTTGCAATGATTCAACTCTGTCAGCTGTAACATGAAATTAACCATAGGTAATACTAAGCAAATGGGCATGGCTGTGTTCCAATAAAACTTAATTTTCAAACACAGGTTGGGGGCCATAGTTTGCCGTCTCTGAAGTCGCTGATATATACCCCGTTGAATTGCTTCATCTGTCTCCTTGAAGTGTAACTGCCTTGAAGGCAAGGACAAGTTTTTCCATTCCTGTGTCTTCACCATCTGGTCCAGTGCCTGACAAAATAAATGATTGCCCATGAACAAATCAATGGGTGATTTATTGTTTACTCTGCTCAAACCTAAATGAGAAGAGGGAGAAAAGCAAAGTTGAGTAATGTAAGTGTGCAGCCCCCTCACCACCCATAAAACACCTACCACACAGCCCCCATACTATGGGGGTTCTGGCTATTGTATTCAATTCATGTTTACTGAATTCAGGGTTTCCTTTTGGGGTGATAAAAACATTCTGGAACTAGGTAGAAATTATGGTTGCACAACATTGTGAATGCACTAAATGGCACTGAATTGTTCATTTTTAATTATTAATTTTATGTCTTGTGAACTTAGCTTCAATTTTTAAAAGCAAAAATAAAATGATATACAAATTTGAAAACTTTGCTGAAAAGGAAAAGCAAAGGCTCCCTCTGGCTGCTGTGTGGAGAATAGACTACTATGAGGCAGGAGCAGAATTTGGATGTACTTGAGCTTCAGTCATCTTACTTTCGTTAGTTCTATTATTTTTGAAATATTTCTTGAAAGGCACGAAATTTTTGGTCTCAGAGATACTGGGACTGGTTAGCTTCATTAGTCTTGGGAAATGCCAAGAAATAAAGGTGCTTCCACCAGTCAGCTTGTGGAGTTCACAATTCGATCATCTCAGATCAATGCACCCTCATGTTGAAATCTTGTAGCAGTGGCTACACCCATAGAGCACTTGCTATGTACCAAGCACCACATTAATCTATTTCATTTTGACCACACCTCTGTGAGTTGATGGGCTGACCCTCTGGTGTCCCTCATCCCCTCCCCTCAGTCCCCTATGCTTTCAGCCTCGGAGGACAGTTGCTACAAGCTCTCTGTTGTCACCTCTTGCTAACAGTGTCCCATCTCAAGGCTGCATCATACATCTTTCCACTTTTTCAAGCCTTAGGTTGGAAAAAGTGTGAAGTTAAAGACCCCGGTGTGCAACTGGTCACAGTTAACACTGACACATCACATCACACGGTCCCTAATAGGATATACTAAAAAGGACTGCCTGTGACCCCATTCAGTATTCAAATGTTGCAGCCTAACGCCCAATGTGATGGTATTTGGAGGTGGGGTCTTTGAGAGGTGATTAGGCCATAAGGGTGGAACCCACATTAATGGGATTAGTGCCCTTATAAATGGGACCCCAGAGGCCTCCCCTGCCCCCTCTGCCATGTGAGGGCAACAGCAAGAAGATGGTATCTATGAATCAGGTAGCACATCCTCACCAGATGCCAAACCTGACCATGCCTTGATCTTGGACTTCCAGCCTTCAGAACTGTGAGATGTGTTTGCTGTTTAAGCCATCCAGTCTACGGTATTTTTGTTATTGTAGTCTGAACAAGGACACAACATCATTTCTATGAATTCCTGCCCAGAAATGCATAACCTCATACCTAGAATAGTCAAATTATATAGAGACCCAAAAAAAGAGGCTATCAGAAGAGGGGAGCGCGGAGTTAGTGTTTAATGGGGACAGAGTTTTAGTGTAAGAAGCTGAAAAGAGTTCTGGAGACGGATGGTAATGCTAGCTACACAACAAAGTGAATGCACTTAATGCTATTGAACTGTACACTTAAAAATGGTTAAAAATTCTATATTATGCCTATTTTACCACAATTTTTTAAAAACCAGTTTTCCAGTTAGAGAACTATAGTCTTATCTCTACAAGCAGTTGTAAAACAAAGTCATAATCTCAATCCAGTGTGAGGAAATGATCTACAAAATACCTGGCCAGTACACTTCAGAAATATTAACATCATGAAAGACAAGTAAAAACTGAAGAATTGTCACAGACTGCGGGAGACGAAGGAGACTCAGCAACTCAATGAAACGTGTTGTCCTAGATGGGTTCCTGGGCTAAATAAAGGACACCTGCGGAAAACCTGTTACACCCTTAAGGTAATAATGTGGATTTCTTACTTTGGGTAAATCTTGGTTATGGAAGATGTTAACATTTGGAGAAGCTGGGTTAAGGATATATACAAGGATTGTCTGTAGTATCCTTGCAACCTTTTTGCAAGTCGAAAATTATTTCAAAATAAAAAGTTTTAAAACAAACGTTCCAGGTGTCAACCCTCAACCAATGAAGAACATGACCCAGTGGGAAATGTCCCTGCTCCCGGCTTTCAAACAAACACGACTGGGAGAAAACTTTACTCTGTGGCCCCAATAATACACCTTCTCTTGGATTTTCCTCCTTCTCAGTCACATTTTACCAGCTCTCTCACTCCTGCTGCTTAAAGTCACCTCTGACCAGGACCCTCCCTCCGTGAACAGACTTTAGTGAGGCTTCTCTCAGCCCTCCTGATCAGGCCTCCTTCTTGGCCTGCTGAGCCCAGTTTGGCAAGACCCCCCCCCTCGGCCCCAGACATCTAACCAACTTCCTCCCGGTAAATGCCTATCCACCCATTCCCCGACCCTGCCCATTGGCTACACCTCCCGGGGCCCTTGCTGTGTTAGGAGTTGAGTTCAATCTCTCTCCCCCATTGCAATAGTCTTCTATGTCTGTTTAACATTGTCTGGCGAAATTTTTCTTTGATACCTCCCAAATAAACAACCTGATCCCAAGTCCTTGTTTCAAGGGGACCCAAACTAAGATGAGAAAAATAAGGTGCAGAGAAGTTAAAGAGCTCTCCCAAGGTCACACAGCCAGGAAATGGTAGGATAAGCCTCCAACCAGACAGCCCAGCACCAAAGTCTGCCCTCTTCATGATTACACTATGCCTCCTCTAAGACTTAAAGAATTTTTCATTTTATTTATTTATTTATTTTTTAACATACCTTTATTGATTTCAAAGAGAGAAAGGGAGAGGGAGAGAGAGAGAGAAACATCAATGATGAGTCATTGATCGGCTGCCTCCTGCACGCCCCCTGCTGGTGATGGAGCCTGAAACCCAGGCATGTGTCCTGACAGGGAATCCAATGGGGATCTCCTGGATCCTAGGTCCATGCAAAACCACTGAGCCCGGCCCAACCAGGCAGAATTTTTCATTTTAAATTTCAATAATTGACACTCAGATTTATGTCCCCATAATCCCCTAATGCAGATCCAAACAGCATTCTTCTGCCAACTTATTTGAATAACGTGTTTAGGGCAGAAAATGGTGATAGCTTGAAATTCTTCTAATTTTACTTACAAATAATGAAGGCTGATTCATGCCGTTTTCTCTAAAACCTCCCCCCAAAAACTAGTGATCTGAGTGTTGTTACAGGATGCCCAATTTGTCACATACATCTCTTACAACTTCTATAATTCTTCCTCAAAAGCAACACTCAGAAGCAGTCAGTCACAAAGCTCCAGCAGTAAACAAGGGATATTCCAAGACAGGAAAAAGTTATGCTTCTGAAACAGATGGAACAAGGGGGGGTGGGGAGAAGAAGGGAAGCGAAAGGGCAGCATCTGGGAGAAATTTCAGCATCCAGTCTTGTAAAGTTCATTAACAAGGTAAGAAAAACTAAGCTGCTACGGACACCCAAAAATGTATATAGTTCAAAGAATGGAGAAGCATGAACCTTTCTCAGGCACCCGCCCTCAGGTGAGTCGCCCAGGTGTGCGTGGGAGCTCCTTTCTGTTCAATCATTTGGGAATCAAAAGAACATTCTAGTTTCTTGCCCTATTATTGTATTAGTTTCCTAGGGCTGCTGTAACAAAGTACCACAAAGTGGATGGTTTAAATACCTAAAAAGCGGATGGTTTAAATACCTAAAACATCAGGTCTTTCTTTTCTCACAGTTCTGGTGGCCAAGAGTCAGGAATCAAGGTGTTGGCAGGGCCATGCTCTGAAGGCTCTAAGAGAGGATTCTTCCTCGCCTCTTCCAGCTTCTGGAAGGGCCCTAGGCGCTCTCTGGCTGTGGCAGCATTACTTCAATCTGTACCGCCCTCTTCACACCGCTTCCTTCCGTCTGTCCCTCTGTGTAGTGTCTTATAAGGTTACCACTCATATTGGATTAGCCGCCCCCCTCCAATGACCTTATCTGAACTTGAAAATACCTGCAAAGATCCTATTTCCAAATTAGGTCACTTGTGAAACATGTTGGTTTTGGTGGTTGTTTTTTGTTGTTAATTCTCATGGGAGGATATTTTTTCCATTGCTTTTCAGAGAGAGTGGAAGGGAGTGAGGGAGGGGGAGAGAGAGAGAGAGAAACCTGGATGTGAGAGAGACACATCAACGGATTTCCTTTAACATGTGCACAAGACCACGAACCAAACCCGAGATTCTTCGGTGCTCCAGCCGAAGCTCAAACCTCTGAGAACACTGCCAGGGTCCCTAGTGAAATGTTTTTACTCAACACTTCTGACATCAAATGTGTCCGTGTGTTTTCACACCAGCCAACCAGTTATCCAACTCTCCAGGCCCCAACAGTCCAATTCAGTTCTGATGCTAAATACCCAGAGTTCAAGTCAGACCCCATGATCCACCCCCAGGCTCAGTAATTTGCTAGATCAGCTCCCATAACTCAAGGAAAAAGACTTAGTTACCATTACTAATTTCTTATAAAGGATGTTACATCGCCCTAGCTGGTTTGGCCCAGTGGCTAGAGCGTCGGCCTGCGATTGAAGGGTCCCGGGTTCGATTCTGACCAAGGGCACATACCTCGGTTGCAGGCTCGATCCCCAGCCCTGGTTGGGGCGCATGCAGGTGGCAACCAATCGATGTGTCTCTCTCACATCAATGTGTTTTTTTTCTCTCTCTCCCTTCCACTCTCTCTGAAAAGGGTAAGGATTAAAAAAAAAGTTTGAAATATTGCAAGAATTACCAAAATGTGACAGACGAAGTGAGCAAATGCTGTTGGAAAATTGCACCGATAGACTTGCTCAATGCTGGTTGGCGACAAACCTTCAGTTTGTAAAAAAAAAACCTCAATATCTGCAAAGTACAAGAAAGTGAAGCGCAATGAAGTGTACGCCTGTATAAACAGGATAGGAAAGTTTTCGGATTTAGGGGCCTGAAGAATTTTTGGGTTCTGTTTTGAAACAATGACTTTGCTGGCGAATTCTTTACCCACTTGGCATTTCCCCCATGGTCAAGACAGCCCACCAGCTTCCAACCTGAGCTCCCATTTTGGTTTCCGCCTCTAGCACAGGGTGTCTCAACCTGGGCATTGCTGACATTGGGGCCAGATCATTCTTTGTGGTGTGGGGCCGGCCTGTGCACTGTAAAATGTGTATGTTTAGCTACATATCCAGCCTCTACTCCCTGGACGCCAAGAACATCCCCACTCCAGTAGTCACCAGTAAAACTGTCTCCAGACATTGCCAAATGTCCCCTAGGGGGCAAGAGGGCCCCAGTGGAGAACCACGGCCTAGGGTTAAAAATTAAAAGCTAGATAAATCTCTTCGTTTTCACTAAACGGATTTTGAATTCTTTAACCATTTTCCTATGCCAGAAAGTATATACCATATTAACTCTCTTACTGTGGAGATTCTTAAAATAGACAGGTTTTCTGGAAACTGGTTGACCCAGGTGGATTCTCTGAAGCCCGATGGGTGATTGTAGTGGACAGTTCAACTGAGTGAAACAAGCATTGGCCAAGAATCAGGAGATCTGGATTCTGTCCCTACTTCTGCCATTACAAGTTCTGTGGCCTTGTCACTTAAGCTCTAGACTCATTTTCCACTCTGTCAAATGAGGATGTTTTAATTTTTAAGGACCTGGAAATGCTCAGTTTCTGATAAGATAACTTCAACCCTTTGCCCCACCATCTCCAAAGTTATTTAAGCTGCCCAGGCCCCCTCCCAGTGCCCCCTGCACTTCACCTCCAAATGTCTTTTGTTACATCACTTAGTCTCCTGGCCTGTTCCCTTAAACACATCTTTCAAAGTCAGTTCTTCCAGGCTGTGGTTACCACTCAAACTCATTATTATTGCTGATTCTAACAAGTAAATTATGGTGGTGTTTAACACAGCCGTGGCAAGGCCCTGTTTGTGGAAATGATGGTGTTTAAGCACAAGATACCCTGGTGTTGGCATGAGGAAAAATAAAATAAAATTTTAAACCAGTCTTTTAAAATGCTTCATGATGTGGTACTTAAATTATAGGAATGTCCCAAGCATCCACATAAATTATTCTGACCTGGCTAGTATTCATACAAAAAAAGGCCATAGAGCATCCCTTTAATTAATTCTCTTTAGCACCCACCTGCCTTTCCGTGTATTCTGCACTTGTCAGATTGGGATAATGGGTCAGAAGATTCTATGTGCTATCAGGAATTTGGATCTTGCTCATAAAAAATAGGCTGCCGCCCTGGCCAGATGGCTCAGCTGGTTGGAGTGTCGTCCTGTACACCGAAAGGTTGCAAATTCAATTCCCGGTCAGGGCACATACCTAGGTTTCGGGTTTGATCACCAGTCAGGGCGTGTACAGGAGGCAACCAATCAGTGTTTCTCTCTGTGTGTCTCTCTTTCTGTCTCTCTCTGTCTCCCTGTCACTCACTCTCTCTCTCTCTCTCTCTCTCTCTCTCTTAAATCAATAAAAAAATATCCTTGGGCAAGGGTTTAAAAAATTGGGGGCGGCCTGCCCAGGATGATCCAACCTGAACCCACTATAATGTAATGTCAGGAGAGCAGAGACAGCCTGCTTTGTTTACTGCTGCATCCCCAGGGCTTAGAACAATGCTAGACACCTCATAGTACTAAATAAATAGGTGTGGAATGCACGAATGAACAAGGGGTCCCTGGAATAGTTGGGCAAGAAATAAAGTCAATCTAAATATTTTGCTTTAGGTTTAAGATTATATTCCAGCGCTCTAGAAAGTATTGGTGTATTAGACATTTTCATTTCTTTTCTCCCCTTCCCCTCATTGCCCACCTGATTCTGTTGGTTCCCTTCATCAGTTTTCTCATCTGACAAGGCATCTTCTCCTTTGTCTAGGTCGCTCTGAGTGAGTAGCACTTTCCTGGAGGGAGTTCCTGATGACAAGAAAAGGAATTTATTACATAGGGTCAGTGTTGGGGTGGGAGTGGGGCAGTTCTGTGGTCCCTAAACCTGATTCCTGCACCCCCCATCCCCACTGTGTGGCATCGTGGTCTTATTCCAGAAGTTTGTTCTGTATCCTTGTGGTTTGCTGTTTAGAAAAATCACCTTAATGCAGGTGAGTCAGAACAGGTGGACACAATGAAGAAATGTCATTTGGAATTGGAACTTCACAAGCAAACTTCACGCTGAGGCCTTCTGCTCCCGGAGGGTCTGAATTCTGTTTCTTAGCATCTCTGTGTTTTTATTAGAATCCATCTCAGAGGCAATGAAAAATCAGACTGTCTCTTAAAATTGTGAATAGTACTCATTTATTTTGGACAACACACTCCAACCATCAGTAGTAAAAAAAATCAGTATTTGGTCTAGGGGTGTGCAGTCAGGGTAGGAGGTTCCTCTCCATACCTTCCATACAAGGTGCCCCCAAAAAATGTATACACAATTTAAATGATTATAAAGTCAGTGTTTGTTAACATATAGCTCATTTTCAAAATTTAAAAGAATCTACAGAAATAAATAATTTTTTTGTCAATGCCTGTTTTCAAACTGATGACCTTTCTGGTCCAGGCACAGTTGATACCACAAAGCAATGGAACCACAAACATCAAGAATCATTTCTTTCGGTATTTGTGAGCCCTCAATGCATCCAATGTTGCCAGTTTTGTACCATAAACTTTATCTTTTATGTATCCCTATTAAAAAAAACAAAACCTATCCCCTGCCAGTGGTACTAAGTGGTTAGAGCATCAGCCTGCACACTGAAGGGTCTCAGGTTCAATTCCTAGTCAAGAGCACTTACCTGGATTGCGGGTTTGCTCCCCTCACATCGATGTCTCCCTCTTTCTCTCTCTCTCTCCCTCCCTTCCACTCCCTCTGAAAAGCAATGTTAAAAATATCCTCAGGTGAGAATTCACAACAACAACAAAAGTCTACTGGCACTTTAGGATAAATTTTCTTTGTTCAAAGCTTTGTCTGGCTTCACCCATTATTTCAAATCAGTTAAACCTGGAAAGGAATGAAAATTAAGTGAGTTAGCAGGTGTTAATGTGTGTATAAAATTTTTTGGGACACCCTGTATTTCAATTGTCTGTATATAACCTAACTCTGAAACATTTTTAAAAGATTTTAATTTGTCCAAATCATGGTCTTAAGGGTGATATTCTAGACACAATTTTTTTCTTTCATGTCATTTCTCCTATAATGTTTACTATCATGAATTGGTGTAGTCACTCAACCTTGGTGTCCTATATGCAGTAGACCAAAAGTTAAAAGTACTGATCTCACTCTGGCCGATGTGGTTCAGTTGGTTGGAGTGTCGTCCTGTACCCCGAAAAATCGCAGGTTCGATTCCCAGTCAGGGGACTTGTCCGTTTGGGACACATGCAGCAGGCAATCGATGGATGTTTCACTCTCACATAGATGTTTCTTTCTCTCCCTCTCTCTTTCTCTAAAAAAAAAAAAAAAAAAAGTACTGAACTCATTTCAACTTTGGTAAACATCAATTTTATACAGTGGAAGGAAAAAGCTTATTTTCTAAGCTAAAGACTTCTGACTCAATAGTCGTGGAATTTAGACTAAATACCAGTTATGCTAAGTTTGTGCCCAATGTCATCCCAGGAAGCCTCCTCTGTCACTCTTGAGTTTTAAGTGTCATTATCTCCATCTCTGGGTGATAAAACTGAGCCATGCAATAGTTAGCAATTTGCCCCAGGTCACAAAACTAGGAAGTGAAACCCAAATTCAAACCTCTAAATATGAAGTTAAGAACTTTGTAACAACCACTAAGCAGGTGACCAAGGTTCAAACACAGAACCTCCCTGCACCCTATCCACAGCACCTTTGCAGCTGCTTTTATTAGGAGTCAGACTTATAGTTGCTCTAAAATAAAGATTTAATCTTTTCAATCCCTTAGACAAGGGTTCAGCAAATGGCCCAGCACAATGCCTGTTTTTATTGGAAATACAATTTTATTTGCACACAGCCCAGTCCATTCATTTACATAATGTCTATGACTGCTTTTACTCAATGTCAGAGCTGCGGAGTTGTTCGGAGCCATCTGGCCCCCAAGCATAAAATATTTACTATCTGGCCCTTTACTGAAAGCTTGCCAACCTTGCCTTAGACTCTAAGGCTTCAAGCCAGGACCAAAGCATGTGCAGCTCAGACTCTGGCCTGTCTGTGACTGACTGCAGGACCCTTGCAGTCGTCATCCCCATGACCTTCCAATTTAGCTGGTAGAAGCACATCAGAGAGCCATGAAACAGACTCATGCATTTGGGGAATTCAGTGGGAAATAAAGGATAATTACAACCGAGCCACCAAGAGAACAGGAAATGCTTTCGTCATGCAGTCTGTGTTGGCACCGTCACGCATTCCTGGCCTCCTCCTCCCAGCCAGAAGCAAAAATGCTTTGAGCTATTATACTTCAAAGCTTTTAGAAAACCAGAAATGCTAGGGGTGTCTGTATGTCTCCAGTTCCTTACTTTCCCCCCAGATTTTAAGAACAGTTGGCTCCCAGAGATTGCCAGACCCTTCCTATTGCACACCAGGTCAACTAGGAAAGCAAGAGCAGAGCCAAGAATAGAAGCCAACTGTTCCCGAGAACCCAGCTTTCCTAAACCCATAAAGGCACAGGCCCCCTTTTAAAATCCTTTGAACTTGGTACAATAAAAGCAGTGCCTGAGTTAAGTGTATTATTATTCCTGTTGTTTGGAGGTAATATACAGATGGCACTGAGCTCTTCAAGGTAAAGATTTGTTCTCTTCCGTGCTCTCGTCCCAGCCACAAAGCACGCGGGGGCCTCGTGGCTTCAGGATGCCCTTCCAAGACTGGGGAGGTGCCTTTTCTCCTGTAATCCAGCCCTGTCTCCTTCCTCTTTAGACACATAGGCCAAATAAGTAACTCTCATTACGCTGCATTGACTCAAAGTCCTTAGCATCACCACCTTTCTCTTGCCATACATGAAACACGTATTTCTAAACAGGTGTTCCTCTTCAAAATTTTGTTTCCCCAAAAGACTTTAGCTGCAGAATAAGCCAGGTGCAGCTGCTAATGAGTGGAGGTATGGCACTGAACTTGCTAGCTTCGCAGGTCCTCTCCTTCCTCCTCTGGAGTTGCAGAATCATGGCGAAGTCACCAAGGCCCTCTGAGTGTGCCATGTGCTCAGTGCCTGGCCACTGGAGGCCCTACCGGGAACTGGAGAATTGCCCTGGTGCCCTGGCCCTGGCCCTGGCCCTGTCCTCTCTGCCTTCAGGCTTGCACCACAGAGGGTTTTCTAGAATCTGTTGCATACCTGAGAAACCTAAGTACTGTCCTGATCACATTGGGATCTTACAATGGCAAATATATAGGGTGTCCCCCCAAAATGTATACACTCACTTTGAATAATTATAAAGGCAGTGTTCATTAAAGTGCATTTCATTTTCAAAATTGAGCTCTCAGCTGTTACAGTGTACGTACATTTTTGGGGACATACTGTATAGGTCTGTAATTGAGTTTTCTGTTTGCCTGTGGTTGATTTGAAAACACATCAAGCAGATTTATTTCATTATATGTTGATTTATAGGCCGAGAAAGAAACTGTATTGGTTAGTTATTGCTGCATCGTAAATTAGGGCAAACTTAGTGGTTTAAAACAGCATACATTTATCTCACAGTTACTGCGGCTGCAGCTTAACTAGGTCCTCTTCATGCTGGTCATCAAGGTGTGGGTCAGGGCTGTGTCTCACCTGAGGCTCAGCTGGGGAAGGGGCTGCTTCCAAGCTCACGTGGTCATCAGTAGGATTCCCCTCATTGCAGGCTCTCACACTGAGGGCCTCAGCTCCTCGCTGGCTTTGGCTGTCGCTGCCCTCGCCTCCTTTTCACAACACGGCAGCCGGCTTCATCAAACCCAGCAAGGAAGAGAGTCCTCTAGCAAGATGGACACTACAATCTTATGTATTTATGTACAGATAATCACATATATCCCATCAGCTGACCATATTTTACTACTTAGAATAGAGTCGCTGGGCCCACACTCAGGGGAGAGAATTACAAAGGGACACCAGGGGGCAGGGATCTGGGGCAGTGTAGAATCTGTCTACTACAGAAACCCTCTCCTCTGGCAGGAAAAAGAAATGAGCGGTTGGATTTCTTTCCTAACATTTCACTGTCCTGGCCCTTTCTTCTCTCAAAGGGATGAAGAAAAGTTTGGGTTGCCTTGAAGTCATCACCCACCTCTCTTTTCTTTGCTCCAACACAACTGTTGACTTAACCAGTTCCCATAACCATACACAGGACCACTCTCATAGTCAAGGTTATTTTGGTTGCAAGAAAGAGAAACTTGTTCAAACTAGCTTAGTTGAAGGAGGACAATTTATTATAGGAGTATCTCAAGGGACCTCACAACTGAATGGCCTCCGCACATCTCTCTCTCTCTCTTTCTCTCTCTCTCTCTCTCTCTCTGTCTCTGTCTCTCTGTCTCTCTCTCTCTCAGATGGCTTCCCGCTAAACCAAAGTTCCATGATCTCAGATCAGGCCACAGGCAGATTCCTTTATATATCTGGATGCCAATTCTAACTTCCCAGGAGCAAATCCGACTGATTCAGCTGTTAAATCTACACCCCTAACCCAATCAGCTGTGGCGGAGGATGGGCTGGCTAAGTACAAATGCTGTGGTGCCCTCTTGGAAGTTAGATGTTCCCATACAAAGGGAGGGGTAACGGCTGAAACAGTTTTGATCACAGCCACAGATCAAATATAAAATGTCTAACCTGTTGCACCTACTTTCTCAGCTCTGGATGGCGATTGGAGAGATGAACCTGGAGTTACACTTAAACCAGAGGCTCTCAGAGATAGGCAGGAGCTGAAGGGCTGGCATGTGGAAGATGGTTTGGCCCTCTGTGGCCCTTACAGGCAGGAATAGGAGCAGTGGATGCCAATAGCAGGGAAGTGGGTTTCAGCTTTCTGTAAATAACTGCCAGATGCTTCAAACCCACCTAAACTTCTGTCATTCTCTTGTCTCCAAAAGCTGCACCATGATCCTGCAATGCCCTTCCTAGCCCACAGCTTTCTTTTCTTATTCAAAATGTTTTACAAGTACATATGTAGGCATTTATTGCATTCATTCCCATGGGCAGAGCCAAAACATCCCACTTTACAGATGAGCAAACAGAGGTGAGGTTCAGGGTCCCCAGAGCTAGAATCCAGGTCCCTTCCTGCCACCCTGCCCAGGCGGGCTAATTGCCCTCCTCTCCCTAAGTCAGTTCCCTTGGCCCCACAGGAACTGGCCTGCATTTGGCATCATTATAGAACAGTCTTCATATCTCAGGCTGATATTTCAGTGCCATCACCTGCCATTTGTGTAAGAAAAGTGTCTCTACACATCCCTCGGAAACTAAGGGTTCTTACACTTCCCCTCCCCAAAATATCACTCACAGGGAGCAATTTGTGGCTTTTTAGTCACTGATTGTTGAGGTACAAGGTAAGGACTCAAATTTCAACTGTTGCAAGCAATATTATATTACTGGGGCTGATAAAGCTCCATCTTGTTACTTAGGATCTATGAGTGTGCCTCTTCCTTGTGCCCCCTTCCTCTACCTTGTTCCTCCTCATCCAGCTCAGGGGTCACCCCTCAGAGGGATCTCACTGACCCTCACTCCTGCCCACTCCCAAACACCCCACCCATGTTAAAGATTCCTCTAGGTGCCCACAGTCCTGGTATTTAATGCATACAACCCTCAGAAGTTAAGGGAACAAGGTTTAGCATCATCAGATAGAAGTCAAATCCTCCACCCCTCACTAACTGTGTGACCTTGGGCCCGTTACTCAACCTCTCTGGCCTTGTCCCATCTGTAGAACGAGAATGCTAGCACATCCATCTCATAGGAGCAGTGTTCCCTGAGATAATACATGTGAGTAGTGAGCACTGTTGAATGGTGCTTGGTGAGTAGTGAGCACTCAGTATGCAGCACCATAATTACATGCGAACTGACTCGCAAGACCTTTAGAACAGAGCCTGGCAGCAAATGATATAGGAGGAGGAGGGGGAGGAGAATTGTCATCATTTCTCATACTCCCCTTGATAAATTGCTAGTTGAGCCCGGCCAGGCGTGGCTCGGCGGTTGAGCGTCTGCCTAGGATCCAGGAGATCGTGGTTCGATTCCCGGTCGGGGCACATGCCCGGGCTGCGGGCTTGATCCCCAGTCAGGGGCATGCAGGAGGCAGCCGATCAATGACTCTCTCATCATCGATGTTTCTCTCTCTCCCCCTGCCTTCCTCCCTCTGAAATCAATAAAGATATAAAAAATTTTTAAAAAGAGAGAAATTGCCAGTTGACATGTCTGCCTCATCAATGAGAAAAGGGTATGTCATTTACTCTCAATCCCCATGGCCTGGCATATAGCAAGCACCTAATAAAGAGCTGTTCAATGAACAAACGAACAGATAGTGTTAGGCCCTACAGGGCATAAAAATGAATTCAAAAGCCATTCCCCTGTGAAGAAGGCACAGCCAGGCTGGTCTCAAGGCCCTAAGGCCCACTTCTCCTGTAAAAAAGCCAGATAGTAAACTTTTTGGGCTCTGTGGGCTATACGCTCTGTGGCAAACATTCACCTCTGCCATTGCAGTGGCCATAGACAATAGGTAAATAAAGGGACGTAGCTGTATTCCAATAAAATTTTATTTATCGACACTAAAATTTAAACTTCGTATTATTTTGACGTCATAAAATGTTACTCTTTTGATTCCCCCCCCCAACCATTTACAAATGAAAAAACAGTCCTTAGCTCGCTAGCCTTTCAAACACGAGCCTAGCACGGTTCCGCCCGCGCGCACGGCGCTTTGCCAACGCCCGCGGCGAGGTTTGGGGCAGCGAGGCTGCGCTCCCCGCGAGGCGCCGTTAGGGAGGCGGGCCTCGCACTGGGCCAGGTACGAGGGCGGGACCGAAGGTGGGCCTCGTGACAGGTACGCGGTGGCGAGGAGCAGGCCTGGATTGGTCCACACGGGCGGCTGGGAGCGGGAGGCGTGTTCAGCACTCAGCCAATCAGCGCTGCGCTGCCTCCTCGCCCCGCCTCGTGCTGGCGTCTACGTCACCCGAGGAGTGCGCTCCGCCCCTTGCGCGTCCAGCACTCACTTCCGGGCACAGGCGCGGCGTGACGTCAGGAGGAGGGCAGGTAAGTGCTGGCAGGCGGAGGGGCGGTCTGGCCCGGTAGGGCTGGGGGCGGGAGGGGAGCGGAGGGGGTGTCAAGTTGCTACCTTACCCAATCTCGGAGCCGCCCTGGGGGCACGAGCACGCTGGGGTCCCCGGGGCTCTGAGATCGCGGGCCCGATGTCCCAAGCCAGCCCAGGTCCCAGTCGCCACCCCCGACCCAAATCCCCGGCTACGGCCGTGACCCCTGACTCAGCGCTGGCCCATATTATGCCTGAAGGGCCCCTCGGTTTACTACATCAGGAAAATGGAACCAGTAAGCTCCTACCGCTCCGGGTCGTGGTGAAGATTTTGTAAAATGACGCGTGTAAAACTGTAGATATGAGATACAATCAAAACCACCAACGTTCAACTCGGCGTTAGTAGCTGTTCTGACAACTTTAACTCACTGAGTCTTAACTGCAACCTTATCAGGTTGATACTTTTGTAAACCCCATTTTATAGATGAGGAAACAGAGGCCCAAAGAGACTAAGCAACTTGCACAAAGTCAAGCCGCTAGCAAGCAGCAGAGTCGGTATCCGAGTCCAAGCAGTATGTCATGGGAGAGTGCAGGCTATGATTACTCTTGACACTAAGGATCAGAGATTTCTATATATCCTGACTATAGCCTCCGCTATACCATTCACTGGGGTGGTAAAACCACGTTAAGACCCCCAGCTCTGTAAATGCAGTACTTTGTGCAAGCACTTCCCAATGTGTTATTTCATCCACAGCATCCCCAGAAAGTCAGTCCTGTTGCCCCCATCTGCTCTTTACAGGTGAAGAAATATAAATTCAGCTTTACTCCTTACTCACCTGCGGAGTAAAGCTGAGATTCATGCCCAGGGAATTGTGACCCCAAAGCCAGGGTGGGCCATTAGCTATTTTGTTAGCAAAAGCATATTTAGGTTGGAAGGGACCTTAGGAAAATCTGGTCCAGGAGCACACTTTACAGATGGAGGACCCAAGATAGAGAGAAGTTCGGGACAATGTCAGAACAGTTTCCATTCAGGCCTTTGCACCCTGGTTCTGCCTCCCCATCAGCTTCTGACCCTGGTCAAGTTACTTAAGCCCCCATGTCAATTGGAGATAATAGTAACAATACAGAGTAAATGAGGCAGTGATGTCAGATTCAGTGCAGCGCCTGGCGCACAGTAACCATTAGAGAGCGCCAACAGCTAAATTAGCAGAAACAATTAAACCAAGCTTCCTAACTAGCACAGGGAGCGAGCTGGCAGACTATACCCACAGGCCAAAACCAGCCTGATTTTGTACAACCTGCCAGCTTAGAGAGGTATTAACTTCTTAAATGATTGGGGAAAACTCAAAAGGAGAATAATATCTTATGACGGGTGATAATCATGTGAAGGGCAAATTTCAGTTTTATTGACATACAGACACACCCATTCATTTACCTATTGTCCAGCTGCTTTCTAGCTATGATGGGCAGAGTTGAGTTGTTGGGACAGAGACAGTCTGGTCCAGAAAGCCAGCAGTATTCACTATATGTTCCTTAACAGAAAATTTGCCAATCCCCATTCTGGACCTAAAAGTCTCTCCTCCAAACATGCAGGGTACAGGGGATGTCTCACCCCCAGTTTTAGGAGCCCTTGCATTTGATACCTGTGTCACCTGCATTGATTCTTATGGAACCTCAGTCAGTTTACCAGTGATTCATATGTTAGAATGTTTGTTTTTTTAATATCAGCTTCTTTTCTTTTAAGTTATTTTTATCCTCACCCAAGGATATGTTTATTGATTTTAGAGAGAGAGGAAGGGAGAGAGAAACATCGATGTGAGAAAGAAGCATCAATCAGTTGTCTCCTGTACGCACCCTGACCGGGATCGAACCTGCAACCCTTTGGTGGATGGGACGATGCTCCAACCAACTGAGCCACCTGGTCAGGGCCTTCTGTTGGAATCTGAGGCCAGGCACTGTCCTTGGTGCTAGTGATATAGCAAGGTGAGACCTTGCAGAGGAGACAAACTATAGGCAAGTAAACAGACATAGAGTGATGTGATAGGAACCCCAAGGGAGAAGTGACTCAGATGAGGCCCCTGACAAAAGTGATGTTTGAGCTGAGACCTGTGACAAAGAACAGACAGCTCTTGGAGGAGCACTCAAGTCAGTTGGCCTGCACCTGCTTAGCCTCTGAAGGCAGCCAGAAAGCCAGAGTGACTAGAACAGAGTGAACACAAGGGAGAGGGATGAGAGGCAGGCTTGGAGGCAGGCAGGGGCCCCATAGGCCACTGGGAGGGCTTTGGCATGATTCTGAAAGCAATGGGAATCACTGGAGGGGGTTAAGCAGGAGAGCAATATTTTAGATTTCTTTTTTAAGAGATCCTCCTGGCCCCTGTGGGAGAAACAGATTGTGGGAGTTGAGGGCAGAGCGAGGAGACCAGAGAGAGGTGACTGCACTGATCCAGGGGAGTGATGACATGGGCTGTGGAGGGGTGAGAACCGTTAGCTGTGAATATATATTGGATGGAGTGGACAGGACACTCTTTCTAAACCAACAAACACCGCTCTTTGGACACCTCCTACACCTGGGGGGAGGCTCTTCTGAGTGACCAACACCACACCCGGCCCACATTATCTTCTCAGGGAAGCCGTGATCCCTCTGCCCGGCTCCCCAGGAGAGTGGGTCTGGGCAGATGGTCAACACAGCACAGTCGGTGTCAGTGTCTTGTCTTTTCAGATTGGCTGCGTTGAGGGTGAAGACCAGTAGGCAGCTCCCAAGATGGTGAGTAGACTGGCTTGTGCTCCTTGGAGTTCTTTTCTAGTCTTTTTTTTTTTTTAATTATTGATTTCAGAGAGGCGGAGAGAGAGAAAGATAGAAACATCAATGATGAGAGAGTCATTGACCGGCTGCCTCCTGCACACACCCCACTGGGGATTGAGCCCACAAACTGGGCATGTGCCCTGACTGGGAATTGAACCGCAGTCTCCTGGATCATAGGTTGATGCTCAAAGTACTGAGCCATGCTGGCCGGGCTCTTTTCTAGTCTTCATCAGATCCCCATAGTAGCCCCTTCCTTCCCTAAAGCCCCTTCCCCATGCTCTGAGATGGTATTTTCAAACTCTGGATTCGTGATCTTTTGCTGCAGTAGTTCTCAAACTTTGCTGCATACTAAAATCACCCAAGAAGCTTTCTTCTTTCTTTGATTTTTTTAAATGAGGTGAAATTCACATAAAAAATTAACTATTTTAAAATGTATTATCCCATGGCATTTAGCACATTCATAATGTTGTGCAACATCATCTCTATCTAGTTCCAAAACATTGCCATCACCCAAAAGGAAACCCCTTCCCTATTAACAGTCACTCCCTTTTCCCCCTCCTCCAGCCTCTGGCAACCACTAATCTGCTTCATGTCTTTATGGATTTGCCTTTTCAGGACATTTCATATAAGTGGAATAGTACACCATATGGCCTTTATGTCTGGCCTCTTTCACTTAATGTCTTCAAAGTTCATCCACATCATAACATGTATCAGAGCTTCATTTCTTTTTATGGGTGAATAATATTCCAGTGTGTGGATGGACCACATTTGGTTTATCCATTTATCCACTGCTGGACATTTGGGTTGTTTCACCTTTTGGCTCTTGTGAATAATGCTGCTGTGAACAAATACATACAAGTATTTGTTTAAACACGTTTTCCAGGTGGTTTTTTAAAAGCCCAATGTTCAGGTACCACTCTCCAGAGCAGGTCCTCTGTCGGGAGTTTTCTGGGGGTGGATCCCAGTTAGCAGTATTTTAGAAACTCCTCAGATGGTTGTAACATGCAGCAAGTTTGAGACCCACTGCTTTGGTGGGTCATTCAGGCAACTCAGCAAGTGGCTGCCAGCATTTGAAAAGAGACTCCCCAGTCAGGGTAAGGGTTCTTTCATGAAACCTGTACCTTAGCTGTATTACACATGTATCTGCCCAGTTGCAGTGGTAAATATGTCTTACTGTAAGTCATAGCCCCCAAAATACTGAAAGTCATTGCTCTAGGAGGGTTGAACCCTCATGGAACTTTCCATGACAAAAACAGTGGTTTTTTTCTCCCAGGTCACCAGTCCTCAAGCAGACATGGAACCCAGGGCCATCCTCAGTCTCCCTCATCCAGTTCCCACCTCTCTAGGGTGTACCACTAGGTCTCCTACAGGACCCTCTCTGACTCATGTCTCTCTTCTGCTTTCTAGGGTGAAAGGAAAGGTGTAAACAAGTACTACCCTCCAGATTTCAACCCTGAAAAGGTAAGAGTCAGACATCCTTTTCCATGTCCATAATAGCAGAGATCCTACAGGGCAAGGGCCGATCGGTACCTTAGCCCCTCCTGAATTGGAGCTACAGCTGAGAAGTGTGGTGAACCTGAGATCTCTCTGCCTTGCTCTTGGGACACGAGTCTCGGGGTAGTCTTCATTCCCAGTGGTAAACGTGGCTCTCATCAATGACCTTGTACTCTGTGCTCAGCTTGGCATATTTCCAGCAGAGCTCAGGATGAGGTCAGCCACTCAGGCTCTGGATGAAATCCCCTTGCTTTCCCAGCTGTAGCTCCTCTGGTCTCCTTGTACTCTCTGCTGTTCCCTCTACCTGGAATCTCTTCCTCCTTTTGACCACAAGGGTTTTTTCCCTTCCTTTAGGTCTCTCCTCACAAAGGGCCTCCCTGACCACCGTCTCGTTCTCTTATCTCATTACCTGGTGCTTTATTTCTCTTCACAGCCCTTATAACTCCCTGATACACTGTCTATTTATTTGGGTATTGTCTGTCTCCCCCTTTAGAACATTCACTACACTAGGGCAGAGACATTCCATCTTGTTCATGGCTGTGTCCCCATACTATAGATGCTCAGTAAAGCCTGCTGAATGAATCAGTGCAATCTGGCTGTGTGGTCCCAGGCCCTTGACTCAGCCTCTCTAGGCCACAGTTTCCCCATGTCAAAAAGGAAATAAAACAACCTGTCCTCATAGAATCGTTGAGAGGTTAAAATGAGACGACACACATAAAGTACCCAGTAATCGTTTGCCAGTGTTGTCATCTCACCTAATTCTTCCCACAACACCCAGATGTAATTATGGGAACCAAGGCTCAGGAAGGCAAAAGGTGAGGTTACTACCCTGGGTCACATGGCTCTTCACTTCTTAAATGGGAGGAGAAAAATTCAAATTCATGTATTCCTGAGCCAACCCCACTAGCTCCACCAAAGCCTATGTGCCTTCCATTTTGCTATTAATTCCCTTGGTAGGTCACAAGAAAGAGGGCTCTATCAGCCTATGTAAGAAAGCATGGGCTTGCCCAATTCAGCAGTGCTAACCTGCTCCCTCCTCCTTTCTGCACAGCATGGCTCTCTCAACCGATACCACAACAGCCACCCACTCCGGGAGCGGGCTCGGAAGCTGTCCCAGGGCATCCTCATCATCAGGTAAGGTCTGAACACCCCTGCCCCTTGTTCCACCTGGCCTCATCTCAAGGAGAATTTAGTGCTCCAATTTGCCTAGTGCTGCAGGGTCTTTTTTTTTTAATATATCTTTATTGATTTCAGACAGAGGAAAGGAGAGGGAAAGAGAGAGATAGAAACATCAATGATGAGAGAGTCATTGATCGGCTGCAGCCCGCAACCCAGGCATGTGCCCTGACCGGGAATCAAACCCCGATCGCCTGGATCCTAGGTCAATGCTCAACCGCTGAGCCACGCCCAGCCGGGCTGCAGCGTCTTAATTCTGTTAAGCACAGAGTCACTGTATCAGTCAGCTGTTGCCACATAACAAAACAATAAGCACATATTGCTCACAAGTTTGTGGCTCAGCTGAATGCCTCTGCTAGCCTGGACTGGACTTGCCTATCCTGGGCCAGGCTGGTCCAGCATGGCCTTGGCTGGCACAGTTGGACTCTGCTCCACATCTCATCCTCCAGCCAGCTAGCTAGTCTGGGCTTGTTTATATAACACCTACAGATTCCAAAAGAGAGTGAGCAGAGGCGTGCAAGGCCTCTTGAGGCCAACACCCAGAACTGGCACACGTCACTTTTGTGCCATCAATTTTTCAAAACAAATCATGCCCAGCCGGGCATGGCTCAGCAGTTGAGCGTGGGCCTAGGATCCAGGAGATGAGGGTTCGATTCCTGGTCAGGGCACATGCCCGGGTTCCGGGCTTTATCCCCAGTAGGGGGCGTGCAGGAGGTGGCCGATCAATGACGACTCTCTCATCATTGATATTTCTATCTCCCTCTCCCTTCCTCTCTCTGAAATCAATAAAGATATATATAAAAAACAAACAAACAAACAAAAAAACGAGTCGTGATGCAGGGAGTGGGGCAATATTGTTCACCTCCTGACAGGAACTGTTGCAGAGTCTCATTGCAAAGGGCATAGATATGGGGAAGTTAAAGAATCAGAGCCTCCACCTGGGCGGTATGGCCCAGTGGTTGAACCTCCACCCATGAACCAAGAGGTCCCCAGTTCAAGTTCCAGTCAGGGCACATGCCCGGCTTGAGGACTTGATCCCCAGTAGGGAATGTGCAGGAGGCAGCCGATTGCTGTCTTTCTCTCATCAGTGTTTCTCCCTCTCTATCCCTCTCCCTCCTCTCTCTCTAAAAAAAAAAAAAAAATCAATAAAAAACATATTTTAAAAAAAGAGTCGGAGCCTCCCTGGCCAGTGTAGTTCAGTTGGTTGGGCCTTGTCCTGTGCACCAAAAGGTCCCTAATTCAATTCCCAGTCAGGGCACAGGCCTGCGTTGTGGGCTCCATCCCCTGAAGGGGGTATTCAGGAGGCAGCCAATCAATGCTTTGCTCTCCCGTTGATGTTTCTCTTTCTCCCTCTCCTTTCCTCCCTCTTTAAAAATCAATAAAGCCTGGCCAGGCATGGGTCAGCGGTTGAGCATCGACCTAGGATCCAGGCGATCCAGGTTCAATTCCCGGTCAGGGCACATGCCCGGGTTGCGGGCTCAATCAGTGACTCTCTCATCATTGATGTTTCTCTCTCTCTCTCCCTCTCCTTTCCTCTCTGAAATCAATAAAGATATATTTAAAACAAAACAATAAAATAAAATAAAAATCAATAAAAATATTTTTTTTAAATAATCAGAGCCATTACTGTAGTCGAGCCAGAACAATGGCCCTTCCCTCAGGATTCTCTTGTTTCTGGCCTGCCCTTCATGGCAGGAAGCAGAAGCCAGATGTATGTCCCCAGAAGAGCAAATCCTTCACTCCTTCTCTGCCTTGTGAACTCTGACCTCGGTCTCATGTCTACCCTGGGCCTGAGCAGAGGAACCAGTAACAAAATCATCAGAGGTGGGAACATCTGTGGAAAGGAGTCAAGACTCAAGTCTCAACAGTGACTTTAAGAGGCACAGAGGTGAAAGTCTCATCAAAACTCCCTCATTTCCATGCCCTAGAGCCAAATAAGCTCGTCTGCCTCGGGCCTGCACACACTACCCCCATCCACTCTGGTAGCTGAGTCCTCACCTCTGTGCAGTGTCTTTAATTTACCTCATTATTCATTACTTAAGGTTTTATTTTAAAAGAGAAGCTCTGTCACTGATGTTCATAGAAAACCAGAATTGCATGTTGCACATCGCACCACATGTGAAAAAATCCAGTGATAATACAAACACTTCTTCCCCCTCTGCTTCCGGCCATTTAGCTGCCAGAAAGCATAGCAGCACCACAGAGACTCACCCCGACTGAGTCAGCTGGCCAGGGACCAGCGGGCAGGACTTGCCTGGCTGTAGGAACATTCACCAAACATTCTTTATCCCCTCTGTGTGCGTGCCCTTTGTAGAGCGGCTGTGGCCAGAGTTGCAAGCGTGGAGACTAAGGGAAAGCCCAGTGAACAGAGCAAATAAGCTGTTTTCTCTTTGTATAGATTCGAGATGCCGTATAACATCTGGTGTGATGGCTGCAAGAACCACATTGGCATGGGTGAGTTTCCACCCACACCACCCATTCAGTCCCACAGACATTGAAGCCCATTAATCGCCAGTGTCATCTCCACCAGGGTCTCCCAATCAGGAGTCTGGGAGGAGATGGCACCCAAGTGACTGGCAGGCTGCAGATGCCTCATTGCAGAGTGATGAGGAGGCCAGGCTTTGGGTTCACCTCCTAGCTGGATGACCCTGAGCAAGTGACTGAGCCTCTGTGTGCCTCAGTTTACACATCTATAAAATTCAGATGGTTTGTCCACCTGTGTGGCTTATAAAGTCCTTAGCGCACAACACATGGCACATGCAAGGGCTCGTAAATTCAGTCTGCTGCTCTCACTGTCCTTTACTGTTATCATTAGCATTTGGACCTCTGACTGTGCCACAGGTGCACAGATGGACAGACAGACATGTGTGGGTCCAAAGCTGTGCTTAGCAGTAGTGAGACCTCAGTCAGGTGAATCAACTCTCCTGACTTTGTTTCCTCCTCTGGGATCCTCATGTCGCCTCTCTCAGCTCCTCAAATAGCACCTGGATCAAGGGAGCAGCTCGTTCTGTAAACAGGAGCTGGTGGCTCCTGGTAAGAGGGTCCAGTCCTCCTCACAGAGGCTGTGGAAGAGAAAGAAGCAGTGGACCGCCCGGCCGGGCGTGGCTCAGCGATTGAGCGTCAACCTGGAATCCAGGCGATCTGGGTTCGATTCCCGGTCAGGGCACATGCCCAGGTTGTGGGCTCTATCAATGACTCTCTCATCATTGATGTTTCTATCTCTCTCTCTCCCTCTCCTTTCCTCTCTCTGAAATCAATAAAGATATATATTAAAAAAAAAGAAGCAGTGGACCAAGCCACCCCACTGCTGAGGACAAGTGAACCCCTGTCATGTCTCCCTGATCAGACCCAGCCAGGGGAATCTGTCCTAAGGCCACCAGGTGCTCAAGGGATGAAAAGTGGGGTGTGGCCTGACACCACCACACATGGGTCATGCTCAGGGCCATGAATGGAAGCAGCCACCCAGGAGAGGGAAACCCAACTAGGCCACACCACTCACCAGCCCAAGCTCTGTGTTTCTAGTTTAAGCTTTTTTCACTGATAAGCAAGGTCATACAGAGTCAAGAATATATATCGCCCAGCCAGGCGTGGCTCAGAGGTTGAGCATCAACCTAGGATCCAGGCGATTGGGGTTCGATTCCCAGTCAGGGCACATGCCGGGGTTGCGGGCTCAATCAATGACTCTCATCATTAATGTTTCTATCTCTCCCTCTCCCTCTCCTTTCCTCTCTCTGAAATCAATAAAGATATAGTAAAAAATAATAATAATAAAAGAATATATGTCATCTAACCAGCAAAATAACAAAAAACCTGAAAATTCTCTAGAAAAATAATAAATCCAGCCCTTCTTGAACACTTGCTGAGCCAGGCCCTATTCTTAGCAATTGTGTATTAGCTCCTGCAGTTTTCACAGTCCTGTACAGTAGGAATTATAGTCATTCCCTATTGCATAAATAGGGAAACTGAGGCCCACAGGGATGAGGCTGCTGGCCTGAGCTCACACAGCTGATCGGTGGTGGAATCAGGATTCATCCCAGGCCCTCTGGCTCCTGCCTACCCTCCTTTGTGGCTTGAGCACCTATCACACAGCCTGAACACAGCTCTTTCCTGCCTTGAATTTCAGTGCCCTCCTGAGGTACCTCCCCTGCAGGGGAGCAGAATACTACCCCTACCTGTCCCCCACCCATGGAAAAGACACTAGCGTGGCCAGACCCTGAGCCTGAGCCTGAGCCTGAGCCTGAGCCTGAGCCTGAGCCTGAGCCTGAGCCTGAGCCTGAGCCTGAGCCTTCACTCTCTCCCTCTCCTTCCAGGTGTTCGTTACAATGCAGAAAAGAAGAAGGTTGGCAATTACTACACCACCCCAATTTACAGGTAGAGGCAGCCTGGCAGGTGTCTCAGGGACACATGGGTGGCCACAGGGTGAATGGGCTGTGAAGGAGTCTGAGTGGGAGGGGAACTTGTAGCCCCTTCCTGATGGCCATTCCCTGCTGTTCTGTCCTGAAAATCATCCTGGTGTGTCAATTGGCACATCCCTCTGCCTAGAACCCTCCATGGCTTCCTCCTTCCTCAGAGTAAAAGTCCTCCCCATGGCCCACAAGACCCCTAACACTCTGCTGTGTCCCCTCCCTGCTCTTACCTCCTCCCATTCTCCCCCTCGCTCACTTTGCACCAGTCACACAGCCTCCTCACTGCCCCTCTCTCTTACCCCAGAGATACTCCCACCTCTGTTCCCTCTGCCTGGAACACTCAATCTTCCCCAGACATCTGCAAGTTTCCTTCCCTCACATCGGGTTTCTACTCCAATACTACCTCTCAAAGAGGCCTTTTCTAAAGTGCTGAGCATCACCTGACACTGGTTGCTTGTGCCTTTGTGGGCAATATGGCCCCTGCTGGAATTTTGTCCAAGAATAGGTTGGTTTGTTTTACTGCTATGTCCCTGGCAGCTGATGCTAAGACTGCCACAGAGCAGCCCATCTCAGGAGGGTTTGTTGAGGAAATGGATGAACGAAAGAGTGAATAAATGAACAAGTGAACAAACTCCAGGCAGAAAGTTAGTTCAGGAGTGATAGGACCATGTCTGTCTCACCCATGGCTGTACCCTGCTATGGAGCCTGACATGTAGTAGGTACATGATGAACACTTGTTGAATGAGGTGCATGGGTGGAAGGAAGCACACAGGGGTCACATAGTAGCCTGGGGTGGCACAGTCTCCTGATTCCTGCCCACCACCCAGATTCCGGATGAAATGCCACCTCTGCATCAACTACATCGAGATGCAGACAGACCCTGCCAATTGTGACTATGTGATCGTGAGTGGCGCCCAGCGCAAGGAGGAGCGCTGGGACATGGCGGACAATGAGCAGGTGCTGACGACAGGTGAGCACCTTACGTGGCCCCAAAGCCAGCCCTGACCCTGACCTCAAGCCTGAGCCAGGTCCCAGAAGGCCCAGCCACACTCCCATCCTTGCAGAGCATGAGAAGAAACAGAAACTGGAGACAGATGCCATGTTCCGCCTGGAGCACGGTGAGGCTGACCGGAGCACGCTCAAGAAGGCCCTTCCCACCCTGAGCCACATCCAGGAGGCACAGAGCGCCTGGAAGGATGACTTTGCCCTCAACAGCATGCTGCGGAAAAGGTTCCGGGTAAGTGGACTCCAGGCCAGGATTGGAACCACAGGCGGGCGGGGGAGTACTGGTATGGCCAACATGGTAAGTTAAGACCCAGGTCCAGCCCTTGCCCACCACATCCTAGCTATAGGCATGTCTTTTCATCCACTGAGCCCAAGTTTCTCCATCTGCATTGTGGGGACCTCATAGCGCCCATGGGAGGCACCTAGCCAAGGGGCTATTATTAAGCTCATAGTGCCTTCCCCTAGGGGGACCAGGCTTCACTTTCAACAGATCTCAAAGGGAAAATGAGCCTCAAGCTAAGGCCCAGGTGAAGTCTGACCCTGCTGTGGGTGTCAGGCAGAGGCCCAGCAACTGGCCAACTCATAACACACATTTCATGGGCCCACCCAGTGGTCCCAAAACAAAATCCATAGATTGTCAACCTGCCCCAAAATAATTTCCAAAATCATTCCTGCCATGCACTGACTGGTAGAAAAAAGGGAAAATCTTTATAATAAAATATAACAATGTATATTTCAATATGTAAATGCATGGGCAAGACATCTGCGCCTATGTGGAGAGTCACTGAGGGCACAGGTACAAATGCTGAATGATATGCCGGGGGTATTTCTGTCAGTGACCACAATGGCTCCTGAAGTTGTGCCAAAAATACTTGGTGGAGCGACACATGGAGTCAGGGTTCAGATGAATGTAATATAAATGGGTGTTTCACCCTCGCAGTGACTGGCAGAGCACTGTGAGAACCTTCTCCCTCTTCACTCACTCTGTGGGGTAGACTGGGCCCCTGGATGCTGCAAATGCAGCCCAAGCAGGAGCGTTACGGGTGACCCCATAGGACACAAGTTCCCTGGCCTACAGCTCCCATTTCTTTTTTTCTTTTTTCTTTTTTTTTAAATAAAGACTTAGAATATTGATCTCAGAGAGAGGAAAGGAGAAGGGGAGAGAGATAGAAACATCAACAATGAGAGAGTCATTGATCGAGCCCACAACCCCGGCATGTGCCCTGACTGGGAATCGAACCCCAATCGCCTGGATCCTAGGTCGACGTTCAGCTGCCAAGCCACGCCCGGCCGGGCTCCCATTTCTTCCAATTTCCTTTTCTGATCATTCTGTGGTCATTATTATTAAGAGTAAAATTACTAGTTTGTTTTTGTTTTTTTATTGATTTTAGATAGAGGAAAGGAGAGAGAAACATCGATTTATTGTTTCACTTATTTATGCATTCGAACCCATAATCTTGGTGTATGGGGACTACACTAACTGAGCTACTCAGCCAGGGCACTACTTTTCTTATTAATTATTTGTTACTGGGATTGTATCCCTTCAGCCAGGCCTGTGCCCTGAGCTATGTGTCCCCTGCCTTGTGGGCTTCTACATGTGGTGGAGGTCTAAGAACCCTCAAACATAACATCCTAATGAACCTACCCCAGTCCCTAACCTGCCCTGCCCACATCCTCCATTCTCAATAAAGAAGTTATCTGCCCTGGATGTTTCTCTCTCTCTGCCCCCCCTCATTTCCTCTCTCTCTAAAATCAATAAAAACATATCCTCAGGTGAGGATTAAAAAAATAAAAGAAGGCATCTGTCGTTCTAGGCACTGAGTTCCCAAAGCCTGGAGTTGGCTTTGACTCCTCCTCCCCATCTCCAGTGAGCAATTCTGTCAGCCTTTGCCTTCAAATTATACCTAGTATCTGGCTACTTCCACCATCCCCATCATCTCCTACCTGGACTAGCACAGTCCCTCTGCCCTGGTCTCCAGGCTCCCACCCTCCCACCCCCAACAGTCTGTTTCTCCCCCACCCCCACCAGGGGATGCCTATGAACACCTGAGTTAGTCACCTCCTTCCTGTGTTCAGAACTCTCCATGGCTTTCACTTAAAGTAGAAGCCAGAGTCTTTCCTGTGGCCCACCAGGTCTGAATGACCTGTCCCTTTCCCTCCCCACCCCCATTTCCACCTTCCTCTTGCTCACTCTGCTCCAGCCACACTGGCCTCCTCACTCTTCCTCTGCAGTTCCAAGCATACTTCTGCCTTTGCACAGGCTGTTCCCTCCACCTTACAACACTTTTCCACCAGATACCCACATGGCTCCGTCATTTAGACGTCTTTTCTCAGATGTGATCTTCTCAGGGAGACGGTCCCTGACCCTCTTCTTCACCCTATATCACATTTAAAGTTGAATCCCCTGCCCACTCCCTACCCCTTCCTCATCATTCTTTTTCTCCCCACCACTGTTGTCTCTCTCGCCCTCTAGAATGTCAGCTCCACAAGGACAAGGGTTTTTGTCTGCTCTCTGCTCTGTTCCCAGTGTCTAGATCAAGGCCTAGGACAAGATGGGTATCATGTAAATATTTGTGGAATTAATGAGTGAAGAACTGAATGGTACACATTAATGACAATTTGTACCTCCCATTTGGTAAGCGACTTTTCTGCCCTGGCCATAATGTGAGGCTTTTTTCTCCCTCAAGCTTTGAGAGGAGGAAACAGACCTGGAGGTCTGGAGCAATGCCCCAAGTCAATGGGCATGGAAGAGACAGGGCTTTGACAGCCACATTGTTTCCCCCAACAGGAAAAGAAAAAAGCC
Source organism: Miniopterus schreibersii (assembly GCF_964146895.1). Taxonomy (NCBI): domain Eukaryota; kingdom Metazoa; phylum Chordata; class Mammalia; order Chiroptera; family Miniopteridae; genus Miniopterus; species Miniopterus schreibersii. Next base: position 71,172,649 of record NC_138105.1, on the reverse strand, counting down.
CTGCAGGAGGAGGAGGAGAGGGACCAGGCACTGCAGGCTAAGGCGAGCCTGGCCATCCCTCTGGTGCCTGAGACAGAGGACGACCGCAGGCTGGCTGCCTTGCTCAAGTTCCATACCCTGGACTGTGCGTGGGGGCCGGAGGGCACAGGGGTCGGGATGGGGAGAGATGGGGGCTCCCAGCTGTGAGTGGACCATGGCAGACCCAGGCAGAGGGTGGTTCTGGACCTCTTTCCTCCCCTTCTCTTCCTCCCCCCAGCATATGAGGACAAGCAGAAACTCAAGCGGACAGAGATCATCAGCCGCTCCTGGTTCCCCTCGGCCTCAGGACCCAGCAACAGCAGCAAAGCAGGCAGCGTCCTGAAGAAGCTGGCCCAGAACCGGAAATCTGCACCTGCCGGTGCCCCCATCACTGTGGGGGGCCTGGGTATTGTGCGAAGGCAGTCCCGAGAGATCTCAGAGAGCCTGGAGCACGTTGTTGAGACCCCCAAGTCTGGGAAGCCACAGTTGTCAGAGGGCACCACCCAGGACAGGCTCACATCCCCACAAGACTGCTCTCAAGAGACAGCCAAGACCCCCAAGACAAGGGGACCTCAGGGGCAGGATGGGAGCTGTCAGGACAGGCTCCAGTCCTCATCAGGCTCCTACCAGGAGGCAGCCGTCCCCCAGGACATGCCACACCCCTGCATCCTCAGCTCCTCCCTTGTGGCTGACTACTCAGACTCAGAGAGTGAATGATTCCTGGGACTGGACCCCCTCTGGAGGCTGAGGCATACTCAGGAGGTCCCTCATAGACTGCAGCCTCGCTGGACCTCCAGCCCTCTGAGAGCTCAGACATCACCCCCTCCCCAGACCTTGCCTTCCTGCAGTGATGGAATTATTTATTTGGTCCTGGAGAGGGGGAGAGGGTGTGTGTGCCTTGTAGGACATCCCCCCTCCCCCAGACATTAAAGCCCTGCTTCTTTGCTGCTGCCTTGGGTTACTAGACGGGCCCAGGGGCTGCCCCTCTCCCCCACCCCACCATCCAACCAAGCTTGGTAGGCTTCTCATAGCAAATGGTGATGCAGGGACTAACCTGTGACCACAGCGATCGATGGTCCTCACCCAGGATGATGAGGGTTTCAAAGTAGTGGATCAGGTTGGTCTGCAATCAGAACAGATTTCCCAGAGGAGGTGATCAGGGCTGAGTGGGAAGGGTGGGAAGGGGACCAGGCAGCAGGAATCATGCAGGGGGCCCAAGGCTGGGGGGCACACGAGATGCCCATGCAGGTGTGAGCTGTTCATTGTCCCCAGCATATAGGGACACCTTAGAAGGATCACTAAAAAGGCCCCAGTGTGTTGCTACTTTTTGGAGGAAACGTAAAATTGAGCAGAAAATAGCTCAAAACAGCCGCACATACAGCAGGAACTCAAAGCCTGTCACCTCCCCCTAAACCTTGGAAAAGGAAGATCATTTCACAAATGATGGAGCACTAGGAGTGTGCAAGGAAGGCACTGTCCTAGCCACCAGGGATACAGCAATGAACAAAACGCAGCCCCGTTGGGTCTGAGGTTCCAGCTGACTTCGTAATCAGGACACGGTGATAGCAGCAGCTGTCCCTAGTCCACCAGTTCTGCACCCCACAGGGGTGGTAAAGTCTCAGGGCAGCAGTTAGGGCCTTTCTCTACCTGAGGCCACCGGCAGCACTTGCTCTAGCCAGAGGGTGCCCACCTGGGATTTGGGGCTCATACTATGACCCCCTAACTGATCAGCCGGACGCTAAACACGGCCTGGCATCTAGGAGGTGCCACGCAAATGGTAACACCTTTGTGGTTCCGATGCCAGCGGCTAATTGGCCGACCATGGCCTGGAATAAGGGGGTGGGATCCGCGGAGTGGACGGCGAGTCCCGGGAACCTGCGGGGCTGTGTGCGCACGCGCCTCCTTCCGGGGGAGGCCCCGCCCCACGTGCGCGTAGTTCGCTGCGCCAGGGGCCTTCGTGGAGCGCGTCGGCCGCACCATGCCCTCTCTGGAGGCGATACGCTACTCGCGGGGCTCGCTGCAGATCCTCGACCAGCTGCTGCTGCCCGAGCAATGCCGCTACGAGGGGGTGGACTCGGTGCGCCAGGCCTGGGAAGCCATCCGCGCCATGAAGGTGGGGAGCAACGGCGAGGCTGGGGGTGGGGCGTGCCCTTGCCTGGCGCCCCTGACACCCCCATCCCTTCCCTCCAGGTGCGCGGCGCCCCTGCAATCGCGCTCGTGGGCTGCCTCAGCCTGGCCGTGGAGATGCAGGCCGGCGCCGGCGGGCCGGGAATCGCCGCGCTCGTTGCCTTCATACGGGACGCGCTGAGCTTTTTGGTCACCGCCCGGCCCACCGCCGTCAACATGGCCCGTGCTGCCCGCGATTTGGCGGACGCCGCGGCGCAGGAGGCCGAGCGGGAGGGCGCCACCGAGGAGGCGGTCCGGGAGAGGTAGGGAGCCTTGTGCCCTGCGTTGCTTTGAGCAGAGGCTAACTCATTTTTTGCGCCCAGCGACCCATTTTACAGATGAGAAACCGGTATGGCGCACTTAGTCCAAGGCCACACAGGCAGGGCTGGGGGTCGACCCCAGGCAGCCTAGACCCGACCTCCTTCCCCTCAATCCATGACTGTGCCTCCCCTGAACATGCCTAGTCCCCACTGCCCTTGGAGGTCCTTTTCAGTGCCACGTCCTTCTGCTGGATTTTTCTTTTGAGGAATTTTGTTTCTTGTCCTGACCCCCTCCCTGCCCTCTTCATTTTTAAAAAATATGTTTTTATTTACTTTTAGAGAGAGTATGGGAGAGGAAGAGAGAGAAAACATGGATGAGGGAGAAACATCAACCTGAGGAAGAAACATCAATATCCATTGGCTGCCTCCTGCACACCCTTTGCTGGGGATGGAGACTGCAACCAGGATATGTGCCCTGACCAGGAATCTAACAGGGGACCACTTGGTGCATGGGTTGAGGCTCAACCACGGAGCCACACCAGTCAGGCCTGCCTTCTTCTTGTCTCACTCTCCCCCTCTTCTCCAACTACACCATTTATTGCCCTCAAGTTCCTTGACCCCACCGGCTGGCTCCTACCATGGGGCCTTTGCACATGCCATTTCTCCAGGCCAGGTATCTATAGAGCAGTTGCCCTCCTTCAGATTTAAGGTTTCTGTCTTTCCCACCCCCCCATATGTTACAGCTCATCCCCTACCCCCTGACTCTGCTGCCTTTTTCTTCACTTTATTATCTGCTCATTGTTTGCCTCCTCCACTCATGTCAGCTCCATAGGGGCAGAGATTTTTGTCTTGGTTACTGCTGTGCCCCCCAGCACTTTGCACACAGGAAGTGCTCAGTTAACATGTGTTGCATGAGCGAATGGAGTGACGGGTGGCAAAGGCAGAAGGGTCCAGGCCTCACAGCTGTGAGAGGCTTTCAGCAAGAGAGTTGGGCAGGAAGGAAGGGCCAGCCTGGGCCCCAAGTCTGAGAACCCCTTGTCGGCCCCAGAGTGATCTGCTGTGCTGAGGACATGTTGGAGAAAGACCTCAGGGACAATCGGAGCATTGGAGACCTGGGAGCCCACCACCTCCTGGAGCAGGCAGCCCCTGGGGGCAGCAAGGTGACCGTGCTGACCCACTGTAACACTGGTTCACTGGCCACTGCTGGCTACGGCACAGCCCTGGGTGAGTGAGTAGGTGTCTATGGGGATGGGGGCGGGCCCCTTTTGGATCCTAGAGAAAGAAACCCAAACCACTTTTCCCACCCCTCAAAATGGAAATTGATTATACAGAAACACTTAGGAAGATGACTTCAGGTATGGCTGGTCCAGGGGTTCAAATAATAGCATTAGAAGCCATCTATTCCTGTCCCTAAGCTCTTCCTTCCTGCTCCCACTCCATGGATCAGCAAAGGGCCTGCCAATGTTCAGACCAAGAGGAAAAGAGCCAAGGGTCTCTATGCTGACAGTGCCAGAAAAGTCTCCTTATAACTCGGGGGCTCTGATGGGATCACCTGCCCATCCAGGATCGACCACTTGATGGGCCTGGCCTGAGTGGGCAGAGAGGGAAGGATACGGACTTCAAGAGAACTGAGGGGAAGGCAGTGTTCCCCTTGGAAAGACTGGGGGAGCTATGACCTGGAGAGGGGGGGACTGGGTCCTGGGGCTCAAGGCAGCAGATTCCACTTGACCCTAAATTCTCCAGATTTTCCTACCTGCTTGGGTTCCATTCTGGGGCCTAGGGACTGAGGCCCTGATAGCAAGACATCATTCATTCATTTGCTCAACAAATATTGGCACCTACTGTGTACGCTACCATTCATGCATGCATGCATTCCTTCATTCACTCAGCATTTAATTAAGCACCTACCATGTGTCCCACTATTCATGCATGCATGCATTCTTTCATTGACTCAACAGATATTTATTAAGCATCTACTATTTAACAGGCACAGTTCTGGGGGCTGGGGAGCCAGCAGTGAACAAAGTAAACAAAATCTCAGCCATTGGGACAGTAAAGTAGGAGGAACAGATAAAAGCAAGTCAGTAAAAATGTATGATGTGTCCAAAGGTGATAAGTGCTGAGGCGGAAAAGCAAGGAAAGAGGTCAGAAGTGTGGGGGTTGCTATGTGAGATGGAAGGATGAAGGACAGATTCACTGAAAAGGTGTTCTCTAATCACATGTGTACTGGACAGATGGAACAGCCACCACAAGGGCCTGGGGACAGGGAGCCTTTGGAGGTCTGTGCCCCCAACTAATGGGCCACCCTGCCTATCTGTCCCCTTCTGTCTCATCCTGGCCTTCTGGTGAGTTGGGCCCTACAGGTGTGATCCGCTCGCTACACAACCTTGGCCGCCTGAAACATGCCTTCTGCACAGAGACCCGGCCCTACAACCAGGGGGCCCGGCTGACGGCCTTCGAGCTGGTCTACGAGCAGATTCCTGCCACCCTCATCACCGACAGCATGGCAGCGGCCGCCATGGCACACCGGGACGTGTCAGGTCAGCAGGTGGGATACCAGCCTGCAAGGTGCCAGTACACGGGGCTCCAGGCATCCAGGGCCCGGTGATGACCCCCAACATCTTGCTCCCTAGCTGTTGTTGTGGGAGCTGACCGTGTGGTTGCCAATGGCGACACAGCCAACAAGGTGGGCACCTACCAGCTGGCCATCACTGCCAAGTACCATGGCATCCCCTTCTACGTAGCTGCCCCCACCTCCTCATGTGACCTCCATCTGGAGACGGGCCAGCAGATCGTCATTGAGGAGCGCCCAGGCCAGGAGCTGACTGACGTCAACGGAGTCAGGATTGCAGCACCTGGTAAGCGGTCACTCAGGGGTACCACAGAATCTGGGCACCTTCAGTTAGGTACCCCAGCCCCTTCACAGGAGGCAGGTGGCACTTGGAGTGTCATCAGCCTTCTAGGGCACAGGCAACTTCAAATTCAAGCCAATTTTAGGAACAGAAACATCTTGGAGGTCAAACTCAAGGTGAGAGTGTCCAACTCATGAGTTGAGAAACCTTGAGCAAATTGTCTTGCCATTCTCCACCTCAGTTTTCTCACCTGAAAAACAAATAAGAATACTGTTAAGCCAAGTGCCTATGAAGAGACACAGATATTTTTCATCTTCCCCATACTTCCTGGCTGTGCAGCTATGGACAAGTTGCCTAAGTTCTCTCATCCCCAAGAGCCCTACTGTTCCTGTCTATAAAATGAGCTGTTATTATGACCTAACTCATAAACCCCAGGGCCTTCAGTGAACTCATCCACATGACATGGAAAATAGGCCCAGCCCTTAGTACCCATTAAATATTAACAATTATGATTGAAAGCCTTTTATAAAAATGACTGGTTAAAACCACTAAACATTAAAATACTATAGGGACACTACCAAGTATGGAATCAGGTTAAAAATACACAGCCCTGGCCACTGTGACTCAGTTGATTGAGCATCGTTCGGGGCATGTGCCCAGGTTGTGGGTTCAGTTCCCCAATTGAGGCCCATGTGGGAGGCAGCCAATCAGTGTTTCCCTCTTTCATCAATGTTTCTCTCTCCCTGCCTCTCTCCCTAAAATCAATAAAAACATTTTTTTAATTAAAAAAAAAACACTGTACAACTAAGCAGAGGGAAGTCCTAGTATTCTGTTGTTTTCTGCTGCGATTCTTCACAGCTTTTTTAAAATGGATACATTGCTTTGGCCAGTTTGGCTCCGTGCTTGGTGCGTTGGCCCGTGGACTGAAGGGTACCAGGTTTGATTCTGGCCAAGAGCACGTACCTTAGTTGCAGGCACCGTCCCCAGCCCTGTTCGGGGCATGTGTGAAGCGTAATTGGCCTTGGTCATAATCCCTAAGACCATGGAAAGCAGAGTTGACAACCCACACCCACTAAAATAAAACTGGGGCAGCAAGACATGGGTGACATGGGCCGGGTGCGGTCTGTGCGCCCTGATGCTCTGCTCCTGCCAGTGATCACAGGAATGCAGACCTCAGAGAAATGGCTCTTCTGATTTTTCCAAGAGAAGCCTTACGTTTTTTAACATGTGAAATTTCCCACCTTTGAAAGCTGGCAGCTAATTCAGCGGTCTTAAAAAAAAACTGTAAACCAGAGAAAAAAGTTACAGGCCACCAGTTTTCAGCCTCTTGTGTAAGAAGTTGTGATCTACACTGAATAATTCATGCAGCAAATGTCTTTGAGTGCCTGACTAATGCTAAGTGCTGGGATATAGGGGTAAAAAAAGACACTAAAAAGTCCCTGCCCACGTAGAGCTGACAGTTTGGTCAGGGAGAAAGACAATGAAGAAATAGATAACACAATTATAGGAGGTAAGGGCGGAGGAGAAATAAACAAGGCAAGGAGGTGTCTGTACAGGGAGTTTAGACAAGATGATCAGAGACATCCTCACTGAGAAGGTGACATTTGAGCAAAGGCTTGAGTCATGTGCATATGAGGTAGAGCATCTAGGCAGAGGGCAGAGCCCATGCAAAGGCCCTGGATTGTTGGATGGTCTTTAAGAGATCCAGGCAAAAGTGGGGTGGATGTATATAAGACTTTGAAACCTTCTTGGACAGTGACAATTCAGGAATGGTGTGGGGGGAGGGGTCTAAACTTGTTACTGGGTGCCAAAACCCATGCCTTCATGCACTTTTGGGGTAAGTATCCCAATTCTCAATAATTCCCTAAATCCAAGAACCACCATAGGTATGGGGGTACAGATGACAACAGGTTGAGAACTTTCACAGAAGCAAATACCTACCTTCTTGTCTCCCTTCTCTCCCCTGTAGGAATTGGGGTTTGGAATCCTGCCTTCGATGTCACCCCTCATGACCTCATCACTGGTGGCATCATCACAGAGCTGGGCGTCTTTGCCCCCAAAGAACTCCGGGCAGCCCTAAGCACCACTGTCTCCTGAGTGTGGGAAACATATGTCACCCCAGAAGTAACCAACCCAGTTCCCCATACCCTGTCCCTATCCCCTTAGGTTTTATAATAAAATATGTTGAATAGCCTGCCCCAAAGCTGACCTTCCCCCAACCACACTTCTTCCTAGAGCAGGGACAGCAGACAGGGTCTTTGCATGGCTCTTAAAAGTGCAGCAGCCCAGCCACTGTGGCTCAGGGGTTAAGCATCAATCTATGATCCAGATCAAGGTTCGATTCCCTGTCAGGGCACATGCCTGGGTTTTGGCCTCAATCCCCAGCAGGGGGTGTGCAGGAGGCAGCCTATCAATGACTCATCATTGGTGTTTCTATCTCCTTCTCCCTTTCTCTCTCTGAATTCAATTAAAAAAATATATATATATATATATATATATATATTTTTTTTTTTTTTTTTTTTTAAAGTGCAGCAGCTCGAGCTAGGCTACCCAAGTTCAAATCCTTGCTCTGCCACTTTTTTCTGCTGTGTGATCTTGGCCAAGTCACTTGACCTCTCCACACTTTGGTTTCCTAATTTATAACATGGAGACAATTCGTATAGCCTTCTTAGGTTGCTCTCAGGACTGGAACTAGGGTAATACCTCAAGTGCAGAATTTTAAAGGGGACACCAAAGAGCCCAGTAACCAAGATAAATAATAGTTTCATGTAATATTTTTAAAAATCAAAATTAATGCAAAAAAATACATGAAGAGCCCAGCTGATGTGGCTCAGTGGTTGAGCATCAACCTATGGTCCAGGAGATTATAGTTGGATTCTTGGTCAGGGCATAAGCCTGGGTTTTGGGTTTGATCCCCAGTAGAGGGAGTGCAGGAGGCATCTGATCAAAGACTCTTTCATCATTGATGTTTCTCTCTCTCCCCCTCTCCCTTCCTCTCTCTGAACTCAATAAAGACATATTTTTTTAAAAATACATGAACAAAATACCAAGATATTAAATAGAATGGTATCCAACATTTGCACACCTTTATGTTACCTCATCTTTGATACCAGCCCTTGTTCCAATAAAACTTTATTTACAACACCAGGCCGCCAGTCTACAGGCAGTAGTTTCACTATTTGACTTTTTTTTTTAACGTTGAAAACACTATCTTGATTACAGAATTTTGGACACCCTTAAGTTTCACACCGTAAATGCCTAACTCGCCTCATTTATGTCCTAGACTGAATTTTGTATATAAAGAACATAAAGCAGTATACATTGTACAAAACAAATGAGCGCCCAGTAAATGTTAGCATATCATAACCTTCCCTTTAAAAAAAATTTTTTTTAAGAACGTTTTCACAGATACCAGGGATTTGGACATGAACCGCTTTGTGGGTGGGCGGGAGAGTCTTACTTAGCCTACTATACCTATCAGCAGGGTATTGGAATATATTGAAAGGATGAAGAAAGGCCAAAAGAGAAAAAAAAAAATTTTAATTTATCTTTATTGTTGAAAGTATTACAGATATCCTCTTTTTTTCCTCTTTTACCCCTTCTACCCTGGCCCCGCTCCACCCCACCTCCCAGGCCTTTACAACACTATTGTCTGTGCCCATGGGTTATGCATATTCATATAAGTACTTTAGTTGATTTCTTCCCAACCACCCCACCTTCCGTCTGAGATTCACCAGCCTGTTTCCTGTTTTTGTGTCTCGACCTTCCTTTAAAGTTTTTACCAAACGCCGTGTTGCACCACCTTCATCCCAACACAAAACTTTGCTACCTTGTTTCCCGTGGGCCCTTGCGCGCCCCGGTCCTATTGTATCCCATCGTGCCTTGCGTCTTCCGGTTACGAGCTCAGTTCCGCCTTTTCCTGCGCACGTCAGATCATGGCGCAGGGTCAGCGCAAGTTCCAGGCGAAGAAGCCGGCCAAAAGCAAGACGGCGGCGGTGGCCGCTGCCTCGGAGCGGAACCGGGGCCCGAGGAAAGGAGGTGAGGAGCGGCCCGGGGCTGCTGAGTGAGGTGGGCCCGGGACTTCCTGAACTCACGCGAGCGCGTCTTTCCCCAGGTCGCGTTATCGCCCCCAAGAAGGCGCGCATTGTGCAACAGCGAAAGCTCAAGAAGGTGAGTGGGGGCGTGTGAGAGGCAAGGGATGGGTTTTGGAGGTCAGCGCGGTGGAACAGAAATGGATCCTGGTGCCAGCGGATTGAGTCTGAAACGCGCGGAGGTTTGAGCTGGAACGGCCCGAGGGGCCGGGAATGAGTCTAGAAGTCTCTGAAGGGAAGGACCCAGAGATGAAGTCTGGAACCGGGTAGGGCCGGGGATGGAGCCTGGAGAACTCCCAACTCTCTGAGCCTCAGTTTCCTCCCGTGTGCAGTGTACGAGAACATACCTACTATCCAGTGGGCCCCGTAAAGCAAGGCTTGGCGCGAAGAAAGTATTCTACACGCGTTACGCTGCTTTGGTTGTTACTGTACTCCTGAATAGAACTCGGGAGGGCCGTGGCATGGGAAAGGAGTTGAAACCCCAACTTTGCAAGAAGGCAGTGGTGGGTGCAAATCGCAGTTCCATCCATGACTAGTACAGTAGATCATCGGTTCTGGAACTTAATTCGTTACAGAAGGCCGTTTCAAGAAGCTATTTGTTTGAAAACGGAATAATTTTTTCCATTAGAAATATGTAAATTGAATTAATCCATTCCAGACCCACAGATGATTCCCCGTTTTAACCTTTCTTACATACAGTACATGTCTAATGTAGTGCTTAATCTATAAACACTTATTAAATTTATAGAACCTAGTAGCCTTAAGCGAATCATTTTCAGCACTCCTTACAGGGGTGTCTTTCAGGTCAGCATGCATCCTCTTAGCTTTGTTTATATATCACTGCCTCTGAGAGGTTGTCATTGGTTAACTGCTTTTCATTTATGAGATCAACACAGTTTTTCTACCTCTTCAATTGCCTGTGATCCTTGTTTCTTTCACACCCTTAGCAGCATTAACATTCTTGATGATCTCTCTATGTTTTAAAGTTGTGCTAAACGTCAATTTCACCAGAAACAAAAGCATTCTCTCCTTTGTTGCCTGAGAGACCCTTCTTGTCTTGCTGGGGTATCAGCATGAAAAGGTTGTTGGGTCGAAAACTGAGACCTTTTTTTCTGTGAACAACTTGATCGAGAATCGAATTGTTCAAGATGGGAGACATTCAAGAACCGGAGTTTGACTATTTGTTCACCATAAGCCTTTTACCTGTGAAACATCATAGTGATAGCACCCTTCTCCTAGTGTGATAAGGATTCAATGCTATAGGGCACCTGTAAAGCACTGATAGCAGCACAGGGCACAAATAAACGTTAATTACATTGGTTATTGTCATTTCTGTGCTTGTCTTTAAGTGCAGCTTTTTTATATAGGTGAGTAGGGTTGAGCTTATGAAGAAGTTTCAGAAAATTAAAACTGGTTTTGGTGGAGTCAGATTTGAGTTTGAATATTTTTCCACACCTAACTAGTGTGTAACCTTCAGCAAATTGTTTAGTTTCCCCCCCAGAGCCTCACTTTTCTCAGACCTGGGTACCCAGCGGCTTACCTCCAATCTTCACTCAGGAAGATTCTGTCCTTCCAAATTTCAAAATATTCAGGATCATCCTGGATCTCCCCTGCACCCCCTCCCCCCTTCTCATATCCAGGTCAGATTCCATCCTTAATGCCTTTAATGTAGAATCCACCCATTTCCCACCTCCCCAATCCCCCTCTCCTGGTCCACCTCATTATCTTCCTGGACCTGTGCAGTCACTCCTCCCTGATCTCCCAATCCCCCATGGCGGCCAGAGGGCGCCTGTGAGCACTTAAAAGTCAGAGCATGTAGCTTTCTCTGCTCAGAAAGCTCCTGGCTCCTACCTCAGGGAAAACCCAAGTCCTCCACAAAGGCCTGCACACACTCTACCCCTGTTACCTCCCTGCCCTCTCCTCCCACTCTCCCCCTTGATCCCTCCAGCCTCACTGGCCCCTAAACTGCTCCTTGTCTCACCTCAACTTTGCACTGGCTGTTTGTTCCCCAGTTCTCCCAGAAGTCCACATGGCTCCCTTCCTGAGTCAAGTCTGACTGCAAGTGTTGCTTCTGAGCAGCCTGTTCCTGGTGGCAGCCCCACGGCCCCACCCTCACTAGCCCTTGTTTTTTCCCTCCATAACACCATTTACCATCATTTAACATCATTGGCATTTATATTGTCTCCACACATGCATTGAATGCCAGCTCCGTGAAGGCGGAGGTTTTTCTGTGTCTTGTGTGCTGCTGTGTCCCCTGTGCCCAGGCATGTGGTTATAGTAGTGGCGGTCATGGTCATTGGAGTTCCTATAGACAGGGCAAAGGGGCGGTTTGGGGAATATGATTAAACTACCAGTTTTGAACCCAAACACACTTGGCTTCTAATCCCTGTTCACATCTTGTTCACATCTCTGTCTCAGAGCCCCAGTTCACCATGTGCAAAATGGAGATGACATGGGACAGGAGGGATTGCCCACCTGGAGGCTGAGACCAGAGGCTCTGGGCATTCCAGGATCCAGTATCCCCTCACTCTGTGGTTTGCAAACCCTGGGCAGCTGCCTTCTCACTGCAGGAGCCTCAATTTCCCCATCGGTGAAATGGGAGTGAGCAGAAATTTAGAAGCTTAGGTCCAGAGATGAGAAAGGATTTTTGGCGTGTGAATAATACCACAAAGAGTGTGGGACAAAAGCAGGACTTAAACCACAGCCACCAGACTCTCAGGTGCTGTTTCAGGGGGAGATTCTGATCCAGCCCCAGGTCAGGCCCTCCCTCACTCCTTCTGTCAAGTCCCAGTCTAATTGCCCCTTGGTTGTCCCCTCAGGACCTAGAGGTAGGGATTCGGAAGAAGATTGAACATGATGTGGTGATGAAAGCCAGCACCAGCCTGCCCAAGAAGCTGGCACTGCTGAAAGCCCCTGCCAAGAAGAAGTAGGCAGCCTCTTCCTCCACCAAGACACCTTCCTAAGGATGCAGCCCCTGCCTCCATGCTCGGACCTCTACAGGTGACTCCACATGGATAAAAGGATTCCTGCTCCCCGGAGCCTTGGGTTGCAGCTTGAACTTTGAACTGGGTTGGGGGTGGGGCCTGGCCTGTGAGCAGATGACCAGCACATCTATAGTGTATGGCTTAGCTTCTCAGGGTGCCAAGAACTCAGCAGTGGCCATGAAGAAATGTTCACCAACTTTCTTAACCACTCCTCTCCCCCCACCCCCCAATTTCTTTGTCCACTGATTTAACCCAGAGCAATAAAGCTGGCTTTGTCATTCCTCCTGCAGTCACATGCTCCTGTGAGCAGGCCAGTGCGAGGGCCATAGGCCAGGTGCACTGACCCGCTCAATCTCAGCAATTTCAACAGGAGTCCAGCCACACATTCTCAGAGGGGCGTTTGGGCTTCTGCACATCCATCCTGGGAGCTTATGGAGAGTCTTTACTTCCCTCCAACCCAGGTGACTCACACCAGTCTCCTTACCTGCATGCCCTCCCCAGGCATGCCAAGGTACCCCATCTTCCTGGGACAAGCCAGGAGGTGTAAGGAGCCATTTTCCCATCTGTAGGACGGGTGTTGACACCATCTGGTAGGTTCACAATGCTTATTAAACCAGAATGCACTTATGAACTGCTCAAAGCCACTTCTGTCTATTAAAAGGGTCATAACATCCAGTGTGCCTGTGGCCCATGCATTGTTTTAGTGCATTCTGTACATCACTTCTTCCCAGTCTGGGTCATGTTAACATTCCAGAGCTGGCTGAGTCCCAGTGTGTACTCTCAGCTGACCATCCCCTTACTCTTCGTACATCAAGATTCTCTTCTCTTTCATCCTGGGCACTCCCTTCACATCCTCACTTGAGTCTACTAGACTGGACCATGCCTGTGGAGCTCTGACCTGGTGACTGCCCTGCCTTCCCTCTGTTGGGAGTGAGGGGTAGTTCACAGCACAGTGATTAGGCTGGGCCCAAGGAAACCCCAAACTGGAAAGTGTATCCTTCAAATTCAGGCTCTGCTGCCACAACTCCCAATTTCTTCAGGTGTAAATTAGGGTTTTTATGTGTGTGAAATTGCTCTCCTTGCTTTTGTGTATGTGTGTGTGGTTAAAACTCATATAAAATTGGCATTTAAAAGTATACAATTCAGGCCCTGGCCAGGTAGCTTGCTTGATTAGAGCATCCTGGTCAGGGCACATACAAGAATCAACCATTGAGCCCTAGCCAGTTTGGCTCAGTGGTTAGAGAGTTGGCCCATGGACTGAAGGGTCCCTGGTTTGATTCTGGCCAAGGGCACGTACCTCAGTTGCAGGCTTAATCTCCCCAGTCGGGGTGCATGTGGGAGGCAACCAATCAGCGTGTCTCTCTTACATCGATGTTTCTCGCCCTTCTATTCTCTGAAAAGCAATGGAAAAAATATCCTTGGGTGAAGATTTTTTAAAAAACAACAATGAATACATAAATAAGTAGAACAAATCAATGTCTCTTCCCTCCTCCTCTCCCTAGAATCAATTTTTTTTTAAAAAAGTATACAATTCGGTGCCATTTTGTACATTCACAAATATTTTTACAATTACCCAAAACTTATCACCCAAAAGTTGACCCATCCCCAGTAGCTGTCACTCCCCATTCCCCCTCCCCACAGTCCCTGGCAACCTCTGATCTGCTTTCTGTCTCTAGGTGTTTGGTGAATGAAGGAAGGAATTGTTTCTGCAAAGAAAATTTTGCAGTTTCAGTGACTAAGTTACCATCACTCAGTGCATCATCTCTGTACAACACACCCTCCTGGGCTGTCTGATTCATAGCATTAGCATTTTCTTTGAAAGATTTTACAGCTCTGTAAATTGTAAGCAGCTGATAGCGATACCAAACCACCCTTATCTGTAGACTTGCAAATTCAAGCCCTTCCAACAGAGCTTCCATTGACAACCCTCCTCCCCAGTGATAAAATCAATTTGCCTCCATATGTATAACATAACATCTGCCTGGATCCCACATGAGTTCAATAAAAATTTTAACACATATTCGCTTTTGTATGTCAAGAGTAGATTTCACCCTCTTGAAAATAATCTTTTAACTTTTCTCTGAAATCAGAGAGCAATGGCTGGGTCAAGATGAGCTCTGGGTATCTTCTAGCTGTGCCACAAGGAGGTTCCTGGAGCCAATCCCACTGGCAGTGCATATAGGACCAAGGACTCTGGTAAACCTGCTTCCTTTGTCCCTCTAACGCCTGCTCCTTTGAGGAGGACCCCAGGGGCAAGGAATGTCATTCAGGTGTGAGAGGTATGGGGTCTGGAATGTCAACCCACTTGTTCCCCCGTTACCCCACCCCTTCCAGCTCCCCAAACAGCAGTATTTTTCCCTGGGCCACTGCCCTGCCCGACTTTTCCTTCAGCCAACAAATCCCCCTTAATGCTGGAGCCAAGATCCCCAGACTTTGGTAAAGTCCACACTTTTCATTCTATGCCCGTTTCTGCCACTCCCTGTCTGACCAAGTCCCTTCACCTCTCTGAGCCTCAGTTTCCCCACCTGTTAAGTGGGATCCTAACTCCCCTCCCTCAGAATGGAGAATTCAGGAGCCTTAAGGCCGTGGAACTTGCAAGTGATTATGAGCTGCCCTTGTGTCCTGGGGGGCAGAAAGGAGCCCAAGTCCCACCTCTAGGCCTGTCCTCTCTGCCTGTCCCTCTGGGCCTCTTCCCCAGGGACAGGGCAGACGTTAAATGTGGCTTTTCGGATACAATTATTCCACCCAAATCCTTTTTCTCTACTGCCTCCACCTTCCCCCTCTACCTAAATGAACGTTTTTCCTGGCAGGACCCAAACATTTCGCCCATGAACTTGTGTTCCAAAAGGAAAGAAAAAAGCAAATCTTGCCAGCTGGGCAAGCCAGAGGGGCTGTGAGGACGAGGAAGTGAAACTGCCCTGGCTGGTTTCCTGCCTGAGTCAACAGGGGCATGGGACTGCTACAGGGGATTGGCAGAGGAAGTGATCCTCAGAAAATTAGGGTGGAAGAGGCCACAGCTGGGGACCTTGTTCCCCCTCATCTGAGCCTCCAGGGTTGCCCCATTTCCGTGGGTCTTGAGGACACGATGGTTTGGCGTCCGGAGCTATGGATGCCTAGACAGTGAGCTCACAGCTGACTGTGGATTCTCTTTCACTGAAGTTCCAATGAAGCCCCAGCTCTCTGACTGCACTGGGAAAGGGGACCACAAGGGTGGTCCCCTTCTTTCCTAAAAGTGTTTCTAGGAAGAGGGCAGACTTGAAATAGGCCTAGTGACTTCCTCCTGAAGGCACCCCCATCTTCCCAAGGGCCTTTCTGACCTCATACATTCTCCCCGATCTGTGTGGCCTTGAGCAACTTTCTGACCCTTTCTGAGCCTCATTCTCCTTATCTGTAAAATCAGGGGATCAGAATGGATTCTTGGTATATGCCAAACTCAGTGCACTTGATCCCCAGCCAATGTGGCAGGATTAGCCCACCCACCCAGGCTTTAATCCTGGCCCTACCCTTCCCTGCTGTGGACCTTGGACAAGTCACCTGAACTTTCAGTGCCTTATTTTTCCCATCCAGGAGATGGGGATATGACAATATTAGTATCTATTATTAGAGAATAAAATAAAACATCTTTACCCTGTGATAACAGATTCTCCGTAAACATCCTCTCCTCCACTGGCAGGGAGTGACTTCTCTGATTCAGCATCTTGGGACTCCCACTGAAGCATCCTCAGGGAGAGGGACCTGGGCTTAACTGACACAGTCACATACCAGATGCTGAAGGGGGCGGCCAGGAAAAGCTGGACCCTGGGTCTTGTTTGTGAGGGGAGCACCTGAAACATTTGTGGAAGTCCTCCCTCTCCCTCACCTCAGTTACTCCTTCCCCATGGGTCTCTCTCTTTTTCAAATTCTTTACAAGAAAGGGATACTCCAGTAAGTCTAGGTCTTCCCAGTCTGGGTTAGCTCAGGCCAGGACTCCACCTCTCTAAGCCTCTGTTTCTTCATCTGAGACATGGAGACAACTATCCCCACTTTGCAGCTCTGTTGGAAGACTTAAACGTGGTAACATATCTGAATAGCTAGAGTAGTCAATCCACTATTATTGTTTTTGATACCATTGTGGCATGCTGTGGTTTCTCAAGACCACAGTCATCTAATAGAAATTACAATGTAAGTTGCGTGTGTAACTTTAAATGTCCCGATACCACACAGAGTGGAATAGAATAGCATAGCACAGAATGGAATAGAATAGAACAGAATGGAATAATAAAATAAAATGGAAGAGGTGGAATTAATTTTAATAATGTATTTTATTTAACCCATACTTATCTAAAATATTATCTTTTTAACATCTAATCAACATAAAAAATTCTTAATGAGAAACTTTACCCTTTTTTCCCCTCAGTCTTCGAAACACATTCTGTGTTTTACAGCATAGCCCAATTCAGGCCAGCCCCATTTCAAGGACTCAAAGGACACTTGAGGCCAGTGTTGACCATATGGGACAGTGGGGGAGAGAGTAGGTTAGAGGGAGTTTATGGAATTGTGGGTTGGGGACTGGCCAGAAAGTGCTTCTGTGAAACTAGAAATTCCTGGAAGTTAAAAGCCAGAGTTTCCATATGGGGAGAGGCAGCAATGAGGCCACTTAGGGGCGAGCTTGGGTTTTTCCTGTTCTGTAGATCATTTCAACAGAATGGGAGCAAAGCATGAGTGGTTCACTCAATGAGGTATATATAGATTGACTGCTATATGCCTGATGCTGTTTAGGTGCTGGTGATAAAGCAGTGCACCAATTGGCCTATTAGGGCTCACCGTAGAGAGGGAGAAACAAATTAAACAACTGCTGAACTAAAGAAATGTAATGATAACGGGCAGAGGTGTGGCAAAGGGAAAATGCAGGATTCTCTAAGGGCAAGGGGTTGGGAGTGGATAAAGACCATGGCCGACTTCCAGGCCAAAGATGTTGCCTGGAAAATCTGGGTCAGAAAAAATATTCACAGGTGGTCGTATTTGACACGTCTTTCGTCAAACCTTATGAAATTGCCATTTTAATAAGTCATAAATGGTCGAAAATCAGCAATTTCATATGACTCAATGACATATTTAGGGCATAAAATGGATTGGGGCTTCCTAGCTTGGGGCTCACAATGGGCTTGACTTGTGCTCTATTTCTAGAGAGGAGGTCCGCAGCCCCCAAGAGCACTAATAAGGGGCCAGTGATCTTCCCCCACCCCAGCTATCAAAACGACCCGGCGCCCAGAGATTTTCTCGCGTCACACAGACCAGAGGAAAAAGGGGGCTGAGCTGCTGCCTGGGGATCCCGTCGTTCTGTCTCGCTCCCCGGCTGAGCCGTGTGGATTGTCCCCTCCCGGCGCCCGGAAGCGACCCTCGGTAAACAAAGCCGTATGTGGGCGCAGCTCCAGCTGCCCCGGGCGCGCTGTCCAGCCCAAGGGGGGCGGGGAGGAATGTTGTGAATGAACTCAAGGCCCTCCCCGAAACTCCGCACAGGGCCAGCGCCGCGGAAGTCCTCCCACTCTGATTGGCCTCCGGCGCCTCCTGATTGACAGTGCCGCTCGTTGAGGGCTCTTATTGGGCTCCTCCGAAAAGACAGGCAGCTCATATAACGAATGAACAGCGGCAATTTAGAGACGAGTTAGGCCGTGCTGCCAATAGCAGAGGAGGACCTCGTAGGCCGACGGGGGGGCCAATTGGGACGGGCGGCGGGGGCGGGACAAGGCGGAGGATAAAGCGGCCGCCGAGGCAGCTTCATTGTTGTGAAGAGTCTTAAAGGGGCCGCATCACCCAGCCGGCCAGCCGCGGGGCTGGGGTGGGAGTAGCGGGGGTCCCAGTGCGACCCTGCGTGAAGGAAGGACGGGAAGGCGGGTAGGGGTCGCGGGAGCCGGAGAAGCCGAGCGGGCATCGGACCGACTCCCCCCAACAGGCCCCGCCCCGGCCCCGGCCCCGGCCGATGGACACCCCAGCGGCCAAACGGAGTCGGAGCTGCCCCGCGGGACCGGAGGAGCGCGATGCCGGGGCCGGGGCCGGGGCCGTGTGCGGCCGGGGCCGGCCCGAGGCGCTGCTGGACCTCAGCGCTAAACGAGTAGCCGAGAGCTGGGCCTTCGAGCAGGTGACTGAGAGGGGCGGGGGGAAGAACGCACACCCAGCCCATTTCCCGATAGTCCTTCTCCCCCCCCCCCCCCCCCCGCCCAGCCCCCAGCCTCCGGACCCGCCCCCACTGGGCTGAAGTCTTCTCCCAGGTCCTTAACCCTGCCCCGAGGCACCCCCTTATCTTCCCATTTCAGTCCTTCAAACCTCCTGACCCACCCTCATCCCTTCCCGGCCAGCCCTGCCCTCCAGCCCACAAGACCCAGGGATGCCCCCAGCGCCCTAGATACCAACTCTTGACACTTCCTTCTCCTCCCCATGGTGCTCTCACAACCCTGGGTACCCCTCTCTTCCCATCTCATCCTCATCCCCCATTAGAGCACCCCATTCAATCTTCACTCCTCTCTCTAACTCCTACAAGCTGCCCCCATTGGAGACACCCCAGAACACAGCCCCTAGAGACCCACACTCCCCTATTCCAGATCTCTACCCTATACCCCCAGTAGAGGACTCCCCCATTTCTGCAGATCTCAGATTGACACACCCCTTTATGCTCCCCCAGCCTCCAGAACCCACCTGTCCCATGGGAAGCCCCCCTCTCCTCCAGATCCTTCCCTCAGGTCCTGTCTCCCACTCCCACCCCCACCACTTATGGGATCACCTCCCATCAGGGACTGCCCAGCCCTTCCTGGTAGGCTGCAAGGATTTCTCCAATTTCAGGGTCTCCCCCAAGTCCCCTTCTCTCTGTCTCCCAGATCCATCCCAGTCCTGCCAGAGGTAGGCAGCAAGGTCAGGGTCTGTGGAGTGATGGTACCTGAACAGGTGCACCTGCAATCCTGCCTCTATGGCTTCTTGGGATTCTGACAGGATGCCCCAGGGCTGGGGCCCACGATGTCCTCTTTTTCAGCCTCAGTGTAGGTGCCCCAGGAGCTGGAGATGTGGCCCAAACCTGATTAAACCTTATGAGCTCAGGGGGGGGGGGGGGGGGATAAAAAAAACAAAAACCACCTTATGAGTTCCCACAGGCTCTGCCTGGCTTTGAGGGGGTATTCTTTGCCGCTGACCTCTCCAGAATTAGGAAGCCTGCTGGGACTAATGGGTCTGGGCCAAGTGTGGATGGAGCAGGCTCTGATTCATGGCCTGGAAAGTCCCTTCTTAGTCATCTGCCAACTGTCCCTGAGGCCTAGGCCAGTCACTGACCCTCCCACTTCCCTCTAAAACCCAGATTTGGGGGCTCTGGAGGGTCCCTGCCCCTTCACTGTGTGTGAGATGCCCAGAATAATCCTAGAACCATCTCTGGAACTCCCATGTACCTCCCCTGGCCAGGCTGGGCACTAGAAAAGCTCTTGCCCCATAGAAGCTCATAGAAATCTTCTGCAACCCTTTGGGAGTTGTGGTTTTCCTTCCCACTCTGAGGAAACTGGGGCACAGAAAGGTTGAGAAACTTGCCCAAGGTCACCCAGTCAGTAGGTAGCAAGCCTGGATTGGTACGCAGGCTCAACCAGCTCAGTTCATTGCCCAGAGCCCATGGGGGTGGCTAGGACTCCCCTCCCTTCCTGGGGACCCTTGGAAGCTGGGAACAGAGTGTGTTGGGAGTTGGAGCTCACCAGCTCTGGGACCCTGAACAAATGAATTCACTCCACATCTGGGCCTAAGATTCCTCAGGCTATAAAATGTGATTAGTATCATTGGGATTTTGCTGTGCAAATTAAGGGAAATTGCATACATAGAGCATTTAGAATAGTATAAGCTAAGAAAATATAGGCCTGGTCACTATTCTTATAACTATTATCTTTCTTTCTCCTGCCCCCTCAAAGTCTAGGAGACAGGGCTACCTGACATCTGTACCTTGAGACCTGATACCCTGGGCGGGGGGAGCAGCAGAAAGTTCTAGAACTTCCTATGGGCCCGGTGTTGTTGCAAGCAGTTTATATAGATTAATACATATTTAATCCTCGCAATACCCAGGAGGCTGGTACTATTAACATCCCCAATCCCACTTGAGAAAACCGAAGCTCAGAGAGGCAAAGTGACTTGCCCAAGGTCATGCAGCTTGTAAATGGCAAAGCCGGGACTCAAGCTGGGGTTTCTAACCCACCGGCCCTTCCTTCAGGTCGAGGAGCGTTTCTCCCGGGTGCCAGAGCCAGTCCAAAAGCGCATTGTGTTCTGGTCGTTTCCACGCAGTGAACGGGAAATATGTATGTACTCATCACTGGGCTACCAGCCTCCAGAGGGCGAGCACGACACCCGGGTGCCCTTCACCCGAGGGCTGCACCTGCTGCAGAGCGGGGCCGTAGACCGAGTGCTCCAAGTAGGTAAGTACCCCTTCCAGGGAGGCCTGGGCCAGGGGGAAGTTCCAGTTCTCTGGGGAAAGTTGGACAAGATATTGTGAACTAAAGAGCAGGAATCTGCCTAGGCCTCAGTCAGCCAGCGTAGATGAAGGGTCTGGGGGAAGGATGTTGCCAGCTCACACAGCTTATTTGGAGGGTGAGGAAGAGATGGTGAGATTGGGAGGTAAGCTGGAAATGAGAGAAGGTTCCATACCTCAGGCAGAGAGACCCAGTGATGCACTGGGCCTGAGATCCAATAGAGACAGAGGCAAGAATGATACTAGGCCTCAGGCAGAGAGACTCAGGTGGAGGTTGGGACCAGACCTAAGGCTTAGGTGGGACTCTAGGGTAGAAGTTTAGGATCAGCTATGAGGGGTGGTCTTATACCTCAGGTAACAGAGTCCAGTGGAAGGGAGGGGAGGGGTCAGAGATTTAGAGCTAGAGGTGAAAGATGATTCTTGACCTCAGGCAGCAGAGCTCAGAAGGGAACCAGTAGAGGTTGAGCCAGAAAACAGGTGAGCCCTGGAACACCACACCTCCATGGGGGCAGGTCATGTCTCCCAGCTGGAGGCAGGGTCTTGGCCAAGATGACCCTCCCTAAATCCTGTCAGCCTGGGGTCCCCCTTGCCCGGACATGGCCCAGCTGGCCACAGACTTGGCCACCTCCAGCCGGTATGAGGAAGCTGCTGTCTCCCCGCATGACGCAGCCAGGGCTGGCTGGGGCCTGAGCTGCCCAACCAGTCTGATGAGCCTGGCATCTGGGCTCCCCAGGGGCCAGGGAGGGGCAGGGGGTGATGGGGTGACCTGGCCTGCCACATCTGCCCCTTACCCCCAAGTTTCACAGGCCTTTGGCATTTTCCTAGGAAGTTACAGGGCATCTGGACCCCAGGCTGTATCCACGGTAACCCAAGAACTGAGAAAACCATCTTTAATAGCATTTCTATAGTAATATTTATACTTGCATTTATTTAGGACTTACTGTATGCCAACAGTGTTCTAAGCCCTTGCCAACTATTAACTCATTTAATACTCATTGCAACTATATGGAGGAGGATGTTACTGTTTGTTCTCAATTTGACAGATGAGGAGACTGAGGCACAGAGATTAAGTGACTTGTTCTAGGTTACTCAGCTGGCATTTGCACCTGGGTCTTGCTGTGCTCCATGGATGAGCACCCCCTGTCCCTGGGGTAACACAGTGGTGATGGTTTGGTATTTGTCTTAGGGTTCCACCTAAGCGGTAACATCCGGGAGCCTGCGGGCCCCGGAGAGCCTGAGCGCCTCTACCACGTTTCCATCAGCTTTGATCGCTGTAAGATTACGTCTGTGAGCTGTGGCTGTGACAATCGTGACCTCTTCTATTGTGCCCATGTGGTGGCCCTGTCACTGTACCGAATTCGGCATGCCTATCAGGTGGAGCTGCGGCTGCCCATCTCTGAGACTCTCTCCCAGATGAACCGGGACCAGCTTCAGAAGTTCGTGCAGTATCTCATCAGCGCCCACCACACTGAGGTGCTGCCCACTGCCCAGCGCTTGGCTGATGAGATCCTCCTCCTGGGCTCCGAGATCAACCTGGTGCACGGTAGGGGTGCCTTGGGGTCTGATTGGGGTGGTGAGGCCTCAGCTCGAAGCCATCTCACTTGCCATGTGGAAAGCATTTGTCACAGAGTCCTCAGGTCCCCTTGATCCATGAGTAGGGGTAGAGGGAGTACCATTGCCTGAGATCAAGGTCACACACCTACTAGGTGGCAGAGTCTGGATTTGATGTCGCCCTGGTCAGATGAATGGCTGAAATCAGCCAATGTGGAGAATTGAGGGAACAAATGGGAAGTCGGGCCCCAGGGTGGCGATGTCCCAAGATCACAGGAGCATGCCTTAGTGTGGGTGGGTGAAGGACATGAAAGGTATGTGGATGTCAGGTGTGGGTGTTGGTGGGAAATAGACCAGGAGGTGTTATGAGCTCTGGGAGAGTTTGGGGCTACAAGGGACTGTGTTGTCTAACTGTAATGATGGCAAGAATGGGACAGGATAAATGGCAGATAGATGGATAAGTAGTTGGATAATTGAGGGTGGGGGTAGGTAGATGCAGAAGGTGTTCGTGATAAGGAGTTGGGGTGAACTGATGGTGTGGAAAAGCAGATGGGATGGATGAATAGATAGATGATTAGCTAGGATGGTAGGTGAATGGGGAATTGGTAATAATTAGAGGTGAGGTTGGGTGGAATGGGCTTTGATTGAGGGGGTTGAGGTACATTGATGGTGGTGGACAGATAAGGTTGGTAGAAAATTGGAAGAAGCAATGGGTACATGGATTGGGGGTGAGTTGATGGATGTATGGAATGTTCATAGGTGTGGACTGACATGGTGGATGGATCAAGTGGGTGTAGGACAGATGGATGGACTAATGCAGTAGTGGGTGTTTTGGGAGATACATATGAATGGATGGTTTGATGGGAGAAGAATAGATAGAAAGTTTGGGTTCGTTGGATGGGTGGATAGTGCGGTTCTATGGGTCAATGGATGAATAAGTCAGTGGATTTTTTTTTTAACATGTTTTTATTGATTTTAGAGAGAGAAGAAGGGAGAGGAGTAGAGAGAGAGAAATATGGATGAGAGAAACATCGATTGGCTGCCTCCTGTACACCCCCTACTGGGGATCGAGCCCATAACCCTGGCATGTCCCCTGACCAGGAATCAAACTAGTGACCTCTTGGTTCATGGTTCAACACTCAACCACTGAGCCACACCGACTGGGCAAGTCTGGATATTTTGTGTGGTTGGTACAGATTAGTTGAAAAGACAAATAAGGGTAGGTACCTAGATGGTTGGATATAGATAGGTGAGCAGGTGGAAGTTATAGGTAAGATGGATCCTTGACTAATGGGGTAGGTATGTATGCTAAGGGTTATGGATGGATAGGTGCATGGCATGACATGGGGGAGGTGAGTGGTTTGGATGTGGGTGTGTGGATGATGTTTTCGGTGGCATGGATGGATGAGTAGGAGGGCAAGTGATGATTCAGGTGGGATGGACCATCATTCCACCTGCATGGATGAATGGATGGGGGGAATGGGTGGGTGGTATTTTGGGTAAGATGGATGATCAGTAAATGGATGGATGAGCTAGTGATGTTTTAAGCAAGATCAATGGATGGATGAATAGGTAGGTAGCACTTTAGGTGAGATGGATGGATGGGTAGATTGGTAGGTTGGTGTTCGGTTAAGATGGATGAATAAGTAAATGAGTGAATGAGCCACTGATGTTTTGGGTGGGATGGATGGATGACATTTTAGATGGGATGATGGTCAGACAGATGGATGGGTGGTTTTTCGGGTGGGATGGATGGATGATGAGTGGAACTTTGGGATGGGTTGGGTGGTTTAGAGGACTGAAATAATGGCAGAGGCAGAGGCCTACCCTCCCTAACCCAAGCCTCATCTTTCTTTCCCACCCCACAGGTGCTCCAGACCCCACAGCAGGTGCAGGCATTGAGGATGCCAACTGCTGGCACCTGGATGAGGAGCAGATCCAGGAGCAGGTGAAGCAGCTGCTGTCCAACGGTGGCTACTATGGCGCCAGCCAGCAGCTGCGCTCCATGTTCTGCAAGGTGCTGTGTGGGCATGGCATGCGCAGCAGGGCTGCACTGGGGCTGGAGGACACTGGTGCTGGTGCCCCACCCCTTCCTGACCAGCCTGTCCCCATGCAGGTCCGGGAGATGCTGCGAATGCGGGACTCCAATGGGGCACGCATGCTGATCCTCATGACCGAGCAGTTTCTGCAGGACCCACGCCTGGCCCTGTGGCGGCAGCAGGGCGCCGGCATGACAGACAAGTGCCGGCAGCTGTGGGACGAGCTGGGTAAGGCCCAGACCTGGAGCAGAGCAGGCACCAGGGCTTTGGCATTAGGTCTTGCCCCCCGACTCTGAGATTGAGGTCTGGCCCCTGAGTCCTTCCTCCTTTCATCAGCACCTCTGATGTACAAGGCACTCGCTGGTACTGATTGCTGGAGCTACAGCAAGGAACAGATTAAATGCCTGCCCTCATGAAGCTGACACCTGATAGGGGAGACAGATGAGAACATATACAAACCCATTAGACCAGGGGTTGACACACATTTTCCATAAGGACCAGATAGTCAATAGTTTCGGCTTTTTGTGCCATTTGGTCTCTGTAGTGACTCCTCAGTTTTGCCTGTTGTAGGGGAAAAGCTACCACAAACTAACATAACTGAATGGGCATGGCAGAATTCCCATAAAACTGTATTTACAGCCACTACTTATTTATCTGAATTTCATAAGTCACAAAATATTCTTCTTTTGATTCCCCCCCCACCACCATTAAAAAATGTAAGAATAAATCTTATCTTGCAGGCTGTTGAAAAACAGGGAGTGGGTTGGATTTTCTCCAGGTGCAGTAGCTTGCTGACCCCTATGATAGATGGTGATAAGCACTATGGGGGGAAAAAACAGTGAGAGGAGTCTGGAGGCCTGGGTTTGAATCCTTCCAACTTCTCAGCTATGTAACCTTGAGCCGGTGACTTGACTTCTCTGTGCCTGTTTTCTTACCTTTAAAGAGACCATTAGCTACAACCTCAGAGGCCCAAGGTGAGAGTGAAGCAGAGAGTAGTGCACAGCACATGGTAGGCACTCCATAAATGTGTGCTGCTACTGTTGACATGAATATTGAACCTCCCCATTCACTGCCCTCTCTCCCAGGGGCCCTGTGGGTGTGTGTAGTCCTGAGCCCCCATTGTAAACCAGAGGAGCGGGCGAGCTGGCTCCAGCTGCTTGGCAAGTGGGACAAGCTGGATGTGTGCCCACTGGAAGAGGGCAACTACTCTCTCAACGGGCCAAGCCTGCAGCCCACCGCAGCCCTCAGCCCAGGTAGGAGAGGGGTCCCTGCCATTACCCCAAAACCATTACCTCTGCTGGTATCCTACCTCCCCATCATGGTGCTCTGGGGGAAAGGGAAGGGGGCCTGAGTCTTTGCCTGCCCTGCCCTGCCCTGCCCTGCCCTGCCCTGCCCTGCCCTGCCCTGCAGGAGGGAGGGAGTGCCCATGGCAAGGCAGTGGGTAGCCCAAGAGAAACTGAAATGAAATGCTTAAGACACCTGTGGTTCTGGGCTGGTCTCCTAATTTAGCCTCCTCCTGGCAATGGAGGCGGGAGTGGGGGGAACAGAGAGAAAAGAAAAGAAAGATCTTGAAAAGAGAGACTCAGAGATATAAGGAAAGAGACAGAGAAGGAGAGAGTAAGGAGAATGGGGAGAGACATAAAGAGAAAAAAAGAGCAACAGAATGTAGGGGATAGAAAGATGAACAGAGACAAGTATTCAACCTCTGTCCAACACACGCATTCACACATGTCCCTTTGAAAGGCTGCTGTAAGGATTTGAGATGACACATGTCCATCAATGCACCCAGAGTCCAGCTCTAAGCTGGCACTCAGTGTGGGGAACTGGCCACAGCCCCGCTGCTAAGCCATGTTGGACACCTCCCCCCCAGGCCCAGAGGAGGAGGAGGTGGTGGCTGCAGGTTCCCGCCACACCGTGTTTGGCCGCGCCCTGCAGGCTGGATCACTGCATTGGAGTGACACCCACCTACAGAGGATCCTGGCAAGTGACTGCTATGGCCCCAGTCTCACAGGCCATGTGGGCAGTGACAAGGCAGCCTTCGATCCCCAGGGCCGCCCCCTCTGGCTGGGGGAGCCATTCCCCACTGCTTGTGCCCGTGTGGACACGCTGCGTGCCCATGGATACCCCCGCCAGGCCCTGCGGCTGGCAGGAGCCATAGTCAACACACTCCGGCTGCAGCGGCGGCATCAGCTTGAGAGCTACAAGCAGCAGAAAAAAGGTGGGTACCAATATTATCAGGTCCTGGGGCTGCAGGCACAGATGCCAACTACAGGAGGGTATGACAAGCAAGGGGGTCTGTGGGTACAACTTAAGGTCGCAGTGGGAAAGCCAAACCACTATAGGTGTCTTGAGCATACAGGAATTTAATATAGGGGACTGAGGGCTCACAAAGCCACTGGGAAGGCTGCAGGATTAAAAGTCAGGGAACCGCTGCTTGAATTCAAGAGCTTGAACTTCAGAAGCACAGTAAGCCCAGCAGCCTGCAGCCTCCACAGGCAGCAGTTCCCAAGAGAACACCCAGAAGCTGCTGGCTGGGCTTGAGAGAGGTGGGTGGGATTATGGGTTTTGAGAAGGGACTGACTGGTTGGAGGGAAAGTGGCCAGTTCCCTCCAGGTGTCCTGCCAGGCCTGGGAGTAGCTGTGGGATAGGAAGCCAGAGGGCTGTAGAGGTGAAAGCTGCTGCACATCTCAGGATGACCCCTGGGTGGGCAGATGGTGGGCAGACACTGGGAGGCTGGGCTGGAGTTCAGAGAGAGGGAGCTCCCCCAGGGGCTTGGAAGATGGTTGGGCATTGAGCCCCACTTCCGGCCTGCAGAGCTGCTGCAAAAAGGCTCCACCTGCATCACAAACACAGAAGGATGGGTGGGCCACCCCCTGGACCCCATTGGCTGCCTCTGCAGGGCGCTTCTGGAGGCCTGTCGCCTGGAGGAAGAGACCCTCACCCTTTACCCAGGTACACACAGTGGGGACCCCGGAAGGAGGTGGGGCAATCCCCACCTCCTTACTTAACCCCCCTGGCTCAGCACCGCTAGAAAGTAAAGCTACACCCTTACCCTTGCTGCAGACTCTTCCCTGTTCCCGTCTACAGTGCTAGGAGCAAATAGCTTAGCTTCTGAAAGTGAGGCTGCTATGGGCCTGTCTGCTACTTGAAGATGACCCCCAGCCCCTGGTCAGTGCTGGGAGCAGCTAGACGACTCCTATACCACATACCCTCAGTTTCCATGTCTTGGGTTAAGGTCCATTGGGGGTCCCAGAAAAAGGGGTCCCCTTCCAGCATCGTTGGTGCCCGTCTCCCACAGATTCAGGCCTCGAGAAGCAGAAGGTGGCCTACCAGCACGTGCAGGTACCCGGGAACTCTGGGGAGTCCTACTTGGCATTGGCGCTGGAGGTGGCACTGCTGGGCCTGGGACAGCAGCGGGCCTTGCCTGAGGGGCTGTACGCCCAGGACAAGGTGGTGCGCAATGAGGAGCAACTGTTGGCTCTGCTGGAGGAGGTGGAGCTGGACGAGCGGCTGGTTCACTTGCTACGCAAGCAGGCGGGGCTGCTCCTGGATGGTGAGGCCCTGCCCCTAGGCCTGGCTGTTCCAAAAGTCACGGTCCTCCCCTTGGCCTGAGCTGGTCAGGTTGCTGCTGGATCAAGAGGCTCTGCCCCTAGACAAGTCTTTTAGTCCTTACCTTAGCATTTCCTAAAAGATGAGATCCAGGCCTTGGACCTGACCCCTAGCACGTTCTGGCAGCCAACAACTGCTGCGAGTGGTGAGATCCTGCCCCCTACCCTCCTTGGGAGTCAAGGAGCCAAGTCGTTAATGCCCAGCTGGACTTTACTGGCTCTGCCCATGGTCCTGCCTTATGAGACCCCACCCCTGGTCAGGTGCAGCCCCACCTCTGCCCTCACCCCTCATCTGAGTTCTGCCCCCCCACCCAGGGGTGCCCAGGGTTTCCACTTCAAATTTTTCACGGCTTTTCTGTCTCAGCCATGTGCCCCCATGCCCAGGGCCTCTCCAGCCGCTAGTCCCAGCCACTCTGTCCTGGGGTCTGCCCATCCCCTACTCAGCCCGGGGTCTGGCGAAACCTGGGGAGGGGCAGAAATACAAAAGTGAGCCCACACCTGGGGGCTGAGCTAAGGCTGCCCCTGCAGGGGGTCCCTTCAGTGGCTTCGGAGAGGTGCTGTTCCGGGAGAGTGTGCCAATGCACACCTGTGCTCGATACCTGTTCACCGCCCTGCTACCCCACGACCCTGACCTGGCCTACAGCCTGGCACTGCGAGCCATGAGGTAAGGACAGGCAGATAGCTGGGGACTCTATGCAGGGGGCCAGACAGGATTGAGGGATGGGAGGCGCACTCACAGCCCCATCCTCCTGAACTCAGCCTCACCTCACACTAGCATTCCAGGCTGCCCTGTGCTCTTGACTGTTAAGTATAAGTGTATAATATTATTTTGAATTTGAGAGACATTCACATGGCACAGAAGTGCACAGAAGTGAGAGTACTTTTCTGGGCTGGTTTGTCCCAACATACCTAAATCTCTCTAGAGGCAAGCAGTGTTTCCGCTTTCTTATCAAGAATTGAGATTTCTGCAATTCCGTAATCTGGAAATTGAAAGTGGGCCCTCCTTTTATACTGATGATCTATTCTGTGCCTATTCTTTGCCCCTTGTTTTCACTGAGCATTGTTTTTTGGTTGTTTTTTTTTAAATATATCTTTATTGATTTCAGAGAGAGAGAGATAGAAACATCAATGATGAGAGAGTTGTCATTGATCAGCTGCCTCCTGCATGCCCCCGACTGAGTATCGAGCCAGCAACCCAAACATGTGCCCTGACCAGGAACTGAACCTCGATCTCCTGGATCATAGGTCAATGCTCAACTGTTGAGCCATGCAGGCTGGGCAAGCATTGTTTAATCAACCCCCAAATGATGGACATAAAAATGCAGTGAACATCTTGCACATACATCCATCTTCCTAGGTGTTCAGGGCTTTGCTCTCTCAGAGGGGAAGTACCAGCTGAGGCAAGAGGCCTCTCCTAGGAAGGATGGAGACTCAAGCCTTCCCTCAGCATGGGCTTGCTTTTTGCTTCATCCTAGGTTGCCTGTACTGGAGACAGCACTTACGGCTGGAGATCCTCAGCCCAACCCACTGGACTCTGTCGTGACTAACCGCTTCCCCCGCTGGTTCATCCTGGGCCACCTGGAGACTCGCCAGTGCGAGCTGGCCTCTACCATGCTGACTGCTGCCAAGGGTGAGGATGACGCTGCCCTCGGCCCCCTGTCCTCCTCTGCGTCTCCTCCCTCCTTTCCTTTGTTCCTTCCCCCCTCTTTTTTATTCCACTAGTTTTCCTCGAGCACTTTTTAGACAGACCAGGCACTGTGGCAGGTGCTAAGGTTGCCATAGTAAACAAAAACTGTCCCAAATCCAGTGCCCTGTGGTGTTACATTCTAGTGGGAGTGGACAGTCAGCAAGTGAAGAGGGGAGTTATGCAATAAGTGAGAAGATAACAAGTGCGCCAGAGGGAGATAAAGCAGGTTGGCATTTAAGCCAAGACATGAATGTGCAGAGCCATGCAAATATCTGGTGTCTTAGTTCAAGCTGCCATCACAAAATACCACAGACTGGGTGGCTTAAACAACAGAAATTTATTTTCCACAGTTCTGGAGGTTGGAAGCCCAAGGGTTTCAGCATGGTCAGTTCCTGGTGAGGACTCTCTTCTGGCTTGCAGACAACCACCTTCTCATTGTGTCTTCACATGGCAGAGAGAGAGCTCTGGTCTCTCCTCTTCTTATAAGGGCACTAATTCCATTATGGGGGCCCCACCCTCATGACCTCCTCTAAATTTAATTGCCTCCTAAAGGCGCCACCTCTAAATATTATCATGCTGGGAGTTAGGGCTTCAACATATGAATGGGGGGGGGGCGCCACAGTTCAGTCCATAGCATCTGAGAAGAGCATTCTGGGCAAAGGGAAGAGCAGGTGCAAAGGCCTTAAGGCTAGACTGTGCCTAATATGTTTGAAAAACAAAGGAGGCTGGTGTGGCTGGAGCAGAGTAATGGAGAATTGTAGGATCTAGGTCAAGGATGATAATAGTGATTAAAACTAACATTTGTGTAGCTTTTGCCATGTTAAAGCCTTTACTGGTATGGCCTCTCAATGGCCCTGTGAGGCAGGTACCATTACATTAGTATTACTCATGCACAGATGGGGCAGCCAAGGCACAAAGAAGTGAAGTGACTTGTGCAGAGTCACACAGCAAGGCAGGGATTTGAACCCTGGCATTCTGATTCCAGAATCCATGTTCTTGACCATTAGGCATCTAGCAGGTTCCTAAATGGCTTTCTCCCACTGGAAGTGGAGGAGGGCAGAAGAGAGAAGGGGGGTGGGAGTGCAGAGAGTAGTCTGGATCCTCATAGAATCACTGCCACGTGCATGACCCTCCGTGCTCATACCTGTGCACCTGTGTGGAGGGAACCTGCGTGAACTGCCTGGTGTAACAATGGTGCCAATGTCCCTCCCCACCCCAGGAGACCCCAAGTGGGTGCACACAGTATTGGGCTCCATCCAGCAGAATATCCACTCTCCAGCCTTGCTCTTCAAGCTGGCACAGGATGCCTGTAAGACAGCCACCCCAGCCAGCGCACCACCAGACACCACTCTGCTGGGCATTGCACTGGAGCTGGGCCTGCAGGTGAGGGCCCCCAGGAGAATGGGGGAGGGGGGTGCTCCCTGTGGGTGGGGCCAGAATGTGAGTGGCACCTCTGGGCCTGGCCACAGAAAGGCAGAGTCTGTAAGTCCTGGGAGTGGGGGCATGAGGTTATCAGTAGGCGTAGGCCTATGAATTAGGGACTCAGTGGCAGTCTGAAGGTGAGAATCTATCTTGGGGGTTGTTGCTGAAGATAAGGAGGACTATCATGGAGTCTGCTGGTGAGATGGTAGGCCATAGAGGGAGCAGAGCCTAGGGGTTCTGGCCTTGGGAATGAGGCCTATGACTGGTGTGAGGCCTGGGACTGGTATGCTTAAAGACTATAGGCAGGCAGGGCTGAAGCTGGGGTGGGGGGGTAAAGCCTGCCAATAAGGAGCTTTCTTGGAGGTGGGGCCTTTAGGTGAACCCAGCCCAGAGGTCACCATTGAGGGGCTGGGCTTGAAGAAAGGTCTTGAAGATGAAGAGCTGCCTCCGTGGGTGAGGTCTGTGGTTGAAAGTCATGGGGCCTGTGGGTGAGTGTTCTGGCCACCCCCAGGGGCCAGGCCATCTTGCTAGGGCAAGGCAGAGGCAAGCATGCATGAGTGCAGCCTGTAGGTGAAGATCTAGCTGCAGAGTGTGTGATGTAGAGGCCTGGCAGGTCCTGGAGAATAGGTACACCTGGGGCAGGCTTGCAGGGTGGGGTGGGACCTTCCCAGGTAGAACTAGCAAGCAAGGGGCCCTCAGGGGCAGAATTAGCCCAAAACAACTTCCTGTGGGGGCTGGAGCCATTAGGGGGATGTGGAGGCAGGGAAGGACAAGGGCGGAGATTTAGAGAGGAGACCCTCTACTTGGGGGCTTCTGGTGGCAGGGTCCACCAGATAGGACTGGGGATGGGGCCCGCGGGGAGAGGCAAGCAAGGAAGATGCTTATTGGGGATAGAAGCTAAAGAAGGTGGAGCAGGTGCTCTTTTGGGGGTTACAGGGGGAAATCCGCAGACATGAAGCATGGAACTTTCTGGAGAGAAGGGACAGGTTGGCTTGTTGTCCAGAGTAGGATGCATGGGGCCTCAGCATAACAACAACAATAGTGTTAATAGTAATGGCTGAGCACTTTGAGGCAACAGGCACTGTGCAAAGAGCATTACTACATAATTTTGTTTAATTCTCACAACCTTATGAAGTAGATACAATTTTTATCCTCATTTTACAGATCAGTAAACTGAGCCATTTGCCCAGACTGTATGGCTCACTGACTCAGCCCCTAACTTCTAAGTCCCCCTGGGCCCCTAAAGATCCCAATCTCTCTCCCTCAGCTAGCCCAAGGTTTTGGGTGACCCCTTTCTGTCCCATTTCACACCCTGCAGGTGATGCGGATGACCCTGAGCACCATGACCTGGCGGCGAAGGGAGATGGTGCGCTGGCTGGTCAGCTGTGCCACGGAGATTGGTGAGAGTCCCCAAGGGGACCTGCCACCCATCTCTTCAAGGAACCAGACAGGCACAGGAGAAACAGAGACTTTCCTCTGGGTCTAGCCTGTGCTCAGGGCTAAGCCAGGAGGGAATATTGGGTGGAGGGACTGTGCTGGACAAAAGCCTGGAGGCTGGCCAGGCTAAATGGCTTGAAGAAAGTCAGTGGCACCAAAGCTTAGTGCTCCCCCTCTCTCCCCACATACCCAGTTACTGAGTCCTGCTGTGCCCTGTTCTTTTGGAAGGGTACAGCAGGGGATGGAGATGAAGGGAATGTGTCTCCAGCCCTGCTGCTGGGGATGGAGGTATTGGGGTAAACCCATGGACACACGTCCACATTGGGCCCCTCTTCCTAACCAGTTTCACCATCTCACCTTCCCCAGGTCCCCAAGCCCTGATGAACATCATGCAAAATTGGTACTCCTTATTCACGCCGGTGGAAGCGGCCACCATTGTGGCAGTGACAGGCACCACTCATGCCACTCTATTGCGGCTGCAGCTGGATGCAGCCCAGCGGGAGGAGCTCTGGGCGTGCGCCCGCACCCTGGCCTTGCAGTGTGCCATGAAAGACCCACAGAACTGCGCCTTGCCCGCCCTCACCCTGTGTGAGAAGAACCACGCGGCCTTTGAGGCAGCCTACCAGATCGTGCTGGACGCAGCAGCTGGCGGCCTGGGCCATGCCCACCTCTTCACCGTGGCCCGCTACATGGAGCACCGGGGCCTGCCTCTGCGGGCCTACAAGCTGGCCTCACTGGCCCTGGCACAGCTCAGTATCGCCTTCAACCAGGACAGCCACCCTGCTGTCAATGACGTCCTCTGGGCCTGTTCCCTCAGCCACTCCCTGGGCCGGCACGAGCTTTCAGCCATTGTCCCCCTCATCATTCGGAGTATCCACTGTGCCCCCATGCTCTCTGACATCCTGCGCCGTTGGACCCTCTCAGCACCCGGCCTGGGTCCCCTGGGGGCTCGCCGGGCAGCCAAGCCACTGGGCACTGACCGGGCACCACTCTGTCAGCTCTTGGATGCCGCCGTGGCAGCCTACATCAACACCAGCCACTCCCGCCTCACACACATCAGCCCACGACACTATGGTGATTTCATTGAGTTCCTGGGCAAGGCCCGAGAGACCTTCCTGCTGGCACCTGATGGGCACCTTCAGTTTGCCCAGTTCTTAGAGAACCTCAAACAGACTTACAAGGGCAAAAAGAAGCTCATGCTGTTGGTGCGGGAGCGTTTTGGATGAGGGGCGTCCGACAGGTGGTGGGCAGGGTCTCCCTTTGCTCCTGATTCTGTGATACCCACTCTGCATCGGGGGCCTGGACTGGAGGTCCTGTGGCATCTCAGTATTGTGTCAGGGAAGGAGCCCAGCTGGAGCTAAGTGGTCTTGCCTGCCATCCCCCAAGCCTGCCTGGACATGGGAATGAGGTGGGGGGCGTCCTGCCACACGCGTGCCTATGTGAGCGAGTATGCGAGATGCAAGGATCAGAAGCCATACCACCACCCAGAGGCCTAGAAGGGGGTGTATGCTTGGGCAGCTGGTATGACCCCCACCTTGTGCACCTCAAAAGCAATAGGCAAGCTCCCCCGCCCCAAACTCGCAGGCCTGGCTTGGGCTCCAGGGGAGCTGGGAGACAGGACTTTCTAGAATCTGGCTCTCAAAGTCAATGTAGCAGACCCTCTCCACACCCTACTCTGGGTGGCCAGGGGACTTGTGTTGGAGCACCTAAATCTCTCTTTGTATCCTCTTCTCACTGCCTCAGGAGCCACCTCCAGGCTGTCCAGCCAGGACCAATGGCTCACCCCCACTGAAGGATTTAAAGAGGCCTCAGGCCTCCGTCACATACCTCAACCCCCATCTGGCCAGGACTCCTATTCCTGTGGGTCCCAGGGTCCCAGGGTGGCCTGGGGGGGTCATTGCTGTTCCTCTCCCTACCTGCTAGTCACTGGACATACAACTCAGGAACCGAGCCATGCTCACACTGTTCTCCAAACCTGGTGTCCTCCAAACCTGGAGACAAGCACAGGCGAGCCAGGGACTCCCCCCAATTTGGAAAGGAATGGCTGGCCTCTGGGCATTTTCTGGCTCTCTCTCTCCCTTCCTCCTCCTCCGACTCCCTGCTCTGCCCCTTAACCATATTTCTCCATCTAGCCTGTCTTTCTATTTGTGTCTTTAAGTCCCAGCTACTGTCCTTTTGGCCTCCCCACACTCCTCCCATCTTTTTCCCTCTTGTAATTAAGGACAAAAGATCACATCATTTTATAACTTTTTTCTATTTATTGAACTGTATATTGTATTTCCTTTTTCCTTTTTTTTTTTTAAAGATTGAACACAGCTTTTTCTTCTTTATTTTATTTTGAGACTGAGGTGTATGTCCCACTCCCCCCCCACCCCCAAACAGGGGCCCTCCATAGAAAATCTCCAGCCTCATCTGTGGGCACAGCTTCAAGCAAGGGGCAGAATGAGTGGGACTGACTGCTGTTTTCATCCAGGGGTAATGGGGCAGGGTGGAGAGGTCACCATGAGCAAAGCCCTTCACAAGTGCTTTACACCTGTTCTACGGTAGGAACATTTCCATTTTACAAATGAGAAGACTGGGGCTCCAAAGTTTAAGGAAAGGGCACCCCAAGAGACAAAACCTGATTTAGTACCTTCCTGGGGCCACTGCCCACCCCAGGCTGCATGGCCCTTGCGCCGTTGGGACGAGCCACTAGGGGGTGCCCTGGCTCCAGACACCTGCTGTTAGGGGTACTTAATTCCAAGTTGCGGGGGGGGGGGGGGGGGGGGTGCTGGGTGCAGCTGGGTGGGGAAGACACTCCCGCCCAAAGGTGGGAACACAGCATTTAGACTAGGCCCTGAAGAGTGGAACTCGGGCCGACACTAAGAGGTGGGTGGGCGCGGTCAGTGGGGGCACCGCCAGGGCGTGTCTGAGCTCCTACACCACGGATGAGGCTTCCAGTCCCTAAATCGTGTGAGGAGTCTAGGGGACAGCGAGAAGACCCGCAGTTACCTTTCACTGGCTCCCCGAGAAGCAGGAATTCTCTCGGTACCCATCTGCCTTTAGAGACGGACAGACGGACTGTGTGGATCACTATCAAAGCTGGGGCAGACAAGGACAGAGCCTTCCGGGAGACTGGGTGGGTGGGCCGCTGGGAGGGCACCGTGATTGGTTAGTGGTACCACCCTGCGCTCCAGGGGGCCAATTGGAGGCGGCCCCGCCTCCTGCTCCGCCTCGCGTGTTCCCGCAGGTATGTGAGGGCCGACCCGGAGGACGGCGCTCCCCTTAGCGCCGCCTGGAGGCCTGGGGAGTAGAGGTGGCCGTTGTGGTCCCAGCCACCTCCAAATGCGGTCCTCAGACTCCCGGAGCCCCTTAACTGACCCCGAAGTTCTCGAAGTCATCCACAAGTGTCCCCCTTAACTCATGCGTACCTCAAGCCCAAATTCTCCGCCAGCATCTCGGATACCAGGCACCCCGAATCTTAACCCAGGCTGAGTTATCTCTTATGTCTCAGTCACCCCTCAAAAATGTCACTAGCTCAAGACCCTCAGGTCCCAGCTATCTCTGAATGCCCAGCCTTTCCCTCAGGGTCAGCCTGCACCACCACTACCTGAGATTGGATTCCATCCCCCCTTGGCCCTAGGCATCATGACCCCATCAAGGTCCTCCCAGAAAAGCTTTCCCTGTCACCAGTCAGCCCCAAAAGTCAGTCCCTCCAGTCCAGGATTTCTTTCAGTCACCTTCCCCCAACTCCAGGACACCCCTCAAGGTCACCTTCCCATGCCCAAGTCACCCTCTCCGAATTGCCGCCTTCCTCAGAACTGGTGCAGAGGGAATGGGGATCATGTGAGATCAGGAGCTTAGGGGACCAGTAAATTTGAGCTGATTCAACCACCTCACCCAAAAAGCCGGAACTCCAGGAATGAAAGGCAGAAGTGAATCACAAACCACCAGACCTTCAGGAATAAAGTGAGGCAGCTTTTATTTAACTGGAACTATACACCGCATAGCACAGACTGCCCCAACCCTCTATCTGCCCTGGCCAAGGTGGGAAAGGGGTACATTAGGCCAGCCCTGACAACCTGGGGGGCTTCATTCTGCTCTTCCATGCTCTGGGACCACCCCAGGACTGAACAGGCCTGCTCGTGTCCTTTTGGAGGACCCCCACAGGGGTCTCCTTCCCCACCCTGTGTACCAGAGGGGTGTCATGGCTTCTTCCTCAAGATAGAAAGCTGCAGAACCCAGGTTGAAGGGATCAGGCACGTTCAGGTCAGGCCAGCCTGGTTCCGGAAGCCTGGAGCTGGCATTTAACGGTCTGAGGGCCCAAGGCAGTTTCCTCTTGGGTAACTGGCTGCTGGGAAGGTGCGGCCCAGCCAGTGCCCCCATCAGGCTTGAGAGAGGAGGGGCCAAGGCTCCAGGCCCAGAGGGTCACCCAGGAGGAGACACAGCTGGCTTCCCTTTTTCCTGGAAGGGCCACCCACTGTCCTCCTTGGGAACACAGCCCAGCTGGAGGTAGGACTGTGGGGGTCTCCAAGAGCAGAGTTGGCGGAGGGGGCCTGCAGCAGATAGCTAGGTCCATCCACCCCCATCCCCAGTCCCATCCTCCCCAAGTCCCTCCTCCAGACACAGCTGTAGGTCTGGGTCCTCCTCTCTTAATCCAGGCATCTGTCTCTTCCCCCAGGCATCAGCCCATCCAGGGAAGGCAGGGGCCACAGGCTCCTAGGGGGCTTAACTCCTGTTCCTGCTGAACTGAGCCAGTCTGTACAAATCAACTGTGTTTCAGCTCAGTAGGCACGGGAGGCAGAGCCCAGAGAAGCCAGGCGGCAGAACAGGCAGGGAGAGGCAGCAGAGCTGGAGGAGGTGAGGGCCCCAGGGGGCGGAACTTAGCCACTGTGAACACAACTTGGTGCAGACCCTGCTCACAAGCAGCTAAGCCCTGCTCCCCAGGCCAGACGCAGGCTGCAGGAGCTTCTCGGCCACCCCATCCCCCGGCAGCATCCTCAGTGGTTGTGGCAGCGGTGGCGGGCAGCTGCTGCAGCGGCAATGGCCCCGGAAGCTGGGCTCAGGGTCGATTGGAAATCCCTGGCAATGTGATTTGTGACAGGCAGCAAATCCCATCCCCAGGAACCCCAGCCGGCCATGGCACAGGGGTAGGGAGGCACTGAGCGGGGCCATCAGCTGGCACCTGGTGGGGAGAGAGAGAGCAAAGGAGGTATAATGAGATTTGAAGATATCTGCCTTCCAGGTCCCGACTGCTGCTATCCTCTGGGGCCTTGCAGGGACACCCTCCCTCCATAAGCACCAGCAACTGAACGGAGAGCTGGACCACCAGGCTGGACTCCCCGATCCAGTCATGCCCTCTGTCGCAGGCCCAGAGAGAAAGAGATGTCAGGAGAATCCCTTTGGGCCAGAGAGGTTGTAGGGACTCCCAGAGTCAGGTCTCCACCTCTCCACCAGTCCATTCCCGCCCCCGTCCCCCCTCCCATCACCACCACTGAGCCCTGGGCAGGCTAAATGGGGCCATGGGGAGAGGAAGCCGAGGGGGTGGTGGGCAGGCAGTTGAGGAAGTGATCTCACCCCAGCTGGCGCCACTTCCTAGAAGCATGAAGGGCAGGAGGAAACCACCAGGGCCTCCCCCCGTGGTCCCGTCTCCTCAGCAGCCAGGCATTAGCCACACCAGAGCAGATGCCAGCAGCGGATACCCAGCAATCCATTCTGGGCACGCATACTCCCAGAGCACCAGACCCAGGCTCAAGGTGCCAAGCCTCACTCAGCCATTTCTCAAATGCACACCAAGCCTCACTTTCCCCATCTGTACTATGGAGTTAAGGGCATCTATATACCTCATAGCACAATCAGGTTTCACCAAGAGTGTATGTCCTTCAGCAAGTGCTTGGCACATCGACTGCCTACAGAATTTATGGGGCTACGTGCAACATGAAAACACAGGGCCTCTCATTCAGAAATTGAAAGTTTCAAAACATCAACAGCAGAGCATTTAAACCAAGCTCCAGGGTCTTTGAGATGGGGGTTGGGGGGTAAAACCAGTTCTGTGTTCACTAAATGGGGCTCCATGGCTAGGAGACTCCAACTCTAGAGCCAGGCTGGTCAGATTTGATCCCAGGCTCTGCAGCTTCCTAGCTGGGTGATCTGGGTAAGTCACTCAACCTCTCTGGGCTTTCATTTCCCCATCTGCAAAGCAGGGATACTGCAGTGGTAAGGATCCCATGAGTGCTATGTGTAATTTGGATGGGGCTACACTGTCATCACAAACCAGGCAGAAACAGGAAGGGAGATGGAAATCAGGATGCTGTACACGGGTAGGACCTCAGCACCCAGATCTGGTGGTGTCCACCACTGGGAGGTAGGCTCTGTCCCCCCAGTCTCCCCATAGACAAACACACACATACCCTGACCACCCACTTTCCCATTGGGCCCAGTCCAACCCTGTCTCCTCAGGGTCTGGGGGCACCAACCAGAAGCAGACAAGGCCCAGAAGGGCGGCCGGCCTCCCTGGGCCTCCTCCGGAAGTGAGACAGCACAATCGTGTCCCAGGGACGAGAACGGGAAGGGCGGCCATTTGGCCAGGCCTGTTTCCTGTGGGGTTTCCCCTGTACAGAGCCCCGGGACCCAGCCAAGGCCACTCCCCATCCTCAAGCACAAAAGGCCCGGGTCTCTCATGGAGGGGGCACTATGAGGTAGGCACCCAGGAGCCAGGGTCCCTGTTCCCAATGGCTTGCCTCTCAGACTCATGGGTGAAGGTGTACAGGCAGGGCCAAGCTCCTGGCAGCTGAAGGCTTGAGGGAAGGGTGGGCCCTGGGCTGGGGAAGCAAAGCAGGCCCCAGGCCTCACAGATGGATGCACGTGTGCCTGAGAATGCGCGGCAGACAGGGCGTGGAGGCATGAGAAGCACAAGCAAGCATCTTGCCACCCCCCCACCACCCTATGTTCCAAGAATGAATATGGGCCACTTCCGCCAGGGGCGCCACCACCACCGCCGCCCCCAAGCCTGGTCCCCAAATACTTTCCACCCTCTCTCTCAGAGCAGCTGGGATCGGAAAATACCAAGGGCTACAGGCCCCGCCCTGTCCGCTGCCACCGCCCGCCCTCCCAGCCTGTCACTAACGCTTTGCCTAATGGGCCCAGACTCTCCGCAGAGGCTCTCTGGCTAGGGCCCCAGAGCTAGCCGCCAACCTGGGCTGCCCAGCCAAGGGCCGCCTGACCACCAGCCCCCCGCCCCTTACCCCCATCCCAAAACCGAGACCATAACAACACTCACAACACAACAGGCAGCCCTCAAAGGCTGGCACCAGGGTGGAGGAAGGCAGGGCACAGTCAAGTGGGTGGGTCCTGCTGCCCACCCAGGGCTGGGGGAAGGGGGCGGGCTCAGGAAGGGGTGAGTAAGTGAGGACTGAATCACTTGTTATAAATAGGGGAACCATGGAAGTCACATCCCAACCCCCATTGCGCCCGGCCACACCATACCACACTGCAACCCCTGCCTTAAACTTTAATCTCCCTCAGACCAGTCATGAAATTCCCAGGGGCACCCTAACATCTACACTGTGAGCCCTTAACTGAGGGGTGCACCCTACTGCCATGTCCACCTCTGCCTTATCCTTAGATTGGTCCATGTCCCAGCCTTGTCCTGCCTTTTTGGAGTTGCTGGCCTCAAGGGCAGTCATTGGCTTCCAGGTCCTGTCCTTCTCCCTCCAGTAAGTGCGAGGCCCAAGACTTGGGGTCCCCAGGCTCCCCAAGTCATTCTCAGGATGGGTGACCACAGCCCTGGATTGTGACACAAGACCCAGGCCAGGCAGAGGCCGAGGGACTTAGCACCTCAGAATTCAGGTCCCTGGCGCCTCACTATCCAGGCCCCCCATCCAGACCACCCAGGCCTGCTCTGCCCAGGGCCACAGCTCAGTGACCACACCCAGGGTGGCGCCAGCTCCAGCACCCTGGGGCAAGGCGCCGCTGGAGCATGACTCAGCCATGCCCAGCATGGCGGCGTCCTTGTCTGCCCAAGGATTCTTACACACCTACGCCTACTGCCCTCTGTGTACGTCCTTCCCGGGTGACCAGCCTTCCCCAGACACACCTCTGTGTCCAGCCAGGGCACCTGATGACAGGAGAGAAGGTGGCCAGAGTGCCCCAAAAGGGATCTGATGGAGAGCACCTGGACAGGAATGGACACACTTCTCCCCGCTTGTTTTCCCAATGCTCCTCATTTACAGATAGAGAAACTGAGGCCCTAAGGGATTCAGAGCCAAGCCCAAGGTCACACTGTAGGTCTAAGGAAAAGCCAGGCCTGATCCTGGCATAGAGTACATCCAACATGGGAAAGGGCTAGACAGAGAGGGACAGGAAGGAGTTTTCTTAAGAAGGCCCAGGGTTCCTGGCAGCGTTATTCATTTCTAATAGACTCCCCCACCCAGCCTCCAAGGTGAAGGGCAAACTCTGAAAAGTGTGCTAAGATATATCAAAGCGCCACCTAGGTCCATGGTGACTTGGTCATCCCACTGCACCCACGAGGTCAGTTACCCTGGGACCTAGGATGGGATGGGGGTCTGCCCCACAGCTACAGCTTGCACACATCTAGCCTCCACTTAAAACAGGCAGGGGTTGGTATGGGGTCCTTGGGAAGACCCCTGGAGCATCCGCCTCTGCTGGTTCTTTACAGTGACCAAGGGTCTGCAGAGACTTGGAGACTGGGCCAGCACTAACAGGCCCGACACCCCTGGACACACCCTGTCACGCATGTGCTCCGCGTGCCAGCCCCAAGCCAGGTCAGCAGCTATGTTAGGCCCATGGACAAGGCCTGCCAGTTGGGGTCTTGAGGGAGCTCTCAGAGGACATCTTGCAAGGGCTGAGGGGAGTGGGTGCCCCCCTGGGCACTCAAGATAGAGCTGGCACCAGGCCCCAGGACAGCAGCGTGTGAACACATGCACATGGGCTGGCCCAGGCACAGTGCGTGGGCGATCGGACTGGGTGTGTCCCACATCACCTCGCCTCTAAGCCTGGGCACCTGTCGGGTACTGCCTTCCAGCTCAGGCTGGCATGGGCATGGCTGCCAGAGGACACCCCTTATGCCAAGAGTCCCACACCCCCCAGCCTCACCCTCATATACCACGCATCATGGGTGGGCAGCTGATGGGGGCTGGAGCAGAGAGGGGACAGGTGCTAGGGAGCTAACAACACCTCCAAGGCATTCAGGAGGCCACTGGGTCTGGGCCTGTCTGGGCTGCACAGCAAAGTCAGTGTAGGCTTTGTTGGCAGTCAAGTCCAGTGCTGGGGTTAGAGGTCAGTCTGGGGCTAGGATGGAGGGGTCTGGATTCAGTCTGGGCCTTTCACCCTCCTGCAGCGCAAGGGCACAGGGATTCCGAAATGCAGAGGGCTGGGGAGTCAGCCCTCCAGAAATCTCCCAAACCTGACCCCCTTCCTATGCAACCTTGAATGAGCCCTTCTCTCCTGGGCCAGGAGGAGCCAGGAGAGAGGAGAGGGGTACCCCAAGCCCAGGCTGCACTGCTGGGCCCCTATCAGGCCTCCTCAGTGTAAGGCCTTTCCCCCCATTCACTGACTGACATGTCAAGAACTTGAACCACTGTCCCGTGATCCCATACACATAACTATAGAAGACCTCCACCCACTCTTCCAGCTCCATTCCCACCAAGTTCAGGAACCTCTAGAAGCCCAGGCACCGGTAGATCCATACCCACCCCCCCACCACCACCCCCGCCCTGACCCCAGCCCGTGCCCCAGCCCTTGATGCCCTCCCACCCCGCTGCCAACTCCCTGCCCACCTCGACCTGCCTCAGTCGCCTTGGAACCCGCCCTCCCCACCAGCTCTCATGGGTCTCCTGGGGCAGGAGGGGGATGATGGGGGGGCTCCCAATGGGCCCCCGGCGATAAAATTAAGGCTGGGCCGCCCTTTTCCCACTCCGTAGGGGGCGCCCCGGGACTCTGACGCGACAGCCAGATGCACCGTCTCCGCTATCCCCACAACCTCCGGCGGCGGGACGCCCTCTTGCTCTCAAAAGGCCGGGGGACCTGCCGGGAGCACCCCCACTCCGCCCACGAGTCCGGCGCGGAAAAGTTGCGGCCGCCGCGGCGGCGCCACCACCTCCCTCCAGGGTCCCTCCCGACTCACCGC
The DNA here is from genome assembly GCF_964146895.1 of Miniopterus schreibersii. NCBI lineage: Eukaryota > Metazoa > Chordata > Mammalia > Chiroptera > Miniopteridae > Miniopterus > Miniopterus schreibersii. Next base: position 71,129,944 of record NC_138105.1, on the reverse strand, counting down.
GGGGGAGGGGAGCGGCGCTCGGAGCTCGGCCGCCGCCCGGGCCGGGCGAGCGGGCGGAGGGGACGGAGGCGGGCGGGCGGGCGGACGGGTCCCGGCCGGGGAGGGGGCGGTCGCCAGCCGCGCTCCTTCCCACTCACTGGCGGACCAGCTGCGGGGCCGAATCGCTTTTAAAACCTCCCCGTCTCCACCCCCGGGCCGGGCAGGGGGCGGGCGCGGGGCGGGGCGGGCGCGCCGTCATGTGCCCCCGGAGCCGGTCCGCCCCCACTTTCTCTCTGCAGTGCCCCCAAATCGGTCCCGTTCCCAACTCAGCCCTAACTTTCTCCCTCCTCGTCCCGACTCGGCCTGTGCCCCAAACTCGGCCCAACTTCCCCGTCGGGGTCCTGGACTCCGGATAGAGCCCGTTTTTCAGCGAGGGCTCTCCCTAGGCGGGTGGGGAGGGTAGACATTCTAGTCTCCGTCGCGCTCCCGAACCCCTCTTGGCCTGAGTCCTGCCCCTGCACAGGAAGAAAAGCCCGGGAGGCAGAAGGAAGGGGGATTGAAGGGAGGGAGGTGGTATCAGGGAGCAGGGTGCCAGACCCAGGACACACTGCTACTGGGTATCCTGGGATTCTACCGAACACGAACCCTCACGTCCTCCAGTCCCACAGTGCTTTCTTCAGCCTTGGGAAGTCCCACCTTTTATCCCACCCAACTCCCTCCTGCTGCCATTGAAGACTTTCTGATCCATCTAGGGTGGTCCGGGTGTCTAGGAGCCCTCCACTCCCAGGCTTCTCGGCATCCCCGCCCCCACCCACCCAGGCCTCTGGGAAACTCCCGAGCCCTATCACTGGGAGAGAGGCCCCCCTGAATCTCTCCCTCCTGCCCTATTGCGTGTCTGTCCCACCTCATCCTCCCCCGACCTCCCCTCCACCGGGAGGAACACGGGGGCATTGTTCCCCTGGATGGGGCCCTGCCTTGGGGCCTGGCCCTGGGCCCAGGTGGGGGGCCGGGAACAAAACATAGTAAAGGAGGGGCGGGGTGCCCTCTGCTGCCAAGCCAGCCTCCTTGGGCATGCCCAGCCGCCACTTTGCCCTTTCCAAGATGGGACAGGGGCAGGTAGGCTCCAGATCACCACCATCATGCCACCGCAGGGTTCTGAAGCCAGAGGACCCTTCCCAGACCTGTGTGAACATTGCTTTGGGGGACAGTTTTCCCACCCACCTCCAACATTCCTGAAGTCATATAATTGGGGCTGGGGTCAGATTTTTCACCACCCACCTCCTGGGCAATAAGAGTCATTCTGGGGGGTGGAGGGGGCGGACAGCAGCAGGCCCAGGCAGGGGACTGAAGGGGCTGGTGGGACGTCTGTAAGTCATCTTGCACCCCAGAATTCCCCCAGCGTCCCCCATTTCCTCAGTGCAGCTCAGCAGGCTTGGCCTGGATCTTGGTGGGATTAGGGAGAGGGGGGTGGAAGCCACACCTAACTACCATCCCATGGAGCCCAGCCCTTGGGGGCTCCTGGGTCTTTCTTCTCTGTGGGGCCCAAGGGGAAGGCTGGCCCAGGCTGCAGGATCTGGCAGGTTGGGGCAGGAGGGGGCAGAGCCGCCTGCCTGTGGGGCCCCTGGGGGAAGATTTGGGATGGCATAGAATTCCCCGACTCAGGGCGGGGCCCAGAGGTGGGGTGGGGCACTCGCCACATGGCCTCCTGAGCAGCTACAAACAGGAAAATTAAGTTCCCAGGGTCTGGTGTTTCCCTGTGGACACACACACACACACACAGAGGCTCGTCATTCCAGAAGTAGAAAGTGACCAAATTACAAGGGGCACAATCTCCACACTTCCAGAAGTATGCTCCCTTCATGCCCCCAAACAAAGCTTCCCATCCAGAACCCCCTCCCATCATTATTAGCCTAATCATGCTCACATTTAGGGGAAATGCCTCCTCCATTCTGGCCTCCCAAAATACCTGTGCCAAGACCCCTGACCCAATATAAGCTGTGCCCCTCCAGACCACCCCAGCTCACTTAGCATCCCTCTGCCCAAGCTTAGAGGGTCTTCCTGGTGGCCTCAGCCCTTCCTTTTGGTCCCTGGACATTTGCACCTGTGCCCTGGCTCTCAGTTGGCCAATTTACCCAGGACAGCAGCCACCAGGGATGGGGGCTCTCCAAACTGCCAACTGATCATTTGTCCTAACAGGGAGGGGTGGGGTGATAGGGCCAGGGTAAGGCCAGGTCAAGTGGCACAGGGCACGCACGCACACACATTTGTTCATTCTTCAAACATTCATTGAGTGCCTGCTGTGCCAGGTCCTGTTCTGGGCACTGGTGGTGAAGCAGAGAGCAAGCCAGAAAAAAGTCCCTTTCCTTGTGAGGCTGTCATTTATGGGGGAAACACACACAATAAACAGATAGATAGGTATGAGGATATGCATGCAGTTGACCCTTGAACAACATGAGTTTGAACTGTGCAGGTGCACTTATACATGGATATTTTCAACAAACACTGTAAATGTATTTTCTTTTCCTTATGATTTTCTTAACATTTTTTCTCTAGCTTACTTTACTGTAAGAATACAGTATATATTGTATATTGTATATTATATATATAACATACAAAATATGTGTTCACCAACTATATTATTGGTAAGGCTTCTGGTCAACAGTAGGCTATTAGTAGTAAGTTTTGGGGGAGTCAAAAGTTATAGGTGGCCCGGCCAGGCGTGGCTCAGCAGTTAAGCATCGACCTGGGATCCAGGAGATAGCAGTTCAATGCCAGGTCAGGGTACATGCCCGGGTTGCGGGTTTGATCCCCAGTCGGAGGCGTGCAGGGGGCAGCTAGCTGATCAAAGACAACTCTCATCATTGATGTTTCTATCTCTCTCTCTCCCTCTCCCTTCCTCTCTTTGAAATCAATAAAGATATATATATATATTTTTAAAGTTATAGGTGGATTTTCAACCGTACAGAGTTAGAGCCCCAACCCCCATGTTGTTCAAGGGTCTACTGTAGTATATTGGGTGGTACATGCTAGGGGGAGAAAAGGGGCAAAGGAAATGAGGTGTGAGGGTACAGAGGCTAGGTCAGGAAAGGCCACCCTGAGGAGGAGGTGACGTTTAAACAAAAACTTGTAGGAGGTGAGGGAGGAACCATGGAATCATCAGGAGGGAAAGTTCCAGATGGAGGGAACAGCTAGTGCAAAGGCCCTGAGGCAGGAACTCACCTGGAATATGTGAGAAACAGCAACAGCCAGGAGACCAGTGTGATGGAAGGAGGAGGAGAGTGGAATGGAAGAACTGAGTTTCAAATCTTTGTTCCCCATCTTTCTTGCTGAATATCTTTGGCCAGTGATCATACCTCTCTGAACCTCAATTTCTTAATCTATAAAATGTGCCTGAAAATGTGTAGTTTGTAGTTGTTCCTAGGCTTTGAGATGAGATGCACTATGTCCTGGCTCAGGGCCTGGGGTGGGATATGAATGTAGCAACACTAGGTACAAGCAGCCCAGCAGGCCTGGGATGGGGGCAAGAGGGCTAAGTCAAGGGACCCTGACAGACCCAGCCGCCTGGTAGGTCACCCTGGCTCACACACACAGGGCCGCCTGCCGGGCCCCATGGCAACACTGCACACACAGACATCAAACAGGCCCTGCCGAGGAAGTCCCACGTCACTGTGGTTAGAGTGGCTCCTCCCAGCCCATCCTGGCTGGCCCGTGGGCTCCTCCTTGCCCCTGCTCCCGTAGTCCTGGCGACAGGCTGTGTTATGGACTGAGCTGGGATCTTACCACCTGCCCCCTCACTAGGGCACCGCCGCTCCCCACATCCGGAGTAGGACCTTACGTGGTAGCCTTGGTTCACTGCCACTAACCCTTCCATTCAACACCCCAGACTGGTGCAGAGCATCAGGAAAGCCCTGTCTACCCATCTACAGAGGGAGAGGGAGGCCGCAGGGATCTGGGGGGACCCCAGCCAGGTGCCTGAAATCCTCCGGGCAGAGTCAGGCTGTCGCTCAGGGGCACAGAAGGGAGAGCCAGACAGGAATAGCCCCCAGGCCTGGCCCAGCCAAAGGGGAGGGTTACTGACTCACCACCCACCCAAAAAAAATGACATCAGGGCCTGGCCCGCCACCCCAACTTGGCACCGGGCCAGAATAGGGGCACCCAGGAGGTGTCACATCTAGGGGTACTCTCCCTTCTGACTAGGGCTTGGCAGGAGCAGAGTTAAGGAGAACCCCCCCTGGGGGGTCTCTCCCCCTAATCCCATCCCCCCCTTTCCCGCGGATTTCGGGCCCCAGCCCCTCTGACGTCACTGGGGTTACTATGGCAACTGGCCGAAGTTCCCAAATAAAATTACCGCGGGCGGGTTAAGTTTCCTAGGAGGCAGCCGATGGGTAAACAATGGCAGTGGCGGGCGGGGCGGCGAGGGGCCGTCTCAATGCGCTGGGACCCTGGGGTCCCCAGGGCGAGGAGCAGGGTCCCGCTCCCCATCGGGGACCCCAGAGCCCGTGAGCACCGAGGGTACTGGTGCGCAGCTGGGGGCAGCCAGGCCGCCAGCAAGATGGGCGGGAGGGAGACCTGGGAGGGGAGGCTGGGGCGGCAGGGAACAAAGCGGGGACCCGAGGCCTGGGACCCGCCCTCCGCACATCCCGCCTCCCGCAGCCCACCGCGGGCCTCCAGTCCAGCTGTGGCTGCTCCCAGCTGCCTGGCTCCCCACATCTGGCAGGCCGTGCGCTCACTTCCTGTCGCCCGGGCCGCCTGGAGGGAGGTAAAAATAACCCTCCCCCTCCCCCTGCCGGCGGGCGCCTCGGCGGAGACTCGGGTCTGAAGGAGGGCGAGGCCTAGCCGCCGCCGGGGACAGGAGCCCCCGAGGCCGCCTGTGCCTTCCACTGCCTCTGGAGGAGGGGTGCGAGGGGGAGGCGCCGATCCCAAGCTGCGCGGGGGGTCTTGGGGAGCCTACTGCATTGGTTGGGAGGCCCTTACATGGGCCCCCAGAAAGCTGGGGAGAGCGCCCCAAGCCCGCTCCCCTCACCGCGGAGGAGCGCGCTGCCTGCTCTAACCCGCTGGTGGACTGCAACCAACGTGCCTGGGGTCACTCGCTAACTGTACAGACAAGTTACCCCCCTGCGCTCTCTCCCAAAAACACCTCTCCTTGGGTCACCTAGCCATAAAATGGGGATGGTAGTATCCCAATTCCCCATTATTATTTTGCTATTATTTTGCTATTGAGCTATTATTTTGCCCCCATCCCTGGGGGCTCCTGAGACCCTCGAGTACTCTTGCCAGGTAAAATACAGGATACCCAGTTAAATTTGATTTTCAGGTAAACAACGAATCATTTTCAGTATAAGTATCCATGCAGTATTTGGGACATACACTAAATTTTTTTTTTACTTGTTCTATATCTGAAAATCAAATTTAACTGGGTCTCCTGTATTTTTATTTACTAAATCTGGTAACCATATCCCCAAACCACCATCATTTCTGGCCTGGAAATGCTCCAACAGACAGCTCCCTGGTCCCCTTACTTCAGGCCTTACCCCTTGCACCATTCTCAAGATTGAGCCAATTAAATTCATTCACATCCCCCTCCACCATGCACCCTCCTTGGCCACAAGGCCCTTCCTATTAGGCCTCCACTTTCTCTCCAACCTGTCTTTCACATCCACTTGAGCATCCTTCAGGTTCTAGGGCACCACCTCATCCAGGAAGCCTTCCTGACCTGCCACCATGACCCTCTGACTTTAGACTCTCCAGGAACTCTGTTTTCTTCTGTCTCCCTATTCAACCATTTGAGTGAATTATTCAATCATTTGAGTAAAATGAACATTTCTTAAATGACACAAAACCGGTAACTTCCCTGATGGAGGTCAGGTGAAGGGGGCACATCTTCTGGCCCACCAAGCCCTGGTGCTGGTCCCTGCTCTTTTCCCTACCCCACAAGGTCTGGGGCTCTGGGCTGTCCCTAATGCGGCCCCCTTAGGGGTCCTGTTGGTAGCTCAGTGGTGACTATGATGGGGTCTTGGGGAGCCCAGAGTGAAGGGATGCCTTACAATCTGACAGGGGGGCTGTCATAGCCTCTGGAGGGCACAGGTTTCAGCTCCTTTTGTCAACAGCCAAAAGAGCCCACTGGGTCCATACCCTTATATGTCCCACCCAAGCTCCTACGTCATTTCAGACGCACACAGGTCACTCCCACAGATATGACTGTCACCAAGATGGAGCATGCACATGGCTGAGAGGGGTATGGAAGCCCAAGTCACCCTGCCTGGTTTTTGGAATTCTGCCTCCTTTGACAAAAGAGTTTGCCTCTCTGTTACTTAGTTTCTCCATCTGTAAACTAGGAATAATACTGGTGAAAGGTCAGAGGACTATTGTGAACATTAAATTAATATACATAGGTACACATGTGTAGAACACGCTGGAACAGAATGCGCTTATTGTTAGCTCCTTTGAGGGTGAAAAGCCAAAATCCCCATCACAGCCCTCTGATCTCCCCACCCTAGGAAGCCGGTTCCCCAAGTTCCTCTAGGAAAGTTGCTTCGACCACTTGTCCGCAGCTCTGGCGCAGCTTCTCAGGGTTGCTGTCACCCCACAGCGAGGACCCTATGCCGCTATACCCTCACCCTGACTGGCCTCCAGAGAACCAGGGGTGAATCTGGCTTGGGGAGAGACACCCTCTGTTCTCCCCGCTGAACCACAGCTGTCTCTTCACCTTCATCTCTGTGCCCAACGGAACGGCCTGATCTGAGTCCCTACTCTGGGTAAAGCTACCGGATCCCGGAGCCCCTTGCCGCTACCGCCGGGCTGGAGGCTCGAACTCGATCCTTTAGCGCCGCCGCGGCTGCCCCTCCCGGGGGCAGTTGCCGGGCAACCCGCTGTTTGTTGGCGTGGGGGCGGGGCCGGCGCGCGGTGACTCACAGCAGCGTGAGGCCGGTGGGCGCCCCGCCCGGCAGCCTGGCGGGCTGCCCGAGTCCAGCCGCCCCCGCTGCTGGAGGGGCCCGGCGGCGGGGGCGCCCTGGCTCCCAAGTGGGCGCCCGAGGCCCGTAGGGAAGCGGCAGAACAAAGCCGGGGCTCCCGGGTTCGGGGGCTCCGTTCGAATCCCGGCCTAGCCTCTCCCTCCCTGTCTGTGGCTTAGCCTCAGTGCGCCGCTCATCAGTAAAATGGGCGCAGATTGCAGGCCGCAGGAAGCCTCCGCCGGTGCACGGAGCAGTTGGTGGTGTGATCCAGTTCCACTCCGGGCCGCAACTCCTGCATGCCCCGACTCCGAGTTTGATCGCCAGTGTCTTTGGGCAAACTCCATAACTTCACCGAGCCTCAATTTCCCTGTCCGCTGGAGGTAGCAGCAACACCCTGCCTCTCTGGTGGTTTGAAGGTCTATGAATCAATAGGGAGGCAATCAATGCCTGTTACAGCTCAATACCGGGGCTCTGCCCCCCACGAGGAGGGGAGGGAGTGTGGGAAGTTTTCTCCTTGGTCCGAACCCTATAGAGCAAGGAGGGCAGGGCGGGGCGGTAGCCCCTGGAAATGGATGCGGGCCTTGGGCCGAAGGAAGGGTGGCATGCACGTGGCTTCGGAGGCCCCCGTCCTAAAGCTCCGGCTGGCAGCACCTGCTGCGGGCGAGCGGGGGAGGGGGCCTGGGCGTGAGTCACCACCCAGCAATGAGGCCTGAGTCACGCAGGGCGGGGTCCCCCGGCAGCCCCCCCCCCCAGCCGTTCCCACAAAGGTCCTTTGAGAAGAGTTCCCCACCACCCACCCCAGCCCCTAGGCCCTCTGCGGGGTGGGCTGTGGGTCCAAGGTTCTGCTGGGCTGCCCTCAGCAGCCCGGCTTGGGTCTGGGAGGCGCCGGCCAGCTTCCGCCACGTCTGTGAAAAGTCGCCGTGAGGAGCGGAGTGTCCCCAGGGAGGGGGCTTCCAAGCAGCCTGAGTCACTCGGGGACAGCAGAGGGTCACACGCATACAGTGGGCAAATTGAGTCAGGCTGTCTGGAAAGGCAGGCAGTCTGGGGCCCTTGGAATCCAGTCCGGCTTTGTAGACACCCCAGAAAGAGCCTCCAGGGGAGCCCATCTGGGGAGCCTGCCACTCCTGCAGTGATCGCTGGCAAGAAAAGGTGCGGCGTGGGGAGGCACACAATTGGCCACCTCTCCCTGGCTCTACCACCCCTCCTTGCCTACCCTGGGGCCTGCTCCACACCTTAGCTGTCCTCCTTAAGCTTGGTGTGGAAGAGACAACAGGGTGGGGAACAGGGTGAGGAGAGTAAGGCTAGGCCGCAAAATTTAAGTGGGCACCAAAACAGTACTCAAGATTAAACATTTTATAACAGTTTATTGAGACAGATTTTACATACCATGCAATTAACCTATTTAAAATATATAATTCAATGTTTTTAGTATATTCAGAGTTGTGGAACCATCACCACAATCAATTTGAAAACATTTTCATCACACCAAAAAGAAACCCGGTACCCACTGGCGATGGCTCCCCATGTTCCTCATTGTTCCCCAGCCCCTGGCACCCCTAATCCACGTTGTCTCTGTGTATGAATGGATTCAAACGGTTGTGACTGGTTTCATTCACTTTTCAAGGTTCATTCATGTTGTAGCATGTCTCACTATTTCATTCCTTTTTATTGCCAAATAATATACACCACCTTTAAAAAAATCCATTCATCATTTGATGGGCATTTAGGTTGTTTCTTCTTTGGGGCTAATATAATAATGCTGCTGTGAACATCCATGTACAAGCTTTTGTAGAGGAGATTAATATTTGAGTGCAATGCTTTTGAAAATCAAAATTTATTGTGAAAAATCCAGATTGAACAAAATATAAAAAAAAATTTTTTTTTAAATATATCTTTATTGATTTCAGAGAGAGGAAAAGAGAGGGAGAGAGATAGAAACATCAATGATGAGAGAGTCATTGATCGGCTGCCTCCTGCACTCCCCCAACTGGGGATCAAGCCCACAACCTGGGCATGTGCCCTGACCAGGAATCGAACCCGGATCGCATGGATCCTAGGTTGACGCTCAACCGCTGAGCCACTCCCGACTGGGCAAAATATCAAAATTTTAAATAAAGACAGGATCCAGTCGGGCTGGGATTAGGGAGAGGTGAATGAAGTGAGTCATACAAAAGCAAAACCAGGGTCTGTCTAGACCTGCACATTCCACTGAGTTTGCCACTTGTCACGTGGCTACTGAGCATCCAAAATGTGGCTAGTCCAAATTGAGAGATGTTGTAAGTATAAATGTTTTTTTAAAGAATGTGAAATATCTCATTGATATTTTTTATCTTGATTACACGTTGAAATGAGACTATTTTGGATACAGTGGGGTAAATCAAATATTAACATTCATTTCACCTGTTACTTTCTACTTTTTTAAAAAATGCATTTATCTGAGCAAAAAGGAGCTGCAGCTTGGGAGACAGACTCAGGTAGCAATCTAAATTGTGTTCCTGGTTTTTACCTTTTTTAAAAATATTATTATTAGAGAGAGGGAGAGGGGGTGAGAGAGGGAGAAACAGATTTGTTGTTCCACTTATTTATCCATTCATTGGTCGCTTCTTGTATGTGTCCTGACCGGAGATTGAACCCACAACCTTGGCGAACCCACAACCTTGGCATATCAGGACAGCGTTCTAACCAATTGAGCTACCTCGCCAGGGCCCATCTACCTTTTACTTTTTAAAATGTGGCTACTAAAAGATTTAAAAATGCACAAATGGCAGCTGGCATTTCTGGTTCATGATAAACTTCTTTTGGAGAGTGCTGTGCTGGGCTCACTGTCCCTGTTCCCTTCTCTTCCACGTACTCCACTAGTGGTTGTGTGATCCCACCACTGACACTAAGCTTTCAAGTCAGACCACCTTTCTCAATCATTGCTGTCTCCAACCTTTATGTAGTATCTGTCGCCTTTGCCCACTTCCTCTTTGGCCTCAGGACACTATGTTCTCCTGATGTCTCTCCTCCTTAGTCATTTTTTATCAAATGCCTGCCTCTCACATGCTATCCTCCAGGGCCATAGCTTTGGCCATCACATTGTGATGACCCCCTCTCCAAATATCTACTCTCTGGTGTCCCACAGGTGCCTCCAACTCAGCCTGCCCCAGGAGATCCCACCCTTCCTCCTTGATTCCTCAGCCCTCACATGTGGTCCATCTCTAAGACCTGTCATCCCTACTTCCTGAAGCTGTTCAGTCCTGCCTGCCCCCCAGGTTCCTGCCCTTCTCTTCTGGGCAGCCACACTGGTCCCCCACTTGCCCTCAGTGGCTGTCAAGGCCCTGCTTAATCTCACCTTCTCCAGACGCCTTCCCCGATTACACTCTATTCCCCAGGCTGGCCCCCATGCCTCCTCTGTACACTCTCGTGCTTCTGGCTCTCAGCACTGAATGCTCTTTATTGTACTCAGCAAGTTACATGACTGTCCCTCCATCAGACAGTGACAGGCAGGTGCCATACCCATTTTGTTCCCCAGCATGCCAGGAACATGGTAGTTATCAATACATTGATGCTACAGATATTGTCTGAGGCTCTGCTCTTGGTGCATAATAGTGATCAGGACAAAGCGTCCTGCTCTGGAGGACCTGACATGTGAGTACAGGAGACAGACAAGAAACAAGATATGCAATCAAACATAGAGACAGTAACTGAATTTGTGTGGTCAAAGGCAATCAAGCAATTGAAAAAATAAAGCAGGATAAAACAACTTTAAGTGTGTGGGGGGGTCTCACTGAGGAGGTGATATTTAAGCAGAGTCCTGAAGGAAGTGAGGGAGGCAGCCATGTGGGTATCTGGAGGAAGAGAGTCCCTGGTAGACGGAACAGCCAGTGCAAAGGCCCTGAGATTAGACTATGAGTGCCTGGTGTGTTTGAGGAACAGTGAGGAGACCCATGTGGTTGGAACAGCATGAGGGGTAAAATAGAGGAGGTGAGGGAAGGGAGCAAACACTATAGAGTGTGCAGGGCTGTGGGGAGGACTTGGGCTTTTTGTATAAGTGAAACTGGAGCCATGGAAGGTTCTGAGCAGAGGAGGGACGTATTCTGACTAGGGTGTTCATTGGGGCCCTCCGTTGTGCAGGAACAGACTGTGTGAGGTTGAGGTCTGAAGAACATGGAGATCACAGCTACTCTGGTCCAGGAGAGAGATGATAGGGGCTGGACCAGGGTAAGGGGCCTGACGAGGATAGATTTTAGATTCCTTAGGAGAGACAGTAACTGAATTTGTTAATGGACTGCATTTGTTAAGAAAGGTTTGGCCCCAGCAGCTGGAAGGCTGAAGCTGCCATTTCCGGAGATGGGAAGATGGCTGGAGAAACTGGTTTGTGGTTGAGGGAGTGGAGCTTTCAGCCTGGGGCCTCATATGGCCCTGGACTGTCCCTGCTCAGACTCCAGTAGGGTGCAGAGGAAAGTGGCCCTCACAGCCTGGGCCTTGTCTTCTTGAGGTTACTCTGGTGTGCAAACTACAAACATCTGGGCACACGCTGGCCCCATAACCCAGCATACCCACCACCCATGGTCACAGTCTTGGGGGCTTCTGGGGGCTGAGGCTCTGGGTTGACAGAGCTGAGGAGGGCCTTTTGGTTCACACATCCACAGGGCAACCATCTGGGTCCCTGAGGGGACCCCAAGGGGACTGGAGGTGACAGGGGGCTGGAACTCTCTAGGGGAGAGGTTCAGGAAGAGCCGCTGCTGAGTCACAGCCGTGGGTCCCCTATGAGTCAGCATTGGCAGGGGCCCCAGGAACTGGGGGCTGGGGCAAGCAGTTCCCACGCCCAAAGGAACCAGGCTGCTGGGGCACTGGGGCTTTCCCCACTGCCCCTCCCATCCTGTGCTAGGCTCAGGGGGGATATTCAGCAGACTCTGAGGTTGGGAGGACTGACCACTGGGCCGGGCTCCAGAAATTCTCTCCTAGTCTGACCCAGTTCAGGAATGCAGAGGCTGCCCACCCAGCCAATGTGTTGCAGCAATAAGGAGAAGAGCTAGACGGTAGGAGGGACCACGTGTGAGTGAGGCATTTGTGCGGACATCAGTTCTAGGGGGTTCTATTTAAGACGAGCTCCTTCCTTCTGGGGACTGTGCACTTGAGCAGTGAAGGTTCCAGCCTGCGAGTCCCGGTAACGTCCTCGGCTTCTGCTTTGTGACCGCGGTCGGAGGAGGAATACCGAGGGGTGAGCAGTCAGCCCCCACAGCGGGGAGGGCTCTGGAGTTTGCTGCCCCCTGCTGGTGGCCATGGGAAGCTCAGCGGGCAGAAGAGCCGGCCGGAGTGTTTTTTCAGGTCCATCCTATGGCAAAGGAGATGGGGAAAGGCCTCGCAGAGAATCCCAGCTCTGCTGCTTTCAAGCTGTGCCACCTTGGGCAAGGGCAGCCCTTCCGGGCCTCACTTGTCCGTTTGTAAAAAGGACAATATTAACTTCATTGGCCTGCTTGGCAGGAGTCCGAGGTGATTGGGAATGAATGAATGAATGAATGAATGAATGAATGAAGTATATTCCAGAGCAACCCCCTCTCCCTTTTCAAGTTTGAAAGGAGAGGGCACAGGAGGAACACAATAAACCTGACCCCCACCCAAGGAGGCTCAGTTACTATTTACACCCATCCTCTTCCTTGCAGCTTCCCCCAGGAAATTATACTCCATTTGAGGGGTGTTAGGTGCAGGGTAGGGCTGGACCCCAGTCTGGGGGTCTGGAGACATCATTCTTCTGGGCCAGCTGGCTTTCTGGGCTGAGACCTGAAGGAAGGGGGAAGGGCATAGGGAAAGGGGACTTGTCAAGGAGAAACTGAGGCAGGTCTATGGTAAGGGGGCAGAAGGGGACGGGCACAGCCAGGTGGAGCACGACCATGCCCCCACAATGGTTAAGGCCTGGGTTTAGGGGGAGGGGCTCAAAAGCTTCTCTGACCGCCCCCCTTCTCAGATGAGGGTAGGAGATGAACAGAATGAGAAATCTGTCAGCTCAGCCCTAGCCAATGGGAGGCCCTGCCTGGCACCATGGTCTGCCCTGAGGTGACCTCCCTCCACCAGTGGTGGTGCAGGCTGGGGCTGGTAAGTGTGTGTGTGTGTGTGTGTGTGTGTGTGTGTGTGTGTGTGTGTGTGTTGGGGAGTATATGGGAGAATCTGTATGTGGCTCCCTGAAGGGAGTGTCTGCCAGTGTAGGAACACACTTTTGTGTGTTTCTGTGTACCTTGTGTGAATATGGGGGCTCCGTGTAAGCATCTCTAACTGATCAGGAGAGCCCCAACTTGTGTACAATTTTCAAGTGCACCTCCTGTGTGTGGCCTGTGCACCTGGCCAGTGTGTGCCTACTCAAGATGGTCCCAGGTACACATGTCCCCAAGTATCCTTGTATTTTGTGTGTGTCCATAAAGACCCCTGTGGACCTGGAGTTTTGTGGGTGTGGGTATTGTTTCTTAGAATTCCAGGTGTCTCTACCCTTTGTATATGGGTGATTATGCATATATTTGTGTGTCTGTGAACTTTGTGTGTCTCTTTGTGCCCAAGACTGTGCCTGGCATGTCTCTATGGGTGTGTTCCTGTTCTATGTATATATCCATATGTTGGGGTATTGTGTGTCCAGATGTTCCCACAACTGTGCACCTGGTGGGTAAGGAGGTATGTGGATTCTATGTATACCCCTGTGTGTCTGTGTATCTTGTGTATGCTGTGTGTGCATCTAAGTGTGTATGTTCTATGGACATTCTTGTGAGTCTGTGTATGTGTGTGTCAGTATTTTCTGCGTGTGCCCCAGGGTTCCTCTCTGTATATTTCAGTTCTGAGGCCCTTCCTCCTGCCCCTTGGATGTAGTGTCTGTAACTTGCATGTGTATGTTTGTCCCTATGTGTGTAGCTTGGTTTTATGGACATTCCCGGGTAATCAGTGCCTCAGTGCCCCTGCATGTCCCGCCACGCCCTCCCGTGAGTGTGTGTCTCACAGCCCCTTGCACGCCCTTCTCTGTGTTTGTGGTCTGCGTGCCTTTGTGCGCGTGTGCTCCCCATTCGATTTAGAGGCCTGTGTGCGTCCCGGTCCTTGTCTGTGCCTGTTCGCGCCCCTGTGTCCCCCGCGCTGGCCCCGGGAGCTGCGTTCTGGGACCCCGTGGGCATCCCCGCGTGAGTCTCGGTGCGCCTGGCGGGAAGACTCCGGGCGCACAGGGCCACGGCTGGCGGACCCACCGCCCGGCGCGGCGCGGGGAGGCGGGCGGGGGCGGCGGCGGCGGCGGCGGGGAGCGCGGGCACGTCACCGAGACAGACTGGCGGGCGGGCGGCGGCGGTGGCCGCGGGTTCGAGCCGGCGCCAGAGCCCCGCGAATGCTTCCCCCTGCCCGTGCCCTGGGGAGCCCCCGCCCAGCCCCAGAGCCGCCGAAATGCAATTTCCCTTGCCAGAGTCTTGGCTCGGGGGTGGCGGGGGGGGAAGGGGGCTTTTCCGGGCGGGTTTTGGAAACAAGAGGGGACACGCGGCGGCGGCCCAAAGCGAGGTGAGCGCGGGCGCCGGGCGGGCCGGGGGTTGCCCGCGGGTTCGGGGCGCGGCGAGGCGGGGCGGGGCGGCAGTTGGGACCCGGCCACAGCCCCCTCGCGCACCTGCTTCGGGCCCGGGGGCGGGGGCCCGGGCCTCTGCGGCCCGGCCCTCCATTGTTGCGGCGGCTGGGGAAGGGGGGCGGGGAGGCCCTGGCGGCATCTCTTCCTCTCGCCTTCCCGGAGCAGGGGCTCCGGGAGGACCAGACCCCCCACCACCACAAGGAGAGAGGCCTTCAAGTACCGGAGCCCGGTCGCCCGCGGTGAGGGGAGGACCGGCAGAGATGCCCCCGAGGGGCGGGGACGCATGATGGGGGGCGTAGGGACCTCGGGCTGCCTGACACCTGACCGCCCAGAGGCCCCGAGACGCGGCGGAGGCGACCTTTGTTCTTGGGGGCGCAGAACGCGTGGGGATCTCGGAAATGCAGGGCTGGGTAGAGGCTCCGTCCCGCCGCGCGCGTTCCGGAGGGCGCCCCGGCCAAGTTCATGGGCGCGCGGGCCTGCACGGGCCCTGCGGAGACCGATCCCCGCGGGGGCCCTGCTGGGGCCTGGCTGCAGCCACGGGCCGGGGCTGCAGCGCGCTGCCTGCTGAAGCCCCGCGCCCTCCTCGTGCTCCCTGCCGGCCTGTCATTACTGGAGGCGGCTGCAGGGTATTTACTGGGGCCAAGGTTTGCTAACAGGTACACGCCCTCCAAAACTGGCCATAAAAAGGGAAAATGGCCCTGAATCCCACTGCTGGGGAGTCCTTTTAAAGTGACAGGACCCTTTCACAGGGAACTGCCCTAGAAGGCATGATGGGGGCGGAAGGGATGGAGAAGACCTCTAATGGACTGATGGGAGCTGTGAAGTACCCTACACACCCTACTACAGTTCAGTTTCCCCCATCTCCTTTCACACCAATTTCCCACTGCCCTGGACTGCTCACAGATGCATTTACAGAGCCACAGTTAGATATTCCTGAATTGCTCACGAAGAAGCCCAAATTCACACACTATACACGGATATGCAGGAATTACTCATATCACCTGCAGGAACACAGATATACACATGTACACACACATCTCCCACAATAATAATGCCACATGGGCACACACATCATCCACAATGATGGGGACATCCTGTGGAAACACTGCCCCCAGAAAAATGCAGCCACCACTAAGGGTGGCCATGACATAGACACAGCCTTGCATATAACACTGACACACACATAGTCTCTACCACACACACAGACACTTGGATGGGCACTGTCGCATGGGCACCCACAGGCTGTCACCCAGGACATACATGGACATACATCATCCCCATTACTCAAATCAACTACAGATATGTTAAACACCCTGATACAAGTACATATAGACACATACATAGACATCCATGTGCCACACCCACAGTCACCAGTCATCCAGGCAACCTGACACACATACACACAGGTGGTATAAAGCCTGTACAGACATCAAGTCATATTAATCTTGACAGACACATATATAACACAACCACACATGCTGACACACGGTTGTCCAGAGTAAAACTGATCCCCCTAGACACCCATTATGACATTGTCACCCACAAACAGATATGAACCTTCCAATAGTACCTATACCCATAGTCACCTACCCTAATACTTGACACCTACAATGATACTGACACACAGACAGATAAAATAACACATGAATAATGGCACACACAGATCCATGGGGAAAATGACATAGGGACATTCATAAATAAATCCAGTGCTTGTTTATTGAGCATCTATTATGTACTGGGCACCATTCTAGCACTTCGGATGCAAGAGATCAAAATTCCTGCCCTCTTGGAGGGCTCCAAGACGACACACAGACTACAGTCACCCTCAGTGACACTGACATACTCCAGACACTCACATACACTGGCTCACACATCGACCTGCAATTACCCACAATTTGCCTGACATACACTCACAGTCACGTTGACATCCACTCACAAACAAGCCCACTGGAGCACCAATACATGAGCCAACACACACACACACACACACACACCTGGAATAAAAGACAGCTGCCCATTATCATACACACCCACCTGCATTTACTGACACCTGCAGAGCTCCAAAATAGCCCACCTGAGTAGCTTGGACCCCAAGCCCACTGCAGTTCCCCAGTAACATACCAATAGGCAGCTGCTGCCTACGTTTTCAGATAGAGCCCACCCTGACTTAGACCCAGGGTCACCCTTCACTCTTGAGCCACAGAAGTGTCCAAGTTTCCCATCAACTGGCCTCAGGCCCCTTCACAGCCCCCAACCCTAACCCTGGAGAAGCCAGAGCCTTCTCACCTACCCCAGCCCTGGTGGACTTGGGAAAGAAGTTGGGCTCCTGGCCCTCTGGCCACCCCCACGTCTGGGTGGGACAGATGAGCCCTTTGTCTAAGGACCCCCCCATGAAAGGCCTGAGGAGCCAGAGGAAGCCTGGAGCTGGCATGGGGAGGACAGAGTGGGAGCCTGAGAGGCCATGCAGCTATGAGGGAAATGAGGAACCCCCTGCCTGCCAGTCTAGACAGTCTGGGCCATCAATAGGACCCCATTTGGGAACCCCCATGTATGCTGTCACCATTCACCCATAAAGGGCTCTTTGTCTGCCAGGCCCTGACTACCTCCTCCCCCATGTTCTCCACAGGTCTATGCACACACACAAAAACATACACACGCTGGGACACACATGCATGGACATACATACAGAGACACTCCCCCTTCTTCAATTTGATGGCAGAGATGCCTCCATCCATCACCCTCTCACCTCTGACCCTGACCCCCAGACCTGCGCCAGCTGCTCTGCCTTGCTAGAGCTGGGGGGGGGGGGGGCGAGCCTTGGGCAGTGTGGCTTCTGGAAGGCTCCCCTCACCCCACTCATTCCCAGTCCCCTGCCCAGGTATGGAGGGGGTGGGGTCCCAGGAAGAGGAATGAGGACTAAAATGGCCCGGAAGGGCACCCCTGCCTTGCACCAGGCCCTACAGTTGGGAGTGGGAGGAGACGTTGCCACCCTGCTGGGCTTCAAAGTCAGATGGAAGCCCAGTGGGCCCTCCAGAAGGCGTCAGGACACTTGGCGGGAGGAACAGTCAGCTCCCCACCCCTCCAAGGTTCAAGTCCAGACGGTGAGACAGAGACGATCAGGTGTAAAGGGCCAGACAACCACAGGGGGACCCAGACAGCCAGGCACAGGAGCACTCGCAGGGCGGGAGACTCAGACAAATACCGGCCGGCACAGTCAGACCCAGACAGGCAGACCCAGACAGACTTCGAGGGCAAGGGCGGGAGGCCGACGCGGACCACCGCAGACAAAGGGAGGCTGACCCCGAGAAGGCCCCAGATAACCCCTCCCCCGCAGGACGGCGCGGTTGCGCTCGGCCCGCCCCTCGGCCCGAAGCCACGCCCACGGATCCAGCCCCGCCTTGCTGATTGCCTTGGCCAGCCCCATCCTTCGCTATTTTGAGGAGACCCTTTGCAGGGACCCCCGAATTTGGTGGGTCAAGATCAGTGCCCTTAGAGCGTCCTCTCGATAAGTTAAGGTTGCGGGTTTCATCTCCCGTTAGGGCACATACAGGAAGCAACCAATGAGTGCATAAATAAATGGAACAAGTCGATGTTTCTCTCAAAAATCAATTTTAAAAAACAAATTTTCTTAAAAAAACATCAGTGCCCTCAGGGAAGTTAGCGGAGAGAAGGCACAGGAGAACGGATGTCTTGGGAGGCCCCTCAGTGTGGTCAGAGTGCCTCAGACCTGATGACCTCGCATTCTCGCTTCATAGTCACCAAAAAGAACAAAGCTTTTGAGGAAACTCTGAGAGTTGTATCATCTTCTTCATCGATAAAATGAGTATCCTAATAATAGGGTGAGGTATGTAAAAGTTATTATTATTACTACTACCTCTGCTCCCCCCCCCCCCCCGAGTTCTAGTCATTCTCTGGTTAGGACCACCATCCCCAAGGCAGGAGAACCCACATTCTCCCTCGGTAGGACTCGGATACCTGTAGGGGAGGAGCCCCGGAGGCGGCCCACCCACCCGTGAGCGCGAATGGGGCCCTGATGGCCTGACCGATGGGCCACAGGGAGGGCGCCTTACCCAGAGCTTCCGACACGGGTGGGAATGTGACTGGACCCCCGCCCGGGGACTAGAGGCCGGGCTTTGGGGAAGGGGCTTCATGAGTTAGGGAAATTTCACGGGACTAGTCTTGCGGGGGTAGGGTTCCGAGGGGCTCCGGTTTGGGGGCAGGTCCTGGCGGGGCGGGCCTTAAGGGGGTTGGGCTGCAAGGGGGCGTAATTGGGGATTCCGTAAGGACGCAGTCCCTGGGAATGTAGGAAGGCGGGTTCTAGAGGAGAGTCCTAGGGGGCGGGGCTCTGTGACCTTGGTCGCTCCTGAGACCGACAAAATGTGGGGTGCCACAAGGCTCGGAGGGCGATGCCTGGGAGGAGGTCCTTACCTGGGCTCTTTGAGGACCAGCTTAGGGGACAGGTTTTACTGGGGCTGAATTTGGGGGCGGGCCTCATGGGAATCTATATGGGCGGGCTTTAGAGGGAGGGTCCCAGGGACAGGCAAGAAGTGGCTTTAAGGGGGTGGGTCTTGGGGAGGGGCCAAGGTTGGTGGCTTTAGAGGGGCGGGTCTCCTGGGAAAGGTCTGGGTGGGGTCTCGCGGGAGGAGTTTGGGGGGCTGTGCTCGCTCAGGCCGACCACGCCAGGGACGTATTAGGGTTCATTAAAACTTAGCACACTTGGGGTCCCTGATTCGCCTTAGGGTTATGCCATGGAGTTCCTTTGGGGCTCCATATTCCCCTAAGTTAAATGGGAGGGGACTGGAAATTTGAAGAACCCTCTCCAGATCGTCCTTCGGGTCCGTAGGCCCAGATGAGGGGCAGCCTCCCCAAAGACTGCGCTTGGGGCACTAGGAGGGGCGGATACCCAACTGTGCGTGGCCCCTGGAGGGAAGGACTGGAGACTCGCTTTACTGGGAGGAAATGTGGAGGGGGCAGCATGTTGCCACAGTCAGAGCCTGCAGTGTATTTTGAGGTCTGAGGGTGGGCCACCTTGCACCCTTACATCACCAAGGGCCTGAGTTCAGATGCCTGGAGACCCTGCAGGAGGGCAGTGGGGTATCACTTTGCATCCTCTTGCTTCTCCCCTGTCCAAGTGGGCAAGTGGATCTATGTGTGGGCCTGGCAGCTGCCCCACTGTGAGTTCTGCATTTGCAAACTGGAGACTCTGATGACCCCCAGGGGTTGTTGTGATTCATAAACAATTGTGCCCAGGAACACAGTGAGGCTCACAGAAGGTATACATTGTATTAAAATGACTTGTTTATGTCTCTGTTGCATGATGCCCCCCCCCCCCCCAGAATGCAAGGCAGCCAGACACATCTTGGGGCCACTAGGGGTGGTGCCCTCTGGCCTCAGTCTCCCACACTGACAAATGGTCTACATCTGTACCTTCCAGGGCCCTTTTGAGGATGATTTGAGTAAATGCATGAAGCAGGGAGCCCAGTGCCCAGTATTGCTACATCCATGTAGTAGATACATAAATATCTACTGTTATGACTATTTATATTAATCTTGTGCTTTTCCAGGTCCTGAAGCAGATAGTTGGCACCTACTGTTTGCTTACTTAATGCAATAGGTCCCTCCTTCCCTCACCTCTCTGGTCCTCTGCCCCCTACCCTCTACTCTGGGACACCCTACCACCACCAAGACCAAGAAATTGCCAAGGGCTTGGGGGAACATTCAACCTGTCGGTGAGTTTGGGCAGCTCAGGCAAACCATCGACCGTTGAGTGGACCCCGAGGCCTGGAACTGCCGTCCACCCATATTACCCCCCACCTTCCAGATCTGGGGGGCCAGGTCCTACCTGATCACATCCCCTCCTTTAGGCCACAGCGAAGGTCACAATCAACATTCATTGTTGTCGGTGGGTTGTGAGGACCAAGGCCAGACCCACCGAGGGATGAATGTCACTGTGGCTGGGCCGCACACAGCCTGAGGGGAGTGGGCTGGGGGACAAGACCCACCATGGATTCCCCCCGAATTTCTCAGCCTGTACCTTGTCCTGACCCCAGCCTCTCACTGTTTGGGGAGGACTGGTGTCTGGGATCCTGATGGACACAAGCTGGATTTGGGGAAGAAATCCTGGAGGGTTGGGGGGGGCTGGGCAGCTGAGAAACTCTTCTGAAAGAGGGTGGTGAGCTCTGCTCCCTAAGGGCTCCATAAAAGTTTCTTAAAGTAATGAATAAGTGAATAGGGCCCTCTTCTCTGTGTCCAAGTCTGGGCTCAGCTTTCTCACCCTCCTTGTCTGGTGGACCCTCTATCACCCACCTAGCACCTTAGGGTTGGCTGATCACTCCATCTGCATGTCTGTGCCCCACCTGGGTGATTCCTGCACACACTGAACCATCCTGAGACTGAGCTGAGGTCTCACTTGAGGGAGGGAGGCTCTGCTGAGTGATGGGGGTCCTCTCACTAGCCCAACCTGTGCCTCTGCTCTCCCCAAGCTCCCCGTTTCACCTCACCACCTCAGGAACAGAACTGGCTGCCTGGCCAGCACCTAGCCTTGGGGGCTCCAGTAACAGGATGGGGGAAGGCAGACTTTTGTGTTAGTCTTTGTGAATAACCCTAGGGGCAAGTGGCTTCATACCTGTTTGTTCATCAAGTGGGGGTTCCACTGAGACAATGGGTGTGAAAGCGCCCCAAGGGTGACCAGAGCTGGGGTCTTGGTCCCATGAGCCAAATACCATCCCCCTTCCAGGGACATCTGGAGAATCTGTAGTCCCCCTCCTCTCCCCAAAGGCCCAGGGGCACCTGGCCCTTCCCCCGGCCCAGGGGAAGGAAGAAAGCAGTTACTAAGTTACAGGTTACATCAATGCTTGTCTTGAGGGCAGGGCTTCCAACCCACCCACCCACCCACCCAAAACCCTGTGGGGCAGAGTGGCAGGCAGATAGGGGGTAGCCCTCCCAATGCCCTCTGGATGGAGTATATGGCTCCAAATTGCAGGTGCCCCCAGCAGACTGTGTCCTGTCATCCCCCCTTACCCCACTCAGAGACCATACATCTCCTTTTCAGGTGCATTTACAGGGAGCGGCAACAAGCCCCCCTGTGACAAAATAAGGAATCTCCCACAGGCTGTTCCTCCCCCTTCAAAACCCCTTGGAGGTATAAGGAGGGAACTGACAGCCCAGACTCCTAGGCTCCAGAGGGGAAGGGAGGGGCAGAGAGGAAGGGGAGAAGGACCAGCTTGGAGCAGGCAGAGTTTCTTCTCTCTCTGCCTGGCACATGTTGCCCAGCCATGGGGACCTTCGACCTGTGGACAGATTACTTGGGTTTGGCACGTCTGGTGGGGGCTCTGCGTGGGGAAGAAGAGCCTGAGACCAGGCTGGACCCCCAGCCAGAACCAGTGCCAGGACCGGGGGATCAGAGGTCCAGCCCGGAATCCTCACCAGCTCCGGAACGCCTGTGCTCTTTCTGCAAACATAATGGCGAATCCCGGGCCATCTACCAGTCCCATGTGCTCAAGGATGAGGCAGGCAGGGTGCTGTGCCCCATCCTTCGAGACTACGTGTGCCCCCAGTGTGGTGCCACTAGAGATCGTGCCCACACTCGTCGCTTCTGCCCACTCACTGGCCAAGGCTACACCTCTGTCTACAGCTACACCACCCGCAACTCCGCAGGAAAGAAGTTGGCCCGGCCTGACAAGGCGAGGACACAGGACTCCAGTCACCGCAGAGGAGGAGGAGGAGCCAGTGCAGGTGGCTGGGGAAACCCACTGTGGAGGGGGGCCTGACTTTGTTAAGTGGGATTAACCCTAGCACCCACTTCATAGGGTTGGGGTAGAGAATCTGTGTAGAAACCTTAGAACAGTATTCTAGAAGTGTTGATCAGCTGGGGTTTGACTTTGTGGTCTTGGGCAAGGGACTCTCCCTCTCTGGGCCCTTGGGGAAAATGCCATCCTTTTACAGGCACAGGTGACCTGGCATGGAAGCCATGAGGATTAGCAAGCAGTGGGATCTGGGGACAGGTACAGTAGGGCCTTGACACTGCTTGGCACTGAGGAGCTGTGTAGCCTGAGAGAAATTGCTCAGACTCTCTGAACCTCAGCTTCCTTATTTCTCTACTCATTTGCTAATAGTTGTGTGCCTGTTCTATGCCAAGCACCTGGCTGGACTAGTGGTGGACAAGGTAGATGGAAGAGCAGCAGTTAAAACACAGGGTGCTGAATGGGGGAGTCTAGAGAAAGTCCCTGATCCAGATAAGGGAGTTCAGGAGGGCTTCCTGGAAGAAGTGACTTCAGGAAGCCTAATTCAGTTTGGTGGAGAGTTGGAAGTGTGGCCCAGGCATTGGGGTTTGTTCAGGAACTTAGGGATGGAGAGTGTGTGCTTGTATGGTAGAGGGGGAGGTGCCAGAGATTTGGGGACAACCGAAGGGACTATAGGGCCTTGTTGGTCACATTAAAAAGTTTGGACTTGGGCAGTAGGGAGCCACAGAAATGGCAATACCACTTCTCTGTGTTAAGAGTGTGTTAGACTGTGGCCAAGCGGCTGGACCATGGGGATGGGTTTGAGAGTGTTGGAAGAGGCTGGTTCTCCAGGCAGAGTTGTCCAAGGCAGGCAGGCAGGAATGGCCCAATACCCAGGGAAATGTCAGGTTGTAGGGGAGCCCCATGAGTTTTCTGTGTGGGGAGTAGCCCAATAGAGCGTTTGGGCTGTAGCTTAGGAGAAAGGTGCAGCTGGAGCCTCCCTGAGGTCTAAACCTGCTCTCCTCACCTGCACGACCCACCATTCTGATCTTGCTCATCAAATGTGGGTTTCAATTCTGCAGGTTTGGTTTGGGTGAGGCCTGAGCACCTGCATTTCTAACCAGCTCCCTGTGAGACTGCCATGCTGCCAGGCCACAGACCATGCAGTCTTTGAGTAGCTTGGGCTTAAATGGCAGCAGTTATCATTATAGATGCAAAAGACTTCAGCTCCTGTGGGGTTTTAAAGGACAAATCTATTTTCGCGACTTTATGGGATAGTCAGCCAACAGAGGAGGGGGTTCTTTTCTTAAAATTATTGATTTTAGGGAGAGAGAGTAAAAGAGAAGCATCGATGTGAGAGACGAACATCGATTGCCTCCTGCACGCACCCCAACTGGGGATTGAACCGGCAATCTGTTATGTTCCCTGACCAGGAATCAAACCTGCTACCCTTTGGTGTGAGGACGCTCCAACCAACTGAGCCACAATGGCCTGGGCAGAGGGGGTTCTGATGGGGCAGTGTTGCTATTTGGGTACTATGGGTGGGTACTACCTCCTGTCAGACTGTGAGCTCCTTAAGTGTGGTGAGCCGGAGAGCCTCACCCTGCCCCCAAAGCTGCAAAGTGAACATTTGTTAAGAGACTGCCTCTAGGAGAAGATAGTATTCCTGTGAGCTTCAGTGAGGTCCAACTTGGAGACACAGGAAGCTGAGGGGACACATAGAGATGATGGGCTCAGATTCTTCCTTTTTTCCCCTTAATTCTGAGGAAGCAGGAAAATTCACCTCCCAGGGTATGGAGTGAAGGGTGAGGGAGCCCTCCCTTGGCACAGAGGGGCTGCCTGAGGCTGGCGTCCTTGGTAACACTCTAGGTATCACAAATCTGGGGTCCCCAGAGCCCTACAGACACGAGGGAGGGTTCAGCAGGACGGAGTTCGGAGTTTTTGCACTTTGTGTCTGTTTCTGCGTCTCACCTGGGCTTGTGACCTGGGCGCTATTCCACAAGCAGCCTCTGGGTGGCACCAGAGCCCCGGCAGCCCAGCAGGTTGAACCGGTACTTTCACATCATGAATCTTCGCCTGTTACTGTTTTTCCCCGCCCCTCTCCGCTTTTAAAACTCAGGTTCCAAAGGTGCCGGGAAGTCGTCTGGGCCTTCACCCTCTTCCTGCTGCCCCTCCACTTCTGCGTAGGAGGCAGGTGCGGGGAGGACGTCCAGGATGCTGCCTTCGCCTGGGCTGGGGACCGTGACTCCTTGAAGGCTGGATTTCAGGGAAAATGCATCTGGCAAGGACCCTCCCCTGAACCCTTCCCCCAGCCTGGAGGCTTGAGTGCGGGAGCAGAGCATGGAAACACTATCCAAAGAGCCCTGTGAGGAAGGTGATGGTCCCCGGACACCCCTGCCCGCCCTCCCCAACACTGGGCGCCCAGTTAGCGCTCAATAAATGCTATGAATGGATCAATGGTCACCTGAGGCTGGTCTTGAGACATGGGTAGCAGGAACAGTTTCGAAAGGGCTGGGGCACCTCTTTTCTCTCCTGATTGTGTTAGCTCAAACATGTTCCTCTGATTCCTACTTTCCCGACTGCTGTTTGGATTTCCGTTCACCCGGGGACTCTGGGGTGAGCTGAGAAATGGGATTGGGTACCATAGGGTGGCTGTTGGGCTTTGAGAGGTCCCCCCTTTTCTGGCACTTCTGGACACGACCTCTGCTGCCAACACATTGGGCACTTTCTCTCACATTTGGGTATTTGACATGCAATGTAGGTGAATCCCCCACACTGGGCAGTGGGGGCCTGATTTGAGGGGAGAAATGGAGAGACAATTAAACCAAACTTCCCTCCCCCATTGTCCTCACCAAAGAGGCCCTCAGTGAATGTTTACATCACACCACAATGCCTCAGTGACTTGGGGCCATGGAGGCAACGTGCCAGGCCCTTCTAGGTGGGGTCAAGAATGGGACTATGTTGACTATGTCCTAGGGGGTCAGCCAGCCCAGGACTTGCCCAGGGGCACTGTGGAGGCAAATTTGGGTCTGCTCAGGCAAGAGTGGGAGGGATTGTTTAGGTAATCCCTACCCAGGGATTGTGATCCAGTTTTCCTGGGGCGGGGCTACACTCAGAAACCCCCACCACCCGTTTGTCTTCTCCATTACCAGTGCTTGTTTCCCTGGCCTCCAGGGGGCAGCAGGGGGCAAGTGTCCATACACATTTCTTCTCTAAGCCAAGGGGTTGGCCTCCATGCCCAACCCACAGGGTTTCTCTCCCAGGGTTGGCTGGAGGCAGGATTTGAACTTTGCAGGTCCCCTCTGCCCTTGAACTGGGACCTGAGGCCACCCAGGAGGAGAATCAAGGATGGGAGCCTTACCTTGAAGACAGCCTGCTCCCTAGGCTTGGAGGAGACAAAGACACAGAAGGGTGGCCCCAAGGGTCTTCAAATTGAGTTGGGGACAACATCCCAGCCACTGCCAGCTGCTGCAAACTGCTAAGGGCATAAGCCAGAGCTACTGGGGCTTGGACCCAAAGGGCTAGACAAACTGGCATGTCCTGGCAGGGTCAAGGAAGGAGAGATGTAAGGGGTTCCTGATCAGAGTCCCTCCCCTCTGGAATGGAGTCTCCCAGGGTATAAGAAAGCAGTGGGAAGGGTGCACTGCCATGGCCCTAGAATTTGGGTGTGGGAGCCACAGGCAGAGCCACTAGTAAAGGGGTGGGTCTGGTCCACCTGGTGGTGACCAATTTAACAGAGGATCTTTTTCTGTGAAATGGTTTGATGCAGCACCTGTGGCTGCTTCTGATGCCACCATGGGGGCTGCGCTCAGGCTTGTGTGGGATGAGGTGTGCAGTGACGGCCCTAGGCATCCTGTCTGAATCAATAACAACCCCCCAGGACTGCCTCCTTCCAGGCTAGGGCTTTAAAGCAGCTTGTCCCATGGAACAGAAAGGGTCACTGAGCACTGAAAACAAACTCTCCAGGTGAGTCCTGTGGCCTTACTACCACACAGATGCTTGTGTGGGTGCCTGAAAAGGCACACACAGCCATATGCTCCTGGGGAACCCCACACACTTGGAAACACACAGGGACTGCCTGACCTGTGTCCCAGCAGTAGCCCTACTTGCCATCCTAGGGAGGATGAGAAGTGAAAGGGGAAAGAGGCAAAGGGAGGTTTGTGGGTGAGACATCAAGGAACCCAAATGCTTCAACCCCCAAACAACAGGTCCTGGGGCCTTGCTATGGAATAATTTATTAATAGTCTTCACAAAATAAATAAAATGGAAATCCAGAGAAAGAAAAACATACAACCAACAAAGGGAGCCTTCTCCTCCAGGAAAGAAACAAATTCTGAACCTGCCATAACCTCAGCTAAGGAGACAAAATTTGCAAATCCAGATAAACACCTGGGTGGCTCTGGGCTCTGCTCCTAGGGCCCCACCCAGCCTCCACCTCCCACTGTAGCCTCAGCCTCTGGAGGAGCAGGTTCCCCTCCATACAGACTCTAGAGGGAGGCTATTGACTCCAGTGGGACCTCCAGGGTTTCCCAGGGGAGGCTGACTTCTAAGTTGGCTGAAGGACAGTTTCTGGGGCCCACCAGGACCTTGGGGCTAACAAAATACCAGGAGCAACATCAGGGACTGAAGGTTTTCCAACGTCTGCAGAGGGATTGTTACTAGCTTTGTGGCAGGAAATAAGGCATTTCTAGGGGCCAGGGTTTGAACATCCATGGGAGGGGTAGGAACTGCACACATGGTCCCCCAGCTTCCCCATTTGGAAGCATCTACAAATCCCTCCAGGACTGCTCCCCTCGAGGGAGAGTCCCAGCCCCCTTTGATGTGTAGGGCATGGGAGCTTTCCCTGTAGGCTTTGCCTTCCGGTAGTTGAGGCGCTTGAATGCTTCCAGGTCCCGGTGGGCATTCATGATCAGCCGGCTGCACAAAAATGCTGGCATTGACTATGAACCAGAGCAGCAGGACGCACCCCACACTCCTGCTCACACATTCTCACACAGACTCACACACTCATGCACAATCCCAGGTCACATATACACACAGGCTCACACACTCTCACAGGCACATTCACACGTGCACAATCAGAACCAACCTATTACAGCCGTAGCTGGTTTGGCTCCGTAGTTAGAGCATCGGCTCATGGACTAAAGGGTACCAGGTTCAGTTCTGGCTAAGGGCACATACCTCAGTTGCAGGCTCAATCCCCAGCCCCAGTCAGGACTCTTTCAGGAGGCAACCAACTAATGTGTCTCTCACATCAATGTTTCTCTCTCTCTTTCCCCTTCTACTCTCTCTGGAAAGCAATGGAAAAAATATCCTCAGGTGAGGATTGAAAAAACAAAATAATCAACCTGTTACAGAGTAGACTATTGACTGTCCCCGCCCCTCTCCAGAACCTAACAATTCGGTAAAGGATGGGTCTATGACATAATAGGTGAGGGCTCAGGAGGAGTGACACTTTCTGGGGGCCCTTTGCTGGGTGGCCTCTGGGTAGCTTGGGCTGCTGAGGGGGGTCTCCTTGCTGCCCCACTGGTTTCCCCCAACCCAATCCTTCCTAGGCCCCATCCCACTGCCTGTCCATCCCCTCTTACTTACTTCAGGTTGGAAAGCTCAATAATGAGGCCACGCACAGTATCTGTTGCATCCTCCATCCTGGTGGCTTCACAGGGCTTGATCCCCTTGTGGGTACTGGAGGGAAAGGAAGACAAGAGGCCTGACCTCAACAGACAACTCCACCAAATAACATTCTGGGGAGCTTTCGCTGGGCCTTCAGCTGTCTGCTTTTTCAGATATTAAGCTACCATGGGGCAGACCTCTGATGGCCTACCCAGCTGGATCGACTGCCAAAAGCACACCCAGAATCCAGTCCCTTCTCCCCACCCATGCTCCCCAGACCCCCAGCTCCTGTCCCTATAGCTTGTCTCCCATGCAGCATGGGGTGGAGGGCTGTGAAAATGGAAACTGGCTCACTGTACCATCTGCTGGCACCTCTAGGCCCCATCTCCTCCCTCCTGTCCCCCTGCTCCCAGCTCCAGACACACTGAATTCCTGGCCTTTCCCTGAGCACCTCTTAAGGTTCTGGAATGTTCTCTCCCAAATGTCTCCTCCTTGGGGCAGTGGGGAGGGGGCGGGGAATCTGGACTTTCCTGATCACTGAGTTAAAATGTTAACCCCTTCCCCACTGACTTTTTCTCCCAACACTCTGCCATCTGATTATCTAATTTGCTTGTCTCTCACTCACTCTGCCTGCCTCGCCCAACATACACTAGATTGTAGCTGCATGTTTTGTCCTGTCCCACACTGCTTGCCCAGTGTCCAGAGCAGTTCCTGTAAGAGCTAGCACTGGATGGCGTTAACCTCTATGGGAGGGGTGGATGTGCCACAGCACCCACTGTATCTAACGTGTGGCCTGCGGATGCTGGCAGAGGGTCATCCTCCTGGCCTCTAGTCAACAGCTCTCCCCAAACCCTACCACACCCTGGGCTTGGCAACACCTCCTGGGTTGTCACTATGGAATCTCTGTTCTGCTCCACCTTCCATGGTCACCCAAGATGGCTGGCTGACCCAGGCCTTAGCTTCTTTTGTGTCTTACCCACCATGGGCCATCAACTCCAGGACCTGCCCTGTGGGTCTTCCAGATGTCCATGTGGGGTCGCATCGCCCAGTGAGGACATCAGAGATTCAGACATGATTTTCCCTCCTCTTTGCTCAAACAATGGTGGGGCCACTTTAACTAAACTGCCTCTGGTCCTTGTTCAGGGCGTGTGTGTGTGCACGCATACACACACAAGTGGAACAGGTACTAGTGACAGGGCTTGTGCAAGGGAAGAAGGCAAAAACTCTCCACCTTATACCTTGAGGAGGAGGATAGGGAAGAACAGAAAAACTCGCAGAGTGCTGTCCCTCCTCCACACTTGCTAGACAGAAACAGAACCTTGGCCATAAATAATTGATAAGACACCGCCTCTGCGGAGAGGCCTGCTCAAGTACAAGGTAACACAGACGATGGTCACCCAGTGCTTGCTCCTGGCAGGGCTGGGAGAAAGGACAGGAGAGAGATGACAGACTGTGAGAGGCCCTGGGGTAAGGGGAGAGGACACCCACAATCCCCACATGCACAATGCTTGGGTGTAGGGACAGTGTACCCAGTGGCCTGCCCTGGGGCACAGAGCCAAGTGGGAAATGAGGAGACAAGCCAGGTCAGAGACCCTGGAGGCCCCACCCTGTGCTAGTACTGGGACCGCCCAAGATCAGCTGGGCCAATGGTTCTTAGCTATCCCACTCCGAGGAGATTCAGGCGAAGTTTTGGGCCTTCTCCAGAAAAATGCACATGTTGAATTCAAACAACCAGCAGAACCAGGGGCACCACCCCAGGGTCCCGGGGAGAGACGCTTGTTTGGGTGCAGATGGCTGGTGACCAGTTCTCCACCTTCAGGGAGCCAGGGACACACACAGTTTGAAAGACAGGGCTCAGCTCCCTTACTGGACTGAGAAAATTGAGGCCCAGTGACGGACAGCCAGGGCCCCCTCACCCCCTCATCAGCAAAATGGGAGCTCACAGGGCTAGGGGGAGCTCCAGTGCCAGGGAAGCAGTGACACTCCCCTCCCAAGGGAGGACTCCCACCAAGATGAGGGTCCTGGGGTGTCCTTCCACCTGGCCTACCTTGGCTGAGCCTCAGTGAGGGGGCTTCCATCAATACCTACGCTGGTGCCAGGCCAGCAAAGGCCCACCCTGCTCCCCGCAGGAAACAACTGGAAAGAGAGAGCACACGTGTGAATAGTTAGCTGTGTAAGCCCTGCACAGGGAAGGGGAAGACATACAGGAAACATCTCACTTCCCCTTGGCCACACCATGAACACTGAGGCTGGAGCTCCTACAGAAGAAAAGTGATAGTTATACCTGGGGGCCACCAGCCTGGGCTGCTCTTGCCATCCCCCCCTCAGAAAGAGAGCCGACAGGGTAACCACTGGGTCTGACTCTGCTGTCCTCTCCTGGGCCCGCACCTTCCAACAAGCTGCTCTATGCCTGGAGGTGGATCCATCTACACATTCTCTATACATCTTGCAATATCTAGAAGGGTACAGAGAAGACCCCAAGGGGTGGTAACTATAACAAGGTGAGCAATGATGTCAAGGGAAGAGGATGGCCAGATAAGCCACATACTTTTTGTATGTCAGGAAAAGATTTTGCAAATATATTGCAAAGGAAAAACTCATAAGTAAAAGGGAGAAAGCCAAATAATCTTGATAAGCTCAAGTTTCTAAATGTCAACAGTGGTTCAATTTTTGTGGGAAAACGTCAAGCTCAATCATGGAGGTGACAGACATCCCATGGGAAGAGGAAAAAGGGTTAAAAGGTGGTGGTGAGGGGGCAGCCTGCCCAGGACCTCTTCTAAGGAGACCAAAGTCCTGGGATTGGAAAGGAGCCTGTTCTAGGGACATCCTCTCCCCTAATGGGGTGGGGGATGGGGTGAAGGGCTGAGCTACACTAGCAAACAGGTACCCGAACCACACGAAAAACTGCCTGTAGCCCAACAGTTCTCACCTAGGGATGACTCCATCCCCAGGAGACACTTCACAATGTCTGGGGACATTTTTGGTTGTCACAACTAGGGGAGAAGATGCTACTGGCATCTGGTGGGCGGGGGCCAGAGATGTTGCTCAACGCACTACAGTGCACAGGACAGTCCCTACCAGAGAACAATCTGGCCCTGGACACCAGCAATGCCAGCTGGGGTCTCTGCTGCAGACAATACCATGAGTGTCTCCCAGCATCTGGCTATTTCATGTAGGCAACTCTGACTTAAAAGACAATCAGTGTCACATATTCACCAAACTCACTGCACTGTTCCTGGCCATGAGGAATATTCTCCCTCCCACCAGAGCTGTATAAATGTTTGTACAAAAGTGGTCCTGAACGTGCCAGGGTCAGAGTTGTAGGCCCCTGAAAGGCCCCTAGGAACCAGCTTTTAAAATGATACTTCTTAAGTATTATAGGGAGGCTCCACCAGCTCTGGGGTATCATGTCCCAAGGGAGCTGTTTTGAGAAGAAAACACCAATTTTCCTGTGAGGGGACCTGGGTTTGAAACTGGTCAGTCACCACTATGTAACCTCTGAGTCTCCAAGTGGCTTCATCTAAAGTGGTGCTCATGGTTGTATGTGGTAAGGCTCAGGGCCGGATGGTGGGAGGCTGTGCTGCTGCTCTCCATCCATCTGTGCTCTGTTCCCAAGTGTCCCTGCCCACTTGGCCTTCCTGCCGAGGGCCATCAGAATCTTCCCATGGGAATCTGCTTGTGCCTGGGTCATCCCAACTTGTTTAGGAACACCCAAAATCAAAACAAAACTTGTCCAGGCATTGGCAGCCTTGTCAAGGCAGTACCTACTCCCCTGGGGGACCTGTCAGGTCTGACCACCTGGCTGGCTGCCTAGGTCCTCCGCACTGCTGATTCCCTGGTGCTTTCCAAGTGTAGTCACTGGCAGCCTGTCTGGAAGGGCTCACTCTTTTGCCTGCTGGATGCCACCAAATGTCCCAATTGTTTCCTCAACCTTCTCCCTTAGCCACTGCCCAAGAGGCCAGAGATTGGGAGTAACTTAGCCAACATTTCTTTCTGAGTGAGTTTGCATTTCTCAAGAAACAAGGCTCAAATTCTAAAATTTCAGCTGTTCCCAGCACCTGAACGCCTACCTATCCAGATCATGTTCCAACTCTGCACTGTGACCTACTTTCCATGATCTTGCTCATCTGGCGATCATGAAACAGGGGCATGAGGAGCCAGGGCCCGCAGGGAGAAGGGAGTCCAGGTAGGTGAACATTGTGGAAGGCCAAAAACAACCCCTGGGAAGGCAGTGCAGTGGAGGCCTGCATTTGCTCAACTCAGCCACGCTCCCCTCACACTCATAACAGCTGGCTTTCTTCAGCTGGGCACCAGATGAGGTCATTTGCTTGTTTTGGAGCTGTGTCACATGAAGATTCTTTAAGTTCCGAAATGATAGGGTACAAAAATGCTCACTTTGGGAAAGGCAGGAGGGAACAGTGCTACGGAAAACCTCAGGGGGGCAGGCACCACGCCTGATGTTTTCATGCCTGGCATAAGCAGGCTTTTGACAAGCATGTATTGAATAAATTTTTGAAAAACATCTTAACAAGGACAGCTGAAAAAACAGGTCAACATTTGTAAAGGGAGTTGGGAGCCACATTCTCGGATGGGGTGGCTGAGGAGCAGCTGTAGAATCAGGAAAATCTGGACACAGACCCAGCCTCCTCCACTCCTAGCTGTGTCACCACTGGCAGGTGCCCAACTTCCTTCAGCCTCTCTTCCTCACCCAGTGTGTGGAAAGAGAACTGAGAACCACCTACCTCCACTGCAAAGCACTTAGCCCAGGCTCAGGTATGGGACATGGAGCCTCCCCTGGGAGCGGGGCTAAAGCAAGGCTGCCACCTGCCTTGATGGGTGAACGCCATGACTGGCAGAGGCTCACTGGGCAGCTTTCCCACTTCCTGTCATGCAGGCAGCTCCCTGAAGGAAGCAAAGTCCCTACAAATTCCAGCAGAAAAAATTCCATACATATGTTTGGGACAGGGTCCTCATGGAAAAGCAAGTCTTCCCTGTCTGAAAAATCACACAGACCCCAAACCCACTGAAGCTGTAACTCAGACTCCCTAGACTCATCTGCCATATAAACAGACCACCACACATCCCATCTTCCCCCACCAATGGGCGGTTTGGATGAGGGCCTGTGGACACTGGTGCCTGCCCTGGGATGGTCTAGCTGTAACTTAATGCTCTTACCTGCTCAGGTGGGGCTTCAAAGTTGGGGGCTTCCAGGGCATCCTGTATCTGGCTGTCTGGCAGGAAGTAGAGTTCCATGGCTGGGGACCCCCCCAACATGGCCTGGTCTGTAGGGTCAGGAGGATGTTTGGGCTGGCCTGAAGGGCCTAGGGGGATGTCTGGGCTGCCCTGCTGGGCTCTGGCATCCTGAGGAGGACCAGCCACTGCTTCTCTGTGCAGTGGCGGAACAGAGGCTCCAAGGGACAGATCAAGCTCCCTGAAGTCTTGTTCAGCTGCCTTTTCACCCAAGGGCTGTGACAACAGAGGCAGCACACATACACCTCCCAGCCCTTCTTGTTCCAGGCCTGGTACCTGTGTCTGATCAACAACTGGGCCCATTTCTGAGGCTACAGGACTGGAGTCTCCAGCATCTATTGTGGGCTCTTGAATCCCATGAGCCAGAACCAGGGACACTGCAGGGCTCCTGGGGACATCACCAGGGGGCATGGCTTCCCACCCTGCCTCCCCTCTGCCTCCTGTGGTCTCCCCAGCGAGAGGCATGCCCCTGAGCAGGGCCCTGTTAAGGACTCCATCAGGGACCTTCCTGCTGGGAGAGGCAGGTGCCCCGGTGTTAGCCTTCCCATCTGGTCCAGCCACCTCCAGAGCCCTCTGTTCTAGCTTGGTGAGGTCTGTGATCATATCTGTGATGACAATGGTCCTAAAGGAGGAGTGTCTTGCGCTGCTACAGCTCCCTTCTGCTTCCCTGCCAACCCTGCTGAGTGTCTGCATGGGGTCAGGTGGGGCCTGGACTGCAGATCCAGGCTCTGAGCCCTGAGTGGCCAGGCCCAGGATGCTGTCTCCTTTCTCCTGGTCAGCCCCTGCTACCCCTTGGGCGCCTTCCTCCTGTGGGGTTCCTTGGTCTGGCTCCTTCTCTTCAGCACCACTGCTTGGCAGATGCCCTTTCTGGCCACCTGGAATCCCACCCCTCCCTGTGCTTCCAGTGTCTGGCAAGTTGGTCCCTTGCTCCAACAGATAGTTCTGGCTGGTGCTCTCTGAGGCCAAGGGCACCATCCTCCATTCTGGAGAAACACCACTGGAGACCTCAGGCTGAGAATCCCCCATGCTGGACATAGGTGTTACAGGGTTTTGGACGCTGTGCTCAGAGCAGGTGCCATCTGCCTGGGTCTGGTCTCCTGGCTCCCTGGCCTCCCAGACAGTGAGCTCTGGGGACTCCTCCCATGACTGGCTTCCTGCCTGCTGGGCACTGGTTTCTGGTGGTGTCTCCTGTATAGAGAGAAAGAAAGCCTCAGGCCTTCAATAATCAACCACCCTGAAGATTTTTCTAGTTGTTACTGCCCCTGTACAAAGTCTCAGATGCTGTGTGGATGACTGAAGGGATCAATACAGTAGTCCTCCCTTATCTGTAGGGGATACGTTCCAAGACCCCCAGTGGATGCCTGAAACGGCAGATAGTACCAAACCCTATATATACTATGTTTTTTCCTAGCCATATATACCTATGATAAAGTTTAATTTTTAAATTAGGCACAGTAAGAGATTAACAATAATTAATAATAAAATAGGTCAATTATAACAGTATACTGTAATAAAAGTTGTGTGAATGGCTTTGGGGCTATTACTGAGTGAAATAAGGGTTACTTGAATACAAGTAATACTGTGATAACACAGCAGTCAATCTGATAATCAAGAAGGCTTTTAAGTGACTAATAGGAGGGGAGCATATGTAGGTTGGAGTCACTGGACAAAGGGACGATTCACGTCCCAGGCAGGACAGCATGTGATTTCATCACACTACTCAGAGCAGCATGCAATTTAAAACTTATGAATTGTTTATTTCTGGAATTTTCTATTTAATATTTTTGGACAGTGGTTGACTACAGGTAACTAAAACCACAGACAGTGAAAGTATGGGTAAGAGGGGACTACTGTCTCTTGTGCTCCTTATCCAGTTCAGGGCAGAGCTTTGTGCCAGGGGCTGAAGGGGTAACCAGAAGCACAGGAATCCTTCCTTCCAACAGCCCCTTCTCCCCACCAGCACCAGGCATGTGGAGATCAAGGATATAAAAATCAAGGGCACCTGTGGACCACACCAACGTCAAATGCCTGGACTGGAGACGAACCATATTTATTTAAGATGTTACCACTGTGCCATCAGCTCTCCCTTCAAACTGAACTGCAAATAAATTCAATACCTAGGGATTGAGGTATGCATCTAGGGTGCTTATAGACGGCAGCTGCTCCCCTACTTTTTTTGTACACTTAGCGCTGGGGAGAGACACCTTCTCAATTATCTCCCTGCACCTTAAGGCCAACCTTTCTGAGAGGGTCTGCATTACAATGCCAGACCTGAAGGTCACAGCATGTCAATAGGTCTTCAATGAAGACACTGGCAACCAGACTGCTGAGTTACACGCAGCCTTTTCAGCATTGACGGCAAAGGTATCACTCCTTATTTTTTTCTTTTTATTAATCCTCACTCAAATACATTTTTTCCACTGCCCTTTAGAGAAACTGGAAGGGAGGGAGGGGGAGAGCAGAGAGAGAGAGAGATAGACATCGATGTGAGAGAGGCACATCAATTGGTTGCCTCCCACACATGCCCTGACCAGGTGGGCCAGGGATCAAACCTGCAACCCCAGTACATGCCCTTGACCAGGGATTCGAAACCACGACCCTTCAGTGTATGGGCGGACACTCTAACCACTGAGCCACACCGGCCAGGGCATCCCTCCTTTTTCACAATTAAACTTTTGTAAGATCACTGTAAGTTCTTGTGTAATTGTGAGAAATAATGTGAAAAGATCCCTTGTGCTCCTTACCCAGTTTGCCCCAGTGGTAACATCTTACATTAACAAAAGTACAGTGTCACAACCAGGATGTTGAAATTGATAAAGTAACCAACCTTATTCAGCTCTCCCATTTGTATATGTGTATTAAGTTCTACACTCTTCTCTCACTGGTGGAGGCTGTGTACCCACCATGACAGTTAAGATACTGAAAAGTGCAAAACAAAGATTCCCAGTGCTGCTATTTGCAGCCAAAATCACCTCTCTCCCATGTTGCCCACCCCATCTCCAACCCCTGGCAACCACTAGTCCACCCAACATGTCCATGTCCATGATTCTGTCATTTCAATAATGTTCTGTAAATAGAATCTCTATAACCTTTTTGGGATTGGCTTTTCCTGCTCCACCTAACACTCGAGATCTATTCATGTGGTTGCCTATGTCACTATTTTGCTCCTTTTTTATTGCTAAGTTGTGTGCATGGTATAGATAGACTATGGTTTGTTTAACCATTCACCAGTTGAAAGATTATCAAGGGTGTTCCTGACTAGGGGTGATTACAAACACAGCTGCTGGGCATTCCCACCATGCACTTTTTTTTTTTTTTAAATACGGCTTTATTGATTTCAGAGAGAGGGAGAGGAAGAGAGAGATGGAAACATCAATGATGAGAAAGTCATTGGTTGGCTGCCTCCTGCAAGCCCTCGACTGGGGATTTAGCCTGCAACCTGGGCATGTGCCCTGACCTGGAATCGAACCTTGATCTCCTGGATTATGGGTTGATGCTCAACTGCTCAGCCATGCCAGCTGGGCCCACCACTCACCTCTTTTAGAGGCATGTATTACCAGACATGGTCAGCCTTGGAGCTCACAGTGGCAAGGACAAGAAAGTACACTGTAGGACCCCCCACAGCCCCAACTTGCACAAAGCTTCTGAGAAGCAAAGGGGTTCAGGGACAGAACATGAGTTGCCTTTCTGAGTTTTCTTTTTTTTTTAATCCTCACCCAAGGAAGTTTTTATTGATTTCTAGAGAGAGAGAAGGGGGGGAGAGGGAGAGAGAGAGAAACATTGATTGGTTGCCTCCCACATGTGCCCTGACTGGGGATCAAACCCACAAACTAGGTATGTGCCCTGACCGAGACGACACTCCAACCAACTGAGCAACCCGGTGAGGGCTGTCTCTCTAAATTTTCCAATTCTCATGCAATGTGGGCAAGAGGGCTCTGGCCTCCAGCACTTTGGTATAGGCACAGCTGTCCTGAGTGCCTCTCACAGGCCTGCAAGCTGCCTGCATAGTATCTGCAGTTCAGAGACATCTGTAGTGCAATATGATGAAAATGGGGTGTGGAGATGTGCAGATCTAGCCATTGCCAAAGAAAACCAAGGTTAAACTCAGCTGCCAGGGCTGGGCCAAAAATGCCCACCTATGGGGCTCAGCCTGCTGATTTTAGGGCCTTACCGAGCTAAAGGCCCCACTCCCAAGGTCCTCTTCCCTCATAGCTGCTAGTCTTGTCACTGCCTTCCTGGGTTTTGCAAACTGGGGAACAAACCTCCTGACTGAGTTCTGTGAACCAGACACAACAAGAACAAAGCAGCAATAAATACAAGCGAAGAATGAGGTCCAAGAAAGAAACCAAACAAATCAAAACCTGTTTCTTTTGCATTGTCTCAAACATGGCCTTTGCCCTCTATCCCCAGGGCAAACCAGCCCCTGTTGGCCATGAGGTTGAAGAGGCAGGAACTCCAGCCTAAGGGAGGCAGCTTCTTTTTGCACACATGGAAAGCTACAAAACAGGCTCACCTGGAAAGGAGGAAAGGGAATTGGCTCCTTTTCTGGTTGCAAGAGGAGCCTGGAGGGAGCTTCTGCTTCCTTATCCAGAGAGCTGGGTAGAGAAAGACAAAACAAGAGGTTCTGAAGTCATCCAAGGCTTTCAATGCACCTAGTGGGACAGAGAATGAAGTCCAAAGGCAAAGTAGTGCTCAGAATCTCCTAGAAGGGAGGCCCTGAAGCACCTGCTGAGAGAGGGTGGGATGGAGGAGGTGAGCAGTATGCTGGGGAACATTTTACTCCAAGAAGAGTGCTGAGTCCCACATCTAGAATCCAAACTTCCTGCTGTGGGTGCACTTGACCCTTATAATCCCAGTAATTGGTTCCTCAAATAAGACCAGGAATTCTCATTTGCACTGACACTCCCGCCCCCAGCTCTGCAAATTCCAAGGGAATTTGTATATATGAGAAACAGTGTCAAAAGAACCAGGTGTACTCATAATTGCCAAAATGTGGAAGCCAACAAGATGGTCTTCAGTGGGTAAAAGAATAAATAAACTGTGATACATCCAGACAATGGAATATTATTCAGCACTAAAAAGAAATGAGCCCTGGCCACATGGGTCAGTTGGTTGGAGCCTTGTCCCATGCAGCAAAAGGTTTCAGGTTCGATTCCCAGTTGGGGCACAAACCTGAACTGCAGGTTTGATCCCTAGTTGGGGAGCGTACAGGACACAACCAATCGATGTTTCTCTCTCTAAAATCAATAAACATATCCTTGGGTGAGGGTAAATAAATAAATGAGCTATCAAGTCATGAAAAGACACAGAGGAAACTAAGTGCATATTACTAAGTAAAAGAAGTCAATCTGAAAGGCCATGTACTGTATGATTCCAAATACACAACATTCTGGAAAAGGCAAACTATGGAGATGGTAAAAAGACTAGTGGTTGCCAGGGTCAGGGGAAGAGATGAACAGGCAGAGCACAGGAGACTTTTAGGGTAGTGAAAATACTCTGTATGATACTATAGTGATGGATACATGTCATTATACATTTGTCCAAACCCATAGGCTATACAACACCAAGAGTGAACTCTAAGGTAAACTATGTAGGTTCATCTTTGATTAAAAAAATAAAAAGTGCCATTCTGGGGAGTGATGGTGATAATGGGGGAGGCTATGCCTGTGTAAGGGCAAGGGATATGTGAGGGATTTCTCTCTTCCTCTCAAATTTATTGTAAACCTAAAACTGTTCTAAAAATAAAATATATTTTTTTATATCCTTGCCCAAGGATATGTGTTATTGGTCTGAGAGAGAAGAAAGGGGAGAGAGAGAAAGAGAGAGAAACATCGATCGGTTGTCTCCCATACACGCCGTGAACCAGGAGTCTAGATACTGATAGCAAGAGCCTGTTAGAAAACTTCAATTGGGATGGGTTGTTTGGGCGGCTTCTGGAGTGCTGGCAAGATTTCATTTCTCAACATAAATGTGTTAAGCTTGTTTGCTTTATGTTTTCTTCCGTTATATTTCTGGGCACACGGTATTTCTTAGTAAAACATTTAAGAAACAAAAAAAGAAAAAAAATGGTGGGAACCTGCTTCTGGGCTTCTGACTATTCTTATGGACAGCAGATGGCTCAACCTCATCAGCCCTGCCCTGTTGACCTCTCAGGAATAAGGAGCACTGTGACATTGCTGTTCCTGGGAAAAATGGCTTAGATGTGACATGTGGACCCTCTCTTCATATCACACACAGAGCAGGGCTGCCTTTAATCCTAAAACTGCAATGACCTGAGATCAGACACATATACACATGCATACTAGAAAACAATTCTGTCAGATCACATGCCTTAATATTTTACTCAGAAAATTTGGTAGTCCAATCCATGACACATTCGCTGAAGACTTCAGGTAGTAAGAACCTTCCTTCTAATTCATGCCAACCCTTTTTACTTTGCTATAGTTAGTTACACGTGGTTTAACACAGTGGACAGACTAAACTCTTCTCTAGATCTTTTTTTCCCACCCCCACCCCCTTGCTGAAAAATAAAATAAGAGAACTGGGAAACCATTGTAGTTAGGAGCACAGGGGCAAATACAGCCAGAACCCCAGCCTGCCTTGCAC
Organism: Miniopterus schreibersii; assembly: GCF_964146895.1. Lineage (NCBI taxonomy): Eukaryota > Metazoa > Chordata > Mammalia > Chiroptera > Miniopteridae > Miniopterus > Miniopterus schreibersii. Next base: position 71,090,261 of record NC_138105.1, on the reverse strand, counting down.
CAGCTCAGTAGCCTTGGCAAGTCATTTGATCTCTTGAAGCCTAGAGTCCTTATCTGTTAAATGGGGATAAAGGCCTATTTCAAAGTGCTATGAGGATTAAATGAACTGTATGTGTTGTTTTTATTCTTTTAAAAAAATGTTTTTATTGACTTGTGAGAGAGGAAGGGAGAGGGGGAGAGAGATAGAAACATCGATTGGCTGCCTCCTGCACCATCGATCAAGCCACAACTTGGGCATGTGCCCTGACTGGGAGTCAAACTGGTGACCTCCTGGTGCATGGGATGATGCTCAACCAACTGAGCCACACTGGCCAGGGCCTTTGATACCTTTTTTATCACAAAGGAATGTGGGGTAAATATAGATTTGACCAGCAGAAAGGACAAGCTACATTCTATAACTAAGTGACCTTGAAAAATTCAAGGTTTTTCTTGCCAGTGGTTATAACATTGACCTTTCTTGATAGAGAGGAGAGTCCCATGGAGGAAAGCACAATCAAAGGGCTCTGAGTCCCCAGGGGGAGGCATGACATTGGATAGGTCATGTTGATCCCCTTCCTTTTGCATCCTGTTCATTGGGTTGCTGCGCTGTGCCCACTGTCAATAGGGAGGTACTGAAAATGTTCTGAGCCACCTACCTGGAGGACACCTGTCCTGGCTCCTCCCCACTCTGCTCTGCAGAGGAAGCAGGTCCTGATCTGCCTTTTGACTCTTCAGGGTGACACAAGGGGCCCAAGCTGAAACTCTGGGGGGCCCCATTAGAGTCTTTGAGTCTTGGGTTCTTTGGGGGTTTCGATGGATGAATTCCTTCTGGTTTAGAGACAAAGGAAGACAAAAGGGTAGGAGATGCCAAGAGCATGCACTTCCATGGCTGGCAACCAAACCTGGCAGGGCCACTGCTGCAATGTGAGCAGGTTTGTTCCAAGGTCAGGAAACCCCTGACCTTTCCTGGAAAGCAAGAGATGGGATAGAACCTTATCCAGGTGGGACCTAGGAGTTTATGTGGCTACAGGATTCAAAAGCTTTGTACCTATGGACTGGTTGTGACTGAGGCTGAATCCTGAGGTGGTCTGGCTGGGCTCCAAACCACAGAAGACAACCTGACCCAGCTCACTGTTTTTCTGGGGAAGTGGTAAGAAGTGTGTATTAGCTCCTTCGGGTCTCAGTTCAAACATCTCTGCAGAGGGACCATACCCTGACTTTGCTATAGAGTCTTCCCATGCTGTTTTGTTGACTTCAAAGCATTTCTGCAAGTATCAATGTACTGGGTCACTTCTGTCTTGCCCACTGCAAATTGCTCCATGCAAGGAGGGGCCTTGCGTATCTCACTCTCTGCTGAGTCTCAAGTGCCTAGAAGACCATCTAGTTCACTATCACTGATCAATAAATAACTGGTAGATGACTGAATAAACATGTAGAAAATCAGATCACTTCCCAGGAAATGCAAATACAACTAAATTGTGTACCACTCTAGTTTTCTGTGATGCCTGAAGAATATCCACCCTGGGAAAACTTGGACCCAATGTCATTAAGTGCTAAGGAACTGATGTCTCAGCTGCCACTTAATTCCTTGTATCTCCGCAGTACCTTCCCCATCACTGAGAGTAATTTAGAGCCTAAAGGTGTTTATTATCATATACTTGTTGGATGAAGGAAATTCACTTACACAAAAATTGTCATTAGTGGCTGGCTTGTGAAGCCTCTCCAATTTATTCAATGAACAAATAAGGGTGATTCTAGTGAGCTCCATGCCAGACACTGTCTTAAGAACTTGGGTGTATTATAAAACTTCAAGACAGGGTCCTGTTGTTATGCCCATTTTACAGATGAGAAAGCCCAGGCACCTGGAGGCCAAGGAATCTAGAATGGGGTCCAGGCATCCAACCCCAAAGTCTACACACTCTGAGTGCCTACTATGCATTACTGAGTGCCTACTATGTACTGTGCTTCTAACCAGGCAGTGAGGACAAAATGACAAACCAGATGCAGGCCTAATTTTCCTGGACTTCAGTCATGTAGATCCTTTCCAACCTCGGCTCTTTACACCCATTGAATAAACCCCCCTTCCTCTCAATGCCAATTGCTAAGGTATGCCTCAGCATTCACTCAACTGTTTGCACTCCACTAGACCACAGCAACTTTCCTGTAATTTCTTCTAATTCTGTGAGTTATGGTTCATGTGTGCCCATTCAGAACTATAACCAACTGCTGTGTATTTGATTAGCTCTCTCCATGAGAAGCATTTTTCTTTTTTCCTTGACTTGACCTTGAGGGTGTGGAGGGGAGGAACTAAGTCTGCTGTACCCTTTGATCTCATCCTTGCCCTGCCTCCCACTCCTCTTCTCAGGTGCCCACCTCAATGCTGCACCCAGAGCAAGGCTCCAATGAGTTTCTTACACAAACATATTCCTACTTTGTGGTCTGTCAGAAAACACAAAATACAGCAGCTTCATTTAAGATGTCCAAACATTAGCTTGCTTTGCTAATCCAATGGACATTTATACCAAGTAAGAAACAAAAATATCAACAGAAGTGAAGAGCCTCCCATTTCCTTCCTCTGACCTGTTCCCACAGGACTAATATAAGAAAAACTGAGGCAGAACCTTGTTTTCAACACCAAAGGCCAAAAAGACGTTGGAAGGGAAAGGGCTTCTTTCACCATCTACCAGAATTGTCTTCCTCTCTCCCTACCCCATCCAGGGCATACAGAAACAGCTGTCCTGGGCCAGCCTAGGGGTTTAATGAGCTGGGGAGTCCACAGCCAAGAGAGGCCCCAAATGACTTGCTGTGGGTGGGCTTGGCTGTCCCCAGCTTCCCCCTCTGAGGTCAGAGAAATTCTTGTGTCTCCAAGCAGCCTGTTGTTCATCTCTACATAAAATATTTCAATCTGTTGATAATTTATTTTCAGTTCCAGATTTTGAGGGGGGAAAAATGAGTCCTACTACTTAAGTTCATTAAGCACTAAGTAAAGAAGTAATTGCTAAACTTTTAAGAAGTTTGAGTTACCTTATCAGGGGTGGGAAATGTCTGGCCCTGGTCTGGCCCTGCCAAGGCAACCTTAGGTGGGACTCAAAATTCAATAAATCTAGGAGCTTTTTTCATAGCTAATTTTTAAGTTGATAATTTTGTACGGCCCATGAATGATGTTATGAATATCCAAATGGCTCTTGGCAGAAAAAAGGTTCCCCACCTCTATTAGATAACAGACAGGGAAATAGAACTACACTATGTCATACTGTATGCTTCTTTTCGAATGAGAAAATTCTATGTGTATATGGACAAGTGAAAATGGTCTCAATATACTGTGAAGTGAAAAATGAAGGTTGCATATCAATGTGTAATGATTCTATCTTCCAATAAAAACACTATATTTTTGTACATGAAGAAAAAGTTTGGAAGAAGTAGTGTACTCAGGTTCATTTCCTGTTGTTTTTTTAATCTTCACCCAAGGCTATATTTTTATTGATTTTTAGAGAGAGAGGAAGGGGAGGAGAGAGAAACATCAATCAGTTGCCTTTCATACCCGCCCAGAATGGGGACTGAACCCACAACCAAGGTATGTGCCCTGACCAGGAACTGAACCCTCAATCTTTTGGTGTTTGGGACGACACTCCAACCAACTGAGTCACCTGGCCAGGGCATTTTCTGTTTTGTTTTGTCTTTTATGCTGTACTATATGATTGACCTTGTACTGTGGTTTTGCTGGATGTTAACATTAGGGGAATAAAGTCTGGAAGGACAATCATAATAGCAGCATATATTTGTGTACTACCTAGGGTCTCTTCTTGGTGCTTTACAAATACTAATCCACATCTGAGCTCTAGGGCATGGTTCTCAACCTTGGCACTACTAACATTTGAGGCACTATTGACATTTGGGGTTGGATCATTCTGTGTTGTGGGGGCTGTCCTGCACATTCTATGATTTTGAGCAGCATCCTGGCCTAGACCCACTAAATGCCAGTCCCACCCCTCCCACACACACCAATTGTGAAAACCAAAAATGTCTCTAGATATTGTCAAATATCCTCTGGAGTGCAAATTCCTCCCCACACCAGGTTGAGAATCACTGTTCTAAAAAAAGGAGAGGTGCTCTTATTATCCCCTATTTGCAGAAGGGGGAAAGTGAGGCATAGAGTAAGTCATCTGCCATCACAGTGAGCAGCAGAGTTGGGAGGAATCCAGGTTTTTGTTTTGACAGTGAAGCACTTAGCCACACACCAGATGGCCTTTCAACACATCAAGCTCTATTCAGGAGTAGTCTCTGAGAGAGGCTTGCATGGAGGTTGCACCCCTGCCCCAAAGACTGGGGCCCTCCCCTCAGCTGTGGACTCCACCAGAGGCTGGAGGAAGCTCCACAAAGCTTTTACTTTCTACTGTATGCACCCCTCCATAATTTATACTTTTTTTACTAGCAGGTGTAAAATCATTTTTTAAGGGAGCTTGGTGTGGTCATTTTAGCATTTCTGCAACAAATAAGCCCAAATTCCTCCTAAGAGCAGAAAGAGCAAAAAAGAAATCAACTTGAATGCCCAAATACCTGAAGTCCGTCGAAACTTCTTCCTCTTACTCATTTTACCCCTCCCTTGAGAAATCTGAAAATGAACAAAATTCCATCATTACAAGCAGCATTGTCCCTGGGTACATAAGACCCAGTGACATTTGCTGAGGGCAGAAGCCACCCCATCCCCCACTTTGGCCCATGTGGCTGCCCTAAGGGGTCAGTTAGGCCCCAAGAAGACTCAGGTTGGGAGTCACAGCAACCTTGGGCCATGGCTGGGGAAGAACTCAAACCTCCTCCATACTGCAGAGGGCAGAGAGGGATCTTCTGCCAAGGATCTGAGAGCTCATGGGTGGGGGTGGGGATGGGTATGTCCTCAGTGGGAAATCTTGGGGACTCTGGCTTCTAGTCCCTAAATTGGGGCAGCCTGCGTGAAGCCCCTCCCTCCAGGCTGGGGGTCTCTGGGAACCTTCTAGAGACACCCGAAGGCTTTGGAGGGTACATGGGGAGTCCTTCAAAGTCACTTGGTGGCTTTAGTAGGCCCATCTGGGGCACTTCAAGGGCTGGAGGTGGGGCCTTTGGGGGGGCGCACCTGGGGTCTTAAAAGGGGCAGGAGTTGCCACAGGGAATTCCTTCCAGCCTTGGGGGCCCGGACAAGCCCAAACTGACCTGAGCCAGAGAAGTTGTTGAGGTCCCTCTGTCCTTATCAGGAACTGGGTAGGTCTGCTTGGAGCTGTTGCGGGATAACTAGGTTAAGTTATATGAGTGAAATATTTTGGAGAAAATAAAAGGTAAGTTCGCCCCCCTCTGAGGCGCGGCAGCCCTCTGAGAGGGGCTGGAGCTGAAGGGCCAGGAGGTCTGAGGCCCGAGGGTTGTGAACTGGCTTCTGGTAACTAAGCCCACACTAACCCTACCACGGCCACCGAAACGTGAGGAATGCCCAGAACCCGACAGCCTCGCGGGACGCAGTGAATCTTGCGGCTACTGCCACCCCTCACTTATGGGCACATTCTGCTTCTTTCCCGCGCACTGCGAGACCCAGTCGCGCGCATGCGCTACGCCTGCTTTGCTGCTCACACCCACTCACGCTCCGCCTGTTGCCCGTACCACCGAGGGCGCCACCACCGCCCCGCGTTGCGCATGCGCGGCCACGCACTGACTGCCGGGAGTTGTAGTTTCAATACCGCGGGCCCCCGCAAGTCCAGTGGCTGTGCTCCGGTGCCACGGAGCCCAAGGGAAGAGGAGAAAGTAGGGCGGCCACCCCGGGCACCAAGGACTCTGAGTCGGAGGTCGTGGGGCTCCGGCGAGGGGCGCAGGTCTCAGGAAGGGCGCGTGCGCGGCAATAGGCCCTGGGGGAGGAGGCAGGGCAAGGCCAGGGGAGGGGGCTGTGGTCGGGGCATCTTGCCTGAAAGATGCACAAGAGGAAGGAACCCCCGGGACCCCCGGGCCGAGGAGCCGCCGCCGCCCGCCAGGTGAGTCTGTACCCCGCAGCCCCGCCGAAAGAATCCTCCCTACCCCTCAGAGGGACCCGATCTCCACCCCCAGGTGAGCCCCGGTCCCCGCCCCCAAGTGAGGTTCGACCCCCAAAGTGCGGCCTACTGGACCTGGCTCCCCAGCTTCTGGCGCCGCGCCCTAGGCCCAGGGCCACCTGTTGCCGTAGCAGCTCCAGTAGGGGAGGGGAAGGCCTCGACCTGGGATAAGGACGGGTACTGCTCCCCAGGCCTGAGCAGCTTTGAACCCTCGCATCAGCCAGGCCAGGTCAGACTCTTTTTATCCCCATTGTAAAGATGAGGACATTGAGACCCAGAAAAGTGAAGACACCTGCCCGAGGTCATGTCATGGGAATTAAACGCTTGGCCAGAGCTAAGCCCAAATCCAGAGCTGCTGCCATTAGCCCACAGGACTGTGGCTGAGTCCCTTCCCCCCCTCTCCCATCTCCTCTGTCCCAGGCACCAGGAGAGTTTGATTTTTCTCAGCTTTGATGGAAGGAGTCCAGGCCATTGCTTAGTGCTCAGGTGTTAGAGTCTGGCCAACCTGAAGTTCCCTCCTGGCCTCTGCACATTAGATACTTGGCCTCACAGCTCTCAGCCTATTTCCTCATCTGTAAAATGGAGGCCCTAAGAGTCCCTATGTCATAGGACAGGTGTGAAAAATCATTGGGATAGTTTATGGAAAGTACTAGAACACAGCACTCAGTGTTACTATCATTGTTACTATTAGGAGGAGCCATACATAATTGCCAATAATGGGCAATTTTTGATTCACAGAAAGGGCAATTTTGTGTAGTTCAACCTAATATTATCATGTCATGATGGGTCATTAACCAGGATGGGATAGGATAGGAAGTTAGTTTGTTACAGAGCAAAGACCCCACTTTAAATGTCACATTACTGTCAGGGCTTCTATTTACTTTTGACACCTCCAACCTTCCTGCATGGCCCCTTCTGTGGAGGATGCTGGAAGGAAAAGTCCAGGTGTGTAGAGTGGCTGTGCTTTGGGCAGGGTGTGAGGCCTGCTTTCCCTACTGATCTCTGCTATCAGAGACCTGGGTGCGGATTCAGAGCAGGGAGCCGGACCTCTCTGTCTGCCCTTTGCCCCATGTTAATCTATGGCAGAGGGCCTAGCCCATCTTGGGACACCTGTTGCATTCTGGACCTGTTCCGGACTTCTGACACTCCCCAGGGAAATGGCTTATGCCAGGAGGTCTGGGTTTTCTTTCTCGCAAGGGGACTTTGGGTCCATCATAGCTGCCTTTGGTTAGGTGGGGTGCATCTCAAGGTCTGACTGGACTCTTGCTGTTCCTGCAGCTGGGCCTGCTGGTTGACCTCTCCCCAGATGGCCTGATGATCTCCGAGGATGGAGTTAACAATGAGGAACTGGAGGCCGAGTTCTTGGCTTTGGTTGGGGGCCAGCCTCAAACTTTGGAGAAGCTCAAAGGCAAAGGTGAGACTCTCAACCCATCCCTGGAACATTTCCTGAGCTCTACTGTGGGCCAGGCTCAGAGCTGGGTGCTAGGAAGATGGGGGAAAAGAGACAGAGAAGGGCCCTGCCGTCCTGAAACTCACAGTCTGGGTTAAAAGTTAAGCTGTCAACTCTTGACCCAGAGTGAGGGTTCAAATCCCAGCTCAGCCGCTTACTGGCTGTGACTTAATGAGTACCAGCACCTGTGTGGGCCTCAGTTTCCCCATCTATAAAATGGGAATAAACCACACTTACAGGAATTAATCATCTGTTGTTCTTAAAGCACTTCACGAAGGACCTGGTAACCCACTGTCTTGGGATCAGGGCTGGGATGGGGGAAGCACAGAGCATTAGGAGAGACCCGTGAGCTGGAAGGGGATTCTTGGAGGAGGCACACATGATGGGGAGGGCCACATGAAGAGTTGGAGAGCACTTCTGGGGGGGGTCACAGAACATGCAAAGGCCCTGGGAGAGATGGCAGTGGACAGAAGATTCCAAAGTGGTCAAGTAGGGCTGCAGCCCAGACAGCAAACGTCGCCTTTACACTTTTTAGCTAATACAGTTGATCCTCATTATCACAAATTCGGTATTAGTGAATTCACCTACTGGCTAAAATTTATTTATAACCCCAAATCAGTATATGCAGCTCTTTTGCAGTCATTCTTGGACATGCACAGAGCCACAAGAAGTTTGAGTCACCCAATTTGGCCAGTGTCCCACAGTGAGGAAAGTTCCAGAGCCAGAGTTTAAATTCGGGCTTCATAAGGAAGGGATAAGGCCAGTGAGGTCAGCTGGGAAGTAGGATCATGCCTGCCGATCCTAGGGCAGTAGGATGCCATGGATGTGCCAGGAGGGAGACATGCCGTCCCATTGCCTGCTACTCTATTCTCTGGGACTGTGGGTGACCAGGATGGGAGGCCAGGGACTCTTGAAGGATCCCAGTTCAGCTGGCACCTCCCCCTGCTGCCAGGTCCTCTGCCCATGGAGGCCATTGAGAAGATGGCCAGTTTGTGCATGAGAGACCCTGATGAGGATGAGGAGGAAGGGACAGATGAGGAGGATGTGGAGGCTGATGATGACCTGCTGGTGAGTGTCCAGGACGGGGCCGGGGACCTCCCCTCCCATTGTTGCCCCATCCATTGGTTCCCCATGCAGGCCCTTGGCCTTGTGTCCCTACAGGCAGAACTTAATGAGGTCCTTGGGGAAGAGCAGAAGACTTTGGAGTCCCACCCTCCTGTGGCCCAGGTATGCCTCTGACAACCCTGTTCCTATAGCCCAGGGTTCAAAGCCTTCCCTTGAACCTCTTAGCCATGTGACCACAGGCAGGTGATGGGACACCTCTGAGCTTCAGTTCTCTATACTAGGAAAGGGTATGATCATTTCTGCCCCTCCAAGGTGGGGGCAACTTGTCCAGGGGTGACACGCCTGATGTGCAGTAGGCCCTCAACCAAGGACACCTTCAGGGTGGGCCAAATTGGGTCACCACCCACCCACACCATGCCCCTGGCCCCTCCCACAGCCAAAAGCCACAGCCCCCAGCCCAGAGGTGGAGGCCACCTTGCAGGAGAGGCTGGCCCTCTACCAGACAGCGATTGAAAGTGCTAGGCAAGCCGGAGACAGCGCCAAAATGCGGCGCTACGACCGGGGACTTAAGGTGAGTGAACAGACAAGAGGGTACTGGGACCCCACCACTGCTCCTGCACTCAGCTCTGGGCTCTTCCAAAACCCACATTTACACCTTCTCCCAGACACTGGAAAACCTGCTGGCCTCCGTCCGGAAGGGCAATGCCATTGACGAAGAGGACATCCCACCACCAGTTGCTGTGGGGAAGGGCCCAACAGCTGCATCTAGTCACACTCCTGCACCCACTCTGCCAGCCTCTGTGAACCTGCCGGCCCCAGAACCCAGGGTCACGGTGGAGGGTCCTCCTTCCAGTGCCCCAGCCTTGTCACTGGGCTTGGCTAAGCCCCAGCTGCCCCCAGGTAGGCCAAGAGCAGGGATGTTGACATGGGATGTCAGAGTATAAGATATATTCAGTGGTTGAATATATACCCTATACTCTCTATGAGGGTATAGGCCCTGTACTGATTATTAGATATTGTAAACACTCCTTCCTTTCCAAAGTCTTCATGCCCCTGGAGTTCATTAATACCATTCTGTGTGTGTGTGGTGGTGGTAAAATATATATAACATAACATGCCATTTTAACTATATCTCAGTGTGCGCAATTGAGTAGCATTACACAACCATCACCTCTATTTCCGAAACTTCACCCCAAACAGAAACTGTCCCCATTAAACACTAACTCCCTATATCCATATCCCTCCCCCAGCTCCTAGTAACCTCTCTTCTACTTTCTGTCTCTGTGAATTTGCCTCTTCTAGATATTTTATGTAAGTAGAACCATACACTATTTGTCTTTTTCTGTCTGGCTTCTTTCACTTAGGATAACGTTGCAGCCTGTGTCAGAACTTTATTCCATTTTAGGGCTGAATAACATTCCCACATATAGAGTTTTAAGTGAATAATTCTCAAGCATTCAGCTTGTCTGTCTTTTTTACTAAAATTCACCTGGCTGGAGGAGGCACCTACCTAGAGCTTTTCCTTCCCAACCTCCCTATTTTGGGTCGCCCTCCTCCCACTACAGGAAAGGAGTACCCAACCCCCTCCTTTCTAGAATTTGAACTCTGGGCTCTGCTCTAGGGACAAACACTCCCAGATGGGAACCAATAAGATGACATAAAAGGCTGGCCTAGGATTAAGAACGTGGACACTGGTCTCTAAATCTTTCAGCAGCCAGGTTGGTCTCTAGGCCATTGTTTTTGGCAATGTTCAAAGAGGACTGTTGGAAATTGTCACCTGAAATTCTTTGCCGAAACCACCCCAAATTTTTCACGGTGGGGATTTTGGCATATGGTTTGGGAGGGGTTTGGAGAATCGTGTGATTTCGCAATAACAAGACTCCGTCTATTCCCATCTATTTGTTGGTGTGAAGCAGGTTTCTCTACACTTTAAAAAAGGAAAAATTAAAATAGGAGAAGAATGAATGGGAATCAGGAGCTAAATGTTAGGAGGTGGACTCAGCTTTTACTGTATCAGCAAGAGGTACCTTGCCAATAAAATTTTACTCTTGGTTTGTAAAAGATATTTATCAGAAAGCTTGACCTATTTACACTATGCTCAATTACATACCCCAGAAGAAAAAATTTTAACACTGAGAGGAACTTGCAATAATAATAAATCAAATCAATCAAATATCAAGGTGTTTAGTTTCAACCTGTAGATACCTTCTCAGGCAAGTGCCCCAAAACTTAAAGCTCTGGGTCCAGTTGTCAGTCTGCAAAAGTACAATGCAGGCTGTTTCCCAGGTGTTTCTAGGATTTGTGGTCACTGGGTGGTGTTTCTCATACCAACAACTGTACCTGTTGCTTTCAACTAAGAGATACTTCCTCTGAAAATGTATTGAGCGTATTATTTGAAACTAACTAAATTACTATTTAAAAAGCAGTTTTCCCAACTTTACTAACACACCACATAAATGTGTTTTGGTTACAAATGTATGATAGGGTGGTCAAAAAAGGCTTTCAAGTACCCACATAGATCATGTTAGGATTAAATTCTGGGGGGGACGTGGATAGACAGAAGAGAAGAAGTAGGAAATTCCCAACTGCTAAAAGTGAATCCTGGGAAATATTTTATAAGTAAATGTTGGTATGTACTCAAAAGAATTGAAAGCAGAGACATGAAGAGATATTTGCATAGCCATGTTCATAGCAGCGTGACCAAAAGGTAGAAGCAACCCAAGTGTCTATTGATGGATGAATGGATAAACAAAATAGTATATCTGTACAATGAAATATTATGCAGTTTTGAAAACGAAGGACATTCTTGCCCTGGCCTTTGGAACGTTGGTTGGAGCATCGTCCCATATACCAAAAGGTGGCAGGTTCGATTCTCGGTCAGGGTACATACCTAGGTTGCAGGTTCAATCCCTGGTTGGGGCGCATATGGGAGGCAATCAATCACTGTTTCTCTCTCACATTGATTTCTCTCTCTCCCCCTTCCTCTCTCTATAAAAATCAGTAAAAAACATATCCTTGGGTGAAGATTTAAAGTAATAATAAAACTAGCCAGTTTTGCTCAGTGGTTAGAGCATCTGCCTGCAGACTGAAGGATCCCAGGTTCGATTCTGGCCAAGTGCATGTACTGTGGTTCCAGGCTTGATCCTGGCCCTGGTCAAGGCTCGTGTAGGAGGCAACCAATCAATATGTCTCTCTCACATCGATGTTTCTCTCCCTCTCTCCCTCTCCCCTTTCCACTCTCTCTGAAAAGCAATGGGAAAAATATCCTCCGGTGAGGATTAAAAATAATAAATAATAATAAAATAAATAAATAAAAAGGAAGGACATTCTGACACATGCTACAATGTAGATGAACCTTTTGGATGTTATGCTAGATGAAATAAGCCAGTCAGTCACATAAGAACAAATATTGTCTGAGTCTACTTATGTGATGTTCCTAGAGGAGTCAAATTCATAGAGACAGACAGTAGAATGGTGGGTGAGGGGATTGGGGGAGGAGGAATGGGGTGTCAGTGTTTAATGGGGACAGAGTTTCAGTTTGGAAAGATGAAAGTGTTCTGTTCTGTGGATGGATGGTGGTGATGGTTACACAACAAATGGATGTACTTAATGCCACTGAACTGTATACTTGAAAATGGTTAAGATGGTGAATTTTGCCTTACTCATATTTTGTCATATTTTAAAAAAAATGTGAATATTGGTAAGTTCCAAATCACCATGGTAGTTAAAATACATTAGATTTAAGAGTGGTGTGATGGTTTTCTTTTCGAATGTCAATATTTGCAAGATACTGGGAATGACAACCTTGGCCACTTTTGAAACTTAAAAAATTTTTAGATGTCAACTTAAAAATGCTTAAGGGTACATAAAATTTTCCAAAATTTTGGGGGTGCAAAACAGCAATGGCTCTGGAGCCTGCTGGGCCTAAGTTGAGTCCCCACCATGCATTCTTCAGGCTGTGTGACCTTGGGGAGATAGCATCCCCTCTCTGAGCCTTAGTTCTCACATCTATAAAATGGGTCTAAGAACAGTCTTTCTTGTGAGAATATAAATGGTTTGTATGCTGTTCTCCCTGCCAGGTCCCTGCAGCACTGGCTCCCTGGCTCAGTTGCAGAGCCGCCAACGTGAATACAAGCTGGCTGCCCTTCATGCAAAGCAGCAGGGAGATTCCTCCGCCGCCACCAGACACTTCCGTGTGGCCAAGGTGTGTCCAGACTTATGACAGGGTTGGGTGGAAAGGACAGGATGCTTCCAACATTACATGGTGGCAAAGAACGTGGGCTCTGGAGTCAGACATACCTAAATTTGAATCCTGGCTTGATCACTCCCTAGGTGTCATTTGCATCACCTCTTAAAACCTTAGCTTACCTTTTCTGTGAAATGGTTCTAAATGTGAGAAGAGGTTTGAACAAGATGGGGAAAAGGAAGGGGCATAACTGGGAGCCCTCTGTCACATGGCAGGGCATGGAGGCTCCCCATAGGGTCCTGGCACCAGCTACAGCCTCTCCTGATCCCCTTCCTTCTCACAGAGCTTTGATGCTGTTTTGGAGGCCCTGAGCCGCGGGGAACCTGTGGACTTGTCCCGCTTGCCCCCTCCACTTGGTGAGGACACCATCTGCCCACCTTCCAGGACTATTGGAGGCCTCCACTGACTTCCTGATATTGCTGCCCCCTTTGGTCAGGCTTGGAGACCCACTCAGGCCATACCAGCCCGGAGGTGGGGGCAGCCACAAACAAGCCCCTCATTGCACTGGATTTCTCTGCCCCCAGATCAGCTTCCCCCAGATTCACCATCACCACCACTGCAGCCTCCAACTCCCACCACGGTGCTGTCCACACCAGGTAGGCTCCTGGGACTTTGGGCGGGCAGGCAGGCTAGAGCAAGACAGCCTCCCCTTCCGAGACTCTTAACTCTGCCCCTCACCCTCATCAGGCTCAGAGGTTCCCCCACCCCCAAGGACTCTCCTGGAGGCACTGGAGCAGCGGATGGAGCGATACCATGTGGCCGCCGCCCAGGCTAAGACCAAAGGGGACCAGCGGAAGGCTCGCATGCATGAGCGCATTGTCAAGGTGCTTGGGGGCCAAGTGGGTGGGTGAGCAGTACCTGGGGACCGTGCCCAGGGAGTCCTAACACCTGTGTTCCCCACAGCAATACCAAGATGCCATTCGAGCCCATAAAGCTGGGCGAGCTGTGGATGTTGCTGAGCTGCCCGTGCCCCCAGGTAGGCCCTACCCCCTCCCTCCAGCCTCTGAGCTTTTGCAGGTGCTATTCCTTCTGACTGTACAGGCTCAGGAAGTTGATTGCTACACATTCAGGGATTCTGCAAGCTTGTTAGGCATTTGTTAACTTAAAATCAGTACAGTGGGAGTGTTTACACCATGGAAATTGGCAAACACTAAAAATCAGGGGGTTTTATTCGAAGAGCCTGTTGGCCAGCCCACTGTTGTCTGATCTTTCCTTTTCTTCTTTGTTTGACTCACTCCTAATAATCGGCTCTTCAGCTTTGCAAATACCTACTCAGCCTCCCATTAACCCCCCCAAGTGGGTTGAGGGCCTCCTTTGGGTTCTCAGAGCTGCCTGTGCATCCCTGCTGAGAGCAGTGATCTCTCTGCACTTTGGTACTCTAGGAATCTCCCCAGGCCCAGGACCACCCCTTGTACCCAGCACAGCACTTCACAGTGCTTGCTTGTTGGAGTCTGGTCAAGGTCCAGGGTCAGGTGAGAAGAGCTAAGAGACAAGAGAGAGGTTGACATGGTTTGGTGTCTACACCAAACCATCAGCAGCTCCTTCCTGCATTTAAAGGATTCAGAGACCCAAGGTTCCTTTGGAGGGGGAGGAACCCACATTTCCACCATCATGGCACATGTTTCTCTCTCCTGACCGGGCCCTGACTGGCCCCCCAGGCTTTCTCCCTATCCAGGGCCTAGAGGCCTCCGAGTCCACCCAGCCAAGCCTGGTGGGGGTTTTAGAGACTGCTATGAAGCTGGCCAACCAGGACGAAGGCCCAGATGATGAAGAAGATGAGGAGCCTAAGAAGGTGTGAGGGGCCGGGGCCTTGGAGTGAGGCAAGGGAATGGCAGCAAAATAAATCCTGATGGTCCCAGCCTTGAGCCGTAAAGAACTGGCCTCATATTCTGGCCCTACCACTTCCTAATCATGTGGCCATTGGCAAGTCATTTGGTTCTCTGAGCCTCAGTCTCCTCATCTATAAAGTAGGCATAGTCGTAGTCCCTACCTCCCAAAACTGTTGCAAAGATTCAATGAGAACAGGACTGTATATTGTATTTAGTGCTGAGGAAACAAAAACTAAGCTGGTCATTGTTGTCATTGTCAGGCCCTGACCATTTGGGGAGTGGCCTCATTATAGGTGCTAGGAAAACTCTGACTTTCTCTCCATCCCTCAGCAGCCCAACAGCCCTGCGGCCCCCACAGCCCAGCCCAAGGCCCCACCCTCAAGGGCACCCCAGCCAGGATCAACCTTAGCAGCCAAAGCGGCCCCCAAAGGCACATCCACCAGAGGTAGGTGTCCCCTCCCTACCCTGACTGCCCGTCACCTGGCCATGGGCTGGGCAGCAGCTGCAGATTCCCCTATGCCCACAGCCCAGCAGCAGTTGGCCTTCCTGGAGGGCCGAAAAAAGCAGCTTTTGCAGGCTGCATTGCGAGCCAAGCAGAAGAATGACGTGGAGGGAGCCAAGATGCACTTGCGTCAGGCCAAGGGGCTGGAGCCCATGCTGGAGGCTTCACGCAATGGGCTGCCTGTGGATATCACCAAGGTGAAACCTCTCAGCCTGCTAGACTTTCCCAGGTGCTCGTCTGTCGGGCTCTGGTCACTTAGCAGCCATGTGACTTGGAATATATTAGTCAGGGTGCAGGTTAAGCTGCTGTAACAAATAGGCCCCTCCTAAGAGAGTGATTAAACAAGACAGATGTTTATGTTTCTTGCCTGTAACACTCAGGGTGCTCTGGGCTCTGAAAGATAAAGCCCTCCAGAGCCCAGGTTCTTTCCATTTTGTTTTTCTGCTGCAGCTGAGGAGGTTGTCCTTGTCCATATGGTCCAGGTGGGCTACTAATCTGTCTGTACCCAGTCTGTGGGAAGCCATGAGGGAGAAAAATTGCAGGCCAGTTTCCTCTAAAGGAAGTGACATGGAGTTGTCATCACTACTGCTCACCTCCCATTGTCCAGAACTATCACATGGTTGCACCTAGCTGCAAGGGAGGCTGGAATGTGTCTCTTGTGGGGCTGCCATGTGCCCAGTCAGAACTCCATTATTAGGGAAGAGGGTGTGAGTCAGATTTTGGGGAAATAAACAGCTTTTGCCACTTTGATCAGGACCATCCACTTCTCTCTAAGTATCACTTTTCTCTTTAGGAAAAAAAAAGCAGGAGCATGGGGCAAAGCAGTGGTCAGGGAAGGCCTCTCCAAGGAGGGGTTAGGGCGGGCCTGCTCATTGCTGACCAGCAAGCACCTCCACATGAGCCTTGTCCTTTCCAGGTGCCGCCCGCCCCTGTCAACAAGGATGACTTCACCCTGGTCCAGCGGCCTGGCCCTGGTCTGTCTCAGGAGTCCATCCGGCGCTATGGTGAACTCACCAAGCTCATAAGGCAGCAGCATGAGGTTAGGGAGCCTCTGGCCTGGGTCAGCAGACCTCCCCCAGGGTTATGACCCTTTAACCCTCTCTTCGCTGTCTTCTGCTTCACCAGATGTGTCTGAACCATTCTAACCAGTTCACCCACCTGGGCAACATTGCTGAAACCAGCAAGTAAGTGTCCCCACACCCACCACTGTCTGGTGTGTGCACCCCCAGTCTGTCTCTGGGACCAGGGACCTGAGCAGGGCCCTCTTATGGCAGATTTGAGAAACTGGCAGAGGACTGTAAGAGGAGCATGGAGACTCTGAAGCAGGCCTTCGCCCGGGGTCTCCCCACGCCCACTGCCCGCTTTGAGCAGAGAACCTTCAGCGTCATCAAGTAAGGCCCCGATGGCCCCAATGGCCCCTTGAACCAGATGCCCCTTTGAAGAAGGGTTTTCCCTTCCCGGAGCTGATGGAGGACTTGCCTCTAGAGGAGAATTTGGGTGGATGGTGGGAGCATAGCAAGGGTCCTGAGGCAGGCATGAGGTGTGAATGAAGGATGGCAAGTGAGGGAGTGTTGACAGTGACACATTTGGAAATGGGGAAGATGTAGTAAGTGCAGAGGTGTGCTCTGTCCCAAGGGCCTGTGTGAGCCCATGGAATGGTGGTTGTTGGTCCTGCTCCAGTTAAGTGTTCCACACCCTGGATAGTTGGGACCATTTTTCCACTTATAAATAAGGTTAAGTGCAGCCCCTGGGATAACCTAGGATAACTGTCTAGGAAAACCCACACCGTTTACTCTGGCTTTCCCACGTCTGCATGGCCTGGCTCCTCATCACTTCATCTCTACCTGTTGTCCCCAGTTTGCTTGCCTCCTGCTACACAGACCTCTTTTTGGTCCCTCAAACTCACTAAGCATGTTCTCACTCAGGGCCTTTACCACAGCAGTGCACCCTGCCCAGACCCTGTTCCCCAGGTCTCCATGTAGCATCTCCATGCAGCACCTTTTGACATCCAGCATCATCACCTATGATATCACCTGAGAGACCCTCCCTTACAACCCTATCTAAAGCAGACCCTTCTGAGCACACTTCAGTCTTTCCCCTATTTTAATTCTTTGTAGAGTTGCTTTGTTTATTTATATATTTATTGGTCGTCTTTCCACTCAGTCAGCTCAGGCTCCATGAGCACAGAGATGGGTCTCTTTCATTTACTTCTGTATCCTCAGCAGTGAGGATATAGGCTGACACATAGTAGGCTCCAGAAATGTTAAATGATGGGGAAGTCCCCCAGCCATGAGGTCACTGGCTGGCACTTAGTAGGTACTCAAGTAATGTCAAATGAAGAGAAGGCCCATAGCAACTAGGGTACTGGCTGGCAGCTTCCTGAAATACTGTTAAATGAAGGGAAGGTCCCACAGCAGTGAGGCCACTGGCTGGTGCAAAGAAGGTGCTAAATAAATATGTGCAAACTAAGAAAGGACCCAAAGGTTAGTCATTGATGGAACTGGACAGAGAACTCTAGTTTGTCTAATTCTAAAACTGGAGCCCAGGAGCTGAGATACTCCCAAAGGCCAGTGTGGGGTTCCCTACTCCCGCTGAAGGAAAAGGTGGGCAGGCAGTGAGGTTGAGGTACCTCTGTCTCCCCACCTGCCCTCCCGGAAGGATCTTCCCAGACCTCAGCAGCAATGACATGCTCCTGTTCATCGTGAAGGGCATCAACTTGCCCACGCCTCCAGGTGAGGGGGCACCATGCAGGGGTCAGGGCTGTGGGGACCACCTCTGCCTAGCTGTGACCCTTATTTGCCTACAGGGCTGTCCCCCGGTGATCTGGATGTCTTCGTTCGGTTTGATTTCCCCTATCCCAATGTGGTATGTGGAGAGCGAAACAGAGATGGGCTCAAGCCCCATCAGGATGGGAAGTGGGTTGGGCACGGGTCCCAGGCCAGGCCCAAACCCCTGAGCTTTCCTGCCTCCTGTCTGGACCCAGGAAGAAGCTCAGAAAGACAAGACCAGTGTAATCAAGAATACAGACTCCCCTGGTAATTCATGGGCAACAGGTACTCCGCACCCCCTGCAGAAAGAACACAAGACCATGGCCTGACCCCTCCCTCTTTCCCTGGGCAGAGTTCAAGGAGCAGTTCAAACTTTGCATCAACCGCAGCCACCGAGGCTTCCGAAGGGCAATCCAGACCAAAGGCATCAAATTCGAAGTGGTCCATAAGGGGTGAGCTGGGGGCCAGGCACTGCATGGGCTCTCAGGGAGGGGAAGCTGCCCTGGGCCCACCATCATATGTCCCCTCACATATATAGGGGTCTGTTCAAGACTGACCGTGTCCTGGGCACAGCCCAGCTGAAGCTGGATGCCTTGGAGACAGCATGTGAGGTCCGGGAGATCCTTGAGGTAAGAGGGGGACATCAATTTGAACGTTCCATTATGGATGTGTCACTCATTAACATTACTCAAATGCTTACTGTCCTGAGTCTTTCAAGCGTCCTCTCTGCTGACCCAGCCCCTCCCCTGGGAGCCTAAGACCTCCTTACTCCCATTCCTAAATACTTCCAGCACCCTGTTCCATTATGACCAGTTGGTGTCTCAGTCATACCCATGGGCTCATACTTAGGAAATCACCTTGGTTCTCCCTGATCCCAGCCCTGGGACTCCAGCTGCTGCCTGCTTCCCAGAAGCCTCTGCTATTCCATCGCAGGTCCTGGATGGTCGCCGGCCCACAGGGGGACGGCTAGAAGTGATGGTCCGGATTCGAGAGCCACTGACGGCCCAGCAATTAGAGACAGTGACTGAGAGGTGGCTGGTCATTGACCCAGTGCCAGCAGCTGTGCCCACAGTAAGACCCCCACCCAGCAGCAACTGCAGGGAGGGAGGCTTGGTTCAAGGGGAACCAAGACTCACAAGACTGGTTTTGTCCTCTGAAGCAGGTTGCTGGGCCTAAAGGGAAGGCCCCTCTCATGCCTGCCCCTACAAGGGAGCCAGGAAACAGGTAGGTGGCTGAGCCAGGCCATGCTGGAAAGAACCCCTCTCTTCCCATTTCAGCCCTTCCTGGACAATATCTCATCAGGCACAAATTGGAGCATGTCCCTTCCCCACTTTAAAACCTTTCCTGGCTTCCTTTCTTCTGGAAGATCCAGTTTAAACTCCTCAGCTTGATCTTTAAGACCTTTTTTGATCTGACCATTATGAATATATCAAGCCTTCTCCCTCTCCACTTCCTCCTGTTGGTTCATGGCTACACCTAGTTTTCACCGTCCTCTGGGCTTCTATGTTACAATGCCCTGAGTACTTCTACCTCTATACTTTTTCCCTGCTCCTCTGCCCAACTCTCCTGTGGTTCCCAAATTGGCTGCTGTCATCTCTTCCAAGAAACCCTCCCTGACTGCCTGTTCCCTGTGTATACAGTACAGTTGCCTGAGTATATATCATTACCACTAGGTTGTGGGCTTAGCAACATTGTAGTGGGCCTAGCTTGTCTCAGGCTGTTCTCCAGTGCCCGACATGTTCAATTAAAGGGGTCAGGGATGGAGGATCTTTGCAGACCCTCATCCCTGTCCCCACCCCATAGATCTGCCCGGCCCCTGCATAGCCTTAGTGTGCTGGCCTTCGACCAAGAGCGTCTGGAGCGGAAGGTGGGTGCCCACCTACTGAGCTTGGTGGGGCAGGATTGGGGGGGTTCTGCAGGCTCAAGCAGGGCCCTCATAGCCCCCTCTGTACCCCTCGTCCAGATCCTGGCCCTGAGGCAGGCACGGCGCCCAGTGCCCCCGGAGGTTGCCCAGCAGTACCAGGACATCATGCATCGTAGCCAGTGGCAGAGGGCACAGCTGGACCAGGGGGGCCCAGGCATCAGACGAGGTAGGGGCTCCGGGACAGGCACATGGGGGAGGGGCAGTGGCAGTGGCCTCATTCTGACCCCCTCCCACCCTCAGAATACATGGCCCAGCTGGAGCGTCAGCTGCAGTTCTACACAGAGGCTGCCCGGCGCCTGGGCAATGATGGCAGCAGGGTGAGCTGGGTGGAATTTGGGTGGGCACTGGGGGGACCGAGGCTGCCAGGGGCTTCTCACTGATCACCTATTGGATCCCCAGGAAGCTGCAAAGGAGGCACTCTACAGGCGGAACCTGGTTGAGAATGAGGTGAGCTGCTCAGGTGTTGGGATAGGCGGTAGGCAGCTGTAGCCATGGCCCCCCTGACCCCAGTGGACTCTCCTGCAGCTGCAGCGGCTCCGTAGGTGAGGGGCCAATGGGGCTGGCAGCCCCTGGAGATCGGGGAGCAGGCTCAAGGTCCTGGTGCTGGGAGGAGCTGATGTGGCCATGGCCTCAGACCAGATAAGCAGACAATCAGCGGACAATCGGCTCTGGATGGACTCGTCTCCTGCTGGGCCCACCCAGCCTGGTAGAAGCCTCCCTGGCAGGGGGCATGAGGGATGGTGCCCACTAGCCAGCCTGTGAACCTGGCCTGTTCTGGAGGTAGAAGAGTGGCTAAGACCAAGCCCTGAGAGCCCCTGTAAGCACTTTACTTCCTGTCCCTCCCCAGCCTTAACCCTTAAGCCCACCCATACCCCAAAGAAGCCTCTGAGACCAGCCAGAACCTGGCTGACTTCCCAGGGGGTTACCCTGGCCCAGCCAGGACCTAGGGTTGATACATGGAATAAACAGCCAGGGCCACACTCGGCTTTCCACCTTGCCTTTGTTTCTTGCCCTCAGTGGCTGTGTTGGGCTTCTCCCCCCCCCACTCCCAGGGGTAGTAGAAGGGAAGGTACATATAAGAGGAGCAGGCTGGGAGAGGGAGTGTCTGTAAAGGATGTGTTCTTGCATGTGAAGGCCCATGTATCTGTCACAGGGTCTGAAACCTGCCTGAGGACACCTGCCCCACCATGCATTTAATCTTCACGTATAAACCCAAATATGCCCAAGGTGGCCTTGGACATATTTGGGTTTAGAGGTGTGTTCAGGCCACATGTGGTGCTGGGTGACACGAGGTTCTCAGGGCCTTGAAATCCAGTCCTGCCACTTACTGGCAATGGGACCTGGACCAAATTGCCTGATCCACTTAGCATTCTACAGCCTCAGTTTCCCCCACTGGATATAGGGATGGTGAGAGCCCTTCCTGCTCCACAAGGTGAAGGTCACCTGATTGGTGGTGAGTGCTTGAAAGAATTAGGCTTTATTGTTGCTGTCTCCATCTGTGCGGGAAGTGAGGACATGGCCAGCAGGGCTGGTGTCGTCTATGCGTCTGGTGTATGAGCTGCATGCCTCAGTGCCTCCCTGTGTGTGCGGTGCCCCAGCTTGCTAGCCAGCATGGGTTAGGTGGCCTTAGCTCTGGAGGCGTGGGAGATACAGGTTCAGGCCCCAGGTGGGCATGTCTCCTTAGTCCATGGCCCAGCCGAAACCCAGGGGTCTGCACCATTTCGACAGGCCCGTTAGGTCAGGGACCCCCTGCCTGTGGCCGACGTGGTGCCGTGGGTGGCAGCTGGATCAGGACCTGCTCAGGATTACCCGTCGTGTCCACCACGCATAGGTGTGGGAGTCCCAGGAAGGCCTCGGGCGCAATGCTGGTCATGTGAAGCCTGTTGGCCCTGGACCAAGAGGCGGGCATGAGGGCAGATGCAAGGGTAGGGGCCACAACCATCCTGACCCCCCTGGCCCAACTGGGGTCCCCCACAGCCCGCCATGGCTTTCCCTTGCCCATCAGGACCCGCCCACCTGCCCTGAGGGCACCTGAGGAAGAGGGCACGCAAGCTGGGTGTGCTGAGGAAGGCTTCGGGGCCCACATGGCTGATGCGGTTGTTCTGCAGGTACAGCTCCTCAAGGGCCTCAGGCAGGTCAGGAGGCACGAAGGAGAGCTCGTTGTGGCTAAGGTCCAGCACCTGGGCAGGTGGGCAGAGATGGCCCCATGGTGGCTCTAGGCCCTAGGTCAACTGCTCAGCTAAGCCCCAAGCCACTTTCCTCCCGAACCCTCCTCCCCTCCATGTCTAGCCCAGTCCTGCCCCTTCCCCTGGACCCTCTTCGAGGCTGAAATCCTCCCCTCAACAGAGGTAAACAGTTCTTTCTGTGGCACACCCTGCTATAGGTGCTAGGGGCACAGACGTTCCCACCTGCTGTGGGAGACATTGGTTCAATTAGTCATTCACGTAGATGGCACTTAATCCATGTCCTCATGCCCTTCTAACGCTCTATCATTTACTTAGGATTTTTATTGATTGCTTTCTCCCTAACCAGGGCATTTATGCCAGGGCAGGAGCTGTGTCACCGTGGCCAGCCCAGAACAATGCCTGACACCCACAGATGCTTTAAACTCTGGAATCTATAGTGGTCAGGAGCTAGAGGCCACAGTTTACTAGGGAGGTGGAGGGGGGTGTCTCAGAGGACCAGGCGGCAGGGACAGCACAGCCAAAGGCCTGGAGGCTGGATCTATCTTATCTACCCCAGGGCTATCCCCCTATGGGGGGCTCTTTTTGTGATATCATCGAAGGGCCATAGGGACAGCCTGGGGACAGTCAGTGTGGCTAACCAGCCGACCTCTGACCTGGAGGGCCTTTAGCTCATGCCAGGTGCCAGGCTCGATGTCACCCACTCGGATTTGGTTATATGCCAGGCTGAGCTCTCGCAGCTGGTCCAGGCCAGCCAGTGGCTCGGGGTCTAGGGCCCGCAGCTGGTTGCGCTGCAGCTGCAGGGTGTGCAGGCCAGTGGGCAGACCGGTGGGCACCCGAGTCAGTTGGTTGCCAGCCAGATCAAGGTTGAGTAGAGCACGCAGTGGACGGAAGGCCTGGTGGTGCACACGGGCACTGACCAGGTTGTTGTAGGCCAGGTTGAGCTCGGCCAGGCGTGGAGTGGCAGCCAGATCACCGGCCCCTAGTGCAGCCACACGGTTGTGGGGCAGCACCAGGGACCGAAGGCGACGTGGCAGTGCCAGGGGCACGCGCTCCAGCCTATTA
This sequence comes from Miniopterus schreibersii, assembly GCF_964146895.1. Taxonomy (NCBI): domain Eukaryota; kingdom Metazoa; phylum Chordata; class Mammalia; order Chiroptera; family Miniopteridae; genus Miniopterus; species Miniopterus schreibersii. The sequence continues at coordinate 71,067,204 of NC_138105.1, read as the reverse complement.
CCATAAACATGCAGCGTGTGCAGGCCCCGCAGAGGCCGCAGCACCCCTGCGGGCAGCCCCGCTGCCCCCAGTTGGTTGTTCTGAAGCAGCAGGTAGCGAAGTCCCCGTGCCCCACGAAGCCTGGCTGCCTCCACCTGCTGGATGCGGTTCCGGCCCAGGTGCAGCACAGCCAGGGTGCGGGGCAGGCCAGCGGGCACCGTGGCCAGCTGATTGTGGGACAGGTCTAGGTACTCGAGGCGGTGTAGTTTGCTGGTGGGAGAGAGGGGTGGCATCATTCTGGGCACCCAGCGTTAGGGACCAGGTGGATATTGAGTGGGGGGCAGGAGGGCTGATGAGTGGTATTGAGAGATGTAAGCTGGAAATTCCAACGTTGGGGTGGTGAGTTGGGAGATCTGGGTGGGAGGTAAACTTGGGGTGATCAAGGCAGGTTCTGGCCTGAGGATTAGATGCAGGGAGGATGAGAACAGAGTTCTGGGTCCAGATCTGCATGTGACAGCTGTGATGTTGGGTAACAAGGGGCTGGGCTGAGCCTGGTGCACAGTAGGTGCTTACCATGGGGTAGGAGTGATACAGAGGAGGGGGACAGAGGGTGGCAGCCTCTATTGCCACCATGAGATTATACCCCATCCCATCTTGTCCCAAGCCCCACCTGAAGGTGGTGGCATCCAGGCCACTGTCTGTCAGCTGGTTGTGTTGGAGGTAGAGCTCACGGAGGTGGGTCTGGCGGCTCAGGGCTCCTCGGGGTACCTTGGAGATGAGGTTGTTCTGGGAAGGAAGGAGAGAATGAAACCCAGGGTCCAGAATAGAAGGCAGTGGAGAGCCACAGAAGGCTCTTGAGTAAGGGAGTGATAGATGAGGAGCTGACTTTAGCAAGGCTGCTCAGAGAGCACTTGTGACCGACTTGTGCCGGTGGTAGAGACTCAGAGAAAGATATTTGTGACCACTGGAATTTTTAGGAGGCAGAGGGGTCTTCCAGGAGAGAGGTGAAGAGGGTTGGTGGGGGACAGGCGGAAAAGGTGAAGGAGGGGCACCTGCAGGTGGAGCTGCTCCAGAGAGGGTGGCAGGCTTGGCGGCAGGTAGCTGAGCTGGTTGTTGGAGAGGCTGAGGGTGGTGAGGGCCTCAGAACAGTGGAAGGCATCGGGGGGCAGGCCGGCATTGCTCAGCTGGTTGTTGTGGAGGTACACGGACCTGAGGGGAGCCAGGCTCCGGCCACCAGCCTGCCCCTGGCTCCCTACCACTCCCCTTGTGCACCCCAGCTCAGGGCTACTTTTAGTGTGTGTGTGCATGTGTGTGTGAATGGAGTTCTCCAGACAGCATCCAGGGTCCTGTCTCCCCCAAACCTCCCAGGGCAGGCTCATGACCTCCTTCAGATCCCCAGGGTGAGGAGTGACATAGGGATGCCTGAGGCCTGGAGGGCCTGCATTACGCCAGGGGCTACCTGAGCGCCGGCTTCTCCCCAAAGGTGAGTGGGAAGATCTCCGTCACTTGGTTGGCAGCCAGATCCGCTACTCGGAGGGAACGAGGCAGAAACTGGGGGGCCACCGAGAGCTGTGGGAGCACAGTGTGCAGATCCTGGCGGCACCTTCCAGCCCCCTGCTGTCCCCTCTGCACTCTGCTGTGTGACCTGGCTGGGCTGGGGTGGGGGTTTGGGTGAGGGGCTCACCTTGTTGTGGGCCAAGTAGATGTGCTGCAGCTGGGTGAGGGACTCAAAGGCCTCGTCCGGCAGGCCTGGGAGCGGAGCGGGTATTGAGGGGACCCAGGCCTGGTAGGGGGCAGGGGGAGTCTGTGCTCCCAGCTGCCCCAGGGCTCCTGGCCTGGGACTGGCAGAGGCTCCTGGCCTGGGACTGGCAGAGGCTCTTCCAGGCATCCCAGTCCACAAAAGCCACAGGGCCCCCCCTCCCCATCCCCTGAGTTTCCATCCTGCTCAGCAAAGGGCAGTTCTGGGAACTGCCACAGAGCTTCTCCCTCCCCCATGCTGGGTCTGTGGGCAGCCCTGCAGCAAGCCAGGAAGGGGCAGCCCCCTTGTTCCCCCTCACCCTCAGAGGAGATGAGATTGTTGTGCAGATTGAGAGTTTGAAGACCACTGAGGCGTGACAGCTCATTGTAAGGGAGCTCCTGGAGTTGGTTGTTCTGGGGGGGGAAGCATTCACACCCCTGACCCGGATGACCCTGAGCCCTCAACCAGAGCCCCAGCCCTGATTCTCAGCTTCTCATCAGCCTAAGCAAGAGAGCCCCACCACCCCATTACCCCCATAGTTGATCCCAAATGCTTCATCACCCCTTAACCAAAAGGACATTGATCCCAATGCCCCATCCTCCCCTATAGTTGACTTCTGACACCCATCACCTTCACCCCAGACAACCTCATCTATACTGCCAAGATTTTGACCCCCTGAGACCCCAAACTCTCAGCCCCTCCCACATCCAATATCTATACCCCACCTCCAAAACTCATCAAGGTCAATTTCCATCAATTTCAAGACCCACACGCCCAATGCTCACCCCTGTATGTGGACCCCACACCTATCACTCAATTCCAGCACTTCCCAAGCTCATCCCACTTCACCCCACCCTGCAACGTCCCGGTCCCCCGCCCTCACCTGCAGGGAGAGGTGCTGAACCTCCCTGGTGATGTTGTGAGGGAACACCCGCAGGTCCAGGCCATCGCAGTCCACTGTGTCAGCCCGGGGGCAGGAGCAGTGCAGGGGGCAGGCCCTGGGCAGGGGCTGCGAGCTCTCCCCCAAGTGGGGGAAAGCTGTGTCCTCCATGCCAGGGGTGGTTGGGGGGCCTGGGAGCAGCAGCAGGAGCAGCAGCAGCAGGCTTAGCCGCTGGGAGTGGAGGGACAGGTCAGGGTGTTGCCAGGTTGGGCATCTTGTCACCATGGCAACAAGAGCATTCCACAGGGGGTGTGGGGGCAGGCAGGCCCCACCCTCACACCTTACCCCACCCCACCTCACCATAGCCAGCCCCAGTTCAGCTCTCTTGCCTGAACTGCCGACCAGGGCTTCCTAATGGAAACCAGGCGGTCACCTCCTGGAGCCTCTGCCGTGGCTGCCACCACCCCCCATTTCTTGGCACAGGCCACCCTCCCTGCAGCCTATTCCCCCAGTGGCTCAAGAGAGCTGGCCCACCCCCTTGCCTGACTTGGTGAGGGTGGGTGCGCTGCTGTATGGGGTGGTAAGGAAAGGCCAGCCTGTCCCCTTGGTTCCCCACCCCCAACCCCCCCAGCTCTGCTTGCGTAACCTCAGCCAGCTTGGGCCGGGCTACAGGAGCAAGGAATGTTTGGGGGAAAGCTAAGATTCACCCTGTCTGGTATTTGGGCCGACCACAGGAATAGGGGTGGAGGCAGAGGAGTGGGGGTGATGCAGACCGCAGAAGGGGTCCCCAAGGAACTAAGGCTGGTGGGGAGGGGTCAGGACAGGCCTGGGCTCAGCCTGCCAGCCCAGACACCAACCTGGAGGCTCTCAGCCAGGTCTGCTATCTGTGCCCCTCCTATCCCACCACCAGCTGTCCTCACTGGCAGCCACACTGCCCCTCACCCTAAATGTCCACAGCCATCACTGCCTGAAAGGAAATTACACGTATGGAGGCACCAGCCTGGCAGTAAAGGATGTTCATTGAGTGCCAGCCTACCTGGGCTTCAACCTGGGAACAGCCACTTCTCTGGGCCTTGGTTTCCCACTCTGCAAAGTGGGGTGCCACTGGGTGAGGAAATCAGTCTCTACCCCTAGTCTTGTGGTAGGCAGATAGACAGACATAAGCCAGGTACAGAAGTCACCAGGGCAGAAAATGCCCAAGTGCCAGGCAACAGGCAAAACTGGGAAAGCAAGGACCTCCCCCCAGGGTCACCTTTCTTCCCCTAGCATGTTGCTGGTCATGCAGTTTAGACCCCCTGACCTTTCATATGGCTAGTCATGGGACATGGACCTTCCCTTGATCTTTCCTCCCCTGGCATGTCGCTAGTCACGTGATAGACCCCTTTGGAGGAGGAACAAGGCATCGAAGAGTGGCCTCATGCGACTCACATCTATGCGGGCCCTTGCACAACCACTCCCTTAAGCATTAACCCCTAGGGATAACATCTAGACCTCAGTTGTGTCTCAGTTCCAGGCCTAGAAAAGCATTAAGGCCAGGTGGGATGATAGCATGGCTGACATCTGGACCAGCTGCAATGAGTAATGACTCCCTGCCCCGACACCTACCAAACCATAGAGAACACGACCCTGAAAGGACACACCTACAAAAGCTGATGAATATTCTATTGAGATCTTCCCCTGGGACCTCCCCTAAGATCCCTGCCTTTAGAGCAGGGAGAAAATCCTTCAGGATAGAGGACCCAGCGTGCCTCTCTCTCTCCAGCACTCTCCATCACACCGCCTTTTCCCACCCCTTTTTCCCTCCAGGGTGGCTCTTTTTCCGTGGAACATGCCCATAGTTTTCCTCCTCTCCTTACCCCAAGCATGTATATCCTTGCTTTATTTCTCCTAAGTTCCAAGGGCCTTTCTTTTACCTCTATAACTTGTTTAGTAAGCCCATGAAGCCCAGCTGGCTCACTTCTTTCGTGGCTCACTTCTACCTCTGTCACTTTCTAAATAAACTTTTCCTTGTATTTGAGTCTTGACTCTGCATGCTTTCTTAGCCAGAACTCAAGTACTGAGATTGCTGAACCAAGGTCCAATTGCTGGTAACATTCTGGTGCCATTTCACCACAGTCTAATTCCTGAGACATGCCACTTACCAGTGGGATGAATTCAGAACAAGTCGTTCTCCTGTCCCAACCTCAGCTTTCCCACACATAAAATAAGGATGACAGAAGCCCCTTCCTCAAAGAGTTGTCACAAGGCAAAACCAGTAACAGAATGTTCTAAGACCACATCTGACCCTCGCAAGCACTCAGTGGCTAAGGTGATGGGCTGCATGAAAGGCATGAAGGAGGTAGGGATCCTCTGGAAGCAGAGCTTGAGACAAGGATTGAATGTGCTTGTCTCAGAGAAAGAAGCTGTAGGAAAGTGGGGAGGTGACGGAAGGAAGGGAGCAGTCAATAATCAATGAGTTATCACTAGGGTTATCAACTTGCCTGGATCTTGCCAGTCTTAGCACACAAAATACGGCTTCCTAGAAAACCTTTAGTCCTGGGCTAACTGGGGTGATTGGTTGCTCTTGTTATCAAGCAAATTCCTGCCATAGGCAACTGGGGCCCAGTCCCACTGAGGAACACTAGGAGATTGTGTAGGACACACACCTCAGAGTCATCCACCTGAGGGGCAAGGGAGCTGTGATATTGATCCTGTATTTTCCTCCATTGATCACTGATTAACAGCTGCCCCCAAGGGGGTGAATTCCCCTGCACTTTGGGTAGAGCAGGCTCTAATCCTAAAGAGATATAGGTGCCTGATGGTGAGCCCTGAGGGGCATAGAAGGTCCCAGATAACACCTGCTATAGCAGACTACGGGGTCCAGCCATGAGGAGTTGGCAATGAGGTACATCAGGTAGGCAGTAAGAAGGGAGCAAGATATGGGAGGATGGTAGAGAGAGGGTATCTGTATTATTTTTTATTTTTTAAAATCCTCACCTGAGGATATTTTTTCCATTGCTTTTCAGAGAGAGTGGGAGAGAGAGAGAAAAAAACATCTATGTGAGAGACACATCAGTTGGTTGTCTCCTGCATGTGCCCTGACCAGGGCCGGGGATCAAGCCTGCAACCTAGGTACATGCCCTTGGCCTGAACCAAACCCGGTACCCTTCAGTGCACAGGCCGACACCTGAACCACTGAGCCGAACCAGCTAGGGCAGGGTATCTGTATTATTAATCTCCTTTCCACAGAGAAGGAAACCTAGATGAAGGAAACAAAGAGGTAGTCATTTGCCCACATTTCCCAGGACTGTAGCCTTGTGAGGGAGGACCCCTCAGGGCTGGGGCAGGACACAGGTGTTAGCCTTGGCCAGAACAAGCCCCACCCCAAGTCCTCCATGTGGGACTGACAGCCACTAATTTGGACATTGTGTGGCAGAGCAATATGGCTTGTCCCAGAGAGCTACTGAACTGCTACTGCACAGATTCTAGGGAAGCAGCAATGCCAACCAAGCTGTTTGAATTTCTGGCAAGCCTCCTTCAGTTGCAAACTATGGAGAACTCAAACCAAACACAAATGCAGACAATAGCATTTATTGATCCAGGAACAAAACACTGGGGGAAGAGTTCTGCAGGTCTAGCTCAATCCAGGGGCTCAAGTGACATCCTATGATGGATTCTCTCTCTACCTCTCTGCTCTACCAGCAGGTTTCTCTGCGTGGTGCCAGAATGTTTCCAGCTTTAGTCCAGTTGAAAGCCCCAAGCCTGAATCACAGTGGCCTAGCTTTGGTCACCTGTTCATCTGGAACCAATCCCTGTGGCCAGAGGAATAGAATGTGCTGATTGGCCAGGTACCTAACCATCAATCTCATAAATGACCCACTGGCTTTATCTCCCTGAAACAAATTTCCCTTCCTTTATCCAACCCAGCCCAACTCTTCCCAGTCCAGCCCAATTTTGTCCTGCCCAGTCCTGCCTTGCTCAGCCAAGCAGGGAGTTCTGTAGGGACAGAGATGTAGTGTGGTCAACCAAATATTGATCCTGGCACAATCAGCATTTAGTACACCTTTATGGAATGCATGCAGAATTGTCTGTACATGTGGGAAGATTTGCATGGGAAGAAACACCTGATATCTAACACTGGATAGATGAGATCATTATCAGTTCCTCTCAGTTCCTCTGAGGCTCTGATCTAAGAGTAGGAAGGACTGTAGAATCGGGGACAGGGGACAGTTGCAATAACACTGTGGGCAGCTATTGCAGCAATCTGATCTCATTTGGGTTGCAGTCGCAGGGTGGGGGGTGCAATTGATGTGGGAGGGAGCAAGAGGCTGATGGGGAGTGTAGTCTTCCAATTAGAAGAGAAAAGAAGGGGTCTTAATTCAGGACCAGTTAATGACCTTAAGGCTGACCTTGGGCCCACCCCTCCTCATCCTGTGATGGCATCCAATTTCAAGACACAGTCTAAGACCCAACCTCTTAATCAGCCTACATCCAGCTGATAAGCCTTGTAGGATCTGAACCCAATCCATAAAATCACTGATATTTAGCTGGGCATAGGCTGCCTGGAATTAAAAAAACCCTACATTTCCCAGCCTCCCTTGTAGCTAGGTGTGGGCTATAAGCAGAAGTGGTATGTACAACTTTGAGGAAAAGGGGGTGCCTTTATCCTTCTTATTGTTGGAACATAGATGTGATGGCTGAAACTCCATCAGCCACTTGGGGCCATGACATCAACTTGGGAATAAAGGCCTTGAATGGTGGAGCAAGAAGATAAAAGCAACCTGAGTCTTACATACCATGGAAGGCTGTGTCATCCTTGGACTAACCAGTGTTTTGATTGCCACCTATTTACCCTGTTGGTGAAGGAGGGTATCACATGCCCTACACAGTATAAGATGGCCAAACACGTGATAGATATCACTGGATAGATGAGATCGTTATCAGTTTATTATACTCACAGCTCAGAGGAGGAGGATACTACACACCATGTAAAGCCACACGGGGGTGGTGCACTCTGGAGCAGAGACAAGAAGCAGGGACTGTGGGAGGCAAACTTTGTAGTGACAAAAGGGTAGGGTGACCTCTGGTTCCCAAGGCAGGGTACTGAATGCATATCGCTTTCATACCATAATGAAGTTGAAAAATCATATGTTGAACTATCATAAGTCAGGGACCATCTGTATATATTTTATTGGTTCTGTTTCACATGTTTATTAGGCAGGCACGATCATCCTGCATAACAAATGACCCCAAAAGTCAGTGACTAACACTTGAGTTGGTCATCCACATGATACAATCCCAACAGATCAGCAGGGTTTCTGAGCCACATAGTCACCCAGTTCGACAGAGGCTGAAGCAGCCTCCACAGTTGCTGGTGCAGTGGAAGACACAGAGGAGACTCCCAAGCCAGCTTTTTAGTGTTTCCAGCAGGAAGTACCACACAACCCTCTGCTGCCATTTTATTGGCCAGGTCATAGACACATAGTCCTGCCTGACCACAAGGGATAGAGAAGTGAGGAGATGGGGTTTGGGAGAAGCAAATAGAATATTTGGAGTATTACTCTCTGTAACACTCAAGGACTAGCAATTTAGTCTTCTGGAAAAACTTTTACACAGCCTCCAACACATATATACAAGGATGTTCTCTCCAGTCTCATTTATTAGTGAAAATTCTCTCTTGCCCTGCATCCCAAATGGCTCGCAGCTTCACTTCCTGATCAATGAACATGTGTTGAGTAAGCAAATGAAAAAAGTCCCATAAGAGGGGAATAGATTTTTTAAAAAATGTGTCCTATTAAAATAATAAACAGATCTAGGCTGTACAAGGGCCTTGATTTACACATACTGTGTTAGTTTCCTGGGGCTGTTATAATAAATGACCACAAACTAGGTGGCTTAAATCAGCAGACACGTATTCATTTCAGAAGTTTAAGTTATTTTTTTGGGGATTTGTGAAGGCCAGAAGTCCTGGGCTTGTGGCTGTGTTATTCCAAACTCTGCCTCAGTTTTCACATGGCCTTTCGTGTGTGTGTGTGTGTGTGTGTGTGTGTGTATGTGTGTGTGTTTCTCCTCTTCTGTCTCTTATAAAGACAATTGATAATCGGATTTGGGGCCCAAGTGGTTAATCCAGAATAATCTCATCTTGAGATCTTTTATTTAATTATATCTTTTTATTTTCCCAAATAAGGTCATATTTACATGTTTTAGGGGTTAGGACACCACCATCTCTCTTTGTCAGTCACCATTCAAACCATAACATGGATTGATGTAAGTAGAGCTAATCTTATGAGGGGAAAAAGTTACAGAGTAAGGCTAACAATTTTGATCATTTTTATAAATTAAAAAAGATATTGGCTGTCTCTGGGGGAAGAACTGGGTGGCTGGGGGCTGAGTGCACAGCGGGCCTTGCCACCATATAGCCTTGTGTATCTGTTGAATTAAAAAAACTTGATTGAGGTATACATGATATACAATAAAATGAAAATATTTAGTATTTACTAAATAGTAAAAATTTGATATTTAAATGAGCCAAAACTCATCATTCCAAAACTCCACATGTATGCATCCACAAAACTATCATAATTACAATAGTGAACATTTCCATCACCCCCAAAGTGTCCTTGTGCCTCTTTGTCAGCCCTTCCTCCCTCCACTTCACCCCCAACCTCAGGCAAACAGCTGGAACAGAACACAGTGGCCTGTTCAAGAAAGAGTGGTCCCTTTCTCTTCATTTATTTATTCAATCATTTATGCCGTACGGACTCATGGGTATTTATTTAACTCTTTGGATCACAATGATCTTTTAAATCTCATATGATTCCATCATCTTCTACTGAAAACGTCCAGAGGCTTTCCTTTACACTTGAGTAAAATCCAAGTGCCTTGCTTACCTTCGAGCCCCATACACTCTTTACTTGTTTCCTGGTCCTTGTCTGTTTCCCTTGCTCATTCCTGCTCTGGCCCAAATGGCCTTGTTGCAGTCTCTTAAGTATACTGCTCTCACTCCCCTGAAACCATTGTCTTTGTTGGAATATTCCTCGTCCTCCCCTTCACAGGGCCCCTCTCTGACTGCCCTAAGTAGCCTTCCTCCTTCCCCTCAGTTAATAATCCTACCTGGAATAATATAGAAATTTATTTCCTTGTTTATCATCCATCTTGTTCACTGCTGTATCCGCTGCGTTTAGAACATAGGTGCGCCCAGCAGGTGTGGCTCAGCGGTTGAGCGTCGACCTATGATCCAGGAGATCAAGGTTCAGTCAGGGCACAAGCCTGGGTAGTGGGCTCCATCCCCAGCAGGGAGGAGGCAGCTGATCAATGATTCTGTCTCATTGATGTTTCTCTCTCTCTCTCTCTCTCTCTTTCTCTCTCCCTCTCCCTTCCTCTCTCTGAAATCAATAAAGATATAGTAAAAAAAAAAAATTGTTCTAACCTCAGAACAGTGTCTGGCACATGTAAAGTGCCATATAAGTGATTGATGCTATCATCACGATTATCATCTTCATCCCACCAGATCAGGCCCCCATCTAAAAGATGTTTTAACGGTATCTCATTGTGTTTTTGTTTGTTTGCTTGCTTAAATCCGTTTCCTCGGCCGGCCGGGCCCAGTAACCCCTGGGTGCTCGCCAGACTTCTGCGCTGACATCTCTGGGCTGGGGCTTCAGGCCCTTCTGGACCACAGGCTCTTATCGCCCCGCCCACGGGCCTAAACCGCCTGCGGTCTCCATAGAAACCCACCAGCTACGGAGGGGCGTGACGCCCTCGAGACGGACACGGGCCTCCGCCTATCGAGTCAAAGTCATCTCGGCGTGAGGCACAAACGGGACCTCTGACTGGTGCGTACTGGCGGGAAGGCGGGAATATGTCGATAACCGCGGGAGCCGTACTGTACCTACCAGTCAAGGGCCGAGGTGGCTGTGATGGACAGGCACAGAGGGAAGAGGCCCGTAGTTCGGGCTTTTACCCAACCGGCGGGCCACAATCTAGTGAAAAGGCCAATGAGGAGACGGCGGGGGTGGGGCGAAGAGGCCGGTTGCTCCGGAAGTGGAGGGAGGGGATGAAAATGGCGCCCAGCTCGAAATCGGAGCGGAACAGCGGGGCCGGGAGTGGCGGTGGCGGCACCGGGGGCACCGGCGGGAAGCGTGCAGGGGGACGGCGGCGGGAGCACGTACTCAAGCAGTTGGAGCGGGTCAAGGTGAGGTCCACAGTCTGGGAGGAGCGCGCCGGAGGGTGCGGAAGAGGGACGGGGGAAGCTGAGGGAGGGAGGGCGTTTGCGGGGTGAGGGGTTGTGGGCGGAGTCCCGGGGTAGGGGGCTCTGAGGGAGGGAGTTGGGCGGCGCCCCTGGGAGAAGGCTTGGATGCTGGGGGCTGTGGAGGGGGCTTGGTTGGAGGCGGGGCACCAGCGACGGGGCTAGGATGGAGGGGCCGCTGGAGGAATAAGGAGGGAGGGGGCGATCCAGGGTCAGACTCCTTTTTCAAAATCCTACTCCTGTGGCCTCTCCATTATGGAGCCTTCCCGCCCCCTTGGCAGAGCCTCTGCTACCGGCTTTGCAGTTCCTCCGTTTGGTGTTCCTCTCTCTGTGCTGCAGTAACCACACGGGAGCTGGGAGTTCCTGTACCTGCTGCTGCACCCCTACTGAATGGGAGGTAGCTCCCTGGAGAGGGCCTGGTCTTCCCTCTCAGACTGGGAGCCACCTGAGCAGGGTTTTTTCTCCGCCATCAGATGGAGAAATTTCCAGTGTGCGAGTATCTCTCCCCCATCAGTTTGGGAGCTCTGGGAGGGCAGAGAGTTGTGAATCTTTGGTCAGGTCAGCAGCAATCGGGTTACGACTGTGTCACTGTGGATAGGGCGTATGCTTTCTCTGTTAGGCTGGGAGCTGAGGACGGGGCTGTGTCTCCTCGTTTTGACTGGAGCTCCCAAGGGCACGGACAGTCTCCGCCCTTAGCCTGGGAGCTCCCTGGGCTGGGCTGTGGCTCCACCCTTAGCTTGGGAGCTCCCTGGATGGGTATTTGGGTATCGAGTAGTCCTTGTCAGCCTGGGCCTCACTGACAGGGCTGTTCCATCAGACTAGGTTCTCTTTGAGGACTGGTCTGTTTACCCCATCTGTCAGGAAGCTCTGAAGACAGGGCTCTCTTTCCCATTAGACTGGACTTTCTTGAGGGCAGGACTGTTTATCCACCATCAGGCTGGGTAGGAGGATCCAGATCACCTAGCACCCAGCTTGTGTCTGCCTGTCTCCCCAAACCCTTCCTTGGTGAAGCTGTTGAGATGAGGGAGTGGGTTCAAAGGAGGCTAAGTTAATTGAGAAGGTGGAATCAGGAAGGAATTGGTAGGTCACTGGTCAGCCCCAGCCTTTTGTCTGCCGCAGCTGGTCCCCAGCTGAGGCCATGGCTGTCCTGAGCACCCCATGTATAGGCTAGTGGGTTGAGGACAGGTGAGTGCAGTTGGTCAAGCCCCCATGCCAGCCTCCTTAGCAGCTGACACCCACAGCTCAGTGTGCCGTTAGGTAGCCTTCAGGAAGGCAGCCAGGTGACTGACCCATTGTGGACAGGGGTGACTGAGGAACCTTCCTGGGGGAAAGGGAGTGATGCCAGAGCTGGTCCTCAGAGTCTGGGGACTCTGAGGATGAAGAAATGTGAGGCTGGGAGGGTGGCCTGGGTCCCTGGTGGAGACGGAGACTCAAGAAAAGTCCAGCTCATGCATCTTTCTCAGTTGATCCCACCTTCCAGAGCTTGGGCCACCCTTGATTGTTATGGCTGACAGGGAGTAGGCCTGCGTTCAGTGCTGCACTACCTTGGGTGAGGGGACTGGGAGGTTGCAGGTGGCTTCTGACTAATGGTGCCTCAAGAGCCCTGGCCACCCCTTCTCCAGATCAGTGGGCAGCTCTCCCCTCGACTCTTCCGGAAGCTGCCACCCAGGGTCTGCGTCTCCCTTAAGAGCATCGTGGATGAGGACTTCCTCTATGCAGGGTGAGTCTAAGGCCAGGGGTGTGTGTGTGGGGGGTGCTGGGTAGGGGGGCTGGCTGACCCTGACATGGCCCATCTGCCCTGTGCCCCGCCAGACATATCTTCCTGGGCTTTTCCAAGTGTGGCCGGTACGTTCTCTCCTACACCAGCAGCAGTGGGGACGATGACTTCTCCTTCTACATCTACCACCTGTACTGGTGGGAGTTCAACGTGCACAGCAAGCTCAAGCTGGTAGGGCCAGGCCCAGCGCCCAACAGCATGAACCCACCAGGTCATGCCACCCCTTTGAGCCTCAGTTTCAGTGTTCAAAAAATGGAGATAGTATGCTCATTGGGTCATGGTCAAGGCTCTGTGTTAGGTCAAACCACATGAAATTGCTGTTTTTAAGAGTTGAAAATGGGTAAATAGCAGCAATTTTATGTGGTTCAAGTCAGTATATACAATCCATAGAACTCAGTGTATACAGCTCATAGAACCTCACAGGCTCAGGCCAGGTGGGACCCATTAGCTTTGTTATGACCAAGTGGGCCACCACCCCAGGTGGTGGGTGCTATTACCCCAGTTTACACATGAACTCAGTGAGGTGAATGGGTTTTGGGGTGGATGGGGCTTGGAAACCAATGTGTCTGGCCGAGTCCCTTCTGCTAGGGCAGGGCTCCCGTGGGCTACGTCATCCTGGGTCCAGCCTTCTGTTTCCCCCATTTGTGATGGCTGCCTCCCCAGCCTGTCCTCAGGAAGGCAGAGGGGTGTGGCTGGAGGCTGCTTGGGACTCCCTGGCCTGTCACATCACCAGAGGTGTGCTTCTGCCAGCCTCAATTCCAGCCTAGCATTGTGCAGCCTTGGGTGGGCTCCTGTGGGCCCCGGCCTGCTCTGACCCCGAACTGACACAAACATGCCACTCAGATCCGGCAGGTGCGGCTTTTCCAGGATGAGGAGATCTACAGCGACCTGTACCTGACTGTGTGTGAGTGGCCCAGTGATGCCTCCAAGGTCATCGTCTTTGGCTTCAAGTGAGACTCAGGGATGGGGAGGCTGAGGTTGGCTAGGGGAGGGCACATTGGCCAGGCAGCTGAGGCTATGCTGGCCCTCAGTACCCGCTCAGCCAATGGGATGCTCATGAACATGATGATGATGAGTGACGAGAACCACCGAGATATCTACATCAGCACAGTGGCTGTGCCACCACCAGGCCGCTGTGCCGCCTGCCGGGAAGCCAGCCGGGCCCATCCAGGTGAGGGGCTGGGGGGCTTCAGAGCTCGGGCCACCTGCTTCCCTACTCCAGGGTGGTGACTGAGCCCATGGGCATGTGTTGCTGCAGGTGACCCAAGCGCGCAGTGCCTGCGACACGGCTTCATGCTGCACACCAAGTACCAGGTGGTGTACCCCTTCCCCACCTTCCAGCCCGCCTTCCAGCTCAAGAAGGACCAGGTGGTACTGCTCAACACCAGCTACTCCCTGGTGGCTTGTGCTGTCTCAGTCCACTCGGCAGGTAGGCTCCCAGGTCTGACGACAGTCTTAGCATTTTCTGTAAGCCCTGCTGGGTCAGTCCTATCGCTACCCCATGTGACAGGAAGAGACTGAGATCTGGAGAGATGCCTCATCCAAGGTCACACAGCCTCAAGTAGGATCCAAACCTAGCCTTACCCCAACAGTGTCCTCTAGAACAGCGGGGTTGGGATGTTCCATGTCTGTGTCCACTATAGCTGCCACCAGTAGAAACATGAAAGTGGTTCATGTGACCAAGGAACTGAGTGTTAGACTATTTAATTTTAGTTATGTTTAAAGTCACATTTGGCTAGCAGCTACCATGCTGGATTGCGTAGTACTGCCTTCTCTTCAAAAGGAGAAATGTTAATTCAAACTTTTAAGGAGTGGTGGGTGGATAGATGGCCCTCTTATGTCTTTGGTAATCAGAGAAATACCAGTGAAAATCAGAAGGTGATGTCCCTTGACAGAGTGTCAACTGTTAGGAAGCTGGATAATGCCACTGGCTGGTGGCTACTATGTGGAGCCCTGGTGGCTCTCCTCAGCACTGCTAGGGCTGCATGGCAACAGAGAGTGATTGAGGCCCAGCTGCCCTGTGACTGTGCATGTCCAAGGCTGTAGTGGTGAGAGCTGGGGGCCACCCGGTGTCCATTCCTAGGGATGTGGCAGGTACGTTCCTAAGATCAGCAGACTCAGTGAGAGCTCCAGAATCTTGTCCAGGAAGCATATCTCAAAGTCATTTGCAAATGGAAAATAAATACAAGATCTATAACCAAATAACAGGTGTAAATTAAAAATGTTTCAGTTTCGCAAGAATACAGTGAAATAAAAAGATGCCCACTAACAATGTTAAAACAGTTGCTCCTGGGGTAGGAGGGCTGTGGGCGTGAAGAGAGGACTAAATGTCTAAAACAGAGCCCACAGACAAGCTCTCCCTCATGCCCCCCTCCCCGGGCACTTTACTTTTGCCTTTCTCTCTCCTAAGCTCCAAGAGCCCTTGTTTCCTGAGCCTATGCAGCCCAGCTGACTCACTTCTACCTCTGTAATTTTCTAAATAAACTCTCTTAGTATTTGAAAAAATAAGATAAAAGCAGAGCCCACAAACTAGCTAGGACCAGGGCATCCTGTGTGTGGCCACCAGGGGCCTCCTGCCTCTGCCCTGGTCACCTGTGTCCAATTGGGCGAGGCCCTGCCCCTCATTGAGCTGCAATCCTGTTGAGCCCGTCCAGGATGGGGTCCATTCTCCCTGCCCTCACAGCTGTGGGTCCTGTTAGGAAGGACCACATCAGACAGTACTCAGCCATGTGCACCAGCCCAGGGGAGGGGCACTGTCACTGATGTCGAACACTCATCTCACAGGAGGAGAGTATTTACAGAAGCAAAGTGTTTTTGCTTTTTTTTAATCCTCACCTGAGGGTATTTTTTCCGTTGTTTTTCAGAGAGTAGAAGGGAGAGAGAGAGAAACATCGATGTGAGGGAGATACATTGATCGATTGCCTCCTGCACACCCCCTGACCTGACTTGAACCTACAACCGAGGTACATGCCCTTGGCCGGAATTGAACCCAGGACCCTTCAGTCCGAGGGCCAACACTGTATTCACTGAGCTAAACTGGCTAGGGCCAGAAGAATTTTGACTTGGCCATTTTCCATTTTCATTCCCCTCACTTTCAGAAATATCACCGCTCTGGTGGACAGAAGTGAATTGGTGGGCTAGAATTATCTCATGGTATGGTCTTGGACAAGTTTCTCTGAACCGAGAAGAATGCCTTCACCCCCAATCCCCATTGCTTGGGGGGGGGCCCAAAGGAGGTGGTGCAGGCTGGGTGTAGGGCTGGGCCATGGTGCTGCTTAGTTCAGTGAGTGTGGCGGGGCTCTCAGTGACTGAGCCCACATCCCCAGAGGGAGTGTGGCCCTAGTCAAGCAGAGACATAGAGGCTGCAGATTTGGCCAGGCTTTGCCTGTACCAGCCTGACTCACACTGCGGAGGATGGGGTATAGTAAACTCTTAAACTTATGTGGCTTTTTTTTCTTAATCCTCATCAGGGGATATGTTGCTTTTTAAAAATGTTTTTATTGATTTTAGAGAGGAAGGAAGAGAGAGAGAGACATTGATGTGAGAAACATCGGTCAGTTGCCTCCTGTACGTGTCCCAACAGGGAATCGAACCTGAAACCTAGGTATGTGCCCTGTCCGGGAATTGAACCTGCCACCTTTTGGTGTATGGGACAATTCTCCAACTGACTGGGCCACCCTGCCAGGATGTGCCTTTTTGTGTTTGTTTGCTTTGCTTTGTTTTTAATTTTTTTATTGAGTTTTAGAGAGGAAAGGAGAGGGAGAAAGAGAAATACTGATGTAAGAGCTATCGGCTGCCTCTTGCACGCGCCCCAACCTAGGACCAAACCCGAAACCTGTGTATATGCCCTGACTGGGAATGGAACCAGCAGCCTTTCCTAACCAACTGAGTCACATGGGCCAGGGCTGTTTTGCTTTGTTTTTTATGTGGCATTTATCTGCTGTCAACATAGACTATTCAGCCTCCCCAAAGGCAGGGATTTTTTTTGTCTATCTGGTTTACTCGTGTCCTCAGTGTGTGGCGTATGTAGATGCTTAAGAATAAGGTTAGAATGAATGTGTCCATGTGCACGCATATAAAGGCACTTTCTCTTTTGCATGTTTCATACAGATCATTTAGCATAGGATTTCTCAGAGCCCCCCAGGGCGGGAGAGAGTCCTGTACTTGAGCTCTGTTATTGACACTGCTCTCCCCCACACCCCCAACAACTACATCTCTTTTTATATTCCAGGCGATAGCAGCTTCTGCCAAATCCTGTATGACCATACCACCTACCCCCCGGCCCCTCCCAGCCCCCCTGGGCCCCAGAGCCCAGAGGTGCCCCCAGCCCTCCCCAGCCTCTGCCCTGAGGTGGCCCCAGCCCGTCCCTCTGGGGTCCCTGAGCCATCACCTGCCATCGCCAAAGCCAAGGAGTTTGTGGCTGACATCTTCCGCAGGGCCAAAGAGGCCAAGGGTGGGACCTCAGAGGAAGCTCGGCCACCCTCTGGCACGGGGCCCTTGGGCAGCTGCTGCCACCCATCCCCTGAGCCTCTGGCCCCAGGTGGGGAGGTGGCACCCCGGGACAGCCCCCCTGCAGCGGAGGAGCTGGCCCCTGAGCCTGGCTATGTCAACTACACCAAGCTGTATTACGTGCTGGGGTCCGGCGAAGGGACAGAGCCAGAGGATGGTGAGCAAGGAGTCCACCCAGCAGGCAGGGCCCCGGGCATGGGAGGCTGGCCTGGAGTGGGCCTCAGGCCTCCCACCACCCCTACCCCCACTTCCTGCCCCCTCAGAGTTCGAGGATGACAAGATCTCTCTGCCCTTTGTGGTGACTGATCTCCGTGGCCGCAGTCTGAGGCCCATGCGGGAGCGGGCTTCTGTCCAGGTAGGTGGTGGCAGCAGACAGGACAAGGGGAAGCCCCAGGGAGCCTGCTGGGGTGGTTGTTGGTACAGGTCTCCCCCTGCCCCTCTGCTTGCTGCCACAGGGTCAGTACCTGACAGTGGAGCAGCTCACGCTGGACTTCGAGTATGTCATCAATGAAGTCATTCGCCATGATGCCACCTGGGGTCACCAGTTCTGTTCCTTCAGTGACTATGACATCGTCATCCTGGAGGTGGGCCCAAGAGTGGAACAAAGTGGGTCCAGGGGTTGTCTGCTCTGGGAATCACCCTCAATAGCTGTCACCATCCACCTCTCATCCCCCAGGTCTGCCCTGAAACCAACCAGGTCCTGATCAACATTGGCCTGCTGCTCCTGGCATTCCCATCCCCAACAGAGGAAGGCCAGCTCCGGTGAGTGGGCAGGGACCTTGCTCTCACCCAGCAGGGGGCCACACTGAGACCCTTCAGTGTAGGAGAGTGGGGATGTGAGAATCCCCCTGTCCCCCAAACCTGGATCAGGTACTCTGTTACTGCTCCAAAGACAAAAGCTCCTGGGGCAGCTCATGGATGTGGTGGTCCCACCCCTTTCTCCTCTTTCCCCCTGTAGACCAAAGACGTATCACACCAGCCTCAAGGTGGCATGGGACCTCAACACGGGCATCTTCATGACAGTCAGTGTGGGCGATCTCACTGAGGTCAAAGGGCAGACCAGGTAAGGCTGGGCTTGGGCCCGGGCTTGGGCCCGGGCGGCCAGAGTGATGAGAGCTCTCACCCTCTTGCCCTCAGCGGCAGTGTCTGGAGCTCATACCGCAAGAGCTGTGTGGACATGGTCATGAAGTGGCTGGTGCCCGAGAGCAGCGGCCGCTATGTCAACAGGATGACTAACGAGGCACTGCACAAAGGTGGGCCCTGTGACCTAGTGATAATAGCACAGAGGTCATTATCCCAGTGCCAGGCCATGCCGAGTAGACAGAGTCCTGTGTTGCTGGACGGAGTGGAATTGGGGTGAGGGGAGGGCAGCCTAGCCAGGCATGCCTGGGGGCCAGCTCGGAGAGAGCCTGGCAGGTGTGGCACCTGGAGACCCCCCAGCCAGTTGCTCATTCATTCAACAGACATTGGGTGGCTGCAGGTGGGAGGCAGAGTTAACACAGCAGGGTCTCTGCCTTCCAGAACTTTCTGGGCCCAAGTCAGGTCTAGAAAAGAGGCAGGTTCCTCCCACAGCTGGGCCTGCAGAGACTCCATGGTCTGTCCCAACCCTTCTCCGCAGGGTGCTCACTGAAGGTTCTGGCAGACAGCGAGCGATACACATGGATTGTGCTGTGAGGGTCTGGCCGGCCCGGACACTGACTCCAACTACCTCCGCGGCCTGGGAGCTGGCCGCCTTCCTAGCAGCCTCTTCTTGGCTGGCTGGCCGCCCAACGACCACCACTAGTGTTAGGCTGTGGGAAGGGGGCTGGGCAGGGCAGCCCCTAGTGGCCTGAGAGTCTGGATGCTTCTTATTTATGCCTATTTAAGTTGGGAAGGGGCAGAGGGAGGGTGTCCCGTCCAAAAAGCCTCAGTGCCTGCCTTCATCCTGCACTGGGCATGGGCCTTTGCTCCTTGTGTATTTTCCTCCTTCCCAGGCTACAGGTGTGGACGTTCCCCCTGGGAGGCTGAATAGACCCCGATTCCTGCCCCCAGCCTCCTCCACCTAAAGTGGCAAACATTGTGGTCATCCCCTCACCCCATTATTCCTCTTCATGTAATAAATGTTTTATTTCTGAACCTCACTGAGTTCCCTTTACTGTGATCAGGGCAAGGTCCTACCCCCTCCACCCCACCCCACCCCACCCCACCCCACCCCACCCCACCCCACCCCCCTAAGGCCCTCAAGTCAGCAGTAGCCAAATATCACAGCAGAGTTTATTGTTTAAGAAAGACTACAAAAAGGTAGAAAACGCTTGGCACACTAGACTACCACACTTTCACTGCTGGGAGGGGAGGCCGGAGGGCGTGGAGGGGAGTGGGCGGCCACCCCAAAAGCTTGCAGCACTGCGGAGCACACAAAATAGTGATTTTTATACAATAAGTCAGTTGTTTTTTTTTCTTTTTTTGTGATTTTTGCCATAAACATCTATCTCACAGGTTGAAAACACTGAGAAAACTGGAACAGATAAGGCCATGATGGTTGGAAAAAAACCCAAGTTACCGACCCCGCTTGGGTGGCACTCACAAATCGCACAATAGTCATGTGGGGGGCGGCGCACAGCAGGGAGAAGCACGGAGGTTCCATTACAAACCAGCTGTGGGATGTGGGGGTCTTGGATCTGAGCGAGTGGAGCCCAGGCCTTGACGGAGCAGGCCACTTACAGGCCCTGCTGCCTGCAGCAGGCCCCTCCGGGCTCCGGCACCAGGCCCAGCCCACTGCTCTTTGGAAGCTGGAGGTGGTGCCCCCTGTGGCCCTCGCTAGAGCCAGGCCGGGCAGTGCCCCCTTCCAGGGCTATGGGGCAAGGGAGGACCCAGCTCTAGAGAAGATGCGACACCCACGGCTTTAATTGCACTTATACCAAGGAGGAGGGAGCAGTGGGGTTGCTGGGGGAGGGGTCCCAGGGCTGCTGCTGACAGTAGGGGCGGTCCCTAGGTGATGCCCACCTGTGCCCACCCGGGGCTCAGGGCTGGGCCCAGGACAGGCTGTGCAAAGCCAGCGAGCTGAATAAGTTAACAGGGTAGGGGGGCCTGCCTGCCTGCCCCCTGAGGGCGGGGAGGGAGAGGCTGCTGCCTTCCGGGTCAAGGGGCCAGGCTGCTGCCCCAAAGGGCACCTGGGCACAGCATCGGGTTCCTTAAGGCACGTCTTTTGTGTCAGTTTGCAGCTGTGGCTTCACCCGGCCCTGTGATTGTGCCGGACCCGTCCGGGGCAGGGACCCCCTTGCCTTCCCTGTCTGGGAGGCCCCCTCCCCGCCCTGGCAGAGGCTGGAGTGGGGACAGCGAAGCCACAGAAGCTGTGAGGGACCCTAGAGTGGAGAGCGGAGGGGGCGGGGAGCGGGACAAGGGAGGCCAGGGGGTTAGCTGGAAGGCAGCGCCTGCACGAAGAGGCCTCGCGCGTCTGTCCGGGCAAGCTTGGTTGGAGGCTCCAGGGCCTCCGGGCCCAGCGCGGGAGACTCGCCACCGGCCGCCAGCGATATATCCTGTGGCAGCTCGTCCTCGCTCTCCTCCTCCTCTTCCTCCTCCTCATCTGGGGCACACAGGTCAGTACCATGAGCGCAGGGCGTGGAGTCCCCAGCCCCCTGCAGCAGGTACCTCTCACCCCAGCCTGCGCCCCGCCCCATCCCGGATTTGGGCCAGGGGCAGGGACAAGCCCCGTCTACCTTTGTCCGGGTCTAGAGGGTTCAGCGAGGTGGCCAGGTTGGCGAACTGGAAGAAGGGGAGAGGAGAAAGGGTGAGAGTCCCGCCAAGGGGTGCCCCGCCCACACCCTCAGCGCTCCGCCTCGCACCTCGCCCATGACAGCAATGGGGGTCTCGCCCTTGGCCTGGGCCACTCGGTGCTCGATCAGGTAGTACATGTACTCATCGTAGAGCAGCCGTATGAGGTGGAAGGAGCCGAAGCTGGCTGCGCTGCGCAGGGTCAGGTCCCTAATCACCATGGAGCTGGGGCAGCAGCGGAGAGAAGGCATAAGGCTGGGTTCCGCCCCTCATCCCGCCATTCCCGAGGCAGGCTCCAGCAAGCCCAGCTACCCAAGTCGGACCGCACAGGCTTCCGTGCGATGTGCCAGTGAGAGCAGAGGGCTCTCGCGGCCCCCACCTCCACCAAGACATCTACCTTTATAAAAGGCCACCTAACCCTCCAGGATGGCGGGGCCTTCTCTGGTCCCACTCCCTCCAAGGAGGCAGGGCCTCCTTCGGCCCCGCCCACCCCAGATCCCCCTAGCCGGCGGCACCTGTAGAAAGACCACTTGAGGAGGAACAGCTTGGCGGCCTTGGGAAAGCCGGCGCTGCCCTGGTAGGGCTTGAGCACTTGACTCACGACGCCGTCCAGCCAGGCCGCCCACTGCTCCAGTGAGTTCTGCTGCTGCAGTGTCACCTTGAAGTCCTGCTCCAGCCGCTGCACTACGCGGTCCTCGCAGCGGCACACCCACGAGGCCTGCTCCTGGGGCACAGTGGGAGGAGGCCCCCCTGACTCAGCCGCCACCCCAGGCCCGGTGGCCCACCCCCTCTAGCTCTACGCTCACCTGCCCCGCCCTGCGCTCACCTGCACGTTGGCGAAGTCCACACGGTTAAGGTCGCTCAGCATCTGATTGATCTGCGCTGTGTTCTGCAGCACAGCGCGCGCCGCCTGCGCCAAGTGGTTAAGTGACGTGTAGCGCCGCAGGGTTTGCGCAAAGGCGCCAGCAGCTGCCACCTGGGGGCGATTGGGGGTAACTTGCGGCTTCCACAGAACCCACACACCACCTCTCTGAGCCCTTTTCTTTCTCCTAAGAAGGGTGGGAGTATACCTTGTTGCTTTTGTTGGGAGATCAAGGGGTTGGAGATTTCAAATTTTGGGTGTCCACCACCCAAAGTGTGGGTAAAAAAAAATAATAATAATAATCAATGGTTTGTGTCTGACAACCATTATTATTATTATTGGACACAACAAAATCTCAGAGGGCACTGTCCAGAAAGGGCATTGCTCCAATAAAGTTTTGTTCTATTTTGTTTCAATTACTCTAGTGAATGTCAGCTCCACAAAGAGGGAATTTTGTTCATCTTGGTCATTGCTGTGCTGCTAGCACTAAGAACCATGGTGGGCACACAGTAAGCACTCAATAAATGTGTGTTTAATAAATGAGTGAATACACTAGTCTTGTCAGTTCTGAAGGGTTTTCCCCTGGATCCAGCTTCTACTCTCCCCACAGTCTCCCAGCCCTGCTCTGTGTCCAGTGTACCCAGGGGTGATTCTTTAGACATCAGTTCTGTTTAGTTGTCTTGTTAGAAGTTTACAGACTAAAAAACCCTTTTTTTCCCAAGAGCAAGCACTTACAATCTAATTCCTCACTTCTTAGTTAGTGAATATGCAGCACTGACGAAGAGGGCTATTGTTCTGTTTTCTTGTCAGTGTCTTTTTTTTAATTTTAGATTTTATCTATTTCTGAACACTTAAAGCACTTTCTCTTGAGGTTGTCTGAAGAAAACTACTTCAAGTTTGCAGTTTTTTGTTTTAATGCTCACTGGAGGACAAGCTCATCGATTTCAGAGAGGGGGGGAGGGAGGAGAGAGAGAGGGAAAGAGATGTGAGAGAGAAATAGTGACTGGTTGCCTCCCATATGTGCCCCAACCAGGGATCTGACCCACCACCTTTCGGTGTATGGGATGATGTTCTAACCAACTGAGCCACACAGGCCAGGGCTGCAGTTGATTTTTAAGATGCTGTGTTGTGTACAAAAAAACTACAAAGGGATTGTTTCAGAAATGGGTAACTGAGGAAGCTGGTTTGTAAGAAAACGCCCAAAGCTCGCTCCAAGGGGACAGGCATGGGGACAAATCTTACTGCCTCTACTGGGCAGGGTACTGAGGTACCCAGCCACCAGCCCCCAGACCTCGGCCCTGCAGCTGGGAGAGGGGAGCTGGGCTGAACCCAGGCTGGCCCTCCACACCCTCACCTTCACCCGCAGCATCTCCTCAGGGATGTTCACCATGGCATGGGTGAGCCAGCTTTCCAGGCTCTTGGCAAAGTTCCGGATTGCTTGGGTCAAGGCACCTGTGGGTGGCAGTGGGGGCTGATGAGGACTGAGGGGTTGTGGGCGGGGAGTGGGGTTGAGGGGGCAGCAGCAGTGCACTCACTGGGGATGGGCCGCAGCACATCGGGGATAAGGATCTCCACCAGGCCCTGGTATAGCACGTTGTCACAGTGCTTGGTCCACTGCAGCACGGGCTCAAACTTGGATAGCAGCACCAAGCTGGCCTTGGGCAGCCGCTTTTCTGCCTCGTCATGCCTGTGGGCACCCCACCCCTGGGGTCAGGCAGGTGCTTTCTGCCTCTGGCTGACCCTTGAGATCAGGCTGACATCAGCTCCAGTGCCTCCAGGGTCTGATGGGGTCTTATACTCTGCATACTGGGACACAGGTACCCACCCACCCACTGCAGGGAGGAAATGATTCAGTGGGGCACCCCATCCCATGCACTCAGTGTCAGACCTATACACATGCACACTATGGAGGGGGGGTCAGAAGGCCATGTTTACCCTACCAACTGCAGGATGCCTGAGGTCCAGCCCCCCCAGCCCTGGGTACTGATTCACACAGTCCTCCCCCTTTCTCCCCTCCTCCCTGCTCTCTCCTAGACTCACACGGCCAGCGGTGGTGCCTCACTGGGCTGGCTGAGGTTGTACCTCCAGAAGGTTTTCCACAGTGTCTCCACCAGGGTGAACTGCAGGTTCACCATGACGTCAACGATGGCCTATTGGGGAGGCTGGACATTCAGGGGTGTTGGGGGACAGCATGGCCCTCCCTCACCCCGCCTACCAGTCAGGCTGCCCTACCTCACAGTGTTCCCGGTACAGGACCTGGAAGGCCTTGATGTCCCCAGGCCCGATGCCCTCGGGCAGCACTTTGCCCTGAATGTCGAGCTCTGAGAAGTCAGGGAGGCTCCTCGAGGCATCTGGGGGCAGGAAGGGACACCATGAGGCCCTTTGTCCCCTACCTGCCTGTCCCCTTGGAGCCTCATCCTGGGATCTGATTGTCACCACTTTCCTACTAAGCAGGAGTCCCCCATGTGTAGTGGGGGATGACAAGGCCCAGAGAAGACAAGCAAACCTCCTGGGGACCACAAACCCTGACCCAGGCCCCAGCCCATGGGCCAGGGGGCTCTCACCCAGGAATTGCTGGTACTGCTGGACCTGCGCACTGATGTCTGACAGCCCGGTGGCCTGTTGTGGCCCCACGGCCACACCATTGGTCATGCCCTCCATCTTCTGGATGGGTTTGAGCCTGGGGGAGAAGGGGTGGGTGGGGCAATTGGGTGGGGGTCAGCCAAAATACCATCTCCTACCCATCAGTGTAGGGTCCAGCCTGCCCTTTTACCTCTGCTTCTGTGAGAAGGGCTGGCCTCGCATGGCCATGTGCTGTTGGTCCTCCATCAGCCGCAGCAGGGGCGAGCTGGCCTTGATGCGCAGGCCATAGTAGTGGTACTTGGAGTTGCCCCTGGGAGTGAGGTGGAAAGTGAGGGCTGGGTTGCAGAGGCCACTAGTCATCCACTGGGAGCTTCACATCACACCTGTTTCCTTGCTACTTGGGGACCAAACACAGCCCACAGCAAGGAGACACATTCCACAGAGCCGGGGATGTGTGCTGGGGTAGCATAGGGGCTGCGGGTGCCAAGAGGCCCCCAAGTGCCAACTAAGCTCTGTGAAGACGGGGCCAGTGTCTGGGGCATCCTCAACTCCCAATCCTTGCACGAGGCAGCAAACACTTGTTGACCACTAGTCATAAGAACATGTTAGGTGCTGTTCTGAGATCTGAGCACATACAAATCCACATGCTCCTCATCCCAATCCTATGAAGACTGCTTAATGGACAGGTAAGGAAATGGAGGCACAGAGAGATGTGGCACTTTGCCCAAGGTTATGAGGTGATGCCTAAGTTGGAAACAAACTGAGAGATGCATGTGTAGGCGTAGGAGTTGCAAAAGAAAAGCAGGGAAGGGTGGGTTTGTGGAATGGCTCCCTGTTCCTTCCTGTGTGAATTTACTGACTTAAGGCCCTTGATTAAGCACTGACTGTGTGCAGCCCCTGTACTCACAAGGTGTGTGTATTTCAGCATCAGAAGACAGATAAGAAACAAGGGAAGTAACATAAAAGGCATGTTGGATGATGGGAAGTGATAAGGAGAAAAAGCAAGCAAGGAAGGGGGAAGGGTCGGAGTGTCAGAGAGGTAGGGAAAGGCTGCAGTTTTAGTTAAGGGGGCCAAAGGATGTTTGAGTAAAATGTAGGGGAAAGCACACAAGGCATCAGTCATAGCTGGAGCAAAGGCCCTGGGGGGGAAGCTGTAGAGAGGCCAGGGGGGCTGCAGGGGAGTGAGTGAGGGCATGATAGGGGTAGCTGAGGCGCTGGAAAACTTGGGGTGGGAAGGTCCTTGTGGCTGTCAGGGGCAGGTGGCCCCACCTGGTGCCTAGACGGCGGGTGCGCAAGCCCATGAAGACAGAGCGGATGAGCTTGCCAAAGGAGGCAGCATTGACGGGTTCCAGCTTCTGCTCCTGGCAGTGCAGCAGGTAGTGGCAGTAGAGGGTGCTCCGTGGTAGGCTCACGCCCTCGGCCGTCTCATAGTTGTCCAGGAGCCACTGGACCTAGGGCCAGAATAGGGATGGAAGAGTGCTAAGAATCGCTTCAGTTTGTCAACTACAGTATTGCCCCTTATCCATGGTTTTGCTTCTTGCAGTTTCAGTCACAATGTGAAAATATTAAATTTCCCCAGCCATCAACACTGTCTGCTCCTGATATCCAATCATTGACATTGTCATGGCTCAATGATCCAGGATCACAGAAGTAATACATCACAAGGTCAGTAGTAGCCTCACACACTAAGTCACAATTCATACATCATTCACTTCACTCCACTTCATCATGTAGGCATTGTATCAGCTCTCATCATCACAAGAAGGTTGAGTACAGTACAATAAGATATTTTGAGAGGGACCACATCCACATAATTTTATTACAATATATTGTTACAATTGTTCTATTTTATGATGTTATTGTTGTGAATCCCTGACTGTGCCTAACTTATAAATTAAACTTTATCATATGTATGTATATATAGGAAAAAATCAGTTTATATAGGGTTCAGGCATCTACTGGGAGTCTTGGAACATACCCCCCCCAGATAAGGCAGGGCTGTAGTAGTACTCATTGCTAATGCTCTCTGTACCTATTTCCAATTGTGATCCTGCCAACCACAATGTAGGGCACATCGTATTACAATGACCCATGGGAACTCTCTAGAACCACATTGTCCAATATAGTCCTGTCAGCCACATACAGCTTTTTATTTATTTATTTATTTAAAATGAGATTTATTCTTTTTTTAAAATAATTTTTAAAAATATATCTTCATTGATATCAGAGAGAGGAAGGGAGAGGGAGAGAGTTGAAACATCAATGATGAGAGAGTCATTGATCGGCTGCCTCCTGCACACCGAGGATCAATCTCCCAACCCAGGCATGTGCCCTGACCAGGAATCGAACCACGATCTCCTGGATCCTAGGTCGATGCTCAACAGCTGAGCCAAGCCCAGCCGGGCACATACAGCTATTGAAATACAAATTTAAATTAACTTATGAGGAGTGAAAAAGGCCAATGTCAAAAGGTCACAGGGAATATGATTCCATTCACAGAACATTCTCAAGTTACAGATTTGGAGAACAGATTTGTGGTTGCAGGGGGTTATGGATGTTGGGAGGGAGGAGGGCAGGATGACTAGGAAGGGTTAGTAGGAGGGAGACCTTTGTGGTGCTGAAACAGTTCTGCATCTTGACTACAGTGGTGGTTTCCCAAATCTGCACACACAGAAGCAGACACCCACACTATACCAATGCTACCTGGCTGGTTGGATACCATACTACAATTACGTCAAATGTAACTAGTGGGGTAACCTGAGAATGGGCCCATGGGATCTCTCTCTCTACTATTTTTGCAGCTTCCTGTGACTCTAAAATCATATCAAAATAGTTTTAAAAAAGCAACTCAACTCAGTTCCTTGGTGACCCCTGCCAAATTTCAAGTGCTTGATAGCCACATGTGGCCACAGGCCTCTGTACTGAGCATCACAGAGAAAACATATCACCAGAGAATGTTCTATTGAACAGCACTGTTCTAGCACAGCATGTTTGCAAACTGTGAGTGTGGACCCATTAGGGGGATCATGAAATCAGTTAGTGGGTCACACCAACATTAAGAAAAACTAGACTAGCCCTTGCTGGGTAGCTCAGTTGGTTAGAGCATTGTCCCAATACACCAACATTGCATGTTCCATCCCAGGTCAGGGTACATACAAGAAGCAACCAATGAGTGCATAAATAAGTGGAACAACAAATCAATGTTTCTCTGTCTCTTCCTTCCTCTATCTCTAAAATCAATAAATAAAATTTTAAAAAGAAAAAAGAAAACTAGACTAGAAGCCAGGCTGCATGGGTACATAGGGGAGGTCCTGCCTTCTGAGAAAGTGTCCATCTTGGTTATGTGGTCCCCAATGGGTGACCATGTGAGAGGACAGTAGTTAAAAAAGTGGGGAAGCCATCGCTCCAGACCCCATGCTCTGAGGACAGAGACCACCCCATGACTACCAGGCCCTGACCCATGGTCACAGAGCTGATGAGGGGCCCGTTTGGGGTTGGGACCCAGGGCTGCCCAAGTGACTAAATGCAGCAGTCTCTGAGCAGAACGAGGTTATTTTGATGTCTTCCAGATGAACAAAGAACATTGCTCAGGGCAGCTCCCCTTATGATGGTGCCTGCTTCTCCTTCTCTTCGCTATCTATCTGCTATTATCGATTATAATCAGAGTAGGTGACCCTTCTTAGGGTACTACCCTAAAAGCTTCATCCATATTAGCTGAGGCTCAGAATCACTTGTTTGAGACCACACAGTGAGAATTTGATCCCAGGCCATTTTCATCTGAGCACTCTAGTGCCAGGCTACCCAGGTGTCTGCAGGGGTCTCCACCACCTGCCTCTGCAGGGGCCAGGATTCGTACTTACAGTAGCTGGTGAGGCACGGGTGGTGTGGGAGTAGGACTGGCTGGCACTGCCCAGCATGTAGCCACCTTGGATCACGTAGGTGCCTGCTCCGCTGCTGCTGCCACTGCTGCCACCACCACTGCCCCCACCACTGGCTCCATTGCCACCACTGCCACCGTTGCTGCTGTTGCTGGCCCCGCCCCCGCTGCTGGTGGGGCTGGCGACAACCTGGCTGCCAGACACGTACATGGGCACGGAGCCGCTGCTGGCCACTGCCTGGGAGGTGGCAGGCGTGCTGACCTGGGTGGCCGTGCCTGCAGCCTCATAGTAGCTGGTGCCTGCTGTCTGCGTGTACAGTGGCGTCTCGGGGTAGGGATAGGTGCTAGAACGGCTGAGAAAGAAGCAAAAGGAGGGGAGTCAGGGGCAAGAGCCAGGCAATTAAGGGACATGAAGGAGGAGGCGCCTACAGGGGTGGCTGGGAGCAGAAAGCCACAACCTGAGTGTTGGACAAGGCAAGCCTGAGTGTCAGACCAGGCACCACCCCAAGTGCTTGATGGGCAAATTTTCACTGAATCCTCAAAGCAGCACCCTGACATGGGAGTCCCTACCTCACATGTGAGGAAGCTAAGACAAAAGGACTAGGTGCCCTGGCAGGGTGGCTTGCAATTGGGGTGCATACAGGAGGCAACCAATTGATGTTTCTCTCTCACATTGATGTTTCTCCTTTCCTCTCTCCCTAAAAAAAAAAAAAAAAAAATCAATAAAAAAAACATATCCTCAGGTGAGGATAAAAATAAAACAAAACAAAACAAAAACACCTGCCTCCCAAAGATTATTTTTAAAAAGGAAGTTTAGGTAACTTGCAACAGGTCACATACTTCACTCAATAAAAAAAAAATTATTGAGCACTTATTGTATGCTGGTATGGTACTGTACTAGGCACTTGCAATTGGGTGAGACAAAAAAGGCCCCGCGTGGGGGAGTTAATGTTCTAATTGGGGAGCTGGAAAAGCAGCCTATTGCAAAGGTAAATTGAGAGCACTTCAGAAGTGCCCCGGAGGAGAAGAAGACTGGAAGGGGGAGGCTCTACTAAATCCAGTGGCCACCCTGAGTGCAGATGCATTTTCTTTGGATCCAGCGATCTATTCTGCCCTGGAGAGTTCTCCAGCTATCCCAGGACCTGCCTCAGATGATGCTGGCTCAAGGCTGCAAATCATAGCAAGAAAGTAAAAATGACTGTCGGTTCATCTTTAGGGGCTAAGTAAAAGGTGGAGAAATTCTACATAGGGGTGAGTGGAAGAGGGAGGAGGAGGAAGGTCTCATGGTCCCACCAAAGAACAAGTTCCAAAACATTCCAATAGGTGAAAAGAGGAGGAAAGGGTGCAGATGATGTCTTAGTAATAGAGGGGAGACTAAGCAGAATTTCATATCTACACCTGCCATCTATATGCCATCTATGGGGGTGGAGAGGGGATGGGCAGGGGCACCTCTCTTGCTGCCTCACTGGACATCACTGGACATAGTTTTGATTTTTGAGCCCTCTTAACATACTAGTGATTAAAAATAACATTAAATTTTACAAATCCAAAAAGGTAGGAAGGCTAGTATGGGATAGCCTGGCTCAGAAGGAACTGTTGGAGCCATCTCATGAAGAGGAAGCAGAAGAGGGAGCCTTGTGGGCCTCTGGGGGCAGCCAGGAGAGGGAGTTGGTGGGTCCAAGAGTAGTGAGAGGTATGATCACTGGAGGTGTGTGGCCCTGCCCGTCACCTTAATCCAGATCTCGATCACTGTGCACAGGTTCACATCTATAACATGACTGACACCAAGGGTGTGTGACCCTAACTGGCACTAGCAAGTGCCTACCCCTTCCAGTGGCAAGGACCACAGCCAGGACCAGCCCAGTTCCCCACATGCAACAATTGCTCCAAAAGAATGTTGCTCTGGCAGCTACTTGTTGACTGACTGAATGAATGAATGTATGCATCCTTGATATTGGCCTGGACAGGGCCAGGGACAGAGGCACAGGGGCTGTGGCTTTTGCCAGGGTGGGGATCAAGGCCAGCCAAGGGCTGGGAACATAGTAACAATCCATTTTGAAGAAAAAAGAGAAGATACATTGCCCTAAGAACTTCATATAGCAGAAAAATCTGATGGTAACGATGGACCACATGGCATCTCACATACTATAATCACAGAGGGGAGAATTCAAAGAAAAGCAAGGGACAGATGCTACCAAGGGAAGCAGATGGAGACACCCTGGGACCCCAGGCCTGGGTCCATGGCTCAGCTCTGATTCTGACATCCTAGTGGTCCTTGGGGCCTGTCTCCTCTCTGTAATGCCCCTCTGTGGTCCCTCCCAGCAATGCTTAAATGCACAGCTAGGAGACTGGCAGCATTAGAAATATATCAAGAGAACTGTGAGGTAGCTGGACACCATGAACCATGACTCAGGT
Source organism: Miniopterus schreibersii (assembly GCF_964146895.1). Classification (NCBI taxonomy): domain Eukaryota; kingdom Metazoa; phylum Chordata; class Mammalia; order Chiroptera; family Miniopteridae; genus Miniopterus; species Miniopterus schreibersii. The sequence goes on along the minus strand of NC_138105.1, from coordinate 71,036,610 downwards.
GCTGGGGCCATGCCCCTGGAGGTAGCCACAGCGTCATGATCCAGGAACCAAGCTAAGCATGGTCCATGAGCCAACCTACCACCAGCGTCACGCCCACAGGGAAAGGTGGCAGAAATATAAGAAAAATCAGAAAAATGCAAAGAAAACCAAATGAAGCTTCTAAAAACTGAAACAACAGTTACTACAGTCCTGGAATTATTACTATGGGGGATGGAAGAGGGAAAGTGGCATGTGGAGGATCCCAGGCTGGGGCTAGGGCAGGTCTGGGGCATGGTATTAATGCTGTGCCATGTGCAGTACCAGGGAGTGGAAGTCACCTATGTGTCAGCTGAGTGGGGCCTGGCTTTATTATTCATGCTACGTCCACACAGTGGAGTACTGCACAGTGTTAAAGAGAGTGACCGGGACCCATCTGAGCAAATAAGAGGATGAGGTTCGAGATACATATTGGGGAAAGAAATAAGGGATAGAACATGCTCCCTCTATTTTTGAACATAGAAAGGGTAGTTTCTATTCTCAGAGTCTCTCTAGAAGGAAATAAAAAACAGGTCAGAGTGCCCCCATGGGGCAGGGTGGGGGTTAAAGAGTGAAGGCAATTTCTTTTTCACTGTTTAACATTTCCTGTTATTTAGACATTTTTATCTTGTAAAACTTTTAATTAAAAAAAATTTTTTTGGGGGGTGGGCTAAAAACCAGGCCCATCTGACCCCAAAGCCCTAAACTATGCTGGATCCCTTTCCCAACCTATAAGGGTCCTCCCTGCTTTACCTTTGCCTGGTGGCTGCTGGAGCACCTGCCACCTGTCTGTCATCAGAAGCCTTGAAGGCTGTCTCGTCCCCTGGGGGCTGGGACTGGGCCCTCCAGTCCTGGGGAGTCCCGAGCAGACCTATGATCCTAATCCTGTCTCTTCCCCCAGCTTCCCCCCCCCCACACACACACTCACATGGCACTGGTTGTATAGCTGGCGTCGCCACCCTCCACATACTGCACTTGGCTGGAGTACACATGTGGAACAGGTACCTGCTGGAGCTGCTGCACCTGTCATGGGACAAAGAGCATGCAGAGGGTCAGAGGTGAGCCCACTCCTCCGCCTCTGCCTCTAAAGGGCTGGTGGCAGCCCCGCCTCTCCTGGACACCTGGCTCCCAGGCTGAAAGGCTGCACTTCTAGGCTCTCTAAACGCACAGTAAACAGGACCAGGAGTCAGAAGCCCAGGAACTGCAGCCTCTGCCAGGGCTGGGAATCAGGCAGAGTTGTGTCAGAAGCCAGGACTCTGCTCTGATTAGGGACAGCAAGGGTGGGGCCTGAGGTGGGGCAGACAGAGGGGGAGCCCAGACAGGGTTCTACTGTGGATGTGAAAGCTGGACCCCAGGTGCAGAGCCAAGCACTGGGACAAGGCTGTTGCTAAAGCCAGAGCCTGGAACTATAGACAGTGCCTTGTGGATGGAGTCTGTATCAGGGACTGAACCCCAGTCTGCAGGGATGGGGCCTGGAAATCATGTACAGGATTTAGGGGCGGAGACAGTGTCCAGGCGTGGGGCCCGGTTTGTGGGACGGAACCTGGAACTACGCACAGGGCTTTAGGGGCGGGGCTCGCGTTCCCCACCCTTACCCGCCTCCACCCGTCTGTAAGGGCAGAGCCTGGGACCTGGGACGGGCTTTGGGGAGAGGGTCAAAGGTGGTTCCCCAGACTGGCTGGTAGAGGTGGGGTGTCCAGGGCCTAAGGGGCCGGGCGCAGGCCGGGGCCGGCGGATCCCGCCCCCGCCCGCCCCTTGTCCCCCGCCAGTGTGTCGGGGACCTACTTTGAGGGCCGTGGCAGCCGTGCCGAACACTAGCACCTGGGGGACTCTCTGGATCCTGACCCTCTGGTCTGGGCTGGCTCGGGCCGGGAGCCCGGGCAGTGGCTCGAGGACCACTTTCTGCTGCGGCAGGAGCAGGTGTGGGGGCAGCACGCCCACCAGCTCCACCCACTGCTCGGTGCCCGGTTCGTAATGGGGCGTCGGCAGCTCGGGGCTGCCTAGCTGCGGGGCCTCGCCGCTGCACGTGGGCTGGAGCGACGGTGGCTCCTGGGCCAGCGCGCCGGGCCCAGGCGTGGGCGGCCGGGGTGGTGGCTCCGGCGGCGGCGTGGGCCTGGGCTCTCGCTGCTCTGCCTTCCTAGCGGGAAACTGACTGCCTGAGCTCTGGAGGACAAACAGAGACACTGGCGGGTAACCAGGGCTGCTGCGGGCGGGGCTCCAGGCCTCCGCTGCCCACCGGATGCTGAGCTCACGCAGCAACCCGACCAGAAGATCCCTGCTTCGTGTCTCAAGGACATGAGACTCCAGATTATTCTCTTAGCAAATAGACATGTGCTAGGTGCCAGGGAAGGGGAAGCCCACAGCCAGAGGTGGAGCCCAGAGTGGGGCTAGACCCTTGAGGACCCCAGGGGTGGCTCCATTCCCTCCCTGCGGCCTGAGGGGCCTGCACCCCTCCCCAGCCCAGACCAGGACCAGCCCCAGTTTGCCCAGAGGCAGGTGGGGGAGATATGTACCTCTTGAGCCACATGGACTGGCTGGAGCCCCTGCACTGTGAGTGGCTGCACTGGGCTGGCTTTGGGTGCCTGTGGAGTGGCCTGGACCACAGACCTCTGGGGAGGGAAAAGGGAATCAGACCTCGGTAATGATGGTGGCAAACCCCTCCCTAGCACCCACCCCTGCCCACATGCACTCATGTAAGCCTGAGAGCAGCCTGGTAAGAAAGAGGCCACCTTCTCCAGCTTCATTACCACATTGACTCTGGGCAGTTACAGGTGTGGAACCCAGGCTCAGCAAGGCAAGGCTGAGGGGAAGTGACAGGGCTGAGTTGAACTAGGAACTGACAGGGAGTCCCTGCTCTCTACTTCCACTCCCTTCAGGCTTATCCCACACTTCCATGTCCAGGATTCCCAATGTCCTCATTTCCATGCTATGGCAGGGATTCAGGTATCACCTTCAGGGCACAGTGAGGGACAGGCTGGGGGTGGGTAGGTGGGGGGTTGGTGAGTGGTAGAGCACAGATTCAAATCCAGATCTGGAGGTTCAGAGGGGCTGTGGTGTCAGACAGAACATCTGTTGAATCCTTTGGGGTACAGTTCTGCTTTCCTCTGGGGAGGGGATCTATGGCTTTTATCTGGTTTTCTGAGGGTTGGGAAAGCACCAATTTCAGTGGTAACAAACAGTTGACAGACAACCCTCACCTCTCACCTAACCTGCTCTGGGTGCCCTGGCTGGTGGCTCAGAGCACCACCTCCTCCAGAATGCTGGAAATAGATTTAGAGGCTAGGGCCTCTCCCTGAGTCTCTTAGGAGTGAGCCAGGACTTGGCCTTGGGGCTCCTCCAGGCAAATGGACCCAAAGAGGCCAAAGTTGTTTCTCAAAGCTTCCAGTGTCTGCTCAGTGTTAGGTGCCTCCCACAGGACCACATTTCATCCTCACAGCAGCTCCAACCACACTGACCCCAGGCCCCAGGGCAGAAGACATTATTTAGATGAGGATGCTGGATCTGGAGAGAGGCAGAAGCGCTTGCCAAAGGTCCAGGTGGCAGGACTCCCATCTGCCCAGCTCTCACAGCCCTAGGAGGCTGCAGAGGCCGCCTGGCCAGGAACCCTCGCCCCAGCTGCCGCCCGCCTTGGCCTGGCACCTCTTGGGTGACAGGGACACTCTGCTGGATGCCGTGGACCTGCAGCTGCTGTGGTACCGTGCCCGTGGGGGCCCCAGCCGTCTTGCTGGAGGAGCTGTTGGCCTGCACTGGCGACCGCTACAAGGAAAGAAGACACGGAGTGTTGCCTGGAGCATCCGGGCCCTGACAAAATGCTTCTCAGGAGGACTATCCCCAAGAGCTGTTGGGAAAGGCAACAGCCAGTGGGGGCATGTGCCAACCATCTAAGCTGTTAACGGGCTCCATTCTGTACACTCAAATGCCTAGTCCTGGCCACAAGCCGCAGTCACCACTGGGTAAGACTGGGGTTTCAGCCCAGAGGTGTTGGTAAGCAGACCCATCTTCCCCAGTGAGGATAGCCGGACTCCAGCCTCAGCTCAGGGGCCATCTGCAGCCCCAAGGTGAGGAAAGATAGGTAAGGGAATACCTAATTTCCAGATATGCTGAGGCACAGATGGCAATGAACATGCCCCAGAGCTACATAGCTATGAATGGTGGCACCAGGCACTGCCCCCAGGCCAGTTTGCTACAGAGCCCCTTTGAGTTCTGGGCCATGCTGGTATCATTAGCTATTTTATATGAAGAAAACTCTGGGCACAGAAGGCTCTGAAGGCCTTCCCAGAGTGCCCCAGGAGTGCCTCAGAGTGCCCTCTGAGCTGGAGGGTCTGAACTCAAGCTCCTAATGTGGACACCCATGCTCCAGCCCCAAGGCACACCTGCCTGCCTCCAACACTCTTGAAGATATTGAGGGTTCCTAGATTCCACCCTATGGTCTGAGGAAGAGCCTCTACCCACCCTATAGAGGGAAGGACTACTTTGCCTCCTACAATACATTCTTGAGCTGGAGCTGAGAGGCCCATCTCAACCTGCTATGGGGAAGGGAGCCAACTCCATCTCCTGAAGGTAGCAGGACCAGGAATGGGGCAGCCAAGCCACTCTGCCTGGGGTCAAAGAGGTATCAGAGATGGGAGTGGGGAGGACTGGAGGATTCTGGAGGAGCAAATGGGCTTGTGGGGCAGACAGGAGCTCCAAGTATATTATGAGGGTACATAGCTAACCTGGGGAGAGAGGAGTGGGGAAGGTAGCTGACAGGGCCACCACCTACCTCAGGGGGTGAGTGCACCTGCTGGGTGCCATGCACCGTCAGGGAGACCTGGCCTGCTTTGACACCTGGAGCTGTGCTCTGCACTACCAGCCGCTGCGTGGGGAGAGCCTAGAGCCCGGAGGGAGAAGGACCACAGTTCACTGAAGACAGTCTATACAGTTTAAACGACGATTAATGAGCAACTGTGCTGAGCCAGGCAACATCCTAGTACTGCATGCTTAGCTCACGGAACCTCCCAGACAGCACAGTCTCAGCATAGCAAATGTCCTTGCCTGAGGTCTTGGAGCCCATAAGCAACAGAGCCAGGGTTTATGTCAGGGAGCCTCACTCTTGAACCTGACAGGGCTGTCCTGGTCTGTGCTGAGGCAGGCACAACACCTGTAGCCTTCCAAGTGACAGAGCACAGAGCCCTTGCAGTCCCTGTGCTGGCTACAGGCTGTCAGCACCTAACTGGTCTTGGGTTCTCTGCCTGGGGATATCAGAATGGCCCTGCAAGCTACCTTCCTTACGGCCAATCCATAATTCTTTCTGTTAAGGTGACTTGTGTGGCTCCTCCTTCCCTGATGAGCCCTGACTGACATAGCCTCACTGGCTGGAAGCTGTGGGTGGGGCAGCCCTGTATGGGCTCATGTCCTGGATGCTGGTGAGGGCAGATCCCCGAAGGCTATCAAGGGTTGGTTCTGCACCCTGGGGAGGCCATGAAGGCCAGGGCCAGATGTGGCAAACTTACCTGCTGGGGCACAGGGATGTTGGTGAGCTGGAGGGGTGACATGTGACCTGGCTTGGCCTGCACACTCGTCTGGACCAGTAGCCGCTGTGGGGGCAAGAAGGCAGGCCATGAGCTGTGTTGATTTCCCCAGGAGGCCCAGTCCAGGTGGGTGGAGGGATAGCTGAAGTGAACATCTTGATAAGGACAGGTAAGCAGATGGCTTTGGCAGCAGATCAGGGAGGGAAGGCCAGGTACCCTCAGCCACAGCCCCTACTGCCTCCCTCACGTGCCCTCCCCACCTGCCCCTGGGAAGGAGTGCACCCTACCTGCTGGGTGCCTTGCACCTGCTGAACCACCTGGGTGGGGACTCCAGTCTGGCTGGCCGTGGAGCCTGGGCTAGCCTCCGACACAGTCTCGCTGGCCCGCATGGCACCTTCTGGGAGGAGGAATCACAGGGTCAGCTCTGTCTCTGCTCCCACCCTAAGCCTGAGCTCATCTGGATGGGATGACGCAGTGTGAGGCAGATCCATGATGGGACCAGGCCTCTGCAGGAGTACTGCCTGCCATCTGGCCTGCCCTGCCCATGCCCACTGGGGTGCAGGCCAGGAGGACCCTTAACTTCCAGAAGCAACCCCACCCCCACCTTCCTAATCCCAAAGCCAGACCAAAAGGGGTGACTAGATAGCCATGATACAGTGGCGGCCCAGAGGACTAGACCCCCTTTTCCCAACAGACAGGACTTGTAGACAGGCAGTGACTGGCCTACTACCTCGGTAGCTCTGGAAGAACAAAAGTGCTGGAGCCACCTACGCTGAGATGACCTCTGGCTTCCCAGGAACCGCGGTGATTAGAGGAGTGGCCCCAGAACCTTTATGGCCAATGGCTGACAGCCCCCTCCCTCTTCACTGTCCCAGCCTTTCTGTCCTCATTGGGGTGGGAGCAGGCTCGTACTCACGCTGAAGGGCAGCCGAGAAGAGGCAGTCATAGAACATGGTGCCCACCTCACTGTCCATCCCCCCACCTCCTGTGTCCAGGGGAGCCTGCCCTGTGCTTCTCACTCCTGGCCCATCTCTTCAGGAACAGCAGGGCACAAAGGCGGGTTTATACCTACAACCTTGGAGAGCTAATCCCCCCAGTAGATGCAGAGCTCCCAGCTGCCCTCTTGGAATAAACACTCCCCTCCCAGCAGGCGTGGCTAAACAGGGCCTTTTAGGGGCTGGGACTGGGACTGCACTGCAGGGTCAGGAGGGAGGCTGGTACCCAGAGATGCTATGAGACAGGTGCAGGTACAGTTTCATGCACATCTCACTGAGTGATTAACAAGGGCTGGGGGGTGAGGACGTGAAGGGTGAGTGTTCCTGAAAGATGCGAGTTCAGAGAAACTCACCCCAGCCAGGAAACCACTTTTCCTGCCCCTTTGTGTGGCCTGATTTGCTCCCAGCAGTTCCAGAGGTTGGGGTGGGGCTGGGAGTACACATGTGCCTGCTCTCTAGTGTGCTCCCACAAGCAGCTAGGGTCCCAGCTCCACTTCCTGGGTCCCCTAGCAAGATTGCAGGGTGGTAGACAAGGAGGGCTAGGATTATCTATAGTGCTTCTGGTGCCCCAGGAGATGCACTAGGGTCTTCCTAGATAGCTGGAGATGGAAAGAACGTTATTACCCCTGATCTCAGATACAGCTACAGAGACTGGAAGAAAGGAAGTAACTTGACCAAGGTCATTCTGCTGGGAACAGGCAGGCCAGGACACAGGCCCATATCTGTGCCTACATGAACACACCATGCATGGAACCTAGAGTCACAGGTCATGCCTGGGCTGAGGCCCCAAGGGTAGTGGTGTGCAGACTCAGGCTTGTGGGTACAGGGGCCTATGGGGACAACACAAGGTTCAGAGCATCCCAGGGTGGGGCTCAGCCTCCAAAGGAAGGAGCTGGGCCTCAGCCATGTGGGAATACCAGGAAAAAGGCCTAGCCAGGGCAAAAGGGCTGTCCCAGGTAGATGCAAATACCTCAGGGACCAAGTCTGGAGCAGAGCACGTGAATGTGTGTGTGTTAGGTAGTGGGGAGTAGTGGCCAGATGTGGGAGGAAGTGTTGGGGGAAGCCTCCCATTGGCCACATGTGGGGCAGTCGTTAGGATAACCCCAGGCATACTCAGCCAGCTGCTTCTGCAGCCAGTTCCAGAAAGCACAGATTCCTGTTTTGCTGGAATCTTCCCTTGCATCCACATAGGCTTCCCTGAGCCATGAGGGAGAAGGCCCTTACTGAGACAGCCCCCTGGAAGAAACCTGAGAAAACCCTGAGTCACATGAGGAGCCCAGCACACCTGGGTGTCTGTGGGACACAGGGAGCCAGCCCCAGGCCAAGAGATGACACCAACCGAGGTGGCCCATGGCAGGTTTGGCCTCGCGCAGGGTGGGCAGTGGGGGTGGGCTGGCCCCAGACACCTCCTAGGCCCAGGGCTCTGATGAAAAAGGCCAAAGCTGATCCTTGAGCGGGACCCTCAGAAGATCAGACATCTGCCTGGGACAACTGTCTTGCCCATCTTCTGCCCTGGGGTGGCCCCCAAGGCTGGGACATCCCCTCCCATGTCTGCCAGGCCAGTAAGGCAGGCTGGGCTGCAGGAAGATGAGCAGGTAAGGTTTCAGAGTCTATTCCTCAGGTGAGGGGCTTCCTGTGCGCCCTGTGTGCCTGTGTCTTGCCCAAGATGTGTGTGTGGGAGTGGGGAACGTGGAGTCTGAGAGCGTCTGCATCTGTCTGTCTGCCATCTCCATTCTAGGATGTGCATGAGATCAGGGAGGGCCCCACTGTCTCAAGTCTCTAGTCAGGAAGTGGCAGCTGATTTCCTGTCCCTCAATATGATGAGTGTTTCATCTTCCCTGGGCCCTACACTTCCCCTTCAAGACCTATTCATACCTCAAATGTCACGAGCTACTTGGGGGAAGCTGAGAGAGGCTCATTCTCCATGGACCATAGATTGGGCAGTCTGGCCCTCTCCCTACTAATCCTTTGCTACCAGGGATGGTTTCAGTCAGGGGATCTTGGGGGGCGGGGGGAGAACCTCTGGGTCTCTGCTGCCCCCATGATCTTGGGTCCCTTTTCTGTCCTGACTTCAGTTTCCCCATCTGTGGGGAAACCATGCATCCCTACCCTCCATGTCCCTCTCTCAAACACAAGTCTTTTGGACTCCCAAGGAGTCCAAGTGAGAGAGAAGCAGGGAAGAGAGGCTAGAAATGGTCCCCCTTCAGCCTAGCCCCATCCCTGGTGGGCAAGCAGGCTTGGTTTCACTGTCCTGGGGACACTGCCAGGACCCATACAGCCCTCCTCCCACCTTGAGTTTCTGGCGAAGAGTCTGGTGGCTCTGAAGATGGGATTCATGGATCTAGAGGATTGTTTCTGAGTAGGGAAACTTGAGCTGCTTTCCCATCACCTCCAAAGTCACCTTAGGGCAGAGCCCACAAGGAGAGAGCTGGATGACCTATCTTCTAGTGCTGCCTTGGCTAGCTGCCAGCCTGGGCTCCAAGTCTAGATCCAGGCCCTTCCCTGCCCCCTCCCTGAGACTCCCTGGGTCCCTGGTCAGCTCAGATTGCTTCTGGCCCTGGAGGAGCCCCAGGTACCTTCTGCATTTGCTGGTGTCACTTATCTCCCCCCCTCCGCCCCAGAACTGGCTCACATGGCCCAAAGGCCACCCATAGATACAAAGAGACACTAACATAGGAGAGGGTCACAGAGGGCCCCCCTAGGAAATCCCTTCAAGGGAATAGAGAAGGGGTCGACAGAGCAGCAAGTACAGTTGCAGGGCAGCAGTCAACCTCCCATTCCTCAAAACACATCTAGGAAGCATCGTCCAGTCACCCTTCTGGGGACAGGCTCACTCCTGCCAGAGTCAGGAGCAGAGGGAAAAAGAAATCTCCCAGGACCACTGCAGAAGATGATTAAGCCACCACCAGAGAAGGGATCCCAAGAGTCATGCCAATAGCTCAGAGCACCCTGTAGCATGGTGGGAGGACTGGAGGTAGAGGAATGAAGGCCACCTCCCCAGGCCCCACAGCTAGCAAGAGTCCTGCCGAGACCCAAAAGACCACGCATAACCTTGACCTCTAAGCACAGGGCCTCCCTGGGGTAGTGTCAGAAGGAGCTAGAGGAGCAAAAGGAAAGAGAAGAGGTGGGCTTGGATTTGGGGAGTTCTGGGGCCCAGAGTTGTGTGCCCATTCTAGACCCTTACTCTAAAGACCCTGGACCAGAAGGTAGCTAAAGCCAGCACCCACAAGCTCCAGGGCCAATCAATGCCCTAGAACTGGGCAAAGCCCTCCAGCTGTGCCAGACAAGGCCTCCACCTGCTCTTGGTGGCCCAGAGTCTGACTGATTGTGAGGGCTGCACTGGGTCAGGCCAACATTCATGTGGGCGTTCACCAGTCATTCCACAAAGATTCAGTAGACAGAGCCCCGCCCTCATGGATAATGGAGGTGGACGTCGTCATTGTCATCACTTCAGGTGGTGATGAGTGTTAAGAAAAATAAGCAAAGTAAGAAGACAAGGAATGAGAGTGAGAGTGAGGTGTTGTGGGCGTCAGGGAGGTAGCATCTGAGGAGACTGGAAAAACACGAGGGATGAAACTCCAGAAGGTCTAGGATGGGAGTGCTCCAGGCAGAGGGCACCAAGAGTGCAAACCCCTGAGGCTGAACCAAGCCTGTTGGGTTTGTAGAGCCGCAGGAAGGACAGTGAGGGCACAGGAGGTTGGGTGTTCAGCAGCAGGGGCACAGCGAGTGGGGAGAGTTTAAAGCCCTTTCCTATGGGAGGGGCCACAAGGGAGTAGATGTCCTAGGGCCCAGAAAGCCCAGGCCAGAGTTTCTCAGAAAATGCCCTAGAGCCACCTGCCTTGGAATCAGCTGGGTTGAGCTGGGATGTTAAGGGACCTATGACAGTTGTCAACAGGCTCCCTAGCTGCCGTAGGGGGAAACTGTGAAGAGTGAGAACCGAGGCTGGGCCATGGTGGGGGCCATGGAGGCAGGAGAGATGGCTGAATTTAGGAGGTGGAGCCAAGAGGCCTTGTTTGCTTGAGGATGGGTAAGACAGGGGCCAAGGCTGACCTGGGCCTGGGGGTGGTACTTATGAGGATGAGGAAGCCTCAAAGGAAGGTGGACTTGAATTGGGAGCAATCCAGAGTTCCATTTGGCCGTGGTGGCTTGAGAGGCCTGTTCAACAGAGTGGATGGTCACAGGAGGCTGGGCATAGGATCCTGGGTTTTAGGGCTGCAGTCCAGGATGCGGACCTCATTGTGGGTATCGTCAGCATAGAGGTGGCATTAAAAGCAGAGACACTGGACAAGGCCACCATGAAGGATGAGTCACTGGAGTGAAGAGGAGGCTCCAGGTCTGATGAGGTCATTACTGATGAGGTCAGAAAGAGGAGGAAGCAGCAAAGGGGACAGAGAAGGAGGGGCAGGGAGGTGGGTGGAGACCAGGGCAGGAAGGTATCTCTGGGAGGACAGTGACCCCAACTGGGAGGAAAGGTATGAGTGGCTGAGGAGAGAGCTTGGGATAAGGAAGAAAGGACATTCCTTTGAGGAATTCTGACTTAAAGGGAAGAGAAGACACTGATGGCAGCTGGAGGGGGTGCAGGGCCTGGGGGGGGGTCCTGGTTAAAATGGGAGCTGTTTCATCTTTGTGGCCAGGTGAGAAAGAATGTAAGATAGGGATCGAGGGATGAGGCCGGGATGGCAAGAGCAAGCCCTGGAGGGGGTGGGCTGGGACAGGTGAATCTGGTGGGTGCAGATGGATCCTGAGAGCTGGCAGGCTGGATGGGGGGGGGAGAATGGGGGTCTTTATCACATAATGACAGCCTGTTCCCAGTGAGGTCAGCAGCAGGTTCAGGGGTCAAGAACACAGAGAGGGAGGTGATAGAGGTGGGGGGGGGGAAGGGATGTGGGTTTCTCAGACAGCGGGGGGTATGCTAGTGAGAAGATGTAGCAGGATCTCTGGGCAAGGCTGAGAACCCACCAGAGATGTGTGGCCTGGGAACCCTGGCCATACCCATGGCCTGGCCTCAACCCAGTGTGCTCGACATGGCTCTCACACACCATCCCTCCACACCATCTGTGTGATAAAGTGTCACTGCTCTGAGCTTCTGCGTGCCCCCACCCCTTAGCTCTCTCTGGGGACCCTGACAGTGCCAGGAGTCTCCAGGATGCTGCCCCTATGCCGGCTGCATCTGCCCATGTCCCACAGGGCCATGTCAATTGCCACATATTTAACTAACACCTATGGTCCTAAACTCAGTCTTGACCTGCCCCTTCCACAGCCCTCTAGGAAGCATTGTGACCTTCCTGCCACTTCCTTTTTCACTCCAAAAGGACTGGGCCAGCCTCAACTGAGGGTTTTGCTGCATCCTCCCCCCTCCTCACAGCACATTGGAAACCAATAACACCACTCAGTCCTACACTCTCCCTCAGGGTAGTGACTGCCTGTCGGAACCCTCTGCTCCAGGTTCCCTCTGCCCAGCCTAGCCGTCCTAGGAGGAACTGGGGCGTGGGTTAGGTGCTTTAGGCAGGAACCACGGGCACCATGACCCAAGTTTCCTGGTCATTTGCTCCATGGCTGTAAGGGGTGGTCACAGTGAGAAACAGGAACCCTTGGCTACATACTCTTGAACTTGTCCAGCCAAGAGCCCCATTTAGCCCAAGTCCTGCCAAAAATGAAAGGGGAGGGGAGGGAAGGTGATGCCTTCAGGCCCTCCAGCCAATCTCCCTGAAGTGCCTTCATGAGCACCTCACACACATCCCCTGAGCACATGAAACCGTTAGGATTCCTTTCTGGATGAGGAAACTGAGGCACGGTAGCCAAGCAGCTGGTGAGCAGTGAGGTCAGGACTACTGAGCAGTGGCCATGTGCTCGCCCTCCTCTCCAGATGTTTATGAACTTTAAACCTTAACTTCACTGCCCAATCCTTTCTTCAAGTGATAGCTTACTTGGGGATAGACAGAAACATCTCTAAAAGCTGCCCTGGTGGGGAGGAATTGGGGGTATAGAGGCCTTCCTGTTTGTCCTGAAAACTCTATCCCCAGAGATGCTCCTCAAGTCCCACCTGGGAATCTTGGAGAGTTTGAAAGCTGCCATCCTGGTGACAGGCACAGTAAGTGACAGCTCCCACTACCAAAATGCTCCTAAAAGCTCCTCTTGGAGTTGTTCAAAGAGCGCCCTGGCCCCACACACAGGTCCACTTACCGGAGACGGTGACCACGATGTACTGCTGGGACACGGAGGACGGGGCAGGTGTGCCAGCCGGCTGTGAGGGCGTGGGAGTAGCCGGGAGCTCCGTCACATACTGCTTCTGGCTGCCCGGTGGCTGCGCCTGGGGCTGGGGGCTCTGCAGCTCGGTGACGTACTGGGGCTGGGGGGTAGCGGTGGTAGCAGGTGGCTGGGGGGGCTGAGGTGCCGCTGATGGTGGTGGTGGTGGTGGTGGTGGCTGGGGCTGGGCCTGTGGCTGGGCCTGTGGCGGCTGGGAGGGTTGCGGGGCTGCCTGTAGCTCAGTAACGTACGCCTGTGTTGCCATGCCAACAGTGGGGAAAATGATAATAAATAAGGCTTTTTTTTTTCTTCCTTGGGAAGAAGAAGGGGAGGGGGGAAGAGGAAAAAAGAAACAACAAAAGAAGGAAAAACAAAAATTAATCTACAGGCAGAGGAAGCCAGGGACAGCTCCTGGCTCCCTAGAGACACATTTGGGTTTATCACTAACTTAATTAAATCCTGAGGCTGGTGGCCAAATATAACCAACCCATCACTACAGGGGCACTGAGTATGGACCAAGGCTGGTCTGCACCTCTTCCACTCACCCCTGCCCAGGACTCCTGACTTCTTCTGTCCCAGCCCCTGGTGCCTGGGGGACTCCTGTGCCGGGGGGCAGGGGGGCAAGCGACTCAGTCGGGCTCTCACCCAGGGACAAATGGTACAGTTCTCCGAAGGTTCCTACAGGCTGGGCATTGTACTTTACATTATTTCATTTTAAACTGTGTAACAATCACATCTGGGTTTGGGTTTAGTCTGCCACATGATGAGCTGAGGCTCAGAGAGGTTGAGGAGCTTGCCCCAGGTCACAGAGCAGGGAAGCAGCAAGGCTGAGTAGGAACCCTGGGTGCTCTGAGCACTTGATTAATCAGCTAATTGCTGGAAAGGAAAATCTTGGGAAAAGTTGTCTGCCAGCCAGCCCGTGCTAGCTCCCTATATATTCCCTATCTGGGCTTGGATTCTTGGCTGAGTATGATTCCCAGTGGGATGCCAGAAAGGTGTTTGAGTCCAAACCTCTCCTCTAAAAGGCTTATGGCCACAGACAATTCCAGGCCTTTGCCTGGGGGCAGTTATAGGTGAACACCCCAGATGTGAGCTTATCATGGGGAGAGTGCCCTTCTGGGGCTACAGGGCAGGCCCAGCAGCCACTGCTGCTTCTGAGGCCCATCTGACCAGGCAGAGACAGCCTTTCTGGTTGCTAAATGATCATGGTCCCTCTCCTAGGTGCTGGGCTAAGCAAGGTGTCCCTCTTGCTAGGCCCTGGCTCAGCAGGGGATGCACTGATAGTTTCTCCCCCCCCCCACCCCCCGCAAATGCACCCCATTCCCAGCTCCTGAGCAACTGCTGCTACTTGAGGAGAAGCCCCAGGAGCTCTTTGCTGCGACTGCCTCCTCACAGCAGCCTGGTGAAGGAGGAGCCACCATGCCCATTTTACAGATGAGCAAAGCTAGGCTCTGGAGTGAGCTGCTGAAGGGTGCACAACAAGGGAGGGAAGGATTTGAACCCAGGTCTCTCTGACCTCCAGATGTGCTCTTAGCCCACAGCCCTACTCAGGCAGCCAGGCTCATTTATTTCTCACAATCAGTACACTTTCAGGTGAGGAGACCTGAGGGACCCCCTTCCCTCCCACCCTTACCCTTTACCCCTTGTCCCCAGAGGTTAGCCACCTGCCCTGGGCCCTGGTTAAAGCAGCGGAAATGGTGAGCAGGGAGCCCACCCAAGCAGCTGAGGGATGCTGGGCAGCACAATGGTTCCCCTTTATCTCCCTTCCTGGGACCCAAGAGCTGTTGGAATCAGAGGGGGAAAGATAGGTGAGAAACAAGTCCTGGATCGGGCTGATGCAGGACTTGACCTTGGCAATCTCCTAGCTGTGTGACTTGGAAAAGAGCCTCCCCTCCCTAGACCTCCACAGCTCAGTCTATAAAATGGGAGGACAGTAGGCCTACAATGCAGGGTGGCTGAGGAGTTCAGTCTGGTCGTGTGAGCAAGCTTGGCCAAGCACCCTGCACAGGATAAGCACTTAGGAAATAGCTCAGGTTCACATAATCTCCCAGGGTCCTTTAACAAAGTTCCAGGAAAGAGGACAGAGTTGCCAGTCCTGCCTCTGGGCAGCAGAATACAAAAGAAAAGGGGCTTCTGTCTGTACTTGGATGTGACCACTTGTTGGGCTCAGGGTGGGCCGGGAAGGGGACACAGGGCTCCGCTTTCAGAAGCCTGGGGCTACCTCACCTACCAGAACAGGTCATTAGGGACAGAGGGGCAGAGGCAGATGGGGAGCTGTCCACTAGGCATTGCGGATGGGTGGCCAGTCTCAGTGCTTCCCTCCTGGTAACTCAGGCAGCTGGGGGAGATTGCCCACCTGGAGAGGCAGGAGGCTGCTGTCTGTCATACACAGGGAAAAGACATCTTCCTCCAGCCTCTGCCCTCCCCAAACGCCTTCCTGCCAGCATTAGAGAGGTCACCTCCCAGGGGCTCCTCACACCATCAGGTCCAAACTCTGGCACAGCTCAAGTGCTCAAGTCACTGTAGCCAATCGTCACCCATCTGCCAGGTGTCAGAACCACCTTGACATGAGCCCTAGCCTGTCTCTTAATTCATGAACACATGACTGGCCACAGTTTCCTCATCTGTCACCTGGGTGTGATGAGAACAGCTGATTCATAGGGCTGCTGTAAAAATTCAATGAGATCAGCCCAGCACCCCATAAATGCTGAGAAGTAGAAGTTGCTATTATTATTATTCACTCAACAAATATCTGTGCCATGTGGGGATTAAGGGTTAAAGAGATAGGCACCATCCTTGAGCACTTAGAAGGAGGCACTGAGGGGGAATCCAATTCTGATGTGATCAGCATCACTTGGAGCTAAATTCAGGTTCTCAGGCCCAGAGTCTGGGAGGGCCCTGAAGTCTGTTGTTTGAGCTCCCCACCCCTGGATGATTCTGAGGCAGGTGGTCCTGGGGGCACCTTTTGAGAAACCCTGGTCTTGGGCTTTCTCAGCCCTAGGAAAGCTGGCCCCTCATGGCCCTTCCCACCAGAAAAGGGCTTTAAAAGCCCCACACACCCTGGTGCTTTCTCCTACTCAAGATACAAAGCCTGCAGACCTCATCCCTTCCACTCAGGGGCAGAAGGAGGCCATGAGGGCTGAAAGGTTGAGCTCTAAGGTGGGGGGAGGGGGGATGGATAAAACAGTTAAACCAACTTTTCTATTGGAGGACTTCTCAGCACTGCCATTGTCAGTCTCCAGGAGGGGCAATACAGGATGCCTAGTTTCCTGTAATTATTTGACCAGGGAACATTTTTTCCCTCCCATTTGTGGATGACCAGGTTAAGAAGAGTTCTTTAGGGTATTCTCTAGAGAGAAATTAAGTCACAGATCTCTATACAGCATGAGGCATTCTCCATCTCTTTGAACATAAGACCCCTTTCTTGATGGAGCAAAGCACATGAAACACTAAGGGAATCAGTAAGCAAATCTGTTCTTTGGCAATGAAACTGCGAAGAAAAGCACCAATGGCCGCACCTATCTTCAAAGGCAATAGTTATGTTTTTGGAGAATGAATCAATGACTGATCAGTGGCTGGCAAACTTCTGTAAAGGGCTAGGCACTCAATTTTTTTGGCTTTGTGAGCCGTCTCTGTTGTAATGACTCAGCTCTGCTACTACAGTGTGAAAGCAACCACAGATGATATGTAAACAAGTAAGTGTGGGTCTGTGCCAATAAAACTTTATTTCTAGACACTGAGATTGAATTTTATATAATTTTCACATGTCATGACATATTATCCATTGCCTTTTGATCCCCCCCAATCATTTAAGAATGTAAAAATCATCCTTAGCTCAGGGGGCGTACAAAAATAGGTGGTGGCCTTAGTTGGTGGCCTGTTTTGGACACCAGATCCTATAACCGAATAGTTTACATCTTAGATGAGGCCCTTCCGAGGAAAAGGAAAGAAAATTCACCCTCTTCATCTGTAGAATGGCTTCAATAAGGAACTTCAGGGGAATGGGGAAAATAATTACATTGATGGGTTGTGGGTTTCCCTCATCCTCTAGATCCCATTAGTTTCTAAGACTTGTCGATAATGCCTCCAAAATAGATCCTAAGGCTGGGCACTTCTTTCCATCTTTATCAACACCGTGCAAGTCTGAGCTGCCATCATCTCTTGCCTGGACCCCTGCCACAGCCTTGTCACTGGCTCCTGGCTTCACTCTTACCTCTATAATGTATAAGATCCTTTGAAAACACAAACACTATTTAAAAGGCTCCAAGGCTCCGCATCACAGGGAATAAATAAAGTCCAGAGTCCTTCCCATGACCTAGAGCATCCTGTGGGATCTGGCCCCTCCAGTTCCTGCCTTTCTCACTCTGGATGTTCTAGCCACAACATCTCTCACTCCTAAAATGCTCCAGGCCTCCTCCAGCCTCAAAACTTTTGCACCAGCTCTTCTAGCTATAGGCATACTCTCCTCACCTCCACCTCTACCCTCCATCACTGGCTCCTTCTTATCATTCAGGTCCCAGCTCATTTGTCACCTTCTTGGATTTTGAGTGCCCCTCCTCTCAGCACTCTGGAACACATACTCCTGGTTTTTTTTCTTCCTAGCCCTGTATTTCCTTGTTTGTTTATTTTCTTACTCATAATTCTTCTTCCCTCCATGACCCCAAGGCCAAGAAGAGTATGCACTCTGTGGTTGCTATCTGCAGGCTATGTCCCTGGGATGCTGCCTGGCCCATTCTCTGTCCTCAGCTCCAAGATGCTAAGGGGTGTATGAAGAGGGGAGGGTTCAGAGATACCTTTCTCATGATATCCACACCCCCAGCTTACCCAGCTGGCTCCTGGAAAGTTTGGGGTTGAGTGGGGGTCTGGGGCCCAGGGACAATTTTTCTTTCTGGTTACTTTCCTAAAGCCAGAGAAGGGCCTTAAGAGAGTGACACTTTCCCACTAGACACTGGAGTCCTGGATTCCAGCTCCTGAGATCCCTGTCACCAGCCACATGGCCCAGCCAGAAAGTCAACCTTTCAAGCCACTAGGCTCTCACCCCATTCAAAATGATAAAAATAAATGTAAACGGTATAATTCCGAGGGCTGAACAGGAAGTGACAATCATTATAACAGTAGTAGCTAACATAGTTTGAGCAATTACTATGTATTTGATGCCCAACTTGTATTCTCTTATGAAATCCATAGCACAGTAACATGAGATTAAAATCATTACCAATGATCACTACCCGCCAGCTTAGACTGAAGGAAACTGAAGCCCAGAGAAGTTAAGTATCTTTCCCAAACACACAAAACTAGAAAGCAATTGATTGTTTCAAAGACAAGCAAACCAAGCCAGTGTTCCTACCCTAGTCAACTGACTCTCTGAGCTTGAGCCCTTTAAATGTAAAAGTTATGGGAGATGGGGGACAGTCAGTAAGACTAGACAATCGGAATAATCTTTCTGCTCAAAATTCCCCTAACACCTGGTGATCTTTCTGGCAATTTGGTTATTTCTAGATTTTTACTGAAAATTTTCTAACTTTCAAGGGGTCCTGTGCCTAGGAAAATTCCCAGCAGAAGTGAACCCCCTGCCCCAGCCTTATCTTAGATGGTTGGGGGAAAGCTTTGGGAGAGCCTGAAATGGGATCCTTCTCCCTGAAGTCTGATTGATTTTAAAAGCGGCAGTTTGGCCTTGGTCAGTGTGGCTCAGTTGGCTGAGCGTTGTCCTGTGCATCAAAAGGTCACTGGTGCAATTCCCAGTCAGGGCACATACCTAGGTTGCGGGTTCGATCCCCAGTTGGGGTGCGTACAGGAGGAGCTGATTGAGATTTCTCTCTCCCTCTTCCTCTGTTAAAAAAAAAAAAATCAATAAAAACCTATTAAAAAAACTTATTTAAAAAAAATGGCAGTTTGCACACAGCCACTCAGCTCTGCTGATGACAAGCTCCAAAGCAAGATGGAGACTAGGGAAAGTGGACTTGGCCTGGCTGGCTTTAAAAAAAATTTTTTTTTTAATTCTTCCCCAAACTGGCAGATCTTTATCCCCTGGCAAAGCAGTCCCTCAGATTCTCCTCTAACAAATGTGGAACACTTACTTCCCCTTCCCTCTGACCTCGGTGATCACCCCCTCCTGCCCACGTGGCCCTGGAGGCCAGTAGCTCTTCAGTAACATGTGACCCAATTGACACCAACTTGACTGACACAAAAACATGTCTCTGGCCAAGGGAAGAAACTTAATAAATCTAAGAAACTTCCTTAGGCTCCATTTGCTCCCCATTCCCAGAAAGGGAGACCTGGATGGGCAGAACAGCTAGGAATGATCCTGTCTCCAGTAACAAGTACCCTGCCCTGCGACTACACCGAGAAGCAATCAAGTTTCTGTTCCTCTAACTCAAGTCATTCAAGATCACTCCTCCCTACCACCAGCTCCTATTTCTGCAAATCAAATCTTCCAGGCTAAAGCCATATTCCTAGCCCACAGCTTCTCCACGAAACTTAGTCTCTTTTTGCCTCCTCTCAGACAGAAGGCAGATTTAGGAGAGAACTGCAGAGTTGAAATCAAAACCAGCTAACAGTTAATCTATCAAACACATTCAAAAACAGTAAATGGGGTAAAAGTTCAAAGATAAACCCTAGAGAGAGTCCTGAAAGGAATTAGGAATTCCTGCAATGGAGAAAAGGGGGGTATGACAATGGTTCTCCCCATTTTACAGGATGAAAAACTGAGGACTCAACTGTGGCAGGCACTGAGTCCTGGAGACGACAGCGAAGGGGGGGGCTTCTGAAGGGAAGAGGCACAGGTGGCCTACCATAGTTTAGGGGAGCGGTAAGACCCAGACTACAGCAGCCCCACCCGATTTTCCAGGGTGCACAGGACGGCCCCGCCTACACCTTACGGCCTGGCTCCGCCCACCAACCTCGGCCCCGCCTCACCCCTCCCTAGTTCCTATTGGCCCAACCTCCCCAGACCCGCCCCTCAACACCTCTCGAAATATAAAAGCCCCCCGCCGCGGCCCGCCGACCTCCACTCGCCGCGGGCCTGCGAGCGCCCGCCCCTCGCGGGGGCCGGGCCGCGGGGCCTAGGGCGGGTGGTGTCGCCCCAGCCGAGCCCCGGCCCCCTCCCCCACGGCCCCGACCGTCGCCGCCATTTTGACCGTCCGCCCCTTCCCCCGGGACTATGATTACAGCGACACCCGCCACCCGGGCCCCGCCGCCCTCCCCAGCCCGCCACCCTGGCCGTCCCGGTTACCTCGGCTTCTCCCCACTTCTGTTCGCAGAAGGGCTTTCCAGAGGTCTCGGAGGCGATGTTGGCAGGGGGACGGAACGTGCCGGGGTCCCCGGGCCGGGGGTGGGGGTGGGGATGGGGGTCGGCCGGGCGGTTGTTGTTGTTGACTCGCGTTGCCGGGTTGCTTGGTCGCCACGACTACCGTGGCTATGGCGCCTCCGTTTCCCTCACCGGGGCAACTGTTGCTACCCACCCTACTTACGTCACGGGCCAGGGCCGGGTCCCGGTGATTGGCGACGCCAGGAGAAGTTATTGGACGACGCTGGGCCCTGCCGCTAAGCTATTGGTCATAAGGCACGCTTTTCAACACCCTCTCGACTTCCCGGCGATCTGATTTATCGGCAGCAATGTCCATCAAAGGAAACTGAACCCTCAAAGGCAGCAGAGCCCGTCACTCCCGCAAGGAAGCTGCAGCTAAGAATAAAGGGGTGGGTCTGTGAGGTCGGGATTGGTTTGCGGCTGTAAAACTGCTCTCTGGTTCGACTAAAGGGACGTCAATCTACCCCAAAGGTTTGCCGCGCTCTCTAACTGGAGGCCACGCGCATGCCCAGCACGCAAAGCTAGCTGGGAGTGGTAGTCCGTCCCTGTGTACATACACGCCTTACCAAATAGAAGGTGGAGAAAGAAGAGATCTTTCTCTTCTGACTTCTCCCTTTCCCGGTGGGCCAGTTCTTGGCCTCCCGCACTAATACCAGGGGAGGAATGCGGTGACGCAGCGCTGCTCCTCTGTGACGCCAGCGGTGGGGGCTGGGCTGGGGTTCGATGACGTCACGGGCGCTCTTCCCCCTCCCCCATGGCCGTAGGATAATGAGAGAGACGTGGGGAGCCGGGGTTAGGTTCCATTCCAGGTCTCAGCCTGGGACCGACGCCACTGTCGGCACCTCCGCCACTGTCGGCACCTCCGCCTGTTCGGGGCCCTATGCGTGGCCGCTGTGCTCTTTCCCGCTCCCATCCCTATCTGGTCGGTAAAGGTCATCTCTGCCGCGGGGACCACGGCTATCTCGGCCCCTCGGGCGGCGCTGGCGGCCCCGCGAAAGGTCTCCCGCAGAGGACTTAATTAGCCGCTTGGAGCGAGCGATAAGCAAAGGTCAGCTGCCGGCCTCTCTCAGCGGGGGTAGGCGGGCGCTCTCCCGGCTCGGCAGGGCTCCGCCTGCGTTTCCCCTCCCGTCCTCCGTGCCTCAGTTTCCCCACAGAAGGGTGAGCCCTTCAGGCACAACAACCCAGCCATCAAGATAAATATTTTTAAATAATTAATTAATTTTAATATGTCTTTATTGATTTCAGAGAGAGGAAGGAAGAGAGAAAAACATCAATGATGAGAGAAGTCATTGATTGGCTGCCTCCTGCACGCCCCCCCACACTGGGGATAGAGCCTGAAGCCTGAGCATGTGCCCTGACCTGAATAGGACCCAGACTGCCTGGGTCATAGGTCCATGCTCAACCACTGAGCCATGCTGGCTGGGCAAGATACATATTTTAATAAAATATTTTTTAATGTAAACAGTAATGGGGGGAAATCCATGATGAACAAAATAAAATTTGAAATAAAAACAGTACTGGGATTAGGGTGAGGTGAGTCATGCAAATACAGGGTCAGTTCTTTACTTTCAAAAAATATATTTTGATCATATATTTTGCATTAATTTTTACTTTTGGAAACAATAATTAGCTTGAGTTTTTTGACATCCCATTAAGTTTTGTGCGCTAGTTCCCCACCCCCCCACCCAGACAAAAGAGGGAGGAAAAGAAAGCAAAGGCCTAGCTCCAGGAGGTTCTAATTCCAGTTCTGAAACCAGTCAGGGCTGCCTGTCACTACTTCACCAATTAAGCAGAGACAAGGTTGAATCCTATATGAGTGTTTATTCCAATAATGGGTCATCCACATAAAATCTGCTGTAGCCCCACCCCCGTAAACCAGCTGCTTATGTTGGGTAGAAAGACAAAGATTATATGGGGAAGTAGGCAAAAGGAATAAGAATGGATATAATAGTTCAATCTGGGCTGGGGGTTTGCAAAAAGGTGGGGTGCCTCCACTTCTGGGTGAGGGGATGCAGGCTGGGGGTTGCAAAGGATGAGCACCTCTGAGACTCCATAGTTTCGGGAATTAGGTGGTTAATGTTTCCATGATGATCATTCCAAGGTTAACTCCCGTGTCCCAGTGCATACAACTCTCAGCCAGGTTAGAATGTGCTTTCTCTGATCAGAACAGAACAATCACGGATAACAGAGCATGAGTAATATTTCTGCCCCTAACAGTTCTGCTGTGTGACAAAAAATGGCTTTTGTTTCCTAGTTCAACCAGCATTACACTTTCTCCTTGCCAGGCACAGGCTGTAAAGTGAAGAAAGCAGACAAGCCCTTAGAGTTTGTGTTCTAGGGGAGGCACAATTATGAGTGAAATTCATACATAAAATAAGTTTATAAGGGCTGTAGGGGCAACATTAGATGGCATACTGAAGAGTGAGAGGATGCCATAGCCTATGTTACTTAATGAGGGGTTGTGGCAGGCAGCTAGGCAGCCTTTCCTCCCCGAGCACATCACCAGTCATGCGGCTCAGACCCCCTGACCTTTCAAACGGCTGGTCATGGGGTTTGCACCCTCCCCTGACCTTTCCTCCTCTGGCATGTTGCCTGTCATGTGGGTTAGACCCCCTTAGAGGAGAAACTAACAAGGGGGCCGGAGAATACCGGCATTAAGCCCAATACATCTAGGCCTTAGTTGTGTTTCAGCTCCAGGCCCAGAAAAGCAGCAAAACCAGACAAGCGATGCCATGGCTGACGTCAGGACCAGCTGCACTGACTAGTGACCCCCTGCCCTGGCACAAACCAATCGGTAGAGACCATCACCCTGAAAGGACACACCTGGAAAGCTGGTGAGTATTCTATTGGGATCCTCCCCTGAGACCTCCAGATAGATATCCTCAAGACGGAGGACCCAGTGCAGCTTTCTCTCCGCAGCACTTCTGTGTCCTTCCCCCTCCCTCCCCTGGTGCATTTCCCGTGCCCCTCTCTCATAAGGTCCAAGGGCCTTTCTTTGGCTCTGTAACTTGTTCCCTGAGCCCACACAGCTCAGTTCTTCCGCGGCCCACTTCTTCAACTCTGTGACATTCTAAATAAACTTTTCTCTGTATTTGAATTTTCACTCTGAATGTTTTCTTAGCCAGAGGTCCAGTACTGAGTTTGCTGAACCTGGAGGCAGGAACAAACCTCTGGCTGAAGCAAAATGAGCAAAGAGGAGAGAGCACCAGCAGGTGAGGTCAGAGAGGTAATGCAGCTGGATGCAATCCTCCCAATAAGCCTCAAAAGTAGAACATTCCCCCCAACTTGACAGGTGAGCAGAGGCTCAGAGGGTAAAGTAGCTCTCCCAGAGTCACCAAGCTGGAGGCACCAGAGCCCAGAGAGCCTGTCTCCTTTTCTGGGACTTTCCAATGTGCTTTGCTGCCCCTGGGTGTGTCCCTCAATGGGAGAGGAGAAGCAGCAGCAGCCCCAGTCTGCCTGGCAATGCCAGCTGAGCCTCAGACCTGACAAGTCCCCCCAATAATTGATGAGTCTTCCAGGCAGGAGGTGCCTGGGATCCATCCCAGTTGGCAAAGCAAGTTGTTCAGCCCCTGCAGCTGCCTCTGTGAGAGGAGTCAGCTCCTAGGGTCAACCAGGTGAGGCGGGGGCGGGGGGGGGACCTAGAAGGTTTGTTTTCACCTCTCACAAATTTCCCATCTTCCTGAAGTTTATGAACCCCAAGATGGGCACTTCCATGCCTAGAAATAATTTCTACAGTCACAAATATTCATTATAAGTCTTCATGGCAGGAAAGGCAATGTGGGGCTAGAAATGTTTTATATTTTTGTCTGATGATAGTTGCACAAGTATACAGATCTAAAAATTTCCCCAGTTTTCTATCCAAGATCTGTGCATTTATTTATTTATTGTAATCCTCATCAAAGAGAGAAAGGGGGGGGGGACATCAATCAGTGCCTTTCGTATGTGCCTCAACTAGGATTGAACTCAAAACCCAGGCATGTGCCTTGACTGGGAATCGAACCAGCAACCTTTCGGTTCACAGGATGATGCTCAGCCAAGTGAGCCAGGCAAGATCTGTGCATTTATGTATGTTAAACCTCAATTTGAAAATTAAAAAAAAGCCCCTCGTATTCATTATACCATTGGAAGCAGTTCTTGACCAACTCCTTCCTGGAAACATTGGTAATTAAAAGTAAGATTAAACATGGTCTTGTCTTCCCAGTAGTAGCTATGTTTCGCAGTCACCAAAAAGCCCAAGAAGAATGCCAGCAAAAGAAAATGTAGAAGGAAAGAGAGAATTAGAAAAATCATTTTGCAAAAGCTGATGAAATCATTGGTTAGGGCAGTTACCATGATGGGCATCATAAAACATCAGGTTAAGGAATGGTGGGAACGAGATATGCACAGGGTGCCAGAGGGCTCACTGGGTGTAGGAGAATGGACTTTGCCATGGAGGCCAGAATGTCACCAGCACTAGCTTTGATGAAGCTCAGTATCAAAGTAGAGGGATCCAGGGCCTTGTGGACCTCTTTATGTGATGCAAAAAGAAACTTTCATAGCTTTCCCTGGGTCACATCTTGCCAAAATGTTAAACCTGGCTCTGATCAAGTCTCTCAGCCTAAAGTCCAGTTGGCAGGAAATGGAAGCGGTCGAAAAACAAGTTAAATGACAATATCAGGAAGCAACCGACAAATTCAGAGGATGGGCTGCACTATGAGACAACTGTCCCGGTCTCTTGAACAAGTCAGTCAAGAAAAAAGGAGTGGGGCCCAGCCGGGCGTGGCTCAGTGGTTGGGCGTCCACCTGGGATCCAGGCAATCGGGGTTCGATTCCCAGTCAGGGCACATGCCCGGGTTGCGGGCTCGATCAATGACTCTCTCATCATTGATGTTTCTATCTCTCTCTCCCTCTCCTTTCCTCTCTCTGAAATCAATAAAGATATATTTTAGAAAAAAGAAAAAAGGAGTGGGGACTATTCTAGGACAGGTAGCTCTGTTGACATTTGAAGCCAAATCATTTTTTCTTATGGAGGAAGGTTGTCCTGTGCATTACAGGATATTGAGCAAAATCCTCTAGATGCCAGTGGCATACCGCCTTGACAGGTGTAACAACCAAAGTTGTCTCCAGACACAGCCAAATGTCCCTGGAAATACTGCCCTAGAGGATGGTGGAATAACTGACGGAAAGACTGAGGTCGCCAGGCTGTCTACCAACAGAGACAAGTAAATATTCTTTCTTATTTAAGCCAGTTACTGGCTCCCTGTTAAATTGGGAGAACTGTGACTTGGCAGTTGTGTTCTAATTTTTATATTCATTGAAAGTTTTGCACCAGATAAGAATGTTCATTGAGATAGAAAGCTGGAAGCAATAGTGTCCATCCCTTAAGGGACTAGAAAAGTGAAATAAGAAGGCTCCATGATACGAAATACTGTGCTAACCAATAGTGAAAGCAACAAAGTAGATCTTTAAAAATGTAGTGTTAGCCTGCCCGGGTGGCTCAGTTGGTTGGAGTATCATCCCATATACCAAAAAGGTTGCAGGTTCGATTCCTGGTCAGGGCTCATACCTAGGTTGTGGGTTTGATCCCTGGTTGGGATGTGTACTAAAGGCAACCAATCAATGTTTCTCTCTTTCCCTTCCTCTCTCTCTAAAATCAATACAAAATATCCTCAGGTGAGGATTTTTAAAAAAAAGAGTGCCAATGGGGTGAAACCCAGACACTATAGCATTTTAAAATAAAGCAACCTTGCTCCTGATCCAAGTGGCAAGAGCAAGAGGTCTCCACAGAGTTTTGCTAAAAAGGAGAAAAGAAAGAAACTTAAAACTACCATCTATTGTGCTAGTGAGTAAGGAAATAAGCATCTGACACTCAGTGCATTGAAATGTAAACAGTATATCTCTCTGTTAGGCTGGCAATTCCTCATAAAGCGGAACCATTTCTGTTTATTATACATGAAGTGTAGTGCATGGACTGGTTCTTTGAACAAACATTTCAAATTATATACACAATAGGGTAAAAGAAAAATATATATTTATTTGATATATAAACACTATCCATGGATAAAATGGAATGAAATGTCAGGGACACCCACTTAAACAGGTTTGGGAAATAAGTTGCAAGCAGGGGTTTGGTGAGTTAAGACAATCTTGATCTCAGAAACCTATTCCTAAAAGTACTGCATCATCACAACGAAAGGAAAGTTGGAAAAGAAAGGAATAAACTGAGATTTCCAGATAAAACAACAAAAAGAGGCGGTCCCCTAAGTATTTGGACTTTTAGAGAAAATGCATGGGGCACACGAACATGTGTCAACCTCTCCTCCCCTTCCCCCCGCTGTTGAAAGAAGCTGAAGGAAATAAATTAACAAATGTTTTGACTCTTAAAAAACACAATATATCACTGAGCTAAAAGGATACAGATGCTGAGATCTAGTACACAATGCCATTGTGCCGGTTGCAACATCCTCATACAAGCATACAAAGTAAACATACAAACACACAAAATTCTTCAGCAATGTCTACCTATGCAGAACCACACAGGAAATGCTTTAGAGGTGCTGGCAGTGGTTTGGGAAGGGCAAGAAATTGGGAATCTTGGTTGGAGGGGTTGGGAATGAAACCAGTGAAGGCTTTGCATGGACCAATGAAGGTGTGATAGAGTTTGGGGAGAGGTGGGGCTGAATGAGACCTAGGTTCACTGCCATTTGGGGGCCAGGTATCACAGTGCAAAAGGCTGAGGGTCAAGTGGGAGGCAAGGAATGGAGACAGTGAGTACAGGTGAGATGTGTTGGAGTCAGGAAGCCAGATTCTAAATGTGCACTGTCCAATCTGGTAGACTCTAGTTCTATGTGGCTATTTTTTTTTTTTAATCCTCGCCTGAGGATATTTTTTCCATTGCTTTTCAGAAAGAGAGTAGAAGGGAGAGAGAGAGAGAGAGAGAGAGAGAGACATCCATGTGAAAGAGACACATCAATTGGTTGCCTCCCACATGTGCCCCGACCAGGGCCAAGATTGAGCCTGCAACCGAGGTACATGCCCTTGGCCAGAATTGAACCCAGGACCCTTCAGTCCGAGGGCCGAAGCTCTAACCACAGAGCCTACTGGCTAGGACGCATGTGGCTATTTTTGAGGGAAAGAGATGCCTTTTATTTATTTTTCTTGCCTAATTGTTGTGGGTAGAACTTCCAATACTATGTGGAATAAAAGTGGTGAGAATGGGTATCCTTGTCTTGTTCCTGACCTTAGATGAAAAACTTTTTTGTCATTGTTGAGTATATTAGCTGTGGGTTTATCATATATGGCCTTTATTATGTTGAAATACATTCCCTCTATACCCAGTTTGTTGAGAATTTTTATCATGAAAGAAATGTATTTTGTCAAAAAATTTTTTTTGCATCTATTAAGATGATCATATGATTTTTATTCTTCCTTTTTGTTAATGTGAGGTATCACATTGATTTGTGGATGTCAAACCGTTATCCATGTATCCCTGGGATAAATCACATTTCATAGTGGTTTATGATCCTTTTACTGTGCTGTTGAATTCAGTTTGCTAATATTTTGTTGTGGATTTTTGCATCCATGTTCATCAGGGATATTGATCTGTAATTTTCCATGTGGCTATTAAAACTAAAAGTAACTAAAATAAAATGCAGTGAACAATTCAGTTCCTCATTTGCACTGGACACATTCCAACCTTTCAAGAGCTCGATGTAGCTAGTGGCTACCGTATTAGAAAGCACGGATATAGAACATTCCTGCCACCACAGAACATTCTATTGCCAGTGGTGCTCTAAACTAACACTAAAAAGACATTTCAGAGACCCAGGGAAATTTGAATATGTGATTGGTGTAAGATGAGACTAAAGAATGATTGTATATTTTCTTAGATGTGAAAATAGTTGTATGATTATGTAAAAAAAAAAAGTCATTTTTCAGAGATGCATGCTGTAGTCATGAGAGGTGGAAAACTATGTCAGTAAGATTGAAATGTGTGATCAAAACACCTAGCACAGCCCTGGCTGGTGCGGCTCAGTGGTTATAGCATTGGCCTGCACACCGAAGGGTCACAGGTTTGATTCCCAGTCAAGGGCACATGCCTGGTTTGGAGGTTTGATCCTGGCCCCCAAGGCTTGTGTGGGAGGCAACCAGTTGATGTGTCTCTTTCACATCGAGTTTCTTTCTCTCCCCCCACCTTCCACTCTCTCTAAAAAAAAAAAATCAATGGAAAAAATATCCTTGGTAAGGATTAACAAAAACCCACCACCAGCAACAACAAAAAACTAGCACAAAAACAGATTGCATCAAATTCTTAATAAATGCTCCTGGTCATTAATTCAAAAGTTTGGAGAAATGACAAACCCGGGAAAAATATTTACAGCTAATTTCATAACCAGATGGTAAATCTCCTTAATATATAAAGAACTCCTACAAATCAAGAAGAAAAAGATCAACAACCCAAAGAATAATGGACAAGAAAAAACTATAAATAGCTTTTTTTTAAAAATTAATTTTAGAACAAGAGAGAAGCATTGAGTTTTGCTGTTCCACTTATTTATGCCTTCATTGGTTGATTCTTGTATGTGCCCTGACCGGGGATCAGACCAGCAACCTTGGCCTTGGCATATTGGGATGAGTCTTTAACCAACTGAGCTACCCAGGGCCTATAAATGGCTCTTAAACACCTCAAAATATATTCTGCCCCAATTGTGGTAAGGGAAATGCAAATTTTCTCTGTTCTGAAATACCGTTTTTCACCTTCATGTTGGCTCAAGTCCAAAGGTTGATACACACTCAGTTGGTGAGGCTGTAGAGAAACAGGGCGCTTATCCATTGCTGGAGGGAACGTGAATTAATCTAACTCCCAAAGGGAGAAATTTGGCAATATCTGTAAAACTTATAAATGCACATGGTCCTTGAACCAGAAATCTATCTCACTTTGGGGGATTTATGTACAGACAACACTTGCATGTGTGTGAAATGACGTTCGTACAAGGTTCTTCACTGTCATGTTAGCCTAAGAACAAACAGATGAAAAATACCGGTTTCTGGAAATGAAATGAACTAAGGGGCACCCACACAGCAGAACATTATGCAGTTGTAGAAAAACAACACAGAAAGGGAGTTTGGTAAGGGGAGACCTCTAACATTTGTTAAGCGGAAAGAAAAAGACAAGTTGCAGGGGAGTGTAAAACACGCTATCTTGAATTGAAATTCTAACAAATGCCACAACGTGGATGAATCATGAAACGTTAAGCTAAGTGCAAGAAGCTAGACACACAAGGACGAATATTATATGATTCTACTTATACAAAGTACCTAAGGATAGGCAAATTCGTAGAGACAGAACGGAGAATGGAGGTTTCCAGAAGCTGGAAGGAGGGAGGAATGGGGGGAGTTAGGGTTTAGTGGGAACAGTTTCAGTTCTGGGAGATGAACAAGTTCTGGAGATGAATGATGGGGTGGTTGCACAGCAGTGTGAATATGCTAATGCCACTGAAATGGGCACTTAAAATGGCTAAAATGGTTGATTTTATGTTTATTTTACCATGTACGGTAAATGGGAACATGGACCCCTTCCCAAGCTCCAACTCCCCCTCCCACCCTGTGGAAAAATGATGAAGACCTTCAGTAAGCAGACGGTGAGACCATGGGAGCCTGGCCAGCTCCTCGGTCAGGAAAACAGCATTTCGATCTCACACATCACCCGGTCCCCTCCCCCTGCACGCCCTGTTTTTCTGTTTTCTGTACTCTTATAAAACCTTGTGCTGGGAAGGTCTGGGTGTCAGGGATACAGTAGCACTGGTCGGCAGCCACTGGTGCGTATGTAAGTCCTAATAAACCCATGCCTTTCACAGCCAGCCCTGCAGCTTATTTCTCTGGGAATCCAAGAACAATATGCTGAGGTTTTCTGGGGCCTCAGCACTTTGCATAACATACCACAACAAAAAAACTTTACTGAATGATTTTAGAGAGGGGGGGAGAGAGGAAAAAAGAGAGAGAGGAGAGGGAGAACCTCTATTTGCTGTTCCACTCACATATACATTCATTGGTTGCTTCTTGTATGTGCCCTGACCGGAGGTCAAACCCACAACCTTGGCATATCCGGATGACGCTCTAACCAACAGAGAGAGCTACCAGACAGCCACCCCCCCCCCCCCGCCCCACCTTCAATTTTTTTAGTACTACCTTTAATGTAAAAGCAGGGGTGGGGGGTGGGGGTGGGGGGCGAGGACCTGTATTTATATTTGTTTGTAAACATGCACATCTATTCTGGAAAGATACTCAGGAAATCAAGAGCAGTGGGCTATCCATGGGGGAAAGGAGGGGAACTGAGACTGGGTAGGGAGATTCTACAGTGTAAACTTTCTTAACACTTTTTGTTCCTTGACACACCTGAATGTATTAACTACTCAAAAATAAAATTAGTTAAGAAGATTGGAGAGAGGGGCTTGATTTGGGATTGGTAAGATTTGGCTGCCTTTTTATGCTGACCAAAATGACAATGATAATGAAATAATAATGATATGGATAGCACGTAAGATTTCCTAATTCATACGTATTAGTTTCCCATGGCTGCTGTAACAGATTGCCATAAATTGGGTGGTTTACAGGAATGGAAATTTATTCTTTCATAGTTCTGGAGAAGTCCAAAGTCAAGATGTCAGGAGGGCTGTGCTTCCTTTGAAGCCTCTGGGGAAGGATCTTTCCTTGTCTCTTCTGGCAGCTCTAGGCATGACTTGGCTTTTTTGGCTACTTGACTCCAATCTCCGTCTCTGTCTTCACATAGCTCGTCTCTTCTGTCTGCATCTTCAATACTCGTCACTGAATTTAGGGTCCACCCGGATAATCCAGGATGATCTCATCTTAAAGTCCTTAATTATATCTGCAAAGACCCTTTGTTCAAATAAGATCACTTTCATAGGTCCTGGGGGGTGAGGACAAGGGCCTAATCCTTCTGCAGGTCCCCGCTCAACCAACTGCACTTACTGTGTGCTCTGTAGGGTGATAAGCAGTTTACATAATCTCACCCGAGTCCCCAACACAGCCCATGAAGTAGGTACACTTATTATCTCCATCTACCCAGTGAACTCAGAGAGGTGCAGCATCTTGCTCATGGTCACACAGGAATCAGGACTCAAACCCAGCTGTGTCCGGCTCCAAACTGATTCTGTGCGAGGCACAAAAGAGGCTCCTGGTTCTGGGCCAAAGTCGGACTGTCAGGCAGCAAAAATTTCCTGGCATGTTTGCTCTTCACCAGACCCTGGGCCAGGCCCTGGGGCCACGGAGGAAGGGAAAGAAGGGCGCGTCCCTGGGGAGTGGCTTGGAGAAGAGGCGGAGCGGGAGATCGTATTATTCATCAGCCCTTTAGAAGCCTTACCATCGGATATGACTCCTGCCTCTGGAGCGCTGCCCATGACCAGAGACGTGCACAGGGGGCAACCAAGGCCAGGAGTTTGTCACGAAGAAAAGGGCAGAGGAATAAAGTTCGCATCCAGACGGAATGTGTCAAGTACAAGTAACATTTAAGCCGTAGTTACTGCAGGCCGCAGGCCAGTTCACGAATTTGAGGCAACCGAGGCACCAAGAGGTTGAGCTGTTCAAGGTTGCTGGGCAGGAAGTAAATAGAGATGGGATTCAGACCCAACTCTGCCCATCATCACAGGCCCTATTGTTGTTTTTTTAAATAGCCAGGTGAAACTGATATCAAATTAATCACGTCAGAGTGAATCGTGCAATGGCGTTAAGTACTTCACAATGCTGTGCAACCATCACCTCTGTCTAATTCCAAAACATTTTCATCAAACGGGACACCCAGTAGCATTACTCCCCATTTCTCCCTCGTCCCAACCCTTGGCAACCACTGGTTTCTCTGATTCTGTGGATTTGACTACTCTGGACATTTCATATCAATGGAATCATACAATATGTGACCTTTTGTGTCTAGCTTCTCTCATTCAGTATCATGTTTTGTTTGTTTGTTTGTTGTTAATCCTGACAGGAGGACTTTTTTCCCTTGATTTTTAGAGACAGTGAAAGGGAGGGAGGGGGAGAGAGAGAGAAACATCGATGTGAGAGAGACACATCAATTGGTTGTCTCCCGCATGCGCCCCAACTGGGGCAGGGATCCTGAAACCCAGGTATGTGCCCTTGACTGGGAATTGAACGCGTGACCCCTTGGTTCTCGAGCCAATGCTCTAACCACTGAGCCAAACCAGCCAGGGCTCAGCATCATGTTTTTTGCGATTCATCCACATTGTAGCATATATAAGAACTTCATACCTTTTATGGCTAAGTAATATTCCGTTGATGGATGGACCACATTGTGTTCATCCATTCATCTGGTGATGGACATTTGGGTTGCTTCTGCTTTTTGGCTGTTTTGAATACTGCTGCTATGAATGTGTGTGTGCAGCAATGTGCACATAATGATTAAAATGGCTCATTTTATTTTATATGAATTTTATCTCAATATTAAAAAAAAAAAAAAGTGCCCTGTCTGGAGGATTCGGCTGGTTGGAGCCTAGTCCTGTGCACCAAAAGGTTGTGGGTTTGATCCCCGGTCACAGCACCTGTGAGAGGCAAACAACTGATGTTTCTCTCTCCTTCTCTCTCTCCCTCTTTCTCTCTCTCTATCTCTTCTTCTCTCTAAAATCAATAAACATATTGGGTAAGAATTTTAAAAAAAGTAATGCTATCAGCTGAGAGGGCCTAGAAGCAGTGATGTAACGCCCCACCCCCAGTAGCAATGAGCACGCCCAGCCCCAGACCTTGGTTTCCCAGTGCCATTCTCCAGTAAAGGGAACTCAGGCTTCTTGGGGGAAAGGCTGATTCTAGGACTGAGGTGGGGAAAACACAAGATGAGCCTGGAACATCTTGTGGTGCCAGAAAATAACAAAGTACTACAGACAAACAAACACAAACGGAGTCATGCCTGAAATAAAATGTTTACCGCGGGGTCCAACCGAAAGAGCTCCCAGTGGCCAAGGCTGGAACAATTTGGGCAACAAAAGAAATAACAGTAGTACTGGATTATAACCCAAAGAGTAAAATAACTGTTCCCAAATCCATATGGCTATAAAGAAAGGATTCAATAAACAAATCAACGGAGACAAAGCAACTCTTCCTTACAGAAGAATTCCAAATAATAAATAATAGTAGGTGTAGCAGAATGAGATAAATGGAAAATTACTAGTAAACAAACATCACAGTAATAATTTCCACACACAAGATCCACCAATGAATGTAAAAGCAATGGGTGAACTTTAATGGGAAACAGGACCTTTGCAGGGCCTCACAGTATCTCAGCCAAAGTATCAATTTTTTGTGTTTTTATCATAGTTTTAACATAGGTCCACCATTACTGCATACTCCACCTCCCATTGCCCTGCTCTGGGTGGAGGCTGAGAGCGTTCTGTTTCTGTACATGAGTGGTGGTCACAGCAATTTGTTCCATTTGTGAAAATTCTTCCAAGTGTCCACTTACAATATGTGCACTTTTCTGTATGTGCAATAAAAAGTCCAATTTATTCAAGTGCAACAAGAAAAAAAAAGGAGAGAGATAGGCTCGGCTGTCTGTTTTGGAGAGGCACGTGTTAGTGTTAAAACTATAATGAAAAACAAAGAAATGATGGTAGCTAAAGTCAGGATGCCTGTTACCTCTGGGGAAAGCAAGGGACTGGGATCAAGCAGGATGTGGGGTGAGGGGTCGACATCTGCGGTGCTTGTACCATCCGATTTCCTGATCTGAGTGATGACACCGTGTCCGGTTTAAAATGGTTTAAGTTACACATGTTATGATTTTTGTCTTTCAGTGGTATCAGGGAGCCAGCTACACTGACTTGTTAGGACAGATTTCAAATTTCCAGGAATTTAGGGACATCATAGTGACATCTAACATTAGTAGCTTGAATTTGCCAGAAATCAAAAAATGCTACCAATAATATCTTTGGGAAGAGCCTGAAAGGTTAACATGGTGGTGCATGGGAAGCTAAATAGCCATCTCAGAGAGGTGAATAAAGAAAAATTAAATTTATTAAAAGGGGACAGGGATATCCAAAGGGAGGGGCTACACAGCATTGAGCCAAAGGGTATTGGGTCCATTATGGCAGCAAAAATATACTTGGGACAGTGAAACAAGGCAGAGCATAGAAGGGCAACAGGATGGCCTGGGCTGGGCTGCTTTGACTCCCTGAGAAGTCAGAGAGAGAAGGGGCCTTGGAGACGGGTTCAGTGGGTAAGCCTGGGACAGGCCTCCTCTGCCCACTGCTCCCCTGGTTGCAAGTCTCCTGGGGTCCCCTCAAAGGGAAGAAGGGGGATGGAGATGGCGCTGGCACACTCCCCTGGTGGGGAGCACCCACTGGGTCCTTTGTCCTGAGAATATGAATCTTTCTTGCAGGTGGGAAGCTTAAGGGAGGTCTCAGGCCAGTGTCTCAAGAGATTATTTGTGAGCTTTCCAGGTGTTTTCTTTCAGGGTCCTGTTCTCCCCTGATTGGGTGGTGCCAGGGCAGCAGGTCATTAGTCAATGTCGGTGGCCCTGAGGCAGCCATGGCGGTGCCACTTGTCTGGTTTTGCTGCTTTTCTGGGCCTGGAGCTGAAATACAACTGAGAGCTAGATGTTATCTTTGGGAGGAAATGCTCAGGGGGGCTAAACCACCTGACCAGCTATGCTGGGGGAGGGTAGGTTTCCCCGGGGACAAGGTTCTTGTTGTCCCAGTTTTGCCCCTTGCTAGGCACCTGGGGCTTCCTGCCCCGGTGAGTCTCTGTGCCCGAGTTCTTGTACTCGAGTTTCTGTGCCTGGCCCATGTAACAATCTCGGTTTTACCGTCTTAATCATTTTTATGCGCTCAGCTCAGTGGCATGAAGGACGTTCACACTGTTGTGCAGCCGTCACCACACCCATCTCAGACTCTTCATCGTGCAACACTGAAACTCTGTCCCTATAGATACCTTTTTACTCTCGAAAATTTTCCCCCCGAGAGCATGGATTCTAGAGCCAGATGTCTCTGTTTCAATTTCCACCCCACCCCCGCTTACTAGCTGATTTGGGGCACCTTATGTCACCACTCTGTGCCTCAGTTTCCTCATCTGTACTGTGGGATCATCTTACTCCTAATCTTATAGTCCAGTGGCTCTCAGAAGTGGTTTCTGGACCAGCAGCATTAGCAGGGCCTGGAAATTTGGTGCACGCGCAGATTCTCTGCTGCTCTGCAGGTGGGCCCAGTGTTCTGGGTTTTAACAAGCCCTCCAGGAGATGCCGAGGCTCGCTCATATTTGACAACCATTATCCTAGGTCCTCAGGAGAATTAAGTAGATGACACAAATATGCAATATTTAGAGCAGTGCTTAATCCCGAGCCCATACTGTGTAAGGGCTCACTCTCCTTGCCGTTGTTGTTATAGAGAAGGCCGAGACCCCAGTCCTGTGAGGAGGAGGGGTCTGGCTGCACCCTCTCTGCTGGTCTGGTGAGGGTCTAGGATCCTGGTGTCTGCGAAATTAAGGCCTTTTTGCCTCTCTGTTGAAGATGACAGAAAGTCAAACCACGTCACCCCATCCCTAGCAAAAGGTTATCGCCTAGTCCCAGAAATGGGAAAGGTCGGGGAGTGCTCGCCATGCCAGCATCTCCTCTGCAGGAACAGATAAAGGAGGTCACTTGGTTCCTCCACAACAGGTGGGGGAGTGAGGGTGGGGAGGCTGGATGTATAAATGGGGGGCCAGGAGGCAGCAGAGGCACTGATCACTGGGAAACTGCCTCGCTCTGCCCACTCTCGCATCCCAGGCATCTCTGTCCAGCATGGCCAACTACCCACTGCTGCTGCTGCTGGCCCTGTGGATGCTGGCTGGGGGGCTGTGGCTGGAAGCCGAAGCTCAGGAAGCACCAGAAGATGGAGTGAAGCTTTGTGACCGAGAATTCATCAGGACACTCATCTTCACCTGTGGAAGCTCCCGATGGAGGCGGTCGGACATCCTGGCCCGAGAAGCAATAGGTGAGGCTGGGAGGTAGTGGAAGGTGTGAAATGGGGATATGGGACATGGGATGAGCCCAAGGAGGCAGGGACAAAAATGAGAACAAAGACCAGGGCAGGTGAGTCTCTGTCCAAAACTTGCAGCTGAGGAGACCAGCCCATCCTCAAAGCTGAGCCTCTTGGCACAACTGCAAAGCCGGGTTGGGGGGTGCAAGCCATCTCCACTGGCTAAAGTTAGAGGACAGGACTATTTCTGGGGCACCTGCTATGTGCCCAGCCCTGCGCTGAGCAAGGTAGATGCTTCTAGAACTCCAAGGGGACACCATTCAGAAGCTGCCACCGAAGTGCTTTCCAACCCCTTTGAGAAGGTAGTGTGCGTGTGTGGGTGGGGGGTCCTAGGCCAGATTTTGCCACCTAGTGGGTAACCCTCCCAGCAAGGCACTTTCCCCCTCTGATCCTCTTTATCTGCAAACAGGAGGCAGAGTCCCTGTACCTCACGTTTGTTCGGTGGCAAAGTTGAGTCAAAACAGATAAGGACACGGTCTAAGGAAGGCAGGTGGCTCAGTCTGGGCTCAGGCAGGGGGTAGGGGGTCTATTTTCCTAAAGGGCAGGGGTCTGGCAGAAAAATAGATGTTGGTGGTGATGATGACGACGATAACGATGATGATGATGTAAATGTGGACCTAGAATACATGCTGTCTGGGTTCAAATAGCAGCTCTACAATTCAAAAGCTGTGTGTTCATGTGCAGTTACTCTACCAAATTGGGCCTCAGTGGTGTTCTCTGGAAAAGAGGTGATACAACGGCACCCACCTCATGGGGTTGTCATTGGGAGGAATAACAGAGTTTATCCACGAGAGCCCTTAAAACAATGCCTGGCACACTGTTAGTTTTCGATAAATGCTCAGGGCTATTTGAGTGCTAATCATGTATAAGACACAGTTCTAAGTTTTTCTAATGGGTATTAATTAACTCATCTACTCTGTATGAAACCCTCAAAGGGAGGAGTTATTATGTCCCTCACTTTGCAGACAAGGAAACCAAGACTCAGAGAAGTAAATTCACTTGCTCAGGATTATAACTTTGAGAAGCTGGATTGGTGCTTAATCAGTCTGCTCCCAAGCACATGTTCTTAACCACCAGGTCCTCCATAAACAAAGAGTAAGGGGAAAGAAATGACAGGAAATTCAAGCTCAGTAAGGTTGAATATTCTGCCCATCAAAGCTGGAACTTAGGCCTGAGTGGAATCAAAACCTTTAACCATGACACCATGTCACAAGAACAGAAAAGTAGCTTGACTAACCAGGAGCATAGGCTCTGGATGTGACAGAAACTGAGCCCCAAGCATTAACCCTTCTGATCTTTTGCAGATGCAGAATCTGATGCAGACAGTGAGCTGGAAGAGGCAGTGGCCTCCCTGATCAAGCCCGCCTGGGCTTTCTCTGGGGGGCAACCCAGCTGGAAGGGAACCCCAGGGGTTCTGCGGCACAGACGAGGTGTCGTGTATGACCTCCACAACAAGTGCTGCAACTTGGGTTGCCACAAGAGTGAACTCAGAATTCTCTGCTAGACTGGGGACTGGGCAGCTGGGTGTACAAGGGGAAATGCTGAGTACCTGTCTCTGGCCCCCTCATATGTTCATTCTACAGCAAGTCATTGAGGTCAGGCACTATGGACTCCAACACAATCCCCCAAATTAACCCTCAACTTCGACCAAATTCTCCTAACCCAGAGCAAGCTGTATCTCTAGTTGGCCAAATGGTTGCCCCTGGTCCTGACTCCTGACCTCTCCCAGCCCATATCAGGCCTTCGTCTGGACTGGACTGTCCCCTGTACAATGGAGCCCCTACCCTACCCAGACTAGCCACACTGAAGGAGCCCTTGACAAAACTATGGCTCTCCTGTGGCCACTGTCCCCCAGCCAGCCCAAAGGGTGCCCTTGCCCAGGCCAGCCTGTGCCCACTCCCTTGCCCTTGCCTTCCAGCCCCTCTCCCTCCAACCCCACCTGCTGTGGACCCCAAGGCTGGTGTTGAGAACCCTTGGTTCCCTTCATATCCTGGGATGGGAGGCTAGGTAGTGGGACAGATCCCAACCTGCTCCCACCCCGATAATAAAAATTCCCAAGGACTCTGCAGCATGTGTGTGTGTTGTTGGGGGTGCTTAGCCCAGGGGATCTAAATATATCTTTATTGATTTCAGAGAGAGGAAAGGAGAGGGTGAGAGAGATAGAAACATCAATGATGAGAGAGTCATTGATGGAGCCTGCAACCCGGGCATGTGCCCTGACCAGGAATCGAACCCGGATCGCCTGGATCCTAGGTTGACGCTCAACCGCTGAGCCACGCCCGGCCTGGCGACCCAGGGGATCTAGGACGAGCCCTCAGCCCCCTCCCCCAACGCCCCAGACCCGGTCTCTACTGCCCCCGCCGACTTTCCGTTGCTTGGAAGGAGCCGGGACCCAAGCGCAAGGTGTGAGGCGGTGGGAGGGGTGGCTGTGCTTCCGGTCGCCGCCCAGGCACCGGACCGAGAGCAAGGCCCCGGGGGCTGGTCTGCGGGGCCGGCCGCGCGGCCAGACCGGGGCGCGGGGGCGCCATGCGGGGGGCCTGGGCCGCGCCCCGCCGGCTGCTCCCGAGGCCGAGGCCCGCGCTCCTGCCTCTGCTGCTGCTGCTCCGCTGGACGAGTCCCCAGGGTGAGTCGTGGGGCGAGCTCGTGTTGGGCGCCTACCTCGTGCTCACCCTTAAAGCGCAAATCCTCCAGGGCGAACCCCAGTCCCCCGAATGAATGACAGAGGCCCGGGCAGCGCTCCGCTCCCTTCCGGGCTGGGACGGGGTGCGGGACGGAGTGGGGAGAGGGAGGCAGGTGGAAGTCAGGGCTCCGGGTGGGGATGGGGTGAGGGTGGGGGCTCTCGGGTGGCAACAGGATGTGGCTGGGAGAGGGAGGGGAGGAGCCATGCCCTAAGCCGGCTAGAGGTGCCCAGCGCCCCCTTCCTGCTGCTCGCTCCAGAGAGGGACCCTATCACCCTCCATGATGATCAGAACTTGGGGGAAGGTCAGGCTGTGGGCAGTGCAGGAGGCTGGGGGAATTGACCCCTTCCCTGGGACCCTGCCGCCCGCCCCCCAGGAAGCTCAGGGTCCCTGCAGTGCTACGGTGTTGGACCTTTAGGCGACTTGAACTGCTCATGGGAGCCTCTTGGGGACCTGGGAACACCCTCCATGCTGCACCTGCAGAGCCAGAAGTAGTGAGTACAATGGGGTGGCTTGGGGAAAGTGAGACTTTGGAGGGGTGGGGGCTCAGGTCCCCACCTTCTCCAGTTGAGAGGACCCACGAGTCCTGCCCACAAGTCCTCCCCAACTCTCAAGCCCTTCAATAATTCCAGGTTCCTTCATTTCCCTGCTGCATGACTCTGGACCAGTCACTTTCTCTCTCTGAGACTCAGATATCAAATGGTGATAATAAGTGAAACCTGCCTCCCAGGGCTGGTTCTGAGGACCCAATGAGTGAGGCACTTGGCAAAGAGAAAATGTTTAATAATTATATGCTGTTTTTTATTGCTGTGTGGCCTTAGGCAAGTAGCTTAACCACTCTGAGCATATGAAAAGATCATTCAGTCTGGTGCTGGAGGTGCAGCACTGAAAGAGGCAAACAGAAAGCCTGGCCCTTCTTGGGCCTGCAACTGCCCTTCCTTCATGATGAATCACACCTGGAAACAAAGTCATTTCAAATGTGCTAAGTGAACCAAGAGAAAAAGGGCATTGGGGGCTGGCTTTAAATATATATATATATATATATATATATATATATATATATATATATATATATATATAGTATTGATTTTTAGAGAGAGAGGAAGGGAGAGGGGGAGAGAGAGAAACCTCAAGGTTAGAGCAGAACATCGAAGCCCAACCAACTGAGCCACACAGACCAGGCCTTTTTTTTTTTTTTTTAGTGGTGGTAGAATGCACGTATAAAATTTACTTTTTCCCCCCAAACATTTTAAAGTGTGCAAGTCAGTGTCATTAAGTACATTTCATTGGTAGGGGGTTGGGGATTCAGAGAAGGTCCTGCCCTTTTTTTAATGATGTGAAATTCACATAACATAAAATTTACCATTTTAAAGTGAACAATTCAGTGGCTTTGTTATGTTCACAATGTTGTGGAACCCCCATCTCTACCTAGTTCCAAACCATTTCCATCACCCCAAAAGGAAGTTCCATTTCCAATAGCAATTTGTCCCAATTCCTCCCTCCTCCCAGCTCCTGGCAACCACTAATCTGCTTTCTGTCTCTGTGGATTTGCCAGTTTTGGACATTTCATATCAATGGAATCACACACAATGTGTTTTTTGTGTCTGGCTTCTTTCTCTGAGCATAATGTTTTCAGGGTTCATCCACATTGTAGCACATATCAGAACTTCAGGAGCATGTGGTGGACTGGGCTCAAGACGGGGAGCCCCTAGAGAACCTCAACTGGGTCCGGCTTCCCCCCGGGAACCTCAGTGCTCTGTTGCCAGGTGAGGTACACCTGGGCTCCCATTCCAGCTGTTGGGAGAGCAGACTGATGGGTGGGTATGCGGGAAAGAGTGTTATGCTTAAGTATCATTAATTCATTGGCCACCCACCGTGTGCCAGCTTCTGTTCTAGACACTGGTACACAGTGATGGCAGCTGACGTCTATTGGCATTTACCATAAGCATTAAATCATTCAAACTTCCTTATGAAATAGGCTTCTGCTATTGTCATGCTCATTTACAGATGACTAGAAAGGCCCAGGGTGGTTAAGCAACTTGATTGAGGCTTCACAGAAAGTAGGTGGTAGAACCAGGATTTAAAGGACATAGTCAGGCTCCTGAACCTAGTGAGGGGGAGAAACCAAGGGCCTGTGTGTGGACCTGGTTGCTGTCTCCTTCTGTTTGCTGAGTCCTATTCTGGGGGGCTTCCCCCAAAATCCCAGTAGAAAGGTTCAGTTTTGGTACTGGGAGTCCCCTGGTGGCTAGGGATATATAGGAGCATCCTCGCTGTTTATTTCCTAGTAAGCTGCTGGTCCAACCCAGAGCTGGGACTCCCAGTGAAGCCATAATGTGACATGACCAGCCAAGCAGCTGAGCTATCTCCTCCTGAAATTCTGGCATTGGTAATGTCAAGACTCACAGTTCCCCAAATAAACCCTACCAGATGTCTTGGGCCGGGGTTTGTCTAGTGTGTGCTTTTCCACAGTGTCTCTCAGTTTTTCGGATATTGGACCAGGGGGCTGCATAATGCCATCTTGCCCGTTCCGAGCCCAGTTCATCTTTTCATGGGACATTTCCAGCAGTAGCTGCCCTTGTGGCTTTTATGTGGCCGACCCGGTGCCCAGAAGTGGTGACTCCGTGGGGAGCTGAGAGTCTCTGTTCCTAGTGCCCTCTTCCCAAAATGAAGTGACTCACTCATTAGTAAGAATCAGGAGGTCTGACAATTTGGCACTCCTGCAGCTGCTTGGGATTCCAGAGGAACTTGGTTGGTGCTGGACCCCAAGACTAGGAGTCTCTAGGGGTCGGGGGGTGGAAGGGAGAAGTTTCTATTCTGGATATGTCCATATGTGCCATCAATTGAAAGGTTAACATGGTGGTGCATGGGAAGCTAAATAGCCATCTCAGAGAGGTGAATAAAGAAAAATTAAATTTATTAAAAGGGGACAGGGATATCCAAAGGGAGGGGCTACACAGCACTGAGCCAAAGGGTATTGGGTCCATTATGGCAGCAAAAATATACTTGGGACAGTGAAACAAGGCAGAGCATAGAAGGGCAACAGGATGGCCTGGGCTGGGCTGCTTTGGCTCCCTGAGAAGTCAGAGAGAGAAGGGGCCTTGGAGACAGGTTCAGTGGGTAAGCCCGGGACAGGCCTCCTCTGCCCACTGCTCCCCTGGTTGCAAGTCTCCTGGGGTCCCCTCAAAGGGAAGAAGGGGGATGGAGATGGCGCTGGCACACTCCCCTGGTGGGGAGCACCCACTGGGTCCTTTGTCCTGAGAATATGAATCTTTCTTGCAGGTGGGAAGCTTAAGGGAGGTCTCAGGCCAGTGTCTCAAGAGATTATTTGTGAGCTTTCCAGGTGTTTTCTTTCAGGGTCCTGTTCTCCCCTGATTGGGTGGTGCCAGGGCAGCAGGTCATTAGTCAATGTCGGTGGCCCTGAGGCAGCCATGGCGGTGCCACTTGTCTGGTTTTGCTGCTTTTCTGGGCCTGGAGCTGAAATACAACTGAGAGCTAGATGTTATCTTTGGGAGGAAATGCTCAGGGGGGCTAAACCACCTGACCAGCTATGCTGGGGGAGGGTAGGTTTCCCCGGGGACAAGGTTCTTGTTTTCCCAGTTTTGCCCCTTGCTAGGCACCTGGGGCTTCCTGCCCCGGTGAGTCTCTGTGCCCGAGTTCCTGTACTCGAGTTTCTGTGCCTGGCCCATGTAACAATCTCGGTTTTACCGTCTTAATCATTTTTATGCGCTCAGCTCAGTGGCATGAAGGACGTTCACACTGTTGTGCAGCCGTCACCACACCCATCTCAGACTCTTCATCGTGCAACACTGAAACTCTGTCCCTATAGATACCTTTTTACTCTCGAAAATTTTCCCCCCGAGAGCATGGATTCTAGAGCCAGATGTCTCTGTTTCAATTTCCACCCCACCCCCGCTTACTAGCTGATTTGGGGCACCTTATGTCACCACTCTGTGCCTCAGTTTCCTCATCTGTACTGTGGGATCATCTTATTCCTAATCTTATAGTCCAGTGGCTCTCAGAAGTGGTTTCTGGACCAGCAGCATTAGCAGGGCCTGGAAATTTGGTGCACGCGCAGATTCTCTGCTGCTCTGCAGGTGGGCCCAGTGTTCTGGGTTTTAACAAGCCCTCCAGGAGATGCCGAGGCTCGCTCATATTTGACAACCATTATCCTAGGTCCTCAGGAGAATTAAGTAGATGACACAAATATGCAATATTTAGAGCAGTGCTTAATCCCGAGCCCATACTGTGTAAGGGCTCACTCTCCTTGCCGTTGTTGTTATAGAGAAGGCCGAGACCCCAGTCCTGTGAGGAGGAGGGGTCTGGCTGCACCCTCTCT
This sequence comes from Miniopterus schreibersii, assembly GCF_964146895.1. Taxonomy (NCBI): domain Eukaryota; kingdom Metazoa; phylum Chordata; class Mammalia; order Chiroptera; family Miniopteridae; genus Miniopterus; species Miniopterus schreibersii. The sequence goes on along the minus strand of NC_138105.1, from coordinate 70,993,514 downwards.
GCTGGTCTGGTGAGGGTCTAGGATCCTGGTGTCTGCGAAATTAAGGCCTTTTTGCCTCTCTGTTGAAGATGACAGAAAGTCAAACCACGTCACCCCATCCCTGGCAAAAGGTTATCGCCTATTCCCGGAAACAGGAAAGGTCGGGGTGTTCTCCCCATGCCAGCATCTCCTCTGCTGGAACAGATAAAGGAGGTCACTTGGTTCCTCCACAACAGGTGGGGGAGTGAGGGTGGGGAGGCTGGATGTATAAATGGGGGGCCAGGAGGCAGCAGAGGCACTGATCACTGGGAAACTGCCTCGCTCTGCCCACTCTCGCATCCCAGGCATCTCTGTCCAGCATGGCCAACCACCCACTGCTGCTGCTGTTGGCCCTGTGGATGCTGGCTGGGGGGCTGTGGCTGGAAGCCGAAGCTCAGGAAGCACCAGATGAAGAAGTGAAGCTTTGTGACGAAGAATTCATTCGGAGAATGTTTGCCTCCTGTGGTATCATGTTGAAGCGGTCGGTCATCCTGGCCCGAGAAGCAATAGGTGAGGCTGGGAGGTAGTGGAAGGTGTGAAATGGGGATATGGGACATGGGATGAGCCCAAGGAGGCAGGGACAAAAATGAGAACAAAGACCAGGGCAGGTGAGTCTCTGTCCAAAACTTGCAGCTGAGGAGACCAGCCCATCCTCAAAGCTGAGCCTCTTGGCACAACTGCAAAGCCGGGTTGGGGGGTGCAAGCCATCTCCACTGGCTAAAGTTAGAGGACAGGACTATTTCTGGGGCACCTGCTATGTGCCCAGCCCTGCGCTGAGCAAGGTAGATGCTTCCAGAACTCCAAGGGGACACCATTCAGAAGCTGCCACCGAAGTGCTTTCCAACCCCTTTGAGAAGGTAGTGTGCGTGTGTGGGTGGGGGGTCCTAGGCCAGATTTTGCCACCTAGTGGGTAACCCTCCCAGCAAGGCACTTTCCCCCTCTGATCCTCTTTATCTGCAAACAGGAGGCAGAGTCCCTGTACCTCACGTTTGTTCGGTGGCAAAGTTGAGTCAAAACAGATAAGGACACGGTCTAAGGAAGGCAGGTGGCTCAGTCTGGGCTCAGGCAGGGGGTAGGGGGTCTATTTTCCTAAAGGGCAGGGGTCTGGCAGAAAAATAGATGTTGGTGGTGATGATGACGACGATAACGATGATGATGATGTAAATGTGGACCTAGAATACATGCTGTCTGGGTTCAAATAGCAGCTCTACAATTCAAAAGCTGTGTGTTCATGTGCAGTTACTCTACCAAATTGGGCCTCAGTGGTGTTCTCTGGAAAAGAGGTGATACAACGGCACCCACCTCATGGGGTTGTCATTGGGAGGAATAACAGAGTTTATCCACGAGAGCCCTTAAAACAATGCCTGGCACACTGTTAGTTTTCGATAAATGCTCAGGGCTATTTGAGTGCTAATCATGTATAAGACACAGTTCTAAGTTTTTCTAATGGGTATTAATTAACTCATCTACTCTGTATGAAACCCTCAAAGGGAGGAGTTATTATGTCCCTCACTTTGCAGACAAGGAAACCAAGACTCAGAGAAGTAAATTCACTTGCTCAGGATTATAACTTTGAGAAGCTGGATTGGTGCTTAATCAGTCTGCTCCCAAGCACATGTTCTTAACCACCAGGTCCTCCATAAACAAAGAGTAAGGGGAAAGAAATGACAGGAAATTCAAGCTCAGTAAGGTTGAATATTCTGCCCATCAAAGCTGGAACTTAGGCCTGAGTGGAATCAAAACCTTTAACCATGACACCATGTCACAAGAACAGAAAAGTAGCTTGACTAACCAGGAGCATGGGCTCTGGATGTGACAGAAACTGAGCCCCAAGCATTAACTCTTCTGATCTTTTGGAGATTCAGAATCTGATGCAGACAGTGAGCTGGAAGAGGAAGTGGCCTCCCTGATCAAGCTCGGCCAGAAGGGAACCGCAGGGGTCCTGAGGCACAGCCGAGGTGTCGTGTATGACCTCCACAACAAGTGCTGCAACTTGGGTTGCCACAAGAGTGAACTCAGAATTCTCTGCTAGAGTGGGGACTGGGCAGCTGGGCGTACAAGGGGAAATGCTGAGTACCTGTCTCTGGTCCCCTCATATGTTCATTCTACAGCAAGTCATTGAGGTCAGGCACTATGGACTCCAACACAATCCCCCAAATTAACCCTCAACTTCGACCAAATTCTCCTAACCCAGAGCAAGCTGTATCTCTAGTTGGCCAAATGGTTGCCCCTGGTCCTGACTCCTGACCTCTCCCAGCCCATATCAGGCCTTCGTCTGGACTGGACTGTCCCCTGTACAATGGAGCCCCTACCCTACCCAGACTAGCCACACTGAAGGAGCCCTTGACAAAACTATGGCTCTCCTGTGGCCACTGTCCCCCAGCCAGCCCAAAGGGTGCCCTTGCCCAGGCCAGCCTGTGCCCACTCCCTTGCCCTTGCCTTCCAGCCCCTCTCCCTCCAACCCCACCTGCTGTGGACCCCAAGGCTGGTGTTGAGAACCCTTGGTTCCCTTCATATCCTGGGATGGGAGGCTAGGTAGTGGGACAGATCCCAACCTGCTCCCACCCCGATAATAAAAATTCCAAAGGACTCTGCAGCGTGTGTGTGTGTGTGTGTGTGTGTTGTTGGGGGGCTGAGTTTCAGGGGAGCTAGGTCCAGCCCTCGGCGCTCTCCCCCAGAGCCCCAGACCGCCTCCGTGCTCCCCCACCCCCACCCCTTTGGGACTTACAGTGGAGAGGAAGGGGCGGGCACCCAAATGGAAGGTACGGAGGCGGTGGGAGGGGTGGCTGTGCTTCCGGTCGCCGCCCAGGCACCGGACCGAGAGCAAGGCCCCGGGGGCTGGTCTGCGGGGCCGGCCGCGCGGCCAGACCGGGGCGCGGGGGCGCCATGCGGGGGGCCTGGGCCGCGCCCCGCCGGCTGCTCCCGAGGCCGAGGCCCGCGCTCCTGCCTCTGCTGCTGCTGCTCCGCTGGACGAGTCCCCAGGGTGAGTCGTGGGGCGAGCTCGTGTTGGGCGCCTACCTCGTGCTCACCCTTAAAGCGCAAATCCTCCAGGGCGAACCCCAGTCCCCCGAATGAATGACAGAGGCCCGGGCAGCGCTCCGCTCCCTTCCGGGCTGGGACGGGGTGCGGGACGGAGTGGGGAGAGGGAGGCAGGTGGAAGTCAGGGCTCCGGGTGGGGATGGGGTGAGGGTGGGGGCTCTCGGGTGGCAACAGGATGTGGCTGGGAGAGGGAGGGGAGGAGCCATGCCCTAAGCCGGCTAGAGGTGCCCAGCGCCCCCTTCCTGCTGCTCGCTCCAGAGAGGGACCCTATCACCCTCCATGATGATCAGAACTTGGGGGAAGGTCAGGCTGTGGGCAGTGCAGGAGGCTGGGGGAATTGACCCCTTCCCTGGGACCCTGCCGCCCGCCCCCCAGGAAGCTCAGGGTCCCTGCAGTGCTACGGTGTTGGACCTTTAGGCGACTTGAACTGCTCATGGGAGCCTCTTGGGGACCTGGGAACACCCTCCATGCTGCACCTGCAGAGCCAGAAGTAGTGAGTACAATGGGGTGGCTTGGGGAAAGTGAGACTTTGGAGGGGTGGGGGCTCAGGTCCCCACCTTCTCCAGTTGAGAGGACCCACGAGTCCTGCCCACAAGTCCTCCCCAACTCTCAAGCCCTTCAATAATTCCAGGTTCCTTCATTTCCCTGCTGCATGACTCTGGACCAGTCACTTTCTCTCTCTGAGACTCAGATATCAAATGGTGATAATAAGTGAAACCTGCCTCCCAGGGCTGGTTCTGAGGACCCAATGAGTGAGGCACTTGGCAAAGAGAAAATGTTTAATAATTATATGCTGTTTTTTATTGCTGTGTGGCCTTAGGCAAGTAGCTTAACCACTCTGAGCATATGAAAAGATCATTCAGTCTGGTGCTGGAGGTGCAGCACTGAAAGAGGCAAACAGAAAGCCTGGCCCTTCTTGGGCCTGCAACTGCCCTTCCTTCATGATGAATCACACCTGGAAACAAAGTCATTTCAAATGTGCTAAGTGAACCAAGAGAAAAAGGGCATTGGGGGCTGGCTTTAAATATATATATATATATATATATATATATATATATATATATATATATATAGTATTGATTTTTAGAGAGAGAGGAAGGGAGAGGGGGAGAGAGAGAAACCTCAAGGTTAGAGCAGAACATCGAAGCCCAACCAACTGAGCCACACAGACCAGGCCTTTTTTTTTTTTTTTAGTGGTGGTAGGATGCACGTATAAAATTTACTTTTTCCCCCCCAAACATTTTAAAGTGTGCAAGTCAGTGTCATTAAGTACATTTCATTGGTAGGGGGTTGGGGATTCAGAGAAGGTCCTGCCCTTTTTTTAATGATGTGAAATTCACATAACATAAAATTTACCATTTTAAAGTGAACAATTCAGTGGCTTTGTTATGTTCACAATGTTGTGGAACCCCCATCTCTACCTAGTTCCAAACCATTTCCATCACCCCAAAAGGAAGTTCCATTTCCAATAGCAATTTGTCCCAGTTCCTCCCTCCTCCCAGCTCCTGGCAACCACTAATCTGCTTTCTGTCTCTGTGGATTTGCCAGTTTTGGACATTTCATATCAATGGAATCACACACAATGTGTTTTTTGTGTCCGGCTTCTTTCTCTGAGCATAATGTTTTCAGGGTTCATCCACATTGTAGCACATATCAGAACTTCATTCCTGTTTATGGCTCAGCCACATTGCATTGTATGGTGTGACCACATTTGGTTCATCCATCCCTCTGTTGATGGACATTTGGGTTGTTTCCACCTTTTGGAGACTGTGACTAGTGCTACTATGAGCATGTGTGTACAAGTTGTTGAGCACCTGTTTGCAATTCTCTTTAGTATATATATAAATATAGGAGTGGAATTGCTGGGTCATGTGGCAATTCTGTGTTTAGCTTTTTGTTGTTGTTAATCCTCAACTAAATATGTTTTTTCCATTGATTTTTAGAGAGAAAAGAAGGGAGGGAGGCAGAGAGATAGAAACAGAAACATCGATGCGAGAGAGATACCAATTGGTTGCCTCCTGCATGCACCCCAGCTGGGGCCAGGAATTGAACCTGCAACCCAGGCACGTACCCTTGACCTGGGATCAAACCAGGTCCGACCTGGTACCAGGGCCGACTCTCTAACCACTGAACCACACAGGCCCAGGCAGCTGCTACCTTTTATGTTCCCACCAGCAATGTATGAGGACTCCAGTTTTTGAGCCTTTGAAATCCAATCCTTGGGAACTTCCTCAGTTCCTCTGTCTGTCACCCACATCTGATCCATCAGCAAGCCTTGCTGACCCCACCTCCAGAATCTGACTTTCCCCACTTCCTCAGCACCCACCCTGGCTCAGCTCCCACCATTGCTGGCCTGGACTGTGTGGCTCAGTACCTAGGTACAAATCTCAGCTCCAGCACTCACCAGTTCTGTGACCTCCTCCCTGGGCTCTGGTTTCCACCCTCAACCCCACAGCCTCTTAAGGGCACCTGTGAACATCTGAGTCAGGGCATGTTCACCTCTGCTCACAGCCTTTCAGGGCTCTTACTTCACTCACTGTAAAAGCTGGTCTTCCCTGTGGCCCACTAGGACCTGCACAATCTGCTTGTCACCTTCCTGCCCTCACCTCCTCCCACTGTCCCACTCACTCACTGCACTCCAGCCACACAGGCCTCCTTCCCCCTCTCCCTCAAACACACCAGGCAGTTGACTCCAGGGCCTTTGCACTGGCTGTTCTCTCTTCCTAAAATGTTTTCCCCCAGATCCTTCATGGCTCCACCCTCACGTCCTTCAGGCATTTATTCAAATGTCTCCTTGTCTGAGAGATCTTTCCTGACTACCCTCCCTAAAATAGCTGTCAATCCTCACCCCATCACCACACTGCCTCGTCTTCACCCTGCCTGACTGTTCTTTATATGGCTTATACCACCATCAGTTATATATTTGTTTCTCATCTGCCTCCCCCCTGGAACACCAGCTCCAGAGAGCAGGCTCGTGCCTGCTTTGGTCATAGTCCTATTCTCAATTTCTACAACAGGGCCTGGGACAACATATATTTGCTGAGCGAATGGTTGCATAGACATGAATGTGCATATATAGAGCAGGTGCTCGATAAATATAATAACCGATATTCACGTAACATATGTTATGCACCCAATGGTGTTCTAAATGCATTCCATTTATTATCAGATTGGTTCCCCTCCTCTATTCAGCCCTTTCAGCATGTGCTTTTATTGCCCTCATTTTGTAGATAAGGAAACTGAGGCACAGAGAAGTTAAGTTGCTTGTCAAGGTCACACAGCTCTAAAACAATAGAGCTGGGATTTGAACCCAGGCAGAGCAGTTATTATGGCTTGGGCCTGGCCCTATGTATACATCCCCCCAACTCCCCCATCTCTCCTCACAGTCATTCCAACAGAACCTGGACTGTCGCAGTGCCTACAGGGCAGAGCTGGGTGGCCATCCCACGGGAACAGTTCACGACATCTGATGAACTCCTTGTCTGGGGGGCAGAGGCGGGCCGGCCTCTGTGGCCCCCAGTCTTCGTGAACCTGGAAACACAAAGTAACAGGCAGTAGGGTGGGTTGCTATCTGGAGGGTGGGTGGTCCTGGAGACCCCAACTCAATGCACCCTGGTCTCCCCTCCTCAGTGAAGCCAGAAGCCCCCCAACTGGACCCTGACGTGGACTTTTCAGAGGATTACCCCCTGGAGGCCACTGTCCAATGGTCCCCACCTGTGTGGCCACCCCATAAGGTCCTGGTCTGCCAGTTCCACTACCGAAGATGCCAGCAGATATCCTGGACCCTGGTGAGTATCAAAGGTGCTTTCCCCCCACCCTATCATCATTTGTGATGATTTGGGGCATCCAGATAGTATCCCCAAATCAGAGACTAAGCCCAGAGCCCATTTCTCACCTGCCCCTGGAATCTGTCTGCATCCTACACAAAGGACTTGTACATGTATATCCTTCAACTAAAGAATTACTCTCCACCTCCCCAAGTCTATAAATTCTATGCAGTCTCAATCCAAATTCCACTTGGAATTTCTGAGAAAAAATAAACTTTTTTTTCTTTCTTTTTTACAAAAATATGTTTTTATTGATTTCAGAGAGAGGAAGGGAGAGGGAGAGAGAGATAGAAACATCAATGATGAGAGAGAGTCATTGATCGGCTGCCTCTTGCATGCCCCCTACTGGGGATTGATCCCGCAACCCTCTCGTGTGCCCTGACCAAGAATCAAACTGTGACCTCCTGGTTCATAGGTCGATGCTCAACCACTGAGCCATGCCAGCTGGGCTCAGCCACAGCTTTTGATGTAAAACACAATAGAGAGCAGAACTGTCACTGATTATTCATGCAATTCATAGCAATGCTGAGTTGCAGAATTTGGAACCTGACTGCCTGGGTACAAAGCTCAGCTGCAGCACTCACCAGCTCTGTGACCTTAAGCAAGTGACTTCCTCTCTCTGGACCTCAGTTTTCCTAAGTTGTAAAATGGGAATAATAACAGAATTTACCACCTACTGTCATACCTGGCACATAGGGCCCAATTTTTTTTTTTAAGAGTAGTTTATTGATTTTTAGAGATAGGGGAAAGGAGGGGAGAGAGAGAAAAAAAACTTGATGTGAGAGCATCATGTCAGTCAGTTGCTTCCTGCACGCCCCCTACGGGGAATAAAGCCCCTGCAACCCGGGCATGTGCCCTGACCAGGATTGAACCTGCAAGCTCTCGGTACAGGGGATGATGCTCATCCAACTGAACCACACCAATCAGGGCAGGGCCCAATTTTAAAGCTGAAATCCAATGTCTTGGGAACCCTCTCAGTCCCAGGTAAAGCAGGATAGTTGGCCACCCTGATGACATATAAGATCAATTACTATCAACTCAGCCCTCAGCCTCATTGCTCTCTCCTGTCTCTCCCCAGCTGGAACCAGAACTAAGGTCCATACCCCTAACCCCTGTTGAGATCCAGGACCTAGAGCTGGCCACTGGCTACGAGGTATCTGGCCGCTGCCGAATGGAGAAAGAAGAGGATCTGTGGGGCGAGTGGAGCCCCATTCTGTCCTTCCAGACTCTGCCCTCTGGTAAGGACCTCCTGGCTTTCCCCTGTACCTCTGTTCCCCCTTCTGGAAGTCTGTCCATTCATGCCTCTTTCATTTGTGCCCCTTCGTCATCCTTGTCAGCTCCAAAAGATGTTTGGATATCAGGGGACGTCTGTGGGACACAAGGTGGGCAGAAATCCCTGCTTCTGTGGAAGGTGAGTTGTGGGGACCAGTTATATTTCTCTGCATGTATCAGAAAACCCCCAAATAACAATGATGTAAACAAGACAGAGGGCCTGGCCAGTGTTGCTCAGTGGTTTAGCATCGAGCCATGAACCAAGAGGTCACTGGTTCAATTCCCGGTCAGGGCACATGCCTGGGTTGCGGGCTCAGTCTCCAGTAGGGGGCGTGCAGGAGGCAGCCACCAATCGATGTTTCTCTCTCATCGATGTTTCTAACTCTTTATTCTTCTCCCTTACTCTCCCTAAAATTAATAAAAACTTTTTTTTAAAAAAAAGCTTTATAGTTAAAAAACCAAAACAAACAAACAAACAAACAAACAAAAAGACAGAGGTTCCTGTACTGCCCTCTAGAGGTTGCTTCAAGGCTTAAAGGAGGCGAATGCTCAGAGAGGTCCTGGCACAGGGCTAGGGCATTATGAGATGACAGACACGGGTACAGTAGTCCTCACTGATCCAAATCTGTTGAGTACCTACTATGTTCCAGGCATTACTAGGCCCTGGCTCACAGTAAGTATGGCAAGGAACAAAACAACAGGGCCCATATCTTCTTGAGCCACGTAATCTAATGTCATTCATTTTAACCATTACATAACACTTATAGAGCTCTTACTATGTGCCAGGCCCTAGCCCACACTCTTATTTATATTGACTAACCTTATAGATAAGAAAAATAAGACATGGAGATTGCCCTAAACCACACAACTAGTAAGTGGCAGAGCTGAGAGTACTGGCTTTCGAACAGAAATCTACAGCCTCAGTGTCCCTATTGTGTAACACATACTTTGTAATGCCCCTTTACTATACCGAAATAAAATACCCAGATAGTATAACCCATGTAAACACATGTTTTAAAAAATACATAATACAGTGTTCTCACTGTAATATTCAGTAGAAAATAATGGGGAGATAAGGTTCTACGTAATGGCAAAAAATTGAGTTCACCAGAATGATCTAAGAGTACTGAATCTAAATTTACTTAATCATATGACTTTAAAATACATAAAGCAAAAAAACAAAACTATAGGAGAAATGTATGAATTCGCAACCTTTGTGGGAGATTTTAATACACCACTCAATAATTTCATAACAAACAGAAGGAAAATAAGTCAAGATCTAGAATTTATGAACATGTGATTAACAAACAATCTAATGGACTCACATAAAAACTCAGGACATGTGTTCTTTCCATATACAAACAGGACATTTACCAAAATCAACCACATGCCATGCCATAGAGCCAATTCCCAGGGACTTCAGAGGGGTGAGGTGACGCAAGGCACATTAAAAGGTTCTCTGATCACCCTGGCCGGGTGGCTCAGTTGGGTGGAGCATCGTCCCATACACCAAAAGGTTGTGGGTTCAATTCTCAGTCAGGGCACATACCTAGGTTTCGGGTTTGATCTCTGCGGTGAGTTGGGAGGCAACTGATCAATATTTCTCTCTCACACGTCTTTCTCTCTCCTACTCTCTCTGAAAAGCAATGGGAAAAAAGTATCCTCGGGTAAGAATTAAAAACAAACAAACATATTCTCAGGTGACGATTAAAAAACAAAAATTCTCTCATCAAAACACAGATTGTGCTGGGAGTTGATAATAAAAACTGCCTACAAAGTCCCCATATGTCCTGAATATTTAAAAATTCCATGAATATTAAAACCAGACCCCCAAATGATTTTGTTTGGTTTAGGATCAATTAAAATTATTAGACAGGTTTTTCATTTACAAGAGTTTCCAGTAGCAATGGCATTCAAATCATAAGGGTCATGGATAGTTTTTTGTTTCTAGGACAGTGTGGCATCCCTGATTCTTGCCCCTCAATACCAATCATTGAGGTAACCAAAAATCCCCACACATTTCCCCAAATCCCCCTGGAGGGTACCATTCTCTTTACTATATATAACTAATCCTCTATGCAATAGTGGGAATTCTGAAATCCCTAAGAACTGCATAGGACCCAGACTAGGGTGAGGCGAGTGAGGCAGGGTTGTATATGTGCAGGATCAGATCCTATCTTTACTTAAAATGTTGATATTTTGTTACAGGATTTTTTATTACTTTTGATTGATTAAATTATAATTTATCTTGATTACTGGGTTTTTTGTATTCTCCCCCTTAAATTTTGCACCCAAGGTGGGTGCCTTACTCACCTCACCCTAGTCCTGGCCCTGGGACTGTATTCTAATCCCACCTCTGCTGTTAAGCCCCTCTGAGATTCAGTTTCCTCATCTGTAAAGTGGAGCCAACACAAATATTTCACTGACTGGTTTGTCAGGTGACCTCACTGAGACACACAGTAGGTGTCTGATAAAATGGGAGATAGTAACCCGTTCTTTCCCTCATCCCACAGGCCCTGGGGCACTGTGTGCAGGTGAGCTATAGAGTCTGGTTCCAGGTTAAAGGTCAGGAGCTGATCCGCCGGGAGACTCCCTGCTGTAGCTCCTCCATCCCAACCCAGGCAGAGTGGGCTGCAGTGTCTGCTGTCAATGCCACAAGCTGGGAGCCTCTCACCAACCTTTCTCTCGTCTGCTTGGGTAAGAGGCTAAGAGGCTGTGGACTTCCTCCATTCAGTGCCCTGGAAGTGCCCAGGAGGGGGCCTCCTGAGTTGGCAGCTGAGACTTCTTCTCCCTCCCCTTTAGGTTCAGGCTCTGCCCCCCGAGGTGTGGTGGTTAGCAGCATTGCTGGGAGCACAGAGCTGCTGGTGACTTGGCAACAGGGGTCTGGGGAGCCGCAGGAGCATGTGGTGGACTGGGCTCGAGACGGGGAGCCCCTAGAGAACCTCAACTGGGTCCGGCTTCCCCCCGGGAACCTCAGTGCTCTGTTGCCAGGTGAGGTACACCTGGGCTCCCATTCCAGCTGTTGGGAGAGCAGACTGATGGGTGGGTATGCCGGAAAGAATGTTATGCTTAAGTATCATTAATTCATTGGCCACCCACCGTGTGCCAGCTTCTGTTCTAGACACTGGTACACAGTGATGGCAGCTGACGTCTATTGGCATTTACCATAAGCATTAAATCATTCAAACTTCCTTATGAAATAGGTTTCTGCTATTGTCATGCTCATTTACAGATGACTAGAAAGGCCCAGGGTGGTTAAGCAACTTGATTGAGGCTTCACAGCAAGTAGGTGGTAGGACCAGGATTTAAATGACATAGTCAGGCTCCTGAATCCAAACCCTGAGCTATGTCATTCCATTCTCCCTCTCAGCAACATTCTTGTGTGGGGGGCAGCTAATGAAACAAAAGCAAGTACCTATAAGGTAATGGGGGCAAAATAAATCAGTGTAAGGGGGAAGGGGGAGTTGCTGTTTTAGAAAGAAAGGTTAAGAAAGGCCTCTCTGAGAAAGTGGCATTTGAGCTAAGGCCTAAAGGAGGTGAGAAGGGAGCCACGAGGGTGTCTGAGGAAAAAGCAAGAAGGAATAGATACTGCAGGGGCCATGAGGCAGCGATGTATCTGATGTGTTAGAGTCAGTGAGGAGGCCAGTGTGGCAGGAGTGGAATGAGTGAGGGGAGAGTGGGAGGAGGTGAAGGCCAAGAGATAATGGGGCAGAGTGTGCAGGGCCTTATGGGCCACAGGGAGGACTTTTTGCCTTTTTTAGTCTGAGTGAGGTGGGATCCACAGAGGATTTTGAACAGAGGAGGGAGGTGCCCTGCCTCAGTGCTCACATGTGCCCCCTGGCTGATGTGGGAGGAGGAACAAACTGGGTTGACGGGGGTGGGGGTGTTGGAAGCTGAGAAAAGGAACTGTACTAGTCTAGGCCAGAGATGATGAGGGCTGGACCAGGTGGAGACTGAGGAGGGGAGAGAAGCGGGCAGGTTCTGGTTGGGGAAGTCTTGGATTAGAATTTTGGGGACCCATTTGACATGTCTGCATCTGAGAGGCTTATCCAAGTGGAGTTGTCTAGGAGACTGTCAAATGCAAGTCTTGGGCTCAGCAATGAGTTCTGAGCTGGGACCTGACATTGGGGAGGCCTTCCTTGAGGTTAAGAACTTGAGAGAGCATGAGAAGGTGTTGAGTGAGAAATGTAGGACAGAGTCCTGAGGTCCATAAATATATATGGGCAAATGAAGAAGAACCTCAGTTCTGGAAAATTCCCAGTCAGGGAAGGCCATGCAGCAGCAGTCGTTTTGAGGAGGGACCTTAGAAACCTCACTTACCTGTCATGGGTGCTGTCAGGGGCCCCATCCTAGCCCAGTGTTTGTCCATCTCTCAGCATTTCTTGGCTTGAGGCCTGTGTCTGGTCCCTGAAGCATTTTGCCTGCCTGGGTAGAAGGCTGGAAGCGCAGGGACTTAAGCCTGACCATTGACAAATAAGGGTTGGTGGGTAAAGACCCCAGCTCCTTCCTCAAACGGGATGGGTCTCGGGCGCGTGCCCTCTGCTGCCTCCCAGAGGTCACCAGCGGGAGTGAACCTCCGTCGCCCACATCGGAAACTTGTTTTCCACCGCGCAGTTTACAGGCTGCTTTTCCTTCCCTGTTTCGCTTCTCCACTGGCCCCCTGGTTTTCTGGGGTTACTTCCTAGGTAAATGACTTATACCCAGGTCTTGATCTCAGCGTGTCCTGGAGACCCAAGTGAAGGCTCCAGTTACGTAGGAAATGAGTGGGGGAGGAAGAGCCAATTGAAACTGGTCTTTGCTCCTACCCCCACCCCACAGGGAATTTTGAAGGAGGGGTCCCCTACCGAATCACAGTGACGGCCGTCTCTCCTGAGGGTTTGTACCCTGCCCCCTCAGTATGGAGGTTCAGAGAGGAACTAGGTAAGCGATGGGGCTGGAAGGTGGAGGGTCCTGGAGCCCTGACAGACCTTGACACTGGCTTTCTCTCCAGTACCTTTAGTGGGGCCAGCGCTTTGGCGACTCGAGGATGCTCCCCCAGGGACCCCTGTCATAGCGTGGGGAGAGGTCCCAAGACACCAACTTCGAGGCCACCTCACCCACTACACCTTGTGCACACAGAGTGGGACCAGGCCTTCTGTCTGCATGAATGGTGAGCTTTTCTGCCTCCTGCCCCCAGCTCCCAGCCCCCACAAGACCAGGCCATCAGTCTGCCTCACCCCTTGTCCTCAGATGGGCCCCTTTGGTTCCCTCTCAGCCCCTGGGAGAACACATGATGTCATCAGTTCCCTATTGGACAATAACCCTGGTGGTTCTCAATGTAATGGACTGTCATTTGGCCATTAAAAATAAAGACTCCAATCTATATTTATTGACATTGAAAGATGTCTGTCATATTTTATTAAGTGAAAAATATGAAAGGATTCCAAATGCTGGGATGGTTCCATTTTTTGAACACTAAACCCGGCATTGAGCAAAGCTAAAGCAGAAATACGAAAATAAATTTATACTTTTGGGTGTAGGCTACATTTTTACTCTGGGCACAAATTCCTTTTAAAAATATATTACCTTTTTTTTTCTAATTACAAAAACTATCTGTGCTTGTTACAAAAGCTGACATGTATCATCGAGAATATCAGCATTTTCATAATTTCACTGATACTTACAAGTTTCCAGGTTTTTTCATATGTATGTTGACATAGATAGGAGTTGGTTTTTTGAAGATTTTTAACTTGTTATTGTAGAAAATTTCAAACACATACAGAAGTAGGGAGACTATGACAAACCCTGGTGTGTCTACCATCCAGCTTCAGTAATTACCTACATTTTGCCAATCTTGTTTCAATTTACTCCCCCACACTTTTCTCCCTAGAGTCTTTGGTACCATTTCACTCCTAAATACATCAGTACTTCACATTCGCCCCTAATTGATAAAGCCTACTTTTTAGCATAATTGCTTTGCCATGATTGTATCTAGCGAACATATATTATTATTAAATATATGTACATTTATATTGTCATTATTAGTAGTAAAAGAAGACCATATTATAGGCTATGGTTTGGCCCATGAGTCTTATGACTGATGTTTTGCAACTTTCTTTTTTTCATCTGGGACTTTGCTTGGACATCTTTCTTTGGCAATATATCCTGATTCCTGTTCACATTTCCTATAATCCTATAATAAATCAAAAAGCTACTTCCTCTTTTAGCTTAAAAACAAAAAAGAGCAATTCAGTAAAACAAATAAACAAAAATAGCTCTGAGAGGTGCAGATGTCTACCCTGGGTCTAAGGAGCCTCCCCCCACTAGGCTCTGTGCAGGTGAGGGATATGATACTCATTTATTCTTTTGTTTATTCAAACCTCTATTATTTTTTAGTGCTTTCCATGTGTCAGGCTGATCCAGGTGCTGGGAATATGGTCCTCATGGGGCTCTAACTTTCTAACAGAGGACACACAGGGATTGACAAAGTAAACAATATCTCACCAGTGTGTCAGATGGTGAGAAATGCTGGGTAGAGTGTGAAGCAGGCAAGATGGGTTGCGAAGGAGGTGCAATTTTTTACTTTTTTTTAAAAATCCTCACCCAAGGATACTTTTTCCATTGCTTTTCAGAGAGAGTGGAAGGGAGAGAGGAGAGAGAGAGAGAGGGAGAGAGAGGGAGAGAGAAACATTGATGTGATGGAGACACATCAACTGCCTCCCACATGTACCCCGACCGGGGCCAGGGATTGAGCCTGCAAAAGAGGTGTATGCCCTTGGCTGGAATCGAACCCAGGACCCTTCAGTCCACAGGCCAATCAATGGTCTAACCACTGAACAAAACCAGCTAGGGCAGGAGGTGCAATTTTATATGTGATGGGGTGAGGGAAGCCCTCCCTGAGGAGGCAACATTTGTGCAAAGACCTGAAGGAGGGAGCTGTGTGGATATCTGGGGGAGAATGTTGCAGACAGGGAGAAAGCACATACAAAGGTCCTGAGGTAGGACTTGACTGCTTCTCCAACTGTTCTGGGTTTGTCCTTCAGTGAGTGGCAGCACCCAGAAAATCACCCTGCCCAACCTTCCCTGGGGTCCCTGTGAGCTGTGGATGATGGCGTCCACCATCGCAGGACAGGGCCCACCTGGTCCCACCCTCCGGCTTCACCTACCAGGTAGGGGGTGGGGTGGCACTGCCATAGTAGGGGGCCTGCTACATTTGAAGGGGATATGGAATGATTCTCTGGGCTTCAATGACTAGGCAACCTTTTTACTTGGGGGGGGGTCATTATTGATGATGTATTTTGATTCTGCTAAATACTGCTGTGGGTTATCAGGCAATGTGTGTCTCTGACCATTTCACCCACCCTTAACCTTGACCTCTCACTGATGATTGCTCTGTTCACAAGCTCACTCCCACCCCAAGATTTTCCTCACCGGTTCCCCCTACTCATTTTCATAAGCTCCACCCATTTATCTGCATCCCTCACCCAAGCCTGGTACATCAGTGAGCTTTAATTGACCCACCCCCCCGCCCACTGCTGGTGCCTAACTGTTCTTCTACCCCTCTCCCCCAGATAACACCCTAAAGTTGAAAATTCTGCCAGGTTTCCTTCTCCTGTGGGGCTTGCTTCTGACAGGCTGTGGCATGAGCCTGGCCACCTCTGGAAGGTGAGGCAGTCAGACATGTGGGGCTCTGCCCAGTGGGAAGGGCAGCTGGGCAATAGCTGAACTTCTGGGGCAAGGGGCCACCCCAGGGCTCTTTGACATTCCTGGTCCCTGCAACCTGGGTTATTCCCTGGATTCCCTTCCTTGACTCTTACCTGCTTGCCAGGTGCCTCCACTTGCGGCACAAGATACTGCCCCGTTGGGTCTGGGAGAAGGTCCCTGATCCTGCCAACAGCAATTCCAGCCAGCCCCACATAGAGGTGAGCAAAAAAGACTGGCTTGTCAGGAACCTCCAGGGGGTTGGGGGATGCTGGGACAATGGGGAGTGGGTGGGAGCACTGAGGGAGAATGGGGGCCATAATCACAGCCTCCTCTCTTCCCAGGAGGTGCCCCAGGCCCAGCCCCCCGGGGACTTGCCCACCCTGGAAGTAGAGGAGATGGAGCCACTAGCAGTTATAGAGTCCCCCCAGGCCTACTCCCAGCTTGATTCTGGATATGAGAAACATTTTCTGCCCACACCTGAGGAGCTAGGCCTTCTGGGACCCCCATCCCCAGGCCCCAGGTTCTGGCCTGAACTGATCCCAGGCCAGGAGAGGGGTGCTCATTTGACAGCTGAAGACACTGAGGCTCAGAGAGACTGAGCTACTTGCCTGAGGATACCCAGCCAGGAAGAGCTCAGATTGAAAGACCCCTGCAGAGAAGGCCTGGACCTATAGGAAATGGATGGATGGATGAGGGAACAAAGGAAAATATATGAAGTCCAGAGTGGCAGCCACCTCCCCAAATATGTCCTGCTGCTGTAACAGAACTGTAACTGGGTACACTCCCAGCCTCCCTTGCAGCTAAATGTGGCCATGCATGGAGTTCTCACCAATGGAATGTGTGCCAAAGCTGGGACTGTATGGGGCTCCTCCATATTCTCTTCCCTTTTCCATGAGCTGGAAAAACATAAACATGCCCATAATTTAGCTTCAGCCAGACCTAAGGGGAGGGTGGGAACAAGAAATGGAAAGGAACCTGAGTCCCCAAGTGACTGCATGGATCAGAGCCACCCAGAGAAATAAATTTATGTTTTTATAGTTACTGTACCTTGAGGTCTTTTGTTACAGCAGCTGCACCTATACATTCACTGATTCATAATCTTTTGATTCTAGCCAAGTGAAAACCTCAGTTTCCCACCAGGAGATGGTAAGGTTCTGTACAAAACACACACACATTCAAACTGTCTCAATGCTTTAACATTTTATTTTCAAGTATAAAGGCTTAGTCAGAGAAGGGAGCCAGGGTCACAGGCAGTGGACAAGGGGTCTGGAAGCCCAGGTGGAGGTGGACATGTGGGCCAGCAGGCTCCCAGATGCCATGGCCAGTCCCATATGCCCTGTCTGTGCCTGGGACCCTCTGCTGAATGCCAAGAGGCCGAGGTAGCTGTGAAAGGAGCGAGGCGTGGGGTGGAGGGCATGGACTCACATCACCGCACAACACTGGCACGTCTTTTGCTTAGGGCCACTTGCCTCTTCACCCTCAGGAGGAGCAGATGGCTCGGGCTGCTGGGCAGGTGCATAGGTGGGCACAGGGTGGGCACTGGGGTTAGCCCGGGGCCCCTCCACTGGAAGCAGTGGCTGGCACTCGGTGGGCTGCTCAGGAGCCGGGGTCTCTGCCAGGAGGGGTGTGGCATCACCTGAGGGGTCCTGGCTCTCAGCAGGGGTTTGGGGCTTTACTGCTTCCTCCTCCAGGGAGCCTTCCTGCTTCTCCTGGGGCTGCTGTGGTCCTTCCTCCTCCAGCCTTAGCTCTTCCTTGGCCTCCAGGGGAGCCCCTGCCTCGCTCACCTCCTCTCCCTGACATTCTTTTCCAATTCCTGACTTTCTCTGCTCTTCTGGACTCACATCTTCCTTGACCTCCTGGTTCTCCTCTGCCTCCAATGGCTCCGCACCTCCTGTTCTCCCTACTGTTAGTGGCCCCTCACCCTCCTTCCTCTCTGTCATCAGTGGCTCTTCAGTCACTTCTAGCTTGTCTTCATCTCCTTTCTTCTCTACAACCAGTGGTTCCTCAACCTCCTTCTCCTCCGCCCCGAGATTTTCCTCATCTCTTTCCTTCTCTGCCCTCAATGATCCCTCAACTGCCTTGCTTTCTACTCCCAATGGTTCCTCAACTTCCTTTTCTGCCTCCAACTTTTCCTCACTTCCACTCTGCTCTACTCCCAATGGCTCCTCACCTCCTTCCCTTTCTGCCCTCAAAGGTCCCTCAGTTTCCTTGCTTTCTGCTGACAGTCCTTCCTCACCCCCTTCCCTCTCGGTCTCCACCTTTCCCTCACCTTCTCCCCTCTCTGGCTTCAAGGGTTCCTCCCTTTCTTTCCTCTCTACTACCTGAGACATCTCCACTCCTCCCCACTCAGCCCCTGCCTTTTCCTCTGTCTTTTCTTCACTTCCTTTCTTCCAGGTGCCCAAGGATTCCTCTGCCTGTCTCCTCTCCACTTCCCAGGTTTCCTCCCCTCTCAACCTCTCCGCTCCCAGAGGATTCTCATCTCCTCCCTCCTTCCCCAGTGCCCTCGACCCTTCCAACCCCTCCACCAGCAGTTCCTCCCATTCCTCACTGAGGGTCACTCTCTCCACCCAAATGAACGATCCCTCCTCTCCTCCAGAGCCCCCCTGCCTGAAGCCATCAGGGCTGCCCCTGGGGGCCCCTCCCCCTTCTCCAGAAGCTGCTCCCTCTAGTCCTTCCTGGAGCCTACGTGAGCTGGTCTGCGCAGTCTGTGGGCCCCTGCCTGTCTCCCCTGCAGCCTCTGAGTCACTGCCCTCTGTGCCTCCCACCCCTTCCCACACCACCTCCACAACCCCCCTGTCCTCCTTCACCCAGGATGGGAGCTCTGGACGGTCGGCTTCCAGCCTGTCCCCGATGGCCTCCAGCACCATCTCCTCCACCTTAGCCTCCAGCTCTGGGCCTGTGGCCCCCCTGGCACAGTCCTCTGTAGCCCTCAGCCCCTCCCACACCACCTTCACCACACCCCCTCCTTTGGCCTCACCCACCCCCCAGTCGGATGCTGTCAGCCCCTGACTCTGCTCCTGCTCCTGCTCCTGCTCTGGAGGGGGGCTGGGCCTGGGGCAGGGGCCATTGGCTTCTGAGGAGGCCCCTGCTGCCCCAGGGACCGGCCTTGGGGCTGGCAGAACCCCAACAGCCTCATCTCTGGGCTCAGTCGGGGACTCCAGAGATGTGCCCACTGGTTCAGCTGGCAAGGAGGCTCTCTTGTTCAGATCAGTCTGGCCTGGGGAAGTCAGGGGAGGATAGGAGAGAGGGAAGGTGACAGGATGAGATTCAGGCCACCCAGATTCAGGCCCCTCCTCTTGGGACCCCCAGACCTAGGGGCACAAATACCTACCTGCAGTACCTGCCTCCACAGTGGGCTGAGAGAGTGGACGGTGACCCTGCAGGAATAACAGAGACAAGGTCAGGCCAGCCTGTCTTCACTTCTGGCCTCCTGTATGCCAGTACCCCTCCCCTGCTCAAACTCTCAGCGGCTCTTCATTACCTTCAGGACCAAACCCTCTACTGCACCTCAGCCTTCCTCGCCCATCTTATTGCCCTCTGCTCCAGTGCCTTGCACAAGTAGGTGCTTAATACTGTGTCGTGCAGCTAATATTCTGTTTTGGGGACCTACTGTATTGACAGCTACTGAGGTTACCATAAGGGACACTTAAGCCTTTTGCTATTAGGACATACATTCCAAACTCGCTTGGAGGGCAGAGCACTGTCCTGGGAGACTGGAAGGCTAAGTCCTTCCCTGAATCTGCCCCTCACTTGCTATGTATGTAACCTTGGAAGGGGCATTGTCCTCTCTGGCCTCTGTTTTCCTATCTGTAAAACAAGGCGCTTGAACCAAGGTGATGGGCACTTTGATGACCTCTCCTCTGGTTTCTAAGGCACGTGTGTGGGGGGGCAATCATCTTCCAGAGGCTTTGGCTGCTGATGGGGCTTTGCCCCAGGGCTAGTGACATATTTTCAGCTACCCACATGGCCCTGCCCCAGCATGCCTGTTCCTTCAACTGTGTGTCCCAGAGCAGTCTGGCTTGCCAGTGATGTCACTGTTGGGGACACAGTGACTTCAGGTGGGGAAAAAAATACATTCCAATGGGAGTAGGCAGGTCATAAATAAAAATATTTAAACATATAATGCCAGGGACTGAGAACTATGGCAGAAAAAAGAAAAGCAGGATGAGGGGTTAAGGAGTGCCTGGGAGGTAATGGGGTGCCTCCTTTAGGTATAAGATGCAGGAGGGCCTCTGGGAGGAGGTGACATTGAACAGAGACATGAAAGATGAGAAGAGCCAGCCTTGAGTCAAGAGGTGGGGAAGGGCAGTCCAGGCAGAGGGGACAGCAAATGCCAAGGCCCTGAGGTTGCAATAAGCTAGGCAAGTTCAAGGAACAGAAAAGGTGGTCAGTATGACTGGAATGGAGTGAAGAAGGAAGCCATAGGAACATGGGCTCAGGGAGCAGAACTAGGGACAGCCATGCAGTAAGCCTAGACCAAGCTCCATGGATCTCACAGTTCTCTGATCCTAATCTCCTCTTTCCAGCCTCCATACCTTTACAGAGGCTGTCCTCTGCCTGGAATCCCCTTTCCCCTCATGCTTGGCTCCCACCCAGATTCAGCACAGATATCGCTGCCTCCAGGAAGCCTTCCTTGAATCCTTAACCTCACTAAGGTGCTTCCTCTGAGCTCCCCCAAGCCCAGGGCTCTCCACTCACAGACTCTTTGTGCCCCATCTCCTCATCTGGACTGTGAGCTCCCTTGAGCCAGGAAGCATGCCTTGTGCATCTCTGGCAAGAAAGTTCTGGCTTATAAAAAAACCCAACAAGTGCTTCCCATGCTGATTAACAGGTCTCCTCTCCTTCTCTGTCCTGTGACAGGCTTCTGGGAGCTAAGGGAAGACATCAGGGAGAGGTGGAGACTGTGGAGAACCCACACCTCACTGTGGCCAGGAACAAATGTGGTGGGATCTTTGGATTTCGGGAACAACCCAGACAAGCCAGATTTTACTGTGAAGTATCCTGGTTTTCAAAATCCTGTGTGTGACATGTGGATTCTATCTTAATAAAGGCATTACCAAAATGAAAACAAACAAAAATCCCAACCCTGTGTAGATGCCTCAGATCCCAAGAGCATCTCATGATGACCCATTCCCACCTTTGAGACTGAATTCCATGAGTACTCCTCACACTTTCTGTCCTTCCTCATATTAGCAACTATGTATCAAAACATTCCCTTATGCCTGTTCCTAGTGTTAAGCTACAATCTTGGGGACCCTCCCTCACACCTATTCCACGTGTGTGCTGATATTCTCTCTCTCTTTTTTTAAAAAAAAATATCTTTATTGATTTCAGAGAGAGGAAAGGAGAGGGAGAGAGACAGAAACATCAGTGATGAGAGAATCACTGATCAGCTGCAGCCCACAGCTCGGGCATGTGCCCTGACCAGGAATCGAACCCTGATCGCCTGGATCCTAGGTCGACGCCCAACTGCTGAGCCACGCCCGGCTGGGCTGATGTTCTCTTTTTAGAGACAGGCCAACTGAGGCTTGGGTAAGGAAAGTGACTTGCCCAAGACTACAAAGCAAAGAAGTAGTAGAGGGCCAAGTATCTAAACTATACTTGCAAAGGTCCTGCTTGGGGCCCTGCGGCCACACCCCCTCCCTAACCATTGCTCCTCCTCACCTGTCTGCGCCAGGTAGGCCTGCCAGAGGGCTTGTGTTGGGCACCTGTGGACGCACTTTGCAACAGCTGCAGCTGAGATTGGAGTCTGGAAGAAAAGGGGTTGCTGGGAGCCAAGCCCCAGGCTCAATGGACACCCCCAGTCTCAATTTGCCACCTCCTGGGAGTAGACCCTTGGCCATGCTGGGGCCAAGGCAGCAGGCAGGGACCCCACTCACGTGAACAAGCTGTCTTCCAGGTTCCGGATGCGGGCCTGTGCCTGGCCCTCGGGGGACTGGGGGTCCTGCAAGGTGGCGTCCTCCGGTCCCTCAGGTCCCTCAGCCCCATCCATTAGCCACCGCTCCCGAAGAGACTTTCTCTGGTTATGGAAAGGGGCTCCAGCTGGCCATATGAACTTCCCTGCCCTATGCAGGGTCCCCTCCCCACCCCTCAGGCTGGGCAGATTTCTCATAGCCCCACAATGACCCAGGTGGGACGGCCATTTCTCCCTCAGACTGGGATACAGGCCCTCAGTGCTCCCTCAACACTGCTAGGTGGGACAGACAGACACCCCATTACCAGCCCATAACTTCTCCAGGCTGGAAGCAGCACCCATCACCATCCCCAACCCTTCCAGAATGGGACATACATTCCCAAAGGCGAAATCAATGTCTTTCTTGGCCTCTCCTTACCCCAAAGTTGGACAAACATCTTCACTGTCCCCATACTCTTCCCGAAGGTGGCACGAATGTCTCCATCACCATCACCCATTCTCACACACAGGGAAAAACAGTCGCCCTCAAAGCTGGAACCAGTGCCCCCAACTGCTCCCCCCAAATTAGACAGAGGCTCCGATGGTCCCGCGAACCGACTCTCACAGCACCCCCCCACCTCCTGGCCGAGGCCGGGCAGGCGCCCCCACTCGCCACCAACCTTGAGGCGCTCCACGCGGAGCTTCTCCTCCTCCAGCTCCCCGCGCGCCGCGCGGATCTCTTCCTGCAGCCGCCGCTTCTCCTGCGCACAGAAGACAGCTGCCCGCCGGCCGGGGGGCCGCCGCGCCCCCGCCCTGCCTCCTCCGCGGGACTCGCGGGGCTGCGGGCGCCGGGGCGCTGGGGGGCTGCGGCGGCGCTGACTCAGCAGCGGTAGGGGCGGGGCGGGCGGGGCGGGGCCAGCCGCGCCCCAGACTCCGTGGGGGCCGGGCCCTCAAGGAATGGGGGGAGGGGGTCTGTGAATGGGGGGCGGGGCAAACCTTGGGATGGAAATCTAGAGGGGAGACAGAGCTGTAGAGGTCCGAGATATGGGGTTAAGAAAGACGGGGTTCAGAGATAGGGGGTCCAGATAAGGGGATCAAAGGAAGAGGGCTAATGAGATGAGGGTCCGGAGGAGTGGTGACCGGACAGAGGAATCGGGGAGCGGAGGGGCCTGAGGATCTAGGTGGGGCGCCCAGGCAGGGCAGGAGCTGAGGGTGCTGCTCCCTCACTTCACAACGCTAGGCCAGCCCCTAGGGATGGGAGGGAGGTGCAGTCATAGGGGTTCGGCGAGACTGGGCTGTGGTGATGGAGTCCAGAGAGATGGAGGTGCAGAAGTGGGGGACAGAGAGATTGGATGCAGAGGTGAGGGACAGAGAGATGGGGGTTAGTGAGGTGGGGTTCAGAACGATGGGGTACAAATATGGGGGCCAGAAGGTTGGGGTCCAAAGAAATGAACATTTATATATGAGGGTTCAGGGAGATGCAGATCTAGAGATGAGGGATGAGAGAGATGGGGGTTAGTGAGATGGAGGTCTCAGAGATGGGGGTTACTCGGGATGTTTGGGAGATTGGGGTTCTAGATGGAGCATCGGATGATGCAGATTCTGGAAGTGCAGGATCGCAGCCTCACCAATTTTGGGGTGGTGGTAACCAGACAGGGGAACTGAGGATTTAGGCAGGGCTGGAGCTGAGGGTGCTGCTCCCCGACTTCACAGCGCTAGGCCATCTCCCCCGGATGGGAGGGAGGCAAGCAAGAGGCCTAGGCTGGAGTTGCCCAGGGCGCTGGGCGGGGCGCACCCGGAGGGTGTCACTTACCGCGATGACCTCTAGTCGCTGCCGGTAGAGGGAGCTCTCGACCATGGGCCTGTGGGGAGAGGGCGGGGGCTTCGGAGGGGTCTCCCAGGGTCCCACCCTCAACAAGCTGTCTTCTTGAATGCCCCTCTCTAAGGCAAGGTCCCTGGGCTGCTTGGAAAGCAACTAGAGCGCAGCATTTCCTCTATTTCCCCTTTGGGAGGAGTTGGGGCAGAGGGTAGGAAGGGGTCCTGTGAGGAAAAAGGAGCAGAGACCATGACAGGTTGAGCTAAAGCCCTTCCTAGGCCTGACATCACCTGAGTCTCAGTTTCCTCATCTATCAAATGGACCTGGATAGCTTGACCCTGACCTTGCAGAGAGATGCCCTAACAAGGAAATAGCCATGCTAGAAAAAACTTAGGACATAGTTCTCCAAAACTGGTAGCATAGTTTATTAATCATAATACCTTTAATAATTCCCATGATTGATAATGCTGATTAGTTATAATAACCATTTCCAGTCCATCCTACAGAAACTCGAATTCCACCAGACCCCCAACATGCTGTATCTCCTTCCTATTCCACACCATCTCTGGACTTTGACTCCTACCCAGGATCTCTTAAGCTCTGGGGGGTGAGGGAGTCTGGGGAGAGCAGTGTCCATCTCACCACTGTGGACACTCACCATTGCCATGGTAACTCCAGAGCTGCCTTCTCTACCTGCCAGCCCCCACCCTCAGGGGGCAAAGGTCATCAAGTCATGCTGCCTAGCCCTGGACTCTGAGCTGAAAAGAGGGGAGGAGGATTTGCTATGTAAGGTTTAACCTGAGATACTCTCATCATTGTCCTCCTTGCAGAATCCCAGGATCCCACTTCACAGACTCCAGGGCTGCCCCTGGCCCCATCTGGGCTCACTCTGGAAACCGGAAACTGATTGTGGTGCTTAAGAGACAGTCATCACTGGATCAACCTATCATCAAGGATGTGCACTGAGTACCAACTATGTGCAGGTGCTTCACAGGCCAATATCTAGAAGAATATATCTATCTGCCTGTTGTCCTGGACACTTAGCCCAGGGCACACACAGGGCAAGCCCTCAAACATTTATTAATTTGAGCGCTAACACTATTGAGTGACTATTAACCTCATTGCCCAAACTCAAGCAGGGCCTCCCAGATCTTCTCTGGTCACACCATGCAGCTATAGTATCAGCACATATTTAGCATTTACTATATATAGTGCTCTAAGTGCTCTGTGGGGCTTCCAATAGGCTACCACAGCCACCTCCCCCTCCCCCTCCCTGCCCTGATCTTGAGACACTGTAGTGGACTCTTTGCTGAGTTGACATTCCAACTGAGAATAAAATCACCCAACCATTACCCAGTGCATACCATGTGCCAGGCGCTGTGAAATGGTTTACCTATATAATTCATTGAATCCTCCCAAAGATCCTAGGAGGTAAGTAGTATTCTTGTCCCCATCTTATGGATGGGGAAACTGAGGCTCCAAGAAGTAGCAAAAAGTCTTGTCCAAGGTCACTGAGTTGGTATTGGAGCTGGAAGCTCTTAGGCCCCAAATACTAGAAACCCTGGAGGAGAGAGGGAGGTCCAGGTACCCTGTCTTGGCAGCCTGGAGGCCAGAGATCAGCCTGGGGGGCTGTGATTTCAGCTAGGGCAGAGGGTTGAAGTCATGCTTTGCAGGAAGGCCAGACCCTCTGCTAAATAGTTTTGCCCCACTGAAGTCCCCCCTCTGCTGTCCCACCCCCAAGATGTAATCTCCTGGCCTCTTCCTTGCTGGGGGGGATCGGGTTCCCGTTGCTAGGCAACCAGGTTTGTAGTTGGTGAATAATGCAATGGGGGACCCAAAAGAGTGAGGAAACCAAATTGGGGTCCCTGGGGGGAACCCATTTTCCAGATATTTTTACAAACCTCGAGTCCTTCCACCCTCCTACTTTAAAAGGCCCTCACACTTCAAATATTAAAATACTCTGTACATGCACTCGATATTGTTTATCTCTAACTCTGCAAGAACAGTGTTCATAGCTGCGGCCTGTTGCCACCAGGAATAGTTGGTGGTCATTTCATTAAACAGGTGATCATTTCAATTTTGCCATCATCTTTCCCAGTTTAGGAGCTATTAACTTTTCTGTTAGATTTCAAGCAATTCCTCCTACCATAGACTCTGAAGGGTGTTCCTGGAGGCAAAAACAGGGGAGTGAGGGGCCCTGTCATTCCCCACCCTCCCCACCCCCCCCTTCATAGCCCCACCCCCAGGCTGGACTTTGGGCTTGAAGCCTACCAGCGGAAAATCCCCCCAAAAGAAGGGGGTGGAGGTTCACTTCTCCCACCCAACTCTCTGGGGAGGGGGGCAGCAAAGAGCCTTCGAGGTTGGCTAGTGGCATCCCTCCACTCCCCCTTGTCCCCTTAGGAGAGGCCATCTGGGGCTCTCACCCCAGTGGAAAGGCCAGTATACTCCATGAGCCCCTCCCAGGCCCTGCCCACCTGCCCCCCGCCCCCCTGCCCCTGGACACTTACATGGGTGTGGCCGGAGACCACACCTGGCTCTGCAGGGCCATCTCTGCCCAGAAGCCCACGTTCCGGTCTCCAATCTCCGAGATCAGAACCCACCACCCGCTTGCCCGCCTGAAGGTGCCCTCGATGGAGGCTGTGACTTGGCTGGCAGGAGGGGGGGGGGGGGGCTGCAGTCAGGCACCAGGAGAGCTGGTCCAGCTGGTTTGGGCTGGGAGGCGGGAGGTGCATGGGGCGAGGGGGGCTGGGGGCTGGCGAGCAGTTCTGGGGAGGTACTATCAGCTGTCCTGATAAATTATTTACCAGCCACTGGCCTCCTTGCTGCACTAGGCTGCCTCCCTGCAAATATGCTCTCACATGCATGGTGGGGCATGTGGACCAGAGTGGGGAGTCACGGACCCCCTCAGAGAATGGCGCCCCCACTTGGTATGCCAGAGACCTCAAGTCCAGCCTGCCCACCCAGGGTCCCCCACATGTGAGCATCCTTGCACACCACACATGATGGCTATTCTTACACACTACTTACTGCCCTCCCTTCCCAGACCCTGGCTCTGGGGTGGGGAGGGAGGGACTGATCCAGCTAGAGGATTCTGAGCACTGTGGGAATCAGGAGACCTGGGCTCTGGGTAACTATAGGCAACTCACCTCAAGTTTCTAGGACTCAGTTTCCCCTTTTGTGAAGAGGGAGAATTAGAATAAGTGGCCGGCAGGGTGCTGGACCCTTAGATGCTATAACAGCTTGGGATGTGGTTGTGATGAGGAAGGTCCAGAGAACTTCCCACCCAAATCTTGAGGGTCTCTGCTTCCCCCTGCCCCAATGTCATTATTAAAGTGTCAGTAGTTCCTTTCTCAGCTGACTTCATGCTTCATTTAACCGCCCCTTGGGGAAATAACCTACTCTCCAGGCTGGTCTCCCATAGTCTCCAGTGCTTCCCCCATCACAGCCTTGGTCACACTGTACAAATTCAAGACATGAACCTCAAGGAGAAAGGTCCTTGCCCTGTACTCCTTGCTTTAGAGAGCACATCCATTGGACACCCTCCCATGAAGAAAAGGGAAGGTCCCCACCTACACCTGCACCTCCCTCTTCTAGATCCTACTGGGGGTACTTAGGACCTCAGAATTCCTTGCCCCAGTGTTTTGTTGTTTTTTTGTCCAGTGTTGCTGTGTGTTTTTTTAAAATAAGAAGGAAGCTGGTTTCTTTTTTAAATCCTCACCCGAGGATATTCTTTTATTGATTTTTAGAAAGAGAGGAAGGGAGAGGGAGAGAGAAACATCGCTTGGTTGCCTCCCATATGTGCCTCTATTGGGAATAGAACCCATAACCTATGTATGTGCCTTGACTGGGAATCCAACATGCAACCTTTTGGTGTATGAGACGATGCCCAACCAACTGAGCCACCTGGCTAGGGCTGTCCCAGTGGTCTTGAGCTCACTGAGAAGGCCTTTGGTTTCCTGAAGGCAGACCATGCAGTCAGGGTGTGTCTCACCCTGCCACTTCACCTGACCCTGACCCCAGAACTGACCAAGGACAGCTATTGGGAGAATGGGTGAGGAAAGAGCTTGGACATGTAGGACAGGGTCCCCAGGTGCATGCACAAGGTTCCTTACTATGCAGGACAGAGTTGGAGGTGGGAAGTAAAGGGGGCCAGACTGAGGATTGGAGTTTCCCCATACCCCACATTCTAGTACAAAACTCCTAGGGATTAAAATGTTGTCCATTAAACCCGGCCTTCTAGGTCATTCTGAGAGTATATTTGCCATGATATAAAGAGAGAACATATTTTTTAAATTGGTTTTAATTGTGGTAAAATACATATAAAATTTCTCATTAGTGGTATTTAGTACATTCACAATGTTGTGTAACTTTTACCACTATCTAGTTCCAGGACTTTTTCATCACCCCAAAATGAAATCCTGTCCCCCTGAGTAGTCACTCCCCATTCTCCCTCCCCCAGCCTTTGGCAACTACCAATCTGTTTTCTGTTTCTATGGATTTGTCTGTTCTGGAAATTTTATATCAATGGAATCATATAACATGTGGCCTTTTGTGTCTGGTTTGTTTCACTCAGCACAATGTTGTAGCATGAATAAGTGCTTTATTTCTTTTTATGGCTGAATAATATTCCACTGTATGGATGGACCACATTTTGTTTATCCATTCATCTGTTAGTGGACGTATGGGTTGTTCTCACCTTTTGGAGGCAGGAATATATTTCATTTAATTTCTTGTAATTTGATTTTGTAAATGTAATAACAATAATAATTACTATATAAATGGAGCCACTTTAAAATGGAGCCAGAGCTGCCTTGCATGTCTTTTTCCTTCAAACCTTTGGAATGTTAAAACAGGGCAAAACAAACTTTGGGCTGGGCCTAAAGCAACATTGTGCCCCAAAGAACTGTTTGCAAAGATAACAAGAAAGCAGGTATATGACTACTGAACTAATGACTATGGGACTGAAATTTTAAAACATAGTTTAGAATTAGCATCACTATGTTAGCTCGTCTGCACCAATAGAAATGCCTTCCTTTTATTGCTATAATTGTTCACCTTCCCTTTCTCATAAATATCCCTTGCCTTTGTCTCCTAATTGGAACATTGGTTGGGTTTCTGTCTGAATCACTGCTTCCCAACTAGCTATTCTGTTGGGTCTCAAATAAATGCCTGTTGCCTCTCACTCTGGCCTTTATTTTTAGGTTAACAATTTTATAACTGTTAACAATTTAGATGTGTAGTATATAGGCTTCCCTTTGTACTCTTGTCCTGGATTCCACATTGAGGCAAAACTGTTCTGTTTATAATTGTGCCTGTCTCTCAATTTCAAGCTCAACTGCGACGTGCGAGTCTGATTTATTTCTTTATTCCCAACATTCATGCAGGCCTAGTAAGTACCAGGCAATAATAACGCTTGAGCAACTGCTGTATGTCAGGCACTGTTCTAGGCATGGGGGAGTTGGGTATAGAGGTGAGCAAGACAAACCAAAAATGCTGTAATGTGGCTCACTTTCTAGTGGTGGGGGATAGATAATATATAAATAAACAAATAAAGGTGATTGCTGATAACTGCAGTATAGGGTAAGTTACAAAAAACAAAAGGGATGGTTATGGAGAAGGGCTGTATGTGATGTAGGCGAGATGATCAGGGACCACTTGTCTGAAGAAGCGACATTTGAGCCCAGACTTAAATAGTAGAAGCCAGCCATGTAATGAGCCATTCCAGGAAGAAGGAAAGGTAAGTGCAAAGGCCTTGAGGTGGGAATACAGTGGGTGGTTTGAGGGAAGCATGAAGGCTGGAACAGGGGAGTGACTGAGGGAGAAAACATTACAGGATGAGATCGGAAAAGTGGGCAGAGCCTTGGGCTGGGGTAGGGAGTTTACATTTTTCTTCTAAGTTTGGTGGAGAGCTATTGGAGGAGGGTGAGGTGGCTGGGGTGAGGGTGGAGAGAAGTGAACAAATTCCAAATGTTTTGAAGGCAGAGCGAACAGATCCAATGGCAACCCAATCCAGAAGGGTTGAGGGAAAGAGAGAAACTGAGGCTGACACCTAGGTTTTGGGCATGAAAATCAGAATGGGTGAGTTGCCAAATAGTGAGAAATAGAGTTGGAAGAAACCAAGAGTTCTGTTTTGATAGTGTTCAGTTTGACATATCTATTAGACTGGAGACTGGTGGCTATGAGTCCAAAACCCTCTAGCTCTGAGGAGTCAGAGCTAGTGATGTAAATTTGGGAGACATGTGCATAGAGATGGTGTTTAAAGCATGAGATTAGGATTTGTCAGGGTCCCTGTGCTGGCAGGAAAGAGATTGTGCTCAAACTGAGTAATGGATGAGAATTTATAGAGTAGGTTTACAAAGGAGTAGGGAGACAATCAAAGCATTGTGCACACCCTGGGTTAGTAACAGCCGGGAGCTCTTACCACCTTGGCCTGGGTGTGTGCGTGTGGGGGGGGGGGTGAGCTGTGCAGAGCTGCTACCTACAGTGGAGGGACACAGCCAATTGTGTCCAACTGAGGGTACATGGGATAAATACGCTGACCTCACTCTCCTCTCCCCCACTAGCCAACCCCAATGGAAGCCAGAGGGGAAGGAAGCCTGTTGATGCAGGTGAACAGAAGTCTGAAAAGGGGTGCTCTGGAGGTAGGAGGAAAACCAGGAGAGGGTGGTGTCCCTGGAGACCAAGCTAAAGGAGAGGAAGTCAGAGGGGAGCTAGTGGCTGAGTTTGACAAATGGAGGTCATCAGTGTCCTTGAATGGAGAAAGCTCAGTGGGATGGTGGGACCAAGAACAGGATTAGCATGGCTGGAGGAGGGTCAGAGGTGATAAAATGGAGAGGCCACTATAGAGACAGCTCTTTCCAGAAGTATAGCTTTAATCTTCATCACCTCCCAAGAAAACTGAGCCTTGAAGAAGGCTGGTACCTTGCTCAGGTTATGAGTGGGATGGAACCTAGGTGGGCCCAATTCCAATTAGGCCAGTGGGGTCAGAGGGAGGAAGGAGGTCATGGTCAGAGGGAGGAGAGCAACAGTTTGAGATTGTGACCCAGGAGAGAGCTGAATGAGAGGGTGGAAAGGGGAGTCACCAGGGAAGGCAGAGAGTTGGGGGAAGAAATGGTCAGAGTTGGATTATTGGGGGTTCCTGAGGCTGTGTAGTCCCACCAGTTTCTCTAGATAATTACAGCTTTCTTCCTGGTCACCCTAGAATAGTCAGGATAGGAGAGTAGATTTGGAAAGAGCCTGGGGGAAAGGGTAGACAATGTCCCTGGATCTGGCCCCAGCTTCAAGGAGCTGTTACTCCCTTCTGCAAGCCTGGATCTCTCTCTGGGCCTTCCCAGCTGCCTGAGCCCAAGGTGACTGCCTTTCAAACACAATCACTCTGCTGAATCCTAGATGCACTGTGTCTGTCCCTCTCTCTTCCTTCAATCTGGGAATGCACTTGGCGGAGGAGGCTTCGAAGACTTTTCTGGGAGAGGGTGAAGGGAAGAGGCCTCTGGGCTTGGCGCCAGCGGCCACTGCTGGGAGCCTCCCTAACCCAGGAACTTGTCGCCCATGCTCCTGGCGCCCCCTCCAGCCTGTGCTGTGCGCCGCAGGGGTGGAAAGTGGATGGACAGCCCAGAGACTAGGGCCGTTGTTGCTTTCTGGCACCAGCTGGGCTGGGCTGGCAAGGCCCCAGAATGATGTCTTGGGGGATACCCTACCAGAGGGCTACTGGCTCAAAGGCTCAGAGCGGCTCCCGGCTGGGGCCACGCCTCCAGGCAATACCAGGAACTTGAGGATGGAAAGGTGCCAGGGTGGCGCCCAGTATGTGAAACAGCACCCAAACTGCCGCCCCCTCCGGGTAGTGGACCGAGCCTAGGGAAGTCAGGTGCCCTGAGCTGACCTGAAACGCGCCTATGGACAAAATCCGGTGCCCCGCCGAGGCGCTCTGGCCCCGAGGGCGGGGCCAGGGCGGGGCCCCAGTCCTCCCGGCAGGTGCAGGGGGCGGTGCCCGGCCCTGCCCCGGGGGCTGTTCTTGGAGGCCAGAGGCGGGTCAGAGAAACGGCCGGTGCGGGCGACGCCCTGGAACCCGCGGGAGGCGACTGCAGCCACAGGTGCCGGGCAGGGCATTGTGTCCCAGCTGTGGGCATCAAAACTCTGGCACTGGAAACTCAGGCTTCGGAGCTGCTTTCAGTTCTCGACACCAAGGCCCCCAGGCCGGAGATTGGAGCCCTGGAGTCGCCCGAAAAGCGGGGCCCAGAGCCCCCGGGGGTCAGACAGCGAAGTCCCTCGGCCTATCTCAGGGCAGGTCACCGAGGTCCCCAGGCCAGGCTGCGAGGCCCCCGTGCCCTCTGCAGAGCAGGACGCGGAGACCAAGATAGCTAAGTGCTCGAGCACTCAGCGGGTCAGGACGCAGAGCTCCCCGGGCCGTGCGCACTTGGGAGCTTTGAGACTCCTGGGCCAGGCTGCGACGACTCCGAGCCATCCGAAGCGTGAAGTGCCGGGATCCCGGGGCAGTGTTCCCCTCAGGGTCCGGAGACCTCCTCCTCCGGGTCAGACTCGGAAGCCCCCCAGCAGCGTTTTCTACCGCGCCCTAACAGCCCCCAGAATATCCGCTCATGGAGACGCCCATTGAGCGTGAAATCCGCCGCAGCTGCGAACGCGAGGAGAGCCTGCGCCGGAGCCGAGGTCTCAGCCCAGGCCGCGCGGGCCGCGAACTTGTGGAGTTGCGCTTGCGGCCGGTGCTCAGCCTGCCAGGCCCGGGCCCCGCGCTCCCGCGTGCCTTGGAGCGCGAGCGGGCTGGCGCGCAGATGCAGCGAGACATCGAGCGGGAGGCTCACCGGCAGGCGGCGCTGGCGCGCCCCGCGACCCCGGAACCGCGCACCCGGCCGCCTCTGCAGCCGCTGGGCGAGCTCAAGCGCTTTTTCGAGGCCGCGGGTGGGTGCGGCTCCTCACCCGCAGCGGAGGGCGGCGCGGGCCCGCAGCGGCTGCCGGAGCCCGGAAGCCGGCCGCATTTGGCCTTGCAGGGCCGGTGCCCGGTGCTGGCCCGCGCCCCGCCGCCCATCGCGCTGTCGCTGCTGGAGCAGGAGGTGCGCGAGGCGCAGGAGCGGGAGCGAGAGCTGCAGCGCCAGAGGCTTAGCGTCTATGGCACCGCCGAGATCAAGGAGCCCTCGCCTAGTCTAATGGGTAAGCCACCTGCGCCCGGACACCGAGGCTCCCCGGGGCTCCAGCCGCCCTCGCCGACTGCCCAACTCCAGTGGCCCCTCTTCTGGCCCTCTGGAGGTTTTCCCCTGGTTCCCAAATACCTGGGACCCCCTCTCAAGTTTCCGTTCAGGCTTTCTGGGCTACCCACTCTCTGCGCTTCACTCCCTACTCCTCCTAGATACACCTCACCTAGGTTCGTGGTGGGGGAAGGGAGGAGGATTCCATATGTCTTTCTCTTTGTTGGGTCCCAGGGAACCCTGCCTGGGTTCTGCCACTCCTGGTACGTCCTTCAGGTTCCTATGTCCCCACTCTGGGTTTGCTTCCCTCCTCCCTCAGAATGGAGGTTTCCAGGGGACAGTGGGGGGTAAGCGCCTGTGTGTGTTTAAGGGGTGCGGCCTGTCTCCCTTGTCCTGGCCGCCTCCAGCTGGTGAGAGGAGCAACGACCCTGGTTGAGTGCCCCTTTCCCCATAGCGATCAGGGGCGACGGAAAACTGGCGGTGATCTGGCCTCCCCGCAGAAAGGCTTCGGAGAACGGCCTGGAGCAGGTGGGTTCCCCTTTTTCCCTCTTGCCTCAGACGCTTATCACTCTCTCTCCCCTATCCCCCACGACCCTGCGGCGCCAAGACGCTGAACCAGGGAAAGTGCATCCCCGCGCCCCTTGGGAAGTCGCCCTAGGCTAGGATACGAAGACCCGGGCGCTGCTCAGGGGTGATGTGGAGGGGGTGGTCCTGGGGCCCAAATTGCCCCACCCTAAGCCTGGGTGTCCCTCTTCCCAGGAAGAGCGAAAGCCTTGAGGTTGGAGTGGGTTGGGATCCCGGCCGAAAGTAACATGACCGTCAGAGGACATGGACAAGAGGAGCCGAGGAGTGCCCTCTGGATAAGCAGAAGTCCTGGAGAGGGGCCAGCCGTCTGCGCCGGGAAAGATGAAATCTGCCAGCCCATCCTTGAACTTGATTTTGTGAAATTGATCAGTTTCTGCTATAAAACTGTTATTCCCCATTGGGAAATACCACTACAACAACCCAGCCATTGAAATAGTCCAGCTCTTCTCCACCTAATTGCAAACCGAGCTAGCGTTTCCCTCCAGCCTTGACTGGGGTCACCGCCTCAGCTTCCCCACTCCCCAATAAAGTCCGTTTTTTCTGAGCAGTGCAGGGTATTTTATTTTGGGCCCTCCTGGTCTGGGGTGTGGCGGGAGCGCAGCGAGCGGAGGGAAAGCCGCCGGGGGCGCGGAGTGTGCGGAATGCGGAACGTCTCCTTAAAGCCCAGTTCCTGGGCCGCTGGTCTCCCCCGTCCCTGCCCGGGTCCTAATGCCCCCTGGCGGCACTGGTGCAAACTGCAGCGCTCGGATCAATGACCTCACGCCCTCTTTTCCAGACTTCATCAACATTTATTGGTGCCAGAGGCTTGCCCCGCGCTAGGTGCTGGCTAGACAGAATTGATAAGAGGTTGTTCCTGCCTTGGGATGTAAACAATAGCTACAAAAGAAAAAAAGAGGGTACAAACTCCTTAGCGGGGCACACAAGGCCATTTATAATCTCTCCAGTGATTGCAAACCTCACATGCTTGCGGCCCCAGGCAAATATTAAGGAGAAAGATGAGAGGTGCTCAAAAACAAATGCCTCGGTTCAACGGGCTGTAAGTGTTCCTCCATAACAGCAGTGCCACCAACGAGTGAGTTAAGTGGTGCAGAGCTTCTGCTTTCCAAAAGCAACAGAAACCCAGCTTTTAAAAGAGAAATATACTGCAAATAATAGTGACTAATTAGAAACTTTTTAAATTGGGGGAGGAGTGCCAGAGAAGGCAGCAAGCAACACCTGTTTGCAATAAGGCTTATGGTTATCAATTGGCAGACTCTCCTTAATTCTCTCTGTCCCAAGACAAGGGGTTCAAGGCCCCCTTGAATGGACTTCAAGAAGTTCTGGAATACCCCAAGTTGTAAAATTGTATCTCTGCAGTTATATTCTGTGGTTTTAGTGTACCAATTTCTTAGAGGTGCAGTGAGACCCAGAAATGGTTGAGACCCAGGAAACATTTTAGAATCATTGTTTAAATTCCTGGATTTGTCCAACTCTGTATACCCTGGGTCTAGCAACAGGCTGGAACCTGCATAGGGACAACAAATGGCTAATGAAGGATGCAAGAATACTTGCTCATACATTGCACCCCAAAAGCAGCTCAGTCCACCGTCTGACCACATGCTTGATGGTGACTCTGGGAGGTCTGGAGAGAAAAGTAGGGAAGTCAGCACTACCAAGGTGGAAATGGAAACACCCAGAGCCAGTTCTTAATTCCCAGCAGGGCAGCTAAGAACTAAGCATGTAAAGAATTGACAGGGTGGCTTAAGTATAGACCTGGTTTCTTGAACTTTCCTGCAAGTTAAAATCACCGGAAGCACCCTTGTGCCAAGCAGATCAGAACCTGAGGGAGGCCTTGGCATCAGTAAAGCTTCCCAGGTGCTTCCAACATGGAACCAAGTTTGAGAGCCATGATGTAGATGGCTCTCGAAGTTGGCTAGCAGTTCTCAAAGTGTGCTGCCTGGACCAGCAGCACCAGAATTGCTTGGGAACTTGTTAAAAACACACATTCATGCCCTAGCCAGTTTGGCTCTGTGGTTAGAGCGTCAGCCCTCAGACTGAAGGGTCCTGGGTTCGATTCCGGTCAAGGGCACGTACCTCAGTTGCAAGCTCGATCCCCGGCTTCGGTCAAGGCAACCAATTGATGTGTCTCTCTCACATCGATGTTTCTCTCTCCCCCTTGCCCTTCCACTCTCTCTGAAAAGCAATGAAAAAATATCCTCGGGTGAGGATTAAAAATAAAAATGCACATTCTTGCCCAGCCAGTGTTGCTCAGTGGTTGAGTATCGCCTAATGAGCCAAGATGTCCCGCGTTCGATTCAATTCCCTGTCAGGGCACATGCCCGGGTATATGGCTCAATCCCCAGTAGGGGGAATGCAGGTCGCAGCCAATTGATGTCTCTCTCTCATCGATGTTTCTATCTCTATCCTCCCTTTCTCTCTCTCTCAAATCAATAAAAACATTTATTAAAAAAATACAGGACACTCAATGAGATTCTAATTTCACATCAACAAAAAATTAAAAACAAACAAAAAATGCACATTCTTGGGCCCTATCCCAGACTTGATCAAAACTTCCATGTGATTCTCAGGGATGCTAAAGTTGGAGAATCATAGGTGTAGACAGTTCTCCAGGAACAGGACCTGGAAAACAAGCCTGTTTCCTTCCTCTCCCAGTAATGCTATCACCCACTGGAAACCTTTAGCCTTAAGTCACCTGTGGATTTGTCTTATGGGAGATAGTCTAAAGCTGTGTGTGGCTAGTCAGAATTGATATTACTGTAAGTGTAAAATACCAGATTTCAAAGGCTTAGTACCAATAAAAGGGGGGGGGGGGATATCTCATTAATTTCTTACATTGATTATATGTTGAAATAATATTTTGGAGATCCTGAGTTAAATAAAAATATCACTAAAATTACTCTGGCCTTTTTTAAAAAATGTGGCTACTACAAAATTTGAAATTACATATGACTCACACTTTATATTTCTATTGAACAAGGCTAGTCTATAGTTTTACAGCTGAAAGATCTCACAGGAGCTACCTCAAATTAGTATTAGGGAGCTTCAGAACCCCTTTAAATTCACTGGGATCTGGGCTGTGGACTAAAAAGTCCTTGATGCAATCAGAAATTGTCACCAAAAGCCCCATTCCCCCCAAAACAGGTTTTGGTGTCCAATCCTGATTCACTTAACCTTTCACATTTGTTTGTGTCATCTGCAAATTGGGGCTTATGATAATACAATGTGCCAGGGACTATTAGGTAACCAAGTGCTTTGCTCAGAGCATAAAAGCAGGACTCTAGGTCTCTCCTCCGACCCTGAAAATGCAGGGAATAAAAGGCATTCCTTAGTTTAAAGGGTGTAACGTGCAACTGAGTGACACAAGGCCAGGAAGGACACCCCTCACCTCGAAAGGAACCAGTTGCGATCAGAAGGACCCACCTCAGGTCCAGGCTCCGATACTTGATCGCTGTAGCTTTGAACAGGTTGAGTTCAACTGTCTCAACCCGAGTTTCCCCTCCAGTCCAAGGCTGGGGTGAGGCTTTGGAGATCCAAAGCTGCAGTTCTTTGCGGCTCTCCCACCCCACCTGCTCCCAGGACACGCCACAGGGCATAGCGACCTGCCCGGTCTGGGACCCAAAAGCTAGAAAAAGATCTGACCTCGGCTTTTAGGAAACGAATCAAGGGCCCTCATCCTGGGGTACATCCAGAAATACAGTCTTTTAGGGTACAAAGAAATCACTTCCGGGTCAAAACATGCGAATGGGCGTGACTCTGGGGGAGGTCCCTTCACACTCTCTCTCTCTCTGTTTCTCTCTCTCACTCACACTCACACACACTCTCACACACACACACACCGCCCCCAACGGGCGCTGAATCCCTCGGCTACCCGAAACTTGCGGTTCTCTGGGTTTGTTGACAGCGCCGCTACTTCCCTTTTTGCTTCGTGTGCGCCTTTGCACATGCCCAGATCTCACGTCCACCGGTCCACGAAACACGGTTTTCTTACAAAAACCACATTTCCCAGAAGACCTCGCGAGTGGGCGGGGCTTGGTCGCCCCAAGAGGTGGGGCGCGGCGCTCCGAGTGGACTGAGAGTCTGTGACCTCTTTTCTTTCTTTTATTTAACACAAAACTGGTGTATCAGCACGCAGGGCCCCGCGGCCGGGCCAGACCCGGTGCGGACGGACCAGCTCGGCCTGGCCCCGTAGAAGGTGAGGCCAGGCCGCCCTTGGAGAACGAGTGAGCCCCTCCCTGCCCCCTCTCCTAGAGTTTGGAACTGTCAAACTCCAGCTCCCACCCTCTCTCACGTTCAAGACCCCTGCGCGGCCCACGCCGTGGGGCCGGCCGCGCTCGGGGGCCGGGCTGGGCCTGCCTGGCCCGTGAGGATTTGCACCAGTAGGTCGGTGGCTAGTGTGTGAGACGGCTCCTCGAAGCCGATGGTCAGCAGCTGCTGGTAGTCTCCAGACGGCTGTGGGCACAGAATCCTGGGGGCAGAGGACAGACAGGGCTGGACGTGAGCGCCCCCTGCTTCTCGGGAGCCTCTCCCCTCTGATGAGAGGCTGTGGCTGAACGAGGCCTTGTTACAGCTGGGGGTGGGAAAAACCCTGGGGGAGAGTGATTTCCTTGTTGATGAGAAACCTAGAGGGAACTAGTTTCTGGGAGGCTGAACTACTTATCCCTAACCTGGCCAATCACTCATCTAGCTGCTGTGTGCCCTTGGGCAGGTAACTTAACGTCTCTGAGCATGTTTCCTTCTTTGTAAAAATGGGCTAGTAGTATAGTCCTCAATGGGTTTTACATAAAGCACAATAAAATGCTGCCGTTATTACCAAGGGAAACAATGTTGGCGGAGGGAGATGGTCTTTGGTGGGGTTCTGCCCCTCCCTCCAGAGCCTACGCCCACTTTGCCAGGGCCCTAGCTCCTACCAGGAATAAAGGTCATC
The DNA here is from genome assembly GCF_964146895.1 of Miniopterus schreibersii. Taxonomy (NCBI): domain Eukaryota; kingdom Metazoa; phylum Chordata; class Mammalia; order Chiroptera; family Miniopteridae; genus Miniopterus; species Miniopterus schreibersii. The sequence goes on along the minus strand of NC_138105.1, from coordinate 70,955,260 downwards.
CTCTGCTGGTCCTAGGGGCACCCATCTGCCGATTGACCACAGCTTCTGAATCTGGGGGCAAGAATTGGCCGAACTCTTGCCTGTGTCTTCCCATGTATCTCGATAGCACAGGAAGTAGCTGGGAGGGGAAGAGGCAGCAATTAAGGGTGAGCAGTTTCCTAGCTTCTTCTGTTGAGGGCTTTAATTTTGGAGGTGAGGTAGAAACTTATCAGAAGTTGCCTTCAAGTTCTCAAACAGGGATGTGACTAAATACTGAGGCCTCTTCTACCTGCAGACTACTTTTAAGATGAGGGCTTTTCTTTTGATTGGTGGATGAATATTTTAAAAGGTAAGGATGGCCTTTCAAAGGTCCTTGGTTTCCTGTTTGGCTTTTCACACTTTGCTGGTGGTGGTGGTGGTTCAGAGGCCCATATTGTTATTCTCCATAGAGCCTGGGTGGGGACTTTGATTCTGGTAAGGGGACTCACTAATCCACATGGGAATCCTGCCCCTGGCTCCTGGAGTCTGGGGTAGTTTCCAGGTTCCAGCGCATCTTCTTATAGAGGTACCGGGGGAAGCGGCTGGTAGTGTAGGCAGCAGGGGCACAGTATCTGAAGATGGACACCTCGTGGGAAGAATTGATGGAGAATCTCCCGCAGAAGAAACAGGAGATGCTGGCAGGAGATGGGAGAATGGGGAAGGAGGCTGGCTATGCCCCAGGCTCTTCTACCCCCTACCAATCCCAATCTCCTACCCTTTTACCTTAGAGGGTCTGTCTCTTCCAGTTCTACAAACCCAAATGAGGCATACATGAGCACCAGCTGTTCCAGGCGCAAGGTAAGCTGTTGGGAGATCTCCAACAGCTGCATGGAAGAGGGGGTATCATAAGATTAGCTGGCCTACCAGGAGCACCCCTCCCCCTCCCCCAGGCCTGAGGTATGAAGAAAGGGGCATGGGGTCTAGGAAATTGGCCCCACACACCCCCTTTCGAACCAGCTCCTGCAGGGCTCCATAGATGGGGGGCACACTTCGTGCAGCCGCCTCCAGGTACAGGAAGTAGGGCTCACACATCTTTAAGAAGGTGGGCATGGCCTTTGCCAACTGTTCCTTCTGAACTCGGTCCCTGCTGAAGGGAGAAGAGGGCCTTTGCCTGGGATCCTTTACCTCCCCTTTTTCCCATTCTACTCACCCCTGACTTTTATCCCTGGTATGGATCTCTAGTCCGGACCTCAATTACATCCCCCCCTTCCAGTGACAGGCCTTTGTCAGAACATCTTCCAGGGCAAGCTGCATTATAACTATTTGAAACACTTGTTAAAATGCTGACACCTGAGTCCCATGACTGACTTTTGACTCCAAATTCTCTGTAGAGTGGAGCGCAGAAACCTAGGATTTAAATAGCCTCCCAGGATCAGTCCTTTTTTCCTTCGGCTGGGAACCACATTCTCCTTTTGGTCTCAAATTGGTAGCCAGCAGGCCAAATCTGGCTCAGGTAGGTTTTGTTTAGCCTGCCCAGGGTCCAAAACCTAAGCCATCAGTTAAAAACCGAAAAAAGTCCTAGAGATTTGGCAAATGTGCGCACATAATAGCAGGTACTCCCTAACCCCAAATGGTACACAGCCCTCATCCCGCTTCCATATTGGATTCCTAATCAGCTAGCTTCATTCATTGTCTCTAGCTCCTAATGCTTTTAAGTTTTAGACTGTGGTATGTTCCACCTGCCTATCCAGTCACCCTCTTTTGTCTCCTTATCCACCAGGATGCTGGGACCCTGTCCAGCCATCACCTGTAAAGCAAGTAGCTTTGGAAATCATCCGCCTTCTTGAGTAGGTAGCGGAGCTGTTCAGTGATGGGGCTGAACAAGGTATCCAAGGGTAGGCAAGGAGGTGTGGGTCCCGGGACCAGAGGCTCCGGGGAAGGCGTAGAAGGGGAGGTCTCGGGCAGTTGCCCCCGGACATCCTCCGGTTCCGCTTGGGCTGGGTCCCCAGGTCGGCCAGGGGGCGTCGACCACGAGGGGTCTCTGCAGGGCTGTGCCCCAGGTTCCAAGTCGTCCGGGGGCAGCGTTTCCCCAGTGCCCGAGGTGAGCGGCCCCATGAACCACTGTTCGGTTGCCATTGTGGGGCTGGGGGAAGAGATCTGAGCCCTTTAAGTCTCCACTGCTCCAGTTGGCCACGGGTTCGACCCCGCCCCGGGATTCTCTGATTTGCCTAGGCTGGGAGCGCAGCCCAGTCCACCTCTCCCCTGCTCGACCGCTCCGCCGCACCGCGCGGAGTTCACCTCGTTTGAATTTCAACACGCAGGACGGGCGCGCGCTCCCGCAATCCAACGGAGGTGGTGGTGGGGCAACCTGGGCCGGCACTGGCGCGGCCATGTCCTAGGTGTGCGGTCGGGCCCCGCCTTTCTCTTGGAGGCAGTTTCCTAGGGAGGAGGGGTCTCTGCACCGCGTGCAAACCCTAAGGCGCAGGAATATAAAGGTAGACACCTGGCCCACCCGCAGAACCTCTGAATCCAGGGCTGGAATCTGTATTTTAAAAACTAATGGAGTTCAGAGAAACTGCATTAGAACCTAATAGGAGCTTGTGATGTAGTAGCTGTTACTACTACTAAAAAAATTATCTATTTGGAAAAATTTTCCCATCCCATGATCTCATCTGATAACCCAACCCTTTGTTCCTTTTATGGAGAGAGAGCCTTGTAGCTTGGAGATCCTATCATGGACCCAGAACAGACCCCTGCTTCCAACAATTTTTTGTAGCATGCAAGGCTGTCAGATATATACATATGAAGCCAAATACATTCATTATACTTAAATTCTGGGTAAAGTGCTCACAGGTGTTGGAATCCACCCTGCATGACTCTGAGCTAGTATCTTTGCTGCAGGGAGCAAGTTGCCTGTCTGTAAAGTGGGTTTTTACATGCTCTGCTTCATGGCGCTATGGAGAGACCAACCAAGAAAATGTAAAGCCCATTTAACTGCCAGTCACTCAACAAACATTTAAGCACCTATTGTGCTTAGGCAGTTCTGGACATGGAGAGATAGAACTAAACAAATATTCACACCCTCCTGCAGCAGTCACAATTATAGCTGGCTGTGAGGAAACCCCAATTCACTACCTGTCTCCCTCCAAGAACAATTCAGTGCTAACCCACTCTCCCAGGAGGCTGGTGTGGTTCAATGCCCCTCCCCCACTCCATTGATAGAATGGGACTCCTGGCCTTTTTTTTCTTTTCTTTTTTTTTTTTTAAAACTTTATTTAAAAAACCTTCGGTGCAATATTAAAAAGCAATACAGCTAGCTGGAGCGACAACCAATGGAAAGGGGAAGCGTAGGGAAGGCCCACTGATCTCACCCCATCTGTTTTCAGGGGATGGAGGCTGGGGGCAGACCAAGGAGGGGCCTGGTTGGTGGGGGAGGGAAGAAAGGCCACCCACCAAAATAAACAGGCAGAACAAATCATTTATATAGGAAACATCTGGCTGAACTAAAGATCTAGGGGAGATGGGAAGACCCCATTTCTTTCTTTTCCCCCCCAAAATGTCCTAGGTTGGGGATGAAGGGGGGTGGTTTGGCCTCCTGGGGTGAAATGAGCAGGCCCTATCCACACCACACTCCTCCATCAGGAAGTTTGGGATGTGCTGGAGGCCAGATGTGTGTATTGGGGAGACATAGGGAAGAGATGAGTAGGGAAGGGTGTCCCTCATTGGAATCTGTTATGAGGGCTGAGAGTGTCCCTGGTCCAGCTCCTGGACTCCAGGGAACTTGGGTGAGATGGGGATGGAATGGGTTGGGGCAGGAGTGAGGCTGGGTGCTCAGCCTAGAAAGCCATCAGGGTCATCATCCTCAAAGTGGCCTTGCTGGAGCACCTTGATGTGGTGCTCATAGATTTTCAGGGCTGGGCCAAGACGGATGGACAGGCCAGTTAGCACATCTGTCCGCTGCATGAGCAGGAGAGACTTGCCATCTATTTCCTGGGTGGGACAGAGAGAGACACAGAGAGCAGGGTCACAGCAGACCAACTGAGGCCCTGGGGTAGAGGGGAGAAGCCAAGGGTTGGGGACTCACCTGTTCTTGGAAAGCTGTTGCCTGCTCGGGAAAGCCAGCCTCTGTGAAATATTCTACCACGTCCATCACTGTCCATTCCACAGGGTCAGCTGGCTTCTCTTTGCGCCCAGAACTGTTAGAGAAGAGGGAACCAGTGAGTAGTGATGTTACTCTGGTTGTTACACACACCTCAGCACCACCCTCTTGTCTCAAACACCCCAACTTACGGACAACCAAAGGGGGTTCCATCGGCCCCAGGCAGGGCTGGTTTTCCTGGGGGCAAAGGCACGGGGGACGGGGAGTCTGGCCCAGTGGCAGCAGAGGCTGGGAAAGAAAAGGCATCTGCCTGTGGCTTTGTCTTAGGGCTTGGTTCCTCCCCACTAGGCACCCTCCCCCACCCAGAGGGGTCCTTACCTGATCCCCCTTCCTTATTCAAGGCTGCCATGGAGAACACCTGGCGGGTGCCACTGCCTGGCGCTGGCCCTCGCCCTTCATCCTGGCCCTGGTGGGGTCCACAGGGTGTCCACTCCTTGACCCTCTCCTTGGCACTCTGAGGGCCCCTCTCGCCATTAAGCTGATGGTGCTGGGCACCTGCAGGACGGTCACCCTCTGGTACCTCGGAGCCTTCAGACACATTGTCTTCATCACCTTCATCTTCCTCCTCTTCCTCCTCTTCCTTCTCAAGCAGTCGCTCTTCCCCACCTCTCTGGTGCCAAGGAGAGAGGCATGCAAGGTTAGCAGCTGTTCTGGCCCTGGGATCCAGGACCCAGCGGTGTACCTAAGGGCCACCTTTAGTATCAACACGAACTAACTTTTATATATTCGCTCCGTGCCAAGCTATGTGTTAATAAAGCTCGCAGTAGTCAAATCTTACTAAACTCGCTCAACCCCAAGAGGTCGCTACTGCTGTTAAGTCTCATTTTACACCGGAGGAAACTGAGGCTCGGAAAGATTAAGTCACTTACCAAGGTCGCTACACGCTGAGCCCGCAGGGAAGACTCGCAAAGCCCAAGCTGCTCCCGGAACTCGTAACCCCCCCCCCCACCCCCGCCACCAACTTCGCCCGCACCTGCCCACCGCGCGGCGCCCTCCCTACCCGACGCGCTCACCTTGCTTCGAGACGCACGGGCGCTGGCAGCCGGCGGTGCCCGTCCAGGCCTGTCCCCGCGGGGCAGCGCGAGCGCTCCGAGACGGGTGCGCTCTAGGCGGCCTCGCGCTGCCGCCTCCTCCTCCAGCAGCCCTTGCACGCGACCACGGGTCAGGCGGCCGCCGGCACCTCCGCTACCCCCGAAGTAGCGCTCGACTTCCCGCAGGCTCACGGGCCTCGCAGGGCCGCTGGCCCGCGCCGCGCCCCCCTCCGGCGGCTGCTGTGGCGGCGGCTGCTGCTGTGGCGGCGCCGGCGGCTGTGGCGGTGGCGGCAGTGGCGGCTCCCGGGCGGCGACGGCGGGCGGGGGTGCGCGACGCGGGCCGGTCGGCGGCGCCACTGCCAGAGGAGCGGCGGGCGCGGGCAGCGGCGCGGCCAGGGGCGCGGCCCGCTGCGCGCGGGGGCCCGGCTGCGCGGGGCCGGGGGAGGGGGGCGCTGTAGCGGCGGCGGCCGCGCGGGGCGCCCGGGCCGGGGCGGCGGCGGCGACGGGCGCGGGCGGTGGCGGCGGGGCGGGCGTGGGCGGCGGCGCGGCGGCGGGGCCCCCGCGGGGGGCGCGCGGCGGGGCCGGCGGGGTGGCTCCGCGCCGGGGCGGCTGGACGCGCGCCGCGTTGCGGTACGAGATGCTCCCCTTGTAGCTGACCCGGAGAACGGCGCGCTGCTGGATCAGTTTCTCGAGCTCGGCGCGCGTGCGCTCCGGCTCCGGGCCGTGCCGCCGCCGCACCATCCGGCAGATGCGCTCCAGGTCCGGCCGCGCCTTGCGCGAGCGCAGCGAGTCGATGGTGTCCAGGATCCACTCTTGGTAGTGCGGAGAAGCAGCGGACGACGAGGCAGCGGCCGCTGTAGTGGCGGCCGCCGCCGTCTCTGGCGGGGGTAGGGCCGGGGGCCCCGCCATGCCTCCCGCCCGGCCCGGCTGCACCGTGCGCGCTGCCTCCCTCCCAGCGCGGCGCCCCCCTCCCCGGCTCCCCTCCCTCCGCCGCTGCCCGCCTCCTCCTCCTTCCCCCCCCCGGGGGGCGCAGCGCCTCGGCGGAGCGGCGGCGGCGCTGCTGTTTCTTTGCAAAAAAAAAAAAAAAAAAAAAGAGAGAGAGGGAGAGAGAAAACAGTGAGAGAAAGAAAAGAGGAAAAAAAAAATATGCACACACTCACTCACTCGCACGCACGCACACACAGACCCGCTTCTGCTGGGCGCGCGCGGGGCCGGGGATGCGAGAAGGGAGGTGGGGAGCGCGGCACGGCCGGCCCCTCCCCGCTGCCGCCGCCGCCGCCGCACGCGCGCCCTGCGCCCAGCGCCCGGGACACTCCGGCCCCCCTTCTTTCCCTCCCTCCCTCCCTCCCTCCCTCCACCCCGCCGCCCGCCTTCCTCCCTCCCACCCCCACGCGCCTGCTTTTAAGGTGGAGCCCAGGCCCCCCGCCCGCCCCCTTTACCCTGAGCTCTAGCTCACTCCCGCTTGCTCCGACCCCCCCCCTTACAACTCCCGCGCGCTTTTTAAGGAGGCGCCGCGGAGTTGGCGCCGGGGCGGGGGCGGGGGAAAGCGGCGGGCGGGGGCGGGGGGAGGGGAGCGCCCGGGGGAGGGGAGAGTGGGCGGGCGGGGCGGACGGGCGGCGCTCGGCCGCCCTCCAGCCATTGGGCGCGGGACCCAGACGTCCCCGGCGCCCAGCCCCCACCTCCACGCCTCCGAGGCGCGCTCCGCTCTCGGGACCGCACTTACCGGGAACTCGCTGCTCGCGGGCCGGGCTGCTGCGCTTGCTGGGCGCCGCGGGAACCCTCGAACCGCTGCCACCCCAGTGGCCCTAGGGCGCGCTTGACCCCGCGCTGAGAAGGCAGGGAGGGGGAGGGGAAGGGGACGCGCGCTGTCGCCCCTACCCTTGACCGCCCCCAATCAGGCCCCCATTTTCCCCGCCCCACCCCGCATCTCGGTCTCCAGTCGCTCCGGCCCCAGTCTCCTTGGAACTCCCTCTAGGCTGGGGGCTGTATGCCGAGGGGGGCGCGATGCAGACTTGCGGAACCCCGAATTCAGGGTTATAGGGCTACTTGGCGCCCCCTTCTCCTGCGGGGTGGGGGCGGGGGGCGGAAGTCAGCTAAACCCGTTTTCACCAGGACTTCTGGCCAGGTCCTGATCAGCCTGGTTGCTGAGGTGCGAAATTCCCTTTCCAACCCTGCTGGGGGTGGGTGTTTGTGTGTGTGTGTGGGGGGGGGCGGGGGGCAGTTGACCAAAGTCGGGAATACCAGCGACACTTTTTTTTTTAAACAAAACTTTATTGGTAATAGTTTTCAAATATGTTTACAACAGCACACTGTTCAAGAGGAAGTCGTGTCCTTCCCAGCACACAGGTTGAATCACCCCTGCGCCCACCCCGGGGCCCCACCCCAGGCCTGAGAGCTCCTCCTGGGATGGGGAGAAGTTATGAGAGGAGCAGATGTGGGGTTGACTAGGAGCTCCCCACTTTTCTATTGAGAAAAAAACACAGATGGGGGAAGAGGTGATAGACAGCTGACAGCTAAGCTGAGGAGCGCCCAGGATTGGGGGGGTAGGGGGCAGGGGCTGTTGGGTGAATAAAACAGACAGCCCCTCTCTAGCAACCCTGGCCTTGAACCAGGGGCTAAAGAGGGGAAGGGGAGCTTTGCCTCCTTTTGCGAAGGTTTCCTTCCCAACTGAGCTGAGAAGCGGCTGGACATTAAAATCTAGCTGAGAATAAAATGTAGGAGTTTGGGGGAATGCTGTGGGGAGGCAAGACCCTGGGCTTGGGGCTCCCCCTCTATCTTTTGGGGGGAAAACTCCTCTTTGGCAGGAAGAAGGGCAGCTGCTTTGTCTGGTTCCCAAAGCCCAAGGGTGAAGAAAGGTCTGTTGGGGCAGAAGAGGGTAGAGGCTTCCTAAAGGGACTGAGACCCTTACAGGTTTGGCAGGGGAGGTGGGGATAAGCAGCTTGGGGGAGAGGTTGGAACCCCAGCTTTTTCCTTTGCTGTCAGTCTGCTTCCCAGCCTTATTAAAATGGATTTGGAGAGGAGGGGATGGGAGGGGGTTATATGAAGTTGGGAGGGAGGCACTGGTGGAACTTAAATAAGTTTGTAATTGTTTTTTTAAAAATTCTACAAGTAGCCCACTGCACATGTCACTAAAATCTCTCCTTCCCAGGCAAGATTGCTTTGAAGAGAAAGTTGGCCATTTTTTATTCTCCCTTAGCAAGTTTGCTGGTGGTTTGGTGTGGGAGATGGGGAGGGAAGGGGGCTGGAGTTAAGTTTGGGCCCCTCTTTCCACACCCTGTCCCTGGATACACTAGCAAGACCTGGTCTGACTAGAACTGAGAAACTAGTTTAAAACAGGCAGAAGTGGACTGGGGTGGAGGAAGGCAAAAGCATTAGGGAGGACAGGAGGGTGAAGGAGGTGAGGGGGAGCAGCTGGTGTTACTGTCCCTCTGAATATCTGGGCTTCCTGCTCCCCTACCCTGGAGGGTGGGGTGGAGGTGAAATTTGATGTAAGGAACTCTGGGGCCCTCTGGCTGTTCAATCCAACCCTCCCACCCACCCCCCACAAAAAAGGAAAGAAAACCCTTGGGGGCGCAGGCACACCCCTAAAACTCAGAAAACTCCTTGCCACACTTCTCACTGATGGAGACTCGGATCTCTTCCTCTTCATAGTCATCAAAGTTACTCGTGTCCCCAGGGCCTTTAAACTTTGGTATGAAGGGAGCTTCCACCTGGAGAGGGGTCAAGAATCACCCAGACCTCAGCAGTCAACATAATCCTTGTTAAAACAATAAATACGAATGGCCTAACATTCATGAGATAACTTACTTGGACACAGGCCAGAGCTTAGTATTAGGGTGTGGACTCACCTTAGCAACCTAAGAATCTTTTTATAGCCAACTCACAAACGGGGAAACCACTTTCCAGAGAGGGGTATCTCCTGCCCAAAGTCAGAGTTGCCAAGTGACCCTATAATCCCATTTTTAGACCTCCATTGATCTAAACTGCCTCAGCTAGAATGACCCAGGGCCCATGGCCTATTTTCAAATTCTTCTTCCCTTTCCATCTCTCCAATGTCACCCCTCCCTGGCTCTTGGCCTGCTCCCAAAGCCCTCTGCATACCCGGGGAGAGGAGGGGACACTCACCTTCCTCTGGTAGATGGCAATCCAGTCAGTCGTGGCAAACCACTTGTGGTTCTTAATGTCATTGACTCCATTCTTGAGGTTCCCGAAGCGCTTGGTAAGGTCCACCTGCAGGAGGTTCCGCAGCAGATCCTTCAGGTCAGAGCTGAAGTGGGATGGGAACCGCACCTGGGGGTAGGGGTAGGGGAGACCAGACAGGGTGGGAAACTGACCTGGAGCTTGGGGACCCCAGAACACTGCCTTTGCCATCCAACAGTCCTGTGAGGCAGAGGACCAACTTGAGTATGTTGGAATCCCATAAAAACAGTTAATCAGGCCTGCTGGAGTTTCTGATTCAGTCTGGGTTGGGGCATAAAAGTATGCATTTCTAGCTAGATCCCTGGCCATGATGATGGTGCTGGAGAGGGGACCACTTGGAGAACTGCTGCTCCAAGTGTTATGATGGTTCCCATTTTAGAGAAGAAACTTAGGCTTGGAAGGCTTAAACAACTTGCCCAAGGTCATACAGAGGAGTAGGACAGGGTGGCTCCATTTTGGGTCTATTAGACTCCAGCACTTGCATTTTTAGCCATTACTTCCTAAGGTGGCTCTGCTCAGGTCCTGGGACTTCAGAAATATCCACTCTTATGAGAGAAACAATTGTTTTTCTAGTTCTCACTCTGCATAAGGCTCTTCCATTCTTTAAGGCTCAGTTCAAATCTTCGAGAAACTTTCCCCAAATGTTCTGAACCCATGGCCTAGTATGCAACTATTCATTGAATTTATAACTACAAGAACCAATTTCCAGCACTGCTCTGCCTCTTACAGGCTGTGACCTTGGCCATGGCCTTTAACCTCTCTGGGCCTGTGCCTGCCTTTCTTGCACAGGGCAGATATCCCAGGGTTGCATGAGGGAGATAATACTGCTGCGGGTGCGTGGGAACTGTGAAATGCTACAAAGAAGGGAGTTATGCTCTTCTCCTCTTCCCCCTGGGAACCTTCTATGGCTTTTTCTTTGTTCCCCTCTTTGGGCTATTCTCTTGGCAATTTCTATTGTGCCTGGTGGCAGACACCTCATCTTTCCCTGTTTTGTGACCCCACTTTGCAGTTGGTGATTTCTTTCAACTTCCCTGAGAGGCAGCTGGCTGGTTCCTCAGTTCTCAGGTGGGTAAGATGAGGGTCAGAGGCGAAAGGCACTTGCCCGAGGTTTCAAAGCCAAGGGGTGGCAGAGCTGGGACCTGAAGACGTGTCAACCCACCCAGGCTGACCTGGGAGTTGCTTCTAGCAATTCCTGGTCCAGGTGGAGGGATGGTTGGGTCCTCCCAGAGAGATGGGTGAGCTGAATACAAAAGTGGGGTTCCCAGACGCTGTTGGGCCCTTGGATCTTGGACCAGACATATCCCCTCTCCATGCCTCAGCTTCCTCAGTCCCTCAGAGTGCTGAGTAGGATGCAGTGGCTGCATTGGGGCAGTGGGTGCTTAATGCACTCTGTAGATCCTAACTCTAACAGCTCCCTTACCTGCACCCTCTGAGTTAGGAACTCTGCATTTGAGAAGGGAGGTATGGGCCATACACCCCAAATGACTGTCCAGTCAAGTCTGGGTACCAAATACATTAGCTTTTCTGCTGTGAAACTTGTGAAAAATCACACTAATGGGGAAATTAGGGGCAAGTAGTCTCACATAGGGCAGACGGGAGTACGGGTGAGGCTTGGGGTTTTGGAAGTCCTTGGGAGGTTGGCACTGTGGGTCCAGGAATAGCCAGTGAGGTGGTATGGGGTGTTGACCTCAGTTAGCATGGCTGATGCACCCAGCTTCACTGCCTGGCCTTATTTAATGAACTTCTAGATTGTTCTGACAATGATGGTGGGTGCGGAAGGGTTTGTCCTGGGTGGAGTCCCTGCATCCAGGCCTCACCTTCCCAGAAACAATCTTCTCATAGATCTGAATAGGCTGGTCAGCAAAGAAGGGTGGGTAGCCAGCAGCCATCTCGTAGATGAGAACCCCCAGGGCCCACCAGTCCACAGCCTTGTTGTAGCCCTGGAGCGAGAAGGGGGTGCAGGATGAGGGGAGAAGGGTAAGGAAGGGGCATAGGTGGAGCAGGCCTCAAGGGCAGTAGGAGGGGTGGGGAGGCACCTACTTTGCTCAGGATAATCTCAGGAGCCAGGTACTCGGGGGTCCCGCACAAAGTCCAGGTGCGGCCTTTCACACGCTTGGCAAAACCAAAGTCTGTCACCTGTGGGCAAAAGAGTGGGGTTGGTCGAGAGTGAGGGAGAGATGGTCCAGGCCACGGCCACCTGGGGCTGTCCCTTGCCTGGCCCAGCGGGTACCTGAATGTAGCCCTGCTGGTCGATGAGAAGGTTCTCCGGCTTCAGGTCCCGGTAGATGAGATCAAGCGAGTGCAGGTACTCGAAGGTCAGGACGATCTGTGCAGCGTAGAAGCGGGCATGGGGCTCGCTGACAATGACAAGTGGAAGAGGGGATGGATGAGCGTGGGTGGCCACACCCAGCAGGACCCACTTGCCCCCAGATGGTCTAGTGGGTGGGCCTACAGAGTGGCCTCCAGCCCAGTTATCCAAAATGTGTAAGAGGAGCTGTCTTATTCATATAGAGCTCCAAACTGGAAAGAGCCCAGCTGTCCATCAACAGAGGACTGGCATCACAGACTGTGACAGATGCATACAATGGAGTCCTACCCAATACCACCACCAGGACAAATGACGAATATGCTCAAAACCATGGCTATATCTCAAAACAATTATGTGAAGAGACAGAAGAAAAGGACAAAGGAATATGAACTGTGTGATACCATTTATATCAAGTCCAAACCTAGACCAAACACATTTTATGGTGTTTAAAGCCAGAAGGGACAATTGCCTTTTTCTGGGTGGGGATCTGCCAAGAAAGGCATTCAAGGGAATTCTCTGAGGTGATGAAATGCTCAATATGGTGTTTTGGGTAGTGGTTACGCAAATGTATGCAACTGTCAAAACTCATGGAACATTAAAGACCTGTGCATTTTATTGTATATAAAGTGTGTAGCTATGTGAATAAACAAAATAAAACAATAGCATAAATTTAAAAACTATAAAATCGCCAACTTAAATGGTGATACCTAAGTTACTGTTTGTTTTGTTTCATGGTGGTTGAGACATTTCAGGTTTCTCAGCTGAGGGGGAACAAGAACCCACAGGGACCTGGAGAGGCCACCTCCACATCCTCACATGACTTGGTCATGTGACATCACCTATGGACACTCTCAGGCCTGGCATGGCTGGGAGCAGTTCACTCACCTGAACCTCCCGATCCGCCGCAGGTGTGAGAACATTTCCCCGCCAGGCACATACTCCATGATCATGTATAAATTTGAGTTGTCCTGTGGGGAGCAGCAGCTCATCAGGGCCCTGTTCCCTGAGCCCTGTGCCCCACCCGAAGGCCTGGTGCCCTCAACCAGCAGGAGTTCGGAAAGAAGGTGACAACACAAATCTAGGCTCCTATATGAAGCACATAGCAAGTACCAAGCACTCTGTTCACTGAGCTACCTGTTTCATTTCCCTCTGTCCATGAGGAAAAAGAGAGCCATTATCTTGCTATGGGGGATGGGGTGGTGAAAGGGAGGGCCGGCTATAGGTGCCTGGTCTGGAGAGGGGACTCCACAGCAGCTTATGTCTGTGACTGTCCTGAGCAAGGCTCTTGGGCCATAGTTTTGTCATCTGTAAAATGGAACCAGGATAGGCTACAGAATTTGTACTCCACCCCCCCCCCCCCAAACAAGTGTGAGTCTCCTTCCTTACTCAAAAAATAATTATGAATTTCAAGATGGCAGCATTAGAGCATGACACCAAGCACAGGCCCTTGTAACTACCTGGGTGGTAGGCCTCAAGTGGACTTTCCCAATTCTCGAAGCCCAGCTTAGGATGGCACCCAAAATAGTTCACATAGGGTGCTCATGATGTGTTTGGAATTCTCATGGCAACTTTTTGATGTCCAGTTTACAGATGAGGAAACTGCACCTCAGGGCAGTGAAGTCCCTTGCCAGGGTCACAGGGGCAGGGGTTGCTGAGTTGGGATTTGAACCCAGGCTGTATGTCAGGTTTTTGTAAACAGAGCAGTGATTTTGAGGGGTGTCATCCAGGTTGAGTGACATGACCACCCTAGGTTATCAAGTAGACAGGCCCAGGAGTTGAAGTTGGGTGTATTAGAGCCCCAGGCTAACCCTCTACCTTCCCCATCAGTGGGTGGGCCCACCTTCTTGGGTAGCCACGGATTGTCCTCAGCCCCTAGGCATGGTTTCCCTCTGCCCCCTCTATTCCCCGACGGCTTGGACCCTCCACGGTGAGCCCGGGCCCACCTTGAAGGAGAATTCAAGTCTGACAAGGAACGGAAAGTTGACAGCCTGCAGGATGCGCTTCTCATTCAGGGTGTGCTCGATCTGTTTCAGCTTCACCACCTGGGAGCAGAAGGGGGTGGAGAGGAGGAGGTATGAGAGGGCCCTCATCCCTCTGGTGCCCAGAAGTAGGGGGTGCCAGGGCCGGGCTGGTTCCTGTGAGTGCTTGTGGCCTGTGGAGCCCTAGGTGGGGTGCTGAGAACACAACAAGAAGGCTGAGGCTGCCTGTCCCCATGTGGCATGCAGTTGAGAACAAGAACATGAGTCACCAGGCCTCTTAGCACAGAGGGATCAGAGCCATGATAGAGGAAGCTCAGGGCCTGCGGATGCCCAGATGAGGAGTGAGGAAAAGTCTGGGACAGAGGTAGTCAGAGAAGGCTTCTTGGAGGAAGGGGCAGCGGAGCTGAACATGAAAAGACAAGCAAGAGTAGTGCCCAAGGAATAGGGGGTTTACAAAAGACTTCTCTGTATCTAGAGCACCCCAACACACCCACTTGAACCCCAGGCTAATTTCTCCTCAGCCCTCAGCTATCCCCAGCAAGTACCACATGTGTAGTGATGGGAGCCCTGAGGGGTATGTACTGTGAACATACCACTTTGAAAGCCCAGAGAGGGAATAAAGACTTGCCTAAGGTCATAAGCAACTAGTCAATGGCCAGCTGGTATGTGACACACAGGCTCAGTCAGCTCTGAACCCCTGTGCTGGGGCCTTTTCTGTTTTGCTCATAGCTGTATCTTCTGAGTCTACACCTGCACTGCCCAATACTGTCCATGCTAGCCACATATGGCCGCTGAGCGCTTAAATGTGGCCTGGAGGCTGGGGAACTGAGTTTAAGATGTTAAATATTTAAAGTGAAAATTTAAAAACTGACTCTTGACACAGTTACTGGACAACTTTTAATCCTGTCTGGAACAACCTGGGCTATGCTGATCTGCTTTTCCAACTTCTCTACTTTTTCTTTTCTTTCCAGTAAAAATTTAACATCAGAATGGAGATATGTTGTAAGCGTAAAATGCACACCTGATTTTGAAGACCTGGTATGAAAAAAAGAATGTAAAATGCCTCCTTAATGATAATTTACATTGGTTACATATATTGAAATGATAGTATTGCAGATATACTGGCTTAATTACAACATATTGTTAAAGTGCATTTCACCTGTTTTATTTAATGGGGCTTCTAGAAAACTTAAAATCATACGTGTGGCTTGTGTGACATTTCTACTAGACAGCACTGCTTTAGAGTAGTGCCTGGCATAAGCAGGGTGTCAGAAATATTTACAGAAAGCAGGCCTGTGTAAATGTCACCTCCCCCAGGAAGACCTCTGGCTTCCTGGAATACAGGTTAGATGTCTGACTCTGTGCCCAGTGCCTGATTTCCCTCAGTGGTCAGCCTGGAAGGGAACTTCATGAAGGCAGCATGGTGCCCTTCTGGCACTCAGGTCTGGCACATGATAGGGGCTCAAGAAGTAGTTGGTGAGTAGATGGATGGGATGAGCACTCCAGGCAGCAGGTGGGACCCATGAGCAGGGCAGAACTGCGCTCACCTTTTGTTTGTCCAGGATCTTCATGGCGAAGTGGTTCCCGGTCTCCTTGTGTTTCACCAGCATCACTCGCCCAAAGGAGCCCGTGCCGAGGGTCTTGATTCGTTCAAACTGATCCAAATTGGCCGTATTCTGTGGGTGGAGGGGTTGGGAGAGTCAGGGACCCCCTTCCCTGTGGCCTGCTGGGCCAGGGTCTGGGGCATCACCTCTACCACTAGCAGAGGGGGCCCTGGGGAGCAGGAGTAGTAATGGGGTGAGGACAGGAGGTGGAAAAACAAGATGGTAGAGGGCACATTCCTTGAGGCAAGTGGCAGGGGCCAGATCTGGCCCTGGCCTGGGGCCCAGGAGCTGCTGGCAGCTGTGTGGGGGGCAGGGGCCACCAGTTATAGGGGGTGGTAGGGTGGGGGAGTATGGCAGTGGGCAATCAGGTGCTTCTGCCTAGGAGCCTCCATGCGTGTCCAGGCACCCTCCACAGGGCTCTAAATGCTAGCCAGGTCACAGGGATAAAGCTGGAAGACAGGGGGCCATCAGCTTACCCCCTCCAAGGGCTCTGTACTGGGGGGGAGGGGCTTACCTGAGCAGGATTTTCCCATTTTTTAAGAAAATCTTCTTTGGCTTTGGCTAAGAACTCTTTCACTGGAAGGAAGAGAAGGGAGAGTTAGATGGATACCCCATCTCACTGAGATAGGCCCAGGATATTCCTGGGGAGATGCCCATTTGTGGAAAGTGGGGTGCAGCTGTTTTAATCAGAGTCTAATCTTTATTTTCCCCAGGGCCTTTGGGTGCCCTGACTGAGTCTTAGGGCACCTTGCAGGGATCCTGATCTGGTGTGGGGCCTGGGCCCCCTTTACTACAGAGAGGTGGGATCCAGCCTTAGCTCTTCCAAAATGGGGTACAGGGCAACTTGGGGGTCACTCTCAGGGGGACAGAGGGCAGCACCCAGGCCAGCCCACCCCCACTTGCCCCAGTTCTGACTGACATTCCATGGCCAGGGATGTCGCCAGCTGAGGTATTTATAGCCTCAGGATTTGGCTGTTCCTCAGGCCCCTTCTCTGGGGAGGCCGGTCCGGGGTGGAGGCCTCTGGAGCTCGGGTAGCAGGCGCCCTTGGGGGGCTCAGCTGTTGCCTTGGTCCCCAGCTGGCCCTGTTCCTGCCTTTGCCAATTCAGGGGCCCTTGCTCCAGAGCTGGTTCAAGGGAGGCCTCGCTCAATGCCCTCTACCCAGTAGCCCCTCAGTACCCCAAGAAGAATATCACCATCCAGCTAATACTAAAGATTTTCCAGGGGGCAGACCTTGGGCCTGCTGTGTGGTCTCCACTATCTCATTTGGTTAGCTCACCAACTTTCCTTTTATCCTTTCCCCCATTTAACACTCTAGGAAACTGAGACTTGAAAAGAGTCATTCTTGCCAGCGCCCTGAGGCAGCTCAGCAAAAGAGTTAAGGGCCAGTACTCTGGAACTGAGATCAAGCTCAGATCTCAGCCTGGTCCCTGCTAAGCTGTATGAGTGGGCAACTGACCTTACCTCTCTGGGCCTCAGTTTTCCTCATCTGTAAAATGGGGATAATAATAGTAATGACCTAGCAGGGTGGCTGCGAGGACTGAATGAGTTAATCTTGGTAAATGGAGTTGGACAGGGACGTGCAAGAGGTTCATTCCATGTAACTGTTCATTATTAATTTTGCTTTTAAGTATTTTTAAAAATTGAGATATAAAATACAGGGGATGCATAGAATGCTCAGATCTTAAATGTGAGGCCTGACAGATTTGTACATTATTGACCTGTCCTAGAAACTATCCCCTGGGTCAGGCATGCTGTTGTTCAGGGACCCTATCCTGTCTGTGTGCCAGCCCTGTGCTGAACGCTTTTTATGCTTAAGTCCTAGCCTGATGGCTCAGAGCTGCTATTATTCTCATTGCACAGAAGAGAAGACTGAACAGGCCTGAGGTCACCTGCCAGACTCTATGCTCACAAAATTAACTGCTTCCCTCCTGACAGGTCATAGTGCACTAGGGTGGCCCACTAACAGACTTGTCCTCGACCCCCTGATGTTCCTGGATGGTTGCCACCCTGAGGAGTCCTGCACAATTGTACTTTGGCCTTGCCTGTCATCTCTGTGTTCCACCTATATGCAGTATCAGGAGTCCCACATGGTCTTTGGGTAGCCACCACTCCCCCACTGTCCCCAAGGTTGTCCCTCAGCATTTGGACAGAAGAGCCTTCCATGGGGATACAAGAGTAGCAGACAGAGGAGAGACCATTGGTCAGGAAAGCCTTACAAAGAGTGACTGGGCAGACAGAGGGCAGTCAATGAATGGTCAGGAGTCCTAGGCTGGTGCCTGCTAAGCCACCAACTGTCTGAGAGACCTCTCTGAATCTGGGGGCAGCACCACATGCAATGCTTTCACTAGAATAATCTTTTCTGACACACACTACCTTCCTTCGACACCGCCAGTGTATACATTAAATTCTGAATGAAGGTGGGGGAGATGGTACCCTCTTGGAACTCTACCTTCACCTACCCAGGAAGGAAGGGAGAAGTGGGCTTGTGAGGAATCCAGAATGCCTGTCCCGCTTCCCCTTTCACTCTCAGTGATCCCTAAGAACTGCCATGTCCTACTTTTCTGACTTGGGTACCTCACTGAGAGGCTCCACAGGGTGCCTTGGTTCTAGCACAGCCCTTCTCTGTCCCCTCTGGTGCCACTGGCTTGCCAGATTTGGGGATGGGGCACAAGGGAGGGGCAGTGCTAGGAGGAACAGGCAGATAAAGAGGAATAATAATGGGGGGACCCCCAGCCAGCAGCCCCCATACTCACCTCTGCTTCCTGCCTCCTCCAGCAGAGGATGCAATGGGGGTGGAGTGGGATGGGGTGATCTGGGGCCCATCTGCCCCTGACCAAGGAGGCTCAGGGTGCTGGTTGCAGCTTAGGTGCCCAGAGGGCATGGCGCAGGTAGCTCAGGAAACGAATAGTCAGGTGTGCCCAGAGGAGTAGCTGCAGCCATAGCTGAAAGGTGGTCTCTGAGTCCCCACCCTGGCCATTGCCTGAACCCAAATCCATCCCAGGCTACCCTGGGAACCAGGGGAACCAGGAATATGCAGAGCTTCTGAGCTGGCTTTCTTAGCTGGCCTCGGGGGACCCTGGAGGAGCTGGTTGCCAGGGAAGCGTTTAAAGGTACCTGCTACTGGTTGGCCAAGGTTTGCAAAGGCCCGCCTTGGTAGGAGGCAGGGGGACAATTCTCCCTAGAATGATCCTCCTGGCTGGCCTGCCCCAGAGATGGGGTGCTAAAGCTAACTTCCCATTCCAGGGGCTTCACTGATTCCAGGATACCAGACCCTGCCTTCCCCAGTGGGTGGACTTCCCAGAGGATGGTACTCAATGTACTCAGGGCAGTGCCCACTGGGCAGAGGAGAAGGAATTAAGGGCTTAGGCCCAGGCAGCAGCCGGGGACTCCCTGGGAGCCAAAGAGGCCCCAGAACTCCATTAATTAGCAGAAAGAGTAGCTAGAGATAAAGGCAGGGGGTGGGAGAGTGGGGGTGCGAGAGCCACCCTATCACCTCCCCAAATCCTGCTACCCCAAGAGAGAAATGGGTACATCTGGCTTTCTCTTGTTTCTGTGCAAGAGCAGAGAGTGGAACGGCATCCTGGGATGTCCTTGGCCTCTGTCAAACCTTGCCCTGTGCTTGGCTCTGCTCTAGGCCATGAAAGTCCAAACCGGAAACGAAAGACTAAACCCAGGGGTGGGGGAAGGGGACACTGCCTTGACCACCTTCCTCCTTCTTTCCAGATCCCAAAAGAAGTGGAGGGTCAGTGGCAGCTCCTCCCAGAATGCCTTGCACCTGTGGCCCTTCTGACAACTGGTAGTGGCAGAGAAGGGAAACCTAGCCAGCTGCTGACTTGTGAAACCTGCCGCCCTGCCCATGTCTTCTACAGGGATGGGAGGTGGAGGGGGGGTAGGGTGTGTGTGTGTCAGCCTCCATCCTAGTCTGGATTCTATTTGGGCTCATAAAGAGACCCCAGATAGCCTTCGAAAAGCCAGTACTACAGCAGGAAGCAGGAGCCCAGTCTTGAACTTCCCAGACAAATAGTACTCTCTGCTCACCAAAACCTGGTTGTCCCAGGAATTTTGGGGCAGGGATGCCAAGCCTGGGCTGAGACTCCTACTCTGGGCTGGCTGATTCCTCCAGTCTAGCTTGGATTCCCTGCTCTGAGCTGGAACATCCCCCAGTCTGAGCTGGGCCCCAACATTGTACTACATCAACCCCCATTCTGAACTGGACCTCTGTTCTGGACTGGATGACCCTCTAGTCTGAGATGGACCCCAAGAGTGGGCAGGATTACTGCACAGTCTGATGAATCCCCATTCTGTACTGGACCATCTGACCTGGACTGCATCTGAACACCCCCCTTTTGACCTGGACTCCATCACTGACCTGAACCAACGGCCATTCTGAGCTGAACCCCAATACTGGGATGGGCTACCCCACTGCCCTGCTCTGAGCTAGACCCCTGCTCTGGGTGGACCATACTCTCTTGTCTGAACTGGGCTACCCATCCCCCCTGCTGTTCCCCAGGCTCCCAGCCCAGGGTTGTAAGGGAGGGGTTTCTAGGGCCAACCAGAAGTCCAAAGCCTTTTCCTCTCCACCTGCTCCCCAAACCCTACTGCAGCCTCTCCCTGACTTCAAGGGCAGAGTGCCTGGAGAGTTGCTATAGTAACAGGGTTCAGCCTCACCATCGTTGAAGTTGGAAGCCATCACTCAGTCTTCCTCTCAGAGCACCAGAACTATGGTGGCTGGAAAGGCTCAAGAGACCTGCTGCACCAGCTTGGCTGCCCATCCCCAGATACCTGCCAATAGGGGGAGCCAGGAGTTTGTGTGTTTGTGTGTGTGTGTGTGTGTGTGTGTGTGTGTGTGTGTGTGAGGTGGAGGTGGGGTGTGGGGGTGGCAGGAAGAGAAACCAAACCTGGGTCAGTGGGTGAAGGGAGGGGCAGACAGGACCCTCAAGTTTCTGTAGGCTGATTGGGCTAAAGGAAAAAGCTACCTTGGCAAGACCCTCTTGGGCACCCATACAACTGCCAATATACAGGTGTTTGACCCTCTTGTACTCCTGTAGGCAGCAATTAGAAGGCAGCAATTCTTCCCATGGAAGGACTTCTTGGGGGCACTTCTTACTCTCAGAGCCTGGATCTGCTTGTCCCTAGGGCCTGAGGGTGGGGGCTCCCTCTCACCAGCCCTACCCCTTCCCCCATGGGCCAGCTCCCAGGGGTGCTTTTGGCCAGTGCCAGCCAAGGCCTGAGCCCCACTTGGCTGCCTATCCCAGAAGCCTCTTGGGGCCATTGCCCTCTCTCAATTTCTCCAGCCTTCTCAGAGCCAGTGCTAGGTCTTTTGTCTCTGCCCTCTTAGCATTTTGCCCAGGACCCTGCCAGTGGCTTTGGCATCTTTGGGTATGGACTGCCCCCACCCCACCCCACGGCTTGTTCTGGATAGATCCCTGCTCTCTTGGGAGGAGGCTGACACTGTCCTGCCCTGGCACCAGATGGTAACAGGGGGCTGCAGGATGCCTAACTAGTGCCTACTAAGGCTTGGTCTTTCTCCTCACCCCAGTATGGCTGGCCTCTGGCAGATGAAATTCAGGTGCCCCCTGCAGGCTGGCCTGGCTACTGCCCCTAACTCCCACCCCACCCTATCCTAGTTACAAGAGGGCAAATTTTGTCTAACTCCATCCTTTCAGAATCGGAGTGCCAAGCGAAATGGGGCTTCCTTCCTTATCCCATTTCCTTCTCTGAGAGCCCCTGCAAGTCTCTGGAAGGAAGTACAGCTGAGGGCATTTCCCAGTGTGTGACATGGGTCCCATTTATAGGGCATGAAATGATTTTAGGAATGTTTCACTTTTCTAGTCACATTGTGTTTCAATGTTTAGCAGAGAGAACATAACTGGCACAGCAATCCCATGATTTCACTTATATTACTGCTTAGGATGGATCAAAGTTTACATCTGAACAAAAGTAAGTCAAAATTTTTATTATTTTAAATTAAGAAAATATAAGTGAATAGAGTAAAATTCAGGGAGATAAGCTGAGAATGTGTAGGTTGGGAAATTCTGGGGTCCAGGAAGTTAGCTGGTAGGCAGATCTGGATGTGAATCCTGCCTCTGTGATACCATTTATGTCAAACTCAGAGTCATTCAGAAAATTCAGAAAATAGCCCATTATGAAAATCACTCAAGCAGACAGATCTATGAAAACCATTAAGCCTGGCATATGCTAGATGCCCAATAAATAGTGGCCCTATTTCGCTGTGATGGTTCACTCCTGGGTGTCCACTCTGCGTTCTAAGAGAATTAGTGGTTCCTTTTGGAGCCTCTGATCTTTTTCCCTGTACAGCTCCCCCACCACCACCCCACAAACACAGATTGCCTGTGTTTGATATGCCTTGAAAGTTTTCCAGGACTAGGTCATCTCCCCAACTTTCAACTGAGCCACTGCAATATGTAGCTGCCTGCCTCTACCTTCTACCTCCCAGGCCTCACCTGCTGGGGGCCCAGACCCTCCCTCTGTGCCTAGTCCCCTCCAAGCTCATGCCCAGACTTTTTTTGGTCACTACCCACCTGCTCCTCTGTCATCAAGTACTCAGCTAAAGGCACTTGCCTCCATATCCCCCGCCCGTTGGTGACATGTCAGCCCATAGCTGCTCAGCTACTCTGAGTTCTGCCATTTGAATCCATGTGAGAATAAAGTTCCTTGGCTTTCACGTCAGGGTCTTTCTGGGAGGAGGCAGTCAGGGGACTCAGACGCTGGGGTTTAAGGCCATTAACTGGGAAAGGCATATTTAGATGTGGCCTCCCTTTTCAGCTCTATTTCTGGGTAATGGGAAGTGGATCCTACCTGAGGTCCAGCTTTAGGCCTGGAGTGATGACAATTTAAGAGCTGGAGGAATTGAGGAAGGGGATTGAGGCTATTTCTGAAGGCATTTCCAGATACAGAATCTCTTTCTCTAGTTGGCTGTAAAAGGCCAATATATTTTTGGGGCTGAGGGGGGAACAAGCCTCTTTCTGGCTGAGCCTGGGGAATGATCAGAATCTATCCCTTGGCAAAGCAAGTCATTAGATGTCACCCATTACTCTCCCAGACTGCCATCCCCTGAGTCCCCTTTCTCACCACTCCAGCTCAAGCTGAATGAGACTTGCTAAGCTCAAACACTCTTTATCTCCCACTTTACATCCTGAGCCAGGACCGGGTGAAGAAGCCCCGGAGGACTAGGTGAATGATAGAGCCTCAGTTGTGAACAACCATTTATTATTGAGGGGCTCTCTAAGGAGCCTAGAGCTCACTGAACAGCAGGATATGGAAAGGGGCTCTGCTGCCGCCCTCTAACCCCAACCTGGGAAGGAGAAAGAAACAAACCCAGCAAGAACCACTCAAACTTGGCTTTGGACACACTGAAGCAGTTCTCTAGGTTCATAAACAGTCTGCTACCCTAGCAAGGGAAAAACACTTGCTGGGAGGAGAGAGCACAGCAGAGAAGCAGAGTGACAGAGTGACAGGATGAGAGAGGGGCAGAGGGACCCAGAATGATCCTGTCTCCCATGCCAAGTGACACAGAAGAGAAAAACAATGCTTGAGGTGGCTCTGGGAAAAGCTCAAGTGGGCAGAGTGTGTTTGAAGGGGGGCTGTGGTAAGGTGAAGAGGGAAAGGGCAAGAGAAAGATGGCGGGGGCTGAAGGGGGGAGGGGTGTGGTCACCAAGTGGCCAAGGTTCCTATGGGATGGAGGCAGACCCCCACAGCACTCCCAAGACTGGCAGAAGCTTGGGTCCGGGTCTGGCGATGGGTCCCATCCATGGAAGAGGTAAGTGAGGAAGTGAGGGGATTAGAATCCGGGGAGAGGGTCCAGGAAAGTAGGGAGTGACGGCCCCATGTGGGGCCCCAGCGGTCATACGTGCCATGGTTGGCAGTGACAGCTGGGTGGGGGGGCACAGTTTTTGCAGTGGGGGGCGGCCTTTGGCAAGGGGGCCACTACGAGGATTCTTCTGCGGGCCCTAGACCCTAACCTTGGACAGGCAGGGGGAGGGGGCGCTGGGGGTAAGCAAAGAGAAATGGGGGGGCACGTGGGGGATGGGCCAGGCAGTGATGCACAGGGCGGGGGCTGACAGCGCAGGTCCAGGATTGAGGTCATGGCCTGAGCACTCACCACTCTCCTGCTCGCTGCCCTTCTTGGCTGCGGCGGCGTTGCCCATCGCGGCTGCGGCGGCCGGGGCCGGTCCCGGAGCTGCGGCGCAGCGGGTGCTGGCGGTGGTCGGCGGCCCCGGAGCGCGCTGGGCGGCGGCGGCAGCAGCGGCCCCTCGGGTTGCTGCGCTGGCTGTGGCGCCGCGACCCCCGCCAAGCCCCTGCTTCCCGCGTCTCTCCGCGCCCGCCCGCCCGGGAACCTCAGCCCAAGTCCGCTGCTGCTGTCTGTCTGTGACGCTCCCGCAGCCAAAGCTCATTGGTCCAGGCCGCCCTGACTGACGGCACCACGCGGCTGCCTATTGGCCCTCTGAGACCCTCCGGCGCCGGTATAGGTTCCGATCCCGTGACGCGCGCCGCGGATGCCCGGTCGCTGGCGCGCTCGCGAGACTCCTATTGGCTAAAGTTCGCGACAGGGCCCGGGGCTCGCCCAGAGAGGCCGCCAATTGGCCAAGGCGAGCGGTCCTGCCAGTCTCCTGCAGAATGTTCAGTGTCAATCCCGGGGTGAGAGGGCGGGGTGGAGGCGCAGCTTGCTGCCTGGCGGACCGGGCGGGGCGGCCGAGCCTGGCGGGCGGCCGCCTCGCGCTCGGAGGATCAGGAGGCTGTCCAGGCGGGCGCCCGCCCAGCCCCGTGCACGCCGCAGTCCCCCGCCCCCGTTCAGTGCGGCAGCGGCTGCAGGCCAGCCAAGGTTGGCTCCGCGGTCCCCGCTCCCCCGGCGCAGTCGCTGTCCACCTGCCAGCGGGGGAGGGGCGCGGCGGCGCCGCGGGTCAGAGGTCGCCGGGCCGCGGACCGTCGTCATTCATAAGGCCAGGCTCTGGATAGCAGCAGCAGTCCCGGAGGTGGGGCTGGGGCTCGTGGAGGATGCTGGTCCTCCGGAGCAAAGGGTGGTTGGGAGGGGGCCCTCAGTGTCCATCCGGTTGCTGGGCACCCACATTGGGCTCGTGCCACTCGTTAAATACATTACTTCTCACCACAGTCCTGTTAGGCAGGTACTATTATCACTCCCATTTTACAAATGAGGAGTCTGGGGCAGAGACTTAACATGTCCTGCCTTCAGGGTACCCTTTTTATACACACACAACCTGAGGGCGGTCAGGATTTACCACTGCCACACTACTGACATTTGGGCCTGTTCTTCTTTGCTGGGAGGACTGTCTTGTGCACTGTAGCCCCCCCCCCCGCCCAGTTTAGCATCACTCCCAGTTTCTCTACCTGCTGGATGCCAGTAGAATCTCCTCCACCACCAGATGTGACAACTGAAACCATCTCGACATTGCTAAATGTGCCCTGGGGGGCAAAATTGCCCCCAGTTGAGAGACACTGAAGCAGAGGAAAGCCCAAACAGGAGATGGTCGGAGCTGCAGGGGAGTGGATGAGCCAGCTCTCCTTGACTTGGAGGGGTTTAGGGGGTCTTTTGGCTACAAGCCAGCCGACTTACTGCTCTGCCTGTAGATTTGTACAGCCTGCATCCTACCCAGCTGCTGTCTGTACCCATGTTCCTAGGTCGACCATAGTCTCAGGGAGAGAAGAGTTGGGGCTCTTATGTGAATTATGGGGAAATGGCTACCAGCCAAATCACTCCAACTCTGGCTGTGGGGTTACAAAGAAAAGTTAAGTAAAATTTAATAAAAATGTTGCTGTGTCCTTGGAGTACAATGTTTATTTCTTCCTGTAGGTCAAGGTCAACATATGAAAAAAAATCGCTAGTTGGTTATGCTCTACAACAGCTTCATTGCTTGTTTCAACAAATAAAAACCCCTTCCCTAATCTCAGCCTGGATTACAACTATACAACCAATTAGGGACTAGGGCAAGAAGATGAGCAAGGAGACAAGGGGCAGTCAACCCACTGGCCAGGGCAAGAGGTCCTCCACCCATGTTCCAAGGAAAGATGGACAAAGCTGCCTCAGTCCACCCAAGACAAAAGCAGAAACAATCAGTCTAGATGAAATGCATTTTTAGATCAGCCAAACATATTTAATATAAAAACTCTTTAATATACAAACTGTAATCACCAACAGCATCCACTTAGCAGCGAAGGGATGGGGAACATGACACAGTATGGCAGGGGGAGGGAGGTTTTCAGGGTCCCTACTGTTTCCCATGCCTACAATCACTCTGTAGTCTGTGAGAGCATAAAGTCTTAGCAGAGGGGCCCTGATGCCGACATAGATGGACAGAGCACGGCAGGCTGCTCCAATATGCGATCTCCGCACAGTGGCAGCCTCCAGGGAAATCCAGATCGTTAGGAGGTAACAAGAAGGTGGTTGTGACTGAGAGGAGAGTCAACCATCATTCCTCAGCATCCTGCTGATCATACTTTTGGGAACAGGGTTTTCCAGGGGTTGCTGGGTTGAAAAGACCTAAAAAACATTCTGGGAAAAGGACAGAAATTGTGACCGAGTCCACCTTCTATCCCAGATTCCTTGTGACTCCAGAAAGCTGGGTGGATCTACTCAGATGTTTGGGAAGGGAAAGGAATGACAGAGCCTTTGGCCCAATAGGGCTGGAACCACTGACCAAGAAAGCCTCAAGGCAGGACAGAGAGGTCTGTGGGAAGAACTGTGGGTCAATGGTACTTAAATGGGAGCATGGGAGCACAATGGCCTATATGTGGAGGAGAGAAAGGACACAAGTTAGAATTAAGAACTGAAGTACCTGCTTTTTATAGGCCTGGACAGTAAAGGTGAGATAATTCTTCTGGGCTGAGGCTGGGAGACCTGAGGCCCGATCTTTCCTCAGGGACAAGTTTGACAGGCCTGAATGTAGTTGATGGCCCCAAAGTCTTCCAGATGGCCCCCATAGGACTCTCCAGGAGGCCCAACTGCCCCCTCCAGATATGTTAGGAGACTGGCCATAGTCCTAGCTGGGCCCAGGTAGGGTCTGGAGTTCCCCAGTTAGATGCAGTCCATGGAGTTCTCGGGGAGGAGGCCAGGGATGCAGCCAGGGAGCCCCAAGCCCTTGACAGGGGTATAGTTGATGGGGAGATTGCAGCTTAGGGTGGGATCCTGGTTCTCTATGGCTTCCAGCCTGTCCGTGTTGTTGTCCCAGTTAATGTGGAAACGGGTCACTCGGGGATTCGAGGCCAAGATGTTCCGTTGGAGCTGAGGCAGGAAGAGAAATGTCAACTGTCAGCATGCCCTCCCATTACTCCCACAAAGCCAGGGCACCCGCAGTCCCTCACCCCAAGCCCATGAAGAGCAGACCTTGCTTATTCCATCACCAACAATATGTGTGGGACTCCAGGGAATGCCTGTGCACCATGCTTTAGTGCCAGGATCTATCTAATCTTAATTCTGTGAGGCATGCTTCTGAGTAACAAAGACCTCTCTTTCTCGGCACTACTTGAAAACTTTAAGTGACCTTGGCCCCTGATTCCAATGACTCAACTCCCCCCAAATGTAAAGGAGCCAGCTAATCTACAGCACAGAGCGTAGAGACCCCACCTGAGAGAAGTCTGGCTTTGGGGGCGGGTTCTCCCGCAACTCTGGGTCAGGGTACTCATTGTTGACGTAATAGCCCACGCGGATGAACTCCTGCCCATGGTAGGTGCAGGTGATGAGGACCACGGTCACACCTATGGCGTCGCTCTCAGGGATGAGGGATGGGTTGGGAGCATCGGCCTAGGGAAAACACATCCTGGGCCTTAGCACCGACTGCTGAGTTCAATGTTAATGAATCAACAATAATACTAATTGAGGTATTTAAACATACCTAAAACAAGGTTATGTATTGATTGGTTGACAAAAATGTGACATGCAGGAACCTAACCCTGTATTTCCTATAGGGCCATGGTTCAGTATTCACTAATTCACTGTTCACAACAGCTTTACAGACCATAACTCCTATGAGTAATGAGGATCACCTGTGAATCAGTGGTTCGTGGTAACTAGTCATGACAGAGGTGGAGGAAAGGGAGGTGTCTGAAGTACCTTTGAGAAGTCAGATAGTTCTTGAGAGCAGGGTGAGGATCTGAACCTGAGTTTTTGACCACTAAACCATGCTGTATGCTTTTGGGTAGAAGAGGATATGTTTCTAGGTGTCAAAGCCTAAGGCCTCCTTTTTTACCTGAAAGACGAACATGTGTCTCCCTGCTGGGACAGGGCCGACCAGCACCGAGTCTAGGATTTGATCAAACTCCTCACTCTCAGCTGAGCCAACATAAATGATCTTCCACTCCAGGTCTGCAAGGACACAGGTTGTTAAAGGAATTGAAATAACTTGACAGCAAGAAGGCATGGAAAGGGTCTTCTCATGTTAGCTTTGGACAGATCCTTAATATGGTGAAAGATTCTCACCACCACCTGACATCCCCTGGGCACTAAGTGCCAGGCACTGTAGTCCTGAACACCGGAGTGGGCAGAAAGCTCTTCCAGTGGGAGTGCGAAATTTCTCCTGTGGACCTAGCTTTGCCAGGCGACCTTGACTCTGCACCTCCAGGGAAACTTGGGCCTCTCAGAGCCTGAGAGCAAACCGTATGGCAGAGGCTGAATTAAGACCCACGTGATGGAGGCGTGCTGAGAGGGGAACGGCAGGAGTTGGGCCATTTCAGGGCCCTGCCCACTGGGTACTGGGATAGGAAGCAGCATCCTCTTTCACACACAGGGACCGGTGCCACCAAACTGAGTAGATCCCTCGACAACTGGGGCAGGGCAGCAGATTCCAATACAGCAGGGCAGCCAGCCGGCAGGAGGGGGAAGATGAGGCTGCTGGGGGAGCCAGTCCCCAGGTCTTCCAGATCCAGCACCAAGTCATGCCTGTTTATGGCACTGGAGTAATCGATGACTCAATCAAAAAAAGTGGCATCATAAGGTGATCCTCTTAACTCCAACTCTCTTGCATCTGATATAGTAGAGGGGACCCCATCTCTGAGTATGTTCTGGCGAAATTACAGGAAAAGTGCTTAAGGAGACCCTGCCCATCAATCACAGGAAATTCCCAGTGACCACTGCCTCTTGCAAGAGGTCCAAGTATATCAGGGGCAAGGTCACGTTAGTACAGGGAAGCTTGGCAGGAGGCCCGAAACTTATTTTAGGTTCTCTGAAATTACACAACCTACCACTCCAGCAACTGGGGTAGTTTCACAAGCTGTGATTTTCACAGGAAGCAAATGCTCTTGGAAGCTGCCCTGTTCCTTGGTCCAGTGTCCTGCAAGTGCATCCAATTTCGGAAGTACACTGATGCTGGGCCACAATTACGGAGATTGGTCACCTGAGCCCCAAGCTCTTCCTCAATACACTGGTTTCCTGTCCCTTTGCAGTTTTAGCAGGCCTACTCAGGAATTGTATCAGGTTTGAGATATAGTGACCCTCCCCCCACCTCCGGGCTCACGGGAGTTGAAACTCTAGTATCTGTAGTATTTGTAGGGAGGATTAAATTTATTGATTTTAATTTTTTTGTTAATCCTTACTAGAGGATATTTTTACTTTTTCTTTTTAGAAAGTGAAAGGGAGAGGGAAAGACACAAAGAGAGAAACATCGATGTGAGAGAGACACATCGACTGGATGCTTCCCTCATGCCCCCTCCCCCCCAACTGGGGTGGGGATGGAGCCTGCAACCCAGGTACATGCCCTTGACAGGAATCGAACCAGGGATCCTCTAGTCCTCAGGCTAGCACTCTAACCACTGAGCCAAACCGGCCAGGGCTTATTGATTTTTTGTTTTTGTTACAAGTAGTGACATGAATAGACATAACATGTTTGGAAAGAACAGAAAACCAGCTAGCTACTCTCACCTTTCCCACACAGGTCTAGATTTTGGTATCTTTCCTCCTAGCCTCTCCCCCCTTCACAAGTTGGAATCACATACGTGTGCATTTAAGTAATGAGCTGGGGAAGGGGAGATAAAAAGAAGACTGAAATAGAGCAGGCTCGGGGTACACCACAGGCACTTGATATTCAATGCTGTTAGCAAAACCTAAACAAAGACTGGGTAGGTGCTGACAGGAAGAGAAAACACACTGCATGGGTGGCCAGGCAAGTGGGCCACAGTAGATCCCTCACTACCAGAGAAATTAAGCAGAGAATTAATGGGGGACCAAAGAAATACTGGCTCAAGAGTTGGAGGAGCTGATAAAATCATTTAGAGAAGACAAAAGATAAGGACCTACAAATCGGGATCGTCTTGAAGTGTTTTAAGCTGAAGCATAGTTAAGTGGCTTCGTTTTTTAATATAACCCCTCTTTAGAATTATATATGGAATATCAGCCACCAATTTAGCACAAGCTCACTCCTATTAAATACAGGACACTATTATATACATGTAACATGGTACTTAACCTTCGGAGCAATTTCAAAGATAACTCGACTGCATTACATTTTGTCTTTATACCCTAACTTTATGATCTAACCACTGCACAAGATGCTTCTCCACTATGTATGAAAACAAAACCAAAACCAACAGCATGATAAAAGATAAGTGTTGTTGAAATTACTGAGGAACCTGTTTCCTGACTTTAAAAGAAAAGTATCTATTCGGCCTTTTTCTGTTTGTCATATTATTTTTGTTCATAATCATACAGATGAACCTTGGCCTGACCACAACTGTGGGTCAGATCATCTGACCCCATGACTTATACAAGCAGTGCCTGCTGAATTTCTCAACTAAAGGGGGGCAAATCTAATGTGTTAAATGTGGACCCATGTTTTGGAAGCATGTATTTCCAGATGTTGAGGACAAAAGAGAGCAAAAGGGGTTTGGAGTCCTTGGGAAATGAGGTCAGCTGACTGACTGGGGTTTAGGTGTCTTGTCAGATTTGCAGTTGCTACTGTCGAGGTAACAAGACTGAGATTTCCCCAGGATCTGAGACTTCTAAAGTCTGGCCCACTCCATCTTTTGGGAGGCAGGCAATAATCAAATTCTTTCTGTTCTGTGGGAAGAGGCAGGAAGCAAGCTGACAGGTTAGAGCTTCAGAGAGCCCTAAGGGTAAGAACCAGAGTCTGGATTTCCAGGCCAGAGTTTGCTTTCCAACTTGAGTTTCTCTGGGCAAAAGCTTTATTGTCAGGGTATAATTAATAATAGTACCCACTTCGCTCTCTTTTGAGAGTCCTGATACGGAAATAAATTCTATGACCAGTTCTATTTATGTTCCACTTCTAAAATAGAGGATGCATTTTTTCTCTCCCAGGTTTTAGCAAAAATAAAGAACCATGGACTCAGAACTCAGAACTCAGGCCCTAGTGTCAATAATTCTACCAACTAGCTATGTGACCTTGGAGAAGTCATTCTGTTTCTATTAAAATATGACCAGCAGGTTGACTTTGGACCTCAACTCTGATTCTATAAAGAGGTTAAAGTAACAGGGCAGGGGCTTCCTAGAAATAAAAGTACTATGTAATGACCAGACAACCACTTTTAAATGCAAGGAGTACTAACAGGCTAATTAAAACCTGATCTCTTGCCATCTGGGAACTGTGAATCCCTTAACCTATTACCTCCTTACATCTCCTCCTGGCTTTGAAATTAAATCTTATTCCATAGTGACATTCTACACTTAATTTATTTACACCCTGCCTTGTTACAGAAAGGATTTAACTGGACTTATTCTATAGTTAGCCACAAGTAGATGAGACAACTTAAAAAGAAAAACCAGGGAGAGGCTGATCCATTGGCCCAGCCCAAGCACACCAACATCTCCAATTGTATCAATCCTAAGCTAATGTATGTGGCTGGTTTTGCAAGCAGCCTACCCTGGCTTCACAAATCTCCACCTCCTCAGCTGCTGCCTCTTCTCTTTTAAACCACCAAGTGGAGAAGTGGTGTGATGGAGGTACAGTCGTACCTCAGAGATACTGTGGGTTCAGTTCCACCCCACCACAATAAAGTGAGTAGTGATCCTTTTCCTGGTGAGAGTCTTACCTTCAATTTGTAAAAAACATAACATCTGTGAAGTGCAATAAAACGGAGATATGCCTGTATTTCCTCCTGAAAGTGGTGTCAAGACTCCCTGGATGACCTTAACATTTTTACAGACCTTATGTCACAAAGATGAATAAGTACATCTGTGAAAGCACCTTGGAAAAGATGCCCAAAAGGTTGTGACCTCCCAGCTGATTGTTAGAAGCTGGATACCAACATGGCTCAGCCCAGCCCACCTAACCCTCCAAACTAGGTGAGACCATCAAAAGTACTAAAAGAATTGTGGCAGTAGATCAGATGGAACCTAGTTGGCAAACAGTGGGAACTGGCTAATGCTTGCCTGGCTAGCCCATTCTTCAAATGTGGGTGTTCATTGAAGCCCACAGTCAGGGAAGAGAGAAGAATGAGAGCTGGGGAGACCAAGTTATCTTCAAAGACTGAAGCTGGAAGCCAGGCCATGCCTCTCCAGGTAGAGCTCAAAAGTAAAGGGTTAGAGCCAGGTCCTAGGGTATGTGCTTTGGGATAGAAAACAAGAAAATATAAGCAGGTTGGGGATTACTGTGTAACAAATGGGGAGATGGGGATGAGTGAGGTCTTGCCGCAGTGGTAAGGGTCTTTCTTCACAGGGAAAAGGGGTGGTAGGAGGGGTTCCACTGGGAAAATTGGAAGGGAGCTTGGAGAGATGGCTAAGGTTTCCATAGGGGAAATGGGAGGGTGCTGGGAACTGGAGTCTCCCTAGGAAAAAAGTGAGGTAGGGGGATGGGTGGGGAAGACTGAGTGGCTGTAACGTTAATATAAAAAACCTTCTCTACAGAAATATAAGATGGGGTGGCTGAGGGTCTCCACAGGTTAAAGAATAGCGGCTGAGCAGGTCTCCACATAGAAAATGGGAGCACAGGAGCTCCACAGGAAAAAGTGTTTTAGGGGGGAGGATGATGAGGTCTCCACCGTGTAAAATAGGAATATCAGTGGGGAAGGGGTAAGGTAGGCAGTGATGTGGGGGTAGGAGATAGCCTCCACGCGGAGGTTGGGGCTGGAGGAGAGGGAGGGGGTGAAATCGTAATCTGGGGAGCTATTTCACGGGGGAGGTCGAGGTCGGCCGCGAGGGTCTCTACGGGAAAGTGGGGTTGGCCAGGTGACCCGGGGGGAGGGGGGCAGTGTCCACACAGGCCCAGCCTCACCGTCCGCCAGAGCCTCATTGCACTCGAAGCTGATCTCGAACCGGAAGGGGCTGTGGAAAGGGCTCGGATTCTCCAGCACAGCCACGTTCAGCACCGATACCTTGGCCATCCCCTCGTCCGGCCGTGGCTGGGGCCGAGCCCACGTCTGAGTCCTATGGGGTCAGCGGAACAGCGTTAGCCACCGAACCTCCAGCTTCTGTCCGCGTACTGAAGTGCGTATACCGTCCGCGCGCCTCCTTCAAATAGCCGGCAGCACCCTCCGACCAATCACCGTAAACGCTCCCGGGCGGCGTGAGCACCCCCTTAGCCAATCCTGGAGCGCCCGGCGGTGCGCGC
Organism: Miniopterus schreibersii; assembly: GCF_964146895.1. NCBI lineage: Eukaryota > Metazoa > Chordata > Mammalia > Chiroptera > Miniopteridae > Miniopterus > Miniopterus schreibersii. The sequence continues at coordinate 70,922,492 of NC_138105.1, read as the reverse complement.
CGAGACTCCCCGGACCAATCGTCGGAGCTCCCTCTCCAGGCTGTACAAGGGAGGCCGCACCACCTCTTGGCTTCTTTGGGTTTCCGCGGGGAACCAATCCCCAGCGTCTCAGACTTAAATATCGAAGGCAGGTGTAGCCGCAGTCAGAGCGCGGGGTTCCTGTCGACCAATCCCGAGGGTTCCCGCACCGCTGTGGCCCGCCCTTCGCCTAGCCCTTCCGGGAGACTCATCCCAGGGGGAGCAGCGCCGCCAACTGCCGAGCGGTGGCGCGCGACGCTCGCTTAAGAGGGCGGAAAGGGCGGTGCTCGAGTCCGCGGTGATTGGCAGATTCTGTGAGAGATTATTGGCTGAGTTAGCCTCAGGGGGCGGGAGGAAAGGAAGACTTGGCTGGGAATTCGTGGGAAAGAAGCGGAAGTCGGCCGCTGGCGCTGTTGAGTTGGTGTGAAGACAAAGGAGGGGTGTTTGCAGTTTTGGCAACGGTCAGCAGGTGAGAGTTAACGGGAGCTTCTCGGAGGGGTCCTTGGCCCTTCAGGCCCAGCAGCCGCAGAGTCCGTTGTGAAAGTTGTGAACGTTTGACTCACCCCTGAGGGGAGATGGAGCGGCAGTAACGCGGCGATGGGACCCGGGCTCTGGCTGTCTACACGGTTCGAATCCCGCCCTCGGTTCCTCCAGGGCCGCTGGGAGGTGTGTCAGGTCGACCACGCTGTAAATAAACGTTCGAGCCTGATCACTGCCACTCAGCTCTCTAGGCCACGTTTCCCCGCATATTTCACGGGGCCGTGAAAATACACTGACGTGACTCGTGACTTCATAATAATTCTATAAACTTATCTCCAACCACACTCCTGGGCAGGCCACCGTTGCCCCCTGCCAGGAAGACTCCTGGTGCCTCCGCACCCACTCTTTCTGCTCCCACCCGCGACCAGTGGAAAAATAACTCAGTCCCACATACTTAGTTTTACATTTATCTAGCAACCACGTTAAAAATACTGAGCTCAGTGGTTAGAGTGTCGGCCTACCGAAGGGTCCCGGGTTCGATCCCAGTCAAGGGCATGTACCTGGGTTGCAGGTTCATCCCTGGCCCCAGGCAAGTGCAGGAGGCAACCAATGGATGACATATCGATGTTTCTCCCCCTCCCCCTCGTGCCCCCTCCCTTCCCCCCCCTTCCTTCCTCTCTTCAATTCTCTAAAAATCAATGGAAAAATATTCTTAGGTGAGGATTTAAAAAAAGCAGGTGAAATTAATATGTTGTATTTAATCCAGTATAACCACAATATTTCAACATGTGGAGAGTATAAAAAATACAAATGAGATAGCTTACATTCTTATAGTCTGCAACAAGTCTGTGAAATTCCATTCTTTTTATGCTTACTCCTACATTTTCATCAGAAAGAGTTGGTCTGGCTTTAAGTTTCATAACATTTATAGCTGAAAATGTAGATTCTCATACCCAAGCCTTCCCAACATAAAGTTTTCCATGAGCTCAATTGCATATTGGTTTTTAAATTGAAATGTTAATTGATTAAAATTAAGTGACATGACATGAAAGCATAGATTAGACTGACAAAAGTCAGAGGGATGGAGGAGGAGAGATTAACCAAGGAATTTATATGAATATGTGCACAACCCAAGGACATGGACAATGGTGTGGAGAGGGACTGGGGAGGGGTATGGGATGGGGTGGAATGGGTCATTGGGGAGAAAAAAGGACATTTGTAATATTTAAAAAAAAAAAATTAAGTGACATGGAAAGTTCTGTTTCACAATGGCAATAGCTATATGCAGGTGCTCATGAGCCCCTGTCACAAGTAGCTACCTTATTATTGGACAGCTCAGGTCTGAAATTGAACTAGTCACTCTCCTGCTTATAATATGAATGATTTTCTGTTTTTTTCAATATGAGAACACAATACCTCCCCGCCCGCTTCACTTTTCACGGTTTCCTGCCTCAACCTTGGTCCCAAAATATTAAATGGAAAATTCCAGAAATAAACAATTCATATGTTTTATTTTTTTGTTAATATAAAGCAACATATTTTTATTCATTCTCTGTAAAATCTACATCATAAATTTAGACCTCATCTAGCCACATACTCAAGGAAACAATTCATGTTTTAAATTGTGCACTGTTCTTAGTATCATGATGAAAAATGAAATCTTGCTCTGGCTGGTGTGGCTCAGTTGGGTGTCAACTTGTGCACCGAAGGGTTGCTGATTTGATTTTGGTCAGGGCACATTCCGGGGTTGCTGGCTCAATCCCCAGTAGGGGGTGTGCATGAGGCAGTAGATCTATGTTGCACTTTCACATCGATATTTCTCTCTTCCCCCTTTCTTTCTCTCTAAAATCAATAAAAACAGCCCCACCTGGTTTTTCTCAGTGGTTAGAGCATCGGCCCACTGATTGAAAGGTCCCGGGTTCAATTCCAGCCAGGGGCACATACCTTGGTTGCAGGCTTGATCCCCACCCCTGTCAGGCTGAGTGCAGGAGGCAACCAATCAATGTGTCTCCCTCCCTTCCACTCTGAAAAGCAATGGGAAAAAATATCCTCAGGTGAGGATTAAAAAAATTGATAATAAATGAAATAAAAACATGAAAAACAAACATGCAATGCCTGACTTTAGTCAGGGGCATTGACCTCTTTTTCCTTAGATTGTCAAATTTAAAAATGGCAGCAGCCAACACAACAATAGCCATCTGTTGTGAATGAATCAAAATTACACCCTTTTTTGTCAGCTCAACAAAAATATATTTTTTGGTGTGCTGTAGAATTTTTGTAATTAGTTTATGTGTGCCATGAGATGAAAAATGTTGAAAATAATTGACCTAGCGTATCAGAGAGAGATCCCTCCATTCACATAACTTTTATTACAGTAATTGTTATAATTGTTCTATTTTATTATTATTATTAATTTCTGACTGTGCCTAATTTATAAATTAAACTTTATCACTGGCATGTATGTATAGGAAATAACAGTATATATAGGTTTTATACTATTCACAGTTTTAAGCATCTGCTGGGGTTCTTGGAAATCTCCTCCTTCAGTAAAGGGGCACTACTGTATTGTTTTTAAGACTCTATATGTTTTGTTTCCACAACCCACAAGCCCCAGCTTCAGTCCAGCCAAATTGACCCTCTCTGTTCCATAAAAATCTGACATAGCACTTCCAGCTCAGAGCCTCTAACTAGATTCTCTTCTCCCTGTTCTTGGGGTGGCTGGTGCCTTCTTGTCATTTGTTTCTCTGTTTAAATGTTTTCTCCTCAGAGAAACCTTTCCAAGGGTCCCCTGGACAGTGTTCATACTTAGAGTGTAAGCCTGAATATCACTGATCCAAGCTACCAGCATTTCTCTCTTTTTTTAATTGATTTTAGAGAGAGGGGAAAGGAGAGGGATAGAGAGACAGAATCATCGATGAGAGAGAAACACCATCCATCGGCTGCCTCCTGCAGGCTCCCTTCTGGAGAGTGAGTCTGAAACCCGAGAATTGAACAGTGACTTCCTGGTTCATAGGTCGATGCTCACCCACTGAGCCACCCCTGCCAGGCTAAGCTACTAGCAGTTCTTATCCAGCCAACTCTGTGGCCTCTCTAGAGTCTTAAGGCCACATAATGGTAGGTATATTTTTGTATCTACATGCCACATTAAAATATTTTTTTTGCATTTTAAAAAAATGGAAAGATTTTTTTTTCATCTTTGAAATTACTTGGCTACAAGAAAATTCACATTTGTAATGTCTGTGATTTCTTCGCAATCGTTGGGCCTACATGGACATTTTTGTGACGCAAGAAAATCTAATTTTCAAATTATTTCCAAATGTAATTTGAGTGCTTATGAATACTAAGTGTAATGATGAATGAAGTTGCCATTTTGTTACATTTTCTAGATGTTTAATTAAACATCTGTTCATTCCGACTTTGTAGTTTTCTTTTTTCACTGTGAAATTTTCCTCTATCCCTAGTCCCAACCTTTTCATAGCCTCCGAAAAGCTCATCAGCTTGGTGGTGCTGATAAAGAAAATGGCTCCACCCTGCTGGGGGTGGCTCAGCAATTGAGCATCAACCTAGGATCCAGGAGATCTTGGTTCAATTCCTAGTCAGGGCACATGCTCAGGTTGCGGGCTCGATCCCCAGTTGGGGGCATGCAGGAGGCAGCTGATCAATGACTCTCTCATCACTGATGTTCAACTCTCTCCCTTCCTCTCTCTGAATCAATAAAGATATATTTAAAAAGAAGGGAGGGAGGGACGGAAGGAGGGAGAGAGGGAGAAAATGGCTCCATACAGCTGGCTGAATAATCCTCACTTGTAAACCAGATCATGTCATTTCTCTACTTAAAACCTTCAGAGCTTGTCGTACTTAGAATGAAACCTAAGATCTTTACTATAGCTTAGGCGGCCCTGCGTGGTGGCCTCAGCTGACCTCTTCAGGCCTCATCTACCAGTCTCCCTCTTGTCACCACTTTCAAGCCCTTCTAGCTTTATTTTCTGTCTTTCAACACAATAAGCTTATTCCAGCTGCAGGGCTTTGCACTTGCTGTTCCTTCTGTCTGGAACTGCTTCCTTCAGATGATTGTATGGTTGTCTCATTCTCATCTTTACGGTTAAGTCAAATGTCCCTCTCAAGCCTTCCTGGACCACCCTAGTGAAAGCAGCCCTTCCTTACTCACAGCACCCTGCTTCATTATCTTAGTAGCGCTCAGAATCTGTGCTTAGACTGGTTCTGAGTTGTGCTTGTTATTGCTTATCATCCCTTAGGAGACTGAAAGCTGGTTGTGGGCAGAGATCTCACCTGCCTCACGTTGACCTCTCAATGTATTTTTGGAGATTGGCATAGGGCCTCACACAAAGTCTTCAGTAGATTAAAAAGAAAAAGAAGAAATCCATATAAAGGATATAAAGGGCTTAGCATAGTACCTGGAATGTGAAAAACAATAAACATGAACTGTTAGTAATAATAAGCAGATAAGTCTTCATTTTTATGTAATATTTCAGGTGCACACACTTGAGAAACTATAAGAAGTGTTAAAACAAAATACACTTTTACTCATTATGTAGCTTAAGAAGTAAAACATTAGAGATGCAGTTGAAAAGCCCCTGCCTCAAACCTACTCCTTTCCCCTTTTCCTCCAGTGTAACTACAACCCTGGATTTGGTGTTTATTTTTCTGTGCATGTTGTATATCTTTATATGCATGTGTCTTTAAATAATATATAGTATTGTATGTCATGATCTACAATTTTACATAAATGATATAAATGCAGAAAAGAGTTAACCTAACAGGCCTGAAACTGCTGTTCTTAGAAAGGCTCATTGGCAATGTGGGCCCTTGGCTGATGTCTAAGAACTTGAATTTTAGGAGGGTTCCTACTAGTCTCTAAGTGATGAGTGGCTTGTGGTGCCTAAACTATTTGTACAGTGTGGTTTCTGTTAAACACCTGCTTTCTTTCTGGAGCCTGGAATTTTAGTACTTAATCAGCCCCCAGTAAATACCTTAGCACTCAGTCTCTAATGAGCTTCCCTGGTAGACAATGTTTCACACAAGTTGTCACAGCTCTGCTTCAGGAACTAAGTGTGTCCCATGTGACTCCAACTGGAGAGAACTCTTGGGAGCTTGCACCTAGTTTCCTCCAGACGTCACCCCATGTGCCTTTTCCCTTGGCTGATTTTGCTTTGCGTCCTTTCACTGTAAGAAATCATAGCCACATGTACAAACTATATGCTAAATCCTGTGAGTCTTCCTAGAGAATCATTGATCCTGGCGGTGATCTTGGGGAAACTTGACACAGTATCATACTGGATATATCCTGACAGGGCTGGATCTAGAGTAAGGCAAGCAAGGCACATAGGGCACCAAATTTCACATGCTCACTCCCGGGGTCACTTAAGTGTCCAACCTGTACTTGCATGATCTTGAGGGTGAGTGCCTCCTAAAATTTCCACCCTAGACACATCACTTGCTTCACTCTAGTCCCCGTCCTACCTTTTTTCGTCCAATTAATGCTTTTGGGATTTATCTGTGCTGATACATGTATGTAGCTCTTATTCATTTATTTTCACTGCTAGAAAGCTGTGCTGTCTAATGTAGCCACTAGCCACATGCAGCTGAAAAATTTATTTTCCCAGTCACATTAGCCACATTTCATATGTTTATTATTATTTTAAATAAATAATTGATTTCAGAGAGAGGGGAAGGGAGAGGGAGAAAGAGATAGAAACACCAATATGAGAAAGTTATTGATCACTGCCTCCTGCATGCCCCCTACTGAGGATCGAGTCCGTAACAGGGCATGTGCCCTGACTGGGAATCAAACCTTGACCTCCTGATTAGCAGATTGATGCTCAACCACTGAGCAACACCAGCCGGGCCACATTTCATATGTTTAATAGGCACCTGTGGCTAGTGGCTACTGCATTGGACAGCATGTATAGAGAACAATTCCATGATCATAAAAAGACTTCTTGGACAGTGTTTATGTACCCATTCACCAGCTTTCTACTATTGCACACAGTGTTACACTTTCATTGCTGTATATGTCTCCTTGTGTACACATGCAAGGGTTTCTCTAGGATACATACCTAGGAGTTGAATTGCTGGCTTATGGGTTATGGGAGTATTCACCTTTACTAAATATCGACAATTTGGTCTTTAAAATGATCACCCCAGTTCTCACTTTCACCAGCAGTGTTGTGATTGCTCATTGTCCTTATAAACACTTGGTATTATCAGACTTTTACATTTTTATCCTTTGGATGGATGTGAATTAGTGGTTTCAGTTTGCATTACCTGGATTATTAGTGAGGTTGAGCTATTTTCATATATTTATTGATTGTTTGCCTTCTGTTAATTGCCTGTTCATATTGCCAATTTTTCTGCTGGGTTGTCTTCATCTAACTCAGTTCAGGAGTTCTCACATCTGAGATTTGCCTTTTCATTTCTATGGTGACTTTTTATGTTTAGAATTTATTATTATTATTATTATTATTAATTATTTTAATGTCATCAGAATTATCAATCTATATATATTTTGGTTTTTTGTGCTTTGCTTAATAAATTTTACCCTGAGGTCAATAAGGTATCCTACTGTGTTTTCTTCTGGAAGTATTACTTTCATATTTAGCTTTAAAAAAAAATATCTGCCAGGACTTTATTTTTATTTTTTCACATGGATAACCAATTGTTCCAGTTCTATTTATTGAGTAATCCAGTGGTTCTCAAAATGTGATCTTCTGGAGATCCCCAAGAGCCTTTTAGGGGACCCAGGAGATAAACTGTTTTCATAATTATTTAAAGGAATTATTTGCCTTTCTCATTTGTGCTGTGTTGTCATGTGCATTATTGGTATATAAAAGCAATGGTGAGTAAAACTGTTGGCACCTTAGCAGGAATCAATACAGTGTCACCATGCTAGCAATAGTTGTTATTGTATTCTTCACCCCCACACACTCAATATTAAACAAAATACTTCCACTTAAGAATGTCTTTGAAGCAGCAGTGAAAAGTAGTAATTGTGTTAAAGCTTTAGCCCTGCAGCAGGTCTTTTTAATATTCTGTGTGGTGGAATGGGAAGTTTGCATACAGCACTTCTATTGCATGCTGAAGAATGATGGTAGTTTAGGTAATATACTTGTACAATTGTTTGAGTTGAGATAAAACTGGCGACTTTTTTTTTTAATGGAACACTATTTTTACTTGAAAGAATGACAGACTATGGTTACTCAGATTAGGATATTTGGCAGATATTTTCTCAGAAATGAATGAAGTGAGCTGGTCACTGTGAGGGCAACTGATGGTTATCGCCAATGATAAAATTCAAGTTTTCAAGCAAAACTTAGACATTTGGGAATTCACCACCATGAATCTGGCGCCTTTTCAATATTTAAAAGCTTTTTGATGAGATCAATGGTGATATTAACAAGTAATGACTTAAAAAATATTGTACAGTGAAATGTAATAACTCAGTAGATCAGTATTTTCCAAAAGATCAATGCATGATGCTACAAAAGCATGCATAGGGAAAACCTCAATTAAAACTGTAAGATAGAGGAATGTGTTTCAATGTAACACAGTAAAAAAGTTCATTGATACAGTTTCATATACCACATTGTAATTAACTTTAATACACCACCACTTGTTGAGTTTTGGTGTAGTAACAGAGTAGAATATCCCCAATTAGCTGAAAAGGCTATAACACTCCTTTCTTTTACTACTATGTATCTATGTAAGGCTGAATTTTTTTCATATACTTCAACCAAAACAACATATTGCAACAGATATATTGCAGAAGCCTATGTGAGAATACAGCTATCTTCCATTAAGCTAGTAGGAACTTTACAAAAATGTAAAACAATGTCATTCTTTTCACTGCTTTGTTTTTAAAAAATAAAAATATACATATATTTACATAGGTTATTTATGTTAACATATAATAGATTTATTAGTAATTTTAGTTAAATATCTTTAAAATTTTATCAGTTTTAATTTCCAGATCAGTCAGTACAAATAGATATAAACCCTATGCCTATGAACAACAGCTCTTTAAGTTGCTCATTAAATTTTTTAAAAGACTTAATTTTTTTAGAGCAGCTTTAGGTTCACAGCAAAATTAAGAGTAAGTTACAGAGATTTCTCAAATACCCACTGCCCACCCCCCACCCCCTCATGCATAACCTCCCCCACTGTTAACATCCCCACCAGGGCCGTGCATTTGTTACAATTGATAAACTATATGGACACATCATTATCAGAGCATGAGATCCATAGTTTACATTAGGGTTCATTCTTGTGTTGTACACTCTATGGGTTTGGGCAAATGTATGACATGTATATAGTCTCATACAGAGTGTTTTTCACTGCCCTGAAATCTTCAGGGCTCCTCCTAGTCATACCCCCATCCTTGTTAATTTTTAAAAGGGTAATCTATATACTACAAAATTTGAGATCCTCTAGACTAATCTGTTCTTTCCCTAGTGACTTATAACCTCTGTCTAGAGCACGTTTTCATCTAGTCACAGGTCTCTTCATTGGCCTGTTTGTCTCTTCCTGTGCCAACACCACATCATCTTAAATATTATTGCACCATAACCAGTGCTGTCAGAGCCAAGTCCCCAGCTTGTTCTTTTCTTCTTCCAGTTGCATTGGTTATTCGTGGTCATTGTTCTTCCACAGAAAATAGGATACAAATACTTTTTCCTATTACAAAAGTAATAGATGTTTAATGCAAAAACACCAGAGTTGCAAGAAAGTAAAAATTACCCACTACTGATAAACTTAATATTTTGGTGTGTATAACTTTACATTCTGCATATACTATGCACATACACACATACATACACATGCACACATACATAATTTTCTATATGTATACACACTTCTTGCATATATGTGTTATTTAAAACAACAGTCTTTTATATCCAGCTTTTTACACTTAGTACTATTATGAATATATTTCCATGTCATTTAATGTTCTTCTACATCATCAGTTTTTATTGTTGCATAGTATTGTTTGTATTGATGTGCATAATTTATGTAACTGTTTTATGCTGAAATTTTAGATTATTCCTTGTGTTTCACTCTTAAAAGCCTGACTGCAGTGAATCTTCTTGCTGCTTTCTTCATACCCATGTATGATTCTTTAGGATTGATTCCCAGGAGAAGACTGGTTGGCTTAAAGTCAGGACTTCAGTTGTGAGAAGCTGGGATTACTTGGGCAGAGGCAGACGGTGGTGGAAGACAGTGGGACAAGACAGATAGAAAAGAGTAGCAGTTGCTAGGGTTTTGGTCAAGGAGAGTTCAGGTCAAGTGCAAAGTGATTGATATAAATGGGAAGGGAGAAGCTAGGAGGTGCCTGTCATCATTGCTGGTTTCTATGACTGCCATGTCTGAAAGGGTAAGAAAGGAACAGACTAAGCTTAAAATGTTGTGGAGATAGAGGTCTGGCCTCAGCCTGGCTTCCCCAGGCCTTCCCAAGAGTTTGTGAGAGAGAGGAGATTTTCTCAAAGCCAGAGGCCCCCAGTCCTTTGGGAATCTGAAGAGACTCTTTTGTTGCTCTGAGGTAAAGCCTTCCCTCTGGCTTGACTCCTATGGGTCCACTCTGGACAGTCCTAACACTAGCTACATAGGGACCATCAGGGTGTGGTGCAGTCAGTGGGCATTTCCTCTGACTCGGGGAGCCAGATTGTCAGCCTCCTTTATTGTGTGCCTAGCTGCGTGCAGATAGCCCTAGAAGCAGCCCTGGGATCAGAAGACCAAGATGGAGGCCTGGTCCAGCTCTTTCTTATTAGCAGAATGAATATGGGTACATTATCCAACCATGCGGGGATATACTCTAACCTTTCGGGGCTTCGGTTTCTGCAGCTGTAAATGGGGCTAAGTAATACCTGCCTCACTGGGTCATTGAAAGGATTAAATTGGATAGCACTTGTAAAGTATCTAGAGGGTGTAGGCACTGTGAACTTGCTTAGTAATCTTATTTGAGTAATTGAATCACTCTAACCTCAGTTTTCTCATCTGATAAATAGGGATAATATATACTTTGTGATAATTAAATGAGATGAAATGTAGGAAAGAGCTTTGAAATAAATCTCAATATAAATGTTATTCCTACACATTTGCAAATTCATGCCACTAACAACTACCTGTGGGTCATTGATTGTCTGGCCCAGCAGATTTCTACTGTGTGTGTAGTGGGGAAGGATGTGTGTAGGGCTGGGGAGAGTAAAGGACACAACGGCAGAAGTACAGGCCATCTTGTCATCTTAGGCCAGGATTATATTTCAAAATCAGACCACGAGGTCAAAACCATATATAGTTAATTCCCATAAAGCTCCTGAAGTGGCCCACAGGGCATCTCTCAGTAGGTCCAGTAGAATCAGTTCCTTTTCCAGCATAGGAACAGATTTTGCCCTTTCTTGGGTTGGACACCAGATAAAATATTGAAGTTAGGTTTCAGGGCCATGTTGAATTGAAAACTTAGCATCACACAATGAGAGATGTGTGGGAACTGAGACCAGCTAAGGGAGTGGCACATTCACAACTCCCATCATTCATCATTCTTAGCTCTCATCTCAGGTTCACTCTGGGTCTTATGTTCAAGTCAGCTTTCTGTCTTTTAACAAATACTTATTGATCACCTCTGTGCCAGATGCTATGCTAGACATGGGAACAGCAGTGAAAAAAACACCATTCTATGTTACCTTCTAGTTGGGGAAGCAGACAGTAAACAGCAAAACAGATAGTTTTTTTGAGATGGGAATACTATGTATGAGAGACATAGCAAGACCAGGGTTAGGAAGTTCTGGAATGGCCAATAGCAGTTTAAACGGAGTAGCCTTCTGGGAAGCTCTGATTTGTATAAGCTCTGCTGGAACAGCCAGTGCCAAGGCCCTGAGGCAGGTAGGAGGGTGCTTGCATGTTTGCAGATGAAGAGCCCAGTGTGGCTGGCATGAAAGGAAAGAGGAGGGGGGCTATGGAGATACGATATGATGCTGTAGGGCCTTCTCAGCCATTGTGCTGACCTTGGCCTTTCATCTGGGTGAGAGAAGAGGCCATTGGATAGTTTTGAGCAGAGAAAGGACAAAATATGCTTACTGAGATCACTCTGGTTTCTGTGTTGAGAAAAGCCTGAAGAGGGACAAGGGAGCTAGTAAGGGGACTGTTGCAGTGTTCCTGGTGAGAGACAGGGTTGGCTTGAACCAAAATGGTGAGAACTAGTTAATACTGGATAAGTTAACATTAGAACCACCATTGCATTTACTGTCAGAATAGATGTAGAGTATGAAACAAGGAGATGAGTTCGAGAGAAGCTCCAAGAGTTTTAGCTTAAGTCTTGGGATGGATGTGCCATTAACAGGGGGGAAAGCATTTGGAAGGAGCTGGGGAGTGGTGGTCAGGAACTGGGTTTAGGAAAGATTAAATTTGGGATCCCACCAGACACCCAGGGGTAGATGTGGAATGGGATATTGGATGAATGTAAATCTGGACTTCAAGGTGGAAGTGTAGACTGGATCTCTATGTTCAGGACTCATCAGCATATAGATAGCATTTAAAACCATGAGATGAGACAAGCTCTCCCCAGGGTAGGTAGGGAAAAGGTCCAGGGCTGAGCTCCTGGCCTTGCCAACATTAAGAGGTCAAGAGATGAGAAGGAACTAGCCACCAGGACTGGGAAGGTGGGAGGAGAAACAGGGGAGTGTGGTGTCCTGGATGCAGATGTTCAGGGCAGAGATGCATGGAGAGAGATGCTTTCACTGTTTGAGCAGTCATTTCTCTGAGTGCTGGCAGCTCTATTGGAGAATGCGAATTACACATGCTGCAATTCCATTGTGTTGTCACTTTAGAAAAAGCACCATTTCAGTAGTGTGTGGGAGTCTAGGAATCAGACAGGCACAGCGTAAAATTCCCATTTGCTCTAATAAAGCCTGTGGATACACAACCAAGCCAGGAAGGGCTTCTCTAGACACATGGCACAGTTGCCTGGCTCAGAGACCATGGGTGTGCATCCAGATGTTGTAAGCCTGTTTCCATTTCAAACAGGTAATTCTAATAAGCTTCACCCACCTTAGTGTTTATGAGGATTCAAAGAAAAACTGTACCTGGATTGCTGCTCAGCCAGCCCCAAGAATCTATCAAGTTCTGGGTAGGTCCTGTGACTCCAAGCCTCTGCCATGGGTTCTAAATGTTGTAGGGCAGGCTCCTCATGATGTCAAGAGCCTCATGTGGGTGCTCCATGCACATCCAATCACCTGTTTCTCTCCCCTCAATGAGTCACAACACTCATCATTCCAAGAAATCTTAATTTCTTTATTGTTTTTTTTTTTGACTCAACAATTTTTTAAAACTTTTTTTCTGAAACGTTCTTGTTATGAGCCTTTTGTTTTGTTCTCGTTAAATGCACTCGACCCAAAATTGGTTTGGCATATCGAAAAGGAGACCAAGGAGGGACTGGGGCATGGAGGGGGGGAGGCCCGAATGGACAGAGAAATTGAGGGTGAGAGAAGAGGAACAAAGAGACAGTGAGGGGAAAAACAGGGAAAGAGGTGGAGACACAGAAAGGAAAGCAAGGGAAACCAAAAAGAAAAAAAAAAAAACCCAGAGAAAAATAATTAACAAGATTAAGAAGCAAATGAATTCAGGAGCCCAAGGAAGGGAATAGGAGAGGAAACCAAGACCCTTCCTTCTCTATACCGTCCCAGCTGGGGTGGGGGCATCAAGGCACCAGGTCTGGTTGGGGCGGGGGGACGGACACCTGGGCTCTCTCGGTGGTGGCTTTGCACTGTACTGCAGTGGTGTTCAGCCCCACCAGGGGGCCCTGCCACACAGCTTTGAGGCCTAGGAATTCACCTTGGTGATTCTGGCTGGAATGGGAACCAAGGGACACACTGCACCCTCTCTCCCCCCTTGATTGTCGGTGTCTGGAGATAAAAGGAGGGCTGGGCAGGGGAGAGGATGAGGGACTCCTTGCATGCCTCCAGTTCCCCCTGGAAACTCTCCCACCCTGCTAACTCTTCCAGCCCTCTCACTGGTGTCAGAGGCAGCCTCTGACTCTAGCTGGGCTGATACGTGGGCCAGGCCAACTCCTCCATTTACCCTTGTCTCCTGCCAGCTCTTCACAGACCTCTAGCTGCCCCTCTCACAGTGGAGCTCCTGGCCTCCTGAAGCCAAGGCAAGTCACAGAGCTGGCTCCTGCCCTCCTCACAGAGCCATCTGGGAAAGATCGTTCCCACCCTTACTACTTCTTCTCTGGGTCCAGACTCACCCATGGTCTTCTGGTGAAAGGGATTAAGCCTCCCTGCCAGAAAAAGCTAGAGATGTAACCCAATACTGCTTTCTCCCCACACATGTACCCCTACACAGGACAAACCACCATCTTTGGTCTGACCCCTTCTCCCCTGATGGGGACAAGCCCGCCCCAGCTCCCCAGACAGGAGCTTTCTAGCAGCAAAATGGGACCCTCCAGCCACCTGCCTCTTTTCTTTAGTTCCTCCCTAGAGCCCCTCCCCCTTAACCCAAAGAAGTTCATGATAGCAGCAGGCTGAGACCCAAAGATGTTTGAAAACTCATGGCACTTGTGAGAAAAGAGGAAGGAGCAAGAGACAAGGAGGGGTTAGAGCAGAGGTGGAGTGCCATTCCTGGGGAAATGGCAATTATGGGGCTGGATTAGTGTGGCAATGTGACTATACTACCCCCAGAGCTGGGGGAGGGGAGTGTTCTGGGAGGGCCAGGGTGACAGGCTAGAGGAGGGGACCAGAAGAGGTACTCAGGAAACATTCCAAGCCTGACACTTTTAGGGTCTGTAGGTTTGGGGTTGAGTTCCCAGAACATGGGTGTCCTGACTCCAGGCCCTAGTACCTGGCTTTGCTTCCCCTGTGGGAAGGTGTAGGGTAGGGAAGGTGATCTCTTGCCTTTGTGCCCCACACTACCCAACCCCTGAAAGACCACCTCACCATTTCCAGCCCTCCCTCCTCAGTCACACCAAACCCTGCTGTCATTTTCCTTCCCTCATCAACCTCTCTAGGCAGGAAATCAGCCCCTCATCCCCCAGCCCAGAGTTCCAGAAGCAATATACAAGAGGCAGGAACTCAAAGGGACAGTGCAGCCATCTTGGCAAAAGCATCTTTGGGTGTGAAGGGTGCCTCCCCTGGGCCAGTGGAGAGGGAAGGGGGAGACAGGTTCCTGGTCCTGGGGCAGGCAGTGAGGTACAGGCCCCAAGAAGGTTGACTGATGCCAAGGTCAGGCGGAGCAGGGAAGGAGGCTACAGAAATAGGTGCCAGGAAGTAAACGGGTTCTTTGTTTCGCTGTTGCTTCTAGATTTTTTCTGTCTCTGGATTGTAAAAAGCTGCTCTGGTGGCTGCCCACCCAGCTGGGGATGCACACGTACACGGAGAAGTCCTGGCTGCCAGGGCCCAGCAGAGCCGCTGTGCTCCAGAGAAAGCCTGGCTGGCTGGGCCACAGGCTCCCGGTGGCTTCAAGTGATGAGATTTTCTTTTCTTTTTTTTTTTTTTTTTTTGTCTTTTCCATTTCTTTGAAATATTTACAGCAATGGGAGAGGAGGAAAGAGGAAGGGAAAGAGGGCCCCCTAGGGAAAGATCCAAGCCCTGGACCCACTCCCCAGGGAGATCCAGACCCAAAATCTGCTCCCCAGATAGCCAAGCCCACAGGACTGGAACTGCCCAAATATGGCCACCCCTGTGGGCTGGGGGCCCTTCAGGGAGTTGTGCTTCATCAGGAGTCACCCCAAGGGAGGGGGTCATTGGGTGCACTTGAGGAGGGCTGAGGGAGCAGGTTTGCTGGGGAGGCAGGGACTAAGAGCAGAGGGAAGGAGCTTCAGAGAAAATTCAACCTTTAAACCACCAGCCACAAATGCCCATTCCTCTTGCCCTGGGGCTTATCTCCTGGGCCAGAGGCCCCAGTCTCTAGGAAGCAGGGAACTGCAGTGCAAGAGGAACCTGTCCATCCATCCTTCTGCCCCCACTGCTCTCGCTCTGTGCAGCCCAGCATTTCTGGCTGCAGAAAGAGCAGCAGCTGATAGGTTCCATCCAGCAGGGCCTTTGGTCCAGGGACACCAAAGCCCTCATTTCCCTCCAGCAGGTAGGAAGGGTAGGGGGGAGGGGGAAATCAAGAGTGAGACACACCCTTCCAATTTCTCCTTCCTTACTCCCCTGGGGACCTCTTGGCTCCTCCTCATGGCACTTCCCCCAAATTAAGCTGGTGCATGTGGCTGGTGGGAAACCCTGTCTGTGAACCCTGCACCTCAGGTCCCCACAGCAGAGCCTGCAAGAGGCCTAGAGGGCCCTCGGACAAGGGACGCCTGGGGAGTGGCCACCAGCCACTGCCTCCCTTCAGTCTCCCTCTCCCACCAGAGCCCTGCCCAGGGTTCCCTCCCTGGCCTGGGCCACCAGCTCCTGGTCCATGAGATCCCTCAGAGGCTGGTGACCAGCTGCATCTGCCCATCCCCATCAGGCCCTGGCCCCTCAAGGCCTGGGGCTGCCAAATAGCCTTCATGGCTGGGCCGCCGCACCTGGTAGTAGCCCTGCAGGGGGTTTCGGGCCACTAAGGCCGGTGGGCGCGAGGTGTAGTAGATTTCAGGGGGAACAGGGGGTGCGGGTGGGGGTGGGGGCAGGGCCTCACTGGGCCCCTCAGGGCTGCTGTCCGGGTAGGAGGGTGAGTCCCGAAGGTTGGCCCCACTGGCGTAGAGGGAGTCCCGGCCTGGAGGGGAGGAGAGGGGCCGGCTGGTGGCCCCATCCTCAGCTGTGCAGCTCTCCGACTCGTCCAGATCGCTCTGGTACAGCACCGACTGGGCCCGGGGCAGCAGCAGTGGCTCCTCCAGGGCTTTGTAGAGAAGTTCAATCTCTGCCCGGTCAGCACCCCCGGGCCCGCCAGCCTCTTCCTCACTGCCACCCCCTGGCACAGGTGGCACAGGGGGCTCAGGTGGTGGAGGGCCCTTGGCCCCGCTGCTGCCGCCCCGCAGGTTGTTGTGCACCAGCTCTGAGATGATCATCTTCTCAAAGGCAGCAGCATCTGCCAGGTTCCGGCCTCGGGGTGGCTCGGGTGCCCCATCCCCTGGAGGGAAATCACCACTTCGCAAGGAGTAACTGTTGTTGAAGTTGCCGTTGAGGGGCAGTGTGTCCATGCCACAGGCTTCCCGGCCTCCCAAGGGGTGCTCTGCAGGCAGATGGGGGCTGCTCAGGGGAGGGCCAGGCATCGAGAAGGATGCAGGCCACGTGTAATCGGGGTGCCTGGATTTACCTGTCCCTAGGGAATGGGGCCTTCCATTCCCTCTTCCTCACTGGCAGTGAGGACACCCACCATGCAGGCTGGTGGAAGAGAGGGGAGACCAATTTTTTCAGGTTCCCCTCCCAGCTGGGAGCTCAGAATCAGTGTGAGAAGACTTGGGTGACTGGGTCCATTTCCTGTGCTCTGACCCTCATCACCTTCGTTCCCCACCTGAGGCCCAAATGCAACACCAGCCAGCTGCCAAGCCAGAGACTAAATGTGTGTGTGTTTTGGGGGCATGGGAAGCACCCTGGGTTCTCCTCCCTAGGGAACTGAGGCCATCCGAGGCAACCACTGTCTTGTTCCCTTCCTAGTCTCAAAAATGTTACCAGGAAAGTCACACTTACTGGGTTCCCGGTAGCTCCCTGCAGGTGCCAGCCAGGAGGGAAAAGAAAGAAGGTGAGTGGGTTTCGAATTCTGAGTCCAGCCTCCAGTTCAGGAGGCACAAGGGCACCCCAAGTGAAGACCCCTTGGGATGCAGACCCCACACTCCCTGATCTGGACTGTTGCCCTCTCCCAGTACTAGAGTATTCTCACCTGGGGAGTTGAAGACAGGGGGTGAGGAGGGATTGAAGCCCACTGACTCAGCGATGAGGGTGTTATAGGGGCTAGTGCCCCCACGGGGCTGCAGCACGGGGTTGGTCAGCAGATGGTTCCCCATGGTACCTGCCCAGGAGGTCAGAGGTCACAGGGCAGCCTGGAGACACAGGCCAGGAATCTCAAGGGACTGGAGCCAGGGGCGAGGGACACTGTCTCACCTCGGTTCAGGGTGGGGGTACTGTTGATGTCGCCTGCCATGAAGGAGGATTCTGTCTGTTTCCTCACGGTGTCATTCCACATCCTCCGGATTCGGCTCTGGGGACACAGCTCAGACATGAGGGGGCCCTCAAGCTGCCCACCCTCCAGGATCTTTCTGAGACCACTTGCCTGATGAATACCACCAGGGACCTGGGCCGAGTGCTGCCCCACTTCTGGGGCTCCTGGGTCTAACACTCAGCCTCAGGAAGCCCTGCCTGGTACCCAGCCCCAGCTCAGATACCTGGGTCCCTGTGTAGTAGCGGGTGTTGCTCCGCATGGCTGAGGTCTTAAGAGAGCCGTGAGCGCCCCCGGGTGGGGAGCGAATGCAGCAGTAGGAGTGTCGCAGGCACTTGCTGTACTCCTTGTGCACCTGGGAGGCGAGGAGAACAGGCAACTGGCAGCAAGTGCTCCCACCTCAGGAGTCCATAGACCAAGCTACGGGCAGGCATTAGAAATCTGTCCTGTCCCCCAGCAGCCAGCCAGGTAGACTCTCTCTCCTCACTCAGGCCCATCTTCCTTTCTTTACCTCCACCAGTTTCTCATCCATTCATTGACTCAACAGCTGTTTAATGGGCATCCTTTATATGTCAGGTGTGGTTTAGGCTCCAGGGATACTCAGAACAAATCAGACATAAAGCCCTAGTTCTCAGAGCTGCTATTTTAGTAGACAGAGACATAATGTAGATGCAAACATCTACATAATACAGGATGTCTTACGGTGTTAGGTGCTGCAAAGGACCTATGGCTGGGAAAGGGGTTAGGCAGTGCTGGTGGTGGTGCTTCACAGATTTCAAATAGATCAGGAGAAGCCTCACTGAGAAACAGACATTTCAGCAAAGACTTGAGAGAAATAAGGCAGTGGGCCCAGTGGATATCTGGGGAGGAGCAGGGAACAAGCCCTGAGGAGAGTCCATGTCTAGGTGTCTGAGAGAACAGAGGGCAGAAGAGGGCACCCCTGGAAAGGAGGGGAGGGAAGGGATCTGGGGGCTCCTATAAGGATGTCACTGTCCGTGTATCCAATGGGACCACCAGTTTTGAGAGGAGGAGGGATACAGTCAAACTTGCAGGAATCTGATTGCTGCCTCCTTCATCCCCGACCTTAGCCTTACCCACGTCACTGTCCCCCCAGACTAACAGCCTGACAGGGGCTCCCCACTGCCTTCAGGACCAAGTATACAAATGCCTTGGGTCAGTTTCTATGGCTTGAGTCTTATACGCCCTGTATGCCCTCTCCACATTCTGCTGCTTCTGTTATCACCTTCATTTACTTTAACATGTTTTATTTAAAAAGGAAACTTTCTATCACCACAAAAGTCATAGTTTGTCCCATAATTATTAAAGTAGGAAACGTCTGTCTGGATGGTACCCAGAGTCATCTCAATTCTGCATGCCTGCTTCATGCCCCACACCCTGGGAAGAAACCCTGTCATCGTGTCCCAAGTCCACCCTACTTTCTTGCTCTTCCAGAGCCCTCTTCACACCTGGCTGACTCCTCCCTGAGACCATGCTCCCCTCGCAGCAGACACAGGCCACCACAGAAGGCAGGCACCTGGGCATCCTCCCAGACCTCACCTTCTTCTGTAAGGCGCAGTGAAAGACGAAGATGAATACCCCTTGGAAGGCGTTGAAGGTGGTGAAGAGATAGGCCATGACTACCGACTCCTTATTGATGAAGAGGAGGCCGAAAGCCCAGGTGAGGCCCAGCAGGAAGAGCAGCGCAATGGCCCCCAGGGCCCAGGATCTGGGGTGGGTGGGGAGAGGAGACAGGGACATCAAAGATCCCACCAGCAGAGATGCCTCCCCCGTTGGCCTCTTTGGGCCTGGACATTCTGTGCAAAGATCCACTTAGGTGAGTAGGCCTCAGGATAATGGCCTACCCAGCGACACTTCCAACCATCCTGGGCCCGAGGAGTAGGCAGAGGTTGGGGGTGAGGGTTTGTGAATGGTCAGTCATTCCCCCACATCCTTCATCCTTTTGGCCATATTTCCAAACACTTAAACTATCTTTTGCTGCCTATTTCTCTTTAGCTTGCCTTGAAATACTCACTTTTGAACTCAGTCTTGCCCTAAGCATTTATGTCCCCCAAACCACAGGTTGAATGTGCTAATGTCACGTTTTTAAATACACACTAAGTAGATATATAACAAGCACAATAAAACACCATCTTTGTCCTTAAATCGCATCGTGTGACAAAAGAGTGACAGCACCACATTTTACAAAGTCCTGGGAGAGGCTGGGCTGGTATGGAGTTTTGGGGGAAGGGGTGTAGGAAGGGGGTGCTCACTTAATGTTGTCTAGGCGACTTGAGTCCGGCTTGAGCACAGATGAGCTCCGGATCATCTTGTGTAGGGTCACCATGAGGAACACCAGGTTCACCTGGGGGCAGGACAAGGGGAGGGGCTGTGCTGGGATTGCTCTGCCTGCCAGTGTGAGTTCCTGGCCAAGTCTCAGCCTGGACCCCCTTCTTCAGGGTCTCCTCTACTGGTGTACCTGCCCCAGGTGCTTGCCAGCTGGTATAACTGTCTGTGGCTCCCGCTCCTGGGAAAATGGGGCCCACAGCCTGACACAGAGCATGGGCTCAAGTCACAGCTTCTGGATGGGCAGACCTCACTGCTAGAGCTCTATAGACGCACTGTGCTCTCATCAGTTGGCTGTTCAGTTCCAATGGTTTTCAAGGGCTTGGGGAGATAGGGGGTGCTCAGGGACAAGGCTAGCCTGGATAAAGGATGGAGACACAGTACCAGGGTACTGCCTTCCAGCTTACCACGATAACAAAGGAGACCGGCCCAATGAAGCTCCAGATGAAATAATTATCCACTCGGAGCCAGCAACTATAAAGGAAGCAGGGCTGGGTAGATAGAGGTGGAGGGGGGCCCCTCCCTTTGACCCCAGGAGCCCAGTGCCCCAAGGGTCTTGCTATTGAGCAGGGAACCAAGCAGGAGAGATGGCGGTGGGGGGAGGCACTCACGCCTTCTCCGTGCCGTAGCTGCGGTAGTCGATGGCAGCTGCGATGCCTACCACCAGGGCTGGGAAGCAGTAGCCACCCAGGTAGTAGTACTTGGTGCGGGAGTACTCGCTCTCAAACACCTCCACCAGCAGCAGATAGAGGTGCACACCCTCCAGGCACAGCCAGGAAAAGGCAGCCAGGAAAAAGTAGTGCAGCAGGCCAGCAAAGATGGGGCAGGCAATCTGGGGGGCAAGGGTACCACAAATGAGGGGCTGCCTGGCCAGGTGGCCTGTCCTCCCTCCCTCCACCCCCACCTTGTGCCTGGCCCACCTCATACTGAGTCTTGTCTATGCCAACCAGGAAAAGCAGCTCTGCCAGGAAGAGGTTGATGCACAGGTTCTTGTGGATGGTATTGCGGTCAGTCTGCAGTCCCCGCAGGAAGCAGAAGGTGGAGATGCAGATGGCCAGGCAGACCAGGGAGATCACGATGCCTACCCAGGTGATGACTGACAGCAGCAGCTCATTGATGCGGCCCTGGTACTGGGGGACAGCAGAGGGTACACTTAGCACCTTTGGCCTTGCACACAGCCAGGCTTACCCTGGCCTCAGCTAAGTGCCACATGGGGACAAGGCCACAGGCTAAGAGCAATGCTGGTGCAGCCCCCTCCCCGCTGGCCTTCTGCCCCTGGCCAACTTGCTGGCCCCCACCCCTCTGCAGGTGGCGCTCTCACTTCCTCATGCTCTGGAAGGCTTGTGGAGAGATGACAAAGGTGACAGCAACTTGCTTCTCCAGAGTGCCTTGGGAGAAGGTGGGACTGTGACCAGGGAGAACCAGATGTATGGCCTCATGCCCTGGGCAAGACTGGTGGCCCCCCATGCCCACGAAGCTGGTCTTCCCTGGCACTGCCCATGCTTCACTCTATGATGCCATGCAAAGCTGGGCCAGAGAGTGGGCCCGCCAGGAGCAGCGCAGCGGAGCGCCAGCCAGCTTACGATCTCACGGTGAGCCATGAGCACAGCAAAGTTGGTGAGGTGGCTGCAGGCACATGTGGTGTGGGTCTTGTTGGACTCCACCAGGCGGCAGCCCTGGGTCGACCAGTAACCCAGCATGGAGCGCTCCGAGTAGTTCCAGAAGGAGCAGTTAGCATTGAAGTGGTTCTTGGCCTGTTGTGTGGTGGTGGTCTGGGAATCAGATCTGGGGAGTCCCTCTCCAGCCCTCACACCCAGCTACAGGGATAGCAACAAGCATGGAGAAGTGCTTGGGGCTCCAGGTGGCAGTCTGATATCTCTGGGGACAAATGACCTAAGCAGTTGAGGTGAGGGCTGGGAAGGGGCTTGTGGCCCAGGGAGGGGTGCAAACTTGCTTTTGGGTGGATGAACGGGTAGTGGGGGGATGTGCAGCATGGAATACAAAGGATGCTGGAACCCTCATGGAGGGTAGGGAATGCCTCAGCTCACCTCCAGGTGGGCCACGGTGAAGATGACAGGGTCCATGAGGAAGACACGGCTGGACTCCTTATTGATAGAGGCTGCGATGACCTGTGAGTTTACCACCAGGGAGGTGCCCCCTGGGCTGCCCGTGCCCGTTTCACCTGCCAGCTTCACTGTGGCATTCTCAGTGGACAGGAAGAGGCCCAGGTTGTTGTAGAGGATGAAGACAACTTTGACCACCCCTGGGGAGGACAGGTGCAGCAAGGGTGTGCCATCAGTCCTTGGCTGACACCAGCTTGCTTCTTGTGGATGGTATTGCCTGGCTTCAGTCCAGGCAAGTGGGGCTCAGAGAACCCTGACCTGGGATGACTGCTCGGCTGGAGGCAGTGCCAAACAACAGGGCAGCAGGCCAGAATACACAGGGGCTGGGTCCCCAGGCACCTCTCACTTGTGGTATGACCTTGAGCAAATCCCTAACCTCTCTGTGCCTTAGTCTCAAATGGAACAATTCTCTCTGAGTTATGAGGATTAACTGCTGCTGCACAGAAGCGAGCCCTGCAGACTGCAAAGTGTCCTGGGCTCTGCGGTGCTTTAGGAGGACCCCATGAGGACCCTGAAATGTTCCACCAGCTTGAGCAAAGAACTTCTCTGTGTTGTCATGGGTCCCAAACTTTTCTCGGACTTTTCAACCCCATAAAAGCTGAGAGCCACTGTTCTCCATAAGTGGGACAGGGTTGGGGCTGCCAGCTTGGGGGCTGGGCACTGACCATTGCGGCTGTTCTGCTTGATGGTGTTGGCTGACAGCTGGATGGAGTTTTCACTCGGATACTCCTGGGGGAACACCAGCTCCTGTACTTGGCCCTCTGTGTTCAGAACCGTGACCTCCAAGACTGTGGGGAGAGAGGATGGCAAGGCATACAGAGTTGGAATCTGTCCCCAAGGTCAAGGGCCAAGGTGCCAGGGCATCTCCTGTAGTCTCTGGAACAGGTGGGCCCCACACTTTAAGATCTGCACTTGAACTTGCCCCAATGAGACAACAGCACTCACCCACATTCTGTTTGGCAGCCAAGAAGCGGGCTGGCTCCCTGACATTGTCAGCCAGCAGGAAGGCGCCCTCCTCCAGGACGTCCAGGAGCATGGTAGCTGTATGCACCTGCTCTGTGGCATTCATGTCTTTCCAGGACTCAAGAGCCTCTGGCCGCAGCAGGTTGTCCACCGTCTCTACCACAGCCTGAGCAGGGAGGGGCGTGGGAGGAGGGGAGAGGGTTGGTGGTGGCAAGATGAGTCTCTCAACATCCTCCAGTTCTTCAGGCTGGGCTGAGTCCCCTCCTCTCAATTTCCACCCCCCCAGTGCCTCCTGGGGCCTGCCCCACACCCCCTGGACAGTAAGAGTCCTCTGGACCTTACCTTGATGTAGTCCTTGCAGGTTCTCTCCCGCTTGTGCATCTAAGGAAAGAGATAGAGGCACTGTCAGGCCCAACCTCCAGCTCTACTCATCTCAACACTCTCACTCTTCTGTGTCTGCCACCAACCTGGTGCTGAGTCATGAGCAAGAGTTGTTCCTAAGGGATCCTCTAACCTGCAGAGCCCTCCAAGGTATCCCTGAGGGAGACCAGTAGGCCTGGATTCTGTCCCTCCTTCTTCTGACCATCATGGGTGGCAGCCCAGCTCTTAGGTACCAGGCCAGAACCTTCCTGAGCCCCCAAGGCAGTGCCCACAACTGGCCCTGCTGCCAAGCCCCACCTTGTTGTAGTTCTTGCCAGCTGACTCGCGCTCAATGGGCCGAAGAGCCTGCAGCTGGGCATCCAGGATGTCCAGCAGCTGTTCCATCAACTTCACAGAGGAAGACACATCTCCCGCATAAATGGAGCCCCGGGTGTGGCGGGCCAGCTCACTGGCAATATTGGCTGCATTCTCACCGCTCTTTATCTGCATGAGGCAGAAGTGGGGCACCCGGCTCTGTTAGGGACTATCTTAACTCCTCTATGGTCCCTTTACATATACCCAGCCTGCTCAGCCCTTCTCATTGCTCTCTGTTGCCCCTACTCCCCACCTGCCCTCTCCCCCACTCTGTAGGCTAGAGTGTGGACCCCACATTCCTGCCTCCCAGACCTGCGACCCATTTGTCTCCCTCTGTGTCCCATTGCTCCACTGCCCCCACTGCACCCTGTGCCCAGCCACCCAGAGCCCAGTGTGTGAGCACAGGTGCCTGTGTGGGAGGAGCAGCTGCTGCTGGTACCTTCTGGGCCACCTGGTTGACCCAGGGGGAGGTGCAGTTGCT
The DNA here is from genome assembly GCF_964146895.1 of Miniopterus schreibersii. Lineage (NCBI taxonomy): Eukaryota > Metazoa > Chordata > Mammalia > Chiroptera > Miniopteridae > Miniopterus > Miniopterus schreibersii. The sequence goes on along the minus strand of NC_138105.1, from coordinate 70,898,264 downwards.
GAGATCAGGGCCCCGGGGGTTCCAGAGCCCCAGGGCTGGTAGACACTGGAAGGAGGCAATTCCTGCAAGGACAGACAGACAGGAACAGAGAAGGGAGCCACAAGGAAGGAGAAAAGGACGGGCCAAAGCAGGGGGAAAGGAGACGACAGAGAGGGCAAGTAGGTGAGGGGAACATGGAAGACCAGACATGAAGCAGGCCAGACGGTCAAGACAGGTGTCACTCTGAGATGACGTAAGTCACCCCTGACTTCCCAAGCTATTCCTCTTGGCTCCCCTTCCATCTTTGCCTACAGGAATCAGAACCTTGTAGCAAAGCCCATCTTGTAAGCCCTCTCTCCACGAAGCCTCTTCTGACCCTTCCCTCAGATCCCTGGAGCACATGATCCTAGCCCCACCCCTCTGGCACTTCAACTGCTGTCTATCCTACTACCATCAGCTGTTCCTGGGGCCGTTCTGTCTCAGCCTGAGACTGGGACACACCCAAGTCACCTCTGTGGGCTCCATGCAAGGTCTACCAGGTGCTTTTCATGCAACAGGTGCTCTGCAGGAGGGGACAGGGTTTGGGATGGGGAAGGGTACTAACTGAGCTGCTACTATGCCCTGGGAGCTCTGCTGGGCTCTGGTGACACAGCTGGAGATGTCAGGTATGACCCCTGCCATATAAAGCCCATGCTCTGGCAGGGGAGATGTACAGATAAGTGCATCTGTGCTAAGCTGAGTGGTGGGCATGTACCCTGTCCCTTTCCTGTCTAGACCAGTAGCAGCCACCCCCAAAGCCAGCCACAGTGGAGGTGACTGAGGCTTCTCCACTCACCTCGAGTCCCCTTGGGGCAGGGCCTCTCCACCAGCATGCCCTGCTGGGTGGCTGGCCACTGGACCCGCCGCACTTCTCGAGGTTCACAGAAGAGCTCTGGAGACACGTGCAGATTAGGGGCTGGGGGCCGCCGGGTGCTGGGGACTGGGGCTGTAGCTGGAGGCAGGTCAGGTCCCAGTTGGTTGATGGCACCCACTGGGTGCGTGGTGAGGGGAGCCCGGCGGAGTGGGGTGGTAGCTGCGGGTGAGGCTGTGCTGGTGAGGGGTGTGGGCCGGATTGTGGTGGTTGTGCTGAGGGGCGGGGAAGTAGCTGGGCCTGAAATGGAGAGGAAACATGAGACAGAGTCACCCCCATGCTCAGAGCCCTGCCACAGCATGGCTGGGCACTGGGATCCCTGACATCTTAGTGTCTTTCTCGCCAATGAAGTGGAAAGGTGTCCTGGTCCCCACTGGTTCTGGGAGTGGATCTTCCCCACATTCTCTCTGCCCACAGAGATCCCTCACACCTGTAGGACCATGTGAAGCATCAAAAGGTGGTAAGAACTCACTTGTGTGCACCCTGAGGTCTGAAAGAACCGGAGAGGACAGGCCATGAAGGAGGTGAACACAGCCATCTCCCATCCTCAGTTACTCTCTCACCCTGGTCTCTGTAACCTGGCCAGGTCCTTTCCCCCTGGGGGAGGGGGGGGGCTCAGTTTCCCATTATACAAAGGAAGCTGGATTAGATTAAGCTCCCTGGAGCCCTGGGGCTGCTCAGAGCTGGCTCAGGGCAGCTAAGGGGGCAAATAAGACTACACAGACGTCTTTACCCCACCAACATCAGCAGGTCAGCCTTACTCTGTTTCACTTGATGTTTGGGCTTCCACCTAAGATTTTGGTTGATAAGGGTTCCAGGGCTAAAAGTGCACAGGCCACTGGGAGAGGCAGTGCACTCAGTGGTTAAGTGCCCAGAGTCCTGTGTTCAAATTCTCAAATACATAAACTAATCCCTCAATCCCTAGTGCCTCAGTTTCCTCATCTGTAAACTGGAGGTAACAACAATCCCTGTGACTGTGAGAATTAGACAAGTTAGTTACCAGCCGTGAAGTGCTTATAACAGCATGTGCTATGTGACACTCTGTGACTTCCAGGTCTCCCCCCAACCCACCTCCAGGTCCCTAAGAACTCCCAGAGTGTGACCCCTTCTCTGGGACTGGGGTGTGTGGCCTGGGGCAATGAACAGGAGCGATCCTTACCAGCACTAGGATCTGGGGGTCCAAACTCCAGGCTATAGCGCACCACGAAGTAGTTGTTCCAGACGTAGAGCTGGTTGTCGCGTGGGTTGTAGTCCACGGAGGAGACGAACTGGTAGGGATTGGGGAAGGCCAGGCTGACTGGCTCCTCACGGTTAGCGTTGGTGTTGAAGGCGTAGTCCACGCGGTTGCCAGCCGCCTCACTGTCGTCGTCCACATAGACCGAGCGCAGCACGTAGAGGACACCACACACCATGAAGGCGTTGGACGCCGAGCGCTTATCGTACCCGGTTTCCCACGTGCCCTCGAAGCGCAGCGTATAGGGGTTGAGCTGGCTCACCACCAGCCTCCCGTTGTTGCCTTCAGTGGCGTAGATGACCCACAGCCCATTTTCATCCACGGCCAGGTCGATGTCAGTCTTGCCTCCCCAGCGGTAAGGCGAGGTGTCATGGTAGTTGGCCGTGTTGATGACTGTCTCCCCGCTCTTGATGCGTGTGCGCAGGTCATACTTGACAATGTTGCGCGTGCGCTCCTTGTTGTAGAAGACAGCGCCGTCGTAGACCACGAAGCCGGTGCCATCCACGCGGTTGGGCAGGCGGTAGGTGGTGGTGTGGCGCGCGGCCACGTAGTCCTCCCACGAGGCATACTCGGTCAACGTATCCGTGCGGTAGGGGATCCAGGGCATGACGTAGATGCGGTCGCCCGCCTGCAGTGGATCCTTGCACCACGCACCAGATTGGTGCTCCGACTCATGTGTGGAGGTGGGCTCCAGCACTTTCTGCAAGGTCCCTGGGCACACAAAGACTGGGCCGGGCAGGTGGGAGGGAAGGAGATAGGAGAGGAGGAGCAGGGGTGAGGGAGGAGAGGAGAGAGAGGGGAGAGAGAGCAAGTTGGTCACAAGGCCGGGGGGGAGCCAGATTGTCCCCTCCTGCTGCTGCAGTCACGGTTGCTTGGTAGGGCTGATGATGGGAAGGGGGTTTCTGGGCTGGGACCCCTGCCCCGCCCAGCTGCCCCTCTCCCTGGAGATGTCAACCCTGGAGGCCATTAAGAACAGGGTTAGTGGGGGGAGGTAGTACTCCTTTCCTTTCCTGGCTGCTAGAGACCCCACAGGCTGGGGATAAAGGGTTTGGCAAGAACCCTCCCGGAGACTTTCTCATATGCTTAAGCATGGCAGAAGGACCTCCTCACTGCAGCCACTGCCTGGCAGCTTTGAGGGTCCAGGGACTCTGTGCCCTGCCCCTTCGCCATCGTCTCCATCCCCTATGGAAGAGCTAGAGTCGAGGGTCCCATCCTTCACCAACCACACAAGGACAGCTTTTTTATTTTATTCCACTTTCTTCCTCCTGCAAAAATTGCAAGGTAGTGATGTTTCTGTACCCACTGTGGGTGTCAGGAGCATGCCCCCACTCCAGGGTGGGAGATGCACCCATGGTTCCTGATGCAGCTGTGCCCCAACCCCCAGTACCCACACAATCAGGAAGGGGTTTTGGAAAAGTCCAGCCCCTCCTCTAGGTGCCCGGACCCTCCCCTATGGTGCCCAGCCCTGCCCCCAGCCGGCAGGGTCTCTCATGGGGTTTGTTCAGCAGCAGACACTGACACTGGTGCACAGGAATGGGGGGTGGGACATGGGGAGGGAGGGGACTCCCCAGGAGAGTTGGGGAGGGGGAGGAAAGCTGTGTGGAGCGAAGAGAGACAAGGTGGGGGGGCCTCAGCAGAGGTCCTGGCTCCAAGGGAGGCACGCTGGAGACCACCTGGGAAGAAAGGGTTAGTGCTGGCAGAGGAGAGAGGGGGTGAGCAGAGAATTCACTCCAAGGCCCAGGCCCGATTGAGGGCCCCTCAGGGGGACAGTCCCAAGTCCAGCTCAGAGTGGGCAAGGGAGGGAACCAAGTGCTAGGATAAAGACCCAGCCCACCCCAGCCAGACCTCCCACCTCCCCTACCCGGACCCCGATTTACCTGCGACCATCCCCGGCTCGGGAGGAGGGACCAAGGCAGCGCTGATGTCAGAAAGGTGGGGGGCCCCGCCCCACCCCCCCATTCCCTGAAAAGGAGGAAAACCTCAACTGCATCTCGTTGGCCCCTGCTGGCCTGCCCACCCTTGCCCCATCATGTCCCAGGGATACCTACTCCTAGGCTCCCCTACTGACCCAGTGGAGATCTGGGCGCTCATTGTCAGTATGGCCAGATTCCCCTCCTCCTCCCAGAGTGGTGACGGCCAGAGGCCCCTCCATCGAGGATGGCTGGGGCCTCCCTCTCACCTCCCTGCTAGCAGAACCCATAGATAGGCCAGGGTGAGGATTTGCAGTGAATTCTCTGCTTCTGCTTGGTCTGTCACCAAAGCAGATGGCCCCAAGGGGGACAGGGAGCACTGGGACCTGGCACTGGCTTGGGGGGCAGCCCAAGGGTCCCCAGGCACAAAACAATCAGGAGCATGCCCTGTTTTAGGAGGGGAAGGGGAGCCCAGGGCACAGAGGTGGGCAGGGACCAGAAGGATCCTGCCTTGGGCCCTGGGGCTTCACTATCTCCCTGTTCCTGGTGCCATGAGGTGTTGGCCTGTCCCTCCACCTTTTTCCTCTGTGCCAAGGACTCCCCTCTCCCCAAGCCAGGGGGGGCCCCTGCCAGCTGTGTGTGTGAGGGGCGGTGGGAGGCCTCAGAGCCTGACCTGGTCAGAAGGGTGTGGAGGAGGAAAACACGGTTAGAGGTTACCCTGGGGAAGGGGAAGAAGATGAGGAAGGATCTGGGGCCTTTGCCAGCAAGGACCCCTCCCTAGCACCAAGCTCCCAACACCTCCTTTTCCCTCCCTGCACCCGCCTCTTGAAGAGAAAAGATCCAGGGCTGCGTATCCAAACCACCACCGGACCTGCAAGAAGAGTGTCTGGTGCTGGGTAGGAGAGACTCCAGGAAAGAGAGGGAGAGTGTGGCAGGGTGTTTTGGGGCAGACCATGGGCTGGCTGCCCAGGCCTCTCTGAGATGGGGGGAGACAGTGGGGAGGGGAGCAGCTTGGAGGGACCCCGCCCCACCTCCCTCGAAGGGGATGCTCCACAGACCACCGTAATTTCAAGGCAAAAGCTATCTGAAAAGATGTTTCACCCAGCCTCCGTCCCCTGCTGCCAGCCTCAGACCTGCCAATTTCCCAAAACTTTCAGGGGAGGAAGCAACCATCCCCAACATCCAGCCCTCCAAGCCCTCCAGCTACGGCCCCTGCCCTCCCCTCCAAGACAGACAGTCCTACCCACCACGGAGTTCTCCTGCTCCCCAGCTGAGGTTAAACCCAGCAAGAAATTACGGTGCTCCTGGAAGTCCCCAGACCTGGCCTATGCTGTCCCGGCCCCCCTCTCCCTGGTCCTCTAACCACAACAGCCCAGAAGAAACCCTGACTGCAGCTTCGCAAGTATTTCAGAACCAGAGAAAAATGCTCCCCCACCCCGCGATCCCCCCACCATGAGGCCCGCCCCCTCCCCCCACCCCCCCAGATTTGACAGGCTGCCCTCCCAGGGCTGAGGACAGTTTATACCCCTCCCCGGGGGTGGGCCCCCAGCTGGTCGAGGTTGGGGGTTAGGGGTGGGGAAACTGGTGCTCTGTGCTCCAAAACAGCTCTGAGCCTTGGAAACGCCAAACCAGAAGGAACTTAAGCCACCAGGAGCCTGAGGGATAGGATGAATCTGCTCTCCAAAAGGAAGACAACAGTGTCCCCTCCATCCCACCTCCCCCAACAGGACATAAGTGACCAAAGTTGGGGCAGGAAGAAGAGAGGAGAAAGACGGCTCACCTGGTGGCCCCCACCCCGCCCCCAGTCTGGAGCCAGGGAAACGGGCCCCCACCCACCCAGGATGCTTACAAACTTCTCCTGGAGGAGGCAAAAGAAGTATGAGAGAAGCCAGGTCCCCCTAGCAAGGGCCAGGGACTAGGAAGGAGGGACAGGGAAAGACAGAAACAGAGCAGAGAGAGAGAGAGAGAGAGAGAGAGAAGGTCCTGCCTGTGTACTCAGAGAGGAGCTTCCTCGGATGTCTGGAGGGTGGAGCTGCCCATGGCTGGACCAAGGCTGGCCCCACTGGGAGGACACCTGGGGGGGCTATCAACTGGACCCAGTTGGGGGGTAGGGTAGGAGAAGGGGCCAAGAGGGGAGGGCGGGTCACATAAGTATGGTACAGGTAAAACAAAGTGTGAGTTAGGGGTTAGCATTGGTAACAGTGCGTTTACCTTTCTGCTCCACTTCTACTTTAAGCATCGGAAGAGAGAGAGAAAACAAATTGAAAAAAAAATGTGCAAGAAAAAAGAGAAAAAAAAAGAGATTAAATTGCTTTTGTTTCTTTTTTGGCAACATGTCCCCTTTTCCTTTCTTTCCTCACTTCTGGTTCCCCAACCCCAAACGTTGCATTAGCTCAGCCCCCACCCCCCAAGTCCCTTCCTGTGGGGTAGGGTTGGGGCACGAGGTTGTGAGGGGAGACAGTCACAGGGAGGGGAAAACACGCAGGAGGACAGAGACCAAGAGAGACATGGGGTGAGGGGAAGACAGGCAGGCAGGAGGACCATGCCTTCAGATGTGAGTGGGTACCCTCGTGGGAGGGGGAGTCTCAGCTGGGAGGCGGGCTCTGGTTAGGGGGGCACCAAGGAGGGAGTGGGGGGCACTTTGATCCCCTCTCACCCTGCCTGCTGCCCTTCTGCCAGAACCAAGGGCCCAGGGAAGGGGGTTCCATTCCTCTCGGGACCTGGATGCCCGGAACTGAGAACAAGCTGAACTCCTTCCCAGTCTATGCTGGCCCCATCTGAGTCCAGCTGGGTCCCCCAAGCCCTCACAACCCAGAAAAAGCCAACACGGAGAAAGGGCGGCAGAGTTGGACACAGAATGACTGAGAGGCAGGCAGGCAAAGCCCCCCTGGGCATCAGAGAGCTGGGGTGGGGAGACAGAGGCAGAGAGGGAAGAGGCTGGGGTGGGGAGACGTCACACAGGGCAGGACAGCAGGTTGCTCAGACACGCTCCCCTGAGACTCAGTTTCTCTGCCCAGCAACCCCCCTGAGGGCCCCGGAGCCAGGAGCTCCACACCACCCGCTGCCTGGTGAGCCGGTGGTACCTGGGGGAGGAAGGGGGCACGGTTAGACTGTGCACAGCTGCAAGGCAAATCCAGCGTTAGTCAGGCCTGTCCAATGTGTGTGCTGTAGGGATCCAACACACACACTGCCCCGCCCCATGGTAGCCCCTACACCCACTCCTGACAGGCCTGCTCCAGCACTGTGATCACCCCAGATTCTGAAGCCTCCAGGCTCTGTACCCCTGGCCTCTTAGGAACCTCTGACCAGGGCCTGGCTCTCCTATCACCTCTCTGGAGGTGGAAGTAGGAAGTTCCACAGGGGCAGGGTTTGGATGTATTACCAGCGCCTCATCCAGGGCCTGGAACACAGGAGGTGCTCAGCGAATGTTTGGGGGACAAGTATGGGCCTGGCCTCCCTGTTCTGTGTCCTGGCTTCAATCCTCCTGGTACCCTAGCCCCCTTCCTCTGGGACCAGGAGCTAATAGGTCTGCATGTCTAGGAATACATGGCCCCACTGTGCCCCCCACACAACCACTGTGTGTGTTTGCGTGTGTATGTCCTGTCTCCCCAGAGCTCAGGCTAGCTCTCTCCCATCAGACTGGGGGCTGCCCATCCGCTGGGCTGACCTGCCAACCTCCTGGTCTCTGTGGGTCATGCCCCTGCCCACCCCAGCGGGTCAGCTCCAGGAGGTCTCCCCACCCCTTTCCTCCCCAGGCCCTCTAAACTTTTTTCCTGCTTCTTTACCTGTATGGCATCCACTTTGGACTCCGCTTAGACCAAGGGATTTTTTTTTTTCCTGCCCTTTATCCCATCTGCCTCAGGAGAAACTGGGTTCATCATCTGTTGTTAGTTTTATTTTTGATTACCAAGAGCAATAACAATAATTGGTAGCTACAGCAGAAACAATAATTACCAAGTGCCCAGCCCTCACTAGGTGCCAGGGATTGTGGTAGGTACTTCCTGGGCAGTCTTCTGATAATCCTGTCTATCAATTGGGAAACTGAGGCTCGGGGAAGTGAAGCAACACGGCTGAGGCTGCACGGCCGGCCAAGTGGGCACCACTTCCTTCACACCTACAGCTCAGGGCCATGGGGAGCCTTATCCATGTTCTCTCCATTCTTGGCAGTGTCCCAGGGAAGGTGTTTGGTACCTTCCCCCATCACAGGTGGGCACTCAGGCCATTACTGAGCACATCCTGAACCAGGCTTGGGGTCTGGGCTCTGGGAGGGTGAGGATTTGCCTCTGCCACTGGGAGCAGGCTCTGAGGCTGGCCCTAGGCCGGCTGCTTTGCATACATGATCTCCTTGACTCTCACCTCCCCTATAGCGGCCCAGAGAAATGAAGTCACTTGCTCAAGTTTCAGAACCAGAAAAATTCAAGAGCCCGGCTGAGCTTCGAACACAGCCTGATTTCTCCGTTATGCTAAGCTCCCCACCTCCTGCCCTCCTTCCCTGCTGCCCTAGCCCCGGGGGTGGGCAGTGTCCCCAGTGCTGTGGGAAGGCTTCAAGGATCAGGTGGGTGTTCCTTTCAGGCAGTGGCTGGAAGCCTCGGTCACTGAAAGGAAAGGGTGAGGAGTAAAAGAAGAAAGTCATGGAAGCACATAAGTGATCCTGTTTTCCCCAATGTAGATCATCACCTGCGAGGAGAAATCAAAGGTTGGGGGAGAAGGCTGGAGTGGGAGGGGGAGGAGGGAGAGTCATAGGGCCTCCTGTTCCCCGCCCCTAGCCCCACACTCACACACTCTGGTGACCCTGCCTCCCCCCCTCTGCCTGGAGGCCCTACCTCCTGGCTGGCTCTGTGAAGCTGGGGGCTTGGGGAAGGAGAGGGGAGGCAGAGGGAAGAGTGAGGGCAGGAAGCAAGGATGAGGTTAAGGGGGGCTGCTGAGGAGGAGAGACCCTGTCTCTGTCTGTTCCCCTTTGCCAGGTGCAAGAAAGCCAGGCCTCTGGCTCCCAGATAACCTTCCTCTGGCTTCCTAGAAGCCACTCTCAGTACAACGTGGCAGCCCTTCCTCTGCAAACAGGAAGGGCTGTTGTGGTAACGGGCAAACCAACCAGCAGCTAGGACTCTGTGGAAGATGCCCTCAGCCCTTCACACCGAATCTGCCATGAGGCCTCAGCCTCTCTGTGGACATAAAGTCCAGCTTCCAGGACTGGGAAAGGGCAGGAGCAGGTGGGTGAGAGGGGAGAGGACAAGAGAAAGGAGAGCAAGTTCAGAGAGGAAGGGTGGTGAGTGAGGGAAGAACAGGTGGGGGGTCAGGAGGGGCAGGGATGAGAGTGTGGGGGCAGGACGACGGGGCAGCAGGGCGAGGGACAGGTGTGAGTGAGCCACGCAGAGTGTGGGGGAGTGGCCCGGCCATGTGTAGAGAAGCCGGGGGCACGTGAAGAAACAGGGCAAGCGGGCCAGGGCAACGCGTGCTTGAGAAGGTGCCCGGCAGAAAGGGCCAGTCTTTCGGGGGGGCCGGGAAAGGTAGGGGAGGGTGATAGGGCGGGCACTGAGCGTGGACAAGGGGGTCTAGAAAAAGAGAAAGTGCAAGGCAGGGAACAGACCAGCTGTCCCCCGTGGACCTGGCCCCGACCTGGCCGAGTGTGTGCGTGCGTGAACGTGTGTGTGGCAGGTCAAGGTGTCTCCTCCTCGCTCACTCTGGGTGGGGGAAGGGCCCATGTCCGCATGAGGAAAAAGATGACTCACTGTAGGGGACACAGTCGTACTGCACCTCCAGGTACTTGTAGGTCCCAGGACAGGGGTCGGGAAAGGCGTCAGAGCCGGCAACCACCACGCACTGGGTGCGGTTATTACACCTGTGGAGGAAAGACAGGGAGATGAGAAAAGGCAGGCCTAGAACTGGGGGTCCTCCAGGATAAGGAGAAGAACGGATACCCCCAAACTGGGAAGGAACCATGGAGGCCAGAGCCAGGGGCCTTTCGTGGATATTGCTTCCTGCTTCCTGCCTGCTCTCTCTCTTCCACTAGATAGGCTGCTTCCACTCTGCCCCGGCACAGCACCAAGCTCAGGGCTGGCCCTGGAGCACTGCCTCATAAACGATTTCCCCAGCCACCCTTCATCGCGCCCATCCTGTGTGTCACTGGTGCTATCACACCCTCGGTATTTCCCTCGATTGACTGTAAAGCCCCTCCTTTGTTCGTGGAAGAGTAAGATGTGCGCAGCCACACAGGGGAGGCAGCGTCTTTGCAAACATTCTGTTAATGAAATGCTCATGTTTCACAATTCTATTTACGTAAAATGCATCTGTGTCCACCTCTTGGGACAGTGCTGCTGTGAGGATCTGCAGCCAGAGTAGCCAGGACAGGGGCAGAGTCCTCACCTCATGGTGAAGCCATTCTTGGTTCCCCACGGGGAACTGAGTGGCTGTTAGCTTCTCAGGGTCTAGCTAACATGTAAAGTGAGGCCCACTTAACAACAACTAAAAGGTGTTTCTCTTACGTTGTCTGTCCCCACAGTCAGGGTCTCCGTTTCCTGGAGCAGCCCAGGTCTCAGCCAGCAGGACACCGACCTGACTGTGGGTGTGCAGGAAGCAGTTTGGGGGGACTTCGTGACAGGTATGGGGCAGAGGGGCTCCTGTGTCTTCTCTCTTCAATCCTGCCCTTAACCAAAGATTACCCACCCACATCAAACCCCTTCTTTAAAAACAGCACTGGCCTCAGGAGGTTAAGGAGAGTTACCTATGGCCCAGAAACTCCATCCCTTGCTATATTCCCAAAACAACTGAAAGCAAGAACTGTACGTGAACATTTACAGCAGTGTCATTCACACAATCGCCAAAAGGTGGGAACAACCCAAACACCCATCAACAGATGAATGGATAAGCAAAATGTGGCCCATCCATACAATGCAATATTCCTCAGCCATAAAAAGGAATGAAGCACTGACACGCTACAATGTGGATGAACTTTGACAACATACTGTGTGAGAAGCCAGACATAAAAGGCCATGTTTCACAATTCTATTTATGTAAAATGTCCAGAACAGGCAAATCCAGGGACAGAAAGAAGACTATTATTATTATTTTTTAAATATATCTTTATTGATTTCAGAGAGAGGAAAGGAGAAGGAGAGAGAGAGAGAGAAACATCAATGATGAGAGAGTCACTGATTGGCTGCAGCCCGCAACCCAGGAATGTGCCCCGACTGGGACTCGAACCCCGATCGCCCGGCTGGGCAGAAAGAAGATTATTGGTTGCCATGAGGAGGAAGGAATTGAGAGTGACTGCTAATGGGTACAGGGTGATGGAAATGTTCTGGAATTAGGTAGGAATGGTGGTTGCACAACTTGTAAGACATACTAAATGTCACTAAATTGTTCACTTTAAAGTAGTGAATTTTGTATTATGTGAATTTCACCTCACTATCAAGAAAAGAGAAAGCTGCTGGCATTCCAGCTGGAGAGTGAATATGATGGGTGCCAGAGGCACCAAGACAGAGAAGTGGGTGCTGAAGGTCTTCTCAGCTCTGATAACTAAATTTATTCTGGGGTGTCTCTGTCAGGGCAGTGAACTGTACCCTAACTGATATGAAGCACCTCCAGGTTTTAAAACAGCAGAGCAGCGGCCTCATAACACTCCCTTAGCCCTGGTGACCACACTGCTCAGCATTCCCCACTCTGGAACTGAGAACCCATGAGCATTAGAACTTGGCCAGTCGCAGTGCTGGGTGCTGGGAGGCCCCAGAGCCAGTACTGAATGAACTCTGAGGGAGAATCTGGAGAGGTAGGAGGGAGAAAAGGATTCCCAAGGAGAAGGGGGCACTGCCCAAGCAAAGACTGGGAGGCTGGATTGTCACCACCCATGCAGGGGAGATGGGAAGGGGAAAAGAGAGCAAGATTATTGGAGGAGGATGGATGCTGGAGAGAGTAAAGGTGGAAGGGAGGGGAAGAAGCAGCTCCAGCCTGGCCAACCCGGCTGCCAACTGACCACACATGTCCTATGCCCAAAGCCTTCCTTCCCTTTTCCAGTTCTATGCCCTGGGTTCCAGAGTGAATCCTGCATTCTCACAGGTATTTGGCAAAAACTCAGCGAGTGCCTGATTCGGACACAGCAGTGATAGATAAGGCTCCCTGTCCCTATGGGGCTGATAGCCCAATAAGGGAAGACATAAAATAACATAAAGAGGCAAAACATCTAATGGAATTGTGGATGGAAGTCAGGGCTAGGAGAGAAACAAAACAGAGAAAGGGCGAGGAAGTGGGGAGGTGAGATGTTAGAGAAGGTATCAGGCAGGCCCGGAGGAGAGGATAGTTAGGTGAAAAAAATCCCTGAGGAGGGGGGAGCCATGCAGCTGCTGGGGAGCAGCAATCCAGCCTGGGGAAACAGCCAATACAAAAGCCCAAAGGAGGCCCTTAGGGGAAGATGCCTGCTGTGTGTAAGGAGCAGAAGGGGGGGCTGGAATTGAGTGAGAGGGGGAGCGTGGAGGAGGTGAAGGAGGTGAAGGCCAGGAGAGGAAAGGGTAGAGTGTGCAGGGCCTTGCAGGCGCAGGGAGGACTTGGGCTTTTGTTTTGAGTGAAGTGGGAGCCAGGTAGGATTCTGAAAATAGGGATGTTTCCAGATTCAGGTGTTCACAGACGCCCTCTGGCTGCTGTAGAGGGAACAGACTGTAGCAGGCAAGAGGGGGCAAAGAGAGGGAGTAAAAGGTTGTGTGTCGGGGGGACAGATATGAACTTGGTGGAAACAGTGGTCAAATCAGTATAATTTGAAGGAAGCACTGGCCAGCTCTAAGGGGACTAGCTGTGGGTATGAGAGAGGCTTCTGCAGCTTCGAACACTCAGTGACTCTGCCTGGCATACCCCCCACTCGCTCACATTCACACATACAGGCATTCACATTTTCTCACACTCACATGCACTTCTGTCAGCTGTATTCAGTTGTCACCTCCTCAGGGAAGCCTGACCAGACTCTGGATCCTCCCTCAGCTCCCACGACACCTTAACCCTGTCTTGCCATTGCTTTTACACTGCGAGCTCTCACCGCCTCCCTATAACCTTGGCATGAGCTTCTAGAAGCATCAGGCTCATGTGTGTATGTGTGTGGGAGGAGGGTACAGACGTGGGGAAACAAGCTGAGTGGGGGCTGGGCTGGGTCTTTGCTGTTTGCGTGGCACCTGGCACCTAGAAGGTGCTCGGGGAAACGTGTGGAATGCATAAAAGGAACACGGGAGGGGACTAGGGTGTGCTGTCCAGAGGGTGCATGGAGGACAGGCACTGTATTCTGGGATTCCAGGAAACTGCTGCCACCCTGCCTCTGAGAGCTCTGTGGGGCCCCTCACCTCTGCGACATGATCTTGAAAGCGTCAGGCAGGTAGCACTGCACATTCTCCATCTGGAAAGGGTCAGCGTCGCAGATCTTGTCGTCTGTGCGTCCATAGTTGGCATTTTCCACCATGATGACATCACTGCCCGGGCACCGCAGCTCGATGGGGTAGCCTTCGCATGCCAGCTCCCGCCGCATCAGCCCAAATGGGAGCCCAGCCCGGCTCAGGCCTGTGGCGAAAGGGAAGGGGGGCGCATCATGCTCAGGGCACAGGGAAAGGAGTGGAGATCCCACAGAGGCGTCACCTCCAGCTTGGCTGTATCTGGGGCACGGGCTATAAAAACCTCAGTTTATTCATCTGTAAAATGGGTCTCTCAGTGTGCTCAGTGTATAGTAAAGTCATTAACCTGCTCAAAGAGAGTTTAGCCTTTGCCTCAGGACCTGGGAGGGCCCTCCAAGCCCTTGGAATGTACTGTCTGATAAGAGCATCTATTTACCTGGGGGACTTGGGTCAAGCCAGATAGTGTGTGCTGTTAGGGGTTGAATTGTGCCCCTCCCCCCCAATTCCTATGCTGAAGTCCTAACCTCTAGGACCTCAGAATATGACCAAATTTGGAGATAGGGTCTTCACAGAGATAACCAAGTTTAAAGGAGGCCATTAAGATGGGCCCTAATCCAATACAAATAGAGGAAATTTGGACACAGAGACACACCAGAGGGAAGACCATGTGGAGACAGAGGAAGGAAATGGCCAAGGAGAGAGGCCTGGAACAAATCTTTCCCTTGCGGCCCCCTTAGAAGGAACCAGCCCTGCCAATGCCTTCATCTTGGACTTACAGCCTCTAGTACTGCGAGGAAATACATTTCTGTTGTTTAAGCCTCCCACCCCCATCTGTGGTCTTTGGTTATAGCAGCCCGAACAACCTAGTACACTAACAATGTGATTTCGGGTAGGAGTTTTGGGTCATGAAGTATCAGTTGACCTCTGGAGGGGCTGAAGATCAAGGTCAGCCATGTGGGTGGTCAGAGCCCCAGTCAAGACGGTGGATACCGAGGCTCAGGGGAGCTTCCCAGGTTGGCAGTACATGTGTGTTATCATCCAGCATTGCCAGGAGAGTTAACACTATCCACAACTCCAAGAGTGGACAACTGCAAGCTCCATGCATGAAACTTGCCTGGATGCTGATGCCCCACGCACCTCTTCTCTTGGATGATTTTAATCTGCATCAGTTCACTGTAATAAACTGTAACTGTAAGTTTAATAGCATTTCTGAATTCTGTGAATCCTTCTAGCAAACTATCAAACCTGAGGATGGTCTGAAGTACCCCTGAATTGCAATTACTGTCAGAAGCGAGGGTGAGCTTGGGTACTTCCCTAAATTCACACCACCCCACACAAGGAGCAGAAGTGGCATGGGGGGAGGGTATGAACTCATATTCTGGAAGAAATCACTGAGCCTGACTCCACCACTTCCCAGATGACAGGCCAGGTATATCCGTTGGCCCAGGTCTTCTCACAATGTGGCCCAGGAATCAGCAGCACCAGAAACACATGGCAGTTGTTCAGATGCAAATTATGGCCACCCTACCTCCAGGCCTGCTGAATCAGGATCTCGGGGTAAAGCCAGGAGCCTTTGGACCTACGCACCCACCAGCAATTCTGATGCACACTCTTTTGGGCAGACACCCCTATAGTCTTCCCAGGCCTCAGTTCCCCAATCTGTAAAATGGGCACCCAAAGCCCAGGGCTGTGCTGTGAAGATTCCTGCGCAAGGAATGTTTGTGAAGGAAGTGCTGGGCATGGCACTGTGCACAGTGAGGGCACCACCAGGAGGGTCCTCCTCATTATCATCTAGGAAACTACCCAGGATTGTGTGAAAATGAAAGAGCACACCCTGGGCAGGCCCAGTTCTCAGTGGGGTCGCATCGTCATGTCAGTGCCCATCATGTGCCTTGTGGGGACTGAAAGCTTGGACTGATGGGTTTAAATCCCAGCTCAACCACTCCCTGGCTGGTGGCTTTGTCTACTCACTGACCACCTCTGTGCCTGTTTCCTTCCCTAAGGAGCTGACAGCTGCCACCTCATGGAACCAGGATGAGGGACAGATGCAGTGGATGCAGTAGCACACAGTGAGACAACAGGGTGCCAATTACTGTTACGATGATTAGCCCAGCCAGGACAGCTCAGCGGTTGAGCATCTACCTATGAAGCTGGAGAGCACGGTTTGATTCCCAGTCAGGGCACATGCCTGGGTTGCAGGCTCAACCCCCAGTAGGGGGCAGCAGGAGGCAGTTGATCAATGACTCTCATCATGGGTGATTCTATCTCTCCCTCTCCCTCCTCTCTCTGAAATCGATAAAATCATGTTTTTTTTAAAAAGATGATTAAGGCAGCAGTCCTGCAGGACAGAGTGGGCTTGGCAGGGTCCAAGCCTGCCGCGACAGCCATCTTCCCTGGTCCCAGCCAGGCCTTGCTGGGTGCCAGAGGGAAGTGGGGATGCACAGAGTGGCACAGAGACTCCAATGTGGGGACAAGTGTCATTTGTAAATGAAGGGAAGGTACCAGTGCATAATGGTAGCAGAGCTAAACAGACCTCTTTCCTAAGATTTGGAACCTCCACTGTTGGCTGGGGACCCATGGCAGCTAGGCCCCTGAGGTTTTCTAGGGTGAGTTGTCCCACTTGGGGGAAAGTTTTACATGTGTTCCTCTAGCACCATCTGCTTCCACAGCTAATTTTAGCACTTCTTGGGTCTGGGAGGCAGGCCGGGGGTGGAGGGCTGGCTCAGATGGGTCCAGGGGGTGGAAGCAGCCCCTCCTGGACCAGCTGGGGCTATGGGGCAGGACCCGAATGGGCAGAGAACTCGGGCACTGGGGAAGCAGAGGGTGCCTGCTGGCCAAAGCAGTGCCAAGGCCCTGGGCATGGTTGAATAAAGCCCCTCCCCTTCTATGGCTTTCTAAAGGTGGGGCTATATGATGGGGCATTGGGAAGCAGCGCCCACTGCCAGTGCCCTCCAGACAGGGCTGGGAGAGGTGGGCAGGGGGCATGCCTAGAGCAAGAGGCAAGGCCAGCAGCTCCCTTCTCCCTGCCTCCCTCCTTGCTCTGCCCTTGACCGCCATGGGGACCATAACTGAGTAACTGGTGAGGGTAGACAGGCTGGCTTGGGGGCACAGGATCCCGGGGCCGGCAGAGGGCTAAGCCGGGTAATTAGTTGTTTTTAAATAAATGTCAACGGGCACATGCTTTAATTAAGCCTCTTCCCAGTGAGAGCCGGAAAGATGTAATCACAGACACACGGACAGACACAGACACACACCACGAGCCTCAGCTGACCAGGAAAGCCTGTACCAATCCCAGGGTGCCACAGGCTGCACCCCAGGCTCTTGGACCCCTCAGTGTTGTTGGGGGTGTGTGACCACCAAGTCTTCCTCTCGCCTGGTTCGTCTGAGGTGTGGGTGGGGTGGGGACTTCAACAAGTAGTCCAGAGGTATTTCAATGTTCTACCCACCCTCCTGGCTGAGTTTTGGAGGCATGGCCCCAGGAGCACCTACCTTGGGTAGCCGAGGTGACCAGGACAGCGGTGATGCAGAGACTCCACAGCACAGCAGCCAGGCGGGCCATGGCAACGGCCAGGGGCGTTTTCGGGGCTCTCAGTGGCTTGTGCAGGGGTCTTTGCCCCGCATTACCAGGTGGGCACCACGGCCTGGCCCACCAGCCTGGGGAGGACAGGAAGAGTGAGGTGGGAGCCATCCCTCAGGCCCAGAAGGGGCTTTTGGGCCACTCCCTCCTGCTGGTGGCCAAGGGGATCTGTCCTGAAGGCCAGAGAAAGGCCATTCCCTGTCCAGCACCTCCACTGACAGAAGCCACACCCTCTAGCCAGAGGCTGCCCCCATCCAGGGCCTCTGGCTCATACTACGCCCACCCCTGCCCCAACAGACAGAACAGCCCCCTTCTGGGGACAGGGGCAAACTCATCAGGATGTCACCAGGCAGGCCTCAGACCCCCTACATCCTGGGGAAAGGGATCCTCTGGAAGCCTCTTCCCCATTCTGAAGTCCAGACCCTGCCCATTGGTCCTCCAGCCTAGATTCCTCAGCCAGCAGAGCATCCAGGGTGGGGAACCCCCGCATCCTGGCTCAACTTGCAGCCTCCCCCTCAGGAACATGGGCAGGAATCCAGGCCCCGCCCCCAGCCCGCACTTCCTGTCTCTCTCACTCTGGTAGCTACTTAGAATCCAGCTGGCTGGCACCACAAATAGGGCACCAGGGACAACTGAGTCCCCTCTTTCCAGGGGATTCTGGAGGTAAGCTGGAGACAGGCACGCGGGGAGAGGGAAATGCAGCCCCCTTGAGGGCCAGGGAGGGTTATGGAAGGGGCGGGGGTTGTGTGCCCTCCCCTGCAGTCCCCCCACTCCTGCCTGCTCATCCCCATCACAGGGGCTACTACTCCATCCAGCACAGAGTGAAGTTCTGACCCTTTATCTCCTCCCTCACAGTCACTCCTTCCCACTTCTCACTGCCTCGGTTTCCCTTGGATGCTCTTCAGGTTGCATGCCCAGATCTTTACTCTTAGCCATTTGTTGTATCTACACCCAGTTCACCACGTGTGGCCCAGGCCCAGAAGCACCAGTCTGGCCAGGAACTTGCTAGAAACGTCTTCTGGGGAGGGCCAGCACCTGTGTTTTAACCAGCCCTATAGTGTATGAACACCTTCTTGGTCCTCTCCTACTGTCATCCCAGCCTGTCCCAAATCTCAATACAACCACCCATCCAATACTTTCCCAATCTCTTATTTCCAGCCTAGGATCTCTCAACAGAGCCCCAACTACTGTTTCTCCCCTGAACACCCAAATGAAAGCCTACCTACTGGCCCAGTTAGCTCGCTGACCCGGTGTCTGCTCAGGTCCCCTCTGCCTCCTGCTATTCCTCCACCACACCAAGCCCTCCTCCTCCAGGGCCTCACTTTCTCTAGGATTATCTCCCCCCACCCCCCCACCCCGTTATCCACATGGCCACTCCCTCTGCTCCCTCGCCTCCTTTAGGCCTTTTTTCAAATGTAACTTTCCTGTGTATGGAATGGCCCTGCACAGGCAGGGATCATTGGGTTGTTTTGCTCCAAGCCCCATCCCCAGCATCTACAACAGGCCCAGCACACAGTAGTGAATATTTTTGTTGAATGAATCTCAGACTACAACCTAGGAATCTTCCTCAATTCCTCGCCTCTTCCCTCCCCTTCATAAACTCCATCAGCAATCCTGTGGACTCTACCTCCAAATGATCTCACCAATCTGCTCATTTCTGGTCCTCAATGCCACCACCCAGGAACAAGCAAAGCCACTATCCTACTGCACATGGACACTGTCCTCACCTCCTCCTCCCGGCCTCCATGCCTGCCCTCCACTCTGTGCTAAGGAATCATTTAATGACATAGATCCCTCTGCTCTCCACTGGGTTCTCCATTCCACACCTGGGTCTAGAGGCTCCTGGTGATCTGGGGCCACCAGGTTCTCCAACCCTTCCATTCCTAGAATGCTCCAGCCCCCTTTTGCCCAACCCTCCCCCCAACCCCCAGCCTTTGCCTGGGCTGTTTCCTCTGCCTGAAACACTCTCCCAGGATCCCGCACACCCGCTGCAGCTCTGTTCAGGTCTCCCTCTGCTCTCACATGAAATGGGACAGTACCTTCACAGTACAGCCCTGAATTCCCGTGCCCCATCCCTGTAGCAGCTCTCTGACCCTTCCCCACCCCACAGCACGAAATCTCTCTTCTACTACCCAAAACTGTCTCCTCCTGCAACCCTGACCAGACACAGCCTGTAGCACTTTCCGTTCATTTCACAGTATTTTACAATTTTTCATTGGGGGAAGGGCATTCCTCGCCACCTCATTTCTCACCCCCACCCCACTTCCGAGCCTCAATCCGGTTCAGGAGAGGCACTGACCCCAGGCTGATAGACACTCCCCTCCTTGGCTCTCCCTGAGGCACTTAAACTGGATAGCAGCAGGTTAATGCTGGGGAGGCTGGGATGCCAGGCTCTGAGGACAGCCAACCCATGTGGGTGTGGATCTCGACTCTGCCATTTATATGCTGTGTGACCTTCAGCAGGTCCTTTCCCCTCTACCAACCTAGTTCCCTAAGTAGCCTGAATCTGCAGGGTTCTGATAAGGACAATGGTCTACATACACACACCAGCTGGGACCCATCAGAGGGTGAGCACTGCGTGAGACAGGGAGCATCCATCTGAGGGGGTGGCTCCTCTCCTTCCTCCTAGGCTGCACCCCAGGACCCTGGGACCCCAATTGGAGTCCCCAGGCCTCCTCCCTGTCCTTGCCTACATCTCTGGGATCCCAACCCCCCTTGTTGCTTTAGCCACCATTTATACTGTGATGACTGCCACATTTGAGTTCCAGCCCTGCCTCTCCCCACTGTCTACACCTCCACTGGAGTCTCCAACACACCTTCAGCCTGACCAGACCAAAACAAAGCGCCCGCATCAATCAGCCCATGGTCCCACCATCCTCTCCAGCCCTCTGGCCAAAACCTCGGGAGTCAAAATCTTTTGGCTCTTCTGTCCTTCAGCCCTCACATCCAGCTCAGGAGCAAGTCCTGGGTCTGTGCCTCCAGAACATTCAAGTGTCCATCCATCCTTAGCAGCTACCCTCCAGACCTGGGCTCACCATCTACCCCAGATGGACCTGACTTCTTTCCTACTATACTCCAGCCCCTCTTACTCCTACACTCCAGGCTCCCCCAGCAAACAGAGAGGCCTTTTAAAAAGTTATGGTTTCAAATATATGTAACATAAAATTAGTCATTTTAACCATACAATTCAGTGGCATTAATTATATTCTCAACGCTGTGCCAGCACCACCATGATCTATTTCCAAACTTCATCACCCCAAACAGAAACTCTGTGCCTATTAAGCAAAAACTCCTCCCCCTGTCCAGCCCCTAGTAATTACTAATCTGTTTTCTGTCTCTATGGATTTGCCTGTTCTGGACATTTCATATACATGGAATCATACAACACTGTGTTTGGCTTCTTTCACTCAGCTTGATGTTTTTGAGGTTCATTTGTAGCATGTGCCAGAGCCTCCTTCCTCTTTACGGTTGAGTAATATTCCGCTGTATGGATGGATCACATTTGGTTTATCCATTCATCCAAAGATGGATGCTGGGTTGTCTCCACAGAGGGGTCTTTTCAAAGACAGTCTGGACAGATCACTCCCCAGCTTAAACCCCTGCAACAGCTCCGGTTCCACAGCCCATGAGACCACACATGCTCTGACTCCTGCCCCTCGCCCCATGCTCCAGCCACCCAGTTCCCACCACAAGGCCTTGGCCTGTGTCCCCAGCTCTGCATCCCTTAGACCTCAGCTCAGATGTGTACTCCTCAGAGGTCCGGACAGGCCTCCAACACCCTGTATCACAGTACCTTGTAGTCAGTGCCTGCCCATCCAGCCCCCGCCATCCTGTGACCTCCTGTGTCCCGTTTTACTCTTTGTAAAATGGGAATACCTCATAGGACAGCCACGCAGTAAGATGAACTCATACACGTGAAACACTTAGGGTCGTGCCTGGCCTCTCCCTGACACTAGTGAGTGCAAAGTGTCCCCTGCAGTAATTGTCACCTCTGTCACCACCCATCACGTCTCTGCCATGTGACTTTACCTTTCCACTCATGGATTTCTTTTGTACCCCCAGGAGAATGTAAGTTCCTGAGACTGTCTCCTAGCACCTAAACATGCGGTAGATCTTCAAATATTTACTGAATGAACCAAGGTGAGTGCCTAAGGATGGTGGTGGGGGCAGCTAGAAATGGGGCATCTGTCCTGTGACCTGGGGCCAAGTGCAGCCCACAATGGCTAGGCACCAATGCCTCAGGGGCACAAAAAGTGTTCCCCAAGGGCTGCCTGCTGCTCCTGAGGACCCTCCCTGAAGCAGCTCTCCCAGGAAGCCCCAGGCACACCCAGAACCGGCCCCACCTCAGGAGCTGAGGATTGTGGTTCCCATTCGTTCCCTTCCCGGCCTGACTGTGCCCACCCACACTGGAGAGTTTCATATGCCACCTGATACCCATCTAGGTGGGGAGGCCAGGCGTGGGTATGTGGGAGCCACCAGGGAGATCCAGGCCTGACCATCCCTGAGGCCTTCAGAGGGGTTATTACAGATTGATATTTGTCCTCCCCCAAAAAGATATGTTTGAGTCCTATCCTCCAGGACCTCGGAATGGGACCTCATTTAAATGAAGTAATCAAGTTACAACAAGGTCATTAAGGTCAGCCCTAACCAGTAGGACTGGTGTCCTTATAAAAAGGAAAATTTTGGACACAGACATGTGAAGATGGAGGCAGAGTCAGGGTGATGTTTCTACAAGCTAAGGGAAACCAAGGACTGTGGCAGCCACCAGAAGCCAGGGAGAGGCCTGGGATAGAGGCTAGCCTCAGAGCCCCAGGAGGCACCAACCCTGACAACATCCTGGTCTTGGACTTCCGACCTCCAGAACTGCGAGACAATACATTTCTAATATTAAAGCCACCTGGTCTAGGGTACTTTGTCACCTCACCCCTGGGAAAGTCACATAGGGGTCTGGACACATGGAGGTGGGAGGCAGGACCCTGAGCCACACAACTTCAGGGAAACTTTCCCAAACTGAGGGCAGTGGAGAGCTGCTTCGATCTCCAGTGCTCGAACCCCGGAGATGCCAGCACAGCAGCTGACACCATGCCCTGTGCAGAGTACTGTGCACATGTGCCTCATTTAAGCCTCATGAGAACTGAGTAAAGGGGGAGTATCCACATTTTATACATGAGGAAGTGAGGTCCCAGGGGTACTCAACTGGTAAGGGGCTTACAACCCAGGCAGGCTGGTCCCCTAGGCTGGGCACTGAGAACTGGGGAGACCCTGCAGGCCAGAAGAGCCCCCCTTTAGGCCCCTACTGCATTTGTGTGAGTCAGTTGAACCCACGGGAAATAGGGCTCACTGCCCTCATGCTGAGAGGGACTGGACCCCAGGCCTGTCCGACTACCTGGTTGGGCAGGTAGCCCACCTGCCTCACACCTGCCTTGGTGTTTGTGCCTAAGCACCTGATCCCCATGTCAGTCTCAAGTCAAGGGGTGGAGGGGTACAGCGGGCAACCCAGGCTCTGTCCTCAGGTGCCCTGGGATGGGGCAGGGCAGGTGACAGGAGGAGAACAGGCTGCTGGAAGAGAGGGGGCGCCTCCAGTTTGCCCTAGAGTGCAGTTGCCATAGCAACTCTCTGCACTCAAGTTGGTGGGAGTCTGAGTGCCTGGCAGAGGGGTGTGTGTTTAACAATGGAGCTCTGAGCCCCTCACTAACCCCCTCCACACAGCATCTCCTGTCTCCTGTTCCCTCCTCAGCAGATTAAGTCCTCCCCAAACCCAGCAGCCTGAGAGCCCAGTACACAGGCCCTCCTCCTCCTCCAGAAAGTCTTCGCGCATGACAGTGAGGAAGGGGCAGGCCCTGGGTCCAAATCTGTTGTGCTGCCTTGGGTAGGGCTCTTGGTCTCTCCGAGACCATTTCCCCATTCCTACTCCAGACTAACAGAACTACCTCACACAGACAGAACAACTGCCCAGAGAGTGCCCAGAACATGGCCCTCCTTCAGGAAGGGAACTGTGGGCCCAGGAAGGGCAGGATCCCTGCCAAACATTCATCTTCCTATCTTCCCACATTTCAGCATCGGGCTACTGACCCTCCCAAGCTGAGCATAACTGTACAGTCATCCTGGACCCCTCTTCTCCTCTCACCCCCATATCCAACACCAGCAGCTCCTGTGGTCTCCATTTCAGAATCTGTTCACTTCTCCCTACCCCTTGGCCACCTCCAGTTCCATTTTTTCTCCCCCTGCACCAGTTTGGTGGCCCTCTCCCAGGTCTCCAGGCTCCTGTTCCCACTGCCCAGTTTGTTTCCCCCATAGCTTGTTTCCCCCACAGTAGCCAGAGGGAGCCTATGAGCACCTGAGTATAGGCATGTCCCTCCAAAGCCTCACTCAGACCAACAGTCCAAGTCCTCTTGCAGCCTATGAGGCCTGCAAGGCCCTGCCCACTCTGCCCTGTCCCCTCCTTGCCCTCACCATCTGGCTTGCTCAGCTCCCATTTTCCTAGTGGAAAACACCAGGCATAGTCCCACCTCAGGGCCTTTGCACAGGCTGTTCATTCTTCCCCAACCACCCCAACAGCTCCTCTTTTGCCTCCTTCAGGCCTTTACTCAAACACCACCTGCTCAGGAAGGCCCTGCTGGCCCCAGCATTCCTACATCCCATTCTGGCTTTTTTTTTTTTAATCCCACTGCACTCATTGCTAGCACACCAGCCATGCATTTTACTTATTTGCAAACACTCCTGGGTGGGGTTTGCCTGTCTTGTAAGTTTTAAAAGACCACTCTGGCCCAGCCTGCGTGGCTCAGTGGTTGAGCATCAACCTATGATCCAGGAGATTGCAGTTCGATTCCCTTTCAGGGCACATACCGGGGTTTTGGGCTCTATCCCCAGTAGGGGGCATGCAGGAGGCACCTGATCAATGACTCTCTCAAATGACACCCTCTCCCTTCCTCTCTCTGAAATCAATAAAAACATATTAAAAAAAAAAAAAGATCACTCTGGCTGCTGAGTGGCACTGGACTGCAAAGAAATAGGGGCTGTTCAAAGTAACCCCTTCCCCCAGAGGCCTCCTCCCTGGTCTCCCCCCGCCTCTATTTGCCACTCCCACTCTATCCAATCTCCACTGTGTAGCCAGAGTGATATTTGCAAAATGAAAACCCAATCATGTCCCTCCCTGCCTGCAATCCTCCCTATTGCCTCAGTGTCCTAACATAGTGTCTCAGGCCCTGATTTCTTGCCACTTTGTCATCACCTGCTCTACTCTGTCCTCCCAAGGTGCCTGTTCTGTCTCCAGCCCCCAACTCTCTCTCTCTCACACACATACACAGTGCTGGGACTCCCACCCTCTCTCTCTCCCAAAAGCTCTGCCTACTAGGACTGCATTGGTCTTCTCCATACCCACATTTGCAGCACACTGGCCCTCCACCTTTTGCTCCCCAAAACAGATTTGGACTCTGCTGTTGATCGGTCGTCTTTCCCTCCCACTGAGGACTCCACATGGGAAGTTCCGTCGTGGTTGCCTGGGGCTCTGTTGCATCCCCAGCCCTGGGCCAGGAGAGTATACTTGTTAATTTGTTTAATGAACTAAGACAAAATAAACCCAGAGAACAGATCTTCCATTCAGTGGATAGTACCCAGTTCCCACCGAGTCACAAGTGTTTTGGGGGAAAATAAGCCAGAAGGACAGAGATTTAGGGGGTGGTATAGATAGGGAATGCCTCGCTGAGAAGGTGACATTTTGCCAGAGGTCTCAGGGAGGTGAGCCATCTAAGTACCTGGGGAAAGAGGATCCTAAGTAGCAGGAACAGCATGTGCAAAGGTCCTGAGGCACGATGTGGAGAGTAGCTTTCTGCCAGCTGGGTGAGAGAGTGGGAGAGTGGGAAAAACAAAGGGGGGGTTACAGGGCAGACCATACAGGGCCTTGCAGACCTTGGGAAAGGCCTGAGCTTTTTTCCCAGTGAGATGGGAGCCATGGAGGTTCTCAGTAGCGAGAGGTGGGACCTAACTCAGGTGTTCACATGGCAAGGGGTGATTAGACTGTGTGTGGGGTGGGGTGGGCTGGAGGGCTGGAATGACAGTGGTGGGTGCTCCCCACCCCCACCCTCTTCTTTCCTTCCTGTCTACCCACTGTGAAAACTAGAAACCTGCAGTTTCTCCCATCTCCCCTTTCCTCTGCCCTCCAGTCAATCATCCACAAAGTCATGTCAGCTCAGATTTGAAAACCCCATACCAGCCCATCTCTAATGTCTCCAGGCCCCCACTGGAGCCTTCACCTCAACAGGTGCAGTGGCCTCCTCTTCCTGCTGGCCTCCTGGACTCCCTTCCTGCCCTCTGCAGTGCTCTTCCACAGCAGCCAGAGGGAGCTTATGCTGGATATTCAGACCATGTCCTGTGGGCCTTGATCCCTCCACAGGTCTTCTCATTCCAAGGACAAATAGAAACGCAAACTCATAAACTCAGTCCTTTGGCCCCCTAGACCAGCCTCCAGTCTCGGCTTGGCATGCCCAGCCATGAACAGCACCTTTCCTTTAACCCTTTGAGCCACCACCTTCCTTCTGACCTCAGGGTGGGCCCCTCCCTCTCTCTCCTTCCCCTCCACTTTATCCTTCTTTCCCCCTCCAGGCCACAGCTGAGAAGTCCCCTCCTCCAGGAAACCCTTCCTGACTTGCAGGCTGGCCAGGAGCCTCCTCTGTGCTCCCCGCCACCAAGGGTGGTACCACAGTGCCCTGTGGTCTATTTCCCCATCAAGCTATCTACTGCCGGGTCCTAGGCTTCCCACGCCAGGCTGAAGTCATAGAAGCCAGAGCCAGAATCAGAGGGCATGAAAGAGTTTCTGGGCCCTCTGCTGCCACCAGATGTTGGCAGTGAAGAGGCAGGGTAGGGGGGCAGAGAAGGAAGGGAGGGGGAGCCAGTGCCGGCTTCCCATGCATGTTTGAGCCAGTAAGGAAGTCAGTGTGATCGGTGGGGAGTGAGCACACAAGAGTAGGAGGTGAGGGCAGGGAGTCTGCACTAAACTCACCCCAAATGGGGCTGCCCCTCTGCTGATGAGGGTGCATCCACAGGTGCCCCAACCTGCATTACCAAGGGCAATTTGGGGGTGCTCTATGGCAGGAGTTGACCACCTATGGCCCGGTCACCACCTGTTTTTGTACAGCCAGTAAGTTAAGAATGGTTTTGCCACTTTCAAAGGGTTGAGAATAGGCAGAGGAAGAAAATGCAACAGAGTTGGCAAGTGGGCCACAAAAGTCCCCAATATTTACTATCTGGCTCTTCACAGAAAAAGTCTGCAAATCTCTGATCTAGAGCAGTGCTTCTCAACCTGGGGTGGGGGTGGAGATTGTGGGGGAGAGGGGACCAATTTTGCCCCCAACCCCAACCATTTGGCAATGGAAACATTTTTAGGTGTCACCACTAGGGCGTGTGTGTGGAGGGGGTGCTACTGGTATTTAATGGAAGGTGGCCAGGGATACTGTTAAAAGTCCTATGATGCACAGGACAACCCCCTACAAAGAATGATGTGACCCCAATGTCAGGACTGTCATGGCTGAGAGACTCTGTCCTGGGCCCCTCACCTGCCTGCACCACCTCACCTGCCTGTACCACCTCCTCATCAATGGACAGGAGCCCTACCTGACTTCCTGGGTATCTTTAGACTCTTAGGGAGGGGCCCTTGTATTTTTAGCTTTGGGGGGCAGGGTTATATTTAGCCTCCATATCTATTTATTAAAATTTTCATCTTCCCCAAATTTTGTTGGGGGGATGGCAGGTGGCCTCTACTTGGCTATTTCCTCAGGGCCAGGGCAGACCAAAAAAATAGGTCCCATCTCATGAGAGAGAGACTAGGTCAGTGCCCTGAGAGGAGGTGGAGGAGAGGCTGCTCAGGCTTTGACCTTGGGGCTCCTATCCCTGGCAAGGGAAGGGGGCCCCCACATTCCTCCTCTGAGCTCTAAACTCTATAGCACAAACAGCCGCACAGGGAAACTACCTGCCCACTCAGACACCCTCAGCCACAAGTACCATGAGGTCAGCTCAGGGACAGGGTGTCCAGGTGTGCCAGGAGCCAGGTGCAGAGCTGGTCTAACCTAGCCTCTGGCAGGCAGTCTTCAATTCCCCCAAGGGGTCCAGGGCAATGGGAAGCTCTAGCCATGGGCAACCATGGGAGTCACCCAGAGGTCTCTGGTCCATTATGAGACCCCCTCCCATTCACTCAGGTGGGATTTCTGGAACACCTACTGTGGGCCAGGTATGAGTCTAGGCACCTGGGATCCAAAAACCAACCAAGTAACAAACTCCCTGAGCATTTGGATCCTGGTCAGGGAAACAAACGGTAAACAAACAGGATAAATCAGGAAATTATAGTGTGGGAAAAGCCATCTGTGCTGCACTGGCTGGTGTTGCTCAGTGGTTAGAGCGTCAGCCGGAGCACCGAAGGGTCGTGGGTTCAATTCCTAGTCAAGGGCACATACCTAGGTTGCGGGTTCACAACCCATAGGTGTCTCTCTTACATGGATGTTTCTCTCTCCCTCCCTCCCTTCCACTCTTTCTGAAAAGGAATGGGAAAAAATATCCTCTGGTGAGGATTAACAAAAAAATCCACAAGAAAAAAAAAAGCCATCCATGCTATGGAAAGTCAGGAGGTGAGTGAAAGGCTGCAATTTTAAATAGGCTGCATGGGGTAAAACTTACTGGGGAGGTGACAGTTCAAGCAGGTGAGGGAGTAAATGCCTTACTTTTTGAGGTCTCAGGTGGAAGGACAGTGCAAAGGTCCTGGAGTAGAATCATGCTTTGTATGTTGGAGGAGCAGCAAGGAGAGAGGGGGCAAAGGGGAAAGAGATGATGGGGAAGATTTCGCAGAGTTGGACCCCACGACACCCCATGCCTGGGGTGTGGTGCTGTAATGCAGGGGCTGCTGCGTCCCAAGTTTGAGACTGTTCCTCCCTAGCTGGGACAGTGGTTGCTCTGAAGGTGGAGACACAAACCTCATCCCCAACTCCCATGACATGAGCCACTGACTGAAGTCACTTATGTGTCACTAGATGGTGAGCTCCATGAGGGCAGGACCAGGGCACTGTCCCCACGGCGTTACCAGCATGGCACCTGGTGGAGAAGGCACTTGGCAAATCTGGTCACAGACTGTATAAAGAGGTGACCTGGCCTCATTCCAAGGAGCCCTGTATACACACACCTGGATACATACCTGCAGGTGCACATAGGATGCACACAGCTGCTCACACGTGGAGCCACACAAACACAGGGCAAGCCCTTCTGCAAAACTCAAACACCAACACACAGGAGGCCCCTATGAACATAGGGACAGCTTGATGACACATGGCCACATGCTGGTTCAGTCAGGTCACCACCCAAATCACTCACAAAATAGGTACGCACAGGTGCAAACAGACAGATGACGGACAAGACGGGATTTCTCCCACCCTTGGACCCCACTTTTCTCTTTCATTAGGGTGGCCAAGAGCCAGCCCAGGAGGGATGTTGGCTCAAGTATGTACTTCCAGGGTCACTGCAGTCAGGTCGTGGATCTAGACCCAGGGAACCCCCGCCTCAGGAGCCCCTTCCCCTTACCTCCCCACAGAGGGGCCTGGAGGAGGGGAAGTGTCTGGCTTCTGGAAATCTGATCCTTGAGAGGAGCCCACACAGAAACCCGAGCCTTCTGTGTCCTTGGCCACCCGTCTGACTGGAGAGGTAGGAGGGGTCAGAGACCATGATGGAGCTCCCGGTGGCCAGCAGATGGGGGTGGCAGGGATCCCACTACTGTTCCCCATTAGGGGTACCCACTTCAGGGCATAGTAGCACAACCTCCTGGGATCTGAAACCCAACCTCAGGTGCCCACACTGGGGCTGAAGCACCATACCATCTCACGTCAGCCTGGGGCACACAGGGAAGACAGACCCACAAGACACAGATACACACAGTCCTGCACACAGGTCTACCATCCTGAAGCCCAGACCTTGATGCAAACAGTCTCAGCTGAGCAGCCCAGGCGCCTGCCAGCCCCTCCCCAACATACCCACAGGGTCCTCCTTGAACTCCCCCAAGAGAAGGGGTTCCCCAGGGCAGACTGGGAATAGAACTGGGCTGAGTCTCCTGCCTTCCACCTCTTCCCTACAGGGCCCACAGCCCAGATGCGCTGGTCCCCAGCTCCTTGCCCTCCCCCCACCCTTGGCGCCATCTCCACACCCAAGGGCAGGCATCAGGGCACCAGTCAGTGATCAAGCCCTAAGCCAACTCCCCACTCCACGAGTGCGGGTTGGAACCAGCACCCAGTGGAGGGCAGGCCTACCAGGGCATCGGAGATCAGGAGTGACAAGCATGAGTTAGGCTGAGGCCTTGCAGGAGTCACTGAGATAGAGGAAGAGGAAGAGGAAGGTGGTGATGCCAGCAAGAGGGTTGGCACTTACATGTGCATGCGCATGTATGTGGCTCAGTGCATGGGTGCGATTACCGCCAGCCAGGGATCAAATTAGTTCCTTTTTCCTCTTTCCAGATGATTTTTCATCTCTGTAATTAATGGGCAAGTCAGTTCTGAACGGCATGGCAGGCAAATTGCTAGTTAGGAAAATCACGGATAATTTTCTCGATATGATAATGAAGGTTGTATTCCTTCTCTTATTCTCCCCCTTTTCATCCTACTTTTAAGTAATAAATTCAACATTAGTAGGAAGGGAGTGGGGAGGAAGGAGAAGTCAACTGGCCCCACAGCTGGGGACTGACCCAGGCCCACCTGGAGTCCTTAGCCCCTGGTCACTGGGCAGGCAGAGAGGATGACAGATGGGGACCCTCTGTGGGGCACCCTGCCACCCCAGTGATCAATTTAGGGTGCCAGGCCTAGGAGACCTGGTGAAGGGCAGGGAGCCAGCCCCAGGCTATTAGCCTGGGTGAAGAGGTTGAGTCTGGGGTCAGGTTACAAGCTCATGCCAGCCCCTGAGGTGCTGAAGAGGGAAGAGATAAAAGTCCTCTTTCCAAGCAGCATTTGAGGTTAACAGGCCCATAGCAGACACCTACACACTCAGGTGTCCCACACACCTGTACCCACATTGTCCAGCTCCCTCTTGACAGTGACTGCCACAGCAGTTAAGGAAACAGAGCAAGTCAAGAGAGGTACAGAGAGAAAGAGAGAGAGGCAGAGAGACGACCAGCCATCTTGGCAGCCATTTTGAACCCCTCCCCCTGCTCCCCTAGGCACACCACATGTTTGGATGTGGGCAGACAAACCCAGGCTCAGGGTCCTGCAGAAGCCAGGAAAAAAGGGGGCCCTGCCTCAAGACTGGGAGGGCAGGACACCCACACGGCTGCTCCGACTGGGGAGGAGAGGGCGCACCAGTAAGGTACAGTGAGGTGCTGGGCAGGGATGGGCTGGGGGCTGACCTAGACTGGAAGAGTTGGGACAGGGATGCGCATGGAGGCCATGTACAGTCAGGGTGCTGTCTTTAGATGGGGGCCAGGGGTGCACTGGAAGGCATTTTCTGGCCAGGCTGGAGCACACACAGCACTCCCAACCCTCTCCTGGCCCAAACTCCTGTCCCAGGACTCTCAGACCGGACGATGGCAATGAAAATCCCGAACACCTGGTGTCAGGGGAGGGCTCCTCCTCAAAGCCCGAATCCCAGTGGATCAATTCTGACAGCTTCCCTCGCTTAACCGAGTACCACGGAAAGAAGATGCCGCCGGGCTGCACCACTCCTCCTGACATCCGAGCCCAGACAGACCCCTCCCTAAATCCCGCGCCTCAGCTTCCCAAAGAAAAACAACCCCCCGCCCAGCATCCTGCGGTGCCAGCCCCGGACAAGGCTCCTCCGAGGCCCGGGGCCCGCGCGCAGCGCGCACACGCACCCTCCCGGCTCACACCCAGACACCTACACAAACAGGGCGCCAAGCACCCGCGCGCACACGCACCGGGGACACGCAGGGACCGCCGCGCCGCTTCCCCACAAAGGCTGGTGCGCGCGCGGGCACACGCAGCCACGCGCGGACACACTCGCGGTCCCCTCCCCCCGCAGGGTCCCGGAGGCCTCCCATCTGCACCCCGGAGCGCCTGCGGCTCCGTGGGGCCCGCTCCTCCCGGCCCCATCGCCGGTGGGGGTGAGGCGCGAGCCGCTCCCGACTCCCCTCCGGCTCTGCTGCGATGACCGTCGGCTCCAGAATCCCCTCCCCCTTCGCCGCCCAGACAGACCCTGGTTCCCATCCTCTCCCTCTAGGCCCGCACACCTGGCACAGGTGCGGCGTCTCTTTCGCCTTGGGCCAGCAGACACTCACCTGTCCAGCGCCGCTCTGAGCTGGGCCCTGCGCGTCCCTCCTGCGGCTCCGCGAACCCGGGCCCCCCGCCCGGCACATCTCCCGGAATCGGGCCGGGGGGGAAACAGATGAGGGGTGGCGGGGCGAGGGCGGCCTCCGTGTCCCCTCCTTCCTCTGGTCCAGCACCGCCGCCACCAACCCCCCCACCGCCAAAAAAAAAAAAAAAAAAGGCGGGTCACACAGCTCCAAAGGCGGCCCCCTCGCAGCGGTGGCGGCTCCGGGCTGGGGGCGAACGGGTCGGCGCCCCTCCTGGGGAGGGAGGCGGCGAGGCGGGGGCGGCGTCAGAGCTCCGGGGGCTGGGGAGAGGCGGAGCCGCCCGAGGCGGCGCCGGCCGCGGCCTGCATCTCCCCCGCAGCTTCGCGGCCCCGACGGAGGTGGCACGTGTGCGCCCAGGAGACTTCCCAGCCCCCCCGGACGGCGGCGGCGGCAGCCGATGGGTTAATGGGGCAGCAGGGGTGCCCCTGCAGCCCCCCGCCGCCCGGCGGCACAGCTCGGGGACCCACTCGGCCCCATCCGCCGGGGCCTCCTCGGCAGACGGCGGGGCGGGGGCGCCGCAGCGCCAACAGCTCCCGCGCCGACAGCTCGGGCTCCCCGCAGTGGCCGTGGGGGGCTCGGGTGGGGGGCGGTCGGCGCGGAGCCTGGCGGGGGCGCGGCTGGAAGCGGGCGCGGCGGCGTCGCGCCCCCGGGGCGGCCGGGGGGGGTGCGCCGGGCCGGGCCCGTGGGCACCGCAGGACGCGCGGACCGAGCGGGCGCCGGGCACCAGCAATGACAAGCCGCCTGTTCGCCCCGCTCCCGGGCGCACCAGCTCCGGGAGGGGGTGGCGGGAGCACGCAAAACCCGGCCCGGAGCTACAGCCCGGGACCAACCACCGCAACCTCCCCGGACGAACCAAGGGCCGACCCGAAAACCCGGGCTGGAGTTTTCTCCCCTTCGCCTCCTCCAGCCCCCCTGGGAAAGCGGTGAGAGGGAAGGCGAGGTCCCGGATCCCAGCGCTGGGACAGGGAGTGTAGGGCGGGGGGAGGGGGGGAGAGAAAGGCGCAAGTAAGACCCGGAGCGGATTTTGCCCGCAAGGAAGTAAAGGAGAGAAGAGCCCAAACAGGGGAGAAACGGGGCGATCTGGAAAGAGCATGGAAAACCCGGGTTGGATTAGAAACGGGGAGGTGGGGAGCTGCGACACAGCCAAAGGCACGCGGGGCACGCAAATTTCAGGCCGGACCCTTCCTCGAGAGACGGAGTAATGCGTCATGCCTAATGCAGTGGAAACAAGTAAGACCCGGTGTTGTGTTCCCGGACCTATGCTCGCAGGGGGCTCCAGGAGGGGGCCGCTCTGTTGCTGAGGAGGCGGATGCTACCCCCATCTTTTTGGCTGCGACGTGCAAGGGGGAGGGGCAAAAGGAGGGCTGGACTCGGGCAAGAAGGGACCTGGAGCGCTGGCTGCACCGGAGCGGGAAGGTAATAGCGGTTTCAGGATACTGGGGCGACGCGCCGGGCGTGCGTTGAGGGGGCTGCCACCCTGGGATACCAGACCTACAATAAAAGGCGAGGAAAGGCCGCAAAGCCAGGACTGGAGTAAGCAGGACGGGACAAGACCCTAGCAGAAGATCAGGGGCAACAGGACAAGGGCTCGGAGCTGACCGAGCAGCAGGGGCGGAGGGGAGTGTTAGGGGGAGGTTAGTATCTAGAAGAGCGTCAAACATCTAACTGGGGGGGGGGGGAGTGACGATTGAAAAAACTGAATTTTAGGTTCTTGGCAAGAGCAAAAACCCGCTACGGATTTCCACAACCTAGCAACTATACTGCAGCTAGTGGACTACAAGAAGTAAGGCAAGGAACCGGCGGGGTCCTAGGCATCTGGCTGAGTGAGTCCGGGGCTGAGGCTGCAGAGGGAGCCCCGCACCCCCTTTCCAGCCCGACCTGGCTTGGATCCCTTGAGCCACAGCAGTGACTGCCAAGACCCAGAGTGGGGGCTGTAAAGCCGGGCCCCAGGCCAAAAATAGGCACTTCAGCAAAAGAGACAACTCAGTGCAGGGTGGGGGCTGGGAGGAAATTGGAAGGGAGTAGAATCCTGGAGAGGGGAGTAGGAGCAAGTCCTGAGCAGTAAGATCCGGTGAGGACCTGGGGAGACCAGACCTGGAAGCCTTCCATTTTATGAAAGATGGGTGCAACTCTGGATGGGGAGGAGCAAATCCATGGCTTTGATCCTTGGGAAAAGGAGTCCATCCAAGTGAGGCCTAAAAAGTAAAGCAAAGTCCAAAGTAGGGGCTGGATCTTGGCGGACCCAGGGTGTGAGGAGGAGTTAGGCAGACAAATCAAGATTTGAATTATAGCTAAGGACGGGGAGGGGGGGCAAACCCAGCCTCTGTCTCCAGAGAAGAGCATGCATTGGCAACCAAGCTTGGTTCTGCAGAATGCGTGAGGAATAGGGAAAGAGTGTGGAAAAGGCAGTGTGGGAGGGGTTGGGTAGCAAATACACAAAATTTGGGACAGAACTGCATGAGAACTATGAGTATCTAAGAAAGCCTAAATTTATTAACTTGGCCTGTAAGGATTCCTTCTGAGACACATGTCCTGATGGCTGAATTTAGAGAAAGGCAGAGACACCAGACTGGCAGGCTGCTTGGGTAACCAGGGGTAACTGCTGTGGCAAACTCTCTACCCTCCACCCTCTTTTATGGACAGCCTTCATTTCACGACTGAAGGGATTCTCATAGCTTGGAACCTGGGTCACAATTGTGCCCCAAACTTCGAGATGGAAGGTGTAGGTGGGCCACCTTCATTCCCCCCTTCATGCGCAGGACTCCATGGCTCCACAGCTCTGGCCTCAATTCTGGGTGGCCAGGCCAGACAGCTGGATCTCAGGGACCAAATGCAAATAAAGCAGAGGTTGGTGCGTGGGGAAATGATCCTATCCATCTGTGTTTGGCAGCAAAATCTATTGATTATGGGGGTCAGGTAGGGGCCCCTCAATGTCCCATTTTGAGATATATCAACAGCACTTGGTAGGACCCCTGGAAGGCCTTGTGGATGCTGGGGAGTGGGTACAGTGCTTCAGGGGCAACCAAGACACCCCACCCACATTTAGACAGCCAGCAGGATTGAAAGGAGGCAGGATGGGGGACCTGGGCACCTCCAGAGCCCTCTGGCTCCAAGCCGCCTCAGACCACCCCACCTTCCTGCCCTTCTCAGCCCATCCACCTCCCCGTACGGACCCTAGAAACCTACGAGCTTGCCTAGGAGGTGGTTTTAACTTGCATTCTCCAGAGGCTACAGAAGGGGTGGCCGTTATTTATATGAGGGGAAGAGGTGGCATGCTTTAAGGAACTCCCGGCTCAATTTGGAAAAATCCCAGCCAGGAACCCCTCCCAGCCCCTCCTCTTTTTCCCAGTGCCCGTGGTCAGCCCAGCGCCCCTGGTCGCGACTGGGATCGGTTCCAGCCTCCATTCCATCACGGTCTCTGACCTCAAGGGCCAGGGTTCCGAGGCGAAGGATGGGGAGAGGCTGGGCTACAAAAGAGCCGCGGCACCCCCTCCCCCAGACCCTTGGCTGCGCAGCCGCAGTGGAAGCCGTGCCGGCAGCTGGGCTCCTGGAACAAGCGCGTCCCTGCGCGCGCAGTCTCGCCTGGGCGCCTCGTGCCCCTCACGGTGCGGGTCCGTCCCCGTGCCCGGGACGCCCTGCTCCCTACTCCCGCTCCTCATTTCGCGCACCCTACCTTAACTCTCCAGACTCCCCCGCCCAGCGCACCCCCGCTTTGGACACCCACGTCCCGTCCACCTTCTGTGCACTGGTGTCAGGAAACCCCCACAGTGAGGGTGTTCCGTGTCTAAGACACCCCACGTTCAGATCCCCCGCGCCTTGGGGACCCCTATATGCTGTTCACCTAGCACCTCTGACACCCCGATCTCAGACACCACTCTGCTCACCTGTGCTTTTTGGCTCTCACTCTGCCTCCAAGTGTTTGCCCGCTGCCTAGTCCCCTGCACTGACCCCCTACACTGACCATCCCAGGTGCTGCGCTCCTTCACCCTCCCCTGTCCCCACTGCTCTGAATCCTTTGCCTCAGGCAGAGCTCCCTGGTTCCAAGTGTCCTACCTCAGGCTCCTTAGGTTCTGCAAAGGGGTGGTGTGAGGGTGACCTGGGGTGGGAAGTAGGGTAGGAGAAACACATTTCTGGACTCGGAAACCAGTACAACGCCCAGGCCTCCACCATCCCCAGTCTGTTTATTTCTCAGAGCGGGCGCGCGCACACACACACACACACACACACACACACACACACACACACACACGATGCATCACCCAGTCATTTCATCATCCAGTTTTTGTATTCACCCCTTACATTTCTTCCTCACAGAGTGCCCCTTACATGCCCCTAGTATGGTGCAAGGCTGGGTGTTGAGGATGACGTTGGGCCCCACGAACAAGACTGGGAGCCCTCTCAAGGGCACCCTCGTTCTAGTGGGTGAGGTAGACATGGAAGGCATGATGGAATTCATTCTGGAAAGTGAGCAGTGTGCTAGGGAATGGATGGCGGACCCATTCGAATCTTGAGGGGTGGACCAGTGGGGTTCTGTGTGTCCCTGGCCCTCTTGGAGGCTCCCTGTACCCCCACCTTAGGCAATATCTGAGCCCCATCCTGTTCTACACCCTAATCCGAATAAGATAAGGAGGTCTCAGCATTGGGCTGGGAGGACAGAGGGCAAGGATTCGTTCCAACTACTGTCTTTGGGCGGGGGGGGGGGGGCTGTCAGTCAACAAACATTTATTGAGCACCTACTCTACTGCGCACCAGGCACTGTTCTGGATGTGGGAATACAGTGATGAATGAGACGGAAGATTCCCTACTGGTGGGGCTTACGTTCTAATCAGGAAGGCAGACAAGAAATGAGACAAATGAAAGGTATAGAATGTCAGATGATGTTAAGTGCCATGGGAGAAAATTTTAAGGAGGGAAGACAGAGGAGGGTGTGGTGATGACTGCAATTTAGATAGGGGAGATCAGGGAAGGCCTCTCTGAGAAGGTAGTACTTGGATAAAGATCTGAAAAGATGAGGGAGGAGTCATGGGGGTACCTGGGGGAAGGGCATTCCAGGCAGAGGGAACATCCCAAGCAAAGGCCTGAGGCAGAAATGCACTGGGTATTCAAAGGTGCCATGAGAGAGCCTGTGTGGCTGGAGAAGGTGAGGGTAGGGAGGTGATGGGGCAGATTGTACTGGCCTGGTGTGCTTTGGGGAGGACTTGGGCTTTTCTTCTGAGTGAGGTGGGAGCCATGGAGAATTCTTGAGCAGAGTCCTAATTCTTGAGTTAGGAGTGAACACCTAACTCAGGTGTTCACAGGCACCCTCTGTCACTACGGGGGAAGAGTGTGGAGGTCAAATGCAGAAGCTGGAAGACCAGGGCAGAGGTGACTGTACTGATCCAGGTGACCCATGCTGCGAGTAGTGACAGTGCAGGTGAGCAGTGGGTGGATTCTGGGTGTATTTTGAAGGTGGAGCAGATAGATTGGAAGTGGGATGTGAGGGAAAGAGGCAAGTCAAAGCTTGTGGTCTGGGCACTTGGAAGGATGGAGACCATGGAGGGGGTGTGTGTGCTTTGGGAGGTTAGATCTAGGAGTTACATTTGGTTTGATAGATGTTCAAGTAGAGATGTCTAGTGATGACTGGGAGAGGCCCAGGTAGCTGAGAAATGGCTCAAGTTAATACTGACAGTCTCATTTACTCTTTTTGATCACCCCATGTGGTGGGTGCTTTCTTCCCAGGTTACAGAAGGAGAAACTGAGGCTTCGTAACTCTCCCAAGTAGTGAAAATTCAGTTAGGTTCTGAGCCAAGCCTGTCTGACCCATGAACTTGGTCATTTGGAGCCACTCCCTGGTTGTGCAGGGGATAAGAAGAGGGGTTATGGGGTTGTGGGTTGTCCAGCTCCTAGCTTGCCTCCTACTCATTGATTCATCAATGGATACCAGGCTTTAACCAGGGCTTGCATTAGAGTGAGGCACTTTACGGGCTACAAAATTTAAGAGGATGCCAAAAAAAATTCAGTGATTAAGAGAAATAGTATTGCAATGCAATATTTAAAAAAAATCCAAAATCATGCCAAAAATCCATGGTGACCAAAATAACCAACTTTTAAAATAAGCACAGGATCAGTAAGAGCGCTGTGGGGAACCATGTTGGGAAGGAAAAGCCAGGAATACTGGTGCTGTCTTTTTGTTGAAGATTTCGACATTTTGTTTATCATGGATTTTTAAAAAAATTATCTTTATTGTTGAAAGTATTACAGATGTCCCCCGTTTTTTCCCCATTGATCCCCTCCACCCTGCATCTGCTTCCCACCCCAGGCCTTCACCACACTATTGTCTGTGTCCACATCATGGATTTTTTGCATGAATTTTGATTTTTAAAAATATTACATTAAAACATGATTTATCTTAATGGCTCCCTCTGACCCTGACCCTGGTTCCAGGCTGTGTTCTGGGAGCCAAGGGTATGACGGTGAATGAGAGACACAAAATCACTGTCTTCCTGGAGCTCACACTTTATTTGGGAAGCATATGACTTATTAGTAATAAGAACATCTCAGAATGCGATCAATGTTTTGAAGGAAAAAACCATGAAGAATCAGGAGGTGGGATGTGGATGAGTATGATTTAGGCTAAGGTGACTGGGGCGGGGGGCATCTCTCCAAGGAGGAGGCATTTGAGCTGTGACCTAAAAGCTGAAGGGACCATTATGTGTGTGTGATACAAGAAGAGGGAACAGCAAGGACAAAGTCCTGAGGTCAGAACAGGCAAGACTATTTGAAGAGTATGAGGTCCAGCCAGGCACAGCCTCGGGTGTCATGGGGAGAGTCTGCATTAGATTCTCAGTGATGAGGGAATCCAAGGGAGGGTTTTGATCAGGGGTGGGGGTGGGGCATGGGGGGGTGACATGATCTTATTTGCATGTTTAAAAGATTATAGGAGAGGTCCCTCAATAAGTGGTACATAGAATTACCATAGGACATAGCAATTCCACTCTTAGTTATATGCCCAAAAGAAAGGAAAACAGGAACTCAAAGAGATACTTGCACACTAATGTTCACA
The DNA here is from genome assembly GCF_964146895.1 of Miniopterus schreibersii. Classification (NCBI taxonomy): domain Eukaryota; kingdom Metazoa; phylum Chordata; class Mammalia; order Chiroptera; family Miniopteridae; genus Miniopterus; species Miniopterus schreibersii. The sequence goes on along the minus strand of NC_138105.1, from coordinate 70,859,924 downwards.
GCAGCATTATTTACAAAAGCTAGAAAATGGAAACAACCCAATGTCTATCAATGGATGAACAGATAAACAAAATGTTCTATATCCATACAAGGGAATATTATCCAACCATAAAAGGGAAGAAAGTTCTGACATACACTACAACATGGATGAGCCGTGAAAACATTATGCTTAGTGAAAGAAGTCAGACACAAAAGGCTAGCTATTGTATGATCCCATTTATATGAAATGTCTGGAATAGATAAATCCACAGAGAAGGAAAGCAGATTGGTGGTTGCCAGGGGAGGGATGGGGAGTGACTGCCACTGGGTTTGGAGTTTCCTTTTGAGATGATGAAACTGTCTTGGAAGTAGATAGAGATGGTGGTTGCACAACACTGTGAGTGTACTAAATGTCACTGAATTGTTCACTTTAAAATGGTTAGTGGTTAATTTTATGTTATGTGAATTTTGCCTCAATTGAAACCAAATTGTAGGATTTGAGAGGGATACAGGAGACTGGCGAGGTGGTGGCCATGGCCAACCCAGGTGAGAGGTGACAGAGGTCTGGAACAGGATGCTGGGAGAAGTGTTCAGATTTAAGGCATATACTAGATGAGCCAACAGGACCGACCCCTTAAGCTTTGCACCCCCTCACCAAGACTGCTCAAACATCACCTCTTTATTAAAAACTACAAACACCCCACCCAGCTCACTCCTTGGTTCCCCTCTGCCCTTTATTCCCTCCTGTAGCATTTTTCCACCTTACCTATTTTTGTTTCATTTATTTGTTTGTCTCTCCCACTGGAATATCAACTCCCCCAGGCCAGGATTTTTGTTTCTTGTTCACTGCTGTATGCTCAGCACCTAGAACCGCCCCTGGCACATAGTAGGTGCTCAGGAAAAGGTAGGCGAGTGGAAGAAAGCGAAAATCCTGGAAGCAGCCCGGCGCCAGCCCGTGCCGCAGGCGGAACGGTGGTCTGTTCCCAGTTGGGCACCGAGAGGGGAGCCCGTTAGGCTGCGCTTCTCGCCCTGGACGCTAGGGGCCGCTGCCCCGCTGCTCTGCGGCCCCCAGGTGAGGCCTGGTCCCTTCCCCCCAGGTGCGCGGAGGCGCGGCGGCCGCGGGACCCGGCGTCGGGGTGAAGAGCGCAGAGATCCCGGAGAAGCTGCAGGGGGAGGGGGAGGAGAGGGGTGAAAGGAGAGAGCCGAGCGTGTACGAAGTGGGAGCTGCTAAGATGGAGGAGAAAGAAAGCCCTGGAGATATCAGAGGTCTGAGAAGGCGAGAAGCAGCCAGCTTGAGTGAGTGGGGGCGAGGAGGGGTGAGGAGGGGAGAGCTGAAGAGTTTGGCAGAGAATTCAGAAGAAAACACCCAGGGCAGAGTAGGGGGAGGTAAGACCGGTGAGCAGGTAAGGAGTCTGGGAGAGTCCCTGAGGGGAAGGGGGCTTGACTGGGAGACATTTGGACAGAGCATGGGGGTAGCTGGGATGGTTGGGGGGTGGGCCTGTCCTGTGGGGAGTTAAAGGACCCTGGGGAAGGGGCCCTTCACTTTGCCAGCCTTGGCTGGTATGGACTTTGGCAGTAAGGGCCGCGTGGGGGCCACACTGGAGCTTCTCAAGCCCTGCTCCCTTGGGCCAGCTTCTGAGGAGTGTGGTCTTTCTGCCAAGCTCATCCTAGGAGCCCAACTTGCTTCTGCAGAAGGTATTGCCAGGTAAGTGGTTCATTCATCCTGGCATGGGGGCTCTCCCTCCCTCTCTCCTTCATTTCTTGTACCCCATGGCCAGTATTCACTGTGCATTGAGCTGGGTGATGGGCAAACAGACACAGTCAAGGACTCATCCACACAATGTGAGGGGTGGCATACAGGTAGGGGCTGTGGGGGAATATAACTGGGAGGCCTTCCTTGGCCAGGGGGCTCAGAGAAACCTGCCCTGAGGAAGTGACCTGTTAGCAGAGTGCAGGACCCTGCCCCTGAAGATAGAAGGCCCTGGTGGTCTGGGCAGAGAGAAAGTTCTGAGGATGTCAACAAGAAAAATGACAGCAGGGTCCAGACTGTAGGGCAATAGGGAGTGGCAGGGCCTGAGGCAATCTGAAAATGCCAGTCAGGTCTAAAGGTGCTGCAGGCTCCGTGAGATAGAGTAGAATTGGGAAGGGTGTTGAGAAGGGAGGTTAGTGTCCTTTGGAGGTCAAGGCCATGGCCACACGAAAGTAGAAAGTGATTCCTGACCTTGCATGGGCCCAGGACAGGGGCTGCAAAGCCAAATGGCAATCAGAAGATAAAAACACAAGTGTGAGGCTGTGAGAAGGGAGGGTGGCAGCTGTGGGGAGCTGGAGACACAACCTCCTTATAATCTGGCAGCCACTTGCTACTACTCAACTCCAGCTGAGAGCTACCACGTGGCAAATCAGGCTCGCAGTTGCCAGAATGGTTCTTCAAGAGAAGTCAGAGGTCAGGATTTTTGTGCAAAAGTCCCTGAGCTTTACTGTCACATATTGATCTACTAATGTTCCGTTGCTCCGATCTAGCAGTTCCATACGTTTATTCACCAAAACACACATACACGATGTTCATAGCAGCTTGGTTCATCGCCAGATGCTGGACATCACCCAGTGGCCATCACCCGGCAAAAGGAAAATAAATTGGGGTACATTCATACTGTGAAATATGATGCAGCAATGAAACGGAACAAACAACAGAGACAGTGTAGACGACTCTCAAGTCAATGTTGGGCAAAAGTGCAAGACACAAAGCAGAACTCACAGCATGGTCCTATGTCGTGCTTCTGTGACATTCAAGTATGGGCAGAAGTAATCTATGGAGTGAATCCGCGAAGTCTAAGGTTTCCTAGCAGTGGCACCTTTGACTTTGGGGCTGGATGACTTTGTTGTGGGAGGGAGTGTCCCGTGCATTGGAGGATGTTGAGCAGCATGCCTGGGCTCTCCTTACTAGATGCCAGTAGCATCTCCACAGTTGAGACAAATGTCCCTTGTGAGGGTGGAGGATCACTTTCAGGTGAGGACCACTGAGAAAGAGATACTTGGGGGCATGACTCTCCGTGTAAAGTAGCCTTAGGAGCTTCTCAGGAACTGGAATGTTCTATATCTTCAGCTAGGTAGTAGTGACAAGGTGGAACATATTTTGTAAATTTACAGAGCTGTATTCCTAAGAGGAATACACGATGAAAGAGTTAACCCTACAACATGGATGACCCTCGAAAAAATCACGCTGAGTGAAAGAAGCCAGACATAAAAGGCCACAGGTTGTATGACTCCATTTATATGAAATGCCTGGAGCAGACAACTCCATAGAGACAGAAAGCAGATCAGTGGTTGCCAGGGGTGGTGGGAAGGGAGGGGGGATGGGGAGCGACTGCTAATGGGGACAGGGTTTCCTTTGGGGTGCTGAGAATGTTCTGGAATTAGGTACTAGTGATAGTTTCACAACACTTGAACATGCAAAAACATCAAATTGTGTACTTGAAAAGGTTAATCTTATGTTCGGTGAATTTTACCTCTAAAATAAAAAAATAAAAATAAAAAGCAAAGCGAGGATATGAACAAGACATATCCTGGGCCAGCTTGGCCATTTTACAATGGAGGGGGGACAATGGGAAAGTGAGGCGTCACCTTCCAGGGAAGACAGGAGCTATGAGCATTCTTTGCAAGGAAAGGGCTGAAGCAACTTGGAGACAGAAAAAGTATGTCTGGGCTCAGGGGAGTGCTCCCTCTTAACCCAACCTGTCAGCCCTGAAAAGAAATCAGCTAGCAGGTCAGAGGCCAGCTTTGGAACTGTGGAAGGGACTCCCGAGCTCTGACGGGTGGAAGAGAAGTGACAACCGCCCACCACAGAGGGACAATAAAGTAGTGCTTGCCAGGGTGTGGGGTGTTCTCTGCGAGCTTGGGGAAGGTGAGGGGCTCACCCCAGCTCCTTGACAGCCCACAGAGGAGCAGGCTTCCTGAGGGCTTGGCCTGCATTAGAAACAGAGGACCATCAGGTGGCACTTGTGCCTATGCTCCCCCTCCCCCACCGAGAGACTTCCCCTCAAAGTGGGCCAGGGGGCAGGAGTGGGTGTCCTGGGTCTGGGCTCCACTGGCTTCAAAAATTGAGTGAATGAAGAGAGAAAAAAGAAAGCTAAGCCTCAAGAAAGCTGTGGACCTGTAGTGGGCTGAATGGTGGGTGCCCACAAGATAGGTCTACCCGGAACCTCATAATATGACCTTATTTGGAAAAAGGGTCTTGGCAGATGTAATTACATTAAGGATCTTGCAATGAGATCATCCTGGATTAGTATGGGCATGAAAACCAATGACAAGTGTCCTTAGAAGAGGAAAAGAAGGGGAGAAGATGGAGGGAGAATCATGTGAAGATGGGGGTAGAGATTGGAGTGATGCAGCCACAAGCCAAGAACCACCAGCAGCTGGGGAGGCAGGAAGGATCCTCCCCTAGAGTCTTTGGAGGGAGCACAGCCCTGCTGACACCTTGATACCAACTTCTGGCCTCCGGAACTGTGAGGGAGTCAATTCCTTGTATTAAGCCTGGTCTGTGGTCCTGTTTTCCAGTAGCCCTCGGTGACTAATACAGGCCCTGATATTCAGTCCCACACACATTTGTGGAGCCCCTGCAAGGGCTTGGGATGCACTGGGGAAGCAAACATGTATGGATCATTTTAATATGCTGGGACCATCATTCATGGAAGAGCGCTCCAGGGATGGTGATATGCAGGGTGGAAGGCTGCCTGGAAGGGAACTCTACAGCAGAGGTGATGGCACAGAGCTGGGCCCTGAGCCCTCCACAACGCACGGGGGACAGCAGGTAATGTAAACACACAAAGCAGCCAGGTCAAAAAGACCAACTGCGTCTGCAGTGGCACAGGTGACCTTCAGCTCCAGTGTCAGAGATACAATAAGGAGTGGTGAGGACTGTGGCAAAGGATAATAATAACTTAACATTTATCAGCAATTGCTAAGCCCTTTCCTTATGCAGTGTTAACTCATTTAATCCTCACATCAACTCTAGAGGTAGGTACTACCATTGCCCCCTCTCCAAGTGGGCTCACTAGGCATAGGTGCTGCGTCAGTCAGGCCATAGTGGGAATCAGATGGGACATCCAAACTGGGTAACTGAGCAGTTCAATGAAGGGACACACTTACAGACATAGGGAACCATGAGGAATGATGACACACACACACCTTGGGCTAGTGGAAATGTAGAGCCCTGAGCACCCCTAGGTCTGAGAAGTGAGGGGAGGAAGCAGTTGTCAGAACCTGGAGACTTACAGGCTGTGTGGATGGCTGATGGCCGGGCCTGTGACCTCTGACAGGGACGCAGGGGATGGGGCACAGGAGCCACAGAGTGAGAGGCTGAGCCGCGGAATAAATGCAGTCATCCCTTGATATTCATGGGGGATTGTTTCCAGGACCCTCGAGGATACCAAAATCCTTGGATGCTCAAATCCCATATGTAAAATAGTGTAGTATTTGCAAATAACTGGTGCGCATCCTTCTATATGCTTTAAATCATCTCTAGATTAGTTATAACGCCTAATACAATGTAGATTTTTGTAAATAGTGATACTGTATTGTTTAGGTAATAATGGCAAGAAAAAAGTCTGTACGCATTCAGTACAGACACATGTCTAGCTAGTGGTTGAATTCGTAGATGTGGAACCCACGAATGCTGTGCTTGCCTCCATCCCCACCCCCACCTCTCACAGGGGTCCTCATTCGTGTTGGTGGGGTTCAACAGCCCAGCCTCCCGGGACACCAGAATAAGTGGAGAAGCCTCAGTTGGTCAAGCAGAAGATTCTAGAACAGGAACACGGAGTGATTCTAACCTGGGCAGTTTGGGCCCAGAGTCCACCTGAGAACTGGCAAACCTGTGCCTTCTCCTGGGGGGGGGGGCAGCCCTCACTGAGCCCAGCCCGGCTGGGAGGGCGGCCTCAGCCTGGCAGAGGCCATGCCTTTTGATGGAAGGTCAGGAATTCAGATTTTTAACCATCCTCTGATGCTGAAAAGCTGGCCAATCGTTTAAGAAAAACCCTGCCTGGGCCAAACAAATCACATCCATGGGCTAGGCTGGGCTCTGGGCGTGGAGACCCCAGGCTCAGAAGGTGGACGTGCAGGGGGCAGGCCATCCAGGTGTGGGAACCAGGATGTTTGAGAGGCAGCAGCGAAAAGCATCTTGGTGAGAGGGGGGCCACTCACCAGCAGGTCAGTGGGTGTGACGGAGGGGCCTGCGGCCAGGGCAAGTGCGGGGTCCAGAAGGGGTGAAACTAACGGGACAGGGGTTTTGGGTCTAGACTGGGAAGGGCCACTGGAACCACGCTAGCAGGTTTCCGCCTGGAAGGAGAGAAGCCAAGGATGGCTTTGGAACAGCCGAACGACTCAGTCGTGCTTGTGCCTCCCCCCACCCCGAAGCTGGCTGTGGATCAGGCTTTCCTTGGGCGTGCGAAGGGTCACCACCGAGTGAAAAGCGGAAGCAGCCTGTCGTTCGGTGTGTCACAGCCTGGAGTGGAGGGCGGCGCCGGGCGCAGTGGTGAGCCCGTGCTTGTGAATATTTGAGCAGCTGCTGTGTGTTCCTCGCCAGGGACAGGACATGGTCCTGCCTTCAAGGAAAGAGACGATGGATGAGGGAGAAAATAAAGGGAGAGGAACCCCCAGGTGGTGGTTTTTAAAAATGTGAACCTTAAAACAAGGTGAACGGGTTCAAATCAGAGAGCCCAACGGCCCAGGAGACAGAGCAGGTGGGCAGTGGGACAGAGGGTCCTAGGTGGGTCCCAGGCTGCCCCTCCTCCCCTGGAACCCAGCATCCTGGCCAGGGCTCCTCCTCCCCAGACTCACCCCCATCACACCATCAAGAACAAGCCCACGGCTGACATGGATTCCTGCCTCAGCCTGAGCAGGGAAGAGGGAAGGAAAAGCACCCATCTGTTCTCCCTCCGAGGGATCATCGTGATTCTTCCCCCAGTGAAACCCCACCTTCTCCTCACATTTCCTCGCGGTGACAGGATAGAAACTGCTGCAAATGGGTTTTCTCGGCTGGTCACAATGTTGTTTTAATAATGGTTCATTTTCTGCCCAGGGGGAAATATTCTGTCAAGAAATCGGGGACGGGGGCTTGTTCTGTGCGTGTGCATGTGTGTGTGTGTGTGTGAGTGTGAGTGTGTGCATGCATGCTGTTCCCCTTCACCTCAGAGAAGATTCTGAACCATCCCGCTGGGACACCAAGAGGCCTGTCTGGTTGGGTGATGCTGTTCTGGGGTTGAGCACACCCCCTCACCTAGACAAAGGAATTCATTCAGATACCTCCTGGGCACGTTTACTGAGTACCTACTATGTGCCATCCCTGAGCTAGGTGCAAGGGGACACAGTGGCTTCCCAGGCCCACATTCCAAAATAACTGTGCAAAACTATATAATTACAATGGTGGCAGCTGTTCAGAAGAGAGTGTGGGGCGTAACAGGAACAGATAACAGGGATCTTGGTATAATGGAGTCCCCCTCCCTGGAAGAGACCCTCAAGCCGAAACTTAAGTGACAGGTGGACAGAGTTGCAGGAGAGAAGGCCATCTGGAGGGAGGCAACTTCCTAGGCAAACATATGGAGACTTGAAAGGATTTGTTGCAGGCTCAGACCTGGAAGAAAAGTCATGTGTTCAGTGTAGACAAGAAATGGCATACATCTTGTACGTGGGTCAGGGACCAGACATGGGAGGTGGGAGGGCAGCTTTCACCTTGTTTCTGGGCAGAAAGTGTTCCTTCTCTATTGGGATGTGGCCATGACTGTCCCATGCATATTTAGCCCTTTAGTCTGAAGGCCAGTGACAGTCCTTGTTTTCCTGATTCAGAAACAGCAGCTCTGAGAGGTCGTGTGGCTTGTCAAGGTCACCCCAATCCCTCCCCAGCCCCAACCTTGTTCCTGTCCTCCCTATAGGAGGCTGAATGGTGCCACCCACCCCCCCAAAAAGATATGTGTACATCCTAACCACCAGCACCTGTGAATGTCACCTTATTTGAAAAAAGGGTCATTGTAGGTGTTAGTAAATTTAAAATCTTTTTTTAAAATATATTTTTATTGATTTTAGAGAGAGAGGAAGGGAGAGGGAGAGAGAGAGAGACATCAATGTGAGATTGGCTGCCTCCCACATGCAGCCTGACCAAGGATTGAACCCATAACCAGGACAGGGAATCAAACTGGCAATCCCTCGCTGCACAGGAAGATGCTCAATCAACTGAGCCACACTGGCCAGGGCAGTATATTAAAAACCTTGAGATGAAATCATCTTGGAGTAGAATGAGCTCTAAGTCCACTGGTGAGTGTCCTTAGGCGCACAGACATGGGGGAAAAGGCCATGTGAAGACAGAGGCAGAGATTGGAGTGATGTAGTCATAAGCCAAGAACCACCAAAAGCTGGAAGAGGCAAAAAGGATCCTAACCGAATGTCTGGACAGCCACCTTGATTTCGGCCTAGTGATACTGATTTTGGACTTCTGGCTTCCAGAACTGTGAGAAAATACATTTCTGTGTGGATTTTGTTCTGGTTTGCTTTGATTTTGTTTTCTGTTCTTTTTAAGCCACTCAGTTTGTGGCTGTTAGAGCAGCAGCAGGAAACAAATACATTTCCTTTCCCAGCAAATCACCTGAGTTGTCACTCCTCGCTTGTCCCTGACCAGCCAGGGTGAGGGCTCCATCCTGCCAAATCCAATGGTCCTTTCTCAGCCTCCAGGACCCTACACTCCCCAGCTGCACTTTCTCAGGCTCTTCTGCTGATTCCTCTTTATCTCCCGACCTTGATGCTGGAGAGAGAGCGATGGGCATGCTCTCTTCTCCTTTGTCTACACTGCCCTCCCTGGTGATCTCAACCAGTCTTGAGGATTTAAATGCCACTTATAATTACCAAAGACATCTCCAGCACGAGCCTTTCCTCTGACCTTCAGTTGCCCTCCAGGTGTCTCCACTTGGAAACCTGGTGGCCATGCCCAATTATCATGCCTGAAACAACTCTTGATCCCACCACACGCCCCAGATCTACACCTCCCCATCTTCCCCATCTCAGTCAATGGCACCACCACTGTTGTCCACTGGTGCAGTGGGTGGGCAAATGCTCGCTCCCCTATGGCAAATTCACGTTCACTTGGAATCTCAGATGCAACCTTATTAGGAAATAGGGTCTTTGCAGATGTCATTAGCTAAGGATCTTGAGATGCTGACATACTGGCTCTAGGGTGGGCCCTAAATCCAATGACGTGTGTCCTTCTAAGAGGAGGAGGCCACACAAAACAGAAGATGGAGGCAGAGACTGGAGCAATGCAGCTACAAGCCAAGGAACACCAAAAATTGCCTCAAGGAAGGATTCTCCCCTAGAGCCTTCAGAGGGAGCATGGCCCTTCTGACACCTTGATTTTGGACTTCTGGCCTCCGGATTCTGAGACAATACACTCGTGATGTTTTAAGCCACCCTGTTTGTGGTAATTTATTACAGCAGCCCTAAGAAACCAACACAGTTGGATTCTGCAGAAGACACCCTGATTTGAGTGCAAATGGTTTACCTGGGAGGCAATTACAGGAAGCACTGGCAGGGAAGAGGAGAGGTGAGACAGGGAAGGGAGGGCACCCAGTAGAGTGTGTTCATCTTGAGCAGGTTATCCTAAGGTTTAATCCCCATGGAGACCTCTGGGACATGAACCTCAGAGTTATCTCATGCAAGGGGTAAGAGAGCGGGGGTATTTATCCACCAACTCCCAAACTTCATTGGTTGAGGTCTTCTAGCAGGGGAATAGATTCTCTAGAGCACCTGGCTGCCTCTGCACAGGCCTGAGCTGCCTCTGTAACCGGAGAGACCTACCAGGCAAAGAGTGGCAGGTTCTGGCATTATGAAGCCATTGGATTGATGTGCATGGTGAGGTGACAGCCTCTAAATGGCCCCACATGGTCCCCACCCTGTGTGATTCCTTCCCCTTGGGTGTGGGTGGGACTCCACAACTTTCTTCTAGCCAACAAAATATGGCAAAGGTTACAGAAGACTGGCTTCCATCTTGATTGCCTTCTTGCTCTGTCTCTTGCTCAGTCTGAGGGAAGCCAGCTGTCATGTTGTGCGCTGTCCTGGGGAGAGTCTCACATGGCAAAGAGTGAAGAAAGCCTCTGACCAGCAGCCCCCAACTGAATCCTGCCAACAACTGGTGAGCCTGGAAGCAGGTCCTCCCCAGTCGAGCCTTCAGATGACCACAGCCCCAGCCACCATCTTGGTTGCAGCCTGTGAAAGAGCCTGAGCCAGAGGCACCCAGCTAAGGTCACACCTGGATTCCTGACCCACAGAAACTGTGAAATAGTAAATATATTGTTTTAAGCTAATGGGTTTTGGGGTAATTTGCTACATGGCAATAGATAACTGGGAATGCTGAGTGCCACGAGACACGGCAGGGAAGGCACACAGACAGTGATTGGTAAACCATCTACTCAGTCACTCTAGACCCCCTCTTTCTCTCACCCCTCACATTCAGTGCATTAGTAAACCTGTCAACTCCAAATCTATCCTGAATCCATATACCTTTCCCCACCTGCACTGCCACAGCCCAGATCAAGCTAGCCTTGTCTCTCACTTTTATTAAAGTAAGAGTCTACTCCTCCCTGCCAATCTCTACCCAGATGGTTCTCCACAGCCATAGAAGGCTTCAAATCCTAAGACAGATCCTGGCACACAGTAAGTGCTCAATAATGATAGACTGAATTCAGGTGTTAAGTCAGGCTAGATGGGGGTCTCTCTCACAACCTTTAGGTCAGCCCCTTTCCCTTCCAGCACCTGCATAAGAAAAGGAATGATATAAAGGAAGGGTGGTTGGGCCTCTGGGAGCAACTCCCTGGCCTCATGCCTTCCTCCACACTCAGTCAATGCTGCCCACCATGCATGGAACCAACACTCATTAAGCACTTACTGTATGCTCCTGACTTCTGAGTACCTGACAGACATTATCTCATTTAACCTTCAAAATGAGCCACAGCAATCCTGAGAAAGAAGAACAAAACAGGAGGCATCATATTCTCTGACTTCAAACTATATTACAAAACTATGGTAACCAAAACAGTATGGTACTGGCATAAAAAACAGACATATAGCCCAGATGGTGTGGCTCAGTGGTTGAGCGCTGGCTCATGAACCAGGAGGTCACAGTTCGATTCCCTGTCTGGGCACATGCCCAGGTTTTAGGCTCCATCCCCAGTAGGGGGCATGCAGGAGGCAGTCGATCAATGATTCTCTCTCATCGTTGATGTTTCAACTCTCTCCCTCTCCCTTCCTCTCTCTGAAATAAATAAAAATATATTTAAAAATCAACAGCCGCCCTGGCCGGTTTGGCTCAGTGGTTAGAGCATTGGCCTGCAGACTGAAGGGTCCTGGATTTTATTCCAGCCAAAGGCACGTACCTCGGTTGCAGGCTCGATCCCTAGCCTCCTTTGGGGCTGGTGCAGGAGGCAGCTGATTGATGTGTCTCTCTCACATCGATGTTTCTCTCTCTTCCACTCTCTCTGTAAAGCAATGGAAAAAATATCCTCGGGTGAGGATTAAAAAAAAAATTAAAACAACCAAAAAAACACAGACACATAGACCAATGGAGCAGAATTGAGAGCCTAGTAGTAAACCAATGCATATCTGGTCAACTAATATTTGACAAGGGAGCCAAGAAGATTCAATGGAAAAAGACAGTCTCTTCAGTAAAGGGTGTTGGGCCCTGGCCCGGTGGCTCAGTTGGTTGAAGTGTCACCCCACTCACCAGAGGGTTGCGGATTCGATTGCCAGTCAGGGCACTTACCTAGGTTGCGGGTTTGATCCCTGCTTGGGGTACGTGCGGAGGGCGGTCTATAGATGTTTCTCTCTCTCTCTCTCCACCTTCCTCTCTCTAAAATCAATAAAAACATCCTTGGGTGAGGATTAAAAGGGGGGGAAATTTTACTACAAAATATAAATAAGTAAATAGTGCTGGGAAAATTGGATATTCACATGCAAAAGAATGAAACTAGACCGATGTCTTATAGCACTCCACAAAAATGAACTTGAAATGGATTAAAGACTTAATCCTGGAAATGGTCCTACCAGGTAGTACCACCATTGTTCCCATTTTAGTCGGGGAAACTGAGGCACGGGGCAGTAAAACTGCTTGCTTGAGGATGACTCAGCCAGTCCCAAGTGGGGCTTGACTTTTCAACCCAGGCAGTTTCAGCCCTGGGGCCTTCATTGAGATTCAGCTCACGTGTTCCACGTGTGAATTCTCTTGCTTTGGACCAGGTGGGCATTTCAGAGAGCTAAGTGGGTTTACACCCCTTGGCTTGTCCAGAAGCTAGTTCTGTCTGGCACGCATGAGAGGGCTATTCTCTGCCCTCAGGGAGGCTCCAGCCTAGCTGGTGTGGTTGTACTCGGCATATATGACCCCCTTTTGGCATCATTAAAGTCTTATGACAGTTTTTTATAATTATTCTCATAATTGATAGATTGGGAGACTGAGGCTCTGAGAGGTTGACTGAGCTATCCAGGAGGAACCAGGAAGAGATCGTTACAGGGTGTGAATCCTAACAGCCTGACCTCATTGCCTAACCCCAAGGGGAACAATAGGGAGTAAATGCCAGCAAGCTGGGAGGGCTGCCTGGAGGCTGTTTTGTCACCAGGACCCTGAGGGACTGGAGAAGAGTAGAGAAGGGTGGGTGCTGCAAGAAGACCCTCACTGCCCATGGCACATGAATACGTTTCTGGGGACAGTTCTTCGAGGGCAGATTTCCAAGCACGGTCCTGCCTCTCCAGCCTAGGCTTCCCTCAGGCCAGCTCTGCCTAAAAGGAAGGCAGCAGCAGGAGCTTCATTAACGCCTTGGAGACCCCAGCAGCCCTGGGGGGATGAAAAGAGTCAGAGAAGGGAGCCATCCTAATTTTGGCACACCTGGCAGGGGGCACAAGGCCACTGAAAGGAAAGCAGCAGGGGCTGGCGGGGCAGGCCCCGTCATTGTTCCAGCGGGATCCTCGGATGTCTCGACTTCAAATGCAAAACCAGAGTAAAGGGGGGTGGGGGCCCAGTGGCCTCTGCTCCTCCTTTCATAGACCAAAGGACCCTGGCGGCTTAGCTCTTTTTCCTAATTTAAAGATATTTCAGGCGTTTGGGAGCTCCCCTATGGTGAAGCAGAAAGGTTGGGAGTTGGGGGGGGGGGGTTCTTGAAACTTTCATCATGGTTGCTGAGGGAGACTGAGGGAGTAGGCAAGGAGGAGGGGGGACCAAGGCTGGTTTGGGGCCAGGGGTGGGACACTTGTGGGGTAAGGAGACCCATATTGTATTCTCAGCTCTCCGCTGCCTCAGTTTCCCCTCACTGGGACCTCGGTATTCCTCTCCAGTAGGTAGGGCAGGATGCAGAAGTACCCAAACGTTGTCCCTGCTAAGGAAAGGGGGTTCCTCTGGGTCAACCCTGGAGGCCTGGAGTGAGGGTCTTGCTCCCTGCCAGGCCCTGGAGAGGGCAGCTGGTCAACTGGGTACATGTGTGGGGCAGGGGGAGCTGTGGGAGGCGTGGGAAGCAAAAGGAGGGGGCTACCCCTCTTCCCAAAAGACTGATGGCGTAGGTTTGGTGCCAGCTTGGGAAAGAAGGTCCAGAGCTAGGCCACTGGGGTGCAGTCCTCGGCTCATCTCCACCTGGGAGGGTGCACAAGAACTGCCAGCCAGCCAGGCAGCCCCCTGGAAGGGGGAGAGGGAGGGCACGGACAGCTGGGAGGTGGGTAGGTTTCCCTTCCCTCAAGTCCACGCTGCCCTCACTGCCTTTTTCTCCCCCCTTCTCCTCCACTCCTGCCCTTTCCCACCCTACCCCAGACTGCCTCCCTTCCCGGCCCCCTGCCCTCCCTCCTCCTCACCTCTCCTTGGCTCCCCTTCCCCTGCACCCGGGGCTGCGCTCCCGCCTCCCTCGGTGCCGCCACCTCCCGGCTCCCAGCCATCCATCCCCTCTCCCCTCCTCCCGCAGACTAGATCCCGCCTCCCCACCATCCTCCCAGCCCCCTCCGCCCTCCCTCCCGGCCTCTCTTCCCACCTTCCCCAGCTGGAGAGAGGGGCCCCTCCCCTGCACCCGTCCCCGGCCGCGGCTCGGCTCCCGCCCTCGCCCCGGCTGCCATCTTGCAGGATGCGGGAGAGGGAACTGCGCGCGGGCCACGGAAACAATGCATTTTTTATGAAGCGCCCCCGCCCCCGCCTGGAAATCGTACATTAACGCCGCATTGATTTCTCTGGCGACGGAGGGGCCTCTCGCGCCGCACCCCAGGAGCTGTAGGGTGGGCGAGAGTAGGGGGGGAAGGAGGGCACCGGGGGGGGGGCAGTCCTGGCTCCAGAACTGGCGCCCTCCCCGCCAACACCCCCAGATGCCCGGGTTCCGCAGGGGCAGCCCCGCAGGTGGGCCTGGCATCCAGGCCTCGGGAGCTGGTTCCCAGAATTAGGGGATTCGGGCGTGTGGCTTTCTAGTAACTCCTGGACCGAGGCGTCCCGCAGAGTTCCCGTCAGCCTTGACAGTGGCCGGGAGGGGCACAGGCGACCCGGGCTGCCCGCGAGGCCCGCTCCCTGCGGCCCAGCTCCTGGCACCCGGGTGCGTCCTGTCGCGCTCCCCCCGCCCCCAGCCCCACCCCGCCCCCGCCCCACCCGCCTTGTCTCCCCCCCCCACTTCCCTTCTTCCCAGATCCCGCCTCCTCCTCCCTACTCTCCCCGCCCCCCTTCCCTACCGACTGCTCCCTCCTCCCACACCCTGCGTGCTAATGGCCCAGTGGCAGGAGGCTCCGCGGCTGTTTCCGGCGAAGTAGGGTTTGCTGCCAGGGGAGATGCTGGAGCGATTCCGAGAGGGGGAGAGAATCACACGCACATAAATCTGGGATAATGAAGGTGGTGCTAATGGGGCTGGCAGCGCAGCTCCCCCGCATCCTCCACCCCGCACGCACATTCAAGGACCAGCTGGGGCTACTGACCTCTCCTGAGGGCCCAGGGCCCCATCATCCCTCCGAAGGGGCCTTGATGGGTAAAGGGGCCCAGGCCGTACCCACCTCTGATACATCTTCTTGCTGGGTCTCAGTTCCGTTTGCAGCTTGCCACTTGCCTGCCTTGTGGCCCATCAGTAATGGTTACACCCAGTTTTCGCGAGATTAATTCAGAGACCGAACTGAGCGTTTGGAGATTTATTATGCCAGCGGCTGCGAGGGGCTCCTGCCCTAAACAGACTCGCAGCCCGCAACAGTCTTCACAGGGAGAATATAAAGGCAAAACCCACATTGTTTGGCTAAGGGGGCAGGTGGGGGGCTAGCCAAGCGGCAGACAGAAGCTAAGAAAAGCATTAATTAACTTTCTTGGTTAACTATTCCCTGGAATTTACTCCCTGGGATTTTTACGGGGGAAACCTTTTACAAAGTTTACAAAGAGCCCGGAGAAGGGGAGGAGGCCATTGCTGACCAAATTTTGTTGCTCTTGCTTATCTTCAAAGTAGCGGCTGTAAACGGCTGAAATGGGAGCGCTATACTGCATAATGACCACCAGGACAGATGAATTTTCCAGGTCTGCAGGCCCCCTCTTCCTATTACTCCCCACCACCCCGGACCCCTACATCTCTAGGTTTCCTGAGGTCATGCCACCCACAACATGACATTGTCTGTATATTAATTGGGTTTTCAGGCCTTTTCTCCATTTTCTAGCTGTGTGACCTTGGGCAAGTCAGTTAACCTCTCTGAGATTCAGTTCCCTCTACTGAAGGTTACCTCTTCAGTTAGAACCTGAATTCACTCACTTCTCGCTTCTTGGCACCCCACCCCCACTCCCCCAGCCTGCCCCTATCATGGCATCATGGCATTTAAGTTGCCCCTCTGTTCAGAATGCTGCAATCCATCCCCGTGACTTTAGATTCAAGCCAGATGCCTCACTCAGACTCTTCTGGATCCCTCTCCTCATTGCTTACTCCACTCCAGCTACACTGAGCCTTTGCACTGGCTGTTCCCACCTCCTGGAACACCCTCCCCCCAGACCTCACATGGGTGGCTCCACCTCCTTCTTTAAGTCCCAGCTCCACGTGGCTCCATGTCACCTCCTACCCAGGACCTTCCTTACCACTTCCAATTGCCCTCCATGCACCACCTTTCCAGCCGAGCCATGTCCCACTGAAATACAATCTCTTAGACTGTGACTGTTGTCCTCAGTGTGTCCCAGAATATCTGGCATCTATTAGATTTCCTAATGTGTGTTAAATAAGTGAATTAAATACATAAGAATGTTGTAACTCTTTAAGGTTATAATGATATAAAGTCCTTGGCATGTCACAGGATTCAATAAACCAGGGCACCTGCCTTCTTCATGAAGATGGAACTAGAAACGAATAATCTGTGACAATTTGCTCTTGTGGCCTCTCCCAGTCCAGAACCTACAGAGATAATGTGGAGTAAGAAATATTCCCCCAAAAGGAAGATATTTGCAAGATGTATATTTGACAAAGGACTCATATCCAGAATATATAAAGGGTGCCTACAAATCAGTAAGAAAAAGACATATAATCAAATATATAAAATGATGGACAACTTGAACTATTAACAAAAAATATCAAAATGGCCAATAAGTGCATGAAAAGATGCTCAACATCATCAGTCATTGGAGAAATGCAAATACAGCCACAATGAGATGTCACAACACATCCACCAGGATAATTAAAATGAAAAAGACCTGTGATATCCAGTGTTAGCAAGGATGTGGGGCAATGGGAACTTTCATATACTGCGGGTGTGAATGTAAAATGGTACAGTCATTTTGGAAAACCTGAAATATCTTGTAAAACTACACATACACCTGCCCTATGACCCAGCAATTCTACTCTTGGGTATTGACCCAGCAGATATGTGAACTTGTATTCCCCAGAAGACACGAGAATGTTCATGGCAGCTTTATTCACAATAATCAATCACTGCAAAGAACTCAAACATCCATCGAGAGTAGAAGAAAGCAAAATAGCCCCACAGTGGAATATTACATAACAAAGAAAAAGGACAGGCTAATAATATTTGCAATGTCAAGTATTCCCAGAGCTTTACCGTGATGTGAAAGACGCCAGACACAGAAGAGGACATGAGATATGGTTTCTTTTATATGAAGTTCAAAGACAGGCAAAACTAATCTATGAAGACAAAGTCAGATGGGGGATACTGTCTTCTAGGCAAGAGCATGAGGGAACTTTCTGGAGGGACGGTATGTTCTCTCTTGATCTGGGTGATCGATACACAGGTATATACACGTGTAAGAATTCATCGAGCTGAAATTTAAGACTGCACTTTATCTTATGCAAGTTATATCTCATTCACAGGAAAAAAAGAAAAGAAAATGTCCCCTAGAGCTGTGTGTGACCCTATTCTGGGAGAATCCTGACATCTCCTTCCTCAGAGGTTTCAGGATGGTCTTTCAGACAGAAGTTGGAAAATTTAAAAAGCTGCCCCAGATTCAGAAGGGAGGTCCCCAGGTGGGAGTGCCCTTGGGGTGACTTGGGCCTCCAGCCTCCCAGACCTTGGGGTGTGGGCAGTCTAGTTTGAGGGCAAAGGAGTGTTTTTAAGGTCTCCTTCCTACCCCAGCACCCCCCACCCCCATCCGAGCTATGGGGAGAGCCAATTTCTATACCAGAAACTGCTAGTGAGTCTGGTTGCTATGGCAACAGGGCTGCGAGGCCCCCAAGAACCTGCTGCTCTCCACATGGGGAGCTTTTCCCCCTTAAAAGGGAAATGGGAGTCGGAGAAGGAGGAACCCCTTTACTCTGATCTTGAAGGAGATGCTTCCCCCACCAGCTTTGCCCGAAACCCTTAGCTTTGGAGAGGAGGGTCAAAGTGGAATCCTCACGGTGGTTAAGGAGGGACGGGAGTGTAGCTGTTCATGGGTTATACCAGCCCTCCTAGGTCCCAGAAAAGACCAAGAAAACAGTCTTTCTCCAGCTCTCACTTTTCCCATTTGTTCGTTCATTTTTTCCCCCACAGGAGGTGTGGGAGATGGGTAGAAAGAGCACTGCATTTGGAGTCAGAAGGAAAGGAAGGTCAAGAGTCTGGCAGCCTCACTGTGTGGACTTGACTCTAACCCTAACCCTTGTCTCCTCTTTTACAAAATCAAGAACAATAATAGTTCCTACTTCAAAGTGTTATTGTGAAGAGTTAGATGGATTAACACACAAAAAGCACTTGAAACAACTTCGGGCACATAGTTGTCTGACAATACATCTATTATTGTTTTTATGTGTCAGGTCCCCTGTCAATCACTCTCATGTGTAATAATGTATGTTCCCCTCACAGCAGCTTTGTGGGATAGTCATTATTATACCCATTTCATATACTAGGTAAACTGAGGCTCAGGTGTCCTCTGAGGTGAGAGTATTCTCCAGTCTCCCAGAAAGCCTGGACTCTTGAACTATCCCAAGCCCTTAGCTTAGCTCAACTGAAAGTGGGCTGGTGGCTTTCCCTGAGAGTACAGAGAGGGGCTGCCCAGGTCTGCCTTCTGCCTCCTTTATTCCTACTCCCTGTGTATGTTAAGAGAGTCACAGCTGCTTCAGGGCTAGTGTCCCCACAAGTCCAATGGCTGCCTTATCCTGCCTCACCCTCTTTTACTTCCCACCGAGAATGCAGGAAATCCCCCCTTGGGGGGAAAAAAATCCAGATATTACGGACAAACCCTCCAGACTCCTGTCTCAGCTCCCTTGCTAGAGGACCACTGTTGTCTGTTTAGGGCGTATCCTTACAGATCTTTTTCTGAACACTTATATACACCTATACCCACCAATAGAAATATAGTATTGATTTGTGTAATATCTTAGTTTGGGTTCCCTCAAAGGCAAAGACCCTGAGACAAGGATCTGGGGGTAAGTTGTCGGTCTGGGAGGTGGTCCCAGGAAACAGTTATGGGGAACAAGGAAGGGAAAAAGGAACCGCAGGTTGTGATTTTCAAAGATGGCCACCCCTCATATTTATCCCATCACACAGGCTTTTCTTACAATATGCTAATGATCCCCCCAGAAGAGGTAGGGTCTGTGCTCCCTGCCCCTTCAGTCCAGGTGGGGCTTGTGACTGCCCCAACCAATCGAGTATAAAGGAGGTGATTCTGAGAGATTTTAAGAGGCTGGGTCATAAAAACTGAGATACCTTCCACTTGGTTCTTTCTCCCTCTGTCCCTCCCTCCCTCCCTTCCTCTTGCTCTCTCTTAATTCTTGCACTTGAAATCCAGCCACTATACTGTAAGGGCCAAGGAGACTGAGACCATAAAAGGAGCCACATGCGGGTTTTCCAGCCAACAGCCTCAGCTAGATCGTCAGGCAGCAGCCAGCAGCAGCCAGCAGTCATGCAACGAGTGACTCCTCTTCAGGTGCCTCCAGCCCCAGCGTTCAAGTTTTCCAGCTGAGGTCGCAGACACTGGGGGGCGAAGACAAGCTGTTCCCCTCGTGCCCTGTCAGATTCCTGATCCACAGAAACATGAGAGATAATGCATGATCATTGTTTTAAGCCACTGTGTTTGGGGTAATTTGTTAAGCAGGACTCCTGTGGGCTCAGTTCTGCTGAGGACCTCGGGGAGACTCTGGGTGTGGATTGTGCATCTCTGACTTGTCCCCACCAGGTTAGAGAGTTGAGGTATATCCACCAGCTCCCAGTCTTTTTATCACTGTATTAGTTTCCAGTGGCTGCTGTAACAATTGATCACAAACCGGGTGTCTTGAAATTTATTCTCTCACAGTTCTGGAGGCCAGAAGTCTGCAATCAAGGTGTCAGTAGGGCCACCCTCCTTCCAAAGGCTCTAGGGGAGGATCCTTCCTTGCCTCTTCCAGCTTCTGGTGGCTCCTGGCACTTCTCGACCTTCTTCCATGTGTATCCAAATTGTGTTGTCCTTTCTCTTATAGGGGTACCAATCATCAGATTCAGGGCCCACCTCAAAATCCAGGATGATCTTGAGTTCCTTAACTAATCATATCTGCAAAGACCCTATTTCCAAATAATATCACATTTACAGGTACCGGGGATTAGGCTACGACATATCTTTTGGGGTGATACAATTCAACCTACTGTAATCACAATAGATTTTGGTGCTTTTTCTACTTCTTCTTTTTTTTTGGTCTCGTTTTCCACGGTATGAAGCATAATTCATTTAATTTGTTCCCTGTGGCTGAACCTTAGATTATGGCCAATATTTCATTGTTGCCAAAGTCCTTATGCAGGAGAACAAATACTTCTCCAGAAGGTGGAATACTTTCCACCAGTGGAAGAGCTGGCTGGATTTGAATTCTAAGTTAAGGACGGTAGGACAAGATAGTCCTATGTGGCCTTCAAGATCCACTTTTCAGCCTGGCCGGGGTGGCTCAGTGGTTGAGTGTCAACCTATGAACCAGGCTGTCAGGGTTTGAGTCCTGGTCAGGGCACACGCCCAGGTTGTGGGCTTGATCCCCAGTAGGGAGCGTGCAGGAGGCAGCCGATCAGTGACAATCTCATCATAAATAAGTGGAACAACGAATCAATGTTTCTCTCTCTCTCTCCCCCTTCCTCTCTCTGAAATCAATAATAAAAAAACGTTTTAAAAAAATCCACTTTTCACCTACCTCCACCTGGCTTGGGGTGCTGGGACAGATGGAGGCTCCCTGGTCCTCTGGCTTCCAGTGAGTTCAGCTGACAGGAAGCACTGGTAGGAGATGGAGGGTAGGAGGGGAGTGAGGTCAGCTTTGAACCTGTCCTGTAAGCTGGTCACTTGTGCCACAGTTCCTAGGGGTGGTAACAGCTGCCAGCCTCACAAGACCCTAGGGAGGCATGGCAAAGCTATTCCCGAAGGCTTCCCTCATCTTTATAACAGACCTCAAGTCACCTACTTGCATTGCAGAGTCTTCTTCCCATGGGAACCCTGACCAAAAAGAGTTCTTCCTCTTGAGCTGTTTCTCTCACCTAAATTTAGGGAGAAGTTTTAAATATTTAGCTTTTTGGCCCTGGCTGGGTAGCTCAGTTGGTTAGAGCACCATCCAGATACACCAAGGTTTTGGGTTCAATCCCCGTCAGGGCACACACAAGAATCAACCAATAAATACATAAATAAGTGGAACAACAAATTGATGTTTCTCTCTTTCTCTCTCTCCCCCTCCCTCCCTTCCTTTCTCTCTGAAATCAATAAATACAATTTAAAATAAATAAATATTTAGCCTTTTGTTTCTTATTATAGGCAGGAAACACACTCAGTGCACACCGGGAGACAAGAGTTCTCCCACGTTTCCAGCCTTGAGGAAATCGCTATTGATCTTTATAGGTGTTTATCCGGTGCATGAAGAAAAGGGGTTCTATGGAAAGTAACCTCACAGGGTGATTAATTCCTAACTGGGCAGGTCATGGTGGGTAGTCACACCCCAGGCATATAACTTTTTAGCAAAAAGTTTATCTTTGCTTTAAGCAAGCCCTGTCCACCCTGCCCATTGTTTCTGTGCATCTAGGTAACACACACCCTTCTTTAAAAAAATCCTCACCCAAAGATATGTTTTTATTGATTTTTAGAGAGAGAGGAAGTGGGGGGGAGAGAAAGAGAAACATTGATGTGATGAAAAACATCGACCCGCTGCCTCCTGTATGTATCCCAACCAGGAATCGAACCCACAACCTAGGTATGTGCCCTGATCAGGAATTGAACCCACCACCTTTTGGTGTAGGGGATGACGCTCTAACCAACTGAGCCATCAGGCCAGGGCTAGGTTAACACACCTTTGAAATAAACTGTAACCACCCTCAGGAAAGCACACAGCCTGGTTAACTGTCCTGCAATCCGATCCCCGCCTCGCCTTTCCCCACCTCCATGGAATCTTCCTTATGTTTCCTCAATTTCAAATGCACACAGGAAGTTGCGAAACTGTTATTCTCTGGCCGATTTCAGATTTTGCTCCCTGGCATGCGTCATCGGTGTGGCTCAAATGACCTCTTAGCAAAATTCTCCAGAGGCTTGGACATTTCGTACATTGGATCCTCATCTTCCTCAGAGCAGGACTTTGGGTCAGACAGAGCCAGACAGAAGTCCCAGCCTGATCGTCATATGCTGTGGAATCTTGGGCAAGTTTCTTACCCCCTCTGCTCCAGTTGTCTCATCTATAAATGAGGTAATCATAGTACCCGCTTCATCGAATTTCTGGGAGGTGCAAATGCTCAGGAGCTGAGGTGTCAATGTCAGTGTCACCGTTTTTCAAATCCCCATCCATGCTTTCTGAAGATAACAGGATCTCAGACCCTCCTTTTTGTGGCCCAAACAAGTTTTGATCTCCTTCAGCAGCCCTAGGACCTCACAAGGCTGCTCCTAGGCTACTAAGATTTTTTTTGAGGTCTTATGTCTGTTTTTATAGTTTTTCTATTAGTCCCCTCACAAATTCAAGCTATTTGAGTACTTACTAAGTGCCAGGCATCATGCCAAACCCTTGGCAGACATAATTTTCTGTAACCCTCACAATAAGCCATTTTAAAGAAGAGGGGATCAAGGCACAGCTAATAAGTGGTAGAGGCAGAATTTCTTCTCATCTCTTGCTTCCAACACTGTTGGTTTGTCCACCTTGAGTAGTTTCCTGTGCCCATTTAACGTAACCAGTTACTATAGTAGTTATTACTGTGTCCAAACTACGAGTAAAGGGGCTACAACTAAGGACAGCATCCATTGGTTCAGTTCAAGTCCACACAGAATTTTTTAAAAAATATGTTTTTATTGATTTTAAAAAGAGAGGAGAAGGGAGAGGGGGAGAGAGAGAAACATGGATGGGCTGCCTCTTGCACACCCCCTACTGGGGACTGAGCCCGCAACCCAGGCATGTGCCCTGACCAGGAATCGAACTGGTGACCTCTTGGTGCATGGGATGACACTCAACCAACTGCACCACACCGAACAGGTCTCCACACAAAATGTTAACCACCCACCATCTGCCAGACCTAATACTTGCTTCTCAAGACAAGAGAAATGGGGTCCTCTGGGATCCCCTTCTTCCTGGAGCTTCTACACCTTCTGGGTAGAAGGTGCATGGATTCTGTGATACTGTGTTTGGTGCATAGAGAGTTTTTCCCTGCAGCTGGATGCTCAGATGGTTCCAGATGGTTAAAGGTGCCAGAAAATGACGGAAACAATGCAGCGGTGTTATGGGGAAGGTTGGTGGCGGAAGGAAACTATAGTCCAGATTAGAGGCCCAAGCTCTGGACCCAAATGCCTGGCTTTGAATCCCAGAATCATCATTTTACTAATGGTATGAACTTGGACAAGCTCCCTCATTCCCCCGTGCCTCAGTTTCTTCATCTGCAAAGTTGTCCTGATAGCAACCTACCTTCTAGAATTGTGATGATAATTCATGGAACTATTTAACTTTTTTTTTTTTTTTAGAGAGAGAGAGAGAGAAACTTCAGTTTATTGTTCCACCCGTCCAGGCATTCATTGGTTGCTTCCTGTGTGGGGGTATGGGGACAAGGCTCTGACTAACTGAGCTAGATGACCAGGGCTCACGAACTATTTAAAGCTCACAAACTATTTATATGTACTATTACAGGCACACAGCAAGCACTCAATAAATGATTATGACTATGATAATGATCCCCTGGGAGCAGCAGGGCTGGCAGAGGAGTCAGGCTGAGCCAGGACCCCAGCCCCAGCCTCGGAGAGGCTGCCTAGTATTCGGTGGGGGTAGGGGCCTGGCACAGCCCCAGCAAGCCTGTTAATTACCTCTCAGGGTCAGGTCTTAAGAGCCCCTCCGAGGGGATCTTCGCCCAGCCCTCTGCATATTGATCTCATCTGAGCCCTCAGCAGGTGGGCGGGTCTCTAAATCCTCTCTAACTCCCATTTCCTGCCCTTTTAGGGCAGGAAGGCCTCAGGCAGGGCTTTGCTCTCAGCAAAGAGGCTGGGAAGCTGGAGTGCTTTGGGGGACTTCTCAGCAACCCTCCCCCCCACAACAGAGGGACAGTGCAGTGTGCACATGACGGACGTCCCCCCGGGAAGGGCAGTTGGCACTGCTCCCCCTCTGCCTGCCAATCAATGTACCAGAACACCACCCATTTCTCCCCCCTGCCTGAGAATCCACCGTGCGGCTCCAGAACCCCGTAAACGGCCCCTCCTGACCAGCAAAGGCCAGGCCCGCTGGAGTACTTGGGAGGTGGCGAGCTGCACCGCTTTCCTGTTCTGTCCTTACAGAAGCCAAAGCTGCTGGAGGAGCCGCCTGGCCTGGGCCTGGCTGGGCTCTGCTGGGGGAATTACATGCTGTATCCAGGGGGGCAGTGGGTTTTAACTGGAGTGACCAGTGCTTTTTGGGCCCTTTCTTTGCAGAGTGATGTGGATTTTTCACGGGGCTTCCGTGGTGTCTGCCAGGCCTCTGTTCCCACCTTTGGAGTGAGTTCCAGTTGGGTGATGGCAAAACCAGGGGCTCAGCGGGGTTGCCACGTTCCTGAGGGCTAGGTAGAGGGTGGAAGCTGCAGGAGGCCGGTGGGACATTGTGGGGAGCAAATGGGGGGGTGCAGAGGCCTCAAAGAGCAGGTTGGTGACATTTTTGAAGGTTCTGAAGACAAAGCAGCCTGGTTTAATTCCTGCCTGGACCTTTCCACTGGGAGACCCTGAGCATGTGACTGCCTCTCAGAGCCTGTTTCCTTACCTGTTTACTGTTACCTCCTCTGTTTGGGTCGCGAACAGAGTGAATGAAGAATCTGGTTCTGGGTGAGTGCTCCTCCAGGCTCAGAGAAAAATGACACCAACCAACAGATGCACAAGGGACAATGAGGGGGGGTGTGGGCTCCTCCTTCAGGAGGTCTGGGGCTGCAGGCTGGAGCTGACATGAGCACTTGCTCTTGCCCAGGTGGCTTGGGCAGCCTAGATGTGGAGTGGGTCTCTGTATGTGTGTGTGTGGGGGGTGCCTGTTGATCCAGGGATGTAGGGTCTGGGCAGGCTCTAGCTCACATCTCCCTCTCCTGAATTCATGCTAGAGCAATGTGATCCTGTCCGAGTTCAGGGTCTGGCACAATTGTAACTCGACTGTGCCTCAGTAGTTGCACATCCCTGGCATACACCTGGTACACACCTGGGGCACACCTGGAGCACACCTGGTGCATACTTGGAGCATACCTGGGCCATACCTAGAGCATACCTGGAGCATACCGACAGCTCATCTGGAGCTTACTGGAGAACATCTCCCAGGCTTCCAGCCACTGGTCCATCTTGGTCCTGCTCAACCAGCATCAGAGAAACATCAGGCACCTGGGTGAGATCACTTTTCCTGATGAAACAGATTCAGGGATGGGTAAAGAAAACTCTCTATGTGCCAGCACTGTCCTAAGCATTTCACATTCATTAACTCACTCAATTTTCACAAGCTGTTAGTTGGAGGCCATCAGTTCTGCTGGCAAAGAATTGTCCCTCCTGCCCAGCCAGTGTGACTTAGTGGTTGAGCGTCAACCTATGAACCAGGAGGTCACAGTTCTATTCCCGGTCAGGGCACATGCCCAGGTTTCAGGCTCCATGCCCAGTAGGGGGCAGGCAGGAGGCAGCCGATCGATGACTCTCTCATCATTGATGTTTCTCTCTCTCCCTCTCCCTTCCTCTCTCTGAAATCAATAAAAAAATATAGCCCTAGGCAGTTTGGCT
This sequence comes from Miniopterus schreibersii, assembly GCF_964146895.1. Lineage (NCBI taxonomy): Eukaryota > Metazoa > Chordata > Mammalia > Chiroptera > Miniopteridae > Miniopterus > Miniopterus schreibersii. Next base: position 70,834,346 of record NC_138105.1, on the reverse strand, counting down.
CAGTGGTTAGAACGTCAGCCTGTGGACTGAAGGGTCCGGGGTTCGATTCCGGCCAAGGGCATGTACTCAGTTGCAGGCTTGATCCCCGGCCCCTGTCAGGGCATGTGCAGGAGGCAACCAGTTGATGTGTCTCTCTCATATAGATGTTTCTTTTTCCCTCTCTCTCTCTCTCTCTCTCTCTCTCTCCCCCTCCCCTCCCCCCTTCCACTCTCTCTGAAAAGCAACGGGAAAAACATCCTCAGGTGAGAATTAAAAAAAAATGTAAAAACATTAAAAAAAACAAAAAACCCCACGAAACAGAAGTATGTCTCCTGGGGTGAGGTTCTGTGACTAGTTCTAACCAATGAGCTGTGCGTGGAACCAATGCATGTCATCCCCATGTTAGAGCACTTAATTGCCTGTGCAAGACCTTCCAAAAATCTTACTTCCTCCTGGCATGACAATCAGCAGTGTTCCAGAATGTGACTGCTCCATCAGTGACTATGAGGAGAGCTCCCTCCAATGACCCAAAACAGACATGAAGCATGAGTGAGAAGTAAACCTATGATTTTAAGCTGCTGAGATGTTGGGTTTCTTTGTTTCTGCTGCCTAGCCTAGCCTAACCATTAGAAATTACACCCCCATTTTACAGATGACAAAACTGAGACAGACAGCCTGTCACTTACCTTCAGTCATGCAGCTAGTAAGTGATGGAATCAGAGTTAGAATCTAGGAAGTCTGACTGCAGTCTCTGCTCTTATTTCTAAACTGTCTCTCTGGGCAGGACGTAGTCATCCTGAGGGGCCTGGAACGTATGGAAAATAATAAACAGCAGTGGCTTCTGGGTGGGGTTGGCTTCTGCTATCCTGTCTCCAGTTGTTTGGGGCTTTTCTTTCTCTCTTAGGCACTAGCTCTGGTGGAAAACTTCCCTCCTTCAGCTCAGGGAGCTTTCTTCTCCTCATCCTTACTGAGAAAGTTTCACTCCTTTAGCTCAGCCTTGCCCTGGAGGGATCAGTTCTTCCCACTGTAGCAGATCCCCACCCCACTCAGCAGCTTCTCCCACACCCTCATTACAGGAACCCCCACACTTCCTCCACTGCTGCCTACAAGATATCAACTGTTTGTTACAAGATAGAAAAAGCCTGAGGCCAGAGAGCAGAGCCTTGAGCTGAGGTTTCAGAAATGCCTTCTCACCTCTTCACCCCAGACTGCTTCCTTTCCTCTTCTAGGGTCCCTGAGCTCCCTCTGCAACCCCCAGAGAACCAGAATCACAGCTCCCCTGCACTCAGAGTCTCCCAGGGAAAAGCAGGCAGGCAAGGCTCAGGACACCATGCAAACCTCAGCTCCTCCTGCCCTGACCAGTTAACTCAACACTTATTCTACATTAAATACCAATTGGGCCAATTTTCTGCTGTAATTAAAACCTCTGCTCTTCAGTGATGAGTTTGTTAACCTCCAGCTCTGAAGGAATGTGTGGCAGGGAGGAGAGAAGAACAGAAAGGGTTGGCTCTGGGATTGGGAGAGTAAACACTGGGAAAGGTTGGGTTTGGAACTGTCCTATCTCCTTGTTTGGCTTTGGGCAGGGGGCAGGTGGCTGTGTTTGCAGAAGTGTTGGCATCTGTGTCTTTGCTACTTCTGTGGTGAACACTCAGAGATTCCATCCCCACCACAGTGGCCAGCTGCAAACCTGGGCTTGCTATATCATAACTGCCATTTGAAAGACTCATTTTCCAGACTGCTGAGAAGCAGCATTCTGGAATCTAGAAACACAACCTCCTCTAGCTCAGCAACCTGGGCTTGTTTGTTATGTAGCATAACCTAGGATATGCTATTACATACTATATCCCCGCTTATAAATAGTGAGACTGAGACCCAGTCTCCTTACAAATCTAAGAGAGACAGAGGGAGTTCTTGGTGAGGTAGCCCAGACCCTGGAGAGAGACCATGGAGGTTGACAGGGCAAGCAGGCCAGGCTAGTTCCCGGGTCTTCTCAAAGTGAGAAGTTCACAGCTGCCAGCCACAGGGACTGTAAGCTCAACACCTAGTGCACCCATGCAGCTCAATCAGCTCTCTCTGTTTATCAGAGAACCTGCAGATTGGAGCATGATTCAGTCCCCAGAAGTCACTCTTTGCTTTTTTTTTTTTTTTTCTTTTTCTAATCAAAGGATTTTATATTTTTGAGTTTTATATTTACAGAAAAACTGTACAGATAGTGCAGATGTTTTCCACAAACCCCCCAATTTCTCCTATTATTAACATCTTGCAAATGTGGTACATTTGTTAAAATGGATGAACCAATATCGGTACCATATTACTAACGAAAGTCAATAGTTGACATTAGGGTTCACTTGCTGTTGCATGTCCCATGGGTTTTGACAACTGCAAGATTTCACTGATCCACCATTACAGTATCCTACAGAATAGTTTCACTGCCCTAAATATCCCTTGTGCTCCGCCTATTCATACCTCCTGAGAACCCCTGGCAATGGTGTCTCTGTAGTTTTTGCCTTTTCCAGAATGTCATAGAGTTGGAATCATACAGTCTGTAGCTTTTTCAGATTGGCTTCTTTCACTCAGCAATATGCATTTAAGGTTCCTCCGTGTTTTCTTGTAGCTTGATAGTTCATTTCCTTTGATCACTGAATCATACTCTATTCTTACTTTTAAACATACCTTTCATCACCAAGGCTCAACTTTGTCTCCTAACTTTTGTCACTTTGTAGGCAGGAACACAATCTAAGAGATGCCTGGGAAGGAATGACTTCATGACACAAGGGAACTGCAGCACTAGAATAGAACTTTCTGTGATGATGGAAATAGTCACTTTCTGGGCTGTCCACAACAGTGTAGCCACAAAGTATGGCCACCATGCAGCCATTAAGCTCTTGAAACATGGCAGGATGTTTAATTTTGTTTAATTCCAATGAATTTAAATGTAAATAGCCAAATGTGGCTAGTGGCTACCATATTGGGCAATATAGCTCTAGACCAGAGGTTGGCAAACTAAGGCCCTCTAGGGCCATTTGGTTTTGTAAATAAAGTTTTATTGGCGCACACCCATTCCTTTACATATTGTCTATGGCTGCTTTCACCATTAAATGTCAGACTTGAGTCATTGCAACAGAGAACATGTGGCCTGCAAAGCCAAAAATATTTACTTTCTCATCCTGAACAGAAAAAGTTATCCCACTCCTGTTCTAGACTGTCATTTGGTCGTCTCCATGACTAACAGGTTAGCTTTATGATCTTGAGCAAAGGATGCCTTCCTCTAAGACTCAATTTTCTCAACAGTAAAATGGGTGAGTGGTTCCTACCTCTTTCATGAGCTTTCTGGACAATTAAAATTGAACACCGTGGGTAAAGGGGCTTTGAAAGAGGTAGAGCCCCTGTGGGTGCCCCTGGCTAAGATCATGGCATTCAAATCCATGCCCCTAATCTCTCACATGGCTGCTATCCTTTCTTCCTGTTCATTTTTTTCTCCCTGCTCCCTCCCTCTTGAGCCTGTCTTCCCTTCTGTTCTCTCTTCCTGTCTTCTCTCAACATTCCTCCCCCACTTTCTTGCCCCAGACTCGGGATGTGAGAAAGTTCCAGCAGCACTGCAATCTCCTCTCGTGTGGCTCCTAGATAAGACAGTAAAAATCCGATTTTCAGCAATTTGCTTCATTTGTGAGCTCTCCCGTGTCTCCCTTTCTCCCCCTGACACCAGCTTAGCAAAATTGCCTGGGCGGAGTGGATATTTTTAACTACTTAGTAGTCAGAAAACGGTCATAAAAAGTTTTGTGAGAAACTTGGCCCCAGCCCTGCTGCTGGCAGTGTGTTTGTGCTGTTAGTGGAAGGGTGTTTAAGGAAGGGAGGGACTTGGACAAGTTGTAGGGAATGAACTAGGCAGGAAAGGGGCATGGGGAGGGAACAGAGAGAGAGAGCCAGCTGTGGGGAGAGGGTCAGCCCCACAGGAGCTGCTTCTTGTCTGGAAACAAAAGGGGTATGAAAGAAGCTTCCCGAGCAGTTTGGGAAGGGGCATCCCTTCCCCAAACCAGAGGTAATGAACATCTATTGAGCACCTACTATGTGCCAGGCACAGCTATATGTTTTCTATGTCCTTCATTAAATCCCCACAACAATTGATGAAAGAAGTTTTTCTTTTGTGGGTATTAGTTAAGGCAAATGTTAGGCTGCTGTGACAACAAGGCCCCCAAATGCAGATATCCCTCACTGTCTAAACATTTGCTATTTGGAAAATGCAGCCTCCACAGCTATTTGAACTTGTCACTGGAACTCATAATCTGAATTCAGGAACTGAATGGATGTGGCTAGCAAGGGATACATTATAGTGGCTTAAAAGACACAGAAGGTCACTTCTGACTCACGTAACAGCCATAGCCAGAGCAAGGCCTGCATTGCACAAAGCCAACCACCCTAGAGAGACAGGCTGCCTTCAAGGATATCACAGATGGAAGCTTAGTCTGTTCAGGCTGCTATAACAGAATACCACAGACTGGGTGGCTTATAAACTACAGACATGCATTTCTCACAGTTCTGGAGGCTCAAAGTCCAAGATCAAGATGCTGGCAGATTGAGTGTCTGGTGAGAACCCACTTCTTGGTTCACAGACAGCCATCTTCTCATTGTGGCGTCAAGTTGGAAGGCACAAGGGAGCTCTCTGTGGTCTCTTTTATAAGGGCACTAATCCCATTCATGAAGGCTTCACCCCCATGACCTAATGGCCCCGGAAGGTGCCACCTCCTACCATCACTTTGAGGATTAGGTTTCAACGTGTGAATTTGGGGGGGCATACACATTCAGTCCATAGCAACAGGCTTCGTAAATGGTTTGTCCCTGCATAACAGGGGCTCCCAGGGTCCCAGCCTGTCATACAGGAGTCCTCACCAGCTGCCCGCCCACTAAGGTAATGCCACGTAATTTAGATTCTATAACCAAATGCTGTATTAGTTCCGATATCACTTTGGCTGCTGCAACAGAAACCCAACATTACAGGGGTTCAAACAAGAGATAACTTTATTTAGCACTCACTTCATAGTTTGGGTGTAAATGGTCCAGGGCTGGGGTGGTTGGCTACGTTGTGGCGGGGGCACAGGCTCTTTCCGCCTCCAGTCGACGTTTCAGGGGACCTGCATGACTTCCCACCGGGTCTGCCCTCTAGCCAGTGGGAGGAGAAAGGTCGGGGAGGCTCTGCTCCGCCCCTTCGCTGCCGCTCACATGTTATTGGCCATAATGTAGTCACATGGCATAGCCCTCAAGGAAGGCTGGGAAATGTAGTCTTTTTCGTGGACGGCCGTGTTCCCAGCTTAAAAATGGAGGTGTCCTAATACAAAAGACAAGGAAACGAGTGGAGAGCGGGGAGTGACTGCTGAATCGGTGTGGGGTGCAACGGACAGTGATGAAAAAGTTCTGGAACTAGAGAGCAGTGATAGTTGCACAATATCGTGAAAGTACCTAGTGCTACTGGGTTGCGCACTGTAAAACTGCTACCATGGTAAGTTTTAGGTTATGTGTATTTTATCACAATAAAAACAGTAATTTACTTGCAACAAAGGGGATATTGGGAGACAATCCATCCCCCAAGCAGAAACCTGGGTGAAGAGGGAGAGCAAGTCATGCAAATGCCTGAGGCAGATTTTTTCCTGGCAGAGAGAAAGCATATGCAAAGGCCCCGGAGCTGAAACTCGCTAGCTGTGTCAGAAACATTGAGGAGGCCGGAGTGAGATGAGGGAGGGGGACAGTGGTAAGAGATGAGGGCAGGACCTGAATTCCACCAGCACCTGAATGAGCAGGTGACTGTCCTTCCCTAGAGCCTCGCATTCTGCTGGCACATGGATCTCAGCCCAGTGAGACTCGAACCAGAACCCGAGACGACGCATGTGTGTTGTTTAAATTGCTAAATTTATGGGAATTAGTGAAGGCACCAACAGGAAACTTATCGAACGTGGAAGCCACGGGGGTTCTGAGCAGAGGCTGGGGAGACCCGGCTCTGGTGCTCACCGCCGCCATCTGGGGGCTGCGGGGGGAATACACTTCAGGGCGCGGGCAGAGCTGGAGACCAGGGCAGAGAGACAGCTGCGCTGGACCAGGTGGGGCCCACAAAGGTCGGGAGAAATGAAGTCCAAGGTTTGGAGGTGAGGAGGAGATGGGGGAGGAGGAGAGGGAAGAGGGGGAAGGGGGCGGGGAAGGGGAAGAGGGGGGAGGGGGAGGGAGAGAGAGGACCCGAGATTTCTTACCTGGGCACAAAGATCCCCCAGCCCCCACATCCCTCCGTGTCCTTCTAGCCTCCATCCAACCTGCGGAGGCCACATGCTGCCCTCTGACCCTGCCTTGTGGCCTTTCACTCGTCACAGCTCCGTTTTCAAGACAGGATGTCAGATGGTGCTGGAGAGGGGCTGAGGGCTTCTACCTCACCCCCTGGTCTGCGCTTCTCTGGAATTTTTCTTCTCTTTTTGGTAACTGAATTATATCCCACCTCTGCCTCTCCGTGGGGGCTCCCTGCTGGGCTGTGGGGGAGGAGGGGTCGCAGGCAAGATATTAAACCATCAATCACCTGCCAATGCTGACTCCCTGGGGGGGGGGGCGGCCACCCTTGGCTGGGCTCCACCCCTCCATGTGCCCTGGACCAGAGGCAGCTCCAGTGCAGGCCTGGAGGCCTGGGGACCTTGGCAAGATGGGGTTTTGGAAGAATTTCACAGGCTTCACTCACTTGGATCCGCAGACAGGTGTGCTGGGTTTAAATCTGTGCCTCAGTTTCCCTCTTTGTAAAATGGAGATAATAACATTTTCGATGTCATTGTGGTTCTTTGGGAGGATTACATGAGTGAATATGATGGCTATATCTGGCACGTAGTCCTGTCTATAATTTGCTGCTATGACTATTGTCCTTTCCTAGCAAAAATTGGGGATCATCTTAGCAGTCTCCTTTTGATGCCAGAGGGGTGAGTTCCTAGTGGGGACTTGAATCCCAAGCCAAGAGGGTTCTTGGCTTCCCATAGGAAAGAATTCATATATGAGCCAGCATAGAGTTTAAAGTGGAAGCAAGTTTATTGAGCAGAGGATAAGCAAGGAAAGCCACTCCACGGAGTGGTGGACTCTTCTCACAAGAGGAGGAAGAGTGACCCCAACCTACTCCAGAGGTTAAGCTTATATCTGCTTGTAGTTTCTATGGAGCTTTGCTGGTATGGGGAAATAGTGGAAAAACACTGGGATTAACTGTAACATTTACAAGGTATATTTTGTGGTCTGTTTTCCCATTACGGTACTGGTAAACGATAAGGTATGGGTGAATAGCTATTAATCAGTCTTTGCAGGAATTTTCTTTGTCTGGAGGCTCCTTGTGGTCTGTTTGCATCTCCAGTCAGCCAAGTTCCATGCCAGATAGCACATAGCAGGCTCCTGACTTCACTTTGTTAGACTTCAGTTAATTTATATAGTTCTCATGCCCCTGTTCTATATTACTTTCATATAATAAGGCTTAGCACTTTGCACTGGCTGTTCCCTCTGCCTGGAATGCTCTTCCCCCAGATACCCATGTGGCTCTTCTTTGCCTGCTTCAGTGCTTTGCTCAAATGTCACCTCCTTGGTGAGGTCACCTGTTAAAATTACATGCAGTACCCCTTCCTACACCCACCCATCCTGGTTTTACTTCTCTCTGTGGCCTACACCACCACCTCCTGTACTGTAGGCTGTTTGTTGGGCCTGTCTGTCCCCCCACAGGAGTGTCAGCCCCAAGGGTAGGGGTTTATTTACTGCCCAGCACAGTACCTGGCATGAAATGAACACTCAGTAAATATTTGTTGAGTGAATGAATTCCATTCAGCCAGTCCCAGAGGGCCCCCAAGGTGACCCTGGCCTGAGCCTGTCAACACTTTTGGGTTTTCTGTGGGTGCAGGGGGTGCTATTGGTCATGTGAGGGGCCTAGCTGCTCCTCCATCATCTTTGTGTGAACTTTCTTTTTCTTACTGAAGTGAAATTCACCTAATGTAAAATCAACCATTTAAAATAATACGATCCAGTGACATTTAGCACCTTCACAATGTTGTACAACCACTACTTCTATTTAAAGTTCTAGAATTTTCTATCACTCCAAAAGGAAACCTGTACCCATTAATTCACTCCTGAATTTTCACCTTCCTCCTAGCTCCTGGCAGCCATCAATCTCCTTTCTCTATAGATGTACTAATCCTGAACACTCCATATAAAGGGAATCATAAAATTTTTGTCCTTTTGTTTCTGGCTTCTTTCACTCAGCACGTTTTCTAGTTTCATCTGCATCATAGCGTGTGTCAGTCTATTGTTACTTTTTATGCCTGAATGATATTCCATTGTACAGATGGACCACATTTATTTATCTGTTGGCAGACACTTGGGTTAGGTCCACCTTTTTTGTGTGTGTTTTTTTTTTTTTTTAAATATATCTTTATTGATTTCAGAGAGAGGAAGGGAGAGGGGGAGAGAGAGTTGAAACATCAATGATGAGAGAGTCATTTATTGGCTGCTTCCTGCACGCTCCTAAATGGGGATCATGCCCTGACCGGGAATCGAATCAAACCGTGATCTCCTGGATCCTAGGTCGATGCTGAACCACTGAGCCACGCCCAGCCGGGCTTGTGTGGCTCTTTAAAAGGCACCCCTTCCTCTGGGCAGAGATGCTGGGGTGGTGAGGAGAGCAGATGACATCAGCTCTTGCCTCGGCTTCTGGCCAGCACTCCTGCACAGTGAGCAACCTGTTCATGGCAACCCTGCCCTGGTGGGGGGCTCCTGAGGAGGTCAGGAGGTGGGGGCACTGTGAAAACGAAGTAACCAGGGGTCGCACCTCCCCACCCGGGCTTTCAGTCTGCCAATCCCTAATCTCTGTGCCCTGCTCACCCCTGCGGAAAATTGGCCAGGGAATTGGGCCACGCAGGTGGTGCCCCAAGCCCCCCTTCCTGTTGCCTCAGCTCTGCCTCCTTTGCCCCTCCAGATTCTGGAGGCCTTCACCTTCCCCAGCCCCTCACCCCGGCTCCCCTCTGCACCAGTCTTTACCCAGCCTGGAGTCCCACACCCGCCTGCTCCTCTCAACCCTCTCTCTGTCTCTCCAGCACACTGGCTATTTTTATTTTTCCTTCTTATTAAATTTCCAACTTCTGCAAACACCATGGCCTCTGCTTCGCTGCCCCCTCCCCCTTTCCCTCAGAGCAGATTTGATTCACTTGCGTTTTATTAACAGATTAAAAAAACACACATGCAGCAGCCACCACACTGCTTTCTCTGCTTTCTTGGAGGTTTAGGCAAACTAGATGGAGGGAGAGGGAGGCTGCAGGGTCCCTTTGGGTGTTTAAATTTGCCCTTCTCCCCACGCCCCAGATGTCTGGACCTTTCCATACAGCCTGAAGGAGAAGGTGGGGAAGGGGCTGGGCAGTGAGGTTGGACCCCTTCCTGGGCTTGGGGAATCTAATGGGTGTCAGGCCTGTGCTGTCCCCTAGATGGAATTTGAAATTAACAACAAAGAAAAAGAGAGGGGGGGGAGGGAAAGGGAAAGAAAGAAAGAAAGAAAGAAAGAAAGAAAGAAAGAAAGAAAGAAAGAAAGAAAGAAAAGAAAAGAAAAAAGAAAAGAAAAGAAAAGAAAAGAAAAGAAAAGAAAAAAGAAAGGATGAAACCCCTCCTCCAGACACTGGGTGGAGGAGGCTTTGGGTGGAGAGCGGGCTGCTGCCCTGGTGGGCCTTGGAGGTGGGGGCTTAGATTTGGAACATCCCCCAATCCAAAGCCAGAGTTGCCTCCACTCTCTCCCTTTGGATGGATGGCTGAGGCCATGGAAGGCTCCAGGGTGGGACATGACCCACCCTGGCCCAGCAATCTTGCTTTTCCCTCTGCGGGAGCTTCTGGTCTCCCATTCTCCCCTCACCCCCTGCCTCCCAGAGCTAAGAGCAAATTGCTTCTTCATGTCCCCAGGGTGTTTCCCCCCCCTCAAATTTTTGTGGCAGTTGCCATGGCAACCAAGAACCCAGCTGTACTTTATTTTCTTGAGATACTGGATGGGGGTGGGGGGGTGAGGGGCTGGGGAAGACAACTGGATCTGTTCAGCTGGGACCTTTCTCCTCTCCTGATCCCACCCCTCCGTCTCAGGGCCTGGTCCAGCATGGTTCACGAGCCAGGCTGCCTGTCTGGGTTTCCTTGCTGGGCCACGGCTCCCTCCTGGGTCCTTCATCAGCCCCTAAAGCTAAGGTTGAATGGTGCCTGGTTCCCAGTGGAATCCTTTCCCTCTTCTTTTTCTCTTCCCTTTTCCTCTACAATCCCCTGATCAGGGTGGGCTGGTATGGTTGGGCAGGCTGGGCACTGCAAGAGGCACTGAGTGAGCTCAAGCCATGCTTCGAGTGCCCGTGTGTCCTTTGCTCATGTGCACCCTACGGATTAACCTCTGCCCTGCTGTAACTGACACCAACTCTCCATTCACGGTTAGGAGGGCCAGTTACTTCAATAAAAATTTCAGTTCTGATCACACCCCAAAGCAGAGGAGGGAGGGAAGCCTTGTCAGGAATTTGGGGTTTTGAACAACACAAGCTATATACCTTAGAGAGAGCAAACATAGACAGGATGAACTTCTAAAGGGGCCAGGGCAGGGGTCAGGACTGGGTGGCTCTTTCCACTTGAGGTGGAGCCTATTTCCCCCACACCCTGTGAACCTGGACTGTATTTTTGGACCCATTTTCACCATTTGGGTGCAGCAGAAGTGCCAGGGCAGTTATGAATCTGGGCCTCAAGAGATGCTCCACGTTTCTGCTCGTTGTCTGGGAACCTTGCCTCTGTCACATGACCAAAACCCAGGCTAGCCAGGGTCACAGAGGAGAACCCTGTTCTCCCAAATGAGGCCATCCTAGATCAACCTGTAGCCAGCCGAGCCCCAAACATATGGAGAGTCCAACCTGGGTGAACAGTGTCCGCCTCCTAGACCCACAGCTGACCATAGACTCAAGAATGAGCCGAACCAAGGCCACAGGAACTGCCCCTGACTCATAGATGGCAGAACCATGATTACTATTGATTGGATTTGAGGGGGTGTTACACAGCATAATGGGCAGTCAGTAACTGATGCTGATTTGGTTACCATCTCCTTCACTTCCTTATGAATTCCTCCTTGTTCCTTCCTTCTTGATATTTCTCTGAGTACATCCCCTCTGCTCTCTCCCTCTCTCACTTCCATTCTGCCTCACCAGCCTCCTGGCTGATCCTCAGATTCTCCAAGTCTGTTCCCACCTCTGGGCCTTTGCACCTGCTTTCCCCCTGCCTGGAACCCTCTTCCCCAGATCTTCACATGGGCCCCTCCCTCACCTCCTTAGGCCTCTGCTCACGTGTCTGCTTCTCTGAGAGGCCCTCCCTAGCTCACACAGGGATACCACCCTCCAGTCCCTCACCAACCTCTTCCTCTAATTGTTATGGCACTTACCATTACCTAAAATAGTCTCTTTCCCTTCCCTGTCTCATTTCCCCAGGTGTCTCCTGGTGCTTCCTGGGGCCTCCTCCCGCATAAACTACTTGCCCTCAGATTCTTGTCTCAGGGTCAGCCTCTGGAGGAACCCATTCTAAGATAGCTCTAAAAGCTAGAGAAGATTCTAGATGTGGGGTCAGGACACCTAGCTGTGCTGTGTACCATCTGATGCTCCCACCAGGAGACACCTGCTGTCCACCTATGCTACACTTAGGGATGCTAAGGTTGACCCAGGACTTCAGATGGGGGCAGAAGAACCCTCTACAAATAGAACCCTCATCTGCCTATACCCTAATGATTTCCCCATCCATGGATGATCATGTCCCACATCCACGATTTTATTACCAGTTGCAAAATAGCACTATTTCCAATCTATCAGTGCCTTTTCACATTTATACGTGTGCATTCTCCAACAGCCTGGGAACCTCATGAAAGAGCCACCAGGGCCCAAGGAAACATTTGCTAAATAAATTTGTATTCAGACCCTGGCTGCTGTGGCTCAGTGGTTAGAACGTCAGCCTGTGCACTGAATGGTCATGGGTTCGATTCCCTGTTCACAGCACTTACCTTGGTTGCAGGTTCTATCCCCAACCCTGGTGGGGTGTGTGTGGGAGGCAACCAACCGATGTGTCTCTCTTACATCAATGTTTCTCTCTCTCGCTCCCTCTCTCTCTCCCTGCCCCCTCCCTCCTCCCTTCCACTCTCCGTAAAAATCAATGGAAAAAATATCCTCAGGTAACGATTAACAAAAGTAAATAAGTAAATAAATTTGAATTCAGGAGATGGCAAATAAATAAATTTGAATTCATATTTTTGGAAAAAATATGAAATGAACAGGTATTTGTTGTTCAGGGCAAAGAAACATGGCTCCACTCCTTGTGCTTCTGGAATCAAAGACTGCCCAACTCCAGCCTCCTCTGGACTCCATTCTGGGCTGAGTCCCAGGACAGCCCGGCCCTCCACCCACCGCCGTCACCACCATCATCCGATGGATCGGGAATGAATGGCAGCTTTGGGAAGAAGAAAGATCGTCTGTCTCTAGGTATCAACATTGCTTTCCTTAAAAAATTTATTTTAAACCTCCCCACAATTCAAACGTTTCTCTTATTATCTTCTGCCGAGGGAAAAAATTAATAACACGGTGCAATATAAAATACTAAATTAAAGGCATTTTGGAACCAGCAATTATTTCATAAGCTTCTCTTTTATTGCTGCACTAATGTGCCTAATTGCTGTCTTAATGAGGACATTAATTTCTAGCTAATGTGATGTTATTATAGAAATTGCAGTCAATCTCTTAAAAAGGGGAAAGTGCTAGAAAGTTGTCCCACGAGGCTGGGGTTCTGGTCACCCTGGGGCTCAGGGGCAAAGGAGAAGAAAGGAGATGGTGCTGGAACCCAGGCTCGGGGTAGTGGTGGCCAGGAGTCAAGGGAGGGGGAGGGCAGGGGAGTCTCTCAGGTAATGAGCAGCCTGGGGATGCCCCAGTCAGAACCAGCTGTGCCATGCCTAGGGCTCTAGGAGGTGAGATTGGATGGGAACAGTGTTAGAACAATTGTAAAACCTACCATTAGTGGCAAGCACTGTGGAACATTTTATATCTTAATTCTTGCAATAACCCTATGAAATAGATAGCATCGTTATTCCCATTTTATGGACGGGGAAACTGCAGCACAGGGAGGTGAAGTAACTTACCCAAGGTCACACTGCTAGTAAGTGGTAGATACGGGCTTTCATCCCAGCCTGTCTGGCTTAACCACTGAGCATGCTGCCCCGTGGCCAGTGCCCTACCACCATCAGTGATAATGATAATCTCAGGCATTTGTTGAGAGTTTATTATGGACTCGCACTGCACCAAGCCCCTCACGTATCATCTCAGGGTGGGCTCCTCTTAGAAGAAGAGCAGCAGGGCAAGCCACATCTGAGTACTCCCTGATAACACAGGGAGGGCAAGGCTGGGGCTGGGGCTCCACCCCACAGGACCAGGAAACACCCTGTAGGGCGAGGGACCTCAGGGCCAGGACGGGGAAGTGTCTTTCCCTTGAGTTGCATTTTCTGGCAGGTTACTGTGGTAGGTCAGAGTGGGTTCTGAAAGCAGCCGGTCTCAGTTAGAATCTAGCTTTCTCACTTCCTGTGTGACCTTGGGTGTGTGGCTGACCTTCTCTGTGCCTTAGTTTCTCATCTATAGATTGGAGATAATAATGGAACTTTCCTCCTAGGGTTGTTTTGAGGATTAAGCAAGTTCAAATATTGGATTAGCCAGAGTAAGTTTACCCCAGTGGCTGTGACAAGCACCCCTAAACCCTCAAGGCTTAACACACTACAGGCTTATTTCTCACTCTTATAGCGGGTGGCCCTGCTCCACTTGCAAACCCAGCCTCCCTCTGAACTGTGGTGTCACCTCCTTCCAGTGTCTCAGAGCCCTCTGTAAGTCCCTCTCGGCCCAGCCAACAGGTGACAAAGGCAGAGAGAGCGCCTGGAGAGAGGAAGGAGTGTGAAGTTTTGGAGGCCTGAATGTAGAATGTTTAGAGGCCACTTCTGGCCACACTGGGATGGTTCAGCCAGGCCAGGATAAAGATGAAAATGGGTGTGAGGGCAAAGCAGCCCAGGCTGGCATCCCAGGGCCCCCCTGACTCACCTCCATCTTCCGCACACCTCCTTGTCAAGCACACAGCAGGCACGGCCCAATGGATTCACCTAGTAAAAACACAACAAGCCACTTTTAAATTCCTAAAGTTTGGACAGTGAAAGGAGGAAAAGCCCTCCTCCCCCCATGGCCCTTATCCCACATTCCAACAACAACAACAACAACAACATGGATCACAATGATCCATGTTGCCTCTTGGGCCACACGCTCCTCTCTGGAGGTGAGGGGAAGTCAGCCCTGCCGTGGTGTCCCACATGGACTAAAATGATGTAGAGGTGTTTCCTCGAAGGAAAACTGTAAAAGAGGAAAGGGGTGCCAGGAGGCAAAAACATCAGACTTCCATGAGCCGGGACTTAGTATAGGCTGGTGATTGAGGCCTAAGGTGCAATTAGTTCAGAGCATTAGGACCTCGAACCAATGAAGTCTGGACTTAAACTCTGTCTGATTCTTGATTCTCACATAATCATGTTTACTCAGAACACAATCTAGGAAGATTTGTGCACTGTTGTTTAGGGCATCAGAGAGGGGAGGTAGTTACTGTGGGGACAGGAATGGAGGAGCTCAGTCAGCACCCAAGGGGTTAGCCTGAGGTGAGGGCTGATGCTGCATTAGTCAAGCACAAGCCATGATGCTGTAACAAAAAGGCCCAATGATTCAGTGGCTATAACAAGAGGAGTGTTTATTTCTTGCTTATGTAAGTGTCCAGAGGTTAATGGTCCAGGGCTAGTGAGACAGCTTTGCCGTCCCCATCACTGTGAATTCCCTCGGGGGTTCCAAGGGGAATCAAGTAAAAGGAGGTAAAGGGCAGCAACTTTCTTTGAAGGACATTCTCAGAAATTTTACACATCCCATTGGCCAGAACTTAGTCTCATGGTTAAACTTAGCTTCAGTGGAGAGTGGGAAATGTAGTCTTTAATAGGAAAGCTATGCGCCCAGGTGAAACTCAGGAGGCTGTAATCCTAAAAAGAAAAAGAAGAGAGTAGATGTGGGGGGCAGTTAGTATTTCACTCTACTGGCTGGATCTGCTTCATCTGGGAGTGGGCTCTGCCGTCTGGAACCACTGGCCCCATGCAGAAGGACAGGGTCATCCCAACTCCATACCCCAGGCCCTCTCTCCACACACACACACACACACACACACACACACACACACACACACACACTCACACATGTGATCACTTTATGTATTAATTATAATTTACTTAAAAATGTATTTTTTAGACCAGCTGGCTCAGCAGTTGAGCATCGACCTAGGATCCAGGAGATCGAGGTTCGATTCCCTGTCAGGGCACATGCCTGGGTTGCGGGCTCGATCCCCAGCAGGGGACGTGCAGGAGGCAACCGATCAATGACTCTCTCTTCATTGATGTTTCTCTCTCTCTCCCTCTCCCTTCCTCTCTCTGAAATCAATAAAGATATATACATATATTTAAAAGTATTTTAAAATTTAAAAGTTTTGTTTATTTAAAAATGTATTTTAAAATAACTTATTATGATGTGTTTGTTTACTTTATTTATTTATTACTTTTAACTGTACCAGCAGCGAACAGGATATCATGAATAAAGTACCTGGCACTTAGTAGGCGCTTATGAACTATGGCAACCACAGAGCCTTCTCCCTAAACCTGTTTCCTCTTCCTGTGCACACAGGGAGACTACATTTCCCAGCCTGTTATCACTGGGCAGGGTGATGTGGCTGAGTTCTGGCCAGTGGGATACAGAATGATTGGTCTGCTTCTCCTATAGGACCCTAAAATATCCTACCGGGTCCTCCACCCCTGTCCTCTGGCATCAGCCAACCAGCCAGGCAAGTGTGAAGGATGAAGGGGAGGACTCTGGGTTTCTTTAACTGGGGGCCTGGGAGGAGGACAGTGTCTCTGTACCCCATAGTCTCACATGTACAGTAGGGTAATAACAGCATCTACCTCTAGGGCTATTTTGAGGATTTAATGAAATGAACTTACATTTGAAAAGTGAAACGTAGTCATTTCACCATTAATTCATTTCTCTAATATTTGAAAAGTGAAATGAATTTATTGAATGAATTAATATTTGAAAAATGCTTATAACAGTACCTAACAGGGGGTTGAGAGCTATATATGTTATATATATACATGTATATATACACACACATTTATATTTCTATTTATTGATTGGTTTTAGAAAGAGAAAGGAAGGGAAGGGGGGAGAGTGGGAGAAAGAGAGAGAAAAACACATCGGTTAGTTGTTCCACTCATTTATGCTTTCATTGGTTGATTCTTGTATGTGACCTGACCAGGGATCGAACCTGCAATCTCGGTGTATTAGGATGATGCTGTAAACAACTAAGCTACCCAGCCAGGGCTTCAATATATATTTATATAAAGTATGTCTTTATTGATTTTTTTAGAGAGAGAGGAAGGGATATGGAGAGAGAGAGAAACATCAATTGGTTGCCTTCTTTACACACCCGAACAGGGGATGGAACCCACAGCCTGGGCCTGTGACCTGACCGGGAATCGAACCAGCAACCTTTTGGTGCACGGGACAACAATCAGCCAACTGAGCCACATTGGCAGGACTCAGTATATTTTTAAATGTATAATTTAATGACTAAGCAATATACCTGCAACCCCAGTCAAGAAATAGAACATGACTGATACCTAGACATTGGTGAAATAAATACCTACGTCACCCAAGTTTGTCATTATTACATGGAAGGAAAGGAACAGGGAGCTAGGAGAATAAGCCCCCGGGGAGAACCAATTTAAATGGGGAGGGAGGTTGAGAAAGGTGATTTCGAGATACTGCATTTGACCTAAGTTAAGGGATGTGGCAGTTAGCTGGTGAAGAATGAAGGGATAGCCTTCCAGGCAGAGGGAACAGTGTATGGAAGTCCCTGAGATGGGCTCTGGCCTGAGTGCCATGAGGAAGGGACAGTGGAAGAGAGCCAGTGTGGAAAAGGCCAGCGGAGGACAAAGGCCATGTTAGTCAGTTTGAACTTCATCTTAAAAGCCGCAGGGAATCGTTAAAGCGTTTTGCTCTAATTTACGTTTTAAAAAGAGGTCCTGCCACTCAAATCTCACACGCTAGCAGTGGGAGAGTATATGATAAAACCACTTTGGAAAACTGTTGCATTTCATCTACAGAAGCTGAATATTGACCTCCTGCATCACCCCATGGTTCTGCTCTGTGGCAAATAGCTCCAAAGTGGAAACTCCCCAACTGTCCATAAGAGGAGAATGGACAGATTGCGGTACAGATAATGAAACACTATGCAGCAATGAAAAAGAGAAACCCATTGCCTCCCTGCATCAACGTGGATGACTCTCACAAACTTAATATTGGAGAAAGGTAGTGAATACAGAAGATATATTGTCTGACTCTGTTTATATGAAGTTCTGGAATGGGCAAAACTCTTCTGTGATGATAGAAATTGGGCAAAGGGGTAGAGAATGGAAGGGGGTCTCTGGGGGGCTTGGAATGTTCTGTTCCTGATCTGATGCTGGTAACATGGGAGTAGTCATGTCATAAAAATTCATGGAGCTATATGCTTATGATACACACACTTTGCGGTATGTTATGTTCCAGTAAAAAATATTTTTAGAAGTTTATAAAACAAAGATGCCTATGGCCATTCCAGGAGAAATACAGGAAGGGGCTTCTGTTTTGTCATTGAAGCAAGAGGGTAAGTTATCGCTAGGGGGAAGGTAGGGATGTAGGCTGTGCTGGAGCTGGCTCATACTGGACACAGCTCTTCCCCACTCAGTGATGTTACATCGGTAGCTTGTAAAAAATATTGGTATCTTGAAATCAGCCGTGGTGGGAGTATTTACAGTATGGAAATTGGCAGATGCTACAAATCAGGGCCTTTTTAATTTTTAATTAAGAGCTAGTTTACACACCACTCACTGTACTACCGAGTATAGATAAAGCAAGGACATGCTTTGAAACATCTCTATTTGTGCTCTGTCATGCCGATCTCTGAACCTTGAGAACACAGAGCTGAACAAGACCCACAGAGGGGGTACCCACAGTGCTCACAGATGGGGGGAGACAAATCTCTTCAACAAAATAAGAAAATGTCCAATAGGAGTTCCAGGGGAGTCCTGTTTTGGGTCATTTCTGGTTAGAGTTTGGCAGGATGGATAGGAGTTTTCCACAAGAGTGGGAAAGCAGGCCAGGCAGCAGGAAAAGCATGTGCAAAGGCTTGGGGTATTTAAAAGATATATCAGTTTCTTTTTTGTTTTGTTTTTCCACTTGAAACCTATATGATTTTGTTAACTAATGTCACCCTAATAAATTTAATTTAAAAATTGAAATAAATAAAATAAGAAACCATCTCTCTTTTTAGTGTTCAAAGCCCACATCTGTTAAAGATACATTCATTTCCTTTAGCGTGCTCTTAGCATTCATTTTCTGGACGATGGGATTCCAGGTGATCTCTTGATCTGAAGCTTTGTCAGTAAAGCAGTATATTTCCACTATTGAGCCTTATTTGTTTTAAGTGCCTCTTTTATGTAAAAGTGATTTTTCTCGGTTATGTCAGCAGTAAATCTAGCTTCAAAAAGTAGAATTCTTGAATTTCAGACACTCAACAACTATTTGTTTTGAATTAGGTGTTAAAAAGTTAATTGGAAAAGGGTCAGTGATGCATTGTTTATATAAATTAGACGATCTGCAACTATATGAATTAATAGCAAGAGAAAATTTTGTTTTTAAAAAATCTATTTCAGGAATCCTTAATTTGGCCATAATTCCTTGCTTCTGAAATTAATCAGTAGGTTGCTATTGTACTCAACAGAAAGAAAAGAGAGAATGAAAAATCACATTATATCAGACTCAGGATGACAAACTGAAAACTACCTTTCAGACTGTTTACTCCAAAAATCATAAACTAGCCGGGCCAGCACAGCTCAGCGGTTGAGCATCGACCTAGGATCCAGGAGATCGTGGTTCGATTCCCGGTCAGGGCATGTGCCCGGATTCCTGGCTTGACGTGCAGGAGGCAGCAGATCAGTGACTCTCTCATCATTGATGTTTCTATCTCTCTCTCCCACTCCCTTCCTCTCTCTGAAATCAATAAAGATATATATATTTTAAAAAATCATAAACTATCAGCCCATAGGTCAAACTGGGTCAGGTGATGATTTAAAAAATAAATTTCCATTGGTTTCTAAAAGGTAAACGTTTATAGAATTTACATACAATTTTGAATTTACTTTTCCACTTTAAAATCACACTGGACTTGCACTATTGCATAGTAGTTACCCTTATTAAATAGAGCAGGCAGTGTGACCAGTTCTTTACTTTTATTCCTTTCTTATTAATTTATGCTCAGCTCATTTTATTCAGTTTTGTAATCTTTTTATCCTGTCATCTGATTTTAAGAGTCTTGATTTACACCAACTGCTTCATTTTGTATTCAAATTTATCTGACTCCAAAGGGAATATGTAGTTTACCCTAATCGTGCAACTGCTACTTTCTAGGGCATAAAACAAAAATAAAGTGGGTCTTGTCTGGCAGTAAATAGAAAATAATGGAAATTTTGTAATATATATCTGTTTCTTTAAACTGTAACGTGCTTATAAGGTAGCACAGAGTGTGAGAACTGGTTAAAATTAGCCCACAGGTATGCTTTGTTTTAAGAAATATTTGGATTGATCACTGAGATTTAAATAGTTAAGGATTTTGTATAATAATTCAGGCTTTTCTAGAAAAAAAAAAAATCCAGAAAATCTAGTAACCCTGGGCCTGCATCCCCATAGGCAGTAATTGACCAGAGCATATTAGAAAAGTGTTTTCCAGCCCGGCCGGGCGTGGCTCAGCAGTTGAGCATCGACCTAGGACCCAGGCGACTGGGGTTCAATTCCCTGTCAGGGCATATGCCCGGGTTGTGGGCTCCATCCCCAGTCAGGGGTGTGCAGGAGGCAGCCAATCAATGACTCTCTCATCACTGATGTTTCTCTCTCTCTCTCTCTCTCTCTCTCCTTTCCTCTCTCTGAAGTTAATAAAGATGTATTTTTGAAAAAAGAAAAGTGTTTTCCAGTTCTCCACAGTCACCACCACTCCCCATTGTCCCCCAACACTGTGCCCAAGGTCTTTTACCATTTTACCATCTTGTTCAGTGTTTGCTGCTTTCCCTGTGATAGAGCAAGACCTAGTCATACTCACACCTCAATTTAAAAAAGGAAAATGAAATAAATCCAGGAACTACATCTTTCTCACCCTTGACTGGCTTTCCCCTTATCTTTCCTGCCCAGTGATCTCTGCAGATGTTTGAGTTTGTCACCCCTGATGTAGCATTGAGAAATAAAGCTGGGTCACAGTGATTTTATGTGCCAGCTAAGAAGTGGATTTAGGTTATGGGCAACTACTGAAAAATTTTAACTCAATTATTCAACTAATAGTTTGTAGCAAAAGGTCTATTTATTTATTTATTTTTAATTTATCTTTATTGTTGAAAGTATTACAGGTGTCCCATTCCCCCCTCCCAATTGACCTCCTCCACCTCGCTCCCACCCCCTCCCCAGGCCTTCACTCCGTCATTGTTTGTGTCCATGGGTTATGCATATATGCATATAACTTCTTTGGTTAATCTCTTCCCACCCTCCACTCCCCTTCCCTCTTCCTTCTGAAATAAGATCATCTGTTACATGCGTCAAGGTCAATGTCTCTGGATCTATTTAGTTCATCAGATTCTTTTGTTCATTAGCTTCTTGTTAAAGAAGACCCTTCAACATTTCCTGTAGTGCTGGTTTGGTGGTGATGAACTCCTTTAGCTTTTTCTTGTCTGTGAAGCTCTTTATCTGACCTTCAGTTCTAAATTATAGCTTTGCTGGGTAGAGTAATCTTGGTTGTAGTTCCATGTTTTTCATCACTTTGAATATTTCTTCCCACTCCCTTCTGTCCTGCAAAGTTTCTGTTGAGAAATCAGCTGACAGTCGTATGGGTGCTCCCTTGTAGGTAACTAATTGCTTTTCTCTTGCTACTTTCAAGATTCTCTCTTTCTCTTTAACCTTTGGCATTTTAATGTCTTGCTGTGGGCCTCTTTGGGTTCCTCTTGTTTGGGACCCTCTGTGCTTCCTGGACTTGTAAGTCTATTTCTTTCCCCAGATAGGGGAAGTTTTCTGTAATTATTTTTTCAAATAGGTTTTCAATTTCTTGCTCTCTTTCCTCTCTTTCTGGCACCCCAATAATACAAATGTTGGGCCTCTTGAAGTTGTTCCAGAGGCTCCTTATGCTATCTTCATATTTCTGGATTCTTTTTTCTTTTTGCTCGTCTGGTTGGGTGTTTTTTGTTTCTTCATGTTCCAAATTGCTGATTTGATTCTCAGCGTCCTCTACTCTACTATTGATTCTCTGTAAATTATTCTTCATTTCAGTTCGTGTAGCCTTCATTTCAAATTGGTACTTTATTATGTCATCGATTTTCTCAATTATTTTCATCATACTCTTACTAATATCCTTGAGCACCCTTATAACCATTATTCTGAACTCTGTATCTGTTAGCTTGCTTGGATCTCCTTCATTTAGTTCCTTTTTTAGAGATTTCTTCTGTTCTTTCCTTTGTGACATGTTTCTTTGCCTTCGTATTTTGGCTGCTTTCAGGTGTTTGTTTCCATGTATTAGGTAGAGCTGCTATGTCTCCTGGAATTTGTAGAGTGGCTTTGTGTAGTAGGTGTCCCGTAGGGTCCAGGGGCTCAGCCTCCCCAGTCACCTGAGCTGGGCCTCCTAGGTGTTCCCCTGTGTGGGCTGTGTGCACTGTTCTGTTGTAGTTGAGCCTTGGTTGCTGTTGGTGTCACTGGGAGGAACTGACCCCCAGACCAAGCAGCTGTGAGGACCAGCTGCAACTACAGCCAGAGAGCTGCTGTGCTGGAGACACCCCTATGGAGCAGGATTTACTTCAGTGGAGCTTTGGTGTTCACAAGTGCACCCCTTGAGTGTGTCATGGTGGATGTGGTAGGGTTGTAATTCAGTGTGGTCGAGTCTGGCCACCAGGTGCACTCTCTCTTGAGCCTCTGGGGAGGTGCACAGTCAGCCGCTGCCAGTGCCTTGCCCAGGGCCCCCCAGCATGAGCTACACAGCAAACCGTAGTTGGCTGCTACTTGTGCTGGGCTTGGAGGTGTCCAGGAGAGGCCAAGCTACGAACCAATGCAGCTGCCGCTAGTGCCAGGCCTGGGGCAGCTTATCAAGCCGTATGGGGCCCGCTGCTGCTTGTTTGAGAGATTTGAGGAAAGTCCTAAGCATGAGGCTCAAGAGGCCAGTTGCACAGAAAAGCCCCTGGAAATGGCCTGGATGAGCTGCAGGTGGGGAGGGGCGGGGCCTCCGGGCATCACGGGGCGGGGCCAAAGGTGTGAGTCAGGTGCTGGTGATTCAAACATGGCGCCTGCCTGCCGGCTGTGTGCGGGGAGGACTCGCCAAAGGAGCCATGGCCTCCGCCAGCCCTTCTGCCTGGGAGGAAGCCGCCCCTCCACCTCTCGCCCGGATCTCAGGCAGGTTAGTTCCTCCCCGAGTGTCCCGGGTCCTTTCAAGCTGCTGCCCGGCGCTGGGCGCAGAGGGAGCGTCCCAGTGAGTCTGTGCCGGGCCCTTAAGAGGAGCTGCTGGGGCTCCCGCAGCCTCCGCGACCCTCAGCCACAGTCCCCGCTGGTTTTCGGAGCCCAGAGTTGTGGGGACGTCTCTTCCTGGCCCTGGAGCTCTGGGCTGGGGGCCTGCTGTGGGGCTGGGACCCCTCCCTCCTCCGGGAAAACTCCACTGCCGAGATTCCCTCCCGGGTTTAAACCATGGCACTGGGTGTGGGCCCGCAGCCATGTCTCCACGATTCAGCCCCGATCCGCCCGCGTCTCCGCCCCTCCTACCGCTCTCGATGCTCCTTCAGTTCCCTGGTTGTGGGGCTTCTGTGCAGCCAGATCTCAGGAGGCTCTGAGTGATGGTGGTTCTGTATTTTAGCTGTAATTTTGATGTGGTTGCGGGAGGCGGCAGGCGCAGCTGTTACCTGTGCCGCCATCTTGTTTTCCTTTGTAGCAAAAGGTCTTGATGCCCAATTCATATCCTGGCCTCACCAGTTTCAACAGGCTCCTGCTGCCATCAACTAATGCTGCCTGCAGCAGCTCCTGGCCAGAGGGCTTTCTTCAAAGCTTTTGACGGCTTCTGTGCCCCGAGTGTGGTGGGCTGGAAGTGCCAGGGAATAATCCCTATACCTTGGGAGCACCTCTCAACTTGACAGGAGTTGGTGAGCACATGGGCAACCTCCCTCACTCCTCGACAGTGTCCTACACCGTATCCCCAGAAGTCCCCAGTATGACTGAGCTGCAAGTGCCCACAGTGGTACTTGATGATACATCCATCATCAGCTGTCTTCCACCTGCCCCTGTGCCCTACTGGTGTTTCCTGGGGTCACCTCCTAGATAAACAACTTGGTTTTGAATTCTTATCTCAGGTTTTGCTTCTGAGGAACCCAAAGTAAAGCTTAGTTATTAAGTAGCCGCTCTGTGCTGGGGACCAAAGAAGAGACTTTCTGCTCTTGGGGACCTTACATTCTAGTAGTAAAGGACAGAACTCACAAATAAGGAAATGAGTGATATATAACTTCAGGTGGCCATATGAAAAGAAAAGAAAAACGCAGTAGGGTGTGGTGGTTTTAAAATGAGCAAAGGGGGTCAAAAGGTACAAGCTTCCAGTTATAAGACAAATAAGTCCCGGGGGTGGAATGTACAGCACAGTGACTATAGTTAATGATACTGTGTTGTATACTTGAAAGTTGCTAAGAGAGTAGATCTTAACAATTCTCATCACAAGAAAAAGAATTACAATTATGTATGGTGATGGATGTTAACTAGACTTACTATGGTTCTCAGTTCGATTATATATATACATAAATACACACACACAGATGATCCTTAACTTAGGATGGGGTTATATCCTGATAAGCTGATCATAAGTTGAAAATATCTTTAGTTGGAAATGCATTTAATCTACCAAACATCACAGCTTAGCCTAGCTGGTTTCTACTGAATACATACCACTTTCACACCATCCTAAAGTAGAAAAAGTGTAAGTTGAACCATCGTAGATGGGGACAGTCTGTATATTAAATAATTATGTTATACACCTAAAATTAATACAATGTTATATGTCAATTATATCTCAATAAATGTTTTTAATAAAATAAAATTTTAAATTGTCCCAACTTCTTTGATACTTTTCCTTTCAAGAGATGGAGCCCCATCCACCACCCTCTTGAGTGTGGGCTGGCCGAGTGACCATCTTCTAATGAGTAGCATGTGACACAAGTGATAGAATGTGGCAGAGCTTCAGCCTCTCTCTCAGATCACTTGCTCAAGAGAAAGCCAGACTCCATGTTGTGAGGATACTCACGCAGTCCTTTAAAGAGTCCCACACAGAAAGGAACTGAGGCCTCCCACCAACAGCCATATTAGAGAGCCCTCTTGGAAGAGGCTCTTCCAGCCCCAGTCCAGCCTTCAGATGACTGCAGTCCTAACCAACATCCTGATGGCAACCTCATGAGAGACCCTGAGCCAGAACCACTCAGTTAAACCAGTCTCAGATTCCTAATCCTCAGAACCTGTGAAATAATAAATGCTGTTTTAAGCCACTACATTTGGTGTAATTCATCAAAATAGCAATAGATAATGACACTTGAAGGAGTTTATTTAAATGTATAGTTAATGAATCCCCCTCTCAAGTGGTGACATTGAAGCAAAGATTGGAATAAAGTGAGCCATGTGAGTATCTGAGGAAGAGAATTCTAAGGAGAGGGAGTGGACTATGCAAAGGCTCTGAGGTAGTAGCATGTCTGGGGTGTTCAGAAAACAGTGAGGAAGCTAGTGTGGCCAGAGTGGAGGGAGCACAAGGGAGGTGGGCCAAAGAGAGGTTGAAAAGGGCTGCAGTAGTTCTCAGTGAGAGAGAATACCACCTCTGGAGGAGGGGTGGAATTGTGCAGGAGTTTGGTGCTGTCACAATGCCTGGAGTTGCTAATGCAATTGGGTATGGGAGCAGGGACACATAACACTCTGCACTATGACAACAAGTCACACATTAAGAACTGCCCTGCCCCAGATGCCCAGATCAAAGCTTAGGAGAATTTTGAGGAAACCCATGACCCTATTTATTCTTTAAAAATATTTTTTTTGGTGTAGAATAGAACATAAAGTCTGCTATTTTTTCTGTAAAAAAGGGATAGGAAAATTAATTTGTATTTTGCCTGTGTTTGCAAAAAGACACTATGGCAAGATTATCTGATTCTGATAATAGTGGACATCTGTTGGAGGTTTGCAAACTGGGCCAGTGGGAGACTAGGGTAAGAAGGGAGAGCTTTCAAAGAACACCTCTTTGTGTATTTGAAACTTTTGAACATGTGAACATATTACTGATCAGACAAATAATTAGAAATCAAAAAGGATCATCTTGGCTGAAGAGGGCAAGGGTAATTCAGAGAGGTGAGGATCAGGGACAGGAGTATGATGTAATTAGAAATAGGAGTTGGAATTGTAAGGGGAGAAGGAAGTCAGCTTGGAGCTTGTAGGGGATGGGGTTCAGTTTTGGGGACTGCATTCGAGCTGTTGTGCATAGTGGGCTTTGCATATTATTAAGATGACCATCTTAGGCTAGGTTCCCTACCATCTAAGTCAGTTGGGTCTGCTATAACAAAACACCATAGACTGAATGGCTTAAACACCAGACATTTCCTTCTCACCGTTCCAGAGCCTAGAAGTCCAAGATGAAAGTGATGGCAGATTCAGTTCCTGGTGAGGGCCCCCTTCCTGGCTTGCAGGTGGCTGTCTTCTCACTGTGTCCTCATGTGGCAGAGAGAGAGAGAAAGAGGGAGAGGGAGAGGGAGGTCGGGTTTCTTCTTCTGGTGATTAGGACCCTAATCCCATCATGGGGCCCCACCCTTATGCCTTCTTTTAACCCTAATCACCTCCCAAAGACTCCCGGCTCCTAATGCCATCACCTTGGGCTTTAGGACTTCAGTACAGGTGGCTCCTAACTTTCAATGGTTTGACTCTTGATTTTTCAACTTTATAATAGTGTGAAAATGATATCGCATTCAACAGAAACTGAACTTCAAATTTTGCATTGTGATCTTTTCCCCGGCTGGCAATACCCAGCAGATACCCTCTTGCGATGCCAGGCAGGGCAGTGGACTGCAGCTCCCAGCCAGCCACGTGATCACAGGGTGAAAAACCACTACTCTGCAATGTCCTGTGTTGCTGGGATTTTTTGGTCATTGTGTTTTATGTTTTCATTCCCCATCATGTCTGAAAAATGCCCACCTGTGTCTCTTGTTTCTGCTGAAAAGAAGAGGGAGGCAATTGCTCTTGAGATGAAACGCAACATAACTGCCCAACTGTAGGCTGATGTAAGTGTTCCGAGCACCTTTAAGGTCGGCTAAGTTATGATCTTGGTAGGTTTAGGTGTATTAAATGCATTTCTGACTTCAGATGTTTTCATCTTATGCTGGGTTTATCAGGACCCAGCCCCATCATGAGTCGATGGGCATCTGATATAAATTTGGAGGCACCACAAACATTAAGTCCATAGCACCTACCTAGAAGCACAACAGGGACTCAGATGCCTGTGATTTTGGGGGGAGGACTCTTGGGAGAGAGAGTATGGGAATAGGAACGGGGCAGAGCAGGGGCTCAGCTAGGTAGTGGGTTTAATTGGGCCCAGCCCCATCCTGATGTCTCTGGGAGCTCTGGAGCATGAATTGCATTATACAGTTGTTAACTTGAGGCATGGAGGCTGGCCTTTCTCACCCTCATAGCAGATAGCCATTGGCTGTGGGCTGTACCTGGGGGAGGGAGCAGCCCCCCTGGCATCTCCAGAGAAAGGGGACTCCTATGAACAGAAGATATTCTCCAGAGAAAAGGCAGGTGGGAGCCATTGGCAGCCAATACCTGAAGCAGGTGGAAGATGGAGGCACTGGCCCAGAGAAGGGGATCTGGGTAGGGCCATCAGCAGTGTCTCCCACGTGGCCATCAGCCATATATAGCTGGGGGTGGGACTTAGCCCCATCATTCATTTTATTTTTATTTAGCAAACACTTATCTAGCACCAGGTGATAGATAAGTGTTAGCTAAATAAAATAAGATGAATTTTTATTCACCTAAATCTGTACACATTTAAATCTTCACAACAACCTATAAAACGGGCATTGTTTTACCAGCACTCCAGACTGCAGTCTCAGAGAGCCTCCCCCTCACTGCCTGGGGCCCACTGAGCCCCCAACCCCTGCCAGTCACCCCCATCCATCTTGCAGCCCAGTGCCCCCAGCTCTCCCCGCCTCCGCCTGGCAAATCCTCCATCCCGCTCTTAATTGATTCTTAATCTGCAGCCTTGGGGCAGTGCTGCTGAGAAGGCAGGTGGAAACCATTTCCTTCAGAGCCAGCCAGTGCTTAGGGCAGCTGAGGGGGTTCTCACCCCCACTGCTTGTCATCCTGGGCTCTCAGGTCCTCTCCAAGCCTCGTCCCACTTTCCCTCTGTTACCCTAGGGATTTGCGGGGAGCATGTGGCAAAAAGAAAGCCCTCCCAACCCAGAGCTTTTGGGGGCCCTGGAAGACAGTACAGGGTTGCATTATGGTGCCCATCTGAGGCCCACTTGTCCCCAAGCCCAGAGGTTCTCACAGGGGCGGATCTGAATCTGTCCACCGTGGGCAATTTGGCCATGTCCTGAGAGGTATTTGGTTGTCATGATTGGGAGAGAGGGTGCTACTGGCATCTGATAGGTGGGGGCTAGGGATTCTGCTCAACACACCACAATGCACACAAGGGGGCCCAATGCCAGAGAATCTGGTCCACACTGTCAGTAGTTCAGAGACTGGGAGCTCTGCCCTAGGCTCTGCCTCCCCGCTGTACTTTCAGCTACGTCCAGCTAGTGGTGCAACAGGGTCACCCCAGGACAGGAGACATACTATAGCTCCTCTAGGTGACCCTAATGTGCAGCCAGGGCTGAGAATCACCAGGCAGAGGGGCAGTTTTCAGTCCCCCTTGGGGGGCAGGTGCAGTCTCTCAGCAGGAGGGTGGAAGAATCTGCCCAGGCAATAGCTGCCCCGCCCACCCTGCCTCCTGTCCCCTTCCCCTTCCCCTTCCCACCTCCTTCTTCCCAGGGCCTCCCCGGGCCTCCCCTGTGCAACTGGGGGATCTGAGACCTCCCCAGGTACGGAAGACTCTGAGGTGGTGGCCCTGCCTTCCTGCCCTCTGACCCTCCTTGGGGAATGTGGGGGAGAAAGACAGAGGATCAGGTGATAGGCCCCAGAACCTCAAATGTGAAGTCAAAGTCCCAAAACAGAAAAGATTGGAGGGAGGAGGAAAGAGGGAAGCCCGAGGAGAAAGGGGTGAATTAGGGAAGGAGGCAGCATGAGTGGAGCAATGCGGGCCACTGAGGGAGGAGAGAACCAAGGTCCATGTGTGCCCTGAGCAAACAGGTCACCCGTCCCTCGACACGTGCTCACACAGTCATGCGCTCACACTCCCTCACCCCCCCTCAAATTCCCACAATCACACACATTCACACAAATCCTCAGTTACGCATTCTCACACACAAACACACACACACAAGCTCTGCAAACTCCCATGGTTCCCCCTCCCCCCTCAAAGCCACCCTAAGACTGTAAATGTTACCAGCTGCTCTGGCCCAGGCAGGCCAGGGTGAGAGGGGAGGCGTGGGCCAGGCCCTGGCCCCTCTGCTCCCCACCAGACTGAAGATGTGCTGAATCCCTCTGCTTTAGGATTGGCCAAATTTAGAGGAAACACCACCCTCTGAAACCAGAACCCCCACAGGCCTCCCACAGGCCTCCAGGGCAAGGTGGAGCTGGTAGAGGCTGGAGGAAGAGCTGCCCCAGGCCTGGAGTAATGGGGGCCACTGAGGTCCTTTGTCATTGCTCATTCACTGATTCATTTTGCACATTTGATCAAGTGCCTCCCATGTCCGACTCTGTTCTGGGCACCAGGGTAGATGAGAAGAAATCCTTGCCCACTTGGGGCTGATGTCCCAGAGAGACAGACACTAAACAAACGTGAGTGAAGATGTGACATCGTGATAAAGGATATAAAGAAAAGTAAAACTGAGATGGAGCTGGATGGAGGGGACGCCTGATGTGTAGACTGAGATTCAAGTGAGTTGATGCTGGGAAGAGCTGCAGGCAGGTGGAATAGCACAGGCAAAGGCCAAGAGGCAGGTGTTCATCTGACCACAGGGCAAGAGGGAGAATTGCGGACAAGAAGGCCTAGGGGAGGCAGGAGCCACCTGCCTAGGAACCTGGGGCCACAGTCAGGAATCCACATTTAATTCCAAATGAGCCAGGTCCACAGAGGGTTTTAGAGGTGGGGGCTTCCTGAGGCTGCTGTAGCAAATGACCACAAACTGGGGGGGCAGGGGGAGGCTTAAAAATAACAGAAATATATCCACTCACAGTTCTGGGAGTTGAAAGTTCAAGATTAAGGTGTCTTTAGGGTATTGCACCTCCTGTGGATCCTTCCGGGCCTCTTCCAGCTTCTGGTGGCCGAAGATGTTCCTTGGCTTGTGGCCACATCACTCCTCTCTGTGTCCAAATCTCTTCTCTTATAAAGACACCAATCGCTGGATTAAGGGCCCATTGCTCAGAGCATCTCATCTTGAGAGCCTTACCTGATTTCTTCTGAAAAGAGCTTATTGCTGAGGTTCTCGGTGGACAGGAATTTTGGAGTGCAGGGGGATACTTCAACCCATGACACTGGGGTTTATTAGTGGGGTCCATTGGCCCCTGAGGTGGGGTGCACCCCTGGGGAGCTTCCTCTCTGATGGTTTTCTTGCCCTTTACACCCGGTCTGGCCTCCCCACCACGGTACCCCTGAGGCTCCACCCCTGGCCACATCAGGCCCGGTGGGATCCAGCCTCGGTTCTTTCTCATTTCACCCCAAGATGCCTTCCAAGTGCGCTGCGCTCCATCCCGCAGCCCCCCACTTGGGAGGGCTGTGGGCATTTCCATCCCATTCTCCACCCCAGAGACTTTGCTGGAAAATAGCTAATTATATCCCTCTCCAGAAGCCCGTCTGGTGGGGTTGGCTGGCAATGGACGAGCATGCCCTGTGTCCATGGCCAGTGGCTCATGCGCCAACACACACATATTTCTATATATTTTTAATTCCACAGCAATACTTTGATTAGAGAGCCGATGTGTTGTGTACGACCTCAGGGACCTCATTATTTTTCTAACCCAAATAAATACGGTGCTGGGAAAGCAGGGAGGGGTGGAGAAAAGGAAAGACGCAGAAAACCTCATCTATAAAAAGAATTCAGGTCTTAATGAGCTTTTAAAATTTGCCAGCCCCCTCCCCCCATCTATAGACAGAGGACAAGGCTTCTGACTTCAGCTTTGGGATTTGCAGGGGCGGGGGGGGGGGGCGGCAGGGAGGGCACAACAGGGGGTTTGGGGGGTTCCCAGGTGCTAGAAGGATGAAAATTGTCCCAGTTCAAGCTCAGGGGGAATCACCATCATTTGGGAGTCCAGTTTGAGCGGAGTGTTGGTCTGAGAAAGATCTAGAATTTCCTGATCGCCTAGGCCAATACTGGCATGAGAGGGAGCACAGGAGAGATGGCTTTGCCTTATCCTTCTGTGCCTGGAAATTCTTCTCCAGAACCTCCTCTGGGAGAGGTTGGGTGAGCAGATGGGGAAACCAAGGCAGGGTGGAGCAAGGAAGGCTGGACCACAGGAAGTACACCTGATGCCCTCCCCAACCCACCCTCATGCTGGGGCACACAAGCCTTGGGTCTGCCCAGTGGTGGGATGGGGGCTGCCCCCAGCCTAGGGAGCCCCCTTAGTGGCTGTGAGGTTGGGTGTGGACAGAGTGAGTCGTTGACCATGAACTACCAAAAAAGGACAGGGTGACCTCCGAGTCACTTCCCATGTGCATCCATTTGAATAAGAGCAAAGAGGTTTCCCAGAGCAAGCAAAGAAGCTGATTTGGGGTGAAAGATGAGTTCAATGGGCAGAAATGAGCCAGAGCTGAGACATTTCTGCATGATGAAAATTCCAGTTCTGGCCAGTGTGGCTCTGTGGTTGGAGCATTGGCCTGCACATGGAAGGGTCAAAGGTTCG
The DNA here is from genome assembly GCF_964146895.1 of Miniopterus schreibersii. Lineage (NCBI taxonomy): Eukaryota > Metazoa > Chordata > Mammalia > Chiroptera > Miniopteridae > Miniopterus > Miniopterus schreibersii. Next base: position 70,803,174 of record NC_138105.1, on the reverse strand, counting down.
ATTCCCAATTAAGGACACCAAAAGAGAGAGAGAGAAAAGAAAATTCCAGGGAGCAGGACAGACTCAGGGCAGCTAGGCAAGGGCTTTAAGGACTCAGTGGGGTGGGAGAAGAGGGAAGAGGTGAGAAAAAAGATTCTGGTCTCAAAAAGACTTGGTGGTACTCAAGTGGCTGATTGGGGAGGGGTGGGAAGTAGGAAGATACTCAGGTCTGCACAAAGGGCAGACAGGAGCTTTCCCTACCCCTCAATCTAAAATAGCAGCCCCTGTCCTTCACTTTCTCCCTACCCTTCTGTCGCCCTCTGTCTTGATGCTTGTTTCTCATCTGCCTCCTCCCCCAGACTGGCCTCCTGTCTTGCCCCACCTGAGGGCAAGGGGTTTTGTCTGTCCTGAAAGGTGGGTGGGAAGATGTCAGCTGAGACGGGCCATCTTTAGGAAGTAAGCAATGATGTAAACCAGCTGAGATTTGTAAAGTTTGACAATTTCCATGGTGTATATTCTCCTACCTTAATTAATTTCAAGCTGTGAAAGTGATGTCACTGAGGGGGTAAGGGGGTGTTGTGCACTGAATGTGTTTCCCCCAAATTCATATGTTAAAATCCTACACCCCAAGTTGATGATATTAGGATATGGGGCCTTTGGGATGTGATTAGGTCATGAGGGTGGAGCCCTCAGGAACAGAATTAGTGCCCTTATAAAAGGGACCCCAGGGAGCACCCTTGTCCCACTGTCCATCGACCAATGACTAAATAAATCAAATGTGGTGAATATGTACAATGAAATATTCTTCAGCCTTAAAAAGGCTACGAGTGTGGGTGTACAAATATCTCTTTGAGACCATGCTTTCAACTTTTGGGGTATACACCCAGGAGTGGGATTTCTGGGTCAGTATTGTATGTATCTTTAAATCCAGTGAGGCCTAATATGTGCCTCGAAGTGTTCTAAGACTAAGGATCCAGCAATGAACAAAACAGACAGAGGCCTCTGCTCTCCCAGAGCCCATGTTCCAGTGAGAAGAGGCAGACAATGAATTCATTAAATAAAATAGATGATAAGTTCTACAAGGGAAATAAAGCTGGGAGAGAGAATGGGGATGGCTGATGATGGGGGTGCAATTTTAATTAGGTGGCCAGGGAAGGCCTCACAGAGAAGGTGACTTTTGAGCAAAGAGCTGAAGGAGGTGAGAGAGCTGTATTAGTTTTCTATTGCCACATAACAAATTACTCCCAAATCTAGTGGCCTAAAACAGCAACGTTGATGATCTCATGGTGTCTGTGGGTCAGGAATCTGGCTGCCGCTTAGCTGGTCCTCTAACTCAGGGTGCGTCATGAGACTGCACTCAAGACATCCACTGGGGCTATGATCATCTCAAGGCTCAGCTGGAGAGGAGTCACTTCCCAGCTCACACATGGGACTGCTGGCAGAATTCAGTTCCTGGCTGGCTGTTGGCTGAAGGCCACTCTTAGTCCTTTGCCATAGGACAGTTTACAACCTGGCCACTGGCTCATTAGAGTGAACAAGCAGGAGGATAAGAGAGAGTGCTGGCAAGATGGAGAGTTCAACAGGGCAGAAGTCACAGTCTTAGAACCAAATCTTGGAACCATCATTTTTGCCATGATTTATTGGTTAGAAGCGAGTGGTCCAGCCCATGTTCAAAGGGAGGGAATTGTACAGGGCATGAAGATCAAAAGGCAGGGACTGTTAGAAGCCGTCTTAGATGCTGCCTGCTGCAGGAGCCACTCAGCTCTCTGGGGGAAGAGCATTCCAGGCAGAGGAAACAGCATGTGCAAAGGTCCTGAGGCAGGAACAAGCTTGGCATATAGTCAGAACAGTGTGACTGAAGCAGGGACTGAAGAAGGGGGAGCAGTTGAACATGGAGGCAGAGGGGCCAGCAGCCAGTCCTGAGGGCCATGGGAAGAAATCTTTTTCCAAGAGCAGTGAGAAACCACTGGCTAATTTCAAGGAAGGCATGATGTTATCTGATTTACATTTTGAGAAGATTCTTATGATACTAACAGAAGTAAAATGGTATCTGGGATTTGCTTTAAAACAGTCCATTAAAAAAAAATTGGGGAGGTGAGAGATGAAACAAGATGCATAAAATGTGGATTATCCTTGAAGTCAGGTGATGGCACCGTGTGGGCTCTTCACATTCTCCTCTCTACTTTTGCACTTTTTCTATAATGAGAGAGGAAATATTAAAGACAAACCATGTTTCTGGCTCCTGAGGGGAGAAAGAACTGACAGGAAGGCAGGCAGAGGTGGGGGTTCATGGCGGAGGTGACGCAGCAGTCCAGGCTATAAGCCATCACTATGTCCAAAGTGGAGGCTGACAATACCAAGTGCTGGTGAGATGCGGAGGAACTGGAACTCTCACCCACTGCTGGTACTCATAAAACAGTTTGCCAGGTTTGTTGGTTTGTTGATTTTTACAGTTATACATTTATTATACAGCCCAGCAATTCCATTCATAGGTATTTTACCCAAGAGAAATGAAAATATGTTGGAGCAAAGATCTGCTGGAAATGTTCATAGCAGCTTTATTTATTATCACCAAAAAACTGGGAACAACCCACATGTCTCCCGACAGGAGCCTGGATAAACAAACTGAGGCCCATCCATACCTTGGAATACTCTGCAGCCATCAAGAGGGACGAGCTGCTGGAACAGGAACCCTTGATAAATCTCAGAAAGCTTGGTGCTGTGCAGAAGCCAGACAAAGGAGGGCGCCCCTGTGATTCTGCTTGTATGAAAGTCTCCCATGGTGATAGAAATCAGAATATTGGTAGTTGGGGGTAGGGGATGAAAGAGATGGGACAGGTCTGGGGCCTCCTGGGTGGGTACGGTCAGGCTTTGGTGGCTGGGAGGCCCGGCTGCACGCGCATATAGGGCCTCCTGGAGGCCAGTGATCTCGAGCAGGTGCCGGGGAAAGTGGTTCCCCCGCCCGGTGACAGTGGGTTGAGGAGCCCTGGGATTCCCACTCCTTGCGGTCAGAGCCTGCAGTCCTCGCTGGTGGGCGGCGCGTGGGGCTGAGAGGAAGCCCCGTGGCCTCTCCCACACAGGGGAGGGGGAAGCCCCGACCTCTGTCCCCGCCGGGACGCGCTGGTGGGTCTGAAAGCTTCTCTGCCGCCGCCCATGCTGGTCGATAGCAGACGCCCCGACTCCGTCCGGCCTGCCCGGCAGCCCGGCCCCTTCCCGCCAGTCCAGCCCGGAGGGGACCCTGGCTGGGTGGAGCCTGCCCGCAGCCCCGCTCCTGGCTCCGCTTCTACTCCCTGCTCGTCCCTCCTGCACTGTCCCCGGAAGTCCCAGCCACTGAGACTTGCTCTTGTCCCAGGGGCTGGAGAGGAGCAACCAGCAGCCATCCTGGGGCTGCGCTGAGCTGGGGGCCTATCTGCGCCCACTTCCCCCGTTCAAGGGCCCCAGAGCCCAGGTGGCTCCAGAGAGGCAAGAGCTGAGGTCGTCATGCTCCAGGGGCAGATAAATCTTTGACTTAGCGCCACCTCTTTGGTGTCATTCAGCTTGGGTTCGTTCATTCATTCATTCAACGAACACTTGTTGAGTGACTAAGACCTCCTTTCACTTGGCGTGAACATCCTGGGCCAGCGCCAATCAACAAAAATATGATGAAGCCGCAAATGCGGGCACATATGTAATTTAAAATTTTCCGGTAGCAGCATTTTAAAAGCTAGAAAAGGAATAGATGTAATTAATTGTAACCATATATTTTATTTAACCCAATATAGCAAAAATATTATCCTTTTAACACGTAGTCAATATAAAAATGATTAATGAGATATTTTTACATTCTTTTTATCAGTACTAAGTCTCTGAAATCCTGTATGTTTTCGCTTGGAGCATATCTCAATTCGCACCTGTCATTTTTAAGTGCTCAGTACACACATGTGGCCAATAGCGACTGTGCAGACTGATGTAGATCAGGAGGATGTGGGGGACCAGGGAGAGGGAAAAGGGGTACGGGGGGTGTAGTGCAGCGTGTGGGTTTCACTCGGGTGAGGTGGGGACCCCAGAAAGGTTTTGAGTAGGGCAGGAGCATGTTCTGACCATTAAAAGATCCCTTTGGCCACTGTGTTTAAATAAATGAGGGAAGAGATAGGGTCTTTCCTTGAAATACATTCAAAAATGAGGTGGATATTTCTTCAGTTGGTGAATGAATAAACTGTGGTACATCCAGACAATGGAGTATTGTTCAGAGCTAAAAAGAAATGAGCTGTGAAGCCAGGAAGAGACATGGAAGAAACTTCAATGCATGTTACTAAGTGAAAGAAGCCAAAGTGAAAAGTCTACATACTGTATGATTCCAACTAGATGACATCCTGGAAAAGGCAAAACTATAAAGACAGTAAAGAGATCAGGGGTTGGGAGAAGTAAGGGATGGATAAGTAGAGCACAGAAAAATTTTAGGGCAGTGAAAATACTCTGTATGAGGCTGCGGGGGTGGATACGTGCCATTCTATATTCGTCCAAACCCATAGACTGCACCTCACAAGCGTGGACTGTAATGTAAGCCCTGGGCTTTGGGTGAAGACGTGTCAGTGTAGGTTCATCGATTATAACAAGTGCACCACTCTAGTGGGGTGTGGATAATGGAGGAGGCTTGCGGGTGTGGGGGCAGGGGATACATGGGAAATCTCTGTATCCTACACTCAATTTTGCTGTGAACCTAAAACTGCCCTAAGAAGTTCTTAATTAAAAATTTTTTCTTAATAAGATGGGTGGATAGGTGGATAGAAAGATGGATAATGACAAATATAGCCAACTGTCAACTGTAGACTCTAGGTGGTAGGTGTATGAGTGGGTGTTCACTGGGCATTTTTTTCAATTTTTCTGCACATTTGGCAACATTTATGCTGAAATGTGGAAGAATAGATTTATTTGTCTCTTATGGCTGCTATAACAAATGACCACAAGCTGAGGGAGCTTAAAACAACAGGAATTTATTCTCATAGTTCTGGAGGCCAGGAGTCTGAAATCAAGGTGTCTACAGGGCCGTGTTCCCTCCAAACGCTCCAGGGTGGGGATCCTTCTTGTTTCTTCCAGCTCCTAGGGGCTCCTGTTACTCCTTAGCTTGAGCTGAATCACCCCAATCTTTGCCTTTATCTTCACGTGGCATCGTTCTCTTCTTGTGTCTTCTCCTATCTCTTTTAAGGACATTTGTCAGTGGATTGGGGCCCCACCTGTATAATCCAGGATGCTCTTAAATTGAGATTCTAAACTTAATTACATCTGCAAATACCTATTTCCAAATAACGCCACGCTCACATGTTCCAGGGGTTAGGACTTGGTCATATCTTTTGGGGGGCATAATTTAACCCCCAGTACAGGCCATGTCCCATGTATCAGTTGTGGAACGCTAGCACATAGCACAGCCTCTCTGATGTCCTCTTAGTGGCATATAGTACGTGCTCACCAAACTGAATCTATTGTTTCCATAATCCTCAGGGCCTCTCCTGGCAGCTGGTCTAATTGCAAACAGCCTCAGGGACCCAGATGACACGTGAGAGCATCTGACAGAGGGTCTGGTGCCATCTGACAGAGAGGACAGCCTCCTGGTTGGTGACATAGGTTGATGGCATCAGAAGGACAAGGCTTCAAATCCTGGTCCCACCACCTAAAAAATGCAGTGACCTTGGGCAGGTGGGTGACTTTGAACCTCTGTGCTTCAATTTCTTCATTTGTAATGGCAGGAGGGTGTCATTCATTTATTCGACAAATATTTATTGAACACTTATTATGTGCCAGGTGCTGAGTGCAAGGCATGGGGACACAGTGATGAATGAGAGAGGTGAGGTCTGTCCTCAGCAGGGAGATAAGCAATAAAAACAGGAAACACACTATTTAGAGAATTTAAATGGGCTGATGGGTTGGTGTAGACAGGACAGTAGAGAGGACTTCTTGGAGGAGGTGACATTAACTGGAGTCTGGATCATGAGAAGGAGCTGGCCAGGTAGGGACTATCAAGAGGGTGTTGTAGATAGAGGGAAAGGCAAAGGATGACCACAGCGGTCCCTGGGTCAGGCGAGAGGTCATTCATTTATTCACTCATTAATTCAACAACTATTTGTTTAGCACCACCTGCCATGGATTCAGCTGTGGACCAAGAACACAGATATAACACATTGAAAACATTTGGCACCGTTCCTGGCCCAGGGTGAAATGCCCAGTGAATGTCAACAGCTCTTGATGGTCAGTAAATTCAGAGATCTCTCCCATTCCCCTCTCCTGGAGGGTTTCGCTGAGGAGGCACCACTGCCCTATGACCTTCTTTCCATAGTGAAAGTGGCTTTATGGTTTTTATTCTCATCATAAGATGACACATACAAGGGGCAGAAAATATGGGCAAGTACAAAGAGAGGAAAATACCTGAATTTTCGCCTCCTGGAAGGAAGTATGGTCAACACTCTGAGGGTATCTTCTGGATGTTTCTTTGTACACTCAGGTGTGCACATACATACACAGGTATACACACATACATGCACACCTGCCAGCAAATGCATACGTGCTTGCACTCATGCATACACAGTTCACACTTCACACACACGAGTGCACAGAAGCATGCAAACACATGTGTGTTCACACCCATGGATACCCAAGGGCATGAAAACACGTGCAAATGCACGCAGGTACTCAGGATCGAGATCAGGGTAAGGTGATTCTTGCAAATCAGGGTCAGATTCTGGCTGTATTTAAAAATTTGGTGCTTTGTTCATATGGATTTTTCATATCTTGATTTAAAAAAATTAGTGCATTAATATATGTATCTTGGTGACTGAATTTATGTTGATAACACACCTTAAATTTTGCTCATTCACCTCACCCTTGTCCCAGCCCTGGCATACACATGCATAAATACACACATACATGCACTCATGCACACATGTACATGAGTTCACACATATACACAGCAACCCATTAGTGGGGATGCAATCAAACCAGTGGGTAAGCACCATCACTTTCCTCTGTCCCCCAACCCTTTTCTTTGTCACTATCTAGATACCACCTTTCCCTAGTGGTCCAGATGACATCAAACAGGATCCTGAAGAGGAAAAAATATTGTACTTGTGAGAATGATCTGCTTTTTAAAACAGGACAAAAACAAATAGAAAACATCAGAACCCACTGCACAGAGAAAGGGTATTATTTCATGAAACTTTTGTTTCTGTTCTGAATCCAAGTAGACTACATTGCAATGTAAAAATATATATATTATTATTTGAATCTTGATCAAAATGCTTGATATATGTTGCTCTACATGATGTTTGAAATCTGTTTTCATTTTGTTTCTTAACTAATATATCACAGAGGTTACACAGTGTCTGTGAATATAGGTTTTATCATTTTCATTTTCTACTGTGTCAACCCCCTAGGCACAGACACTTTCATTCTTTTCCAGTTTTCCTTAAAGGTTTTCATAACGATGATGATAGCACCTATTATGTGCTTGGCAAGAGACTAACTACACATTTCACACACACTGCCTCATGGAGTATTCATGATACACCCATTGTATGGGTGAGAAAATGGAGGCTCCCTGACATCAAGTCATGTGCCTGATGTGACACAGCTTGCAGGTGGCAGAGCCAGGATTTGAACCCCAACTGTCTGACTTTGGGGCCCTTAAGCACCCTGAATTACTCTTTATATTTTTGCATATTCCTAAAGATGGATTTGCTGGGTCAGAGAGCTCACACACTTAAATGTTTAACACAAATATCTAGACTTCCCTCCAAGAAGATCGTATCAGTTTACACTCACATGAGAGTGCACGAGTGCGTGTGTGCATCCCCAAATCTTCACACATGCTAGTGGTAAGCTTGAGAATTAAAAGTGATTCTTTAGCTGATGAGTGGCCAGACTGAGCATCTTTGCAGAAGTTTGTGGACTTTTTGTCATTCTTTTGTAAACCTCCTTTTCACGCCCTGTGCCAATTTCACACTTGGCATGTCTTTTTCTTATTGATTTGTAAGTGCTCTTTGTATATTAAGACTCAGTGTTTTGTCTGTCATATATGTAGTAAGCAATCTAATCTTTCTGTCTCTGGGGCCACTCTGGGGCCACTTTGAAAGGCCAGATAGAAAGAGAGAGAGAAATCGGTTGCCTTACAAATGTGCCCTGAGTGGGATTGAACCCACAACCTGTCTATGGGCCCTGACCAGGAATAGAACCGCAACCTTTTGGTGCACGGACGACACTCCAGCCAATTGAGCCACACTGGCCAGGGCCAGACAGGCCTGCTTTTATTGCCCACCTGGCTTCAGTGAATATTTCTGTTCTGATGAGTCTTCACTGTAGGCTGGTGAGGATTTGGTGGTGCTTCCAGAAGCAAAAGTGGAGACCCTTAGATTTTATAAACCTCATGTTATCCAGACCAACACTTAAATAACCCCCCAGCTTTCCATGGCAAGAAAGCTCAGGCCTGGGAGTCAGGAGCCCCAGCTTTGTGTTCCAGTTCTGCAGCCCATTGTTATGGCTCAGCTTTTGCTTCCTCTGGATTCTAGGGGGTTGGTAAATCCAGCCATGCCCAAGGCCCGTCAGCTATACCCATTCCTCTACCAAGCCACACCCATCCATACCTACCCACCTCCTCTAGTGGATCCCAAGTGGTAGATAGAGCAAGATGGGTGGCACCATAGTCAGAGAAACTATGCGAGTGGGAGGCAGGCAGGAGGGGTCCCCTGGCCTTGATGGCTGGTAAACCCTTGGTGCCCCCAGCATCCACCTGGTTAAGGAAAGAAGGAGGCCTCTGGCTACTTGAGCCTGCCTTTCTCATCCACTCTTTTTTTTTCCCCATGAGTTCAGAATGTTTCATTTAAAACCTGCCCCTCGTCCGGTCGGGCGTGGCTCAGCAGTTGAGCATCAACCTAGGATTCAGGATGTTGCGGTTCAATTCCCGGTCAGGGCACATGCTTGAGTTGCGGGCTTGATCCCCAGTGGGGGGCCTGCAGGAGGCAGCCGATCAACGATGACGATGATTCTCTCATCGTTGATGTTTCTATCTCTCTCCCCCTTTCCCTTCCTCTCTCTGAAATCAATAAAGATGTATTTTTTAAAAAACAAATAAAAAACCTGCCCCTCACCCTAGCCAGTTTTGCTCAGTGGTTAGAGCGTCGACCCTCAGACTGAAGGCTCTTGGGTTTGATTCTGACCAAGGGCATGTACCTCAGTTGCAGGCTCGATCCCCAGTCCTGGTCAGGGCACATTCAGGAGGCAACCAATTGATGTTTCCTCTCACATTGATGTTTCTCTCTCTCCCTATCTCCCTCTCCCTCTCCCTCTCCCTTCCACTCTCTCCAAAAAGCAATGGAAAAAATATCCTCAGGTGAGGATTAAAAATAATAATAAAATAAAATTTGAAAAATAAATAAAACCTGCCCCTTGCCATGAAACACTCTTCTTCCAGCTGGGCCGAGTCCCTGTCACTGCAGGCAGAACAGTGTTGGGGCAGATTCCTCCCCACAGGCTTCGCCTGGGGAACCCTAGTGGATGAGTCGAGGGGCCTGGGGCTGGCGTGCGGTCAGCTATGGCAGGCTCGCATCACCGCCTCCATGCGCAGGAGCCTCGGGGCCTCGGAGGTCTGGGCGCTGGTGTCCACCTGGCCATTCATGCCCAGCACAGCCGGGAGCCCTGGGCAGAGGAGGGTGTACTCCGGCAGGTTCCTGAGGGCTGTCTGCACCACTTCAAAACCCCAGCTGCCCAGGCGATACATGAATGTGGCAAGAAGCAGGCTGTGATGCTGGGGTTGTTCTGGATGGAGCCCAGGGCCAGGCTGCAGGCCAGGCTGCAGCACAACTCCTCCTTGGAGCACGAGCTGCTGCGTGCTGGTGGAGGAGCAGCCCAGGATCTCGGGTCTCTGCCGGGACTTCTCATCTGTCCCTCAGAACCTCTAGCAGATCCTTGATGGTCTGGCTCCGGGAAAGCATCTTCATGTAACGGGCCATTTCAGCTGTGGCCGGCGGGGTGAAAAGGGAGACGCTAACCAGGGCCAGGGAGCCAGCCGAGTTCTGGTCTTCACCCTCCTCGTGGGGGCCTTGGTCAGCTCTGCATCCCTGCTGGGCAGGCTCAGCCCTGCAAGGAGGGACTTGAGCATCGCCAAGTCACTGCTGTCGAAGGACAGGTCGTGGGGCACATCAGAGTGCTGCTGCAAGAAGGTGAAGGCTGCCTGGGCGTTGCAGGTGATGTACTCAGTGGGTGAACTGCATGAGCTTGTTGAGGAAGGGGGACCACGTGATGGGAGGACTTCCTGTGCTTCAGAAGCAAGCCGTCTCATCCACTCTTTAATATATTCCTATCGGGGCCAATGGTTTCTCTGTGGCTCAGTTTTGCCATCTGTAAAATGGAGATGATTTTAACAGTCATATGAATTAGCATCTGTAAAGGGGTTGGAACAGTGCCTGGTACATAGAAATGCTCAGGAAACATCACTGTCTGCTGTATTGTTATTGAGCACAAGGTGTGGGTTGGAAAAATGGGGCCTGGGCACCTGGGACCAGCCCCGGGGGCTGGTGGGGCTCTGCCCAGCATCTGGGAGGACCCTCTGGGAGGAAACCGAGGCCCATCAACACCCCTCTTCAGACCCAAGTCCTCACCCACGCCCAGCCCCTCAGAGACCCAGAAGGGGCCCCCTGGGAGAGTGGCAGCGTAGGGACTGAGCTGCCCAGCACAATTACCGTTTTCATCCTCATTAAACCACATTTTCATTCTAATTAGAGTTTCACCGCCTCCCTGAGAGAAGGGCCGATTACTTTTCACATCATTACCAGCCTCTCCCTCCCTCCCTCCCTCCCACCCCGCCCAGGCATCTATTTCACACTGGCTTCCCTCTCGCTGTCGCTCCAAGGGCTAGAGGGGAGCACAGAACATGTATTAGCTCCCTACTGGGTGCTGCGCTCGGTGTTAGGGGCTTCGCCAGCAGGGTCATCGCCTTACCTCTGCCCTTTTCTAATTGTCCTTTTTTCTTGAACAGGTACCGCTTCAAACATGCCCTGGGACTTACTTATTCTGTGTATTGTCTTCCCTAGAGTGTCAGTGCCCACCCACATCCCCATGGCACTCCTGGGCACAAAGACCCCATGGTGTCCATCAACCAGCCCCTAGCTGCTGCGGCCATCCCCAGGGCGGACAGAAAATGCCAGAGAGCAAGTCCACCGCTGTAGCAACTCTTGCCCAGTGACTGATGGGGTGGGAGTGGGAGTGGGAGTGGGAGTGGGAGTGGGAGTGGGAGTGGGAGTGGGAGTGGGAGTGGGAGTGGGGGGTGGATAAGTACCCCAGCTCCCTCGCCCCTGCGGGAAAACTCTGAGCGATGTGCTCTGCTCTGTCTCAGCATTCCCCAGCAGCACCGGACCCCAGTTGCCCAGTGGAGACTCTCGTGAACACGCCCCCACCCAACACCCTTCCTTCCCTTCCTCACTCCCTCTCTCCCCTCCCCACACTTCCCGGACTCACCTCCCAGATCACCTGCACTCTGGATCTCCCAGCCTCCTCAGGGTTTGGGGTTAGGGATGGGTTAAGAAAGCTTCTGCAGATCTCCCTGGAACAAAAGCATCATTTCAACTAGACTGTAGCATCACTGGGCAGCTCCAGCCCACATTTGAGATAACCTCTTGGGGCGCTCCCATTGGGGGGTTCCATCCCAATGTTAGGATGGAACATTCTCCTACCTGGACCCCATACCTCTAAGCTTTAGCCCAATCACAGCTGTTTCTTTTCTCCCTTGGTTTCACCAATTTCATTGTGTACTTATAACATGCCCAGCACTGTTGTAAGCATTTTAGGGGCATATTTTACTTAACTTTTACAAGAACCTCATGAAGTTCATACTGTGTTAGTCCCATTTAACAAATGACAAAAGTGATATCCAGTACACTGAATGCCTATTTTCAGGTCACTCAGCTGGTAAGCAACAGAGCTGGCCCTAGTGGCATTTTGTCACAACAGTGGCTACTGGTTACTGACTTCCACAGGGACAGTGTGTAACTGCCATGAAATGCACATGGTCGTTAATATTTTCCAACAACCCTCATGTCATAGATGAAGAAACTGAGGCCAGGAGAGGGTAAGCCACATACTTCAGTAGGTGTCAGAATGGGGATTTGAGCTGAACATGTGACCTTTCCGGGGATCACAGGCTCCATCTCCCAGATAATAGGGTGAGGGTGCCCTCCAGCCCAGATGAGGTTCTGAAACTACAGGAAGACACAGGGCCTGGGTCTCGGCCTTCCAGATTTAGGCCCCGGAGGCGACCCTGGCCAGTGAAGGCCTTCCAGGGGATGCCATCCCTGGGCCCTGATCTTGGTGCATGCCCTTGCCTGTCCGCAGGCTCCAACCACCACACAGCAGGGATCCAAGTCAGCCTCTCAGTCTGTCAGAGCTTAGGGATCCACAGGCAGCACCCCCACCCCACAGAGGGTTATTAATTAACACTAATTAATATCTGTGTTCACAGAGCCAGCCAGGCCCCTGGGCCTGCAGCAATGAAGGAAGGAAAGTATGAGAAAGCTGGCACCTTGCCAGGCAACATGGATTTTTAAGCCTCCCTTGGGCTGGCTAACAGGGAAGGCCTTATGATGACCAGAAGGGGAAACTGAGGCACAGAGGAGGACCAAACAGCCCCGGACAACTTCAGAAGTGGTTACCATTTGAAGGAACAAAGAATCAAGCCTTGAAGACTGAGTCTCTGGCCTCACACGAGCTCTGGGTCCCACCCCAGCCTCAGTTTACTCATCTGTAAATGGGAGTGAGAAGTCATTTTCTCCTATGTGTAAGGGACTTCACCAAGCTTTTATGCATGTAAAAGGCTTTACACATAATTATTTTCTAGGAGATGTTAATTCCCTTCCCCTGGCTGCAAACTGAGGGGCCTCCTACAGCCATGCCTCAGTTTCCTTTTTTGGCACACAGGGAGAGGGCGGGGCACTTTCCTGCTGCTGCTCCCTCTGTGAGGGTCCCGGGACAAGCCTCCTCTGGCCCTATGTCATGGAAGGCTCAGAAAGGTAATTTCCAATCAGCCCAATTAATAACACCGTTGCTACTGTGGCGACGACGACCAGACAGTTCCCTGGCCCTTGATTAAAAACAGAAGTTTCCCCCACATTCTCGGAGACGAAGCAGAAGGGAAAACAAAGACAGCACACTCGTGCCAGATAAATACAGACGCAAACACACGCATGGCAGAGAAACACACACTGGCGCACCACATACACACACAGCCGGCTGCGGAAATCGGGGTGGGCTCCTACAGTCTTGTTCAGGCAGTCCAGAGACACCCCAGGAATGACCACCCCCCCACATCCACACTTCCTTTGGCACAGATGCTACAGAGCCAGACATCTGGGCCCTGACCACAGTAATGCCTGTGGCCAGGAGTCACAAGTTCAGGAATAAACGCCCCAGGAGAAGCCCTTGGCAGGAGGTGGAAGGGACTTAGTGGGTAAATACCCAAGCTTCCTCTCCCGGCCAGTGCATGGTCCACATGGAATCCCAGAGGGCCCAGGGGGACCCAGCTGCCTCCTTTCCTTCTCCCCCTCTCCAAGTTCCCTGTGAACATCTCCTGTCCTAGTCAGCTGCAGCTGCTATAGCAAAAATACTATAGGCTGGGTGGCTTATGAACAACAGACATTTGTTTCTGATAGATCTGCAGGCTGGAAGTCCAAGATCATGGTGGGGTTCAGGTGGGGGCCCACTTCCAAGTTCATGTAGATGGCTACATTCTTGCTATGTCCTCACATGGTGGGAGGGACAAGGAGCTCTCTGGGCCCCTTTTATAAGGGGAATAATCCCATTCATGAAGGCTTCACCCTCATGACCTCACCACCTCCCAAAGACCTCACTTCCTAACACTATTATGTTGGGGGTAGGATTTCAACATATGAATTTGAGAGCGACACACACATTCAGACCATTGTATCTCCCAAATAAGCCAAGCACCCTGTGATCCTTGTGTCTGGATCTGCTCCTGGAGGAAGCCTAACCGAGGCACCCAGGGCAGAAGTTCACAAGCGTGCACTGGCCAGTGTGTGCACACACCAGGAGGGTATTCAGCGGTGGTTTTCCATAGGGGTAATTTTGCCCTTCAGGGCAGGTTTGGCAAAGTCTGCAGACATTTGGGATTGTCACGGTTGAGATAGAGGGTGTTACTGGCATCTAGTGTGTGGAGGCCAGGGATGCTGCTCAGCACCTTACAGTGCTCACAACAGCCCCCACAGCAAAGAGTGATCCGGTACCGATGTGAAGCGCTGAGGTTGAGAACCCTGGTCTACAGGAGCCAGTTGCCAGTACACCCTGGCACACTCACTGACTTCCACGTGGAAACAGCTGAGGGTAACACATCAAACACAGATGCACAGTGGGGTCCTGGGTGGCCTCAGGCCACAGATACGCACTTGCACCAGGACCTCTTAAGCCTGGTGTGCTTCCCACCAGGATGTGTAGACCACCAGAAGGGACCCACAGGTCTGGGCACAGCCCATGTGTGCCAGGTTCTGCTTGAAAGACTTTTGTGGGTATAACTCATTCAGTCCTCACAGCCAGCTGGGGAGATGGTTTAATGACCATTAAGCCCACTTTACAGATGAAGAAATGGACTCAGAAAGGGGAAGTTTATGCCCAGCAACCCAGCTAGAAATCCAGACGCAACCCTGCCCCGAGTATGTGTGTGAATGCAGAGGTAGGGCATACCTGCTGTCTGGGGACTGAAGTAAGGAGGGTCACAGAAGTCTTTAGCTTTCCAGAGGGATTTCTTTATCACTGTGGGTAACTAAAAAATCCATCTTTAAATGTGTTTTGTTTTTTTAAATGTCTTTATTGATTTCAGAGAGAGGGAGAGGCAGAGAGAGATAGAAACATCAGTGATTAGAGTCATTGATTGGCTGCCTCCTGCACGCCCCCTACTGGGGATCCAGCCCCCCAACCGGGGCATGTGTCCTGACCAGGAATGAACCGTGATTTCTGGATCATAGGTGGATGCTCAATGTATGAACCATGCCAGCTGGCAGGCCTTTAAATGTTTTTTAAACCAGCTGACCCTGGAGTTGGACACACCTGGAGCTCCAACCCCAGCCTCACCATATTTTGGCTTCGTGAACCTGGGTACTCCATGCAGCCTCCCTGAGCCTCAGTTTCCCCATCTGTAAAATGGGGGTTCACCTATTCATTATTTCACAAGTATGCACCGAGGGCCCAATAAGGACCCTGCACTCTGCCTCGCTCTAAAGGCAGGACATGCGCATAGTACGCGCTTTCCCCCCACTTACCCCTCCCCCAGGCACGGGCAGCTTAACTAGTTTTGTGGGGAGCTGGGGCTTGTGTGGGGCAGAGGGGCGGAGCTCTCAGTCCCCCTCAACACTCAGCTGCCATCCCCGCGCCTCCCAGACCCCAGGAGTTGGAACCAGACGCAGAGTTCCGGGGCCTGGCGTCCAAACTCGGGGCTGACCCCAGGAGGCAGGCGGGGAGGAGGCTAAATCTGGCGGTGCCTCCCGCATCACCCCGCAGTCGGAGGTTCCACCTGTGCTTCGCGCCGCTGCAGCGCGGGGAACGAGCGCCACCTGTGGGCCACTGTGGGGAGGTGCGTGCGCCTCCCGAGACGGTGGGCGAGGGCGTTTTACTTCCAGGGCGGGGGGCGGGGTGGGCATCAGTGTACAACACAGCCCATACCTACGAAATTCTCTTCCACCTTCGCCTTTTCCCAGCCGCTCCATGCACGCTAACCTTGTCCATTTATTCACCACCGCCACCACCAAACACTTAATTGAACACCTACTGTGTACCGGGCTTTGTTCTGGGTTCAGACACAAAAGGAACAGAACAGGTAAACCTCCCTGCCCTTCTGGAATTTGTAGCCTGGGAGAAGACAGAAGAGGAAGGAGACAATAACTCTGGAGGCCACTGCTGGCAGAGAGAAGTGTTTTAAAGGAGAAAATAAACAGAGAGACGAAACAAGAGGGGCAGCCTGCTCTAAATGAGGTGAGTGGGGAGGGCTCTCCTCCGACACAATGTTCGTCCTGAGGCTGAAGGGAGATAGGCCCCAGCCTCAAGAGAGGGGCATGGCGATCCAGTGGGGAGCACTGAGGACAAAGTTCCTAGGGCAGAAAGGAGCTTGGGGCATTAGGGGAAGAAAGTTGGTCTGGCTGGCTAGAGCCGAGAGGTGTCTGGAGAGGTGGGGTGGGACGTCAGCTCTCCTTTTGGAGACGACTCGAGCGCCACCTTCCGGAGGGGAGAATAAACCTCACCCTGATAAATTCCTCAGCACCACCCAGCTCCACACAGATACCCCCCTGCCACACCCTCCCCCCACAACAGCCCGGCACCAGGTCTCCCTCCCTGAGAAAGAGCTCAGCCCACCCGCCCCACCGCCTTCTCCCCAGCCTGTGCCTCTGATGATACTGGGGGCAATTACACCACCAAGGGGCATGCGCAGGAGAGAGAACTGGGTGGTGGCTGGCCTAGGGCTGGGGGACCTGGAGTTGGCCTGAGACAGCTCCTTGGGTTAGATTGTTGGGACAGGGCAAAGCAGGCGCCCCTGTGGGCCTGCATGTCCAGGGTTCCTTGTGTGCCAGCTGCCCCACACCAGGCACTCCATGCGCACTGGGTCAGGGGCCGGCTCTGCAAAGCCCCCTCCTTGCCCTCCTGGGAGAGCCAGGAGCCACACAGCCTGACCAATGCCTATTGACTGTGGTGAGGGCTCCCACCAGAGGGCACCCCCTGGCCTCTGTGAGCCCCGGCAGGACTGCCCTAATCCTTCTGCGGCCAGCCTGTGTCCCTGGTGTCCTCACCCTCATTTGAGGCAGGAGTTTCTGCTTAAGCTCTCTTTGGCCAGAGAGAAAAGCCCTCAAGGGTTGTTGCCGGCCCCACATCCCAGACCCCAGCCCAGCCCAATCCCCACCTTCATCCCTGCCAAGAGGAAAGTCCCCTTGTGTGGTCTGACAACCCCAAAAGGGACTGTGCAGGGATGGGCACAGGCTCCATAAATGCTGTTCCCTGGTTCCCTGTCCTCAGGGAGGGGGCATGAGGGATAATGTGGGTCTCCCTCAGCCCCGAGAGGAGAACAGAGCCCTGTCCCCAGTCCCTGCTGCCTCAGCTTTGGGGGCTGCCTGGCTCTTGGGGAGGGGGTGGAGCCTCCTGGAGCTTCTAATTATGGTTTTAGAGGCACAGACTTAATTACTACCTCGCGAAGGGTTAATTACTCCTAATCGACTGGGAGTCAGGCAATTCTTGAGCCTTCTGAGAACCAAAATATTTTCCCTCCCAAAAGCCTCCCTCCCTCAGCTTCTCAGTTTTTCTGCATGGAGGTGTGTGGTGGGCTAGGCAGAGTCAGAAAGACCAAAACCACCAGCCTGCCTGCAAAACCTCCACTTTCTGGGCCTGGCACAGGCAAGGGCTGAATTCAGAGGAAGGAGGTCTTTGGCCAAATTAACTTGGAAGGCTTCCTGGAAGAGGTAGCTGAGGGCTGGTTTTAAGGATCCCAAGTGACCCCTAGTTGGGCCCAGGGCTCCTAAGATCCTGTTTTACTTGGCGGGAAGGGGGGGGGTGGTGGCAAGGCCTGAAAAGCTGGCGATTCTGACCAAGGGAGGGCTTGTTTGAAGCCTATTTCCTCATCTGTTAAATGGGGCCAAAGCCGAAACGAACTAGGCACTAAGAGTGAACAAAATGAAGCACTCAAGAAAGGCTGCCCTCACAGAGAGGAGGCCCTGATGGGTACCCAGGTGACAGCCCCCAGTGGGAGTTCACCCAGCCCCTCCAGCCACCCTGTTCCTCCTAGTGCCCTCTGCCTGGGCTCATAGCAATGTCAGTACTAGATCTGATCTCCCTCCTGCTTTCCTCCTGACCCCTTCGCTGGGCCCTAAACACACCATACCGGTTCCCACCTCAGGCCTTTTGCCCTTGCAGGTCTCCCTGCCTGGCTTACTCCCCGCCCAGTGGTGCTGTGTCTGGGAAGCTCTGGATCTAAAATGTCATCTCCTCCATAAAGCTCTCTGACTATTCTCTCTCCCCAGGAACCGCTCCCTCCCTGGGAACTCTCTAACCTATCATGCATTTACCCTTCTGAGAAAACACAGCCTTGTTTAGATCCTGGCAGAGTGATCTGGGGCTCAGTTTCCTCATCTGTAAAATGGTGATGTCAACAGTCCCCTCAGGGTCCTGGGCCCTGACTGTGGTGGTCCCAGAGGCCAGGATGTGGTGGGATCTTCTTCTGTAGGTCACAGGATGCACTCAAGATTCTGGGCAGAGCTTGGTAACAGTGAACCAGCAGGGCAGGTAAGAGTGAGGCTCAGGTGACTACTGTCAGAAGAGGTAGAGAGGAGGCAGACCTGGGAACTGGGGTCAGATATCCTGCTCCCATTTTACAGATGGAGAAACTGGGGCCCAGAGAGGTGAAGTCTCTAGTGGGAGAGCTGGGCTTCACACTCACATTAGTGAGCATCCCACCCGCAGGCACGGGGGAGGGCTATGCCTGGGGAGGCTCCGGAGGGAGTGGTGGGAGGAGGGCTATTTGGTAGGAAGGTGAAAAGTACAGCTTTGATTTGGCTGTGTGTTGGGGGATGGTGGTTCAGGCCAGGATGGGATAGGATTAAGTTAGCCTTGGAAGGAAGGAAGGAAGGAAGGAAGGAAGGAAGGAAGGAAGGAAGGAAGGAAGGAAGGAAGGAAGGAAGGAAGGAAGGAAGGAAGGAAGGAAGGAAGGAAGGAAGGGAGGGAGGGAGGGAGGGAGGGAGGGAGGGAGGGAGGGAGGGAGGAAGGACGGGAGGGAGGGAGGGAGGGATAAGGGAGAGGGAAAGAGAAAGAGAGAGAAAGGGAGGGAGGGAGAGGAGGAGGAAGGAAGAATTGGTCAGGACTATTTTAGTTGCAAGTCAAAATCCATACCCAAACTGACGAAAAAAGCCAAAAGAATTTATTGTTTCCTGTAACTGAAAAGTCTAAGGTGTGTTGACTTCAAGCATAACTGGATGTAGAGGCAAACAAAGTAATCTCGCCCCTTGAAACTAAGCTTTCCTGTGGGAGCTTCACTCTCAGGCAGCCATTTCCCACGGGCATAAAATGACCTTAGCAATCCCTGGCTTATATTTTGTCAGAAACTCCAGAGAAAAACAAGAAAGCCACTTGGCCAATAACTCTAGCAGAAACTTCGGGGCTACCTCTCATTGGACAGACTGGGATCACATGTCATCTAGGGACCGATCACTGTGGCCAGAAAGGATGGAATGTGCCTACTGGCCAGGCCTGGGTCATGTGGTGCTGGAGGTAAAGCCAGCCACCTCATGGACAAAGGGTGGAAGAGAGGGGAGACAATTGGTTCTATTAAGGTTTATTAAGCACCTACTGTGTGCCTGGCCATGGTCTGGGTGCTGGGGATACAGTAGTGAACAATACAGAAAAACCCCTGCTTTTGTGGGGCTCACACTCTAGGTGAAGATGTGAATTACAGGGATATTAGAAGGTGTCATGTGCTATACAGAAAATTAAAGCAGGGGGGAAGGACAGGGTTGGATGGGGGAAGGGAGCTGAGATTTGAAATAGGAGGTGGTATCTGAGCCAAGACTTGAAACCGAAGGAATGACAATATCTGGGAAAGGGCATTCTAGGCAGAGGGCACAGTCAGTGCAAAGGCTCTGAGGCCCAACTGTGGCTGGTGTGTTTGGGGACCAGTGAGGAGGTCTGTGTGGCTGGAGGGAGTGAATGAGGGGGGGAGTGGGAGGTGAGGCATGCGGGTGACGGGGTAAATCATGCGGGGCCTTATGGGCCTTAGGGAAGACTTTGGATTTTATCCTGGGTAAGATGGGAGTCACAGAGGGTTCTGAGCAGAGAGATGGGATCTGACCTGATTCAGGTGTTCACAGGGAGAACAGGTGGTCAGGCTGATGGTCAGACTGACAAAGTGTATACACAGAGAGATATTTATGTAGAAACAACTGGATTTGGCCTCAAAGCGAGCTGTCCTTAACCCCAGGCTGGGTCTCTAGTCCCTATGGTCTCCACGTCTGTGATTTGGTTTATTGTCTTTTCCCATCATTCATGGGGAGAGAAATGGGTGGGGTGAGGGGCTAGGAGGACAGGGCATCTGGGGTTGCCCCCTACCCCAGGAGACAAGGAGCCCCAGCTCTACTCCAATCCAGGACACACTTGGGCGGGGCTGCTGAGGATGTTTGCTCTCTGTGCTCTCTAAGTTGGTGGAACAGGAGTGGCTGGGGCACAGGGAGGCCTGGTCTAGCTTCGAGATGGAGCAGAGGAGGAAGCTGGGTCGCCCACATCCCAGACCCGGGAGGGAAAGGCTGCAGAGGCTGGGGCTGCCCCCGTGGAGAAGGCACAGAGGTCCGCCGGGGCCTCACTGGCACCTTGCTCTGTCCTGCCTAAGCCGGAGCCATAGGAAAGGGTAGGGCCAGAGCCGTGATGGAAGTGCTGATAAGGACCCTTGAGGTTGGATTTCAGCCCTGAGGGTTGGGCAGCGTCCTGTTTGGACAGGCTCCTATGGTTTTCTCTCCTGCAGTCCTGCCCTGGCCATGGTAGGAGAATTACAGCCAGGGGAGCATGTGCCAACCGTTAACTCTACCAGAAACAGCAATATCCCCCCTCCAATTTTCCTAAGAATAGGAGAGACACCTGCCAAAAAAAAAAAACACCAAAAAACTTAGACCTTACTTCACATCCTATACAAAAAGTAACTAAATGGTTTGTAGACCTAAATGTAAAACCTAAAACTATAAAACTGTTTCCTAGGAGAAAACATAAGAGAAAGTTTTTGTAACCTTGACTTAGGTGAGGATTTCTTAGATTTGTCACCAAAGCACGATCAAAGTGAAAACTTGTGCTCTTGGAAAGACATCAGGAAAACAAAAAGACAAGCCGCAAACCAGCAGAAATTTGCGCAAATCATCTATCTAATAAAGGATTTGTATCCACAATATATAAAGAGCTCCCAAAATTCAATAATAAGATGCAACATCCATTCATGTTTAAAGTTCTTTAAGTAAGGTAGAAGGGAACTTCTAAACTCTGATATAAGGTAGGTACCAAAAAACCCACAGCAGCCCAACCAGTTTTGGTCAATGGTTAGAGGGTCAGCCCGTGGACCGAAGGGTCTCGGGTTCAAATTCAGTCAAGGCCATGTATCTCGGTTGCAGGCTCAATCCCAGCCCCAGTCTGGGCGTGTGCAGGACGCAACAAATTGATGTGTCTCTCTCACATCAATGTTTCTCTCTCTCTCTCTCCCTTCCACTCTCTCTGAAAAGCAATGGGAAAAATATCCTTGGGTGAAGATTAAAAAAACAACAACCCACAGCAAATATCAAACTTAATTGTGAAATAATGAAAGATTTCTCCACTGAGATTAGAACAAGAAAAGGATGGCTTCTATCACCACTTCTCTTCAACATTGCACCAGACGACCTAGTCAGGGCAACAAAGACAGAAAAGATAATAGAAAATTTTAAACCGCAATGCACTATAATAAAATCCTCACTATTTCTGAATGACATGATTATATAAAACCTACTGATAAACTAATAGAATTAAATGAAGTTAGCGAGATTCCCTAGATGCAAGATCAATATATAAAAACAAATTCCATTTTTTTAAACATATGTTTTTATTGATTTTAGAGAGAGGAAGGGAGAGGTAGAGAGAGGGAGATAGAAACATCAATGATGAGAGAGTCATTGATCGGTTGCTTCCTTCACCCCCCCCACACACACTGGGGACGGAGCCCGCAACCCAGGCATGTGCCCTGACCGGGAATCGAACTGTGATCTTCTGGATCCTAGGTCGATGCTCAACCACTGAGCCACATCAGCCAGGCAAAACAAATTCCATTTTTATATACCAGCAACAAGCAAGTAAAAAATATTTTTTAAAAACAATTCAATAATAAAACCAAAAAGCCAACTTAAAAATGGGCAAAGGGCCTGGCCGAAGTAGTTGAGCGTCGACCTATGAATCAGGAGGTCACGGTTCGATTCCCAATCAGGGCACATGCCCGGGTTGCAGGCTCAATCCCCCATAGGGGGCCTGCAGGAGGCAGCCCATCAATGACCCCCCTCACTGATGTTTCTATCTCTCTCTCCCTCTCCCTTCCTGTCTCTGAAATCAATAAAAACATATTTTTTAAAAAAGTGGGCAAAGGATTTGAATAGATACTTTAGCAAAGAGGCTATTTGGGTGACAAATAAGGATACGAAAAGATCTTCAACATCATTAGTCGCTAGAGAAATGCAAATTAAAAGCACAATGAGATACCACTGCACACACCTATTAGAGAAGCTAAAATTAAAAAGCCTGACAATTCCTAGTGTTAGTGAGGGTGGAGTCACTGGAACCCTCAACCACTCGTGGTGGGGATATAAAATGGTACCATCACTTTGGGAAACAATATGGTGGTTTTAAAAAACATTAAGCACACATTTACAATATGATCCAGAAGTGAAAGCACATGTCCACACAGAAACCTGTACAGGAGTGTTCACAGCAGCAGCATCCACGCAATCGCCAAAAGGTGGCACCAAGCCAGTCGTCCACCGACAGATGAATAGATAAACAAAATGTGGCCCCCAAACAATGAATGTTACTCATCAACGATGAAGAACAAACTGCTGAGAGCACGCAGCAATGTGGAAGAACCTCAAGAACATTGTATGGAGTAAAAGAAGCCAGGTAGAAAATGCTACGTCTTGTATGATTCCACTTATGTGAAATTTCTAGAAAAGGTCAAGCTGTAGAGACAGAAAACAAATCAGCGGTTGCCAGAGGCAGGGGAAGAGAGTGCAGATGGACCGCAAAGGGAGAACAGGGAAATTTTGGGTGATGAAAGTGCTCTCGAACACTGGAGTGTGGGGACGGCTGCCCAACTCAGTGCATGTGCTAGAAATCAGCTAACTGCATTGCACACAACGGGCAAATTATATGCTATGTAAAGTGTACCTCCATAAAGCTATAAAAAAGTCACCCCAATAAATCCATAGATGGGACAGTTACCAGTTAATTAAATCAACAGGTACCTGCAGTGCTAGACCCTGTTCTGAACACTGAACACTGGGGACGGGGCAGGGAAAAGACAGACAATAAGCCCTGCCCTCGTGGGACTGACATTCTCCTGGGGAGACAGGATCAAGAACTAAAACCTACAGGGTGTCAGATGGTGACGTGGTATGAAAAATAAAGCAGGCCCAGGAGAGTGCAGTTTTCAGTCAGGGGGCGGGGAGGAGAGAAGGCTCTCTAAGGAGGTGATGGCTGAGTGAAGACCTGAGGGAGGCGAAGCGGGAGCTGTGTGGAGATCTGGGGGGGGAGGGGGGAGGCACCAAGCAGAGGAAACCACAAGTGCAAAGGCGGGGTGGGGGGAGTGCAGGCGTGAGAGTGTGCCAGGAGCGGTAGAAAGCCAGTGGGGCCGGAGGAAATAGTAAGGGGACAGTGGATGGAGATAATGGCAGGGAGGGGACAGGGCAGGACATGCAGAGCCTTGTGGGTCATGAGGAGGACTTGGACTTTTGTTTTGAATGAGGTGGGAGCCACCAAGTGTTCTTGAGCAGCGGTTGCCCTCTGGTCACTGATGGGGGAACAGCCTGTAGGGAGGGTGGAGTGGGAGCTGAAAGCTCAGGGCAGAGGTGACTGGACTGGTCCAAGTGGGAGATAATGGGGCTGGTCCAGGGTAGGGCCGTGGAGGAGGTGCAGAGTGGCTGGATTCTGGTGAGATTTTTAAAGCAGAGCCCTCAGAGTTTGCTGATGCAGCCGTAGGGAGATGGAGAGGGACCGAGACAGGGACACACGGATGACTCCAGTGTTTTAACCTGAGCGCCTGGGCCACTAGGAAGAACACTGAGGCCCAGAGAGGCAGAGGGAGGGGCCCAGGTTGCACAGGGGTCTACAGTGGCCCTCATCCTCAACCAAGGCATGGCCCTGATTTGAGAGCTCTGACGGTATGGATATCGTGAGGGACAGATCCTGCTCAGAGCCAGGCACCTCCTCCCCCTGCCTCTCATGTCCACATCTCAGTGCTCCCCCTTTGGCCCTGTTCTCTTCCTTTTAGTCTTGTCTCCAGAACTACTCCTCCCTGGGGACTCAGATCATGTGCTTCTGATTCCTTTGTCCTGAACTCATATGGCATGAGCACCCCTGAAAGCCTTATGTGGAAGAGTCTGGAAGCAGGGGGTGGAGAAGGGGCACATTCCTCCCGTGGGGGTGGATAGGGCTGTGTCCAGAAGCCCAGCAACATCTCCAGGGCACCCAGCAGAAGGGAGGCATCTTCCCAGGCCAGGCCAGACTGGCTGCCGCCCAGCCCAGCCTTTCTTTGGGGCCCTCCCCTGCCCAGCCACAGCCACAACCACAACCACATCCATGGCTCCAGCAGCCCTGACCCCGCCCCCAGCCCTCCCACACATTTCCTCCTAGGAGCCCTGACCGTGGGATTTGGTTTTCTCCACCCTCTGCCTCTCTATCCAGCTCTGCCACTTCCTGGGACCTCCTTCCCAGTGGCTCCACAAAACTGGCTCCCCTAGCAGTCCCAAATAGCCCTGGCAGGGCCTGTGTGTGGCCAGAGCCACAGGGCGAGTGTCCAACCCTCCCTGGCACTTCTCCAGTCCTCCTGTCCACCATCTGGGCATCTCTGGTTCCCTCCTGCTCTCCATGTCAAAGGCCTCAGAGGGATCTTAACTCATTTGTCCTTAACTGAGCACTGACCCCTGCTCTAGCTACTGGGGAGACAGAGTGACCAGCACTTAGAAGCTAGTATTTATAGAGGCCTTTCTGGGCCTTAATAAACCAGTCCATCCGTCTCTCAGTGGTCTATGAAAGAGGAACTCGTGTTCATGTTCCTATTTTACAGATGGGCAGACTGGAGCACAGAAGGTGATGTTACTCACTCAGGCTACACCACCAGACAGTGGCAGAGTTAGGACCTAACCCCTGACCACTCTGGTCTTCTGCCTCTCACGAGAGCTGTAGACAAGGTTTCAGTTTTCTGTTTGATCCAGAGGAGAGAGACAGGAAACAGCAAATGAGGAAGAACATACCATTCAGTGACTGGCAATGGCAATGATCTCAAAAGAGGGTGGTTGGGAGGATGGGGGTTTGGGTCGGGGGTGAATGACTCACTCAGACTCACATAACCTAGAAAAGCTGTTATACGCCAGGTCACAATTTATTACAGAGAAAGGATACCAATTAAAATCAGTAAAGGACAAGGCACATGGGTGGGAGACTCAGGAGATACCAGGCATGAGCTTCCAGGTATCCCCTCCTGGTGGAATCCCAGCTCTCAACTATCCCAGCAACAATGTGTGACAACATGCACTGAGTATTTCCAACCAGGGAAACTTACCAGAGCCTTAGTGTTCAGGGTTTTTATTGCCAGCTGGTCACATGGGCCAGGTTGACCACTCATGTGACTGACCTCAGCCTCTTCAGAGGACAAGCTGTTAGTGCATGGTGGCCCAAGGCCTCCACCATGAATCATATTTTGAGCATGACTCTCTGGTGTGGTCTAAGGTCTGAGGTGTACAGACACTCTTACTAGGCAAGACACTCCAGGGCCTTAAAGATGACCTCCCAGGAGAAAGACAAGGGCATCATGCAGACAGGCCTTCCTTTGGAAGGTGCAGGATTAGAGAACCCCAAGCCCGCTGAGTTAACTCTTTAATAGGCAGGACTAAATAGTGGACCAGGAGTGCATATTTAAGGAAGTCAAGTTTTTGTTTTTTTAAAAAGATTTTTTATTGATTTGCAGAGAGAGAGGAAGAGAGAGGGAGAGAGAGAAACATATATCAGCTGCCTCCTGCAAGCCCTCTACTGGGGATAGAGCCCACGCAACCTGGGATCGACCAGGAATTGAATCGACAACCTTTCGGTGCACCAGACGACGCCCAACCAAATGAGCCACACTGGCCAGGGCTAAGGAGTTCATGTTAAAGCTAAAGCTGGAAGTGGGTGCTTACCTGATCCAGCCTTCAGATGAGACTGCAGCCCCAGCTGACACATGGACAGCAGTGTGGTGAAAGACCTTGAAGGAGGAGCCATGCAGATGTCTGAAGGAAGAGAGTTCCAGGCAGAGGAAACGGCAGGTGCAAAGGCCCTGAGGTGGGACTGAGCTTTCAAGAAGAGAAGGAAGGTCAACACAAGGATAAAAGAAGGAGGTGAGATCAGGAGGGCCATTTGGAGCAGTTAGAATGCCTTATGAACAGGATGACATCCTGCTTGGGGCCTAAACAACTGAGCTGGTGTGGAACCATACACTAAGAAGGGGAAATTAGTGGACAGACTTCAAGGCGGCCCACCTCCTGGTTTCCATGTGTAATCCCCTCCTTTTGAGTGTGGGCAAGGCCTCATGACTCACTTCTAACACTAGAGTAAGACAAAGGTGACGAAATGTCACTTTCAAGATTAGGTTCCCTGTGGAGAGGCCCATGTGGTAAGGAGCTGAGAGCCACCTCCTCAACAGCCAGCAAGGAACTGAATCCTGCCAACACCTGAGTGAGCTTGGGAGTGAACCCTTCCCTCATCAAGCCCTCAGATGACACTGTGGCCCATTAGAGACTGAAGCGAAGAACTCAGTGAAGCCATACCTCGTTCCTGACCCACAAAAACTAGATCATCACTGCTTGCTCTTATTTTAAGCCCTTACGTTTGGTGCAATTTGTTGCACAGCAATACATCACTGACAGCAGATTTGGCAGAGATTCGGAGATGAATCAGGAGTTATAGTGTTTGCCAGGTTGAAATGAAATTGTAATAGACATCTGCCTTGTGCTGGCTTCCCCGGCGGCAGAGCCTGAGACAAGGACTGAGCGCAGGTACTTCATGAGAAGGGGATCTTGCAAAGCATGAGTAGAGAAGAAGTGAAGTGAGATAGGGAGGCGTAGGCAGCAGATCCTGAGAGTTTGAATGAGCACATTTCTGCGGTGGGCACCTGGAGCTCAGCCCCTCCAGGGACCTCTGAGTGAGTGTGTAGGACACATCCTTGAGGAGCGAGGGACCTGGGGTATTGATCCACCAAAAGTGATGGAGGGATTTTCCCAGGGATGCTAACTCCCTTTCATTTCTGACCTGCAGCCACGTGGGCCACAGAAGGCCCCCAGGCAGTGTCATGGGTGTTCACCAGAGCAGGGACTACAGTGAGATGAATGAGGCATAAATATTGATTGTTCCCTTTGCCTCAGTTCTAAAATCTCTCGGCACATTGCTGCGGAAAATCCCGTCTTCATCTAACATTTTGCTATTTCAATCATCATGAACGTTTTGCATTATTTTTGATTTTTTAAAACACTGCATCCAAATAATAGCTGTATTGACTATTGAGTTATGTGGCGCCCCTTAAAGTTTGCTCGCGAGGCAAGTGCCTCACTTCTCACCCTAGTCCCAGCCCTGGGGTTCATGGTTGAGGGCATCAGCACCCACAGAGAGGACTCAGGTGTCAGCTGCCACGTCCGAGTCAGAGTGGACTCAGCTCTGCTCTAGTAACAAGCAAACCCCAAATCTCAAGGCTTTAAAGCATCAGAGCTTTTCCTTCTCACCTGGTTACTGTCTGGGCAGAAAGGAAAAGAAAATAGTGTGTGGCACTGTTAGCCTCCTGCCCTGGATTTTTTTTTTTTTTTTAATGTGGTGAAATATACGTAACATAAAATTGCAATCTTAACCACTTTTAAGTGGACTGTTCAGTGGCATTAAGTACTTTTACGCTGTTGTGCAACCACCGCCAGCATTCATCTCCAGAACTTTCTCATCTTCACAAACTGGAACCCTGTCCCCATTAAACACTCACTCCCCAGCCCCCTCCCCCAGCCGCTGGCTCCCACCATCCCACTTCCTGCCTCTGAGTTTGACGCCTCTTGGGGCCTCATAAAAGTGGAGTCATACAGTATTTGTCCTTTTATGACTGCTTTATTTCACTCAGCCTAATGTCCTCAAGGGTCATCCATGTGGTACTATGTGTCAAAATTTCCTTCCTTTTTTAAAAAAAAATTTAAGTGGTAAAAAATATAACAAAATTTACCATTTTTAAGTGTGCAGTTCATTTAAGTGTGTAGTGTTAGGTACATTCACACTATTGTGCAACCAACCTCCAGAATTCTGCATCTTGCAAAACTGAAACTCTACACCCACTAAACACTAACTCCCCCCCTCACGCAGCAGGCAGCCACCAGTCTATTTTTTTTCCTATGAATTTGATACTTTAGATATGTCACGTAAGTGAAATCATGCAGCATTTGTGTTTTTGTGACTGGGTTCTTTCACTCAGCATAATGTCCTCAAGGTTTATCCACATTGTAGTGTGTGTCAGAATTTCCTCCCTTTTTAAGGCTGAATAATATTTCATTGTCTGCATACAACCACATTTTGTTTATCCACTCATCCATCGATGGAAAGTTGGGTTGCTTCCACTTTCTAGCTATTGTGAGTAATGCTACTATGAACATGGGTATATAAATATCTCTTTGAGACCCTGCTTTCAATTCTTTTGGGTGTATACCCAAAAGTGGAATTGCTGGATCATGTGCTAATTCTGGTTAATTTTTGAGGAACTGCCATACAGTTTCTACAGCAGCTGCACCGTTTTACATCCCCACCAACAGTGCACAATGGTTCCAATTTCTCCACATCCTTGCCAACACTTGTTATTTTCTGTTTGTTTGTTTGTTTGTAGCTGTCCTAATAAAAGGAGGTGATATTGTAACAGTGGGGATTGTAACCCACCCCACCATCCTTTTGACATTGTTTCTGTAGATGTCTGACTTATATGCAGCTTGTAGATAAACAGCATGTTTGTGTAAGAATCCTAGGGACTAACTTCAGAAGATACAGACCCCCGCCTTCAGTCATCCCAGTTCCGGGAGCTTTGCTGACCTTCAAACGTAGAACCAGGATGACGTAGAACCAGGATGACAAAGGCCAGAATGACACACACCAGACCATCACTTGACCCACTTCAAGGTCCTTATCAGAATGGACTGTGCTGGTCTGTGCATAGAGATCTTATCGACCCCCACCCCCCCTTGATTTCTTTGCTCTGCTTTGCCTCTCCCTCCTTATAAAAACCTCTGCCTGCACTAAAACATTAAGATGGACTTTGTGACAAGAGTCCCCCATCTTCTCATGTGACCAGCACTTGAATAAAATCTCTTTCCTTTTTCACCAACATCTGTCTAATGAGTTTGGTGTTTGGGGGTCAGGAAGCCAGACTCAGGTTCTGGTTACAATATCTCGTGGTGGCTTGGATTTACATTTCCCTGATGATTAGTGATATTTAGCATCTTTTCATGTGCTTATTGGCGATTTGTCTAGAGATTTTAACAACTCTGTTTTAAGGAAAGCTCAGGGTGTGGGTACTAGTCTCTTTGCCAAAGCCTGGGCTGCCTGGCATCATGGGCCCCAGGCAGGCTGGGGGTTCCTCGGGACTAGCTTCCTGAGCCAGGCAGAAGCTGGGGGCAAGAGGCAGGCGTGGTGGAAGCCCCTCCACGAAGGCATTGCCACTGAACTTCATCACTCGGCGTCAAGACTCACACCAGGGGCCACGAAAAACCTCAGTGACACCCACGCCCCCAGATACAGAAGTGCCAACAGGAAATGATTTCAGAAAAAGTCCCTCCTTGGACCCCTCAGGAAAAAAATGATGCTCTTTTTCCAGCTCCACGCTCATCCCTCCCCAGCTCCTGATGGCATCACCTACAGGACTTTTGGCCGAGGCACTGTCACACCTGCACACAGAACCCAGACCTGCAGCCCCATCCTTGCCTCCTGCAGTTGACTGGCAGCTCACAGACATCACTCATTCCTCTCTCCATGAACCACAGGTTGTTCCTTCAATCGACTTGCTTTTCTTTTTTTTTCTTATTCTTAAATGAATTTATTTTGAAAGGAATCTTACTCGACTGTCACAAGAGGAAGCCAGGGCCATTTCCATAAGTGGAAAGCAGAAAAAAGAAAAGACCATGGCAGATGGGGGTGATAGTAAATTTGGTTAATGGTACCGCCTGCTGAAGGCTCAGAGTTGGGACCAGGGTGAGGGGAGTGGGGCGCCCAGGAGCCAAGTGTAGGGGGCTGCGCTCTCTCCCGCCTGTGTCTGCGCTCCCAGGGCCCTGACAGCTGAAGCCTCGGCCTCTGTTCCAGCCATGGATCAAAGAGACTGCTCTTTTCATTAAAAAAGAAAGAGAAAAAGGAAAATAAAACAGAAAAAAGTTACCGAGGTGTTTAAAGGTGTCAAAGATATAGCTGCAATAAACTCAGACCTTGGCATTCATTTATGCAGCCATTATTGAGCACCAGCTGCGTATGGGGCTCTATTGAAGGTGCAGGGGACACAGCCATGGCAGTGGCAGGTGTGCTGGAGTAAGGAGGACAGTGAACAATGGAAACAAGTGACTCCGAAGGAGATCAGTGCTTAAAAAAAAAAAAAAAGTACAGCTGGTTAAAGGAGACTGGGGACGGTTGCAACTTTAAGGAGGGGGTGAGAAGGTCTCAGTGAGGAGATAACATTTGAACAAAGAGCTGAAGGAGGTGAGGGGGGCAATGTGTGGATGTCTGGGGGAGGAAGGGCGGTGCAGACAGAGGGAACAGTCCATGCAAAGGCCCTGAGGCAAGAACATGCCTGAAGTGTTGAGGAACAGTGAGGAGGCCTATGTGGCCGGGACAGAGTGTGTGAGGACAGAAAAAGATACGGAGGGCAGAGAGGGGACAGGGCACAGTCTTCAGGGTCAAGCCAGAGGACTTGGGCTTTTGCTCTGAGTGAGGTGGGAGCCATGGAGGATTCTTGAGCACAGGAGGGATAGTCCCTGACTTGGGTGCTCACAGGCACCCTCTGGCAGCTGTGGGGAGTGAAGGTAGAAGTGGGGAACAGGGCAGTGATTGCACTGGTCCAGGTGAGTGATGATGGCTGTGGGATGCAGGAAGTCACTCGGAGTCCACATTCCCACCCCAGGGTAGCAGAGAGCATCAGGATCCCCAGCTCTGCCTGTATATATGTAACCCTGAGTTATCCCCCCCTATAGAAGGGCTCATGGGCCTTTCTAGCCCATATCAGGTGTGGGGAGGACCATGCTGTCCCTGGGGTAAGGGGAGCTGCCGTGGAGGGTCCCAGTCCCCCAGACACTCAGTGGAAGCCATCAGAAATGAGGGGTACAGGAGAGAACCCACACAGGGCTGACAACTCCAGACTAACTGGGTGTTAAATATTTGGAATTCACCTCTGACTTTATTGCTTGCTGCATACAGTGTCATCCCATTGTCTCTTGGGCCTTATTTGTCACTTCTCTCCCCCTTGCTCACTCAGCTTCAGCCACACAGGCCCCGTTGCTTTTCCATACCAGGCACTCTCCAGCCTCAGTGCCTTTGCACGGGCTCCCTCTGCCTGGAACATTCTTCCCCAGATATCTTCAGGGCTCTTCCCTCCTCACTTCCTTCAAGTCTTTCCTCAAATGTCACTTTCTCAGTGAGGGCTTCCCCAACCACCCTATATAGTTTGGCAGTAGCCCCCCCAGCATCCCCTCCCCCTTCACTAACCTGCTTAGTGTTCCCATTCCTGACATTCTCATATATCAGGTTCATGATCTCTCGCATGGGAATGTTAGCTCCATGGGGTAGAGGTTTTGCTCTGGCTTGTTCACACATCCACCCCATTACCCAGAACAGTGCTTGGCATGCAGTGTTTGTTGAGTGAATACATGACTGTCAGATCTGTAAAAGGAGGAGGGTAATGCCTACTTCACCTCAGACTGTAGAAAGATGAACTGTCTTTCCTGGGGCAACCTGTGAGCCACAAAGGAGAGGTTGTGACAGCAGAGATGCCCAAGGTGGAACTGGCGACAGTGCCATCACCCACTTAGGACTTTTAAAAATTAGGGTGGGATTCACAAAGACATGAAATTGACCATTTAAAAGTGAACAATCCAGTGGCATTCAGCACATTCACATGTTGGGTGACCACCCCCTCTATCAGAACTTCATTCCTTTTTGTGGCTAAATACTATTCCACCGTGTGGATGGACCACATTTTGTTCAGCCATAGCCCCCCCAGCATCCCCTCCCCCTTCACTAACCTGCTTAGTGTTCCCATTCCTGACATTCTCCACATTCGGTGACGGACACTGGTTTGTTTCCACATTTGGGCGACTGGGGATCATGCTGCAATGAACATGGGTGTACAAGTATTTGTAGGAGTCCCTGCTCTCAGTTGTTTCAGGTACCTGCCTAAGAGCAGAATTGCTAGGTCATAGGGGAACTCTGTTTAACTCTGAGGAAGCACCAAAATGTTTTCCACAGCTGGTGAAGGGTGACCCCAATCTGATAGAGTGCTGGGGATGGCCATAGTCTCACTGAAGCTTTTGGCTCTCAGAATATATCGCTTCTTTCTAAGACTGGTCATGACCATCAGCACCATTGCTCAGGACCCCAAACACCTGTGACAGGGGGCCCAGCTGGGGAAACTGAGGCATTGGGAGAGGCTGACCTGGGCACTCAGCCTAAACCCCCTTCCTAGGACCCCCTTGCAGGGCCCCTGGGAGGCTGGAACCCATCATCACTGGGCACTGTCAGCTCCCAGCCTGCCACTCCCAGGAGCCCTTGCAGAATGGGGAAGAGGCTGAGAGATTCGAGAAAGAGGCCAACACAGCACTGAGCGTTCCCACCTCTGTTCTGCACAGCTTCCTGTTGGCCATTGTCAGTTCCTCCACTGCCCACCGCCACCCCCACCCCTGCTGATCCCCTTCCCCAGCTGGGCCTCCCTCCTCCGGCCACCCCCACCCTGGGCACCTCTTTCCATCTCTTTCCTGTGCTTCCTCTAACCACTTCTCATTAGAGACTTAAAACATTTTAAAAACTCTAAAATAAGTTTTACAGGGTCCCAGGTTCACGGAATCAATTAAATATAATTCTGGTGACTGTCGGTCTACCCATGACCAACTTTAGTTTACTTTAATCATTTATTTTTTTAAACCCTAGAAGGCCCTCCCATCAGCCCCCCACCAAGAACTGGGACATGACCCTGCTCTCTCCCTTCACCGCCCTGAATTCTGTTTCCTATTCTCTCATTCATTTGTTTGTGTGTTTCTTGTACATTTGTACGCCGAAGTCTTGTTTCCTTTTCTCCATGTGGGAGCTTTAAGACAAAGGTGGCTTTTGTATGGGGCTCTGGGGACTTTCTTTTTGCTCGAGATTCTACTACAACCAAATCATTAGGTCATACCTTTTAAATATATTTCCATTTTATTTGTCAATTGTACCTCAGTAAAGCTGAAAAAATAAGATTCTACTACAAAATCCATCAAGCAAATTAAGATGTTTGCACTTCACTCGGTTTTTAAAATCGAGAAAGGGGTATATTGCTCAGACCCAGCCATCTCATTGTATGCCCCTGGGGTTCTTTTTCACAATTGTGTAATATTCTAATCCACTTTATCCAGTGGCTGAGGAAGCATTAAGTTTCCATTAAGTCTTTTTTTTTTTTTTTTTTATAGCTTATGCTTCTTGCCCATTACTTTTTCTTTTTTTTAAATATATATTGATTTCAGAGAGAGGAAGGGAGAGGGAGAGAGACAGAAACATCAATAATGAGAGTCGTCATTGATCAGCTGCCTCCTGCATGCTGCCGACTGGGATCGGGCCCACAACCGGGCATGTGCCCTGACCGGGAATTGAACTGTGATCTCCCCGATCCTTGGCGGCTGCTCAACAGCTGAGCGACGCCGGGCCAGGCCCATTAAAGTCTTAATGGCCATTGTGTTCCTGGGCTGCCTTAAGGATCGTTGATGTTGCCCCTGATAAACAACTCACCCTTCAGTTCGCCCTTACTTCCCCAAATCTTGGCAATCGCTGGGAGGGGGTGAAGCTAGGGACACTCTGAGGTCCAGCTGCCCCATTAGGAGCCCTCTCCGCTTGTCTGGGGGATCCCTGCCTGGCTGTCTTGGCAGCTGCTTATAAACCAGCTATTTATAACCCAACCCCACCCCCAGTCCGTGACCCGGCCCCCCATGCCAGTCCCCGTGACCACAGCAGCAGTGTTGATGGGGAAGGGGAAGTGGGTTGCTAGGAGCTGGGGTTTGTTTGAGCTTTGGGGGTGTCCCTGCAGCTTCCTGAAGGCCTTCATTTCCTAGAAGCAGAGAACACTCAGAGGTGACAGCTCAGCCCCCATTTCCTACCACAGCAGGCTTTGGGGTGAAGAAGGCAGAGGAACTGGGTGCTGGGACCCCAACAACAAACTCCCCCTCCCCCTCTGCCCCTCAGAACTGTGTCCCCTAGGGCAGTGATTTTTCAAGATTTTCAACTGGTGTGCAGCAAGAGTTTTTAAAACATGCAATACCTGACTATTTAGTCAAGACCACCGGCTTCTTTTCCCTCAGTTTGTCAAATAAAAAATGACAGCAGCCCACACAACAGCCATCCAGTGTGAATGAATCCAAATTACACCTATTTTTTGTCAGATCAGCAAAAAATAAGTTTTTTAGTGTACCAAATAATTTTAGTAATTAGTTTGTATGCCATGAGATGAAAAAGGCTAAGGGAGGGGGGTAGAAAATAAAAAAGAAAGAAAAAGGTTGAAAATCGCTACTCTAAGGCGTCACAGCCTCTTGCTTCCTCTCATCACTTTGGGCTCCACCACCAGGTTTCGTCTGTATCTTCATTCAATCAGACATTGCCCAGCCCCAGAAACTGAGAGGCCCAGGCAAGCCTTGGGGACGCAGGCCAGGGAGGCACACGTGCGGTGCCCCCACCCCCACTCTGCCCCAGGCCAAGGCCCCAAATAGCTTGGCCTCTATATTTAGGAGTTCATTTGGCAGTGCCAGGGAACTATATATATGGCCCAGCTCTGTGCTGCCTCCAACTCCCTGGACTCAGCTGGGTGGGGGGGAGGGGTCAGGAGGATGCCAGCTGGGTTGGGCAGGGTCTGACCAGGAGTATCTGGTCAAGTAGACTCTGAAAGCCTGGCTTGGGGGAACCCAGGTGTCCAGCCTGCAAGAGGAGACAAAGGGTCCATTGTCCACCTGCCCCTGGGTCTGGGGTCAGGGCTGGCTAGCAGCCTCCCACCCTCTTTCCTCACTCTCTGGGACTTCCTGCTTGGGGACAGCTGTCTGGCCTCACAATAGCTGTGCCGCCCTCCTGGAGCCAGCAGCTGGGCTCATCCGTGTGGGGGCTGGCCCGGCCCCTTCCTCTGCCATTGTCTCCCAGTCAGGGGGCTTCCTGTTATGCCCCCCTCCATCCATAGACCCCATATGACCCCTGCCTCACCTGGGAATTGTAAGGGTGCTGAGCATGGGCTGGTGGCACAAGAAGGGGGCAGGACATTGGGGTCCCTTTGTCTTCCCCGCAGCAAAGGGCATTGCAGAGAAAGTGGTTATTCTAACAGTCACTGCTGATGTTGACAGCACATCCACTCTGAGCCCCTGCAATTTGTTCACTCTCTTATGACCCTCACCTATGCTCACTGAGGTTCTGACCATTTCACAGATGGAGAAACTGAGGCCCAGAGAGGTTACTTAACCTACCTGAGATCACATGGTTCAAAACTGGAAGAGATGGGTTTTGCCCAGGACCTCTGATGTGAGATGGGGGGAGGGTGCCCTGTAACTGTGCAAGTCATTTCACCACTTTGTGCCTCAGTTTCCCCATCTGTCTAATGCAAATCACAGTACCTGCCTCCTAGGGCTCCTGAAAAGATAAGTGAGTTCAATCCCTGTGAAGTGCTTAGAAGAAAGTGAGGTATATAGTAGGTGCAGGATGACTACTATCACCCACCATGAAGATTTGTTCCTGTTGCAGCTGTAATAATGAAAATAGTAATACAATATAATATAATAATACTCTTATTATTATTGGTTGAGTAATCCTGGCTTAGCCACTTCCTAGCTGGGGAATCTCAGGCCAGTTGCCCAACCCCCCAGGTGCCCGTTTCCCATCTGACAAATGGGGACCCACATCCCTGCCCCATACCATGTGGAACAGAGGTCACAAGGTTGTCCGGGGGCTGCCAAGTAGGTCAGCGGGGCTGGAACTCCAGAGAACTTCAAGCAAGGAGGGGAAATAATGTTGACACTCCAGCAGGGGCCAGATCAGGGAGCCTGAGGAGGTTTCCTTCAGTGGGGAGCGCCAGCAGGGGTGGTATCACTAACTACGGAAGCCTGCAAGGTGCAGAGACACAGAGGGGTCACAGTCGGCCCTCTGGGCTGACAGGCTACGGGCTGGAGGGCAGGCAGTAAACAGGGAAGCAGGTAAATTCCATATGGGGGTCTGATGAGGTGCTACAGAGAATGGGGAAAGTGGGGAGAAATTGGGCTTGCTGAGGATGAGAGATGATTATATATCAGAGTTGGGAGACAGGTCAGGGAATGTTTGAGCAAAAACATGAAGGAAGGACAGGAGGGAGGGAACCAGGAGGTTATCATGGCCAGAGTGCTCCAGGCAGAGATAACCACCCTTGCAAAAGTCAAATACTGAGGTGGAATGTGCCTGGTGTTTTCCACAAGGAAAATGGCAGCCAAGTGACTGAGGGGGGTGAGGGAGGAGCTGAGGGCAGGGAGGTGATAGGACAGAACTTGCAGGGCCTTCAGCACTATTGGAGGTTTACACTGAGTGAGGTGGGAGCTACAGAGGGTTCTTGAGCGGAAGAGGGACGTGCCCTGACTCAGGAGGTCCCAGGCAGACTTGGTCTACTGTGAGGAGAACAGAGTGTGGGGGACAGGAGCCAGGATACCAATGTGGGAGATAATGGGACTAGATCAGGGTGGGGGCCGATGAGGAGAAGTGAGAGGATTGGGGATCTAGTTGAAGTCAGAGTCACTGGGCTTGGTGACAGCCAGATTATAGTGGTGGTGGCAGGGATGTTCCTCTTCGTGCTTCCCCCAAGCTTGTAGCAAACATCTCAAAGCCTCTTCTCCTATGTTACGCCAGTTCTTCCTCACCCTGCTCCTTGAGGCTATTGGGTAGGCATTTAAATCCCATTCATCAGAGGAGAAAACTGAGTCCCAGACAGGTTAGACCTGCTCCAAGGGCCCAAGGCACATCCTGAGGGATGAGAAGGCAAAACAATGGATGGCCATGTGGACAGTGTGGGGACAACACCCTGGAGCCAAACATCCCCCCTCCCCCAGGCTGGGACTCTCACCCCCCCCCCCCCCCAGCTTCTCCGGGAACCAGCTGTCAGACCTTGGCCTATAGGGCAGGACGTCCAGCCCTGGGGTTTCCAGCTTTTTGAGAAAAGAGCCAAAATGCACTCTAGACCTGGTCTGGCCCCCTCTCCTCCGAGCCTCCTCCAATGTCCACTTCCCTCCCCAGGCCCCTTGGAACCCCTTCCCTGTTCAGGTGAAGGGAATGGCAGTGGGTAGGAAGGGGTTAATTCTAGGGATTAGGATGCTCCACTGTCCCTGGGATGTTGCCTCTCTGCCTTCAGCCATTGGTGACCTTATTTTTCCATGACCAGAGTCTTCCCCTTTCGAAATATGATGGACTTAATATTTTCTTTAATTTTCTACACTCTTGCATCCTTGAATCTGTTCATTTAAAAACGAAACATATATTGATGTCATAACTAGAAAACCTTTTTTTTGCCCTGAGACTCATAAACTTAAAAATAATAACACAAGGAACATAAAACCACGGATGCTAGCGGGATAAACCTCAGGGCCACTAAGGTGTTAAAGACACATTAGTACCCGGTAGAGACTTTCTCCTGGGCCCCGGGGACTAGGCTCCTGCCTGTGGATCTCTGTTTGAGCTACTTGTTAGCTGTGCCTCAGCTTCCCCCTCTGTAAATGGGAGGCAGAGCTGCACCTGCCTCATAGGTGTTTTGCAGTCAATGAGTTGAAATAGACACAGCACCTGAGTCAGGCCTGGCGCAGATTAAGTTCTTTATAAATACTGTAGTCGGCTATTTTAAAAATTACTAGATGGCCCCAGAGACAAGCCAGTCATGTGACTTATTCAAAAAGGAAACAACTTTCCTACCATGTGATTCTCTGTTGGTTAACTCGGTGCCCACAAACCCCTGAAATGTAAGTTTCCCACCAGGGGAAACCCTCACCCAGAAAGGCGGTCTCCAGCACTGTGGCCCGTTGGTGGTCTGAAATTTCTCTACTTGCTGCCTGCCTGGGATCCATGAAGGACACCTTCATGCTCCTCCAGCCCCTATGTGGACTCTGGACTCTCTGTGCCTGTTTCCTCCTCTGAAAATCAGGGGGGCGGGAGTACCCTTAGCTCAGGGGCTGGCCTTGGAGAGTAGGACATTCTAAGGCAGTGAGCACAGGGGAGTCCCCAATTTGTAAGCCCCGAGGCATTTCAGACGTGGCCCCTCCCAATCTAAACAGCCCCCTGGACAAGATTCCCCCACCCCTGCCCTCACTGCCCCCCTTTGCCCTGGGGTAAGTGCCAGAGAGCACAGGGGGTCAGAATGTTTGTCAGAAGTTCAAACGGTGGGACAGCTGGCAGAGGATCTGAGAGCAGGGTACACACTGTGTGTGTGTGTGCATATGTGTGTGTGCTCGCGTGTGTGTGTGCGCGCGCGCGCGTGTGTGCATGTGCGTGTGTGTGCGTGCGTGCGTGTGTGTGTGTGCGTGTGTGTGTGTGTGCGCGTGTGTGTGTGTGCGTGTGTGTGTGTGCGCGTGTGTGTGTGCGTGTGCGTGTGCGCGCGTGTGTGTGTGTGTGTGTGTGTGCGCGTGTGTGTGTGCGTGTGTGTGTGTGCGCGCGCGCGCAGCGCTCCTGGGTCTATGTTTTGAGCGCATTTTCCTGTTGGCTTCCAGCTGCCCCACCAGTTCCGGGGAGGGACCTGTTGCAGTGGCTCCCCCCCCACACTTTATAAAGGTCCAGAGACCACAAAACTACGCACAGCTGCCCATCCTGGAGACACGGGATCGCCCTGCCAACCTCTGCTTCCCCCGCCGGCAGCTCAGACCATGGGAGGTCGGCGCCTCCGCGTCTTCCACGTCCTACACGGTGAGAATTTGGGGACCTCTCTGGGAGGGGCCAGGGAGCCCCTGGCAGCACCCCTTCGGTTCCTCCATTTTCCCCGTCTTCCCCACCACCACCACCCGTGGAGAAATAGGCAGAGCTGGCAGTCCTGGCGCCTGACATGGAGGAAGCCACATGGTTAGGCAGATGCCACCGGCACATGGGGAGAGCAGCTGGCAGTGCCTGGCAACCCCACCCAGGGCAGGGACCCCCCGGGTGCTGTAAGAGCTTGTTCCCCCACCCCCAGAGGAATCTCCAAGCTCCTTTCTGGATCCACTTTGAAAGCTGCTCCCTAAGAGGGGAAAGTAAAGCGGGGGGAGGAGAGGGGCAAAAAGTGAGTGCTGTGACCCCCTCAGGAAGTCACTCTTAACAGGTGGCATAGCCGGGCGTTAGGGAGCTGAAGACAGGGACCCTTCCACTATGGGGTGACTCCAATACATCTCCCATCGTCTCAGCGGCAGGGAAGCCCCAGAGACCCCACTCTTGCTCCCCCAGACCCAGCTGGGACTCAGCTGTGGGTTGGAACTTGAGTTCTGCTGTGACTTCCCCTGCCTCCCTTCCCGCCCCACCCCGGTAGCTCTAACGGTTATCAGGGCAGCTCGTTGCCTGGGCAACCAAGC
Organism: Miniopterus schreibersii; assembly: GCF_964146895.1. NCBI lineage: Eukaryota > Metazoa > Chordata > Mammalia > Chiroptera > Miniopteridae > Miniopterus > Miniopterus schreibersii. The sequence continues at coordinate 70,763,647 of NC_138105.1, read as the reverse complement.
AACAAAGAGAGTTAAGAAATGACATTTGGGGTGCCAATCAGAACTTCCCCAGGTCACAGGGATGGGGCTCCCTGTGCTGGCACAGGGTGACAGGCGTGAGCTGTTTTTTATAGCTTTATCGAGGTGTAACTTACATAGCATATAATTCGTCTGTTGCATGCATACAATTAGATGATTTTTAGGAAATTTACCAAGTCTGTGTGGAGGACACCTGAAGGGGCTGATGTTCAGGGGGCCAAGTCACAGAGCCCCTGATCCTCACTTCCCACCTCTGTGAAATGGGGCAGGGCAAGACTGGTCACTTTACAGGGTTGAGTTAAGGGTTAAGTTCACAGTAAGAATTAAGTAAACAGTACTTATTATTATTTTAATGTTACTATTATTATTTCACTGGTGGCTCTGGGGGGGATGCACCGTGGGGTCCTAGCAGGAGGAGCAAGGAGAGAATGACTGCCCCACCCCTGCCACAGGGTCCCTAAGCAGGAATCTGACTGCTCAGGGCTCAGCTAGGGGAATGCAAACCAGATGGCACTGGGAGCAGAAGGCCAGCAGCTCCTCTCCAGGCTCCTGTTTGGGTGACTTCCAAGGCCCCAGATGGAGAAGGTCTGGCCCAGCAGCTTCTGTAGTGAGGGAGGAAAGCCCAGTTCAACACAAAGAACCCCTCCCAGCAGGTTCTGGGGAACTTGACCCCTCACTTCCACCTTTCCCAGCCCCCTCTACACCAGATTCTCCATAAGCCTTTTCTGGGCTCTAAGCCTCAGTTTGTCCATCTACAGAATGGACATAAGCAGAGCCTCTGCCTCCTAGGGCAGTTGTGAGCATGAAAGTTGCTATTGGGGCTTTGGGAGCTGGGGATGAACTGACCCAGGTCCCACCCTGCCAGTGAAGGTCATTTTGTGGTCTGTCCTACAGAGAGGAACTGGGTTCCCACCGAGGGAGAACTAACTAAACCCTGTGGCCAGAAGAGGAAGACAGGAATTCCAACCTGTTTACCACATCTAGGAGGGCCTGGGGAGGGCGATCTTTGCCCTCTGCTGGCCTGAGGGGTATCGAGTTTGGACATTGGGGCTGAGTGCTCAGGGGACTTGCCAGTCTGCACCCCCACAGCTCCTCAAGCTGTGGTCACAATGACTGACCCAAAATTCCCCTGGGAGCCCCTCCATGGGGGACTGAGCCATGAGTTATCCCCTCATTTGGCCCAGGAAATGACTCATGCCTGCCACACCTCTCTGGCCCCCATCCCTCCATCTACTGTTCCCCTATCTGGTCTCCCTGGATTATCAGGGTCTGGGCTGCCTCCCCAGCATTTCTAGATCAGCAGGGACTGGATGGATCCCTCAAGCCCTCCCCACACCCCCACATGCTGCCCAGTCGCCCTCCACTCTCCCTCCCTTCCCCTTCTCTTTCTGTTTCTCTTTCTGTATCTCGCTCTCAGTCTCTTTATCTCTGTGTCCCTCTGTCGAATCTCTGGCATCTCTCTCTCTTTCTAGGAGTTCCCTATTTCTCTGTCCATCTCTCTCGAGAACCGTCTTCTTAACTCTGCTTCTCTGTTTGTCTCTCCATCTCTCTGTGTCTCGTCTCTCTCTCATCTCTTCATTTTCTCTCCACCTCTCTGTCACCTTTCTCCTCTCTATGTCTCTAGTGCCTTCTCTGTCCCTCTTTCTGTCTGTCTCCCTGTCTCTGTCTGCTCTTCATTTTCTCTCCATCTCTGTCTCCTTGTCTGTCTCTCTGGTGAACAGCAAGGAGGTCCTCATCTCTAGAACCCCTGATAACTTGAGGAGGACCCCCAGGACATGCCCTGGGAAGGGGTGCCCTGAGTGGCAGAAAGAGCAGGATTGGGGTGCCCATGCAGCACCACCCCTAACATGAGCCCACAGCATCATCCTGTGTGCAGGGAGCCAGGGTGAAATGTCACTACAGGGTCCCAAGCTGGTCGTTGTGGCTGACAGATATGGGTACAGTGTGCTTGCATCTGTATCCCTGAGGAAGGGAGTGGGGACCGGAGCACCTTAGATTTGGAGGATCTGGGATAACACCTGGTCCAACCCCCTTCATTTTTACATAAAGAAATGATGACAGTAAACACTTGGACACACCAGGCAGTACTTGTGAGCTTAACTCTCACACTACTCTAGGAAATGGGTCCCCTCTTCATCCCATTCTACAGAAGGGGAAACTGAGGGACTGAGGCACCTGACAAGGTCTGGGGTTAGAACGAAGGCCACCTGGCTCCAGTCTGTTTCCTGAACTGCTGCCCACAGGTCAGCAGAACCCAAGACCCCTGCCAGGCTCAGACCCCTCCCCATCCTAAGTTCCTGAAAGCCACCTTCAGGCGATAGGAGCAGACCCTCTAGCCGTGGGCCCAGTGTCTCCTTCAGTAATGGATAGAGCCCGAGCCTAGGAGGGGTGAGCAGTCCCTGTCCTTCAGATGTGTCACCCTCAGGCCCCTGTTAACCCTCCCCTGTTCTGTGTTCCCCCTGACCCTCCATCTCTGTTCCAGCGCTGTGTGTCTTGCTGATTCTGTTGGAAGATGGACCCCAGAACACCAGGGGTGAGTCTGCTGGGAGTAACTCAGTCCATAGCCAGAGTCCCAACCCCCACCTGCGCCTCTCAGCCCAGGCAGGAGAAAGGCCTGTTGCAGAGGGGCGAGGGGGGAGGTGCTCAGGGTTGCCCCCTCCAGCCTCTGGCTCAGCCCTTATCATCTGACTATGGTCTCTATCCCCACAGCCTCTGCCAATGGCTCATGGTGCCCTCCGCACTCCGAATATGTAAATGACACTGCCTGTCGCTGCCTTAAGGGATTCAACTCTTCATCTGGGGAGATCTTCACCTTCACCTTCGACTCGGACCCTTGTGATGGTACAGAGGTTGGGGTGGTGGAGGGGCACATGGAGACGTGATGGTGGTTGGGGTCCTCAGCCTTTGTTCTCAGACCATCATCAGGACAGAGAAAAGAGGAAGAAAAAGATATGAAGGTGAAAAATGAGAAGCTTCATAGAGAGAGGAGCTTGGTCTCCAGGAGTCTGGAATCTGTGCCTCAGTTTGCCCTTCCAGGACTGGGGAGGGGGATGTGGACCTTCCACCCACCCACCACTTCAGCACTTCCTCCTGTATCCAAATCCAGGGTGACAGGCAGAAAGCTGAGAAGAGCAGAGCTGACTGAGTGGGTTTCAGGAATGGCTTGCTCCAGCCACAGCCCAGCCGCAGCACTGTTGCCTGAGAGTCTAATTCTTTCCCAGAAGACACTGATTATGCATCAGGCTCCATGCTAGTAGGACACGAGGCTGTCTGCCCTGAGGGCACTCATGCCTTTGGGAGGTGACTCTTTACCCCGTTTTGTTCCAGACATCAACGAATGCGGACCATCCTCGAAAGTGTCCTGTGGAAAATTCGCAGACTGCAAGAACACAGAGGGGGGCTACTACTGTACATGCAGCCCAGGATATGAGCTTGTTTCTGGGGCAGCAAATTTCACTACTGAGAGTGAGAACACATGTAAAGGTAAGAATGACCCTGCATCTTCCGTCTCCCCGTCCATGAGGTTTGGAGTCACCAGAGCTATTCCTGCAGCATAAAGGGTGCAGGGTCCTGGTTAGAGGTGCAGCACCCAGGTCTGAGTAGGGACAAGTGTGCCTGTGCCCATCCCACCAGCATAGAGAAGCAGGGTGGCGTGAGAGCCAAAGACACAAATCCTGGTTTTGTTACCAGACAGCTGTGTATACGATGCTGGCCAGGACATTTATTCAGAAATCAGTGGTAATGTGTGAGATGTGATAATATTATTGTGATTTTTGTGTTAAAAAAAAAAAAAAAAGAGTGCCTATCTTTTACAGATAAAAACAAAAGTAGCTTTTCCTTTTGTTAACTGTGACCTCGAACACGTTCTTCACGTCTCTGTGCCTGTTTACCCATCTGTAAAAGGGAGTGACAATGGTACTTACCTCACAGAATTGCTAGGAAGGTACATGAGATCATAGAGCACAACTTGGTGGTGGCTCTTGGGTTTTTAGATTACAATCATTCCGATCTAACACACCCACTCGAGGATGGACATCCCAGGGGACCGTGCCTCAGGGTGGTTGCTCAGAGAACAGCTGTCTCGGCCCATTTCCTCACCAGGGACCCAGGAGGAGCCAGGCCTCCAAGCATCACCAAGCTTTGCCCCCTTTCCAGGGGGAGCAGGCAGGAAGGGAAGGGGCTTTAGGCATCCACAGGGGCAGATAGGGCCAGCAGTGGTCAGGCAGAAGCCACGACTCACCCAGGGAGAGGGAGCTAGTGCAGAATACAGAGGGGAGGAGGCTGAGCTGAGGATCCTGGAGGACTCTGAGGAGGGTGTGAAGTCTGGCCCTGCTGCCGAGAGTAGAACCTGAAACCAGGGTCCCATCCCCTTCCCTCCTGCCCTGTGTGCAGGGGGAGGTGGCAGAGCCTCCTGGGGGAAGGGAAGGGGGCATCAGTGGGAGGCTCTATCCACCGCACTTCTGGTCCACAGGGGCCTCTGTGGGTGGGTGTTATGCCCCAAATATGTAGCCTGGCCAGAGGGCAGAGCGTTTATGTGAATTGGAAAAAGGTCCCTCGTCTCCAGGTGAACACAGTGGGTTTGGGGAATGGAGAGTGAGCTGGTTTTTAGCCCCCATTTGCCTCCTTGGCTGGACACCCTTGTGCAGTGAGCAACCTGCCCAGCTGCACATGGTGGTCATGGATCCCACTCAGTGCGCCTGGACTATTGCGAGCGCTGTGCGCGGGTGGTGGCTGTGGGTACTGAGATGTGCTGCTGTGTTAGATGCAGGCCAGGGCTGAGAGGTAGGGCTAGAGCTGCTGGGCAGAGATGTGGCTGGACAAGAGTGAGGTGGGAGAGGTGGGACCTCAAGGGAGAGGGCAGCCTGCTGGTTTGGGTCAGGACCTGCCACCTGAAGACGTAGCTTCGTGATGGGCTCAGGGAGCCGTCTGTGTACCTGCCCAGCTCAGCATTTCAGCCTTTGCCGCACCTGAGGACAGGTCTACTCGCGTCATGGTCCATGAGGTCTGCTTTGAGCAGGAGACCCAGGCCACATCCTCAGCTGCTTGCCCCACTTTCTCCAGGCATCAAAGGGCCAGCCCAGGCACCTACCTGGTCTCCCAACCCTCTCTGAGCCCCAAGGCTCAGAAACCTCTGCAGAGGCCATTTCCAGAAGTTTGGGATGTCTTCCCTGCTAACCTGGCATCTTATTGCATAAAACAAATGAGGGTGATGGCATTCAAGATACTTCAAGAGCTCATGGCACAGAGCATGTCTTCACCATCGCCAATGACTGCTGGGATGAGACCTGATGCCACCGGAACCAACACAGGGTTGGCCAAGTGAGGAGCCCTCTCAGACTCCCTGGACCATAATGGACCCTGGAACCCCATCAAGAAAATTGGGAGAAGGGAGATTCAGGCCCACCTCACCCAGCTGGCTCTGCCTCTGGCTGACACCCCCACCTGGAGAAGATGCCTCCTGGCACCCTGACCCCAATTCTCAGCCACTCAGCCTCCATCTATTTCCCCAAGCAAGCCTCCACCCTGACCCTCCCCAATAATTTCAGTTCATGGGACTGTGGGCAGTTTGAATGACCAGGACCCAGAAAGATTACATGTCAGGGGTAGGCAGGGTGATGTCAACCTCCCTCACCCTGCCCTGAGCTCCGAGAGCTGGGTGAACAAAGGGCGTCATTGGGGATCATTGCTCCAGGCTTGGCCCTCTCCCGAAGAGGTGGGGGGCACTGGAGGACAAAAGATGGAGGCTGGGCCCCTCTTGTCAAGGCCCACAGGCCTGTGTACCAAGTGGGAGAACAGAAACACCTGCCCCTTTACCCATCAGCACCTGCTTCCTGCTTCCTGCTCCCTGCTCCAGCACCAGGCCTTGACCACCAATGGCCTTGCTCACATGTGGATTCTCATCACTTCCTGCCAGCCCAGGGCTACCTTCACAGGGATCAGAATAGGCACCTTCACTGCCCCAAGGCTGCATGCTGGATGTGAGCCCCACTGTCCATCATGGCCTGGCACCCACTGTCCAGGTAGCTCTGGTCTATCTGGCACATTTTCATAGTCTGGGCCCTTGCCTAAAAGCCTTGTCCTGGTGGGGTCAGACTCAGGGGTGGTTCTCGGTCCATCTCCATGGACTGGAGTCTCAGAATTCACGTGGATGGGAGAGCACTGTCTCAGCAGAGTCACCAGGATTCCAAGGAGAACACAGCCAGCAGCACCCACCATGGGGGAGTCAGGACAAAGGCCACCAAAATAAGCCCTGCTCAGGGAATGCGGCATTTCTCCTGCACTTCGTTCCAGGAAGGCCCACCTGGCCATTGCCTAAGTCCTCAGGCTGGGACACAGGTAGCAGTGATGTCCCTGTCCTGGCTGGGAGCTGCCCAGGAGTCTAGGGAGTCAGAGCTGGCAGGGAGGACTTGGTCCACTTCTGGCCACATTTGGACAATGGAGCATCTAGGCCACCATGCTTAACCATTGGATACCTCCATGTGAATCAGAAAAGGCACCACTCACCTGGGAGCAGGTAGTGGGGCCTTCCAGGTGCCTCTATGCCAGGAAACGTGGCTGACTGCCAGTCCTGAAGGCTGCCCATGGCTGCAGGCATCCACCACCCTCCCTCCCTTTGCAGATGTGGATGAATGTCAGCAGAACCCCAGAATCTGTAAAAGTCACACCTGTGTCAACACCGAGGGCAGCTACACCTGCAAGTGCCTGCCAGGGTTTGAGCTCAATCCGGAGGACCCGAAGCAATGCAAAGGTAGAGGCCCCAGAAGATACTGTGAGGCTGGACTGGAGCTGAGGAAGGAGCCTAGGCAGGTCCCGCAGCCCCAGGAGACAGGAGACACACCAACGGCCTGCCAAGGGCCTCCCTATCGATTTACCTCCCCAAAAGGCCCTGCCACAGAGCAGGGAGGTGGCAGGGCCTTCTGGGCCTGGGTTTCCTTGCGGAGCCCCTGTGAGTACCCCAGACCCTTCCCTTCCTCATCTGTCACATGCAGCAAAGGGAGGTGACTTCCGGTTCCCAGAAAGGGCGCCAGGGCCAGGGCCCAGAAGGGAGAAGGCAGGAGTCCTTGGTCAAGAAGTCCAGCCCCCATGACTCAGTTTCCCTCTTGGTTTTGCCACCTATAACCTGGAGATTATGGTCCCCACCATGTCCATCCTGCAGGGAGGCCACCATAAGGTGCTTTAAGGGTGAAGTTGAAGGTCACCAGGTAGTGGTATGTGTACTAACAGTGGGGTCCTTAGTGCCAGGCAATGAGAAGTGGGTGCAGGAAGTGGAGCGAGGGGCTCACACTCTGGCTTTGTCCTCAGACGTGAATGAATGTACCTCAGGGCAAAACCTCTGCCACAAATCCACCCACTGTCTCAACATCGTGAGCAGCTATAAGTGTCGCTGCCGCCCTGGCTGGAAGCCGATTCCTGAGTCCCCCAATGGCCCACACAACACCATCTGTGAAGGTTCGGAGTTCAGATCCCATAAACGTACTGCATCTTTACTTTGCTGAGCCATCTTAAAGGAAGCTGCCATAACAAGCTTTGGCAGAGGAGGGGTGGCAGCACTTTCAGCAACGGTGTGTCCTCAGTGCAGGCAGGGAGGAGAAGAGGACTGGGCTGGGCAGGGCTGAGCTTCTGATTATGTTCTAGTAAGGGCAGGAGTGCAGCTCTGGATGGCAGAAGTGCCACAACCCACAGCACCAACACAAGGGGAGCTATCAGTGTCACAGCCTCCCTGGTTAAAAGTCCATCACAGGTCCCCGCGCAATCCATCTACACCACACGTGGGGGACACAGCTTTGGGATGACACTTGCACACACACAGTCCTACCCTATCCACCTTGCAGGGACACTCTGAGCTTATGGTGCTTTTATAGTGGAAAATGTCATCACAAATTTGTATCCTGACAGGCTAGGTGGCTGGTAAATGGGACTTAATAGGGGTGTCCTCGGTGTGAACTAAGGAATTTGAGAGAAGGGGCAGGAAGGATGCCTGCAGGGAGTGGAGGGCCTCATGCTCTGGCTTTGTTCTCAGATGTGGATGAATGCACCTCAGAGCAAAACCCCTGCCACAAATCCACCAACTGCCTCAACACTGTCGGAAGCTATAAGTGCTCCTGTCTCCCTGGTTGGCAGCCGATTCCTGGTTCCTCCAGGGACCGAAACAACACTGTCTGTGAAGGTTCAGAGTTCAGATCCCACACTCTCAAAGACCCACAACCCAAACCATCTGATCACATACTCAGTGGCACCCGCAGGAACCCAACAGAATGAATCTGAGGGTGCCCGGCTGTGCCAGGCTTTAATTCTTTTGAATGGGAAAAGATCTGTGGATCCTGGGGAAGTAGCTGAGGTACCAAGGGGAAAGCTCCTGGGGGATCCCAAGCAGTATCTAATAACTAATTGGGACAAAGGTATTTAATATCTCACAACCTGTACATCTGTACGTGGCTCAACTGCTATGTGTCAGGCCTCTGCACACTTCCCACAATCCCTTTGTCTGCCACTCAGGGATGTGCAGTCACCAGGTGTCATCACCTCCAGCCCAGGGATGGGGGGCAGGGGGCACTAACACAGGGAAGGGGGTGAGACAGAGAGGAGAGGGGCCCTGGATTCCTGAATAAAGGACTGCTCAATATGAAGGTACCTGGCCTGACCCTAGACCCTGCCTCCAACACATTACACACACTCTCTCATACCTAATGGACAGCTGTTTTGTCCCCTGCAGAGATCTTCCCCACCTGGACTCTGCCCCCTGGAATCAAGAGCCAGGTGAGTGACTACAGCAGGGACTAGAAGGCAAGGTGCCTCCATTTTCTTCTATGATCCCCCACCCACATGTGAGGTTCTCTGACCCCTCATCTCTCTCCCCAGAGTCTCTCCCACTTCTTTGAAAAACTCCAGGATCTGGGCAGAGACTTGAAGCCCACCTCAGCCCAGGACACTGCCCGGGTAAGGACATGACCTGGGGGGACCCCAGGACAGTGTGGAGTGGCTGGGGAATGCTTCAGTGTGAGCGGAGATAGGTCAAGGAGGGACCTCCGATCAGAGAAACACATGTGGCTGTATGCACAATATACACACACCATATTTAGGATGTCCCCAAAAAATGTACACACATTTTGAATAATTATAAAGGCAGTGTTTATTAAAGTACATTTCATTTTCAAAATTGAACTATCAGCTGTTAAAGTATGTATACATTTTTTGGGACACCCTGTATATCCCCATCACACAAACACAGATAGATGTACATACACAGCCCAATTCCTGGGTCTCCCAGTGGCTGGAACAGGGCCCATGAATACACACTCACACTCAAGAGGGATATAATGGCAGCAGAATGGAGCAATTAAGAACCTTGCCTCTGGAGCCGAGCCACAAAGGTTCAAATCCCCCACACACTTAACTGCCGTGACCTCAGGCCAGTGACTCCCCCTCTGGGTCTGTCTCCTGCTTCATACAGTGGTTGTTAAGGTTTAAATGAACTAAGAAAAGGCTCAAAGAATAATGCCTGGCACACAGTAAGCATTAGATGTTTTAGTATATGCACTTAGCCCAGTAGAAATATATGAGCCCCTTATGTCATTTTAAAGTTTCCAGTAGCTTTATTATTTTTTAAATATGTCTTTATTGCCCGGCCAGGCGTGGCTCAGCAGTTGAGCGTCAACCTAGGATCCAGGCGATGGGGGTTCGATTCCCAGTCAGGGCACATGCCCAGGTTGCGGGCTCGATCAGTGATTCTCTCATCATTGGTGTTTATATCTCTGTCTCTCCCTCTCCTTTCCTCTCTTTAAAAACAATAAAGATATATTTAAAAATATATATATATGTCTTTATTGATTTCAGAGAGAAGAAGGGAGAAACATCAATGCTTAGAGAGTCATTGATCGACTGCCTTTTGCATGCCCCTGACTGGGGATTGAGCCCACAACCCAGGCATGTGCCCCTACCAGGAACCGAACTTCAATCTCCTGGATCCTAGGTCGATGCCGAACTGCTGAGCCATGCCGGCCAGGCACAGTGGCTTTATTTTTACAAGTAAAAGTAGCCCTGGCCAGGTGGCTCCATTAGTTGTAGTGTCAGGTCATACACCAGAAGGTTGCAGGTTCGATCCCTGGTTGGGGCATATACAGGAGGAAGCAGATCGATTTTTCTCTCACATTAATGTTTCTCTCTCTCTCAAATCAATAAAAAATCCTTGGGTGAGGATTAAAAAAATAGTAATTAAAAAAGTAAAAGTAGTCCTAGCCAGTTTTGCTCAGTGGTTAGAGCGTCGGCCTGTGGGCTGAAGGGTCCCAGGTTCGATTCCAGCCAAGGGCACGTACCTCAGTTGCAGATTCTATCCCTGGCCCCGTTCTGAATGCATACTGGAGGCAACCAATTGATGTCTCTCTCTCACATCAATGTTTCTCTCTCCCTCTCCCTTCCACTCTCTCTGAAAAACAATGGAAAAATATCCTCGGGTAAGGATTAAAAAAAAAAGTAAACAAGTGAAATTAACATGAAGATTCCATTTAACCCAATAGATCCAAAATATTACCATTTCAATATGGTGTCACATGACTCGTGGAGACTGTTCTGGACAGTGCAGACTTGGAAGAGAACCTGGCAGAAAGTCAGTGACTGATAAATGCTAAGTGCCATGGTTATATGTGCACACAGGCGCATACTCGATTCCCATACTTGTCTTGTGTGTCTAGATGATTCCCGTGTCTGTCCCCCAGGCAACCTGGGTGGTTCTCCAGTGTGTTCCCTAGTGAGGGAGTGAGATCAGGGTCCTTTGGGTAGTCCCTGTGGTGCAGTGACCCAGCAACTACCACCCATCACCCCCAGGAACTCATCGAGTCATTGGATGACCTACTGGAAGGTCTTGGGGAACTGGAGGCCCTGGCCCTGCCTGACCGGCACCGCATGGCCACCTACCTGCTGTCATACCTCGAAGAAGTCCTGAGGAATCTGGCCAAGACCATACCTGAACCCTCTTTCACCTACCATTCCCGTTTGAAGACAGGTGAGGCCTCTTCCTGCCCTGCCCCAGTGCCGGGCCCCATCTTGCATCCAGAGCCCCCAGTCACTGCCTCTCTCCCCTCAGAGCTGTCCCTGATGACCCAGGATCAAGGGAAGGGAACCGTCACCATGGGCCAGACCCACGCACGAATGCTGCTGAACTGGACTCAGGCAGCTGTAGTCGGGGACTCAGGTAACAGCAGGGAGCCGGAGTGGGTACCCATGGGAGAGGGAAGAGAGAGTTGGGATGTGGCTAGGGATGAGGCTCCAAATATGTAACAATTGGAAACTGAGCCATTGTGAGGGACTCTAGGCATCACCATGGACTGGCCAAGCCTAATTTAGATGTCTTAGGTGGGAGAAAGGCCAGGAGAAGGCAGCCAGCATGTCTGTCCCTTAGGCCCCACTGTGGCAGGCATATTCTCCAGCAAGAACATGCAGAAATTGGTGGCCAATGCCTCCTTGGAGCTGGACTCTGAGAAGAAAACCCAGCTGGAAAGAATACATGAAAGTCCTGTCAAAGGTGCTCAGCTCAGTCTCCTCTCAGCTGTCAACACCGTCTTTCTGAGCAACAAGAACACGGAGAAACTAGACCCCCCCGTCACCTTCTACTTCTCCCACACTGTGAGTCTTTGGGTGGGGAGGATCAGCCCCACTGTTCACCTCATAGCCAAGGTCATGGAGGCCCCTCTGCAGTCTTCATTTCCCCACTCCCTTTCATTCTGCTACTTCCTTAAGCATACCACAGGGCCTTTGCACTTGCTGTGCTCTCTGCCTGGGACACCTTTCCCTCACGATTCAGTCCTTTACTTGTTTCTAATCTTTGTTCAAATGCCAGCTTCTCTTTTAGGCTCTCTCTGACCTCCTTATTTAAAATTACAATGTGTAATCAATAATGCCCTACCTTTCTCCTATCCGCTTTTAATTTTTTTAATAGCACTTATCACCTTCTAAAACACTATTTAGTTTACTTATCTTTTAGGTTTATTACTTACTGCCTGTCTCCCTAATGAGCATATCAGCCCCACAAGGGCAGGGATTTGTGTCTGCCCTGTTCACTGCTGTGCCCTGGCCTGGCACACACAGTAGGTGCTTAGTAAATCCTTGTCAATGAAAAGCAGCTTTCGTCAGATCCAGCCCAAGCTCAGAACCCAAGAGTGGACTCTAGGCTAACATCTCTGACCACTCCCACCTGTCCACAGCCACAGAAGCCCGGGACACGGCAGGAGCTAATCTGTGCCTTCTGGAAGGGTGACGACAGTGGTGGGTATTGGGCCACCACAGGCTGCCAGAGGCTAGGCAGTATGAATGGGAGCACCACCTGCCAATGCAGCCACCTGAGCAGTTTTGCCATCCTTATGGCCCACTATGATATACAGGTGAGCAGCTCCAGGGCCACCTCAAAAGCCCACAGATGGGAAGGTTGGCATAGGTGAGATAAGCAGCTGGTTCTTGATAGTGTGGCCCAACTGGTTTTGTATGGTTGCACAGCCCAGGTGGTTCCATATCATGCCCCCTCAGCCCCTTCCCTGGGACCCATAGACACACCCCCATGACCCAGCAACTAAACAGTGTGGCCTAACATTGGAGGCCCTGTTCCAGCTAGTGCCCCTCTGACAACCCACCTGGATCCAGTTGTTAAATGTCGCTAAAAGCTAGAGCACAACTTTCTGTGTGGTCTCAGGTGATCCATAAACAAACTGGGCCATGTGCAAAACTGGAATGGGCCTGGCAGAGTAGAGGAGGTAGGTGGTCCAGGCCAGGGGCCCAGGAAGTACTAAAATGTAGGACTTGTGAGCTGATAGGGGCGGGAGATGAGGTCAGAGAAGGGGACCCATCAGTGTTGGAAAAGGATGTGACAGTCAAGACTTCACTGGGGAACTTTTGGGATCCCTGCTGCACCCATGGGTGTGTATGGGGGGGGGGTTATTTAGGATGACAGAGACGCAGCAGGTTTGCTCAGATGTTGAAGGCAGAAGAGGTGGGGGGAGGTGATCAGCCTGATCTGAGTCCTGCAGGCCACGCAGGTCCCAGGTGGGTCTGGGCTGTGTGACCAAGGAGGGCAGAGGGCATCAGAGTGCTGATCAAGCCCCACTCATCCCATCCTGCATCTAGGACCTGAAGCTGGCCCTGATAACCAAAGTGGGACTGGCGCTGTCGCTGGTCTGCCTGCTGCTGTGTATCCTCACCTTCCTGCTAGTGCGGCCCATACAGGGCTCGCGCACCACCATGCACCTGCATCTCTGCATATGCCTCTTTCTGGGCTCTGCCATATTTCTAGCGGGCATTGAGAACCAAGGAGGCGAGGTGAGGCCCCTCCCCATGGAGTACTCAACTGATACCTGGGTGCTCCGCCATTGAGTCCCAGGGTAGTAGTAGTCCTGCCCACTCTGTCATCCCAGGTTTAGGTAGGGGAGAACCCCCCTTAGACTTGGCCCAGTCCACACACCAGCTTGAGCAGGTCCTGGCCACGCCCCAACCCCGCCTACCCTCCAGCCCATGCCACCGCCCACCACAATGCTCTGGTAGGGAACTGGCATGGCAGCCTGTGTCCCCGCCCCGCGTTTATGTCGTCCCGCCCAACAGGTCGGGCTGCGCTGCCGCTTGGTGGCCGGGCTGCTGCATTACTGCTTCCTGGCTGCTTTCTGTTGGATGAGCCTCGAGGGCCTGGAGCTCTACTTCCTCGTGGTGCGAGTATTCCGGGGCCAGGGCCTGAGCAAACACTGGCTCTACCTGATCGGCTATGGCGTTCCCGGGCTCATTGTGGCCATCTCGGCAGCCACCTGGAGCAAGGGCTACGGCCGTACTATCTAGTGAGTGTGTAGTAGTGGGCCGATGGGAGGGCTGGGGGACAGGGCCAGGGGCAGGCCAGGGGCGTGGGGCTAACACCACACACAGTGCCCCACTCCCCTCGAGTCCCCCTCTGGCTCCTGATCAGAACCTTCTCATCCAGCTGCTGGCTGGACCCCGCCCACGGCTTCCTCTGGAGCTTCCTGGGACCTGTGACATTCATCATATTGGTAACTGCCCCCCACGCTCACCCCTTAAAGCTTGAGTCTCCTAGCTCATCACTGAGCCCAACAGACCAGCTCTCTCCGGGTTCCAAGGACAACCCCTAATCCAAACTCTCTGCTCCCCATCCAGTGCAATGCTGTCATCTTTGTGATAACTGTCTGGAAGCTCACTCAGAAGTTCTCTGAGATCAACCCAGACATGAAGGAATTAAAGAAGGCCAGGTGAGGGCAGGAGCTGACAGGGAAAGGGGGGATGTGTGGGGTGGCCCCCTGCTGCAGCTGCCCTCCTCCCCCCAGGGTGCTGACCATCACAGCCATCGCACAGCTCTTGGTGCTGGGCTGCACATGGGTCTTCGGCCTGTTCCTCTTCAACCCAAGAAGCCAGGTCCTGGCCTATGCCTTCACCATCCTCAACTGCTTGCAGGGTGTCTTCCTCTTCCTGCTGCACTGCCTGCTCAACAAGAAGGTGGGCTTTGGGACAAGTTATGGGGAGGCTGGTACCCTCCCCCTTCCCCTACTTCTGGGGGCTGCCTCTCCCCCTTGACATAGCATCTTGGGTCCTGCAGGTGAGAGAGGAGTACCAGAAGTGGGCCTGCATGGTCACTGGGAATAAGTACTCGGATTTCACCACATCCACATCCAGCTCCAGCAACAACCAGACTAGGGTAAGGGCCAAGCCTGATGTGGAGATGCCGGGGCCAGAAGGCAACCTTGGGCCAAACTCAGTCCTCACTGGCTCCTCTCTCTCCAGGTCCTCAGGCCATCAGAGTCTGGAATGTAACCACGAGGTTCTGGCCAGGCCAGCAGCTTTTGCACATGCTGAAGACTGTGCCCTCCTCTCCCACCACCCTGGCTCCCTCTGCCCTCCTGCCCCAAAAAAGGGGCATCAACAGTTCTCTGGCACAAGCCCAGGAGCATAGCCAGGGTGGAGTTGGAACTGATGGACCTGCTTGTGGCTGCCTCTGCCACACCCCAGCTGGGACCCAGGGTGGGCAGGAGCTGGCCCAAGGCTGTAGCCCCTTGCCCTGGTACACAACGCCCAGACAGACAGGGCTCCTGGTCTCCTACTTATCTGTCTTTGCTACAGAACAACAGGCCAGGGTACTGGGGCTCAACTTTCCTGTTAAGCTAAGACTGAGATCAAGGATGGGAAAAGGGCAGGGCCCCTGCTGGCCCTGCTGCTGTGGCTCACGGTACAGAAGCCAGTCTGCCTCCTGGGCAGAGGGTTCTCACTATTTTGAAGGTCGTGGATGTTGTGTAAGGTTTTTGGGGTTTTTTGTATAAACTTTTCAATGTTGAGACTTAAAATTAAACTTCACACTGATATAGAAAGTGGCTTTGCTGACTGGCTGGGGGCTCAAGGACCAGGCCCATTGTGTCTGTGAAATACGAAGAGACCAGTAACAAACAGATGGGTGGGAGCCAGGCTTCCATAATAAAAATTTATTCTTACACAAATCTACAGCTTTTAAACAGTAAAAAGAAAGCCCCACTGTCACCTAGAAAGAGGCCTTGAAGCAGCACGTGGGAAGCAGGGTGCCTCTGGGATATCAGATGTGTGGTTACCGGCTCTGCTCAACTGTAAGACACACATGGGGAAGCCAGTGAGAGGAGGAGGAGAGGCCCCCAGGGCCCCAGTATACCCCTCCTGCCCGAGTCACTTACTGTATGTGGAGATGTCAATTTCTTCAGGAAGCTCTGCCACATTTACTTCAAACCTGTCCTGAACATCATTGAGGATTTTGGCATCATTCTCATCAGACACAAAAGTGATAGCCAAGCCTTTGGTGCCAAAGCGACCCGCACGGGCCACCTGCAGGGAGACAGGAGCACAGGTCAGGTCAAAGACACAACCTCAAGATCTGAGGACAAGCCAGGCCACGTCTCCACCCCAAGAAGGGGTCATCAGGGAGGTGACACCTCTGTGGGGCCACTCACCCGGTGGAGGTAGGTATCCGAGTCCTCAGGCATGTCATAATTGAAAACGATGTTGACTCGTTCAATGTCCATCCCTCGGCCAAACAGATTGGTGGCCACCAGGATCCGCCGCTGAAAGTCCTTGAACTGCTGATAGCGTGACAGGCTAGGTGCAAGAGGAACAAGAAGTGGCCATTAGGTACAGAGTTACTGGGTAGCACTCCCTCTGAGAGTCCTGCCTTAGGTCTTCATGGCGGCATGTACTCACCGCTCCTCTTGGGCCATGCCCCTGTGAATGGCGATGGCTGGAAAGTTCTGCTCCACAAGCAGCTGGGCTAGGGCCATGCAGCGCTGCACTGATTTCACGAAGATCACCACCTGCCAGAGGGAGGCAGCGAAGTCAGGGCCAGAGTCCCAATGCACTGTCCTTCCAAAGGCCCAGAACCCCTCTCAACAGGCAACAGCAATGTCACCTGATTAAACTCTAGGACATCCAGGAGATCGAAGAGTTTGCGGTTCTTTTCGCTGTCTTTGAGTTTGACATAGTACTGCTGCAGTCCATGCAGCGTGAGCTTGGTCTCGTCGTCCACAAACACCTCCATGGGCTGGGGGGGAGGGGAGCAGGAAGGGGCAGGCTGGGCTTACTTCTGGGCACCTCGCCTGCCCAGAACCTTCCAGGAGTGACTCCATGCTGCGATGCTTCCCAGAGAGGCTGCTGTACCCAGTAAACATTTCTCTCCCAACAGCTGGATCTAAGCTCTGGTCTGATTCAGGTGTGGACCAAGCTCAGCTCCCAATCTGACAAGACAGAGGATGGAGGGCTCTGCAAGCCTCCCAGCATTGTTGTGCTGTGAGGGCAGTGTGGGTGTCATGCAGCAGTGTCAGCTTGGGCCCCAGGACCCAGGAGGACCAAAGCTGCTACACTGAGGTCTTGGCCACTGCCCTACTCACGTCTTGCATGAACTTCCTGCAGACAGGCCGGATCTCTTTGCTCAGGGTGGCGCTGAACATCATGCACTGCTTCTCGTGGGGCGTCAGGCGGAAGATCTCCTGTACGTCCCGCCGCATGTCTGGGTGGGAAGGGCAAGAAAAAGGTGGGCATGAGCACCTGCCACATCTTGACCGCCCCCCAAGACCAGTCCCAGCCCCTCCCAAACTGGCACCAAGATGAGGGCGGTGTGAGCAAGGAGTGGAGGGAGGGGCAAGTCCCCAATGCCTGTGGGGCTGGACTTGGGGTAAGTGCAGGCCCAGGAGGAGCTGCAATCCACTTACACGCTGCCAGAGCGGAGCAGCCGTGCCAGGGCACCTCGAGCCACGCTTCAGGGAAGGGAGCCTGAGGCAGAGACAGCTGCTGGGGTGAGAGCTGCAGCTGCCTCCCAGGACACAAGCCCCATCTCTGACCGGCCCTATCAGGGCTCACTGAGGGCAGGCAGGGGAGTCTAGAACTAACCCGGCAGGAGAAGAGGCCATGGAAGCCTAGGGTTAATGTGTATATGTGCAGGACAGTGGCTCATTTGGGTCCTGTGGTCCCAACTCAGCTTGGGGTCAGAAGTAGCAGGTCTCATTCGGCCAAAACAAGAACTTGCCCTAAAAGCACTTACAGACCTGCCAGCCACCCACGTGACCCCACTTTGGGGAACCCCTTGGCCTGCCCTGTCAGGGCCCACCTGGCTCTGAAGTCTGGGGAGCTGTGAGGGGAAGGTGTGGCTGGCTGGGTCTCCAGTAGTGCTCACAGACCCGGCAAGGACACTCACCCAGCTGCTCCAGCATCTTGTCACACTCATCCAGCACGAAGTGCTTCACATTTCTCAGGTTGAGGCTCCTGTTCCGCACAAGTGCCAAGATGCGTCCTGGAGTCCCCACCACGACATGGGGACAGTTCTTCTTCAACACCTCTTCGTCCTTCTTGATGGAAAGGCCCCCGAAGAACACGGATACCTATACAGGTGGAGAAAAAGTCACTTTTGCCCACCTAAGGGCTGAAGCCATGCACCCCATTCCATGCTGACAGCCACCCAGCCTGTGGCGCTGCCAACTCAGGCTGCAGCAGGCCCCAACACCCCAAGCCTAGAGAGGCCTGAGAGCCTGGGCACAGCTCCACGGAAAAGCAGCCCAGGGATGGGACCTGTGAAGGCCTCTGGAGGCCATGCCTAATTCATCAGGCTTTTAAGGAGTATAAACCACAGCAAACCTCAAAGGCAGCTGCTGCAGCCAAGCTTGGTAAATGCTGGCTGGGCCAGAGCTGAGGCCAGCCAGGCTGCAGAGGACTATATGGCGCCAGGAACAGCTCAAGAGGGCTTACCTTGACACTGGGCATGTACTTGGAGAAGCGCTCATACTCCTTGCTGATCTGAAAGGCCAGCTCCCGAGTGTGGCACATGACCAGGACCGTTACCTGTAGGGTGGGCAGGAAAGACTCACTCAAGGCAGTATCCTAAATCTTCCCCAGCTAGAGCCCACACTACTGCTCTCTAGCCAGTGATAGGCCCAGTGCTCAGTCTCTGCTCTCCAACTACACTGGCCTTCTGAAACCATACCACCGCCTCTCACTAAACCTCCCTCCTTCACCATGTACCCTAAGGAAACAAAGGCTTGTGCACCCACATACAGCACAAGGATGTTGTCCCAACATGACAAAAACAGAACACTGGTATTCACTTCAATTATCCCCCGAGAGTGGAACACAATTTTCGTGACATAAGAAGACAGTTACGGCCTGTCAGCAACTATAGCAGTAACAAAGCTGTGTGCAGTATAACCCTCCTTCAAAAACAGGGACAATTTAGAAAGTACACAGTGAAATAACAACCATGTTTCTGGATGGCAAAACTGTGGACACTTTCCTATTGCTTCTCTTGGCTTATTATTTTGGGGGGGGATTTTGTTAAAAGTAAGTACTGTACTTCATTTTAAAAACCCACAAAAAGAATGTGGAAACAGAAATTTGTAACAGGAGACATTGTAGTCTAAGCTACCTCAGGTAGCTTAGGCCTGGGAGGGAGGACGCCCACCCACCTGTCCATTGACCGGCTCAATCTGCTGTAGAGTGGCCAGCACGAAGACCGCCGTCTTGCCCATTCCAGACTTGGCCTGGCACAGGACATCCATGCCCAAGATGGCTTGGGGTATACACTCGTGCTGAACTGGGGAAGAAAAAGCCCACGAGTGATTGGAAACCGGATTCTCCCTTTGTGTGGGCCGTCAGAGGAGTGTGACGGGGGAGGAACAGGGAGTCATACCCTCAGATGGATGCTCAAAGCCACAGTCCACTATGGCCCTGAGGAGCTCAGGCTTCAGCAGAAAGTCTCGGAAGCCAGAGCTGTGGATGGAAACGTAGGACCCCTTGACATCTTTCTTGGGGGGCGCTGGGGTGCTCTCTGCAGGAGCCTGGGGCTCTTCATCTTCCTCATAATCCAGAAGCTCGTTTTCCACATCCTGTTCTGCCATAATGCTGAGAACAAAGGAGGAAGGGCTCAGAGAAGCAACTGAGATGCAAGCAGGAAAACCCACCAGTAAAGGAGAAGGCTACACAGCAGCTGCTGGTGGTTGACACAGGTCCAAGAGGGGCAATGCACTGGGGTCACATCTTAGGGGCTAGCCCAGAAAGCCACCCAGCTGATGAAGCCAAGACAGGATATCATTTCCCCACACTGACTCCAGCAGCACATCTCATCAGCTCCATCTGTGCAGCACCCCAGCTTCAGGCTGTTGTGGCCACATCTCTACCTCTCTCATCTAAACCACCTCAGCTCTCCCTGCACCCTGCTAGCTATACCCACATGTGTGCACACACCCTCCATAAAGGCTTCACTTGCTCTCAAGAGTGATATCCCAATTCCTCCCACAGCCTTCACAACCCACCTCGTTGGCCCCTGCCAACCTCATTCCATACCACCTCTTTCAAATCACCCCAGCCTTGCTTGGTTGCTCACTCACTTAATCCCTACCCCAAGCTTTTACAGCCCACTGACATCAGAATGAGCTTTTCCCAGGCCTTTGCACAAATGCCTCCTTCACAGCATTCTGGTCTCAGTTCTAATGAAATGCCTAAGATGACTTAGCCTACAGGAACCCTGTCCCTATCAATCACCACCAATCCAAAGGGTATCCAACTGATGCTGCAAAGATCTGAGTTTGTGAGAGAGCAGTGACTGCCCAGCCCTGGCTCCTCCCGCTCTCTGTGGTCTGCACTGGGGAATAATTAAATGCTCTCATGAAAAGGCCTCCCATTGGGCCTGGGCCAATAAAAATGAAGCTGAGATGGTAAATGGAACACAAAGCTACCTCACCTCCTGGCTTTATTTAATCCAATACACACAAAGCACCTACTGGGTGCAAGATGTGCTACAGGGACCCAAACCTGACAATACTATCTTTTGTCACTCTTGCCCCACCCCAGCCTCCAATCTAGAGGGTAGAAGTGCTGAAGGAGCCCCTCTTCCTGAGCTGGGTGCAGAGGGTCCTGGGCCCAGTTTATGGCCCTCCTGTCACTCATTCTCTCCAAAACTTCATCTGGCCCGAGTATTCACCTTTGTGCTGAGGCCTCACAAACTTGTCTCTAACAGCGACAATTCCCCTCAACTCCAGACTGTTACCAGCCACCTCTTCCACATTTCCCTTTGTAAGTTGAGCTCAAAATGCCCAGAGCAAAACCCTCCATTTCTCCCCACAGGCTGCTTCCCCATCTCAGAAAAGGCAATTCCATTCTCTCAAGGGCTGTCTCTTCTCTCACCTTTCCAATCAGCCAACAAATCCCACCCAAACAATCAGGCCAGATCTCACTCCTGCTACCTTGGAGGTCCCAAGCTGCCATTACCTTTCTTTTTTAAAGTTAGAACAGCTTGCCCTAGCTGGTTTGGCTCAGTGGTTAGAGCGTCGGCCCGCCAACTGAAGGGTCCCAGGTATGATTCCAGCCAATGGCACGTATCTTGGCTGCAGGCTCGATCCCCAACCCCAGTAAGGGAGAGAGTGGGAAGCAACCAATCAATGTGTCTCTCTCACATCGATGTTTCTCTCTCCCCTTCCCCCCATTTCACTCTCTGAAAAGCAATAGAAAAAATACCCTAGGGTGAGGATTAAAAAGTAATACTAATAATAAAGTTAGAACAACTTTATTGAGATATTCACATGCTACATCAATTAAAGTGTACAATTCAACGGTTTTTAGTGTAATCATAGATATATACAATCATCACTACAGTCAGTTTTAGAACATTTCACCACCTCACACAAACTCTTTACCCTTTAACTATCATCATATTCCCCCATCCCCTTTGGCAACCACTAGTCTTTCTTTTATTTGAATATGCCTATTTTGGACATTCCATATAATGGAACCGTATAATATGTGGTCCTTTGTATCTAGTTTCTTTCACAGCATGCTTTCAAGATTTATCCATGTTGTAGCATGTATCAGTACTTCATTTCTTTTCATGTGTGAATATTTCGTTGTATGGGAATACAATACCAGTTTATCCATAGTCGGATGAGAATCTGGGTACCATTATCTCTTGCCTGGATTATGTCAACAGCCCCCTCAATGGTGTCCCCGTTTTCCATCTCTCATGACCCTCCACCTACTCTCCCACAGGAGCCAGAAGGAGCCTACATAGAAGGTAAGTCAGAGAATGTCACTCCCACTCAAAACCCTCCACAGGCTCCCAATGGGCTCAGAATAAAACTCAAAGAGTTCTCACCATCCTACCAGGCCCTACACGACCTGATCCCATCTGTAGTCAGATCTCATCTCTCCCATTGCCCTCCCTCACTGGCCTTAAACGGAGGGCCTCAAACATACCTCAGCACCTTTGCACTTGTTGCTCCTCCTGCCCAGAATGGTCACAAATTCCACTTCCTTCAGGCATGTTGCTACAGAAAGGCATTTCCTGCTGGCCCCAATCTCAAAAGCACCCCTCAAGTCATGCCAGCCAAGAGCCTAGAACAGGACCTGGCATACACCAAGTAAGCACTCAACAGTAATGGCTGAGTAAATGGAAAATCAAAGCCTCAAGGAAGAGTTTAGAGGCTAAAGTGAGAATGAACTCTTATCTGATTCTTGAAAGAGGCCATCTGATACCACCCTGAGGATTCTGACTGGCAAAGACAGGAAGGGGTCATTTCCTAGGCAGCAGGGAGAACAGGACAAATGGTCAGTTCCAAAACCCTTTAGGGGAATGAAGAGTAGGACTGGCTGGTTGACACAGCGGCAGAAGACAAAGGTGGAAGAACTGGTCAGGTCCAGGGCGTTTGTACTAGGGAATCTCTGATAAGGTTTTAGATTTGAGTGACTCAATCAGTATTTGCCTTTCATTTGCCCAAGAGCAAGTAACTAGCAGTAGGAATTGGGGATGAGACCAGCATCAGGGAAAACCAGTCACCAAGGAAAAGAGGATTAACCAAGATAGGGGCCTTATTTATTTAGTAGGGAAGAGGGTGGACCACTCTACAAGGTGGGACCATGCCTTGGGGGATCTGTGGGCAGAAGACAGCCAGCATTTGCTACGCTGGCCTTCATGTAGCTGACCAAAAAAGAGATGGTGTATTTAAAAGAAACGAAGAGGTCAAACAAACTCGTTTTGTTTTAAAAGGTAGACAGATTTGCGAACATACTGAGTTTGAGGCACAAAATTTTCTAGCCAGGGTAAAAAGCTCAAAACAAATTAGATCAGGAGAGGATATGGCAAGATTTGTCCGGCCCAGAGGGGGGAGAAAGAAACTGCTGAAGCCCCAGGAGCGGATGAAGTAGGAAGCTGGCACAAGTGACAATTCAGACACGCACGCGTACCCTTTCATCCTCAAATCCCAGGAAGGATATCCACTTCATTTTGTTCCCTACTTGAACATGGTTTTTGACATAATCTCTGGAACCACAAATCCTCCAAAAAGGCGGTGCAAGAACAGAGCCGAGTAGGGGAGGGGAAGTCCCTCGGGCTTGGAGAACCCCGTCACGTCTACAAACTCGTTTCTCGCGGCCCCAGACCCCTCCGAACCCCTCCCCAAACAGTCCCGAGACGCCTCGAGGTCTCATCGAACAGGTAGGTTCCTCCCCTAAGTAGGGCTCGCCGCGCCGGGCGCCATAACTGCATCTCCCGAAAACGGGCCCCGCGCCCCGCGCGCCAACTGCCGTCCGCCCCAGGCGCATGCGCCCCGGCGTCCAACGGCCGCAGCCTCGCGCGCGGGCGCCCCAACCGCCCCGCCCCCCCTTGTCTCGAGCCCCCTCATCCTTCTCCCCTCAACCCTTGGCGTCCCCCCTAGCCCCCTCACCAGCAGGTCCGACGTCTCCGCACCGCGGCACCGCGCCCAGAACCTGCCGCTCACCTGAGTTCCCCGTTCGCCTCCGCGTGCTCCGAGGAGAGTCGCCCGACCACGGTTGCCGGTCCCGCGCCCCGGACACGAGCTATAGTGCTTCCTGCCGCCTGCGTTCGACTGAGGGTCTGCTCACTGGACCGCTGGCTTATCAGTCAAGAGAGGCGGAAGCGGTGATTGGGTTCTGAGAAACATGTCGGGATGCTATTAGTGGAGAGAGGAAAGAGGGCGTGCCTCTTGCCTCGGATTCATTGGTCAATCTAAAAATAGGCGCCCAAGTGGGTTGGGCCTGCGTCTGCCTGCGTACTGTCACGTGACCGGGGTTTGGAAAAAGGTGGGCGCCGCCATATTCGATACTGGCAATCGAAGCCTGGCAGATTGACGTGCAATGAGTGTGTAGCTCTCGTGAAATGTGCTATCTACGCTGAGCACGGAATTTAGGGCTTTTGTAGTGGCGATAATCGCGACCTCCCTGTCCTCCAGGGGATTGGCTCTGAAAAGGCTGTGAGGACAATGGGGAGCCTGGAATGACTCCATCGTGGAGAGGACATTTGCCCCTGCAGTGGGGAAGTGGCCCCGGGGGGGGGCAGTAGTGAGAGAAATGGTCTTAGCAACAGTTGCTGTTTGCTGAGAGCCACGTCCGGAGTCAGACGCTGTGCTATTGGCTGTGCAGGTTCAGGCCACAAAACCAAAATCAAGTTGTTTTCCCCTAGTACTTTACTGAGGTAAAGTTTACAGTGAAGGGAACAGATTGTCACCTGAGTGACTATTGCCCAGTGAAGGTATGGAACATTTCCAACAAGTTCCTCTGTGTCCCTCTCAGTTAACCATACCCCTCACCACCCTACCACCCTCCTCGCCCCCACCAGGCAACCACTATATGTATTTCTATCATTATAGTTTTGTCTGTTCTTGAATTTAATATAAGTGGAATATGCAATGAATTCTTTTCAGTCTGGCTTCTTTTGCTCAACAAAATGTTTGGAGCCCGTTGGTGTGGCTGCACCAAGACGTTGCAGGTCCGATTCCCGGGTTGCCGGCTGGACCCCCAGTAGGGGGCGTGCAGGTGGCACCCAGTCAACGATTCTCAAAACGATGTTTCTATCTCTGTCTCTCTCTCTCAAATCAATAAAAACACATTAAAATATGTTTTGAGATGTGTCCATGTTGCTGCACACATCAATGTTTCGTTCTTTTTTACTGCTGTGTAGTATTCCACTGTATGGTTATACCAGGATATAACCAATATAGTTTTTCCATTCACTTTTTTTTTTTAAAATGTATCTTTATTGATTTCCGAGAGAGGAAGGGAGAGGGAGAGAGAGATAGAAACATCAATGATGAGAGAATTATTGATCAGCTGCCTCCTGCACGCCCCCAACTGGGGATGGGGCCCGCAACCCGGGCATGTGCCCTGACCAGGAATCGAACCCCAATCGCCTGGATTCTAGGTCGATGCTCAACCACTGAGCCACACCCGGCTGGGCTCCATTCACTATTGATGGACATTTGGTTGTTTTCAGTGTCTGGCCATATGAATAAAGCTTGTACAGGTATTTTTATGAGCATAAGTTCACTGCTCCCTGGTAAATACCTGGAAGTGGATTGGTGGGCCCTAGGTCATGTGTGCAGCTTTAGTAGATCCTGAAGTGTTTTGTCTTTTGTTTTTTACAGTTTACATTTAATATTTTGTATTAGTTTCAGGTGGGTCCTGAGTTTTCCTAAGTGATAGTTACACTTCACACTCCCACTAGCACCCTGTGAAAGTTCCAGTTACTTTCAGTCCTTGCCCACGCCTGGTATAGTCAGTCTTTTCTCAGCTATGTTTTGATTTGGGGTTTGAAGGGAGGCTAGTGCAGCTAAGCAGGTCAAAAAGATAAGCCTGCTCTAGCATTCTAGTCTCCCTAAGCCCATGACACAGTTTTCCACCACTGTTTTTCAAGGAGGTTCTAGCACTTCAACTTTATTTAGTCAAGGCTATCTTGGGGTCTATTTTCTAGACAACGCATATAAAGCTGAAGTCACTAGAGGTATAGTTTCAGCCAAAAAGCCCAATGAAGAGAAATCAGTCCATCCAGAGGGAGGCTTTACATACTATAAGTAGATATTGTAGGTAATAATTACACCATAGCACTTACAAATCACCTGCTATGTGACTAGCAGGGCCAGGATGAGAGTGAGGCATGCAAAATTTAAGGGGACACCAAAAATAAAACAAAAACACCTCAGTCATCAAGATAAATAATACTTGAATGCACTATTTGAAAATCAAAACGTTTTATTTTGTTTATTCCTCATCCAAAGATATGTTTTTATTGATTTTAGAGAGGAAGGGGGGGAGAGAGAGAGAGAGAGAGAGGGAAGGAGAGAGAGAGAGAGAGAGAGAAGGAGAGAGGAGAGAGAGAAGGAGAGAGGAGAGAGAGAGAGAGAGAGAGAGAGAGAGAGGGAGGGAGAGAGAGAGAGAGAGAAACATCACCGTGAGAGAAAAACATCAGTCAGTTGCCTCTGGTACACACCCAACCTGGGATCAGACCCAAAACCTGGGCATGTGCCCTGACCTGGAATTGAACTAGAGAACTTTCTGTGCACAGGACAACACTCAACCAACTGAACCACACCAGCCAGGGCTTAAAATTTTGATATTTTGTTCATTATAGATTTCAAACAGTTTGATTCTGCCCTGGTCAGTGTGGCTCAGTTGGTTGAAGTGTTGTCCTGTGTACCAAAATGTCTCAGGTTCCATTCCTGGTCAGGGCACATACCGAGGTTACAGGTCCCATCCTGGTCGGGAGGCAACTGGCCGATGTTCTTCTCTCACACTGATGTTTTTTTCTCTCTCTCTCCTTCTCCCTTCCCCTCTCTCTGAAATCAATAAAAACATATTGAAATTATTTTTTAAGTAGACAGGAATCAGTAACAGTGCTGCATGATGCCAAGCCGTGTTGATTCCTGAGGCAGAAGAAAAAGATAAAGATTACTGGTGCTGTCTTTATTTGAACTTTTTGCATTAAATTTTTAAAATTATTGCATTAAAACATGTATCATGAGTTTTTTGGCACCCCCTTAAATTTTGTACCTGAGGAAATGACTTCACTCTCCTCACCCTAGGCCCTGCCCTAGTACTCAGCCTTGTCCTGAGAAATCTAAATACAGTGTGTCCCCCCAAAATGGATACACACTGTAACAGCTGATAGCTCAATTTTGAAAATGAAATGTATTTTAATACATACTGCCTTTATAATTATTCAGTGTGTGTATACACTTTTTAGGACACCCTATATATACACAGATTGAATCCGCACCCTACGAAGAGGGGTGTGTTTTAGCATATTCATTGTCAGGTAGGTGACCTGAGGTCCAGAGAAGGTTAATCTCCCAAGGCCCAAGGCTGCCAGGGATTTAAGTCTAGGCCATCTCCCTCCATTAGACTTGGCCAGCATCCTGTGAAAGTAGAGAGACCAAAGCCTGGAGAAAACCATTTCCCCTGGGGATAGAGGAGGTGCCCCAGGAAAGCAGGTGGGAGGCAAGCTTGGGAGTAATTAGATCATCTGAGATGAGTTGTGGAGGAGGTCGCTGAAGTGAGCTGAGTCCAGTTGAGAAGTCTGGGAAAACGAAAACACTCCAGTACGCCCACCATCCATGCAGCCAGGGGAAGCCAGGTGATTCAAAAAACAATCACCTCTCCCAAACTATATATC
Source organism: Miniopterus schreibersii (assembly GCF_964146895.1). Classification (NCBI taxonomy): domain Eukaryota; kingdom Metazoa; phylum Chordata; class Mammalia; order Chiroptera; family Miniopteridae; genus Miniopterus; species Miniopterus schreibersii. Next base: position 70,736,700 of record NC_138105.1, on the reverse strand, counting down.
CAGAAAAGGAAAAGATTAGAGCCTCCTAAGGTATACCCACTACAACCACCCAAGATTAACAAACATTAACATTTTTCATATTAGCTTGATCAATTCAGAATTATTTTAAGATATAAAAGATTTAAAACACACCTGCCCAAATAGCTAAAAAGACTGACAGTGCCAGGGGCTGGAGAGACTCTGGTGGGCACGTAAAATGAGAAAGTCACTTTGGAAAATGATTCGGCAGTTTGTAATAAGGTTAAGCAGGTTTCTCAACCTCAGCACTCTTGCTGTTTGGGCCAGATCATTCTTTGTGGTGGGGACTGTCCCATTGTAGGGTATTCAGCAGCATCCCTGGTCTTGACCAGCAGATGCATAGCAACCACCCCACCTCCAATGGCGACAACCCAAAATCTCTCACATCTCCAGACATTGCTAATGTTCTTCTTGGGGGAGGGGACAAAATCAGCCCAGATGAGACCCATTGGGTTAAACAGGCACCTACCTCATGATTAAACAACCCTCTTAGGTAAAGCTATAACAGTACATGAAATACTTTTTGCCCACAAAAAGATAACCAACAATGAACATTATTTATGCATAATAGCCCCAAACTGCAAACAACCCAAATGTCCATCAACAAGTGAATGAAGAAAGAAACTTCATTCTACATCATGGAATACCTTTAGAAATAAAAGGAATGAGCTATCGATACTCATGACATTATCAATGAATGTCAAAAACATGTTCATTGTGAATATACTAATGTAAATGGGAACAGAGGCCCCTTCCCATGCTCAAGTCCATCAGTAAGCAGCCTGTGAGACCTTGGGAGCCTCGCCAGCTCCTCAGTCAAGAAAACAGATAGCAGTTTTGAACTCACACAGCTTTTGAGAAAACACATCCCCCTCCCCCTGCATGCCCTGTTTTTCTCTGTTTTCTGTACTCTATAAAACCTTGTGGTGGGAAAGCACTGGCAGGCTGCCACTTCCACACCCACCCTCCAGCCAGATGGGACTTGGTTCAACTTCATAGGTCAGCCACCACTGGTGCACATATAAGTCATAAGAAACCCATGTCTTTCACAGCCAGTCCTCTGGGTTATTTCTTTGGGAATCCAAGAACAATACATTGAGGTTTTCTGGGATCTCAGCACTTTGTATAACAACTAAAAATCACTAGAATTCACACTTAAAAAGAGTGAATTATATGGTATGTGAATTTTATTTCAATAGAAACAAAACATGTTGAGAGAATCCAGACATAAAAATCCAGACATAAAAAAAAAAATCATGAAATGATTCCATGCAGTACAAAGTTTAAGAAGAGGCAAAATTAATCTATGATGATAGAATCTATAGGACGAGGTTGCTTGGGAAAGGACACGTGTAAAATCTACGCATCAGGGTAGTGGACTGGGTATTGACCACAGGAGTGTATACATATATAAGAATTCACAGAGCTGTGCACCAAAAGATCTGTGTACTTTACCATCTGTAAATTGCACCTCAATCAAAATAATTTATAATTAAAAATAAATGACATAACACATTACAGTTAAAGTGGAAGTCACTTATCTTCACCTCCCTAACTCCATTCCCCTCCCTGCATTGCAGAAATATCCCCAATAAAAATAATGAGACTGAACAATGACCACACCCCTCTTCTGTGCTTTACAAGAATCAATTCATTTAAGCTTCCCAGCAACCCTATGAGGTAGGCGCTGTTACTATCGTCCCCTTTTACAGATAAACACATTGAGGCACAGAGCAGTGAAGTAACTTGTTCTGAGTCTCACTGTTAGTGTGTGATGGTGTCAGGATTTGAACCCAAGTAGCCTGATCCTCCTCAGCCAGGATGCAAGGCACACTATAAGCATACTAATCCATACTTATCCACAAACTTGATATATAGCTTTACTTTCTGACTTTTTCTATTAATGATATCAACAGTATCAAATGGTATCATTTTTTTCCTACTTGCTTTTTTTTTTTTTTTTTTGGTTAATCCTCACCAAAGTGTATTTTCTCTATTGCTTTTTCAGAGAGTGGAAGGGAGGAAGGGAGGGAGAGAGAGAAGGAAAGAAACATCAATGTGAAAGAGATACAGCAACCTCCCCAGTACATGCCCTTAACCAGGAATTGGACCTGAGACCCTTCGGTGCACAGGCCAATGATGCTCTAACCACTGAGCCACACCGGCCAGGGCCCTACTTGCTTTTTTATCCCCTCTCAAGGAGTTGTTTTTGACCTTAGCCTTGTTGACACATTTAGTTCTTCTGCTGTTAGATAAATCTACATCCATTTCTTTCTCTGGTCCTTACTGGTGGAGAGTTGGTTAGCAAAGAGCCTTATCTGTAGAGAAACAATTCTCATTCAGTTCCTCCCCTGCTAAGAATCTATCTGGCTCCCACAGTTCTTAGGGTCAAGTCTGAACTCCACCCCCACCATCTGCAACATCTGGAGCCTGCCCCCCCGCTCCAGTTTCATCAGCACTACACACCCTAGTCATGCCCCTATGTTTGTTCATCCATCTATACATCCAGCAGCTACTTACTGAGCATCTTCTCTGTGCTAAACCCTGTTCTAGGAACCAGGGACCCAGCAGTGAATAAGAAAGGCAATGATTCCAGTCTTGGGGGAACTGATATCTTCCTGGCCAAGACAGACAAGAAAGAAAAGAGTAGAGTGAAATTTATTGAAATTTGTAAGGAAGAAAAATCAAGCTATGTGAGGGGTAGAATTTGGTAGGGAGAGCATGGGGCTTGTTTTAGGTGGGGATGTAGTTTGGGAAGACTTCTCTAAGAAAGTGAGCAAAAATGGAAATGAAGTGAGGAAGAGAGAATGCCAAGATGAGAAGGAAAAGCACTGCAAGCAGAGGGGACAGGTAGTGTGAAAGTCCTGATGTTTGAGGAGCAGTGAAGAGGCTGTGAAGCCAGAGTAGAATGAGCGAGGGCAGGGGAGGGCCGAGGAATCAGGGCATGCCAGGTTCTCCCTCACCCACCTTTAACCTTTGCTCCTGCTGTTCCTTCCACCAGATACCCTTTTCCTTTTTATCTACTTTGCGAATTCCTAATTTGTTCTTCACAACTCAACTTCAGTGCCAGCCTTTCTGCCTTCTCCACAGTGGGATGACTGCTTCCTCAAAGCCTCCACAGGCCTGGAATACCTTTCCCTTCACACTGCATCCAATCACTCACTCCACGAAGATTAAGTGAGCATAAGCCAGACACTGGGCAATTTTAGAAAGGAGCGACATTTAAAATAAATAAAACAGGGCCATGGGCCATATGTGACAGGGAATGGAGGTAATCTGGGAAGGTCTCTGAGAGGAGATGACATTTAAACAGAGACCTAAATGATCATAAGAGGCCAGCCTTAAGGACATATGATGGAAGGGCATTTCAGACCAGGGAACAACCAACGCAAAGGTCCTGAGATTGGAAGTAAGTTGAAAATATTTGAAGAACAGAGAGGAGGTCAGTGTTGCTGGGTGGGGTGAGGGAGTGTGAAGGGGGGATGTAGCTAGCCAGGTGGGGAGAGGCCTGATAGAACCACCTTGTAGACCAGGTGAGGGGTGGAAGTTTTTCCTATGAGCTCAAGAGAGATTGGAACAGGTTTTCCAGCAGGCAGGAATGGGGGTGAGGTGTGATTTATGGTTTCCAAGGCCCCAGAGCTGATTGGAGAGGGGCCAGAGCAGCTGCAGTTATCATATTTGGTCAAAATTGTACAATTAGTTCTTGGTCCTCAAGTTTCAAGCCTGGAGTGCAACTATTTCCAGTGTCACTAAAGTCCCCCACAGGCATAGATAAATAATCACTGAGTAAACCAATGCTGGATGGTTGAAGTGAGAATTTGGGACATCTGGGGAGGCAGCCTGGAAACTGGCAGGCAGCAGGAGGCCCATTCCTAGTCAGGGTGGCTGGGAATCTTACTCTGCCACATCCTCCCCATCTGTAAAATGGGTGGGTTGGAGAATTAGAGAGACATCCTGCTCCTCAGGGCAAGGGCCATAAACATCTTGGGTTCATAATTTGGATGAGGGGCTTCTCTCTGAGCCTCAGTTTTCTCATCTGCAAATCTGGAGCAAAGGAACTAGCTCAAAGGGTTCTTTCATTGAATTGATAAATATTTAAGGAAGAGCCAGGAGACCACTGTGGCTGGAAGGAGTGAACAGTGGAACGTGGGGGGGGGGGAGGAGAGAGGGAAGGTGACAAGGTGACAGGGCAGAGGGGCAGACTGTGCAGTGCCTTGTGGGCTGTGGTTAGGACTTTGGCTTTTACTCTGAAAAGGTGGGAGCAATAAAGGGATCTAAGCAGAAGAGGGATGTGAGTTGACAGTTGTTGGAAGACACCCTTGGCCTGTTAAGGGGGGAAAAGACTATGAGGTGATAGGCGGAGCTGAAAGACCTGAAAGGAGACGACTCTGGTATGTGAGGGAAGATGGAGGGAAACTGGACCCGGTGGGGACCTTTGGAGGGGAGAGAAGTGGGCGGATTCTGGATTGGTAGAATTTCTTCTCCTCTTTCTTTTTCTTTCCCAAAGAGAAAAAGGAGAAAGAGAGAGAAAACATCGCGCCACGGTCTCTGGGACGACGCAAACCACGCACAGCAGTCACCAAGGTACCCGAAGCGCTCCACGCATAGGCGGGTCCCGGGAGGGCATCACTGCGGGCACAGCCGCAAGGGAGCGCTCCCCGCCTCGCACTCCAGGGAACGCAGTTTGGCTCAGAGCCGGTAGGTAATAAAGGGAGTGCGGGGCGGGCTATGAGCCAAGATGCACTCTCCAGAGACTCCAGAAGACCTTGGGGAAGTTCTGCAGAAGCCTCCACCCTCCGCCTCCCCCTGGGCACGAGTATGCATTTATGGAGTGCCAACTGCGTACAGCAGCCTGGAAGAGCGGAGAAAACAGGCTTGGCAGCCACAGGATCCACACGGCGCACAGCGAGGCAGTGACGCAGTTGGGATTCAAATCCTCTTCATAACAACGGAAATAACAAAAATGACAGCAGCACTTATGGAGTGCTTACTGTGTTCTCAGCACTTGGCCCGCACTATTTCATTTTATCAACACCCAAGAGATGGGTGGGTAAATCCCGTTTCACAGATGAGGCGCTCTTAGGAGTTTGGGGCTCACCCCCGCCCCCCGGGCACGGGGCGCTGGGACTTGAACCCAGATCTGCCCAGAGCTTGTCTGCAGGCAATGGGAGAGGAGCTCCCATGCACTTGAACTTGAATTCCTGGTAGGCCGAATGGGTCCAGGCCTGAGTTTGCGAACACGGGGAGATGAATTACTTGTTTTTTGAGGGGTCCAGGGAGGCCAAAGGCCTCCGCCACTCCCTGCTTTGACGGGGCTCACTCTTTTCGGGTTTCCGCGCACTCAAATGGAGGACCCCTGAGCAGAGCGCAGATCCAGAAAAGCCCCGGGGGCAGACGAAGTGGTGCAGTCAGGGGGCGCCCAGCACCGCGCGCCGGCAGCCCCAGGGGCCGCCGGGAGCCCCGCCCCTCGGCCCCGCCCCCTCCCCGGGCGCCGACCTCGGCGGTCACGTGACGGCTCCGGCCGCAGTGAGGGCCGGAGGGCGCGGCGCGCGGACGCCGCGGCCTGGCCGAGCCGGCCCGAGCGGAGCAGGCCGGAGCGGGCCTCGCGCTGGGCCTGGGTCCCGCTGTGCCCGCCCCCTCCACGCCCTTCACACCCCGGGCTGGGCGCACGCGCGCTTCCCCCACCACCCCTCCCTCGGCACCGAGACCCCTGGCGGGCGGCGGGAGGACATGGCCAGCGACGCTGTGCAGGTAGGCGCACCTGCATCCGCCGCTGCCCTGCGGCCGCCCGGCGCCGGACACCCCCGCCCGCGAGCTGCCGGGATCCCCGAGACCAGGGTGGCCAGGGCGGGAAACTCTCGAGCGCCTGGGGTCCCCTCCCTGGGCCCTTCCTGTGGAGCCAGCACGGCCCCCTGCTTGGCAGGTGGAGGTACGCACGGGGGGGAGGGGGGAGCGAGGAGATCCCGGAGGCCCTTGCAGCACCCTAAGCTCCACCCTTCCCCGAGAATTTGAGGGGGCACCACGGAGGTGCGACTTCGGTTGTCTGAGGCTAGCTGTGCGTCCTAGTGCTTGTCGCCCCCATCACTCGCCCCCCTTCCCCTCAGGGTTTGATTCCTGGCAGGTGCCGCTTCACCTGGGGCAGGTGTTTGGCATGGCGCCTCGGGAGAGGAGGAGGCCACCCGGCCCTGCTCGTGCCCTTCCCCCGAACAACAAAGCTCCAGCGGCCCCCGCCTTCGGACTGAGCTTTACGAGGTTCCCGACGCCACTACGATTGGCACCTGTTGGCAGAAGTGCCCGAGTCACCTCATTAGGTGGGGGGAATGGGAATCCACAGGGCCACCCTCTGGGCTGCCAGGTGGAACCTGATCCCAGGTAGGAATACCTGGATCAACAAGCTGGGGATTCTCTCATACCCGGAATCCTACTTGGGCATGGGGAGCAGATATGGGTCACCGTCCCACCCCCAACACACAAATGTATACACACACACAGACAGGTGACTGGCACCAACCTACTGCCCAGCCATGTACTCCCTGTGCCACCTTGTGGGCATGACAGCCCTGAACTCACCTTCCCCACCTTTGACAAGCAGGGCCAGGGTGACTTCTGACCTTTGGTTTAGTGACCCAAATCTGAGACGTGTCCTGTGACCCCTTAGTGCCTCACCATCCCACAGTCATCCTGTGGTGCTGTGTAACCAGGTTCTCGTCTCCTTCTGCACCTGCCCTCCATCCCCTCTGTGTCTCCCCCATGTCACCCTGTGTCCCCCACCCCAGTCCTGCTGATGGCCTGCCAGCCTTGCCGAGGAGCTGGGCGTATATGGTGTTGCAGATCACACAAGGTCAGACCTTGGGGCTGGGGAGGGCCAGGGTCCCTGTCTCTCCCCCTGGCCCTGGGAGGGTTGTTTAGGAATCCCCATCACATGCATGTGCTTGGTGTGTACCAAACATGACCTGGATGGAGGCTGTGCTTCCTGGAATGAGGCTGGACCTGTGCCCTGGTTCCCCTTCCCATCTCTTGCCTGCTTTTACCCCCCTCCTGTTCCTTTTCTCGTGGCTGCTTGGACCTGCCACCCTGTCCCTCTGTCTGTCCTAACTTTGCCTGTCTGTTCTGTGTCCGGCAAACGGATGTCCTGTCCAGATTCCGGAAACGCCCAAAGCATTGAAATCTCCGGACGTGGAGGTCTAGGTCCCTGGTTGGTCTTGGAAGAGGGGAAGATCTGGGAGGTGGGCCCTCTGAACCTGGAGTCTCCTGCTTTTCAGTGAGAGGTGGGGGAGCCAGGATTCTCTAAGGCTGGGCCAGGCCCCTGATTCGTGGGTTCACCCTGCTGGCCCTCTGGTGACTCCTGCCTTCTGGGTAGGGGCCTTCCTCCCTCCCTGCTCTGCATATTCTCAGGCGTCAGCTGCCAGAGGGCACCTGCTCCTCTCTGCCTGGAACCCCATTTGAGATGGTTCTGCTCCTGGCTGTACCCCTGCTCTGCCTGCTGGGGGAAGGAGGGCGGATGGGCAGTGGGCACGGCCTGGTTGGGAGTGGGTAGTATTAGATGACCCTGGGTTTAAATTCCCGCGCTGTCACTTCCTTGCTGTGTGTCCTGGGCCAGGTGTCTTTGTCTCTCTTAGCATTAGTTCTGCTATTAGAAAAATGGGACTAAGAGGGTGTTCATGGTTGGGAGAGACATAGACCAGCACTCTGCAGGTGGGGCTCCTATGAAATCCTTACTGGCAGTCATGGTCAGCAGCCCAGGGTGTCAGTCTGTGTCCTTTAACCCACGGTTTCTCATCCTCAGCACTATTGACATTTGGGGCTGAATCATTCTTTGAGGTGGGGACTGTTTTGTGCACTGTAGGGTGTTGAGCAGCAACCCTACTCTCAAACCACTAGATGCCAGTATCACCCCCTCGCCAACCCCAGTTGTGACAACCAAAATGTTTCTGGATGATGTCAAATGCCCCCAGAGGTGGATGTGCAAATGTGCAAAATCCCCATCCTACCCCCTTCACATTGAGAACTGTTCTGTCATCTCTCTGAGCCTCAGTTTCCTCACCTGTAAAGTGGGGGAGAATAATAGTAGCTGCTCAGGATTAATGTGAGTGATTGGTAGGATTATTGGAATGAGGCCCTTGGTCTGCCTAAACCCTCCCTGGGGGCAGCTGCCCTCAAGCTTAATCAGGAGCCAAGGAAGACTTTCTTCATCTGTGAAATGGGTTCTCAGTGGGAGAAGAGCACCTGACAACCTAGCCTGTACTAGGATTCTGGGCATTTCTGTTTTAAATCCTGGTTCTGTCTCTTGCTAGCTGTGAGACCTTGGGGCAAGTTATGTTACCATCCTGGGCTTCAGCTTCTTCATCTTGAAAATGGGGCGATAATAGCACTTGCCTCACGGACTTCACTAGTTGACCAGGGTGCAGCCTGTCTTAACTAATGTTATTATTACTATTATTATTACTAAAATCATACTTGAGCTTCAGAGGGTTGCTGGTTTGGGGTACATTCACCCCACCCCTCCAGTGCCGTTTTCTCATGATGTAGATCTCAGGGAGGTGCCCCTGGCCGAGCCAGGCCCTCTAGCCTCCAAGCTGTAGTCAGCAGCAGTGGGCACCCAGAGAGGAAGCCGGAAGTTGTAACGGCCTGTATCTGCAGGCAGGGGCTGGCTCATGTAAACATTCATGGGTATTTGCATATTGGTGTACATTTATGGTCTGTGCACATGCCTGTAGTTATATGAGAGCGTGCATACCCCAAGTCAGCTCCAGGAGCCTGTATACACTTGGGGGAGCCTGCCTTCAAGTTCCATCAGATGGTGGCCTTGGGGAAAGGTTCCCTAGATGCACCAGAGCTCCGGAGCTGGCCCAGCGCAGGGGTTGCTGGGAGCTAGCAGGAAAGAGGAAGTGGCCAGTGAGAGGCCCTGCTTGGCAGGGCTGAGGTTCAGGAAGAGGGCAGGGCCCTCAGCCGGGACCCAGGATGGCGGAGGCCGATCCCCCTTTGGACCAGGAGCTGGAGGTGGGGACTGGGGTCCCTGTGGGAGGAGGGCAGAAGAGGACCCCAAGCGGCATAGGCCAGAGGCCCTGCTCTTGGAACCTGTCAGTTTTGGACGGAGGGGAGGAGGAAATAGGTTGGAGTTTTCTGTTTGTAATGAAACTCTCTGAGGCTCTGGGGCTCCCACATCAGGGAGATAGAGGAAGAAGGAGACAGGGCTCTGCTCCTTAGGGTCCTGGTTGTAGAGGATGAGAGGAGGGGAAATGGGGCCTTTCCTTGGGACCTCCTAGTTTGGGGTTACCGCATAGGGAAGATGAGGTCTGTTCTTGGCACTTACTAGTTTGAGGCATAACAAAGGGGAGAAAGAGCCTGTTCTCCGGACCCCAACCTCATAGCTTTGGGGGACAGCAGAAGCCTGCCCTTTGATATTGCCTTGATTGGGGGGCAGCAGAAGGAAGATGGGGCCTACTCTTAGGAACCTCCTAGTCTGGAGGGACAGCAAAGAGGAGAAAGGGATCTACCCTCAGGACCTTGTCATTTGAGGGGAAATGAAAGGGAGACAAGGCCTATCCTTGGGGCCTCCTAGTTTGGGAGGATGATGTAAGGGAAATAGGGCCTGTCCTAGGAGACCCCCACTAGTTTGGGGAGCACAGTGGTGGGGCAATGGGGCCTGTCCTCCAGAATCCCACTGTGTAAGAAACAGATGAAGGAAGATAGGACTGTACCTATGGGTTCCCTGAGACAGGGCCTTGTCTCACCTCCCAGTTTTGGGGGTCAGAGGATGTCGAGCAGACCCTGTCATAGGAGCCCCAGGCCGGGAGGAGGGGCTCCTGGCTAGCTGAAGACAGTCTACCCCGCATTCTCCTGGCCCCGCTGACCCTGCTCTGTCCTCCACAGAGTGAGTTGCGCAGCTGGTCCCTGCTGGAGCAGCTGGGCCTGGCAGGCGCAGACCTGGCAGCTCCTGGAGTGCAACAGCAGCTGGAACTAGAGCGGGAGCGGCTGCGGCGAGAGATCCGCAAGGAACTAAAGCTGAAGGAAGGTGCCGAGAACCTGCGGCGGGCCACCACCGACTTGGGTCGCAGCCTTGGGCCTGTGGAGCTGCTGCTGCGGGGCTCCTCACGCCGGCTCGACCTGCTGCACCAGCAGCTGCAGGAGCTGCACGCTCATGTGGTACTGCCTGACCCTGTGGCTGCCACCCATGGTAAGCAGGGCCTTGCCCAGAGGAGGCAGGACTTTAGGGGTACCACTGCCAGGGGCTCAGCTTCAGGTTCCCAGAGCTAGGCTAGCCCCACCTCCACTGACCCCCAGGGAGACACACTCGGTCACAACAGCCTCCAGCCTCAAAATATAGTTAGAGCCAACATCAAGACCAACACCCAGAGAAAGGTATATGTGGTCACACCAACACCTGAACAACATCCAGAAACTTAGTGTCACACAAGTACCCAAAGACACACATAGTCACAGCAACACCTGGACAATACCAAAGGACCTACATGGTATCATACTAGTATCTAGACTCACACAGTCACACCAACACCCAGACAACACCCAAGGACCTAGACACTATCATGTGAATACCCAGAAAGGCTCTGAGTCACCATAGTGTCCAGAGACTTCCATACTGCCACCCAACACCCAAACAGATGCACAGAGTCTCACCAACACACAAACGAACACCCAGAGATTTACACATGGTCACACCAACCCCCACAGATTTGCATACACACAGCTGTCCAGCCCTTCCAGATGTATACTGTCCCATCAACAGCCAGAGGCTTACATGCACAATGGGACAAGACCCGAAGACTCAACACCACTTACACCAACACCCAGCCTTTCCATACGATAGGCATATCAACAGCTAGGGACCCACACTGACATGTCAACACTCTGAGACAGTGAGAGAGTTAGGTCAACACTCAGAATCTCATATGGTCACATCGGCCCCTGGAGTCACCCCCACAGTCACACCATTCTACAGAGAGTCACATAGAGCCATGCCAGCATCCAGAGACATGAATATCTGGCTGTACCCACACCAGGACACTCAGACACAGTCGTACCAGCCTGAGATCTGAACATATAGTTGTGCCAACAGTTGGAAACACATGTATAGGGTTGCCCCAGCATCCAGAATCTCGCAGTCTTTTTAACACCTGCTATCTAACAGTTACACAAGTGCCTAGGGAGACACACACTCGCTTCGTCATGCCAACACCCTATGCGTTACAGACGTAACCACACCCACACCCATGGACTCCACACAGCTGTATAAAGAATCAGGGATTTCTATTCACAGCCCCACCAACACTGAGGACTCAGGCACACCTGGACACTTGCCCATGCTCATTCATGCTGGTCCCACCCCAGCCCTGAGGGAGTTCCCTGAAAGGTCTGGGGTGGTTGGATCCTCAGGGCCCTGGCCCGGGGATGGAATCCAGGCTGGACAGAGGGCAGATCCTTTCAGCTGGGCCAAACCTCCCAAGCAGATGGAGGTGAGGGTCCTGGTGACTCTATCATACTCACCCTCTCCAGATGCCCCCCAGTCCCCTGGTGAGGGTGGCCCGGCCTGCTCAGCCACCAACCTGAGCCGTGTGGCTGGCCTGGAGAAGCAGCTGGCCATCGAGCTGAAGGTGAAGCAGGGGGCGGAGAACATGATCCAGACGTACAGCAACGGCAGCACCAAGGTGGGGCAGAAGCAGGCACCCCCATGTGCATGTATGCCCACAAACAGGTCGTGGGTGGGGGGCGGGGGGCAGAGGCTGACGGGTGGCTGGGAGGCAGGACTGGGGTGCAGACAGTTCCTAGGGGCATATGGGAAATTGGGTGACTTGTGTGATGTCAAGACAGATACATGGCAGAGACTGTCCTCCCACACTTAGTCTTCTCCCATAGACTTGAGGGTGCCCATGGTCAGGTCAACACACAGCCCACTGCCAGTGGCATCTCTCTGACACATGTCCACACAGTCAACACCTGGATGCACACATGTCATCATCCTAACATCCAGAGACACACAGAGCCATACCCATGTCATAACATCTAGAGTAAGAGTCAGCAATGCCTAGACACACACACCATCATAACATGTAGAGAAACCACCTAGACCCACAGATAACACCATTAAATTCACACCCAGAGACCAGAGTTGTCACACAGACACACACACCCCTCCAGTCATACCAACACAGGGGACACTGTCACAAGTCTGTACCAATACCCAGAGATGCTCACACAGACAAGAACAGTGAGACACGCTGCTAGAGACACTTGCTCACCCATGCTCATGTGTACACTCAAACACAAATGCAAGGACATAGACCACACAGATTTTTTTTTTCTACTTAAGGTGTAACATACAGACATAACATGTAGGAAACTTAAGTGTACAGCCTGATTAATTTTTACCTGTGTATACATCACCCCATCAAAATCCAGAACATTTCCAGTCACCCAGAAAGCTACCTCCTGCCCCCTTCAGTCAATACCCATACTTTCATCACTACAGGTTAACTTTGCCTGGTTTTGAAACACAGCACAAAGTGGATGAAAAAATCCACAACCAGTTTCCAGCACTTGTATGCACACAGGGTCCTGGGCTATGCCCAGTCACTGCCATACCTTAAACTGCACACACAAACACTTGGGGCCCCATTTATAGCAGACTGCCTCATACACCCTCCCAGTCATCCTTGGAGACTCACCCATGTGGCTACAGTTAGGGCTACACCTGCCACGGGGATGTTCATGTGTGCTAAGAGCAGGCTAACAGCTGACATGAATACAGTGCCTGCTGGTGCCAGGCACAGCCCTGAGTTCTTCATACAGATCAGCTCCTTTAATCCTCAGCCCAGTGGGGATCAGTGCTCTTAGTAATGATCCTATTCCTGCAGATTGAAGAACAAGCCCAGATTAAAAACAAGGTTAAGTGGCTTGCCTGAAGTCACACAGCTGTGGCACAGCCAGGATTCAGGCCGCATGGGCTGCATCACCCCTCTATATCCAGGAACACACAGACACAAACACTCTGTCTCACGGTCACCCCAGGCCTGCACTGTGTGGACAGTAGGGTGGGTGGTTGGACCCCAGCTGTCCAGCCATCTTCTCACAGACCACCTCTGACCCCAGGACCGGAAGCTACTGTTGACAGCCCAGCAGATGCTACAGGACAGTAAGACCAAAATTGACATCATCCGCATGCAGCTCCGCCGGGCACTGCAGGCCTGCCAGCTGGAAAGCCAGGCAGCCCCAGATGAGGCCCAAGGTGAGCCCCTTGCCTTGAGACAACCTAGCCTGCATTTAGACTTGCAGAACTCAGCTCCCAGCCCTGAGAGGGATTCCTTTCTTTGGCAGAGAGGTGAGTGCTGTCACTGACTCTGTGACTAGAACCCATTCCCAACCCTTTCTGGGCTTCATTTTCCCATTTTGTCCCACTCAAGGTTTACACTAGATCAGGTATTGGGAAACTATAGCCCACAGGCCAAATCTGCTATTGCCTTTTTTTTTTTAAATTTTATTGGCACACAGCCATGCCCATTCATTTACAATGATCTAAGGTCAATTTTGCACTGGGATAACAGAGCTGAGTAGTGGCCATGGAGCCTGTGTGGTCTGCAAAGTAAAAAATATTTACTCCCTGGCTCTTTATAGAAAAAATTGCAGACACTTGGACTAAGTGGTTGCCTTGTCATGTTGGTTCCTATTGTGTAGAACTGTGGGTTTCCACAGCATGTGTGTCTCTGTCAATGAATGTTTGAGGGGTGTTACAACCTGATTGTCAACCTGAACTTGTGACAGGGTCTTGATGTATTGTGTGACTGTGTCTGTGCTACTGATGTATGTCAGTATTCATGTGACACAGACTGTGGGGACCAGCAGTTGAGTGTATGTCCTAGTAACTATGATAGTTTGTGTGTCACCATGACAGATAGAGTGTCAGCTGTTGGTGGGTGTCAGGGTGTTTGGGCTGCTATTACAGAACCATAGACTTGGTGGCTAATAAACAGTAGAAATGTATTGCTCACAGTTCTGGAGGCTAGAAGTCCAAGATCAATGTACTGGCAATTCTGGTGTCTGGTGAGGCCTACTTCCTGGTTCATAGACAGTGTCTTCTAGCTATCTTCATGTGGCAAAAAGGGGTGAGGGATCCCTTTGGGGTCTCTTTTAGAAGGGCACTAATCCCACTTATGAGGGCTCCACCTTTGTGATCTAATCACCTTCCAAAGGACCCACTTCCTAATACTGCCTCATCAGGACTGGGTTTCAACATAGGAATTCTGGGGTGACACAAACATTCAGACTATAGCAGTAGGACTTATAACTCAGATGACAATTTGTGTGTCTTTGGGGGGGGTTAGTGTGACTGTCCTTGTGATTATCCATCTGTATTGTGAATACCCTTGTGGTCTTCTTAGTGATAGTGTGTGATGGTATGATCATGGCCATATGCCTCTGGGTGATATCACCTTGGTGACAGCATGACTTTGCCCCTGTAAGTGTAACAGTCTCAGTGATTGTCTGAGTGCCATGAGACATCAGGCCTAGAAGCAAGAGTGTGACTGTTTGTAGGATGACATGCCTATAAATGTCAGGGTTTCTGTAACACTGTCTGTGTTATTGGTGTCTAGATGAGTGTCATACACCTGTGGGTAACAGTATGACTCCCTGTGACTGAGTTCCAGGGTCTGAGTCTGGGTCATTATACAGGACAGTGAGACTGTCCCCCACAGCCATGGATAAGTGTGACCATGACCTTGTGCCTCTGGGTGACAAGTTTCCTACACCTGTTTGTCAGTATGTACTTGTGCCTGTTCCTGTGCATTGGGTAATTGGCTGTGTCCTGTATCAGGCTATGACTGCGTTCCAGTGACTTCACACTGGGTGTGACAACCAGCCTTTTTGATATTGGGTCTCTATGTCTGTGGGGATTAGTGACACTGTTGTGCCTGTGTGACAGTGTGATGGCATTTCTTTGCCTATCTCTATGCCTTATCTATGTGGCAGTGTGATTATGTTCTTGTGATTTTCCCTGGGCTGGAGTTAGAGTCCTGGGAGTTCTGCCATGGTGGGACCGTGTCTCTTAAGGGTGTTGTGATCTTGTCCATCTGCCCCTGTGACAATGTCCCTTTGCCAAAATTGAGTTGTTTCCAGCCTTTTGCTCTTAAGAAAGAAGGCTGCCATGAATAACTGTGTACCTTTGTCAAGTGCAGAGGTGTTTCTATGGGACACAGTCCCTGAATTGGGATTGTTGAATTAAAGAGTAAATACATTTGTGATTTTTTTTTTTTTTTTTTTTTAGATATATCTTTATTGATTTCAGAGAGAGGAAAGGAGAGGGGGAGAGAGAGAGAGAAACATCAATGATGAGAGAGTCATTGATCGAGCCCACAACCGGGCATGTGCCCTGACCGGGAATCGAACCCCGATCGCCTGGATCCTAGGTCAACGCTCAACAGCTGAGCCATGCCCGGCCGGGCTGTGATTTTGATAGACATGGCCAAACTGCCTCCATGGGAAGGAAACTTGTATTCCCATCAGCAATGAATAAAAGTTACTTTAAAAAAAAAAAGTCCTTGTGTTTGTGTGACTGTATTCTTGTGGCTGTCCAGTTGCCCATGATGTCCCCATGACAGTCCCTGGGGATGAAGTGGGATTCTGACAATGTTTCTGTCCCTAAGCCTGTGTATATGACTGCCCCAGTGTGACAGCCCCTGTCCCTGGAACCATCCGTCTGAGTGACAGCATTTGGATAAAAGAGCCTGACAGCCCCTTGGATGAAACTTAATGCATGTTGATGGTAGTATGTCTGGGGCCAGTACCTGTTCTTGCAGACGACTGTGTCTGGGACAAGGATGGTTAGACCTGGGTCCCAAGCTGGCCTCATTGCCCTGTGTCCTGTGCCCACAGGGAGTCCGGACCTGGGGGCTGTGGAGCTGCGCATTGAGGAGCTGCGGCACCACTTCCGAGTTGAGCACGCGGTGGCCGAGGGCGCCAAGAATGTGCTGCGCCTGCTCAGCGCCGCTAAGGCCCCTGACCGCAAGGCCGTCAGTGAGGTGAGCTGCCCGGCCTCCGCGGGAGAAGGGCGGGGCCTTCAGTGAGGGTAGGGCTTCGGTGAGGGGTGGGGCTGCAGGAAAGGGGCGGGGCCTTGGCTTGGGAGCGCCACGGTAAGGGGTGGGGCTTCATCAAGGGGCGGTGACTCCGTGGACGGCGCCTACTTTTCTGGAAGCTCAGGGGTAGGACCAAGAAGGTTTGGGTTTGGGGTCTCCAGGGACAAGGAGCCCTAAGTAGGACTTAGTTGAAGGGAGGAGCGTGGGCCTGAGCTTGGAGAAGGGCACTCCCAGCCCAGCTGCGTCCCCAGCCCAACCCAGCTCCTCCTGCAGGCCCAGGAGAAGCTGACGGAGTCTAACCAGAAGCTGGGGCTCCTTCGAGAGGCGCTGGAGCGGCGACTCGGGGAGCTGCCCGCCGACCACCCCAAGGGGCAGCTGCTGCGTGAGGAACTTGTTGCAGCCTCGTCTGCAGCCTTCAGTGCCCGCCTGGCCGGGCCCTTCCCTGCCATGCACTATAGCACCCTATGCAAGCCCGCACCGCTTACAGGTGGGTCCCAACCTCTCATACCAGAACCCACCCCCACAGCCCTGGACTCCCGAACCCTCATTGTCCCCAACCCCAAGACTCCCACCCCTCATCCCCCACCCAGAGATCCAGACTCCCATCTTACTGTTCCCTCGCTTTTCCATTCACCCCAACCCTCTAGCCTGGGCCCCATTTCTTTAAGCCAGACAGCCCCATGCACCCTGGACTTCCTGCCCCCCCCTTGTCCTCTGATCCTGGACTCTTGTCTCCCATACTCCCATTCTCACTTTCCCCACCTAGCCCTGTCTTTTCCTGCAGCCATAGTCCCCCTAGTCCAGCCATTCACTCTCAGAACCCTCAGCCCTGAACCTCTGACCCCATCCCAGCCCCACTACCTCACCAGACCAACCCTACTGTAGGCCTCAGCCCCTGCCACAGACCTCAAATCAGCTGTCTGAATCATAGCTTAGTTCTGTTCTGCTTCTCCTTGCCTGGACTTGCAAGCTACATCCTTTTCTGTCCTTAAACCCCGGTATCCAGAGCCCCTCCCCAGCCTGGCCTGCTGCAGCCTCCCCTGCTCCCCCTGGTCCCATATTTCTTACTTCTGGCACAGCCATCCTGTATCAGACCCCCTGCCCCACTTTGGTTGTCCCTCACCAACTTCTACTTGTATGTTGGCTATTTCTGTGTATGTCCTGGGGTCCCCTCCCTTCGACCTGCCCCAACTGTAGTCCCCCCCTGAGCCTGACCCTCCCTTAGGGACCCTGGAGGTGCGTGTGGTGGGCTGCAGGGACCTTCCAGAGACCATCCCCTGGAACCCCTCACCCTCAACGGGAGGGCCTGGCACCCTGGACAGCCGTACTCCCTTCCTGGGCCGCCCAGCTCGGGGCCTTTACAGCCGAAGTGGAAGCCTTAGTGGCCGGAGCAGTCTCAAAGCAGAAGCCGAGAACACCAGTGAGTGGGCATCAAGAGCCTGGAGGGATGAGGTGGGGTGGGGGGTCCTGGGATGCCCCACATTTGTAACACTCTAACACTCTTAATGAGTACATCACATTCATTAAGATGGATACTATAAAACAAAACAAAACAAAACAAAATAGGTGTTATGGAGGACGTGGAGAAATTGGAACCCTTGTGCACAGTTGGTGAGAATGTAAAATGGTGCAGCCACTGTGGAAAACAGCATGACAGATTCTCAAAAAATTAAACATGGAATTACCATGTGACCCAGCAATCCTGCCTCTGAGTGTATGCCTAAAAGAGTTGAAAGCAGGGTCTTGAAGAGATGTTTGTACACCTGTGTTCATAGCAGGATGACTCAACAATAGCCAAAAGGTAGAAGCAACCCAAATGTCCATTGATGAATGAATGGATAAACACAATGTGGTATAACAATATGATGGAATATTATTCATCCTTAAAAAGGAAGGGAATGCTGACAGATGCTGCAACATGGATGAACTTGAGGACATTATGCTGAGTGAAATAAGCCAGTCACAAAAAGACAAATGCTATCTTGATTCCACTTATGTGAGGTATCTAGAGTAGTACAATTCATAGAGATGGAAAGAATGGTGGTTCCCAGTGACTGGGGGAGGAGGAGAGGGAGTTAATGTTTAATGGGGACAGAGTTTCAGTTTGGGCATATGAGAGAGTTCTGGAAATGAGTGGTGGTGATGGTCATACAACAACCTAAAAATGATGCTAACTTTTATGTGAATTTTACCACAATTTAAAAAAAACACCTAGTGTGTGTGTGTGTGTGTGTACACATATATATGTATGTGTGTGTATATATATATAAAGTGTGTATTAAGAAAGGATAACAGTAGGGCAAACACGTATCCACCACCCAGGTCAAGAAATAGAGCTCTCTGGAAGCCCCCTCAGGTCTGGTCCCCAATTCTAGCCCCTTCCTCTGTCCTAGAGGTAGCTACTCTTCTGACTTTATGGTTCTTTTTATTTTTTCTTTCCTTTGTAGTTTTAGCGCCCATGTATACATCTCAAAACATAATTTAATTTTGCCTGATATTTGGACTTCATATGTGGAAGCATACAGAATGTATTCCATAGCAGTGGCTTCTTTCATTCAACATTGTTTGGGAGACAGATCCATATTGGTGTGGAATTCTAGTTCATTCATTCATTTTTACTCCTGTTTAATAGTGCATTGTCTTTAAACTGAGCACACAACAAATTGATGTCTTTTTGTTATTTTTTAAAACAAATTTTTTTTTTACATATATATGTGCTTTTAATTGATTTTTTTTTAAGAGAGAGAGAGGAAGGGAGAGGAAAGAGAAACAGCAATCTTCGGCCTCCTGCACGCCCCTATTGAGGGATCGAGCCTGAAACCCAGGCATGTGCCCTGACTGGGAATTGAACTGGCAACCTTTTGGTGCTTGTGAAGATGCTCAACCAACTGAGCCACACCATCCAGGGCTCATGGATTTTTTTAGGTAAAAAATAGTTGAGTATCAGCAGTATCATGATTTAGCTAATAAGACTACATTGTCATTTATATAGGGTGTCCCAAAAAAATATATACACACTGAATAATTATAAAGGTAGTGGTTATTAAAATACATTTCATTTTTCTAAATTGAGCCATCAGCTGTTAAAGTGTGTATACATTTGGGGGAGATACCCTGTATATCAGTTCTTCTGTTAGTGGACAGGGAGATGTTTCTAGTTTAGGGCTATTATATTTATGCATCTCCTGATGCATATCTGCATGTATTTTTCTAGGGTAAATATTTAGGAGTATATTGCTGGATTGTGCACATAGAATAAGAGTGAATTTGGATCCTACCTCACATCGTACACAAAAATCCACCTGGAGGTGGATTAAAGGCCTTAATATGAAAGGTAGAACAGTAAAGTTTTGTCAAGATAGCATAGCAGAATATTATGATAGGAAATATTATAAAAATATTTTTAAAATATATAATAAGCCCTAGCCAGTTTTCTCAGTGGTTAGAGCATCAGCCTGCAGACTGATGGGTCTCAGGTTTGATTCCAGCCAATGGCACGTACCTTGGTTGCAGGCTTAATCCCCAGCTGGTTGGGGCTCATGCAGGAGGTTACCAATCGATGTGTGTCTTTCACATAGATGTTTCTCTGTCTCTTTCCCTTCCATTCTCTCTGAGAAGCAATGGAAAAAGTATCTTTGGGTGAGGATTAAAAAAATGCATATATATTTAATAAGATATAGAGCTATATCCCTGCTCCAGCATTTCCTGACCCTTTCATTCCCCCCACTCCCCACCCCGCTTCCCCCATTCCAGGTGAGGTTAGTACTGTGCTCAAGCTGGATAATACAGTGGTGGGACAGACATCCTGGAAGCCATGTGGCCCCAACACCTGGGACCAGATCTTCACGCTGGAGCTGGAGAGGGTGAGCTAAGTTGGGGGAAAATGGAGCCTGAAGGAGGAGGGTTCTGGGCCTTGGGCACCCCAAATGATGGCCCTCTTTCTTTCCCTTGAGGCACGGGAACTGGAATTGGCTGTGTTCTGGCGGGACCAGCGGGGCTTGTGCGCCCTCAAATTCTTGAAGTTGGAGGATTTCTTGGACAACGAGAGGCATGAGGTCCAGCTGGACATGGAACCCCAGGGCTGCCTGGTGGCTGAGGTACAGCCGGACCCCTGACCCTGAGAAAATACTTCCTGCATTTCCAGCTCCCAGTTTTCTAGAAAGGGAATATATGTTTTCAATTGATCTCAGAACCTTGATAGAATAATACATCTAATTAGTCACATCAGTGACATGACCTAAGCTCGGGTTGGTTTTGTTTTGAGGCAAGATTTAAAAAAAAAAAAATTTAAATCACAGCCCTAATTGATTTGGCTCAGTAATTAGAGTGTCAGCCCACAGACCCAAGGGTCCTGAGTTTGATTCTAGCCAAGGGCATGTACCTCCATTGCAGGCTCAGTCCCCTGCCCTGGTCAGGGCACGTGTGGGTGGCAACCAATCGATGTCTCTCTCTCACACTGATGTTTCTCTCTCTCTCTCCCCCCCTCCCCCCCCTTCCTCCCTTCTACTCTCTCTGAAAACCATTGGAAAAATATCCTCTGGTGAGGATTTTTTTAAAAATTTAAATCACAGAATTTTGTCAAGACAGAAAAGAAAACAAAACTTGGCAACATATCATGGCCCATGGCAACATGTGCTACTAGAGCCATAGTCGATTAGAGAGAGATTCCCTCTGCAGTGGTGTTAGGGTTCAAGTCAGTATCCCACCCTTAGCGCTATAGACATTGGGGGCTGGATCATTCTCAGTTGCAGGGACCATCGGGTACCCTGGTAGGGTATTGAGCAGCATCCTGGTTTCCACCCCCAGGATGCCAGTAGCAACCACCCAGTTGTGGCAGCCACAGTGTCTCCAGACATTTCCAGTATTCCCTGGTCAAGAGGCCATGGCCTAAATAACATTCCTAGCTGACCCCTTGTAGTATGAGCCAAGCCTTGTCCCAATTACTTTGCTGACTTTAAATCATTAATCCTCACAACAACCCAATTCACAGCTGAAAGAGGAAGAAACTGAGGCACAGAGAAGGAAAGTCCCTGGCCCCTTCATTTGGCCAAAATTATCCTAAAATTTTTTAAAATTTGCCTCTAACATATCTATGTGCCCTGTTTTATGTATGCATACATACCTCCCATATCTTTATCCCCATGTGAAAATTCTTACGTGATCTCATAATCCAGGACCACTGAAAGAAACAAGAGAGGGGCTGACTTCAGTGGCAGGGCAGTTCCTTCTGTTAGGAACTGTCTAAAACCAAGCGAGAATGGTGGGGGGTGGCCCCAGGGGCAAATTCTGAAGTCTTCAAGGTTTATAGCATTTGATTTTGTTTTATGCTTCCTCAAAATGCCATCCAGTAGAACGTTCTGTAGTTCTGTCGATGAGCCAACAATAATCGCATTCTATTGTGGGAGAAAATGTTTTATGTCTGCATCCAGTATAGTAACTGCCAGCCTAGTAGCCACTTGAAGTGTGGCTAGTGTGACTGGGGAACTGAAATGTTAATGTTACTTTAAATTTTATTTCTTTTAAATAGCTACATGTGGCTAGTGGCTACTGTATTGAACATAAAGTGACACAGTTCTGGGACTTTAGCACTTTCTAGAAGATGTGTTGGAGTTTGGAGAATTCAACTACACCAGTGGTTGCCCCACCTGGGTGGGCACCAGTATCACCTGGAGGGCTTATTGAAATAGACCGCTGGGCCCCACCCCTGGTGTTTCTGAATCAGTGAGTCTAGGTGGGGGACTCAAGGATCTGCATTTCTAGCACCTTACCCAGTAATGCTGATTTGCAGGTCTGGGACCACCCGTGGGAATCGGGGCACTAAATGATGTAGGACCTGTTTGCTGGAGTTGAATGTGCATTTTGTTGGGTCAGACTCCCTCCCCACCCCTGGAGGAAGGCCTGGGTGCCTGCTTCTTGTGTTTCCAAGATAGCACTTTAGGAAGTGGCCCTGCCAAGTGGTGGATTGGTTTGTAACCCCTTAATATGATGTGATGCCACAGGGATTGGACCCTAAAAAACATGGATGTGCACACCTCTGCTCCTAAGGGCTTCTCCACTAAGCCGCCTGGAGGTGGGCAAGGGTCCTCACCCATTGTCTCCTCTCCCCAGGTCACCTTCCGCAACCCTGTCATTGAGAGGATACCCCGGCTTCGACGGCAGAAGAAAATCTTCTCCAAGCAGCAAGGTGAGTGGATAGGTTGGGGCAGGGGAGAGGCCAGGAGTCCCGAGAGTGTCATGGAGGGTGACACTGCCCCTGTCACCCCAGGGAAGGCATTCCAACGTGCTAGGCAGATGAACATCGACGTTGCCACCTGGGTGCGGCTGCTTCGAAGGTTCATTCCCAGTGCCACAGCCACAGGCACCTTCAGCCCAGGGGCTTCTCCCGTACCTGAGGCCCGATCCACAGGGTAAGAACAGGCTCTGGAGGTCCCGGCTGTTCCAGTTGCTTTCCAGGGTGCTGGGTCTCAGATATACTCTCCTTTTTTGTACTATAGCAACATATCCATGGAGAAGCTGAACCTCGGGGCTGATTTGGACAGCTCCCCCCAGAAGAGCCCTCTGGGCCCTCCTTCCAGCCCATCAAGCCTGGTGAGCATCTCTCTCCTCCCCTAAGCCCGGCTAGGCAGCATCAGGGGCCTCCTTCTGAGCTTAAGGCCCAGAGGCTACCAGGAATTTCCCTGGGTCACACAGCACTTCTCTGTCAGAACCTAGGTCCAGTTCTTTGTTGTTGTTGTTAACCTTGAACCAAGGATATTTTTTTCATTGATTTTTATGTATGTATTTATTTATTTATTTAAATATGTTTTTATTGATTTCAGAGAGAGGAAGAAAGAGGGGGAGAGAGAGATAGAAACATCAGTGATGAGAGAGAAACATCGATCAGCTGCCTCCGGCATGCCCCCTACTCGGGATTGAGCCCAAAATCTGGGCATGTGCCCTGACTGGGAATCGAACCATGACCTCCAGGTTCATGGGTTGACATTCAACCACTGAACAACACTGGCCAGGCTCCATTGATTTTTAGAGAGCATTTGAGATCTTGCTTCCCAGTAATTGTCTTCAGTTTTGGCTCAAATAAACTCTTATAAAAATTCAAAAACTTATGTATAATATATATATGTACATAAACACCATCATTAGCTGACAAACCATAGAAAAAACAGCATTTGCCCGCCCTGGTCTAGGCATGGGGACCCAGGTCGAGACACATGCGGAAGGTAACTAATATGACATCTGGTCCCTTTACCTACCTCACTGAGTACATTTTATATCTCATTAAAAAAAAAAAAATCCCTGGCCAGGTGCCTCAGCTGGTTGGAGTGTTGTCTGCACACCAAAAGGTTGTGAGTCCGATTCCCCTGTCAGGGCACATACCTAGGTTGCGTGTTTGATCCCCAGTTGGGGCGTGTACAGGAGGCAGCCGATTGATGTTTCTCTCTCACATCGATGTTTCTTTTTCTCTCTTTCTCCCTTCTTCTCTTTCTAAAAATCAATTTAAAAACATATCTTTGGGTGAGGATTAAAAAAGAAAATAATATATGCTTCATGGCATTGAATTAAATGAGATATCTCATTATATTAGATGAGATGAGTTTGGCAAAAATAAAAAAAATCCAAAAGTTAATAACACCAATGGCTGGGAAAGATGCAGGAAAACAGGCAGCCCATGGGAGGCGTGCCAATTGCTACATCCACTTGGGAGGGTCTAGCTGGCTGAGTTAGAAATGGGCACTGTCTTGACCCAGAAACCCCACTCCTGGACATCTACCCTGGACCTTCACATATACACCACCAGGATGCTCACTATAACAGCTTTGTGAGGGCAAAAAAGTAGAAACAACCCCAGGGTCCATCCAGAGGAACCAGTGCTAAATAAATGACAAAGTGGAGTAGTACACAGTTGTGATAAATGATACCAGTCTGGTGTGCAGGCGTAGAATGATTTCCAAGACAGATTGTACAGTGGGAGAGGCAAGATTAGAATATTGTCAGTAGTGGGTACAAGAAAAATGGAGCCTGTGCGAGCACTTTTGCTCATGTGGGTATGAAATATATTTAGAAAGATACCAAGGAAATCATTAATAGCAGCTGGCTCTAGGGAGGGCAGCTGAAGCAGGAAAGGACCGTGTTGAACCTTTTTGTACTGATTAAATTTTTGGAAATGTATCTATTGTGGAGGATGATGGACCGGTAGGTAATTTTTCGCATAAAAATATTAATTTTGATTCTTTTCAAAGTTACATATAGATGTGGTATAAAGAATTAAGTGGCTCTGGAGGGCTAATACCAATAAAGGGAATAAGTAGATAAATGATAAAATACATTTACAGCCTGAAATGTGCTGGGGCAAACAATAAAGCAGAAAAGGGGGAATAGAGAGTGTTTGTGTTGGGGTTCTGTTACTTATTTAATAGAGTGGTCAGCTGACTCACCTACAAAGGTGACAGTTGAGTAAAGGCCTGAAGGAGATGAGGAAGGAGCTGTGCAGGTTTCTGGAAAAGAGAGTTCTAGGCAGAGGGAACAGTCCGTGCAAAGGTACTAGGGTGGAAACATGCCTGGTCTATTAGGGCACAGTGAGAGGGACTTGTGGCTAGAGGGGAGTGAACAAGGGGGCAAGTGGGAGGAGAGGTGAGGTCAGAGACGTGACAGGAGCCTTGGTGGCTGTTGTGGTTATGGGGTGTCTCTGGCCTCCCTCTATCTGACCCCCTCTCTCTGCTACAGAGTTCGCCAATCCAGGATACAACCGCCACTTCTGAACTGCCTTCGGAGACCCAGGAGACCCCAGGCCCCACCCTATGCAGGTGACACCCCTCCCCTGTCCACCACCTACCACCACTGCCCACTGTCCCAGTTCCCACCAGTATCCTCTCTCCACAGTCCTCTCAGGAAGTCACCCCTGACCCTTGAGGATTTCAAGTTCCTAGCAGTGCTGGGCCGGGGCCACTTTGGGAAGGTGAGATGGGGGCAAGAGGTTGAAGAGCTGGGAGTCTATACCCCTGGGTCCCTGGGCTGGTTGCTAAGGCTACCCCTGCCCACTATGGTTCCAGGTGCTGCTTTCTGAATTCCGGCCCAGTGGGGAGCTGTTTGCCATCAAGGCTCTGAAGAAAGGGGACATTGTGGCCCGAGATGAGGTGGAGAGGTGGGGACCCTGCTCAGGCACTCTGAGAACATCAGTCTTCTCTTCTGGGAAATGGGAGACAGAGCAGTCCTTTCTCACACTTATTGAGCTAGTACTTAACTTTTCTAACTCTTAGAAAACATCCACTCTGCACTTTATATTCAGTAACTCATTTGTTCCTCACAGCAGCCCTAGGGGGTAAATACTGTTATTGTTCCCAGTCTGGTGATGGCAGAGAGAAGTTAAGAAAGTTGCCTGAGGTCACAGCCAGTAAGCAGCAGGTCCAGGATTCAAACCTAGGGACTCAGGCTCTGAACCCTGTGCTCTTTTTTTTTTTTTAAAGTATATCTTTATTGATTCCAGAGAGAGGAAGGGAGAGAGAAAGAGAGAAACATCAATGATGAATCATTGATCGGCTGCCTCCTGCACGCCCCTGACTGGGGACCCAGCCCCCAACCTGGGTGTGTGTCCTGACCGGGAATCGAACCATGATCTCCTGGATCCTAGGTCGATGCTCAACCACTGAGCCACTGATGCCTGGGCTGAAGCCTGTGCTCTTAATGGTGCCATTGCATTGCCTCTGCTTTGGGGTCAGGGCCCTGAGGTCAAGTCCCATCTCTGCCACAGACATGCTTAGAGATCTTGGGGAGACCCTTCTGAACCTCAGCCTCCCCATCTACAAAAGGGGAATACTAATGCCTTTCTTGCAGAGTAATCGGGTGGATTAAATGAGAGACTGAATCTAGAGCATTCTGTACAATGCCTGGCTCCCTGTAAATGCTTGGTAGAAACACTGAGATTGTCCCCTGTCTTCTTGACATCCTTTTGTTAATCAGGAACCCAATTCAGGCAGGCTTAAGCAAATAGAGGAATTTATTGCTCGGATCAGAAATGTCCAGGGGTGGCTGCCTTCAGGCATGGCTGTGGCTGTATCCAGGTGCTCAGATGATGTCTCTCAGTTCTATTTTCCTGTATATGGGCTTTGCAGTCCCCTTACAAGGGCAGAGATTCCCTCCACCCCAACTTGAGCCCTTCTTCCTTAAAAATTCCAGCAGATCCCAGTCAGAGTACATGCCTTAGTTGTGACTTAAATCCCTAGTAGGGGACGTGCTGAAGGCAGCTGATTGATGTTTCTATCTCTCTTTCCCTCCCCTCCTCTCTGAAATCAATAAAAACATATTTTAAAAAAAATTCCTATAAGCCCACCCCTGCCATCTCCCCAAAGAGAAGTTGGGGGACTGTTACTAGGATGACAGGTGGATTCTAGGTGCCTGTTTAGCAGATGAGGCTGCCAAGGTTCAGAGATGTTAAGCAGTTTTCCCAAGGTTGCACAGGCATAAGAGGCCTTCAACAAATATCCAATGCTTGAAGACTCTAGGGAGTGTGAGAGTTGGGAGTAGGGAGCTACTGTGCTCTCTGACCCCTGTCCCCACCCTGCCCAGCCTGATGTGTGAGAAGCGGATCTTGGCAGCAGTGACCAGTGCAGGACACCCCTTCCTGGTGAACCTGTTTGGCTGTTTCCAGACACCGGAGCATGTGTGCTTTGTGATGGAGTACACGGCTGGTGGGGACCTGATGCTGCACATCCACAGTGATGTCTTCTCCGAACCCCGAGCCATGTGAGCCTGGCCTCCTGCACCCCATGCCTCAGCCCCCTTCTCACTCCTTCCTTTATAGACCCCACCTCCCCCCACCTCCTGGAGTCTGGGGGAACCTGAGGGGGGTCCCTTTTGAGGATGTGGCAGCCAGGTTTATATGATCTTCCTTGGGAGGCCTGGCTCCCTCATACCAACCTCTCTCTGCAGCTTCTATTCAGCCTGTGTGGTGCTGGGGCTTCAGTTTCTCCATGAACACAAGATTGTCTACAGGTGTGTGCATGTGTGTGCACATGCTCGTGCATGCATGTTCTGCCCACTGGGGGGGACTCAGGCTTCAGGCAGAGCCCCTATTCCCACTCATTCCTCTTTATACCCCCCAACCCCTCACAGGGACCTGAAGTTGGACAATTTGCTCCTGGACACCGAGGGCTATGTCAAGATCGCAGACTTTGGCCTCTGCAAGGAGGGTGAGGGGCGGGGCTGGGATCTGAGGGCATTAGACAGAATGGAGGGGGAAGGAATGGAGTCCCCAACCCTACCCAGGGTATCTCACAACCCCACCCTTGATCCTGGGACAGGGCTGGCTGGACCCCCTCTATCCCCCCAATAACCTCACATGTCCCTGCTGCCCCAGGGATGGGCTATGGGGACCGGACCAGCACATTCTGTGGAACCCCGGAGTTCCTGGCCCCCGAGGTGCTGACAGATACATCGTACACACGGGCGGTGGACTGGTGGGGGCTGGGCGTGCTGCTCTATGAGATGCTGGTTGGCGAGGTGAGGCCATAGGCTGCCCCCACCCTGCTTGTCCCTGGGATGGCACTGGAACCTGTGTGTGCCCACAGGGGTGGAATCAGAATCTGCCTCCACCATGTGTTGTGTGATTTGGGGCAGGTGGCTTCTTCCTGGCCTTAGTTTCCAAATTGTAAAATGGGATACTTACCTTTTGTGTGGAGGTACAGCCAGAGCAGAGGGCTTTGGTGGGGCTGGGCATGGCATGGCCAGAGGAGGTGCTTAATTCATTCACCCTATTCTCCCTGTCCCCAGTCCCCTTTTCCAGGGGACGATGAGGAAGAAGTATTCGATAGCATCGTCAACGATGAGGTTCGCTACCCCCGATTCCTGTCAGCTGAAGCCATTGGCATCATGCGCAGGGTGAGGACCCTCTAAGTTGTGGTGGGACTAGGGAGGGGCTCCGAGGTCCAGAAGGGGAGGACTGATACAATGCTTCCCCCACCCACCCAGCTGCTGCGGAGGAATCCAGAGCGGAGGCTGGGATCCAGCGAGAGGGATGCAGAGGATGTGAAGAAACAGCCCTTCTTCAGGGTGAGGAACCCACCTTCCACCAAGGGCAAGGCCCTTTCCCCCTAAGACCTGATGGCTTCACCTCCAACATTGTCGCCCCCTTTCTTTCCTCCTCCCTCACCCTCACTGACCCTCCTAAACCTACTTCAGGCTGGCCTGGTGGGAACCACTGCCCTGTGTATGAGTCCAGGCTCTTCCACTGATCAAGTGATCCTTCCCGAGCTCTCAGTCCTTCTTACTCTTCCCCTCAATCTTTTGACTCATTAGATGAACCTCAACAGATCCAGAGTTGGATGGGGCGCAAGGGCTGGCCCTTCATGCCTTATGCGCCTCAGCCCCCCACACTGACTTTCCCCCACTCACCCTGCAGACCCTGGGCTGGGACGCCCTGCTGGCCCGGCGCCTACCGCCGCCCTTCGTGCCCACGCTGTCAGGCCGTACGGATGTCAGCAACTTCGACGAGGAATTCACCGGGGAGGCCCCCACGCTGAGCCCGCCCCGAGACTCGAGGCCTCTCACTGCCACAGAGCAGGCGGCCTTCCGGGACTTCGACTTCGTGGCTGGGGGTTGCTAGCCCGCTCCCCTGCCCTTGCTCCCACCCAGCTGTTAGTTTTTAAATATGCCTTTGGGGTTTGTCCCCTCCATGCATCCCCGGCTCTTCTTGTTCACAGTAATGAGAAGGGAGGGGCATAATCAGAGGTGGGGAGACATAATGGGGAGAGTCTTGGGTTATAGTGGGGCGTGATTTGAAAGGGGTCAGGGGAGGGTGGGGACTTGGGGACCTCACTATGGTAGGGAGCACGGACACGCCTCGCAGGGAGGGTTTCAGGACTATGTTGAGGGAGGTCGGGAGTTAGAGGCTGTGATGGGGTACGGTCTTCGGGCTGTGTTGGGGGAGCTCAGAGCCGCAATGGGTGAATGGCTACCGGAGTCCCCCCCCCTGGCAGCCGCAGGGGCAAAAAGCACTCCGCGACCCTCTCGCTCGGCTTCCAATCTGCGCATGCTCCTTCGGCTCGGGCTCCGCGTCTGGCAGCCCTGGGCCCCCGCGTGGCAAGTCCGGGAACTGCACCTCCATGGGAGCACCCTGTGCCTCTGCCCCCGCGCGGTCACAGGCGTGCTGCGGCACCAACGGGACACACCGCCCTGGGCTGGTCTGCAAAATGCCTTTATTCCCCGAAGGCTACGCGCTGCGGTCCTTGCCCGGCCTGGAGTGGTCTGGCTTAGTTGCTGGGCCTCCGGGTGTGCCTAGAAGTGGCTGAGGCCACTGTGCCGGGAGCTGCGCAGGGAGCTGGCCTCCCAGGCGCTCCGGGTTAGGCCCAGCCCCACGGGGCTGCCCTTGGCGCGGGCCCTTGGGGGCAGGAGGCGAAGCAGTTGGCGCAGCACGGCTTGGCGCAGCAGGATATACACCCACGGGTCCAGGATCTGGTTCCATGAGGCGAGGCGCACGGCCATAAACA
The DNA here is from genome assembly GCF_964146895.1 of Miniopterus schreibersii. Lineage (NCBI taxonomy): Eukaryota > Metazoa > Chordata > Mammalia > Chiroptera > Miniopteridae > Miniopterus > Miniopterus schreibersii. Next base: position 70,707,119 of record NC_138105.1, on the reverse strand, counting down.
GCGGCCGCTGCAGGGAGCTGGAGCCCCAGCCCCCGACGGCCAACACCACCAACACCTGCGGGAGAAGCCGGCGTGAGCGGTGGGGTGGGTGCAAGAGAAGGGGACCAGCGAAAGGTGGGGCTGGGATGGATGGGAGCATGACTGGAAGATAAGGGGGTTGTGAAGAGGGGCAGAGCATCACAGGGGTAAATGGGTGTCTCTGTGGAAAAGAGCTATGGAAAGATCGTGAAGAAGCGGGGCCCTAAAGGAAGCAAAGGCCTTAATTGGGTGGAGGCTCCAGCTAGAAAGGAGATAAGTCCCGGGTGTTCCAAAGGGCAGGGGACTGAAGTGGAGAAGTAAAACGGTGGTGGGGGAAGGTGGAAGAGGGCCAGAGAATGAAGTTTCAGGGCCTAGAGGTGTGGAGCTGGGGAGGACGCTTGTGTGGGTTGGGGTGAGCAACAAGACCCCAAGAAGGAGTAAGATAAGGACTCTGGAAGAGGGGTAGACGTCAGAGAGAGGGGGCAAAGGGCGGGCTTTCCTGACAGGTGGGGCTTGAAGGGGGCGGGACCCAAATATCCTCCGATGGAAAAGGTAGTAAGGGCCGAGGCGGGAGCAGGAAAAGGTTTGCTGGAGGGGCCGGTGTGCCCCTCACCAGCAGCGGGCTCCAGCAGATGCACGACACCACCATGATGCCTACGAGCTGGCCCACCATCTCCACGTCATGGGCGCGGGCTCTACGCGCTGAGCCACGGCCCAGGACGCCGCGGGAGGCCGAAGCGACCGAGGAGGCGGAGGCCGAGCGGAGGCCGCGCGCGCCCCAGCGCCGGCGGCTGTCGGGGCCTGGGGTCGGGGCTGGCGATCGCGAGCGGCGGCGCCAGCGGGCGCGCAGCAGGGCCAGGCCGCTGAGCGTGTTGCACACGAGCGCGGCGAGCAGCGCAGCCAGGCCGAGGCCGGCGAAAAGGCCAGCGAGCATTGCCTGGCCCCAGCCGCCCGCCGGGCCCAGGCCGATGAAGCACCACGTGCCGGGGTACTGCAGTTCGTAGCGGCCCACACGCACCAGCGGCAGCAGAGCCACAGACAAGGCCACGGCAGCCAGCGCAGCCAGCGCAAGGCGCGCGCGGGCCACCGAGACCCGCGCCGCGTGCAGCAGGGGCCGCGTGACCCCCACCCAGCGCTCTACGGCCATGCCACAGCCCAGCAGCAGTGGGCATAGGCCAAAGAAGACCATGCAGCCGCCCAGAAAGTGGCAGGCTCCTCCGGCCGGCGAGCGCCCGGCCGCGTACAGGCGCAGCACCAGCGCGCCCGGGATCACGTGGCCAGCCAGGTCAGTGGCCAGCAGGCTGGCGACGAACAGCAGGAAGGTGGCAGCCGAGCGGCGGCGCCGCAAGCGGCCCGAGGCCTGCGCTAGCAGCGCCAGTGCCAGCACATTGGACACCGCGCCCAGTGTCATGGAGAAGATGGGCAGCGCCGGTGATGCGCCCCCGAGGCCGTAGGGTGGCCCAGCAGACGCATTGGGGGCCCCAGGCGTCGTACACGTTGTCGCCTCGCCTGCCAGGCTCAGGTTGAGGGGCCGGTAGAGGTTCATGTCAGGTCCCGGGGGTGGGGCTGGGGGGGAAGAGGAAGGCAAGTTGAGGCTAGCCCAGGGCACAGCGCTCACTGTTGGGCTGAAGCCAGCTGATGGTCCCTTCTTGGAGCATTAGGGCCCACATGACCCCATGGCAACTCCAAAGTTTCCTGACTTCTCTTTGGCCTCTTACCATCCCAGCTCTTGCTCCGACTCACTCTGCCCTCACTGCCTACTTCTCTGTTCACTGTGGCTCCCCTGGCTCCAGCCCTCCTGTCTGTTTTAGCCTCTGGGCCTCACAGACCCACCTCCCATTTACACCATAGCAAATTCCTGATCCCTGGCCCCATCTGATACTCACTGATCCATTTCTGATCCCAGGGCTCCACATGACCCCACTACCCCATCTCTGACAGTCATGTCACCTTTACTCCAGTCTTGTCCTCGGTGCACACAGCTCCACCTCTGCCACTGTGGGCCCATCTTTCTCCATTGCACTGTCTCTGTCCCCATGGTCCCATTTCTGTCCCCGTGACCGCATCTCTGTCCCCCACAGCCCCATCCGTCCCCCACATTCCCATCTCTAAGCTCCATTGTCGTCTCTCTCTCCCTTAGGCCTTACCCCCTGACCACAGCTGCCTCACCCTGGATACCCCAGGGTTTCACTCCTGCCAGCTCCATGTCCCTGCCCCAGCGGCCTCCAGGCTGACCCAGGATCACCCATCCCTTAGTACCTGGTGGTGAGGGCTGAGAGGGCAGAACTGCCCCATGATTCAGAAGGGAAAGGAGAAGGGACAGATAAGAGTGATAGGAATAGATAGATAGATAGATAGAGCTGAGAGTCAAGGAACACAGGATGGATAGGCAAAGGGAACAATGGCCCCATCCTTCTGTGCCCTCCAGTCCCACCTGAGACCCTTGCACCCCAGCCTTCTTACCTGGTGGTGCCTGCGACACTGGGTCCCCATTGCCTGCTTCTCAGTCCCTGCTGCCCGCTGCACCACCCGCTGCACTCCAGCTTTCCAGCAGGCCGCTCCCTCCCTCCCTTCCTACAGGGGCGGCTCCTCGGCTCCCTGCCTCCTCGGCTCCCTGCCTCCTCTTGCTGTCCACTCAGGCCTCCAGGGGCCGCTCCACCCAGGACCAGCCTGTGGGGGACCTGGGGTGGCAGAGACAACCCCCCCCGTACTCCTGGCAATGGATAGGGGCCACTCTCCCCCTATGATGAACGGGGGCTCCCAGGGAGTTGTCCTGCCCCCCCCCCGTGACCCCTTCCCCTTGGTAGGGTAGGAGCACCCCCCTTCCCTCCAGGCTTGGGCCTTTTGCCTGCCTCATTAATAAAGCGGATAAAATCTAAACACTGGAAAATGTGAGCGTCACCAGGGGCTGGCTGGGGCGGCTGCAGGGGGTGCCGCTGCATCCACAGGGATTGAGGTTGAGGGGCTAGCCCTTATGGGGGCAGCAGCACTTCTTTGCCCTACCAGAGCCTTCATGGATGTTGGGTGGGTGGTGGTGGTGGGCAATGCCTTAGGTGGACCAGTTTGGGTCAGGCCCAGCCAGGCCAGGAGATCCACCCACTATTTACACAGGGACTTAAAGCCCAGGCCAGTGCAGCAGAGAGTCATACCCCTGGAAGGGGGGGGGGGAGGCCCAGTGACCAGGGTACTCTCCTAGATCCTGCTTCAGGATATGGTGAGGGACACCTGGGATACACCTGTGGATACATAGCTGCAGCCTCACCTCCTGCGCCGAGAAGTAGGGACACACACACAGTCTCACACCTAAAGACACTATCATATCCCCTAACACCCTGAGACCAGCCAGCATCTCAGCCTGTCCCCAGCCAACCACATTCCTCAGAGCCTTGAGGTCAGCCATCATCATAACCCTGAACTCACTAAGACATTTGCACCCCCCAGCACCAGAGATATCCCCATAGTTACTGACTCTATCACTGGCCACTTTTTTCAGCATTTTCTGAAATGCTGCCTCCTGAGACCCTTACCGCTAATACAGCCCCCTAGCCATATCCATATCACCCAGAGATACCCCCTAATAGTCCAAGACAAGTTCCATGAGCACACTCCCCACCCGAGACACAAGGAGTGGCAACCCTGAGAACTTTCTGGTCACCCCCTACCCTAGAAACAGGAATATCCAGACACACACATGCTCACAGTTTTAGTCACACAGCCACACTTCATGTAGACACTGCCAGTTATACCCAGACACCCTCAATATGGTCACAAGTCAACGTTCTGATACACCCAGTGCTACTTTCCACACTGGGACACACCACACCCTTTCAGTAGAAGGCTCCTACTGGCACAGACACATGAAACACCCACAGGTGCCCAGGAATGCATGGAGTAACCCCGAGAGACACTACGCCCAGCCCAGCTGTGCCCCCACCCCCCCACCCAGGGGGCCAGTTGCCCACCCAGTGGAAACAGAGTGGACTGGGCTCGTTTCCCCTCTTGGCTCACCCCCTAAACATTCGTGCAGGGACCTCCAGCCTAGCTGGCTCCCCTCCCTTCAATCCTGGCTCTTCCCTCCTGGTCTGGCCGGGGTCCCCCCCTTCCTTGATCCCCTTTCAATCCTCAAGGATGAAGTGGGCTGTCAAAACAAGCAGGCCGGGTTTATGTCCAGTGCACAGCACAGCCTGCCATGGACACCCACAGACCCTGCACGTCCAGTCACGTGGTGTGTGGGAGCACCATGACTGTTCCCCCAGCTTCAGGGGTGGGCTCCTCCCCATAGCACTTGCCCCAGCAGGCCCAAGGCTCCGTTTGAACCCCCTACCGCCCATCTTCCTTTTTCCAAGCCAGGCCTCCACACCTCCTGGCCCTGGTGCTCCCCACTGCCCTGGGCTGTAGCCAGCAGCCTGGTGCCCACTGTGCACATCAGGCTGGGGTGGCAGGAGGCATTGTTCAAAAGGGAGCAGGACCTGAACCCTCAGTAGGCCAAAAAGCTCAGGCCTTGCCTGGAAGCCTGGTGGCCCACAGCCAGGAGCCTCATCAGGCGGAACGGGTGGGAGGGGGCGGGCAGCCAGGGCCAGCTCCTAATTCCATTTGGAGCCCGAAGAGGATGGATTTCAGCTGCTACATTTTTCCCAGCCTGGGCCCACCCCACACTCCCACCCCAAGGCCACCAGACAGGTCTAACAGCAGAGTCTTTATGTTCAACAGTAAGTTCAGATACAAAAGCCCACCGCCATTGTTCCTCATGCCGTCCATCTGGGGCTGGGCCAAGGGAGACAAACGAGTGGGGTGGGGAGATGGGGGGTTCACAGCAGACTCGAGTTTCAAATGTGGAGGTAGGGAGCTCCTCTGGAGGGATGGTGGAAAGGGGGATTATTGCATTTGTTGAGGGGGGATGCCCCCCACTTTTGGATTCCCTGTGTCAGGAAACCAGGGAAGTCAGGACCCCCCAACAGAACCCGAGGCCCCAGGGAGACAGAGGGACCAGTTTGGCAGCTGTTGTGGAAAGTGCTGCGGGCGGGGTCTGGCTGCCCAATCTGGCTGGTCCCTCACAGAGCCTGACCTGGCTGAGGTAGGTGGGGAACAGGGTGGGAATGGGGGGGTTAGCTGGGGACCCCAGCCAGGTTGGAAACTAGGGAGGAGGTGGTACCGATTGGAGTGGGGCAGGGGCTCGGCTCCACCTCCGCGCCACATCATCCTGAGACTGCTGGGCCAGGGCCAGGCTAAGCCGGATGCTGAAGCCTGGGCTGTGGTGTCCCCCCTCCAGGGGCTCCCACCAGCCCAGGCTCAGGTCATTGCAAGGTCCAGTGGGAGGTCTAGTATCGGCCAACCTTGGCGTCCCCAATGGCACCCCAGACGTCAAAGACAAACTCATCAGGGAAGGCAAAGTCACCAAGCCGCTCATCCAGGGCCTCGGCCAGCTCATCTGGGTTCCTCTTGTCCTTCCCAAGCTCTACCATGGTGGCTGCTGTGGGGTGGGAGGAGCAGAGTGGAGGTACAGATAGCAGAGGTGCTCAGGGCAGACTCAGTCCACAGGATCTGGAAGCCTCCCACCCCTACAGATTCAAGTGCCAACCACTTACCCAACTCTGTGTCCCTGATGCCCATGTAACTCTCCAGCAGGTCATCTACTTTTTCAATTGCTTTCTCCTCAAAGGCAGAGGGCTGGAGGTGGGGTGGGAGGAGGGAAAATGGCATCATAATAATGTAAATATAACTCTAATTGTATTTCTAAGTGTCACGCCCCTTTTTCCACTTTATTAACTATGTATATTAACCCACAGTTCATTCTCAAGACAACCCCGACATTATTAGTATTATTACCCCCCATTTTACAGACACGGAAACTAATAAGGCCCACTTACCCAAGAAAGGTCCTAGAGCTGGGAGGAGGCAGAGGTGGGTTTGAATCCAGTGCCTGGAGCCCCTCAGCTAAAAGGTGATACTGCTACCTATGACTGTGCAGGGAAGGGGGCCTGGGGTCCAGCTGGAACACTCACCAGATCCTCTACTGTAGCAGGGCCTCGGGATCGGAGCCGGAGAGTCCCTCGGCCAGTGCCCAGCTGGGGGCCGGACCCAGGACGGCCACCCCCTGAACGCATGCTGATCATGTCTGTGGGAGGCAGGGGAGGTGTGAGAGTGGAGGAAGCCCAATTCCAGCATGTTCTGGACAGAAACCCAGACATCCTGGTCTTAGACACCCCCCTCTACCTTCTCCAAGCTCCTGCAGGCTCCAGGGGCAGCTGGGGGCTGAGGTTGATCCCAGGAGGGCAGGATTCCTGACTCAGGCTTGGCATGGATAGGAGAGGGGCAGCCAGGGGCTGGGAATGGGAAAGGCTGAAGGGGACACTAAAGGAAGCCACATCTACTACTAGGGCTTGAGGGTCAGGAAGGGGGTGGGGCCTTGATCTCTAGCTGTTCTCCCCAGGGCCATGGGGATACAGCTGCTGGGCCTCGGACCAGCCCTAGCTGCCTGGGGAAGTGTTTCAGAGTCCCCCACCCCCACCCTAGGGGCCTGGAGCCCATTCCTGAGAGTTAGTGAAGCCAGACTGAAAAGTAGAGGGGGTTGGCACAGGGCAGCCAAGCCTGGCTTATCTGGGCTTGGGGGGGGGAACTGGCCAGGGTTGGGGGCACTTGGCTGGGCTAATGGCTCCTGGAAGCTGGGTGTGGGGGCAACTTCCTCGTCGTCCCCACCTTCCTCCCAGGCTAGGCTGAGAGCCAGCATCCCCTCCCCAAGGCAGGGCGGGCTGTCACGCTTTCCTTTTCGGCCTGCTGGGCTTGGGGCGCCACCTTCTGGTGGCTCGTGGCACTGCAACCCGGGCCCAAGTGAACAGGGAGTATATTGGTGGTCCAGGCGGCAGCCCCTCACCAAAGGCCTTGCGGGGCTCCGTGAGCTTCAGTGTAAAGGTGCGTCCTCGGGGCAGCTCCTTGAGCAGCCGGGCCACCTCGTAGTGCCGACAGCCCAGCAGGCTCTGCCCGTTGATGGCCTCGATCATGTCGCCCACGCTAATGAGCTGGATGTGGTCGATGACGCTGCCCTCCTTGATGCGCTGAGGAGAGAGGGGTGTCAGCCCTGTGGCTCCGCCCCTGGGACCTATGGCCCGCCCTAACCTCAGGCACCTTGATGAAGGCGTAGCCAGCCCCGTTGTCCGTGATAGTGAGCCCCAGCGCCTCTTCCGACTTGAACACCTCCACCTCCTTACGCTGCCCCTTGACATGGGCAAAGATGAAGTCCTCCAGCCCAATCTGGCCTCCCAGGAGCTTATCCATGTCCACTTTGTGGGTGTTGAGGGTGCAGAACATCACCTGCAGAGGTAGGAGACACTCGACTCTCACCTTCCCTCCCTCATCCTTTGCAACCCCAACCTGAAGAAGGGAGGAGAGTCTGGAAAGGCCTGGGGGTTCCCACCCCAGTGCCTGACCGCCCCCCTCCCCAAGCCAGGGCAGGGCCCCTACTGGGATGTCAAGCTCGTCTAGGGTTGGAATTTCTGTCTTTGCAAAACCTCCCTGTTGATTCCAGGGCACAGAGCCTGGCCCACTGTGGGTGCTTAGTAAGTGCTTGTGGAAGGAATGAAGAGCATAGACACCCACCCAACCTACTAAGATCCCTGTAGCTATTTCTTGCTCAATACCTCCTGTCCTCTCTTTCCTCGAGCCCAAAGTCCTTGGGGTCAGGCCTCCCTATGCATCATGGAGAAGTATATCTTGCACCAGATCCCCACAATCCACTGGGGTAGAAGCCTCTCAATGTGTCATGGGAATGGAGCATTCAGTCCTGGACATCAGTTCCCATAATCCACTGAGGCACAGGTTTCCCAATACTTGATGGAAACTCAGCATCCAACCCTGACCTCCAATCCCCATAATTCAGTGTGGTGCACCTTAGCATCTGCAGCTTGGGCACCTGAGCCACAGTTCAGGACCAGAATGCATGTCCAGGCCTCTAGCCCACCATGGGGACTCCTGGGGCTCCCTGGTGTGTACCTCGGCAGCTGGCAGCCGGAAGGCCTCGGCAATCTTGCCATACAGTTCCTTGACGTTGGTAAAACCCTCGATGCGACCAGTGGGACTGCCATGGGCCAGCTGGGTGTGAAACACAAGGCGGGGCCGCAAGGCCGGGGGAGGGGGAGGCAAGCCCATTTGGGGGCCTCCTGCCCCACCTCCACCCAGGGGTCCTGGCTCCTCCACGCCCAGCCCACCACGGCCTGGCTCAGCTTCTTCATTTTCCACCAGAGGTGGCGCCTTTTTCCGCCGCCCCAGTCCCAGTGGCATGAGCAGCGGGAAGAGGGGGCACGCCCAAAAGATCTGCAGGGTGGCAAAGTAGGTTTAGGGCTTGGGTAGTGGCCCCAGGCCCACTCCCCCCCATTAGCACCCTAATGGCCCAATGACATAGTCAGAGAATAGATGGCCTCAGTTCCAATCCCCATTCTAGCACTTTTACACTCATACATAATATTAGCAGCTAATATCTATTACAACCCATGCTAACTGCTCCATGACCTTATTTAATTGTTACACCACATCATGTTGTAGGGCTCATATTATGTGATAATTACACCCATTTAAAGGATGAGAAAATGGAGTAGTTAAATTTCTCTTTATTTTTCTAGAAGTTGCAGTCATTAGTGCTGTGCAAAAAATTTCCAATTCTCCCTTCAAAGCACATAGGCAGATGGCACTTACAGACCTCCTTATGACTGGGCAGACATGTCACTAGTCCTGGCCAATGAGTTGTGAGAGAAAGTAACACATGACATTTCTGGCTGAAGCATTTAATTACTAGAGGGAGAGCCTTCAGAGGTCTATTTCTCCCTGGCAGGGTGACCAGCCACAATTGATATGGTGGTGGCTCCATCAGGCCAGGCCCTAAGTAACTATAGTGAATGGAAGTTCCTGACAAGCTGCAATAGACGTGGAATAAAAATTAAACCTTTGTTGAGTTTGGCCACTAAGATTTTTGTTTGGCCACTAAGTTGTTTGTTACTGCAGCACAACCTGTCCTGACTGATACACTAGTTTTCTTTCCTCTCTTCCCCAATCCTCTGTTTCTTTCTTTCTTACTCCCTCCCTCCCTTCCAACAAACATTTTTTTGGGTATTTAAAATATTCCATTCACCATTTTAGATACTGCCTTCAATAAGGAAGGTCCCTGGCTGGGGCCACCATGTGCAGTTACACAGTTTGTTCACTGTGCAAAAGCACCAGACCCTGGCGTGATGTGTATGCTGGGAGGAAGGGCTGCTTTTTCCTAATTCACTCCTACGTGCTATATTGGCTAGATAGGGCCCTGTCATACTGTCCAGAAGCATGCAATTCAGAGGAGGAGGTATAAATATCTAATGTAACTTCTAATAGTCCCATGAAGACAATAAAACAAGAAAAGTTCAATAGACAAGGTCAGGGAGGGCCTCTCTGAGCAGGTGAAGCTGAACCTGAGACTTGACTGATGGGAAGAAGCAACCACATGAGGATGTAAGGCAAGAACGTTCCAGGCAGAGGGAACGGCCAGTATAAAGTCCCTGAGGTGCTTGGCATGTTTGAGAAGCGAGGAGCCCATGTAGCTGGAAGAGTGAGTAAGGCGGACAGCAGGAGGAGATTGTGGGGAGGTGACAGGCAGATATAGCAGGGCCTTGTGCGCTGCAGGGAGGACCTGGGCTTTTGCTCTGCATGAGGTGGCAGCCATGGAGGGTTCTGAGCAGATTCACAGACTCAGGTCACAGATCGGCCAGAGACCAGAGTAGATGAAGTGGAGTAAGCACTGGGAGGGTGTGAAGAGGGACGGTAAAAGAGGCGACATTAGGGAATTTTGCAGGGCCTTATAGACTGGGAGAGTTCAGATTTTATTTTTCAGTGACATGTCCAAAGTCATAGAAACCGGCTGCATCCTCATGTCTGACTCACAAGCCCAATTAATAGCCTGTCCCCTAAGTGACTCAATCTTCCTAGGCCTCAGATGCTTGGCCTGCAGATGGGGACATTTTATCCCTGGCCAGGTTGCGATGAGGGTCAAATTATACCAATTTATATTTTTCTGTGTAAAAGACTTCATGTTCCCTCCCTTTAGATTGCCTATTCCACGAGCTGTGCTAGATTCAGTCGAGCCCAGTGGGCAGCACCTGTCCTCATTCATTCATCCGTTTATTCATTCATCCATCCATCTATTCTCCAACACCTCCTCTAGTATCACCTGGTCCAGACCCATCACCACTCACCTAGAGTAATGCAGTTGCCTCCTCCGGGTCTTCCAGCTTCTACCCTTGCCCCCCCACAGTGTCTTGTCAACACAGCAGCCAGAGTGATCCTGTAAAACATACGCCATATCACATCTATCCTGTGCTCTGAACCCTTCCAGGGCTCCTAACTCACTCAGAGTAAAAGCCAATGTCCTCCCCTCAGCCCACGGGTCCCTAAAGATCTGCTCCCCCTCCCGTGACCTCCCTGCCCTCATCTCCTCCCACTCTCCACCTCGTTCACTTCCTCCAGTCACATAGGCCTCATCCCAACACATTAGGCATAGTCCAGCCTCAGGGCCTCGCACTGACTGTGCTCCCTGGTATCCATACAACTCACTCTCACGTCTTTCAAGTGGAAAATATATTTCATTCATTTATCTTGTTCATTGTCTGTTTTCTGAAAGGGCACGGAATTCTGTCTGTCTTATTAATCTCTACACTCTCAGTGCAGAGAACAGTGCCTGGCACATAATAGGTGCTCAATAAATATTTGTTGAATGATTTATCCTAATATTCACCAGCCCACCAGACCCAATGCCTGGCTCTGGGGAGACAAAGGGGCACAGGGTGTAATCTCTGCCCTCAAGAGGGTCTTGTCTCCCCAGCAAAAACACAAGCCTCACCTCTGTGGTCCCCTATCCCTTGCTTCTCAGCATAGAGCTGGGCACAGGGCAGGTGCTTCATCTATCCATGGAGACAGTTATTGTCTCTCTACCTTTTTGTGAGAGACAATGATGCTGAATACCTTTTAATACATTCATCAACCATTTAGATTTTCCCTTTTGTGACTTGTCTGTTTAAGTCTTTTCCCATTTAAAAATAATTACACAACTTGTCTCATTGATTTGTGGGAACTCTATATATTCTGGATAGTAACACTATATATTCTGAAGACTAGTCTTTTATTGGTTACTTTCAATGATAGTACCCATCATTGGATCTAGCACACATTAGGCACTAACTGAATATTTGACAAAAAATAAATTCTGAATGAATAAACCAGTACTGCCTCCCCAAGTTATTCCATTACACTCAATGATTTAAAAAAACAACAAAACCCTCATCATCACCTCCCCTGATTCCCCTCCCCCACCCTACAGTGGAAGGTAGAATGCTAAGAATTTGAGTCTGAAATCTGGCTTCCCCACTTAGTAACTGTGTGACCTTGGGCAAGTGTCTCAAGCTCTCTGAGTTCTAAGGAAATCATACATGTGCCTGGAACAGTTCCTGGCACACAATATAAGGGTTCTATAAAGATTGGTGATTATTACTATTTCCATCTATAAACAGAAGATTCAAATGTCCTCTTTTCCTCAGGACCCCACATTCTATTCACCAATTCCTAAGCTCCTTATTCTCTCTGCTCACACTCAGTGCCCTGGTTCAGGCTGGTAGCCATGTCCTCACCTGCAAGGGGGAATCACAGTGGTGAAGAAAGTGGGTCATTAATGAATTTGCCTCCCAGGCCAGAAGAGGCAGGGTGGTCTGGGTTCAAATCCCACCCTTACCACTTACCAACTGTGTGGCCGTAGGCAACTCACTTCACTTGCCAGGGCCTCAGTTTCCTCATCTGAAAAATGAACAGAATTCCAGTCTCTCAGAGTGCTTGTGGGGATTCAAAGAGATTATGCATGTAACCTGCTTAGCACTTTGCCTAACATTCAATTTAAGGAAGCTGTTATTGTTATTGTCATTATTATATTGCCTCCTCCCCATCCTGCCCAGGAACATCCCAGTCCTCTCTGCCTGCCAAGGCCTACTCCAGGCCACCTCCTCCTAGCAGCCTCCCCAGCTTGCCCCACCATCTTAGAATCACCCCTAGGGTCCAGACGGCTCAGGCCCATGAACTTAATTACATGTTGCCCTGGCAGAACTCTTGTCTTCCAGTCTTAGGCTGTTATTTAACTCCGTGTCTCTATTTTAAAATGTAAACCAGATCATGTTACTCTCCTGCCTCAAATCTTACAACAGTTTCCCACCTCACAGAGAAAAAGCTCCAAACTCCTTAATATGACCCTTGACTCGCAGAATTGCCACTGTGACTGCATCTCCTGCTCCAGCCACTGTATTCCAAGCTTGGTCCAGCCTCAGAGCCTTTGCCCTGGCTGTGCCCTCTGCCTGATCTTTGCAGGGCTGGTTCCTTTTTTGTCATTCAGGCTTCAGCTCCAAAGTCACCTCCTCTGAGAACCCCCCTTGCCCAGAGTCTCTAGCATGCCAGCCCCTCATATTTTATTCATAGCACATCATCTGTAGGTATCTTCTTTATTTACCTGTTAGCTTGTTTGTTGCCTGTTTCCCCTACTAGAATGACAGCTCCCCAAGAGCAAAGATTTTTGTCTTGTTTACTGTTGAATCCTCTGTACCAAGAACAGTACCTGGCACAGAGTAGGTGCTCAATATTTGTACAATAAATGAAAGTATCTTATATCTTCATTCTGAGTGCTCTCTGAGCCCCTAAATCCTCAGAACAAGTCTGCCGTGGAGAACTGCCACCCTGTCCCCTTGTTCTTAGGCTCCCCTCAAACCTGAACATAGGGCCTGAGAAGAGTTTCAGCCCTGGCACAGATTGGGTTAGCTGGAATTCCAGCATCCGCACCCTCTCTTCCCTGTGAAAGGCCTGAAACTTAGCAACCCCACAGCCACACAGAATCATAATGGGGGGCAGGAAGCGGGGGAAGGGGGTTCCTAGGAGCTCACACAAGCTAGTGGCGGGTACCACACCCAGGTTCCCCTGTCCAGCAGGATATTGCTTTGGAGAGGAGGGCGGGAGGCCTCTGATTCAGTCTTGAAAAACCAGCTCCTGGGTGTTTCCGGGGAGAATGCTTACTGCCCTGGCATGGGCCCAGGCTTCCCAGGGGGACCCAGCAGGCATGGGACCCCAGCATCCTGGCCCCCTGCCTATCTTCCCTGAAGATGTCACTCTATTCTCAGGACCCAGGTACTCCAGCCTTGTCTTCCAACTCAGGGAAGAAGGGGCATGGGTGCAGCTTATTGCTTAAGGAGCTGGTGTCTGGTGACCTCTAGGGGGGAGGTGGGAGTGTGAGAAAAGCAAAGAACAGCAGGTGTGGCCCAGATAGTATGTATAGTGTTTGTGTGTGTGTGTGGGGGGGGGGGGAACAGCAGCAGGTGGAGGAGCTGCTCAGGAACATCTGAGCCATGGGGCCACTGGACATGTAGTATAGTTGTTGAGACTCCAGTTCTGGCCTCTGAGGTATGGGTTTGAGTCCCAGATCTGCCACTTACTAGCTGTGTGACCTTGGGCAAGTCATTCCACCTCTCTGGGTCTGCTGCTTCACTACTAAAAGGAGTAAGAGGGCCTTCTATGAAGTGTTTAAATTCAATGATCTGCACGGTAAATACCTGACACGGAAGTGTTCAATCAACGCTAGGGTGATTTTTTTCATTATTATTATCGGGACCTCAGTACTTCTCAAGCCCCCCTGGGCCCTGGAGGACTGAGCCGCCGCCAGCTCCGGGAGGTGCCTGGGTAGAGCTCAGAAATACCGATCCCGCGTCCGTTCGTGCCTGGGCGGGGGCTGTGTAGAGGGGTGCAGGGGTGTGGCTGGAGACCTCATCCCAGCGGCCGGAGGCGTTGGCCCCTGCCCCAAGAGGGAAGGGAGGCTCCCGGCTGGGAAGGGGCCTCAGGCATCCCCCTGCCTGCCCAGCCGACTCGGGCCGCGCCCATGAGGCCGCCCCCACCCCATACAATCAGCCCGATTCCTGCAGGATCACGATAGGGTCCCCGGAGCTGCAGCGCCTTGACCCGCCAGAGGGGATCACTCACCTGCGCCGCCGCCTCCCTGCGCGCGCCCAGCTCTGCCCACTGCAAACTCGGGCCGGGGCCTCTCCCGCAACCTCGAATAGGGGGCGGGGCCAGTGGCCGCTCTCGACCAATCAGAAGTGGCCTCCAGGAGCCCGCGGCCAATCCATGCCGCGCCTCAACGAGTCTGGTAGATCTTACGGAAACATTCCAGAGGAATCCCTCCGCCTCGGCCGGCTCTTCCCGACTCCCCCGCGCTGCAGCGCAGTGGACCTTCCCGCCCCGCCTAAGCCGCGGCGGGCTATACCACCGCAGGACCGCGGAGGGGGGAGCTGAAGCTGGGTCCCGGTGAATCGAGGGGAAGGAAAGAGACGAGCGACCAATGGGAAGCTGGGGGCCCTGGGCCATGCGCTGCGGGCTGAGTGTCCGTCTTTCTGGCGGGTACTGTGTGGTAACCGGAAGGGGACTGGCGGTGGGAGCCAGGTGACCGAGGTTGAATTTTGGGGAGAGAAGGGAAACAACGTCCGGAAACGCGGACCCGTTAGGAGGCCTGGGAAGGGGCCCGAGGGCAGCCCCCCAATTCAGTTCTCCGCCTAGCCTGCCCTTGCCCCAGCCCGGCCATCCTCGGAGCGGATAAAAAGATGCATTCATTCCAGGCTGGCGGGCGGAGGACTGAGATGAATAGGGAGGGTCCTGAGTGTCTCTGCTTCCTGCGGTGTACAATGGACAAGGGCATTCATTCATTCACTCATTCACTCATCAAATATTTAATGTGCCCCTGCTCGGTGCCAGGCTCTGTCCTATCTCTACGGACACACACACGAGTAAGCTGAATGTGCTCCTGGTAGAGGGAACAGCGTGTACAATGACCTGGAGACCAGACAGAGAGATAAAGCCCATTAGGATAGTGCAATATCGTAGGAGCTAGCAAAGCAGTGTGAAAGGATGTAATGGAATGGAAGACAGGGCGAGATGGCCTGTTCACTTGTTGATTAGACCAGCAAACATTTATAGAGCACATACTAGGTGCTGGCGTACAAATGGTACCCAGGCAACCCAAGCCCCTGCCCTCAGAGACTGACCTTTCAATGATTCAGTTTCCTCCATCTGATTGTGAACAACCTGCCACCCCACGCGGTACAGAGCACACATGTGTGTATGAAAGGACCAGGTAATCTCACCATCTCCAGGTTTGGCCTATAACCAGGGTTGCTCAGGTGGGAGATCAGAGAAACAAAGACACAAACGCACCTAGCAAAGGCCAGGACGCTCAGTTCCCAGGACAGGTAAGCTATTTCCTTGTTCTACTTCAAAGCCGGCCACTAACGCAGCTGGGGCTAGACCAGGAGCTCACTGTGTGTTCTTGGAAACTGTAGTTCCTTGGAGGCCTCTAATTGCTACAACCATGCTCAAGCCTCATTAAATGACTGGGTCTTTGCAGTCCCCAGAGTGAGCTGCTGTGCATCCCAGGACCCAGCAGAGGAGCAAAGTGAAAGGTGAGAGTGGGCCCTGGGCTTAGCTGCTGAGGGCTGCCGGGCGGGCCCCACCCAGCTGGCAAGCACCGAGATTGCCATGGCAACAGGTTCAGCTATTGTCCTCTTCTTCCTGTTCTGCTGACCTCTGCCACTCCCACTGAGCAACTGGTTGTCTTGGCTGGCCCAGTGCCTTCTGTGGGACTGTGCCCACTGCCCTGGTTGCACCTGGCATCTGAGTTGCCCCCTACACACCTGGACAGGGCAGGATGTAGGGCCAAAGGAACAGTTTTGCCCTGAGCCAGAGTCCACCTGAATCCATCTGTTGACTAATGAGGAAGCGTCCAGAGAAGGGTAAGGGAGTTGACCAAGGGCACAAAGCAGTGCCTAGCACCTCCTACCCTCTTAGAGCTCAAGAGGCATGCCTGAAAACTGAGGCTGGGAGACCCAGCTGGTGAGGAGCTCAGATTTGAATGTTACTTAAGTCACTTTGGGAAGAAAAAAAAAAAATTCTGGATTGCCAACTATTGCATGCAGAAGGAAAGGTTGAATTAGAAAAATCACCATTTCGCAGCCAGTAGATGAATAAATGATTCAGTAAGCATAACCCATAGACACAGACATTGGTATGGGGAAGGCCTGGGGGTAGGGTGGGTATGGGGTGGAGGGGATCAATGGGGGTAAAAAGGGGGCATCTGTAATATTTTCAACAATAAAGATTAAAACAATAAAATATAAAAAAATAAATGATTCAGGCAAGGCTCAAAGATGAGAAAGTCGATATTCAGTTTCAAAGGACCAGCCCACAGATTACTTGTTAATTATAATGGGGAAAAGGTGCCAGTGGGGAAACCTAGGAGTCACCACCTTAACCAAGTGATCAAAGTTAACGTCACCAGTGATGGGACAGGCAATGCTCATGTGCCCCCTGCTGTAATGTCCTGTGAAGGACACAACATTACCTGCAAAATACTTTGTCCTGCCTAAAAATATGTATATAGTATTTTATATGCAGTATCATAATATGTATTCTAGAATAAAGTGAATACCTATAAGCACATACTGCTTTTAATATCTGTAATATCTTTTTAAAAAATATGTTTTTATTGATTTTAGAGAGAGGAAGGGAGAGGGAGATAGAGAAACAGTATTAATACATATACAGAGAGAGAGAGAGAGAGAGAGAGAAAGCAAATGTGGCAAAATAGTAACAACTGCTACTAAATCCAGGAGAGCGGTACTTCTATATGGGTATTCATTTTATTCTTGTAAGTTTTCTATAGCTTTGAAATTTTCAAAATAAACATTGTGGGAAAATACCCCCATTTGTCTCCCATCCCCAGAGGCAAACTTCCAATGCATTTAATGTGCATCTTTTAACCCTGGCCTGCGTGGCTCATCCTGTGCACCAAAGGGTCACGGGTTTGATGTTGGGTCAAGGACACTCATGCTTGATGCTCCATGAGATGCATCCTTAATATCTTTTTTTTTTTTTAATTTGCTTTTATTGATTTTAGAAAGAGAGGAAGGGAAAGGGAAATAGAGAAACATCAACCAGCTGCCTTTTGCACACCCCCTGTTGGGGATCTAGTGGGCAACCCTGGGCATGTGTCCTGACTGTGAATCTAACCAGTGACTTCTTAGTGCACCGGACAATGCTCAACCAAGTGAGCCACACCAGCTGGGCATGCATCCCTCATATCTTACTCGTTTATCCCCCAAGGATGGTAACCAGGCAGCCTCCAGCTCCCCATACCACAAAGGGGTATGGACAGCCATGGACATACCCCTTTAGGGGCCTGGAAAAATCTCCCTAGGAGAGAGACCTGGATGCAGAGATGCTGGGTCACAGGGCACACTCAATTGCTATGTGGCCCCTCAGACTAGCTGCCCCCATCACAGCCACTGGCAGTACAGGAGTGTCCCAGGTCCCCACATTTCCGCCAGCTGCTGGTATTTCCCAGCTTACTAATTTTTGCCACTCTGACTCACTGTAAAGTGATATCTCATTTGCTTTACTTTATATTTCTCTAATTTTGAGCATGTCCTCATTTGCTTGATGGCCTTCTGGTTCTCCTCTTCTGTAAATTATCTGTTCATAACTTTTGCCCTGTTTGCACTTGACCTTCCTATCTTTTCTTGTCCGTTTGCATGAGTTCCTCACAGAGTCTCAATCTACATTGTCCAATCTGAGCTGTCTAACACGAGGACTTGAAATGTGGCTAATAAAAATTGAGATATGCTGTGTGAAATGCACACTGGACTTCTGAGACTTAGTGGAAAGAAAAGAGGCTGTAAAATATCACATCTCATTAACTGCTTTTTTATACTGATTACATGTCATCATAATAATGTGGATGTATTGGGCTAAAGTAAATGTATTATTCAAGTTAATTTCGCTTTTACTTTTTTTTTTTTTTTTTTACTATTTTAATGTGGCTACTAGAAAATTTAAAATTCCATATGTGCTTGTGTAGTTTTACTGAATAGAACTGGGATATAGAGCTCTTGTCAGTTTCGATAATGATAGATAATGTTTAGATAGAGCCAGACACTATTCTAAGAATTTTATATTTATTAAACCATTTAACTCTCCTAACGACCCTATGAGATAGCTACAGTGTTCAACTTTGCAAATATATTCTCCCATTTCATCATGTGATGATCTGCTTAACCCTTGATACACTTCATTAGAAGAAAATTCTTAATTTCAATGTAATAGAACTTATCTATTTTGTGGTTTGCGCCTGTAAAATTTGATTAAAGAAGCCCTTTCTACTTTTAAATCACAAAGGTATTCTTCATTTTCTTCTATTCATTCTCTGCTTTTACTTTTCCTGTGTCTTTATTCCGTCTCTAATCCCCCTTGGGTTGTCAGGCAGGATACAGTCATATTTCTCCTTAACCCGCATTGCTCACCAGCTATGCGACCCTGTGCGAGCCCCTTCCCCTATGTGCCTCAATCTATGGGTATGATCATTCTAAAGTTGTTACAATTGCCTGGCCGGGCGTGGCTCAGCGGTTGAGCATCGACCTAGGATCCAGGTGATTGGGGTTCGATTCCCGTCAGGGCACATGCCCGGGCTGCGGGCTCGATCCCCAGTGGGGAGCGTGCAGGAGGCAGTTGATCAATGACAACTTTCTCATTGATGTTTCTATCTCTCTCTCCCTCTCCTTTCCTCTCTCTGAAATCAATAAAGATATATTAAAAAAATAAAATAAAGTTGTTACAATTATATTAGGATGAAATGAGCTATTCTGTGTCATATGTCCACAGTGGTGCCTGGCAGGTAGTAAGCGCTCAGCTCGCTGCTGTTATTAAACTGCATTGAGGATACAGGAATGAATAAACACTATAGTCATAATAGAAACGTGATAGAAGTAGAAACCTTTATTAAGCTCTTACTGTGTGCCAGGCACTGTGCTGGCAGCTTTTTAGGAGTAATGCCACTGGATATTGTTCCCATTCTACAGAGGAGGAGACTGAGGCTCAGAGAGGGGGAGCCACTGGTTCAGCTCCAACCCCAGCACACGTGACACCCGTCTTGGGGTGTGAGTTTCATCTTCCTCAATTTGAACCTGACTCTAAGATGTGGGGACAGGGCAGACTGAGGAAGAATGGTGCTAAAGCATATTGCCCTGACAGACTGATCTCCAAGTTTGATTGCCTGGCTCTTAGTGGCCTGTAGGTTGGACTCCCTTTAAAGCCTGGCAGGACTGGACTGAGCAGAACAGGCCTGGAGGGGAAGCAGAAGAGGTGGCCCTGACTAGGCTAGGTCCTGTGGCCTCAGGTCTCAGCCCTGGCTTGGGCACCTGCCTTTGGCTACTGGATTTTAGGAAGACACGATAAAACCTAGCAGCAGTGCCATTTTCTGGATGGGCAGATCTCCTTTCAAAATACATCCCTAACTATTTCTCACCACCTTGGCCCCATCTGGTCCAGCCTCATCATCTCCAGCAATTGACTCTCTGGTTTCCAGGCTCTTTCCTCACTGCACCCAAAGTCTGTTTCCCTCATAGCAGCCAGAGCGCTCCTGTGAGCACTCAAATCAGATCCCCCCGCCTCTGCTCCCCTACTCTGCTAATCACCCCCGACCATGAGACCATGTGCCCTGAAAAACACACTTTGCTGCAGTATTTCATCTGGAGCCAGGCCTGGCCATGTTGACATCTAGCGTAATCTTCCCAAAGAAAGTTGGGCTCCCAGTGAGACAAACAACCCAGGTCCCAGCGCCAACTTCTGGGCAAAAGGAAATCATGCTGCCTCCTGACTCAAACTCTTTCAACTGGCTTCTCTGCCTGGGGCACCCAGGCCTGTCTCAGCAGGGCCCAGACACCTGGCCTGTCTTAATCCTAGGCATGCCCCACCCTACTCTCTCCTGCTTTCTCTTCAGACCACACCAGGCCTCAAGCTCCCCAGGCTTGCTGGGTCCACACCCTTCTTCTGCCAAGGGGCCTCCTCCATCTGACTTCAGCTCTGATGGCTCATCCCTGAGCCCTAACAAGCTCCTGTCCCCTGGCCTGTGTGTCCACGGCCTGTTGGGCCTCTGCCCTCCAAG
Organism: Miniopterus schreibersii; assembly: GCF_964146895.1. NCBI lineage: Eukaryota > Metazoa > Chordata > Mammalia > Chiroptera > Miniopteridae > Miniopterus > Miniopterus schreibersii. The sequence continues at coordinate 70,687,075 of NC_138105.1, read as the reverse complement.
CTCCTGGCCATAGAAAAAGTTCCTTGCTCAGTGTAATGTGCTGAATGATGCTCCTCCCCAAAATGATTCCTTCCTGTCCCCAAACCTGGGAGAGTGACCTTAGTTAGAATAAGGATCTTTGCAGACATAATGAAAGATCTTGAGATGAGATTATTCTGGGTTAGGGTGGGCCCTGAATCCAGTGACACATGTTCCTGTAATAGAGAGAACACAGAGACAAGTAGAGGGGAGGGCCATGTGAAGACAGAGGCAAAGATTGGAGCAAACAGCTACAAGCCAAGGAACACCAAGGATGGCCCGCGGTCACCTGGAGCTGGGAGAGAGGCCTGAGACAGATTCTCCTTCAGAGCTTCCAGAAAGAACCCACCCTGCCCACACCTTGGGTTTGGACTTCTGGCCTCCAGAACCGTGAGAGAATACATTCCTCTTGTATTAGTTTCCCCAGTTTGTGATGCTTTGTTATGACAGCCTCAGGACACTAAAACCTCTGTTATAGTGAGGTCTGTATTTCCCAGAAGACTGAGTTTCACAAGGTACCCCAGATTGCTGCGTTTGTTGCTCACTGGATCCCCTCCGCCTAGTGTTGAGCTGGCCCTCAGGAGCTGTACCCAATGACGAATACATGACTCATGAAGTAGGCGCAGGGCCCAGGAAAGAGGGGCTTTTCTGGAGCCAAAGAGAACATCCACTCCTCCCAGGTAGGGGTTGAAGGAGCTGGAGGGGGAGGCCCTTCCTGGGGAACCCCAGCAGAGCCCCAGCCTGGGTTGTCCTTCCTCTGCATACTCCCTGATGTGAGTGGTCATAGAACAAATGTTGCAGATCCTCTTGTCTGAATCACTTTGTCACTCAATGACTCATTCAACAAACACTCAGAGGGTCACTTCTGGGCCAGGTGTCACTTTGGGCACTGGGGATGCAAAGATTGTGGTGACCTCAAGGAAACTTGGCTCTGGAGGGGGACCTTCTTGAGTGTTCCAGGATTGTCCCTCTTCCCCTCATGACAAAAAGGGAATGATGTCTGCTCTGGCCAGTGTGGCTCAGTTGATGGAGCATCATCCTACCCACTGATTCCCATCAGGGCATATGCCTGGGTTTTGGGCTCAATCCCCTGTAGGGAGTGGGCAGGAGGCAGCTGATGGATGTTTCTCTCTCTTATTGAAGTTTCTCTCTCTCCTTCTCCCCCTTCCTCTCTCTCTAAAAATCAACAAGAACATATTTAGAGGAAAAAAAAAAAAAGAGATGTCTGACTGAATAATCACAGAGTTTCAGTCTCCCTTCCCCACCCCATCTTGGACAAGTATGGAATCAGCAGACTGTGAAAGTGTTCTCAGGTCTGTGGGAGGGAACAGGAGTCCCTGCACTTTAAGGGCTAGATTCTAATAGAAAATATAGATGCCTAATGTTCATGTTGTGCTATTTTAAGATGGAAGGTTGGTACACTGAAATTTCAAGAGACTGATGATGACATATTTCAGGGACTTGAAGTTATCTTACAATTAAATAACACTCCACCTCCTCACCCCCAGCAAAGAAAAATTAAGTCAAAACAAAAAGCCAAAACCTCGCAATCTTAAAACCTTCCTCACTCAGAGGAAAAGCCAAAGTTCTCCCTACAGCCCCAGCCCCCTCTACACCATTTGCCCAATCACCCCCACTGTTCTCTCCTCCCATGTCCCCTCCTCTCACTCTCTCCTCATTCACTCTGCTGTGGTCTCACTGGGCTCCTGGCTGTTTCTTATACAACTCAGGCAGGCTCCTACCTCAGGACCTTTGCACAAGCTGCTCCCTCTGCCTGGAATGCTATTCCCTCACTCTCCACCTGGCTTTCCCCCTTACCTCCTTCAAGTCTCTGCTCAAATGTCACCTTCTCAGTGAGGTATTTGCTGACTTTGTTACTTAAAATTATAACAACATTCTCTAACCACTTGTTTTATACTTCTTCATCACTCTCATCACTATCTAGCATATTTAATGCTTTATTTACTCTTAATTATCCCTCCCCCCCCCGACTTGTTAGCTCTGCAAACACAGGAATTTTGTCTAGTTTTGTTCACTGCTGTGTCCCCAGCATCAAGAACAAGGCTGGGCACACAGTAGGTATTCAATAAATGTTTATTGAATGAATGTTTATAATGTGTCAGGCACTATGCGGTGTGCTTCAATAATTAGAATCTAATGAGAATAAGTAGCATTCAAGGAGACCGAGAGCAGGTTTTAAGCAGGTTAAGTGCTTTAGAAAGGTTGTCCATGTTAATTACACACTTGATCTGGGCCAGGCTTGTGGCTAGCTGAGTTCTTGCTCTGGGGGAGTGAGAAAGAGTGACTTCTATGATTAGTCCTGTTTCACATGGGAGGAAACCAAGGCTCTGAGAGGTTTCATCATTTTTCTTGGGGAATGCAGTGAGCAGAACTTGAACTCGGCACAGCCAACCACCAGAAACCAAGTTATTAGCCATTTGTTTTGCCTCCTAATATATTGCCTCGCCCAGTTTTCACAACACTCCATGAAATTTGTACCTTCATTGTCCCTGGTGGTCAAAGGAAGCCACTGAGACTCAGAGAAATGAAGTTCCTTGCCCAAGGACACTCAATAGCAGAGTGGAAGAGCCAGGATTTAGAGCCAGGATGGCTCAGCCCAGGAATTGTGAGCAGGTTGCTGCAAGATAGCAGGGGAGTGAGCCTGCTTTAGATAGTGTCCTTGAGCTGGGCAGGGGCCGGGGCTTGAGCTGAGGGTCTTAGCAACTTGCCTGGGAATTTGATTTTTAAAAAGCTCAGACAAGCCCTGGTGTGGCTCAGTTGGTTGAGTGTCGTCCCATGCACCAGTTTGATTCCCAGTCAGGGCACATGCCCGGGTTGCAGGCTCAATCCCTAGTAGGGGGGTGTAGGAGGCAGCCGATCAATGACTCTCTCATCATTGATGTTTCTCACTCTCCCTTCTCTCTCTGAAATCAATAAAGACATATTAAAAAATAATAAAATAAAATCAATAAAAACATATTTAACAACAACAACAAAAAGCTCAGCTAAGAGCACTTGACCTAAAAGACCTGGGATACACCTCGGTCTTTGGGGGTTATAGACTGTGGGCTAAGAGAGCTTCACGTAAGGATGTAGTGATGCTAATAACTGACACACAGTGCTGGCTCTACACTAGGCCCTGGGCTGTGTGTACCTGTATCTAGAACTACTTTACAACCCTAGAAGAGGTACTGAAGTAGTCCCGGACTAATCCACAGGAAATACAGTCCAAGACCCCCAGTGGATGCCTGGAACCACAGGTAGTACCAAACCTTGTATATACTGTTTTTCCCCCCGATACATAACTACCTATGGTAAAATTTAATTTATAAGTTAGGCATAGTCAGAGATTAACACCAATAACTAATAATAAAATAGCACAATTATAACAATATACTGTAATAAGAGTTATGTGAATGTGGTCTCTGTTATTGAGAACTTTCACCTTTTCACTTAAAGGAAGCGCTTTATGGCTTCTCTCTGGCATATAGGAATTGCCAGCATCACTACCCTTGTCCTTTGGGGCTGTTATTAAGTAAAATACTGTGTTATTTGAACACAAGTACTGAGATACCATGACAGTTGATCTGATAATCAAGATGGCTACTAAGTGACTAATGGGTGGGGAGGAGAGGGCGTGTATAGTGTGGCTGTGCTGGACAAAGGGATGATTCAGCTCTGGGCTGGACGGAGCGGGTTGGCACGAGACTTCCTTGAACTACTCAGAATGACATGCAATTTAAAACTTATGAATTATTTCTGGAATTTTCATCTAATATTTTGGACTGTGGTTGACTTGTGTTAACTGAAACTATGGAAAGAGAAACCACAGATATGGGGGAACCTACTGTATTATTATGCCTGTTACACAGTTGAAGAAACTGAGGCACAGAGAGGTTGTCACTTGTCCAAGATCACAAAGCTAGAAAGTGGTTGAGCTGGGACTCAAACCTGGAAGCAGGAGCAATGGCTAGGGGAGAGTAAGGGACCACCAAACACTGACCTTGATCTTCACACCTCTGTGGGTAGGCACGGCAGAATAAAGGCGTAGAGTAACAGTAATGAGGAAGCTCTTTATTTCCCACCTAAGGGGAAAAAATGCAGTGTACAATATGTACTATTTGTATAAAAACAGATGCACTCACATAGCATCTCAGGGAAGGCACACAAGACACTGGGAATATTCGATGGGGGTGGACTTGTATAGCACAGTGGGAGGATTCTCACTCTGTGCCCTTGCAAGTTTGGTACTGTGATTACATAGCCAACAATTGAACAAAAATTTAGAAATTATGCTTATGCTTATATAAGCATGCTCTGGGGATGCACAAAACATGTTTTTAAAAATCTCTGATGCCATGGCTTGTCCATACTGGCACGGAGGGAAAGGGAGCTGCAGGCCCAGAGGTGAGAGGAGACTTGACTTCTCACCACAGGCTAGATAACATTTTGAGTTTTGGACTGTGTTTAAATCATGCAAAAATGTGACACTACTGGTGCAATGCAGTAAGATGAGGTTGGTCAAAGGGGTAGCTCTGCACGTACAGACAGGGAAGGAACTCCAAAACATGCCCAGAAAGGCAGCATGAGAACAGGAAAATGAATCCCTAAAGGGCAGCCCAGGAAGGAGTGGTCTGCTAGTGGACCCCCCAAACACCTCTGGACACACATCCAGGCCCAGCATGGGCAAAATAGTGCACACCCGAAAAGCAGGCTTTCTACTTGAATCCTTTTTGTCTTTTTTACCATAATCACTGCTCTGAAGAATCCACCCTTGGTAGGTTGCTTCCGAAGTTCCCATTACTGTGAGCACATTCAGACTGTGCAGTTCTGGATATTACGTTCACAGGAATCTGCTACATAAATGGATACTGAGAGCAGGGGGTTGGTAGCCCTGGGGATGGTGACCCTGTCTGAGGGCAGGTTCAGTTCTACATTAAGTGTCTTCTTGGTATCTGAGGTAGTTCAGTAGTCTCTTGTGACAAGGTCCTTTTTCGCTCTATCTGGGGGTCACTTCCCAACTAGAATGGCTCAATGTGGCTGCTCTTCTGAGAGGCCAATTTCTTAGATTTTGGTGAAAAGTCCTCTACTCTAGTCTGTGCTAATAGTTGCTGTTAACCATGTGCAGCTGCTGGGGACTTGAAACGTGGGGCTGGAGAGACTGAGAAATTGAATTTTTAATTTTATTGAATTTAACTTCCATTTAAAGACAGAACATTCCCTTCACTACAAAGTTTTTTTGGACAGTGCTCTCAGACTGTTTTCAGTAGTTAAATTGTTTTAATGGGAAAGAAAAAAAACACTCCTAGGTTGACTTTAATATGGTCTTCTTTTTATTGACTTTTTGTAGCAAAGTAGCAACACATTGTTTCCAGCCTGTGTAATTACTTACCTTATAGTAAAACCAGTTCCTTAAAAAAAGTTACAAAGTAAAAGCAGTTTCAGTGGCCTGCAAATAAAGGGAGGACAGGAAATGGTCTTCTCCAGGGAAGGCAGCCAGCGAAGGCCGGGAATCCTAGTAAGGCCTGGCCAGGGTCTGCCTGGCAGCCCAGCCCGTTCCAGAAAGAAGGGTAGAGGAGGATTAAGAGGGCAGACCACGCACTGCCCCCAGGCCCCCGAAGACCGGAAGGGGAAATGCTTAATTTTGGCCCCAACCTTCACAAAAAACAAGCTCTGAATCCAGTGGGGTCTCTGGATGTCTGGATGCAAAGTCTGGGTGGGTTGACACTCCCCACCTCACATGGAGCCCAGGAGGGGAGAGTTATCTCTCTTTCGCAGAGGACTCCTGCCTCTCACCCAACCCCTCCCTCCTGCCCTGGCTGGAGGGATGCCCAGCCCCCGCCCCATCAGCAGAGCCCTCAAACAGAGTCGCAGGACTGCTCCCCTGAGGTTTAGCATCAGTCTTTAATGCTGTCACGCTGCACATTGACAAGTCACACGCTTTGGTCTCGTGTTGGCAGTGGCAACTTACAATGAGTCTAAAGGTCTGAGCACCAGACTGGCCTACAGGGAACCCTCATTCCAACCCCCCCATCCCTTCTGAATTCCATCATGGGCCTATACAGAGAGCAGCAGCTGCCATGGACTGGTTTGAGTGTACACTAACTTTACATGGAATTATAAAAACATATTTACAGATGTTCCACCGTGCTCCTGTAATCAGGAGCAAAGACCCTTTTATCAAAAGGGATTATATCTAGGGCTGTGCAAAATTCAAAAGGATCAGATCCTTTTGAAAGAGTCCAGAGTCCATTAAGCAAAAAAATGACCTGGGCCATTGGGAAGCCCAGGTGTGCCAAAGATTGCCTTACAGGAAAGGACCCTTAAGTGAGCACACTTGGCCTCGGAGCCAGAGGTTGAAAGGGCTCCTCTCGAGCGAGAGGTGGCTGTGGAAGTCACTCACTACTCACTGAGGCTGGCTCCCTTGGTCCTGCTGGAATGAGAGGTATTGCTTGTGCAGGACAGGCAGTTCTGCAAAAATAGTCTAGGTTCTCAATTTGAGATGGCAAAAGATGGGATTCTTCAGAGGAAGAGCAAGATATGGGAGACAAATACAAAATAAAACAAATACAAACTGGTCACACCGTGGAAAGTGTAGAGCATACAGGGAAGGTGTGGTAACCAGGACAGCAGGTTGACATCACCTAATGGTCACAAGCAGAGGGATGACAGAGGGCTCAAGTCCAACTGCAGGGCTGCCTCTTGGCCTTGGGCAGGGCCTGGAAGAGGATGGGTGGGCCCATCCCAGGAGGGCTACAGGACCCGGTGGGGCAAACTGGAATGCCTTCTTCTGCTGTCACCACTACCTGCCGCCCTATCGCTCGAAAAACCACTGAAGTCTAGTGCACGACTTTGAAAGATTGTAATATATTCTCTGGAAAACATTCAGCAGTACGAAAGCCCTCCCTGGGCCCTCCCGCCCTCTCACGGGTCCACAACTGGTGGAACGGTCCAGAAATCCTTGAGCTCTGGAAAGGTCCCTGGTCAGTCCTTGGGGAACACAGGTGGCTATTTTGGAAGAACCTGCTCAAGTACGGTTCTTGATGTCTGGGGAATCCTTTCAGGGAAGATTACTTCAAACTCAATAATGAGGTCCCCACGTTTCTCGGGTGTTTTGGGGAGAGGAAGGCCTTCTCCAGGAACTTTTCGCCGCATGCCAGGCCTGATGACATCTTTGAACACGATGGGTATGGTCCTGCCGTCCAGAGTGGGGACATTCACAGTACAGCCACAGAGAGCCTTGGAAAAGCAAAGTGACAGCATTAGATGAAGGGTATACCTCAGGAAGTTTCACTCCTGCCCAGAGGCTGTTTGGGGTAGGGTTAAGAGTCATCAGGCCTCTGCAGCTAAGACTCTGACCCAGGTCTACCCAGGGCATCAGCACAGAAGCTCCAGAAAAATGGATTCCTGATAAGCCTTGTACCTGCTGCATCCCCCAAGTCTAGCAGGCACCAAGTACTCAGAAATATCTGTCAAACAAACATCAAACTGCTTTGAAAAGCAGCCGTCTCTCCACAGACAACACTCTGTCTACTGCCTTACCTCCCGAAGGGTGATCCTGGCTGGGTAAATGACATCAGAGCCATCTCTCTTAAAGATATTGTGTGGCTTGTCCTTTAAAACAAAGACGATGTCAGCTGGAATGTTGTTAGAGGTCTGGTCTCCCTCCTTGGGGAAGGTGATTTTGGTCCCTTCTTTCCACCCCCGTTTCACTTCAATGGTCAAGATCTTGTCTTCGTTGCGAATGCTCTTCCCATCGGGGTTCAGTCGTTTATGGGAGATCTTCATCTTCTTGGTACAACCGCTGTAGATCTCTTCAAGGGAAACTCTAAGGTCATGGGTGACAGGGGGGTCTTGCTTCTTTCGGGTGGGCTCTTGGGCAGGGCGGGAACGGACAAAGTTCATGTTGGTGAAGCCACCCATGCCCATGGGGAAGCTGGAGAATGGGTCATCAACGTCCATGCCTTCTTCCCCGTTCCGCTGTCCAAAAAAGGTGTCAAAGGGATTTCGGCCACCGAAGAACTCAGCAAACATGGCATGAGGGTCTCCATGGAATGTGTAGCTAAAGGAGGTACCATTAGCACCACCGCTGCTCCCACCACTGGGGCCACCGCCCTTTAGGCCTGAAAGGAAGAATTGAAAGAAGTCAGATGGCTGGCCAGGGGCTTTCAAGGGGAAAAAAGTTGGGAGCCACCAGGAGAGGAATTTTATTTAGCCTGTCAGAGAAGAACAAGGAAGAACCTGAGTTTTTGTTTTGTTTTATTAATCCTCACCCGAGAATATTTTTCCTCTTTTTTTTTTTTTAGAGAGAGTGGGAGGGGAGAGAGCAAGAGAAAGAGAAAGACCGCCGTGAGAGAGACACATCAGTTGGCTGCCTCCCTCACCTGCCCCAACGATGGAATCTGCAACCCAGGTACATACATGCCCTTGACTGGGAATCAAACCCTCAACCCTTTGGTGCCCAGGCTGACACTCTAACCACTGAGCCACACTGGCCAGAGCAAGAAGCTGAGTTTTTACCTCCCACTGTAGTAGCAGAGACAGACTCCCCATCAAGGTACTTCAGTGTGGCATGACAGGGGCAAGGGGGCTCAAGCTCTGAAATGGTCCTCTCTAGGGGCCACCCAGTTCCTGTCACTTCTTCACTGACCCACTCTTCCTGCAATGATACAAGGACTTAAAAGAATTCACTAAGATCAGATGAAAAAACCTGACCCAGGGTCAGCTTTCAGGAAATGTTTACTCTTAAGTACTTTAGGGCTGGGGACGTGTGTGGGGAGAATAAAAAAATGTTAGTAAAACAATACACGGAGATTTTCAAATTCTCACACCCTGGCACTAACTGCCACCATGCTTAACTGCCACCATCCTTATATAAGAAGCCACTTAATTTCTTAATACCAAGTCCAGAAACCAGTCTGAGTCATCCATGAGTAACTGGACAAACAAGAAAGCTGCTTTCTCCTTCCCTGAGGAGGGCTACCCAAGGAGGCTGGGCAGAGGCGGGTCTCTCCGCTCTCCGCACCTCGACGGCTGCGGTGGGTGCAGGCTGCCATCTATATGCCTGGCTCAGGGCTGGGTAAGCACTTTACTGGGATTAGCTCACTCCACCCTCCCTGGGGCCCGGGAAGCAGGGGGTGAGAACTGGTGCTCCCTCTGCAGGCTCACTGTACTCAGGTGGTGCCCCGCACTCAGTCGGAGGCCCTGACCAGCGCCCTTGGACCACACGGCCTCCAACCAGTCCCAGGTCAGCCGGGGCCTGTGGGCCCGCGGCGTCACCTGCCGAAGGAACTTCCGTCCCCTTCTCCGTCTGCACCCGCACCCGGGGCCCGAGGCGGAGGCGCCCAGGGAGGGGCAGCCTCAGACGTGTTGGAAGCTTCGGGGCGAGCAGCGCGGCCAGGGTTCCTCCTCCCATCAGGCGGCCGCCAATCCGAGGGCGCAGGCCCGCGTGGCCAAAGGGCGGGGGCTGCTGGCAGGACCCCGCCGCCGTCGCCGTCCCCACCCCCACCCCCGGGATGCCGCAGCCCAGCTGCTGTGCCTTGGTTTCCCAGCCTGTCAAACGGCGGGGGCGCGCCCCCAGCCGCGCGCGCGCACGCACCTTCCTCTCCGTAGCGGTCGAAGATCTCGCGCTTGCGCGGGTCGCTGAGCACGTCGTAGGCCTCGGCGATCTCCTTGAACTTCTCCTCGGCGCCGGGCTCCTTGTTCTTGTCCGGGTGGTAGCGCAGCGCCTGGCGGCGGTAGGCCCGTTTGATCTCCTCGTCCGACGCTCCGCGGGCTAGGCCCAGCGTCTGGTAATAGTCTTTTCCCATGGCCCCCGCCTGCGGCCTGCCGCCCAGCTGTCGGAGTCCCCCCCACTCTGCCTCCCCGTCCCGGACTCTATATACCCGTCCGGCGGAAGCTTCCAGATCCCGCCAGCCCCCTCCAGAACCTTCCGTCCCGCCCCTCGCTCCGCGACGACCAATCCCCGCCGCCCAGCCTGGGACGCGCGATATCCGGGGCGGGGCCGCGACGCCAACGGCCGCGAGCACGTGGCCACACCTCTTCCCTCTCCGCCTTCCGCAACGCCTCCCCCGGGCGCGCGCAGCTTGCAGGGGCGGCCTCGCCCATCCTCCACGGGAGTCTGTGGCGACTTTGTTTCACTTCCCCGGATGACCCGGCCAGCCGCGCGTCCCGCGCCCAGCCTGGGTAATAGTTTACGACGAGCTGCTGCGGAAGGGGCGGGGTTGGGGAAGGCTCCGCTCCCCCGCAGAAGGTAAACCTGCCCGTCCCCAACTTCCTGGGTCGGGTCCTGACTGGGTGCCCTGGGCAAATTGCTTAACCTCTTCCAGCCCCAGATTCCCCTTTCTGGGAATAAAAATACTCATCATTCTCTTCTCCTGGCAGTGAGGAGAGCGCACTTGGGAGCCCCAGGATGTCCCTGTCCTCCCCTATAAAGAGAGGTGAGGACCTGAGACCAAAGCTCACCTCCGGGAGAGGTCTTCCCAGTCCCGCTGCTCCTTAGGCAGGCCTTTCACTTTACCGTTTTCTCAAGAACACATGCCACTGAAATCTGAAATCTTGTACCTTGGTGTTCATAATAAATATCATTTGTGTCTCAGCCTGTGATCCCCACCAGGGCAGGGGCTGGGTCCGGTCAGTGTTGGGTCTTCAGTACCTTGAATAGTGTTTGGCACTCAGTTGCAATGGATGCTTCATAAGTATTTCTGGCTTTTTTGAATGCGCCTCCTTTTTCTCTCTCCACTACTTTTATGATTTGGGGGAACGTGGGTGTGTCCTATACCTCTCATGGCCTCTATTTCCTCTTTTGTGGGCAACATGATCCCTTTTGGCTCTGGGAATCTGGACTGCCTGTGGTCAGACAGGGCTGATGGGAAAAGGGGGTTCAGAAAGGGGTATAGCCTGGGAAGGGTATAAGGAAGAGGGGGTGCCAGTGGTGGCCCCTGAGGGGACCGATTCCTGGAAGTACTGCTTGGGAGGTCAGGGAGGTGTGACATTGGCTCTGGATTCAGACAGCTGCGTTTCATTTCCAGTTCTAGCACTTCCTGGCTGCATGTCCTTGGACTGGTTACTGAGCTTTTCTGGGCCTCAGCTTCCTAATCTGTACAATGGGGGTAATGGTTATACCAGCCTCGTAGAGTTCTGAAGTTGACATGAGTCAACAATTGTAAAGTGCTTGGGATAGGCCTGGCACAGAGAAAGTGCTCTCAGAGGGGTGACAAACCCTCTTTTTTGAGTGAGGGGCTGCTGAACCACCAGCTTCCTGGCAGTACCACAACAAAAAGTTCAATGACTGCCACCCTTACGCAGCCTGGGACTCCTGAGAAAGATGACTCTGGCCTTCCCTGTGGTCCAATAGGGGGATTCTGGCCCTCAGTGGCCACTCACTGACCCCAGGGACTAGGATACACACTGGCCAGCCTGGGAAGATGGGTATGGGCTGGGAGTCCAACGGCACAGCATACAGGGGTCATCAACCAGTTATAGAAGAAAAAGAGTTTGATTTTTAAAAAGTTACATAAACAAGCAGAAGAGTATTCACCATGGTGAAAAACCCAGAGTTTATGGACTCCCTCAACTTATAATCTAGTATTTATTTTATAGGATAAATTTAATTTAGAGTTACAAATGTGACAGGCTCCAAAGGTCTTCACGTCGCTCTGGGTGTTTTCTTGTTTGGGGGCAACTTTTGGGCCTCCCTTTTCCTGAATAAGCGTGGCTCATATTCAGGAAGTTTTCATTGTTTAACACCTCCCCCCAAAAAAACAAACACACAACACCTCTCTTTAGGATTCTTTAACCTGGACACTCACTGGGAACTTCAGAATGTTACTGAAAAAGTGGCCTCTGCTTCTAGAAACCTCAGCAGATTTTCAGCTCTCAACCCAGAGAAGATGTGATGGTTAGTTTTATGCATTAGTGTGGCTGGGCTATCGTACCCAGTCATTCAATCAAAGTGTTGCTGTGAAGGTATTTTGTAGATTCAGTTACCATTTCCAGTTAGTTGACTTTAAGTACAGGGGATGACTCTGGATAATGTGGGTGGGCCTCATCCAGTCAGTTGCAAGGCTTTAAAAGCAAACACTGAAAGGCCTTAAAAACAAATACTTATGCATCCCTATGTCCACTGCAGCATTATTTACAATAGCCAAGCTATGGAAGCAACTCAAGTGCTCATGAATAAAAAAGTAGATAAAAAGCTGTGCTACATATATACAATGGAATATTACCCAGCCATAAAAAAGAATGAAATCTTACCATTTGTGACAGCATGGATGGACCTAAAGGGTATTGTGCTAAGTGAAATAAGTCAGAGAAAGACAAATACCATATGATTTCACTTATATGTGGAATCTAAAGAACAATATAAACAAAACAGAAACTGACTCATAGATACAGAGAACAGACTGATGGTTTCCAGAGGGGAGGAGGGTTGGGAGGCTGGGTGAAAATGTGGAGGGATTGAGAAGTACAGATTGGTAGTTACAGAATAGTCATGAGGGTGTAAAGTACAACATAGGAAATAAGTATGTATGGTGCCAGTTGGGTACTAGAAATATCAGGGGGAACACTTTGTAAAGTATATGAAGGTCAGGGAGGTGTGACATTGGCTCTGGAGCCAGACAGCTGTGTTTCATTTCCAGTTCTAGCACTTCCTGGCTGCATGTCCTTGGACTGGTTACTGATCTTTTCTGGGCCTCAGCTTCCTAACCTGTACAATGGGGGTGATGGTTATACCAGCCTCATAGAGTTCTGAAGTTGACATGAGTCAACAATTGTAAAGTGCTTGGGATAGGCCTGCTATGCTGTATACCTCAAACTAATGCAAAAATAATATTAAATGTAAATCGTAATTGAAAAGAAAATTAAAAAAAAAAGTTACCTATAAAACAACAACTGAGGTTCCCCTGAGGAAGAAGTTTCAGCTCCTGGTCAAGAGTTTCCAGCCTGCTGGTCTGCCCTACAGATTTCAGAGTTGCCTTGCCAGTCCCCACAATTGTGTAAGCCAATGCCTTGAAATAAATCTCTTAATACACACACACACACACACACACACACACAGCCTACTGGTTCTGTTTCTTTGATAGAAACCTGACTGATATAGGAACTAAGCAGGCAAATCTGAAGTTAGCCTCAGTGGAAGTCTGGGACCCACTATTTACTTATTTACTGCCTGTGCAATATTACACAGCTTGCTTGATCTCTGTTAGGTGTGTCCTCCATAAAATGAGGATAAGAGTAGCTCTTACCACGTAGAGTTGCTATAAGGAGGAAATTAAGAGGGGACAGGAAATGAACATTATAGTAACAACATGTGTCAAGCCATTTTCAAGTGCTCAGTGTGTATTAACTCATTTAATTCTCACAATAATAAGAGGCCTAGTGTTACCTTTATTTTATGGGTGGGGAAACTGAGGCTCTGAGAGGTCTTGTGACTTGCCTGAGGTCACCCAGGGAGTAAGATGTTGAAATGTAGAGTGTTTAGCACACTGAGTTCTTCTGGTAAGCACTCAGCTTGTGTAAGATATGATTCAGATCATGATAAAGTCTTAATTAAGAAAAAAAGTGAATCACCACTCTTTTCAATTTTCTTCATCAAAAAGGACTTCAAAAGCACAACTGTCGTATGAGCCAGCAGTCCCAACCCCTGGTAGAATACCCATGTGAAATAAAAACCCATGTTCACAAAAACCCATGAACCAATGATTATCAAGGTTTTATTCATAATTAATGACAGCCATTAAAACCTAAATGTCCTTCAGTGGGTGAATGCATAAACAAACTGATCCGGCAAAGTGATGGAATATTATTCAGCCATAAAAAAGGAACAAACTACTGTTAAAGGAAATAATGCAGACGCACCTCAAATACATTGTTAGTGAAAGAAGGCAGACTCAAAAGGCTATTTACTGTGTAATGCATTTTATAGGACCTTCTGGAAAAGGCAAAAGTATTGGGGAGAAAGTGGTTGCTGGCAACTGGGATCTGCTACAGAGGGGTACAGGAGAGATTTCTGGGATGATGAAAATGTTCTATATTTTTATTGTGGTGGTGGTTATACCACTGTCTGCATTCAGAACTATATACTGAAAAAGGTGAATTTTACTGTATGTATATTATACTTCAATAAAAAAACAAAAAATAATCATCCCATGGGCTTAACAATTAAAAAAAAGCAAAACAGGGCAGGGCTTGGGAAACCTCTCTCTGGGGCTCCTGACACAGCGGAAAGTTGCTAACCAGCCCTGGCTTGTCTGCTCTCTGCTTCACCTTCCCTCACATTCTGAACAAGCTCTATCACATACCCCCAAACCAGCCAAGTCAGGTTCTGGAAAATCAAGATCCTACCTAACTCATGTGTGGGATACAAAAAGCTGGATACAGCTGAACACACTGGATCTTCAAATGACTGTGGGTTCCCCCAAATCCAAGACCCCAGGAGGCCTCACTTTCAGCACTGCCAAATGCAAGATCTTTCTGGAATTTCCCCTTTGGAAACTGTTTTCAGGAGCTTGTTACAATCAGCACAGCAAACACCAAATGTGTCTACTTGTCACTGTTATGAATTAGCCACTGTGCTGGGGATGCTGAAGACATAAGCATGATTTAGTTGTCCCTGATAACAGGCACAGCCAGAGCCACAGTACAGTGTCATGAATGGCTGTACAAAGTGGCCAGTTTTCATTCCAAGGGTGGATTTGATTTTTGCTGACAGCCTGGTCACTGGAAGCCAGATGAAGCCAACAAGGGGTCCTCACTCCTGCAATATTTGTCAAAAATAAAGAGGAATTCTCCTTTGGAGGCTTGCTCCTGCTTTTCTATGAGCTTCTTATAGGTGAGCAGGGTGGAAATTATTTGTATGCCCCATATGGCACACAGCATAGTAGCTTTACAAAATGATTTTGTTCCTGTTGAGTGAGTGAGAGGCTCAGGAAAGCAGTCTTGAAAGGGGAACTCCAGAATGTTCCAAGTCCCTAGGAATGTGTGCAGAATCTCTCCAACAATGTCATCTATTTGGGCACGACACCGCAATGTCATCTATTTGGGCACGACACCGCAAGCCTGACCTAGCTGGAACCCAGTGATACTGAAGAGGCGCCTACTCAGACCATATTGGAGAAGCTGGAAATCACCAGAATTGGCGAAATAGCAAAATGTGGCTAGATTTTAGGGGTTCAACCCTGCCCCCTTAGCACTTCACAATCAGACATCTCAAGTAATTCAACTTGGTAGGATTTTAGCTTGTGGCCTCAGGGTGAGTATTCCCCTTGTCCCCCTCAATGAGGGCAGCAAGTGAGGCCTATTGGGACACAAAGGGTTTCAAGATACTGTGAGACCTACAACTACCAACAGAAAAAGATGGATGCTTTTGCTGTCAATGAGGAAAAGAGGGGACATCTGTAATACTTTCAATAATAAAGATAAATAAATAAAAAAAAGATTGATGCCTGGCTAGGTGTGGCTCCGTGGTTGAGCATCAACCTAGGATCCAAGAGATCGCGGTTCGATTCTCTGTCAGGGCACATGCTGGGGTTTTGGGCTCGATCCCCAGTCGGGGGCATGCAGGAGGCAGCCGATCCATGGTGACTTTCTCATCATTGATGTTTCTATCTCTCTCTCTTCCTCCTCCTTCCCTCTCTTTGGAATCGATAAAGATATATTAAAAAAAAGAAAAAAAAAGATCGATGCTTTTGAAAGTGCAGTTATAAAACACCTCTGTGTTTTCATCTGTTTTGTCCAGATAGGCCCACTGAAAAAGACAGTGAGTTTCTGAAGACTACAACCTTTGCTGTTACCTGGAAGTCCCCAAAAGCTGTAGCTTCAGTGTCTAGAATCAAACCTGGATGATTAAGGGCTCAGCAATGACTCACTCATGCCCCACCCTACTTCCCTATGACTCAATTTACCTTTGAGGACTTCTCAGATGTCTCTGATATCAGGTCTCTGGGTCTCCCATGATGCAACAGTTGATTATGGCTCAGGGGCAGGCCTGGAACCAGGAGAAAGAAGAGGTGAGGGAGTGTGCCAGGTGCTACTCTTAGCTTGTCCTGAAATCTTGAGTGTGTGCATGAGTCTGTGTGTGTGCATGTGTGTTAGCATCTAACCTCCCCAGTCCATTCATGACAGAAGATGGCCCGACCCCAGACCAGAACTGTTCGGTAGAGCTAGTGTGAGAGGCACAACTGCCGGCCATAAATGCCAGCTGTGTTTGTGATTTTCAGTGTTCCAACAGACACTAAGAAAGTGAAAAGAGCCTGCCCAGCCGGTGTGGCTGAGCAGTTGAGCATCGACCTATGATCCAGGAGATTGCGGTTCCAGGTCTGGGCACAAGCTCGGTTGCAGGCTTGATGCCCAGCAGGGGGCGTGCAGGGGGCGAGCAGGAGGCAGCAGGTCAATGACTGTTATCATTGATGTTTCTCTCTCTCTCTCCCCCTCTCCCTCCTCTCTGAAATCAATAAAGACATAAAAAAAGTGAAAAGAAACATGGGAATTTAATCTTAGTAATATATATTAATCCAATATATCCAAAATATTATTTCAAGGTGTAATCAACATAAAAGGTTATGAGATTAAAAAACACACACACTCCTTTTCAATACTGTCACTGAAATTGGTGTATTTTACATTTATACAGCACATCTCAAATTGTCCCCCTCAATGAGGGCAGCGAGTGAAGCCTGTTGGGACACAAAGGGTTTCAAGATACTGTGAGCCCCCCAACTACCAACAGAAAAAGATCGATGCTTTTGAAAGTGCGGTTATAAAACACCTTTGTGTTTTCATCTGTTTTGTCCAGAAAGGCCCAGGGCTCACTAGCTTCATGTAGTGACCATGCTGGACAGCGCAGGTGGAGACAAATGTGGGCCCCCTGACCATAGCTGGACGGGGGCTTGCGTTGAAAAGAGCGGTTAAGACAACCCCTGGTTGCAGGTTGGGAGGGTTTCAGGGTGCTTTTCGCCACCCATTTCCCCTTTCCTTCTCTTCCATTTATCAGTGGCCTCTCCTGAGAGGCCACTACATCCAGGCGCCTCAGCCCACGCCCCCAGCCCCTCGCCTTCTCCCGTTGCTCCCCAGTACCCCAGGGGCCGCCCACCTGGGAATTCACCCCGCCGCGCCGCCCGCCTGGTGGATGCTGCTCTCCCTGTCACTCAACTTCTTGCTCCCTCCCCCAGTCTTTTAGTAACCGTCGCTTCCCTAGGTTTCCACAGCGACTCCATCAAGGGGCGGGGAAAGGGGCGGGGAAAGGGGCGCGTGGCCTCGAGGCCCATTTTGATTGGTGGGGGCCACGCCCCTTTCCCCCCCGCTCAGGTCTTGCCCGCGCTCCGCCCCCTAGATGAGTCCCACAAGCTGATTGGTCAACCTTATGGAGCGAGCGTCTAGTCTTCGCTCAGACCGGCCCCGAGGGGCGGAGACGAAGATGGGCTTCCTGCACGCTGATTGGCTGGAGGGGCACGCGCGGTGGGGAGGGGCGGGGCGAACGCGGAGCCGCGGTTAGTCTGGCGCAGCGGTCCGGAAAGCGTGAGGAACCTGTGCTGCGTCGCGCGCTGGGAAGCAGCAGCCCAGCAGCAGTAGCAGCGGGAGCAGTATCCGCCGTGTGAGGAAGTCATGAAGCACTACGAGGTAAGAAATGAGGAAACTGGGACCGAGGGGCCACCGCGTACCCATTCTTTTTTTCGTGGGTCCGTGGGATCCCCTTTTCCTATCCTGTGCGCCAAGGAGAGCCGGAGGGCGCAGGCGCAGTGGGCGCGGTTGTACCCTGGGGACGCTCATAAATTTCAGTGCGCATGTGCAGAGGAGGTATTTATAATTCTGCAATCCAGGCTGTTTTGGGGCTGCCTTTTCTTGGGGGGTCTCTGCTGTACCTGGGGAGCTTGCGGTTCCCTTCAGATCCCTCAACAGGCAGTCTGCACAGTTGCAGACTTTGGCAGGGGAGGAACGAGGGTGCGGGACCTTTGCTCCCAAAGCGTATGTGTCTTGCACAAACCTTGCACCATGCCGCTGCCTCGGGCTTAGGAAGGGGCTTTGCTATCAGCCCTCTCTGGCACGACCTTTGGGCCCCTTCCTTCGCCCGGGACGTCCCCGAAAAGCTTAGGAGGTGAAGGAGGGCCTGCCAGGGCTGGCTCCCGCCAAGCAGCAAAGCTGATCTGGCTTCCTGGTAATCTTAGAGATCATCTTTGTCACCGCTTGTGTTTCACAGAGGAGAAATCTCACGCCCACAGCCACAATTGAAGCCCGTCTTCTGACTCCTCACCTGGGCTTCTTTTTCCCGTAAGACAAAGTCTTTTCATGCACTTGTAGATCTCTCCGATAACATTAATAATTTTGTTATCATTTAGTTATTGCTGACTTTTTAGTAACATCATTGAATACTAAACTCATTTATTATTAAAAATGTTAAGAATCATTTTAGCAAGTGCCCACTCTTGTGCTAATGAGATTCAGTTACCTTGTTCTCGTTTTCTCATAGCCTATGAAGGAGACTCTTATTGTTAGTATTTACATTTTTTTAGATGAAGAAACAGTCTCAGAGATGTCAAGTGACTTGCCCAAAGGTTCCCAGCTAGTAAATACAGAACACAGAGAAACTCAGAACTCTAGAGTCCTAGTTACTAGCCACTATGCCATGCTGAAATGCCCCAAAGCTTCCCAGCTAGTAAATACAGAACACAGAGAGAAACTCACAACTCCAGAGTCCTAGTTACTAGCCACTATGCCCCAATGAAAATTAGAAGGTCGAGAGATTTCTTAATTTTTACCCCCCCAACTAAAAAATTTGGTAAAATACATATAAAATTTACCATCTTTACATTTTTAAGTGTACAGGTCAGTGGCATTAAGTACATTCATACTGTTGTGCAACCATCACCACCATCCATCTCCAGAACTCTGTTTTCATCTTGCAAAACCAAAATTCTGTACCCATAAAATACTAACTTCCTATTCCCCCCTCTGCCCAGCCCCCAGCAACCGCCATTTTACTTTCTGTCTTTGTGAATTTGACTACAGTTAGGTACCTCATATAAATAGAAGGAAGGATTGTTTTTATTCATAAGTTGAATACTACTACCTCTGTCTGCCCCCTTTATTATTATTATTTTTGGTAAATTCACCTAGAATCTTTTAAAACTTTTAACCCATAAGTCCTCAGTCATTTATATATATATATATGTCTATTTTTTAAATTTTTTTTAAAAAAATTTTATTTTTGTTTAAAATATTACAGATGTCCCTTTTTCTGCCCAATGACCCATTCCACCCTGTCCCCTCCCCCTTCCCAGTCCCTCTCCCCATCATTGTCTGTGTCCTTGGGTTGTGCATATATGTGTCTTTATTGATTTCAGAGAGAGGAAGGGAGAGGGAGAGAGAGAGGTAGAAACATCAATGATGAGAGAGTCACTGATCGGCTGCCTCCTACATGCCCCCGACTGGGGATGGAGCCTGCAACCTGGGCATGTGCCCTGACCTGGAATCCAGCCGAGATCTCTTGGATCATAGGTCGATGCTCAACTGCTGAGCCACGCCGGCTGGGCTCAGTCATTTTTGACATGGTACTAAGAATAAGGAGGTAGGGATTCAGTAATCTCTCCTTCCCGACTTAACTTTATAAAGTTCTTCTATAGTTTTTTCTTTCAAACCTTCTGTGTAACCCTGGAGAAAAAGCCACATTCAGTTTGAAAGATGCAGGTTGGAAGGCCTGTGTGGCATTTTGAAAGTGGAGTTTTAATTTTTTCCCCTATTAAATTTATTGGTTAATAAAGTTATATATGTTTCAAGTGTACAATGTATATAATACATCATCTGTATATTGCATTGTGTGTTTACCACTCAAAGTAAAATCTCTTAATTTTACTAGTTAGTAGTCAGGTAATGTAGGCCTCTGAGAACCCTTGGCTTGGGCACTTTTGTTCGGGGAAGCTGGGCACAGCCTGAGACCCATGGTTGGACTGGAGAACATGCTTTACCTTTCTCAAACCTTTTCCCTCCCAGAATGAAGGAGGAACTTCAAACCCACTATTCAGTGACCTTGGAGGAAAAATAGTTATTTTGCTGTGTTCTCTGTTATCATTCTCTGCTAACCTTTGCCAAATATCCACTGAGGTGATAGCTACAGAGTTTCTGTATGGAGGAGCAGTTGTCTCCCTGCCCAGTTTGCACAGCAAACTGGTTAATTTTACTCCAGGTGTTTTTTTTTGCAGATTAATAAAAATAGCAAGGACGCTTTCACTCACAGCAAAGATTGAGAAAAGGTTCCAGTTACTGTCCACATCAAAGAATGCATTTGTTTGGGACTAAGTCTACCCCAAGTGACCCCTGTCCATTGAGAGATTAGCCTCCCTTAAAAGGCCTTTGTGGCCCCCAGAGGTTTCTCCTAGATGATAAAGTGCAATTTACAAGTGATTGAAGTGCAGTTTATGAGTGATAGAAGTATTACACAGACAGGTGCAGGACTCACGCCGTGTCACCCAGCAAGCCAACCAGGACTGATATCTGATGTTAATGGCAGTTAGAATTTCAGCTGTAGGGAGGGTTTGTTGCAGTTTGCTGTTACTGCCTATTTCCCCTCTGTGATCTGAGATGAAGAAAAGTATCCCTTCAGTGGCCTGAGACAGGCTGTAGAGCAGGCCACCCTCTGGCCTTGGCTGAAGCTGACTCTTGGAATTCACAGCAGGCCTTGGGATTGTCTTGGGGTCAGAGCAAGGTAAAATAAGAGAACTGCTTATCTCAGGCTATAGGATTTTTTCTAAAATTGTAGTTTTTGCATTGCAGGTAAGAGGTCAAAACAATGATCCCAGTAGCAACTGGAAAAACAGCTATTGCATCTTGTAAATGAGGAGAATCTACCTTTCAGCCTCCCTGAGCCCAAGTTCCTGCTCATTTCCTGCAGCTGGGTACCCCAAGGTGAGGAAGCCTCATCCTCTTGGGGGTCCCCACTGCTCTCATTTAGGATCTCCCACCACCTCATCCCCCAAAGGATAGCTCTATTGATGTCCAGTTTGCAGATAATTCTAGGCCAATATAGTACCTTGCCTCAGGCAGATTCTTGCTTCAGCTACCTCCACAAGTATAAATAAGTATGTGAAAGTTCTGGAACTAAAGTTCTGATCATGGGCCAGTTGTTTAGAGCCAGAGAACTGAGTAGGAAGGTGAAAATTAAGGAGAAAGTACACTACTGTTTAATGGTGTCATAGGTGTGTGGGCTTTGAATAGGCCTGGGCTGAGCCCTGGCTCTGTCACTAAATAATTGCGGGACCCAGGGCAGCTTAATTTAATCTCTGTGAGCCTGTGTGCTCCTTGGGATGAAACCCATATAATTGTAACAGCAAAGGCCAGTTTTAAAGAACATTATGAAGTTGCTGGAAATACATCATCAAGGGGTATGCATAAAAGGGGAGGTGCTACATGCAGCTCTGGTTCATTCATTTTAAATGTTTCGCACAATTCCATTATATGAAAAAAAAAATCAGTTTGATTTACCTAGCCCTTTAATAAATTTCCAGACATCCTGTTGAGTGGGAAAAAGCAAGTTGCAAAAGGTTCTGTAAATTTAGAAAATTTACCAAATGAGACTTACACATACTGTTTATAGGTATATACCTAATAAAAGGATAAATTGTAATACAAGGTGAGAAATGTGTGGGAATTACACAATAGTTAAAGGAACTTGTTTCAGGAATAAAGATGGGGAAGAAAAGGCATGGGGAGGCTTTAGCTATGTCTGTTTTATTAAAAAAAGAAAAAGGGAATCTGATATAACTAGAGTCAAATGAAAATATCTGTTAAACTTCGGAAGTGGGATTCTGGATGTCTGCTGTTTCCTGTAATTTTTTCTTCTGAATTCTTGTGTCCTTTTAAAATAGAAGGTAAGGAATAAGTAGGAGATTTTGGCCATTGAGCCCTGTTTAAACATGTGGGTCTCTGACCCTTGCAGGTTAAATTTGGTGCCTGTTTGCAGGAAGGTGATATGCTCTGAGATGGGGATTGCTTGATCTCTACTCTCATGCCCTTCTACACTGCATCGAACAGGCCTTCAGAAAATGCTTCTGGGGTTGATTTTACAGTTCACATTTATGGTGTCCTTCCAAAAACCCTGAGAGGTGGGTATTCTTTGTTCCCCATTTTGTAGATTAGGAACTTGCCCACGGTCAGTGACATCATGGTGGAGACAGAATCCAGACCTAGGTCTCTCTGATTCCTCACTGATAGAAGAGCCAGAGCCACAATAGTGTGATGATGGTGCTGCTGATGGCTGCCGGTTGTTATTGAGTCCTGTGAGCACCTGATCAGGTGGGCATGAGTATTCTACTTTATAGATGACGAAACAGGCTCAGAGAAGTAAATTTAAGTTGCTTAAGGTCATAGACCCAGGAAGCAGTTTGCCTTTCTCTAGTTTCTGTCCCTGTTGCAATACTTACCACCACCCTGCTGAGCATAATAGTCCCTAACCTCACAGGTTTATGACTTCAAGGGGTTATTGCTCTGGTGAACATTAGAGCAGATGCATAGAAGGCACTCAGCTCAGGGCCAGGCACAGCACAGCAGCTAAACATTTAGCAAGTTGTGTTGATCTACTTGTCTGCAGATGCCGTGGTGCTGAGTTGGAGGAGGCTGGGTGGGGTGGGGCTGAGGTGAGGAAGGTGGGGTCTAGGTGGAGGAGGCAAGTAGGAGGTGGGTGAGAGTGGGCTTCCAGGTAGAGCCACTGAACCGCACTGGCTGGACTGGGAGTGATCCTGTGCTTCGCTGAGCTCCTTGAATAACTGGTTCCTGAGGAGTGAAGAGTTGGAGGGTTGACAGCCCTGAGTGGGGAATGTAATTGGAAGGGACTTGTACCTCTTGTGACACGACTGTTTGGTTGAGAATCTCTGCACTTTCACTGACAGGCTTGGCAGGGTGAGAAAGGCCAGAGACCTTGGGCTAGTTGGTCCAGTTCAGGCTAGGTTGTAAAACCCTCTTGCTGAGCTTGACAGTGGTAGCTGAGAATGTTTGAATATAGGAAATAGCCAGAGCACTGTAATAATAATAATAATAAAGCTACTGCCAATGTAGTGCTCACTCTAAGTGCTTTTTTTTAGTAACTTATTTAACCCTTACAATAAACCTATAAAGTAGATACTGTTCTTATCCCTGTTTGACAGATGGGGAGACTGAAGCACAGAAAAGCAAAGTGACGTGCCCATGGTTACACAGTGAGTGGCAGGGCCCAATTCTTCCAGAGCCAAAGTGGGCTTTGCTGCGTGTGGGCCAGGTGGTCATGCACTGAGGAAGGGATGAAGGGGGTGGCCCCGGGAGGCTGCTGAGTGTGTCTGCTCTAGGACATTTACCCTGCTCAAGTTTCAGTTTTCTCACCTGTGAAGTCCGGATGAGGACGCCTATCTCCGAGGGCCACTGGGGAGTGTGAAGTGCCGCGTGCACGTCCTGGCCTTCAGTTAGGGTACAAGGCATTAGGCGGAGAAGGCCCAACCCCTGGCAGATAAGGACAGATCTGCATCCGTGTGGCCACCCGAAGTGCTTTCAGCATGTGGTCTCTTGAAGGCCTCAGAACCTCTCAATGAACAAGCTAGTGGGGCTCCTGGAGATGCCTTCGTGCTAATAATATGGCCAGAAGGTGGAAGGAGAAGCCCGGATGCCAGTGATCAGTTTTGATCTACTATCACACACATTGAAGTTACAGATGATCCGCTCTTTCCTGCTCTATGGGAAGACCCTCAGTAAAGTCAGTGCACTCAGAATCCACTTTTTAACTTATTGTGACAAAGAACCATCCCAGGCAGCAGTGCTGTGTCACAGCCTCCTCACTCAGAAGCATGTAAATGCGAGGGTCTTAGCACTCTGGCTCATAACTCTTGAAGCTCCTTATTCATCACTACATGCTTTCTTTTCTTCAAACACCTACAGCCATGTTCCTGCTCTGTGAGCATATGCTGATCCCTCAGCCAGGAATGTGCTTCCCATCTATTCTTCCCATGCCTGTTCCCTTGTTATTGAGAGCTCAGCTTCAGTGTCATGCTGAGAGGCCTTCCTGGACCTTGCTATCTGGACTATAACCTTGACCCCACTCCCCAGTGCCCTGTCATCCCTTTCATTGGCTCTCTCTGGCTATGGTGTTTTCATTTGGTTACTTGATGGTCTTTCTACCCCAGTCAGGCTGTGAGCTCCATGAGGGCAGGGACTCTGTGTTTTGTTCCTGCAGCCTCCCCAGCATCTGACCAGTGCCTCTTTGTTGAATGAATGATTGGATGAGTAAATGCATCTTCTTACAGTCAGGCTTATGGGGATCAGAAGGGTGGGAGTGGGGCCTATTGCAGGGACCTGGATGAGTCTGGTGTCTCACATGGTGGGCTGAGGGGCCTTGTTTGGCCACTCCTTAGGTGTCCTGACCTAGGGAAGGCAGCTTCTTATGGCTCCTGACCACATGCTCTGGGTCTACCCAACCTCAGCAGGACTGTTCCCCATCATCCCACCCCTTCAATGAGAGCTGCCAAGACTGCACCTGGGTCCACCCCTCCCCACACAGGTGGCTGGCAGGATCTGCTTGTCTAGGTGTTCTCTGGGGCTTCAGCTTCCCGTTTCCAATCTATCACTTCTTTATTAGTTCGCTTGTGTGAACGTATTTTTTTTATCTTTACCCCTCACTTGCCAGGAATAATGGGATGAATGCATCATAGCCTCTGGCCTCAAGGTCTTCCACCTAAGTGAGGCCCGAAGGGAGGGGGAGGGGAACAGCATGTGCAGAGGCTTGGAGGCCAGACTTTCTTGGGTGACCCACATCAAGAGATGAACCTGGCCAGGCAGGGCTTTGTAGCCACTCAGATGCCTGTGGACTTTATCCGGAGGGTGATGGAAGCTGCTTTTTCCTGTTGATTTTACCTAAAAGGTTAACTTCCAGAGGGTGGTTTATTTTTATAAAGTCCTTGGGGGCCCTCTTGTTGTGGTGTTTGTTACATAAATGCTCAGGGTAGTTCCTTATTGACAAGTGGTTAGTTAGAGATGGGCCACGAGCCTTTCCCAGCCCTTGGAGGGATAAAGAGCCTCTCAGTAGCTTGCAGTGACTGGCAGGCTGGCACAGCCCTGTCCCTGTCCCTGCTTGAACCAGGCTCTTATATAAGCAGAGTCCCCAGGCCATTCAGTCAGCCCAGGAGACTGCAGGGTTTGTGTTGTACCCTGGCCCTTCTGAATTCTTTTTTTTTTCCTGTTTAAAGGGACCAGGGAGCATTGGCCACGGCCATGCCAGTTGTTTGGTGAGGCCCATGGGAACAGTGCCTGTCCTCAGGGTGGGTGTGGGTTGGCCAAGTTTGGGGGAGGGTGGTTTAATATTGGCACTGGGGCTTCATGGAGCATCAGTAATCAGTTTGAAACTTGAGGGGGTCACAGATAGAGCCTCAAGTCGTATGGGGAGAAGCTCTCAGGACTCTAGCTCAGCAGGAGAAGGGGGTGGGGGGCTGCTGTATCAAGGCTTCTCAAGAGGTGGGGTTGGGGAAGCATATCTCTTGAGGGGGTGGTGAGGGTAATATCAAAATTCTTGGGGAGATCTATAGTATAAAATATATTGTTGAATACTATTTGCTCCAGAGAATCAAGTGGAACAAAATCTCCAGGCTGGGAGTGGGGATCCACGGGTTGGAGTTCAGATGGGTAACTCCAGTGCTGGACGTTTTGGGGAGATACTGCTCTACTCATCCTGCCTGGGAATCCTGTCATTCAGGATTGTCACCCCTTTGAGAGGCTCCCCCTGACCCAGCCAGACCACTTGTCACCTTATCACCTGTCCTGTTTTAGTTCTCCACACAGACTTAGCACCTTCTGATAGTGTGTTTTTAACCTTGGCTTCTGGTGGGGCTCAGGAGACACTGTGGAGTGAGTGATTTTGTACATCTGTTAACTTCCACAGAGCAAGGCGTAGGGTGGACCCAGGCAGTCAGCCATAGCATCTTTGCCCCCCCCCCCCCCAAGGCACTGCAACTTGAGGGGGAAGGACCCTTATGCACTTGTGGAGGGCTTGTTGTGAGGCCTGGAATTTCTGACTTGGAGCGCATGTAGCTTCACTGTGTTAGTGTTGGCCCCCTTCTGTCTTGAAGCTGGTTTCTGCTCATCTTTAGTTATTTTGGAGTTTCGCCAGTCTTTTTTTCCCCTTTTTGACCCAAAATTGCCTGAACTCTGAGTTGTCCTGTAAGGATAAGATGGGGATCCCTTGGGAAGCACTAACACCATGATCATCAGTCTTCAAGAATATTTCCTGCCAGGCTACCCTAGCCCAGCCCAGGAACTGTACTGCCTGCCACATTCCAGCTCACGTGGGGCCTCAGAGGACAGAACCATTTCCAGTCTCCCCAGCTGGGTCTGGGAACATGCACCATCCAGGGAGAAAGTGTGGGGAAGGATGTCCATGTCAAGACTCCTAGATTCCTTTCCTCTCGCTTTATTTCACTTCAGCCAAAGGGGCAGAGTGGAGCCAGCAGAAACCTGTGGGACTTGCAGGTGGGAAGATAACCGTGGGCGTCTTCCTAGACCCTTCTCTCAACAGCTAGGGCTGGCATTTCAGCTTACCTTTCCCTTGGTAGATGTGGCTAGGCCTGTTAAACATCCCAGAAACCCTGTACCCCTCTGTTGAGCCCTCTTGCACTTGTTAGTACTCTTCTATCTTAATCCCAAGATGCACATTTCCCCCCTCCCCGTTTTCATGTTCCTTAAGTAGGGATGCATATCTATCATTCATCTATCTATCTATCTATCTATCTATCTATCCATCCATCTATCTATCATCTATCTATCTATCTATCTATCTATCTATCTATCTATCTATCTATCTATCATCTATCTATCATCATCTATCTATCTATCTATCTATCTATCTATCTATCTATCTATCATCTATCTATCTATCTATCATCTATCTATCATCATCTATTTAATATTGACATAGGAAGTTTATTTTTCTCTTAAAAGGTGGCTTGCTTTGAATCAGTGACAACTCAGGAACCAGGAACTAGGGTTTCCTTTTCACTTGCTACCTCTGTGCCCCAGTCTAAGCCACCAAGAGTCTCTGGCCTGGTTTGTTTCTGAGACTGTCACTGCTGTCTCTGCATGTTTGAGCCACCCCCTGCCCCCCAGCAACAAGAGGGATTCTTCTCAAAACCAGACCAGGTCGTGGCATTCCAACAATTTTCTGAAGTGCTTGTCTTGGCTGCCCTTCCAGCCTCCTCAGCTGTTTGCTCTCAAGTCCACTCTGCTCCAGCCTTTTGATGGTTCTGAGTCCTACAAAGCTCTGTGCTGCCTCAGGGCCTTTGCACATCTCCCAGGGAAGCCTCATGGTTTGGCTCAAATTACACTTCCTTAGAAAGGCCTTCCCTTACCACTCCTGTGGAACTCTGGTCTCCTGCCCTTTGTTTTCTTTATGGCGCCTGGTACATCCTGACCTTGTGTTACATGATTGATGCTTTGCCTTTGTTCTCCTTGAGTGTGAACAGGTCCTGTCAGGGGCATGGCCTCTCTCAGCTGTACTCACTGTTGTATCCCATCACCTGGAACACTGCCCAGCACCCTGCTATCACAAATAGGTCTTTCTATTTATCCTGGAGCCCAGCACCTAGCACTGGTTGGCACATGGATGGGCTCAGCAAGTGTTTGCTGAGTGAATGAAGAACAGGAACTTCTCTGTCAGCAGAAAAGGCTTTTGGAGGTTCCAGATGCCTTCTGTACGCTGTTGAGCCCTTTGCAGGTTTCTGTGCAGCAAGCACATCTTCGCTTTGTGTAGGCGTGGGCCATAGCTTCCAGTACAGTGGGGGTACCTTGGCCTAGGCCAGCTGCCCCCGAGGAGCACAGGGAACGGGATTGTTACGCAGGAAGCTGCCACAACCATCCTCGGGCAGAGCCCACTGGCTCAGTGTCATATAATGAGGTTTGATGGCCTAGGTTGGAGCTCCTCTTGGCCTGATAGAGGCCCAGGAGACAGGCAGCCCAGGGACTGAGCCTGGACCAGGAGATGGGGCCTGGATCTCCCACCCTGACCTGGTAATGCCTGCCATGCCACTTGGCTCTTGGGGGTGAGAAAGTGAGTGATGCCAGTCCCTGGGGACCAGGTCCTGTTGCCAGTCCTGGGACTGGGTCCCAAGTCTTTGCTTTCAGAGAAACAGTGGAGGGATGCCTGCCTAATGGGCTAGCTGTTGTAACAAAAGCAGATCTAGATGATACGTCAGCCAATGAACATGGCTTTGTTCCAGTACAACTGTGTGGATACTGACATCTGAATTTCATGAAATAGGCTTTTGATTTTTCCGACCATTCTTAGCTTGTACACAAAGAGGCAGGCGGTGGACCAGAATTGGCCTGTGGGCCATAGTTTGCTGACCCCTGGTCTAAACCATCCTTCATTTGTGATAGAATTATTCCCATAGCCTACTTTCACCTTATTTCCTTCCTGTCCAAAGAGATCCTTTTAAGAACCCAAGACAGGTCATGTTCCTGCAATGCCCAGAACTCTCTATGGCTCCCACCTCACTCGGAGTAGAAGCCAAAGTCCTCACCCAGCCTATGAGACCCTGCATGACCCATCACTACCCTGCCCTTACCTCCTCCCACTCCCACCCTTGCTCCCTCCCTCTAGCCACAGGGGCCTCTGCTCTGTTGCTTGAGCGCACCAAGCATGCTGCACCGGCCATTCCTCTGCTGGATACTCTCCCCAGATCTCTGAACTGCCCTTTCCTAGGTTGTTCAGGGCTTGGCTCAGTGTCCCCTCAGGGAGGTCTTTCTTGACCACTTTATGTAAAATTGTACCCCTCCTTTACTTGTCACTTCCTGTCCCGTTTTTCTGTGGCAGATGTCATCTAATACCTTATGTGTAACTAGTTGTCTCTGTTCCCTGACTAAAATGTCAGCTCTTCGTGGGCAAGGATTTCTGTCCTTTCACGGCTGAATCCCTAGAGCCTTTAACAATGCCTGGCTTATAGTAGGTGTTCAGTCAGTATTTGCGCAGGGAATGAATAAGACTGTCTCCTCATCTGCAAAAGGGGATTAATAGTAAAGGAGAGAATTCAAATGGAGGATGTGCCTCCATGCCTAGCACACTGTGAGTGTGGAGGAAGCATTAGCTGCTGCTGCCTGTATAAAGCTGGCAACGTGGACCCCAGACTGGCTGTTCTGCAAGCTGAGCTCCCCCGGGGGTGGACTAACCTGCTTGCTGCACTTGGGCTGGGAGTGCTGGGCACAGGTCGGGGGTCAGCGCAGATGAGCTCCTGCCACTCTGGTTAGCCTGTGTCCACAGGGGTCAGCATCTCCAGCCTCTTTCAGCCTTTTGATCCAACAGTGTCTTCCTGTCCAGAGATACAGAGAGACATGTGGTCACCAACCTGGAACTGGCTGTAGGGTATAAGGGTACAAATGTGGGTCATCCCCTGGGATGGCCCTGGAGGAAGAGTATTAAGTTCCTCAGGAACAGAAACAGATGGAGCCCAACTCCTGGAGCTTGTAGCCTGTGTGCCCTTGGGCTGACGACTTGTGCTTCTGAGCTTCGGCCTCCTTCCCTGTAAAATGGTGTAACTGCCAATCTAAAAGGGAACCAGTGGTGGTAGAGGAGGCTGTGTGCTCAAACCCACAGGAGGGGACAGTGAAGGGAGTGGGGAGCGACCTTAGGGGTTGGCTAAGTCCTCACTGGGAGGGCCTAGGAGGGCTGCATCAGTTGTGGTAAGGGTTTTGCGCTTCTTCCAGAGGGCAGGGGTCTGTTTGAGGAAGGCAGCCCAGGTTGAGGGGGTCACCTCCATCTGTCACCTGGGAGCTTTTAAAGCTATGGATTCTGGGCCCCATCAGAGATCCAGACTTCCTTGTCTAGGTTGTTCACAAGCAGGCAGGGTTGAGGACCACTGGGAAGGACTTCTGCCATGTGTGCCACAGGAGTCATCTCTGTTAGGTCCTTTTATGGAAATTCCCATTGTCCAGATGCAGAAGCCAAAACTCGGGCAGGGAAAGTTGGTCAGGTTCTGGCCTTTGCAGCACTGCCTCTTGCTCAGTGTTGGCTCACCTGTGGCACTGCTTTTCTGGGCCTGTTGATGGCCTTAGCCTGACACAGAAAAACGTGCAGGAAGTGTTTAGACAGCTGCTGAGCCTACCTGGGCCCCTCCGTGTGGTTTCAGGAGGTGACAGGCCTTTTGCCCTCCATAAGGCCTGACTTCTGGAGCCAAGGGAGGTTGAGGCCAGGGAGGAGTAGGCTCAGTTTTTGGGCTCCCCTGCAGGGCATTCCCCGTGGAGGTGGCATGTTTTGCTGAGTTCAGACCTTCCAGATTGGTGTGCTGAAGTTGGAGTGTCAGCAGATAATCTGATCCAGGGTTTCCTTTCCTTTTTCTGTTAGCATTTAGTCCTGCTCTTCAGAGCGGAGACTGTATTGCTTCGTGGTGGTGAGCAGGGGCTGTGAGTCCAAGCAGGCTGGGTCGGCGTTGGCTCTGGTACTTCCTGAATACATGTCCTGAGCAAGGGCCCCCTTGTTTTTGAGCCCTGTTATGTGAGCTGCCTAACAGGGGTCACAGGCCCAGGTGAGGCTAGGTAAGTTATGCAGATGAAGGTCTTAACACAGTCCTTGGAACGAGGTCAGCATCTGATACATGTTACTAGTGGTGGCACTTCCAAGTGGAACAGGCACAGCCTGTAACCACCCAGAGAGGTGCGTAGGCTGTGGGGTGCCAGTGAGCAGCTGGTCAGACCCAGGCCTGAGACTCAGAGTCCCCTGCTGTGTTGGTCCAGTGTCCCCTTCATCTTAGGCCTTCTGTCATCACAGTGACAAACCTGGGGGCACCTGAGCACCTGAGGAATGTCCTCTGAGGCTAGTTGCTACCAGGCTGCATGGTATTCTGCCAACTTCTCCTGGCCTGGGTCCCACAGCCTAGGGACATTGCCATATAGACCCTGGTACTGCTCATCTGGCCAGGGGGTGTGGGGAGTGGGAGTTGGCTGGCTGGGTACCTGGGAATGGGTGATCAGCCTTTCTCTGTCCTTTCCAGACTGGATGATGACATTCCGCCCCCACCACGGTTGCCCTGGGCACCTCAGAGAAATGGGGTCACGAGGCGAGGCCACTGGGGAAGGAGGTATTTCTGGCTGAGCAGGTGTGGCTGACATCCTGGCAGCTGGGCCCAAGGTCTTTTCAGCTGCCCTGGCAGGAGTAGTGTGACTTTGATATTTCTGGAAAGTGTAAGGGAAAGGGAGCCCAGAGTGCTGAGATACTGAGTCCAGGCAAGTGCACTCAAGCCTCCACATTTGTGAAGTTGGTTAGCTGGCCGAGTTGGGCCAGGCCTCCATCCCTTGGGTGCGGCAGCCCCTGTGCCCTGCGTGGTGGCTGTGGGAGCCGAGTGCCTGGGCTGGCTGTCTGGCTGTCTGGCTGAAAGACCTGCTGGGCCATATTCATCTTTGCCTGGAGTCCTAGGTTGCTCTGAGCAGGGTTTGCACCACAGCGGGCATCTTGTGTTCCAGCCTTGGGAGAACATGTTGCCCACCAGGGCACACACTCCCCCGCAGGCACTGGCTGAGTGCTGTGAGGCTGCCCAGCATGTGACAGCCCAGTTTAAGTGCCCTTTCCTGGCAGGCAGTCCCCTGTGGCATCACAGAGAGTCTGCTGGAAGCAGGGTGTGTGGCCCTGTGCCACCTCTGTGTGGGGGCCACTGCAGAGCATGTCCTGGCTGGTGGTGCAGCCCCAGAAGACTGTGTTGTGGGGGATCTGGGCTCAGGCATTTGCATGACTTGGGCATACTCTGCACCCTTTGGAACTTGGCTTCCTCATCTGGAAATGGAGCTCATGGCTCCTGCTCCCTTGGTTACCGTAGGGACGAGAGAGGGTGAGGAGAGGAGGCTAGGAAACTGTCGCATTTCCGGGCCCATTGTCCTCACCCATGTCCACTGGGCAGGTCCCATCTTAGGATGCACAGAAGTTCCTGGTGCAAAAGTGGGAGGTGTGGAGGGTGACCCGGGCTCCATGCTGAGTCTTGGGCTTCTTCCAGCGCCTCACCCCAGGCCCTGGATATGGTACTCCACCTTGAGGCCACTGAGTCTGGTTTACCGGTGGGAGAAACTTGGGAAGCACCCAGATGGCTTTGTTTGTAAAGATGGTGAAACTGAAGCTCAAGAGGAGCCCAGGCTCCTGGCGCTGGTGACCTGGGCACTGGTGCCTGGGCCTTTTGTGTTGTGTTTGCCTGGTGGCTTATGCAGAGTGGAATAGCAATTGCAAACTCGGATCTTCCAACTCGGGTTCAGGTGGTACCTGCCCCTCCCACTGGCCTCTGACTCTCTGCTCCTCCCTTATGGGGCTCAGATAGAAACATCAGATTTCCCCCTCCTCTCACCTCCACATGCAAACCATCAGCAGGACCTGCCAGCAGGTCTCCCAATTCCTAGGCGGTGCCTGTGAACACCTGAGTCAGGTTATACTCCTCTTCTACTCATGAAACCTCCATGTCTCCTGCCTCACTCAGTAAAAGCTAGAATCCTTTCTGTGGCTCACAAGGCTCTGTATGACCTGTCCCCATCACCTCCCCGTCTTCATGTCCTCCCCCTCTCCCCCTCACTCACTCTGTTCAGGCCATGTAGCCTCCTTCCTGCTCCACAGTCCAGCCTCAGGGTCTTTGCACTTGCTATTGCCTCTGCCTGGAATACTTCCCCCCTAGATGTGTGCATGGTTTGTTCCCTCACTTCCTACTGGCCTTTGCTTAGATGCCCTGTTCTGAGGGAGGCCTTCCCTGATCACTTTGCCTAAAATGGCCACCCTCCCAACTCCTGAAGCCCTACCTTTCCCATTCTCTGTTTTATTTCAAAACCCTTGGTGACAAATCATGCCACTATTGTCTGCCTCTGTCCCCTGCTTGCTACTCCCCAATACACACAGACTAATGCAGGTCCTCTGGAGGCAGGGGCCTGGTATTCACTGCAGTTCCTAGCCATGGGATGAAGGGGTGCAGGAATGAATGAATGAAACCTCTTTGCTGGTAAGTGGCAGAGCTCAGGTTAGCACTCACTGTCTTGGTCCCATCCTGGTCCCATCCTGTACTGGAATTGGGATGTGGGAGTTGAGATGGGGAACTATGGAGCAAAGCTGCTGCCATCACCCTTCCAAGATGTGAGACTGTGGGATGGAGGCCGCTGCCACAAGGGGGCAGCAGAGATGTGGCAGCCTGGAGCACTGGGGTGAATGTAGGACTGTGTAGGGAAGGTGGCAGATGCCCACCTCTCCGCCCACACATGTCTTGCTATTGTTAGGGTTCTGCTCACTGTCAGCAGCTGAATGAAGCATCATTGCACCACCCCTCTGACCTTGATGTCCTCTGGATGGGCCCCTTCATGGTGGTGATCAGGATTTGAGGACAAGGGGCCTGGTTTTCTGGGCATCTAGCAGTGCTATTTCACTAGTATTGGTCTGTATTATATTTATTCTTTGTAAGACTTATTCTAGGCTGGATATATTTATGTACTTTTTTTGGTTGTTACTGTCATCTCTGTAAAGCTTACAGTAACCTGGTGAGATGGCAGGTGGGGGCAGACTGCTTTGTAGATGAGGAAACAGAGGTTCAGAAGGGTTGGGTAACTTGTTCAGGGCCACACAGCTAGGAAATAGGTGAGTCTTTGGCTAGGTGTCTTACCCAGGTGTATATAGAGCACAGCTCCATGCTGGGCTATGCTCCGGGTGCTGGGAAACAACTGACAACCCAGTGGGAGGAAGATGGTAAATGTCTGGGGGTTGATATTTTCAGTTGATGGTCAGGAAGGGCCTCCTGCAAAGTTGTCTGAAGGCCTGAGGAGGTAAGGGAAGAGGCCTGTAGGATCTGGGGGAGAGCATTCTAAGCAGCTGGAACAGCATGTGCAAAGGCCTTGAGTCTCTCCTACAGTTGCATAACTGTGCTCTGGTTTTTTCATGGCCAGGCAGGGTCCATCTCTAGAGCCTTGCCTCCCTGATAGCTCTGGGCACTGGCGCCAGCTTGGAGCATGGAGCAGGTGCTCAGAAAATGGTGCCCCTCTTTCTACTACTGCTACCTTGATCAGTCACATTTTTATTTCCATGAAGACAGTGAAGGCCAGGGGCCCTGCTGCTTGACAGTGGCTTTGGGTGCTCCTCTCTGGGTTGGGGAAGACCACAGTGTGGCTCTGCTCCTCCCCTCCTGCAGGGTGGGCTGTGGTCTTGCCCCTTGTCCTGGTCAGCCCCTACACCCCTCTGCCACCTCGTGCTGCCACGAGTTGCTGTTGGCTGGGCCCCAGAATCTCAGGCCTCTGGGTGAGAATTCCTCCCAGGCTAGTGGAATGTCACTGCATGCACCCCAGGCCAGGGTGCCTGCCCTGCCCTTGTCCTCTGTCCATTGTAGGCCATGGGGCCACACTCCCTGCAGCCACTGATGGACCTTGGGCCAGTGATTCCCTGCACAGGCCTCACTTCCTTCATCCATAGAGTAGAACACGTTGCCCCCTCCCAGCCCCTTCCCTCTGTTGGGGCAGGAAGGGCTGTCCCTGCATCCCTCAGTAGGGCACACCACTCCTCCCTGCCCCTCAGCCTGCCTTCTCCCCAGGGATGGGGCCTGGGCCTGCTGCCTCTTCTGTGCTTAGCAGCTGCCTGTGCCCTCTGACCCAAGTCCTGGGGCCTACCCTGGGCCCTTATCCCAGGCTGGCCTCAGTGCTGGGGCAGGCATGTGGTGTATGTGTGTGTCCGTTAAGCATAGGGAATGGGAGGTGTGCTTGGGCACAGAGCAGAGGGTAGGGGTGGCAGTGGGATGGGGAGGGTTGCATTTGAGGGGTGAGCTCAGGGCCTGAAGACTGGGAAGCACACGACAGGGCCTCCCACATTTAGGCCCTCAGTCTGGGTGGAGTGGGTGGGGGTGGGGTGGGGGTGGGGTGAGGGTGAGGAACCTCTGCTGCTCCCTGCCCTGGGACCTTTTGTTTTGATGGGTTATTGGAGCTTGTTTGTTAGTCTCCCCATCTTTAAAAGATTTTATTGAGATGAAATTCACATAACAAAATTGCCCATTTAAAAGTGAGAGGTTTAGTGGTATTTGGTACATTCACAGTGTCGTACAACCACCAACCTCTATCTAGTTCCACAACTTTCCAACACCCCAAAAGGAGACCAAGTCCCCATTAGCTGATACTCCCCATTCTCCCTCCTCCAGCCTCAGGCAACTGCCATTCTGCTTTCTGTCTCTGGATTTAACTGTTCTGGACATTTCATATACATATGCGACCCTTTGTGTCTGGCTTCTTTCACCTGGCAAAACTTTTTTCCCCACCTAGCATAGCTTTTATTTAACTTTTTATTTTGAAATAATTACAGAGGCGCAAGGAGCTGCAAAAATAGTACGGAGAGGTCCTGGGCCCTCCCATCCCCCACCCCCAGGGCTTTTCAGACCTCTCTTGGGGTGAAGATGGCCTCTGGGTCCCAGGGTTTGGGGGCAGGAAATGGGAAATGAGGACTGATCCTATCGAGGTGGTCCTGAGCTGGGGCAGCCCCCACCCTGGTAGGCTGGGCCCCTGGTACTGCCCCTTGGTCTGGGCTTACCTCTGTGACGGCTGAGTCTATCCCGTTCTTTGGCTTTGAGCTGGCCTGGGTGAAGTGTGGCGGCTGCTGGGAGCGGGGCCCCTCTCCTGGCTGCCCTCTCCTGTTGCCCAGCTTCCTCTCCCAGCAGCCAGTTGGGGCCTCGACGGCTGTCCTCTCCTCTTGGGTCCTGGTCCCATGCCTGGTTGGGGGTAGGGTAGAATTTTAGCCCTTCCCCAGCAGCTGGCAGGCAGGGAGAGAGGGCTGGTTGTATTTTAAGCTGTTGAGTGGTTCAGCAGGAACTTGGAGGAGGCCCCTTTCCCCGTAGGCGCGGTGTTGCCTTCCTGTGGACCACACGGGCTCTGAAGGCATGTGGGCACTGCCCGCCTGGGACCCAGCAACTATTAATATACCTGCAGCCACGGGGCAGGCCCTGTGCCTGCCTGGGGCCCTGCTGTTCTAGCCCTTTGAGTACATTCTGTGTGTGCTCCTTCCCTCTCCCATAAGTCCCCTTGGTGGGCCTGGTACTCCAGGTGATATGACCAGCTCCCTGTTTCTGGCCCCTCTGGCTGGCCTTGTTACCTCTGTGGCTCAGAGGAGTTCAATAACCTGTGTCCCAAGGCCATATGGCCTGGCAGAGCTCTCTCTAGTAGGTTAACAGTAGGCAGCTTGGCCAAGACATCTTGGGTGCTGTGCCTTCCAACCCTCACATCCATGATGGGGGCAGGTGCTGCAGCCACCAGCTGGCCATCAGGGGAGCTGGGATCTCAACCCAGGCCCATGCCCTTTCCCTTTGTGGCATCTCCTGAGGCTTTGGGCACTGCATGTCTGTCAGGCACCATGCTGCACTTCACATGCATTGTCTCATGGGACCCTCCCAGCCCTGTGAAGTATACACCTTCCTATCTGCTTCCCTGGCTGAGGCCCATAGAGAAGTGACTATATAGCAGGGCCAGATTCAGTTCCATGTACCACATCCCCTGCCTCTCCCACTGTCGTTGGGTGTGTGTGAGGGGGCCCTTTCTTTCAAGGGGGCTCCAGCTCCAGGGAAGCCCTCTCCCTGGGCTCTGGGTAGGTGGCATCCCTCAGAGAGCCTGCCTGGGGTCCTGCCTGTGGTTTTGCATCCTGCTCCTCTTCCCCACACTGCCACGAAGGGCCCACTAGAGGTGGGAAGGGCCCTCAGCACCTGTTGGCCAGTGGCCAACTTGGGGACAGACCCAGCTCTACCTGCCACTGCCCATTTCGAGCTCCGTGGCACTCAGCCTCTCAGGATTGGCCTGCCTGCTAGTCTCACTGCAGCTCCTCCAGCAGTTCACCGCCTCCGCTGCTCTGCTCTTCTGTCTGTGGTGTCTGCTTTGACCTGTGTGGAGTAGTGGGTCAGATCTCCCCCTCCCCCCTGGAGCATCTTCCCTCCCAGCAACATCCCTCTGTTCTACCACTTTCTGGGACTCAGGGAGATCGTGTGTGGTGCAGGCTGTGTGCTCTGGGCTTTGGGGGTCTCAGGGCCTGGACATGGGAGCTATGGTGGGCTTACACGGTGGGCAGAGTGCCCTGAAGGTGACCTTGAACATGGTCTGGGTGGATCTAGTGAAAATATGTGGAAAAGGAGGTCAGGGAGGTGAGGCTGAGGCCTCATCAGCCCAGGCCAAGGTGCTTTCTGGAATCCTGGTTTCCTGACTCTTTCCACACATAGAACTCTGGAATCTGTCACCTCCCTGGAACACAAATATACAGGGAAATAATCTGAGTGTCTCTCACAGCTCAGAAGGGGAAATGGATGATCTATCTCTTGGATTCTCAAAATAGCTGGGATTTCTCCAAGCCCAGTGAACTCTGCCGGCCTGAGCCGGGTGCCGGGGTATGGGCTGCCCACTGGTCTCTCATCCTCCCCAAGACTGGCCCCCACCCTGCATTGGGTATGAGGGCCAGGAGGTACCTCCATGCCTTCCTCTGGGGACCTTCCTACCCCTCAGTGCTCTTTGGGGGCTATGCCCACTCAAAAGCCTCACTTTTAGGGTAACCCAGCCCCTGGAGGGGCTGCCCCAATCTGTGCCATGGCTCTTGGGGGGCTCAGTCTGGGTAGTTTTATATTTAGCTGGGCATGGCTATGGGGCCACTCGGGTTACAGCTGCACAGAAAGTGGCAGTGCCAGGGCAGGCGTGGGCTCCTTTCCAGCACCGCGGCAGAATTTGATCGCGTGGCCTGGCCCAGAGCGCTTCATGTGGGGAGGTCGGTGGTGGGGGCTGACGGCCGGCAGCTTGGGCCACTGTCCTCGTGGGCAGAGCAGGGTGGCATGGACCTGAGTGTGAGCATGGTGGCCCAGGAGGCTAGCCAGGGCCTTGGCCCCGGCCCTGGCTTCGGCCTCAATGGCCTCCCCTGGCCTGCACCTCCCAAGGTGGCCAAGAAACCTAAAAAGGCCGTTCTCTTCTTTGAGGTGGAGATTCTGGATGCAAAGACTAGGGAGAAGCTGTGTTTCCTGGACAAGGTAGGACCGAGGTGCCGGCTGCACTGGGCCAGGGTGCTGGGCCCATGATTCCATTCCTTCTGGGGGCTCCTGGCTCTGAGGGAGGTGGGAATCCCTTCCACACTGCTTAGGGGGTGCGCATGAGGGGTACTATCCTCAGGCCTGGGCCTGTCCCTGCCTCCTCGGGGTGGACAGCCCTGGCCCCTGGGTGTGGCCGGGAGTTGGCCTCCCAGTGCAAGGGGAGGTGAAACAGCCTCAGTGGACCCTGCAGGGCTTTGGGATGCGAAGGGTGGTAGAGTTGTGACCTACCGCTTCTGAGACCAGGCCAGGGGAAGGGGCTTGTCCCTTCCTAGGGAAGGTCTGGCCTGGACTGCTGGTCTTTTCTCTGGGGGGAGTTGTGGGTGGGGGTGAAGAGGAAAGGCAGAGAAGCAGGCCCAGTTTCCTGTGCTCAAACTATCTCCCAGCCTGGCTGGGGGGGCATCCTGGCTGCCTGGTAAAACGGCCCTGAGGCCCACTGGTGTCCTCACTCTGACAGGCTTTTGCTGCTCTACTCAGCCATGTGGCGGGGGGGCTGGACTCCAACCCTCCTCACTCCCATAGCAGCTATCCAGGCCCCCATCCATCCCCACCTCAGCAGGAGGGATCCAGGATCTGGGGTTCGGGCTCTCCCCAGGGCTGACTTCCCTCCGGCTGTGCTTCCCTCAGGTGGAGCCTCATGCCACCATCGCAGAGATCAAGAACCTTTTCACTAAGAGCCGTAAGTCCAGGGCCCAGCTACACTGCTCCCTGCAGCCTCTCTGCGCAGGGGCCTCTGGGTGGGACCCCTCCTGGCAGCCTCTCCCCCCAGGGCCTGGAGATGCCCCAGTGTGTCCCAGGACTTTCTGGGCTTGCCTGTTGCAGCGCCCTCATGTGGCCACTGGCAGGAATGCCCTTGCTTGGTTTTTGTAAGGACAATGTCCTGCTTCTGCCAGTGCTCTTCAGTGTCCTGGAGCCACACAGGCCACAGAGGCCTTGCCTGTGGCACGGGAGGAGATGTGGGGTCCCTGGGCCCTGCCAGGCTGTGTGCTGTGACGTCCTGCTCTCCCCACAGATCCGCAGTGGTACCCTGCCCGCCAGTCCCTCCGCCTGGACCCCAGTGAGTACAGCTGTCGCTTGACTACCCCTGGGCACCCTGGTGGCAGTGGGCGAAGGCCTGGGTAGCTCCTGAGCCGTGGCCTGCCTCTCTGCAGAGGGCAGATCACTGAAGGATGAGGACATTCTGCAGAAGCTGCCTGTGGGCACCACAGCCACACTGTACTTCCGGGACCTGGGGGCCCAGATCAGTTGGGTGACGGTGAGTCCTGACCCTACTACCTACAGCCTCCTCTTCCATCAGTCACATTGGGGTCACTCACCTGCTCCCGTCCTCCCAGGTCTTCCTGACAGAGTACGCGGGACCCCTTTTCATCTACCTGCTCTTCTACTTCCGGGTGCCCTTCATCTATGGCCACAAATATGACTTCACATCCAGCCGGCACACTGTGGTGCAGTGAGTGGGCCAGGCTGGAGGGGCCTGTGGTGGGTGGGGGAAAGGCCTGTGGACTGGCCCCCTCTGAGCCAGCTCCCCTCTCCCAGCCTTGCCTGCATCTGCCACTCATTCCACTATGTCAAACGCCTACTGGAGACGCTCTTCGTACACCGCTTCTCCCATGGTACCATGCCCTTGCGCAACATCTTCAAGGTGAGGCCCAGGCCTCGTAGTCCCAGGCCCACCCCCCCCCACCCTGCTCTCTGCAGGACCCAGCTCTCTGGCCCCGCCCACTCAGACCCTGCCCTCTTCTACCCCTCACCTGGTCCACCTGTACCCCGTCCTCCACTGGGCCAGGCCCCATCCTGGCCTTGCTTCCTTTCAGAACTGCACCTATTACTGGGGCTTCGCTGCGTGGATGGCCTATTACATCAATCACCCTCTCTACACGCCCCCCAGTAAGTAGCTTTGGGACCCTGCTCCTCCTGTGAGCCCCTACCCCCCACTGGGCTCCCCTCACAGGCCTCCCCTCTGGCTTTTCTTTTTCAGCCTATGGAGCTCAGCAGGTTAAACTGGCACTGGCCATCTTTGTGGTAAGTATGCTGGTATGTGTGACAGGGTGGAGGGAGTGTGCAGGGCTCTGGGCTAACCCTGCTCCTCTGACAGATCTGCCAGCTGGGCAACTTCTCCATCCACATGGCCCTGCGGGATCTGCGGCCGGCTGGTGAGTGGTCTGTTCGGGGCAGAGGGGCATGCAGGCTGGCCCGGGGGGATCTCACTCACCCTTTTCATCCTGCCCCTCAGGATCCAAGACCAGGAAGATCCCATATCCCACAAAGAATCCCTTCACGTGGCTCTTCCTGCTGGTGTCCTGCCCCAACTACACCTATGAGGTGAGGGCCTGCCCTGCTCCCCTCTCCCTCATGGGGCTTTAGGTTCCATGTGGAGGGTCCAGTCCCTGTAGGGGGTTGCCTGGCTCAGCAGTTGCTTTTGCAGTTTGAACTTGGGAGCATCTGGAGATGCAGAGACTATAGCCTCTTGGGGGTTGGGAGTTGTGTAAGGCTGGGCTTGTGGCTGTTGAGGGCTGAGGGGCAGCCTCATTATGCAGTCTCTCCTTTACTCTAGCCCCTCTAGCTTGAGTTTCATTCCTACCTTCCACGTGGAAAGAAAAGGTTGGGAGGGAGGTAGCCCAGGGGGTATGAGGCCTCAACAGAACAGCTGGCCTGCCCAGCCCTGCTTGCCCTTACCTCCCACCCTGTGCCCACAGGTGGGGTCGTGGATCGGCTTTGCCATCATGACACAGTGTCTCCCAGGTGAGGCTGCTTCCCCTCCCTTAGCTGGGTCCTGCCCTACCCGAGGCTGTGCACCCTCCCTGACCCCCTGCTCTGCTCTGCAGTGGCCCTCTTCTCCCTGGTGGGCTTCATCCAAATGACCATCTGGGCCAAGGGCAAGCACCGCAGCTACCTGAAGGAGTTCCAAGACTACCCACCCCTGCGCATGCCCATCATCCCCTTCCTGCTCTGAGTCACCCACCCCCACTGGCTTCTACCAGTCGAACTCTCAGGAGCTGGCTCTTGTACCCCCACCCCGGGTCCTTCTTGGGGAGGGATGGGGGTATACCGCTCTCCAGCACCTGAAATAAAATCTGCCTGACCAGCCGGATTCAGACTTAGGCTCTGTGTTTTCTTTTGGGGGCTTTGGGGACCAGTATACCATAAGAACAGGCAGGGCTTGGGCTGAGGGCCTTTTTATTTTCTCCACTTGTCCAAGGGTGATGGGTGGGCCCCACTACAGGGCCACCTGGTCTCTGGCCAAATCCGCCTCCCTCTGCTCCCGCCGCTTCTTCCTTTGGAGCAGCCGCCGCTCCCGCTCAAACTCCTTCATTCGCATCACGTAGCTATAAGGCAGAGCATGAGAAGGGCTGTCAAGGCTCCCTGGCCGGCCTGGGCCCTCCCTTACCCCTGGGAAGCCAAGGGGGGGGGGGAAGCTAGAACTCTGTCCCAGAGCACTCTGGGAGGCCTTGGAGTTGGGGAGACCTGTGTGCCTGTGGCTTAAGTCTGGGGTCTGCCCCCTGCCTCTCTGGTGGACACCAGTGAGCCCTGGTCCTCCTACTTGGAACCCTGGCTTGGCTGATCCTCCAGGTGGCCTCAAAGATGCCTGCCCCACCCAGACGCATTCCCTGCCCCCACCCGACAGACTCCTTGAGAGTTCTTTTTCAACTAAGATGGGGGCCTGGCTAGGAACTCAGGTTAGTTCACTGTCTTCTGCCTCAGGATGCCTGGGCTGGGGGACAGGCGGGGGTGGGCAGATGAAGGATGTGGGGTGGGCCTGGGGCTCACTCGAGATGTTCGCAGTAGTCCCAGTCATGCTGCTCATGCTTGCAGGCCAGGAAATTGGGGAAGCTGTCACGCTTGCACTTGAGCAGCCGGATGAGATAGTGGGCACAGTAGTCCCGCTGCTGCAGCACCAGCTGTGCATCGTTCATCTCCTGCTGTGTGGCCACCATCTCTGTGGGGAGGGAGCGTGTGAGGGCTCAGCTGGGGTGGGCTAACTGCTGGAGGGTCTCTATCATGCCCGACTCCAGGGAGACCCAGCTGGCCCAGGTACAACCAGAAGCAACAGCTCAGGCCAGCCCTCCTCTTCCCCTCAGATCAATGATATGGCAGCAGATGACTGCCACCCTCTGACAGAATGAGTATCATTTTCTAATTTGCAATACGACAATCCTGGACACTAAGGTCCAGACGGGAGGAGCCCCTCTCTCCCCATCACCCCAGGCACCTCAGCATCCACACTGGATCCTCATCTCCCCTCTCTCTCAGGTCATCAGACAGCCCCACCCTGTACAGCCCACTTTTGGGATCCCTGTGCTCCCCTCTGCTGGGCACAACCCAGTGTGGGGGCTGGGCTGCTGGGGCGACCTGGATCCCAGCTCTGCCCTCTCGCTGGGTATGGCCTCTTGCAGCTTCAGTTTTTCCATTAAGGAGGAGACTAACAGTCCCCAGCTCCAAAGTCAACTGAGTGAGCACTAAGGAACTAATCTAAAGTGCTTAGTGCCTACCTCAATGAGAGCTGAACTAGCCACTTGGCTTGGGCCCCATCCACCTGGCAAATCTGACCCCAGATCAAATCAATCTTCAGGAGGCTGACTGGAGCCCTTAGAAGTTGTGGGTGCACGCTCCATGTTGGCAATCTCCCAGCTCACAAGCAATCTTCCCTCACTGGCTTCTCTTCCCTTTGCTTCTGAACCTGTGTCTGTCTCCCTCGGGTCCAGGTTCTCATCTGTTCCTGCACAGAACCCCCTCCAGCTTCCATACTCTGTTAGCACTGCCCACACAAGGCTCTCATAAGGGCAACTGAGAGCCCAGGACACTGCTCTTCCTTAGCCTCTTGTTTCTTGAACATTCTCTTCCCCTGGTTCTCTCCTCCCCAGGTGTCCTCCTCCCATATCTATGGCTTTGGCTTCCTGAGGTTTTTTTTTTTTTTTTTAAATATATCTTTATTGATTTCAGAGAGAGGAAGGGAGATGGGGAGAGAGATGGAAACATCAATGATTAGTCAGTGGTCAGCTGCCTCCTGCATGCCCCCTATTGGGGATCGAGCCCACAACCTGGGCATGTGCCCGGAATCGGTAATTGAACCTCGATCTCCTGGATCATAGGTCAATGCTCAACTCCTGAGCCACGCCGGCTAGGCTTCCTGAGGTTTTTGTTGAGAGCCTTTACTCCTTTTAATCCATGGCTTCGATCATCAGCCCATAGACTGTTGAGCCCCAAGTCAGTACCCCCACCCTCACCATGTCTGAGCCCCAGGCCCCTAATCCATCTACAGCCCCCTGCTGGTTTCCACAGAAATGTGACTACTACCTGCATCTGATGCTCTGGCATAATGAGTTAGCAGTTAGGATTTATGGAGCACCTAGGTGTTGGGGGTCCTATCCTTGGAGGGAGACAGCACAAACAGGTGGAACTAATGTCACAGAATGTCCACAATGCTAAGTATTGGAAAAATAAAGCAAGGGAGACAGAGGTAGTGTTGGGAGATGGGTCACAACTTTAGATGAAAGGGTCCCTTAGAAGGTGGCATTTGAAAGTGAGGGAGTGAGACACGACACCTGGGGAAAGAGCATTCCAGGTAGGGGAGCAACAGGTGCAAAGGCCTTGAGGTGAGAGGACAGGCCTTGGGACAGCCCAGGGATTTTGGACTAAGCATGTAGTTGGACCATAGGGAGGTCAAGAGCTGTTTTGGACTTGCTGAATGTAAGATGCTCGTTAACATTGGGCAGAGATGTCAAGTGGGGTCCGTGAGTCTGGGGTTCAGGGTCAAGGCCCAGCTGGAAATAAAAACTTGGGAGCACTGGCACACAGAAAAGATTTAAAGCTAGGGAACTAGCAGAGAACCCCAGGGAGTGTGTGAAGACAGAGGTCTGAGCCCTGCAGCTTCTCAACATTTACGAGACAGACAGTGGGGAAGAATCAGTGAAGGAGCCCACAGTGATGTGGGCAGGAATAGGGGGTCCTAGCAGCCAGGTGAGAAAGGGCTTCCAAGAAGTGGCAGCAATCAACTATGCTTGACACTGCTGCAGTGGGGTTGGTTAGAAGTGATAATTGATAATGGGGTATAGCGATACACTGTGTGTGACAAACGATGAGAGCTCTTGCAGTGGAGAGAGAGCTAGAGAGAGAGCTGGAGAGGGTGGTGGTTCAGGAGTAACTATCTGCACGTTTATGGGAAAAACTGTTGCAAGAGAAAGGGAGAATGATGGGGTGCCCTTGGGTAGGTGAGAAGATGAGATGGAGGTCACAGTGGTTTTCTGGAGCAGGGTCAGATCAAGTGAAGTAACAGCAGAGGAGGAGTGCCAGGGAGCCATGAGAGCTCTTTTGACAGCTTCTATTTTCTTAAGAGCTAGCAAAGCAACTAGCTGAAAGGAGGTGGTAAGGAGGTGCTGGAGTT
This sequence comes from Miniopterus schreibersii, assembly GCF_964146895.1. NCBI lineage: Eukaryota > Metazoa > Chordata > Mammalia > Chiroptera > Miniopteridae > Miniopterus > Miniopterus schreibersii. The sequence continues at coordinate 70,642,651 of NC_138105.1, read as the reverse complement.
AGAAGGCTTGAGACACTCAGGGCGAAGGGCCAGGGAATGTAACAGGAAAGCCAGCAGCATGAAGGGTCAGCTGGGGGATCGATGGTGAGAACAGTTAAGAGAGAAGTGTTTTTCTCCTATGATGTTCAGCTGTATAAAGACAGGAGTCAGGGAGAGCTTGGCTTACCCAGGGTTTTGGTTTAGCCAAGCAGGAGAGAGGAGCAGGGGACTGTGGGTGTTTGCAAAACAGGGCAAAGCAGGTTGTGAGAGGCAGTGGGAAAGATGAACGTGTAAAATGGTAGTGGATCAATGGACTGCAGGTTCAGGTAGGGCTGAACTAACTAGAGCCCACCTCCCAATGTTCTCTCAAATTCAGACCTCACTTAGAGGTCTCCCTGTCTCCAAGCTGTCACCCACACAGCAGCCAGCAGGACGTTCTGACAAAGCAGATCTGATCCTGTCCCTCCTCTGCTTACAAACGCTGGCTCTCTCCTCTCCTGGGTCTCTGTGTGGTCAAGTCCTACTCATTACCCTGAGGTCTCACTTCCAGTTATCACCTCCTGGAAGCCTGCCTTGAGACTACTGCAAGATGCCATCCCCAAGATCTACCTGGTGCCGCTGCTTCACCCCCAGGGCTGCGAGTTTCCTTTAATCAGTACCTGCTGTATCCCTGGTGCCCAACTTGGGAACTTGGCCCATGATTGGCACTCGATATGCTTGTGATATTACTACATAAAAAAGCAACGTGCAGCCCTGGCTGGTGTGGTTCAGTTGGTTGAGCACAGTCCCATGCACGGAGAGGTCCCGGCTGGATTCCTGGTCAGGGCACATGCTCAGCTTGCAGGCTCCATCCCGGGGGGGTGGGGGGGGCGTGCAGGAGGCAGCCGATCAGGTTTCTCTCCCTCTCTCTTAAATCATATATATATATATTTTAAAGCAACGTGCAGGGACAGTATATACGGTGTGAGCCCCCTTGTGTTTTCTTGCGCATACCTAAAAATAGTAGTAACATCTGGACACAATGAACACGTCCCTTCGTAATAAACCCTCCCAAGGCTCCCCACTACTCCAGTACAAAGCCCAGCTCCGAGGCCTCGTTAGCCCCACTCTTGCCCCCGGGATTTTGCTCAAACCGTGCCCTCTGCCCGGAGTGCCTCCACACTGGGACAGCACCAGGCTTGCCCTCTGGACTACTCCCGGCCGAGGTCAGCGCCGAGCCCAGCCCTGCGGACCCCGGGGTTACGGCGTCCGCGTCCCACCCTCGCCGCCGCGCCTGCGCATTGTATCTCACCGCGCTCCTTGCGCCCGGGGAAGCCGTAGTCGGGCGGGAAGGTGGGCATCCGCAGGGGGTCTGGCTCCCCTGAGGTATCGCCCAGGTAGCGCGTGGCCAGGTGCGCCCCCATGGCAGCTGTCGCCACAGACTCCAGCGGCACCCAGGTCACCGCGTTCCTAACCGGAAGCACTCCCCCTTAGCTCGCCACGGATTCCGGGTTGCGCTGGCCGCCACAGGGATCATAGAGATGAATGACCCCGGAGGACTTCTGTTATTTCTAGCGTCACCTGGCGGCCGTGTGCTGACATTACAGATGCTGTGCTCTCCTCCGCGGGATCCCGTGACCGACGATGGGTGGGTGGGGTCTCTGCCTCTGGACGGAAATCCACTTGGGTGGGGAAGTGGAGGGGGATCGACGTAGGTTCGGGGCCTCCCCCTACCCTCACTGGGAGCCCCTGATCTCCCGAGGCTAGAGCACAAATGAAAAATTTTTTCATCTCATAATCAAATTTTTAAAAACATGGTTTTTCTTCAAAAATATTCGAATTTGTTTTTCAAAACCTTGCACGGTATCAATGATATATTTAGTGAATATCAAAAGTTTAAATAAAATTATTCCAAATATGTATTTTAGTGAATTTAATTTAAATAAGTAAATAAAGTTATTTATAAATATAACTATTTAGAGCTGAAATTTTAAATAAATCCTATTGAATACTTTCATGAAAATAAAACAAGTTGCAATTCTAGTATTCCTCTAGTGGCCACTGTAAAGAATTGGTATTAGCCCGGCCGGGCGTGGCTCAGCAGTTGAGCATGGATCCAGGAGATCTGGGTTCGATTCCCGGTCAGGGCACACGCCTGGGTTGCCGGCTAGGCAGCCTATAAATGACTGTCTCATCATTGATGCTTCTATCTCTCTCTCCCCCTCCTTTCCTCTCTCTGAAATCAATAAAGATGTGTTTAAAAAAAAAAAGAATTGGTATTACACTTCACACCTATTTACATTAGGGTTTACATGTATGCAAATTTTAATTTTTATTAAAAAATAAAATAAAATTTTATTTAATACTGCCAAATACTTCTTGGCCTCAATGTGCAACTGTAACAAATGCCCTAATATGTTATTCTCTCTGGAATCCTTCATTGGAACACAGAGCAGCCATTCATTGGGAGCTTGGCAGTGTTGGGAAATGATACTTAGTTATGCAAGAATAGATTTCATTAGACAAGGTGTTTTGGGTTGAATTGTGTTCCCTCCCCCCAAAATATACGTTGAACTCCTAACCCCTGGAACCTGTGAATGTGGCCTTATTTGAAAATAGAGTATTTGCAGATGTAATTAAGTTAAGTGGAGATCATACTGGAGTCCTGTGGGTCCTAATCCAGTGACTGGAGTCCAGACATACACACAGGGAGAACATCATGACAGATGAAGGCAAAAATGGGAGTGATGTTTCTACAAGCCAAGGGATGCAAAGGATCCTAGTCAGGAAGGCTCCTCTTCCAGAGCCTTCAGAGCCAGCATAGCATGGCCCTGCCCACACCTTATTTTGCATTTCAGCTTCTAGAACTGTGAGACTAAACGTTTACTGTTTTAAACCACCTAGTTTGTGGGACTTTGTTATGGCAGCCTAGGAAACGAATACACAAGAGAATCTGTCTTTTCTCCTACCTAAGCTTTTCTGGTGCTGCAGTCTTCCCCACACTCCAAAGCAGCATCAGTTTCCATCATTGGCACAACCAGAATCTCGGAATTCAGACACATGAGGACGTCAGCTAGTGAAGCTGGGGAGCACTCCCTTGGGGCCTGAATGTCATTAATACCAAGAACGATGTTGCAATGTTTAGAATTATGGTTGTTCTATTCCAGCTCTGTCTCTCATGACAGCGAGGTCCTGAGTTCTTCAGTAAACTTATTTTGTGTTTGTAATAGGTGAGGTCCTCTAAGGCCCTCTACATGGGCCAGGTGGGGATTCCTGCCATTTCAGAGAATAGATGTCCTGGATTAGAACCCTAGTAGTGTGGCCTGGGCCTTGAGCTCTCTGTAAAATGAAAATATTGATTTTAGTGTTGTAAGGATTAAATGTGTTAACTATATGAAGTACTTATAGAAGGGTTTGGCACATAGAGTTAGATAAGCATTATTTATTATTATTAGTACTACATACTTTTTTAATGAATGGCTGTTCCAGAACTGAAGGACACAGATGAACAATAGGACAAGAGGGGTAGAGGGCGTCTCTTCCCATCACAGTCCCATGGGGGGCTTTAAATACAACTGGTGGGAAGCCAAATAGTGCCCCTGCCAAGATATATCCATGCCTTTATCCTCAGAACCTGTGAATGTGGCCTTATTTGGAAAAAGGGCCTTTGCAAATGTAATTAAATTAAGGATCTTGAGATGAGATCATCTTGGATTAACCAGGTGGGCCACCAATCTAATGACAAGTGTCCTATAAGAGAAAGACATAAGGAGATTTGGCACCAACAGAAGAGGAGACAGAAAGAGGAGCAGGCCCTGTGAAGATGGAGGCAGAGACTGGAGAGATGCAGCCACAAGCCAAGGAGCTACTAGAGGCAAGAAACTCAGAGGCAGGAGGAGGCACGGCAGAGTGCTTCGAAGGGAGCCTGCCTCTGCCCACACCTTGATTTCGGCCTTCAGAAAGGTGAGAAAATAACTTCTTGCTGTGTTAAGCCACCCAGTTTGTGGTCATTTGTTTTGGCAGCCCTAGGAAACAAATATGCTCCCTTTAGGTGGATAATTCCCAAATTTGTCTCCAGACGTGTCCTGTCCCCTGAATGGCAGGTGTATGCAACCATTGACTGGGCACCTCCAGATGGGCATCTCACACTTCACAGGCTGTCTCAGTCTATTTGAGCTGCTATGACAAAGTACCACAGACTGGGTGGCTTTTAAACGACAGAATTTTATTTCTCACAGATTTGGGGGCTGGAAGTCCAAGATCAGGGTGCTGGCACGGTCGGATTCTAGTAAGACCCCTCTTGCAGCTTGCAGATGGCCAGCTTCTTGCTGTGCCCTCATGTGGCAGAAGGGATGAGTGAGCTCTCTGGGGTCCCTTTTATAAGAGCACTAATCCGGTTCATGAGGGCTCCACTCTTATGACCCAGTTACCTCTCAAAGGCCTCACATCCTAATACCATCACATTGGGGGTTAGGAATTCAACATATGAATTCTTTGTGGGGGGAGGGACGCACACAGTCAGCCCATAACCTACACTCAAACCACACTCCTGATTTCTCTGCACTCTCCCCTAAACCTGCTCCTCTCCTTGTCTCCCAGTCTTGGGCAATGGCTGCTCCATTTTTCCAGGGGCTCAGGCCCCAAACCTTGGGATCATACTTGAATCTTGTCCTTCCCTCCCTTCAGGCGGCCAAATCATTGGCACATTCCTCTGGCTTCACCGTTGAAATCTGTCAAGGCACCATCATCTCTCCCTAGATGGCTCTCCCAGAGCCATCTCCCTGTCCTCGCCTTCCCTGATCTCTCACCCTCAGGGCTCACATGTCAAAAGGGAGATCAGATCACGTCGTTACTCTGCTCAAACCCTCCTTTGCCCCCCCCCCCCCCTTTCATGTGGAGTAAAAGCTGGACGCAGCCTGCAAATGTCTGACTCAGGAGGTCTGGGGTGTGGGGCCCCGGACTCTGTGTTTATAACAAATTCCCAGGTGGTGGTGATGGTGGTGGTCTGGGGAGCACCCCTGGGAGAATCGGGGGGTAGATTTTCACGTGCTGAAACGGGGAAGTGGCCGCTGTGCACTAAGTGGAGAAAGCAGGCTGCGGAGAGTAGGCGAGCGGGGGTGGCGATTCCCTTCCCCAGCTGCGCTCTCCCAGCTGTGCTCTTCCTCACCCGGGGAGCAGCGCTCGGGGGGGCCTCCTCGAATGGCCCCCTGCAGTTGTGCTGCCCGCAGCCTGCAGGGCTTTACCTGACAGCCCTGCCCTGTCCGGGGTGTTCCTCCCCCCCTCCCCTTCTTCTGTTCTCCAGCTGCTCGCCCAGAGTCACAGCTGGGAGGAGACTCAGGGAGGCCAACTGAGAACACAGCTCACTCCCCTGGTATGACCGTGGGAAGTGACTTCCTCTTTCAGGGATACTCAGTTTATTCATCGGCTCCCCCAGGTGCCCTAGTTCACTGCCCACAGCTTCTCCACCCCTCCTTCCTCGTGCCATCCAGCCTGAGGTCCGTTTGACTTATTTACCTTGTTTACTGTCTTTTCTTGTCTGTCTTGGGCATTGCTACAGTCCTGCTGGTAGAACGGAGCTGGCTCACAATAGGTGCTTAGTAAATACTTGTCAAATCAACAAATGGGTAAGTGAAAGGGATGGTTTGGAGGAGACAGATGGTTGGTTGCATGGAAAACGCTCACTGCCTGGCACCTAGTTGGCACCCAATACATGCTTGCCAGTGTTACTCTCATTCAGGAGGAACTCTCTAGAAAGCCAACCAAATAGGGGTCCCTCCTGGGTCCAGTCATGTCACCAGAGGCTGAAGGGGTGCAAACCAGGAATGACTCTGGATGGGGGTGGGTGGGATGTGGCCCATTCTGTCCCGAGGTCGTTGGACTTAGATGCTTCAGCCTGGCCTGTCCATACTCAGAGTTGGGGACCTGGGGGAGACGATGTTAGGGTGAGGGTGGTATTAGGCAGCCTGTGCGCGGGTGAGGAGGGAGGGTGCCCGGACTAGTTACCTGTGCCCACAACCTTCCTATTTTTTCTCTACCAATCACCTGACCAGGAGATGTTCCTGTGTCCTCCACTAGCGCCCCCCAGGTGCCCTAGTTCACTGCCCACAGCGTCTCCACCCCTCCTTCCTCCTTCTTGCCATCCTGGCCTGTCCCCGCAGGGCTGCTTTGGCATTCTGTGCCCCCAACAGCTCAGAGGCCCCAAGCGGGACTGGGGGTGGAGAAGGAAATTCCAGGCAGCATCTGTGTCTCGCCACGGTCTGCTGGATGGGAGACTGGAAGCTCTGGGTAATTCAGTTCTGGGGGAGGAAGAAAAACAAGGTCAGTGAGACCTGGGCAGAAACCCCCGGGGGCATGCCTCCTCCCTGCCTGTGGGGCAGAGAAGACCTGGCCTCTCAGCTAGTCCAGGAGCTTCTGCCTGCTTGGGGGTGGCTGGCTGGCTGGTGCCGGAGGACCAGTGAGCCTGGAGAGGCCTGGCAGTGGCAGTGGCCTTAGTTAGGGCTTGGTGTGTGGGATGGTCACTCATTCATTCAACAAACATTCATTGGATACCTACTGTGTGCCAGGCAGTGGAGTGGAGTTTCTAAGGGAAGGGAAGACAGGCAGTGGGCAAGATAAAGAAGTGAGATATATGGAATGTCAGGTGGGGATAAGGTGGTGATAACTTTTAGGGAGAAACATAATAGATGGTGTGTATAAGGGCTGGCTTGGGAATTTAAATGGGGTCTTTTTAGAAAGTCTCACAGAGAGGGGGACAATGGATTCAAGACTTCTTGTTTCTCAAACACACCAGGAGCTTGTTGTCAGGGCCTTTGCACAGCCTGAAATGCTCTTCCTGCAGATATCCAAGGCCTTCCCCCTACCTCCTTCGGTCTATATCAATTGTCAGGCCTTTCCTAATAACCTTCTTCTTTAAAAATTGAGATGTAATTGACATATAACATTATATTAGCTTTAGATGTACAACATAATGATTCAATATTTGTATATCTTACAAAATGATCACCACAATAAGACTAGATCACATCTGTAACCACACATAGTTACAATTTTTTTTTTTCTTGTGGTGAGAACTTTTAAGATCTATTCTCTGAAAATAGTATTTATTATTTCTGGGTATGGGTTGGCTATCCATTCTGGAGTGCACATAGAAGTGTGTTTAAGGACACATGGGAAAGTCATGTTCTTCTGAGCGTTCCTTGTCCATGCAGTTCTGAACTGTGCTGTTTTAGTGAATGGATATATAGACAATTCTGTGAGGCATGTAGAGAAGTGTCTAGCAGCATAAATAAAAAAGATATTTCTAAGAGTATTACCTAAAAAAAACCAAAACACAAAAAAAGTTTTACTCTTTTAGCAACTTTCAAATATATCTGATCACTTTCTTAAACATAAGCAGTTAATGTTCCAACTTTCCCTCTTAGCACTGTTTTACCTGCACCGCACATAGTTTGGTATGGTCTGCTTTCTCTTTCATTCAGTTGAAAATATTTTTAATTCTTGACTTCCTTTTTTACTCGTGGATATGACTTGATTTCTGAATATTTGCAGATTTTCCAGACATCATTCTGTGATTTCTAGTTTAATTTGGTTCTGGTCTGAGAACCTGCTTTGTATAATTTCCGTTCTGTGATCTTTTTTATTGCAAGGGATTTTTTTGTTGTTGTTGTTCACCATGGATCCCTAGTACCTAGAACAGGGCCTAACACATAGTAGATGGTCAATACATATCTTGAATGGATGAATGAACCACTGAAACCCCCACCCCTTTTGGACATATCAGGAGATAGTTGCTCAGAGATGTCATTTTTCTCTGAGGTCACACAGCAAGAATGGGGCAGAGCTGGGATCAGACTAGGCCCATGGTCTTATACCCGGTGGATGGGACTGGATTCCACAGTTCCTCAGTGCCTACTGTGAGCCAGGCCCTGAGGGATAGCCTAGCCATGTGGCCATCACTCCTACAAGTGAGACCATCCAGTCTCCACTACACTTACCTTGCTCCAGAGCCACCCACCTCAAAAGTCACCCTTGATAGGCAGAGATGCTATTGGTCTTTTTGGCTGGTATACCTCACTCCTACCTCTGTCCCCTCCCTCTTCCCTGACACACCATATCCACACACATGCTCCCCATGTGTGCTCCACGGGTGTTTGCTGGGCAGGCAACTCTTCCTGCCTTCTCAGACTTCCCTAACAGGGGACAGCCTGGCCCCCAGCTGGTCTGCTGCCCCTAGCCTCTCAGCTAGGGCTGGGGCCACTCACATCCCTCTGTGTTGGGGACAGTTTTTCACTTGTCAAGACTGCTTATTGCCAATACTGAGACTGTGAGATGGGATATAAATTCTGTTTTGTGGAAGCCACACTTGTTCTGAATCTCTATTATAGCAACTCAGCCTGCTACTCTAATTTGTACGTGGGCTGGACGGGATTTCCTTATTGTTTAAGCTAACTTGAGTTGTGTTTCCTTTTACGGGTAGTGGAAAGCCCCTAAAAAGGGGAATTGGGATCTTGTCTTTTGGGGTCTGTAATAGTTTCCTATGGTTACTATACCAAATTGTCACAAATTTAGTGACTTAAGAAAACAGGAATTAATTCTTTTATAGCTCTGGAGGTCAGAAGTTCAAATTGTTTCATGTAGCTTAAATCAAGTTATCAGCAGGGCCACCTTTCCTCAGAGGACCTAGTGGGATAGTCTGTTTTCTTGCCTTTTCCAGAGTTGCCTTCCTTGTCTCATGGCCTCTCCCTGTGTCTTCAGGGTCACCAGTATAGCACCCAGCTTCAGAGAAAGGAGAGGGAGATTTGAGACACAGAGACACAGAGAGAAGGCCATATTAGGTCAGAAGCAGAGATTGGAGTGATGTGGCCACAAACCAAGGGATGCCAGGAGTCCCCAGAAGCTGAAAGAGTCAGGAAGGTCCTTCTCCTAGAGCCTTCAGAGAGAGCACGACCCTACTGACAGCTTTATTTCAGACCCTCCCAAGATAAATGATATATTAATAAAATATTAAAAAATAAAAAGAAATGAAAAAAATCCACAATGAACAAAATAGCAAAAGTTTAAATCAAGACAGGCTGTCGTTTGCTTTTCTTCCAGCTCTATTTGAGGTTCAAAAATTGTACATATTTAAGGTGTATAACCTGATGACCCAATATACACGTACATTGTAAAATATTCACTACAATCAAGCCAACCAACATATTCATCACCTCACACAGTTACCATTTTCCTTTTTTTCTAGTGGGAACACCCAAGATCTACCCTCTTAGCAAATATCAAGTACACAGTACAATATTGTCAGCTAGTCACATTGCTTACACCAGGTCTTCAGCACTTATTCATCTTGTATACCTGAAGCTTTGTAACCCTTGATCAGCATCTCCCCATTTTTTCCTCTGGCCCCTGGTAACCACCTCTCTGCTTCTACTTTCTGCTTTTATGAACTTTACTATATGGAGGGCAAGGGGGGAAGCAGGTAGACCAAGGTGGAGGTTATGACTGTAATTGAGGTGAAAGATGATAGTGGGTCAGACCAGAAGGTAAGAAGGGCTCAGATGCTGGATATATTGTGAAGGTAAAGCTAACCAGACTTACTAACAAATGGCCAGAAGATAGGGAGACTCATAGGACTGGAGGTGACTCTAATGCCCTGGGGGCTGGAATCTTTAGTACCTGGACTGAGCTGAGACTTTTGAGTGGAGCGCCTCCCTGTGACCTCCATGTGGCTTGGACTTTCTCACAACGTGGCTCTTGGAGCACATGTTCTGATAGACCCAGATGGAAGCTGCATGACAGATGTCACTTCTACCACATTCTGTTGGCTATAAGAGAGTCATTAAGGCCAACACAGATTTAGTCAGAAGAGAACTAGACTCTACTCCTTAAAGAGAAGCAAGGTCACATTGCATACGACCATATAAGACATGAGATATGCTTGTGAACATCTTTTGAAAACTCCCTTTGCCATAGCCATGGGATGAGAGAGAAGGGAGGAACCAGGGATAATTCTAAGGCTGTTGGGCCCAAAGACCAATAGCAGTCCTTTTGAGAAATACAGTCAGGCTACCCTCTTGGGCAGGGTTCTCCAAATGGCTTCAGGCTGGTATTTCACTGCCTTCAGTTGGCTCACAGAAAACTCTCATATCCTTGCTGTACCAAAAAACTCAATCACTCCTACTGCAGCCCTTCTTTCTATGTATATCCTTTCACTTCATGTTGTTTTGGGTGCGAGTCAAAACTTCATCTTTTGCCTTTCCCACGGGGTAGGCAGACCTCATTCTCTCTCTTCAACTTTCACTTCTAAAACACCTACCAGTCAATGTCAAGCTAAGTGTGAAAAAACTTCCTTTGCAAGTTCTGTATATATGGTTGCAGTAGCCAGCTTTCACAATGGCCCCAATGATCCCTGTATCTTGGTATTCATGCTCTTGTGCAGCCTCCTTCCACAATGACTCACAGTTGGTCCATGTGACACATATAATACAGTGGATATCATAGTTTGGGATTGTAGGTTAAACCATAAAGGCATTGCGGTTTCCACCTTAGCCTCACTATGTGGTGAGGACACTCAATCAACCATTTGGGGAGGCTCCCATGGTGAGGAGCTGTGGTCTTCCACTGAGAGCCATGTGAAGGCACCATCTTGAAGAGGCTCTTCTAGCCCCAGTCAAGCCTTCAGATGATTGCAGCCCTGGCCAACATATTAACTGCAAACATATGAGAGATCACAAGCCAGAAACACCCAGCTAAGTTGCTCTTGCACTCCTGAATCACAGAAACTATGAGATAAGTGCTGTTGTTGTTTTAAGTCACTAAGTTTTGGGGTAATTTTTAAATGCAGTCATAGCTAACTGATCCAGTGTCCTAGCATTTCACTTTGGAATATGGGAATACTTAGCACCTACCACTTTAACACCTTGTTACAAATGTGACTACTTCCCTGATCATCTCTCTACATTAGCCCCCATCCTGTTCCATTACCCTGTTTTATTTTAAAAAATAATATTTAGTCACTATTGGAAATATAATAAAAACTGTAGTGTTTATTTCTATATTTCTTTACTGGTTTATTGTCTCTCCTGTCTTGATGGAAAGTTCCATGGAAGAAGGAGCTTATAGATCTTTCCCACCCAGGGCTTGACACTTTGTAGAAACTCAAATGCAAGGGCTGTTGTTACTATTACCTCTATGCATGAATTGATACTGGGGAGAAAGGTGTGTATATGTATGTGTGGTCTGGGGTGGTTCTCCTCAAGATAGATTTGCATGTACTTCTCTTAAAAAAGGGAACTGAGAGGAGCTCCAGAAACCTGAGCAGGAAGAACAGGGGGCAGAAACTGTAAGACTCTGGTTGCACCTTGTCAGTCTTTTGTGTTAGCTACAGCCATGCATACCCTGTTTACTCACTCTGGGTGCCGGGATCTGCCAGGTATGGCCTTGGCCAGATTTGGGTTGGGGGCCAGGGGTGGTCAGGACCCAGGTTACAGCATCTCCATCCTGAGGCTGAAAACTTGGGCCTGAGGGACAGAGGAGGAAATGGGCTGGGTGTTCACTTGCCTTTCCTCTGAAAGGGACCAGAGAGGAGGATGATGATGATGGTGATGATTATGAGAACATGGCACCATCCTACAAGGACCTTCCTCCCAAGCCAGGTAAGAGGACTTCTCAGAGGCTAGGTGAAGAGATGTGTGGTTTGTGGGCTGGAGGGGGAGCTAGGTCTCCAGGGGACATTAGCTGGCCTTTGTAGACATAGTCAGCTTCCTGTGTACTCAGCCCATGCTAGGCACTCTGATGGTGGGAGTACTCATGCCTCTGCCCTGCCCTGCCCTTGATGATATCTCAGGCTGGTGGGGAAGTTAGTTCTGGGAACAACATAAGGTAAAAAGATCTGAAGGGGGATAAGCCAAGAGATTGTAGAAATTCTGAGGGAAATGGAGGGCTGTGTCTGCAATGGTAGGAGGACTGGGGGTCAGAAGAGGGGACATTGGAGTAGGACTTGAAGTATGAGTATGAGTTTGTTAGGAAGAGAAGCCCAGAAGAGAACTGGTGGATGTTTGAGAAACTGAGAGTAGACTGTTGGCTCCCCAACTTCCTAGCATTCACACCTAGGGCCCAAATTTGCCTTTAGACTTGGGTGGCCCACACCTGGCCTGGGAATCAACAAGAGTCTAATAAGTGGGTATAAAAGTGGAGATTTTGGAAGTTTCCCTGAGTCAACTCCTGCCAGGGCCCCTGAGGGCTGACCATGCTGCCTGGTGTCCTTGGACAGGCGCCATTCCATGTGGGATGGTGCTCCAAATCCTCCACTTCTGAGTTTAGGCTGGGGCGAGCTTGGGAGGTCTCAGGGCTCTGTGGGGCTTGGGATGAGGTGGGAGGTGAACTGGATTCTGCTTTTTTTTTTAAAACATATTTGCCATTGATAGAATCTTTAAAAATTTTTTTAAAAATTGATTTTTAGAGAGAGAGGAAGAAAAAGAGAGAGAAACATTGATGTGAGAGTAAAACATCTATTGGCTGCCTCCTGTATGCCCCCTACCAGGGATTGAAAACACAACTTGGGCATATGCCCTGACAGGGAGTCAAACCGGCAACTGTTTGGTGCACAGGACGACACCCGTCCAACTGAACTACCAGCCAGGGCTTGCCTCTGCTGTTTGACTGCTTGCTTCCAACTCTAACCTGGTTCCAAAATGATTCTCAAATCTAGTTCCAAGACTAACTTCATCCCCATTTTTAGGGCCACCCCTTCCCCAAACTTAACCCCCTCCCCATCTCCAAGTACAGCTATATCTCCATCCCCATCTCCATTTCCAATCCAATGCCATCACTATGCCCCATCACAACTACAACCCAACCTCAACTTCTTCCTTTTTTCCAAGCCCAAGTTCATCCCAGCTCAACTTCTTTCCCATCCCCCAAAATAGCTACAACCCCATTCTTCATCTCAACCACATCCTGAATCACAACCCTACTCCCATGTCCGTCACTGTCCCCGACCCATCTTCAACCCCATCCTCATCTCAATCCAAACCCTCATACCAACCCCAATCTTAGCTCCACCCCCATTCCTAAACTTAACTGTGTCTTTAATGTAGGGTGACCAACTGTCCCAGGTTGCCCAGGATGAAAGATTTCTTGGGATATGGATATCTTTCAGTTTTAAAACTGAGGAAGTCCTGGGTAATGCAGGGTGGTTGGTCATTGTACCTTAATCCTGTCCCCATCTCTAACCCAATTTTATTCTTATGCCCAACCCCATCCATTACAATCTCAATCTTGTTTTCATCACTGCCTCTGATCTCATTTTCATCCACAGGCCAACTCTAACTCTGAGCTTCTCTTCTTCAGGTCCAGTGGCTCCACCAAGGCTTCCAAGGGCAGGTGAGCTGGGGCTTGGTGTATAGGAGACCCAGTGCTGGCTTTACTCTGCTTTGGGCCTAAGTAACCTTTCCTTCCTCTTCAGGAAAAAAAACAGGAACTCCTCCACTTCCCAGAAAGCCCCTGAAGATAACAGGTGAGAATCTAGGGCTGGACCTTTGTGTTTACCTGGTTGATGACCTGCTCTACATGATCATTATCTTTCTGACCCCCTCCAGGCACGGACCTCACCTCTGTCACCTGCACATCTCAACTGGGTGAGCCATGGGAAGACCCTTCGAGAAGTCTAAGAGGGGACATCTGGAAGCCCTTCTTCCAGTCCCCCAATTCTGACTAGAAAGCAAATCAGAGGGGACAAAGTCTTGTTGATCTTGGAAGACAGAGTCAGCAACTTCTGAATAAAACTCTCTCCCCCTTTCTCCCAGGCATTGCTCTGGAGCTTCCTCCATTCCAGCCATCCCAAGCCAGTAAGTCAGTCCTCCATATGTTCTTCTATTGCTCCTCTCACAGTGGCCAGAGTATTTGAGTTAGATCTATAGTTCTGGAGTGAGACCATAGGGCAGAGAAATATTTTCTCTTAGAAGCTACTTTTCCCTGAGCCTAGACCAGACCCCCAGGGGCTCAGGGTGTCTGTCAAGTAGGGCATTCTTTTGGGTCCACCTTCTGCTTACATATAAGGTACAAGAAACATTCTATGCTCCAGATGCAAGGGTCCACAGTCTTCCTTGAATGGAGAGCAGCTTGGGCAGGAACTACTGGAGGGCAGAAGACAATGCATCATAGAGGTTAAGGGCAGATCTGGGTCCAAGTCATGGATGACCTCACAGTTTACTCATGGGCAAAATGGGAATAATTACATCTATGTTATAAGGGTGAGGATCCAATAAGACAATAAAAGCTATAACAGGATGCTTGACACACAGTAAATGCTCTACAAATGCTCTGGGCTTCTTCAGGGTTTGCTCTCCCCGACACTCTTCTGCTGACCCCATTTGGTGATATAGTCATGACCATAGGTCTCTTTCCCTTTGCTTTTGGAGACAGGCTCAGGGGTCCTTTCCTCATTCTCTCAAGCACCAGCATTGGTCTCTGTGTCTCCATCCCCCCCACAAGCAACTCCAGTGCCCTGGCTCAGTCAGAAATCTGGGGTTCCTGGGTGCTACCAGGAGGAAAAACGTCTGGTTCTCCTGTGTCTGCTGCTGCTGGTGGCATCATTGTTCCTGGGATGTACTGGTCTGCTTGTAACCCTGATTAAGTGTGAGTAGGTTGAGGATGGGGCATGTGGAGAGATTGGGGATGGGGTACAGGAGGACTTGGGCTCAAGCTAGACTCCTTCTCATAGACCGGAAAGTGATGGAAGAACTGAAGCTGTTAACCTTTCAGCAGATGGCATGGCAAGCAAATGGTGAGTGTTTTCAATCATCCCATCATGCCATGCATATTGAACGACCGTCATACCCAGCTCCATGACCAATCACCAACCTCATCTTTGCCCAGTACTTGGCCAGGTACCAGGGTGGGGGTTGGTGGGTAGGATGGTGAACTCATTAGACATAGTTCCTGTGGTGTGTGTGTGTCTGTGTCTACACCTTTACTGCCCAATATGGTGGTCATGAGTCACTGTGGCTGCTGAGCACTTGAAATGTGCTCATTCTGAAATGAGATGTGCAGCAAGTCTAAAACACACACCAATTTCAAAGCCTTGCTACAAAAAATAATGTAAAATATCTTAATAATAATCTTTAATATTGATTACTCACTAAAATGACAATATTTTGGATATACTGGGATAAATAAGAATAGCTTTCAAAGTAATTTTACCTGTTTGACTTTAAAAATGTGGCTCCTAGAGAATTTAAAATTACCCACGTGGTTCACATGTTCTTTCTGTTGGACAGCACAAGCATAAACAGCCATTTAACAAATTGTCACCTACATGACTATAAAATTTCAAATTTTGATGGGTAGTCTAAAGGAAGAAGAAGGTGATTCTATGAAAAAGTCTATCAAGGGGTCTTGACCTTATCTTTGGGCGGATCATACAGGGCTCCCCTGAGGAATGGTATTGCAGCTGAGTGAAGGAAGAGAAGGGATTAACCAGGTGAGGGATTGAGGGTCTCAGGCATGTGCAAAGGCTCTGTGGTGAGAAGCAACATTGTTTAAGTACAAGGGAGGAAGATGGTGTAGTAAGACAGGTGAGAGGAGGTAATGGCTTGGATGAGGATTGTGGCTGTGGAGATGAAGAAGACTGTGTGAAGTAGAAAGATTTAAGAAATAAAATTGATCAGATCTGGGGATGGATGGATTGGGAATGATGGTGAGTGAGAGGGAAGGGTGTCAAGGATAATGTGTATGTCATATATTTCTATCCTTATCTCTATCTCTTTATCTATCTGTATCTATATATCTTATATTTCTGGCTTATCTAACTGAAGGGCCATCTACTGATGACCCTAGGGAGTGTTGGAAGAAGGCAAGTTTGTGTGGGAGCAGTGGAAATACACACTAGTTGTAGAAGAATTTTCTGGGCTACCATGGTCTTCACCATGATTGCTGAAGTATGAACATTGCTACATTCCACACTCCCTCACCCCACATCTCAGATCAGGCCCCTCTTTCACTCAGAAACCATCAATGGCTTCTCACTGCCCAGGAACCACTATGAAACCCTTGACTTTATATTCAAAGAACAAGAAATTGGCCCTCATCCTACTTTGAACTCCAGCTCCTATGAGATTCCCTTGACCTCTACTGCACCAGCCTTCCCCAAAATGCTTACCTCTGTACCCTTGCTTCCAAGGTGCGTGCTGTACCCCATCCCCTCACAGTAACCGAATTAGTGTCTTCCTTCAAAACCACCTCTTTTAGGGAATCCCTCCATCCCCACTCTTCCCCAAAGGTTCAGAGATTAACCCCTCCTCTGAGCCACTCTATGACTCCTGCTGGACACCAAGCATGTTGGTTTTGAGTTGTACTACCACTCACAAGAATGTGGGTACCGTGGGGAGCACAACTTTTGCTTCTCTCTGCTGAGTCTGCAGTCAGTGATGAGTGAGTGGGTAGATGGGGGTTTGGGTCTCTAACCTTCCAGCTCTTCCCTGCTGACAGTGACTGGCATGGCAGGGCTTGCTGGACTGAGGAAGGACATTGACCAAGTAAGAGCTGACACCAACCAGTCCCTGGTGGAACTTCGGGGCTTATTAGGTGAGTGGGACTTGGAGAACTGTCCTGAGGTGGGGACATGGCAGAGCTGGCATATTGTACAAATCCATGGGAGCAATTCTCATTGCAGTCTATCCTGTTCCCAGACTGTACCAGGGTCACCTGCCCTGAGGGCTGGCTCCCTTTTGAGGGCAAGTGTTACTACTTCTCCACAAACACCAAGTCATGGGATGAAGCCCGGAAGTTCTGCCAAGAGAATTACTCTCACTTGGTTATCATCAGTAGCATTGCTGAGCAGGTGAGCTGTCCCCTCTAAGCCCTGGAGAACCAGCAGGGCCAGCCTGCTTGTTTCCCAGATTTACACATCCTTCCCTCGCCTGGATGAAGAGAAATGGGAATTGCTTTTGAGTCACTGAAACTTTTAATAGCCAGCTTTTACCAGCATAACACCATGCAGAGGTTAAGATTGTATGCTCTGCTTGAGTTCAAATCCTAGCTCTCAAGTCTCAGTTTTCTAGCTCTGAGGTAACATGTCCTATTCTCCAGACTGAATTTCAAACAAAATTAATGCCAAAAGAAAAATTTGTGGTGAAGGTCAATATTTTATTTTATTTTTTAAAATATGTTTTTAGCCCGGCTGGTGTGGCTCAGCAGCTGAGCATTGACCTATGATCCAGGAGATTGCTGTTCGATTCCTGGTCAGGGCACATGCCTGGGTTGTGAGCTTGATCCCCAGTGGGGGGGGGGGTGCAGGAGGCAGCCGATCAATGACTCTCATCACTGATGTTTCTATTTCTCTCTCCCCCTCTCCCTTCTTCTCTCTGAAATCAATAAAGACATATTAAAAAAAAGATTTTTTAGTTGATTTTTAGAGAGAGAGGAAGGGAGAGGGGGAGAGAGAGAAACATTGATCTGCTGTTTCCTTCATGCCCTCTATTGAGAGTAGAGCCCACAACCCGAGCACATGCCCTGACTGATCCAACCAGGACCTCTTGGTGCTTAAGACGACGCTCAACCAACTGAGCCACACCGGCCAGGGCGGCACTTTTCTATTTTGATAGGCCAAGCAGCCCTTTTGTCTTTCTGGTTTCCTTACACCTCTCTGGGGCTTTACCTAGGAACAAGGGTTCAGGGGCCCTCGACTTTGTATAGTCTCCAACCTATCTGGGCTCACTGGGGATGAATGTAGAGCCCCTCTCTCTGGCCCCCACCATGTCTACATCTTCACAACTATTTCCCCCTTTGTACTCTTTCTTCTCCATCTTTTAGGGAACCTTAGTATTGTAATAAGATTGGGTGAGTGCGGTATGATCAGCATACAATGAAATGCACAGATCCTAAATGTACATTCCATTTTCACAGATGCACACACCCACGTAACTGCTAACCCAGTCAGGATTTAGAACATTGCTTACCACCTCAGTGAGTTCCCTCGTGGTCCTTTTCCAGTCATTTCCCCACGCCCTCCCCAGGCAACTACTAATGTGGTTTCTCCACCATAGGTCAGTTGGCTACCAGAGGAGTTGTTTTTAATCATGATATTTTCTTCCTCTTCTTTTGTCTTTGGCCCAAGTCCTTTCTTTTCTCCCAAAGGCCTGGGCTTTTGAAATTCAAAAAGGCAGGAAGGCCCATTCTCTCTTTTCTTTCCCCCTTCGTGCCTTTTGTTTGAAGCAATGAATCACCTTTCTGCTTGATTGCAGATCAGGACTGGAGGGTGGGGTGAAAGTACAGGGAAACCAAGATGTTGGTTATTAGTAAAGTGTCCCTTAAGTGTTATAATGTTAGATGTGAAGAGGTCACAGTACTGACTGTCAGACACTGTTTTGAGTGATTTATGCTATTAACTCATTTAATCCTCACAAACCTATGAGATGGTAGCTACTATTATTCCATTTTACAGATGAGGAAACTGAGGCTCAGAGTGGTTCACAGCTCATGTGAGAAAGTAACATAATTATTTTCCCCACTGCACATGCTCAAGTAGGAGGAAGGTGCTAATCTTGCTCTGGATGTCACAGGGTCTGGGATGTCACAGGGTCTGGGACCCCACAGGGGGTGGGACAGAACAGAGGGAGGACCCTCATCCTAAGAGTCAGGTAGAAGAATTGATGGCTGAATGGAGTTTGTACTTGCAGAACTTTGTGTCCAAGGCTCACCGCTCTCCTCGGGTGCACTGGCTGGGGTTGAGTGACAGGGAGCACGAAGGGAAGTGGAAGTGGCTGGATGGGTCACCTGTCACTCTGAGGCAAGTATCTAGAGTTCTTGTGTTCTCTGCTCATTGTGGATCCTTGTGTAGTCCAAGCTAGCAGATTCTTTAGAATCCCAGGCTGGACTGGACAGGGGAGGCACAGGGTGCTTTTTTCCCTGATAGGGGTTCTGGCCCCTGTACCTGCTTAATTTTCCTCCATTGCAATAATCTCCACCTTTTAGCACAACTGCTCAAATATATCTAGTCCCCAAGCTGATGGTTGGGAAAAAAGAAAGAAAGATGGAGTGCCTATAGGACAAGAGGAACAGAATGAACAGGATCTCACTCTTTTTACACTCTACAGATATTAACCCATTCATTTAATCTTTATAAGGAAAGTAGCATTATCTTAATTTTAAAGATGAGGAAACTGAGGCACAGAAAGGTTAAGTAACCTACCGAAGGTTAGACAGCTAGCAGGTGGCAGTGCAAACCAACCTGGCTCCAGAGTCTAATAGCTAAGAGTCTACATTATGTATTAATGTTTCTGTGAATTATCTATTCATATCTTTTTTGTTTTTTAAATATTGGAATTTTGATCTTTTTCCTATTGATTTCTAGGAGCTCTTTATATATTAGATATATTAGTGTTGTGTCTGGGGATCTTATTTTTTGTTAAAGATTCTTGGAAAGAGGCACATCTCTATAAATAGAGATGGCATAGCATGGCATGGCACTGTGGGTGCCCAGCTCAGATCCTTGTATGGGGCTGATGGAGCCACACACCAGCAAGAGGCCATGGTGGCTAAAGGGTCACAGTTATGCTTTCTCTGGATAGTTGTCCTCAGCTGAATGGAAGCCTGCTCACCTAGAAGTTTACCCTATTCTCACTGGGGTCAGTCCACAACAATGATTGGCTAAGAGAAGGCTGGACACCTTGTCTCAAGTTGGGATAACTCTGTGATGCCATTCACTCTCCAGAGCTCCCTGTGGGATCAAGTTGAGGCTAGACTCAGCTGAACTCACATCCTTGCTCACTTCTATCTTCTACCCCATTCTGCTTCTCTCTGTCCCCCTCTCCTAAGTGTCCTTCGGTAAGTCCTGTGCACCTGAATAACCAAGTAAAGATCTGCTGTGACCTAAGACATTACAATACCCATAAGGTTGGGAGAATTAAGGTGGAAATGAAGTGTTCTTTGGAAAAGAACATTGACCAGATGCAGGAAACTGATTCAGGAGGGAAGAGATTGGCCTGGTGAATGGGGGAGATGGAGCTGAGTTAGGACATGCAAGTTGGGGTAAAGCGGATGATGCAGCATCTTCAGGTAATTCTAAGAGGTGGAAGAAGTGATTCAGATAGAAGAAAGAGTCCTGTACCATGAAGGCCTTTTTCCCCCAATATATTTTTTAAAATCAATAGAATTAATAATTTTTTTAATTTACAGAAAAATTGGGCTGAAGGTACAGAAATATGCTATATACATTCCTCTCCCATACATAGTTTCCTCTATTATGAACATTTTGCATTAGTGTGGTGCATTTGTTACAATTGATGAACCAATAGGGACACATTATTATTAACTAAAGTCCATACTTTACATCTGGGTTCATCCTGAATGTTGTACATTCTATGGGTTTTGACAAATGCATAATGTTAATGTCATGTATCCACCATCACAGTATCATGTAGAATAATAATTTCACTGTCCTGAAAAATACCCTGTGCTCCACCTATTCACCCCTCCCACACCACTTTTTCTTCTATCCAGCTTCTGGGAACCAGAGGAACCTAACAACGTTAATGATGAGGACTGTGTCAGCATGAACAAAGGTGGCACCTGGAATGACCTGTCTTGCAACAAAGCTACTTATTGGATTTGTGAGAGGAAATGTTCCTGTTGAACCCCAGGGATGAGACTGGGTGGGGGTCCGTACCTGAGTGCCCCTTGGCTCTTGAAGATGAGAGCTTCCTGTCCTTCTGCGGAAGACCTTGCTTCTTCATGAACCAATTTGGATGTACCCAAGACAGAACCAGCAGCTTGGATGTAGCAAGTTCCTTGGGGTGTAAGTCAGACAATTTCTAGGGCGAAGACTTCGGGGATTGTTCAGTTGGATGGTGTCTTAGTATGTTCAGGCTGTTATAACAGAATACCATAGGCTGGGTGGCTTATAAACAACAGAATTTTTTTCTCAAAGTTTTGGAATCTGGGAAGCCCAAGATCAAGGTGTAGGGAGATTCAGTGCTTGGTGAACGCCTGCTTCTTGGTTCATGGATGCCATCTTTTTGCTGTATTCTCATATGTTAGAAAGGACAAGAGAGCTCTCTTGGGTTCCTTTGATAAGGGCATTACTCCCATTCATGAGGGCTCTACCCTCAGGACCTAATGAACTCCCAAAGGCCCAACTCTGAATACCATCACCATGGGGGTTGGATTTCAACATATGAATTTTTGGGGACACACACAATCAGTCCACAGCTGATGGTGAGCTGGAGTTATGGTTTCCCAGTTCTGGGGTCTGGAGAAAACCAAGTCTTTGATCATGGCACTTAGGAAGTGATGCTTGCTCTGGGGACTCCGGGTCTGACATTGATTGAACTGGAGCTGAAAATACCTTGGGTCCTCTGAACCATGATGCACTGGGGCTGGGCTCCCTTACTGCTTACCTGATGTGGATCAGCTATTGAGAAGCAGGTGGGGCAAGATTATTCTTGACAAGCAACTTTCTCAATGTCTCAGGTGAGGTTTGACCAAGCTAGGTGGCGGAATCAGACCTCTGTTAAGATTTGGCCCTTGGAACTGCTGACCACCTGAAAGGCAAGATTCCCCACCCAGTGTTGCCAAGATAGGCCATGACTTGGTCAGATTCTCAGGACAGCAATGGAGATATCTATCCACATGTATCTTTGAACTATTTGTAGTTGGTAAAGATCTTTGGTGAAATGTTTCACTCTACTGTCAAGTGGACCTTCTGGGTTATTAGCTCTTGCAACATTAGAGAGTCTCAAAATGCCAGTTCATTGTGTGGTCCTTGCCTACTGTTTAATTTGCTGGGGCTGCCACAATAAAGTACCACAGACTGGTTTAAAAAACAAGAATATATTGTCTCACATGGAAGCATGTAATAGACTGATAATTCTCAGAGGGAAATGAGGGGGGCGGGAAGGGATTAACCAAAGAATTTATACGCATATATGCAAAATCATGGACTCAGGCAATAATGCAGTGAAGGCCTGGGGAGGAGAAGGGAGTGAGAAGGAGGGGGTCAATGGAGGAGAAAAAGGGGACATTTGTGATACTTTCAACAATAAAGATAAATTAAAAAAATATATGCCCACACAAAAACTTGTACATGAATGCTCCTAGAAGCATCATTCACATTATTTATAATAGCCAAAAACTGGTAAATACAAATGTCCTTCAACCGATAATGGATTAATAAAATGTGGTATATACAGACAATGAAATGTTATTTAGTCATAAAAATGAAATACTTATATATGCTACAACATAGACTAACATTGAATACATTATGCTAAGTAAGAGAAGCCAAGCATAATAGGTCATGTATTGTATGATTTCACTTATATGGGATGTCCAGGATAGACAAACTCATAGAAACAGAAAATAAATAAGTGGCTAGCAGGTGCTGGGGGAAGGGAAGAGTGGGGAGTTACTGCTAATGGATATGGAGTTTCTTTTGGGGGTGGTGAAAATGTCCTAGAATTGATTGTAGTAATGGTTGTACAACTCTGTGATCATACTAGATGTCATTGAATTGTAGACTTTAAATGAGTGAATTGTATATGTAAATTATATCTCAATAAAGCTGTTATAAAATTAAAAATACATTGTCTCATAGTTCTGGAGAATGGAAGTGCGAAATCAAGGTGTTGGCCTGGTTGGTTTCTAGTAAGATTTGTCTCCTTGGTTTATAGATGGCTGTCTTCTCCCTGTGTGTTCACATGGTCTTCCCTTTGTGTATGTCTGTGCCCTAATCTCTTCTTATAAGGATACTATTCATATTGGATTAGGGTCCACCCTAAGACCTTCATTTTACCTTAATCACCTCTTTAAAAGAGATCCTATCTCCAAATACAGTCACATTCTGAGGTACTGGGGGTTAGGACTTCAACCTATGAATTTTTTTTGGGGGGGGGAGGAGGGCAGAATTAAGTCTTTAACACCCACTAAATGCCAGAGGTACCTCTCCCAGTCATTGTGACAATCAAAAACATCCCCTGAAAGCTGGTACTACCCCCAGCTGAGCACAACTCAACATGGCAATTCCTTTGGACAATCCCTGAATTGTATGCAGGGGTGAGTAGATATTCTCCAAATCAATTAATTTATTGATTAGTAAATGACTAATAGAATTGTCCCTATTTTGACTGAGAGCAGGTTCTGAGAGGGTGTTGGGTAGTGGGAGAGGTTGGCATTCATTTCATTTTCTATTCCTTCTATACTTCTCCCTGCTAACCTTTACACCTGTCCCCAGCTCACCAGTACTGAAACCAGCCCCCTATACAGCCCATAGACTGCAGTGTGGGTGGGGCATCCTGTTTCAAACCCCCCACTGAAGGGACCATTGGTCCAATCAACTGTTCATCTGGGGTCAGGGGAAATTCCCAAATCTCAGAAGAAGAAACTTCAGTTTCCCCCAGTATGTGGGTTGAGAAATGGAGAAACAGGGGTCTGTGGTCATGTCTCCAAGTCATGCTAGTGGGTCTTCGATGGAGCTGGCCCAAACCTATTTCACTTCCCCAATTTCTCATGATTGTCTAATTTCAGATAGAGACATGAATATGAAAGAGGCCCTCTTACCACATGGATTATCAAGCATGTATTGTTTGCTAGATAGACACAAGAGCTCTCATTTAATCTTTACAATGACTCTGTGAGGTTGCAATAATAAGCAACCCCATCGTATAGCTAGAAATACTGAGCAAATAGAGGTGTCATGGCTTGTTCATTGACATTTAGTGGATAAGTGGCAGAGCTGATATTGGACTCAGTTTGTGCCCCCAGTGGTTCATCTCTTTCTGTAGCACCTGCTGCTTTCTGAGGGACTGTCTGCAAACTTGAATTATTTGAGGGCCCTGACCTTGTAGCTCTTGTTTCCGCTGGCAATTATGGGAAAGGAACAGCATGGTTTGGAGGAACAGACATCCTGGACTAAGGTGAGAGACCAAGAGTTGACTTCTGGGTCTGATGATAATAATCTGTATGGCTCTCCTGGGGCTATTATCATAATGCAGGTGAGAGATGATGGGGACCAGGGAGCTAATTGTGAAGGTAGGAAGACTTCTGGATCTATTTTGAAGCAACAGCTAACTTATTTAATGGACTGAATATGGGGTGTGAGAGAAAGAGAAGAGTAAAGAATGATCCTCAGGTTTTCAGCTTAAGCAATAGAAAAAATGGAGTTATCATTACTTAGAGATAGGGAAGGAAAAAAAGCTTATGAACGCAACACATTGAAATTTAGGTGATTCATGAACTCTTGCTGAAATTCTTAGAACTTCTCTTGAGTCAAGGATGAGATCCTGTGTGTAGCAGATGTGGACATACCCTGCTTATAGTCTTGATCCTCAGGCTTTCAGTGACTTCTAATGGCCAGCAACTGCCACCAGAGTCTACCTGGTCTGGCACATGGTAGGTGAGAAATGGCAAGGGAAAAATGCTTCCTGGAACAGACCTTACCAACCCCTGGACTTGGTGGGCATATACCCCAGCTCCCTCACCTCTCAGGTGAGATGACTCAGACCGTGTGACTGCCCAGCGGTCCCTGCTGGGATTAAGTTCCCATTGCCTACAGCAATAGCCTGCTCCATAACACACCTTTGAACGCATCTTGTGCTGACTGCCTTTCCCTTCCTGACTCACTTCTTCACACCCCTGCTGGTGTTCCCTGGGATCACATCCAAAATAAACTACTTGCATTTGGATCCTTGTCTCAATTTGCTCTTTGGGGAACCCAAACTAGGACATTGCAAGACAGGAGAAGACAAGCTTGCGACATGGTTCTGGTTTGCTTGGGATGGAGGGGTTCCTGGGGTGTGGGACTTTCAGTCCAAAAGCTGGGAAAGTCCTGGGATGAGCTGACCACCCTTATAGGAAAATAGTGTGATATCAGGAAAATAAAAATAAAAAATTAAAAAAAAAGAGAGAGAAAACCTCAAGGAGAAAAGTAGATGTAGATCAAATCATGTACATTTTATTTTATTTTTAATTTTTGAAAATTTATCTTTATTGTTGAAAGTATTACAGATGTATGTTGTACATTTTATAGACAATTTTTAGTTGTTCATTATACCTCAGCAAAGCTAGACAAAACAAAAAATACTTTATTATAAAAAAGAAAATGAAGAAAAAGGGACCTACAACATCAAGAAAGGTCAAGTTAGAAGAGACTGAGGAGCAGCTGGTGCACTTAGCACTGAGGAAGCATTTGGGATATTGCCCGACTCTTGGGCATGTTGAAGACAGAAGTCAGGCTGCAGCAAGTTGGGCGGTGAGGGGATGGGAGGAAGAGGGGATAGCAGAGAGAGGAGATAATCAATGGATAAAGGTCTGCCAAAGAGATGGGAGGAGATGAGCTCCAAAGCACAGAGGGAAGGGTTAGCTTTAAATAAGGTGGAGGATCCCTTTGTTGTTTGGAAGGATGGAGGGGGAGACAACGAGCAGTCATGAGGAAAGGATGCAAGGATAGGTATGGATGTGGGTATATTTGTAAAGAGATGCTAGAAAATTGAGGGACTTTCCATCAGTTGGTGTTTATTATCTCTGTGAAGTAGGAGACAAGGTCTTATACCTATGTAAAAGGAAAAGTGATGTGAATTGAGGAAGGATGTGAAAACAGAAACTCCCCATGTGGGAAAGTTGACTGAGGATAGGAAGAGCAAGTTTCAGGTAGCATGGAGAGTCTTGTTTAGATCAGAAAGCACATATTTGGTTATTTTTTTCTTTCAGTTTTTACAGTAGTCCTCCCTTATCCATGGTTTCATTTACTGCTCTTTGTTACCTGTGGCCAACCTCAGTCCAAAATTATTCAATGCAAAATTCCAGAAATAAACAATTCACAAGTTTTATTTTTTTGTTATTTTTAAACATTTGTTTTTTATTAGTTGTCCAGGTCTTAAAAATTCTTTGTGATATAGAAAATTCAAAAGCAGATAAATGTCTCTTTATAAACCATACATTAGCATTGTTTGTAAACCATACATGGGTAGAAAGTACATATTTGTTTTATATATATATATTTTTATTATTAAAAAAATATAACTTTATTGATTTCAGAGAGAGAAAGGGAGAAAGAGAGAGAGATAGGAACATCAATGATGAGAGTCATTGATTGGCTGTCTCCTGCAGGCCCCCTACTGGGGATTGAGCCTGAAACCTGGGCATGTACCCTGATGGGGAACCCAACCTCGATCTCCTGGATCATAGGTCGATGCTCAACCGCTGAGCCATGCGTGGCTGGGCAGAAAGTACACATTTGTAATGGCTCCAAGCTAAATGATTCTGAGGTCTCACAGCTTTGATGGTGGAACGGAGAAGAAACATGATTGGTTCATAAAGAAGGCTGATTTGGGCTGCAAGTAACAGATGACCTGACCCAAAGAGGCTTAACAAAAGGAGTCTGTCTCACATAGGAAATAGCCCAAGGAGTGTTTCAGTAACTCAACAATGTTATAAAAGCCCAGATTATTCCCATCTTTCCACTCTTCCATCTTTCCTTCATGGATCATATTATTATAATAACCAAAAATAAGAAGTCATGGTCAGGGTCTCCTTAAATTTGTCTGCTTTTTTATCAAGGAGAAAAAGCATTTTCCAGTAGGTGTTTTTTATATCTCATTGGTTACAATTGGCATACAAATGCCCATCCTGAATCAATCTTTAGCAAATAGGAATAAGTGCACTATAGTTAGTTAGGACCAGGGTTTCTCTACTTCAGCACTACTGACATTTGGAGATGAATAAGTTTTTGCTCTGTGTGTGTGGTCTGCCTTGTGTATTGTTGGGTGTTTAGTAGCATTCCTGGCCTCTGCCACTTAGATGCCAGTAGCATCTCACCTTGCCCTAGTCATGACAACCAAAAATGCTTTCTAGACATTGACAAATGTCCCTGGTCGGGGGGTAATCTCCCCTCAGCTGAGTATCACTGACCCCCTGGGTTCAGACACATTGCTGTCTCAAACCTTAAAACAATCAAGTTTCTGTTAATAATCAAGTTTCTGTTGATAGTGGTAATGGCTGCTGAATAGACAATGCACAGTGCCTGCCATATTTGGATCACTGCTGGATTGGGGTTTTCCCAGGCAGGTGTGGAATCAGAATGAGAAAGCAAAGGTGTTGAAAGCATGGGAGAGAATCATTTGACCTGGCTCATCATGAGATCTAGCCTGGATAAGAAAGGAGGTAAAGCTGATAGTTTTTGGGAGTGGATGAGTTTAAAGAACAAGTTTAGGATGAGTGAGAGAAAGAACTTGAGATGAGGCCTTGAAAAGGACCTCTTTATTTACAAAAAGCATTTGCAACAGTCATGATTTGGGTAACCAGGGACAAGCATTGGTTGAACAAGAGAAATCCAATTCAACATGCATTTTTGAGAACCCATTATGCAGAACAAGCACTTCAGGAAGTACAAGTTAAACATTTCTTCTCCAGGGGTGATGTGTATAATGATTCATTTTGTCCTCAGCGTCATTCTTCACAAAGCCAACCAGATCCATGGATATAGTTTTTCATGTGAAGTTGAACATTCTAGTTTGAATATGTTCTCTTCACTTGTCCTGAAAAGATATTGCCCCCCCAAAGATGTTTAGATTAAAGGTAGAGGTAAGCATAAAACAAACAAACAACAACAAAGCAGAGAAGAAGGGTAGGAGTGGGTTAAAGCCAGAGAGCTATATCCAGTAGGCAAGGATGGCATGATCTCCTAGTATCTGGGAATCCTAGGATAGGTGTGGCCTTAGTTTATAGTGAGAGCACTTCTAAAAAATCCAAGATGAGGCCCTGGCCAGTTAGCTCAGTTGTTTGGAGCATCGTCCAGATATGCCAAAGTTGTTGGTTCAATCCTGGGTCAGAACACATATAGGAATCAACCAATGAGTGCATAAATGAGTGAAACAACAAATTGATTCTCTCTTTCTCCCTCAAATCAAGCAATAAAAAAAAACACAAAAAACTCAGGTGAAGAATTATTTTTTTTGGAAAAATTTTTGGATATAGCTCAAGAATTTCAGGCCCCTGGATCTTGGTTTTTGTCTTTGAAGAAAAGCTAGACTCTAAGCTCCATTAAGGTAGGAACTGTGTTGGTCTCGTTACTTTTGTTTTTTTATGTCTATCGTTTACTGTAGTGTCTGACATATAGAACTCAACAAATGTTCTCTTTGCTCCCTACAAGTTACAGCTTGTTTAGAAGCCCCAAACTCTACTGGGGAACCAATATCTCCTGTAGCAGCCCATGAGGTTAAGAGTTCCTGGCCTAGTTATGAGAGTCATTGTATGCAGGAAGTCTAAAGCTATGCCTTCCCTCTTGATATTTGTGGTTCATTCACAGAACCCCCTGTCCAGTCAAGCATGCCTTTTCCCATAAACAGTATTGCCTGGTTACACAATTGACATTCCAATATTAGCAATTTTTAGGGTACAGAGCTACAAATTAGTTCATAGAAAGGATCTTCTTAGCCTTTACTCATATCCTGTGCCTAGAAAAAGAAAAACTCAAGAAATTCTTTTAATTAAAGCAAATATATTTCTTTTCTTTCTTTTTTTAAAAAAATGTCTTTATTGATTTCAGGGAGAGGAAGGGGGAGGGAGGGAGAGAGACAGAAACATCAATGATGAGAGAGTCATTGATCAGCTGCCTCCTGCACGCCCCCTACTGGAGACTGAGCCTGAAAGTTGGGCATGTGCCCTGACCAGGAATCAAACCCTGATCTGGACCATACGTCGATGCTCAACCGCTGAGCCATGCTGGCTGGGCACAAATATATTTTTTAAAGTGAGCTAAAGTGTTTTCTATATATTAAAAATATAAAAATAAATATATAATAATATATAAAATATATTCTTTTAAAAGAATATACACTCACTTCCCACAATGTTAAGTAATAATAATAATAATAATAATAATAATAATAATAATGTATCCTTATTAATTGTGGGAAACCAGTAGCTGGAATGCTAGGAGCTTTGGGAGTTATTTTGGATTATCTGGGAAACCTTTCAAAAGTCACAGCCAATGGTTAGCACCTATCATGGCTTTACTCTTATTGAGAATGATTAAGCCTAATAGTCATAAATATTTTTTCCAATTACCTGACATGCTTAATACCTTTTTTTTCTCTGGTCATATTTTTCTCTTGGTCATTTTGGAAAAATTTTATTTAATTTTTAATTTTTATTATTATTTAATGCTGATCATTTTATTTTAAAAAATTTATTTATTGTTGAGAGTATTACAGATGTCCCTCTTTTTCTCCCATTGATCCCCTCACCAGGCATTTCTCAATGAATTTTCCTTTCCTGCCTCCAATAAGGAACAGTGACCTCAATATTTCTACTGTTGAAACAGTGAAAATCACATATCAGTAAATGTAGAAGATAATATATCAGAAACTTCTCAATTTTGTTTAGCTTAAAAATAACATATTCTAAGGCTTTTTGGCTAGCAGATGTGGTGTGCGCACACAGAAGGCATAAAACCAAATGAGATAAAATTTTTATGGATTATGCGCTTTGAGCCCATTTTGCTCATCGAGTGGCATAGCTTCCTATGTTCTCTTATTTCTCTACAAGATCAAATAAGGGACAGCTATGGAGAGGAGTCTCAGATAATGCTAGAAAGTCATTCTTTGGTGCATTGAGCCTGTGTTAGCTCAATGGCAGGACAAATACCAGCAACCAAGTTCCAGAGAGTTTCCTTTTCTAACAGATCCATTTCCGCTCCCATGAAGGTCCCATTATTCCATGTATTCCTCCCTTATAATTATGTTGAACAGTTGGGATGGAGTTCCTTTCCTGGAATCCTTTCCATGGTATCCATCAACCCAACTGGGCTCACATGAACCTCTCTACGGGATAGTGGGATTTCAGATGATGAACCACTCTATGTCTAGGATTACAAGTCTCCTCCCAAAGAAGTCTACTTTAGATGGTAGTGGTGCTGGTGATATGTTTTACCTATACTTATTTAAATGACAAGAATAGATACTAAAGTCAGCTTAAGCACTGTTAGTGAGCAGGGCTAAGAACAATACAGTGAGAATGAAGAATTCTCACCAGGTCATCAGGAAAAAACCTCTTCCTCATACCTCCCAGGAAGGGGAGCTCATACTAAGACAAGGAGAGGGAGTTTAGGGTGTCAAGGGGTGAAACATTAGAATAAATCATAAGTCCTCTTACCTCACTGGGTTTTGAGGAAGGGCCAAACCTGCTGGAAAGTGTAAAAGTCTCAGACTCAGATTTAGGTTTCACCATGTTTCTAAACCACATTCGAACCTGGAACAAGAAATACCAGGATGGTTTTTGTTAATATTGGAGAAGAGAAAAGGCAGAGTCGGGAAGAGGAAAGTGACATTATGAAAAATTTTTTTCCTATAAATGTGGTTTATACACACAATAAAATGTTTCTTAGCCTTAAAAAGGAATGAAAGTCTGACATATGCTACAACATGGATGAATCTTGAAGACATTATGCTGAATAAAATAAGCCAATCACAAAAGGACAAATACAGTATGATTCCACATATATGAGATCTTTGTAATAGTCAAATTAATTGAGGCAGAAAGTAGAGTGGTGGCTGGCACTGTTCTGTGTGGCAGGGGAGAATGAAGTGTTATTGTTTAATGGGCACAGGGTTTCAGTACCCATTCTAGAGAGGGTTGGTGGTGATGGCTGCACAGCAATGTGAGTGTACTTAATGCCACTGACCTGTAAAATTAAACATGGTTAAAATGGTAAATTTTATGTTATGTATATTTTACCATAATAATATTTTTCATTATGGATACAGCTTTGTTGTAGAAAACTTACAAAATATGCTTATGCAGAGGAAGAAAATAGAAATCACATATAATTCCTCAATCTAGTGAAAGATAACTGATGTTTTGGTGGTATCCTTCCATGTGACTTGGTTTGGGGTCCCTCGAAGCAGACCCTGAGACAGGGTTCAAGTGTAAAGAGTCCAGCCCGGCCAGGCGTGGCTCAGTGGTTGAGCATCGACCTAGGATCCAGGAGATCAGGGTTCGATTCCCTGTCAGGGCACATACCCAGGTTGGGGGCTAGGCAGCCAATCAATGACTCTCTCATTACTGATGTTTCTATCTTCTCTCTCCCCCTCCTTTCCTCTCTCTGAAATCAATAAAGATATGTTTAAAAAAAAAAAGAAAAAAAAATGAGTTCATTTGAGGGGTGATCTCAGGAAACACTAGTGTATCAGTGGGGAAGTGAGATCGGGAAGGGAAGGCAGTCAGTAAAAAATACCTAATCCTTTCCACTGTGTTTCCACTGTGGACAACTGGGGAGCTCTGGGAGTTAGCATAGGAAACACCTCAGGGTCATCCCACCTCAGGGACAAGGAATCTGGACATTTATCTACCAGCTCCCATCAGTCATTAGTTGATGGCTGCTGTCAAGGGCCATTACTGTCTGGAACCACCAGCTTGTCCTGTGTGCGGGCCAGGCATGTCCTGTGGGCAGTAAAAAGCTCATGGGCATAAAGTCACAGGTTTTTGCAATAAGCAACCCTAGGCATGTAGAGATGAATGGCAAAGGGATATGAGGGGGCCATGAACAGTATCTGCTACACCAAAGTTTCCAGCCTTGGCACTATTGACAACTTGGGTTGGATCATCCTTTGTGGTGGGGACCGTCCTATGCACTGTAGGATGTTTAACAACATCCTTGGCCTCTACCCACTAGATGCCAATAGCACCCCTCCCCCAGTGTGACAATCAAAAAGTCTCTAGGTATTGCTAAATATGCCCCTCCAGGGGGATTGTTTGAGAACCATGTGCTTTGCCATGTACACCCATACCTACACACAAACAAATGCATAACAACAACATAAACAATAAATGTTTATATACATTATGTAAACAAAATGCAACCCTTCTGGAACAATGTTTTGAAATTTGTTTTTTCCTAATATATTTTGAATATCTTTCCAGTCCTAAATATTCTTGTGCTTGGACAAAAATTAACATTTGAATGTTTCAAGGCTATGCTCATCCTTTGCTCTCCAGGAAGTGATGGCTCTGTCAGCTCAGTTTCTTCCTCTACCTCAGTCACTGAGGAGGTGTTCTTTCCTAAGTTGGTTCTTTGGGCACTTGAATGAAGAGTGAAGAAAAAAAGGAGGAAGGGAGGGAGGGAGGAAAAGAAAGAGGGATGGAGGCAGGAGGAGGGGGAGAGAGAGGAGGAGGAGGAGGAGGAGGAGGAGGAGGAGGAGGAGGAGGAGGGGATAGTAGTAGTAACAGGAAAGAAAATGTATCAGTCAGGACATGTTTTGCTGCAGTAACAAACAATCTCAAAATCTTAGTGGTTGAACTTAACAAAGGGATACATGGACTATGTGTCTTCTTCATGGTATTTGAAAAGTACAGATAAAGACCTTGAGTGATTTTGTATTTTTTCTGGTTGCTGGGCTATGTTGGCCATTGTACCTCCTGACCTGGACCATGTGGATCCCAGCTTCATTGGGGTTTCAGTCTTTTACAACATTACATTTCATGGTTGCATAGTATCCTATTCTAGAGATGTAGTATAATTTAACTAAATCTAGGTAGAAGTATGTCAACCTAGTTTGATAGTATACAGTAGGGTTTCATCGTGTCTGGGGTTCAATTCTAGAGACAACATGCAGTCCAAATGATCTGAGTGCCCCTTAGTAAGGTAACACTTAGAGGATTATCTCAACAAGCCTAAAGCAGCCAGTATTTACCAACTGTCAGACACACACCACTGTTTCTTTTGTTCAGCTGCAGAAATATGACTGGGCTTGTATTTAGTAGTCACACTGAATATAAAATATCTTGAAAAACTGGAAGGTCACACTATGAGATGCCTTAGGAACTGAGATGAACTGAGGGAACAGTACATATAAGTCTTTTGCATTGTGCTCACTCAGGTGCGTACACCCTCCGAGAAGAGTTGTTTACAGTTTTCTTTGACTATGCATGTAAGCTACAGTGGCTTATATAGAGATGGATAAATGGATGGATCGAAGGATGGATATATTGATAGATGATGTAATAAAGTATAGCACAATGTCAGTCTATGTGATTGGTACACAGCAGGTCCTTGAATAACGTATCATTCAATGTCATTTTGTTATAACGTTGATGAGATGCTGTAGGAACTTAACTCTTGTTTATACCAATTAGCCTGTGGTAAAACTGGTTTCATTTTATGTCATTTTGCTTAAAGTTGCAGAACTTAATATCAATGTTAAGTGAGGACTTACTATATATGTGTTTCCTGCATAATTCTTTCAATGTTTTGTATGTTTGAAAATGTTTATAATAAAATGTTGGAAAAATTAACTTATGTAATGTCATTACATAGAGCCACTAAAACGTTAGTATGGAGACTATACTACTACATGGAAATGTGTTTAATAATTCATATGTTTAAGTAGTATGCTAAATTGCATTATTGATCTTAATTATTCATTCTCCTGAAACAGTATTATACCCTGTCTTAGCCTCATGGTGAGTGCAGGAGTCTTCTCCTTTGACTTGGGGCTTGGACATATGACTTTCTTTTGCCAATGGAATATCAGTGGAGGTGGTGCAAGCAGAATCACAAGGCTTGAAATGGCCTTGCCCATCAGGGCTTTGCTTCTTGTGACTTTGCCATTGTCATGAGAAGAACTTATTTTGGGAAACTGCTCCCTTTTCTCCCAAGCCTCGGATGAGTCACCAAGAGCAGATCTGACTATACCTGCATTGTATAGCCAAGCCAAGCTAAGCCCAGCCAAGATCATCTAAACTCCAACCAACCTGCAGATTTGAGAATGAGAACAGTAAATATTTGTGTATAAGCCACTGAGATTTTTGAAGTTGTTTGTTAACATAGAAATAGCTGACAATTACAAATAGGAAAGCTGAAGAAAAACATATTTCCTTGATATAGTAATTATTTACTTTGTGAAGGCCATTAATAAATTGACATATCACAATCAATAGTATCTCAAAGTAGATAGAACATAGGTATTATTTACACACTGCTCACAAGTTCATATGAAAATTTAGAACATGGATCTAAATGTTCACTAAACTACACACCTGCAAGTTTTTCTTAATGTTAAAACAATTAAGAAAGGGGTAAATGTTCACCTGCTGGCTGAGGAGGCAGTAGACCAGGAAAATGAAGAAGCCCTGCAGGCTATTGATGATGGTGAAGAGGTAAGCCATGACCCAGGCAGCTGGGCCTACCTGCAAGATGCCCAGACACCACGTGCAGCCCAGGATGAAGACCTGAGCTATTGCTTTCAGGGTCAGCATCCTGAGGGGAGTAAAAAATGAAAATGTATAAAAGCTGATAATGGATTTGGACAGTCCTATAGAGTAGTTGTTAAGGGTGAGGACTCTGGAGCTAGACTGCTTTGGTTTAAATCCAAGGCAGCACTAATCAACTGTGTGACAGTGGGAAAGTTACTCTGCCTTTCTGTAACTAGGGCCCCTCATCTTTATAATAGTCCTATTTCATAGGTCTGCTGCAAAGATTAAATGAGACTTTAACATATGTATTTAGGATAGTATATAGAATAAAATCAGTACCACATGTACATAAAGCACTCTAAAACTAGGGGCTCTTTATCTCCTTCTCTTTTATAGATGGAGGGTCATAATTTGTTATTCAAACAGGGAGGCTTTTGAGATAAAAAAGTGTGCTATTAATAGTTACAATGGGTCAACAGGCATACATGGGACTGTCCCAGGCAAACTGAAATGTGAGGTGACAATAATGTTTTATGTGAGAAAGCTGGTTGAGAAATGATTTGTATAGTGTGTTGGCTATTGTATGTGTGCTTGTCTGTCTGTTTTATAGAAATGCACAGTAAAAGGTCTGGGGAAAATATCACACATATTATATCATACTTATCATAAAGTTTGTTAACTCTAGTTTTCTTGGGAAGTGAAAGTAGCACCAAAAGGGGGAGTTAGCCATTTTCACTTTATATATTTTGAAAAAATTTGAAAAAATTTATCGTGTTATTTTTGTGATTAAGATGAAAACAGCAGCCCGGCTGGTGTTGCTCAGTGGTTGAATATCTACCCATGAACCAGGAGGTCACAGTTTGATTTCCAGTCAGGGCCCATGCCTGGGTTGCGCACTCAGTCCTCAGTGTGTGTGTGGGGGGGAGGTGCAGGAGGCAGCAGATCAATGATTCTCTCATTGTTGATGTTTCTATCTCTCCCTCTCCCTTCCTCTCTCTGAAATCAATGAAGATATATTTTTTTAAAAAAAGCAAAATAAAAAAAATGCTCATAGCCCCCAATTTTTTGAAATAGTATTATACAAAATATATTTTAATTTAAATCCTTTCCAAACCCATTACACAGAACTCTTAGATATATATTTGTTTGTTATAATTAGCCAAATTGGTCACTACCAGTGAGGTGAACCCAGTTTTTTTTTGGCATCCTTCAGAAGCGTAACTTGCTCTGGCTGACATTGCTCAGTGGTTAGAGCATTGTCCTGTGCACCAGAGGGTTTTGGGTTTGATTTCTGGTCAAGGGCATGTACCTGGGTTGCAGGTTTGATCATTGCCCCCCGTCCGGATGTGTTTGGGAGGCAACGAATCAATGTGTGTCTCTCTCACATTGATGTCTCTCCCTCTCTCTCCCTCTCTCTCTCTCTCTCTTTCTCTTTCTCTCCCCCTCTCTGCTCCCTTCTACTCTCTCTAAAAAAATCAATGGAAAAAAATATTCTCATTCCTTGGGTGAGGATTAAAAAAAAGCGCAACTCTTAGAGTTTCTATAGAATTTAAGCTCTCAGTAACTGATGGATTAACAAACTTAAGCTGGTTGGTTTTGATAAAAAAGGGTACTTCTGTGTGCATTTTGTATTGTGTGGCAGGAACTGCTATTTTGTCCATTCTCCTCCTCTTCCTTTTAGGGTTAGATCCCTTCCCTCTTTGAGTTTTTTCAACGACATGTGGCTACCTAGTTAGAGACTGTATTTCCTATCTTCCCTTGAAGCCAGGTGTCACCATGTGACTAAGGTTTAGCCAATAAGATATGAGCAAATGTGGACCATGCAAAATCCATGTCACCTCCTTCCCATGGATGAGAAACTGCGAAAGAATGGCCGAGGAGTGAAATAGAAAGAACCTGAGTCTCTGGATCACTCTGTGGAGCAGAGCTTCCCCACTAGCCCTAGACTGCTCACCTCTGGACTGTGACATGAACATAACATAAGCTTCAATTTCACTCTTTTCTTGGGGGGGGGGTCTTTTTGTCTCAGCAGCTTAGCCTGCACTCTAGCTAATACAAACATTGGGAGAAGACAGTGACTTTGCTAGTCCCTGGAGCCTGGTGGCGGGGTGTGTGTGTGTGTAGATATATAACAAAGACAAGAAGGGGGTCAGGAGAGGAAGAGAGGGTTAGAAGTACCATTTGTTTCATCTCACCTTGTATTCTGGATGGTTGACACTTCATGGTTGAGGGAGGAGAATTTCTTCTTCAAAATCCAAAGGACCAAGAGAAGAAATACTAAATTCACCTGCAGGAATGATGCAGACCAGGAAGAATGCAAGTTAAAATAATGTACTATGTCCATTATAAATTTCACACAACTCCTACTTTCCCGCACACGGGCCTGAATTGGTAGCAGTGGAAAAACCAAACCATACAATAGAGAAAATGCATGCCCCGTATACGGTCCTGCACCTAGCCCTCCTGGTGCTTCTTTGGTCAGGACCACTGGAGCCACATACTCACACAGATAATAGCACAGACTGGACCAAGGAAACCCCAGATGAATCCTTGTTTCAGGTGCAGCCAACAGCTGGGAACAATGGGGAAAGGGACACAAAGAGAGATCAGAGAAAGCACATGAAACTAGCAGGAAGTGACCCTTTTGCTAATAGAGAAACTTTCCGATGTCTTCTGAAAATGCCAGCTGATGGCAGGGAAGGCTTTGATTGTCCACTCCCACGTGCTGATGCTACATTGAACATTTTATGAGTACAGTCCTATTGAATTTTCATACCAGCATGATAATGGTGGGACAATGGGGATAATTATCCCTATTTTGCTAAAGAGGAATCTGAGACTTGAAAACTCCAAATTATGGGAGAGATAAAGCTATTACCTAACCACAAAACTCCCTCCTTTCAGAACTTTCCAAGCTCTTACTGTCACCTTTCCCTGCTTCATTGGAGAAAAGGTCAGAGCTCTTACACTCAAGGGAAAAGTAGAGTGCATTTCCTATGGATATCTCAATTACCATAATTAATTCTGCCCCCCAAACTGTTCATGGCACAGGGTGTGAGTCAAGCTCACCGATCAGTTGTTCCATAAAGGTGAGGCCTGGATGCTGCACAAATGGCCACAATAACAGCTGGGACTCCATAGCCGACCGGGAACATGAGCCATTTCATGAGTCTGTTCGCACCGGAGTAGTTTACCACAGTCAGGTTGCGTGCGGTGAGGAAGAGGTGTAGGCCCTCCAGCAGCATCCAGGTGAAGGAGGCCAGGTAGAGATAGTGTAAGGCACCTGCGATGATGGCGCACAGCTCCTGGGGGAGAAGCAAGAGCCAGCAGGTAGGATACTTGGGGTGGAGTGTGAACTGAGAGCCTCTACTTTATGCTGGCACTGAGTTTAGAGCACCTGACATTAGACCAAGGTCATCAAAAGTAAAGGTGCTTGGTAATCAATGTCAGCACCACCCTTCCAACCTCTCCCAGAAACCAAAGCTATTTTATTAAGGTGCCCAATGCAGCATGGCTCCATGAACTCCACATCCCCTGGGGAGGACCGGGGTCCTTTGGGACAATGTCAGTACCGTAATCTCTGTTCTGTCTATGGCCGTGAGGAAGAGCAGGTGGGCCAGGAAGAGGCAGAGTGAGAGCTGCAGGTGGAGTGAGGTGCTGGTGTTCTGGATGGCTTTGCACAGCAGGAAGGTGAGGGCCGCCAGGAAGAGGCACAGCAGAGAGAGGCTTAGCCCCACATAGGTGATCACAGCCAGGGCCAGGCTGTCCTCCTGGGACCCAGAAAAGAGGAGGTATCAGTCACAGTTTTCTACTCTGGGTTACGGTTTGTCCTCCTTGGAATAGGGAATTTTAAACACAGGCACAAAGCTGGATGATAGAGTGTGAGAGGTGTCTGTAAGACTAAGTCTCCCCCCACAACTTTATTGAGGTCTATCTAATATAAAAAATATTGTACATATGAATGCATACATTTTTATTTATTTATTTTAAAAATAGATCTTTATTGATTTCAGCTAGAGGAAGGAAGAGGAAAAGAGAGAGACAGAAACATCAATGATGAGAAAGTCACTGATTGGCTGCCTCCTGCACCCCCCCAACTTGGGCAGTACCCTGACTGGGAGTTGAACTGCGATCTCCTGGATCCTAGGTCAATGCTCAACTGCCGAGCCACAGCTGGCTGGGCGAGTGCATACGTTTTGATGAGAATTTGAACATAGGCATATATCCATGCTATCACCCCCACTATCAAGGTAATAAATATATCCATCATCTCCAAAAGATTTCTTGTGTCTCTTGCTTTTTAAACAATTTGTGGTAAGAACACAACATGAGATCTACCCTTTTAGCAAGTTATTAAGTGTACAACCCCCTACTGCTAACTGTAGGCTCTATGTTGTACAGTGGAATTCAAGTTGAAATGAATGAGTATGCCAGACTCAGTATGCACTCAAAGAGATGCAGGAAGTCCTGTGTAGCACAGGCTGCTAACCTCTTCACACCCACCTGTACCTGCCCTTTGGCTGCTTTCTGTGAACTCCAGTGACTCTGCCTGATGGCATTTTCCCTGTCACGAGAGCATGCTTGGACACACCAGGGCGAGCCACAAGTGCCAGGTGTTTATGCCCCTGGAAGCTGCTCTCAAACAAGAACAGTTGGGGAATTGGTAGATAAATACCCCAGCTTGTTCCACCTCTTGTGGGAAGACTCTGAGGTGGATGTCCTATGATATCTCCCAGAAGTACCCAATGGGATTGAGCCCCAGTTGTCCATGGGGTAACTTTCTCTTTGATGCATCCTTTCCTGGCTGCCTTCTTTTCCCTGTCTCACTTCCCTACTGTCCTACTGATACTTCTTGGGCTCACCTCCCAGAGAAACTACTTGCCCTCAAATTCTTGCCTCAGAATTTCCTGGTGGGGGCCCCAAACTATCTAATTCAGCTCTTGAGGACTCATCTCATTAAAGACAGGGGCTGGGGATCTGATGAGCCATACAGACTTAGCCAGACTCACTAATGGGAAATGACACTCACCATCCCTTGTAATTATATGGGGATTTTCGCTTTTTTCAATGTCATTTTATAGAATTTTTAAATCCTTTGTTTTTTAACCTTAGAATTGTGACATATAACACACATACAGAAAAAAAGCACAAAAATCAATCTATCATATGATTAATAATTATTAAATGAATACTGATCATGAACTAGCCTGTAGACATTATCCCAGAAGCTCTTCCTAATTGCAAACCACCTTCTCTCCTAGAGGTAGCCATGATCTTTTTGTGGTAAGTTTTACCACCTATGTATTCAAACCCTGAGAATATAATTTAGTTGTGTCTGTTTTCAACTTTATATAGATGGAACAATACTCTGCTCCACAGGGCCACTCAGAAACCCATGATAACAGAGGCTCCACCATCTTGTAGCTGCACCATCTGGAGTATGTTGCTTCCTCATCAGCCTGGAGGATCCCACATGGAACTGTCTGTGCTTCATCCCAGAAAGGTAGCATTGCTTTTAATAGCCACTGACAGGAAGCACTCTAGGTACTCATTTACTGTAGAATGGGTAAGTACATTGTAGTATAGTCATACAAGGGAATATTATACATCAATGAAAATGAATAAACTAAGGCTATGCTCAACTCATGATGAATTTCATAAATGTAACAATAAATGGAAGAAGTATTTTATGTTTTTAAATCTATTTTAGCTTTTCCACTGCCTCGTGTAATAGGAGAGGTCAGAGATTTCCACCAAGTGTTGTTCTGGGGTACCACCTCTATCCCTGAGAAGAGGAGAGGGATGCAGGATTTCCTGTGTGCTGTCCCCAAGCCTATGTCATCAGGAAGTTTTCTGACCCACCTCTAGTATATGTGTCCAGTCTGACCTTCCACCACCTCTACTGCTGCCACCCAAACCCCAGCCCGCATCATCTCCCTGTGAGTCCACTCTTGACCACTGTTCATTCTTGACCTGAGAGCCAGAGGGATCTTCTAATGACATAAATATGCAGCACCCCTGATAGAAACCTTCCATTGACTCCCCATTGTAATTTGAATGAAATCTAAATCCCTGACATTGCATTCAAGGTCCGGCACATCTCTCTTCGTTCCTCTCTCCAACCTTGTCCCCTTCCAACTCCTCTTATTCACTCTGCTCCAGCCACACTTCTCTCTGGAACACATCAAATTTGTTCTCTCTACAGAGTCTTTACACATACTTGTATCTCTTCTTCAAATACTCTTCCTGAGACCCTTTCCTACTGGCTTTCCCTGCCATTGAGATAAAATCCAAATAACACAAAATTCACCATCTTACAGTGCACAGTTCAGCTGCATTTAGCACATTCAGTATTGTGCAACCACTACCTCTGTGTAGTTCCAAAATACTTTCGTCACCCCCCAAATAAAACCCCATACCCATTAAGCAGCTACCCCCATTCTTTTCTGCCCCCAGCCCCTGGCAGCCACCAATTTGCTTTCTGTCACTATGGATTTGCCTTTTCGGGACATTTCATATAAGTGGAGTCATGCAATATGTGGTCCCTTGTGTCTGGCTTCTCTCACTCAGCATGATGTCATCCACATCGTAGGACTACTTGCTCTAAATAACCAGATTTCAGGTCTCATATTTCATCCCCCTCTGACCAGTCTATCTAAAGTGGCACACCTCTCTAGTCACTCAGGTCCCTTGCTCTTTTTCATTTTCTTTATAGGACTTATTGAACCTAGCAGGGGCTCAGAAAGTATTAGCTAGAGGAATTAAATGATTACACCATACCTGGCTGGTGGTGGCCATGAGTATGGCGAAACTGGACAAATGAGTGCAGCTGCATGTGGTGTGACTATTGTTCACTTGCACCAGGACACAGCCGTCCGTGGACCAGTGGCCGCCCTCTGTGCTTTCCCAGAAGACACAGAAGGCCTTTTTGCTCAGGGGCTTCATCTGAAAATAGAATGAGATCATCATGTCCTTGCTCAGGAGGAACATCTCTCAGAGTGTTGGTCTTGGCCAGAGTGGAGAATGGGAACCATGGCTGAGACTCAGTGGACTTCTATTTTAAGTGAAGAGGGTGGCCACCTGGACAACTGCTCCCATAGCCCCACCTCTATTGGAATTTCACAAAACATAAAACAGGGTCATCTCTTTCTGTGGGAGACAGAATATTCCAAAATGTCACTGATTTTATGACTTTGTCCCCTACCATGGGAATCAGACAAAAAGAGTACAAGGCTCACACAAAGTTTTCTCTCAAACACTCTCCAAGTCAAATTTTCCTGGTGCCCCCCCACCCCTGAAAACCCCACCAAAACACAAAAAACAGATTTTCCTGGTCCCTTCACACCAATTCTGTCCCTGACAACAATACGATAATTGCTCATGCGGTGAGAGGGTTAGTATAAGGAAAGAACATCACCAGGAGATAGAGAATAAAACTAGCCTTCAACTTCTTCTCTTTGTCTCAAGAGCTACTGGAGTAACAGTTCATGGGAGCAAGGAGGTGAGTCAGATGCTC
The DNA here is from genome assembly GCF_964146895.1 of Miniopterus schreibersii. Lineage (NCBI taxonomy): Eukaryota > Metazoa > Chordata > Mammalia > Chiroptera > Miniopteridae > Miniopterus > Miniopterus schreibersii. The sequence goes on along the minus strand of NC_138105.1, from coordinate 70,601,001 downwards.
TCCTGTTTGGGGCCTGTATTTCCTTTGATAACCCACTGGGCCATTCCTGGATTTCTTTCTCCACTCCATCTGCCCTATGCTATACATCAAAAATTCCATACCTAGATTTTATGCATCTGATAGAGAACACCTACATTTCCCTACCTTTCCCCTTTAACTCTTGTTTTCTTAAATTTTTATTTTAAAATTAGATTAATTTTTCTAGTTTTATTGAGACACAATTTACATAGAACATTGTCTAAGTTTAAGGTGTAAAATGTAATGATTTTATACACACACACACACACACACACACACACACACACACACACATAGTGAAATGATTACCACAGTAAGGTTAGTTAACATCCATTACTTCACATAGTTACAATTTTTATTTTGTGGTGAGAACTTTTAAAATCTACTCTCTTAGCAATTTTCAAATATACAACACAGTAATTATTAACTAGAGTTGCCATGCTGTACATTACATCCTCCAGAACTTACTCTTCTGATAACTGGAAGTTTGTACCCTTTGATCACCTTCACCTATTTCTCTCACCCTCAACTCCTGGCAACCACCAATCTGTCCTCCATTTCTATGAGGCTTTTGTTTGGCTTTGTTAGATTTCACATATGAGTACAATCATACGGTATTTGTCTTTCTCTGACTGACTTATGTCACTTGGCATAATGCCCTCAAGGTCCATCCATGCTGTCACAAATGGTAAGATTTCCTTCAGTTCTTATTTTCTTAACAGAAATGAATGGGGAAGGAGCAAACAAATTTTACTACATCTCTGTCTGGCTATTACTCCTCCTGTCTTTGTTTGGTCAGAGAATGGGAAAAGGCAATGGATTAAATAAAAGGTTTTTTTCTGATTGAGTTATATAGTCTTAATAATGAATATTAGCTTTCTGTGCAGAAATGAATATTATATCTCAGTTCAAATTTCACAGATGTAGGAGGTATCTGCCACTCAAATAATTCTATGCACTAGAATAACGCTGCCCAAGAAAAATAGCATGTGAGCTGCTTATGTAATCTGAAATTTTCTACTAGCCACATTAAAAAGGTAAAAAAAAAGTCAAATTAATTTTAATGATATATTTCGTTTAACTCACCATATTCAAAATAGTGTACTTTTTATTTTATAGATTTAATACACTTACATTTTAATTCAAGTAAAATATTGTAAATATCTAATATATTGCATCCCTGCAGAGCATATATATGTCTGGTTATGACATAATTTGGTAGGATGATGCTCTAGAATGATTTCTCTTAATATGCCAATAAAAATCAATATAAAAATTATTAAGAAGATAGTTTGCATGCTTTATTCTTATTAAGGTTTTGAAATCTAGAAATACTAAGTCTTCAAAATACTAAGTTTTTGAAATCTCAATTCAGACTCACCCTATTTAATTTTAATTAACTAACTAATTAATTATTTTCATGAGCAAAAATGGGAATTTTATTCAAGATTTTTGTGGAATGTTGGGGTAAATGGTTAACATTGCAAAGCAAATGGCAAAAGATTATCTTCCTATTATTTAAAATAATCTCTTCTAAGGTCTCTATTATTTCCCCAAAGTTCCCCTTAATTTTTCACTCTATTCTAATTTCTTCTCTGCCACGCTCTCTCAACTCTCCTTCTCCATCACACGTCCACCATTTCTCTTTTTCTATAGAGCAATTTTGCTTGCTCTTGGCTCCTCTAATGTGCATACTGATCAGGAGTTAGCAAGCTATGGTACCCCGTGACCACATGGGACTCATCATCCCTCACTGTGTTCACGTCTTCCTTATCTGTCTCCCTGGTCCCATCCTTTCCCCTTACTTTTTATTACTGTATTCAACAGCTTGATCCATTTCTTTTATCTTGCTTTCATAGGAAAATCTGTGCCACCCGGGACTACAGAGGTATTACAGAGAAGATCATTGAAAAGCCATAGTGGCAAATGAAGGGAAAATGAAAGGAGGTGACTTGATTTCTCACCATCTCGTCCCCTTTCATCTGCTACTCGTCATTCCCCTTTCCTCCATCTAGACTCTGATAAATAGAGTTTCTGTTATAAACTAATTATTCATTAGTGAAGTGTGGTGAGAGATCAGGGAAACAAAGGTTTAGGATAGTCTGGATGATAAATGCCAAAACAAAGTTCCTGTCTTCAAGGATCACCCAGTATAGTGAAACCATCACATTTTAAGAATGCTTAATAGCTACAGGTAGCTCCTGGCTACCATATGGGACAGCACAGGTCCAGAACCACTGACTGGGAGGCTATGCAAATCGTTCCATCTATGTCCCTGAAACCCAAGCAAGCTCCAGTTGCAGATTTGACCCACCTCCACATGCTGAAAACTCAGAATCACGGGTTTGGAGAGAGAGATGCTCCTTTTGGGTCCAACAGCAACGCTTACTACCCGGGACTTCAGGTAAACTTCATCTTTCTTATTTATCTCATCAAAAAAAGTTGCATTTATGATATTTCCAAGAGAAGAGTATGAAATAAAGGCAACTGCACTGGGACCTGAGGAAACAGAAAAATAAAGTGCCACCACCATTCCTTCTGCCCCCTTCCCTGCTCCACACGTATCATGCTCCCATGATGGCCACACTTGTGCTCAGGTATGTCTAGTAAGTTCACTCTTCCTCCCATGCTCTTCCTCCCCAAATCCAGCTCATCCTCAAGACACAGCTCAATCCCCCTCCAGCTCAGGAAGTGTTGTGATGCTTCTTTCTCTGAATTTGTATTTCAGGTGCAGCCCCTGCCATGTCGATGAGAATGCAACTGTCCACTAATTATTTCATATGGATTGAGCTCTGTTTTTCCAACAAGAATTACATTTCTTGAGTAGTTATGCAGGACACTTCATTTGGAAACCACAGGGCTCCCAGCACAGTGCCAAACATCTCCTTTATTTCCTAAAAAAGTTTAAATTATATTTTAGACACTCAGAAAAGTATAAGTAGTTAAGAGTCTAAGGGCTGGGAAATATGCATCTCATTTTTCTAAACTAAAGCCTGGATTACTCACTCTTGCAAGGATTATGTGAACATGAGGAGCCTCTCAGATACTCAAACATTGGGTCCTGACATTTAAAATGATCTAATCTTGCATTTTATTAAAAATACAGTATGACTTTGCTCTTCTCTAATAATCTTACTAGATTTCTTTAAAATCCTACTGTGGCTAACTTTATTTCAGAAAGAGGAAAACCCATTACTATATGTTGATCAGCTCTGTAAGATCTTAGCTCAGTATTAACCACCAGATCATTTCTTTTTTTAAGAGGGTTTGCTTGCAGGTTGAATTCTTAATGAAAGATAGTGTCTGTTAAATGCTGTTTTCCACTACTGATCATCTGTAAGTATAAGCCTGAGAAAGACCTCTATTAGCAAATTTTCCTTACATTTCAGAGAACAAGTCATCTGGGGCAGCCTTGTGAAGTGCAATGAGAATTTATCACTGAACAGGCAAATAATTTATGTCAAAAATACAATTTAAGTGTAAATGGCTCAGGCTTAAAATCATTTATTTATTAAATACCTATGCAAGTTGTTACCTCAACAACTTGCATTAAAGATTTAAACCTCATTAAAGATTTATGTGTTCAAGGGAAGAAAAGGAGTCTAAGGGCAAGAACTGAGTTTCTGCATTTAAATCCCAGTTTTGCCACTTACTAGCTCCACAGTTCCTCTAATCAGGCTTCTCTGGCCTCATTCCAGGGGTCAGAAGTAGGAGAGCGCTTCTGTTTCTCTAAGTTAATGGCAATTTCTGTTGTCAGAATCAAACACTGGTAGGTGGTTGGAAAACATCAGCAGCTGATAAGTTTGTCTGTTCTTATGCCTGGAAATTGCTTATTTTTGAGCTGAAATATCCTGGCACAAGAGCAAAGCACAAGTAGAAGGAGAGGAGAGGCTGTCGAGGTTTCCAAGTTTGGTCTCCATGGCCTGTGGTTTTGTTCTGTGAGACGGTTTATGGGAGGGAGGGTGTGTCACATCTCCAATTACCTATGAAGTCCCAGTTCACACCTGGTGTCCTGGTGTGATTTAATAGCACCCCCTTCCTATCTTAAAATTGTCACTGTTTGGAAATAAATTACAAGGTTGCTCTAGACCAGCAGTTCTCAATTGAGGGAGATTCTGCCCCCTCAGTGGACACTGGGCAATGTCTGGAGGCATTTTTGGTTGTCACAACTGTGGGGTTGCTATTGGCATCTAGTGGGTAAAGGCCAGGGATGCTGCTCAGCACACTATAGGGTCCCCATCCCAGAGAATGACGTGGCCCCACATGTCAATAGTGCTGAGGTTGGGAATCTAGAAAGAACCTGAAGGACAGAGAAATGTCCCTCTATAACATTAGAGGGTTCTTTGTCACAAACCCATCAGTGTGTTCTTTTTTCTCATTAGTAATGTTAAGGCTTCAGCCTAAATGTGGATTTAATTCGCTGAGCATTTGTTATTGTTATCCAGGTAAGGTGCCTATAGAGAAAGAATTAATGGTTCCGATCCTGAAAGGGATCCCAGTACAGTGAAGGAGACAGGGCTGTGTCAATCAACAGACAACACAACACAGTAGATGCCCGGATAAGGTAGGCTCAAGATGCTGAGGAGGGGGCTGGAGCACAGAGGAGGGAGGGCCTGACTCTGGTGTGGTGATGAAAGTGGGCAATCCTGGGAGGAATCATGGACCCGGTGAAAGTTGAGCTGTGTTAAAAGAAGAGTCAAAGTTCACCCAGTGAAGTGATGGTTGGCATTTCTGGCAGAGAAACAGCCAGTGCAAATGCTGGGGGGTGGGACCACAGGGCCCATTAGGGGATAATAGTCTGCTGCTGCTCTGCATGTCTATGCCAGGTGCTCCTCAAAGCACATGGAATCACACAGCGATGTCTGTAATTTACTTAAATAATTCAGCATAGACAGTTGTTATGGGCTGAGCTGTGTCCTCCTAAATCTGTATGTTGAAATCCCAACTCCCCGCTCCCCAGAATGTGACCAAGGAGCAAACTGGGCTGAAGATGTGATTTGTGTAGCCTGCACTGTGAAGTCTTGTACACTCTCTCTACAAATTGTGAGTTGCAGAGGAATCCTGTGACAATGCAAGTGTGGTTGGAGGTTGGCCCCCTTCCTCCGCCCGGCTCATTCACAGATGGAGGCAGATTCAAGTACTTACCTTCTTGAGGGCGGAGAGAAAGTGATAGGAACTACTTGTCTCGTGAAATTTTCTCAGATCGAAATGTGGTTTGTTGTCTATGTTTTATTGTCTTTACTTTGGGATTTTTGTTGGATAGTATAGACAACTGTACCCATGTTTACATGATTGGATTTCAAGACCCCATTTATCATGCCATAGCAGTTTTAGCTATTTGGCAGTTGTAGTAAATGTATTCTTAGATTTAAAAATTGGAGGTTTTCATGCAAACAACTCAATTTTTGGTTTCTCTTAAAAAAAAAATCAGAGAGTCTTGGCAGTTACAAAATAGTCACAAAGATGTAAAGTCCAATGTAGGGAATATAGTCAATAATATTGTGATAACTATGTGTGGTCAGGTGAATACTAGACTTATCGGGGGATCACTTTATAAGTTATATAAATGTCTAACCACTATGCTATACACTTGAAACGAATATAATCCTGAATGTTAACTGTAACTGAAAAATAAAAAATAAAGTATTTGTTCTGTTTCTCTGGAAAATCCTGACTAAAACACTTACTGCTGCTTCCTGGGATCACGTCCTAAATAAACTTAACTGGAACCCCTTACAATTGCTCTAGAAGCTGCTTCTTGATGAACCCAAACAGATTTGGACAGAACAGCCTCCAAATTGCAAAGAAGTCTCTTCCATGCTGAAGAATAGAAAGCTTCCACTTTGGGAAGATGTCTTTTTTTTTAAGGAAAAGACTCAACTGATACAATCTTAGAGTAACAAACCCATCAGATAGGAACCTATTTGGGATGTTTCCTCATGACTCACACAGTGATATTGCTGTGTGTGTCTTAGGGATTCTGAATGCAGCCACCACATGTACCTTGTATGTTTCCCTGGATGACGTCATTGCAAGAGATGTCCAGTGAGTTCGTATGGACTCTCAGGTTGAAGATCTTTCTTTCCTCGGAGCAACGGTCTGTAACAACTCGAGTTTCAACAGCTGGTAAGGAAAGCACCGGGCAAGCTTACCATTATCATAAGCTTTAAAAATGTGCACAGCAACAAAAACAGGTCACATTTACTGAATGTGTAGAAGGTGCTAAGCACTGGGCTAAGAGCCTTATACACTGTCATGTTATGACAGCATCATATAACCCCATGAGGGACCATTATTCAGAGGAGGAAACAGGTTCAGAAATTAGGGGTCCTCTCTGATGCTTCCGGTTAAGATGGGGGCATAGGTAAACATGGTACTCAAATCCTCCCACAACCACATCAAAAATACAACTAAACTACAGAACAACCATTATTCAGAATTGCCTGAAATCTAGCTGAACAGAAGTCCTACAACTAAGGATATAAAGAAGAAGCCACATTGAGACTGGGAGGAGTAGCAGAGACATGGAATGGGCTGGCCCCACACCCACATGTGGCAGATAAAAATCAGGAGGGATATCTTGGCTGCAGAGGTCACTCCTGAGGAGCCAAGGGGTCCCAGCCCCACAATAGGCCCATTAGCTTAGGGCTCGAGTGCTGGGAAGAGAAGTCCCCACAACTTTTGGTCGTTAAAAACCAGCGGGAATTGTGCCTGAGTGAGACAGATGGCTGCTGGAAACCCAGGCAGTTCCACTTAAAGGGCCCATGCACAGATTTACTTGTATTCACTCGCTCTGAGCTCCAGAGCTGGGACACACAGGGACCAGGGACACATGGGGAGGAACTGAAGTGTATGGCAACAAGGTGAGAGTGGGAGAGGCAGCTTTCTCCCAGACAGAAGTGCTGGCAAAGCCATTGTTCCTTTTCTGAGCCCTTTTCCCACAGAGCTGGCAGGCGGGCACCATATCTGAGTCTCCAACCTGGCTATCACTGTTTGCCCTGCCCTGGTAATTCCCCCAGAACCTGCCCCACCACTTGCAGGACCACCCAAGCTGTTTCCAGTGGCTTTTCCATACAACTGGCCTCTTTTGCCTCATGCTTCTGACTTTCTTACAATCTTTCCAACAAGCAGCATCTGGCTTTGGCATGCCCTGTACCTCTTGGTAAGTGGCCCCAGGCTCGGCACTAGTGGCAGCTGATGCTGGTTTGCAGCTTGGCCTCTCCTGGGCACCTCCAAGACCAGCACAAGTAGCAGCCATCTGCTGATGGCTTTGTAGCTCATCCTGGTGGTTCTGGGCAGAACACAGGCAGTGGTTGACCTTGGCCTGCACCTCCTGGGAAGCCCTAGAGCCAGTGCATCCTGTGAACAGCTTCAGACCATATCAAAGCACCACCCAACCACCCCTATAAGTGACACACTCAAGGGGCAGACTCTGCAGGCACCAAAGCACTGCTTAAGTCAGTCCCTGTGTGGGGTGGCCTCTGCACAGCTGATCCTCCACAATGGTTGCAGCCAGTCCTTGCAGCTGATCGGCCTGGGGGTAAATCCTTCCCACTAACATATCAACAGCAATCGAAGCTCAACTACAACAGGAGGGTGTATACAGCCCACATGGGGGGTGCACCTGGAGTGCCCAGCTCGGGTGAATGGGGAGGCTGTGCCACTGAACCCTATAGGACACATACTATATTAGGCCACTCTATCAAGCCTGGGAGATGTAGCAGCTCTACCTAATACATAGAAACAAAAACAAGGAGGCTGCCAAAATGAGGAGACAAAGAAACACACCCCAAATGAAAGAACAGGACAAAACTCCAGAAAAAGAACCAAACAAAATGGGGATAAGCAATCTACTAGATGTAGAGTTCATTCAAAACATTGTTTATAAGGATGCTCAATAAACTTAGGGGAGGAGTAGATGAACTTAGAACTTGAACAGCAAAAAAGGGCATGGAAACCAAAAGAACCAGTCGGGAATGAAGGATACACTAACTGAAATGAAGAATAATTTAGAGGGAATCAACAGTAGAACATAAGGAAGCAAAAAACACCCAACCAGAAGAGCGAAAAGAAAAAAAGAATTAAAATAATGAGGATAGAGTAAGGAGACTCTGGACAACTTCAAACATAGCAACATTGGCTTTATGGGGGTCCAGAAGGAGAAGAGAGAGAGAGAGAAATGGAAAACCTATTTAAAAAAATAATCATGGAACGCTTCCCTAACCTGGTGAAGGAATAGACATATAAGTCCAGGAAGCACAGAGAGTCCCAAACAAGATGAACCCAAAGAGGCCCATAACAAGACACATCATAATTAAAATGCAAAAGGTTAAAGACAAAAAGAGAATCTTAAAAGCAGCAAGAGAAAAGTAGTTAGTTACCTACAGGGAGCTCCCATAAGACTCTCAGCAGAATTCTCAACAGAAACTTTGCAGGCCAGACGGATTGGCTAGAAATATTTAAAGTGATGACAAGCAAAGACCTACAACCAAGATTACTCTACCCAGCAAAGCTATCATTTAGAATAGAAGAAGAGATAAAGAGCTCCCAAGACAAGGAAATGCTAAAGGAGTTCATCACCACCAAACCAGTATTATATGAAATGTTAAAAAGTCTTTTTTAAGAAGAAAAAGAAGAGATAAAGAATATGAACAATAAATGGCATAAATATGTATCTATCAACAATTGAATCTAAAAAAACAAAACAAATGAACAAGCAGAACAGAAACAGACTCATAGATACAGAGAAAATTTTGAGTGAAAAAGGTGAAGGGATTAAGAAGTAAAAATTGGTAGTAACAGAATAGTCATGGGGATGTAAAGTATAGCATAGGGAATATAGTCAATAATATTCTAATAACTATGTATGGTGTCAGACGGGTATGATATTTATTGGCCTGATCACTTAGTGTATTGTATAATGTCTAATCACTGAGGTGTACACCTGAAAGTAATATTGTATGTCAATTGTAATTGAACAATAAAAATGATTTAAAAAAAGAAATTTGGGATTGGGGGGGCCGTGAGAGAGAGAAAAAAAGAAATTAGGTAAGACTCTGTGTACTGAAATCAGGTTATTAAATAACATTCTCTAGTACAACCATTTATAGAAATTTATTCTCAGAACTATCATGGGTGAGAAGGAAGATTTAACTACAAGAAAGTTCGTAGTGGCACAGATGATGATGATGGTGAAAAATGGGAAATGATCTAAATGTTTAACAAGAAGGAGTTGATTAAATAATTGATGGCTTATCTTTATAATGGGAAACCATGCTTCTGATAAAGATGAAATCATGGAAGAACTGCATTGAAGAAGCAAGCTCATAGAAATATTTAGCTTAAAAAGAAGACTGGCTGTGTGGGTTGGAAATTGTTGAAGCTGGGTGATGGATGCAGCAGGGTTTTTATTTGGTCTCCTTTTGTATATGTTAAAAAAGTTAAAAAAGGCAAGCAACAAAATAGCATAACAAAATAACCAAGAATGATACTATTATAGGAATATGAAAAAAGAATACTATTTAAACAAAATTTTGTAATAAGGGATGGAAAATAGAATAATCAAAATTGTAGTTACCAGCCCTTTTTCTAAGTGTATTATGCGCTATTATTATCCCATTTTATAGATGAAGAGACTGAAGCTCACTGAGGTGAGGGCACTGGTTACCGATCAAGCAATTAGAACCTGGCCTAATCAGGAGAGATGAGAGTTACTTGCAATTTGGAAAATGTTTTAATTTAGAATGAAAGTGTCCAGATTCCAGTTTCCCAAGATGGTTAGGCACTAGATTTTATTTTATCTTTTGAATTTACTTTCATTCATTATTATTTTTATAGAGCATAAAGTATTTTATCAGCCAAGTTGGTAAAAGAAAAATGGTTAGTTAGGCATACGCCAATCCTTCGCTATCCCTGAGCTGAATAAAAGCACAGCAAGCATTTCTGGAGGCCAATATAGTGATGTGCATCAAAAGTCTAACATGTTTTCTTCCCTTGACCTAACAACTCCTCCTTTATGAATTTATCCTAAGAAAATATCAAACAAATACATGCATACATTTTTAGTGGTCTATATCACAGGGTCATTTGGCAAAACCCCACATTTCCCAGAATAGGAAAATAAATTATGGCACACTCATACAGTGCAACTGTATAAACCGCTGAAGACAATAGGTAATGATGTTGTATATAGTTTTCATGGAAAGATGTTAGTGGGATGAGTGAAAAAGCAGGTTGTGCAACCGTATGTAAAAGATAACATATACAACAAATACAGGATGTCCCCCAAAATGTATATGCACTTTAACAGCTGAGAGCTCAATTTTGAAAATTAAATGTGTTTTAATATACACTGCCTTTATGATTATTTAAAGTGTGTGTATACATTTTTTTGGGATACCCTATATGTGTCTCTTTATCAAACATATGCCTAACTAGGTGTAGGGTTGGAAGAGTGGGCTATGGGCAGATTTGGCTTCTCTAAATTTAGTTTTGTTTATGTGTTTTTCCTAATTAAAAAATTAATACTTGGATTTGCTATATTTTATTTTAAAAAATAAAAATTGTGTATATTTAAGGTATATAACATGACTTTACACACATATACATAGTGAAATGATGACCATAGTCAAGCTAATTAATGTGTCATTTCACATGGTTATATAATATGTATGACAAGTGCAATAGGATTTTCATTTTTAAAATATGTTGTAAGATGTTCCTTCCACATGTGCTATTAGGTTATGTAGGCACTAGATTAAAAAAATACTCTTAAACTCAAATCCCAGGCCTGGGATTGGAAACCACTGACAATGGTTTTTTTAAACAGCTCCATGGAGGTGTAATTGATTATACATCAAAGTGTATCAATTTGATGAGTTTTATTGGTGTATACGCCTGTAAAACCACCACCACAATCAAGGTAGTGAGCATCTCCATGCCCCCCAAGTTTCCCCAAATTATCTCATGCCCCCTTTTCTTCCCTCCACCCTCCCCTCCCTGTCACTATAGATTAGTTTGCATTTTCCAGCATTTTATATAATGGACTCATGCAATGTATTTATTTATTTTTCTAATTGCTTAATCCAGCTCCCTCTCCTTCCCTCCCTCAGCCAGTTCCGTGTGTATTAGGCCTTATTGTCTCCTTACCCACAGTACTTACCCACAGTACTACTTTGAATTTTCTGGATTTCTTGGTCTGGGGATTTCAAGGCAGATCCTAAGACATCCAATTCCAGAGTCTGGAGAATAGATGTGGCCTTGGATGCGACTTTACTCTTCTCTCCCGATCCCCATAGAGACTTGTTGGTGAGGAGTGACTCAAAATGCTCAAGAACCCGTTGTAGCTTTAAAGATATAAATAATAACAATAATCATCATAATCTACTGTAATAAGTCCCCACAACCTCAAGGGACAGTAGAAAACAAGAGAAAGCAGGTTCTGGAGTCAGAAGACCCAGTTCAAATCCTGACTCCACCATTCACTGGCTCTGCAACCTTGGGAAAGTCACTCAATCACTCTGTGCCTCAGTTTCCCCACCTTAGGATGGGGACAGTAATAGGACCCTATAGAGTTTTTGGCAAGATTAAATGAGTTAAGAGAAGCTATGTGTCTGTGCCTGATAAATACAGGACAAGGGTTAATTATTAGGAACCTCTTTTACCAACAGGGAAGTGGTAAGTTTGCTAGAAATAGAGCAGTGTGGTTCTCAGCTTGGGCAATTTTGACCCCCTGCGGACATTTGGTAAAGTCTGGAGGCATTTGTGATTGTCACCACTGAGGGGTGCTCCTGGTATCCAGTGGGTGGAGGCCAGAGATGTTTCTCCACATCCTCTAATGCACAGGATAACACCCCAGGTCCAAGAATAACCCAATCTCGAATATTATAACATTATAATGTTATACAAAGAGAAATTCTGAGGCAGACATAGCTCAGAAGGTACTCTAAATGGCCTTTTTTATTTTTAAAAATTAAGCTTATTGGGGCAACATTGATTAATAAAATTATGTTTCAAGTGTACAATTCTATGATGCATCATCTGTATTTTGCATTGTGTGCCCACCATTTAAAGTCAAATCTCCTTCCGTCATCATATACTCAACCCCCTCTACCTTTGACTACCCCCTCATGCCCCTAATTGGCCTTTTAAAACCAAGACATTTGTCTATGAAGGATAGGAAAGAGATGGACCAGAGGCTGAAGAATGGGCCAAGGTGAAGGTTTAAAAATGGAAACATAGTTGAGTTAAAAGACTGTTTTTGTGTTGATTCCCACATCCTTGTACTCAAAGTGTGGTCCTTGGACCATCAGGGTTAGCATCACCTGGGAGCCTGATAGCAATGCAGACTCTTGGTGTACTAAATCCCCACCTGCACTTTAACAAGCTCCCCGAGGAATTTGTGCATCTGTTAAAGTAGTAGACATTAAGTCCCATCAGGATAGGGACTTTGTCTTGTTCACAGCTATTTCCCAGAACCTAGAACAGTTCTTGGCAAATAGTAGGTACTCAGTAAGTATACATGTACTGGATGAATGAATGCCCTGAAGAGGAAAATGCTATCACGCCAAAGAGCTATAAGCAGAGAGATACTTAAGGGCTGGAGGAATGTTCAGAACTGGGGTTCATATAAACCTTCCTAATGTTCTGCTCTTCCAGTCTGAGTCTTCATGGGAATTCTGAGCTGTCCCCCCTTCCTCAGCTGATACAGATCTATCTGTCTCCTCAAAATGACGGCTGAAGTTTTCTTGGTTTAAACCCGTTTGTACGGAGCAGGCATCAAAGTATTGGCCTTTCAGAATTGCCATTGCAGTAACTGACCCAGCACGATGACTTTGCACCTATCTTTTCCTGGCAGGGCATTTTTTTATTGAGGTGAAATTCACACAACATAAAATCCACCCTTATAAAGTATACAATTCAGTGGCATTTAGTACATTCATGACGTTATGCAACACCTCCTCTATCTAGTTCCAAGACATTTTCATCACCCCAAAAGAAAACTCATTAAGAAGTCACTCCCCATTTCCTCCTCCCCCAGCTCCTGACAACCACTAACCTGCTTTCTACTTTTATGAATTTGCCTATTCTTGACATTTTATATAAATGGAATCAGCCCTGGGTGTTGTCCTGTGCACCACAGGGTTGAGGGTTCGGTTCCCAGTTGGGGCACATGCTTGGGTTGTGGGCTAGATCCCCCCCCCCCCCGCCTAGGGGCAGGCAGGAGGCAGATGATCAATGTTTTGCTCTCACATCGATGCTTCTCTCTCTCACTCTACCTTTCTTTCTAAAAAATCAATAAAAATATTAAAAAAATAAAATCATACGTTGTATGACTTTTTGTGTTTGGTTTCTTTCACTCAGCATGTTTCAAGGTTCATCCACATTGTAACATGTATTAGAACTTCATTCCTTTTTATGGCTAATAACATTCCTCTGTATGGATGAATGACGTTCTGTTTGGATGAATGACATGTTGTTCCATTCATCTGTTGAACATTTGGGCCGTCTCCACCTTTTGGTCATTGTGAATAGTGCTGCTGTGAACATGGATGTGCGAATACCTGTTTGAGTCCCTGCTTTCAATTCTCTTGGGTATATTCAGAGAAGTGGAGTTGCTGGGGCATATAGTAATTCTGTTTAACTTTTTGAGGAACCTGGCAAAAAATTTTATAATGAAATATTCCTTTTAATTACATGCTTATTTATTACTTCCATGAACATTTGTTGAATTCTCTATGAGGGCTTGGTCTTATTCCTGCCCTCGAGCTCAGTCTATGGGGGTGACAGCATATCATGTAAATGTTGTCAGTCTGCTGGAGATCACGTGGATATCATGGAAGGAACATGTACTCTGGATCAGTCACCGTGCTAAGTACTCCACATATATAATTTCATCTAAACTTCCCATCTATCCAAGGAGGTGGGCACCATTATTAGCCTCATTTTACAGATGTGTAAATCAATTCTTGTAGCGTGTGATGGTTAGTTTTATGTGTCAATTTGACAAGGTCAAGGAGTGCACAGATATTTGGTCAAGCCTCATTTTAGGTTTCTCTGGATGAAATTAACATTTGAATGGGTAGACACAGGAAAGTGGATTGCCTTCCCTCATGTGAGTAGGCCTTATCTAGTCAGTTAGGGGCCTGAATAGAAAAAAATTTTTAAGTAAGAGGGAATTTTCTCCTGCCAAACTACCTAACTGCCTTGAGCTAGGACATTGATTTATTTTTATTTTTTTATCTTCAGACTTGAACTGAAACATCAGCTCTTCCTATGTTTCAAGCCTCCAGGGTTTCTGCTCTCCTGGTTCTCAGGTCCCTGGAACACTATCATCAGCTCTCCTGGGTCTCCAGTTTGCCAGCTGCAGATCTTGGGACCTGTCACCCTGTACTCCAGACAACTTGCCCTAGACTCCCTCTCCCTACTGGTAGCAATGCAACATTGCAGCAACCCAGCTATGACCAGGCAGTTGAGGACAAGATGCCAAGGGATGGTGGAGCAATAGTATGAAAAGAACTTGGGCACCCTTAATGGCCTCACAGAGTGGAATCCTTTCACCAGCCTAGAATGTTAACTTCTGGACTGTTAACTCAGAAAGTAATAAAGATCTGTCTTTTAAAAGTCATTGACTATTTGGGCCTCTGTTGCAGTAGCTCAGCATACTCTAATATAGTCTTGCTTAGTCTGTCTTTCTTGGTCTGGGATAGATCCTATCTTTAGGGGGCAGCACACACACACACACACACACACACACGCTCTATCTATCATCTATCTATCTATCTATCTATCTATCTATCTATCTATCTATCTATCTATCTATCATCTATCTATCTATCATCTATCTATCATCTATCTACCTACCATCTATCTATCTCCATCATCATCTAATCTATCTCTATAGTGAGAAATATAGTGACATATGTATAGAGTGATAAATATGGTGATATACAGTTGACCCTTGAACAACATGGTTTGAAGTGAATGGGTCTACTTATATGTGAAATTTTTTCAATAAATACCATAAATGTATTTTCTCTTCCTTATGAATTTCTTAATAACATTTTCTTTTTTCTAGCTTAATTTGTAAGAATACAGTATATGATACATATAACATACAAAATATGTCTTAATCAACTATTTATGTTATCAGGAAGGCTTCCAGTCAACAGTAGCCTATTAGTAGCTAAGTTTTTGGGGGAGTCAAAGTTATACGTGGATTTTCGACTGCATGGGGGTGGCAGTGTCCCTATGCTGTTCAAGGGTCAACTATAATATATATCATAGTTATATATAATATAAATTATCTAACATTATATTATATTGTAATGAACTTATATTATAATTAACATACATTATATATGAAAATATATTATATATCATGTATATAATGTATCAATATATGATATACAATATGTAGTACACATATAATATATAGTACCCATCTTCATTTGCTAATTTTGGGCTTTGAAAATATTTGTTACCTGACTAGGTCCCAGGACTCAGCTTCCACTCACCTCTTTACTGCCTTTAGTTGTGGTTGAGGAGGTGAGCTCTGCAAAAGACACCATGGGAAGTTACTGTTGGAACTGAGAGTGAAAGGATGGAGAGTGGGTAGGTAAGGTGAGTAACTTGAATGTAGAATGTCTGAAGTCAAACTAATTATTTTCATTGACAAACTTCTATGCTCTTTGGGAGATCAGAGTCCAAGTTCCTTGTTACGATGCAGAGCAGTGTTTTCCCACTGGGGGTAATTTTGTCCCCAGGGGACACTGGCAATGGCTGGAGACATTTTTGGTGGTTACAGTTTGGGGCAGGGATGCTACTGGCATCTGATGGGTGGAGGCCTGGGATGTACAGGACAGCTCCCAACCATAAAGAGTTATTGGATCTCAATGCCAATACTGCTGTGATAGAGATACCCTGGCATAGAGGAAGCAGAAAAATGTAAACTCCAAATTCTTTAATTCAGACATGGCTGGACATTATAGCTGAAATGGCTGAGGAAACAGAAAATTAAATACCTCAGGTTTTAAACTTCAGCCTGGCTGGGAATTAGAACAGAAACAGGAGTGTCCATTTTTGGTTATCAGCTGTTAATGAATGGGACCTTGTGTGCTGTTTATTGTGCATTATGAGGACAACCATCTCTGTTTTAGAAAGATGAGAAAAGGCTAGCAAATGTTTATATACCTGTTACCACCAAACTGAGGTTAAATCTATTCCTAGACAGAGACCTATGCACAGAGAGAATCTTATATTCTTTGAACAGAAAATATGCATTTAAAAAATATGTTTTTATTTATTTTTAGAGAGAGAGAAAGGGAGAGGGAGAGAGAGATAGAAACATCAATGAGAGAGAAACATCAATTGGCTGCTTCCTGCACTACCCTTACTGGGGATTGAGCCTGCAAACCAGGCACTTGACCTGACCAAGAATCAAACTGGTAACCTCTTGGTGCATAGATTGATGCTCAACCACTGAACAACACCGGTCTGCAGAAAATATGCTTTTTTTTGTTTTTGTTTTTGTTTAAAATATTACAGATGTCCCTTTTTCTCCCCAATGACCCATTCCACCCCGTCCCACTCCCCTCCCCAGTCCCTTTCCACACCATTGTCCCTGTCCTTGGGTTGTGCATATATGCACATAAATTCTTTGGTTAATCTCTCCCCCTCCACCCACCTGCCCTCCTCTGAAAATATACATTTTAATAAACTCAATCATATGCTTTTGCAAAGAAACTTCTAATAAAGTTTTAAAAAGTAGAAAATCTTAGCCATTAGTTTAAAATCTCTAATAAATTTAAAAAAATTAAACGTGATTCCTTTATTTTCTAATACAATGAGGATCATATAAAAATGAATAATTGTAACAAACAATTGTTTCTTAGATATGACATCAAAGCACAAGCAACAAAAGAGAAAATAGATACATTGGGCTTCATTAAAAAAGCCAAACCAACAACACTTTTGTGCTTCAAGGGACACTATCAAGAAAGTGAAAAGAAAACCCACAGATGGGAGGAAATATTTGCCAATCGGATATCTGGTAAAGGACTAGCATTCAGAATATATAAAGAACTACAACTCAGTAACAAGAAAAGAATACAAATAACCTAATTAAAAATGGGTAAATAATTTGATAGACATTTCTTTTTTTTAAAATGGAAGGTTTTTTTTAAAAAATTGATTTTTATAGAGAGACAAAGGGAGAGAGAGAATCAGCGATATGAGAGTGAAACATTGCTCAGCTCCCTTCAGCTACCAACCCCCAGGGATTGAACCGGCAACCTTTTAGTGTGTGGGACAACACTCATCCAACTGAGCCACACTGACCAGGGGTGATAGACACTTCTTCAAAGAAGATAGAAAGCATGTGAAAAGATTCTCAACAGCATTAGTCACTAGGGAAATGCAATCAACTACAATGTGATATTGCTTCATACCCACAAGATAGACTATAATAAAAACAGACAGACCATAAATTGCTGGGAAGGATGTGGGGAAATTGGAACTCTCATACACTGCTGGTGGAAATGTAAAATGGCACAACCACTTTGAAACACAGTTCACAAGTTCTCAAAAAGTTAAGCACAGTGATCATATGACACATTAATTCCACTCCTAAGTATCTACCCCAAAGAACCAAAAACAGGTGTTCAGACAAAAACTTGTACATAATATTCACTGACTTCATAATAGTCCTAAACTGGAAACAACCCAAATGTCCATCAATTGATGAACAGGTAAGTAAAATGTGATATATTTATATAATGGATATTATTCAGCCATAAAAAGGAATGAATTACTGATACCTACTGCAACAAGGATGAACTTTGAAAACATTATGCTGAGTGAGAGAAACCAGACACAGATGAACACATATTATGTAGTTCCATTTATGTGAAATGTCCAGAATAGGCAAATCCATGGAGACAAAAAACAGATTAGTGTTTTCCAAGGTCTAGGGGGAGGAGTAAATGAGGAGTCACTGCTAATGAGTTTGGGTTTCTTTTTGAGATAGTGAAACGTTCTGGAATTAGATAGTAGTAATGGTACACAATTTTGGAATATATCAAAACCTATTAAATAATATATTTTAAAAGTGTGAATTTTATGATATATGAATTAAATCTCAATAAAGTATGATGGTGGCTTTACAGGACTGGTCCCCAACGATGTCTCCAACCAATGTCCCTATCGCTTACCAGGCTATGGATACACTGACTTGATTTCTTTTTCTGGAACCAGCTAGACATATTTCAATCCAAAGATCTTTGTACTTGTGATTGCCTTTGCTAAGTTTTCTTGACTACCACTTCCATTCTCTACAATCTACGTAGTGAGGTAATATGTTGACATTAACTTATCATAATAACAGTTCTTAAAGCAGAAGTTTCAGCATTGGCACCAACTGGGGTTGACACCACATTGCCAAGTGAGGAACCAGCCCAGGTGCAATATTTGCAAAGGAGGAGGTGTTTAGAATCTGGTCATATGACTTTATATCCTCACTCATATCGAGGGTGTGAAGGATCAGGAGTTGACAAGTAAGAAAGGGAAGACTTATTTGGAGAGAGCTGATGCTGTGCTGTGAGCCCCTCCACTCCCGCCCAAGAGGAGAGATGTGTGTGGGTCCTTTCCTCTTCATCTTACTCCAAGAGAGAAAGGGATTTTAAGGAGTTCATTTGGCTAATTATATATTGCCTATATTTTGTCGGGACCCAGTTGATTGGTGCCTATTTCCCCCTAAAAAACCTGAAAGGTGAGCCATTGGCTTGCATTGGGCAGAGAAGGGATATCTACTCCACCTGCACACCCCAAGTTTCTTGGGCAAAGGTGGGTGAATATTTCCCAAGAACTAGGCATGGGTCAGGTGTGAGTGATTTGTGGTGTGCAGTTGCTTAGGTCCTGTCCAAGATGGTCACCTGGAGTGGCAAGTGGACTTTAGCAGGAAGAAGCTGGAGGAATTGCAGGATTCCTCCAGGATGAGGAAGGTGTAGAGAGGAATTTGCTGTTATCAAGGAAATTTCAGGGCAGTGACTGAGTAAGAGGGGAATTATCTTCATACAACCCACAAAGGTTCTCGTGAGAGAAAGTGTTATAACTCAGGAACATAGAGGCTAAATGGCAACAATAGCATCAGCCAAGTAGAGACTTTTCTGCTTCCTTTTCAGATTTCTTCTGGATTCCAAATGTAGCAAGATGGGGCAGAGAAGAGTAGAGGTGTTAGGTGGGAAAGAGGACTGACTGCAGGTTTCCAGCCAGCAGGGAGCTCGAACTAGGGGAAGGAAACAAGCCAATATTAACTCAAGTCTGGAGTACTTATTCTTCTATAAGGTTGGACCTTTTAATTATTGAGTTGAGACTGCATTTTGCATCTTAGAGGACCGCAGGAATTTATATTAGAAAAGTTTCTGCCTAAGCTTTGTTCTGTCTTTGCCATGACTTCTGTGCGTATTCTCTCTCCTTAACTTAAAAAACCCCCAAACCCAAGCATTTATACGATGCTTTATAATCCATGAAGCACTGTCACATTCATTATCTTACTCAATCCCCCTACCACCCTTGTGAAGTCAGCATGATCATCCCCAAGTTACAGAGGAGAGTCCTGAGACCCAGCCAGGCTCTGGAAGAGCCCCCTTTGCGGACTTCATGGGAGCGTTTCCTTCTTGGCGAAGGCTGAACGGTAGTGTTCGGCACCGCACATTCCTGTTACCTCCCCACAGCCCTTATGCTGTCTACCTTCCAGTTCCAGCTCTGGCGGTTTGAAAATTACACACTTACCTTGACATACCTCCAAGGGGAAAGTGAAGAATTCCTTCCCAGATTTGGAGACGTATCCTTTGTTGCAAGTACAGTACTTGTCCTTGACACAGTTAGCATTTTTGGGGCATTGAGGACAGGCACCTGCAGGAAGAAGAGAGGCGGGCCAGATTCACTGGGGTCAAAAACTCTCCAGTTATCATTTGGCTTTGTTGCTGAGTAGGGCCTCTCGAGGCTGAGGGAACCTGTACCTTTTTTCTTTTGTGAGATCTCAGTGCAGTAAAAAAAATTAGAGATACTATTTATATACCTTCCAAAGTGATCACTCCGATAGTACCCACCTGGTAGCACACATAGTTACAACAACTTCGTTGGCCATATTCCCCCATGCTGTACTTACATCCCCAGACTATTTTCTTTCTTTCAATTTTATTTAAAAAAATTATTATTATTATTTAACTTTATTTTTTTTAATTGTTGACAGTATTACAGATGTCCCCCATTTCCAGCTCCCACCCTTTGCCAGCCACCACCCAGCCCCTGCCCCATGCCGGGCCTTCACTGCACTATTGTCTGGGCCTGTGGGTTATGGATATATGCATATGAGTTCTTTGGTTAATCTCTTCCAGTTCCCTATCCCCTTGCCTCTGAGATCTGTCAGTGTATTCTGTGCATCCATGTCAGTTTATGTTTGTCAGTTTATTTTGTTCATTAATTCCACATATAAATGAGATCATGTGATACTTGTCTTTCTCTGACTGGCTAATTTCACTTAGCCTACTCACCTTCAGGTCCATCCATGCTGTCCTAAAGGGTAAGAGAGCCTTCTTTTTAACAGTTGCATAGTATTCTATGGTGTAAATGTCCCACAGCTTTTTTATCCCCTCATCTATTGATGGGCACTTGGGCTGTTTCCAGATCTTAGCTATTGTAAATTGTGCTGCTATGAACATAGGGGTGCATATATTCTTTCTTGTTGGTGTTTTGGGTTTCTTAGGATATATTCCTAGAAGTGAGATCACTGGGTCAAATGGCAGTTCCATTTTTAATTTTTTGAGGAAACTCCACACTGTTTTCCATAGTGGCTGCACCAGTCTGCATTCCCACCAACAGTGCACTAGGGCTCCCTTTTCTCCACACCCTCGCCAGCACTTGTTAGTAGATTTATTGATGACAGCTAACATTCAAAGAAGAACTAACACCTATCCTTCTCAAACTAGGTCCATCCATGTTGTCAGAAATGGAGAGATTTCATAAATGTCTGATCAATAAGTTGTATACCTGGAACTAATATAATATTGTATGTCAACTATAACTGAAAAATAAATTTAAAAAATCTAAAAAAATTAGAGACACCAAACCCAAGTTATAGAGGAGTGCATGATATGGGCCTGGGGTTGGCATTAAACAAATTAATCTTAACAGAAAATTTTCAATGCAACATACTGTGTCATTCTCAAGATCACTGCAGAATTTATAAAAGGGGAATGAGTTAGTTAAGACTTGGGACTCTGGGTTCAATTCTGGTTTCACCACTTAATAGCTATGTGTCTTTGCATAAGTATCTTAAACTCTCTGAACCTCAATTTCCTCAACTGTAAAATAAGTTATTGTGAGGAATGAATTAATACATACAAAGTGCTTTGGGCAGGGTCTGGTACATAATAAGTGTCAGTTATGATTATAAAAATTTGAATTTGGAAGATACCATGGGATGTATATTCTGTTAATGGTATATGTTATCTTTGTAACCCTAGGTATAACTTCATTTAGACAAAGATACACTAAATATTTTAATTTGAGACTCCTTGGGAATGAGTGGAAAGAATAAGGCTGGGGAAAAATTTTGAGCTTTGGGTCTAGTGAAGAGATTTGGGAGCTGTAAAGGGTTCATGGGGAGTGGGTGCTGGGAACACTACAGGGGACCACTATGCAGAGTTTGGCTACGCAGAATGCACCCTTTGTCTAAAAATGCAGAATCTCAGGCCCCACCATAGACCTACTGAATCATAATCTAGTGAGATCTGCAAGGATTTAAAGCTAACCTGAAATGATCTTGTTCTTTTTATGTTGACATGCTTATGATCAGAATGAAATGGTGACCATCATGCTGTTTCTTCCCACTTGAGTGTTTACTTCAAGAGACTTTGTTTTATTTATTGTTCTATCTCCACCTTGGGAACATTGGGGGTACTAAAAGCAAACAAATAGACTAATAAAAGTAAAATAAAAAGATAAAATATATCCAAATTTGATGAAATAATCAATTAAAAAAGAAACAACACAGGAGTAAGCCAGCTCAAGTTCTGTTCCCCAAACAAGCCTCTTTTCTCTAGCCTGTTGGAGGATGTGGATGGCCCCAGGTTCATTCTCGGGCCACATCCCTCCTGGTCTCCGACGATGGAAGACGCAGGCTTTGAGCACTCACCTTTGGCCTTCTGAATCATGACTATTGACAAACTCAGTAGAATGCAGAGTCCTGGAACAAGGAAGCAGAAGGGACAGACATGAAATTAATGAGAAAAGATCTCAAGAAATTCTCCAAGGCTGTGTATCAGTTATCTATTACTGCAAAACAAACCATCACAAAATGTAGCAGCTTAAAACAACAACATTCATTTTATTATCTCTAATTTTATTATGATATCTGTGGGCCCAGAATCTGGGAAGAACTTAGCTGGGTAGTTCTGGCTCAGGGTTTCTTATATTGTTGCAGTTAGACAGTGGCTGGGACTGGAGTGGCTAGAAACTGGGCATTACTATCTCTTCCTGTGATTTCAGGGCCTGGGGTAGTTTGAGCTTACTTCCAACATGTTGACCTTGGTCAGGCTGCACAGGAATCAAAGTTTATCCCATCTCCACCAAACTAGTCCACCATCATCTACACCCATCATCCCACATACCCTTCCATTACTGGGAACCACTTTTTAATTTTTTAAATTTTATTTATTTATTTATTTATTTTAAAAAAACATATCTTTATTGATTTCAGAGAGAGGAAAGGAGAGGGAGAGAGAGAGATAGAAACATCAATGATGAGAGAGTCATCGATTGAGCCCACAACCCGGGCATGTGCCCTGACCGGGAATTGAACCCGGATCTCCTGGATCCTAGGTCGACACTCAACCGCTGAGCCACGCCCAGCCGGGCTGGGAACCACTTTTTTAAAGCTTTACTGAGGTATAATTGATATACAAAAATCACACACATTTAATGTATGCACCTTCATGAGTTTGGACATGCATATACCATATACCTATGACACCATTACTACAATCAAGGTCCTAAAGCATATCTATCACCTCCAAAAATTTCCTAGTGTTGTTTTGTGGTCTTCTTTCTTCTTTGGTAAGAACACTTACCATGAAATCTACCCTTTTAACATATTTTGACACACACAACACTGCAACGTTAACTCTAGGTACTATGTTTTACAGTGAATCTCTAGGACTTATTCATCTTATATAAGGAAAACTTTATAAACAGAAAAACAACTCCTCATTCCCCCCTCCCCCTGGCCTCTGGAAACCACCATTTCATTTTCTACTTCTATGAGTTTGACTACTTTCGATACTTTCTATAAGTAGAATCATGAATTATTTGTCCTTCTGTGTCTTGCTTATTTCACTTAGCATAATGTCCTCCAGGTTCATCTATATTGTCACAAATGGCAGGTCTGCCTTCTTTTTAAAGGCTGGATAATACTTAATTGTATGTATATACTTTGTATGTATACTTTGTATGTATTCTTTACCCATTCATTGGCAGGACCCACTTTCTTAGGGGTAACCAAAGGTGCAAATAAGGTTACCAGTCACCAGAGCTAAATTTTAACCAGTGCACACTAAAAGAACTATGTTGGTGGTTCATACTGAAACACTTCCACAGTAGTCATGGCCAGAACCAGGTTCCAACTAGTAAAAGATATCGCTGAAAAGTATTTCCCAGTTCCTAAAACTCAGGCAGTCTGGGCCCTGTCACATTTCCTCAAGGCTAGACTTTAGGGTCTCCTCCCAGCCCCACCAGCAACACCACTCTCAATGGTATGTTCATGTACTTAGAGTTTCCGAAAAGTCATCAGTATGCTGGAATCCCAGAGTTCTCAGTCTTTAGAAATCATCCACTGACTTTTGTTGTTGTTGAGGAAACAGGTCCTCAGTTTCAATTTGCTCAGACATCAGTTGCGCAAATTTGGACATTGCCATCTTCTGAGGTTGGGGTAATAACATAAATGAGTAAATGCATAAAGTCTGGCAGAAATCTTCCATAAATGCTAGCTTCCTCTATTATCATTTTATTTGCATGAGAATCCTTTCCTAATTCTTGACCTGATGCTGATTTTATTCCACTGCTTGTTCCATCCAGTGACGAGGCAGAGAGTTTATGGATAACCAAACTCACCAATAACCTATTTCAAAAGTGTCTAGGACTCTGTCTCCAGTTGGCCCCCAAACAGGAAATATATTGTTTGGGTTTCTCGCATTTACATTGCACACTCTCTCATTTAAATTTGATTCCACAGATATATAATACACATCTCTTCTATGTAAAATGTCGTGGGAGGGGCTACAAAGTTGAGGGGACATGACATTTGCTTTCAAGTAGTTTATATTATTTTGATAGGATTTATGGTGTGTCACTCCCTCTGCAAATAAATAACTGTGAGACTTTAAGCAAGTCTATAACCTTCCCATGATGCCATCTCACATCTGTTATATGAAGATGCTGTGTGAAAATGAGTGTAAAACAATTTTAGCTTGATGCCAGGCTCAAGTAGGGGCATGATAAATGTAAGCTTTGGTTGATTTTGTGGCTGTCGATAGTTCTTTGACCTGGAGCCAGAAGGACGGACTGGATTTCAGAGTTGGGGAACTATATACAAAGAAGTTGTGGTTGAAGCCACAGAATCATGGTATTCCTTTAGGGAGAGGGAGTAGAAGGAGAGACGAAGACCCCAAGCAGAATCCTGTGGAAAGAGCATTATAGCAAAGATCTGAGCCAGATGGCTGGGGTAGAATCCTGGCTCTGCCATTTGTATGTGGCTTTTGACAAGCAACATAACCTCTTTGTACCTCACTTTTCTCATCTGTATGATGGGGATAATAATAGTACTTGCCTCCCTCCTGGGTCTATTGAGAGGATTAAATGGGTTAATACATATAAGGAGCATAGTGAATGTTTAAAAATATTGGTTGTTATTAATAATATTCTTGGTACAGGAAAAGGAAAAGGGTTGGGGAAGAAAGACTAGCAAGAGGCAGAGAATGAGTTAGGGCAGCGCTAGGTCAAAGAAGTTATCAAGAAGGAGAGGATGTCAATTAGAAACCAAAACCTGTATAGAAGAAGATGAACAACTCATTGGATTGGACTGTAAGAAAGATTTTAGGGATATTTGGGAGCATAGTTTAAATAGAGTGGTGAGGTAGGAAACCATAATTTAAGAGAAAAGGAGACTGTTCAAAGCAAAACAGAGAAAAGAGAAGGAAAAGAGAGCTAATTGTTAAACTGAGAAGCTCCTGATAGGGGGTAGGTTTAGATACAGGCGTTGTCGAGGTTACACGTACCTGGAAGAAGTGATGGCCCCCGCATTTCTGCTTGCAGGTAATCCTTGCTGGCCAGTTCTGAAAGCTCTCTACTACCCTTTAAGCCACTTTTCCTGGGTCAGTAATCTTATGAGGATTGACATAAGTACCTATGGTCAACCGATTGAGGAATTTGTTCTTAGAAAAGTGAACTTCTCATTTTTCACCATCAGACCATGGTTCTCTTTTCTTACTTGTTTTTTTTCTATGAGCTGACTTAGGAAATTGTTCTCAGAAGAGCAAACTTCTCTTTTTTCACCATTAGATCCATGGTTCTGCTTTTTATTTTTTTAATCCTCCAAAGATGTTTAATCACCCAAAGATGTTTTTATTGATTCTAGAGAGAGAGGCAGGGAGAGGGAGAAAGAGAGAGAGAGAGAGAGAGAGAGAGAAACAATGATGTGAGAGAGAAACATCAATTAGTTGCTTCCCACGTCCGCCCCAAGAGAGGAATTTAGTCCTAGGTGTTTTTTTCTTGTTTTATTTTTCCTTCCGTTTTTCTTGCTTAGGCAACTGCGTGGGTGATCGTTATCACTCCCACAACCATCCCCACCATCTTCTTCACCATCACTATCACCAGCACTACTTCTACCATCTTCATCACCATCATCATCAGCAGCACCACCACCATCATCCTCACCACTGGAACTGCTTTTGCTAAGAATACCAACAACGTCCTTGATGCTATAACCTGTGAATATTTTTCAGTCTTAATTCAGTCTGCTCTCTTTCCGTGCCCTCCATGACATCATACTCTACTCATCTGCCTCCATTTCTCTTGCACACTTGCCCTGTCTTCTCTATTAGCCACTCCTCCATGACTTGATTTTAAATACTTACTCATGGCTCTATTTTCACTCTGCAATCTCTTTCTATATGATTTAGTACATTACCATGATTTTAATTATCACCTGTTGGCTGTGGAGGGGGGAAGCCCTTCCTTTTGTGATCCAGGCTATATATTCAACATATATTGATATAGCACCTCAAAATCAATTTGTCCAAAACGAAATTCTTTCTGTCCCCCCAAACCAGCTTTTTCTTCAATGTTCCCTTTCTCTGCAGCAAAGGAGCACTCCTGTTCTTTATCCTTAGTGGTCTTCTGGGGTTGGGGTGATTGTTGGGGGCAAGAGTTGTTCAAGAAAGACAGGCAGTGCCACCTAATGGTCAGGACAATGTTACTAAAGAGTGTTGGCTCTAGAGCCAGACTGCCTAGGTTCAAATCTTGGGTCTTTCACTTAATACTGTGTGACTTGGGGAAAGTTACTCAATTTCTTTGTCCCTCAGGCTTTTCTGACTTCGGACAACTTCATGCTGCTCTTTTCAGCCTCCAAGCCTTTGCATGTGTGGCACCCTCACCTGGAATTGCCCCCTTTCTTCCATTGCTCTGCCCTGGCCAGGTCCTTCAAGTGTGTGTTGTTCTGTATATCCTTACTTGACCCCAAATGTATATCCACTACAGCCCCAGTCTCCCACCTGGAGGTGGAGTTAGTATCTCCTCCCTCTATTCATATCACATTTAATCAAATGGAAGGAATGATCAGTTTTAAAGTACACCATTATTTTATGTACCAAACAAAGGAATATATAAAAAAATAAAATGGCAATAAATATGTACCTCTCAATAATCACTTTAAGTGCAAATGGCTTAAATACTTCAATCAAAAGATATAGGGTAGCTGAATGGATAAGAAAATGAGACCCATATAATATATATCCTCAGGGTTGTGATCTCCACTGATTGGTTGGATCTCCCACCAGGGAAGGGGATTATTAGTCATAGCACAGCTGGTCCTGAGGTCACCTATGGCATTGCTCTGCCTTGCCTTGCTTTTCTGGGCCTGGAGCTGAAACACAGCTGAGGCCTAGACGTTGTCTCTAGTTTGACCAAAACATTGTCTCTGTGGTCAACAGACCTGAGGCTTTGTTCCTAAGATTATTTGATGAGGTTCAGAACTTCATTGTTTTGAGGGCTTAATGCTTAAGGGAATAGTCATGCAAGGGCTTGTATGGGAGCTGTATGAGGCTATTCTCTGGCCCCCTTGTTCCTCCTAGAAAGAGGTCTACCACATATACTGAGGGGAGGAAGTGTCAGGGGAGGGTCTGTGTTGCCTGACAAGTGATATGAAAGGTCAGGGGGTCTAAACCACATGACCAGAGATATGCTAGGGGAGGAATGGTTGCCCTGGAGGTGAGGGCCCACTTTAGAATTCTCCCTTGCTAGGCACCCAGGGCTTTCCACTCCGGTGATCTTCCATACCTGGCTTATCATGCTTACTCTGCTCATGTCTGTCTAACTGCTTACTATAGCATTATCTAAGCTACATGACAGATGCGTATTTATTTACTTATTCATTGTGTTGAATTTTAATAAGATTATTTGAGCCAAACTAACAAAATATGCCAGTGAGCAAGATCTCCAATGCTATGGAGAATGACAGTTTTGTAAATACATATTTTTTTAAAAAATAATTTTTTATTTTTCAATTAGTTGACATACGATATTACATTAGTTTCAGATGTACAACATAGTGATTAGACAGTTATATAATTTATGAAGTGATCACCCCAATAAATGTAGTACCCATTTGACAAAATACATAGTTATTACAATATTATTGACTATATTCTCAATGCCATACTTTACATACCCCATGACTATTTTGTAACCACCAATTTGCACTTCTTAATACAAATACATATTTTTAAGAAAGAAGAGTCAGATTTCCTATCTATTGTCTTGAACAGATTTTCGTATCTTATTTTTAGTGAGAAGGGCAAGTTGTAGAAGAAATAAGATACAGTCATGAGCTTCTTAATGATGGGGATACATTCCGAGAAATAATATATCATAGGTGACATCACAGAGTGCACTTACTCAAACCTACATTGTATAGCCTACTAC
This sequence comes from Miniopterus schreibersii, assembly GCF_964146895.1. NCBI lineage: Eukaryota > Metazoa > Chordata > Mammalia > Chiroptera > Miniopteridae > Miniopterus > Miniopterus schreibersii. The sequence goes on along the minus strand of NC_138105.1, from coordinate 70,572,729 downwards.
ACACTTAGGCTATATGATGTAGCCTATTGCTCTATATGGGAGGAAAGATCATTTTCCCTCTACCCTACTGGGTTCTTGGTTGAGACATCCCTGTATTAAACGGCAGAGTAACAGGAGAAAAAACAAACAAAAGTTTAATAATGTGTATATCTCCTATTTACATGAGAGAGCCTCTGGAAAACTGAGTAACTCACCAAGATGGCTGAAGCCAGCACCTTAAATACCATCCTTAGCTGAAGACAAAAGAGGATATTGGAGGTAGGAGGGCGTCAGTTTTGGGAGGTTACCAGGAAAAGCGAAGTAAACAAAGAAGGGTAAGGTTGTTATGCAGATTTTGTCTTTGTCTTCTGCATTGATAAGAGTTTTCTAGAGCTAAGGAGAGAGACACTCTCACAAATGGAGATTTCCCTTACAAATGTAAATAATTCTTATAATGGTTAACTTCTACTTGGTTTTTATAGCTTCTCCCACCTCTAATTTCTTAAAATTAACCAGCCCAAAGTAATCCTTATGCCAAATAGACATTATTTTTGGGTTACAAATTCTGTTTCCCCTACAGCTATAAACCTGCACAGCATGTTACCGTACTGAATATTGTAGGCAATTGTAATATAATGAAATCGAACCTAATGGGTCCAGGTTGCCTGTCGATACTTCAGCCAATTAAGCAGAGACAAGTTTGAATCATATATCAGCATTTATTCCAATAATGCCAGCAACATGGGAGTGTAGCAGGATTTGTTCACATAAAATATGCTCTACCTGCCCCCCATAAGCCAGTTCCTTATATTGGGTAGAAGGAGAAAGATTACATGGGGAAGTGGGCAAAAGGAGTAAGAATGGGTATTAAGGTTTACAGGTTACAGGAAAGGGGGGAAAGGGGGGTAGCAAAAGGGTGGGGTGCCTCTGGGACTCCTTTGTTTTGGGAACAAGGTTGTCAATCTTTCCTTGATGTTAGGCAGTTAAGGAGCATAGATCACATTCCAAATCCAGGGGCATACAGCTCCCACCCAGGTTAGAAAGTGCTTTTCCTAATCAGAACAGAGCAATCACAGTTAAGATAACATGGTTAATACTTCTTATAACTATCAGGGTCGACAGAGCATGATCAACATCTCTGCCTCCAACAGTAATAAGTGTTCGAGTAATGCATTGAGCTAAAACATGAAGCCCGGAACTAAGCTGCAAGGGATAGGAACTTTTCAGCTCCATTATAATCTTAAGGAACCACCACGGTATATGGTATTTGGCTGAAACGTCCTTATGCAGCTCATGACTATATTCAATCCTATCCTCAAAAGAAATTATTAGGACTGAAAAATAAATTTTACCTAGAATATATTTTTGTAGGGGTTGGGTTAAGCCAAATGAGGAAGGTCAGAGAGGGGAGAGGAAAGTTAAGCTTCGAGCATTCCCGGGGCACGGCTCACCAAGCCCAGGACACGCCCGAACCCCGCCCATTGGACAGAAGCCTTGCCCCAGCCCTGTCCATTGGGCCTAGACCCCGCCCCCCAACCCCACTCTCCAGGTTCCTCGGACCCAACCCCAGAGCCTAACCTCAACTCCTAAGGGAATTAAACTATGATTTCTCCTCTCCTCTAAGGTTCGACGTATAAGGAGTCAACCTCCCAGCAACTGTCTAAAGCTTCTCTGGCCCTGAAACCCAAAGTCCCGGCTACTTCCGCCCCCGGGGCCCCAAGAGCGGAAGCGGAAGTGCGCTGGGCAGCCGCAGCGCCGGCCGGGGCGTTCGGGGGCTGTTCGGGGCTCCCTCGGTGTGCTGCGGTGGGAGTGTTTCTCCGGGGTTTGCAGGTGCGGTCCGGCCCCTCGGGAGGGCGGGGAGGGCTCGGAGGGGCCGGAAGGCCTGGGACTTAGGCGATGGCCGAGATGCTTTCTCCCGGCGGTTGCCCCGGGGTCGGGATGGGTTGAGCACTGTCCGGCCTCGCAGCCGCGCCCTCAACTCCTGCGGCCCGATACCTCGCCCTCAGGTAACCCCCTTCCGGCAGACGGGGCTCATTCATCCATCAAAAGGGAAATCACGTAGTACAGCCCAGGCCCTGCAGCTCAGGAGGTGACACCGGCCAGCCCCAGCCTTCACCCGCCCTCCCGGGTTCGTAGGGCCCTACCCTACCGCCCTTCTGCAAGGTAGCTGTTCATAAGCAATTCCCGTTTTATTTAATGACATTTCATATTATCTAGCTCTGCAATGGAAAAGTTAGACCTGAGTCTACATGTACAAATTGGTTTGAATGATTTGTCAAGTAAATTTAAAAATGGAATGCATCCTCTATCAAGGGATGAGTTAGATGAGTTTTTTGTGTGTGTGTTTTTTTTGGGGGGGGGGGGTGGCTGAGATTTGCAGTTGCTAAACTGCAAACTTAGCTTTTGACCTGTAAACTTAGCTTTTGTTGCCTTTTCCTTTTCCTTTCATTTCTTTTTCTTCTTTCCTTTCTTTCTTTTAAAGGGGCTTTTAATTTGTGACTGTGAATATCAGTTTTTTTTCCACTGCAAGGTGAGGATGCCTTAAGGAAAGCAGTTTCTTAGTTATGTCACAAGTCTATGAAGGAAAAGTAAGCAATTCAGCTCTCTTTGCTTTGGCTCAGTTACCCAAGTCTGTAAGTTACCACAAAGCTTCAAAACATGTGGGACTCCAGGAAAACGATGACATAGCTTTGTTAGCAGTGGGGATTGAAATTGAGTTGGCGATAAATTGGATGTCTTCTTTTAAAATTGTATTTTAAATAATTGATGAAAGCTCACTCTACTGAGATATGAGGAAAAAATTAATTCTGAAGGAAAATGAAACATCAGCCCTAGCATGTTTGGCTTAGTGGTTAGAGCATCTGCCGGGTCGGGGCCCATGCAGGAGGCAACCAATCCATGTGTCTCTCTCCCATCGATGTTTGTCTCTCTCTCCCTTCCACTTTCTTTGAAAAGCAATGGAAAAAATATCCTTAGGTGAGGATTAAAAAAGAAAGAAAATTAAACATCAGATTTTAATTTTACGAGTGAGATGTTTGTTTTCAAAAAGAATACATGTTTCACCTTGCCTTTTTAGAAAGAATTAATGCTCCTTAAAGACATCTGAAGCCCTTTGTGGATTGTGTTATACGAACAGGCATTTTAAGTCATTTTTATATTGACTTTTGTGGTATATTGTTTCATGTGCCTGTGTGTGCAGATGTGTGCCACCTTAGCTACAGCTATGCTGAATTGTTCTTGGGGAGTGTTGATGGTTTTGCACGTTTCGTTGGGAGTGCCGTGGATGGACTGAGCCCTGAACAGGGGGAAACAATGCCACCAAAATAGATACAGTGCTTGTCTCTGTGGAGGTTTTATTCTAGCTGGGGAGATTTTAAATTAATCATGACAAGGGTGATACGGAAACATGGAACAGGAGAATTTGAGGAGGAGGTCAGGAAAAACAAAAGGGACAAATGTTTGAACCTAAAAGATGAGTTGTATGAATCTAGACAAGGGCTGTGGAGTAGGAATGGGGAGGAGATTTGAGAGAACATTTCCAGATGCACAGTCCCTTAGGCAGTACGAAGCCTAGTGGGTTCCAGGAGCCAGAAAAGAACAGGAAAGCCAAAGTAGAGAAACCAAAATGTGGCATGGATGAGCCAGGTTGGAGAGAAAGGTGTGGCCCTGAAGGTCATTATAAACTTTGGATCTTGTTCTAAGGCCATTGGGAAACCCCTGAATCAGAGTGTTAAGTAGGGGAGTGACGTGATTTTATTTGTGATTTAGAGAAAACATCGGCTGCTGGATTGAGCATGGAGTTTGGGATGGGCAGAGTCCGTCTATAGGAGCTTAGATAAGTTCAGGACTTAGATGATGGTAGTTGGGTATTGATGATGCTTGTGGAATTGGAGAAGATGCAGTGTTTGAGACACGTGTGAGAGGTAGAATTGAGAGTTTGATGATTGATTTATTCCTTGTACCACATGATATAAAATAGGTGTTGGCAAACTTTAGCCCGTGGGCCAAATCTGATCCAATGCTGATTTCTATAAATAGGTTTATTGGAACACATTTTCTTTTTAATGTGTTCTTTATGGCTATTTTTGTGCTCCAACCACAATTAAATAGTTGCTATAGGGCCCATAGGTCCCATAAATCCTAAGATACTTACTCTCTGGCCTTTTACCGAAAAGGTTTGCCAACCTCTAGTATATTAAGTACTTAGTATGCATCAGATGCTGTGCTATGGTGGGATTTGGGGTCCTGAAAAAAGTGGACATAGGCCTATACTTAGTTTGTCATGGTTGGAGAGAGAGGCAAAGTCACCTAAACAAATAAATATATAAATCACAACTGGATAAGGACAGTGGAGGAAAAGTGCAGGCTGTTAGAGGTTTTTTGAGGGAATATAAGAGCATAAATGATCCTTTTATTAGGTAAGAGGCAGTAGTAGAAATGTCAGGTGCCATGGACTGAAAGGTGGTGCGGGGTTCACTTGGTCACTCCAATGGTGGCCCACAAAACTGGAATTATGTGAGTCAAACACCTGTTTGGTGCTCTGCTTCTACTCTCACCCCTTCTTATACACAGTCTCTCTTTAATTGCAGGGAGGATGCCTACTGAGACCTTAAACCCTGGCTCTGGTGTCATGGTGAGGGGCTGGAGAGTCGGGATGGTGGGGTAGATAATTAGGTATCCTAAGCTCTATCCCCTCTCTCCTCCTAGACATCAGTGAGGAAGAAAGGGGAGGGGAAGTGTGGAGCATTTTCTGCCCTGCTCCAGGAGACCTGGCGACCTCTTTTAGTGCATGTCCTCTGGAGGGAAGTGGCCTTGGAGGAGGGTCTCTGTGCCTGATTCTGGAGTCTGACTGCAGAGTGGGGCTTGTTTAGAGCTGACCGTAGAGTTCCCCTAGGACCATCCTTGCTCTCCCTTCTGAGACCTACCATAAACACATGGCTGTAGTAATTTAAGTTTAAATGAATTAAAATCCAAGAAAATTTAAAAACTCAGTTTTTCAGTTGTCGGAGCCACATTTCTTAAGTGCTCAGTAGCCACTTGTGCTGGTGGCTACCCTTTTGGCAAATGCAGACATAGAACATTCCTATCATCCCGGAGAGCTCTACTGGACATTGCTGCACTAGAGAATTCTGAAATTACAAGGCCATAAAACTTTTCACTTGTAACAGTAGTTCTATTTTAACAGGAGTAAACGGTAACTAAATACTTATATAATTCTTGGAGGGGAACCTAGGGATGGCACGAAAATGAGGCTATCAAACCCAGACTTCTGATGCCTTAAATAAGGAGTTTAGGAAAAACTCTCTAAGCTCAGAAGTATAGGCTCTGCTATCACTGGTCAGTGAAGTGACAGAGAGAGTCAAAACTTATACTTTCGGATTTGTCCAAATGTTAAAAGAAAGTAAATATTTTTAGCATGGTGGGCCATGTGATCTCTGTTGCAGCAATTGCTCAATTCTGCCTTCATAGCAAAAAGCACCCATGGAGATAAGTAAACAATTGGGCATGGTTGTGTGCCAATAAAACTTTTTTTTTGGCCAATAAAACTTTATTTACAAAAACAAGTGGCAGGTGGGCTTTGCTGAGCCCTGGAATGGAGAGAGTTCCCTGTCTGAATGTTCTTGTGCTGGGTTTCCCTTCCCCAGTGATAACAAGTTGTCCTGCAGAATGGTGGGGGTGGGTGGTCCTTGCTGAGCCAGAATACCTGTGCTGTCGTAGGAATCAGTCACCTTTGAGGATGTGGCAGTGGGGCTCATCCAGGAGTGGGCATTGCTGGATGGTGCACGGAGGAACCTGTGCAGATATGGAATGCTGGACAACTGTAGGACCCTGGCTCCTAGGGGTAAGGCTGGCAGCAGATGCTTAAGCACCTGCTACATGACAACAGAGATGTGGTGTGGGCTTTGTGGTGTTTACTATTTATTGGTTTCCGCAGGATAACAGCTCTGTCCGTTGCATTGACTTAATTTTTTCCATAGTCAGGACTTGTGCAGGTCTCCTTGATGTTGGCCTTGGGCTTTAGGGCTTAGAGAACCTCAGTCCCACGGGGCAGATTGGAGGGTGTTTGTGGTTTGGGTCCTTGTTAAAGAGCTTCACTGAGTTCATTAGAAATTGAGTGTGATCATTTTGCTACCATTATGTTTGTTCAGCGTCTTGAGCTGAAGTCCATGTGGAAGCTGGGTGGCTGGTGGAGAAGCCTTTGTTTTCCTCTGCAAGCCCTCCCTCAGCATGTGTGTTTTTCTCCATGAGCAGGGACAGCACCATGCAAACCCAGGCTTGCCTCCCAGGTGGGTCCAAGAGAAGAGCTGAGGGCAGCAGAGCGAGGCATCCTCTGTGCCGGGGGTGTGGGTGAGTACCGGGGGATGCAGAAATCTCGTGACCCACTCCATTAAGGGGGTGGTGTGCTGGAAAGTATCATTCCTGTCACTTGCAAATTCCATCTACTTTGCTTACTGATGCTTTCTTCCCTTTCAGTACCTCTCCAAGTTCAGGGTCAATATTTTTTAAAAACCTATTTTTTTCTTTTAATTTCATCCACTATTTCTTTCTGAAAAAAGTTTGTTTTTTTTGGGTTCCAATTCATTTTAGACTGGGAATCTCAACTTAAACCCAAAGAGTCTACTCCTGTGCAGGATAATTTGGAGGAAAATTCATCCCATGATTTGCAAATGGTAAGATCCTTTATTCTCTCTCATTGGAGAAGTTGAGGAATACGTGAGTTGGAAATGCACTGCAGGGCCAGGGAGACATTTCAGCCAGGGCACTTCCTCAAGCCCCTCCCTCAACCCCTAGTGTCTGAGGGGACACTGTGACTATGACTATGACTATTCACATATTCTGTGACTGAATAATTTGGGTAAATTCCACTTGCTGCTCAAGACTCTTTCTTCCTAGATGATTCCCCCAAGTAAACATTTCCATCAATGTGAGCCAGACGTTGATTGTATGAAATGTGATTTATTCTGCAACAATAATGAGAAACATGCTGTCTGTTAGGGAAGCTCCAGGACAGTTACGAATGTGAGAAAGCCTGGCAGTGGGGCCCGCAGTGTCCTAAAAGAACTGGAACTGTGTTAACAAGGTGCACCTCTTAAAATGCTGAAAATGCGCCTCTGGTGGGAGCAGCCCTGGGTGGGCACAGATACTGGCGAGCTTTTCATCATCATTTACCCCTTGTCAGGAGCAAACTCTGCTTAGAGAGAAGGCATTGGATGACTTCACTGCGGTGGGAAAGGCTTTTGGACATGAACAAGAGAACCCACAGGAGAGAGGGCCACACTGATTATAAAGAACGTAGGAAAGCTGTCAGGGATCCCTCCCTGCTTAGGAGACAAGTTGACACCCCAGACTGTAAACAAGCCCTTTTCAAAGTGGGGAGAACCTTCAGAACCAGCTTGTACATTACAGTGTATGAGAAGGTACACACAGAGCCCTTCCATCCCCACTTTGGCTCTGAGTTCCTGCTTTCCCAAACTGCAGGAGCTTTCAAAGTTTGAGTTCCCATTCTTGGGGATGTTGAGGGTTAGGGTTTGGGTAGAGGACACACAGAGCCAGCTTCACCCCTGGACTGGGCGTGCTTGTCCCAGAGCCAATGAAATCTCTGGGTTCTCTCAATCTGCACACCTTTCTCTCAGGTATGGATGGTGTTGGCCTCAGGGAATCAGAGATGCTGACCCGGTGGATGGGGTGGCATAGCTTGGGTTATAGAGACCTCTGTCCTGTTCCTTTGCCCTGAGCATGGGGAGCTTCTCCCTGCACAGCCTAGTGTGAGCTGCGGGGCAGCAAAACCCTCACCCTGCACAGCCTGCAACAAACCCCAGGGCAGCTGAGACCCACTTCTCCCCAGATCCTCAATGTCCTTGGTTTACATTCTTGTTTAGGTAGAGGATGTTTTCCAGTAGCTGCTTGGGAAAGGGTGTGTGGCTTTTGAGAACCTGAGATCTGCAAATGTGTTATTGCAGCTGCTGGATTGCAGGGGCCTCACCTGACATGACTGGTGTAGTAACCACCTTACAGAGCATTCTGTGTGTCATAGAGCTCTCAATTGATGTTTGTTGAATGAAGGAATGAATAGATAGGTGCTGCTGAAGGCATCTCCAGACTCCTACCGTCCTCATATTTTGATCAGCAGATGGACCGTGGGAAGGACAGGTCCTGATGGACAGGTCCTCCCTGGTTTCTGTGAATCTTTCTTCTCAGCATGGTGCTCAAGCACCTTCCACAGAGCTCCAGTCTGAGTCAGTAGTGAGCTAGTGAGCACCGGGTGTGGGAGAAGAGGAGTCTCTCCTGCTGCATCTGAGTCCCAGGAAACAGGCGGTCACAGAATGTTGTAAGTGGGCGGAGGAGATCCACTTTCAGACACATGTGTTGAGAAGTTGAGCAGTTCATCCCTGAAGACACAACCGGCAAGTAGTTGAGCTGGATTTGGAGCTGGGAATCGAATCCAGGCATAACTCCTGAGACCACCATCCCAGCCACCAGGATATACTATTTGAGGTCACACAACCCACCACTTGGTTGATGGTGCTGACTCTTCAGCTAGCCCTTCCAGGCCATTCCTTTGTCACTGAGCCTTGTCCCAGTCACTGAGGCCTCCCTGTCATGGAGTAAGTACTGGTGGCCAGGGACAGACTGAGGCCTTGTAGCCTCTCTGCCATGGTCAGCTAGGACAGTGGAGGGCAGGCACATAGAGAGCTGGGAATTGCTTTTAGTAGAATCCTAAAGGAAACTAAGAAAGGGTGTCTCCAGGCTCAGTCTTCCCACGCTGCCACAACTGAATCCATAGTGACTACACCAGCAGTGCTGTCAGTATGTGTTGGACAAATAGACTAAACTAACAACCTTTTCAAGAAGAGTGGTGTGTGTCAAAATTATTTCGATGAAGACGTTTGTCTCAAAATATACCCATGGGGATTTGATTTATGGAGGTGAAAGATGACACGGAGAGGCCAATGCCACAGAAGATTTTTTTGACTTACACTTCTTCAGAGGAGAGGGCAATATAAATGGGATTGGTGAGTTTGAATAATTCTGGGGGCCTTCGGCACAGGGGCTGTCCCTGGTTGTCTGGTACCTGGTCTGGGTGATTTAGGATGGGGGAGTGTTGGCTTGTGTGAGAGGTGGCTAAGGAAGTGGTTCTGGGTGGCAGGGGAGACGTAAACAACTGTGGCCAGTAGTTTGGCCCTATGATTGATGGGTGCCAAATAGATAAACACAGAATCTAAGAAAAAACAGACCATGGTTCATACTCAGAACCAAGGGCTTCCAACCTTTCTGTGGTTAAACATCCTGTAATGCTTCTGAGGGCTTGTGGCCTAAGTTCTTGCCAAGGCCTCCAGAACTAGAAAGGGCTCAGATTTGTCATGATCTGCTCTCAGAGACCCTTGTGGTGGTTGGTGCCCTCAGTGGAATATAAAAGTCATCAGGTCTGAAACTGCCAGTCCCATGTGCCCCACCTCCTGACTTCACTATCCCTAAACCGAGAGTCTCTGAGACCGAGAACAACCTCAACTACCTCTGTCCTCAGCATTCTCCATGCCTTTTTTTAGGGACTGGGGCTGGATCTGAAGATGCAGATCTGGCCCATGATGGGAGCAAGGGGGATACTTTCAACTCCAGAGGACCAGCCAGCTCTTTGGGAGTCGCCTTGGCCTTCTGGATACACAGTAAGCCTGGGGGGTGGTTTGCTGCGGGGGCCTCAGCCAGTAAGGCCAGGGTTCAGGATTTCTGTAAATGAAGAGGCCAGAGGGGAGGAAGGCATCTAGCACCCACTGTTGGAAACTGGGAACATGCTGGAGACCCAGGCTTAGCTCCTGGTAAGAACTGAACAGGCCCTAGCATTTCTGCATGAAGGCAAACCTTGAAGATGGCAGGTGGTAGGGGCTGGCGCTCTGGTCTTGCCTTTCTTGGTTCAGCCTTTCTTCCTCTGATCTTTCCACCATTACACCTACCCTTTCCATGGTCAGGAATCCTATAGGAATGAGCAGGTCCTGTGATCTGAGGGCTGGGCGAGGAGTGTCCAGGCTGGTGACTAAGAGTATCAGAGAGGGACACTTTAAGGCGTGCCCTGCCTTGAGGAGAAGGGACCTCCTACCTACCCCTGCCCATCACCTGCCCTGAGATACTTGTGCACTTACTTCCCTTCCACCACCAAGTCCTTTGAGCTTTTCCGCGAAACTGTAACCTACCTCTGACTGCTCCTCCTGTCCTCGCTGCCACCACTCTGCCTGGAGTTACCAGGAACTGCTTCTGACAGGTTCTTGCTTCCACTGGCCCCACCCTGGACATGGAGGCCAGCAGCAGCCCTTAGAAGCGCAAGTCAGGTCCGATACCTTTCCCAAGAGAGCAGCCGCCAGTAGAGGACATTTCAAATCCTTTTCTCCCACAACAGGGCTTTCTTCCTAACTCCCCTCATTTGCATGGGTTCATCCCACACCCTTCTATCCATTAACCTGCTGGCACCTACTACTCACTTTGCTCAAGCGTTTCCTTCATAGCTGGAGGCTGCTCAGAGGAGGCCTCCTCCACTGGGGCCCCTTCTCTCTATCCTTCTTGGAGTTGCAGTTCTATCACAGTGGTAGCCTTGTCTTGAAGAATTGGGTAATCAGGGTATGTTCTTTTATCAGTATGTTCCTCAAATAAGGACCAGTCATGCAAATTCAGTCAGAGTGAGCAGGTGTGAACGGATCCCCGTGATCACCACGTGGCTGTAATCTGTCCCTGTCCAGGGGCTGAAAGCAGCTGTGCAGATTAAGAGGGTGCCCTCGCCGGAGCCTGCACTGGGCATTCCTGACTCCTGGGAGGCCAAGGATTCTGGTGAGTAAGTACCAGGTGGAATCACAGTCAGAGGGCCCGGCTGTCCTGTGGGAACTTGCATCTCCAGCCTTCATTTCCTCTGCCGGCAGCCATTGCCCTGCACCAACAGGAGAGAATTCATAAAGGCCTCTCATTATCTGTGTTCAAGGGGAAAGACACCTTCACAGTCCTCAGATTTTTTTTGTTGTTGTTGTTGTCTTAGATCTTTCTGTTATGAAAGAACAGACCTTAGTGTCAACAATAAAAAAATAAATCTCTTTAACCAAAGGAGCTATTGTAATAAAACAGTTGCTATAACCCTGGCCAGGTGGCTTGGTTGGAGTGTTGTCCTGTATGTCAAAATGTTGTGGGTTTGATCCCTGGTGGGCATGTACGGGAGGCAACTGATCAATATTTCTCTCTCTCAAACATATCCTTGGGTGAGGATTAAAAAAGTTGATATATGTGTATATATATATATATATATATATTAAAAAAAGGATGAGCAGGCCCACTCAGCCGTGGCGAGGCCAGTCCTCTCGGGGGGACTACACTCTTCACTACACAGTATGTAAAAGGCACATTTCCTGAGAAGCAGGGAAAATCTGGAGGACAGATAACAGCTTAACTTCAATTGCAAGTACTGGATTACATCATAATTACTGTATCAGATAGCTTGGCCAGATATTTTACTGTTTGGAAAGAGGATTTCAGGCCTAGGAACAGCTTCTGTAAAATCTCTCAACAGGGAGAGAGCCTGCTATGCTCAGGGGCCCATGGAAGGCTTTGGAAGTGGGCAGAGGGAAGTGGAGAGAGTAGCGTGAGATGATGAGTGTGAGTGCACTCCAGATCATTCAGGGCCTGGAAGTGTGGGAAAAGAACCCTGGCTTATGTCCTAAGGCTACTGGGAGCTAAGGACATATTTAGGTGAATGGTACCATGCACCTGTGGTTCTAACAACCCCTAGCACCTGGGAGGATGATGGGTTTCAGGGAAGTTATGAGTGGTAGTTAAGGTAGTTAGGAATGGAATGTTGGCAACCTAGACTTGGGGTGAGTGTGGAATTGGTGTGGCGGGGGTCCTTAAAACCACTCCCAGGTTTGGTGACTCACTAGGAGGTCTCATAGGGCCCAGACTACAGTTGTATGTGTGGCTATGGTTTATTACAGGGAAAGGATACAAAGCAAAATTGGCCAAGGGAAAAGGTACATGGGGCGAAGTCTGGAGGAAACCAGGCACAAGCTTCTAGACTCCTCTCCCAGTAGAATCACATGGGATGCACTTAATTCTCTGCAGTGAGCTGGGGCAACATGTGTGAAGTGTTGTCTGCCAGGGAGGCTCATGAGAGACTCAGCACCCAGGGTTTTCACTCGGGGCTGGGCATGTAGACACCCTCTGCCCAGAATGTACCTATATTCCAGACTCCTAGAAGGAAAGCTGGCATTCAGCACAAACCACATTGTACAAACAATTTAAGCAGAGTGAACTCGTCTTATCAGTTAGGGTAGTGAGAACCTTCTTGAAATGCAAGTTTCCAGATCCCAGCCAAGGTCCATCCTTGCCATCAGTCCTTGGTAAGGAGCCTGCTGTGTTAACTCTTACCTGCATGGTAGGTAAGTGTGGAGCATTCATTCTAAGGCACATAGAAGGTCAAGTTGAGACAATTTGGTGAGTTGTGTGTACATTCATTTACCAGATGATCCACAGCATTTATTTGCTAAGCACTGTGCGGGAGACAGGGTTGTGACATCTAAGTCACGAGGGAATGACATTTAAGTGGATCTAAGAGGGAGAAAGGTGTAATGTGGCATTAGCCATGGTGAGAACAAGATTAGAGGAAAGGAAATGGGTGGGTGGGGAGGGGTGGAGATGGGTGCTTCATGTAGAGATGTCACTACTGATTTATTTTTTGAGGGATTAACTTTTGGGGTCCGTAGAATGTTAGAGTATCAGAGGGGTGAGATTTCTCATGTGAGGCCGGAATGTCACTTCCTGAGATTAGGAACACTAGAAGAATAGGCTTTGAGAAGGTGGTGAGCACATGTTTTTTGTGTGTGTGTGTGTGAGGAAGATGAGACAACAGAAATATATATCTCATCGTTCTAAAGGCACAGAAGTGTGAAATCAAATAGTCAGCAGGGTCATGCTTCCTGTGAAATCTGGAGGAGACGGTCCTTTCTTGCTTCTCTCCTGGCTTCTAGTGGTTGCTGGCATCCTTGCTGTTCCTTGGCTTGTAGATACATCAATCTCTACCTGCATTGTCACCTGGCCTTCTCCCCGAATGTGTCCGTTTCTGTGTCTCTTTTCCTCTTATAAGGACACAAGTTATTGGATTAAGGGCCCACTCTACTCCACTGTAACTTCATCTTAACTAATTACATCTGTGAAACCCCTGTTTTCAAATAAGGTCACATTCTGAGGTACCGGGAGTTAGAACTTCCCCTTTTATTGGGGAACACAATCCAAACCATAACAGTCTGCCCTTTGGCTCCCCCAAATTTATGTCTTCCCCGCATGCAAAGTACATTGACGTGATCCCAACATTCCTCCAATTTTTACCCATTTCAGCATCAGCTCTAAGTCTAAAATTTCATCTAAATCTCATCAACTTAAAAAGGGCCAAATTTCATCATATAAATCCAAATCAGTTATGGGTGAGACTCAGGGTGTGGTCCGGCCTGGGGACAAACTTTCCATCTGTGAACGCTGTGAAACCAGAAAGATCTCTGCTTTCAGAATACAAGCCTGGTGGGACAGGCTTAGGACAGACATTTCCATTCCCAATGAGAGAGAAAGCAAGCAAGCAAGTTCACAACCCAGCAAGGCAAGAGCAGGGCCTGAGAATAATTCTCTGTAGCTCAAGGCTCTGTCCTCTGCCTGCTGGGGTGACAGCCCTGTTCTGTAGCTCATTCTGGATATTCCATTCTCGTTCTCCCAGATAGGTAAGTGGAGAGATTGGAGCCAATGAATGGTTGGGTATCAGGTCTGGAGTTCAGATGTGAGTCATCCTTGTCAAGTAGAGTTAGTAATTGATGCCCGGGGGGCAGGTTGCCAGCTGAGGCAAAGAGTACTGACAGAGATGAGAAGAGGAAGGTCTGCAACATGGGGATGCTAGCCAGAGGCGAGATGGAGGAGGAGCTTATATAAAAGACCAAGAAGGAGGCTGGGAGTGTGGGCACTGTGTGTGTCCCTATGAGTATGTGCATATGTGTGTATACATGTGGTCACTCACAGTCAGGGTGGGCAGCCCTTGGTCTGTCTAGTGTGCTCACTGGACCTCATGGCTCTCCCCTTCTCTAGCTCTGCCTGCTCAGGACCCTGTGTGGCTGCAGGAGGAGAGCATAGAGGAAGAAACTGTAGTTTCTGGCATGCTGTCCACCTGTATACAGGTAAGTAAGAAATCCTTCTTGCTCTTCTTGTTTTGCCCCATTGTTCTATTCTCATGGCATGGAGCTTTTTGACCCCACAGGGCTGGTCTCCAGGCATCCAGGCATGGGGCCTCTCACAGTGGGTAGAGGACAACCCTGGCAATGACCCCATCCCCTCAGTCAGACCTTCCCCAGGCTGCCATGTTCTGCTGAGCATCAGGAGGGAAAGCAAAGCAAGGATGTGAGCTGTCCTTGTCTCATAACCTTCATGGACTCCTGGAGAAAAAAAAAATTTCTCTCTTGCCTTTCTTTTGCCTGCAACATGCTCAGGTCTACTGGACCCTGGGGCTGGAGAGGAATAGAACTGCAAGGGCTTCCTGGCTAGTTGTCAATAGCTAAGTCCTGTCATGAAGTTGAGGTCCTTTGACACTATGCCTCTGGATGCTATCCCTCAGGGAGGGAAGAGTACAGAGAGAAAAATTCTAGTTTTGAGGCCTAAGCTAAGGGGCAGATTCTGAAGTACGTTAGAGCCCCATCTGAAAACCCTCTACACAGTGTCTCCATTCCAACTTGCCAACACTCCACCATCCTAATGAGTGTTGGCAGAAGTGGCCCCTGACTGAGCCTGGGTGGGTGTGCATTTTAGGAACCAGTCACCTTTGCAGATGTGACTGTGCTCTTCACCCCAGAAGAATGGATGTTTCTAGACTCTGCTCAGAGAAGCCTGTACAGAGATGTGATGCTGGAGAACTACAGGAACCTGGCCTCTGTGGGTAAGGCTGATCTCATCACTTCATCCATACACTCATGCAGCAAGTATGGGTTCTTGAAACTGTGCTGGTTTAGAAACTGAGAGGTGAAAATACAGACAAGCCCTGCTGTCATGGTGCTTATAGTCTAATGGCTTCCCCATGGAATTGAAGATCTATTGGCTGTTTCTGAGCTTCTCAAATACATCCATGAGCTAGGCTCTAGGTTTTGGGGGCCAGAGTGTCCCAGTGTCCTAGGGGGCCCAGTGAGAGTGCTTGTTCCTTAGTGAAAGCTCTGCCCTGCGCATCAGAATTTAGGCAAGCTCATTTCACTACTCCCATCTCCAGGGCCCCTAAAGGATGCATGCCCCACTTTCATGGCAGGCGCAGTCTGCCCACACCAAGCGTCTTTCCCCATGAGCAGGAGATCAACTATGCAAACTCAGTACCTTTTCCTATTTGGAGCAAAGAGAAGAGCTGTGGATCACTGACAGAGGGATCTTCACAGGAGCCCAAACAGGTGAGTGCCAGGCAGATCAGGGGAGCATTAGCTCTGATTGATAAGATGAATGTTAGATTTGGAAAGTGTCAGTAAGGGAAATAGCTTCAGTGCCTTTGACGGAGAAGGCTGTTGGTTGAGCTACCTTTTTTCATTTTTCCTTTTATTTCCTCTTTATCTCTAATATTTTACTCTGGTTTCATAGAACGATTTGTCCTACCTTCTCTTCACATATAGCATTTCCATATGTATATTTCATCCAGTTCCTCTCCACTGTAGGTTGTTAATACTTTCTCTCAACATCAATCACAATCTTCATAGAATCCTTCCTTAGTAAATTATCTACTATTTCTATTCTTTGTTTTTGTGATTATATGGCTCCTTACATAGTCAAATGCCTTAAAGTTTTCCTTTACTCTTTGATACGTTCCTCTTTTTCACCATTTCTTTCCTTATTTAAGATCAGTATTTAACAAAATAATCCTAGCTTGCTTTTTTGGTTACTTTGATCCTACAGTTTCTTTTTTTGAATGCTTAATTCCCACCCTCCACCCCCCTTAATTCATTTCAGAACCTCAACTTCAACCCCAAGATTCAATTCTTAGCCAAGATATTTTTACAGATATTCCATCCATTGGCATAGAAAAGGTAAGTTACACAAAGATGATTCTTGGTCCTCTATAATAGGAAGTCCGGGGTTGCTACTGGTTAGAAAAACAGCACATGAGGCTAGAGAGAGATTTAAGGTAAGGGGTGTTTACCCAGGAGAAAGCAGTTTCTTGGCAGAGAGTCTGTGAATGTCATTATGAAGTAGGAGAAAACTTGAAATGTAGATCAAGACCCATCTTCACAAAATTCCCATAACTAACCATGTTCAAAAGTGGGACACAGACATATTGCATTTAAAAGTTAGTGTAACCTTAAATAATTCAGAAAAAGTCTACATCTAAGAAGCCTTGTGAAAGTAATGAAAATGATAGCTCTTTGTGGCATCATATTCACTTGACTGAACTTAGGGTAGAAATAGTACAGACACATGAAAATGGTCAAGGCTTCAGCTATAGAAATGTCTTAATTCTACACACAATTTATTTGGGGGAGAATGTTGATTGTAATGATATCTTAGGTCTTCACATTTTCCTCAATTGACAGGAACAACCTCTGCATGGAGAAGAACTCTACAAATATAATGAACTTGGGAAAACCTTTAACAGCATCA
Source organism: Miniopterus schreibersii (assembly GCF_964146895.1). Classification (NCBI taxonomy): domain Eukaryota; kingdom Metazoa; phylum Chordata; class Mammalia; order Chiroptera; family Miniopteridae; genus Miniopterus; species Miniopterus schreibersii. The sequence continues at coordinate 70,556,121 of NC_138105.1, read as the reverse complement.
AACAGCTTTTTCAGTATGAGAGAATTCATGCTGGAGCCAACCCCTATGAATGCCAAAAGAATGGGAAATCCTTCTTCCCTACTACTCACCTAATAGTGCAAGAGAAGATCCATAGTGGAGATAAAACCTATTCATGTAACCAATGTGAAAAATCCTTCAGATACAGCTCTGACCTTATCAGGCATGAAAAGACCCATACCTCAGAGAAGTGCTTTGAATGTCAAGAATGTAGACATGCCTTCAAGTACTCCTCAAATCTGCGGCGCCACATGAGGACTCACACAGGAGAGAAACCCTTTGAATGTAGTCAGTGTGGGAAAACCTTCACAAGGAACTTTAACCTGATTTTGCACCAGAGAAACCACACAGGTGAGAAGCCCTATGAATGTAAGGACTGTGGGAAAGCTTTTAATCAGCCATCCTCTCTGAGGAGCCATGTGAGAACTCACACTGGAGAGAAACCCTTTGAATGCAGTCAGTGTGGGAAAGCCTTCAGGGAACATTCATCGCTGAAGACTCATCTGCGAACTCACACCAGAGAGAAACCATATAAATGTAACCAGTGTGGAAAGCCCTTCCGGACGAGCACCCATCTAAATGTACACAAGAGGATCCACACGGGGGAGAAACTTTATGAGTGTACTACCTGTGGTCAGGTGTTGAGTCGTCTCTCAACCCTCAAGAGTCACATGCGAACCCACACTGGAGAGAAGCCCTACACATGCCAGGAATGTGGGCGAGCCTTTAGTGAGCCCTCATCCCTTAGGAAACATGCGAGGACCCACACTGGCAAGAAGCCATATGCCTGTCAGGAATGTGGGCGAGCCTTTGGTCAGTCTTCACATCTTATCGTACATGTGAGAACACATACTACAGGAAAACCCTATGAATGTAATCAGTGCGAGAAAGCATTCAGGCACAGCTCTTCACTTACTGTGCATAAAAGGATTCATGCCAAGAGAGAAAATGTCAGGAATGGTGGCCTGCCTTAATTGGTGTCTTACTCATTTGGTGGGCCTCTTGCTAATTAACTTCCAATTTGTAAAAACATAAACATTTGGACCTGTAATAATCTCTCATAGTACGTATTTAACTATATTACATGTTTTGATGTCTAATTTAATTTTTGTTTGATTCTGAATAGTGTCTTAGTTTCTATTATCATTAAATCTTTGACACATGACTTATTTGGAGTTAGATTTTTCAATAACTATGCATGGTTATATTTTTGTAGAGGTATAATTACTTATAGTGGAATACATAAATCTTCTGAGTTGGATAAGTTTGACAGATGTATACATACATCTAACCAACACCCCATTCAAGATACAGAACATTTCTGTCATTCTGGAAAGGTCCTGCATATAGCTGGGTGTTTTTTAGTTCCCCTTTTGTTGCTGGTTTCTAATTTAATTACACTGTAGCAGAGTATGTGGTCTTTGTGTTATTGAATCTTAGATATTTGTTGAGATTTGCTTTTTGGTCTAGTGTGGCACATCCTACTAGTTGCCTACCAAAACTTCCCTTTCTTACTTACAATGGAACGTAGATATTTTTGTTCAGATTGGTAATGTGCACTATTAAAAAACCTCCATCTCCCAGTCGTTCTTGCAGTTAGAGAAGGCCACGTCACCCAGTTCTGGTCAGTATAAGAAGTCACTCGGTGTGATTCCTGGAAAAGAGGTTGAAAAGGAGTGTTTTCATTTAGCCAGATCCCTCTACTTGCCTTTTGTACAAGCAGACATGATGTCCAGTGCTAGAGGAGCCATCCTGTGACCATGAGGATAAAAGCTGCAGGCTAAAGAGAGTATAGCCAGAAGTCACAACCACTCTGGTTCCCCAGTTGATATCTTTATGGGTCTGCACCAGCCCTGAACTGTTTATCTATTATTATTATTTATTATTATTTTTTGTTAATCCTCATAGGAGGATTTTTTTCCATTGCTTTTCAGAGAGAGAGCGGGAGGGAGGGAGGGGAAGAAGAGAGGGGGGAGAGAGAGAGAAAGAAAGAAACACTGATGTGAGAGAGACACATTGATTGGTTGCATCCTGCACCCAGGTATGTGCCCTTTACCTGAAATTGAACCCAGGACCCTTCGGTCCATGGGCCGATGCTCTTAACCACTTAGCCAAACTGGCTAGGGCAAGGCAGTTCCATTTTTAATTTTTTGAGGAAACTCCATACTGTTTCCCACAGTGGCTGCACCATTCTGCATTCCCACCAACAGTGCACAAGGGTTCCCTTTTCTCCACATCCTCGCCAGCACTTGTTGATTTATTCATGGTAGTCATCCTGGTAGATGTGAGGTGATACCTCATTGTAGTTTTAATTTGCATCTCTCTGATGATTAGTGACGTTGAGCATTTTTTCTTATGTCTCTTGGCCATCTGTATGTCCTCTTTGGAGAAGTGTTTATTCAGGTCCTTTGCCCATTTTAAAATTGGCTTGTCTTCATTTTGTTGAGTTATATGAATTCTTTGTATATTTTGAATATTAATCCCTTATTAGATGTATCATTGGTGAATATGTTCTCCCATACAGTGGGTTCCCTTTTCATTTTGATGGTGATTTCTTTTGCTGTGAAGAAGCTTTTTATTTTGATGTAGTCCCATTTGTTTATTTTTTCCCTTTCTTTCTCTTGCTCTAGGAGATGTATCAATGAAAATTCTGCTGTGTGAGATTTTACTGCCTGTGCTTTCTTCTAGGATTTTTATGGTTTTAAGACATTTAAGTCTTTTCCCCATTTTTAGTTTATTCTTGTATATGGTGTAAGTTAGTGGTCCAATTTTCCCATGTACCTGTCCAATTTTCCCAGCATCATTTATTTTTATTTTTTATTTTAATCCTCACCCTAGGTTATTTTATCCATTGCTTTTCAGAGAGAGTGGATGGGGAGAGAGAGAGAGAAACATCAATGTGAGAGAGATACATTGGTTGGTTGCCTCCTGCACGAGCGAACTGAGGCCGGGGATCAAAACTGCAACTGAGGTATATGTCCTTGGCTGGAATTGAACCCGGGACCCTTCAGTCTGCAGGCCGATGCTCTAACCACTAAGCCAAACCGGCTAGGGCCCCAGTGTCATTTATTGAAGAGACTGTCTGTACTCCAATGTATGTTCTTGCCTTTGTTGTCAAATATTAATTGACCATAAAGTTGTGGGTTGATTTCTGGGGTCTCTGTTCTGTTTCATTGATCTATATGCCTGTTGTTGTTGTTGTGCCAGTACCAGGCTGTTTTGATTACAATGTTTTGTAGTATAGTTTGCTATTAGGTGTTGTGATACCTCCAACTTTGCTCTTTCTCAAGATTGCTGCAGCTATTTGGGGTCTTTTCAGTTCCATATACAGTCTTGGAATATTTTTTTCTAGTGCTGTGAAATATAACATTGGTATTTTAATAGGAATTGCATTGAATCTATATATTGCTTTAGGTAGAATGGACATTTTAACGATGTTAATTATTCCACTCCATGAACACGGTATATGCTTCCACTTGTTTGTATCTTTCTCTTTTCTTCCTTGAATGTTCTATAGTTTTCCAACCCTTGGTTTAAATGCTGGATTAGATTTAGGTTAGACTGATTTGTGAATAATTATTTATTTACCATACATGCGATGTTGTAAATTCATATTTTATCAGGAGATACATAATGTTAGGTTGCCCACCATTGACAATGTTAAGCTGATCATTAAGGTCAGATGGTGACTGTTATATCTCCCTACTGTAAATGTGCACTTTGGTCCTTGTAATTAATCAGTAATCTATGAGGTGATTTTTTATTTTTTTTTGCACTGTGGGACCAGCCTGTTCTCCAACAGCGTTTCACATTGAGTTTTAGTGGCCATTTACTCGATACTGAAAAATCATGATTTTCTAATTTTATCTTGTCTTTTACAGTTATTGGCTGATATTTTTAGGTATCACCACTATGGACTCATGGAAGTTTTTAATGTTAAAACCATTTACAGTCATTTTCCATGATGTTCAAATTATACAAATGTAGTCTGTGGAAACCCACAAGGAATTTCCTTCAGGTGAAATTGCTCTGGAATTGGATTTTGCCTAGATGAAGTAATATGTATAAATACAACTTACATGTGTACTTTAGCAATATACACCTTTTCCACAGCTCAGTTTGTAAAATGTAAGGATGTAGAGACTCTACTGATTTTACTCTAACATTTTTGTTTTTACATATAAGTTGTAAAACTGGGTCTGACTTGATCTGTGTGCAGCACCTGGTAAGAGAAATATTTTTAAATGAAAAAGTAGTAAGTCTTTAGAAATGAAGAGTGAAGAAGTCGAGGCATATAGGCAGGAGACCAATACAGGTGTTTGGCTGAACATTACTTTACTCTTTTATGTCATTATAAGAAAGATCTTTGAGGATGCTGTTCCTTGTTATACATATTGAACTTGAGGAATATTTTTGTAGATAAACAGGTTGAAGTGGAGGGCTTCACCTAGACAACTGAGGAATTGGGTCAGAGTTCCTTGACTGTGCTGGGATTGAGCTGAGTATGCTATGTCGACCAGAAAACCCCAATTCTCCAGCAACTGAAGGTCAAACATTTCCTGCATACTTTCTCCCACAATGGTGCCATGAAGACTTATGTGTAACAAACATAAAAAAGTATTTTCTGTACTCTGCCCAAAGGATGACAGTTCAGTGTTTTCCTCATTTTCCAGGAGACAGGATCATCTGGTTTAGTTGTTAATTTAATTTTCCTGAGAAGGAAAAGGTAAAAATGATACTGTATTAAAAAGTGCAAGACTTGTACTCTGAAAACTGAAAAATTGTCAAAAGAAGTCAACCTAAAGAAATGGGAAAATATTGCATGTTTATGGATCAGAAGAAGACTTAATATAGTTAAGATTACAGTACCTCCATATTGATCTACAGATTCAACACAATCCTTATCAGTATCTCAGTTAAATTTTTCTTAGAAATTGACAAGCACATCTTAAAATTTATATGGGACTTCAAAGGGTCCAGAACAGCTGAAACAATCTTGAAAAAGAACAAATTTGTAGACTCAATTCCCCAATTTCAAACTTGCTACAAAGTATAGAAATCAAGATAGATGATGGAAGAGAGTTAAATATCCCAAAATGAAACCTTATATTTATTGTGAATTAATTTTGACTAGTATGTCAGGACAATTCATTCATGGAAAGAACAATCTTTTCAGTAAATGATGACAGGTCAACTGGATATCCACATATAAAAGAATGTGCATCTCACACTATAGTAAAAACCTCAAACCATTTAAGAAATTAATTCCAAATAAATCATATACCTAAATGTAATAACTAAAGCTATAAATGTTTTGAAAGAAAACATGTATAAATCTTACAGGCGGTAGGCAATTCTTTTTAAAATTATGATACTCAAAAGCACAAGTAAACAAAAAAAATAGATAAGTTTGACTTTGCCAAAATTTAAAAAATGTGTGTGTCAATGGACACTATCAAGAGTGTGATAAATTAGACAACAGAATGGGAGAAGAAATTTGAAAATCATGTCTGACAAGGGACTTGTGCCTAGAACATACGTGGAATTTTTACAACTTACCAATAAAAGCTAAATGACTGAATTAAAAATGGCAAGAGAGTTTGAATAGATATTTCCCCAAAGAAGATACACAAAAGCCTAACAACCACGTGAAAAGATGCTCAACATTAAACATTCAAAAACCTAATGAAAGAGCACTTTACACCCACTGAAATATAAAAAACTAGTCCTGGCCGGTGTGGCTCAGTTGGTTGGAGCATCATTCTGTGCACTGAAGGGTCTAGGGTTCGATTCCCAGTCAGGGCACATACCCAGGTTGTGGGTTCAATCCCCAGCTGGGGCACATATGGGATTGATGTTTCTCTCTCACACTGATGTTTCTGTCTCCCTCTCCCTTTCCCTCTCTCTAAAATCAATAAAATCATATTCTCAGATGAGGATTTAAAAAGGCAAAACCAAAAAACAAATTTTCATGAGGATGTGGGGCAAATTGGAAACCTTATATATTTTGGTCTTGTTTCTAGTAGAATTGGGGAACCATTTGGGGGATTTTTATTCAAGGTGACATATCAAATTTTTGTTTTAAGAAGATAACTGAGTTTTATGTGATCAACTGTTGCAGGAGAGAGAAGAGTAGATAAGAAAGACCAGTTAGGGGGATACTGCAGTATAGCCAAAGGAAGATGACAGCTGGATTTAGGGAGGAGGTGATGGACACAGTGTTAACAAGACAGACGTGTGAGTACTGTGGAGGAAATATTAGAATGATTTAGCAATGGATTGGTTTGGGGTAGAACAGGGTAGGGAAGAGGAGAATGTTAAAGATTTTCCAGGTCCTGACTGGTGCAGTGAGATGAATGGAGAAACTCCAACTTGGCCATGTCGGGCTGCTTCATTTAAGTAGAGGTGTCAAGTAGGCAATTGGAAATAGTATTCTGGGGCTCATAGATAATTTAGAGCTAGAAAAATATTTGGCCATCATTTCCTTGTGCATGGCTCATTATCATTGAATCCCTGTAGACAAGATTGTCTATGAGAGGGTATAATGTAATAATGGAAGTATTTCTAGAACAAAGCTAGATAGAGTAAATGAAATCTAAAGAAGATGAAGAAAGCTCAGCCAGAAAATTAATAATGCCAGGGATGTTGAGATATAGGAGCTAGGACAAAAGAGAAGTTTCATGATGGGGGCAGTAACAAAAACACCCAATAATACTAAGAGGACCAAAAAATACTTATTTCATCCAGTGATATGAAGGTCACTGGAGACTTAAGAAAGAGTTGTTTTGGTGGAATGATACAGGCACAAAACAGTTTTGCGTGTGTGAGGAAGTAGAGGGAGGGACCAAATGTATAACTTTAATACTTTTTAGTATGACAGAGATTTAGCATGTTGCAATGAAGGCAGAAAGGATGCTGTTGAAAAGGTGAGACTGTACAAGGTTCAGAGAGAGTATGTATGAGCAGTAATGTAAAGTTATGGAACAGTCAAGAGGGTTGGGAACAAAAATGCAATAGAAGGATTAGCCTTAAAAAGTCAGAAGCACATTTTGTCTGTTGCAAGAAGATGGAAGGAGGAGAGAATGAACCAGATGTCAAATGCCTGGTGGTTTTGAGAGCACAAAGTTGACCTTGTTTCATGCTGCTGACTTGATTTTCTGTGGAAGAAACTGGCAGAAACACCTGCTAGAATGGAAAGAGAAGAATGAGATTTTTGAGGATGGAGAATTTTGGAAGGATCGGTTGTAGAGGGTTGGACAAACAAGTGGATGAAAAATATGTATAAAGCTTGGCAGGCAGTGTGGTGGGTCCATGAAAGTTGGGAGAAAAAGTGAATTGTCTGAAAACCTTGCACAATTCATATAGGCCCCATGAGCCTCACTTTCTTTACCTACCAAATGGGAACATAATGATACTTAGCTCCAAGTGCTGATGTGAAGAATGTGTGAACAAAAAGCATGAGATAAGATTTTGTAAAACAGAAGGTACAAATGTTCATAATGTTCATTGCCATTGCCTGGGTCTCTCCTCAGCTCTCTGTGATTCTCCTTGGTTTTGCACTATTTGTATGTGTTGAAAATATGAGGGACAGTTGTAGACTCTTAAGGAAAGTCTCAAATCCAACCTACCACTTATTTCACTAACTTTTATGACTATATGTACCATGTATTTGTTTTTTATATAGAGGGTAGTGTGGAATGACTTGGGATAAAGGACGGTGCTGTGACGGTGAAGTCTGAGCATCACAGCTTCAGGTCATTAGCTCCTGCTTGTTGAGCTGACCATTGCTTCTCTTTCTGCTTATGAGGAAGTGTTTTGTATCTTCTCACTAAGTAAAATTAAAAACCACATGCACCATGTCTCACAAAGTGGGTGCTCTACACACGTGGGGAATGAGAGGATAATCATGGGCGAGGGTCAAGGTGATCACATCAACACTGTGAATGAAAGTACAGAAACAGTTCCATTTTTGACATGGAAGTGCCTTGGGGTGAGGGCACAAGTAAACCCAGTGTGAGCCATCTGAGGGCATCACCTGCTATATACCCAGGTAGTCCAGTGTGATGGGGCAGTAGCTACTCAAGTGGATCAGTTAGTGAGGTGCTCTGGGAGCAATATGTGATCTTACCTCATTGTGTTTGGAGACTTCAGACATGGCCCTGCTGGAGAGGGTGTACTTCTCAGAGTTGGCTTTGGTTTCCTTGACCCCTTTCAACCATTTCCTGTATTGCTCCTGGACCTACAGAGGCGAATCATGCTCTGAGTCAGCTCACTGAGAGGAGTAAGAGTGGAAAGTCCTGGGTGGGAGTTGGACAGTGGTACCTGCTGGCTGAGGAGACAGTACACCAGGAAGATGAAGACACCCTGCAGGCTGTTGATGATGGTGAAGAGATAGGCCATGGCGTGAGCAGCTGGGCCCACCTGTAGGATTCCCAGACACCATGTGCAGCCCAAGATGAAGAGCTGAGCCATTGCTTTAAATGTCAGCATCCTTGGTAGGAGGAGAAGAGAGGCACATGGTGCACCCGAGCAACAGAATTAAGGTCATCCTCATCTCCACCCCATGCATGCGTATGACTGAGTTGTGATCAACTTTGATAATTACTCTCAATGATCCTCGAAACAGAAATGCTATCAGGGTTTCTCATGACGTTTTGACTTGGACTGAAGTATAGTGATAATTCATAATGTGGATTTCAAAAAGATCATGATGTTTCATGAATGTCCCTAATTTCATTCAACTGACATTCCTGAAGACATTCTGTGTACCTGACTCTGTGCTGGGTCTTGGATATTAAAAATAACAAAGATAATTTATGCTTTTACAGACCTTAAAGTTTCATGGAAAGACTAAAACAAATGGTCACTTATAATATTTGTTACATGTGAGGCACCTCTGCCTGGGTCCATCCAGTACCACTCCTATCTTCTCCACGAGCTGACTGTGAGCATGCTTTGCCTAGAATAGAGGCCATTCATTCTGTGCAAAGTTTAGGAAAGCAAAGGACATCCCTAACCTTTCAGAAGATGTGATACGTGGATAAAGAACCTGATTTCACCAGGTGTAGGAGTAGAGAGGGCAGAGGGAAGAGTATCCATGAAGGTGTGGGCATGAATGTGCATGCTGGGTTCTGGGAACAGTTATGTGATTTCCTAAGTGTTTTATAAAGATGAAAATGTTCTGAGAGCTTTTTGATAGGGCCATGGAAGTAATCCATGTTTAACAGAACAAAGTCAATTCTCTCTGTAGCTGAGGTAATTTCACGCTGGAGTATGGAGAAACAAAATATTTTTGGCTTGGGTTTCAGCAGCAAACCGCCATACCTAAGCTGGTTTCCAGAGAAGGTGGCTGCACCTCTCTCCTCCTGACCCCTCAGAATCCCCGTGAAAGGACATCAGGAGCTTGGAACCATAGGGCATTGCTCCCAGACCACGCTTTGTATGGGGTGGTGTGCACCTCTGATCCCCCTCACCTCGTGTTCTGGAGGGTGGACACATCCCTGTTGAGTGAGGAGAGCTTGTTTTTCAGAATCCAGAAGGTCATCAGAAAGAAAGCCAAGTTAATCTGCAGAAACCCCACAAAGCATATTGAATACATGCCATATCTATACCTTCTTCCTAGCTCATCTAACACCTAACCCAGTAGATAAGAAGCTTTCATATTTCATAACAGTCACAGAAGAAGAGACAAATATCCAGTAACTCAGGCTCACGCTTGTCCTGTAACAGGGGTGACCAACTTGTTCTAGGTTACATGGCAATGTCCACATTTTAGTACTGAAAATCTGATGTCTCAGGAAACCCCTTTATCCTGGTTTTAAAACAGAAATTTTGCCTCCTGTAAGCCTCCTCAGTCCTGTAATGATTGCTCACTCTGCCTGAACCCCTCCTTATACACCTGCTCTTTGATTGACCCTCAGCTGGGCAGGAAGGATGCTCTGATGTCATCCTTTACTCACAGAGATGATGGCGCAGACGGGGCCAAGGAAGGCCCATATAAATCCGTTGTCTGTGTGGAGCCAGCATCTAAGAGAGATGGAAAGAAACTGAAGAATCTATTTGCCTGTGTGGATAAAGAATCGATAAACATATCCTCACCACCCATAGTTTCTTCTGTCTCCTATGGCTAATATTGTTACTTTTTTTGGTAAGAACCTTTAAGCTAAAATCTACCCTCTTAGTAAAATTTAAGTATACAATACAATAGTGTTAATTATAGGCACTATGCTCTATAGATCTTATACACATAGCTTTGTGTATGCCTTTGATGTGTATGTCCTGGTTGTATACTTATGTTCAGACTCATCAGGTTATATACATTAATGGTGTACAGCATTATATAAATCAATCATACCACAATAACGTGGTTTTAAAAACAGACACATTTCTTTTAAGAAGGTCTTTTGAGTCCTAACCCCCAGACATGCTGGCAGAAAAAAATATACATCTTAAAATGAAAAGACAAATATCAATCAGTAAATTAATTTATGGTTTATTGGACAAATGTTGTGTCTCCTCTGTATCAGGACCGCTGCTAGACCTGAAGACCCAACTGCAATTGAGATCTGGCCTCAGTCCTCAGGCAGGCCCCAGTCCTCAGGCAGGCCCCAGCTGGGTGGGAAGGTGACCAATTAGACAACAAAAACAATCAAGATGATGAGCTTTATGATCAATTGTGAGGAGCTATGAGAACATGTAGCTGGGTTGATTGCCTAGGCTAGTGTATAGGAGATTCAGGTAGTTGGGAAGGGTTCCCTGAGAGAATTGTGTTTATTCTGAGATATGAAGGATGAGCAGGGTAGACAAGGTGAAAAAATTTGGGATGTGCAAGATGATAGTAAAAAAGATAACAATAACCTGACACAGTACTAACTCAGACTCATATGCATTAAATAATTTATTCTTCATGACAACATTGAGACTCTAGTGATTACAGGTTGGCATCTGATGCTTAAGGAAACATAGTAACTCAAGGCCACACTGATAGAAATGATAGAATTGGAAATGATCCCATGTGAGATATTTGTGAATGAGTTGGGAGGTGTGAGGACCGTGGAGTTAGATGGATCCACCAGAAGACTCAAAGCCTACACTACTAAGACAGTGTTGGTAAACTTCACCCTATGGGTCCGATGGTGTCACCACCTGATTTTGTAAATGTGTTTTACTGGAACACAGTTACACTCATTCTCCTGTATGTTGTCTACGGCAGCTCTTGTGCTACAAGGACAGAGGTGAGTAGTGGCAGTAGGGACCACATGGTCCACAAAGCTGCAATATTTACTATGTGGCCCTTTACAGATAAAGTTTGCTGACTTTTATGCAAGCTATACAGGAAGGCCAGCTGACCAGGGCTACTCTGATGTCAGTGAACATTAATTTTATCAACATAGGAGTTGATAATGTTGTAAATGCCAGATTTTCTGTATTTGATCCCAGCTCTGCCACTAACCAGCTGTGTGATTTGGACCATGTCAGCAATCTCTGCACCTCAGTTTCCTCATCTGTAAAACTCATATAATACCAGTTTCTACCTCAGTGGGTTGTTGGGAGGATGACTTGAGCTGATACATGAAAAATACTGAGAACAATGATTGCATGTCAAAAGTGATTTCTAAATCTTAGCTCTGGTCATCATGATTTCATCATCTAAATTCTCCCCCCTTTTTAACAAAAATTAAGGAGAGAATAGGTTGCACCAACCAATGCCATCCCTTCATTTCCATTTTGCTTTCTAGAAGATTTATAATAGTCCCCTCAATTAATGCAATGAATATTATATTAACATAAATTTACTTATATATAAGATGAGATTAATATTGTGTATCATAGTTTTTAATGTAATACAGTCATTAATATAATATAGAGTTAATATTTAAAATAACCAAAGACCTTATATGCATATATGCATAACCCATGGACAGACAATAGTGTGGTGAAGACCTAGGGAGGGGGCAGGAGTGGAGCGGAGGGGGAAAAAAGGGGGACATCTGCAATGCTTTCAACACTAAAGATAAATTTTAAAAAATAAAATAATTAAATCTAAAAGATGAAAAGTCAGCTTATTTATTTTAACTATATATTTATGATTGTTAATGTTTCATTATTATAATAGTGTAGGTTATTAATATAATACATAATTAATATTATAGTAATATTAATTATTAACATACTACCTGTATATAATTAACATTTGAAACAATGATATTTTAAGTTCTTAAAAACAGTCACTTCAAGCAAGGAATACAATCATGGAACCAGGAAGACGTCTTTGGGTGATTACTGTTTTTCTATACTTATCACATTCTAGTGAAATTAAAGTGCTGCATTGGTTATTGGTGCTGACCATGGTCATGTGGAGAAGATAAGAACAATGGGAACTTTAATTTACCGGACAGGTGTTCCATAAAGGTGAGGCCTGGAAGCTGCAGAAATGGCCACAATCACAGCCGGGATTCCGTAGCCCACAGGGAACATGAACTTCTTCATGAACCTGCTCACGCTAGAGTAGTTGACCACCATCAAGTTGCGTGCGGTGAGGAAGAGGTTCAGGCCCTCCAGCAATATCCAGGTGAAGGAGGCCAGGTAGAGATAGTGTAAGGCACCCGCGATGATGGAGCACAGCACCTAAGGGAGGAGAGAGTCACCAGGTGGGATTGTCAGGGAGAAGTGTGGCCCCAGGACCTCTCCTATACCTTGCCATTTGGGGGAACTCTGAGGTATTTGAAGGAAATGTCAAAAAAGGGTGTGTCTTCTCATTGGGTCAGTGAATGTGAAATTGGCTACTCATCCCTCTAACATTCCCAAACCCAAGGCCATTATACAGGATGTCCCCCCAAAATGTATAAACACTTTGAATAATCATTAATTCAAATGGGTTAAATCTGAAAAGGAGGAAACATCAATTCAGCTATCAGCTAAGAGTATATACATTTTTTTTTTGAATACCCTATATTAAGATGTTCAATGCAGCATGGCCCCACGAACTCCAAACCCCCTTGGGCAGGGTGGGGTCCTTTGGGACAGTGTCAGTACCTTGTGCTCAGTTCTGTCGATGGCCGTGAGGAAGAGCAGGTGGGCCAGGAAGAGGCAGAGTGAGAGCTGCAGATGGAGTGAGGTGCTAATATTCTGGATGGCTTTGCATAGCAGGAAGGTGAGAGCCGCCAGGAAGAGGCACAGCAGAGAGAGGCTCAGTCCCATGTGGGTGATCACAGTCAGGGCAGGATCCGTCTTCTGGGACCCAGCAAAGAGGAGAAAGCACTCATACTTTCCTGGGCTGGGTTAATGACCCCTCCACCACATTTAGTTTTATTTTTCAGTGTAACAAAATCAGGAATGGAGGCGCCACCTAAATTTATGATGTTTGTGGGTAATGTTAGAATTTTATGGGGCTCTGAACTGATTAATTCAGACCCTGGAAGAATTGAGGGATAGCCCGGTCGGGTGTGGCTCAGCGGTTGAGCGTCGACCTACGATCCAGGCGATCGGGGTTCGATTCCCGGTCAGTGCACATGCCTGGGTTGTGGGCTGCAGCCGATCAATGACTCTCTCATCATTGATGTTTCTATCTCTCTCTCTCCCTCTCCTTTCCTCTCTCTGAAATCAATAAAGATATATTTTAAAAAAAAAAAAAGAAGAATTGAGGGATAGAAGAGACCTTACTCAAGACCAAGTTCTGGAACTCAGAGGGTTTATTTATTTAAAAATATTTTTATTGATTTTTAGAGATAGAGGAAGGGAAAGAGTGATAGAGAAACACTGATGGGTTGCCTCTTGCATGCCCCCCACCAGGGATGGAGCCACAACTCGGGCATGTGCCCTGACCAGGAATCAAACTGGCAATCTTTTGGTGGACTGGATGATGCCCAACCAACTGAGCCACACTGGCCAGGGCATAGGGTTTATTTCCTTTTAGATTTTTGGGTATGACTAAGCTTATAGGTTTATCATGTGAGAAGAATGAAGTGTGTGTAAGCAATTGCAATATTATTTATTAGCAAATGATCAAAACAAAACCCCACTACAAGAAGCCTTGATGTGTAATTTATGGCGGATTCACAAAATGAAATGCTTGTGGCAGTAAAAATAATGAAGTGTCTTTTTGTAAGCTGGAATAGAAAATTCTCTTAGATGTAATAAATAAAACATGATTTGCACAACAGTGAAAAAAACAACACTCCACTAAGTCTTTGAAAAGAGGAAGACCAAAGAGCAAATATATGCATTATTTTTATACAGGGTGGGGCAAAAGTAGGTTTACAGTTGTGAGTATGAAAAACACAGAGTTTATTCTTGCATTATTATTTATTAATTATTGTATTATTTTCCATACAAACAACTGTAAACCTACTTTTGCCTGACCCTGTATGTATAAAATATCCATAGAAAAGTGAAGGAGAAACTAACAACTTTGGTTGGTTGAAGCACGAGGAACTAGGTGTCTGGGGTTAGGGGTGAGATGAATCATCAATGTTCCTCTCTCATTCTGTTTAAATTTGAAATGCAAATATTTAAAGTCTTCAATAAATGTAAAGCAGCATGTAAATAAAAGTATGAATATTGTGTTATCTAGCGATGTGGCCGGCGGAAATATGGTCGTGGAGTGTCGTTCACAATTCTGGAGGCTTCTGTGAGATCTGGCCATTTGGCTATTATCCTTTTCATGGTTATTTTCATGCAGGTGCCACATTTATTTCAGTAAATGCCTCATTACCTGAAGTTATTTGTGCAAGTTTCTGGTTTTGGTGAACCAGAGAAGTAACCAGTTCAACTGGACAGGGGAGGAGGCACACACGGCTACTGATTTGCCTGTACTCATTGGATCCCCGGTCCCCTCTGAACTCTGCCATCATCAAATCTTCCTTTATGAAGCCCCTGATTACCCCTGTCCTGAAGACCCCCTTGGTGGGCAGAGTTCTAGTTTGGCAACCATGACCCCACTGGCATGTGTACATATAACTACTTCCAGGTTTTCAGTCAAATGCCATCTAGGTGCTCCTGTGAAGGCATTTTGCAGGTCTACAATGAACTCACTTGAAGACAGGGAGTTTCTCTTGTATGGGTCAGACTTAATCAGATGAGCCCTTAACCGATCAAGGTTCTTGGAGCAAATGATTCAAAGTTTGAGGGTGTTTTAATGTGAGGGAGATTCTCCTGCTGGCCTCCAGTTAGCAATACTGACACACTGTGAGAAGGCCTATGAGAGGGCTACATGAGAATAAATGCAGGTAGTCCCTAGGAGCTGAGTGTGCTCCCCCACTGCCAGCTAGTAAGAAAGTGAGAAACCAGTCCCACAAGTGCAAGGAACTGAATTCTAAGCCAGGGAGCTTAGAGGAGAACTGCAAGACTCAGATGAGATTACAGGCCTGGCTGACACAGTCATTTTAGCCACATGAGACCCTGAGTAGACAACCCAGGTATGCCATAAGAGATTGCTGACATGAGGATTCCGCAGGATAACAAATTTGTGTGTGTGTGTGTTTTGTATTGTTGAAAGTATTACAGATGTCCCCTTTTCCCCCCATTGATTCCCTCCACCCTGTGTGTGTGTTTTTAAGATACTACATTTGTAGGGAATTTATTACACAGCAGTAGACATTGAATTCATCCCCTCTTAGGGCTCTCACCTGCACCTCATAGTGGGCCATGAGGACGGCAAAGCTGCTGAGGTGGGTACATTGGCAGGTGGTGCTGGTGTCTCTGGTGCCCACCATCCAGCAGCCTTTGGTGGACCAATGACCACTTCCATCTTGGCCATGCTCCCAGAAGACACAGTACACCTTTTGCCTTGGCCCGGGAGTCACTGACTATAGGAAAAGAGCACAGGTATGAGCTGGTGGTTCTGGTGCTCAGAAATGCTGACCCAAATCCTACTTGTGATGAGCTTTCCTGGGGAAATGATGCACCCATGGGGAGCCCCCTGAACCCCAAGTCTATGCCTAGTACTCAGGCTCATTTTACACCTACAGCCCCATACTACCAGGACTCACATGGTTGAAGATGAAGGTGACTGGGGAGCTTAGGTTCTGGGTGTTGTTACTGCTCACAAAGACGGAGATGACATCTGAGAGCAGGAAGGGGGAGACTTCCTGCAACAAGCCCTTGTGTGTCTCATGCAGAACTGCAGTTTCCAGGACTAGGGAGGCCTCAGACAGCAACTTGCGAATCCCAGGCATGGAGAAAAGGCCCACCACAGAAGAAACTGTAGGACAAGGCCATGATTGACTTCTTGGAGTGCCCAACACAACCTCTTCTTCAGGTAGACTCTTTCCTTTTGGGCCCACCATAGCCCACACTTTTCCTTTAAACTGTAATTCTCCATTTGCCCCAACTTTGGGTATCTTGTCCCACTGTGAAACCTCAGTGAACTTCTCCCCATCTTAGCCTTACCTGAGTCACCAGATTCCTGTACTGTATCCCAGTCCAGCAGCATCTTCGCCTGATTAACATTTAAGGTGACATTCTTTTGTCCTTTCTTCGTCACCTTCAGGGACAGTTCTTTGAATTGTGGGAGTTATATAAGGGCATTAGATTAGTAATTGAAACTGCAATGGTTGCTATAATGCCCTATTATATATACTTTCTATATTATATAAATGTATTATATATTTATATATTATATAATATATATTACTTATATATAATGGTATTATTTAGTAAACATGATAATAGTATAACACAATATTTGTATACATAATAATGGCATATATATCATGTGGATTTACAAAGGATTGTAAGAGAATATCATGAGCAACTATTCAACAACCAGTTAGATAACCTAGACAAAATGGAGAAATTCCTAGAGACATACAAAGTACCCAAACTGAATAAGATATAGAAAACTGTAATAGACCTATAACAGGTAAATAGATTGAAACATTAATAAAAAACTTCTCCAAATAAAAAGCCCACTAGTGAAAAAAGAGAAAAGATTCAAATAAACAAAATCAGCAATGAAAGAGAAGTTACCACAGATACCACAGAAATACAAAGGGTTATACTAGAATACTATGAAAGACAATATATGACCAAATTCAATAATCTAGAAGAAACAGATAAGTTCCTAGAAATATGTAACCTTCCTAGACTGAATCGTGAAGAACTGGAAAATCTAAATAGACTGATAAACAGTGAGGAAATTGAAACAACCATCAAAAACTTCCACAAAAATAAATGAAATAAAAAAATCCTTCTGCAACAAAAGGAATAAAATACTTACAAAGAAACTTAACAAAGGATTTGAAGGACCTATATACTGAAAACTACAAAGTATTATTAAAAGAGATTGAAAAAAACACAATAAATATAAAAATATTCTATGTTCATGGGTTGGAAGAATCAACATAGTTAAAATGTTCATATTACCCAAAGTAATATACAGATTTAATGCAATCCCCATCAAAACCCCAATGACATTTTTTAAAGAAATAGAAAAAAAATCATCAGTTTGTATGAAACTACAATAGACCGTAAATAACTGAATCAATCCTGAAAGAAAAAAAAAAAGAATAAAACCGAAGATATCACACTGCCTAAGTAAAATAATACTACAAGGCGATGACAATAAAAACAGCATGGTATTCACAGAAAAACAGATATACAGACCAATGGAACATAATTGAGAGCCCAGAAATAAACCCACATGTATATGAACAAATAATTTTTGACAAAGGAGTCAAAAATATACAATGGAGAAAAGAAAGCCTCTTCAATAAATGGTGCTGGGAAAATTGACCACATGTAAAAGAATGAAACTAGACTATAGTTTGTCTCTATGTGCAAAAATTAACTCAAAATGGATCAAAGACCTAAATATAAGATCTGAAACAATAAACTACATAGAAGAAAACATGAGTACTAAGCTTATGACCCTTAGTTTTAGAGAAGATTTTATGAATTTGACTCCAAAGGCAAGGGAAGTAAAGGCAAAAATAAATTAATGGGACTACATCAAACTAAAAAGTTTTTGCATAGCAAAAGAAACTGCCAACAAAACAAAAGGGCAACCAACCCAATGGAAGATGGTATTTGCAGACAACAGTTTAAATGAGGGGTTAATATCCAAAATATAGCTTTGCACCTGTGCAGTGTGGTTGGGTCCTGGGGAATTTGGCTTCTGGAGCAAGGATCCTAGCCAGGACACACATTACATTGAATTGTCATATCTCCTTAGTCTCCTCTTGTCTGTGACAATTTCTTAGACTTTCCTTGGTTTTGATGACATTGATAGTTTTGTGGCATACTGCTTATTTATTTTGCACAATATTTCTCAATTGGGACTTGCCTGATATTTTTCCCATAATTAGACTGTGGTTATGGATTGTGGGTGGGAGAGCATAGAGGTAAAGTACGATTCTCATTCCTTATGATTTTGAAGCAAATCCTAGAAACCATATCGTTTTATATGTAGATATTTCAGATTGAATCTCTAAAACATAAAGGCTCTTTTCCCTGAGATATATCTTTGGCTGGGAAGGAACCTTCTTTCATACAGCTGTAGCACTGCAGGTTAATGATGATGATTCTTTTAAATCTAACTGTAATGTTTTCCTGGATTACCAACACTTCAACTTACTTTGAATAAAGCCAGCAGATTAAATTTTTACATTATTTGTTCAGTGAAGATGGCGGTGTAGGTAAATGTGGTACTCACCTCCTCCCACAACCACATCAAAATTACAAGTAAACTACGGAACAACCATCATTTAGAATCACCTGAAATCTGGCTGAATTCCTACAACTAGAGTTTTAAAGAAGAAGCCATATGGAGATTGGTAAGAGGGGTGAAGACATGGGACAGGCTGGTCCCACACCCATGTGTAGCAGATAAAAATCAGGAGAAATATCTCAGCTGTGGAGGTCTCCCCTGAGGAGCAAGGGATCTCAGCCACATACCAGGGTTCCAGCGCCAAGAGGAGAAGTCCCTATAACTTCTGGCTGTAAAAACCAGTGGTGATTGAGGTTGGAGGAGATGGAGGGCTGCTGGGGTCCCAGGCATGTTCTTTTAAAGGGCCTGCACACTGATTTACTTGGGCTCACTCCCTCTGAGTTCCAGTGCTGGGGCAGCAGCTTGAAATGCACAAGAGACATACAGGACATAAAATAGTCTGGTACCAGGCATGAAAAGGTCTGGTATCAGGGCATGAGCTGGGGTGGGGGAAGCTTTCTCCCAGAAAGAAGTACTGGTAGAGGCCATTGTTTCTTTGATGAGCCCCCCACCCACAGAGCTGGCAGGTGGGTGCTATATATAATACTTCATCAACCTGGCTCACACTGTTTGCCCCATCCAGGTGATTCCCTGAGGCCCTGCACCACCGAAATTTTGGGCCCGCCCAAGTTGTTTCCAGTGGCTTTTCTGTAAGAATGGCCTGTCTTGCCCTGCTGGGCGTGGCTCAGCGGTAGAGCGTCGACCTAGGATCCAGGAGATCAGGGTTTGATTCCTGGTCAGGGCACATGCCCAGGTTGCGGGCTGCAGCCAATCAATGACTCTCTCATCATTGAGGTTTCTATCTCTCCCTCTCCTTTCCTCTCTCTGAAATCAATAAAGATATATTAAAAAAAAAAAAAAAAAAAAGAATGGCCTGTCTTAACTCATGTTTCAGATTCTCCTAAAACCTCTTCAATAAGCAGCATCTGGCCTCAGCATGCGCCGTACCTCTCACTAAGTGGCCCCTAGCCTGGCACTAGTAGCAATTGGCCTTGCTTCACAGCTTGGCCTCTCCAGGGCACCTCCAAGCCCAGCACAAGTAGCAGCCATTGGCAGATCTCTTTGTAGCTCATGCCAGGTGGCCCTGGGCAGAACACAGGTGGTGGCTGACCTTGGCCTGTACCTCCTGGGAGGCTGCCGAGCCAGCACACCCAGTGGACAGCTTTAGACTACATCAAAGCATTACTACCCAACCACCTCCACAAGCAACACACTGAAGGGGCAAACTCAGCGGGCACCAGAGCCTTGCTTAAGTAAGTCCTGCTCTGTGGGGTGGGCTGCTGCACAGATGATCCTCCACGGTGGTAAAACGGTGGTGGTTCATGGTCACAGTCAATCCTTGCAGCTGAGCTACCTGGAGGTAAATTCCTCACGTTGATATGCCAATAGCAATCAAGGCTCAACTACAAGAGGAGGGTGTACACAGCCCATATGTGTGAGGGCACACCTGGAGCACCCAGCTTGGGTGATCGGGGAGGCTGTGCCACTGGACCCCACAGAACACCTACTTCATTAGGCCACTCTACCAAGCCCAGGAGACGTAGCAGCTCTACCTAATACATAGAAACAAACACAGGGAGGCTGCCAAAATGAGGCGACAAGGAAACACATCCCAAATGAAAGAATGGAACAAAACTCCAGAAAAAGAACTAAACAAAATGGGGACACGCAATCTACTAGATGCAGAGTTCAAAACACTGGTTATAAGGATGCTCAAGGAACTTACTGAGAAGCTCAACAGCATAAAAAAGGAATGGCCAGAAATGAAGGATACACTAACTGAAATGAAGTATAATTTACAGGGAATTAACAGTAGAATAGAAAAGCTGAGAACCAAACCAGGAATTTGGAATATAAGGAAGCAAAAGACACCCAATCAGAACAGCAAAAAGAAAACAGAACTTTAAAAAATGAGGAGAGTGTAAGGTGCCTCTGGGACTTCAAGCATACCAACATTCACATCATTGGAGTGCCAGAAATAGAAAAGAGAGAGCAAGACATTGAAAATCTATTTAAAAAAATAATGACAAAATACTTTCTTAACCTGGTGAAGTAAATAGACATATAAGTCCAGGAAGCACAGAGAGCCCCAAACAAGATGAACCCAAAGAGGCTAACAGCAAGACACATCATAATTAAAATGCAAAAGGTTAAAGACAAAGAGAAAATCTTAAAAACAGCAAGAGAAAAGCATTTAGTTACCTACAATGAGCTCCCATATGACTGTCAGCTGATTTCTCAACAGAAACCTTGCAGGCCAGAAGGGATTGGCAAGAAATATTCAAAACGATGAAAAGCAAGAACCTACAACCAAGATTACTTTACCCAGCAAAGCTATCATTTAGAATAGAAGAGCAGATAAAGAGCTTCCTAGACAAGAAAAAGCTAAAGGAGTTCATCACCACAAAACAGTATTATTTAAAATGTTAAAGAGTTTTTCTTTAAGAAGAATAAAAAAAGATAAAAATATGAACAATAAAATGGTAATAAATACATATCTATCAACAATTAAATCTAAAAACAAAATAAACAAAGAAGCAGAACAGAAACAGACTCATAGATGTAAAGAGCATTTTGATGCTGGCAACTTTGATGGTTGCTAGATGTGAGGGGGTTAAGGGGATGGGTGAAAACAGTGAAGGGATTAAGAAGTACAAATTGGTTGTTATAGAACAGTCATGAGGATGTAAGTACAGCGTAGGGAATATGGTCAATAATTTTCTAATAACTAAGTATATTGTCAGATGGGTGTTAGATTTATTGGGATCATCACTTAGTAAGTTATATAATGTCTAATCACTGGGATGAACACCTAAAACTAATATGATATTTATGTCAACTGTAATAAAAAAAAAAAAAGCTCTAATAAAAAATATGTAAAGAACTCATACAACTCAACACCAAACAAACAATACAGTTAAAAAATGGGCAGAGGACTTGAACAGACACTTTCCCAAGAAGACATACAAATGGCCAACAGGTATATGAAAAGATGTTCAACTTCACTAGCTATTAGGGAAATGCAAATCAAAACTACAATGAGATACCACCTTCAGTAGATGATTGGATAAAGAAGATGTGGTACATATATACAATGGAATACTACTCAGCCATAAGAAAAGATGAAACACTGGCATTTGTGACAACATGGATGGACCTTGAGAATATCACGCTAAGCAAAATTTGTCAGACAGAAAAAGTTAAAAATCATATGATTTCACTAATGTGGGATATAAAACTGAAAGCAACAAATGAACAAACAAGATAAACAAAAGAAATCTCATACACAAAGTGTAGGGTGGTGGGTACACAATGCAATATATACAGAGTATCATAGAAATGTACACTTGAAACCTGTATAATCTTATTAACCAATGTCACCCCAATAAATTTAAAATAAAAAAGACCAAAAAAAAAAATACCAATGGCATTTTTCACAGAACTAGATCAAATAATTCTAAAATATATTGTTTGGAACCACAAAAGGTCCCAAATAGCTAAGCAATCTCGAAAGACAAACAACGTTGTAGGTATCACGTTACCTCATATCAAACTCTTCTGCAAGGATATAGCAACCAAAACAACATATACTGGTATAAAAATAGACACATAGATCAATGGTACAGAATAGAGAGTCCAGAAGTAAACCCACATCTGTCTGGTCAATTAATCTATGACAAAGGAGGCAAAAAATATACAGTGAGGTAAAGAGTGCCTCTTCAATAAATGGTGTTGAGAAAACTGGACAGACATATGTAAAAAAATTGAAATTAGACCACTTTCTTACACCATATACAAGAATAAACTCAAAATGGATAAAATATTTAAATATAAGACCCAAAACCTTAAAACTCCTGAAAGAAAATATAGGCAGTACACTCTCTGACACTGTTCATAGTAATCCCCCTCCCTACCAATATATCTCCTCAGGCCATGGAAACAAAAAAATAAACAAATGGGATTTAATAAAACTAAAAAGCTTTCACACAGCAAAGTAAACCATTAACAAAATAAAAAAAACAACCTGCTGATTGGGAAAAGATACTTGTCAATGATACACTTGATAAGGGGTTAATATACAAAATTTATAAAGAACTCATACAACTCAAAATGAGAAAACAAAGCAAAACAAACAATTTAAGAAATGGGAAGGGGATGTGATAGACATTTCTCCAAAGGGGACATACAGATGGTCAATAGACATATAAAAAGATGCTCAACACCACTAATCACCAGAGAAATGTAAATTAAAATCACAGTGAGATACTACTTCACACTTGTCAGAATGGCTATCATCAATAAATCAACAAACAATAAGTTTTGGTGAGGATGTACAGAAAAAGGAACCCTGGAGCATTGTTGATGGGATTGCAAATTGGTGCAGTTACTATGGAAAACAGTATAGAAATTCCTCAAAAATTAAATAGAACTGCCTTATGACCCAGCAAGTCCACTTCTGGGTATTTATCTGAAGAAATCCAAAGCACTAATTCAAAAAGATATATGGACCACTATATTCATTGTAGCATTACTGACGATAGCCAAGATATGGAAGCAACTTGTGTCCATCAATAGAAGAATGGATAGAGAAGAGGTCCTACATATACACAATGGAATATTACTTGCCATAGAAGAAATAAAATCTTGCCATTTGCGAAAACTGAATGGACCTAGAGGGTATTGTGTTACATCAAGTAAGTCAGGCAGAGCGTGACAAATACCACATGGCTTCACTTATATGTGGAATCTAAACAACAAAATAAACAAAACAGAAACTGACTCAAATACAGAGAATAAACTGATGGTTGCCATATGGGAGAGGTTTGGAGTGGGGGGCGCTGGGTGAAAAAGGGCAAGGGAGATTGAGAAGTACAAATTGGTAGATACAAAATAGTGACAGGAATGTAAAGCATAGGGAATATAGTCAATAATATTTTAATAATTATATATGGTGCCAGGTATGTACTAGACTTATCAAGGGATAACTTAATAAATTATATAAATATCTAACCACTATGTTGTACACCTGAAATACAAAATAATATTAAATGTCAACTGTAATTGAAAAATTAAAAAAGTAATAAATAAATGAGTGAAATTTATGTTTAACCTTAAAAACAAACCCCCAAACCAGTATGATACTGGTATAAGGATAGACATTTAGATCACTAAAATGGAATTGAGAATTTAGAAATAAATCCATTCCTCTATGGTTTTCAACAAGAGGTGCCCAAATCCTTCAAGGTAGAAAGAGTAGTCTCTGCTACAAATGGTGCTTGGACATCTGGTTATACACACACACAAAAAGAAGCTGGTACTCTACCTCATACAATAAACAAAAATTAACTCAAAATCAGTCAAAGAAAACATAAGGGTAAATCTTCATGATGTTGAATTTGGAAATGGATTCTTATATATGACACCACATGCACAAGGAACAGAAGAAAAAATAGATAAAATGAACTTCATCATACCCAAAGCATCTGTTCATTAGGTGAAAAGACTATGAAGAAAGTGAAAAGACAATCTATGGAATAGACATTTTTCCAAAACACATACACAAATGTTCCAAAGTGACAGGTAAAAATGTTAAACACCATTAATCATTAGGGAAATGCAAATCAAAACCATAATGAGATGTCACCTGACATACACTAGAAAGGCTATAATAAAACCAAAACAAAATGGAAGCAAAAAGTGTTTCTGAGGATGCAGAAAATAGAACCCTATTATATAGCTGGTGGGAATGTAAATGGAAAAGTAGCCATTTTGGAAAAATAGTTTTCTGGGTCCTCAAAAAGTTGAATGTAGAATTATCGTATCACTCAGAGATTTCACCCTAAGTTATGTACCCCAAAGAGCTGAAAAAGTCAGACAAAACTTGTGCACCAATATTCATAGTAGCATTATTCACAGTAGTCAAAAGGAGACAACAACCCACATGTCCATCAATGGATGAATGTATTAACAAAAGGTGGTATATCCACATCCAATGGAATATTATTCAACCATAAAAAGGAAAGAAATATGACACTGTGAATCCTGAGTAAAAAAGACACCTACTAATAAGTGCTCCTGGCAGCTAACTGGGCTCAAATGAAAAAACACACCAGAGGCCTAACAGCCATTTCTTCACAGCAGAGTCTCATGCAAACTACACTTCACAGAGACACCTCCGCTACGCCGCCTGCCTGCGCTCTGAGCCAGCCCCTCTCAAGGTTTCCTGGAACCCTTCTTCAGCCTATAGGATTGAGGCTCCCCATCCAATCAGAGCTGCACAGTGCCTACCAGTTAGAGCAGCTTTATTTTGACCAATCAGGACAGTGCCTTTTGGACCAATCAAACTGAGAGAATTTGGCATCCTCATTTGCATAAGAACAGGCCAATCAGAAACCAGGGACCGAGACTTCTGTCCATATAAGCCCAGCTACTTTTTCTTTCCAGAGTGAAGACTGTTTCTCCCTGGCCGAGTTGGAACAGCAAAGATGTGTGGCCCTGGAACAGAGCAGACTGGAGATTTCTATTGGTGTTTAAATTGGTGCCAAGGACGATCAGTTGACAACGCGTGCTACAACATGGGTGAACCTTGAAAACATCGTTAGGTGACAGAAGCTACACTATAGGGTAACATATTTAATGATTCTATTTATACAAAATATTCAGAGTAAGCAAATTCATAGAGACAGAAAACATAAGTGGTTGCCAGGGGTTGGAGGTGGGAAGAACGACTGCTTTGTGGGTACAGTGTTTACTTTTAGGGCGATGAAAATATTTTAGAAATAGAAGTGATGATTACATCTGAATATATTAAATGTCATTGAATTGAACACTTTGGTTAAAATGGTGAACTTTGTGTTACGTGAATTTTACCTCAATAAGACAAATTATTTTAAATATCAAGTAATATTAAATATATATTCTTTAAAATTAAATAAATTGTTCTCTTTTGAAGCCTTTTGTTTCTCCCTAAATTTTTCATGATCTTTATTTCACTGTTCATAATTAATTTTTTAATGAAAATGTATATTAATGATCATTTTATTAATTTCTTTTTTATTGAGGTAAAATTGACATAACATTAGTTTCAGATGCACAACAGACGGTTTGATATTTATATATATTGCAAAATCACCACAATAAGTTTAGTTAACATCTGTCATTATACATAGTTACTAAATTTTAAAGATTTGTGATAAGGACCTTTAAGATACTTGCATAGACACTTTCAAATATATAATATAGTATTTTCAACTGTAGTTGCCATGCTGTACATTAGATATCCCCATGGCTTATCTATTTTGTAAGTGGAAGTTTTTACCTTTTGACTCCTTTCACCCATTTCAACAACCCCTCACCCCCTGTGTCTGACAACTACCAATCTATTCTCTGTATCTATGAGTTTGTTTTTTAGATTCCACATATAAGTGATATCATACATCTGTTTCTGTCTGACTTATTTTACTTAGCAAAATTTATTCAGTTCTTTTTAAGCTTTTATTTTAATTTGTTTATGAGAGTAATACCGAGATACAAGCATGGTCACCCAGCTCTAGTGAGGTTGGGGGAGGAATGAGGTGCAGAATGGGCAGAGCAGAGCCTGGGGGTACTTACCTGTGCCTGCGGCTGTATTAAAGGTCAGTGACTTATTGGGTGGGGCCTTGCTCAGCTCTTTCAACACAAATTCCATGTTGAGGAGCAGGTTAGCGGCCACATAGTTCTGTTCTGAGTGGGGCCTGGTCTCCAGGTCCTCAGGGGTTTCCAGCAGGTCATCTACCGCCTGTATGAGGTCCTGGGGGTATGGACACAGAGCCAGTGGGCCATGCACCAGAGGGACTACAGGAAGACTTTGCCCACTCAGCTCCAACAAACAGATTCTAGAGACTGTCAACTTGGGGATAAAGGTGGTACCAGATTGCCATGCAATCCAGCCATTCAGAGGTCAGTCCTGTTCATGAATGTCAAGGGTGATGTGAACTGAATGGGCAGGAACAGCAAGAAGAGAGGACTCAGAGCAGGGTGTCATTGTGTTGGGTCTGTCTCTTCCCAGACCAAGGCTTCCCCAGTCCTCTATGGGATGCCTCCCCCTGCCTCCCCCAGGTCCTGGCCTTACCTGGACTGTGTCCATAGACAAGGCAGACTTGAAGTCTCTGCCCAAATCATCAAATTTTTGTAAGAAGCGAGAGAACCTCTGGGGAGAAGGGAGATACGATGGTCAGAGAGCCTCGCAGGTAGATGGGGCAACTTGGGGGAAATAGGTGGGTGCTGCAGGCAGCACAGAGATATTTCCTGCCCCATCATCCATGCT
The DNA here is from genome assembly GCF_964146895.1 of Miniopterus schreibersii. Classification (NCBI taxonomy): domain Eukaryota; kingdom Metazoa; phylum Chordata; class Mammalia; order Chiroptera; family Miniopteridae; genus Miniopterus; species Miniopterus schreibersii. The sequence goes on along the minus strand of NC_138105.1, from coordinate 70,529,092 downwards.
GGAGCCACTGACCTTGCTGTTGATTCTATGGGGTGCATTCCAGGTGGGGAAGGAGACCCCTGGTGCAGACAGAAAGGCAGTTCGTTAGGTGTGTGAGTGTGCATGTTGGGGGCAGGGCCTGAGGCCCAGGACAAGTACCTTCCCATATTGTCATTTGCTGTTCCATGGAACCTGATTTGGGAATAGAAGCATCTAGGAGGTCCCACTGTTTGCTTCCCCCACCTCCCATTAGTGTGCACCTTTTCTTATTCACATAGAGGCCTCATAGCATAGTAATGTGGTGGCCTAGATGCTCTGCTGTCCAGATGTGGATGGAATCAGCTTGAGTCCTACCTGTCTGCCACCCCCAGTCCCCTAACTTTCCTGGGAAGTTCCAGGCTGGGGTGGGGGACATCACAGCTGCCTGTGTCCCAGCCTGAGCATTTGGACAGAGGACAGAGTGGGCCTTCTTGGAAATCCAGGGCAGGGGGGAATGCAGCATTTCCTGGCCAGGACCTGACTTGCCTCCCAGTGATAGCCTTAGTTCTAATTTTCCCAGGGCGGCTCCTCACTGACTGAGTTCTCCTTGGAATCTCATTGACGCTGTCAAAGCAGCGCTCTCCCCTTCCCACTAACACTAAGACATCTTGAAAGAGATGGACCAAGAACCACTTCTGAGACAGGCTCCCCAAGAATGAAGCTATAGGGCAGGGGCAGGGAGAATGAAGAAGACATTGCATAGGACAGGGCCACCCAGACAGTGGCACTAAGTCCAGATTGGACATTGGCAGCTGATGCCCAGCCAGGCTTCCCTGGGTGCTTTTTTGACCCCCCAAAAGCCATTCCCTGGACTGGCAGGAAGTGGTAAGAATTTACATCTGAGGAAGGCCAGGAATGGTGAGGGCTGGTTGGCTGGAGAGGGAGGCCTGATGGGTGAAGGGTGGCAGACATTTCTGTCTTCTGGCCCTTTAGTCTCCCACCAGGGACACAGACCTGAGTAATGGCTTCCTCCGTAGCCTGGTTCAGATGGGAGCCCCTCCCATTTATTCGGCTTTTCAAGTTTGTGTGGGTGTGGTGGCATCCATGTCCTCAGGTCATGAACTGAAATTATTGGAGAGAGTCAGAGGGGTCACTTGTGCAGGAAAATTGATGGAGGCTGAGTGGCCGAGAAGTGGGGTCAGTCAGGGTGCCAGGGAGAGGGCTGACCAGGGAAGGTGGAGCCACTCTTGAATCTCCCCACTCCCATGTTTCTGGACAGAGTCCCTGAATCCACCATTGCCTGGGAAGTCCCCGAGTGTGTACCTGGAATGTTTAAGCCCATGGGGGATCTGGTGGGAGGAGGCGTCATCCTGGAAGTCGCTGATGGTGGCGAAGAAGATGGGGGTTGCACTGGAACACAAACCTCTGTGAATGCCTGAAGGACCTTAAATGTTATCACTCTCCTTTTTTAAAAAAAAATTTAAAATAAGATCAGGTGTCCAAGAGGGGTGTGTTCCAAACATCCAGAAGTGACCCTCTGTGGAGGGTTCTCAGCCTTGGGATTTGGAGGGTGGGTGACCAGGTAGGTGCCTAGGACAGCTTTTTTATGTTTTGTTTTCAGGCCTGAGAAAGTGGGCCAAATGACCTCAAATCTCATGGTCAAGAAGATGGAAGATGTGGGGTGGTTTCTACCTCGACATGTGTTCTCCCTTTCATTCTGGAACTTCTTTACTCCAGAAACAAGCTCATATCCTGGGTTGCACGTGCAGTAGTAGCTCCCCTCTGTGTTATGGCAGTCTGCGAATTTTCCACAGGACACTGTTGAGGGTGGTTCACATTCATTGATGTCTGGAACACAACAGGATAAAGGGTTACCTCCCAAAGGCGTGAGTTCCCACAGAGCAGAGACTGTGGCATCCAGGCTAACTCTGCCATGGAGAGTAGACAGAACTAGCTCCTGGGTGTCACTTCTGGGGCTGGGCTGGGCAGAGCCAGCTGCTCCAGACTCTGGTGACCTCTCTGGTCGTCTTTGCTGTCTGGCTGGTCTGAGGACACCTAGATTCAGACACTCTGTTGTATCATGATGGGACTGGAAGGAGGTCTGCATCCCCTTCCCAGGCCTTGAGGAGTAGATGGTGGCACTGACTCAGGCTCCAATCCCTCCACTGTGGTGCTGCTTGCACCATAGGGGACCTGGTAGTGACCTCTAGTCAGGGTGAGGGTGGCAGTGAAGGCCATCTCTGTGCTGAGGTTGTGGAGGGAGACATGGCCAGGTGCTGTCCAGGGTGACATCATCATTCACACCTGAAGACAGAGTCAGGTGTCAGATCCCTGACCATTGATGGCTTCCACCTCCCATTGCTCACAGTGATCCAAATATACCCCACATTCCTCATCAGGCACTCCCCCAGCTCACAATGTCAGGCCTTTTCCAGATGCCCCAGGATGTCTCCGGGTGAATCTTCCTATCTCCACCCCCTATCAGAGGTAGTAGGGGGTATAAAATGAAGTGTCAGGAAGCTGCTCAAAGCTGAGTCACTAGGAGTGTTTTCTAGCATCTTATCTCTCCCTGTTCTCTAAACATGAGAAAGGCCAATGGCCCAGGTGCCCTTTGAATAGTAGCTCAGGGACCCACAGAACAGGAGCTGGGCACTGTTGGCTAAAAGCAATGGTTTAATAAGAACCATGTACACAAGAATGAATCAAAATCAAAATGAAGGAACAGAATATTTGGCCCTCTATGTACCAACCAGGGGACCAAAGACTGTAGAACCTGATAGGACTCTCAGCCAATCTCCCCAGATCAGAGTTTCATCTTCAAACTTGTGGGTTTCCCTTCTAAGGTCCCTGGCCTAGGCTGTGGGTGTCAGGACCAGGCCAGAGAAGAAGCATGAAGGATGCTTCTGCTCTCAGATGGTGGCAATGACTGAAGACCTGTCTTCCAGGTTAAGGGTATGGCGCTGTGTCACGTGAGGGACTGAGATCCAGGTACGGTCAGCAGGATCTCCATCCATATCCACCCAGTGTACAAGTCTTCATGACACACACACACGCAAATGCACAAAAGACCCTTCAGGAATACCTCCAGGCTAATGGATAGGCTGGGCATTACTCAAAATCTCTTTTCTTTTCCCCTGATAAAATTTACTTTTCACCCAATATTAAATAACACATGGATACTTAGGAAACAAAGAAAATGTAAAGAAAGGCAACAAAGGAAATCACCTAGAAGTTCACTACACAGACTACTGGAAAATTTTAGGGTTTTTCTCTCTCATTGTTTCTAACACATAGGAATGTTTTAAAATGATCAATAAATATGCATCTAAGATTATTTTAGTAGATAAAGAGAATATCTTTGTGTAAAAATCACGTAATTTCTTTTTTTGCCACTTGTTTACTGTGGTAAAATTCACATAACAAATTTACCATCTTACCATTTTAAGTAGCATATTTTCCTTTTCCAACCTTGTATTATTGAAGAATAAAAACTCTGGTTTTAGTTCTAATCTAGGTTCTACAACCTTATTAACTGTGTGACTTTGGATAATTTGCTCAGTCTCTTTTTTCAAATTATGATCTTTTAAAAAACAATACTACCATGAAACTATAAAACTCCTAGAATAAAACATTGGTCTTGGCAATGATTTTTTGGACTTGACACCAAAATCAAAGGCAACAAAAGCAAAAATAAATAAGTGGGTCTAAGTTGATCTAAAAAGCTTCTGTATAGCAAATGCAACCATCAACAAAATTAGAAGGCAACCTACAATTTTGGAGAAAATGTTTGGAAATCATGTATCTGATAAGTGGTGAACACCCAAAATACTAAATAAAGAACTCATATAACTGAACAGGAAGAAAAAACAACACACTACACAGTCGAATTTAAAAATGGGTAGTGGATCTGATAGGCTAATCACATAAATCTGATTGCTCACTTCCCTCATATTACCCTGTCCTGTCTCCTCTCTCTAATCCTTGACACAATGCTTCTGTGCTTCTCTCAGTCATGAGAGCTTTGGATACCTCACAACCTCCCCCAACAATCTCTGTATGCCCCTCCACCCCACCCCCCCCCCAAGCCCCTGTACCATCACATCTCTCAAAGAAGCTGGTGAGGATCTCCCCAGATGAAGAATTGAATCCCTGAGCACAGCGACAGGCGGTGGCATTGACACATGTGGACTTCAGAGGGCACCACCAAGGACAGCCTTCTCGGGTAGAGGCTGTGGGGATGGAGACCATGGTCAGAAATGGAAGAAGTCAGCTACCAGCTGGGGGCCCAAGGGTAGAGGAGGGGACGGAGGGAGTGATGGCTGCCACTGGACTTGGAAGAGCTCAGAAAATTATGGACATTTAGGGAGGAAGAAATAGCTTTTATTTCCAGAAGACCATCTCTAGGCCTTATTTGCAAGGTACGTCTCTTTCCCCGTTGTTAGTGAGAAGACCTGTACCCCAACAAGTGCTATCGAGCTTATGTCACTAATGGGCCTGGCTGGTCAGACTCACCTCTAAGTTTTTCAGCTGCAGCCCTCAATGTCAACATCAGCTGCAGAAAGAGATCTGGGGTAGAAAGACAGAGAGATGATAAAGATAGGAAAGTGGAGCTCCAATTTCAACCCCTGTCCACATGGCCATTGCCACATGGGAGGTGGCTCTGGCCTTGCAGCCCACAGCTTTCTGGCAGATTCCCTGAGGTTTTATACTTTACTTGGAATCAAGGACTCAGTCTTTCCCCTCTATTTCCTGGGACTCCCCAAGGAATCAGTTACTGACAGTCACAGCTCTCACGAAACCTCAGGTGCTACAGGTAAGGGGGCAGAACATACACACAGCTGATGACAGGGACACATCGTAGAGACTCCAGACTTTTCCAAAGGAGAGGGTAAGTCAAAGGAGAAAGTCCTCAGATTGGTTTGCCTGCTCCCATGTCCACATTCTTTGTTCTTAGGCAGTGGCAGCAATCTGCTTTGAAAGGCCCCACTCTCTCCTCCCTGGTGAGTAGGTGCCATTTCTTATTCACATGGAAGCATCCTATGAGTGAATGTTGTGGCTTCAATGCTCTGTTGTCCAGGTGTAGATGGAAGTGTCTTGAGTTCTCCCTGACTTTTAGCCCCTGTGCCCTTGCTTCCTTGGGCAGTTCCCAGGTGGGGTGGGAACATCATGGTTACTTGTGTCCCAGCCTGAGGAGTTGGACAAAGGCCAGGGTGGGCCTTCCTAGGAGCCAAATACAGGAGAAATGCGTTTCCTGAGCAGTACCCATCTTGGCTCCCAGTGATGACCTTTGTCTTGCCTCCTCCAGGACAGCTGTTCTCTGCCTGAATTCTCCTTGGAACCCCAGTGACCTTGGCAGGACAGAGAGCTCTCCTTTCCATGCTAACTCTGATACTCAAGCTTCATGGAGCTGGCCCAAGACCCATCCATGAGCCTGATTCCTCAAAGAGCTTGTAGGAAGGGGTGAGGAGAATGAAGATGGTGCCAGACAAGCAAGAGCCACTCAGACAGTGGATGCCACGCCACGGTAGACAATGGGAGTTGATGTCCAGCCATGCATGTTTGAGGTGGTGAAGGGGCTTCTTCTGATCCTCACAAAGTGTCCCCTGGACTGACAGGAAGTGGTTAGAATTCACTTCTGAGCAAGGCCAGCAGTAGGTGAGGGCTGGGTGGTTGGAAAGGGGAACAGATGCTGATGGGTGAAGGGTGGCAGCTGCTTCTGTCATCTGACTCCTTGGTCTCCACTGGGAGCACAGGCCTGTAGGTCTTGTTGAAGGAGGCTCAGCCTCCATCATCTGTCCCCCAGTGGTTTGGGCCCCCATGTAGCCTGAGTTGACCTCTACAAGAGAGGGTCTGGCCTGGGGCAGTGGTCTCCAATTACGTCCCCTCTTTCAATCTCATCCAGGTAGGAGCCTCTTCCATTTATCCAACTTTCTGAATATGTGTGGGGTGGTCTATGCCACCCTGCCCACTCCCAACACAACATGCTCATGGGTCCTAGTCATCTGAGTTTCCCACAGGCCCATGAACAGAAATTATTGGATTGGATCAGGGTGAAGCCTTGCTTGAGAAAATAGATGTGGTTGAGCAGCTGAGAAGTGGGGTTAGGTGCAAGGAGGGGTTTCACCAGGTGTGGTTGTTGGCCAGGGCAGGGCCAGCTGGGGGACATGGGCCCACCCTTGACTCTTCCCACTCCAACATTTCTGAACTGGGTCCATTAAGGCCTGAGGAATCTGAGAGTGCTCCTGGGGTGGCCAAGCCTGTACGGACCCTAGTGGGGAAAGGTCTCATTCTGGCAGTTACTGATAAAGAAGAAAAGGATGGGTATTGCACTGGAATGAAATACTCTGTGAGCTCTTGAAGTTTCTTGAATGCCACTCCTTTCTTTGTTTTATGAAAATAAGATGCCAGGTGGTAAAAGCATGTTCCAAAATTGCATAAGTGGCACTTAGTGGGGGGCATTCAGAGCCTTGGGGTTCAGAGAAGAGGGGGTGACCTGGTAGGTGCCCAGTCTATCCCTCTGATGGCCTGGAGAAAGGGTTGGGAATCCCAAACCTAATGAATGAGAAGATGGAAGACATGGTATTCTACTTACCATCACACAGGCTGTCAAGATCTAACATTGCCTCAGAAACGAGGCTTTTGCTTCGTCTGCAACGGCAGTAACTCTCCGTGAAGTTTCGGCAGTCAACATTTATTTCACAGGACATTGTTGATTCTGGTCCACACTCCTTCATGCCTGGAACACAACAGGAGGAAATGTCACCTATCAAAGACATAAGTTCCCATAGGTCAGAGACCCTGGCCTCCAGTCTGACCCTGTCATAGGGGCTGGACAGAACACAGGTTCAGGGTAGCACTCCTGGGGCTGGGCTGGGCAAAGCCAGCTGCTCCAAAGCCTGCTGACTCCTCTGCCCATCTTGACTCTCTGGCTGGTCTGAGGACACCTAGATTCAGACACTCTGCTGTGTCATGATGGAGCTGGAAGGAGATCTGCATCCCTTTCTCCAGGCCTTGAGGGGTAGACAGAAGCACGGACTCAGCTCCAAACTCTCCTTTGTGGTGCTATTTGCATCACTGGTAACCTGAGGGTGGCCTCCAGTTAGGGTGACAGTGGATTTGAAGGCCATTCTCAAATCTGAGGTCATGGAGTCATGGCTAGGGGGTGTACAGGGTGACACTTATCACACACCTGAAGATAAAGCCATGTGTCAGGCCCCTGCCCATTGACAGCTTCCACTGTCCTTTAATCACAGTGGCCCAAGTACACCCCACCCTCCCTGTCAGTAACTCCCCCAGCTCCCAATGTCAGGCCTTTTACAGATGCCCCAGGATATCTCTGGGAGAGTCTCTCTATCTACACCCTGGGTAAAATCCCTTGTTATCAGAGGCAGCAGGGGATATGAAATGACAAGCATCATGAAGGTGCTCACAGCTAAGTCACTGGGGGTATTTTCTGTCATCTTATCTCTCCCTGTTCTCTAAACATGAGAGAGAGAGATGCCCATGAGCCAAGACCCCTTTGAGTAGCTCAGGGACCCATCAAGCAGGTGTTGGACATCATTGGGTAACAACAACAGCAACTTAATAAGAACCAGGGACACAAGATGAATCAAAATGCAGGGACAGAAAGTTTGACCATATCCATTCCAATCAGGCGACCAAAGACTTTAGAGCCTGAAAGAACTCATGAGGTCATGATGAGTCCAGGCAGGCAACTGGTCTCCCCCCAGGTCAGAGTTCCTTCTCTAAATTCTGGATTTCCCTTTTAAGGCCCAGGCTACTGTGTCAGCACCAGGACTTGAGAGGAACTTGGAGGGACACACGTCTGTAGCATTCATGTTCAGCCCTCACCTGGGCAATGGGTCTTTTCTCCTCTTTTCAGGTGATGGCAATGGCTGGAGACCTGCCACCAAGTTAGATGGGATGGGGTGGAGTAGAGTTGGGGAGAGGTGGGAATAAGGTGTGGGATGGAAGGACATGACAATGGGAAATTCCTCAACCTGACAAGTGCCCTCAAGAAGGGAGCTGGTATCCAGGTGCCTTAGTAGCAGCATCTTCCCTACGTGTCTGCCCAGTCTACAATTTCCCATGAGATACACACATGCAAGTGTATAAAGAAACCTGTGGGAATATCTCTTGGGTCATAGATTGGCTGGGCGCTAGTCACAACATCTTTTTCTTTTCCTGATAAAATTAATTTTTCCACAAATATTAAATAATACACAGATACTGAGAAAACAAATAAAATTAAATAATGAAAAGATAATCGCCCATAAGTCCACTATACAGGTTATTGGAAAATTTTAGGGGTGTATAGTTTCTCATCTATTCAAAGATATTAAGAATATTTTCATTTATTGCCAGTAAATATGCATGTAAGAGTATTTTGAGTAGATGAAGAGTATTTCTTGGTGTAAAATTTTATCCTCCCCCCATATTTTTATGGTGGTTAAATGCACATAACTAAATTCTCTACTTGAACCATTTGTAGTACTATAATTTCCTTTTATGGTCCAATTTCTTTGAAGAATAAAAACCCTTTAGCTTTAAAACTTAGTGTTACCACCTTATTAGCTGCCAAACTTTGGCAAGTCACTAAGTTTCTTTGAGCCCAAATTTGGAAATTCAAGGAATGATGCTGCCCTGAAGCCATAAAATTCAAAGAAAACATAGGGGGTTAGTTTCTTGACATCTGTCCTGGCAATGAATTTTTGTATTTCACACCAAAAATAAAGGCAACAAAAGCAACAATAGACAAGGGAGACTACATCAAACTAGAAAGCTTTTGTACAACAAAGAAAACTATCAGCACAATGAAAAAGCAACCTGCTATTGTGAGAAAATATTTGCAAATCATGTATCTGATAAGGAGTTAACATCTAAAATGTATATGTGTGTATGTGTGTGTATGTGTGTGTATATAACAAGTGTTGGAGAAGATGTGGAGAAAAGGGACCTTAGGCACTGTTGGTGGGAATTTAAACTGGAGCAGTCCCTATGAAAAAAAGTATGGAGGTTCCTCAAAAATGTAAAGAGTCATGATTCATATGAATACTTTTGGGTATTACTCAGAAAGAAATGAAATTATAATCTTGAAAAGATGCCTGCACCTCCATGTTCCTTGCAACATTATTTACAATAACCAAGATACAACAACAACCTAACAGTCCACTGATGGGTGAGTGGACAATGAGACCATGGTATACATATACAGTGGAATATTTATTCAGCCATAAAAAGGAGGAAATCCTGTCTTTTGTGACAATATGGATGGACCTTGAGGACATTATGTTAAGTGAAATAAGTCAGACAGAAAAGTACAAATAAGACAATCTGACTTAAATGTGAAATTTCAAAAAACCCTACACAAACATATAGATACAGAAACAGATTGGTGGTTGCCAGAGTGGGGCAAAATGGGTGAAGGTGGAAAAAAGTTCTAGCTCTGCTTGCATCCTGGCTCTGCTGTGAGGATGAGGTAGAAAACCATGTTTGTGAGTGGGCTGGATTCCTCGTGAGCTTGAGCTAGTAGGAGAGCCTGAGATTCCAGGCCCTGGGTATTTCTTTCCTCCTGCTGCTTCCATTATTTCTTTCCTTTCTTTGTGCTTTGAAAATAGTAATTACAATAGCAGCAGTAACAACGATAATAGCTCACATTTGTTGACAATTTCTCTGTACTCATCTTTAAATTTTTTCCATAATGGTAAATATGAAATCTTACACCACCCATGTGGGGTGGGTACAATAATTATCCCCAATAAATAGACAAGGAAACTGAGGGGAAGAGAGAAGAAATAATTTCCTAAAGGTCAGAGAGCCACTTAGTGGCAAAGCTAGACTTTGAACCCACACAGCCCAGCTCCACGGTGTAAGCTCTAAATACCCTTCCTACTACAGCGATCACAAAACTTAACTGCCCTCTTTCCTCATACTACCCTGCCCTGGCTCCTCTCTTGAATCCTTGACAAAATGCTTCTGTGCTGCTCTGGATGCTCCACAATCTACCTCAATAAACTCTTTATGTCCCTCCACCCCCCCAAGCCTCTGTACCTTTGCAACTCTCCAAGTGGCCGGGGAAGATGTTTCCACGTGCAGAACTGAATCCCGGAGCGCAGAGACAGGCGTTGCCATTGACACATGGCGGGTCCGGAGGGCACCATAGAACACAGGCTGTGGGGATGGGACAGTGAGGATGGAGACCATGGCCAGAAAGCTCAAGGAAAGGATGACGCCTTGGACAGCTGTGGGGCCAAGACTAGAGGAGAGGGGAGAAGGGAGGGATGGCTGCTATTGGAAGAGAAAAAGACAAAAAAAAAACCAACAACCCTGGGCATCTAGGAAGGTAAAAACAGCTTTTCTTATTTCCAGAAGACCGTCTCTGAGCCTCCTTCCCTCCCAACTGGTGAGAGGACCCAGACCGCAGCAGGTACTCCTCAGCTTAAAACCACTAATGGGTGTCTGTCTGGGCAGGCTCACCTTCATCGTTCAGGCCTACATCAACCAATGGCAACAACAGCAGCACTGACAGTTCTGGGACAGAAAAATGGAGAGATGACAAAGAAAAGAGAATCAGTCTCCAATTTCAAATCTTGGCCACATGGTCATCGCTTTCTGTGGAGGTGATTCCCCTCCACCTCTCCCCTCTCCCCTCTCCCTTCTCCCCTCTTCTTCCTCCTATTGATTCTGTTTCTCTGGAGAAACTGGACTAATACAAGTGGTAAAATGAGAAATGTCTGTTAAGTCCTTAAGTATGCCCTAGGAATAAGTTTCACTAACTTTCTCCTTTGAGATTTAATATAAATGAGCTAATATCATCAAATTTCTTTCCGTATGTACCTTACAGAAATATTGGGGAAAACAAGCCAGGTATCAAGCAAAAACAGAACATTTTCAAACTGGATAGAGAGTTCCCAGATAGCCGTAATTGTCTATCGTCATTGCTATGATTCTACCTACCTGGCAGCAGTCTTAGATGTCTGTTTCTCATGGTGCAGACAAAACAAGCCCAGCCACTGAGGATGTCTGATCTTGGCCTGTGTGTGTTAAAAACACTCTCTATTTGAAGTATATTGTGCCCTAGAGGAGGTCACTTAAGAAACTTCCTTTCCCTTAATCTCCCCAATAATTAAGTTCTTCTTTTTAAGGATTTACATAGTATTACAAGTATTTATACTGAAAGCTTCCTTGAGGGTGATTTCTAAATGTTTTCACATAGGAACATGTGATACTGTGTATTCAAAGAGCTCCCCAAATGAAGAATCACTCTACTAGTCTTTTGGCCCCAAGAAGACCTTAGATCAGAGTGAACAGAATTATCTATTTATTATCAATTAATAGACATTTTATTGTGGCATAATTGACATTATATAGTTTCAGATGTATAACATCATAATTCAATAACTGTATACACTGGGAAAGATCACCATAATGTCTAGTTAACATTCATCACCATATATAGTTAAAATTTTTTGTGTTGAGAATTTTTAAGATCTATTTTGTTAGCAACTTTTAAATATGCAATGCTTTATTATTGACTATAGTCATCATGCTGTACATTACATGCCATGGCTTATTTACTTTATAACTGGAAGTTTGCATTTTTTCACTCCCTTTATCCATTTCATACCCCTCCCCCCCACACCCCAGGTCTGGCAATAACCAATCTGTTCTCTGTATCTATGAGCTTTTTTTTGGAGTTCAAATATAAGTGAGATAATAAATATTTGACTTTTTCTGTCTGACTTATTTTTCTAGGCATAGAGACCATAAGGTCCATCCATGTTGCCATCAATAGCAACATTTTATTTTTTTAAATGGCTAAATAATATTCTCATTTGTGGATGGACACTTAGATTGTTTCCACATCTTTGCTATTGTAAATAATGTTGCAATTAACACTGGGATCTATATTTGTCATTTTGTGTTAGTGTTTTCTTCAGAAAAATACTCAGAAGTTAAATTGCTGGATCATATGGTAATTTTATTTTAATTTTTTTCAGGGACCTTCAAAAGTTCATTTTATGCTCCTATTTTAAAATAAATATAGGTTCACAAGAAGTTGCAGAAACAATGCTAAGAGGTTGTATGTGTCTTGGTGTGGGTCTCTTTGAGTCCATCTTGTTTGGGACTCTGCATTTCTGGGCTTGTATGTCTATTTCTTTCATTGGGTTAGGAAAGTTTTCCATCATTATTTTCTGTTGATTTATTGGTTCATTTCTCTATTCCTGGAATACTACTACACTTTAAAAAATACCATAGTTCTGTGTTTTTTCTTTTTGTTTTTGGTGTTTTGAGGAAAATCTCTGTGTTTTATATACAATAAATCTAAATGTGAACTTGGATAAGGGGAGACTTTAATTAGAAAGACTATTTCAATAGGGAGAATGCTCTGATCCTCAGAAATCTGTGAGTATCTCAAAATCATACAGAAAGAGATTTGTCTTTTACAAAGTAAAGGACAAAGAAGGCAAAAATTAGCAGAATCTTTGGAGGGGAAGCTTGAAAAATAAGGGGAAATTGTCAGAGTTGTGACAGGAAATGGTCATCTATGGTTAGCGAGTTCTCAGAGGAAGTTGATGAGAGTAGCCTGTTATACTTTTTATGTTTGTGCTTGTTCAGGCTATGAGGTAAACAGAGTTCAGGGGCCTGTATGAAAAGAGAAGCCTGATTTAAGTTTGGTCAAAACAAAGCAGAGGGTAAAAAATGGGCAATGTGAACACTTGATTACTTATTGTTTACAACTGTTCTGTGTCTTCTTTCACATTCTTCTTCTGTATAACCTTATAGATAGTTTTACTAAGTTCCATAAAAAATATCTTGGGACTTTCATTGTGGTTGCATTTACTGTGTCAATTAATTTGGAGTAAATAGCTTTCTTATAACATTAACAATTTCCCGCCCTTTCAAAATAAATCTATTTTTATGTAGCTCATGATTTTTCAGTTATACTTTATAGTACTGTCCCTGAGAACTTTTTGCATTTCTCATATAAATGTTTTTAGTTATTGTTGAAGTTTTGTTTTAAAAATTTAAATGGGTTTCCTATTGCATTTTTTCTTTTTTTGTTAAACTTATTGGAGTGACATTGGTTAATAGGGTCATATATGTTTCAAGGGTACATTTTAATGATACGCGATTTATATATTGCATTGTGTGCCCACCACCCAAAGTCAAATAATCTCTGGCCCCCTTTACCTTTTCCTAGCCCCAGATCCCCTTTGTCTGTCTGAGTCTACGAGTTACAGTTTTATATTTCACATGTGAGTAAAATTATATGGTTCTTAGCTTTTTCTGACTGAATTATTTCATTTAGCATAGTATTCTCAAGGTCCATCCATGTTGCCACAAATGGCAATATTTCATCTTTTCTTATGGCTGAGTAGCATTCCACAGTATGTATGTACCACATCTTCTTTATTCAATCATCTATTGAAGGACTCTCAGCTGTCTCCACGTCTTGACCACAGTGAACAACGCTGCAATGAACATAGGGGTGCATACATCTTTGTGAATACATGTGTTTGAATTTTTCAGGTACCCAGAAGAGAGGTTGTTAATGCAATCTCCATTAAAACCCCAATGTCATTTTAAAAATAAATAGAATAAAAAATTGTTAGATTTTTATGTAACTGCAAAAGAACCCAAATAGCCAAAGCAATCCTGAGAAAAAGAATGAAGCAGGAGGTATCACACTATCTGATTTCAAATTATACTACAGAGCTACGATGATCAAAACAGAATGGTATTGGCAGAAGAACAGATGTACAGACCAATGGGACAGAACTGAGAGCCCTGAAATAAAACCACACATATATGGGCAAATGATTTTTGACAAAGGGGCCAAAAACCTGCAGTGGAGAGAAGAAAGCCTCTTCAATAAGTGGTGCTGGGAGAGTTGGAAAGCCACATGCCACAGAATGGAACTTACATGTTAAAATTAAGTTTTTCCTTTGATTAAAAAACATTGCTTTGTAAAAAAAATTTAAATAAGATTTTTTTTTTAATTGAGATAACATTGGTTAATAGAATTATATAATTTTTGGTGTACAACATTAAAATTTAATATCTGTATATACTATAGCATGCTCACCACTGAAATTCTGGTTTTCATTCACCACCTTACAATAGGCCCTCTTACACCTTCCGTCCTCCACCTTCAGCTGTAGACTTTCCCTGTGTGGCTCCATCTCAGAGAGGGTCTCTCCACACTTCTGCTGCTCCCTCAGAGATTCTGTACTCTCATGATTTCCCAGTTGGCCCTTAACAATTCATTAAAAATGTAGGTGAATTCCTGTTAACTATTTGCCTGGCATCCGGATTATGCTCTATTATAGGTGATTCAATGCTCCTAATGGTCTTTCCTTGGGTGAGTCTATCTCCATAGATTTTAGGCTACTGTTACCTCAGGTCTATTATGGGTTCAAGAAAATTAATGACTTTGTTGCTAATACAAATTTTTCTTTTTTAATATATCTTTTTATTGATTTCCGAGAGAGGAAGGGAGAGGGAGAGAGATAGAAACATCAATGATGAAGGAGTCATTGATCGGTTGCCTCCTGCACGCCCTTGACTGGGATCGAGCCCGTAACCTGGGCATGTGCCCTGACCGGGAATCAAACCTCGATCTCCTGTATCCTAGGTTGATACTCAACCACAGAGCTATGCTGGGCTGGGCCAAATTTTTCTTATTGTTAGGTTGGGAGTGATACTCATTTCCATTTTTTATTTCCTGGGGAGAAATAGAGATTACCCTCTATTTTCTTCTAATAGTTTAATAATTTTATTTCATTTTTAATTTAAATCCATCACCATATAGTCATGTATATTCATAGTTTCATAAAATATGTATTTATAAATTTTGTGCAGAGTAAAAGCATTTGATACGGACATTTAGGAATTTATGAGGGTATTACTTTAATGAATTGATAAAGAATTTATTTACTTTTTGACCCTTTTTTTTTTTTTAACCATTTTTAAACATAGAATTTGGAAGACTGATACAATAAACATTCACATTTTCTCCATCCAGATTCAACAATTATCAACATATTGCCACATTAAATTTTTTCTCAATTTATATACACACATGTATATTTTTTCTTGCTAAAACATTTATACTTTTTGGGTGATATCATGACACTTTAATAATTCTTCAACAAATATTGAAACATTTAAAGAATATTTCCTACATAATCACAGTAGTATTGTTATACCCACGAAAATTAACAATTTTATAATTTCTGATGTTCAATACATATTGAAATTATCCCAGTGACCGCCGAAATGTCATTTATAACTATAATATCGGAACCAGAGTCCCACCAAAATTGACATTGAATTTGATTTCATATATTTTTTGTCTCTTTTAACCTAGATCAGCCTCTGGCCACTTTTTAAAATTAAATTTATTGGAGTGACATGAATTAATAAAATTATATAGGTTTCAAGTGTACAATTCTATGATACATCACCTGTATATTGTGTTTTTAAAATGATAATAACTGTAGCCTGGCTGGGCATGGCTCAGCGGTTGAGCGTCCACCTAGGAACCAGGCGATCAGGGTTCGATTCCCGGTCAGGGCACATGCCCGGGTTGCGGGCTCGATCAATGACTCTCTCATCATTGATGTTTCTATCTCTCTCTCTCCCTGTCCTTTTCTCTCTCTGAAATCAATAAAGATATATTTAAAAAAATAAAAAAATAAAAATAAAATGATAATAACTTTAGAAGAGTCTAGGTCAGCTGGTTTGTTAAATGCCCCGTGCTTTTAGTGGCCACACAGAATATTAAAAGAAAATCATGACTTACTTAATTTATCATATCCTTTACTTTTATTGGCTGATATTTTAGGTATCACTATGAACTCATGGATTTTTTATTTAATATATTGTAATCATTTACAGTCATTTCCCTTGATGTCCAATTGATACAGATTTGGGCAGTGAGGACTGACAGGGAATTTCTTGTAGGTATAACTGCTCTAGATTTAGATCTTGCCTAAATCACTTTTTGAGGATGAAATGATATGGTTTGTATAAATATGTTACAAAATGTGCAGTAGCAATATACACCTTTGCCACAGACTACATTATGAAACGTAAAATGTAGGTATTCTATTCATGGAGTTCTGATTTTACTCTAACTGAGGAAACTTTTTTTTTTCATTTAAGCTCTGTGAAATCAGAAATTCCATCTATTGTCATCTGAATGCAGCACATGGTGAGTAATAAAAATTTAATTTTTGAGTGAATAAATTAGTAAGTCTTTAGAAATGAAGAGTGAAGAAATTGAGGCATGTAGTTAGTGACTATAATTGCCCTAGTTGCCTGTAACTGAAATGTTCCTTGGGATGTGGGACTTTTGGTACTAAAACCAGGACAGTCTTGGGAAACTGGAATTACTTTTTTACCCTATTTGCAAGTATTTGAACATTACTTTCCTCTCTTATGCTATTTTAAGAAAGCCATTTGAGCTTTCCTAATTAAATATCTTCAACTTGAGCAACACCTTTGTAGAAAAGTGGTTGAAGCAGAAGGCTTAATCCAAGGCAACTGAAGAGTTGGGTCAAAGTTTCTTGAATATTCTGGGAACATGCTGTAAGGACCAGAAAACCCCAAATCTCCAGCAACTGAATGTCAGACATTTCCTGCATACCCTCTCCTACAATGGTGCTATTAAGAGTTACTTGAAACAAACATGAAAAATTATTTTCTATACTCTTTGCCCAAAAAATGACAGTTCATAATTTTCCTCATTTCCCAGGAGTCAAGATCTTCTGCTTTAGCTGTTCATAATTCTCTCTGAGAGGGAAGGTGTAAAAATGACACTGTGTCAAAAAGTGCAAGACTTGTACACTGAAAACTATAAAATATTGCCAAAAGAAGTGAAAAAATCCAAAGAAATGGAAAAACAACTCATGTTCATGAATCAGAAGGCTTTATATAGTTGCAATGGCAATACTTCCCCCCCAAATTGATCTACAAGTTCAACACAAGCCTTATAAATATATCAGTTAAATATTTTTCAGGAATTGACAAGCACATCTTAAAATTCATATGGAACTTCAAGGGGCACAGACTAGCAGAAACAATCTTGAAAAATAAGAATAAACTTGTAGAGTCAATTTCCCAATTTCAAACTTTCTCCAAAGCTACAGTAATCAAGACAGATGATGGGAGAAAATCAAGGATCCAGAAATAAATCCTTATATTTATGGTGAATTAATTATGACAAGATATCAAGGTAATTCATTGGAGGAAAAAGCAATCTTTTCAATAAATGGTGATGAGAAAACTGAATATCCATTTGTAAAAGCATGTAAACCTGACATCATATTAAAACCCTCATACCATTTAAAAAATTCAAAATAAATCATACACCAAAATGCAATAACTAAAACTATAAAAATCTTGAGAGAAAGTATATGTGTAAATATTTTGACCTTGTGTTAAGCAATTTTCTTTTAGATATAACAACCAAAGCACAAGTGAATTAAAAAATAGATATATCAGACTTCATCAAAATTAACAATTTTTGTGTATCAATGAACACTATCAAGAGAGTAAAAGTCAAACCATGAAATGGGAGAAAATAATTGAAAATCATGTATTTGACAAGGGCTTGTATTCAGACATATATAGCATTCTTACAACTTATCAATGAAAGACATGACTCAATAAAATATTGGCAAAAGATTTAACTAGATATTTCCCCAAAGAAGATATGCAAGTAGATAATAACCACATGAAAAGATATTCAACATCATTAGATATTAGGGGATGCAAATCAAAAGCAAAATAAAAAACTGCTTCACATGCACTAAGGTATAAGAAAGACAAACATTAACAAGTTTTGGAAGGAAGTGGAGGAAACTGGAACCCTCATATATTTTGGTGTTGCTCCTAAGGGTAATGGGAGACCATTTGGAGGATTTTTATGCAAGTGGCACATGCTCAAATTTTTGTTTTGAGAATGTAACTCTGAATTTTATGTGGACAACTATTGGAAGAGGGAAAAGAATAGATAGGTGACCTGTTAGGAGGATATTGCAGTCCAGCCAAGGAGAGATGTCCGCTGAAATCAGGGAGAAGGCGATAGAGATGGTGTCAATAAGACCAATTTGTGAGCTATTGAAAAGGAAAATGTAGCTTGATTTAGCAATGGATTGGTTTGAGGCAAAATAGGGTAGGGGCAGGATAACATCAAAGATGCTTCAGGTCCCTGATGGTCCAGGTGCAAGGAGATAGATGCAGATGGAGATGGGAAACCCTGAAGAAGATTAGGCTGGTGAAAAAAATGATGTTTGTTTATGGCCATATTAGGTTTCTGAGATATCTAAGTAGAGGTGTGAAATAGGCGATTGGAAAGTAGTGGTCTGAGGTTCATAGGTAATTCAGTGCTAAAGAAAAACATTTGGCCATTATTTTTTTCTGCAGGACACATTGAATCCTTGTGGCCAAGATTGCCTATGAGGAGGGTATAAATTAGAATAGAAATGTTTCCAGAATCAAGACAGATAGCCTAGTTGAAATGTAAAGGAGATAGATGAAGAAAGCTCAGCCAGAGGGATAGCATGAATTCCAGGGGATGCTGAGACATAGGAGTCAGGGACACAAGAGGAGTATTTAAAATGGAGGCAGGAACCACAGGGTCCAATACTGCGAAGAGGACCAAAAGATCTTTATCATTGGAGGTCATTGGAGGTTTACGAGAGAAATCTTTTGGTGGAAAATGAAGATAAAATCCATTTTTGAGTGTGTAGAGGAAGAGAGGGAGGAATCAAATATATGGTATTAATAATTCATAATGAGAGAGTTAGCATGTTGCAACTAAAGTAGAAAGTGCTGCTGAGAACATGGGACTAATTATAATAGAGATTGTAAAAGCAATAATATAAATTTATTGAGAAGTCATGAGGGTTGAGAAACAAAGTGCAGGTGGAAGGATTAACCTTAAAAAGTAGGAAACACATTTTGTCTGTGGTAATAAGATGAAGTGAGGAGAGAGTGAACCAGATGTCATATAGCTGGTGTTTTTGAGAGCACAAAGTTGACCTTGTTTCATCTTGCTGACTTGTATTTTCTCTGTGGAGAAGTTGGTAGGAACACTTGCTGAGAAAAGGCAGGAGTTAGAAGGACAAGACGTTTGAGGAGGAGAGAGCTTGGGAAGTAGCAGTTGTAGAAGGTGAATGAGGGGAATGCAGAAGGCTTGCCAGGCGGGGTGCTGGGCACACTGGGGGTGGGGAAAGTTGAAGAGGCTGAAGCCCTTGTCCAATTTATATGAATCCCATGAATCTCCCTTTCTTCATCTACAAAAGGAAATGTAATACTTACCTTCAAGTGCAGATGTGAAGAGTATGTGAACAAAAAATATGAAAAAAGGTTTGGTAGGACCAAACATAGAAATGCTTGGTAGGACCCACCCTGCCAGGATCTCTCCTCTGCCCTCTGTAATTGTCCTCCCTAATTTTCTCGTGTGTGTATGTGCTGATAATATCAGGAATGCTTGAAGGCTTTTAAAGAAAGTCAAATCCAACTTAATACTTATTTCACTAACTTTTATGACTATAGGTGCTATGTATTTGTTGTTCTTTACACAGAGGGTAGCGTGGAGAGACCTGGGATAAAGGACGGTGCTGTGACTGTGCAGTTTCAGCATCACGGCTTCAGATCATTAGCTTCTGCTTGTTGAGCTGACCGTTGCTGTTCTCTGTGAAGAAGTGTTTTTTGTCTTCTCACCAAGAAAAGGAAGAACCACACGCACCATGTCATATAGAGTAGGTGTTCCACACGTGTGGGGTGTTAGACGATAGTTATGTGCAAGGGTCAGAAACACAGTGAGTAAAAGTAGAGGAGACCTCCATTGATAACAGGAAAATGTCCTTGGGTGAGTCTAGGAGTAAACCAAGTGTGGCTTAGCTTAGGGAATCCCCTGCTATACACCCGAGTTGCCTAGTGCGCTAGGCATGAAAGCTCAATAGGATCAGTTAGTGAAGTGCTCTGGGTGCAATATATGATCTTTAAAAAATTTTTAATTTATTTAAAAAAATATATCTTTATTAATTTTAGGGAGAGTAAGGGAGAAGAATAGAGAGGTAGAAACATCGATGAGAAAGAAACATCAATTGGTGGCTGCCTCCTGCACGCCCCCTACTGGAGACTGAGCCCACGACCCAGGCATGTGCCCTGACCGGGACTTGAACTGGTGACCTCTTGGTTTATGGCTCGACGCTAAACCACTGAGCAACACCGGCCAGGCCCTCTGTCTTGTTTACGTCATTGTTATTCGGGGGTTTCCTGACACATGCAGAGAAATATAACTGGTCCCCACAACTCACCTTCCACAGAAGCAGGGATTTCTGCCCACCTTGTGTCCCACAGACGTCCCCTGATATCCAGCCATCTTTTGGAGCTGACAAGGATGACAAAGGGGCACAAATGAAGAGGCATGAATGGACAGACTTCCAGAAGGGGGAACAAAGGTATAGGGGTAAGCCAGGAGATCCTTACCAGAGGGCAGAGTCTGGAAGGACAGAATGGGGCTCCACTTGCCCCACAGATCCTCTTCTTTCTCCATTCGGCAGCAGCCAGACACCTCATAGCCAGTGGCCAGCTCTAGGTCCTGGATCTCAACAGGGGTCAGGGATATGGTGACAATAGCATCTGTAGCTGCCCCTCATGCTGATGCAGTGGGTGGAATTGTGGCATTGGAGTCATCGCGAGTTGAACTCATCCGCATCTGCAGACATAAAAAAGAGGGTCAGTCCCTTATCCCAGCACTGCTAATGCCTCCCTTCTGCTCGTCAACTCCAGCCTTACTACCCTTCACCACCTTCCTCAAGCTCAGGCACCAAGGAGTGCATCACAGTTGAAATGGAAACCGTCTTGTGGTGGCACTTTCTAGTTCTCCAACCATCTCAGGGCAGAGGTTGGCAAACGGCCCCCAGGCCAAACCCACCTGCTGCCTGTTTCTGTACAGTCCATGAGTTAAGAATGTTTTTTATATTTTTAAATTGCCAAAAATGTCAAGAAACAGCCTTCTTTTGTGACACATGAAAATAATATAAAATTCAACTTTTAGTATCCATAGATAAAGTTTTATTGGAATGCAGCCACGCCTGCTTATTTATGTATTGTCTATGACTGCTTTCAAACTATAAGGTCAGAGTTAAGTAGTTGTGACAGGGACCTTCTGGTCCCCAAAGCCCAAGATATTTACTATCTGGCCCTTTGCAGAAGGAGTTTTCTGGCCTCTATATTCAAGCAAGGTGGGCAAGATAAGAACTATGTGAGTGTGTGTGCACGCACACGTGTGTGTATGTGCTACGCCTTAGGCCAGAACTTCTGGGTGGATGGTGAGTATGGTAAACAAAATAATGGCCTCTTCAAAGATGTCCTAGTATTTAAGTTTTAATTTCTGGAACGAATGAATATATCACCTTTTATTCAAAAGAATTTTTTAACTTTGTGATTAAGGCTATTGAAATGGAGATTATCCTGGATGACCTGGGTGTACCTGGTGTCATCACAAGGGTCCTTATAAGGAGGAGGAAGGAGGTCAGAGAGGAGAAGAGATGATACATATGCTGTTGGCTTTGAAGAGAAAGAAAGAAACCTAGAACCATGGAATGCAGGCAGCCTCTAGAAGCTAGAAAAGATAAAGAAACAGATTTTCCTCTAGGGCTTCTAGAAGAAACCATTTAAGACTTCTGACCTCCCAAACTGTAAGAGAATATATTTATTTTGTTTTGAGCTACTAAGTTTGTGGTGATTTGTTATATCAGCAATAGGAAACCAGTACAGCGGTCCATTCAGGAATCTGGAATTTCTTCTGGCCAAGTGGTATTGGTATCAGCCCTAGTGTTGCTGTAGGAATCTGATGGGTAACCTGGCCCTGTGATTATCCAGCTCACAAAGCCCCCAACTCCACTGTCTAATGCTTTCCCTCAGCCTTCTGTGGCTCTAACCACAGCTCTACCCTCCAGGGCAGCCTCAGTATTGCCCAAAACCTAGGGGATGGGTGGTAGGCATGCTCGAAATGTCACACTGAGAGAACTTATTTTGGCCTCAAAATATCTTGGGCATTTCTGCTTTTTCTCCACCCAGGCGAAGTTCCTTCTCAGAGAAATGAAGGATATGATTGTGGTCCCAGTGTTGAGAAAGTGGGGATGTCTTCAAATTTATTTGGTTTCAAACTTATCGTTTTTCCTTTTCTGATTAGGAGAGAAATTTGAGGCCAGTAGAGTGGAGCTTGGACAATATTTACTGCAGCTTTTTCTGCCTGTAACCTAGACAGTGAAGTGAGAGGAGTCCTCTTAACTGAAGATCAGAGGTTTCTCTCCTCTAGGGATGGTAAATAGCTTATAAACAGCATGATGCTTCCAGCAAGATTGATGTTTATATACAGATGATGTATCATAGAATTGTACACTTGAAACCTATATCTTATTAACCAATGTTACCCCAATAAATTTAAATAAATAAATCTTAAAAAAGTGAAACCATTTCAAAGCAAATATATTGCTGTCACACTTCTTAACGATGAAAGATTTAATATTTTACTTTTCTCTTTGAGAATATGAAACATCCCTGTCTTTAAGTTATTTCAAATACTTTAAAACATTATTCAAACAACTATATTAATAATATAAATGGATAGTATGAAAATGATTAATGCATTGAAAAGTCATTAATTAATCTAAGTCTGTTAAGCTTTTCTTAAAAGTGTATGAGAATAGTTATTCTCACCAGAGTGTTGGAAGAATTCAATGAGATAAAACAGGTAAAGCACCTGACACATTATATGGCCTACTAGAAATACCTAAAAAACAATATCCTTCATATCGTGCTTTATGAAAAGCAATTAATCATGCAAATTTAGTTATTTCTATTATTCCCCCAACATTATATTACCTTATATTAGTTTTCTTAAGTTCCATAAAATTGTTTGTCTTCATACCAGAGCCCCAAGGTAAATAAAGCTGGTATTGATATCCCACTTAAATGACTTAAAAGTTTTATATCTTATTTTTAAATTCACAAATTATACAACTACACATTTGATTGTTAAAAATATTCTTTTTAACTACAGACTGATATCCCTAGTGATACAGATACAAAAATTTTCAATAAAATACTGGCAAACCAAGTTTAGCAGTACATCGAAAGGATCATTCACCATGGTCCAGTAGGATTTACCCCTGGGATGCAAGAATGGTTCAGCATATGCGAATAAATCAATATGACACATCAACACAGGACTCTGCTATCTGTTCGTAACAGTTTGGATGAAATAGCATAAGTCACTTTTGATATTGAGCCCAATGGCATCCTCAGTGGCTCTGCTGTGGATAAGAATACAGGAACAGAAGACAAGATCACCATTACTAAGGACAAGTGTCATCTGAGCTAGGAGGACATTAAGCGCTTGGTCCAGGAAGCTGAGAAGTGCAAAGCTGAAGGCGAGAAGCAGCGGGATAAGGTGTCTTCCAAGAAGTCACTTGGATCCTATGCATTCAACATGAAAGCAACTGTTGAAGATGAAAAACTTCATGGCGAGATCAATGATGACAACAAACAGAAGATTCTTGACAAAGTGCGATGAAATCAACTGGCTCGATAAGAACCAGACTGCAGAAAAGGAAGCATCTGAACATCAGTAGAAAGAGTTGGAAAAAGTCTGCAACCCCATCATTACCAAGCTGTTCCAGAGTGCAGAAGGCATGCCAGGAGGAATGGCTGGGGGCTTCCCTGGTGGTGCAGCCCCCCATCTAGTGGCGCCTCCTCTGGGCCCACCATTAAAGAGGTTGATTAAGCCAACCTTGAACATTGACTTAGCATTGTTCCATACAAAATATTGAAGGACCTAAATTTGTAGCAAATTCCATGGCAGTTTTAAAAGTTATATAGTAAATAACTGGGCATTCTTGACACTTGAATATGGACTATATATGCACAGAGAAAGGAAATAATGCACTTTATAAGCACTGTATTGTAAAGTGGGAAATGTAATGTCTTAAATAAAACTATTTAAAATTGGCAAAAAATGGCAGAGGACCTGAACGGACTTCTCCAAGGAAGACATACAAATGGCCAAAGTATAAAAAGATGCTCAACTTTACTATCTGTTAGGAAAATGCAAATCAACACTACAATGAGATGCCACCTCACAGCCATTAGAGTGGCTATTATCAACAAGACAAGCAATAACAAGTGTTGGAGAGGTTGTGGAGAAAAAGAAACCCTCACTCACTGATGGTGGGAATGTAAACTGGTACAGCCACCTGGCAAAACAGTATGGAGGCTCCTCAAAAAATTAAGAATAAAGTTATCATATGACCCAGCAACCCCTCTTCTAGGTATCTACTCAAAAATTTTGAAAATATTTATTTGCAAAGATATATGCACCTCTGCAAACTCTGCCAGACTTTCATGTGTCCACTGTTTGCCTCAACTCTGATCTGTCTCAAACCTCAGCATTTTATTTATTAGCCGTCAACGCTTTCAAAATATCCTCATTATAGTCACTTCTCCCCTCTAAGAGATTCCAGCATACACACAACACAGGTACACCTGCTACATCACTCCTTCAGACAACTGTTAGGTCAGAAAACAAACACATTTCCTTGGGAAAATTGTTTCATTGTCTTCCAAAATCAAGAAGCCTCATGAGGAATTTGAGCAGCCATCTTCATGAACTCCACAGGACCAGGATAGATGATGGGATAAGGGTACTTTAAATAGCTACAAAGCTCCCCCGCTATATATATATATTTAAATATATCTTTATTGATTTCAGAGAGGAAAGGAGAGGAAGAGAGAAAGACAGAAACATCAGTGATGAGAGAGTCACTGATCTGCTGCCTGCTGCATGCCCCCGACTGGGGATCGAGCCCACAACCCGGGCATGTGCCCTGACTGGGAATTGAACCGCAATCTCCTGGATCCTAGGTCAGTGCTCAACCGTTGAGCTACGCCTGGCTGGGCTCTCCCACTATATTTAAATCACCTTTTTCCTGGTCAATCATATTTTTGGTTTCTGTAAACCCTTGAGTATCTTCCAGAGTTCCAATAAGGTTGATTCTGATTATGTTTTTAGACTGTTTTGGTGGTATTTCTGGTAAGCAACTGCCCCCCCCCATGTTTTCCTACTCTATGATTCTCTCTAATCAATAATTTTTAAAGATAACATTTTATTATTTTTGGCCCCACAATCATTTCTCACCTTTCATCTACTCTTCCCCGTGCCCTTCTAGTACTCCTCATTTCCACTGGATTTTCACAGTGGCAGGAGTCTGTATCAAACATCGTCCCAGGATGACCTTTCCACAGATGAAATTTGCATTCTGCTTTTCCTCTCCTTGCTCCAGAGAGCTAAGTCTCTTAAGGAGAAGGGAGACAGAAGGCTTTGTCATTCATGAGACTCATGGGAATTCAGCCTCTAAAACCACAGAAACTAAATGCTTCTGCTTTACCCATGAAAGTCTACTCTCCTAATCTAAGGTCCTGAGAATACACAACTGGGTGATGTCTTTAGCTTCGTGTGAAACTGCCAAACTGCGTTTCGCTATGACTGTGCCATTTTGCATCCCCCCTGGCA
The DNA here is from genome assembly GCF_964146895.1 of Miniopterus schreibersii. NCBI lineage: Eukaryota > Metazoa > Chordata > Mammalia > Chiroptera > Miniopteridae > Miniopterus > Miniopterus schreibersii. The sequence goes on along the minus strand of NC_138105.1, from coordinate 70,503,537 downwards.
ATGAACGGGAATTTGTGTTGCTGCCCATCCTCACTAGCAATTAGCATCATCAGGTGTTTTTTTGATTCTGCGTTTCCAATAGCTGTGTAGAGGGTATGCTTATCTTCTATCTGTATATCTTTTTGGTGAGAAGTCTATTTAGATCTTTTGCCCATTTTTAGTGTGCTTTGCAAATATTGTCTGCCAGTCTGTGACTTGTTTTTTGACTCTGTCAATAGTGTCTTCTACAGAGCAAAACTTTTGAATTTAATAAACTCCAACTTATCAATTCAATAAGAGTTGACATTTGTATTTAATTTGCATTTCAGAACACTGGTATGGCCCACTTGGTTCATCACGGAATGAATGTCCCTTCTAAAATATTCCCATACAAGAGAAACAAGATGGCGGCGTAGGTAAAAACCGCACCCGCCGCCTCCCGCAACCACATCAAAATTACAACTAAAATACAGAACCACCATCACTCAGAGCCTCCTGAGATCTGGCTGAACAGAAGCCCCACAACCAGGGAACTGAAGCAGCACCGAGAGCGGGAGGAGGGGGGGAGACGCGGGCGGATCGGGGCTGAATCAGAGACGCGGCCACAGGCCGCACCCAGTGCCCCGGTTGAAACCAGGGAGGGAATCTCGGTGGTGGGGGTTTCCCGGAGGAGGGAGGGGTCCTATCCCCACAGCAGGCCCCCAGCCCAGGGCTCCAGGGCCGGGAAGAGATGTCCCCACAACTCCCGGCTGTGGAACCAGCGGGGACTGTCACTGAGGGTCGCGGAGGCTGCGGGAGCCCCAGCAGCTCCTCCTAAAGGGCCCGGCACGGACTCACTCGGACGCTCCCGCTGAGCCCAGCGCCGGGCAGCAGCCTGAAGGGACCCGGGACACTCGGGGAGGAACTAACCTGCCTGAGATCCGGGCGAGAGGCGGAGGGGCGGCTTCCTCCCAGGCAGAAGGGCTGGCGGAGGCCATGGCTCCTTTGGCGAGTCCTCCCCGCACACAGCCGGCAGGCAGGCGCCATGTTTGAATCGCCAGCACCTGACTCACGCCTTTGGCCCCGCCCCGTGATTCCCGGAGGCCCCGCCCCTCCCCACCTGCAGCTCATCCAGGCCATTTCCAGGGGCTTTTCTATGCAAGTGGCCTCTCGAGCCTCATGCTTAGGACTTTCCTAAAATCTCTCAAACAAGCAGCAGCGTGCCCCATAGGGCTTGATAAGTGGCCCCAGGCCTGGCATTAGTGGCAGCCTGCACTGGCTCACAGCTTGGCCTCTCCTGGACAATGCCAAGCCCAGCACAAGTAGCAGCCAACTAGGGTTTGCTGTGTAGCTCATGCTGGGTGGCTCTGGGCAAGGCTGACTTTGCACCTCCTGGGAGGCCCCAGAGACAGTGCACCCGGTGGTCAGACTCGACCACGCTGGGTTACAGCCCTACCACATCGACGAGTGACACACCCTAGGGGTGCACTTGGTGAACACCGAAGCTCCACTGAAGTAAATCCTGCTCCATAGGGGTGTCTCCAGCACAGCAGCTCTCTGGCTGTAGTTGCAGCTGGTCCTCACGGCTGATTGGCCTGGGGGTCAATTCCTCCCAGTGATGCCAACAGCTACCAAGGCTCAACTACAACAGGACAGTGCACACAGCCCACATGGGAGCACCTAGAAGGCCCAGCTCAGGTGACTGGGGAGGCTGAGCCACTGGACCCTACAGGACACCTACTACACAAAGCCACTACAAATACCAGGAGACATAGCAGCTCTACCTAATACATAGAAACAAACACCTGGAAGCAGCCAAAATCTGGAGTCAAAGAAACATGTCACAAAGGAAACAACAGAAGAAATCTCTAGAAGAGGAACTAAATGAAATAGATCCAAGCAAATTAACAGATACAGAGTTCAGAATTTTGTTTATAAAGATGTTTAAGCAGACTATTAGGGAAATTACTGAGAAAATCGATAACATAATAAAGCACCAATTTGAAATGAAGGCTACAGGAACTGAAATGAAGAATAATTTACAGGAAATCAACAGTAGAGTCGAGGATGCTGAGAATCAAATCAGCAATTTGGAACATGAAGAAACAAAAAACACCCAACCCGAAGAGCAAAAAGAAAAAAGAATCCAGAAATATGAAGATAGTATAAGTTGTCCCTTGAAGGAGCCTCTGGCACAACTTTAAGAGGCCCAACATTCATATTATTGGGGTGCCAGAAGGGGAAGAAAGAGACCAAGAAATTGAAAACCTATTACAGAAAACTTCCCCTACCTGGGGAAAGAAATAGACTTACAAGTCCAGGAAGTACAGAGTGTCCCAAACAAGAGGAACCCAAAGAGGCCCACAGCAAGACACATCATCATTAAAATGCCAAAGGTTAAAGACAAAGAGAGAATCTTAAAAGCAGCAAGAGAAAAGCAGTTAGTTACCTACAAGGGAGCACCCATACGACTGTCAGCTGATTTCTCAACAGAAACTTTGCAGGACAGAAGGGAGTGGCAAGAAATATTCAAAGTGATGAAAAACATGGAACTACAACCAAAATTGCTCTACCCAGCAAAGCTATCATTTAGAATTGAAGGTCAAATAAAGAGCTTCTCAGACAAGGAAAAGCTAAAGGAGTTCATCACCACCAGACCAGCACTACAGGAGAAGTTGAAGGTTCTTATTTAAGAAGAAGCTAATGAACAAAAGAATCTGACGAACTAAATAGATCCAGAGACTTTGACACATGCAACAGACAATCATATTTCAGAGGAGAGAGGGAAGGGGGGTAGAGGGTGGGAAGAGATTAACCAAGGAAGTTATATGTATAACCCATGGACACAGTTAATAATGGGGTGAAGGCCTGGGGAGAGGGTGGGAGCGAAGTGGAGGGGGTCAATTAGGGGGGAAAATGGGACACCTGTAATGCTCTCAACAATAAAGATAAATTAAAAATAAAATAAAATATTCCCATACAAGTAAATAAAAGAAAAAAGATGGTATGATAATTTCTTTGTCTAGTAAAAGTCATTTTTCAATCTCAGAATTTGCTGAACCATGATAATGGCTTGTCTTTCAATGCCTCTTCTAGAGTTTCTGAACTGCTTTCTCTTTTAGCAATATCTACTCCAGTTGTCAGAAAAGAGTAAGGTGTAGGAAGAGTGGCAATTTTCCTTAACCTCTTATTTATTCATTAATTTTACACTCCATTTTGTCTTATTCTGATCTTCAGTCCTAGACCACAGTCTACTGCCTGCCTTGCAGTAATTACTGAATTAGCATTTGTTGAGCCCCTGAAAGGACACACTGTGGAATGTTAGACAGATTTCCATCAATGAGGAGTAAGAAATAGCAGTGAAACAAGAGGAAATGCAATGCTGTTGAGAAGGGAAGCCCCATGACTGAGAGTCAACACTGGAGGAGACCCATTGAAGAGAAAAGATAGTTAGTGTACTTAGAGTCTCCCACCCAAATGAGGGATACTAACATGGCAGGGCTCTGTATTATTAAATTTTTCTTGTTATCCCTGTCGATGCCTCCAAAGTTACAACCAGTAAAGAAAGTCTGTTATGCTTTGCCACCTCCCCTGACACCCACGAAGATACTGTGGCTTATCTAGATAGGATCAGGGAACAGCCTGATTCACTGATCCATTTCTTCCTTGGATGATGGATGAAGTTGAAAGCTCTGCCTCGTGGGAGGGAAGGTGGATAGAACCACGCACGAGACCTCTGGGAGTCACTGTTTGGTTTGCGCATCACTGGATATTAGTAAACTAGACTTGAGAGAGTGTAGCTTTAGGGGCTAAATTCGCATGAGCCTTGTTAGTGAAGCATTCGTTTGGCTCTCTGATCACCAAGAGATTCGGTTCTCATGAGGTAAGAGAGAAAAACAGAATGCAAACTTGTGCCAATTTGACCCTTGGGAGATGTGTTTGCTCCTCCATGTATATCTCTTATCCCACTGGACTCCTTCCTTCCGTGTGTGGTCCCTAGCAGGCAGGGCACTCCACAATGATTGTTCCTTCCATTTTGGGGTGTGTCTACTTCTCCAAAGAGCTAATGAACAAAGTAGGAAATCATTCACTGACATCCTAGCATTTTAGGAAAATAATTCTTACCACATCAACCACACACAGGTTCACTGCTGTATTTTCTACTACGGCTTCCATCTTGATTAATGGATAATAGTTTCCAATAAAGGGAAAGCCATCTCTGTTAAGAGGGCCTGGGGAAATAAACTTATAGAATGGGCCCTGGGAATATCTATACTTATTGGGATTAAAAGAGATGCAGAGGTTAGACATTACCTTTTCAAGTTTCTGTCTAGCAAGGAATGCTTCTCTTACCATTGACTGGTTCATTCATACTGCTCAAAAGTTTTTCCATAATGTTGTTTTATGTAACATAGTATGTTATATATTCAAGGAATTATATTATTAGCATAAAAGTGACTTTACACAATCTAAATTAATAACAGAAGTTACATGTATGTTAAACATTTGCAGCTACTGGATCATGTCCATTTGGTAGGGTCCTGCACTAAGAAGGAATGTACAGAAAGCAGCAAATGTATACAGCATATATGCAGAAAGATTGAATTGGGGATCTTAGGAGATAAGAAGAATGTTATGAGGGGAGTTAGGGTGTGGAAAGGTGTGCAAATTGAGAAGAATCCTTATTCACAGATGCATTTTCTTGCCCCTTCACTAAAATGGACAAAGTTGAAACCTGTCAATTTAGTGTGCCAAATTACAAAATTCCTTGCAACAAATCAGAAACTCAAGTATTGGACTTCTGGTCAAGATGACAGAGTAGGTAATGCTGTGCTGGCCTCCTCCTATGATCACATCAAAATTACAACCACCCTGGAGAACCGTCTTAAGACTATCTGTACAGAACTCTTGTAACTAAGGATAATAAAGAAAAAGCAAGACTGAGACATTTTTTGTTACTATGTATGGTGATGGATGTTAACTCTACTAATTTAGTGAATCATTATGTTGTACAGCTGAAACTAATATAATGTTAAATGTCAATTATATCTACCCCCCCCCCCCCACATTTGTTATTGTTCAGTTTTTAAGGTTGAAAATATGCCTCATTTTATTCAAGGTCCAGGTGTCTGTAGAGCTGGGGTCTTTTTAGGAGGCTGTAAAGAATAATCTGTTTGTCTTTTTCTGGTTCTGGAGGATGACAACAATCCTTGGCTTGTGGCTCCTTTCTCTATCTTTTAAAGTCAGCAGAAGTGGGTGGAGTGTTTTTTGCATCACATCACTCTGGCACTGACTTTTTGGTGTTTTTCTTTCACACTTAAGGAAATGTGATACATTGGGCCCACTCAGATAATCCAGGATAGTCTCCTGATTGAGGGTTAGCTGATTAGAAACCTTAATTTCATCTACAGTCTAATTCATGTAGCCTAACATATTCACAGATTCTGGGGTTTAGAATGTGGACATCTTTGGGAGGCCATTATTCTTGCTACCGTACTATGTGACACATTTTTGGCCAAAGATATATCAATGGAAGTGTGTTAGGTGGAACTTTTTGGAAATCCTGTATTTTTTAATTTAAAAGTATTATTTAATTAACAATACAGACTCACATAATATGAGCAATGTAAACATAATATTGAGCAAAATACAGCAGGCACAAAAATACACATTGTAAGATTCTATTTACATGAAGTTCAAAATAGGCAAAAAATAACCTATGCTGTTAGAATTCTGGAGAATGCGGAGAAGTGGTGACTGGAATTAGGCACAGAGGGAGCTACTGTGTGGCTGGACATGTTCTGTTTTTGGTTTGGGTTATGATTATAAGGAATATATTTAGTTTGTGAAAATTCATTGAACATTTGATATGACACTTTTCCATATGTATGTTGCACTTCAAAAAACTTTAACGAAAAACCATGCTGGCACTCTCCAATACTACCCTCTTCATTCTCCTCCCAGTCTTCCTGTGTGACTCACAGACTCAGTGTTTGGAGGTACAACAGCTATTCTGTGACCATGAGGACAGAAAACATACATTATGAGTAGTGGTGCATAAAAAATAAAAGAAGTCTAGTTCCTTAACAAAATTATGAGGCTGTCAGAGTAGCCTTGAGCTCCCTCCCTAACTCTACACCTGTGATGTGCAAATAAATAAAGTTTTAATTTATTGAAGCCTTTATTGGGGCAGGATTTTCTATTACTTGAAGCTTTATGCCATCCCTAACTCAACATATGGCTGTAGAATTTTCTACCATGTCATAACAATAGAAGAACTGCACGGGGATAAAAAATGGTCATATTCCATGCATATTTTGTCATAAACAGAACAATTATGATGTATCTGTATTTTTGATAATTGCTGCACACAAAGAAAAGCCGTGACAAATTAGAAGACCCCCAGAAGATAATTATTAAAATAGACAAAACAAAATGCCATAAGGAGACCAGATGAAGAATTTAGAGTGTTTTTCTACATGAGTAAATACTTAATGGTTCATAAAACCTGTCTTCCACTGGAAACGAAGCTGGCATAGGCACTTGTGACATCACTTACTGCCATCCTTGCTGGTTACCTTGCAGTCTCCAGAGATTCTCATCTCTCCTCAACTCTCATATTTAGGATATTCACATTGGAACTTATTCAGCAACTCTCCCTCCTCTTTCAAATTCCTATTTCTCTGTTGTATGTGCATTTCAAAGGCCACCTTCTTCCATCAGGACCCCCACCTCCAACAAATACAAGTATCAGATTGGAAATCAGTATGAATATGTTAACAACAGCAAGTCAATAAAAAGAAAAGCAATGTCTACACGAGCATGTTAAAACAGATAGTACGAGGAATGCAACAGCTTTCCAGCTCTGTTAATCAATGAGTTAAGACCCTGGAAGGAAACAGTTTTATTTCTCTTCAGCCTAGAAATGGTAAGTGGAAGGCAAGCGGTCAAGGGGGGATGTTCGTATTTGGAGGGGCCTGACCCTCTTATAGTAGAACTTCCATATCTGCTCATACACATATTGTTACTCTCACTCTCTTCTCTAAGGTCATTGAGCAGTTGTCGGTGGATGTAGAAATAAAACCTGACTGAATTGAAATTTACACAAGTGGTGGACTATAGAGATGGCCTAATTCTTGACTCCATGTCTTTGGCAATGTTACTGTGAACTCCTCCCATGCAGAGGTGGAGTCTATTTCTCCATCTTTGAATGTGGGCTGAAGTTAGGATTTTACTGGTTTTGGCCAATAGGAGATGGTGGAAGTGACAGTGTGCTTGAGCAGGCCTCGGTGCATTTCTGCTGCTCTCACTCGGAAACCTGTTTCGGCCATGTGATCAAACCCAGGTGGGCCTCCCAGAGAAGGAAAGGATATGTGGACAGAGCTCATTTATTCCAGCCAAGCGCTCCCTACATCAGTCACAATACCTGAGCCCCTAATACATGAGAAAGCCCGGCCAAGGTCAGCAGAGACATACCAGCTGACCCACAGCTGAGTCCAGACTTGTGAGGAGACCAGCGGTGATCAGAGCTCCTCCCCACTATACAGACCCATTAGAAAATAAAGGAATTCTACTAAACCTTTTGCTTTTAGGATGGCTTGTTCTGTAGCTATAGTGGATTGTTAGTATAATCAAAGTGAACAGAACTGAGGGAAAGTATAATAATCTGCTACTTCTTACTTTTGCCATTTGTACTGATATCTGAGGACAGCGTTCACAATCATTCTGTTATTCAAATGTATTTCAGAAAACTGTCTCAAAGTGAGCCCACTGAGGTTCCCTTCCTGGCAGTCGGGACAGTGTGGAAAGACGTACATGTTTGTGCAGGAAAATTTGTGATTCTTAGTCACATGACTGGACAGGATTTCAACTTCTGTTTGATTTGTCCTATGATCAAAGAGATTGACGATATTCCCACATATAAAGAAGGTATAAATTGTATGATATTGATGCTAATCATTCACTGTGCCTTTGGCGGATTTGAAAAAATTTAGAAGGTGGAGATATTTAAATTAGGGCACTAGAACCAGTCACATTTGTAAGGAGCACATTGAAAGTTTTCAAGCAGAAACAGGAAAATAGTGCAGGAAAAATTATAAAAGACTCCAGGTAATTCTTCACCCTGATGAATAAGAATTACACATGGACATCATATCCCATGTTATTTCTTTAATTTTTATTTTATTTTTATTGAATTTTTTTTTTTTTTTAGAGAGGGAAGGAGAGAGAGAGAGAGAGAGAGAGAGAGAGAGAAACATCGATGTGAGAGAGAAAGAACAATCGGCTTCCTCCTGTTTGCATCCCAACAGCGATGGAACCGGTAACCTAGGTACATGCCCTAAGCAGGAATTGAACCCACAATCTTTATGGTGCACAGGATGATGCTCCCAGCAACTGAGCTGCTAGGCCAGGGCAATCACCCACACTTTGATGAGTAGATGTGCACCAGGAAAAATATTTTTGTATAGTGATAAATGGTATGGCTATTTTTGCTTCATCATATGTAAGGTCATCTCTGACTCTAACCATATTAGATCAGTCTAATTGTTAAAATGTATATTTCCATGTACACTGTTCTTGGGAACATGTATTTGATAGTCAATTTTTGCCAGAGGCTATGGTAGGCATGTGGACACACAGCTGCATAACTGAATGAAGACTATAAAACCAGGAGACAACCTATAAAACATACTAGCATGCTGAAGTCTACATTATCAAGAAGAGAAGTAAAGGTGGTGCCCTAGAAAATGGTGAAGAACATATAAGTGAAAACTGTGGCCTCAGATTTTCCTCTACAATAAAATTATGTAAATGACCTTAGTACAGTTCTGTCCACAGGGGTAGTATGATTTATGACAATTCTTTCAGGAAAACAATAGAAAAATTACTTGGAGTGATATATGTCATAAGAGAATAAATTATGCTAAAGTAATTCGTTTAACACATGAGATAAATGAGAATTTCCAATTACGTATGGTGCAAAGATTGGATTAATTTGTTTCAGAACATATGGCTGAGGCTTCGAAACCTGCATTCATGGGCAAATACTCAGATTAGTACAGCTGGTCCTTGAAAAGCTTCCCTGCCAAGGAATCTGTCCAGGGCCCTCTTTATGTCTTTGTTCCTGAGACTGTAGATGAAGGGGTTCAGCATGGGTGTGACCACCGTGTACATCACTGAGGCTGTTGCACTTGAGTGTGAGCTGTGGGGAGCAGCAGAGCTGAGGTAAACTCCTAGGCTTGTACCATAAAATAAGGAGACAACCGAGAGGTGAGACACACAGGTAGAAAATGCTTTATACTTCCCCTCAGCTGATGGGATTCTACGTATGGAGGAAATTATCTTAGAGTAAGAGTAAAGGATCCCAGCAAAGGGACCACCACCCAGCAGCCCAGCTGAAAAATACATTATTATGTTGTTAAGAAAGGTGTCAGAACAGGCAAGTTGGACCACCTGATTGAGTTCACAGAAGAAGTGGGAGATTTCCAAGTCTGAGCAGAAGAGCAGACCCAACACCATCAAGCTTTCTAACAAGGAATTCAGGAAACTCATGATCCAGGACACTAGAACCAGCAGTCCACAGAGCCGGGGGTTCATGATGACCACGTAGCGCAGGGGGTGGCAGATGGCCACATACCTGTCATAGGCCATCACGGTCAGGAGGAAGTCATCCAACACCGCAAAGAGTATGAAAAAATACATCTGTGTGATGCAGCCTTCGTAGGTGATTGCTCTGCTCTGCGTCTGGATGTTCACCAGCATCTTCGGGACGGTGGTGGAGGTGAAGCAGATGTCCACCAAGGACAGGTTGGACAGGAAGAAGTACATGGGCGTGTGGAGGCGGGAGTCTGAGCCGACGGCCAGCACGAGGAGCAGGTTTCCCAGCACGGCCACCAGGTACATGGAGAGGAACAGCCCGAAGACGAGGGGCTGCAGTTCCAGGGCCTGTGAAAGTCCCAGGAGAAGAAATTCTGAAATTTGTGAACCGTTGCCTCGTTCCATGTGTTGCAGTTAACTACCAAGAAAAAAAAAAGAAAAAAGGAGTAACTAATTTTCATATTAGCAAGCATTGGTAACTGAGAATAAGTGGCACATTTCTATTTTTGATTTAGAAAAATAATTTCCATATTTGGTGTATGATCTGGTTCCCATTAGGCATCTCTATTGCCATTTCTCAGTAGAAGTTCCTTCTCTACCATCAACCTGTTCTCCAGGTAGGATGTATATTGCTGTATTACTGAGGATGTCTTTCAGGCATGTGAGGAATATATATTGATTCTAGACCATGTTCCAGGCACTGTTCGGAGTCTGGGTGCTTATAAACAAAGTCTACAAACTAATGATGGAGATGGAATATAATCAAATTAAAATAATAATATAACATATTCTATAGTGCAGATGCTATAAGGAAAAGTAAATCACATTAAATGGAGAGAGTGGACAGAGGGTGTTTTTTTTAATAGAGTTTAATGAAGACTTGCCAGCAGGTGATAGTTAAACAGACATCTCAGAGAAGACTAACTGGGAGAGTGAGGGGGAAGCGTTTGCCAGGCAGAAGGAATAGCCAGTGCAAAGGCCCTGAGGAAGATGGTTGTTTTAGAAATTCAAGGCTCCAAATGAGCCAGCGTGTAAGGGGAATGAGCAAGGCAGAGCAGGATGAGAGATGGGGTCAGAGACTATTAGGAGACGAGATGGCCTGGTTGTGGCTGATGAAACTTCAAGTCAGAGAGAGAGCCTTGTGCACACTATGGAAATCTTGCACTTTATTAATCTGCTGTGAAAGCATCGTGAATTGAAAAGAATCTCCTCCTTACTACCTCCTCTTGATATTAAAAGTCACTTTGGACTATATGAGACAGGCACCCGTGCTCTGAGGACTGCTCTCAGTTCACTAGGCACACTCACAACACAGCCCACCGTGGCCTCCTCATCGGTGTTATTTCCATGCCTTTTCCACTTGCTTCCACACTATTTAGGCTATGAGGAGACACAAGTCAAGTTCTTCAGTTCAACTGTCTTTTCTGAAAAGAATTAGGATTAGGACTTAGATATTTCTATTGTAAGCCTCCCATGGACAAATATACTTGGGGTTCCATATTTCTATGCCCATTTTCTGCCCTGTATTTAAAGAAACATAAGCAATAGGTTAAATAAACACAGAGGGAGAGACAGCAATAAAGTGGACCTGAGGAAGAAAAGAGATCTAATAAGCTCAGGGGGTCCCTGAGAGACAATGAGGAAGAAAAATCTTCTTTGGATTTTGGCAGCTTTTCACCCCTGACTACACCTCCTTGAAGGCAGGCAAAAGTAATAAAGGAGAAAGAATAAATTTGTCCAAAAGACAGAGAAACAGCTTAAAGATTGACTACCCCAAGCTAAACTGACCAAAAAAAGAAACCAATAATTCACAAAAAGAAACATAGAAAAACAACACAGGTTGAAACATATTTTTAACATGAAGCAGTAGAAGGCTGGTTTTTCCTGTGCTCTTCTATATTTATTTGACCAGTTGAATGGCAGATGAGACAAGCCCCTTTCTCACTTTTTTTACATGGCATCTTTGTTTTTCTTGGACCTTGGGTTTTGATCTAATTTTTGACAAATCAATGGACACAGTCTAATTCTGGTTCTGGTCTTCATGCAACATGCAGAGGCCTCCCCAGGACATGAGCAATAAATCCCACACTGGCCATGTCAATTCATCCTTTTATGAGCGTCACCTTCTTCATATGATTTGAGCCTGAGCACACTCATGCAAACATTTATTTCACTTTCGTCTGACTTCACCATCACAAGGCCAGGTCCAGACAAGCAGGGCTCCACCTGTTGTGTTCACCTTTGTCTTTTCACAGGTGTATGTGAATATATGTGCCCTTATATAGGAGCCCATTTAAATAAATGTAAAGTTATGAAATAAAAGGAATGAGGGAGAATGAAACCTGGTTTAACAGAGTGATTTCAAAGCAACCGAAATCAATTAAAGAAAATCGAGTGGAAAAAATTACTTTTTCCATCAAAAAGGAATGGAAACAAGATGAAAAATAGCAATAATTTAGTCTTACCAGCATGGATTAGTATTCAAATGGGCAAAGGCATAGACATAGAAGATAATCTATAATGTTCCTAGAAATTGTGGGAAATAGTAGATACTCTGTTATTATTTGCTGAGTTAATCAGGAATTAGGTCTCGGTATATAAGTACATTTAACAATGGTAAGGTTCCATTTCAATATATTTGGAAGGATTGAATTGTTGAATAAAAGCTGGAAAAATAAATATCAACCTGGGAGAAAATGAAGTCATGTCACTAAAAATCACAGGGATTGCCTACTCACTCTAAGAGCAAGCAATACTTTTTAGATCAATACATAGAATACTGCATGTTAATATTTATGGGTGGACCACACCATCGTAATTAAGTCAAGAGACTCAGAAGTAATAAGACAGACATATTTAACTAATAAAATGTAAAACTTTTTAATGGCAAAAACATCACCCTAAGTCAATTGGGAAGTATTATTTTTTATTTAGTTTTACTTTTATTTTAAAATTTTTATTGACTTTATGGGCATGGCGTTGGTTAACAAAACTATATAAGTTTCAGGTGTACAAATCTATAATACACCATCTGTATATCGTATTGTGTGTTCAGCACCCAAAGTCAAGTCTTCCATCGCCATTTATGCCCCTTTACCGTCTTCTACCTCCCCCACCATAATAATTAAAAAAAAAATAATAATGCTGATAATGGAAGAACAATAAGCATGTAATAATAATATTCAAATTAAAAAGACTATCAGATATATGACTGTTTCATCAAACTCAGGAAAAGTTCAGAAAACAGCAAAGAACTTTTTTCACACCTGTCGGGCTGGGGAAAACCTTGAAAGGTGTCACATTGACGGGTTGGAACTTTCAAACAGTTAGCACAGGTGTTGTTTTTTCTCTTTTCTGGCAGAACTATAAAGTGTTACAACACCGGGAAAGCAATCTGAAGGCAGCTGTAAATATCACGAGTACATGCAGTCTCACGCATGGCTTCTCAGTCTCTGCACGGCTGACATTCTGGACCAGGGCACTGAGCGGGGTGCGGGTGCGGGGTGCGGGGTGCGGGGTGTCTCTCCGGGGCCCCGCAGGCTGTTTAGAGCACCCTTGGTCTGCCTCCCCGACCCATTGCACAGCCAAAACTGTCTCCGCACATTGCTGCGTCCCCTGGGGGAACAATACTGCCTCTGGTGGAGAAGCAGAGTTTTAATTAACAACCTTGAAATATTTTTGTATAATTGTTATGATAGCAACGCACGGGGAAGTATATAGAAAACTTCCAGAGTGTTACGCACGCGTGGAAGGAACCAATCAGCATCCCGCGGGTACCGGGGGCGGAGCCGGGCCTCGCGGGGCAGCAGGGCGGAGCGGACGCGGGAACGAAAGACCGTTGGACGCGTGAAGAGAATCCCTCGCGGGCGCAGGGTGCTGCTTGTGCATTTGTGTAAAAGCGTATGAGTGCGCGTGTGCGTGACATAGGAAGAGGGGTTTTTAAAAACTAACATCTTATTGAGTAAAGATGATCAGCAGGAATGAAACATGGTTAAGTACAGTGGCTGCAAAACAATTGTATGAAACAAAATTAAGTGAGAATCAAATAAGTCTATATAAAGACAGAAAATAATGAGAACTTAGCGATGTCAACACGGGCCACGAATTCCAGATTAAATTTCCAAAACCTTGCAAATAAAAGAACTTTATAGAATGGCTTTTAAAACCAGGGAGAAAACAGTGTCTAAGTTATGATTTCTTCTTATAAAAGGATACAGGGATTCGAATATGCTTATGGAAGGTAAGGTAACCCTTGGTCCCATACACGGGGGAGCGCCTTGCGGAGGGCGGGGGAAGACCACGCGCCGGGGAAACCGAGCTCCTGGCAAAGGCGGGAAGGAGCCGCGCGGGGCAGGAGATGCGGGCGGGCTGCGGGCGCGTGTGCGGGGCGGCTGGCGAGGGCTAAGCCCACGGAAGAACATTCACGCGCATGTTTGTTTATAGCAAGGGTTCATAGGTGAAAAAACTAATAACAGCTGAATATTTTTCCAGTACAAAAATAAAAATTAAAAAGCAATGCAGAGCCGCACCTGCGTGGCTCAGTGGTTGAGCGTCAACCTAGGATCCAGGAGCTTGTGGTTGGCTTCCCGGTCAGGGCACTTGCCAGGGTTGCGGGTTTGATCCCCAGTTGGCGGTGTGCAGGAGGCAGCCGATCAATGACTCTCTCATCACTGATGTTTCTATCCCTCTCTCTTCCTCTCTTGGAAATCAATAAAAACATATTTTTTTCTAAAAGAAGGCAATGGAGAGAATACAATATGACTGAGTGATAGATTTGACTCGACACTATTAATAAACTCCCACAATTCCCCCCATACACATACATAAAATTAATCAATAACAACAAAGTTGGTGTAAAAAGCTCCAATTCTTTGTTTAGAAGAATGCTATAAAAAAGCGGAAGAAAAGCACTCTGAACTCGCTATACAAATGTCAGGACTTGTACAGACAATTTACATGAGAGAAAACAAAAGAATAACTAACTTACAAATATATTCGGGTCACGGGTAATGAAGTAATTGCAAAGCTCAGCCACTTACCACACCTCTTTTCACTTATCAGGGAAATTCCTTTTCATGTGAATGAATACAGAGTGAAAGAAAACCCTGTGAAATGCATGTCTCATGAACTACTGCTGCAAGGTGATGTTGGCAAGAAGTAAACTGGATCTGTACTTTCTCATCAATATGGACCTGTGGTTGAATAGGCCCCGTGATAAAAGTAAAGAAGAACTGCCCTCACTTTCCTGGGCAGCCCTCCCTACCTACTACTCTATTGTCCTACTCCCTTTATTGCAAAACTCACTGTATATGTTCTGCTTTTACCTGAAAGACTTTATGCCTCCCATTGCCACCTCTAATTGGGCTTCCATCAGTTAATTGTCAACAGTTACCCATGTGTTGCTTAGTTCAGGGTTCACTTCTCCTATTAGCATCATAAATTAATCATTAATTCGTTAATCAGACAAGCAAACAACCAGAGGCTGACGGCTGTCAAGAGACCTCAGGTAAATGACTTGGCTTTGATGCTCTCTGGCCCTTTCCTGCAGTACCCGCTGGGCCGTTGGACTCACCTCATTGGGAACTGTGAGGGGAAGGCCTCGGTGTGAAATTCCAGCCTCCTGGAAGGTTGATGATGGAGACTGAAGCTCTCTTCCCAGACAAGACAGCAGGGAGGAGGCAAGCATTGGTCTCCTAGACAAACTTTGGAGTCCAAAAGCAACAACCGAGTCCCATCCAGTCCAAGATTGTTCACGCTGAGAGACTGGAGATGAGGCGATGTTTACAGCTCCCTGGGCCTGCTCATTAGGTACATTCTGTCTTGTTATTCCAACCTCTGATCACATGATTTCCCTGTGGGTCAGACACAATGGAAAGTTTTCCTGGAGACTCTGTGTTCCCAAAAGACCAGGTTAGAAGTCAAGGGAATCCAGCGTCTATTGGCTTTCAGTGGACTAACCTCCCAGCACCTTATCCCAACTCTGATTGAAAATATTTCAAGTCTGCATTAGAAAACTGGAATCTCCAAATATTGACACGTGGTAGGGACACAGGCCCTGACATCTACATAAAATTGCTATTTTTTTTTTCAACAAGGGGGAGAACTAAGTTCCTTTGATATAAACTTATATCACTGGGCTTCATGACAAATTAGCCAAAACAATTTGGTATTTCAACCTTATACAACAAGTTAAGGGCTGTCATTTATTCCCTCACTCTGAAATATTTGTTAATTATAAGAATTATATGTAGATTTTTTTGCACTATTATCTAAGCCCGGAATAGGAAAGTAAATAGGTTTCTTCTGTAGACTCCAGAAGAAACCTAGCCCTGCAAACATTTGGATTTTAGCCCACTGAGACCCATTTACTGTTTCTGACCTCAGGAATTGTAACAGCACAAATGTGTTTGTTTTAAATCACTCAGGTAGTAATTTTACATTAGCATTAAAAAAAGAATATGGACATTTGTTCAAATACAGAAATTTTCTTCAGGAACATGAGATTAA
Organism: Miniopterus schreibersii; assembly: GCF_964146895.1. NCBI lineage: Eukaryota > Metazoa > Chordata > Mammalia > Chiroptera > Miniopteridae > Miniopterus > Miniopterus schreibersii. Next base: position 70,487,475 of record NC_138105.1, on the reverse strand, counting down.
GTGTCTCAACCCATTCAGTTAGCCTCCCCTATTAAAGGCATTTTGAGCTGTAATCCTCCCTTAAGTAGAAGAAATTTGTAATCAGTTTGGAGATACTCAGCCTCTTTAGCTGGTAGAGAATTTCTTATTGCATAAATGCAAATGTGCTTCAGATTTTGGTGCCCTTGAGGCATTAACATAGGAAAAGTAATGTATCATTTAAGTTCCTGTCTACCATTTACTTCACATCTTCATGTCCAAATTTCTGCTTCTTTTCATTTTCTGTTCATTCAAACACCCATTCTTTTCATTTCTATCCTCTTCAACTTTCTCTTAAGTTCCCTTTCAACAAAAACTATGAGATTATAAATGAGTCTGTGTTTGTGTACATATGTGTGTGTATTTGAACTTAAAATGTATATGAATGAACACACATACATTTACATACAACTTTACCTTTGAACACTTTATTTGCTCTCAGCAGAATATAGCCACATATCTCATTTATTCCTTGAAACATTCCTCTGAAGTGATGTTTACTTTCCCACATGACCTTCAGAAATAAGGAAATTGAAGCTCATGTATATTAAACCTTCAACAATTACATTAAAAAGCCATTAAAGTTTATTGTGCACCTTCCTGACTTATACACAAATGGAAACATAAAGTATGGACTGTAATTTTTGTGTGGCTTTTATACATGAAATTGTGCATTTTCGTGATCAGTTTATATTATGTAATTATACTTCAATGAATTACTTAGAAGGACAAAAGCCTAAGATCTAGAGCTCAGGTGGCTGATTCACTCTGAGAAATGGTAGGAGGAATCTCTTCTAACTGGGAAGAAAGCAAAGTGTCATGGATATAGGAACAGTAGAAGTAAAATAAAGCAATTCACATTCGGTATTCTTTCTTTTCTTTAAAATAGAAGATAAAAGTAGATATAGAAATAGGGTAATCTGGTCATATATTGCTTCAAGGGAGAAGAGCACCATGACCACACACAACATCATGAATGAGCCTTAGAAACAAACAAAGAGACTCACAGCTGACTATAGACTCATAGGGGACAGGCAGAGCTCAGAACACCTCCCAGCCATACAATCTCACTTGGTGAGAATGACATTACATTAAATAATTTGCTTGTAGGTTGGCTTGTCATGCGGCAATACTTACTGATACAATTATCAAAGTGAACAGGAGTGAGGGCAGTAATGATATGCTGCTGATTGTTGTTGGCATTTGTTGTAATTTCTGAAGACGGCATTCATGGTTACTGAGTTATTTTCGTTTACTTCAGACAACTGTGTTTAAAAACTCTTATTGGGGTTCATTTCCTTGTAACCAGGAGAGGTGGAAAGAACACATATGTTTGTGTGGGAAATCTGGCAACCCTGATTTACAGGACTAAACAAGAATGCAAGTTCTATCCTGAGTCATTCTTTGACCATTAAAGATGAATAGAATCCTGAGCATGAGAGAGACATATATTGGAAGAAAGTGATAATGATCATTCACCATCCCTTCCAGGCTTATGGAAAATTTAGAAATGGGATCTATATTCTTTATAGTAATGAAAAGAGTCCTATCAGAGGCAGCACTGAAAGTTCTCAAGCAGAAACATAAAGATAATTCAATACAACATGGAAAAATACCAACCAAACTTCAATCATATGAATAAACCACTTTATGAATATGCATCGTTCCTCCATACTCCAATGAGTAGATGTACATCATGAAGAAGAACTATTTTACACAGTAATACAATGTGTGATTTTAAAATTTACTTCATTGTATTGAAATTCATCTGTGATATTAAGGTGGTATTAGGTCAACCTATTTATTGAAACGTGTCTTTCAATGAAGAGTCCTCTTGGAGACAAATGTTCGATAATCATTTTGCAAGTGGCTAAGGTAGGGATTGTGAACACTGAGCTGAGAGAGAACAGGATCTTAAAGAGGAGAAGAAACACCAGTCACTAGGTATTAAACACACCGGCATGTTAGAGTCCACATTATCAGGAAGAGCAGTTAAGATGGTGATATACAAAAGAATGTCAGACATAACAGTTAAAAACAGAGGTCTCTGATTTTCCTCTCATAAAATTGTGTAAATTGCCTTGGTCATTAAGGGTAGTTTTTTCCACAGGAGTAGTATAATTCAGGATGATTCTTTTTGTAAAAACCAATTATTTGGTGATATATATGTCATTTTAGCAAAATTATTCTAAAAATATCCATGTTTTCTTATTAGGTAAATGGGATTTTCCAAATTGTTCCAATCCATGATGGAAATAAATTTAAGAAAGTAGAAAAACAACCAGGAGAAAAGCTGATGGATATCACACAGAGAAGAAAGCTTAATTGAGTTACGTAAATTGAATAGAGAAGATGAGGTCAAAGAAATGGAAATTCCAGGAAATAAATGGAAAGAGCAAGTTCTACTTCCATAGTCTGAAGACAATCAGAATATCCAATTCAGAGCCTTTGACCTGGGCAGTCATGGGCAGGCCTTCATCCTTAGGACAATGGCCTGCTTGTAGTTTCCTTCACAAAGAATGTTTTCAGGGCCTGTTTGATGTCTTTGTTCCTGAGACTGTAGATGAAGGGGTTCAGCATGGGTGTGACCACGGTGTACAACACAGAGGCCATTGCACTGGCGTGTAAGCTGTGAGTAGCAGCAGAGCTGAGGTACACGCCCAGCATCGTACAATAAAATAAGGAGACAACCGAGAGGTGAGAGGCACAAGCAGAAAATGCTTTATACTTCCCCTGAGCTGATGACATTCCATGTATGCAGGACACTATCTTAGAGTAAGAGTAAAGGATCCCAGCGAATGACCCACCACCAAGCAGGAGAGCTGAAAAATACATCACCATGTTATTTAAAAAGGTGTCTGAACAGGCAAGTTTGATCATCTGATTGAGTTCACAGAAAAAGTGAGGGATTTCCAAGTCCATGCAGAAGGACAGTCTTAACACCATTAAGCTTTGTAGCATGGAATTCAGGAAACTCATGATCCAGGACGCCAGAACCAGCAGTCCACGGAGCCAAGGGTCCATGATGACCATGTAGTGCAGGGGGTGGCAGATGGCCACATACCTGTCATAGGCCATCACGGTCAGGAGGAAAATATCCACCCCTCCAAAGAGTAGGAAAAAATACATCTGGGTGATGCAGCCTTCATAGGTGATGGCTTTGCTCTGCGTCTGGATGTTGAGCAGCATCTTCGGGACGGTGGTGGAGGTGAAGCAGATGTCCACCAAGGACAGGTTGGACAGGAAGAAGTACATGGGCGTGTGGAGGCGGGAGTCTGAGCCGACGGCCAGCACGAGGAGCAGGTTTCCCAGCACGGCCACCAGGTACATGGAGAGGAACAGCCCGAAGACGAGGGGCTGCAGTTCTGGGTCCTCTGAGAATCCCAGGAGAAGAAACTCTGAAATCTGTGTAAGATTCACTGGTTCCATGTGGAGGAGGCGACTACCAGGAAAGAGGAAAATGACATGACTGATTTTCCCACAAACTTGCATTACTCACATATGGGAAATGCTGCAATTCATATACTGCCCTGGAAATTATTTGGTCCGAGTCAGCCAAGGCAACTGCAGGTGGGACTTGAAATTCAATAAACCTAGGAGTTTTTTTCATAGCTTTTTTTTTTTTAATATGTCTTTATTGATTTCAGAGAAAGGAAAGGAGGGGGAGAGAGAGAGCTAGAAACATCAATGATGAGAGAGTCATTGATCAGCTGCCTCCTGTTCGCCCCCCAACTGATCGGGCAGATACCCAGGCATGTGCCCTGACTGAGAATCAAACCCCGATCGCCTGGATCCTAGGTCGACGCTCAACCGCTGAGCCAAGCCCGGCCAGGCATAGCTAACTTTTAAATTGATAATTTTGTATGGCCTGCAAATGATGTTATAAATATCCCAAAGGCCCTAGGCAGAAACGGTTCCCCATCCCTGACATAAAGTATATGTCAACTTCAGGACAAGTGGACATGTTGTCTTTTCTATCTTGTTCTGCTCGTGCTGGTGGTTTAGACTTCATGCCCCAGGACCTGATCCTTGTCTGGCTGGCATTTGGGTCAACACCCACTTACCCCCCCTTTTTTTAAAGAAAACCGTGTGGTCCTGAAAATTTTTTGTTTAACATGAGGAGGAAGGCAGACACAAGGCTATGCGTGAAAGTGTGTGCCCCGCAGAGAGACTGGCCGTGCAAAGGCCCTGAGGAAGGTGCTTGTTGTAAATATTTAACTCAAAAGAAGTGAAGCCAGTGTGCAGGGTGAGTGAGCGTGAGGGACAGTGATGAGAAGTGGTGTGGGACAAGTTGAGCAGTGAGGTGGCCTCTCTGCTGCTGCTGAAACCTCAGGCACAGGGACTTCCTCGTCCACACTGCCTCTCATACGTTATTAATATTGTTGCAAAGGTGTCCCGGGAATGGGAGAGATCCCCTCCTTAGAGCCTCCCCTCCACTGAGTGCTGGCCTCATACCCTAAGAGCCACCTTGGAACATGAGTGCAGCTATCCCTGCTCTGAGGACTGCTCACATCCAACACACACGCGCGCGCACACACACACACACACACACACACACACACAGACACCCCCCCCACTCCCTGGCCTCCTAGGTAGTGCTCCCATGTCCGTCTCACCCCAGCCACATGGATTTTGCTGGGAATCGATAGGACCCAAGCTGGCCAGGCCAGTGATCTTTTGCCTGTCAAATGTAGAAATGTTTCCTGAAATTCCAATTCTTAAGCCTTCCGTAGACAAATAGACTTGGGGTTCCATGCTGGGATGCCCATTTTCTGCCCTGTGCTTAATCAAACACACAAAGTAACCTGTTTAACCAAAGGAGAAGGTGCAGAGATGGGGGCGGAAGAATGAAGCGGATGAGGAGGAGGGGAGATGTCAGAAGCTCAGGGGTCCCCGAGAGACTGCGAGGAAGAAAACTCCTGCTTCTGGCAGCATTTAAAGCCTTAACACATTCCGCTGACGCCAGCAAAATAGAGAGAACAAATATCAGCTTGTCCGGGAGGCCAAGGAGCCTCGCGCATGGTCCGCCTGACAGCTGAGCCGGGCTGACCGGCTCTCACGCGGACAGGAGCCGACGCTGCGCTTGCACCGAGCCCGGGAGACGAGCCTGCTGTCCCCTGGCGCGGCCGTTTGACCGGCTAGCTTTGTGGGGCCCATAGGGGACAGGCCAGCCCCTTTCTCCCATTGCTTTTGCACCCTTCAGCTCGGGAAAAAACCAGAAGTGCAGCCACATTGATTTGGGTTGGAACCTTTAAACTGGCAGCAATTTTCTGGCAGAAAAGTGTTGCAGTTTTGGAAAACAACCTGGCATCAGCTCTAAGTATCACAAATAATGATATTATTTAACTCAGAGTGTCTCAGGCTCAGCACTGTTCACATTCAGGCCAGATTGTTCTGTGGTGAGGTCGGTCCTGTGCATTGAAGGTGGTTTAGAGCATCCCTGCCTCCACCCACTCCTCTCCAGTATGACAGAGAAAATCTTTCTGGACATAGCTCAGTGCCGCATGGGGGATAACATCACCCCGATCAGACCACAGTTTACATTTAAAAGTTTAAACATATTTTAATAGCATTGATATGATAGCAATTTAATGATATAGAGATGAAAGATCATCAAAAGTGTGAGCGGCAGTCACATTATGTATGAAGCCTCATGTAGTCACTGAAATAAATGCACTACCCAGTCAAGCAAGCACACAACAGCCTCTTGCCTCTGGACAGCTAAGCTGAATTAGCTCTCAGGCGACAACAGGTAAATGTTCTTGGCTTCCGTTCTCTGTGACCCTCTCATGCAAGGTCAGCTGTGTTTGGGGGCTCACCTGGGAAGATCCCTGAGAGGAAGGTCACTGTGGGGATGTCTGAGCCCCTCCCTGATGCTTAGTGATAGACACCAAAGCTCTGCTCCCAGGGAAGACAGCAGGAAGGTGGGAAGCACCCTTCTCCAGCCCGAATCAGGGCTCCAAACAAACAAAGGGCAATACAAACAAACATAACCGTGCTCCTCCCAGCCTACATTTACACTCGCTGAGGGACTGGAGACGAGGAGATATTTATAAATCCCTGTTCCTGCTCCTCAGGCACATTTCCCTCTTGTTACTCCAAACTCTAGACACACGAGTCCCCAGTGGAAAAATGTTCTGGACAGAAAGAAAATTATTCCGGATTTTCTGTTACCTGTAGACCTGATAAAAGTTTATGAATTCAGTGTTTTGTTTTGTGTTTTTTTGGTTGTTTCTTTTTTAACTCCTGCTCCATGAACTCTCCTCTCTTCCAGGTCTCTAAATCTCCTAGAACCTCTCCTCAACTCTGAGTTCCGTTTTCTCCAAGTCTAAGACAGGAACCCGCCTGCATTAGGCCTCTACTGCCTTCAGCACTGACTTCGGGTGGAGACATAGTCCTGATATCCCTGGAAAATTTCTGTTTTCATTTTCAGCAAGTTGATCCTTTTGACAAGAAACCTTGGCCACCACATGCATTGTCTTCCTGACACTTGTGCCATAACAATTAGGAATTTCGTACTTCCGTCCCAAGTTAAGAACTGTCATTTAGGCCCTCATTATAAAAATGATTGTTAATTCTGAAAGATATACTTAGATCACTTTATTCACTATAAACGGAGCTTAGCACCCTTAAAGGATTGTCTGATTTAATTTTTATAAACAACTTATTAATGTGAAAGCACATTTATGAACTCTGTTCTCCATTGCAGAAACGGGACCTGTAAATGAAGTCCCATTGCATAGTGATCGGCCCAAAGTTAATATCTGAGTTTGTGATGGGCCTTGATTTTAATTGTGTCAGATGCTTCTAGGGCAGTGGTTGTCAACCAGAAATAATTCCCCCCTGGGGATGTGTGGCAGTGTCTGAAGGGATGCCACTAATACCTAAAATCCACAGGAAAGCACCCACCACCTGGAATTAGTATCCTGTCCCCAATGTCAACACTGACAAGGTGAGAACACCTGCTCTAGACCAGCACTTGTCCACTTCCTTATGAATAAAAATCCCCAAAGTCTGTGGTTCAAATGCAAATTCTGATTGATCATGTCTCCAGTGGGCCCCGAGACTGTATCTCTGACAAGCCCCCAGGTGGTGGTGCTGCAGGTCCTCCTGGTCTGTGGACCACAGTGTGAGTACCTAGGCTGTGGCTCTGTGTCAGAGTCACGTGTAAGTGGTTCTAGGTCTTCTGAACCAAAAATCATCTTTGCACATAATTTTGAAGGAATAGTGTACTCACTTATTCCAGAGGTTGTGCTGAATTCTGTGTTTGTTTCTTATAATCAGGGCCCTTCAGTGACACAAAATAATGCACTTCTGAAAAGGGCTTTGCAGCAGGCAGAATGTGGGCCTCCAGAGATGTCCAGGTCCTTATCCCCAGCACCTTCGAGTATGATGCGTTTTATATCAAGAGAGGGTTAGGGCAGCAGAGGGACAGGCTTGCTAATCGGCTGACCTTAGGGTAGAAGACGAGCCAGGCCCACCCCGGTGGGACTAAGGTAACCACCACGGTTCTGTAAGTGGTGAAGAGACAAAAGCGTTGGCCTCAGGGAGATTTTGAAACTGCTGCCCCATGGGCTGTGAGACGGAGGAAGGAAGATGAGCTGAGGAATGCAGCTGGCCAGCAGCTCTACAGGCATTAGAGAGGATCAGACTCTCCTGAGACTTGGGAAGGAGTGCAGCCCTGCAGGCATCTTGAGATTAGCCAGGGAGACCCCTCTTGAGCTTCTGACATCCGGGCTGTAAGAGCATATATTTGCTTGCGTTAAGCGACTAGTGTGCAGCTATCGGATTCGAATAAAGACATTTATTCAGTAAAATTTGTCTGAGGGACCTGAGTTTAAGTGTATTCCTTCATTAGCTTCCGTTGGGTAAGGGCATTTTATGTTAAAAACACACGTGAAGTAGAAAAGAACTTTTATTAATAAGCTGATGAACAGAATAGATTCAATGACATGGAAGCATAGACCAGACTGACGAATGTCAGAGGGATGGAGGAGGGCGGGTGGGTGGAGGGGGAGAGAGTAACCAAAGAATTTATATGCATATATGCACAACCCAAGGACACGGACAATGGTGGGGAAAGGGACTGGGGAGGGGAAAGGGCTGGGGAGGGGGATGGGACGGGGTGGAATGGGTCATTGCCGAGAAAAGGGACATCTGTAATATTTTAAACAAAAATAAAATAAAATAAAAAAGAACTTTTAAATAGATTTGGAGATATTCGCCCCATTAGCTACAGTGAAGTCCTCATTGCACAAATGTAAACTGAGTCCGCTGCTTCTGTGGTATTAAGATTTAAGGTACTATGGGTGACTTCTACTTCCCCATCTATATAATTTAGTGACATTGTTTCTCAGCACCCTATATCTTTGCCTAAAAGTCTGTCAGTCCTCAATTGTTCTTCCCCGACTGCACGACAGAATTTCTCATGAAAAGCAGGGAACGCAGTGCCACTGGGGGAAAAGGCTGAGTGTGGGACAGGAATTCCTACCAATTGTTCCAAGGGAGAAAGTAAACTGGTAACAAGTCCAAGAATATATGCAGCCTTGCTAGAAATAAACTAATTCCAAGGGAAACTATTTAGTTTTATTAACTAGTACTCCTTCCTGTGAATACCCAGCATGAGAGAAGATGCCGCCATGAATGCCTGACCACATGCTGCTGGGAAGCACCGTCCCCCGCAGTGGTCAGGATCTTTCCAATAAATTGAAACATGCTCAAACACACCCCACCCTTGAAATTTAATACAAACACTCTCAGTCCATGGCACTGTTCTTTGCAGCTGATACCCTATTTTCTTCTCTCTGAACAGCAAAACATCTCAGGTATGTTCTCATCTTACTACCACCATTTTATGCATCTCACTCATTCTACAGCGTCATCTAACTGGACTCCCTTCCCATCACTTAATTGTCAGCTAAGGTCCTTGTAGTGCAGATTCATCAAACAAACACATCTTTATTACTCTATTAAATAAATGAATTACAAATTGTTACTTAACCGAGAACGTAGACACCATGCCTCTTGTCTCTGGGCTAGACTGTTTGGGCTCCCAGGTGACTCAGGGAAAAGGTGGCAGGTTCCGTCCTCTCTGACCCTTTCCTGATGTACCTGCTGGGCTCCCAGACTCACCTGGGTGGGGTCTCCGAGAGGAAGGTCTCCGTGTGGAAGACTGAATTGCTCCCTGGATGGTTGATGGTGAAGGTTGAAGCTCTGTCCTCACACAAGACATCAGGAAGGAGTGAAGCAGCAGTTCCTGAGCCAGCTTAAGAATCAAACGCAACGACCATGTCCTGTCCCCCAGCACTGTGCAAGCTGAGGGACTGCGCAGGGGAGATAGTTACAGCTCTCTCTATACCTGCTCATCAGGCACATTTCCCTCAGGTTATTCCAACTCCTAAGCATGTGATTTCCCTCTGGGCCTCTGGAGTAAGCAGAAAGGAAATTTTTCCTAATGACTCTCTGACCCCCAAGAGACAAGGTTGGAAGTCGAGTGAACTCAGTGTTTATGACTCCTTGTCTTGCTCACATGCTTTCCAGAGGTCTAACCTTCTATGACCTTATCCCATCCCTGACCACATTTTCTTCAAAGTCTGATTTGGGGTGGGGCACAGACCTGGTATCTCTGGAAACTTGCCATTCTCTTCAACAAGGCAGAACCATGCTCCGCTGAGATGCAATCTTGGGCACCACACTGTTTGGCTTCCTTACACATTTGTCAAAATAATTAGGGGCTCTTGCTTATATCACAAGTTAAGAGCTTTCATTTAGTGCCTCATAAAATACTTACTAATTATAAGAGATACATTTTGATATTTTTATGCCACATGACCTGAGCCTAACATTTTAAAGGAATTGTCTGATTTAAGTTTTAGAAAAGTCCATTTTATGAGGTAGTATTATGAACTCTCTTCCCTATGGCAGAAATAGGGTTTGATGGAGTTTACCGATCTCCTCAGAGTTCAAACTAATAAAAGGTGGGGTATTCATTGGAATTCTATCAGGATGCATTTAGTTTTCACTGCGGGGCACTGGTTCTCAACCAGAGGTGACTTTGCCTCAGGGGCTATTTGGCAAGGTCTGAAGGATGATGCTGAACACTGACAATACCCAACACAAGTAATTATCCTGCCTCAACTGTCAACATGAAAAGGTGAGAACACCTGGCCTAGACCCACACTTCTTCAGCTTCACTGTGCATATGAGTCCCCCAGGTTCTAGTTCGAATGCAGAATCTGAATGATCAGGTCCTGGTGGGCTAGAGATTCTGAGAATCAATAGCAATCTCCTGTGTGATGTTGGTGCTGCTGGTCCTGGTCTGAGGACCGCTCTGAGTAGCGAGGCTGATGTTCTTTGTTAGTCAGGCACTGAGAGTTTCATAGCTTCTGAAAAAAAATTGTAGTTGCATGTAATTTTGAATAAATAGGGAATTCACTCATTCCAGGAGCTGTTGTAAGTTCATTGTTCACTTATTTCATGTAAAGATTCACAAGTGACATCATATAATATGCTTCTGAAAAATGCCTTTTGAATTCTTTTACATAAGTGTCCTTGATAAACCAAATAATATATTTCTGAAAAGATTTTCCCTTAGGCAGAGTGAGCACCTTGAAAAGATGCCAGCATCCTAGCCCCAGAAAATTGTAATCTGTCATTTTTCATAGCAAAGGAACGTTAAGGTAGTAGATGGAATGTGTTTGCTAATCAGCTGACTTGAAGATAAAATTGGCCGGGCATCAAAGCAAAATAAACAAATGGGTCTGCATCTAATGTGGCGAAATACACGTAACATAAAATTTGTCCTCTTAACCATTTTTTAGGTGGACTGCTCAGTGGCATTAAGTACATTCAGATGCAACCATCGCCAGCATTCATCTCCAGAACCTTCTCATCTTCACAAACTGAAACCCTGTCCCCATTAAACACTCACTCCCCAGCCCCCTCCCCCAGCCCCTGGCTCCCACCATCCCACTTCCTGTGTCTCTAACTTTGACTCCTCTTGGGGCCTCATAAAAGTGGAATCATACGCTATTTGTCCTTTTATGACTGCTTTATTTCACTCAGCATAATGTCCTCAAGGGTCATCCATGTGGTGGCATGTGTCAGAACTTGCTTCCTTTGATTAAAAATTTTAAGTGGTAAAAAACACATGAGAAAATTTACCATTGTGACCACTTTTAAATGTGTAATCAGTAGTGTCAGGTACATTCACATTATTGTGCAACCAACCTCCCGAATTCCGCATCATGCAAAACTGGAATCCCACACCCACTAAATACTAACTCCCCCTCACACCACGCAGCCACCATTCTATTTTTTGTTTCTATGAAATTCACTACTTTAGATATGTCATATCAGGATATCATGCAGTATTGTCTTTTTGTGACTGGCTTCTTTCACTCAGCATGGTGTCATTAACTCTGGCTTCTCTTTCAAATTCCTATTTCTCTGTTGTATGTGCATTTCAAAGGCCACCTCCCTCTATCAGGACCCCCACCGGCAATAAAGACAAGTATCAGGTTGGAAACCAGTATGAATATGTTAAGAGCAAGTCAATAAAAAGAAAAGCAATGTCTACACCAGCATGTTAAAACAGCAGTATGAGGAAAGCAACAGCTTTCCAGCTCTGTTAAGCAATGAGTTAAGACCCTGGAAGAAAAAGCTTTATTTCTCTTCAACCTAGAAATGGTAAGTGGGAGGCAAGCGGTCAAGGGGGGATGTTCATATTTGGAGGGGCCTGACCCTCTTATAGTAGAACTTCCATATCTGCTCATACACATATTTTCACTCTCACTCTCTTCTCTAAGGTCATTGAGCAGTTGTCGATGGATGTAGAAATAAAACCTGACTGAATTGAAATTTTCACAAGTGGTACATGCAGAGATGGCCCAATTCTTGACTCCATGTCTTTGGCAATGTTACTGTGAACTCCTCCCATGCAGAGGTGGAGTTTATTTCTCCATCTTTGAATGTGGGCAGAAGTTAGGATTTTACTGGTTTTGGCCAATATGAGATGGTGGAAGTGACAGTGTGCTTGAGCAGGCCTCGGTGCATTTCTGCTGCTCTCACTCGGAGCCCTGTTTCGGCCATGTGATCAAACCCAGGTGGGCCTTCCAGAGAAGGAAAGGACATGTGGACAGAGCTCATTTATTCCAGCCAAGCGCTCCCTACATCAGTCACAATACCTGAGCCCCTAATACATAAGAAAGCCCGGCCAAGGTCAGCAGAGACATACCAGCTGACCCACAGCTGAGTCCAGACTTGTGAGGAGACCAGCGGTGATCAGAGCACCTCCCCACTATACAGACCCATTAGAAAATAAAGGAATTCTACTAAACCTTTTGCTTTTAGGATGGCTTGTTCTGTAGCAATAGTGGATTGTTAGTATAATCAAAGTGAACAGAACTGAGGGAAAGTATAATAATCTGCTACTTCTTACTTTTGCCATTTGTACTGATATCTGAGGACAGCGTTCACAACCATTCTGTTATTCAAATGTATTTCAGAAAACTGTCTCAAAGTGAGCCCACTGAGGTTCCCTTCCTGGCAGTCAGGACAGTGTGGAAAGACGTACATGTTTGTGCAAGAAAATTTGTGATTCTTAGTCACATGACTGGACAGGATTTCAACTTCTGTTTGATTCGTCTTCTGATCAAAAACATTGACAATATTCCCACTTATAAAGGAGATATAAGTTGTATGATATTGATGCTAATCATTCACTGTGCCTTTGGCAGATTTGAAAAAATTTAGAAGGTGGAGATATTTAAATTAGGGCACTAGAACCAGTCACATTTGTAGGGAGCACATTGAAAGTTTTCAAGCAGAAACAGGAAAATAGTGCAGAAAAAATCATAAAAGACTCCAGGTAATTCTTTAACCTGACGAATAAGAATTACACATGGACATCATATTCCACACGTTATTTCATTAATTTTTATTGATTTTTTTTTTTTTTTTTTTAGAGAGGCAGGAAGAGAGAGAGAGAGAGAAACATCGATGTGAGAGAGAAAGAACAATCGACTTCCTCTTATGTGCTTCCCAACAGCAATGGAACCGGTAGCCTAGGTTCATGCCCTAAGCAGGAATTGAACCCACAATCTTTATGGTGCACAGGATGATGCTCCTAGCAACTGAGCCTCTAGGCCAGGGCAATCAGCCACACTTTGATGAGTAGATGTGCACCAGGAAAAATATTTTTGTATAGTGATAAATGGTATGGGTAGTTTTGCTTCATCATATGTAAGGTCATCTCTGACTCTAACCATATTAGATCAGTCTAATTATTAAAATGTATATTTCCATGTACACTGTTCTTGGGAACATGTATTTGATAGTCAATTTTTGCCAGAGGCTATAGTAGGCATGTGGACACACAGCTGCATACCTGAATGAAGAATATAAAACCAGGAGACGAGCTATAAAACATACTAGCATGTTGAAGTCTACATTATCAAGACGAGCAGTAAAGATGGTGCTGTAGAAAATGGTGAAGAACATATAAGTGAAAACTGTGGCCTCAGATTTTCCTCTAAAATAAAATTATGTAAATGACCTTAGTACAGTTCTGTCCACAGGGGTAGTATGATTTATGACAATTCTTTCAGGAAAACAATAGAAAAATTACTTGGAGTGATATATGTCATAAGAGAATAAATTATGCTAAAGTAATTCGTTTAACACATGAGATAAATGAGATTTTCCAATTACGTATGGTGCAAAGATTGGATTAATTTGTTTCAGAACATATGGCTGAGGCTTCGAAACCTGCATTCATGGGCAAATACTCAGATTAGTACAGCTGGTCCTTGAAAAGCTTCCCTGCCAAGGAATCTGTCCAGGGCCCTCTTTATGTCTTTGTTCCTGAGACTGTAGATGAAGGGGTTCAGCATGGGTGTGACCACCGTGTACATCACTGAGGCTGTTGCACTTGAGTGTGAGCTGTGGGGAGCAGCAGAGCTGAGGTAAACTCCTAGGCTTGTACCATAAAATAAGGAGACAACCGAGAGGTGAGACACACAGGTAGAAAATGCTTTATACTTCCCCTCAGCTGATGGGATTCTACGTATGGAGGAAATTATCTTAGAGTAAGAGTAAAGGATCCCAGCAAAGGGACCACCACCCAGCAGCCCAGCTGAAAAATACATTATTATGTTGTTAAGAAAGGTGTCAGAACAGGCAAGTTGGACCACCTGATTGAGTTCACAGAAGAAGTGGGGGATTTCCAAGTCTGAGCAGAAGAGCAGACCCAACACCATCAAGCTTTCTAACAAGGAATTCAGGAAACTCATGATCCAGGACACTAGAACCAGCAGTCCACAGAGCCGGGGGTTCATGATGACCACGTAGCGCAGGGGGTGGCAGATGGCCACATACCTGTCATAGGCCATCACGGTCAGGAGGAAGTCATCCAACACCGCAAAGAGTATGAAAAAATACATCTGTGTGATGCAGCCTTCGTAGGTGATTGCTCTGCTCTGCGTCTGGATGTTCACCAGCATCTTCGGGACGGTGGTGGAGGTGAAGCAGATGTCCACCAAGGACAGGTTGGACAGGAAGAAGTACATGGGCGTGTGGAGGCGGGAGTCTGAGCCGACGGCCAGCACGAGGAGCAGGTTTCCCAGCACGGCCACCAGGTACATGGAGAGGAACAGCCCGAAGACGAGGGGCTGCAGTTCCAGGGCCTGTGAAAGTCCCAGGAGAAGAAATTCTGAAATTTGTGAACCGTTGCCTCGTTCCATGTGTTGCAGTTAACTACCAAGAAAAAAAAAAGAAAAAAGGAGTAACTAATTTTCATATTAGCAAGCATTGGTAACTGAGAATAAGTGGCACATTTCTATTTTTGATTTAGAAAAATAATTTCCATATTTGGTGTATGATCTGGTTCCCATTAGGCATCTCTATTGCCATTTCTCAGTAGAAGTTCCTTCTCTACCATCAACCTGTTCTCCAGGTAGGATGTATATTGCTGTATTACTGAGGATGTCTTTCAGGCATGTGAGGAATATATATTGATTCTAGACCATGTTCCAGGCACTGTTCGGAGTCTGGGTGCTTATAAACAAAGTCTACAAACTAATGATGGAGATGGAATATAATCAAATTAAAATAATAATATAACATATTCTATAGTGCAGATGCTATAAGGAAAAGTAAATCACATTAAATGGAGAGAGTGGACAGAGGGTGTTTTTTTTAATAGAGTTTAATGAAGACTTGCCAGCAGGTGATAGTTAAACAGACATCTCAGAGAAGACTAACTGGGAGAGTGAGGGGGAAGCGTTTGCCAGGCAGAAGGAATAGCCAGTGCAAAGGCCCTGAGGAAGATGGTTGTTTTAGAAATTCAAGGCTCCAAATGAGCCAGCGTGTAAGGGGAATGAGCAAGGCAGAGCAGGATGAGAGATGGGGTCAGAGACTATTAGGAGACGAGATGGCCTGGTTGTGGCTGATGAAACTTCAAGTCAGAGAGAGAGCCTTGTGCACACTATGGAAATCTTGCACTTTATTAATCTGCTGTGAAAGCATCGTGAATTGAAAAGAATCTCCTCCTTA
The DNA here is from genome assembly GCF_964146895.1 of Miniopterus schreibersii. NCBI lineage: Eukaryota > Metazoa > Chordata > Mammalia > Chiroptera > Miniopteridae > Miniopterus > Miniopterus schreibersii. The sequence goes on along the minus strand of NC_138105.1, from coordinate 70,471,905 downwards.
CTACCTCCTCTTGATATTAAAAGTCACTTTGGACTATATGAGACAGGCACCCGTGCTCTGAGGACTGCTCTCAGTTCACTAGGCACACTCACAACACAGCCCACCGTGGCCTCCTCATCGGTGTTATTTCCATGCCTTTTCCACTTGCTTCCACACTATTTAGGCTATGAGGAGACACAAGTCAAGTTCTTCAGTTCAACTGTCTTTTCTGAAAAGAATTAGGATTAGGACTTAGATATTTCTATTGTAAGCCTCCCATGGACAAATATACTTGGGGTTCCATATTTCTATGCCCATTTTCTGCCCTGTATTTAAAGAAACATAAGCAATAGGTTAAATAAACACAGAGGGAGAGACAGCAATAAAGTGGACCTGAGGAAGAAAAGAGATCTAATAAGCTCAGGGGGTCCCTGAGAGACAATGAGGAAGAAAAATCTTCTTTGGATTTTGGCAGCTTTTCACCCCTGACTACACCTCCTTGAAGGCAGGCAAAAGTAATAAAGGAGAAAGAATAAATTTGTCCAAAAGACAGAGAAACAGCTTAAAGATTGACTACCCCAAGCTAAACTGACCAAAAAAAGAAACCAATAATTCACAAAAAGAAACATAGAAAAACAACACAGGTTGAAACATATTTTTAACATGAAGCAGTAGAAGGCTGGTTTTTCCTGTGCTCTTCTATATTTATTTGACCAGTTGAATGGCAGATGAGACAAGCCCCTTTCTCACTTTTTTTACATGGCATCTTTGTTTTTCTTGGACCTTGGGTTTTGATCTAATTTTTGACAAATCAATGGACACAGTCTAATTCTGGTTCTGGTCTTCATGCAACATGCAGAGGCCTCCCCAGGACATGAGCAATAAATCCCACACTGGCCATGTCAATTCATCCTTTTATGAGCGTCACCTTCTTCATATGATTTGAGCCTGAGCACACTCATGCAAACATTTATTTCACTTTCGTCTGACTTCACCATCACAAGGCCAGGTCCAGACAAGCAGGGCTCCACCTGTTGTGTTCACCTTTGTCTTTTCACAGGTGTATGTGAATATATGTGCCCTTATATAGGAGCCCATTTAAATAAATGTAAAGTTATGAAATAAAAGGAATGAGGGAGAATGAAACCTGGTTTAACAGAGTGATTTCAAAGCAACCGAAATCAATTAAAGAAAATCGAGTGGAAAAAATTACTTTTTCCATCAAAAAGGAATGGAAACAAGATGAAAAATAGCAATAATTTAGTCTTACCAGCATGGATTAGTATTCAAATGGGCAAAGGCATAGACATAGAAGATAATCTATAATGTTCCTAGAAATTGTGGGAAATAGTAGATACTCTGTTATTATTTGCTGAGTTAATCAGGAATTAGGTCTCGGTATATAAGTACATTTAACAATGGTAAGGTTCCATTTCAATATATTTGGAAGGATTGAATTGTTGAATAAAAGCTGGAAAAATAAATATCAACCTGGGAGAAAATGAAGTCATGTCACTAAAAATCACAGGGATTGCCTACTCACTCTAAGAGCAAGCAATACTTTTTAGATCAATACATAGAATACTGCATGTTAATATTTATGGGTGGACCACACCATCGTAATTAAGTCAAGAGACTCAGAAGTAATAAGACAGACATATTTAACTAATAAAATGTAAAACTTTTTAATGGCAAAAACATCACCCTAAGTCAATTGGGAAGTATTATTTTTTATTTAGTTTTACTTTTATTTTAAAATTTTTATTGACTTTATGGGCATGGCGTTGGTTAACAAAACTATATAAGTTTCAGGTGTACAAATCTATAATACACCATCTGTATATCGTATTGTGTGTTCAGCACCCAAAGTCAAGTCTTCCATCGCCATTTATGCCCCTTTACCGTCTTCTACCTCCCCCACCATAATAATTAAAAAAAAAATAATAATGCTGATAATGGAAGAACAATAAGCATGTAATAATAATATTCAAATTAAAAAGACTATCAGATATATGACTGTTTCATCAAACTCAGGAAAAGTTCAGAAAACAGCAAAGAACTTTTTTCACACCTGTCGGGCTGGGGAAAACCTTGAAAGGTGTCACATTGACGGGTTGGAACTTTCAAACAGTTAGCACAGGTGTTGTTTTTTCTCTTTTCTGGCAGAACTATAAAGTGTTACAACACCGGGAAAGCAATCTGAAGGCAGCTGTAAATATCACGAGTACATGCAGTCTCACGCATGGCTTCTCAGTCTCTGCACGGCTGACATTCTGGACCAGGGCACTGAGCGGGGTGCGGGTGCGGGGTGCGGGGTGCGGGGTGTCTCTCCGGGGCCCCGCAGGCTGTTTAGAGCACCCTTGGTCTGCCTCCCCGACCCATTGCACAGCCAAAACTGTCTCCGCACATTGCTGCGTCCCCTGGGGGAACAATACTGCCTCTGGTGGAGAAGCAGAGTTTTAATTAACAACCTTGAAATATTTTTGTATAATTGTTATGATAGCAACGCACGGGGAAGTATATAGAAAACTTCCAGAGTGTTACGCACGCGTGGAAGGAACCAATCAGCATCCCGCGGGTACCGGGGGCGGAGCCGGGCCTCGCGGGGCAGCAGGGCGGAGCGGACGCGGGAACGAAAGACCGTTGGACGCGTGAAGAGAATCCCTCGCGGGCGCAGGGTGCTGCTTGTGCATTTGTGTAAAAGCGTATGAGTGCGCGTGTGCGTGACATAGGAAGAGGGGTTTTTAAAAACTAACATCTTATTGAGTAAAGATGATCAGCAGGAATGAAACATGGTTAAGTACAGTGGCTGCAAAACAATTGTATGAAACAAAATTAAGTGAGAATCAAATAAGTCTATATAAAGACAGAAAATAATGAGAACTTAGCGATGTCAACACGGGCCACGAATTCCAGATTAAATTTCCAAAACCTTGCAAATAAAAGAACTTTATAGAATGGCTTTTAAAACCAGGGAGAAAACAGTGTCTAAGTTATGATTTCTTCTTATAAAAGGATACAGGGATTCGAATATGCTTATGGAAGGTAAGGTAACCCTTGGTCCCATACACGGGGGAGCGCCTTGCGGAGGGCGGGGGAAGACCACGCGCCGGGGAAACCGAGCTCCTGGCAAAGGCGGGAAGGAGCCGCGCGGGGCAGGAGATGCGGGCGGGCTGCGGGCGCGTGTGCGGGGCGGCTGGCGAGGGCTAAGCCCACGGAAGAACATTCACGCGCATGTTTGTTTATAGCAAGGGTTCATAGGTGAAAAAACTAATAACAGCTGAATATTTTTCCAGTACAAAAATAAAAATTAAAAAGCAATGCAGAGCCGCACCTGCGTGGCTCAGTGGTTGAGCGTCAACCTAGGATCCAGGAGCTTGTGGTTGGCTTCCCGGTCAGGGCACTTGCCAGGGTTGCGGGTTTGATCCCCAGTTGGCGGTGTGCAGGAGGCAGCCGATCAATGACTCTCTCATCACTGATGTTTCTATCCCTCTCTCTTCCTCTCTTGGAAATCAATAAAAACATATTTTTTTCTAAAAGAAGGCAATGGAGAGAATACAATATGACTGAGTGATAGATTTGACTCGACACTATTAATAAACTCCCACAATTCCCCCCATACACATACATAAAATTAATCAATAACAACAAAGTTGGTGTAAAAAGCTCCAATTCTTTGTTTAGAAGAATGCTATAAAAAAGCGGAAGAAAAGCACTCTGAACTCGCTATACAAATGTCAGGACTTGTACAGACAATTTACATGAGAGAAAACAAAAGAATAACTAACTTACAAATATATTCGGGTCACGGGTAATGAAGTAATTGCAAAGCTCAGCCACTTACCACACCTCTTTTCACTTATCAGGGAAATTCCTTTTCATGTGAATGAATACAGAGTGAAAGAAAACCCTGTGAAATGCATGTCTCATGAACTACTGCTGCAAGGTGATGTTGGCAAGAAGTAAACTGGATCTGTACTTTCTCATCAACATGGACCTGTGGTTGAATAGGCCCCGTGATAAAAGTAAAGAAGAACTGCCCTCACTTTCCTGGGCAGCCCTCCCTACCTACTACTCTATTGTCCTACTCCCTTTATTGCAAAACTCACTGTATATGTTCTGCTTTTACCTGAAAGACTTTATGCCTCCCATTGCCACCTCTAATTGGGCTTCCATCAGTTAATTGTCAACAGTTACCCATGTGTTGCTTAGTTCAGGGTTCACTTCTCCTATTAGCATCATAAATTAATCATTAATTCGTTAATCAGACAAGCAAACAACCAGAGGCTGACGGCTGTCAAGAGACCTCAGGTAAATGACTTGGCTTTGATGCTCTCTGGCCCTTTCCTGCAGTACCCGCTGGGCCGTTGGACTCACCTCATTGGGAACTGTGAGGGGAAGGCCTCGGTGTGAAATTCCAGCCTCCTGGAAGGTTGATGATGGAGACTGAAGCTCTCTTCCCAGACAAGACAGCAGGGAGGAGGCAAGCATTGGTCTCCTAGACAAACTTTGGAGTCCAAAAGCAACAACCGAGTCCCATCCAGTCCAAGATTGTTCACGCTGAGAGACTGGAGATGAGGCGATGTTTACAGCTCCCTGGGCCTGCTCATTAGGTACATTCTGTCTTGTTATTCCAACCTCTGATCACATGATTTCCCTGTGGGTCAGACACAATGGAAAGTTTTCCTGGAGACTCTGTGTTCCCAAAAGACCAGGTTAGAAGTCAAGGGAATCCAGCGTCTATTGGCTTTCAGTGGACTAACCTCCCAGCACCTTATCCCAACTCTGATTGAAAATATTTCAAGTCTGCATTAGAAAACTGGAATCTCCAAATATTGACACGTGGTAGGGACACAGGCCCTGACATCTACATAAAATTGCTATTTTTTTTTTCAACAAGGGGGAGAACTAAGTTCCTTTGATATAAACTTATATCACTGGGCTTCATGACAAATTAGCCAAAACAATTTGGTATTTCAACCTTATACAACAAGTTAAGGGCTGTCATTTATTCCCTCACTCTGAAATATTTGTTAATTATAAGAATTATATGTAGATTTTTTTGCACTATTATCTAAGCCCGGAATAGGAAAGTAAATAGGTTTCTTCTGTAGACTCCAGAAGAAACCTAGCCCTGCAAACATTTGGATTTTAGCCCACTGAGACCCATTTACTGTTTCTGACCTCAGGAATTGTAACAGCACAAATGTGTTTGTTTTAAATCACTCAGGTAGTAATTTTACATTAGCATTAAAAAAAGAATATGGACATTTGTTCAAATACAGAAATTTTCTTCAGGAACATGAGATTAAGTGTCTCAACCCATTCAGTTAGCCTCCCCTATTAAAGGCATTTTGAGCTGTAATCCTCCCTTAAGTAGAAGAAATTTGTAATCAGTTTGGAGATACTCAGCCTCTTTAGCTGGTAGAGAATTTCTTATTGCATAAATGCAAATGTGCTTCAGATTTTGGTGCCCTTGAGGCATTAACATAGGAAAAGTAATGTATCATTTAAGTTCCTGTCTACCATTTACTTCACATCTTCATGTCCAAATTTCTGCTTCTTTTCATTTTCTGTTCATTCAAACACCCATTCTTTTCATTTCTATCCTCTTCAACTTTCTCTTAAGTTCCCTTTCAACAAAAACTATGAGATTATAAATGAGTCTGTGTTTGTGTACATATGTGTGTGTATTTGAACTTAAAATGTATATGAATGAACACACATACATTTACATACAACTTTACCTTTGAACACTTTATTTGCTCTCAGCAGAATATAGCCACATATCTCATTTATTCCTTGAAACATTCCTCTGAAGTGATGTTTACTTTCCCACATGACCTTCAGAAATAAGGAAATTGAAGCTCATGTATATTAAACCTTCAACAATTACATTAAAAAGCCATTAAAGTTTATTGTGCACCTTCCTGACTTATACACAAATGGAAACATAAAGTATGGACTGTAATTTTTGTGTGGCTTTTATACATGAAATTGTGCATTTTCGTGATCAGTTTATATTATGTAATTATACTTCAATGAATTACTTAGAAGGACAAAAGCCTAAGATCTAGAGCTCAGGTGGCTGATTCACTCTGAGAAATGGTAGGAGGAATCTCTTCTAACTGGGAAGAAAGCAAAGTGTCATGGATATAGGAACAGTAGAAGTAAAATAAAGCAATTCACATTCGGTATTCTTTCTTTTCTTTAAAATAGAAGATAAAAGTAGATATAGAAATAGGGTAATCTGGTCATATATTGCTTCAAGGGAGAAGAGCACCATGACCACACACAACATCATGAATGAGCCTTAGAAACAAACAAAGAGACTCACAGCTGACTATAGACTCATAGGGGACAGGCAGAGCTCAGAACACCTCCCAGCCATACAATCTCACTTGGTGAGAATGACATTACATTAAATAATTTGCTTGTAGGTTGGCTTGTCATGCGGCAATACTTACTGATACAATTATCAAAGTGAACAGGAGTGAGGGCAGTAATGATATGCTGCTGATTGTTGTTGGCATTTGTTGTAATTTCTGAAGACGGCATTCATGGTTACTGAGTTATTTTCGTTTACTTCAGACAACTGTGTTTAAAAACTCTTATTGGGGTTCATTTCCTTGTAACCAGGAGAGGTGGAAAGAACACATATGTTTGTGTGGGAAATCTGGCAACCCTGATTTACAGGACTAAACAAGAATGCAAGTTCTATCCTGAGTCATTCTTTGACCATTAAAGATGAATAGAATCCTGAGCATGAGAGAGACATATATTGGAAGAAAGTGATAATGATCATTCACCATCCCTTCCAGGCTTATGGAAAATTTAGAAATGGGATCTATATTCTTTATAGTAATGAAAAGAGTCCTATCAGAGGCAGCACTGAAAGTTCTCAAGCAGAAACATAAAGATAATTCAATACAACATGGAAAAATACCAACCAAACTTCAATCATATGAATAAACCACTTTATGAATATGCATCGTTCCTCCATACTCCAATGAGTAGATGTACATCATGAAGAAGAACTATTTTACACAGTAATACAATGTGTGATTTTAAAATTTACTTCATTGTATTGAAATTCATCTGTGATATTAAGGTGGTATTAGGTCAACCTATTTATTGAAACGTGTCTTTCAATGAAGAGTCCTCTTGGAGACAAATGTTCGATAATCATTTTGCAAGTGGCTAAGGTAGGGATTGTGAACACTGAGCTGAGAGAGAACAGGATCTTAAAGAGGAGAAGAAACACCAGTCACTAGGTATTAAACACACCGGCATGTTAGAGTCCACATTATCAGGAAGAGCAGTTAAGATGGTGATATACAAAAGAATGTCAGACATAACAGTTAAAAACAGAGGTCTCTGATTTTCCTCTCATAAAATTGTGTAAATTGCCTTGGTCATTAAGGGTAGTTTTTTCCACAGGAGTAGTATAATTCAGGATGATTCTTTTTGTAAAAACCAATTATTTGGTGATATATATGTCATTTTAGCCAAATTATTCTAAAAATATCCATGTTTTCTTATTAGGTAAATGGGATTTTCCAAATTGTTCCAATCCATGATGGAAATAAATTTAAGAAAGTAGAAAAACAACCAGGAGAAAAGCTGATGGATATCACACAGAGAAGAAAGCTTAATTGAGTTACGTAAATTGAATAGAGAAGATGAGGTCAAAGAAATGGAAATTCCAGGAAATAAATGGAAAGAGCAAGTTCTACTTCCATAGTCTGAAGACAATCAGAATATCCAATTCAGAGCCTTTGACCTGGGCAGTCATGGGCAGGCCTTCATCCTTAGGACAATGGCCTGCTTGTAGTTTCCTTCACAAAGAATGTTTTCAGGGCCTGTTTGATGTCTTTGTTCCTGAGACTGTAGATGAAGGGGTTCAGCATGGGTGTGACCACGGTGTACAACACAGAGGCCATTGCACTGGCGTGTAAGCTGTGAGTAGCAGCAGAGCTGAGGTACACGCCCAGCATCGTACAATAAAATAAGGAGACAACCGAGAGGTGAGAGGCACAAGCAGAAAATGCTTTATACTTCCCCTGAGCTGATGACATTCCATGTATGCAGGACACTATCTTAGAGTAAGAGTAAAGGATCCCAGCGAATGACCCACCACCAAGCAGGAGAGCTGAAAAATACATCACCATGTTATTTAAAAAGGTGTCTGAACAGGCAAGTTTGATCATCTGATTGAGTTCACAGAAAAAGTGAGGGATTTCCAAGTCCATGCAGAAGGACAGTCTTAACACCATTAAGCTTTGTAGCATGGAATTCAGGAAACTCATGATCCAGGACGCCAGAACCAGCAGTCCACGGAGCCAAGGGTCCATGATGACCATGTAGTGCAGGGGGTGGCAGATGGCCACATACCTGTCATAGGCCATCACGGTCAGGAGGAAAATATCCACCCCTCCAAAGAGTAGGAAAAAATACATCTGGGTGATGCAGCCTTCATAGGTGATGGCTTTGCTCTGCGTCTGGATGTTGAGCAGCATCTTCGGGACGGTGGTGGAGGTGAAGCAGATGTCCACCAAGGACAGGTTGGACAGGAAGAAGTACATGGGCGTGTGGAGGCGGGAGTCTGAGCCGACGGCCAGCACGAGGAGCAGGTTTCCCAGCACGGCCACCAGGTACATGGAGAGGAACAGCCCGAAGACGAGGGGCTGCAGTTCTGGGTCCTCTGAGAATCCCAGGAGAAGAAACTCTGAAATCTGTGTAAGATTCACTGGTTCCATGTGGAGGAGGCGACTACCAGGAAAGAGGAAAATGACATGACTGATTTTCCCACAAACTTGCATTACTCACATATGGGAAATGCTGCAATTCATATACTGCCCTGGAAATTATTTGGTCCGAGTCAGCCAAGGCAACTGCAGGTGGGACTTGAAATTCAATAAACCTAGGAGTTTTTTTCATAGCTTTTTTTTTTTTAATATGTCTTTATTGATTTCAGAGAAAGGAAAGGAGGGGGAGAGAGAGAGCTAGAAACATCAATGATGAGAGAGTCATTGATCAGCTGCCTCCTGTTCGCCCCCCAACTGATCGGGCAGATACCCAGGCATGTGCCCTGACTGAGAATCAAACCCCGATCGCCTGGATCCTAGGTCGACGCTCAACCGCTGAGCCAAGCCCGGCCAGGCATAGCTAACTTTTAAATTGATAATTTTGTATGGCCTGCAAATGATGTTATAAATATCCCAAAGGCCCTAGGCAGAAACGGTTCCCCATCCCTGACATAAAGTATATGTCAACTTCAGGACAAGTGGACATGTTGTCTTTTCTATCTTGTTCTGCTCGTGCTGGTGGTTTAGACTTCATGCCCCAGGACCTGATCCTTGTCTGGCTGGCATTTGGGTCAACACCCACTTACCCCCCCTTTTTTTAAAGAAAACCGTGTGGTCCTGAAAATTTTTTGTTTAACATGAGGAGGAAGGCAGACACAAGGCTATGCGTGAAAGTGTGTGCCCCGCAGAGAGACTGGCCGTGCAAAGGCCCTGAGGAAGGTGCTTGTTGTAAATATTTAACTCAAAAGAAGTGAAGCCAGTGTGCAGGGTGAGTGAGCGTGAGGGACAGTGATGAGAAGTGGTGTGGGACAAGTTGAGCAGTGAGGTGGCCTCTCTGCTGCTGCTGAAACCTCAGGCACAGGGACTTCCTCGTCCACACTGCCTCTCATACGTTATTAATATTGTTGCAAAGGTGTCCCGGGAATGGGAGAGATCCCCTCCTTAGAGCCTCCCCTCCACTGAGTGCTGGCCTCATACCCTAAGAGCCACCTTGGAACATGAGTGCAGCTATCCCTGCTCTGAGGACTGCTCACATCCAACACACACGCGCGCGCACACACACACACACACACACACACACACACAGACACCCCCCCCACTCCCTGGCCTCCTAGGTAGTGCTCCCATGTCCGTCTCACCCCAGCCACATGGATTTTGCTGGGAATCGATAGGACCCAAGCTGGCCAGGCCAGTGATCTTTTGCCTGTCAAATGTAGAAATGTTTCCTGAAATTCCAATTCTTAAGCCTTCCGTAGACAAATAGACTTGGGGTTCCATGCTGGGATGCCCATTTTCTGCCCTGTGCTTAATCAAACACACAAAGTAACCTGTTTAACCAAAGGAGAAGGTGCAGAGATGGGGGCGGAAGAATGAAGCGGATGAGGAGGAGGGGAGATGTCAGAAGCTCAGGGGTCCCCGAGAGACTGCGAGGAAGAAAACTCCTGCTTCTGGCAGCATTTAAAGCCTTAACACATTCCGCTGACGCCAGCAAAATAGAGAGAACAAATATCAGCTTGTCCGGGAGGCCAAGGAGCCTCGCGCATGGTCCGCCTGACAGCTGAGCCGGGCTGACCGGCTCTCACGCGGACAGGAGCCGACGCTGCGCTTGCACCGAGCCCGGGAGACGAGCCTGCTGTCCCCTGGCGCGGCCGTTTGACCGGCTAGCTTTGTGGGGCCCATAGGGGACAGGCCAGCCCCTTTCTCCCATTGCTTTTGCACCCTTCAGCTTGGGAAAAAACCAGAAGTGCAGCCACATTGATTTGGGTTGGAACCTTTAAACTGGCAGCAATTTTCTGGCAGAAAAGTGTTGCAATTTTGGAAAACAACCTGGCATCAGCTCTAAGTATCACAAATAATGATATTATTTAACTCAGAGTGTCTCAGGCTCAGCACTGTTCACATTCAGGCCAGATTGTTCTGTGGTGAGGTCGGTCCTGTGCATTGAAGGTGGTTTAGAGCATCCCTGCCTCCACCCACCCCTCTCCAGTATGACAGAGAAAATCTTTCTGGACATAGCTCAGTGCCGCATGGGGGATAACATCACCCCGATCAGACCACAGTTTACATTTAAAAGTTTAAACATATTTTAATAGCATTGATATGATAGCAATTTAATGATATAGAGATGAAAGATCATCAAAAGTGTGAGCGGCAGTCACATTATGTATGAAGCCTCATGTAGTCACTGAAATAAATGCACTACCCAGTCAAGCAAGCACACAACAGCCTCTTGCCTCTGGACAGCTAAGCTGAATTAGCTCTCAGGCGACAACAGGTAAATGTTCTTGGCTTCCGTTCTCTGTGACCCTCTCATGCAAGGTCAGCTGTGTTTGGGGGCTCACCTGGGAAGATCCCTGAGAGGAAGGTCACTGTGGGGATGTCTGAACCCCTCCCTGATGCTTAGTGATAGACACCAAAGCTCTGCTCCCAGGGAAGACAGCAGGAAGGTGGGAAGCACCCTTCTCCAGCCCGAATCAGGGCTCCAAACAAACAAAGGGCAATACAAACAAACATAACCGTGCTCCTCCCAGCCTACATTTACACTCGCTGAGGGACTGGAGACGAGGAGATATTTATAAATCCCTGTTCCTGCTCCTCAGGCACATTTCCCTCTTGTTACTCCAAACTCTAGACACACGAGTCCCCAGTGGAAAAATGTTCTGGACAGAAAGAAAATTATTCCGGATTTTCTGTTACCTGTAGACCTGATAAAAGTTTATGAATTCAGTGTTTTGTTTTGTGTTTTTTTGGTTGTTTCTTTTTTAACTCCTGCTCCATGAACTCTCCTCTCTTCCAGGTCTCTAAATCTCCTAGAACCTCTCCTCAACTCTGAGTTCCGTTTTCTCCAAGTCTAAGACAGGAACCCGCCTGCATTAGGCCTCTACTGCCTTCAGCACTGACTTCGGGTGGAGACATAGTCCTGATATCCCTGGAAAATTTCTGTTTTCATTTTCAGCAAGTTGATCCTTTTGACAAGAAACCTTGGCCACCACATGCATTGTCTTCCTGACACTTGTGCCATAACAATTAGGAATTTCGTACTTCCGTCCCAAGTTAAGAACTGTCATTTAGGCCCTCATTATAAAAATGATTGTTAATTCTGAAAGATATACTTAGATCACTTTATTCACTATAAACGGAGCTTAGCACCCTTAAAGGATTGTCTGATTTAATTTTTATAAACAACTTATTAATGTGAAAGCACATTTATGAACTCTGTTCTCCATTGCAGAAACGGGACCTGTAAATGAAGTCCCATTGCATAGTGATCGGCCCAAAGTTAATATCTGAGTTTGTGATGGGCCTTGATTTTAATTGTGTCAGATGCTTCTAGGGCAGTGGTTGTCAACCAGAAATAATTCCCCCCTGGGGATGTGTGGCAGTGTCTGAAGGGATGCCACTAATACCTAAAATCCACAGGAAAGCACCCACCACCTGGAATTAGTATCCTGTCCCCAATGTCAACACTGACAAGGTGAGAACACCTGCTCTAGACCAGCACTTGTCCACTTCCTTATGAATAAAAATCCCCAAAGTCTGTGGTTCAAATGCAAATTCTGATTGATCATGTCTCCAGTGGGCCCCGAGACTGTATCTCTGACAAGCCCCCAGGTGGTGGTGCTGCAGGTCCTCCTGGTCTGTGGACCACAGTGTGAGTACCTAGGCTGTGGCTCTGTGTCAGAGTCACGTGTAAGTGGTTCTAGGTCTTCTGAACCAAAAATCATCTTTGCACATAATTTTGAAGGAATAGTGTACTCACTTATTCCAGAGGTTGTGCTGAATTCTGTGTTTGTTTCTTATAATCAGGGCCCTTCAGTGACACAAAATAATGCACTTCTGAAAAGGGCTTTGCAGCAGGCAGAATGTGGGCCTCCAGAGATGTCCAGGTCCTTATCCCCAGCACCTTCGAGTATGATGCGTTTTATATCAAGAGAGGGTTAGGGCAGCAGAGGGACAGGCTTGCTAATCGGCTGACCTTAGGGTAGAAGACGAGCCAGGCCCACCCCGGTGGGACTAAGGTAACCACCACGGTTCTGTAAGTGGTGAAGAGACAAAAGCGTTGGCCTCAGGGAGATTTTGAAACTGCTGCCCCATGGGCTGTGAGACGGAGGAAGGAAGATGAGCTGAGGAATGCAGCTGGCCAGCAGCTCTACAGGCATTAGAGAGGATCAGACTCTCCTGAGACTTGGGAAGGAGTGCAGCCCTGCAGGCATCTTGAGATTAGCCAGGGAGACCCCTCTTGAGCTTCTGACATCCGGGCTGTAAGAGCATATATTTGCTTGCGTTAAGCGACTAGTGTGCAGCTATCGGATTCGAATAAAGACATTTATTCAGTAAAATTTGTCTGAGGGACCTGAGTTTAAGTGTATTCCTTCATTAGCTTCCGTTGGGTAAGGGCATTTTATGTTAAAAACACACGTGAAGTAGAAAAGAACTTTTATTAATAAGCTGATGAACAGAATAGATTCAATGACATGGAAGCATAGACCAGACTGACGAATGTCAGAGGGATGGAGGAGGGCGGGTGGGTGGAGGGGGAGAGAGTAACCAAAGAATTTATATGCATATATGCACAACCCAAGGACACGGACAATGGTGGGGAAAGGGACTGGGGAGGGGAAAGGGCTGGGGAGGGGGATGGGACGGGGTGGAATGGGTCATTGCCGAGAAAAGGGACATCTGTAATATTTTAAACAAAAATAAAATAAAATAAAAAAGAACTTTTAAATAGATTTGGAGATATTCGCCCCATTAGCTACAGTGAAGTCCTCATTGCACAAATGTAAACTGAGTCCGCTGCTTCTGTGGTATTAAGATTTAAGGTACTATGGGTGACTTCTACTTCCCCATCTATATAATTTAGTGACATTGTTTCTCAGCACCCTATATCTTTGCCTAAAAGTCTGTCAGTCCTCAATTGTTCTTCCCCGACTGCACGACAGAATTTCTCATGAAAAGCAGGGAACGCAGTGCCACTGGGGGAAAAGGCTGAGTGTGGGACAGGAATTCCTACCAATTGTTCCAAGGGAGAAAGTAAACTGGTAACAAGTCCAAGAATATATGCAGCCTTGCTAGAAATAAACTAATTCCAAGCGAAACTATTTAGTTTTATTAACTAGTACTCCTTCCTGTGAATACCCAGCATGAGAGAAGATGCCGCCATGAATGCCTGACCACATGCTGCTGGGAAGCACCGTCCCCCGCAGTGGTCAGGATCTTTCCAATAAATTGAAACATGCTCAAACACACCCCACCCTTGAAATTTAATACAAACACTCTCAGTCCATGGCACTGTTCTTTGCAGCTGATACCCTATTTTCTTCTCTCTGAACAGCAAAACATCTCAGGTATGTTCTCATCTTACTACCACCATTTTATGCATCTCACTCATTCTACAGCGTCATCTAACTGGACTCCCTTCCCATCACTTAATTGTCAGCTAAGGTCCTTGTAGTGCAGATTCATCAAACAAACACATCTTTATTACTCTATTAAATAAATGAATTACAAATTGTTACTTAACCGAGAACGTAGACACCATGCCTCTTGTCTCTGGGCTAGACTGTTTGGGCTCCCAGGTGACTCAGGGAAAAGGTGGCAGGTTCCGTCCTCTCTGACCCTTTCCTGATGTACCTGCTGGGCTCCCAGACTCACCTGGGTGGGGTCTCCGAGAGGAAGGTCTCCGTGTGGAAGACTGAATTGCTCCCTGGATGGTTGATGGTGAAGGTTGAAGCTCTGTCCTCACACAAGACATCAGGAAGGAGTGAAGCAGCAGTTCCTGAGCCAGCTTAAGAATCAAACGCAACGACCATGTCCTGTCCCCCAGCACTGTGCAAGCTGAGGGACTGCGCAGGGGAGATAGTTACAGCTCTCTCTATACCTGCTCATCAGGCACATTTCCCTCAGGTTATTCCAACTCCTAAGCATGTGATTTCCCTCTGGGCCTCTGGAGTAAGCAGAAAGGAAATTTTTCCTAATGACTCTCTGACCCCCAAGAGACAAGGTTGGAAGTCGAGTGAACTCAGTGTTTATGACTCCTTGTCTTGCTCACATGCTTTCCAGAGGTCTAACCTTCTATGACCTTATCCCATCCCTGACCACATTTTCTTCAAAGTCTGATTTGGGGTGGGGCACAGACCTGGTATCTCTGGAAACTTGCCATTCTCTTCAACAAGGCAGAACCATGCTCCGCTGAGATGCAATCTTGGGCACCACACTGTTTGGCTTCCTTACACATTTGTCAAAATAATTAGGGGCTCTTGCTTATATCACAAGTTAAGAGCTTTCATTTAGTGCCTCATAAAATACTTACTAATTATAAGAGATACATTTTGATATTTTTATGCCACATGACCTGAGCCTAACATTTTAAAGGAATTGTCTGATTTAAGTTTTAGAAAAGTCCATTTTATGAGGTAGTATTATGAACTCTCTTCCCTATGGCAGAAATAGGGTTTGATGGAGTTTACCGATCTCCTCAGAGTTCAAACTAATAAAAGGTGGGGTATTCATTGGAATTCTATCAGGATGCATTTAGTTTTCACTGCGGGGCACTGGTTCTCAACCAGAGGTGACTTTGCCTCAGGGGCTATTTGGCAAGGTCTGAAGGATGATGCTGAACACTGACAATACCCAACACAAGTAATTATCCTGCCTCAACTGTCAACATGAAAAGGTGAGAACACCTGGCCTAGACCCACACTTCTTCAGCTTCACTGTGCATATGAGTCCCCCAGGTTCTAGTTCGAATGCAGAATCTGAATGATCAGGTCCTGGTGGGCTAGAGATTCTGAGAATCAATAGCAATCTCCTGTGTGATGTTGGTGCTGCTGGTCCTGGTCTGAGGACCGCTCTGAGTAGCGAGGCTGATGTTCTTTGTTAGTCAGGCACTGAGAGTTTCATAGCTTCTGAAAAAAAATTGTAGTTGCATGTAATTTTGAATAAATAGGGAATTCACTCATTCCAGGAGCTGTTGTAAGTTCATTGTTCACTTATTTCATGTAAAGATTCACAAGTGACATCATATAATATGCTTCTGAAAAATGCCTTTTGAATTCTTTTACATAAGTGTCCTTGATAAACCAAATAATATATTTCTGAAAAGATTTTCCCTTAGGCAGAGTGAGCACCTTGAAAAGATGCCAGCATCCTAGCCCCAGAAAATTGTAATCTGTCATTTTTCATAGCAAAGGAACGTTAAGGTAGTAGATGGAATGTGTTTGCTAATCAGCTGACTTGAAGATAAAATTGGCCGGGCATCAAAGCAAAATAAACAAATGGGTCTGCATCTAATGTGGCGAAATACACGTAACATAAAATTTGTCCTCTTAACCATTTTTTAGGTGGACTGCTCAGTGGCATTAAGTACATTCAGATGCAACCATCGCCAGCATTCATCTCCAGAACCTTCTCATCTTCACAAACTGAAACCCTGTCCCCATTAAACACTCACTCCCCAGCCCCCTCCCCCAGCCCCTGGCTCCCACCATCCCACTTCCTGTGTCTCTAACTTTGACTCCTCTTGGGGCCTCATAAAAGTGGAATCATACGCTATTTGTCCTTTTATGACTGCTTTATTTCACTCAGCATAATGTCCTCAAGGGTCATCCATGTGGTGGCATGTGTCAGAACTTGCTTCCTTTGATTAAAAATTTTAAGTGGTAAAAAACACATGAGAAAATTTACCATTGTGACCACTTTTAAATGTGTAATCAGTAGTGTCAGGTACATTCACATTATTGTGCAACCAACCTCCCGAATTCCGCATCATGCAAAACTGGAATCCCACACCCACTAAATACTAACTCCCCCTCACACCACGCAGCCACCATTCTATTTTTTGTTTCTATGAAATTCACTACTTTAGATATGTCATATCAGGATATCATGCAGTATTGTCTTTTTGTGACTGGCTTCTTTCACTCAGCATGGTGTCATTAACTCTGGCTTCTCTTTCAAATTCCTATTTCTCTGTTGTATGTGCATTTCAAAGGCCACCTCCCTCTATCAGGACCCCCACCGGCAATAAAGACAAGTATCAGGTTGGAAACCAGTATGAATATGTTAAGAGCAAGTCAATAAAAAGAAAAGCAATGTCTACACCAGCATGTTAAAACAGCAGTATGAGGAAAGCAACAGCTTTCCAGCTCTGTTAAGCAATGAGTTAAGACCCTGGAAGAAAAAGCTTTATTTCTCTTCAACCTAGAAATGGTAAGTGGGAGGCAAGCGGTCAAGGGGGGATGTTCATATTTGGAGGGGCCTGACCCTCTTATAGTAGAACTTCCATATCTGCTCATACACATATTTTCACTCTCACTCTCTTCTCTAAGGTCATTGAGCAGTTGTCGATGGATGTAGAAATAAAACCTGACTGAATTGAAATTTTCACAAGTGGTACATGCAGAGATGGCCCAATTCTTGACTCCATGTCTTTGGCAATGTTACTGTGAACTCCTCCCATGCAGAGGTGGAGTTTATTTCTCCATCTTTGAATGTGGGCAGAAGTTAGGATTTTACTGGTTTTGGCCAATATGAGATGGTGGAAGTGACAGTGTGCTTGAGCAGGCCTCGGTGCATTTCTGCTGCTCTCACTCGGAGCCCTGTTTCGGCCATGTGATCAAACCCAGGTGGGCCTTCCAGAGAAGGAAAGGACATGTGGACAGAGCTCATTTATTCCAGCCAAGCGCTCCCTACATCAGTCACAATACCTGAGCCCCTAATACATAAGAAAGCCCGGCCAAGGTCAGCAGAGACATACCAGCTGACCCACAGCTGAGTCCAGACTTGTGAGGAGACCAGCGGTGATCAGAGCACCTCCCCACTATACAGACCCATTAGAAAATAAAGGAATTCTACTAAACCTTTTGCTTTTAGGATGGCTTGTTCTGTAGCAATAGTGGATTGTTAGTATAATCAAAGTGAACAGAACTGAGGGAAAGTATAATAATCTGCTACTTCTTACTTTTGCCATTTGTACTGATATCTGAGGACAGCGTTCACAACCATTCTGTTATTCAAATGTATTTCAGAAAACTGTCTCAAAGTGAGCCCACTGAGGTTCCCTTCCTGGCAGTCAGGACAGTGTGGAAAGACGTACATGTTTGTGCAAGAAAATTTGTGATTCTTAGTCACATGACTGGACAGGATTTCAACTTCTGTTTGATTCGTCTTCTGATCAAAAACATTGACAATATTCCCACTTATAAAGGAGATATAAGTTGTATGATATTGATGCTAATCATTCACTGTGCCTTTGGCAGATTTGAAAAAATTTAGAAGGTGGAGATATTTAAATTAGGGCACTAGAACCAGTCACATTTGTAGGGAGCACATTGAAAGTTTTCAAGCAGAAACAGGAAAATAGTGCAGAAAAAATCATAAAAGACTCCAGGTAATTCTTTAACCTGACGAATAAGAATTACACATGGACATCATATTCCACACGTTATTTCATTAATTTTTATTGATTTTTTTTTTTTTTTTTTTAGAGAGGCAGGAAGAGAGAGAGAGAGAGAAACATCGATGTGAGAGAGAAAGAACAATCGACTTCCTCTTATGTGCTTCCCAACAGCAATGGAACCGGTAGCCTAGGTTCATGCCCTAAGCAGGAATTGAACCCACAATCTTTATGGTGCACAGGATGATGCTCCTAGCAACTGAGCCTCTAGGCCAGGGCAATCAGCCACACTTTGATGAGTAGATGTGCACCAGGAAAAATATTTTTGTATAGTGATAAATGGTATGGGTAGTTTTGCTTCATCATATGTAAGGTCATCTCTGACTCTAACCATATTAGATCAGTCTAATTATTAAAATGTATATTTCCATGTACACTGTTCTTGGGAACATGTATTTGATAGTCAATTTTTGCCAGAGGCTATAGTAGGCATGTGGACACACAGCTGCATACCTGAATGAAGAATATAAAACCAGGAGACGAGCTATAAAACATACTAGCATGTTGAAGTCTACATTATCAAGACGAGCAGTAAAGATGGTGCTGTAGAAAATGGTGAAGAACATATAAGTGAAAACTGTGGCCTCAGATTTTCCTCTAAAATAAAATTATGTAAATGACCTTAGTACAGTTCTGTCCACAGGGGTAGTATGATTTATGACAATTCTTTCAGGAAAACAATAGAAAAATTACTTGGAGTGATATATGTCATAAGAGAATAAATTATGCTAAAGTAATTCGTTTAACACATGAGATAAATGAGATTTTCCAATTACGTATGGTGCAAAGATTGGATTAATTTGTTTCAGAACATATGGCTGAGGCTTCGAAACCTGCATTCATGGGCAAATACTCAGATTAGTACAGCTGGTCCTTGAAAAGCTTCCCTGCCAAGGAATCTGTCCAGGGCCCTCTTTATGTCTTTGTTCCTGAGACTGTAGATGAAGGGGTTCAGCATGGGTGTGACCACCGTGTACATCACTGAGGCTGTTGCACTTGAGTGTGAGCTGTGGGGAGCAGCAGAGCTGAGGTAAACTCCTAGGCTTGTACCATAAAATAAGGAGACAACCGAGAGGTGAGACACACAGGTAGAAAATGCTTTATACTTCCCCTCAGCTGATGGGATTCTACGTATGGAGGAAATTATCTTAGAGTAAGAGTAAAGGATCCCAGCAAAGGGACCACCACCCAGCAGCCCAGCTGAAAAATACATTATTATGTTGTTAAGAAAGGTGTCAGAACAGGCAAGTTGGACCACCTGATTGAGTTCACAGAAGAAGTGGGGGATTTCCAAGTCTGAGCAGAAGAGCAGACCCAACACCATCAAGCTTTCTAACAAGGAATTCAGGAAACTCATGATCCAGGACACTAGAACCAGCAGTCCACAGAGCCGGGGGTTCATGATGACCACGTAGCGCAGGGGGTGGCAGATGGCCACATACCTGTCATAGGCCATCACGGTCAGGAGGAAGTCATCCAACACCGCAAAGAGTATGAAAAAATACATCTGTGTGATGCAGCCGGCGTAGGTGATTGCTCTGCTCTGCGTCTGGATGTTCACCAGCATCTTCGGGACGGTGGTGGAGGTGAAGCAGATGTCCACCAAGGACAGGTTGGACAGGAAGAAGTACATGGGCGTGTGGAGGCGGGAGTCTGAGCCGACGGCCAGCACGAGGAGCAGGTTTCCCAGCACGGCCACCAGGTACATGGAGAGGAACAGCCCGAAGACGAGGGGCTGCAGTTCCAGGGCCTGTGAAAGTCCCAGGAGAAGAAATTCTGAAATTTGTGAACCGTTGCCTCGTTCCATGTGTTGCAGTTAACTACCAAGAAAAAAAAAAGAAAAAAGGAGTAACTAATTTTCATATTAGCAAGCATTGGTAACTGAGAATAAGTGGCACATTTCTATTTTTGATTTAGAAAAATAATTTCCATATTTGGTGTATGATCTGGTTCCCATTAGGCATCTCTATTGCCATTTCTCAGTAGAAGTTCCTTCTCTACCATCAACCTGTTCTCCAGGTAGGATGTATATTGCTGTATTACTGAGGATGTCTTTCAGGCATGTGAGGAATATATATTGATTCTAGACCATGTTCCAGGCACTGTTCGGAGTCTGGGTGCTTATAAACAAAGTCTACAAACTAATGATGGAGATGGAATATAATCAAATTAAAATAATAATATAACATATTCTATAGTGCAGATGCTATAAGGAAAAGTAAATCACATTAAATGGAGAGAGTGGACAGAGGGTGTTTTTTTTAATAGAGTTTAATGAAGACTTGCCAGCAGGTGATAGTTAAACAGACATCTCAGAGAAGACTAACTGGGAGAGTGAGGGGGAAGCGTTTGCCAGGCAGAAGGAATAGCCAGTGCAAAGGCCCTGAGGAAGATGGTTGTTTTAGAAATTCAAGGCTCCAAATGAGCCAGCGTGTAAGGGGAATGAGCAAGGCAGAGCAGGATGAGAGATGGGGTCAGAGACTATTAGGAGACGAGATGGCCTGGTTGTGGCTGATGAAACTTCAAGTCAGAGAGAGAGCCTTGTGCACACTATGGAAATCTTGCACTTTATTAATCTGCTGTGAAAGCATCGTGAATTGAAAAGAATCTCCTCCTTACTACCTCCTCTTGATATTAAAAGTCACTTTGGACTATATGAGACAGGCACCCGTGCTCTGAGGACTGCTCTCAGTTCACTAGGCACACTCACAACACAGCCCACCGTGGCCTCCTCATCGGTGTTATTTCCATGCCTTTTCCACTTGCTTCCACACTATTTAGGCTATGAGGAGACACAAGTCAAGTTCTTCAGTTCAACTGTCTTTTCTGAAAAGAATTAGGATTAGGACTTAGATATTTCTATTGTAAGCCTCCCATGGACAAATATACTTGGGGTTCCATATTTCTATGCCCATTTTCTGCCCTGTATTTAAAGAAACATAAGCAATAGGTTAAATAAACACAGAGGGAGAGACAGCAATAAAGTGGACCTGAGGAAGAAAAGAGATCTAATAAGCTCAGGGGGTCCCTGAGAGACAATGAGGAAGAAAAATCTTCTTTGGATTTTGGCAGCTTTTCACCCCTGACTACACCTCCTTGAAGGCAGGCAAAAGTAATAAAGGAGAAAGAATAAATTTGTCCAAAAGACAGAGAAACAGCTTAAAGATTGACTACCCCAAGCTAAACTGACCAAAAAAAGAAACCAATAATTCACAAAAAGAAACATAGAAAAACAACACAGGTTGAAACATATTTTTAACATGAAGCAGTAGAAGGCTGGTTTTTCCTGTGCTCTTCTATATTTATTTGACCAGTTGAATGGCAGATGAGACAAGCCCCTTTCTCACTTTTTTTACATGGCATCTTTGTTTTTCTTGGACCTTGGGTTTTGATCTAATTTTTGACAAATCAATGGACACAGTCTAATTCTGGTTCTGGTCTTCATGCAACATGCAGAGGCCTCCCCAGGACATGAGCAATAAATCCCACACTGGCCATGTCAATTCATCCTTTTATGAGCGTCACCTTCTTCATATGATTTGAGCCTGAGCACACTCATGCAAACATTTATTTCACTTTCGTCTGACTTCACCATCACAAGGCCAGGTCCAGACAAGCAGGGCTCCACCTGTTGTGTTCACCTTTGTCTTTTCACAGGTGTATGTGAATATATGTGCCCTTATATAGGAGCCCATTTAAATAAATGTAAAGTTATGAAATAAAAGGAATGAGGGAGAATGAAACCTGGTTTAACAGAGTGATTTCAAAGCAACCGAAATCAATTAAAGAAAATCGAGTGGAAAAAATTACTTTTTCCATCAAAAAGGAATGGAAACAAGATGAAAAATAGCAATAATTTAGTCTTACCAGCATGGATTAGTATTCAAATGGGCAAAGGCATAGACATAGAAGATAATCTATAATGTTCCTAGAAATTGTGGGAAATAGTAGATACTCTGTTATTATTTGCTGAGTTAATCAGGAATTAGGTCTCGGTATATAAGTACATTTAACAATGGTAAGGTTCCATTTCAATATATTTGGAAGGATTGAATTGTTGAATAAAAGCTGGAAAAATAAATATCAACCTGGGAGAAAATGAAGTCATGTCACTAAAAATCACAGGGATTGCCTACTCACTCTAAGAGCAAGCAATACTTTTTAGATCAATACATAGAATACTGCATGTTAATATTTATGGGTGGACCACACCATCGTAATTAAGTCAAGAGACTCAGAAGTAATAAGACAGACATATTTAACTAATAAAATGTAAAACTTTTTAATGGCAAAAACATCACCCTAAGTCAATTGGGAAGTATTATTTTTTATTTAGTTTTACTTTTATTTTAAAATTTTTATTGACTTTATGGGCATGGCGTTGGTTAACAAAACTATATAAGTTTCAGGTGTACAAATCTATAATACACCATCTGTATATCGTATTGTGTGTTCAGCACCCAAAGTCAAGTCTTCCATCGCCATTTATGCCCCTTTACCGTCTTCTACCTCCCCCACCATAATAATTAAAAAAAAAATAATAATGCTGATAATGGAAGAACAATAAGCATGTAATAATAATATTCAAATTAAAAAGACTATCAGATATATGACTGTTTCATCAAACTCAGGAAAAGTTCAGAAAACAGCAAAGAACTTTTTTCACACCTGTCGGGCTGGGGAAAACCTTGAAAGGTGTCACATTGACGGGTTGGAACTTTCAAACAGTTAGCACAGGTGTTGTTTTTTCTCTTTTCTGGCAGAACTATAAAGTGTTACAACACCGGGAAAGCAATCTGAAGGCAGCTGTAAATATCACGAGTACATGCAGTCTCACGCATGGCTTCTCAGTCTCTGCACGGCTGACATTCTGGACCAGGGCACTGAGCGGGGTGCGGGTGCGGGGTGCGGGGTGCGGGGTGTCTCTCCGGGGCCCCGCAGGCTGTTTAGAGCACCCTTGGTCTGCCTCCCCGACCCATTGCACAGCCAAAACTGTCTCCGCACATTGCTGCGTCCCCTGGGGGAACAATACTGCCTCTGGTGGAGAAGCAGAGTTTTAATTAACAACCTTGAAATATTTTTGTATAATTGTTATGATAGCAACGCACGGGGAAGTATATAGAAAACTTCCAGAGTGTTACGCACGCGTGGAAGGAACCAATCAGCATCCCGCGGGTACCGGGGGCGGAGCCGGGCCTCGCGGGGCAGCAGGGCGGAGCGGACGCGGGAACGAAAGACCGTTGGACGCGTGAAGAGAATCCCTCGCGGGCGCAGGGTGCTGCTTGTGCATTTGTGTAAAAGCGTATGAGTGCGCGTGTGCGTGACATAGGAAGAGGGGTTTTTAAAAACTAACATCTTATTGAGTAAAGATGATCAGCAGGAATGAAACATGGTTAAGTACAGTGGCTGCAAAACAATTGTATGAAACAAAATTAAGTGAGAATCAAATAAGTCTATATAAAGACAGAAAATAATGAGAACTTAGCGATGTCAACACGGGCCACGAATTCCAGATTAAATTTCCAAAACCTTGCAAATAAAAGAACTTTATAGAATGGCTTTTAAAACCAGGGAGAAAACAGTGTCTAAGTTATGATTTCTTCTTATAAAAGGATACAGGGATTCGAATATGCTTATGGAAGGTAAGGTAACCCTTGGTCCCATACACGGGGGAGCGCCTTGCGGAGGGCGGGGGAAGACCACGCGCCGGGGAAACCGAGCTCCTGGCAAAGGCGGGAAGGAGCCGCGCGGGGCAGGAGATGCGGGCGGGCTGCGGGCGCGTGTGCGGGGCGGCTGGCGAGGGCTAAGCCCACGGAAGAACATTCACGCGCATGTTTGTTTATAGCAAGGGTTCATAGGTGAAAAAACTAATAACAGCTGAATATTTTTCCAGTACAAAAATAAAAATTAAAAAGCAATGCAGAGCCGCACCTGCGTGGCTCAGTGGTTGAGCGTCAACCTAGGATCCAGGAGCTTGTGGTTGGCTTCCCGGTCAGGGCACTTGCCAGGGTTGCGGGTTTGATCCCCAGTTGGCGGTGTGCAGGAGGCAGCCGATCAATGACTCTCTCATCACTGATGTTTCTATCCCTCTCTCTTCCTCTCTTGGAAATCAATAAAAACATATTTTTTTCTAAAAGAAGGCAATGGAGAGAATACAATATGACTGAGTGATAGATTTGACTCGACACTATTAATAAACTCCCACAATTCCCCCCATACACATACATAAAATTAATCAATAACAACAAAGTTGGTGTAAAAAGCTCCAATTCTTTGTTTAGAAGAATGCTATAAAAAAGCGGAAGAAAAGCACTCTGAACTCGCTATACAAATGTCAGGACTTGTACAGACAATTTACATGAGAGAAAACAAAAGAATAACTAACTTACAAATATATTCGGGTCACGGGTAATGAAGTAATTGCAAAGCTCAGCCACTTACCACACCTCTTTTCACTTATCAGGGAAATTCCTTTTCATGTGAATGAATACAGAGTGAAAGAAAACCCTGTGAAATGCATGTCTCATGAACTACTGCTGCAAGGTGATGTTGGCAAGAAGTAAACTGGATCTGTACTTTCTCATCAACATGGACCTGTGGTTGAATACGCCCCGTGATAAAAGTAAAGAAGAACTGCCCTCACTTTCCTGGGCAGCCCTCCCTACCTACTACTCTATTGTCCTACTCCCTTTATTGCAAAACTCACTGTATATGTTCTGCTTTTACCTGAAAGACTTTATGCCTCCCATTGCCACCTCTAATTGGGCTTCCATCAGTTAATTGTCAACAGTTACCCATGTGTTGCTTAGTTCAGGGTTCACTTCTCCTATTAGCATCATAAATTAATCATTAATTCGTTAATCAGACAAGCAAACAACCAGAGGCTGACGGCTGTCAAGAGACCTCAGGTAAATGACTTGGCTTTGATGCTCTCTGGCCCTTTCCTGCAGTACCCGCTGGGCCGTTGGACTCACCTCATTGGGAACTGTGAGGGGAAGGCCTCGGTGTGAAATTCCAGCCTCCTGGAAGGTTGATGATGGAGACTGAAGCTCTCTTCCCAGACAAGACAGCAGGGAGGAGGCAAGCATTGGTCTCCTAGACAAACTTTGGAGTCCAAAAGCAACAACCGAGTCCCATCCAGTCCAAGATTGTTCACGCTGAGAGACTGGAGATGAGGCGATGTTTACAGCTCCCTGGGCCTGCTCATTAGGTACATTCTGTCTTGTTATTCCAACCTCTGATCACATGATTTCCCTGTGGGTCAGACACAATGGAAAGTTTTCCTGGAGACTCTGTGTTCCCAAAAGACCAGGTTAGAAGTCAAGGGAATTCAGCGTCTATTGGCTTTCAGTGGACTAACCTCCCAGCACCTTATCCCAACTCTGATTGAAAATATTTCAAGTCTGCATTAGAAAACTGGAATCTCCAAATATTGACACGTGGTAGGGACACAGGCCCTGACATCTACATAAAATTGCTATTTTTTTTTTCAACAAGGGGGAGAACTAAGTTCCTTTGATATAAACTTATATCACTGGGCTTCATGACAAATTAGCCAAAACAATTTGGTATTTCAACCTTATACAACAAGTTAAGGGCTGTCATTTATTCCCTCACTCTGAAATATTTGTTAATTATAAGAATTATATGTAGATTTTTTTGCACTATTATCTAAGCCCGGAATAGGAAAGTAAATAGGTTTCTTCTGTAGACTCCAGAAGAAACCTAGCCCTGCAAACATTTGGATTTTAGCCCACTGAGACCCATTTACTGTTTCTGACCTCAGGAATTGTAACAGCACAAATGTGTTTGTTTTAAATCACTCAGGTAGTAATTTTACATTAGCATTAAAAAAAGAATATGGACATTTGTTCAAATACAGAAATTTTCTTCAGGAACATGAGATTAAGTGTCTCAACCCATTCAGTTAGCCTCCCCTATTAAAGGCATTTTGAGCTGTAATCCTCCCTTAAGTAGAAGAAATTTGTAATCAGTTTGGAGATACTCAGCCTCTTTAGCTGGTAGAGAATTTCTTATTGCATAAATGCAAATGTGCTTCAGATTTTGGTGCCCTTGAGGCATTAACATAGGAAAAGTAATGTATCATTTAAGTTCCTGTCTACCATTTACTTCACATCTTCATGTCCAAATTTCTGCTTCTTTTCATTTTCTGTTCATTCAAACACCCATTCTTTTCATTTCTATCCTCTTCAACTTTCTCTTAAGTTCCCTTTCAACAAAAACTATGAGATTATAAATGAGTCTGTGTTTGTGTACATATGTGTGTGTATTTGAACTTAAAATGTATATGAATGAACACACATACATTTACATACAACTTTACCTTTGAACACTTTATTTGCTCTCAGCAGAATATAGCCACATATCTCATTTATTCCTTGAAACATTCCTCTGAAGTGATGTTTACTTTCCCACATGACCTTCAGAAATAAGGAAATTGAAGCTCATGTATATTAAACCTTCAACAATTACATTAAAAAGCCATTAAAGTTTATTGTGCACCTTCCTGACTTATACACAAATGGAAACATAAAGTATGGACTGTAATTTTTGTGTGGCTTTTATACATGAAATTGTGCATTTTCGTGATCAGTTTATATTATGTAATTATACTTCAATGAATTACTTAGAAGGACAAAAGCCTAAGATCTAGAGCTCAGGTGGCTGATTCACTCTGAGAAATGGTAGGAGGAATCTCTTCTAACTGGGAAGAAAGCAAAGTGTCATGGATATAGGAACAGTAGAAGTAAAATAAAGCAATTCACATTCGGTATTCTTTCTTTTCTTTAAAATAGAAGATAAAAGTAGATATAGAAATAGGGTAATCTGGTCATATATTGCTTCAAGGGAGAAGAGCACCATGACCACACACAACATCATGAATGAGCCTTAGAAACAAACAAAGAGACTCACAGCTGACTATAGACTCATAGGGGACAGGCAGAGCTCAGAACACCTCCCAGCCATACAATCTCACTTGGTGAGAATGACATTACATTAAATAATTTGCTTGTAGGTTGGCTTGTCATGCGGCAATACTTACTGATACAATTATCAAAGTGAACAGGAGTGAGGGCAGTAATGATATGCTGCTGATTGTTGTTGGCATTTGTTGTAATTTCTGAAGACGGCATTCATGGTTACTGAGTTATTTTCGTTTACTTCAGACAACTGTGTTTAAAAACTCTTATTGGGGTTCATTTCCTTGTAACCAGGAGAGGTGGAAAGAACACATATGTTTGTGTGGGAAATCTGGCAACCCTGATTTACAGGACTAAACAAGAATGCAAGTTCTATCCTGAGTCATTCTTTGACCATTAAAGATGAATAGAATCCTGAGCATGAGAGAGACATATATTGGAAGAAAGTGATAATGATCATTCACCATCCCTTCCAGGCTTATGGAAAATTTAGAAATGGGATCTATATTCTTTATAGTAATGAAAAGAGTCCTATCAGAGGCAGCACTGAAAGTTCTCAAGCAGAAACATAAAGATAATTCAATACAACATGGAAAAATACCAACCAAACTTCAATCATATGAATAAACCACTTTATGAATATGCATCGTTCCTCCATACTCCAATGAGTAGATGTACATCATGAAGAAGAACTATTTTACACAGTAATACAATGTGTGATTTTAAAATTTACTTCATTGTATTGAAATTCATCTGTGATATTAAGGTGGTATTAGGTCAACCTATTTATTGAAACGTGTCTTTCAATGAAGAGTCCTCTTGGAGACAAATGTTCGATAATCATTTTGCAAGTGGCTAAGGTAGGGATTGTGAACACTGAGCTGAGAGAGAACAGGATCTTAAAGAGGAGAAGAAACACCAGTCACTAGGTATTAAACACACCGGCATGTTAGAGTCCACATTATCAGGAAGAGCAGTTAAGATGGTGATATACAAAAGAATGTCAGACATAACAGTTAAAAACAGAGGTCTCTGATTTTCCTCTCATAAAATTGTGTAAATTGCCTTGGTCATTAAGGGTAGTTTTTTCCACAGGAGTAGTATAATTCAGGATGATTCTTTTTGTAAAAACCAATTATTTGGTGATATATATGTCATTTTAGCCAAATTATTCTAAAAATATCCATGTTTTCTTATTAGGTAAATGGGATTTTCCAAATTGTTCCAATCCATGATGGAAATAAATTTAAGAAAGTAGAAAAACAACCAGGAGAAAAGCTGATGGATATCACACAGAGAAGAAAGCTTAATTGAGTTACGTAAATTGAATAGAGAAGATGAGGTCAAAGAAATGGAAATTCCAGGAAATAAATGGAAAGAGCAAGTTCTACTTCCATAGTCTGAAGACAATCAGAATATCCAATTCAGAGCCTTTGACCTGGGCAGTCATGGGCAGGCCTTCATCCTTAGGACAATGGCCTGCTTGTAGTTTCCTTCACAAAGAATGTTTTCAGGGCCTGTTTGATGTCTTTGTTCCTGAGACTGTAGATGAAGGGGTTCAGCATGGGTGTGACCACGGTGTACAACACAGAGGCCATTGCACTGGCGTGTAAGCTGTGAGTAGCAGCAGAGCTGAGGTACACGCCCAGTATCGTACAATAAAATAAGGAGACAACCGAGAGGTGAGAGGCACAAGCAGAAAATGCTTTATACTTCCCCTGAGCTGATGACATTCCATGTATGCAGGACACTATCTTAGAGTAAGAGTAAAGGATCCCAGCGAATGACCCACCACCAAGCAGGAGAGCTGAAAAATACATCACCATGTTATTTAAAAAGGTGTCTGAACAGGCAAGTTTGATCATCTGATTGAGTTCACAGAAAAAGTGAGGGATTTCCAAGTCCATGCAGAAGGACAGTCTTAACACCATTAAGCTTTGTAGCATGGAATTCAGGAAACTCATGATCCAGGACGCCAGAACCAGCAGTCCACGGAGCCAAGGGTCCATGATGACCGTGTAGTGCAGGGGGTGGCAGATGGCCACATACCTGTCATAGGCCATCACGGTCAGGAGGAAAATATCCACCCCTCCAAAGAGTAGGAAAAAATACATCTGGGTGATGCAGCCTTCATAGGTGATGGCTCTGCTCTGCGTCTGGATGTTCACCAGCATCTTCGGGATGGTGGTGGAGGTGAAGCAGATGTCCACCAAGGACAGGTTGGACAGGAAGAAGTACATGGGCGTGTGGAGGCGGGAGTCTGAGCCGACGGCCAGCACGAGGAGCAGGTTTCCCAGCACGGCCACCAGGTACATGGAGAGGAACAGCCCGAAGACGAGGGGCTGCAGTTCTGGGTCCTCTGAGAATCCCAGGAGAAGAAACTCTGAAATCTGTGTAAGATTCACTGGTTCCATGTGGAGGAGGCGACTACCAGGAAAGAGGAAAATGACATGACTGATTTTCCCACAAACTTGCATTACTCACATATGGGAAATGCTGCAATTCATATACTGCCCTGGAAATTATTTGGTCCGAGTCAGCCAAGGCAACTGCAGGTGGGACTTGAAATTCAATAAACCTAGGAGTTTTTTTCATAGCTTTTTTTTTTTTAATATGTCTTTATTGATTTCAGAGAAAGGAAAGGAGGGGGAGAGAGAGAGATAGAAACATCAATGATGAGAGAGTCATTGATCAGCTGCCTCCTGTTCGCCCCCCAACTGATCGGGCAGATACCCAGGCATGTGCCCTGACTGAGAATCAAACCCCGATCGCCTGGATCCTAGGTCGACGCTCAACCGCTGAGCCAAGCCCGGCCAGGCATAGCTAACTTTTAAATTGATAATTTTGTATGGCCTGCAAATGATGTTATAAATATCCCAAAGGCCCTAGGCAGAAAGGGTTCCCCATCCCTGACATAAAGTATATGTCAACTTCAGGACAAGTGGACATGTTGTCTTTTCTATCTTGTTCTGCTCGTGCTGGTGGTTTAGACTTCATGCCCCAGGACCTGATCCTTGTCTGGCTGGCATTTGGGTCAACACCCACTTACCCCCCCCTTTTTTAAAGAAAACCATGTGGTCCTGAAAATTTTTTGTTTAACATGAGGAGGAAGGCAGACACAAGGCTATGCGTGAAAGTGTGTGCCCCGCAGAGAGACTGGCCGTGCAAAGGCCCTGAGGAAGGTGCTTGTTGTAAATATTTAACTCAAAAGAAGTGAAGCCAGTGTGCAGGGTGAGTGAGCGTGAGGGACAGTGATGAGAAGTGGTGTGGGACAAGTTGAGCAGTGAGGTGGCCTCTCTGCTGCTGCTGAAACCTCAGGCACAGGGACTTCCTCGTCCACACTGCCTCTCATACGTTATTAATATTGTTGCAAAGGTGTCCCGGGAATGGGAGAGATCCCCTCCTTAGAGCCTCCCCTCCACTGAGTGCTGGCCTCATACCCTAAGAGCCACCTTGGAACATGAGTGCAGCTATCCCTGCTCTGAGGACTGCTCACACCCAACACACACACACACACACACACACACACACACACACACACACAGACACCCCCCCCACTCCCTGGCCTCCTAGGTAGTGCTCCCATGTCCGTCTCACCCCAGCCACACGGATTTTGCTGGGAATCGATAGGACCCAAGCTGGCCAGGCCAGTGATCTTTCGCCTGTCAAATGTAGAAATGTTTCCTGAAATTCCAATTCTTAAGCCTTCCGTAGACAAATAGACTTGGGGTTCCATGCTGGGATGCCCATTTTCTGCCCTGTGCTTAATCAAACACACAAAGTAACCTGTTTAACCAAAGGAGAAGGTGCAGAGATGGGGGCGGAAGAATGAAGCGGATGAGGAGGAGGGGAGATGTCAGAAGCTCAGGGGTCCCCGAGAGACTGCGAGGAAGAAAACTCCTGCTTCTGGCAGCATTTAAAGCCTTAACACATTCCGCTGACGCCAGCAAAATAGAGAGAACAAATATCAGCTTGTCCGGGAGGCCAAGGAGCCTCGCGCATGGTCCGCCTGACAGCTGAGCGGGGCTGACCGGCTCTCACGGGGACAGGAGCCGACGCTGCGCTTGCACCGAGCCCGGGAGACGAGCCTGCTGTCCCCTGGCGCGGCCGTTTGACCGGCTAGCTTTGTGGGGCCCATAGGGGACAGGCCAGCCCCTTTCTCCCATTGCTTTTGCACCCTTCAGCCCGGGAAAAAACCAGAAGTGCAGTCACATTGATTTGGGTTGGAACCTTTAAACTGGCAGCAATTTTCTGGCAGAAAAGTGTTGCAATTTTGGAAAACAACCTGGCATCAGCTCTAAGTATCACAAATAATGATATTATTTAACTCAGAAAGTCTCAGGCTCAGCCCTGTTCACATTCAGGCCAGATTGTTCTGTGGTGAGGTCGGTCCTGTGCATTGAAGGTGGTTTAGAGCATCCCTGCCTCCACCCACCCCTCTCCAGTATGACAGGAAAAAATCTTTCTGGACATAGCTCAGTGCCGCATGGGGGATAACATCACCCCGATCAGACCACAGTTTACATTTAAAAGTTTAAACATATTTTAATAGCATTGATATGACAGCTATTTAATGATATAGAGATGAAAGATCATCAAAAGTGTGAGCAGCAGTCACATTATGTATGAAGCCTCATGTAGTCACTGAAATAAATGCACTACCCAGTCAAGCAAGCACACAACAGCCTCTTGCCTCTGGACAGCTAAGCTGAATTAGCTCTCAGGCGACAACAGGTAAATGTTCTTGGCTTCCGTTCTCTGTGACCCTCTCATGCAAGGTCAGCTGTGTTTGGGGGCTCACCTGGGAAGATCCCTGAGAGGAAGGTCACTGTGGGGATGTCTGAGCCCCTCCCTGATGCTTAGTGATAGACACCAAAGCTCTGCTCCCAGGGAAGACAGCAGGAAGGTGGGAAGCACCCTTCTCCAGCCCGAATCAGGGCTCCAAACAAACAAAGGGCAATACAAACAAACATAACCATGCTCCTCCCAGCCTACGTTTACACTCGCTGAGGGACTGGAGACGAGGAGATATTTATAAATCCCTGTACCTGCTCCTCAGGCACATTTCCCTCTTGTTACTCCAAACTCTAGACACACGAGTCCCCAGTGGAAAAATGTTCTGGACAGAAAGAAAATTATTCCGGATTTTCTGTTACCTGTAGACCTGATAAAAGTTTATGAATTCAGTGTTTTGTTTTGTGTTTTTTTGGTTGTTTCTTTTTTAACTCCTTCTCCATGAAGTTCTCCTCTCTTCCAGATCTCTAAATCTCCTAGAACCTCCTCTCAACTCTGAGTTCCATTTTCTCCAAGTCTAAGACAGGAACCCGCCTGCATTAGGCCTCTCCTGCCTTCAGCACTGACTTCGGGTGGAGACATAGTCCTGATATCTCTGGAAAATTTCTGTTTTCATTTTCAACAAGTTGATCCTTTTGACAAGAAACCTTGGCCACCACATGCATTGTCTTCCTGACACTTGTGCGGTAACAATTAGGAATTTCATACTTCCGTCCCAAGTTAAGAACTGTCATTTAGGCCCTCATTATAAAAATGGTTGTTAATTCTGAAAGATATACTTAGATCATTTTGTTCACTATAAACTGAGCTTAGCACCCTTAAAGGATTGTCTGATTTAATTTTTATAAACAACTTATTAATGTGAAAGCACATTTATGAACTCTGTTCTCCATTGCAGAAATGGGACCTGCAAAGGAAGCCCCATTGCATAGTGATCGGCCCAAAGTTAATATCTGAGTTTGTGATGGGCCTTGATTTTAATTGTGTCAGATGCTTCTAGGGCAGTGGTTGTCAACCAGAAATAATTCCCCCCTGGGTTCTGTGGCAATGTCTGAAGGGATGCCACTAATACCTAAAATCCACAGGAAAGCACCCACCACCTGGAATTAGTATCCTGTCCCCAATGTCAACATTGACAAGGTGAGAACACCTGCTCTAGACCAGCACTTGTCCACTTCCTTATGAATAAAAATCCCCAAAGTCTGTGGTTCAAATGCAAATTCTGATTGATCATGTCTCCAGTGGGCCCCGAGACTGTATCTCTGACAAGCCCCCAGGTGGTGGTGCTGCAGGTCCTCCTGGTCTGTGGACCACAGTGTGAGTACCTAGGCTGTGGCTCTGTGTCAGAGTCACCTGTAAGTGGTTCTAGGTCTTCTGAACCAAAAATCATCTTTGCACATAATTTTGAAGGAATAGTGTACTCACTTATTCCAGAGGTTGTGCTGAATTCTGTGTTTGTTTCTTATAATCAGGGCCCTTCAGTGACACAAAATAATGCACTTCTGAAAAGGGCTTTGCAGCAGGCAGAATGTGGGCCTCCAGAGATGTCCAGGTCCTTATCCCCAGCACCTTCGAGTATGATGCGTTTTATATCAAGAGAGGGTTAGGGCAGCAGAGGGACAGGCTTGCTAATCGGCTGACCTTAGGGTAGAAGACGAGCCAGGCCCACCCCGGTGGGACTAAGGTAACCACCACGGTTCTGTAAGTGGTGAAGAGACAAAAGCGTTGGCCTCAGGGAGATTTTGAAACTGCTGCCCCATGGGCTGTGAGACGGAGGAAGGAAGATGAGCTGAGGAATGCAGCTGGCCAGCAGCTCTACAGGCATTAGAGAGGATCAGACTCTCCTGAGACTTGGGAAGGAGTGCAGCCCTGCAGGCATCTTGAGATTAGCCAGGGAGACCCCTCTTGAGCTTCTGACATCCGGACTGTAAGAGCATATATTTGCTTGCGTTAAGCGACTAGTGTGCAGCTATCGGATTCGAATAAAGACATTTATTCAGTAAAATTTGTCTGAGGGACCTGAGTTTAAGTGTATTCCTTCATTAGCTTCCGTTGGGTAAGGGCATTTTATGTTAAAAACACACGTGAAGTAGAAAAGAACTTTTATTAATAAGCTGATGAACAGAATAGATTCAATGACATGGAAGCATAGACCAGACTGACGAATGTCAGAGGGATGGAGGAGGGCGGGTGGGTGGAGGGGGAGAGAGTAACCAAAGAATTTATATGCATATATGCACAACCCAAGGACACGGACAATGGTGGGGAAAGGGACTGGGGAGGGGGATGGGACGGGGTGGAATGGGTCATTGGGGAGAAAAGGGACATCTGTAATATTTTAAACAAAAATAAAATAAAATAAAAAAGAACTTTTAAATAGATTTGGAGATATTCGCCCCATTAGCTACAGTGAAGTCCTCATTGCACAAATGTAAACTGAGTCCGCTGCTTCTGTGGTATTAAGATTTAAGGTACTATGGGTGACTTCTACTTCCCCATCTATATAATTTAGTGACATTGTTTCTCAGCACCCTATATCTTTGCTTAAAAGTCTGTCAGTCCTCAATTGTTCTTCCCCGACTGCACGACAGAATTTCTCATGAAAAGCAGGGAACGCAGTGCCACTGGGGGAAAAGGCTGAGTGTGGGACAGGAATTCCTACCAATTGTTCCAAGGGAGAAAGTAAACTGATAACAAGTCCAAGAATATATGCAGCCTTGCTAGAAATAAACTAATTCCAAGGGAAACTATTTAGTTTTATTAACTAGTACTCCTTCCTGTGAATACCCAGCATGAGAGAAGATGCCGCCATGAATGCCTGACCACATGCTGCTGGGAAGCACCGTCCCCCGCAGTGGTCAGGATCTTTCCAATAAATTGAAACATGCTCAAACACACCCCACCCTTGAAATTTAATACAAACACTCTCAGTCCATGGCACTGTTCTTTGCAGCTGATACCCTATTTTCTTCTCTCTGAACAGCAAAACATCTCAGGTATGTTCTCATCTTACTACCACCATTTTATGCATCTCACTCATTCTACAGCGTCATCTAACTGGACTCCCTTCCCATCACTTAATTGTCAGCTAAGGTCCTTGTAGTGCAGATTCATCAAACAAACACATCTTTATTACTCTATTAAATAAATGAATTACAAATTGTTACTTAACCGAGAACGTAGACACCATGCCTCTTGTCTCTGGGCTAGACTGTTTGGGCTCCCAGGTGACTCAGGGAAAAGGTGGCAGGTTCCGTCCTCTCTGACCCTTTCCTGATGTACCTGCTGGGCTCCCAGACTCACCTGGGTGGGGTCTCCGAGAGGAAGGTCTCCGTGTGGAAGACTGAATTGCTCCCTGGATGGTTGATGGTGAAGGTTGAAGCTCTGTCCTCACACAAGACATCAGGAAGGAGTGAAGCAGCAGTTCCTGAGCCAGCTTAAGAATCAAACGCAACGACCATGTCCTGTCCCCCAGCACTGTGCAAGCTGAGGGACTGCGCAGGGGAGATAGTTACAGCTCTCTCTATACCTGCTCATCAGGCACATTTCCCTCAGGTTATTCCAACTCCTAAGCATGTGATTTCCCTCTGGGCCTCTGGAGTAAGCAGAAAGGAAACTTTTCCTAATGACTCTCTGACCCCCAAGAGACAAGGTTGGAAGTCGAGTGAACTCAGTGTTTATGACTCCTTGTCTTGCTCACATGCTTTCCAGAGGTCTAACCTTCTATGACCTTATCCCATCCCTGACCACATTTTCTTCAAAGTCTGATTTGGGGTGGGGCACAGACCTGGTATCTCTGGAAACTTGCCATTCTCTTCAACAAGGCAGAACCATGCTCCGCTGAGATGCAATCTTGGGCACCACACTGTTTGGCTTCCTTACACATTTGTCAAAATAATTAGGGGCTTTTGCTTATATCACAAGTTAAGAGCTTTCATTTAGTGCCTCATAAAATACTTACTAATTATAAGAGATACATTTTGATATTTTTATGCCACATGACCTGAGCCTAACATTTTAAAGGAATTGTCTGATTTAAGTTTTAGAAAAGTCCATTTTATGAGGTAGTATTATGAACTCTCTTCCTTATGGCAGAAATAGGGTTTGATGGAGTTTACCGATCTCCTCAGAGTTCAAACTAATAAGAGGTGGGGTATTCATTGGAATTCTATCAGGATGCTTTTAGTTTTCACTGCGGGGGCACTGGTTTTCAACCAGAGGTGACTTTGCCTCAGGGGCTATTTGGCAAGGTCTGAAGGATGATGCTGAACACTGACAATACCCAACACAAGTAATTATCCTGCCTCAACTGTCAACATGAAAAGGTGAGAACACCTGGCCTAGACCCACACTTCTTCAGCTTCACTGTGCATATGAGTCCCCCAGGTTCTAGTTCGAATGCAGAATCTGAATGATCAGGTCCTGGTGGGCTAGAGATTCTGAGAATCAATAGCAATCTCCTGTGTGATGTTGGTGCTGCTGGTCCTGGTCTGAGGACCGCTCTGAGTAGCGAGGCTGATGTTCTTTGTTAGTCAGGCACTGAGAGTTTCATAGCTTCTGAAAAAAAATTGTAGTTGCATGTAATTTTGAATAAATAGGGAATTCACTCATTCCAGAAGCTGTTGTAAGTTCATTGTTCACTTATTTCATGTAAAGATTCACAAGTGACATCATATAATATGCTTCTGAAAAATGCCTTTTGAATTCTTTTACATAAGTGTCCTTGATAAACCAAATAATATATTTCTGAAAAGATTTTCCCTTAGGCAGAGTGAGCACCTTGAAAAGATGCCAGCATCCTAGCCCCAGAAAATTGTAATCTGTCATTTTTCATAGCAAAGGAGGGTTCAGGTAGTAGATGGCATGTGTTTGCTAATCAGCTGACCTTAAGATAAAATTGGCCGGGCATCAAAGCAAAATAAACAAATGGGTCTGCATCTAATGTGGCGAAATACACGTAACATAAAATTTGTCCTCTTAACCATTTTTTAGGTGGACTGCTCAGTGGCATTAAGTACATTCAGATGCAACCATCGCCAGCATTCATCTCCAGAACCTTCTCATCTTCACAAACTGAAACCCTGTCCCCATTAAACACTCACTCCCCAGCCCCCTCCCCCAGCCCCTGGCTCCCACCATCCCACTTCCTGTGTCTCTAACTTTGACTCCTCTTGGGGCCTCATAAAAGTGGAATCATACGCTATTTGTCCTTTTATGACTGCTTTATTTCACTCAGCATAATGTCCTCAAGGGTCATCCATGTGGTGGCATGTGTCAGAACTTGCTTCCTTTGATTAAAAATTTTAAGTGGTAAAAAACACATGAGAAAATTTACCATTGTGACCACTTTTAAATGTGTAATCAGTAGTGTCAGGTACATTCACATTATTGTGCAACCAACCTCCCGAATTCCGCATCATGCAAAACTGGAATCCCACACCCACTAAATACTAACTCCCCCTCACACCACGCAGCCACCATTCTATTTTTTGTTTCTATGAAATTCACTACTTTAGATATGTCATATCAGGATATCATGCAGTATTGTCTTTTTGTGACTGGCTTCTTTCACTCAGCATGGTGTCATTAACTCTGGCTTCTCTTTCAAATTCCTATTTCTCTGTTGTATGTGCATTTCAAAGGCCACCTCCCTCTATCAGGACCCCCACCGGCAATAAAGACAAGTATCAGGTTGGAAACCAGTATGAATATGTTAAGAGCAAGTCAATAAAAAGAAAAGCAATGTCTACACCAGCATGTTAAAACAGCAGTATGAGGAAAGCAACAGCTTTCCAGCTCTGTTAAGCAATGAGTTAAGACGTGGAAGGAAAAAGCTTTATTTCTCTTCAACCTAGAAATGGTAAGTGGGAGGCAAGCGGTCAAGGGGGGATGTTCATATTTGGAGGGGCCTGACGCTCTTACAGTAGAACTTCCATATCTGCTCATACACATATTTTCACTCTCACTCTCTTCTCTAAGATCATTGAGCAGTTGTCGATGGATGTAGAAATAAAACCTGACTGAATTGAAATTTTCACAAGTGGTAGATGCAGAGATGGCCCAATTCTTGACTCCATGACTTTGGCAATGTTACTGTGAACTCCTCCCATGCAGAGGTGGAGTTTATTTCTCCATCTTTGAATGTGGGCTGAAGTTAGGATTTTATTGGTTTTGGCCAATATGAGATGGTGGAAGTGACAGTGTGCTTGAGCAGGCCTCGGTGCATTTCTGCTGCTCTCACTCGGAGCCCTGTTTCGGCCATGTGATCAAACCCAGGTGGGCCTTCCAGAGAAGGAAAGGACATGTGGACAGAGCTCATTTATCCAGCCAAGCGCTCCCTAGATCAGTCACAATACCTGAGCCCCTAATACATGAGAAAGCCCGGCCAAGGTCAGCAGAGACATACCAGCTGACCCACAGCTGAGTCCAGACTCGTGAGGAGACCAGCGGTGATCAGAGCACCTCCCCACTATATAAACCCATTAGAAAATAAAGGAATTCTACTAAACCTTTTGCTTTTAGGATGGCTTGTTCTGTAGCAATAGTGGATTGTCAGTATAATCAAAGTGAACAAAACTGAGGGAAAGTATAATAATCTGCTACTTCTTTTGCCATTTGTACTGATATCTGAGGACAGCGTTCACAATCATTCTGTTATTCTAATGTATTTCTGAAAACTGTCTCAAAGTGACCCCACTGAGGTTCCCTTCCTGGCAGTCAGGACAGTGTGGAAAGACGTACATGTTTGTGCAAGAAAATTTGTGATTCTTAATCACATGACTGGACAGGATTTCAACTTCTGTTTGATTCGTCTTCTGATCAAAAACATTGACGATATTCCCACTTATAAAGGAGATATAAATTGTATGATATTGATGCTAATCATTCACTGTGCCTTTGGCAGATTTGAAAAAATTTAGAAGGTGGAGATATTTAAATTAGGGCACTAGAACGAGTCACATTTGTAGGGAGCACATTGAAAGTTTTCAAGCAGAAACAGGAAAATAGTGCAGAAAAAATCATAAAAGACTCCAGGTAATTCTTCAACCTGATGAATAAGAATTACACATGGACATCATATTCCACACGTTATTTCATTAATTTTTATTTTATTTATATTGATTTTTTTTTTTTTTAGAGAGGCAGGAAGAGAGAGAGAAAAACATCGATGTGAGAGAGAAAGAACAATCGGCTTCCTCCTGTTTGCACCCCAACAGCGATGGAACCGGTAACCTAGGTACATGCCCTAACTAGGAATTGAACCCACAATCTTTATGGTGCACAGGATGATTCTCCCAGCAACTGAGCCGCTAGGCCAGGGCAATCAGCCACACTTTGATGAGTAGATGTGCACCAGGAAAAATATTTTTGTATAGTGATAAATTGTATGGCTATTTTTGCTTCTCTGACTCTAACCATATTAGATCAGTCTAATTATTAAAATGTATATTTCCATATAGACTGCTCTTGGGAACATCTATTTGATAGTCAATTTTTGCCAGAGGCTATGGTATGTGGACACACAGCTGTATACCTCAATGAAGGATATAAAACCAGGAGACGGGCTATAAAACATACTAGCATGCTGAAGTCTACATTATCAAGAAGAGCAGTAAAGGTGGTGCCGTAGAAAATGGTGAACATATAAGTGAAAACTGTGGCCTCAGATTTTCCTCTACAATAAAATTATGTTAATGACCTTAGTACAGTTCTGTCCACAGGGGTAGTATGATTTATGACAATTCTTTCAGGAAAACAATAGAAAAATTACTTGGAGTGATATATGTCATAAGAGAATAAATTATGCTAAAGTAATTCATTTAACACATGAGATAAATGAGAATTTCCAATTATATATGTATGGTTCAAAGGTTGAAATAATTTGTCCTAGACGGTTTGGCTCAGCAGTTTAAGCTTCGGCCTATGGACTGAAGGGTCCCAGGCTTGATTCTGCCCAGGGGCCGGTGCCTCAATTGCAGGTTCCATCCCTGGCCCTGGTTGGGGTGGGGTGCATGTGGGAGGCAACCGATCCATGTGTCTCTCATATTGATGTTTCTCTCTCTCTCTCTTCCACTCTCTCTGAAAAGCAATGAAAGAATATCCTCCTGGGAGGATTAAATTAAAGATTGGATTAATTTGTGTTAGAACTTCTGGTTCTGAGGCTTTGTACTCTGTATTCATGGGAACTTCTTCAGACCAGTACAGTTGATCCTTGAAAAGCTTCCCTGCCAAGGAATCTCTTCAGTGCCCTCTTTATGTCTTTGTTCCTGAGACTGTAGATGAAGGGGTTCAGCATGGGTGTGACCACCGTGTACATCACCGAGGCTGCTGCACTTGCATGGGAGCTGTTGGTAGCAGCAGAGCTGAGGTAAACTCCTAGGCTTGTACCATAAAATAAGGAGACAACCGAGAGGTGAGACACACAGGTAGAAAATGCTTTATACTTCCCCTCAGCTGATGGGATTCCACAGATGAAGGAAATTATCTTAGAGTAAGAGTAAAGGATCCCAGCAAAGGGACCACCAGCTAGCAGCCCAGCTGAAAAATACATTATTATGTTGTTAAAAAAGGTGTCAGAACAGGCAAGTTGGACCACCTGATTGAGTTCACAGAAGAAGTGGGGGATTTCCAAGTCTGAGCAGAAGAGCAGACCCAACACCATCAAGCTTTCTAACAAGGAATTCAGGAAACTCATGATCCAGGACACTAGAACCAGCAGTCCACATAGCCGGGGGTTCATGATGACCACGTAGCGCAGGGGGTGGCAGATGGCCACATACCTGTCATAGGCCATCACGGTCAGGATAAAGTCATCCAATGCCGCAAAGAGTATGAAAAAATACATCTGGCTGATGCAGCCTGCGTAGGTGATGGCTCTGCTCTGCGTCTGGATGTTCACCAGCATCTTCGGGACGGTGGTGGAGGTGAAGCAGATGTCCACCAAGGACAGGTTGGACAGGAAGAAGTACATGGGCGTGTGGAGGCGGGAGTCTGAGCCGACGGCCAGCACGAGGAGCAGGTTTCCCAGCACGGCCACCAGGTACATGGAGAGGAACAGCCCGTAGAGGAGGGGCTGCAGTTCCAGGGCCTGTGAAAGTCCCAGGAGAAGAAATTCTGAAATCTGTGTACCATTGCCTCGTTCCATGTGTTGCAGTTAACTACCAAGAAAAAAAAAGAAAAAACGAATAACTAATTTTCATATTAGCAAGCATTGGTAACTGAGAATAAATGGCACATTTCTATTTTAGAATCAGGGAAGTCATTTGCATATTTGGTGTATGATCTGGTTCCCATTAAGGCATCTCTATTGCCATTTCCCAGTAGAATTTCCTTCTCTACCGTCAACCTGTTGATGGTATATTGCTGTTTTATTGAGGATGTCTTTCAGTATTTGAGGAATATATATTGATTCTAGACCATGTTCCAGGCACTGTTCAGAGTATAGGTACTTCAAAACAAAGTCTACAAACTAATGATGGAGAAAGACTATAATTAAATAAAAATAATAATATACATATCCAATGGTGCAGATGCTATAAAGAAAAGTAAATCACATTAAATGGAGAGAGTGGATAGAGGGTGTTCTGTTTTATAGAGTTTAGCCAGGACTTGCCATCAGGCCCAACTTTAACAGACACCTCAAAGAAGAATGGGCAGGAGCCTGAAGTGGAAGTATTTCCCAGGCAGAAAGAACAGCCAATGCAAAGGCCCTGAGGAAGTTGGTTGTTGTAGAAAATCAAGTCTCAGGAGTTTCAAGATGCCAGCGGAGAAGGTGGATTATTTTTGCACCTCTTCTCAGAACAAACTGGAAATAAAACTAAATTGTGAAACATACACCCTGAATTACTAACTGAAGAGTAGCTGAAGAGGAGACTTAAACAAGGAAGTGCAGAAGCCACCTTGACACTTGCGGGAAGGTGTGGCTGCCAGAGGGGCTGACACCCCTCCCCCAGGGCAGCCCAAGTTTGAGGAGGGACATCTCCGCTGTGTGTGTGGGGACGTGTTTCCCCTGAGAGAAGTGAGGCCTGGACCCCAGGCTGGGCTCTCCAGGTCGGAGAACCAGAGCCAGGAACATCCGCCCATGCCCACGTAGTAGCGCCCAGTAGTGAAAGGCTGCAGGGCTTCTCTCCACTAGGGAGAGACCAGACAAAGTCACATTTTTTATTTTAAAGGGTCGGAGCACCGGATTTTCATTTGCAGCCACTCACCCTGGGCTTTGGCAGAGGGAGGGAGGTGCTGACTGGAGTCACCTGAGGAGAGCCTGGGGTGGGCGGCAAGTGGGAGAGCAGCTGCTGGGATACCTGTGCTCAGTCACCCTCCCTGATACCGCAGCAGCCGTTTTTCCTGAGTGGTGCAAGCTCCTTCCAGCAGCAGCAACCTGGGAAAAAGCGATTACCACCCCTTCTGGGACACAGCTCACCCCACCCTCTGGAATCCCACTGTCCCACCCTGCACCTGGACCCCTGCTGAGAAGGCAGCAGCAGAAGTGGAACCCACAGGTCTGGGCAGGCTCAGGGGCATCGGTGACTGGCTTTTGAGCAGGGCCATTCCCCCAGCTTTCCTGGGAACCTGACTGGCAGACACTTTCCGCTCATGGGAGAGCTGATAGGAACGCCTGACTTCGGCAGACCCCACCAGCTTGCCTGTGAGTGTACCCGCCTGCTAAGGTAAGGGAAATGTTCCAGGACAGACTCAGACCAGTGGCTCTGGGGTAGGGAGACATCCCCACCATCTTCCCTGAAGTCTGAACCACACCTCCTCTTCACAGGAGATACCATCTTTCCAATTTCACCAAAAGCCCTTTGAGAAACAGCCTTTGTACTCACTAAGTCCGACAGCCAGCAGGCAGGTGGAGGCAGGCAAAGGTGGATCCCAAGGTGCTTTGGGATGTTTGCTGACCTGCCCCTGGGCCTCATGCTGCTATAAAGGCAGCCTTGGAGCCGAGCTTGGTTTCTCCCGTGCACAGCCAAGAGCAATGAGGCAGCCCCAAACTGCGGATCACTTCTAGCTTTGCGCAGGTTGCTGAGAGCCAAACGTGGACAGCTTCTGACATCAGCCAGTACCAATGTAACTCTGGGAGGCCTGAGGCCATCAACACACAAAGCAGACAGCCTCAGACAACATAAGACCGGGATCCAAAGGGAGATCCCAGCAGGCACTAAACTCCGCCGAGATGAACTCCACTGTGCTCTGTGTTGTTTTTTATTTTATTATTTTCTTTTTTGTTGCTTTATTATTTCATTTCAATCTTTTTTCTTTCACATATCTTATTTTTCTCCTTACTTTTTTATTCTATTTTTCTTTCTCCTTTTTCCTTTTCTTAATTTTTTCTCTCTTCTTTTTTACCATTTTTCTTTTCCTATTCTTAATTCTTGTTTTTCTCTCTCCTTATTT
Source organism: Miniopterus schreibersii (assembly GCF_964146895.1). NCBI lineage: Eukaryota > Metazoa > Chordata > Mammalia > Chiroptera > Miniopteridae > Miniopterus > Miniopterus schreibersii. Next base: position 70,428,532 of record NC_138105.1, on the reverse strand, counting down.
CCTTTAATATTTTTTTCTTCCACTTATTTTCTTCTTCTTTTTTCTTCTTTTACTATTCTTGTTCTCTTTTCTCTTTTCCAATGCATTCTTGTGTTGTGATTACTTTTGTTGTTGTTGGGTTCTATTGCATGTTTTTGTTTTGTTTTGTTCAGTCAGCACCTAAACAATAGCTCACACATGTGGTTAGGCTTGAGCTTCACAGTCAGCCAGTCTGAGGGGAGATCCCACCCAAGAATAGCACAACCATAATCAAGACCCAATTACAACAGGAGAGCCCAAATCACCCACACAAGGGACATTCCCAGAGCTTCCAGTTCAGGAGATCAAGGGACTGCACCACTGGGTCCACAGGACACTTCCTACAGAGGGCCACTCCACAAAGTGTGGGAGTCATAGCAGTTCTATCTAACACATCAAAACCAACACAAAGAGACAGTTAAAACGGGGAGAAAAAGAAATAACCCCCAAATGAAAGAAAAGGAGAGATCTCCAGAAAAAAAGCTCAATAAACTGGAGGCAAGTAATTTATCAGACATAGAGTTCAAAGTAATAGTTAAAAGGGTGCTTAGAGAACTTAATGAGAACTACAAGGAAGGTAATGGGAACTACAAAAAACTTAGTGGGAACTACATCAGCATGAAAAAGGACATAGGAACCTTAAATAAGAACTACTCAGAAAGGAAGAATACCATAACCGACATCAAGAATACACTGGAAGGAATTAAAAGTAGGCTGGATGAAGCAGGGTAACAAAAAGAAAAAAATGAGCATAGTTTAAAGGAACTTGGTGCAACATGAAAGGTAACAATAATGACAGAAAACTTCTTTAACCTAGTGAAGGAAAAAGTCACACAAGTTCAGAGAGAGTAGTCCTAATCAAGATAAACTCAAATTGACCCATACCACGACACCTCATAATTGAAGGGGCAAAGATTCAAGACAAAGAATCTTAAAGGCAGCAAGAGAGGAACAGTAAGTTACCTATAAGGGAGTTCCCATAGGCTGTCAGCTGCTTTTCTACAGAAATACTTTAGGCCAGAAGAGATTGGCCTGAAGTATTCAAAATAATAAAAAGGAAGAACCTGAAACCAAGACTACGCTATCCTTCAAGCCTCTCATTCAAAATTGAAGGTGAAATAAGGATCTTCACAGGCAAAAAAGGGCTAAAGGAGTTCAATACCACCAAACCAGCATTGCCAGAAATGTTACTGGGGCTGCTTTAAGAAAAAGAAGAAATGGAGAGAGAGGGGAACATAGGCACAAAATCATGGCAATAAATAAGTACCTGTCAATAACCACCTTAAATGTAAATGGATTAAAGGCTCCAATCAACAGACATAAGGTAGCTGAATGGATAAGAAAACATGGCTGATATATATGCTGTTTTCAAGAGACCTACCTCAGAACAAAAAATTCACACAGACCAAAAATGAAGGCATGGAAAAATATTCCATGCAAATGGAAATGAATAAAAAGCTGGGGTAGCAATACACATATCTGACAAAATAGACTTCAAAACAAAGGCCACAACAATAGACAAAAAGGTCACTACACAGTACTGAAGGGACCCATCCAATAAAAGGACATAACCATGGAAACATATATGCACCTTATACAGGAGAACATAAATGTATTAAAAAAACAACAACCACCTCTTGGGGCACTTTAAGAGAGACTTGCAGCAATATAGTCATAGTAGGGGCTTTAATACTACGGTATCATCACTGGATAAATCTTCCAGACAAAAAGTCAACAAGGAGATAGTGAGCTTAAGTGACAAATTGGATCAGATGGATTTAATTGATATTTCCAGGACATCTTATCCTAAAGCAACAGAATATACATTCTTCTCACATGCATATGGAGCATTCTCAAAGATAGACCACACGGTAGGACAGAAAATAAGTCTTAAAAAATTCAAGAAAATTGAAATCATATCAAGTATCTTCTCAGATAACAATGGCATGAAACTAGAAATTTCAGTGTTTTTAAACTAAATTAAAAACACAAATGGAAGCTAAATAGCATATTAAATAATGAATGGGTTACCAAGGAGATCAAGGAGGAAATAAAAAAATTACGTCTAGCCGTAGTCAGTTTGACTCAGTGGTTAGAGCACAGGCCTGTAGACTGAAGGATCCCAGGTTCAATTCCAGCCAAGGGCACATACCTCGGCTGCAGGCTCAGTCCCAGTTGGGGCAAGTGCAGGAGGCAACCAATTGATGTGTCTTTTTCACATCAATGTTTCTCTCTCTTTCTTTCTCTATCCCATCCACTCTCTCTGAAAAGCAATGGAAAAAATATCCTCAGATGAGGATTAAAAAAAAAATTACCTCTAAATTAATGAAAATTAACACACAACAGCCCTAAATTTATAGGACACAGCAAAAGCAGTCCTAAAAGAAAAGTTCGCAGCATTACAGGCCTACCTCAAGAAGCAAGAAAAATCTCAAATAAACAATCTAATCCTAAACCTAAAAGAACTAGAAAAAGAACAAGAAAAACCCAGAGAAAGCAGAACGAAGGAAATAATAAAGATATGAGTGAAAATGGATGACATAGAGTCTTAAAAAGCAATGCAAAAGATCAATGAAACCAAGTGTTGGTTCTGTGAGAAGATCAACAAGATTGATGAACCTGTAGCCATTCTCACAAAGAAGCAAAGAGAGAGGACCCAAATAAGTAAAATCAGAAATGAAAGAGGTGGCCTGTCCAGGTGTGGCTCAGCGGTTGAGTGTCGACCTGGGACCCAGGAGATCTGGGTTCGATACCAGGTCAGGGCACATGCCCGGGTTGGGGGCTGCAGCCAATCAATGACTCTCTCATCATTGATGTTTCTATCTCTCTCTCTCCCCCTCCTTTCCTGTCTCTGAAATCAATAAAGATATTAAAAAAAGAAAAAAAAGAAAGAAAAGAGGTGAAGTAAAATATGACATTACATAACTACAAAGGAGGGTAAAAAAAAAAAAAAATACTATGAACAACTATATGCCAACAAATTGGAGAACCCGGAAGAAACCGACAAATTCTTAGAAACATACAACCTTCCAAACCTGATTCAGGAAGAATCAGAAAACCTGAATAGACTGATAACAACTAATGAAATTGAAGCAGTAATAAAAAAAATTCCCAGCAAACAAAAGTTCTGGACCCAATGGCACACAGGTGAATTTTACCAAACATTCAAAGGAGAAGTAACACTGATCCTCCTCAAACTATTCCAAAATATTCAAGAGGAGGGAAGACTTTCAACATTTTTTATGAGACCAAAATTATCCTAATTCTAAAACCACATAGAGACACTATGAAGAAAAAAAATTACAGGCTAATATCCCTGGTAAACATAGATACTAAAATCCTCAACAAAATATTAGCAAGTTGGATCCAGCAGCACATTAACAAGATTATACACCATAGCCATGTGGGATTTATTCTTGGGATGCAAGTCTGGTACAATATCTGCAAATCAATAAATGTGATACATCACATAAATAAAAATGAAAGATAAAAATCAAATGATCATATCAATAGATGCAGAACAAGCATTTGATAAAATCCAGCACCCATTTATGAGAAACACTCTCAGCAAAGTAGGAATACAGGGATTATACCTCAACATTATAAAGGCCATATATGACAAACCTACAGCTAGTATACTCAATGGGCAGAAACTAAAAGCATTTCCATCTAAAAACAGGAACAAGACAGGGATGTCTGCTTCCTCCACTCTTATTCAACATAGTACTGGAAGTCTTAGCCACAGCAATCAGACAAGAAGAAAACATAAAAGGCATCCAAATTGGAAAGGAGGAAGTAAAACTGTCATTATTCACAGATGACATGATACTGTATGTAGAAAACCATAAAGACTCCACCAAAAGACTACTAGATCTAATAAATAAATTTGGCAAAGTAGCAGGATACAACATTAATATCCAGAAAATGGTAGCACTTTTGTATGCCAATGAAGAAAATCAGAAAGAGAAACTAAGAAAATAATCCCATTTACTATTGCAAGAAAAAAAATAAGATACCTAAGAATAAACTTCACAAAGGAGGTAAAAGACCTGTACTTGGAAAAGTATGGAACATTGAAGAAATAAATAAAGGAAGATGCAAACAAGTGGAAGCATATACCATCTTCATGGATTGGAAGAATTAACATCATTAAAATGTGCATCTACCCAAAGCCATCTAAAGATTGAACACAATTCCTGTTAAGATACCAATGGCATATTTTACAGATCTAGAACAAATAGTCTACAAATTTATATGGAACCAAAAATGACCCCGAATAACGTCAGCAATCTTGAAAAAGAAAAACAAAGTTGGATGGATCACAATACCAGATATCAAACAATACTACAGAGCCACTGTAATCAAAACAGCCTGGCACTGGCACAAGAATGGGCATATAGATAAATGAAACAGAACAGAGAGCCCAGAAATCAATCCATGCCTCTCTGGTCAATTAATATTTGACAATGGAGGCAAGAGCATACAATGGAGCAAAAACAGTCTCTTTAATCAATGGTGTTGGGAAAATTGGACAGGTACATGCAAAAGAATGAAACCAACCCCCCAATTTACACCATACATAAGAGTAAACTCAAGATCTCACTTATATGTGGAATCTAAAGAACATAATAAACTGATGAACAAAATAGAATCAGTGACATATAAGCATAGGACAGACTGATGAATCTGAGGGAAGGTGGGTGTGGGTGGGTGTGGGGTTAAAATTAACCAAATAATTTATATGCATATATGCATAACTCATGGACACAGATAATTGTGCGGTGAAGGTCTGGGGTGGGGGGAGAAGGGGTCAATGGGGAGAAAAGGAGACATCTGTAATATTTTCAATAAAGATAAAATTTAAAAATAGGATAAAAGACTTCTTGTAAGTCACAAAACCTTAAAAATCCTAGAAGAAAACATAGGCAGTAAATTCTCAGACACTCATTAGAAAAATATTTTTTGCTGATATGTCTCTGAAGGCTAGGCAAACACAGGAAATAATAAACAAATGGGAGTACATCAAACTAAGAAGTTTCTGAACAGCAAAAGACACCATCAACAAAACGAAAAGGGAACTCACCATATGGGAGAACATATTCAGCAGTGATTCATCTGAGAATGGGTTAATCTCCAAAACATATAAAGAACTTCTACAACTCAACACCAGGAAGACAAACGGCCCGTTTAAAAATAGGCAAAGGACCTGAATAGACACTTCTCCAAAGAGGACAAACAGATATCCAATAGACATATGAAAAAGTGCTCAAGGTCCATGATCATCAGAAAGAAGCAAATAAAAACTACAATGAGATATCACCTCGCACCTGTCAGAACTGCTTCTGTCACTAAATTAACAAACAACAAGTGCTAGCAAAGCTGCAGAAAAAAGGGAACACTAGTACACTGTTGGTGGGAATGCAGACTGGTGCAGCCACTGTGGAAAACAGCAGAAGTTTCCTCAAAAAGTTAAAAATTGAACTGCTTTTTCATCCAGCAATTTTACTTCCAAGTATATATGCTAAGAATCCTGATATATCAATCAGAAAAAATATGTGCACCCCTATGTTCATAGTAGCATTATTTACAATAACCAAGATCTGGAAACAGCCCAAGTGCCCATCAGTAGATGAGTGGATAAAAAAAGCTGTGGGACATTTACACAAGGAATACTACATGTCTGGAAAACAGAAGGAACTCTTACCCTTTGAGACAGCAGGAATATACCTGGAGATTATTATGAAAAGCGAAATAAACCAGCCAGAGAAAGATAAATATCATATGATCTCACTAATATGTGGAATCTAAGGAAAAAAATAAACAGGCAGACAATATAGAAGCAGAGGCATGGATACATGGAACAATCTGACAAATGTCAGAGGGCATGGGGGTGGCAGGTGAAGGAAGGGGAAGGGATTAGCTAAAGAACATACCTGCATAGCCACCAACGCAGACAATAGTGTGAGGAGGGCCAAGAAGCAGGGTGGGGGCTGGGTGGCCGTGGACAAAGGAGAAAAAGGAGGACATCTGCAATAGTGTCGAGAATAACATATTTAAATAAAATAAGGAAAACCAAGGCTCCAAATGAGCCAGTGTGTCAAGGGGATTGAGCAAGGCAGAGCAGGATGAGAGATGGGGTCAGAGAATTTTAGGAGACGAGGTGGCCTGTATGTGGCTGTTGAAACTTCAAGTCACAGAGGGTGCCTTCTGCACGTTATGGAGATCTTGCGCTTTATTAATCTGATTGTGAAAGCATCCCATGAGTTGAAAAAGGATCGCCTTCTTAGTACCTTCTGTTGATATTAGAGTCAACTTGGATTATATGAGACCAGGCACCCCTGCTCTGAGGACTGCTCTCAGTTCACTAGGCACACACACACCACAGCACACCGTGGCCTCCTCATCAGTGTTATTTCCATGACCTTCTCCCTCCCTTCCAAACAATTTAGGCTGTGAGGAGACACAAGTCAAGCTGTTGAGGTCAAGTACTCTTCCAAAAATAATTTAGAAATAGTACGTCGATATTCCCGTCGTGAGCCTCCCACGGACAAATATACTTGGGGTTCCATATTGCTATGCCCATTTTCTGCCCTGTATTTAAAGAAACATAAGCAATAGGTTAAATAAACACAGAGGGAGAGGCAGCAATAAAGTGGACCTGAGGAAGAAAAGAGATCTAATAAGCTCAGGGGGTCCCTGAGAGACAATGAGGAAGAAAAATCTTCTTTGGATTCTGGCAGCCTTCCAACCCTAATTATACCCCCTTGAAGGCAGGCAAAGGAACAGAGGAGAAAGAATAAATTTCTCCAAAAGACAAAGATACTTGAAATATAAGTGTGAAACAGCTTACAGATTGACTACCCCAAATGAAAACTGACCAAAAAAAATAAACCAATAATTCACGAAAACAACACAGGTTGAATATTTTTAATATCAAGCTATACAAATCTGGTTTCTCTTGTGCCTCTTGTATATAAAAAGCAATGGAGAGAATATAATATGACTCAGTGATAGATTTGAGCCCACACTATTAATAAACTCCCACAATTCCCCCCATATACATACATAAAATTACTCAATGACAATAAAGTTGATAGCAAAATCCCCAGTTCTTTGTTTAGAAGAATGCAATAAAAAACAGGAGTAAAAGCACTCTGGACACACTATACAAGTGCCATGACTTGTACAGACAATTTACAGGAGAGAAAACAAAGGAATAACTAACCCGCCAGAATATTCTGGTCACAGGCAATGAAGTATTTGCAAAGCTCAGCCACTTACCACAGCACTTTACACTTATCAAGGAAATTCCTCGTCATGTGAACTGAATACAGAGTGAAAGAAAACCCTGTGAAATGCATGTCTCATGAACTACTGCTGCAAGGTAATATTGGCAAGAAATAAACTGGATCTGTACTTTCTCATCAATATGGACCTGTGGTTGAATAGGCCCCGTGATAAAAGTAAAGAAGAACTGCCCTCACTTTCCTGGGCAGCCCTCCCTACCTACTACTCTATTGTCCTACTCCCTTTATTGCAAAACTCACTGTATATGTTCTGCTTTTACCTGAAAGACTTTATGCCTCCCATTGCCACCTCTAATTGGGCTTCCATCAGTTAATTGTCAACAGTTACCCATGTGTTGCTTAGTTCAGGGTTCACTTCTCCTATTAGCATCATAAATTAATCATTAATTCGTTAATCAGACAAGCAAACAACCAGAGGCTGACGGCTGTCAAGAGACCTCAGGTAAATGACTTGGCTTTGATGCTCTCTGGCCCTTTCCTGCAGTACCCGCTGGGCCGTTGGACTCACCTCATTGGGAACTGTGAGGGGAAGGCCTCGGTGTGAAATTCCAGCCTCCTGGAAGGTTGATGATGGAGACTGAAGCTCTCTTCCCAGACAAGACAGCAGGGAGGAGGCAAGCATTGGTCTCCTAGACAAACTTTGGAGTCCAAAAGCAACAACCGAGTCCCATCCAGTCCAAGATTGTTCACGCTGAGAGACTGGAGATGAGGCGATGTTTACAGCTCCCTGGGCCTGCTCATTAGGTACATTCTGTCTTGTTATTCCAACCTCTGATCACATGATTTCCCTGTGGGTCAGACACAATGGAAAGTTTTCCTGGAGACTCTGTGTTCCCAAAAGACCAGGTTAGAAGTCAAGGGAATTCAGCGTCTATTGGCTTTCAGTGGACTAACCTCCCAGCACCTTATCCCAACTCTGATTGAAAATATTTCAAGTCTGCATTAGAAAACTGGAATCTCCAAATATTGACACGTGGTAGGGACACAGGCCCTGACATCTACATAAAATTGCTATTTTTTTTCAACAAGGGGGAGAACTAAGTTCCTTTGATATAAACTTATATCACTGGGCTTCATGACAAATTAGCCAAAACAATTTGGTATTTCAACCTTATACAACAAGTTAAGGGCTGTCATTTAGTCCCTCGCCCTGAAATATTTGTTAATTATAAGAATTATATGTAGAATTTTTTTGCACTATTATCTAAGCTTGCAATAGGAAAGTAAATAGATTCTTCCCTGCAGGCTCCAGGAGAAACCTAGCCCTGCAAACATTTGGATTTTAGCCCACTGAGACCCATTTACTGTTTCTGACCTCAGGAACTGTAACAGCACAAATGTGCTTGTTTTAAATCACTCATGCGGTAATTTTACATTAGCTTTAAAAACTGAATACGGACAATTATTCAATGAAATTTTCTTCAGGAAACTGAGAATAAGTGTCTCAATCCATTCAGTTAGCATCCCCTGTTAAAGGCATTTTGAGCTGTAATCCTCCCTTATGTAGAAGAAATTTGTAACCAGTTTGGAGATACTCAGCCTCTTTAGCTGGTAGAGAATTTCTTACTGCATAAATGCAAATGTGCTTCAGGTTTTGATGCCTTTGAGGTATTAACATAGGAAAAGTAATTCATCATATAAGTCCTGTCTACCATTTACTTCACATCTTCATGTCCAAATTTCTGCTTCTTTTCATTTTATGTCCATTCAAACACTTATTCTTTTCATTTCTATCCTCTTCAACTTTCTCTTAAGTTTCCTTTCAACATAAACTATGAGATTATAAGTGAGTTTGTTTTGTGTACATATGTGTGTGTGTTTGAACTTAAAATTTATACAAATGAACACACATACATTTACATACAACTTTACCTTTGAACATTTAGTTCGGGCTCAATAAAATATATCCACATATCTTGTTTATTTTTTTCAACATCCATCCAAAGTCAAGTTTACTTTCCACATGACCTTCAGAAATAAGGAAATTGATGCTCAGGCATATTAAATGTTTAACAATTACATTAAGAAACCATTAAATTTTATTGTGCAGTTTCTTGACTTATACAGAAATGGAAACATGAAGTATGGACTGTAATGTTTGTATGGCTTTTATACATCAAATTGTGCATTTTCATGATCAGTTTATATTATGTAATTATACTTCAATGAATTACTTAGAAGGACAAAAGGCTAGGATCTAGAGCTCTGGTGGCTGATTCAGGCAGAGAAATGGTAGGAGGAATCTCTTCTAACTGGGAATAAATCAAAGTGTCATGAATATAGGAACAGTAGAAGTAAAATAAAACAATTCACATTCGGTATTCTTTCTTTTCTTTAAAATAGAAGATAAAAGTAGATATAGAAATAGGGTAAACTGATCATATATTGCTTCAAAGGAGAAGGGCACCATGGTCACACACAACATCATGAATGAGCCTTAGAAACAAACAAAGAGACTCACAGCTGACTATAGACTCACAAGGGGACAGGCAGAGCTCAGAACACCTCCCAGCCATACAATCTCACTTGGTGAGAATGACATTACATTAAATAATTTGCTTGTAGGTTGGCTTGTCATGCGGCAATACTTACTGATACAATTATCAAAGTGAACAGGAGTGAGGGCAGTAATGATATGCTGCTGATTGTTGTTGGCATTTGTTGTAATTTCTGAAGACGGCATTCATGGTTACTGAGTTATTTTCGTTTACTTCAGACAACTGTGTTTAAAAACTCTTATTGGGGTTCATTTCCTTGTAACCAGGAGAGGTGGAAAGAACACATATGTTTGTGTGGGAAATCTGGCAACCCTGATTTACAGGACTAAACAAGAATGCAAGTTCTATCCTGAGTCATTCTTTGACCATTAAAGATGAATAGAATCCTGAGCATAAGAGAGACATATATTGGAAGAAAGTGATAATGATCATTCACCATCCCTTCCAGGCTTATGGAAAATTTAGAAATGGGATCTATATTCTTTATAGTAATGAAAAGAGTCCTATCAGAGGCAGCACTGAAAGTTCTCAAGCAGAAACATAAAGATAATTCAATACAACATGGAAAAATACCAACCAAACTTCAATCATATGAATAAACCACTTTATGAATATGCATCGTTCCTCCATACTCCAATGAGTAGATGTACATCATGAAGAAGAACTATTTTACACAGTAATACAATGTGTGATTTTAAAATTTACTTCATGTATTGAAACTTATCTGTGATATTAAGGTGGTACTAGGTCAACCTATTTATTGAAACGTGTCTTTCAATGAACAGCCCTCTTGGAGACAAATGTTCGATAATCACTTTGCAAGTGGCTAAGGTAGGGATTGTGAACACTGAGCTGAAAGAGAACAGGATCTTAAAGAGGAGAAGAAACACCAGTCACCAGGTATTAAACACACCTGCATGTTAGAGTCCACATTATCAGGAAGAGCAGTTAAGATGGTGATATACAAAAGAATGTCAGACATAACAATGAAAAAGAGAGGTCTCTGACTTTCCACTCATAAAATTGTGTAAATTGCCTTGGTCATTAGGGTAGTTTTTTCCATAGAAGTAGCACAATTCAGGATGATTGTTTTAGTAAAAACCAATTATTTGGTGATATATATGTCATTTTAGCCAAATTATTCTAAAAATATCCATGTTGTCTCATTAAGTAAATGGGATTTTCCAAATTGTTTTACTCCATGTTAGAAATAAATTTGGAATAATAGAAAAACCACAAAGAGGAAAGCTGATGGATATCTGACAGAGCAGAAAGCTTAACTGAGTTACGTAAATTGAATAGAGAAGATGAGGTCAAAGAAATGGAAATTCCAGGAAATAAATGGAAAGAGCAAGTTCTACTTCCATAGTCTGAAGACAATCAGAATATCCAATTCAGAGCCTTTGACCTGGGCAGTCATGGGCAGGCCTTCATCCTTAGGACAATGGCCTGCTTGTAGTTTCCTTCACAAAGAATGTTTTCAGGGCCTGTTTGATGTCTTTGTTCCTGAGACTGTAGATGAAGGGGTTCAGCATGGGTGTGACCACGGTGTACAACACAGAGGCCATTGCACTGGCGTGTAAGCTGTGAGTAGCAGCAGAGCTGAGGTACACGCCCAGCATCGTACAATAAAATAAGGAGACAACCGAGAGGTGAGAGGCACAAGCAGAAAATGCTTTATACTTCCCTTGAGCTGATGACATTCCGTGTATGCAGGACACTATCTTAGAGTAAGAGTAAAGGATCCCAGCGAATGACCCACCACCAAGCAGGAGAGCTGAAAAATACATCACCATGTTATTTAAAAAGGTGTCTGAACAGGCAAGTTTGATCATCTGGTTGAGTTCACAGAAAAAGTGGGGGATTTCCAAGTCCATGCAGAAGGATAGTCGTAATGCCATTAAGCTTTGTAGCATGGAATTTAAGATACTTGTGATCCAGGACGCCAGAACCAGCAGTCCACAGAGCTGGGGTTTCATGATGATTGTGTAGTGCAGGGGGTGGCAGATGGCCACATACCTGTCATAGGCCATCACGGTCAGGAGGAAGACATCCAACACCGCAAAGAGTATAAGAAAATAAATCTGGCTGATGCAGCCTTCATAGGTGATGGCTTTGCTCTGTGTCTGGATGTTGAGCAGCATCTTCGGGACGGTGGTGGAGGTGAAGCAGATGTCCACCAAGGACAGGTTGGACAGGAAGAAGTACATGGGCGTGTGGAGGCGGGAGTCTGAGCTGACGGCCAGCACGAGGAGCAGGTTTCCCAGCACGGCCACCAGGTACATGGAGAGGAACAGCCCAAAGACGAGGGGCTGAAGTTCTGGTTCCTCTGAGAATCCCAGGAGAAGAAATTCTGAAATTTGTGTAAGATTCACTGGTTCCATGTGGAGGAGGTGACTACCAGGAAAGAGGAAAATGACATGACTAATTTACCTACAAACTTGCATTATTCACATATGGGAAATGCTACAATTCATATTTTGCAGTCCACACATTAATTTTAATATTTTGTGTATGAATATGGTCCCATTTAGGGGATATCCAGTGACACCCCTCATATGGAATATCTGTCCCAATCACCTATGTTTCTGAGAGGCTCATGTATTCTACAGTTTTAGTGAGAATTTCTTTGGTTCCCAGGAATACAAATTGAGTGCTGACCATGTTTTCAGTTCTGTCCAGGCTGTGAGATAGGGTGCTGAATAGCAAGTCTCTACAATCCAATCAAGGAGAAATAATGTAGAAACAAATAATAAAATAATAAATTATTCAGATGGTGGCAGGTGGTGTGAAGAAAAGGAAAGCATGTCTAAAGGAGAGCGTGGGAAGGGAGTTCTCTTTTTCATGGCTGTGTAGGTCAATGTACAAACAAGGTGATATTTGAGCAGAGACCTCAAATAAGTGAGCAGGGGAAAATTCTGAGATGTCCCTAATTAAATAACACTGAGGACACAGAGCGAGAGAAGAAGACAATAGTAGTCAACCAGCTGAAAGCTGTGGGCCGACTTACAAAAGACTGCCCCCCTTCCTGAGTGCGTGTGGAACTTCGAATCAGCTTCTGTAGTGGGCACTAGATGCCCCTGCATCCTGCCTGTGCCTGAGCTCTCAGCACTGTTGCCTGTAACTCATCAAAAGTAGTAAATATTCTTCCTTGTGTACCTATCTTGGAACTGCCCCACTTTACCTTCTTCTGTCCCCGCCCTGTCTGTAGACAGTGTAAATTCTTTCAAAACGACTTATATCTTCCTTCCTCAAAACATAAAGTATAAAATCCTGTCAACTTCAGGACAGTGGTCATGTTGTCTTTTCTGTCTCTCTCTGCTGCTGCTGGTGGTTTAGACTTCATGCCCCAACCTGGTCCTTTTCTGGCTGGCATTTGGCTAAATAAACCCTTTCGGTTTTTAAAAGAAAAGCACTTGGCCCAGAAATTTTTTTGTTTAACACAAGAGAGGATGGGAGACTCAAGGCTATGGGGGAAGATGTGTGCCAGGGAGAGGGAAAGGCTATGCAAAGGCCCCGAGGAAGGTGCTTGTTGTAAATATTTAACTCAAAAGAAGTGAAGCCAGTGTGCAGGGTGAGTGAGCGTGAGGGACAGTGATGAGAAGTGGTGTCAGACAAGTTGAGCAGTGAGGTGGCCTCTCTGCTGCTGCTGAAACCTCAGGCACAGGGACTTCCTCGTCCACACTGCCTCTCATACGTTATTAATATTGTTGCAAAGGTGTCCCGGGAATGGGAGAGATCCCCTCCTTAGAGCCTCCCCTCCACTGAGTGCTGGCCTCATACCCTAAGAGCCACCTTGGAACATGAGTGCAGCTATCCCTGCTCTGAGGACTGCTCACACCCAACACACACACACACACACACACACACACACACACACACACACCCCACTCCGTGGCCTCCTAGGTAGTGCTCCCATGTCCGTCTCACCCCAACCACGTGGATTTTGCTGGGAATCGATAGGACCCAAGCTGGCCAGGCCAGTGATCTTTTGCCTGTCAAATGTAGAAATGTTTCCTGAAATTCCAATTCTTAAGCCTTCCGTAGACAAATAGACTTGGGGTTCCATGCTGGGATGCCCATTTTCTGCCCTGTGCTTAATCAAACACACAAAGTAACCTGTTTAACCAAAGGAGAAGGTGCAGAGATGGGGGCGGAAGAATGAAGCGGATGAGGAGGAGGGGAGATGTCAGAAGCTCAGGGGTCCCCGAGAGACTGCGAGGAAGAAAAATCCTGCTTCTGGCAGCACTTAAAGCCTTAACACATTCCGCTGACGCCAGCAAAACAGAGAGAACAAATATCAGCTTGTCCGGGAGGCCAAGGAGCCTCGCGCATGGTCCGCCTGACAGCTGAGCGGGGCTGACCGGCTCTCACGGGGACAGGAGCCGACGCTGCGCTTGCACCGAGCCCGGGAGACGAGCCTGCTGTCCCCTGGCGCGGCCGTTTGACCGGCTAGCTTTGTGGGGCCCATAGGGGACAGGCCAGCCCCTTTCTCCCATTGCTTTTGCACCCTTCAGCTCGGGAAAAAACCAGAAGTGCAGCCACATTGATTTGGGTTGGAACCTTTAAACTGGCAGCAATTTTCTGGCAGAAAAGTGTTGCAATTTTGGAAAGCAACCTGGCATCAGCTCTAAGTATCACAAATAATGATATTATTTAACTCAGAGTGTCTCAGGCTCAGCACTGTTCACATTCAGGCCAGATTGTTCTGTGGTGAGGTCGGTCCTGTGCATTGAAGGTGGTTTAGAGCATCCCTGCCTCCACCCACCCCTCTCCAGTATGACAGGAAAAAATCTTTCTGGACATAGCTCAGTGCCACATGGGGGATAAAATCACCCCGATCAGACCACAGTTTACATTTAAAAGTTTAAACATATTTTAATAGCATTGATATGATAGCAATTTAATGATATAGAGATGAAAGATCATCAAAAGTGTGAGCGGCAGTCACATTATGTATGAAGCCTCATGTAGTCACTGAAATAAATGCACTACCCAGTCAAGCAAGCACACAACAGCCTCTTGCCTCTGGACAGCTAAGCTGAATTAGCTCTCAGGCGACAACAGGTAAATGTTCTTGGCTTCCGTTCTCTGTGACCCTCTCATGCAAGGTCAGCTGTGTTTGGGGGCTCACCTGGGAAGATCCCTGAGAGGAAGGTCACTGTGGGGATGTCTGAACCCCTCCCTGATGCTTAGTGATAGACACCAAAGCTCTGCTCCCAGGGAAGACAGCAGGAAGGTGGGAAGCACCCTTCTCCAGCCCGAATCAGGGCTCCAAACAAACAAAGGGCAATACAAACAAACATAACCGTGCTCCTCCCAGCCTACGTTTACACTCGCTGAGGGACTGGAGACGAGGAGATATTTATAAATCCCTGTACCTGCTCCTCAGGCACATTTCCCTCTTGTTACTCCAAACTCTAGACACACGAGTCCCCAGTGGAAAAATGTTCTCCACAGAAAGAAAATTATTCTGGATTTTCTGTTACCTGTAGACCACTAACAAGTCCATGAACTCAGTGTTTTGTTTTGTGTTTTTTGGTTTTTTCTTTTTTAACTCCTTCTCCATGAACTCTCCTCTCTTCCAGATCTCTAAATCTCCTAGAACCTCTTCTCAACTCTGAGTTCCGTTTTCTCCAAGTCTAAGACAGGAACCCGCCTGCATTAGGCCTCTCCTGCCTTCAGCACTGACTTCGGGTGGAGACATAGTCCTGATATCCCTGGAAAATTTCTGTTTTCATTTTCAACAAGTTGATCCTTTTGATAAGAAACCTTGGCTGCCCAGCCGGGCGTGGCTCAGCGGTTGAGCGTCGACCTGGGATCCAGGCGACCAGGGTTCGATTCCCGGTCAGGGCACATGCCCGGGTTGCGGGCTAGGCAGCCGATCAATGACTCTCTCATCATTGATGTTTCCATCTCTCTCTCCCTCTTCTTTCCTCTCTGAGATCAATAAAGATATATTAAACAAAAAAAAAAAGAATCCTTGGCCAACACATGCATTGTCTTCCTGACACTTGTGCCATAACAATTAGGAATTTCGTGCTTCCGTCCCAAGTTAAGAACTGTCATTTAGGCCCTCATTATAAAAATGACTGTTAATTCTGAAAGATATACTTAGATCATTTTATCCCCTATAAACTAAGCTTAGCACCCTTAAAGGATTGTCTGATTTAATTTTTATAAACAACTTATTAATGTGAAAGCACATTCATGAACTCTGTTCTCCATTGCAGAAATGGGACCTGCAAAGGAAGCCCCATTGCATAGTGATCGGCCCAAAGTTAATATCTGAGTTTGTGATGGGCCTTGATTTTAATTGTGTCAGATGCTTCTAGGGCAGTGGTTGTCAACCAGAAATAATTCCCCCCTGGGGATGTGTGGCAGTGTCTGAAGGGATGCCACTAATACCTAAAATCCACAGGAAAGCACCCACCACCCCAAATTAGTATCCTGTCCCCAATGTCAACACTGACAAGGTGAGAACACCTGCTCTAGACCAGCACTTGTCCCCTTCATTATGAATAAAAATCCCCAAAGTCTGTGGTTCAAATGCAAATTCTGATTGATCATGTCTCCAGTGGGCCCCGAGACTATCTCTGACAAGCCCCCAGGTGGTGGTGCTGCAGGTCCTCCTGGTCTGTGGACCACAGTGTGAGGAGCTAGGCTGTGGCTCTGTGTCAGAGTCACCTGTAAGTGGTTCTAGGTCTTCTGAACCAAAAATCATCTTTGCACATAATTTTGAAGGAATAGTGTACTCACTTATTCCAGAGGTTGTGCTGAATTCTGTGTTCGTTTCTTAGAATAAGGGCCCTTCAGTGACACAAAATAATGCACTTTTGAAAAGGGCTTTGCAGCAGGCAGAATGTGGGCCTCCAGAGATGTCCAGGTCCTTATCCCCAGCACCTTCGAGTATGATGCGTTTTATATCAAGAGAGGGTTAGGGCAGCAGAGGGACAGGCTTGTTAATCGGCTGACCTTAGGGTAGAAGATGAGCCAGGCCCACCCCGGTGGGACTAAGGTAACCACCACGGTTCTGTAAGTGGTGAAGAGACAAAAGAGTTGCCCTCAGGGGTTTGGAAAATGCTACAACAAAACTTCTCAGGTATGTTTTCATTTCACTGCAATCATTTTATGCATCTCATTCATTCTATAGTGTCATCCATCTTTATAGGCATACCCATCACTGAATTGTCAACTATGGTCCTTGTACTGCAGATTCAAACAATTTCCTCTTTATTAAAGTATTAAATAAATTAATTACAAATTGTTACTTAACCAAGAACGTAGACCCAATGCCTCTTGTCTCTGGGCTAGAGTTTGGGCTCCCAGGTGACTCAGGGAAAAGGTGGCAGGTTCCAACGTCTCTGACCCTTTCCTGATGTACCTGCTGGGCTCCCAGACTCACCTGGTTGGGTTTTCTTAGAGGAAGGTCTCTGTGTGGAAGATTGAATTGCTCCCTGGATGGTTGATGATGGAGACAGAAGCTCTGTCCCCACACAAGACATCAGGAAGGAGTGAAGCAGCAGTTCCTGAGCCAGCTTAAGAATCAAATGCAACAACCATGTCCTGTCCCCCAGCGTTGTACAAGCTGAGGGACTGCACGAGGGAGATATTAACAGCTCTCTCTATACCTGCTCATCAGGCACATTTCCCTCAGGTTATTCCAACTCCTAAGCATGTGATTTCCCTCTGGGCCTCTGGAGTAAACAGAAAGAAAATTTTTCCTAATGATTCTCTGATCCCAAAAGACCAGGTTGGGCACAGACCTGGTATCTCTGGAAAATTGCTGTTTTCTTCAACAAGGCAGAACTGTGCACCTTTGAGATGCAATCTTGTGCACCACACTCTTTGGCTTCCTGACACATTTGTCAAAATAATTGGGGACTTTATACTTATATCACAAGTTAAGAGCTGTCATTTAGTGCCTCATAAGATATTTATCCATTACTCTGGCTGGTGTGGCTCAGTGTGTTGAGCCTCATTCAGTGCACTGAGAGGATGTCGGTTTGATTCCGTCAGGGCACATGCCTGAGGTGGGGGCTTGATCCTCAGTAGGGAGCACGCAGGAGGCAGCCTATCGATGTTTTTCTCTCACCAATGTTTCTCTCTCTCTAAAGAATTAATAAAAACACATTTTAAAATATTTATTAAGTATAGGAGATACATTTAGATATTTTCATGCCACATGACCTGAGCTTAGCATTTTACAGGAATTGTCTGATTTAATTTTTACAAAAGTCCATTCTAGGGGTAGTGTTATGAACTCTCTTCCTCATGGCATAAATGGGGCTCAAAGGAGTTTATTAATCTGCTCAGAGTTCAAACTGATATGAGATGGGGTATTCACTGGAATTCTATCAGGATGCTTTTAGTTTTCACTGCGGGGCACTGGTTCTCAACCAGAGGTGACTTTGCCTCAGGGGCTATTTGGCAAGGTCTGAAGGATGATGCTGAACACTGACAATACCCAACACAAGTAATTATCCTGCCTCAACTGTCAACATGAAAAAGTGAGAACAACTGGCCTAGACCCACACTTCTTCAGCTTTACTGTGCATATGAGTCCCCCAGGTTCTAGTTCGAATGCAGAATCTGAATGATCAGGTCCTGGTGGGCTAGAGATTCTGAGAATCAATAGCAATCTTCTGTGTGATGTTGGTGCTGCAGGTCCTAGTCTGAGGACCACTCTTTTTTTGGGGTTTTATCCTTAGCCGAGGATATTTTCTCCATTGCTTTTCAGAGAGAGTGGAAGAGAGAGAGAGAGAGAAACATAGATGTGTGAGAAACACATTGATAGGTTGCCTCCTGAATGAGCCCTGACCCGGATCAAGGCTGGGGATTGAGGTATCAAGTCTGCAACCGAGGTACATGCCCTTGGCTGGAATCGAACCAGAGACCCTTAGTCTGCAGGCCGACACCCTAACTATTGAGCCAAACCAACCAGAGCTGAGGACCACTGGTTGAGTGGCAAGGCTGTGGTTCTTCTTTAGAGTCAGGTGCCGGTAGTTTTAGGTCTTCTCAATAAAAAAATCATAGTTCTTTGTGATTTTGAACAAATAAGGTATTCACTCATTCGAGAGGCTATTATAAATTCAGTGTTCACTTATTTCATATATGGATTCATGAATGATATCATATAATATACTTCTGAAAAATGCCCTCTTTAATTCTTTTATATAAAGGTCCTTGAGAAACTAAATAATATATTACTGAAAAAGATTTTATAGTAGGCAGAATGAGCACCTCCAAAGCATGCTAGGATCCTAGCCCCAGAAAACTGTAATCTGTCATTTTTCATAGCAAAGGAGAATTAAGATAGTAGATGGGATATGCTTGCTAATCAGCTGACTTTAAGGTAAAATTGGCCAGGCATCAAAAGCAAAAATAAGCAAATGGGAGTATATCAAACCAAAAAGCTTTGCACAGCATAAAACAATAACAACAACAAACCATCAACAAGACAAAAAGGCAACCTACGGAATGGAAGAAGATATTTGCGAATGATATATCTGGTAAAGGATTAATATCCAAAATACAGAAATAGCGCATACAACTCAACATAAATAATGAACAATTCAATTTAAAAAGTGGGCAGGAGACCTGAGTAGACATTGCTCCAAAGCAGACATACAGATGACCAAAAGACACATGAAAAGATGCTCAACATCACTCATTACCAGGGAAATGCAAGTCAAAACACAATGAGGGGGAGAGAAGCAAGATGGCGGCGCAGGTAACAGCCACACCCGCTGCCTCCCGCAACCACATCAAAATCACAACTAAAATACAGAACCACCGTCACTCAGAGCCTCCTGAACTGTAGCCGAACAGAAGCCCCACAACCAGGGAACTGAAGAAGCACCAAGACCAGGAGGAGGGGTGGAGACGAGGGCGGATCGGGGCTGAATCAGAGACGCGGCCGCGGGCCCACACCCAGTGCCGCAGGTTAAACCCGGGAGGGAATCTCCGCCGTGGGGGTTTCCCAGAGGAGGGAGGGGTCCCAGCCCCACAGCAGGCCCCCAGCCCAGGGCTCCAGGGCCGGGAAGAGACGTCCCCACAACTCCCGGCTGTGAAACCAGCGGGGACTGTCCCCGAGGGTCGCGGAGGCCGCGGGAGCCCCAGCAGCTCCTCTAAAGGGCCCGGCACGGACTCACTCGGACGCTCCCTCTGAGCCCAGCGCCGGGAGCAGCCTGAAAGGACCCGGGACACTCGGGGAGGAACTAACCTGCCTGAGATCCGGGCGAGAGCTGGAGGGGCGGCTTCCTCCCAGGCAGAAGGGCTGGCGGAGGCCATGGCTCCTGTGGCGAGTCCTCCCTGCACACAACCAGCAGGCAAGCAGGCAGGCGCCATATTTGAATCACCAGCACCTGCCTCACACCTTTGGCCCCGCCCCGTGAATCCCGGAGGCCCCGCCCCTCCCCACCTGCAGCTCATCCAGGCCATTTCCAGGGGCTTTTCTGTGCAAGTGGCCTCTCGAGCCTCATGCTTAGGACTTTCCTAAAATCTCTCAAACAAGCAGCAGCGTGCCCCATAGGGCTTGATAAGTGGCCCCAGGCCTGGCAATAGCAGCAGCCTGCACTGGCTCATAGCTTGGCCTCTCCTGGACAATGCCAAGCCCAGCACAAGTAGCAGCCAACTAGGGTTTGCTGTGTAGCTCATGCTGGGTGGCTCTGGGCAAGACACTGGGTTTGCACCTCCTGGGAGGCCTCAGAGACAGTGCACCTGGTGGTCAGACTTGATCACACTGGATTACAACCCTACCACATCCAAGAGTGACACACTCAAGGGGTGCACTTGGTGAACACCAAAGCTCCACTGAAGTAAATCCTGCTCCATAGGGGTGTCCCCAGCACAGCAGCTCTCTGGCTGTAGTTGCAGCTGGTCCTCACAGCTGATTGGTCTGGAGGTCAGTTCTTCCCAGTGATGCCAACAGCAACCAAGGCTCAACTACAACAGGACAGTGCACACAGCCCACACAGGGGAGCACCTAGAAGGCCCCGCTCAGGTGACTGGGGAGGCTGAGCCCCTGGACCCTACAGGACACCTACTACACAAAGCCACTACAAATTCCAGGAGACATAGCAGCTTTACCTAATACACAGAAACAAACACCAGGAAGCAGCCAAAATGTGGAGTCAAAGAAACATGTCACAAAGGAAAGAACAGAAGAAATCTCTAGAAAAGGAACTAAATAAAATAGATCCAAGCAAGCTAACAGATACAGAGTTCAGAATAATGGTTATAGGGATGCTCAAGGATATTAGTAAGAGTATGACGAAAATAATTGAGAAAATCGATGACAATAAAGTACCAATTTGAAATGAAGGCTACAGGAACTGAAATGAAGAATAATTTACAGGGAATCAACATTAGAGGATGCTGAGAATCAAATCAGCAATTTGGAACATGAAGAAACAAAAACACTCAACCAGAAGAGCAAAAAGAAAAAAGAATCCAGAAATATGAAGATAGTATAAGGAGCCTTTGGGACAACTTTAAGAGGCCCAACATTCGTATTATTGGGGTGCCAGAAGGAGAGGAAAGAGAGTAAGAAATTGAAAACCTATATGGAAAAATAATTACAGAAAACTTCCCCTACCTGGGGAAAGAAATAGACTTACAAGTCCAGGAAGTACAAAGTGTCCCCAACAAGAGGAACCCAAAGAGGCTCACGGCAAGACACACCATCATTAAAATGCCAAAGGTTAAAGACAAAGAGAGAACCCTAAAAGCACCAAGAGAAAAGCAGTTAATTACCTACAAGGGAGCACCCATACGACTGTCAGCTGATTTCTCAACAGAAACTTTGCAGGCCAGAAGGGAGTGGCAAGAAATATTCAAAGTGATGAAAAACATGGAACTACAACCAAGATTACTCTACCCAGCAAAGCTGTCATTGAGAGTTGAAGGTCAGATAAAGAGCTTCTCAGACAAGGAAAAGCTAAAGGAGTTCATCACCCCCAAATCTGCACTACAGGAAATGCTTAAGGGTCTTCTTTAACAAGAAGCTAATGAACAAAAGAATCTGATGAACTAAATAGATCCAGAAACATTGATGCATGTAACAGATGATCATATTTCAGAGGGAAGAGGGAAGGGGGGTGGACGGTGGGAAGAGATTAACCAAAGAAGTTATATGCATACATGCATAATCCATGGGCACAGACAATGACAGGGTGAAGTCCTAGTGAGAGGGTAGAAGCGAGGTGAAGGGAGTCAACTGGGGGGGAAAAATGGGACACCTGTAATACTTTCAACAATAAAGATAAATTAAAAGAAAACACAATGAGATATCCCCTCACCCCTGTCAGAATGGCTATTATCACAAAGTAGACAAACAACAAATGTTGGTGAGGATGTGGAGAACAGGGAACCCTCGTGCACTGTTGGTAGTACTGCAAATTGGTGCAGCCACTATGGAAAACAGTATAGCAATTCCTCGAAAAGTTAAAAATATAAGTATTGTATGACCCAACAATTCCACTTTTGGGCATGTATCTGAATAAAATGAAAACAGTAATTTGAAGAGATATATGCACCTCTATGTTCATTGCAGCATTGCTTACAATAGCCAAGATATGGAAGCAACTGAGGTGTCCATTGATAGATGAGTGGATAAAGAAGATGTGGTACATATATAGAATACAATATTACTCAGCCATAAAAATAATGAAATCTTGCCATTTGCAATATCATGGATGAACATAGAGAGTATTATGTTAAGTGAAATAAATCAAACAGAGAAAAAATACCATATGATTTCCCTGATATGTGGAATCTAAAAAAGAAAACAAACAAATAAGCAAAATAAAACAAATTCATAGGTACAGAGAACTGATGGTTGCTAGAGAGGAGTGGGTGTGGAGTGAGGGGACAAGAGGAAGGGAATTAAAAAGTATAAAGATCCAGTTGTAAAATAAGTCGTGGGGCTACAATATATGGCATAGGGAATAGAGTCAATAATGCTGTAATAATTATGTGTGGGAGACATGGTTACTAGACTTATTATAGTGATCACTTTGTAAGGTATATAAATATTAAATCACTATGTTATACACCTGAAACTAATATAATGTTGTATGTAAACTATAATTAAGATATGATTGGTAATAATTACATAGGTGAGGCTAATGTAATTGCCATAGTCCTCTGAATGTGGAAGAGGAAGGAAAATATATAGTTGGTATCAGAGCAAGATTTTAAAATGCTATGCTGCTGACTTTAAAGATGGAGAAAGGGATCCTGAATAACCAACTGCAACTGAAGACAAGCTGGAGAGCACCCTCATAACTAAGGACCTAAAGTGGAGACTGCACAGAGACTGGGTAGAAAGTGCAGAGGCACAAGAGGGCTGGCTAGACTCCCACAGGCAGCAGCTGAAGGTCTGGAGGGATATCTCAGCTGTGTGGGGGGGTTCCCACTGAGAATTCTGGGGCTTAAACCCCAGGCTGGGCTTCCCAGCCCAGAGCACCAGAAATGGGAAAGGTTCCCACATAACATCTGGCTGTGAAAAGCACCTGGGTTTCTGTCTGCCAGGGAGAAACAGCTGGAAAGGCAGGCACCCTCTTAAAGGGCCAACACACAAAGTTTCATGTGCAGCCACATGAGTATGATGTTGGCTGTAGGTCTGTCATATATGGCCTTTATTTATGTTAAGGTATGATCCCTCTATTCCCACTTTGCTGAGAGTTTTTATCAGAAATCGGTGCTGGATTTTGTCACATGCTTTTTCTGCATATGTTGATAAGATCATGATTTTTGTCCTTCATTTTGTTTATGTGATGTATCACATTTATTGATTTGTGAATATTATACCAGCTTTGCATCCCCGGAATAAATCCCACTTGGTGGTGGTGTATGATCTTTTTAATGTATTGCTGGATCCAGTTTGCTAGTATTTTAGTGAGGATTTGAGCATCTATGTTCATCAGGGATATGTAATTTTCTTTCTTTATAGTGTCTTTATATGGTTTTGACACTGGCCTCATAAAAAGAGCTTGGGAGTTTTCTCTCCTCTTGAATTTTCTGGAATAGTTTGAGGAGGACAGGTGTTAATTCTTCTTTGAATATTTGGTAAAACTCGCCTGTAAATCCATCTCATCCCAGACTTTTGTTTGCTGGGAGTCTTTTGATTACTGCTTCAATTTCATTAGTTGTTATCGGCCTATTCAGGTTTTCTGATCCTTCCTGATTCAGCTTTGGAGGATTGTATGCTTCTAGGAATTTGTCCATTTCACCCAGGTTGTCCAGTTTGTTGGCATCTAGTTGCTCATAGTATTTTCTTACAATCACTTGTATTTCTGTTGGGTCAGTTGTTATATTGCCTCTTTCATTTCTGATTTTATTTATTTAGGTCCTCTCTCTTTGTTTCTTAGTGAGTCTAACTAAAGGTTCATCAATCTTATCTTTTCAAACAACCAGCTCTTGGTTTCATTGATTTTTTTTTTTTTGGTCTCTATGTCATTAATTTCTGCTCTGATCTTTATTATTTCCTTCCTTTTACTTCCTCAGGGCTTTTCTTGCTGTTCTCTTTCTAATACTTTTAGTTGTGCGTTAGATGGTTTATTAGAGCTTTTTCTTGTATCTTGAGGTATGCCTATAATGCTATAACTTTTCTCTCAGGACTGCTTTCACTGTGTCCCACAGATTTGGGGTTGTTGTCTGTTCATTTTCATTTTTTTCCAGGAAATTTTTGACTTCTTCCTTGATCTCATTGGTAACCAATTCATTGTTTAATAACATGCTATTTAGCCTCCATGTGTTTGAATATTTTTGAGTTTTGTAATAGTGGTTGATTTCTAGTTTCATGACATTGTGGTCTGAGAAGATGCTTGATATGATTTCAATCTTCTTGAACTTGTAGAGACTTGCTTTGTGCCCTAACATGTGGTCTGTTTTTAAGAATGTTCCACGTGCACTTGAGAAGAATATGTATTCTGCTGCTTTGAGATGAAATGTTCTGTAAATATTAATTAAATCCATTAGATCAAGTGTGTCATTTAAGGTCTGTGTTTCCCTGTTGATTTTTTCTCTTGATCCGTCCAATGCTGACAGTGGGGTGTTAAAGTCCCCCTCTATGATTGTGTTGCTGTCGATCTCCCTGTTAAAGTCCACCAAGAAATTTTTTATATATTTAGTTGTGATGGTACAGAGGTTGGGGTGGTGGAGGGGCACATGGAGACATGATGGTGGTTGGGGTCCTCGGCCTTTGTTCTCAGACCATCATCAGGACAGAGAAAAGAGGAAGAAAAAGATATGAAGGTGAAAAATGAGAAGCTTCGTAGAGAGAGGAGCTTGGTCTCCAGGAGTCTGGAATCTGTGCCTCAGTTTGCCCTTCCAGGACTGGGGAGGGAGATGTGGACCTTCCACCCACCCACCACTTCAGCACTTCCTCCTGTATCCAAATCCAGGGTGACAGGCAGAAAGCTGAGAAGAGCAGAGCTGACTGAGTGGGTTTCAGGAATGGCTTACTCCAGCCACAGCCCAGCTGCAGCAGTGTTGCCGGAGAGTCTAATTCTTTCCCAGAAGACACTGATTATGCATCAGGCTCCATGCTAGTAGGACACGAGGCTGTCTGCCCTGAGGGCACTCATGCCTTTGGGAGGTGACTCTTTACCTCGTTTTGTTCCAGACATCAACGAATGTAGACCATCCTCAAAAGTGTCCTGTGGAAAATTCACAGACTGCAAGAACATAGAGGGGGGCTACTACTGTACATGCAGCCCAGGATATGAGCTTGTTTCTGGGGCAGCAAATTTCAGTACTGAGAGTCAGAACACGTGTAAAGGTAAGAATGACCCCGCACCTTCTGTCTCCCCATCCATGAGGTTTGGAGTCACCAGAGCCATTCCTGCAGCATAAAGGGTGCAGGGTCCTGGTTAGAGGTGCAGCACCCAGGTCTGAGTAGGGACAAGTGTGCCTGTGCCCACTTGATTGATCTCTTCCCACCCCTGCCTTCCCTCTGAGATCCCTCAGTCTGTTCCATGCTTCTGTGTCTCTGGATCTATTTTGTTCATCAGTTTATTTTGTTCATTATATTCTGCATACGAGTGAGATCATGTGATAATTTCTTTCTCTGACTGGCTTATTTCACTTAGCACAATACTCTCCATGTCCCTACATGCTGTCTTATAGGGTAAGGGATCCTTCTTTTTTACAGCTGCATAATATTCTATGGTGTAAATATACCACAGCTTTTTTATCCACTCATCTACTGATGGGCACTTGAGCTGTTTCCAGATCTTAGCTATTATAAATTGTGCTTCTATGAACATAGAGGTGCATAAGTTCTTTCTGATTGATGTTTTGGGTTTCTTAGGATATATTCCTAGAAGTGGGATCACTGAGTCAAATGGCAGTTTGATTTTTTAATTTTTTGAGGAAACTCCACACTGTTTTCCCTAGTGACTACACCAGTCTGCGTTCCCACCAGTAGTGTACTAGGGTTCCCTTTTCTCCACATCCTTGCCAGCACTTGTCCTTTGTTGATTTGTTGATGGTAGCAATTCTGACGGGTGTGAGGTGATATCTCATTGTTGTTTTAATTTGCATCTCTTTGATGATTAGAGACTTTGAGCATGTTTTCATATGTCTCTTGGCCATCTGTATGTCCTCTTTGGATAAGTGTCTATTTAGGTACTTCGCCATATTTTTAATTGGATTGTCTTCCTTTTGTTAAGTTGTATGAGTTCCTTATATATTTTGGGTATTAATCATTTATCAGATGTGTTCTCCCATATAGTGGGCTCCCTTTTCATTTTGTTAATGGTTTCTTTTGCTGTGCAGAAGCTTTTTATTTTGATGCAGTCCCATTTGTTTATTTTCTCCTTTGTTTCTCTTTCCCTAGGAGATGTACTGGCAAACATTTTGCTACGAGAGATGTCTGAGATTTTGCTGCCTATGTTTCTTCTAGGATTTTTATGGTTTCACATCTTACATTTAAGTTTTTTTATCCCTTTTGAGTTTATCCTTGTGTATGGTGTAAGTTGGTGGTCTAGTTTCATTTTTTTGCATGTACCTGTCCAATTTTCCCAACACCATTTATTGACGAGGTCATCTTTACTCCATTGTATGTTCTTTTCTCCTTTGTCAAGTAGTAATTGAGAGTAATGGTTTGGGTAGGTTTCTGGGTTCTCTGTTCTGTTCTACTGATCTATATATCTGTTCTTGTGCCAGTACCAGGCTGTTCTGATTACAGTGGCTTTGTGGTATAACTTGATATCTAGTATTGTGATCCCTCCAACTTTATTCTTCTTTCTCAAGATTGTCATGGCAATTCTGGGCCTTTTTTAGTTCCATATAAATTGTAAAGTGTTTGTTCTAAATCTGTGAAATATGCTGTTGGTATTTTAATAGAGATTGCATTGAAATTATAGATTGCTTTGGGGAGTATAGACATTTTAATGATAAATTCTTCCAGTCCATAAACACAGTATATTCTTCCACTTGTTTATATTTTCTATCTCTTTTGCAATGTCCTGTAGTTTTCTGAGAATAGGTCTTTTACCTCCTTGGTTAAGTTTATTCCTAAGTATCTTAATTTTTTATTGCAATGGTAAATGGGATTGCTTTTTTAGTTTCTCTTTCTCAGCATGTATTTTTGGTGCATTAACATGCCATAGATTTCTGGGTGTTAATTTTTTATCCTGCTACTTTCCCAAATTCATTTATTAAATCTAGTTGTTTTTTGGTGGAGTCTTTAGGATTTTCTATGTACAATATCATGTCATCTGCAAATTATGACAGTTTCACTTCCTCCTTTCCAATTTTGATACCTTTTATGTTTTCTTGATTGCTGTAGCTAAGACTTCCAGTACTATGTTGAATAAGAGTGGTGAAAGTGGACACCCCTGTCTTGTTCCTGTTCTTAGGGGAAATGCTTTTAGTTTTTGCCCACTGAATATGATATTGGCTGTAGATTTGTTAGATATGGCCTTTATTATGGCCTTTATTATACTGAGGTATGATCCCTCTAGTCCCACTTTGTTGAGAGTTTTTTATCAGAAATGAGTGTTGGATTTTGTCAAATGCTTTCTGCTTCTACTGATATGATCATGTGATTTTTGTTTTTCATCTTGTTTATGTGATGTATCACATTTATTGATTTGTGAATATTGTACCAGCCTTGCATCCCTGGAATAAATACCACTTGCTCATGATGTATGATCTTTTTAATATATTGCTGGATCCAATTTGCTAATATTTTGTTGAGGATTTTAGCATCTATGTTTATCAGGGATGTTGGTCTGTAATTCTCTTTCTTTGTAGTGTCTTTATCTGGTATTGGAATTAGACTAATGCTGGCCTTGTAAAAAGAGCTTGAAAGTGTTCCTTTCTCTTCGATTTTTTGGAATAGTTTGAGAAGAGTAGGTGTTAGTTCTTCTTTGATTGTTTGGTAAAACTCCCCTGTGAAGCCATCAGACTAGGGCTTTTGCATGCTGGGAGGTTTTTTTTATTACTGCTTCAACTTCATCGGTAGTTATTGGCCTATTCAGGTTTTCTAACTCTTCCTTATTGAGTTTTGGAAAGTTGTATTTTCCTAGGAATTTGTCCATTTCATCCAGGTTGTCCAGCTTGGTGGCGTATAGTTGTTCGTAGTATTTTTTTTTTTACAATCCTTTGTACTTCTGTTGGATCAGTTGTTACTTCACCTATTTCATTTCTGATTTTGTTTATTTGGGTGTTCTCTGTTTCTTGATGAGTCTAGCTAAAGATTCATCAATCTTGTTTATATTTTCAAAGAACCAGCTCTTGGTTTCCTTGATCTTTTGTATTTTTTTTATTTTTTACTTTTATTTTTTAGTCTCTATGTCATTTATTTCTGCTCTGATCCTTATTTTTCTCTCCTTCTACTTACTCTGGGCATTTCTTGTTCTCTTTCTAAGTTTTTAAATTGTAGGGTTAGATAGTTTATTGTTTTTTGAAGTAGGCCTATAGTGCTATGAACTTCCCTCTCAGGGCTGCTTTCATTGTGCCCCATAGATTTGGGGTTGTTGTGCGTTCATTTTGATTTGCATCCAGGGAGTTTTTGATTTCTTCCTTGCTCTCTTTGGTAACCCATTCATTGTTTAATAACATACTATATAGCCTCCATGTCTTGAATGTTTTTTAGGGTTTTATTGTAGTTGATTTCTAATTTCATGCCATTGTGATCTGAGAAGATGCTTGATCTGATTCCAATTTTCTTGAACTTGTAGAGACTTGTTTTGTGTCCTAACATGTGGTCTATCTTTGAGAATGTCCTGTGTGCACTTGAGATGAATGTATATTCTGCAGCTTTGGGATGGAATGTTTGGTAAATGTCAATTAAATCCATCTGATCGAGTGTCATTTAGGGTCACTGTTCCCTTGTTGAGTTTTTTGTCTGGAAGACCTATCCAGTGAAGTCAGTGGGGTGTTGGTTGGACTTCACTGTTAGAGAGTTCTTCATTAGGGTGAACCACACAGTTGGCCTCACTAACATCCACCACCCAGTAGCAGGAAGCAGCTGGTTCTACCACATCTGTCTCATTGAAGCTCTTCTGATACTGAGGGCATCTGTCATCTCTCCTAAGAGGCTTCCCTGACCATGTCCTGTGGTGTCCCCAGCCATTTCCTACAGAATATTCTACCCACATAATGTGAAAGTGAATGGTGAGTCTGTGAGTGATGATGTAAAGGCAGCTGAAGAATTTTTGGAAATTCTAGATAAGCTAATTGTGGAGGAAAATTACTTGCCAGAGTGAATACTCAATATGGATGAAACTAGAAACTGATGCCTGAAAGGACTTTCATCCATAGGAAGACAGGTTAATGCCAGGTTTCCAGGCTTTTAAGGATAGGATAACTGTCTAGCTTGGGGGTAATATTGCAGGCCACAAATTGGAACCCTTTGTGAGCTGGCAGTGAGAACCCCCAGGGACTTCACGCATATCAGTAAACATACATTGCCAGTTTAACCAGGAATAAGAAGTCCTGATGACCCAGCTCCTCCCATGTTGCTCTTTTTGATGGTACCATTGCAGATGTCATGGGCAATCAGGAAAGCATACTTACTAGCTCTGTTAACTACATAAGGTGTTTCCTATACAAATTATACCCTATTCGGATATAATCTAGAGAAGAGAAGAATCAGACAATACTCCCAAGGCCAAATACCTGATTTAGTTTCCTGGTAAGCATAAGAGAGCTTTCAGAAAAATCCACACTGATGGGTTTTTGATGTGGATCTTCTGAAGACATTGGTGGAAACCTACATCTCTCAAAAATGGAAATCAAATAGTTGTTGTTGGTTTTGAGGCTAGTCTTTTTTTTTTTTTTTTTTAATATATCTTTATTGATTTGAGAGAGAGGAAGGGAGAGGGAGAGAGAGAGATAGAAACATCAACGATGAGTCATTGATCAAACCCGTAACTGGGCATGTGCCCTGACCGGGAATCGAACCCCGATTGCCTGGATCCTAGGTTGACGCTCAACCGCTGAGCCACGCCTGGCCGGGCTTAAGGATAGTCTTGAATTGGAAGTGCAAAGAATTGTGACAATGGGCTAGAAGATAGTGTCCCCAAAGCTCCTATGTATCTCTCTCTCTGTATGGTTGCTCCAAAATATGACTAATGCCTTCTTCCCCTTTCCCTCCCAAATCTTATGCAAGTGAGACTACTGGTGAATTCTAAGATGGACCATAAAGGGCATGGGCTCGGGAAAACATAGTTAATAACATTACCCTCAGGGGAATGTCTCCAGCTCTAGATTTTGTTGCTCTATCACAGCTCCATCTTCTTAAATCAAAGTCTGTTCAACAAATAACAATCAGAAGAGAAAAAGCAAAGGCCCAGATATAAAAATAGTAACTCACATAAAAATATATTCTTTCATAAACCTGTCATACAAAAACAATTACAACTGTTTATACATATGGAAAATAGAAAAAGGCTCTTATACTTGTCATCTAAAAAGGAGCTTTGTTAGTAAGAAAAGTAGAATGTATATAATGAACTAGGGCTATCCAAGAACTGTCATAAGACTAGTAGGAAAACTCCATCAAATACCACACTGTTAAGGAACCATATTTTAGTGGTCCCTTAACACACAACAAATAAAACACTATTTAAAAATTAAACCTAACTGCATTTTAGAAATGCACTTCAATTTATCCATGGATCCAACAAGTTTCAACATAAGAGGAAAAAATATTAACTGTTTTAAGAAAAAAGCACTACCTATTAATCTTAGGTACTATTGTTGAGATAACTCGAATTATCTCACCTCTATATTCACTTTTGAAAGCAGTTAGAAATCCACACTGCAATAATGTACTTTAAAACAGAGGCTTGATAGACACAGTATATTTACAACTTTATTAACAACTCTCTCATGTTGAAAGTTTTCTGGAACATTATAGATGAATTAATTTCTATTAAGCTTTCTCATGTTACTTACGTTTATATTTCTTTTTGGTGGGAGTTCACACATGTAAAGATGTGGACCAATTGACATCTTTCCCATACAGTTTACACTCAAGAAGTTTTACCCAGTCAGTCCTTTCATGCCTTTGGAAAGAACTGGGATGACTAGAGTCTTTCCATATTTCTTACATTTATATGATGTCTCTCCATTGTGCACTCTCATGTCTTCAAATAGTTGTGTGACAAATGAAGGCTTTACCACAATATTTGTATTCATAGAATTTCTCTCCAGTGTGAGTGCTTTTGTGTATTTCAAAACCTAAATAAGAAATAGCTCTACCACACTGCTTACTCCATAGGGTTTCTGTCCTCTGTAATTTCTTTCATGGCTTCAAAAACTTTGATAACATCTGAAGCTTTTGCAACTCTTACATTCATAAGGCTTCTCTCATATATGAGTTCTTCTGCATGTTCTAGGCAACTGTAATCTCTGTAGGCTTTACCACACTACTTATATTCATAGGGTATCTCATATGACTTCTTTCGTGTTTTTGGAAGGAAGAGGAATGAATAAAGACTTTACCACACTGTACACATTCATAGGGTTTCCTTCCAGTGTGCAGTCTCTTGTGTATTTTTAACATTTGTTTATGGAAGAAGGCTTTCCCACATTCCTGACATTCATGGGATTTCTCTCCAGTATGAACTCTTTCATGTGTTTCAAAGGAACTGTCATGTTTGCAGGCTTTACCAGATTGTTGATATTCATGGGGTTTCTCTCCAGGGTGCAGTCTCATTTTTTTTAAGGTTTGGTCTTGGGAAAAGGCTCTCCCACACTTGCATTTATAGGGTTTCTCTCCAGTATGAGTTCTTTCATGTAAACTGAAAGGAAGAGTAATAACTAAAGGCTTTACTACATTGTTTACATTCACTGGGTTTCTCTCCGTGTGAGTCCTTTCATGTACCCGAAATGAACTGGGAGAAAGAAATGCTCTCACATTTCTTACATTTATAAGGTCCTTCTCCAGTGTGAGTGATCATGTGTACTTGAAGGCATGACAGCTCACCAAAGGCTTTCTCACACTCCTTACATTCATAAGGTTTCTCTCCAGTATGAATTCCTTTATGCTTTTGAAGAGAACTAGGGCTACTGAGGGCTTTACCACATTGCTTACATTCATACTGTTTCTCTCCTGTGTGAGTTCTTTCATGTGTTTGGAAAGTATATTTGTATCTACAGGCTTTACCACACTGTTTACATTCATAGGTTTTTTCTCCAGTGTGCTGTCTCATGAGTACTTTTAAGGTTTGGTTATGGGAGAAGGCTTTCCCACATACCTTACATTCATAAGGTTTCTCCCCAGTATGAGTTCTTTCATGACTTCGATAGGAACTAGAACTGGGAGCTTTACCACATTGCTTACATTCATAGGGTCTCTCTCCTGTGTGAGTTCTTTCATGTGTCTGGAAGGCTTGATGATATCTAAAGGCTTTCCCACATTGTTTACATTGATAGGGTTTCTTTCCACTGTGAGTCCATTCATGTTTGCAGACTGGCAATAGTTAAAGGATTTCCCACATTCCTTACATTCATAGGATTTCTCTACACTGTGATTTCTTTCATGTTTATCAAAAAATTGGAGATAACTGAAGGTTTTAGCACATTTCCTAAATTTATAAGGCTTCTCTCTGTTTTTGTGATACTCATATGGTTTTTGTGTCCAGTGTGACATCTGATGTGCCTGTTAAGGGATGAATGATGTATAAAGACTTTTCCACATGTACTACATTCTTGTGGTTTTACTCCAGTGGTTTTCTTGTTCAGATTCATATTTTGAATAAGACTGAGGTTGTCTTCACATTGACTACCCTCTTTATTTTCACAGAGTTTCTCTACCATATGACTTCTGTAAAAAATAAGAAGTACAGTATTAATGGTATCTTTATTAACAATTTTATATTAATTGAGTATTTAAACTACCTTTTAATACATTTTCTGCCTTGTGTGAATTGTTTAAAGTTGAATATAAGGAATGGTCTGCAAGAGGACTTCACCCATGCTATTATCAAAACAGTAACAGTCAATATGTAAAATGTATTGACACTATTTTGAAGTGAACTGTTTTGAAGATAGTATTTTGATAATGACCATTTAATGTCACATATAGGAATGTCTTTTTTGTAAAAACTTTCTAAGAATAACTAAATTTGAAGCAAAGGTTATTTCTTTTGTTTCCTCCTTTTTAAATTTTATAACCTAACAGGATTCCCACATGAGCCACTACTTTTTGTTGTGTGACTTACCTTAGTTTTCTCCCACTGTTTTTATACTGATCTTCAGTGTCATGATCTTCCCATTTTTTCCCTTCAATGCAGACTGAAAAAAAAAACAAACCAAAACTCCAAAATATTAGAAATTAGAGAAAATTATTAGGTTCTAGGTCCATTTTTAGTTGTGACAATAACTAGTTTATTTACTAATGTCCTACCTTTCTGCAATCCAAATCTTGGAAAAACATCAATAAGCAAGAAACACTTGCTCTCTGCTTGATAAAGTGATGGTAACACATCATCCTTACCTACTGATTCCAGGTTCCTGAAAGTTTCCTGCATCACATCTCTGTAGAGTTTCTTCCGTGCAGGATGCAGTAAGGCCCACTCCTCCAGACTGAAGTTCACAGCCACATCCTCAAAGGCCAGAGAGTCCTAAAACACCCCAAGTATGTGTAGAGTAGGATGTGTGAGACTGACAGCATTGGACACCTATATTCCATTTATATGAAAGTCACATATAATTCTGTCATCTTCAAATATTTATTCTATGAAGTTCATCATTAGAAACTTACTCCCTACCCACACGTACTTCCTCATAAATTAATAGCATGATGAACACTTGGAAATTATCCATACATTTTTACTGTGACCACATTATATCTTATTGTTCTGTAATGCACACCAAGTAAATCACATTCAAACTAGAAAACAATAAGAGATGGAGACTTTTAAAAAGACAGAGGGGGAAGCACACCTTAGTTATAAAGAAAAATATTAACATTTAATAATACTTCTTTTCAGAAACCATGCAAGCAATACAAGAATGTAATAAAGTATTCAAAGTTTAAAATGAAAAAACAACAACACTCTCCATGTTTTTAATGAAAAGTTGGTCCTATTAAAAAAATTAATTTAATAAAATTGATAAACATTTAGTCAAGATAACTAAGAAAAGAGGAAGATAGAAACTACTACTATCAGATTTAATAGGAGGGAAAAGGTACATGAGAAAGGACTTGATACCATCCAATATCCATTTTTAATAACAAACTAGTACTAGAAGAGCGCTATTTCTTCTTGAGAAAGAATATCTACATGACACCTGTAGCTAACATTATACATAATGGTGAGAAACTAGATGCTTTTATGGTAAGATTAGGAACAGGGCAAGGTTTTCTCTCACTAAACCCATTCAACACGTAGTAGAAGACCTAGCCATGTAATAAGAAAAGAATAAGAAATAAATGGTACACAGACTGGGAAGCAAGAAATAAAACTCTCTTTGTTTCAATGGAAAGAGAAAGAGAAACATAGGCATAAAGAAATAAAATGGCAATAGGTAAGTGCCTATTAATAATAATCTTAAATATAAATGGATTAAATGATCCAATCAAAAGACAGAGTAGGTGAATGGATAAGAAAACATGACTCAAATATATGTTGTCTGCAAGAGACCCACCTCAGAACAAGACTCACACAGGATGGAAAAAAACCCCAGAACTGCTGGAGGACTTCAAGGGAGAGATGAGCAGCAATACGGTCAGAGTAGGGGACTTTAACACCCGACTGACTTCACTGGATAGATCTTCCAGACAAAAAATCAACAAGGAAACAGTGACTCTAAAAAACACAGTTTCCTTTACACTGAGCCAAACTAACTAATTTAACTGGAGGGGTGGGGTGGGGTGGGTTAAGGTCTGTGGAACCTTATCACTCACTCAGCACAAAAATAAACAAAAGGGCCCTAGTGAGCCCTCTGGTCTTAGCAGAGTGGAATCAGTCCACTCTGAAAAAACTGCTCTTTAAGAAGTGACCATCTGACGGGCTCACCTCATTCATGGGGTGTAATTATCCTCGTGCTGCCCTAACTCCCCCTCTAACGTTGGGACGACCCCAGACTCAGTCACATCATCACTCCAAACACACAGTAGAGTTCCAGCGAAGACATCAACCAAAGGCCACCGTAAGGAGGGCTCCAGTCCCATACCCTAAGCTTCCAAAGGATGAGGCATTTCCAAGACTGTCAACTCAAGAGTCCTTTGGGTACAGAACCCAGGTTCGGTGAGTCAGCGCTGTGTCACAGGGCAGCACGGATCACAGGAGGGGCACCCTGCAAGCGGCAGCTCACAGAGCAGAAGCCTCCAGGTTTTCTTATCAGCCTGACAGGTAAGGACAAGGGGGAAAGGGACGGGTGAGGCTTAAATTGTCAGCAGTCAACATCAAATATCGGGACCCTGACCACTCATTATAAGAATAAACATAGGTAAGACAAATATGCACTGATACTGACTGGCTTGTTTTTATACAAAGAAACACTAACAGGATGAGCAAGAAATGATCAAACCTGGTTATTTGAGAGTATTCAGGGAGTCTTCTTAGGAATATTTTTAACTTTCCAATTCATAATGGAATTAAAACACAGAAATTTATATATATCATATTTTCCTATGCTTAACATTATTTTTTGCTTTTAAAAATCAGTTTCAACTTTTCTACATAGGAAACCACTCCAAGATTTAATACTTTAAACATTAACAAATATAAAACCAGAGACCATGAAATACTTATAAATCCCTTTCTAACTAAAAGGATAAGGGGTATAAATTGTCCCACACTATATATCACACTGGGATATTTTCAGAAATGAGTAGCATATTATAATGCACCAGGGGCTTTCGGTCAAGATGGGAGCCTAGGTAAGAGCAGTACACACATCCTCCGACAACCACTTCAAAATTACTAAGCTGCAGAATGACCATTGCTGAGAACCACCTGAAGTTTACGTGAACAGATTCCTATAACTAAGAATATACAGGAGAAGCCACATTGAGACTGGTAGGAGGGGCAGAGACGTGGAACAAACTGGTCCCACACTCTTGTGTGGTGTTCAAAAATTAGGGAGGAATATCACTGCTGCAGAGGTCCCCTCTTATTGGCAGGGAGCCCCAGCCCCACAGCAGGCTCCCCAGCCGAGGGTTCCAAAGCTTGCAAGAAAAGTCCCCATAATTTCTGGCTGTGAAAACCAGCACAGATTGTGGCTGAGTGAGATGAAGGGCTCCTAGAGTCCCAGGTGTTTCTCTTAAAGGCGTTTCTGCACAAAATTACTTGCTAACGAACTCAACTGCTCTAAGCTCCAGTGCTGAGGCAGCAGCTCAAATAGTACCAGGGCCATATGGGGAGGAACTGAATCGTCTGGCATCAGAGTGAGAGCTGGAGGGGCAGCTTTCTCCCAGACAGCAGCTCTGGAAGGAGCCATTGTTCCTTTGCTGAGCCATCCCCCTGTGGGTGCCGTATCTGAGTCTCCATCAACCTGGCTAACTGTTCCCCCTACCCTGGTGATTCCCTGAGACTCTGTCCCACCAACTTGCCAGCCTACTCAAACTACTTCCAGGGATTTTCCATACAAATGGCTTGTCTTGGCTCATGCTGTGGACTTTCTTAAAAATCTCTCAAAGGTTCACAAACCCTCAAAAAGCAGCATCTGGCCTCAGCACGTCCCATACCTCTTACTAAGCAGCCCCAAGCTCAGCACTAGTGGCAGTTGGCCTCAGCTCACAGCTTCGCCTCTCCCAGGCAGCTCCCAAGAGGCCTGTTATGCAAAGAGCCGAGGACTGAGAAGCCCTCAGCATGCTGATTTCTGATTCCAAAGAAATAACCTGGAGGACCGACTCTGAAAGACATGATTTTATTAGGACTTAAGTGTGCACGGGGGTAGCCTGCCGGTGAAATCTCTGCAACACAGGCTTTCTAAATACAGGGTTATATCGAATATAAAAAACAAAGCAAACAGGGCATGCAGGCTGGAGTGCTCACAATCAAGCTGTGTGAGATCAAAACACAAGCTATTTACAATCCGGGCTCACATCCAAGAACAGTTTCTTTTTGGCCATTCCTTGATCAAGGAGCTGGCGAGGCTCCCAAGGTCCCACAGCACACTTACAGATGGCCTTTATTATATTCCCACAGGGTGGAAGGGGGAGTTGGAGTTTGGAAAGGGGTCCATGTTCTCAGAGACCACACAAAGCCCAAAACCAAAACACCCTTTGGTCAGCTTCAGAGCATATCAGAGCACCACTCAGCCACCTCCACAAATGACACACAGAAAGAGCAGTCTCACCAGAC
Source organism: Miniopterus schreibersii (assembly GCF_964146895.1). NCBI lineage: Eukaryota > Metazoa > Chordata > Mammalia > Chiroptera > Miniopteridae > Miniopterus > Miniopterus schreibersii. Next base: position 70,390,930 of record NC_138105.1, on the reverse strand, counting down.
ACCAGAGCCCGGCTAAGGCAAGCCCTGCTTTGTAGGGTCAGCCCCTCCACTGTAGTCATGGCTTGATGTCACAACCAATCAACCCAAATGTCAGTCTTTTCCACTGATATTCCTACAGCAATCAAGGCTAAATTGTAACAGGCAGGTGGATACAGCCTACACAAGAAACACACATGGAGCATCCAGCAGCTCAGGCGACCAGGGAGACTGCACCACTGGGGCCCCACAGGACACCTACTGCATAAGGCCACTCCCCAAGAACAGGAGACACAGCAGGTCCACTTAACACACAGAAACAAACACAGGAAGGCAGTCACAATGAGGAGACAAAGAAACACATCCCGAAAGAAATAACAGAACAAAACTCCAGAAAAACAACTAAACAAAATGGAGACAAGCAATCTCCTTATTCAGAGTTCAAAACAATAGTTACGAGTATGCTCAACGATCTCAGTGAGACTTCAACAAAGAGATAGAAAGCATGAAAATGGGGATAAAAAACACAAACAAGAACCATCAGAAATGAAGAATACAACTAAAATGAAATATACAGAGCATCAATAATTAGATGAAGCAGTAAGTGTTAAAGGGATAAAGGAACTTCTGTAAGAATAAGGAAAAAATAAAAAACATGAATAATAAAGGGGCAATTAACTAATATCTATCAACAACTGCTTTAAGTGCAAATGGTCTAAATGCTCCAATCAAAAAACGTAAGTTGGCTAAACACATAACAAAACAAGATCCTAAATTATGGTGTCTACAAGAGACTCACTTCAGATTGAAAGACACACACAAACTGAGCAAAGTGATGGAAAAAGTTATTTCATGAAAATGGAAACAACAACAAAAAGCTGGGGTAGCAATACTTATACCAGAAAAAAATTTATTTTAAAACAAAGGCTATAACAAGTGACAAAGACGGACCCAGCAACTCCACGTCTGGGTATTTACCTGGAGAAACCCAAAACACTAATTCGAAAGAGCTATGCATCCATATGCTCACTGCAGCATTACTTACAATAGCCAAGATATGGAATTAACCTAAGTGTCCATAAATAGATGAACAGATAAAGAAAAAGTGGTGCATATATACAATGCAATATGACTCAGCTATAAAAAAAGAATTACAGCCCAGCCAAGCGTGGCTCAGCGGTTGAGCGTCAACCTAGGATCCAGGCGATCAGGGTTCGATTCCTGGTCAGGGCACATGCCTGGGTTGCGGGCTCGATCCCTAGTTGGGGGTGTGCAGGAGGCAGCCGATCAATGACTCTCTCATCAGTGGTGTTTCTATTTCCCTCCCTCCTTTTCCTTTCCTCTCTCTGAAATCAATAAAGATATTTTTTTTAAAAAAAAGAAAGAAAAAAAAAGAATTACATCTTGCCAGCTGCAACAACACAGATAGACCTAGAGGATATTGTGCTGAGTGAAATAAGTCAGACAGAAAAAGACAAATACCACATGATTTCACTAACATACAAGAACATTTTGATGGTTGCCAGATGAGAGAGGGGTTAAGTGAAAAACGGGAGAAGAGATTAAGAAGTACAAATTGGTAGTTACAAAACAGTTGTGGGGATGTCAAGTATAATGTAAGGAATTTAGTCAATAATATTTGTAATAACTATGTCTTGTCAGATGGGTACAAAATTTATTGGGGGTGATCATTTTGTAAGATATATAAATGTCTAAACCCTTTGTTGTACACCTGAAACTAAAATGTCAACTATAATGGGGGGGAGGGAAGCACTAGGATTTTGCAATTGAAAAGGACTGAGAATTACAAAGATTTACATAAGCTTTGAGAAGTTTCCTGCATATCAATAAAAATACAAATTCAGTTTATTTCCCCTCAAGGTCATTAAAATAAATTAGGACTAGTGTAGCCTTTTAAATGTCAAAGTACTCTAGGGACAGGCACAATCAATCATGACCTAAAAATGGAAAAAGCACCTGAGTACTGAAATTGACCCACCTCACATCTTGAGGCTTTCTTGCCTAATAAAAAAAATACTATTTAGTTCCACAATTTTTTTTTTGGCTTATAGCATATCTCTCAATCAGTTTACATATTAAACGCCCAGGTGCTAATGGACACTAGAATCAAAGGGCTGCAATATTCAACAGAGAAAGAAATCCAAGAAAAGAAATACACATATCAGAATAGAAAAGATACATAACCTGCTTCCCTGTAGTTCACAAAGAAACACACATTCAGAAAGTTAAAACATAACCCCCGGTTGAGATAGAACCACTGGATTGGGACAGTCCCTAGGGAAGTAGGAAAGGGACACCCGATCAGGCTTAAAAATAAATTCCGGGAGCTCCGCACACCCTCCCCTCTCCTGTAAGCATGGAAGTGCTCCCTCCCTCAAGGGTGGGGGACAGGTTCCTGGATTTGATACCCCGCTTCCCTAACGTTTGGAAAACTTGGGAGCAAACTGGTGCCCCCTGGGGGAGTAGGAGGTAAAGCGGGGCAGAAAGAAGTTGGGGAAAATCTTCCACAAGTGGACTGAGAAGTAGGAGCCCCCACCTCCGGGCATGATCAAACAGAAAACAGTTTGGGGCAGGAAAAGCCCTGTGGCGGTTGTGCAGGTCAACAACAAGCACTGGCTGGACCCAGATCATTCCGAGACTGAGGAAACATCGATGAGAAACCGACCCCAAAGCTCATCACACCATCATCATAATGAAAGCTGACACCACGAATAGAAGAGGAGCCCAGGGGGACAAACGCCACCCCGTTAGGAACAAGGTCCCTCCCAACCAGAAGGCGGAGTCGCAATTTAGGCCCCAAAGCTTGGAGACGACTCCCTCCCCGCACCCCAGGAAACATAAAAATCCCAGGACCACCTGGCCGCTGCGCAAACTCACTCTGCAGTTGGCCTGCGTCCCCTCCAACTTGTACTTTTTGCTTCTTTCACAGCGGTGCCCACGCCCTGGCCGCTTTCTTTTTCTCTGCCTGAATAAAGCCTGCTTCGTTTTCACTGGGATTCATCCTTGAAATCTTTCCTGGGTGAGTCGGGGACCTGAAAGGCACTTGACACTGGAAAGGTCTGGATCCGGGACTGTGCCGGGCAGGGACTGGGGAATCCGGGACCACGGCCCCTCCCCCCCACGACCCCTCACAGCGCCCACCCCACGAGGGTCACAGGTGTCCTCCGACGACCCTCTCTGTGGTCACCCCATAATCTGGGGAGGTGCCCAGAAAGGCCTGGGCCCAGCTGCCACACGCAGGGACAGGAGGGGACCGAGGTCCCAGCGGAGCCCCCAAGTGGCCTCAGAACCACAGACTCCAGAAGTGACCGCGGAGGGGCAGTCCCCACCACTTCTTGTTCCAGCGGATTCCAACTAGCCCATCAGGCCTCCGCACCCGCCCGCACACTCACCATTTCTGGGTTTCCTGGGTCTCCCTGAGTCCTGCCTACCAGTGCATATCACAGGGTGACAAAGGCTGCGCGGAGCCCCCAGAGACCGTTAGGGACACAGGACTCGGATCTCAAAGGTCTGAATGAGAAGGGAGGGCTTTGCAGCGCCCCTGATTGGACTGTTCACAAGACCAACCTCCTTGTGCCCGAGTGACAGCCTGGTGAGAGTCGTCATGGATCAGAGGAACCAGCCTCCTCTGGAGGGCAGGAATCTGACCGACCCAGCCTCGCATATTTACTTGCATTTAAACAGAACTATTTGTTATTGGTTTTGCACAGCTCTTTGTTAACTAGGGAGCCCAGGCGTGCACAGAGAGAGAATTCTTTGTTCGTTTTCAAAATGTAACAAGTACAGAACTTGAGGGTAGCCCAGGCCAGACCACACTGGAACAACAGGGTCTGATGCCCTGTAGGAGTCAAAGGCTTGACATAAGGCTGGGAGGCCACTCATGGAACTCTGACCCTTGATTAGGAGCTACTTAAAGGCATCTGGCCCCGTTTTAATCTTGATCCTTGCAACCCTTAAGCCTTCCATCCATCCCTTCCCCACCCCACTCATTCTGTCCTTAAGAATCCCAGAGCGGCTTGACTCCGGTGAGAATTTGGAACCCCACAGCCCTAGCCTAGGCTCAAGGACTCTTCTCAGTCTAACCACAGCTTTATTGAGGTATAATTGACTAATAAAATTGTCTATAAAGATGACATGATGGTTTGATATATGTACACTAAATTGTACCCCTGAAATTTTGCTAAAACAGTGGATTAAACTATCACCACACACACACACCACAAAGTAAGTATGTGAGGTGATGGATGTGTTAATTAATCTGGAAACTCTAAAATGCCTGAGAGATTGGATTGCAAAACTCTTTGGCATTGTGTTTGGGGAAATAGTGCTCAGATACTGAGACTACCTTTGCCAATAGTTATTTAACACAAGTTTGAAACCAGAAAAGTCAGCATTTGTGCTATCTGTCACTACCACAACCAGCAAGTAGAGACAAGGATAGAATCTTAATGGGCGCTTTATTCACAGGGCTGGCGACCTGAGAAGTCTGTTCTCTGTATCCATGAATCTGTCTCCACTTGTTAGTTAGTTTATATTGTTCATTAGATTTCACATATAAGCGAAATCATATGATACTTGTCTTCCTCTGACTGGCTTATTTCACTTAGCATAATACTCTCCAGGTCCATCCATGCTGTAGCAAAAGGTAAGATTCCTTCTTTTTTATGACTGAGTAATATTCCATGGTGTAAATGTACCACAGCTTTTTTTAAACTGAATTTATTGGGATGACACTGGTTAATAAAATTATACAGGTCTCAGATATACAATTCTACAATACATCATCTATATATTGTATCGTGTGTTTACTACCACAAGTCTCCTAAAAATATTTTTTATTTAAAGGTTTAAATTTAAAAATTTTTTAAAGTACTATTATTGTTCAATCTTATGTACTATTGTTTAAAGAAAACTCATTATCTCATGTGATATATTTCTGAAAGTAATTAGAAATCCACAGTCCAATGATGCACTATAAAGAGAGGTTCAAGAAACACAATATTTTTACACCATTAATTATAACTCATGTTGAAACTTTTCTGACACATTGTACGTAAATTAATTTTTACCAAGCTTTCTCACATTAACATGTTTATTCCTTTGTGGGAGTTTTCACATGTAAGAATATGGACCAATTCACGTCTTTCCCATACTGTATAAATTCAAGAATATTAATCTAGTGAGCCCTTTCATGCTTTTCATAGAACCTAATATAACTGAAGCCTTTCCCAGATTCTGCACATTTCTATAATTTTTCTTTCAGTGTGTATTGTCATGTGTCTTCAAAAGACTGTGTGATCTTAATAAAGGCTTTCCACCTTTCTTATATTTGCAGAGTTTCTCTCCAGTATGAGCTCTTTCGTGTCTTTGTAAGGAACTGGGATCTTTGTAGACTTTCCCACATTGTTTACATTCACAGGGTTTCTCTCCAGTGTGAGTCCTTTTGCGTCTTGATAAGAAACTGTGATATCTGTAGGCTATCCCACACTCTTTACATTCAAAGGGTTTCTTTCCAGTGTGAGTTGTTTCATGTCTTCGAAGATCACTAAGATACCTAAATGCTTTACTACATATTTTACATTTATGAGACTTCTCTGTAGTGTGAATTATTTCATGGGTTTTTAAGGAACGGTGATCTCTAAAGACTTTACTGCATTGTTTACATTCATAGGGTTTCTCTCCAGTATGAGTTCTTTCATGGGTTTTTAAGGAACGGTGATGTTTGTAGGCTTTATCACATTGTTTACATTCATAGGGTTTCTCTCCAGTATGTACTTTTTTATGTTTTGGAAGTGAATTGGAATAAGTGAATGCTTTGCTACATATTTTACATTTATAGGGTTTCTCTCCAGTGTGAGTCCTTTCATGTCTTTGAAGATCACTGAGATACCTAAATGCTGTACTACATATTTTACATTTATGGGATTTCTCTGTAGTATGAGCACTTTTGTGTCTGTTTAAGGACCTGTAAGATATGTAGGCTTTACCACATTTCTTACATTCATAGGGCTTCTCTCCAGTGTGAACTCTTTCGTGTATTTGAAAAGACCAGTGGTCTCTGTAGGCTTTAGCACATATTTTACATTCATACGGTTTCTCTCCAGTGTGAGTTCTTCCATGTCTTCGAAGGTCACTGAGATACCTAAATGCTGTACTACATACTTTACATTCATAAGGTTTCTCTCCAGTGTGAGTTATTCTATGTATTTTAACATTTCTGGAAGACTTGAAGACTTTACCGCATATTTTACATTCACAGGGATTCCCTCCATTGTGGGTTCTTTCATGTTTTTCCAACCAGTTTAGATTATTAAAGGCTTTATCACATTCTTTACACTTATATGGCTTCTCTCCATCTTTTTGAAATTCATATGCTTTGTGTCCAGTGTGACATCTGTAGTGCCTACTAAGCGATGAACGAAATACAAAGACTTTTCCACATGCTCTGCATTCATGTTGTTTCACTCTGGTGGCTTTTTTGTTCAGATTGAGATTTGAAATAAGGTTGACGTTTTCTCCATATTGACTAACCCCTTTACTTTCACAGAATTTCTCTACCATCGGATTTCTGTAAAAAATGAGCAGCACATTAACGATTTCTTTATTAACAATATTATATTATACTCACAATGTTTATTATGATTTATAGGTAAAGTATAAATATTCTGTCTTGTCTGAAAACAAATATACTCAATACTCTCCAAAAAAACTTCACCCTTGCAATTATCAAACTGTGCTATTCATATATAGGGTTTATTAATACTGTTTTTAAGTGAAGTATTTTGAAAACAATGAACATGTATGTTACACTGAAACAGGTGTTTTTAAAATTTTTTCTAAGAGGAAATACATTTGAAGAAGGGTTTATTTGTTTTGTTTGCTATTTTTAAAATTTCACAACACATTAGAATTCTCACATAAGACACCGCTTTCTATTGTATGACTCACCTTAATTTTCTCCTCTGGCTTTTGCACTGATTTTCAATGTCATGTTCTTCCCATCTTTTACCTAAAATGCAGATTCAAAAAATGTTTCCAAAGGATTAAAATTTTAAAAATTATTAAATTATAAATCCATGAGCAGCTATGATCATGCCTAGATTATTTACCACCATCCTCCCTCTCCACATTACAGATCTTAGAACAATATTGGTGAGCAAGAAACACTTGTTCTCTAATTGACAAATGAAGGAATTTTGTCATCCTTACCTATGGAGGCCAGGTTCCTGATGGTTTCCCTCATCACATCTCTGTAGAGTTTCTTCTGTGAAGGACCCAGTAAAGCCCACTCCTCCAGACTGAAGTTCACAACCACATCCTCAAAGGCCACTGAGTCCTAAAACACCCCAAATATATGTAGAGTAGGATGTGTGAAACTGATAGCACTGGGCACCCAGACTCCATTTATAGGAAGGTTACATATGATTCTCTTGTCTTCAAACATTTATTCTTATGACTTGATCATCTGAAACTTATTCTCTGTCCACACCACCTTGAACACCTGGAAATTACTTACACATTGTTACTGTGATTACAATACATCTTATTTCTCTGTAACATCATCCTGGACCATGTTGGGAAATAACAGGAATGCCATACAGATGAAATATATATTGTCATTTTAAGACCACTGATTCCTTGCAAAAATAATTATTTCATCTGTTTCATTATTTCCCACCATTTACAACAATCCACAAGCCAGAAGGTTAAATCTGCATGAAGTTTTAATAAATAAAACAGCGAAAAACTGAAAACTTTTCCTTCTGTTCCCATCACCAAACATGAGAATCCAGGAGGCTTGTGAAAATACTTCCAACAAAGCCGGCTGTCCATGTCATCCTAAAGTCCTCCAGGTCTTCACCAGTCATGAGGTGCAGCTGGCTCAGTGTGAACGTACTTGTGGAGAAGCACTGCTTGTAACTTGTGTGGTATTTATCACAGACTCAGTTCTTCTTTCTCTCTCTCTTCAATTTAATGGGTCTGGAGAGTCATTTGGAACTTAAAGCTCAGACACAAGAAAGCAGGCATAACAAGTTACTCCAGAAATCCCTGTATACATGTGTTCAGGGCTGTTTCCTGCCAAATTTTAGAACACACAGTAAGAGAATAGGCCAGGCAAGCTCTTTCCAGTAAAACCCTAACAGGGTACCCTGGGCCTCACTGCCCTAGAAGAACAGGTTAAGAGCTGCAGATTCAAGGGAGTTCATTGAAGTCCATGTGGTCTGATGGTGACTTTGGCCATGATTACAGAACACAAAAGATTCAACAGTACTTCCTTCTAAAAGAACACAAAATTTGCATTCACCAATTTCAGGAGGAAAATTTTCCTGACAAGTCACTCTAGAGGCAGAGCTGCCATTCTTGATCTCATCAAAAAGAAAAAACACGTGACATAAACTACTCTTCTTAGATCCCTCCCAAGTTTTGAGGTCACAGGGGAAATGGTATCTCCAAAGTTAGGAAAGAGAACAAATGGTATCTTGAGAAACGCCCCAAACATTCTGTTCTTAACAAGGCCTAAACTGAAAAAAAAATCCATTTCACTGGAGTCTAATGCAAAGACAGTAGAGAACAAAAATGACAGAACACAATATACATGAAAACTAAAACAACTGTCCTTAACATAAGGATTAAAATACCTCAAAAAAGGAAAGAGAAAAAAACAGGAGAGAAAAGTGAAGTAATAATTACCAAACACTTCTAAAATTAATGACAGATGACACACTGTAGATCCAGAAAGCTCTAAAACACTGAACATGAAAAACACCAAAAATGCATGCCCACGTATATCATATTCAAATTAGACAAACATCAAAGACAAAGAGAACATATTGAAAGAGACCAGAAGGTAAAACAAACCTTAGGTATAGAAAAACAAAGATAAATTAAAATCAACTTGTTTACAGAAACTGTGCAAGAAAGATCAGATTGTAGTAAAATACTGAACATTTTGAAATAAAAAAAAATACTATGTAGAATTTTGTATCAAAGAAAATGATCCTTCATAAAAAAGAAATAAGGACTTTCTAAGACAAAAATTAAGGGAATTTGTATAGCTACTTTAAATTAAATGTCCAAAAATTCATCAGAAAAAATAAATGATGAAGGTGGAAGGTTAGAAAAGGAAGAAATGAAGATAAAAAAATTTTGTATTTGTTATATAACACATGACACTTTGTTTAAAGAATATTAGCAATAATGTGTTTGGTATTATAAGTTTATGGGTAATGGAAATAAATTACAACAATGTGACAAGGGACAATGATGGGAGAACTGGGAATAGTGTGGTACGTGGTACTTGCACAGCAATGAAGTGGTACAGCGTGATTCGACAGAGGATATGGGTTAGTTGTAAATGTGTAATCAAAACTGAAATGACATCACTGAAAGAGTTCCTTTTTTGTTAAATGTGTGACTGATATGCTGAGAGAGGAGAAAAAACCAATTAGATAAAATCCTCAACCAAAGCCAAAGAAGGTAGAAAAATGTTGAAAACAAAAAGTAACAAAGAACAAAAGCAACAAATAGAAAACAGTAAAAGGTTTGGTAAATATTAACCCAAATGCATCAATAACTACTTTTAATCATCAATTGTCTCAATACAATTGAACAATAGAGAAATATCAGATTTTAAAAAACCACATTTTCATGTTCTCTATAAGAAACACACTTTAAATATGAAGACACAGATGGATGAAAGGTAAAGGGATAGAGAAAATGTATGATGCCAACAGAAATCAAAGGACAGATATATGAATTATAAACAATAAAGATTTCAAACCAAGGAAAACTCAGAGATAAAGAGGGACATTACATAATGTCTCCAAGAAGGCAGAGAAATCTTTTAGGTATGTGTGCATAACAACACAGGTCAAACTACACAAGGCAAGAGCTGATAGATGCGGGAGAAACACATGAGTCTACTACTGTGGCTGGAGCATTCAACAACCCTTTTCATTAATTATAAATTCCAGTAGGGAGAAAATCAGAAAGGACAGGGTGGAACTGAACAGCACTATGAAACAACTGGATTTAGTTGTAATTTATGGAATACTTCATGCAACAAGAGCAGAATACACATTCACCAAGACAGAACACATCCTGAGACATAGAGTATACCTTAAAAATTTGAAAGAACAAAATCATACAAAATATGCTCTTAGACCTTACAGGAATTAGTCTAGAAATCTGTATCAGTAAAATAGTCAGAAAACCCCCAAATATATGGAGATTCAACAACACACTTCTAAATAATAAACAAGACCAAAAAAGAAGTCAAGAAAATTAAAAATTATTTTTTATTTTTAAATTTAATTAAATTTTTAAAAACCGATTTTAGAGAAAGGAAGGGAGGGAGGGAAAGAGGAAAGAGGGCAGAGAGAGAAAGAGAGAAGCATTGATTGGTTGCCTCTGGCACACGCCCCAACCTACGATTGAACCCGCAACCTGGGTATGTGCCCTGACTGGGAATCAAACCTGCCGCCTTTTGGTGTACGGATGATGCTCCAACCAACTCAGCCACATCAGCCCAAATAAAATAAAAACACAACCTATACAATTTTATGAGATACATAAAAAGTGGTGTCTAAAGTGAAATTTAGGCCACTGAATAAATATATTTAAAAAAGAAAGATCTACAACCAATAATGTAAGCACATACCTCAGGATACAATTAAAAAAATGACTACACCCAATGTAAGCAGAATAAAAGAATATATGGAAAAATCAATGGAGAAAAAAAAATTTTAAAGCTGCTTCTTTGATGAGATTAGTAAAATTGATAAACATCTAGACTAGATACAAACCAATTAAGGAATGAAGACTAGCAACTCACAGCCATGCTGTATCACAATTGAGCTGTTCCACAGCCGTGCTGTTTTCATAATTGTGCTGTATCACAACTGAGATGTTGTACTGAATAAAGTTTCCTTCTTCACCACACCCCAAATTGGGAATACCTGTTGGCATCGAATTGGCACCAACAACTATCTGTTGATGTAAGCTTAGAAAATTTTTACCTTCCTATGCATCATTTATTTTAAATAGAGAAATTTATACATACCACATTTACCTATGATTAATTATTAGTATTAATAAAATATTGCTTTTAAATTTTAACTCAATGTTTTCAATGTAAGAAACCACTCAAAGATTTAAACACTAAATGATATAAAAATGCAGATCATAAAAATTTATAAATCCCTTTCTAACTAAAAGGACAAAAGGCACTATGACAGTTTTCTCTATGCTATATTTCACAATAAGGATATATGAAGAAATGTGTCAGATATAATACATTAGGGGTTTGCAATAAAGCCCTGAAATGTACTACAAATTTCAAGCATTTACATAGGCTTACACAAGCTTTGATGTGTTTTCTCAAGCTATGAACATTTAAATTCAATTTTTTCCCCCCCTCACATCCATTAAAACAGCAGTTCAATTACCTCAGGAATAGTATAGCCTTTTACATGTCAAAGTACTTTAGGGTGAGACACATACAAAACTGACCTGAAATTGGAAAAAGCACCTGAGAACTTAAAAGCATTCATCTGACATCTTCAGGTTCTCTGGCCTGAATGGAACCAAAGTTCTATTTGGTTCCACAATGATCTTGCCTAACTCACATGGTATCTTTCAATCAACTTAAATATTAAAAGCCCAAGTGCTAATGGAAATGAGAATCAAAAGGCTGCAATATTCATTGGACAAAGAAATACAACAAAAAACAAATATTGAAATCAAGACCATTCAGAAGGAAACTCTTCTGACCATTCAGTAAGGTGAACATAATCACTAACGTGAGGTCTAGACACCTCTGACTGAGGCAGAAGCCTTGGAGGGGGTCAGGCTGGAGGATGAATGAGAGGGACACCTGAGCAGACCCAGAATTGAACTCTGGGCCCTCCACACACCCTCCCTTCTCCTGTAAGCCCGGAAGCGCCCCCTCCCCCAGGCTTCCATTCTCACAGTGAGGAAACTCTCAGCCAGATTCAGTTTAAGTTCTGACCAAATGAATCCCCAATTCATAAACCCTCTGTCTATAAGTTGGAACCCCTGATCTACATAGACTTCCTCAATATGCATAAATTAGACTCTGAGGTCAACTGCACTGTGAATGGAAAGCTCATACTAAGATCTAAAGATGTCCTGGCCTTAGAGACCACAATCACACTTCAGAAAGGTTATCCCCACTCCCAACTCCACGCACACATGCATCCCCAGCTTTCCAGGGCCATAGCTTCTCTCAGTGTAAAGGTTCCTTAAATGGTGGGTGTGAGCAAGTAGGGCACCTACAAGGGGAGGCTCCCCAAGAACAACTGGGCCTTCAAGTACTTCCTTTTGCAGGTTCAAGGGAGCTTTACCTCGGGGCACTAACCATAGGCTTCTGCTCTCCACTGGAGTTGCTTTCGACCACTATTGATAGTTAAATGACACAAACCCAGAGTTTGAACAATCCAGCAAAATCACTTAAATATGGCATTTATATGGAAAGGAAAAAAGAAAATTGTAAGGGTCTTTTCCTAGTTCAACTAAAAAACAAACAAACAAATATTTATTCCTTTCAAAAAAAGATGTCAGTTAATTATATTTCTAGAAAAAGAAAGTGGTTTGTAATTAATTAATCATACTTGAACACATCTGCTCTGCAAGTCAAAACCCTGCAATTTGATTTGAAAACTCCCCAAAGTAAAAACCAGACCTCACACATTTACTGCTCAGCAGAAGAGTAACTGATACAAAAATAAAATGTAATCAGAGTATTTTATTTTTTATAAAATTCACCTGTTTTCTGTATGTTTGGAACTATTTTATAGTCTTTCAAGCTCTATACTATACTCCTATTGAAAAACGAACACCTAAGTCATTAAAATCTTTTCAAGGTGAGAAATCCAGGGAGGGTCCTTGCTGACAGGAGAGCTCACCTAGGAAAATTTCCAAACAGGAAACTCCATCCAAAGGAATTCCCCTAGGATGTTTGAACCCTGGAAAGATCCTGGGGGGCGGGGGAGGCCCGGCGTTTCATGGAACGGAGTTCCTGGTGGTTATTTTTGCCTTTTCACTCTTATAAAATAGCCACAAAAAATATAAATCTCTAAAAAAGCGCCAGCCACGACTCTGTGGGAAAAGAATAAACAATTAAAATATGGGGTCTGTTTGAAATGCATCCCGGAGGATTGATAATGATGCTGTGACTGGAAGAGAGAAAGTTGGCTTCGGCATTCGATGAGCGAACTGGAAATTTAGGGACTTGTTGACAGTCACAGGAAGAGATAGGGTAGGGGCACAGAGTCGTGGATCTGACACCCCGATTCCCACACGTTTGGAAAACTCAGGAGAAAATGGGACCCCTGGGGAAAGAGGGAGGACTGGGGACGCCACAGACCACAGCTGCTCCCACGCACAAACCCTGCAGACCGAGTCACGACTGTCCCCTGATGACCTCCCATGGTCACCGCACCATCTGGGGAGAAACGGTGCGGCGGGCAGAGCTGCCCAGGCACTTTCGGGGACGGCGGGCAGCGTGGCAGTGCCGGAGCAGGTCGCCCGGGGTACCGGCAGCTGCCACGCCCCCCGGGGACTGGGAGCCGCAGACTCCGAAGCCGAAGCGGGAACGCCCGGTCCCGAACCCGCCGGTTCCAACAAGCCTCTCCTCGCGTCTCTGAACGCAGCCCGCACACTCACCATTTCTAGGTTCCCCGGGTCTCCCCGAGTCTTGCCTGCCACTGCCACCACCAGCGCCGGTCGCAGGGAACGCAGGCTGCCGCGCAACCACCAGGTACCCGGCGGCGAGCTCTGGAGCCCCAACGCACAGCTCAGGCTACTAGGGCTGTCCACTACTTCCGGGTGCGTTGCCCCACCCGCCGGCCCCAGCCACGCCCCTGATTGGGCAGTTCACAAGGCCGCGCCCCCTCGTTCCTGAGTGACAGCTGCGGGAGAAGACAGGCTTCTGGGAAACGCGTTGCCCGGTGGGCGACACAGTTGCTTTTAAGTACAACTTTTCCCTGGCTCGGCGCTTCCTAAGTTGTTTTCACCCAGCTCCTTGTCAAAGCGAGGGCGCCTGTTGCAGGCGGAGCAACAACAGACAAGGGGGTCAGGCCAGGTCTTATTGGAACAAAAGTGTCTTAAGTCCTCTAGGGGTCAAGGGCTTGGAGTGAGGCTGTGAAGCCACTCAAGCAACTGTGACCTTTGTGTAGAAACACAGTCGCTGAAAAGTGATGCACTGTCTTTAAAGGAGTCTGGCTTTATTGTATTTTATTTACTTCATTTTTATTTTTTTATTTTAATTTTTCTCCCTTTTTATTGAATTTATTGGGGTGACACTGGTTAACAAAATTATACAGGTCTCAGGTGCACATTTTAGCCTTTGATCCTTACAAGCATTGAGCTTTCCACCCATCCCTTCCCCAACCCCACACTTTTGGTCCTTAAGAGAAAGAACCCCAGAGCATTTGACTCTGATGGGAAGTTGGAAGTCCCCTAGCCCCAGCCTGGGCACAAAGACTCTTCTCAGTCTAACTACAGGGGTATCTGATGTGTTCATTAAATTCTCAAGTGTACATTTTTACACTGGAAGGAAATTTAATTCAGATCAGCTTTTGCATTATATCTGAATTAAGTTTGTATTAAATTTATATTTGAAATACAAATAACTATAATATCCCTAATTGTAACAAGGAATAAAAACTTTATACTACTCTGTGAAATGGAATTAGAATAAAATGTACTAAACTGATCAAAAGAACTGACATACTGAAAATTTCCCTATAAGCATATTGCAGGCATCAGCAGTTCCAGTTCCTACTTGTACAAGAAACAGCACTGACCACAACTTTGGCTGGCACAGAATGCCCAACTGCAGGAATTTGGCTAGCTCTGACCAGTTCCAGCATGTTGACATTAACGATCCTTATCAGGACCAGGAAGGACACTGCCTGCAGGTCCACAGCCCCTCCTCCTCCTCTCTTTGCTCTGCTTTCCCTCCCCCTCCCTATAAAAACCCATGCCTGCACTGAGATGCTAAGATGGGCTTTGAACAAGAGTCCCCCATCTTCTTGAGATTCTGGCACTTGAATAAACCTCTTTCCTCTTTCACCAGCATCTGTCTCACAAGTTTGGTTTGTATGGCAACAGGCAGTCGAATCTTGGTTCCAGTTATAGTTTTGGAGAGCCAGGCAGGAGAGGTGGGCCCCTGTAAGTGCCAGAGGGCCCAGGCTAGGGTCCCAGCTCTTTGCAGCAGGCTGACCCCTTGGCAGGCTAGTTATCGAGGCAGGGATTGCGGGAATGAAATTCCCGGCAGCTGCCAAGAGTTCTTTACCTCAGGGACCCTGCCTGCTTTCCCTCTCAAGGCATCAGCCGCCTGAAACTCCTAGCTGGTGAAAGGAAACAGGTCTTTGGGGAGTCAACGGATTCCAAGACTGGGTAGTGCCTGGTGTGCATGACCAAGAGCCCCTTCCCTGCCATTTGGGGTTCTTTGAACCATTTGGGATTCTGTAGGAATCAATAGGTGTTGTGTGGCAGTAAGCATGGCTCAGTGAGAAAGAAAAATCCTAGTTCCCCAGTGTGGGGTTTGGTTGGAGTGCTCTTTTGGTTTTGGTATTTGGATTTTGGTGCTTTGTTTGCTTTTCTTGCTGCCTACATCTTGTGGGGTGTCTTAATGGTTGTGTTTTTAATTTGGGATACTGCCGCTTAGGGAAATTTGCATAGGAATCATATTGCTATATAGTTGCTTGCTCCTTCCTGTTTGTCTAATTGTTATTTTGTATGTAACCTTGACTCTTAAGCATGGAGGCCTCAGAGTCCATATCCAAGGGTAACTGCCTGGGTTATATTTTGAATAAATGGTCCACCTATAGCTATGAGCCAATGACCAAGAAAGCGATGATTTTCTATTGTAATACAGCTTGACCAATCTATGTTTGGGGCTCTGAAGAGCGATGGCCCCTAAATAGTTCTTTGAACTGCTATACTGTTTTGGAATTGGAGTTGTTTTGCCAAAAGTCTGGTAAATGAGATAAGATCTCTTTTGTGCAAGCTTTGATGTTGTTAAATCATAAGAATTCTACCCAGAAAGACCTAGATTGATGGTTCAAAGAGGGGGAAAGGGTCTCACTCCTCTCGAAGACAGTAAAACTCAGAAAGAAATATATGAGGAAATAAATCGTTTAAACCCTCTAAATCTTTCTCCCTAAGGCCTGGAGGCTGATGTGGTCTTGAGTACAGTGGGGGAGTCAGTGCTGCTCCCAAGCCCCCTGCTGTGGGAGCAACATGGGGGGGGGGGGGCGGGGGAGGCAGGGAGGAACAAAAACAACGGCTTTTTAACACTACTGGCTGGAATGCAGTCCAAGCCTGATATCTCCCCTCTCTTTTCCAGCCTCCTTGAAGGTTGCCAAGGACAACAAATAATTAAACAGCTCACTTTTAAACACATGAAAGGAATGCAATGATCACCAAGAATTCAGATGGGTAATTTAAGTTTAATTGATGTCTTTTAGAACTTATTACCATAAAACATAGGTTTGTTTTGTCTGAGGTTTACAGGAATAAACTCATGTTACTTATCCCTGTTACAAAATTTGTCAAGAAAATGGCTTGGGCAATAATGGACTTTAAAATCTCATAATTTTGTTAAGAAATAATAAATATAACTAAAATGAAGGGTTATTGATAACGCTTTTCAGTAATAATTATATACACCTAAACATAGTTTCCAAAGTCTTTAGTAACTTAAAACTTTGAAGTTTTGCTGGGTTAAATGATAAAAATTATTGAATATCTAGATATTTTGAAATAGCAGAATACTGAAATATATATCGATCTGAGTTTGCCTACTTTTGGTTTCTTATTGCAGAAGCTAGAAGATGGATTTGGATCTGTTAATGAATATATCTTTTATTTGAAATATGTCTCTTGAAAATGTGATGTGAATGTATTTGCTAGTGAAAAAACCTGTTTCTGGAAGTTATAAAACATATTTGCCAATCTGAGGAATGTTAATTAGTTGTCACTAAAAAGATCAAGGTTTCTAAGAGTTAAGAATTCTAATTTAGTTGGAAAGAAATTGTATGGTTTTGGTAATATAGAATTGAAAGTAGGTTGTTCTAAAGTTGGTTATTCCTGAATGAATTAAGAAGAAAACTGAAAGGGACCAGGAAAATCGCAGAAGTTTCGTGCAAGTTGCAGAAGGTTCATGCAGGTTGAAGAGGGTCTGTGCAGATTGAAGAAGGAGTGTGCAGAGGGGAGAAGCAAAAAGGAGACATGGGTAAGCTGAGTAATAAATTTAATACAGTAAATGAATATAAATATCAAAAGTAAGCTAATACAGGATTTATTTGGTCCTTTTTGGCTGTTAAAGGGGGAAAAAAGCTTTTTTCCTGTATCTGCCTAGAGAGCAAAGATTCTCTGTAGTATTAAAATAGCTATGTGTAATATTGTATTAATCAGGTACTTGATTACTTAGAAGCCATATTCTTAATGGAACAGAGTGACAGTCCTCAGAAGGAAGTGGGGAGGGGGGTGAACCGAAGGAGTTAGATGCCCGTATGCACAGTCCATGGGCACAGACTGTGGTGTGGTGAAGGCCTGGGGTGGGAGGACAAGGGGGGAATATGGGGAACATCTGTAATACTTCAAAACCCATCGTCTTAACCCTAAGAATGAAAGTTTTGCTAGCCCGTATTTGTATTTGATACCTTTTATTGGCACTTTAGATAAATAATTTAATTTTGTTTCATAATGATATATGATCTTTTGGTCAAATATGTTTGACAACCTTCCCAGGGTTTAAATTTTAAGAAACTTTTTCTTGACCTAGAATTGGCTTTGGATCATTCTGGTGGGCCTCTGGAATGCCTTGGAGATTTGTTCTTTCTCCTTGTGAGTAAGAAATTTTGAGCTAATTAGACCTATTTGATATGCTTGAAAATACACGGGAGGCTTTGTCAAATAAAGAAATGATAACTATGTTCCATTTGTATACATATTTTTATTATTAAAATGGGTGTTCTAGAAATTGTATAAAGATCTCCAAGACTCTCCAAAGTTCTGATATACTTTCATTTGTAATTCTGTTATTTTAAAATGTCGATATAGAAAAGCAAATTCCTTTGTCAACTGCATTATAATCAGATCTATAACCGTGTCATTTTAAGTTATTTTTGTCATTTAAAGACAGTTATTGTTTTGCTCTGATGCATTTACAAATATATTACATCTTCAGAAAAATTCATAGAAAGAACTCTGAGAAAATTGACTCATAGTGTATAATGAGTAAATGAGAAAAGCCAAGTTTATGTAAAAATCCACAATCAAAATGGAACTTAGAGCTCAGAGAAAAGGAAGAAGGCACAGCAACTTATTCTACCAGACCCCATGCTAATGTGCCTCAGGGCTGCTTCTGGGCACCCACAGGCCAAGCAGAAAGTGATGTGCCAGGAGAGCTCTTCCAGCAGGGTCACTACCGTCTGTCCTGGGTGCTGCTGACACTGAGGAACAGGTTCAGAGCTTCAGGCTGCTAGGGAATCCACTGACACCCACAATAATGAGCTTGCTCCTGATTACAAAATATGTAAAGGTTGCAGCAGTGATTTCCTCCAAAAGAACACACAGCATCCATTCTCCGATCCTCTCCAGACGCTGCCCTCCCTTCTGTCATTTCCAAGCTCCAGGGGGAGTAAAGGAACATGAGAGCGCAACCCTTGACCGTGGAATCCCTCAGCTGGTGAACAGCACACACAGCCTGTAGGGTGTGAAAGGGTTTGTTACGGTCACAACTGAGCTGTCTGGCTAGAGGGAGGCGGGCCTCTCAGGAGGCCATTAAAGAGCCTTGAGAGATGCGTGGAGATGGCGCATGGACAGGTCTCAGGAGGCTCCAGGGTGAGCGGGTGTGAGAGTTCACACACAGGGCAGGAGCTGGCGAGGTGTCAATTCCCCGCCACAGGAGGGCACGCGAAGGCCTCCTTATCGCCTTGGACAGCCGCGGGCACGGGCAAAGCAGCGGGAATGAGGCTGCAAAGCTGGCAGCAGCCCTGGGGAACTGGAGCAGGAGCTACGGGGGTTCTGGTCTGGCATTTAAGTAACTTAGAGGCTGTCATTCCCAAACTCACAGGAAAAAAGCTAAAAAACTTGCAATGAACTTCCTTTCTTAGCTCTGTTAGAGCATTTGGTTGCCAGTGCGACCCAGTGTCACCAAAATTGGGAAAGAAAAAGAAAGCTGGCATTTAGGAAAATGTCCCAAATATTCTGATCTTAACACCTTGCTGAGAGGCTACCTGGGCTCCTTCGGGCAGCGAGGTGTTGAATGTAGATCAGTTTTTGCCTGACTCCCTAGAGAGCACTGAAATGCAAATGACTATAATATCCCTAAGATAATTGATTCGTATTTTTAGTGTAGACCTAGAGAAAGAAGGTCTCTACCAAGAAGGACTCCTGGTGGCTTAAATGAGTTCAAATTAACAGCCACCACCAAAAAAAGCCTAGCAGCCATTTCTACCGGAGGGGGGGGGGGGGCTTGTCAGCAAACTGCACCTCAGGGACTGGCCTGCATGGAGCAACGGGCTGCGCCTTCTGCCCTCCAGCCAGCTCTTGGAGAGCAGCTCCAGGAATCTTATTGCAACCAATAGGGCTGAACTTTCCCCATCCAATTGGAGCTGTGCAGCTAAATCCCAGCAGAACTTCACTGACCAATCAGAGTGGCTCCATTCTGACCAATCAGGACAGGGCCTTTTGGGCCAATCAAACTGAAGACTTAGAGTACTGCTAGGATTTGGAGCCCTCATTTGCATGAGGACAGGCCAATCAGGGACCAGGGGCAGGAACTTCTGTTTATATAAACAGTCAGCTCCCCTTAAGCAGAAAGCACCCGTTCCCTTTCCCCCGAAGACTGAAAACTCTTTCTGATGCTGGAGGTGAAAGCAGGGAAGGTGACAGGCGCAGAACAGAACTGTCTGGCTACAGGGGTCTGGGCCCAGGGCCAAGTAACAGTCATGCTGTTTTCACAGCTTTGCTGTATCACGATTGAACTGTTTGCACTGAATAAAGTTTCGTTCTTCGCTGCACCCCAAATTGGGGATTCCTGTTGGCATTGAATTGGCACCAAAGACTGTCAGTTGACATTAGTAACATAAGAAAAACAATGCGCAGCATGTTGCCAAGAGCTGTGGCTGGTTGTAGCCATAGGCTGTCCAACTGCGTGTGAGAGCAACCTGGAGAGACTCGGACAGCTCAGGTTAGCATAATACCTGCAGCTGCCACTCACCTGTCCCGCAGTGTGTGTGCACCTGGAAATTTCTCCCCCCATCAGCTTTATTGTGGTATAAGTGACTAATAAAATTTTTTATATTTAAGGATTACAACATGGTTTGATATATGTACCTTGTACCATATATTTGAAATTTGCTAAAACAGTGAATTAAGTGGTCTCACCTAACACACAAAACTGTAATTGAGATAATGGATGTGTTACTAATGTGCCTGAGAGATTGGATTGAAAACTCTTAAACCACTATTTACTTATATAAACAACTTTCATTGTGATGTAATCCACATACTATTCACTACACCTAAAGTGTACAATTCAAAGTGTACAATTCAATAGTTTGCAGGGTATATGCATATATTTGCAATCATCGCTACAGTCCATTTTTGAACATTTTCATCAACTGAAAAAAGAAAGAAAAACCCTCTCCCCTTTAACTCTAACTCCCAAACATCCAATCTTCTCCCATCACCAGCCCTGGGCAACCCCTAATTTATTTTCTGTCTCTGCAGATTTCCCTATCCGGGCTTTTATGTGAAAGGAATCTTATTATCTATGGCCTTTGTGATTGACTTCATTGATAGAGCATAATTTTTTCAAAGTCATCCATGTTGTAGCATGTACCAATACTTCATTTATTTTTATGGCCAAATACTATTCCATTGAATGGATAAAATACTTGTTATTTATCTATTCACCCATTAATTGGCATTTGTTTGTTTCTACTTTTGGCTACTGTGAATAATGTTGCTATAAACTTTATGTACATGTGTTTGCATTTTTCTTGGGCATATGCCTGTGATAGGAATTGATGAATCATACGGTAATTCTAGGTTTAATTTTCAAGAAACTCCCAGATGGTTTTCCATAGTGGCTGCGCCATTTTATATTGACCACCCGAGTGTAAGGGTTCAAATATCTCCACGTGTCCTTGACAACATTTGTTATCGTCTTACTTTTTGATCCCAGCCATCCTAGTGTTGTTTTGATTGATGACTTTATTTCACTTTAGTCATCACTTTAGCATTTTGTGGATGGCTAGTGATGTCCAACATTTTTTCAAGTGCTCTTGACCCTTTGTCCATCTTTCTTGGAAAAAGGTATATTTAATCCTTTGACATTTTAAAATTCAGTTGTTTCACTTTCTATAATTAAGTTATAATAACTCTTTAGATATTTTGATACAAGTTTCTTGTCAGATAATTTTGCAAAATTCTTCTGTGAGATGTGTTTTCACTCTCTTGCTTTAAAAGTTTACTTGTAAGTGTGGTAATATGTACATACCATAAGATTTACAGTTTCAGTCTGGCCGGTGTGGCTCAGTGGTTGAGTGTCGACCTATGAACCAGGAGGTTGATTCTCGGTCAGGGCACATGCCTGGGTTTCAGGCTCGATCCCCAGTGGCTGAAAAGAACCTAAAATTAATGTAAAATATATTGGAGAAGAAAGAGGCCAAATAAGTAAGAACATGATTTAGAGGTGACATCTAAACGTAAATAAGATAGACATCAACAGAGCACCATTTTTTAAATGCTAAAAGAAAACTCACACAAAAAAATCAAAACACACACACACATAAAACATAAATTGCATGGGAAAATTTTTTTAAATTCATCTTTATTGTTGAAAGTATTACAGATGTACCCCTTTTCCCCCCCATTGATCCCCTCCATCCCATGCCCACCCCACCCAAGCCTTCACTATACTATTGTCTATGTCCTTGGGTTATTTGCATATAAGTTCTTTGGTTAATCTCTCCCCACCCACCCACCCACTCACCCACCCACTCACCCACCCTACCTTCCCTCTAAGATTCCACTGTCTGTTTGCATGGAAACTTTTATGCATAGAAACTTCCATTCCTGTTCTTATAGAATGTAGCCCTAGTGGGTGATAAAAAATAAATGTTGATAGAAACTGCAAATACCACTCCATCCACAAATGCATTACTTTTTGGAAACTATAATAGTATTGAACAATGTCAATAACCCCATATTTTTGTGTTTCTGTGTAAACATTTAGGAATCTGTCAAATACCATGGATAAGAGACGGGATGGCTCATCTGGATTATCTCCTAATTGGCTTATCCACTCCCTTCCTCCATAAAAGGGGAATCACTGGTGGAAGTCACTGCATTTTCCAACAAGCCACAGGCAGTCTGCATCTCAGGAGTGGGTCAGCAGGCAGCTCTGCAGCCATGGGGGAACCCGCATCAGTGTGCATCGCAAACCAGCCTTTTCTGGTGAGTACAGATTCCATATCAACAGCAAGAGTGTCCATTTGTGTACTTTTCCTTTTGTGAAGCCTCTGAAAGTATCTTACTGAACATTGTTTCTTGGGTGTTAATGTTTGTTAAATAACGTTCAAGGTGTACTTTTTTGTATATAAAGCTTCCTTGAGGTAAGAGGCCTGATGTTTTTGTTTTGTGTTGGTTTTGCTTTTTTATTTTTTTTAGAGAGAGAGAAAGGGAGTTGGGGAGAGAGAGAGAGGGAAAGAGTGAGGGAGAGAAACATCAATTGGTTGCTTCCCATCACGGGGATCAAAACCTAGGTATGTGCCCTGACTGGAAATCAAACACACAACCTTTGGGTGTACAGGATGATGCTCCAACCAACTGAGCCACATCAGCCAGGGCTGTTTTGCTCTGTTTTCATTTCTTTATTTTTTTAAATCCTCACCCAAGGATATTTTTTCCATTGCTTTTCAGAGAGAGTGGGAGGGAGAGAGAAACATCGATGTGAGAGGGACATCGATTGGCGTCGGGGCGGGGATCCAGCCTGCAGCACGTCGTGTCCTTGCCTAGAATCAAACCCGAGACCCTCCGGTCCTCAGGCCAACGTTGTAACCGCTGAGCGAAACTGGCCAGGGCGGGTTCGCTTTGCTTTTAACCAACATCAGTCATCACTAGAAATCAGAAGTAGTATTTGCCCCTGCACTGTTTAAATTGTTCCCTTCTCTGGAATTTTTTTTTACATACATGTACTTGGTCTATTAACTTTTCCCTCCAACCCAGATTAAAATCAGCAGGGGCAGTGACTTTGTTAAATTCTCAGTCAAGTTTTAGTACACGACTTGGCATATCACAGATGCTCCATAAATGCGAGGATCATACAACTTTCCCTCCGAGCTGGGACACCTTGGGTAATGGAAGGGGTAGGATTAATTATGGCAGGGTAATAGGAATGCAATGAGATTTATGGTTTCTCCCTTAAAAAGTACCTCTGAAGAGGAATTTAAAAGAAAGGGTGTGCTATGGATTTACATTTTAAATAGATCATTGTGACTCGAGTTTTAAAATGGGTTACAGAGAGAAAGGATTTGAAATCTTAGGCAGTGATAATAATATTGCAGTATAGCACTCCATGTATAATTCTGGTTGAGTAAATTTGCTCGAAATATTTAGAATGTTTTGGAGCTTGAACAATTTCAGTGAGCACCATCTAAGGGCAACGCAGTAAGTGAGTATGGCAGTGGGCCACATTAAGGGCCACATTAGTCCGGCCCGTGTGGTTCAGGGGTTGAGCATCGGGCTACAATCCAGGGGATCTGGGTTCAGCTTCGAGTCAGGGCACACGCCTGGCTCGCAGGCTCCACCCCCAGCGGGGGGCGTGCAGGAGGCAGCCGATCAATGACTCTCATCATTGATGTTTTTCTCTCTCTCCCTCTCCCTTCCTCTCTCTGAAATCAATAAAGACCTATTTAAAAAAAATAAAGTCCACATTAGACTTCTCTTCATGGAGTATCCAGTTTAGTGAGAAAAATAATATGAAAGAAATAGAAAATTATACACATAAAATAAAAATTGAAAAAATTAATACAAAAAGTGTCATTAATTTTTATTGCTAGATCAGGGAAGGTCACTCTCTGTAAATGGTATTTTACAGGAAATATGAAAGATGCTCAAAAATTATTCAAAAACTGAGAATGTTTACACAGATTTAGAAGAGTGGATGGATGGCTCATTGATATGAGTGTGGCATGGCAGGGTGTCCAGAATGACACTGGTTTACACAGGGTATTAGCACTAACAAGAGACTTTAGGGGACACTGAGATAGTGGTGAATTATTTGGGGAACTGGTTGGTTCAGTGGCACCTGATCACTGAGCTGAGTCATCGATATCAGCAGTGGTGTGATGAGTGGGCAGATGGATAGTTGACTCTCAGAGTTGAAGTCAGATTACACTGATTTTATGGGCATCTGTAGTTCATTGATGGTATCTGTAGCCAGAAAAATGAATGAGATGGCCTAGAAATGGTGTGAATGTAGAACAAATGTGAGAGCAGGACTGACTTCTAAGAAGCATCAATTGTGTTAAGTCAGAAGAGCTGAGATTAACAGGGAGGAGTAGGAGGAGAGTTAGGGGGATCAAAATGGTTAATTACAATGGAGGTCTTTGTGCAAAAAAGAAACTCTGTTGAAAATATGGTATTTCTGAGTTGCAGTAAAACCTTGATCTAATGGACTAATTCAGGCGAGGGGGTGTCCGTTAAAGCTGAAAGTCTATTCGTAATAAAGTACGTTTTCCGAATGTGTATGCTTAAAAAATTGACAAATTTGTTTACCTGTTTTTACTTATGTAGACACATTTGTGTAATGAAAATTAAGTATGTGTGAAAAGTTTAATTCATTTATAAGCAAATCTTGGTTAAAAGCATTTTAATATCAACAGGGTGTCAATTTTCACATATGACATATGGACCAGAAATTTTAAATCTGAAGTGTGTTAAATCGAGGCCCACAAAGTTGAGGGTTTACTTTATGAACCAAAGAATATTTGAGTAAAGAAGGGACTGGGGTGTGCAAATGCAAGTGTGTGTTGAGGGTTGAAAGGCGCATACTTTCACTGGGTTAGAGGATACCAGCCTGTGTGGCTGATGCCGGCGAAGGTGGAAAGAGGGCAGCATCCTCTGAGGAAGCTGGTGGGTGAGATGGTCTGGAATTGATTTGGTTTCGTAAAGCCAATTATCTGTAAGCCTCTTGAGATAAAAAGGGGAGGTCTGGGGGAAGTTAAAAGGATTTGGTGGGCTTCGAATTGTTTCTGGAGTCACACCTCTGGCCCTGTAAGACTGTGTTGTAAAACAAGGACAGCACTTTTTATTTATTATTTATTTATTTAAATACCTCAACAATGGCTGATAAATCCGTTCACCCATTTTTTGAATATTTCCTCCCATTTGTGTACATTTTTCTAGCTTGCAGAAAGCTCATAGCTTAGGGGCGCCTCTGAGAGCCATAAAGGCTTTTAGATACATGGAACCTCTGTCCATTTCCCTTGGGAATGGTAAAAAAAAAAAAAAAAGAACCAAAGAAAAATAAATAATAAATAAATAAATAAATAAGTGGTCTGGAATTGAAGCCGGATAATGACTTTGCTTCCTTTGTTCTTGACTCATACCTGCTTGATGTCCCAGGACCCGGCTCTTACCGCGCGGGGCCTGTGCTCGCAGCGCCAGCAGCATCGGGACACTTAGGAATGCAGATTCTTGGGCCCACCCCAGTCCTACTTGGGTTGAGGTTCAGAAAACGGAGCTTCAATAGCTTTTCAGATGCCTGGGATGAACAGATACATTTCTCCAGAAAGAGAGGAGGGTGGAGGATCCAAATAAATCAAAAGTCTTTATCACTCATTTTATTCAAACTTTTAAATTTCATTTTGTTTTTAAAGGGAAAACTCAAAAGGAACATGATATCCCCGACTTCAGCCAAGAAGACACAACTCCTTTCATCCAAGACCAAGCGGCAACGTCGTCGAGAAAGGTCTGCACTTCCTATGAGGCTGACCAACTGCATTTTCAAGAAGCCAGTTACCAGGGTCACTTCCCATCCCGGCAATGTGGTCAGGAGCAGGCGACAGGGGGAGCCCTGGGAGAGGCCCCGGCAAGTCTGTGCGTTCAGGAGGCTGCAGGGACTCCAGCCCTGCAGCAGGGAGGGAGAACTTTTAAGTACTTTGGATGTCACAAATACCATGAAAATAATTGCACCAGAAAGCGCAGGCGAATCCCTGGGCTGTGCTGGTCCTGGGTCTCTACACACCAGCCTGGAGCCCACCA
Organism: Miniopterus schreibersii; assembly: GCF_964146895.1. Classification (NCBI taxonomy): domain Eukaryota; kingdom Metazoa; phylum Chordata; class Mammalia; order Chiroptera; family Miniopteridae; genus Miniopterus; species Miniopterus schreibersii. The sequence continues at coordinate 70,364,623 of NC_138105.1, read as the reverse complement.
CAGCACAATTTTTAGGTTGGGCAGAGATGATCCCAGGAGGTCTCTGTGTCCCACAGCTTCTCTGCAGGCAACCAGTTACCCGTGGAGACATCCAGAGACAGACTCTGAAAGTGAAAAAAGCAAGAGAGAGACTGGCTGTGGCCTTGAGGGCAGACAGGCTGGCCAGGGAGGCAGAGAGAGCCAGGAGCCAAGAAGGGTGTTGTGAAAACTGAAAATTATTTGAAGGTTGTGCTGAAAAAGCCCAGCAGTGTGGCTTTTGGAAAGTGGTTCACTGTGAGAACGCCCTCAGTATACTTGTTTCCTTTCATGTCACTTCTGTTTCTTTCTCTGGACTCTGATGCTTTGTTGTATTAAAATTGTATGTTATTAAACTTTTTTGAGACAAAAATGAAGGAGAGTAGATGGTTTTGTGGGTAAGAGATTGGGCTTCATGGGTCAAGAAAGGAGATCTTGTCCTTGTACACTTCACTTTCTGTTTCCCATGATTTTTATTCACTTTTATATTAAATTCTACAGAGGTAACTTTGAGATTGATCAGTTATATTATTTTCTTATAATACAGTCAAGGAAAAGATGACACCTACTCTCCAGAGATTTCTTTATGGTTAGTTAATTTGATTCCATACAAATCTGATTTTATTAAGCTTGCTTTTATATCCCATTCCAAAATAAATTGTATCTTTTTTTTGTGCCAAATTCTAATTCAGACATAAGACATTAGAATTTAATTAGCACTTATGCTACCTGTTACACCTTTATCTGTTACTAAAAACTACCTGGGTGACTTGTTTAGAGTTAACCTTAGATTCCTAAGAAGGAAATGTTGTCTGGGACCATTTTACCTGGAGAGAACCTTGGCAACTGGCTCATTGCCTTGGCCCTGCCACTAGGTCCTGAGTCAAGAAACTTGTTCACCTGCACACAGCATAGGGCACATCGTAATCTTTCCATTAGCAGGTGATGAATAGTATTTGGTGGAAAAAAGTGTCAAATTACAGAAGCGAGGGAAGATTCTTTCACTAGGTCAAGACAGAAAAGGAGTGATGAGAGTTTGGAATGATCAGGCACTTTCTAGACTTCCTTGAACTTTTGATAGAGCAGTTCTAGCAGAGGTTCTAGGGCAGGGGGATGTCACTTGGCCCTCTCTGGTCCAACAGATTCCAGATACAGGGCCCTTTACGGATCAGGAGGTGGAGCCTTACATGACAGGGCTCTTACATGTCAGACCTGGAGTTCTGAGAAGTGGAGTTGTGTGAGGTCACAGTGTAGGAGCAACTGACAGGCTTTGAGATGACCTGGGAGGAGCGCACAGTGGGTGGACATTGGGGATGGTGAGGCCAACACCTGCAGGTCATTTGTATAGTGCTTGGGCCTGTGCCTGGACATATCTACTCAAGTCATGTTAATATGAGCTGATTTCTTCCCTCATTGAATCTTTTCTTCCCTCTTATTTTCTGTTAAATTATTTTATCTTAAGTTACTTTTAGTTGGGTTTTGCCTCTTATACATTTAAATTATTCCTGAGTGATTCTCAGATGTAGACTATGATTTCAGTGAGTTACACTGAAAAATGAAGGTGTTCAGGTGTGATCATTGGGACCTGATGGCATCCAGCATGGTCAGTGATTTTCAGGACATCCATATGATAAGCCACATGATAATTAGAATTTTAAGACAAAGCGCTATTAGGTTTTGATGGTTTGAGTGAGAATGAGTGGAAAGTTGTACTGATTCAGTTTTTCAACAGCAGCTCCTGGCAGTGCCTGCATTCCTTGGCTTGTGGGAGCATAACTCCATTTTCGGCCTGTGTTTCACATGGTCTGCTTCCCTCCACGACTCTGTGTCTTCTCTTAAGGACCCAGTCATTAGATTTAAGGCCCACCCTAAATCCAGGATGAGTTTCTCTTCATATCTTTAACTAATCACATCTGAAAAGACCCACTGTTTTTTTATCCTCACCTGAGAATATGTTTATTGATTTTAGAGAGGGGGGGAGGAAGGGAGAGAGAGACCTCAATCGGTTGCCTCCTGTATGGACCCCAACCAAGGATTGAACCTGCAACCTTTTTGGTGTACAGGTGACGCTCCAACCAACTGAGCTACCTGGCCAGGGCAAGACCCAGTTTATAAATATATATCAAGTCAGATTCTGAGGTTCTGGGTAGACATGAATTTTTGGCAGACATTTCTCAATCCACTACCTTCTCTCTCAACCGGGGGCAGTGGCTTGGAAGTGACTACCTGGTGCCGGGTGAGACCTGAAGGGGTTGCATCAGCATCAGCTAAACACAGTACACAGACGGCCTTCATGGCTCAGTCAGATCTGAGTGGAAGCAATACTGCAGGGGTGGCTTTTCTCAAAAGTACTTGATTCAATTGATGAAGGTAAAATTGTGATGTTTTTACATTCAAAGAAAGGAGAAATTTTACAAAGTGAAATAAGAATTTTTGAACACCAAACATACAATAAAAAAATATGGGGGTGCCCTGGCCGGTGTGGCTCAGTTGATTGATCGTCTTGTGCATCGAGGGGTGGTGGGTTCAATTCTCAGTCAGGGCACATGCCCAGGTTTCAGGTTTGATCCCCAGTCGAGGTTTGTGCAGTAGGCAACCGATTGATGTTTTTCTCTCTTTAAAAAAAAAATCATGGGGGGAGGGGATAAGAAAATGTCACATTTCAAAATATTTTTTCTCCAATCATGTTAACAAAAATGGCAGAGTTGGGAGCTAAGAGTTAGTCTCTCCACCAAAGCAACCGTTAAGATGGACAAAACTAACAGAATCAACTGCTTCCCACTGTGGAACAGAATCAGAAACTTACAGCACCAAGGGCAGTAATTACTTTTAAAAAATTAGAAGGTTGCTGAATTTGGGTAAGAAAAGCAATGCGGCATTTTGGGGTTGATGCCATTCCCAGCACAGCAGTGGTTGTGAAGGTGGGAGCCCAGGTTCCTTGTGTGGCTCCCTGGAATCAGGAGATGACACTGACCTTGTCCTTTGAGGGCGATTGTGTGACTGAAGGGCAGTGAACTGTCCATTGGCTCACTGAGGCACCAGAGCATAGCTGATATATATTTCTCTTTCTCAGACTGTGCTAACTTTCCAGGTGGTGTCATTATTTGCTAAAAGATTGAAAGACAAATGTTACTTGTAGCTGCCCCGGGCAAGGGATGGTGGAAGCGGCAAGCAAGCAGCCAGACCCACGAACCTGGAAAAACGATGGATGCGGAATAGTTTCTTAGGGAAAGGGGGGATCTGCTGTTAATCTCAGGAATGCAGGAGTTTGGGTATTGCTGCCCATCGTCTACATCCACAGCTGAGCAGCTCCTCAGTGTTTAAGATGTATTAGATGGGGGGGAAAGGGTCAATGGTATCTTCATTCAGTGAGGCCCCCCACCCTCCAGAAAGAAGATAATCCACCCCCTTCTTCCCTATTGTCTCAGCTGTCACTCCTTCCTTTCCTTCAACGCCCTTCTTCTCTTTTTAAAAATACGTTTTATAGCTTCTCGGCCTTTTGGCTAAGATCAAGTGTAAACTATGTTTTTATTGATTTTAGAGAGAGAAGAAGAGCAAGGGAGGGAAACATCGATGGGCTGCCTCCTGCATGGCCCCTACTGGGGATGGAGCCCACAACCCGGGCATGTGCCTGACCGGGGATCAAACTGGAGACCTCGGTGAATGGTCAGAGCTCAGCCAACTGAGTCACACCAGCCAGGGCAATGCCCTTATTTTCTACTAAGAAACCACACTTGTCTCACCTAATCATCTCTTTCCCCACAAAAACGTAAGTGCCGGGAGCGCAAGAACTTCCTTCATGCCTGTACCTCACAGCCTGCTGTGCCTGCACTGGGTCTGTTTCTTCTTGGTAGGTTGTGTTTCTAGGAATTTGTCCATTTCTTCCAGGTTATCCAATTTGCTTGCCTATAAATGTTCATAATAGTCCCTATTTATCTCTTTTTATTAGGCATTCATTGCAATATGTTCTCTTTCATTTCTGATTTTTATGTACTTGAGTCTTCTCAATTTTTTTGAGTCAGGTAAGAGTTTGTCAATTTTGCTTATTATTTCAAAAAACTAACACAGCTGTGATACTTTTAATTGTTTTTCTATATTTTATTTAACTTCTGCTCTAATCTTTATTATTTCCTTTTACTAACTTAAGGTTTAGTTTCTTGTTCTTTTGCTAGTTTCTTGAGGTGTAAATTTAGCTTGTTATTTTGATATTTTTTAAATATAGGTGTTAATGGTATAAAACTCCCCTTTTACTTCTTGATGCTTCATCCCACAAGTTTTCATAAATTGTGCTATAATTTTTTTATTGTCTCAAAATAGTATTTTTAAAATTCTCCTTTGTCTTACTTTTTGGCCTATTGGTTGTCCAAGAGCACGAGGAGCTGCAGTCATTGCAAGGTCAAGTCTTATCCTGATGAAAAAAGATGTCACACACCACCTTCGTCAAAGGCACTCAGTGACTAAGACGGACCAAGACAAAAATATATTTTAGCCCGGCTGGGCGTGGCTCAGCGGTTGAGCGTCGACCTAGGATCCAGGCGATTGGGGTTCGATTCCCGGTCAGGGCACATGCCCGGGTTGCGGGCTCGATCAATGACTCTCTCATCATTGATGTTTCTCTCTCTCTCTCGCCCTCACCTTCCTCTCTCTGAAATCAATAAAGATATATTTAAAAATAAATAAATAAATAAATAAATATTTTATAACCATGTCTCACAAAATGGCAAAAGTGACAATTCCAATTTATAAAAGTGACCAATATTGCCCTCTTCTTACTAATGTGACTCACTGGGGCTTCTTACAAATGAAGTGTAGCTCCACTACATTGCCTTCTAAAAAATAAGGTTTATGATGACCAATAACATAATACGTTTACCCCCTTAGAGCCTTGAATAGCCATAATATCGTCTATCACAGGCCAAACCCGACACAAGTCCTGATCAACCCTTCCCGTTACACAGCACACTCATGTGTACTTTGTGGTTCTTCTTACTGTTAGAATTCATTACACCCTCTCTTTGACTACAGCCTTGATCAGACAGGCCACTGGCAAGAGAGCAAGAAAAAAACCACTATTTACAGTTTTGGTATTAAGACTGAATGGCATTAGAGTCATGACAAAAATTGTAACTATAAAAAAAATATAACAAAATATGCCTTAGGAAAAATTACCAGAACATGAATGCACATAATAAAATTAACCCGTATGATATAATTATTAATGAAGAGAATCACAAAGTTTATTTGAAAATCCATAATTATTATGAGACATTTTAAGATATCTTCTCAGGAAATAAAAAACACAGTATTTGTTAGCATACAAGAGCTTAGAAAACAGTTTAAAAAATGCTTTTATGAAACAACTACAGAAGTGTTCATTTGACCAGAAAATACATGTACCTTTAATCACACACAAACATGATTGAAAACATATTGAAGGATTACATGTAGCTTCAAGTAACAGGCAACACCCAGTCTTTCTGACAGGTGTCATTCTTTTGACAGCACCATTGTGGATGCCATGGTGAATAAGAAAAACATACTGAATGGCAGTTAACGACAGAAGGTGTTTCCTGTACAAATTAGACTCTATACAGATATAATCTAGAGAAGAGGGGAATCAGACATAAGCATGAAAGTCTGATCCGTTTCCTGGTGGACACAAGAGGGCTCACAGAAAAACCCACTCTGATGGATCTTTGATGTGGATCTTGTGAAGACATCAGTGGAAACCTACGCTTCTCAGAAAATGTGTATCAGACAGTTGGTGGTGGTTTCGAGGATAGTCTTGACTGGAAGGTCAAACAATCCAGATGACGGGCTGGCAGATTTTGCCTTTGGAGTGCCTATGTCTGTTCGTCTGTGTGAATGTTGGCTCTAAAACCTGACTAATGCCTTCTTCGTTTCTGCTTCCAAATCTCATGCAAGTGAGGCTACAAGAGAGTTCTAACATGGCCCATAAAGGAGATGAACTCTGGGTCAAGGCCCTGACATTATCCAACGGGAGGGAAAATCTTCAGCTCTTGATTTTGTCGTCCTATCACAGGTCCCTCTTCTTAATTCAAAGTCTATTCACCAAACATCAGTCCAAAGGAAGAACAAAAAGCAAAGGTCTAAATATGAAAATAATTCACATGTAACTATATCCTTTCCTAAAATTGCCACACATAAAATTTATTCCAACTATTTATTAGCATGGAAAATAGAAAAAGGCTCCTATACTTATCATCCCCAAAAAGGAGCTTTTTCAGAGGGAAAGGTAGAATATATATAATGGACTGCCTCAGGCCACTAGGAAAACCCAAATACCAAACTGTCATTTTTCAATGACCCTGTACAACAGAACAAATAAAACATTATAAAAAGATATTTAACCTAACTGCATATGAAAAATAGACTTCAATTCACCCATGTATCTAACAAGCTTCAAAAGAGAGAAAATATTAAATATTTTAAGAAAAAAGTACTACCTATCAATTTTATGTACTATTGTTGAAAGGCTCATTATTATCTCATGTGAGTATTCATTTCTGAAAGTAATTAGGAGAAATCCACAGCCCAATGATGAAGTATAGAAAGGGGTTCAAAAAGCACAATATATTTACAACATTAATGAGAACTTTCATGTTGAAAAGTCTCTGGCACATTATACATGGATTACTTTCTATCAAACTTTCTCACATTACTTACATTTTAATTTCTTTATTTTTTATTTTTTTGGAGGGAATTTTCACTTGTAAGAATGTGGACCAATTCAAATCTTTCCCAAACTGTTTACATTCAAGAGTTTTTATCCAGTGAGTCCTTTCATGCTTTTGAAAGAAACTGAGGTAACTGAAACCTTTCCCAAATTTTGCACATTAATGTTTTCTTCAGTATGCATGTTCACGTTTTGAAAGGTTGTGTGATAAATGAAGACTTTTCCAACTTGCTTACATATATAGCGTTCTCTCCAGTGTGAGTTCTTTCATGTTTTCGAAGATAACGAAGACAAGTAAATGCTTTACTACATTTTTTACATACATAGGGTTTCTCTCCAGTATGACTCCTTTCATGTGTCTGAAAACTTTGATAACATTTGAAGGCCTTCCCACATTCCTTACACGCATATGGTTTGTCTCCAGTATGAGTTTTTTCATGTGTTTGTAAGGAACTGGGATCTCTGTAGGCTTTACCACATTCCTTACATTCAAAGGGTTTCTCTCCAGTGTGGTTTCTTTCATGTTTCTGAAGATCACTGGGATACCTAAATGCTTTACTACATTTTTTACATTTATAGGGTTTCTTTCCAGTGTGATTTATTTCATGTTTTCTAAGATAATGGAGACAGCTAAATGCTTTACTACATTTTTTACATACATATGGTTTCTCTCCAGTGTGATTACTTTCATGTGTTTGGAAGCTTTGATAACATCTGTAGGATTTCCCACACTCCTTACATTCATAAGGTTTCTCTCCAGTGTGAATTCTTTCATGTATTCGTAATGAACTGAGGTATCTATAGGCTTTCCCACATTCCTTACATCCATAGGATTTCTCTCCAGTATGTGTTCTTTTGTGATATCGAAGAGAACTGGGATAACCAAATGTCTTGCTGCATATTTTACATTCGTAGGGTTTCTCTCCAGTGTGGTTTCTTTCATGTATTTGGACACACTGATGAGAACTGAAAGCTTTGCCACATTCCTTACATTCATAGGGTTTCTCTCCAATATGAGTTCTCTGATGTGTTTGTAAGGAACTGGGATCCCTGTAGGCTTTACCACATTCCATACATTCAAAGGGTTTCTCTCCAGTGTGGTTTCTTTCATGTTTCTGAAGATCACTGGGATACCTAAATGCTTTACTACATATTTTACATTCATAGGGTTTCTTTCCAGTGTGATTTCTTTCATGTTTTCGAAGATAACGGAGGCAACTAAATGTTTTACCACATTGCTTACACACATATGGTTTCACTTCTCTGTGATTTCTTTCATGTCTTCGAAAACTTTGATAACATATGAAGGCTTTTCGACATTCCTTACATTCATAGGGCTTCTCTCCAGTAAATTTACTTTCATGTCTTCTATAATTTTGATAATATCTGAAGGTTTTTCCACACTCCTTACATTCATAGGGTTTCTCTCCAGTGTGAACTTTTTCATGACGTCGAAGAGAACTGAGACAACTGAATGCTTTACCACACTGTTTACATTTATAAGGTTTTTCTCCAGTGTGGGATCTTTCATGTATTTGAAGTGAAGTTGAAGAACTAAAGGTTTTCCCACATTCCTTACATTGATAGGCTTTTTCTCCATTGTGATTTCTTTCATGTTTGTCAAAACACTGGGGATAACTGAAGGCTCTCCCACATACATCGTAATTATACAGCTTGTCTCCGTAATTTTGATACTCATATGGCTTGTTTTCAGTGTGACATCTGATGTGCATATTATGGGATGGATGATGCATGAAGACTTTTCCACATATACTGTATTCCCAAGGTTTTACTCCAGGAAGAGTTTTCTTCTTCGAATTGAGATTTGAAATAAGGCTGAAGTTTTCCCCACATTGACTACTCTTTTTCCCTTCACAGAGTCTCTCTAATATTGGATTTCTGGAAAAACTGAGAAGCATATTACTAATTATTTTTTAATTAATGATTTTTAAATTATTAGTAGAATATTTTAACTATAATCTCATGATTAAAAGCAAAATTTTAGGTTTTCCCCTTGTCTGAATGAATGATTAGAAACAATGTACTGAATGCTTTGCAAGAGGAATGTGCCTTTGCTACTATCAAAACAGTGGTAGGCATGTAAAGGTATCAACACTCTTTCCAATTAAATTACTTTTCAAGCACTGACCATCTTTGTCATATATAAAAAAGTAATTTGGTGGAAATTTTCTGAGAAGTAATAAATTTGAAGCAGAAGTTATTTTGGTTGCTTCTTTTTAAATTTGGTAGCATAACAGGTTTCTCACAAAGATCGTGCTTTTTATTCTGAGTGTGACTCACCTCTGATTTCTCCTTTGGTTTTTGTACTGATCTTCAGTGTCATAATCTTCCCATTTCTTTCCTAAAATGCAGACCCAGAAAATTGATTCCAAACTATTAGAAATTGTAGAAAAATTATTAGATTCTGGTTGTATGATGAGCTCTGACCATGCCAGTTTATTTACCAATGTCCTTTCTTCCCACATTCCATATCTTAGAACAACTCTGGCTGTCCTCTAACAAAGTGAAGGTAACTTGTCATCCTTACCTATGGAGGCCAGGTTCCTAAAGGTTTCCCGCATCACGTCTCTGTAGAGTTTCTTTTGTGGAGAATCCAATAAAGCCCACTCCTCCAGACTGAAGTTCACAGCCACATCCTCAAAGGCCACTGAGTCCTAAAACATCCCAATGTGTATATATTAGGATGCGTGAGACTGACAGCACTGGACACCCTGACTCCACTTAGAGGAAGGCTACTTATGATTCTGTTGTCTCCAAACATTTACCTGTGATTTGATGAGAAACTCATTCTCTGTCCACACTTGCTTCCTCATAAATTTACCAGCATCAGGAACACATGGACATTGTTTACGCATTGTTACTGTAATCGAATTACACCTTGCTTTTTTCTAATGGTAGAGTTCAGAGAATGTTTGGAAATGACAGGATTGCTGTTCAAATGAAACAAATATTATCATTTTAAGACCATCAATTCCTTGTGAGAAACACTTTCACCTCCTTACTCACTGCCTGCCATTTACAGCACTCCATGAGGCAGATGTTAACATCTGCAATGAGGTGTCAATGAATAAAAACACAGTGAAGAATGACAAGCTTTCTGTTCTAGTTCCATCACCAAACATGAGAGTTCAGGAGGCCTGTGGAAACCCAGTGCTTAACAAAGCTCAGCTGGCCATGTTGTCCTAAATTCCTCCAGGACATTAGAAGTAACCGTGTGCAGCTGGCTGAACGGAAATATTCTTGTAGAGAAGCACTGCTCTTACCTTGAGTAATATTTTTCACAGGCTCACTTCTTCCTTTCTCTTTCTGTCTGATTTCATGGTCTAAAAAGTTATTTAAAACTTAGAGCCCAGGCACACAAAGAAGGCATGATAACTCACACGACAAAATCCCTATACTACTGTGCCACAGGCTGCTTCCAGTCCATTTTTGGCACACACACTGAGAAAGTGATGTGCCAGGAGAGCTCTTCCAGCAGGGTCACTACCGTCTGTCCTGGGTGCTGCTGACACTGAGGAACAGGTTCAGAGCTTCAGGCTGCTAGGGAATCCACTGACACCCACAATAATGAGCCTGCTCCTGATTACAAAACATGTAAAGGTTGCAGCAGTGATTTCCTCCAAAAGAACACACCGCATCCATTCTCCGATCCTCTCCAGACGCTGCCCTCCCTTCTGTCATTTCCAAGCTCCAGGGGGAGTAAAGGAACATGAGAGCGCAACCCTTGACCGTGGAATCCCTCAGCTGGTGAACAGCACACACAGCCTGTAGGGTGTGAAAGGGTTTGTTACGGTCACAACTGAGCTGTCTGGCTAGAGGGAGGCGGGCCTCTCAGGAGGCCATTAAAGAGCCTTGAGAGATGCGTGGAGATGGCGCATGGACAGGTCTCAGGAGGCTCCAGGGTGAGCGGGTGTGAGAGTTCACACACAGGGCAGGAGCTGGCGAGGTGTCAATTCCCCGCCACAGGAGGGCACGCGAAGGCCTCCTTATCGCCTTGGACAGCCGCGGGCACGGGCAAAGCAGCGGGAATGAGGCTGCAAAGCTGGCAGCAGCCCTGGGGAACTGGAGCAGGAGCTACGGGGGTTCTGGTCTGGCATTTAAGTAACTTAGAGGCTGTCATTCCCAAACTCACAGGAAAAAAGCTAAAAAAGTTGCAATGAACTTCCTTTCTTAGCTCTGTTAGAGCATTTGGTTGACAGTGTGACCCAGTGTCACCAAAATTGGGAAAGAAAAAGTAAGCTGGCATTTAGGAAAATGTCCCAAATATTCTGATCTTAACCCCTTGCTGAGAGGCTACCTGAAGCCAGGACTCGCCTGTGCGGCGGCTCCTTCGGGCAGCGAGGTGTTTAAAGGAACCTAAGGCGCAGACACGAGTTATCTCGTGAGCAGTCAGCCAGGCTCGGAAACACGTGCACACTCGGGCCGGGTGGGCATCAACCTCGCCCGCACTCTCAGGGAACATCTATTCCAGCAAATTCTAATGCAAAGAAAAACGAACAACAAAAAATCAAAAAACGGGAGACAATAACCATAATCCCTAAGTATCTGCTTCAAACAGAAGGTTAAATACACGTGATGGAAACACCCGAAGAACATACAAGACAGAGAGGCGCGTAAGAGACCAGGGGAAACCAGTCAAGCGACAGTCCCGGAGATTTGCTCAGTTAGTGAGACGGCCGCTGGAGATCCAGGCGGTGGGACAGCACGAGGCCTGAAGAGCAAAGAAGGGGACACCCAAGTGTCTCATGTTCAACCAGACAAAAGTCAAAGACAGAGGATAACGTGAAAGAAGCGAGGGGAAACACCTCAGTTACAGAGAAACAAAAGCTAGAATTAAATCAAACTTCGTTTCAGAAACCATGCAAGCAAGAAGAGAGTGGAGTAAATATTTAAAGTTGTGAAAGAAAACATAGCCTAAAGTTGTGAATCAGGATAAACTTATCTTTCAAAATTAAAGAAATATGGGCTTTCTTAGGCAAAAATTGAGGAAATTTGTCACTAGTACACCTACTTTGACTAAAACGTTCAAAAATTCACCAGAAAGATTGTAAATGGTAAATGTGAATAGAAAAAAATAAATGAAGATAAAATACCTTTTGTGTTTGTTGCCCTATAATATATAACATTTTGTTTACAATATTAGAAATTGCATTTCAAAACCCATGTTTCAGAGGCTCAGAAGCCAAGGAGTCCCCTTTTATCATTTTCGTTATGCAAATTCTTTTAGAATACTTTGGATTTCTAATTGGGTCATATTGTGGACCTTTTTTTAAATACCCATTTTCTCCTGTGCCCTCTCGTGTCCTTTCCTATTTTGTATTTTATGTCACTGTGTAAACTTCAGGTAAGTGGGGTCCTCGCTACCCTTGTATTTGTAAATTTTTCTTCCAGAGGACCTCAAATCAATGCCTTTAGGGCTAGAGGCCTCCCCACAGAAATTGCTGCTATATAGGATTTACAGACCCTGGGCTTAAGTCTGGTTTCAACTAATCCCTTTGCTGTGCCACAGTGAGACTGTGGATGTTGTCCCAATATCTCGGATCTCAGAGGGTCAGGATCAGTGTTGCAGTAGAGGCAGGCGCAGCAGCAGCAGAGGTATTTAAGGGTCCTGGGGAGCCCTCTGGTATTAGGCAAGTGGACTCAGCTTCACACTTATGGGCTGCCTTATCCTGTCTTTCTCTCTGAAATACTTGCTCTTTAGGGACTGACCATCTGATGGGCTCACCTCCTTCATGGGGTATACCCATTCTTGTACCCCCCTAGACCCACCCTACTGTGATGTGACCCCAGCCTCATTCACACCTTCATGCTAAAGACACAAACAGGTTCCAGCTAAGACATCAACCCCAGGACCATTTTAAGGAGGGTCCCATTCCCACACTCCTGCCCCCAAAGAATGAGAAACTAACTAAACGGTCAACCCAGAGTCCTCTGCGTACAGAACTAAGGCCCGGTGGAGGCCACAATGCAACACAGGGCAGCACAGGCCGCAGGAGGGGCTCCCCAGCAAGCAGCAGCTCAGAGCAGGAGCCTCCAGGTTCTTACGGGCCTGACAGACCAGGACACGGGAAAAAGGGAGGGGTGAGGCCTAAGTTTCTGAAGGCAAATATCAAACGCGTGGAGCCAGGCACTCATGACAGGGACAAACACAAGTAGGAGAAATAGGCGTTTACTCTGACTTGTTTTTATATAAAGACATATCAACAGGATGAGCAAGAATCATCAAAACTGGTCATTTGCGAATGGGGGGAGCTAGAGCACAGCAGTGCAGCAGGATGTGCAGGCAGCGACCTTCTTAAACCCGCTTCCTCTCCGGCATTTCTAAACACGTTCCCATTCATTATTATTATCATTATTTTAATCCTCACTGGATATTTTTCCATTGCTTTTCAGAAAGAGTAGAAGGGGGAGGGGACGAAAGAGAGAGAGAGGGAGGGAGGGAGAGAAACGATATGAAAGAGACACATCGATTGGTTGCCTCCTGCACGCGCCCCAGGGGCCAGGGACTGAGCCTGCAACCAAGCGAGGTACGTGCCCTTGGCGGGAATTGAACCTGGGACCCTTCAGTCTTCAGGTCAACTCTCTAACCACTGAGCCAAACTGGCTGGGGCCCCATTCATTATTAATTTAAAACAAGAAAAGAAAATTATATACACCGTATTTCCTATGATTAATCATCATTATTAATTTTGCTTCTTAAAATTAATTGTTTTTAACTTTTCTATATAGGAAACCACTCCAAAATTTAAGCTTTTAAAAAGTAAATGAGCCCGGCCGGGTGTGGCTCAGCGGTTGAGTGTCGACCTAGGATTCAGGCGATTGGGGTTCGATTCCCGGTCAGGGCACATGCCCAGGTTGGGGGCTCGATCCCCAGTTGGGGACGTGCAGGAGGCAGCTGATCAATGACTCTCTCATCATTGATGTTTATCTCTCTCTCTCCCTTCCTCTCTCTGAAATCAATAAAGATATATTTTTTAAAAAAGTAAATGATATAAAACTAGAGTATAAAAAATTTACAAACCCCTTTCTAACTAAAAAATACCCCACAACCCAAGGGGAATTATAATGCTTTTTCATCAACTATATTTCACTTCCTGGATAATTTTAAGAATGAATAACATAGTAAATGCATTAAGGGTTTGGTTAGCCCTATGCTGGAAATTTCAAAAATTTACATAAGCATTGTTTTTAAATATATTTTTACTGATTTCAGAGAGAGGAAGGGAGAGGGAGAGAGAGATAGAAACATCAATGATGAGAGAATCATTGATCAGCTGCCTCCTGCATGCCTCCCACTGGGGATTGAGCCTGTAACCCGGGCATGTGCCCTGACCTGGAATCGAACCTCGATCTCCTGGGTCATAGGTCGATGCTCAACCGCTGAGCCATGTTGGCCGGGCAAAAAATTTACATAAGCTTTGATATGTTTCCTCATATCAATGAAAATCAAAATCCAATTGTTTTCCTCCAATCCATTAAAATAAAAGTTTATTTACTTTAAGAATAGTACAGCTTTTTACGTGTCAAAGTTTTCTAGGGACAGGCACATACAAAACTGACCTAAAAATGGAAAATAGACCTTAGAACTTAAAAACACCTATCTCATATCTATACATGTTCTCTTGCCTGAATGTAAACAAAATTTTATTTTGTTCTGCACAATCAATCTGGCCTTATTGGCATCATTTCCCTCAATCAAGTTACATTTTAAAAGCCCAGGTGCTGCCCGGCCGGGCGTGGCTCAGCAGTTGAGCTTCAACCTGGGATCCAGGAAATTGGGGTTCAACTCCCGGTCAGGGCACATGCCCAGGAATTGTGGGCTCGATCAATGATTCTCTCATTGATGTTTCTATCTCTCTCTCTCCCTCTCCTTTCCTCTCTCTGAAATCAATAAAGATATATTTTTAAAAAAATAAATAAATAAAATAAAAGCCCAGGTGCTAATGGAAATGAGAATCAAAGGGCTGCAATATTCAAGGGAAAAAGGGATACAATGAAAACAGCAATATTGGAATCAAAACAGAGAAACAGCCTGCTTCCTTACAGTTAAGTTAAAGACCCACATTGAGAACGTAGAATACAATCACAAACTTGGAGTCTAGACAGCCCTGACTGAGACAGAGCCCCTAGAGTGGGAAGGATGGGAGGGACACCTGGACAGCCCCAAGAATAAACGCTGGAGCTCCGCACGCCCCCCTCTCCTGTAAGCATGAAAGTGCTCCCTCCCCCAGGCTTCCATTCTTACAAGTGAGGAAACCCTCAGCCTCATTCAGTTCAAGGTCCTGAACCAAATGAACTCCCCAATTCATCAAACCTCTGTCCAGGAGTCAGAACGCCTGATCTTCAGACTTTCTCCATGTGCAAAAATTACACTCTCAGCGCACCTACTCAAGCCTCAAAACTCAAACCTAAGGTCTAAAAATATCTAGGCCTAAGAAACTATAACCTCAACCCTGGCCAGTGTGGCTCAGTGGATTGGAGCGTCCCGTGCACCAGAAGGTCATGGGTTCGATTCCAGTCAGGACACTACCTGGGTTGCAGGTTGGATCCCCGGCTCTGGTTGGGGCACGTGTGGGAGGCAACCAATCCATGTTTCTCTCTCACATCGATCTCTGTCTCTCTCTTCCTCCCTCTCCCCCTTCCACTCTCTAAAAATCAATGGAAAAATATCCTCGGTGATGATTAAAAACAAAACAACAAAAAAGAAACTATAACCTCAAAAAGGGTATCATCACCCTCCCCCCGCCCCCCAACCTCATGTGCCCATTACATCCCCAGTTTTCCAGGGCTGTAGCTTCTCTCAGTGTACAGGCACCTTCCATAGTGGGTGTGAGCAGGCAGGACGGCTGCAAGAGCGGGGTGTGGGGGGTGGCAGGGGGTTCCCAGGAAGATTTACTGGGTCTTCAAGAACTTCCTAGGCTCAAGGAAGTCTTAGTTTGCATCACTAACCACAGGCCTCTAACCCCCACTGGAGATGCTTTGGATCACTATTGATATTTTAAACAACAAAAGCCCAGTGTTTAAACAATCCACCTAAATCACATAAACCCAGCCTTAGATGGAAAGGAAGGAAGAAAACTGTAAGGGTAAAGACTAGTTCAATGAGAAAATTTCTAATGCCTATTACTTTCAGAAAAAAAGGCAGATAATTGCATTTCCAGGGAAAACAACTGGTTTGAAAATGATTAATCATACTTGACAAACACTTCTACTCTGCAAGTCTAAACCCTGCAATTTGATTTTAAAACACCCAAAAGTTAAACAAACAAAAACAGACCTAAGAAACTTACTACACATGCTTAGGGGAAGAAAGAGTGAAAGAAGAATTCTATACAAATGGAACGTAATAATGGAATTTTTTTCCTGAAATTCACCTCTTTCTTGTCTGTTTGAAAATATTTTCTATTGTGTTTCAAGCTCTATTGACATTTTATCCCTATTGAAAAATGAAGACTTAATCAATGCATCTTCTCAAGGTGACAAACCCTGGGAGCGGCAGTGTGACTGTACATGTCACCCAGTCAAGTTTCCAAAGAGGAACTTCCATCCAAAGAATTTCTCATAGAATGTCTGTGCCCAGGGAAGGTCCTGGAGAGAGAGGAATGGGGATTTCAAGCAATCTGATTTCAAGGATTTCAAGTTTTCCCTGTGGTTGTTCTCGGCTTTCCTCTCATGTAAAATGTCCATAAGCAAAAAAATATATTTTTAAAGTTATAGGGACTTGACCCAGAAAGAGCTAGGTTGGAGACACAAGGTTGTGGATGTGAGACGCTGCTCCCCAAACATTTGGAAAACTCAAGAGGAAACAGTCCTCCTGGGGACACAGAAAGGACTAGTGTCAAGAACCGTTCCTGAAGAAAAATTTTTATTACAGTTTATTTGATCCAGAGGATATGCCTAAAAGCAAGATCTCCACCGACTGAGAAAATGCTTCTTGCAGTTCTCTTCCAGTTTGCAGTTTCTTTTATGCATTTGGAATTCAGGAGGGGACCTAGGAAGACTGCATGCCTGTGGGAGAAAGCAAGTGGGGATTGGGTTACAGGATACTTAAAAGATTATGTGCTCCCTTGAGGGCAGTTATGGTTCCAAGATGTCTGAAAAAGAGGCATTTCAAAGGTGTGTGAGCCTAGATGCACAAGAACAATGGACAGGGCTCGCTTGAGGCGAAGATAAACGTTTTGTTAAAGGAACTGAGCGCTGGGGCGTGACTACCTACCATGACCTGTCTAGTTGGAATGTACGATCTGATCACGCCGTTAGGTTACTTTCGGTTAGATTTATTATAGCGCCCTTTTCCTCCACACTGGAGACCCCACTGACCGAGCTCCTTCACAAATGAACCCCACAGACCGAGTCACAACTGTCCCCTGCTGACCCTCCCCGTGGTCACTGCGCCACCTGGGGAGACGCGGGGCCGCGGGCGCGGAGAGGCTCCGGGGCTGAAGTCGCGGCGCAGTGACGGGACAGGACCCCCGGGGTCCCCGCTGCCGGCCCAGCACCCATGCCGGGTGCCGGGGGGAACAAGGTCCGAGCACCACCCCAATGGACTCGGGTCCTCAGACTCCGAGGTGACGGGGTGAGGCCGGTCGGAGCACAGCCGGTTTCAACCGGTTCAAACCAGCCCCTCCTCCTGTCTGCACCCGGCCGCACACTCACCATTGCTGGGCTTCCTGGGTCTCGCTGAGTCCTTCCTACAACTCCCAGGACCGGTGCAGATCACAGCGCGACACACGCCGCAGGGGACCCGCTGGGGAACCCGAAGGGCGGGCCACGCTGGAGCCCAAGCGCTCCTGCAGCCGCGAGGGATGCCCCGCCCACTTGCCCCAGCGCGCTCCTGATTGGGCAGGTGCAAGGCTGAGTGGCAGCGCGGGAGAGCGGCGGCTCCGCCGAGGCAGCCTCCCCTGTGAATGGGAAGCTGCCCCAGCTTCGGACTTTGCATAAACAGAATTTTTTCTGCCCCTGGGCTGCTCGTATTATTTCTGCCCAGCTCTTTGTGAAGGGGAGGGCACAGGTGTGCACAGGGAATCCTGATTTAGTTTCTAGATGGAGCAGTTAAGTACACACAAAAAGGTGCCCAGGCCAGGCCACACTGGACAAGAGGGTCTTATGTCCTCTAGGGATCAAGGGCTTGGCGGTAAGGCTGTGAGTCCACTCATAGAACTGTGACCCTTGCTTAGAAATGCAGACACTTAAATGTCACTTCACCATCTGTGAGAGAGTCTGGCTCCATTTTAGTCTTTTAACCTGGCAAGCCCTGAACCTTCCATACATCTCTTCCCCACCCCCACTCATTCTGTGCTTAAGAGAAAGAATCCCAGAGCCCAGAGCTAGAACAATTACAGATACACATATAACCAAATATGAAAGAAACTTCTTTATTTTGCCTGATGCTGCCAACCTTGAGAAAAACAAAACAAAAACAAAAACTTGGTCATGATATTTATTCTATCTCAAAAAAATACTCCCAGATGCCATAAAGTGGTCAATGCATGCACTGATTCTAAAAGACATTTACCTGCCAGGGAAGAAGCATATGTTGGTCTGCATGTCCTGAAGATACAATTTCTGTTTTCACCAAAAGTGTTTCGTGGAGGGCTTGGGCCACTGCATCCACAGCATTATAGATAAAATAGTTGGAGCCTGTTACTGTAATCATGCCAGTATTTTCTGGCATAAACTCTAAGGACGAGTTTGGTGGGCAGTGTTCAATTTTTCCACATAGGGACTCAGCAAGGGAGCAGTAAAATATGTCCAGCCAGAATTTACGAAGTAAAAGTCTTCTGGACACATGGATGAATTAACTGCTTTGAAAAGGTGGTTAAAGTCACGGATTTCTCTCTTCTGATGTGCAAATATGAGGCTTCCAGAGAAAAAGTGTAGCATGTGGTCCATCTCATATGTACCAATATCCCACTTTGCTGCCATGATCTACACCCTCCCGAGGTTAAATAGAATTGTCCTGCTATGTCTAGGGTCATAAAGTCTTTATCACCATACATTATATACACATTTGCTGATGAAACTCTGAATCTGGACATGAGAGTCTCATCACTTGCCTCTGTTAGCAGTAGGGAGTTTTTCTATAAAAGACACACAGATGTCTTTCTTTACCATCTATGCTTTCAGATCCCAGACAAGCTGTTGTCCTTTCACATCATCACTTACAAATGCCACCCAGGTCCAGCCAAAAGGTAGCAATAACCAGATTCCATGGGCCAGGGAGCTGTCCTTGTCGGCCATCTGATAGAGTGATGGGAACTGGACTTGTTACTCAGGATGGGATCAAAAGGACCATATGTGACCTGAATAAGAAAACAAATGATCTGATTTTATTTAGTGTGACACGGGTTGTTTCCTTTGGGAGTGGTGTGTGTGCGAGAATTCTATACACAAGAGGGCAACTGGCTGGAATGCAGGGTGAACAGAAAGATGGCTGTAGAGAATATCCAGTTCTTTCATTCCAGGCACACAGCATGCTTGTTTTTAGTAAGGAACATGAGACTACTTCTAATCTATGGTTTACTTCAAGACCAAAGCAAGAAATACAATGTGCAAGGACCCACATGCTCTTCAGCTCCTGTGATGGGAACTGAGGAAAGTATGAACTTCAGACGATACATCATCAAGATGGTGGTTTTGTCATCAGCCTTACGCCCTGTGACTTGTGGAACAGAATGTCTCCTCCAATTGCTATAATGTTGAAAAAACATTAGATGGAAAAATCTTACTGTATTAGTGTATTGACACAGTGGACTTACCTTATTTCCACTGCATAACCTATGCTGTCTTGAAGAATACAGTCACCTACTCTCTGACTTTCTAAAACATGATTCTTTCGGAACAGAGTTTTTCTAAGCTAACATCTTGTTTGGCAGTAATGTCTCCTGAGTGCTGCTTCTCTCAGATTGAGTCCCCTGGAAGGCATCTGAGATTGACGGTTGTATGTGGAAAGTTCACTGGGAGTACTCATGTCATGCATGTGTGCGATGTGGGCAAGGCAGGAGTGGGCAGAGGGGGAGGAAAAACTAAGGTACAGCTGTGAGTCTCTGACTGTCCTTTGGGCTCTTTGGAGCTGGGATGACCCTTCAGTATTGTCCTAAACTGAGACCAGATGTCCAGGCCTTTCTCATGTCTGCCAGTCATTGGCTTCTAAATGTTCGCTGAGACAGTCACAGCCTGGAATGGGGCAGTTCTCCAGGCTGTGGACATTTCCTACGAGGCACACAGCTGAGGGTCTCAGCAGTAAAAATTCCCATGGGCTGGAGCCTGGAAATGGGCCTAGATGGGAATCTGGGTTGTGGAGTCCACTGTCCTGCTCCTTCCCCTTCCTCCTCCTCATCACAGTTAATCACTAACTCAAGGGATTTGGGGGATGTGTTTTAAACACTTAAGGGATACACCCAGTCTCTACATTTCCCTTTGAAGAGATGAGAGAACATGGCATTGGTGGCACTCAAACATATCTCTTCAGGGGGTGGGGTGCTGGGTGAAAAAGGTTAAATCCAGGGATTAAGAACCCCCCCAAAAAAGCACACCTCACAGACAACAGTATGATTAGCAGAAGGAAAGGGGGTGGGGGAGGTAAAGTGAGGATAAATGGTGATGGAAGGAAACTTGACTTGGGGTGGTGAACACACAACACAATATACAGATGATGCATTATAGACTTGTACCCCCGAAACCTACATAAGTTTATTAACCAATGCCACCCCCAATAAATTCAATTTTAATAAAAGAAGGAAACAAAAAAAAATCTCTCTTCAGAATTCACAACGCACTAACCTGTGGGCTTTTATAGAGCTTCAGGTTTGTTCCAATCTCAGCTGAAAAGCCTAATGTGGTTCCTGCAATGATGGCTACAGATTTCTTTTGTCTCTGACAGTTGTAGTTAAGGAGAGTCTGATTTCCTCCTGAGAGCCCAAACAGAACACTCTCCAAGGTCCTCTTGTCACTGAGAAAGGCACTGTAGAGATCAAAACCCAAGAACAGGTTGGGGAGGAGATGGGAGTCCTTGCTGATCTTAATGGCAAAGAGCAAGGCCAGTTCAGAGCGGCAGTTCTTCCAAGTCTACCTAAACGGAGGCACTAGCATTAGAACTGTCAAGTCAAAAAACTCAGGGGCAACTCTAACGCCAAGCCAGGAGAAAGGCAAGGTTTTATATCATGCTTTCCAGGCAGAGACTCTCCTGCCCTGGCCTGTGGATCTGGTACGAATCATGTCCTCAGGGTTCTAGAACACCCTGCCATGGCTCTTTCATTGTGATGAGGCAAACTGGGTCCAAAGGGTGTTGTGTGAGGGGTGAGGGGTCAATTGGCTAGATAATACAGCTGTCAACTGGACAGATTTGTTTTTTAAGTTCTGATTAATGGGAGGCACATCAATGTATGGGACAGGAAGACGTTCTCTAAGGACCTGCACACACACAGCTCCATAGAACTTTACTAATAGGTTTGGGTGTGTTCCAAAATGGGATCGAAAACTAGAGCCAGAAGCCAAGATGGAAGCACTCCTGTTTTCCCCATGCTCCCAGAGGAGTTTAAATAGCGCCTGGCTTAGCAGTTCTTCAATCATTTGGATTAGCCTCAAAAGTCATCTTCTTTTCAGGAATTTCTATTATTTTCTACCCCAACAGATCAAGTTTTTTATAAAAGCAATTTTGTTAACTTACATTTTCTTTGAAAAATAAACATCAGTTGTTTTTTTAAAATAGACTTCAAGTTTAATATTCTTTGCAGTTAATTCTATGTCATTTCTTATCCTTCATTTAAACATTCTCTGCTTTTTACCTTGATTAGCTAAAAAGTTCTTAAATTTAAAAATGGCTCTCATATCTTTATTTTTCTTAAAGCATATTTTTCTCTTTATTAATTTATCTTCCTTTCCTTGGAATTATTTTGGTGTAAATCTAACTTCTAAAAAATTTCAACTTAATTTTGAACATTTAAAAATTAATTTTCAGCCCCGGCTGGTGTGGCTCAGTTGGTCGAGTATCATCCTGTGCACCAAAAGGTCCCCCATTTGATTCCCGATTAGGGCGCACGCCCAGGTTTCAGGTTCGGTCCCTGGTCAGGTTGCATACAAAAAGCAATCGATCAATGTTTCTCTCTCTCTCTCTAAAATCAATAAAAACATATTTAAAAATAAATTTTTATTACTTCATGATTTATGTTAAACTACTTTTATCCAATCATTACTTTAGTTGTTTTCTGTTGGTTCTTATATTTCAATGTTTTGATTTTCTATATGATGTTCAATTTTGTTGTGTTAACTCTTTTAACATTTGAGATACTTTAAACAGTTCCCATACAGTGGTATTTTAAATTAAAATTCATTTTTCCATTGTGCTCAAATAATTTTGTCCGTTACTATTATGGGAGTTTGTGTTTTTCTTCTGTTGACTAATAAAATTGTCAAAATGTACTTTTCAATAAACACTTGAAGATGTTTACAGTTTACACAGAGTACTAATTTAATATATGCCAAATAGACCCACCACAATAATGTTAATGAGAGTGTTCCAGTGTCTAATTTTATTTAGTTGAACTGCCATAAGCTGGGAGTGACGAATTAAAATTTTCTTGACTTTTATTTTCCTATTTCTTAATTATTTTCCTTTATGAAGGAAATTTTTTATTTACAACTCAGGTGTTTCTATTGCTTGATATCAGCTTAAAGTTGGGTAGCTTATTTTTCTTCCAAACTTGTCAGATTTTAATTTCTTGACACCAAAGTTGATAGACAACCTGAAGAGATCATAAGCATGAAATTTAAATTAATAATTGCTCACACACCATTCAAACCCTATGTATATATTGCTTTATAAGCGTTCCTTACTAAACTTTAATGTACACAATAGCCCAGCCAGCATGGCTCAGAAGTTGAGCATAGACCTAGGATCCAGGAGATCGAGGTTCGATTACTGGTCAGGGCACATGCCCGGGTTACAGACTCGATCCCCAGTCAGGGGCGTGCAGGAGGCAAACGATCAATGACTCTCATCATTGATGTTTCTATCTCTCTCTCCCTCTCCCCCTCTCTCTCTGAAATCAATTAAAACATTTTAAAAATTTTAAGTTACAAAATTTGTACCACAAAATAAAATAGTGAACTCCTAACCAATTTTCTTCAGCTTCTAATGATCTTGACACAAATTGGAATATGAAAAATGAGTTTCCCCCATTCCATTTATAAATCTATATCCACTCATTCTACATATCATATTAGCTTATGAACTCCAGCACAATATCAGAAAGAAAAAATTATGAAAAGTAAGATTTATTCCAGAATCCAAATTGGGAAGAACATCTGTGGTTGCATCCCTGATGAATTTACCCAAACATTTAAGTTAGAAGTAATACCAATTCTACAAATTGTGGATAAAAAACTGAAGAATATGTAATAGTTCCCTTCTTCATCTGTGCAACCAGCATTAACCTAATACCAAAAGCAGACAAAGACTACAAGAAAAGAATACGACAGACCAATGTCTCTCAATAACTTGGGTGCAAAAGTTCTTAACAATATTTTAGTAATTGAATCCAAATATATATAATACATTATGGCCAAGAAAGTTCATCCCAACAATTCCAGTTTCATGTAATAGTTGTATATCAATTAATGTAATTCACTATACTGACAAAGAAAAACATGTCATTAGTTGCAGAAACACGTGACAAAATCCAATATCCTTTGCTGATAAAAACTCTCAAGAAAGAAAGAACAAAAGACAACTTTCTCAACTTGATAAACGGCATGTACAAAAACCTGTGGCTGACATCATACTCAATAGGGGGGAAAATGAATGCTCCTTCTTAACATAAGAACAAAGCAAGGATGTTGATTTTCACTTCTATTACACATTTACTATAAGCTTTAGCAAGTACAATACGGCAGGAAAAATAAGTGAAAGCATCCATAAAGTCAAGGAGGAAATTTAAATGTTTTTATTCTAAGATGATATGATTGTCTATCTAAAAAATTGTTAAGATCTACAAAAGAATGCTATTAAAACTAATATATGACTTTAGCAAGGTTGCAGGATGCAAGAAAAACAGAAAAATCAGTTGTGCCCGGCCAGGTGTGGCTCAGTGGTTGAGCGTCGGTCTAGGATCCAGGAGATCGGGGTTCAATTCCCCGGCAGGGCACATGCCCGGGTTGTGGGCTCGATCAATGACACTCTCATCATTGATGTTTCTTTCTCTCCCTCTCCTTTCCTCTCTCTGAAATCAATAAAGATATATTTTTTTAAAAAATCAGTTGTATTTTCATACACTAGCAGAGATAAAAAAAATTTGAAAATCACTACCACTTACAATAGTATAACACTTATACAGAATTTGTACACTGAAAATAATAAAACTGTAGAAAAAAATTTTAAAGACCTAAATAAATGGAGACAGAGAAGGTTCATGAGCTGGAGAGTTCAATATTGTTAAGATGCCAATTCTTCACAAATTGATTTATGAATTTAATGCAATATTAATCAAAGTCTCAACAGATTATTTGTTGTAATAGGTAAGATTTTATAATTCATGTGCAAATTAAAAGAACCTAGGATGGCCCTGGCCAGAGTGACTCAGTTGATTGGAGCATCATCCTGTACACCAAAAGGTTGCAGTTTGATTCCAGATCAGGGCATGTACCTGGGTTGCGGGTTCGATCCGTGGGCCCCGGTTGGAGTACATGCGGGAGGCAACCAGTCGACATGTCTCACATCAATGTGTCTCTCCACCCCACCCCATTCCTCCCACTCTAAAAATCAATGGAAAAAATATCCTTGGGTGAAGATTAACCAAAAAAATGGAATTCAGATATTCCAGAGGGTTAGAGATCCAAGAAAGTGTCAGGATGGTTTTCATACTGTTCAATTATTTCAGTGATGTATTTCAGTGTGTCATTTGTGGCGCTACTGGTGGCACTGCCAGTGCAGCCTCCCCACCTGCAGCGAGCAGCCCTTTCAGGGGCACAGAACCCCCCTGGCTGCTACTACGCAGTCTGAGCCAAGCAGTTATCAGCTACCATGCTGCAGGGTTTTTCTTCAAAGGAATCATCATAAGTATTAGCTGACTGCTACACGTAATTTGAGTGTTTTGGACATTTCTTGATTACTATTATGTTTAGTGAATGACATCTGTGTGCCCAGGTCAATACCGGCGACTCCTAATGAGTGCCTGAGTGCAATCGGTTGGAGAACGGCACATCTGTGTTGGATGGGCCAGAGGGGTTTTTAAGGAGGGTTCCCCAACTCAAAATAGTTTAACCTTGAACGATACAGTCAGATTGAACTGGGTGGGTTATATGTGGATTTTTTACCAATTGACTTGGATATTTCAAACCCACACTGTTCAAGGATCAAATGGCAGTTGGGAATCTATTTGCAAATGAGGTCAGACTTAAGTTGTATGTGGATTTTCGACTGCCTGGGGTGGGGTGAGGGTGGGGGTGTCTGCACTTGCAATCCCACCCTTGTTCAAGGGCCCACTGTATTGACACACAGGTACACAGACGCTGGGAAGACCTGGGATTGGGATATGAATGGTAGAAGGGTGCACGACTACAACCTAGGACCTGTAGGAGTGACAGGGAACCGAATCCTCAACCTTTGGTCCGAGGGCTGACTAACAACTGAGCTAAACCCGCCAGGGCACAAACACTTTTCTAAAATTTATTGAACCACCCCCTACTAGCCTTAAACAAATCACTTTCAGCACTCATTCTACGAGTGTCTTTCAGGAGGTCAGCATGTGTTTTTACTTTTTCACATATCACTTCCTCCAAAATGCTGTCATGGGCTGCTTTTCGTTTATCCAAATCAACAACAGTTTTTCTGCATCTTCAGCTGCCTGTGATCATTGCTTCTCTCACACCCTTAGCAGCATTAGCACTCTTGATGACCTCTTTGTTTTAAAAGTGTGCTATCGTCCATATCACCAGCAACAAAAGCATTTTCGCCATTGTTGCCTGAGAGACTCTTTTTGTCAAGCTGAAGCATCAGCATGAAAGGGCTGTCAGTTGGAAAACCAGAGTTTGGTTCGGACAACTGGAAAACAGAGACATTTTTTATTGTTGCTACTCTTCACCAGAGGATATTTTTTCCATTGATTTTTTGAAAGAGTGGGGGGGGAGGGGGGGGAGAGAAGGAGACAGAGAGAAACATTGATGTGAGAGACACGCAATCGGTTGCCTCCTGCACACTCCCTGACAGGGTCCAGGCATCAAACCCACAACCCAGGTGTGTGTCCTTCACCAGAAATCCAACCCTCGACCCTTTGGTGTGTGGGCTGGTGCTCTAACCACTGAGCAACACTGGCCAGGGCAACAACCAAGACATTTTTTCTGTGAATAACTTGGTCGAGAACTGAATTGTTTGAGATGGGAGAAGTTTAAGAACTGAGATTTGACTGTATATGGTTCTCTCCACTGTGCACTCACAATCTCTGATTTTCAAAGGGTTGTGTTACAAATGAAGGCTTTTCCACATTCCTTACATTCATAGGTATTTCTCTGGTATGAGTTTATTCCTGTCTTTGTGAGGAATTGTTCTGTGGAGGCTTTACCACATTGTTTACATTCATAGGGTTTCTCTCCAGTTTGAAATCTTTTGTGTCTTTGACACAAACTAAGGCAAGTAAATGCTTTCCCACATTCCTCACACTTATAGGTGTTATTTCAAGTATGTATTTTCAGATGTCTTTGAAGGGAATTGTGAGAAATGTAGACTTTAACACTGTTTACATTCATAGAGCCTCTCTCATGTGAGTCCTTTCATGTGTTTGTAAAGAATGATGAGACCTGAAGGCCTTTCCACACTCCTTATATTCACAGGGTTTCTCTGCAGTGTGAATTCTTTCATGTATTCGAAGATTACTCAGATACCTGAATACTTTACCACATTTTTTACACGCATAGGGCTTCTCTCCAGTGTGAGATATTGCGTGTATTTGTAAGGAACTATAATATCTAAAGGCTTTTCCACATTCCTTACATTCATAGCGTTTGTCTCTAGCATGGGAATTTTTGTGTGTTTGTAAATAACTGAAAGATCTGAAGACTTCCCCACATTCCTTACATTCATAGGATTCCTCTCCTGTGTGAATCTTTTCATGTGATTTTAAGTAACGGGAAGATCTGAAGGCTTTTCCACAATTCTTACATTCATAGGGTTTCTCAGCACTGTGAATTTTTTCATGATTTCGAAGATAACTAGGATCACTGAATGCTTTACTACATGTTTTACATTCATAGGGTTTCTCTCCAGTGTGAGACCTTTCATGCGTTTGTAAGGACCTATAATATCTGAATGCTTTTCCACATTCCTTACATTCATAAGGTTTCTCTCCTGTGTGAGCCCATTTGTGTGGTTGTAAAGAACTGCAAGATCTGAACGCCTTTCCACATTCCTTACATTCATAGGGCTTTTCTGCAGTGTGAGTTCTTTCATGTGTTTGAAGATTACTAAAATATCTGAATGCTTTACTACATTTTTGACATTCATATAGTTTTTCTTCCATATGACTTCTTTCATGTCTTTGACAACTTCGATAATTTCTGAGGGCTTTCCCACAGTATCTGCATTGACAGAGCTTCTCTCCAGGGTGGGTTCTCTCACATATTTGAAGTGAAGTTGAAGAACTAAAGGTTTTCCCGCATTCCTTACATTGATAGGCTTTTTCTCCATTGTGATTTCGTTCATGTTTTTCAAAACACTGAAGATAACTAAAGGCTCTCCCACATATGTTACATTTATATGGCTTCTCTCCATATTTCTGATACTCAGAGGGCTTGTGTCCAGCGTGACATCTGATGTACCTATTTTGTGATGAATGATGCATGAAGACTTCCCCACATTCACTATATTTGCATGGTTTTACTCCAGGAAGAGTCTTCTTGTTTAGACTGAGGTTTGGAATAAGACTGAAGTTTTCTCCACACTGACTACCGTTTTCCCCTTCACCAAGTCTCTCTAACATAAGACTTCTGTAAAAAAAACAGGCAAATTATTAATGATTTCTTCTTACTGAACTTATATTAGAATATTTGAACATTTTTATGATTCATAGCAAAAGTATAGATTTTCTGCCTTGTGTACATTGATTGAAATTCAATACACTGAAAGCTCTAGAAGAAAAACTTCACCCTTGTTATTATCAATATAGTGATAATCAGAGGCAGGTTTAAGATAACAGTATAGTTTGCTGCTGAACTCCCTCCCTCCCAAGAACACATCAGTCCAGCTGGCATGGCTCAGTGGTTGAGCATAGACCTGTGATCCAGAAGATCACAGTTCAATTCCTGCTCAGGGCACATGCCCAGGTTGTGGGCTCGATTCCCAGTGGGGGGAGGAGGGGTGCAGGAGGCAGCCTATCAATGACTCTCTCACCATTGGTGTTTCTATCTCTCTCTCCCTCTGCCTTCCTCTCTTTGAAATCAATAAAAATATATTTTTTAAAAAAGAATACATCAAATGTACACCTATATTTAGAGCAGCAATTCCTCTTGGGTGATAACTATTAGTAAATCGAACAGCTTCTGCACAACAAGCAAGAGAAACTACATAGACAAAGTTGGGGAACCACAAGAGCTCTCCAGGAGCTGAGGGAACAACCCAGTACCAAAGCAACTGGTGAGCATCGTTGTATACATTCCCCTGCATGTGGATAGTGGGCAAGAGAGCTATCCAGATTTTCTGGCCAACCTTCAGGGTGCTGTAGTATGCCCTCAGCCACCTGTCCTAGAGCTAGATCTAGCAGAAACAGGAGGGCACCACAGCTTGTATACAAGGCGATCCTTCCACCTGGAAAATTGATCCAACAGGTGCAGAAAGGTGCTGCTTTGTACACCCACTTTGTTGCATGTGCAAGCAGGGCTCCCCGCGTAGAGAGAGTGCAGAACCAACAAAATGCTGTGGTATTTGCCTGCAGGACTACCCTGTCCAGAGAAAGTGCAAAGGTAGTGGAGCACTATTGTGCGCTCACATGAAGCTGCTCCTCCTTGAGAGACTGTGGAGCTAGAAAAATGCTGCAATATTCACATGCTGGATTTCCCTTCCAGAGAAAGTGCAGAGATAGTGGGTGCAGTTGCACATGCATGTGGGACTGCCCTGTCTGAGAAAAATGCAGAGCTAGCAAGACTTTGCAGTATCCAACATGCAGGGTTGCCCCATGCAAAGTGAATGGGGTACTGCTATGCAATCTGTACCCCACCCAGATTGGGTACAGAATTCACAACTAAAGGCTGTGTGTGTAGGCAAGGCTACCCCACCCAGAGCTAGCAGGGCATTGAGATGCATGCATGCAGAGTTGCCATGCCCAAACCCTGCTTTGACAGAGGACAATTAAAGCAACAGGGCATACACATATGGCTAGCCATGCAGAATGAATGGGACACAGCTGAGTGCACAAGGAGCTGCACTGCCCAGAGAGGGAGCACAACTAGCAAAGTGCGGCTGTGTGCACACAGCAGGCTTACACAACCTGGAGAGTGGCAAGCTTATGGGATGCTGAGACACAAGCAGTGAAGCAGGCCCACCCACACCCTGCTGATAGCAGACAGTAAATCAAGAGGTTAAGCTAAGAGCACAACAAGAAGCACCATCTACACCAGGCAGCCCCACCCAGATTAGAAGGAATAGGCAACATGCATACGCAAGGCTGCCCCACCCAGAACCCACTCCTTCAGGCCAGGTGACACCAGGCAGTGTACCCACCCACGCCAACTAAAACCTGCAAAAACTATTCGACACAGTCTACACAGAGACCACTTTTTTAAGACTAGGAGAGAGAGCTATTACACCCAACTCGTAGAAACAAACACAGAAAGTCAAAAGAAAATGGGAAGACAGAAGAATATTGTTGTCCCAAAATGAAGGGACAACAATAAGATTCCAGAGAAAAGTCCTAATGAAACAGAGATAAGTAATTTGCCCAATAAAGAATCCAATGAAACAGTCATAAAGATGCTTAACAAACTTCAGAGTAGAATACAGGAAATTAGCACTTCAACAAAGAGACAGAAAAAGTAATGAACCAAATAGAGATAAAGAATACAATAACTGAAATGAAGTATACATTACAAGGAATCAACAGCAGTTTAGTTAATACAGAAGAACAGAGTACCAACCTGGAAGACAAAATAGTGGAAATCACCCAATCAAAACAAGTTAAAAAATAATATAAAAAAATGAGGATAGTATAAGAGAGCTCTGGGATAACATCAAGAGCCCTAATATTTGAATTACAGGGATTTCAGAAGGAGAAGTGAGACAGAAAGGGGCAAAAAGAATATTTGAAGAAATAATGGCTGGAAACTTTCCCAACCTGGGAAAGGAAACGGACATACAGGTTCAGGAAGTATAGACAGTTCCAAACAACATGAAGTCAAGAGACCCATACCAAGACATATTGTAATTAAAACAGTATATGTTAAGGATTAAGAGAAAATCTTAAAGGCAGCAAGAATGAAACAAATCACATACAAGTGATAGTCTATAAGGCTATCAGCTGATTTCTCAGAAGCAACTCTACCGGCCAGAAGGGAGTGGCAGGAAATTATTAAAGTGTTGAAAGAAAGAAATTTACAACCTAGAATGAAAAGAGTTTCCCAGACAAGCAAAAACAAAAGGATCATATGATTTCACTCATATGTGGAATCTAATGAACAAAATAAACTAAAAAACAAAATACAAACAGACTCATTGAGAGAGAGACAGATTGACAGACTGACAGAGGGGAGAGGGGATAGGAGGGCTAGATGAAAAAGATGAAGGGATTAAGGAAAAAACAATAACAAAAAAATATCTCATACACAGGGACAGGGGCATTGAGGGGAGGCAGAAGAGGGTAAAGGGGGGATAAATGGAGATAGAAGGAGACTTGACCTGGGGTGGTGAACACACAATACAATATACAGATGATTTATTATAGAGTTGTACACTTGAAACCTATATAATTTTATTAACCAATGTCACCCCAATAAATTCCATTAAAAAAATAATAAAAAGAAGTTCACAACCACTAAACCAGCTTTAAAAGAAATGTTAAAATGTCTCCTTTATACAGAAAAACAAAGGACATACCAGAAAAAATATAGGAAAGAAAACAATCTTACTAGTAGAGGAAAATAAACAATAATCACAGTGAATCAATCACTTAAAAACTAATATGAAGAATACCAACAGCAGCCCGGCCGGGTGTGGCTCAGCGGTTGAGCGTCAACCTAGGATCCAGGCGATCGGGGTTCGATTCCCGGTCAGGGCACATGCCCGGGTTGTGGGTTTGATCAATGACCCTCTTATCATTGATGTTTCTATCTCTCTCTCTCCCTCTCCTTTCCTCTCTCTGAAATCAATAAAGATATATTTTTTTAAGAATACCAACAGCATATTTCACAGAGCTAGAACAAATATTCCAAAAATCTATATGGAACCGAAAAAGACCCCAAATAGCCACAGCAATCTTGAGAAAGAAGAACAAAGTTGGAGGGATCACTTTACTGGATATCAAACCATACTACAAAGCCATTGTAATCAAAACAGCCTGGTACTGGTACAACAACAGACATATAGATCATTGGAACATAACAGAGACCCCAGAAACAGATCCATACCATTATGATCAATTAATATTTGACAAAGGAGGGAAGAGCATACAATGGAGTAAAGACAGTCTCCTCAATAAATGGTGTTGGGCCCAGCTGGGCATAGCTCAGTGGTTGAGCATCAACCTATGATCCAGGAGACGGAGGTTTGATTCCCAGTCAGGGTGCATGCCCGGGGTTGCAGGCCTGATCTCCAGTCAGGGCCGTGCAGGAGGCAGCTGATCAATGACTCTCATCACTGGTGTTTCTCTCTCTCTCCCTCCCTCTCTCTGAGATCAATAAAGATATATTAAAAATAATGATAATAATAAAAATAATAAAGAGTGCTGGGATAATTGGACAGATACATGCAAAAAAATGAAACTAAATCACCAACTTACTCCATACACAAGAATAAATTCAAAATGGATAAAAGACATAAATGTAAGTTGCAAAACCATAAAAATCCTGGAAGAAGACATAGGCAGTAAAGTCACAGACATCTCACGTAGTAGAATTTTCACCAATACATCTCCTAGGGCAAGAGAAACTAAAGAAAAAATAAACAAATGGGACTACATCAAACTAAAAAGCTTCTGCACAGCCAAGGAAATCAGCCTCAAAATACAAAGGAAATCCACGTATGGGAGAACATATTTGCCAAGGATGCATCTGATAAGGGGCTAATTTCCAAAGTGTACAAAGAACTCATACAACTCAACAAGAAGACAATCCAATTTAAAAATGGGCAAAGGACCTGAATAGACACTTCTCCAAAGAGGACATACAGATGGACAAGAGACATATGAAAAAATGCTCAAAGTCTCTAATCATCAGAGAGATGCAAATTAAAACCACAATGAGGTATCACTTCACACCTGTCAGAAGGGCACCATCAACAAATGACACATGCTGGCGAGGGTGTGGAGAAAGGGGAACACTGGTGCACTGCTGGTGGGAATGCAGACTGTGCAGCCACTATGGAAGACAGTAATGAGGTTCCTCAAAAAATTAAAAATAGAACTGCCTTTTGATCTAGTGATACCACTTCTAAGAATATATCCTAAGAAACCTGAAACACTAATCAGAAAGAATATATGCACCCCTATGTTCATAGCAGCACAATTTACAATAGCTAAGATCTGGAAACAGCCCAAGTGCCCATCAGTAGATGAATGGATAAAAAAAACTGTGGGACATTTACACCATGATGCAGCTGTTAAGAAGAAGGGTCTCTTTGGGACAGTATGGATGGACCTGGAGAATATTATGCTAAGCAAAATAAGCCAGGCAGAGAAAGACAAACATCACATGATCTCACTTATATGTGGAATCTAAAGAACATAATAAACTGATGAACAAAATAGATTCAGTGACATAGAAGCATGGAACAGACTGACTAGTCTCAGAGGGAAGGTAGGGGTGGGTAGGTGGGTGGGTATTAACCAAAAAATTTATATGCATATATGCATAACCCATGGACCCAGGCAATAGTGTGGTGAAGGCCTGGGCGGGAAGTGGGCTCGGGGTGGAAGGGGACAATGGGGAGAAAAGGGGACATCTGTAATATTTTCAACAATAAAGATAAAATTTTTAAAAAACTAATATGAAGGTTAAAAGACAATCGCAGCAAAATTAACTATAACTATAATAAATAGTCAGGAGATACACAAAAAGATAAAACATGAAACCAAAAACATGAAGAGTGGAGGAGGGAGTAAAAATGTAGTGCTTTTAGAATGTGGTTGACCTTAAATGCCTATCAGATTAAAATAGACTCCTATAAATATAGGTGGGTACATATAAACCTCATGTCAACCACAAACCAAAAACCTAGAAAAAATGAAGAGAAAGGAATCTAATTAAAACACTAGAAAACCAACAAATCAAAAGAAACAAGATCAAGAAAAGAAACAAAAACAACCAAAAAACAACAAAAAGGCAGTAAGTACAAACCCACCAATAATTACTTTACATGTAAATGGATTAATGCTACAATCAAAAGGCATAAAGTGCCAGAATAGATAAAAAGCTGACCATCTGTATGCTGCTTACAAGACACTCACTTTAGATTAAAAGACACACATGGACAGAAAGTGAAGGAATGGAAAAAGGTATTCATGTAAACAGAAATGAAAAGAAGCCAGGGTAGCAATACTCATATCAGACAAAATAGACTTTAAAACAAAGAATGTGAAAAAGAGACGAGGACATTAGTTTTAAAGGGGTAAATCCCAGAAGAGGATATAAAAATTGTAAATATCTATACACCCAACATAGGAGCATCCAAGTATATAAAGCTACTAAGAGAAATAATGGCAAAAATTAACAGTAATACTGTAATAGTTGGTAACTTCTACTTACCTCAATGGATAGATCATTCAGACAGGAAATTAATAAGAAAATAATGGACTTCAATGCCACATTAGACCAGTTTGACTTAATAAATTTTTATAGAGCATTTCACCCAAAAACTGTAGGTTACACATTTTTCTCAAGTACAGATGGAATATTTTCCAGGATACATTACATACTAGGCCACAAGACAAGCCTCAGTAAATTTAAGAAGACTGAAATTATATCAAGCATATTTTCTGACCAAAATGGCATGAAATGAGAAATCAACTACAGGAAGAACAACAGAAAAAATGCAAATATCCGGAGATTAAACAACATGCTCCCTAAACAAACAATGAATCAAACAAGACATTACAAACTACCTTGTGACAAATGAAAATGAAAACACAACCTTACAAAATTTATGGGATGCAGCAAAAGCAGTTATAAGAAGGAAGTTTATAGCTATATAGGCCTACCTCAAGCAGCAGAAAAAAATTCCAAATAAATACTCTAAATTTACACCTAAAGGAAATAGAAAAAGAGGAACAAACAAAACCCAAAGTAGGTAGAAGGAAATAATAAATATCAAAGTGGAAATAAACAAAATAAAAAAGAGAATAGAAAAAAATCAATGAAACTAAGACCGAGTACATTGAAATGATAAATAAAATGGGCAAACATTGGATAAGACTCATCAAGCAAAACAGAGAGAACACAAATAAACACAAGCAGAAATGAAAGAGGAGAGATTACAACCGAAACCACAGAAATACAAAGGATCATTAAAGAATACTATAAATAATTATATGCCAACAAATGGACAATCTAGGAAAAATATATAAATTTCTAAAAACACAGTCTTCTAAGACTAAACCAGGAATAAACAAAGAATATGAACAGACATATTGCTAGTGATGAAATTGAAGCAGTAATAAAAATCTCCTAACAAACAAAAGCCCAGGACTAGATAGATTCACAAGTGAATTCCACCAAACATTTTAAAGAAGGATAAGTAACTATCCTCAGACTATTCCAAAAAAACTGAAGAGGCAGGAACACTTCCAGACTCATTCTATGAGATCACTATTACTGCAATACCAAAACCAGACAAAGACTACACATCACAGGCCAACAGCCCTAGATGAATATAGATGCCAACATTTTCAACAAAATACTAACAAACCAAATTCAACAGTACATTAAAAGGATTATACACATTATCGGGTGGGCATTACTCCTAGAGTGCAATGGAGGTTCACCACCTGCAAAACAATGTGATTCGTCACATCAGTAAGACGAAGGGAAAAAATTCATATGATCTCAATAGATGCAGAAAAGGCATTTGACAGAATCAACATCCACTTATGATAAAAAAAAAACAACTCTAAAAAAAGTGGGTATAGAAGGAACTTAGCTCAACTTGATAAAGGTTATACACATCACAAACCCACAGCTAACATCACACTCAATGGTGAAAAACTGAAAGCTTTTCCTCTAAGATCAGGAACAAGATAAGGAAGCCCACTCTTACCACTATTATGTAATATAGCAGTATCAGAAGCCCTAGCCACAGCAATCAGACAAACAAGAAAAACAAATAAAAG
Source organism: Miniopterus schreibersii (assembly GCF_964146895.1). Classification (NCBI taxonomy): domain Eukaryota; kingdom Metazoa; phylum Chordata; class Mammalia; order Chiroptera; family Miniopteridae; genus Miniopterus; species Miniopterus schreibersii. The sequence goes on along the minus strand of NC_138105.1, from coordinate 70,329,373 downwards.
GCATCCAAAATTGGAAAATAAGTAAAACTGCCACAATTTGCAGATGACATAATATATGTAGAAAACCCTAAGGAATTCACCAAAAAATTAATAGGAAAAAAATTCAATAGAGTACCAGAATACAAACTTAATATACAGAAATTCGTCACATTCCTATGTACTAACAACAAATAATCAGAAGAAGAAATTAAGAAAACAATCAAAGTACCAAAGACATTCTTCTCAAAACTAGATCAAACAATCCTAAAATACATATGGAACCAAAAAAGAGCATGGGTAGACAAAACAATCTTGAGAAAGGAGAACAAAGCTGGAGTTCCTACACTCCCTGATTTGAAACTATATTACAAGGCTAAAGAAATCAAAACAGCATGGTACTGTCATAAAAACAGACAGTAAATCAGCATATCAACCCAAAATTGTAGTACCTCCAAAAATGGCACACCAACTTGGGTACAAAAAAAGAAAAAAAAGTGGGCAGAGGACATGAAAAGACATTTCTCAAAAAAAACCCCACAGAAATAGCCAATGGACATAAAAAGATGCTTGATATCACTAATCAACAAGAAAATGCAAATTAAAACCACAATGAGATACCATCTCACACTCATCAGAATGGCTATTATAAAATAATGAACAAATAACATGTTGGCGAGGATGTAGAGAAAAGGGAAGCCCTGTGCACTGCTGGTGGGACTGCTAATTGGGATAGCCATGATGGAAAACAGTATGGAGATTTCTCAAAAAACTAAAAATAGATCTACCATAAGATGCAGCAATTCCACTTAAAACACTGCTTTGAAAGGGTATATATACTCCTATGTTCACTGCAACATTATTTATAATAAGCAAGATAGGTGAATGAAGATGTGGTACGTATGTATGTATGTACATGTACGTGTGTGTGTGTGTGTGTATAATGGAATATTACTTAGCCAATTAAAAAAAATAAATCTTGCCTTTGCAACAACATAGATGGACCTAAGTGAAATAAGTCAAACACCGTATGGTTTCACTTATATGTGGAATCCATAAAAACGAAACAAATAAAGAAAAAGAACAAAAACAGACTCACAGAAACAGAGATCAAAGGGATGGTTACCGAGAGGAAGAAGTAGGGGGAATGAGTAAAAAAGGTAGAGTCAGAACAGGGTGATAGATTTACACAGTGAAAGATGATGACTACAATTAATGGGGAGATCATATTACAAGGTATAAAAATGTTAAATCACTGTATTGTACACCTGAAACTAATATAACAAATATAATATGTATACCAACTATAGTTAAATAAATTAAAAAAAACAGCAAAAAAGTGATATTTATGTGAAGGATTTATTTGTGCTATTTCCATGTAAACTAGTTTGCAAACACTGAATATCTGTCATATATAAAAAAGTAATTTGATAATTTTCTGAGAAGAAATGTGAAGTAAGGGTTGCTTTGGTTGCTTCTTTTAAAAATTTTGTAGCATAACTGATTTCTCATGTGAGATAGTGCTTTCTGTTGTGTGACTCACTTTTGTTTTCTTTTCTGGTTTTCTTCCATGTCATAATCTTCCCATTTTTTACCTAAAATGAAGACCCAGAAAATTGGTTCCAAAATATTAGAAATCGTACAAAAATTATTAGATTCTAGTTCTATGACGAGCTGTGACAATGCCCAATTTATTTACCAATATCCTCTCTCCCCACATTCCACATCTTAGGACAATGTTGAGGGCCAAGAAACACTTGTTCTCTAATTGACAGTGAAGGGAGCTTGTCATCCTTACCTATGGAGACCAGGTTCCTGAAGGTTTCCCACATCACATCTCTGTAGAGTTTCTTCTGTGAAAGATTCAGTAAAGCCCATTCCTCTAGGGTGAAGTTCACAGCTACATCTTCAAAGGCCACAGAGTCCTAAAATATCCCAATAGGTGTAGAGTAGGATGTGTGAGACTGACAGCACTGGACACCCAGACTCCATTTATAGGAAGGATGTGTAAACACATGGAAATTATCAACATATTTTTACTGTAACCACATTACTTTTTTTTAAAATGACAGGATTCAAATAATTTGGGGGAACGACAAAAGTGCTATATAAATGAAACTAATATCATTTTCAGACCATCAATTCCCTATACAAAAAATTCTTTCATCTCCATTTTAGTCACCATTTATTGGACTCCATAAAACGGTCACATCTGCATGAGGTTTCAATGAATAAAAACATAGTGAAGAACTGGAAGCTTTTTTTTCTATTCCCATCACCAAAAACAGAGAGTCCAAGGAGGTTTGTGAAATTCCAACTATAACGAAGCCTAGCTGGCCATACATATTGCCTCCAGATCATCAGAAGCGCAGACATGCCTCGCTTTATTTAGCTTTGCTTTACTGTGCTTGGTATATATTATTGAGACAAGACCCTCTGCCAGCAATAAGATTATGACTCACTGAAGGAGCAGATGATGGTTAGCATTTTTAGAAGTTTTTTTTTTCAATCCTCACTTGAGTATATGTTTATTGATTTTAGAGAGAGGGGATGACAGAGAGAAAGAAAGAGATTGATGCGAGAGAGAAACACTGGTCTGCTGCCTCTCATACTCCCCCCAACTAGACCAGGGATCAAACCAGCAACCTAAGTATGTGCCTTGACTGGAATCAAATTCAAAAACCTTTGGTGCATGGATGACACTCCAACCCACTGAGCCACATCAGCCAGGGAAGAAATAACATTTTTATTTTTAAAAAAAGATATCTTTATTGGTTTCAGAGAGAGGAAGGGAGAGGGAGAGAGAGAGAGAGAGAGAAACATCAATGATGAGAAAGTCATTAATTGGCTGCCTCGCCCCGCACCGGGGACTGAGCCCACAACCTGGGCATGTGCCCTGACCTGGAATCGAAACTCAATCTCCTGGATTATAGGTTGATGCTCAATCACTGAGCCATACCGGCCAGGCCAGAAATAACATATTTTTAAAGTATATACAGTGATCTTTTAGACATAGTGCTATTACACACTTAACAGACTGCAGTACAATGTAAACAGAACTTCTTTATACACCAGGAAATCAAAAGTCATGGGACTTTATTGAGACACTGACTTTATTCGATGGCCTAGAATATCTGTGAAGTATGTGTGTAATCAGAGGCAGCTGGCTGAATGAAAATATTCTTAAGGGAAACACTGCTTTTACCTTGTGTAATATTGATCACAAACTGAATTCTTCCTTTCTCTGTATAGAAAGTTATTTGGAACTAACAGCGCAGATAGGAAGACATGACAACTTGCACCACAAAAATCCCTACACTTGTGTCTCAGTGCCACTTCCTGACCATTTTTGACACACACAGGCATACACTGAGCTAATAATATGCTAGAAGTGCGCTCCCTAGCACAACCATAGCAGTCTATCCTGAGCCCAGCTGACACTGAGGAATGGGTAAAAAGCTGCAGATTGCAAGAGTCCATTGACACAGTTTGATGGTTATCTGGGTCTCTTACTTAAAAGGAACAAAAATTCTACTTAGTTGCACAATTTTCTTTCATTAATGACAACATTTTTCTCATTTGTCTTACATTTTTAATCCCAAGAAACCAAAACTCTTATTTCCCACATGGGAATAAAATTACCACGTGCTCAGGGAAACTAGAGTGAAAGGCTGCACTATTCAGTGGATAAATGATCCAGAGGAAAGAAACAGAGGCACTGGAATCAGCTCAGATGAGCAGCCTGCTTCCCCCAGGACAGAAGGAAAGCCACTTTCAGAAGGTCCCACATTCTGAACTCTCCAGGTTGACACAGAACCCCTGGAGTGGAACAGCCCCTGGGGAAGGAGGGGAGGGACACCTGAGCAGCCCCAGGAATGAAGTCTGGGAGCCCCAACACCTCCTCCCCCTGGGGAATAATGGAAATGTTTCCTCTCTCAGGCCTCAGCTCACAATGAAGAAATGCTCAGCTGGATTCAGTGTCAGATTCTGACCCAAATGAACTCCCAAATTCATGGACCATGATTCAGGACACAGACTCCTTTCACAGACTTTCTCAATGTGCACAAATTACACTCTGAGTGCACCTGCACTGTGGATGCAAAACTCCAATCTATGCCTAGAAACAGGCCCAGGGGAACTACAAGTAAAACCTCAGAAGGGGCATCTCCCCTCCCCCATGTGCACCTGCACCCCCAGCTTTCCAGGGCTGTAGCTTCTTAGTGTAAAGGCTCCTTCCATGGTTGGTGTGAGCAGGTAGGACACCTGCAGGGGAGGCTCCCCAGGAACAGCCAACTGAGCAAGTTGCAGGCTCAAAGGGTTCTTAGCTTGGGTCACTGACCACAGGCTTCTGCCCCCCACTGGAGGTGCTCTGGACCACCCTATATTTGTTCAATGACACAAAGCCAGGGTTTGAATAATCTGGCAAAAATGCTCAAACACAGTCTTCAAGAAAAAAAGGGAAGAAAATTGTCAGGCTGGTGATGGAAGGAGACTTGACTTGTGTGGTAAACACACAATACAATATACAGATGATCAATTGTAGAACTATATAAAACCTGTATAATTTTATTAACTAATGTCACCCAAATAAATTCAATTAAAAACAATTGTAAGGCACTTTGCTAGCTGAACAAGAAATCTCATAAGCATGTATTGCATTGAAAAAAAAGATGTTAATCATTGTTTTCATAACAGTAAATTTTTTTATAGACTATTACTCATATTTGCATACTTTAGGTCTGCAAGTCGAAGCCCTGGAAATCCATTTGAACTCACCCAAAATAAAAGAGCAGACCTCAGAATATTACTAAAACACGCAGAGGAGGAAAATAGCTTTTAACACATGCAGTGTCATACTGGAATACTGTGGGGGCGTGTATCTAAAATTTACCTCTTATGCCTGTTTGAGACTATTTCATACTGCCTTTCAATATCTATTGATTAAATACATTTTGCATTTGTTGAAAAATTGAGACTTTAAAAAAAGGAATAAATCTTTTCAAGGTGTCACACCCAGGCAGGGGCAGTGCTGACAGGACAGGCCGCCCAGGAAAGTTTCGAGGAGGAACTTTTTCACCCAAAGGCCTTCCCATAGGATGTCTGTGCCCAAGAAAGATCCTGGGAGGTAGGGCACAAGGATTTCAAACACTGTAGTTCCGGGTACATTTCTCTCATGTAAAATATCCACACACACACACACACACACACACACACACACACACACAAACTCCATTAAAATAGCCATCCACTGACTGTGGAAAAGTGGTAATTAAAATATGGGTCTGTTTGAAATGCACCCCAGAAGACAAATAGTTATCATTCTTCAACTGGAGAGGGGAGTTGGCGTTTGGGAATATGGGCAGGGACTTGGAAATTTAGGCAGTTATCGTCACCCCCCGTAAGAAGCCTGGGAGGGTGGAGGGGACAGGGTCGTGGATCTGAGACCCCGCTCCCCAATCATCTGTAAAACTCAGGAAAACAGGTGCCCCTGGGGAGAAAGGAGGGACTTGGAAGCTTAGGGACCACAGCTCTTCCCACACAGGAACCCCGGAGGAGTCAAGATTGTCCCCTGATGGCCTTCCCCGAGGTCACCGCACCCCCGGGAGGCACGGGGCGCAGAGCTGCCCAGAGAGGCACTGGGGCCGATGTCGTCGCTGGCAGAGGCTGGAGAGGACGCCGGGCTCAGCGGCCAGCCCAGCCCCCACCTGCGAGGGGAGGAGACTGAGGTCCGAACCCACGCGCCTGGGCGCCGCAGCTAAAGACTCCGGACCCGACCGCGGGGAGGCCGGGTCTAGCCACAGCCTGTTCCAACCAGCCCCTCCTCCCAGTCCTGGGACACCCGGGCCCACACGCTCACCATTTCCCAGCTTCTGGGGTCCCCCAGGCGTCTCCCTGCAGCTACCGCTTGCGGCTTAGGTCACAATGGGGCCGATGCTGAGGCAGATGCACCTGGGCTGTTAACCGCGCCTCTCACGTGACCTGCGCGTCCACGAGGCCGCTCAGTTGGCTGGCGTTGCCTCACCCACCTGCCCTCCTGCGCCTCTGATTGGACAGTTCACAAAGACCCGCCTCCCTGATTTCCCAGCGACAACTGGAGCCTGTCAGATGGCTCAGCAGAGCCAGCGTTGGCCAGTGAGTGCGGACTGTCCCTTTCAGGGGCGTTTGCTTTAGTGTATGTATATATACACACACACGTATATATGTATATATGTATACGTAAATATGTGTATATATGTATATTAAATATATGTGTGTGTGCATGCGCATGTTTTAGAGAGAGGGAGAGCGCCTCCAGCTGGCCCCTCCTGGGGCGGGCTCGACCTCCCAGCCGCTACCTGTGCCCTCACCAGAACCCAGCCGGCCACCTCCCGGTGCATGGGAGGACTCAACCAACTGGGCCACATCACCCGGGCCAGGGAAGTTTGCTTTGCTTTGCTTTTCTAATCCTCATCCGAGGATATTTTTTCTGATTGACTTTCGAGAGTGGAAGGCAGGGAGGGGGAGAGAGAAACATTGACCTGAGAGAGACACATCCATTGGTTACCTCCCCTGTGAGCCCCCGACCTGGGCCCGGGATTGAACCTGTAACCAAGGTGTCTGCCCTTGACCAGGAATCCAACCCAGACCCTTACGTCCACGGGCTAACACTCACCACTGAGCCACACAGGCCAGGGCAACAAGAGAGATTTGAACTGCATGTGTTCACTTATAAGCAACAGCTCAAACCCTTGTTTTTAAAGGATAAGCTCTACGTAGTTTCCCTTCATGGTTGGGAAACCACATGGAGGAATGGTTTACGTTCTACAAAGATTTTTGACTATGTGGGCAGTTGACAGCCCTAATCCACATTAATCAAGGGACAACTGTAATAGAAATCCATATTCCCATAACATAAACTTGGTAAACACAATTTACAATTTTAAAAACAACTCTAATGTTCAAAGTTTTCTGGAACAGCATACATAAATTAATCGAGTCTTATCAGATTATTTATATTTACATTTTTATTTATTTCAGTGGGAGTTTCGACATGTAAAGATGTGGGCAAACTGAAGTCTTTCTCACACTTACATTTACTTACATTTACTAGATTCTATTCGGTGAGTCCTCCTATGCCCTTTGAAAAGAAGTGATCGATACAGGCTTTCCCACATTCTTCACATTTGTATGGTTTCTCTTGTGTGCACTCTCAAATGGAACTGAAGGATTTTGTTACAAGTGAAGGCTTTTTTACATTCCTTGCATTTAAACGGCCTCACTCCAGTATGATTTCTTTCATGGACTTGTAAGGAACTATAATCTCTGTAGGCTTTTCCACATCGTTTACATTCATAGGGTTTCTCTCCAGTGTGAGTCCTTTCGTGTCTTTGATACCAACTGAGGCGAGCGAATGCTTTTCCACATTCCTTACACTGATAAGGAACATTTCCAGTGTGCATTTTCATGTGTACTCTCAGGGAGCTGAGGTAACTGTAGGCTTTACCACAATGCTTACATTCATAAGATTTCCGTCCTGTGTGAGTCTCTCTATGTATTTGTAAGGCACTGTATTGTTTGAATGCTCTTCCACACTCCTTACATTCATAGGGTTTTTCTGCTGTGTGAGTCCATTTGTGTGGTTCTAAGGAACTGTGATATCTGAAGGCCTTTCCACATAACTTACACGCATAGCGTTTCTCTTCAGTGTGACTTCTTTCATGTCTTTGAAAACTTCGGTAATTTCTGAGGGCTTTTCCACAGTGTTTGCAATGATAGGGTTTCTCTCCAGGGTGGGTTCTCTCACAGGTCTGAGGAGAAGCTGAAGGACAAAAGGTTTTCCCATGCACCTTACATTTACGAGGACCATCTGCAGTATGTGCGATCATGTGTCTTTGAAACAAGTTGAGTTCCATAAAGGCTTTTCCACATTTCTTACATTTATAGGTTTTCTCTTCATTGTGAGTCCTTTCATGTTTTTCAATACACCGAAGGGAACTAAAGACTTGCCTACATATGTTACATTTATATGGCTTCTGTCTATATTTCTGATACTCAGAGGGCTTGTGTCCAGTGTGACATCTGGTGTGACTATTATGGGATGAAGGATCCGTGAAGACTTCCCCACACACTCTGTGTTCATATGGTTTTACTCCAGGAAGAGATTGCTTGTTCAGGCTGAGATCTGGACTAAGGCTGATATTTTCTCCCCATTGACTAACCTTTTTCCTTTCACAGATTTTCCTTAACATAAGAATTCTATAAAAACCAAGAAGCACATTATTAATGATTTTTTATTAGTTGTTATTATTAAAATATTTGAACTACATATTTATGAGTCATACCAAAAGTGTAGGTATTCTGTTTTGCCTGAATTGTTTGAAATTTAATATAATGAAGTCTCTGCAAGACAAGTTCCTCCTTGTTATCAATAAAACAGTGACATTTATATATAGGGTTTAACAATGCTGATTTTTTTGTGATCTATTTTCCAAACACTGACATACATAAAAATGTAATTTGGTGAAAATTTTTTTAGTAGTGTCACATTTAAAGTATTACGTGTTAACCAAATACATAACAAAAAAAAAGGGGTTATTTCAGTTGCTTCTTTTTAAAATTTAATAGGAAACAGGTTTCCCATCTGAACTACTGCTTTGTATTGTTAAATGTTAACTCACCTTTGCTTTCTCTCCTGGCTTTTGTTCTGATCTTCAGTGTCATGATCTTCCCATTTTTTACCTAAAAAATGAAAACCCAGAAAAATAATTACAAAATATTAGAAGTATAGTAAAATTAGTGCATTCTACTTCTACGATGAGCTGTGACTATTTGCCAATGTCCTTCCTTCCCACATTACGTCTTATAATATGTTGATGGGTAAGAACCACTTGTCCTCCAAATGAGGAACTAAAGGTAACTTGTAGCCCTTACCTATTGAAGCCAGGTTCCTGGAGGTCTCCCACATTACATCTCTGTAGAGTTTCTTCTGTGAAGGATTTAGTAAAGCCCACTCCTCCAGGGTGAACGTTACAACCACATCTTCAAGGACGAATGACTCCTAAAACAGTTCAATACATGTAGAGTAAAATTTGTGATACTGACAGCACTGGACACCTATAATCCACTTAAGAGAAGGTTATGTATGATTCTGTCATCTTCAAACTATTATTCTATGACTTGATCATCAGAAACTTGCTCTTTGTCCATACTTACTCCCTCATAAATTTAACACCATCAGGAACACATGGAAATTGTTTACACATTTTCAGTGCGCTCACATTATTTTTATTTCTCTAATGACGAATTTCAGAGCATATTGGGAAATGACAAAAAATGCTATACAAATAAAACAAATATTACCATTTTAATGCCATGACTGCATTTTGAGAAAATTCATTTTCGCCCATATTACTATTTACAGCACTCCCAAGTCAGAGTCATATCTGTAGTCAACAAAATTTAGTTAAGAACTAGAAGCTTTCCAACCACCAAACATGAGAGTCCACTTGGTCTTTGGTAACTCAAGTTTTAACAAGGTGCAGCAGGCCACATTTTACTGAAGTCCTCCAGGACATTACAAGTAATCAGATGCATGTGGCTCAATAAAAATATTCTATGGAGAAGCACTGCTTTTACCTTGTATATTATTTATCACAGTTTTAGTTCTTCCTTTCCCTTTATGTAGGATGTGATGAGCTAAAACGTTAATCATGTGCCACTTAACGACAAAGAAACATTCTGAGATATGTGTTGTTAGGAAATTTTGTCATTGTGGGAACATAATACAGTGTGCAGACACAAACCTAGATTATGTAGCCTATCACATGCCTACGCTATATTGTACAGCAGATTGCTCCTAGGCTACAAACCTGTATGGCATATTATCCTACTGAATACTGTAGGCAATTGTAACATAAGAGCAAGTATCTGTGTATCTAAACAATGCCTTCCCTTCTTCTGGGGAACACAAGGGGAAAAAGAAGTTACGAAGTTTTAAAGCTGTCAGCAGTCAATTATCAGTAACTGGAGTTAGAGACTTCAAGTTTCTGCATTGGAATTTAAGTAACTTACAAGATATCATTCCACCAATGACAGGAAAAAAGCCCAGAAACTTGAAATGAACTTCTATTTTTAGAGCCATACGATAATTTAGGTCAGAGGGCATCCTGGTGTTAACAAAATTGGGAAAGAAAAAATAAATGTGACATTTTAAAATATGGCCCAAATATTCTGTTCTAAACACAACCAGTTCTCAAATCTATCTCAGCAAAAAATAATGTAAAAACAACAAAGAACCAAAAAGACAGGAAGCAATACCCATGACCAGGAATCAAAGGCAAGTGCAAACATGCCTTTGTTCAAGTGATGGAAAGTACCCATGAAGATGGCAATGCCAGCGGAGCCGCACTGCTTGAAGCTCTGGATCACATCCTGCCACAAAGCAGTATAACTGACAAGCTCCTGCATCTGCCCCTCCAGAATGTCTACAGAATTGCTGATGTTGGTACTGTTGTGAGCTGAGTAGAGACTAGTGTTCTCAAACCCATCACGGTGGTGACCTTTGATCCAATCAATGTTACAACTGAAGTAATGTACATTAAAATGCACCATGAGGCTTTGAGTGAAGCTCTTCCTGTAGACAATGTGTACTTCAATGTCAAGAACACGTCAAAGATGTTCAGGTGGCAGTGTGGCTGGCGACAGCAAAAATGACCCCCAAAGGAAGCAGCAGGCTTCACAGCTCAGGTGATTATCCTGAGCCATCCAGGCCAAACCAGAGCTGGATACGCACGTGTGCTGGGTTGCCACACAGCTGACACTGCTTGCAAATTTGCTGAGCTGAAGGAGAAGACTGACTGTTGTTCTGAAAAAAAAATGCTGGAAGATGGCCCAAAGTTTTTGAAATCTGGTGATGCTGCCATTGTTAATATGGCTTCCTGGCAAGCCCAAGTGTGTTGAGAGCTTCTCTGGCTATCCTCCTCTGGGCCATTTTGCTGTTCATTTTGGGTGTCATCAAAGCAGTGGACAAGAAGGCAAAGTCACCAAGACTGCCTTAAGATTTCAGAAGGCTAAATAAATATTATCCCCCCAAAATAGCCACCCCAGTCTTAATTAACGTTGGAAGAATGGTCTCAGAAATGTTTTATCTCAATTGGCCACTTAAGTTAAATAGTAAGACTAGTTAATAATTACAGTGCATTGTAAAACCTTCAGAAAGAAAGAAAATGTTTTGTGGACAATTTTTGTGTGTGTGTGTGTGGCAGTTTTGAAGTTAGTAGTTTTTAAAATCCATAATTTTTAGAAACAACTTGACCAGGCCCAGCTGAGTGTGGTTCAGTGGTTGAGCACTGACCTAGGATCCAGGAGATTGCAGTTCGCTTCCCGGTCAGGGCACATGCCCAGGTTGCGGGCTCAATCCCCAGTCTGGGGCATGCAGGTGGCAGCCGATCAATGACTCTCTCATCACTGATGTTTCTATCTCTCTCTTTCTCTCCCCCTTCCTCTCTCTGAAATCTATAAAGATATATTTTAAAAAAAAACAAAAAACACACCAAGAAACTTGACCAAATATCTATCACAGCCCAGCCAGTGTGGCTCAGAGGCTGAGCACTGACTGTGGGTCCAGATCATGGTCCCATTCCCAGTCAAGGCACATTCCCGGGTTGGGGGCTCGATTCCCAGTAGGGGCATTCAGGAGGCAGCCAATCAATGACTCTCTCATCACTGATTTTTCTATCTCTCCTTTCCTCTCTCTGAAATCAATAAAGATACATTTTTTTTAAATCTCACAGAATTTTGAGGCCCATTAAAACAAAGTTTAATGAGAAAAAATAAAGATAAATACAATCTTAAAAGCAGCAAGAGAAAACCAGCTAGATACACAGAGAGGACACCCATAAGACTATCCACTAATTTTTCAGAAGAAACTTTGCAGTCCAGAAAACAGCATAATACATTCAAAAAGATAAATGGGGGGGAAAATCCTACAATCAACAATACTCTACCCAACAAAGTTACCATTCAAAATCAATGGAGAGATTTAAAAAAAAATTCCCACACAGAAAAAACTCAGAGTACCTTGTATATAGAACCTAGGTTTGCCTGGCCGGGTATGGCTCAGTGGTTGAGCATTGATTGACCTAGGATCCAGGAGATCGAGGCTCGATTCCTGGTCAGGGCACATGCCCGGGTTGCGGGCTCGATCCCCAGCAGGGGGTATGCAGGAGGCAGCTGATCAATGACTCTCATCATTGATGTTTCTATCTCTCTGTCCCTCTCCCTTCCTCTCTGAAATCAACTTTTAAAAAAACATTTTTTAAAAAACAGAAAAAAGCACCTGAGAACTTAAAGACACCCATCTCACATCTCCATGTTCTCTTGCCTAAACAGAACCAAAATTCTATTAATTCCACAATTTTCTTGCTTTACTCACATGGTATCACTCAATCAACTGAGATTTTAAAAGCCCAAGTGCTAATGTCAAGTAAAATTAAAGAGCTGTAATATTCAATGAAGAAATAAATCCAAAGAAACCCAAGTCTTGAAATCAAAACATAGCAGTCTGCTTCTCTAGAGTTCAGAAGAAAAACATGCATTAAGAAAACTGAGCATATTCCCAGTGTGAATGAAAAGGAGCTCCATAATAAATCCGACAAAGTATAGTGAGGGAAACTCACCTCACAGGATGATCAGACCAAATTTTTAACTGAGTAGGTCAGGTAGGGTCACCCAGCCTCATCATAGGTTTATTACAAGGTTTATCTTCCCTTAAGCAAGCCCTGTCCATTGTTCTTGTGCATCCAGGTTAAGATACTTTGAAGTGCAAGAGTCATCTTTTTCAGACCCCTGAGGTGAAACCACCCTCAAGGGAGCACATAATTTACTTCCCTGTGCTATAATCCAATCCTGGTCTTGCTGTCTTTCATCTTCATGTAATCTTTAGATTTCCTCCCTTAATTCCAAAAGTGTTCAAAGAACTGCAAGCTGTCATTCTTAGGAGCATTTTCTCAGTCTTTTGAGATCTTGCTTCTGGGCATATCCTCTGTTTGGATCAAATAAACTCTAATAAACTCTTTTTAAAAATTTCTACTGATTTGGACGTTTTGATGTTGACACCAGTCTAGACACCCCCAGTTGAAACAGAATCCCTACAGCAAGTAAGTCCTTGGGGAAGGAGAGTGGGGACACCTGGGCAGCCATAGGATTGAACTCTGGGAGCTCCACATTCTCTCCCCTCACCTGTAAGCATGGAAGTGCTCCCTCCTCCAGGCTTCCATTCCCAGTGAGAAAACCAAAGACTGAGACTGATTCAGTTTAAGTTCTGACCCAGATGAAACCCCAAATTCATAAACCATTTGTCCATGAGATAAAACACCTCATCCTCAGACTTTCTCAATGTACACAGATTATAATCTGAATGCAAAACAACAAAAAACCTAAAACTGTCTAAACCTAAAAAGCCAGAACTACAGCCTCAGAAAGGGCATCATCACTGCCCCTACCCCAACCCTCCCTGCCGAGTTCCCCATTCCCCACTCCGCCTCGCAACCCCAGCTTTCCAGGGCTTCCTGGCTTTTCTCATGAATCTAACTTGCACAATTCCACTTTGCAAGACTAAGCCCTGAAAATATATTTTAAAGCTCCGAAAACAAAACAAACTTAAGAAACTTACTACACATGCCCAGGAAGAAAGAGTGAAAGAATTCTTTAAAAACTGAATATAATACTGCAATATTTTTTCTAAGTTCACATTTTTTGTGCCTGGTTGGAACCATTTTATACTGTCTTTCGAGCTCTAGTGATTAAATACATTTTACTTGTATTGAAAAAATGAGACTCAGATCAATAAATATTTTCAAGTGACAAACCCAGGGAAGGGACAGTGCTGACAGCAGAGAAGACCCAGGAAAGTTTCCAAAGGGGAACCTCCACCCAAAGGACTTCTTATAGGATGTCTGTGCCCAGGGAGGGTCCTAGGGGAAGAGAAACGGGGATTTCAAACATCTTCCAGGTAGGTGATTACTCTTGGCTTCCTTCTAATGTAAAACATCCACAACAAATATAAATCCTTTAAAAACTGCATTTCATTACTCTTGTTTTTTTTTTAAAGACAAACTATTAAAATATCAGGTCCGTTTGAAACACACCTGAAGGGCTATTAAATAGTTGTTGACGCTGTGACTCAAAGAGGGATAGTTGTTTGGCTTCGGAATTTCCTGAAGGAATCTAAAAACTTAGGGACTTGTTGCCAGTCCTATAATAGCCAATTTGTCCTGGAATAGAGACCCTGCTTCCAAAACATTTGGAAAACTTAGGAGAAAATGGGTCCCCTTGAGGAGAAATAAATAAATGAGGAGCACAGACCACAGCTGCTCCGACGCACGAATCCCCGACGACCGCCCCCCGCGGTCGCTGCACCATCTGGGACGCCGCGGGGCTCGGGCGCAGCGCTACCCCGAGGCTCCAGGCCGGGGTCGCCGCGCGCAGAAACCAACGGGATCCCCGGGGTCCTAACGGCCCAGCCCCGCGCGGCGAGTCTAGGGGACCGAGGTCGTAGCGGCGCCCCCGGCGGACTAGGATCCGCAGACTCCGGACCTGACCCGGGGGGCACCTGACCGAGGGGAACGAGGTCCCCGCCCCAGCCGACTCCAACCACCTCCCCCCCCTTCTCCGTACCTGGCCCTGCGCACTCACCATTTCTGGGTTTCCTGGGTCTCCCCGAGTCCTTCCTGCCACTCCCGCCACCTGCGAGGATCACCGCGCCACGGAGGAAGCGGCAGAGCCCCGCGGAAGGCTGAAGGCAAGGAGCGCGCGGTCAACCAGGAAGCGGCGGAGCTGGAACACCTACACCTGGGCGGTGCGCGGCCCCGCCCACGTGCCCAGCGGCGGCCGTGATTGGACAGAAATCAACGCGCACTCCCTTCGTGCCTGATTGACAGAACCAAGACGCTCCGGGCCGCAGCCCACCCAGGCCCCGGGCGGACTCCTCCGCGGCCTCGCACCTTCGGGGCTGACTCGGCTGTGATCGCCTCGCTCTTTGCGAACACGTGGGCGCAGGTGCGCACAGGGAGCTCCTGACTGGGTTTCCGAATGGAGCCGGTATAAGTAACACTGCTTAGAAAGTTCATGTACAAATATTTGTTAGAACACGTTTTCTTTTTTCATGGGTATATACCTAGAAGAGGAATTGATGAGTCCTATGATATTAATAGCTTTACTTTTGGGGTCTGCCAGACTGTATTCCAAAGTGGTTGCACCATTTTGTGTTTGCACCACCGGTGTATAGGGTTCGAATGGCTTCACATACACTCCACATTTGTCTCCCATTTTGCTTCTAGCTACCCTACTGATTGTGAAGTGGTATCTCATTAGGGTTTGAGTCGCGTTGTTTCTTTCTTTCATCCTCACCTGAGGAGGAGATTTTTTCCCATTGCTTTCCAGAGAAAGTGGAAGAGAGAGACACACACATTGATTGGTTGCTTCCTGCACACGCCCTGACGCGGGCAGGGCAGGGAATGGAGCCTGCAACCAAGGTACATGCCCTTCGCTGGAATCGAACCCAAGACTCTTCTGTCTGCGGGCTGACGCTCTAACCACTGAGCCAAACCGGCCAGGGCTGAGTTGCCTTTTCTAATGACACTGATGTCAAGCATATTTTCATGTGCTCATGGCCATTTGCATACATAAATTCCTTGGAAAATGTGTATTTATATCCTTTAACATTTTTAATTTGAGTATTTGACTTTATATTTAAATTATAAAGGGTCTTTATTTTCTATATGTCTCTTATCTGCTGTTTAACATTATTTGACTATTGTAAATAATGTTACTGTGAATATGAATGGACATATCTGTTTATTTCCCTGCTTTCAAACCTTTCAGGTACTTACCCAGAGGTTGATTGTTAGGTCAGATGGTAATCATAGTGCTATATGATTTGCATTATCTTTTCCATCTGTGGGCTGTTTTAACTCTACTGCTGAACACTTTTACTTAAATTGTGGTGATATACACATACAATAAACATTACAATTAAACCATTTTTAAAAATATATTTGTATTGAGTTCAGAGAGAGAAAGGTAGAGGGAGAGAGAGAGAAAAACATCAAGGATGAGTCATTGACCAGCTGCCTCCTGCACGCCTCCTACTGGGGAAAGAGTCAGCAACCCAGGCATGTGCCCTGACCAGCAAATGGAACCGTGATCTCCTGGTTCATGGGCCGACACTCAACCACTGAGCCGTGCGGGCCAGGCTCACTTTAACCATTTTTAAGTGTATCAGTAGTGTAAAGTGCATCAGTCTCCAGAACTATTTAATTTTGCAAAACTGAAAATCTATCTCATTAGACACAACTGCACATCCAATTATTACTGCAGCGCCTGGAACCAACAATTTTACTTTTATCTCTATAAATTTCACAACTCTAGGTACCTCGTACCAGTGGAATCAGACAGTGTTTGACCTTTTCTGACAGGATAATTTCACTTAACCTAATGTTCTTAAGGTTCATCCATGTTATACCATATGTCAGGATTTGCTTTCTTTTGGAAGCTGAAATACATTTTATGCATGCACCAAATGTTTTTGAGCCATCCATCCATTGATGGACAGTTACTTCCACCTTTTGACTATTGTAAATAATGTTACTATGAATATGAGTTGACATATATCTGTTTGCTTACCTGCTTTCAAATCTTTCAGGTACTTACCCAGAAGTAGATTGCTAGATCAGATGGTAACACTATTCCTAATTTTTTAATTTTTATTTTATTTTATTTATTTATTTTTAAATATATCTTTATTGATTTCAGAGTGAGGAAAGGAGAGGGAGAGAGAGAGATAGAAACATCAATGATGAGAGAGTCATTGATCGAGCCCACAACCCGGGCATGTGCCCTGACTGGGACTCGAACCCCGATCGCCTGGATCCTAGGTCGATGCTCAACCGCTGAGCCATGCCTGGCCGGGCGTTCCTAATTTTTTTAGAAATTGCCATTTTTTCACACTTGCAACACAATTTTATATTCCCAGCAACAGGATACAAAGTTTCCAACAGGTGTTTTCATTTTCCCGATTTTCTACTTTAAAGCACAAAAGTCATTAATTTGATAAAGTCCCAATTAACATTTTTTCTGATTTTATTCTTAGTGTTATATCTAAGTTTTCTATATGCAAATATAGGGATAAGGCAAGATAGTAAAAAGCTAGGAAAATTCCTAGGTAAGTAGAATGGAGAAACTGAGACAGATAACTGAAGAAACTAGCCTAGCAATTTAAAGCCAGATACAGAAGGCCACCTCCCTAGAGATAATATCTAGGCTTCAACTGTATTTCAGCTTCAGGCTAAAAACAACTAAACCAGGTGGGCAAGGATGCCAGGACCAGCTGCAGTGACTAATGACCCCCTGCCCTGGCACTGACCAATCAGTGGAGACCACAACCCCAAATGGGAACACCTGAAAAATTGATGAATATTTTGCTGAAACCTTCCCCTGAGACCTCCCTAAGATTCCCACCTGCAAGAGAGAGATAAAGCCCTCAAGACAAAGGACCCAGAAGCACACCCATGCCTTTTCCTTTCCTCTCTTCTTTTCCCACAGGTGTGCGTCTCCTAAACTCTAAGGATCTCCGAAGACTTGCAGCCAGGGGAGCAATGGACAGTGGCAGCTGGTCCCAGGCTAACCCCTGAACCTGTCTCCAAGGCCCTCTTTTTTCTGACTTCCCTCAGAAGTAAGCCCAGGTAAGCCTCGGATGAGCTGCTGCTGCCCATTGCTCCCCTGGTTGCAAGTCTTGCGGGGTCTCCTCAGAGGGAAGAAGGGGGTAGGAGATGGTGCTGGCGCACTCTCCTGGTGGGGGGGGGTACCCAGGGGGGTGCCCACTGGGTCCTTTGTCCTGAGCTATTCATCTCTTTCTTGCTGGTGGAAATCTTAGGGGAGGTCTCAGGGGAGTGGTTCAATACGATATGCATCAACTTTCCAGGTGTGCTCCTGCAGGGTTCTGGTCTGGGTGCCAGGGCAGGGGGTTCTTTAGTCAAAGTAGCTGGTCCTGAGGCAGCCAGGTGCCACTTGTCTGGTTCTGCTGCTTTTCTGGGCCTGGAGCTGAAATACAACTTGAGGCCTAGATGTTATCTTTAGGGAGGAAAAGGTCAGGGGGTCCAAACCACCTGACCAACAATATACTAGGAGAGGAAAGGCCACCCTGGGGGTGGGTTCTTGTTTTCCCAGTTTTGCCGCTTGCTAGACACCTGGGGCTTTCTGCCCTGGTGAGTTTCTGTATCTGGCCCATCATCCTTGTTCTGCTCATGTCTGTCTAACTGCCTTAACAGTTTTGCTCTCACAGCAATATTTCTCTCTCCCTTCCCCTCTCTCTCTCAAAAAAATATTAAAAAAAAGAAGTGTGGTTTCCCTGGGGTCACCACTCATGAAACCTTACCAGAAAAAGTTTTTAATTTTCAAAACCAGAGCAAATTTGAAATCTAGGCCTTTTCAATTCCTCCTTTCTTATGCCGCAAATAGAAGTGCTGCAGGCCGAGCATCAGGTCATGGACTGCTATCTAACCTCCACCTCCAAGACAAGTCTGAGCAGCTGCTAGATGGGGGCCTGGTGGCAAGCCCTGCGCCTGGGGCCATAAATCCACAGGCAAAAGGGGCCCATGTTGGGCACTACATTGTTACTGGATGAAAGGGGTTCATTTGCCTGCGTGCATCAAAACCCAGTAATACATTACAGGAGTTTGCGGCAAAGAAAGTAATGGTTTATTAGCTGGGGAAGTGGCCCATGCCTAGAGACCACTTAGCTAACGCTCAAAGACATAGATCCGCGATGGCTTCTCGGGGATGGGTTTCATAGGGGAAAAATTATTAATCATGGTGACTAAGAAAGTTAGGGTTGGGGTCTCTATTGATTGGTCGGCTCTAGGGTAGGGGGTAGTTCATCAGTCCAGCTGGTCCTAGCATTGATTTGACTGGTTTCCCCACTTTTCTGTGCCTGAAGCTGAAACACATCTGAGGTCTAGATGTTATCTGTAGTTTGACTGAAAACTCTGTGTCTGGGGTCAACAGACCCAAGGCTTTGTTCCTAAGGTTATTTGTTGCTGAGCAGAACCTCACTGTTTTGAGGACGTAATGATTAAGGGAGTTGTTCTGCAAGGAAGGAGGTACATGAGTCAGGGTGCTGGGGGAAGCCAGTTTAAATCAAAAGGAAGAAAGGAGAGAAGGTCATATTAAAGAAATAGCTTCTTCATTGTTATAGCTTTCATATTGGTATAATAACTAGCCATTAATATACCCTTAATGAGATGGAAAAACAAATTAAAACAAAAACCAAAGCTCCACTTGTTAGAAGCACCTCTCACAGACAGGTGCTTCTAACAAGTGGTGTTATGGGACAGCCTCCTGAGTTGGAGGAAGAGGGCTGTCCCCAACCTCAATTCTTATCTTCTCACATAAGTGAATTTAAATGAGAAAACTCCAGATAATTGTGTTGTGATGAAGCCAATTTTATTAAAGCAACTAGCGCATGCACCTTTATTAAAGAAGCAAGGCAAGCGAATCTATACACCTGGTTTAAGAAGCACAGACGGGCTCTCAGCTAACTTAAAGAGTGAGTTGGGTGAGGGTCTGAGGTGTTATATACCCCCCCCCCATCTATAGGTTTCAAAATTCTGCTGAATATTTTGGTACAGATTACTTCTCAAGGTCCCTTTTTACTTTGTTGTGGTCCTCCCAGAATTCATGAGAAGCACCTGGCAATTGTATCTTGCCAAGCCCTGAGACTGCTGGCTTCTCTGCTTAGGGAGTAAAACTGCCTTTTCCTTTCCCCATCCCCCCTCTTTTCCTACATTCTCTCGTTAGGGAGGCTTTTAGCCATGTGCTCTCAAGTATCCTTGGCTGGAGAAGATAATAGATTGTTATTTGCAGGCCAGCTGCAAATTGCCCATACTGTTTGATTTTGTTTTAACTTTCCTGTCTCAGTTTCCTCATTCCTCTTGCCCTGGACTTTTCCTAGCTTTTCACTGCCCTGTAACACTCACACCCCTTCTTGTTTATTTATTTGCAGATATTATTTTAAAAACTAGAACACTGGAAGTACAATTACTCTGCACTTAAGAAAAAAAAGGTTCACAGACTATAGCTAGTCCTAAGACTTTTGAATTTGCCATTTTGGTTTTTGGGTTTTACACATCCTAATTGGGGTTAATTAGCAAGATTCTTTTAAGGCAGAAGAAAAAGTTAGAGATTTCACAACGAGGTGGATATTTTTTAAATGTTATATAGATAAAAGATTATGAGAATTGGTATATTTGAACAGGTTTTAAAGGATTTAATAACTAACCACAAATCTGACAAAATCGCAAGTTGATTTTTCAAAGTCTAGTACAAATATTTTGGAAGTCTCAACAAGTCTTCCTGCTGAGTAACCAGAAATGTAAACATGGCTGATGTAATTGAAGGAAAAAAAGGCACTTTTAAAAACACATTGGCTAAAGCCACCCCTGCCTGACATCCACTCCATTTTCTCCATTCTTTTTAAAAGTTGCCAAGGGCAAATGAAAATCTGTGTGTTCGCTACAATTATTAGTGATTCTGTTTATGTTTTGATCTGTCTGTGACATGTTTGTCTGTGTTTATACATGAATAGAATGTTTTCTGCCTCTGGATGGTCTCACTAGCTTATAATATTTTATTGGCTTAAAAATACTTATATAAATTTAAAAATATAGTAGAAACTAACCCAGATGCTTTTTAAGATCATGTGATCTGAAAAATTATTTTATATTAATGCTGGTTCAAGTTTGGATGATGTCTTTTAGAGTTATTAACATTTAGTATGGTATTTTTTGTTTCACCTGGACTTACAAAATTAAGTTCTTGTTATCTCTGTTACGAAATTTGTCAAGCATATGGCTTGGGTACTAATTAACTTTGAAATCACATAGAGTTGCCTGGCTTGGTGGGGAGGCCACAGCTGCCTCAGCTGAGCCCACAAGAATGAGGTGGGGCTGCCACCAGCACTGGGCGGGGTAGCTGGCTCACCATCGCCACCTCCTCGAGTCCCTAAGCAGTAATAAGAATGATAGTAAATCCCTTCAGGGCGGGATAAATTTTAAAAATGGGAAAGAAGCAAAGCATTGATTACAAATGTCTTAATAATGAGCGAATGTAGCAGAAAAATATATGTTAAGACAAATTTAAGACAAATGACCATGGAAACAATTACATTTCATCAAGATGGAAGTCTAACAGATTCTGTGGCGGAGACCAAATCTGCACATATGCAGGCCCGGACTGGTCAAAATTAAATCCCTCCTTTGGCTCAGGTGTCTGTGCCTGGATCAGGGACTGGAAGAGTGGCCCCAGCTGTAACTCTAGTGGTCACGTAGGGCAGAAACTGGTTTTTCAATACCGAGGCTTTGACTGGAATGTCATGTTTCAGAGAGACATCCATAAACTTGGATGTTATCAGAAAGCTTTAAGAAATTAAAGTTTACTGCCCTAACCAGTTTGGCTCAGTGGTCAGAGCATCAGCCCGCAGACTGAAGGGTCCCAGGTTCGAGTCCAGCCAAGGGCATGTACCTTGGTTGCAGGCTCGATCCCCTGCCCCGGTCAGGGCACAGGCGGGGGGCAACCAATCGATGTGTCTCTCTCATGTCAATGTTTCTCTCTCTCTCTCTCTCTCTCTCTCTCTCTCTCTCTCTCTCTCTCCCCCCCCCCCTTCTACTCTCTGAAAAGCAATGGGAAAAATATCCTCAGGTGAGGATTTTTTTTTAAAAATTTTATTTTGGAAGCCAATAAAAGCCCCTTGGAAAAACAGCCTGGTACCTTACTTATATGATTCACAGCAGTCTGTCCAGATAGGGAACAAAAATTGGTTTTCTGGGAGATGCAAAGAAAAAACCTCAAAACACTTTTGGGGACCACACGAACCTTAAGAATTCACTCAAATTCAAGGGTGTTGCAGGCAAATTTGATGGCAACTATGTGGCTTGGCTTCTTAGCCTTGAGGAGCTAATTAAAATTCAATCTGGAAAGTCCTCATGAAGTTCCAGCAAAGCAAATTTAAGAAAGTTTATATAACCAATTGCTATTCTTGTTGTGTTTGTGCAAATAATCTGGCCAAATTTATTGAGACTAGACTTATGCAGTGAATCGTTTTAATATGACTGAGAAAAACGGGGTCATTTTAGGGAGAGAAATTGTCTCTCTAAATAAATCTATGGAGGAGACCAAACTTCTGCCACCCTAAAGCTGCTTTTTGGGATATTGACTTTAAGCTGTTTATTAAGAAACAAGACTCGGAAAGAACCTTTGACTCTTCCACTTTCCTGCCCAAGATTCAGACTGAGAAACTTTGTTCAAGAAAGTCTTAGAACACTGCCTTAGCGTAATTTGAGTTGAGTATGGTAAACAAGAGGGCCTGTTATCTAAATACCCTGTGTCTCATTGTTTCTGAGTTACCCAGCAAGGATTTCCTTGCCCTGTGTGTTCTGCTCTTCCTCAATGACCTGTAAATCCACCAGTCTCACTTCTGAAATTTAATCCCCAATTTCCCCATTTTTGTCCAAAAATATCTTATATACCCAATATCGCTTCACTGTCTTTGGAATTTTCATGCCTATGTTAATTCCCCATGCACACCTATTACTTTGATTTTCTCCTGTTAATTTGGTTATTAGCCCAACATAGAAGAACTTAGAAGATTGGAGGAAAAGTATTAATAT
Source organism: Miniopterus schreibersii (assembly GCF_964146895.1). Lineage (NCBI taxonomy): Eukaryota > Metazoa > Chordata > Mammalia > Chiroptera > Miniopteridae > Miniopterus > Miniopterus schreibersii. The sequence continues at coordinate 70,306,697 of NC_138105.1, read as the reverse complement.
TTTTTAGCCCCGGCACCTACTTTCACCAGCTCTTTGAATTACTTATGATTAATTCAAAATAATCATATGCCCACATGCCATATTTAGGGGGACATACTGGGAACCACTACACTAGATGTTTCATCTGGAAGTAGAGAGCATTTTACATCTTTCTAACTATCTGCATGAATTTTATTTCCTTTTTTTGCATAATAGTTTTGGCTAGAATCTCGAGTACATTCTAGAATAGAGGTGGGCAGTGCAGACATTCTTCTTTGGTTTCCTACCTCAGGGGAAAGTATTCCAGTCTTTTACTATTAAATATAATATTAGCTGTGGGTGGTCCATAGATACTTATTATGAGGTAAGGAAGTTCTCTTCTATTCCTGATATGCTGAGTGCTTTAATTATGAAACTATTGGGTTTTGTCAATTCAGTCAGTTAAGCCTATGATTACTTGAAAGTGTTTTTGTTTATTAATTCAACCACTTCACTTATAGTTCCTTTCAGATTTTCTACTTCTTCCGAGCTAGTTTTTGTTTTAAAAATTTATTCCCTTTATCCGAGTTACCTATATTGATACAAATGTTCACTGATTTCCTTTATTATTAAGTTTTTGCTTTTTTATTTTACTTTTTTATTGAATTTATTCGGGGGACACCGGTTACTAAAATTATGTTTCAGGTGTACAATTCTGTAATACATCATCTGTATATTGTATTGTGTGTTCACCACCCCAAGTCAAGTCTCCTTCCATCACCATTTACCCTATACCCTCTCCTACCTCCCCCCTTCCCTCTGGTAATCAACATACTGGTGTCTGTGTCTGAGGTTTTTGTTTTTAATGTTTTTATTGATTTTAGAGAGGAAGGGAGAGAAACATCAATGTGAGAGAGAACCATCAGTCACCGCCCACATGCACAAGGACCAGGGACCACAACCTAGGCATGTTCCCTGAGAATCAAACCAGCAACCCTTTGGTGCATGGGATGGTGCTCAACCACTGAGACACACTGGCCAGGCTGCTGCTTTTGTTTTTGTTTTCTTAATCCCTTCACCAGTTTCACCCAGCTCCTTTATTATTGTTATTTTTATGTTGGTAGTCATATTCCTTTCTTTTAAATTGTATGAATTTGAATCTTTCCCCCTTTTCTGTAGATCAACCTGGCTAAAGATTAGTTCATTTTGTTAGTTTTTCCATTAAAAAATTCATTTTTTATTTCATTGATTTTCTATTCCACATCTTACTAATTTCTGCTCTCATTTTTATTTTGTTTTCTCCTTGCTTTGGATTTGGTACCTCACCCTTTAAAGGTTGCAAGGTTAGGTTACTGACTTGAGATCTTTCTTCTTGGCTAGTATAAGCATTAATGGCTATAAATATTTTTATATGTTCTGTTTTAAATGCAAGTTATAAACCTTGACACTTTAGGCATGATATGTCCTTCACAATCTCTAGTAATATTTTTGGTTGTAAGTATATTTTGCTAGATATTTTTATCACCTCTCCACTTATCTTGGTGCTGTTTACACATGTATCTTTCCCATGTTTTTACTTTTTATCTGTTTCTACCTTTGAATCTACAGTGTGCTGTAGATGTTTAGAACATGGTTTGCATTTTTATTTTGATTATTATTTTTTTTAAGAATAACACAGTTTTTTAAAATGTTTTTATTGACTTCGGAAAGGGAGAGGGAGAGAGAAACATCCATGTGAGAAACATCCATAGGCTGTCTCCTAAAGCCCCCTGCTGGGGATCAAGCCCGCAGCCCAGGAATGTGCCCTGACCTGAATGGAACAGGCAGCCTTGGTGCACAGGACACCTAGCCAACTGAGCCACACCAGCCAGGGCCCAGATGTGCTTTAACACCGGGAACAGGTTCTGCCAGCAGACGCTGGGTTTCCCTGATGGTGCTGCGGGGCAGCCTGGCCACCTTGTCAGATCCCAAGTTCAACCTCTGTCTAGTCTCCGACAGCTCGCCTCACACGTGAGCGGAGTCCCAGGTTCCACCCCCGGGGGAGGCTGGCGCACCCTATGCCCGTGCTACAGCAGGCCCCCCGGGGAAGGCAGCCCCTGCTCAGCACTGAGGCAGGCGGGCCTCCCTCAGGCCTGGCCCCTCAAAAAGAAACTTACACCCATCACCCCCAAAAAGCATTATCAGTAAGGGGGAACATGACATTCAAAACCATGACATTTCATAACCATATCCCTAAAAATGGTAAAAAATAGTTCCAAATCATAACAATGACCACTATTCCCCTCTTCATATCAATATCACTGACTGGAGCTTCTTACAAATTAAGGTTAGCTCCACCGTATTGTTTTTAACTTCCAGAAAACAAACATTATGAATGGTAATGACAGGATACAGTTTACCTCTTCACAGCAATCAACATAAAAAAAGGGCTAGTTTCCTTGAATAGGAATCACACACTACTTAAAATCACACACTACTTAGCATTCTACTACTTAAAACACAGTTAATAATATGTCTGTATGAAATGACTGCAGAAGTGTTTGTTGAAGGAAATGCACACAGTTTTAATTACATGCAATAAAATATAAATGAAAACATTCTGAGGGATTACATTCACCTAAAAGTAACAGAAAATACCCAGTATTCCTGACAGGAGGAAGGTGCTTACTGTCCCACTGAAAGACCAGGTCAAGCCAACCACTGCACACTGCAGTAGAGAAGGAACTCCATGTTTTTTTCTTCAGTGCACCATTGTAAATGACATGGCGAATCAACAAAACACACTCTCCAGCACTCTTAACAGCATGTTTCCTATACAAAGCAGATCTTACAGAGATAGAACCTTGAGAAGAAAAGAATCAGACAACAGTCCCATGTGTGAAAAGCTAAACTAGTTTACTGGTGAACAAAAGACAGCTTACAGAAAAAGCCACTCTGATGGATCTTTGATGTGAATCTTATGAAGAAATCACTGGAAAACTACACCTCTTAGAAAACGGAAATCAAACAGATCATAGTTATTTTGAAGATTCTCTTGACTGGAAAAGAAAAGAATCCAAAAAGTGAGCTGAAAAATGGTGTCCTATGTTAAAGTCCCTATGGATCATTCTGTCTCCTTAAATGGTGGCTCCACAATATGACTAAACCTTTTTGGCGTATGCCTTCCATAGCTCATACAAGTGAGGCTACTGGTAAAGTCTATTATGGAATCTCAGAGAATATAAGTCCTGGAAAATCTAATTCCTAACATTACTTACAAAGGGATATCTCCAAAGATAGATTTTTGGTTATATCACAGGTCTCTCCTCTTAAAATACATCTAATATGACAGTCAGGGGGAAAAAGCACGAGATCAAGTAATAAAATAACAATCCACATGGAAACGTATCTTTCATAAAATTGACACACATAAATATCTACTCTGTTTATTGCTTAAGGAACATGGCGGAAAAAACTGTTATATCCATCACCCCCCAAAAAAAGCACTGTCAGTAATAAAGGGATATATGATATATATGTAATATATATATAAAATACACTAGGAGTATCCATCAAATTTCACAGGGCCAGTAAAAAAATCCAAATACCAAAATAAAAGAATACTGAATTGTAACTTTTTAATGCCACCTTAACACAAATAAAACATCATTAAAAAAATAACCTATTTCCAAATTAGAAATACATTGGAATTCACACACTTTGGATCTAACAGGCTTCAAAAAGTTAATAGACAATATTATTGACTTAATAAAAAATCATCAGTTATTAATTATATGTGATATTATTTAAAGACATGTCCCAGAATTATCTCATTGTAATATTCATTTCTAAAAGAAATTACAGTTGACCCTTGAACACCACAGGTTTGAACTGCAAGGATCCACTTTTAAGCAGCAGTTCAAACACTTGTTTTAACAAGGTAAACTGTCATTTCAATTTGTGGTTGGGAAACCACATGGAGGACTGGCTTAAGTTCTACAAAGATTTTCAACTACTTGCCCTAACTGGTTTTGCTCAGTGGTTAGAGCATTGGCCTGTGGACTGAAGGGTCCGGGTTTGATTCCCGCCAAGGGCACCTACATCATTTGCAGGCTCCATCCCCGGCCCCAGGTCAGGGCATGTGCGGGATTCAACCAATCGATGTTGCTCTCTCACATCTATGTTCCTCTCTCTCTCTCCCTCCCTTCCACTCTCTCTGAAAAGCAATGGAAAAAATATCCTCAGTGAGGATTAAAAAAAAGATTTTCGACTAGGTGGGTGGTTGGCACCCTTAATCCCTGAGTTGTTCAAGGGTCAACAGAAATAGACATCCACATCCCAATAACACACTTTAAGAAAGAAACTTGGTAAACAAAATTATTTACAATTTTTAAAAAAACTCCTTAACCTTGAAAGTTTTCTGGAACAGTATACATAAATTAATTTCCATCAAGCCTTATCAGGTTATTTACATTTTTGTTCCTTTTGGTGGGAGTTTTCACATATAAAGATATGGGCCAACTGAAATCTTCCCCATTCTTTGCATCCATGAGGTTTTCTCCAGTGAGTCCTCTGATGTCTCCAGAAAGATGAGGAATAACTTAAGTCTTTCCCACACTATTTACATTCACTAGGTTTTATTCATGAATCCTCTTATGCCTTCGTAAGGATGAGCCATCAACAAAGGCTTTCCCACATTCTTCACATTTATACGGTTTGTTTCCATTGTGCCTTTTCACATGTAACTGAAGGTTTTTGTTACAATTGAAGGCTTTTCTACATTCCTTACATTTAAAGGGTTTCTCTCCAGTATGATTTCTTTCATGTGTTTGTAAGTTACTATGATCTTTATAGGTTTTACCACATTGTTTACATTCATAGGGTTTCTCTCCAGTGTGAGTCCTTTCATGTCTCTGTAACAAACTAAGGCAAGTGAATGCTTTCCCACATTCCTTACACTGATAAGGTGTATTTCCAGTGTGCATTTTCATGTGTCCTTTAAGGGAGCTGGGATAACTATAGGCTTTACCACAATGTTTACATTCATAGGATTTCTCTCCAGTGTGAAACTTTCTGTGTATTTCTAAGGAGCTGTAGTATCTGAATGCTCTTCCACATTCCTTACATTCATAGGGTTTTTCTCCCGTGTGAGTCATTTTGTGTGGTTCTAAGGATCTGAAATATTTGAAGGTCTTCCCACATATCCTGCACTCATAGGGTTTCTCTTCAGTATGAGTTCTTTCATGTCTTCGAAGACAACTAGGATACATGAATGCTTTACTACACTTTGCACATTGGTAGGTCTTCTCTCCAGTGTGATATCTTTCATGATTTCGATATGACCTAACAAGAGTGAATACTTTCCCACATTCCTTACATTGATAAGGTGTATTTCCAGTGTGCATTTTCATGTGTCCTTTAAGGGAGCTGTGATAACTAAAGGCTTTACCACAATGTTTACATTCATAGGATTTCTCTCCAGTGTGAAACCTTTTATGTATTTCTAAGGAACTGTAATGTCTGAATGCTCTTCCACATTCCTTACATTCATAGGGTTTTTCTGCTGTGTGAGTCATCTTGTGTGGTTCTAGGGATTTGAAGTATTTGAAGGTCTTCCCACATACCCTACATTCATATGGTTTCTCTGCACTGTGAGTTCGTTCATGAACTTGAAGTTGACTGGGATGTCTGAATGTTTTACTACATTTTTTACATTGATAGGCCTTCTCTCCAGCGTGGGTTCTCTCACACGTTTGAAGAGAAGTTGAAGAACTAAAGGTTTTCCCACACACTTTACATTTATGAGGGGCATCTGCAGTATGTTTGATCATGTGTCTTTGAAGGATTTTAAGCCACATGAAGGTTTTCCCACATTCCTTACATTTATAGGGTTTCTCTTCATTGTGAGTTCTTTCATGATTTTCAAAGCACTGGAGATAACTAAAGGCTCTCCCACATATGTTACATTTATATGGCTTCTCTCCACATTTCTGATAGTCGGAGAACATTTGTCCAATGTGACAGCTGGTGTGCCTATTATGGGATGAATGATCCATGAAGACTTTGTCAAAAATTTTGCATTCACATGGTTTTTCTCCAGGAAGAGGTTTCTTCTTCAGACTGAAATTTGGAATAAGGCTGATGTTTTCTCCACACTGACTAACCTTTTTCCCTTCACAGATTCTCTCCAACATATTACTTCTGTAAAAAACAAGAAACATATTATGAATGATTTTTTATTAGTGACTTTATATTTATAAGTAAAATATTTGAACTATATTATGATTTACACTGAAAGTGTAGACTTTCTGTTTTGCCTGAATTATTTAAAATGTAATATACTGAAGGCTCTGCAAGACAAGTTTACCCTTGCTATTAATAAAACAGTGATATTCATATATAGGGTTTAATAATGCTGTTTCCTAATCTATTTTGCAAACACTGATCATTTATATCATATATAAGAAGGAAATTTGGTGAAAATTTAAACATTTAAAGAAGCGGTTGTTTTGGTTGCTTCTTTTTAAAATTTCAATGATAGCTGGTTTTTCACATGAGACACTGCTTTCTCTTGTGAGTATGACTCACCTTTGTTTTCTCTTCTGGTTTTTGTACTGATCTTCAATGTCATGATATTCCCATTTGTTACCTAAAGAAGCAGACCCAGAAAAATAATTCCAAAGTATTAGAAATTATTACAAAATTAGTACTTCTATGATGAGCTGTAACTATTTGCCAATGTCCTTCCTTCCCAAATTACACATCTTAGAAAATGTTGATGGGTAAAAACACTTGTGCTCTACCTGACCACGTGAAGGGAACTTGTCATCCTTACCTATGGAGGCCAGGTTCCTGAAGGTTTCCCGCATCACATCTCTGTAGAGTTTCTTCTGTGAAGGATCCAGTAAAGCCCACTCCTCCACGGTGAAGTTCACAGCCACATCCTCAAAGGACACTGAGTCCTAAAACACTCCATATATGTGCAGAGTAAATTTTGTGAAACTGACAGCCTGAACATCTATAATCCATTTATAAGAAGGTTACATATGATTCTATCATCTCCAAACATTTATGTCTTGATCAAAGAAACTTATTCTTTCTGCACTTACTTCCTCATAAGTTCAACACCATCATAAACACATAGAAATTGTTTACACATTTTTACTGTGATCACATTACATCGTTATTTCTCTAATAGCAGGGTACAAAGCATGTTGAGAAATGACAAAAATCTATACAAATGAAACAAACATTATTATTTTAATAACATCAATGCCTTGTAAGAAAAATTCATTCAGTTCCTTTCTTATTATTTCCAACTTACAGCACTCCTAAGTCAGAATGTCAAATCTGCATTCAATGAATAAAATGTACTAAAGCACTAGAAGCTTTCCAATTACCAAACATGAGAATACATGCGGCCCTTCGTAATCCAAGTTTTAGCAAGGTGCAGCAGGCCACATCTTACTAAAGTCTCCCAGGACATTACAAGTAATCAGATGCAGGTGGCTGAATAAAAATATTCTATGGAGAAGCTTTGGTTTTTTCTTGTGTAATATTTACCACAGTTTTAGTCCTTTGTTTATCCTTCTGTACAATGTCATGAGCTAAAATGCTAGCTACGTGCCACTTAACAAGGACATACTCTGAAACATCTGTGGTTAGGATATTGTTAAAGAAGCTGCAAAAATAATTTACATAATACTTAATGAAGTTAATGATAAAGCTGAACCAGAGCTCAGTGGGGCTGGTGAAATAACTAAAGGAAGACAGAAAATTATCCCAAAAGATATAAAGGAAGGTGCAAAGAAATATGATGAAGACTCTTTAAAGAATGATGAATCAGATAATTATAATATGTAACATTTACTTTAGCATTTTTAAAAATTTTCTAATGCAGTCCCAATGTAACTATCTAGCCTCTTGGATTATTACATACCCACTGAACAATTTTAATTTTTTGTCTTGTAAAAAATAATGTAACCAAGGTACCAAGGCCTCATATATTTCAGGCAATGGTTCATCTCCCTTTTGTAACCTCTTTTTCAATATATGTGTGTCCTAAATGTCAAAAGAATGTCCGCAAAAGAGAATGTCATTAAGGTAATGTTATACGTGTTCTCCTAGAGCAAGATAAATGCAGTTTATATCTCGCCTGCAGAGACTGTGTGCAGGGGGAATGCTGAGGTCCCCTGAGAGTAACCAGGTAAAGGTGTATCATGACCCTTCAAGGTGAAGCCCAACTGCGCTAAATGGCTGTTGAAATAGGCACTGAGCAGAACAGACTTATCCAAATCTCTGATAGCAGAATATGTACCAGTTAATGAATAGACGGAATCAGTAATTTTGATAATGCTGGGAACTGGAAATGCAGGTTTATTGGTATGAACACACCTCAAAGTTTCAGTAATGCAGTGTGGGAAGTTATTCATTCTCTCCAGGTTTAAAAAGGCAAAATTCAGCTGTTCAAAGTATAACTGGAGATAATAACTTCTTTCTAAAAGGTTATTTATAACAGTTTCAATTCTTACACTGGGTCATATTAACTAACATTACTAAATGGTAAGGACCATGGAGTCTAATTTTGTAAAGCCAGTTTGGAAGTGGTGAAGACTTAATTTAATTAACCACAATGAGGTATCACCTAACACCTATCAAATGACTACTATAAAAATTCAAAAAATAGCAAGTATTAGTGAAGGTGCAGAGAAAAGGAAACCCTCATGTACTGTGGGTGGGTCTATAAACTGGTGTAGCCACTATGGAAAAGTGTGGAGGTTCCTCAAAAAATTAAAAATAGAACTACCATATGAGAAAGGAATTCCAATTCTAGGTATTTATGTGAAGGAAACAAAAACACTAATTCAAAAAATATATGCACCCCTATGTTCATTACAGCATTATTTACAATAGCCAAGATAGGAAAGCCACCTGGGTGTCCAAAGATAGATGAATGGATAAAGAAGATTTGGTATTTACATATAATGAAATATTGCTCAGCCATAAAAAAGTGAATGAAAGCTTGCCATCTGAGAAACATGGAAGGACCTAGACAGCATTAAGCTCAGTGAAGTAAGTTAGACAGACAAAGGCAAATAATGAACATGAAATTCAAAACAAAACCAAAACACAAATTAGCAAACAAAACAGAAAGACGCATAGATACACAGAACAAACTGATAGTTGCTAGAGGGAATGGGGATAAGGGGGATGGGTGGAAAGGTAAAGAGAAATAAGAGGTACAGGTTTCCAGTTATAAAATAAGTAAGTCAGAGGGATGTTATGTATTGCACAGGAAATACAGTCAGTAATTATCATAATAACACTGTATGGTGACAGTTACTAGACTTAATTGCGGTTGTCACAATGTAAGGTGTATAAATGTCAAATCACTATGTTGTACACCTGAAAATAATATATGTATGTATGTACGTCATTGTAATTGTACCTCAAATACACTTTAATAAAAGATAAAATTTTAAAGTTGTGTTTTTTTTTAAACGGAGTAAAAAACACCTCTTAAGAAATGACCATCTTGATAGACTTATCTCACAGGATATAATTATCCTAGTACCTGACCCAAGACAAAGCCTCGTGTGAAGGAAGAGAAGTCAGTTTCAGTCATTACTGCACTCTAAACACACACCTAAATTCCAATCAAGACACTGACTCAAAACCACTATAAGGAGGGCCCCATTTCCATAATCATGCTCTAAAAACATAACAAATTTTCAAAACTTACAACTTGGAGTACCTTGCATATACAACCCAGGCCCAGCAGTGTCAACAATATAACACAGGGCAGCGTGGCTCACAGGAGAAGGTCCCCAGCAAGGAATAGGTCCATAGTCCCTAATTTTCCAGGCTTTCTCATCAGCCTGCCCAGATAAGAAGTGCTAGGGGAAAAGGGAGGGTGGAGGCTTAGGTTTTCAAGAAATAAACATCAAACTTGGATCCAAAGCACTCAAGACAAGAACAAACAATTAAGAATATAGGCATTATAGCATTGGCTTGTTTTTATATTAAGAAACACTAACAAGAGTTTCTACAAGTAATCAAAATTGGTTATTTCATTAGGGCGGCTATAGTAAAAGGCTAGGACTAGACTAGGATATGTAGGCAGCAAGTCTTCTAAGTTAGTTTCCTAGCTTAGGAGTTTCCGTGTATTATTCCTTTAAAACACAGAAACTTATATACACAATATTTTCCAATCAATAACACTTACATTTTTAAAATTAACTTAATTTTAACTTTTTGACAAAGAGAACCACTCCAAAATTCAGTCCTTTAAACATTAAAGGATAGCCCTGGCCAGTACGGCTCAGCTGATTCAGCATCAGTCCGGGATTTCAGGCTCGATCCCTGGTCAGGGTGCTTACCGGAGGCAGGTGATCAGTTTCTCTCTCACATCAATGTTTTTTTTCTCTCTCTCCCTTCCTCTCTTTCTAAAATCAATAAAAACATATTTTAAAAAAACATTAAAGGATATAATACTACAGACCATCAACATCTTCCAAAGCCTTTTCTGATAAAAAGGACAAGATGCATTCTAATATATTTCACTCTGAAGATGTTTACATAAGAGTACCATATTATAATGCATTAGGAGTTTGTAAATAAGTCCCTCCCCGCAAATGAACTAGAAATTCCAAAGATTTTCATGTTTTGAAGTGTTTTCCTAATATCAATAAATATAGAAATGCAATTGCTTTTCCTCACATCCATTAAAATAGAAATTCTTTGCCTTAGGATTAGTATTGTGGCAGGACAGTAAGAAGCTTGGAAAATTCCTGGGCAAGTGAAATAGGGAAACTGAGACAAGAAAATTAAACAAGATCAAACAACTTGAAAAACTTACAGCCAGCTTTTGAATTGCAAGACCTTATCTTCCCCAACCAACGACACTTGAAAGCAAATGGTTTATACCTCCCTCCCTAACCAGAGAATAAATAGCTAAATCACCCTAGTCTGGGAAACAGAAAACAAAGACCCAATTAATGCCATTTGTGCCAGGGGAACAAATAACAAAAACCCCACTAAAGCCAGACAGACTCAAGATAAAAGTAAAACAGTAAAACAGGCCAAAGAATAACAAAATTCTCCTAAACACTCATTTTGATGCATCAGCATATTAAAAATACACCTGGAAAGCTGATGAATATTCTGCAGAAACCCTCCCCTAAGATTCATGCCTGCGGCGGGGAGGGGGAGAGCATTAAAAAACCCCTCAGGACAAAGACTAGCTCTAGAGCATGCCCATGCCCCTTCCTGGGCATGAACTTTTTACTTCCCCTAAATTCTAAGGGTCCCCATGAGACTTGCAATCAGGGAAGCTTACCCCCTGATCCTGTCTCCAGGGCTCCCTTTTCTCTGACTTTCTAGTGAGCCCCACCTTGCCTCACTTCTTTCCTATAAAATTTCTAGAAAGCCAAAGCAGAGCACTGCCTAGTCTCTCTCCTGTTGCTTCTTCTACCCTAAGTCCTTCCTTTGTTTCACTGTTCCCAGCTTTAATAAACATACTCTTAAAATCACCTGTACTTGTACTGTGAAATCTTTCCTGCATGAAGTTAAGAACCCATACACCACAGGTGGGCCTAAGAGGCAGACCCACTGAGGGCCAGTCCCTGTCCAGTAACAGTATGGCCTTTAAATTATAAAACTTCTCTAGATATATAAACATACAAATAATGACCAAAAAATGGAAAAAGCACCTGGGACACCCATCTCACATCTTTTGGTTCTCTTGCCTAAACAGAACCAAATTTTATTAATTACAGAATTTCCTTGCCTTACATGGTGTCTCTCAATTAACTTACATATTAAAAGCCGAAGTGCTAGGGTAAACTAGGAAAGAGCTGTAATAGTCAATGGAGAAAAAAAATTCAAAGAAAAGAAACCCAAATCTTGGAATTAAAACACAGCAGTCTGCACCTGGCTGGCGTGGCTCAGCAGTTGAGCATCAACCTATGATCCAGGAGATCAAGGTTCAATTCTTAGTCAGGGCACGTGCCCAGGTTTCTGGCTAGATCCCCAGCGGGGGACATGCAGGAGGCAGCCCATCAATGGCTCTCTCACACTGATGTTTCTGTCTCTCTCCCTCTCCCTTCCTCTCTCTGAAATCCATACATATTTTAAAAACAACATAGCACTCTGCTTCCCTAGAATTCAGAAGGAAAAGCCACGATAAGAAAACTGAACATATTCCCAGTGTGAATGAAAAGGGGCTCCATAATGAATGTGACAAAGCTCAGTGAGAAAAGTCACCTCACAGGGTGGTCTAATCACAAATTCCTAACTGGGTAGGTCAGGAAGGGTCATCCAGCCTCAGGCATATCCCTACTACAAAGTTTATTTATCTTTGCCTTAAGCAAGCGCTGTCCATTGTTCTTATGCATCCAGGTTAGAGCAGTTTGAAATTCAAGCAAGTCATAAGTCATCTGTCTTCTTCAGACCCCAGAGTCTTAGCAACCCTCAAGGGAGCACAAAATGTTGATCAGTGTCCTGCAATCCAATCCTGGCCTTGCTATCTTTCACCTTTATGTAATCTTCTATATGTTCCCTCAATTCCAAAAGTTTTCAAAGAACTGCAAACTGTTATTCTCAGGAGCATTTTCTCCCTGAGCAGGTCTGCATAGGGCCAGCTGGTACTATGTGTGGGTTGTTGACTTTGTGCAGGAAAGATTTCACAATACAAGTCCGGGTGATTTACAGAAGATGTTTATTAAAACCGGGGACAGCGAAACAAGGGAGGGCCTAGGATAGAAGACGCAACAGGAGAGCGACTAAGTGGGGAAATGAGCCTAGGCTGGGCTGCTTTGGCTCACTAAGAAGTCAGAGAAACGGGATTAGCCCAGGACGAGCTGCTGCTTCCCATTGCAAACCTTGTAGGGTCCCTTAGAGCTAGGAAGAGGGGGGAGGGAAAGGGATGAGCATACTCCTGGGATGGAGAGCTGGGAGCTAGGTCCTTTGTTTTTAAGGTTTTAAAAGGCTGGGAGTTTAGGAGAGGTCTTGGTGGAGGATCTCAACAGAACACTCATCAGTTTTATGCTCATGTGCCAAAATGAGATTTATTCCCTTAACTTCATCTGTCCTTGGATGTGGTTTGGCAAATAGCACCAATTGGATTTCTACTATCCCTCCCTGAGTAGGGTGATTAAAGCTATTTACCCTCTAGTTGGGGAGAAGCACAAACCATTTACTCTTTTTTTTTAAAATTGATTTTAGAGAGAGGGAGAGAGAGAAGAGAGATAGAAATTTCAATGATGAGAGAGTCATTGATTGGCTGCCTCCTGCATGCCATCTCCCCCCCACCCCCCTCCAGGGGATTGAGCCCAAAACCCCAGGCATGTGCCCTGAGAATCAAACTGAAATCTCCTGGATCCTAGGTCAATGCTCAACTGCTGAGCCACTCCAGCCGGACACCATTTACTCTCAAGTGTCCTTGGTTTAGGGAAGACAGGATTTACTAGCTGGCTGCAAACTGCTTGGCATCTAGATTTACTAGGTGGCTGCAAAATGCTTGTTTAACCATCTGTCTCAGTTTCCCTATTCTGCTTGTCCTGACTTACTAGCCTGTCTCATGTTGAGATCTTGTTTCAAGGCCTATCCTGTGTTTAGACCAAATAAACACATTTTTAAATTTTTCTACAACTTTGGGCTTTATTTATGTCAACACCAGACTTGGAGTTTAGACAACCCCAGTTGAAACAAAGCCCCTAGAGTTGGTCAGTCTGTAGGGAAGGAGGGTGGGGACACCTGAGCAGCCCCAGGACTGACCTCTCAGAGCTCCACACATCTTCCCCTCTCCTGTAAGCATGGAACCGCTCCCACCCCCAGGCTTCCATTCTCACAGTGAGGAAACTCAGAGCCTGATTCAGTTTAAGGTTCTGACCCAAATGGCCACCCAATTTCATAAACCATTTGTCCATGAGATAAAACACCTCATCTTCAGACTTTCTCAATGTACACAAACTATAATCTGAATGCAAAACAACAAAAAACCTAAAACTGTCTAAGCCTAAAAAGCCAGAACTACAGCCTCAGAAAGGGCATCATCACTGCCCCTACCCCACCCCTCCCTGCCGAGTTCCCCATTCCCCACCCCGCCTTGCAACCCCAGCTTTCCAGGGCTTCCTGGCTTTTCTCATGAATCTAACTTGCACAATTCCACTTTGCAAGACTAAGCCCTGGAATTATATATTAAAACTCTGAAAATAACACAAACGTCAGAAACTTACTACACATGCTCAGGAAGAAAGAGTGAAATAATGCTACAAAAATAAAATGTAATACTGCAATATCTAATTTTTTCTGAGTTCACAACCTTGCTGCTGGTTTGGAATTACTTTATACTGTCTTTCAAGCTATATTAATTAAATACACTTTTACCCTTATTGAAACCAAATGACACTTAAATTACTGTTTTCAAGTGACAAACCCAGGGAAGGGGCAGTGCTGCCAAGAGAGAACACCCAGGAAAGTTTCCAAAGAGCAACCTCCCGTATGACTTCTGCTGGGATGTCTGTGCCCAGGAAGGGTCATGGGGAGACCAAGGAGGATTTCATCGACGTCTTTCAGATGGTTATCATCGGCTTCCCTCCATGTAAAATAGCCAAAACAAATATAAATCATTTTTTTAAATTACCATTTTTTAAATAGCCTTTACTACTTTTTGGAAAGTGAAACTGTGACTCGAAGACGAATATTTGGCTTTGGGAATGAGGAGGATTTGGAGGCTTATGCCACTCCTAGGAAGAGCCAACTCGGGGGGAGCAGGATCCTGCACTTGAGAACTGCTTTCCAAACAATTCGAAAACTCCGGAAAAAACTGGACTCCAGAGGTTAAGAGGACCACAGCCCCTCCCACTCGCGAATCCGGGAAACCAGGGCGGAGCTGCGTCCTGCGCGGTCTCGCGTCCGCAGACTTCAGACTTGACCGGGGCGAGGACGGGTCTTGCCGCGGACGGTTCCAAGGGGCCCCTCGTCCCCGTCATGGGACTCCCGGCCACGCACACTCACCATTTCCCAGCCTCTGGGGTCCCCCTGCGTGGTCCTCTCCGCTCCCGCGGCAGGTACAAGTCAGAGCGGGACCGACGCCGCAGCTGAGGTACCTGCACTGTTTAGCGCAGGTGAGACCCGCTCCAAGTCCGCCCGGAGCGTCCACGGGTTCGCTGAACGTGGGACCACCCACCTGCCCTGCTCCGCCCCTGATTGGACAGTTCGCGAGGACCTGCCTCCCTTATTCCTGAGTGACAACCAAGGAAACGGCTCAGATGGTTGAGCAGAACCAGCTTCCGCTGGTGGGCGGGACCATCTCTTCCAGGGAAGTTTGTGGGGGTTTTTTAATGCAATATACAAACTATTTAACAAAAGTAAAAGGTAAAGTCAAACGGGCACTTATATTAGGAGAAAAAGGGACTAGAAGAAATTTTATGTTAAACACTTTACAGTAACCTACTTGCAGTTGCATTTAACAGATCTCTGTTGCTGTGACGAATACAGTTCTTGAACATGTATGAACAGTTTGTGCACTTTTTCAAATATCCAGTGAATACTACCATATATACATATATATTAAATTTGAAAAAAAAGATTTGACGATCCCCAGATATACTTTAGTGTTGATGTTTTGGAAGAGATTGTCTAAAGAGAAAAGTGTGTGCTTCTGGCTCACGAATAGCGTCCTGAACCCAGCCCATACTCCACTGGACACCAAGTCTCCTCCACTACACGTAAGACATCAGACGGGTTTGGGATACTTGTTTGAAAAAGTTCTTTGGGTGACATGGCATTCCTGTATTCACTGTGCTCGTGGAAGTATTTGTCTGAGTACTAAACCTGCTTGTGCAGGTGGGAGGTCCACCGGGTTGGAGGGAAGGGGCAGGAAGAGGGGCCTCAGCCACCAAAGGTACCCCTGGCGCCAAGGCAAGGACTGTACTGTGACCAACCCCAGGGACTTTTCCTTTTAAACAAAACTTCCTGGTTCTAGAAGGATAGTGGTGCCTTCCTGTAGCTTATTCTGAATGGGGACACAGATGTGCATAGGGAATTTCAGATGTTGCATGCGCTTGTCCTCAGCAAAAGGGCCACCCAGGCCAAGCCAGACTGGGACCAGAGGGTCAAAGGTCCTCCCTGGGTCAGAGGTTGGCAAACACACTTAAAGATGTTTACAAACACATTTAAAAATGACCTCACCATATGCAATAGTCTGGCTCCATTCTGATGTTTGTTGACAACATTTAGGCTTCCACCCATCTCATCTCCACCTCTAAACATGTAGTACTTAAGCTAAAGTACTACATTATATGGTACAATAGACATGCCATATAATGCATCCCTTTAATGTGTACAATTCAATGGTTTTCAGTATACTCACAGATAACATACAAGCATCACAGCTTTTAAGCTAAAGAGTCCCATGGCTTCCCAAACATTTGGATCTGGTGGCAAATTTGAACCCAGCAGAGCCACGTGGGTGCAGGGACTCTTCTGTATACAATCATAAGCTTGATCTGTGCTCAATAAAACTCACAGGTGTACATTTTACAGTAGGAGGAAATTTATCTTTTATAGTTTTGTGTTTTTATAATCCTCATCTGAGGACATGCTTAGAGAGAGGAAAGGAGGGGGAGAGAGAAGAGATAGAGAGGAGAGAAAAACATGGATGTGAGAGAGAAACATCAATTGGTTGCCTTCCATACATACCCCCATCAGGGATCGAACCCACAACCTAGGTATGTGCCCTGACCAGAATTGAACCGGCAACTTTTCAGTGTGCAAAACGATGCTCAACCAACTGAGTCACTCCAGTGGGCTATTCTTAATAGTTTTTGAGTGTGTGCCTAGAGATTTTATAATGTAAATCACTATGATATCTGTAAGGCAACTGAATTTCTATTTTCAACAACATAAAAAATAAAAGATTTTGGAAAATGGGATGTATATGAAAACTCAATATACTTAATACGTTGGTATAAAACTTCTAATTATTTATATATTTGAATAGCTTTATTGAGGTACAATAGACATGCCATATAATGCATCCCTTTAATGTGTACAATTCAATGGTTTTCAGTATACTCACAGACACAAGTGTCACATTTTTTAACATTTCTGTAGTCTCAGTAAGAACCCCTGTACCCTTTAACTATCAATTCCCCATCTTTTCATGTTCCACCTCAAAGCCACAGTCCTCTAATCTTTCTCTTTCTATAGAATTCCCTATTCTGGATTTACATATGAATAGAATCATATAATATGCTGTCTTGGTAATTAAGCTCAGTAACTTAGCTTAATTTTTTCAAGAAATATCTATTAAGTAGCATGTACGGATACTTCATTTCTTTTTTCTTTTTTTTAAATATATCTTTATTGATTTCAGAGAGAGGAAGGGAGAGGGAGAGAAAGAAACATCCATGATGAGAGAGTCGTCATTGATCGGCTGCCTCCTGCACGCCCTCGACTGGGGACTGAGCCTGCAACCCTGGGGATCAAGCCCGTAACCCGGGCATGTGCCTTGACCAGGAATCGAACCTTGATCTCCTGGATCCTACGTTGAAGCTCAACCGCTGAGCCACACCCGGCAGGGTAACCTCAGTTCTTTTTACGCCAAATAATATTCCATTGTACGAATAAAGCACAATGTGTTTGTTCATCTATTAATAGTCATTTGGTGTGTTTCCAGCTTTTGGCTATTCTGAATAATGTTGCAAAAAGCCTACATGTACAAGTTTTTGTTTGGACATATATTTTTATTTATTTGGGCATATATACCTCGGAATGAAATGCTGGGTCCTATGTAATTCTAGCTTTAATTTTTGAGGACCTACCAGCCTGTTTTCCTAAGTGGCTACGGTACCATTTTATAATCCTATCAGCAGTGACTAAGGGTTCCAATTTCCATATTCTCCACAGAATGAATTATCTCACTCTTTGATTCCAGCCATCATGGTGGTTGTGATATATTTCACTGGGGTTTTGACTGGGATTTCCTTGATAACTAGTGATTTCTAGCATCTTTCTGTGTATTCTTGCCCATTCATACATCTTCCTTGGGAAAATGTCTATTTACATCCTTTGATTTTTTATTTTTTTATTTTTTTACAGAGTACAACAAAATCAGTCGCTTTTATTTAAAAGAAACATTAAAAAGTGTGCAAAATTAAATTTCACGATTAAATACACATAAAAGGAACATGCATACTTTGCATTGAAACCCACATACAAAGTTAGTTGATTACATAGCAAAAGGGAGAACTTGCTGCTGCAGGTTTTAAATGTTTGCAACCTGAAATCAAAAGCATAAATTATGTTTCTTTAAAGGGAAATTAAGAAAATCAAATATATACCTCAAGTAGTAGTAACAACATTGACCCCATAACCTATTTTAGTTACCAAGTGCTAAAAAAATTGTTATGTGCCTTTCATTCTCAAAACGTTAGTGTGCAGCTCTTGTTATGAATACTGGGGAGAGAAAAGGTGG
The DNA here is from genome assembly GCF_964146895.1 of Miniopterus schreibersii. Lineage (NCBI taxonomy): Eukaryota > Metazoa > Chordata > Mammalia > Chiroptera > Miniopteridae > Miniopterus > Miniopterus schreibersii. Next base: position 70,288,279 of record NC_138105.1, on the reverse strand, counting down.
TGAGACAGGGAAGTGGAAACAGCCGTCTAAGGCAACCGGCTGCACTTTGTTGAGACGTCAGACGTTCCCTTCAAATCCTCTAAATTAAGTGACTCTTTCTTCTATGACTAATTTTTAAAGTCTACCCATTACTCTGTTCCCTGCACATAAGAGTGAAACTCAGTTTTCACCAGGAGTTTCACCAGGAGACCCCAGGCGATGCACAAAGCGCCCTACTCACTGGCTAGGCCCGGCTTTTGCCTCAATTCCAACCTCTCCAGCCGAGAGACAAGAGGTCAGCACATGCACACACACGACCAAACCACAGGGTCACAACAGGCACTCAGAGAACCACGCCCCGGGACTCACAAAGGAAATGCCCACCTGTGTTCTCTAACACAGCTGTGTCTCTTCATGTTCAGGAGAAAATTCCTACCTTCTTTTCTAAGGCAAGCTGCTGGCATTATTCCATTTAAATCTGGCTATAATGTAAGAACTAACATTTACACATCTGTTCATCTCCCCATTATAAACTCAGTGAAAACGATGGAATCTGTTGCCAATAACAAATTTCGATTTGTCCACCCTTTTCTCAACCTAGTCTCTAAGTTTGTATGGAGCCCGGACTGTAGGTGCGAGGAAGTGGTGAATCATTAAAGCTGGTGTCTCGTGGCAGTTGAACTATAGGCAACAAGGCAGTAGTCCCGCCGGGCTGCTGAGCCACCTGAGTGTCTATGGTGCTTCAGTGATTATTCTTCCTTTAATACTGGAAATTCGAAGCCTTCTTAGGAAAACAGACTACCGATATGGCTTCAAGACTAAGGTCCCTGGGCAGTCCCTCCAGCCCATCACCCACAAAGCCAAGAGTGCAGGGACTTTGAGCCGCATGATCAGCACTTTGGGGGGCGCTGGGCTGTGGGTGTTGATTGCACTCCCGGTGAAGTCTCAGCTTGTCCTGGGTCATTTCTAGAAAATGCGTGCAGACATCCTGGATGCACTCCCCCTTGGGGCTGAACAGGAATTTTTAGTAGCTGTAGGCTGCACAAATTGCAATGACAGCATTTGGCTCTGGTCCAAGGGCACAAATGCATGGAGAGTCTGGGGGAACCCGAAACTTGGAAAAACTTCACTTGGAACTGAAGTATTTTGGAAGGAAACTGGCTGAAACCAAACTAGACTGTTTATTCCTTGTTGGATCTTCAGCAGCAGAAATGTGCACTGTGCCGTGGTCACTGAATATGCAGATGAGGGATGAGTCCTGATTGAAGTTAATGCAGTAAATATTAGTTGCTTGAGATCCTCTTTGTAGTTCCTGGATTAAATGCCCTGATGAAGTATTAAATATTCTTATAAGGGTCCTTTTTCAGATTCAGTTGCAATTCTTGTTCCCTGCAGGTTGAGAGTAACTCAGCTCAGAAGGCCCTGGTGGGCAAGAATGTCCACGGCGGCTTCTTGGCGCTGGCCAGGTCCACCAGCTGCACGTGGCCCCTATATGTGCCCAAGGAAGGCCAGGAGGGAGGTTGTTACTATTCGGGCACAGGACACAGAGGCCTTTAGGGTTATAGCATGTTTCAAAGACGTGCAGTTGGTAGGGATTGTATGTGAATGTAAACACGTTAATCATAGAATCCAAAACAACCACAATTCTATCTCCCGCAATTTGACTGCTTTGACTGCTGTAGAAAATTCTATTTCAGTAAGTCTTCTTTTTCAGGTCCTCCCAGATCATCACTTTTTTGGGAGGGTATTTTGGCTTTTTTCCACCACCAGCTAAAGCTAAATAGTTGCAGCAGGATAACATTTCAACATGGCCAACTCCTCCTTCCAGAAACTCTTGACTTTTTTGCTTTTAGTGGATAGTGTTACAGACTCGGAATCCACTTTCCATCCCACATGCAAAGCATCCATGGTCCTGCTTAAAGCCAGCATAGAGCAACTCATCCTGCAACATTTTAAAATCGGGTAATTTGACTTTTTTATTATTGAGTTGTAAGAGTTCTTTATATATTTTTGATACATATCCCTTACTAGATATATGATTTGCAAAATTTTCTTTCATCCTCTGGGCTGTGATTTCACTCTTTTGGTTTGACATTTTTACATTAATTGTAATCTGTTCTCAAGTTCACATGGAACATTCATTCACCAAGCTGGAACATATCATGGGACATAAAACAAATCTTAATTTGAAAGAACAGAAATCACAAAATACGCTCTCACAACACAGAGGTATTACTCTAGCAATCAATAGCAAGTTAGATGGAAAATCCCCAAATGTGTGGTCATTCAACAAAACACTTTTAAATAATATATGGAATTTAAAAAGAAGTCTCAAGAGAAATAAAAAGTTTATTTTGAACTCCATGAAAAATACACCATAAAAATTTATGAGATGCAGGAAAGGCTAATGCCCAATGTTCCCTTATGTCACCAAACAAACACATTAGCAAAGAGAAAAACCTATAATCATTAATATGAACATCCAACACACAATATTATAAAAGAGCTAATTAAACCCAAAGTAAGCAGTTTAAAATAAAAATTAGAAAAGTAATCCATGTAATTGTGGGAAGTCTATCTAAGATGTTAAAACAAAATTAGCTGTCTCTTTGACCAAATGAATAACCAAACAGCTATTAAATATAACTAAGAGGGAGGTAGGCCCTGGCTGGTGTTGCTCAGTGGTTAGTGTCTGCCCGCACACTGAAGGGTTTCTGGTTCGATTCCTGGTCACGGGCACATACCTGGGTTGCAGGTTTGATACCCAGCCTGGTATCCACCCCTGTGGGAGGCAACCAATGGACATCTCTCTCACTTCCATGTCTCTCTCTCTCTCATTCTCTCCTCCCCTGCCTTCTACTCTCTCTAAAAATCAATGGCCGGGGGCGGGGGGATAGCCTTGGTGAGGATTAACAGAAAAAAAGGAAACAGCATGATATATTTTTTAAAATTGTTTTTATTCAGAGTATTTATTTTTAATTTTTTAATTTTATTTTTGTTTAAAATATTACAGATGTCCCTTTTTCTCCCCAATGACCCGTTCCACCCCATCCCATCCCCCTCCCCATTCCCTCTCCCCACCATTGTCCGTGTCCTTGGGTTGTGCATTTATGCATATAAATTCTTTGGTTACTCTCTCCCCCTCCACCTACCCACCCTCCTCCATCCCTCTGACATTTGTCAGTCTCATCTATGCTTCCATGTCATTGAATCTATTCTGTTCATCAGTTTATTAAGTTCTTTAGATTCCACACAGAGTATTTATTTCCAGTGTGAATTCTTTTATATCTTTGATACAAATTAAGGCAAGTGAATCCTTTCCCACATTCCTTGCATTGATAAGGTGTTATTTAAGTATGCATTTTCATGTGTCTTTGAAGGGATTTTTGAGAAATAAAGGCTTTACCACAATGTTTACATTCAAAGGGCTTCTCCCCAGTATGAGTCCTTTCATGAGTTTGTAAGGAACTGCAAGATATGAAGGCCTTTCCACATTGCTTACATTCATAGGGTCTCTCTCCACTGTGAATTCTTTCATGTATTCGAAGATTACTGGGATATCTGAATGCTTTACTACATTTTTTACATACATAGGGTTCCTCTCCTTTGTGAGTCCTCTTGTGCATTTGTAAAGAACTGGAATATCTGAAGGATTTTTCACATTCCTTACATTTGTAGGGTTTCTCTCCTGTGTGAGTTCTTTCATGTGTTTGTAAGTTACCAGAAGATCTGAAGGCTTTTCCACATTCTTTACATTCATAGGGTTTCTCTCCTGTGTGAGTCCTTTCATGTGTTTGTAAGGAATTAGAAAACCTAAAGGCTTTTCCACATTCCTTACATTTATATGGTTTTTCTGCAATATGAGTTCTTTCATGTTTTCGAAGATAATTGGGAGCACTGAATGCTTTACCACAATGTTTACACTCATAGGGTTTCTCTCCAGTGTGAGACCTTTCATGTATTTGTAAGGACCTATAATTACTGAAGGCTTTTCCACATTCCTTACATTCATAGGGTTTCTCTCCTACATGAGTTCTTCTGTGTGGCTGTAATGCACTGTAAGATCTGAAGGCCTTTCCACATTCCTTACATTCATAAGGTTTCTCATCAGTGTGGGTTGTTTCATGTATTCGAAGGTAACTGGGATACATGAATGCTTTACCACATTTTTTACATTGATAAGGTTTCTCTTCAGTGTGATTTCTTTCATGTCTCTGAAAACTTTTATAACATCTGAAGGCTTTTCCACAGTGTTTACATTGATAGGGCTTCTCTCCTGTGTGGGTTCTTTCACATATTTGCAGTGGAGTTGAAGAACTAAAAGTTTTTGCACACACCTTACATTTATAAGGAGCATCTACAGTATGTGTGATCATGTGTCTTTGAAGGGTTTTGAGCCACATGAACGTTTTCCCACATTCCTCACATTTATAGGGTTTCTCAACATTGTGATTTTGTTCATGTTTTTCAAAACATTGAAGATAAGTGAAAGCTCTTCCACATATGTTACATTTATATGGTTTCTCTCCATATTTATGATACTCAGATGGCTTGTGTCCAGTGTGCCTATTACTAGATGAACGATCCATGAAGAATTTCCCACACACACTGTATTCCCATGGTTTTACTGCAGGAAAAGTTTTCTTCTTCACATTAAGATTTGTAATAAAGCTGAAGTTTTCTCCATGTTGACTACTTTTTTCTCCTTTACAGAGTTTCTCTACCATTTGAATTCTGTAAAAAACAGGCACATTATTCGTGATTTATATATTAGTGATTTTATATATTTATTAGGAGAATATTTGAAGTATATTTTTATAATTTATAGCAAAATATTAGATATTCTGCTTTATCAATATTGTTTGAAATAGAATACACTGAAAATTCTAAAAGACAACTTTACCTTGCAATTATCAAAACAGTGACATTCATATGTAGGGTTTATTAATGCTGTTTTTATGTGAACTAGTTTGCAAAAGTGAAGATCTATGTCATATATAAGAAAGTAATTTGGTGAAAATTTCTGAGAAGTAATTAATTTGAAGCAGAGGTTGTTTTGTTTGCTTCTTTTTAAAATTTTGTAGCATAATGGTTTTTTTATGTTAAACCCTGCTTTCTATTGTGTGACTCACCTTTGTTTTCTTCCCTGGTTTTTGTGCTGATCTTCCATATCAACATCTTTGCATTTTTTACCTATAATGCAGACACACAGAAATCATTCCAAAGTATTAGAAACTATAGAAAAATTATTAGGTTTTAATTCTATAATTAGCTGTGACCATGCGCAGTTAATTTACCAATGTCCTCCCTTCACACATTACACTTTTTTTTTAAATCCTCACCCGAGGATTTTTTTTTTCCCCATTGCTTTTCAGAGAGAGTGGAAGGGTGAGAGAGAGAGAAAAAAAGGGGATGGGACATCAATGTGAGAGAGACACATTGACTGGCTGCTTTCCACATGCACCCTGGCCAGAGCCAGAGATTGAGCCTGCAACCGAGGTACATGCCTTGGTTGGAATCAAACCCGGGACTCTTCAGTCCGTGGGCTGATGCTCTAACCAGTAAGAAAAACTGGATAGGGCCCACATTACACATCTAGAACATTGCTGAAGGGTAAGAAATGTTTGTCCTCTAATTGAGGAAGTGAAGGTAACTTGTCATCCTTACCTATGGAAACCAGGTTCCAGAAGGTTTCCCTCATCACATCTCTGTAGAGTTTCTTCTGTGAAGGATCCAGTAAAACCCACTCCTCCAAACTGAAGTTCACAGCCACATCCTCAAAGGCCACTGAGTCCTAAAACGTCCCAATATGTGTAGAGTAGGATGTGTGAGACTATCAGCACTGGACCCCCAGGCTCCATTTATTGGAAGGTTACATACATATGATTCTATTATCTCCAAACGTTTATGCTATGAGTTAAACATCAAAAAATTATTTTCTATCAACACCTAACTCTTTATATAATTAACACCATCATAAACAAGTAAAAATTAGCAACACATTTTTACTCTAATCCCATTACATCATATTTTTAGCTAATGGCAGGGTTCAGATGCTAGGAAATGACAGAACTGCTACACAAATAAAACAAATGTTATTATTTTAAAACCATTAGTTCCTTGTGAAAAAATCCTTTCATCTCTCTACTTATTACCTATTTACAGCACCCCATGAAACCTCATCTGCATGAGGTTTCGATGAATAAAAACGAAGTGAAGAACTGGAAGCTTTTTCTTCTATTCTCATCACCAAAAACAAACAGTCCCGGAGGCTTGTAGAATTCCAACTATAACAAAGTCTAACTGGCAATACTGTCCTAAAGTTCTCCAGACTGTTAGAGAACAGACATACTTTGTTAATTGAGCCTTGATTTATTGCACTTGGCAGATACTGTGTTTTCATCAATATGGAGATAAGAACCTCCTCCATCAGCAATAAGATTACAACTTCCTGAAGGCTCAGATGATGGTGAGCATATTTTTTTCCATTGATTTTTAGAGAGAGTGGACAGCAGAGAGGGAAGTAGGGGGAAAGAGAGAGAAAGAGAGGGGAGGAGAGAGAGAAACACTTAGCCACACTGGCCAGGGCAATAAAGTATTTTTTTTAAATATATCTTTTATTGATTTCAGAGAGAGGAAGGCAGAGAGAGAGAGATAGAAACATCAATGATGAGTCATTAATCAGCTGTCTCCTGCACGCCCTTGAATGGGGATTGAGCCCACAACCCAGGCATGTGCCCGGACCAGGAATCGAACCTTAATCTCCTGAATCCTAGGTCAATGCTCAACCACTGAGCCACGCCTGGCCAGGCAGTATTTTTTAATTAAAGCATGTACACTGACATTATAGACATATAGTACTGCACACTTAACAGACTGAAGTATCGTGTAAATAGAACTTCTTTATATACTGGGAAACCACAAAAATTGTAGAATTGATTATTGACTCATACACTTTACTGTGATGGTCTAGAACTGAATGCGCAGTATCTCCTCGGTATGCCTGTAATCTGAGGCAGCTGGCTGACTAAAAATATTCTTGTGGGGAAGCATTGCTTTTACCTTCTGTAATATTTATCACAGACTTAGTTCTTCCTTCTTCTTTCTGTATGATTTTATGATCTAGAAAGTTATTTGGAACTTAGAGCTCAGATATTAGGAAAAAGGCAGGAAAACTTAGACCACAAAATCTCTACCCTCATGTGCATCAGGGCTGCTTCCAGCCAATTTTTGGCACACATGGGCACACACACTGAGATACTAATGAGCCAGGGTGCTCTTTCTGGCACAACCCTAACTGTCAGTCTAGGGGCCTGCTGACCCTGAGGAACAGGTTAGAAGCTGCAGATTGCAAGAGAGTTCACTGATGTCCACAATGGTTTGATGCTGAATTTGCCCATCATTATAAATTACATAAAGGTGTCAACAGAGCTGTCCTTCAAAAGAACATCAAACCTCTATTCCCCAATTAGAAGGAAATTTCTCCTGATCAGCCAGCCACTCTAGAGAATGCTCTCCTTTTTTCATTTCTAACACCATCACCCTTCACCCCCACCACTGGAGTAAAGGAGCATGATAGCTCATCCTCGGCATGGGCATTTCTCAGCTCATGACAGCACACATGGCCAATAGGGTATGAAAGGACCTATTACTTCCACAATTGAGGTCTCTGGAGAGAGACTGACTCAGTCATCTCCAGCAGGCATGAAATCGCTTGAGAGAGGGGGGAAAAAATTCATGGACTTGTTTTTTGAGGTTAGAAGTGCACTAGGGTGAGAGTTCACACACATGGGCAGGAGTTTGCATGGATTCAATCTCTTGCAACTACAAGGAAGGGGCACTATGGGTTTTCTTATCACCTTTTATAGAAGTGGGGCATAAGGGGAAGGAGGAAGGATGTGGCTGAAAAGAACATGAAAAAAATCACTGAGATTTTCCTAAAATTGTGAGAGACAGCAAAACTGTCACCCCAGGGAGCTCACATAATACTAAATATGACAACCAAATATCTCATATTCAAATTAGGCAAAAATCAAAGAAAAACAGAATATATTGAAAAAAATCAGAAGGGAAAATGCCTTACTATGAAACAAAGATAAAAATTAAATCAAATTTCTTTTCTGAAATCATTCAAGTAAAAACAGACTGAAGTAAAATAGTTTTTTCTAAAACACTACTCCAGGATTCTGTGTCAAACAAAATTACCCTTCAAGAATAAAGGAAAATAAGGTCTTTGATAACAAAAATTGAGGTAATTTGTCATGAGTACACCAACTTTGAAAAAAATTATATTCACCAGAAAGAATATGATAAATTTTAAAAAAGAATAAATTGAGATACAATTAATATCCTTTGCATTTCTTATCATAATTACTATAACATGACAAGTTCATTTAAAATAATATAGATTTAAACTTAAAATGATAATGAAGAGGTCCTTTCTCCAAGAAGGCATAGCAATCTTCAAGTGTATGTGCATAACAACAGAGAAGTAAAATACAGGGGGCAAAACTGATAGAATGCAAGGAGAAATGGAAAACTCCACACTGTAGCTGCAGATTTCAGCAACCCATATCATGAATAATAAATTCTAACAGGCGTAAAAACACCAAGGACAGAGATAAACTCAACAGCTCCATGTAACAACTGGATTTAATTGTAATTTAAAAAATACTTCATGCAATAAGAGCAGAACACACATTTTTCTCAAGTTCCCATGGAACGACAAAACATATTCTGATACATAAAATACACCTTAACAAATCTGAAAGAACAGAAATTACACAAAATATGCTCTCACATCACAGGCATTAATTTAGAAATCGCTAACAGGACAATAGTTGAGAAGCCCCCAAATATGTGACTATTTAACACACAAGTTCTCAGTAACACATGAAATCAAAGAACTCTCAAGAGAAAAAGAAATATTTTGAACTACATGAAATAAAAGTAAAACTTATCAAAGGTTGTGGGCTGCAGCAACAGCAATGCCCAAAGGGTAATTTATGACATCAAACACTAGAGAGAAAAAAAGCTATACTTATTAACATAAGCATCCAATTACAAACAGTAAAAAGAACTATTAAATCCAAAGTAAGCATTTGAAATTAAGGAGGGGATATAAGGAAGATCACATGAGGGTAGGATAAAGCAAGGAAGGGATTGGATTATAGGATAACTAACAAGATCATGTGCTCTCTTGAGGAGTATTACTTCTGGCATTTCAAAGGCACAGTGTTAACCTAGATGCACAAGAACAATGGACAGGGCTGGTGTAAAACCTTTCACTAAAAAAGTTAAAGGCCTGAGGTGTGACCACCCACCATGACCTGCCTGATTAGGAATTTGTGAACAGATTACCTTGTGAGGTTACTTGCCGTAGACACCACCCCTCTTTTTTGCCCACAACTCAAAAGAAAAGCAAAACAAACTTCTGAAACTTACAGGACATTCTCAGGAAAAAAAGAGTGCAAGAACTCTATAAAAATGCAATACTGGAATGTCTAATTTTTTCAGAATTCACCTTTTGTGACTGGTTGGAACTATTTTATACTGTCTTTCAAGCTCTATTGATTAAATACATTTTATTCCCACTGGGGGGAAAAATGAGACAAACCAGTTAATAAAGGTTTTCAAGATGACAAACCCAAAGAGGGGCAGTGCTGGCAAAAGAGAAAACTCAGAAAATTTTCCAAAAAATGAGGAACCTCCACCCAAAGGCTTTCCCATAGGATGTTTGTGCCCAGGGAAGGTCCTGGGGGAGAGGAACAGGGATTTCATACAACATATTTCAGGTAGTTATTCTAGGATTTTTTTCTCAGAAAATATTCACAGACAAATAAAATTTATATTTTTTTAAAAGAGAACATACCATTACTGTTAAAAAATATATAAACAATTAAAATATTGGGTCTGTTCAAAATGCACCCTGGACGACCAATAACTGATAATGACACCCTGATTCAAAGACGGCTATTTGCCTTCGGGAATGAGGAAAGGAAACTGGAAATTTGTGTGCATCTTGCCAGCCCCAGAAAGAGCTAAACTGGGGTGACAGTGTCATGGACTTACCTGAGATCCTGCTCCCGAAACATCTGAAAAACTCGGGGAAAAGGAGCACTCCTGGGAAGGAAGGAGAAGCTGGGACGCCACAGACCGCAGCTGCTTTCACGTACAAGCCCAGAGACCAGGCCAGGACAGACCCTCCCTGTGGTCACCGCACATTTTGGGAAATGCGGGGCTGCGAGCGCAGAGCTTCCCAGAGAGGCTGTGGGCCTGGGGCCAAAGTCACTCAGCACAGCGACTGGGCAAGACACCCGGGGGCGGCTGCCAGCTCAGCCCCCACGCTGTGTGCTGAAGGGGACCGAGGTCTGCAGACTCCGGATTTGGCGGTGGAAAGGCTGGTCCATCCGGGCCCCTCCCCATCTCTGACCCTGGCCCTCCGCTCACCATACCTAGGTTTCCCGGGTCTCCTAAGCCCTCCTAGACTCCCACGAACTTTGTAGATCACACAGTAGCACCGATGCTGTCACAGAGCCACCGGGGACCATTAAGGGAAGGGGACAGTTCTGACGTCCAGTCTGTGAGGTGTGTAGCCCCACCCACCTGCCCCAGCAGTGCCCCTGATTGGACAGCAGCCCCCTTTCTGCCTGATTGACAGCTGGCGTGAGGACCGGAGACCCGAAGGAAACTCTCAACTACTTCACGGTGAAACTACAGACTCCTCAATAGTCTGGGCATGAATGTGGGCTTAGGTAGGAAACCTGACAAGCTCAGTAACCGAAAGCAACCTCACAGGACGATCAGATCACAGAGGGCAGTCGCTTCTCAAGCCTATAACTTCATTAAAAATTTTTAAAAATATTTTATTTTATTTTTCCATCACCATTTATCCCCCTTAGGCCCTACTGCACCTCCACCACCACCAGCATCCCGCAATCACCACACTATTAGGCCTGTAACTTCTTTCCTACAAGGTTTATTTTTGCCTTAAGCAAGCCTTGTCCATGGTTTTTGTGCACTGAAGTTAACACACCTTTGAAATACCAAATTAATCCTTTCCTCCAGACCCCCTCACAGAAGCACATGAGTTTATTGCCTGTATATTATTCCAAAGTAATGTGCTTTTTATCCAATCATAAAAATTTCCCACGTCTTTTCCTCACCTTTTTAATCTACTACCAATGGATTTCATGCGATATTTTTTACTTTTTCTCTTTTGATTTCCCAATGCACAAAAAGAACTGCAAAACTTGCCCTGTCCAGAGCATTTTCTCAGACCCTTGAAATCACGCTTCCAGACATGTCCTTGGTTTGGCTCAAATAAAATCTAATAAATGCTTATTAAATTTTCCATAGGTTTGGATATTTTAGTGTTGACAAACTCATGGATAAAAGAAGAACTCTCAAGAGCAATTAAGATTATTTTGTAATAAATTGACATGAAAATACAAATTGCCAAAAGTTGTGGGGTGTAGCAAAAACAGTCCCTATGAGGCAGGATATTAAGAAGTAGGAAAAATTTTTGACAAGTGGAATAAGGGAAATTGAAACAAAATAATTAAACAAGGCCAAATAATTTGAGCAATTTACAGCCAGCTAATGAATCACACAGTTTTGTCTTCCCTAACCAAGGACACTTAGGAGCAAATGGTTTGCACATTCCAGACCATGCCGGGGCAGACCGGCCTCAGTCCAGGTCCCTCTTTGATGACAATCTTTAAAAATGAAACTAACCAGAGAGTAACCCCAGCCCCTCTATCCAAACATTTTGATGATTCAACATATCAAAGAACACACCATAAGCAAATAAGTATTCTGTTAAGACCCTCCCCTAAAGAAAGATTAAAAGCCTCAAGACAAAGGACCCATGGCATGCTCTTGCTGGAACTCTCTGTCTCTTTCTTGTATCTCTAACCTTGTATCTCTGCTCTCTTTCTTCTAAACTCTAAGGGTCCCCACGAGACTAGCAACCAGGGGAGCAGCAGGAAGCAGCAGCTTGCCCTGGGCTTATCCCCTGAACCTGTTTCCAGGGTCCCTTTTTTTCTCTGACTTTTCAGTGAGCTAACAGCAGCCCTGCCTAGGCTTTCTCCTGTAGCTTCTTCTATACTAAGCCCTTCCTTCGTTTCCTGTCCCCAGCTTTAATAAATGTACTCTCAAAATCACTTGGACTCATCTCATGAAATCTTTCCTGCATGAAGTCAAGAACCCACATAGTACTAGCCGGCTGGAGGCAGACTTGCTCTGGGCCCAGTCCCCAACTGGTAAAACCTAGAGGGAAATTTATAGCATTGAAGGCATAAGATTGGGAAAAAAATCTGTAATCAATGATCTAAGCCTCTATCTGACCAAATTAGAAAAAGAAAAGCAAATTAAACCCAAAATAAGCACATAATTAAAAAATAATAAAAATTCTTTTAAAAATTGAATAAAGTTATGGAAAATCAATTGGGGGAAAAATTAACACAACCAAAAGCTGGTTGTTTGAAAAGTTTAATAAAATTTAGAAAAGTCTCTAAAAACTGAGGGGAAAAACAAAGACAGAAATAATTTATATCTGAAATAAAAAAGAAGGAAGTGAAAATGTAAAAGCATTTAACAAATCCCAAATCCATTTATGACAGCAAGCTAAAAATACAGGGGAACGTCCTCATCTGGAGGAATACTGTCTACAAGAAACCTGCAGTTAACATCATACTTGGTGAGAAACTGTCAGGGACCCCAAATCTTGGTCCTTCTGCCTAGCGTCGCTCACATCAATAGGACAAGACCTATTTGACAAAGCAAGTCAGAAACTTTATTTCTTGGCCAAGGAATAGAAAAGGATAATCAAAGGCCCTAATGATTCCTTCTCGAAGATTCTGGGGGTTTAAGAAAGTATTAAAAAGTCTGGGGGCAGGTAGGTGGGTTCAGGGGTGGGAATTCCTGAGGAAGGGTAAAAAGTTTTCAGATTTCCAAGGGAACATGTGCATTTCTCAAACATGCTTGAAACATGCCTAGCCATACATGGCATGTGTCATTTTAATGTTAAATCTCCATGCCTGGGCATAATTTTTTGTATGCTAATAATGAAAAGTTTGTCAAAAATTTGATTGAGAAGGGGTTTCAGGAGCCATCTTGCATTTTTCTGGTGCAAACCAGTTTCTTGGTGGCAGTCCTTAGGTTCCTTATCTGATCCCTGCTGGCATGCTTAAAACATCACCAAACGAGATAATAACCCAAAATATATACCTAGAAATATCATATTCAAACTGGAGAAAAATCAAAGACAAAGTAAAAATCTTGAAAAAAGCTGCGGGACAAAATCTTGGTTGCAGTGAAACCAAGGTAAGAACAAAATCAGAATTCTTTTCAGAAAGCACATGAGCCCTAAGACACTTTTATAAAATAATGAGTGTTGGAAGAATAACCATTAAACTAGAATTCTGTGTTGAGCAAAATTATGCTGTTAGGGAAAAATACAGATCTTCTGAGACAAACAAAAATGAGGACATTTATCACCAGGACACCTGTTCTGCAAAAAAAAAAAAATTTAACAGAAATTTGTTAGGAAGAAGGTAGATGATAAAGGTAGGATGTTAAAGCCAGAATAAATAGAGGTAAAATACAATGATTTTATTTTTATTTACTCTGAGAGAGAACACTTTATTCAAAGTAGTCATAGCAACAACACATTCAATAATTATACCTGATAGATTACGTGAACTGAAGGATGGCAATGTTACAAGGGACAGAAAGGGAGTATTTGGAATACTGTTATGAGGACCCTACATGTCCAGTAGAGAGGTGTAGTGTTACCTTGGAGAGGACTTGAGTTAGTTGTAAATGCATACTGCAAACTCAAGCCCAACTACTAAAAAAATGTATAATTGATATACTGAAAAGAGAATAGAATCAGGTAAAATGCTCAATAAAGGGAAAAAAAAAAAGCCCAAGAAAAGCAGAAGACAAAAAGGAACAAAGAACAAGGGAAAAGGCAAAAGAGAAATATACTAGGGATTGATCCAACTATATAAGTAATCACTTAAAAAGTCAATGGTCTAAATAAAGGAAAGACGAAAACTGTCACAGAGGACAATAAAATAACAATTATGTTATCTACAAGAATCACATGTAAAGACAGATTAAAAGTAAAGAATGGCAAAAGATACAGCACACCAACACTAAACAAAAGAAAGCTGGCAAAGCTGGCAAATTTCAGAGCAAGATTTCAGAGCAAGTAGAATTCGCAGAGGTAAAGAGGGGCATTACACAATGACAAAGGGGTCAGTTCTCCAAGAGGACACAGTAATACTCAGTGTGTATGTGCATAACAACAGAATGCAGGCAAAATACACAAGGAAAAACTGAGAGTGCTGCAGGATGATGAATCCACTATTAGAGTTGGAGACTCTGGCACCCATTTCCATCAGGAATTAGGAGTTCCAGCAGGCAGAAAACCAGGAAGGAATCGTTAAATTAACCAGCACCATCAAACAAGTGGATTTCACTAAAATCCATGCAATGTGTCATCCAAACACAGCAGATTACACATTCTTCTCAGGTTCAAATAAAACATTCACCAAGACAGGACAGGACACATTTTGAAAAACAAAACACACCTTAACAAATTTGAAAAAAGAGAAATCATACAATATATGCTTGGAGACAACAGAGGTATTAATTCAGAGGTATTAATTCAGAAATCAATAACAGAATGTTAGTCAGAAAACTTCTAAATAATTAGAGATTAAACAACACACTTCTAAATAACATGAGTCCATAAGAGGGTTACTTTAGAAAGATGGTTGAATAGGAGTTTTCTATAGTCATCTACCCAGAGTACATTGATTCTGATAACCAGCCACGGATGAGAGAACCTTTGTGGAAGTCTGTGAGTCCAGTGGAAAAGTTTCTGTACACCACTGGAACAAAAAATTTGAAAACAGACACCGTAACAAGGGTAAAAACAGTTTCACTTTACCAGCATCATTCCTCCCCAAAGGTGGCACAGCTTATTGTCAAGACCCCTTGGTCCAGAATTCCCCCCATGAGAGAAAGTAACAGGCAGTGATTGAGCACATGGCTTCCCCAGTGGTGTGGACACAACTTGTGCTCATGGAGAAAGGTGCCTGCAGTTCAGACTGTCTGCAGACACTGTGGGTGCTGACAATGGTGCTGAGGTCCCCTAAAGGTAACCAGGTCAAGGTGCATTATGGCCCTTCAGCAGTGAAGGCTAAGTGCAGCTGAGAGGCTGCTGACATAGGTACTGAGCAGAACAAACACAGTCAAATCTGTGATGACAGGATATTTACCAGATGCTGAGTGGGTGGAGGCAGTAATTTCCATAATGTTGGGGACTGGGAATAAGGGCTTATTTCCTAAGATCACAGCCTTGAGATGGCGGTTATCCAGTGTGAGGTGTCATCCATTCTTTCCAGGCTTAAGATCAGACCAAAAGGGACAGTTAAAGGAGAAGCGCTGGAGATATCACTTGTTCCCAAACACGTTTTTTATGCTTGCAATCCTTCCAGGCCCTGGTTACATTACACTGTGTTATACTAAGTGACCGGGGATAAGGTCTTTGGGGTCCCTTCTTGTGAAGCCAATCTGAAAGTTGCAAAGACTTAATATAAGTTTAGTTTACGAGTCAGAGCTTCCCAAATGTGCATGACATATTTTAGAACAGTGGGTCCTGTGACCACCAGACAGCAGAGCAGGTGAGCAAGTCAGAGCAAGAGAAGACAGACCCACAATGGTGATCATGTCAGGACATGCTGCTCACATAACCAACTGTTATGGTCACCTGCAAGGTGGCACATACACACACACAGAGGGGAGAAAAAGTTATGAGTCACATAACTGAGATCTCTGGGTTTTTATTGTGGCTACAGGATGATACAGTAAAAATAATCAATGATATTTATCAAAGACAGTAAGGCAGAATTTGTTTAGAACCATTGAGATAGTATAGAGACCACTGCTGTGGGATTTTACAGTGAGTGAGAAAGGGCTCTTTCAAAGATTGGACTCAACTCTGAGTACAGCATGGGCAAGTGGGAATTCACAGCCAGTGAGCAGGGTGGGGGTCAACGGATGGAAAATTCCTAAGAGAAAAACCAGGGGTAAGGGGGTACTTGCTAGACTGACCAAACAGGATTCTTACTACAGACAGGCCAGGGTGATAGGACATCACCTGATGGTGGTAGAGGAGGAACCTGGTCAGATAGGAGGGTGGTCAGATAGGAGGGTGAGGGGTTCTGGATCACCTCACTCATAGGGTTCCTGCTAAAACTGGGTTTTACAAGGATATGCAAAAATAGGCCTGGGAGAAAGTTCAGGAGCCTGACTAAAATTTGGTCAAGCAAAGGATCTTTTCAGGAGTGGAGCGAGGACAAGAGTTCTGCACACAGACAATGGCTTGTGTGCTTAGAATCTGAAGCCAGTGCCAGAGGAGGGAGCCCCAAATTTTCTCATCAGCTTGTCCAGGTGTAGACACAAGGGAAGAGGGAATCGGAGGCTTAGGCTGTCAGCAAATATCAAACAGTTCGGAGTCTGACTGCTCATTACAAGGACAAACACGGGTAAGAATAATATGCATTTGCAATGGCTTATTTTTAAATTAAACAACAACAACAAGATGCTCAAGAAATAATGAAAACTGTATTTGGGGGTGGCTGGAGTAACATTACTGGAGAAACCAGGAAATGTGGGTGGTGAGTTTTCTTAAGTTAGACTTTTCTATTTTACAGATTTGTTTAAGATAAACACAGAAATTTATACATACCCTGTCTTATTATCTACTAGTATTTCTTTCATTATCCTTCTTTACATAGGAAACCATTCTAAGGTTTAATTCTGTTAAATACTAATGGTTATAAAGTGGAAACCATACAAAATGAAAAAATTTAAATCTCTTGCTAACTAAAGGACAAATTGCATCCAAATTTGTCCTTGATCTCACATAAAGGTATTTTCAAAAATATGTAGCATATTATGACACAATTTGGGTTTGGGTTTAGCTGCTTAAACATAGTAAAATTTTTAAAAATTTAAAAAGCTTTGATTTGTTTACCTCAAATCAATTACAAACATTAATATAAAAATTAAAAATGGGCCTGAGAGCTTAAACACATTCATCTCACATCTTGAGGTTTTCTAGCCTAAAAGGTACCAAAATTCTACTTAGTTCCACCAGCATTATCTCTCTCAATCAATTTACATTTTTTAAAAATCCTATTTGATTCAACTAACTTTATTCATTCTTTTTTTAAAAAAAAAAACAACATTTTTTATTGATTCCAGAGAGAAAAACATCGATCAGTTGCCTTCCAAACGCCCCAACTGGGGATTGAACCCACAGCATAGGTATGTGCCCTGACTGGGAATCGAACCAACACCTTTTTGGTGTACAGGACAATGCTCCAGCCAATTGAGCCATACCAGCCAAGGCTCAATTTACATTATGAAACCCAAGACACTAAAAGTGTTATTTCTCACACAGGGAATAAAATTACAAAGAGCTCAGGGAAACCAGAGTGAAAGGCTGCACTATTCAATGGATAAAGGATCCAAAGTAAAGAAACACAGGCACTGGTATTAGCTCAGATGAGCAGCCTGCTTCCCCCAGTACAGAAGGAAGACCACATTCATAAGGTCCCACATTCTGGACTCTCCAGGTCGGCACAGAACCCCTGGAGTGGAACAGCCCCTGGGAAGGAGGAGAGGGACACCTGAGCAGCCCCAGGAATGAAGTCTGGGAGCCCCAACACCTCCTCCCCCTGGGGAATAATGGAAATGTTTCCTCTCTCAGGGCTCAGCTCACAGTGAGGAAATGCCCAGCTGGATTCAGTGTCAGGTTCTGATCCAAATGAACTCCCAAATTCACAAACCCTAACCCAGGACACAGACTCCTGACTTTCAGACTTTCTCAGTATGCATGAATTACACACTGAGTGCACCTGCACTGTGGATGTAAAACTCCAACCTAGAAATAGGCCCAGGGGAACTACAACTAAAACCTCAAAAGGGGCATCACCCCCTCCCCCATGTGCATATGCTCCCCAGCTTTCCAGGGGTGTAGCTTCTCAGTATAAAGGCTCCTTCCATGCTGGGTGTGAGCAGGTAGGACACCTGCAGGAGAGGGTCCTCAGAAAGAGCACCTGGGCCTTTAAGGACTTCCGTTTGCAGGCTTAAAGGGGCCTTAGGTTGGCTCACAGACCACAAGCCTCTGCTCCACCTTGACACACACCCAGTGTTTGAACAATCCAGCAAAATGATTTAAACCAGCTTTTTTTTTTTTTTTTTTTTTTTAGAGAAAGAGTGGAAGGGAGGGAGGGTGAGAGAGAGAGAAAAATCGATGTGAGAGAGACATATCGATTGGTTGCCTCCCCCACACACTCCGGGCTGGGATCAAACCTGCAACCCAGGTAGGTGCCCTTGACTAGGAACCCAACAGGCTACCCTTGGGTAGAGGGCCAGAGCTCTAACCACTTAGAAACACCACCCAGGGCTTTAAAACCAGCTTTTCTATGGAAAGAAAATTGTGAGGCACTTATACTAGCTCAACTTTAAAAAAACCAAAAATCAAAACAAAAAACCCCCACAAATATCTATTCCTTTCAGGAAAAAAAAACAACTTAATTATTATTTAGAGGGAAATTACTAGTCTTATAATCAGACTGAAACTTCTGCCCTGCAAAGGGAAGCCCTGAAATTTTACTTGAAAACACCCAAAAGTGAAAAACAGACCTCGAGACCTTACTACACATGCTCAAGGGGAGAAAGAGTGAGAGAAGCGTTCTGTACAAATGGAATGGAATCTTGGAGCCTTTTTTCTGAAATTCACTTCTTTCCTGGCTCTTTGGGGATATTTTATACTGTCTTTCAAACTCTAATGATACAAAATATTTTACTCCGGTTGAAAACGTACAGTTAGATGAGCGGGTGAGCCAGGGAGGGGCGGTGCCGACTGGACGCGAGGCCCAGGGAAACTTGCGGAGAGGCGCCCGCGAGCAGCGGGCTCGGGGCGGGCGCCCGCCTGCGCGCAGGGAAGGTCCTGGGGAGAGGAGCGGGATTCCAAACAAGGTCTTCCAGGCGGGTACCCCAGGCTGTCCCTCGTATCAAATACCCGCGACAGAGAGAAATCTCTAAAGATGAGTCATCGTAACTCATTTTTTGGACAGGGATAAAATATTAAAATACCGGGTCTGTTGGAAATATATGCGGGAGGGCCAAGCTCGCCGTGACGATGCTGTGACTGGGAGAGGGAGGTCGCCGGGGAACGAGGCAAGGGTGTGAGGAGTCGGGGACTTACTGACAGTCACAGGAAAGGCCAGCCTGGGGCACAGGCTCTCGGATCTGAGACCCCCGCCCCAAACATTTGGAAAAGAGAAAAAAGTCACCCTTGGGGAGAAAGGGCGGACTGGGTACCCCGCAAGCCACAGCTCCTCCCACACTCGAACCATGCAGACGAAGTCACGACTGTCCCCTGATGACCGTCCCTGTGGTCACCGCACCATCTGGGCAGACGCGGGGCTGCGGGCGCAGAGCTGCCGGGCGAGGCTCGGGCGGGGGGGGGGGGGGGCAAGAGTCCGCGCGCAGTGAAGGGGCAGGACGTCGGGGTCCCCGCTGCCCGCCCGGCCGGGACGCTGCGAGCCCGAGGGGACTGAGGTCCGCACTCCCCGGAGGGAAGGCCCGCTGGCCACCGCCGGGCCGACCAGCCTCGCCATCCTCCTCTCAGGACCCGGCCCGCACACTCACCATTTCTGGATCTCCGGGGTCTCGCCGCGCCCTTCCACAGCCAGAGCAGATCACAGGCTTCGGCCGAGCCGCCAGGACCCGCACGCGCGGCGCGGCGCGGCGACAGCAGAGCCCGAGCACGCCCGGAGCGGAGGGGACGTGCGCGCCCGGCCGCCGCGTGCCCCGCCCACCTGCCCGGCGGCGCCCCTCCTCAGCCGCGCCGAGGCCGCGCCCCCACGCGCGACCGGCCGCGGGCCCCAGGGCGCCTTTCCCGCGCAGAGCGCGCCCCGGCAGGTGGGCGAGGGCCTGACCCAGCCCGGCGCGGGGCTGGAAACTGAAGTTTTTCCCGGCCCGGGGCTGCCTCCTTGTTCCCCCAGCTCTTGGGGACCCACCGAGGCGTCGGTGAGCACAAAGCGTTCCTCGGTCAACTTCCAGATCAGCGAGGAAGTGCAGGCAGGAGGGTGGCCCAGGGCAGGGCTGGTGGAGAGCGAGGGAAGGAGCGAGGACAGGGAGAGTACGGGTCCCATGGAGTCACTTCAACCGAGCTGCTCACTTATTCACATTATGAAGGCTGAGGCCTGAGGAAATGATCTTTTTTCCTTGTCCTAACTTGCCTGGGAGCTTAAACTTCTGAAGTTTCCAGTCCTGTGTCAATACCCGGACGTTTATTTACTGGCAGATAACCCTGGAATTATCTTCTAAAGGACTCTGGAGGCCACCAGACCTCCTGGCGCCCGTCCTCCAGCCCACCTGGCCTCCCTCCTCCAGGCCTCCTGACATCTGACTGATAACCCTCCTGGGCCAATCCTAGGGCTAAGAATGCAGCACAGATTTTCCCCCAACTTGTGACTTTAAGAACTCTTAACTTATGTCTTCTTTGGAACACTTCTGGGATTTTGCCTAGCTATGTTTCCAAGTTGTAAACGAAAAGGCACTTGAATATTATTACTTATTTCTAGCCAAAGGCTCCTCATTCATTTACACTTGGTTGACAGAAAAGGGTCTTGCGTCCTCTGGGGATCAAGGGCTTGGTGGAAGGCTATAAGGTCACTCACGGAACCGTGAGCCTTATTTAGAAACATGGACACTTAAATGTGATCTCACCATCTGTAATAAAGTGTCTGGCTCCGTTTTAATCTTTGATCCTTGACAGCACTGAGCCTTCTACCCATCCCCTCCCATTTGTTTCTTTTAGTAAGAATTCCAGAGCACTTGGATCTGGTGGGAACTTGGAACCCAGAAGCCCTAGGCTGGGTGCACAGACTCTTCCCAGGCTAACCACAGGGTGTGAGATGTGTTCATTAAATTCTCAGGTGTACATTTTACACTGGAAGGACATTTAATTTAGATCAGTTTTGAGATGCCTCTGGAAACCCTTTCCCCCCAGCTTTATTGAGCTATAATTAACTAATAAAAATGTATTTAAAGATTACATATGGTTTCATATACATATACTCAATTGTGTAATTGTAAATTGCTAAGAGAGTGGATCTTAAGCCTTCTCACCTCACACACACACACACACACACACACACACACACACACAAAGTTAATAGATGTGTTAATTAACCTGGAAACTCTTATATTCCTAAGAGCCTGAATTGTAAAACTCTTGCATTGTGTGTTGCTATTGAAATTTAGATGCCTACCTTTCAGGAAATTTTTTTAATATTGCCTTTCTTATGCTAATTGCCCCACTAAAACATGTTCACCTTATTAATTGGTGGTTTTGGAATGTATCCCAAGAATCCTTTCTTTGCAGAGTACATTGCAACTACAATGCTAGTTTTTGGACTTATTCTCTTTTTGCATATATTTCTATCAATCTCTGTCTATTGCTCAAACAAGAAATATAAAAGGTATTAGTAAGGGAGACCAAACACCTGATACAATAGTTATTGTTTCCTTTTTCTTTTTAGTTTCTCCTGGAAGGAATAACTGCCTAATTCACATATCCCAATCCCTTGCATGTGGAGAAATTTTGACAAACTGTTGGATTTGTCATAAGAAGCCTTTCTCTGTTCAGAAGCCTAAAAGTCCTTTAGAACATTTAATTACCAATTTCTTCTCAGTCATTTCTCCCCTAACTCTGAATATCAGTTGTAAGAATAAACCTTCATATTGGGTGAGACTTTCCTGAACTCCTTCTAGAACTTCTCACCTAATCAATCAAACCTGTAGAGATTTAAGAGGTAACATTTGTAATATGGAACATTAAGCCTGCCAAGCATCCCAGATTTCAACAGTTGTTTCTATGGAACTTTTACTACTTATGCCAATATAATTTTACTCTACCTACCTTGTTAAATGCTCACATTTTTCAGATTCTTGGCTCAATCAGTCTTGTTATCATAACTCCATGATCTGTGCCCCATTATGATTTATTCTTAATTGCACTTGGCAGGAAAATCTATGGGGAATACATTGCTTAAATCCTTATCAACTTAAAAGATATTACACGGTCAGGTCATTGCTTATGCCTATTTCATTACACATTTAGTCAGAATCTCAGTATTGGACATCACTCTTAAATTTACATCACAGATTACAACTAGAATTGCCTGATAATGTTTCTGACAATGAAGGAATTGGGGGGGAGGGGCTGTTTGAGAATTTTATTCCATGGTCGGTTGTCAGCATAAATAAATATATGGTCAGAAATTTGTCTAGAACTTTAGGAGAAATAGCTGAATGTACTGCCAAAGCAACAGCTGTTCAAAAAAAAATCTTTAAATTCGCTTGCTGAGGCTGTTTTAGACAGAATTTCTCCTGATGACAGATTAGCAGAGCAGAAAAAGGCGGTGTCTGTGCCATCGCTAATGTTGCCTGTTGTACCTGGATAAATTCTTCAGGACTAACTGAAACACAATTCCACAAAACCAGAGAAAGAGAGCAGGCCCACTGGTTACAACAGGGCTTCTGATAGATTCCACTCGGGGAGAACCGTGAGATACACCTTTGTGTTTCAGGACCACAGTATTTCTACATAACTGTACACGGAACATGATTTAAACCCAAAGACAGGCCCGGGAGCCCTCTCACTTTGCTCCAAGTTATGTGCATGGGATGAGGGCAGGTGAAACCCTAGAGGCTGTTTTCTCAATTAGGACAGAGCAGCAAGAAAGGCATGTTGGGGCCTGAGTCCTCCAGTCCTTCAGTTCTTCCTAAGAAGGATCTCACAGTTGTGGAAAGAAGAGTTGGACACACAAAAATCAAGGGTCAGCAGAGCTTAAGATTTTTCTGGACCATGAAAGAATTTTTGTTTTGTTTTCTAAGCATGTTTGTTCTCTATACACATACATGCTTAGATAAGGACCTGAGGTTAGGCTCCCACCCCAAGCTCCCAATTTGCTTTTCCAGGGACACCAATAAAAATAACCACTTCGAGTAAGCCTGCAAAAAGTCTGTGACTTCCTCCCTAGCCACCTTATCAGTAACAGGTGCATGCTATCCTGCTGTCTTCTGCTGACTTGTGGTGACCTTGGGTGAAGGACTGCCCTCTCCCCAGCTCACTGCACCCACCCACTCTACCCACCCATTTCTGGGATCTGTAAGAAATCTTGTGACTCTGCCTGCTTTGCGTGAGTGTACTGACACACGCCTTCAATCTAAATGGCCCCAGAGTTTTTATTTCTCTGAAGTTGAGGCTGAGAGGGTGGGGAGCTGCCTCCTGGGTCCCTGTGCCTAGCTTGGGCCCCCTTATTCAGTCACAATCTGCATATTCTTTTTTTAAAAAAAAAAAAAATACGTTTTTATTGATTTCAGAGAGAGGAAGGGAGAAGAAGAGAGAGAGAGAAACATCAATGATGAGAGAGTCACTGATCGTTTGCCTCCTGCACACCCCCTTCAGGGGATCAAGCCTGAAATCTGGGCATGTGCCCTGATCAGGATTTGAACCGTGACGCCCTGGTTCATAGGTTGATGATCAACCACTGAGGAACACTGGCTGGGCTGCATATTCTTTATTTAATACACAAGCTATGGCCCCCAATAAAATAGGCAACAAGAATGGGATTATGCGTGTAGTTTGTACTCCCATAACGTGCATTGGAGCCACCACTGGCTCACTCGGTTCCTCTCCCTGACAGTTCAGTTGGTCTGGGAAGGAACTCTGTTTGCTGGTCTCTGTGGGGTTGCTCTGTACTGTGGCTGCGAATGTTGCTGCAAACTCCCACCCTAAATTCTGGGTGCTGTCAAACATCAGACTCCCCTCCAGAGACTGCCCAGCAGGCCCCAGTCTGAGGTGGGTGAGTTTCCAATGAGTCTCTAAATGAGACCCCACTGGGTGTCAAGACTGGAGGTGATGGGCTGTAACCATAGGACAAAGTCCCCTCGGTGAGCCAAGGTGAACTCACCAAAAGGGCAGGGAGCCAGGGAGGGCTCCCCTAGAAGAGTGTGGAAGGGGAGGCCAGCTAGGGGGGCACGCTGTATCCATGGTGGGGACCTGGGTGTTGAGCTTGGAGAGCTAGCCCTAACTTGTGACTGAAGCAACTCTACCAGGGACACCGTGTCACCTGTGGTGCCCAGGCAAACACCTCCTATGTTGCTGCATTCCTTGCTGCTGTCACAAATCATCTTCCAATCCCACGGGGTCTCAGGGGCCCAAACCTGGTGAGGTGCAGCAAAATGAATCTCAATTAAATACCCTGCTCCCCCCCCCCTGCACATGGTTCCAGCTGCCCGCAAGTTCCCAGAGGAGATTGAAGAACTAGACAAGCTAGACCTGTATCAGGCCCCTGCTCCACTGGCTTAGGCTTTGCTGAGTGGTGACACATCAACATGCCAGATTGCTGGTGCTTCCTTGTCAGGTACTTTCCCCAAACATCTGCTAATGTACTGGTAGAAGTGGACCCGACACCTCTGAGGCTGATTAGGACACCCTAGACCAGGAGGTGGCAGCATATGAGTGGTGGGAGAGGCCATCTCTGTCCCAGGTGTTCCCTGGTCATGCCAAAAGGCCTAACAATGACCAGCAAGAACAAGAAATGGACACACATAACTATACCATGAGAGAAAAACAAGGTTTTCTAGAAAATTTTATCCAAAGGGGGAGAAGGGCTCCGATTGTCTCTTATGGGTTTTGGAACAGGCTCCTAGCTGTTGGTCACAATGACTAAGATGTGTCAGCTGGACAGATTGGCCAAAGACCCCAAAATTCATAATTAAAATACTGCCAAGTTATCGAGAGCCCGTTTTGTTAGAGAGTCTCAGAGGAGCCCTGGGACTTGTCACATAGCAAGGACGCTCCTGAATGTTGGAGCCACCAGGGCAGGAGATGGAGGCAAAATAAAATTGGGTGGGGGGTGGACTCTGAGAGACACCCTCTTCCCCCCCGCAAGCCTCTGAAAGTGACATGCATCAATCCTACATTCACCTGTGATCACCCACAGATAATGAGCCCTTTGGCAAATGGCACCACTCTAAAGAGAGTCTGACTGAGCATTCTGAACTTCTTGTCCCGAAGAATACGCAATGCCTACACTGAGCTGAATGAGGCAGTGGCAGCTTTTTGAAAAACAGGCCAAGGCCAAGGCTGGTGATGATGAGGCCATATTCATAGATGAGGACTTCTGCACTGCCCTGGAATATGGGCTGCCCCCCATAGGTGGCTGGGACATGAGCATCCACCAAGTCACCATGTTTCTCACTGACTCCAATAACATCAAGGAAGTACTTCTGTTTCCTGCTATGAAACTTGAAGACAAGGAGGAACATGTAGCAACTGCTGATACACTGGAAAGCACAACAGCTGGCACTCTGTCTAGAAAATAATAGTTGCAAGTACATAAGTCAGGCATCTTTGCACTTCTGCAAAACGTGAAGGACCACAAAGGAATTCTTGTACGTTGCTATCCATTTCACCATGTAGTTCAGGCACCAAAAGAGAGAAAAGGAATTCAGAATTCCTCTTTTACCCCTTGTTACTAAAGAAACTGTTTGTCTATTTAAAAAAAAAAAAAAAAAGTACAGACTCTAAGCAAGAAAGGCCTAATTGGACAAGCGCTTCTTTCCCCCTTGCTAGGTTTGTGTTCACTCACAATTAACCCAAACTTAGAGGCCTCAGTTGAGTCAGAAAGGTGATATTAATTATACAGTATACCACGAAGTAACTTTATATATTTTAAATGAGGTACACTATGGTGAATGGTGTCTAATACACTGTAGAAAACACATCGATATTTAATAACTAGGAAAGGCAGACCCTGTGGCAGAGGTGGCAGGCCTTGCTTTCCTTGTAAGGTCAGTCTTATCCTGCTGAAGAGAAATGTCACACCCCTTCATCAAAGTGACCATGACACACCAAGACATTTATAAGGGGATTTTGTATCCATATCTCTAAAAATAAAGATATAGTAGTTCCAGGTCATAACTAACCAATATTCCCCTCTGTATAGTAATATTACTGACTGGGATTCTTACAAATTATCTTTTGCTCCACTGCATTGGCTTTACCTTCTAGAAAACGATATGATTACCAGAGATAAAATAGTTTACCTCCTCACAGCATTCGTACAGGAAAAGGTCTTGTTTCCTTGAATAGCAATGAAATTATCTAACACAAGTCAAAATCCTGTTGAAAGTCCTTTCCAACACCGTGATATTGGATTTCACAGTCCCTGATGGTTTGTGCTCATTCTCATTAGAATCCATTACTCCTCTCTTTTTGTCTAGAGGTGCAATCCTGTAGGTCACTGGCAAAAGAGAACTGAGAAAATCATGATTTACATTTTGGCATTAAGAATAAAAATAATTAAGTTTTATGACAAAATTGTATCTATGAAAGATTAAATATAAAATGTGCTTGAGAAGAAAATACCTGAACTTGTATGGACATGATAATATTGACTAGGAATAATGTACAATCATTGAATTTTAAAAATTGCAAAATGTATCAGGAAATTCATAATTATCATGAGACATTTTAATATATCCTCTCAGAAAATGAAAACCAAAATACTGTTTGTTAGTATTTTCTGTCATAAAAACACTTAATATTTCTATGAAGCAACTACATAAATATTAGTTTGAAAAAAATGCATAGTTTTAATCACATACGATCAAACATAATTAAAAATATACTGAGGTCCTAGGCAGGTAGCTCAGTTGGTTGGAGCATTTTCCCATACACCTAGAGGTTGCAAGTTTGATCTCTAGTTGGGGCACATACAGGAGGCAGCCGATAGATGTTTCTTTCCCATATCGATGTTTCTCTTTCTCTCCCTTCCGCTCTCTAAAATCCATAAAAACATATCTTTGGGTGAGGATTAAAATTATATATATGTACATTTATATACACATATACATATATGTACACATATACATACACATATACATATATACACATATACATATACACACACTTATATATACACACACTGAGGGATTATACTCAGCTACAAGTAACTGGGAACACCCAGTCTTCCTGACAGGAAGAAAGTGCAGATTCTCACATGGAAGGACCTGGTCAAGGCAGCCCCTGCACATGCAGCAGAGAAACAAACTCCTGTGTTCTTTTTTGTGGCAACATTATAGATGTCATGTTCAATCAAGAACACGTACTATCACTATTAACAGCATATGGTGTTTCCTATACAATTTAGACCTTATGCAGATATAATCTAGAGAAGAGGAGAATCAGACATAAGCACAAAAGTCTGAATCAGTTTCTGGTGGACAGAAGACAGCTTACAGAAAAATCCAAACTCTGATGGATCTCTGATGTAGTTTGAGAAGACATCAGTGAAAACCTACACCTAAAAAATGGAAATTAAACAGTTGGTGGTGGTTTTGAGGATATTCTTGACTGGAAGGGCAAAGAATCCAAAAATGAGGTGGCAGGTGGTATCTATGTACCTCTCCCCACCCTGAACGGTGGCTCTGCAATCTGACTAATGCCTTCTTCGCTTCTGCCTTCCAAATAAATCTCACACTATGGGGCTACTGGTAATGTCTAATAAAGAACCACAACGGGTATAGATTCTAAAAAATCTAGTTCCTAATACTACCCACAGGGATGATATTTCCAACTCTCTATTCACCAAATGCAAGTCAGAAATAAAAAAGAGCAAAGGCTGAAATATGAAAATAATTCCAATGAAACTAAAATCTTTCATAAACTTAACATACTTAAATTTCTATTCCAATTGTTTATTAGAATGAAAAATGGAAAAAGTAATACCCATCACCCCACAAAAGGAGTTTTGTAAGGGAGAATATATATATATATATATATATATATATATGAATAGAAATATCCAGGAACTGTCAAAAAAACATAGGAAAATCCAACAAATACCAAACTGTCATTTTTCAATGGCCCCTTAACATAAAACAGATATCATAAAAATTAAACCTAATTGCGTATTAGAAATAATCTTGAATTTACCCATGGATCTGACAGGCTTCAAAATGTAGAGACAATGTTATTAACTGATGATAAAAAACTTACTACCTATTAATGTTATGTAGCTGTTGAAAGATAAATTGTAGGATTATTTCACCTCAGTGTTTATTTCTAAAAGTAACTGACACTTAGACAACACGAGTTTGAAATGCACAGGTGCACTTTTCTGCAGAATTTAAAATGTGGACTTGTACAGCTCCACAGTTGGGCTGTTCAAACGTCGGTTGTATTTTCAGTCTTTGGCTTGGAATTCATTTATGCAGAGGGCTAGCTTAGGTTACACACAACTTTTTCAACTGTGTGGAAAGTAGATTCCCTCCACTCCTGAGTTTTCCAAGGATCAACTGTAGCAGAAATCTCATGTCCAACTATGCACTTAAAAAACTGCTAAACATAATTTATTTACTATTTTAATAACAACTCTCTATTCTTAAAAGTTTTCTAGAATGTTATAACTAAATTAATTTACATCAATCCTCATGTTATTTACTAATTTCTTTTCGGTGGGAGTTTTCACATGTAAGGATGTGGGCCAACTGAAGTCTTTCCCACACTATTTACATTCAAGAGGTTTTATCCAGTGAGTCCTTTCATGTCTTCGAAAGGAATAGGGATGACTGAAGGCTTTCCCACATTCTTCACATTTATATGGTTTTTCTGTAGTGTGCACTCTCATCATGTGTATTCGAAAAATTTTGTTACAAATAAAGGCTTTGCCACATTCCTTACATTCATAGGGTTTCTCTCCAGTGTGAGTCCTTTCATGTCTTTGTAAGGAACTGTGATCTCTGTAGGCTTTTCCACATTGTTTACACTCATAGGGTTTCTCTCCAGTGTGAGTCCTTTCATGTCTTTGATACAAACTAAGACAAGTGAAAGCTTTTCCACATTCCTTACACTGATAAGGTGTATTTCCAGTGTGCATTTTCATGTGTCTTTGAATGGTGGTGCGACAAATGAAGGCTTTCCCACAATGTTTACATTCATAGGGTTTCTCTCCTGTGTGAGTCCTTTCATGTGTTTGTAAGGAACGATAATATCTGAAGGCTTTTCCACACTCCTTACATTTATAGGGTTTCTCTGTAGTGTGAGTTCTTTCATGTATTCGAAGATTACTAGGAGTACTGAATACTTTACTACACTTTTCACATTCATAGGGTTTCTCTCCAGTGTGAGATTTTTTGTGTATTTTTAAGAAACTGTTACATCTGAATGCATTTCCACACTCCTTACATTCATAGGGTTTCTCTCCTGTGTGTATCCTTTCATGTATTTGTAAGGAACTATAATACCTCAAGGCCTTTCCACATTGCTTACATTCATAGGGTTTCTCTCCTGTGTGTGTCCTTTCATGCGTTTGTAGGGAACTGTAAAATCTGAATGCTTTCCCACATTCCTTACACTCATAGGGTTTCTCAGCACTGTGAATTCTTTCATGTTTTCGAAGACAACTGGGAGCACTGAATGCTTTGCTACATTTTTTACATTCATAGGGTTTCTCTCCAGTGTGAGCCCTTTCATGTATTTGTAAGGAACTGTAATATCTGAAGGCTTTTCCACATTCCTTACATTCATAGGGTTTCTCTCCTGTGTGAGTCATTTCATGTGGTTGCAAGGAACTGTAAGATCTGAAGGCCTTTCCACATTCCTTACACTCATAGGGTTTCTCTTCAGTGTGAGTTCTTTCATGTATTTGAAGATGACTGGGATACCTGAAGGCTTTACTACATTTTTTACATCCATAAGGTTTCTCTCCAGGGTGATTCCTTTCATGTCTTTGAAAACTTTTATAATAGCGGAAAGCTTTTCCACAGAGTCTACATTGAAAAGGCTTCTCTACAGGATGGGTTTTCTCACATGTTTGAAGAGAAGCTGAAGAACTAAAGGTTTTCCCACACACTTTACATTTATAAGGGGCATCTGCAGTATGTGCGATCATGTGTCTTTGAGGGCTTTTGAGCCACGTGAAGGCTTTTCCACATTCTTCACATTTATAAGAGTCCTCTCCATTGTAATTTCTTTCATGTTGTTCAAAAAACTGAATATAAGTGAAGGCTCTCCCACATAGACTACATTTATATGGCTTCTCTCCATATTTCTGATACTCAGAGGGCTTGTTTCCAGTGTGACATCTGATGTCCCTCTTATGGGATGAATGATGCCTGAAGACTTCCCCCCACACACTGTATTCCCATGGTTTTACTCCAGGAAGCAATTTCTTCAGATTGAGACTTGGAATAAGGCTGAAGTTTTCTCCACATTGACTACCCTCTTTTCCTTCCCAAAGTCTCTCTATCATTTGACTTCTGTAAAAAAACAAGAAACATGTTATTAATTTCTTTGTTAATAATTTTATATTTATTAGTAGAATACCTGACCTACATTTTATGATTTACTGCAAAGTATAGGTTTAATGCCTTATCAAAATTGTTGGACAATGAATACACTAAAATCTTTGCAAGACAACTTCAGCCTTGCTTTTACCAAAACAGTGACCTTCATATTTGGCTTCATGAGTGCTGTTTCCACGTAAAATATTTTGCAAACACTAGACATCTATGTCACCTATAAAAAAGTAATTTGGTGAAAAACTTCTGAGAATTAA
The DNA here is from genome assembly GCF_964146895.1 of Miniopterus schreibersii. NCBI lineage: Eukaryota > Metazoa > Chordata > Mammalia > Chiroptera > Miniopteridae > Miniopterus > Miniopterus schreibersii. Next base: position 70,257,572 of record NC_138105.1, on the reverse strand, counting down.
TTTGAAGCAGGGGTAGTTTTTGTTGATTCCTTTTAAAATTTTATAGCATAACAGGTTTTTCACCTGAGATACTTCTTTCTATTATGAGTGTTACTCACCCACGTTTTCTCCCCTGGTTTTTGTACTGATCTTCAATGTCATGATCTTCCCATTTTCCCCCTAAAATTCAAACCAAGAAATAGGATTCCAAAGTATTAGATTGTAGAAAAATTATTAGATTCTAGTTCTATAATGAGCTGTGACTATGCCTAATTTATTTACCAATGTCCTCTATTCCTAAATTACATGTTAACACAATGTTGATGGGTAAGAAACACTTGTTCTTCAGAGGATGAAGTGAAGGGAGCTTGTCATCCTTACCTAGGGAGGCCAGGTTCCTGAAGGTTTCCTGCATCACATCTTTATATAGTTTCTTCTGTAAAGAATCCAGTAAGGCCCACTCCTCCATACTAAAGTTCACAGCCACATCCTCAAATGTCACTGAGTCCTAAAATACCACAAATATGTGTATAGTAAAATTTAGGAGACTGACAGCACTGAACACCTAGACTCCATTTATGGAAAAGTTACATATGGTTCTGTTGTCTCCAATATGTTATGACTTCATCATCAGAAACTTACACCTCTGTCCACAATTACTTCCCCATAAATTTAATACTGTCATGAACATATGGAAATTATTTACACATTTTTACCATGATCACATTATATTTTATGTATTTGGCAGGGTTCAGAGTATGTTGGGAATACAAAGAAATGCTACAGAAATGAAACAAATACTATATTATCATTTTGAGATGATCAATTCCTTGTGAAAAAAATTTTAATCTTTTTTCCTTATTACTCACCACTTACAGCACTCCATGAGGCAGAGGGTTAAATATGCATAAGGTTTCAGTGAATAAATACATACTGAATACTAAAAGCTTTCTCTTCTATTGCCATCACCAAACATGAGTCCAGAGGCCTATGACAATGCCAGTTTTAGTAAGGCCCAGGTAGCCATGTCACCTTAAAGTTCTCCAGGCCATTAAAAGTCATCAGTTGCAGCTAGCTGAATAATATCCATACAGAACAGCATTGCTTTTTTCTTGTGTCATATTTATTACAGACTCAGTTTTCCCTTTCCTCCCTGTCCAATATGATGGCCTAGAAAGTTAGTCTGTGCCACATATCTATGGCGATACATTCTGAGATATGTATGGTTTGGGCAATTTCATCATTGTGGGAACATGTAGAATGTGCTTTCACAAAACTAAATGGCATAGCCTACCAAATACATAGGCTATATGGTATAGCAGGTTGTTCCTAAACTACAAACCTGTACAGTGTGTTACTGTACTGAATACTATAGGCAACTGTAACACAAGGGTATTATTTGTATATCTAGACAATGCCCTCCCTTCTTCTGTCATTTTCAAGCTCCCCTATGGAGTAAAGGAGCATGACAGCTCAACCACTAAGGATAGGAATCCCTCAGCCGGTGATACCACACACTATCAATAGAGTATGAAAGGGTTTGTTACATCCATGATTGAGGTCTTGGGATAGTAAGGTAAGCCTCTCAGTAAAGAATAAAATACTTTTCAAGAAAAGAAAAGGTGCATGGACTTGTTTTATGAGGTTAGGGGTAGGCTCAGGTGAGCGTTCACACACAAGAGCAGGAGCTTGTGTGAATTCAATCTCTTGCTACTCCAAAGAAGGAAGCATGAAGGCTTTTTTATCACCTTGTACAGATGGTTCACAAGGAGAAAGAGGAGGGGTTAGGTTTTAAAGCTGTCAGCAGTTGCCCAGTAGGCATGGCTCAGAGGTTGAGCATCAACCTATGATCCAGGAGATTGAGGTTTGATTCCCAGTCAGAGCATATGCCCAGTTGCAGGCTCGGTCCCCAGTGGGAGGGGTGCAGGAGGCAGCACCAATGACTCTCTCATCATAGATGTTTCTCTCTCTCTCTCTCTCCCACTCCCTTCCTCTCTATAAAATCAATAAAGATATTTTAAAAGGAAAAAAAAAAGCTGTCAGCAGTCAATGATCAAAACATAGAGTCAGAGACTTCCAGTAGCTGGTCTGGTATTAAAGTAACTTAGAAGCTGTTCTTTCCGACATTACAATAAAAATAAATAAATAAATAAATAAATAAATAAATAAATAAATAAATAAATAAAACTTGAACTCTTTTTAGATCCATTGGATAATTTAGATCAGGATGACTTGGTGTCCCCAAAATTGGAAAAGAGAAAATAAACACAACATTTTGAAATATACCCCCCAAATATTGTGTTCGTAACATGCCCTGTACTCAAACAATATATATATCTCATCAAAGTTTAATACAATGACAAAAAAAAAAAAAAAGAACAAAAAGTCAGAACACAATATACATGAACCCTAGGTATGTTCTTTAAACAGAATACTTAAATCCATATCATGGGACTACATGAAGGAAAAGAAAGAGAAAAGAAACAGAAGAAATCAGTGAAGTAACAATCACTGAGATTTTCCTAAAAATAATGATAAATGATACACTGTAGATCCAGGAAGCTCAGAGCACAGTAAAAAGCAAAAACAACAAAAACACTCCACCAATTATCTTATATTCAATGTAGACAAAAATAATATACTGAAAGAAGTCAGAAAAATAAATTAGTTACAAAAAAACAAAGATTAGAATTAGAGTTCCTATCAGAAATCATGCAAGAGTAATGTATAATATGTAGTTTTAAAAGAAAAACACCACTCCTACAACTCTGTGTCCAGCAAAATTAACCCTTCAAAAAATAAAAATAAAACTTTATTAAACAAAATTGAGGGAATTTGTCACGATTACACCTATTTTCAATAAAACATTAAAAAATTAAGCATAAAGAATGTAAATGTTGAAGGTGGTGAATTAAGAGAAGAAATTAATGGAGGTAAAATATCATGTGTTTCTTATCATAACACAACAGATGACACTTTGTTTAAATTAATATAACCAACAGCCCTGGCTGGTGTGGCTCAGTTGGTTAAGCAACCTCCCATGCACTGAAAGGTTGCTGGTTGATTCCCAGTCAGGGCACATGTCCAGGTTAGGGGCTCAAACCCCAGTACGGGGTGTGCAGGAGGCAACCTATCATGTTTCTCTCTCATATCAATGTTTTTCCCTTCTCCCTCCCTCTCTCTCTCTCTCTCTCTCAGATCAATAAACTCTTTTTTTTTTTTTTTTTTAATCCTCACCCAAGGATATTTTTGCTTTTCAGAGAGAGTGGAAGGGAGAGAGAGAAACATTGATGTGAGAGAGACACATCGATTGGTTGCCTTCCGAACACAGGGATCGAGCCTGCAACCTAGGTATATGACCTTGACCATAATCGAACCCAGGACCCTTCAGTCTGCAGGCCAGCGCTCTAACCACTGAGCCAAACCAACTAGGGCTCAATAAACTATTCTTTAAAAAAAATTACCAATATCCCATCTATGAACATAGATGTAAAAATCTGCAAAAATATTAGCACACCAAATTCAACAATATATTAAAAGGATCATATACCATGATCCAATAAAATTTACTCCAGAGATGCAAAAATGATCCAATATCTGCAAAACAATAAATATAATACACCACAATAACAAAAACAAAAATATAAATCATATGAGCATCTCAATAGATGCAAAAAATCATTTGGTAAAATATAACATCCATTTAAGATAAAAAAAAACTTTCAACAAATTGGAACTAGATAGAACATGTCTCAATATAATAAAAGCCATATATTACAAACCCACAGCTAACATACTCAATCGTGAAAAGCTAAAAGAGATTTTCCCCTAACATCAGGAACAAGACAGAATGCCCACTCTCACCACTTTTTTAAAAAATTATTTTTATTTATAGTTGATATACATTATATTAGTTTCAGGTATACAACACAGTGATTCAACATTTATATATCTTATAAAGTGATCATCACAGTAATTTTAGTAATCATCTGTCACCACACATAGTTATTACAATATTATTGACTCTATTCCCTACGCTGTATATTACATCACCGTGACTTATTTTATAACTAGAAGTTTGTACTTCTTAATCCCCTTCAATTTTTCTGCCCATCCCCAATACTACTCCTCTCTGGCAACCATCAGTTTATTCTCTGTATCTAGTACCTACCTCACATCTGTCAGAATGGCTATGATCAAAAAGTCAACAAATAACAAGTGTTGGCAAGAATGTAGAGATGCCCTGGCCAGTTTGGCTCAGTGGTTAGAGTGACAGCAGTGGACCAAAAGGTCACAGGTTTGATTCCTGGTCAAGGGCACATACCTCAGTTTTAGGCTCCATCCCAGTTTGGTCAGGGTGCGTGCGAAAGGCAACCAATCAATGATGTGTTTCACATCGATGTTTCTCCCCCCGCCCCCCCTCCCCCCGTCCATCTAAAAGCAATGGAAAAATATCCTCAGGTGAGCGTAAGAAAATGGAACCCTTTTGCACTGTTGGTGGGATTGTAAATTGGTGCAGCCACTATAGCAAACAGTATGCGGGTTCCTCAAAAAATTAAAATTAGAACTACCATTTGAACCAGCAATTCAACTTTTGGGTATTTATCCAAAAAATACTAATTCAAAAAGATATTTGCACCCCTACATTAACTGCAGTATTATGTACAATAAAATATGTGATACAGCCTGGCTGACATGGCTCATTGGTCGAGCATCGACCTATGATCCAGGAGGTCACGATTTAATGCCCGGGTTTTGGGCTCGATTCCCAGCAGGGGCGTACAGGAGGCAGCCAATCAATGACTCTCATCACTGATGTTTCTATGTCTCTCTCCCTCTCCCTTCCTCTCTCTGAAATCAATAAAAATATATTTAAAAAAAATATGTGATACATATATACATACACACACACATAAAATAGAATATTAATCAGCTATAACAATAATAAAATCTTGCCAGTTGCATAAACATGGATGGAGATAGAGTTTTTACGCTAAGTGAAAAAGTCATACCAAAAAAGACAAATACCATATAATTATACTTATATGTGGAATCTAAAAACACAAACAAAACAAAACAGAAACAGGCTCACAGAACAGAGAACAAACTGATAATTGACCCCCAAATAGAGTTTTTGCAGGACAGGTGAAAAAGATAAAGGGAAATAAGAGGTCCAGACTTCCAGTTATATAATAAGTCATCGGGATGTAACTTACAGCATAGGGAAAATAGTCAATAATATTGTAATAAGTGTGTATGGTGTCAGTTAGTTATTATACTTATTTTGGCTATCACATTGTAAAATATATAAATGTAAAAATCACTATGCTGTACACCTGAAACTAATATAATGCTATATGTCAACTATACTTTAATTAAAAAATAAACATTTTTTTAAAACTGAGAAATACCTGCTCTTTAATGAGTGACCGATCATCTGATGGGCTCACCTCACTCATGGGGTATAATCACCCTAGTACTCCCTCGGCCAAAGACTAACCCAAACGTTAAGGAACCCAGCCTGAGTCACACCTTCATTCTAAACACACAGGCTCCAACCAAAACAGTCACCCAAAACCACTGTAAGGAGAGCTCCATTCCCAAACTCCTGCTCCCAAACAACATGGAATGACTAAAACTGCCAACCTAGAGTCCTCTGCACGGAACCCAGGCTCTGTGAGGTCAACAATGCAACACAGGGCAGCTCAGCTCAAGGGAGGGGCTCCCCAGCAAGCAGCCACTCGAAGAGCAGGAGCCTGCAGATATCAGCCTGACAGATGAGAAGCACTAGGGGAAAGGGGAGAGGTGAGGCTTAATTTCCAGTAGTCAAACATCAAACACATGGAGCCTGACCACTAAGTCAGAAACAAACACAAGAAAAATAGGCATTAGTACTGGCTTGTTTTTTTAATAAACACTAATATAGGTAATACAGAAGTGATTAAACTATTGTGTTGTGGATGGCTAAACTTAGAGCACTGGAGTAGACCGTGATATGCAGTCAGGAAGTCTTAAGTTGGATATCTATCTTAGAAACTTAATCAACCTTCCAATGCACTACTTATTTAAAATAGAAAATTTTACATATATACATATAATATTCCTATGCATAACCATTATTTTAAATTAACTTTTACTTTTAAAAATTAATTTAATTTTAACTTTTCTATACAGAACACCACTCTAAGATATAATCCTTTAAACACTAAAAAATATAAAATTGCAGACCATCAAAAATTCCCAAATTCCTTTCTGATAAAAAGGACAAGGGACATTATTAACAGTTTGTCACTGTATCTCACACTTGGAATATTTTCAAGATTGAATAGCATATTATAGTGCATTAGGGGGGTTGCAATAAAGCCCTGAAATGAACTAGAAAATTCAGAGATCCATAAGTTTTTAGTTGTTTTACTTACATCAATGAAAATAAAAATTCAACTGCTTTCCCCTCACATCCATTAAAATAGAAATTCTTGGTAATAGTATTAGACTTTTAAATGTCAAAGTTCTCTAGAGTCATGAACATACAAAAACTGAGCTATAAATGGAAAAAACACCCATCTCCCATTTTCAGAGTCTCTTCCATAATAAAACCAAAATTATCTTTGGTTCCACAGTCATCTTGCCTTATATGTATGGTATCTTTCAATCAACTTATATATTAAAAGCACAAGTGTTAATGAAAACTAGATTCAAAGAGCTGCAATGTTCAATGGAGAAAGGAATCCAATGAAAGTAACCGGCAATATTGCAATCAAGAAAGATAAGCAGCCTGTGTCCCTACAGTGCAGAAGGAAACCCACACTCAGAAAGTTGAATGTTTCCATTAAGGGTCTAGACACCCCCTGCTGAGATAAAACCCCTGGAATGGGTCAGTCCCTGCAGAAGGGCCACAGGTGACACCTGAACAGCCCCAGGGGTGAACTCTGGTAGCTCCACACACCCTCCTCTCCTGTAAGCATGGAAATGCTCCTCCCCCAGGCTTCCATTCTCTTAGCCTGATTTAGTTTAAGTTCTGATCCAAATGAACTACCCAATTCATAAACCTTTTGTCCATGAAACAAAACACCTGATCTTCACGGACTTTCTCAACATATATAAATTATACTCTGAATGCAAACCTCAACATAAAATCTAGAAATGTCTAGGCCTAAGGATCCACAACCACAACCACAGAAAGGGCATCGCACCCACCTCCACCCAAGGTCCTGCATTGCATCCCCACCCTCAGGGCCAGGTAGCTTTTCCCCCCGGAAATCTACAGGAACAATTCTGCTCTGCAAGGCTAAACCCTGGAGTTGTATTTTAAAACACCCAGGACAAACCTCAGGAACGAACTACATGTGCTCAGGAAGAGTGAAAGAAAAATTCTAGAAATGTAATGTGATACTGGAATACTTTATTTTTTCTGAATTCTCTTTTTGCATTTGGAACTCTTTTATATATCGTTTTTGAAGTTCTATTGCTTAAATACATTTTACCCCTATTAAAAACTGAGACTTAAATGAGTCAATAAATGTTTTCAAGGAGACAAACGCAGGGAAGGGGCAGTGCTGACAAGAGAGATCACCCAGGAAAGTTTCCGAAGAGGAACCTCCACCCAAAGGACGTCCCATAGGAAGTGGGTGCCCAGGGAAGGTCCTGGGGAGAGGAACAGGGGCTTCATTTCCTACGTCGTCCAGGTGGGTACTCTCGACTTTCCTCTCACGCAAAATATCCAGACAAACATAAATCTCTTAAAAAACAGCAATTTCATCATTATTCCGTAAAAAAATAAAAAAATAAACAAAATATTGAGTCTGTTTGAAACACATCCTGGAGGACAAGTGATAATGACGCTGTAACCTAGAGCGGGAAAGTGGGCTTTGGGAGTTCGAGGGCTGATCTGGAAATTTAGGGGTTTCCTGCCAGTTTTAGTGAGGGCCAGTCTGGGGGCACGGGTCCGGGAGCTGAGACCCTGCTTCCCTAACATTTAGAAAACTCATAAAAGACGGTGCACGCTGAGGAGAAAGGAGGGCCTGGGGACCCACAGACCACGCCCGGCCCCTGCACACGCCCCGCAGCCCGAGTCACGATTGTCCCTGACGCCCCACCCGTGCGCACGGCACCACCTGCGAGGACGCGGGGCTGCGGGCGCAGAGCCGCCCACGGAGCCTGCGGCTGAAGTCCCCGCGCAGCCACGGGACGGCGCTCCGGGGCCCGGGTCAGGCCCAGCCCCCCGCTGAGGGGACCGGGGTTCCAGGGGAGCCCCGAGCGGACTCTGTCCGCAGACTCAGACTTGGCCAAGGGGAGGCCGGTCCTACCACAGCCGGCTGCAGCCGGTTCCAGCCAGTTCCAACCAGTCCCTCCTCCCTGTCTTCGCATCCGGCCCGAACACTCACCATTTCTAGGTTTCCTAGGTTTCCCAGAGTCCCACCTAAACTTCCACTACGCGCGCATCTAGATCACGGCGCCCGCAGCCTACGACTGAGCCGCCAGGGACCGTTACGTACCGGCGACGCGCGCTCGGGCCTGGCTGCCAGGCGGCGAGACCCCGCCCGCGCGGAGCCTCACCCCACCCACCTGCCCCAGCGCGGCCCTGATTGGACAGTAGCTGATCCCCCGCCTGAGTGACAGCCCTCCTCGGGACCCCAGGCTCGGGCTCCAAGCGGAACTTTTCCCCGGCCTGGGGCTGACTGTACTGTATCTGCCCAGCTCCTCGCGCGCACGTGGGCGCAGCTGTGCACAGGGAGCTCCTGGTTCAGTTTCCAAACGGTGCAAGTGAGCACGGAGCACGAGGGTGACCCAGGCCAGGCCGCACTGGAACGAGAGGGTTCATGCTCTCTCTACAGGACATTGGCTTGGTGCAAGGCTGTCAGGCCACTCGTGGTGCAAGGCTGTCAGGCACTGAGACTCTTTAGAAACACGACACCTAATGGGATCTCACCGTCTGAAATAACGAGTCTGGCTCCATTTCAACCTTAGATACTTTCCAACAATTCCTTCCTTACACCCCGTCATTCTGTCCTTAAGAGAAAGAATCTCAGAGCACTTGACTCTGGTGGGAGGTTGGGGCCCTGTAGCCCTTGCCTGGGCACAAGGACTCTTCTCAGTCTAACTACAGGGTGTGAAATGTGTTCATTAAATTCTTAGACGTATATTTTACACTAGAAAGAAATTTAATTTTTGCCTATGTCCCTGGAAAACTCTGAAATGTAAATGACTATAATATCCCTAAGACAATTGATTTCCATTTTCACTGATATAAGAAAAACAGTAAATCATTATGTAACTTGGGATACATCTGGAAACTCTCCCCTCTCCCCAGCTTTATTGAGGTATAATTGACAAAGTTTCCCAGAAGGTGGCGTAAATTCTTAATTTCTGACTCCAGCAAATGAAGATCCCTACACAAACCAAAAAAACCCTTCTAGTTTGTGCTATTATTGCAAAAAGCCAGGACATTGGAAAAGAGGTTGTCGCGAATGTAAGCGCTGCAGGCACCTTCAGCTTTCTTACCAGCCTTTCCAATGTTCTTTTAATTCCTAATGATGGAACCCTGAGGAACTACAGGGCTCTTCCCAATCCTCCCTCTTAATTGCCTCGAAGACACAACTCTCCAGATTAGGCATGAGCCTCTCTCTGTCCTTACTGACACCGGAGCTACACTCTCTTTGCTCAGCTCCACTACTGTCAAGCAGCCCCTTCCTCGGAGTACCAAAACAATTCAAATAGTTGGGTCTCTAACAAACCTCAGCAGGTTCCTGTCTCTCAACCTATTTCTTTTTGTTTAGGCCCTTTGAGAGATACCCACCCTTTTCTCTTTAGTTTTTCTGGCCCTATGAATTTATTAGGCTGAGACTTCTCAGAAGAGCATCATGTTGGAATTTCTTTCCCCCAAAATGGGGAAATAATTCTAGAATTTGACAGCAGCCGTCAAAATAGCCAATTAGGTGGATTAAATTGACTCTTCAGCATCTTTTTTTTATTTATTGTTCAAAATATTACAGATGTCCCCTTTTTTCCCCATTGACCCCCTTCCACCCAGCACCCACTCCCCACCCCAGGCCTCCATCACACTATTGTCTGTGTTTACAGGTTGGGCATATATGCATATAAATTCTTTGGTTAATCTCTCCCCACCTACCTACCCACTCCCACCTTCCCTCTGAGATCCCTCAGTCTGTTCCATGCTCTTATATCACTGAATCTATTTTGTTCATGAGATTATTATGTTCTTTAGATTCCACATACAAGTAAGATCATGTGATACTTTGGCTTTTTTTGCTTAGCATAATTTTCTCCAGGTCCATCCATACTGTCCCAAAGGGTAAGAGATCCTTCTTTTTTACAGCTGCGTAGTATTCCATGGTGTAAATGTCCCACAGCTTTTTTTCTCCACTCATCTACTGATGGGCACTTGGGCTGCTTCCAGATCTTAGCTATTGTAAATTATGCTGCTAACATCTTTTATTTCCTCCACTTCCGACAGCACCATAGCTCAATCAGTGATCACCGAGCACTGATCATTTTTGTCTGTATTGGATCACCAGCCATTCTCTTTTTGGGAAGAATCTTCAACTGTTATTGGCAAAATCCACAGTGCACCTCCTATCAAAATTCAAACAGAATCCTCAAAATCCCTTCCCAGAATCAATCAATGCCTCCTAAATAAAGAAGACCTTCAAGGTATAAAGCCCATAATAGATGACATATCTCAGGGTCACACTATCCTTTGCACTAGACCCTGTAACATTCCCATTTTACCTGTGAGAAAACCCCACAGGTGAGGATGGAGGTTTTCCAGGACCTCTGAGCAATAAAGAACACTGTTATCCCTTGACACCCTGTAGTTCTTAATCCTCATATACTACTAGCATCCATCCCAAGTGGAAGGAAATTCTTTACTGTAATTGATTTGCATAGTGCATTCTTTCATATCCAGTTGATGAAACTAGCCAATTTCTTTTTGCCTTCCCTTGGGAAGAAAAACAATTCACCTAAAGAGAAATGGCTCAGGATTTTCCTGAGAGTCGTTTTTATTTCTCACAAATCCTGAAGGGAGATCTGGGTAATATAAAGTTCCCTGGGAATTCTACTTTTTCTGCAGTATGTGGACAACTTTCTTCTTTGTTCTTCCTACCGAGTCTTCTCACAGGAAGACAGCATCTACCTATTAAAACTTTAGGTCTTAAAAGGATATAAAGTCTCCAAAGAAAAATTGTAGTTTTCCCAAACCCAGGTTTGATATTTAGGGCATCTAATATCAGAGCCAAAGCTGCACCTAGATCCAGATAGGCTCCAGTGTCCTAAATTCCCCCAAACCAAAAACTAAGTGTCAACTGCAAGGTTTTCTCGGGCTAGTTGGTTATTGCCCAAATTGAATCCCAAATCTCTCTCTTCCAGCAAAACCTCTGTATGCTTTACTGAAGGGCAATCCCGACTTAATTTTGTGGAAGAGCAGGGCGACATAGCCTTTAAAGCCTTTCAGGACAGTTCAATGAACCTGCCTGTCTGTGGGCATCCCTACTATCAGGTCCCCCTTTTCCTTTCTGTGTATGAGGAAGAAGGGGAAGTCCCTGGAGTATGCACCCAAAAACATGAGGACCACCATTGCAGTATGGGGATCCCCCTGACTTAGAGCCATCACTGCTCCTGCTCTTTTGGTTAAAGCCACTGAGGAAATCACTGAAGGATCCCCTCCCTTTAAACATCTTTGCACCCCATACAGTAGGCGATCTCCTGAATTCTCATCAGACACAACATTTTACAGTCACCTCACCTCCTAGGAAGTTCTTTTAACTGCTTCTTACAGAACTCAGGATAATAACATTATCCCTGCTAACTTTTCTCCCCTCCATTAGCCATGAAGCCCCTCACAAGTGCTTAACACTGCTGATCACCTCCTGAGCCCTTGTAATAATCTGCAGGAAACTCCTCTGGTTAAGCAGATTCCTCATGGTTCACTGATGGTTCTTGTTTAAAAGGTGACAATGGCAAGGTTGTGCTGGATATATAATATCAACATCCTCTGATGTAATTGAAGGGGCATCTTTGCCTTTGGCTACTATATAGCCCACAAGTTGAATTACATGCCCTTGCACAAGCCTGCGTCCTAGCCAAGGGCAAGGCTGCCAACATTTGTACTGATAGTAGAAGTGCTTGAGGAGTAGCTCATGACTTTGGAATGTTGTGGAAGCAACATGGCTTCCTTACTTCCACCAGGAATAAATTTAAAATGGTCTGTATGTTCAGGAATTATTGGATGCTGTATCTTCACCTGCTGCTTTAGTTGTTATTAAGGTCCCAGGGCATTCTAAACTTGACTCTGGAAGCTAAGGGAAACCATCCTGCTGACATTTCCACAAGGAAAGCTGCCCTTAAAGGAACCAACAGCAGTCAAACCTCTGTTACGGTCCAAAAAGATATTTCCCCAACTGATAATTTAGAAAAACTGGCTAGAGAAACCCAACAATTAGCCTTAGAAAGGGAAAAGCAAGATTGGAAAACTAAGAATTGTTGATTTGACACAAAGAGAAAGCTCCGATTCAGGCCATATAACAACCCAGTCCTATTAGAGATGCTCAGGTTTCCACTCCTAACTACTGTATTGCATTAAACCACTGATCCACTGACAAAATGAGAGCATTCATGAATCAGCTTAGGTGGAAAATAGTAATAAGGCCATAAAAATCAGTACTTCACTTGTCCCACTTGTCCAAAATACAACCCAGAGAGGCCTGTTCACACTACTCCCAGACAGTTTATTTTTATTTCTTTTATTTTTACTCCTTTTTTTGTTAATTCTCACCCAAGGATATTTTTTTTTTTTATTTTTAGAGAGTGAAGGGATGGAGGGAGGGAAAGAGAGAGAGAGAGAAACATCAATGTGGTCAATTGGTTGCCTCCCTTATGTGCCCTTGACCAGGAACCAAACCCAAGACCCTTCAGTGCAGGGGCTGAAGCTCTAAGCACTGGGCAACACCATCCAGGGCAGCTCCCAGACATTTTAAATTATGTAATGGACCATTGGAGGTTTGGCAAGTGGATTTTATACAGCTTCCCCTGTCTCATGGATATAAATATGTTTTAGTCATGATCTGTATGTGTTCTCACTGGACTGACACTTTCCCTTGTAGACAGGCTACTGTGACTTTGGTGGTGAAAGTCCTTTTGGAAATCATTATGCCTACCTGGAGAATCTCTCTCAAACTCCATAGGGATCAGAAGCCCATTTTACATGTCAGGTGATTTGTTTGGCTGGTCTTACAACACTTTTACTGTACTTACCACTCTCAATCCTCAGATTTAGTCAAATACACTAATAGCATTATTAAGACTCAACTGGCAAAAGTTATAGGAAACCTCCAGATACCCTGGCCAAAAGCAATGTCACTAGTCTTTCTAATCTTAGGTCTACCCCTTAGGGACTCATAAACTCTCAACTTTTAAGATAATTACAGGATGTCCCATGCACTTGGCTCCTGCTTCTTTGAATCTATAGTTGACAAAGGGAGACATACTTCAATATCATAAAGGCCTAATTGCTTCTATGGAAAATAACTTAGCTTTGGTAGAGCAATCTTTTCACAGTGCACTCCAGGGAGACAAAAACCCCAAACACCACATGCTGCAGCCTGGGGATATTGTTTCCTGGCAAAGACGCCACCAAAAAGATTCCAGCTTCACCTGAACGGCCCCTAACAGGTACTATTGAATAACCCTTGTGCCCCTAAACTCCAGGGAGTAGACTGTTGGATTTACATGTCACAAAGAAGGAAACAAACCCCATCCAGTGACCTGAAATGAAAAATGTCTAAAAAATTAAAGAAGGTGGCATCTGAAGGAGACAGTGTTCTGAAAATGATCAAACAGGGCCTGTACAACACACTCGGGATTTGGGCCTCATCTACTAAATGCATTAGCATTTTCAAAGACACATAAGTTTTGAGTGGTTTTTGTCATATCAATTAAAATAGGAAGTCATTTGCCTTACAGTTCGTACAATCTCTTCTGAACATATTTGATGATAAAAATTTAGGAAGTAATTAAGGTTGGGGAAAAAACATAGTTTGTATATGTTTGCTTGTCCTGTAATGTGATAATCTATTTTCATTCATGTTTTGGCAGCAAAAATTGGTAACAAGCCAAGTGTCTATTTAGAAAGAATGGGTTACCTAAACTCATCATTATATGTACTTTCTAAAAACAAGGAGTATTGATATGAAAAGATCTGGAGGATTTATCAATAGAACAAATAAGCAAAGCGCATTGCAATATATATATGCCATGTTACATTTCCTTTAACCCCCAGAGAAAGGTAGATGCCCGACTCCACCCAAGGTTTGGTTGAGTAGTGGTGACTTACACACACCTACCAGGATGAAAGGGTTTCTGATTCTGTAACTAAGAAGTCTGGGGAGAGCAGGGCAGGCCTCACAAGCAGGTGCAAATGGCCTTGAGAAAGAGCAAGGAAAGGAGCCTGGCCTGAGTTTTTTATTGAGGTTATGGGTGGGCTAGGATGAGGGGCTTTTAGGGACTAGATCTCTTGACAGAGCCACAGGAGTGAGCAGCCAGGCTTTTTATCACTTTGTACAGATGTGGGGCAGACCAGGAAGAATACGTAAGGCTTTAAAGTTGTCAGCTATTGCCCGGCCAGGCATGGCTCAGCGGTTGAGCATCGACCTAGGATCCAGGCGATCCGGGTTTGATTCCCGGTCAGGGCACATGCCCGGCTTGTGGGCTCCATCCCCAGTCTGGGGCGTGCAGGAGGCAGCCGATCAGTGACTCTCTCATCACTGATGTTTCTGTCTCTCTCTCCTCCTCTCCTTTCCTCTCTTGGAAATCAATAAAGATATATTAAAATAAAAAAATAAAGTTGTCAGCTATCAGATAACAGAAAATATATATATTGGTCACTGTGCTCAGTTCCTGGCACAGAGCTCCTAAAACCCTTGTAAATTCTGAAGTGATAAGAGCACGAGGAGCATCTTTTGTTCCAGTGAGACAACTGTGGTTGGGCTCCTGGGTGGCTCCTGGATGAGGGTTGTCAAAAGAAAGACTAGTCCATAATTAGGAGCTTGGAATTTTCATTCCCACCCCTCCGCCTGTATCTTCAAGAAGAGAGGGGTTGAAAATGAAATTAATAATTGATCATGCCTATGTGGGGACGTCTTCATAAAATCCCAATGAGTATGGGGTTTGGAGAGCTTTTGAGTTGGTGAGCACAGTCACGTCCTGGGAGGTTAATGCACCCCAACTGCACCTGCAGACCTCATTTAGTGCATCTCTTCATCTGTCGGTGTGTGTTCTTTATTGTATTCTCTAATAAACTGGTAAATATAACTGTTTTCCTGAGTTCTCTGAGCCACTCTAGCAAATTAATGGCTCATTTGCTATGAGCCACTTAACAAACTAAGTGTTTTCCAAGAGTTCCCTTTAGGGGAACCTCCAACTTGTACACAAGTTGGGCAGAAGTTGAGAGAAACCTGAGGGCCTACTACCTGAGATTGGCATCTGAAGGGGGGCAGTGTTGTGGGACTGAGCCCTTAACCAGTGGGATCTGACATTATTTCCAGGCAGACAGTGTTGTGATTGAGTTAAGCGGTAGGACACCCAGCGAATATCACAGAGAGTTGCTTGTTGTGAGTATAAACCCTCACACATTTGGTAATTGGAAGTGTCAGAACTGAAGTATTGTGGATAAAAAGTAAAGGAAACACATAGGAAGGAAGAACTGTTTTTTTCCCCCACTCAGGAAGGTCCTGGGCTTTCCCATCACACAAGCTTCAAAACCAGGCAGTACCCCTTTCATCTTTTTCCTTGTATAAGCTTTTCTACTACACTGTAGATTTCTAATTGGTGCAATTGTAAACCTTACATTCAATATGGTTTTCTTTTGTTCCCTCCTTCCTGACCTTCCTAATTGGTTGTATTATTATTATTATTATTATTATTATTATTATTATTAATCACTGAATGTACTTCTGGTGTCTTCTCTACCCCGATTTTTTTTTTTCTCAGAGGACCTCAAATCAGTGCCATCAGATAAATCTCCTCATGAAAACTAGTTGCTTTATAAAATCAAGGACCTCAAACTTAAGTTGGTTTGAACTAGTCCCTAGGCTTTGCCACTGTGAGGCCATGAGTGTTGTCCCCTTACACCAAGGGTCAGGATCTGTGTTGCAGTAGCAGCAGGAGCAGCAGCAGAGGTACTTAAGGGACCTGGAGAGCCCTCTGGTATTAGGGGGTGGGCCCAGTGCGCCACCTACTGGCTGCCTTTCCATTCTTCTCTTTCTCATTCTAAACTGCTCTTTGACTGACCATGGTATTGCACAGGGTGTAGTCCCCTTCTCCCATCCCCATCCCTGGGATACGTAGGAACCATCTCAGCCTCTGTCACAGTTTCACTCTAACAGGCAGATAAATCCCAACAAAAATATCAACCCAGGACCACTTTAAAGAGAGCCACAAACCCACACCCCTGCTCCAAAACTCCTAGAAATTCTGGAAACTGCACACTCTGGTTGGCTGCACACAGAACTGAGGCTTGGTAGTCTCAGCAATGCCACACGGGGCAGCACAGCTCACAGCACCAGCTCCCCAGCACGCAGCAGCCACAGTGCAGGCCACCACCAGGCAGCAGAGCAGGTGAGCAAGTGAGAGCAAGAGAAGACAGCCCACGAGGGTGCCCATGTCTGGACATGGTGCTCTTGGAGCCAACTGTCATGGTCACACACAGAGTGGTTCCCACATTGACACTAATGCTGGTTTGTGTCCTCCCCCCACACACACAGAGGGCAGGAAAAGGCCTATGACTTACAAAATTAAGGTCTCTGGGAAGAGCAGGGCAGTCTCTCAATCAGCTCTGAGATGGCTTCAGGAAGAAAGAAAGAGAAAGAAGAAAGAAAGCAGGGAAGGAGGGAGGGAGGGAGGAGAGAGAGAGAGAGAGAGAGAGAGAGAGAGAGAGAGAGAGAGAGAAAGAAAGAAAGAAAGAAAGAAAGAAAGAAAGAAAGAAAGAAAGAAGAAAGAAGAAAGAAAGAAAGAAAGAAAGAAAGAAAGAAAGAAAGAAAGAAAGAAAGAAAGAAAGAAAGAAAGAAAGAAAGAAAGGAAAAGAAGAAGAAAAGAAAGAAGAAAGGAGGGAGGGAGGGAGAGAGGGAGGGAGGGAGGGAGGGAGGAGGGCCCTTGCTTTTATTGTAGTGAAGAGGTTTAAAAAAATATTCGATGAAGCTAGTCCAAGCTAGTGTAGCAGGTTTAATGAGATTGGACTCAACTCTGAGTACAGCATGGGCAAGTGGGAATTCAAGGTCAGAGAGCAGGTAAGGATCAGTGGGTGGAAAATTACTAAAAGAAGAATCAGGAGTTAGGGGATTCTGGTTAAACAGGATTCTTACTGCAGACAGGCCAGGGTGAGGGGACATCACCTGATGGTGGCGGAGGAGGAACCTGGTCAGATAGGAGGGTGGGGGATTCTGGTTCATCCAACTTAGCAGGGTTCCTGCTAAAACTGGATTTTATAAGAAAGTGCAAAGATAGGCCTGGGAGAAAGTTCAGGAGCCTGACTTAAGTTGTTCAAGCAAAGGATCCTTGCAGAGATGAGGCCAGAGCAAGAGTTCTGCACACAGACAGGGGCTTGTGGGGTTGGAATCTGAAGCCAGTGCCAGAGGAGGGAGCCCGAACTTTTTCCTCGGCCTGTCCAGGTGTAGACACAGGGGAAGTAGAAGCGGGAGGCCTAAGCTATCAGCAAATACCAAACAAGGCAGAGACTGACTTCTCATTACAAAAACATAGATGGATTAAGAAGAAAAAAAAAGCATTTGCAATGGCTTGTTTTTATATAAAGAAACTCTAAGTGGATGCTCAATAAATGATCAAAGCTGTATTTGGGGGTGGGTGAAGTAACAATGCTAGAGGGACCAGGATATGTGAGCAGAGTCTTCTTAAGTTAAACTTTTCTATCTTACAGATTTATTTAAAATAAAGAGAGAAATTTACATACACCATGTTTTACTATCAGTCTTTCTTTAATTTTAACTTTTTTACATAGGAAATTATTCTAAGATCTAATTCCTTTAAACTCACATAGTTACAAAAGTGTAAACCATACAAATAAAAGTTTTTTAATTTCTTGCCAACTAAAGGACAAGTTGCATCCTAGCTTGTCCTTTCCCTTAATCTCCCATGGAGGTATTTTTAGGAATAAGTAACATATTATAATGCAGTTTGGGATTGGGTTTAGCTGCTTAAACTTAGTAAAATTTTTAAAGATTTACAAAAGCTTTGATTAGTTTTTCTCATGTCACTTAAAATAGAAACTCAATTACTTTAACTTTTTAAATTTCAATCTTCTATAGAGACACGCACATATAAACACTGATGTAAAAATAAAAAATGGACCTGAGAGCTTAAATACTCATCTCACATCTTGAGGTTCTCTAGACTAAAAGGAACAAAAATCCTATTCAGTTGCACAATTTTTTGCCTTACTAGTATTATACCTCTCAATCAACCTACATTTTTGAGCCCAAGAAGCCAAAAATGTTATTTCTCACACAGGGAATAAAATTACAAAGTTCTTAGAGAAACTAAAGCCAAAGGGCTGCACTATTCAATGGATAAAGGATCCATAGGAAAGAAACACATGCACTGGAATCAGCTCAGATGAGCAGCCTGATTCCCCCAGGACAGAAGGAAAGCCACTTTCAGAAGGTTCCTCTTTTAGACTCTCCAGGTTGACACAGAACCCCTGGAGTAGAACAGCCCCTGGAGAAGGAGGGGAGGGACACCTGAGCAGCCCCAGGAATGAAGTCTGGGTGCCCCAACACCTCCTCCCCCCACCACCGTGAATAATGGAAATGCTCCCTCTCAGGCCTCAGCTCACAGTGAGGAAACACTCAGCTGGATTCAGTGTCAGGTTGTGACCCAAATAAACTCCCAAATTCATGGACCCTGACCCAGGATGGACCCTGACCCAGGACAGGCTCCTGACTTTCACAGGCTTTCTAAATCTGCACAAATTAACACTGAATGTACCTGCACTGTGGATGCAAAACTCCAACCTATGTCTAGAAACAGGCCCAGGGGAACCACAACTAAAACCTCAGAAGGGGTTTCACTCTCTCTCCCATGTGCACATGCACCCCAGCTCTCCAGGGCTGTAGCTTCTCAGTGTAAAGGCTTCTTCCAGCCTGGCCAGCATGGCTCAGCAGTTGAGCATGGACCTATGACCCAGGAGATCTCAGGACAATTCCCAGTCAGGGCACATGCCCGGGTTGTAGGCTCTCTCCCCCGCAGAGGGCATGCAGGAGGCAGCCTATCAATGACTCTGATCATTGATGTTTCAATTTCTCTCTCCCTCTCCCTTCCTCTCTCTGGAATCAATAAAGATATATTTTATAATAATTTTTTTAAAAAAATAATAGAAAAGGATCCTCCCATGGTGAGTGTGAGCAGGTAGGACACCTACAGGGGAAGGCTCCCCAGGAAGATCCAACTGAGCCTTCAAGTATTTCCCTTTGCAGGCTCAAGGGAGCCTTGGCTGGGCCTCAGACCACAGGCCTCTGCTCCCAGGAACATTGCTTTGGACCAAGTGGATATTTTAAATGACACAAATACAGTGTTTGAAGAATCCAGCAAAATCACACAATCCCAATGTTTATGTTTAAAAGAGAGGAGAAAACTGTAAGGCATTTATTTGGTTCAACAAGAAAAACCACAGTATTTATTACTTTCAGAAAATAATGATATTAACTGATTATTATTTGCATGACAAGAAATTATTTTATAAACAATTAATCATACCTGAACACTACTGGTATTCAAATGTAAGCCCTGAAGTTCCATTTAAAAACACCCTACCCCCCACACAAAAGAGAAAAGAACAGACCTTAGAATATTACTAAACACGCTCAGGGCAGAAGAAAGGAAACAAGAATTTTTAACAGTCAATGTAACCCTAGGGTATTTTCTTTTTTTCTAAGATATTCACCTATTTCTTGCCTGTTTGGAAACATTTTATACTGTCTTTCAAGCTTTACAATTTACAAAGATTTTAAATATTTGAAAAACTGAAGCTCAAATAGGTGAGTAAACCTTTTCAAATTGACAAACCCAGAGAGGGGCAGTGCTGACAGGACAGATCACCAGGAAATCCACTGTGAGGTGTCATTCCTTCTCTCCAGGTTTAAGATCAGGCCAAATTCAGTTGTTCAAAGGAGAAGCACTGGGGACAGCCACTTCTTCCTATACAATTTCTTATAACAGTTTTCAATCCTTGAAGGTCTTGTTTAATTTACACTGGGCCGTATTAATTAATATTGCTAAGGAGTAAAACCTATAAAATCCCACTTTGTGAAGCCAATTAGGAAGTGGTGAAGAATTAATTTAATTTAAATTTATGAATTATCGGTTATGAGCTCTCCTGCTCACTGTGGGATATGTTAGGACAATGGGTGCTATGACTGTAAAAACAGGCAAAGATTTCTGATGCTTAAGGCCAAGTACACAGATTTGACATCTTACTGGTGTGTTTGGAACTATTTTATACTGTCTTTCAGACTCTAGTGGTTAAACATATTTTACCCCTTTTAAAAACAGAGACTTTAAATAAGTGAAAAAATCAAGTTGACCTGAGATATGGGCTGTGTCAGAAAAGTTTCCAAAAAGGAACCTCCACCCATAGGATGTCTGAGTCCAGGAAATATCCTGGGGGAGAGGAACGTGGATTTCATACAAAGTATTCCAGGTGGTTGTCCTCAGCTTTCCTCTCATGTAAAATATCCACAGCAAATATAAATCTCCGCAAAAGTCATCCACGACTGTGAAAAAAAAATTAAAAATTAAAATATTGGGTCTGTTTGAAATGCTCCTTGGGAGACTAATTGTTGATAACGATGCTGTGAACCAGAGAGGGGAAGCCGGCTTGGGAATTTGAGGAGGATCTGGATATTTAGAGATTTATTGACAGTTTCAGGAAGAGCGACGCTGGGGGACAGGGTCGTTGGTTGGAGACCCTGCCCCTCAAATATTTTGAAAATTCAGAAGATAGCAGGTGCTTCAGAGGAGACGGAAGGGATGGGACCCCAGAGGCCGCAGCTCCTCACGCGCGGGAATCCCAGAGACAGAACCGCCGCTGGCCCTGAGAACCCTCCCGTGGTCCCCGCGCGCTCGGGGCGCAGTGACCGGGCGGGACGCCCGGGGCCGGTCCAGCCCCTGCGGTCCGCAGACTCGGGAGCTGACCGGGGGCGGGGGCCGCAGCAGCCGTGGAACCCGCCCTCCGCCTGCTCCCCCGTCGCCCCGCACGCTCACCATCCCTGAGTCCTTCCTCCGACTCCCACGACCAGCGCAGATCACAGCGCGACGGACGCCGCCCAGAGCCCCCAGGGGCTGGCTATTCGGGGCGGGAGACAGGCATCCGCAGACCTGGCGGGATGAGCAAGGGGCCCGCGCGCCCCCTGCGGGCGTGGCCGCACCCGCCTGCCCCGCGGGGCCCCTGATTGGACAGCTCGCGAGGGGTGGGGCCGCTCCTTCTCAGCGGAGCCCGCGGGGACTGGGGCGCCGGGGCCTGACCCAGCCCCGCGCGGGGCCGCCTGGTTGTTCCCCCAGCTCTTTGGGACCCCCCGAGGCGCCGGTGGTGCACAGGGAGGTCAGTGTCCAGGGGCCCAAGGAGGGTGGCCCGGGGCAGGGCTGGTGGAGAGCGAGGGAAGGAGCAAGGACGGGGAGAGTGCAGGTCCCATGGAGTCACTTCAACCGAGCTGCTCACTTATTCGCATTATGAAGGCTGAGGCCTGAGGAAATGATCTTTTTTCCTTGTCTTAACTTGCCTGGGAGCTTAAACTTTTGAACTTTCCAGTCCTGTGTCAATACCCGGACCTTTGTTTACTGTCTGATAACCTCCTGACTATCCCCTAAAGGTCCCGGCCGTCACCAGGCCTCCGGTGCCCGTCCTCCAGCCCACCTGGCCTCCCTCCTCCAGGCCTCCTGACGCCCGACTGATAACCCGCCTGGACCGACCCCTAGGGCTAAGAAGGCAGCACAGATTCCCCCACCATGCCACTTGGCTCTAAGACCTCTTTAACTTCTATGTCTTCTTTGGAACACTTCTGGGATTTTGCCTAGCTGTGTTTCCAGTTTGCAAACTATAAGACCCTTGAACAAATATTATTTCTTTCTAGCCAAAGGCTCCTCATTCATTTACACTTGGCCGACAGAACAAGAGGGTCTTATGTCCTCTAGGGATCAAGGCCTTGGCGTAGAGCTGCAGAGTCACTCAGGGAACCGTGAGGCTTGTTTAGAAACACAGACGCTTAAATGTGACCTCATCTGTAATAAAGTGTCTGGCTCCATTTTAGTCTTTCACCCTTGACAGCACTGAGCCTTCTACCCATCCCCTCTCATTTGGTCAGTTTAGTAAGAACTCCAGAGCACTGGGCTCTGGTGGGAAGTTGGAACCCAGAAGCCCTAGCCTGGGTGCAAGGACTCTTCTCAGTCTAACAGGTCAGGGTGTGAGATGTGTTCATTAAATTCTCAGTTGTACACTTTACACTAGAAGGAAATTAGATGTAGATTATTTTTCGCCTGTGTCCATAGAGAACTTTGAAATGTAAATTGCTACAATATTCCTAAGATATTTGAATCCCTATTTTTAATAATGTAAGAAAAACAATAAATTATTATGCAAATTTTAGATGTATCTGGGAACTCTTAGCACCCAGCTTTACTGAGGTATAATTGACTAATAAAATTGTATTTAAAGATTGCAACATGATGCTGATACTGCATTGTATAATTAAAATTTGCTGAGAGTGGATCTTAAACATTCTCGCCACACACAATAACAAAGCCGATGGATCTGTTAATTAACCTGGAAACTTATATGTCTCAGAGCCTAGATGGCAAAACTCTTCTGCATTGTGTGTTGAAATTTAGATGCCTACCTTACTCAATACTTTTGAAATATTACTACTCCTCACTGCCTTTCTTATGTTAATCACCCTACTAAATAGGCTCACTTTATTAGCTGATGATTCTGCAATGTACCCTAAGAATTCTTCCTTTGCAAAATACATTGCAACTATAAAACTAGTTACTGGGCTTCTTCTCTTTTCTTTTCTTTCTTTCTTTTCTTTTTTTGCATATATTTTGAACAGTCCCTTTTTACCTTGTGAATGAGTAAAAGGTAATATGGGAGGTCAAACACCCACTATAATAGTTTTTTTCTTTATTCTTAGTGGAAAAGGTTGCTGGAGCCTTATTTTCCACCCTACTCTCAGACTTCACAATTCCATCCAACATAATTTTGAGCCATGCAGACAGATCTCCCTTTTATAAACTCACCTTGTCTTTTTTATTTTATTATTTCACTTATTCCCCCCCCCCTCTTTGGCAACCATCAGCTTGTTCTTTATATCTATATCTGTTTTTCTTTTGTTTGTTTGTTTGGATTCCAACATAAGTGAAATCATATGGTATTTGTCTTTCTCTGTTTGACTTATTTCACTTAGCATAAAACACTCTACTAGGTTCATCCATGCTGTCGCAAATAGCAAGATTTTGTTCTTTTTGATGGTGAAGTAATATTCCATTGTATATGTGTACCACTTCTTCTTTATCCATTTATTTATTGATGGACACCTAAGTTGCTTCCATATCTTGGCTATTATAAATACTGCTGCAATGAACATAGGGGTACATATATATTTTAATATTAGAGTTTTAGTTTTCTTCAGATAAATACCCAAAAGTGGAAGTGCTGGGTGATATGGCAACTCTGTCTTTAACTTTTTGAAGAATTCCCATAGTTTTACATAGTGGCTGCACCAAATTACAATCCCACTAACAGTGTACAAGAGTTCCCTTGTCTCCACATTCTCACCAGCACTTATTTTTTGTTGATTTTTTTTTATGATAGTTATTCTGACAGGTGTGGTTTTGATTTGCATTTCCCTAGTGGATAGTGATGTTGAGCATCTTTTCATATGTCTGTTTGCCATCTGTATATCCTCTTTGGAGAAATGTCTATTCAGGTTCTCTGCTCATTTTTAAATTGGATTTTTGTTGTTGTTGTTATTGTCATTAAGTTGTATAAATAAGTTACATATTATATCTGATAATACATATTATCAGATGTACTGTTTGCACATATCTTCTCCCATTCAGTAGGTTGTCTTTTCATTTTGTTGATTGCTTCTCTTGCTACATAAAACCTTTTTAATTTGTCATAGCCCCATTTGTTTATTTTTGCTTTTGTTGCACTTGCCCAAGGAGAAACATCCAAAAAAATATTGCTGAGACTAATATCAAAGAGTTTACTGTTTATATTTTTTCTAGAATTTTTATGGTTTTAGGTTTTACATTTAAGTCTTTAATCCACTTTAAGATTATTTCTGTATATGGTGTAAGAAAATGGTTTGATTTTTTTTTTCCTGTATCTGTCCCAACACCACTTATTGAAGAGACTATTTTGCCTCCTTTGTGATAGATTAATTGATCGTATCAGAGAGGATTTATTTCTGGGATCTCTGTTCTGCTTCATTTATCTATATATCTGTTTTCATGCCAGCACCATACTGTTTTGATTACTGTATCTTTGTAGTATAGTTTGAAATCAGGAAGCATGATCCCTCCCACTTTGTTCTTTCTCTAGGTTTCTTTCGCTATTCAGGGTCTTTTCTAGGTCCATTTAAATTTTAGGTTTAGTTGTTTTACTTCTGAGAAGAATGCCATTGATAATTTAATAGGGATTATATTGAATCTGTATATTGCTTTAGGTAATAAAAACATTTTAACCTCTTGGTTAAAATGGGATGATGCTCAGCCAACTCAGCCACACCAGCCAGGGCTCCTTTGCTCCTTCACAAAACTCAAAGCAGTTGCTATTCTTTGCCCCTCTTCCATAAGATGTGTTGGACATCCAAGCACATGAAAATGTGCCTGTGAGCAGGAAATGGGCTATGGGTCTTTGTGGATCCCTGACACAAAAATCTTCTGGCCATTCAAGACATTTAATATTTCACTCCACTCTATTCTTGCTTGAATAGTTCCTGAACGGAAGTCTGATTTAATTCAAAATCTTTGTTTCTCTATACTTAACATCTGTTTTCCCCTCTGGTTTCTCTCAATATATCCACCAAAAATACTTTCACATATGTAACATACACATTCAGTGTTTGCAAAATTGATCACTTGGAAACAGTTTTAATAAACCCTATAAATATCACAGTTTTATAATAGCAAGGGTGAAGTCTTCTTGGAGAGTACTCAGTGTATTTAACTTTAGACAATTTAGACCACACAGAAAACTTAAACTTTTCTATAAAATAAAAGTATAATGAATATAAAATCATTAATAAAGAAATAATTAATATTGTGCTTCTCATTTTTTACAGAAGTCATATGGTAGAAAGACTCTATGAAAGTAAAGAGGATAATCAATGTGGAGAAAACTTCAACCTTATTTCAAATTTCAATGTGAAGAAGAAAACTACTGGAATAAAACCTTGTGACTGCAGTTAATGTGGAAAAATCTTTGTATGTCATTCATCCATTGATAGACTCACCAAATGTCACACTGGACACAAGCCCTCTGAGTATCAGAGATATGGAGAGAAGCCATATTAATGTAAGGTATAGGGAAAGCCTTTAGTTATTTCCTGTGTTTTGAAAAACATGAAAGAAATCCCAATAAATGTAAGGAGTGTAGGAAAGCCTTGTTCAAGTTCACTTCTGTTACATGAAAGAACCCACACTGGAGAGAAACCCTATGAATGTGGAAAAGCCTTCCCCCTCCCCATTCTCCCCTTCCCCCTCCTCCTCCTCCTCCTCCTTCCCCCTCCTCCTCCTTCCCCTTCCCCATCCTCCCCTTCCCCTCCTCCTTCTTCCCCCTCCTCCTCCTCCCCCCTTCTTCTTTTGAAGGGGAAGGAGATGTATAAGAGTACCTTCCCATTTTTCATATTAATAAATAGTTGGAATAACTTTTTATGTATGGCAAATTTATGAAATAATATAGTTTCATGTGAATTATCTTCACGTTTGGGCCTTTCCTTCTTTTTACTTCTCACTGGCATTTGGTGAATAGACTTTGAATGAAGAAGAGTGACCTGTTGTAGGGCAACACATTGTGGTCCTTATTAGAATCATAATAACCCTCCCTTTGACTACATGTGCAATCCTGAGAGTCACCAGCAGGGGGCACTGAGAACACCATGATTAAAGGTTTTGCTATTAGGAATGAATAAAGAGACATAGTAGCGTAGAACAGACTGATGAATCTCAGAGGGAAGGGGGGAGGGGGGCGAGAAGAGATTAACCAAAGAACTTATAAATTGTAGGTGGTGGGAACAGCACCAGATGTTAGACCAGCAGGGTCAGCAAACCTGGGTTCAGCAACCTCGGTACTTGGGTTCTGGCTAGGAAAGAATTCAGAGCAAAGACCCAAACTGCAAGAGAGCATTTATTTGGTAAATCACAGAGGTAGAAAATGTAATTCCTATTAGAAATGGGCTTAGGAAACAAGTTATAGAGGTAAAGGAAGGGCCCTTGGAGCCTGGGAGTGAGGACTCGCCTGGGGGGATGGGGAGGGGGATGGGAAAGGGAAAGCTGGGGGTGCGCTCCCAGGAGGGAGAGTGCACAGGGTCCACAGTCCTAATGGTTTTAAGGGTGGGGATTTTAGGGGAGGACCTAGGGGAAGATCTCAACAGAATGTTCAGCTTTCTAGGTGTGTCCTTTCAAGGTTGTGGCCTCCACTGATTGATACACCAGGGCAGAGGGTCATTATTCAATGTAGCTGGTGGTGAGGTCAGCTGTAGCTGGTTTTGTTGCTTTTCTGGGCCTGGAGCTGAAATACAACTGAGGCCTTACTGTTATCTCTAGGGAGAAAAGGTCAGGGAGTCGGAACCACAGGACCAGTGATATGCTGGGGGAAGAAAGGCCACCCTGGGGGTGAGGTCCCACCCTACAATTGTCTGTCGCTAGGCACCTGGGGCTTTCTATCCTGATAACCTTCCGCTAGCCCATCGTCCTTGTCTGCTCATGACTAACTGCCTATCACAATGTCCATATATGCATAATCCAGGGACACAGACAATAGTGGGGTGAAGGTCTAGGGGGAGCAGGAGAGGGTTGGGGGTCAATGGGGGGGGGAAAGGGGAACATCTGTAAAATTTTAACAATAAAGATATTTTTAAAAAGAATGAATAAGAAATGAGTTTCATGACAAAAGTTCTAACTATAAAAGAATAAAAAAATTTACCTAAGGAAAAATTACCTGAATATGTATGCAAATGATATAATTGACTCAATGTATAACGAATAAAGAAAATTGCCAAGTTTACCCAACAATAGTAATTATATTAAAATAATTTAATATATTCTCTCAAGAAAATAGTATTTGTTAGCATCTTCAACACATTGATATTGATATTTCTATGAAACAACTAAAGAAGTATTTGATAAAAAAATGCATGTACTTTTAATCATATACAACCAAACATAATTGAAAACATATTAAGAATCTCAATCTGTTGAGATTTTGCTTTCCAGCAATTGTTGACAGTTTGGCTCAAATAAACTCACAAAAATTCACTATAGGATTGAATGAGATAATGCTTTAGAGAATGGTAGTTTTGCACCTCATTTTATACATTATAATCCAAAGAGAAGGTGCTGCCCTGCAGGTCTTGGCTCAGCGGTTGAGAATCGACCTATGATCCTGGAGATCAACATTCAATTCTGGGTCAAGGCACATTCCCTGGGGGGGTTTTGGGCTCGATCCCCAGCAGGGGGCGTGCAGGAGGCAACCAATCAATGACTCATCATCGATGTTTCCATCTCTCTCTCCCTCTCCCTTCCACTCTCTGAAATCAATAAAAACATATTTTTTATTTTATTTTATTTTTTAAATTTTCAATTGTTTAATTTGACTTAATTGGTTTGTTTTTGTTTTTGTTTTTAAAATATCTTTATTGATTTCAGAGAGAGGAAAGGAGAGGGAGAGAGAGAGAGAAATATCAATTATGAGAGAGTCATTGATCGAGCCCGCAACCTGGGCATGTGCCCTCACAGGGAATCAAACCCCGATCGCCTGAATCCCAGGTCGACGCTCAACCGCTGAGCCACGCCCGGCTGGGCAAAACATATTTTTTAAATTAAAAAAAAAGAGAGAAAACTCAAGTGAGTTACCTGAAATCCATTGGTGATAGATTAGGGAGGTGGAAGAAAGCGAAGCGGGAAACTTCTGGGATTGGATGAAAAGTAAAATGATAGATACATACATCTTTTACATAGGTGGGTACAGGATAGTTAGCAGTCAGCAAAGAACTTAAAAACAATGAGAGGATTTATGGCCTCCGCCCAGGTGCATTGGCGGTGCCCTGAGGGGCCTGGAAAAAGGGGAGTTACCCTGACATTCCAAAGGTGTGTTACTGTAAATGCAAAAGACAGTGGACCGGCTTAGTTAAGGTAAAGATTGACTTTTGTCAGGGAAGATTCTGGCCTAGGATGTGACTATCTGCCATAAACTGCTTTTAGTTTAAACATTTTAATTTCAGACCATTAAAAGGTTAAGGTAGCCGCTGAAGCTTCTTTATCTAGGGGTTTATGTCTGCCTGAGTGTCATTCTATTGGCTATTTTGAAAGATTCTGCCCAGGAAACATCCAATTACCTTAAACCTTTGCTCTCTGCTTTTGGGTCTAACAGCAGGGCATTGCTGTTTTCCTCTGCGGTCGATTAATGTAAAACATTGTTTTGCAAGTTGCACTAGCCCTCACTGCAGACAAGGTTCTTGTTTTCCCAGTTTCCCCCTTACTAGGCATTGGGGCTTCCTGTCGGGGTGAGTTTCCGTACCCGGGTTTCTGTACCTGGCCCATCTAACAACCATCCTTTGTAGTTACTTTAGGTCTCTGAGTTTGCAAGGCCACCACGCAGGCTTTCCCTGAGCTTATCAAGTTAGTGTGTGGTTCCTTTTCACCCACACTACCTAAATAAAGGGGGGGTTCCACATGCATCCTATGTTTACATAATGACTTTTTTGTTTTTCTTATATCAGTAAAAATATTCGATTGCCTTAGGGATATTATAGTTATTTACATTTCAAAGTTCTCTAGGGGTACAGGCAAAAACTGACTAAAATAAGTTTCCTTCTTGTGTAAAATACGTACCTAATTTAATGAACACATCTCACTCTCTGTAGTTAGAGTGAGAAGAGTCCTTGGGACCAGGCTAGGGCTTCAAGACGGGGGTCCAACTTCCCACCAGAGCCAAGTGCTCTGGGATTCTTTCTCTTAAGGACAGAATGACTGGGGTTGAGGAAGGAATGGATGGAAGGTTTCAAGGGTGGGACTCAGCAAAGGTTGAAATGGAGCCAGACTCTTATTAAAGAGGGTGCAGTCACATTGTCTGTTTCTAAACAAGGGTCAGTTTCATTAGTGGTCTCCCAGTCTTAGGTTAAGACCTTGACCCCTAGAGGCATAAGACCCTCTTATTCCAGGGTGGCCCGGCCTTCTGAGCCACCTTCCTATTCTGTACTTAGTTGCTCCACTTGGAAACTGAATCAGAAGTTTCCTGTGCAGGCCTGTGCCCACGTGTTCGCAAAGAGCTGGGCACGGTCAGCCCAAACCCAGGAAAAGTTTCTAAGTGAATGCGGACGTCCCAGGCCTGGTGAGGCTCGGGGAGCTCAGGCCGGTTGGGGTGACCCTCCCGCCTACTGTTACTCAGACACCAGGGGCAGGGCCCAGGGAAGTGTCCAATCAAGGGAGCCGCTGGGGCAGGTGGGTGGGGTGAGGCCCCAGGGGGCCCGTCAGGTGCCCCTGGCTCCAGCCTTGCTGGGGTATGTTAATCTCCTGTCCTCACTGGTCCGCGGTGGCTCGGCCACGCCTGCGTCCCGCTGTGATCTGCACTGGTGGTGGGAGTCCCAGGAAGGCCTGGGAGACCCAGGAACCCCGGAAATGGTGAGTGTGAGGGGGCCAGGTCAGGACACCGGGCCCGTGGCTGGTGGAACCCTTGGCGGGACGGCCTCCCTGCCCTCAAGTGCGAGTCTTCCGACTGCTGTGTCCCCGGGCGCCGCGGGGACCTCAGTCCCCTCGGCTCCCGGCTGGGGGCTGGGCCGCAGCGACCCCGGTGTCCTGTGCGGTCGTTCACAGCGCGCGCCTTAGACCCCGGCGCCTCTCGGGCTCTGCGCCCACAGCCCCGCCCCCTTCCAGACTGCGAGGCGACCCTGTGCAGGTCTTAGGGGCGACAGTACTCGGTCTCCGGGAATTCCTGCGTGGGAGTGTTGGAGGTGGCCGGGAAAGCCCTGGGGGGTAGTCCAGAGGGGTCAGACCCGACCTGGGTTCAGCAACCTCCCTACTTGAGCTCTGGCTAGGAAAGAATTCAGAGGGAAGACCCAAACTATAAGAGAACATTTGTTTGGTAAATCACAGAGGTAGAAGTAATTCCTAGAAGAAATGGGCTTGAGAAACAAGCTATAGCCCCACCGGGCGTGGCTCAGCGGTTGAGCATCGACCTAGGATCCAGGAGGTCAGTGTTCGATTCCCAGTCAGGGCACATGCCTGGGTTTTGGACTCAATCAATGACTCTCTCATCATTGATGTTTCTATCTCTCTCCCTCCCCTGTCCTCTCTCTGAAATCAATAAAGATATATTTTTTAAAAAAGAAACAAGTTATAGAGGTCAAGGAAGGGCCTTTGGAGCTTGGGAGTGACAAGCTACTGGTAAGGCTGCTGGGGGGGGCGGGGGAGAGGGAAAGGCTTTGGGGTGTGCCCAGGAGGGAGAGTGCACAAGGTCCTCCCTCCTAATGGCTTTTGTTTTGTTTTAATTTCTGAGAGAGGAAGGGAGAGAGAGAGAAATATCAATGATGAGAGGGGGTCCCTGTGGGCTGCCTCTTCCACGCCCCCTGCTGGGGGTCAAGCTCCATACAGGGGAAGAAAGTGTTCTGGGGAGACACCCGACAGACAGAGGACCACCAGAGTTTGTGTTTGAATTTTGGAGCCTTTATTAGCTGCCAGCGGCTACAGTTGCGGCGTCTCACCCATGTGAGAGCCGAACTGCAGCCCCGACCCTCAGTTCTTCTCTCACTTTATGCTCAGTAACCACAAAGGCGCTGCAGTGAAGGGGTTTCCAGTAAGTTGTCAGGCTGTCAGCTTTTGGTACAGGAAACAAGGGGGGACCTTTAGCAACACAAAAGGAACGATTTAAACACAATGTCTTACAATGAGTAATGGGGTTATGCTTGGGCGGAGTGTGACTGGTTTGTTCTTTCTATGGGAACATGGGGGGGGTAATTATTGGGCGGGCTTGTCGGGCCTTGTCCTGTACAGTAGGGATCTTGTTCTACCTTTACTGTTAGTTCCTTAGGTATATTCTTCTGGCCATGGTGGACAGAACAGAAAGGCCACCCGTGGGGCAAGGCGCCACCCTGCACTTGTCCCTTGCTTGGCAGCTGGGACATTCCACCCTGGCGACCTTCTGTATCTGTCCCATCCTCCTTACTCTGCTCATGTCTCTCTAACTTCCTACCGTAGGAGGAGTTGTGATCTGTGGGGTCCCCAGTCCCAACTTTCACCTCTGGAGTACCTATTTTCTCCTGAGTCTTCCAAATGTTTGAGAAGCAAACTCTGAAATGCATGACCTTTGCCCACCCCCACCCCACCTAACTCTTCCCTGGGACTGGCAGTAAGTCCCTAAATTGAAGATTCCCCCATTCCCAAATGCCAACTTCCCCTCTACGACTCAGTGGTGCATTTCAAACAGGCCCAGTATTTTAACTTTATCATTTTCCCCAGAGATACGAATGGCTCATATTTAAATATTATATTTGTCTGGATATTTTACATGAGAAGAAACAAAAAATAACCACCTGGAACAACTTTCCATGAAATCCTTGTGCCTACCCACCCAGGATCTTTCCTGGGCACAGACATCCTGTAGGAAGTCCTTTGGGTTGGTTTGGGTTTCCTCTTTGGAAACTTTCCTGTATTTTCTCTCCTGTTAGCACTGCCCCTCCCTGGATTTGTCACCTTTAAAATATTTACTTACATAAGTCTCCATTTTTCAGTAAGGGTAAAATGTATTTAGTTGATAGAGCTTTAAAGACAGTTTAAAATATTTTCTAACAGGCAATAAAGGTGTGAATATGAGAAAAAATAAAATATTCCTGTATTACATTTTATTTGTTAAGAATTCTGATTTTTCACTCTGTCTTCCCCTGAGCTGTTGTGGTAAGTTTCTGAGACCTCTTTCTAATTTTTGGTTGTTTTCAAATGAAACTCCAGTGGTCAGACTTGCAGACCAGAAGTGTTCAAGTGTGATTAAAACCAGTTTCTTGCCATACAAAAAATAATTAACTGATATCTACCTTTCATTTTTTGTTTGGTTCGGTTTTGGATATTTTGACATCTATTTTTCTGAAAGAAATAGATATTTAGGGTTTTCTGGTGTAACTAGTAAAAATGCTTTACAGTTTTCTTCCCTTCTTTCCACATAAATGTTGGGTATAAGGGATTTTGCTGAATTTTTAAAAACTGCATTTGTGTTGTCAATGTAAGAAACGTTTAAACCTACAGGGAATTGTTATGAGTTTATCTGGGTCAAACTGACCACAATTGCCAGGAAGCAAAATCTCAAGGGCTTAGAAAACGCTCCAGAGAATGGCAGCTTTACACCTTATTTTATACATTACAATCAAAGGAGGAGGCATAAGAGGTTACATGAAATCCAGAGTCATAGATTGGGGTGTACGGGGGTGGGGAGCACAACGGAGAAATCTCTGGGGTTGGATAAAAAGTAAAAATGAATAGACATGTACTTTTTTTACATAGGTGGGTATAGGCCAGAGCCTGCAAAGGGAAGTACTCGAAGGCCCAGTTGGTCTTCCTGGGGAGCCTCCCTTTTCCCCCATCCTCCCTGCTCACACCCACCATGGGAGGAGCCTTTACCCTGGGAGGAGTTACCCCCTGGAAAGCTGGGTGTGCACCCCGGGATGGGAGGTGCCTCTCTGAGGCCGTTGTAGTTTCTCAGGCCTAGACATTTTTAGATCTCATGTTTGAATTTTGTTGTGCACGTGGAAAAGTCTGAATATCAGGTGTTCTGTCTTGTATAAAAAATATTTATGAATTTGGGGATTCATTTGGGTCAACTTAAACTGAGTCAGGCTGAGTTTCCTCACTTGTGAGAGTGGAGGGAGCCTGGGGGAGGGAGCGCTTGCAGGAGAGGGGAGGGTGTTGGAGCTCCCAGAGTCATTCCCAGGTGGGCTCCGGTGGCCCTCCCTCCTGGCCCACTCCAGAGGTTCTTAAGTTCATGAATATGCTAAACATTCATTTGGAACTGTAGGAAAGCAGGCTGCTTAAGCGTTTTGATTCCAATACAGTATTTCTGTTTCTTGGATTCCTCTTTCCGTTGGATATTGCAGCCCTTTGAGTCTAGTTTCCATGGGCACTTGGTTTTTTGAATGTAGTTGATTGTTGTCTAGATCTCATGTGTGGTAGGAAACTCCCCACCTTGGCTTTAACTGGACTTAAATGACTCCATGTTTCAGAAAACTTGCACTGTGAGGTGGGCTCCTTGTCTCAAACCCCCCAATATACACAAGCGAAAGAGCTCTTTCCTCTCCCCTCTTCCTGGAGCGCTGGCATCTTGGGGTCACACCCATCTTGGCTTCACTTCTCTAGACTGGAAGCCTCTGCTCTGCCAAAGTTTCACCCAGAAAGGCAGAGCGGTCCTGTCCCCGCCAACATCTTGGCTAAGCCCAGCCTGTACTGGTCCCTATGGCCCCCATAAAGGCCATCCTACCTCTGAATCTAAGTAGACTTACTTAAAAAAATAAAATAAACTGTAAGTTGATTAAGATATATGACATAAGGCAGAACCAAATAGAATTTTTGGTTCATTAGGCAAGAGAACTTCAAGATGTGAGATGGATGTATTTAAGTTCTTAGGTGCTTTTTTATTTTTTAATCCTCACCCAAGGATATAGTTTTTTGGGTTTTCTTTTCATTGATCCTGGGGAGGGGGGAACGCAACATCCATCCATTGCCTTCCAAATGCACTTAACTGGGGATCAAACCTGGGTCAGTGTCCTGACCGGGATCTGAACCCTTGATCCTTCAGTGCACGGGACACACTCCAACCCCGAGCAACACCAGCCAGGACTCTAATTTATTTTAATGGATGGAGTGAGACAGGCCAGTAAACCAAGACAAGTGGAATAGGGAAGCAGACAGCTGAACAAACTGACAGAGAAATTTACAGCCAGCTGCAGAAGGTCACCTCCCTAGAAATAACATCTAGGCCTCAGTAGTATTTCAGCTCCAGAACCAGAAAAGCAGCAAAACCAGATGGGCGGGCGACACCAGGACCAGCTGCAATAACCCCCTTCCCTGACATTGACCAATCAGTGGAGACCACAACCCTGAGGGGGCACACCTAGAAGACTGATGAATATTCTGTTGAAACCCTCCCCTGAGACCTCCCCTAAGATTCCTGCCTTCAAGAAAGAGATAAAGCCTCCAGACATAAGACCCAGCCTGTGTACTCCCTCTGGGGAGCAGCCCCCACCATTTCCTTTCCCCTTCTTTTCTCCCGACTTTTTCCCCACGAGCATGCATCTCCTAAACTCTAAGGGTCCCATGAGACTTGCAGCTTGGGGAGCAATGGGCAGTGGCAGCTCGTTGCAGGCTAGTGCCCTGAACCTGTTCCCAGGGCCCCCTTTTCTCTGACTGGTGCTGCTTCTATGCTAACCCCTTTCTTGTTTTATGTCCCCAACTTTAATAAGTGTTCCCTCAAAGTCATCTGTACTCATGTTGTGAAATGTTTCCTGCATGAAGTCAAGAACCCACACACAACCGGCTGGCCATAGGCAGACCTGCCCTAAGCCCCACGCTGTATGCGATTAGAGCTGCAATTATCATCATGTATTGGGATCTCTTGGAAATAGAGGCACTCATAAACACTGAGCGTGTGACCCTTAGCTGAGCTGACCTTTATGCTTTTGGGCTGGGAAATAGTGCCCCACCAGGTAAGGACACCTACCGATATGTCCATGTGATATATGCTGGAGCCAAATCTTGGTCCTATAGCTTATGCCACCTGCAGGATGGCCCCTTCTCTATTCAGTCTATTGAAAGAGACTATGGTGTTGGAAAAAGTCACCTCCCTCCAGCCCCCAAACAGAGTTCCCTCAGGAAATCTTTGGGATTCACTGAATGGACAGCACTGGGGAGGGCACACACTTTCAGGATGACACTACACATAAGTAAATGGATCTCAGCGGAGAGTTGCTGCTCTTCCTCTCTTAATTAGGACATCCCTGATAAACGACCAAGCCTCAGGCCCACACAGGTCACCAAACATCAGGCAGTCATCTTACTACTGGCCCACAATTGGCCCCATCTGCATATGTTCACAGACTCTTGGACTGTTGTCTGAAAGTTGTCCCTTTGTGGTAAAAGAACTCTGGGAATGTCTTTAATCAGATACTCAAAATGTAAATCTAGGTTACACTTGTGTATACATTACTAAGACTACAATACCAGGACTCACCAGGAAACTGCTCATCCATGTTGGAGTTGCAGACACTGATAGTGGCCATGGCACTCAGAATATGCAGCGCTGTTCTCTCCAACAAGGCATTCCATGGGAGTTTCGCCTCCCTTACTGTAAGGTCTCAGACTCGCAGAGCACCATGCTGGCTTATTGCAGTAAGTTCATTTGGCTGAATGATACATGCATGGTCTGTTTCATCCATGTCAGTCATCAGGAGTGAATTAATAATGAGTCTTTTTTGGGTTTTTTTCTAATGTACTTCTTTAAAGAGCAGTTTTAGGTTTATAGAAAAAATGATCAGAGAGTACAGAGAGTTCTGTGATGGATATTAAACAAGTTAAAAGCAATACTTCCCAAAAAGGATATTTTCATTCTGCCAGCTGCATTGACTACTAAAGGCTTGGAGTACTTTAGGGACAATATAGCCAGCTGAACGTTATTAAAAGTTCAGCTTTCTTGGACTCTCATGGAAGAAAAACAGTTTAGTTCTTTATTCTGTTTTTATTGATTAAATATTATGTAGATTTGCCTCTGTCTCATGGAGAACTATATATGGTGGGTAATAAGGAAGGAGATGAGAGTTTTTCTCACAAAGCATTGATGGTCTTAAAATAATAATATTCTTCTTATTTTTATAGCATTCTGTTATTTCCCAACATGCCTTGAACTCTGCCATTACAGAGCAATAACATGTAATGTTATCATAGTAAAAGTGCACAAATGATTTCCATGAAGTAAGTGTGGGCAGGGAGAAAGTTTATGATGATCATAGAATAAATATTTGGAGACAACAAAATCATATATGACTTTCATATAAATGGAGTCTGAGTGTCCAGTGCTGTCAGTCTCACACATTCTATTCTACTCATATTTGGGGTGTTTTAGGACTCAGTGGCCTTTGAGGATGTGGTTGTGACCTTCACCCTAGAAGAGTGGGCCCTACTGGATTCTTCACAGAAGAAACTCTACAGAGATGTGATGCTAAAAACTTTCAAGAACCTGGCCTCCATCGGTAGGGATGTACCTTCATTTCTTCAATTAGAGAACAAGTGTTTCTTGTTTGTTGGTGTTTTTCCCAAAATTTGTATTGTGAAAAGGTAGAACATTGGTAAATAAACTAGGCATGGTTACAGCTAAAAATGGACCAAGAATCTAATATTTCTCTAATTTAAATATTTAGGATATTTTTTGTTTGTTTGTTTGCATTTTAGGGAAAAAATGGGATGATCATGACATTGAAGAACTGTATAAAAACCAGGGGAGAAAACTAAGGTGAGTCACATTTATAATAAAACGTAGTGGCTGATTTGAAGATTTGACTGTTATAAAATTTTTTTTAAAAGGAAATAAATAATCCCTGCTTCAAATTTTAGTTATATGGAAAATTTTCACAAAGAATGTTTTTTATATATGGCATAAATGTTCAGTGTTTGCCAAATAGCTTACTTCAAAATAGTATTATTAAAGTTTATATATGATTATTACTGTTTTAGTAAGAGGAAGGGTGAAATCCTTTCACAGAACATGTCTTATATTGAACTTTAAACTAGTCAGACAAAGCAGAAAACTTACCCCTTTTAAAATTATAATTATTGATTCTAGAGAAAGGAAGGGAGAGAGAGAGAGACATTCATCAGTTGCCTCCCACACGCACCCTGACTAGGAATCAAACCTGCCACCTTTTGGTGTACGGGACAGTGCTTCAACCAACTGAGCCACACTGGCCAGGGCAAAAAAAACCTACCCTTTTGATACAAATCATAAAAATGTAGTTCAGATACCCTACTAATAAATATAAAATTGTTAGTAAAAAGGTCATTAATACTGTACTTCTTGTTTTTTGTAGAAATCATATGGCAGAGAGACTCTGTGAAACTAAAGAGGGTAGTCAATGTGAAAACAATTTCAGTCTTATTTCAAATATGAATCTGAACAAGAAAACCATTGCAGTAAAACCACATGAATGCAGTACATGTGGAAAAGTCTTCATGCATCATTCATCCCTTAACAGGCACATCAGACGTTACACTGGACACAAATGTTACAACTATCAAAAATATGGGGAGAAGCCATATGAATGTAAGGAATGTGGGAAAGCATTTTATGTTCATTCATCCGTTCAAACACATAAAAGGATTCACACAGGAGAAAAGCCCTACAAATGTAAGGAATGTGGGAAAACCTTCATGTGGCATACGGGATTTCAAAGACACATGACAGTGCACAGTAGGGATTCTCCTTATAAATGTGAGGAATGTGGTAAAGCCTTCAGGTGTTCCTATGCATTGAAGACACATAGAAGAATTCACACTGGAGAAAGACCCTATCGGTGTAACCAGTGTGAAAAGGCCTTCAGAACTTACAGTTCCTTACAAATACATGAAAGGACTCACACAGGAGAGAAACCATATAAATGTAAGCAATGTGGTAGAGCCTTCAGTTGTCCCAGTTCTTGTCGAAAACATGGAAGAGTTCACACTGGAGAGAAACCCTATGAATGTAAACAATGTGGTAACACCTTTAGATATTCCTCTTCCTTCACGCGTCATAAAAGAAGTCATGAGAGAAATCGCATGAATGTAAGCAGTTTGATAAAGTCTACAGAGATTACAGTTCCTAAGAAACAAAAGGATTCATGAGAGAAGCCCTATGAATGTAAGAAAGTTGGAAACGCTTCAGGTGTTAACCAAAGTTTTTGCTGACATGGAAGAAATCACACGGGAGAGAAACCCTATGAATGTAAAAAGTGGTAGAGCTTTCATTTCTCATCTAGGCTTTTGAATACATGAACTCATAGAATTTAAATTCTATGAGTTTAAATGTGGTAATGCATTTGTCACACAGCTATTCAAAGATATGTGTGAATGCACACTTGAGAGACATAAATGTAAAGAACATGAAAAGACTTTAATCATCTCAGTTCCTTCCAAGGTCATAAAAGGACACACTGGTTAAAGCTTTTTTTTTTTATTGATTTTTTTTTTTTTTTTTTTTTAAGTGAGAGAGAAACATCCGTGTGAAAGTGAAACATAGATCAGCTGCCTCCTGTACACCCCCTACTGGGGACTGCGCCTGAAGCCTAGGCTTATGCCCTGACCTGGAATCAAACCTGAAGCCTTTCATTGCACACCAGCCAGGGCTAAAAGTTCTTGAATATAAACTGGGAAGGACTCCCAATGGTCCACATTCTTACATGTGAAAACTTTCACCCAACAGAAACAAAAAATATAACATGAGAAAGCTTAATGGAAATTAATCCATGTATAGTATAATGTTCCAGACAACAGCACAAGTTATTAATAAAATTGTAAATGCTGTGTTTATCCAGCCTCTCTTAATGTGAATCAATGGCATGGGTTTCTATTAATTTCAGAAATGGATATTGAGATGACATAAGTGCAAGTTATCTTCAACAATCATACATAAGATTAATAAGTAGTGCTTTTTTTTCTTAAATCAATATTTCCTTTTAATTTTGAAGCCTGTTGGATTGATGGGTGGGTTGAAATTTATTTCTAATATGCAATTAGGTTTAATTTTTTATAATGTTTTATGTGTTTTGTGCTAGGAGGCCACAGAAATTTGACAGTGTGATATTTGTTGGGATTTTCCTACTGGCTTTTTGGCAGTTCCTGTAAATCCCTAGTTCATTATATATATTCTGGCTTTCATAGTAACAAAGTTTCTCCTTTGGGTGACAAGTGTAAGCTTTTCTCCATTCTCCACACCTATAAACAGTTGGAATAGTTATTGAGAATGGCAAGTTTATGAAAGAATATAGTTTTATGGGAATTATTATTTTCATTTTGGACTTTTCTTTTTTGCTGACTGTTTGCTGAATAGACTTTGACTTAAGAAGAGAGACCTGCCCAGCTGGCGTGGCTCAGGAGTTGAGCATCAACCTATAATAACAGGAGATTGAGGTTCGATTCCCAGTCAGGGCACATGCCCCAGTTTCAGGCTCGATACCCAGCAGGGGGCGTGCGGGAGACAGCCGATCAATGACTCTCATCATTGATGTTCCTCTCTCTCCCTTCTCCCTCTCTCTGAAATCAATAAAAATATATTTTTTTAAAAAAAGAAGA
This sequence comes from Miniopterus schreibersii, assembly GCF_964146895.1. Lineage (NCBI taxonomy): Eukaryota > Metazoa > Chordata > Mammalia > Chiroptera > Miniopteridae > Miniopterus > Miniopterus schreibersii. The sequence continues at coordinate 70,217,993 of NC_138105.1, read as the reverse complement.
GAGACCTGTGATAGGACAGAAATCTAGAGCTAGAATGTTCCCCTGTGGGTAATGTTATTAACTAGGTTATTAGTCAGATTTTGGAGCTATCATTCAGGGAGAGAGAGATACTTGGGAGTTTCAAACACACCATCTTTTACCTCATTTTCTGGATTTATTTATTTATTTATTTGTACTTCTGATCAAGAGTATCCTCAAAACCTCCACCAACTCTTAAACAATATATATATGTTCTTACTGATTTGGAGAGAGAGGGAGAGAGGGATAAAGACATAGAAACATTGATGAGAGAGAAACATCATCGATGGGCTGCCTCCTGCATGCCCCCTACTGGGGATCGAGCCCACAACCCACGCATGTGCCCTGACCAGGGATCGAACCATGACCTCTTGGTTCTGGGTCAACAGTCAACCACTAAGCCACACTGGCCAGGCTTTCATTGTCATTTATTAGAGAAGTAGATTTCCACTGATATTTTCAGAAGACGCACATCAAAGATCCATCAGAGTTTGGATTTTTCTCTAAGCCCTGTTGTGGTCCACCAGGAAACTGATTCAGACTTGTATTTGGGGATATTGTGTGATTCCCCTCCTTAGATTATATCCATATAAGATCTGATTTGTAGGAGACACCTCATGCTCTCAATGGTGCTAATAAGTATGTGTTCTTGATTCACTATGACATCTACAATTGTATAGTGACAAAGGATATGGGAGTTTGTTTCTTCACTGCATTGTACACTGGCTGCCTTGACCTGATCCTTTCATGAGAAATGCGAGAATAAGCACATTTTTCCTATCTGAAAGATGGAGTTTCCTCTTGTAGCTGAATGTATTCTTTCAATGTTCTTAATTACTTTCATGATATGTAATTAAAAGTATGTGTAGCTTTTTTTATCCAAAAAAAAACTTGTTTTCTACTCTAGAAATGTTTTTCAAGTCATCAAATGCTAACAAATATTACAGACATGCACCACTTAATGATGGAGATACATTATAAGAAATGCATTATTAGGTGATTTTGTAATTGTGCAAACATCATAGATTGTGCTTACACAAATCTAGATGGCATAGCCTACTGCACACTTATACTATATGGTATAATCTATTCCTAGGCTATAAATCTATGTAGGAAATTGTAGTACACTGGAACTTGTGTATTTAAACATCTAAACATGGAAAAGGCACAGTAAAAATATGGTATAAGACATAAAAAATGGTACAACTGTATAGGACACTTAACCATGAATGGAGCTTGCAGGACTGGAAGTCACTGTAAGTAAATCAGTGAGAGTGGTGAGTGAATGTGAAGCTCTTCAGTGTCACCCTCATCCACACCCACATTAAAGTTATTTGCCATCTCAACCACAGTCTTGTTGATTTTAGCAGATTCCTCACCCTTGGCAAATTCTTTGGAGTCATAAATTCTTTTTTTTTTTTAATTTATCTTTATTGTTGAGAGTATGGAGTCATAAACTCTTGAGTGTCTTCTCCCAGATGCCATTTATGCACTCCTTGGTGACATCAACCCCAAGCCCAAACAAGGTTCTTGATGCAGGCATGGCTATTGTAATCCTTTCAGAATTGCATGTGTTTTCTGTTTCAGTAATTGCCTGGGCAAAGGTGATCCTCCAGTAGTAGGCCTGGAAATTCTAGTTCACAAACATCAGTAATGTTTATGGAATGAGGCCCAGCTGTAGCCTTAAAAGCTGCAGCACAAATCTTTTCCATGGATTGGAAAATATTTTCCTTATAGAAGGAAAAGAAATTCAGAGGTCATCGCAGGGAGACTGCAATCTAGGTAAAGGGTTGAGCATGGAGCCCCCAGAGAGGCCCAAGGATGGAAAGTTCTGCCCACTCTCAGTCCTACAAATTATGTCTCTGCCCTTGTCCTCCCCACATGCAGGTTTGCTATTTCTCCAGTGTTTTTTCTACTCAATGCTCATGTAATTCAAAGATTCAATCATAAAACCATAAATTCCTAATACCTGGTCAAAAGAAACGTCAACACGAGAGGGAGAACATGTTCCCTCTGCCTCCAAAGCTGTAGAAAGGCATCCACAGTCCTGGGGTGGGACATAGTCCTGGCAAGTGCTATTTTGAAAGCACCCACATTTCAGAGGTTGCTCTGCCTGTGAAAGTGCCTCCAATCTCTACATCTGGGAGTTCTGAGGGGCTACCCTTGCTCCTGGCCCAGGTGAATGACACAGAAATGAACCTGTCCTCCAAGTAAGGGAGTTTTGGGGGTGTCCTTCAGGAGCCAGGGAGGAGAGCTGGCCCTTCTCCCAGATACAAGATGTGGCCCTGCAAGGTTTCTTAATGCAATGAGGAATGTGAGATTCTGTATGTCATAAAAATGAGCACAAGGAGTGAAAGAATCACACCACAACTTCCAGGCTGTAAGAGAAGCAGGACTTGAATGTAATATTCAAATGTAGTATTTACTATTGATAACGAATCAGTATTACTCCTCCCTAATAGGAAAGCAGGTGCTGGGGTTGACACATCAGACAGTTGGACGGTGTAGTCCTTTCCTCATGGCCTTCAGGGGATCCCAGAAGGGCCCATAATGTTCTCCTTATTAGATGGAAGTAGCTGGCCCAGTGCTGCACTCCACACCTGATGAAGGGTCCCCGCTTGAGTGGGTCTCAAGATAGTCATCAGCCACAGGAAATGATGTAGCCACTATGGAAAACCTGGGAGTTTCTCAAATATTAAACCCAGAATATAATCAATTCCTATCACAGATATATGCCCAGGAAAAATTACAACACATGTTCGAAAAGTAGTTGTACATGAAGTCTATAGCAACATTATTCACAGTGGCCAAAAAGTGGAAACAAACCAAATGTACACTAACTATTGAATAGATAAATAACACGTGTTTACTCCAATGGAATATTTGTCCATAATAACAAATGAACTATTGGTACATGCTACAACATGCATGACTTTGAAAAAGATACACTATGTCAAGGAAGTTAATCCCAAAGACGAGAGAGAATAGAATTCCTTTTATTTGAAAGCCCTGGATAGGGAAATCTTTGGAGGTAGAAAGTAAATTAGGGGTTGCATAGGGCTGGGGATTAGAAAGAAATATGGGAAGATTGGGAGTTAAAACTAAAGAGTAGGGGATCTACAGTAGAAGGGAGAGAGAGAGAGAAACATCGGTAAGGTGCCTGCCCTTGACCGGAACTGAAGCGGAGACCCTGCAGTCTGCAGGCCCACGCTCTACCCACTGAGCCCAACCGGCTAGGACAAGCGCCTGTGATCCTAAACAAGGGTCACAGTTCCGTGAGTGGACTCAGCCTTACCGCCAAGCCCTGACCCCTAGAGGGCATAAGACCCTCTTGTCCAGTGTGGCCTGGCCTGGGCACCCTCACGTCTGTACTTACTTGCTCGATCTAGAAACTAAATCAGGATTCCCTGTGCACACTGTGCCCTCCCCTTCACAAAGAGCTGGGCAGAAACAATACGAGCAGCCCAGGGGCAGAAAAAATATCCGTGTATGCAAAGTCCGGTGCTGCACACGAGCGAAAGCGGTTTCCGAGGAGCCCGGACGCCCCCTCAAGCTGTCACTCAGGCACGGGGGGCGCGGCCTTAGGAGCTGTCCAATCAGCGGCACCGCGGAGGCAGGTGGGTGGGGTTATGCTGTGGACCCTTCGAGTCCGCAGGGTTCGGGGCTGGCGTCGCTGCCTCTGAAGGGCCTGGCGGCTCCGCCGCGTCCTCCGCCGCGCTTTGATCCCCGCTGGTCGTGGGAAGAGCTCAGGGAGACCCAGGAAACCGAGAAATGGTGAGTGTGCTACCCTGAGGTGCGCAGGCCGGGGAGACGGGCCGGTGGAACCTGCCGTGGCGGAGCGCCCCGACCCCGCTCGGCCGCGCGCCGCCGGCCCCTCGGCCCCCTCCGGCCCTCAGCCGGGGGCGCGCCGCCGGGACCCCGCGCCCTGCGCGTCACCGCGCGCGGCGACTTCGGCTCGGGAGCCGCTCCGGGCAGCTCTGCGCCCGCCGCCCCGCGTCTCCCCAGACGGCGCGGTGACCGCGGAGAGGGTCCTCAGGGGACCGTTGGGACTCGGGCTCCGGGGATCGTGCGTGGGAGCAGCTGTAGTCTGTGGGGTCGCCAGTCCCTTCTGTCTCCCGATTTCTTCTGAGTTTTCCAAATGTTTGGGAAGCAGGGTTTGAAATCTATGACCCTGCTCGCACCCCATCTTCCCAGGGGTGGCGATAAGTCCCTAAATTTCCAGTTCCCTCCAGTCATTCCCTGAGCCAGTTGCCCCTCTCCGATTCACAGAATTATTATCAACTATTTGTCTTATGGGTGCATTTCAAACAGACCCAACATTTTAATTGTTTATCTTTCCCTCCCAGAACCTTGCAGATGCTCTTTTTAAAGATTTGTAATTGTAGATATTTTGAATTAGAGGAAATCCGACAAGAATCACCTGGAAGAGGGTTCATGAACTCCCTGTTCCTCTCTCCCAGGATCTTTCCTGGGCACAGACATCCTCAGGGAAGTCCTCTGAGTGGAGGTTCATCTTTGGAGACTTTTCAGGGTGCTGTGTTCTGTCAGCTCTGACCCTCCCTGGGTTTGTCACTTGAAAACATTTATTGACTTATTTAAGTAGAATGTATTTCATCAACAGAGTTTGAAACAATATAAAATAGTTCCAAGCAGTCACGAAAGATGTGATATTCCAGTATTACATTTCTATAGAATTCTTTAATTCTTTCTTCCTGAGCATGTGTAGCAAGTTTCACAGGTTTGTTTTACTTTTTGGTGTTTTACAATTCCAGGGCTTAGCCTGGCAGAGAATTGTTGAAGTAGGATTACTTACGAATTACTTTCTTTCCCTGGAAATATGGTTAACTGACATCTTTTAAAAATAATAATAGTAATAGATATTTAAGGTTTTCTGGTTGAACTAGTAAAAGACCTTTACAATTTTCTTCCTTCCTTTCTAGATAAATACTGGGTTTAAGTGATTTTGGTGGATTGTTTAAACTCTGGGTTTGTGTCATTTAAAATATTGTTAAATGGTGGTCCAAAGAAACTCCAGTATGGAGCAGAGGCCTGTGGTTAGTGATGCGAGCTAAGGTTCCTTTGAACCTGTAAAGTGCTAACCTAGAAAAAAAGTACAAAAACAAACAAACAAAAAACATATTTCAAAGTGAGAGGCAACAAGAATATTTGAGATCAATAAAAATAGCTATTTGGAAAGCACTGATTCAGACAGAAGCTCAAATAATGTTCCACTTAGGAGATAAAGGCAAGAGGTATTTATGAGAAAGGAAAAGGGAACAATTAATCAATAGAAGGAAGGCACTTCTGCTGGTGTAGATGACATAACATAGTTTTTTAAATTTTCAGTTAGGTACTCATCAGTCCAATAGTCATAACATCTGCTTTCTTGTTACCTGTGCAAACAGTTCTTTGGGACACAATGTTGCTTTAGGCCCAGTCCAAAGGTTATTTTGCCCTGTTTTAACATTCCAAGGTTTGAGGCATAAGACATGCAAGGCAGTTCCTCTGGGATGGCAGTTCCAGAAATCATCTGTGCTTCACCTATTTATTTCTCACTCCAACCCCTAAGTCCTTCAAACCCAGAGATTTTTTTATTGGCTCATAATTTTGTCTTTCCAAATGTCCTAAATTGAAGTCATACAGTATGTAGCCTTGTCAGGTTTGCTTCTTTCTCTCAGCAACATACTATTAAGGTTTCTCCATGTATTTTCGTAGCTTAATACCTCATTTATTTTCACTTAACAGTATTTCATTGGATGGATTTACCACTGATTGTATGTTTCCCTCTTGAGGGCATCATGCCAATTGTGAACAAAATGACTACAAATATTCATGTACAAGATTGTGTGTGAACATAAGGTTTCAGTTCATTTAGGTCTATAACAAGGAGTGTGATTGCTGGATCTTACGATATGTAGTAATAGCATATTTGTTTTAAAAGAAAGTTTATGTCCCCAGTGTAGACATGTCCAGTTTTATTCCCACCAGCAGTGAATGAGGATTACCTGCATCTCCACACCCCATCAATACTGGTGTTCTGACAATGTTGAGTGTGAGCCATTTAATCAGTGTGTAGTGATACCTCGTTGTCCTTTTATTTGCACCTAGATTTCCTTTTATTTGCACCTAGATTTCCTCATATGTCAAAAGTTTATTACTTTTGCATTTTACATGTAGATCTCTGTCCGATGTGTTCTGAGTTAATTATTGTGAAAGGCATAAGGCCTGTTTCTACCTTTGTTTTCTGTGTGTGTGTTTGTATGTGGATGCTCATTATTTTCAGCATTATTTTTTTAAAATACTTCCTTTTCCTGTTTAATTGTCTTTCCTCCTTTTTCAAGTATCAGCTGAGTATATCTATGTGGTCTATAGGAAAGCAATTGACTTGTGTATCCTTAATCCTTACTATACTCTCATTAATTCCAAGAGTTATCTCTGTTTTCGTGGGTCCTCTCTGGTGTTTCACATAGGTACTCAAGATACAAGGAGCAAATGGGATGAATTTAGCTACAGGTTTTGAGGATGTTCTTTCTCCCTACTAGAATTTATAATTCATGATGAGGGGATGTTAAAGTCTCTAGCTACACTAGTGGATTTATCCTGTTTCTCCTGTTTTCTATCAGCTCTTGCCTTATATATATTTGCCCCTATGTTGTTTGCACATACATGTAAAGAATTACTATGCATTCTTGGAGAATGGATCCCCTTATCATTTTAAGATGTTCCGCTTTATCTCTGGGTTTTCCTTCATTTGAAATCTTCACTGTCTATAATTTATATACCTGTGCCAGCTTTCCTTTGATTACTGTTGGCCTGGTATACTTTCCTCCACCCCTTGGCCTTTCATCTCTCTACAGCTTTATATTTAAAGTAGGTTTCTTATGAAGACACAAGAACCCAAAAATCTATGGGACACAACAAAAGCAGTCCTAAGAGGGAATTTCATAGCACTGCAGGCCTACCTCAAAAAGCAAGAAAAATTTTTAGTAAACTGTCTAACCCTACAACTTAAAGAATTGAAAAGCTCCCCTGTGAAGCCACCCAGACCAGGGCTTTTTTTCACTGGGAGTTTTTTTAGTACTGCTTCGATTTCATCAGTTGTTATTGGACTATTCAGGTTTTCTGATTCTTCCTGATTCAGTTTTACATGATCTCACTCATATGTGGAATCTAATAAACAAAACAGACTGAGGAACAAAATAGATCCAGAGACATAGAAGCATGGAACAGGCTGATGAATCTCAGTGGGAAGGCAGGGTGGGGGAGTGGGTGGGGAGAGATTAATCAAAGAACTTTTATGCATATATGCATAACCCATGGACACAGACAATAGTGTGGTGAAAGCCTGGGGAGGAGGGGCAGCTGCAGGGTGGAGGGGAATCAATGGGGGGGAAAAGGATATCTGCAATACTTTCAACAATAAAGATAAATTTAAAAATAAAGTGGGTTTCTTATAGACAGCATATAAGTGTGATTTTTAAAATCTAATATTACTGTATCTTTCAATTGTATTTAGATCATTGATGATTAAAGTGGTTATTGATACAGTTGGATTAGTATTTACCAAATCTTTTACTATTTTCTATTTGTTGCCCTTTTTCATTGTTTCTTTTTGTCTTCCCTCTTTTTTCTGACCTCTTTGACTTTAATTAAGCATTTTACCTATTTTTTTAATTTCTCCCATAGCATATCAGTCACACATTTTTTTAAAAACTTTTTTATTGCCTGGCTGGTGTGGCTCAGCGATTGAGCATTGACCTATGATCCAGGAGACTGGGTTTGGATTCCCAGTCAGGGCACATGCTTTGATTTCAGAGAGAGACAGGAAGAGGGAGAGAGAGATGGAAGCATCAGTGATAAGAGAGTCACTGATCTGCCGCCTCCTGAACGCCCCTTGCTGGGGATCGAGCCCACAACTTGAGCATGTACTCTGACCGGCAATTGAACTGTGATCTCCTGGATCATAGGTTGATGGTCAACTGCTGAGCCACACTTGCCAAGCTCCCTTGATTTTTGAGTATACATTTACAACTAACCCACATCCTCTGTCAGGTCACACTGTACCACTTCGCTGGTAGTACAAGTATCTCATACCACACTATTCCCAATCCACCCCCTCACTGTCCCTTGCTCAGCACAGAATTCTATGAAAGTGTTTTTTTAAATTTCAAAATGTTCAATATTTCACTCCATTCAAGTTTTCTTCAGTTTTATTTTTTTTGTTTGTTTGGTTGTTTTTTTTTGGGGGGGGGGGTGTTTTTGTGGTTTAAAAATTCTTTTTAGTGTGTGTGTGTGTGTGTATCTGTGTGAGATTGAGAATGACAGCTCCTAAGTTTTTTAAGTGCCACACCAGAAGTTGACAGGGTAGCGTCTAGAGAGACTTGTTGGTAAACACTTCCTCCTGAAATTAGAGAATGGAAATTTTGCGTTTTTGGGGGGGAAAGCACTGTTGAATCCTATACATGTTAAATAATCGTGGGCAAACTTACCAACAACCAATGTGGACTTCAGTGAAGTCCCTGACAATCTTCAGCTCTTAACCTGTTCCTCAGGTGAGGCCCGGCATACCCTGTTGTAGTTTGATCATAAAGAGCTCTCCTGGCCTATTCTCTCACTGTGTTCTGAAATTGGCTGGAAACAGCCCCGAGCACATGAGTACAGGGATTTTGTGGTCTATCTTGTCAAGCCTTCTTCCTTGTGTCTGAGCTGTAAGTTTTAAATAACTTTCCAATGTCATTGAATTGGACAGAGAGAGAAAGGAAGAACTGAGTCTGTGATAAATACTACATAAGTTAAAAGCTGTCCTTCTCCACACATATTTACATTCAGCCAGCTGCACCTGATGACTGGTAAAGGCCTGGAGGACTTTAGGACACATGGTCAGCTCACTTTGTTGAAAGTTGATTTCCACAGACCTCCTGTAGTCTCATGTTTGGTGATTGGATGAGAAGGAAAAGCTTTCAGTGTTTCACTATACTTTATTCATTAAAACTTTATGCATATTTTACCCTCTGCCTTCTGGAGTGTTGTAAATGGTAGGTAATAAGGAAGAACTGAAAGAAATTTCTTTCATGAAGAATCAATGGTCTTAAAATGATAATAAATGTTTCATCTTTATAGCATTTCAGTTATTTTCCTACATGCTCAGGACCCTCATATTAGAGATAAATAAGATGTAAAGCGAGCACAGGAAAAATGTGTAAGTAATTTCCATGTGTTAATGATGGTGTTAAATTTATGAGAAAGTAAGTATGGACACAGAATAAGTTTTTGATGATCATGTCATAGACGAGATGTTTGGAGAGGAGAGTGTCATACATAACATTCCCATAAATGGAGTCTAGGTGTCCAGTTCTGTCAGTCTCACTTATCCTACTCTACACATATTGGGATGTTTTAGGAGTCAGTGGCCTTTGAAGATGTAGCTGTGAACTTCAGTCTGGAGGAGTGGGCCTTACTGAAGCCTTCACAGAAGAAACTCTACAGAGATGTGATGAGGGAAACCTTTAGGAACCTGGCCTCAATAGGTAAGGATGAGGACATTTCAGTTGTCAGAGAACAATGTATATCTTGTTCATCAACATTGTTCCATGATGTGTAATGTGGAAAGGGAGGATACTGGTAAGTAAACTGGGCATGGTAACTGCTCATCATAAATCTAGAAGCTAATGTTTTTTTAATAATTCTAATAATTTGGAATCATTTTTCTGGTTCTAAATTTTAGGGGGAAAATGGGAAGATCCTGACATTGAAGATCAGTACAAAAACCAGGGGAGAAAACTAAGGTGAGTTGTACAATAGATAGCAGTGTCTCATGTGAGAATTCTCATTTCATATGAAATTTTAAAAAGAAGCAAACAAAACTAAAAAATCCTGCTTAAAATGTCTTTCTTTTTACTAAAAATACTTTCTTCAGTGTAACATACATGTTCAATGTTTGCAAATTTTATCACTTGGAAACACTATTAATAGACCACACATATGAGTATCACAGTTTGTTAATAGCATGGGTGAAGTCTTCTTGGAGAGCATTCAGTGCATTTAATTTCAGACAATTTAGACAAGACAGAATACCTACATTTTTCGTGTAAATCATAATATAATGAATATGAAATCAATAATGTGCTTCTTTTTTTTTATAGAACTCATATGGTAGAGAAACTCTGTGAAAGTAAAGAAAATAGTCAATGTGAAGAAAACTTCAACTTTATTTCAAATTTTAATCTAAAGAAAACTACTGAAGTAAAATCATATGAGCATAGTCCATGTGGAAAAGCTTCTGTGTATCATTCATCCAGTGAGAGACTTACTAGATGTCATACTGGACAATATGAGTATCTGAAATATGGAGAGAAACCATATAAGTGTAAGGTATGTGGGAGAGCCTTTAGTTATCTACAGTGCTTTGAACAACATGAAAGAAATCACAATGGAGAGAAAACCTGTAAATGTAAGGACTGTGGGACAGTCTTCATGTGCCTTAAAACCCTTCGAAAACATATGTTAACACACACTACAGATTCTCCTTGTAAATGTAAGGAATGTGGAAGAGTCTTCAGTTGTTTGAGTTCACTTCTATTACATGAAAGAACGCACACAGGAGAGAAACCCTATGAGGGTAAACAATGTAGGAAAGCCTTCAGTATTTCTGGTTCCCTTCAAATGCATGAAATAACTCTCAGTCGACAGAAACCCTATGAATGTAAGGAATGTAGAAAAGCCTTCAGATATTATCAAAGTTTTCAAACACATGAAAGAAACCACACTGGAGAGAAACCCTATGAATGTAAAAAATGTAGTAAAGCATTTAGTTGTCTCAGTTATCTTCGAAAGCATGAAAGAACTCACATTATAGAAAAACCCTATGTATGTAAAATATGTAATAAAGCATTCCAATATCCCAGTTATCTTCACATACATGAAAGAACTCACACCGCAGAGAAACCCTATGAATGCAAAATATGTAGTAAAGCATTTAGTTGTCTAAGTTATCTTCGAAAACATAAAAGAACTCATACTGGAGAGAAACCATATGGATGCAAGGAATGTGGAAAAGCCTTCAGATGTTATCAAAGTCTTCAAACACATGAAAGGAGTCACACTGGAGAGAAACCCTATAAATGTAAAATATGTAGTAAAGCATTCAAGTGTCTCAGTGATCTTCGAAGACATGAAAGAACTCACACTGCAGAGAAACCCTATGAATGTAAAATATGTAATAAAGCATTTAGATGTCCCAGTTATCTTCAAATACATGAAAGAAATCACACAGGAGAGAAACCCTATGAATGTAAAATATGTAATAAAACATTCAGGTATCCCAGTTATCTTCAAATGCATGAAAGAACTCACACTCCAGAGAAACCCTATGAATGTAAAATATGTAGTAAAACATTTAGATGTCCCAGTTATCTTCGAACACATGAAAGAACTCACACTGGAGAGAAACCCTATGTGTGTAAAATATGTAGTAAAACATTTAGGTATCTCAGTTATCTTCAAATACATGAAAGAACTCATACTGGAGAGAAACCCTATGAATGTAAGGAATGTGGAAAAGCCTTCAGTTATCACACAAACTTTCGAAGACACCTGACAGTGCACACAGGAGAGAAACCATATAAAAGTGTAGAATGTGGGAAAGGCTTTAGTTATCCCAGTTCCTTTCAAACACATGAAAGGACTCACTGGATAAAACCTCTTGAGTGTAAACAGCATGGAAAAGACTTGAATTGGCCCTCATCCTTACATGTGAAAATTCACATGGGAGAGAAATAAACATGTAAGTTACATGAGAAAGCTTGATAGAAATTAATCCCTGTATAAGGTTCCAGAAAACTTTCAACATAAAGTTTTTCTTGAAGTTGTAAATACATTGTATTTATTAAACCTTTTTTAAAGTGCATTATCTGACCTTGGATTTCTACTAATTACTTTCAGAAATAAATATTCAGGTGAGATAATTCTAAAAGTTATCTTTCAACTATAGTACATAAGATTAATATTCCTTTTCCCTTAAAATGTTTAATATTTTTCTCCAATGTTCAATGTTTCACTGTTCAGTGTTTCAGGGGGCCATTTAAAAAAGAACAGTTTGGGCCCTAGTTGGTTTGGCTCATGGTTAGAGTGTCTTCCCGTGGACTGAAGGGTCCCAGGTTCGATTCCGGCCAAGCACCAGAACCATGTACCTTGGTTGCAGGCTCAATCCCTGGCCCCCGTTGAGACTTGTACAGGAGGCAACCAATCAATGTGTCTCTCACATTGACGTTTCTATCTCCCTCTCACTTCCACTCTATGAAAAAGCAATGGAAAAAATATCCTCGAGTGAGGATTAAAAAAAAAAAAAGAACAGTTTGGTACTTCGATTTTCTTAGTGGCCTTGTAGCAATCCTTTATAGTCCTAGATTATTATATATATTCTTCCTTTCCCTCTGACAAAGCTCCTTTTGGGGATGATGGGTATAAGAGCCTTTCTCCATTTTTATACTGGTAAATATATTTAGAATAAGTTTTATGTATGGCAATTTTATGAAAGTATGTGCTTTTATGTGAATACTATTTTTATATTTGTGCCTTTGCTTTTTGTCCTTCCTTCTGACTGGTGTTTGGAATTGACTTTGATTTAAGAAGAGGGACCTGTAATAGGGGAACAAAATCTAGAATTGGAAATATTCCCCTTGTGGGTAATGTTAGGAACTTGATTTTCCAGAATCCATCTCCTTTATAATTCCATATTAGAATTTATTAATAGCCCCACTTGCATTAGATTTGGAAACCAAAAACAAAGAAGGCATTAGTCAGATTTTGGAACCACCATTTGGACAAATAGGTACATAGAATCTTCCAGGACAACATCTTCCAGCCAATTTTTTTTTATTCTTTGATTTGTCAATCAAGACTATCATCAAAACCTTCACAAACTGTCTGATATACATTTCTGAGAGTGTAGGTTTCCACTGATGTCTTCACAAGATCCACATCAAAGATCCATCCGACTTTGGATTTTTCTGTGTCCACCAGGAAACTGATGAGACTTTCATGCTTATGTCTGATTCCCCAGTTCTCTAGATTATACCCGTATAAGGTGTAATTTGTATAGGAAACACTATGCTGTCAACAATGCTAGCGAGTATGTTTTCCTGATTGCCTATGACATCTGCAATGATGCCATCAAAAAAAGCAGCATGGGAGTTTGCTTCTCTGCTGCATGTCCTTCCATGAAAGAATAAGCACCTTCCTCCTGTCAGGAAGACTCTGAGTGTTTCCTGTTACTTGTAGCTGAATGTAATCCCTCAGTACATTTTCAATTATGTTCAATTGCATATGATTAAAAGTATGTGCATTTAGCCCAGCTGGTGTGGCTCAGTGGATTGAGGGTCGTCCCATGCACCAAGAGGTCTCTGGTTTGATTCCCAGTCATGGCTCATGCCCGGGTTTCGGGCTTTATCCCCAGTAGGAGAGCAGGCAGGAGGCAGCCAATTGATGTTTCTGTTTCTCTCCCTCTCCCTCTTTCTCTAAAAATCAATAAAGACATATTTTTTAAGTATGTGCATTTAAAACATTTTTTATTGATTGATTTTGAGAGAGATAATGGCGGGGGGGGGAGAAGCATAGATTTGTTGTTCCACTTATTTATGCGTTCACCGGTTGATTTTTATATGTGCCCTAACTGGAGATCGAACTCACAACGTTGACATATTGGGATGACACTCTAGCTAAGTGAGCTACCTGGCCAGGGTCATATATTTAATTTTATATGGCTTATAAATTTTGCCATTATTGTGTAAAGTACTTAAATCTTAGAATGGTTTCCTGTGTACAAAAGTTAATAGAAGAGTCCGACTTAAGGAGACTCACTGCCCACATCCTGGTCCCTCCAGTAATGTTACTCCAGCCACCACCAAATGCAGAGTTTTTATTATTTATTGAGCCTCCTCTTAGTGTTTCTTTATATAAAAACAAGCCATTGCAAATGCTTATTGTTCTTCCCCATGTTTGTCCTTGGAATGAGCAGTCAGACTCCAACCTGTTTGATATTTGCTGGCAGCTTAGGCCTCCCCCTTCTACTTCCCCTGTGTCTACACCTGGACAGGCTGATGAGAAAAGTTCGGCTCCCTCCTCTGGCACTGGCTTCAGATTCCAACCACACAAGCCCCTGTCTGTGTGCAGAACTCTTGTCCTGGCCCTGCCCCTGACAAAGATTCTTTGCTTGACCAAACTTTGTCAGGCTCCTGAACCTCCTCCCAGGCCTAACTTTGTAATTCCTTGCAAAACCCAGTTTTAGCAGAAATCCTGCTGAGTCGGGGGATCCAGAATCCTCCACCCGCCTATCTGACCACCCTCCATATCTGACCAGGTTCCTCCTCTGCCATCAGGTGAATGGATCACCCTGGCCTGTCTGCAGTGAGAACCCTGTTTGGTGGGTTTAGCAGAAACCCCCTAACATCTTCATTCTCTAAGTAATTTTCCATCCACTGACCCCCACGCTGCTCTCTGGCCAGGAAGTCCCACTTGCCCAATCTCATTTTTCCCCACTGTGAAACCCCATCACAATGGTCTCTATACCTGTCACACAAGGGGTTCTGAATAAAATCTGCATTTTCTACAAGTGTCATTGAAATACAGATACATATTTTTTTAATCCTCACTCGAGGATATTTTTTCCATTGCTTTTCAGGGACAGTGGAAGGGGGAGAGAGAACATCAATGTGAGAGAGACACATCCATTGGTTGCCTCCTGCATTCGCCCAACCAGGGCCAGGGATGGAGCCTGCAACCGACGTCCGAGCCCTTGACTGGAATCAAACCCAGAACCCTTCAGTCTGCGGGCTGAAGCTCTAACCACTGGCTAGGGCTGAATTTTTTTTTCTTCTGCAACACCAAATCACAATAAAAACCCAGCCCCCCCTTTTTTTAACTTTCTCAAGCCATTTCAGAGCTGCTTCAGTAGCTTGCCCTGCCCTCTCAGACACTTGTTATGTGAGATCTAAGCCATTTCCTACTTTCTCGCCCACACCAGCATGAGTCTCAATGTGGGAACCATCCCTCAGCAGGTGATCGTGACAGTTGGCTCCATGAGCAGCATGTCCAGACTTGGGCACCCTCTGTGGGCTGTCCCCTGTTGCTCTCACTTGCTCGCCTGCTCTGCTGCCTGATGGTGGCCTGCACTGTGGCTGCTGGGTGCTGTGAGCTGTGCTGCCCCGTGTGGCGTTGCTGAGACTACCAAGCCTCAGTTCTGTGTGCAGCCAACCAGAGTGTGCAGTTTCCAGGATTTCTAGGCATTTGGGAGGTTGAGTATGGGATTGGGGCCCTCCTTAAAGTGGTCCTGGAATAAATTTTATGTATGGTCAGTTCGACTCCATCATCTTTATGGTTCCATCTTAGAATTCACAGGTAGCCTCACTTGCATGAGACTTGGAAGGGAGAAATGAAGACCATTAGTCAGATTTTGAAAGCACCTCGCGGGAAAGAGACAGATGTATAGGAGCTTTGGGTACTGAATCTTTCACCCCAATTTCCATGTTCTTTGCCCTTCCAATCAAAACTATCCTTAAAACCACCACCAGTTACTTGGTTTACACTTTCTTAGAGGTGTAGGTTTCCACTGATGTTTTCTTAAGATCCACATCAAAAGTCCATCAGAGTTTGGACTTTTCTGTAAGCCCTCTTGTGTCCACCAGGAAACTGATCACACTTTCATGCTTATGTCTGATTCCCCTCTTCTCTAGATTACATTCATATAATATCTAACTAGTATAGGAAACACGTTCTGCTGTGAATAGTGCTCGTTCGTGTTCTTGATTGACCATGACATCTACAATGTTGCTGCCGAAAAGGACCTGGGAGTTTATTTCTCTGCTGCATGTGCAGTGGCTGCCTGGACCCAGTCCTTCCATGTGAGAATCTGCACCTTCCTCCTGTCAGGAAGACTGTGGGTGTTTCCAGTTACTTGTAGCTGAGCTTAATCCCTCAGTATGTTTTCAGTTATGTTTGTATGTGATTAAAAATATGTGCGCTTTTTTGTCAAAATAACACTTCTGTAGTTGTTTCATAGAAATGTTTTGTTAACCATTTTCTAAGCAGTTGTATGCCACCAAATAATTGTTTTTCATTTCCTAAGAGGATGTATGAAAATGTCCCCTTGTAATTATGGATATCTGGATAAACTGCAAGTCTCTCCATTTCATGATTGCACTTTGAGTCAATTTTATCACGTGCATTCAAGTTCAGGTAATTTTCCCTTAGGCATATTTTACTTTTATAATTACCATTCTTTTACTTTTATAATTACTTTTACTTTTATAATTACCATGTCTTTATAGTTACCATTTCATAATGAAAGTCTCACTGATTGTTAATAACCAAAAACTTCAATCATGGTGTTTCAGTGCCCTCTTGCCAGTGACCTCAAATTGTACCTACAGTCAATGGGGTAATGAATTCTAATAATAACAGTGACCACAAAGTACACATGATTGTGGGGCATAAAAGAAAAGTTTGCACAAAACTTTTATAGCATTTTGGCTTGTCCTAGATGATTTCATGGCTATTGAAGTCATCAGGATATTTTTGTGTATTGAACACTGCATGGTGGTAAACTTATTGTTTTTTAGAAGAGAAAAACAAGGTAATGTAGCTAAACTTATTTTGTAAGAAGTCCCCGTCATTGATTAGTAAGAAGAAACCTGTATGTTTAGGTAAATTTTGAGGGAACACAACCGTAGCAAAGGAGAAAGACAGGACCACTTGTCCAATCAAGCCTTTCTTGATAAAAGACTGTACTCTTGACATTAATGTTTCAGCATCGCTCATTGCCATGCACCTTAGAGTCAACACACCCAATTGAGCACATAGAAGAAACTAGGATTTGGATATGAGACAAGAAACAAATACTTGCAATCCTGGTGCTTATATTTTTGTTAGGAAAAAAAAAAGGCTGAATAGCAAATCCTAAGGCTTTGTTTCGTAAGGTGGTAATGAGCTTTGAAGGAAAGTAAAAAATGACATGTGACATAATAGGGAGTCAGGGGTGTGTATATATTTTTTATATGATGGTGGCCTCAGTGAGTGAGGATGTCATTATTAATCACTTGTATTTCCACCAAGTTAAACACTGTTTTAGGAACTGCTAAGGTGTAAAAGTAAATAGAAGGTGGCACCACATAATGTTTGGCTCTTTTATTAACAGTAATGACCCCCAAATAGCCAAAGCAATCTGAGAGAGAAGAACAAAGGTAGATGTGATCATGCTAGCTGGTATCAAACTGTACTACAAAGCTACAATAATCAAAAAAGTCTGGCAATAGCACAAAACAGACACATAAATCAATGGAATAGAACAGAGTCCAGAAATAAACCCTTGCTTATATGGTCCACTAATCTATGACAACAGAGGTAAAAATACATAATAGAGTAAGGACAGTCTCTTCAACAGTGGTGCTGGGAAAACCGGACAGGTGCCTGCAAAAACAGTGATGCTGGACCACTCTCTCACACCATATACAAAAATAAACGCAAGATGGGTTAAAGCCTTAAAGAGAAGACCCAAAGCAGACTCATAGATGTAGAGAACAGACTAATGGTTGCGAGAGGGGAGCAGGGTTGGGGGCCTGGGTGAAAAAGGTGACGGGATTGAGAAGCACACTTTGGTAGTTACAGAGTAGTCACAGGGATGTAAAGCACAGCATAGAAAAAATAGTCAATAATATTGTGAAACTATGTAAGGTTCCAGGTGGGTACTGGACATCTCAGGGGGAACACTTGGTTAAGTATGATTGTCTAAACATAAGACCCTAAACCATAAAACTTCTAGAGGGAAACATAGGGAGTAAACTATTTGTCATTAGTCTGAGCCATATCTTTTGGATACATGCTCTTGAGTAAGGGAAACAAAAACAAAAATAAACAAATGGGACTTCATCAAACTAAAAAGCTGCTGCATAGTGAAGGAAACCTTAAACAAAACAAAACAAAACAAAAGTCAACCTACTGAATGGGAGAATATAGTCACAAATGATATATCTGATAAGAGGTTGATAGCCACAATATATAAGAAATTAATACAACTCAAAACTAAAATATTAAAAATCCAATAAAACAATTGCAGAGGACATGAAAAGACATTTCTCCAAAGAAAACATACAAATGGCCAACAGACACATGAAAAGTGCTCAGCGTCTCTAATCATCAGGGACATGCAAATCAAGACCAGTGAGATATCACCTCACATCAGGCAGAATAGCTGTTCTCAAAAAATTTACAAAGAGCCTGCTCTTCCTCCCGGGCAAATGCCCGAGCCCTTCGCTTCTTCCCCCACAGGCACACACCTCCTAAGCTCTAAGGGTCCCCAGGAGACTTGCAACCAGGGCACCAATGGGCAGCAGCAGCTCCTCCTGGGCTAACCCCCGAGCCTGTCTCGAAGGCCCCCTTGTCTCTGGCTTCTCAGCTCTGCTTAGACTCATTTCTTTCCTATAACATTTCTAAAGACCCAAAGCAGCCCTGCCTAGCCCCTCTCCTGTTGCTTCTTCTGTCACAACCCCTTTCTTGTTTCACTGTCTCCAGCTTCCATAAACACACTCTCAAAATAAAAAGAAAAATTTACAAATAACAGGTGTTGCAAATGTGGGCAAAAGGGAACCCTTGTGCACTATTGGTGGAACTCCAAACTGGTGCAGCCAGTATGGAAACAGCATGGAGATTCCTCAGGAAATGAAAAATAGATATGCCATACAACCCAGCAATTCTACTCCTGGGTACTTATACAAAGACAATAGAACACTAATTTGAAAAGATATATGCACCCCTATGTTCATCCAGCATTATTTACAATAGCCAGGATATGGAGGCAACCTAGGTGTCCACAGAGAGATGAATGGATAAAGAAGATGTGGTTCTTACATACAGTGGAATATTACACAGCAATAAAAAAATAATGAAGTCTTGCCATTTACGACAACATGGATGGATCTAGAGGATTATACTATGTGAAATAAGGCAAGCAGAGAAAGACAAACACCATATGTTTTCACTTATATGTGTAATCTAAAAAATACAAGATATGAAAAGATTCAGGGAAACAGAGATCAAAGAGATGATTAGCAGGAGAGAGGGGGTGGGGATGGGTGAAAAGGGGAAGGGGAATACAGTTAATATTGTGACAAGTTTGCATTGTGACAGATGAATACTAGAATTAGTGGGTTGAGCACACGGTAAGGTATTAAAATGTAGAATCACTATATTGTGCACCTGAAACTAATATAAACAATATTGCATGCCAACTATACTTAAATTAAAAAAATTTTAAAAAGAAAAATGTAAGTTCTAACTACTCAGTCTGGGAAATCAGAGTTGGCCAAGGGATCTGCATTTGTAACAAACATGAGTGAGTAATCTGAGCACCGCTGTTTGAGAAATGTTGGTTTAGCCAAAACGAACTTCTTGAAGTAGCCCAAGTAAATGCATTGTGCTACTTTTTAAAAAAATAACTTGGGAAATTTATGTTCACCATGGGTGATTTTGATGCATAAAATAAGGCTGCTAAAGCCTCTTATTGTAAAGGGGTATGGGGAACGAGATAATAATAGTGACTTATTTTGACAGATTCTAGGTGCATTTGTTTCCCCTTTCAAAGTCAATAATTTTTTAAGTGTTGTGTTATTAAATAAGCAAGAGATGTGATAAGTATGTGAATGGTGGGATTGCTGTCACCTAGGACAGTGTGTCCAGGACATAGGTTCTGCATCTGCTTCTGTCACCCTCTCAGCTCACAGATGCCTGACGTTACCAAGATAAATTTTCCATAGTGTCATGTGCATGGATTTTAAACTTGTTTCCAAGTAAGCAGGCACAACAGGCCTGAGTTGGGAAACTAAAAGCTAAAAATGGCATAGATGGCAATAGACAGAAAAGATGCTGATGCACATGACTGAGGGTGTGTTCAGAAAGAATCCACTTGGGATACACCTTTATGTTTAAAACCATAATACTTCCTAACATCCGTCCATGGAACCTAATTTAAATTTCAGGACAGATTCTGGGGGCTCCCTCACTTCACTCCTCGTTATGTGCATGAGATGGGGCAGTGCAATCCTAGAGGGGGTTTTCTCCAGACAGGGTTGCAAGAAAGGCCTGCTGTGGCCCATGTCCTACTTTCCAGTCTTTAATTCTTCCTACTAAGGATCCCACAGTGCTGGAAAGAAGTGTCGAACACATAAAAATCAAGTTGAGCATCAACCTATGATCCAGGAGATCAAGGTTCGAATTCTGGTCATCGCACATATGGAAAGACAGAAATTAGAAAAGAAAAAAAGTCCACTCAAACCCCTTATTTGCCTTTAGACATTTGCAGATATTGTAAAAACATTAAATTAGGATATTGGAGACATAATTGTCCTGCAGTTAAGAAGGTAAATGAAAAAAAAGAAGGGGCAACATCTTACTTAAGGAAAACCTATAATCTTATGTCCTAAGAATTTGGATTGGAAGCTCCAAAATGTGCCAGACAGAAACGTGGGCTAAACTCCGTTTACAGCTAGGGTCCTGCCAAACTGCTGCCAGTCCCAAGGAAAGTGTAATCTAAAATGTTCAATGGCCATCGTGAGGAATGTGCCGATTCGAAATAAAAAAGAGCTAAATGAAACCAACATCGACAGGCTTAAAACAAAAGTTTTAGTAGAGTATACCAAAGGCTGAACGGGCCAAACTGGCCCCCTGTTAGCCTCCCAACATTAAATTGCCCCCAACAAGTCTGCTCTATTTTCCCCAGTGTGGAGAAATTGAAAAGACTGCAAGGAAGCAATTAGAGTGAGAAACCTAACCAGCAATCACTCGGGGCAGCATTCAGGCCACTTAAAACAAGTTCAAGACTGATAACAGGGCTAGAGCTCCTTGGCTTAACCCCTCACTGAGGACCCAAAGCCTTTCTACTCAAGAGCGGTAGGGGATAGAAAAGAGAAATGTCCAGGAATCCTTAAGATGGGAATTCCCAACTGTGGTACAGAAGCCCAATGGTGAAGCCCTGACTCAGGCTGCAATTAGATTAAAAGAATTTGTAGCCTGGCTGGTGTGGCTCAACGGTTGAGCATCAACTTATGATAAAGGAGATGACGGTTTGATTCCCTGTCAGGGCACATGCCCAGGTTTGGGCTGGATCCCCAGTAGGGGGTGTGCAGGAGGCAGTTGATCTATGACTCTCATCATTGATGTTTCTGTCTCTCCCTCTCTCTTCTTCTCTCTGAAATCAATAAAAATATATAATTTTTAAAAAGAATATGGGAATGTAAGAATTGAAAAGATTACAAAAATTGGAATGTTTAAGCAAGGTTTATGTTTTAAATGTTATGTCAACTTTGCCTCTCTTTTTGTACTGCATTATATTTTGGAAGTAGACATTGTGTCTCACTGGGGAACTGGGCCATGAAGGCTGTCAATTCTTCCTTTTGGCTCTGAGGGTCAGATTCTCTTACTATGTGCCCTTAGGGTCCACAGGATTGCTTAATACAACCAGAAATACTGTTTGTCCCAGCTGAAATATAACAAGATATTTGAAAGGATTTAAATAATAAATTTGATCAGATATTTGGCAAAATCAGAAGCTGAAGATTCAGAGCCTGATAGGAATTTTTTTGAGACCCCTCTCTAAGCTAAAATAAAACTCTATACCCAGCTGGAAAGAAGGAAATTAGGGATTATGTAGTTAGATAGGTAGGTCAACCTGTGATGTCATTAAAATACAGAGCGAACTATGGGAGAGAAAAGAACTTTACTCTCAAGGTTGTTCTGAGTGGTCTAATAATCAAATAGACATGAGACAGATTAGCAAGAGAAAATATCATATTTAATTATACATACATGTGGGAGCTCTCCATACATGAGAGAGTCAGGAACCCCACAGGCAGGAGAGGTTCAGAGATAGAAAGGGATCTAGGTGTATAAGACCCCCAGAGCTAGGGATGAAGAAACACACCTTGTGGGCGTCAAGGGTCATTGCAGGATAAGAACAGCAGATGTTTAGTAAATAGAAGTTTCCCCCGCCAAAGAGAAAAGAGATTATTGCTGATAATCCTTTATTCTGGCCAAGGTCCCTGATTCAAGTTCCTCTAGGTAGTTAAAGGGAAGGGCAGAAGTTTCTCTTGAGCCTGCTGGTAACATTGCCCTTAGCTCAACTTAATCGGCATACACAGAAGCACAACTTGGGGTGGCTTGTTCTGAACTCCCACAGGCTATTACACTCTTTAAAAAATGTATACATACTCCAGCCTCGCTATTATGTCACATGTCATTTTAAACTTTTCTTCAAAACCCTTCTTTCCATAAACAACAGCTCTGCTTCCAAATATCTTCTATGAGCACTAGGCTGCCTGGCAGTCATTGCGCTTGAAAGTGACCACAGGATTCCAGCATCAAAAAAATGACTGACAGCACTCTGGAACCCTCTCAGGTTTCAGCCAAGGGCAAAGGAAATCTATTGAATAGTGTGGGTTTTAACAAGGCTTGTGAAGAAATAAGCTTGTTTCTGATTCACACCAAGGACTCTGTCCTTGTCAATCAACCATTCATCTTAATTTCCTAATAAGAGGTGAATTGTGCTGGGCGGCAGTGCTTGACATTCGAGTCCTCGTGATGACTCTGAGCTCCCCTCCTCACTGCCCACGTAAGGTTAGGGAAGTCCTTTGGCTCCCCTAAGTCTCAGTGGCCTCTCTAACCAAAGGTGATCGTATTAGTGCTTCCATGTTTAGAAGTCTGTGAAGAAGAAAAGGAATGAGCCACCCCCCCCCCCCATGGTGCTGAGTGCCTTACACTCAGCAAGCCTCTCTAAAGTGCTTTATTTTTATTAGTTTTCTTATGTATTGGTTTGGGGTGTACAGCTTAGTGGTGAGACAATCACATGCTTTACACAGTTTCCCCTGGTTTAAAGTGCCTTATTATTAGCGTTAGCATTTCTGTTCCTATTCTCATTGTCATTGTCAGCACCATCTTATACAGACTTAAAATGCACAGCTTTTCTCAATGGAATCCGCATTGTACTCTACAGATGAATCTATCGGTCCCTGAAAAGTAAAATTGAAACTGGTCTGTAAAACTTCTGAGAAGTAATGCTTTTAATAAAGTGCTGTGATGACTATTTTGATTTCATCTATGGGTGTTTACTTTTCATGCTTCCAAATCTTCAAAATAAATGCTGAGATTAATATTTATGGTAATTCATGCCTTCAAGATAGAAGATTTTGGTTGATTCTCCCACTACTATCTCAAACTTCATGTTACTGTTTCAGCCAGACCATGAAAAAAATATATATATTTTTAAGTGCAAACATATATCTTGATGTTCTGCCACTTAAAGGTACAGTTTTCAAATGTGATCTGTTCTGGAAGAGTGTTCGGGTTCAGAAACGTTGGAAAACCGCGGGATCAACAGCCGACAACCGGGCCTCAGGGTCTTGCCCTCAGAGGAAGCCGCATGGCATGTTCGACTTCCGAGGCGTGTTTGGAAACTGAAGCATTTACTGCAAGGTTTAAACCGAAATGTTCATCTACCGAGACCGAGGTACCACTGTACTTCATGCTTTAGACCACAAAAAGGATAAATCTCTCCTTTTTTCAGAGCCAAGAGCACCTTCTAGAACTTTGAGTAATTTATTCCATTAGGGTCATTTTCCAAGGTCATGAGGAAACTCTCTCCATGTATACAAAGGACTCCCTGAGCTCCTTCAGTGGAGCTCACTGGCTGAAAAGACCATCTTGTAGTATGTCCCGGGTTGTCAGGGGTTCCCCGTGTGCAGGTGGACACACTAGCACTCCAAGTCTATTCTGGCCTTTGGGTTTGCCATGATGAAGATCACAAGAGCCACCTCCTCTTTCCAAACACAGTTTTGTGATATCAGGTGTACAGTGATGGCCACAGCAATAAAGGACCTTCCCCAAGCAGAACAGTCCCTGGCCATCGATGCAGGAAGCACATCAGCATTTTCTGCCCACGTAGGGCCACAACTGGAATTGTACAGTTCCCACAGGTGCAAATAAAAGCAGGGTGGGGAAGGGCAGGGATGAAACATAATCTCCTCAGCATCCTGTTTCTGAAGTCCAACAGCGTGAGAGAAGAGTCCAGACTTATGCATCTTCCCCAGCGAACCCACATTCTTAGTAGGAGGTTATTTAGTTGAGGTGGAGCTGAAAAGTTAAGAGAGAAAACAAAAAACCAGAGGTATAGTAGACCTCAGGAAATCAGAACACTTTCCAGAAAAACTGCTTTGAGGCTTTGTCTCCAGATAGCTGTTGAAAGGAAGGTGAAAAAAGGTTATGAAATGGAAATATATTCTCCATCTCTCAATTCTTCATGCTGAATATCCACAGACTTTCCTTCCACAGTGGATGGTGAGTGGTGCTACTACTCCCTGTGGCGGTCCACCTCGCATGACGGGTACTGGTGGGAACGTGTGCCCTCCTTTTCTCTTGCCATTGAGGTTACTTGTGGTTCTTTGATTCTGGCCCTCAGGCTCCCTGTGTCAGATGGCCTCCAGGGGTTGTTCTGTGTCCCCAGGCATCCAGGGGTTGTTCTGTGTCCCCAGGCATGATGGAGTTGTTGCTGCAGTGTGGGTGGGGCTGTTTGTTTCAGATGATTCTAAAGGTGAGCATTTCCCCAGGCAATGGAGAGAGGATACCTGTCAGGACAGGTATCTGTGCATACGATATGGAGGGGAGGCCTGGCAGGGAGTGATTCCATCATTGCCAGAAGGAATGCTATGCTAGTATCTCAGACTCACCACGCAGGGGGATTATTTAGGTGAAACCCAGGTTTCTGATAAGTCTCATTACTGATGGATTAAACAGTGTAGCCACAAGTAAGGGGTGGCTCATGACCTCAGGGAGTGATTGAATCTCCAGTGAGAAAACATAACGACCTACTTGTATTTTCCATGGCAGAGAAATTTTTTCATATCAGGAACAGTTTCTAAAGTTATCCATTCTAAATATCCTGAAGTCATTTTTTCCCCCTCTGAGAAGGATGACTTGTTCTTGGTTTCAATGCTCTTTTTCGGAATCTGCCGTAGTTGTGGAAGGATATCTACCTAATACATCCCTCCTACCTGAGCCTGTGCACCTTTTTGGCAAATCCAGACGTCACACTCCAGTTGTCAAGAAAGATCAGAATGGAGCCAGATTTTATGTGTGTGTGTTTGCAAGGAAGGATCACAGTTCCTTGGTGGACACTCAACCCCGCTTTTCAATGCAAATGTCCCCGGACAGGAGGAGCTCTGGGTGCTTTGGGCTCAGGCCTGCGTCAGGCACCAGGGGGCGATGTCTTGCGAACTGTCTGTCATCTCGGGAGCGCGGGGAGGTGGGCGGGGCCACGCCCGCAGCCACCCGGATGTTCTGCGACCTAGGCTGCGCTTGGGGTCGCATCTCTCTTGTTCTGCGCGCAGCTGTCCAGCTGTGATCTGAACGGGTCGTAGTTGTTGTAGGAAGGACTCAGGGAGACCCAGGAAACCTAGAAATGGTGAGTGCGCGGCCGGGTGCCGAGCCCGGGAGGAGGGGCTGGTCCAACTGCCCCGGCGGGACCCTCTCCCCAAGGTTGGATCCCGAGTCTGCGGACCCAAGGCCCCGGGGCTCCGCTCCAACTTCAGTCCCCTCGGGCTCGCCGTGTGGGACCGACCGCCGCCGCGCGGGGACTTGGGCTTCGCGGTGTGTCTGGGCAGCTCCGCACCCACATTCCCGCGTCTCCCCAGTTGGTGTGATGACCGCCGGCAGGGTCACTGGGGACAATCATGACTGGTCTCCGGGGTTCGTGCATGGGAGTAGCTGTGGTCTGTGGGGTCCCCTGTGCCTTTCTCCCCAGAAGGATCCCGTTTTCTCCTGAGTTTTCATGTTTGTGGAGCCAGGTCTGAAACCCACTCCAGGCCTAGCTCTGCGACAAATGCCAGCATTTCCAGTCTCTCTCCCATGAATCCCAAAAGCCATCTTCCCGTCTCTGAGTCACAGCATCTTTATAAACAATTTGCTTTTGTGGTGCATTTCAAAGTGTTTAAAACACAAAATCCAACTGAGTACATTTGAAGATCTAATTGGCTTTATTCCCCATTCATGAGCGGGGCAGCTTCCCAGTTAGTAAATAGAATCTCAGAGGAGCTGTATGAAATGGAAGGTTTTTAAAATAGGCAGAAATGTAATGTGACTAAGAGGTTAATAGCAAACGAAAAGAAAGGATTGTTTCAGGCAAGGTCACCCTACCTTAGGAATCTTATTCGGCAGATCAGTGTTGATCAGAAAATTTCAGAGTGATTGGTTTAAAATTTTATTCCTGGGAAAGGTTGAAACCACAGTGAGAGAGTCATGCATCCCTAAACCTGGGGAGTACATCCTGAACAATTTTGTTGTTTTGAGTTCACTTACACAAACCTGCATGGTGTAGCACTGGCCAGTTAGCTTAGTTGGTCAGAGCATCGTTCTGATACACCAAGGTTGGGGGTTCAATCCCTGGTCAAGGCACATACAAGAATCAACCAATGGCCTGGCCTGTGTGGCTCAGCAGTTGAGCATCGACCTATGACCCAGGAGATCCCTATTTGATTCCCAGTCAGGGCAGGTGCCCAGGTTGCAGGCTTGATCCCCAGTGGGGGCTGTGCTGGAGGCAGCCGATCAATGACTCGCTCAACATTGATGTTTGTATCTGTCTCTCTCTCCCCCTCCCTTCCTCTCTCTGAAATCACAATAAAGATATATTTTTTTAAAAAATCAACCAGTGAATAAAAATAAGTGGAACAACAAATCAATGTATCTCTCTCAAATCAATAAATTAAAAAAAAATTTTTTTAAACCTGCATGGTGTTGCCTACCACATACCCAGGCTATATGGTATAGCCTATTGCTCCTAGGCTACAAACCTATACAACATGTTACTGTACTGTATACTGTAGGCTATTGTAATAGTAAATATGGTGTACAAGATAAAGAATGGTACGCCTGAATAGGGCACTTCCCCTGAACGGAGCTGGCAGGACTGGGGACTGCTCTGCATGAGGCAGTGGTTGGTGAGGGAATATGAAGGCCTACCATGATACTGTACAGTACTGTAGACTTCATAACACTGCGCACTTGGGCCACGACATTTATACAACAACAGATTAAATCAAGCACAGGAGAAAATGATGCAATCGAAAGACACAGCAAACACAAGATCTCTGAGGCTGCTGCCTGCATAAAACAGCATATTGTTTCACAGCAACCTTTTTAAAAAATATATATGTATATTTAAAATATTTTTATTGATTTCAGAGAGAGAAACATTAATGATGAGAGCCATTGATCTGCTGCCTCCTGCACGCCCCCCATTGGGGATCAAACCTGCAACCCAGGCATGTGCCCTGACCTGGAATCAAAGCTGCAACCTTTTGGAGTACTGGACAACATTCCAACCGAGCCACCTGGCCAGGGCCAAGTTCATTATAATGTTGTGGGACCATCATCCTATATGTGGTCTTTTGTTTTTTAATCCTCACCTGAGGATATTTTTTACATTGTTTTTCAGAGAGCAGAAGGGAAAGAAAGAGAAATATCAATGTGAGACAGACACATTGATTGGTTGCCTCCAGCATGTGCCCCGACTAGGGAATTAAGCTTGCCACCAAGATATGTGCCCTTGATCAAATTCAAACCCGAGACCCTTCAGTCCGAGGACCGATGCTCTAACCGCTGAGCAAACTGGCTAGGGTTGTGGTCTGTTTTTGACTATATGTGGCTCATGACTGTAGTGAGTTTTGGTTTTGGTGATGTGACTTAGTACAAGTGATCCATTGTGGGTTTGTTGTCTCCTTTTTATTTTTACTTTTTAAGGTTTTTAAATTGAGAGAGAGGAAAGGAGATGGAAAGAGAGATAGAAACATCAATGATGAGAGAGCCATTGATTGGCTGCCTCCTACACACCCCTTACCCAGGATCAAGTGTGAAACCCAGGCATGCACCCTTACCGGTAATCAAACCAGCAACCTTTTGGTGCATGGGACAACACTCAACCAACTGAGCCACACCAACCAGGGCTTATTCTCTCCTTTTTAATAAAACAGATTCAATATTTTAATTGTTTAGTATTTTCCCACATTCAATGGGTGACTGTTTTTAAAGGGTTTATTTTGTGTGTATGGATATTTTATGTGAGAGAACAGTTGCTAATAACCACCTGGAACTACTTTGCATAAAAGCTTTGTGCCTCTCTTATCCAGGACCTTTCCTGGTCACAGGGGTCCTATGGGAAGTCCTTTGGGTAGAGGCTACTCTTGGGTAACTTTCTTGGGTGTTCTAGATTAGTGCTGCCTCTCCCTGATATGTCACCTTTAAACATTTATTCACTTTATTTTAGTCTCAGGTTTGCAATGAATAATTATTTAATCACTGCAACTTGAAATACACTATAAAATATTTCCAAATATGCCAGAGAAAAGTGACTTACAGAGAAATAAAATATGTCATTGTTACACTGCAGGTATTAAATTCTTGTTTCCCTTTTTTCCTCCCAGTGTAGGTAGGTATATTAAAACGTTTATTCTTTTATTTTGAGTGAGTCAATGGATTTTCAAGGCTTAGACCAAAGGTGTTGAAGTATGATTAATAGTTTATAAAACAAAATCTTGCCCTGGCTGGTGTGGCTCAGTTGGTTGAGCTTCGTCTTGTGCACCAAAAGGTCACCAGTTTGATTCCCTGCCTGGGCACCTACCCAGATTGTGAGGCGATAGCTCATTGTGGTTTTAATTTGCATTTCTCTGATGATTAGTGACATTGAGCATCTCTGCATATGTTTATTGATCACCTGTATGTCCTCTTTAGAGCAGTGTTTATTCAGGTCCTTTCCTTCTTTCTTTCTTTCTTTTTTTTAAATCCTCACCCGAGGATATTTTTTCCATTGCTTTTCAGAGAGAGTGGAAGGGAGAGAGAGAGAAAGATCAACGTGAGAGAGACACATCGATTGGTTGCCTCCCACTCTCACACCAGCCAGGGCTGGGGATAGAGCCTGCAACCAGATACGTGCCCTTGGCTGGAATTGAACCTGAGACCCTTCAGTCCATAGGCCGATGCGCTAACCACTGAGCAAAACTGGCCAGGGCCCTTTGCTTATTTATTTATTTATTTTAAATGTCTTTATTGATTTCAGACAGAGGAAGGGAGAGGAAGAGAGATAGAAACACCAATGATGAGAGAGTCATTGATGGGCTGCCTCCTGCACTGCTCCGACTGG
Source organism: Miniopterus schreibersii (assembly GCF_964146895.1). Taxonomy (NCBI): domain Eukaryota; kingdom Metazoa; phylum Chordata; class Mammalia; order Chiroptera; family Miniopteridae; genus Miniopterus; species Miniopterus schreibersii. The sequence continues at coordinate 70,188,751 of NC_138105.1, read as the reverse complement.
GGACCGAGCCCACAACCCGGTCGTGTGCCCTGACTCGGAATTGAACCATGATCTCCTGGATCCTAGGTCGATGCTAAAACCTCTGAGCCACGCCCTGCCGGGCCCTTTGCTTATTTCTTAATTGAATCTTTTTTGTTTTGTTTTTTGGGTCGAATTGTATAAATTTGGGGTATTAACCCCTTATCAGATGTATCATTGGCGAATGTTCTCCCATTCAGTGGGTTGTCTGTTCATTTTGTTGATGGTTTCCTTTGCTATGCAAAAACTTTTTAGTTTGATGTAGTCCCGTGTCTTTATTTTTTTCTTTTGTTTCTCTTGCCGTAGGAGATATATCAGAAAAAAATATATTGTTACAAGAACTGTCTGAGATTTTACTGCCTGTGCTTTCTTTTAGGATTTTTATGGTTTTAAGCCTTACATTTAAATCTTTAATCTATTTTTACTTTATTCTTGTGTACGGTGTAAAAAGGTGGTGTAATTTCAATTTTTGCACATATCTATTTAATACTCCCAAAACTATTTATTGAATAGACTATCTTTAGCCCATTGTATGTTCTTGCCTCCTTTGTCAAATATTAATTGAGCATAAAGGTGTGGACTTATTTCTGGGGTTTCTATTCTGTTCCATATAGCTATATGTCTGGTGTTTTTTTAAATATGTTTTTATTGGTTTTAGAGAGAGAGGCAAGGAGAGGAAGAGAGAGATAGAAACATCGTTGAGAGAGAAACATCAACATTGATCAGCCGCCTCCAGCACACCCCCTGCCGGGGATCAAGCCCACAACCCGGGCATGTGCCCTGACCCGGAATCGAACCAGTCTCCTGGATCCTAGGTCTATGCTCAACCACTGAGCCACTCCAGCCAAGCTATATGTCTATTTTTATGCCATTACCTTAGCGTTTTGATTACCGTGGCCTTGTAGTATAGTTGGATATCAGATAATGTGATTTCTCCAACTTTTTTCTCTTTCAAGATTGCTGTAGCTATTCATGGTACATTGTGGTTCCATATAAATTTTTGGAATATTCATTCTAGTTCTGTGAAAAACAACATTAGTATCTTGATAGGAATTGCATCGAGTCTATAGATTGCTTTGGGTAGTATGGACATTTTAATGATATTAATTCTCCCTACCCATGAACATTGCATATGCTTCCATTTGCAGTTTATATTCCAATTACAGTTTACATTCTATATTATTTTGTATTAGTTTCAGGTGTAGAGCATAGTGTTTAGACAATCATATACTTTATAAAGTGTTCCCCCTGATATTTTCAGTGCTCCTGTTACCTTATGTAATTTGTAATCATGTGCTAATTCATCATGAAAATATTGTGGATTTCAATAATGGGCCTTGCAAATAACAAATTTTATGCTGCTCCTCAAGGTTGAGGCCCAAGTTACAGTGTTGCAATTCAGCTGGAAAGACTTTTTTTGTGATTTATCATTTAGGTATATCTGTCTATGTGTTCTAAAAATTGGTAAGCATTGGTGGCTCTCTTTATAGAGCATGCCCATGCTTTTCCCTACCTCTTTCTCCACTCAGGGTTTCCTTGCCTTTCTCTTTCTCTCAAGGTCCATGGGCCCTTCTTTTGCCTCTTGTTTCCTTAACCCATTTCTTCTATGGCTCACTTATTCTACTTCTGTGACTTTCTAAATAAACTTTCTCTTATAATTTGAAAAAAACAAACAAAAACGATATGAGGTAACCCTGAGGCTCATGACTATAGGAATTTTGTAGAGGTCTAAGTTGTCCTGCCTTTCTTATACCTGAGCTCTAACTCTGGTAACTTCCTAGCTCCATGAAATGAGACAGACAAAAGAAAGTCAACCTGACTCAGTAATAAATATTATATAAACAAATTCTAATTCATACTCCTCCACAAGAATAATTTTAGTTAGGTGGATCTGACTACTTCTAATAATCTAGAGTACTTCAGGGCAATATGGCCAGCTCCATTTTGTTACAAGTTGAATTTTCCACTGACCTCCTGGCCTCTTGTGTTTGATGATAAGAATAGAAGAGAAAGCTTCCAGGTCTTTACGTTATTCATAGTCATTAAAACTTTATGCAAATATAACAGTATCCTTCATGGAGTACTGCATTGTATGGTAGTTTTAAAGGAGATGAGTTTTCTCACAGGGAATTAATGTGCATAAAATAGAAATAATTTTTTATTTGTATATAACTTCTTCAAAGGGCTCTGTACCCTGATATTGGAGAGTAATGAAGACTTGAAGTGATCACAATAAAAAATGTAGCAATAAATACCATGTGTTCATGAGGAAGTGAGTGTGGCCAATAAATAATAGTCTGATACCCAAGTAATAGAATGAATGTTGGGGACCATGTGTCATGTGTGAACTTGTTATGAATTATGTATAGATCCCTAGTGCTGCCTATCTCACCCATCCTCCTGTATACATTTGTGGGATGTTTTAGGACTCAGTGGCCTTTGAGGATGTTAATGTGGAGTTCACCATGGAGGAGTGGGCTTTCCTGGATCCAACCCAGAAGAAACTCTACAGAGATGTGATGCAGGAAACCTTCTGGAACCTGGCATCAATAGGTAGTGATGACAACTTCTTACTTATTTAGTCAATTAGAACACTAATGTTACTTGCTCATCAGTGCTGTTTCAAGAGCTGAAATGTGGAAAGAGAATACATTGATAATTAAATTGGGCATGATCACAGCTCACTATGGACCTAAAATCTAGCCATTTTCTATAATTTATTAATATATGATTCTTTTTTCTAGCATGTATTTTAGAAGAAAAATGGGAAGACCATGACAGTGAAGATTATTATAAAAATCCTGGAACAAATCTTAGGTGAGTTATACTGACATGAGAAAACAATGTCCCACAAGAGAATCTTAATATGTCATCAAATTTTAAAAACCGGCAATCCAATTATATCAGTCCAGCTTCAAATTTCATTCTGAGAATAATTTCATTAAAATATTCTTCTCAAATGTGACCTAGTTCTTTAGCGGATAAAAAATAAGTACACTTGAGCCTTGGTTGGGTGGCTCAGTTGGTTCTAGCATCATCCCATACACCAAAAGGTTGCAGGTTCAGTTTTCATTCAGGGCACATACTTAGGTTGCAGGTTTGATCCCTGATAGGGGCATGTATGGGAGACAACTGATCAATGTTTCTCTCTCACATTAATGTTTCTCTCTCTCTCTCTCTCTCTCTCTTTAAAAATCAATAAATACATATCCTCCAGTGAGGGTTAAAAACAAAGTACTTGGAACAGTAGTAAGAAACACCATTAATGAATACAACTGTTTTCATAATATCTATGACTGGGACCTCCTTCAGGGCTTTTATTAAATACACTTTCAAACAGTGCAAATATGCAGAAACCCCACACTTTCCTTGAAAATGATAAAAATGTCATTGTCATCCTATAAATAAATATAAGATTGTGAATAAAGTATTAATAATATGCTTCTGATTTTTACAGCAGTCATATGGTAGAGAGACTCTGTAAAAGGAAGGATGGTAGTCTTTGTAGAGAAACCTTCAGCCAGATTCCAAATCATAATGAGAAGAAGAAAACTCCTACTGAAATAAAACTGCCTGAATCCAGGTTGTGTAGACAAGTCTTCATGCATTATTTATCCTTTAATAACCACATGAGTTCTCACACTGGACCCCAACTAAACCAATGTCAGGAATATGAAGAGAAGCCTTATAAATGTAAGGAATGTGGGAAAGCTTTCAAACATATCCGATATATTCATGTACATGAAAAGAAACACAGTGGAGAAAGGCCCTATGAATGTAGAAAATGTGGTAAATCCTATAGGTACTTAAGTAACTTATGTCGACATGCAAGAACTCACACTCAAGAGAAATTCTATGAGTGCAAGAAGTGTGGGAAGGCCTGGAGTTCTCTCCCCATATTTCAAAGACATATGATCAAGCATACTAGAGATGGACCTTTTAAATGTAAGGAGTGTGGGAAAGATTTCAGGTGTCCAAGAAACTTTCGACGTCATGAAATGATACACAGTGGAGAAAAGCCCTATGAATGTAAGGAATGTGGGAAAGCCTTCAGTTTTCTCAAGTATCTTAAAAATCATAAAAGAACTCATGATGGAAAGAAGCCTCATGAATGTAAGGAATGTGGGAAAGCATTTCGTTATCCCACTTCCCTTAAAAATCATGAAAGAACTCATACTGGGGAGAAACCCTATGAATGTAAGCAATGTGGGAAGGCCTTTAGTCGTCTCAGTTATTTTCAAATTCATGAAAAAACTCATAGTGACGAGAAACCATATGAATGTAAGCAATGTGGCAAAGCTTTCCGTTGTCTCATGTATTCTCGAGTACATGAAAGAATACACAGTGGAGAAAAGCCCTACGAATGCAAGGAATGTGGTAAAGCCTTCGGTTACTCAAGTAGTTTACATAAACATGTGAAAAGACATTCTAGAGATAAACCCTGTTGATGTCAAGATGTGGGAGAGCCTTCATTTACCATTCTGCTGTGAAGTCACATATAATAATCCAGATTGGAGATCGACCCTAGAAATGTAAGGAATGTTAGAAAGCATTCATTTCTTCCAGTTTATCATAAAGAATGAAAGAACTCACACTGAAGAGAAGTCCTGTCAATGTAAAGATTGTAGAAGGGTTTCAGTCATCTCAGCTCTTTACAAAATCATGAAAGAACTCATGCCTAAGAGAAAGTCCACAATTATAAGGAATGTGGGAGAGCCTTTCATGGACATGTGAGAACGTACATGGAGAGATAGCATATAGATGTAGAGAATGTAGAAAAGCCTACAGCTGTCCCCGTTCCTTGGAAATGCCATGAAAAAAGCTAACAGTGGAGAGAATTCTATTGAATGTAAAGAATATAGGAAAACCTTCATTTTGCCTGATAGCGCTACAGTACCCTGTGAGAATGTACACTGGATAGATACAGTATAACTGACAATGAAGACAACCTTTTAATTGTTAGCATGCTTTCAGAGTAGCTTGAAAACTGCACTGGAAGGAAATCATATTACTATAACTAGTACTTGAAAGCCTGGTGCAAATTAATTCATATACTCCCCAAATTTCACAACATGAAAGAAATGCTATAAACGTTAGACATATATGGTCATTATCATGGACTCATTCTTAAAGTGATTGGTATGGAATTCTACTTTTGCAAGTAAACATTGAGGTTATATAATTCTGTAGGTACTCTTTAAGCCACAGTTTCTAAGTTTAGTAAGTATTTTTTCCCCTTTTAGTCAGTTAATAAATATTTTGTGTTTCAGTATTGAAGTTTATTACAGCCATGGGTGAATGGCAGTGGGTTACTAATATGAAAGTAGGTTTAACTTTTATGGAAATTTGTAATTGTTCTGTAAGGAAAGGATACTTGGATATTTGTTCATTTTCCCTACTGGCCTCCTGTGGCAAGTATTGAATGAAAATGCCTCGCCCACATATATATTCCATCTTAACACAAAAGTGCCTTTTCATTGCCTGAAGAGCCTTACTCCATTTCCTCATCAGTACATGTCTTTAATTTTTCAATTACACTTGATATTCAGTATTATTTTATTCAATAAATATTTGCCATATATTTACACATACGCAAAGGTCATTGTAGAGTCGAATCCATGTGAATTGTTTCATCTATTGTCCTTTGCTTTTTATGATTGCTTTTGGCTGGGATTTGGACTATGGAGTTTGCATTAAGAAGAGAATACCTGTGATAGGACAATAAGATCTAGAGTTGGAGATGACCCTTCCTGGCTCTGTTATGTCCATGTGAGGAATGTTGTGAACTACATTTTCCACAACCTATTGCCTTTTGGGTTGCGTGTTAGAAATCACCAAGGCCTAACTTGAGTGCAGAAGTGAAATAGGATTAGACTGGCTTTGAAGCCACTTGTGTAAAGGAGACAGACAGAAGCATAGAGCTTTTGTGAACCTTTGCTTTTGGTTTTCCTCAGTCTTTGCCCCGCCAGCCAAGAATATCCTGAAGACCACCAGTGACCCCTTCACTTCATTGATGTCAGGTGCAAGCTTTCCAGGTGTGCAGAAGTCAACAGGAAAGGTCCCGCCTAGGTTGGGTTTTCCTGCAAGCCCATAGGTGTCCATCATATGGTGGCAACAGGTGTCGACTGTCATGGTTGAGAGTGTTTTGTAAAGGGTAGGCACTCTTCTCTAGATTGTATTTGTATGAGGTCTCATTTGACTAGTAACCACCTTGGCCTGTCGCTATTACTACTGACTGTGATTCAGATCCCACTGTGACAGCGACAGTGGCGCAGTGCCAAGGAGCCGCGTGACAGTTTGTTCTTCTGCACACTGTGCAGGCCCTGTCTGAGGCGTCCCTCCAGGTGAGAAACAGCACTTACTTCGTTTCAGGCTCAGTCTGGATGTTTCCTGTAACTCAGAGCTGCGTGTAACCTCCCAATGTTTTCAGTTATCTTTGGTTGTATGTAATTAAAATTATGTGTGTTTTCCCTCTAATAAATGCTTCTGTACTTATTAAAGAACTATTAACTGTTTCCCAAGCACTCTTATGCTAAGAATTATTGTTGTGTTTATTCTTTCCTCAGGGTATATTTAAATATCCCATTGTAATTATGTAATTTCAGATCAACTTGTAATTTTTTCTACTTAATTATACATTGTGTCACAATTATATGTGTACAAATTCAGACATGTTTTCCTCAAATTACATTTTAATTTTATATACTTATAACTTTTGACACAGACCTCTTTCTTATTCATCCATAATATTAAAAACTTTCATCATGGTTTTCTTAGTCCCCTCTAGCCAAAGACCAACCAAATCACATCTGTAGTAAAAAGGGATGTAATGAAATGAATTCACATAATAGGAATGACCAGGGACCATACGTGACTGTGGCGTGTAACAGTAACCACACCTAACAGGATTGCTGGTTGTATTTTGCCTTGTGACAGATGATGTGATTGCCATTGAGAGAAGCAAGACATCTTTGTGCACTGGATTCTGAGAGGAAATGAATTTAATTCTACCTTGGGTGATGATACTCATTTTTATTTAGAAGGCAGAAAAAAATAATACTAAACCTAAATCGTAAGACGCATAAATCATAATAGTGAGACAAGGGGAATGTTTGTTATTTTCACTCTTTGGAAACCTGTTGTCTTCCATCACGTCTAGACGTGAATGCCTTTGCTTTTATCCTGAGTCACTGTGGCCATGGAGTAGCTTCGTGTGATGACGGACACGTGTGACATTTTTCTTTTCAACAAGATATATCTAGGGCTGGCAGGGAGTGCAAGGCCAGCAACCAGTTGTCTGTAACAGCTTTTGCTTTTCTTGTTATCTAAATATGGAAAATATTTCCTATAGTGTATTGGACGCATTTCTAAAAAGTACCTCAGTTTTTTGGAGGAGAAACAAGATGGAGACGCAGGTAACAGCTGCACCCGCCGCCTCCCGCAACCACATCAAAATTACAACTAAAATACAAAACCACCATCACTCAGAGCCTCCTGAGATCTGGCTGAACAGAAGCCCCACAACCAGGGAACTGAAAAAGCACCGAGACAGTAGGAGGGGCGGAGACGCGGGCGGGTCGGGGCTGAATCGCGGAGATGCAACCACCGGCCCACACCCTGTGCCGCAGCTGAAACCCAAGAGGGAATCTCGGTGGTGGGGGTTTCCCGGAGGAGGGAGGGGTCCCAGCCCAGGGCTCCAGGCCCGGGAAGAGACGTCCCCACAACTCCGGGCTGTGAAACCAACGGGGACTGTCCCTGAGGGTCGCGGAGGCTGCGGGAGCCCCAGCAGCTCCTCTTAAAGGGCCCGGCACGGACTCACTCGGACGCTCCCTCTGAGCCCAGCGCCGGGCAGCAGCTGAAAGGACCCGGGACACTCGGGGAGGAACTAACCTGCCTGAGATCCGGGCGAGAGGTGGAGGGGCAGCTTCCTCCTAGGCAGAAGGGCTGGCGGAGGCCATGGCTCCTTTGGCAAGTCCTCCCCGCACACAGCCGGCAGGCAGGCGCCATATTTGAATCGCCAGCACCTGACTCACGCCTTTGGCCCCGCCCCGTGATTCCCAGAGGCCCCGCCCCTCCCCACCTGCAGGCTCATCCAGGCCATTTCCAGGGGCTTTTCTGTGCAAGGGGCCTCTCGAGCCTTATGCTGAGGACTTTCCTAAAATCTCTCAAACAAGCAGCAGAGGGCCCCATACGGCTTGATAAGCCGCCCCAGGCCTGGCACTAGCGGCAGCCTGCATTGGCTCATAGCTTGGCCTCTCCTGGACACCTCCAAGCCCAGCACAAGGAGCAGCCAACTACGGTTTGCTGTGTAGCTCATGCTGGGTGGCCCTGGGCAAGGCACTGGCACAGGCTGACTTTGCACCTCTGGGGAGACCTCAGAGACGGTGCACCTAGTGGTCAGACTCGACCACACTGGATTACAACCCTACCACATCCACGAGTGACACACTCAAGGTGCCCACTTGGTGAACACCAAAGGCCCACTGAAGTAAATCCTGCTCCATAGGGGTGTCTCCAGCACAGCAGCTCTCTGGCTGTAGTTGCAGCTGGTCCTCACAGCTGATTGGCCTGGGGGTCAGTTCCTCCCAGGGATGCCAACAGCAACCAAGGCTCAACTACAAGAGAACAGTACACACAGCCCACACAGGGGAGCACCTAGAAGGCCCAGCTCAGGTGGACTGGGGAGGCTGAGCCCCTGGACCCTACAGGACACCTACTACACAATGCCACTCTACCAATTCCAGGAGACATAGCAGCTCTACCTAATACATAGAAACAAACACCTGGAAGCAGACAAAATGTGGTGGCAAAGAAATATGTCACAAAGGAAAGAACAGAAGAAACCTCTAGAAAAGAAAATAAATGAAATAGCTCCAAGCAAGCTAACAGAGAGTTCAGAATAATGGTTATAAGGAAGCTCAAGGATATTAGTAAGAGTATGATGAAAATAATTGAGAAAATCGATGACAAAATAAAGGTCCAATTTGAAATGAAGGCTACACGAACTGAAATGAAGAATAATTGACAGGGAATCAACAGTAGAGTAGAGGATGCTGAGAATCAAATCAGCAATTTGGAACATGAAGAAACAAAAACACTCAACCAGAAGAGCAAAAAGAAAAAAATCCAGAAATATGAAGATAGCATAAGGAGCCTCTGGAACAACTTTAAGAGGCCCAATGTTCATATTATTGGGGTGCCAGGAAGAGAGGAAAGAGAGCAAGAAATTGAAAATCTATTTGAAAAAATAATGACAGAAAACTTCCCCTACCTGGGCAAGAAATAGACTTACAAGTGCAGGAAGCACAGAGGGTCCCAAACAAGAGGAACCCAAAGAGTCCCACAGCAAGACATATCATCATTAACCTTTATCCGATGAAAGGGAACTTTAGTTCCCAGCAAGGAGTGGGTCCCGCTGGCCGAATTTAAATGCTGACGGAATTTAAATGCCGTCTTTAAGGTTAAATACTCAGAAACCTAAGCATATACGTTCTTTTTTACAGGCAAAAGGAATGAAACCATTATTTGTACAGTTGATCCTGGAAAATATATGGAGTTTGTATGATGCTGTCTTTTAAATGCCATCTTTTAAAGGTTAAAATGCCAAAAGTTAAAGACAAAGAGAGAATCTTAAAAGCAGTACAAGAAAAGCAATGAATTACCTACAAGGGAGCACCCATACGAATGTCAGCTGATCTCTCAAAAGAAACTTTGCAGGCCAGAAGGGAGTGGCAAGAAATATTCAAAGTGATGGAAAACATGGAACTACAACCAAGATTACTCTACCCAGCAAAGCTATAATTTAGAACTGAAGGTCAGATAAAGAGCTTCACAGACAAGAAAAAGCTAAAGGAGTTCACCACCAAACCAGCACTACAGAAAATGTTGAAGGGTCTTCTTTAACAAGAAGCTAATGAACAAAAGAATCTGATTAACTAAATAGATCCAGAGACATTGAAGCATGTAACAGACGATCATATTTCAGGGGGAAGAGGAAAGGTAGGTGGAGGGTGGGGAGAGATTAACCAAAGAAGTTATATGCATATATGCATAACCCATGGACACAGACAATGATGGGGTGAAGGCCTGAGAAGGGGGTGGGAGGGAAGTGGAGGTGATTAATTGGGGGGGGGGGATGGGATACCTGTAGAACTCTCAACAATAAAGATAAATTAAAATAAAATAAAATAAAAACAACACAAAAACTTTCTAACTAAAAGCAGGTCACGGTGGGCAGTCATGTCCTAGGCTAGAATCTTCCCGGACTCCTTACCTTAACTGAGCCTGTCTATTGTCTTTTGCATCTACAATAACATACCACCTTTGGATGTCAAAGTAACTTCCCCTTTTCTGGACCCCTCCGGGCACAACAACCATGACTAAGCAGAAACCACAAATCCCCTAATTGTTATTGCTATCATGTTAATTGTTGACTGTTTACTATACTGCACCCACCTGTATGTGTACTGTGCTCCATTTCCACCCGAGCCTCTCTGGGCAGCTCTGTTCCCACAGCCTGGGGTCTTGCCAGAAGGGGTGGTGACCAAGGGGACAATCATGACTCATTAATCAGCAGCTGACATTTACAGCATATAGAGATGTTATTTGGGGAACAAGGTAACAATGTGAGGTTGGTTTTGTGGTCTTGTGCTCTGGTGGTGAGTGTACCCTGAGGGGTCTGGAAAAAGGGGTTTACTTTGAAATTCCAAGGGTATGTTGCAAAAAAGACAATAGACTTGAGGTAAGATTGATGTTTGTAGAAGCTACAGGCCTAGGATGTGACTACCTGCAATGACTCACTTTTTTAGTTAGGAATTTTTATGATCAGACCATCCGTTGTGGTTACTGTTGGTTTCTGTTTGCAGGGCCCACCATTCAGGCCTCCCCTGAGCTGGTCAGGTTTACTGTGGCTTCTTTTTCATCTTCATCAGTATGTGTGGTTGGCCAGTTTAATTTATGTTGTTTAATCAGAGTTACAAGCTTCTCATCTAATTCTTCCAAATATGCTGAATTGAGCAATGAAGCTGTTTGGGAACAGTCCTGAATGTTGTGTGAAAATTTTCTCACAGTGTTCATAGAAATCCAGTATGATTTCATCAGGTGTTTGCTTACACTGCTGAATTTTCATGCCCTCCATTTCCTGGGGAAAATGTCAGGGATGGCTTGGTAAAGCCAGTGGGCTAATTCACTGCATTTTTCCTGTCTGTTTCTCTTTGTCTTGAAAAACCCTCTATAGAAAATTTCCAGCAAACCTCACCCATTCTGCTGCTTTGCTCTCAGAAACCAATAGATGTATTAGTTGGAACAAGTCAGAATAGTTAGGATTGTATGTTCTAACAGTTGAATCAAATTCCTTTACAAATCCAACAGGGTCTTAAAGAAGATCAGGAAAATCTTTAGTTAGATTCCTTAATTCTGTTCTAGTCCAAGGAAACTACATTACTGTTGGTTCCCCTCCTCCTGAGACTGGCTTTACTCTAAAGGGAGTTGGCAGAATATCTGATTTTTCTACTATATTATGGTCCAGTTTTCTATTCTTGTTTCCCCTAGGTGAGTAGGGAAAGGAGAAAGAAGGGGGTGGGGTGTAGAGGAGAGAGGAAGAGGGGAGAGGAAGGACAAGTCCAGACAAGGGGAAGCAGAAGGTATAGGATCTAGTGGAGCAGTTGGAGAAATGGGGAAGTGTTGGGGGGTGTTGGCATTCCGCAGTTTTAGAAGCCTTCTATAGTTCAGAGACAGTTTCTAAATTTTTTATTAACTTCCTGGATAACGGAAAAATCTGTGCTTCTTCTAGAGGCTTCTGTTTCCCAATCAAGTTAAGTTTCCCATTCATTCAATATAATATTAGAGCCTGCTTTTGCCACACATTCCGAAATGCTGCAGGGACTGTGGAGTCAGCTGCAGGCCATTAAACAGCCCTCTTTCAGTGCCAGCGTCCCGGGCCGGGAAGGGCGGTCGCCCTGCTGCAAAAGCTCGCGTGGGCTGAGCCGGGGACCCTCCTCCCCCCCCCGCCGGCTGTCGGGCAGTTTGGAAAGGGCCCTGCACTGGCTGTCCAATCAGAGTCTCCGCAGGGCCGGGTGGGCGGGGCAACACACCTAAAGGGCCTATAGGGCTCCTCCCGCCGCAGTCTCTGGGGGCTCACGCCTCTCCCGGTGCCCAGCCGCCGCGGGGGCTGGTTGCGCGGTGACCTGCGCTAATCATGGAAGGCTTAGGAGGAACCCCGGGGGACCCAGGAAGCCGGGAAAGGGTGAGTGTGGGGGCTGGGGACTAACTGCTGGTCGAAAGGAGACCTCGATCGTGTCCCGCACCGCGTGGAGCCTGGGCCTGGAGCCGACCTCCGGTCCCGCGCGTCGCCGCCGCGACTTCCGCGCCTGAGCGCCTGCGGGCGGCGCTGTTCCCGCAGCCTCGGGTCTTGTCGGAAGGGGCGGTGACCCAGGGGGACCGTCGCGTCTCTGTCTCTAAGGGTAGTGGTGGGAGGAGCTGTGGTCTGCGAGGCCCCTAGTCCTTCACTGCTCCCGAAGGGCAGACGTTTTTCTCCTGAGTTTTCCAAATGTGTGGGAGCAGTCTCAAATCCAGGACCCTGCCGGCCCCGCCCCAGGCTTAGATCTTACGGGAATTGACAAGTCCCCGCATTTCCAGATCCCTTCTCTCGTTTCCTAAGCCAGCTTCCCCTCTTTGGTTCACAGCATCACAGTCTGTCCTACGGCAAGCATTTCAGACAGACCCAATCTATTGTTTTTCCCTCCCAGAGCCTCGAAATGGCTAAACATAAAGATGTATGTATACTTGTCTGTGGATATTTTCGGTGAGAGGAAAGCTAACAATAAGCACATGGAATATGCTGTATGAAATCCCCGTTTCTCTCCCCCAGCGTCTTCCCCGGGCACAGACATCCTAGGGGAAGGTCTTTGGATGGAGGGTCCTCTTTGGAAACTTTCCTGGATGATCTCTCCCGTCTGCACTGCCCTTCCCTGGGTTCCTCGCCTTAAAAGCATTTCTTGACTTAAATCTCAGTTTTTCAATAGGAGTAAAAAATATATATATATTTAACTTTTTGAATTTACTGGGGTAACCTTTGTTAATAAAATTATGTAGGTTTCAAGTGTACAATTCTATACTACATCTGCCTGATGTTGTCCCAGACATTTCCTAAACTATTGTTTGTTGTTGTTAATCCTCACCTGAGGATGTTTTTTCCATTGATTTTTATAGCAAGTGGGAGGGAGGAAGGGGGGAGGAGAAAGAAAGAGAAACATTGATGTGAGAAAGGCACACTGGTTGCCTCCCACATGCGCTCTTACTGGGGCCAGGGATCAAACCTGCAATCCAGGTAGGTGCCCTTGACCAGGAATCGAACCCTTGACCCTGCAGTGCATGGGCGGACACTCTAAACACTGAGTGTCTGCCCAGGGACACTCATTGTTGAGAGTGTCCTAAACACTGACCAGGACTATTTTCATTTTCTATATTCTTTTTCCTTCTTGCTGTTTCCATGGCATGTTTTCTGCTACCTTGCTTCCAAATTACTAAATCAATCCTCTGCTTTATTTAATCTGTTGATTCCTTCTAGCTTACTTTTCATTTTAGTTATTCTTTTCTGACTCATTCTTTTATGTCTTTTATATTGACTATTTCTTTGTAGAAGTTCTCACTGAGTTCTTTTTCTAAGTTTATTGAGCATCCTTATAACCAGTGTTTTGAACTCTGTATCTGTTAGATTGCTTGCCTCCATTTTGCTTAGTTTTTTTTCTAGAGTTTTCTTTTGTTCTCTCATTTGGGACATATTTCTTTGTCTCCTCTTTTTGGCTGCCTGTGTTTGTTTCTACGTATTAAGTAGATTTGCTACATCTCCCAGTCTTGGCAGGGAGGCCTTATGAGTTAGGTGTCCTGTGAGGCCCAGTGGTGCAGTCCCTCTGATCACCTAAGTTATGTGCCTGAGCTCTAAGTTCCAAATAACTCTCTAGCCCATCAACTCAGAGAAAAAAAGGAATCTGTGATAAATACTACACAAAGTAAAAGCAATGCTCCCTTACAATAATATTTTTATTCAGCCAGCTTCATCTGAATACAAGCATACCCTGGAGCTATCTTGGGTTAGCCCTAGACCTCTGCAATAAAGTAATTATCACAATAAAGTAAGTCACAATTTTTTTTTTGTTTCCCAGTGCATATAAATGTTATGTTTACACAATACTGTGGTATATTAAGTGTGCTGTAGCATTATGTCTAATACACTAACTTACGTACTTTACTTTAAAAATGCCTTATTGCAGGACTGTAGAGTACAGCATAGGGAATATAATCAATAATATTGTAATAACTATGTATGGTGTCAGGCGTATACTAGACTTACTGTGGGAATCACTTTATGTGTTACAATAAATGTCTAGCCATTATGCTATACATCTGAAATTAATATATTAAACTTCAGCTGTAAATTTAAAAAAATATTTTAATGCTTTATTCCTAAAAAATGCTAACCATCATCTGAGTCTTTAGTGAATCATACTCTTTTTGCTAGTGGAAGGCCTGGTCTCGATGTTGATAAAAATGCAATTTCTGTGAAGTGCAATAAAGATAAGTAAAATAAAATGAGGTGTGCCTGTGCTTCTAATGGCCTGGAGGACTTTTGGATGACATGGCCACCTGGACTTTTCATTTTCCATGATGGGAATAGAAGGAAAAGCTTCCAGTTTTTCACCGTATTTTTTATTGACTGAAACCTCATGCACATGTGACCCTCTGCCCAAGGGAGTGCTGTAAATGGGAGTTAAAAGGAAGGAAATGAAAGATTTTTTTCTCACAAGAAGTTGATGATTTTTAAACATATATATATATACTTTTTTTATTGAACTAAGAGAGGAAAGGAGAGGGAGAGAAACATCGATGTGCACACAGAAAGAGACAGAGAAATATTTATCGTTTGCCTCCTGTACACACTGGACTGGATTGAACCCACATTTTGGTGTACGGGAACATGCTCCAACCAAGCAACTGAGCGACACCATCCAGGGCTAAACTAATATTTTTTTTATTTGTATAGCATTTCTGTTCTTTCCCAACATACTTACTCTGCCATTAGAGAAAAATAAGATATAATGTGATCAATGTAAAAGTGTGTAAATTATTTCCATGTGCTTATGATGCATTTGATTTATGAGAAAGTAGGAAGACAGTATGTTTCTGATGATCAGTTATAGAGATAAATGTTTAGAAATGACAGAGTCATACGTAACCTTCCTATAAATGGAGTATCAATGTCCAGTGCTGTCTGTCTCAAGTGTCCTACTATACATACATGTTGGATGTTTTAGGACTCAGTGGCCTTTGAAGATGTGACTGTGACCTTCACCCTGGAGGAATGGGTTTTACTGAATCCTTCACAGAAGAAACTTTACAGAGATGTGATGAGGGAAACATTTAGGAACCTGACCTCAGTAGGTAAGGATGACAATCTACCTTCACCTTGTCAATTAGAAAACAAGTGTTTCTTCTTTGTCAACATTGGTCTAATATGTATAATGTGGGAAGAGAGGCCATTGTTAAATAAACTAGGCTTTGTGACAACCACTCATTAACCTATAAATCTAATGATTTTTTTTATACTTTCTAAAACTTTGGATTCATTTTTGTTGGTCTGCATTTTAGGAAAAAAATGGGAAAGTCCTGACATTGGAGATGAGTATGAAAACTAAGGTGAGTCACATTCACAATAGAAAGCACTGTCTTACATAATAATATTGGTATGCTACAAAAATTTTAAAAGTAGCAACCAAAACAACCCCTTCTTCAAATTTATTACTTCTCAAAACATTTTTACCAAATTACTTTTTATATATAATACAGATGTTCAGTGTTTACAAAATAGTTCACTTGCAAAGAGTAGAAATAAACCTTATATATGAGTATTGCAGTATTGATAAAAACAAGGGTAAAATTATTTAAAGAGTATTCTATATGTTCAGTTTTAAACAATTTAGACAACACAGAAAAATCTATATTTTGATATAAGTAATAAAAATATAGTTTAAATATTTTACTAATAAATATAAAATTATTAATAAATCATTAATGTGCATCTTAGTTTTTACAGAAGTCATATGATAGGTGGAGAAAACTTCAGCCTTATTCCAAGTCTCTGTCTGAACAAGACAACTCTTTGTGGAGTACAACCATGGGAATACATAGTGTGTGGGAAAGTCTTCATGCAGCAGTCATCTCATAATAGGCACATCAGATGTCATAATGGACACAAGTCATATGAGTATCTGACCTATGAAGACAAGCTGTATAAATGTAAGGTATGTGGGAAAGCCTTCAGTTATTCAGCTTCACTTCAAGTACATGAAAGAATTCACACTGGACAGGAACCCTATCATTGTAAACAATGTGGAAAAGCCTATAGATATCATGAAACTCTTTTTTTTTTTTTCTTTAAAATATATCTTTATTGATTTCAGAGAGAGGAAAGGCGAGGGAGAGAGAGAGATAGAAACATCAATGATGAGAGAGTCATTGATCGAGCCTGCAACCCAGGCATGTGCCCTGACTGGGAATCGAACCCCGATTGCCTGGATCCCAGGTCAACGCTCAACCGCTGAGCCACGCCCGGCCGGGCAATATCATGAAACTCTTAAAACATATGAAAGAACTCACACAGGTGAGAAACCCTATGAATGTAAACAATGGTAAAACTTTCAGATTTTACATTTCCTTCCAAAAACACAAAATAAGCCATAGTGGAGAAAAGCCCTGCATATGTAAGGAATGTGGAAAGGCCTTGAGTTCTTCATATTCGCTTCAAATCCATGAAACCATCCACACTGGAGAGAAAACCTATCAGTGGAAACAGTGTGCTAAAGCCTTCAGATATTATCAGACGTTTCAGAGACATGAAAGGATTCACAAAGGAGAGAAACCCTATGAGTGTAAAGAATGTGGAAAAGCTTACACATCTTGTCAAAGTCTTCAGTCTCATGAGAGGACTCATGCAGGAGCCCTTTATAAATGTAAACAATATGGTAAAGCCTTTAGATATCATAAAAACCTTTAAAACACATGAAGGGACTCACACGGGAGAGAAACCCTATGGATGTAAAAAATGTAGTAAAGACTTCAGTTCTGTCCCCTCTCTTCAAAGACATGAAAGAACTCATACTGGAGAAAAACCCTACAAATGTAAGGAGTGTGGAAAGGTCTTTAGTGCTCTCTCCAGCCTTCAAGTACACATGATCACTCACACTGGAGAAGGACCTTATAAATGTAAGGAATGTGATAAAGCATTTATTTCTTCCAGCTCATTTAGAATACATGAAAGAACTCACACTGGAGAGAAACCTTATGAATGTAAGGAATGTGGTAAAGCCTTCAGAGTTTACATTTCCCTCCAAAAACATGAAAGAGGTCATACTGGTGAGAAACCTTATGTATGTAAGGAATGTGGCAAATCATTGAGTTCTTTGAGTTCTCTCTGAATACATGAAACCATCCACACTGGAGAGAAAATCTATCAGTGTAAACAGTGTGCTAAAGCCTTTAGATATTATCAAAGTTTGAAAGCACATGAAAGGAATCACAAAGGAGAAAAACCCTATAAATGTAAAGAATGTGGAAAAGCCTTCACATGTTATCAAGGTCTTCAGTCACATAAAAGGACTCGCCCAGGAGTGAAACCGTATGAATGTAAACAATGTGGTAAAGCTTTCAGTTCTCATCTGTGTTTCCAAGTTCATGAAAGAAATCACAGTGGAGAGAAGCCCTTTGAGTGTAAACAATGTAGTAAAGCATTCATTTCGCACAGTCATCTCCGAAGACATGAAAGAAACCACACAGGAGAGAAACCCTATGTATGTCAAAAATGTAGTAAAGCATTCAGTTCACCCAGTGATCTTCGAAGACATGAAACAACTCACACTGGAGAGAAACCCTATAAATGTAAACAATGTGGTAAAGCCTACAGACATCACAGTTCTTTACAAACACACAGAAGAACTCATTCTCAGGATCAACCCTATGAGTGTAAAGAATGTGGAAAAGCTTTCAGATGTTATTCTAGTTTTCAAAAACGTGAAAGAAATCACACTGGGGAGAAACCCTATCAATGTAAAAAATGTACTGAAGCATTCAGGTACCCTAGTGATCTTAGAAACCATGAAAAAACTCACACTCAAGAGAAGCCTTATGAGTGTAAGGAGTGTGGAAAAGCCTTCAGAGTCCAAAGTTCTTTACAAACACATGAAAGAACTCACAGTGGAGAGAAACCCTATGAATGTAAACAACGTGGTAAAGCCTACACAGATCACAAATGCTTCCAAGCACACAAAAGAACTCATACTGGTGAGAAACCCTATGAATGTAAACAATGTACTAAAGCATTTATTTGTCACAGTTATCTTCGAAGATATGAAAGAACTCACATGAAGGGAAATCCATAAAGGTAAAGAATGTAGTATAGCATTCAGATGTCCAGGTTATCTTAAAAATCATGAAAAATCACACTGAAGAGAACCCCAATGAATTTAAAAGATGTGGTAAAGCCTCCAGATTAGTTTCTTAAAAACATTAAACAATTCTATATTCACAGGGTCTGTCCTATGTGAGAGATCCTGTAAATATAAGGAATATGGTCAAGCTTTCAGTTTTCATCTAAGTAATACTGAAGGGAAATCCTATAAATGTAAAGAAATGTAGTAAAAGATTTATGTCCTCCAGTTATCTCCAAATACCATGAATGGACTCATATTTGAGAGAAATATGTGACTGTAAAAGTTGTGGTAAAGCTTTTATTTTTTACACAACCATTGAAAGACATGTGAGAATGGTACACTATAGAGACACCCTATAAATATAAGGAATGTAAAAAAGCCTGTAGATGATATTCTAGTTTTGGAAACATGAAAAAAATCATCCCACTTTTCTCTGAAGGCATGAAAACACTCATTGGATAAAACCTCCTGAATGGCTCAGCCGGGCATGGCTCAGTGGTTGAGAATTGACCTAGGATGCATGAGATGGAGGTTTGATTCCAGTCAGGGCACATGCCCGGGTTGTAGGCTCAATCCCCAGTCGGGGCATGCAGGAGGCAGCCGATCAATGACTCTCTCATCACTGATATTTCTATCTCTCTCCCTCTTCTTTCCTCTCTCTGAAATCAATAAATATATATATATATATTTAAAAACCCTCCTGAATGTAAACAATATTGATAAGACATCAATTGGGTCACATTCTTACAAATAAAAACTCCCACCAAAAACCAAAAACAAATGTAAGTAACATGAGAAAGCTTGATAGAAATTAAAACATGTGTAATGTTCCAGAAAACTTTTGTCATGAAAGAGTTGTTACTAGTTGTAAATACACTGTTTATCAAGGCTCTTTCTGAAAGTACCTTATTAGAGTGTCTATTTCTACTAATTACTTTTATAAACAAAGATTGAGACAAGGTCATTTTGAGTCATCTTTCAACAATAGTACATAAGTTTAATAGATGGTGATGTTTCTTAAAGCAGTTCATATTGTCTGGTCCATTTTGAAGCCTGTTGGTTCCATGGGTGAATTAAAGTATATTTGTAATATGCAAAGAGGTTTAACTTTTTGATAATGCTTTCTTTGTTCTGTTATGGGGCCACTGAAAAATGATAGTTTGGTGTTTGTTAGGATTTTTCTACTGGCCTTGTGACAGTTCCTGAATATCTCTTATTGTATACATTCTGTTTTTCTCTCTAACAAAGCTCCTTTTGGGGGTGAGTGGTATAAGAGACTTTTCCAATTTTCCATTACTAATAAAAATTTGGAATAAATTTTTATGTATGGCAAGTTTATAAAAGAATATAGTTTGATGTGAATTATTATTTTTGCCTTTGGGCCTTTGCATTTTGTCTTTTCTTTCATCTGTATTTGTTGAATAGACTTCGTTTTAAGGAGAGTGACCTGTTATAGAATAAAACTAGACTTGGGTCTATCCCATCTTATACGTAATGTTAGGAACTAGATCTTCAAGCACTCACTCCCTTTATGGTTCCATGGTAGAGTTCACCAGTAGCCTCACTGGAAAGGCAGAAGCAAAGAAGGCATCAGGCAGATTTTGGAGCCAACATACAGGGAGAGAGATAGATAAATAGGAGCTTTGAGGATGCCATCTTCCAGCCCATTTTCTGGAATTTTTGCACTTCCAATCAAGAATAGCCTCAAAACCACCACCAACTGTTTGATTTCCATCTTGTATTTGTGTAGGTTTTTACTGACATTTCACAAGATCTACATCAAAGACCCATCAGTTTGCATTTTTCTGTAAGCCCTCATGTGTCCACCAGGAAACTGCTTCACACTTTTCCTGTTTGTGAATATTCTGATTCCCCATTTCTCTAGATTATAACCACATAAGGTCTACTTTGTGTAAGAAACAACTTAAGATATTAGTGGTGCTAGTGAGTGTGTACTTCTGATTATGATATCTGCATTGGTACATTCAAAACAAATGATATGGTTGTTTTTTTCTTGCCTGTGTTGTATACTGGCTGCCTTGACCTGGTCTTTTTTTTTTTTTAATTTATCTTTATTGTTGAAAGTATTACAGGTGTCCCATTTTTCCCCCCAGTTGACCCCAGGCCTTCACCCTGTCATTGTCTGTGTCCATGGGTTATGCATATATGCATATAACTACTTTGGTTAATCTCTCCCCACCTTCACCTCCCTTTCCTCTTCCCTCTGAAATATGATTGTCTGTTACATGCGTCACTGTCTCTGGATCTATTTAGTTCATCAGATTCTTTTGTTCATTAGCTTCTTGTTAAAGAAGACCCTTCAACATTTCCTGTAGTGCTGGTCTGGTGGTGATGAACTCCTTTAGCTTTTTCTTACCTGTGAAGCTCTTTATCTGACCTTTATTTCTAAATGATAGTTTTGCTGGGTAGAGCAATCTTGGTTGTAGTTCCATGTTTTCCATCACTTTGAATATTTCTTGCCACTCCCTTCTGGCCTGCAAAGTTTCTTTTGAGAAATCAGCTGACATTCGTACGGGTACTCCCTTGTAGGTAATTAACTGCTTTCTCTTGCTGCTTTTAAGATTCTCTCTTTGTCTTTAACCTTTGGCATTTTAATGATGATGTGTCTTGCTTTAGGCCTCTTTGGGTTCCTTTTGTTTGGGACCCTCTGTGCTTTCTGGACTTGTAAGTCTATTTCTTTCCCCAGGTAGGGGAAGTTTTCTGTCATTATTTTTTCAAATAGGTTTTCAATTTCTTACTCTCTTTCCTCTGCTGACACCCCAATAATATGAACGTTGGGCCTCTTGAAGTTGTCCCAGAGGCTCCTTATGCTATCTTCATATTTCTGGATTTTTTTCTTTTTGCTCTTCTGGTTGAGTGTTTTTGTTTCTGCATGTTCCAAATTGCTGATTTGATTCTCAGCGTCCTCTACTCTACTGTTGATTCCCTGTCAATTATTCTTCATTTCAGTTCCTGTAGCCTTCATATCAAATTGGTTCTTTATTATGTCATCGATTTTCTCAATTATTTTTGTCATACTCTTACTAATATCCTTGAGCATCCTTATAACCATTATTCTGAACTCTGTATCTGTTAGCTTGCTTGGATCTATTTCATTTATTTTCTTTTCTAGAGATTTCTTCTGTTCTTTCCTTTGTGACATGTTTCTTTGCCTCCAGATTTTGGCTGCTTCCAGGTGTTTGTTTCTGTGTATTAGGTACAGCTGCTATGTCTCCTGGAATTGGTAGAGTGGCTTTGTGTAGTAGGTGTCCTGTAGGGTCCAGTGGCTCAGCCTCCCCAGTCACCTGAGCTGGGCCTTCTAGGTGCTCCCCTGTGTGGGCTGTGTGTACTGTTCTCTTGTAGTTGAGCCTTGGTTGCTGTTGGTGTCACTGGGAGGAACTGACCCCCAGGCCAATCAGCTGTGAGGACCAGCTGCAACTACGGCCAGAGAGCTGCTGTGCTGGAGACACCCCTATGGAGCAGGATTTACTTCAGTGGAGCTTTGGTGTTTGCTAAGTGGACCCCTCGAGTGTGTCACTCGTGGATGTGGTAGGGCTGTAATCCAGCGTGGTCAAGTCTGACCACCGGGTGCACTGTCTCTGGGGCCTCCTGGGAGGTGCAAAGTCAGCCTCTGCCAGTGCCTTGCCCAGGGCCACCCAGCACGAGCTACACAGCAAACCGTAGTTGGCTGCTACTTGTGCTGGGCTTGGAGGTGTCCAGGAGAGGCCAAGCTATGAGCCAATGCAGCTGCCGCTAGTGCCAGGCCAGGGGCCACTTATCAAGCCCTATGGGACACGCTGCTGCTTGTTTGAGAGATTTTAGGAAAGTCCTAAGCATGAGGCTGGAGAGGCCACTTGCACAGAAAAGCCCCTGGAAATGGCCTGGATGAGCCTGCAGGTGGGGAGAGGCGGGGCCTCCGGGAATCAGGGGGCGGGGCCAAACGTGTGAGTCAGGTGCTGGCGATTCAAACATGGCGCCTGCCTGCCGGCTGTGTGCGGGGAGGACTCGCCAAAGGAGCCATGGCCTCCGCCAGCCCTTCTGCCTGGGAGGCAGCCGCCCCTCCAGCTCTCGCCCGGATCTCAGGCAGGTTAGTTCCTCCCCGAGTGTCCCAGGTCCTTTCAGGCTGCTGCCCGGCGCTGGGCTCAGAGGGAGCGTCCGAGTGAGTCCGTGCCGGGCCCTTTAGAGGAGCTGCTGGGGCTCCCGCAGCCTCAGCGACCCTCAGCCACAGTCCCCGCTGGTTTCACAGCCGGGAGTTATGGGGACGTCTCTTCCGGCCCTGGGCTGGGGCCTGCTGTGGGGCTGGGACCCCTCCCTCCTCCAGGAAACCCCCACCACCGAGATTCCCTTTCGGGTTTAAACAGCACAGGGTGTGGGCCCGGGGCTGCGTCTCCACGATTCAGCCCCGACCCGCCCGCCTCTCCATCCCTCCTACCGTCTGGGTGCTGCTTCAGTTCCCTGGTTGTGGGGCTTCTGTTCAGCCAGATCTCAGGAGGCTCTGAGTGATGGTGGTTCTGTATTTTAGTTGTAATTTTGAGGTGGTTACGGGAGGCGGCAGGTGCGGCTGTTCCCTACGCCGCCATCTTGTTTCCTCTATTGACCTGGTCTTTTCATGTGATAATAAGCACCTTCTTCCTGACAGAAAAACTTGAGTGTTTCCTGCTACTTGTAGCTGAATGTGATCCCTCAGTATGTTCTCAGTTATGTCTGATTGTGTGTGATTAAATGTATGTGCATTTTTTATCAAAGGAATGCTTCTCTTGTTTTATAAAAATATTAACTTTTACTAAGCCATCTAATGCTAACTAATATTGTGTTTTCACATAGTGAGAGGATATATAAAATCCCATTTTAATTATAGATTTTCAGATGAACATTGTTTTCTTTATTCCATCATACATTATGAATCAATATTGTCATGTACATGCAAGTTTAGATTTTTTCCATCAGCGAAATTATATTTTTTAATATTTTATAGTTAACATTTTTTTGGCATGAAACTCATTTCTTATTCTTTTTTTAAAATATGTTTTTATTGATTTCAGAGAGAGGAAGGGAGAGTGAGAGGTAGAAACATCAACGATGAGAGTCATGGATTGGCTGCCACTTCACACCCCCTCCAGGTATCAAGCTTGCAACCTGGGTATGTGCCCTGACCAGGAATTGAACTGTGACCTCCTGGTTCATAGGTCGATGTCAACCACTGAGTCATGCCAGCTGGGCTTATTTATTCTTAATACCAGAAACTCAAATCATGGTTTTTATCAGTGCACTATTGCCAGTTGCCTGCACGATGGCATATGTAGTGAAAAGAAGAGAGGTGTAATGAATTATAATAAGAATGACCACAGTCCTGGCTGGGTAGCTCAGCTGATTAGAGCAGCATCTCAATACACCAAAATTGCAGATTCAATCCTTGGTCAGGGCACTTACAAGATGCGATCAATGAGTGCATAAGTAGTGGAAAAATAAATGATTCTCCCTTCCCATCTCTAAAATAAAAAAATAACAAACAATGACCACAAACCACAATGCACTGTGAGTATAACAGTAACAGGGTGCTAGAAAGGACAGTGATTGGAAAAAGAGGCAATAATATTAAGGCTGTGTATAGACGACAATGCCAGTGTTTCAGTCCCAGGCAGCAGTGGCCCCAAGCCCTGCTGATATTGAAACAACTGGAGAAATTCTGAAGAAAATGATCCCTACGCAGGAAGAGGGTGTGCAGTTGCCATCACCCACTTCAACCAGCCAGCTCCCACTCAAATATGGTGCTGTGTAATGCCCAAATTACCAACACAATAAAGGAAGTGACTTTTCGACTTGAGACTTGATTCATCAGAGTCTGGGGTCAAAGGTGCTAAAATCAAAGAACATGAACTTTGAGGGAACACTCACACAACAGTCAAGCTTTTCCAGGAATGGTGTCCTCATTCCACTGACAGTTGTTCTTGGAGGAAAACCTGACGGGGTTGTAGAGTGCATAAAGATTATCCTTGACATCCTTGATGTTATGTCAGAGTCTCCCATTAAAAGGTTCACAGCCTTATGATGCCAATTTTTACAATGAAGCATGATTATGGGGCCTCTACCATGGTGTTTGATGACCGCTGTGGATGTCCCATGGGATTTCCCATGCAAGGAAGAGGTAGTTTTGACAGAATGCTTCCTGGTTGGGGTGGCATCCAATGTCACCATCTAGAAGAGATTATGATGATACGAGCCCTCAGGAGGACCTCCTCCCCCTCCTCCTGGACGAGGTAGTGGGCATAGTAGCAGAGCATGGAATCATCATCTTCCACCACCACCACCTAGAGGAAGAGATCTAATGCCCTAGGACATAAGAGGAAGACCTGGAGACTGTTATGATGGCATGGTTGGTTTCATTGCCAATGAAACTGGGACTCTGCAGTCGATATATGGAGCCCTTCAGAATGGCAGATGGCTTATGAACCACAGGGTGGCTCTGGATACGATTATTCCTATGCAAGTGGTTGTGGCTCATATGGTGATCTTGGTGGACCTATTATTACTACACAAGTTAACTATGCCCAAAGATTTGGCTGGATATATTATTGGCAAAGGTAGTCAGAGAGTTAAACAAATTTGTCATGAGTCAGGAGCTTCAAGCAAAATTGATGAGCCTTTAGAAGGGTCCAAAGGTCAGATCATTACTGTTACAGGAACACAGGACCAGATACAGAATGCACACTCTTTGTTGCTGCAGAACAGTGTGAAGCAGGATTCTGGAAAATTTTTCTAAGACTAGTGAAGAACTGCAGGAGTCCTGCATCTTTTTTTTTTTTTTAACCTGCTTTTGTTTTAAAAGTCAACATTCCTCTGCTTTATAGGTGTTCTGCATTTGAAGTGTAGTGAAATCTTTTCTGTTCACCAGATGTAATGTTTTGGTTCCTTACAAACAGGGTGGGTAGAGGATGTGTGAAAGCTAATGTTGAAATTTGGAAACAGCAGCAGAATGAGTGAATTTTAATTTTTGTTCATTGTTGGTCATTAAAAAGGAAAATTCCCCCGTGTAATTGTTCTAAACACTTAGCTTTGTGGTCACTGTAACATTGGGGGTGGGGGTGTACAGGGAGTAAAAGTGACAGTAGTCCATATTGTCCCTGGCATCTATTCAGAGCAATGTGCTGAATGTAATGCTCTTTGGTAAGAAACATTTTATGGTTTTTAAAATATATTTAGCCCGGCCGGGCGTGGCTCAGCGGTTGAGCGTCGACTTGGGATCCAGACGATCAGGGTTCGATTCCCGGTCAGGGCACATGCCTGGGTTGCAGGCTCGATCAATGACTCTCTCATCATTGATGTTTCTAGCTCTGTCTCTCCCTCTCCTTTCCTCTCTCTGAAATCAATAAAGATATATTTAAAAATATATATATATAAATAATTTTTAGTGAACCCGGGGGAAAAAAAAAACTTCTTGTAGGGTTTTGGCTTGTGTTCAAGGGTTTGGTTTGTGTTCAAGGGTTCTTTCATTGGTGGTGATCATAATCATTTCCTACAAGGTAAAAGCGATGCAGTAGAGCTAAACTTAATTTGTAAGAAGCCCTAGTTAGTCACATTAGGAAGAAGGGAATATTAGTGATTTTTATGATTTGAAACTTGATTGCATATTGTGATATGTGTCTTAATATTTGATTTCATTTTAGGTAGGGTGTTAATCCTGCCCCCTAAAGGGCTTTTGATAAAACAAAAGATAACCCATAGAAAATGTCTTTCACATGACACACGGGTCTTCAAGGTAGGGAAAGAAATCCAAATACTCAATCCCAGTATAATAACATTGTTTAGATGCCTCAGTCACAAAAGGAAAATTTGTACACCACCCCCATAGGCACTAGCAGTAGAATTAATAAATAAACACAGTATAGTCTTAAAAGAGAAAAGTACAGAGCAAAAGAAGTGAATGGGTAGTTTCTGTTTGAATATGTAAAGAACTTAGAGTCATCTTTCTAATTTTCAGAACAGGAAAAAAATGCTCAACAATCTGAAAGTAGACACCTCCTTTTACCATGAAATATTTGAGGTCATATGGCAAACCAGTGCCCCTAAATGAGAGGCTAGTGAATATGGAGAATTGCCACTTACTAAGACCCGAAGCCACTGGAGCCAGCAACCTCCGGGAACATGAAAACTAATAGATGAACCACTGGATGTATAATATGGAGTAGTTTGAAAGTTAAAAGATGTATGGGGGAGGGGAGAGGGTAGCCAATTTAATGCACCCTGTCCCCAAATTTGTGAATTTTCCTTGGAAGAGTCCAAAAAATTTTCTCACTATGAAGACTAGAAAAAAATTGCATCATGCTTCATGCAGGAAATAGGGAGAACATTTGACCTAGACACTAAACCTTGTGTTCTCTCTAACGTAGGCCATCCCTCAAAGAAAACTACTTTGCCAAAGCCCTGTCTCATTGATGAAAGTACAGTCAGACAATTCCCAGATCCTTCATTTCCCCTCTGACAAAAGGGAAGGAATAACTGCTAGAACCAGCTCTGATGATCATAGTTCAGAGATTCTGTCTCACCAAAACATTACAGATACTACCATAACATAAGAGAACATTTTCCCACCCAAATATTTGACCAACATTATCAAGAGGGCTTCAGTGTAAAACCAGTGGATTAAAACAGAGCTAAAGATCAGTCTTTCCTTAAGGTAGAGTTTCTAGGGATGTCCAAACGCACCAGAGGAGAAAAGCAGGACACTTACAGGATACTGAAGCACTTAAACTGACACCTACAGCAAACATTGAACATAGTCTAAGGCCTAGTCAAGATTTTATAAAACCTTACATAAATGACAAACTTAGCTTAAATTTGACTGCAAAAATTCACAAATATGTGGAAGTTAAATAACACACTCCTGGACAACCACTGGGTCAAAGAAGAAATTAAAAGGAAATTTTTTAAAAAAGGCATCTCAAGACAGGAAGAGAGTGGCCAGTGGTGGTGTCGGCAGAGGCAAGCAGGGGCCAGTGGAGGCCAGCATTGCGTGGGCCACCATGGCCACAGACAAGTTGGCCAGCAAGCTGAGTCGGTGGCTGAAGACAGTGGGCGAGGGTGGCAGCTGGGCACTGGCCGAGGTGCTGGGAGCAGGATGAGTTGAGCGTCCAGCTGCTGTGGTGCACCGATCTCAATGAGAGCATCTGCAACCCCAGTGGCTCAGCCACTGTGTCTTCAATCCCTACACGGAGTTCAAGGAGTTCTCCAGGAAGCAAGTCAAGGACATGGAGAAGATGTTCCAGCTGTAAGATGCCAATCCAAATGGCTTCATTCATCTGATACATCTGAAGTTCCTGACGGAGAAACTTGGAGCCCCCCAGACCCACCTGGGCATAAAAACCATGATCAAGGAGGCCCTGGCAGGGTAGCTCAGTTGGTTAGAGCATAGTCCCCATATGCCAAGGGTGCGGGTTTGATCCTCGGTCAGGATACATACAAGAATCAACCTGGCCCTGGTCGGTGTGGCTCAGTTGGTTGAGCATCCTGCCATGCATGGAGAGGTCACGGATTCCATTCTTGGTCCCCGCACATGCCTGGAGTTGCAGGCTCCATCCCCAGTAGGGGGTGTGCAGGAGGCAGCCCATCATGTTTGTCTCTCACAGATGTTTCTCTCCCTTTCCCTTCCTCTCTCTCTAAAATCAATAAAAACTTATTTTTTTTAAAAAAATAATCAACCAATGAATGCATAAATAAGTGGAACAAAATCGATATTTGTCTCTCTCTGTAAAAATAAAAATAAATTAAAAAACAATTAAGGAGATGGAGGACTGCAGAGGCTGAGAGCAAGCTCAGCTTCTGGGAGTTCCTCCTGATTTTCCGCAAAGTGGTGGCAGGGGAGCTGCAGGAGGACAACGGTGCACATGCCGGCCAGTTGGCCAGCCTCCCCCACATAGAAGGCTCTGCAAAGGGCATCAAGGGGGCCAAGAGCTTCTTTGAGGCCATCAGTGTGCCCAGGCACTTGGAGGAGATCCAGGCAGGGCAGCAGCGGAGGAGAAACAAGCGGAGGAGATAAAGCCAAACAATCGAATCTGCCTGACTCACTTGTTTGCAATATTTGCTCTGTTGCCTTGGTCTGGAATCAAACCTGCAGTATCTCTGAGGTATTCCTATAATATTGGTTAATACAAAGTTTTGAAAACAAGAAATGTTAGCTCTACCACTTTGTTTTTCTTTTTGATTTGGCTAGTCTGGTTCTCTTGCAGCTCTCTCCAATTTAATAAAACAGCTCGCCAGTTTGTATAAAGGAATCTGCCAGCACATGTTTTAATAGGTATTGTGTTGAATATCTAGATCATTTAGGGGAATTTACCATTTCAACAATGTTAAGTCTTCTGATCCATGAAAGTGGAATATTTTCCCATTTATTTATACATTTATTTATTTTGACATACTTTGGGAGTTTTCAGATATGTATAATCTCAATATAATGAACTAATTAAGGCAAGGGGGTGTCCATTAAAGCCAAAAGTCTGTTACATAATAAAGTAGGTTTTTGGAGTGCATATGTTAAAAAATTGACAAATTAGTTAGTATACCTGGTTTTACTTATGTAGACACATTTGTGTAATTAAAGTATGAACGAAAAACTTATTTTCACAGAAAAGTTTTCTATATGTATTACTGTAATTTTATTTATTTTTTTGAAAATTATCTTTATTGTTGAAAGTATTACAAATGCCCTCCCCTTTCCCCCGTTTGATCCCCTCCCCTCTGTACTCCTCCCCCCAGGCCTTCACCACACTATTGTCTGTGTCCATGGGTTATGCATATATGTATGTAAATTCTTATGTTAATCTCTCCCCACCCACCCACCTCCACCTTCCCTCTGAGATTCGCGTCAGTCTGTTCCATGCTTTCATGTCTCCCGATCTGTATTACTGTAATTTTAAATTTGTATTGAATACGTCTAGTAAATTCGTGCATTCACCAGTCACCACGAGTAAACAAATGCACACAGATGGGGCGTGGCTTAGCACACATTGGAACAAAAACGCATTTAAACGGCTGCAGAAATCAGGCCACCTGTGTGTGTGATGCAGTGTGATCACGATGCAATGTGATCACATGGTAATCATTCCCCGAACTTTATGAGCAGTGACTCTTGGATTTAAATATGTATAGTTATAGATATGTAATATTTTATGTTGGCAAAACTACTAGTGTTTCTTCCAACATATGGCCTATTCCATAAAACTTGTTAAAAATAACAGTGAATTAATAACAAAACCCCCTGTTAATTTAATTATAAGTAAATCTTGGTTTAAAGCATTTTAAAATTAACTGGTGTTTTCAAATATGACATACAGACCAGAAATTTTTTTTTAATCTCTACCAGAGCATATTTTTTCCATTGCTTTTCAGAGAATGGAAAGGGAGAGAGAGAAAGACAGAGAGAAGGAGGAGAAACACTGATTGCCTCCCGCACACGCCCCACCCAGTGCTGGGGAACAAGTCTACAGCCTTGGCCGAATCAAACCCAGGACCCTTCAGTCTGCAGGCTGACACTAACCACTGAGCCAAACCGGCCGGAGCAGGTGTTGCATTTAAACCTTTCCCAGAGCAGGGACAGAGTTGGCTTGAGCTGGGAAACTTAAGAGCTGGATATGGCCTCAAGACCTGCTCTGGGAAGAATGCTGCTGATGCCCAAGGATTAACTTAGGACGTACCCAGGCTGACCTCCCTTGTGGAGACCTGTTAGACGCCTGTTTCAGTCTACAGCATTTCCGCAATATGACTCAAGAAACCTGGTGTCATCACAAAGGTGGGTGCCAGGAGCCCCATCGCTGTCTCGGCAGTTTGAATGAGGGCAGATGCTGCCCTAGAGGGTGTTTGCTAAAGTCAAACTCCATACCAGGAACTCCTGTAGTGTCCTATGTTCTTTCCCCAGACCTTTCAGTTCTTTCTAAGGAGGACCCCAAGGTTGAGGAAGGAAGTGTTACACATGTAGCACTCTAAGTTTAGGACAGTTTAACATTCTCCCAGCATGTGAAAACATTTTTGTTGTTTTATAGCATTTGTAGTATTTACACAGTGTTTCAAGAGTAATTATGAGTTTTCACAAATATATAGTTACACCACAATCAAGAAGGAAAACAATCCATTTCACAAAGGAACATAATCATGGTGCCTGTTTATACTGAACCCACCTTTATTTTTTAAAGATAGTTTTATTACCTCCTTTCCAATCTTTTTTTTATATATATTTTTTTATTGATTTCAGAGAGAGGAAGGGAGAGAGAGAGGGAGAGTTAGGCATATCAGTGATGAGTGATTGATCAGCTGCCTCCTGCATGCCCCCTGCTGGGGATCGAGCCCACAACCCAGGCATGTACCCTGACCTGGAATTAAACCGAGATCTCCTGGATTATAGGTAGTTGTTCAACTGCTGAGCCACGCCAGCTGGGTCTGAACCCACCTTGATTTTTTTAACTTTAATACAGCCATATTTTTACTGTTTATAAAAATCAAGTCTCCCAGTAAAAATGGTATTTCACCACACTAATCTTTAAATCGCATCACTAAGCTTCTAACCTCCTGGAACATTCTGCACAACAGATGCCAGTCACCAGAATGAGTAATTGCTCAGAAAAGCAGCACTGCCTCAACTGTGGTATGATTTGGTAGTCAATATTCTTGTTTTCCAGCAAAAGGATTTCATGAGCAGAAACTCTGGACTCCTTGTGCTTTCATCAATCAAGAGAACGTTTCTGAGCAGCTTCTAGGCAAACATTTCTTAGCACGTTGGTCACAGATCTGGGGTCTTCACTCCTCATAATGGCACTGCCAGACACAATCATGTTAGCTCCTGCCTCTGCACATTTATGGATAGTGTCAGGACCTACACCACCATCAACCTCTATGTCCAAAGACGGGAACTGGGTCCTCACCCAGTGAACCTTTGGCATCATATCTTCCATGTATTTCTGCCCTCCAAACCCAGGTTCCACTGTCATAACCAAGGCCTTATCTATCTGATTCGCCCATGGTGCCAAATACTCAACTGTAGTTCCTGGCTTGATGGCAAGGCCAACCTTCATCCCATTCTCCCAAGTGTCTTTAACCAAAGCCCCTGGGTTCTCGGTAGCCTCGCGATGAAAGGCATACTGATTAGCTCCTGCGACAGCCATTGGCTATACCCGCTGTTCCGGCCTCGCCACCATCATGTGCATGACAAAGAAAGGGTCCTGGCCAAGCTGCTTTCAGAGGCATTCTGCCACAGGGCGACCAAAGGTGACGCTGGGAACAAAATGCCCGTCCATTACATCCAGGCGCAGATAATCGGCCCCAGAGACCAGCATTCGGAGGCACTCGGCCCCTAAACTAGCCAGGTCGCTGTTGAGGATGGACGGTCCCATCTTGCCATGGTGCCAGACGCCATGGTTCTGGTTCCCAAGAGCAAGTTACCTCATGAGTCCAGAACCCACCTTTAAACATGGGTCTGTTTGAGGTTCCTATACTTTTACCTTTTCCAGGATGCCATAAAAGTGGATCACCATGTCGTATTTTAAGTCCTGTTTAGAAAGTTTGACACCACATTTGTAGAGGTACAAAATTATACAAGGCTAGCAGTGTTCTTCTGAGATTAAAATTTTTCACACTGCACAGTAGAGGGACATATGCCTGCAGAACTAAGAGATTCAACTATTATGACCTACATAAATTTGGGTAAGACTTGGGGTTAGCTTTCTTCATGTGCATGGAATGATGGGGCAGGGGATCATAGGAGATACCAATAATTATAAACCACATAGGCTCTCCACTGCTAGGAAAACATAAATTAGCACTGAAAAAAAGAAAAGGGACCTGGTCTGGATGTCCTTTGCTCTTCAATGAAATAAAAGCCATCACCTTTTACTCCACGTTCCTTAACATCTCCGGGAAGTGTAAACATGGTAATGATCCCTGAGAACAGCAAAAATGAGCATGGAAGGCTGTGTGCCTTCCACTGAAACAAAAAACTTCCAGCTACTCCTCATAAAAAGCCACAGGAAATTTCCCATTTTGAGGAAATCAAATATACTTCTGTTGCTGATATTCTGTGTCTGCAGTTCACCTCAAGTTTTCCTTAGCTCATTGTCTTCTAAACATTGATAGCTTCCTGGTGTTTTACCCAGGAAACCACATTGGACTTGCACAGGAATCACTCTACTCATAGAAAACCATGATGGGCTACCACTGGGCAGATGATTATAACTCTTAAACTGGGAGGAATTCAAAGGTTTCATAAGGTACACAAATCGTGTCAGTCTGAATAGCAGCAAAATATGCCATTTCAAAAGTGAATTGAAAAGTTTCAATTGGTGTTAAATAGAAATATCAATACCACAAATACCATGGCCTAAGGCACTGAGAAATCCATGCCACATACCCACAGCCATACTAATAATCAAATAGCACATGCTCTAAAACTTAGAACCATGCCTCTACCTGTCTGGAAAACCACTGTGGTAAATGCCATGAAGGCAGTATTTTGGTATTGTTGTCCATTGCTTAAACCCACACTTAAGGAGATCTAGTCTTTAACACGTATTAAATGGGGAAAAGATGATCAATGATGACAACGCCATTCACTGGTGCCCCTACCCCACATAATGAAGATATATAATCCACCCCAGTTCCCTACTGTCTCACCTGTCAGTGCTTCCTTACCTGCAATAGCTTTATACTTAAAAAACAAAGCTTTCTCATTTAAACATCTTTTTCCACAAAAACAGAAGCACCAGGAGTGCAAGAACTTTTTTCCTTCATACCTGTATATGCCCAGCCTAGTTGTGCTAAGTATGTGTGGCTCAGTGGTTAGACTGTCATGCAGCAGACTGAAGGGTCCTGAGTTCAAGTCCAGCCAAGGGCAGGTACCTTGGCTGCAGGTTCGATCCTTGGCCCCAGTCAGAGTGCATGTGGGAGGCAACCAATCAATGTCTCACATCCATGTTTCTCTGTCCTTCCCTCTCTCTGAAAAACAATGGAAAAAATAGCCTCAGGTGAGAATTTAAAAAAATAAAGTAAATTAGGTGTGTTCCATTAAACTGCCTGGCATGTGCAGTATGTTGAAAAATTAACATCAAGATCACACTTTCACCTGGCCAGGTAGCTTAGTTGGTTAGAGTGTTGTCCCAATATGCCAAGGTTACAGGTTCAATCCCAGGTCACACACAAGAATCAACCAATGACTGCATAAATAAGTGAAACAGATTAATATTTTTCCCTCTCTTGAATCAATTTTTTTCTTTAAGTAAAAAAAAAAAAAGTCATACTCTCAGTAAGACTCATTTCATTGGAAGACAGGCTTTGTTTTCTTCCTAGGTTTGTATCTTTGTCAATATTCCTAAATTTATAAACCTCAGTTGAATCATAAAGAAGGTAACAAGTATCATTTATCTTTAGGAGTATGTGATAATACATATATATTTAATAAATATATATATTTATTTAACTGAGGTACTTTTTAGAAATGCGCCCAATACACTATAGGAAATATTTTCCATATTTAGATAACAAGAAAAGCAAAAGCTGTTACAGACAACTGGTTGCTGGCCTTGCACTCCCTGCCAGCCCTAGATATATCTTGTTGAAAAGAAAAATGTCACACGTGTCCGTCATCACACGAAGCTACTCCATGGCCACAGTGACTCAGGATAAAAGCAAAGGCATTCACGTCTAGACGTGATGGAAGACAACAGGTTTCCAAAGAGTGAAAATAACAAACATTCCCCTTGTCTCACTATTATGATTTATGCGTCTTACGATTTAGGTTTAGTATTATTTTTTTCTGCCTTCTAAATAAAAATGAGTATCATCACCCAAGGTAGAATTAAATTCATTTCCTCTCAGAATCCAGTGCACAAAGATGTCTTGCTTCTCTCAATGGCAATCACATCATCTGTCACAAGGCAAAATACAACCAGCAATCCTGTTAGGTGTGGTTACTGTTACACGCCACAGTCACGTATGGTCCCTGGTCATTCCTATTATGTGAATTCATTTCATTACATCCCTTTTTACTACAGATGTGATTTGGTTGGTCTTTGGCTAGAGGGGACTAAGAAAACCATGGTGAAAGTTTTAAATATTATTGATGAATAAAAAAGAGGTCTGTGTCAAAAGTTATAAGTATATAAAATTAAAATGTAATTTGAGGAAAACATGTCTGAATTTGTACACATATAATTGTGAAACAATGTATAATTAAATGGAAAAAGTTACAAGTTGATCTGAAATTACATAATTACAATGGGATATTTAAATATACCCTGAGGAAAGAATAAACACAACAATAATCCTTAGCATAAGAGTGCTTGGGAAACAGTTAATAGTTCTTTAATAAGTACAGAAGCATTTATTGGAGGGAAAACGCACATAATTTTAATTACATACAACCAAAGATAACTGAAAACATTGGGAGGTTACACGCAGCTCTGAGTTACAGGAAACATCCAGACTGAGCCTGAAACGAAGTAAGTGCTGTTTCTCACCTGGAGGGACGCCTCAGACAGGGCCTGCACAGTGTGCAGAAGAACAAACTGTCACGCGGCTCCTTGGCACTGCGCCACTGTCGCTGTCACAGTGGGATCTGAATCACAGTCAGTAGTAATAGCGACAGGCCAAGGTGGTTACTAGTCAAATGAGACCTCATACAAATACAATCTAGAGAAGAGTGCCTACCCTTTACAAAACACTCTCAACCATGACAGTCGACACCTGTTGCCACCATATGATGGACACCTATGGGCTTGCAGGAAAACCCAACCTAGGCGGGACCTTTCCTGTTGACTTCTGCACACCTGGAAAGCTTGCACCTGACATCAATGAAGTGAAGGGGTCACTGGTGGTCTTCAGGATATTCTTGGCTGGCGGGGCAAAGACTGAGGAAAACTAAAAGCAAAGGTTCACAAAAGCTCTATGCTTCTGTCTGTCTCCTTTACACAAGTGGCTTCAAAGCCAGTCTAATCCTATTTCACTTCTGCACTCAAGTTAGGCCTTGGTGATTTCTAACACGCAACCCAAAAGGCAATAGGTTGTGGAAAATGTAGTTCACAACATTCGTCACATGGACATAACAGAGCCAGGAAGGGTCATCTCCAACTCTAGATCTTATTGTCCTATCACAGGTATTCTCTTCTTAATGCAAACTCCATAGTCCAAATCCCAGCCAAAAGCAATCATAAAAAGCAAAGGACAATAGATGAAACAATTCACATGGACTCGACTCTACAATGACCTTTGCTTCGTGCAAATACATGGCAAATATTTATTGAATAAAATAATACTAAATATCAAGTGTAACTGAAAAATTAAAGACATGTACCGACAAGGAAATGGAGTAAGGCTCTTCAGGCAATGAAAAGGCACTTTTGTGTTAAGATGGAATATATATGTGGGTGAGGCACATTCATTCAATACTTGACACAGGAGGCCAGCAGGAAAAAATGAACAAATATCCAAGTATCATTTTTCAATGTCCCTTTTCATACAGAACTACAAAATTCCTTAAGTTAAACCTGCCTGGCCAGCATGGCTCAACGACTGAGCATCAACCTATGATCCAGGAGGTGACAGTTAGGTTCCCGGTCAGGGAACATGCCCGGGTTACGAGCTCAATCCCTGTCAGGGGGTGTGCAGGAGACTGCCGATCAATTACTCTCTCATCACTGATGTTTCTCTCTCTCCCTCTCTCTTCCTCTCTCTGAAATCAATAAAGACACATTTAAAAAAAAGTAAAACCTACTTGCATATTAGTAATCCACTGCCATTCACCCATGGATGTAATAAACTTCAATACTGAAACACAAAATGTTTATTAACTGACTAAAAGGAAAAAAATACCTATAAACATGGAAACTCTTGTTAAAGAGAACCTACAGAATTATATTACTTCAGTGTTTATCTGCATAAGTAAGTGGAACACCATACGTAGGAGAATCACTTTAAGAATGAGTCCATGATAATGACCATATACGTCCAACATTTATAGCATTTCTTTCATGTTGTGAAATTTGGGGAGTATATGAATTAATTTGCACCAGGCTTTCAAGTACTAGTTATAGTAATATGATTTCCTTCCAGTGCAGTTTTCAAGCTACTCTGAAAGCATGTTAACAATTAAAAGGTTGTCTTCATTGTTCGTTATACAGTATCTATCTATCCAGTGTACATTCTCACAGGGTGCTGTAGCGCTATCAGGCAAAATGAAGGTTTTCCTATATTCTTTACATTCAATAGAATTCTCTCCACTGTTAGCTTTTTTCATGGCATTTCCAAGGAAAAGGGACAGCTAAAGGCTTTTCTATATTCTCTACATTTATACACAATCTCTGCATGTCATTCTTACATGTCCATGAACGGCTCTCCCACATTCCTTATATTCATAGATTTTCTCTTAGGCATGAGTTCTTTTAAGATTTTATAAAGAACTGAGATGACTGAAGAAGACCCTTCTACAATCTTTACATTGACAGGGCTTCTCTTCAGTGTGAGTTCTTTCATTCTCTAAACTGGGAGAAATTATTGCTTTCTAACACTCTTTACATTTCTAGGGTCCATCTCCAATCTGGATTATCATGTGATTGCAAAGCTGAGACAAATGAAGGTTCTCCCACACTCTTTACATTAACAGGGTTTATCTCTACAATGTTTTTTCACATGTCTACGGAAACTACTTGAGAAACTGAAGGTTTTACCACATTCCTTGCATTTGTAGGACTTTTCTCCACTGTGTGTTCTTGCATGTGCTCTAAAGTACATGGGAGAACTAAAAGCTTTTCCACATTGCTTACATTGATATGGTTTCTCTCCACTATGAGTGTTTTTGTGAATTTGAAAGTATTTTGGACAACTAAAGGCTTTCCCACATTGTTTACATTCATATGGTTTTTCCCCAGTATGACATCTTTCATGATATTTAAGGGAAGAGGGATAAATGAAAGATTTCCCACATTCCTTACATTCATGAGGCTTCTTTCCATCATGAGTTCTTTTATGATTTCCAAGATATCTGAGACAACTGAAGGCTTTCCCACATTCCTTACATTCATAGGGTTTCTCTCCAGTATGTGTTCTTTCATGAGTTCTAAGGGAAGAGGGAAACCGGAAGGCTTTCCCACATTCCTTACATTCATGAGGCTTCTTTACATCATGAGTTCTTTTATGATTTCTAAGATATCTGAAACAACTGAAGGCTTTACCACATTCCTTACATTCATAGGGCTTTTCTCCACTGTGCAGCGATTCATGACTTCGAAAGCTTTTTCGACAGCTGAAAACTTTCCCACACTCCTTACATTCAAAAGTGTGCTTGATCATGTGTCTTTGAAACATGGTGAGAGAACTCAAGGCTTTCCCACACTTCTTACACTCATACAGATTCTCTTGACTATGAGTTTTTGCATGTCTATATAAGATACTTAAATAACTTAAGGCTTTACCACATTTTGCACGTTCATAAAATTTTTTCCCAATATGAATACTTTTATGATTTCCAAGGGACCCTGAAGAACTAGTTTTACCACATTCCTTAGAGTCATAGGATTTATCATGCGTTCTCCCATGTTTATATAAGTTACTTAAATAACTGAAGGCTTTACCACATTTTGTACATTCATAGGGCTTTTCTCCACTGTGCTTCCTTTCATGTATTCGAATATATTGGCGATACTTGAAAGCTTTCCCACATTCCTTACATTTATAAGGCTTCTCTTCATATTCCTGACACTGGTTCAGTTGGGGTCCAGTGTGAGAGCTCATGTGGTTATTAAAGGATAAATAATGCATGAAGACTTGTCTACACAACCTGGATTCAGGCAGTTTTACTTCAGTAGGAGTTTTCTTCTTCTCATTATGATTTGGAATCTGGCTGAAGGTTTCTCTACAAAGACTACCATCCTTCCTTTTACAGAGACTTTCTACCATATGACTGCTGCAAAAATCAGAAGCATATTATTAATATTTTGTACATTCAGGACTTAAATTTATTAAGAGTGTGACAATGAAATTTTTATCATTTTCAAGGAAAGTGTGCAGTTTCTGTACATTCTGATTTTTTGAAAGTAGACATCCCAAAAGCTCGGAAACAGGGCTCAATCATAGATATTATGAAAACAGTAAAATTCATTAATGGTGTTTTTATATACTACTTCCAAATGTATTCATTTTTATGCACTAACAACTAGGTCACATTTGAGAAAATATTTTGATGAAAATATTCGCAGAATCAGTAAATTTGAAGCTTGACTGATATGACTGAATTGCCTGTTTTTAAAATTTGATTACATATTAAGCTTCTTTTGTGGGACATTGCTTTCTCATGCCAGGTGTGACTCACCTAAGATTTACTCCATAATTTTCATAGTGATCTTCACTGTCATGGTCATCACATTTTTCTTCCAAAATACATACTAGAAAAAAGCATCATAAATTATTAAAGAATATAAAAAATGGTTAGATTTGAGGTCCATGATGAAATGTGATCATGCCCAATTTAATTATCAATGTATTCCCTTTCCACATTTCAGCTCTTGAAACAGCACTGATGAGCAAGCAACATTAGTGTTCTAATTGGCTAAATAAGCAAGTAAGAAGTTGTCATCACTACCTATTGATGCCAGGTTCCAGAAGGTTTCCTGCATCACATCTCTGTAGAGTTTCTTCTGGGTTGGATCCAGGAAAGCCCACTCCTCCATGGTGAACTCCACATTAACATCCTCAAAGGCCACTGAGTCCTAAAACATCCCACACATGTATACAGAAGGATGGGTGAGACAGATAGCACTGGGGATCTATACATAATTCATTCGAAGTTCACATATGACATGTGGTCCCCAACATTCATTCTATGATTTGGGTGTCAGACTATTATTTATTGGCCACACTCACTTCCTCGTGAACACATGGAATTTATTGCTACCTTTTTTATTTTAATCATTTCAAGTCTTCATTGCTCTCTAATGTCAGGGTAAAGAGCACTTTGAAGATATTCTATACAAGTAACAAAATATATATGCACAGCTGGTGTGGCTCAGCAGTTGAACATCACCTATGATCCAGGAGACTGAGGTTCATTTCCCGGTCAGGGCACATGCCCAGGTTGCGGGCTCAATCCCCTTGAGATGGGGGCTTGCAGGAGGCAGCTGATCAATGACTCTCTCATCATTAATGTTTCTCTCTCCCTCCCTCCCTTCCTCTCTCTGAAATCAATAGACTTTTTTTTTTTAAACAAATATCAAAATATATTTCTATTTTAAGCAGATCGATCCCTGGTGACAAAACTCATTTCCTTTAAAACCAACATATGATGCAGCACTCCATGAAGCACACTGTCATATCTGCATGAAGTTTTAATGACTATGAATAAAATAAAGGCATGGAAACTTTCTCTTGTATTCGTAGCACAAACAGAAGAGGCCAGGAGGTCTGTGAAAATTCAACTTGTAACAAAATGCAATTGACCATATTGTCCTGGAATACTCCAGATTATTAGAAGTAGTCAGATCCACCTGACTGAAACTATTCTTGTGGAGGAGTATGAATTATAATTTGTTTATATAATATTTATTAATGGTCAGGTTGACCTTCTTTTGTCTGTCTCATTTCATGGAGCTAGGAAGTTATCAGAGTTAGAGCTCAGGCATGAGGAAGGCTGGTCAACTTAGACCTCTACAAAATTCCTATAGTCATGAGCCTCCAGGCTACTCCATACCAATTTTTAGGACACATAGACACATGCATTGAAATGATAAGATCACACACAAAAAAAGTCTTTCTGGAAGAACTGTAACAGTGTAACC
The DNA here is from genome assembly GCF_964146895.1 of Miniopterus schreibersii. Taxonomy (NCBI): domain Eukaryota; kingdom Metazoa; phylum Chordata; class Mammalia; order Chiroptera; family Miniopteridae; genus Miniopterus; species Miniopterus schreibersii. The sequence goes on along the minus strand of NC_138105.1, from coordinate 70,148,451 downwards.
TGGGCCTTGACCTTGAGGAACAATTTAAGAGTTGGCATGTGCAAGCCCATCATTGAAATACACAATATTTTCATGTTGAATCGGCACATGATTACAAAATACATAAGGTACCAGGGGTGTATTGAAAATATCAGGGGTAAAACTTTCTAAAGATTTGTGTAACCACTATGTTCTATACATGAAACTAATACAAAATATAATTAAATGTAAACTGTAATTGAAATGTAAAGTATAATGAAAGCATATATGGTGTTCATGGATAGGAAGAATTAATATCATTAAAATGTCCATACTACCCAAAGCAATCTATAGATTCAACACAATTCCTATCAAGATACCAATCGTATCCTTCACATAACTAGAACAAATATTCCAAAAATGTATATGGAAGTACAAACCACCCTAAATAGCTGCAGCAATCTCGAGAAAGAAGAACAAAGCTGGGTGAACCACACTACCTAATATCCAACTATACTCGAGGCCATAGTAATCAAAACAGCATGGCACTGGCATAAAAACAGACATATTGGTCAATGGAACAGAACAGAGATCCCAGAAATAAACCCATGCCTTTATGGTCAACTAATACTTGACAAAGGAGGCAAGAACATACAATGAATAGACTGTTTTAGTCTATTCGATAAATGGTGTTCAGGAAATTGGACAAATACATGCAAAAAACCAAAGAAACTAGACCAGCTTCTTACACCATACACAAGAATAAACTCAAAATGGGTTAAAGACATAAATGTAGCCCTAGCTGGTTTGGCTCAGTGGTTAGAGTCTCGGCCCATGGACCGAAGGGTCCCAGGTTTGATTCCAGCCAAGGGCAGGTACCTTAGTTGCAGGTTCTGCCCCGGTCAGGATGCGAGAGGGAGGCAACCACTCAAAGTGTCTCTCTCACATCAATGTTTCCCCCCCACACCCTGGCCCTCCCTTCAACTCTCTCTAAAAAAACAACAAAATAAAACAATTACAAAAAAATCAATGGAAAAAGTATCCTCAGGTGAGGATTAACAAAAGGGGGGGAAGGGGGATGAAAAGAAAGCAAAAAATCCAGATTATATGTTTTAAAACATGGGCAAAGGACCTGAATTGACACTTCTCCAAAGAGGACAGATGGCCAGTACACATGAAAATGCTAAATGTCACTAATCAGAGAAATGCAAATTAAAACCACAATGAAAAATCACCTCACACCTGTCAGAACAGCTACCATCAATAAATCCACAGATGACAAGTATAAATATGGAGTTTCCTCAAAAAATTAAACATGGAACTGCCTCCTGACCCAGCAATTCCATTCTAGGAAAATAACCAAATAAACCCAAAACACTAATTCAAAAGGAAATATGCACCCCTATGTTCATTGTAGCATTATTTACAATAGTCAAGATCTGGAAGCAGCAAGCCCTGCCGGTGTGGCTAAGTTGGCTGCACCTCATCCCCAGTACCCATAGGTTGCCGGTTCCATTCCCCCTCCTGGACATGCTGGGGTTGCGGGCTGGATCCCTGGTAGGAGTAGTGCAGGAGGCAGCCAATCGATCAATCAGTGTCTCTGTCTCTACCTCTCCCTTTCTCTCTCTCTCTAGAAATCAATTTTAAAATGTTTTTAAAAATTAAAAAAGAAAAAAGGTTTGGCAGCTGCTCAAGTGCCCACCAGTAGGTAGACAAAAAAAGCTGTGGAAAAATGCATTGTATTACCTTCTATTGCATGAACAATAGCCAATTCATTATAGATTTAAATGTGAAAGATAAAACTAGGCCACTTTTAGGAGTCACAGGTAAAATGATTTATTGACACAAGAATGGAGAGAATATTCTCATATAAGAAAATAAGTAAGTGATCAAGCTTGAGACTGATAAATTTAAATATATTAAATTTAAGGTAATTAAAAAATAAGCAAAAAAGGGGAAGAAAAGGATCTGTAATACATGCAATATAAAAGGGTTTCCAGAGTAAAAGTGGACAGACACATAATTTAAAAATGGAAAATGAAACAAAACATAATTAACAGAAGACAAAAGATCATATATAAAAAAAGTTTATTACTTCGGTATTAAGGGAATAGAAAAATAAAATATGTGGTAGGTTACATTTCATAGTGATCAAAACAAAATTAATCAATTTCATAATCTTGTGTTGAAGACCACAGTGAATAAATAATTAAATTGTGCACAAATGGAGGAAGTGTGGGGTGATACATTCCATTGCTGGCTGCCTATAAATGTGAACTTCCTATCTACATCCCTATCTACATCCCAGCAATTTTTTAAGGATGTCCACAGAATTTACTGCATATTTGCATGTGGATATTCATACAAGGGTGGCATAGAACTGATATTAAAAAGATCTGGCCCGGCCAGGCGTGGCTCAGCGGTTGAGCGTCGACCTAGGATCCAGGAGATTGGGGTTTAATTCCCGGTCAGGGCACATGCGCGGGTTGTGGGCTCCATCAATGACTCTCTCATCATTGACGTTTCTCTCTCTCTACCCCTCTCCTTCCCTCTCTCTGAAATCAATAAAGATATATTACAAAAAAAAAAAAAAAGATCTGGTGTAGCCTTAGCCAGTTTGCTCAGTGGTTAGAGCATCGGCCAGTGGACTGAAGGGTCCCGGGTTTGATTCAGACAAGGGCTCGTACCTAGGTTGAAGGCTCAATCCCTGGTCCTGTCAGGGCTCATGCGGGAGGCAACCAATTGCTGTGTCTCTCTCACATCGATGTTTCTCTCTCCCTCTCCCCCACTCTCTCTGAAATATCCTCGGGTAAGAATTAAAAAAATAATAATAAAAAGCTCTGGTGTAAAATGATACTGAATTACAATGTTGTATGCCAGAAATTTATATGTTATTAACCAATGTTAGCTCAATTTTTTCAACAACAAAAAAAGTGCTACAAACTGATTTTTAAAAAATCTGGAGGATTTATCAATAGAAAAATAAAGCAGAATATTGCACAATATGCAGTGTTACCTATTCTAGAACTGTTATGATCTCCTGCACAGGCAGGTGGATATCCACCCAAAATTTGGTTCAGATATATACACAAGTGACAACATACACACCTAGAGGGTATTGAAAGAGCTTGGCACTCATATGGAAATGTCTGGGGAGAGCAGGGCAGGCCTCTCCAGCAGGTGGGAAATGCCTTGAAAGAGCAAGGAAAGGAGCTTGGGTTTTTTACTGAGCTACAGGGTGGGTTAGGGTGAGAGTTCAGGACAGGGGTAGGGCTTTCTGTGAATTAAATCACTTGCCAGAACCAAAGGAAGAGCACCTGGACTTTATCAGTAGGTACACAAGTGGGGCACAAGGGGATGAAGGAGGGATAAAGGTTCACAGCTGTCAGTGGTAAACATCAAGAAAGGAGTCAGAGACACTGGTCTCGGGTCTGTCATAAAGCAGCTTAGTCCTCAGAAGAAAAAAGCCAAGAAACTTAAAAGCAACAACTGTTCTATTAGACGACTGAGGTTACAGGGTCTCCAAAATTAGAAGCGAAAAAAAGGGCTGCACTATTCAGTGGATAAAGAATGCAAAGGAAAGAAACACAAGCACTGGAATCAGCTTAGATGGGCAGCCTGCTTCCCCCAGGACAGAAGGAAAGCCACTTTCAGAAGGTCCCACATTCTAGACTCTCAAGGTTGACACAGAACCCCTGGAGCGGAATAGCCCCTCGGGAAGGAGGGGAGGGACACCTGAGCAGCCCCAGGAATGAAGTCTGGGAGCCCCAACACCTCCTCCCCCTGGGGATTAATGGAAGTATAGTGGGTAGTTAGACAGACAAGGGCAGAGCAAGGACGATGGACCAGATACAGAAAGTCAGCAGGGTGAAAAGCCCTGGATGCCTAGCAACAGACAATTGCAGGGTGGGACCTCATCCCCAGGGTGACATTTCCTCCCCTACCATATATGGCTGGTCCTTTCCTCCCTAGAGATAACATCTAGGCCTCAGTAGTATTTCAGCTCCGGGCCCAGAAAAGCAGCAAAACCAGTCACAGCTGACCTCACAACCAGCTGCACTGGATAATGACCCTCTGCCCTGGTGGAGACCAATCAATCAGTGGAGACCCTGACCCTGAAAGGACACACCAGGAAAGCTGCTGGATAGTCTATTGAGATCTTCCCCTGGGACCTCCCCTAAAATACCCACCCGAAAAACCCTAAGGATGGAGGGCCAGAGATCCCTTTCTCCTCCCCACCAGGCTTGTCACCTTTACCTTCCTCTTCTAACCTCCAAGGGCCCTTCTTTACCTCTATAAATTATTTTCTAAGCCCATTTCTTCTAATTACTTCTTCCACCTCTGTGATTTACCAAATACATGTTCTCTTATAGTTTGAGTCTTGGCTCTGAATTGTTTCCTAGCCAGAACCCAAGTACCAAGGTTGCTGAACCCAGGTCCCCTCTGACCCCACCAGTCTAACACCTGGTGCCCTTCATGCCAACAGAAATGCTCCCTCTCAGGCCTCAGCTCACAGTGGGGAAGTGCTCAGCTGGATTCAGTGTAAGGTTCTGACCCCAATGAACTCCAAAACTCACAATCACTAATCCAGGACAGACTCCTGACTTTCCTATACTTTCTCAATGTGCAGGAATTACACTGAGTGCACCTACACTGTGGATGAAAAAGTCCCACCTATGTCTAGAAACAGGCCCAGGGGACCCACAACTAAAAAACCCCAGAAGGGGCTTCACCTCCTCCCCCATGTGCACCTACACTCCCAGCTTTCCAGGGCTGTAGCTTCTCATTGTAAAGGTTCCTTCCATGGTGGGAGGTAGGACACCTGCAGCGGGAGGCTCCCCAGGAAAAAATCAGTGGCCCTTCAAGTACTTCCTTTTGCAGGCTCAAGGGGGAGGGCGGCTTCCTTAGCTTAAAGTAACTGGCCTCAGACTTCTGCTCCCACTGAAGTGGCTCTGGGCCGCCACTGATGTTTTAAAAGACACAAAGTGAACGTTAGAATAATCAGCAAAGTAGCTCAAACCCAGTGTTCACGTGCAAAGGGGGAAATAAAACTGTGAGGCACTTTGCAGGCTCAACAAGAAAATCAACAAGTATCTACTGCAATGCAAAAAAATAAAAATTAAAAAAAGGATGTTATTATTTCTATGGCAAATTTTGTTTTATAAACTATTAATCACACTTCAACACATCTGGTCTAAATCCTGAAAATCCATTGACTCACTCAATATAAAGAATAGGTCTTTCAATATTCCTACCCCCACTGGGAGGAAAAAAGGGGAACAAGAATTTAACACCTGCAATGTAACAATGACATATTTTATTTCTCTGAAAGTCACCGCTCTCTGGCACCTTTGGAAATATTTTATACTGTGTTTCAAGTTGCAGTGATTAAATAAATTTGTGTTCATTGAAAACCTGAGACTAAAATAAAGTGAATACATGTTTAAAGGTGACAAACTCGGGGAGAGGCAGCACTGATCTAGAACACCCAGGAAAGTTACCCAAGAGGAACCACTCAAAGGCCTTCCCATAGGACCCCTGTGCCCAGGAAAGGTCCTGGATAAGAGAGGGACAAAGATTTTATGCAAAGTAGTTCCACATGGTTATTAGCAACTGTTCTCTCATGTAAAATATCCATATACACAAAATAAATCTTTTAAAAAGTCACCCATTGAGTGTGGGAAAATAATAAACAATGAAAATATTGAGTCTGTTTTATTAAAAAAAGGGACAACAGGCCCACAATGGATCACTTGTGTTAAGTAACATAACGAAAACAAACTTAACATAGTCATGAGCCACATAACAAGGTATGGTCAACAACAGACCCCATATAAAATGGTGGTCCTATAACATTATAACAGATTTGAAAAATTCCTATCACCTAGTGATGCCGTACCCACCATGATATCACAGGGCAACGCCTTACTCAGATGTTTATAGTGATGCTGGGGTAAACAAGCTCACTATGCTGCCAGTTCTATAAAAGTATAGCACATACAATTACATACAGTACATTATACTTGATAATAAACGACTATGGTACTGGCTTATGTGTTTACTATAATATACTTATTATCTTTATTTTAAAGTGTACTCTTTCTACTTAGTAAAAGAAAAGGTTGCTGTAAAACAGTATGCTGTTTTTTGCAGGCAGCAGCCTCAGAGATCTTGTGTTTGCTGTGTCTTTCGATTGCATCATTTTCTCCTGTGCTTGATTTAATCTGTTGTATAAATGTCGTGGCCCAAGTGCGCAGTGTTATAAAGTCTACAGTACTGTACAGTGTCATCCTAGGCCTTCATATTCCCTCACCAACCACTGCCTCATGCAGAGCAGTCCCCAGTCCTGCCAGCTCCGTTCAGGGGAAGTGCCCTATACAGGTGTACCATTCTTTATCTTGTACACCATATTTTTTACTGTACCTTTTCTATGTTTAGAATCACAAATACTACTACTGCATTACAATCGCCTACAGTATTCAGTACAGTAACAAGTTGTACAGATTTGTAGCCTAGGAACAAAAGGCTTTATATATCATATAGCCTAAGTGTGTAGTAGGCTACACCATGAAGGTTTGTGTAAGTGAATTGAAAACAACAAAATTGCCTAAGGTGTACTCCCCAGGCTGAAGGGTGTATGACTATATACTTTTTTAAAAATTGAAATGTGTTTTTATTGATTTTAGAGAGGAAGGGAGAGGAAGAGAGAGATGAAAGAGAAACATCAATCGGCTGGCTGCCTTCTGCACGAACCCTACTGGGGATTCAAGGCTGATACCCCTGCATGTGCCCTGACCAGGAATCCAATGGGCCACCTCCTGGTGCATGTGAGGTTGCTCAACCAACTGAGCCACACCTGCTGGGCGTGCCCAACTATTTTTAACTGCAGTTTAAACCTCTCCCAGGAATAAAATTTTAAACCAATCGCTCTGGAACTTCCTGATCAACACTAATCTGCCTAGTAAGACTCCTGCGGTTGTTCCTTCTCCTAAGGAAAGGTGACCTTGCCTGAAACAATCCTTTCTTTTCGTTTGCTATTAACCTCTTAGTCACATTACATTTCTGCCTATTTTAAAAACCTTCCATTTCATACAGCTCCTCTGAGATTCTATTTACTAGCTGGGAAGCTGCCCCACTCATGAATGGGGAATAAAGCCAATTAGATCTTCAAATGTACTCAGTTGGATTTTGTGTTGTAAACACTTTGAAATGCACCACAAAAGCAAATTGTTGATAAAGACGCTGTGACTCAGAGACGGGAAGATGGTGTTTGAGATTCGGGAGAGATTGGAAATGCAGGCTTTTGTCGCAGAGCTAGGCCTGGAGTGGGTTTCAGACCTGGCTCCACAAACATGAAAACTCAGGAGAAAACGGGATCCTTCTGGGGAGAAAGGAGGCACAGGGGACCCCACAGACCACAGCTACTCCCATGCACGAACCCCGGAGACCAGTGACTGTCCCAATGGCCCTCCCGGTGGTCATCACACCAACTGGGGAGACGCGGGAATGTCGGTGCGGAGCTGCCCAGACCCGCTCGGGAGCCGAAGGTCCCCGCGCAGCAGTGACAAACTGGACGCCGGCGTCACGCCTCGCGGTCAGTCCCAAACTGCAAGCCCGAGGGGACGGAAGTTTGAGCGGAGCCTCCGGGGGCCTTGGGTCCGCAGACTCCGGACCTGACAGTGGAGAGACGGTCGCGCCGGGGCGACTGGACCAGCCCCTCCTCCCGGGCTCGGCACCCGGCCGCGCACTCACCATTTCTAGGCTGCCTGGGTCTCCCTGAGTCCTTCCTCCAACTCCCACGACCCGTTCGGATCACAGGTGGACAGATGAGGGCAGAGCAACGTGGGACTTTAAGGCCAAGGGAGAGCAATCCCAGCGCAGTGGCAGCGAGAGGCCCTTCCGCAACGTTGCAGAGCGTAGCCACACCCACCGCCCCACAGTAGCCACACCCACCGCCCCACAGTAGCCACACCCACCTGCCCACAGCTACAGCTACGACAGACAGTTTGCAAGACATCGCCCCCTGGTGCCTGACTTACACAGGCCTGAGCCCAAAGCACGCAGAGCTCCTCCTGTCCGGGGACATTTGCATTGAAACGCGGCGCTGAAAGTCCACCAAGGAACTGTGTGGATTTGCCAAAAAGGTGCACGGGTTCAGGTACCAGGGATGCATTGGATGGGTAGATATCCTTCCACAATTATACAGTCAGATTCCGAAAAGGTGCATTGTAACCAAAAAGAAGTCATCCTTTCCAGAAGGGAAAAAAATGACTTCTGGGTATTTAGAATGGTTAGCTTTAGAAAATGTTCCTGACATGAAAAAATTTCTCCACCATAAAAAATACAAGTGGATCGTTATGATTTCTCACTGGAGATTCAATCACTCCCTGAGGTCATGAGCCACCCCTTTCTTGTGGCTACACTGTTTAATCCATCAATAATGAGACTTCTCAGAAATCTGGGTTTCACCTAAATAATAATCCCCCTGCGTGGTGAGTCTGAGATACTAGCATAGCATTCCTTCTGGCAATGATGGAATCACTCCCTGCCAGGCCTCCCCTCCATATCGTATGCACAGATACCTGTCCTGACAGGTATCCTCTCTCCATTGCCTGGGGAAATGCTCACCTTTAGAATCATCTGAAACAAACAGCCCCACCCACACTGCAGCAACAACTCCATCATGTCTGGGGACACAGAAGAACCCCTGCAGGCCTTCTGACACAGGGAGCCTGAGGGCCAGAATCAAAGAACCACAAGTAACCTCAATGGCAAGAGAAAAGGAGGGCACACGTTTCCACCACTGATCCAAACCGGCTAGGGCTGGTAATTTGATTTTTGAAAAAGATGCTAAGAATGAGGAAAGAATATTCTTTTTAAAAATTGGTGCTGGGACAACCGAACAGCAACATGCAAAAGAATTAAGTTGGATCCTTACATTACACCACATATAATAATTTACCAAAATAGAACAAAGACCTCTATCTGAAGTAAAACTATAACATTCTTAGAAAACCCATAGGGGAAAATATGACCTTGGATTTGGCAAACAATTTTTCAATATAATACAAAAATGGTAAAATTAAAATAGTGTTTTGTTATATCAGTCCAAATAGGACTTGATTACCTTAGGGCAGCGATTTTCAACACTGGTGTGTGGCAAAAGACAGACTGGTGTGCCACGAGAATTTTTAAGACATGCAATACCTAACTAGTCAGAAGCACTGGCCTCTTTTCCCTTAGATTGTCAAATTAAAATGAGAACCACCAACACAACAATAGCCATCCGGCGTGAATGAATCAAAATTATACCTATTTCTTGGTCAGACTGGCAAACATATATATTTTTTGGTGTGTAGCAGAACTTTAGTCATTAGTTTATATGTGCCATGAGATGAAAAAGGTAGAACATTGCTGCCTTAGGGATATTACAGCCTTTTACATTCCAAAGTTCTCTAACGATACAGTTTTTAAAAATTATCTCAAATAAATTTCCCTCTAGTGTAAACCGCACACCTGAGAATTTAATGAATGGTCCAGGCTGCGAGGTTCCTACTTCCCACCAGAGCCAAGTGCTTGGGAGGCCGGGGATTTTTTTAAAGTACGGAATGAACGGGGGTGGGGAAGTGATGGGTGGGAGACTCCACGCTGTCAACAGTACAAGATCAAATGGAGCCAGACCAATTATATATGGTGAGGTGACTTTTAAGGGCATGTAGTTGTAAAAAAGGATCACAGTTCTACCAGGGACCACGCAACATTGTATTTCAACGCAAAAGTCCCACGGAAAACGAGTTCCAGAAGGCCTTCTGCGCAGCGGAGATAGCTCTGTCCGGCTGTCACTCAGGCGCGAAAGAACAGGGCCTTTCGAACTGTCCAATCAGGGGTGGCCCAGGGCAGGTGGGCGGGGCGATGGTCCTCAACCCGCCCGGACGTCCTGCTCGCTCTGGCCGTCCTGGGGGTCGGGGGTCGCTCGCCCTTAGAGGCCCCGGGCTGCCTTGCCGCAGGCTCTGTGGGGTTGGGACCTGTCCTCTTACCAGAAATCGCCAGGAGGACGCCAGGGGACCCAGGAAACCTAAAAATGGTGAGTGCGCGAGGCCAGGCTGCGGAGGCAGGGACGAGGTACTGGTTGCCACCGCCTTTTGCTGACCCGGCCTCCCCAAGGTCAAGTCCAGAAGCCGGGGAGCTGCCTTAGGACCTCGGTCCGCTCCCGCACGCAGCGTGGGGGTGTGGCCGGCAGCGGGACCCCGCGTCGTGTCCCGTCGCTGCGCGCGGCGGTTTCCGTCTCCCCGGGCCGCTCTGCTCCCGCAGCCCCGCGTCCACCCAGATGGTGCGGTGATCACGAGAAGGGTCGTAAGAGAACAATCGCGAGTTATTTTCGGGTCCGTGCGTCGGAGGAACTGATCTGCGGGGTCCTCGGCCCCTCCTTTCTCCCCAGGGGGCTCCTGTTTCCTCCTGAGTTTTCCAAATGTTTGGGAAGCACGGTCTCAAATCCACAACCCTGCTCCTACCCCAATCTTCCTAACTGCCTAAATTTCCAAATCCCCCCCCCATTCCCAAACGCCAACCTCCCCTCTCCGATTCAAGCATCAATATCATCTATTTGTCTTCTGGGGTGCATTTCAACAGACCCATATTTTAACTGTTTATCATTTTTCCCATAGTCAATGGGTGGCCTTTAAATAGGGCTAATTTTTTGTTTGTGGATATTTTACATGAGAGAAAAGTAGCGAATAACCACTTGCAACTAGGTTGTATAAAATTCTTATGCCGGACCTCCCAGGATAGTTCCTGGGCACAGCCAGCCTACGGGAAGTCCTTTGGGTGTTTGGGTGGAGGTTCCTCTTGGCAAACTTTTCTGGGTGATCTGTCAGCACTGTCCCTCTTTAGGTTTGTCACCTGTAAAAGATATATTCACTTTATTTATGGATTGTTCAAACACTGGGTTTGTGTCTTTTAAAATATCAGTGGTTACCCAAAGCTACTCCAGTGGGGAGCAGAGAGCCCTGTGGTCGGTGATCCAAACTAAGCACACACACACACAGAGCCTGCAAAGGGAAGTACTTGAAGGCCCAGTTGGTTCTTCCTGGGGAACCTCCCCCTGCAGGTGTCCTACCTGCTCACACCCACCATCTAACTTGCCTTTACACCGAGAAGCTACAGCCCTGGAAAGCTGGGGATGCAGGAGCACATGGGAGAGAGGGTGACGCCCCTTCTGGGCCTGTTTCTAGGCATATGGGTTGGAGTTTTACATCCACAGCGTAGGTGCACTCAGAATGTAATCCATGCACATTGAGAAAGTCAGTAAAAGTCAGGGGTTCTGTGTCCTGGGTTAAGGTTCATGAATTTGGGAGTGTATTTGGGTCAGAACCTTAAACTAAACCCAACGGAGCGTTTCCTCACTGTGAGATGAAGCCTGAGGGAAGGAGTGTTTTTTCCTGGGTAGAAGAGGGTATTGGAGCTCCCAGACTTTATTCATGGGGCTGCTCAGGTGTCCCTCCCCTTTTTCCCTGGGGACTAACCCCACTCCGGGGGTTCTTTCTCAACCTGGAGAGTCCAGAATGTGGAACCTTCTGAAAGTGCTTTCCTTCTGTCCTGTGGGAAGCAGAATGATCATCTGAGCTGATTCCAACACTTGTTTCTTTCCTTTGGATCCTTTATTGGAATAGTGTAGCCCTTTCGCTCTAGTTTCCCTGAAAACTTGGGCTCTGAAACTGTGTCATTGACAGATAGGAGGTGAGGAAAGCAAGAAAATTGTAAAAATAGAGTTTTTCTTCTGTTTAGGCAAGAGAACCTCAAGATGGTGAGGTGAGTGTATGTAAGTACATTTTTCTATTTCACATCAGTTTTTATATGTGTGTTCCTAAAGAACTTGTTAAAAAGCTAAAGCAATTTAATTTCTATCTTTTTTTGAAAATATGTTTTTATTGATTTCAGAGACAAGAAGGGGGAGAGAGAGAGAGAGAAACATCAATGATGAGTCATTGATGCTGCCTCCTTCAGACTCCTAGTGGGGATCTAGCCCAAAACCTTGGCATGTGCCCTAACTGGGAATCAAACCATGACCTCCAGGTTCATGGGTTGACCCTTAACCACTGAGCCATGCCGGCGAGGCAAATTTCTATCTTAATTGATGTGAGGAGAACTACTGAAAGCTCATGTAAATCTTTGAAAATCATACTACATTTAGGAGCTAAACTCAAACCCTAATGCATTATAATATGCTACTTACTCCTGAAAATACCCCTGGTGTGAAATATAGGAGGACAAACTATGCTACTGTGTGTCCTTTTGGTTAGCAAGAAATTTGAAAATTTTTATTTTGTATGGTTTACATTTTGTAACTGTTAGTACATAAAGAAATTAAGTGGTTTCCAAAGATTTTCTGACAGACTGTGGCTTGTGTTTTCATTATCTTAATACTGTGTTTTACTGAGCAGAAGTTACTCATTTTATTTTAGTCAGACATCATTTTTTTCTACCTTGGATCTTACTTTTGTTGCTGTATCTGAAAATTAATCACTAAACCAAGGTCATAGATTTTCTTCTATGTTATCTTCCAGAAGTTTTTTAGTTTTGCATTTTATACTAAATCTGTGATCCATTTTGAGTTCATTTTTGTGAAAGATGTAAAATCTGTTTATAGATACTTTTTTTGCTTATTGATGTTTTTCTTGCACCATTTGTCGTAAAAACTATGTTTTCCCACTGAATTGCCTTTAGTCCTGTCAAAGATCAGTTCAGTATACAAGGGTTGGCAAACGTAGATTTACAGTTGTTTGTATGGAAAATAATACAATAAATGATCAATAAATAATATGAGAATAAACTCTGTGTTTCATGTACTCACAACTGAGCCACACTGGCCAGGGCCTGATTGGGTGTTTTTGCTTCCTCATGTTCCAAATGACTGGCTTGATTCTCAGCATCCTCTACTCTACTGTTGATTCCCTGCAAGTTATTCTTCACTTCAGTTCGTGTAGCCTTCATTTCTGACTGCTGCTTTTTTATGGCTCGTATGTCCTTTTTCGTGCTGTTGAAGTTTTCACTGAGTTCCATGAAGTTCTCACTAAGTTCCTTGAGCATCCTTATAACCATTGTTTTGAACTCTGTGTCTAGTAATTTGCTTGCCTCCATTTCACTTAGTTCTTTTTCTGGAGATTTCTCTTGCTCTTTCATTTGGGGCATGTTTCTTTGCCTCGGCATTTTGGCTGCTTCCCTGTGTTTGTTTCTATGTATTAGGTAGAGCTGTATGTCTCCCAGACTTGGTAGAGTGGCCTTGTGTAGTAGGTGTTCTGTAGGGCCCAGTGGCGCAACTCCCGTCACAAGAGCTGGGTGTTCCAGGTGCGCACCTGTGTGGGCTGTGTGCACTTCCTGTTGTAGTTGAGCCTTGGTTGCTGTTTTCTCACTGGGAGAGATTGGCCCCCTAGGCCAATCAGCTGTGAGGACCAGCTGCAACTACAGTAGAGGAGCTGCTGTGCAGGAGTTGACCCTATGGAGCAGGACTTGCTTCAGTGGGGCTTTGGTGCTCATCAAGGCCACCCCTTGAGTGTGACACTTGTGGAGGTGGTGAGGTTGTAATCTGGTGGGGGTCTGAAGCTGTCCACCAGGTGCACTGGCCTCCTGGGAAGTGCAGTCATCCACTGCTTGTGCCCTGCTTGGGGCCACCTAACACAGGCTACAGTGTGATCTGCAGATGGCTGCTACTTGTGTTGGGCTTAGAGGTGCCCAGGAGAGGCCTAGCTGGAACCAAGGCTAGTGCTGGCCCTGGGGCCACTTAGGGTAGAGAGTATGCAGAGGCCAGATGCTGCTCATTTGAGAGATTTTAGGAAAGTCTGAAGCATGAGGCAAGAGTCGCCAGTTGTGTAGAAAAGCAACTGGAAACAGTTTGGATAAGCCGGTAGGTTAGGTGGGACAAGGTCTCGGAATCACCAGGGTGGACAAATAGTGTGAACCAAGCTGATAGAGACTCAAATATGGTGCTTGTCGGTAGGCTCTTTCATGGGGAGGGCTCAGCAAAGGAACAGTGGCCTCTGCCAGCACTTTTGTCTGGCAGAAAGCTATTCCCCAGCTCTTGCCCTGAGGTCAGACCATTTAGTTCCTCCTTGTATGTCCCTGGTTCCTTTCAGGGTGCTGCCCCTGTGCTGGAGCTCAGAGGGAGTGAGTTCAAATGAGTCCGTGCATGGGCCCTTTAAGAGGAACTGCCTGGGACTCCAGCAGCCTCCATGTCACTCAGCCACAGACCCCACTGGTGTTTACAGCCCAAAATTATGGGGATTTCTTTTCCTGGCACTGGAACCCAGGGCTGGGTGTCTTGTGTGGGGCTGGGACCCCTTGCTCCTCAGGGGCGACCTCTGCAGCCAAGATATATCTCCTGATTATAAACCACCACATGTAGGTGTGGGACCAGCCCGTTCCATGGTTCCACCCCTCCTACCAGTCTTGATGTGGCTTCTTCTTTAACTTCCTACTTGTAGGACTTCCATTCAGCTAGTTTTCAGGTGGTTCTGAATGATGGTTGTTCTGAAGTTTAGTTGTATTTTTGGTTTGCTTGTGGGAGGATTTGAATACTGCATTAACCTATGCTGTCATCTTGACCAGAAGCCGAAACATCAATTTTTGTTGTTTTACTTATTTATGCATTCATTGGATGATTCTTGCATGTGCTCTGACCAGGCACCAAACCCGCAACCTTGGTGTATCGGGACAACACTCTAACCAACTGAGCCACCCAGTCAGGTGTCTCATATTTTCTGATTTCTGGTTCTGGCCTTTCCTTTTCTACTTAAAGAAAATCCTTTAACATTTCTTGTAAAACTGGTTTAATGGTGATGAGTTTCTGGGAAATATTCTCCTTCAATTCTGTGTGATAACCTTGCTGGGTAAGTTATTCTAGGTTGTAGCTTTTTTTCTTTCAGCATTTTAAAGATGTTTCTGCAACTCCCTTCTGGCCTGTAAAGTTGCTGCTGAGAAATCAACTGATAGCCTTATGGGGTTTCCTTTGTATGTAACTTATTTTTCTCTTGCTTTCTTCAAGATTCTATCTTTATTCTTAACTTTTGCCATTTTAGTTACAATGTGTCTCCACGTGGGTCTCCTTGGGTTCATCTTCTTTGGAACTCTTTGTGCTTCCTGGACCTAGATGTTCTGTTTTCTTTCTCAGGTTAGGAAAGTTTTCAGCCAATATTTCTTTAAATAACTTTTCTGTTTCTTTCTCTGTTTATTTTCCTTCTGGGATGCAAATATTTTGAGTGTTTGATGTTATCCTAGAGGTCCCTTAAACTATCCTCACTTTTAAAAAATATTATTATTATTATTACTCTTCTGATTGATTACCACTGGTGTATCTTTCAGGTTGCTGACCTTTTCTTCTGTATTAGCTAATGTTGTGTTGATTCCTTCTAATGTATTTTTCATTTGAGTTATTGTCTGCTTGGTTATTATAGTTTTTTTTATTCCACTCTTAAGTTTGGTGAGCATCCTTATGACCATTTCTTTGAAATTTTTATCAGGCAAATGACTTATCTCCATTTTTGTAGGTCCCTCCCTCTCTCCCCGCTGTTTTTTCTTATTTCTTCATTTGAAAGATATTTTCTGTCTTTTCATTTTATTTGACTTTCTATGTTTGTTTATATGATTAAAAAAAATAACCCCTTCTCCCCCAGTTTTGAAAAAGTGGCCTTATGTAGATGCAGCCTTTGTGTAGGCTGTGTGTGCCAGGTGGTTTTGGCAGGCTGGTAGGAGCTAAGCAGGTGCCTAAGGTATCTGTGGGGGATACTGGCATACCAGGCCAGAGCGTCTCTGGGTAGGGAGGCCAGGTGCATGTAGTAATGCCCTGTTGACCCTGCTTGCTTCTTTTATTCAGGTCCAAAATGGTTTCAGGTGATGTGTCCAAAACAATCTACAGTGACATTGCAGGTAGGACAGAGCACATGGATAGAGCCCCCATCCACCTTGTGGAGGTAGAGGGGATGTAAACAATCATGCTCACTGTCACCTCAGACCTCATATAATTCCTGCAGTGCCCGGAGAGCTCCTGTGGCTGCCCAGTTTTTTCTTAACAGTCCCTCGTTCTGTTGTATAGAAAGTAGTTGAGAGTAGAAGCAACCTCTGCATAGACTTTATGTGCCAGGTGGTTTTGGAAAAGTGGTTGGAGCTTACAGTGCCTGGGGCACTGGCCTGCTGGGCTGGAGTTGCTCCCAGGAGGGAGATCAGACCCACGTGGTAATACCCTGTTGTTCCTGCTAGCTCCCTTTTGTTTGAAGGCAAAAGACTTCAGGCAATGTAGCTGTGAACACACTGAGGTGATCTTGCAGGTGGCCAAAGCACCAGAATAGAGCTACCGTTGCCATACGCAAGTGGAGGGGGGGGTAAACGGTGGCGTTCCCTGGCACCTCCAGAGAGCTCCTTCTGCTCCAGCTTCCCAAGGGCTCCTGTGGTTTCCCACCCTTCTCTGTTAGATTTCTTTCTCTCCTTTGCTGTTTAGAAGCTGTTGATTCAGCCATCCGTTGTTTTCCAGGAGTAATTGCTCTCTATGTACCTGTATGTTTGATTTTGCTCATGGGAGGGGGCTAGTTCAGCATCCGCCTTCCCTGTTACCATCTTGGACCTCCAGTTTGTTTATATTAAACAAGAGCCTACTTGATATAGAGGTAAATGTGGGCAGAAGGGGAGCATTCTTAGTTCAGTGATTTGGTCTCAATCTTTTATGAACCTATGTCCCTTGGGTTGACTTTCTGTGATGTAGTAAGAAAGGTATTTGGTCTTTGTCCTCAGTCGTTAGCAAAAACCTCTTGAAGCCCTTGGAATTACTTGAGTGATATGGGTGACAGAGTGTTTTAGTTTGAATATGGCAATTCTTGGCCAGTTCCTAGATAGCTTCAGGATGGGGGTTACACCAGAAATGCCAAGCCTCGATAGAGACTTGGAACTTTCAGCCCCAGGCTCCTAGCCTGTGGAGAGAGGAGAGGAGGTAGAGAGTGAGATAATCACTCATGTTTAGTGCTTTAATAAATTGTGCCCATGTAATGAAACCTTCATCAGAACACGTAAAGACAGGATTCAGAGAATTTCTGGGTTGGTGAATACATCCAGGTTCTGGGAGGTTGACATATCCCTTCATTTCTACCCCCCAGACCATTCCTTTGCCCTATGCATCTGTTCCACTTAGCTGTTCCAGATTTGTGTTGTTTGTAGTTAACCAATACTATAATAGTAAGTAAAAAGCTTTACTGAATTCTCAGAATTATTTTAGTAAATTACCATATCTGACAGAGTGTGGAGGAAATCTATGAATTTGTAGATGGCTGAGTAGAAATGTCAGTAGTCTGGGCACCCCATTTGGGCCAGGTATCTGAAGTAGGGACAGTGTATGGGACTGAGATCTTAATCCGCATCATCTCAGAAGTGCCGCCTCATGTAGAGCTAGGAAGGCTGGAAGAGACTCAAGTTGCTTATTTTCATACCCCCTGGTCAGTTAGGCTTTGGGAAAATCCCAGTCAGTTATGCTCTTGTGAAATAGGTTGTGTTAAGGACATGGCTTGTTAAGAAAAAGAGAATATTCTGGTCATATTTTAAAATGGCTACTTTTTTGTCTCTCTGCCTAACTGCGGAGACAGTGGTTCACCACTTGCCCTCAGTACTTTGATGAAGTGTTGATTTTAAGTTTCTTGGCTTTTCTGAGGACTGGAGCCAGCTTCTAAGCTCCTTACATGAAAGATCAAAACGTCTCTGACTCCTTTTCTGTGTGTGTTTACTGTTGACAACTTTAAAGCTTTACCCCTCCTTCATCCCCTTCTGCCCCACATGTAGTGATAAGAAATGCTGGGTGTTCCTTCCATTGGCTCTAGCATGTTATTCTATCTACTGGAGGCCCTGCCCCTGTACCCAAACTTTCACCCTAGCCCGCATCTGCTAACCTCAGTAAGGCTCTTTTTCTTGCTTTCTGTCATCATTTCACACTTGCTTGTGGGGCCTGCCCTTCCTGACCTCCCCAGTCACTTCCATTATGGAAATAACAAACCCTTTCATTCCCTCTAGGCATTTCTTTGTTATCATCAGTATTAGACATCTAAACCAAATTACCTGTGGGGGTCCACCTGCCTGTGCAGGTGACTTAACAGTTACAAAATATGTAACATGTTTTTATTTTGCTATTCACTTTGCTTTATTTTTTTATTGATAAATCCTCCAGATCTCTTTATAATAATACATACCACTCTTGTATGAGTGTACAAGTTCAAATACACATAAATTCTGTGGATAGTGTTGAAAAGTGGCTGGGCTATAGATATTGATAGAGTTCAAATTTACAGGCAATAACAATGGAGTGTATCAGTTGACCTTCCATTCGTGCATAATTTATTGATTTGTTCAATCAATGGTTCAACACTTGAGATTATTAAATTGACTAATTTTTGTTCAAATCACTGTGAAATTATAGCTACTAGACATTTTGTTTGTCTATTACCTCATTCCCAAGGTGGTGGATATTTTTTCGTGTATTTTTTTTTATCTTTTATTAAATGTTTTGCTTCTTTTTCCACTTTTAAATTGTGTGTTCATTTTTACACTGCCAACTAACCCTTTTTATATTGCATGAATTGCTGACATTTTCTTCCACTTTGTTGTTTGTTTTTTAATAACCTTAATTTTAATATATTTGCGTTTGTCAGACTTTTGGCTTTATAGCTTATTCTTTTTTTATTTTTTATTTTTGTTTAAAATATTACAGATGTCCCTTTTTCTCCCCAATGACCCATTCCACCCCATCCCTTCCCCCTCCCCAGTCCCTCTCCCCACCGTTGTCCATGTCCTTGGGTTGTGCGTATATGCATATAAATTCTTTGGTTACTCTCTCCCCCTCCACCCACCCACCCTCCTCCATCCCTCTGACATTTGTCAGTCTCATCTATGCTTCCATGTCATTGAATCTATTCTGTTCATCAGTTTATTAAGTTCTTTAGATTCCACGTATAAGCGAGATCATGTGATGTTTGTCTTTTGCTACCTGGCTTATTTCACTTAGCATAATATTCTCCAGGTCCATTCATACTGTCCCAAAGGGTACGAGATTCTTCTTCTTTACAGCTACGTAGTATTCCATGGTGTAAACGTCCCACAGCTTTTTTATCCACTCATCTACTGATGGGCACTTGGCCTGTTTCCAGATCTTAGCTATTGTAAACTGTGCTGCTATGAACATCGGGGTACATATATTCTTTCTGATGAATGTTTCAGGATTCTTAGGATACATTCCTAGGAGTGGAATCACTGGGTCAAACGACAGCTCCATTTTTAATTTTTTGAGGAACCTCTGTACTGTTTTCCATAGTGGCTGCACCAGTCTGCATTCCCACCAGCAGTGGACTAGGGTTCCCCTTTCTCCACACCCTCACCAGCACATGTCATTTGTTGATTTGTTGATGGTGGCCATTCTGACAGGTGTGAAGTGATACCTCATTTTGGTTTTAATTTGCATTTCTGATAATTAGCGACGTTGAGCATTTTCTCATGTGTCTCTTGGCCATCCGTATGTCCTCTTTGGAGAAGTGTCTATTCAAGTCCTTTGGCCACTTCTTAATTGGGTTGTTTGTCTTCCTCTTGCTGAGTAGTATGAGTTCTTTGTACACTTTGGAAATTAGCCCCTTATCAGATACATCCTTGGCAAATATGCTTTCCCAGACCATGGGGTTCCTTTGTATTTTGAGGCTGTTTTCTTTTGCTGTGCGGAAGCTTTTTAGTTTGATGTAGTCCCATATGTTTATTTTTTCTTTTGTTTCTCTTGCCCTAGGAGATGTATCACTGAAAAGTCCACTTCATGGGATGTCTGTGACTTTACTGCCTATGTTTTCTTCCAGGATTTTTATGGTTTTGTGACTTACATTTAAGTCTTTTATCCATTTTGAGTTTATTTTTGTGTATGGTGAAAGTTGGTGGTCTAGTTTCATTCTTTTGCATGTATCTGTCCAATTTTCCCAGCACCACTTATTGAAGAGACTGTCTTTACTCCATTGGATACTCTTGCCTCCTTTGTCAAATATTAACTGACCTTAATGGCGTGGGTCTATTTCTGGGGTCTCTGTTCTGTTCCATTGATCTATATGCCTGTTGTTGTACCAATACCAGGCCGTTTTGATTACAGTGGCTTTGTAATACAGTTTGAAGTCTGGTAATGTGATCCCTCCCACTCTGTTCTTTTTTCTCAAGATGGCTGCAGCTATTCGGGGTCTTTTTTGGTTCCATATAAATTTTCGAAATGTTTGTTCTAGGTCTGTGAAATATGCTGTTGGTATTTTAATAGGAATTGCATTGAATTTATAAATTGCTTTGGGTAGTATGGACATTTTAATGATATTAATTCTTCCAATCCATGAGCATGGTATATTCTTCCACTTGTTTAAATCTTCCTCTATTTCTTTTTTCAGTGTCACGTAGTTTTCTGAGTACAGGTCTTTTACATCCTTGGTTAAGTTTATTCCTAGGTATCTTATTTTTTTAGTTGCAATGGTAAATGGTATTGCTTTTTTAGTTTCTCTCTCTGTTGGTGTGTAAGAATGCCATTGATTTCCTAATGTTGATTTTGTATCCAGCTACCTTGACAAATTCCTTTATCAAATCTAGTAGTACTTTAATGGAGTCTTTGGGGTTTTCTATGTACAATATCATGTCATCATCTGGAGCGTCTTCTGTGTGGGGATCGAGAGTGACTCCTTCTCCTCTCTCTCCCTCGACCAGGACCTATCTCGGAGCCTGCATTCTCTGTCTGGGGAAGTAGACCGGGACCACCTCCGCTCCCTCCGCGGGGAGTGGCTGCGGCTGCAACCCATTTGGAGCCCTCCTCTACCTCACACCACCTCGGAAACCACTCTCTTTTTCTTATATAAGAAAATTTTCCTATACTTGCATCACTATATGACTTTTAAAAGTGGCCTAGTTTCATTTTTCACACTTAAATCTACAGTGAATTGGCTATTGTCCTTGGAATAAAGAGGAATACAATACATTTCTTCAGGTTGGTTAACAGATTTCCCTTGGCCTAGGTTATAAAGTGTTCCTTATGTTTGCTGCTGCTTTACAATGCCCTCTCTGTCCTTGACCAACTCTTTATATTAAATGTCAGCCCATGGAAGAACCTTTCCTTTCTTTTGGTCTTTTTGTTTATCAGTAAGAGTGTACTGTCTGGAGTACTAGCTTAAAAACCTTTGGTGTATGTTAGGTAGGCTGCCACTTTGTTCTGTAGAAAACTTTGTCCATTTTTGGACATTTGTACCTCCTACTGGGTCTGTTTTGGGAATTCATGAAATTTTATAAAGATATTATTTGAGAGAGGTGATATCTGGTGTTACCCAAGAAAAAAATTTAAATTTACTTGATCACTAAACACTCATTCGTTTTGTTTGCTACTGAATTAATTTAGTGTGGAGGAACTGAGGAGCAAGGATTCAGATGTTGTCTCTTAATGTAATCAGTCACACAGGATGGACTCAGTTCTTCAAACAAGAAATGTGAATTACTGTCTACCAGGGAAGCTCAGTAGAGACTCAGTGCCCAGAGTGTTGCTGGGGGCTAATTATGTGAGCAGCATCTGACAAATGTAAATTACAGATTCTCAAAAGAACAGGAGTTTACTATATGCCATATTGTTTGCATTAATGCTTTAGCCATACTGAGGCACTATTATTATCTGTGAGGATGTTGGGGTCACTAGTGAAATTTAATCTTGGGCCTGCTGATGTTCACTGTCTTCTGCACATTAGGTAGCAGGACTTTTTTTATGAGTAAGCACTACAGTTTCACTGCAGAAAGAGTAATTAGGGCTGAGCCAGATAGTTCCTTTTACTCCCTGGGCTCACAAGAGAGGTGTTCCTATTTTGTTGTTCTACTGAATAGATCAGTTTTTTGTATTAGAATTGATGAGTGGGAGCCTTTTCTCTGTTCCCTACACATAGACATCCATGGGTTATTTATCTCTTTCAGGGACCAGCATTTAGGGGGATTGTACCACTTGGGTTCCCTTTGCTCAAGGGAATGGGTGGTCACGCTGCTGTTCCTACATGGGAACTTGGAAATGAGAGAAGTTGTGAGGAGAGGCTCTAGAGTGGCTGGTTGAGTA
This sequence comes from Miniopterus schreibersii, assembly GCF_964146895.1. NCBI lineage: Eukaryota > Metazoa > Chordata > Mammalia > Chiroptera > Miniopteridae > Miniopterus > Miniopterus schreibersii. Next base: position 70,126,379 of record NC_138105.1, on the reverse strand, counting down.
TCACTTGCTGCTGAAGTTAGAGAAAGGGGATTTTATGTTTTTGGAGGAAAGCACTGTTGAACACTACGTATTTTATAATCATATACAAATTTATCAAACTCTTGTGGACTTCAGTGAACTCCCTTGGAGTCTTAACCTGTCCCTCAAGGTCATCAAACCCTAGGTTACAGTGTTTTGATTCTGCTGGGAAGACCTTCTCTGTGATATTATCATCTCAGTGTGTGTGCCTGTGTATCCTAAAAACTGGTGGGAAGCAACCCTGAGGCTCATGGGTATAGGGATTTGGGAGATGTCTAAGTTGTCATGCCTTCTTCCTCATGTCTGAGCTGTATCTTCCAAATAATTTCCTAGCCCCATGAAATGAGACAGAGAAAAGAAGGTAAAACTGATTGGGATATTTATTTTACAAACCAATTATAATTCATTCTGCTTCACAAGAGTATTTTCATTCAGCCAACTGGATCTGAATACTTCTAATGTTATAGAGTCCTTTAGAATAATATTGCCTACTGGATCTTGTTCCAAGTTGGATTCCACAGCCCTCCTGGCCTCTCATGTTTGATGATTAGAAGAAAAAGCTTCCAGTTCTTCACTGTGTTTTATTCATTATGAGCTCATGCAGATATGATGCTGTGCTTCATGGAGTGATGCATTATATGGTGGGTATTAAAGAAGGATATGAAAAGTTTTTCTCACAGTGTATTAATGTGCTTAAAATGGGAGTATTTGTCTCATTTGTATAGCATTTCTCTCATTTCCCTAAGATGCTTTGTATCCTAACATGAGACAGCAGTGAATACTGATGTGATCACAAGAAAAAGATAGTAATAAATTCCATGTGTTCATGACGTTGTTAAATTTATGAGGAAGTGAATGTGGACCGATAGTAATAGTTCTGACAACAGAGTCATAAAACAAATGTTGAGAATCCAGTGTCATGTGTGAACTTGTTATGAGGTGAATATCAATTTCTAGTGCCGTTCATCTCACCCATTCTCTTGTATACATATTTGGGATGTTTTAGGACTCAGTGGCCTTTGAGGATGTGAGTGTGAAGTTCACCCTGGAGGAGTGGGCTTTACTGGATTCTTCACAGAAGAAACTCTACAGAGATGTGATGAGGGAAACCTTCAGGAACTTGGCCTCAGTAGGTAGGGATGACAACATTCTTACTTACTTGTTTAGTCAATTAGAAAACCAGTGCTGCTTGCTCATCAATGGATTTCCAAGGAGTGGAATGTGGAAAGTGAATACATTGGTAAATAAACCATAATCACAGCTCATCATGGATTTATTATGTAACAGTTTTTCTATAAGTTCTTTTTCTTTCTTTTATTATTATTTTTTTGTTTTAGTTTTTTTTCCTATGAGGTTTTATAGTTTATAATTTTTCCTGGTCTGCATTTTAGGAGAAATATGTAAAGATCATAACATTGAAGATCACTATGAAAATTATGGGACAGATTTGAGGTGAGTCACACTCACATGAGAAGGCAGTGTCCCATGAATCTTAGTATGTCATGAAATATTTAAAACAGCACATAAAACAGATCAGCCAAGTTTTAAAGTTATTTATTATTATTACAATATTTTCATCATAATTTTTTTTCTCACATGTGACTTAGATGTTTAGTGTTTCAAAATTAGCACATTTGGAAATAGTATTTTGAAACCTCATTTATGAATACACTGTTTTGATAATAGTTATGATTGAGCCCTCTTGCAAAACATTTAGCACTTTCAAACAGTCAGAAAGCACTGAAAACTTATAGTTTCCTTGATTATGGTAAAATTATTAATAAATAAGATATTAATAATATGCTTTTCACTTTTTACAGCAGTCATATAATAGAGAGACTGGGTAAAAGTAAACAAGGTAGTCAGTATGGAGAAAACTTCAACCAGATTCCAAATCACAATCAGAAAAAGAAAACTTCTACTGGACTAAAACTATGTGAATGCAGTGTATGTGGAGTCTTCATGAATCATTCATTCTTTAGTAGGCATATGAGATCTCACAGTACACCCAAACCATATGATTATCAGGAATATGAAGAAAAGCCATATAAATGTAAGGAATGTGGGAAAGCCTTCAAGTATCGCCAATCCTTTCGAAGACATGAAAGGATTCACACTGGAGTGAAACCCTATATATGTAAGCACTGTGGTAAAGCTTTCAGTTGTCTCAGTTACTGTAGAACTCATGAAATATCTCACACAGGAGAGAAACCGTATAAATGTAAGCAATGTGGTAAAGCTTTTAGTTGTCCCAGTTACTTTCGAAAACATGAAAGAAGTCATACTGGAGAGAAACCGTACGAATGTAAGCAATGTGATAAAGCCTTCAGCTGCTTTACATCCTTTCAAAGTCATGAAAGGAGTCACAGTGGAGAAAAGCCCTATGAATGTAAAAAATGTGGCAAAGCTTTCAGTTGTCCAAGTTACTTTCGAAAACATAAAAGAATTCATACTGGAGAGAAACCCTATGAATGTAAGCAGTGTGGTAAAGCCTTCAGTTGTTCCAGATCCTTTCGAAGTCATGAAAGGAGACATAGTGGAGAAAAGCCCTATGAATGTAAAAAATGTGGTAAAGCCTTCAGTTGTCCAAGTTATTTTCGAAAACATGAGCGAAGTCATACTGGAGAGAAACTCTATGAATGTAAGGAATGTGGGAAGTCCTTCAGTTGTCCAAGTTACTTTAGAAAACATGAAAGAAATCATACTGGAGAGAAACCCTATGAATGTAAGGAATGTGGGAAAGCCTTGAGCTCTCTTACCAACTTTCGAAGACACATGATGAAACACACTGGAGATGGGCCTTATAAATGTAAGGAGTGTGGAAAAGTGTTTGATTGCCCAAATTACTTTCAATATCATGAAAGCACACATAGTGGAGAAAAGCCATATGAATGTAAGGAATGCGGCAAATCCTTCAGTACTCCCAGATTCCTTCAAAATCATGAAAGAACTCATACTAGAAAAAAGCCTCATGAATGTAAGGAATGTGGTAAAGCCTTCAGTTTTCCCTGTTCCCTTCAGAAACATAAAAGAAGTCATACTGGGGAGAAACCCTATGAATGTAAGCAATGTGGGAAAGCCTTCACTTACCTCAGTTCCATTCAAAAACATGAAAGAGCTCATAGTGGAGAGAAACCCTATGAATGTAAGGAATGTGGGAAAGCCTTCATTTCTCTTTCCAATGTTCAAAGACATATGATAAAGCACACTGGAGATGGACCTTGTAAATGTAAGGAATGTGGGAAAGCTTTTGATTGTCCTAGTTCATTGCGAACACATGAAAGAACTCACACTGGAGAGAAACCCTATCAGTGTAAAAATTGTAGTAAAGCCTTTAGTCGTCCTAGTTCTTTACGAAATCATGAAAGAACTCATACCTAAGAAAAAGTCTATGAATATAAAGAATGTGTGAAAGCCTTTAGTGGACATGTAAGAATGCACACTGGAGAGATACCCTATGTGAAAAAGCCTTTAGCTGTCTCATTTCTTTGGGAAGCCACACACACAAAAAACCTCACAGTGGAAAAAGTTCTAAATGCAAATAATATAGGAAAACCTTCTTTTGTCTCAAATCCCTACAAAATCATGTGAGAATGAATACTAGGTAGAAATTGTATAAATGAAAAAAATAAGGTTAATTTTAACAAATGTTTTCAAAGTGATGTGAAAACTGCATTGGAAATAAATCATATTAATGTAACTAGTACGGGTAGCCTGTTGAAAATTAATTCATGTAGGATATTCTAGAAATTTAACAATATGAAAAAAATGTGGTAAAGGTTATACAAATATATGTTCTTATAGTTACTGACTTAATTTTTTAAAAAATTAAAGGTTTTTTAAAAATCTTTCAGAGAGAGGAAATGATTTCAGAGAGAGGAAAGGAGAGGGAGAGAGAGAGATAGAAACATAATGATAAGAGAGTCATTGATCGGCCGCCTCCTGCACGCCTCCAACTGGGGATAGAGCCCACAACCCGGGCATGTGCCTTGACCGGGAATCGAACCGCGATCTCCTGGATCCTAGGTCGATGCTCAACCGCTGAGCCACACCTGGCCAGGCACTGACTTAATTTTTAAGTAATTCTCTCTGTAGTGTGGAGTTCTACTTACTTTTACAAGTAAATATTGAAGTGAGGTAATTCTGTAGATCCATGGGTGAATTGAAGTGTATTTCTAACATGCCAGTAGGTTTAATTTTTACATAATTTTGTAATTGATCTATAAGAATAGGACTATTGAAAAAAAATAGCATTTTGGTTGGGTTTTTCCCCCTACTGGCCTTCTGTAACAAGTACTGGATATGTTTTATCCTTTTATATATATATTGTGTGTGTGTGTGTGCATGCGTGCACGTGCATGTGTATACATGCGTATACGTGTGTGTGTATACATATATATGTATATATTCCATCTTTCTTTAATAGAAAACTACCTTTTTATTTGCCTGAATAGCCTTATTTTGTTTTTCTTGCCATTTAATAAATTTGTAAGAGTGCAAAGTTCTTCATAGAGTATAGTCTCGTGAATTGTTTTCATCTGTCGTCCTTCATTCTTTCTGATTCCTTCTGGTTGGGCTATGGAGTTTGCATTAAAAAGAGAGACCTATGATAAGACAATAAAATCTAGAGTTGGAGATGAGCCTCCTTGAGTAATGTTGTGAAGTACAGTTTCTAGACTCTGTTGGTACCATGTTAGAATTCACCAAAGCCTATCTTACGTGCAACTTGGAACACAGGAGAGAAATAGGATTAGGCAGGTTTTAGGGCCACCTGTATAAATAAAACAAGAGATGCAAAGGGCCTTTGCAAACACTTGCTTCCAGACCATTTTCCTCTTTCTTTGCTCTGACAAGAATATCCTCCTCAGCCATAAAAAGAATGAAATCATATCGTTCTCTGTCAAATACCCTGGACCTACAGGGTATTATGCTAAGTGAAATAAGTCAGTCAGAGAAAGACAAATACTATGTGATTTTACTGACATGTGGAATCTAAAGAACAAAATAACTGAATAAACAAAATTGAAACAGACTCTAGATACAGAGAGTAGACTGGTGGTAGCCAGAGAGTTGGGGGACTGGGTGAAAAGGTGAAGGGATTGAGAAGTACAAATTGGTAGTTACAGAATAGTCATGGGGATGTAAAGTGCAGCATAGGGAACATAGTCAATAATATTCTATTATCTATGTATGGTGCCAGGTGGGTACTGGAAATACCGGGGGGAATACTTTGTAAAGTATATGACTGACTGATTACTGTGCTGCACACCTGAAACTAATACAAAATAATATTGAATATAGCCCGGCCGGGCGTGGCTCAGTGGTTGAGCATCGACCTAGGTAGGATCCAGGCGGTCAGGGTTCAATTCCCGGTCAGGGCACATGCCCAGGTTGCGGGCTAGCCGATCAATGACTCTCTCATCATTGATGTTTCTATCTCTCTCTCTCCCTCTCCTTTCCTCTCTCTGAAATCAATAAAGATATATTTAACAAATAATAATAATAATGATATTGAATATAAACTGTAGTTTATATTCAAAACCACCAGTCACTGCTTAACTTCTGTTTGATTTCACCTTTTGACTTCTACAACTGTCTCCAAAGTTCAACTCTAAAGATTCAGTTCAGTTTGAATTCTCCTGCAAGCCCTCATGTGTCTACCAGGCAATAAGTATAGACTCTCATCATTGGGAGTGTTCTCTGAAACACTAACTCCACTCTTCTCTAGATTGTATTTCTCTAGGGTCTAATTTGTATAATAAATACCTTGTTCTGTTAATGCCACTAGTGACTATGTGTTCCTGATTCCACAATGACAGCTGCAATGGTGCAGTCAAAAAGAGCCATGTGGGAATTTGTTCCTCTGCTGCATGTGCAGTGACTGGTCTGAGCCAGTCCTTCCATGTGAGAATCGGCACCTGCCTCATATCAGGCAGATTCTGGGTGTTTCCTGTTACTCAGAGCTGCACTCAGTCCCTCAATATACATTCAGTTATTTTTTATTGTACGTGATTGAAAGAAAGTTTGTGCTTTTTTCCTCCAATGAATGCGTCTGTAGTTTTTCTTAGAAACATTTTATTAACTGTTTAACAGACACTCATATGCTTAGAAATATTATTGTGTTTTTTATTTCCTGAGTTTATACATGAAAATCTTATTGTAATTATGGATTTTTAGGTTATTGTGTAATTTTATCTATTTAATCTCTATATATTCTGAATCAATATTATAATGTGCATACAAATTCAGGTATTTTCCCTCAGGCAAATTATTTTTATAGGTACAATTTTTGTCACGAGTCTAGTTTCTTATTCATTTCTAATCCAAAAAAAAATTAAATCATAATTTTTTCAATCCCCTCCTACCAAAACCCACCAGATCACATCTGTAGTTAGAGGGGTGTGTGAATTTTAGTACAGTAGTCCCTCCTTATCTGCAAGGTAAATGTTCCTAGACTCCCAGTGGATATCGGAAACCATGGATAATACCAAACTGCATATATGTTTACTAATGTTTTTCCTGTACATATATACCTTTGATAAGTTTATTTATAAATTAGGTATAGTAAGGCATTAACAACAACTAATAAAATAGAACAATTATAGGATATACTGTAAAAAAAGTTATGGGAATGTGGCCTCTCTAAATAACTTATTGTGCTGTAGTGACTCTTGTGATGATGTGAGATGACAAAATGCCTACATGATGAGATGAAATGAGGTGAATGATGTAAGCATTGTGATATTGCATTAGACTGCTACTGACCTTATGACAGCACATCAGGAGAATCATCTGCTTCGAATGATCCCGAATTATCGAACCATGACAGTTTGATAGTTGGATGTCAGGAGCAGATGATGATGATGATGGTTGGGGATCCTCCATAGTTGCAGGGGTTCATTTGTGTGTGTGTGTTTGTTTTCCAGTATCTTTTGGAAGAACATTGTGTTCAGAAGTTGGTGTCTTTTCCTTAACTCTGTTGCTTCAGAGGTTGTAACCTTTGGTGATCATACAGGTGACTTTTTAAAAAAAAAAATTGTTGAAAGTATTACAGATGTCCCCTTTCTTCCCCCTATTGACCCCCTCCACCCCACTCCTGCCCCCTCCCCAGGCCTTCACCACACTATTGTCTGTGCCCATGGATTATGCATATATGCACATACATTCTTTGGTTAATCTCTTCCCTCCTCTGTCTCTCCCCTTCCCTCTGAGATTCAGTTTGTTCTATGCTTCTATGTCTCTGGACCTCTTTTGTTTGTCAGTTTATTTTGTTCATTAGATTCCACACATAGGTGAGATGATGTGATACTTGTCTTTCTCTGACTGGCTTATTTCACTTATTATAATACTCTCCAGGCCTCACCATGCTGTGCTATCTCAAAGGGTAAGGGATCCTTCATTTTTACAGCTGCATAGTATTCTATGGTGTAAATGTCCGAGAAGATGCTTGATATGATTTCAATCTTCTTGAACTTGTGGAGACTTGTTTTGTGTCCTAACATGTGGTCTGTCTTGGAGAATGACACGTGTGCACTTGAGAAGAATGTATATTCTGCAGCTTGGGGTGAAATGTTCTGTAAATGTCAATTAAATCCATCTGACCTAGTATGTCACTTAGAGTCACTGTTTCCTTGTTGATTTTTTGTCTGGAAGATCTATCCAGTGAAGTCAGTATGATATTAAAGCCCCTACTATGACTGTATTGCTGTCGATCTCTCCCTTAAAGTCCTCCAGAAGTTTTTTTTAATATATACTTAGGTGCTCCTATATTGGGTGCATATATGTTTACCAGAGTTATATCCTCTTGTTGGGTTGATCCCTTTAGTATTATGTGGTGACCTTTCTTTTCTCTTGTTATGGTCTTCATTTTGAAGTCTATTTTGTCAGAAATGAGTACTGCTACCCCAGCTTTTTCTCATTTCCATTTGCATGGACAAATTTTTTCCATTTCTTCACTCATCTTGTGTGAGTCTTTTGTTCTGAGGTGAGTCTCTGTTATAGACAGTATATATTTGGGCCATGTTTTCTAATTCATTCAGCTACCCTATGTCTTTTTGTTGGATCATTTAATCCATTTACATTTAAGGTTATTATTGGTAGGTACTGATTTACTGCCATTTTATTTCTTTGTGCCTATGTTTCTCTTTCTATTTCAGCTTCTTATTACAGCAGTCCCTTTAACATTTCTTGCAATACTGGTTTGGTGGTGATAAACTCCTTTAGCCTTTTTTTGTCTGGGGAGCTCTTTATTTCACCATCTGTTTTGAATGATAGCCTTGCTGGATAGAGTAGTCTTGGTTTCAGATCCTTGTTTTGCATTACCTTGAATACTTCATGCCATTCCCTTCTAGCCTGTAGAGTTTCTGATGAGAATTCAGCAGACAGCCTTCTGGGAGCTCCTTCGTAGGTAACAGATTGCTTTTCTCTTACTGGCTTTAAGATTATCTCTGTCTTGAATTTTTGGCATTTTAATTATGATGTGTCTGGGCATGGGCCTCTTTGGGTTCTTCTTGCTTGGGACTCACTGTGCCTCCTGAACATGTGTGACTTTTTCCTTCACCAGATTAGGAAAGTTTTCTGCCATTATTTCTTCAAACAGGTTCTCTATCCCTTGCTTACTTTCTTCCCTTTCTGGCATTCCTATAATGCAAATATTGTTACATTTCATGTTGACTCACAGCTCCCTTAAGTTGTCCTCCTGTTTTTTAATTGTTTTTTCCTTTTGGATCTTTGATTAAGTGATTTTTTCCTACCCTGTCTTCTAATTCGCTGATCCAATCCTGAGCTTCCACTAATCTGCTGTTTATTCCTTCCAGTGTGGTCTTTATTTCTGCTATGTTATTCTTAATTTCCTTCATAGTTTCCATATATTTTCTCATGCTGTTGAGTATCCTTACCATCAGTATTCTAAACTCTGTATCTGATAGATTGCTTATCTCCATTTCATTTAGCTCTTCTTCTGGAGAATTCTTTTGTTCTTTCATTTGGGATTTGTTGGTTTTGTTTTTTGGGGGGTCGGCTGCCTGTTTGGGTTTGTTTCTATGTATTAAGTAGATCTTTAGGCCTCCCATTCTCTTTGGAGGGTCTCTGGAGCAGGCCAATGTCAGAGGCTATTTGTGACTGGCCATGAGTACCCTGTTTGGAGCTATCAACAACCCACAGCTTATGGCTCCCTCTGCTGGGGCTGGGTGTGTTTAGAAAGGACCAAGATGCCTACCAAAGTCTGCTTTTCCTAGCCCCAGTTCCAGAAGCCGATCAGGCAAAGACTCAAAGCATCCAGAGATCCACCTTTGCCTCCAGGCTGATTGTTAGTCCCTTAATGAGCCTCAGACTATAGACCACAGCAAAGTGTAAACTCCACAGGGTGGGACAATTGCTTCCCCTCCAGGCAAAAGCTACCTGGATGATGAAGGTCTGCCTGAGAAAGAGGTCTGCTGCACTCTGGGGGAATGACTCATCACAGGAATCCCAGCTCTATCTCCAGAGATCCCGAACCCTGGATTCTCCTCCCACAGCTTTAATCCACTCTGCTAAAGCCCCAGTTCAGTGGCTACATATGAAATATTGTGCATTGGCCCTTTAAGAGGGTGCCTGCACACCCTGCTGTCTCTCCCTAGCAGACAGAAACCCTGCTGCTTTTCACAGCCAGATGTTATATGGGCACCCTTCTCAGTTCTGGTGCTCTGGGCTGGGAAGCACAGCTTGGGGTTTACGCCCCAAAGTTAGTGAGAACCCCCCATAGCTGAGATATCCCTCCAGACCTTCAGCTACTGTCTGTGGGAGGCCAGCCAGCCCTCTCACACCTTCACACTTCCTACCAGTTTCTGTGCCATCTCCGCTTTTTGTCCTTGGCTATGAGGGTGCTCTCCAGCTAATCTTTAGTTGATTATTCAGGATGGGTTTTCTATATCTTAGTTGTAATTCCAGTTTGGTCCAGGAAGAGTGTCAGTGAAGCTTTCCCTTAATCTGCCACCATCTTGGAATCTCTTCTATTTTCCCTTCTTTTTACAGCCAATTAGCCACTAGACTGAAGACATTGCCGTCTACAAGATTTACTTTGATGGCCTTAAATTTTGTGCCTTTCAGTCAGCATGTGATCTAGCAAACAAGACTTTTTTCCGGTGAACCTCCCTCATTTAAGTGCTAAAAAACACATCCCTAAATGGAGATTTAATGTGCTAATAAGGTATGCCATCCCTGAAGAAGCTTGTAGTTCCACTGGCAGGCCCCCAAATTCCCTACCTCTATCTATATACTTAAACATCACACTTAGATGTTATCTTTCCTGCTTCAAGATCCTTAAAACTGTTCCCTGGCTTTTGTTCAGAGAGCAACATTTCTCCTTTTCCCTTTAAATGTTGTCTCCCTTGGCACAAGAGCTATTTAATAAACCTTCACCTGAGTCCTAATTCTTGTGGTAAACTACGTTAATTTCTACCTTGGAATTTCCTTAAAACCCAGATGGCTTAGTGGTAGAATTATCACCTGCCATGCAGAAGACCTTGTGTTAATTCCCAGCCAAAATTGTATATTGGTTTTGGTGATGTCTTTTGATTTCTATCCTGGGAGATCACAAGAACCCAGGGCGATAACAAACACCTGCTCAATACTGATTTTTGGTGGATACAATGGAATATTCTTCAAACATAAAAACAAATGAAGTATTGATACAACCTACAACTGGGATGTGCCTTGAAAAAAAATTATGCTAAGTGAGTGAAGTCAGTCATGAAGACCATGTATTAGACAGAAGGTAGATTAGTAATTGTCCAGGGGATTGGAGGAGGAAGATGGGAAGACTGATAGTGATAGTTAAATTGTACAATGCAGTATATGTATATCAAATCATCTCGTAATCTTTGTAAACTGAGAAAGTTTTCAAGTGTATCGCAAAGTTACATGACGATTTATAATAGTTTTGCTTATACCAGGAATTAAACATTAGGGATATTAAATCCGTTTATATTTTGAAGTTTTCTAGGGACACACGGAGAAACTGACCTAAAATAAATTTCCTTTAGTGTCAAACATACACGTGAGAATGTAATGAACACATCTCACACCTTGCGGTAAGATTGAGAAGAGCGCCGCCAGGGCCAGGTGCCCTGGGATTCTTTCTCTTACGGACCAAATGAGAGGAGGTGGGGCAGGGATGGGTGGAAGGTTCAAGGCTTCCAAGGAGAAAAGACTGAAATGGAGCCAGACTCTATTACAGGAGGTCAGATTGTCTTTTTCTAAAGGGTCACAGTTGCATGAGTGAGGTCGCAGCCTCACGCCAAACCCTTGGTCCCCTGCAAGACTTCGGACCCTCTTGTTTCCAGGGTGGCCTGGCCTAACCTACTCGTTCGTACTCGCTCCATCTTGAAAGGGAACCGGGAATTCTCTGCGCACACCTCTGACCACGCCTTCTCACACAGCTGTGGGAAAGACAAAGGAGTCCGCCGCGGGCCTGGAAAAAGTTCCGTTTAAAAGCAAACGTAGGTGGGGTAGGATGAGGGTAGGGGTGAGGGGACGCGCACTCGCCCCGGGCCTCAGACCTAAGCTAGTTCTGCTAAGCCACAGGTCCTCCCTGCGGTTGTCACTCAGGCACGCGGGGGCGCGGCCTTACAAATTGCCCAATCACAGGCCCCTCTGAGACAGAGGGGTGGGGCTACGTCCCGCACGGGCTTGGGCGTCGCTTCGCCCTCCGCAACGCTACAGCTCGCCCCGGGGCTGCCTTGCACGGTCCCAGGTGCCTCTGCCACCGTCTCAGTCGCGCTGTGACCTGCTCCGGGCGTGTGAGCGGTAGGTAGGACTCAGGGAGACTCAGGAAGCCTGGAAATGGTGAGTGTGCGGGCAGGGTACGGAGATGGAGGTATGGTGCCGGTCGGAAGCGCCGGAGCCGCCTGGCGGACCGGCCTCCCGGCTGTCAGGTCCGAGTGCGCCCACCTGAGGGCCCCGGGCCGCCGCGAGGACCCGTCGTTTCTGGCTCGCCGCGCGGGGGCTGGGCCGGCAGCCGGGACCTGGGGCGTCCTTTTCCCGTCTCCACGCGACGCGCTCGGCCTGGCCTGGAATGCCCCGCGTCTCCCCAGACGTGCCGTGACGGCGAGGGTCATAAGGGGACAGTCGTAACTCCGGCTACGGAGTTTGTGGGAGGAGCTGTGGTGTGTGAATCTCTCCTTTCTCACCGTTAGCACTTGTGGGGTGTTTTTCCCCCCTGAGTTTTGCAGATGTTGGGGGAACAGGGTGTCAAATCCATGACCCTGTTCCCCTAGCCAGGCTCCCCCTGGGGCTAGCAATAAATCCCTAAATTTCCAGATCCTTCCCCTCGCTCCCAAATGCACTTCCCCTCTCTGACTCAGTGTCATTATCCACTATTTGTCATCCGTGGTGCATCTGAAACAGTCCCAATATTTTTCTTTTTTATCTTTTTTTCCACAGTCATGAATGGCTGTTTCTTAAAGATGTATTTTTTGGTCTGTGAATATTTTACGTGAGAGGAGATGGGAGAAAAACCACCAGGAATACGTTGTATGAAATCCCCCCTTCCTCTTCCCCAGGATCTAGTGGGAAGTCCTTTAGGTGGAGATTTTTTTGAAATCTTTCCTGGATGATCTGTCCTGTTAACACTGCTCCTCCCTGGGTTTGTCACCGTGATAAGATTTATTGATTTAAGTTTTCGTTTTTTAATGGGGGTGGAATGTATTTATCAGTAGAGCTTAAAGTATAAAAATACAGGCTGTCCCCCCAAAATGTATACATGTTTAACAGCTGATAGCTCAATTTTGAAAATGAAATGTATTTTAATAAACACTACCTTTATAATTATTCAAAGTGTGTGTATACATTTTTGGGGACACTCTATAGTTCCAAACAGGCAAGAGAATGGTGAATTTCAGGGGGGAAATTTTCCAGTATTACCAATTCATTTGTTAAAAATTCTGGTTTCACTGTTTTCTTCCCTTCAGCATGTGTAGTAAATTTCTGAGGTCTGTTGTTTACTCTTGGGTGCTTTGAAATGAAATTCCAGAGCTTTGACTTGCAGAGCAGACGTGTTCAAGAGTGATTATTATAAAACAATGTCTTGCCATGGAATAGTAATTAACTGACACCTTTTTTTCTGAATGGAACAGATACTTGGGCTTTTCTGGTTTAACTAATAAAAGTGAGTTACAGTTCCCCCCCACACACACACACATTATCCCTGGCCTTGAGTGATTTTGCTGTATTGTTCAAACATTGGGCTTATGTAATTTATTTTATTATTATTATTATTTTTTAATCCTCACCCGAGGATATTTTTTCCATTGCTTTTCAGAGAGAGCAGGAGGGAGGGAGAGAGACAGAGAGAGTGAGAGCGTGAGTGTGTGTGTGTGTGTGTGTGTGTGTGTGTGTGTGTGAGAGAGAGAGGGAGGGAGGGAGGGAGGGAGGGAGGGAGGGAGGGAGGGAGGGAGGGAGGGAGGGAGGGAGGGAGGGAAGAAAGAAACATCCATGTGAAAGAGACATATTGATTGGTTGCCTCCTCCCTCATGTGCCCTGACCTGGGCCGGGATAGAGCCTGCAACTGAGGTACGAGGTACCTGTCCTTAGCCGAAATCAAACCTGGGACCCTTCAGTGTGTAGACCTTCCTATCTTTTTATTTCAGATTGAAGAGCTTCGTTCAGCATTTCTTGTAATGTAGAACTTGTGTTGGTAAACTCCCTCAGCTTCTGTTTGTCTGGAAAAGCATTTGTTTCTCCTTCATATCTAAAAGATAACTTTGCACCTGGCCAGCATGGCTCAGCGGTTGAGCACCCACCTATGATCCTGGAGATTGAGGTTCAATTCCTGTTCAGGGCACATGCCCAGGTTGTGGGCTTGATCCCCAGCAGGGGATATTTCTATCTCTCTCTCCCTCTCCCTTCCTCTCTCTGAAATCAATAAAGATATATATTTTTTAATAGTTTTAAAAAGATTAAAAGATAACTTTGCTGTATAATTATTCTTGGCTGATGATTTCTCTCTTTCAGTATTTTGAATATTTGATTCTACTTTCTCCTAGCTTGTAGGGTTTTTGCTGAAGAATTCAGGGATAATATAATGAATTGGGTTTTCTTTCTGATTACTGTCTTCTTTTGCCTGGCTGACTTGAGAACTCTTTGTCATTAATTTTTGACAGTTTTAATGTGTGTCTTATAGAAGGTCTTTTTTGCATTGAGATAATTAGATGTTCTGTTAGCTGCTTGGATCCAAGGGTCCAGTCCATTTCTTTCTCTAGGTTTGGGAAATTCTCATTGATTTATTTGTTGTTACTGTTAATCTTCACCCAAGGATATTTTTTTCCATTGATTTTTAGAGAGAGAGGGAGGGAGAGTGAGGGAGGGAAAGAGAAAGAAAGAAACATCTATGTGAGAGATAGACATGGATTGGTTGCCTCCCAAATGTGCTGACCGGGCCCGGGATGGAACCTGCAACCCAGGTACGTGCCCTTGACTGGGAATCGAACCCAAAACCCTTTGGTGTAACCACTAAGCCACACCAGCCAAGGCCTCATTGATTTTTGAATAGTCTTTCTGTTCTCTTCTCCCTCTTTTTTCCTTCTGGTATACCCTTTCTTATATTGCTCTTTCTAAGTGGAATCAAATCGTTCTTGTCTGGTTCTTTCTTTTTTACTCTCAATTATCTCTCTTCTTCTGAGTCATTTCTAGATTTCTGTCATCAATGTTACTAATTCTTTCCTCCATCTTGTCTGCTCTATTTTCTAAGCTCTGTAATTTATTTTTCATGTCATTTATTGGGTTCTTCAGCTCTAGATTTTCTGTTTTTCTTTTTATAGTTTCAATCTCTTTGGTAAAGTACTCCTTTTGTTTGTTGATTTTATTCCTGAGCTCACTGAACTGACTTTCTGAGTTTTCTTGTATCTTGTCAAGTTTTTTGAGAACTGCAATCTTGAATTCTCTGTCATTTAAGTCACAGTGTTCCATGTCTTTATTTTCTGGAGATTTTTTTTTTTTTCCTAAACTACTTGTTACCTTGGCTATTTATGATGGATAGTGGATTATTTCTCTCCCTGGGCATTTGATGGAATGAAATCTATTTTTAAGTACTTGTGTATTTTAACTCTTTAGCAGGTTGGTAAGTAGAGGTGAGTTTTGTTGTTGTTGTTTTTATATGAATTTATTGGGGTAACATTGGTTAATAAAATTATATATGTTTCAAGTGTACAAGTCTGTAATGCATCATCTGTATGTTGTATTGTGTGTTCACAACCCCAAGTCAAGTCTTCCATCACCATTTATCCCCACTTACCTTCTACCTGCACCAACTCCCATTTCCCTCTAGTAATCACCATACTGTCGTCTGTGCCTCAGCTCTTTTGTTTCTTTTCGTTAATCCCTTCACCTTTTTTACCCAGAACCCCAGATGCCCCTCCCCTCTGACCACTGTCTGTCTGTTCTCTGTATCTATGAGTCCATTTCTATTTTGTTTATTTTGTTCATTAGATTCCACATATAAGTGAAATCATATGGTATTTGTCTTTCTCTGACCAGCTTATTTTACTTAGCATACTGAGTAGGTGGTGCTATAGTGCAAGTTTTTGTTTGCTACTTGGACCTCTGGGATATCTGTGGGGTGGTGTTGCCTCAACAGTGGAAAAGCCTGAGGTGGTAAATGTCCTCTTTACAGTCCAGTTGCTGATGGGGTCATGGCCTGTGTGTTCCCAGCATCAATTTCCTGCAACCAGAAGCTGCCAGCCACCCTACACTGTGTTATGTGTCACAGCTATCTCTACCAGGATCCACCATGATGGGTGTGGGAGAGGTGGGCAGGGCAAATCAGGTTTGTGTGTCTTTGGCTCTATTATTTCCAGTGGGTTCAATCACTGAGTTTCCAGATTGCTTAGGCTGGAATGTTGTTTCTTCCCTTTTTTTCTTTTTTTTAAAGTATATCTTTATTGATTTCAGAGAGAGAAAAGGAGAGGGAGAGAGAGAGATAGAAACATCAATGATGAGAGAGTCATTGATCAGCTGCAGCCTGCAATCCGGACATGTGCCCTGACCGGGAATTGAACCCTGATCGCCTGGATCCTAGGTCAATGCTCAACTGCTGAGCCTTGCCCGGCTGGGCTGGAATGTTGTTTCTGCCCCTTTGTGATCTGCCAAGTGAGGGTTATAATGCTGGGGGCGGGGGTGGGAGTGCCTCAGAAAAGTAAGGGTGGGCAAATTCCCATGTCTGTGGCTTTGTTTGCCTGGTGATGGTGGCTGGTCCACCACAGCTACCCTTTGTACCACTTTTCTGCCCCTGACCCCAGACTGAGCCTCAATGTATGACAGCCACACACTCAGGCTGGATTGCTGCCTCTGCCCATCCAGTCTGCCCAGTGAAGATGGCACCCCAACCCTTCACTGCACTTGCATCCTCTGGGCATCAGCAAGCCCTAGAGTGCATCTGTGGCTCTCCTCTCTGTAATTTTCCTGCTTCCTGCTTAGCCTCCCCTACTTACTCCCAGATACCCATCTTCATATGTCTAAATGCATGGATCTCTCAGATGTGTTTGAGTGTTGAGCAGAGACTTCTTTGAATTATAGCTGTCCAACTTATAACTTCAAGGGTAGAGACCTGGAGGCCTTCTCATGTTGCTGTGATGCTAAGTGCGGTCTTTATTTCTGCACTCTTTATTCTGTTCCGTTGATCTATGTAGGGTTTTTTGCCAGTACCATGCTGTTTTTATTACTATAGCCTTGTAGTACAGTTTGATACCAGATAGCAAGATAGCTCCAACTTTGTTCTTTCTTTTTGATGTAGTTTTAAATGTAATGATTTTTCTTAATTCCTCTTAATTACATGTTATGGCCTTATTTCTCTGAAGTACACATGATGGTCTTAAGTTCTTCGTAGGCTTTTTTTGCAAGAAACTTCCCACACTATATACCATTAGAGCTGCAGCTATGACTACCTACTGAGCTCTCTTTGAAAATAGAGGCTCTTGTGAGCACTGAGCATGTGATTATCTGCCCAGCTGCCCATTATGCTTTTGGCCCTGGAAGCAGCACTCCATCAAGTAAGCACGCTTACCAACACCTCCATGTGACAAGATGGAGCCAAGTTTTGGCCCTCTGTCTTATGCCACCTGTAGGAAGTTAGCCCCTTTTATGTTCGGTCCACTAAGAGGTGCTGTGGTGTTGGATGAGGCCACCATTCACCCCAGCAGAGAGTTTCCTCAGGAGTTCCTTGGAATTAACTGGATATACAGCTCTGGGGAATACACAGACTTTAAGGACAAGGTTGCACGTTCCTACATGATAGTGCTCAGTGGAGAGTTGCTGCTCTTTATTCCTTAATTGGGACATTCCTCATAAAGGGCCAGTCCCAATAGTCACTAAACATTAAGCAGTCATCTTACTACTGGGGAAAAATTGGCCCTATCTGCATGTATTCACATACATTTTGATGGTTGTCTAAGAGTGGCCCGTTTGTGGTAAAAGAACTACAACAATCTTTTGACTCAGAGATACCCAAATTATAAATCAGGGTAACACTTAGTTCTACATGTACTAGGTCCACAATACAAGGACTCAACAGGAAACTCCTCATTCATGTTGGAGTTCTAGAATACACAGTGCTGCAGGGCTTTCGATGGAAATTTCACTTCCCTTACTGGGCTTTCAATGGAAGTTTCACCTCCCTTACTGTCTCAGGCTCATAGGGTATCATACTGGCTTAGAGAAATAAGTTCAAATCAGTTCAATGAAAAATGTACTATTTCAGTCATAGTTATTAGGGTGAATTGTAATGAGTCTGTCTTCACCTTTTTTTTTTTTCCTACTACACTTCAGGTTTTTTTAGAGCAGTTTTAGGTTTACAGAAAAATTGATCAGAGTACAGAGTGTTCCCACATAACCCTGTGTGTATACACACAATTTGCACTATTTTTTACATCTTCTATGACTGGTACATTTGTAACAATTGCTCAACCAATAATGATACATTAAAGTGCACTGTTTACAATGGCATTGACTTGTATTATAGGTAGGATGTGTGGGTTTGGGCACATGTTTAATGACATGTATCCTTTATTTCTGTGTCATACCATTTCACTTCCCTAAAATTTCTTAAGCCCTACCTGTTGTTTCATCTCTCCTTCCAGCCTCAAGTCCTTCACAACCATAGATCTTTTTATTGGCTCATAGTTTTGTCTTTCCCAGAAGGTCCTATGCTTAGAATCATGCAGTGCGTAGCCTTGTCAGATTGCCTTCTTCTCTTACTAATGTGCTTTCAAGGTTCCTCCATGTGTTTTCATGGCTTAATAGCTCATTTCTTATCACTGAACAGTATTTCATTGCATGGATTTACCACTGATTGTCTGTTTGCCTCGTGAAGGACATCTCACTTAACTCTAATTCTTGCTAATTATGGACTTACAAACATTCATGTGTAGGTTTTTGTGTAAACATAAGGTTTTAACTCATGTAGGTCAATACCAAGGATTGTGATTGCTGGATCTTACTATATGTAGTAAGAGTTAGTTAGTTAGTTAGTTAGTTTGTTTGTTTGTTTGTTTGTTTTGAAAGTACATTTATTAAAGCTGGGACAGTGAAACAAGGAAAGGCTTAGCACAGAAAAATAAACAGGAGAGAGCCTAGGCGGGGCTGCTCTGGCTCACTGAGAAGTCAGAAAAAGGAGGCCTCAGAGACAGGTTCAGAGGGTGAGCTCAGGACAGAGCTGCCACTGCCCATTGTTCCCCTGGTTGCAATTCTCATGGGGTCCCTTAGAGTTTAGGAGATGCATGCCTGTGGGGGAAGGAGGGGGGGAGGTACGGGCATGCTCTCAGGAGGAAGAGCATCCTACCTAGTTTTGACAGAAAGTTCTTGTCTCACGCAACCTAGGTATGCAACCTTTTGGTGTATCAGACCATGCTCCAACCAACTGACACACTTGGTCAGGGCAGGAGTTTTTCATTTTAAATTTTGGTTTCTTATCTAAAAATGTATCACTAAACACAAGGTTACCTAGGTTTTCTCATGTTACATTCTAGGAATTGTTTTTACTTTTGCATTTTACATTTAGATGTATGATCTATTTGAGTTCATTTTTGTGCAGTTTAAGTTCTGTGTCTATATTCATTTTTTTCGTGTGTGTGTGTGTGTGTGTGTGGTATGTGTATATCCATTATTTCCAGCATGACTTCAGACTTTCTTTGCTCTTATAATTGCCTTTACTCATTTGTCAAAGGTCAGTTTACTATAGTTGTGTATGTCTGTAGGGAACCAGTTGACTTGTGCATCCTTCAACCTGGCTATTTCAGGCATTATCTCTGTTATTGTGAGGGGTTTTCAGGTGTTTTGCATAGACAGTTATGTCATATGGAACAAAGACATTTTTTATTCTTCTCAATCTGTGTACCTTTTATATCCTTTCCTATTACTTCGCTAGGGCTTCCAGTACTATGCTGAATGGGACTGGTGAGAGGAAACCTTTCCCTTCTCCTCATCTTAACCAGAAAAGCATCTAGTTTCTCATTATATTAAGCATGATGTTAACAGTAGGTATTGTGATGTTCTTTCTCAAGAAGAGAAAATTCCCCTCTATTACTAGATTATTACTGGAAATGGATGTTGGCTGGTATAAAATCCCTTTTCTTGTTCATTTACCCTCCTTTCACTTCTCATATTAGTCATTTCTATCTTCCCTCTTTTCTTAATTACCTTGACTGGATGTTTATCAATTTTATTAATTTTTTCAATGGACCAACTTTTGGTTTTCCAAACTAGGAGAGTGGTGTGTTTTTTCTCTTTCACACTTTAAACATTTTACTCCACTCTCTTCTGTTTGCATGGTTTCTGAGAAGAAGTCTGATTTAATTCTAATCTTTTTTCTTTATACCTAAAATATGTTTTCCCCTCTGGCTTTTTTCAGTAGATTGTCATCTTTGGTTTTTCTCTAGTTTGAACATGATATATGTACTTGGTGTGCATTTCTGGTGTTTTTCACGTTTAGTGTTCACTGAGCTTTTAATTTTTTTAATTTATTTTAGAGAGGACAAGAGAGAGAGAAACATTGATTTGTTGTTCTACTTATTTATGCATTCGTTGGTTGCTTGTATGTGCCTTGACCAAAGATTGAACCGGAAACCTTGCATATTGGGATGACACTATCCAGCTGAACTTCTTAATTGTATGATTTGCTGACTATGATTAATTCTAGGAAAATCTCAGTGATTACTACTTACCTGTTTTTTCTGTTTCTTTGTCTTTTCCTTCAGATATCCCCATTACGTGCATTTCAATCTTCTGTAATTACTCTACAGTTTATGGATATTGTGTTTTGTGATGTTTATTCTTTTTGTCTTTGTGTTACAGGCCTTGATAAGAGCAGAATATTTGGGCCATATTTTAAAATGCTGTTTTATTTTCGCTTTTGCAATGTTGAAGAGAATGGTTTGATTGTGACCTCAGTCCTTTGATAGTTCCAAGAAAAGTTGTTGATTTCAAGGGTTTTTTTGCTTTTTTATGAGGTCAGTAATGATGGCTTCCAAGTTCCTTAAATGTCCAACCAGAATTCTCTGACTCCAGTTGTTGATGGTTGACAGATGACAACTTTCCAGTCTTATCCCTTCTCATTCCCCTTTGACCCACATCTACACAAAGTGATAAGAGTACCTTGGTGCTCATTCCTTTAAAGGTATCAGGAGATTCAGTCCTGTAAGGTTCTGCTCTCATGTGTGACTCATAACTCTAACCGGTCCACTAACCTCAGTTTTACAAAAAGTCCAGGCATCTCTTCTTGCTTTCTCACGCATTTCATGATTGCTGGAGAGGCCTGCCTTGCTTTCCCCACAGACCTCAATTATAGAAGTAATAAACCCTCAATTATGGAAGTAATAAACCCATACATTCTTGACAGTGTGCGGTGTCATCAGCTAAGGTATTTGAGATGTGCTCAGGTTTCGAGATACCACACTGCCTTACTTCACCTGGGAACTTGGGAATTAGAGAACTTGGGAGTGCAGCCTCTAGGGTGGCTGCTCAGGAAATAGTTTCTTCTGCAATTTAAAAAGTGAGATTTTATGTTCTCTTGAAGGAAAGCATTGCTGAATCTTTCAATATATGTTATACTCGTGGGCAAATTCACCATCAAACCTTTGTGGATTTCACTGAACACAGTTGCAGTCGGCAACTCTCAATCTGTTCCTCAAGGTCAAGAAGGTGCAGGACAGTGTTCTGACATATTTGTTACTGTGTGTGCCTATGTCTGCCAAAAATTGTCTTCAGGCAGCCCTGAGGCACATGAGTGTAGGGATTTTGTGGTCTGAGTTGTTGTGCCTTTTTCCTAGTGTCTGAACTCTGAGTTCCAATTAATTTTCTAGCCCATCAAATTGGAGAGAGAAAAGCAGAACTGAATCTGTGGTAAATATTATGCAAGGCAAAAACGGTACTTCATAAAAATATTTCAATTTTGCAAGCTGTATCTGACTACTTCTAAAGGCCTGAAGTACTTTAGGGTATGATTAATGGCCAGCTACACCTTATTAAAAGTTGGATTCCCACTGGTCTCTTAGACGCTCATTTTTTTATTCATTAAAATTTTATGCAGATTTGACCCTCTGCCCCATGGAGGGCTGTAAGTGATGATAATAAGAAAGGAGATGAAGAGTTTTTCTCCCGAGGTATTGATGGTCTTAAAATGATCATTTTATTTGTATAGTGTTTCAGTCACTTCTCAACATGCTCTGAACCCCACCATTAGAGAGAAATAAGACGTAATATTATCACAGTAAAAGTGGGTAAATCATTTCCATGTGTTCATCATGCTGTTAAATTTATAAGGAAGTAAGTGTGGATAGAGAGTAAGTTTCTGATGATCAAGTCATAGCATAAGTGTCTGGAGATGATAGAATCATCTTATATGTAAGCTTCCTATAAATGGAGTATAGATGTCATGTGCAGTCAGTCTCACACATCCTACTACAAACATACTTGGGATGTTTTAGGACGCTGTGGCCATTGAAGATGTGGCTGTAAACTTCACCCTGGAGGAGTGGGCTTTACTGGATTCTCCACAGAAGAAACTGTATAGAGACGTGATGAAAGAAACCTTCAGAAACCTCGACTCAATAGGTAAGGACAAGGACATTCATCAGTTGTCAGTCAGAGAACAAGTACTTTTTGCTCATCATCTTTTTTCCAAGATGCAGAATGTGGAAAAGGAGGACATTGGTAAATAAACTAGGTGTGGTCATAGCTAACAATGAACATAGAATCACCAATTTTTTATAACTTTTTAATATTTTGGAATCATTCTTCTGGGTTTCCATTTTAGGCAAAAAATGGGAAGATCATGACATTGAAGATCTGTACAAAAACCAGGGGAGAAAACTAAGGTGAGTCACACTCACAAAAGAAAGTAGTGTTGCATGTGAAAACCCTGGTATGTTATGAATTTTTAAAAGAAGAAAACAAACAACCCTTGATTCAAATTTAGTTATTCTTAATTTTTTTTTTTACCAGAAATACTTTCTTTATACGTGACATAAATACTCACTGTTTGTAAAATAGTTTACTTGGAAACTGTATTAATAAGCCCTATATTTAAATATCACTCTTTTGATCATTGCAAGGATAAAGTCCTGGAA
This sequence comes from Miniopterus schreibersii, assembly GCF_964146895.1. NCBI lineage: Eukaryota > Metazoa > Chordata > Mammalia > Chiroptera > Miniopteridae > Miniopterus > Miniopterus schreibersii. The sequence continues at coordinate 70,103,769 of NC_138105.1, read as the reverse complement.
AGCATTCAGTATGTCCAAATTCAGAGAATTCAGAAAGGACAGGAAACTTAACACTTTTCCTATAAATCCTATTAAATGGTTTGAAAAATGTCATTTAAAAAATCATTAATAATGTGCTTCTTGTTTTTTGCAGAAGTCAAATGGTAGAAAGACTCTATGAAAGTAAAGAGGGTAGTCAATATGGAGAAAATTTCAGCGTTATCTCAAATCTCAGTCTGAATAAGAAAACTACTGGAGTGAAACCACATGAATGTAGTACATGTGGAAAAGTCTTCATGCATTATTTTTCCCTTAATATGCACATCAGGTGTCACACTGGACACAAACCATATGAGTATCTGAAATACAGAGAGAGGCCATATAAATGTAAGGTATGTGGAAAAGCTTATATTTCTTCAAGTTTATTTCAAATACATCAAAGGAAGCACACTGAAGAGAAAACCTATAACTGTAAGGAATGTGGGAAAGCCTTCCGTTTTCTCACATCTTTCCAAATACACAGAAGGGTTCACACAGGAGAAAAACAATATGAATGTGAGGAATGTGGGAAACCCTTCATGTGGCTCACAAGCTTTCGAAGACACATGGCAATGCACACTGGATATGGACCTTATAAATGTAAACAATGTGGAATGGTTTTTAAATATCATCCTGCTTTTCAATCACATGAAAGGACTCACACAGGAGAGAAAGCCTATGAATGTAAGCAATGTGGTAAAGCTTTCAATTCTCAACGAGGTTTTCAAATACATCAAAGCTATCACAAAGGAAAGCACCCCTATGTATGCAAACAGTGTGGAAAAGTCTTTAGATATCATCATACTTTTCAAGCACATGAAAAGATTCACACAGGAGAGAAACACTATAAATGTAAGCAATGTGGTAAAGTTTTCAATTCTCATCGAGGTTTTCAAGTACATGAAAGATATCACAAAGGAGAGAAACCCTATGAATGTAAGAAATGTGGGAAAGCTTTCAGCTCTCATCAAGGTTTTGAAATACATGTAAGAAGTCACAAGGGAGAGAAACCCTATGAGTGTAAGGAATGTGGTAAAGGTTTCAATTGTTATCGAGGTTTCCAATTACATGAAAGAAATCACAAGGGAGAGAAACCCTATGAATGTAAATGTGGTAAAGCTTTTGTTTATTATTATTCTTTACAATTACACAAAGGAACTCATACTGGAGAGAAACCCTATGAATGCAAGGAATGTGGGAAAGTCCTCAGTAATCACCAAGGCTTAAAGAGACATGAGAAACTGCACACAGGAGAGAAATCCTATGAATGTAAGCAATGTGGGAAAGCCTTCATGCATCCATCAGGATTTCGGACACACCTGAAAATGCATGCTGGAAATAGACCTTATCAGTGTAAGGAATGTGGGAAAGCCTTCATTTATCCATCAGGTGTTCGAGCACACATGATGCAAGTACATGTTGGCAATAGACCTTATCAATGTAAGGAGTGTGGGTTAGCATTTTATTTTCCGAGTACATTACGTAGGCATGAAATGACTCACACTGGAGAGAAACCCTGTGAATGTAAACAATGTGGTAAAGCCTTCAGAGATTACAGTTACTTAAAAATACACGAAAGAAGTCATACTGGAGAGAAACCCTATGAATGTAAACATTGTGGTAAAGCTTTTATTTCTCAGCTAGGTTTCCAAGTACATGAAAGAAGTCACACTGGAGAGAAACCATATAAATGTGAAGAATGTGGGAAATCCTTCAGTTCTCCCAGTTCCTTCCGAAGACATAAAAAGACTCACTGGATGAGTCCTGTTGAATCTAAACAGCATAGGAAAAACTTCAACTGATCCACATCCTTACATGTAGGAAAAAAGGGTTGGGGGATATAAATGTGAGTAACATGAGAAAGCTTGATGGAAATTAATCCATGTTTAAGGTTCTAGAAAACTTTCAACATGAATGAGTTATTATAAATGTAAATATATTTTGTTTATCAAGCCTCCTTAAGGTACATTGTTGGACTGTGGATTTCTACTAATTATTATCAGAGCTGAATATTCAGAAAACTCTGTGACATCATTTAACAATAATATATAAGATTATAGGTAGTGCGTTTTTTTCCTTTAAATCAGTGAATAGTATTTTATATTTCCATTTTGAAACTTGTTAGATTTATATGTGAGTTGAAGTGGATTTTTAATATGCAGTTGGGCTTTTTTAATAATGTATTTGTTGTGTGTTAAGGGAACATTGAAAAATGAAAGTTTGGTTTTTGTTGGGATTTTCCTACTGGTTTTGTGACAATTCCTGGATATCCTTAGTCTATTATATATATTCTACCTTTCTTACTGAGAAAGCGCCTTTTTGGGGGGAGGAGTATAGGAGCCTTTTTTTTTTTTTTTTTTTCACACTAATAAACCATTGGAATAAATTTTATGTGTTGAATATATGATAGTTTCATGTGAATTATTATTTTCATGTTGATTTATCCTTGGCAACCAGGAGGTTGTGAGCTAAAAGGATGACAATCAGTGGCAGAACATACATGATGAGCTGATTCCCCTTAGCCACAGCTGTCACATGTTTATCAGCCCTGCTTTCTTACTTATTCCTACAACACTTAAAAATTGGCTTACTTTTTTTTAATACATCTATTGATTTCACAGAGAGGAAGGGAGAGGAAGAGAGAGAGAAGCATCAGTGATGAGAGTTGTCACTGATAGGCTGCCTCCTGGACGCCCCCAACTGGGGATCGAGCCCACAACCTGGCTATGTGCCCTGACCAGGTATCTAACCTCGATCTCCTGGGTCCTAGGTCAATGCTCAACCACTAAGCCACACCCAGCCAGGCAAAAATTGGCTTACTTTAAGTAAGAATGAGTGGCTCTAGAATTTGTTGAAATAAGTCATTCCATTAGTGTCTTTCTCCCCACACTCCTTTACTATAGAGGTATCCAAGAGTCTAAGTATAGTTCTCCTCATTGAAGAGAAACTAGTATTTACAGCACAGAGTTGAAAATGTCTCTGGTATATCCACCTATAGTAGGAAGTGTGTTTCATAAACATTAATATAGTCTGTTTTGAAGGAGATCACTTTTCTAGACATATTGACCACTTTGGGAATCTCTTGGGAGCACATGAGTGACCAGGGAGTTCATATGCTTTATAGACAGTGTGCCTCTGCCACACCTGATGGAGTCCACTGCAGAGATGGCTTAGATCAAACAGGCCATCTGTGATCAAAGACTGGACACAAACAGCAGATCTGTTAAACTCCAGGCAATCATGTTAGAATTAGAGAACACCCTGGCCAAGAATCAAACTCATTTACAGATTTTTATAGATACTTTGGCTTTTGCCATTATCTAGTTGTTTCATCCCACCAATAGAAACAACAGCTCATCCAATGTCACCCCCTTTAGCATAACAAGCAGAATATCTTGCTTCACAATTACCAAGTACAAGTCAAGGTCACTAGTAAGTGTGCACACATTAAATCTCAACCTGCAGAGCCTCATTTCAGCTCTCAGGGAAATAAACTGAGTCATATTTCTGATCCACTGCCTCCTGCATGCCTCCCACTGGGGAATGAGCCCACAACCCAGGCACATGCCCCGACCGGGAATCAAACCGTGACCTCCTGGTTCATAGGTTGATGCTCAACCACTAAGCCATGCCGGCTGGGCACAAATGGCCTTTCTTGGCTCATGCTTCAGATATAAAATTTCCTAACAAGCATCATCTGGCCTCTGTGTACTCAGTACCTCTTGTTAAGTGTCCCATGCCCAACGCTAGTAGCAACCAGCCATTGTTCACAGCTTGGCTTCTCTTGGGCACCTCCAAACCCACCACAAGTAGCAGTGGTCTACAGATCACTTTGTAGCTCAAGCTGGGCGGCCCTTGGCAGAACACAGATGGTGGCTGACCTTGGTCTGAACCTCCCGGGAAGCCCCAGACCCAGTGCACCTGGTAGGCAGCTTCAGCCCACCTCAAAGCACCACCCAACCACCTAAACAGTGATGCACTCACGGGGCACACTCAGTGGACACCAGATTTCTACTGGTTTAAGTCCTGCTTTGTGGGGTGGGTCCCTGCACAGATGATCCTCCACAGTGTTCAAAGCCAGTCCTTGCAGCCAATTGACGGGTTAAATCCCTCCCATTGATGTGCCAATAGCAATCAAGGCTCAACTATAACAGGATGGTGTACACAGCCCTCCCCAGGGAGATGGGAACCTGGAGTGCTCAGTTGGGATGAGTGGGGAGGCTGTGCCACTGGACCCTATAGAATACTTATCACATTAGACCACTCTACCAAGCCCAGGGGACATAGCAGCTCTACCTAATAAGTAGAAACAAATTCAGGGAAACTGCCAAAATGAGGAGACAAAGGAACACATCCCAAATGCATGAATAGAACAAAACTCCAGAAAAAGAACTAAAAATGTAGACAAGCAATCTATTAGATGCAGAATTCAAAACACTGATTATAAGGATGCTCAATGAACTTAGTGAAAAGTAGTTTAACTTAGAAAATTTCAATGGCATAAATAAAGACATGAATATACCATAAAAAAAAACAGTCAAAAATGAAGGACACACTAACTGAAATGAATAATTTCTAGGGAATCAACAGCAGAGTAGATGAAACCAAGAATAAAATTGGCGCATATTTGGAATATAGGAAAGCAAAAAACACCCAATCAGAACAGCAAAAAGAAAAAAGAATCCAAAAATATGAGGGAAGTATAAGGAGCCTCTGGGACAACTTCAGGCATATCAATATTCACATCATGGGGGTTCAGGAAGGAGAAGAGAGAGAGCAAGAAATTGAAAACCTATTTGGAAAACAGAAAACTTCCCTAACCTGATGAAAGAAATGGACATACAAGTCCAGGAAGTGCAGAGTCCCAAACAAACCCACATCAAGACACATCATAAGCCCTGCCAGGTGTGGCTCATCGGTTGAGCATCGACCCAGGATCCAGGCGGTAGGGGTTCGATTCCCGGTGAGGGCACATGCCCAGGTGGCGGGCTCGATCCCTAGTCGGGGGCGGGCAGGAGGAAGCCAATCCATGACTCTCTCATCATTGATGTTTCTGGCTCAGCAGATGAGCATTGACCTATGATCCAGGAGATTGCGGTTCAATTCCTGGTCAGGGCACATGCCTGGGTTGCAGGTTCGATCCCTAGTAGGGGGCGTGCAGGAGGCAGCCGATCAATGACTCTCTCATCATTGATGTTTGTATCTCTCCCTTCCTCTTTCTGAAATCAATAAAGGTATATTTTTAAATTTAAAAAAAAAATTAAAAAAAAATGAAGTATCCATACATTCTTGTGCATGGATATTCCTTGAGAAAATTATGTTAAGTAACAGAAGTGTTTTACAGACATGTTATACTGTCCTATTCACATATAAATCCAGAATAGGGAAATCTATAGAGTTAAAAAGTAAATTAGAGGGGTGCCTAGGATTGTGGCTTGGAGGAAGTAGATGGAAAGATATGGGGAGTGAAATTAAAGAGCACATGGGTTTCTTTTTGAGGCGACAAAAATGTTCATAAATTGTGATGGTTCAGTACTTTTTAATATACTGAAAACCAATGAACTGTACATTAAAGGGGTTCTTTGTATGGTATGTTTATTTATCAATAAAGCTATTCAAATAAATAAATGCATTAGGAGTTTTGAACCAATGTGTTAAGTATATTAAGAGTTCTTAGGTACAACCCACACTTATGTAACTTTTTATTGTTCTATTCTCATATTGGTGAAAATAGAAATTAAGTTGTCTCAAGGATATCATAGCCCTTTACAAAATCTCTAGGCACACACTCAGAAGCAATCTTCCCTGGCCAGGTTGCTCAGTTGGTTGGACTGTTATTCTGTACACCAAAAAAATTTCAGTTTGATCCCCAGTGGGGCGCATAGGGGAGGCAACCAATCAATGTTTCTCTTTCACATTGATATTTCTCTCTCCTTTCCTCCCTCTCTAAAAATCAATAAAAACACATCCTCAAGTGAGGATTAAAAAAGAGAAACAAGATGGCAGCGTAGGCAACAGCTGTACCCACAGCCTCCCACAACCACATCAAAATTACAACTAAAATACAGAACCACCATCAGTCAGAACTTCCTGAAATCTGGCTGAACAGAGCCCTAAAACCAGGGAACTGAAGAAGCAGCGAGACCGGTAGGAGGGGCGGAGACGTGGGCAGGTCAGGACTGAATCGTGGAGACGCGACAGCAGGCCCACACCTGGTGCTGCGGTTTAAATCTGGGAGGGCCCGGCCGGGCATGGCTCAGCGGTTGAGCGTCGACCTAGGATCCAGGCGATCAGGGTTCGATTCCCGGTCAGGGCACATGCCCAGGTTGTGGGCTGCAGCCGATCAATGACTCTGTCATCATTGATGTTTCTCTCTCTCTCTCCCTCTTGTTTCCTCTCCCTGAAGTCAATAAAGATATATATATTTTTTAAAAATTTTACCTAAACCCGGGAGGGAATTACAGAGGTTGAGGTTTCCCAGAAGAGGGAGGGGTACCAGCCCCACATCGGGCTCCCAGCCCAGGGCTCCAGGGCCAGGAAGAGAAGTGCCCACAACTTTGTGCTGTGAAAACCATCACTGCTGGAGGCGGAGGCTGCAGGAGTCCCAGGCTTTCCTCTTAAAGAGCCCGACCATGGACTCACTCAGACATGCTCCCTCTGAGCTCCAGCGCTGGGCAGCAGCTAGAAAGAAATCTGGGACACCTAGGGAGGATCTAACCTGCCTGAAATCAGGGCAAGAGGTGGAGGGGCAGCTTCCTCCCAGGCAGAAGAGCTGGCAGAGGCCATTGCTCCTTTGGCAAGTCCTCCCCCCACAGAGCCAGCAGGTAGGCGCCATATTTGAATCGCCAGCACCTGACTCACACCTTTGGCCCTGCCCCGTGATCAACGGAGACTGCCCCTCCCACCTGCAAGCTCATCCAAGCCATTCCCAGTGGCTTTTCCCTGCAAGTGGTCTCTCCAGCCTCATGCTTAGGACTTTCCTAAAATCTCTCAAACAAGCAGCCTCGTGCCCCATACAGCTTGATAAGTCGCCCCAGGCCCAGCACTATCGGGAGCCTGCATTGGTTCATAGCTTGGCCTCTCCTGGACACCTCCAAGCCCAGCACAAGGAGCAGCCAACTACGGTTTGCTGTGTAGCTCATGCTGAGTGGCCCTGGGCAAGGCACTGGCACAGGCTGACTGTGCACCTCCCTGGAGGCCCCAGAGACAGTGCACCTGGTGGTCAGACTCGACCACTCTGGATTACAACCCTACCACATCCACGAGTGACACACTCAAGTGTTGCTCTTGGTGAACACCAAAGCTCCACTGGAGTAAATCCTGCTCCATAGGGGTGTCTCCAGCACAGCAGCTCTTTGGCTGTAGTTGCAGCGGGTCCTCATAGCCAGTTGGCCTGGGGGTCAGTTCCTCCCAGGGATGCCAACAGCAACCAAGGCTCAACTACAACAGGGCAGTGCATACAGCCCACACAGGGGAGCACCTAGAAGGCCCAGCTCAGGTAACTGGGGAGACTGAGCCACTGGACCCCACAGGACACCTACTATACAAAGCCACTCTACAAATTCCAGGAGACATAGCAGCTCTACCTAATACATAGAAACAAACACTTGGGAGCAGCCAAAATGTGGAGGCAAAGAAACATGTCACAAAGGAAAGAACAGAAGAACTCTCCTGAAAAGGAACTAAATAAAATAGAACCAAGCAAGCTAACAGATTCAGGGTTCAGAATTTTGGTTATAAGGATGCTCGAAGATATTAGTAAGACTATTATGAAAACAAGTGAGACCATTGATGACCTAATAAAATATCATAAATGAAGGCTACACGAACTGAAATGAATAATTTACAGGGAATCAACAGTAGAGTAGAGGATGCTGAGACTCAAATCAGCAATTTGGAACATGAGGAAACAAAAAACACCCAACCAGAAGAGCAAAAAGAAAAAAGAATCCAGAAATATGAAGATAGTATAAGGAGCCTCTGGGACAACTTCAAGAGGCCCAACATTTGTATTACTGGGGTGCTAGAAGGAGAAGAAAGAGAGCAAGAAATTGAAAACCTATTTGAAAAAATAATTACAGAAAACTTCCCCTACCTGGGGAAAGAAATAGACTTACAAGTCCAGGAAGCACAGAGGGTCCCCAACAAGAGGAACCCAAAGAGGCCCACACCAAGACACATCATCAAAATGCCAAAGGTTAAAGACAAAGAGAATCTTAAAAGCAGCAAGAGAAAAGCAGTGAATTACATACAAGGGAGCACCCATACGAATGTCAGCTGATTTCTCAACAGAAACTTTGCAGGCCAGAAGGGAGTGGCAAGAAATATTCAAGGTGATGAAAAGCAAGAACCTACAACCAAGATTACTCTACCCAGCAAAACTATCATTTAGAACTGAAGGTCAGATAAAGAGCTTCTCAGACAAGGAAAAGCTAAAGGAGTTCATCACCACCAGACCAATACTACGTGAAATGTTGAAGGGTCTTCTTTTCTTCTTTAAGAAGAAGCTAATGAGCAAAAGAATCTGACAAACTAAATGGATCCAGAGACATTGACACATGCAACAGCTGGTCATATTTCAGAAGTAAGAGGGAAGGGGGGTGGAGGGTGGGAGGAGATTAACCAAAGAAGTTATATGCATAGATGCATAACCCATGGTCATGGACAATGACAGGGTGAAGGCCTGGGGAGAGGGTGGGAGGGAGGTGGAGGGGGTCAACTGGGGGGGAAAATGGGATACCTGATAAAAATAAAGATAAAATTTTTTTTTTAACTATATAAAATATATTTCCTTCTAGTGTGAAATGTAAACCTGAAAGTTTATTGAACACATCTCAGCTTATATTTGGTGGGAGAAGGGTCCTTGTGCCTAGGGAGGACTGGGGGTTTCAAACTTCCCACCAGAACCATACCTTGGGTAGACATGGGCTTCTTTCGCTTACATACCACATGTATGAAGGTGGAGTAGTGCTGGGTGGAAGAAGCCTCAACACTCTAGGCAAAGATCACAGTGGAGCTAGACTTTTTATCATCACATGTGGTTAGGTCATTTTTAAATAGGTTTGTAAACAAGGATCACAGTTCCAGGAGTGGTCTTGGAGCCCATGCCAACCCCTAACCAGAAAGGACCTCAGACCCTCTGGTCCTAATCTGGTCTGGTCTGGGCGTCCTGCTTGCTCAGGAGGACAAGGGCATCCCTCTATCTGGAAAATGAGTCTGGAATTTCCAGCACACTCCTGATCCCATTTTCAGAGCTACAGGAAGACACCACTGCCTCTTGAAGGCCATGAACAAGTTTTGGTAAAAAGCAAACCTCCCTAACGGAAATGTGTTCCCGCCCCAAAGCGAAGCTGGTTCTACTCAGCCAATTGGCTTGTTCCTCTGGTCATCACTCAGGGATAAGGGCGTCGGATCCTTGAGAGTTGTCCAATCAGGGGCACAGTAGGGCCGGTGGGTGGGGCGACGCTCAACAAACCGCGCGGATGCTCCTGGCTGGCTCGCGACTGGGTTTCACCTGCGCCCAGCCCCGGTGTGACTTGTACCGGCCGGGGAAGCGGAGGACCCCAGAAGCCGGGAAATGGTGAGTGTGCGGAACCGGGTGTCCCAGGACCCGCCGAGGGCCTGGTGGCGCACCGGCCTCCCCGCGGTCACCTCTGGAGTCTGCGCCGCCGGGGGCGCCGCTCGGACCCTCTGTGCCCTGTGGCTCGCAGCGTAGGGGCGTGGCCGGAAGCCGGACGCCGGAGTCTCGTCCGGTCGCTGCACGTGGCGACTTGGGCCCCTGCCGGGACTTTACCTGGGCAGCTCTGCCCACGCAGCCTCGCATCACCCCAGTTGGTGCTTTGAATCCGCGAGGGCCATGGGGTGGGCGCGTGAGGGAGATACCGGTGACTCTTTACGCGGCGTTTATGCTTGGGAGCGGCTGTGACCTGTGGCGGCCCCGTTCCTCCTTTCTCCCCAGGGGATCCATTTTCTCCAGCGTTTTTCCAAAGTGTGAGAAGCAAAGTCTCAAACCCACGACCCTGTCACCCCAGCTCTGTTACCCCAACCTAGCTTTCTTAGGACTGACAATAAATTCTTAAATTCCCAGAACCTCCAGGCATTCCTAAACTTCAGCTTCCCCTCCTCGAGTTAAAGGTTTACTTTTTGTTTGTGGGTATTTTACATGAGAGGAAAGCCAAGAGTAACCACCCGGAATATGCTGTATAAAATCCCTGTTCCCATCACCTAGGATCTTTCCTGGGCACAGACACCTGTGGGGATCGTGTGGAAGCTCCTCTTTGGAAACTGCCCTGGGTGTTCTGTCAGCACTGTCACCTTAAGAAGATTCATTAACTTTTTTTAAGTCAACATTTGACCATAAATGTAAGATGAATTTCATCAATTGATCTTAAAGTATAAAATACTGTCAAAGAGCCAAGAAAGAGGTGAATTTCAGGAAAAATATCTTCCGCAGTGTCGACAGCAAAATGGGTTTCATTGGAAAGTAACCTCACAGGGTGGTCTAATCATAAATTCCTAACTGGGCAGATCTTGGTGGGTAGTCACACCCAGGCTTATAACTTCTTTAAGGTTTTTGTGTTTGTTTTTTAATATATCTTTAATGATTTTGGAGAGAGGAAGAGAGAGAGAAGAGGGACAAATATAAATGATGAGAGAGTCAGCTGCCTCCGTCCGGACTAGGGACGGAGCACAAAACCTGGGCATGTGCCCTGACCAGGAATCGAACAGCAATCTCCTGGATCCTAGGCCGATGCTCAACCACTGAGCCACACCCAGCTGGGCAGTGAAAGGTTTTAAGCCAGCTCTATCCATTGTTCTTGTGCATCTAGGTTAACACACCTTTGAAATGCCAAAAATAATACCCTTGGAAGAGGGTATTAACCTTCAAGGGAGCACATAATCTTGTTAACTCTCCTGTAATCCAGTCCCCACCTTGCGTTCTCCCACTTCCATGTAATCTTCCCTACTTCCCTCCTTAATTTCAAATGCATGAAAGAAACTGAAAAACTGTTATTCTTGGGAGCATTTGTTGTCGGTTTGGCTCAGATAAACTCATAAAAATTCTCCACAGGTTTAACATCAACATTTACTTGATGCTAGCAGGAATCCAAAGAAGCCCACCCAGGACCACCCCATGGACCCAGACCCAGTGCTAGGTACAAGCAAGGGCCCATTGTGCCCCACTGGTTCCTTGCTCCCCATCAGGTGAATTTTGGTGAGTTTCTCTCAGAATTGTGGGCCTTCTTGCTTTAAGTACCAGGCCATGACTTTATTTAAGCTGCTCTTAGAAAATCCTTGAGGAAAGGGGGGCGGGCGACAGGGGGAATGGGTTACTGCTTTCAATTTTGCTTTTTAATTGGATTGCTTACTGAAAGGCTGAACAAAATCTTTGCTAGTTAAATGAGAGACTGAACTCTCCTTAGCTCCAAAAGAGAAAGGACACTTGCTTCCCCAACCTGAATAGCCAGTGGGGTAAGGATAGTTGTTCATATCTGAAATCTGGAATGGTGATGGGCACTGGGAATTGTCCAGTGCAGTAACACAGCCAAACACAGAGAAGCTGGTGGGAGCCTTGGGGAGAAGGGCAGGGCACCCTGCAATGGATGCAGCCCAAGAGAAGAGCCCATGCCTTGGGAAATGTTACAGCTTAGGTGGTGTCCAGTAAGCTCTTGCTGAGCCTTGCTTAGGTATTCTTAGGTGACTAAGAATCTTTGGGGGGTTACCTGAGGAAAATTTTCTTTTAGGGCGTAAAGTGGTCTTATAGGGACAGCCACAGCATTTGGTTTGTCTGGAGACATGCATGTAAGGGCTGGTTTTCCCTAGAGGTTTGTTCAGGCCCTACAGACCTCAAAATTAACATGGGAAATTGTGTTTCCAAGCCTGACAAGCCCATGGCAGTCAGCCTCCCATTAATACTAAGATGGCCAAGATGAGGATCCCCTGATAATTCTAAATTTATTTTTGCATGCACAGTTAGAAAAAGTTGCTGTAAAATTAGGCAGAATGAATGGGAAACATTAAATTGGTCTCAGTTTCATTTAGATAAATGGATCAACCTATGATGCTGTTTGTCAACCCAGTTCTTTAAAAGAGAGAAAGTCATGTCCTGGCTTGTGTAGCTCTGTGGGAGCATCGTCCCGTGCACCGAAAGGTCAGGGGTTTGATTCTTAGGGCACATGCCCAGGTTGTGGGTTCCATCTCTAGTTAGGTGAGGCAACCAATTGATGTTTCTCTCTATCTCCTCCTTTCTCTCTCTAGGACCAATAAAATAAATAAATAGACCAATAAATAAATAAAAGAGGGAAGGTCATTTGGAACTTGAGTTGTCAAGGACAGATATAAATGCCTCCAAAACAAAATTTGGATCCATCTGTGCTCTGTTTGTCTGTCTTTGTGTGTCTAAATACATATGTTGAAAATGTGAGATAATTTTCTGCCTCCAGATGATATTGTTAAAATTAATTTTAAGGTAAGTGCTTGTAAGAATTGGGTATTCTAAAATTCTCAGAATAACGGCTGTCAGAGGGGAGGGTGGTTAGGAGGCTGGGAGGAAAAGGTGAAGGGATTAAGAGAAAGGAAAAAAACAGTCATAGACACAACAGTATGGTGATTACCAGAGAAAAAGGGGGGTGGGGGAAAGTAGAAAAGGGTAAGGGAGATAAATGGTGACAGAAGGAGACTTGAGTTTGGGTGATGAGCACAAATACAATGTATAGACGATGTATTCTAGAATTGTACACTTGAAACCCATACTATAATTAATCATTTTTACCCCAGTAAATTCAATAAAAATTTAATAAATATAATTCTCAGATATACAGAAACTAACTCAAATGCTTTTCAAGTTCACATGATCTAAGATTAATCCTTAGTAAGTAAAAGCTAGCTTAAGTTTGTTGGCTTAAGTAAAACAGACATGTCTTTATGTGTCTGGCTTTCACAAAAATAAGTCCACATTAATAATGACTTTTGTGTCCAGCTGGCATGGCTCAGAGGCTGAACACTGACCTATGATACAGAAGTTCCAGGTTCAATTCCCAGTCAGGGGGCATGCAGGAAGCAACCAATCAATGACTCTATTTTGTCATTGATGTTTCTATCTCTCTCTCCCTCTCCCTTCCTTTTTCTCTGAAATCAATAAAAATATATTTTAAAAATAATAATAATAATGACTTTTGTATCAATGAAAATGTTTCTAGAGATTATAAAATGTCCAAGCCAAAGAGTGCTAAATGATTACTTTTTTCCCCCTAGACAGCTTTCTTTAAAAATTTTATCTTTATTGTTGAAAGTATTACAAATGTCCCCTTTTTCCCCCATTGGTCCCCTCTATCCTGCACCCCTCCCCCCGGGCCTTTACCATACTATTGTCTGTGTCTGTGGGTTATGCATATAAGTTCTTTGGTTAATCTCTTCCCTCCCCTGTCTCTCCCCTTCCCTCTGAGATTTGTCAGTATGTTCCATGCTTCTATGTCTCTGGGTCTATTTTGTTCATCGGTTTATTTTGTTCATTAGATTCCACATATGAGTAAGATCATGTGATACATGCCTTTCTCTGTCTGGCTTATTTCGCTTAGTATAATACTCTCCAGCTCCCACCATGCTACCTCAAGAAGTAGGAGATCCTTCATTTTTACACCTGCATAGTATTCCAAAAAGATTGAAATCATATCAGGCATCTTCCTGGACATTCCCCTAATCTGTTGTTTATTCCTTCCAAGGTTTTTTGTTTTGTTTTTTCCTACTATCATAATTTCCTTCATAGTTTCCATTTCTTTTCTCATGCTGTTGAGCATCCTTATGATCAGTATTCTGAACGCTACGTCCGATAGATTGCTTATCTCCATTGCATTTAGCTCTTCTGGAAAATTCTTTTGTTCTTTCATTTGAGGCTTGTTTTTCTTGTCTCTCCATTTTGGCTGTCTGTTTGGATTTATTTCTATGTAATAGGTGGGTCTGCTAAGATTCCCAGTCTTTTGGATGGTCTCTGGTGCAGGCCAGTGTCAGATGCTGTTTATGACTGGCTTTGAGTAGTTACCCTGTTTGAAGTTTTTTGCACTCCATAGCTTGTGGTTCCTTCTGCTGGGGCTGGGTGTGTTTGGACAGGACCAAGAGGTGTACCAAGGTCTGCTTTTCTAAGCCCTGGGTCCAGAAGCAAATCAGGCAAAGACTCAAAGCACCCAGATGCTGTTATTCAGCCTTTTTTTTCTCCCCCCCCCCCATTGCTTTTGGAAGAGAGGAAAGGGGAGAGAGATAGAAGCATCAATGTGAGAGAGACACATCAATTGGTTTGCCTCCCGCTCAAGGGCTAAATAGGGCCAGGGATGGAGCCTGCAACTGAGGTATGTGCCCTTGGCTGGAATCAAACCCTGGACCCTTCAGTCACCCGCCAGCACTCCAACCACCAAACTTAACAGGCTAGGGCTCTTATTCAGCCTCTTAGTGAGCCTCAGGCTGTAAAAACTCCACAGGGTGGGGCTACTGCCCCTCCCCCCCCCCCTAGGCAAAAGCTTCTTGGAAGGTAAATGTCTGCCTGAGAAAGATGCCCTCTGCCTTAAGGGGGAATGACTCAGCACAGGAATCCAGATGGCTGCCCTCTGACCTCTACTCCCCCAAGCCAGCAATTCCAGAATCTCCTTACACAGCTCCAGTCCACTCTGCCTTCCCTCTGCGGGAGCCCAAGGCGAGCGGCTGCACATGAAACTTGTGTGTTGACCCTTTAAGAGGGCGCCTGCATTTCCAGCTGTCTCTCCCTGGCAGACAGAAAGCGGGCTGCTTTTCACAGCCAGATGTTATGTGGGCACCTTTCTCAGTTCTGGTGCTCTGGGCTGGGGAGCCCAGCCTGGGGTTTAGGCCCCAGAGTCCTCAGTGGGAACCTCCCACAGCTGAGATCTCCTTCCTGACCTTCAGCTGCTGCCTGTGGGAGCCCGTTCAGGCCTCTCGCGCCTCTGCACTTCCTGCCGGTCTCTGTGCGGTCTCCACTGTAGGTCCTTGGTTAGGAGGGTGCTCCCCAGCTCATCTTCAGTTGCAGTTGATTATTCAGGATGGTTTTTCTATATTTTAGTTGTAATTCCAGTTTGGTCCCGGGAGAGTGTCAATGTAGCTTCCACTCAGTCCACTGCCGTCTTGGACTGTAAATGATTACTTCTTAGTCTTCAGTAGAAATTGAGGTTTTAAGGGTGAAAATCTCAATTATGTTAGGAGTAACTTTGTAGTCTTTCAGAAAAACCCTTGGAACACCTCAGGATTTGAAATTGCATGGGGGGAGAGCATTGTAAAATAAGTGATGAAAAACCTCAGTATGTTGTATGGGTGGGTAAACAGTGGTTGTAAAAAAGAATAGTTGGCTCTTTGGGAAACCCAAGATGGGCGCTTGGTTCCTCCCTGCTCCCTGGCTCCCCAGTTTTAGGTTTTTTTCACTCCTTCATACATCACAGTGCATTTAAGCTGAACTTAGATGCAAGAACTTATGACCTGATAGTATTAAAAGGAAACATCTTACACTATTGTCATGTTTTGATAGAGTTCTTTCAAGAAGATGCCAAGTTGGTAACAGTTTCTTTCACAGCGAGTTCCCAAAAGACAAAGACTTTAAAGAACATTGCCACCTGGAGATGATGTTTATTGGAAAGCACAGCTAAT
The DNA here is from genome assembly GCF_964146895.1 of Miniopterus schreibersii. Lineage (NCBI taxonomy): Eukaryota > Metazoa > Chordata > Mammalia > Chiroptera > Miniopteridae > Miniopterus > Miniopterus schreibersii. The sequence continues at coordinate 70,088,109 of NC_138105.1, read as the reverse complement.
AAAAGACACACTCCAACTTCATTGGAAAGGATCTTATCAGTTGCCTAACCGGGATTGGACATCTACCTCTGTCTGTGGACATCGAAGACTCTTTGAGGATGAGGAGCCACTGACACCAAAGATAGACAGCTGTCCCCAGACATGGACAAGGCCTGTATATCTGCTGATTGATACTGAACTCAGAATCCATTTTGTTTGATTGTCTTTACCTGTCTGCTAATTATATTAGTCATAATAATAGTTTTACTTGTTCTTTGGGTTTTTCCATATAGTCCAACTGTTTATGATGACTGAAAATGTATGAAATATCTTTTAATACTCTTTTTGTGGCTCATGTAAATGTTCTACTAAATGCCAAATACAGAAAGATGAGAAGGCAAAACTCGGGTCACGATAGTTCATAGGATAGAAATGATCCAGAGTGATTTTTCACAATGAAAGCCGTAAGACCTGACTGCCTTCCATTTACCTGCCCTTCCTTTTTTTGGGAAAGATTCTGCCTCAGATCCCATCCGCAGTGGACTTCCTAGGAATGAGCCTTCCAAGTGCTGTGAGACCACACCTTCCCCACCAAAAGGTTGATCATCAGTGCATCTTTCCGACTGATTTATGACTAAAAGGGGAAACTGGAGGAAAAAGGGGTTCTATGAAAAGTAACCTCAAGGGTAATCTGATCACAAATTCCTAAGTGGGCAAGTCATGATGGATGGTCACAACCCAGGCCTATAACTTCTTTAGTAAAAGTTTTTAAGGCAGCCCTGCCTGTTGTTCTTGTGCATCTAGGTTAACAGGCCTTTGAAGTGGGGTGTTAACCCTCAAGAGATTACATAATCTTGTTATAACTATCCTATAATCCAATCCCTGCCTTTCTTCAATCTTCCCTACATCCCCTCCTTAATTTAAAATGCATAAAAGAAGCTGCAAAACGGTCAATTCTTGGGAGCATTTGAGAGCTTGTTCCACCGCTTATGTCATCAGTTTGATTCAAATAAACTCTTATAAAAATTCTCCGAGGGTTTGGACATTCTTAGGTGGATACAGCCTTCCATTGCATTTGTTAGAATTTGTTTCCCTTTTTCTTTCCCGAGGGGTTGTGGTGTGTTTCTGAGGGCTGTTCTTTGCTTTTGGGTGATTTCAAATGAAATCCCAGGGCTTAGACTTGTAACACATGTTTAAGTATAATCAATTGTTTACAGAACAATTTCTTGGCGTGGAAATAATATTGAATTAACATTATTTTCTGAAAGCAGATACTAGAGGGTTTTCTTGTTGAGCTAGCAAGATACCTTATAATTTTCTTCCCTCCTTTACACATAAATATTGGGTTTGAGAGATTTTGTTGAATTGTTCAAACACTGGGTTTATGTAGTATTTAAAACATCATGGTGGTTCAGAGCAACTCCATTGGGAAGCAGAGCCTCAGGTCAGTGTCACTAAGCTAAGATACCCACCCCACCCCATCCCCACACACATACACCTTGAGCCTGCAGAGGGAAGTACTTGAAGGCCCAGTTGGTTCTTCCTGGGGAGCCTCCCCTGCAGGTGTCCTACCTGCTCACACCCACCATGGAAGGAGCCTTTACACTGAGAAGCTATAGCCCTGGAAAGCTGGGGATGCAGGTGTACATGGGGGAGGAGGTGAAGCCCCTTCTGAGGTTTTAGTTGTGGTTCCCCTGAGCCTGTTTCTAGGCATAGGTTGGAATTTTGCATCCACAGTGGAGGTGCACTCAGAGTGTAATTAGTGCACATTGAGAAAGTCTGAAAGTCAGGAGTCTTTCCTGTGTTAAGGTCCATGAATTTGGGAGTTCATTTGGGTCAGAACGTGACACTGAATCCAGCTGAGCATTTCCTCACTGTGAGCTGAGGCCTGAGAGGGAGCATTTTATTCCCGGGGGGGGGGGGGGGGGGGGGAGCTCCCAGACTTCATTCCTGGGGCTGCTCAGGTGTCCCTCCCCTCCTTCCCAGGGGCTGCTCCACTCCAGGGGTTCTGTTTTAACTTGGAGAGTCTAGAATGCGGAACCTTCTGAAAGTGGCTTTCCTTCTGTCCTGGGGAAAGCAGGCTGCTTATCTGAGCTGATTCCAGTGCTTGTGTTTCCTTTCCTCTGGATCCTTTATCCACTGAGTAGTGCAGCCTTTGGCTCTAGTTTCCCTGAGCACTTGGACTCTGAAACTGTAAGATGACTGAGAGACATGTGTGAGAAAAGCAAGAATACTGGAACCAAATAGAATTTTTGTTCCTTTATGCAAGAGAACCTGAAGATGTGAGATGAGTTGTTTTATGTCCTTTTAGTCAGCAAGAGATTTGAAAATTTTCTGTATATGGTTTACACTTTTGTAACCATTAGTGTTTAAAGGATTTAAAACTTAGATGGTTAGTAAGTAGTAAATTATGGTGTATATAAATGTCTGTGTTTATTTTAAATCTATAAGAAAAGTCTAAGATAAGAAGACTCCTTGCAAATATATTCTGGTTACTCCAGCCACCCCCAAATACAGTTTTGATCATTCCTTGAGCCTCCTGTTAGTGTTTCTTTGTATAAAAGCAAACCATTGCAAATACATATTTTTCTTATGCATGTTTTTTCTTGTGATAAGCTGATAGACTCCACATTTTTTGTTGTTTGCTGACAGCTTAAGCCTCCCCCTCTTTCTTCTGGACAGGCTGATGAGAAAGCCTGGGGCTCCCTCCTCTGGCACTGGCTTCAGATTCCAACCACACAAGCCCCTGCCTGTGAGCAGAATCTTGCTCCGGCCTCACCCTCAACCACAAACACCCAGACCAAGCTCCTTTCCTTGCTTCCTGAAGGCATTTTAGAGCTGCTTCAGAGCCCCCCCCCCCCCCCGTCCCCCCCAATGACCTCTATTATGTCAGTTGTAAGCCTTTTCCTACCTACGCTCTTGGCCACACTAGAATCAGTCTCAACATGAGAACCACGCCTCTGCAGGTAAACGTAACAATTGGCTGTGTGAGCAGCATGTCTAGACGTGACCGCCACTGTGGGTCTGTTTTCTCATACTCTGACTTGCTCACTGCTCTGCTACCTGATGGCCGCCCACACTGTGAGTGCTGCGTGCTGGGGAGCTGGTGCTGCCCCGTATGGCATTGCTGAGACTACCAAGCCTCAGTTCTATATGCAGTCGACCAGAGTGGGCAGTTCTGAGAATTTCTAGGCATTTGGGAGCAGGAGTATGGGATTGGGGCTCTCCTTAAAGTGGTCCTAGGTTGTTGCCTTTGCTGGGATTTATCTATGTGTTAGAGTGAAACTGTGACAGAGACTGGGTTGGCCCTGACATAGCCTGGGGATGCGGATGGGAGGGAAAGACTACACCCTGTGCCAGAGGCAGGCCCATCTGGTGGTCACTTCTGAAACAGCAGTTATTTAAAAAGAGAAAGAGAAAAGAAGCGAGGGCAAAAGGCAGCCTTTGGGTGGCCAACTGAGTCCACCTCGCCCCTTCCCCTCACCCACACGTCTGATATTAGAGCGCTCCCCAGGACCCTTAAGTACCTCTGCTGCTGCTCTGGCTTCTACTGCAACACAGATCCTGACCCTTCAGATTAAGAGGACAACACCCATAGCACCCTGTGGCACAGCAAAGGGATTAGTTCAAACCTGACTTCAGTTTACGTCCTTGCACTCAATAATGCAACCAATCGTCATGGAAAGTATCCTAAATCTGATGGCACTGGTTAGAGGCTCTCTGGAAGAAAAAGAAAAAATTATTGACACAGGCATACCTTGTTTACTTGCACTTGCTTTATTGAGCTTTGCTTTATTGCACTTTGCAGATGTTGCATTTTTTACAAACTGAGGGGAAGACCTTGCACCAGCAAAAAGATTACAACCCACTTTATTGCTCTACTGGCTTTAATGTGATGGTCTGGAACCAAACCCACAATATCTCTGAGGTATGCCCATAGCAGAATAGAGAGGGCACCCCTTTTTCTGAAGTAGAGCAGATCTTCAAAAATGTGGTTCTGTTCAAGGTCATTTTGTTATAATGCTGATGGGGGGAAAGCAAGACAAAGCAGCGAGCCTCATGGGCACTGGAGAAGCCAAATGCTCAATCACCGTGCTCTTTCCCTAGTGGGAGGCATCACAGGCCCAGCAGAGGAGTCTCTTGACAGTGAGGTGTGCTGCTTTGGGGAAGGGGTGATGTGGGTAAAGTGAAAATGTTATTCTTACTGCCTGCAGCTTGTCTGTTCTCAGCTTATTTGCTGTGGTGGTGTGCTAGAACTTCTCCACTGGACTCCCAGAAACATACCGTCATCCTTGTGTGGTTGTCAAAATCAGTGCACTTGTGGGGAGATTTTGATAGAAAACTTACATTCCACTATCTGCTGGCATGTCTTTCACTTGTATTTAGACCATTGATGCTTAAAGTGATTATCGATACAGCTGGATTAATACCTACCATATTTTTACCATTCTTATTTGTTGCTCTTCTACCTTTTCTGCCCCCTTTTTGAGCATTTTGCCAGATTCCCTTTTTTGTCTTCTTTCAGCGTGTCATACTTTTTTTTTACATTTTTAGTCATTGTCCTTGAGTTTGCAGTATACATTTACAGCTAAACCAAGTCCTCTCTGAAGTAACACCACAGCACTTCACTGGATGTGCAAATTCCTCATGGCAGAGTATTCCAAATTTCTCTCTCCCTACCCCTTGTAACATTGCTGCCATTCATCTCACATATCCAAAAGCTCTAATTGCTGAATATATTGCTGCTATTACCATTTTTAACAAAATGTTCTCCATTGGATTAAGAATAACAAAAACAAATGATCTTATTTTACCTTTATTTATTCTCTAACACTTATCTTTTTTTATCATTTACCTTCTTCCTGATGACTTTCTTTTAACATTTCATACAAAGCAGAGGTATCGGTGACAATTCCATCAATTTTTGTGTGTGTGTTTTGTTTGTTTTTTTGGTGGTGGGTGGTTTTTTTTGTTAATCCTCACCCAAGGATATTTTTTTCCATTAACTTAGAGAGAGTGGAAGGGAAGAGGGAGGAGTGAGAGAGAAACATCAACGTGAGAGAGCCACATCAATTGGTTGTCCTCCCACGCACGGCGACCAGGGCAGAGAACCTGCAACCCAGGTACCTGACCGGAAATCGAACACGCAACCCTTTGGTGCGGGGCTGACACTAACCACGGAGCCACACCAGCCAGGGCCAATTCCCTCAATTTTTGTAACAGGAAGTCTTTATTTCTCCCTCACTTCTGAAAGATAATTTGGCTTGACACAAAATTCTAGTTGGGTGATTTCTCTTTCAACACTCTTTCACAAAACTCCCTGCTTGCATGGTTTCTGAGACAAAGTCCAATTTCATTCTTATCCTTCTTTCTCTATAAGGTATTTCCCCCCTTTTTTTCAAGATTTTCTCTTCATCTTTGACTTTTCTCAACTTTGAATATTTCTAGGTGTGCATTTTTAGATTATTATCTTGTTTGGTGCTCTTTGAGCTTCCTAGGTCTTTGTTTTGGTGTTTATCATTAATTTTGGAGAAACTGTTATTACTGGTTTACTTATTTATTCTTTTCTTCTTCTTCATGTATCCCATTACATGTATGTACACCTTTTGTAATTGTCCCAAAGTTCTTGGATTTCTATTCTGTCCTTTTTTATCTTTGCATTTGAATTTGGAAGGTTGATGTCTCAAGCTCACTGATTCTTTTCTTACATTTTTCCACTGTATTGATGAGCCCCCAAAGAAATTGTTCATATCTGTTCTGTTGATTTTTGATTTTTTACATTTCCCATTTGGTTATTTCTTTTTCTTTTTTTAATATATCTTTATTGATTTCAGAGAGAGGAAAGGAGAGGGAGAGAGAGAGAAACATCAGTGATGAGAGAGTCATTGGTCGGCTGCCTCCTGCACGCCCCCGACTGGGATCGAGCCCGCAACCTGGGTATGTGCCCTGACCAGGAATTGGACCCCAATCACCTGGATCCTAGGTTGATGCTCAACCGCTGAGCCACGCCTGGCCGGGTCCATTTGGTTTTTTCTTAGGCTTTCCATCTCTGTTTATATTACCTGTCTGTTCTTGCATGTTGTCCACGATTTCCTTTAGAATGATTAGCATATTAGTTATGGTTGCTTTACATTTCTGGTCTGATAATTCCAACATATCTGTTACATCTGAATTATGTTCTACATCTGAATTATGTTCTTTTGCTTGTTTTATCTCTTCACAGTGTGTGTTTTAATCTTTAACATGCATTTTAATTTTTTGTTGAATGCCAGACAGGATGTACTTTGAAAAAGGAAATGCAGAAATTAGGCCTTTAGAGTGAGGTTTTTGATTATCTGACTAGAGTTTAGGCTGTGTTTACTATCTGCTATAACTCTCAGAGGCAAATATCCTTAGGTGTCTTAAATTTTTGTCTCTATGTCATCTTTCGGGTTCTACAGAGGCTTCTTAAGCAAGTTCTGAAGCTCCAGTTCTTCCACTATATCCCACTGTCGTTAAACAGGAGTGTTGTTGCTGTAGTGCTATGTTGCGGGTGGAGAGGAAGTATCATATAGTGCCATGATTTGGTCTCACTATTTTAATGAGCCTGTATCCTGGGCTGTGAACTCCTGTGGTATAATGAGAAAGATGTTATATCTTTATCCATGGTTTCTAGCAAAGACCTCCTAAAGCCCTTGGACTTTATAAATGATAAGGATAATGGGAGCATCTTAGGTTCTAATGAGGCAACTGTTTGCTCACCCCTAAATAATTTCACGATGGGTATTCATTGCCACTAAGACCAAACTGATGAGAGGCTTAGAACTTTCAACTCAGCCCCCAACTTCTGGGTGGGGGAGCAGGCTAGAGTTTGAGTTGATCACCACTGTCCAATGGTTCAGTCAGTCATGGCTAGGTAATAAAACTCCATCCAAGACCCTAAGCCTCAGGATTTAGAGAGACCTGAGTCGGTGAACACATCAATGTGGTGGAAGGCTGTCATATCTGGACAGGTCATGGAAGCTCCTACCCTCACTTTTTTTCTTTTAAAATTCTCAGCTGAAGATAGGATTTTATTATTTTACTTATTTATTTATTTTAATCCTTACCCAAGGATATTTTTTCCATTGCTCTTTAGAGAGAGTGGAAGGGAGAGAGAGAGAGAAACACCGATGTGAGAGACACATCGATTGGTTGCCTCCTGCAAGCACCCTGCACAGGGCCAGGGCCAAGCCTGCAACCAAGGTACATGCCCTTGGCTGGAATCGAACCCGGGACCCTTCAGTCCACAGGTTGATGCTCTAACCACTGAACCAGACCAGTTAGGGCTGTTTTTATTGATTTGAGAGAAAGGAAGAGAGAGAAACATCAATGTGAGAGAGAAACATTGACTGGTTGCCTCTCATACTTGCCCCAACCTCAGATCAAACCTGTAACCTAGGTATGTGCCCTCACCAGGAATTGAACCTGAAACCTTTTTGGTGCATAGGACAATGATCCAACCAGTTCAGCCACTGGCCAGGGCTTCATTTGGCTGTTTCTGACTTGTATCTTTTACAATCAACCAATAATAATAAAGTGCTTTTCTTAGTTCTAAGAATGGTTCTATTGAATTAACAAGCATGAGGGTGTGTCCAGGGAACCTCCAAATTTATAGTTGACCATACAGAAATGTCTGTGGCCTGGGCCTCCCTATTTCTGGCTAGCATCTGAAGTGGAGGGTCTGAGTCCTTAAACCGTGGAATCTGATATTAACTCTAGTTAGTGTTAGAAGTGAATTGAACTGCAGGCCACCCAGTTAGTGTCAGAGAGGTGAACAGATGGTTTCGGAAAACACACCACTTATTTCCTGTCAGGATTTAAAAAAAAATCTGTCAACCTCGCAAGTGTTTCTAAGTTCCCCTCACTGTCAACTTAGTTCAGGCAGAAAGACTAGCGGAGACTAGAGTTGCCTATTTCCTTCTCTCATGTCAGTTTGGTGCTGCTAAAATCTCAATCATTTCAGCTCTGGTGAAACAATCTTTGAGGACAGGTCATGTTAAGAAGAGCAGAATAGCCCGGCCAGCATGGCTCAGCGGATGAGCATTGACCTAGGATCCAGGAGATCGTGGTTCGATTCCTGGTCAGGGCACATGCCCGGGGTTGCGGGCTCGATCCCCAGTCGAACAGGAGGCAGCCGATCAATGACTCTCTCATCATTGATGTTTCTTTCTATTTCTTTCCCTCTTCCTTCCTCTCTCTGAAATCAATAAAGATATATTAAAAAAAAAAAAAAAAGAGCAGAATATTGTGAGCATATTTCACAATGCTTTAACCATTGAGCCACTGGCTGTTTTTCTGTCTCTTTCCAATTTGGGGAGACAGCAATTTGCCCTGGAATTAATGCTTTGGTAGAGCCGAGTTGTTGATTTTAAGTAGGTTAGCTTTTTTTCGGGTGATGGGAATGTCACCTTTTAAGCTCCTTACATGCCAGAGGAGAAATCAGAAGTCTCTGATTCCATTATTTAATGATTGACAGCTACAGCTTTAAAAACCTCGTCCTCCTTCCCCTCATGCCCCACATTTGTAGAAAGTGATAGAAAATCTGAGTGCTCACTCCTTCAGCACTGGCAAGAGAGTCAATCCCTGGAAGCCCCTGGCCTGTGTACAAAATCCCACCCTAGCCCACCCCCTAACCTCAACTAAAAAAACAAGCTCCATTTTCCACGTGCTGGAGAGGCCTACCCTGCTGTCTCCAGACACTTCCATTATGGAAGCCATAGACCCTTTTATATATTCCTGTCAGCAAAATGTTATCAACCAAACCTAGAGTGGGGACTCACCTGACTCTGCAGGTGACCATGACAGTTTTAGAAGAGGTAACATGGTATGTAAGTGTATGTATATATATATGTGTTATATACAGTGTACACACACACATTTTACTTGATGGTTCTATTGATAAGTACTCCAGATCTTTACATATCAATACAAACCACCCTGTGTTCTTAAAAGGTACATAAATTTATGTAACCCATTGTTCTCAGCAGGCACATGGCTTGTTATCAATTTCTGCTGCCAAAACCATGAATGAAAACTCAGATTGCCACTTTACAGGGCAACCAATCAGTGTCTCTCTCACACAGAGATGTTTTTCTCTCTCCCTTCCACTGTCACTGAAAAGCAATGGAAAAAATATCCTCTGGTGAGGATTTTAAAAAAAAGATAAAGTACCAGATGAGTGGGGGTGGGGGACAGAAGGGTGGACATCTCCCCCGGGGAACTGGTCAAATATCAAAATGGAGCCAGACTGATCATTATCTATGGTGAGGTCACTTTTAAGAATATGTTTGGGAAGAAGAGTCACAGTTCCGTGAACAGCCGTGCGGTTAAAGGCAGTACTGCTGGAAGGGCAGATTGTGGCCCACTGCCAGGACCACCGCAGCTCAGACTAGACCTCCGCCCGCTGTCACTCAGTCACGATAGGGCGGGGCCTTGCAACTGCCCAATCGGAGGAGCCCTTGGTAACGTTTGTGGGGGTGGCGCTTTGATAATGGCGTGGACTCCGCGGCCGGCGTGGACGGCGTGGACTGCTTGCTGGTAGCTCCTACTCCTGCCACGTTGTGGACCCTCGCTCGCTTCTCCGAAGGCCTGAGGAAGCTGCGACACATCCTCCGGGGTTGTGGCCTGCACTTGCCGCGGGAGGGAGTCGGAAGGTGGATGACAGGGAACCCCCCGAACCGAGAAATGGTGAGTGGGCGGGGGTGGGTGTCAGGAGATGGGGATGAGGAGGTGGTTGGCACCCGCCGAGGTGGGACACGGCCTCCCCGAGGTCTCTCCGTAGTCTCCGGACCCGGACCCGAGTGGGCTTGGACGTCAGTCCCCTCCGGCACGCAGCATGGGGGCTCTGCCGGCAGCGCAGACCCGGCCGTGCCGGCCTGTCACTGCGCGTGGTCGCCTCAGCCCTAGATTATGCGGTGACCACGGGAAGGGTCATCTGGGGACAATCGTGACTCATTTTCCAGGGTTCTGTGCGGAGGAGCTGTGGCGTGTGGGGTCCCCATTTCCTCTTTCTCCCCAGGGGACTCGTTTTCCCCTCACTTTTCCAAATGTTTGGGAAGCAGAGCCTCAAACCCACGACCCTGTCCCCTCAGCCGAACTCTTCCTAGGGTGGCAGTTAGTCCCGACGTTTCCGGGTCTTTCCCCTCTTTCCCAGACGCCATCTTCCCCTGGCCAGTTCGCGGCATCATTATTAACTGTTTGTCCTCCGCGGCGCGTTTCTCACAGACGCACTGTTTTATTATTTACCCATTGAGCCACGGATTGACTTTTTTCAAGGATTGAGTTTGTGTATACTGTATTTTACATGAGAGGACAGCAGGGAATAACCGCCTGGAATATGCTGTATGAATCCCTGTTCCTCTCCCCCAGGATCTTTCCTGTGGGAACAGACATCCTAGGGGAAGTCCTTTGGGTGAATGTTCGTTCCTCCCGGGAAACTCCTGGGTGATACGTGCTTTCAGCACAATTTCAGGTCAGTACTGCCCCTCCCTACGTTTGTCACTTTGAAAAGATTTATTCACTTGAAACAGTTTTTCAAGAAATTAAACATTTTAAAAATCACGAGAGCTTGGGATACAGTAAAAAGTATTTCCAAAGAGACAAGAAAGAGGTGGATTTCAGAAAAGAAAAAACAAATTCATTATTACATGCATTAGGTAAAATTTTTGTTTCCCCGCCCCCCAAATGGGTGTAGTAATATTTTGATATCTGTTCTTACTTTAGGGTGATTTCAAATGGCATGTCAGGGCTTAGACTTACATCATCTAAAAGTGTTCCAATATGATTGTTTACAAGTCAGTTTCTTTGACATAATAATTAACTGATATTCATTTCTGATAGAAATAGGTATTTGTGGGTTTCCTTGTTGAACTAGTAAAAGTCCCCTACAACTTTCTTTCCTCCTTGCATGTAAACACTGGGTTTAAGTGATTTTGGATTCTTGTAACACTGGGTTTATGTCATTTAAATTATAAATGGTGATCCGAAACGTTGTGACTGGGGCGCAGAGGCCTGAGGCCAGTGACTCCAAACCAGGACCCCAACCTTGAGGGGCAAAGGGAATTTCCTTAGGCCTAGCCATTTTTACATGTTAAGTTTTGCATCCATGATATAGGTGTACTGACAAAGCCTGTGTATAAGTACCACACACTAACTGATTGTGCCACTGGAGGAAGTATGTGAAGGTCAGGAGTTCTGTCTCCTAGACAAAAGGTTTATGAATTTGGGTCAGACTCTTAAAATGAATGAATCAGTCTGAGAGTTTCCTCACTTACGAGAATGAAAGCCTAGGGGAGGGAGCACTTCCATGCTTACAGGAGAGGAGGGCATGTGGAGCTCTCAGAATTCATTCCTGGGGCTGCTCAGGTGGCACATATGGTCCTTCTGCAGGGACTAACCCACTTTAGGAGTTGTAGCTCAACCAGGAGTATCTAGACTCCAAGCTTGAGAATTTTTAACTTTCTGAATGTAAGTTTTTTTTCTTAACTCCAGGCTGCTTATTTGAGCTGATTTTAATATTTACATTTCTTTCTTTTAGATATCTTTATCTATTAAATATTTCAGTCATTTAACTGTAGTTTCTTTTATTATTTTTTTTTTATGTTATTTTTCTTTTTTTTTTATTTTTAGGGAGAGAGAGGGAGGATGTGTGGGGGTGGGGGGAGACATCTATTTGTTGTTCCACTTATTTATTTATACATTTGTTGGTTGATTCTTGTATGTGCCCTGACCAGGATCAAACCTGCAACCTTGGCATACGTGCTCTAAACTGAGCTATCTGGCCAGGAGTAACTGTAGTTTCTTTTAGTAGTACACAATTTTATTTCCTGTGTGAGTATGAAAGATTTTTGATGTTGGACTTTGAAAATGTAACTTGATTGAGAAATAAGTGTGTAAGGCAAGAAAATCCTGGTACCAAACAGAAATTTTGTTTCATTTTAGAATCTCAGACTATGAGATGGACATATATAAGTTCTTGGGCACATTTTTCAGTTTAAGATCAGTTTTTGTATGTGCATGTCCCTAGAGAACTTTGATATTTAAAAGGTTATACTATTTTTAAGGCAAATGAATTTCTATTTGAATTGGTATGAGAAAAAAACCTCAAGCTTTTATAAATCTTTGAAAATCAGAGTAGGTTTCAGGGATTAAATACAGACCCCTAAACTACTCACTTCTGACAATATCCCCAATGTGAAATAGAGACCAACTATGTCTCTTTCCTTTTAGTTAGAAGGAGATCTGAAAATTTTTATATTTGACAGTTTGCACTTTTATACTCTTTCATGTTTAAAGAATTTAACCTTAGAATGATTTCCTAAATACAAAAGTTAGAATTAAATTAATATTAAATTTAAAATAGCAAAAGTTAATTAAAAACAAACTATTAAATAGTAATTTATTTATTTTACACAAACAATGCATATGAAGGATAAAAAATTCACTAGACACTAATTTTTAAAAAATATGTGTTTATTGATTTTAGAGAGAGGAAGGGAGAGGGAGAAAGAAAGAGAAACATTGATGTGAGAGCATAACATCAGTCGGCTGCCTCCTGCACACACCCCAACAGGGAATCGAACCCACAACCCAGTTTTGTGCCCTGACTGGAAATTGAACCGGCAACCTTTGAGTGCACAGGAAGATGCTCAACCAACTGAGCCACACTAGCCAGGGCATAGTTACTAATTTTTTTGAAGTCTAGTAGTTTTTTAAGATATGAAATGATGAGATTTCAGTTTTTTCAGAGCATTTCAGGTTTACAGAAAAATTAATCAGAAAGTAGTTTCTGATTAAACTGCAGCCGCAGTTTGTCACATGTCCTATTATTATGTTACATGTATTTGTTATAATTGAGGGATCAATATTGATGCACTAAAGTTCATTCTTTATATCAGTATTGACTCTTTGTGTTATACAATCTATAGGTTTTAGCAAATGTATAATGAAATATAACCATTATTTCTATATCATATATAATAGTTTTGTGTCCCTCAAAATACCCTCTGTTTCACCTATCCATTCATCCCTCCCTCCAACCCCCAGATCCTTCACAAGCAAAGATCTTTTACTGGCTCTTCCAGATTGTCATCTACTTGGAATCATACAGTATGTAGCCATGTCAGAGTATCTTCTCTCACTTAGCAATATACTTTTAAGTATTCTCCTTGTCTTTTCATGGCTTGAAACCTTATTTTTTTCATCTCTGTACAATATTTCATTATATAGTTATATCACAGGTTGGTTGTTTATTCTACTATTGAAGAATATCTTAATGAATGAGACAGCTATAAATATCTGTTTGTATGTTTCTATGTGAATACAAGTTCTCAACTCATTTGGGTAAAGACCCATATGATCATTAGATCCTATGGGAAGAGCATGTTTAGTTTTGTAAGAAGCTACCTGTGTTCCAAAGTAGACACACCATTTTCCGTTCCCACCAGCAGTGAATAAGGATTCCTGTAGCTTTACATCTTCACCGTATTTGGTGTTCTGAGTCTTGAATTTTATCCATTGCAGTAAGTATCTAGTGATCTCTATGGTTGTTTTATATGCAATTCCCCTATGACATTTGATGTTGACCTTATTTTCATATGCTTATTTGCCATTTATATATCTTCTTCAGTGATGTGTGTTTAGATCTTTTTGCCCATTTTTCATTGGATTGTCTGTCTTCTTATTATTGAGTTTTAAGAGTTCTTTGGACATTTTGGATGCCAGTCCTTTATCAGATAAATGTTCTACAGAGATTTTTTCCTCCCTGGCCTGTGCCCTTCTTTTCATTCTCTTACCACTGTCTTTTGTAGAATGGGGTTTCATTTAATGATCGTTACAATTTGCTTTCGGTGTTGTATCTTAAAATTTGTCAGTTAAACCAAGGTCAACTTGATTTTCTTTGTGATTTTCTAGGAGTTTTTTACTTTTGCATTTTACATTTAGATCTATGATCTATTTTCAGTTAATTTTTGTGAAAAGTGGAAGGTCTATATCTAGATCATTTTTGTTTCTGTTTTTGTTTTTGGATAACCACTATTTCCAGCACTTGTTTAAAATACTTTCTTTTCTCCATTGAATTGCCTTTTAGTCCTTTGTTAAAGATCAGTTGACTGTACTTGTGTGGGTCTATAGGAAAGAAATGGAGTTTTGTATCTGTAAACCTTGCTATATTCTCTTATGAATTCCCAGAGTGATTTTTGGATTCTTTCAAATGTTTACATAGAAAATCATGTCATATTCAAGAAAGTTTTATATCTTGCTTGTTAATCTGTATACCTTTTGTTTCCTTTTATTGCCTTGTTGCATTAGCTGAGTTTTCTAGTACAATGTTGAATAGGAGTAGTGAGAGCAGACTTCTTGCCTTATTCCTTATCTTACCAGAAAAGCATCTAGTTTTTCATCAAGTATGATGTTACCTACAAGTTTTATGTAGATGTTCTCTTTCAAGAACAGAAACTCCCCTCTATTACTAGCTTGTTATTATAAATGAGTGTTGGATTTTATCAAATGCTTTTTCATTTTCCCCTCTTATTCCTGATACAGTAGTGCTCCCGTATCTGCAGGGGATATGTTCCAGGACCCTAGTAGATGCCTGAAACTGCAGGTAGTACTGAACCTACATATACAATGGGGTTTTTTTTGTACATACATACCTATAATAAAGTTTAATTTATAAATTAGGCAGTTAGAGATTAACATAACTAATAATAAATAGAACAATTATTACAATATACTATAATAAAAGTTATGTGAATGGTTTCTCTCTCAAAATATCTTACTAGACTACACTCACCTTTCTTCTTGTGATGATGTAAGATGATACAGTGCCTATATGATGAGATGAAGTGAGGTGAATGATATAGGCATTAAGATATAGCATAAGGCTACTATTGATCTCCTGATATTTAATCCATTTTGAGTTAATTTTTGTGTATGGTGTAAGATAGTGAACCAGTTTCATTCTTTTGCATGTGGCCGTCCAGTTTTCCTAACACTCTTTTTTTTTTTTTAAGTCCTTTAATCGTATTATTTTATTTTACTTTTTTATACCTTTATTGATTTCAAAGAGAGGAAGGGAGAGGGAGAGATAGAAACATCAATAACGAGAGAGTCATTGATAGGCTTCCTCCTGCACACACCTGACTTGGGATTGAGCCCACAACCCGGGCATGTGCCCTGACCGGGAATTGAACCCTGATCTCCTGGATCCTAGGCTGATGCTCAACCCCGCTGAGCCACGCCCAGCCAGGCTTCCTAGCACTCTTTATGGAAGAGCTTGGCCTTTCCCATTTTATATTCCTGACTCCTTTGTCATAATTAATTGACCATATAAACATGGGTTTATTTCTAGACTATTCTCTTCTATTGATCTGTGTGTCTGTTTTTATGCCAATACCATATTATTTTAGTCACTACAGCTTTGTGATATAGTTTGAAATTAGGAAGCATGATACCTCCAGATTTGTTTTTCTTTCTCAAGATTTCTTTAGCTATGTGGAGTCATCTGCAGTTCCATACAAATTTTACAATCATTCTATTTCTGTGGAAAATGCCATTGGAATTTTCATAGGAATTGCAATGAATCTGTAAATTGCTTTGTGTAGTAGGGACATTTTAACAATATTGATTTATCTAATCCCTGAGCATAGAATGTCTTTCTATTTATTTGTCTTCAATTTCTTTCATCAATGTCTTGTATAGTTCAGTATTCAGGTCTTTCAATTTCTTGGTTAAAATTATTCCTGGGTATTTTATTCTTTTTGATGCAATTGCAAGTGGATTGTTTTTTTGTTTTTTTTAATCTTCACCCAAGGATATGTTTTTATTGATTTTTAGAGAGAGAGAGAGAGAGAGGAACATCAATCGATTGCCCCCATACGTGTCCCAACTGGGGATCGAACCCACAACCCAGGTATGTGCCCTAACCAGGAATCAAACCTGCAACCTTTTGGTGTACAGGACAACACTCCAGGCAACTGAGCCACCTTACCAGGGCTTTTTAATCTGTTGCTGAACTCAGTTTGCTAATATTTTGTTGAGAGATTTTTTTGTATCTAGGTTTATTTGAGATGTTGGCCTGTAATTTTCTTTTCTTGTGGCATCCTTATCTGGTTTTGGTATCAGGACAGTGCTTTGTAAAAAAGTGTTCCATCTGTTTTTTGGAATAGTTTGAGGATTGGTTTTAATTCTTCTTTAAATATTTCATAGATTTACCGGTAAAACCATCTGTTCCTAGATATTTCTTTTTGGGAGGTTTTTAATTAATGATTGAATCTTCTTACTAGTAATCAGTCTATTCAGATTTTCTATTTCTTCATGATTCAATCTTAGTAGATTACTTCTAGGAATTTATCCATTTCTTTTAGATAGCCCAATTCATTGGCATATAATTGTTCATAGCAATCTCTTATGAACCTTTTTGTTTCTGTGATACCAGTTGTAAAACCTCCTCCATTTCTGATTTTATTTATGAGTCCTCTCTGTCTTCTTTCTTGGTGAGTCTAGCTTTTGTCAGTTTTATCAAAGAACAAGCCTTTAGTTTCATTGATCTTTTATATTGTCTTTTTAGTCTCTATTTTGTTTACTTCCACTCTGATCTTTATTATTTTCTTCCTTTTACTAACCTGGCTTCATTTGTTCTTCTTTTTCTAGTTCCTTGAAGTGTAAAATTGGGTTTTTCAGATCTTTCTTTTTTCTTGATGTAGATATTTATTGCTGTGAACTTCCCTTTTAGAACTGCTTTTGATGCGCCCCATTAGTTTTGGTGTATTGTATTTCCATTTTCGTTTGTCTCAGGGGTGTTTGTTGTTGTTTCTTAAAAGGTTAAGGTTGGTGGTACGTGGGCAGGCTAAATAGCCATCTCAGACTGTGGATAGAGAAAAATTGGATGTATTTCAGGAAAGGGGGATAGAGGATGGGGATATCCAAAGGGAAGGGACTACACAGCACTGAGTCAAAGGGTGTTGGGTCCATAATGGCAGCAAAATATACTTGGGACAGTGAAACAAGGAAGAGCATAGAAGAAGCAACAAGGAGAAACTAGTCTGGGCTGCTTTGGCTCACTGAGAAGTCAAAGAGAGAAGGGGGCCTTGGAGACAGTTTCAGGGGGTAAGCCCAGGATGAGTTGTTGCTGCCCATTGCTCCCCTGGTTGCAAGTCTCATGGGATCCCCTTGGAAAGAAGAAGGGGGAAGGAGATGGCACTGGTGTGCTCCCCTGGGTAGGGTGGTGAGCGAACATTGGGTCCTTTGTCCTGAGCATAGTTATCTCTTTCTTGCAGGTGGAAATCTTAGAGGAGGTCTCAGGAGAGTGTCTCAATAGAATATTCATCAGCTTTCCAGGTGTGCTCCTTCAGGGTCTTCATCTCCACTAATTGGTTGGTGCCAAGGCCAGGAGGTCATTAGTCAAAGTAGCTGGTCCTGAGGCAGCCACAGCACCATTAGTCTGGTTTTGCTGCCTTCCTGGGCCTGGAACTGAAATGCAACTGAGACCTAGATGTTATCTTTAGGGAGAAAACGCTCAGGGAGTCTAAAGTGCATGACCAGCGATATGCTTGGGGAGGATAGATTACCCTGGGGACAAGTTTCTTGTTTTCCCAGTTTTGCCCCTTGCTAGGCATCCAGGGCTTCCTGACCTGGTGAGTCTCTGTACCTGGGTTTCTGTACCTGGCCCATCTAACATTTCTCTCTTTTTTTAAAAAAATTTCTGTTATTTTGAGTGTAAGTTTACCAAGCTGGGGATAGTGAAACAGGAAGGGCCTAGGTCTAGGACCTAGGATCTAGGTCTAGATCGATGTTTCTCTCTCTCTCCGCTCCCTCTCTAAAATCAATAAAAATATATTTAAAAAATACAATAAAGGGGCTGAGAGAGAGCCAAGGCGGGGCTGCTGTCAGGAGAGAGCCAAGCCGGGGCTGCTGTCAGCTCACTGGAGTGTCAGAGAAAAGGGGGTCTTTGGGACAGGTTCAGGGGATTAGCCCGGTCAAGCTGCTATTGCCCATTGCTTGCCTGGTTGCAAGTCCCGTGAGGTCCCTTAGACTTTAGGAGATGCACCCCTGTAGAGGAAGAAGAAAGGAAAGGGAAAGGCGCAGGCATGCTTCTGGGAGGGAGAGTGCACCTGTTGTTTTTCTATTGATTTCTTTGACCTATTGGTAGTTCAGCACCATATTATTTAATCTCCACATGTTTGCAGATTTTCCAGTTTTTTTTCTTACCATTGCATTGTAGCTTGATACCATTTTGGACAGAAAAGATACTTGATGTGACTTTAATCTTTTTAAATTTATTAAGACTTGTTTTATGGCCAATATGACTTATCCTAGAGAATGTTCTTTGTGCACTTAAGAATGTGTATTCTGTTGCTTTTAGATGATATGTCTTTTAAGTCCACCTGGTCTAACATATCATATATCCTTATTAATTTTCTGTCTGGATGATGTATCCCTTGATGAAAGTGGATACAGTCCCCTTGTGTGTAACTTATTTTTTCCTCTTACTGCATTTAGAATTTTCTTATCTTTAACTTTTGACACGTTAATTATAATGTGCCTTTCTGTGGGTCTTGTTGGGTTCATTGTTTTGGAACTTCCTGGATCTGGATGTTTGTTTCTTTCCCCAGGTTAGGGAAGTTTTCAGCCATTATTTCTTAAAATAAGGTTTCTGACCCCCCCCCCCTTTTTCCTCCTTTGGGATGCCTATAATACAAATGTTGTTCTGCTGGATGTTGTTCTATAAATCCCCTAAGCTATCATCACTCCTTTTTCCCCCCGCTGGTCTTATTGGATCAGTTAGTTTCACAGCCTTGCCTTTGGGTTCACTGGTCCTTTCTTCTGCTTCAGTCTGCTGTTGAGCCCCTTTATTGTATTTTTAAAATATATTTTTATTGATTTTAGAGAGGGAGCGGAGAGAGAGAGAAACATCGATCTAAAAGAGAAACATCAATCAGTTGTCTCCTATACGCACCCCGACTGGGGATCAAACCTGCAACCTGAATATGTGTCCTGACCAGGAATAGAACTGGCAACCTTTTGGTTTATGGGACAGTGCTCAACCAACTGAGTCACACTGGCCAGGGTGCTCTCTGTTGTATTTTTCCACTTAGTTATTTTATTCTTCAGCTGTGATTTGTTAACTTGTACTTTTATGTTTCCCCTTTGTTGAAATTCTCACTTTGTAGAGAATAGGTGAGCATCTTTATGACTGTTATTTTGAATTCTTTATCAGGTACATCACTTATCTTTTTCATTAAGGTCCTTTTCTGAGGTTTATCTTATATTTTATTAGGAATTTATTGCTATATTTCTTTGTTTTTCTTGACTCTCTGTGTTGGGTTCTATGCTTTAGATGAAAGAGCACTTCTCTCAATTTTGAAGGAGTGACTTTGTATAAGAGGTGAATCTTATCATTCAACCCTGCCTTAGTTCTTGGTTATCTCTCAAACTTTTGTCATTGTCCAATAAGCCCATTTTCTTTTAGTGCCTCCCACTAGTTGAAGATGTACCAAACCTGTCAGTGCCCCAAAGGAGAGGATCTCAGTCAGCACTTAGATTCAGACATACTGGAAGCCAGCCCTCAGGCAGCAGCTTTTAAATTATGCAATACACCTCTTTCAGGGGAAGACTGGTAGACGGGCATTTCTGTCTGCTCCCTCTGTGCTGAGCTCTGGGGTGATAGCCAATTAAGAATTGTTTCTTTTGCTGGGCTGGCATGGCTCAGCAGTTGAGCCACAACCTATCATCCAGGACATCGCCGTTCAATTCTCAGTCAGGGCACATGCCCAGGTTGCAGTCCCAATTACCAGTAGGGGGCCTGCAGGAGGCAGCCAATCAATGACTCTCTCATCGATGTTTCTATCTCTTTCCCTCTCCCTTCCTCTTTCTGAAATCAATAAAGATATATTTTTTTAAAAAAGTATTGCTTCTTTCTTAGCTTCTGTCCTATTGAACCCATGAATACAAGCCCTGCTGGCCAGCAGAGCCAGGCTGTCAAGGGATGTGTTCTTTGGGCAGCAGACACAAAAGCTAGGGCACCAGACGTGTATGCAAGCTCCTTTCTCGGAGACACCAGTGAGCTGGGGCTGGGACAGGATGGGAGAGAGTGTTAAGATGGCACCCTCCAACCTTTCCAGTCTCTGAGAGGATGTAGTTGGGCCCTACCTGTGTGTTTAACTAGAAGCCTACAGCTGTGAAGGTAAGCTAATAATCCTCTTTCACAGATATTGGCAGCCTAGAGTGAGGTTGATGGAAGGTGCAAAGATGGTTATCTCCAGCCTTTGTCTCCAGACAGTATCTCAATAGGTCTCTAGATGTGTGCCAAACCAGAAGCCTGCCCTTCAGACCAAAGCTCCTGGACAAGCAAATAAGCCTTTTTCACAGAAAGAGTGGGGTGTTTTAGTCTGCTCTTTCAGTGCTGTGCCAAGACTAGTTTCTCCTTTGTTGTTCATGGGACCCATGAACAAAAGCCCCACTAGTTAGCCAAAGCTAGACAATTTAGGTGTGCCCCTGGGCAGCAGCCACAAAAATCGGGGCACCAGACCAAGTGTACAAGCTCCTTTCCAGGAGATACTGGTGAGCTAGAGTAAGGCAGAGGTAAAATGTAAAGATTGTACCCACTAGGCTCTGTCTTTGGAGAGTTATTTCAGTAGGCCCCTAGTTGTATGCTAAATTAGATGCCTGCCTTTCAGGCTGCAATTAAGATAAGCTAATAGGCCTCTTTCACAGAAAGACTGGGCATCTGTTCTGTTGCCTCTCTGCTGTACCCTCGGTGTGATAGCCAGTTAAGAACTCTCTTGATTTGTTACATTCCTTTGGGATCCTCAAGCATAAGCCCCAGAGCCAGGTGATCTGTCCCCAGAGCTAGAGGTGTTTCCCTGGTGACAGCTGCAAAAATCATGGCACCAGTCAAGGGCACAAGATCCTGAGGACTACTAGATTGCTGGAGAGAGGCAGAGGAAGAGTGGAAATTCCATCCACAGACCTCCTTCTTTAGAGACTATTTCAGTAGGCCCCTAGATGTGTGTTAAAGTAGATGCCTGCCCTTCTGGCTGAGGATTTAAGATAAGCAAGTAAGCCTCTTTTACAGAAGGGATGAGCTCTTTTCATTTGGCTTCCTCTATGCTGGGCCCTCGGGTGGGTGAGTGCACAAGTATGAACCCTTTAAGAACTATTGTTTAGTTTGCCGTAGCCTTGTTGGTCTCATGGACACAGCCCTATTAACTTTCAAAAGGGTTCGTCTTCAGATGCAGGCCTTAAAAGTTGGGGTGCCAGATGTGGGGTTCAAGATCTTTGCTCCTCAAGAAGTTTGGGGTTTTGAGTTCCCTCCCAGTTGTTGGGTTTCCACAACAGGGGTGGGGTTTATGGCAAGTTTGTATCTCAGCCACTCCTACCTACTTTGATATGGGTTTTATTTCAAGGAAATTGTTTGGTATGTAGCTGTGGATTTGGTGTATCTGTGGGAGGAAATGAATTCAGAATTCTCTTACATCACCATTTTGAACTGGACTATTTTATTCTGCTTACTTTAGGCCTAATTTGCTCTTTTCTGTTGTTTTCTCACAGAGATACTTACATTATGATTATAGGTCATTCTTTTTCTCTAGTTTATTTGTTCAGTGGTATAAATTTTTTTCTAGGCACTACTCTTACTACTATTACCGCATACAGACAACCTTTGATATATTCTATTTTCATTTCATTTATAGATGGTCTCTGACTTTCAATTGTTCAGCTTTACAATGTTGTGAAAGTGATGCCCATACGACCATTCTATTTTTTTACTTTCAGTACAGTATTCAGTAAATTACATGAGATATTCAATACTTTATTATAAAACAGGCTTTGTATTAGATTATTTTTGCCTTACTGTAGTCTAATGTAAGTGTTCTAAGCATGTTTAAGGTAGGCTAGGCTAAGATATAATGTTTGGTAGGTTATGGGTTTATCAGGATGTAACCCCTTCATAAGTCAAGGAGCATCTGTAATTCAAAATAAGCTATGATTTCCCTAGAAACTTTTTTTTTTAAATCCTCACTCGAGGATATTTTTTCCATTGCTTTTCAGAGAGAGTGGAAGGGAGGGAGGGAAAAACAGAAGCATCGATGTGAAAGAGACACATTGCTTGGTTGCTTCCCACAGGCACCCCATCTGGGGCCAGGGATCCAGCCTGCAACAGAGGTATGTGCCCTTGACCGTAATCGAACCCGGGACCCTTCATTTCGCAGGCTGACTCTAACCGCTGAACCAAACCAGCTAGGGCTAGAGACTTTTTAAATTCTCTGTGTTATTTAGAAATGTTGTTTAGGCAGCACTCTCCCTCGTGGGAGCATGACCATGCCTTTCTTCCCTCTCAGGAGTGCAACTCCTAAACTTTAAGAGTCTCCACGAGACTTGCAACCAGGGGACCAATGGGCAGCAGCATCTCGTCCTGGGCTAACCCCCTGAACCTGTCTCTGAGGCCCCCTATTCTCTGACTTTTCAGTGGCTAACAGCAGCCCCGCCTTGGCTCACTTCTGTTGCTGTGTCTTTTACTTCTCAGTAAGCCAAAGCAGTCTTTCCTAGGCTTATTGCTTTCCTATAACATGTCTGGGGAGCCAAAGTAGCCCTGCCTAGGCTCTCTCCTGTGCCTCCTTTTATCCTAAGCCCTTCCTTGTTTCACTGTCCCCATCTTTAATAAACATACTCTCAAAATAAAAAATAAAAAGTGTTGCTTAATTTCCATGTGTTTGGGGGTTTTCCAGCTATTTTCCTGTTACTTATTTCTAGATTAATGCCATTGGGGTCTAAAAGCATTATTTTGTATGATTTCTGCTCTTCCAAATGTGTTAAGGTATGTTTTATGTTACAGAAGATGGTTTGTCTTGGTGAATATTCCATGTGAACTTGAGTAGAGTATGTATTCTGCTATCAGTAGATGAAGTATTCCATGAATTTCATTCAAACCAGTTGTTTGGTGCTGTTTGATTCAACTACAGTCATGTACCACATGATGACGTTTCGGTCAGCAACAGAGTTCGTGTATGGCAGTGGTCCCATAAGGTTATAATGGAGCTGAAAAACTCCTATTACTTAGTGATATCACAGCTATCATAATGTTATAGCACAACATATTACAGTTACAATTGCCTACAGTATTTAGTACAATAACACAACGTACAGGTTTGTAGCCTAGGAGCAATAGGCTATACTATATATAGCCTAGGTGTTTAGTAGGCTACACCATCTAGGTTTGTGTAAATGCACTCTGTTATGTCTGCACAACAAAATCACCTATTGATGCATTTCTCAGAGCATATCCCCAGTGTTCAGTGATGCATGACTTTATACCCTTTTTGATATTTTAATTTTTAATATTTTCCTGATTTCTGTGAATTTCCTGATTATCAATGACATGTTTAGAGATCAGATTACGGTGCAGTTGACAAAGAAATTTGCTTTTCTGTTCAACTCTGAATATTTTAAGATAACAGAATTATAAATGATAACATAGGACATTTTAGATCTTTAGAAATTTTATATGATTTCTAGAACATACTGTTTTGGTAATAATGCTTACAAATACAACATAATTATTATTCCTTATTTGACAATGCTTCCCTTGTATATTAGCATGGCAAACAGGCCTACTTATTTTAATTTCCCCTTTTTAGAAAGAGAGAGATCATTTTAAATGTTTCAGGAATCTTCTTAAAAATCTCAAAAGTTATTTTCAGGGAAAGGAAAAGACTTTAATTTTTGAATTTTGGGAAGTTTGTCAAATAATATCAAAAGTTTTAAAACACTTGGTCAAGCCCTGGCTGGTGTTGCACAGTGGTTAGAGCGTCAGCCTGCACACTGGAGGGTCGCGGATTCAATCCCTGGTCAAGGGCGCGACCTGGGTTGCAGGTTCTTTCCCTGCCTCCAGTCAGGGCATGTGCAGGAGGCAACCAATTATGTGTCTCTCACATCTGTCTCTCTCTCTCTCTCTCTCCCTCCCTCCCTTCCTTACTCTGTCCCTCACTCCCTTTCACTTTCTAAAAAACAATGGAAAAAATATCCTCTGGTGAGGTTTAACGACAACAAAAATGGCTCTCCTATCCATTTCCCCCCCTTTGGTTTGTTTAGTTACAGGTAGTTGTGGGCTTTGTCTACATTTCTGAGTATCTGCAGGGGGGCCTGGGGAGTTGCTGAGGAGGCTTTAAAAAATCCACATGTTAGTGGACCCACACAGTTCAAACCCATCTTATTAGGGTAAGTTCTATTTTCAATTCATCTGTCTCTCCCTTCTAGCATTGCTATCGTTTGTCTCACTTATCCATAAACTATAATTACTGAATACATTGTTACTGTTACTAACTTAAACAAAGTAGTATTTGTCAGATTAAGTACAAATAGTAGGAAAAAGAAGATATTTTACCTTCACTAATTCCTTTTCTTATGCTCTAACTTTCTTATCTTTTACCTTCTTCTGATGAATTTTTAAAATAATTTTTAATTTAACAACAGTTGAAGTACAATATTATATTAGTTTCAGGTGTCTAATCATGCCCTATGATTAGACATTTATATAACTTATGAAGTGATCAACCCAATAAATCTAGTACCCATCTGACACCATATATAGTTATTACAATGTTATTGACTATATTCCTTATGCTGTACTTTACATCCCCATGACTACAATTGGTACTTCTTAATCCCTTCACTTATAGGTAACTGCTTTTCCCTTGCTGCTTTTAAGATTCTCTCCTTGTCTTTAACCTTTGCCATTTTAATTATGATGCGTCTAGGTGTGGACCTCTTTAGGTTTATCTTGTTTAGGACTCTGCAATTCTTGTGCTTATCCATTTCTTTTGCCAGGTTAAGGAAGTTTTCTGTCACCATTTCTTCAAATAGGTTTCCAATTCCTTGCTCTATCTTCTTCTTCCAGCATCCCCATGATATGAATGCTGGTATGCTTGGTGTTGTCCCAGAGGCCCCTTAAACTGTCTTCATTTTTTTGGATTCTTTTTTCTTTTTGCTATTCTGATTGGATATTTTCTGCTTTCTTATCTGTCAACCCACTGATTCAGTCTTCTGCTTCATTTCATCTGTTGATTCCCTTTAATGTATTCTTCATTTTAGTTACTGTATTCTTTATTTCTGACTGGTTTTTATAATTTCTATTTTCTTTTTTTATGCCATTGGAATTCTCACTAAGTTTCTTGAGCATTTTTGTAACCATTGTTTTGAACTGTGTATCTGGTAGTTTGCCTCCATTTCATTTATTTCTTCTTCCAGAGATTATTTCTGTTCTTTCATTTGGGACAGGTTTCTTTGTCTCCCATATTGGCTGTCTCTCTGTGTTTGTTTCTATGTAAAAGGTAGATCTGCTGTGTCTCCCAGTCTTGGTGAGGTGGCCTTATGTGGTACATATCCTGTAGGGCCCAGTGGTGTAGCCTCTCAGGTCACCTGAGCAGGGCACTCCAGGTACACCTTCTTTGTGGGCTGTGTGTATACTTCTGTTGTAGTTGATCCTTGATTGCTCTTGGCATATCATTGGGAGGGATTAATACCCTAGGCCAGTTGTCTTTGAGGACTGACTGTGACTACATCAGAGATGCTGCTGTGCAGGAGCAAACCCCATGGAGCAGAACTCCTTTCAGTGGGGCTCAGCGTTATCTGAAGCTGGCCACCAGATGCACTGGACCAGGGTCCTCCTGGGAGATGCAGGCCAAGGTCAGCTGCCTCCTGTGCCCTGCCCAGGGCCACCTGGCATGAACTACAAAGCAGTCTGTAGGTGGCTGCTACTTGTTCTGGGCTTGAAGGTGCCCAGGAGAGGCCAAGCTGAAAACCAAGTCTGGCTGATGCTAGTTCTGGGCTTGGAGCCATTGAGCAAGAGGTATGCAGCATGCAGAGGCCAGATGCTGCTTGTTTGGGGTTTGTGAACCTTTGAGAGATTTTAAGAAAGATCACAGCATGAGCCAAGACAGGCTTTTGGTATGGAAAAGCCACTGGAGATGGCTTCAGTGGTTGGGGTGAGGTCTCAGTGAATCACCAGGGTGGGGAGACAGTGTTAGTCAGATTGATGGAGACTCAGATATGGCACTCAGCTGCTGGCTCTGCAGGGTACGTGAACAATGGCCTCTGCCAGTACTTCTGTCTGGGAGAAGGCTGCCCCTCTAGCCCTCACCCTGATGCCAGACAGTTCCATTCATGCCAGTATGTCTCTGGCATCTTTTGAGCTGCTGCCCCAGTGCTGGAACTCAGAGGGAGTAAGTCTGCTTAAGTCTGTGCACCAGTTCTTTAAGAGGAACACCTGGGACTCCAGCAGCCCTCTGTCTCAGCCACAATCCCCACTGGTTTTCACAGCCAGAAGTTATAGAGACTTCTCTTTCCGGCACTGAAACCCTGGGCTGGTGTGGGACTGAGACCCCTTGCTCATCAGGGGGGACCTCCCCAGCCGAGATATCCCTCCTGATTTTTAACCACCACATGTGGGTGTGGGACCAGCCCATTCCACATCTCTACTCCTACCAGTCTTAATGTGGCTTCTTCTTTATATCCTTAGTTGTAGGACGTCTGTACAGCTACATTTCAGGTGGTTCTGAATGATGGTGGTTCTGTAGTTCAGTTGTAATTTTGATATGGTTATGGGAGGATGCAAGTATTGCATGATGCTGTTAAATTTATGAGGAAGTGTGGACAGAATAAGTTTCTGATGACCAAGACATAAAATAAATGTTTGGAGACCACAGAATCATATGTAACCTTCCTATAAATTCAGTATAAATCCCCAGTGCTGTTAGATTCACACATCCTACTATATACATATTTGCAATGTTTTAGGACTCAGTGACCTTTGAGGATGTGGCTGTGAACTTCACCCTGGAGGAGTGGGCTTTACTGGATCCTTCACAGAAGAAACTCTATAGAGATGTGATGAAGGAAACCTTCAGGAACCTGGCCTCCATAGGTAAGGATGACAACTTTCTTACTTAATTTGTCAGAGAACAAATTTTTTTTTTTGTTATTGCTTGCACTGCGTCCCAAAAGTTTTGACATGTCATCTTGTCATTCTCATTTATCTCTGTCTTTTGATCTCCTTTTATTTCTTCTTTGACCTTGTCATTTTTTTAGTAGCATGTTGTTTAATCTTCACATATTTGTGGGGTGGTTATTTTGTGGGGGTTTTCTTTTTTCTTTCTTTCTTTTTGCAGTTGACTACTAATTTCAAAGCATTGTGGTTGAAGAATATATTTGGTACGAGTGCAATTTTTTTTTTAGATTTTGTATTGATTTTTAGAGAGAAAGGGAGAGGAGAGAGAGAGAGAAACATGGATGTGAAAACAAAACATTGATCGACCACCTGCACACTCCCCACCAAAGATTGAGCCCAAAACCCGGGATGTGCCCCAACAGGGAATTGAACTGGCAACTGAACCAGCAACCTTTCCGTGCACAGATGATGCCCAACCAGCTGAGCCACATTGGCCAGAGCGAGTTCAATCTTCTTAAATTTGTTGAGGCTAGTTTTGTGATGCAGCATATGGTCTGTCCTTGAGGGTGTTCCATGTGCACTGGAGAAGAATGTATAATCAGGTGTCCTGGGATGAAAGGCTCTGTAAGTGTCAATTATGTCCATTTGGTCTAATGTGTCATTTAAGGCTGATATTTCTTTATTGATTTTCTGTTTAGATGATTTATCTATAGCTGTCAATGGGGTATTTAGGTCCCCTACTATAATTGTGTTTTTGTCAGTGTCTCTCTTTGGTTCTCTTAGTAGTTCCTTTATATTTCGGTGCTCCCTTATTGGATATATATGTATTGAAAAGTGTTACGTCTTCTTGATGTAGTGTTCCCTTTATCATTATAAAATGTCCATCTTTGTCACTTGTTACCTTTGTTATCTTGAAATCTGTTTTGTCAGATATAAGTATGTCTACACCTGCTTTTCTGTGGATGCCATTTGCATGGAGAATCATTTTCCACCATTTCAGTATGAGTCTATATTTGTCTTGCACCTTAGACGAGTCTCCTGAAGACAACATAAGGCTAGGCTTTGTTTTTTTATCCAATCTGTGCCTCTTTTTTTTTTTTTTTTTTAATCCTCACCTGAGGATAATTTTTCCATTGATTTTTTTTTAGAAAGTGAAGGGGAGGGAGGGTGTGGGAGACCAGGGCCGCTGTGAGTAGGGGCAACGGCACACAATGGGTGTTCTTGAAAGAGATCTGCCTAGGAGTGCTGTGAGAAAGACCAGCTAAACGGTCAAATAGCCCCGAAGAATGGTGGCGCCTGCAATCCCATATACCTATGCCAAGTAATTGTGTGCCTGCCCTGGGGTGGTGGCTTGAGCGGGAGACAGCTGTAGGGGAGAAGCGGGAAATAACTTGTAACCTGTAATCAGTAATTGTTTTACTGTCCTAACGTATGCCCCCTAGGAAGTTCTCATGCATACCTGTGTGTCAGTTATTGGAAGATAAAGGTCCATCTTGATCATTGACCTTTATCGCTAACTTATGTAACCTAGCTATTGTGTAGAATAGTATATAAGTGCTTGATGGCAGAAATAAAGTTGCCTGCCTTGCTCCACAATCACTGGACTTGGAGGCCCCCCCAGCCCCTGCTGTCTCTCTCTCTTTGTTTCTTTCACTTCCAGCGTCGTCAGCTTACCCCACTTAGCGGCTGGTCCGCGGCAGGAGGGAGTGGGAGAGAGGGAGAGAGAGAGGAAAAAAAGAAAAAGAAACATCAACATGAGAAAGACACATCGATTAGTTGCCTCCTGCACTCGCCCCAACTGTGGCTGGGGATTGAACCTGCAACTGAGGTACATGCCCTTGACTGGTAATCAAACCTGAGACCCTTTGGTCCACAGCCAATGCTCTAACCACTGAGCAAGACTGTCCAGGGCTACTCTGTGCCTCCTTATTGGTGAATTCAGTCCATTTACATTTAGGGTAATTATTGATTGTATGTAGATTTCCTATAGCCATTTTATCCTTTGTTTTCTGGTAGCTCTGTGCCTCCATTGGTTCTTTTCCTATGCGTTTCTGTCTGTTGTGTTTGTTTGGTGGTATTTTATCCTTTTTTCTTATATTTCCT
This sequence comes from Miniopterus schreibersii, assembly GCF_964146895.1. NCBI lineage: Eukaryota > Metazoa > Chordata > Mammalia > Chiroptera > Miniopteridae > Miniopterus > Miniopterus schreibersii. The sequence goes on along the minus strand of NC_138105.1, from coordinate 70,059,062 downwards.
TTTTTTCCTTTTAAGTTATCTGTCTCAATTTGGGGTTTTTTCTGTGGGGTCAGCATTTGGTTTATATAAAAGAAAATTTCATATATATAGTAGTCCTTTTTCTTCTGAATGCATCTAATCTCCACCCCCCTTTTGCAAATTCAGCTCTTAACAAGTATTTCTTGCACATCAGTGTTGTTTCAAGATGTGGAAAAGGGAATATATTAGTAAATAAACTAAGCATGGTCAGAATTCATCATGGACTTAGAATCTAATAATTTTTTTAAATTTATCTTTATTGTTGAAAGTATTACAGGTGTCCCTTTTTTCCCCCCATTGACCCCCTCTACCTCACTCCCACACCCTCCCCAGGCCTTCACCCCATTATTGTCTGTGTCCGTGGGTTATGCATATATGCATATAACTTCTTTGGTTAATCTCTTCCCACTCCCCTTCCCTCTTCCCTCTGAGATACAACCGTCTGTTGCATGCATCAATGTCTCTGGATCTATTTAGTTTGTCAGATTCCTTTGTTCATTAGCTTCTTCTTAAAGAAGACCCTTCAACATGTCCTGTAGTGCTGGTCTGGTGGTGATGAACTCCTTTAGCTTTTTCTTATCTGTGAAGCTCTTTATCTGGCCCTCATTTCTAAATGATAGCTTTGCTGGGTAGAGTAATCTTTGTTGTAAGTTCTTGCTTTTCATCACTTCGAATATTTCTTACCACTCACTCCGGACTACAAAGTTTCTGTTGAGAAATGAGCTGACAGTCATATGGGTGCTCCCTTGTAGGTAAATAACTGCTTTTCTCTTGCTGCTTTTAAGATTCTCTCTTTGTTTTTAACCTTTGGCATTTTAATTATATGTCTTGGTGTGGGCCTCTTTGGGTTCTCTTGTTTGGTACTCTGCTTCCTGGACTTGTAAGTCTTTTTCTTTCACCAGGTACGGTAAGTTTTCTGTAATTATTTTTTCACAGGTTTTCAACTTCTTGCTCTCTTCTCCTTCTGGCATTCCCATAATGCAAATGTTGAGCCGCTTGAAGTTGTCCCAGAGACTCCTTACACTATCTTCATATTTCTGGATTCTTTTTTCTTTTTGCTCTTCTGACTGGGTGTTTTTTGTTTCCTCATATTCCAAATTGCTGATTTGATTCTCAGTGTCCTCTACTGTACTGTTGATTTCCTATAAGTTATTCTTCATTTCAGTTCGTGTAGCCTTCATTTCTCATTGGTACTTTATGTCAGTGATGATCTTGCTAGTTTCCTTAATAGTCTTACTAAGACCCTTGAGCATCCTTATAACCGTTATTTTGAACTCTATATCTACTAGCTTGTTTGGCTCCATTTCATTTAGTTCTTTTTCTGGAGATTTCTTCTGTTCTTTCATTTGTGACATGTTTCTTTGCCTCCACATTTTGTCTGCTTCCTGGTATTTGTTTCTATGTATAAGGAAGAGCTGCTATGTCTCCTGGAATTCGTAGAATGACTTTGTGTAGTAGGTGTCCTGTAGGGTCCAGTAGCTCAGCCTCCCCAGTCACCTGAGCTGGGCCTTCTAGGTGCTCCCCTGTGTAGGCTGTGTGCATTGTCCCATTGTAGTTGAGCCTTGGTTGCTATTGGTGTCCCTGGGAGGAATTGACCCCCAGGCCAATCAGCTGTGAGGACCAGCTACAGCTATAGCCAAAGAGCTAGTGTGCTGGAGACAACCCTAGGGAGCAGGATTTACTTCATTGGAGCTTTGGTGTTCACTGAGTCTTCCTCTTGAGTGTGTCATTTGTGGATGTTGTAGGGCTGTAGTCCAGCATGGTTGAAGCTGACCACTAGGTACACTGACTCTGGGGCCTCCCAGGAGGTTCAAAGTCAGCCTCTTCCTGTGCCTTGCGGAGGGCCACCCAGCATGAGCTGCACAACAAACCATAGATGGCTGCTACTTGTGCTGGGCTTGTAGGTGCGCAGGAGAGTCCAAGGTATGAATCAGTGCAGGCTGCGGCTTGTGCAAGGCCTGGGGCCGCTGCTGCTTGTTTGAGAGATTTTAGGAAAGTCTTAAGCATGAGCTAGAGAGGCCACTTGCATGGAAAAGCCACTGCAAATGGCTTGGATGAGTTTGGAACTGAACAATTCAACTGGAAATTCAACAATTTATGAGTTTAGAGAGGGGCAGGGTCTCTGGGAATCACCAGAGTGGGGCGAAAGGTGTGAGTCAGGTTGCTGGTGATTCAAATATGGTGCCTGCTTGCTGGCTCAAGGGGAGGAAGGCTCGTCAAAGGAGCAATGACCCCTGCTAGCTCTCTGTCTGGGAGAAAGCTGCCCCTCCAGCTCTTGCCCCAATTCCATGCAAGTTAGTTCCTCGCCAAATGTCCCAGGTTCCTTTCAAGCTGCTTCCCAGCACTGGAGCTCAGAGGGAGTGTGTCAGAGTAAGTCCGTGTGACGGCCCTTTAAGAGATGCTGCCTGAGACTCCCTCAGCCTCCACTTCACTCAGCCTCACTCCACGCTGGTTTTATACAGACCTAAGTTGTGGGGACTTCTCTTCCCAGCACTGGAACCCTGGGCAGGGGGCCTCACTCCTCCGGGAAACCTCCACCGCCAAGATATCCCTCCCGGTTTTAAACCACTGATGCAGGACTGCGGCCATGTCTCCACAGATCTGCCCTGATCTGCCCTGCATCTCCTCCCCTCCTACTGGTGTCGATGCTTCTTCAGTTCCCTAGTTGTAGGACTTCTGTTCAGCTAGATTTCAGGAGGTTCTGAATGATGGTTGTTCTGTATTTTAGTTGTAATTTTGATGTGGTTGTGGGAGGCAGCGGATACCTCTGTTACCTATTCCACCATCTTGTTCTCTCAGAACCTAATTTTTTTTTTCTAATTTCTAATAATTTGGAATTATTTTTCTAGGTCTGCATTTAGGAGAAAACTGGGAAGATCATAACACTGAATATCAGTACAAAACCCAGGAGAGAAAACTACGGTGAGTCACTCAATAAACAGCATTGTTCCACATGAGAATTCTAACATGTCATGGATTTTTAAAAACAAGCAAATAAAACAACTTCAAATTTATTTACCCTTAACCTCATATATTAATATCACTGTTTTCAGAATAGCTAAGGTTAAGTCCTCTTACAGAGCATCAGTATATTGAAACAATTCAGAAAGGACAGAAAACGTTCACTTGTGTTGTAAATTATAAAAATATAATTCCAACAACCTACTGATAAATAGGAAATTAACCAAAAAAATAATAATATTTCTCATTTTTTACAGAAGTCATATGGTAGAAAAATTCCATGAAAGTAAAGAAGGTAATCAGTGTGGAGAAACCATCAGCCAGATTCCAAATCTTAATCTGAACAAGAGAACTACTTCTGGTGTAAAATCATTTAAATGTAGTATATGTGGAAAAGTCTTCGTGCGTCATTCATCCCTTAATAGACATATCAGATCTCACACTGGACACAAACCTTATGAGTATCACGAATATGAAGATAAGCCATATAAATGTAAGGAATGTGGGAAAGCCTTCAGTTACCACAAATCTGTTCACAGACATGAAAGGACTCACACTGGAGAGAAACCTTATGAATGTAAGGAATGTGGGAAAGCCTTCACATGGCTCACAACCTTTCGAAGACACATGATAACACACACTGGAGATGCTCCTTATAAATGTAATGAATGTGGGAAAGCCTTTAGTTGTTCCACTTCATTTCGAGCACATGAAAGAACTCACACTGGAGAGAAACCCTATGAATGTAAACAGTGTGGTAAATCCCTGAGATCGCCTCTAGGTTTGCGAATACATGAACGAAATCACACTGGAGAAAAACCCTATGAATGTAAGCAGTGTGGTAAAGCCCTCAGTTGTCCCAGTTCTTTTCGAAGACATGAAAGGACTCACACTGCAGAGAAACAATATGAATGTAGACAGTGTGACAAAACCTTCAGTTCTCCTCTAGGTTTACGAATACATGAAAGAATTCACACTGGAGAGAAACCCTATGAATGTAAGGAATGTGGTAAAGCCTTCATTTCTCTCTCAAGCATTCGAACACACATGATAACACACACAGGAGAAGGACCTTATAAATGTAAGGAATGTGGGAAAGCATTCATTTGTCCCAGTTCTTTTCGATCACATGAAAGGACTCACACTGGAGAAAAACCATATGAATGTAAACAGTGTGGTAAAACCTTCAGTTGGCCCAGTTCCTTCCGAATACATGAAAGAACACACACTGGAGAGAAACCCTATGAATGTACAGAATGTGGGAAAACTTTCATTTATCGCACAACCTTTCAAGGACACATGAGAAAGCACACTGGAGAGAAACCTTATAAATGTAAAGAATGTGGGAAAGCCTTCATTTCTTCCTCAAGTGTTCGAACACACATGATAATGCATACTGGAGATGGACCTTATAAATGTAAGGAATGTGGGAAAGCCTTCAATTTTCCCAGTTCATTTAGAATACATCAAAGGACTCACACTGGAGAGAAGCCCTATGAATGTAAACAGTGTGGTAGAGCCTTCAGTTGTTACACATCATTTCGAACACATGAAAATACTCATACTGGAGAGAAACCCTATGAATGTAAAGAATGTGGAAAAGCCTTCATTTATCGTACTACCTATCGAGGTCATGTGAGAATGCACACTGGCGAGAAACCATACAAATGTAAAATATGTGGGAAAGCTTTTAGTCGTCCCAGTTCCTTTAGAAGGCATGAAAGATCTCATACTAAATAAAAACCTCTTGAGTGTAAGCAGTGTGGACAAAGACATCAGTTGGCCTTCATTCTTACATGTGAAAGCCCCCTGGAATGAAACCCTGTAAATATAAGTAATATGAGAAAGTCTGATACAAATTAATCCATATATAATGTTCCAGAAAACTATAATATGAAAGAATTATTATAAAAATTATAAATATATTGTCTTTATCAGTGCATTTTTAAAGTGGACTTCTGAACTGTGGATATTTACTACTTCCAAAAATGAACATTGAGGCAATACTCTTCAAGCAATACTAGATAAGATTAATGGGTATTTTCTCCTTAAATAAGTTAACATTTTTCTCTCTTCATTTTGGAGACTGTTTGATCTATAGGTAAACAGAAGTGTATTTCTAATATACAGGTAGGTTTAATTTTTATGATCCTATTGTTTTATAAGTAAGAAGCTATTGATAAATGATATTTTGGTATTTGTTGGGATTTTCCTACTGGCCACCTGTGCCAAGTACTGGATATCCCGTACCCATTATATATTCCATCTTTCTTATGAGAAAACCTACTCTCTTGTTTTGGCCAGAAGACCCTTATTCCATTTTATTCCATTTTCCTTGCTAATAAAAGATGACTTAAATTTGTAAATATTGCAGTTTATTATAGAGTATAGTCTCATGTGAATGACAGTTGACCCTTGAACAATGCAGGTGTTAGGGGTGCTGACCTCCCATACAGTTGAAAATCTGAGTATGACTGCAGTCAGCCCTCTACATACACAGATTCCCAGCCACGGAGTTGATGTTTGGACTGTGTAAGTCAATAGAAAAAAATCCATGAATAAGTGGATCTGCACAGTTCAAACCCATATTGTTCAAGGGTAAACTGTATTTACATATTTTGCCTTTTGCTCTTTGTCATTCCTTCAGGCTGGGACTTAAGTAATAGACTTTGCATTAATACAGACCTGTTATTGGACAATAACATGTAGAATTGGAGATGGCTCTTATAAATTGTGTTTTGTCACCTGGGTAATGTGACAATTTCTAGGATCTGTTTCTTTTATGGTTCCATGTTAGCTGCAGCTGAGGAGAAGAAAGATGAGAAGGAGGAATCAGAGGAGTCAGATGACAGCATGGGATTTGACTTGTTCAATTAGTCTCATTCCCCGGAAAATAAAACCCATTTTACGTTAAGAAAAAATGTTTTCATGTTAGAATTCACCTATATCCTCACTTGTGTGAGATTTGGAATGCAGGGGTACAGGAGGCATTGTTTAGTTTTTGGAGCCACCATACAGGGAGGGAAACAGATGCACAGGAGCTTTAAGGACACCTGCTTCCAGGTAGTTTTTCTGATTCCTTGTTCTGCCAATCAAGAGTATCCTCAAAACCACAATCAACTGCTTAACTTCCATTTTCTCAGAGATGTAGGTTTCCACACATCTTCATAAGTTCCACATCAAAAATCCATCATTGTTTCAATTTTCCTGTAATTTTCTATGTCTCCACCAGGCAACTAAGTTGAACTTTCATGGTTTGGAGTATTCTCTGATACTTGGATTTCCATTGCCTCTAGATTGGATTCATATAAAGTCTAATTAGTAAACACCTTGTTCTGGTAATACTGCTCATGACCATGTATTCCTGATTCCACTATGACAGCTGCAGTGGTGCTGTCCAAAAGAACCACGTTGGCCCTGGCCAGATAGCTTAGTTGGTTACAGCAGCATCCCAATACACCAAGGTCATAGGTTCAATCCCCGGTCAGGGCACATGTGCAAGAATCAACCAATGAGTACATAAATAAGTGGAACAACAATTCCTCTCTCTCTCTCTGCCCCTCCCCCTCCCTTTCTCCCTCCTTCCCTCCCTCTCTCTCTCAAATAAATAAATTTTAAATTTCTGTTTTAAAAAAACCATGTTGGAGTTTGTTCCTCTACTGCACTGTAGTAATTTCTCTGACCCACTCTGTCCATGTGAGAATAAGCACCTTCTTCATATTAGGCAGATGTTTCCCATTGCTCACAGCTGTACATAATTCTGCAGTATGTTTTCAGTTGGTGTTTGTGATTAAAAACTGCATTTTTGTCAAAATCTTTGGTAAGTTCTTAGGAATATTTTATTAACTGTTTTCATACAATTTGTATATAACAATTATTGTGATTTTCATTTCCTGAGCACTTAGTATATTAAAATATCCCATCAGATCAACTTTGTAATTTTGTCAAGTTAATAGTTTTATATTCTCACTCATTACCTTGTGTTTACATGTTTGGTTATTTTTTTCCTCAGGTAAATCGTATTGTTTTTATCCTTTTATAGTTTTTGTCTTAAAACTAATTTCTCAGGCATTTGTTTTGTCAGTGCCATCTTGTCAAAACCCACCAGGATCACACCAGCAGCCTGCAAGAGTAGGATATATTGTACTGTTAATAACTGTAGCCCAACTGGTGTGGCTCACTTGGTTGAGCATCATTCTATGCACCAAGAGATTGCCGGTTCAGTTCCCAGTCAGGGCACATGCTTGGGTTGCGGGCTCAGTCCTCAGTAGGAGACATGCAGGAGGCAGCTGAGCAATGTTTCTCTCTCATCGATGTTTCTATCTCCCTCTCCCTTACACTCTAAAAATCAATAAAAACATACTTTTTAAAAAAAAAAAAAAAAGACTGTAAACCCTAAATGACTGGATTTGTTAGTAAGAGAGTGCTCAAAATGGCATATATAATTTGGGCTTTTGCAGGTACCTTGGTTGCTATTCAAGGAAACAAGACATTTCTGGATGTATTGGATGCTGTGAGGAGGTAAGCATAAGTCTGTCATTGATAGTCAAAAGCATTGTTTTCTAAAAGGCAAAAACTGTAGTAGAGCTAAACCTAACTCATAAGAAACTCCCATCAGTCATGATAAGTGGGCAATTTTGGTCATTGCTATGATTTGAAATTGTTCTCTTTAGAGAGATGGTTAAAAAATACCCTTATTTTTGTCTTGATTCATCATGGTCACTGAACAGCTTTGTCTGATGATGGAAGTGATTGACATTTTTATTTTCAACACAATAAGAGAATGCAAGGCCAGCTCCCAGTCTACTGGAACAGCTTTTGTCTTCCCTATTCATTGTCTAAACATTGATATATTTCCTAAAGTGTATATTGGATGGACACTTTATTATAAAGTAGTACATCAGCGAAAATATATAAATCCCCTTCTTAGTAAAGTTTGTAAAACTTTTTTTGTCTCCTATATGACTCAAATGACGCCTATTTATTTAGGTAAATTGTGAGAGAACATAAACCTAGCAAGGAAGAAAGGACCACTATTCCAATCAAGCTTTTATTGTTCAGAGACCATACTCTTGATGCTAATTTTTCAACATGCCTCATCTACCAGACATTACATTAAAAACATACCTAATTTAGCACAGATAATCAAGGTACTATAGGACTTGGATATAGAGGCATGAAACATTAAGTATCTTGCAGTCCTGGTGCTCATGTTTTTGTGAGAGAAGAGAGATGGTTAACAAATGGTAACAGTTTGGTTTATGAGATGGAAATAAGAGCTTTGATGGGATGTAAAAAAATGTGAGATATTAGGGCAGCTGGGGTGTGTATATACTTTTTCTATGAAGGTAGGAGTCTCAGTGAGTGACTGTTATTGATCACTTGAATTTCCACCATGTACTACACCTTAAACATCGTTTCAGGAACTGCTTTGGTATAGAAAGTACTGCATTCCTGGGATTAACAAAAGATTCCCTATAAAGATACAGACGTAGTTCTGTAATGTGATCATGGATTTGAACATGGGTATCTGGGACTTGACACTTCCCACTAATTTAGGCCACAGATATTTGTGGTGTCTTTTTGTGTTTAAAATTATTTAAGAGAATTTAAATTCACCTTTATTTTCAAATTTTTTAGTATTTGGCATTTTCATTTTACTTCTTGACAGAATACATAACCCATTAAACCCTGGAGTTACTCCCAATTTTAAAAAAGGTTATGTTCATCTGCACTGTTCTAGCCCATCCTGAATTTATTCTATGAATAAAGGTATATTTATGCAAGTCCGCTATGATTTCCTGGTGGAAACACCAAAAAGAGCTATGAATGTTTAGAAGGCAATCATCCAAGAATTAATTGAGGTGACCTGCAGAGAGGGTATCACTTTGAGTAATATCCTAATTTAACATAAAAGGAGATATGGGAAATTTGTAATGCCTTTCTGCAAGAGGAGTAGTTGGAAGCTTTTGGTTTCAATGATCCACAAAGCCCCATAGACCATCTTCCTGTTCACAGCTGTCATTTCCATACGCTTAGACTTCCATCACATGTTAATGGACTAGGAGAACACAAAAGTAACAGCTTTGAGTTTCATTAAAGATCAAAGGAAGGCCAATCTTTGTTGATTTTTTAGTGCCAACCTGTTTTCTTAGCACTGTAGAAATTGTCATTTCATAATTATTAGCCTTCCCTTGATCCCCCTGCTAATCATTCCCTCTTACAAATGAGAAAGTTTAGCAAAGAACAGGTTATTACCCAAACTCACAGAGCTCAGAGTGATGGAATCTCAGTTTTGAAAGCCTAATGTGTGCTGCCTACTTAGCTGAGCAGTGTCAGAATTTTAAAATCAGAAGGACACTGCAAGAAATTACGCACTTTTACAAATACGGCATCAAACTTCACAAATGACTCATGGTAATATGTTCTATTTATATTACATTCTGGAAAAGGCAAACAGGGACCTAAAACATCAGCTTTTGTACAAAGGGGCATAACGAGTGTTCTTTTGGGGTGATGGAGTGTTCTCCATCTTTTGATAGAATTACTATCCTTTTGCAAAAACTCAGAACCACACTTAAAATAGTATGTGTATATGCTCAAAATGATTACTAGAAAACAACAAAAATGCTGTTATATGTGAGGAGAATGTTAAACTTTGCTGAACCTTGATTTTTTACATGTGCAACACTTCTTTCCACCACCTTGGGATACAGCTAAGGAAGAATTGCAGGGCTGGGGAAGGAGATCTTGGTTGCCAATATGCCTTTCTTGAAATCCCATCTAAATTTAGAAAACACCCTCTACAGCCGCACCTGTCTTCATCTCATAACAGAAGAGAAGTATGAGGCCTCCCAGAACCTTTGAGTTTAGATCCCGTTCCTTGGTCAGATCTTTGGAAATACTGTAGTTCTGTGATTCTAAAGCATGTGGTTCTGAACTGCATGTTGTAATTCTCCCTGAGTGCGGTCTGCCCAGGGACATCCTAATTCATGGGCATTAGCATCACGTCTTTCCATGGCCACCCTGAGGCCATTCACAGCTCTCCATTTCCCATCTCAAGCCCACTCTATGCGTGCTTACTGGGAGGCATCTTTAGAAATCCACACCTGTCCTACCCTGGAAAATGTCTCTGTGGCAATACCAGGGGGCTGTGAGGTGAGAGGATGGAAGAACCAGTAGAAGAAATCACATCATGGGACACTTGCCCCTTGGACACAACAACCCTAGGTATTGTATAATTATCAGTTCTGCTAGCTTAGTCACAAAATAATTTAAAATTGACCGACTTTGAGTGGGAAACAAGTGGCTCTAGAATCTGACCAAATAATGAGCACTCCGTTAGCATCTCCCTGACCAGACTCCTATGCCACAGATGCTTTAGCAGCCTCCTCTCATGCCTCCCAGAGTATCTAAACCACTCATGGTGACCGTGGAATTCAGTGCAAGTAACTATTCTCAGCCTAGTGCTAAACATTTAGAGCAGCCACTGCTGGCAATGAAATCCTTCTGGAAATGGAGGCTGTCATAGGCCCTGAGCTGATGATCAATGCAGCCAGCCTTTCATTTTGCCTTGGATCATGAAGTCAGGACCCCTCATATATATATATATATACTTGTATAGTCCTGAGTTCACCCCACAGGGCTCCTCATTGAAAAGGTGGGTACCTCTAATGTATCCCTCCTACAATCGGAAGTGTGTTCCCGTCTTCAGAATGATGCAGTTGTGCTGGAGGAAATTGCCGCTTTTCTAGATTCATTGGCCATTTGGGAAGTTCTTTGGGATCACATGAATGACCAGGAGAGTTCATATACTGTGTGGATCCTATGCCACCACACCTGATGGAGCCCATTGTTGAGATGCTGCATTCTGTCCCCAGAGCAAACAGGCCATCCCCGATCAAAGATTGCACCCAAACAACAGCTTGCTTAGTTAAATTCCTGCAGTTATGCTAGCACTACAGGATGCCCTGGCCAAGAGTCAAACTCATCTGCATGTTTTTACAGATCCTTTGGCAATGATCTTGCTGTCTGGTCCCAATAGCAACAAGAACTCATCCAAAGTCACCCCTTAGAGTGACTCAATCAAGGTGACTCCTAACTCTGCACATATTAACCCTCAAAGTGCAGAGGCTCATTTCAAAGTTCAGGGTGATTAACTGATTCAAATTTCTGAGACTACCAACAGCTCAGACCTGATTATGTTAATCATGGCCCTGTGAGTCCCTGAAATATGAAATTATTTAGAGACCTCTACCTAAAGCTCTAGGCAGAATGAAAGGGACATACGTCCCACCTTTGCCATGGCTAACTTAGTGGCTGAACAGTGCACCTGACGTGAGAAAATACCACTGGTAATATAATCAGTGGACATGATTCCCAGGCTGAGGAAGGGATCCCAACAACTAATGGAAAATAGACTTTATAGAGCCCCTCACCCCCTCTGCAGGGCTCCTTGCTATGCTCTGACCATAGTATATACTTATATAGACATATTATTTATCCTATCAGACTTGCCACCAATTATGCCAAAATGCACAGACTCGCCAAGACATTCTAGGCATTGATGTGATCAGCCAGATTCTAAAATAAAACAAAACAAAAACTGGGTTCTAGAAAAAAGCATTCAGTGGGACTTTTGCCTCTTATGACTCCAGGCTACAGCCCTCAATGAGCCAGAATGGCTTCCTAAGACAAACCATGCTAACTTCTAAATAAGTCTTACACTGTTTGAGGCACATGTTAGACCCCTCCCCCACCCCAGCCTCCATGTATGGACCCACTATTCTGTTCTGATCATCAGGCTTATTGGCAACTTACAAAGACCTTTCTATACCAGACATTTCTGTCAAAGTGGTCATTATCACTAGCCTTTTGTTTATTATAACAGGGCCCAGTAGCATATACTCTTTTATCCCACCCCCAGACCTTCCTCCTAACATCTCCTGTATTCTGTACCCTAGGTGTCAATATTTCATTTTAGGAACCCACCTTCAAAACACCCTCTGGCTCATCTTAACACAAATGTGCTGTTTTCCTACCAGTTGCACTCATTGTTATGGGAATCATTGGCACTTCCCTGGACAGTGTTGTTTGATGTGATCCAACAAACTCATATCATTGATCCCAATCAAGAAATACCCAAAACACACTAAACATGTAGCAGACAGCTAATTTTTTAGAGGTTTTCCATGAAGGGAAACTCTCCCTGGGCAGCCAGGGTAGCTGATGACCACTTGACTTTGGACTATTTATTAGCGTCCAGCAAAAATTATGTTCCTTTAAAAGAGCTGCCTGCTGCATGTAAGTAGGCTGCACTTGCAAGGTGCCACCAATAACTTAATAAATGAGACAACAGATGAAAATAACCAGTCACATTATTAAAATACTTGAATGGAACTCCAGAACCCCACTAATATGTTTTCCTGCATCTCTCTGATGCTGGGATCACTGGATCCAAGTGCTTTCTCACGGCTTCCTCATCCTATTATTGAATGTTGCCTGTGCTATTGACTTGGATTTTCAGATTCATATTCAAAATAAAATTCATGCAAATGAGATATAGCATATTTCAGTCAACACAAATATCAGGAATAAGCTTTAATAAAGACACAGACTCCATCTTCAATATCTGATTGTTAATAGGCTTTGTAAATCCATCTTCCCTGCCTGGCCCACACAGATAACCGAGGCTTACAATGTTCGTTTTCTTTTGTGCCAGTGGTAGGTGTGTCAACCCTTGAAAACCCACAGCCTCAACTTGTAGACACATTGAGGCCTAACCAGCTCTCTGTTTCACTCAAGCCATCTAGACAAGCTTATGTTGCCCTACATCCCTGTACTCACTTGAGCATCGTCAGTCTTGATGTGCAAACCCATTTGTGGTAGGGGGTTGACTCTGCCCCCATAAAGACAGTCATAAAACAAGGTCGCCCTTGGGAAATGTTTTGTGGTGAGGAACAGGAGTTCAGGCCTGGGAATTTTCTGAGAAATATGAGGAAATTTATCCAAATGCAGAGATGCCAGTATAATAGTCTGTTTAGATGCATTGGTTATAACAGAAAAACCTTGAACCTACATAAATGGTCACTAACAGTAGAATCAATAAGAGAAAATCCTAGAGTCTCACAAGGGAGAAACAGCAACGGAAGTAAATGAGTAGCTTCTGCTCTTATATGAAAAGAGCTTGACGTCATCAGTTATATTATTACAAGAAAAAAGCTGAATAATCTAAAGATCAACAACTGTTCTCAGATCCATCGGAGATTTGAGGTTATAGGGTAAACCACTGCCCTGAAAACTGGAGGGACAAGAGAATATAGAGAATGACCAATTACTGGGAGCAAAAGCTACTGGAGCCAGAAGCTGTAGTAACACATGAATAGATGAATTGCTGGAGACACAGTATCGACTAGCTTGAGAATATTCTGGGGTCTAGTCATAGGGTATCCCCAATAATTCATGAATTTACCTCCAGGACCACAAGCCTAATGCTTTATAAAGTTAAAGGAGAAAAATATTTTGAAACATTCTGTTCTCTGTACCTTATGTTATCTCTCAAAGAAAATTAATTTGCCAAAGCCTTATCTGACCTGGGGAAAGGGCAGTGAGCCAGCTCCATCTACCTCCAGCGTTTCTGTGCAATAAAAGAGGAGAAAAAATAAATGCAAGTAAACTGTTCTGAAGTTCACAGCCCCAAGGATCTGTCACATCAAATAATTACGGCTTTAATCATATTGTTGTAGAATACCCTTGCCCTCCCAAATACCTTATCACCGTATTAACAGGAATCCAGTTTAATAAGAGTGAATTACAACTGAGCAAACTAAGGAATGAGTTTCTAGGGAAACCCAAACAATAAGGGAGAAAAATACAAGCACCCTAGAGGATACTGAAGCCCCTGACACCTAAAGTTACAGCAAACAGGAATCGAACTTCTATTCAAGAAAATGTAAAATCTCACACTAAAAGCCTATTTAACTCTAATCCTATTACCTGATATATCATGTTCATCTTTCAACAAGAAATTACAAGACATGCTAAACACAATAGAAATAGTAAAGAGACAAAACAAGCCATGGAAGAAGTGTGAGCAGGGGAGAGACAAGAAAATACCTTTGGGACAGGAGTGGATGACTAGGAATTAAAGGCTGGGACAGGCACCCATCGCCCAGGTGATGAGTGTCTGGCCCTGAGTGGTGGCCATGGGAATGGCAGAAGTGAGAGGAAGAGAGGCATTGGGGGGGAGTACTAGGTGTGGTACTCAAATGGTAACCCCATGACCCAGGTTGGGAGGAACAGTTTAGGGCAATTGGGGGTATGTCAGGAGTTCAGTTTTGACCTTGCTTTGTACATGCCCTTCTTTCTGCCCAGAATGACTTTTCTTATGGTGCGTTCCTGAAAAACTCCTACTGGTCCTTGAAGGTGGTGCCCAAAGACCCCTCCTCTGAAAACCTTTCTGGAAGCCAACAGACACAGTTTGCAATTTCCTGAGAAGACCGGGCTCATCAGGTTATCCTGCAAACATCCGACTTATCCCGCCTCATCCCTCCCCTGGGAGTTTCTCTAGGACGGTCCTTGGCTGGATCCATTGCTGGACCCTCCGCACCGCGCTCAGTGGGGCTGAGAAGCAGCTCACCAAAAAGGAAGAGCTGTCGGCCCGATGTCGCTGCAGTTCAGGCTGTGACCACGAGGGGGCAACAACAGGTCAAGGGTCCGAAAGGCACACAGGCTCAGGCGTTCAGCTCCCTCCCCTCCCTTTTTTTTTTTTAAATTTAATGAGTAAGGGGGATAACCCCCCACAGCACAGTTTTTTCCATGTGCTCCAGCCACCCAGTGGCGGTGCCCCTCAGCGCAACAGCAAGTGTTAAGTCATGCAAAACCTAAATTAGATCAGTCCCTCCTCTACGCTGAATTCGCTGAATTCGCCATCGAGCCACCTCACTGGGGATAAAAGCTTCCTTCCCCGCAGCCCCCAAGGCCCCACGCGATCTACCCGCCCCCGGCCCCACCTCCATGCCTTCAAGCCCTCCCACTTTCCACCTTGCTACGTCTGCTCCAGCCACACTAGCCTTTCGGTACCTAAAATCAAACAAATTCATTACAGTGTAGGTTTGGGGGCAGATAAATACCATCAGAGGACCTGGAGTATGAACGCAGGCAGACGGCTGCAGAGCACCCAGGCTCGACCACTTTTTTAAAAAATATATGTTTTTATTAATTTGAGAGAGAGAGGAAGGGAGGAGAGAGAGAAACATCAATGATGAGAGTCATTGATCGCCTGCCTCCTGCACGCCCCTTACTGGGAATCGAGCCCACAACACCGGCGTGTGCCCTGACTGGGAATCGAAGCCAGGACCTCCTGGTGCATGGGTCCATGCTCAACCACCGAGCCACACCAGCTCGGCCAGTCTTGACCACTTTGAACAGCCATCCAGAGCACCAACTCTGGGTCCTCACACCCCACCCCCGCACTGCAGGCTTACCTTCCCTTGACAATCGTCCACGCTTTCATCAAAATGGCTATTTAGGTAAGTATTGTTTTCCTGATCACAAAAATATTACCAGTTTGCTGGAGACGGAGCCTGCAACAGAGGCACGTGCCCTTGGCCGGGATCAAACCCCCTTCAGTCCGCGCAGGCCAACACTCTAATCACTGAGCCAAACCGGCCAGCGGGGAGGACAACACTCTTAATTTGGTTCCTCTTGGCACCAGAGTTTCCCCTTGGTGTGTAGAACCAAGCACTTGTAGTTTTGTATCAAGATATAGTGTGACTGATTGATAGGTAGGTAGGTAGATGTAGACAGTGATAGAGAGAGAGATAGAGGTAGACAGAAACAGAGAGGTAGATAGAAATATAGACAGATGATATAGATTTGTCTTTGACTTGCTTTTTTCCTTTGACTTGATCTTAAAATCACAGCTTGGAATCCATCCTCCAACCCTGTCACTCTCCAGATCAAGTGCCCACTCCATAGCTCCAGGCTATTGTTCCTATGGCCCCTTTAGCCTCTGTTCCCCACCTCCTGATACCTCCCACTGGCTTCTGGCCTCCCACTCTCCCCACAGCACCCGTGCCAGTCTGGTGCCCACCTCCCTTCACTGACCTGTGCTTGTCAGAAATAATGTTAGCCCCATGCCCACATCTGCCCCTACTGAGTGTACATTGGGGGTCCACTCAGACCTGCTTTTATGGGAACTCTTGGTGGGGAGGATGGGGCAGGGGCGCTTGACAATGGTACAAACTGAGGAGTGGGCAATGGGTGATAATTGTGTCAGGATAGTCTGAGGAGCTGGCATTTAAGCCAAGTACTCGATGACAAGAATATAGGAGTGTGGTCCAGTAGAGAGGACAGTAAGTGCAAAGCCCCTGAGGTGGAAATAAGCTGTCCTTAGTGTGACTTGAGCACTGTAACCAGGTTGAGAGAAATGCAGAATCTAGTCAGGGTTCACTGAAGTTTCTCTGCGTTTCGGTCACATCCGGGGCAGATCATCAACAGAAATACCCCCAATGTAAGAACTGAAGCCAGCCGTACAGGAGTTCATGGAATCCATTCAAGGCATGAAGCCAGGAGGAGGCAGGGGAGGCTGAGCATTCAGACCAGAGGGGATAGGGGTCCTAAGCAACCACCTTTGTGCACCCAGATTCTAGATGCAAGAGAAACACAACAGGAAACCAGACCAAGAAAGTTCTTATCGCTGGGGGGGGACACAGACCAAAAATAAGATGTATGGTTTGTCAGGTTGTGATAAGGGTGACAGAGAAAAATGCAGCAGAGGGAGTCAGGTGGGGGTGGAGAGGTGCATTTCAGGGAAATTGAAGAAATTTGAATACAACAGAACGGGAGCCACGGGGTTGAGGTGGGGGAAATCTGGAGAGGGAAGAGCCCTCTAGGCAACTGGAACAGCAAGTGCCAAGGCCCTGAGGTCAGAGCATGCCCCTATTCCAGGAAGGGTAAAAAAGGCCAGGGAAGTGGTAAGAGCAGGGAGATGGGCGGAGTGGGCAGGGCACAGAGGTGCTGAAGTGAAACTGGACAACAGTGGGTCCAGGCTGCCTGTCACCACTTGAGCCAATTAAGCAGAGACAGTGTTGAATCGAATATGAGCATTTATTCCAATATTGCTGGCAATATGGGAGAGCAGTAATGGTCATCCACGAAAATCTGCGCTGCAGCCCCGCCCCCCCCCCCAAGCCAGCTGTTTCTATTGGGTAGAAGGACAAAGATTACATGGGAAAGTAGGAATTACAGTCATGGGGAAGTAGGCAAGGTGGGCTGGGGTGGCAAAGGGCTCAAAAAGGGCAGGTGCCTCAGGGACCAGATTACAGACATTGCAGCTAGGGGTTGCAACGGGCAGGCACTCCAGGATTCCATTGTTTCGGGAACAAGGTTTTAATCTTTCCATGATGATAGGCAGTTCTCAGAAAAGGAGAATGGACCACATTCCAAGGGTAATTCCCAGGTCCGGGGGCATACAACTCCCAGCCAGGTTAGAAGGTGTTTTTTTAATTAAAACAGAACAAACACCGTTAACAGAACATGATTAATATTTCTTATAACTATAGCTAACAGAGTCAACAGAGCATGATCCACATCTCTGCCCCTAACAGGAGGAACTCGACCATGGGATCGTTGTGGAAAACAAGGGAGGACTGGAGAGGGAGGGAGGCTCTGAGCCAAACCCTGATCTACCCTCACAGAAAATCAGAAGAACAGGGCACCTCTGGGCAAACAGAGGGAGAACAGCTTATTCAGTATCCGGGAGATGACGAGAGAGAGCCAAGAGTCTCCAAGTTTTACTGCACACTCTGCACAAAGTATGGTTTATTTTAGTCATGTGCACATGTTTCTGTATACTTTTTAATTTTAAAAAGTATATAGAAAATGTTAACACTTTATAAAATGGTACCACTAGCATCCCATTTTTCTGAAGACAAATGTAGGCATAGAAAAGTCAACGGAAAAGAAAAATTAATGATAGTGACTCTCCAGGCAGAGGTATTACTGGACAGAGGTATTACTGTTTTCTTTGTGCTTTTCAGAATTTTCCAACTTTTCTATAAAGACGATGTATTACAATAAGATAATAAATATAATTTTGTGTGATGTTTAAAAAAAATGCAGAAAGCATAGATTGCCCCCTAAAATACTCCTGTACCAGCCACATGAAGAAGCAAAATATTTGGTCCTAATTGGTTCTGATAATTTCTAATTTCCTTTTTTGTGAAAGAAAACAGTAGGGATGAAGTTGAAGCCCCTTTCCCAACCCCCTTTGTCCCAGAGCCCCAATTTCACTCCCCTGCTTGTCTCCCCAGAAAACAGCCACTGCCCTGAACCTGAAGTGAGGTCTGTTTCCTGTGTTTACATTTGACCACAGATATGTTAAGAGGAAGTCTGTATTTGTTCTGCTGGCAAAATAAGTAACCAGGCTTTTTTTTTTTTTTTTTTTTTTTAGTTAATCCTTACCCAAAGGATATTTTTTTTCCTTTGGTTTTTAGAGAGAGCAGAAGGAAGGGCGGGAGGGGGAGAAAGAGAGAAACATCCAAGTGAGAGAGACACATCAATTGGTTGCCTCCCGTACACACCCCGACTGAGGCTGGGGATGGAACCTGCAACCCCGGTATGTGCCCTTGACCAGGAATCAAATCTGAGACCCCTGGGTGCGTGGGCCAGCGCTCTAACCATTGTGCCACACTGGCCAGGGCAACTGACAGGGCTTTTTAAAATATATATGTATTTTTATTGATTTCAGAGAGAAAAAGGGAGAGGGAGAGAGAGAGAGAAACATCAATGATGGGAGAGTCGTCATTGATCGGCTGCCTCCTGCACGCCCCCTGCTGGGGATCAAGCCCACAACCTGGGCATGTGCCCTGACTGGGAATCAAACTGGGATCTCCTGGATCCTAGGTCAATGCTCAACCACTGAGCCGTGCGGGCCAGGCATGACAGGGCTTTTTAAGCAAAACTCCAAACAGTACCTAAATTATAAAATGGAAAGAGAATGCCCCACTTCACCCCCAAAGAAAGGAGAGTAATTAATACCTAGAAATAAATTTCTCTAGCATGTCAGCCCCAGCAGGGTGGGTTTTCCTATCTGTCCTGTTCACTGCTGTGTCAGCCAGTACTGGGCAAACAGTGAGTGCTTAATATATGTTGTAAACATTTTTCAATTTTTTGGATTATACCCATTTTCAAAGTAAAATGTTTTAATTTGGGATATTTTAGATTTACAGAAAGGTTGCAAAAAATAGTGCAAAGTGTTTTGATATGCTTCTCACTGTTTCCCCTATAGCCATAGCCACCTGTAACTACTAAGAAATTATGTTTCTGCCCAGCCAGCGTGGCTTAGTGGTTGAGCATACATCTATGATCCAAGAGACTGAGGTTCTGCTCCTGGTCAGGGCGCATGCCCAGGTTTCCGCTCGATCCCCAGTGGGGGGGTGCAGGAGGCAGCTGATCAATGACTCTCATCATTGATGTTTCTGTCTCTCTCTCTCCCTCTCCTTTCCTTTCTCTGAAATCAATAAAAACATATTTTAAAGAAAAAGAAATTATGTTTCTTAGTTGTGTTACAATTCACAAAACTCCAGGCTTTATTTGGGTGTCACCATTTTTTGCACCAATGTCCCCTTTCTGCCCTAGGATCCCACATTTCATGTGTCCTCATGTCTGCTGGGTCACATCCAGTCTGTGAGACTGCCTCAAACTTTTTTCTTTTTCATGCCTGGGACATTTTTGCAGAGCAATGATCAGGTCTGCTGTAGAATATCCCTCAATTTGGGTGTATCTGATATTGTTCTCATCATTAGCCAGTGGTTACCGGTTGCTGGAAGAAATCCACAAAGGTGAGGTGCCCTTCTCACTACATTATATCAGGGCCACGTGGTACCAGGTCGACTTACCACTAGGATGTTAGCCAGGACCATCTGGTTAAGGTGGTGTCTGCCAGGTGTCTCCACTGTAAAGTTCCCATCTTTTTTTTTTTTTGGTCCATACTTTATTCATTGGATGAGAGTCAATAACTCTTTTGAGCCCTGTCCACCACACTCAAAAGGAGGCTGGAAGAACTGAGTTCCAGCTCCTGGAGGAGCCTTTCAACTTACATTATTTGGAATTCTTTCTAAGGAAGATCTGACTCATTTGCCCTCACACCCATTTTAAAGACCAGGAGACTGAGGTTGAAGACTGCCTCACTGGAGGGTAGCCCAGCCCAGGGTGAGGCCCTATCCAGCGCTGGACCGACGCTGTGGTGCCCCAAGTGTGAAGGCAGGTGGCGACTCTGGGCCTGCGTCGGGGAAGGGGAGGAAATCGGGCTCCCCAAGCCGCCGTCGGGGGCCCCAATCGCCGCGGAGGGGCTGCCTGCGGGAGGCGGGGCTGCGCCGGGTGGCGGAGCAGGATTCTGGGGCGTGGCCAGCCGGGCCAGGTTGGGAGCGCGGGCCCCAGAGGTCACCTGGCCTGGCCCCCCGGCCCGCGGGCAGGGTGGCCGGGCTCAGCCGCCTGAGAGCTGGGCCGCCCCGGACTGCGAGCGCCTCGCTCTCCTGCAGCTCGGCTCCCCCGGCGCCTGGCGTCGACCTTGACCCCGAGGCCCAGCCAACCACAGGTGAGACCGGCCCTGCTGGTGTAGACGTGCTGGCCGATTCCCGCGGGAGGGGTCTCCCCCTCTCCTCTTGACCCAGTTGCTGTTCTCCTAGGCCGAGGCGAGGGGCAGCCAGCCCGAGCTGGGTGACCCAGGCGTTGAAGGAGGGGCCCCTTTGCGCCCTGGCCAGGGGCGGTAGGAACCAGCGTGAGTGTGCGGGGGACTGATGAGGCCGGAAGAGGGAGGCAGGGAGGTGCGGGGCAGGTCAGACGGGCCACCGTGCAGGGGCCCCAGTGCCCAGGCGCCTGTCCTCAGAGGCTGGGGTCACTTGGACAGCCTACCAGCAGTTGAGGGTGTGAGAGTTAAAAGTCCGTGGTCACATGCCAGTGCCATCAGCTGCCTCCCGCCTGGGTTCCTCCTGCAGGAATGGGGGTGGGGAGGAGAGGAAGGTGTGGGCAGAACTTCCTGGAAAAGGGAGACCCAGCTCTTTGCCGGAGGGGTATGACCCTGGGACACATACTCATATGTAGTCAAACACAACACACACACCATACACACAGCTCATTTTAGAGACACACAGTTCGACCCAGGCACAAAACAGGGATGCCCAAGTAGTCATCCCACACAGTTTCAGTTGAGAATTCAGGTGCACATCACAGACACATGGGCCTTGCGGGCTCAGGGTACACGTCTACAGGGACATAGGACTCCCAGGCACACAGCAGACTTGTGACCCAGGCAGGCACACTTGGCTGCACAGAGAAAGCAGCTCAGACACACCCAGACACAGGCAAACACGTCCTCGGAGAACATGGACTCACGAGATATGTCTGGCTGGGGCATACGCAGCACGCAGATAACAGCACCTGGCACCAGTGGCTCACAACACAAACAAGGTCTTTTGGGAGGAGGCTGTGACAGTAAGCAGGGCTGCACTTGTGTGCCAGACACCCCCACCCCAATCCACTGTTCATAGCTGAGGAACTCCAAGGCTCACATGACCCAAGGGGAGGGCTTCTGGAACAGTCCCTGGAGAAACTGTATCATCCTCACTAATGATCCACTTCCGCCCCAGAGAATAAAGGCTCAGTGACCCTTGCCAGCCCGGCCTTGTAACTCACCTGCCCCTTGGAGCGCCCAGCTGACTGGCTTGTGCCTCCACCAGGGTGAGTGCTGGGTCTGGGATGAGGGAGGGCAAAATGGGCCTGCATGGCCACCCTTCCTGGACCCTGGCTGGACCCCACCCACCCGCTTACCCTCCCAGCCACCTTTACCCTGAAGTCCTGGGAACTAGGGCACCCCCAGGGGTTTCCCGCTGGGCCAGAACAGGGCAAATGGGTATCTCAAGAGC
The DNA here is from genome assembly GCF_964146895.1 of Miniopterus schreibersii. NCBI lineage: Eukaryota > Metazoa > Chordata > Mammalia > Chiroptera > Miniopteridae > Miniopterus > Miniopterus schreibersii. The sequence goes on along the minus strand of NC_138105.1, from coordinate 70,037,157 downwards.
CTACAGCCCAAGCCTCAGCCCCAGGTCCCCAGACACTTGTCTCTCCCCTCCCAGATGGACACAAGGACAGTGCTACTCGTCCTGCAAGCCTTGCTGGTGCTCCCCCTGGCTGATGGCACTGCTCCCACCCTGCGTTTTGTGGCTGTGGGTGACTGGGGAGGGGTCCCCAATGCCCCATTTTACACAGCCCGGGAAACAGCCAATGCCAAGGAGATTGCCAGGACTGCGAAGATCCTAGGGACAGACTTCATCCTGTCACTGGGGGACAATTTTTACTTTACTGGCGTGCAGGATGCCAACGACAAGAGATTCCAGGTGTGTGCCACTAGAGTGGGGGTCGGGGACATGTGGAGAAACCACTCAACCTTTTGACTCTGAAGAAGGCAGAGGGAAGCCAACACCTGTGGGGACCTAGAGCTCTTAGTGTCTCTTGTCCCCAGCTCCTGATGTGGTGGAAGCATTAGGGTGGCTGCTTGACCCTGGGGTGGGGATGCCCTTTCTGTCTGCTGCAGGAGACCTTCGAGGATGTGTTCTCTGCCCCCTCCCTCCGCAACGTGCCCTGGTATGTGCTGGCTGGCAACCATGACCATCTGGGCAACCTTTCAGCACAAATCGCCTACTCCAAGATCTCCAAGCGCTGGTGAGCCTGCTCCCCACCCATCCCCCAAGCCTCACATGGACAGAGGGGCCCATTGGACTGAGCTGACCGTGGGGCCTCTCCAGCCAACATGTGTGTGCACACCATCTCTGTCCCCTCCACAGGAATTTCCCCAGCCCTTACTTCCGCCTGCACTTCAAGATCCCACGGTCCAATGTGACTGTGGCCATCTTCATGCTAGATACAGTGACATTGTGTGGCAACTCGGATGACTTCCTCAGCCAGCAGCCACAGAGGCCCCGTGACCCAAATTTGGCCCGTACACAGCTGTCCTGGCTCAAGAAACAGCTGGCAGCGGCCAAAGAGGACTACCTGCTGGTGGCTGGCCACTACCCAGTGTGGTCCATTGCTGAGCATGGGCCCACCCACTGTCTGGTCCGTCAACTGCAGCCACTACTGACCACATACAAGGTCACTGCCTACCTGAGTGGCCATGACCACAACCTGCAGGTGAGGATCCTGTAGGTGGGGTGGGGTGGGGTGGGGAGGCAGGTAAGGGGTCACTACCCCACTTGATGTGCCCCATGGCACATTGGGATCCTCCTGCTGTTTGGGGGTCTCCCAAATGTCACTCTCCCTGAAACTATGCTCTTTAACCAGGAAAACAACCCAAAGTTCCCTAAAAGCCATTGTAATAGCTACCAGTTGGCAATAGCTTACTCAGTGCAGACTTGTGAAGTAGGATCAATAGACTCCTACAAGTGGGGAAACTGAGGCCCAAGGGGGGTTTATGTTCCTTTCCCAAAGTGACTCGAGACCCTGGACTCAAGACAGGTAGGCACAAAGCCTGTGGTCAGCCTCACTGAGGGGCTGGGGGCTCCACTGACCCCGAGTCCTCCATCCACAGTACCTTGAGGATGAGAATGGCATCGGCTACATACTGAGTGGGGCTGGGAACTTCATGGACCCCTCGAAGAGGCACTTTCGCAAGGTTCCCAGCGGCTACCTGCGCTTCCACTATGGGGTTGAGAACTCACTGGGTGGCTTCGCCTACATAGAGATCAGTCCCAAAGAGATGAGCATCACTTACATCGAGGCCTCGGGCAAATCCCTCTTCAAGACCAAACTGCCAAGGCGTGCCAGGCCTGAGCGTTTGTGAGGGGCTTGAGGCCGAGGGCCTTCCCTGCCAGTGGGGTGGGGGGCCCCACTGGGATCCCCGCCCCTTGCCAGGACTTCTCAGGGGCCTGTGGTCCTGTTGAGTGGGAAGGAGAGCCACACATGCATTTGAACCTGACATCTTCTGTCACTGCCAAATATTCAATAAAAGAATAGATGTGCCCTGGCTGGTGTGGCTCAGTTGGTTGAGTGGCGTCCTGTGCACCAAAAGGTCACCAATTCGATTCCTGGTCAGGACACATGCTCTGGTTGCGGGTCCCTGGTGGGAGCTGTGCAGGAGGCTGCCGATCCATGTTTCTCTCTCACATTGATGTTTCTCTCTCTCTAAAAATATCAATTAAAACCTTTTTTTAATAAAAACATTTTAAAAAATAGATGCAAGACTGCAAGTGTATCACAAGTGTCCCTTTCCTCACCTCTCTGGCAAATTGCATCACCTGGGTACTAGAGTGCCTGGCTCCCCCCTTGCTGGCCTGCGTCTCCATCTCTTAACCCCATCTGTAACCAGCTAGCCCCATACATGGATATGATTTTAAGGAAAGACCAAAAGGGAGCTCTATTCCCTTCCTCCTCTTCTCCCACAGGCATGCATCTCTTAAACTCGAAGGGACCCCACAAGTCTTGCAACCAGGGGAGCAATGGGCAGCAGCAGGTTGTCCCAGGCTTACCCCCGAATCTGTCCCCAAAGCCCCCTTTTCTCTGACTTCCCAGTGAGCCAAAGCAGTGCCTAAGCTCTCCTGTTGCTTCGTCTATCCTAAGCCCTTCCTTGTTTCACTGTCCTGAGTGTCAAAACTTATGGAACTGTACGTTTTAAATGTATCAATTATACCTAAATAAAGTTGGTTTGAAGAAAAAAACACACCAAAAAGAATTTATTGTTTCCGCCAATAAATTCTTGCTTGCTTTGCTGCAAAAAAAAAAAAAAAAGACCAAACAGAAAAAGGGGTAGAGCAGACAAGCCTTCCTCTCCCAGCCCACCTCCCTAGGGACAGCCACCACCATCATTTTCTTTCCTTCTGCAGTTGATGCCTCCTCAGAAAAACATCCCTTCTTTACACAAAACAATATCCACACAGTTCTGCACCTGTTCTTTCTAGTTAACCACAAGTCTTCTTTCTACTAAACCACAACTCAACTGTTCATAACAGAATACTCATTTTGTTCATTTCAACATGACATTGCTAATAAGATAACATGGCTCTAAAATCTAAAGTTTACAGCCAAGTGAAATCTCACCCACCTCCCTGTCTTTCCCTGCCCCTCTCCTAGAAAGAAAGAACTTTTTATAAATGCTTTGTTTTTTTCTAGTATGACTTTATGCAAATAAAAGCAAATGTAAATTTTTTTTCTCTCCTCTCTGATCCGCACCTGGCTTTTTGGTGTGTTTTCTTCTTCAAACCAACTTTATTTAGGTATAATTGATACATTTAAAACGTACAGTTCCATAAGTTTTGACAAAGACACACACACACAATTAAGATACAGGTTTAAGCATGTCCCACACCTCCAAAGGTGCTTTCTGCACTTTCCTGTTTCTGCCTGTTATACCTGGAGATCTGCCTATCTGCTCTCAGTGGCTTCCGGCTCTTTCTGAGGCTACAGAGGCCCCACTGTGTGTCTGACCCACTGCCTATCCAACCATCTCATAAGGGTTGCCGGGATTGCTTCCAATTGCTATCCTCAAAGCTGCAATAAATGACCCTGTCCCTGTTTCCTGCATGGGCAGATATGTTTGTAGGATCAACAAGACACATTCCAAAAAGCAGGACTGCCATTCTTTTGTTCTTATTAGCCATGGAGCTTCCATCTATGTCACCAACTCCTTGCTGGGGCCTGTTGAAATCTTCTCCAATCTTTTCCTTTTACCAACATAGCTAAATAACTGTAGGCATTCCTGGACCCACATTTTTGTACATCTGTGCAAGTATATATGTAGAAAAACTTCCAGAAGTGAAATTATTTCAAGGCCTGTTTCTTTTTTCTGTTATTTTTTAAGAAGATTTTTAAAAAAAAATTAATTTGTTGCCCCGCCGGGAGTGGCTCAGCGGTTGAGCGTCAACCTAGGATCCAGTCAATCAGGGTTCGACTCCCGGTCAGGGCACATGCCCGGGCGTGCAGGAAGCAGCCGATCAATGACTCTCTCATCATTGATGTTTCTATCTCTCTCTCTCCCTCTCCTTTCCTCTCTCTGAAATCAATAAAGATATATTTTTTAAAAAAATTATTTGTTGATTGATTTTAGAGAGGGAGAAGAAGGGAGGAAGAGAGAGAAACATTGATTTGTTGTTCCACTTATTTATGCACTCATTGGTTGCTTCTTGTATGTGCCCTGACCCGAGATCGAACCTGCAACCTAGGCATATTGAGACAACGCTCTAACCAATTGAGCTACTTGACCAGGGCTCAGGACCTGTTTCTTATGATGAATGCTGAAAGCAGAAGGTGCACCCTGAGCTGAAAGCTGCAGAGAAGCCCAGTTCCTCTCTGGGGAGAGTTGAGTAACACCCACCCATAGACAGCCTGAGTCATCCAGCACCAGGCGAGTCACAGAAACCTCTCCCTTATTCTGACCTCAACTGCTGCTTCAGCTGCTATAGGGCAGGGACTGCCAGCCCAGCTGAGCAAAATTAAAGAGCCTGGACAAAATGTAACAGGTTACTGCTGGAGAAAGGAACTTGGTGAAGGGGCACCTTTCATTCGCTACTTTAGAGATGTCCATAGTATCAAATTTGTTACAAGATACATGTGTACTGCTAAAATTAAGTAAAGTTCTTACCCAAAGACCAGCCCTAAGTACCTTCCAATTGATGTCAAGGCAGCTCACAGCCACCCTGCCTCTTCCCACTGACTCAGAGGCTCTGGGCAGGAAAGGGTCTGAGTCAGAGATCAGCCCAATATCCCCATTCGAAGGGCCTAAAGTGTGGAATTAGCCCAATGTCCCTGTTCACAGGGCCCAGAGGTTGGAAAGGAGAAGTGACACATCAAAGCTGACACAGGGAATGTGTGGCAGGGATGGGGTTGGCCCCCTCCTCCACAACGACCAAGTACTTCTACCAAGCACCAAGGATCAAGTCCTGTGTCAGATAGCTGGGGGCACAGGAGCACCAAAAAGAATAAGGCAGGGTATCCCCGACAGTGTGGCTCAGTGGTTGAGCATCGACCCATGAACCTGGAGGTCACGGTTTGATTCCCTGTCAAGGCACATGCCTGGATTTCAGGCTCGATTTCCAGTAGGGGGCATGCAGGAAGCAATCGATGATTTTCTCTCATTGTTGATGTTTCTACCTCTCTGTCCCTCTCCCTTCCTCTCTCTGAAATCAATAAAAACATATATTTTTTAAAAAGATGGAATTGCTATTCACGTAATTACTTTTTTTAAAAAAAGAATAAGGCAGGGCAGACATTTGATCTCAGAGACTTTCTGTTGGGCTCAGGGAACAACGCCAACCCGCACACAGTCACTGTTAGAAAAATGCCTTCTAAATTGCAAGGAATATGATAAGAGAGTTCCCTAAGGCCAGTCGCAGGGTCTTCTCACTCTTCCCAAGCAACCACATCTGATTCCATCATCAAGGACATTGTCATGTCCCCACTACCCACTCTTCACACCGACCGCTGGAACGGGCACCAGCACCCTCAAGCAGCAAGCAGGTGAGAGTCTGGCCATACCCACCTCCTCACCAGCTGCCAAGAATCATGAGCACAAAGGTAAGAGGCCTGCCTTCTCACACAGCCAAATGCACTGTCATCAAAACAGAACGACATTGACTCCAGGAAAACATCCAGAGGAAATCCAGAAAGAAACTCCAAAACACACAAGAATGTGATGTAGGTTGAAGGTGGTATTGCAACTTTACAGAAACGGTATAATTTGCCTTGTTGATTTGCCCAGAAGATAGAGCCTGAATCCTACTTCCAACCATATACAAGAATAAATTCCAGAGGGATCACCTATTTCAATGTAAAAATAAAACAAAGTAGAAGATGAAAATGAGTATCCCCACAAAGATCTGAATGAGATGGTTCACGGTAGTTCTACTCATCATTGTCCCCAAACTGGAAACAACCCAAATGTCCATCAATACTTGAAGGGATAAACAAGCTGGTATATCCTCATAATGGGATACAATTCAACAACAGAAAGGAACAAACTGCTGATAGATACAACATAGACTAGAAGGTAGTAAGCTGAATAAAAGAACCCAAACTCAAAAGGTTACATATTGTATTATTCTGTTTATGTAACTTTCTGAAAAATACAAAGCTATAGGAATTAAAAACAGATCAGTTGGTGCCAGGGGGTAGGGGCAACGAAGGAATTGACTGAAAAGAAACCGGAGGAAACTTCTTGGGGTGATGGAAACGTTCACTATCTTGATTGTGGCAATAGTTTCACAGATATATGCACATGTCAAGACATAAAATTTCATACATTAAATACATGCGGTTTATTGTCTATAAAGTATATCTCAATAAAGCTGTGAAGGAAGGGAAGGAGAGAGGGAAGAACTAATCTTCAGCAAATAGAAGATTGCCCATAAACCATGGCAGAGTTGCACTATGAATTGTGTAGCTACTAAAAACAAGAGTTATCTGTATGTGTATTGACCATTAAGTGGAACTATCAAGTTGCAAGGCAACGTTCATTGTATGATCCCTTGCTGTGTGTCCAGGTTTGTAACCAGCACTGAGAAGGGGGGTCTTGGAAAGGCACTTCCAAGGGCAACACTGCCCCCTAGTGGAAACCTTGGAGATAGGTCTACTTAACAAACATCACAAGTTACTTTCCTGAACCCTCTAATGACACAGTTCTTATCAAAGTCACCAGTGATCAAACGCTGAATTGTTTTAAGACCCTAAGGTTCTTGTTAAAGTTGGAGAAAAGCGTCTTACAAGTTTCCCCCTAACCGTGACTGAGCAATACCAGTATTTGCAATTCCTTAGCACCGGGATGTTTTAATATGCCCCACGTTGGGGAGGCCTGGGTGGGCTGCGAGGGGCTGGGGCTTGAATCGGGAAAGGCAAGTGAGACATCCCCAGGAAGATACTGCGACCGAAAACAAGGATACCTGTGCAGCTCAGGGATGGCTCGGCCCAAGGCCCCCGAAGAGAGGGAACGGCCACCCCTAGGAGCTGACCAGAAGTAGTATCCTCGGGAGCGGCTAATCAAACGCGCACTAGCCCACGCGCAGGCGCACTGAGAAACTCCCCGGAATGAGAGTACGCATGCGCACAAAGACGTTGGCGAGGCGGGCCCTGCTTTCTAGGCTATCCCGGCAGTGGGTGGGCGGGACATGAGGGGGAGGATAGGGGTTCCACTTCCGCTGGGAACCGGAAGTCACTGTCTCCCGGGTGAACAAGGCTGACTCCACGAGGGAAAGCTAGTGCAGGTGACGGTTCGCGCGGGAGGGCGTTGGCGCCGGGCGAGGCTGGGTGCTCTTCGACTCAGGGCCGCTCTCGGAGGAGGTGCCGAGGGTGCCCTGCTTGGAGGGTGGCCCGTCAGGGAGCTGGACTCCCCCGGGTCCCCGCCGGCTAAGCGCGGCTGCTCGGAGGCCTGGCTTCTACAGCCGCCGAAGCCTTGGTGAGCCTGGGGGGACCGCACGGCAGGATCGGGAGCCGATCCCTCTTCTATCCCTCTTTTGGCGCTTTTGGACTTATGTCGTCGTCACCGAAGGACAGGCCGAGACACCTGGGGCTTGCAGGCCATCCCCCTTCTGGAGTGGGGTATTGTAGTTATCGGGTAAAATGAGATTTGGGGACCCATCTGTAGCTTCTGATTCAGGAGACTCATTTATTCATTCAACTATATGGTTATTGAACGCTTAATACATACCAGGCACTACGCGTGCTAGGGCTTCAGCAGAGGGCAAATCATTCCCCGACGCCCCCAGAACTGATATTCCAGTGGGGCTAGATCTGGGGTGAGGTTCAAAAATCAACCTTTTTTGAGGGTCACCAGGTTATTGTGTTGCAGATGGTACCCAGGGCTGGGCTTTGGGGTAAAACTGCCCTGGCAGGTGAGAGCATGGGCTACAGAACTGACTACACCTTCCTAAAGCCTGCAAGGTCTTGTGGGGCCTGGCTGCTGCTTACCTCTTCTGTCGCATCTCATGCACATCTCCCCATTGTTCACTGAGCTTCAGTTGTACCAGTCTTCTTTCTCTTTCTCGAGAAAAGCTTCTGCCTTGAAGCCTTTGCAGTTGCTGCTGTTCCCTCTGCCTGGACTACCTTGCATGGTGCCTTCTTGTCATTCAGGTCTCATCTTAAATGACTTACCCAGAGGGCCCTTCCCACTCTACCCTTATCTGAAGTGCCCCATTCTGGAAGTGTTCACCTAGCCCAGGTATTAACCTCATAGGACTTAACAGTATTTGGAATGAGTTCACATATTAGTTAACTTGTTAAGGGTCTCTCTTCATCCACTGCAAAATAACTTTCACAAGAGCAGATACCTTGCCTGCCTTGATTGCAGCATTGCTGTGGTTTAGTGTAGGGACTGGCATTGGTTTATTCATTTGCTCAGTAAATATTTGTTGAGTGCCAGCTCTGTGCCATGAACAGTTCTTGGCTCTGAGGATACAAAGAAAAGACAAAAGTCCCTGCCCTCGTGGAATTTACATTTGGAGATGCAGGGATACCGATGAGGAGGCTGTTGTGATAATCCAGGCCAGAGATGACCGGAACTCCATACTCAGACCAAGACACTGCCCCTTTAGGTGGTGAGAAGTGGTCAGATTCTGAATGTGCTTTAGAGGAGCAGCAGGATCAGATAAGAGCTGTGTGTGAGAGAGAGAGAAGAATCCAGGATGAGTCCAAGGTTTTTGGAAAGATGGATTTGCTATCTGCTGAGATGGGGAAGACTTCAGAGAGCAGGTTGATGTGTCAGGAGATCGGTTTTGGACAGGTTACACTGAAACGTTTATTAGCATCAGGTAGTCATGTGACCAAGACAGGTAGACAGGTGAGTCTGTGGTTCAAAGGAGGCATCAAGGCAAGAGAGGTAGGTGGCATCGTTGTAGAGGAGGCATTTGAAGCCCTGAGGCTGGGTGAGATCTCCACGGAGGTGAGTGTAGACAGATAGGGGAGAGGCCCAAAGATTGAGCTTGTGGACTCATATCAGAGAAGTGTGGAGGGAGGGGATCAGCAGCAGCAGAGAGTAAAAGGAACTGTCAGTGAGTCAGGGACGTGAGAGTGCAGGGTTCTGAGAGCCCCATGCCAAGGGCAGGAAGAGAACCAGTATGTCTAGTGCCCTGAGGAGTGGGGATGGTCCCTTCGGATGGGCAGCATGGGGCAGGTGATGGAGAGAGAATGAGAGTGAACACACATGGTAAATACAGAGTTGTACTAGAAAAGCCTGCAGAGAAGGAGGTGTTTTTGTGTGCATGTCTTTTTTTAATGATCTAGTAGAGACAGAAAATGTGACATTGGGATCTAGGGCACAAATTGTTTTTGTGGGGACCACAGACATTCTTCCAAGAAGGCCAAATGGGTGGTCCTGGGGGCTTATGGATGTTCTCGGCCAACTGCTTCTGTTTACTCTGACTTGGAAGCACCCTCAGTTAAGAATAGGGATGTTGCCACAGCATAGGTGAACCTAGAGGGTAATATGCTAAGTGAAATAAGTCAGACAAAGACAAATGCCATATGACTTCACTTATATGTGGAATATAAAGAACAATATAAACAAACAACAGAGAAACAGACTCATAAATGCAGAGAACAGACTGATGGTTGCCAGAGGGGAGGGGCTTTGGAGGTCTGGGTGGAAAAAGGTGAAGGGATTGAGAAATATAGACTGGTAGTTACAAAGGAGTTATAGAGATATAACTAGCCTAGGAAATATAGTCAATAATGTTGTAATAACTATTTATGGTGCCAGTTGGGTACTGGAAATATCAGGGGAACACTTTGTAAAGTATATGATTGTCTAACCACTATGGTGCACATCTGAAACTAATACAAAATAATATTGAATGTAAACTGTAATGAAAACGTTTTTAAAACTTTAAAAAAACGAATGAGGATGTTATATAGAAAGTGATTGGTAAATATGAATGAAACTCTGGGAGTCTTTCTTCTGGCAGACGGCTGACCTCCCCCATCATGGAAGAATGATGCTAGAACCAGCAGTGGAGAGAGAGGGGACAGAGTGTGGCGGGGGGAAGCTCCTTGGAAGGTCCAGTAATGGTGAATGCAGAGCCCTGAGCCCAGCACCTGGCATAGAGAAGCGCTCAGTGGTCTCTGTCTTCAAGACATACGTTCCAATGGCACATGACTCCATCATTTTTAACAACGCTCTGTTCTTCTTTTGTGTTAGACATCAGAGAGTGATGCCACCTTTTCCCCTACCCACCAACTCTTGCCCACCACAACCTTGGAAGTTGTTCTGGACTCTTCCTTCTCTCGCCACACTCATTCCACTGGTTTGTCTTCCCAGCTGCTGTCTCTCCACCACAAACAGCCCTTTCCCAGTTCTCACTTCCATCTTTATCCAGACTTTAAACAAAAAATATTTTATTGATTTCAGAGAGAGAGGGAGAAAGAGAGACAGAAACATCAATGATGAGAAAGTCATTGTTCAGCTGCCCCCCGCACACACCTCACTGGGGATCAAGCCCGCAACCCGGGCATGTGCCCCGACCAGGAATGGAACTGTGATCTACCAGATCCTAGGTCAGTGCCCTCAACCACTGAGCCACTCCTGCCGGGCATCTTCATCCAGACTTTTGACCCATACTCAATCCCTTAAAAACACAAAGTGAGGTTGTTTCTCTCCCATGGCCATCAGGATCCAGCTAAACATTTGAAACCATCCCGCCTGCTCCCTCTTCAGCCTGCCCCCTCCCCCAACTGCATGGTCCCCAACCGCTAGCCCAGCACTCAGATACCTGCCCCTCAGCCTTGTACGTGGCGTTTCTCTGCTTGAAACACTTCTCTGTCCAGTAACCCCTTCTTTGGATAGGCTGCCCAAGGAGGCTCTGTCAAATCCCTTGAGTGTCATTCCTCCTGGGTGGTCCTTGCATGTCCCTTGACAAGAAGACCAGCTGCTCCTAAAATCACAGGCTCCTGAGCACTTAGGCTCTGCCCAGCTCTGCGCAACTGGCCTGTCATCCTCATCAGGAACAGTGGCTTCCTGTGTAGGTGCCAGTGATGGATGGACCATACATTATACAAGCACTTACGATTTGTCATGGCAGCCCCTCTGAAGTAGCAACCTGATCTCTATTTTATAAATAAGGAAACTGAGGCATAGAGAGATTAAGTAACCTACTTGAGATCATGTAATAAGTGTGGGGGGGGGTGTCAGAGTTAGAATCCAGAATCTGCTCTCACCCACTCTACCCTGAGTGCACTGGGATTGTCTGCCGTCCCCAGAGGGTGCCATTGTGCAAGTCCTCCCTTCACCATGGGCCAGCTGGACCGTCTTCTCAACCTGCTTCCCAGAACATCTGGAGGGCCTCCTGGGTCCCATGAGTCACTGACTTCTGGCCCCTTCCACCCACAGGTTCACCCTCCTGCAGACATGGGACGCAGAAAATCAAAACGAAAGCCGCCCCCAAAGAAGAAGATGACAGGCACCCTAGAGACCCAGTTTACCTGCCCCTTCTGCAACCATGAGAAATCTTGTGACGTGAAAATGTGAGTAGGGGATGGAGGCCACAAAATCTGCCTCATGGAGCCTCCCCCTCCCTCAGTTGGGAATTAGCTCTCCTTTAGATACAGACCTCTTTGCTTACCAGTCCCTCCATCTCCTCCCATTCCAGGGACCGTGCCCGTAATACCGGAGTCATCTCTTGTACTGTGTGCCTAGAGGAATTCCAGACACCCATCACGTGTATCCTTGAGAAACTAGGCTTTTTCCAGGGGGTGGGGGTGGGTAGTCAGGACTGCCCTGCCCAGGGTGGACTGCTTGAGGGCACCTGGCCAAAGGCAGGGCAGTAGAATGCAGCCCTTGTACCTCTGGCCCTGCTGTGTACCCTGTGCAGGGCTATGGCCACCCAGAGGAATGGGTGCTACCTGCTTGCTTAGGTGGGGAGACTGTGCAAGGCAGGGGTCTGGCTGACATCAGTGTGAGCAGTCGAAGTGTGTATGGGAAGGGGAAGGTGTCCAATACCCTCAGTTGCCCTTGACTTCAGCGGCTCAGATCTGTCAGAACCAGTGGATGTGTATAGCGATTGGATAGATGCCTGTGAGGCAGCCAATCAGTAGCAAAGCGGAGGACCCACCCCCTTGGCAGCCCCGCTGCCATGGACCTGCCCACTGGGTACCAATCCAGAGACATTCCTGAGGTCCAGGGTGTGGGTCCAGGGCCCTCAGAGCCCCCTGTGTGTATGTGTGGAGTGGATGTGGTTGTGAATGTGTGGCTGCAAGTGTGGCCACAGGGGTGTGCTCATGGGTGGGGTGGAAGGAGTTGAGGGGTTGCTGGTCTCCACGTGCCCGAACTGCATCCCTTGGCTCCAAAAGCCTTTGACTTGCTCCCTCTTTCAGCCCCTGAGCCCCCTGGCTCTGGGGCCCTAGCTTTTCTAGGAGCCAGTGTCCTGGCATCCTGGATGAGGGCAAGCCCTGCAGAGACAGCCTTAGGACCCTCCAGCCTCCTCACCCACTCCCCAGCACCTTGCCCATTTGAACTGAACTGCCTGCTCTCTGCCTTTTAAGGACTATGGCCTGGGATTCAAAACCACAAGCCCCTCAGCTGGGCCCTGGCAGGGTGGACCCAGTTCATTTTTAATTGCTTTTATAGAGGAAGGACGGCTGGGTCAGGGACAACTGTTGGTCACAGCCCTTAAATAAAGCAGCTGATGCAAGCTCCTGGCTCTCTGATTTTTGGGTTCTGGTCAGTTCCTGAGGCTCAGTGAGGGGGGAGAGGGAGACCTGGCAGGCCATTGGAAGTGGAGGTTGGCCAGTCCTTCAAACTGTCCAACACTTATCCACTAGACAGGCATTCAGGGTTTCACCAGGGCATTGCTGAGCGCAAGGGACACCGATGACCCCACAGACATATGGGCAAGCATTTAGTTCCAATGAGAAAGAGGGCCAACAGAGGCTGGGGTAGGGTGGAGCAGGGTGGTCAGGGAAGACTTCCTGGCCTGAAGGAGGCAATGCTCAAGGGCCACCCTGTGCTAGTGGCTGCTCTCAGGCTTGCCTATCTTACCCCCTTTTCCCAGCAGTCACCCTGTGAGGCAGGTGCCCCAGCCTTGCAGATGAGGAAACAGACCAGAGATGGGAGGTCACCAACCCAAGGTCCCACAGCCAGAAGGCAGCACAGCTGGTCCTTAAACCCAGGACACCTGGCTTCACCACCGAGGGTACAGTCTGAGAGAACAGCTCTTGGTTTTGTGGGGGCTGAGGAGCTCTGGAAAAGAATAAGGTTCTACAAATGGACCTTCGTCCAAGGCTGGTGAGGAGTCTCGAAGGCTGGAGGTGGTGCCAGATGCAGGGGTATGTTACAATATTTATTAATCTTTGTCCCTATTCCTGGCACAGAGCTGCTAAAACCCTTGGAGTTTCCACAGCAATCACCCAGGATGAGGCTGGTCACCAGAAAGATCGAGTGATTACTGAGTAGGAACTCCCTGCCATATCCACTCTCTAGGAAGGGAAAGGGGGAGACTACAGATTAAGCTCTCTAAAAACTTCAACAGCCCTAGCTAGTTTTGCTCAGTGGTTAGAGCATCTGCCTGCAGACTAAGGGGTCCCAGGTTCAATTCTGGTTGCAGGCTTGATCCCTGGCCCCAGTGAAGATGCCTGTGGGAGACAACCAATTGATGTGTCTCTCATGTTAATGTTTCTCCCTCTCCCTCTCCCTCTGAAAAGGCAGTGGAACAATATCCTCAGGTGAGGATATAATTAACTAATTAAAAACTTCAACAATGCCCAGCTGGTGTGGCTCAGTGGTTGAGGGTCGACCCATGAACCCGAGGTAGTGGTTCAATTCCTGGTCAGGGCATACGCCCAGGTTGTGGGCTCAATCCCCAGTAGGGGGTGTGCAGGAGGCAACCGATCAATGACTCTCATCCTTGATGTTTCTATCTCTCCCTCTCCCTTCCTCTCTCTGAAATCAATAAAAACATATTTAAAAATTTAAAAATAATAAAAATAAAGACTTCAACAAGATCTGATGAACACCTGAAACCTATAAATTTTAACCAGTGTTACTCCAATAAATGCAATTTTTAAAATTAAAGAAATAGCCCAGCTGGGCGTGGCTCAGCGGTTGAGCGTCGACCTAGGATCCAGGAGATCAGGGTTCGATTCCCGGTCAGGGCACATGCCCGGGTTGCGGGCTGCAGCCAATCAATGACTCTCTCATCATTGATATTTCTATCTCTCTCTCTCCCTCTCCCTTCCTCTCTCTGAAATCAATAAAGATATATTAAAGTAAGTAAATAAATAAATAAATAAAATGCGCTTCCAGGTTGGTGAACACATGGAGGTGCTGGGAGGGCGCTGCACATGGAGAGCGCATGGCAGCTCTGCTCTTATCTATGCCTTGCCCTATGCAGCTCTTCCACTTGGCTGTTCCTGAGTTACTTCCTTTTATAAACCTGTAATCTGATAAGTAAAATGTTTCTATAAGTACTGTGAACTACTCTAGTAAATTAATCAAATTTGAGGGGGGGTCATGGGAAAGCACGATCTATAGCCAGTTGGTCAGAAGCACCTGGATTTGCAATTGGCAGCTGAAGTGGGGGAGGACCACCTTGTAGTACCAAGCCCTTACACTGTGGGATATGACACTCTCGAGGTAGATATTGTCAGAATTGAGTTCATTGAGTTCATTGCTTGGTAGTGTGGAAAAAGCACACATCTGAACATGGCTGATGGTGAGCACCTGGACACTACACGGTGCCCTCAGATGGTCTCGTGATTATAGGACTCTTGACTCAGTATCCTGGGGCAGATCCAGCTCTGCCTCCTGGCCTCCTAAGTCTGAGCAGCAGGGTACCTGTGCTTAGGATTTCTCATTGATACAATAGGAAGGATGATGGAACCTTTCTCCCAGGGCCATGCTGAGGACGGGGAGGTGCCTTGCATGGTTTGAGCAACTCTAGGACCCACCCTGGGCATTGAGGAATATGAACAATAGATGCTTAATTCGCAGGAAGCCCTAACCACCACGCCCAGCTACTGAGTCTGGCATGTGCCCCCTAAAGTCCACCCTGCTCTGACATGCTTCTTCCTGGTGCTCCCCACCAAGACCCCAGGTAAGGTCTCCTAGCCCAGACATGAGCCAGTGGTCATGGGCAGAGTGGTGGACAGACCCGGGTGGGATTGCCTCCGACATCCAGGGAAATGGGGTTCGTCCTCTGGCATCCAGGGCCCGCCCACCAGAGGCCAAGTGCTAATATGGTGCTATTTTCCACAGGAGGCAGGGCCCAGAGCCAGGCGTGGATCCTCCTCAGCATAGCTTCTTGAGCTGGCCCTAGGGGAGCAGGACTCCCAGTAGCCAGGCCAAGCGTGCCTGGAATCCAGTTTATGAGGCCCCAAGGGCTGTGTCATCTATGCATGTGGGTCTTCTGTTGTCTGTCTCTGCAGATCCCCACCTTCCAGCTTCATCCCCTGTCCTGGGGAGGGAAGGAGAGAAGGATCTTCTGTGACCCCTGCACTGCTGCATCCTGTCCTTGGAACCCTGACAATTGGAGGCATGCAAGAGGGATGACTGGGGCAGACATCACGGAACAGCAGGGTCCCCTCTGAAACACAGAGAGGTTAGGGGCCGGTCCGCAGACATCTAGGGTCCTGGAATGGCAGGCGAGACTGGGGGATCAGCCCTAAGGAGAGGGCAGAGTGAGGCGGGCCCACAAGGCAGCCATGCTCGCAGTCAGCCACTCAGCTGCTCTATGCCAATCAGTAAAGGGCCATTACCCTGGGCCCTGAAATGTCCATCCTCACCCACTACCCTGTCCCCTCTCACCACCACCCCACAATGCACTCCAGGACTAAAGGGGTCCCCCTGCCCACAGGGGCCTGCAGGACCCAACTTATCCATTGGTCAGTGCCAAACATACTGTTTGAAGTCATTTAAACTTCCCCATGACCCCATGAGCCTTGCTGTCCCCATTTTCCTGATGGAAAAACAGATCTAGAGTGGGGAAGTCACTTGTCCAAGGTCACCTGTGCCATCTAGCCCATCCCAGCACTTGAGCTCTTTCCTCACAACTCACAGGCCCCCCGACAAAGTACATGGGTGCTGAGCATGTGTGTGGGTATTGTGTACATATATGTGAGGGGGTACGTTACATGTCTTTTTATGTGGAAGGGTGTACTGCATGTGTGTATGTGTGTGCCTTTAAGCTGCAGAGAACATGTGCACACCATACCCACGAAGTGGTGTATGTGTGGATTTTGTGTGTGAGTGCATGCCTGTCTGTCCTGGGTCCAGCCGAGTGGCTGTGAGCTTGTGTGTATCTTAGGGCGCATGGAGTATGTGTGCCTATATAGATGTGTGTTTGGTTGATGAAGAACGTCGAGCAAGGCTGTTTGTACATGTGCGAGAGCCGTTCAGGTTTCAGGACAGAGCAGCCTGAGTCTTCAGATGATTTTATAGCCATTTATTGTGCTCCAGTGAAATAGAAAAAGAAAGTGCTCGCGTTACAAACACCGCTGTCACATCCACATATGCCAGTCGCTGCAAACCAAACCGCGTGTGTCCGCTGGGTCTCTGGGCATGCAGTTGGCTCCCATTGTGGGAATGGAGTGGAGGCAGGCCGAGCCTGGGCTCTGGGGGCTTTGCTTGGGGGCTTCTTGTCCTGGGGGAACCCACCTGTGAGGGAGTGGGGGGACAGCTGGGGTAGCTTTGCTGAGTGCATCCTTTGGGTGCTGTTGGGAACACCCGGCTTGATGTTGGACCCTGCAGCGCTCCAGGGAGGAGAGCCCCCTTTCCCCCCACAAACCCCCCAATCTGTTTCCCCCCCAAACACTAACCCTGTAGGCAGGTGCCAGGGGCTGGAGGGCGCCATGCAGGGGGCAGGGGGCAGCAGGGCCGGGCTAGGCCCTGCCGAGAGCAGCAGCCAGCCTCCCTGGGGGGAAGGCAGGAGGCCCAGGGCCCTAGGCAGAATTGTAGTAGTTGTGTGGGTGGTGGTTGTGGGTAGGCTCGCCCATCTCTGGGTACTCAGGCGTCAGGCAGTATTTGGGGTCATAAACCTGGCGTGGCAGCCCGTACACCGTCATGCCCCGCTGTGAGGCCCCCTTATTGCTGCCCATCTGCAGGCTGACATTGAGAGTATCACAGTGTTCCATGCCCAGCCCCGGCTCGAAAATCTGCCGCTTGGTCCCGGGAGCCGTCATGCCAGCCTGTGGAAGGAATGCAGTCAGGCCGTAGGCATGGCAAAGGGCAAGAGCCCCACCAGCCCACTCCACGGTCCCCTACACACCTGGCTGGCTCCCTTGTTGGTGCCCATCTGCAGGCTGATGGTGGCCTGGTCCAGGGGCTGGTCCGTGCCCAGCTTGGGGTCATAGAGGTGGCGTCGGGTACCATAGGCCGTCATGCCCTGCTGGCTGGCAAACTTGTTGGTGCCCATCTAGGGAGCCAGAAGGAGAGTCACCTCGAGGGTTACAGAGCCTCACCACGGACCACAAGATGTCCTGATGTCAGTGGACACTCACATGGCCCTCTAACAAGGCACTGTTTCCACCCTTAGGCTACAGACTGGAAACTGAGGCCCAGAGAAAGTGTCAGCTCAGTAAGTGGCTCAGAACACTCAGGCCTGACTTCCACAGTTCAAGTCCCAGCTTGGCCACTCATCACCTGGGTGAGCCTGACAAGCAAGCTAGCTTCTCCAGGCCTGTTTCTATATAAAGGTAACAGTACCTGCCTTCTAGAGCTGCTGGAGGAGTGAGTTAGGGTACAGAGTTAGAGCACAGTGCCTCACATAGTCTAATTAAGGCCAAATATGCTGTCCCCCAAAGCCTGCAGGGCCCAGGATGCCTTCCCAGCCTCCTCCACCTCCAGTCTGGGCTGAGGAGCAATTAGACCCAGGTGGGGAAGGGGAGTACCTGAAGCCCAATGATGTTCCGCCCTTCTCGAAGCTTCTCCGGCTCAAATTTCCGCTCCTGCTTCTCTGCGTACTTTACACCCACATTCACCTTGTTCCCTTTCGTCTTGGCCTGAAGAAGGCAAAAGAGGGCAGGGACTGATGAGGGAGCCTCTGCTGTACTGTCCCCTTCCAGCACCTGCTCTGCCCCTCCCACCCATGCTGGGCGCAGGGATGAGTGGCCCCACTTGAATCCCAGCCCAGACTGTCCACAGTCCCTCTGCCCCATTCCCACCCTTGACCCACACTCACCATGCTGGCCAGGGCCAGGAGGGTGGACTGCACCTGGGTGTGGTTGGTGTTCTCGAACAGGTCATTTGCCTCAAAGATGTCATGGGGCCTCACCCCATACTTGGTGATGGCCTTGATGAAGTTGCCTATGTTCTCCAGCTGGAGGGGGAGCAGGTGACAGTCAATGGGAGGCTCTATTGAAGGGTTGAAAGAGTTAAAAAGAGTCTGGGCTCACCTGGTGCCAGTTTTGTGTCGACTCATTGACCTTCTTCACCGAGCCTGGCTGGAGCTTATTGATGAACCTACAGGGAGTAGGGGAGGGGAGTGACAAAGGTGACCCCTGCTGCCCCCCCAGTGCTCAACCCAACAGGAAAAGGGGTCAGTCAGGATAACAGTAGGTAGGTGACATCCATTTTGCTGTTTCCCACTGCAGTCACTCTCAGCTGGATCCCCCACCACAATCCACCCCCAAAACACAGGCAGGACCAAGACAGGAAAACAAGCACAGGAGCCAGACTCTGTTCCTGGTCAGAAAGTCTTGTCTAAGGTGTGTGGGAGTCCCCTGGTGTGCCCCCACCTCCCTGGAGACGGAGTTTCAGTCTCCTTTTCTCTACACCATGGAGAGCCTGCAGTTCAGGCCTCCGCCTTCTCTGCCACCCTCACCCCCTGGACCTCATTCAGTATCTTGACTTTAAATGCCACTGATATGCCAACCACTCCTCAGTATCTTTCTGGAGCCCAGGCCTCTCACTCTCCAACCCAGCTCCCTACATGGGTGTGTCAAATCAAGCACCCCACCCCAGACTCCTGACACCCACCTCTCCCCACAGAACTTTCTCCTTCCCCAGCTCAGGAAACCCACCCTTACAGGGGCACAGGCAAGGCCCTCAGACTTGTCCTTGACTCTCCTCTGCCTTCTCTCACCCCCACATCCAATCCCTCAGCAAGGCCTCTGGCTCTGCCTTCTAAAGACATCCAGAAGACCACAGCTTCCCACCACCCTGCTCTGAGCCCCCAGCATCTCTTTCTCTCTCCTGGGCTTTTGTAGAGGCTTCCCCATGGGCTCCAAGCTTCCACCTCATCACCTACAGACCCTTCATCTTGCAGCTAGAATGGCCTTTTAAAAACAATTCCCGTTACTCCCCACTTCAAAATGGTCCCAAGGTTTCCTAACTCCTTAGCATGACTAAAAGCCCCCATGTCATCTGGTCCCCAGCTAACTCCCTCTACTTCCCCAAATTGTCCTGTGCCAGCCACTCCTCCCTGTTCCTGGAACACACCATGCACGTTCCCACCTCAGGGCCTTTGCACTGGTTGGCCCCCCTGCCTGGCCCACTCTTCCCTCAAACACTCACCTGGCTTCCTCCCTCTCTTTGTCCGAGTTTCTGCACAAATATTACCTCTTCAGAAAGACCTCCCAGACCATTCTGTATAAAGCAGCTACCCTTCACTCCATGGGGCACCCCATCCTTTCCCACTGACTCTCTTCTCCATATCACTTCCCACCATAGGCAAGTATGTGATTATTTCATTGATTATTCAATCCATCTCCCCCACTAAGACTAAAGCTCCCTGTGAGCTCCGAGGCTGTTTTGTTCACTATCCCCAGCAGGAGCTCCATAAATTCTTGGTGCACAAAGGACTGAGTGGGTGAGTGGCTCTGCACTCTTTTTGTTGTTGTTGTTTGTTAATACTAACTCGAGGATATTTTTTCCATTGATTTTTAGAGAGTGGGAGAGGGGGAGAGAGAGAGAAATATTGGTGTAAAACAGACACATCAATTGGCTGCCTCCCACATGCGCCCCAAATCAAATCTGCAACCCAGGTACATGCCCTTGACCGGAATCGAACCAGAGACCTTTCAGTGTGCCAGCGGACACTCTAACCACTGGGCCACACTGACCAAGGTGGCTCTCCACTCTTTAAGATCTAGCAGCCCTGACTGACACCAGGCTGTCTCTCTATTTCTTGTTCCGAGTGGATATTGTAGAGCAAGATACTCCTGTCTGGCCCCGCCAGTGTGGCTTGGTTGAGTACTGTCCCACACACCAAGAGGTCACAGGTTCGTTTCCAGGTCAGGGCACAGGCCCGGGTTTCAGGTCTGATCCCTGGTAGGGGGCATGCAGAGGCAGCCGATCAATGTTTCTCACTCTTTGATGTATCTATCTCTCCCTCTCCCTTCCTCTCTCTCTAAAATCAATAAAAACATATTTAAAAAAAAAAAAAAATACTCCCCTCTGCCCCCTTTCCAGCACCTAAGGCTTGGTAAGGGACATTCCCAAGGGCACACTCTGGTCTTCACGGGCACCCTGTCCTAGGTCAGACTCAGAGATACAGGCAGGACCTCTGCTGGGCTCAGAGCCTTGCCCAGCATTAGAGTTGTGGTTGAATCTAGAATCAGGGTTTGGGAGCTGTGAAGGTTTGCATCTTCCTCAGTGATTTAAGTTCTGAGAAGAGCAAAAAATCAGAGCCTGCTTAAATTACTGTGGCACATCCCTCATGTCACCAAGCCAGCGAAGGACAGCCAGTGTTGCTTGTTGTCTTTTAGCTGTGACCTCTCTTTCTTGGGACGATGGAGGCCATAAATGGGCCTATGTGCCCTATCCTGGTGGTGGTAAGAGCTAGAATCTGGAGTCATTTCCATTGGAAATGCATGGGACTTTGAGTGATGTGTTTTACCTGAGTCTCAGTTTTCATTCCTGTTCAATGGGCACAATGATTATTTGCACCTCAGAGGACTGTTTCAAGGTCTAAGAAATAACGTGCCCAACCCAGCTCATGGTTGGTGGTGAAGGGGTTGAGGGGGAGAGATGAATAACAGTTGGGGGTCAGCCCTAGGCAGAGTCTAGGCCAACGGTGCCCCACTCACTCGCAAAGAATGATGCCATCTTTGAGGCCATCCATGAAGTTGTTTCCTATGCGGCGTCCTGTCACTCCCTCAATCCACTCTCGAAGCTCCTGCTCCCGCTGAGGGTCGTACTTCTGGGCCAGCTGTGGGTGGGAGGCACAAAGTTGATGAGGAGGATATGGGAGGGCAAGCTTCGCTCTCTAAGCCTGATCTCCTTTCTCATCTCTTCCCAACTAAGGCAATTCTGCCACAGTGTCCATGGGGGGGGGCACCCGAGGGGCTGAGGGCCAGGGCTGAGGTGGCACCTGCCCAGGGGGCCATTCCAGGCATTCTGAGGTTTGGCACCAGAGAATGTGGACAAGGGTGGGTGGAGAGGGGGATACTCTAAGTTGGGGGGTGGTGCCTGGCCTCCTGGTTCCCCCTCCAGGCCAAACTTGGGGCTTTGCTTTCCCTGGCCTTGCCTCTTCTGCCCCCCAGTCCCTCCCCCTGCTGGAAGACTGGGAGCCTTTGGCAAAGGAGGAGGAGCCCTAAGGAGGTGCCCCTGAATGCTGCCTTGCAGGGGACTGCTGTCTTGATTCTCTGTCTCCAGGTCACCATCTAAGGCTCCAGCTCTGGCGGGGCATCGGGCCTCGTTTTTGTCTTACTTCTGGCCCCAAGCACTGTGTCTGTATTTCTCTGTCTCTCTCCCCATTCCCCGGGTCCTCTGTCTCTCTCTCCCCCAGCTCTGTCTGTCTTTACTTGGCTCTGTCTTCCTGTCCGCATCGCTCCATGTCTGGCTGGGGGTGGGCCCCATCGTTCATCTGTGGATCACTCTCCATTTCGGACTTCAGGTTCCCTGGCTCGGGTGGGGTGGGGCTCGCCTGTCTCCCCTTCTCCTCCTCCATCTGTGTCTCAGTCTTATCTGGCCCCTGGCTCGTCCTCCCCCATCTGTCTCCCTCCTGTCTCAGGATCCCAGAATCTGTGTTTCTCTAGAACCCGCAGCCTCCAGCCCAGACAGGCTCCCAGCCCCTGGGGGACCGGACTGCCCCTTCTTCTGGGGGAGGGGGAGGTGGGAGGGAGCGGACCCCTCACCTGGCCCGGGTGCTGTCAGCCCCCCTCCCCACCAGTCCTGCTTTATAAAGCAAACCGGCCCTTATATAGAGCGGCCCAGCGGGCCGGGCTCCCCGAGGCCGCCTTATATGGCGTGGCGGCTCCGCTGGACTCTGGGGCCGGCGCTGGAGGGGGGGCGGGGTGCGGGGAGCACTCGGATGTGTTTCCAGCATGAGCACCCGCCCCCCACCTGCCCCATTCTCCAGCCACGAGGATCCCGGTCCCAGGGTCCAATACTAGCTCCCCACTTCCTCAGTGGCTGGCGCTGAAGGGGGAGAGGGGTGCGGGGAGAACTGGGATGTGTCTCCAGCATGAGTACCCACCCCCCACCTGCTCCCTTCTCCAGCCAGGAGGATCCCCAACCTAGGTTCCAATACTAGCTCCCCACTTCTTCGCTCCCTGGCAAAAGCTACCCTGTGCCTCAGTGTTCCCCTCTGTCAAATGGGTCTGAGACTCATCCCCTGGCAGGCTTCATGGGAGCATTCCAGTGGGTTGGGGACTTCAAGTTCGCCGCTGCCCTGGAGAAGGGCCTAGCTCTGCACCTCCCTTTTGTAGGACCCTAGCTACTTGCCTCTCTGCTCGGAACCTCA
Source organism: Miniopterus schreibersii (assembly GCF_964146895.1). Lineage (NCBI taxonomy): Eukaryota > Metazoa > Chordata > Mammalia > Chiroptera > Miniopteridae > Miniopterus > Miniopterus schreibersii. The sequence continues at coordinate 70,014,591 of NC_138105.1, read as the reverse complement.
GTTTACTCATCCATAGCATGGAGGTCATGTCTCAACGCTTTCCTAATTCCTAAACTAGGAGACCCCTGCCCTGTTTCTAATGCCCACTCTCTGCCCTCCTCAGCTTCCTCTTTCTCCCTTCACCTTCCAGGAACCCCAGCTCTCAAGCATTCCCCAACTTATTCGTCAGGCTGAGGGAGTGGGGAAGATCACTAAGTCTCCCAGAGTCTACCACAAAAACAAAAGGTTAACAGGATTCTTGATGAAGTAGGGTCTTCAAAATGGAATGACCCCACTGTTTATCTGTGGTTGCCTGTATGCTCCCCACTCCATGCCCCAACAATAACCGGGGGCTCTGGGATTCTCAAGGAGGAGAGGAAGGCAACCTCTATGGCATACTTGTCCCTCTTCCCTCTCAGGTTCCAAGTCACATGAAATAGACAGGAGGGTGTCCAGGGAAACCCCAAGAGCGGGCCTCCGGCCTGGCAGGATGTGTGGACCAGACCAGGGGAGGCCCTCTAGCCCTACCTTGTTCTTGACCTCGGCTGACAGACCATAGGCGGGGCCTCTGTTGAAGTGAGCAGAGGACATGCTGACCGGTGGTGGGCAGTGGTGACCGTGGCTCTGAGGACCGCTGCAGCAGCTGAGGCTCTGTCTGCACCCTCTTCCCTCCTCACGGTTTTGAAGCTCCGGAGGCGGCCCGGGCCTCTTCCAAGGCCGTCCCATTGGCCACAGAGGCCTGCCAAGGGGCGGGGCGCCCCCCCACCTTGGCCACCCCCCTTTCGTGATGTCAGGGCCTTGGTATTGGGAGCTGATTGTGTCATTGTTTCCACCTAGGGGGGCGACCTGGGTTATTCTTTTGGGGGGAGCTTAGCCAGACAGAGACCGACCTTACCCCAGTCCTCCCCAACCCCCACTGTTCTTTGGGCCTCTGGCTGGGTCTCCCAGTTTCTTTGTGTCTGTCTCTGAGGCTATCTGTGTCTCTGATGCCATCTCTCCATGTCTCTCTCCAGTCTTGAGGCAAGACTGCCACACGTGGTAGGGTAGTGAGCACCACCCTCGGTTTAACTCCAGAAACCAAGTCCTTAACTATAAACATGTCCCTTCTTCTCTCTGAGCCTTTGTTGTCACATCTGTAAAATGGGCTAATGATAGTGCCTGCCTTGTGAGAATGTTGTGAAGATCCAAAGAAACAAGGCCTCTGATATGCCCAGTGCAGTGCCTGGCATAGGGGAGAACTCAGGGAATAGCAGTCCTTTCTGCTGAGAATCTTATAAGATCCTGAGGGAGCAAAGATTCTGGATCTGACCCTCCCCATCTACCTATGGGTTGAACGTATTAGCAGGTTTCAGGCCATGGACATCCCCATGCATCCCTGCCCCAGCCAAGATGACCTGGAGGGAATACCCGCAAGCAGTACCAGCTAGCCAGATCCCACCCCTGGACAGGGTGACATGCCCACATATTCCACATATGTTAAGGCCATATTAGTGACACTTGAATGACATATCAGCAACCCGCCGTCCACTATGTCAAGGACATTCAATTTGCTGGCCATGTGCTGAAGGTACTGTTGTGATATGCTAATATGACAACAGCACTGTACATGTATCAACTCAGTCCTCACAACACTCAGAAGTGGACATTGTTATTATATGCAATCTAAAGATGGGGAAACTGAGGCAGGGGTGTGGAATCACTTCCCCAGTGTCACACAGCTTGCCAGTGGCAGAGCAGAATTTGAATCCAGGTCCCCACCCTTAATGCTAAGAGGCAAACTCAACCTTGGCACTGTAGACATCAGGGCTGGGTAATTCCGCATGGTGGGGGCCGTCCTGGACATTGTAGGACTTTAAGCAGTATCCTGGGCTTCTGCCTACTACATACCAGTGACACTCCCTTAGTCTTGACCAACAGAAATGTTTCCAGACATTGACAAATGATCCCAGGGGAAGGAGGAGGGCAGATCTCCCCCATTTGAGAAGGACTGGGCTAAGACAACAAAGGACAAGTTGTGGCGTGTAATGATATGTTGAAGATACACTAAAATACATAAATGAACTAACAATTAGCTCCTGGTATGTACTAAGTGTAGTGGCTCGGTTAACTCCTTCCTCACAACAGCCTTATGAAGTGGGGTCGATATGAAGCACAGAGAGGAGAAGCCGACTGCCCGGGGCACACAGCACGAGGTTGGCTGATTCAGAATTCGAACACGTAATTCCGGAATCCTGGCAAGGCAGAGCGGCCCTGGGCAACCACTCGTCGCTACTGCGCATGCGAGGACCCGCGCCCCGGCGGAGCTCGAGACTGGCGCCCCCTGGCGGCCCCGACGGGAAGGGCGGAGCTTGGCAGGGACCCGACGCGGGTGACGCGCACGCTGACTCACTCCACCCCGCCTCCCGGCCGGCGGCCACCTGGCCATTTATAGAATCCTCGCCGGCTCTGAAGTCACAGCCCAGGCACGACGGGGGCGGGGTGGGGGAGCACTTGGCGCGCCCCGCGACGGGGCAGCCCGGGGTCCCCCTAGAGGGTGGCCCTTTCTAGGTTTGTCCTGTCCCTCCAATTCTGGGTCTGTGTCTTTCTATCTTATACTGTCTTTAGGTCGCTTTATGTCCGTCTCTCTGCATCGCCTAGCCTTTTTCTGTCTCACTCTGTGTCTCTATGAATTTGCCTGTCACACTGCCTACGCCTTTCTCTGTCCCCATGTCTCCTCTCTCTCTATTATCTCTTCATCTCTGTTTCTGTTTCACGTCTCTGGGTGTCTTTCTGTCTCTCTGTCTCTGTACCTCTTCGGTAGATGGGCGTAGAGCCGGGGGCGGGAGGGTGCTGATGTCATCCCAAGCCCCCCACGGCAGGGGACTTCCCCATCACTGGCTCTCCTGTGTGCAGTCCATTCGGCTCCTATCTAGCTTTTCCCAGGCCCCAGACCCTCGGTGCCTTAGTTTCCCATCTATATGAAAAGATGGGATCTTGTAAGGAATAGAGTTTCCCAAAGGGTTCAGGTCAGTCATGAAAGAAAAGCCCTGGCATTTCTCAACCCTACGAGGCCCATAAAACCTTGCTCTCAGAACACACACACACACACACACACACACACACCTCTGTACTTATATGTCTACAGGGGAGATCTGAAGCTCCCTCCCCCCTTTACCTATCTTGACAGCCCCCCTTGGCCAGCGCCCTCCTCACCTAGCTTTCCCCTCTGGAAAACAGGAAGAGGCTTTTGTTCATAAGGGATTGTTTTGGAAGGGCACACTCCACGCCAGGCACTGTGCCAGGCACAATCTCAATTAATCCTCACCACCACCCTCTCAGAGTAGAAAGTCTTAGGCCCATTTTATTTATTTATTTATTTATTTATTTATTTATTTATTTATTTATTTATTTTTTATTTATTTATTTAAAATATATCTTTATTGATTTCAGGGAGAAGAAGGGAGAAGGAGAGAGAGATAGAAACATCAATGATGAGAGTCATTGATCGGCTGCCTCCTGCACGCCCCAGACTGGGGATCGAGCCTGCAACCCAGGTATGTGCCCTGACCAGGAATCGAACCACGATCTCCTGGATCCTAGGTTGATGCTCAACCGCTGAGCCACACCCAGCCGGGCAGGCCCATTTTATAGATAAGGAAACTGGAGGTTCAAAGAAGCCAAGCCACTATCCCATGGTCACACTGCCCCTATAGCTCCCAGATCCTTCCACATGTATTTCTTGAGTGCCCAAGCAAGCTCCCACCTCAGGACCTTTGCAGTTCCTTCCACTTGGACACATTTCCACAAGATGGAGGTCTACATGGCCTCCACTCATTTTCTGCTCAAATGTCACCTTTTCAGAGAAGCCCTCCTTGACCACCCGCTCTAAAATAATAGCATCCCCCACCACCTGACTGTGAGAGGATGGCACAAGGGAGGAGCTGTTTGCACCTGGCATAAAATGTCTACCTCCATAAAAACTTTCATTTTAAAAAGTGGTTTTAAAAAGCACCCCCATCTCTATCTCCTCTCCTTGCTTCCTTTTTCTTATCATCTTCTATTTGCTTATCATCTTTCTCATTCAGCAAGAACAGAAACTCCCCAGGGGCAGGGCTTTGCCTGTTCACTGCTCTCTCCCCAGTGCCCAGTACAGTGCCTGTACATAGCAGGTGCTCAAAAGATGCTCAGTGTGTAAATAGAATTAAAGTGGGTGAGCCAGGTGACTTGGACCTACGTCTGTCTGAAATATTGGTGCTTAGCCATGCACAAACGATGGGCACAATATCCCAGCACCTCCTGGACGTAGGACCATTGAGGTGGGGTCATTTTTGTGTTTGCATTTCAACCTTCCAGAGAGACCAGTTGGAGGGCAGAGAGGGGATTGGTACACAGGCTATCACTTCAGTTATTCCAGGCCATTCTACAGCTGCGCACTCCCTTGTCTAGCTTTGAACTTTGCAAGAAGTTTTGTGGGAAGAACATCTAGATCAAGAGAGCTTTTTTAAAACAGTGGGGAAGGGGGTGATAAGATTTGCAAAAATCGTAATACTTGACCACACACCAGTTCCTGGGAGGCTTTGGGAACATTGTTGATGAGTGTGGGCAATCTGTTGCTAGCTTTCAAAATGACAAGTGTCCTTACCTTTCCTGATGGTTAATTTTATGTGTCAACTTGGCTGGGCTACAGGGTGTCCAGATATTTGGTCAAACATTATTCTGGGTGTTTTTATGAGGGTGTTTCTGGATGAGATTAACAGTCAAGTTGGTAGACTGAGTAAAGCAGGTTGGCCTCCTCAGTATGAGTGGGCCTCTTCTAATTCAAGTTGGAGGCCTGAATAGAATAAAAAGACTGACCCTCCATGGAGTAAGAGAGAATTTCTCCTGCCTGAGTGCCTTTAGCCAGGACATTGGTCTTTTCTGCCTTCAGAAAGAACTGAAACATCAGTGCTTGGGTCTCAAGCCTGTGCCAGATTTCAGACTGGAACTTATAGCATTGGCTTTCCTGTGTCTCCAGCCTGTCAACTAAGACCTTAGACTTCTCAACCTCCATAACCATGTGATTCAAGTCCTTATAATAAATAATATGTATCCTATTATAATATATATTATATGTATTATATATAAATCATATATACAGGGTGGGGCAAAAGTAGGTTTACAGTTGTTCATATGGAAAATATGCCAGGACAGTGTGGCTTAGTGGTTGAGCATCGACCTATGATCCAGGAGATCTCTGTTCAATTTCCGGTCAGGACACATGCCAGGGTTGCAGGCTCAATCCCCAGTAGGGGGCATGCAGGAGGCAACCGATCAATGACTCATCATTGATGTTTCTGTCTCTCTCTCCCTTCCTCTCTCTGAAATCAATAAAAATATATTTAAAAAAGAAAATAGCCCTAGCCGGTTTGGCTTAGTAGTTGGAGCGTCAACCCACAGACTAAAGGGTCCAGGGTTTGATTCCGACCAAGGGCACGTGCCTAGGTTGCAGGCTCGATCCCCAGCCCCGGTTGGGCACATGCAGGAGGCAACCAATCAATGTGTCTCTCTCACATCAATGTTTCTCTCTCTCTCCCTTCCACTCTCTCTGAAAAAGCAATGGAAAAAATGTCCTCGGTGAGGATTTAAAAAAAAATAATAATATTATAATTCATAAATAATACAGGACTAAAACAAAAATAAAATATAAAAAAAGGTCAAATGTTTTCAAATAAATTAAACCAAAGAAAGTAAAAAGTAAATAAATAAATAAATAAATAAATAAATAAATAAATAAATAAATAAATACAGGAATAAATTCTGTTTCCTGTACTCACAACTGTAAGCCTACTTTTGCTCCATCCTGTATATATATATACAGTAGTATTCTATTGGTTCCATTTCTCTGGAGAACCCTGTCCACCTAATACACTTTCTGAACCAACAAATCTTTTTTTTAGAATAGTCCTGCCTGGCCGGGCGTGGCTCAGCGGTTTAGCGTTGACCTAGGATCCAGGCTATTGGGGTTCGATTCCCCATCAGGGCAAATGCCCGGGTTGCAGGCTCGATCCCCAGTCCCCGGGGGCGTGCAGAAGGCAGATGATCAATGACTCTCTCATCATTGATGTTTCTATCTCTCTCTCTCCCTCGCCTTTCCTCTCTCTGAAATCAATAAAGATATATTTTAAAAAATAAATAAAAATAGAATAGTCCTTAGAAGTACAAATGTAAGTGTGAAGGATGAGCTATGTGCAAGAACACTGATTTCAGTGGCCTTTTAATGATGTCATCCTGCCCAGCTGGGCGTGGCTCAGCAGTTGAGCGTCGACCTAGGATCCGGGCGGTCGGGGTTCGATTCCTGGTCAGGGCACATGCCTGGGTTGTGGGCTTGATCAATGACTCTCTCATCATTGGTGTTTCTGTCTCTCTCCCTCTTCTTTCCTCTCTCTGAAATCAATAAAGATATAACAATAAAATAATAATAATAATAATAATGTCATCCTATAGTTCTATCAACAAGGAACAAGTGAGATAGACAAAGATGAAGGCAGGATATGCAGTACTTTGTTTAATTTCAATAAAGGCACTGGTGCTGTGGTTAAGAGTGAGGGCTCTGGATCCATATTCCATGGGTTTGAGACGTACCCTGGTGCTTCCTGGCTGTGTGACCTTGTACAGGTTTTAACCTCTCTGTGCCTCAGTTTTCTCCTCTGGAAAATGTGCATATTAATAGTGCCTGCTTCATGGTTTTATTTATTTACTACTTTATTACTTTTTATTTTGAGATAATTTAAGATTTATAGAAAAGGTGCAAAGACAGCATAGAGTTCCAGTATACCCTTCACCCAGTTGTCCCTACTGTTAACATCTTACACAACCATAGTACATTTATTAAAAGCAAGAAATACCTTGGTAAAATACTATTAATAAACTACAGACTTGATTCAGATTTCTCGTTTTCCTACTCATGTCCTCTTTCTGCTCCAGGATGCAATCCAAGGTCCCTCATTGTATTTAGTTGTCATGTCTCCTTAGACTCCTCCAGTCTGTGACAGTCCCTCAATTTTCATGACCTTGACACTTTTAAAAAGTACTGGTCAGTAGTTTTGTACATCGTCTCTCAGTTTGGTTTGTCTTGATTGGGTTGAGGTTTTCCCATTACTGGGAAGGATACCAGAGAGGTGATGTTCTCTGGGGAGGGGGGGAGGTTATGATGTCACTATGACTCATCGCTAGTGATGTTAAGCTTGGTCCCTTGTTTAAGGTGGTGTCTGCCAAGATCCTCCACTGTGAAGCTATTTTCCCTAGGGTGGTTTTGAGGACTCCATGTTAAAGGATCTACATAGTTCACACGTACCATTGTGGTCTATGTTAATAAATACAAAAAAAATATGTAAATGCTTGTTTGTACTTCTGTAAAGTAAATAAGAGCTGTAACTGCCCCAGGAGGGAAATGCGCACCGGGAGCTCTGAAGCCAGGTATCCAGGTCAGCTTCCCCACCTCCGCCCCGCTGAGCGAGCTAACTGGGCCTGCGCCTTAGTTCCGCGCCCAGCAGACGGCAGTAGCGCCCCCAGCAGCTGCCCGCGTGGCTGCCCACGTGCTGGGGAGGGGCTATGCAAGCCCTCCTGGGCCGGCAGCTGATTGGCTGCAGCGCCTCTCAGATCGGCCAATCACAGGAATCTTGATGGGACAGCAGCTGGACAGAGCATCCTAAGGGTGGCTGAGTCTCCTTGTCAGCATCCTGCATCGTGGAGGCCAAGGGACTGAAGAAATGACTCTATGGGGGAAAATAACCATCCTCCCCTGGAGCCTCTGCTACTGCCAAGCCCCCATTTTATGTGATAATCCACTTAGGTTATTAACAGCTTATTTGGGGAGCCCAGGACTTCCCACTCCAATCTAACCTTATCATCACTTTTTTTAGTAGACCTTTTAAAAAATTGTAGTAAAATATGTAACATAAAATTTACCATTTTAAGTGTTCAGGTTTGTGGTACCAAGCACAATTATGTTGTTGTGCACCACCATCCATCTCCAGGACCTTTTTTATCCTCCAAGACTGAAACTCTGTCACTATTAAATGTCACTAACTCCCCATTCCCTCTCCCTCAATCCCTGGCACCCACCATCTACTTTATGTTTGTATGATAATTTGACTACTCTGGGGACCTCATATAGTGTAATCATACAGTATTTGTCCTCTTGTGACTGGTTTATTCACAAAAGGACAGAATTTCCTTCCTTTTTAAGGCTGAATAAACATTCCATTGTATGTACATACCACACTTTGTTTATTAATTGATCTGTCGATGGACATTTGAATTGCTTTCACAATTGTAAATCATGTTGCTATGAATATGGTGGGTAACTATCTGTTTGAGTCCCTGCTTTCAATTTTTCAGGGTATATACCCAGAAGTGGAATTGCTAAATCATATGGTAGCTCTATTTTTAATTTTTTGAGGAATTTTTTTCCATTGTGACTGAACCATTTTACATTCCTACCAACAGTGTACAGGGGTTCCACTTTTTTCACACCCTTACTAACACTTGTTAGATCCTGGTTTTTTGGTAATAGCCATCCTAATGGATGTGAAATGTTTAAATAGATTTTAAAGTATATCATGTATGTAGAAAAGTATACAAATTATAGCTCAATGAATCAATTGTCACTTTTTAAAACTTTTAAATTGAGATATTAAAGAAAAATGCACAAATATTAATGGATAATTCCATGAACTTTTACATACATATGCACCATGAAATTGCCACACAGCTCAAACTATAAAACATTTATTTGTTTAAAAACTCTTAGTCTATTAATATTAATCATTTTGTTAATCATATGTAGCATTTTACATTTTTAAAAAAATGTCTTTATTGATTTCAGAGAGAGGATGGAAGAGGGAGATAGAGAGAGAAACATCAATGATGAGTCATTGATCAGCTGCCTCCTGCATGCCCCCTACTGGGGATCCAGCCCCCATCCCAGGCATGTACCCTGACTGGGAATCGAACTGTGATCTCCGGGATCATAGGTTGATGCTCAACCACTGAGCCACGCCTGGCCAGGCACGTTTTACGTTTTTACTTCATGAATTTGGAAACAATTTCTAAGCCACTTGGAGAACTTAATTTTCCTGTTTCAAATTAATTTTATATTTCCTTTGGATCTAGCACAAAACCTGTATTTGTTTTAAAATAGGTATAAATAGCCTGGCTGTCCTGGCTCAGGGGTTGAGCATCAACCTATAATCCAGGAGATCACAGTTCGATTCCCAGTCAGGGCACATACCTAGGTTGTAGGCTGGATCCCCAGTGGGGGGTTTGCAGGAGGCAGCTGATCAATGACTCTCTCATCATTGATGTTTCTGTCTCTCCTTCTCCCTTCCTCTCTCTGAAATCAATAAAGATATACTAAAAAATTAAAAATAAAATACATATAAATATTTGTTGAATTAATGAATGTATTTTGATGTTTTGTTTGAGATGGCAGGATGACAGAAGACATGAAATACCTAAATTAATACACAGAACACAGAGAATCAAGCTCTACATACAAGCAAAAAGGAACTAAAAAATGTTATTACAGAAAGTAATGCATTCAAAGTTCAAAAGTAGATTAAGGTTACAAAGATGATAAAAAATCATATCCTAAACAGTTTTACAGTTGCACTTAATTTTTTTACATGCTACAAAAATAGTTGTAAAATATTTCTATTGAACATGGGTCTTTTGTCTTCTCCCCCTCTAGAATGCCAGCTACCCAAGGTCAGGAATCTTCCTTTGCTCACTGCTGTTCCTCAAGGGTTAGAACAGTGACTGGTACAAAGGAGACACTTAATAAACACTTATTGAGTGAACATGAGCCTTCTGGTTATGGAATGGGCACAGCCTCAGGCTCCTCTGCACAACCTCCACCACTTTAGCCCTGAGTCCAAGTCTGCAGCACGGTTTAGGGGAGTTCCTCCACATCTCTTCAATCCCTTCCCATACTCTGCTCTGGGATGTGAGGGCTCCTCCACCTCAGGCCCTGGACAGCGTGATACAGCACATCTACAGAATGTTGAAGATGTCCAGGTCCAGCATAGCCAATGTCAACACCCCTCAAACCTTAAAACATCACAGTGATGCCAGCTATATGACTACAACTATGGGCACACCACTCAGTAAGGCCACTAACAAGTTTCAGGGGCAGCTTGCTGTACTCAACAACCAACTGTGGACAGGAGAGTGGGGGTCATGGTGAGGGAGAAAAAGAATCAGGAGAGGAGCAGGAAGACCCTCACATGCCTCCAGACCCAAGTACCCAAAACTGACAAAGGGCTGAGAACAGACACAAATTGGCACAGAGGTCTTCCAGGTAGTGCAGCCTACCCTGGGGCTGGGGGAAGATGGGAGAAGGCAAAGGTAGAGTAATTAAGCAGGCATGTGGAAGGCAGTCACATGGGGCTGTCATAAGGGACAGTTGCTAGGGTTTAAAGGTTGGGCTGAGCATCAGGACAGTTGTGAAAACTGTCACAGGGAGTTTCTAGGGTTTAAATATTCATTCACTCATTCATTCATTTATTCATTTGGTAACTAATATCTGTTCAGCACCTACCATGTTCCAGGCCCTGTCCCTAATGCTGGGGACAATACATACAACAAACAAAATCTTCCTCTCCTCATGGAGCTTATAATAACGAAGTACACAGGAGATGTTCAAATACGTGGTGAGGAGGGGGGAGAGAGGTGGTGTCCCAGGGACCTTTACTCGAAGTGGTGAAAGCTGAAGAGAGAAACTGCATGGTAACCCAGGAACATATGATATCCTAGTTGCAGTGGATCAGCACTAGGTGTGGAGGGAGGTGGGCAGGGGACTGAATGAATGTGACCCAAGGCCCACCCAGCTGGACCCCATCTGCCATGGAGGAAGTAAACCAGAGGAATCAGCCACAGTCTGTGGGTCAAGAGGAGCAGAGAGCTCACTGACACCTCCCCCGCCCCCCCCGCCCCCACTTCTGGACAGCTCTGGACAGGGTAGCTGGGGGCCTGGCATGGAGGGCTCAGGGCCCTGGGTCAAATTCTGCCTGGGCTGGGGTAAAGAGAGAAAGCAGGCTGGTCCATGAGGCTCCTTAGTTGTGCCATCCTTACTCGGAGAACCTTCCTGGAGGGGTCCCTTACTCACCTGAAGACTTTCAGCAGTGTCCATTGGCTGCCCATGCTACCGGCTCCCCTCGGCAACAGGAGCTCAGAGCGGGGCTGAGAGTGAAGTGGAGCATATCCACCTGGGCCCAGCTGACTCATGGAATGAGACTGATGTTGTCTCCACGGAGAGCAGGCGGTACGGCCTGAGGGCACTGAAGGCCAGGGAGAGGAGGATGGACAGGTCCTGGGGACTGGGGTGGGTGTGGATGAGGGGAGAGGGAGTTAGGCCCCGCCCCTCCCCACCAGGAAGCTTCGGCGTTAGTCCAAGGTGCTCCTAGGCTGGCTTGAGGCTATGGAACACGCGCCGGCAGAGCGCCCAGAAGCTGGCACAAGATAAAGACAGGAGGCTGAACCACGGGAGGGGGTGCCATAGGGACCAGCAGGGACACTCATTGCTCTGTAGCCAAGTCCACGCCCCAGGTACCTCCTCTGTCCGACTGTCCGACTGCCCAGATCCTACAGCCATCGGGGTGGATGCATCATCTCTAATGCTGCCATGCTCATTGGCAAAGGAATTGCCCGGGCATCATGGGCCTGCAGCATAGAAGGGAAAGGTACAAATCCAGTGACCCATACACTGGATCTCTCACACACTTGGGAGTACTTCCGCCTTTACTAGGTCATTCCCACCTGGATTAACGGCCCCCCAAATCCAGCCTCCTAGGCCGAGAAAGAGCCAGTCACTACTTTCCCGTCCATACCCATTCCCCAGGTCAGATTAGCGGTTTGCCTTATTAGGGGCGGGGCTGGCTCGTTTTGAGGCAGTGCCAAGGTCGTTCCCCCTTCCTATTGGTGCTCCTCCCTTGTGGGCGGGGCCTCTTTAAACCTGAGTTCTCGAATTGCTGTCTCCCTCGCGGCCCGTGACCCGGAAGCTCTCCGGACAACATGGCGGCGCCCAGTGGCCAAAGGCAGCCGGCTCAGAGTCTGTGGCCGCCGGTGTTCGTAGGTAGGTTGCGTTTGAGGAGGCGAGCGCCGACTTCAGGGCTGCCGAGCGGCCCGTCCTGTGCCGGCAGCGCGGGAGGGCGGCCCCAGAGGGACTCGGCTGCTGGGCCAGGGCACCATGACCTTTGGGGTGCGGAGCGGGGTCGTGCCTGGGAAGGCCGCCCTCTGTATACCTACCTTCTCACGTCTTAAATCTCCCATTTTGCAGATGAGACAGCTGAGGCTCAGAGAGGTTAAGGCTCTCTCCGCGGTCACGCCGCAGGTGGGCAGCTAGGCTGGAATTCGAACCCGCGTCTGCCTGTCTCTCTCAACGATCTCAGAATCCTGGCAGCCAGCCTCAGAGCTGCTGTAGGTACACACCACCACGTGGTTCAGGTTTATAGATTATAGACATTTTGTAGAAACGGCTCTTTCCATTCCGGTGATACTTGTTAGGCAACTACTGTATACTGGGGGTTGTCCAGGGTGCTGGAGACACAGCAGTAAGGAAGACAGACAAAAATCCTCCATCTTCTGTGAGGGAGCCAGACATTGAACAAATCAGAAATAAAAAAGAATGGGTGATTTCAGATGGTAGTAGTTGCTACAGATGCATTCATCAGGGTGATGGGGGCTTCAGCTAGGGAGTGGGGCTGCTGTCAGGGAAGGCCTTTCATTTAAATATAGGCCTGAATGACCAGGGACAGCTGTGGACTGATCTGGGGGAAGAAATTTCCAAACAGAAGGAAAAGCAAGTGCAAAGGCTCTGAGACTAGAATAAATTTACCTTGTTTAAGAAACAAGTATAGTTGGAGTTATAAGAGTTGAGTTTGGAAGGGTAGACCCTTCTGATTTTTCCTTTTTTTTTTCTTAAATATATTTTTATTGATATCAAAGAGAGGAAGGGAAAGGGAGAGAGAGATAAAAATATCAATGGTGAGAGAAAATCATTGATCGGCTGCCTCCTGCAGGACCCCCTGCTGGGGACTGAGCCTGCAATCCAGGCATGTGTCCTGACCTGGAATCGAACTGAGATCTCGTGGATAATTGGTCGATGCTCAACCACTGAGCCAAGCCCACAGGGCTGATTTTATCTTAAGTGATCTGCCATTAACAATTTTAGGCAGAGAACACTGAATTTAGTTCACACTTTAAAAAGCTCCCCCTGGTTAAGGTGGGGAGAACTGACTGGAGGAAAGTAAAGAAAGAAGTGGGAGGCTGGGAAAGAGGTCATTGGGGTGCTGGCCTGCAGATGGAGAGAAATGAATGCACTTGGGATGGATTTGGAGGTAGTCACCAGGACTACTTGATGGATTAAATGGGGGAGTGAGGGACACAGTGGACTCAGCAGTGACTCCTAGGTTTTAGGCCTGAATGACTAGGAATGGTGGTGTCATTGGCTAGGATTGGGAGGAACAAGTTTAAGCAGGGATGTTAGTTTGGAGCAAGTTAAGTTTGAGACAGCTGGGTATATGCCAACGTGTCAGTTAGGTATGAAGGCTGGAGCTCAGGGCTGGTGATAAACATTTGGATCCATGAGCACATAGATCATCATTTCTCAGACTTTAACACACATAGAACCTGGACTTTGGTTAAAATGCAGATTCTGATTCAGTAGGTCTGGGTTAGGGCTAAGATTTTGCATTTCTAATAAGCTCCCAGTTGATGATTCCAATGCAGCTGATCCCTGGAACACACTTTGAGTGACAAAGGTTTTAATTAGAGTCTTAATCTTAGCTGTACGTGAGAGTCATTGGAGCGTGCTAAAATGCTGATACCTGGGCCCTGCCTCTAGGTATTCTGATTTACTATATCTGAGGTATGGCCTGGGCATGCGGATTTTTAAAACTTCCCTAGATGACTCTACTGTGAAAAAAGTTTGAGAACCATTAGAGCTGCCTACAGGAATACAAAGAAGAGAGGAACAAATTGAATGACACCTCAGGGTAGAAGACATTACAAATCCAGAATGTGGGATTCTACAACCTTATTACTCAAAGTGTGGTCTCCAGACCAGCAGCATCAGCATCACTCAAAAGCTTGTTAGATAAGCAGTAGTCTGGCCCCACCCCAGAGCTGCTGAATCAGAATCGGCCTTTTAACAAGATCCTAGGTGATTTTCTGCACATTTAAGTTTCCAAACATTGTAGACTTTAGAAAAGGAAATGGATCTTGCTGATTAAGTGAGAAACTGGACTGGGTGCTAGGAAGAAAATCAGGAGTGTCAAGCAGGTGGGAGGAAGACTTCACCAGTGCCACATGCTTCTGAGAAATCAAGCAAAATGAGGTCTGAGAAGTAATCACTGGCTTTGGTAAGTATAGAACACACAAGGGTGGTGTTAGTGGAGTGGCTGGGGTAGCAGCCAGTTGGAGTAAGTGGAGCATAGTCTGTAGACACCTCTCAGGAAAAGCTTTTCTGTAAAGGGATCAGAGATGTGAAGCAGAGGCTGGAGGGAGACTTCAGGTCAAAATGGGAGATGCTAGAGAAAGTTTAAATAATGCTAAGAATGATCCAAACACTTCCCAGTTAATTTTGTGAGGCCAGCATTACTCTGATACCAAACCAAACACTAAAACTACAGACCAGTATTTCTTATGAATATGGACACACAAATCCTCAACAAAATACTAGCAAACCAAATTTTAGTAATATATAAAAAGGGTTATATGTCATGATCAAGTGGAATTTATCCCAGAAATGTAAGCTTAATTTAAAAATCTGAAAGTTGGTTAATGTAATACATTGTAATAATAGAAGAAAGGACAAAAGTCACATGATTATTTCAATAGATGCAATTGGATTTTTGACAAAACCCAATACCCTTTCTGATAATAACACTCAGTGTTTCCTCATCTTGGTAAAGGACATCTATGAAAACCCCACAGCCCACACTGATGAAAGGCTGGATGCTTTCCCCCTAAGATTAAGAGCAGCACGAGGAAGTGGCTCTTGCCACTTCTGTTCAGCATTGTACAGAAGGCTCCAGCAAGGGCAAAAAGAAGTAAAAGACATTCAGATTAGAAGGAAAGAAGTAAATCTACCTCTATTTGCAGATGACATGATCTTGTATACAGAAAATCCTAAGGAATCCAATAAAAAGCTATTAGAGCTAATAAATGAGTTGTACAAAGTTGCAGTATACAAGATCAGCATGTAAAAATAAATTGTATTTCTATATACTAGCAATGAACAGTACAGAAATGAAATTAAGAAAATACTCCCATATATAATAGCTTTATAAAGAATGAAATACAGCCCTGGTGTGCCTCATTTGGTTGGGCGTCATCCAGGGCACCAAAAGGTTTGATCTCCAGTCAGGGCACTGCCCTGGTTGTGGGCTCAATCCCTGGTAGGGAGTGTGTGGGGGCAGTGGATCGATGTTTCACTCACATCAATGTTTCTCTCACTCTTTCTCTAAAAATCAATAAGAAATCTTTTTAAAAAATGAATTAGCCCGAGCTTGTTTGGTTCAGTGGTTAGAGTGTTGGCCCGTGTACTGAAGGGTCCCAGGTTCGATTCCAGCCAAGGGCACCTATGGCTGGTTGCAAGCTCAATCCCTTGCCCTCGTCAGGAAGCATGTGGGAGGCAACCAATTGATGTGTCTCTCTCACATCGATGTTTCTCTCTCTCTCACTCTGAAAAGCAATGGAAAAAATATCCTTAGATGAGGATTTAAAGAAAATGAATGAAATACAAATAAATTTAACAAAAGAAATAAAAGACTGAAAACTATAAAACGTTAAGAAATTAAAGCTCTAAGTAAATGGAGGCATAGCTCATGTTCTTGGATCAGAGGACAATATTATTATTATTATTACTTTTTAAACATATCTTTATTGATTTCAGAGAGAGGAAAGGAGGGGGAGAGAGAGAGAGATAGAAACGTCAGTGATGAGAGAGTCATTGATCGGCTGCCTAGTCCGCAACCTGGGCATGTGCCTGACCGGGAATTGAACCCCGATCATCTGGATCCTAGGTTGATGCTCAACCGCTGAGCCACGCCCAGCCCGGCCATTATTATTATTAATATATCAATAGTCCGCAAATCAATCTACAGAGTCAACACAATACCTATCAGAATCTCTGTTTTTTTGCAGAAATTGACAGTTGATTCTAAAATCTATATATAATTGCAAAGGACCAGGAATAGCCAAAACAATCTTATACAAGAAGGGCAAAATTGGACTTACAGTTCCTAATTTTAAAACTTATAAAACTACAATAACCAAAACTGTGGTACTGGCATAGGTTCAACATATAGATCAATGGAATAGAATTGAGAGCTCAGAAATAAACCCTTACATTTATGGTCAATTGATTTTCACCAAGAGTGCTAAGACAGTAAAATAAATTAAAAACATTCTCTTCAACAAACAGTACTAGGACAACTGGATATCCACATGAAGTGAACCCCTTTGTCACACAATATACAAAAATTCAAAGTGGATTATAGACCCAAATGTAAGAGCTAAAAGTCTTAGGAAAAAAACAGAGAAGTAAATCCTTCCTTTTTAAAAAAATAGGTCTTTATTGATTTCAGAGAGAGGAAGGGAGAGGGAGAGAAAGACATAGAAACATCAATGATGAGAGTCATTGATTGGCTGCCTCCTGCACGCTCCCTGCTGGGGATCGAGCCTGCAACCAGGGCATGTGCCCTGACTGGGAATCAAATGGTGATCTCCTGGATCATAGGTTGATGCTGAACTGCTGAGCCATGCCGACCAGGCAAGAGAAGTAAATCTTCATGACCTTGGGCTCAGCAATGGTTTTTCAGATACAACATCAAAAGCAGAGCTATAAAAGAAAAACATTAATGGGACTTGATCAGAATTTAAAACTTGTGCTACAATGATAACAAGGAAGTGCCAAGACAACCCAAAGAATGGGAGAAATTATTTTTAAATCGTAAGATTCCAGTATCCAGAATATATAAAGAACTCTTACAACTCCATAATAAAAAGAGAAATAACCCAATTTTCATAAATGAACAAAGGATTTAACTGGACATTCCTCCACCAAAGATAAACAATGGTCAATAAGCACATGATAAGATGCTTAACATCATTAACCATTAAGGAAATGCAAATTCAAACCTCAAGGATATAGCACTTCACATTCAATAGGATGTTTGTAGTAAAAAAGACAGACAATAAGTATTGGCAAGGACGTGGAAAAATTGGAACCCTTATACATTGCTGGTGGGAATGTAAAATGGTGGAGCTACTTTGGAAAACAGTTTCAGGGGCTCTGCAAAATGTTAAACAGTTATATATCCCAGCAATATGACTTCTAAGTATATACCCAAGAGAAGTGTAAACACATGTTCACACAAAAACTTTTACATGAGTGTTCGTAGCAGCATTAGTCATTATAGTAAAAAAGTAGGAACAACCCAAATGTCCCATCAGTTGATGGATAAATAAAACATCTATACAATGGAAGCTTTTTCGCAATTAAAAGGAATGAAGTCAGATACATGTTACAACATGGATAAACCTTGAACGCTTGCTAAATGAGAGGTGCTAGCCACAAAAGAACATATGATTCCATTTATAAGAAATACTCAGAGTAGGCAAATTTATAGAGATGGTAGATTACTGGTTGTCTAGGGTTAAGGATGAGGGGAAATCAGAGTGATGGTTAATGGGTTTAGGTTTTCTTTTCAGGGTAACAAAAATGTTCTAAAATTATATTACAGTAATGGTTGCCCAATTCTGAGAGTACTAAAAAAAACATTGAACTTTATACTTTAAAAGGGTGGACTGTGTGGTATGTGACAAACTTTAAAAATTACCTGGTAGGGCCCTGGCCGGGTGACTCAGTTGGTTGGAGTGTTGTCCTATACACCGAAGGTTGCAGGTTTGATCCCCAGTCGGGGCTTGTATGGCAGGCAACCCATCGATGTTTCTTTGTCTCTTTCCCTTTCTCTCTTCTCCTTCCTCTCTCTAAAACCAATAAAAACAGTCCTCAGGTGAGGATTTTAAAAAAGAAAGATCTGGTAGGGAGGGGGACCATTGCAGCAAATTCCTCTGTATAGTGAAGTAAGGACCCTTGACTATAAGTCATTTAAACTCCATCTTGCCAATGAGAAAACCAGTGGGGCTGGTGAATTAGCTGTGCAGTCTGGAATGTGGCCTGTGCCCAAGAGGGAGGGTCTCATCTCCATTAGCGGGTGGGGTGCCAGGCTGATGCTGTCTCTTCTCTCTTCTCCAGGTGGTTGTCCAATAAGTGGAGGCATGAGCTGGGCCCAGGCCATCCTGTTAGCTCGGGGCCTCTCTCGGGGCTGGAGAGGCATCTGTGGCGCTGCCCTCACAGGAGCCCCCTTCCCTCAGGTAACTACCAGCCATGCAATCATCAGGTTGGAGGGAGGGAGGCAGGCATGCCTGGGATTTGCTCCCAAGCCCTTTAGAATCCACCCCATGAAGCCAGCACTGGGGGGTCTGGGCTGGCTTGTCTGCTGTGAGAGCCAATTGAATGTTTCTTATTTATTTTTTATGTTTTTATTGATTTCAGAGGGAGGAAGGGAGAGAGAGATAGAAACATCAGTGATGAGAATCACTGATTGGCTCTTCCTGCATGCCTCCTACTGGGGATTGAGCCTACAACCCAAGATGTGCCCTGACTGGGAATCGAACCGCCCACGATCTCCTGGTTCATGGGTCAAAGCTCAATCACTGATCCACACTGGCTAGGCTGCACTTTCTTTTAAAAGGAATAGCTTATTGACTTTTAGAGAGAGGGAGGGAGGAGAGAGAGAAACATTGATGTGAGAGTGCAACATCAATCTGCTGCCTCCTGCACACTCCCTACTGGGGATCAAGCCTGCAACCCAGGCATGTGCCCTTGACCGGGAATCGAACCCCAGTCGCCTGGATCCTAGGTTGATGCTCAACCGCTGAGCCACGCCCGGCCGGGCCTATGGGAACCTATTCTACACACTCTTTCACACCCTTCTTTTTTAAAATTTAATGATATACCTTGAAGATCACCCCAGGTAACACAAGACCTCCTCAGTGTATCTTAGAAAAGCAGGTGCTCCTTGTCCAAGTTCATAGCCATTTGCTTTATCATTTCCTTGCTGATGCACATTGGGGGTCATTTCCACTGACACATCAGATGCAGAGAAGTCATTTGGTGCAGGTGTGTTTAAAGCTGTCAGATTTAAATATCAGATGCAGGATTGCTCCAACAGAGGGTGTGTGTTTGTCCTCGTGAGTACTGTCGAATTGCCTTTGTGCAGGTTTTACCATTGTGTTCTTATAGTCTGTAATGGTGCCTGATCTTGGGTTTGTAACCACAGCATAACTCCTGAGAGGCCCTTAGGGATGCCCACTGGCACCTTTCCCAGGAAGAGCAAGCCTGAAAGTCCCCAAGCGGCACTGGGAGGTACCAGATTCCAGCAGTGGTTCTCTGTCCCCAGGTACCCTGCCAGGCCCCTCGAGGCCTACACTGCAGTGCAGCCACCCACAGCTCTGACTCATCTCTGGTCCCGAGCCCACCTGAGCCCCCACGGGGGCCCGCCAAGGCCCTGTCACCTCATGAAGAGCTGTTTAGGCAGGCACCAGATTGTGTCCGGGACAAGGCCAGCTTTGTGCGAGCCGTGCAGAACTTCGGGCAGCACAGTGTGCACAAGCGGGGCCACGTTGACTTCATCTACCTAGCCCTGCGCAAGATGCGGGAGTACGGCGTTGAAAAGGACCTGGCTGTCTATAACCTGCTGCTTGACGTCTTCCCCAAGGAGGTCTTCCGGCCTCGTAGCGTCTTCCAGAAAATCTTCATCCACTACCCACGGCAGCAGGAGTGTGGGATTGCTATCCTGGAGCAGATGGAGAACCATGGTGAGGCCAGCAGGCTCAGGGTGGAGGAGTGGCTGCCTCCCACTGCTGGGTCTGGGCCCCTCCATTGCTCTAGGGCTCTGATGTGTGTCCTCTCTCTTTGGCCTGCTCCCCCTCCCCCTCTCTTTCAATCTCTCTGTCTGGCTCTTGTCTTTCCTCTCTCCCTCTGGCTTTTCCTTTAAATTCTATCGGATTCTGTCCTTTCTCTCTGGCATCAATTCCCTGACTTCTACTCTTCCTGTCTCTGGCTCTTTCCATCTGGTCCTTGCCATAATTTCCTCTTGGTCCTGGCCCCTCCACTGGTCTCTGTCTTCCATGTCTCCCCTCTCTGCTCCCTTCCTGAGTTTCTGCTGCCATCCACCTGGCACAGGGGTGATGCCCAACAAGGAGACAGAGTTCCTGCTGGTTCAGATATTTGGGCGCAAAAGCTACCCTATGCTCAAGTTCGTGCGCATGAAGCTGTGGTTCTCCCGCTTCAAGAACATCAACCCCTTCCCCGTACCCCAAGACCTGCCCCAGGACCCCGTGGACCTGGCCAAGTTGGGCCTGCGGCACATAGAACCTGACCTCAGCGCCAGGGTCACCGTCTACCAGGTATTCATCCCTGTCCATACCCTTAGTTGCCACCCTGGGCTGGGTCACCCCCTTTAATCAGCCTAGTAGACCATGATTCCAAGCTGAGCCCTCTGCTGGATTCCTGTAGCCCTCACTCCTTACTGCAGCTTGATCTCTGACATCTGCTCCTCCCCTCCTCCCTACATGCACTATAACCCAGGCATCTGCCTTTCTGTTCCATGAGCAATCTGTGCCAGTTCCCTCCTTGGATCTTTACACTTTACACTTACTGCTCCCTCCGTCAGGAACACTGTTCCCTGGGAACTTCGTTCTTCCAGTCTCAGCTCCACTATCCCTTCCTCAGGGTCTCCTTCCTGACCACCACTTCCCTGTACTGAGTTTGGTTGCTTAATCACTGATTCAGTTCCCCGTGTCCCAAGGCCCAGCACAGGGTCTGTCACAGAGCTCAGCAGTTGTTTGTTGAATGACTGAATGAAATATTCCATACCTCTACCCATGTCCTGAGGGCCCCACTCATGCTATGCCACAGAGGGGATCCAAAGAGAGCCCCTCACAGCATTTGTCTGGTCATGGAGGCCAACCCTGGATAACAGTTTCCCTCAGAACCACTGGTTCTAAGACAGAGAAGCCCTGGGGTCCATGGTAGCCCAGAAGGGGCAGGGAACCAGGAAGACTTCTTGAAGGTGGTGAAGGTGAGCTGGGCTTATTTACTGATTTGAGAGAGTGAAAAGGAGGGAGGGAAGGAGAGAGAAAGAAACATCAATTTGTTGTTCCACATATTTATGCATTCATTGGTGGTTTTTTGTATATGCTCTGACAATGCTCTAACCAACCGAACTACCCGGCTAGGCATGGTGTTAAATTTGAAATGGAAAATCAGTATAAATATATTGTCCAGTAAAAGGGCCCAAGAGCAAAACATTTACTTTTTCCACCTCCAGAAGTATACTTTTAAAAGTGTTCCTCCTAAAAGAGGTCAAATATATGGTAAAAAAATATTTGACTTTGGGTGATAAACAGATGATGTATCATAGAACTGTACACTTGAAAACAGTATAATTTTATCAACCAATGTCACCCCAAGAAATATAATTTTAAAAAAAGAAAGTGTTTCTCCAGTGGCAGAGTATTACACACCTTCTGCATCTTGCCTTTTGCTGATTTCACTTAATAATATGGTTGGCGGTCCAGTCTATGTGCCCATAGACCCACCTGAATTTTTTTTTTTTTTTTAAATATATTTATTGACTTCAGAGAGAGGAAGAGAGAGGGAAAAAGAGCTGAAACATCAGTGATGAGAGTTATTGATCAGCTGCCTTCTGCATGCCCCTGATAGGAATCAAACCGCGATCTCCTGGATCCTAGGTCCATGCTCAACCACTGAGCCACACCCACGCCTGGCTGGGCGGCCCACCTGAATTTTTAACCTGAATGGATGGACAATGTGTGTGCCAACAGTTGTCCACTCTCAGATATTTCAGTCAAAGTGTATGCGTACTTTTTAAAAAATTAAGTTTCACTTAGTTTTTTGAATCACATTTAGTGTGTATGAAATTAAGAAAATACAAAAGGGTATTCCTTCCTTCCCTGTCCTCCAGAGGCAAACACTGACTTATTTCTTATGTCTCCTTCCTAGAATATTCTGTGTGAAGTTTTTTCTAAGTTTCACAAGCATTGAGTACTTACTATGTGCCAAGGACTGCTCTTGGCATTTTAGAACCATCTCAAGTGAGTGTGGTTATTACCCCCATTTCAATCAGAGAAACTGAGGCATAGGTACAGCAACTTGGCTGTGGCCACATAGCCTATGGCAGAGCCCAGATTTTAACACAGGTAGGTGGGCTCCAGGGTTCCCACTGTGTGAGCATCTTAAATGTTAGTAGCAGCCATTATTCTGACTTGGATAGAAGTGAGGACGGGTGGGCTTGAGTGACATTAAGAGGCCCAGTAGACAAGCCCAAAATTTACTGGAATCCCTCCTTCCCCATTTATCCCCAGCTCCTCTGTAGGGTCTGGAGGCCACAAGCTTCCACTCCTACTCTTTCTTTGCAGATGCCTTTCTCCAAAGACTTCACAGGTACAGATCCCACAGAGCAGCATATCGTAGGTAAGTCCCTGTGATTAGGGCAGCTGGGTTATCACCAGGCCTGCTGAGTGGATTTCCTGGGCCTTTGGACAAAGCCACACAGCCAGGGCCCCTTGGGCATGCGTGTCGCCACACCAGGTATCCAGACTCCCGATCAACAGGCTGCCCTGGCCCGTCACAACCCAGCCCGGCCTATCTTCGTCGAGGGCCCCTTCTCCCTGTGGCTCCGTGACAAATGTGTCTACTACCACATCCTCAGAGCAGACTTGGTGCCCCCTGAGGAGAGGGTAAGGGCCAAAATCATGAGTGGGGAGTGGGCTGGCACTGCCCTGAGGTCTGGTGAGGGCTCACAGATTGGGGTGGGGGTGACAGTTCCTGGTGATGGTAGGGGGGAGGCTGCAAGATCCTGGGCTCTGACCCTGCCTGTATCCCCCCTTCCCGGGGTAGGAAGTGGAAGAGATTCCAGAGGAATGGAACCTCTACTACCCGATGCAGCTGGACTTGGACTATGGGAGAAGCGGCTGGGATGACTACGAGTTTGACATCAATGAAGGTAAAAACTGGGATGAGCAGGACTCCAGACACAGCATTGGATGAGGTATGGCATGTGGGGTTGAGGGATGGGGCCCAGGACAAGACCCAGACCAGTTACTAAACACAGACCCAGCAGGTGCCCAAGTACACACATACACCTGAGGGGCACCAGGCCTGTCATTTCTCTGTCATGGAGCACCTCTGTGCTGGCTACTGAGTGTGACCAGAACAGGGCCAGTGGGGGAACAGGCAAGTTATATTCTTGGGGTCTCAGGAGGAGCATAACACCCAGCCTCATGTGGGGAGTGGGAGGACTTTACCATGGAGTCTTGAAGAACCAGGAAGCATCACACAGGAGAAGCATGGAATGCGTAGTTTAAGCAGAGTGCATATCCTGTGCAAAGACTTGGATACACAAGGAAACCGAAAGGGAGCTTAAAGCCCCTGCTCTTGACCTGGAAGGGGTGTGGGCATGCCACTGCACAAACTCTGAGGGCCTTTCTCTCCCAACAGTGGAGGAAGGCCCTGTCTTCGCCATGTGTATGGCGGGTGCCCATGATCAGGCCACACTGGCCAAGTGGATCCAGGGCCTGCAGGAGACCAACCCAGCCCTGGCCCAGATCCCCGTGGTCTTCCGCCTCGCAGCGTCCACCGGGGAGCTCCTGGTGTCGTCCTCAGGACAGGAGGAACCGTCCCTGCCACCACGGGAAGTGCAGGAAGAAGAGGAAAATAATCCGCAGCGGCAGCAGCAGGGCCAGAGCTGAGGCCTGAGCAGGCACAGGGGCACAGGCTTGGACTGGTGTGGAAGCAGGAGATGACCTTTGTACAGCAAATAAAAGTTTTCCGGTTTGGGGCTGCCTTCTCTCCTCTGGCAGTGTGGCATCCCTGCTCCTTTAATGCCTGGTGGCATGGCTTTTCAAGGGCTCTTCAGCATCCAGAAAGGTCAGATCCTTGGCCTCCCCTCTGCCTTCACCTGACAACTCCCACCCTATCCCCAGCATAAACTCAGGGTCAAGGCGCAGAAGGAGAAGCCCCCACCCGCAAGGTCTACGGGTTCATCTGCCTCTTTCTTACCAGGGCAGCCCTCAAACCTTCAGCTCCTCCCTCCATCTCTATTAAGTCAGAAAGTTTAACAGTGAAAGAACGAGATTAGGTCGTCGCACGTTCTTGCTGCACGCATGCGCATTTTCCGCCGTCTCCCTTCGGCGCTGCGGGGCAGAGAGAGTCCTGGAGAAATCTCCCGGCGGCGCGGAAGATGCGCGCCACTTCCGGCCGGGCTCCTAACAACGGGGGAGGCTGGTAACCAAGGAGGGGGGGATGGCGGAGCGAACGCCTGAGGCGGAGGCGGAGGCTGAGGCGGGCGCAGACAGGGAGGCGGTGGCCGAGGAGGGCGCGGCAGGCCGCAAGGCGCGGGGTCGGCCGCGGCTCACGGAGTCGGACCGGGCCCGGCGGCGGCTTGAGTCCCGGAAGAAGTACGACGTGCGGCGCGTGTACCTGGGCGAGGCGCACGGGCCCTGGGTGGACCTGCGGCGCCGCAGCGGCTGGAGCGACGCCAAGCTCGCCGCCTACCTCATCTCGCTGGAGCGCGGTCAGCGGAACGGTCGGCACGGGTGAGGGGCCCCGGCCCGAAGGAGGGAGGGAGCGAGGGAGAAGACGCCCCCATCCCCCGCTGAGCCTGGTCCCGCCCCCTCCGCCCAGGCTCTGCCCCTGGCACCTCTGAGCTCCGCCCAGCGGCCCCTGTGCCGGCCGGGGTCTCCGACTACCGGTCCTGGGACGTGCCTGGCTCGCGGCCCGCCTCCCGTCGCTCTGACCGCCCAATCCTAGGATGCGTCCAGCCTCGACCCGCCTTCTGGGCACTTGGCCCCGCCCGCTGGCACTCTGGCTGACCAATCCTGGTACGGGCTCCACCTCCAAGCCTTGTAACTGCCCATTCCCTGGGGGCAGCCCCGCCTCCTGAGGCCCCAGTGGCCGGAGGTCCCTGCCCCTCTTATCTCACAGGCCTCGTTCCCTACTTTGTAGCCCAAGACTGCGCGTCTGCAGACCCTGGGCTGCCCAGCCCTGCCTCTCGTGAGGTTCCTATGCCCCAGCTAGGACTCTGAGTGGCCCCATTCCCACAACCCTAGACCTCACCTACCCTGAAGACCCCTCACAATCCAGATCACATTCCCCTAAACCTCTTGGCTCCTGAGGAGCACCTCAGCCCAGTTGAAACTCAGGTGAAGAGGAAGCCTTGAGTTAGCCACAGAGGTGGAAGGCAGAGGCCTTTGCAGTCTCAGTTTTGAGAATGAGCAGTGTTGGTGGAATTTTTTACTTCCAGCCTTATAGATTGATGTGATGATTAAATGAGTTAAACTACAGCAGTGGGCTTAGAACAGTATTGGCACTTAGCACTCCAGGTATTAGCTGTTAGAGTGGTATTTGTTCTGTTTCACAAGCAGTTTTGCGACAAAATCCTTGTTCTGCCCAGGTTTTATTTGCACACCGTTTGCATGTTTCTCCCCGGGTAGGGGGAGAAATTCTGAGGGTCAAGAAGCAACCCGATCCTGTTGAAATTGTACCTGCTTCTCAGGGTGGCAGGCTGGTTTATATGCCTAAGAGCAGGACAGGAAATGCTGGGTGCTTTAAAACCTCAAGGCAGTGTTCCACTACTGAGGTTTTTGATTCAATTAGTCTGGGTGGAGCTGCAGACCTTCTATTTTTTTTTATGTAAAGCTTCCAGGGAGACTTGATGTGCAGCTGGAGAACCACTGTCCAGAGGGAGCCCTTGAAGTTTCCTAAGTTGAAAGTGGTATTTGCAGAAGCTTAATTTGGCAGAGCAGGAGCTCTGTGGGCCTGCAGGACTGGGGCAGGGGCACTAAGACAACCCAGGCAAAAACTTGGCCCCAGGGCCCGTGGGTAGTTGGGAAAATACATTAACCTAGGTGAGGGATATCCTATAAGGAATAGACATGACCACAGATAGGAGGTCAATTATTTCAATTGTTCAGTCATTTATAACATATCTTGTACCTGGAAGGATTTCAGTTCAAGGGCTGTAAAACATGAACAAGGAGACAGAAATGAAAATCAGCGTGAAAAGAGAAAGGAAATGAGCGACGCAATGGGGCCAGGATCAGTGCTGATGG
This sequence comes from Miniopterus schreibersii, assembly GCF_964146895.1. Classification (NCBI taxonomy): domain Eukaryota; kingdom Metazoa; phylum Chordata; class Mammalia; order Chiroptera; family Miniopteridae; genus Miniopterus; species Miniopterus schreibersii. Next base: position 69,988,389 of record NC_138105.1, on the reverse strand, counting down.
GTTGAGGTGTTAAGTCACAGGAGACATGAAAAGGGCAGTTTTGTGGCATGGTGAGGTAAAAACCTGACCAGGAGGGTTCAAGAGACATGAAGTAGGAATGGCGAATGGGCCATGAATTTGCCTTGGTGCTTTCTAGCAGCCAGTAGGAAAAGGGAAATAATGGTCAGTAGTGGAATTTCCAGTGTTTCTTCATTCTTTTGTTTAAGGAACATTTATTGAGCACCTAGTATGTGTCAGGCACCTGTATATATGCTGAAAGTACAGCAAACTAAACAAAGATAGCTGCCTCATGGAGCTGACATTTTATTTATTTACTTATTTATTTATTTTAAATATATATTAATTTCAGAGAGAGGAAGGGAGAAGGAGAGAGAGAAATAGGAACATCAATGATGAGAGAATCATTGATAGGCTTCCTCCTGCACGCCCCCCACTGGAGATCGAGCCCGTGGCATGGGTATGTGCCCTGACCAGGAATCGAACCGCAATCGCTTGCATCATAGGTTGATGCTCAACTGCTGAGCCATGCCAGCCAGGCAGGAGCTGACATTTTAAAGGGCAGAGGGCAGAGGCTTGTTTAGTGTGCAAAGGCTTGTCTACTGCAGTCAAGGAACATAATTAATAAATTATGTAGTATGTGAAAGATTGATGGCTGTAGAAAAAACAAAAGTGAAATAAGGAAAGAGGAACCAGGAATGTGAGCTGGAGGTTTAAATAGGGTATCAGGGTGGGGCCACCTTGAGTACATTTGAGTAAATACCTGAAGAAGGCCAGGGCTAGCGATAGAGATATCCAGGGGAAGAGTGTTGGAGGAAGAAGGAATAGCAAGTGCAAAGGGTCCTGAGACAGGACCCTGTCTGGTGCCCTGATGTGTCCATGGGACAGTGAGGGGAATGTGTGGCTGGAGCACAGTGAGTGAGGGAGAGGAGTGGAAGAAGATGAGGGTAGGGAGGTGCCAGGGCCTTGTGGGCTGGCAAGGAGGACTCTTATTTTTCCTTCTAGTGAAGTGGGAGCTCTGGTGGGATATTTTGCCTTCAAGTACAGAATTTTGAGTTCCCTTCATAAATGCAGAGAAGTCATATATCTGGCTTAGATGTTAAAAGAAGCAGTTCCCAGGGCGGGGGGTGGCAGCAGGAGGAATAGGTGGGGTATGAGTTGAAAGGTTGGCCAAGAATTGACAGTTATTAAAGCTGGTGATGGGTTGAAGAAGTTTCACTCTACTTTTCTCCCTAGCTTTGTATGTGTTTGCATTTTCCTTTTCACATCTTTTTTTTTTAAATCTTCACCAAAAGACATTTTTCCCATTGCTTTTCAGAGAGTGGAAGGGAGAAAGAGAGAAAGAGACAAACATTGGTGTGAGAGAGACACATCAATTGGTTGCCTCCCATATGCACCCAACCAGAGCCAGGGATTGAGCCTGCAACCAAGGTACTTGCCCTTGGCCGCAGTCGAACCCAGGACCCTTCGGTCCGCAGGCTAATACTCTAACCACTGAGTCAAACCAGCTCGGGCTCCTTTGTCACATCTTAAACTCCTAACAAGAAAATCAAAAGAATCATCCTGACTCCTATGTTGAGGCTATGGAGGGGAGGGCAGGAGGAAGAAGATGACTATACTGACCCAGGTGAGCCATGATGGGGCTGGCCCTGGGCAGCATCACAGGGAAATGGAGAGAAGTGATTGAACTTGGGGCCAGCAGGGTTCTCTGATAGGTGTGGATATGAAAGATGCCCAGGTTTGGGCCTGAGCACTGAAAAGTTGCAGTTGCTGTTAACTGAGAAGGGCCATGTTGGGGAACAAAATGACAGCTTGTGTGTGAGACTCCTCGGGGTATCAAGGTGGGGGTGGAGAGGGTATTGTGGTGGGAAGAGAGCCAATTGAGAGATGTGAATGTGGGAGTCACCAGGGTGGTGATGGTATGGTGATGGAGCTTGCCAAGGGGATGTGTGTAGACCAAGCACATAGGTCTGAGCCTGGTGCTTCCAGAAATCAGGGAGATGAAGCAGCAGCAGCCTGGGAGGCAGGCAGAGGAACAGATGGGGTGGTATCCTGGAGGCCAAGGGAAGGATCTAAGGGTCAAATACTGGGGTTGCTGAATAAGGCAGCCATCCCTGCTGGCTGTAACTGGGCAATTTGTGGCATGGTGGAGAAAAACCTTGACCAGAGAGGCTCAAGGGAGATGAAGGAGCAGACATGGAAACCAAGAGTATAGACAACTTGGACAAAGTGGTAAAGGAGTGGGGCAAAACTTGGTAACAAAGGTGTTCAAGATAACTTTAATCCAAGATGTTAGAAATACCAGCATGTTTGGATGCTGGTGGGAATATCAAGTCAAAATTGAAATCAAAGGGCAGAGGAGAGGGAGGAACTGTTGCTGCTGGCCACCATTTGGGACTGGCCACTGAGAGGAAAGTACAGCCAGGCTCTGGAGAAGCCTCGACAACTATTGTCCTCAAATGTAGGTGGTGGCCACTGCAGGGAGTCGCAGGGATGGTAGAACTTGGAGAAGTGGGCAGTGGGGGAACTTATTTTGGGTTGAAGGAGAAAGCGCTGTGTTAAGGTCAGAATGTGGCCTGACTTCATTTAATCCTCACAGCAACTCCATGTGGGAGGCACTGCTGTTATCCCCACTTCACAGATTAGGAAACTGAGGCTCAGAGAGGATGACACCTGCTTGAGGTCACACAGCCAGTCAGTAACAGAGATGAGACTTGAACTGGGATCTGACCAATACCAAACCTATTCCCACTACAATATGGCTTTCCCAGCACCCCAGCCATGGCAAGGCCTTGAGTGATTGTAGGTGGCATGGGTGTTTGGATTGGGTTTGGAGGAGGATCTGGCAGCCTAGCCCGTTGGAGAGGATAGAGGCTTCTGGGATGGGGTAGAGCAGATCCCCAAGCAGAGGCCAGAGCCTGGGGCAGGAAGGACAAAGGAGAGCCCTGAGGAGCTGTACAGGGACCAGACTTTGGGTATGGGGGCTGAGAATTGTTATCAGGCTGGATGGGGGACTGAGAGGGTGGGCAGTGGAGCTGAGGAGAGACCCTGGATTAGCTGTCAGGATATTTGTGGCAAGAGTGTGGCCCTGGCCACAGTGGGAGGTCAGTGTTCCAGGGCCTGGCTCTGTGATAATATTGATAATCCTAATGATCATTGATTGATCATTATGATCAGTCACCGTTGGCTGAGTGAGTACTAATTGCCAGAGCTGCACCAAGCTTTTTATAATGCACATAACCTCATAACCTCTTGGGGAAGTTGCTGTTATGATCCATGCTACAGATGGGGAAACTGAGGCACAGAGAAGCAAGATCACTCACCCAGAGTCACAAAGCCTGCTACCGCGGGCTTAGAAGAACAAGGAAACAGCCAGGGTAAGGTGGGCAGACCCTGAAGCATGGTGGCAGGAAGGCATAGGGAAGCCCCTACCAGGTCTGAGAGAGATGATTCTAATGTACCTGCACTCAGTCTGTGCAGAGCCAGTGCTGGGCCATATCCAGGTGGCCTGAGTGGAGTCAGGAACCTGCCTGGCAGATCTGATGGCCATCCTGGTGTGGGAGGACATGAGGGCCCTGGTCTTTGAGCCTGGCCCTCCCCTGGGCTCCCTGTGGCCTGGCTTACTATGGGGCAGGAAATGGGGCTGTTGGGCTCAGGCAGGGTGGGGAAGTTCCCAGAGGCAGGTGTTTGAGGCTGAGTTGGCTGAAGGAGCAGGACTGCTGGAGAAGGGCAGCACCTTGTAGAGCAGGCAGTTAGGACCAGGGAGCAATGCCAGCCCTGCAGGCTGTGTCTGACAATTTCCCCGGGCTCTCAGCCAGCCTACGGGGCAGGCATTGTAAGACCCTGGGTGGGACAGATTCTTTTACTGTATAACAATGACCACAGACTTAGTGGGTTAAAACTACACAAATTGATTATCTCACTGTGGGTCAGGCATCTAGTACATTTTAGCTAAGTCAGGTCAGGGTCTCACAAGGCTGAAATCAGGCAACTGTGTCTTCATCTAGAGCAGAGTTGGGGAACCTTTTTTCTGCCAAGGGCCATTTGGGTATTTATAACACCAAGGGTCATACAAAATTATCAACTTAAAAATTAGCTGTGAAAAAAACTCCTAGATTTATTGAATTTTTAGTCCTACCTGCAGTAGCCTTGGCAGGGCCAGACCAAATGATTTGGCGGGCCATATAAGGCCCATGGGCTGGATGTTCCCCACCCCAATCTAGAGGCTCAACTTGGGAAAGATCTCCCAGAGTCCCTCATAGTGTTGACAGAATTCACGTGCTTGTGGTCGTAGGACTGAGGTCCCTGCAGTCTTGCTGGCTCTCCACGGGACCGTTCTCAGCTCCCAGAGGCCATTTGTTCCCAGGTCCTTGCCATGTAGCCCCTCATAGGCCCCCTCACAGTCTCAGCCTCTGGTTTCTGACTTCAGCAGGATCCTTATAAGAGCTAATTAGAACAGGCCCACGTCAGTAAGCTCCCTCTTGATTAATTCAGTCACCTAGTCAAGAGTATCCCTTCGTATTCACAAGCATGCCCCACTAGTGGGGAGAGGATTATACAGGGTGTGTATCCCAGAGGGTGGGATTGTGGAGCCATTGAGAGGTCAGAAAGAGGTACTTACTTTCTGTACCCCTTTCTGACCTCTCCACTCCCTGGCCACGGGACCCTGGGCTGGTGGCCTCAACTCTCTGAGCTTGTTTCCCACTCTGTGAGGTGGATTATGATATTAGACTGCCCGCCAAGGGCTGTTGTCCATGTAGGAGAGAAACCAAATGAAGGGCCATAAGAACAGGCTCAGGGACCAGAAGCTAACATCTTGCCCCAGAGCAGGATGAAGGGTAGCCAGAGTTGCTATCGTTATCTCACCATCAGTCAGGCTCTGCGTCACTCCCCCCTGCCTCTCTCTGTTACAGGAAGCCTTGGGAGCAGGTCCCCAAAAAGCCAAAGAGGAAGAAAAGTAAGTGGGGCTGCAGCCAGTGGGGGGAGGGTTGGGTGTTGGGAGTTACTGGCTTTGTTGTTCTCCCCCTCCTTCCCTCGCTCCCTCATTCTCTGAGACCGATTGTGGAGAACCTGCATGTGCCAGGCACTATGTGGAACAGGCCAGACTTAGCCCTACCCTCACGGAGTCCACAGTCTCCTGGGAAAGACAAGGGACAGGCTGAGCAGAGCTGTGATCAAAGTGGGAGGTGGGTTAGGGTACTGGGGCCCAGAGGAGGGGCCTGACCCAGCCCTGGGTAGGAACCCAAGGAACCTACGCTGTGCCCAGCAGGGGTGCCCTCATCATCCCCATCTTATGCGTAAAGATGTCCAGGGAGGCCTAGTCACTGCCCCAGGCTGCGCAGCTGCAAAGTATCAGGGCCAGACTGCAAACTCAGGTCCTTGTGTCTCCAAAGTAGTCCCCTTAGCTCCTCTGCTCTCCTGCCCGGTGTGTGGGAGTCAGCCAGGGAAGAGCCAGGCAGAGCAGAGGGAACAGCTTGTGCCAGGGCCTAACGGGTATATTGTGTGCCAGGCTCAAGGGGAGCTGGGCGTGGGCAGTCAGAGCAGAGGCCTGGAGCATGTCCCTCCTGCCCCTGAGCCCTGGGGCTGTGGGTCTCAAGCCATGTCCAGCAGGGTGAGAGCCAGCTGTCCAGGGACAGCCTTCTGGTGTCAGTGTGCCCCTCCCGTTCTCATAGGTCTCACAGGCAGGGACCAGGTGAGCTAAGACTGACCCCCAAATCCCAGAGGGGGGTGGGAATGAAGATAAGGAGGCAAGTGCTAGGCTAAGGAGGCAGGCGGCTTGCTGGTGGTGTCCCCACGGTCGTAATTGTGTTGGCGGCTCTGGGCACCATCCCTGGGCCCAAGGACCTTTCCTGGGCTCACTCCTCATCTCCTAGCCTGGAAGGTCAGAGGCACACCTTCTTCCTACTCTTGAGGGACCAGGATCATCACACACATCACTGGTACCGACTCTTAAGCACTCGCAATATGTGCAGCCCTATTCTGTGCCCTGTCAATGTCTTTACTCTAACCTCCTCTCTGTCAACCTTCAGGAAATGGGGACCCTTATTCTCCCCTGACCACAGGGGGCAACAGGTTCAGAGAAGCCAAGTCACTTGCCCAGAGCCACCCAGCTAGGAAGTGGCAGAGCCAGGATTTGAACCCCGGTGGTCTGGCTCCACTGTTCCTACCCCCTCACAGTATGCACTCATCTAGCACCTACTGTATGCAGGTGCTGGATATATAGGAGGAACCACACAGATAAGTGGCCCTGCCCTTGGGGAGCTAACATCTAGTGTGGGAGACAGATAAGAAACATGAAAACATATAAGGATGGTATGTAGGTGCTACCTGGAGAAAAAGGACAGCAAGTCAGGTTGGCTGGAGAGACAAGGAGGAGAGGGTGGCTGACCAAGGGGAAGACCCGAGTGAAGGTGGAGGCGGCAGGGCAGTCACCTGGAGGACACAGCCAAATGCCCAGGCCTGAGGCTGGACTGTCCCTGGCTCAGCTGAGGACCTGGGAGGAGCCGTGAGGCTGCAGTGGAGGGAGCAAAGGGAAGGGTGGGAGGAGGTGAGGACACAGGCGACAGGGCAGAATATGTAAACCTCTGGGAGGACTGTGACTTTTCCACCCAATGAGGTGGGAGCTATGGAGGATTCTGAGCAGAGGAGGGATGTGACCTGACTCAGGTGTTCACAGGCGTCCACTGACAGCTGTGGAAGGAATAGACTGTAGTGAGCCAGGGTGAGCGTAGGGCAGGGCTTCTAATTGATCATAACAATTAGAAGCAGCTAACAATGATTGTGCACCTACTATGGCCACGCCCCACTGTTTATATGACTTATTCATCCAGTGAGCACAGTCTCTGGCCAGTCTCTGTTATCTCCAGGGTGTGTGTCATCTCTCTGAGCCTCAATTTCTTTACCTATAAATTGGGGACAGGCCTGGACAGGGTTCAGGATAGTGTCTCAACCCCCAAGAGCCAGAAGGCCCTGGTAGTTCTAGGGGCCACTCTGTCCTGGGTGGCTTAGCCATGCTCCTCATGCCTGCCCTGGCCCTGTTTGCACAGGGCGTCGACGCAACGTGAACTGCCTGAAGAATGTCGTGATTTGGTACGAGGACCATAAGCACCGCTGTCCGTATGAGCCACACCTGGCCGAGCTGGACCCCACCTTTGGCTTATACACCACAGCCGTGTGGCAGTGTGAAGCTGGCCACCGCTACTTTCAAGACCTGCACTCACCCCTGAAGCCACTCAGCGACTCAGACCCCGACAGTGACAAAGGTGGGTCTGCAGAGTGAGGGCATATAGTGGCCTCCAGTGTCTGGGGGTCTCTTGCTCCTCGTGGGGAGAGTCACCCTGTACTACCCGCCCTCCTGGGTCTTGCTAGCCTTAGGCCAGCATCACAAACATCTCACAACTAGATGCCACTGGTGCTGGCTTCAGGGACAGAGTGCAGACTCATTGGGCCAGGCTGCGATCTTTGAGTCCTTACAAATCCTGAGACAAAGTTCCCGTTTTACAGAGAGACAGCTGAAGCTCAGGGCAGTTTGCCCACCTGTGCCCAAGGCCAGTCACAGGCAGGCCTGGACTTGGGATCCAGGAAACCTGGTTCAGTAGCTGGAGGGAGGGAAGGGTGCTCTGCCTCAGACTCCCCAGGGTGGCTCTTCTCTCCTGGCCTCTTCCTGTTTTCTCCAGCCCTTTCTCGGGCTCAAGGTCTGTCTCATCCTTCTTCCGTCTCTCCATCCTGCTCTCCTCACTTCCTGTTCTTTGCTCTCTGTCTCTCTCATCCTTTCTGTTTCATCCTTTCTCTCTTCCTCTATCATCTGTCTCCTTTTCCCTTTCTCCCACCACTCTCTCTCTCTGTCTCTCTTCCATCTCACACCCTTTCTGTCTCTCATTCTCTATCCCTCTGTCACCCCGCCCTTCGCATCTCGCACCATCCCTGCTCTTCTCCTGCCATCCCACTTTGGTCACACCCAGAGGCTGGCTGCCAGCTCAGGACTGGGAGGGACTCAGTTACAAATGTCCAGTGAAACCTGGTGGAGGACTGAGGATATGCTCTGGGTGGTGAGGGGCTGCCTGCTTGCCTCAGAGGCTTGGCATGAGCTGTGAGGAGTGTGGGGCCCACTGCCAGGTGCCCTGCCAGGGCTGAGGATGGGGTCAGTCACTGGGGCTGAGTGCGAGCTGGCAGGCATCTTAGAGCAGATGGCGTCCCAGCTGGCGAGGGGAAGCCGTGGGCGAGAGGTGTTCCAGGTGGGCACCCTGGCCAGCGGCCATCCCGTTGTGTGTCAGTCAGGTCCCCAGTGTGAATCTGCCCCTCAGCCATCTTGTCCTGTACTCCACTCCAGGCCCACCCCAAACCACCCTGAATCCTCCCCATAGTCCTGTCATTAGCCCCACTGAGCAGTCCAGGAAACTAAGGTTTTGGGAGTAACATGACTGGCCCATCTGGGGATGGACCCAGCTGGGTTGGGGGTGACATCCAGAGGAACCCCCTTGCACCCCAACCTAACTTTTTCATTAGCAGCTTCTGGATCTGGGCTCTTGGGAATGAACACTAGGATCAATTCCATGTCTGCTGTGGCTTCTGGGGCCATTGAGAGAGTGCTGTACCCCCGGGCCAGCCCTGTTCCCTCAAGCAGCACTCTTATCTGCTCTGTGCCTAGGGCAGCCCTGCCACCTCTCACTCAATAAGAAGACACCCCCCCTCCAGGGACTGTGGGAAGCCAGGGGTACATGGTCATTTCTGTTGTGAGTGTTATCATCTTGAGTAAAATCCAGTGTCAGCCTTAGCAGCCAGACACTGCACTCAGACGTAAACCCAGCTATACTCCCAACTTTTTAGGTGATTGCCCCCTCCTTCAGGGTGCAGCCAGAGCTCGTCCCACTCTGCAGATCATAGGGTATTGGGAGGAGGGGCTAATCCCCCTACTGCACTTGTTGCCACCCTAGGGCCTGCCTCACAGATGGGGCAACTGGACATTAAAGATAGTAGGAAACATTGATAGGGTTGTCACTCCAGGCCTGGTACTGTCCTAAGTTCTTTACACATATTTACTCATTAAATACCCAGAGTGCTCCCTGAGGTAGGTACCAAGATATCCCCAGGCACAGATGGATTACATAAGGCACCTATGTTCACACACAGCTAGAAGAACAAGCACTGGGATCCCCACCCACCCCACCCCGCTGCAGTCTGGCTTCAGAGCCTGCACTCTCCATGTGACCCTCTGGGGGTGTAGGACATGTGGTTCCCAAACAGTGTGCACCAACTGTGTCAGGAGTGTGTAACTTAAGGGGCAGTCATACATTTTTCCTGTTCCCAGTTTCTCCCTGTGTGGGGACCTTAGCACCAAAAGCCTGGGTAAGATGTCAGCCCCCTTGGCCTTCATCACAGCCTTGGTCTGCTAGTTGTTCATTTTTGCAAATGTGTACTCACTGTGTATCATGTAGCCTTCCGGGCACTGGGGACTGTGCACAGGGACCCCCTGTCCCTGTGGGGTTTACTGTCTAAAGGGGAAGCAGACTGTAAACAAGATAGACAAGTAAAATGCAGAGCACACTAGAAGGTGGGAAGTATTTGGGGGAGAAATAAAGGAGAGAAAGGGGTACTATTTGAGACAAGATGGTGAGAGACCTCCCTGAAAAAGTACCATTGATGAAGGGTTTGATGAAGGTAAGGGAGGAAGCCCACACAGGTGTCTGAGAGAAGAGGATTCAGGCAGGGCAAGTGACAAGTACAAAGGCCCTGAGGCAGGAAGCTATCTAGTGTCTAAGCACGGGAGGGAGGTCACTGGGGCAGGAGAGAATGTGCAGGCTGTGTGGCTACAGTGAGAGCTTTGGCTGTTATACCAAGTGAATTGGGAAGAGTATTAACTGAAGTAAGGCCAGCTGCTGAAATAGACACACCTGCAAATTGCCTTCCATCCCAGGACCCAGGTTCTTTCTGTCCTGAAACTCCAGCCTCCTCTGAGTCCTCGCAGGCTGGTGGGAACAGAGGTGGAAGTTTATGGCTGGGAGCTCACTACCACTCACATTTCATTGGACTCAGCCTTATGGCCACACCTACCTACAAGGGATGCTAGGAAATGTAGTCCACTTGGGTGCCAGGAGGAAGAGACTCAGGTTTGGTGAGCAGCTGGCCTGTCTGTTTGACAGAAAGTGATGAGCAGGTTCTCAAAGAGGGATGTGACCTAAGCAGGTGTTCACAGACTCCCTGTGGCCACTATAGGGAGTCTGTGGAGGGTGAGGGTGAGGATGAGAGCTGGGGAACCAGGGAGAAGGGACTGCATGGTCCAGGCAGGGGAATGGCGAGGCCATGACCAGGCGTGCGCAGAGGAGGTGAGAGAAATTGTCAGCCTTTGGATGTATTTTGGATGCAGTGCCAACGGGTTTTGCTGATAGATTGGAAGTAGGTGTGAGAGAGGGAGAAGTCAAGGATAGCCCTAGGACTTGGCCTGAGCAACTAAGAGAAGATAGCTGCCATCACTGGGACAGGGACATCTATGAATGCTGCAGGCTTTTTCTGAGAAGGCTCCAGAGCCCAGAGTTGCTGAGAGAAGTGTGAGATGCCTGTGAGAACCCCTTGCTGGCGGCAGGGGCGGGGGGATCAGCAGAAAAGGCAATGGGATGTAATAGTCTGCAGCTCCACAGGAGGCCTGGGTGGGAGCTGCTCACATGGAGGTACCAGGGTATAGGTGGTGGCAACACCATAAAAATAGATACTTGATCTTTGTTCTTAATTTCTGGCACAGATCTCCTAAAACCCTTGGAATTCCCAGAGAAATAGGAATGTTTTTCTTTACCATAATGAGTCCCTTTCATAAGCAGCCCCTTTGAAACACACCTGGACTCTATGCTAATGAGATGATTCAGGGAGGGACCCTTAGATAGCTTCAGGAGGAGAACTGGTCACCAAAAAGACCAAACACATGATTAGAGGAGCAATATCTCTCAGCCCCACATGCAACCCCTGGCAGTAGACAGGGCCTGAAGATTGGGTTATTAAAAATTCTTGAACAGTGTGATTCAGAGAGCTTCCAGGTTGGTGAACATGTGGAGGTACTGAGAGGGTGGCACACCTGGAGAGGGCACGGCAGCTCCATGCCCTTGCCCCTGTACTTTGCCCTATGCATCTCTTCCATCCGGCTGTTGCTGAGTTATGTCCTTTATAATAAAACTATAATCGGAAGTAGAGCATTTTCTTTGAGTTCTGTGAGCCATTCTAGCAAATAATCAAGCCTGAACATGGGGTCATGGGGTCGTGGGAACTCCCAGTCTATAGCCAGAAGTACAGGTGACCTGGGACTTGTAGCTGGCATCTGAAATGGGGTCATTCTTCTGGGGTCTGATGCTAACTCCAGGTGGATAGTGTGAGAATTGTATTGAATTGTTGTATTTAACAGCCCGGCTGAAACTCTTGGGTGATCTGATTGGAGCACTCAGGAGAGGCCCTAGCTAGGACCTTCCAGACCTGTAAGAGCAAAAGAGACTGAGAAGGAGTCACCAGGGAGGACTCAGGAAACTGGAGTGGGCCAGAGGCCAAGGGAGGAGAACATCTTTGAGGAGCAGAGGTGATTGAGAAGGATGGGGACTGAGAATTGACAGCTGTTTGTGGCAGTGAGGAGTTACAGCACCCAGCCCCTGGTGAACTCTCAACAAACACCAGCTGCTGCCGCCACTATTGTTACCATCCCCTTTCCTCTGTCACCACAGCGGACAATGGCCTGGTGGCCGGCAGCTCCGACTCATCTAGCTCCTGCTCTGGCTCTGACTCTGAGGAGCCCCCTGAAGGCCAGCCAGCCAAGGTGACAGTAGCAGCAGCGGCAGTTACCCCCACCAGCCCAGCAGGCAGCAGTGGGCTCATCACACAAGAGGGTGTGCATATACCCTTTGACGTCCACCACGTGGAGAGCTTGGCCGAGCAGAGCACCACGCTGTGCCCCAACCCAGCAGGCAGCGGGCCTGAAGCCCTGGAGACGGTGGTGTGTGTGCCGGTGCCCGTGCAAGTGGGCCCGGGCCCTGGCACCCTTTTTGAGAACATGCCCCAGGAGGCACTGGGTGAGGTGGTAGCCAGTTGTCCCATGCCAGGCATGGTGCCTGGCTCTCAGGTGATCATCATCGCAGGCCCAGGCTATGATGCCCTCACGGCTGAGGGCATCCACCTCAACATGGCAGCAGGCAGCGGTGCCCCCAGCGGGGGCCTGGGTGATGAGGTGCCCTGCACCATGATGGAGGGCGTGGCAGCCTACACACAGACGGAGCCTGAGGGCAGCCAGCCCAGCACTACAGACCCCGCTGCCATGGCAGGCATGGAGACCAAAAAAGGTCTGGGGGACCATGCTAGTCTGGGGGGCTAGAGGGAACCTGGGAGGGGCAGGGCGAGGAGCCGCCCCAGAGTGGGCTCCTCGACGGCCTTAGTCCCCACAGACGCCTGCCCTGTGTCCACCCCGTAGAGAAGGAGGACCTGTACATGCTCAAGAAGGAGGAGAAGGAGGAGCCGGTGGCCCCAGAGCTGGCAGAGCTGGCAGCAACAGTGCCTGAGAGTGCAGAGCCTGAGGCAGAGGCAAATGGGGAGGAGCTGGATGGCAGTGACATGTCAGCCATCATCTACGAGATCCCCAAGGAGCCCGAGAAGTGGGTGTCAGGTGGGCGGGGGCAGGGATGAGGACAGTGGCCTGGTGTGGGAGCCCCGATGCCATGGGCCCCTTCCTCTCCAGGAGGCGGAGGAGCAAGCGGTCACGGGTGATGGATGCCGACGGCCTGCTGGAGATGTTCCACTGTCCCTATGAGGGCTGCAGCCAGGTGTATGTGGCTCTCAGTAGTTTCCAGGTGAGCCTACCACCCAAATGGCTGGGCAGGGTCTGCTTCTGTGTCCAGCTGCTTGTGCTCGTGGAGGGCCTCACCAGCCCACAGTAGGTTCCACAGGCCTGTGTCCCACATGCCACCTGCCTCCAGTGTACCTGTCCTGCCTTAACTAGCCACAGCCTCTCTCTGCACACCCCAAGTGGCTGCCTGCTCCTGGCCTGGTGGCTCCCCACATACTTCTGCTCTTCCAGCTGCCCAAACTCCTACCGCCTCTCTCCAAGCTACCCTTTTAGCTCAGAATACCCCTTTACCAGGAAGCCTACCCCACTCCCCCAGGGTGGTAGGGCCTGCAAACTTCAGGTCACTGCACCACCAAGATGTACCTGCAGTTTGCCCACTGGGCCTGGATGGGATAGCCCAAGGACAGAGACAGAGTCTTGTTATACACCTACTGTGGGCACAGGAGGTGTCACAAGTAGGCCCTTGAATTTGCCAAATCATGTTTTCATTGAGCACATACCAGTGCCAGGCCTGGTGCTGGACACAGAAGCTACAGATATGCCAGTGAGCTACAGGACAAAGGAATGAGTGACTTGGGGGCTGCCTGCTCCAGGCCCTAGGGGCATTATAGCACCTGCTGTGGGGCTGAGAGCCCTAGAATCCAGTTCCAGCTCTGCCACTGCCCACCTGTGAGATACCAGGCAAACCACTGAACCTCTGGGGCCTCAGTTTCCCCATCCATAAACTGGGCTAACTGCTGGGCCCCTTCACAGAGTTGTGGCAAGGTTCACTGATGCCCCAGCCCAGAGCCTGACTGGAATAGGTGCTCAGTAAAGCTGCTATTTGATCCCAGTTGTGTCCCTGGACCCCAGCTTGGAGCTGGCAGTCCATCCCAAGGGCAAGGGCAGTGAAGTTGCCCCAGCCTGCCTCCCAGCAGCCCTCACCTGTTCCTACAGCACCCACAGCACCACTTCCACCCTCTCATCCCCAGAACCATGTCAACCTCGTGCATCGAAAAGGGAAGACCAAAGTGTGCCCTCACCCTGGCTGCGGCAAGAAGTTCTATTTATCCAACCACCTACGGCGACACATGATCATCCACTCAGGTCAGGCCCTGGGGCAGAGGGTCCTGGGCCTTGGAGCCAGGGCTGGTTCAGGTGGGGTCAAACCTGGGTACAGGACTGCCTTTCTCAGTTTCCTGCCTGTCTTTCACATGGACTGGCATGAGATGGTGGAAGTAAAGCACTTAACCTAGTGCCCATTGGGCACCTCCCTGATGCTCAGTGAGCTGGGACCTGCACAAGTCACAGTGACACTGACGGTTATAAATCATGTGCAGCTGGGCAGGGGCTGACTGTCTCTTTTCCTACTTGGGGCCCATGGGCCTCCCCACTTCTATAAGCAGGTCTCATGCTGGAGCAGTTCCAGGGCTGAATCACCCTGGAGGGGGATTGAGCTTGGGACAGGGCCTCTGTTTCTTCTGCTCCAAGCACCTCCTTGACCCAGAGTGTGGGCTGCTGATGCAGTGTGCCCAATAGGAGGGCATGGATTTATATTTTTGGGGGACCAGAACTTTGGATTTTTATGTGAAATCACTCCAAAGTCCAAATATTGGGGTCAAATTCAAACCCATCTGCACCCTGTGCTCCTCAGGGACCCAAGTTCACATTCCATCTCTGCCCGGGGCGTTTCTGGGCAATGGCCATGAGCCTTTCTTTTTATTAGACCCTCCGGTTATTAGACCTGACATTCAAGCTTCTGCGCCCTACCTGGTCACTGCTGTACAGTGGTCACACTTCGCAGCCCCCTCCCCAAGGGCGGCGTCCTCAGCCTTGTGTTTCCCCCAGGTGTCCGTGAATTCACCTGTGAGACCTGTGGCAAATCCTTCAAAAGGAAGAACCACCTGGAAGTACATCGTCGCACGCACACTGGCGAGACACCCCTGCAGTGAGTGACAGGTGTCCCACAAGGGTAGTAAGAGGGAGGAGATCTGGGCCTGGATCAGCACAGAGCAGGTCCCACTGTCGGGGGAGCTCCACCCCTGGGTTTGAGTTCCACCTGCGCTCCTGTCCCAGATGGCCCCCCTACCTTTCTGGGGCCTGCCCAGCCCGCTCTGACTCCACCCTGACTCCTGGCAGGTGCGAGATCTGCGGCTACCAGTGCCGACAGCGTGCTTCGCTCAACTGGCACATGAAGAAGCACACGGCAGAGGTGCAGTACAATTTCACGTGTGAGCGCTGCGGGAAGCGTTTCGAGAAGTTGGACAGCGTCAAGTTCCACACTCTCAAAAGCCACCCAGACCACAAACCTGCCTGACCCACCCAACCACTGACCATCCCTATTTATTCATTCACTCTGATGCCACTCCTGGGCCTGCCAGGCCAGGGCAGCCACAGGGGCCACCTGGACCGCAGGCCGGATGGTGGCACCCCTGCCCTGCCCTGCCCTAGGGCTGGCCCCCCACCCTCCCTGGAGCTGGCAATTGAGGCTGCACTGCTGGAACTGTGTCTAGAGAACAGAGCAAGATTAAAGAGCGAGAAAGTAGATGCCCTTCCCCTAGGCCTGGATGATTTGGGGGAAAAGGGGCCTCTCTTCAACTTAGTCCCTTCCTAAGCAAGGCCTCGGTTGGGGGTGGGAGGTTGGGGAAGTCATACCCAAAGGACAGGGACCTTTCCTTCCACCTTAGTTGCCTGGGCAATCCTGAACAGCCCTCTGCACAGAATCAGGGCTGGGGTGGTTGGGGGCCCAGGGAGGCCACTTAACATCTCCCAGGGCTCAATCCTGACTCAGTCATAATCCTTCATGGGTCACTCATTCCCCACCCTGGAGAGCTTAGGGACCAGTTGGGGAGATGTTCAGTAAACCCTTAAGACATCTATGGCTGTGACAAACACTGTGCAGAAAAGAGTAGTATGTTAGTTTCTGGGGTTGCTGTTTAGGTCAGTGGCATTTGAGCATAGACCAGAATGACAAAGAGGTTCCATCCCAGAAGAAAGCTGAGGGAGGCAAATCCGAGACTGAAGGAACAGCCAGTGCCAAAACCCCTAGGTAGAATGGGCTCGGCGTGTTCCTGGAACAGGAAGCTGCCGGGGGAGGGAGTTGGCATCAGCTGGGCGGCTGCCCTGGCCCCATTACCCGGAGGAGGATGCTGAGGCCACCTCCTCCTGTGGTCGGCCAGAGAGAGGGGCGGGGAGTGAGACCCGGCTACGCGGCCGCCAGATGGCGCACAAACCGCATGGGCCATTGTGGCCGCAGCCACGTGACCCTGGGGGCCGCAGCTGCGAGCCGGGGCACGTGCCCTAGGGAGCCCCGTGGCGCCCTGAGCAGATTGGCCCCACCAGCTCATGGAGCTGAGCCGCAGCTAAAGCCTAATTTTACACTTCTAACCGGGGGCTACCCCAACCAGGGATAGAAGTGTCGGCGGCGAGGATGAACGAGTCCGGCCGCTGGGGCCGCTCCCCCGCGAGCCGCCCCCTCTCCGCTCCAGGCTCAGTCCCCTTAGTTATCTCGGCACAGCGGGAGCCAGCAGTTTCCATGGGAACCGCGGTCGGGTCTGCGGGCCCAGGAGTAGCCCCCTCCGGGCACAGGCACAGCTTCTGATCCCACTGGAGCCGAGAGGATCACGAGGTGGGGAACAAGCCATTCCTCGGGGTCCCCAGGGTCAGCTAAGTTGCCTTGGCAAATCCTAGAGGGGCCACCCAGGGTCCCGCATGGCCACTGCCCAGACTGTGCGGGCCACTATGATTGGCCTGCCCACTCCATCATCGTGGCCGTGCTTTCTGCTACTCGGATTCTCATTGGCTCAATCTCGAGGGCGTCCTTCCGCAATTCGTTCTCGCGAGGGCCGTCCCTGATTGGTCAAAATAGGCTCTCCTTGCAGGGTTTGAAGGCACTCTCGGACTGTCAGGAGCCTACAGCGCGTCCAGGGGCGAGGGTAGGGTGGGGGCTGCGACTCTCGGGTTTGGAGGGTCGTGGCTACCCCGCCCTCAGCTCCTTCGACCGGGCTGTCAGGCCGCTGTCTGTGGTGCTGAAGCCTCGAAGAAAATCTTGCGCCTGAAGGCAGCCCCGACGTAAATGTGCAGGAAAGGTGGATGTGCCACCCCCTATCGGCCAGGTCCCTCCAGCAGAGAGGGAGCGTGACCGCGGGCGGACAAATCATGAGCCTGGAAAGCCAGGAAATTCACATGGCAGATCTGCCCACCCCAAGTTTATGGTGTCTTAGAAGGTCCAGTGGTTTCCCCCGGCTGCAGGGTGCCGGCAGGGTTTGCCTGGAATCTTAAGCTCCAAACCTCTTTACCCACCTCACAGCAGTGCCGAGTGCCCCTGCACTGTGGGGTGCCAGTCCCCAGCTTTTGAACCGTAAGGACACCTAGCCAACAGGGTCCCAGTTCCTTCTGCAGGTAGACTAGGTCCCAAGCCATCCCCACCTTCCTCCCTTGGCCTTGGGAGACTACACCTGGTCCCCCCAAATCTGGGGACCCAGGCCTTTGCCCACTGAAGTCTTGGATCCTTGTCCTTTTCCAGTCTTGGTGAACAGCATCTCTGGAAGGTCGCATAAGAGGCCATGGATATCTCCTCTCCCTCTTTGCTCCTCCAGCTTTGGGTGCTGGACAGAGGAGAGCCTGCCCTGTCTTCCAGCTAGAAAGCCCTTTCAAAAAGGGTGCCAGGGCAGGAAGCAGGGTCCGCGGGGTCAAAAGAGCCGGAATCTGGCGACGCGAGTACACAGAAAGCGAGTCCAGGCCAGCGCGCGCTCGCTTCCACCTGCCGCGCCGTCGGGCGCCGCGAGGAGGTGGGGCTTGGTTGCTGCAGCCAATGAGCGACGCTGGCGCTGGCAGCTGCTGATATAAAGGGCTGGGGGCGGCGGCGGCGCGGCCCAGATCGCGGAGCGCGCAGCGCGGGCCGGAGGGTGGGAGGGAGGGCGGGCGAGGGAAGAGGACTGAGCACCCAGAACCGGACAAGCCGGGCTGAGGGGCAGCGGCAAAAAACAGAGCGCCGTGATCTTTGTTGGGAAGAGCAAACTCCCCGGGCCCCGCGGGGCCGCGCACGGGGCCTCCTCACTCCCGCGCCCGCTCCCTCTTTTCATCCCCTGCCACCCGCAGACCACCTCGGAGCTCGGTTATCCGCGCGCGCTCCCCCGGGCTCAGGCCCGTCTCCGGCCCTCGAGGGAGCTCCTGCTTTCACCGACACCTGAGGCCACGCCTGAGGCCGCCCGGGTAGGACCCCTGTGTGAGCATCGAGCGCCCCCCAAGGAGTGCACGACCCCCGGAGCCGCCCTCAACACGGACCGCGCCCGCCGGGCACACAAGAATGGTCACTGTAGGTATTCCCCTGTCGCTGCGAGGGAATCTGGTCCGGAAGGGGTTAGGCACAGGCTCCGCGGAGATGGAGGTGGGGGGGTAGGACCAGGCCTAGCTAGGCCCAGTTGGGAGGGGGGTGTAGGATCGAGCCTCGGGGCCTGAGAGTGGGCAGAGCCGCGCCCAGAGTGCTGAGGACGCTTAGAGCCTGGCCAAAGAGGCCTTAGGGAGCCAAGCTGCGATTCGGGGGGCATCCTACAACGCCCTGGGGACGAGATTGCCCGCCCTCCAGCAGGCCGAATGGGGGAGGGGCCGTGGCGGCGGAGGATATCTCCTCCATCCAGGCCTGGACCCCGCAGGCCGCCCAGGCAAACGCAGGGCCCCAATCACTGGTGCTGGGCCAGGACCAGGCGTCAAGGCGTCCCCGTGAGTCCTGGGGAGCCGGTGGCGTCGGATCTCGCGCCCCGGGCCTCTGCCGCGCCCGGGATCCGGGCGTCTCGTCCTCGAGCCCGTCGACCTTGCGGCAAGCGGGGAGGGGAAAGGAGGGGGCGCGCCCGGAGGCCCCGCGGGCCCGCCACCGCCGCCGCCGCGTCTCTTTGTTTCTCGGCGCTTCTTCGCGGGCCGTAGCATCGCGCGGGCGCCTCAGGCTGCGGGGAGGGGGAGGGGAGAGGAGGGCCCACGGGGGGGACTTCCCGGCTGCTGTGCCCTCGCCCCCCGGGGAATGGGGTGAAGGACTCAGGCAGGCCCCCTAGGCCAGGTCCAGGCGCCCCAACCCGCCAAGGCTTTGGGCCGCGGGGTGACCTTGAGCGCGCCTGCCCTCCCGCGCCACTTGCTCCGCTCCCGGTGTTTTCAGCAGCCACGGAGCTGGTCAGCTCCCCAGCGCGCGGCCACGCCCGACCACGCCCGACCTGACCCCGCCCATGCCCCGCCCATATAGGCCCCGCCCCCGAGCCCGGGGGGCCCGGCCTCGCCCGAGCCCTCGGATTTCCACTAGGCAGCCCAGGCGTCTCCCAGGGGCGGGGCTGGCCAGTTCTAGCCCCACCCCAACTCCACCCCCGCCCCCGCGGAGCCGCTCGGCTCCTCGCGCCGCCGCGCGTCCTTTGTCTGGTCCCGGCGCCCTGGCCTCCTTCTTCCGTTCTTCCAGTGTCTCGGTTCTGTGTGTATGTGTGTGTGTGCGTGTGTGTGTGTACACTGTGTCTCTTTCTGGTGTGTGTGTGTACTGTGTCTCTTTCTGGCCCTCTTTCGAGCCCTCCCAGCACAGTGGCCGGGCGGGGCGGGGCGGGGCGGGGAGGGGGCGATGCTCAGCACTCCCTCCTGGACCCTGGGGCCCGCCCACCTGGCTCTGAAAAATTAGGCTGGAGAGGCTTCACTTTCCCGCTGTGTGACCTCAACCCAACTTCTTACCCTCTCTGGGCCTCATACTGCTCACCCAGGTCCATGAATGTGAATGTGGCTTCCTGAGGACCCTCAGAACCCCTGCATCCATTCCTCTGATCTGTTCCTTCATTTGAAAAAGGGAAACTGATGCACAAAGAGGAGAGGGTGTGGTCAGAGGTCACTGAAGGGCCTCGGAGGCTTGGTTACTCCAATGAAGGGCACTCAGGCAAAGACCCACCATAGAGACGGCTGGAAGGAAGTGAGGGGATACATTGAGACAGTGAGGGCCCTGCATGGAGGGAGGCTCAGTTAGCACCACGTGGTGGCTCAGCCTTACCAAGCATAGCCACTCAATGCCCTATTGTCACCGGTATCCAGGCATCTGTCACTGTGACTGGCGACTGTGACTGAGGCCCCAGGGTGCAGCTGGGGACCAAGGGGGTCAGGCACTGGAGGGTCTACACAGCAAGTGACTGCAGGTGTGTTCACTGCAAAATATGTGTGTCAGATGTAAGTGCAATGGTGCAAAAGAGTTGGAGAAAGATTGAGAGGGAGGGGGAGATAGAGAGTGGTCCAGAGAGATGAGATGAACAGAGATGGGGAGAGAAATGAGGGGGGAAGGGAGAGAGAAACAGGAAGAGATCCCCAGAGGAAGAGCTAGAGAGTGGGAGGGGAGATTCCATTGCTCCTAGTCTGCATCTGCCCTCCTCTCCCCTGACTTTACCCCCGCATCCCTCGCCTGGGACAGCCCTCAGAGGTTCCTGTGATCCCTGTGTCATATTAGGCCACACATTTGCTGAAGACTGGAGTAGGGTGGGTGTGACCACCAATCTGATCCCCATTAGCGGCTTAGCCAGCTCAGCCATGGAGGAAACGCAGGTGACACTGATCCCACTAAGCCCTGGCAGAGATGGGAGGGAGATGTGGTGGCAGTGAGATTCATAGGCTGAGGCTCAAGATCCTGAGTAGAAATCCCCCAATCACCTCTTTTTTTAAATTGATTTTAGAGAGAGGAAGGAAGAGAGAAAGACATTGATATGAGAGAGAAACATCTGTTGGTTGTCTCCTGCACTAACCCTGACCAGGAATTGAACTTACAACCTGCCTATGTGCCCTCATCTGGAATCAAACCCACCACTTTTTGGTGTACAAGACAACACTCCAACCAACTGAGCTACACTGGTCAGGGCCCCAGTCACCCCTTAACCCCCTCCAAGTTGAGGGCAGCATTTAGGATGGGGGGATCTGTAACCAGACTCCTGATCTGATCAGGAGTCAAAACTTGACTGCATCATCACTGCGTCCCCCAGTCACCTTGGGCAAGTCACAGGTCCCTCTGTCCCTTGTTTATCCATTTGAGAAGTAGAGAAGATATCTCCAGCTTTCTGTGTGGTTGTGGGAAGTCAGTGAAAACTTTGCAACTGTTCAGTGCCTGGCACATAGTAGGGGTTCCAAAGCTGGAACCTGGTATGTCCTGAAACGGCTGTGTACTGCTGAATGCTTGTCTGGCTCCCTTAGCCGACATTATCAACTGATTGAAGAACTCTATCTCACAGCCTGGACAGAAATTCAGAATCCACCTCCATACATGGGGGACCTCTGTTCCTTTAGTGGAGGGACAGAAGTCCAGAGAGGCAATGTGAGTATCACACAGTAAGGACACACAGTGAGGTGGGGGAAGTTGGCAGCTGACACATGGTGGCCCCCAGTAAATATTTGTTGAATTGAATGAGTAGTAAACTCAGCCAACACAGTGGATTTACATGTAGTGATACCCAGGGCATGGCATAGAGTGGGTGCTCAGCTTCACTTTACTGTTATTAATTTTATTATTGGCCTTTTCATTAGGAAAGTGGGCTCTGAAGTTTAAACCCTGGATTTGAATTCTTGGTCCGTCATTTGCTTGCTGCCCAACCTCATACAAATCCTACCCCTTCACTGACACTTCGTTTCCTTATCTGTTAAATGGAGAAAAAAGTCCCCTAACATGCAACATTGGGAGAATTGCCTGGAAACTCTCACATAAAGAATTTTGTCTGGCATGTAACAGGCACTCAAAATATGGCCATGTTATTCATAAAGTATTACTGTTAGGAGACAGGATGCAGATCCATGGAGTGTGCGTTACTGCTTCACTGAAGGTGCCTGTGGCAGACATTGGTAATCAACCCAGTGCGTGTTCCTGTTCAGCCCTGATGTGGCTTCAGAATAATCCTCCAAGCAGCCCCAGGCAGCCAATCTCATCCCACTGGAGATGTAGGGGCGTTGACCCTCTGTGCTATCCTTTTCATAAGAATAAATGGAAAGGACAGAGAGGCCCAAAGAAGAGCTTAGGTGATCCCTGAGGACACACAGCTCTTAGGTGGCAGAGCTGCCCCAATGCATTGGCCACAGTCATTAAAAACAGCTCTGAAGTCTGACACGAAGAAGTTTGAAATGGAATCCCCCATTTGTATCACAGTAACTCTGACCTCAGCTTCCTCACTCGTAAAAGGGAGAATGCGTTGTTCTCTTTCAAAATTGTTGAGATAAACAAGTGAAATGATGCCTTAAAGCACATCTCACAGTGCCTAACACATGGTACATACTCTGGAGTGGGACGATTATTAATAGCAGGATTATGAGGCATGGATGTCAGGTGTGACAAACCTGTTTCCACTTTTTGTGGTTGTACCCATGGCAGACGTGGCTAACTGATCCCAGAATGCTTTCCAGCTGCACCCAGGGATCCTTCCCGAGCCCCTGGGACAGTAATTTGAAGTTTGTGGCAAAGTGGAGCAGAGGCCTAGAAGCATTAAGTGGCATACCTGAGGAAGCACAGCTGGGAAATGTTAGAGCCAGCACTAATGGAAGTTGAAAACACAGACTCTGGATCAGAAAAGCTCATGTGCAAAAACCCCTGTTCTACCATTTATAGGCTGCATGTTTTTGGTAATTTTCCAAACATCACTGAATCTCACTTTCTTTATCTGTTGTCTTAGCTCGGGCTGCTATAAAAGTATGTCATAAACTGGGTGGCTTAAACAAGACATTTATTTCTCTTAGTGCTGGAGGGTGAGGAGTCCAGGTTGAAGGTGCCAGCTGATTCATTTCCTGGTGAGAGCTCACATTCTGGTTTGCAGACAGCTGTCTTCTTGCTGTGTCCTCACATGGTGCAGAGCGAGATCATCTCTTTCCTGTCCCTTTGTATAAAGCACGAATCCATTCATGGGGGCTACACCTTCATGACCTAATTACCTCCTAAAGTCCCCACCTCCAAATATCATCACCTTGGGGGTTAGGGTTTCAACATACAAATTGTGGGGGAGTGAAGACGCATTTAGCCCATAACATGTTAAGCAGGGGGAATAAAACCCTCTTCTTTTTAGGGCTGTTATGAGTAAGAAAAGAAAAGCTACCTGTAGAGGGCTTTGCTCTGTGCCTGGCATATAGGAAACACTATTTGGGAATAATTATAGTATTGTATTTTGAGTCAGGGATGGTTAAGATTATGTGTATCTCCTGACTATTTCTAATTCTGTGGCCACAGCAGACGTTGCTAATCAATCACAGTGGTCTTCTCTGCTGAAATTGGATGTGGCTTCAAATCTTTCTTAATTCATCCATCTGGGACGGGGTGAGGAACCTTTTTTTCTGCCAAGGTCCATTTGGACATTTATAACATAATTTGAGGGCCATACAAAATTATCAACTTAAAAATTAGCTATGAAAAAAGCTCCTATATGTATTGAATTTGGAGTGTCGCCTCTGGTTACTCTGGCAGGGCCAGACCAAATAATTTCACAGGATGTTCCCCACCCTTGATCTAGGAAGACCTGCCGATCAATTGGGGCTTTCAGAGGAGGACAACCTATTTACCAAGTCGAAAGAGAAGACTTACAGAAATGCTGGCTACTTTACCTTCCCATGTCTATTACAGACAATACCAATCAATCCAGCACTGTCTTCTTCTGTGCCCAGATGTGGCCTTAAAGTTCTTCTTGTTTTTTTACTTATTTTTATTTTTTTTAATCCTCACCCAAGGACATCTTTTCTATTGCTTTTTCAGAGAGTGGAAAGGGGAGAGACAGAAAGAGAGAAAGAGAAACACCAATGTGAGAGAGACACATTGATTGGTTGCCTTCCGAAGGTGCCCCGGCCATGGCATAGGATTGAGCCTGCAACCAAGCTGCCTGCCCTTGGCTGGAATCAAACCCAAGACCCTTCAGTCTGCCGCTGACACTCTAACCACTGAGCCAAATCAGCTAGGCTTAAAAGTTTTGACATGGCCCTTAGGTATAAAATAGATATAGAATATATTTGAAAGTTGTTAAGAGAGTAGATATTAAAAGTTCTCATAACAAAAAAATTTTTTGTAACTATATATGGTAATGGATGTTAACTAGCCTTATTGTGGTGTTCATTTTGCAATATATACAAATATCAAATCATTATGTTGTATGCCTGAAACTAATATACTTTTATATGTCAATTATATTTCAATTAAAAAAATAGATGTAGGAAAAGAACATTCAATAAAATTGAATATCCACTTTTAAAAATATATATATCTTGTTAAGATACTAGGAATAAAATTAAACATTCTTAACCTGATAAAGGCCATTTACAAAAAACCTACAGCAAAGGTCATATTTAGCTGTGAAATGTTTAAAGCATTTCCTTTAACATCAGAAATAAAGAAAGCCCTATCACATTGTGGCCTCTGCACTAAGACAAGAAAAATAAATAACAGGTATAGATTGGAGATAAAGCTGTCATTATTTGCAGGTGTTATGTTATACTTTAAAAATACCTTAGTGGGAAAACTGGGGGGGTGCTCTGGCCGGTGTGGCTCAGTTTGTTGAGTGTCATCCCATGCACTGAAGGGTTCCTGTCTTGATTCCTGGTCAGGGTGAGTGCAGAAGGCAGCCGATTTATGTTTCTCTATTACCTCGATATCTGTCTGGCTCTCTCTCTCCCCCTTCTTCTCTCTAAAGTCAATAAAAACATATTTTTTAAAAATATTTTTTTAAAAAAGAAAAGAAAACCTATGGGGGTAAATGCCTAGTAGGAAATTTATACATGAAATGTCAACACATTTGGGATAGGAATTACCTTTGGTGGAAGGAGGAAAGTACATGGGTAGGGAGGGACTTATGAGAAAGGGTTTCAAAGCTAATAAAAATGTAATATTTCTTATTCTGAAGACAAGTGTTCATTTTATTATTCTCAAAATGCACAGGTTGGTTTTAGACAAACAGGCAAACATATATACAAAGAGGCATATATGGCATTTATAGATGGAATTTTTCACAGTAAAATCATATGTTAAGTGTCTTGCTCAGTGCTCAAGGAGTAGAAGGGATTACTAGAATAATATGTCCTCTCCCCATGTTCAAGCCCTTGTCAGTCATGATTGATCCATCACCACCGAGCCCCTCCTCACTCCCCTGGTCCCCTGGGGACTGGGCCATGAGTGGGTGTGGCCTGTTGTCTCCAGCAGATACTCGGGGCCATGGAGTCTCAGGTGGCAGGGGGCCCGGCCGGCCCGGCCCTGCCCAATGGGCCACTCCTTGGTACAAACGGAGCCACTGATGACAGCAAAACCAACCTCATCGTCAACTACCTGCCCCAGAACATGACCCAGGATGAGTTCAAGAGTCTCTTCGGCAGCATTGGTGACATTGAGTCCTGCAAGTTGGTTCGAGACAAGATCACAGGTGCGGCTTCTGGCAGGTTGGGAGGTGGGAGACGGGTGGTAGCCTCAGGAGTACAGATGTGATGGGGCCAGGTGGGACTCTGAAGGTTTCTGAATTGTGATTGGGAGAAAGGTGTGACCCCAGGTGGGGTGTCTTGGGGATGATGGGGGCAGGTGGAACTCTGGGGTCTAAGGTGTCCTGGGGGTGGTTAGCCTCTCACGCCTGGATCAGGGAAGATAGCGGCAGGTCCCGGGAGGTAGGTCATCGTCCTGGTCCTGCCCACAGGGCAGAGCCTCGGCTACGGGTTTGTGAACTACTCTGACCCCAACGACGCAGACAAAGCCATCAACACCCTCAACGGCCTCAAACTACAGACAAAGACCATCAAGGTTGGTGCCCTTGTTCCCCTGTGCTGCCTGTCCCCCCATCCCTGTTAGTGCCCATCCTGACTGTCCCCATTTCCCCTGTATTACTGCCCAACAGGACCACCCCTTTCACTGCCATCCAGCCTTCTCCAGGGCTCATCCCTTGAGGAGTTTAAATCTCTCCCCTAAGGCTTTCTGGTTGGCCAGCCTGGGGGACCAATGGCTTTGCCTCTGTAAACCTCAGTTTCCTCACTTATCAATGGGGAGAATATTAGCCCCCACATTCTGTGAAGGTTCAGGGAGTACCCAATTGGTACTCGGAGAGAGTGACCATGGTCCTGTGGGCAGCCTCCTCCCTGCCTTTGTTATGGAAATGGGGGAGGGGTGGGGACCCATCTGCCATCTGGAGCCTAATTAGGGCCTGAGAGGGTGGGATTAGGGGTGGGCCACTCTCCCACCTTTGTGCAATGCCCCTCCCCTCACGACCCCCCCTCTCAGCAGCTGCAGCTGGGGCCCTGGGAGCCCAGGTTCCCTTGGGGGGGTTGCCATGGAAACCCCCCTCTCTAGGTTGCCTGCAGTGTCTGGGCTCCACCCCACAAATCTGCTCCTGAACCCTGGGGAAAGGTGGGCTGGAAGGGCACCCGTCTGGCCCTCAGTTTGCCATAGGAACTGAGGTGTGGGAATCTCTTCCTCACCTGGGATGGGGTCAAGGTCGTGACCTGATGGGTCTCTCTAGGCCAACTAGACCCAGAAGCCCCCAAGCATGAGGGTTGACACCAGTGATGAACTGTAAGACCCTGTGTGTGTGTATGTATGTGTGTGTGTGAGACCCTGGGCTGTGAGACGATGTTTGGTGGACACCGTGGCTATGTGAGTGGCCATCGTCACATAGGTCCAGCTAGTATAGACTTTGGGTGTGTTACTATGTCTGTGGGACGTATTTTCTATTTGTCATACACTGCGACTCCAGCTGTGACCTGGTGGGGCTTTATGGGTGTGTTTGGATGTGACGAGGTGTTTGTATGTCACAGGAAAGTGTGGGTGGGTTCCATTCAGGGTGTGATGTTGTTGACTTGTGTGGCACTATGCAGGTGTGTGCATCTGTTACTATAATTATGCAAGATCCCCAGAGCTGCCGTGAATGTGGTAAGGCCTTGTGTTACCCTCTTGCCTGGGTGGGCATCATGACTGTGCATTGGCTAGCACACTGTGGCTCTGTGTGTGTGTGTGTGTGTGTGTGTGTGTGTCTGCCATGGTGACTGTGTTGTATGGTTAGTCCTGACTATGTGTTGCAGCAGATTCTGCCCAAAATATTTCTGGCTGCCCATTGTGTGCCAGGCACCATCCTGGTGTGGGGGTTGGGGGAGGTCCGGATTAGTGCACATCATAGAATGAACGATAAGAAAGGCTCCTGAAGACCTACTCCGTTCCTCAGATGACTCCCAACCCCAGGCACCCAACCAGGGGCTCAGACCCCCTCTTCTGGTCACCCCCAACTTCAACCCATCAACAAGTCCTCACCCTTCAAAGTTTGCAGACCGGTGGGGAGAATGAAAATTGTATAATACATAGTTGTGACTTTAAATTATTACTGCAGAAATATTGGCTGATTTTTTTTCTTTTAAAATATGTTCTTATTGATTTCAGTGAAGAGGAAGGGGAAGGGAGAGAGACATAGAAATATCAGTGATGAGAGTCACTGATCGGCTGCCTCCTGCACGCCCCCTGCTGGTGATCGAGCCTGCAACCTGGGCATGTGCCCTGACAGGAAATCGAATTGGATCCTAGGTCCACGCTCAGCTGAGCCGGGCATGGGCTCTTTTTAAAAAAATTTTTTTTATTGATTTTTTTTTAGAGAGAAAAGGAAAGAGAGAGAGAAACATTGATGCAAAAGCAGAACATTGATCTGCTGCCTCCGGTACACCCCCTACTGGGAATGGAGCCTGCAACCTCGGGCATGTGCCCTAACTGAGAATCAAACCAGCAACCTTTTCATGCACAGGACAACACCCAACCAATTGGGCCACACTAACCAGGGCTGATGTGTTGTTTTCCTTTCCTGGAGAACCCCAGGTGTGCCTGATGGCATTAATTAGAATGCCCCACCCCCACCCCATGAGCACCCTCACCCTGATCAACCCTCAGCCCAATTGTTAGTTTTTAAATTAGCTATTTCTAATAAAGGAACATGCCCTCACAACTCACAGCCCCAAACAAAAGCCAGACCCTTGACAATTACCCCTATCTACCCAGAGGTTAATTTAGAAGAAATAGAAAATAGACATAGGCAGAAATGAAGGGAGAGGAGCTCATGACACACCCTGCCCCCTGCCAGCTATGGGTAACCCTGTTAACACTGGGGGTGGACCCTGGAGTCCATGTTTCCAGGACATCGATAAGCGCACAATGAGATGGGGTCACACAACACTCGCTGCTCTATAAATGGACTTTTTCTTTCCTCCACCTCACAATACTCACCACTGTTTCAGGGAAATCAATATCCATGTCCACCATTTTTTAAACAGCTGCAGAGAGTTTCATTGTTGGGCTGGACCATAATTAATGACACGAATGGAATGATAGTACTAAAATGTGTCTGATTCACCGCTTTGTACTAAAATGTGTCTAATTCTAAGAGAAGTGCTTTGAGAGAAAGTAACATGGGTAGGGGTGGGGACCCAATGCAGATAGAAGAGGAGAGGGAGGACATTTCAACTGAGACCCAGAGAAGAAGAAAAAGGGAGCGTTCCAGGTCAAGGGAGCAGCCCAAACACAGGCCGTGAGGCAGGCCGCGCGCCTGGTGTTTGAGGAACCGCTTGAGGCCCGTGGGACCAAGAGCTGTGATGGGGCCGTGGGTGGAGATGAGGGCCGGGGTCACGGGGCAGGTGGTCTATGGCCTTGCAGGCCATGGGAAGGACTTGAACTCTAATGAACGTGGGAGCCGGGCTTGGTTCTGGCCAGAGGAGGGGTGTGACCTGGCTCAGGTGTTCACAGGTGCCCTCTGGCCGCTGTGGGGGGAACAGCCATGCGAGGTGAGGTGGGGAGTGGGCACCAGGGCAGAAGACTGCTGTACTGGTCACGGTTGGCAATGCTGGGTACTGGGCCAAAGTGGGGAGGTGAAAGTGGGAGGGAGGCCCTGGCCGCTGTGGGCTCGGTTGGAGTGTCGTCCTGTATACATCAAAAGGTTGCGGGTTCAATCCCCGGTCAGGGCACCTACTCAGGTTGCGGGTTTGATCCCCAGTCGGGGCTCCTGTGGAAGGCAACTGATGTTTCACTCTCGCATCGATGTTTCTCCTTCTTTCTTTTCCTCTCAAAAATATTTAAAAAAAAAAAAAAAAAAGCCATGTCCTCAGGTGAGGATAAAAAAAAGTGGGAGAAAGTATGCAGATTCTGGATAGTGATGAAAGTGGAGCCAACAGGGCTTAGGTGGATTGAATGTGTGTCAAAGTCAAGAGGGCTCAAGGGCAACTGAGGCTGGGCCCCGAGCCCCCAGGAAAACAGCTGCCATTACTGAGTTGGGGCAAGTTAGAGGAAGTTGGGAGCCAGAGGCAGCTGCCCTGTGGACCCCTGTCAGGCCCCTTCCTGGGGTGCTTGGAGGCAGCTGTCAGCTGTCTACCGGTGTAGAGCTCAGGGGCCAGGTTCATGCTGGGGATGGACATTTGGGCTGGTGGTTAAAGACCTGAGTGACTCTCAGGGGCCCAGTGTAGTTGGGAAAAGTCCCAGGCTTACTTTCCAAAGGAGTGGGAAGCATTAATGCTGACTGGATGTCCAGCGTGAGAGCATGAGCTGGGAACCCAAGAGTCCCTGAGGTCTTCAGGGAGATAGGTGACCCCAGGAGCATGGCTCCTTTGACCTCCTCAGGCAACAGACAAGTCCCCCATCACTTTGTGCAGGCAGGGCCACAACCATGTCTTCTCCCCCATGCCCCGGACTGTCAAAACCATGCTGACTACTCAAGATATATTTGTTGAGGCTCTGGACAGTGTTTCTCAGTGGTTAGAGCATCAACCCACAAACTGAAGGGTCACGAGTTCAATTCCAGGTCAAGGGTATGAACCTGGGTTGCAGGTTCGACCCCAGCTCCAACCGGAGTGCATGCAGCAGGCAACCAATCGATGTGTCTCTTTCACATCGATGCTTTTTTTCTCTCTCTCTCTTTCCCTCTCTCCTCCTCCCTTCCACTCTCTAAAAATCAAAGGGAAAAAATATCCTAGAGTGAGGATTAACACAAAAAAAAAGAAATTTGTTGAGTGAGCAGATGAGGCATTTCTGTGACTCAGTGGTGGTTCTGATGTGGCCTCTCTCTCCACCTGCAATATGGGCCTTCCCCTCACACCTGTCCACCTGACCTCCCTAGGTGTCCTATGCCAGACCCAGCTCTGCATCCATCCGGGATGCCAACCTGTATGTCAGCGGACTCCCCAAGACCATGAGCCAGAAGGAAATGGAACAGCTCTTCTCCCAGTATGGTCGCATCATCACTTCCCGAATCCTGGTGGACCAGGTCACAGGTCAGGCCACTGGGGTGGGGCTTCTGCTGGGGGCTCTGGGTGGACCAAAATGGAGAAACATGGAATGGCAGGGTGGGAACCAGGAGCAGGAGGGACTCGGGGGAGGAGGCTGGGTCCTCATGACACTCACCCCTGGCAGGTGTGTCTCGGGGTGTGGGTTTCATCCGCTTTGACAAGAGGATTGAGGCTGAGGAGGCCATCAAAGGACTGAATGGGCAGAAGCCACTGGGTGCAGCCGAGCCCATCACAGTCAAATTTGCCAACAACCCAAGTCAGAAGACAGGGCAGGCCCTGCTTACTCACCTTTACCAGTCATCGGCCCGGCGCTATGCAGGCCCCCTGCACCATCAGACACAACGCTTCCGGTGAGCCCCCTGCCATCCCCACCCCTGGACACCCCAGACCCTCAGTCAGAAGCTCCAGGCTTGCAGCTGCCCTCCCTGAGCCCCAGTCCTGCAGGGCAGAGGGGCACCAGCACATTGCCCACATGCTGGGACCACTGAGGGCAGCAAAGGGGAAACATGGGGTCCTGTCAGGTGCTGAGGCCAGGCCCTTATATACAGCAGGTGCTCAGTGTGTGCAGGGCACTATGAGTGGCATTATCAGCGTTAAGTTTAGAATCACCTGATCAGGTCCAGCTCTGACTGCCCCCTCTTGGGCACATGACTCTAGCTGTTTGCTTCAGTTTCCTAATGCACACTTCATGAGTGCTTACTGTGTGCCAGGCACACTTATTTATTCTGTGCAGAAACCCCATGAGAATGCAGCTTGTCTTGTCTCCATTTGATGGAAGGGGACTCTGAAGCTCAGAGAGGTGTTTTCACTTGCCCAGCCCAGCCATTGTGGTGAAGAGACTCAAATCTTCCTTTCTGGGGACCTGAGCCCTACAGGGTGGGGGCAGGTCACTGGGGTCAGGCGGCTGGGAGAGGGAGGCTATGGATGTGGCAGGGCAACCAAGAGGCGGTGCCGGAGTGACCACGGTCCGTGCCAGGCAGTGTCCAGCCGGGCGGGCAGCGGGCAGCGGGGGCAGGGCTGGCACTGCTGGCCTACAGGGTGGGGGCAGGGAGGGCAGGCTGGCTGGCCTGCATCACAGCCCGGGATGTGCCTGGAGGCCACCAGTGACCACCCCTTCTGCTCCACAGGCTGGACAATTTACTCAACATGGCCTACGGAGTCAAGAGGTAACAGTGCCCCCACCCCACCACCCCCAGCCCCTCGCTGTCCCTCCTCGGACCCTTGCCCTGATGGATACCCTCTCCACCTCACCCCCAGGACTGCCAGCTTAGCGGTGTCAGCACCTGTCAGGGAGTAGTGTGATCATTAAAAGATTTGGAGCTATGGAGCCTAGTAAATGCCTACAAAGAGCTACTATGGGATTTGGGCCCAAGGACCCTGTCTGTGACCCTCTCCAACCTAGTGAAAGGTGGGCAGTGTTGCCTGGGTCACATGTTAAGCCTGAGTTCCACCAGCCACTATTGGTGGTCTTTGCTGAGGGTCACAGTCTGCCCAGTTCTGCCCTGTAGTCGGGAATGGTCCTCGAGGCCCCCATGACATTGTCCACATCCCTGACCCTGTGAATGTACCAAGTTTATTGCATCATGAGCTGTTGAGTGGCTTGCGGCTAGGTACCCAGCATGGCCCAGCCAGACTTGGTCACTCCTGGAGATGAAATGATATTGAGCACAGTACTTGGCACATAGTGAGCGCTCAATAAAAGGTAGCTGCTCTTATCATTATTGTTACTGTTATTAATTATCTTAGTCTAGTGGGAAAGGAGACAGATGAACAGTGATCAGGGTGGTAAAGTGGACAGAAGGGGTGACAGAGACCCAGAGGGGGCCCTGAGCCACCTGGGGCAGCTGAGTAGAAGTGGAGTTCCTGGCAGCAGGAATGGCCTATGCAAAGGCCTGGAAGACTGGACGGAGTGAGCAGTTAGTCTCAAAAGCTCAAATTGAATGGTTCAGGCCCTGGGGGGTCCCCACCCAGTTGAGGGGAGCCACGTGCCTGGTGTGTACTAGGAGCTGTTCTGGGCTCAGGCACCACAGAACACAAAACCTTTTAGGGAAGAGAGAGCCGATAGGAAATATACAGTTCAACTAGGAAACGGCCAGAGAGGGGCAGGGGAAGAGGTAGCCACGTTGTGGGTCAGAGGAGGCTCCCTAAGGAGGTGACAGTTGTGCTTAGCCCTGAATCACAGGAGGGAGGTGCTTAAATGGTTACACTCACATCTGAGCTCCCAGCATTGCCCTTCTGGATGGGCCTCCAGCCACATGGCCGGGTGGCCAGTAGGACAGATGGGACAACATGGCAGGTTAAGGATGGGATCAGAAAGGGAGTGAGAGCAGGAGTTGCGTAGGAAGGCGTACCAAGGGAAGGGGGTTGGCCAGGGGTATGGGGAAGTAGTCAGGGTCAACAGAGCCAAGAACCAAAAAAGGCCAAATGTCATGGGGTCAGGGTGTAGTTCCGGGCTCAGGGCAGGATCATGGATGAGGGCCTAATGTTTAGGGATGGTCAGAGATCAGGAGAAGGTACAGGTCAGGGTGAAGATTGGGGGATGGTGTCTCAGAGCCGGTGGGGTTGAAGGCAGGATTACAGATGGAGGTCACAGCAGGGTTAGGACAATGTAGGGCTCACAAGAGTCCCAAGGTCAAGACAACGTCAGAGGTCCTGGTGGTACCCAGCATGGCCCAGCCAGACTTGGTCACTCTTGGAGATGAAATGATATTGGGTCACGGGTCGGGGGCATGCCGGGGGTCAGGGCAGAGCCCGCGTGACCCCCAAAGTAGTCCCCTGTCGCTCATCGCCAGGTTCTCGCCCATCGCCATCGACGGCATGAGCGGCCTGGCGGGCGTGGGCCTGTCGGGGGGTGCGACGGGTGCTGGCTGGTGCATCTTCGTGTACAACCTGTCACCGGAGGCCGACGAGAGTGTGCTGTGGCAGCTGTTCGGGCCTTTTGGGGCAGTCACCAATGTCAAGGTCATCCGCGACTTCACCACCAACAAGTGTAAGGGCTTCGGCTTTGTCACCATGACCAACTACGACGAGGCAGCCATGGCCATCGCCAGCCTCAACGGCTACCGCCTGGGTGAGCGTGTGCTGCAGGTGTCCTTCAAGACCAGCAAACAGCACAAGGCCTGAGCCACCTCGCCCTCCCCACCCTCCCCGGGCAGCAGAGAGAGAGAGAGAGAGAGAGAGAGCGAGAGAGAGAGAGGGGGCCCGAGAGAGACAGCACAGGCAGACCACGGACGGCGAGGCCCCACACCCCTGCGGAAGCCACAGGGTGAGCACTTGGGCTGGGAGGGTCTGCAGGGGATGGGGGGTGCCTGGGGGTCCCCCACCCCATCCTCCTGCCCCTACCCCAGGCTGGGCTGTTCACTCTCTCGTCTTGGTTTTGTTCATGGCGATGGTTTTTGTTTCTTTTTTCGGCTAAAAAGAAAGCAGAGACGTGCCCCCACCCAACCCTCAACCACTCTCCACAGGATGGCTTTGGGAGGGTGCTGGGGGTGCCCTCCAGTCCTCCCCGAGGCTGAGGTGAGCCTGAGTGGGGGAGGAAACAGGTTTAAAAATCCCCAACAAAGTGAAACATGAGAGGGGTGTGGGCATCCCTGGCCCCCTTGGTGGATTGTGAGGAGCAGGGTGAGGGGCTGGAAACAGAAACAAAATGGGGAAAAAAAGGGGGTGGGTGGGAGGGGAAGAAAAACTCTATTTTTGTAAAAAGGGGAAAAAGACCTCGTGGAGAATTTTTACTGGGGATTCTTGAACTTGAAAAAAAAAACACAAAAAAAGACAAAAAAAAGAAAATATTTTGACAGGCTATGTTTACCAACTGGGGCAAAGACGGGAAGCAGGGCTTAGGGGCTGGGGGACCATGGGGCCACACAGAGATACACATGCTCCACAGGAACACACAGCAGCACTAACAGACCCAAAGACACGACCCAGACACGTTTAGGAACTGGCCAAACTCAGACACATAGACAAACACATGGCTAAAACACAAAAGACTGAAGTATGGAGCCATGTAAACGTGGCAGTGATGGAACACAGACGTGGACAAACGTAGTCACAAGCAGATGTGGACATAGGTGAATGTCCACTGGCACATGTGGACATGCAAATATTTTCATACGTGCACATGGATACACGGAAATGGAGGCATACATTTGGAGACACAAATTCAGTTACAGAGAAACAGACAACACCCAGGAACACACAGACATGCCCATAGTACCCCTCAGGCCCAGGCAAGAGGGCCCAGTCTGATTCCTTTAGCCAGGCCAGCCCAACCCCCCTCCCGGCACTCAGCCCCACTCACCCTGCCCCGGGTTCTCTGCAGAGCTCTCTTCTGGCTCATCAGTGGTCCATGCCGCCCATGAACACAGGCGTGCACACAGCGCCCTGCATCCAGACACACGATACCTCGTTCACTTTCGGCATCATGGTGGGCTGGAGGCAGCACCCCCCAATACTTGAGGCCAAAGGACCCCTTGTCCCTGGGGCTGAGCCTCCCCTGGGCCCAGGCCCTGAGTGTCCCCCCACCCGGAGCCTCCCTACCAGGCCCAGGGTGGACGGCCCAGGGGCCCAGACCCACTTTTCCTTCCCATCCACTCGTCATCCCTTTTAGTTTGTTGGGTTTTTCCATCCTTCCAGATGAGTGAGGGCAGCGGACACAGCTCCTATCCCAAGCCCCAGCCCTGGCTTCTGTCTGGACTTTCCATCCCCCCTAGGTTTCATTCTTTGTAACGAAAAATTCCAACAGAAGACAAAGGCGGGAGCCCCTGGGAGGCCTTGCAGCCCCCACCCCCACAGGGGGCCCAGTCAGAACTGAAAATTGCAAACCCCGATTTTAGATTCAGTTGACCTTCCTCCGGTGTCCCTGCTTTGGTGTCTGGCCATGGCCCCATCTGACTGCCCAGCTCTCTCTCCCCCACCCTCCCTGGTGTTTGTTATTATACGTCTGTGGAGCTTCTGCTGCAAGGAACAAAAAGAAAAAAAATCAAAAAAGCAACAAAAAAACACAAACAGAAGAGAAAAAAATGACAAAAAAAAGGAAGAAAAAAACACACAGAAGAGATTTAAAAAAAAAAAAAAAGGAAGAAAAAAAAGACATAAACTGGCACCAGTTAACTTTCTTGTACTTTTTTGCCGAATTTAGCTTCTTGTAGTTTTAACTTATTGCTATGTTAACTATTTATTCTTGTTGCCCTGTAAGGACATTTGTGTATATTTCTGTTCCTTCATCCAGTTTGCAAGTTTAAAGGAACCACGATGTTCTCTTTGTTTCTTTAAGTTTTGCTAAGACGTGGTTATGCCTAATTTATTTATAAAAGGGGAAGTGGAATCATTAAAGTAATAATTATTAATAACAATAACGGTAGCCGAGTGGCAGCGGTGGGGCATGTGAGCTCTTCGGGGCAGTCCCCTACCTGGCCAGCGACGTCTGATCTCAGTGGGATTATTTTTGCTTGTCTTGAGAATTTTTTCAGTCCTATTTAGCTGGTGAAAACCCTAGCTTGTTCTTGATACACAAACCTATTTATTCTTGTGGTTTTTAAGTCCTCCTGATCTCCCTGCTCCCCTCCAGCAGGGCAGGCCCCCCAGTGGGTCCCTCCCTCTCCGTTTCTTGGGGCTTTCTCCCCTCTGCCCTCCTTGCACGCGGGGACACGTGTGCACACGTGGGCAGCGTGCCGGGGGCATCTGTGAGCAATAAGGGCTGGGTTTGTCCCCCACCCTGGGGGGGCTGGGTTCTGGAGAGGGCACCTCCCCCCCACACCCCCACTGAGGCCTAGGCCCCTGCTACCCCCAAGACTGGGAGGGCACTTCTTTTTCTAAAACAGAACTCAGCCCAGCCAGCCAGGCCCCCTACCAGGAGGCCAGCCCAGGGGAGGGGGCCTGGGGTCTTCCATGTCCCTGGGGGGCAGGGGCAGAGCCCTTGGGGAGGGGGCTCAGGCCCTCAAGCCCTCCCTTCATCCTGTTATTTATTCAGAAGGTTTCACATCACGACAGAGTCCATATGTTGGAGATGAGAAAGAACTGCAAAAAAAAACAAAAAACAAGAACACTTTGCGTTGCGTTTAGACTATTTATTACCGGATTACAGGCCTGGCCGCGGTAACAGACTTTTACATGGAATTGT
Source organism: Miniopterus schreibersii (assembly GCF_964146895.1). Classification (NCBI taxonomy): domain Eukaryota; kingdom Metazoa; phylum Chordata; class Mammalia; order Chiroptera; family Miniopteridae; genus Miniopterus; species Miniopterus schreibersii. Next base: position 69,952,243 of record NC_138105.1, on the reverse strand, counting down.
TTAATTATTTGTACTTTTCATGCCAGAAAATAAAAGTTCAGAATCTTACAATCTTGATCGGGTGTCTGTGCACTGGTGGGTGGGGAGCGTTGGAGTGTGTGCTGTTGGCCCTGGCTGCATAGCCTTGCTCAAGCCACTGTCCCTCTCCAGGCCTGGGTTTCATCTCAAGCTCCTTGGCCTACCCACAACACAGATGAGACTGGTGGGTGTGAGATCGACCCAGGGCGAAACCCAGATGGACATGGCCCATGGTCCATCTGTCCCTTGGTGCCTGACTTTCCTGTCTGTGGGCATCTCAGGTGTTAGTCATCTCACATGTGACTCAGGCTGTGAAAAGGCCTCACCTGTGGAGCCAGCCTGAGGGCACAGAAGGCAAGCCCAGGATCTGCAGACAGCTGTGGCCCCTGCCTTCTGCCCTATGCTCCCCCCTGGCACAAGCAAAGCAAGGCAGACACAGATGGGTTGGGAATATCATTTATTGTTTCAAGGTCACAGTCAATTCACTGTCCCTGCCAGCAGGGGAGGCAGATGCCCTGGGCAGGGGGGGGGGGGGTTGGCAGTGAGCCACCAGGCTGGGGGCCTGGGGAGGATGCACTCCTTTAGTCCATCTTTGGGGACCACTGAGGCCTGAGCAAATGGCTTTGCTCAACCCGGCCCCCTAAGAGCAGGGCAGGGGGCCCCTCACAGTTCTTGCCTGTGGGGAGGTCAAGGAGACTCAGACGGGCAGGCCTTCATCCACAGAATGTGGGGTGGGTAGGCAGCACCACTGGGGGCTGGTTCCATGCCTTGAGGTTCTGGGGCCAGAGAAAGACCCAACAAGAAAGAAAGACGATAGGACACAAGTGAGAAGTAGTGCCAACCTAGATCTGTTTTCCTTAGACTCTACTGTACCCCAAGTCCAGGCAGGCAGAGACCCACTTCCCTGCCCACCTCTTCTGGGGAGGGCTAGAGCTCATCATGGTCACTGTCTGCAGGGGGTTCGGAGGGTGGCTCTTGGCAGGCAGCAGGCGTCATCAGCTCCATGAGGTACTCGCAGCGACTGGGCTCCGTGGTGCTGGTCACCACTGTCTCCTTCCCACACAGCAGGCGCACCTAGGGAGGATGGGTGGGCAGGTGAGGGCTTAGGTAGGCTCAGCCAGGGCTGGGTCCCCCCTCACCGCCCCCACCCCGTTTCCCACCCTGTCCCCCACCCACTCACAGTGGTAGAGCGATTGGGGCCCTGCCAGCAGCCAGTGCCCTGTTCATACTTCATGGCGCTAAACTTGTCGTGTTCAGGGCCGGCCCACGAGCCCCAGGTGCTGCGGGAGAGTGGTGTGCTGAGGGTGGGCTGGCTGGGGACTTGGGGTATCAAGAGGAGGGGGGCTCAGCCTAAGCCCACTCACCCGAGGTTGGTGGGAGAGCCGCCGAGCTTGGGTTGCTGTGACACAAGCTTGAAGGGACAGAGCCGGTAGACGTACCTGTCATAGGATGGGACTGGTAGGTGGGGTAGACACAGGACCCCAGCCTCCCTCACATCCCCAGACATGGTGTAGGGGCAGGGGTACGCACCAGGCCCTCAAAACTCCACCGACCGCCCCTAAAGCTGCCCCCTCACTCCCCTATGACCTTGCTCATGCTGAGACCCTCCAAGTTCACTCGTCTGCCCTTGGGGTGGGGGAAGGGGTGACGCACTCATTAGTGGTGAGTTCGTAGCACTGTTTGTACAGGTAGGCAAACTCCCCATTGGGGCCGAAATCAAAGGAAATCTCCTGCTCCAGGTTCCTGCAAAGGAAGGCCAAGTGGTGAAGAGGCAGCTGAGCAGCCACACATCGACTCAGGACAATGCTGGAAGTCCCCGTGATTAATGGAGGACCACTTAGGAGCTGGGCTCTGGCTTCCTGCCACCTGGGGACCCTCCCCTTAGGAGCCACTGCCAGCTTTGGTAGCAGCAGTATCCTTGGCAACCCATTATCACCACCTCTGGGGAGCCCGACTGTGGGGCAGGTGGAGACTCCACCCTGCTGTGGCCAAACCCGTGTTCCCATACCTGATGGACTCTTCCATGTCCCTTAAGGACCGTTCGGCCTCCTCAAACTTGTTGCGGGCCTCCTGGGCAGCTGGTGGGAGGTGGAATGGGGGAGAAGGTCAGAGGCGCCCCCACCCAATTTAGGAAGAGGGGAAGGGGTGGCTGGTCACGTCTGCTTCCCGGCCCCCCAGGCCTGCTCTGGGTAGGACTGCACCCAGAAACTCTGTGAGTCTCGCCAGCTGCAGATCCCACCCCACTGCCCAAGGTCTTGGCTCCCAAGGGATCAGTGCTAGGGCTCCTGCAGCGTCACTGCCTCCCCACCCGTGAACGTGGCACAAACAAACAGCAGCCAGTGAGGAGGCAGAAGGGCCCTTGGGGCTGGCAGGGGTGGTACTGGCCTCTCCAGGGCCCAGATACCCCTCCAGGCCTGGTTCTTGGGTGCCTACAGGTAAAGGCAATGGGGGGCAGGTATAGGCAAGGTCTCCTCCTTCCAGGCCCAGTGAGCACTCACCGTCAATAAGGGCCTGTGTCTGCTCATCGTAGGGTGGCATTTTGTCCTCGGTGGGGCTGGCTGGCTGGGGGGGTGTAAGTGGGGGTGGGGCCTCCTGAGGAAGGGGCAAAATCAGCAAGTGACCCTGCCCCAGTTCCCACACCCCTTTCTCCCCCATACACACACCTTGGGCTGCTCCCCCTGCACCTGGAAATCCTCCTCCTCCTCTTCCTCCTCCTCCTCTGTCTCCCCTTCTTCCTCCTCCTCCTCCTCTTCCATGGGCTGTGGGGGCGCCAGGGGCTGCTCTTCCTTAGGCTCCATCAGGTCAGGCACAGAAGGTGCTGGCGGGCTGGTGGGCAGAACCTGTTTGGTATGTAGGGTGCTCAGTGCTGTGGACTTGGGGTCGGCCTTCCACCCCGTGGGGCTGCATCCACACTCAAACCATCGCCCCAAGGGTGGCCTCAGTGCCTCTGCCCCTTCCAAGGGGCCTGGAGGGAGGAATAGACAGCTGGAGGGGGGGGTTGGGGTGGCCAGCTGGCCAAGGTGGCCTGGTGCCAGAACTGGAAGCAGTTCCTCTGTGAGGCATTAGGGGGCTGGGGAGGAGGGCGAGGGCACGACTGCATCCTCTCCCCTCCCCCACTAACCTCAGACTGGTACTTGTCCTTGATGGCAGCCCAGAGGCGGTCTTGGAAGGAGGTAGGGTCCATCTGCGTGTCTCCCCCAAGCAGGGTCTGTGTGCATGTGTTGGGGTGGTATCAGGATGGGGCCTCCAGGGGCCCTTTCTGTGCCCTAGCCACTTATAAGGGGGAGCCTCAGGCCACAGTGCCAGGTGTCGACTAGCTGGCAGCCAAGGCCATGCCTGGGCCAGGATGAGTGAGATGCAGCAGCCAGAAGGGGGCAGCACAGGCCAGGAGGAAAGAGGAACCCCTCGCCAGAGAGAGTGAGGAGAGGGAAAGAGAAAGAGCACAAGCACTAGAGATCACCAGGCTGCAGAGAGGCAGAGAGGCAGAGAGGCAGAGGAGAATCAGGAAGGCATTCAGCAGGGACAGAGATGACCACAAGGGTGGAGGAGCAGGGTCCAGACTGCGCAGAGAGCCAAAAGCCCATACGTGAGGAGTGCAAATTGGGTACACATACTCGTGGGAGCCAGTGGGGCCAAGTGAGTAGGAAACCCGGCTCTGTCCTAACCAGGCACCCTATAGCACCCACATGATCCCACCAGGCTCCAAAGGGCAAAGAGAAGTGACGCTAGGAGGCTGCCTTCCTGGCTCATTCACTCAAGGCCAGGTGCCCCAGCAACCCTGGCCTGGGGCCAACAGGGAGCTTTCCATGGGAGCAGCCCACAGCCAGCCTGTCCCCCACTCCCTGGCCCTCAAGTTCCCTAGGGCAATCCCCTCTAGGAGTCCCGGCCAAGGGGCAGGGTAGTTTACCTGGGCTTCCCCTTCTGATAGGGTCCCATCCCCATCTGTGTCCAGCTCTGGGTGAGTCTGCAGCTCGGCCACTGAGACCCTGCATGGGTGCAGGCAGAAAACAACAGAGGGGTGAGAAGCAGCAAGTTGGGAGAATGTGAGCTCTAGGGTTGGGGCCCCCCTCCAGCCCCTACTCCTGGGAAGAATAGGTCTCCGCAACCCAGTCCCCTGCTTCCTACCCCTTCCTTAAGTCTCTACAACACTTAAGGGGCACAGAGGAGGCAAAAAGGGCCCTATGTCCCCCAAGACCCTTTTCTCCTGACCTACCAGCAGCATCCACTTCCTTCTACCCTCAGAAGCCAACACATCCAAACTGCCCCCTGGTGCCCTCCACCTAGAGGAGCCCATAACCACAATGGCCTGGAAACCACACTATGTCCCCTACCTGTCACCATTACCAACCAGGGAATGGCCCACCCTGCACATTCTGCTCCATTGGTTCTTGTGAAGCTCCCTGCTCCTTACCAGGGTGCCTGCCCAGCCTTCTTGTTCCCGACAGCAGGCCCTCCACTGCTGGGGCCAGGGGCACAGCCAGGACCCAAAGGGTTCTGGCTTTGACCTCAGAGTAGGCTTGGAAAGAGTAGTAGGGTCCCTCATCACCTCACTCAGCCCCTTGGGAGATCGGATTCACCTCATCTCCTCCACAACCACCTGCCTGTTCTAGACCCATTTTATACATAAGTAAAGGTTCATTCAGAGAGAGCTTGGGACCAGCTCAGGCCCCATGACAAGGAGGTGGGGTACTGGCTGGTTTCTAAAGATAGGTGGGAGGAGGGGAACCCAGGCCTGGGCAGGGTGGGCAGCATGGGCACACTCACACCCCGTCCATGTTGTCATCCAGCTCCTGGAAGGCGCTGACTGCCAGCTCCTGCTCCCGTTGGGCCTTGGAGGCGGCCTGCTGCTCTGTGGAAGGGCCAGCTGTCACTCTTCACTCTGCCCGCTGGCTCCCCCGACCCTAAAATCTGCCCTCCCCTAACACCCCACGCAGCTGACTGTGCCTGGCCCTATGCTGGGCACTGAGGCCCTGAGGCCACTGTGGGGTATAGTCAAGGACAGCCCTGGATTTTTATCTAAACAAGCTGGGGCTGTCAGAGACCATGCGAGGGGCAGGTAGGGGGACCATGCCTTAGGTTTGTCATGTCTGGGAGGCTCCCAGGAGAAGAGGCCCAAGCACCTCACCAGGCTCTCTTTCCAACATGAAAGAGGTTGGGGAACAGAGACTGGGGTGGGAGTGTGGCCAGGCAAGGGAGGTGATCTGGTGAGTCTGGAGTCCCTGTGGGACATCTAGGGGCAGTTACATTCAGGTACAGCTGGATTTGTGGGTGGGGAACCAAAAAGAGAAGAAGCCAGAGGTCCGGGTCCCAGCCCAGAAGAAGCTCCAGGGTCTTGGGCCCACTGAACAGGAGGAGGAGCATGTGGGCCGCCAGGAATAAAACAGGAAAACCATCTTCATGGAGCAGTGGCTTCCATGGAGGTGGAGAAAAAGTTCACAGAGCTAAGAAACAGGAAATACAGGCCTCAGAAACCAGGACAGTGTAAAGGAAGCCGGCTCAATCAGGACAAAGAGAAAGAGGCTAACTGGATTCACGGAACTGGAGGGGAAGGCCAAGTTTGGGGACAGCTGTTTGGTCAGTAGAGATCTGAGCATATTTCTAAGTAGAGGGAAGGTGGCTGCCAAACATGACCACCCAGAAAAGAGAGGAGATAAAGGAAGGCCAGAGCGTGGGGTGGACATGGCCTCCACTGAGGAGAGAAGAAGGGGGAGTCCCTGCAGGTGCCTCCACCCAACAAGCCACTGAGATTCTGGACAAGGAGCCTCTCGGTAGTCAGCTCTTCCCTGATTTCCTGGCTCCCCCTCCTCCTCTGCTCAAAATCCTCTATGGCCCCCACTTCACTTGGGATAAAAGCCCAAGTCCTCCCCATGGTCCTTAAAGTCCTGTACGGCCTGCCCATTAATCCCTACCCTTGTCTCTCCTCGACTCTCCTTCCTCCCTCCCTCCAGCCACATGGCCACCTTGCTGCTCCTTAAAAACCAGACATGGTCATAACTTGGGGCCTTTGCACCTGCTCCCTCTGCAGGCAACGGCTTTCTCCAGCTTGTTCAATGCTGTATTGCTGGCATCTGGAGTACGCCCGGCACATTGCAGGCACTCAGCAAATATTTGTTAGATAAACTACTGAATTATTGATTATGAGATGTCAGGGAAGAGAGAAAGGGAAGAAAGAATGCAGCAGATGCCCAGAGAGATGGAGGATATCAACAGCTTGGCCTCAGACAGGGGCTGCCCAGTTCCTCGTTACCAGCCATACGAACAGCTAGAGCCACACATCCAAACCCTTCCAGCAATGCTTTGTCCTTTAACTAGTCTGGACTAGAGGGTTTCTGTTCCACCTCCCCCTTCTATCTGCTTCCATGGTATGTCCTCCAAAAGAGCAGACTGAGTACAAGGACCAAGGCTTCCAATATCCCATAATGTGACACAACCTGCCAATAGCAAGAAAATGCTGAGCATGGCGTAAAAAACCATCTTAAAACCAACCAAGGCAGTAGGAATTGCCAGAGCAAAGAGGCACTTGGAAAGGTAAGGGATGTGGAGGCTGATTTTGCCCTAAAGGACTTGCCAATCCTGGTGAATCTGGGTGTCTGTCTTGATGAGAACTTGTGAGGTCAAGGAGACAGAAATCAAAGTCCAAGGTGGGAAGCATAATAGCAGACACTCCACCCCCCCCCCAAGTAACTACACTGTGACCCTCATGGGCTACCCCCTTAGAGGGAGAGAGGCAGGATGGGAAATCACCCAGCCTATACTCAAATCTCAGCGCCAGCCTGAATTTAGATTTGGGGACCCCTGAATGGTCATGTTCCCGCGTGGCTGGCAGAAAGAAAAGCCCCTCCTATCTAGAGAATGACTTCTCATCTTACGTTGCAAATTATTCCTGTAAATGACTGTCCAGTACAATGACCAACACACAGTCAAAGATAACTAGGCACGCGGGGAAATGAGGCACCATGATCAAAAAAGTCAGCAAGAAAAACAAACAGATGATGAGCAAGTCTCCTGGGCCCAGGCTCTTCCTGGCCGGGAACAAAGGGCAAGTCATAGCCACCCTTGACATACCTTCCCAGAGCTTCTGGTGCCGGTCTTTAGCCTCCTTTTCTGGCTTCTCAGCCTCCTCCTTCACCATCCGTAGCATCTCCACCTGGTCTTCCAGGGACTTCTTTCTGGCCTGTAGCTCAGTGAGCTTTTGCTGGGTGGGCAGAAGGCAAAGGACCAGCTCTCCTCTTGTTCTACCTTCTCCTCATAGACTGCCACCTCCCTGCCTCTACTCTACAGGGCACCTGCAGGATCTTTCAAAAACTCACACCTTCCTGGGTGCCCCCCCACCCCGGCAGTGGTTTCCTGCAGCCCAATGAAGAGAAACCCAAACACCTTAATGTAGTTCTGAGGCCCCATGTGACCATGCCCCTGCTGCCTCTCCAGTTCCATCTGCCCCATTACTATCTTATTTTATTTTTTTGTAAATCCTCACCGGAAGATAATTTTCCATTGGTTTTGAGAGAGAGTGAAAGAGAGGGAAGGAGCAAGGAGGGGGAAGAGAGAAACATCAATGCGAGAGAGACACATCAATCAGTTGCCTCCTGCACGTGCTGTGACCAGGGCTGGGGATCAAACCTGAAAACCAGGTACATGCTCTTGACCAGGAATTGAACCCGCAAACCTTTGGTGCATGGGCCGATGCTCTAACCACTGAGCAACACCAGCCAGGGCCCTGTTGCTATCTTAAACTCTAGGATCCAACTGCCCCAACAACATTCAGACCTCCGAATGCTCTCTGCCTCCAGTTCTTCACACGTTTTCCTCCTATCTGGAACACTCCGTCTGACTACCTCTGAATTACCCCACAGATTTCAGCTTAAGACGCGTCATCCTCCTGCCTTCAAGACCAAAAACCATGTGAGAGTGTCTCCTCTATGCCCAGCAACCCTTTGCATCATTTTCTGTCTGTCCCTCCCACAGAACAATGTACCCTTGAGGCAGTTCCTGGTAAGCTTCTAGCCTCATGCCCAGTGCCCAGTACACCCTGGGCCTCTGTGTATATTTCAAGAAGTGAGTGTGCTGGATGGACTCTAGCCCAGGAATGGGCTCCCAAGCTGTAGGTCTTAGCCTGAGTGCCCACAAGATCACTTTCCTCCCAAGACCTTGGCTGATGCCTCAGCCTGGACTGCTGCTATGATCCTCCCAACTCTCCAGGAGGGCAAAGGTCACTTGGAGACATCCTTACCAGATAGTTCCCCTTATCCCCTAAACTCAGGAAGAAGCTCATTGTCCCCAAACTTGGGAGGGCCTCACTGCCCCATGAATTTGGGAGAAGCCTCACTAGCCAGGCCATGGGGATGGAAGAGAAAGACCTGGAACCTCTCCTGGGCAGAGACACAGAACTGGAACCCTTGCTCACTGGGCCGAGCAGGAGCACAGAAGCAGCGTCGAGGACTCTGACCCATCAAACAGCCAAGGGGATGGAAGGCATGGGAGACACACACTTGGGGGTACACCCTCTTCCGGCCCCCAAAGCACCCACCCTGTTGAACTAACCCAGCTGCTGCTGACTGATACTATTTTGAGTCCTCCTCCAGTCACACAGTCATCAGCCCCACCTTATAGATGACAGAACCACAGACCCAGAATGCAGAGATGCACCCCTCCTGTTGTAGGAGGCAGCAAAGCTCCCTCAGCCCACTTCAGCCTGCCACCTAAAGCTCCAACAACGCCTGTGCTGACCCTGTCCACTTGGTAATGGCTTAACCAACAACTAAATGCTAAGTAGACAAATGAGTAAACCACGGTGCAGACAATTACTGGCGCTACACACCACTCATAGGGAGTTGCCAACCCTGCCCGGCCTTGCCAGCGCATGCCTCCAGGTCTCAGGGCCCAGACTGTCCTGGGTCAGCCCCACGGAGCCCCTCACCTGCTTCTCTTCTCGGGCCTGCTTCCAGTCCTCAATAAGGATCTTCTTCAGGCGGAATCCCTCGCGGGTAACCTCTGCCATCTGCTGCAATGTCTCTCTTTCCTTGCGGCCCTTCTCTCTGGGGTGAGGGGACACACAGGCACCACCAGGGGGCAATTAGGACCCATCAGAGCTGCCTCTTCCAAAAGGGCTCAAGCCCATCTGCCACCCCCATACTGGAAAAGATAAGAGAGCAAACCCTCCTCCTCCATGTCCCCAGACTCTCTTGGCCTCAGAGACCCGAATCCCTGTCCTTGGGAGAAGAGGCTGTGAGCAGAGTTCGCACCCTCAGGGTCAGGAGAGAGAATAGGGAGTGCTGGGATGTGAGGCTGGAAGTTGGCTCCCAAGAGAGAAAGGAGAGAAAAGCACAGAAGTCACAGGCTTTGGGACAATCTGGCCAGTAAGCATGTTATGTGTGATCAACCCTCTACTTAAAAGAAAAGATCTTCAATCAGGAGAGTTTACATAAATATCAGGACTTTTGGTTTCGTTGAAAAATGAATCAGGCCCTGTCACCTGCCCTCAACTGACAGGAGTCGAGGGCAGCTGTCTCTTTAGATGCCACAATCCCCACCACTCTCTAATGACTTATACTCAGTCTACTTCTGGAATTTAGATTACCTGCCTGTAGACATTTCAGTTTTCAGGTCTTGCTCCACAGTGTAGCAATTAAAAGCATGGAGTCTCAAATTAGACTGACTTGGATTTGAGTCCCAACTCTGCTATCTCCTAGCTACATGGCCCCAAAGAAGTCATTCTCCTTTCTAAACTTGAGCCTTTTCACCTACTGAACAGGCAAATGACTGCACCTGCTTCCCGGCCAGAGGGAAAAACTGGTGATAGAGCCTTCACAACGGACCTGGCACAGACTGAGTGCTCGATACTCAAAAAAAAGAAAAGAGAGGGGGCCTGATTCATGGGGTAGGGGCAATGTCCTGGGTGGGGCACCCACGTACTTGCAAGTGTTCTCACAGACGATCCCACTATTGTACTCGTCTGTCCCATCGCAGCAGTCTTAGGGCAGAAGAGGGGGCACCATCAGACCTAGCAGTGTCTCCTTCTCCTTCCACCCACCTCTCTTTCCCCAACCCCAAAGGGATCTCATTTACCACAAACCCCATCGTTGACCCATCTGGAGGAGATGTACAGGGGCCTGTAGCCAGTGTTGGTGCAGTGGAAGCTGCCGTTAGGACAAGCAGCTGTTCCTGTGGGGAAGAAGGAAGGGAGAGTTTTCAGAGTGTGCTCAGGGCCTTACCCATCACATCCACCAAACAGAATCCTGGACACACATGCACACAGAGAGCACAAGAAAAGTAGAACAATCAATGCTGAGTAACAAAAAGAGAGACAGCTGCACACTCAGCACCTGAAACAAAACTCCAGAGCTTCCTCCTGACTCTCCTCACCAAGGCCCTCAGAACAGGGCCACCAATTGCTCCCTCCCTCTTTTTCACCTGTCTCTGCCTACTCGTATGCCCCACCTTCTCTCCCACCTCTGGGTGCTTGAACATGCTGGCCTCTCCATTTGCAGCACCCTTCAGGATGCAGCTGAGACCTCACTTCCCAATTCCCTGATTAGATGGGGGCCTCTGTGGGCTCCCACAGCATCCGTGGCTCTCCTCACCAAGCCAACGACCACCTGCTTCTGTGCCTACTTTCCCCACTCAACAGGGAGCAGTACTGGGTCTGTCTTAGTCACCACACAGGACCTGGCATTCACCTGATACTCAACAAAGGTATAACGAATGAATGGAGAAAAAACTCACCTGGCTCATCGGAACCATCTTTGCAGTCACAGTAGTCATCGTTGACCTGATCAAAAGGGATGGTGGTGGAGCCATCCAGACAAGTGAAAGGCTTGGACTCATCGTAGAAGTGATGGTCTGGGGAGGTGAGCAAGAAACTCAGCCCAGGGCAGGAAGAGGCCCTCTCAACTTAATGGCACCTCTGCTTTCACTCATTGGCTGAGCACTGCCACCTTCCCTACCTAGAGGCAGGGAAACTGAGGCCAAAGGCGGTAAATGCCTACCCGAGGAGCCAAAGTGGCTCCTTCCACACCCTACCCCCCACATCCAGGGTCAGACTCACTGGTGAGGGAGACGCCCCGGGGCCGCTTGACCTCCACGGCCCAGCACACGGGGAGCAGCAGCACCAACAGTAACATCTCGCTGGAGGCTCAGAGGCCGGAAACCGGTTCTTTGGGAGGAAGTAGGCTGCGGGGAGACACGCTGTGCCCCAACGCTGCAAGAAAGGGGCGGCTGGTCAGTGGCCGAGGGTTACTTCCAGCCAAAGGAAATCACCTCTTCTTTCAGACAACTGGATTCCTCCATCGCTTCCAGACTCTTGGGGGAAGACACCGGGAGATACCTCTCCAGCCTTGCCCAGTGGAGGGGAGTCTCACTTTGCGCATATCAACGGTGGGGATCTCAAAACCTCCGTTCCCTACGGGGGTGGGGGGTGGGGGGAACTAGCCAATTCCCGCCAATAGGCCGAAGGGTAAACAGTCTCCCCGTCCCCCGACGCACACCCTTGGGCTACCCCAATAGGAAATTGGGGTGCCCTGCCGCCCGCTAATTCATCACCTACACGAAGTAAGGGTAAAGGTCAATATCCACCGCGCCCCCCTAGCCCAGCAGCCAACTATTCTTCCGGCAGAAAAAAAGCGGAAACGTACGGTATGTGTCACTTCCGGTTACACGCTGAACCCCAGAACGGCGGCTCAGGGACTCCATGTTGGGAGTGGCAAATGGGGCGCCAGAATTTACACGGCCATCTTGGATAGGACTATGAAGCCTTAAAGGGAATAGTTCTGAAGGTTTGCGCTTAATGGCGGCTCAAGGTGCCGCCATCTTGGGAGTGGCGGATTCTACAGTCGCAAAGGAAAGTTCCTGAAAAAAGCCCGCGAACAGCAGGTGGGTTTGCGGTGGGAGGAGAAAAACGGGTTGGACACGTGGTCTAAAGTACCCTCCCCCACCGCAAGGCTGTGGGACTCTGCTCCGCCCCCGGTTGGAACCGCCCCTCCCCGCAGCATCAGCCAATGAGAGCAGACGTGCAGAACGCGGACGGTTTCCATGGGAGCGCGGAAGGAAGGAGGGGAGGAGGTTACCTAGCAATTGGGAGATGCTGCGAGGCCCGGCCAAACGGTTGGAAAGTGCTTTCTCTGAGCCGGAGAAACCCGAACTGACGGATCCCAGGCAGAGGCGAATCCTAGTCTCCCTTTTAACCCTCAGGAGCCTTTGGCCCCAACCCAATCATGACGTCGCCCCTGTGCTGGGCGGCCGCCGCCAACCGCCTGCCTTCTCAGGACCAGATGTCGACTACTTCCAAGGCCAAGATCAACCAAGATCAGACCAAAAGCCGCCACCCTAGAGGCAAGGGCGCGGCACAGGCCTGGCCTCCACTCCATTCCCAGGGACCCATCTATGCCAGCGGGGGGAAGTCGGCTGTGCTCGCGCAGGTGGCTGAGTTACAAAAGAAGATACAACTTTTAGGTAAGATGGCTCCAAAGGGCATAAAATGGCCCGGAGTCAACAGTGTCCACTCAGCCCTGTGACTAAGCATGGTGTGACAAGGGTTCTTCACCAGTATTCATCCAGGTGGTCCATTCTGGAGGCAAAAACTCATACTTGTTCTTGGTTTTTCTCATCTCAAAACTTTTCTAGGGCTCAGAGCCAACTGGACTGTATCTTATTCTTTTGTGTAATTCCAACTATTATGCATGGTGCGGTGAAAATAATAGGTTCTAGAGACAGGCTTTCTGGGTTCAAATCCCGGCTCTGCATATACTAGTGGTTTGCTCTTGGAGGACTAAGAGTAACCTAATTGGTGTCAATTTCCCATCTGTAAAATGGGGATAACAGTACAACCCCCATAGGTAGTTGAAATGTGTTAAGTGCCTAGAGCAGTGCATGGCACATAGTAACACACTATAAATTGTAAACCAGAGGTTCTCAATGGAAGAGGGCTATTGTGCTCCCCAAGGGGCATTTGGCAAAATCTGGAGGCTTTAAAAATTATTTATTTATTTACTTATTTATTTATTTTTAGAGAGAGAGGATGGGAAAGAGAAAAAAACATCAATTTGTTGTTCCACTTATTTATGCATTTGTTCGTTGATTCTTGTATGTGCCCTGACTGAGGATTAAACCCATAATTTTGGCTTATCAGGACAACACTCTTAACCAACTGAGCTACCCAGCCAGGACTGAAGACATTTTTGGTTGTCACATTATGGGAGGGCGGGGGGGGTACTACTGGCATCTAGAGGGTGGAGACCAGGAATGCTGTTCAACATTTGACAATGCACAGGGCAGCTCACCACAGCAAATAATTGTACATCCCAGTGTCAGTCTGGCCAAGGTTGGGAAATCCTGGTGTAAACCATTATTGTTATTGTTTTATTACCAATAGGGGGTAATCTGGCATAGTGGTTGAGGGTCAGGAGTCAGACTGTTTGTGACCTTGAACAATCTCATAAGCCTGAACCTCAATCTTTTCATCTATAAAATGGGTATGATACAGATATGCACCTATTGGTATACGGTATTTTATACCTGGAAAGTTCTTAGTCCAGCATCTAACATATAATAAATGCTCAAAGTATGAAGTATTGTTATAATATTAAATTGATAATTACAAAAAGTTTATCCCTCCGGGAAGTCTTTCCCACTCCTGATGATGCTCTGCTTATACCTGCCCACATCACTTGACCCCAGAAAGTGATCAGAAGGCCTTTTATGAGAGCACCCAGTGGAACATCAAGAAGAATCAGGAAACCATCAACCAGCTACATGAGGAGACCAGGATGCTGCAACTACAGCTGACGGACCTGCTCCAGGTAAGTGTACAGAAGTAGGTGAAGGGGGCAGTACCGACACTCCCAGGGGCAGGGCACTGCCTCAGGTAGAGGTGGCCTAGGTAAGTGGTGACTGGGCTCCTCTCCTTGCAGGGAGATGAGAAAGTGGTCCAGGCAGTGATTCGAGAATGGAAGTCAGAGAAGCCATACCTGAAGAACAGGACAGGACAGGTTTGCCCCTCCCCTACTCCACTGACAGTCTCCCTTCATTTCCAGCCTGGATCCCCTCCCCACCGGACTCCCTGCCTCCTGACCTTCCCTCTCGTCCTTTTTCTGTACCAGCCACCACTCATTTATTCACTCAGTTAATTTTTATCACATACCAACCATGTGCCTGGCATGGTATTAGGTGTTGTTGATTGTGCAATGAAAAAAAAACAGACCAAGTCCCCACTGGGACAAGGATTTGCACTTTCATTTGGGGGGTGGGAGTCAGCAAAGACCCCTCTCTCTAAGATGTGATGTTTGAGCTGAGAATGGGCCAGGTAGGAAATGATCTGGGGGGAAAATGCTCCAGGCAAAGGGAACAGCAAATGCAAAGTCTCTGGGGTAGGGACAAGTATAAAGTGTTGGAGGGCAGTGTGACTAGATGGGAGTGAGTGAGGGGTCTTGGTAGGAGGTGAGGTCAGGGAAATCACCAGGACCGAATCTTGCAGCAGGCCATGATGAAGAGTGCAGATTTTATATACTAAGACTCAGGCAAGTGGAAAGTAGACTATGAGAAAGCAAGAGTGGAAGTCAGGAGGAGGTCATTCTGATGAAAGATGGCGTTGGGTACACTAGGGTGAAAGCTGGAAATAGGAAGAAAGAGCGCTCTGGGGGCACCTTTGAAATAGAACAGATAATTGCTAACAATTGAATACAGATGGGAGACAAAAAGAGGTGAGGATGACATCAAGGTTTTGGACTTGGGCACCTAGAAAGAAGGACAGAGTTTCCATGAGCTGAGATGGGGAAGACTTGAAAAGGGCAGGCTTGGAGAAAAATCAAGTGCTCAGTTTGCCCACATTGATTTTGAGGTGCCTGTGGACACATCTGAAAGGCAGTGTAGATATGGACATATGAGCCTGCAGTTCAGGGGAAGGCTCAATTTGGGTGTTTTCAGTGTATAGGTGACCTTTAAAACCCTGAGGCTGGATAGATCATAATGGGGGTGGATGTAGACATAGGAAAGAAGAGCCTGGGGCTGTCTCTCCAAAGGCAAAGAAGACAAAGTAGGGGCAAACAGGGAGGTGGGTGGAACACTGGGGAATGAGCTTCTGGAAGCCACCAAATTAGAAAATGTGCAGGAGAGTCAGCCAGGTCAGATGCTGCTCGGAGACAGGGAGATGAGAACCAAAATATGGGAGAAGGAAGCTATGGAGGAAGGACTAGTGGGAATTCAGGCCCCTGCTCTCGCTATCCTCCCTCCAGCAGGCCCTGGAGTACCTGGACCACCGGCTGAGTGAGAAGGTGAAACAGCGAAATGCTCTGCGGCACCAGGTGGGGTTGCAGCAGAAGTGGCTGGGGGAGCTTCAGCTGCAGCACAGCCTGCGTGAGCTAGAGATGGCGGAGGTGCAAGATGGCAACACTGAGGTGGCTAAGGTGGGGCCATTGAGGTGCAGAGGTAGGCAGGGCAGAGGGGTAGTTGATCCTTGGGGAGGAGGAATTGAGTGGGGAGGGGACTCAGCCCAGCCTTACTTCCCTCTAGACCTTGCGGAACCTGGAGAACCGCCTGGAGAAGGCCCGGATGAAGGCGGATGAGGCGGAACACATCACCAATGTGTACCTGCAGCTCAAGGACTATCTACAGGTAGGGACCAGAATGGCTGGGGACAGGGAGGCAAGTGGGAGGGCCAGCCTAGCCAGGGACAGCGGTCACAGATCTGCCCCACTCCTCATACCCCAGGAAGAGAGCCTTCACTTGGAGAACCGTCTGGACTCCATGGAGGCTGAAGTGGTGAAGACAAAACATGAGCTGGAGGAACTGCATGTGGTGAACCAGGAGGCACTCAATGCCCGGGACATTGCCAAGGTGACAACCCACTGGTCCCTGGGGATCCTGCCCAGGGACACCATGGTCTCCTGGCCCCAGGATCTGAACCTCAGCTGTCCCAGAGCCCTCCCATCTGTCTCCCAGGACCCTGCAGCCTGGCCCAGTTGGGCCCGCCACTCTGACCCTGAGCCATGATAGATACCAGCTGGCCCTGCTGTTCCCCTGCTCACCCTCCAGAATCAGCTGCAATATCTGGAGGAGACTGTGTTTCTAGAGCGCAAGAAGCGTGAGCACTTCATAACCGAGTGCAAGAAACTCTCGGAGGAGAGAAAACTGCAGAACGAACGCATGGAGCGCAAGGTGGGTGCACCCAGGAGTGCCAGGACCAAGAACCTGTCCCACACTCTTGACCCCTGCTTGGTTGTCCTTACCTGGCCCAAGCCTTTACTCTGGCTCCCCAGACTGGGCCCCACCTGCTCTCTGTCCAGATACCCTTTCTTGGCCTTTGTCCTAAGCCCTTTTCTACAACCTAACCCTGTACCTGACCTCAACCTGGAGCAGACCCAACGTGAGCACTTGCTGCTGCAGTCCGAAGATACGATCCAGGATGGCCTGCAGGCCAAGGAGGAGGAGCTTCAGCAGCGCTGGAGCATGTACCAGGTGGAGGTGCTCTTCGGCAAGGTCAAGGATGCCACCGGTGTGGCCGAAGCACATGTGAGTGCTGCCCGCAGGCCTCTGGGCCCTGGATCAATTTCTCAGCACACAAACCTGCTCTTTTAAAAGACAACCTTCCTCCTCCAGCTACCACTCCATTTCTCTGCTGCTCCTTACAGCAAAACCCATGCAAACTGTCTATACTCACCATGATTTCCTCTTCTGTTCATTCTTACACCAGTGACACTGACTTCTTTGGCATGTAGGCTCTGTAAGAACTGGGAGTTTTGTCTCTCCTCTCCTGTGTCTACATCACCTGTAACATGGTCTAGGGCCCAACAAACTTCCCAGTGCCACCCTAGGCCCCAGACAAGCCAAATTCCTGCCCTGGGCCCCCTCTTTGCAATGTCTTCCTTGAGATTTTCTAAGACCCTATGTCCCCTGCTGGCAAACACTGATCCTGCTGCACCCCAGTCTGGTTTCCCCCTATTTAGCACTCTCCAGCCCTCCACTCTTCCCATGGGATGACCCCTGAGGAATTCCAGGACTTGGACCTATGGTGTCATCTGAGGCACTGTGGCTGGTCACTTTTTCAGAAATTGGCCTGGTAGGTGGATTGCTTCCACAGCCAGCCAGTGTTTCTTCATGGGATTGGGCGAGATTTGCCCCCGTAATGTTGTTGGTACCTTGATTTTGGAAAGCAGCTATGGTCACTGCTATTCTACCCCACACACTGATTTCTGGCTGACCCAAATTCCTGATATAGAGAGGGAAGGGCTCAGCAAAAATTATTTGTCGAGGCTACCCACCCATGAGGCAGCCCTGAGTCCTACTCAGAGTCACTAAACATCACTGCACAGAAGCCACCAGCTCGGGCCACCTGTTCTTCATGCTGGACTTAAGGAGGAAGGTGGCACCTGGGCCTGTCCAGGCCCTGGCTCTGACTGGGGTTGGGTGGGCCCTAGGTGGTGGTGCGGCGGTTCCTGGCGCAGGGTGACACCTTCACGCAGTTGGAGACTCTCAAGAGTGAGAACATGCAGCTGCTGCTGAGGCTGAAGGAAGAGAAGCAGCGGCTGCAGCAGGAGCTTGAAAACCTCAAGTACTCGGGGGAGGCCATGCTAGTGAGGTGAGGCCCCAGTGCCCCAAGGAGAGGGTGGGGGCCGTGGGGTCTTCTGCACCTGCACAGCTGCCTCCCCACTGCCTACAGTGAACAGAAGTTTCAGGCGAAGTTGCAGGGTGGCCTTAATGCAGAGGAGCAGCGCAGGGCTGAGGCCAAGGGCCAGCTGGAGCAGGCTATGCGGACAATGCAAACCCTGAAGGAGGGCCTGGAGCACCTGGCAGGCAAGCTGAACCATGTCACAGTGGGCAGCCAGGTCGGTGAGGAAGCCCTACTCAGTACCTCCCAGGACCTAAGAGACAGCGCAGCACCTCAGGTAGGGTTTCTGCCCCATAGCCCACTGAAAGGAACCCACCCCATGCCCTATCCAGGACGTCAGAAGACTGCCTACAAGGGAGTCCCTACCCCACATTCCTGGGGTAACCCCTTACTCCTTAAGTGGCCCAAGACTTCAGGGACCCTGTGCTGCCTCAAGTCCCGCCCCCAGAGGAAAGTCCCACCTTGCCCCGCTGCAATCCTGGAGCAGCCCCAGACAGGAGAAGCCCCACCCTGTCTACAACAAAGTACTATTTCTTCAGGTCATTCCTGCAATGGCTTCTCTCCAGTTATTATCCAGTCCCCCCCCCCCCCAAAAAAAAGACCTCCCCCACTCCTTGTCTGGAGTTAGGAGGCGCTGTCCTCACAGGCGTGGCCCTTGACTGCGGAGGCCCCGCCCCACAGAGGATAACACCACCTCTATGAGTGGCCCCTCACCTTCAAAGACCTGACCTGGGAGTAAAAGCCTAGTGCGAGTGTAAACTGCACGAGCCCCCCCCCACCCCCGGGCAGACAGGGCTCCTCACCCACCACCCACCATCCACCACCCCCGCAGGTGGCCCCTAGCTTAGCTGGGAAAGAGCTGGATCCCAAGGCAAGTGGCTATCTGCCGAACCTGCTGGGCCTCGTGGAGGAAAAGCTGCTGAAGCTGCAGGCGCAACTCCAGAGCCACGACATTCCGGAGATGCTGCGCCACATCGCGAATCGTGAGGTACCCATGCAGGGAGGGGGTGGGCTGAGGAGGAGGGGGCGGGCACTCGGGAGCCCGCGGCCACGGTCCAGAGACCGGGGAGAAGGCAGATGGCCGGGAATGGACCTTAGGGACGAGTAAGGTTCTAGGAGCCGGAGCAGCGGTGCAGAGGCCAGAGGGGTGGAGCCTCCTGGAGTCAAGGGGCGGGGCCCGGAGACCCGGGACGGGGAGGGGGGACTGGGCATCAGGGTGCGGGGAGGGGGGACTGGGCACCAGGGTGCGGGGAGGGGGGACTGGGCATCAGGGTGCGTGCTGAGAACGAAGGAGGCGGCTGGGCCGGAGGAAAACTAACCGGGTGGGCGGGGGAGCTGCATGGAATCAGGGTATATACGGGAATGGGGCGGGAAGGAGGGGGAACAGGACTTCCCTGCAGCCCCCGCCCCACCCGCAGTCTTCTCTCCCGCTCCCCTCCTCCCAGTTCTACTCCAGTCTAGAGGGAAAGCTGCCCATGTACAACACCCGCATCACCCTGCCCCTTGCCCGTCCCAAGGACAAGTTCTTTGGTCAGTACGGGTAGGAAAAAAGGACGGGTCTGGTGGCCCAAGGAGAGCAACGGGAGGTGGGAGGTGTCCGAGGCCGGGAT
The DNA here is from genome assembly GCF_964146895.1 of Miniopterus schreibersii. Lineage (NCBI taxonomy): Eukaryota > Metazoa > Chordata > Mammalia > Chiroptera > Miniopteridae > Miniopterus > Miniopterus schreibersii. The sequence continues at coordinate 69,933,019 of NC_138105.1, read as the reverse complement.
CGGGGCCAAGGTGAGGTGGGGTACAGAAGTCTGGGTAGGGAAGTCTGGGGTAGGGAGGGGAACCTGGACCCCTTATCCCCACCCACACGCTCGCAGACGAAGAGGAGTCCCAGGACGAAGACAACGACGTGGTGACTCGCGCGGAGCTCAAGATCCGTTCCCAGAAATTAATCGAATCCCGAAACAAGAAGCGCAGTCGCTCTCGGAGGTCCTAGACTCGCCCCCGGGCCCACCTGGCGCCTCCAGGCCCCCGCGGAGCTCCCAACCCCTCGGGGCCCAGCCACCGGCCCTCGGGGCCTCTTCAAGGGCTGAGCGCGGCCCGGACTGGGGAGCAGAGCCGGCCGTCGGCGCGTAATAAATATCCCCAGGCGGCCGCGCCGGCCTCGGAATCACAAAATAAAGGTCACGGACCAGCCTCCTGGTATTTGCCTCTCCTTGACCCTGCACCTCCCCAAAGACCGCTGCTTCTCAAACTCAGGGCCACCGGCTCTGCCCCCTCCGACCTGGGGACTGATGACTCCCATCAGCTGCGAGCACAGATTGTGCTCCCTGCGCCCCTCCAGAGATACGCCCCACACCTGGGGTGGACCGGCGCTCCCCACCTGAGGACAGGGCTTTCCACTTGGGCGCACAGATCTGTCGCCGTCTTCGCTATACACAGTAGCTCCCGCATACCTGGGACACGGAAAAGAACCCTCCCCCGGGGGGAGAGGTGGCCTCTCTTCTGGGCACAGGTTAACGCACACCTATAGGGAGAACCTGGACCTCACCCTGTGGGTCTGGACTGGGTGCTGGGGTCCAGCTGGGGGCATCCGAGAGCCGTGGGTCCCCGTCGCCCCGCCCCGCCCCCGCGCGGCCCGTCCGCCCCGCCCCGCGGCCCCCAAGTGCCCCGACACTGCCCGCGGCCAGCGGCCCTTCCGCCTCACTCGGCCGCGCCGCGGAGCTGGACGGGCCATGCTGCGGACGGGAGGGAAGGAGCTCGCCCTGGTAAGGGGACCAGGGGTCCCGGGATCCCACATCCCTGGAGACCCCTGATTCAGAAATTCCAGGTGCCTGTCCCCGGGGCCCTATCTCCCGGCAAACCGGACCCCTCGGATTCGCTCAGGACTCCCTACCTCGGGCCTCTCGTCCTCCGACTCAGTGAAGTGGCTGGTTCCTCTTAGGGATGGAGGGGAGGAGGCCAGAGGCAGGCTCGGTGAGACTGGACCCTGGGACGTCCCCAAATGCCACCCCATCCTCCCAGGACCAGGGGGGAGGGTACTAGCATCGCCAAGGGGACTTCCTAGCCTGAGTCTCACAAACTCCGGGAAGCCCGGCCTGCGGCCCCGGACCCGACCTCCCGCGGCGCCCTGAGCCCCTCCTCCGCATCCAGGCGCCGCTGCAGGACTGGGGCGAGGAGACCGAGGACGGCGCGGTGTACAGTGTCTCCCTGCGGCGGCAGCGCAGTCAGCGCCTGAGCCCTCGGGAAGGGCCGGGGGACGGCCAGGTGAGTCGGGGACTGGCGGGCAGGGTGGGGCTGGTGAAGTCCAGGTGAGGGCAGGCTGGAGTGGGGAGCGGGAGCGGGAGCGGGAGGGAAGCGGGCCTTGGAGGCGGCCAAGCAAGGCGGGCGTCCAGGTGAGTGGGGTGGATGAGAGAGGTGGGGCCAGGTCGGGACCCAGTTGGCGGGCAGGACCTGCGGACAGAGGCCAGGTGCGCCAGGTTAGTGGGGCGGAGCTAGAGAGGGATGGGTGCTCCTTAGAAGCGTCTGGTGAGCGAGGGCGAGGTGGAGGGCGGGGACCCGGGCGGCCAGTGAAGCATAGCTGGAGAGCTGCGAGCAGCCTGGGGGCGGGGAGGGAGGTGAGGCGTGGAGGCAGAGGGCGGGCCCAGGAGGGAGAAGGTGTCCAGGTCATTTGTGCATGGTGCAGAATGATAAATCCAGGGAGCCAGATTCAGACGAATGGGCAGGATCAGGCGCAAGAGCCCTGCTAGCAATGGAAAAGGGGTGCTCCTCTGAATCATCACCACCCCCTGCCTCACAGGCCCTCAGCCCCAACGCTGACACCTTCCTCCATTACCGCACCAGCAAGGTGCGGGTGTTGAGGGCAGCGCATCTGGAGCGGCTGGTGCAGGAGTTGGTGTCTGTAGACCCTGAGCAGGACCCAGGCTTCGTGCCTGCCTTCCTGGCCACCCACCAGGCCTTCGTGCCCACTGCACGCGTTCTGGGCCTTCTCCTGGCACCACCGCCGCCACCCCTGCCACCCTGGTCAGTACTGATGGGGAAATCTCCATGTTCCCACCCCTGACCCTCACCTGGGCCCTCCCTCAGGTTTAGAAACAGGAAATCCCCCAACCTCAGAACCCTTCTCCTAAGCATCCCCCTTCCCCCACACCCTTCTTCACCTGACTTGGGGGCTTCTTCCAGGGTAGAGATCAAGAAGACAGAGGGACAAGATCTGAGCTTCAACAAGAACCTGAGGTTGGTTTCCCATCTGATAGTGGTGGAAGGTCCTAGAGGTCAAAAGCCCGATCTGAAGTGTGGGGGCTGCAGAGCTCCTGGCTGGCCTCTGAGGCCCTGCCCTTCTGGCCAGGGCTGTGGTGTCTGTGCTGGGCTCCTGGCTGCGGGACCACCCTCAGGACTTCTGGGACCCCCCTGCCCACTTGGACCTGAGCAGTGTGCGTACCTTTCTGGGCTGGGCTGCCCCACTGGGAGCCGAGGCCCTGGAAGCAGAGAAACTGCTGAGAGGTTTCCTGGAGGAGGCTGAGCAAGAGCAGGAAGAAGAGAAGCAGCCCCAGCAGGCTTCGGCAGGTGAGGGGTTTGGGGTACTGACAGTGCCCCAAATAGGCCTTTCCTGATTGCTCCCTCCCCCAAGGGACTCCTCCCGTCAGGGAGCTACAAATCTTGGACAAGGTTCTTTTTTATTTTTATTTTTAATATATCTTTATTGATTTTAGAGAGGAAAGGAGAGGGAGAGAGAGAGATAGAAACATCAATGATGAGAGAGTCATTGATCGAGCCCACAACCCGGGCATGTGCCCTGACCGGGAATCAAACCCTGATCGCCTGGATCCTAGGTCAATGCTCAACCGCTGAGCCACGCCTGGCCGGGCTTGGACAAGGTTCTTAATCTTGTCTGGGCTTCAGTGTCCTCACCAGTAAAATGGGGAAAACAGCCCTTTGTCCAACATATTGGCATTTATCTAGCACCTCCCTTCCCCCTGTATCTTAACTACAAAGATGCTTCATCATTGGCTCAGGATGCCCTGCATTTTAACTACAAATCATTCCATTACTACTTACCTTAGGAGCCACAGAGATCTGAATTCAAATCCCAGTTCTGCCGTTTGCTGACTGTGTGACCTTGGATAAGTCATTTCACTTCTATGAGCCTTAGTTTCCTTATCTGTGAAATGGGGGCAATAACAGTACTTACCTCATTGCCTTTTCATTCATTCAGCAGATATTTAGCCACTGGCCTCTGGGCACCTAACAGTGGATAGGAGCTCTCAGTTCCCTGGGGAAGACAATCAGTAAACAAGTAAATATATAAACAATGAGGGCTTGGCAAATAGTAATATTTTCAGTATTGTTGTTATCAATGATTCTTACTTATTAGAACCTACCACTTCACTTATAATGGAATATGTACAAGAAGCCATACTGATATTTTCTTGTATAGTAGGGGTCAGCAAAGTGTCTGGTCTTTTATAGAAAAATCTACCAATTTCTGTTGTAGAAAGCTTTGGGAGGGAGGAGAAAATATCCACATACTTCATTCAGGTCTTTGTTCAGTTGTCACCTCCTCAGACATCCCTTTTCTGATCCCCTCCCAACAAATATATTCTCCCACTCTGTGTCCTTTTAGCGTGCCTTATTTTTTTTGCATAGTACTCATTGGTTTTGTCCCCACCTCTGTCCTCAGGGACAGGAACAATGCGGATTTGTTGACTGAATAATTACATCCTGCTTATAAAGTATCATCTTTCACCCATCTGTGTTACATCTGATTCCTATCACAAAAGCATCTATATCCCTAATCCCCTTCCTTTAATCCTCAGGTAGTGGCCACATCTCTCTCCCCTTTATAAAGTAGCAGCCACTTCTCCCTCCTGGTGACAATGTCTCAGTTATTTATACACAGGGTAGGGCAAAAGTAGGTTTACAGTTGTGAGTTCAAGAAACACGGAGTTTATTCTTGTATTATTCATTAATTATTGCATTATTTTCCATATGAGCAACTGTAAACCTAATTTTGTCCCACCCTGTATATTGTATCCCTCCATCTTTCCTCCTGGTTACTAAGTGCTTTTCTTCCTCTGATTTGAAGATTTCACCAGCTGATTCAATGTCATTAGAACTGCACAGTCCGATGCAGTGGCCACTAACCCCAGGTGGTATTGAAACTGAACCTAAATTAATTACATTAAAAATAAAAATTCAGTTCCTCAGTTGCACTAGCCACATTTCTAGAGCTCAGCAGCCACATCAGACAGCACAAGTAAAAAATATTTTCACGGTTGCAGAAAACTCTATTGAAAGTGCTGCCCTAAACTATGAGTTCTGGAGGTCAGAGCAGAAAATGAATGTTTATCAAACACCCACTGTGTGCCAGGCTCTGGGAACCTCAACATCTTTATTTTGGGATAACTTTTTACTACAGAGAATTTCAGATACATGCAAAAGTAGAAAGAATAGTACAAAGAGCCCTCAAATAGTCCAGCTGGCGTGGCTCAGCGACCTAGGGTCCAGGAGATGGCGGTTCCATTCCCCGTCAGGGCTCATGCCCAGGTTGCGGGCTCAATCCCCAGCGGGGGGCGTGCAGGAGGCAGCCCATCAATGACTCTCATCATTGATGTTTCTATCTCTCCCTCTCCCTTCCTCTCTCTGAAATCAATAAAATATATATTAAAAAAAAAAAAAGAACACTCAAACACCCATCACTCATCTTTAACAATTATCAATTTGACAAAAATTTTCAAATGATTTGGAGGCAAATCCCAGATACACATCAATACTTCATTTTACACCTCTAATTGGCAAGGACTTTAACTATATATATAACCTTCATGCCCACAATCATTTCCAACAAAATCGGCAACAATTACCTAATATAAAAAAATGCCCACTCCGTCCTGGCCAGCATGAATCAGTGGTTAGAGCGTCAGCCTGCGCACCAAAGGAGGGCCATGGGTTTAATTCTCAGTCAAGGGCATGTACCTGGGCTACAGGTTCAATCCCCACCTGGGTCGGGATGGGTTGGGGCTCATGGGAGAGGCATCACATCAATGTTTCCCTCTCTCTCTCCCTCCCTCCCTTCCATTCTCTCTAAAAACCAATGGAGAAAATATCCTCAGATGAGTATTAACAAAACAAAACAAAATGCCCAATCTGCAGTCAAATCACCCTGTTGTCCCTCAATTGTCTTTTTTAGAGTTGTTTCTTTGAAACCCAAAGATCCACTTAAGGTATTTGGTTGTGTTTCTTGGGTCTCTTTTATTCTATGACAGTCCCTCTTTGCCTTTTGTTAATGCCATTAGGGAACAAAATGGGTCATTTGTCCTGAGCAATGTCTCTCACATTCTTCTGCATTTGCCTGTTTGCTTTCTCATGGTAACATGTGGTATGTTCCTCTATACCCCATATTTGCTGTAAGATGTGAAGGTTTGATTAGATATAGGTGCAATTTTTTTTTCCCAATGCCACTTTTTAAAACTAATACTTTGTAATGCCACCTGTCCTAATTTTAAATGAAAGACAAATAATCGAGCAGACTTACACAGATAATTTTTAAATAATAATATGATGCTGTAACTATAATACCAAGGAAAAATAAAATGAAAGCAATTTACACCATAAACTATGCTTATTGCTGTGTTGCTGCTTGGGCATGCCTCACAAGGAGACATGGTGAAGTTTCATCTGTCGTAACATCATGGTGAATGTGACAGGCACAAACACCTACGAATGCAGGAGAGTGCACTGGTGACACTGACAGAGTAGCATAGATGTTAGTGACATCGTATTCCAAAATGCCGAGCAACACTTGCAATTTCCAAACAAAACAAAGTTAGGACTTTCACAGTCCTTGCATTCCTGGAGCCAAAATAATTAGTGTTTATGAGCAAGATAGTTGGGTTCAAGGTGCAGATTACTGTAAACAGGCTTTTCAAGGACACAAATGAACACACACAAAAAAAAAGAAAGAAGAAAGAAAACCAAAAAAAAAAAAAAAAAAGAATAAAACAAGAAAGAAAAAATCAAAAAGCAAACAAAAAGAAGCAAGGACACAAGTGTCTAAGAGGGACATTTGGGGGTCAGGTGGCTCAATTCTTCACAGTGCATGATGAAGAATCGTGCTTAGAAGCAAGATTCCAGCTTCTAAGGTGTCCCCTAGGAGATGCCACAGTTGAAACCCACTACCGTAATCATTCATATTTGAGTTCTTTATAGCAGCCTGGTATATGTGATCTCATTTGGTTTTTTAAAAAGAAATGTAGATGAAGAGAAGAAGGCACAGAGAGGTTTAAAGGCTTGTTTTAGTTCTCACAGCAAGCCTGGCCGACAAGCTTGAATCTGAACTTGGCATTTTCTGACCATAATCTTCCCCTAATCACAAAGCTATACCATCTCTCACCAAAAGAAAAGGGCAGAAGATATCATTCTAATAAAGTCTCAAAGTAATAAAGCTCTATTTTCTGTGCCAGTCTTTGAGTACCTGGCTTCAAATCCCTGCCCTGTCATTTACTGAAGTGACTTAGGGTAAATTGTTCCTGCCTCAGTTTCCCCACCCATAGAAGGTGGATAATAGTACCTGGCTCACTCGTCAGTGTGATGAATTACTGAGTTAAGCCCTAGCCAGTTTAGTTCAGTGGCTAGAGCGTTGGCCCTTGGATGGTAAGGGCCCAGGGTTCGACTCCAGCCAAGGGCACTACCTTGGTTTCAGGCTCAATTCCCGGCCGGGTCAGAGTTTGTGCTGGAGGCAACCAACCAACCAATGTGTTTCTCTCACTTTAATGTTTCTCTTTCTCTCCCCCTTCCACTCTCTGAAAAGCAATGGAAAAAATATCCTCAGGTGAGGATTTAAAAAAAAAAAATTTTTTTTTAAATAAATAAATAAATAAATAACCAAGTTAATCCACACTAGGTGTTCAGTGAATGCTACTGTTGCTCTAAGTCCTTACAAACATTCAGGGAGGTCTCCATTTCACTCATGAAGAAAGTGAGGCTCAGAAACGCTAAGGGACTCGCCCTGGGTCATACAGCCAGGCCTGGACTCACACCTGAGAATTTTTAACCCCCTCTGATGCTCCCTCAGGACCTCCTGGAACTACCCAGCCCCCCAGCCCAGACTCCCCGGAAGGCTACCCGGGAGAGGAGGAAGGGCTGGTGCAAGAAGGCCCTGAGCTCCTGGACTTCAGTGTGGACCAAGTGGCTGAGCAGCTGACTCTGATGGACGTGGTGAGAACACTGGAGGGGCGCGGGGGTGGTGGGGATGAGGGGTAGGTCCCGCAGAGCACAGAGCTGCCCTCCCACCCTCCCCTCTCAGGAGCTCTTCTCACGCGTGAGGCCCTGCGAGTGCCTGGGTTCCGTATGGTCGCAGCGGGACCGGCCAGGGGCCGCGGGCATCTCCCCTACTGTGCGCGCCACTGTGACCCAGTTCAACATGGTGACCGGCTGCGTGCTGGGCTCGGTGCTCGGGGCGCCTGGCCTGGCTGCCCCGCAGAGGGCACAGCGGCTGGAAAAGTGGATCCGCATCGCCCAGGTGCATGTTCAGAGGGAGGAGATGCGGGGGCCTGGCAGAGGTGCCAAGAGAGGCAGAGGGTGGGTGGAAGGCAGAAGACTCGTGTTTGGGAGTGTGGAGAGCATTGGGGCTGGAAGGTGCCAAAGAAAAGCCTAGGAGAGGGCCGTGCTCACCGAGGGGCTGGGTGGGTCTTAGGATAAGAGGATGAGATGAGGAGTGATGGGGCTGGAATAGGATTGGAGCAGGGAACAAAGCCAGAGGGCAGGGATCCCAAAAAAGACTGGGCAGGGGCAGGGCAGGAACCTTGGGGGCAGAAGAAGAGAAAGAAATGGGGCCCAGGAGAGAGAGTGGGGGAGTGGTAAGAAGAGGGAGGGGGAAAGGTTGAACCTGGCCTGAGACTTGGGTTTAGGGGGCAGGGGAATGGGTCCAGGAGAGATGCTGTGGGCTCCCCTAGTGCTCAGGGAGAAGTAAGAGTCCAGACACAAGAAACCAAGGTCAGAAGTAGGGGATGGAGGGGCAGCTAGAAGAGGGGGGGGGCGGGCATGCAGGTGGGGAGAGGGGTGCTCCGGGAGGAGAACTGAGTCTTGGTAGCTTGTCAGATGTGGGGCCAGTCCTAGGGGTTGGATCTGGGTCAGAAGTCACGAGATCATAGAGGCCAGATTATACCTGCTCGGGATTGGGGTCTGACCAGTGCCCCCCGCCCCCCAGCGCTGCAGGGAACTTCGGAACTTCTCCTCCCTGCGCGCCATCCTGTCGGCCCTGCAGTCTAACCCCATATATCGGCTCAAGAGCAGCTGGGGCGCTGTGAGCAGGTGAGCAAGAATGGGGAGAGGAGCTGGGGCGAGACCTTCTCCCTACCCAATCCTAACCCTCACCCTCCCAGCCTCTGACCCCTCTCCTGTCCCCCACAGGGAACCCTTATCCACTTTCAGGAAACTTTCCCAGATTTTCTCCGATGAGAACAACCATCTCAGCAGCAGAGAGATTCTTTCCCAGGTACAGAGGCCCAGGAAGGGGGCCTGGGGCAAAGCAAGGCATAGATTGTCCTTGTCCCTCCATTCAGCGTCCTTCCCTACACCCCAGAAATGACCTTGCCCTTGTATGTGGGCAGCCCCACATTTTTACTGCCTCTGCTGCCCTCATGATAGTTCACACTTGGTAACTGCCTTATTTATTCATTCAACAAATACCAGAAGTTACAAGGGAAAGGTCGCTTAAGGCTAGAGTCATAGCAAAGAATGGAAAAAAAAAAAAATTGACTTTAATAAGCAAAACTAGCAAACGTGTGCCCACAGATCAGACGTACTGTAGGCAAGATTAAGGTTCTAAATGCAGTTAGTACTGGTTGTTAGGGTGAGTCCGGAATAGGTGGAACATTCTTCACATTCACCTTCTGCAAGTCCCTACCCAAATGTTCCCCTCAGAGATGTTCTCCCTGCCCCCCATCTTCCCCCCTTATTGTTCTTGTGTCTGAGCACCCTTAATGACATGTTAGGTTTGGTTGTTGCTCCCTCCCCCCCTGACGTCTGCTCCTTGAGGCCAGGGATTTTGTCTGTTCTACTCACTGCTGCTTCCCCAAGAGCGAGAACAGTGCTGGACCCATAGTGGGCTCTCAATAAATATCTGTGAATGAGTGAAAAAATCTCACATAAGAATGATCTCACAAGGGGCTCTGCATTAAGCACCTACTATGTACCTGGCACTGTGCCAAGAGGCTTGGCCATGAACCAGAGAGATATATTTCCTTGCCCTGGGAGGATTCAGGTCCCAGACAGGGGAGACACACTGGCAATAATAACTGCCCCAGCGATGATATGATTAATTACCAGGCAGAGCAATGCCACAAAGGCAAGGTTCAGGGCATTCCCAGGGGATTGCCTGAGGGCCTGCTCCATCAGGCCTGGGACAAGGATTCTCACCTGTGTTGAGACTGTCCCTGGGGGCCATGGCACCCACAAGACCCACCTCTGGTCATCCTCAGTTGGGGCTGCCCCCTGCCACTTATCTGCTCCCTTCCTTCCCTTCCCCCCCTTCATTTTCCTTGGAGCATGGCCTTTGCGACTGGTTTGTAATTGCTAAAAGCAAAATGGATGTGTATGGAGAGGTCCAAGAGACCCCAGGACTGCTCAGTTCTTCTCCTGCCCCCAGGAGGAGGCCACTGAGGGACCCCAAGAGGAGGATACTCCCCCAGGAAGCCTGCCTTCAGTGAGTGATGATAGTTTGGGGTGGGGGACAAGTGGGACCCTCATGGAAGGAGATGGAGGGTGATGGGGTCCATGATGGCTGAGAGTGACTGGAGCTCTGGGGGCCACAGAAACCACCCCCAGGCCCGGTCCCATACCTTGGCACCTTTCTCACGGACCTGGTTATGCTGGACACAGCCCTGCCGGACATGCTAGAGGTCTGACTCTTGACCCTTGACCCCAGTACCACCTGCCCTCAGCACAGTGGGCCTCCCGACATCCTACCCTTGATCCTACCTGCACTCCTGACCCCAACCCCCTTAGTGCAGTGGGGCTCCTGACATCCCAACCCCTGACCTTGATCCTCAATTGATCCTTGACCCTGGAGACTCCAGTTCAGACAAAGTTTGCCCCCAGGGGGATCTCATCAACTTTGAGAAGAGGAGGAAGGTGAGTGGGCACTGGGGTGGGTGTAGGAGGGACCAGGGTGGGGTCAGGGCAGTAGTGAGGTCTCAGAAGCCATACCCTCAGGAGTGGGAGATCCTGGCCCGAATCCAGCAGTTGCAGAAGCGCTGTCAGAGCTACTGCCTGAGCCCCTGCCCACCCATCCTGGCTGCCCTGCGTGCCCAGCGCCAGCTCAGTGAGGAGCAGAGGTGACCACCCTGTGGCCTGTCCCAGCCCCACCTCAACTGACCCTGAATTACGCACTGGATTTGCTTACCCTGTATTCCTCTCCAAATGCTCCTAAGACCCCCCCCCCCCCCGAGCCCTGACTCCCAACCTGTGACCTTGCATTATCTCAAGCCCAGTTGAGGGCCCCAAATGACCTCCAACCTCAACTTTGACTCTGACTTTCTGACTTCAACTAACCATCCCTTCTGTTTTCTTCCCACCTCTGACCCTATCTGACCCATGACTCCACATCTCACTCTCTGAGCCCAAACATTAACCCCCAGTTTTGAGTAACTGACTCCAACTTTGATGTATATTTGACCGTCCAACTCAACTATCCCAATTATTTCCTTTCATTCTATGGAATCCATGACCCTAACTATTGACCCCAATGATTACCTGACCTTGAATTCTATTTTTGACCCAATTCGACTCCTCAGTCTCACTCTGTGAATCCTGTGTGACCTGCCAACCAAACCATCCCATCTCATTCCTAATAAGACCCTGTTGCTTTATGACCCCATTTACTACCCTGACCCTAATAGTTCTGACCCTAATAGTTCTGCCCACCACTGGGTGTTCCACACAGTGCCCAAAACCCAGCTCTCAACTGATTCTAACTCTCTTCTCCCAAACCCCCCACCCATCTGCACCTTGGTCCCTCAGCTACCGTGTCTCCCGTGTCATTGAACCACCAGCCGCCTCCTGTCCCAGCTCCCCACGTGTGCGACGACGAATCAGCCTCACCAAGCGTCTCAGTGCGTGAGTCTTGGGTGTGTGTGTGCGGTGAGATGGGCAGAGATGGGGGGCTGCTCCTGGGGTTGAGTTTGGCCTTAGCCTCATCCTCTGTCCCCATCCTCAGGAAGCTGTCCAGAGAGAGAGGCTCGTCCCCTGGTGGGAGTCCTGGAGACCCCTCATCCCCCACCTCCAGGTGAGCATCTTGTTTAGTGGAGGAACTGGAGATAGCAGGGTCAGAGGTTGGGGTAGCCACACCACCTCAGGCTCTGCATCTCTCCCAGTCTGTCCCCAGGGTCTCCCCCATCCAGTCCTAGAACAAGGGACCCTCCTCCTGGAAGTCCCCCGGCCTCTCCAGGGCCCCAGGGCCCCAGTACCAAGGTAGCAGGACTGTTTGTGTGTGCATGTGGGACTGTGGGCACCCAAGGCTCTGTGTGTGTGTGTGATTTTGAGGACAGGCATGTACATAGGAGATTGTACCCATGCTTAGCTCAGCACTTGGGGTATCTGTCCAAAGGACCATGTACATTTTCATGGCCCTGATTGAGAAATTGTCCCTCCATCTGGCTTGTGCTCAGACCTGGCCTATGTGTCCACTCGCCCACAGGCGATTGTACTCTGGGGTACAATCACACACGTTTGCAAGAACATGTGTATCACCAGGAATTTGCATTTCTGAAGGGGAAATGTGGGCATGAATATCCAGAATATCCACAGGCCGACGTGCATAGACTTGTGTGTGTACAACAAATGTGAGCATATGTATGTATTCATTGCTCTGTATACACAGGATTTCTTGTGTGTGAACATAGGTTTGCATGTTTATCAATCTTGTGTGTAACAGGGAATGAAGGTCTGTATGTGATGTGAGCTTGCATATGTGTACCCTAATTGTGTGTCCTCCAGCTTCGGGTGTGTAGGGGCGTGTGTTAAATACATTAATGAGGAAGGGCCTAGTGCTCTCCCACTGCTCAGTCCCCAACCCCCACTGCTTATAGCTGCCCCTTGCCTTGACCCTGAGCTGTCCTCGAATACCCCTTGTGGGGCAGCAGGGCTCAGAGGCCCGGGTCATCCGAGTCAGCATCGACAACGACCACGGGAACCTATATCGGAGCATCCTGGTGAGGAACTGGGCTAGGGACCTCCTGGGGGCAGCCCTGCCCTTGGGGCTCAGGTTTTCACATTTTACCTCCCACCTTCTTTTCCCAGCTTACTAGTCAAGACAAGGCCCCCAGTGTGGTACAGAGAGCCTTGCAGAAGCACAATATGGCCCAGTCCTGGGCCCGTGACTACCAGCTCTTCCAAGTCCTTCCTGGGGGCAGAGGTGAGCAGAGACAGCTGGGAGCCTTGGCTGGGGACAGCTGGGAGATGGCCCTAACAGGGCCATGAGGTGGTACAGGCACAGAGTAGGGATAAGATGAAGCAGGGTGGGAGTAAGAGGCCGTAAAATGTTTGTTCCTCAGTTATATGGGCTGTGTGGTTATCCTGGCTCAGTGTGAGGTAAGAGGGCACCAAAAGTGTCCTCCTAGGATTTATGGGGAAATGAAATTGTCCAGGGTTAAACGAGAGGGACTGTAGAAGGTTGTCTAGGCTTAAATGTATAGGGTCATGAGGTTGTTCAGGCTTAACCTGGTGGAGTGTGAGACTGAAGGGGGTCTGGGTTTGATCTGAGGGAAAATGAGTTTGTCCAGGCTCAGCCTGGGGACTCTGAAGTTATCTGAACTTGGCATAGGAGAAGGCCATAAGGTATTGAAATTCAGGGTAGGGGGACGTGAGGTTGTTCAGTGTAAGAGGTTGTCCAGTTTTTGCAAGGGAGAGCCAAGAGGTTCTATTAAAGGACGTGACATGAAGTAGGCTGGATGTTAGGAAGGAACGCATGAGGTTCAGGTGTCAAGGGCCACAGGTTGTGCAGGCCAGAAGCGGGAAGTCGGAAGTTACCCAAGGTCATGGTAAGAGCGGCATGAGGTTGGCTGGGAATTGGCTGTGAGAGGAGAGTGGGGCAGGAAGGAAGTTGTTGGGGGGAAGTAAAAGGCTGTGCGAGCCTTTCATTATTATGTCCACACCTGGCCAGAGCTCCTGATTCCTGACAACGCCAACGTCTTCTATGCCATGAGTCCAGCTGCCTCCGGAGACTTCATTCTGCGGCGCAAGGGGGAGGCCGGGCACACAACCTCAGTCTCCCCGACCTGAACTGGCCCTCTCCTGCCTCCAGGACGCAGGTCCCATGGGCAGCTTCTGTCACTAGGGGGGCGGGGAGGGCACTCCTCTCCCAGAAAGCTCCCATCCCCCAGTAGAGCCCATTGTGCTCCATACCCTGTGACCTCTACCCCCAACTTTATTGGGCCCCATTTCTCTGACATTCTTGGCACTGGATCCCTATTCCAAAGTCTTCAGCTCACAGGGTGGCTGGTGGAGAGCTCCCTCACACGCTGAGGGTCAGACCCTTCCCCAGAGAACTCTTGTAACTGTTGGAGATACATCACAATGAACAGAAATAGATGAAAACAGTGACCAAAGATATGAAACAGGCGTCAGTCTTCTTTGGTGCCTATTCCTCATGTTCACTCTTCATTAAGATAAAAATGGAAAGGAAAAGAAAAAAACCTAAGAGCCCTAAAAAATGGGTTGGTGAAGCATGACCGAATACTGGGGGAGGGTGGCTGTCATACAGGTTTCAGAACTCCCTCCCCCAACATTTTTGGGGTAATATGCTTCTTTTCTGCTGTGTATATGGGAGATGAAGAAATGAAATTCCATTGGAATCAGAGACAAATAGCATCATCACCCATGAGTCAGTAAGGGCCATGGAGACAAAAGGTAAAGCTGAGTTGTCTCTCAGTGCTGGGGTAGGAAGAAGAAACAGGTAGAGAAGGCAGAGATGGAGTGAGCTGTAGGGCCATACAGCAGAGTGATAACAACAATAATAATGTGCCCACTTATGAACTCTACTCTGCTGGACAATAACTAGGGACTTTATATTTCACTGAATTAACCAAGATTCTTTAAGTGTCAAGTGGACAAAAAATCCAATTCAAATAGGCATGTGCATAAAAGGAAATTAATGGCTTGTGTAATTAAAAAGTTTAATGGGTCCACTTAAGGTACAGTTGGATCCAGGGACTGAAAAGATGTCATCAGGATTTTGTTGCTATCTCTTGGCTCTAATTTTGCTCTAAGAATGAGACTGTGTATTGTACTCTCAAATCCAATCACCTTCTATGGTGGTAGAACCAGTGATTTTTACTTGGTCACCCAGAGTAAAAACTGCATTTCCAGTCTCCTTTGTAGCAAAATGTGGTCATGTGACTAAGTCCTGGCTAATGAGATATAAAGGGAAAGGATGTGGGCAAATGCCCCTAGAGATGGGAGGTGTAGTCCCCCCCTTCCTCCTTTTCTGCCTCCTGCTGTTTAGAATGAAAACATGGAGTGGATCGTGTTGGGTCTGGCGGTTCACACCCTCTAAATAACTGAGCAACAAACTGAAAGGACCATGGCTGTCTGAGACTAGGGAACTGCCATATTGTATTGCTGCTACTTAGATTGTTACATAATAGAGAAATAAATGTCTACCTTACTGGAACCACTATTATTTGGGTCTCTGTTACAGTAGCCAAAAGAACATTTTAAGTAACATAGCCTCACTCCAAGGCAGGCTCACACCTCCTGGGAGTAGTGCCAGGCTTACATCCCACCATCTCCACCCTCCCATGCAAGGAGAACAAACCCCTTTCTCCCATCAGGTCCAGCAAAAGTCCCACAGCAGATGCCCATTGGGACAACTTGTATCATGTTGTCCTCTAAACTACTGTTTAGAGGAATGTAATATACTAATTAACTAGGCCTGGGCCCTGTGCCCATCCTTTGAGCTGGCAGAGAAAGTTCAAAACATAGGAGTGAAGTCTGGGAGGGCACAAAAATTGAAATTACATTTGGGTGTTGTTACTAGGAGAAGGGAGAATTCTGGTGAATGGGGGGGGGGAATTACTAGGATTCTAAACATTGTCTTTGGAGCAATAATGGGGGATGCTCAGGTCCTGTCTGGGGTAAAAGAGGAGATAGAAGAATCTAAGCATCATGTAGGGTCTCTTAAAAGACAGACTGCAGTACACAACATGCTACTTTACAGGCTTTTTTGGGAGGAGGGGTTGCTATGATTATTAAGACCTTAGTACTAATTGGATATAAATAACTATCTTGAACTAGCTTAAGCAAATAATTGCTATATAATGTAATATATCAATTATATCTCAATAAAAATAAAATAATTGCTATCTTTACTGAGTGCTTACTGTGTACCAGGTTCTGTTCATCTCATTTAGTTCTCATAATAACCCTATGGAGTAGGCACTATTATTTTACCCGTGGTATACACGAAAAACTGAGACTAAGGAGGGTTAAGCCGCTTACCCAAAGTGATGTGGTAAGTGGCACAGCTGGAGTTCGAAGTGCCAGAACACGTGCACTTAACTGGCTAGTTAGCCTCTCATGATCACAGTTTACACTTTCTGCCTTTCTCTCTCTCCCACACAATCCAAATGCCAATTTCCTGAGGGAGAGATGGATTCTCACTGAATCACTTCTGTTTTTTGAAATTGCGCCGGTAGCCTTGGCCGGTGTGGCTCAGTTGGCTGAGCGTCGTACCTTGCACCAAAAGGTTGCTGGTTTGATTCCTGGTTCTACTCCAAGTTCAGGGGTCCATCTCCTGGTTGGGGTGTGCACGGGAGGTAACTGATCAACACATTGATGTTTCTCTCTCCCCCTTTTTTTAAAAAAATATATCTTTATTGATTTGAGAGAGAGGAAGGGAGAGGGAGAGAGGGAAACACCAATGATTGATCGGCCGCCTCCTGTATGTCCCCGACTGGGGATTGAGCCCACAACCCAGGCATGTGCCCTGACCAGAATAGAATGATGACCTCTTGGTTCATACATAGGTGGGCACTCAACCACGGAGCCACACCGGCTGGGCTCAACTGTGTCTTTACATCTCTTAGCTGGGCTTTCCTCTAATCTTTACTTCACAAATGTTTCTCCCCCCCTCCCCAAATATTTCTTGAGGTCCTATTGTGTGCCAGTACCTATTCTATATGCTGGGAACACAAAAATGAGCAAAACAGGCTAGTGAGGGCAGTTAGTCAATAACAAAACATCATACATATTAGGTAATATTAAGCACTGGGGATGCAAAATATAATAAGCCATTTAAGGGCAATGAGGAGTGTGGGATGGGAGGGTTGCTGTTTTAATAGGATGATCAGAAAGGGCTTCATTGAGAAGGTGACACTAGGGCAGAGACTTGAATAAAGTGGAGGCGTGGCCCTGGCCAGTTTGGCTCAGTGGTTAGAGCGTCAGCCGGAGGACTGAAGCATCTCGGTTGGAATTTGGCCAAGGGTACATACCTTGGTTGCAGGTTCCATCCCCGGGCCCCATTGGGGTGCCTGCGGGAGGCAACCAGTCATTGTGTCTCTCTCACATCAATGTTTCTCTCTCTCCCTCTCCCTTCCACTCTGAAAAAGCAATGGGAAAAATATCCTTGGGTGAGGATTCAAAAAAAAAAAAAGGGAAGGAGTGAAACCTGATATTAAGATGAAGAACCTTCCAGGCAGAGGGAACAGCAGGTGCAAAAGCCCATGTTAGCTTCACCATCTGGCAATTTCTTTCCTCCAGGCAAAGATGTTCCTGGCTACTCCATCTGTCCACCTTGTTGCCCAATAGAAAGTGGCACCCCCTTTCCCAGTAAGGCCAGGTAAAATCCCAGGATGGAAGCTCATTGATTGCATTTGGATTACATGCCCACCCCAAACCAATCACTGTGCTCCAGGGAATGGAGCATTTGTCTAATCTGGGGCTGGCAGGAGCAACCAGGTGGGTATCACCCCTCCCGAGGCATGTACCTCTGTGTTTACCCCAGTCTAAGCTCAGCCCAAGCAAATAGCTTTTATGGTTTGTTCTGTAATTACTTTCCCCACTATGAAAAGAACTGCACACTCCTTGTAAAATAAAATCCCGATCATGCAAACATAAACAGTAAATTTTTTTCCAAAAAATAAAGCACAAAATCTCACACTTCAGACTATATGTAATTTTACAAATACAGAATCATATCATACGTACTGTCTGGCAGCACTGCCTAGCACTGTGCAAACACTCAAGAGCTAGTCACTATTATGATTATTATTTATTCCTACCCAGACTGGGAAGAGATGTTGATTAATATGATAATATCAATAGCTTGCATTTTTGGAATGTTTGCTATATGCAAACATGTGTAATTTTTACACATGAAAAGGCTGAAGCTCAAATAAAGTAGGTCACCTGTCCAGGGTCACACAGCAAGAAAGTGTTTCTGACGCAGAAACAGGAGGGGCTCCCGCCCTGCGCGGCGGCGCTGAGAGGGCTCTGCCTGGTCCTGCGGGGCCGGCGGGGCTGCCGCCTCCGCTTATCAGTCCAGGCTGCCTGCTGGTCCCGCCCCCTCGGGGAAGCTGCCACTTGGAGGCGCCTGGCCGGGAAGGGCCTGGTCAGCTGCGTCCGGCGGAGGCAGCTGCTGACCCAGCTGTGGACTGTGCCAGGGGTGAAGGAAGTGTGGGGCAGGCGCTCTGGGCCCCCCGTGGAGGGGGCTGCATCATGGGTCCCCTCAGGGCGCCCCTCTGGCCTAGAGTCGGCTCCCTCTGGCTTCTGCTCACTGGGGCCGCCTTGGCTCCCCCTCCTAACTTCCCTGGCCCCAAGTTTGAAAGCAAAGGTAAGGAAGGATGGAGCTGTGTGTGGACCCCCACACTGGGTCCTGGAGGGCAATGCTGGGGCCTGACCTTCCAGCCTGGGGACCAAGCTGGTGTCTGAACCCCTAGGGTGGGTCCTGGTGGGGCATGCCGGGTCCAAGTCCCCAGACCGGGTTCTGGGGGGAATGCTGGAAAGAAACGTAAGGTTCCTGTTTTATCTTTTCAGGGAGCCTGGGACATGCTACATCCTAATGGGGCAGGAGTGGTGCTGGGCCTGGGCTCCGGGTCGGGAGTCCCTGAGGGGAGAGGGCTAGCGGGCCCTCCAGTGAGGGAGACAGGAAAAAGCCCGGGTCCCAGTCCCAGGGGCCGGCCGCAGGCCACTGTAAACACGGTTTGGGTGCGGGCACCAGATCCCTTGCAAGGCTGGGTTGAGGGAGGGGGCGGGGGACACGGTTGGCGCTATCGGGAGGCCGGGAGCCTGCCAGGTCAGATAGGGGGCCCCGCCTCCTCCACACACACCCACCGGCTCGGCTGTCCTGGGCCGCGCCGGGCTGGGCAGCGGGAGACTGAGGGCTTGAACGCTGCGCTCAGTTCAGCTGGTTGCGGGATGGACGGGTATGTGTGGGGCAACAGTGAGGCAAGTAACGTGAGCTTGGGGATTCCGAGGCACCACCTCTGCGTACCCCTTTGGGGCCCCGCTGGGGTAGAGAGCTGGGTGGGGCGCTTGTCTTA
Source organism: Miniopterus schreibersii (assembly GCF_964146895.1). Classification (NCBI taxonomy): domain Eukaryota; kingdom Metazoa; phylum Chordata; class Mammalia; order Chiroptera; family Miniopteridae; genus Miniopterus; species Miniopterus schreibersii. Next base: position 69,914,263 of record NC_138105.1, on the reverse strand, counting down.
TCGGGCCGCACAGGCGACGGGAAAAAGGGGGAGGGCGCTGTGGTCCTAAAACAGGGCTCGGCTTGCCTGACCCCTTCCCTTGCGCCCCTCCCTCGGCCCACAGCGGCCCTGCTGGCGGCCCACGGGCCCAAAGAGCTTCTGTGCTTCACCGAGCGGTTGGAGGACTTGGTGTGTTTCTGGGAGGAAGCGGCGAGCGCCGGGGTCAGCCTCCACAACTACAGCTTCTCCTACCAGCTCGAGTAAGTCCGACGGGGCGGGCGCAACGCCCCCAAGGGTGGAGGAGGCGGTCGGGCCGGGCCGGGGCTGGTTGGCACCTCCCCTGCTGGTGGGAAGCCCGCGGTGTCCGGGATGACACATCCCCTAGTGGCCCGGACTGGAACACTCCGGTGATCGCCGGTGGAGCGCGACTCCGAACTCGGGGCTGGGACAACCTCTAAGTCAGGTCCAAGGTGTCGCGTAGGTGGGTCTGGGACGCCCCCTCGTGGTAGTGACCAAAGTGAACCCATGGTCCTGTCAATACCTCCCAACCGGCTCCCTTCCCTCCCCGGTCACTCCTCAAACAGGGGTGAGCAGTGGAAGCCGTGCCGCCTGCACCAGGCGCCCGCGGCCCGCGGAGCTGTGCGCTTCTGGTGCTCGCTGCCTACGGCGGACACGTCGAGTTTCGTACCCTTAGAACTGCGGGTCACAGCGGCCTCGTCCGGTGCTCCACGCTACAGCCGAGTCATCCAGATCAACGAAGTGGGTAAGTTCCCCGGCAATGGGGCAGTGGTTGGGAGGGGGGTCTCCGTCTCCACCCACTTGAGCTACCCTTCTGCATAGTGCTCCTGGACCCCCCTGCGGGGCTAGAAGCGCGGCGGGCGGACGAGGGCGGCCACGTGGTACTACGATGGCTCCCACCTCCTGGGGCCCCCATGGCGAGCCTCATCCGCTACGAGGTGAACATCTCCGCAGGCAGCGCCTCAGGGGGCACGCAGAAGGTGAGGCCCGCCCCTACTGCCCGGCCCCAAGTCTCTCCCAAAGGTCCAGCCCCTCTAAGTGCCGCCGAGACGGTCGCCACGGCCCCGCCCCTCCAGGTCCTCCCCCGACGCCCGAGTTCCCTTAGTCCTGGCGCCCAAGACAGCTCCACGCCGGCGGAGAAGGCGCCTTTCTCGCAGCCTCCCCCGCGCGCCTGAATCTTAGTCCCTAATCTTAGACCACCTTCAGGGCCCCGCCCCCTCCGCGCTCTGGCCCCGCCGTTTACCCGGGGCCCCATCCTGATTGGTCCCGAACCTGCCTGGGCCCCGCCTCCTACTCTCCTTGCGGGGTAGGAGAGGTCCCCGGGTTCTCTGGTCGCCCCGCCCCACACGCCTGGGTCCGTGCGCTCGGCTCGTATTGGCCACGCTTCTCACCCAGGCCCCGCCCGCAGGTGGAGATCCTGGACGGCCGCACCGAGTGCGTGCTGAGCAACCTGCGGCGCGGGACGCGCTACACCTTCAAGGTGCGCGCGCGTATGGCGGAGCCGAGCTTCGACGGCTTCTGGAGTGCGTGGTCCGAGCCCGCGTCGCTGCTCACAGCCAGCGGTGAGGCCCTAAGTAGGGGTGGAGGAGGGGCTGGAGCTGACGTGGGGCGAGCCCGCTGCCTTGACCTATCCCTGGTTCTCCAGACCTGGATCCGCTCATCCTGACGCTCTCCCTCATCCTCGTGCTCATCCTGCTGCTGCTGGCCGTGCTCGCTCTCCTCTCCCACCGCCGGTGAGCACTTCATTCGGACACCTGGTCCAGGCCCCTCCCCATTTCCTTGTGGAAACCTAGCGTCAGAGAGGCGGGAACTTGCCCAAGGTCACAGTCAGGAGTCCGTGGCAGGGCTGGGATGCAAAGCAGACCAGACCCCAGACTCTTAGTTAAAACATTCTGCTCTGGGGGACAGTCATCTGGTTTTCCCTTTTTAGAGTCCTTTGCAAGTTCCTTTTTCCGATTTCATCAACTTTTGTAAAGTCAACGAGATGGGCTTAATGGAAAGATTTAAGCCCCAGAGTGTGTTCCCATCCCCGTTGTTAAGCTCTTCAGATGCTTTATGATTTGACCATCCCACCTGAGGTTTTTGTAATTCTAAGCACATACCATGTGGTTTCACACCGCCAAGCTTTCGTACATGCTGTTCCTTCTGCCTGGAGTGTTTTTTCAGCCTTGTTCCCTCAGCAATCTCCTAGTCATCTTTAAAGGCTCTGTTCATTTATTTGGTTAGAAAATATATATTGAGTGTCAACTATTTGTTAGGAAGAGGGAAGAAAGTGGAGAACAAGCCAAATATGTCCCTAACCTTGTGGATCTCATAGTTGAGTCAGACAACAAACAAGGGAACCAACAGATACTTGATTATAAATTGTGATGAGTGATATGACAGAAATGAATGGAATATGGGGACATGACAGCATGGTTAGGGAAGATCTCTGGGAGGTGACATCGTGGAAATCTGAAGGTTGGAAGGAAGCAGCCATGAAAAACAAGAAGAAACAACAATTGTGCAAAGTCTCTGAGGTGGGAATGAGCTTGGAACACTGAAGCAGCTGCAAGAAGAGCTCTGTGGCTAGAGCAGAGAGTGTGAAGAGGGAGTGGTGGATGATGAGGTGAATGAAGTAACGGGTGAAAATTTGCAGGGTTGCCTGCAGGGCTGTGGGGAGGAGACTGGATTTTATTCCGAATGCACTGGGCAACCATTGAAAGGAGTGAGAGAAGTGACATAATGGACCTCCAGGCAAGCCTGGGCCAGGTTTAGAGGGGCATGAGGCAGTGTGTATTGAACTCCTATACATCCTTCAAAACTGTTTCAGTTGTCCTCCTGTAGGGCCCTACAGATGCTCCAGCCAAAGCCCCTGTTCCCCTATGCACTCTGTCTATCTTCATCATGACTACCAAGGGCTAGGAGTATCTGTGTCCCTGACTGGATACAGAAGTGATATAGGTGTGTTCAGTGACACATGCCCATGTACTTGTTTCTTTTGGTTTCACCAGGGCTCTGAAGCAGAAGATCTGGCCAGGCATCCCAAGCCCCGAGAGTGAGTTTGAGGGTCTTTTCACCACCCACAAAGGTAACTTCCAGGTAGGTAGCCTGGTTGTCCCCTCAGGGCCTGCAGCTTCCCTGCTCCTGTGGCCAAACCCCAGGTCTCTGAGCCAGCTGGTACTGTTTCCCCAGCTGTGGCTGTATCAAAACGACGGCTGTCTGTGGTGGAACCCCTGTACCCCCTTCGCAGAGGACACACCCATCCCCCTGGAAGTCCTCTCTGAACGCTGTTGGGGGGTGACACAAGCAGTGGAGCCAGGGACAGATGACGAGGGGCCCCTGCTGGAGCCAGTGGGCAGTGAGCATGCCCAAGACACCTACCTGGTGCTGGACAAATGGTTGCTGCCCCGGAGCCCACCCAGCGAGGACTCCCCACGGCATGGTGGTGATTTGGACGTAGCAGCCATGGATGAAGGCTCAGAAGCAGCCTCGTGCTCATCTGTTTTGGCCCTGAAGCCAGAGGGGGCTTCAGCTGCCAGCTTTGAGTATACCATCCTGGACCCCAGCTCCCAGCTCTTGTGCCCAAGGGCACTGCCCCCTGAGCTGCCCCCCACTCCACCCCACCTTAAGTACCTGTACCTCGTGGTGTCAGACTCTGGAATCTCAACTGACTACAGCTCAGGGGGCTCCCAGGGAGCCAAGGGAGGCTCATCCAATGGCTCCTATTCCAACCCCTATGAGAATAGTCTTGTCCCAGCCCCTGAGCCTTCACCTCCCAGCTGTGTGGCCTGCTCCTAGGACTCTAGTCCTCAGATTCTTGGGACCCAGCATGACCCCAAGGCCTATTTGGCAGGGTTAGTGAGGCCTCTCTCAGGACTAGGCTGTGTGCCTAGGCTATTTCTGACTTTGGCTATGTGCCTAATCCATCCTACTCAGGAAGTCATAACATTGCAGTATTTTTAAATGTATAGGGTTTCTTTTGTTTTTTGGTGTGTGTGTATATATATTATGTGTATATATATATATTTCTGCTCCTATGGCTCACACCGTAGAGGGAGCAGTATAAAAGGCTGTGAACTCAGTCTGAAATTCAGGATCTGGAAATCTGAATAATAATCATAATAAAATGAATTAACCACTCTGTTACACTAGCTGCCATAACAAACAATTTCTAAATCTGAGTGGCTTAACACAATTAGTAGTTTCTCTCATATTGCAATTCAAACAGGTGGGCAGCCATCTCTACGATGAGTCAGAAGCCCAGACTCTTCCGTTCTATAGCTTCACCATCCTCCAAGGCCACCTGGGGTCTTTAGGTAGATCCTCTGCATCCAGCCAGCAAGTAAAGGGACAGAAAAGATTCTGTGGGCCATTTTAGGGATCTAGCCTAGAAGTGGGCTCTATCTCTTCACAAATTCCACTGGCCAGAAATGGTGACGTGACCCCAGCTAGAACCAAGGGTGGCTCGAAAATGTAGTTTAGCTGGGCACCCAGGGAGAGGAAAGCTGTTTAATGGGCCTCTGCAACTAATAATAACAGTAACAACATTAATTCACAGGTCTTTATTCTATATCAGGCCCCATTCTGATGACACCAAATGTCATCAAGTGGCTCTATGGGAGTTCAAGTTTAACCACTTTTTATTATTATTATCTTTGAATCCTTACCAATGATATGATTTTCATTGATTCTAGAGAGGAAGGGAGAAGGAGAAAGAGAGAGAGAGGAACATCAATATGAGAGAGAAACATCGATCAGTTGCCTCCTGCATATACCCCACCAAGGATGGAACCTGCAACCTGGGTATTTGCCCTGACCGGAAATCAAACCCAAGAACCCTTTGGTACACAGGATGACACTCTAACCAAATGAACCACACTGGCCAGGGCAAGTTTAACCACTTTTTAAAAGTTTGACATAACTTACGAAAGCTGAACATATGCATACCTTCTGCTGCAGCAATTCCACTTCTAGGTATACAGCCTAAAAACCCTCACACACATGTACCAGGTCATGTGTGCAAGAATGCTCATAGCAATAAATAAGTCAATCTGATGGATAAATTAGAATTATATGCAGTAGGGAAAAAGAAATGAACTAAAAAATGTAGCCAGCCCGGCCGGGCGTGGCTCAGCGGTTGAGCGTCAACCTAGGATCCAGGCGATCAGGGTTCGATTCCCGGTCAGGGCACATGCCCCGGTTGCAGGCTTGATCAATGACTCTCTCATCATTGATGTTTCTATCTCTCTCTCCCTCTCCTTTCCTCTCTCTGAAATCAACAAAGATATATTTTTAATAAATAAATAAATAAATAAAAATAAAAAATGTAGCCAATTCTTAGTAACAATGTTGAGGGAGAGAAAAAGGAAGTCTCAAAGATTATAATTTTCATAAAACTCTTTTTATAAAGTTCAAAACAGCAAAACTAAACAATATGTTGATAGGGTATAATATGTACATGATAATTGTATTTTGAAAAGAGAAAAAGCACTTTACATTCTTTAGATTTTTACATCTGTACATGTCCCTGAGTGTTCCAGCCATGGGAAACAGGCATAGAGAGGTGATCACACACCAAAGCTCAAGGCTGACCTCCAGAGCTTGAACCCTTGTCTGAGCTGGGGTCACCAGCCTGGGTAGGCCATGGGGTGATTGTCATCTCCCCATCTGGTTGGAAAGCCACACACCACTGTGCCCTGGGGCCCAGCCCCCCTGGCTCCAGGCAGACTCTGAAGCAGCGCTCTCCTGAGCGTGGTGTTGAGCCTGGTGCAATTGGCTGCAGCCAGCACTGGGCAGGGAAATACCTCTGGAGAACTGACAGCTGCAGGGCATCCCCACTATCTCCTTCCTCCTGGGTCTGGAGGGCCACAATGAGCCCACAGCCTCCTCCAGGCCCAACCTGGTGGCTGAAGTGGGCAGCTGTATCCAGAAGCAGGGCAGAAAGGTAGGCGGCTTCCTGGGGCTCCAGGTCTTCAGCTAGGTACTCCTCCAGGCCATCAAGCAGCAAAAGGAAAGGGGCTGGCCCTCGGGCCTCATGGGCAGAGCACAAGAGACGAAAGAGCTCATGGGTTGAGGGTGGGTACTGGAAACGGATCTTCTAGAGGGGGAAAAAAAGGAAAGGGCCAGAGGGCCAGATTCAGCACAGGAAGCCAGGCTCCCAGCTTTAACAGCCATGCTTCCTTGCGTACTTTCCTGGGCAAGGCTCTCACTCCCCAGACAGCTGGTTCCAGAGTGAAGCAGCTCATAATGATCGAATATATTCTTCTATTCGCCTCCCTTCCACCTTTTTTTAATTATTATCTAGCACTCGTCACTGCTCGATATTAGTTCAGAACAGGGTATGTCTTTTTTTTCTATTTGGGGGAGCGGGTATTTTAAGTGATAGTGGCAAGATTAGAGTGAAAAGAGATAGTACGCCCTCAATGCAAGGTATGTCTTTCTGCCAAATCTCTAGGATAATCTTTCCACGCAAAACCCACCCCTAGCTTCCCAGTCTGACCCCATGATTGAGGCCGGCTTCCCTGGAACCAACTTCCGTTTAGACAACCAGGATTAGTCGCATTCCTCACCGGCCCTGGTCCCACCCTTTGGGCACCGCCTTTCGCTAACTCCGCCCCTTCATTGGATAGTCTCTCACTCAATTTTAACAAAACTCACATGTCCCTCCCCTTACTCATTCCAGACTCCTCTCTAGAATGGCTGTTCCAGCGCCCTTCCTTTGTCCCCTCCATTGGCCTGCCTACTTGTCACTCAATCCTCGATCCGCCCCGCCACTGGCTGGTCAGCCTCGGGTCCCGTCCCCCTTTTACCTGTAGGCGCAGAGGGTCGAGCGCCGCAGGCGTCCGGCGGGGTAGGCTCTGCAGAGGCCTCCGGGTTAGGAAGAGCACGGGGCCTCGGCCCTCCCCTGCCGCCTCCAGGGCCGCCGCGAATAGCAGTGCTGTCTTTCCAGACCCTGGACCGCCGAGCAGCAGCAAAGGTGGTCCGACCTCAGCTGCAATATCCTCCCGCGGCCTGGCCGCCCTACCGGGGCTTAGCACCCACTTCAGCGTCTCCGCCATCCACAACGTACCTCTGTCCAATCCGCGCCCCCTTCCTGCCCTTAGTCCCGCCCAAGCCGAGGCCGCATTGGTTACAGTGCAGTTAGTTTCTCCATTGGTCTATGGATCTGTCCATCAAAGTTAGATCGGCCTTTGCTAGCTCCTACACTGGTGCAGGGGCAATTAACCTAGTCTGAGGGAAGAACGCGGCCGTCGGGGGGGGGGGGGGGGGGAGGGAGGCCCTTCCCTTGATTGAGTCTGCAGAGGAGAGCAGTACGAATACTATTATTGTGAGCTAATGGGCTAAAGTAACAGATGTAAGGGTTGAGAGCTGGAGGGAGCCCACCCTCCCGAATCAGTGACACACTGAAGTCTCCTAGCTTCAGTTTGCTCACCTGTAAAATGGAACTCATGATATTGCAGAGGAATATTGCGATATCATGTGTTTCTGCTGATGTCACCCAATGGCAATTGAGAAGCAGAAAGAGAAGCTGTGTACTTCTTCTTCTGGGTCGGAGTACCGGAACTAGTGTCTGTCAGGGGCTGCAGGCTCAGGGACATTCGTGTGCAAAACACCAGAAGCTGAGAGTCTGTGAGGGGTTTCAACTGGCTCCTCATTGGCTTGGGGATCCTTGAGTCCTGCTAGGAGTAAGGAGGTAGGGGGGAGACAGCACCACAGAACAAAGAAGGGGCCAGGAGAAACAAAGAAATGGGCTGGGACACTGGGACCTTTTTTGCTTTATTTACTTGGTAACTCCAGCGCCCAGAACAGTGACTAGCTCATTGTAGATTCTCAATATACAGGAGGGGGCAAAAGTAGGTTTACAGTTGTGAGTACTCGAAACACAGTTTATTCTTGTATTATTATTTATTAATTGTTGTATTATTTTCCATACGAATGACTGTAAACCTGCTTTTGCCCCACCTTGTACATTCCTCAAATAAATGAATGAAAAAAGGAAGGTAGGATTGATAAGAAGGGGGACCAAGGTGAGTGATCCAGTGATTGCTTGCTGGATTTGGACCGACTTTGCCCCAGAGCTGCCACTCACGGTCCTGTTGCCCTGGCAACTCTGTCTCCTGGTAACTTCAAAGTAGTGCTGTTGCCAGGAGACCCAGGGACAGGGCGGAACTGAGATTTCCTGGGCTTCCTTTCTCCCTCTGGGACCATAACACAGCTCCACAACCTCCCCCAATACACCCACTCATACAGCCAGGTACCCCTACACCCCTACACACACACACACACACACCATGGCATCTCTGAATATATTCCACTTCAAGAATCCCCATCACCCACATGTTCACAGCCCTATCCTATCTTGACACAAAGCATCCCATACACACTCTCTCCTACCTTCACACCCCCACACCATTCCCTCGCACACACACCAGAACACACTGATTCAACTATACCATTGCCACCACAGAGACACATTTCCTTTCAGCTGATATTTGGGCAGCTCTTTCTACACACACACACAGATGAGGTACACTGTTACACTGCCTTGTCAAAAGCACCACCTCAGCCTCCCAAGAGATACACAAACCATGATTCACCTTACTTTGCAACACTCCAAATGCACAAGCACCCAGTAGTGACACCTGTATCACACAGTTGCATACATGGAAGCATGCTGAACAGAGCCCCACCTCAGGTCTTTTGCATTTGCTGTTCCCCTGCCTAGAGCACTCAGCTCCCAGATAGTCCTGTGGCTCATTTTTCCACTCCATTCAAGTCTCTGCTCAAATATCAACCAGGGAGGCTTTCCCTGACCACCTGTGTAAGATTGCACATGCTTCATTTTTCAACTGCTTATGTCTTTATATATCTTCAAATAACATCCAATGTTATGTATTTATTTTATTACATCTCTAGAGCCCCACTAGATGTCAACTCCACCAAAGTAAGGTATTTCTTTTGTTCACTACTGGATTCCCAGCCAATAGAAGAGCACGTGGCACAGAGTAGGTGCTCATAAATGGAGGCTGAGAGATGCACACATTTGGCATACCTCTCATGCATACAGTACTTCTTTCTCTCACTTCTCAGAATCCTGTCTTCATGTCCTGACAGAAGGGTGCTTAACATAGAGGAGCTCCCTAGAGGAGGGAGGACTGATGAGTGAGAGGATGGGGAAGTGGATGGCTCAGGGACAGTCTGTGCTTCTCCCTCACTTATCAACACCCTCAAGTTAATTTATTGAGTACCTGCTGTGTGCCAGGCCCAGTTTTGGGCACTGGGAATTCAGCAGTGAACAGATGACAAAGTCTCTGTTTGAGCTGACAGCTCTCATAAGGGAGAAGATAATGACCAGTAAGCATAATAAGGAATTTAAATAGTCTATGAGCAGATGTTATGTGCATACAAAAAAAGTTTGCACAGGAAGGAAAGTTAGGAGGACCAATCATTTGGCTGTTTTTGCAATTCTCAATAGCATAGTAGGAGAAGACTTCAATGAGAAGTTGACAGTTGAAAAAAGCCTTGAAGGATGTGATGGAGTGAATCATGTAGGTATGTGGGGGGAGAACATTCCAGGTGGAGGCCCCTGCACCTGCAAAGGCCCTGAGGCATTGGGAGAACTTTGGCTTTTACAGAGTGCCATGGGGATCCACAAGAGGGTTTGAGCAGAGGGGGGCCATGGTCTGATTTACATTCTGAACTGGAGCTCCATTTTTGCCGAGCTGAGTTTGAGATGTTGTGAGACCCACAGGGGCATGTGGAGAAAGCTTTTGAATAAATGGGTACATCTTAGTCTGGGTTCTCTCCCTAAGATTATCCATCCTGCGATGGGGGTGTGGGCAAGGCCTGGGCTGCTGCCACCACCCTCTCTAGCAGCCCAGGCACTTCTTGTGTGTCCTGCAGGTCCCATTTTACCCTTTCTTGTCCCATGCTTAACATCAGGACCATGGACAGTGTCAACTGGTTTGTTTGAGGTGCTGTCCACCGTGCTGAAACGTTGCTTCCTTCCTGTCCCGCGTGGAGGCAGCTGTGCAACGGGAGGAACCATGGATCTCAGGGGTATGAGCCCTGAAAACAGGAGCTCTGGTAGGTGAAGCAGGTGGGGTCCATGATTCTGTCCCTCCTCTGCCTTCAGCCCTTTCATGCTCCCCTCTCATTCCCTGTGGTCCACAATCAGGCCCACCACCTCCCCTTCACTTATTCCACTCCAGTCACACAGGTCTCTACACTGTTCCCTAAACACAGCAGGCACACTCCAACTTCAGGGCCTTTGTGCTTGCTCTTCCCTCTGCCTGGAATGCTCCTCCCACCACCCCTAATATTTTAATGGCTCCCTCCCTCCTCTCCTTCACACCTTATCTCCAGTATCATCTCCTCAGAAAGAACTTTCCTGACCACCCACTTTAAATTGCAAACTGTCCCCATCCCACAGTTGTCCCATTGTCTTCTCTAGCTTGAGTTTTCTCTTTATCACCTATCAATATTTAATATATCAGAGATCTCAATCCCTGACTTAAATCTGTGATCCTAGAGTTTGGAATTCAGAATTTTTCAGATTTTTAAAAATTACTATGGTATAACACCCTCCCCCCCCCCTGGTGGAGTCTGGGATAACATCTTAAAATCAAACACTTTATCATCAATGAAACATAAGAATATTTGCATCAAGTTAAATAAGTAAAAGCTATAATAGAATGGCTGGTGTGGCTCAGAGGTTGAGTATAAATCTACGATCCAGGAGAGAATGGTTCGATTCCCGGTCAGGGCACATGCCTGGGTTGCAGGCTCGATCCCCAGTAGGGGGTGTGTAGGAGGCAGCCCATCAATGACTCTCTCTTATCATTGATGTTTCTATCTCTCCCTCTCCCTTCCTCTCTCTGAAATCAATAAAAACATTTTTTTAAAAAAGCTATAATAACCTCATTTCAGTTCAGGTTAGGTTTTTGCCACAGATGAGTTATGAGAAAAAATTTTGGTTTTCAGAACTTTTTGCAATTTGGAATTGTAGTTCTATATATAGCTTATATATCTTGTTTACTGTTTGTTTCTTATGTATTATAATGTGGGCTCCATGAGGGCAGAAATTCGTGTCTGTTCTGTTAACCGCTACATACAGTCCCTGTGTCTAACCACACAGCACCTGACACACAGTAGACACTTCCTAGTGTTTGTTGACTGAATGAGTCGATGAATTAGAGGAAAGCAGCTTCCCTTTTCCTGGTTCCTGAATGACTCCATGCCCTGACTGGCCTGTTTGAAGCCCCTCAGAGCCATGATGGGGAGTGTCTGTGGTTCCCTGGCCCCCTACTCTCCCTGGTTTCTGTTGGGTCTTCATCCCAACCTCACAATCAGAATCCCTGCTTTTACCCATGCATCCAGGGGTTTGGCTTTGAGGTTCCTACTGTCCTCAGCATCCCCCTACACTATCAGGATCCTGGGTCCCCTCACCCCAGTCCTTGTGCCCTCTGCACCTAGGCCATGGTAAAAAACAGGCCAGTTGCCTGGGGAAGACAGGCATGTGAGGCCCCTCACTGTGAGTTTGTTGCCTTACATGTAGCTTGTGGGTCTGCATTTCACATGAAGAAACAAGGGCACAGAGAGGTTAATTAACTTTTCTGAGGCCAAGAAATGCTGAGCAAAAATTTAAACCCAAGTGGCTGGCCCACAGCCCCACAGTACCTTTCCACAGTTGCCCTCAGATACACTGTAACAATATACCCACACCCAGCCTCACCGATACCTAGACCCACAATTAAAGCCCCCTACACTCCAGTACCCAAGGAAGGAAGGCATGTGGCCAAACTTCTGTTACAAACAGGTCTTTATTAAAGATGAGGAGGGGGCAGGAAAGGGAGTCAGTGTCTTCTCTGCCCACTGCCTTTGGCTGCCCTGGGGGATGGGGAGCTCTCTCTGCTCCACCCATGCCCCCCAAGATGGCACATCTGCATGAGGCTGAGGCATGGGGACAGTGTGAAGAACAGGGGTGGGTTCTAAGAAAAAAAGTCCTTTCCCACAGCCTTAATAAACAGAAGGGTTTGGGGTGATAGCACCCTGAACCACAAAACCTCTGAGCTGGACAAGCCCTGGATAAGTAGGGAGTTAGGAGGGACTGGGTGAGAGGGTGCACATGGTGGAGGGACTGAGAGGGGAAGGGGTGCACCAAGGACCCTGCCATGGGGGAACCTGCCCCCACCCTCTGGCTAGATTCTGATCCTGAGGAGAGAGAACCCAGTTACAAAGGATGACCCCATCTCCCTCCTCAATTTTGCACATACTTAGACATGGGTGGTTCCCCATTGGCTGGAATCATACCCACCCACCCTAGAAATTCTGAAAACCAAGGGCTCCTATTGGTTGTTCATTTGCTGAACACTGGCTGGAGTTGCCCTCTTGCCTGAGGATTCTAAGAAGTGAGGAGGAGGCTCCCATTGGCTGGAGTAAACTCCTTTTGGTTAGAATTCAAAGAACTGGAGGCTCCCATTGGCTGGGCAATGGCTAATGGGGTCAGGACCTAGCCCTTAAAAGGGCAATCCTAGGGGGCAAGGGTCCACCTCCAAGTTATGCCCACTTGTATGTCCCAGAGGGCAAGAGAGGCAGGGGGTCCGCCAAATGTCCTTCCAGCCATCCTCTGATGTTTGGGTCTGGCTGATTTGAGGACAGGGGGCTTTGGCACTCACACGGTGCATGCATGCACACGTGTGACAGGGAAGAAATGAGGACTGGGCAGATTCTGGGTGGGTGGTTGGGCCTCACAGCAGGTGGTCACGGCTAGCAAACAGATAAGGACTGAAGTTGTCCCGGTGGAAGGGGGAGGGATAGAGTCCACTAAGGGTGTAGAGGTCCCGAAGCAGGGGTGTGGGCAGCAGCAGCTTCCGGCCACGTCCACCACCCCCGCCTGGCCCCCCAGGCCCAGGAGAGGAAGGTGAGGGGCCCTGGCTTGGGGTTGGTGCTGGCAGGGGGAGGGGGAGCGGCAAGGGTGTTGGCTCAGATCTCAACCGAGGGCGGGGCACACGGGGTGATGAACACATGGCTGGAGCCCTGGAGGACACGCAGCTTGGGATCAGGTGGCCACGGCGGGCACAGTTCTGCGGCTCTGGGGGTCAGAGATCATGGAATTAGAAAGCTTGTGAGGAGGTGAGATCTCTGTGGCAGTGACCACCATCTGAAAGTCCCCTTATTTATCCCCCCCATTCCCTGGACACTCACTGGATGGGGTGAGCCGTGCCGGTGTCGAATGCGGCCTGCAGGCCTCAGGTTCCTGAGACAAAGAGGCAGAGGGATGGGGCTAGTGGTCCCCTGGACCCCACTGGCCACAGCATGAGGGGCTCATTGGGTAGAGAGCCCGATGGAAAAGACAACCAGATTCTCAGGATTAACCATGTCCCCTTGGCAGGGAGAGAGGAGGCACACCCTTCTATTCTGTGGGACTGTCATCCCCTCCCCTACCACTTGCCTGACTCCCTGCCTCCTTGGTCCCCTTCCACCCACCACCCTTTCCAGCCGGGAGCAGTCCCCGGCACCCCTTACCTGGGCCACACTTAACTTTTCGAGGGGGCTGTCCATGGTGGGGGCTTGGCTCAGACCCTCCCAGGGGGAGAGCCTTCGGCCTGAGGGTGGCCGGCTCTGGAAGTTGTGCACGACGCAGGTGACCTGGGACAGAGGCATGTTGAGGCTAATAAGGTAAGAGTGGTGTAAATACCATCCCCATTTTTCAGATAAGGAAACTGAGGGTCAGGTTTTCAAAGACAGCTAACACTTTTATGTTCTTTTCCACTAAGAGGTAGCTACTATTATTATTTATTCCACAGGGCTGGGACTAGGAGGAGGCAAGTAAGCCTCAGCTGTGCAAGGGCAGGATCTGATCCTGCCTTTATTTAAATTTTTTATATACGTTGCATTAATTTTTTATTTTTAAAATGTTTCAATAAAATATTATTTATCTGAATTACTGAGTGTTTTAGCTTCTTTAAAATATGCACTCAAAACTAATACCCTACTTGCATTACCCTGATCCAGGTCCTGTTATCCCATTTCACAGGTGAACATCAGGCAAGGTAAAGTTAAAGATCTTGTCCAAGATCACAAAGTCCATACCCTTCACAATCATGCAGTCCTCCCTTTTGGGTCAGGGAGCTAATGGAGGGTCTCCCATGCCAGAATGGGTGCAAAGGGGGCTCACCAGAAAGGTGGCAATGGCCGCTCCGGTCAGGAAGCCCGCCAGCACGTCGGACCAATGGTTTCGGTACTCGGCCACTCGGACCACACCCACCAGGAAGGCGGGGCACAGCAGGGCCAGGCAGAGGGAGGGTTTGACCAGGCGGGAGCCCTTTACACGGAACACCAGTGTCACATACATCTGCGGAAACCGGACTAGTCAGGGGACACAGGCAATGCAGTTGCTGAACCCAAGTGGCCACTGTGTTTGGGGCTAGGGGGCATGGCCAGAATCCCATTGGGGCTGGAGGATGTGGTCAGGGGCTCCAGGGAACAGAGCCAGAGGACAGGAGTTCAGGGGCTGGAGTCATGGACTCCCAGTGGGCCCTTGCTGGGTTGGGAGCATGGACAGATCATCAAATAGCAGTGGAGCTCTCTGGGCAGGGTCTCCCAGGGACCAGTCACAGGTGGGGAAAGGCCCTTGCTGGACTAGGGCATGGCTACAGAACCGGAAGGTGGAGTCAGGAGTCAGGACCCAAGAGGCAAGCCCAGGAGCTACAGAAGGTGGAATCCCCAAACTCCAGGGCACCACTGATTGGAATAGAAGCTGAAACCCAAACTCTAGGAAAAGGAGTAAAAGTAACATGGGGTGTGACCAGGGAAAAGCAAGAGAGAGTCAGGAAGTCCTAGCAAAGACCAAGACAATAAAGGGCGGCCCGGCTGGGCGTGGCTCGGCGGTTGAGCATTGACCTATGACCCAGGAGATCGAGGTTCGATTCCGGTCAGGGCACATGCCTGGGTTGCAGGCTCAGTCCCCAGTGGGGGGCGTGCAGGAGGCAGCTGATCAATGACGACTCTCCCATCATTGATGTTTCTATCTCTCTCTCTCCCCCTCTCCCTTCCTCTCTCTGAAATCAATAAAGATATATTAAAAAAAAAAAAAAGACTTGCTCGACTGGCGTGGCTCAGCAGTTGAGCATTGACCTAGGATCCAGGACATGGCAGGGCACATGCCTGGGTTGCAGGCTCGATCCCCAGCAGGGGGCGTGCGGGAGGCAGCCGATCAATGACTCTCATCATTGATGTTTCTATTTCTCCCTCTCCTTTCCTTTCTCTCTGAAATCAGTAAAAATATATATTTTTTAAAAAAAGACTTAAAAAAAAACAACAACAAAAGGTGAAGACAAAGGGAAAGGGGGTTGAGGACTTCAGAGGGCTAGGGCCCAGTCTCCCAGCCAACATCCAGGACTTGTAGCATCCTGGGGACATGGCTAGGCTGGCTCCAGACACGGTGTCCTGATCCCACCGGGCGGAGCCAACAGCCTCCATCGGGCGTGGCATCACTGGGTCAGAAGGCAGGGCTAGAAGGCCCATCAAGAACAGCAATAGACTCAGATTCAGAAGCATGACCAGGGTCCCAGGGGAGGAGTGAGAGCTTCAGCGGGGTCAACTCGGCTGTTACAGTGGAGTAACAGCGCCAGGGCATGACCTCACCTGGGTAGGAATCAGAGGCTCCAGCCCAGGTGGCCTCCTGCCTGCCGGCCACCCCCCGCGGCCATGCTCCCGTTTGGGGCTCACCGCTGTGTAGGTGACCGCGTAGGCGCAGAGCGCGGCGTCCTTGCAGGGGAAGGCGCGGCGCGCGGCGGCCACCAGGCTGGGGCTGCCCGCGCAGGCGCCCAGGTCGGTGACAAAGCGGTCGGGTCCCGGCCGGTCTGGCGAGGGCGGCAGGCAGCCCAGGGCCGTGTAGTTGGGGCGGCACACGGACAGGAAGTGCGGCGTGGGGTTGCCGGTCACCACCTGCCCCGCGTTGGCGAAGATGGTGGTGGTGAAGAGGCCAAAGGAGTAGACCCCTGGGAATGGGTAGGAGAGGGGCGTCATGTCGGGGCCCTGATGCCAGGGCTGCATGAGTCCCCTTATGACTCATCCGGGCCCCTCTCTCCGTGTTTCTGAGACCACCATTTAAACACCTGGGACTCCCCTTAATACCGTACCCCATTAGAGCTGGGCCACCATCATGGCCCTCGGGCCTCTTGCCGCTGTCCCTCTGGGATTACCAATGTGTCAGAAGTGGGCCCTCCCCTGGAGCCCCATGACACCTGGGCTGGGTTTCCTCACCAGCGCTACATCAGTATCCACCGGACCCATGCCTGGAACCTCCTAGAACCATCCTGATGGTATTTCTGGGCCTCTTTATACCTGCCCTGGATTCACTATTAACTGAGTTACTCAGTTTTCTCTGGATCACCAATAAGCCAGAGCCCTCTGTCACAGGAACACCATTATGGATGAGCTCTGCCCCCTCCCCTCCCCTATGGCCACCCATTTTGGCTGGGACTATGCTTAAAGCACAGCTGAAGTCTCACCTGTGTTTCTCTTTTCTGACTGAGATTCTCTTTGTGGAAATTTGGGGCCCTCCTCTTACAGTTGCCATGGTTGGCTTAGGCCCCATCCATGTCCCTAAAACCTCCATCATGCCTGGCCTGAGCCCACATCCCTTTTTGCCTCTGACTATCATGACAATTCTAGGCCCTTTTCCCTCTGGAATCCTGATTATGGCTGAGCCTGGCCCATATCCCTGTGGGTGACTGAACCCTGGCCCTGTCACTCACCCAGGAAGCGGACCAGCCTCCTCAGTGGAGGGCTGAAGCGACAGCAGGCCCCAGACACGATGGTGCTCTCCCCAATGATGGGGATGGCAGAGGGTGGTGTGGGGAAAAAGGCACGAGCCAGCTCCCCCAGTAAGATCTGTGGGTGAGACCAAAACAGGGTCTTCCTGGCCTTCAAGCCCAGCCCTCTACCCAGCTCCCCTTGACCCTCCTGCCTCCTTGGGAGGTCCTCCCACAGTCTACCAAGGCTACCCCAGTCTCACCGTGAGGGTGGGCCCAGCGGTGACCAGAGCATAGATAAGTGCAGGAGGTGCTCGGCTGGCAGCCTCAGGCCCCGGGTAGGGCTTGGCATAAGTACTGTCATAGCAGAAGAAGCCCTGGGTGTGCACAGGGAAGGTGTCTGTGAACTCCAGGCGGTAAGCAAGCAGGACCACCACGCCCAGCAGCACTGACTGCCATCCAGCCAGAGTGGAGACAGAGATGGAGAGAGACACAGAGAGAAGAGAGAAGGTCAGGCCCGAACTGGGGACATGGAAAGAGAGAGACACACACATGCAGACATGGAGAGAGACAGAGAGAGAATAGGGGGATAGAGAGTGATCAAGACTGAGGGAGATAAAAAGAGTGAAATAGATGGATGAGGGTGGGGAATGGGGCCAGAGAAGGGTCAGGGTTTGGGAGATAAAAAGTAAGAGATGGAGAAAGAGGCAGAGCTAGAAACAGAGAGAAAACAGAAATGGAGGGGGGAGGTGAGAAGAAGAAAGAGAAAGATAAAAGGCAAAGAAGAGAAAGAGAAGGGACTAGAACAGTAGAATAGGGAGAGAAGAAAAGAGGAAATGGGCTGGGGAGAGAGAGTGAGGACATGGCTGAAATCTAACCAGAGAGACTTACAGAGACCATGGGTGGTAGAGTGACAGACCACCAGGGAAAGAATTAGTCCTACTAGTAGGACTAGCAGCTACCACAGGTATAACCTTACTATGTGCAGGGTGTCATACTAAACCTCTTCTGTCAATGAATATATTTCACTTTCTAAATATGCCCATTTGACAGAAGAGGAAATTGAGGCTCAGGAGGATATGTAAGATGCTCGGAGTCCTGAAGTAAGGATGTGAAGAGTGGGATTGGAACTCTGGAAGTGCTACTTCTGAGTCCAAGCTCATAAACACTTCTCAAGAGAAAGGGGATAGTACTCTCATGCCCCAGAGACAGGGAGGAAGCGATCAGGGAGAGAGAAGGCAGGCCTGGAGCCAGGCAGATAGAAAAATAGGTCCAGGCAGGGATTGGCCAGGATGAGGGAGACTGAGGTTGGGCAGAGAGGGGACAGGAAGACACGTACACCCCGTCCCCACTGAGGGTCTGAAGGAGGTAATGGACTCCTCACCTCCACAAAGACAAAGCAGGGAATGATGGAGAAACTCCTCTTCAGCTGAGGTCTCCCTCCTGCCATGGTGAAGGCCTGGACCTGCGGAGGTGGGGAGGGAGTAGGGTGGCCAGGGTGGGGCCTAGGGGAAAGCTCAGGTCACTGGCCCCTGGAGTCCTCTGGCCATGCCTCTGCACATCCAGGTCTTAGCCCTGCCCCTGCCCACTGGAAACACTTAGCCTCCCCTGACACAGCCCACTCAACTCAGCCTGCTGGGGGGTGGGGGGACTCCAGAGATTCTCTAGTGGTCTTCACTCCCTATAACCTACATAGAAGATTCTGACCCCATACCTTTTAGGAGGGACACTCCTCCTTACCAAGCAGGATCCTTCCCCTTGGCCTTTAGAAGAGAATTCTCCAGCTTAATGGGGACACCTCTCCCCACAGAAAAGGATTCATTTAGAAGGGTTCTCACACCCACCAGTTTTTAGGGAATCCCATCCTCTTTCCCTACATGCTTTATAGGGGACCCCATGCTCCATCTCCCTCACCCTGCCAGGCCCTTCCCCCAAGCCCCTTCTCCCTTGGCCCACAGGGGCTTTTCTCCTGTGCCTATGGTTCACGGATGATAGCCAGGTCCCACTTCCCTCCCAGCTGCCTCTCCCTCTCTGCCTCTCCCTCTCTACCTTTTTCTAGCCCACTGCCTCCCTGTATCATTAAGGGGCTCTCTGCCCATCACATGCTCCCTCTACCCCTAGCAGTGAAGCACTACTAGAGTCATTCTCCCAGACTGGCCTCACCTGTGAAAGAGCCCTATGGCTTCCCACAGGTGGCCGCCACTCCCGCAGACTCACAGCCGCTCCTGGCAGTCAGCAGGACAGTGATGGTCACCCCCATTGCACAGATGTGAAAACTGAGGCGCAGGTAGGTGAGGGCAGGCACTCTGGGTCCAGTGCTCCATCCACGAGGCTTGCTCTTCAGTGTGACATGTGGGGTGAGGGTTGCTAGAGGTCCCAGATGTCTATCAGGCCACAGCTTTTTCACCCTCCCAGAGACACAATCAACCACACTGGTACCCACAGAGTACACAACTCAGCCACAGCCTCCATCCCACCCCCATCCACACACACACCATGGCCCAGCATTCATCCATCTCACCAACTTGGACCAAGTGCCTGCTGAATTCCAGGCACTGTACTGAGTGCCAACCGTGTGGTGAACATGACAGGCCCACTCATTTAGACAGGTGCCCACCACCCACCACACACATAACTGAATACTCATGCAGACACACATCACACATGCACACTGCACAGTGTGCACACAGCCTGTCACAGACACCCACACAGATCAAACAACTTCCCCCCCAACACAGTCACAGGGACACAACAGGAGGTCCTCCACACACCTCACAGCTCCACACGGCCTCACATGAGCACTCAGCCGTCAGGGACTAGGGTTGCCAACACACTTAAGAGTAACATCAAAAAGAGAGTCACCACACATAATTGGGGGGGTCACCGAACCGGTCATAGTGTCACACCCCCAATTACAAGGCATTCAGTGACAACCACACACATTAACAGTTCTCATTCACATTGACAGCCATGGGAGAGACAAGACCACAGCCACATGGCCACACAAGGGCACATACATAGACCATGACAGAACCACACAAGAAAGGCGCACGATCACAGCCACATATTAGAATGCAAAAATGCCCCCACACACACCATCAGAAGGAACACACAACAGCAGCCACACAATGACAGTCAAACACACAACCATACAGACACCAAAACAGTGACACAATCACAGTGATAGCCATCACAACGACACAACCACACATACACCATCAGTGATGCCCATGATGAAAGCACACAATGACAGCCACAGGAGAGTCACACACACACCACACACACTCCAGAAGCCACACAATCACAGCTATACAGACACACAATGACAGTTACACAACCACACATATAATTATAACCATACAATCCCAGTCACCCTCACCACCACCCCTTGCCTTCTCAAGCTCGGGGTCCCCTCCCATACTCCCCTCCCTAGCCCAGTCCCCAAGCTCCAGCTCCCCGCCTCCCCTCCCTCTTCCCACGCTGGACCCGCAGGGGACGCGACCAACTGGATCCGAACCCGGACCAGACAGACCGAGGGTCGGAATTCCGCGAGAGGGGGGACAGGGGGCGCTTCAAGCCCTTCCCCCTCACCGGGTCGAGGTTTCTGCCACCTGAGCTTGGGTTTCGTCTAGACGTCACCGGCGCTGCTGGACGGACAGACTGACGGCTGGCCTGGCGGACGCACAAATGGAGATGCAGTCGGCCAGGCTTCGAGCCGCGCAGACTCCGCGGCGGAGCAAGGGGCGGGCCCTTCGGACCCCTTATTTGCATAATATCGTGGGCGGGGCCTTCAGAGCTCTTATTAGCATGATAAGGGCGGGGCCTCGGCCGTTTTGGGGGGCGGGGCGTGTTAGAACAGATTGAGGGGGAATGAAGGACCGAGGTTAAGAGGGAGGGCTCTGGGTGAGGGGAGGGCTTAGGGGAAGGGGAGGGCGGAGTGTGTGAGCGCAGCCCTGAGCCGCTACACTCCCTCTCTGGGCCTCAGTTTCCCCATTTGGGCAGTAGGGGCAGCAGGCCAGACCGCCAAGGCCCCCTAGAAAGGAAGGCTGGTGGCTAGTGTGAAACAGCTTATCTAGGCACTCATATCTGGACAGATCAATCCCTGACCTGTAGTGTACTAATCTGGCCTCACACTGTCCTCTGACCCTAGGCCCACACATCCCAAACAGTCCCTGGGGTGTCCCTGCCCTCCCCAACACTGGGGAGTAAGTGAGGGCGGGTCATTCTCAGGCACAAGAAGCAGCAGGAGCAACAGTCCACAGGTGAAGGAGGGTCTCGCCTAGTTTATTTTCTCTCTGGAAGGGTCTTCGGGGAGAGCAGTCCCAGCTGCTCAGGCTGTGAGGAGAGAGGATGGGTAAGGGCCAGGTCTGGCCCAGGGGACCCAGGGATGGCAGCCAGAGTGCAGGAACCCCAGGGTGGGAGCTGGGAGGGCCCATACTGTGGGATTCCAGGGCTGGTCAGGAGGGGCAGGGTGGGTGGAGCAGGGGAGGATCCACACCTGGTGGGAAAGAGCAACTTTTGTTGAACAGTCGCTGGGAAGGGTCCTGGTCCGAGTCGGTGTCAGAGTCCCAGGAGTGAAGTGGAGGGCTCAGGCATCGGTGCCCCTTGCAGCCTGCAGGAGGGACAGGTGCCATTCTGGCTCTCTATGCATAAACCTTGAATGTGACCCTTGAAAGACCTCTGAATTTGGGCCAGTGTCCCTTGAATATGTCCCTTATGTGACCCAATGTGACACCAAAGTATGACCTCAATGACCCTTGAATTTTACACCAATGATCCTTAAAAAACACCCTGGTGACCCTACCCTGAGTGACCCCTAGATGAAACCTCCAGGGACTCCTTAATGTGACCCAGATTAAAATCCAACAGATGTGACCTCCAAATATGGCGTCTGAACATGACCTCCATGTGTGAAGCTGGAGAATGGCCCCCCCACACACACCCTGGAGCATGGATCAGCCCCCCTCACCCCTGAGGCTCGAAGCCCTGGGGCGGATCCCCGAGGACATGGTGAGGCCATCAAAGGAGTTCTGTAGCATGTGCACAGCAGACCTGCAGGAAGATGGGGAGCTGGGGGGTCCCAGGCAACTCTGGACTGCTTGAGGCTGGGGCAGGGGATTCTTGGGGGACAAAGGAGGAAGGGAGTCCTATTTGGAGATGGAGGTCTAGACTCAGATGGCTTCCAGATTCTAGTGGTCACTGTTTGATCAGACTGGGAGCAAGGCACGGCAGAGGAGGGTCAGGGGGCAGAGGTCAGAGGTCAGAGTGGGAGCTGGGCATCACCATATGTCACTCAGCTCCTTCTGGAGGTCATTCCTCCTAAAGCCATTGCCTCCTAATGGCATCTCCTCTGTCTCCAGCCAGTTGGATGTCTCACACTCCTGCTGCTTCATCTTGGTTAAGACCTGGGGCTCAAAGAGGGGTAGAGGGAATGAGAGAAGAGCAATAGTAATAATAATAATGATGGTGCAAGGTGACCATTACATGGCACTTATTACATGCCAGGCTGTCCTCAAAGGTTTAACAGTTTATACAGCTACCCCTTCAGGTAGCGGTGTGTGTGTTATACCCATTACACAGATGAGGAAAATGAGGCCCAGAGAGGTGAAGAAACTTGCCCACAGTCACACAACAGTAAGTGGCAGAGCTGAGATTTATGTCTAGGCCTTCTGGCTCCAGTCCAAGGGTGGAGGCCGGTAGAGCTCCCCATATCCCCAACTCATGTGGAGTCTGTCCGCCCCTCTCACCTTACGGCACTTCACCTGGGTCTTCTGCATCTTCTGGATGTTCACCAGGTTCTCAGTGATCTCTTCCTCCTGTGCCTCTGTGAGGGGAGAGGACTCAGGGGCGACAGGCAGCAGCAGGACAGCCTGCACCCCCCACCCCCTGTGAGCTCCAGGCACTCACGGAGCTTCTGATAGATGAAGGTCACCTCCTCCCGAACCAGCTCCAGCTCTTCCCACAGGAATTTCTTGCTGAGGGGTTAGTGCAGCCTAGACTCACAGTCCCTGCCCAGTCCCCGACTTCCTGGTCTCCCAATTTGCCCACCTGTCTCTCCAAACCTCCTCCACCTCCTCAACCACCCATTCCCCCTAGGCTCTGGTCCCTCCCCAAGTTGCCCACCCACCCTTACCTTCCAACTACTATTCCCCCACCTCCCCTCCCCAGCCCCCAGTTCTCTCCAGCCTCCCATTCCCTCAGCCTCCCATTGCCTGGCCTCTATCTCTCCACCTTCTGCCCTCTGACCTCCCATATTCCCAGCCAGCCCCCCTCAACCACCTTACCCCTCAGCTCCTTGATCCCCTGGCCTCCTTCCCATCCCACCTCCAGCTTCCTGTCTTTCCTGCCTTCTGGCCCCCCAGTCTCCCCACACACAAGCACTGCCTATCTTCCCCCCATCATCCCCTCCTCTTGTCTTCTAAGCTTTCCATGGCTCCCCACCCCCCTTACTCAGGCCTCTCCTATTTCCCCCATCTTGGCCTTCCTTCCCACAACCTCCAGGCTTCCTCCCTTGCAGCACCCACCTGTCTCGGATCTCCTGGGCCAGCAGCTGCAGACAGTGGGTAGTGCGGGCTTGTTGCTCCTCCTCACTGTCCCGCAGGGTCTTCTGCAGTCCCTGCAGGCCTTGCGCCAGGGCCCCATAAAGCTCCTGCTGTTCCTGCTCCATGCCCCATTTGTGTCCCTCTGTCTGGCGGCTTGTGGGGTTCAGCACTTCTGCAGGGACAGTGGGAGCTTGACTGAGGTCCACCACACCAAGCCCAGCTTTGAACCCACCTTGCCCTAGTCTGGTTGGATCCCAACCCTGAATCCAGACTCACCCACTTCTCTCACCCTGACCCAGCTGACCCTGGCAGCCTCCAGCCTGACCTTGACCCAAGGCCAGTCCTCACCTTCAAGCTGTTGGATCTTGATTTGCTGCAGGCAGCTCTCCTTCTCCAGCAGGGTCACTGAGTGATTTAGGAACTCGAATGCCTGTGGGCGCACAGAGCAATATACAGACCTTGTAACATAGAAACCCACACCTTAAACCTATATGTTCATATTAACCATTGTCACCCCAATAAATTTAATAAAGTATTATTTTTAAAAAAAGCCTGTGGGGAAGAGGCTATACCTGGAGGCAGGAGGGGGCTGGAGGACAGGGACAGAGGTTGCTTGAGTAGGGCTGGCTTAGGAGGCTAACCTTGGTCTGGGCGTGTAGCTGGTTCTTGAGTGACTCCAGTTCACATCGCAGGAGCTTCGAGGTGTCAGGAATCATGGTACACTTAACTGTGAGCAGAAGTGTGGGTCAGCCAGGCTGGGAAGGGTCGGGGCAAGGGCAAAGTCTGGAGCAGGAATTCACCTAGGCTGAGGTAGAGGCAGGAGTAGGGGTCAAGCTCAGGGACAGGAATGGAGGGCAAGAGTCAGCTGATGCTGGAGCAGAGCTGAGTGGGCAGCAATGGTAGGGTTCCACGCAGGCTGGGGAAGAGGGTGGAAGTAGGAACCAGCAGGTCTTCCACACAGTCTTGTTTGGAGGGAAGGTTCTCACCTTTGACTTTGGAGGAGCTGGTCTCCAACGGCTTCTAGGGTAGGGGAATATGAGGGCAGTAGAAATTCATCCCTGGGCTGCCTCTTTGCTCACCCCAACCCAGTGTTTGGACCTAAGTTGGGTCTGTTGAGTTCTGGGTGTCCCAGACAATGAGCGCAGGCAAGGCGCCTCCAGGTACATGTGTGAATCCCTCCTGGCCTGTACATACTCAGAAGTGCATTTATGTGGCTTGTACCCTACATGTGTGGGCCTCTGGGCTGCCCCTGACAGCATGCATGATTGGGCTCAGGAAATGGCCCTCCTCCTTAGAGGCAAACGACATTGACAATGTCTGCAGGCAGCACCAATAGCACTGACGCATAACTATGCGTAATTCCACAACTGCAGCTACACAGACACAGCCTCACACACAGCCATGTACTCCAAGTCATAAAACCCAGGGAATCCACACACACCTATCTCAGATACATAACCAGACACAGACACATAGGCAGTCATACTCAGAGACAATTACAGACAAGATCCCACTAAAACACACAGTCCCACATCCATTCCATTCTTTCCCTCATCCATTAAGACATTTTCATCGCAGGATTGCTGAGCACTGGGAGGTGTTCCTGGTGCTGAAGACACATGGTGGGAGGATTCTTGAGGAGGACCTCCCTGCCCCTACAATCCCTTCCCTAAACCCCACAGCAACAGATTGCAGTGCAGCAGGAAGGGGTTTACAGGGTGGGGGTGACCTTAGCGCTGCTCTGTTGCCTCTTCACAAGTTCCTGGTCATTGCAGTTCTCCTGAGTGTCTGAGTTGGGGAAGGGAGGAGACCCATGTGACTGAGGCCCTGAGTCCCTCCCTGGCTTCCAGTCTGTATTCGTCACTGTGTTCTCTAAAGCAGCTGGCCGCAAGGTCTCTGGTTCTGGGGTGCTGGACCAGTGAATCGTATAGTCCAAGGTCTTGTCTGAAGAATCACCTGGGGGTGTGTGAATGAGGGCTTCCTGAGGGCCAGCCCAGAGCACTCCAGCCCCTCCCAGCTTCCCAGCCCTGGAGCAGCCCCTCAACGAACCCCAATACTTGTCACACTTCCTGTTAGCAAGCAAACACAAGTTGGAGGACGAGGAAGATGAGCAGTAGCAGGACACAGAGTAGTCAGGGTCCTGGGGCAGGCCGGCCAGAAGAGGGTCGCTTCACGGAGGGAGGACAGGGAGCTGCACTGAGACCAGCCCCTGTGTCCCAACACTCCCAGAACCTCCCTAACACCTCAGAGAGGCCTCAGCCCTGAACACAGGGCCTCCAGCTATGGTAGGAACAGGGTGAAAGATGATCCCAGCCTCAGGGGTTAGGTTGGGCAGTGAGGAGAACTCAAAAGGCCCCACAGGGGAAAGTGAGGCCTCAGAAGAGTCTAAAAAAAAAAAAATCTTAACATTGGGGCCTGGTAGGAAACAGCATGCGCAGCCCTTGCTGGTGTGGCTCAGTTGGTAGGGCATCGTCCCCTGCACTGAAACGTTGCTGGTTAGATTCCTGGTCAGGGCATATGCTTGGGTTGTGGGCTCAGTCCCCGCTAGGGGGTGTGCAGGAGGCAGCTGATTGTTGTTTTGCTCACTCTCATATCAGTGTCTCTCTTTCTCTCTCCCTCTCCCTCTCCCTCTCCCTTTCTCTCTTTAAAAATCAATAAACTATTCTTAAAAAAATAAAGAAGAGAAACGTCATGTGCAAAAGCTTGAAGGTGTGGAACCACGTCCTCTGTGATGGTAAATTCAGGATGGTTGGAGGCAGAGTCCAAGAGGAAGCAGCAGGAGGTTAGCAGGGCAGCTCAAGCAGACACTGAAAGCCAAGCAGGGAAGTCTGGACCTGGTTCCCCAGGTAAACAGGAGGCATAGTGTATGAACAGGAGAGGTAGGGCATATCAATTCAATAAATATTAGCTTAATCGGGGCCCAGGCCCATGCTAGGTGAGGCTGGGAACAAGAAAGAAGTCAGCTCTGTGTCTCATATCCACACACCCCTGCCCCTCCAGTGTAGTCAGGGCTGGCACCAATGGAGTCACCTGGGATAGAGCTGTCTGGAAAAACTTCCAGGTGAAGGGGATCTTGTCCTGGATCACAGCCAGAAAGGCCAAGCTCTAGGCCTTTTTGAGCCCTCTGGTGTCCTTCCTCTGCTCAGTCTTAGAAGACTCCTATACACCCTTCAAAACCCTACTCAGCATCTACTCTATAACAGCTTCCTTAATCCTTAAAAAAAAGCCTTTACTGATTTGAGAGGAAGGGAGAGGGAGAGAGAAACATCCATGTGAAAGAGAAACATCAATGTGAAAGAGAAACATTGATGAGCTGCCTCCTGCATGACCCCTACTGGGGACAGAGCCTGCAACCTGGACACGTGCCCTGACTGGGAATTGAACCCGAAAACTTTCAGTGCATGGGGCAACGCCCAACCAACTGAACCACACGGGCCAGGGCCCTTAATCCTTTTTGCTGTTGTTAATCCTCACCCGAGGATATTTTTTCCATTGATATTTAGAGGGTGGAAGGGAGGGAGGGAAGGGGGGGGAGAGAGAGAGAGAGAGATATCTATGTGAGAGAGACACATTGATTGGTTGCTTCGGGCACACACATGGACCAGCTGGGGCTGAACCTGCAACCCAGGTACAGGAGTTTGACCAGGAATCAAACCGGAAACCCTTCGGGTGCTTGGGATAATGCTCTAAGCACTGAGCAACATGGGCCAGGAACTTAATCCTTTTTTAAACTCATATTTTCTGAGTATTGCTCTGAGTGCTGGGCACCACCCTCAGCACTCATTGGGTCTTCACACCTACCCTGTGACATATTCTTCTGCCTGAAATGTTCTAGGGTACCTTTTCAAGAGGCACTGGACACCCTCTAGCTGGATGGTTTGGGTTCAAATCCTAGCTCTGTCCCTTCCTAGCTGTGTGATGTTGGAAGAGTTACTGAACCTGTCCATTCTTTAGTGTCCCCAACTATAAAAATGGGATATCATACTACCACATAATTGAGTTGTGATTAAGTAGATTAATCCATGCCAGAGCTTAGCGTTCAGTAGTGAGAACCTCAGGGTATGTCCTTGAATGTCACGCTGAGAACTTGGGACCTGGGGACCATAGGAGCCCTGAGAGGATTGGAGAGGGAAAGGGAAGACCCATTTCTGAGTGCCAACTGCAGGCAGATCCCCAGTACGAGGCCCCCACCCCTTCCACATCGGTTGTTCCTTCCCAAGTCCCTCCAGGGAGAATTCTTTGGGAGGAGGGGCGGGGTCATTTTAGCCTGGGCCCCGCCCCCTGGGCCGTGAATCCCTCGCCGTCCAGGCTCCCGACCCCTTTCCAGCTCCACGTACCACATAGCACCTGCTCATGCTCTCCCATCAGGGACCGCGAAGCCAGCCCCCAGCTGTGATGCTGAAATTTGATCCTGTGGGGACACCATCACTTTAAAACGCTCGGAGCCCAAGGCGGAGTCACAGAGAGGGGTGTGGCTGGCGTTTTAGCTCCGCCCCCGCCGTTGCAACCCGCGGCCTCGTCGGCGCCTTTCCGCTTCCGCGGATCCTAGGAGCCGCCTAGTAAATGGATAAAATTCCCGCGAGGGGGCGGGATTTCAGGCTGGTTTCTGCTAATCGATTAGTCAATATCTAACAGGGCGGTACAGGAGGCGATAGGTTACGATTGGATTGGCTTCGGGTTTAGCTGGGAGGCGGGACGAATTCTGGATCCCGCCGGGAGAGGTGGCCGCGGAGGACCGCGGGAGCGAGGCGCCCAGCCCAGCGCCCTGGCCCCGAGATCCGGCCTCGGCGCCTCTGGTCTCGAGCTCCTGGGTGTTGCGGGTTGAGGTCCGGATTCCTGCTGGTGGGGTCGGTGTCTTGGGGATGAGGTTTGGGGGTTTCCCAGGATTAGATGGCGTCTCGGAGGTGCCTTGGGGATCTTCATAGAGATATTTGGATCTTGTGAGCAGGAGCCTTTGCTGTTAAAACTGGGACCTCGAGGTGATATTTGAGTCACTGAGGTGATCTCTGAAGATCTGGGGATACGAGCTTGAGCTGCTGGGGCTGAAATTTGGGGGTGTTGGAGGTGGCATGGATGTTGGGGTCCAGAGGGCCTGAGATCTTGAGAGCTGACATCTAGAGAGATGGGGTCGTGGGTTGTCGCAGGACTGTTATGAGCCTTCCCCACCCCTATTCCTGGGCTGCTCGCCCGGGATATCTGCTGGATTGGCGGTGACCCTGGTTTTGCTCAGGCTCACAGGTGCCAAAGGCAAAGCTCTGAGCCACCTGGTGCCTCCTTCCCAGGCCTGCAAGATGGAGGAAGGTGGGAACCCGGGAAGCCTGACTAAGGTGGTCCATCTACTGGTCTTGTCCGGGGCCTGGGGCATGCAAATGTGGGTGACCTTCATCTCAGGTAGGGACCCTTGGTCTGGACGTCATGGATACCCAGGGTGGGGACAGTAATGAGAGGGGGCCCTGGAGTATCCTAACAGACATGTGGTCCCCTACACCCCACAGGCTTCCTGCTTTTCCGAGGCCTTCCACGACATACCTTCGGTCTTGTGCAGAGCAAACTCTTCCCTTTCTACTTTCATATCTCCATGGCCTGTGCCTTCGTCAATTTCTGCATCTTGGTTCCACAGCACACCTGGTCTCAGCTCACATTCTGGGAGGCCAGCCAGGTATGCAGACTTGGGCTTCACTACCTTCTGAAGACTCATTCCCAGTATCCCACTGAGCACCTATGGCCACTCCTTTGTGAGAATTAAACAAACAACAACAAAACTTTGCCTTCTTCCTGGTGGACACAAAGTTGGGCTCTGGATACCCTTGAGTAGTACACAGCCTGCATAACCATCCCCAGCAGCCCTGTCTATTTCCCAGTGTCTCTGCTGGCTGCTGCTCCCTCTCCTCCCTCTGGTTGGGCCTGCCGCCAAGCTGTGGTGACTCAGCTGGGCTGGGGCACTGACCCCAGCTCATTGTTTAAAAACTAGCCTGACTGGGAATTTAAAGTCCCCCACCCCCATCCACACATTTACCCAGCCACCAGGCAAGAGACCATCTCTGTATCTCATATTTCTCTATCCAGCCCTCCCTCTGCCCTTATTATGTTCCTCAGATGTGGGCAGGTAAAGCCTGAGAGGGATTTAAGAATAATTCCACAGAGACAGGAGAGTATTATGGGTAACTAGAACTTTAAGGACTTTTTATTCACTCCCTGTGGGCCCAATATCAGCTTCTGGGGTCTGGGATGGGGCCACAGAGGAGATGGACGCTATCTTAGGCTCTTTTTTGGAGGAATGATTGTGCTGACCCAATTTGGGGAAGAGAGGTTCTACCCTGAGATACCCTCAGTTTGTGGGAAAAGAGGAGACAAGGCTGTGCTCTGGATACTTCCAGTCTGAGTATCACAGGAGAGGAGGCTCAGAAGGTTTTGGGGGGATAAAGGAGATGCTAATATGGAGCTTTTGCTGGCTTCAGGTTATGAGAGCTGGAGCTTAGGTTTGGGCCCCTAATCCGGGTTTGGGGAAGGAGGGGGAGGTCTAGTTTTGACCCACGGCTATCCCCCATCCCCTTTGGACTTTGAGGATGCAGAAGGACCCTATGGAGGGCCCCTCCTGCCTCCCAGGTATGGCTCACCTCCCACTACCTCTGCCAGCTCTGCCTGCTGTTCCTGAGCCTCACGCTTGCCACCATCAATGCCCGTTGGCTGGAGCCCCGCACCACAGCTGCCATGTGGGCCCTGCAGACCATGGAGAAGAAGCAGGGCCTGGGTGGGGAGGTGCCAGGCAGCCACCAGGGCCCTGACCTCTACCGCCAGCTGCGGGAGCAGGATCCCAAGTACAGTGCCCTCCGCCAGATCTTCTTCCGCTACCATGGCCTGTCCTCCATTTGCAATCTGGGCTGCCTCCTGAGCAATGGGCTCTGTCTTGCTGGCCTCGCCCTGGGCCTCAGGAGTCTCTAGCATCCACTGCTGCTTTGTCCCTGCTGGGGCCCCAAGTGTTAATAAACCCTTCTTTGGAAATGGCTGCTGTCATTTTTCTCCAGCTGGGAAGCAGGGGAAGGGTGGACAAGGATGGAGGTGAGGGCCTCTATTTTCCCATTCACAAGGCATAATGATTTGGAGTGTTAGCTATTGCAGCCCCTAAGCTCTTCCTATAACAGTGCCCATTTGTTGAGCACCCACTGTGTGCCAGGCATGGAGCTAACCATTGTACATACCATATATTATTGTAACAATAGCTGTTTTTGATCCCTGGGGGACAAGTGTGTCTCCCACCCCATTGATATTGGGAGTGGCCATGTGTCTTGCTTTGGCCTATGAAATGTAAACAAAGACCCCACCAGTCATTTCCAAAGAGAAGGGTATAATGGTCCCCTCCTTATACATTCTAAGACCCCCAGTGGGTGCCTGAAACCATGGATAGTACCAAATCCTATATATGTTTTTTTCCTATACATACATACTTTTTCAGTTAAAGCACTTTATGGCTCCTCTGGCATGTCTGAATTGCCAGCATCACTAACTACTCTTGTGCTTTGGGGCCATTATTAAGTAAAATACGGGTTACTTAAACACAAGCACTGTGATACCATGACATTTGATCTAATAGCTGAGATGGCTATTAAGTGACTAATGACTGGGGAGTGTCCACAGTGTGGATGTGTTGGACAAAGGGGTGATTTATGTCCAGGTGGGATGGAGCAGGATGGTGCAAGATTTCATCATGCTGTTCAGAATGGTGCACAATTTTATTTCATTGCTTTTCAAAGAAAGTGGAAAGGAGAGAGAGAGAAACATCGATGTGAGAGACATCGATTGGTTGCCTCCTGCATGTGCCCCAACTGGGCCAGGGAACAAGCCTGCAACCAAGGTAGGCTTGATTCTGACCATGTACTTGGGGAAGAATCAGGGTCCTCTTCAGCCCATGGACCAACACTCTAACCACTTAGCCAAATCGGCTAGGGCAGAATGGCGCACAATTTTAAACTTATAAATTGTTTATTCCAGAATTTTCCATTTGATATTTTCAAACTGGTTGACTGGGTAACTGAACCCACAGAAAGGAAACTGGGTATAGGGGAGGACTACTATACAAGCCAGTCTTTGATTCGCCACATTTTCCATTCTCCATAATGACCAGTGGGGTTGGGTGCCATGGAAGTTTCGGGGCTGCTTGTTACTGACTGATGCATGTCATTTTTGTTTATTCTCATGGCAGTCCTTAGACGCACCTGCTGTTCTCATGAAGCAGTGGTACTCAGAGAAGTTCAGCAAGTGGCTTCAGGTGGAGTTGGAATTTGAACACTTGCAAAGCCTAAACTATTATAAGTGCAGATGTTGTCCTGCTGGCATAAAGAAAACTATAGGACCTCAGCTGGATGTGCCAAATTTCCATACTGTGTGACCTCAGTCAAGGAGATGACCCTTTTTGAGACTCAGTTTTCTTATCTGTAAAAGGGGGATTAATTCCAAGGGCCCATAACAGTATTTGGCAAAGGGATCTAGCCCACTTTAGGGTCAGGTGCTGCAATTTACAAACACTAATTCTAACCAGAAACCATACACAACCGTGTGAGGTGGAGACTCTTGGCTGTAGAGGAAACGGAGGCCCAGAGAGGTTAAGTAACTTGTCCAAAGTCACAGGGCTAGAAAGAGGTGGAGCTGGGATTCGAACCTGGCTCCAGAAACCCCGCTCTCAACAGCTCTGCACATAGTAGGATCTCTATAGGCAGTTCATTGTTGGGGAGAACTCTGGACCACTGCCCACGTGGTGCCGCTTCCAGCCCCTGCCCCAACTTTCCACAAGCCCCGCCCCGGACTCGGCCCCGCCCTGCCCTGCCCCGGGAGCTGCCCCTCCTCCCCGGTCTGGGCGGAGCCGGCGCGGGATCCGGGTGGCTGCGGGTGGCTGCGGGCTGCTGTGGTGGCAGTGGCTGCGGGGTCAGGGTCGCGGTCGCGGTTGCGGCCGAGGGCAGGCTGCAGCGAGTTCAGAGGCGGAAACCCAGCGGGCAACGACCCCCAGGCGAGTTGACCCCCTCGGAGGGAGCACACCCCGCTCCGCACCTTCGCGTCCCAGCAGGTCTGGGGAGGAGGAGGGGGTTTGGGGAGGCCCCGGGGGAACAAAGGCCGGCAGCGGGGGACGCCTCTTCCCTCGCCCCCACCCAGCTGGGCTCCTCCGGGAGCGTTAATGGGGCGCGGGCGGGCCGAGAGCCCCGCTGGGAACAAGAGATGGGACCATATGGTGATGGGAGGAAGCTCCAGAGCTACCCTGCACCGGCTGGGGCGCCCCAAATCCAGCAAAGAGGGACAGGGCCAAATCCCAGGACCCTTACCAAGTGCCAGGCGTTAAGGGAGGATGGGCACATTGCCCTGGGCCGGCTGACAGGTGGGCTGGGGGGGGCGGGTGCCCAGCCTGGCAGCCCTGCCCAGCT
The DNA here is from genome assembly GCF_964146895.1 of Miniopterus schreibersii. NCBI lineage: Eukaryota > Metazoa > Chordata > Mammalia > Chiroptera > Miniopteridae > Miniopterus > Miniopterus schreibersii. Next base: position 69,881,572 of record NC_138105.1, on the reverse strand, counting down.
TGGGGAAAGGCTTCCTGTCTCTTGTCTTCCCCTGAAACTCGTTCTCCCGGAACACGGGGTGGGGCTGAGGGCTGGGCAGGAAAGGGGGGCCCGATCCTGTCCTTTAAAATGGAAAAAAGCCCCACAGGCAGTTGAGAAAGAGCTTTGCCCGTGGTTCCTCTGCAGGTGTGTCCTCCATTCACCCACGTCTTCGGGAACCTCCCTGTGTGGCTCAGGGAGCAGCCATAGACGGCTGGGGAAACTGAGGTCTAGGGAGGCCATGAGAGCTTGAGAGGGTGTCCTGGACCCAGAAGAAGCAGCCCAGCTATGGGGACACATTGTGAGGAGTGGTGGTCCTGGTAGTGGGGTTCTTGATTATTAGGTGACTGGAGTGGTTCCTTTCTATTTGAGGACCATCACCCCAGCCTCCATGGGCTGGGGCTGGATTGAGTCAGCTCTATCCAGAACGAAATGGGCCCGGCCCCTTTGACAAACAGAAGGTGGCAGTACCCATTGCAAGGACAAAGCTAGGCTTACACCTCGGCTGGATCACTGAAACCCCTGGGCTGGATCTACTGAAATCCCCTCCCTCTGGGGATCAGGGAAGGGATTAAGCTCAGCTTGGGTGGGGGCAGGGCAGGCACCCTAGTGGTGGCTGACACCTGCCAAAGTCAACACCCAGTCTGCAAGGGGGGGCTCTATCCAGCTGGCGGGCCCCCTCCCCCTAGCTCACACCTGGGCCACACTGGCTGCTCACCAGGGAACAAAGTCCACACCTGCACCTTCCCAGGGTCTGGTTCCTCAGTGGCCATCTGGTTCCCCCATGTGGCCCCCAACCTGGGCCTTTGCTTTTTTCGAACATCCCCGCTTTCCAGAGGAGGACACTGAGTCCTGGAGAGAGCAAGTGATGCACCCAGAGTCACTTGCCTCCAAGTGGCAGAACCAGGTTTGAACCCAGGTTACTTGTCTTTTATTTCCCTGCAGGGCTCCAGGCCTCCACCCCAGGGGGCTCCCCGCCAGGATGGCCTCAGCTGGAGACCCCCCCACCGGCTCACGTGATGCAGCAGACCAGAACTTTGACTACATGTTCAAGCTCCTGCTCATTGGCAACAGCAGTGTGGGCAAGACATCCTTCCTGTTCCGCTATGCAGATGACTCCTTCACACCCGCCTTTGTCAGCACCGTGGGCATTGACTTCAAGGTCAAGACTGTCTACCGCCACGACAAGAGGATCAAGCTGCAGATCTGGGTGGGCCCAGCTGCTGTCCTGGGTCTGCAGCTAGAAGGGCCTGGAGTCCCTCTAGGGACGTTCATGGGAGGGTGTAGGGCTGTGGGAAGGGATCCCCAGTGAGAGAGAGTAGCCCAGAGTCAGGGAGGTGGGGGAGGTGTGAAGAGCAGGGAAGTATTATCTGAGGTGAATTCATCAGGATGAGGGGATATGCCCTGCCCTGTGAGGTCTGAGGGGGAATCGGTAGTAACCCAAGGCAGCTAGAAGTCCTAAAGACTAATGGGAAAGCGGTTTGAGTACCATCTCAAGTGTGAATCCAGAGGCTCCCATTGAGCCTGCCAGGTGTCAGAGTCACCCCCCACCCCCGCAATGCAGCTGTTGGTAACAGTTGTCAGGGTAACAAGCACCAAGGTGCCTGCATCAAGATAGTATCCTCTGGCCCAGGTGGCTCCTATTTGTGGTCATTAAGTTGGTTCTTGGAGATGAGGTCATAGGGGCTTATAAGTCTGTGAGAGGCACTGACCCCTCAGACTGGAAATTCCTCAAGCACAGGACCATGTCTCACATCAGACTGGAGGTTGTATAGGCAGGCCCATATTTCTCCCATCAGACCCCGGCAGTGAGGGCAGGTCCATGTCTTCCCCATCAGACTGGGGCTGTGAGCACAGTGTCCTGCAGGTGGCTTCTAGCAGGCTGACCCCACTGTTTCCCCAGGACACAGCAGGACAGGAACGCTATCGTACAATCACCACAGCCTACTACCGCGGAGCCATGGGCTTCCTGCTCATGTATGATGTTGCCAACCAGGAGTCCTTCACCGCTGTGCAGGACTGGTGAGTGCTTGCTGATCACTGATCCCCTGACCTTTGCCCTCTTCTTTAACCCCAAATCTCTGGCCTGACAGCCCTCAAACTCCACAGGGCCACCCAGATCAAGACCTACTCCTGGGACAATGCTCAGGTCATCCTTGTGGGGAACAAATGTGACCTGGAGGATGAGCGTGTTGTGCTTGCTGAGGATGGCCAGAGGCTTGCCGATGACCTTGGTGAGTGCCCAACCTGGGCCTTAGGCCCTGGACCTCCCAGAACAAACCCCCATCCCCATGCTCAGATCCCAGGTCCAACCACAGTCTACAACCCTTTGCTCTTTGAGGATCTGCCCAGAAAAATGCCCACATGTGTGCCACCGTCTCCATTTAATTCCAGGGACTCACCCACTGATCCCCACTCCCTGACTCCTGCCCTAGGAACCCAGACTCAAAAAACTATTTCTGGAAATTTGTCCCACAAACATCCTCACCCACATGGGAAGCAGCAAGTATGTCAAATTGCAGTACTGTTAGTAGCAGGGAAACCTTGGCAACCTCCCAGGTGTCTCACAGTGGAGGAAGCAACAAAACATAAAGTATATTCACGTGGTAGAATGCTGTGTGGCCATGAAAAAGGATAAGGGCATTCTTTATGTTCACTATGGCAGGATTTCTGCGATATATGGTTAAGTGGTAAAAGCAAATTGCAGAATAGTGGATATGGCTGCTTCCTTGAGTTCAGGCAGGGGTCAGCAAACATATGCTTAAAGAGCCAGATAGGAAGTATTTTTGGTCATAGGGTCTCTCATAACTATTCAGTTCTGCCTGAAAGCAGCCATAGACAATACATCAATGAATGAGTGTGACTGCCAGGAAAATTTTCTTTACAAAAACAGGCGATGGGCCAGATTTGGCTGGCATTTTGCAGTTTGCCAACACCTGCATTAGTGTATAAAAAGGATGAGAGTAAGAATATATATTTATGTTTGCCTACAGGAACTCTGGGAGGATACAGAAGGACCTAGTAACAGAGGTGACCTGGGTGGCTGGAAACCAGGGTGGGAGGGGGACTTCTCAGTTTATCTTTTTGAATCAGGTGAATGAATGATCTCTTCAAAATTTAAGCTCAATGAAAGCCTTGTCCTGGAGTATTCTAGTATTCTAGGCTCTCCTAGGACTTTTCTTACAGGAGGTGGTGTAACTACTGTAGGGTAGGGTGGGTTAAGGACCCAGACTCGAGCTAGAACCCCAGTCTGCAGCCCACTGCTGTGTGATCTAGGGCACATTGCCTCCCCTCTCTGTGCTTCCATTTCTCCTCCTAGGAAACGGGTGAAACGGTGTCTACTTCATAGGGCTGTTAGAAAGATTAAATAGGCAAAAGCTGGCCTCAGTTGAACATTAACTCATATTGTTTCTCATTCGCTTTGTGATCTTGTATACCTGTGACTCCAGCTCTCTGGGTCTGCACTTCCCTATGTGTCAAATGGAGATAATAACAACCCCACCTCATTGACTTATCATGAGGGTTAAATGAGTTACCACATGTGTAGCAGTTATAAGATTCTGGCACATGTGTAGGTTGCATCTGTTAGCTGGCATGATTGTGAACTATCGTTGATGCCTGCATGTAAAACTGTGAGCACCTTATGGCCGCAAAGCCTCATGGCCCACAAAGCCTCAAATATTTACTATCTGGCCCTTTACAGAAAAAGTCCAAAGAACCCTGGACTATAATAGTCCCCTTTCTCTTTTTTCTTGCCATCAATTTGTGAGAGAAACTGGGTCTTTGTTCTATGGAATGTCTTCCATTTGAGGTTCGGCTCTTTGCTCCCTCATGGTGTCATTTAACCTGCTCCTCTGTCCCATGTGTTTTCTGGGAACTCCAGCCTGGGTTTCATGTCCAGATGTGCTGGAGAGTCCTAAATCCCCAATTTGCCTGGAACTGGTAAAATCACCTACAACCCAGATGTGGATGTTGCCCACACCTTCCTGCAGAGAATGTCTAGTGCCAGGGATGGGGGTGGAATTCTTACCCTGTCATTATGTTTAAATACCAGAGTACAGAGCAGGAGATGAAATTTTATCCTAATTAAAAAAAAAAACCACACATGTGCATGCACACACACCCCTACAAACCCAAATCCAACAATTGTGTATTTGGTTTTTGTTTTTTTCAATATCTTTTTATTAATCTTAGCAAAAGAAAGGGAGAGGGAGAGAGAGAGAGAGAAACATCAATGTGAGAAACATCCATTGGCTGCCTCCTGTACACCCCCTACTGGGAATTGAGCCTGCACCGTGGGCATGTGCCCTGAACTGGAATTGAACTGGTGACCTCTTGGTTCATAGGTTGATGCTCAACCAACTGAACCACACCAGTGGGGCTGTATTTGTATTTTTAAAAGTAGAAAGCTAAATATCAAAACACCAATAATAATTGCCTCTGGGTGATAAAACTACAAATGGCTTTTATATTTGTCTTGATCTTTTTCAGCAGTGTTTACCTTCTCTAGCAAATATTTATGATGGGGAGCTGGAAAAGAACTGAGATTGTTTGAGGTAGAGCTACACATGTTTAAGGAAATGCCAGGTTTGCTCAGGAAGGCAGTGGGGTAACATTGATGACCACTAGGTTCAGAGTAGAAGATCTGAGTTCATGCCCTGCCCCTGTTATTTGTCATTCATTCATTCATTCATCCAGTCATTGAACAAGTAGTTCCCTAGTGCCTGCTCTGTGCTAGGCACTGGCTACAGAGTGGACAAGGCAGACAGAAATCCTGCACTCTTGGAGCTGGTGGTCTAGTAGTGGAGACGGATAGGAAACAGATAATTACACACCTAACTATTTAATTACAATTACATTTTTATAGTGTAGCATGACAAGTGCCAGGTTAGAGGCCCATTTATCTTGTGCTATGTGTAATATGGTGGGTGTGTGTTTGAATTTCTGGCCCACCTTGATGGGTGTGGCGGGTGGGGACACATCGGGGACTTTTAGGGGCAGCTCCCTGCAGGCAGATCCTTAACCAGCCTTTTTAGGGATGCAAGAAGGATTGTCACGTACATCTTTATTTTCAATCTGACTGGCCACTTTTTGTAGCTGAGGAACGTTGGGCAAGTCCCCAAAGCATTTGTTTCACCTCCCACCTTTGGGAGGGCAAACAAGTTATGATGGTCACTAAGAATATACCCAAAGCTACCTCACATCCCCCATCCCCAGAAGGAGTCAGCCAGCCAAGACCCAAGGAGGTATAATAGGAATATTTATTATTCTTTATTTATTTATATTTAAAATATTTATTTAATATTTATTAACTGCTATTGAGCAAGGCAGCCTAGTGTGAACCCTGGCCCTGCCACATGTTACCTATGTGAATTTAGGTGAGTAACTTTCCCTCTCTGTGCCTTGGTTTCCTCATCTGTAAAATGGGTTTTAAGAGGATGAACCTCAGAGCACCATTAAAGGTGTTTATTTATGTAAAGTTCTTAGAAAGTGCTTGCCACATAGTAAGCATGATATAAGCACTCTTTATCATCATCATTATTATCACTATTTTGGTGCATTCTGTAGGCCAGGAACTACGCATCACGCGCTCTCCACGAACACTGGGAAACCCGCCATTACCTGTCTGATAGAGACTGCAGACTGGTAGCCTCCTGGGCTGAAGCCAGTCTTGAGCTATGTTTTACTTGGCCTTGAGCACATTTTCCAGAACATTTCAAAAGTGCATATAAACATCTAGTTTTGTGGGCACCCTCGCTGCACCTTCCTGTGCAGTGTAATTGGGTGGAAGGTAAGCCGCAGCCACCCATGGGCACCCATGCCCTCTAGGCACCGGAATGTTACTGCCTGGACTCCTGCAGCCACTGCCTTGGGACAACGAGATTCTTAGGACAGTTTAGAGCAGGGCTGCTGTCACGGGTTTTTATTAACATGGTTCCCATTTTATAGACAAGCACACTGAGGCTCAGAGAGACTAAGGCACTGAGCTGAGATCCCACAACTGCATAACAGACAGAAGTGGGCTTGGAACCCGATTTGGATGATGTCACAGCCCAGGTTATGCCCCTCAGGGTCTCACAGGTGTCCCCACTTGTGTCTGTCCAGGTTTCGAGTTCTTTGAGGCCAGTGCCAAAGAGAATATCAATGTGAAGCAGGTCTTCGAGCGCCTGGTGGATGTCATCTGTGAGAAGATGAATGAGTCCCTGGAACCCAGCTCCAGCCCTGGCAGCAATGGGAAAGGCCCCACCTTGGGGGATGCCCCACCTCCCCAGCCTAGCAGCTGCAGCTGCTAGAGATGGCCCCAACCCCCACCCACCCCCTCCTGCCTTGGCAGGGAATGTGACTGAGGCATGAGCCACAAGGGCTGTTTCCAAGCTCAGGGCACCCTCTTCCCCCCTGTCAGCTGTCAGTTGCCGCTCACTCCCCGCATGGCTCTTTTTCTCACCGTAGCCGCCAGCCTGCCCTAGCAGCCCCTGTCTCAAGCTCCAGACCCTGGGGACTCTGCATTAGAGGCAGAGTCTGGGGAAGTTGACATGCATGAGCTTGCTGCTTTTCAGGTGTTTTTGTGGGGGCACATGGGCAGCCTGTGGGGCTTCCACAGTGCCTTCTGGGTGAGAGCCAGTCCACATCCATTCTGTGTTGGGCATTGTCTGGAGTTCACGAGCCGGCTGAAGATGACTTGCCTTCTTCCTCATGCCATGTGGGTTCTCAGAGTTCATCCTTGGAGAAGTGGAACGTGGCTCCTTGCTCAGGGTCCCCTGCTCTGATCCCAAGCCTGCCCATAAATCTCTGATCTCAAGGCTCCCAGGTAGGGAGGTGACTGACCCTGGCAGACCCCTCCCTTCTGGCCTGCAGATCCTCTGTCTGTGAAAACAGTATTAAAGCAGCTTTTCCTGTTGTGAAGGGATAGGGAGTCAGAGCCCCCTGGCTTTGGGGACCCCAGAAGTGCCTTCTGAGTTTGCCTAGAATTTCACATCACCACGACCCTGCCACTGTGTTGCTGTTGGCTTTTCCATGGTATTCCTGAGCTGGGATTGAATTCTGGAATTATGCACTGTGTTAGGCCAGGCAGAGAATTGCTTAGCTCCTGGCCTTACTGCTTGGGGTTTTTTGCCAGGACTTAACCTCAGAGCCTGGAACCTTGTACCTCCCACCCAAACCTGCCTCCTAGGGCCCATTTGGCTAGTTGATGTTTTAAGCAAGGTCTTTCCACATCTTACATCCTGCTAGAGAAGGAAATTGAGCAATGTTCCCATAACCTGCCCTCGCTGGTGACTTTCTGATGTAAGGACTTGGTCTCCTTTCACTTGAGGACTGGTGAAGACCCAGCGTCCATTTCATCAGCCATGTCATCAGTGTGGCACAGGAATGGGACGGTTTTTGCTAATGGAGGAGTCACTCTAAGGAATGTTTTGGATTTTGGCCGGAGGAGTGAGAGGGTAGGGTTGTGTAACTGCTACTGCCAGTTGCACCTCATGATATAGCCTGGGAGTGGCAGGCAGATGGGGCTGGGCTGGGGTCAGTCTCCCTGGTTGAGGCTTGGGTTCCCAGCTGCCCGCGGCTCCTGCTGAGAGGTTATGTGCAGTTTGGGAATCTACTATCTTCATACAGACCCCGCACAGCTCAGTGGCCCTTTCTGCCCTGGAACACTAACTGACGCCCCATAACTTGACAGACACTGTGAGGACAGCCTAAACCGATAATCTGTGTTCCCAATTCTACTCTCCCAGCCCTGCTGGCAAAATGACCTCCTGTAGCCTTAAAGATGTCAGCCTCCTCCTCTGGGGTGTCGGGAAAGCCTGGTTCAAGTTTAACATAGCTCTTACCTTTATGGAAGCTCTAGATTGAATCTGTTTCTAGAGGGCCCTGTTTACCCCATACCAGGGTGGGCCCTTAGAGTTTCAAAGTGAGGATATCTTTGTACACCAACAAGTAAAATGACTGGTGAAATGGTCAAATTCTTGGAAACACACAAAGTATAAGATCTGAATGTTTGGGGTGGGAGTCAGAAATGTTAGTAGCTTTAATATAGAAGTGAAATTAAATTAACCGAATGTCTTAAGATGCACCACGGGCTGTCAGGATGCTGTTGGCCAATCCATTTTTCCCTAAGCTGCTGCCAGAAAAAATGGTGGTTCAGACAGCAGTTATCTGAGGGACAAGCCTATTGTCACCACCTGAGTGATAAAACCTGCTTTGGCTTTATCTTGTACCCGATTTGGCCCAACCTTTCTGTTTACACAAGATTTTTCAACAGTTCAGTTTCAAGTAGCAACTGAGACAGCTGCCTCTGGGTTCTCTCGAGACTGGGATTAATGCAGGAGAATACGTATTTTTGTTTCTTCTGAAAATAAGGCAAGATTTTATTTTATGATGCTTGAGGGGAGGTTTAACTCAAGATGCTCTCTGGGGAACAGAAACTGATGTCCTCCAGGTCACTGGGGGAAGGAAGGTTTGTTGAGTTTACAAACAAAATTAAACCAAAGGCTGTGGGAAAACCACGTTCCAGCTCCAGGGAGATGGGCCCGGAGCTGTCGCCTGAGGCTGGGCCCTGTGTTGGTGCTGTCCCTTCCTACCATTTGCTTTTAGCAATTTGCCTTTCCACAGGCAGTTCAGTGGGAAATTGCCATGATCACTGTGGTTTAGGGTTCTGCTTTCTTTTTCCTTTTTCTTGTTGCTTTTCTGGGGGTCATATTCTTGTGTCTTTCTCTCCTGCTCCACTTAGAAAAACAAGTAAAGGGTGAAATTTGGCCTCAGTGTTGAAGCGCTAATTCTGCTAACTGGCTTCTCCCCTACAATCCCAAAACACTACGGAGCGAGCTCTCGGCCTGTTTGTTTCTGTCCTGGATGTGGTTCCCCAGCATAAGTGATTCTTTGATACCCATTGGAAAGACGTGCACTTTTCTCCACAAGAAAAAAAAAAATAAAGCCGTTGTGCCAGATGCAGTTGTTTTTTATTTCCATTAGTGAAATGCGATTTCCAGGAAGAGGGCAATTGAATCACAGCTGAGCAGATGGTTGAGGGCCATGCGTGATGCAGCAGATCCCGGATTAGGCCAGGAAGGCTCAGGCCTGGGGCTGTGTCTAGCTGGAACTCATGGCTCTGGAAAGTTCCTCTGCACGGAGGGCAGGGAGGATAATGTTGCCCCAATGAATTCTACTAGGAAGGTCTGTCCTCCCCCACAGCTGCGAGAGGGCGCCTGTGGGCACCCCAGTCTGGTCACATCCCTCTCAGAACCCTCCATGGCTCCCACTTTGACATTTGGGACTAAATACCAAAGTGCTCCCTGTGGCCTACAAAGTACTGCATGGTCTGACCTGCCACCTCCCTCCCCTCAGCTCTTCCCACTTGCCTCCTACACTTGCTTTGCTCCAGTCCCATTGGCCTCCTTGCTGCTATTTGAATAGACCAGGCCCCTGTCTCAGGGCCTTTGCATTGCCCTTTCCTGTGCCTGGAACCCTCTTATCCCAGGTCATCACAAAGCTTCCCTCACTCATTTCCTCTTTCAGGTCTTTCTACAAATTTCACCTTCTCACTGCCCCCCACTTCAGTACATTAGCACTGCAACCCCTCTCCCAGCATTTCTGATGTCTCTTTCCCTGTGCCCTCCTTCCGGTAGCCCCTAGAATATAAAATACTATATCATTTACTCATTTAACTTAAACAAGTGTTTCCTTCAATGCAGGGTTAGCTCCTCAAATGCAGGGGTTTAAGAATATTTCACCACCATACCCAGCTCTGTTCCTGTCTGCTATAGTAAAACAGAAATACTTGGTCTTTGTCCCTGGTTCTGGCACACATCTCTTAAAACCCCTGTTACCTCGCAAGTGCTAAGTGTCTTTTGTATGCTAATAAGAGCACTGGGGTGGGGTGGGGGTAGCTTCAGGATGGGAGTTGGTCTCCGAAAAGACCAAGCGGTGATTAGAGTGTTGGCACTGTCAGTCCGGCCTCCTAACCTCCAGGGAGGAAAGAAGGGCTGGAGATAGAGTGAAAATCAATGGTCAATGATTTAATCAATCATGCCTATGCAATGAAACCTCTATGAAAACCCTAAACTATGGAAGAGCTTCCTGGTTGGTTAACACATTGAGGTGCTGGGAGGGTGCTGTGGCCAGAGAAGGCATGGAAATTCCACACCCCTTCCCCATACCTTGTCCTATACATCTCTTCCATCTGACCATTCCTGAGTTATATCCTTTATAATAAACATAATAGCAAGTAAAGCCTGAGTTCTGTGAGTCATTCTAGTTATCAAACCTGAAATGGAAGGATGGTTGAAACCCCCTGACTTTGTAGCCAACTCAGACGGAAGTGTGTCTCACCTGGGGACCCAATACTTGCCACTGGCATCTGAAATGGGGGCATTCCTGTGGGACTGAGCCTCTAACATGGACTCTGGGTACTTAGTATCAGAATTGAATTAAGGGGTAGGACGCCCAGTTGGTACCTGCAGAGGCTTGCTTGATACAGAAAATCCCCCAATTTGGTGTCAGAAGTATGAGTAAAAACAGTTTATTTCTGACATACAGCAGGTACTGGATAGATGTTTGTTCAGTGAGTGAATGGATTGTAGAGCCCGAGAATGAGCCAGGTCCTCGGACTTGCATACGGTACCAAGATTCTCATCCCTGGTCTCCATGCCTTCTCTCTGCAGCCTTGCCCCCAGGAGGTGGCCCCCTCTGAACAAGGTGAGTTGTGGTGGGGAGGGGGGCTGCTCTCTCCTGGCCACCCTAGCTAACGTCCCAAAACCAGCTCTCTTGGTCACTTGGATCCCAGCCCAGGCCTGAACCAATGACTGAGGTCAGACAGATGAAACGTGCTGATTGTCTGGCTGGAAGTACCTGCCTGCAACTGGCTTAGGGACAGAAACCTGAGATATGGGCTGGTTCCAAAGAAAGCTAGGTGTGTTTTACGGAAGTGGGAGTTAATTGCAGTGATTACAAATATGACTGTGCCCATTTTATTATCCTCCTCAAAATCTCCCTAAAAGAAAGATGAAAAAATTAGATAAATTTGCAATCCCCAATGGAAGAATTGTTGCAGCCTGCTATGGTCACTGGATGAAGCCCTAGTTTTATTGATTCTCAGCTGTGACCATGGCCACCTGTTAGAATCACCTGGGTTCATGGATGGATTTTTTTTTTTACTGTGTTCTCATATGTGGGGAGGGGTGAGGGAGCTCTCTGGAGTCTCTTTTACATGGGCACTAATCCCATTCATGAGGGTCCCACACTCATGTCTTCGTTACCTCCCAAAGCCACACCTCCTAATACCATCACTCTAGGGATTAGGTTTTAACTTACGAATTTCGAGGATACTCACATACACACATATTCAGTCTGATTTTACAATGGCATTAGGGTTGCGAACACAAATGTATACATTTATTTTTATTTGTTTTTTATATTTTATTTTTGTATACATTTTTAAAGATGTGTACTGAAGTATGAAGGGGGACAATAATACTGTTTGGGATTTGTTTTAAATTCACCAAAAGAAAAAAGGAGATAGTGAATCAAATCATGTGGAGCTCTTGGTGATTGCTGAATCTGGGTTAGGGGAATATGGGGGGTTCTTTGGACAAGTTATCTTTTGTGAACATTTTCAATTTTTTCCCACATAATAATTTACAAAACAAGACAGTTGCATGAGAAAGCAGGCCATGCCATCCCATGCAGGCACTTAGAACCAAAATCATTGCCAGCTAGTATGAAAAATAAAGCAAAGGAGAAAGGAGTCGGATTGACAGGGCTTTCCCAAGTCTCTTATTTCAATCTCCCTTCAAAAAGCAATGAGTGACACAGAGAAACAAAAAGGAGGCCACATCTCCAGCACCATGTGGGCCCCGGTGTTCTGCCTTCCCCAGGTCTGTCCTCCCAGCTTGACAAACAGCAACAAGGTGGCAATAATTCCTGGCAGCTAAACTTGGGGACTAAAGAAACATTGAACCAACTTGAGGGACTTTTGGAACCTGAATCAAATTGGATACACAGAGATGAAGAGCATCCTGTTCCAGAAAGGGCAGGGGCAGGGTTTTATAGATGGCCAAAGGTCTCTCAGGGCCAAGTTGGGGATGGTTTGGACCTGTTAAAACAGACAGTTTCAGTGGTGGGTAGAAGGTGGAGGCCTTTCATGATGCATATGAGCCATTCTCCTTTCGCTTCCCCCAGGCCTTTTCTCTGCCCTCTACTGTTCTCCTCTGGGTCCTGCAAACTACATTTTCCAGAAACCCCTGCCCTCTTCCTTCCTGTCAGGTTTGTAAATCTAGTTTGGATTAAAGGTAAATTAATTTCAATAGCTTACGAAAACTTTGCTCCAATATAGCTCTGTTTTCTCCAACCTTCTTCATGCTATTATTGTCACGTAAATTACATTTTAACATAAGTCTATCAACACAGTTTTCTAGTTATTGCCTTACGCAATTATCTTTAAATAAGATAGGAGAAGAGAAGGTTTTATAAAAAAATATGTCTTTATTTAATTTTTATTTTATTTTTTAATATATCTTTATTGATTTCAGATAGAGGAAGGGAGAGGGAGAAAGAGAGAGAGAAACACCAATGATGAGAGAGTCATTGATCGGCTGCCTCCTGCACGCCCCCCACTGGGGATCGAGCCTGCAACCCGGGCATGTGCCCTGACGGGGAATTGAACCTCGATGCTCAACTGCTGAGCCACGCCTGCCGGGCAGGAGAACAAAAATTTTAACAAACAAAAAAAATTTCTCCGAGGCTTATCTGAAGTTGGCTCTGAGCAAAGAGCCACTCCTTGGACAGGCTCAGGGATGAGAATAGCTCCTGCGCATAGTGTTCTCATGGTGAGTGGCCTCCGAGCGTATCTAGTGGTGCATGAAGGACTTATCATATTTCTGCCACTGCCTCCCTGTGATCCCTGCCTTGGATAAGACCTCTCTCGAGTTGATCACAATAACTCCCCAGAATCACAGGGCATTGTGCAAAGCCTCCAATGCGCTCCACCTCACCAATGCCTAACAGCAAACTAAGGGGCAGCCCATTTTACAAATGAGTGAAGCTGTGGTCCTGACTCATGTGGTTCTAAGCCCCCACCCTCGCCCACCCAGAGAAGTGCCGGCCAGACTCATTAGCTGGATGAAGAGGGCATATCCCCAGGGTAAGGTGTTTCTCACCTGAATCACGTCTGAGGGCTCCAGCACCCACGTGCCTTCCTCACCCTTTCTAAGTGAACCATTAATGAGATGACCCTGCTCAAAATGACCTCCCCTCTCAGCTTCCTAGTTTTATATTTCTCCTGAACACTTATCACTATCATACATTTTCCAATTTATTTATTTTTCTTTAAAATTTTTTTTTATTGATTGATTTGAGAGAGAGAGAGAGAAACATCAATTTGTTGCTCCATTTATTCATGACTTCATTGGTTGATTCTTGTATGTGCCCTGACCGGGGACTGAACTCACAACCTGGGGTCTACCATGGTGATCGCCAACACAATCTGGAGTTACCATCTGGTGGATGACATCTGTGGACACGTGCCAGTCCCAGGCCCTGGTCCCGATGGATTTATAGCAACTACTTGGATAGGTGTAGCCAGTCGTCATCTCAAAGGAAGAGCCAGAAAAATCTGTGTAGTTCTTCACCCCACAGCACTTCAGCTGCAGAGAGGAAAATAAACACTTGAAGACTTCCTTTCAAATATTAAAATAGCAGAAACAATAGAAATCATAGTCACCATGACTACCATCTAAAGCAGCCATAATATTCCAGGGTCTTGGCTAAGTGCCTCCCTTACCCTCCACCCCCACCATGGTTCAGAACCCCCCATGGTTCTCATCTTACTTGGGATAAAAGCTGAACTCCTCAACATGGCCCACAAGGCCCTGAATGACCTGCCCTGTCTCCTCCAGGCCCTCATCTCTGCCCACTCTCCCTTTTACTCACTCAGCTTTAGCCTCAGTGATCTCCTTAATGTTTCTCAAACACACTTAGCAAGCTCCAACCTTAGGCCCCTTAGACAGGCTATTCCCTCTTTTTGGAATGCTGTTGTATCAAATATCTGCAAGACTCTCTCCCTCACTTCATTCAGCTCTCTGTTTAAATGTCCCTCCTCAGGAAGGCCTGCCCTGACCCCTTCTTCCAAGTTAGCCACAGCCCTGGTATCAGTCAGGCTGGGCAAAGTGATGCTGCGTAACAAACAATTCCTCAGTCTCAGCCATTTGTTTCTCTTCACCCCGCCGGGCCCATCACAACTTGGAAGGGGAACTCTGTTTATCAGAGTTACTCAGAGATTCAAGTGGATGAAGCAGTTACCATCCAGATGGTTCCACTATTGTAACAAAATAAAGGAGAGCTCTGGAGAGCCTGGCACTGGCAATTAACTAATTTGACCTGGAAGTGACATACATCACTTCTGCTCATTGGCCAGAACTCATCACATGACCCCCAACTAACTTCCAGGGGGCCAGGACAGGCCCTTCTACTGTGTGCTGAAAATATGTGACAAATAGTACTTACAAGTCAACAAAACCCTTGCTCTCTGTGCCCTTTCCCTGCCTTGTTTTCTCTCATAGCACTCATCACCCCTTATAGCAATGCTTACTTGGTAGCTTCTTGTCCATCTTCCCACTCAAGTATCAGCAACAGAATGGCAAGGATTTTGTTTTGTGCCTAGCTGTGTTCCCAGAGCCCTGAAGAGTACCCAGAACGTAGTAAGATTAGTTGAAGTGCTGTCTGAATGAATGAGAGATATCTTCTACTGTCTCAAGCTTGAGAAGGCAAAACTGGGATGCAGGCAAGCCCTCTGCGCATTGTGTGATCCCTCCCAAGCCCCATAGCAGTTCCTGAACCAAACTAAGGTGTGGAGCATCCCTAAGAACAGGCTTCTCCTTCCAAATGCTCCCTGGCCTCAGAGACCCTCCTCAACTGCCTGCCCCAGGAGCTTAGATGACACAAAGATGCTGGTTCTTCTCCTTAAATAACCAAGATTCAAATTGTAAGTCTCACTAGCTGACACCCATGCATATGGCTACTAACAAACAAACAAAAAAAACAAGTGTTGGCAAGAATGTAGAGAAACTGGAACCCTCGTGCTTTGCTGGTGGGAATGTAAAATGGTGTAGCTGCTGTGGAAAACAGTATGGAAATTCCTCCAAAAATTAAGCATAGACTTGCCATATGATCCAGCAATTCCACTTCTGGGTGTATACCTAAAATAGCGATTTTCAACTGGTGTGCTTCAGCACACTAATGTGCTGCAAGAATTTTTAAAACATGCAATACCTAACTCTTTAGTCAGGGGCACTGACCTCTTTTCCCTTATATTGTCAAATAAAAAAATGACAACAGCCAACACGACAATAGCCGTCTGGTGTGAATGAATTAAAATTATACCTTTTTTTTTTGGCAGAGAGGCAAAATATATTTTTTGGTGTGCTGCAAAATTTTAGTAATTAGTTTATGTGTGCCATGAGATGAAAAAGGTTGAAAATCGCTGACCTAAAAGAACTGAAAGCAGCCCTGGCTGGTTTGGCTCAGTGGTTAGAGCATTGGCCCTTGGACTGAAGGGTCCCAGGTATAATTCCGGCCAAAGGCACGTACCTGAGTTGCAGGCTTGATCCCAGGCCCTCCAGAGGGGCTATGCAGGAGGCAACCAATCGATGTGTCTCTCTCACATCGATCTCTCTCTCTCTCTCTCTCTCTCTCCCTTCCACTCTCTCTGAAAAGCAATGGAAAAAATATCCTCAGGTGAGGATAGGAAGGAAGGAAGGAAGGAAGGAAGGAAGGAAGGAAGGAAGGAAGGAAGGAAGGAAGGAAGGAAGGAAGGGAGGGAGGGAGGGAGGGAGGGAGGGAGGGAGGGAGGGAGGGAGGGAGGGAGGGAGGGAGGGAGGAAGGAAGGGAGAGAGAGAGAGAGAGAGAGAGAGAGAGAGAGAGAGAGAGAAAGAAAGAAAGAAAGAAAGAAAGAAAGAAAGAAAGAAAGAAAGAAAGAAAGAAAGAAAGAAAGAAAGAAAGAAAAGAACTGAAGACAGGATCTCAAACACTCAAGGAGAACTTGCACACCCATGTCCACAGCAGCATTATTCATAACAGCCAAAAGGGGGGAGCAACCCCAGTGTCCACTGAAGGATGAACGGATAAGCAAAATGTGCTGCATCCATACAGAGGAATATTTTTCAGCCTTAAAAAGGAAGGAAATTCTGACCCATGCCACAACACGAATGAACCCTGAAGGCATTGTGCTGAGTGAAATAAGCCAGTCCCAAGAGGACAAATACTGTGTGATTCCACTTACAGGAGGTCCCTGGAGGAGTCAGATCCATAGACACACAAAGTAGACGGTGGGAGCCAGGGGCGGCGAGGGGAGTTGGGGTTTAATGGGGCCTAGTTTCAGCCCGGGACGGCCAGAGGGTTCCGGAGCCGGATGGTGGGGTTGCTGCTCAACACTGTGAATGTGCTTAATGCCACTTAAAATGGTGAAGATGGTAAATGTTATGTTATGTATATTTTACCACATTAAAAAAAGATGTGACTTTCACGTTCTCCGTGACCAAGTTCCATCCCGCGGAATAGTCACCTGGCTCACTGTAACCTCTGTAATTCTTCGGGGTCACCGAGGGGTGTTCCAGGGCTCTCTCCAACCTCAAAGACCAAATGTGAAGCCATGGGCACAAGCGAGGTGCCCGTTTGGTGAGGTTTCTTGGGGACAGAGCAGAGCGGTGGGGGCTTCGGTTCCGCTTCCCTCACGTTCCCTCCCCTCGGATGACAAACTCAG
This sequence comes from Miniopterus schreibersii, assembly GCF_964146895.1. Lineage (NCBI taxonomy): Eukaryota > Metazoa > Chordata > Mammalia > Chiroptera > Miniopteridae > Miniopterus > Miniopterus schreibersii. The sequence goes on along the minus strand of NC_138105.1, from coordinate 69,864,807 downwards.
GCTCCGTCAGCCGAGGGAGAGACACGGGGAGCGTGGGTCGCGAGCCCAGCGCATCTGGTCGCATCCATCACAGGCCAGTTTGAATCATCTGCTCTTTCTAGTCGCCCACACATCCGCCACCCCCTCCAATTTGGCTGTAACTCTATTAAAGATTGAATATCATCGTTAGAAACTGAATCTCTCTCTCTCTCTCTCTCTCAATCTTTCTCTCTGCACAGAAAAAACCACCACCACACATTTAAATTTCTACTTTTTAAATAAAGGTCTAAATTTTAAAAATTTCCCCTGAAGAGGTGATATAATCACATGGTTCAAAATTCACAAAGCACAGAAGGGTAGCCCATGAAAAGGCTCCCTCCCACCTTTTCCTCCCAGCCAACAAGTTCCTCCCACTCCACGACGACTGTCACTGTTTCCTGTGTCCCAAAAGAGATATTCTGTGTGTCAAGGCAAGTATATTCTATTTTCCCTCCTTGCTTTATTCTACTCTTGTTCTGCATCTGGCTGTTCTCTAACAAGGGTGGCAATTGCTCTTGGTTTCCTGCTCATGCCCCTGTGGCCTTCGGCATTTCTGTGCACGGGGTGCCTGGGTGCCCACTGCCAGCAACCAAGGGCTTTCTGTGGCCTCTCGACCACATGCGTCCTGGGAGCAGCACTCAAGCCGTGACTGATGGAAGGTGGTGGGTCAACGCCGCAGCTTCCTTGCCTCTTGAGTGGAAAAGCAGATGTGTGCTCTGCACTGCGCCCCAGATGTCCCCCAGCAGAACTGAACCCAGTTGCCCATAGTTCACCTTTTAGAAACTGCTTTCCCTTTCCTGCCTCACTTCCCTGTCCCTACGGAGCCTTCCAATTCTTGTCTCAGAGTTGGCCTCTGGGGGGACACAAATGAGGACATCACTAAGTCCTGAAGAACATACCATCTCATTCATAGAGAGCCTTCTCCTTCCTTCTTTCCACCTGCACTGGACTCTCTTGTAATGATTATTATAAATTAAACACACACACCCCACCACCAGTGAGGCTCACTAGGCCAGGGGCAATCTTTTGTATATCCCATATGTATGTCATTCTGCCCACGAACAAACAAATCCTTGAATAATTCCTAAAAATGGGATGGATGGGTCAAAGCATCTATCTTTGTCATCTGAATGGATTTTGCTAACTAGCCCCATTTTCAATGTATTTCAAAAGCCCCAACAACTTTCACAGCTTTTCCCATTACTTCCTACCACCCCACCACCCAAAGCAGGAGAGATGGTCAGATGACCTGGGCCAGTTTCTTGAAGCCTTCGAGGGGAGGGCTGAGGTTTTCGGCTTTTCATCCCATCTCTGAAGGTCCAAACTCCCTTGCTAGGGACCTGAGGTCCAGCCACCCCTGGATCTCGGTGGGCAGCGCAGAGCCTGAGGGCCTCCCGGCAGGGGTGGGCGTGAGGAGGTTCAGTTGGTTCTGTTTCTAATGCGGAAGGAGAGGAGCAGCACGGTACTTACACCTGGGAGGACGGCAAGGACCGCTGTGGCCACCGCGATTTCCACAGTGAGAGTGACAACCATGCACAAGAAGCACTGGAAGACACAAGGGGTGGGTGGGAGCCGGGAGCCTGCTGGGCATCTCTGCCCACACCGCAGGCCACATAACCGCCCCGGCTTGAAAGGACTCACACCCAGTGGGATAGGGAGGTGTTATTTCCTTCATGTGTCACTTTCCTACATGTTGTCCAGGATGCCAGCACTAGGGTATTCTTAGGAGCCAGCTAACTGGACCCCCATTTCACACCCAGCACTTTATGGGCGTCAGGGAGGCTTAAGTGGGGACTTCTGTATGTTGCAGATGGCAGGGGCGGTGGGAAGCAGAAAGGCGGTGGGTAGGACAACGCAGAGGCAGGAGGAGGGGAGAAGCCTCAGACCTGCCAATGTGGGAAGAGGGGTGACACCTGAAGGAGGGGGACAGGTGACAGGTTGGTGGGTGCCAGGAAGAAAAATATCAACATTTGCTAACGTTTCCAATAAATTTACTTGCACAGTGAAAAACAATGGGAAATTTGGCAAGAAGAGGGGAGGTCTTCAAGTGACCCATTAAGGAGAAACCACCTCCCTCCCTCCCGGTGTCTCACTTTCCCCATCTGTACAATATAGAGGTGGGACCAGCTCCAGGGGTCTCTGTGGGTTCTGTGGAATTCCTTGAGGCCAGAAAGGGGCAAGTAAGGTCAGCTCTTGGCTTCATCTATTTCCATTTATGCGTACCATTATTATTATTATTATTATTATTATTATTATTAAAGATCTATTTGATAATTGAGGCTTTGAGTCACCAGGCTGGCTCATGGCCAGGCTTGTCTGGCCTTGACACAGAGAGGCAAGAAAGTGCAGCAGATACACCCTCGAGGTCTCCAGAGCCCACAGGGGTAAACGAGGGTGCAGGGTTTAGCAATTGTAGAACCCCAGACAAGTGGCTCATGTAACATATTATGAGGACTAATATTAATATCAATGTTACTATTTCCCTGCTTCTGGGTGTCAGCAAGTCCTAGTGGCTCTATCTTCAGAATCTATCCCAAAAGAAGCTGCCCATTGTCACCCCCTCCCACAACTCCACCAGGTCCAGCCCCCACCATATCCCACCTGGACAAGCACAGTGCCTCTGCTCTGGTCCCCTCACACTGTTCCCCCCATGGACACCAGAGGGCGCCCACAAGCACCTGAGCCCTGCAAGTCCCTTCTCTGCTCAGAAACTTCTGTGGCTCCCAACACAATCAAAAAAACTTTGCTTTTGTGAGTGAGATCTCAGTGGCTTTGGAGGGACAGATATTGAAGGTAAAGCAGATCAGGCTTTCAGATGGGTTGGATGTGGGGTGTGTGATAGAGAGGACTCTGATTCCTCCAAGTTAAACTATGGTGAGAACAGTCTCCATATCATATTAAAAATAAGACAAAATAATGCAAGCACAGAACATGGCTAATAAATATTTGCTGAACATAATTAAGAAAGGAAATGAGAGATGATGGAGTTTCAGGGAGGAAGAAGGTGGGGGCAAGGTGCTCTAAGAGGTGACTAGAGTAAAAATCTCCCTGAAATCTCCAGATTGAAATAACTGGATATTTGTAGCAACACAGTAGAGGAAGGGAAACAAACCAATGGAGACAGATTAAACATAAAGTGGGATAATCTGCTCAGACAAGAGTCTAAGGGAAATGGGAATGGGGAAGCCGAGAGCTGGATTTTAAAGAGATGTTTAGCCAAGGCTGTGTGTGAAAATAAGGCATGTAAAATCTGAGACATGCTATCTGCCTGATCATGCTCAAAACTTTCATTCCCACACCCCAGGCCACATACAGTAGTATATCATCTGCTGGGGGGAAAATAAAATCAGATCCCTATCTCACACCACACATGATTAAACCCCTGAAGGATACAGGAAAGAGCTCTAAGTGAGACACATCATAAAGGAAAAGATGAATGTATTGATGCCATCCAATGAGACACCGTAAACACTGTAAAATAGGGATTTACAGCATGTGCAGTGAGGATTTGTATGTAAGAGGGGAGTTTTGGGGTCTGCATGCAGATCCAACTTACAAACAAGAGAGTGCCTCTGCTTTCTTTGGTTACTCCATACCACCTGTCGAAGCCAAGCAGCGCCGTGATGCAGCCCATCACCAGGCACAGGGAGCCAGCGTGGAACAGGCATGCAGAGGGCAGCCCGAGGCCTCTTGTGAGGAAAGCCCCTCTGAACTTGACATATATGCCTAGGCCAATGAGGGTCACACCAGACATCTTTAAAACAGAAATCAGAAATGGAAAGGCAGCTTGTCAGTTGTATATAAATAAAACTCTCCTGGGGGAGGGAAAAGGAGAGTACAGGCCAATAAAATTAGCAAAAACATTTAAAAAATAATACCCGGTGTTGGTGAGGAGGTGGAGAAACATTCTTATACATAGCTGCCAGGCAACAAACTTTTTTGGGGGGGAGGGACAGGAGGACACTTGCAATTCATATCTATCTATTTATTTATTTTTTATTTATTTATTTATTTTTTATTGATCTTTAATCCTCATCCAAAGATATCTTTTCCATTGCTTTTCAGAGAGAGTGGAAGGGAGAGAGAGAGACAGAGAGAAAAGTCAGTGTGAAAGAGACACATCAACTGGTTGCCTCCCGCACGAGCCCCAACTGGGGCTGGTTATCGAGCCTGCAACCGAAAAATGTGCCCTTGGCCGGAATTGAACCCAGGAACCTTCAGCTGCAATTCATATTTAAAACATTAAAGGTTTTATGGTAAAGAAATCTTTACCTAGAAATTCTATTTACCTGTCTATCTATTATCTATCTTTATCTATCTATCTATCTATCTATCTATCTATCTATCTATCTATCTATCTATCATCTATCATCTATCTATCTATCTATCATCTATCATCTATCATCAATCTATCATCTATTTATCTATCATCTATCTATCATCTATCTATCTATCTATCTATCTATCTATCTATCTATCTATCTATCTATCTATCATCTATCATCATCTGTCATCTTTCTACCTGTCTACTTATCTGGCTGTACTTTGCTGACCCCTATTGTAGGAGAATGTTTATTAGTACAAAAATATCTTTTCAATGCCTTAATCAGTTTTTTTAAAGTAGATCGTGCCTGGCCGGGCGTGGCTCAGCAGTTGAGCATCGGCCTAGGATCCAGGAGATCGAGGTTCGATTCCTGGTCAGGCCACATGCCTGGGTTGCTGGCTCGATCCCCAGTCTGGGGCATGCAGGAGGCAGCCGATTAGTGACTCTCTCATCACTGATGTTTTTATCTCTCTCTCCCTCTCCCTTCCTCTCTCTGAAATCAATGAAGATGTATTAAAAGAAAAAAAGTGGATTGTTCCCTAGCTGGTTTGGCTCAGTGGTTAGAGTGTTGGCCCACCAACTGAAGGGTCTCAGGTTCAATTCCGGTCAGGGCACGTGCAGGAGGCAACCAATCAAAGTGTGTCTCTCACACCGATGTTTCTCTCTCTCTCTCTTCCACTCACTCTGAGAAGCAATGGAAAAATATCCTTGGGTGAAAGTTTAAAAAAAAAAAGTGGACTGTCAGAAGTCACGCCCTTTGGTATTTGCCCAATGGAGTTGAAAACTTATGTCCACACACATATTTGATAAACTGGAGACCCTGCAGCAGGATTACCCGAATTGTAGCTTCAGGATTTTAGCTGTACCAGAGGCCTTTATGTGCTATACATATTCTGTATAAAGTTTTATATGTATGAATTGGGTACATAAACAGTTCTCCATTTTTCTAAGAGAATGCAATAAATGTAGCATTGTGGATGAATATTTTTAAAAACTCATGTCCACACAAAAACTGGCACATGAATATCTTAGCAGCTTTATTCATAATTGCCCCAAATTGGAAACAACCAAGATGTCTTTCAGCAGGTGAATGGACGGATAAACTGTGGTCCCTCCGAATGGTGGAATATTAGTGCTAAAAACAAATGAGCTATCAAGCCGTGGAAAGACACGAAGGAACTTTACAGGCATATTGCTGAGTGAAAGAAAGGCTACATGATGTATGATTCTAAGTCTAGGGCAGTGAAATTCCTTCATATGGCAGTGATTTTCAACCGGTGTGCCACAAGAATTTAAAAAACATGCAACACCTGACCATTTAGTCAGGGCACCGACCTCTTTTCCCTTAGATTGTCAAACAAAAAATGACAACAGCCAACAAAACAATAGCCGTTTGGTGTGAATGAAATAAAATGTTACCTATTTTTTTTGTCAGATCTGCAAAAAATATATTTTTTAGTATGCCGCAGAATTTTAGTAATAAGTTTATGTGTGCCATGAGATGGAAAAGGTTGAAAAATCACTGCCATATGGTACTAAAATGATGGCTATGTCGTCAAAAGCCATAAGATGTACAAAACCAGGAGTAAAGCCCAATGCACACCATGGACTTTGGGTGATAATTCTGTGCCAAGGTAGGTTGATCAATTATAACATATACACCACTCTTGGGATGTGGATAGTGGGGGAGGCTGTGCACTGTAGGGGCAGGGGGTACATGGGAAATCTCTGTCTTCTGTTTAATTTTGCTGTGAACCTATAACTGTTCTAAAAAAAGAAATTCTACTGAAAAGGGGTGTAAAGATAATTTTTTTTTAAAGGAAAAAGAGTGGATTGTAAAGTAATAGCATCCCATGTTTGTTACGCTGTTTTTAAAAGATATATAGAAAAGTCTGGAAGGATCTAATAATGGTGAGTTTTATTGAGCAATGTTCCCATGATAGGCATAAGCCCTTTAAATGCACTGTCTCCTTTAATTCCCATCAAAATGTCATAGTACAGGTAACAAGAGGAGGAGTGATATTTAATATCCTCTCTTCCTGGTAGCCTGCCCTTATACTCGTCTACTATCAAAACAATTTCTTCTTGAACAATGCACATTTCAAGTTATTTTTATAGTAAGAAAAAAACGTTTTGAAAAATTTAAAGGACCAAGAAAATGACCACTCCCTCCTGCCCTCCCAAAACAATTTAGTTTCTGCAGGATTTGACTTAGAGCCAAGCTGTTCCTCCACTGCCTCTGGGCTCCCAGGTCACGCTCTTCTGTGATTTTCACCAGCTCCGGGCAGCGGACTACGCCTGTTACCAACGCGTCCTGCTCCTCCTCGGCCTGGCCCACATTCCTCCTGCTTCCCTGGGGACCACAGATCTGGATGCCAATGAATTTGGATCAACTTATTTCTGTCTTTGAGGGAGTTAGCCGTGGAGGAAGGGCTGTGAAGCCACGGGGCCTGGGTTGTGACATACTTACAGCCATGAAGCCATTGAGGAAAGATAACAGTCTCTTCAAAGAAGAATAGGGACTGTGCATTTCAGCCATGTTGGCAGACTGGGGTGCCCTGGACATTTAAGTCAGCATCTTCCTAAACCTCTGCGCTACTGTTCCCTGAGATGGTAGAGGTTTGGGGGGGGGGCACTAAAGCTGACTTGCTCTGCCCCTCTCTCTTCTGGCTGCCTGATCACCTGCAGCAGAGGGGGTTCATTCATAAGCCTTTATCACATCACAAGTGGATGCTGGAGTCCATGCCCCAAACTGCCTTCCTGCTGGCTCCTCCAAACAGGACACATGAGGGGTGGAAAAAAGGCATGGTGTGCCACCCCTGTACCCCCAGATGCCATGGGGGTCCTATGGATAGAGTGTTCAGCACTGACCACTTATGTGGTTGATGCCCCCTGCTAGACTGGGGGGCTTCAAGGGGGAAGGGACCTGGGCTGCCCTACTCATGACTATATTCCCAAAGCCTGGTACACAGTAGGTGCTCAAGAAACGACTGTGGAGTGAATGAATCAAGAGGCACCATGATGCAGGACTCTACAAGCCACTGAGTGCCCAAATCCCCTGCCCACACGTAAGCTCATTTGGCTCATCCTTCTCATGGGGTTCAGGGAGGCCGGAGACAACTGCCTGAGGCCACACGGGAAGCGGGATCAAGGCTGGGCTTTGAAGCTCCAAGAGTGTCACGAAGGCCAGAACCTGTGGCCCCTCCCACTTTCTCCATCTGAGGCTTGCTCAGCCAAAGCTAGTGAAGCGATTGTCCTTGAGCCCATGTGTCACTGATCCCTGGGGCTTTCTTGATGATAACAGAGGCATAGAGAGCATTTCAGGGCAAAAAATGTGCGTGTGGGCAGAGAGCCCCCAGGCCCAGCCCCTGCAGCCCCTAGCCCACATTGTCTCCCTGACCCCACCCCATCCAAGTCCAGGCTACACCAACCCTATGCCCCCTCTGTCCAGTCCTGGGCTGCAGTTTGTCTACGTCCAGATCCTGGAGGGCTCAGGGCTTTCAGAATCTTCTGTGACCCCAGGGTCCAGCTCAAAGGAAGAAAATACTTTACACTTGAATTAATCTAATGAGTGTTTCTCAAATCTCCTTCTTCTTGGAACATATGGAACTAAGCAAGATATTCATTGAAGAGCAACTGTCTCCTCCCTGGACCATGGGCCATGTTCACAGCTAGGAGTATGTCCTTCCATGTTTTTCTCTAAATGGTCTTTTAAAAAAAAACAGATTTGAGAGAGGAAGGAAGGGAGAAAGAGAGAAACATCGCTTTGTTGTTCCACTTATTTATGTATTCCTTGGTTGATTCTTGTATGTACCCTAAGTGGGGGATGGAACCTGCAACCTTGGCATATCCAGAGGATGTTCTAATCAGCTGAACTACCTGGCCAGGGCCCACATGGTCTTTTAAAATAAGGAGCCTCAGAGCCAGGGGTAAAGGAGCACAAAGGAGGGCGAGGAAATGGGGGTGATGGGCGCATGGGAAAATGCAAGGTGCAAAGGAGGGTTGGGCTGGAAGCAAAGAAAGACGGGAAAATGAGGGGCGGATAAGGGCTGGGAGGGTGGGAGACAGAGGGTGGTGTGGAGGGAGCGGCGCGGCGCAGCGCCTGTCGTCTAAGGCAAGCAACCGGGTGGTAACTGGGAAAAGAAGGGCCCAGTGCGCTGCGTAGGGTGGCCCCCCGCAGCGGCCGCGCCCCTTCGCCCCCGGCTTGCCTGCGAGGCCGCGAACAGGGGCCCGGTCTCGCGCGCCCTCTGGCGGCCTTCAGGGGATGCGCGGCCCTGCGTGCCCTCGACCCTGGGGTCTCCCCGGCAGATACACCCGTCCCCCAGAACCGCAGCTCAGCTCGCGAGTGCCATGAGTGTCATAAAGCTCCAAGAGTGTCATTTGGGAGGAAATGGAGGGACAATCCCTAGTCCCCAGACTCCCCCAACACACATCCGTTGAATTGATGCGAAGAGGCAGAATTGTGCAGGCATCCGGCAAATTACAAATGCAAGCCATTGGGGGGGGGGGGGGGGAAGCATCCAGAAAACCAGTACAAATTTATCAGGGACAGTTATAAGGTCCTAGAAAACAGTGAAAAGTTCCTCTTGAGGTGGTGCTACAGAGCCATTAGGAGGACATTTAAATACCATTGTAGAAATAACACAAGAGCCGCTTCAGCATTTCCTTACTAACAGGGCTTAGGGGGTGATGACATAGTTCTAGTTTATTTCTCCACGTGCTTGGTCTCCTTCCTGATATTTTAGGAGATGTTTCTTAAAAGCACAATTTGCAAGAAAAGGGAGTGTCTTAAATACATGCACACATGCTAATTTATGTTAGTAGCCCATGTTAGTCCATGAACTGTCCTTAAATTCATGGATTTGTCATCAACAGCAACAACAGGGGTCTCAGGAGATAGCTGCACTTTGTCGACTGTTCATGTAAAATTTGCAGAATATACAGGGTGTTCCCCAAAATGTATACACACTTTAACAGCTGATAGCTTAATTTTGAAAATGAAATGTATATTAATAACTACTGCCTTTATAATTATTCAAAGTGTGTGTATACATTTTTTTGGAACACCCTATATTTGAGTGTTTAGGGCCCACAAAATCTGGATCCACCCCCTGACAAGAGGCATTTTATGGTTTAAGATATTTTAGTAACAATCACTGGGGGAGGAGATGACAAGTCAGAATTCACCAGCCAACAGAAAAGTCTGGAGCTCGGGAAAGAAAGGCGTTTGTCCGTGCTGAGACCGGTCATTCACTCATCCTGGGGCTCCCAGGCCACAAGTCTCAACCTTAGCCAGGGATGAGCACATGGATGTTGCCAAGTTGTGACACTGTGGGCTGCAATCTTCGGTGAGACTGTAGAGGATCATAGTAACAATCATTGCTGCCAACTGAAAGAGAAGCAGACAGCATTTCCACCATTAGGGATTTTTTTTTGTTTGTTTGACTGGTTGGTTTTAAAAATTACATTTGTTTCATCTTTTTCACATTCTGACTCATTTTTGAGCCTTTGTGCTCTGAGTGCTGAGGGCCTGTGGGTGACAAGAAGGCTCCATCCTGTAGGAACACTCGCTGCTCTCCTCAGGTCCTCTTTCTCTCTACAAATAAATCTGGAATTTCTACCCCTGTAGCTCAGCAGAGACTGAGCTTCTGGAAAAGAGGGAGTCAATTAAGGAACACCAAGAGATTTTGGATGATTTTCAAAATACTGACCCACCAAGTACTGCCCAGGCAGCAATGGGCCAGACAGAGCAGAGGATCTCGGGGATGTCGACTGTGTAGGACCAGGAGGCCTGGGAGGTCCTGATGAGAGTTCAGGCAGAGTGGCCACTGGACCAGTGGATGCAGGCGACACTCTTCAAGGGGCTCCAGCTTTTGTTAGCATGTGGGTCTTGGGTTATAATTTCCTCTCTTGACCCGGGGGCTGGTCCCTGGGCAGTCAAAACTATTCCCATCGCACTGAAAAGCTCATAAATAGCTTTCAGAGATTCTGCACCTCTAATGTCTCAGAGGGGACCTGTAACAATTGCAAATGGGACTTTCAAAAGTATGTGGGGAGCGTTTCCCCTTTAGAAATTTCTACTACAGATTTATTCAAACACATAAATCATGAGTTGGCACCCTAGCCCATTTGGCTCAGTGCTTAGAGCATTGGCCACAGACTGAAGGGTCCCAGGTTCGATTCCTGCCACCAGCACATATACCTCTGCTGCAGGCTCAATCCCTGGGGTCGGGGCAAGTGGGGGAGGCAACCAGTTGATGAGTCTTTCTCACATCAATGTTTCTCTCTCCCCCTTCTACTCTCTCTGAAAAGCAATGGAAAAAAAATATCCTAGGGATATTTAAATCCTGGAAATCCTCGGGATTAGAAAAAACACACAACAGAAAACAGGAGTTGGCAAACCCAGGGAGTAAATATTATTGGCTTTGCAGACCATACCATCTTTGTTACCACTCTGCTCTTGTAGCCCAGGTAGTGCTACAAACAGTAAATAAGCAGTATGCAAATAAATGCAAACAAATGGGCGTGGCAGTGCAAAGAAGTAAACAACAAAGAGAATGTTGTTTACAACAGCAGGTGGCAGGCGTGGCTTTGTCAACACCTCTTCTAAAGCCTAGTTTGAGTTGGCGAATGAGTACAAACAACCTAACTGCCCTTCACAAGGGGACTGGTTAAACATGACAGGATCCAACCATGGAAAGGTGTTAAGCTCTGAAATGTGTTACCCCAAAATTCATATAGTTGACCCCCCCAATGTGACTGTATTTGGAGGAAGGGCCTTTAAGAAGGTAATTAAGGTTCATTGAGGTCATAAGGGTGGGCCCCTGATTCAACAGGACTGGTGTCCTTATAAGAAGAGGAAGAGACACCAGAGATCTCCCTGTGCAAGGACAGAGGAAATGTTCAGTGAAGACACAGCGAGAAGACATGAGCTACAAGCCAGGGAGGACTCTCACGGAAATCAACCCTGGCACGTTAGTCTTAGCCCTCTACCTTCCAAAACCATAAGAAAATAAATGTCCTTTCATCCATGCAGTCTGTGGTGATTTGTTACAATGGTCCAAGCGACCAAGGGATACTCTGTAGCTGAGAAAACCAGTGCTGAGTACCAACAGTACCCAGGTACTGGCATGAGAAGATTTCCAAGTGACAGTCTCTTAGGAGATGAAATGAAGTACAGAGTCACGTGAATGGCAAGCATGAGTGAATAGACAAATTGGAATATTACTCAGCCATAAAAAGGAATGCAGCTCTGCCACACGCTACAATGTGGAAGAACCTCCAAACATCAGGTTGAATGAAATAAGCCAGATGCCAAAGGCAACATGTTGTTTGATTCTATTTATATGAAATGTCCAGAATCATTTGCAGAGGCAGAAAGTAGATTTGTTGTTGCCAGGGGCTGGGGAGGGGGAAATAGGACTGACTGCTTAATATGGACAGTTTCCTTTTGGGCTGATGAAAATGTTTTGGAACTAGATAGAGGTGGAGTTGCACAACATCGTGAATGTATTAAATGACACTGAATTGTACATTTAAAAATGGTTAACTTTCTGTATGTGAATTTCACCTTAATGAAAAAAGAACCTGACTCTGACCTCCCCCATAAAAGCAGAAACATTTTGATCTTTCCCAAACAACTATTGACAGATGGAGCTGGTGAACTCTTGAGGGAGGCCACATTGTCAGGGGGTTGGGCCTTAATACTTGTTTGTTCAGAACTTAGTGTCCCCACTGGCTAACCAAGTGACTTAAGCCATGGCACTCACCTGGCAGGGCCTCATTTTCCTTACCTGCCAAAAGGTGATAATGATGGTATCTGCCTCCCAGGGCTTCCCCATATGCTCCATGCAATGGGCTTAGCATGCGGCAAGCCCTCAGGCAATGCCAGCCAGAATTGTCATTGTTTTAAAATTGTGAATATCCTTTCAAGGCCTGTTCTAATCACAGAATGAATCTGGTGGTTTATCTCCTGTCTTAGAAAGGAACATATTCTCAAAAATTAAACATAGAGTTACTATACGAGCCAGCAATTCCACTCCTATTATATACCCAAAAGAATGAAAAACAGGGACTCAGATATTTGTACACCAATGTTCACAGCAGCACTATTCACAATAACCACAAGGTGGGAACAATCCAAGTGCCCATCAGTGGATGAGTGGATAAACAAAATGTGGCATATCTTTACAATGGAATATTACTCAGCCTTAAAAAGGAAGGAAGTTCTGACACATGCTACAACATGAGTGAAAATAAGCTGAGTGTAGTAAGCAAGTGTATTAGTCAGCTAGGGCTGCCTTAACTAAGTACCACAGACTGAGTGGCTTAAACAACAAAAGATGTGGTACATATATACAATGGAATATTACTTAGCCATAAAAAAGAATGAAATCTTGCCACTTACAACATCATGAATGGAGCTAGAGGGTATTATGCTAAGTGAAATAAGTCAGACAGAGAACGACAAATACGTGATTTCACTTAGATGTGGAATCTAAAAAACAAAATAAACAAACATTAAAAATAAACGAACTCTTAAATACAGAAAACAAGCTGATGGAAGTGGGGGGCAAGGGATTAAGAAATACAAACTGCTATTTATAAAAGTAATTAGTCTAGCCCTGGCGAAATAGCTCAGTTAGTTAGAGTGTTGTCCTGATACGCCAAGGTTATGGGTTCAATCCCTGGTCAGGTCACATACAAGAACCAACCAATAAATACATAAATAAGTGCAACAACAAATTGATGTTTCTCCCTCTCTCCCTTTCTCTGTCTCTCAAATCAATTAAAAAAATAAAAATAAAACCAATAAGTCATGGGGTTGAAATGTACCACACAGAGAATGTAGTCAATAATATCATAACTACGTATGGTGACAGATAGTTACTAGATTTATCATGGTGGTCACTTCATTAGGCATAGAAATGTTGAATAACTACAGTATGTTGTACTCCAGAAACTAATATAATATTGTACCTTAACTGTATTTTAATTTAAAAACCAGCAACTTTTATGTGTGCCAGGAATAGAGCCTCCGGGTGGGGAGAGGTGGAAATGGGCGGAGCACACAGTTTCATTCCTGCAGCTGCTGTGGAGGGTCCTCCCCAAGCCCAAAATTCATGTCCCTCTGGGTCTCAGAACGTGAGACCTCATTTGGAAATAGGATCATTGTAGATGCAATTAGGGATCTCGAGATGAAATCAATCTGTATTTAGAGTGGGTTTGAGCCCTAAACCCAATGGGCCTTGGAGGTTCAATGGTATGAAAAAATGATCCCAAGGTGTTGCTAAGAGGATGTGGCAGGTTCCAACATTGTGCATTCAGAACAATCTCAATTTTGAAAAATTAGACCAGATACCTGCCCTGTAGAACAAAAGGCCAGAAGGGAATCCACAAAAATGCCAGCATTGGGGGGCGTTAGGGCACTGTTTTTTCTTATGTAGTCCTTTCTGAAAATGTTCACAGATTGTCTAGAATGAGCATGTATTCCTTTGGCACAGAGAAAAAAATTGTTAAGAACATGGTGGGATGTTATGATTGTTTGTAAAATGAGACCAGGGATTGCCCAGCCAGCGTGGTTCAGTGGTTGAGCATTGACCCATGAACCAAGAGGTCATAGTTTGATTCCTGGTCAGGGCACATGGCCAGGTCCTGGGCTTGCTCTCAGTAGGGGACATGCAGGAGGCAGCCAATCAATGACTCTCATCACTGATGTTTCTATCTCTCTCTCCCTCTCCCTTCCTCTCTCCAAAATCAATAAAAACATTAAAAAAACACTTTTTAAAAAAAAGAGAACAGAATTGAAGGATCAAAGTCGCTGAATGACCATCCTTAGCCCAGGCCTCTGCGTCCTTGGCAGAGTTTTCTCACTATCTCAGGGGATGCTCCTTGCTGAGCCTGGCGGGATACTGGAAGCTAGGACCTCAAGTGAAACAGAAGTTTCAGAAACAAAACCAGCTCTGACACAAACTTAGCCAGGACCTTGGGGGTCAGGGAAAACAACCCGCCCAGCACAGGCATTTCCTCTGCAGGCTGCGTTCAGGCTGTCTTCTGTGGTTCTCTCTTAAAAGATCTGAAAGAGTTGGTGTATGCATTTCTTGAAGTCTTTACTCCATGCGAGGCACTTAACAAATAGTCTGGAATCTTCCCTCCCATCCTTGGAGGTAGGTGTTGTGGTTGCACCCAGTTTACAGATGTAAAACCAGAGGCACAATGGGAGAACCTCATGCCCCAGGTCACACTGCTGAGATTCGAAGCCTGGTCTTCTGAGTCCAAAGTCAGGGCTTCTTTCTGAAGGGTGGTGGCTGTCCATTCACTAATTCATTCAGCAAGCATCAATTGAGTGCCCAGTGTATGCCAACCACTGTACCAAACAAGACAGACGCAGTGCCTGCCTTCCTGAACTCAGATATTTTAGGGACCTAGATGTGTAAACAGACAATGAAATTACTGAGCCCAGCTTCTTTTTGAGAACATTGGGTGACAGGTATCTCACTATCTGAAAAGCAATGTGGTTCATTATTGGCGGGCTCCTGTCTGACCCCCTTATTCCTTGGGTGAAGAAGTGCTCAGGCCTCCCTGAGGCCAAGGGGACTCGAACCCACAACTGTCCCATTTGGAAGTACAGCCTTAGATCTGTATCACTGTCTCCTCCTCCTGGGTCTGGCTTCCAGAGTCTTCCAGGGGTAGCCTCTGACCCTTACCCTTTCGCCCTTTGAAAACTAGAAGACCCTTGAGGCATCACCAGACCCCCTTTGTGTATTTAATGTGGGCAAGTGGAGCAGCTGGCACCAATGTCTAGCTTCCATTATTTAAAAACAAAATGAAGTCTGGCCCTCTTTCATCACAAAAGCACCCTGTGCTATGATTCTACTTATATGAAATATCTAGAATAAGCAGGCTTATAGAGACAGAAGGAAACTAAAGGTTACCAGAGGTGGGGGAGAAAGTTATTATTGCTCAATGGGTACAGAATTTCTGCTTGGGTGATGAAAAATTTTGGAAATAGATAGCGGTGATGGTTGAATGGCATTGTGACTGTAACTAATGCCACATACACTTAAACATAGTGAAAATGGCAAATTTTATGTTATATATATTTTACTACAATTTATATATATATATGTATCTTTATTGATTTCAGAGAGAGGAAGGGAGAGGGAGAGAGAGAGACAAACATCAATGATGAGAGAGTCATTGGTCAGCTGCCTCCTGCGCGCCCCCACTGGGGATTGAGCCCACAACCCGGGCATGTGCCCTGACCAGGGATTGAACCACGATCTCCTGGATCCTAGGTCAGTGCTCAACCACTGAGACATGCCGGCCAGGCTTACCACAATTTTTAAAAGCCAAAAAAAGTCTTAAAACATCTAAACATTGTAAAAATTTATAGCAACCTGGAAAGGGAAAGTCCCTTTTATTTTATTTTTTATTTATTTAATTTTTATTTTTTTAAGGTGACCGTTTTTGTTTCTTTTTTTAATGTTTTTATTGATTTTAGAGAGAGAGAAAGGGAGAGGGAGACAGAGAGAGAGAAACATCAAGGTGAGAGAGAAACATTGACCAGCGGCCTTCTGCACACGCCCCACCCGGGACTGAACCCTTAAGGTGGGCATGTGCCCTGACTGGGAACCAAACCTGTGACCCTTTGGTGTTTGGGCTGATGCTCCAACCAACTGAGCCACACCGGCCAAGGTTATCTTATTATTATTTTATTATTATTTTAAACAGTCTGGATCCTTCCTCATTATGTCACCCCAGGCCTACAGTTTCAAAAATTCCTGTCTGCTCGGTTCACTGGCTGTCTACAGTACCTGGTACACAGTAGGAGCTCAATAAAGACCCATGGACTCTTTATTCAAGCTTCAATGAAATGAAAAAGCCTTTGTGTTTGGAGTCTAGAGATCTGGGCGCAGCCCTGGCTCTGGCCTTCGCTGGCTGTGGGACCCAGATCCATTGCTTGGCCTCAGTATACCTGAATCTTACCTGCAAAATGGGCTCAAGAAGTGTTTTCACATGAAGATGGGGAGCAATTGATACCCTCATGTGCTGCTGGTGGGAATATACAATGGGGCAGCCACTTTGGAAAACAGCCTGGCAGTTCTCAAAAGGTTAAGTATAGAATTAGCAAAGGACCCTCTAGATATGCACCCAGGAGGAATGAAAACCCATATCCACACAAATCCTTGTGCTCGGATATTCAGTGCTCTATTCACAGTCACTGCAAGGTGGAAACAGCCCACAGGTCCTTCACAGCTGAACAGATAAACAAATCGGGGTCTATCCACACAATGGAATATCACTCAGCCACAATCAGAATGCAGTTCTCACACAGGTTGCAACGAGGATGAGCCGTGAACACATTTCCCTGAGTGGAAGGAGCCAGATGCAAAGGCCACATATTGTATTGTTTCAGTCATATGAAAGCCCAGGATACTAGGTTATTGGTTGCTTAGGGCTTAGGGTGCAAGGGACAGGGGACAGGAGAGTGAGAGCGAAAGGGTATAGGGTTGTTGTTTTGTTTTGTGGGTTGGTTTTGGTTTTTTTTAGATGAGGAAAATGATGAAGGTTGCATGTATCTGTGAATGTACTAAAAACCATTGAATTGCATACTTTAAATGGGGCATTGTATGATATATGAATTATATCTCGGTAAAGCTTTTTTTTTTTTTTTTTTTTAATAGTTTTTGCTTCTGAGCTGGGGTTGAAGAGAAGCTGCTGGTCGAAGGAGACCCAAGGTGCCTGGGAGTAAACTAGAACCACAGAGGAGGGAGGAGATGCCCAGCCCGGAAGGCTGAGGTCAGGTCAGCTCAGCCCCCAGCTAGTAACCATTTCCCCTGTGGCCTTAAAGAAATGAGCTGTGGCCTCACTTTGTGGCCTGAAGCCATGGAGGAGGTTCCCTTTGTGGTATCTCCCATCCCACATTGGAAGTTTTGCTTCTTGGGTTTTTGGAGCGAGCTCAGGGACTTCTGTTGCCCTGAGGTCTGGTCCTAACCCTCCTGGAGCCCCTCTCCCTCTGCATCACTGGCTCTTGACTGCTGACCCCAGTCCCCTTAGACCCTCTGCTTTACTCATGCCACCTTCTGGACCCCAAGTGGCTTTGCCTTCATTTGACTCACTTGAACTTAATTTTCTCTTTAAAGACCCTGTCTCCAAATACAGTCCCATTCTGAAGTCCTGGAGGGCAGGGCTTTAACATATGAATGGGGAGGGGCACAATTCAGTATGTAAAAGGAAGTGACACCCCGAAGGAAAGGCACTGGTAAAGGGAGTTTTAGGGTTGGTTAGCCTCATGGGCAGTTGGGCAATTGGGACCTCTGGGAGATAGCCCCTAGGACATGCACCCCTAGGCCAGGGAGCTGGGGATTGATTCTACAGCCCCCAGCCCACTGCTACTGTGAACCACTGTCTGAGAGCTGCTCCCAGGAGGAGTTAATCCTCAGGCACTTCTCCCTGCTCTATGCAGCCTCCAGAGAAAACTGTCTGACAAGGCATCCTGGTGTTGGAGCAGAGCCTGTGAGGATTTCAATGGCAAGGTCTGAGTTTACCAAACTTCTATTCATCCCTCAGCTTTCAGTATCACCTCCACAGGCAGCCTTCCTTGAATTCCCCACCCTTTTTAAACAAGTTCATCAAACCCAGACCTGCCTGACCCCAGAATATGAGCACTTAATCCTGTTGTCCCCAAGGTCACAGCAGGAGATAATACACCACTTCTCTGAGTCTTGGTTTTCTCATCTGTAAAATAGGAGCCATGGACCAGTGAGAGAATAAAGCCAGGCTGGGTTCATAGCTCAGGGCTTAGCCTGGCTTGGAGCTGCCTGGGTAGGATCCCAGGTCAATCCTGCTACCTAGTGCAGGGTCTCTTCTCTGCCTCAGGGGAAGTACAAACAGGCTGGTTATGAACACAAGGCTGGACTCACATGGGGCTGGGTTCAAATCCAAGCTCTGCCACTTACCTGCTATGTGGCCTTAAAAAGGTGACCTCAGCCCTGGCTGGTGTGGCTCAGTGGTTGGAGCTTTGGCCCACACACAGAATGGTTGTGGGTTCCATTCCTGGTCAAGGGCATGCACCTGGGTTGCCGGCTCAATCCCTGGCCCCGGTCGGGGTGCATGTGGGAGGCAACCAGTCAATGTGTCTCTCTCACATCAATGTTTCTCTCTCTCTCTCCCTCTCTCCCTTCCACTCTCTCTAAAAAATCAATGGAAAATATATCCTCGAGTGAGGATTATCAACAACAACAAAAAGGTGACCTCACCTCTCTGAGCCTTACGTTGATCTATTGAGTAACTGCTATGTGGCAAGCTGTATTCTAGGACACAGACGTAAGCGAGGCAGACAGGCATACCTTCATGCCTGGAGCTGCCATCCTCGTGGTGTGGTGGTGAGTGGGGGAGAGGAGATGGGGCGGGGCGGCAGTGATAAACAAATGTGTAAAATAATGTGAAATGTCAAGTGGAGGGATGCACTGTGAAGAAAAACAAAGCAGGGCAGGGGATATGGCCTTTAAATAGAGACCTGAAAGAGAAATGAAGGAGGGGCCCCATGGATACCTGGAGGAAGAGCCTTCCAGGCAGAGGAAACAGCAAGTGCAAAGGCCCTGAGCTGAATGGAATGAGAAGGCTGGTGTGCCTGGAGCTGAATGAGCAAAGGGGAGAGTGGGAGGAGGGGAGGGCACGGAGGTGACAGGGCAGGTGGGCCATGGGGAGGACTTGGGCTTTTTGCCCACAGTGAAATGGCAGCCATGGAGGGTTCAGACCAGAAGAGGGAGGTGTTTTTACTCGGGTGCTCACGGGTGCCCCCTGGCTGTTACAGGACGGACAGAGTGTGGGGGTGAGGGCGGCAGGAGCCAGGGGACAAGGGTAGAGGTTCCTGCAAGTCCAAGTGAGGGATGAAAGAGGTTGGCCCAGGGTGGGAGGCTGAGGAAGGGGAGAGAAGTGTGTAGATTCTGGCTAGATCCCAAAGGAGGCAGAACTCACAGGCTCAGCACTGGTCTGTCTGTTGGGAGGCGGGGGTACCTCCTGTATTTCCTACATTATCAATTATAGATGCTTTCATTTCCTAGCCCCCTCCTGGCTAAGAAAAGCTTTCAATCACATCACAAACATTTGCTTTCACCCAGCATATGAGCAGGGCAAGGCAGGGCATTATCCTGTTAGTGTTGGCCAACCTGGTAGCTATAAAGTGATTTCTCTTTTAAATCTGCATGTCTCTGATCAACGGTGGTGTGATCATCTCTTTACAAGTTCTTGCACCTTCTGGTCTTCCTTTTTTTTAAACCATTTTATTGAGGTACAATTGACATACAAAAAGCTGTACACACTTAATGTATCCAATATGATGAGTTATGTGGGACGCTCTTTTGTGAGTAACCTGTTCCTGTTCTTGGCACATTTTCTACATTAGGGTCAGGGGCTGCCCTGTTCTTGTTGATCTGCACAAGTTCCTCAAGTCTTGGTTAGTTTCAGACCTTGCAAATGTTACCTCCCATAATACAGGCAACTGGAGGGCACTTTCCATTACACACAGGTTCCATCCCTCTGTTTCTGAGTCTCAAGTCTGCCCACTTCTCTCACCGCCAGCCCCTGGCTTTGTTCCTTCAGGGTGCCACTAGCTTGTCCTTCCCAGCTTCGGTCTTTCCCATCCCAAGTCACCCTCCACTTTAGGTCCAGAGCAATCTTTCTAAAACAAAATATAAAGTCTGGCTGCCTTCCTCTCCTGCTCCGAACCCTCCCAAGGCTCCCCAGTGCCCTAAATTCTACTTAGATCCTACCAACTTCTCCAGTTTCCTTTCTCTCCAGTTTTCATCCCTCAAATGGATTAAACACACACACACACACACACACACACACACACACACACACACACACTGCCTCTCTGTATTCCAGGCAAATAAAGGTCTGTCTGGGTCAGACGTTGCCTCAGGGCTGCCACAGGAGTGAGATCCCTGATTACCATCCATCTGCTGTCCTGCCAGGCGGCTCCAAAACTCCAAAACACTCCCAATTCCTTCATGTAGTCAGCGCCTCCCCCAGCCCCGGAGCGCCGGCCGCTCCCACAGGCAGTCCTGCCTTCCCGAGAACGTTAGCTAAAGGGGCTCATACAATATGTAGCCTTTTGAGCCTGGCCTCGTTCCCTGCAGCATGAAGCATTTGAGCATAATGCTTTGGTGCCTGTATCAATAGTTTGCTCCATTTTGTTACTGAAGAATATCCTAGTGTGTGGATAGACCCTAATTTTTTATCTATGTTTTTATTGATTTTAGAGGGAGAGGAAGGGAGAGGGAGAAACATCGATCCATCGATCGGCTGCCTCCTGCCCCCCTCCCCCCCCCCAGGGATCAAGCTAGTAACCTGAGCACGTGCCCTGACTGGGAACTGAACCAGTGACCTTTTGGTGCATGGGATGACACTCAACCAACTGAGCCACACCAGCCAGGACCCTAATTTGTCTTACATTCACCCACTGAAGGTCAATTGGGTTGTTTCCAGCTATTGGTGATCATGAATCAAGCTGTTATAAACATTCATGTACAGGCTTTTATGTGAACGTAAATCTTCGTTTCTAACGACACAGCAGTGGGGTTGCTGGGTTGAGTGGTGGTTGCATGCTTAGTGTTTTAAGAACTACCAAACTTTTCCAGAGTCGCCCTACCATTTTGCATTCCCACCAGCAGCATCTGAGGGGTCCAGTTTCTTAGCATCTTCACCAGCACTTGATGTTGTCAGTATTTTTAGTTTAGCTGTTCTAATAGGATTGAAACGAGGCTTTAAAGTCTGGCATTGTGAGCTGAAGTCAGAGCCGTCTTCTAGAGATAAAGGCAGTAACTGGGAGTTCCGATCAAGATGACAGAGTAGGTGGACGCTGTGCTCACCTCCTCCTACGACCACATCAAAGTTACAACTAAATTATAGAACAATTAACCTGGAGAGCCACCTGAGGACTAGCTGAACAGAAGTCCTATAACTAAGGATATGAAGAAGAAGCCACGTTGGGACTGAAAAAAACCTCAAAATCAGCTCATAACCCACAATCAGAATAAAACAGTTTCCTTGAGGAGAGAAAAAAGGAGGTAGCTGAGCTGAGAAAACTTGATCCATCTAGAAGATGGAGTTTTGTCAAAATCTTTGCTGCCTGCTCCAAAGGGTTTTGCTAAGGAGGAAACACCACAGGCAGGAGGGCAGGATTTTGGTGCAAGAGGTGGCTCTGGGTTCAAACCCAAACTCTACCACTTGTCATCTGGGTGGCCCAGGTCCTGCTGAGCCCTAGCTGTCCCATCAGGTGAATGCGTCTTGGAAGTCCCATCTCACAGTGGCAAGGGCGAGGTGTTCCCTGGAGCCCTGGCCAGTTAGTGAGAAAGTTCCTGCAAGATTCGCCTTAGCTCCTCACAGTCTACTTCCACTTGTGCTTCAGTGGTGGAAGAGGTGGCCCGGGAAACTCAGAGAGAGAAAGTCATTGCAGGGGCCATCTGGGGGGAGCCAGGTAGGCCTGAGGACTCTGGGGACTTGGGGCAGCTCACGTGGCTTCAGGCTGTCCAACCACCAAAAGGGATGGAAACTATGAGCCCGTATTGCAGCCCAAGTGATGACGGATATGATGCATAAGTGTCCCTTCCTGGACTATAAAAGAAATGAGGTCTCAAGTCATAAAAAGACATGGAGGAAGCTTAAATGCATATTGCTGAGTGAAAGAAGCCATATTTGAAAAGGCTACACACCATATGGTTGCAACTATGTCACATTCTGGAAAAGACAAAACTATGGGGGACAGTCAAAGGATCAGCGGTCCCAAGGGGTTGGGGGAAGGAGGGATGACTAGGCCGAGCACAGAGGATTTTAGGGCAGTGGAACTCTTCTGTGTGATACTGTGATGGCCGATATTTGTCATTGTACATTTGTCTAAACCCACAGAATGTACAACTTCATTAGGAGTGAAGCCTAATGTGGACCAACTTCAGTTAATAATATATCAGTTTTGCTTCACCGGTTGTAACAAATGTATCTCACTCAAGCAAGATGTCAATAATAGAGGAAACTGGGGGGGGGGGGTGAGGGAACATATGGGGACTTTCTGTATTATCGGCTCAATTTTCTGCAAACTGAAACATCTCTAAAAAAATAACATCTACTCATTAAAAAAAAGAAAGAAAAGTGTCTCTCCTGCCCTTTACCCCAGCCTCACCATCTTCTTGGAGCTCTTTGAAGAGGACACCTAGAAAATCAAGTAAATATGGGTATATACACCTATTTCCCAAATCCACAAAATGTGGCTTCTTGTATACCCTGCTCTGCGCCTTGTTTTTCTCATCGCTGCCCATTCCGTGCTCTGCGTGCACAGATGGTGTTCTCATTGTTTCTTTTAGTGAAATACAATTCTCATTCTTTTTCACAGCCGCATAACCTTCCACTGTGCAGAGAGAGTGCAGCCAGCCCCATGTGGATGGATGGTCATTACCAATCTGGGCTGTTTAGTCGACACTGCCACAAATGTCCTCCTCATTTTCTATATAAAGATGAGATTTCTAGAAGTGGACTTTCTGCGTCCAAGGGTTTATAGGTTTGTAATTTTGAAACGTGCAACTGATTTCTCCTCCACTTGACATATACTTAAGGACACCTCTTCCTGCAACTGTCGTGAGAATTGGATCTTCCTGAAACAAACCACAGGGCTCCCTTGCCCACCACCCCTCCACTGCCTCCCACTACCCGCAGGGCTATGCCCAGGCCCCCACTGGGAGGCCTTGCAGGACCTGGGCCTGAAAACCCACCACCTCAAGTCTCATCCTCTCCTCCCTGCTCTCTACATGGGTGCTTCTCCTCTGGATCTTTGCCTTGCTGGTCCCACTGCCTGGAACTCCTCCCTTTCTGATTCTGCCTGGCTGACACCCACTTGAATTTTAGGCCTCACCTCCTTCCAGAAGCCCCAGTGCTTGGCATATAGCAGGAGCTCAATAAATGGTGGTAGAATGAATGAATGAATGAATGAATGAATGAATGGGGAAAGGGGAAGGGACAGGCTTATAGGGCAGATGAGGGGGTCTATAGGCCACAGGGAAGGGCATATCTCCCTCCCGGGGCAATGGGGTAATAGAGCAGGTTTTAAGCAGGGTAGAGGCATGTTGGGAAAATTCCTCTTATTTACAGGGGCCCTTTTTGTGCCATGGGCCCTCAACAATGGAAGTTTGTGAGTGCATAAGATAAAACACTTTGATCTCAATGGTAAAGGAAACCCATTACAAATCCATTACATTGGGATACAGTTATCAAAATATGTTTTGTGATGAAATGTGTGCATCTTTCTAAGCATACTAAATAGTGAGGCAGATCGGCAGGTCTAGTGACTTATCATTAGAAGCGGAGTGAGTGTGAGTGATACAAGCTCCCCCCCCCCCAAGTTTATGCAACCCCCTGAATTCTATTTGCAGACCTCTTGGGTGTCTGGGGACCTTGATGAAAACCCGTCAAATGCTGGGATGTGGTGAGAACACCTGGAAAATGAGCAAACTAGACAGAGGTGTCACCAAGAGGGACAAGTGATTTCCAGGGATAATGCAGGCATCCAGGCAGACAAGCGACAGGGAACAGGCAGCTGGGCCATCTGTCCAAAGACAAACAGGAAGCCTGTGGCCTGCCCCTCCGGCCTGTCTGGGCCCAGCCTTTGTGCTTTAAACTCCCAAAGGCAGGACCCCCCCAGCTGGCTTCTAGCTTCCTTCCCCAGCTCTGGCTCCGGATGCTGCAGGAAAAACAATCTGACAAGGCAGCACCTCCCCAAGTTCTGTGCTCAGCGTCTCCTGGGCTCTGTGCTCTCATGACAACACCTCTTGGGCCCCCATCACAGTCCCATAAGGGCCAGCTCAGAGAGTGCCGTCCAAATTTCACAGATGAGGAAATCGAGGCCTAGAATGGCCCCAGGTCACCCAGCCTGGCTGTGACTAAGCCAGGACTGGAATCTAGGTCTCTTTGGACTCTAAGTCTTGCTTGTGACAGTTCTTACTCTGAGTTCACCATTGACTGCAAGACACCCACCCATTCATTAATTCATTCATCAAGTGATTCACCAAGTTGTCAAAATGCATCTGAAGAACCAGGGGAGAGGTTTCTCTGAACACAGCAGACCTGGTCAACAGACACAGTTCAAGTTCTATGACTCAACTGGTGTGTGATTTTAGGCCAGTGGCTGTTCCTCTCTTGGCCTCAGTTTCCTGCACCTATAGGTTGATGACCTAGGGTGATGACACCACCTCCGGGGTAGTCGAAGCCTGCCCACAGCCGGTGCTCAGGAGATGCTTGGATGGATGTCCTTGCACCCTTCACCCCCACCTTGTGTTATCTGCTTACTCCCCCCACTCACCTCACCTTGTGGTGAGAGGGTTCCCTGCCCATGGGCAGGAGAGCTGGGGGCAAGACGAGTGCCCTGGGCTGACCAGTCCTGCTATCCCTGCTGTGGGCACCAAGGGGCAGTGGGCACCCCCATTCTGCCCCCACTCCCCATCCTCATGGCCACCTACCACCAGTGCCTCCTCAGTTTGGGAAGCCGAGGAATTGATCCCTCTGCCACCAGGCTGGCTTCTCCCACCACACTGATGGTGGGAATGGGAGGCACCAGGGGAGAGGAAGGCATCAGGGTCTTCTGGCCACTAGACCCCTGTCCAACTCTGCCTCATTCATTCTCTTATTGAGCACCTGCTGTATGCACAGCCCTCTCTGGTGCTAGGGACACAGCAGTGAATAAAACAGAAAAATCCTTGCCCTGATGGAGCTGACATTTGAGTGGGATAAAGGATACCAGGAGATTACAACTGAGGGTGGTCAGAGCTGTGATGGGAAACCCAGGGACTTGGGGAGGGGGCCCAGGAGAGCAAGCCCCTGACTCAACTTGGGCAGGGGAGAGAGGTGGTCAAGGAAGGCTAAAACCTAAGGAATGATTAGAAGTTCATTCAGGCAAAGAGTAGGGGAAACGGTGCTCCAGGCAGGGGTAAGGCTTCTGCAAAGTTCTGGAAGCAGCTGCACTCCCCGCCTGCCCCCAAGCACATGCACACATGCGCAGAAAGATTAAAAAAGCAGCACATTTTAATGCTACACTGATTCAAGGTGTGAGGTCCTGGAACAAGCACTGAACAGCAGATTAGAAAACAGAAGAGGCCAGAAGTAGATATTTATGGAGCACCAACTATATGCCAGGTGCTGGGGGCCTCCTGAAGACACATAACCTAGCCACATGGATGCAGCAAGATCGGGGCGGCGATGGGGATGCACAGGCAGCTGTGGGAGGCAGGCATGTCCAAGATGAGATTTAAGGTTGGAGAAGGAGTCCGATGAGGAGTAGGTGGAACAACATTCTAGGTGGAGGGAACAGCATTGGACATTGATCGGTGTGAAGAGAGCTGGTCTTCAGCTCCACTCCAGTGATCACACAGATGTTCCACTTGCCAGCAAGTTGATCTTCAAAAACCCACCCTCTCTGGCCATCTCCTCGGCCCCACTCCCACCCAGCCCAGCCGTCCCCCACCTGGACCAGTGCAGTCCCTCCTCCCAGGTCTGCAGGTTTCCACCCTCAGATGCAGTCTGTTCTCCCACAGCAGCCAAAGGAGGCCAGAGTTCCCACCAAGCTTGGCCTCTGTTTGAGCAGCTGTCTAGGTCACCCGGCCCCGCCTAGCTGAGTCAGGCCTGCGTGTACCCTGAAGAGGACCTGCCTCACCAATCAGGTCTAGCAGGCACCAGGGCAGGTACTCTGCTCCAGGCAGCTGGGCAGGGCCTTTCCTTGTTGGGATCGTTGCAGCGTGTTCCCACCAAGACAGGGCTTGGAGTTTATAGCTCTCATTGACTCTGGTGTGGAATCAGCCCCCACAAGGCCTGGAGCGTGGTGTTCCCAATGTCTGTGCCTCATGCTGTATCTGACCAGGAGCCCTCATGAAGCAGGCAAGGAAACAGAGACTCAGAAAGGTTGAGAGATTTACCTTGGGTTACACAGCCTGGCCTAGATGGGGGCCAGGCTGGTATTTAGATACCACATTGGGGTCAGCATCCCTGGGTCACAGATCTGACACTAATTCACTGGCCAAATGCAGCAAGTCACTCTGCCTCTCTGGGACTCAATTTTCTCATCTGTAAAAGGGAGATGATGATGGCACCCACATGTGGGAAGGGGAACAACACGTGCAAAGGCCCTGAGATAGAGCTGTGCCCTAGAGTTTAGAGGAACATTAAGGAATTGAGCCCCTGGAGTGGAGTAATTGAGGGAGAGAGTGAGAAGAGGGGAGGACAGGGAGGTGACAAAGGCAGATCATGCAGGGCAGGCCTGTGGGGCGTGGTAAGGACTTTGGCTTTTATACTGAATGAGGTGGGAGCCATGGAGCATTCTAAGCAGAGGAGGGACATGACCTGGAGGGACATTACCTGACTTGTGTGTTTCCATGCCACTGAGGAGTTAAACTGTGAGGGGTGAGGGCAGGAACCAGGAGACCAGGTATAGTGAGGCTGGACTGGAACAAGAGGGGAGGGAAGAAATCCCCCAACCTTTACTCATCTCCATATTTCCTGCCCACCTAGGCTCCCAGCAGTCTGAGAGGTGAGGCTGAGGCTTCAGCCCAGGAGGCTGAAGGTTGGGGTGAGGGTGACTTGGGGTGGGTCACAGCAGAGAGTGATGGGTGGGGTCACACCTGGCATCTCCCACACCAAAGTGGCTGGACCACTTGGGCAGATGCGTGGGCTGCTGACACACGTGCACATGCCACATGCCGAACTGGGAGCAACCCTGCTATGCCCTCACTGGGCTGGGACAAAGTGGCCAGGTATGAGGGTTCCCCTTCAATCCAGGCATCCCTCCTATGGGCTCAGGATCTGACACTGATCCACTGGGCAACTGGGGCAACTCTGCTTCTCTGGGCTTCAGTTTCCTCATCTGTAAAAGAGGAATAATAATAGTACCCATACACCGGAAAAAGAATAACATATGCAAAGGCCTTGAGGTAGAGCTGTGCCCCAGTATTTTTCAGCCTTAAATTCTCCCTAGGGTCCTGGCCCGATAGCTCAGCTGGTTAGAGTGTCGTCCTGATACACCAGCCAAGGTTGTGGGTTTGATCCCCGGTCAGGACACATACAAGAATCAACCAATGAATGCATAAATAAGTGGAACAACAAGTCGATGTTTCTCCTCTCCCTTTCTCTCTCTCTCAAAATCAATTTAAAAAATCTTTAGCCCTGGCTGGTGTGGCTCAGTTGGTTGAGCATAGTCCCATGTACCCAGAGGTCACCAGTTTGATTGCAGGTCAGGGCACATGCCCTGGCTCAGTCCTGGGGGCCGGGGGGGGGGGGGGGGGGGGGGGGGGAGGCATGCAGGAGGCCAGCAGATCGATGTTTCTCCCTCTCTCTAAAAATAAAAATTTTAAAAATCAATAAAAAATATTTAAAACAATTCTCCCTAGGACTGGAGCTGGAAAGGCCATCAAGAGGAAGAATCTGCCCTAGCCAGTTTGGCTCAGTGGTTAGAGCTTTGGTCCTCGGACTGAAGGGTCCTGGGTTTGATTCCTGCCAAGGACAGGTACCTCTGTCACAGGCTCCATCCCTGGCACTGGTCAGGGTGAGTGCAGGAGGCAACCAATTGATGTGTCTCTCTCACATCGATGTTTCTCTCTCTCTCCCTTTCTCCCTTCCACTCTCTCTGAAAAAGCAATGGAAAAAATATCCTCTGGTGAGGATTTAAAAAAAAAAAAAAAAAGAGGAAGAATCTGCCTGTGCAAAACGTGGAGGTGAGCAAGGGACTGGCACATCCAGAGGATGAGTGGGGGTTTGAGAATTCTCTGACTGCTGCAGTGGGGCTGGGAGAGGGGCCACCGGGGTAGGGTTGAGACTAGAGATTATTAACCAGCACATCCCCACGTCTTCCTCCCAGTGGAGGCTGCGGGGCCGGGCCAGCCCCCCGCGCCCGCTCACGCAGTCCCACCGCCGGAGATGTCCTGATTCACATCTCCTGGCGCATCCGAGGGCAGCTGGACCCCCGGGCTCCTCTCCCCCGACTGGGGCTCATCCCATGGAGGCCTCGGAGGCGCTGTGGTCACTCAGGCCCGGGCAAGTGCCGAACACCTCTGTGCTCTGTTTACTCACCTGCGAAAGGGGAGAAATGAGAGTTCCTGTCGCACGTATGAATGCAGGGCTGTGCTTAATAAGCGCCCGAGATTACACTGATTATGGTGATTATGGTGATTATTAGTCACCTGGAAGAAAGAGACTCCCCCGGAGTTCGAGGAACCCCCATGCCCTGGCCTCAGTCCTGGCGCCTCTCCCCCCCCCTTCGGAGCCTCAGTTTCCCCACCCCAGCTCCGAGGGGGGCGGCGGGGGCGCAGGGGCGGCGGGGCACCCGCCTCTGTGGCCGGCAGGGGCAGCACGGAGCGGCCCGGGACGTCCGGAAGGGCCCCGCCTCCGCCCGCCGCGCCCCGCCCAGCCCGGCTGCCCGGAGCCAGGACGCGGCGGCGGTGGCCGGGACCCGGACGGCGCGGCGGCGGTGTCGGGACGCGGGCGCCATGGCGGCCGCCGAGCGCCGCGCCTTCGCGCACAAGATCAACAGGTAGCGCGGCCGCCGGGCTCCCTCCTGGCGGCCCCACGTGCCCGAGCCCCGCCCCAGGGTGGCCCGGCCCCACCCCGCCCGTGCGCCCCCCTTTCGAGCCCCTTCCGCCGGCCGCAGGTCCGCCGGGGCCGCGAAGGCGGGAGGGCGGCGGGGCCGGGCTGGCGTCGCGTGTGGGCACCGAGCGCGGTGGCGGCCGAGGTCCCCCCTCGCAGCCGTGCACCGTGGGGGCGTGGCCCGGGGGCCTTCCTGGAGGCGGTGGTGCGGGGATAACTGAAGCCGGGCGTCCTCTGCATCCGCTCCCAACCTCCTGGCCCCTCTCCGGCCCCCGAGTCCGAGGGTATGGGAGTGGGGTGCGGCCTTTATGTCCCATCCTCTGAGCCTGGTTTGGGGCTCAGGGATTTCGGAACTGGGATAGTGCTCCTGGCAGCCTTTGAATCCCGTGGAGAAGTTTCCCGTGCTCTTCCCCCCACCAGGGTCCCGTGTCCAGCTGTCTGGGGGGCAGGGGACAGCTGTGGATGCCCCCCCCCCCGCCCTGCTTCAAGCTCTCCTAGCACCGGCTGGACTGGCTGGGGATGGATGGGTGATTGAATGGAGAGAGTGGGGGCTGGGGACGGAACCAGCTGGTGGGCAGACGGGGGAGGGGACAGCACCAGGCGCTGGGGGATCCATTTCCGTGACTGAAGATTATGAGAGGGATGTCGGACTCTGGGGATGGACAACCTCTTCCCTGTTGGGGCTTTTGCCTCTACAGAGGGATCAGAATCTGCTTAGTGGTCCTCTCCACAGGGACCTGACCTGGCCACCCCCAGGTGAAAAAGCCACCCTGTGGGTCCACCCCTGACCTGATGGAGACACAAGAAAAAAATCTCACCCTTGGAGGCAGATGCAGTGGGGGAGACAGATGAGAAGCACAATAAAGTGGATTATTTGTTAGTGACAAGTTCTGTGGGGATACACAAGGCCGAGAAGGGAGACAGGGAGGGTGGGAGTTATTTTAGTTATGGGAGGTGGGTCAGGAATGCCTGGGTGAGAAGCTGACGTTTGAACAAGTATCTGAAGGAGGTGAGGAAGGGGTCCATTCCCATATGTGGGAGGAGGGTCCAAACTCAGGGAAGGGCCAGTGCAAAGGCCCTGTGTGTTCACAAAGGCATAGTGTGCGAAGAGATCATCTGAGACTAGCCAGGCTGGTGAGAATGAGGAAGGGGACAGTGGTAACAGATTGTTTAGGGCCTTGTGGGTTGTGAGAAGGACTTTAATTTTATCCTGAGTGAGAGATGTGGCCTGGTGTCTGGGGCAGTTTTTATGTCTGTCGTCGCTATGTCTCTGAACTATCTCTCTGTCTTGGAACTTTGGTGTCTCTGAGCCTGTTTCTTTGCCTTTCAGTCCCTATGTCCTTGGGTGCTGGCTTCCACTCTGTGAGTAAGAGGGGTCCTGGGTCCCACTCTGGGGAACAGATGCTACCGAGCCCAGGGTAAGAAAAACAGAGAAGTTCCTGGGACCCCAGTGAACCATAAGCAAATGCCTGAAATCTTCTAGTTACTCTGTGATGAGTTCCCCAGAACTGTCCAGTGGACACCCAGATGTCTACATACTCAGATCTGGGCCTGTATTCATTCATTCATTCATTCATTCATTCATTCCACAAATACCATATTAACCTGAACATAAGATAGTCCCCCAGTTTCCTATTGAACAGAGTCTAGAAAAAAGATTTTGGAGGACAACTTCAAAGTACAAACTCCTACGAATGTAAATAATATAGATAAATGTTATTGTATATAATGTAATTTGTTCATTTTTTCACTTGTACTATTTAAAATAAAATACAATATAGAATGGTGATAATGACGAGCACTTATAATATGCTTATCACATGCTTATTTCCATCTGGGATGTCAATTGTTTGTCACCAGAGTCTCTTGATATAGGTATAACTACTGAAACTGAGACTCAAAGTGGTTAGGTCATTGTTGAAGGTCTCTTGTGGGGAAGTGAACCCAGGAGTGTGTGGCCCCAGACCACAGAACAATCTTGGAAACTGCCTCTTCCTGCTACCACATCCCCCTAAGCGAGTCTATTCATTCTTCCTGGGCATCTAACAGCAGCATCTTCATTCTGCCCCTCAGTGGTTTGATATGGGGCAGCTTGCATGTCTCATTTAAAGACATAATGATTTGTTGGACTAGTGGAGGTCCATGAAACAGACATTGACAAAATTCCAAAGGTACCTCTAGGATTTCAAGGAAATGGCTCCTTCCTGCTCTGTCCCAAAATATATCTGCAAATATGAGCACATGCAAATATCATTACCTTTTTAAAAATTGTTATGTAAAACATGCATGCAGGAAAGTGCAAAGTTCACTTATAAAACAAATGCCAAGGAAAAATCACTTAGGTGAAGATGCGGGCTATCTCCTGCTTCCTGGGCCTCCTCACTCCAGCAGCCCCTCCTGAGCTGCACCTGGTTCTGCCACTTGGGACCACCTTGCCAATGGTGGCTGCCATCCCTTCCTCACTTGTGTTATGGTTTCTCATCCAAGGTGGCTCCCTGTCTACTGTGGGTTAGTTTTGCCTGTTTATTTATTTATTTTAAATTTTAATTTTTAACATTGATTTGTTGTTCCATGTGTTTATGCATTCATTGGTTGATTCTTGTATGTGCCCTGACTGGGGATTGAGCCCACAACCTTGGTGTATCAGGACAATGCTCTAAACAACTGAGCTACCGGTCAGGGCTTAGTTTTGCCTGTTTAGAGCATCTTATAAATGGAATCATGTGGGATGTCTAGTTTGGGGCACAGCTTTCATCCAGCATAATGGCAGGAGGAGGGCTTATCTGTCCCCTTGCCTGTAGTCAGGTTCGTCCTTTACATTGCTGCATAGTATTCCCCCGCCTGTGAATTCTCTGTCTTTGGTCAAGGAACATGTCAGTTGTTTCACGCTGGGGCTGTCACCATCAGGGCTGCTGAGAACATTTTCGGCCATGTGTTTCCTGCTGAGTATCCATGTCTCCAAGTGGAATTGCTGGATGGGCATATCTTTAGTTTCCCTTGAAAATTACAGGTGGTTTTACAAGGGGGTTTTACCGCCAGCACATGAGAGTTACTGCTGTTCTACTTCATCACTGGCGCTCGTAATATTTGTTTTTAAAATTTTCTGCCAGCCCAGGGGCGTAGGGTGGGGTGTGAAGAGGAATCTCTTTGTGGTTTTATTTGGATTCACTTCTTCCCTCACTTTTTGCACAAGTGGGAACACACAGCATTCGGGGCTTCTGTTATTCTTGTTCTGGTTTATCGTCCTCCTCTCCTGTGAGGGTAGACCTCTGTTAATCCGGCCAGCCCTGGGGTAAGGTCCACAATCTCACATGAATTCCCAATGATGCTCTATCTTCCCCTCTGAGCATCTCTTTAGTGTCACATAGGGTTGTCAACTTTTTACCTTCAGAGGGTTGATCTCACTGATAGCAATAACCCACCACCTGATCTTTAGTTTCCCTCGTTGCAATTGTGAGATCACTTCCTGGGAAAATCACTCAGCTCAGCAGTTTGCTTGCGTTTTTGAAACCTGCTGTACATGGGGGCATCTGATATGGAGGTAGAAAGACAGGAGTTGGAGGTGACTCCCAGGGGTGGGTTCCAAACACTTGAGAGGGTGGGGCTGCCCTTAGTGAAACAGGGAGACAGTGGGAGGACAGGTGATGGTCATGCTATGTGTGGGATGCCTGTAAGACCCCCAACATGGGCACATGGAGGAGGCAGGTGTCACATGGGGCGGGCCAGAGGATTCATTAGTGTTTAGAAGGTGTTGAAGCTCCAAGGCTGGGTAGGACTGGTATGTAGGGTGCGTGTGGACCGGGATGAGGTAGGTTCGGGAGCCCCCTGTTCTGGGCCCTTTTCCTCGTCATGGGCCACATGGAGTGTCTAGCACTGAGGGGCACAGACTTTGACCTCCAGCCGCCCAGGGTTCAGTTCTGGCCCTGTGGCATTCAGCTGCTGACCCTGGGTGGGTTAGGACTCCTCTGAGCCTCCCTCACATTTGGTTCCAAAAACAGGGCCAGAATTCCAGTTTCCCAAGGTCCTCTTTGAGGCAACATGGTGACAGCGAGCCTTAATTGACTCCTTACTGTGTGCCAGGCCCTACACTCAAAACAGCTCCATAAAGTATGGATACTGTCCCCCCGATCTTGAGGCCCACAGGGGGGAGGTCAGCCACTCATGCTCGCCCAGCTCCAAGTGCAGAGCCCTGTGACTCAGCAACTGGCTCCAGTGGCCATGGCGTTGTGGTCCTATCCTTTTCACACTTCAGGGGCCTCTCCAAGCCTAATGACAAAATGAAGCTGGAGCTCCAGCCCTCCCCCCGCCCCTCTCCCTGCTCTGGGGCAGCAGCTGCAGAACAGCTGGGACCAGGACACAGACGGGTCCCCTATCCCGGCATCTTTTGTAAATTACCCCCAAAGTCCTGTGTGCCCAGGCTTCCAGAGGAGGCAGCCCAATTTTGGGAATTTCAGGACAAATCCCTAATTTTGAATACCCTTTGAATTTTCTAGAAGTTCCCCCTCCCCCACTCAATAGAAGCAAGACTCAGGGACAGTTGACAGAAAATAAATAGAATACAGGCAAAGCAATAGAATACAGGCAAAGGCTGGGGTCTCAAACTGTAGGCCCCATGTTGGATCAGGGTCATGGTGAAATTTTGTTGCACCCACACGAATTTGAATTCAGAGGCTTCTGGAGGGGGCTAAGGTTCTCAATTGGCCTCAGTCTCCCCCACCCCCATCCTGTCTTACCTGGGCCTACTGCAAACATCCATCTCATTGGTGGCCTGTGGGCCATCAAGTTTGCAATCCTCAGCATAGTACTTTTTGAGGTACAACTTTTTATTTTGAAAATTTCCAAGCACATAGAAAAGTGGGAAGCAGAAAGGAGGTCTGAACACTCGGGCAACTGCCTTCTCAATTTTAAGAGGAATTGAGGCCCAGAAAATGTGTTTCAACTGCCCAAAACCATACCGCTAAAAGGTCTGGGGCTTTCCCCAACTTTAAGTGGATTTAAGAAAGTTGGAACTGGTGGGAGTTTGGGAGGGATTCACTCATTCCATCAAAAAAACACATTTATTGAGCACCTGTTATAGGTAGGGTCCAGAGTTAGGGTTTCCATGGGGACCACACAGTCCTGGCTCCTGCTTCACAGAGATCTCAGGGAGCAGGAGTCCATGCTCAGAGCAGAGAGCCCAGCCTCAGGGCCTTTGCACTTGCTGTTCCCACTGCCTGGTACACTGTTCCCCCAGACAACTGCATGACCCTCTGTCCTTCCCTTCCTTCCAAGCTCTGCGGAAGGGTTGAGGGCCTGGAGGATCCCTGCCCCCACTGGGTCTGTCCCACATTTTCCTGCTGGCTCCCTCCCCTGTGGGTCTTCTCCCTCCCTGACTTTGAAAGGCAGTGCAGGTTTAGATTACTGAGGCAGGCCACAGCCCTAGCCTTGGTTGTGGGGTGTGCTCTGAGAGTTATCCTGGCCTCATACATCAGCAGCCTCACCTCAGACTCCCTGGGAACGTGAATGTGTGGAGTGCCCTCTGATTGCCAGGCCCCTGCTCAGCTTCCCACAGCAGCCCTGTGAAGTCAGGGCAGCCACAAATGGGTAAACTGAGGCTCAGAGGCAGGAGTGATCTGTCCAAGGCCCCCCAGAAAGCATGGGATGGGGCACACATACTAAATGAGTTGTTTGAGGGACCCCAGGGTGGACAGAGGTCCCCCAGATGAGAAAGCAGAGACCAGAGGGCTGGCTGGTTGGACAAAGAGGGATCTATGACCCCTCGTGGCCCTTCCCAGTGACAGTTGTCCCTGTGTGTGCTTGGAGAGGTGGCTAAGAAGGGCCCAGAGTATGAGATCTGTGGGTCTGGAAGCCTAAGTTCTCTTGGCCAAGTGGTCTGTTTTTTTCTTGCCACAGCCTGGATTTTTCTCTTGTAGAATGAATTTGTTGGCCCCAAAGCCCAGGTTCTCAGGGCTCCGCTGCCCAAGTTTTCCTACCCCCAGTGGCCCCCTTCCTGTCCCCACAGGACAGTGGCAGCCGAGGTGCGGAAGCAGGTGTCCCGGGAACGCAGTGGCTCTCCCCACTCCAGCAGACGGTGCAGCAGTTCCCTGGGGGTAAGTACTTGGGAGGTCCCCCTACCCAGACCCTGCCTTCTGGCAGAGGTGGGGTTCCCCTGGGCCTGGCCTCTGTCTCACCCACTCCACTCGCTACTGCCCTGTCCTCTGGGGAAGCTGAGATGACTTCAGTCCAGCTGTGGCAGGGGAGGGGTTCCTGGTCTGGCCCCAGTGCTGTCCCCATTCCTGCTTCCCTGTGAGTCTGGAGGGTGATTCCCCTCTCTGCAGCTGCTTCCTGGGGGCCAGGGTGGGGGGATCCCAGTGGGTGGTCAGGGTGGGTGGGGGAGAGGCTCCAGCCTGATGTAGCTCCACTTCCTGCTGCCAGGACCACCCAGACGAAGATGGGGGAGGGCAACCTGGGGGTTGGGAGGTACATCCAGCTGCAAAGGGAAGGGGGTGGGGCCATCTTGTCACTGGGCCTTAGGAATTGTCTGTTTCTTTGCTGCAGTCAATAGGCCTTTCCTTCCACCATTAGTTCCCTGCCCTTCCAGGCACAGGGTGTGATTTCCTGCCTGGAAAGAGGGGTGGGGCCGTCCAAGCTGGAATGAGAGAGGAGAGTCTGAGGTCACTGCCCTTCATAGAATCTCTACAGCTCCAGCACCCTCCATGGCTCCCACTGCCCTCTTATTTGAGTCTGAGGCCAGCCCATACCCACACTCACCCTCCACCCCCACTCCTAGTATCCAGGACAGGGGTGACAGCCACTTTGCTCTGACCCAGGTCCCACTGACTGAAGTCATTGAGCCCCTGGACTTTGAGGATGTGCTACTAAGTCGGCCACCAGATGCTGAGCCTGGACCCCTCCGAGACCTAGTTGAGTTTCCAGCTGATGACCTGGAGCTGCTGCTGCAGCCCCGAGAATGCCGGACCACAGAGCTCGGGATCCCCAAGGATGGGTGGGTTCAACTCCACTCCCTCCCTGTTCATAACTTCACTCTGCCTCCATGCACCCCCTTCTCATCAATACTTCCTTTCCCATCAAACTCTCAACAGCCCTGAATTCAAATCCTGCCTCCTCTGTGTGACTTTGGACAAGTCACCCTCCCTCTCTAAGCCTCTATTTCCCTATCTCTGAAGCAGGCAGAAGGGCATGCCCCACCTCACTAGTCACTGGAAGGACTAACACTAGGCCCTGCCTCTGTTTACCCTGATTTTATTTTGTGCAGAAAGCTAGATGCCCAGGTGAGGGCCGCAGTGGAGATGTACACAGAAGACTGGATCATCGCCCACAGAAGGTGGGTCTGGCTGGGGGCAGCTCAGGGTGGAGGGTCAAGAGGCCAGGTCTGAGCCCAGAAGAGCCCATTGTCTGCAGCCGGTCCTCCTGCTTATCTGCCCATTGTCCCTGCAAGGGCAGCTGGGCTTCAATGATGGTGTACGGGCGAGGTGGATGGCCTTGCAGGTATCATCTGGGCCTTGCAGATGTGTTGGAGTACATCGAGGAGCCCTGGGGATCCCTGATCCCTGCTACCTAACCAGCCCTGCCTCCTCCTAGGTACCAGCATCTGAGTGCAGCATACAGCCCTATCACCACAGAGACCCAGCGAGAGAGGCAGAAGGGGCTCACACGCCAGATTTTTGAGCAGGATGCTTCTGGAGATGAGAAATCTGGACCAGAAGACTTGGTGAGGGAGCCCCGGGTGGGGGTCACTGAAGGGGTGTATATGTGAGCTCCAGCCCCAGCTCTCAGTCACATGTGATGGCAAATGACCCAAATAACCTTGAATTTAAAAGGAAATATATTGACCCCATGAGCGGAAAGTGAAGGGTAATAATTATAAACATTTATTAAGCGCTTAGTGTATAGTAAATATTTAATACTTGTCTTTGTTTTGCATCCTGTGAGGCAGGGCAACCATTACACCCATTTTACAGATTAAAAAATTGAGGCACAGCAAGATGATTAGAGGGCCTTTACTGTCCCACAGCATCTCTAGCCTATATTTTGTCGACCGACATTTATTGAACAGCTATTTTATACCAAATAATAATTATACCAAGAATTATTGTTATTGTTTTCATTGTTACTACTTATAGATGTAGCTGGGGAAACTGAGGCCCTTACAGTTATGGTCCAGACCTGGGGTCACAGAGCTGAGCTGGGATTTGAACCAGGGCAGTCTGGCTCTGACCATAGTTCTGTCTGGGAGGTCACGCAGGATCCTGGGCCAGTGACAGTCCCCTAAAGGAACTCTCCCTCCCTTGGCAACAGGGAGCAAAGTCCCAGAGAAGGCTTTCATTGGCCCAGCCCAGGTATGTCCTTACCTTGGAGCCCATCTCTGGGACTGGTAGATGTCGTGTTCTGATTGGCCAGATGAGGGTCCTGTGAAGCTCAGAACATGGGGATAGGAGTAGTCTTCCCAACAATGGTAAAGGAGGGAGGCTCGCCAAATAAGTTTCTAGAAAGAGGGTCAGCAAAGCCCCTAGGTCACCCTTGTAGTGATGACTAAGTGCTTGTCCATTCTCTACTGGCAGGATGACCTCCGGCACTCCTCAGGCTCCCCAGAGGACACGCCTCGAAGCAGTGGTGCCTCTGGCATCTTTGACCTAAGGAACTTGGCAGCTGACTCACTGCTGCCCTCGCTGCTAGAGCGGGTGGCCCCCGAGGACGTGGACCGACGCAATGAGGCCCTGCGGAGGCAGCACCGGCCCCGCACCCTGCTCACCCTCTACCCAGCACCTGATGAGGTGGGAGCCTGCAGGCCCACATAGGCCCCGAGGCCAATACCCGTCCAACTGACATGTATCTCTATATCTTATCCCACCCACATGTACTGGGTGCTTACTGTATACCCTTTATTTTTATTTAGTGGCTTATATTGGATGCCTAATATGTACCCCCCATATTTATTCAACCAATACTTATTGTATACCTTCTCTATAGACCTCTCTTTAATCAAACAGGATTTATTTAGTGTCTAGTATATGCCTGTATTTATCTAACCAATGCTTATTGGACACTCAATGTGTATTTTTATTTATTTTTTCATTTAAAAAAATTTTTTTAAATATATCTTTATTGATTTCAGAGAGAGGAAGGGAGAGGGGGAGAGAGAGATAGAAACATCAATGATAAGAGAGTTGTCATTGATTGGCTACCTCCTGCATGCCCTGACTGGGGATCGAGCCTACAACCTGGGCATGTGCCCCGACAGGGAATTGAACCCCGATCTCCTGGATCCTAGGTCAATGCTCAGCTGCTGAGCCACGCCCGGCCAGGCTACATACTTTATTTTCATTCAATGGCTTTTATTAGACATCTACTATATACCCTTATATTTATCCAGTCCACTTTTATTGGGTACCTAGTATTTTCATTCAACCATTTATTGGGTCCTTACTGTATCTACCTATATTTATTGAATCAGTGCTTATTGGGTATCTGGTATATATATCTATATATGTCCAGTCAGCATTAATCGAATGCTTTCTGTATATATCTGTTTATCCAACTTTTAGTAGGTACCTACTCTATACCTCTATTCAGCTGACATGTTTGGGTGACTGTTATATGACAGGCACTGGGAATAAAGCCATGAACAAGACAGACCCAGTCCCTGCCCCCAAGTTCGCAGTCTAGTGGAAGAGAGACCCTACTACCAGGAAATTACAACCCAAACAGAGTAATACCATAATGATGTGCTGATAATTGTCCTTCATGTGGCCCTCAATGTCCCAGCCACATGGCCCATTGCAACAGAGCATTGTGAGCACTTGGAGGAGGTGCCTGCCCAGGCTTCTGTAGTCAGGAAAGGCTTCCTGGAGGAAGTGCCAGGTAAGCTGCAACTTAAACCATGAGCAGGTGTTGGCCAGTAAGGAGAAGGGGAGAAGAAAGGCATTATAGGAAGGGGAACAGCATGTGCAAAGGTTCAGAGGCAGTGGACTTTAGGTTTAGTCAAGCTGGGGGTAGAGCTGGTCTCAGGCTGTACATTCCAAGCTCTTCTTGGAGGATGTCCCAGCTGCCCCCCGGTTCTTGGCAGGACGAGGCCGTGGAACGCTGCAGCCACCCGGAGCCGCCCTGCGAACACTTTGGACAGAGAATCCTGGTCAAGTGTCTGTCACTTAAGTGAGTGTGCTTACCTACCCCCCTTCAGACATGCAAGGGGACCAGATAGATTATAGTGTCATACTATAATCTATCTATTTTGCAAAATGGGACTTGGTGCTCACTGCAAGAGCAGGACCATTAATGTGCAGCTATAAGACTCATGAGGCCTTGGGTTTTTAGGCGGGAAATAAGACTTCCTTTTTTGTTATTCAAAGCCACCAATCCTTAAGTGCTGTGTGCCAGGCTCTGTTCTCTTCGCTTCACATATATTAATTCTAATCTTCACTACAACCTTGGGAAGTGGGCACAAGCTGGGAAACTGAGGCACAGAGTGACAAAATCACTTTGCCTAAAATCACACAACTTGTGAGGCCAGATTCCCCATGCTCCCACTCTGTTGCTGGGACCCAGGTGGAGGGGGTACTGGTGACTCTGGGATTTGAGGCCCCCTCCACATCAGCCCCCTAGGGAGCAGCCAAAAATGCTTGGGAACTGAGCTGAACAGGATGTGGCCTTGGACCTGAGCCTGGCCCTGCCCCTTCCCACCCTGAGTTCCTGCTTGGACAGGGGCAGGAAAGGGAGGCCTGGTCTGGCTTGAGGCCCGAGTGGGCGGCCTGCCCCAAGCACAAGGGGTGGGAACTGGCTCTGTGGGCTCATCCAGTCATTCAACACTCATTGAGTGCCTACTGTGTGCAGGGTGTTTAATAGTAGGATGACCACACTGGGACACAGTACACACAAAGGCAGGGAGACATCTGAAAAGGGAAAAATGAGACCAAGAGGTGGGGTGGGGCCGAGCCATGCAGGAATTTGTGTTCAGTGCAGTGGGAAGCTTTAAAATTTAAGTTTTAAGCCTGGCCGGGTGTGGCTCAGCAGTTGAGCGTCGACCTGGGATCCAGGCGATCCGGGTTCGATTCCCAGTCAGGGCACATGCCCAGGTTGTGGGCTCGATCAATGACTCTCTCATCATTGATGTTTCTATCTCTCTCTCTCTCCCTCTCCTTTCCTCTCTCTGAAATCAATAAAGATATATTTAAAAAAATAAAAAATAAAATAAAATTTAAGTTTTAAGATGCTTCCTTAGAAGGCAGGTGGGGTGTGGCTCAGTGGTTGAGTGTCGACCTAGGATCCAGGGGATCTGGGTTCGATTCCCGGTCAGGGCACATGCCTGGGTTGCAGGCTCGATCCCTAGTCGGGGTCATGCAGGAGGCAGCCAATCAATGACTCATCACTGATGTTTCTCTCTCTCTCTCTTCCTCTCCTTTCCTCTCTCTGAAATCAATAAAGATATATTTTTTTTAAAAAAGAAGGCAGGTGGTGAGTGGGAGCCAGCAAGGCAGAGTAAGACATGCAGGTGGTTACAGTGGCCATTCAGGCAAGCGAATATGAGACTCGGCCCAGGGTGGCACAGGTGACAGAGGACACCGCGGAGAGGGGACACAGGAAGACCCAAGAGTGGAGAATTTTAAGCTGGGGGGAGGGGTATTGTGCCAAAAGCGGCTTCTGTGCCAGTTGAACAAGGGCCTTGATTTTGGTGCGAGGGGCTCTGTGTGTTACTGACAGAGGAGGGGGAAAACTCAGTGCCTCAGCTTCCTCTTTTGCCAAATGGGACAGGCCTTTTCTGCAAACCTGTAAATGGTAGTTCTGTGTAGCTCAGTGGGAATTAGATGCCCTCATGCTGTGCCAAGGTTGAGTTGGGCCTCAAGAGGGAGTAGAGGGTGTGGATGGTGGGAGTATCAGGGACAGCCTCTGCCAGATCGTCCCATTCACCCACAGGTTCGAAATCGAGATTGAGCCCATCTTTGGCATCTTGGCCCTGTATGATGTGCGGGAGAAAAAGAAGGTAGGAGCCCCTTTCTTCCCCTTCCTCCTTCATTCCCCTCCTTGTTGCAAGGCTGTGGACTTCCTGGAGGTGGTGGCTCAGCTTCCTTTTGTGCTCCCAGATCTCGGAAAACTTCTACTTTGACCTGAATTCAGACTCCATGAAGGGATTGCTGCGGGCCCATGGCACTCACCCGGCAATCTCCACCCTAGCCCGCTCTGCCATCTTCTCCGTGACCTATCCCTCGCCTGACATCTTCCTGGTCATCAAGGTGCCCACTGGGACTGGGCAAGGGGGGGTAATGGTGAATGTCATAAGCGTAGTCCCTGCTCTCATGGAAGAACACAGACATGTCCCAAGAAGGATCAGGTCTCTTGTGGGGGAAGCACAGGCAGTGGGCAAGCCTGGAGGAGGCTCCTGACCCAGCCCACGTCAACAGAAATCACTGAGGGCTTCCATGGAGAGGTGACAGCTGAGCCATGAGTGGGCAGCTTATAGAGAAATGGCATCCTGACATAGGGGGACAGACCATATATATATTGATTTTAGAGAGGATGAGAGAGAGAAACATCAATTTGTTGTTTTACCTATTAATGCATTCACCAATCAACTCTTATATGTTCCCTGACTGGGGATCAAGCCACAACCTTGGTGTGCCAGGACAGTGCTCTAACCAACTGAGCTACCCGGCCAGGGCCTAAAATATTTTTTTAAGCTGAGAGCTTTTCAGTTTATTAGGGGAGGAAAAACCTAGTTGGCACATGTATTTAGGATTTTCTCTTTCTAGGAGTGAGCTTAAATTTCCTTTCCCAAAACGTTCAATTAGGTTACACTAATGACATTAATTGAGCACCTATAGGCCTGCACTGGTCAGTCAGGCTTCACAGGGATTCCCACCTTTAGTCCTCACAGCATCTCTGGGAGGTGGGGGTTGCCATGGCTCCATTTTATAGGTGGGGAAACTGAGGCACAGAACATGTAAGGGACCTGCTCAGGATCCCACAGCCCAAAGTGGTCAGGATTGAAGTCTAGTCTTATGGCTCAGAGCCATGCTTGGAGTGGCGTCTGTTTATACTGACAAAGAATTGTAGATGTAGGGAAAATATGGAGCCTTGGCTTTGAGGTGGGTTCAAAAGGTGGGGAGGGGGCAGCTGGCCAGGCAAGTCAACTCCTAGCACTCAATCCCGAGGACAGGGGAAGCCATGGGAAGTGTTGGAACAAGAGCTCTAGTGTATGGGGTGTCTGGGGGCTTATGAGAGGTCCAGGAGGTTGGGGGTAGGGTGGGGAAGTTAGGCTCCTGCAGCTCCTCACTGGGCCTGCCTGTCCTCAGCTGGAGAAGGTATTACAGCAGGGAGACATCAGTGAGTGCTGTGAGCCCTACATGGTGATGAAGGAGGTGGACACAGCCAAGGTAAGCGGGTGGAGGCTGGACCTGGTTGTGAATGGGCCACCCTGCAGGGCAGATCCTGCATTCGGCAGGCCTGGGGCATTGAGCTTCTGGGTGTTGGAGGGTCTCCCCACAGAACAAAGAGAAGCTGGAGAAGCTTCGCCTAGCAGCCGAACAGTTCTGCACCCGCCTGGGCCGCTACCGCATGCCATTCGCCTGGACAGCCGTGCATTTAGCCAACATTGTGAACAGCGCCGGGCAGCCCGACCGTGACTCGGACTCGGAGGGTGGTGAGGAGGCGGGGCTGGTGGCCGGGGGCGGGGCTGTACCGGGGACGGGGAGGGGCGCCCTCTGCCGGCCGGAGTCTCTACCAGGCTGAGTCTCCGAGTTTCTCTGACTCGCCCGTCTCTGTCCCCCTCCATCCGTCACGGTAACTGCCTCCCTAGAGCGCCGACCTGCCTGGACTGACCGCCGCCGCCGGGGGCCCCCAGACCGGACGAGTAGTGGGGATGACGCCTGCAGCTTCTCCAGTTTCCGCCCTGCCACACTAACTGTCACCAACTTCTTTAAACAGGTGTCGAAGCCACAGGGCAGGGGGCTAGGGGAGGGGTGCCAAGGGACACCCCTGTGGCCACACAGCCCCAGGGGACCCAGCTCACGGGGGCGGGTCTGATGCAGGAAGCGGAGAGGCTCAGTGATGAGGATCTCTTCAAGTTCCTGGCTGACATGCGGCGCCCGACGTCCTTGCTACGGCGTCTACGGCCTGTGACCGGTGCGTGGCACACCCCGTAGACAAGAGGTGTCACTCACACAGTCACTCATCAAACACTGACCACCTGCTATGTCTGACCCTGGGGACTCAACAGTGAGCATGATAGACAAATCCCCAACTTCAGGGGCTGGACATTCCAGTGGGGGGCCACAGATTAGACACATTGGGTCACTTGGGGGATGTAGTGGCTGGGGGGACATGGATCTGGAGGGCAGAGCCAATCAAGTATGGGGGCCAGAGATGGGAGGTGAGGGTGATTTCTGGCCTTAGTACCTGAAGGACAGCCACCAGAGGGCATTGTGGGAGAGTCAGAGCCCTGACCCCAAAGCCCAGAGAGGGTGGGGCACCATCAAGAGGCAGGTGCAAACTGGCTCCCCCTCCCCAGCCCAGCTCAAGATTGACATCTCCCCGGCCCCCGAGAACCCCCACTTTTGCCTCTCCCCGGAGCTGCTTCATGTCAAGCCCTACCCAGACCCCAGGGGCCGGCCCACCAAGGAGATCCTGGAGTTCCCCACCCGTGAGGTCTACGCTCCCCACACAAGCTACAGGTACAGCCTCAGGCCCAGTTGGGCACTTGAATGGGGGTGTTCCGGCATCATGCAAAGTGAGGCCCCCTTTCTCCCAGAGACACACAGACACCCAGGGTGAGATGCCACTGCTTGCTTTAATGGTATGTAGGCATGAAGGAACACATGTCTTTCCTTCACTTCTCCTCAGTGGGGCCATGTCTTCTGCCTTCGTCCCCACCTGCTTCTGTCTCTGCTCTGTGGCCGGAAGCGGGGCCTGACAGCCTGGCTGACCCTAGCAGACAGGCAGCTCCTCCCTGTGCAGGGGCCACATGGGGCGTGGAAGCATCCCTAGGTGCATGGCTGGTCCTCAGTTCTGCCAGGTAGGCTCAGGCTGGGAGCGCTGCTGTGTGGAGTCTGCAAGGGAGATGAGGTTTACCCAAGGCAAGGAGTGGGGGGGGGCATCTGGCTGCCCTGTGTACCCCCAAT
This sequence comes from Miniopterus schreibersii, assembly GCF_964146895.1. Lineage (NCBI taxonomy): Eukaryota > Metazoa > Chordata > Mammalia > Chiroptera > Miniopteridae > Miniopterus > Miniopterus schreibersii. The sequence goes on along the minus strand of NC_138105.1, from coordinate 69,820,737 downwards.
TCAGTTGCCCTACACGCCCAACCCCCACCAGGCTCACCTCTCCTGGATCTGTCGCAGCCGGTGCTGCTGCGCCGCCATCTCCCGCCTTTGTCGCTGAACGTGGCCTGTGAGGGCCCACACAATGTGGCTCTGCTTGTCAGCACGGGCCTGTGGGGTCAAGACAGAAACCTCAGCTGGGGGCCATCTCACTTCCCATCCCCTGATCCTACTCAGCCCCCTCTCCTCATTGCATCTGTGTGACCCAGTAAGTCACTGCCACTCGTAGGCCTCAACTTCCCTATCTAGAAAATGGGAAAGAAATGGGACTCACTCGGTGGGATTATGAGCATGATATAATTAAAGGGCACAAAACAGTGCTGGGTACTTATTGGACACTCAAGAAATGTAACCAGTTGCTCTGTTTGAGTGCCTAGCATCTTTCTGGCTCTGTGCTGAGTATTTTATCTGCACTGAGTCCCTGGCCCCTCTCTGAAGCATCAATTGTTGCCTTTATTTGCAAATGGAGAAACTGAGACATGGAAAGGGACATGGGTTTTGCCCAGGGTCACACAGGGAGAAGCCATGGAGCTGGGAGGCTAACCTGTGTGTGTGTGTGTGTGGGGAATCTCTAGGACTTGCTCTAGAAGCAAATTCTATCTGGGAATCAGGGTCTTGACTCCCCCAGGGCTGGGAGCCCCTTACCTTTAAGGCCTCAAATTCTTGATGGGCAGGGCCCAGCCAAGCACCCCTCAGCCGGACTTCTAGCTGTTGCATGCTCTCCCGTAGCACCTGCTGTCCCTGGGCCGCCTCACCCAGCGCCTGGGCCGTGGCTTCTGCCTGCAGCTTTAGGGCATCCTCTTCTGTCTGTTCAAGTGACATTAGCAGGATGACCAATTTGTCTTTGCCTGAGACGTGCCTGATTTAAACACTGAAAGTCCTGTATTCCAGGAACCCCCTCTCCCTGGGCAAACCCAGACAGTTGGTCACCCTGGACATAACTCCACTGCAGATTCTTACCCACCCCATTAAGTAAGAAACTGCAGTGCCTACCTGCATCTCCAACAAGCTTGCTCGTAGCTCCTGGGCTGCATCCCAGCCATGGCTGACCTCCTGCCCCAGGAGCCCCAGTGCACGGCTGTAGAGGCCTAGGTTGTCCCTGGCCTCCATCAGCCGTGTCTCTGTGGCCCTGTATACACCATTGAGGGCCTGGCCCAGCTGCAGGGCCCCATGGAAGAGCAGGGTCAGCTCCTCGTGCTGTGCCGGCTCCAGGCTGCCCACGGGCGCCGTAGAGGCAGGCCAGGCCATTGTTAGCAGGCCACACAGCAGACACAGCGGGAACATGGGTATGCCTGAGTGGTTGGAGATGCAGTCACGGCGCCACTGCTGCCTCCTTTTATGCCTCAACACCCCTTTAACCCCCGGTCAATCGTTAACCAGCCAGTCGGGTGCCTGTGTTGTGCAAGGGCCTGGCAGTGGCACGATGGTTGCGTCAGGCGAATGTCTGGCCGGGCCACGCTGGAATCATGCTGGCTGGGGCTCAGGGCCAGGTGTGGGCTGGGGGCACTGGGAGAGGACAGGACCAGGTCTTGCTGGGGGACCATGAGTCTTTGAGCTTTGTTTTTCCCACCTGTGGACAGGCACAACAATAATGATAACAATAGGCTTTTATGAGTTCCACCGGTTTGCTCCGAGCTGTTCCACTGCCATTATAGTAACTGATCTTGTACCTTTCCCACAAACTTGTGATGCTGGCGACTTTGTTGGCCTGGTTGAGGACTGGGGGGTGGGTGCAGGTGGCGGGGACTCTCCCAAGGCCACACAGCCTAACTTTAAGACCCACACATGCCCCAGATCAATGCTAACTGCCAGTTTTCTCTGGATAACTGTGGGCAAGTGTCTCACTTTCCTTGCCTGTGAAATGGGGGTGACATTAGTCCTCCTTCACAAGCTGCTTGTGAGAAGTAAATTAGTTGTTTCATGTTGAGTGCTTAAACAGCCTGGCATGCAAGTGCCCCATTAGTGATTGGTACAATCATTGTCATTACTGTTTGTCATCTTTGGTATTGTTACAGAGGCTTAATGCCCCCATTATACAGATAGGGAAACTGAAGCCCAGAAGGAGGTTGGGGCTTGCACAGAGTTGCCCCTGGGGAGGGAGGCAGACCTCTGACCCCAGCCCAGCCCCTGTGCTGACTCTAGTCTGTTTTCCCACCTGAGAGACAGATCATATAACTAGTGGCTTCTCCTGGGGGAAGTGGTAGACAGGCCCCTGAGTGGGTGAGAGGCAGGTCAGCCCCGGCAGGGCTTATGCCTGATCACTGGCCACCTGGGCCACCTTGCAACCTCATTCCTGGGCATCCATTTGTCCCCCCTGCTCTTTGCCTCACCATGTCTCATTAGTGCCACCAAAGACCTCTGTGTTTCCACCCTTTGCCAGTTTCCCTACCTATGCTCTGAGGGTGCCCATCTGTCTACAGTTCTGCCAGTCACGTTTCTGGACCGTGCCCCTAATTGCTGCTCACCTAGCCCTTAGTGCCTCGGCCATGTGGCCATTGTCCTATGTCCCAAGCCGGCTTCGTTCCAGTAGCCCAGCCTCTTTTGTCCCTTTGACGCTCCCCTTCTCCTGTCCTCACAGGAACCTGCTCTATGTGTACCCGCATAGCCTCAACTTCAGCAGCCGCCAGGGCTCCGTGCGCAACCTCACTGTGCGAGTGCAGTATATGGCAGGCGAGGACCCCAGCCAGGCCCTGCCGGTCAGTGGCTGGACCCAGGAGAGGTGGGTGAGGTGTCCATGGCTGGCCACTCATGGCCCTGCTCCCCCAGGTCATCTTTGGCAAGTCCAGTTGCAGCGAATTCACCCGTGAGGCCTTTACACCGGTGGTCTACCACAACAAGTAGGTGTGGTGGGGGGACGGGGCACTGATGGGGGGACAGGAGCAGGAAGAGGGGAGGGGAGGGGAGGGGAGGGGAGGGGAGGGGAGGGGAGGGAGGGGAGAGAGGGGAGGGAGGGGAGAGAGGGGAGGGAGGGGAGGGGAGAGGAGTTTCTGGAAGTGCTAGTTGGGGAACCTGAGGCAGAGAGCAGAGACAGTGGGGTCTGCAGCGCTGGGGAACATATGATCGAGGAGTGGGTTAGACCAGTGGCATCCTAGTCCCCAGCTGAATACCAGTCTGGTCTTGCCAGGTCCCCTGAGTTCTATGAGGAGTTCAAGTTGCATCTTCCAGCCTGTGTGACCGAGAACCACCACCTGCTCTTCACCTTCTACCATGTCAGCTGCCAGCCCCGGCCTGGCACAGCCCTGGAGACTCCCGTGGGCTTTACTGTGAGACCCCCCTGTCAGCCCGCACGCCCTCTCCGCAGCCTCCTGGCCCCTGCCCGGCCCACCCCTTACCCCCAGCTTCTTCCTAGTGGATCCCACTGCTGCAGCACGGCCGCCTGAGGACGGGCCCCTTCTGCCTACCTGTGTCTGTGGACCAGCCCCCGCCCAGCTACTCCGTGCTCACACCCGATGTACGTGCCCCGGCCCTCAACCTCCCACCACTCTGGCCCCCCATAGCTCCCCAGGCTCCTGCCTCATAGGCATTATACACCTTCCTACCAACACCTGGTGCCTCACCAACCCCGTTAGCATTCCCCACTCTCCTCGTGGTCCCCCATTCATGCCCTGCCTTCCTTCCCACCAACACCCCTGGGAGCCTTGTTAGGGTTTCCAGGGCCCCTCTCTGCCTCATCACCCCTGTTATTGCCTCTATGTTTCCTACTGCCCCTTGTGTCCCTGTCTCCAACTATTCCTGCCTCATTAGTGCCCTTTCATCTGCACTCAGAGTCCCCCACTAGCAGCCCTGCCTGCCTCCCTGATCACTGTCCCTCAGGAGCACTTTAGGACCAGTCATCCCAACCCCCCTCCATGAATGCTTTATCACCCTCCCACATACCCTCAAGCTGCTCATTAATGCCCCTGGGGCCTCAAGTCTCCCTGATTCTGCTATTTCCTGATTCAGTCCCTTCAATTACTGTTCACCCTGGGTCTCCATTCTCAGCCTGCCCAGTGGAAGCCGATAGTGCTCCCTCCCAACTGCCCCCACCCCCATCTCTAGGCTAGGCTGGGGGCAGGGTGCCCAGGCAGGACCATGCTTAGGCTATGGTGTTGCAATTGCTGAAATGACGGGCTGGCAGCCTGATCAGTGGGGGAGGGCCAGTCAGGGCCCACCCGTGCGTCCCTCCCACAGGTGGCGCTGCCGGGCATGCGCTGGGTGGATGGCCACAAGGGCGTGTTCAGCGTGGAGCTCATGGCTGTGTCCTCCGTGCACCCTCAGGTAGGTGTTAGGACAGGAACCCAGGAGTTGGGCAACAGCTCCCATTGACCGGGGAGAGGCCTGGCCGTGGGCCATGGACATGATTTCAGTCAGCTGGCCGGGTCTCCCAGGAAGCTGCTGACTCAGGCATGGCAGTAGTGCTGGTGGCTACCCCAGCTGGGGCTTTGGCCCTTTGCATGGTCTCTCCTCCCTTCCATTTGCCCCTGCTATGTCTGTGGTTACTCCCCCTCTCTCCTTCTTTCCTTCATCTAGTGTCTCATCCCTCTCCTTATTTTATTTTGAATTCGTTGACTCCCTGGCCTCAGTGTCTCTGCCCATTCAGCCCCCAACTCAGTCCCCTGAGGGCTTCCTGGACCAGGGCTCCTGTCCCCTCCCCACTCACCCCTGATCCCCCACCCAGGACCCATACCTGGACAAGTTCTTCACCCTGGTGCATGTCCTGGAGGAGGGCACCTTCCCATTCCGTCTCAAGGACGGCGTGCTGAGCGAGGGCACTGTGGAGCAGGAGCTGCGGGCCAGCCTGGCAGCCCTGCGCCTCGCAAGCCCCGAGTTCCTCGTTGCCTTCTCTCACCACGTGCTGGACAAGCTCGTACATCTGGTCGTGCGGCCCCCAATCATCAGTGGCCAGATTGGTGAGCAGGCATGACCTCAGATCTCAGTTTCCCCATCTAGACAAAGGCCCCTCAGTCCCCTGATCCTGGGTGACCTCCCCTAGCCCATTATCCCTCTGGCCTTAGTTTTCCCATCTGGAAAATGACCCCACCCCACTGAGCTGAGAGCTGGTCTTCTGTGACCCTTTGATGACCACATGACCCCTTGGACCCTAAAGTCTCTCTCAGGAAGGTAGGAGGCCCTGGGCCCTAGAACCTGACCTCTGTTCTACCCGGCAGTGAACTTGGGTCGTGGAGCTTTTGAAGCAATGGCCCATGTAGTCAGCCTCATCCATCGGAGCCTAGAGGCTGCCCAGGACGCCCGTGGTCACTGCCTACTGCTGGCTGCCTATGTCTACTATGCCTTCCGACTGCCTGGCACTGAGCCCAGCCTCCTGGGTGGTGAGTATTGGTGGGAGAATCTGGAGGACAGGAAATATCCTAGACAAAGGGATATTTGCAAAGGGATATGTGCAAAGGTTCTGAGGCCACACAGACCTTGGTTGGTTTGGGCAACTTGCAAAAGGTGTAACTTTTTGCTCCACCCCCAGGGGTGTGGTCTTTGCATACTTGCTGGTAGGTGATTCAGCCAACCAGCAAGCAGAGACTCAAGCTGGGTTACCTGGGTTTGAATCCCAGTTCTGCCTCCTACAAACTCTAACCCTGGGCAAGTGACTTCACCTCTCTGAGCCTGTTTTCCCATTTGTAAAACGTCAGTAATGTGCCCCGTTTTTCTGTGGGTGCTGGCAATAGTAAGTGACATAGTAATCCATGCAAAATGCTTGGTACAATGAATACTCAATAAAGCTGGATTTTTTTTTCTCATTTGCTAAATAATTAATAATAACCACTACCCCTTCTGGGCACTTACTGTGTGCCAGGCACTATTCTTAGTGCTTTTAGTCTCCCCAGAATTGTTAAGACGCAGCAGCCATTACCATACCCATTTTACAGGTGAGGAACCTGGAGGCTCAGAAAAAGAAAATGACTTTGCCAAAGGCAGCCCACTGGGAAGGGGCAGGCCATCAGGGCAGGTATGCTTGTGGCCGACCATATTCCCTCCATGCTCAGGGGCCCCTCCGCTGACAGTGCAGCCTGCCACGCTGGCCCGTGGTCCTGGCCGCCCTGCAAGCCTCTACCTGGCTCGCTCTAAGAGCATTAGCAGCAGCAACCCTGACCTGGCTGTGGCCCCTGGCTCTGTGGACGATGAGGTCTCCCGCATCTTGGCCAGCAAGGTAGGGTGAGGGGGTCCCTGGAACCCTCAGCCTCAGTGGCCATGGTTGCCAGGTGGGTGGGTGAAGGATCTCAGTGTTGATGGAGGACAGGAAACAACAGACAACAGCTTGACCCTGGGCAGCAGAATCAGGCTGTGGCTGTCATAGGTTGGGAGCTATGACTTGGGCTTACACTGGGTTCCACACTCTGGGGCTGACCTGAGGATGGGTGGCTGGAGCTTGGCCTGGTTGTAAAAAGAGCAGTGTGTACATAGTGCAGTAGGTACATATACATATGTACCCCATACATGTAAATACATGGGTTCGTATATGTGTGCGCCCCACATATGTACTGGGGGCGCATATACATGTGTACACAGGTTACAAATGTGTGCCCCATGAGTGTACATACATGGAGCATATGTATGTGTGTACCCCATGTGTATATGTTCACAGATGCATATCCATGTGTCCCCCCTACATGTATATAAACAGGTACATATACATGTTTGACCCTATGTGTGTATATATGGGTATAGATATGTGTGTGTCCCATGCACATGTGAACACAGGGTCATATGCTCATGCACCTCATGCACATACATGCACACCAGTTTTCCAGGGTTGCATGTGGATACCTACATGGGCAGTGTTCACACTTTTTTAAAAAGATTTTTTTATTGATTTTTAGAGAGAGAGGAAGGGAGGGGGGAGAGAGAGAGAGAGAGAGAGAGAAAGACAGAAAGAAACATCTATATGAGAGAAAAACATCAATTGGCTGCCTACTGCACTCCCTCTGCTGGGGATCGAGCCCGCAACCTGGGCATGTGCCCTAACCAGGAATTGAACCAGCAACCTTTCAGTGCACAGGATGATGCCCAACCAACTGAGCCACACCGGCCAGGGCACGAACTTGGTTTTTCATGCTGGTTTCTTTGTTGTCTGCCCATGGATTCTACCACTTACCCATGTATCTCCAGGGTATCGACCGCTCACACTCCTGGGTGAATTCTGCTTATGCTCCAGGAGGCAGCAAGGCTGTGCTGCGCCGGGCACCCCCTTATTGTGGGGCCGACCCCAGACAGGTGCCCTCCCTTCCTGCCCTTGCACGTGTGTGACCCCACCTCAGCATGAGCTCCTTCTAAGTCCTAGCTGCAGCTGACTAACCTAGAGGGGCTGCCTAAAGGAGGCGGCAGAACCCTTCTGCTTTTGTTTGGGTTTATGGAGTTGGTATGGTAGACATCACAGGGTCATCTTAACCTTCTGCTGTCACATGGACCATGCCTCAGACAAAGACAGAAGGGATGGGTGGTATGTAAATAGCATGTAAATGATATGCAAACCCAACCACTATAACCTCACTGCCCTGCATGGCCTGTTTCTCTCCCTTTAATCCACTCTGTTCAGGAGACTCAACTGTTCTCTTGACATAGCAACCTGAATGGTCTCAAGGGGACAGAGCTGAACCTCTGGGCTCCCCCATCCTGTTTCAGACAAAAAGGGAGCCCTGTGGGCACCTCCCTTTATTCTACCCCTTCTCAGGTACCTAGTATGTGGAGGGACTTTGCTTTCAGACAGACTTGGGTTTGAATCCTGGCTCCACTGTGGGTTCGCCCTGCACCCCAGGCCCTGAATTTTCAGATGTGGTAAAGATTCGAAGTAAAGTGCTCAACGCAGCAGTCTCCAGCCTACGAGAGTGTTAGGGCATTGCAGGTGGGGTGTTGTTGGTGACATAGATCCTTGGCCCAGCCTCGCCCCTGAGCTGCTGGCTAGTTGGGGAGATAGACACCAATTAAACAAATGCACCAGTGTATGAGTGTGCAGTGTGAAAATGCCTGAAAGGAAACAAGCAGATGGGGCCACAAGCCTCCCTCTGTGTCGTCTGGGGGCTTTTCTCCAGAGAGATGACATTTTTGCTGGGACCTGAAGGGTAAGATGGAGCCAGGAGGCCACAAGGACTGGTTTCCTTGCACACGGGGCCCTAGGCCCTGTTCCAGCTCTGTGTCCATCATTCAGGTGACCTGCACGATATGGTGGTCACAGGGACTATTAGCAGTATGGGCAGGGGGACTTTAGGACAGACTTTTCCCAGGATTGCTGGGAATCTGGGTTCATGGGTTCTGCTAGCCCCCCTGCATTTTTAACAGGACTCCCCCCACTCACTGCCCTCAGATTTCTGAGGTGTCAGCTGGGCCTTGAAGATCACGTAGGATGTGACTAGGTGGCAAGAGGGTGGGCATTCCAGGTAGGAGGTGGCACTGAGGCTGGCCTTTATAGTGGATGGCCCATCTGGTGCATGCTTGGAAGCCAGGGCATGTGGCTGGGATTGTGGGAGCTGGGGGGCCCTCCACTGCCAAGGCAGAGGCAGGGCAGGTCCCAGGGCAGGGCCACCTCCATCATTGGACCTGTTCTCCCTCCCAGCAACCTCTCCTCCTGACCAACAAAGGAGGAGGGGAGAGTGGAGCTTGTGCCCCATACCCGTTTTACAGATGGGGACACTGAGGCCTGGTGAGGCCTCGAGGAAGGCTGGAGTGGGGCCAGGCCTGGAACCCGGGGCTCTGAGCTGCTCCCACTGCCTCTCATCACCATCTACCTCCTCTGTCCTGTAATTCTTCCTCTCCTCTTCCATCCTCACTTTAATCTCCCTGTCTACAGTCTTTCCTCCACATCTGTCCACCCTGAACTCACTCGCTCACACTCTCCACCCTTGTCCACACTCACTCTTACCTCTGACCACACTCTTTCTTTACTGTCTACAGTGATTTTTCCATCTCCACCTACACTTCCCCACGCAGTCTCTCAGCTGTGCCTCTGCTGGCTCCTGCTCCGTCCTTGCTCACCTCGCACGTCCCGCCTGTGGGCTCTCTGGTCCACATTCTCACCTGTTCTGTTCACCCTGCTTGTCACCCCCTTATTGTCTTCCTTATTGTTCTCGTCTCCGTCACACTCTTTCCTTCTCCATCCACACCCCTGCTGCCTGTCCACATGGACACATCTTTCCTCTCTCCATGCCAGCCGGGTCTTTTCCCGTCCATACCATTTGCACCCACACTAACCCCTCCTTGCCATCCCATCCTCTTCACTCCATCCCATCGTAGGCCATCGACCGCAGCTCTACCCGAACCTCTTCCTACCTCGAGAGCTCCTCCTCGGCCCCACCAGCCACCCAGCTGAGACCCACTGTGAAGAAGGTAGCAGGAGGCAGGGGGTGGGTGACACAGTTTTGGCCTGGGCCTGCCAGAGGGGTCCGGAGCTCCTATTCCCTGAGCCCAGCAGGGTGTGGAGAGCCCAGGGGAAGGGCACATCTGACTACTGCTCCCTCTCTCCTGCATGGCCTTCTGCTCCTCTAACCCCAAGCCCTCCAGCTTCCCCCTCCCCCTCCATGCCCTCCAGAGGGGGTAGGGGCGGGCCCCTCTGCTCTCTGTGACCCCTGCCCCTGCCTCCAGCTGCTTCACGAGGAGCTGGCTCTGCAGTGGGTGGTCAGCGGCAGTGCCGTGCGCGAAGCAGTCCTGCAGCACGCCTGGTTCTTCTTCCAGCTCATGGTGAGACGTCTTCCCTGCCTGAGAGCGAGAGGCCCCAGGGGAGACTCTCTCCTTGGGGAGAGAAGCCCCCTGAGATTATACCTGAGACTCCTGAGAAATGGCCCCAAGAGACCCCCCCACACATAAGGAGAGAGATAAGAGACACCTAAGGGGATCTTTCCCTGGAGAGAGACCCCCTGAAACCCTTCATAGAAGACCTTCCCCCACCTTCCCTATGAGACTGTCTGGAGAGGACCCTGCCCAGTGAGGAGACCCCCCCCCCCCAGGAGATATCCACAGAGAGAGAAGGAAAGCTCTGTGGAAATACTGGGGACGCCACCAAAACTCTTCAAGAGGTGCCTTCAAGCCCCCACCCCCAATTGTCTCAGACCCACTCAGGCTCTGCCCATGGCCTTCTTAAGTCCCGCCCTCAGCCTCTCAGGCTCTGCCCTCAGCTCAGAGCTACCATGGGGCTCAAGCCCCACCCCTTATGCCCACATTTCCCTCACCTCCCTTGCTGCTAAAATACCATTTGCAGCCCCTCAAGCCTTGCCCTGGCTCTCACCCGGCCCCCAGGTGAAAAGCATGGCCCTGCACCTGATTCTGAGCCAGCGGCTGGACACGCCCCGCAAACTTCGCTTCCCCTCGCGCTTCCTCGATGACATCGCGGCTCTGGTGGGCTCTGTGGGCCTGGAGGTCATCACCCGGGTCCACAAGGTAAAATGGCAGGGGCCTCCGTGGGGGAGGGGCTTGAGAGAGGACATAGAACCGGCCAGTCAGGGACACCAATCCGGCCCAGGCCTGTGAGACCATGAATCCCATTTACTGGGTGAGTCTGTACATTCAGTATCATTTTTTGACTACCTATGTGTGCACAACCCTGTGCTGGGCGCTAGAGACACTGCAGTGAACAAAACAGACCCAAATCCTTGCCCTCATAGAGCAATTAGGGAGAGACTTGAAGGAGGTGAAGATGTCTATTTGACCTCTAGAGGAAGGGCATTTCAGGTAGGGGGAATAGCAAGTGAAAAGTCCCTAAAGTAGGACTGTGCCTGGGTAATTTGAGGAGCAATGAAGTGATGACTATTGCTGGAATGGTGTGAGCAAATCAGGAATGAATGGGAGCTGGGGGAGGCAGAGAAGTGACAGATCCATTAGCCCTTACCACAGCGTCAGTATACAATAAGTGCTCAATAAATGGACATTAATGTTCTGAGACCTTGACAGTTGTCTAGGCCCTAGATCATTAATTCCAATGCCCTCAGGAGTTAGGTAGGCAATAATAATGATAGTAATAATACTGAGCATTTATTAAGTGCTTACTGTGTATCTAAACACTTGAGATGAATCACATCATTAAATCATCCCAACAACCCCATGAAGTTTGTATTATTATCTCCATTTCACTGATGGAGAAACTGAGGTGAAGAGGTAACAACCTGATACCGCACAATTGAGAAGGAGCAGAATCGGAGATTTGAACCCAAGCCACCAGGTCCAGAGCCTACACCCTTATCATCAGCTTTAGTTGGGAAAGTGGGGGGATGAAGGACCAGAGGGCATGTGCTCATTAGCTGTAGCCAGAATGTCTGATTTTAAAAGTGAAATGGGACTTCTGGATTTTATGGGAACTTTCCAGATTTTTGAAACACCAGTCTGGCCCAAGCCAGCCCTTGTGCAATCCCCTGTGACCTCTGGGCTGGTCTCAAAGGCCTCGACCTTGTTCCACTGGAGCCTCCCCAAGGGCTGACATTCCCAGGGGCTGACCCAAATTATGAGGAAACCACCCTGAGAAAAGGTTGCAGAACAATGCCCCTGAGAAGCACCATCGTCATAGCTGCTAGTGGGGCATCGGTGACGGGCCACAGTGGTTTCACTCATGGAGCACCAACTGTATCAGGCCCAGTGCACAAGGCAGACCCAGCCGCTGCCCCACTGTGGACTCAGAGCTCAAGCAGATTTTGTATTTTGTTTCTTTGGGTTGCAGGGAACTAAGAGGCACTGAGGCTGACTTGTGAGGCCAGAGTGACTCACGAGAGCATGAGGGAAGGACAAGCATCAGCTGGGCCTTGCAGCTATAGCAGCCTCCTTGCTGTTCCCCACATTTGCTGGGCACATCCTTCCCCAGGGCCTTTGCCGTATTCTTTCCTCTGCTTAGAATACCTTTTTTCTCATCCTTTGGGCTTCTCTCAAAATAGCAACCTGTTCAATTTGTCTTCGAAACACATAGAATTATCTGGAATCCTTTGGTTTATTGTGGTCCCCACCCTCCCTGCCCCCACTGAAACTGAGCCATATGCTAGTACATGCTCTTTAAATGATTGCTGAGAGCTTATCAGTTAGGGCAGAGGTTAATTTGCTCAAACATAATCACAAGTGGTTTAAATGTGACCGAAGTTTATTTCTGAGCATAAGTGGGCTGTGGGGGCTCCATTGTGTGAGCCTGGCCATCACGGTTCATTGTGGTGTTCATCACACTAGTTGCACAGCTGTGCTCAAGGCTGTGGGAACAAGAAGACCTGCCCCTTCCATTGAACTGACCATGGTACTTGCCCTCGAGTCCCATTGGCCAAAATTTGATCATATGGTTATTCTCAGCTGCAAGGAAGGCTAGGAAATGTAGTCTTTACTCCTCTCTGAACTCATACCCTGAGTGATGGGGAGAGGGGATCTAGCAGGGAGTCAGTAGCCAGTCTCTGCCATCATGTTGTGTTATTTAAATCTGGTGAGAGAGGAAAGAAAATAGTGTCCTAAACAGGCCCCTGAGTAGTGTGGACATGTAAGTGTGGGAAAGGGAGGGGACAGTCAGAGGGAGGAGACAACCAGGAAGGCCTGGCGAGAGTGCAGAGATGGGTATGTTAAGACCCAAGGCTCTAGGGCAGTGATGTGGCTCCTGGAGGTCACTGGTGGCCTTGGTGAGAGCCAGGCCCTGCGTGGGGACTGAAGTTTGTTGGGCTGTGTGAGGGTGGGCTGACAGGCCCTGTGTTCCCAGGACATGGAGCTGGCTGAGCGCCTCAATGCTAGCCTGGCCTTCTTCCTCAGCGACCTGCTGTCCCTGGTGGATCGTGGCTTTGTGTTCAGCCTGGTCCGGGCCCACTACAAGCAGGTAGGGGTGGGCATATGGGAATGGCGCACCTGCCTATGGGTGACATGGTGGGTGGTGGGTATGGCACGCAGAAAAACTATAAATGTTACTCTCTAACGCCCTCCCTGGCAGGTGGCCACACGGCTGCAGTCAGCCCCCAACCCAGTGGCACTGCTGACCCTACGCATGGACTTCACCCGTATCCTGTGTAGCCATGAGCACTATGTGACCCTCAACCTCCCCTGCTGCCCCCTGTCGCCCCCAGCCTCACCCTCACCCTCCATCTCCTCTACTACTTCCCAGGTGGGTTGGCCTCACTTCTGGCTCCTCCCTTGACCTATGACCTCTCACCTTCAACTTGTCTTCTGGGGTTCCCTAGTCTGTCCATTTCACAATGGGCCACTGCCCAGGGGGACCACTCTCTTACCTCTGACCCTTCACCTCTGACCCCTCATGCTTAGCCCTTTCCTGGGGACCAGGTTCTAATTTCTCACCCCTAAATCTTAACTCACAGACCTGTCTTCCATCTGCTGTTTCTCAGACCTCTGACTTTTGACCGCATTCCCTTCACCTCACAGATAGGTTAACCTCATTCTCTTACCTCTGACCCTGAACTCCATGCTCACTGTCACCTCCAGATAATTCCAATCTCTCACCTCTGACCCTTAACTTCAGATGAGTTCATCCTAATCCCTCACCTCTGACCCTTCACTCCTGGACCCCTAACATCCCTGCTTCCTGCCCCCTTCACCCTCTGCAGAGCTCCACCTTCTCCAGCCAGGCCCCAGACCCCAAGGTGACCATCATGTTTGAGCTGAGTGGACCATTCCGACAGCAGCACTTCCTCGCTGGGCTCCTGCTTACAGAACTGGCGCTGGCCCTGGAACCTGAGGCTGAGGGGTGAGCACAGGCCCTGTTTGGCTTCAACAGGTGGGAAGGTCTAGGCACTATGTCTGCTCTATCCTGAGCACCTCACTACTCCACAGGGCATCCCAGCTGCACAAGAAGGCCATCAGTGCCGTGCACAGCCTGCTCTGTGGCCATGATGTTGACCCCCGTTATGCCGAGGCCACAGTGAAGGCCCGTGTGGCTGAGCTGTACCTGCCGCTGCTGTCGCTCTCCCGGGACACACTGCTACGGCTGCATGATTTTGCTGGTCAGTGGGCTAGGGCAGGATGGAGTCACACAACCCAGGGGCTTGATTGACACAGAAGGCTCAGGTTGGGAAAGGTGGGAGAGCACAGTTAAGAGTAAAAACATGGCGTTAGGGTCAATAGATTGGGTTCAAGTGCTAGTGCAGGGCTCTGGCTAGCCATTAACCTCTCTGAGCCTCAGGTTTCTCACCTGTAAAATGGGGACAGTGGTAGCGCCAACTACTTCCTATAGTTATGTAAAAATTTGCAGAGCTTTGGCACTGGTACATTGCCAGCCCACAATAAATGGGAGATGTTATAATATTTATTAGCTTCTAAGAAGAGAGGATGTGAGGAGGGAAAGTGGGGAACATTAGGGTAAGAGGGCAGTTGGACCCTGCATTCGGTCATTCACTCATTGCACATTCATTAGCACTACTGAGGAACATATATACAGTGGTTGGAAGCACAGACTTGGGATTTGTGGGTTGATCCCCTTCATCATTTGGATGAAATTCTTAGTCTTTATTTCTTCAAATTTTTTTCTGCCTTCTTTTCTTAATTCTTTCCTTCTAGAACTTCAATTACACATATGTTAGACCTTTACATCATGCTCTCTTCTGTTTCCTATTCTTTTTTCTCTCTGTGCTTCACTTGGGAAAATTTCTGTTCACCTATCTTTGAGTTCACTACTCTGTCTTCTTCTATGTCCAGTGTTCTGTTAACCCCATCCATTGAGTTCTGAATTTCAGGTGTTACATTTTTCAGTAGGAAAATGTCTATTTGATTTTTTTTTTTATAGGTTCCAATTCTCTTGAAATTCTCCGTCTTTTTACCCATTTTAGTTCATCTTTCCCACTACTTTTTATTTTAGTCTTTGTTTGCTTTTGGTCATCTACATGCCTGCTTCTATTGTCTCTTTTTATCTCTTATCGATTTGTTCCCTATCTCTTCACACATCTAGTAGCTTTTTATTGTATTTTGGACATTGTATATAAAGGGATCATCAGGATGGAAGCAATGTCATTTTTCCCTAATGAGGTTTCCTCTTTCCTTCTCATCAGCAGATGAGTTAAGGGGCTGATCACCTCAATCCAGTGAGAAATTGAGCTTGGTTAAGCTGTACTGGAGCTATAGTTAGACTCAGATCACCTTTTGTTTCAAGAATCTCTAGGGTGAGACCTATTCTGTATTTGTTGGCTGCTCCTCTCTCTGGGGAGACTTTTTTTGGGGGAAGGGGAAGGTAAGGGGCACTCATAGTATCATAGATTTTTAGAACCAGACCATTTAGGTTAAAATCCTCGCTTTACTATGTACCTACCTGCTCGTATAACTCCAGGCAAGTAACTTAACCTCTACAGAAAGGTTAACCTCAGTTTTCTCATCTATAAAGTAGGAATAATAAAAGTACTTATCTTACAAGGTTTTTTTTTTTAAAGATTAGTACTTAATATTTTTAAAGTTAGAATAGTACCTGGCACATAGGAGATGCTATGTAAGTGCCAGTTGGTGCCATAATAATAGCAGCATACATTGTTGTTGTCATCACCATCATCATCTTTACTATTACTACTTCTGTGGGCCAGCCCATGTTCTGAGTGTTGAGCATATAGCAGTGGTCAGAGTAGATATAGTCCACACCTTTGTGGGTACAATGAATGTATCTGATTACAAGTACAATAAGTGAGTTCTGGGAGTAGTAACTGGAGACTCCACCCTGGTCTGGGGGATTGTATCAGGGAAGGCTTCCATGAGGAGGTGACCTGTGAGCTGAAATTCGAGGCAGAGGGACAATACTTACCAAGGACTCATTCTTCTCTCCCCTTGCTCTTCCCCCTAGAGGGCCCAGGTCAACGGTCAAGGCTGGCTTCAATGCTTGATTCAGACGCAGAAGGGGAAGGGGACATTGGAGGCACCATCAACCCCTCAGTGGCCATGGCCATCGCTGGTGGCCCCCTGGCCCCTGGCTCCCGGGCCAGCATCTCCCAGGGCCCAGCAACTGTGAGTATGGAGCTGGTCTCCAGAGACACTATCCAACCTGGTAATAGAAGTTACTTAATGAGATTCAGATCAGCCAGTTCTCATCTTATTTGGAGAAAATAAAAATCAACTCTGTCCCTTCTGAGCGCCTTGTTCCCTCTCTGGCCCCAGGGTTCTCGCTCAGGCTGTTCCCTCTCTGCCGAGTCCAGCCGGACCCTGCTGGTGTGTGTGCTGTGGGTACTGAAGAATGCAGAGCCAGCCCTCCTGCAGCACTGGGCTGCCGACCTGTCCCTCCCTCAGCTGGGTCGTCTCTTGGACCTGCTATACCTCTGCCTGGCTGCCTTTGAATACAAGGTTCGGGATGGGGGGGTGGAAGGCAGGGGGATAGGAGCCAGGCTGAGTATGCACACAGGGCTCTTGGCACTGTGGTCTGGGCATCAAGGGGTGGACTGTCCCCATGTGCCAGTTCCTGAGGGTAAAGGGGTAAACTGTTCCTGTGCTGAGCCAAAGAGAAAAGGGAGACATGTTTTCATGAATAGAATTTGGAAGGTGCTGAGAGCTTGCAGTAAAGAGGAGAACTGTGTCTTCAAGCATAGGGTCCCAGAGGTCGGAAAGAGCCGGAAGAAGCGGGACCAGGTTAGCCCAGGTCCCATGGAAAAGGGCAGTCAACCTGGAACCCGTTCTTTGACCTCCTAGGGGAAAAAGGCCTTTGAACGCATCAATAGCCTCACATTCAAGAAGTCACTAGACATGAAGGCTCGACTGGAAGAAGCCATCTTGGGCACCATTGGAGCACGACAGGAGATGGTGCGACGGAGCCGTGGTGAGAGGGAGGTGTCCCCACCAGCTGCTCCTACCCTGTGTCCAAGGGGCCCCAAGAGGGCCCATCCTTACCTCTGTCTGACTCACTTTTCCCAGAAGTCCATGCATCATCCCCATACACATGGGTATCTGTGTCCCCATATATTCTCACCTGTCATTCATGTCTAACTGTGTAGGTCCACTCAGCAAGTATCTGTACCACCCAGTGTCCTCACAGGTTATTGCACCTGTGTATCTTTGTGCCTGCGTACTTCTCACAGTCATGTGTGTCCTTATGTTTTTGCACATCTGTGAACATGCGCCTACCCATCTCAGAGAGGAGCCCGTTTGGGAACCAGGAGAACGTACGCTGGCGGAAGAGCGTCACACACTGGAGACAAACCTCAGACCGTGTGGACAAGTAGGTGTTGGCCAAAGTAGACCAGTTTCCAGAGAACTGGCACCTCAGGGGCACCCTAAGGAGGAGAACAGCTCAGCTATAGGGTAGGGTCTGGCTTCAAGAGGCTCCCCAACCCCCTCCTCTCCCCTTTAGGACCAAGGATGAAATGGAACATGAGGCCTTGGTGGAAGGGAACCTGGCAACTGAGGCGAGCCTGGTAGTTCTGGATACACTGGAGATCATTGTGCAGGTCAGGCTTGGTCTAGCATCTCCCTAACCTCTGACCCCACCCCAATGCCTTGTGATCTTGGACTCTAGAATCCCTTTCCTTTCCTGATTCCATAACCAAACCAGTCTCTAACAGCTGGATTTCTGATCCCGCAGACGGTGATGCTGTCAGAGGCCCGGGAGAGTGTCTTGGGTGCGGTACTAAAGGTCGTGTTGTATAGTCTGGGTAGTGCCCAGAGTGCCCTCTTCTTGCAGCATGGCCTGGCCACACAGCGGTCCCTGGTGTCCAAGGTGAGCACCACTCGGGAGCTGCGGGTCTCAGAGTCATAGTGACAACCCAGTCATTGAGCACCTACTGTGTACTCAGCAACTGCATGAGGCAGACACTCCTTAGCCACTGTTTACAGAGGAGAGAACTGAGGATCAGAGTGGTAAAGTCACTCACCCAGGGTCACACAGCAAGGGCTTAACCCAGGTTTGACTTCAAAGCCTGCTGTTCATGGCCAAAGAAGGTAGAATACAGAGAGGTGCCCCTGCCCAAGTCCCCATGGGGGACCTTCTGATCTAGCATGAGGAGGAGCTGACCAGTGTCTGTCTTGGTCCTGGGGGTAGTTCCCAGAGCTGCTGTTCGAGGAGGACACAGAGCTGTGTGCGGACCTCTGCTTGAGGCTCCTGCGACACTGCGGCAGCCGCATCAGCACCATCCGCGTGCACGCCAGCGCCTCACTCTACCTCCTCATGCGCCAGAATTTCGAGATTGGCAATGTAAGTAGGGGCAGCCGGCCAGGGGTTGGGTGTGGTAGATGGAGGGTGGGCAGAGAGGGGGTAAATTCAGCATGTCGAGCAGGCCCTGGTGAGTGTCCGAGGCCCACAGGTGTGCTCTCCCTTTCTTCCCCCTCAGAACTTTGCCCGTGTGAAGATGCAGGTGACCATGTCGCTGTCATCCCTGGTGGGGACGACACAGAACTTTAGTGAGGAGCACCTGCGACGGTCACTCAAGACCATCCTCACCTATGCTGAGGAAGACGTGGGGCTGCGGGACAGCACTTTCGCTGAGCAGGTGACCCCACCAGGCCCCTGCCCTACTCTCGGCAACCCAAGGGTCTTTGCCCTGCCGGCCTGAATCCTGATCCCACCACCTTGGCCCTCTCACTTCCCAATGAGGTCCACTTTGCCACTCCAGGTCCAGGACCTGATGTTCAACCTGCACATGATCCTGACAGACACGGTGAAGATGAAGGAGCATCAGGAGGACCCCGAGATGCTCATCGACCTCATGTACAGGTGAGGAGGGCTGGGGGGACCTTCAGCCACTCACACCCAGGTTAGGGCACAGATGAGTAGATACATGAGAAAGTGAGGAGGGAGCAGGTGAGTAGATACATGAGAAAGTGAGGAGGGAGCAGGTGATATGAGGGACAAGTGAGGAGGGCCAGCTGAAGAGGGGCCAGGAGAGCAGACAGATGAAGAAAATCAGGTGAGCGTGGGAACAGGCAAGCAGACAGGTAAGGGTACAAGTAAGGTGGGGGCTCGTAAATGAACAGATGAAGGGGTGCCAGACGAACCTACAGGACAAAGACTAGAGGAAACAGGTGGGAGAGGTAGGTGAAGTGCAAACAGTGGGGTGACACATCAGGGGAATAAGCGATCTGGAGGAGAGGTAAGGGGTATTTAGTAAGAAACTGGGGAGTGGGAGATGGAGAGGCAGGTGATGCAGATAGGGAAGTTAGGGGCCATACGGGAAGGATGGGCCTGGGTAGGTAAGGTGAAGTGGTGCCTGTGCAAGGGGATCGGTGAGTAGGCTGTGGCCCAGGGTTCCACAGGTAGAGTAAATGGATGAACAGAAGGACAAGTGAGAGAATGACACTTGTGGACTGGGTAGTGAAAGGATGGACAGTGAGGACTGGATAAGTGAGGGACTGGACACAGTGAGGACTGGATAAGTGAGGGACTGGACACAGTGAGGACTGGATAAGTGAGGAGACAGGTGAATAGAGGAAGAGGGGAGATGGGGAGACAGGTGAGAGGTTGGACGGGCAAGGAAATAAGCGAGGGACTGGACAGGTGAGACAGAAGGGGGATGGACAGGTGAGTTAAGGGGTAAGGGGATGGATAGGTGATTTAGGTGAAAGGATGGAAGGTAGGACAGGTAAGGAAACCGGTAAGAGGATGGACAGGAGAATGGATGGACAAGTGAAGACTCAGGTAAAGGATGGACAGGTGAGACAGGTGAGGGATGGATAGGTGAGACAGGTGAAGTGTGGACAGGTGAGGAAATAGGTGACTGGATGGACAGGTGAATAAGGTACAGATGAGGAGACTGGCTGGTCGGTGGGGCAGATGGGTGGGGTAATAAGTGAAAAGGTGGACAGGTGCGAGGCAGACAGGGTGGGCAAGGTGAGTCCCCATCCTCACATCCCCCCTCACCTGGGCACCAGGATTGCCCGGGGATACCAGGGCTCCCCAGACCTGCGGCTGACGTGGCTGCAGAACATGGCGGGGAAGCATGCCGAGCTGGGCAACCACGCGGAGGCCGCACAGTGCATGGTGCACGCGGCCGCGCTCGTGGCTGAGTACCTTGCTCTGCTCGAGGACAGCCGCTACCTGCCCGTGGGCTGCGTTTCCTTCCAGGTAAGTGGGCAGAGGGAGGGTGGGGGCTGGCACATGTGGGGCCGGGACTAGGCTCTGACACCACTTCCCACCCCAGAACATCTCGTCCAACGTGCTGGAGGAGTCAGCCATCTCCGACGACATCCTGTCGCCCGATGAGGAGGGCTTCTGCTCCGGAAAGCACTTCACGGAGCTGGGGCTGGTGGGGCTGCTGGAGCAGGCGGCCGCCTACTTCACCCTGGTGAGGCCCGGGCTGCTGCAGGACACAGGGCTCGGGCTGGGTGGCATCATAGATCTGCTGATGGTCCAATACCTGCTCCCCGTTACTCAAGGGGAAGCTGCTGCCTGGCCCTTTCCAGGTGGGGGATTTACAGAGAAGAATAGGGACCCTTAAAGGCCCCCATTACCTGCCTTTCTCCCTATTAAACCCTTAACATACAGGCTGGATATTTTAAGCCTTTAACACATTTAGCTAGTATTAAAAATGTTTTTATTATAGAAAATTTCAAGCACACATAAAAGAAGAAAGTTGTACCCCTAACACCCCCATACCCAGCACTCAAATTCATCAACCATCTTATTTACCATCTTGTTTCATCTCCTCTTTACCTCTAGCTTTTTTGGGTTTTTGTGTGTGTTTTTGACATCTGAAAAAACAAGATCCCAATTTTCACAAATTGATGAAACCGAACGTGATCATTTGGGTTTATAAACCCTTGCTACTCAGTGTGGTCAGAGGACCAGCATTGTAGACATCACCTAGGGCCTGTTAGAAATGCAGAGTCCTGGGCCACCCAGCCCTCTGAACTCTGCATTTTAACAAGATCTCAGATTCCTGTACACACTGGAGTCAGAGAAATTCCAGCTTAAAACAAATATGATATCAGTGTCACACCTGTGTGCAGCTCTGGCTGAGAAAGTCCCATTTACGCAACTTTTGTCCCACATGACCAAGTTAACAGGAATTATTATTTTTTTTTCATCCTCACCTGAGGATATTTTTTCCATTGCTTTTCAGAGAGAGTGAAGGCGGGGGGGGGGGGACATTGATGTGAGAGAGACACATCGATTGGTTGCCTCACACATGCACCCCGACCAGGGCCAGGGATCAAGCCTGTAACTAAGGTACGTGCCTTTGGCTGTAATCAAACCCGAGACCCTTCAGTCTGTGGGCTGACGCTTTAACCACTGAGCCAAACAGGCTAGGGCGAGGGTATGTTTTTTATTGATTTTAGATAGAGAGGAAGGGAGAGGGAGAGAGAAGAAAAAAAACATCGATGTGAGAGAGAAACATCGATTGATTGCTTCTTGTACTCAGCCCAAACAGGGATCCAAACCACAGCCTGGTTATGTGCCCTGACTGGGAATCAAACCCTCAACCTTTTGGTGTACAGGACAAAGCTCCGACCAACTGAGCCACCTGGCCATGGCATGCATTTCTTTCTCTTTTTTTGAGATAAGTTTCTTTTTATTTTTTTATTGATTTTAGAGAGTGAGGAAGGGAGAGAGAGAGATAGAAACATCAATGAGAGACATCGATCAGCTGCCTCCTGAACGCCCCCTACTGGGGATTGAGCCTGCAACCCAGGCATGTGTCCTGACCAGGAATCAACCAGGAATCTCTTGGTTCATGGGTTGACGCTCAACCACTAAGCAATACCGGCTGGGCAGCATGCATTTTTTGATAAGTTGATGCCTGGGCATTTATTTTCCATTGCTGTAAAGGGACTTCTCCTCCAATTTTCTTTTTGTATGAAAGCAATTGGTTTTTTCTGCATTTTACTTGTTGGAGATGGGGACTTTGTTCCAAAAGGTTTTCTGGCCTGCTGGGGCTGGTTGTGTCCCTATGCTGTAGAGTTCCTGTGTTTCTGGAAACTGGTAGTTACATCTGGGGCCCCACTCAATTTCAGGGTCAGGTTGCCCATCAAGATCTCTTTTCTATGGTGCCAGCTCTCAAAATGATATTGTTTCATTATTATCACTTTACTGGAGTCTCACAGACAAAGGCCTGTGGAAGAAGGGGAAGAAGCCAGAAGGTAGACATAGACCTGATAGTCAGCAAACATCCCAGGGCGCTTGCTGTATACCATGCTTGATGTTAGGGATAAGGGGCACCCATGAGCGGTCATTACCATGTACCAGGAGGCAGTGGCAAGGGAGGTCTTAGACACCAGCTAGGTGGGCTGGTGTTCGGCTCCTCGCCTTGAGGAGCATCTCCATGTCTCTGAAGTTCAGTTTCCCTTCTGAGGAATGGGGTGGGTGGGGGAACAGTACCTCCTCCCACCAATGAAGGAACATGGGCAAAGTGCAGATGTACATAGTGCCTAGTCTATGGTAAACATGGTGGAGACCACAGTGGGGGTCTGTAGGGTCCAAGTGGAAAGGCTAGTGCCCCATGTGGGTGGGAGTGACCAGGGTAGGCTTCCTGGAGGAGGTGGTGGAGGATGGAGCCTTGGAAGGTGGGTAGGAACACAGAGAAGAGGGCAGGAGAGGACCCGGGAGGGAGCTGGGGATCCTGACTTGTTCCACCCCACCCACAGGGTGGGCTCTATGAGGCGGTGAACGAGGTGTACAAGACCTTGATCCCCATCCTGGAAGCCCACCGTGACTACAAGAAGCTCGCTGCTGTGCACGGCAAACTGCAGGAAGCCTTCACCAAGATTATGCAGCAGGTGGGCCCACGATGCCCTCTGGGACCCTGCCCTTGTCCTCCCCACCCCACCCCCTTCCCAGGCTCAACTGATCTTGACTCTTCTCTTCCCCACAGAGCTCTGGCTGGGAGGTAAGTCAGCCTGGTGGCCATCTGCCTCTGGGGCCCCCAAGAGGCTAGTCAGCAGTTGTCAGGGACAGCCACCAGGGGGCGCTGAAGGAGCACAGCTGCCTGGACACAGGCGTAGGGGCGTAGAGGGAGATGACACACCCCCACTACTTTCCCCCAGATCCCCCCTCCCTGCCCCGGATCTCCAGGGCAGCCTGTGACTCACCCAGCTGGGAGCTCTCCTGAGACACCCCTCCCTCAGGCAGGGCCTGCTCAGTCACTGCCTGGGAGGGGGGCTCTGACTCTCCCTCTGTCTGTTTCGTTTTCTCTCTCTTTGTGTCTCTTGGTCTCTTTCCCTCCATTTCTCCCTGTCTCTGTCTCTCTCCCTGTCTTGATTACTCCCTCTCTGTCTCTCTTGGTCTGTCTCTCCCTATTTCCCCAAGCTCCCCCAGGAATCTCTGCTCCTCATTGCCATTTAATGCTCCCCCTCTCCCGCCTTTCCTCCACTTGGGTCTATTTTTAGGCATCTCCTAGTTTGGGGAGAATTTTCTGGCCAAAGATGGCAAGAACCCAGAGCCAAGGCAGGAGAGCTGGGTGGGGGCCGGGTGGGGCGGGCAGGTCCCCTCCCTCCCTGGATCTCTGGTCTCATAGGGCAGCAAAACCAGGACCTGGGGGTTTGGGGACTCTGACCTCTGACCTCCCCCATGACTTTGTCTCTCCGTCTCCTGCTCCCCACCTCCATCTCCTGGTGCCCACCCCACTCCTGGATCTGCCTTGGTGAGTGAACATGGAGCCACCCCTTCCTTTCTGGTGGTAGTGGTGGGGTCCCTCCTTCTAAACTTAGGGCTTGAGGGGGAGAGGATGCCCTGGAACAAATGAGGCAGAGCCTCTATACCAAGCATTTATTGAGTACCTGCTGCATACCTAGCCCAGTAGGCATTGAGGACACAGCTGTGAGCAACATAGCCCCAGTCCTTACTTCATACTGGTATCCAGGCTCCGAAGAACTGCATGGGATGAGAAGGAGAAGCAGAAAGTAGAGGCTTGTGTTAAATGAAGAGGAAGATTTGGGGGAGGTAGGAGACGAAGATAGGGAGAAAGAGCCAAGGGTGTAGGCAGTTGGTGGTGGTCTGGGTCCATGCCCCAGTATTCAAGAGATCCCTCCTGCCTGTGGCTCTGATATGTTCTTGGGGTCCTCACATCCCCACCTGAAGTTCTCTGGATCCCCCCTGCCTGTGTCTACCTCTTCCACATGTGGGGCCCAAGGACCTGCATCTCTGGGGCAGGGGGACCTCCAGCAGGGCATCCTGGGCAACAACATCCCTTCCCACAGCCCCAGCGTGTTTTTGGAACATATTTCCGTGTGGGTTTCTACGGTGCCCGCTTTGGTGACCTGGACGAGCAGGAGTTTGTATACAAGGAGCCATCCATCACGAAGCTGGCTGAGATCTCACACCGGCTGGAGGCACGTCCCGGTGGTGGGGGGTGAATGGGGCACAAGGCTGCCCTGGGGTGGAGTGGAGGCTGCACCTGCAAAGCCTGAGTCAGCCCTGTGTCCCCAGGAGTTCTACACAGAGCGGTTTGGGGAGGACGTGGTCGAGATTGTCAAAGATTCGAACCCTGTTGACAAGACCAAACTTGACTCCCAGAAGGTGAGGGCTCCCGACCATCCCCTTAGGGTCCCCAAAATCCTGTAGTCAGGGTGTCTCTAAGTACTATTTCCTGGAAACCCTTAAATCCTTTTTCTCTGGGAATCTCCAAAGCTTATCTCCCTCGGGGACCCCAAAGCATTAACCTCAGGTAATTCCCATACATAAGGAGACCTGGCAATACCAGGTGCACAATTCCCAGACCCATGAAGGCCCAAATCCCTTTCTCCAGGGACAGAGTCCTGCTGGGAGGCGGGCAAGCCCCACGGGGTATGTTGTGACTGTGGGAATCTCACACCTGAGCCCTGTGCCCAGGCCTACATCCAGATCACATATGTGGAACCACACTTTGACACCTATGAGCTCAAGGACCGTGTGACCTACTTTGACCGCAACTACGGGCTGCGCACCTTCCTGTTCTGCACGCCCTTCACACCCGATGGGCGTGCTCACGGGGAGCTGCATGAGCAACACAAGCGCAAGACTCTGCTGAGCACAGACCATGCCTTCCCCTACATCAAGACACGCATCCGTGTGTGCCACCGGGAGGAGGTAGGTGGGGGCCCCAAACCTGGGTTGGGGGAGGTGAGGGGACTCCAAACTCCAACCTCCAGACCCCAGTCTCTAGCCTCAAATCTCTACCTCCAGCTGATCCAAGGCTGGACAACAACCAGACCAAAGGCAGCTGAGCCAGGCCCTGGCAGACTCAGGCAGGCAGGAGCCCCCACACACTGTTCATTACACAGCCACTTAAACCCCTCCCTCCCCAGCTGCCCTGGACTGGCCTGGGTCAGGATATCTTCAGGCCCCAGCCAGTGCATGCTGTACCCTGACTCTGCAGACAGTGTTGACACCAGTGGAGGTGGCCATCGAGGACATGCAGAAAAAGACACGGGAGCTGGCCTTTGCCACCGAACAGGACCCACCTGATGCCAAGATGCTGCAGATGGTGCTACAGGGCTCTGTGGGGCCCACTGTGAACCAGGCATGGCCGGTAGGGGATGCAGGCTGCCCGAAGCTCCCCAGGGTCCATGCAGACACCCTCACAAGGCCCTCTCACCCCACAGGGTCCCTTGGAGGTAGCCCAGGTGTTTTTGGCAGAGATCCCGGAAGACCCCAAGCTCTTCAGGCATCACAACAAGCTACGGCTCTGTTTCAAGGACTTCTGCAAGAAGTAGGCCTGACCTCACCCATTAGAGCCCCTCCAATCTTCATCATGGCTCTCTGCCTACTTTACCCCCCATTCTAGCTCCTGCCCCACCTCATGAACTCCTCCATCTCTGGTCTTGCTTTCTCTCCTGAGTGCCCTGCCATCTGGCCCTCAGGTGCGAGGATGCGCTGCGGAAGAACAAGGCCCTGATTGGGCCGGACCAGAAGGAGTACCACCGTGAGCTGGAGCGCAACTATGCCCGCCTACGGGAGGCTCTGCAGCCCCTTCTCACACAGCGCCTGCCCCAACTGCTGGCACCAACCACAGCCAGCCTCAGGTGCCTGACCCGGGCCCCCCATCCTAGAGAGGGCAAGAGGAGGCAGGCACAGGATAGGGATTGTCGTGCATATCAACACATGCACTTGGCTTTACACAAAAGGATGTGACTACTTGGACGTGTGCATAAATGTACGCTCTGGGCAGCCATCTCGAATCCTGGTGGGTCAGTTCCCAGACATGCGACTTCATCTTCCTGAGGCTCGGTTTCTACATCTATAAAATGGGCATGATACAGCTTTCTGGTGGTAGGTTCCAGGAGAGAATCTGTGAATCCATAGCCAGATCAGAATGGATGTGAAAGGA
Source organism: Miniopterus schreibersii (assembly GCF_964146895.1). Classification (NCBI taxonomy): domain Eukaryota; kingdom Metazoa; phylum Chordata; class Mammalia; order Chiroptera; family Miniopteridae; genus Miniopterus; species Miniopterus schreibersii. The sequence goes on along the minus strand of NC_138105.1, from coordinate 69,794,623 downwards.
ACAGGGAAGACTCTAGAAGAAGCTCTGGAGGAGGAGGAGGGAGAGGGCTGGGAGCATTATGGCATTGGGGGCCCTGCGTCCATGTTGACCCACCACATTCCTCCCCCAGGAACTCCTTGAACAGAGCGAGTTTCCGAAAGGCGGACCTCTGAGCTCATAGGGCCTGAAACCACACCCAGAGGAACCAGCACCCTAGCCTCAGCTATGTGCCTTTCTGGGAGTCTGTCCCACTGCCCACTTGGGGTGACCACATTGCATGTGGTGCTGGGCCCTCTGTTCCTGTCTGTGCACTGATACTTCTTACCTTTTTTAATTTAAAATGTTTTTTATGAGCAGCCTGTGTGATGTGGTCCCTGGGGGCTGGGTCTTGCGTGCAGTCTATCCACATACCCTGATCTTTGACAGCCACTGAGACCCTATTGGGTGCCAGGGACACAGCAGTGACCACAAGCATAAATGCCTGTCCTTGTGGGGCTGACGTTCTGGCAAGGAAGGCAACACACAAATGAAAATGTCACATATGCACATAGGGAATAATAGTAACATTTATTTTTTTAAAAGGAACATTTATTATTAAACCCTTGCTGATTGCCCAGCCCTGTACTAAAAGGCTCCGAGAGAGACACTGCCCCATTCATGGGTCTTTTCGCCCAGAGGAACTCCAATAGGCCCCTGCCTCATGGTCAGTGAATCTTCTCAGCACCACTATCAGGCAGAGTCTCAAGCTGGTCTTAGAGATGGGGAAACTGAGGCACCGAGCACTGAAAGGCATGGTGGGGCTGGGTGTGCAGCCCAGGTGTTAGCCAGGGCCTGTGCAGCCTTGAACTGACCCAGCCCCCCGCCTGCCCCGCGCAGCCGTGTACCAGGCCTGCACTGGGCCGCTTCCAGCCCCGGCCTGCTGGGGGAGGGGTGATCTCCCGCCGCCGCAGCCGCCCTCTGCGCCCTCCCGCAGCTGGGGCCCGGCCAGCCCCGCCCCTCCCCCCTCAGCGGCCCGGCTGCAGCAGGCGGGGCAGGACAGAGGGGGGCCCCGACCCGGGGACTCAGGGAGCGGAGGCGCGGGACCGGGCCGGGCAGCCCCAGGCGCGCGCACACACCTGTCCGCCGTGTGACCCGCCCTCGGGGCCGCATCTCCCCACCGCTGTCCTGCCCGCGGCGACTTGGGGGCGGCACCGGGCCTGGGGGCGGGCACACTGGAGGGGGCGGGGCGGAGCTGAGCCCGGGCCGGGAGGCCGGGAGGCCGGGAGGCCGGGCGGCGGCGCGCGGACGACTCGGGCGGCGGGACGCGGGCACGGCGGCGGCCGGAGCGCGGGAGGCGAGTAGGACCCGGGGTCGGGTTGGGGTTCGAGTCCGGACCGGGGTTCGAGCGTGGTCCCTACACCTCCGCCAACTCCGGGGCGTGACCTCGCGCGTATCGACCAGTCGCTGCCTCCAGCTCCACCATCTCAGCCCAAACTTCACGACTTTTGAGTATCTCTGCCCTGTTCTCATCTTTGACCCCCGTCCCTGCTTCTCTCCCCAACCCCGTCCTCCTCTTCCATCTGCAGCTCTCGCCCTGCCCCCCGCCCCATCACTGCCCCCCTCTGCCGCTGCCCCATCTCCGCCCTCCCCGCCTCGTTCCCTCCGCGCGGTCCCCCTGCGCCTTCGCCCTCCGCGGCCGGCGGGAAGGCGACCGGGCGTCCGGCTGGGCTGGGCCTTGGCCTGGCGGTTGGGCCGGCGTGGGGAGCGGCAGCTGTTTGCCATTAGCCCGGGACCCCGCAGGCCCCGCCCCTCCCTGCACGGGTGGGGTCCTCCTCACCCCCATCTTTGGGGCGGGCAGAGGGGCGGGAAGACCCTTAGAGACATCCAGCCGGGTCTGCGAGGGGGAACTTAGGGAGACCCCGTCGGACATTCGTGCCCACCCGGAGCCTGTGCCCCTTCCTTGAGCCCCTACCTTGTCTCCTCTTTAAGTGTCCTATCTTCCTTTCTCTCTGTGTCTATCTTGTGTCCCCCGCCCTGTCCCCCAGGGGTTCCATAGAGGGAGAGGGGCCTCAGCCCCAGGCATCCGCCCCCCCAATCTGCTTTCTCCACCTGGGGTCACCTAACCTCACTGAGGATGACCAGACCTGTCTCTGTCTGGGAAATGGGTTAGAGGGATGTGGAGTGAGGGTGAGGGTGGCTTGGCCCGCAATGGGGGAATCGGCTAGGTTTCGGTTCAAATCCAGGACCAGCCACTTACCCGTCCAGTGACCCTGGGCAAGTCACTGCACATTTCTTTGCCCCCAAGTTCCCTATCTGGTGGGGTTGTCTGATACTCGGATCATTATTGTAGTTATTACTATTATTCACCCCATCCCTGTCCACCTCCAGGGGTCCCCACAGGCTATTCCAATCCTGCTCCCTGTCTCCAGTCTCTCGGGTCCCCAGAAATTATTTGTAATCCTGTTGTGCAGGGGATGAATCTTCAGGTGGAAGACCAAATTTCCTACATTTGTGTTCCAGGCATTGCAAGACAGAGAAGTTAGGATAGAGACAGGGAGAGACAAGTAGAGAGAGACGCAGAGAGACAGAGACGTGGAGAGAGATAAAGCAAGACGCTAATCAAGAAACAGGAGGGGTGTGAGAAAAGGACCAGCTCGGCAGCCCCTGGAGCCCCAGCCCCGCCTTCATGCCCAGCAGGTGTCCCACCTGGCTCATCCTCCCAGGTACCCACTGCTCTGGCACCCACAGGTTGGAAAGGGTCCTCCCTGGTGGTGGGATGGGTCTGGGCCTCTGCAACAGGGTAGCTGGAGGTCAGACAGCAGAAAGGACTGGTTAAGCTCAGGCAAAGGGTTTGGGACAAAAGGACCCTGGCTGGACTCCAGGATTGGGAGGGTGAGTTAGTGAGAGGCCCTGATTGTCCCTCCCCTTTGCAGCCTCCAGGCACCCCCTCTTACTTCCTTCTGGCACCCCCATGACTTCCCGGGCCACCGCCCTGGCTGCTGGGCACCCCTCTCCCCAGCAGCCGGACATGCCCTGGGGGTGGGCAGGAAGTTCTCGTGTAGCCCGGCAGCGAAACTGTTTATTTTTAGAGAAAATTGTTTCCATAAAGGGGAAAGGCTTTGCTCTTTTTTGCCTCCCCACAATTTTCCCTACCCCCTCTACCCCAGCTTTCCTGACAGAACTCTTTTGGGGTCCCCTACCCTGAGCTGTAGCTCTGTTTTTGTCTCTGGGTCTCTGCCTCTTCAGATCCTTGCAGGATAGCTGTCCCCCTATTAGCACCCCAGCCCCCTGCCTACCTCAGCCCCCATCTGTCCCCATAACCAGCTCCTGGCCTGGGCTGAGGGAAAGGGGTGCAGGAAGGGTCAGGCCTGTAGGGCTTGGGGCCCCTGGCCTGGGGGCCTTGTGGAGGCGGGCCTGTAGGAACAGCTGGAGACTGTCCAGGAGCTGGACAGATGTGCGGGCAGGCTGTGAGGTTTGGTTTCTTTGTTCCAGGCCCTAGGGCCCCCACCCCACCCCACTCCTTTCCACAGCTTGGTTGGGTGTGCACCTATGAGAGGGTCCTTATTCAGGGAACAGGGGTGTTGGGAAGGATAGCTGTGGAGGGTGGTAGCCACATCCCCTCTCCTTCCCCTGCAGACCCTTCCTGACTCCAGTCTCCATTGCCCCCTCCTCCCAGGTAAGCCTCAGCCTGTGCTGAAGGCAGTTTGATTCTGAGCCTCCCAGTGACTTTTGAGGAACATCTACAGAGGGGAAGATGGCCCAAGTCCTGCACGTGCCAGCTCCCTTTCCAGGTCAGACTTCTGGAAAGGAAGAGGGCCCTGCCTGGGGGTTGGAGGGGAGAGGGGTGGGAAGATGGGCCTGACCTGGAGTTCTGAGGGAGGGAAAGGGTTCTGGGGGTAGGGGGAGATACATGGCCCTTCCTGGGATGGGGGATGGGGGTTGGGGGTGGACACAGACCTGCCCTGAGGGCCTGAATAGAGACAGCTTGGCTCTGTCCTGGAGGGAGACAGGGCCCTGTCGGGCGCGCGCGCGCGTGTGTGTGTGTGTGTGTGTGTGTGTGTGTGTGTGTGTGTGGAGGGGTGTTCTAAGACTGGAGACAGTTGAGCAGTTGAGGGCCCGGTGGGCTCCCATCCCTTAGGCAAATAAATCTTGACTCTCCCAGGAGGGGATCATTAGTTTTCACCCCCAGACAGCAGTGTTCAGTAGTTCTAGCTTTTCTCCTACCCTAGGGACCCCTGGCCCGGCCTCCCCACCTGCCTTCCCTGCCAAGGAGACTGACCCTCCCTACTCCGTGGAGACACCCTATGGCTACCGCCTGGACTTGGATTTTCTCAAGTATGTGGACGACATTGAGAAGGGCCACACGCTGCGTCGCGTGGCCGTGCAGCGCCGGCCCCGACTCGGCTCGCTGCCCCGGGGCCCTGGCTCCTGGTGGACCTCCACCGAGTCGCTGTGCTCCAACGCCAGCGGGGACAGCCGCCACTCCGCCTACTCCTACTGTGGCCGCGGCTTCTACCCCCAGTACGGCGCCTTGGAGGCCCGCGGCGGCTTCAATCCCCGGGTGGAGCGCACCCTGCTGGACGCCCGGCGGCGCCTCGAGGACCAGGCCGCGGCGCCCACGGGCCTGGGCTCCCTGACCCCCAGCGCAGCCAGCTCCACCAGCTCGTTGGTGGGCGTGGGGCTGCCGCCCCAGACGCCACGGGGCTCGGGAATGTCCACGCCAGTGCCGCCCAGCGCCGGGCACCTGGCCCACGTTCGGGAGCAGATGGCGGGTGCCCTGCGGAAGCTGCGGCAGCTGGAGGAGCAGGTGAAGCTGATCCCCGTGCTCCAGGTGAAGCTGTCAGTGCTGCAGGAGGAGAAGCGGCAGCTCACGGTGCAGCTGAAGAGCCAGAAATTCTTGGGCCACCCTTCAGGCGCCCGGGGCCGCAGCGAGCTCTGCCTTGATCTTCCGGAGGCTCCCGAAGACCCGGTAACACTGGAGACCCGAAGCGTGGGCACGTGGGTCCGAGAACGGGACTTGGGCGTGCCTGATGGCGAGGTGGCCCTTGCCGCCAAGGTCGCGGTGCTGGAGACCCAGCTCAAGAAAGCACTCCAGGAGCTGCAGGCAGCTCAGGCCCAACAGGCTGGACCCCAGCCTGACCCCCAACCCCAGGGCAGGCCACCGCCAGACAGCCCAGTTCCTGTGGACACCGTCCGGGTGGTAGAGGGACCTCGGGAGGTGGAGGTGGCAGCCAGCACAGCCGCTGGGGCCCCTGCACAGCGGGCCCAGAGTCTGGAGCCCTATGGAGCAGGCCTGCGGGCCCTGGCAACATCTGGAGGAACGGAGAGCTCCCCTGTGTTCCGAAGCCATGAAGTGGTGGAGGCAGTGTTCCCCTCGCCCACTGCATCCACTGGCAATGTCCACTTGGTGAAGAAGATCAGCATCACAGAGCAAAACTGCAGTGGGGCAGCAGGTGAGCCATAACGGGCAGGGAGGACAGTGGAGGGTCCCTCTTTCTTCATTTGAACAGCAGGGTCCAGCCACAGCCACAGCCCTAGCCCTCGTCTTCCACCATACATATCGCTCCCTATCTTGGAGCCTCTGTCTTTTCATCTGCAAAAAGGGAACAGAATTGTGCCACCAACTCAATGCTGTAGGGATCATGCTGAAAAATTGGGTCTCTATTAAATGTATGTTCTCATGCTTATCTATTGCATTGTAAGTGTCCAGAAAACAGAAAGTATTTGGTGAGGAGCATCCCCAAGAGGTTGGTTTGCTGAGCAAAAAACCCTTCCTGTTTATTCAGTAAGTGGCAGGAACCAATCTCAGACCAGTTTAAGCAATGAAAAGGAAATGTGTTGTTCACATAACTTAGTGATAGCTTCAGGCATAGCTTGATCCTGGTGCTCTGGAATCTCTAACTCTCTTTCTCTTCCTCTGTGCACCCTGGAGGCTTCTCTCTCAGGCCAGCAAAGGTGGCCCCACCACTCTGGGCCTCTGTGCTTGCAGCTCAGTGGAAAGGGAGCCCCTCAGTCCAAATATTGCCAGTAAAAATCCCAGAGGTGGCACTCATTGGCTGGCTTGGGTCACATGCCCAACACTGAGGTAATCATTGTCCCTCACTGCCTAGCTCCTCTGGGTAGAGGAGCCCCACTCAAGTCCTGTGGCCAAGTCCTGAGGGGTGCTCCCTAAAGGAAGTGCTGAGTCCTCATGACAAGAAAGGGGATGTGGGATATGCAGCTGCCCACCACTGCTGCCCTGAAGCCCCTGGGAGAAGTTGCCAGAATGATTCATAATAATAACAACAGCTGTTCTTTATCAGACACCAGCCTGATGCCTGGTGCTGTGCTAAGTGTTTCACCCATAGGGGAGCTAAAGACAGGGAGCTGTGCAGCCAGGCAACCTGGGTTGAAATTCCACTTCTTGTGTGTCCCCGAATGAGCAACTTCTCTTTGGACCTCTGCTTTCCTATCTGTAAAGTGGCATAATAATGGTCCCTACCTCTAGAATGCCTGTGAATTAGCACACACAGTAAGTACTCAATCCTTGCTTATTCCATGTCTGCTGATGATTTTCAGGTCGACTCTATTTATAGTTGGGGAAACTGGGGCTTAGGGAGAAGCTGCACTTGCCCTGTGTCACATAGCCAGGAAACGGCCAAACCAGGATCTGAACCAGGATCTGGCCTGAACCTGCAGCAGGGCTCAGAGGTGGGACCCAGGTTCTCATCCCAGCCTCATATGTAGGATGCCCAGAGCCTCATGCTGGGACTCGAGGGCGCAGCTGGAGGGTGGGGACCCAGCTGTGTTTTCTTGCTTTTCCATGTTTTTGGCCAGCGCTGGGCACCACCCCTCTGTTCTGTATCTATTCCAAACACCCAGCCCTGTGACTGGCCTCTTGCCAGGGGCCCCGCCTGGCCCAACCTCAGGGTCTCTGAGAGGCAACCTTCATTCCAGACATGCCTCCCAGGACAGTCATGGGGCCTTCTGCCTGCAGGACACACAGACATAGCAATGATCCCACCCTAAGCAAGCTGCCACCCCCAGTAGTTCTTCCTTGTGTCTCACTTAACTCCGTCTTGATGTAGTCAGCCCCAATGTGCTAATCCATTTTAATGTCTGCTCATTCAGCAAATGTTTATAGAGTTCCTGTTATGTACTAAACTCTTCTAGGCACTGGGGACATAGCAATGCACAAGATAGACAAAAGCCCCTGCAATAAACAAATAAGAGACCATAATAAATAAGTGAAGAAATATTATTTCAGAGAACACCAGTTTGAAGCAGATAATGTGTTCGATGGGGTGGAGGCCTGGGTTTCCCTGCTCCCTAGCTCTGTGCCCTTGAGCAATTTATTTAACCTCTCTGTGTCTCATTTGCAAATTGGGGTCCTGACAGCCTGATGCACCAGATTAATGTGAGGCTTACATGCATCAATTCATGTTAAGTGTTCAATGGGGGCACCAAGATATAGTGGGTACTCAAGGATTAGCTGTTGGCTCTGAACCAAGATGTGAAAGTAAGGAAGCAGCCAGATGGCAAAGAAGTGGGAAGAAGAGTCTTCTGGGAGGGCATATAGCAGGGGGAAAGGCTCTGAGGTGAGGAGGGGCATGGGTGCATCCTAGGTGTTGAACAAACTGGAATAGGATAAGGCTAGAGAAGTGAGGTCCAGGATAGCCTGAGCACAGGGGTGGGTCCTTCAGGCTTTGTAGACTGGTGAGGAGCAATATAGGAAATAAAATGAGATACGACACTAGGAGGACTTGACAAATGTTTGGACCATGTATTCACTTAGGTGGGTCAGCTAGATGCATAGTTGAAGGGTGGGGAGGCTGAGTGACAGTCTTCCCCTCCTGGAGCACCCCAAAGTCCTGGCAAAGGCACCACAGAGAGATCAGTGGAAGAAAGGGTGGCCAGACACATGCATCCCTGGGGTCTCTGCAAGACTTTGAAATTTCCTCTGCTCTTGTTTGAAACATGTTTCTATGAAAGCAATTTATATTCTCTGCGGAAGCTTTGGGAAGTACAGAAAAATCTAGAACACCAACCCCCCCCATAAACCTATCACTGCCCAAACGCAGCTGCTGTCAACACTTCTGCTTTTTTCCTTCCAAATTCTTTTTAATATTTTTATTGATTTCAGAGAAGAAGGGAGAGAGAGAGAGAAACATCAGTGATGAGAGAGAGTCATTGATCGGCTGCCTCCTGCACGCCCCCAACTGGGGATCGAGCCTGCAACCCAGGCATGTGCCCTGACTGGGAATCGAACCATGTGCTCCTGGTTCATAGGTGGACATTCAACCACTGAGCCATGCTGCCTGGGCTTCTTCTGAATTTTTTAACACAGAAAATAATATGTATTTTTCAAATCTGGTAACATGGGGCTGGTGGAATTTGTTGTTTCTTTTTATTTTACTTTTAAAAGCATTTAAGCAGCCCTTACTATAGATCAAGGCATTATTTGACTCCCTTTTAATATTTTAATTCATTTTAATCCCCATGTTATAGATGAGGAAACTGAGGCACAGGCGGATTAAGGGATCTGCCCACAGTTCTCAAAGCAAGAATTTATAATTTCTTTGATTTCTTTGATTTAACATTTTCCCAGGGACATTTTCTCATGTTATTAAGAATTCTTGGGATGCATTATTTATTTTTGAACAGCCACATCACTCTTAACTCTCAAGGGTGCCATGCAGACGTCTTTCCTCAGGAACTGATCTGTTTTTTCAGCACAGGTTTCTGAAAGGGCATTTTTGAGGGCCTTGATGTCTGTTACCAAATTGCTTTACACTCCCTTAGGTTCACTCCTTTCCAGCACTGGGTGGCTAAGTAATTTACGTTGTTAACAATTTCTTTTGCTCTTAAGGGGCTCAAACCCGAGTTAATGAAATTTCTTCTGCCCATGGTAACCACACTGATACTGTTTTACTTTACTCTTTTTTCACCTTCATTTCCACCCTCAATGAGGAGAGTCAATAAATATTTTCAGCTTTGTGGGCCCTATGATCTCTCTTGCAATGACTCAGTTCTACTTGTTTTTCCCCAGTTTTATTAAGGTATATTATATACAATAATATGTGTGTGTATATATATATATATATATATATATATATTTTAAGTTCTCTACAGGTTTGGACATTCTTTTTATTATTATTGATTTGAGAGGGAGAAAGAGAAAACATCAATTTGTTGTTCCACTTATTTATGCATTCATTGGTTGATTCTTGTATGTGCCCTGACTGGGGATCGAACCTGCAGCCTTGGCATATCGGAACAACACTCTAACCAACTGAGCTACCCGGCCAGGACAAAAATGTGTATTTTTAATTTTATTATTTTTTTAATCCTCACCCAAGGATATGCTTAGAGGGGCGGGGGGTAGGGAGAGAGATGACCAGGGATCAAACCCGCAACCCAGGTATGTGCCCTAACAATGCTCAACCAAGTAAGCCACTCCAGCCAGGCAAAAAATGTGTATTTTTAATGTATACATTTTGATGAATTTGGTGCCTCAGTTCTGCCTTTGTTGCATGAAAGCAGACTTAAACAATATAGGTATTAATAAATGAGCGTGGCTATGTGCCAAGAAAACTTCATGTCTCAACACTGAAATGTCAATTTCATATAATTTCCATGTGTCCCAGATGGAATCCTTCTTTTAATTGTTTTTCCAACCATTTAAAAATGTAAAAACTGCCCTGGAGGCCAATCTCTGCTCTATGCCATTCACACACCCCCTTCATCAGTTCTTAGCCTTCATCCCACTTAATATCATTCCTAGCAATCCACTTTCAGAAGCTTATTTAGATATTTGGGTGTCCTTGAAAAATATGCCTTGTGTGTGTTTCATTTCCTAAAATGGTATTGTGCTTTAGGGGGGAAAAAATCTCATTTCTTATTTTTTCCTCTGTACACAGTTTTTGAACTCTTCATACTGATGTTTATAAATCCGGTTTGTCACTTTTAATGCCCTAGTATGTGCTATACTTTCCTTTTCTGATCCCCCCTTGGTGGGCACCTGGGTTACTTCCAACTCCTGACTGCCGTGAACAGTGCTGGGACCATCCTCACCTGTTCCCTTCAGTAGGGTCACTGGGCCACAGGAGATGCACAGTTTCAGAAGTTCTGTCTGATCCTCTCTGGAAAAGCTGCCTTTGTTCACATTCCCACCAGCCACGCTTGGTTCGGAAGGCCCATTTCCCCACACCCCCACCAACATACAGTTTTATATGTCTTTCTAATGTTTTGCCCATCTGGTGCTGGTGCAAAGTGGTATCTCCTTGTTTTAATTTGCATTTCTTTGATTTCTGATGAGGTTGAGCATCACTATATGTTTAATAAGATCCCTCTGTGGATCACTTATTTGCCTTTGTCCATTTTTCTTTGGGCAGTTTTGAGAAGTTTCTGACATATTCCAGGATAGGGGTTGGTGAACTATGGCTTGTGGGCCAAATGCAGCCTGATGCCTGTTTTTATATGACTCACAAGCTAAGAATGGTTTTTATGTTTTTAAATGGTGGAACAATATGAAAAGAAGTAACATTTTGTGACATGAGCAAAATTATATGAAATTCAAATTTATAAAAACACAGCCACGCCTATTCATTTACTTAGTGTCTAGAGCTGCTTTTGCACTATTTTCTACTGAGACCTTATGGCCCACATAGCAAAAGTATTTACTGTCTAGCCCTTTACACAAAAAGCTTGTTGACTCTTGTTCTAGAAGATTATCACTTGCCCATTTTTGGCATTGTATCTCCTCCCAGTCTGTATTCTTCTATCTGTTGATTTTGTCTATGAGTCTTGGGTTTTTTGTTTGTTTGTTTTTATCAAATAGAAATCTTTATGTCAGACATAGTTAAACCAATCGTATTTAAAAAATTTTTTTCCATTATTATTAAGATGTAATTGACATATAACATTGTATTAGTTTAAGGTGTACAAATTAATGATTTTATATATGTATATATTATGAAATGGTTACCACAATAAGTTTTATTAACATCTGTCACCTTACAGTTGTTTTTTTTTTCTTATGATGAGAATGTTTAAGATTCACTCTCTTAGCAGCTTTCAAATATACAGTACAGTATTATGAACTACAGTCACCATGCTGTACATTACATCCCCAGGATTTATTTATATTATAACTGGAAGTTTGTACCTTTTCACCCCTTTCACCCATTCCCCATCCCCACCCCTGGCAACTACTAATCTATTCTCTATCTATGAGTTCAGTTTTATTAGATCTCACATATAAGTGAGATCACCTTCTATTTTTCATATATGGTCTGTGCTTTGTGGAATTTTTTTATTTATTTGAAGTCTCATTTGTTGAGGGTTGAGTGTTTTTTTTCCCCCATTACAGTTGTCATTCAATATTATATTAGTTTCAGGTGTACCACATAGTGGTTAGACATTGAGGAATTTGTAAAGGAATCTTTCCCCTTCCTGAGGCCCCAGATATTCTACATTTTCTTCCTGTGGTTTTGTAGTTGTGCCTTCATATTACCCCTTCAGAGTTTATTTTCTGTGTAAGGCCTGAGATAGGGTTCCAGCTTGATTTTCTTGGCTAGAGTAAGCTGCTTTCCCCAGCACCACACCACAGAGCCCACCCTTGACCACTGGTTAGTGGAAACCCCTCTGTCTTACTCCCAGTTCCCTGAGGGGGCCCTGTGCTGGGCTCCCTCTCCTCTGTTCCCTTGGCCCATCTTTCAAGTAACAATGCCCCACTATTTGGACTGTTCTGGCGTTGGCATATATTTTACTCTCTCCTAGGCTGGGTTCCCCATCTCTGCCCATTTTTGTAAAATTATCTTAGCTAGTCATGGACTTTAGTTTTTCCATATAAATTTTGGTATCAGTTTGCCCCATCCACCAGTGAAATAACAGCAATAAATATCATCATTTTTATTATTGTTATTTTAGCATTGCAGTGTCTGACCTTGACCTCATCATGCTGGAAGGAGTCACCCAAGGTTTTGGAAGCAGGGTGTGCTTTTCCTTGGGGCGGAATGGGCCGTGGTACTACTCCATTTTTTTTAATCTTTAAAAAAAATTGTGGTAAAATACACATAATATTTACCATCGCAACCATTTATAAGTGTCCAGATCAGTGGTATTCAGCAGTCATATTTTTTGTGCAACCATTACCACCAACCATCCCCAGAACTTTTCTATCTTCCCAAACTGAAATTCTGTCTCCATTAAACACTAACTCCCCCTCTCCCTCCTCCAGCCTCTGGCACCCACCATCTACTTCTTGTCTTTATGAATCTGACTCCTCTAGGGACCTCTTGTAAGTGGAATCACACAGTAGTTATGCTCTTGTGCCTGGTTTATTTCACTCAGCAAAATACTGCTTTACCTGATTTTTTTACCCTCCCAGGTATTTAAATTAGGGGCATGAGTTTGGGGCACAAGGTACAAACTGGCCATCTGCTTCCTGACACATTTCACTTGTCCACATAATGTTTTTGTTTGTTTGATGTGAATTTATTGACAAAGTTTAAAAAAAAACCAGGAGCCCTGGCCGGGTAGCTCAGTTAGTTAGAATGTCATCCAGATACACAAAGGTTGCAGGTTCAGTCTCCAATTAGGGCACAAACAAGAAGCAACCAATGAATGCATAAATAAATGGAACAACAAATTGTTCTCTCTCTCTGCCCTCCTCTCTCTTTCTAAAATCACTTTTTTTTTTAAATCAGGAGGTTCACGTAAAAACCAGCTCTGGAATTGGCCTGGCCCAAGCCACACCCTGGGCTGGGGTGCTGTCTGTGTGCTCATGGCCAAGTGTCTCATCTTTTCTATGTGCTTGTCCCAAGTATTTACTCCCTGTTTTTAACTCAAGTTGAGTGTCGCCCAGGGACTTGAGGAGGTAGTTACTGTGGATATTAGAAAAAGTTTTAACTGTTAAAGAGAATTAAAATGAATTGGTCTGTGGAGCCTGTGGCCAGTGGCAGGAAGGGGACGTCCTGGGGAAGTGGTGACAAGGAAGCCACACATTGGCTGGGGGGGCCTGAACCATTCCAAGACTTGGACAGCCACTCACAGTGGCGACTAGACTTTTGTTCCTCATTTTAGGCTGGTGATCTGGGCCTGGAGCTCCCTGCCAGTTCCATTCCCAGGTGGACAGGGGGCACCCTCAGGGCCTTGTGCCCACAAAGTCACCTCTGTCCTTAGACCAAACTAGGTGGGTTTTCTAAAAAATTGTGATAAGATATGCATAACATAAAATTCCCATTTTAAAGTGTCTGGCTCAGTGGCATTATTAAGCACATTCACGCTGTTGTGCAGCCATCACCACCACCCACCTCTAAAACTTTATCTTCCCAAACTGAAATTCTGCCTGGGCGAGGTTTTAATTGTCATTTTCCAATAGCTCTATTGTTTCTTTTCCCAATTTATTAAAGTAACACCTGCTTAGAGTTAAGTAAAGAAGGAAAAAAGAAGCCGAATACAAAATGACGTTTTTAGCACAATCCTTCTGTAAAAAATAAAAATGAAAATCATAGCCCTAGCCAGTGTGGCTCAGTTGGGCGGGCTTCATCCTGTGCACCAAAAGGTTGCCGGTTCCCTTCTGGGTCAGGGCACAGGCCTGCAGTGCAGGCTCAGTCCCCAGGACGGGTCATGCAGGAGGCAGCCGCCAATTGATGTTTCTCCTCTGTCTCTCCCTTCCTTTCGCTCTAAAAAGTCAATAAAAAATCTTAAAAAACACTTTAAAAAAATCATAATATTAAGTCTTATCAAAATAAAGTTTGCAATTCTCTTGAATTAGCAGATGCTTCTTGAGCACTCTTGAAGCGCAGCCATTGTCCTAAGCACTTCATCTCACCTCACTGTCTAGTCTACAGAAGATGCCAAGAGTAGGAATGTCATTCTCTGGAGGCACTGAGAGGTTAAGTGAATTGCCTGAGGTCACATCTGCTCCTAGAAGATGTGATTCCTTACGATGACCACCACATTCAGCTGTGATTCAAACCTGGTTTCCAGACACACTTAGTATGTTGTCGGAGGGGGGTCATGAGCCAGCACTGTGGGGCCATAGGACCTTCCCTGTCCCTGACCAGTGTGGGGCAGGCAACAAACCAGGGTTGGAATCAGATTCTGCTGCTTGATCACTGAGCAATCCTCTGGGGCCTCAGTTCGCTCATCTGTAATAATTCCACTTCTCATGGGCTGGGAAGAGTTGATGAAGTAATGGAATTAGCCCTCAGAGCCCCAGACCCCAGGAGGCAGTATTATTACTGTTACTACTTTGCTGTTGTTACCCACAGTGAGCGCCTCTTTCCTGCCCCTCCAGGTCTCCCACAGCCTTCTGCAGAGTCATCCTCATCACCCCCAGAGTCTGCAGCAGCCTCGCTGGCACAGCCCAAGAAGAACACAGGCTGGGTGCCTACCTGCAACACTACCGACAGGGAGCCCACCAGGCAAGCAGCCTCATGTGAGTCAGAGGAGGCCAGAGGTGCAAGTAAGTGTGCGTGGCTGCCAAGAGGGACAGAGCACTGGAGGCCCGGGCATGGGGTCTGGCTGTGGGCGAACCTTGTGACACCACCTCTCCCCGCAGGTGGGCCCCAGGTGGGCATGCGGTCCATCATGAAGCGGAAAGAGGAGCCTGCAGACCCCAAGGCCCATCAGAGGAGCCTCCAGTTTGTGGGGGTCAATGGAGGGTGAGAGGAGCCCCTAGCACACTCCCCAGCTTCCATGCCCCTGTTTGTTCCAAGAATATACCAAGGACCTGGCCTAAGCCCCTCACTTTGATTCATTCATTTAACTAATGCACGATAGACAAGTGAGGAAACTGAGGCACAATGAGGCTGAGTGCCTTGCTGGAGCTCACGTGGTGACCAGGAGTCTGCCTAGATGGTCTGGCTCTAGATGTATGCTCTAACCACTGTACTATGTTACCCCCTGGAAGGTGCCAGATTAAGCTCCCTGCCCTGATGAAGCTTTTGGACTATCGGGGCCTCAGGCCCCAATGGGAGGTCCCAGCAGTGTGGTTGGAGCAATGACAGGGACGCTCAGGCAGTGTGGGATCTTGGGGAGGCACAGATGTCCCAGAGAAGTCACTGAAGGATGAGCACGTGTGCTACAGGACAGCAGGAGCTGGCAAAGTGAAGGGGGGGGGGGGGTGAGAGGGCTTGCCTGGTGGAGGGCACAGCCTGGATAAAGGCTCAGAGTGAGAGGCAGCACAGTGACATGATTAATGGGGGGCATGGGGAGCGATGGTCAGGGACAGTTTGAGACCTCAAATGCCAGGAAGCTTAGACTTTGTCCAGAGGAAGCAAGAAGCATGAGGGACCCATTCGAGGTAAGGCAAGGGTCTTACATCTGTGTAAGGAGCAGAGTGTGTGAGAGGTACCGAGAGATAGAAGGAAAAAGCAGTGTCCCTCCCTGACCTCCCCAGCGTGATCCCAGTCACAGCTAGTGTTTATTGAGCACTTACTAAGTGCCAAGTGCTGTTAAGACACATTCCTGAAGACCTGTGAGGTCCATGCTGACGTTATCCCCATTTAACAGATTGGGAAACCAAGGTCCTGTAGTCAGAGCCCCACACCCCTTCTCCACCATTTGCTATCCCATCTGCAGCATCTCTCCTGCCCCACTTATCCCTCTTCCCCAGGTGTGAGTCCTCATCTGAGGACTCCAGCACGGCAGAGAACTTCTCGGACAATGAGAGCACAGAGAATGAGACCCCAGAGCCCGAGGCAAGGGTGCCAAGTGTGGCTGAAGCCCCCCAGCTCAGGCCCACAGGTGCAGCAGTAGCCAAGAACAACCGGGAGGAGTGCCAACTATCTCGGGAGGCTCAGCATGTGCCCACAGCTGAGGGGGCATCAGGATCAAATGTGGAAGAGATCCGGTCAGTTTTCTGGGTGGGAGGCAGGGCCAGGGTTGTGTGTGGGGTGACCTCAAATCCCTCCATCCAAGCCTTTTGAGTGAATATCCCATCAGTCATGCACATCTTAGTCTAAATTAGCAGAGAAGTACTTTTCTCCCTCTGGGCATCTTGAAGGCTTGGAGGCTTTGATGAAGAGCCTGATGGGAGCAATTGGGCTGTTGGGTTAGGCAAGTAAAGTCCTTAAGCTACCCACCTTTTGGGGACATTTTTGTCCCACCTGTCTATCCTGTTTATCTCTTTTTTTCCTTGATGAAAAATCTGGCATTAGGAACATATTTTCCACCTGCCACTGACCACTTGGAGTAAACTAGCCTGTGTGCCCACTTTCCCTTGGAGTCTGTTTGTCCCCCATGTATGCCTGTGGAGTATAGTGTAAAAATTTGTTCTTGGTGAAGGGGCCTCTGAGGTTCTACCAGTCAGGTGAGCCCTGGAAGGACTGGGTGAGTGCCATGGTAGAGAGCACTGAGGCCCTTTCCGAGCACCCCAGCCAGATGTCGAAAGTAGGGGAAACCCAGGAGGCTGAGGTGGGTGTTCCTGAGATAAACTCCCTCCCCCTCACAGGATGGAGCTAAGCCCTGATCTCATCTCAGCCTGTCTAGCCTTGGAAAAGTACCTGGACAACCCCAATGCCCTCAGCGAGCGGGAGCTGGTACGCGGGGACCCTGGGACTGGGAGGGCCCTCCTCTGCACCCTGGCTTCTCCTCATCTGCAGTGCTCCCTGTGCCAGCCTCAGGGGGACCCTGGGAGCTTGGGGGCAGTGTGCTTGAGTCGTGGGCCTTAGAGAGGGACCGGGGAGGTGGGGAGGGGCCTGAGGATGATCGCCTGCTGGCAAACCTGGCCTTGGTTCCTGGTCCTTCGGGAGCTTGAGGGAAGGGGATGTCGTATTTCCCTCCACTGGTGTCCACACTTGCCTTTGAAGGACATATCCAGGATGGAGGCGCTAACAACTTTCTCTGGGGGGCAGATCTTGGACTGCAGTGTCCCCACTTCCCTCTAGGGTCCTTGTCTAGGATGGGGATATAACACTTTACTCTAGGGGCTCCTCTTGGTGGGGTGCCCACACTCCCCTCCAAGGCTCCGGTTCAGGATCGGGACATCCGCACTCCCCTCCTGGGGCTTAGCCCTGGAGAAGGTGGGCTGCCGCCTGCCCTCACACCCTTCTTTCCGACCTGCATCCAGAAAGTGGCCTACACCACAGTGCTTCAGGAGTGGCTGCGCCTGGCCTGCCGCAGCGATGCCCACCCTGAGCTTGTGCGGCGCCACCTGGTCACGTTCCGGGCCATGTCATCACGGCTGCTGGACTATGTGGTCAACATTGCTGACAGCAATGGCAACACTGCGCTGCACTATTCTGTGTCCCACGCCAACTTCCCAGTTGTGCGGCAGCTGCTGGACAGCGGTAAGCCCTGCCAGGCAGGCTGCGGGGGCCCTGGGAGAGCTGGTCAGCTGCCACCCTGCTTTGGTGGTCTGATGGGGAAGACACCGCCCGCCCACTCTGGTGGGGGAGATGCAGGCCCTACCTGTAGCCCCAGTATTCTGGGAAGGCCAGCCATGGTTCGGGGAAACATGTGGCCCTTCCACCATCCACTTAGACCGCTGTACAGTGGAGGTCATGCCTCTGGAACCCTAGTCTGAGGGATGGACATGTCCTCCAGTCTGGGGCTTGGAGAGAAGATGTGGTCCTCAATTCGGCAGGAAAATATTTTCCTTTCCCTAGTCAGACTGGGAAGACACAGACTCCTAGTTTGATGAAGGAGGTGGAACCCAGAATCTGATGGAGGAGACATAGACCAGTCTGAGGGAGACTGGTGTTCAGGTTAATGAGGGAGACACATCCTACTCCCAGTCTGAAATGTGGGTGCCAGTGCCGGGGGAGCAGTCTGATGGAGGAGTGGGATGGCTTCAATTATAAGTGGAGTGGCTCCATTTAGAAGAGACAGGTATCAGAATGGAAATGGGGGAAAAAGAAGGAAAAAAAAAGAATGGAGACAGGTATCAGAATGGAAATGGGGGGAAAAGAAGGAAAAAAAAGAATGGAGACAGGTATCAGAATGGAAATGGGGGAAAAAGAAGAAAAAAAAGAATGGAGAAGGACATCCTGGGGCAGAATGGGGTTCTCAGTCTGAGAAGAGAGAGGAATTAGGCCACGTCTGGACTGATGGAGGAGACATGATGCCCAGTGCTCATTATGGTCGAGTGAAACAAGCTCCATCCCGGTCTGATAGCAGAGATGTGGCCTGGTCCTTGGGGACCCGCCCCCAGACCGAGGCAGGCCTAGCTCACATCAGCAGGGTCTGAGGGCTCGTGTCGTCCTGCCCCCTCCATCAGGTGTCTGCCAGGTCGACAAGCAGAACCGTGCTGGCTACAGCCCCATCATGCTCACCGCCCTGGCCACCCTGAAGACCCAAGATGACATCGAGACTCTCCTGCAGCTCTTTCGGCTTGGAGACGTCAATGCCAAAGCCAGCCAGGTACGGACCCTGGGCAGCCTTTCCCATTTACTAAGTCCTGGCTGTGCCCCAAGCCCAAACATGACCTCGTTTCATGCCCAGGAGAGAGTTCCCACTCCACAGACAAGGAAACTGAGGCTCAGAGAAGCAGAGTCATTTTCTCAAGGTCATATTAGAGGAGGGGGATTTGAAGGGAGAGGATCTAGCTCCAGAGCCCTGTTCTTATGCCCTTCCCCGACAGGCCGCCTCTGTTGCAGGACCTTTTGGTGGAAATGGGTGGGGGATGGGAGAGGACATGGGGGTCCTCAGCCTTTCTTAACCTGACACCATCCCCCATGCTGCTTGGTAATTCATTGGGCAGCAAGTGGATGCCAGAGGCTCAGATAGTGGAAAAGCAGGCATGGCCCCCACGTCCTGAAGCTCACTAGCCAGTGGGGGGCTCTGGGAGCCATGGGCATTTCAGGCAGCATGGAGGTTGGAGAGGTTTGGACACGGGCTGCAAAAAGCCACTAGAGGCGTTGCATCGGTGCAGTGGTGTGGCCCACTTTCTGATTTGAAATCTCCCTCCAGCTGCATGTTGGGAGCAGAAGCTGGGAGGCAGGGGAGTGGACAGGTGTAAGGCAGAAGAGTAGGGCAGCTAGGACACAGCGAGGAGGGGAGGGAATCAAAACAGCATAAAAGCGCGGAAAGAAAGAAGCAGGGAGCTGTGGTGCGCATACAGGAGCAGACCCTGCTTGCTTTTTTTTATTGATTTCATGTTTTTTAATTAAAAATAATTTTTTAGTGGTTTACTTTTTTTAAATTGAGGTGAAATTCACATAACATTAACCCTTTTAAATGTACAATTTAATGGCACTTAGTACATTTATAGTGTTGTGCAACCATCACCTATATCTATTTCCAGAACATTCCCATCACCCCCAAAGGAAACCCTGCACCCATTAGCAGTGACTCCCCACTCTCTCCCACAGTCCCTGGCAACCACCAGCCTGCTTTTTGCCTCTGTAGATTTACCTATTGTGGGTATTTCATATAAATAGAGTCAGGTAGTGTGTGCCCTTTAGTATCTGGCTTCTTTCACTGAGCATAATGTTTTCAAGGTTCATCCATGGTGTAGTGTGCATGCCATAGTGCTTCATTTCTTTTGAAGGCTGAGTAATATTCTGTAGTATGGGTTTACCGAAGTTTGTTTATTGTTCATGTACTGGTGAACACTGGTTTACAAATTTTTATTGAGGTTCAACTGACATAGAGAAAAGTGTACAAATCTTAACTTGATAAATGTTTACATATGTTTACACCTGTAAGTTAGGCACCTGCTTTAGGTGGGGGTGGGGAAAGGAGTAGCATTTCCCTGAGGAGGCGGCATTTAAGCTGAGGCCTGAGGAGTGAGAATGAGACAGCAGGAGGAGGGGGTGATGAGCAAGTGCAAAGGCCCAGTGGTGGGAAGGACTGATTGAGGCACAGAAGGAGGCCAGGGAGTGGGGTGCTGTTAGCGTCAGATTAGTCAGGAACCATGAAAGGTTCCAGTGCAGGGTGACATGTCTTGGAGCCTGCGTAGTTCATAAGCCTGTTTCTTGTCCTGCCCAGGCAGGGCAGACAGCCCTGATGCTGGCAGTCAGCCATGGGCGGGTGGATGTGGTCAAAGCTCTGCTGGCCTGCGAGGCGGACGTCAATGTGCAAGATGATGACGGCTCCACAGCCCTCATGTGTGCCTGCGAGCATGGCCACAAGGAGATCACGGGACTGCTGCTGGCTGTGCCCAGCTGCAACATCTCACTCACTGACCGCGTGAGTCAACACTCAGGTGCACCTCAGGGAGGGCAGGAGCTCAGTGCCAGGTGTCATTATAGCAATGGTGCTTTTCAGGATGGGAGCACGGCTTTGATGGTGGCCTTGGACGCGGGGCAGAGTGAAATTGCATCCATGCTGTACTCTCGCATGAACATCAAGTGCTCGGTGAGTCTCAACCCTGGCAGGGCAGGGGGTGGGGGCCTTGGGAGGGGACAGATGCTTCTGAAGAACTGATGGTGTATGGATCCTGAGCCAGGGACTTAATAGTCATCTGCTTGCTGAACTTCCATGGTGCCCCATGAGGAAATGAGTCACAGAGAGCTGAGACTGCATGGTCATGGTCGACATAACTATTTGAACTTGGTTCTCTGGTTCCAAACGCATGCTCTTAATCACTATTCACTCATTTGAGAAATATTTACAGAGCACCAGCTGTCTCTGGCCCTATTGTAGGTCCTGGCAGTCACAGCACTGAACAAAACAAAAAAGTTTCTGCCTTCATAGAGCAGACATTCTAATTAAAAGACAAAATAAGCAAATTAGTGTATCATAGCCAGAGAATGGTAAGTACTGGGATAAGAGGGAAAGTGGGTGATGGAGGAGCTACTTGAGACCTTGATGAATTGGTGACATGTGAGCCAACACTTGAGGAAGTGAGAGAGCAAGTTATGTGGCTCTCCAGGCAGAAGGAACAAACAGTGCAAAGGCCCTTAGGCAGGAACATTCTTGGTGTGTTTGAGGGGCATCAAGGAGCCCCAGAGGGAAGAGACGAGGGCAGGGAGATGACGCCACAGATCATGCAGGGCCTTGTGGGCCACACAGTGAAGACTTTGGCTTTTAAAGCATGTCATTGTATCAAAGGCCTTGAGAGGTCTCACTGTAAAGAAACCTAATTTAACTGTGTTTAACCCAACATTGCTCTTATTTGATCACAGAAATCTGGGTTTTTTAAAAATCTTGTCTGTTAGCAAAACACTCTTCCAGAAGAGTAATAGGAGGGTGATGTTGATACTAGCTGTGTCGTAAGTGCCTGGTGGAGAAAAAAGCCCTTCTAGTCTGGTGGAGCACAGTCCCTTCCAGTCCAATGGGGGAGACGGAGACAACCCCTATAGGTGCTCAAAGTGATACTCTTGTGTAATGGAGGAGACAATACAAATACCAAGTGCCTACTGGGTGTGATTTCTTGAACCTTCCACAATAACCCGATATGTTTGCATAAAGTACTATTATTATTTCTGTTTTTCAGGTGGGAAAGTTGAGGCTTAGAATGGTTACATCCTTGGTTCAGGGTCTCACAGCCAGGAAGGGGCAGAGGCCCTGGGGCCTGTCTGACTCCAGACCTTGGGCAGGATCCTCGCTGCCCCCTCCTCCTCACCCCCACTTGCACTTGCCCCAGCTTCCCTGAGGCATATCTGGGACCGGGTTCAAGAGTAGCATGGTGGGTGTCGACCACAGCAACTCCCCAAATGGTCCAAGAGAGGGAAGGTTGCAGAGACATATGCCATCTGTCTCCACCTGGCTCTCAGGTTCTTCTGAGGCTCCAAGTTTTTCTGGCTTCAGGATGCCTGGGCCTCAGTGGTGACACTCAGGATCACCTGGGGATCAGCTTTCGACCTCAGTTTCCTCAACTGGAAGATCGGGGTGATGGGCTGGTGATGCCTTGCTATCTGATCTGTGCTCCTGCCCCCAGGGACTCCTGAGGGAGGAACCCCAGTTCTCCATCACTGTCTACCTGGACCACTGCCATAGCCTCTGCCCCCCCACTGCCCCCTCCTGTCTGCTCTCCCCACAGCAGCCAGAGGTCACTGTGGACACCTGAGTCAGAGCACACCCCTCCTGTACTCACAGCCCTCTCTCACTCCCACCTTAGTTGGAGAAAAAGCTAAAGTCATCTGTAAAGCCCGTCAGGCCCTGCACAACAGCCCTCGCCTCCACCCCTCTGTCCTTCCTCTCCCCCCGCTCACCGAGCTCCAGCCACACCAGCCTTACCACCACCCCTGCTTCAGGACCTCTTCACTGGCTCTTCCCTCTGCCTGAAATTCCCTGCTCAGCCCCCTTGGCTGGCCCCTCAGCATCATTCAGCGCAGACATCCCCCTCCCTGACCACCTGCCATCCACTTTCATTCCCTTCCATCTCTTATCCCTGATGAAAACCCTCTCCTGCATTTATGTATTTGCTTCTTGGAGGCACCTCCCCCAAAGGTGGCCTCCTTGAGGCCAGGGGATCACAGCCTCTTGTTCGCTCACCGCAGCTGCAGGGCTAGCCAACAGCGCGGCGCCTGGGAGGCAAGGATGCCAAACAAGGAATTCTTCTCGTTTCAGTTTGCCCCGATGTCAGATGACGAAAGTGCTGCATCGTCCTCCGCAGAAGAGTAGCCATGAGAGGGGACCAGAGGTGCCTCCCCTCGGGGGCCAGTCAGCCCCAGAGCAAACCGCCCCTCCTCCCTTGTTCTTCCTCCCGGGCTCCTTCCTGCCCACCCCCCTCGTACCCACCAAGGCCTCGGTCTCAAAGGCAAGTGAGTTTTTCTTCTGCTTCCCAGGGGGAACCCTTAACAGTGACAAGACTCCAGCTTAAAGCGGGGTTTTCCCTGTACCCCAGTTCAAAGCAGCCACAGTGCAGACCAAAACTACATTCTCATATAAATTGGCGCCAGAGGCCGATGCTGGGGCGTGGGTTTGTGGAGAACCCTGAGAACACTCAACTGGCAGTGACGGGGAGGAGGGCAAGAGGAAAAAGTATTGTAGTTTTTGAATCACCATCGGGGAATGGGGGAAATCATACTACTTGTTGCCAAATTTGAAAGTCACTGGAATTGCATATTCTCGTTTTAATCCTGAGTGTTATTACACACGGGTGGCGTCTGGAGTGGCTTAACTCCCCTTTGCCCCCCTGCATTTAATTGTCTGGTATATAATAGTGTTTTGTCCACTCCCCCCAGGCAGCTTCTTGGGGGAATTTTGTTCACAAAACAGATTCTGTCCTTGTCACCGGGAGTAGGAAATTTAGTCCCTTCTGCTTTCTCGCTGCCACTACAAGTGTCGCCCCCATTCAGGTGGGGGGAGCCTCAGGACTCTCAGCAGCTGAGATGTGTGAGCCGATATGTGTGAGTTCATATCAAGAAATTACCCCCAAATCTGACCCCTCCCCACATGGAGGCCCCAGCAAATATTAATTTTCCTAGAAAATCCTTCAGACCTGGAGACACAGGAAATGAATCCTGTTCCCAGAGCCACTGATGAGTCCCTGGGCTTAGAACCCGGGTTACGGGCCGTCCTGATCCTCCTCAGACTCCAGAATTTCTCTCTTCAAAGGAAAGAAAACAGGCCGTGTGTTTGTTGGCAGAGCATGGGGCCGGCTCCAGAAACCCCATGTGTGCACAATTAAAAGTTGGCTGCCCCCGGAGGGCTCCCAGTGCAAACTTAAAGAGGCAGGGCCTTGCTGAAAACCAAACAAGGGCCAGCTGGGTTTTTTTTAACCTACACGCTTTCCGGAGCTGCCTGGAACAAGGCCTGCTGGAAATAGGGCTTGCCAGACACTCACAGTTTCCTTAATGGCCTGTTTTGTCCCCAGAATCTCAACATAGTTTTCTTTCCTGTTCCTTCCTTTTGTGAACCAAAAAAAGAAAAGGGATAGATTCCGAGCCTCCAGAAGTGCCTTTGTGACAGGGGAGTAAGACCTCTAGCTAATAGGTGTCCTGCCCTCCCTTGTCCAGTTCTCAGCTTGGTTGCCAGAGTCGAAGTCAGACCACAGGAGGACAGATCAGGCCCTGAGTGCTCACATGTTCATTCAATAAAGCCAAACGCTGGCTTCTCTCCTACAGAAGTGGGTTTCTTGGCTTGAGGGAGTCTGGCTTGCTTTGATTTTGATTGAAGGGATCAAAATCTTTTTTACTTTGTACCTAAGACAAAAGAGCTTGATGGTCAAAGGAGGAAGGCACCCTAGTGTGTGTTTGTGTGTGTGTGTGTGTATGTGTGTAAATTGGAGAGAAAACAAAAACCAAAGCTGCTTGGGGATGTCCACTGGTATCTGATGGAAGGAAGGCTGCAGCTTTGGGCAGCTTTGAGAATCGGTACAAGAGTTGTGTGCCTATGTGTCCTGGCCCAGAGTCAGGGGGTGTGTTTATTTTAAGCTTCTAGAAGCAGCTCATTGACACCGCCATATTTGTCCCTGTGTTCTCCTCTCCCCTGGGACCCATTGCGCTTGGCGTGATAGACTACCAGGGGTCCTGCCTTTGTCCCCATTCTCTTCTCACATGTATTCATGACCTTTAACTTTACTTTCCAACCATGGTACGTCGATAAAGACAGTATTACACTTAAATGAAGTATTCCTTTTTGTAATCATTTTTTAGATAGTAAAGGAATTTAATAAAGCTACCTTACAATAATGCCGATATCTGTGTCTGATCTGTCTCAGTGTATTCCTCTTTAAGCTTTAAAATAGGTACCTTTTTTAGCATTTACTTATTTTGAACAATGTTCATAACTACAAAAAAGTGACAAAACTATTATACCAAACTCCCTTATGCTCTCTCCTAGACCAGCACTGTCCCTTACTGTTGCCCAGTTACTTTCTCACAAGTAATTGCCCTGGACCATGTGGCTGTTTCTATTTAAATGTAAATTAATTATCATTAACTCCTGCCTAGTATAATTAATGTGTGCCTGGTGACTATAGTATTGGGCTCCAGAGGTAGAAAACATTGCATTGTGGCAGAAAGTTCTAACAAACACCCACAGTGAAGACCTCAAACAAAATCTTTACAGAATATTTTTTCCTCATGACAGTAATTCATAGCAATTATAAAAGGCAAAATTCAAACAATACAGAAATGTGTGGCATAGTGGAGGGTGCCATGGTCCTACCTAGTATAAACACCTGCAATGTGAACACTTTGGAGTATCTCCTGCCAAACCTTTTTCTAAAATGTTTTGCTGTTTTATTTTTTGAGTTATGCATACATTTTGTGCACAAGACATGCACAAAAGTGGACTGCTCCATGGCTTTTCACAAACTGAGCATCCTGGTGTCACCAGCACCAGGTCAGGAAGTGAAGCATCCTGGGCTGGCCCTCAGTCTCTGGGCCCCTTCCTCTCATTCCCTCCAAAGGTGATTGATGATTCACGATTGTTCTCCTGACTTCTCACTTCCTGTTTTACCTCTGGATTTTTCTACCAGGAGATAATGGGTGGTTTTCAGAGGTTTTAGGAAACCCCAGGAATTTTATGCAAAGTTGTATATTTCTGAGCAGAAGGTCTACTGCACTCATCAGTTTTTCAGAGGAGTTTGTGAGCCAAGAAGGAGCCTTTGGAAAAATTTTTTAAAAGTTTTTTATCACAAGTAATTGCCCTGGACCATTTTGTCATCTTTGTTAATCTTGTTCAGCTAATGCTGAAGAACCCATTCCCCACCACCATCCAGTTTCTTGCTTTAATTTTTTTAATATATGATTTTTTAAGTATCTTTTTGTTAATCCTCACCTGAAGATATTTTTTCCATTGATTTTTTTAGAGAGTAGAAGATGGGGTGGGGAGAGAGAAACATCAACGTGAGAGAGACACATCATTGGTTGCCTCCTGCACCTGCCCCAACCAGGACCTGGAATCGAACCCTCGACCCTTTGGTGCTTGGGCTGACTCTTCAACCACTGAGCAACACCAGCCAGGGAAATCCAGGGAAATATATGATTTTTAATTGTGGTAAAATATACATAACATTTACCATCTAAACCATTATTAAGTGTCCAGTTCAGTGGCATTAAGCACATTCACATTGTTGTGCAGCCATCACCATCATCTATTTCTAGGACTCTGTCTTCCCAAACTGAAACTCTGTCCCCATTAAACATTAGCCTTCAGCCCCTACCCCAGCTCCTGGTGCCATTCTTTCTGCACCATGAATTTGCCTGCTCTAGGGACCTCATATAAGTGGAACCATACAGTATTTGTCCTTCATGTCTGGCTTATTTCACTTAGCATAATATCCTTCAGATTCATCCATGTTGTAGCATATGGCAGAATGTCCTTCCCTTTTAAGACTGAATAATATTTCATAGTATGTATATACCACATTTTGTTTATCCACTCATCCAACAATGGACACCTGGGTTGCTTCTACTTTTTGGCTACTGTCAATAATGCCAGTGTACAAATGTTGTAGACAGCGGGAACAGCACCAGGTGTTAGACTGGTGGGGTCGGACTACATCTGGGTTCAGCAACCTTGGTACTTGAGTTATGGCTTGGAAAGAATTCAGAGCCAAGACTCAAACTATAAGAGAGCATTTATTTGGTAAATCACAGAGGTAGAAGTAACATGTAGAAGAAATGGGCTTAGGAAACAAGTTATAGAGGTAAAGGAAGGGCCCTTGGAGCTTGGGAGTCAGGAAGTTAATGGTAGAGCGCCTGGGGGAGAAGGGGAGGGCGAAAGTAAAGGCCCGGGTGCCCAGGTAGGGAGAGCACTCTGGGTCTTCAGTCCTAAGGGTTTTAAGGGTGGAGATCATAGGGATGGTCCCAGGGGAAGATCTTAATGGAATATTCATCAGCTTTCCAGGTGTGTCCTTTCAGGGTCAGGGTCTCCACTGATTGGTTGGCACCAGGGCAGGGGGTCATTATCCAATGCAGCTGGTCCTGAGGTCAGCCATGGGGTTGCTGGTCTGGTTTTGTTGCTTTTCTGGGCCTGGAGCTGAAATACAACTGAGCCCTACATGTTATCTCTAGGGAGGAAAGGTCAGGGGATCCATACCACATGATCATCTATATGCTAGGGGAAGAAAGGTCACCCTGGGGGTGGTGTCCCACCCTACAATTGTCCTTTGCTAGGCACCCAGGGCTTCCCACCCTGGTGACCTTCTGTACCTGGCCCATCATCCTTGCTCTGCTCATGTCTAACTGCCTACCACACAAATATCTCTTCAAGTTCCAGCTTTCAATTTGGGGGGTATATACCCAGAAGAGAAATTGCTAGGTCATATGGTAATTCTTTTTAATTTTTTTGAAGAACTGCTATATTGTTATCCATAGTAGCTACACCAAGGGTGCCAACTTCTTCACATCCCCGCCAACACTTGTTATTATCTGTTTTGTTTTGTTTGTTTTGTTTTGTTTTGTTTTGAATCCTCACCCCAGGACATGTTTATTGATTTTAGAGAGAGGAAGGGAGAGAGGGAGAGAGAGAAACATTGATGTGAAAGAGAAACATCAATTGGCTGCCTCTTGCACACACCTCAACAGGGTACAAACCCAAAACCTAAGTATGTGCCTTGACTGGGAATCGAACCCACAACCTTTTGGTGTAGGGGGGATGCTTCTCCACCAACTGGGCCACATTAGCCAGAACTGTCTGCCCTTCCTTCCTCCCTCCCTCCCTCTCTCCCTTCTCCTCCCTCCCTCCATCCCTCCCTCCTTCCTTCCCTCCCTCCCTCCCTCCCTCCCTCCCTCCCTCCCTCCCTCCCTCCCTCCCTCCCTCCCTCCTTCTCTCTCTCTCTCTCTCCCTCTCTCTCTCTCTCTCTCTCTCTCTTTTTATAGTAGCCATTCTGCTGGCTGTGAAGTGGTTCTAGCTTTGCTTTTTGGAAAGGAGATGAGTGGCCTTTTTTGACTGGAACATTTATAACCGTCAGGCTATGGTTGTACAATCTCAAATGGCTTATCTCTTGAACATCCCCTCCCCCAGCTGATAAGAGAGCTATCATTAGCCCATGGCTTAGAAAGGTTAAGAACTTGCCAAGGTCACAGGTAAACTGCAGAGCCAGAAATTGAACAGAGGTCTTATCGCCTCTTTATTTCACTCTGCATTGTTAAGTAATCCACCCCATTGCCTTTAGGCACAGAAGGTGAACCCCTGCCACCAAAGGTCACACAGCTGATGATGACAGAGCAATGTCGTCATCCAGTGTTCAGCCATCGGGAGGATGAGCAACACTGGCCTTGAGTGCTACTCTGGAGACCTGGCTCCATGCCCAGACACCAATATTTCTGCAGGAAATAACTCAGGTGTCATGACTTCTTATATGTGAGTGTGTGTATAATATTTTTATTAATTTTCAGAGAGAGAGGAAGGGAGAAGTAGACAGAGAGAAACATTGATGTGAGAGCAGAATATCAATCGGGCTGCCTCCTGCACACCCCCTACTGGGGATCCAGCCTGAAACAGCAACCCAGGCATGTGCCCTGACCAGGAATGGAACCGATGAACTCTTGGTGCACGGTGCATGGAACGATGCTCAACCAACTGAGCCACACTGGCCGGGTTAGGTGTCATGACTTCTATATCTTCTAGCTGGTCCATAAGACAAAGGCTGGGGAGCTTCTTAACCCAAAAATCTGGGAATGGTCTTTTGGGGTCCTAAACTCAAAAGCTATTCAAAATCCCCAAATGAATGGATATTGGTTCATTTTTTCAAAGAAGAGCCTCTTTCATTGCTTTCATCAGGTTTCAAAGGGATCCATGACCCAACGAAGACTAAATAAATATATTTATTAGTCCTAAGTGTGTCCCTAGCTACGTGACCATAAAAACATGACCCCTGGGTCTTGGCAGAAACTATTTCATGGAAGTAAGCTCTGAGTAGGAAGGTGGCCCCAGGCCTGGGGCTTAGGACCTGTCAGATTCCTAATCGTCAGTTGAAAACATTTCCTGATGGCTCTTTGATAGCTTCTTTCCTCCTTTCCTGGCTGTGCCTTCTCTGTTTTGCTGGCTTCTCTTCTTTTCTACAATGTCTATAGTTGGAAGGTTTCAGAGCTTAGGCCTTAGACCTCCTCCTCTCCTTACTCTCCCCCAAGGTGGTCTCATCTGATCTCAGCTGCACCCTGACAACTCTGGATTTTTATTCCCAGCCCAGATGTCTCTGCAGACTCATGTAGCCAAGCAATCATCTTCCTGATAGCTCCATGTGGCCATCTTCCAGGCATTAGCAACTTCCCCAAACTGTTCATTTCATTCAGTCCCTTACCTCCAACCCTGATCCTCCCTCTCTTGGCCACTAGCACCACCATTCATCCAGGTATTAGACTAAATACCCAGGAAGCTTCCTCTTTCTCTTCCTCATTCTATACATCCAGTCTTTCCGCAAGTTCTCTCAATTCCAAAAGATCTGGAATCAAGATCTTCCCTAGCTCACCCCTACTTAATGCATTCCAATGCTTCCTATTACACTAGAAAAAACTTCAGGGCTCCTGGCAACCCTCTCACTCACTCCACTCCAGCCACACCAACCTCCTTGCTATTCCTTAAACAAATTAAATTTTTCCCACACCTGAGCAGCCTTTGCTCTTGCTCTTTCTTCTCCCTGGCTATTTGTATTCCAACACCTTTTCATCACTCAGGTCCTAGTTCATATGTCTCCTGCTCAGGAACTCCAACTCTGATCACCCTCCCCGACCCCAAATCTAGTGACTATCCTATGACCCTGTGTAACTGCCATCTTAGCAGGTGTTCCTGTCTAAAAAGATTCTGTTCATGTTTTCTTGCTTATTATGAGGTCTTGCCACTATAGCAGTGACTTTCAATGATATTTTTATGTGCCCTATAGTAATATAAATTTCACATGTGACCCAGCCATCCAGGTGTTATGGCTGTGTAACAAATTACCCCCAAATTTACTGGCATTAAACAATGGCATTTACTTTCTCACAGATTTGCAGTTTGAGCAGGGCTTGACGGGGATAGCTCATTTCAGTGGCTCTTGATGTCAGCCAGGATGGCCTGAAGGCTGAGAGCTGGAATCATTTTTGTATTCATTCACTAGTCTGATGCTTCATGCTGGCTTAACTAGGGCCTTATATGGGACTTTTATGTTGCCTGGGCTTCCTCTCAACATGGCAGCTGGGCTCAGAGAGAGCATTCCGAAACTGAGAGACAGAGATACAGAGAGCTAGCACCAGGCAAAAGATGTATCCTAGTTTCTGACTTAGGCTTGGAAGTTGTACAGTGTCCTTTCTGCCACATGCTATTTGTTGCACAAAGTCCTGCTCATGTTCAAGAGGAAAGGAATTAGAGTCTACCTTTTGATGGGAAGTGGCAAGGTTGGAACTACAGTATTTCTGTAGCCATTTTTAAAAAATACAATCTGCCACACTTAGTACACAAATGCAGAGTTAGGAGTGTCCCCAAACAATACAAGTACTTAACTCGCCTTCCATACACAATGTACAGAATTTTTCCATTACATTTTGTAGAAACCATGAGCCACTGCATATATTTCTTCACCTCAGTTTGAGGAACATGTCACAAGCGTGCAGTTTGTCTTTCCTGTAACCCTGCACATAGCATGATGCTTGGTGCTTCAGGCACCTCGCCGGCTAGCGTTTCATATGTTTTATTTAACACCTATATAGCTCTTAGTGAGTAACAGATCGTCCTAATTTAATCATCACGCCAACCCTGAAGAAAGTGCAATAATGATCCTCATTTTAGGGAGAAGGAAAGTGAGGCACAGAGGGATGAAGTTATCTGCCCAAGGTATTAGCTAGTAAGCAAAGCTGGGATTGGAATCCAATAAATCTGGTGTAGACTCCATCTTGCTATGCGGCCACCTGGAGAATTTACCGATGTATTGTGAGTCTCCCACGCACACTGTAGAACCTCAGCTCCACTAGAAGCAATTGGCTGCTTAGCCGCCAGAACGTCGCCCCGCACGCTGCGGGTGCTCCACCCGAGAAGTTCTCAGCTTCAAGCTCTAGCAGCGGCTTTCTAGTCTGCGCACGCGTATCGGGTAGGACTCCCGGCGGCACCACCCTCCCCTGCGTTCGTTTGGCCAGGGTCGGTGACTGACGCACGATCCAGCGCAGGCGTACTAGGCGAGAAGGGGCGGGCCCCCATTTGTTAATGACTGACGGAAGACCAAGCCAATGGAAATGGGTCGCTTCAGGAAGGGGGCGGGCCGCGCAAGCCGTTAAATCTGCGCGGGATTGGCGCTCGCGGAGTCATGGCGGCCTTCCGCGACATGGAGGAGCTGTGCCAGGGCCTGCTGAGCCTCCTGGGCGCCAACCACGCCGCAGCGCAGCAACGGCGGCTGCTGGGACGCTACGG
This sequence comes from Miniopterus schreibersii, assembly GCF_964146895.1. NCBI lineage: Eukaryota > Metazoa > Chordata > Mammalia > Chiroptera > Miniopteridae > Miniopterus > Miniopterus schreibersii. Next base: position 69,763,513 of record NC_138105.1, on the reverse strand, counting down.
GCAGATGATGGACCGGCTGCTGGATACGCAAGATGGAGCCGAGCAGCAGCTGCGAGGTGAGGGCGGGGGCCACCGCGGGGGCGTGGCCCGGACCCAGGGCCTGCAGCCGGAGGGTGCGGCCAGGAGGGCCTTGAAACACCCTCCCTCCTGGGTGCCCCCAAGCCTTGGCCTATTTCCCTTGGGACTAGCAGGCGGGCGCTGCTCACTCAGAGCCTCAGTTTCTCCACCCGTAAAATGGGCTTTAGGATAGCAGCCATCTCCAGGGGTTTAGTGGTAAATATAGGAGTTTGAGTGCCTGGCGCAATTCTGAGTGCCTGGTGAGCAGGGACTGGGGGACTCCGGGTTTGAATTGGGGCCCAGGAGTCAAAGCGCCCGGTTTGAAACCCAGCATCTCCACTTCCTGAGGTTGTTTAGATGTTTTACTGAGCACCTGCTATGTGTCAGGCATAGTGCCAGCCCTGGATGGCAGCAGGGAACAAAACAGACAAAGTCACTTAGGGGAGGTGATACGCTAGTGGGGAGACGATGTAGAATAAACAAGAAAAATGGAAAGGTGAAGTGGTGAAGGGCTAAGGTGAAAAACTAGGTTGTGTAGGGAGGAGTGGTGATGTTTTGGGGGCGGGGTCAGGGAAGGCCTCCTGAGAGGAGATTTTAGCCAGAACCTCAAGGAGGTGAGCGAGGGAGCCAGGGCTATAGTCAGGATTAAATAAATTGATGTGGATAAAGTGCCTCCTGCTTTATGCGGAAAGAACACTGGACAAATAGTACCATTTTTGTAAAATCCAAGACGCCATCAAACATGACTCTTAGCCCTGGCCGGGTGGCTCCATTGGTTGGAGTGTCTTGCAGTGCACCAAAAGGTTTCTGGTTCAATCCCCCATAGGGGCATGTCCAGGAGGTAACAGATTGATGTTTCTCTCACACATCGATATTTCTCTCTCTCTCCCTTCCTCTCAAAATCAATAAACATATCCTCCGGATGTATTTGGGGCTGGAGAGAAGAGTCAGTGTTCTAGAGAGCTGGGGCTTTGAATCAGTGAATCCCATTCAAATCTAGGCTTTGGAGCTATGTGCCTGTGAACAAGTCCCTGAACCTCTCTGGGCTTCTGTTCTTCACCTCTCAAATGGTGGGAGGGGTTAAGCCAATTCTCTCAGAGGGTTGTGAGAATACACAGAGTAGGGGCTCCCAGGTTATCCTGCACACTTAGCACACACTCAGGAGGGTGAGTGGAGAAGGGGCAGGAAGTCTTCATAAGAAGGCCAGACGCTCAGCTCTCCTAACAGGAAATCAGCAGGCACCATCTCAAATAGACAAATCAAGAAATAGCATTAGCAAATTATTTAGAAGTATGAAGGTCAGTGCCTAAGAAAATAGTGAAGAGTTGAGAGTCCCTGCCTCAGAGGGGAGGAGAGGCTTAGAGAGGGGGCGTGTGTGCATGCATTTAAATTTTCACAACCAGCCTGGTCAGTGCAGCTCAATGGTTGAGTGTTGACCCATGAACCAAGAGGTGGAGGTTCGATTCCCGGTCAGGGCACATGCCTGGGTTGTGGGCTAGATCTCCAGCAGGGAGCGTGCAGGAGGCAGCCGATCTATGTCTCTCATTGATGTTTCTGTCTCTATTCCTCTCCCTTCTTCTCTCTGAAATCAATAAAAACATTAAAAAATTAAAAATTTCACAACCATATACATGTAATAATACTTCGATTAAAAATTAACAATGTCAGTTTGTAAACACTTAAATGCCAGCCCTTTGGGAAGCATTTTCATCTGTGCTTTCTCTGAGTTGGCAGCTTCCTCCAACTCTATGGGAAGGAACACAGTAACCTTAAGATGTTTTTAATCTTTCTGGGTGTTTTGTTCAACTTGTGTTTATTCCGAGTAGGTATTGGCAATACATGGTGACTATAAGATGTACTCTCTGATTTGAGAAAAAAAGAATAAATAATTCAATGTGAAAGGGGCTGTCATGGGAGCACAGTCCTGCCCCAGGAGGGAGAGGAGAGTGCCCCACTGTCTGTGTCTGGCATTACCTATGAGGTCTGGATATGGTCCATGGAGGACAGGCAGGTAGAGGCCCAGGACTGTGAAAAACCGGGCATTTGCACAGTGAGGTGTCTTTGCAGCCAGAGCAGAGAGAAAAGCATGTGTTGGGGTGAAAAGTAGGGAGAAAAGAGGCTGGCAGGGATAGTGAAGGTGCTCAAAGGGACCTGGACCTTGTCCTAGAGACACTGGGGAGCCATGGGAGGTCTTTGAGGAGGGGAATGACTTCACATTTGGCCTCTAATGCAGCCACTCTGAAGGCGGAGGGCAGAAAGGATCAGCAGATTGGCAACAGGGGAGAGCAAGGCAGGGCACCGGGGGAGGCTGTCCAGGTGGTCCAGGAGGGACAAAGGACTTGCACAAGGGAGGTAGGTGGACCTGCCAGTCCTGGATGGCCAATTGGAGGCAGAAAGTGAGTCAATCCCAGGTTTCTTGCTCAAGCAACAGGATGGACTATGACGTTGTAAATTAAGATTAGGTGTGCAAAGAAGGACCTGATTTATTTATTTATTTATTTTTGAGGATTCAGACGTGTTTCAGTGAAATGGCAGCACTTAGGCAAGGTCCAAGTGGAACTGTCTAGTGGATGTTCAGAAATAGGATGAGCAGTTGGGGAGCTGAAGATAGGGATGCGGGAAAGTTCATTGTTGATGGGGGTAGTTGAGGCCACAGGCGGCTGATGAACCACTGTCTGCTCCTTGGGCTCTCCCAGGACAGACCCCAGGAAGCCCGAGTTGAAGGGCCTCAGCCTTCTCCCACCCTGCAGAGATCCTCAAAGCAGAGAAGGATGTGGCCCAGAGCCTTCTTGATGTGAAGGAGCAGGCGTGCCAGGGGGTTGCTGAATTGCAGCAGATTGAAGCCAAGCTTCAGAAGGCCAGCGAGGAGGATACTCACCTGAAAGCCAGCCTTCTATATCCTTTCGTACTTGGGCCTCAGCCTCACCTTGTAGGTGTGAAATCATTCACACTAGAAAACGTGCTTGGTGGTAGAGGCCCTGGGCCCCATGTGGCTGGTTTTAGCACATAAGCAGCCCTCCCTCCAAAACCAAGGATCCTTAACTGCCTGCTTTACTCAGCTCACCAGGGAGCTAGAGGACCTCAAGGAGATTGAGGCTGATCTCGAAAAACAGGAGAAAGAAGTTGATGAAGACACAACTGTCACCATCCCTGCAGCCATGTAGGTCCCATAAATGCCAGTGTGAGTGTGTGCCTGAGTCTGTGTGTTCAGTCCCACAGCTCTTTGTTGGGGTTGACGCTGGAGTAACTTTCTTTTCTCTTTTTTTTTTGGTCTTTTTGTACAGATATGTGGCTCAACTTTATCACCGAATTAGTAAAATTGAGTGGGATTATGAGTGTGAACCAGGGATGATCAAAGGCAGTATCCTTTGTGGAGAAAAGGAACCCTGTGCACTGGTGGTGGGGCTGTAAAATGCTGTAGCCGCTGTGGAAACGGGATGGCAGATCCTATACACTTCTGAGTATAAACGCAAAGAATTGAAAGCAGGGACTGGAACAGATACATCAATGTTTGTAGTAGCATTGGTCACAATAGCCAAAAGGTGGAAGCAACCCAAGTGTCCATTGATAGATGAATGGATAAACAAAATGGGGTGTACACAACACATATACAATGGAATAGTGTTCAGCCTTAAAAGGAAGGAAATTCTGACACATGTTACAACATGGATGAACCTGGAGGACAAGCTGGGTGAAATAATCCAGGCACAAAAAGACAAATACTGTAAGATTGCGCTTACATGAGGTCCCTAGAGGAGTCAGATTCATAGACACAGGAAGTATATGGTGGGTGCCAGGGACTGGGGAGTTAGTGTTTAATGGGGACGGAGTGTCAGTTTTACAATGACAGGGTTCTGGAGATGGGTGGTGGTGACGGCTGCACAATAATACGAATGTGCTTGATGCCGCTGACCTGCACACTTAAACATGGTTAAGATGCTAAGTTTTATGTTGTATGTATTTTACCACAATTTTTAAACAAAGATAGTGGGTTATTAGAGCTTAAATTTTTCTTCACGAAAATTTGTTTCAGCCTCTGAATATTTTACTAACAAGTTTTTAAAGGCAATATCGTTCCGCTGGGGGTCATGGCGAGGGCTGTGTGGCGGGTTTCCTTACATCGTGCCCTCAGTCCATCGTGGCCCCAGCGTTGCCCAGCCCATCCACCTGGACACCACCCAGCTCTCCAAGAAATTCATCAGCGACTATCTTTGGAGTTTGGTGGACACAGAGTGGTAGCCAGGAGCCTCGTGGACTGTGTCTTGCACATAGCAGGAATCATTTGTGGTGTGTGGTTAGTGCCTTGGTGCTGAGATCAGCTTAAAATTAAATGTTACACATAAATGGGATTTTTATTGGATTTCTTTTCCCCCCTGATTTTGGCCTCAAATGCTGGACTGGCCTGGGCTAGGCAACCATAGAGAATGGACTTAACTGTGCCAGGCCTGTGACTTCACTTCTGTGACAACACTGTACAAATGACACCGTAGTGTATGATGACAAATTCCAGGTCTTTATCATTTATTATTCAAGTTTGGCCCTTTTTTATTGATTTAGGGTGTATCTTTGAGTGCCACTGTATGCCAGAACTATGCTAGGTACCCAAGACAGGTGAAGGTGACAGAGATTCCTTTGGCCCATGGAAGAGTCATGTGTGAGCAGATGCCACCCTGGAGCTATGCCTGGCCAAAACATTTCCCAGTCTCTTTTGCTTAGTTCAGGCCAATGAAATGTAAGTGGAAGTGTTGTATGAGACTTCTGGAAGGATCCTTAAAAGGCAAGGGAGTATACCCTTTCTTTCCCCTCCCCTGTCCTCTATTTTCTGTAATTTGGGTGTGATGGCTAGAGTCCTGGCAGCTATATTGCCACATGTAAGGAGGGGTGCAGTTCTCTAGGAATGATAGGAAACTGGCTCCCTAATGATGGTAGAGCTGGTATCAGCTTTGGACTTCTTTAAGGGGGGAGAAGTTAACCCTAAAATACCTTGTGTGTGCCATTATTTTTGTGTTTCTATCACAACCAGCCAAAATAAGCCCTAACTGATTAAGCAGGTAACCTAGACCAGGGCTGTCCAATCAGTGTGTTCATCTAAACCTCATTTTTGGTGATTTGGGTACTGCTAAGAGTGGGGAGCTTGTGGCCTGCCCACCTGAGGAGAGATGTAGAGTCTCATTGATACCTGTTGCCCCCTGGATACAGCTTTGCCTGAAGCCAGGAGCTAGTTACATGAACCTCTGGGTGTTGGGTTCCATATACCTCTATACAGCTGAATTGTTTACAGTAAGCACAATTAGTGTTTTAATCAGAGAGGGAAATTCTAGGCAGAGGGAACAGTAACTTCCAGCAGCATCTGAGCACATCCAGTGAGCACTACATACAGTCCATTTCAGTGACCCTCGGAGGTCCTGGGGCAAGAAATCCTGCCTGTTGGGCTCTAGAGAGATGGACCCAATAAAGAGGGCTTGATAGTCCCTGAAGTGTAAGAAACCCCAGTCCATTTGTCTCACAAGATATCCAGAACTTCAGGGGCCCCGCTTCAGTGCCAGTGCCTGGCTGTACATATTCAAGTAAATGTTCACACAGCCCTTCTGGGCTGCTTCTATTTTCCAGATCAGTAGAGTCTTACGATGTGAAATGGGAGCAGAGTCCCCATCTGTACCATCAACGTCCAAAGGGCAAAAGATGACCTGCACCAGGGTTTTCCCACCTCAGCCCTGATGACTGTCAGGGCCAGTCATTCTCAGTGGTGGGGGCAGTTCTGGACATTGCAGGACATTTAGCAACATCTCTGGCCTCCACCTGCTAGATGCTGGGAGCACCCACCTCAGTTGTGACATCCACAGATGTTTCCAGCTATTGCCGGTATCCCTGGGGGAGGCCCCCACAAACAAGGCTATGCACCAGCCTTGCCACCTCAGCCAGGAATAATCCAAGCTTTGGCCTGTGGTCGGCTGAGTAACAGTGTCACTCTGGTGGACATTTATACTAACAATGCTGGCCTCCCCACTTGCTCACCTGTGTGGGTGAGGGTGCCAGGAGTGCCCCTCAGCCCAGCTGAAAGTCCACGGTGGGAGAAGAGCATATTTCCCTCTAGCAGAGTGCCTGGGAGAGAAAGCAGGCAAGGAGATGGGTTCCGTTAAAGAGGCTTATCTGTGCCCCTGGCCCAGGGCCTAAGTCCCCTATGGGCCTGCTATCCCTCCCCAAGCAATAGCCTGGCTTTGTTCTAGGGCGGTTCCATGGAGGCCTTTGCCTGCCTGGAGCTCAGTTTCTCCAAGAGGAAGAAGGTCCCTTTAGGGAGGCTGCATGAATCCAGGCTCAGAGGGCCATGTCTGTCCCCTACACTCCAATCTCCAGACAGTCCCAGGGATTGACCCAAAGGAGTGAGCAAGTTGGGGCAGAGGGGAGGGGAGAGCATGGACTGGCCAGGCCCCTGCCTGGATAGGTTCTGGGAGGTGCTTGAGCTCACAGGAGCCCTGAGAGGCCCTGGTCCTCTAACATGCCTGGGCCCTGACTCACTGCTGGGATCTGGCCAGATGCCTGGGACAGCCAGCAGGATAGGCTTAGGCCCACAGCCTCTAGCCTGCGCCCCCGCCCCCGCCCATTCTTTCTCTGAGAGCCTCTCCATTGGCAGCTACCAGCTCTTTTCTGAATTCCGGAGGCTGGCCAGAGGCACGCAGAGCACTAGGCCCAGCCCTGTGGAGGAAGGAGGAAGATTCATGTCCCCAGGACCAGGGAGTGGGGAGCCAGGTCACCAGACCTTTGAACTGAGGGTCAACCATACACCACCGCTCCCATTCCTAATCTTGCACCCCTACCTCCAGGGCTAGTGTGGGCCTGGCACCATCCTCAGTGGTGAGGAATATACATTTTACAGATGGGGAAACAGGCATGGCACGGACCAGTCAATTACCCAAAGCCATAGAACAGTGATGCCCAGCTGTAGGGCCCCAGGGTCCCTTGGCTTTTCAGATGAGAAGAAGCCTCTGAGATGTCTGCCCCTTGTCCAAGGTGACACAGGTAGAAAGAGACCAAATGAGAACTGGAACTAATACCTCTTCTTGGTCAAGCCCTAAAGGGTGACAGAAGCAGGCCTAGGTTTCTAGATAGGAAAAGTTATTGACTGGTGATGGCTGGTCAGATATTGCACACCTGGTCAACCTGGCTAATAGTGTAGCTGAGAGGCCCCCTTACCCTGGACCTCTGACAGGCTTGGCGAGCTGAGGCTGGGGAAGAGGCCAGGAGGACCGGTCTCTGGGCATCAACACGGTGTTTGGATTCCCTGGGACTCTCCATGTGTGGCCCACACTGGTTCAACTGCATGGTGGCCCCAGGACCTCCTAGTGGCCTCCCTGACTGACTGAGAAATGTGACTGCACGTCTGTGACCTGCCAACCCTCCTTCAGGAAGCCATACTCCGGTGGAAATCATGGTTGAGCAGATGCGGTGTGCCTGGCTCCATGTTTTCTTACAGGTAAGGAAACCGAGGCACAGAAAGGTAAAGCTATTTGTGTAAGGGTTTGTTTGCAGCTGATGGTTGGCATAGCTGGGGTTTGAATTGGATCCAGAACTTGAACTTAACCCTGACCTATGAGTGAGGTCATTTCATTGATAAACACTGTTGCTATTTGAAGGGAGGGCTTTGTAGGAGGCCCAGGGAGGAGGTGTCATGTGAGCCCAGACCTGAGCCCCCAGGGGACAAAAGTATGGAGACAGTGATCCAGGCAGAGGGAATAGCAAGTGCGAAGGCTGGTTGTTCTGGAACCAAAAAGAGGCCAGTATGGAGGGAACCCTGAGGTCACAGGGCTTGATCACAGATTCCAGGGGGGCTGTTCTCACTATGAACCCCCAAGGCCCCTCCTTCATTGTAGGCAGCGTGGGAAAGGAGGCCAGAGTGAGTGGGGGCAGCCGGGCTGGGCAGGGTGGGGCTCGGGAAGGAGGAAGCCCCTCCACTGAGGGCAGGAAGCTGCATTGAAACATGAGCTGAACTGCCTGGAGGGGAGACTGGACCAGACCCAGGGGTGAGTGTAAGGCCTGTGCACGCTCACACAGCCCTCAGCCTATTCCTTCATCATCTTGGGGATTCACTTCCTGAGGGAAAGTGTGCTGCTTCCCCCCACCCACCCCCATGGAGGAGGGCCTGCCAGGCAGGGCATTGGGGGGCAGCTTTCCCCCTGCCCCCCTTCTCCCCCTTCCCTTCAGAGGACCTGGGCCCAGCCTCGCAGGCTCCAGCCTGACTCACCACAGGCAGCTGTGGTTTGGGATGCCAGGCCTGGGGGCGGGCAGCATCAGAGGACTTGAGATGGAGCATGGGGCTTGGGAGAACAGCTTCCTCTGCCACCCACCCGACCTGCCAGAGCTGTCAAGCTGGCACCCCATATTGGGGTGGCAGCCCCCAAACTCCAGACTGCTGCCCCTTACCCCTCCAGGACCAACACCTTGGGTGTGTGCCAACCACACAAACCAGAGAACTGGCCGTACGTCCAAGGGCTGAATCTTACCTGGGTGATACACCTTTCACTAAGGGACCCCATTCTGAGCCCAGAGAACTGCAGCCAGAAAGAGGATCACCCCCATGGTGAACATCTCAGGCTGGTGGTGGAAAAAGGCAAGGAGAGTCGGTCCAGGGACCCCAGCCTCTCCTTTCCCATATGTAAAGTGGGCACTGGTCACCGCTCCCTCAGGCAGCCATCTCCGGGAACAGATGCGTTAATCCTGGAGACATGTTTATCCTTATTTGTCACGAAGCTCTAACCCCAGTATATGCCATAGTCAGTGCCACAGTGGGGGCCTGATGAAGGACAACAGTGACTATTCCTTTAACAAAACCACTAAGGCCAGAGACCAGAGACTCCCACTACCTCTGGCCTCTCCCATGTACTCCATCCTGCCCCCACCTCCTCCCAGCTCCCTCAGCCAGCCCGGTCACCTCCCAGTGCAGGTCATTCAAGTTCATTTGGCCTGTTTGACACATGACTGAGCATAGAATCAGTCAATCAACCAATTATTGACCGCCAGTGTGCAGGCCCCTGATGCTTCCTGTTCGGCCTGTTCAGCTTTCACTGCTAGAGGCATTTTGGAACCTTCCCAAGACAAAAGGCGGAAGGAAGGAAGTGCCACCCTGTGGACAGAAATGATAACAGTCCCTGTGGCTCCTGGCCTTCATCTCCAACTACAGATCCCCACCCCCCAACCGACAGAACAGGGAGGTGGGATTAACCTTGGCCCTGTTTTTCGTTGGGGAAACTAGCTCAGATGGGCTCAAGGTCGTCCATCTCAACCCAGGTGACCAGGCCTAGCCTGTCTTCTTTCCCACTCCAGTGCCCTGACAGCCCAGGTCGCCTGCTCCGGGGTCTATTCCTGCCAAGCCTTCTCTCTGCTGTGTCATATTTCTAGTTGGCTCCTTGTCTCCTATTTGGTCTTTTAAAAAATATATCACTAAATATTTTTAAAATATTTTTATTGATTTTTAGAGAGGAAGGGAGAGTGAGAAACATTGATGTGAGAGTGGAACATCAATTGGTTGCCTCCTGCACACCCTGCAAAACCCAGTCACGTGCAACCTTTCAGTGCACTGGACAATGCCCAACCAACAGCCACACTGGCCCAGGGCCTCACTATTTTTAAATGTGATCAAATACACAAAATGTATCATCTTAACCATTTTTAAGTATACAGTGGCATTAAGCCATCGCCACCATCCATCTCCAGAACTTTCTCATCTTTCCCAACAGAACCTCTGTTAAACACTAACTCCCCATCTTCCTCCCCCCGCGGCTGGCAGCCACCATTCTACTTCCTGTCCCTGATTCTGACTCCTAGGCGCCTCCTATGACCAATCAGACAGTGTCTGTTCTTTTGTGACTGACATTTCACTGAGCAAGGTTCACGTTGTAACATGGGTCTGAATGTTCTGTTTAAGACTGAACACTATTCTATCGTAGGAACAGACCACACTTTTCTTACCCACTAATTTATCAATGGACACTTGGGTTGCTTCCACCTTTGGCTGTTGTGAATAGGGCTGCTATGAACCTTGGCATACAAGCAGCTGTTTAAGTCCCTGCTTTCAATTCTTTTGGGGTGTATATACCTAGAAATAGAATTGCTGGATCACACGGTAATTCTATTTTTAATTTTCCAAGGAACCACCATACTATTTTCCACGGCGCCTGCACCATTTTACATTCGCACCTGCAGTGCGCAAGGGCTCCGATTTCTCCACACCCTCACCAACACTTGTTATTTTGTTTTGTTTATTACAGTCATTCTCATGGGTGAGGTGGCATCTCATGCTCTGCCCCATTTTCTTATACTTAGGTCTCTGTATTAAGTTCTTTCTGTCCAAAGACCTGCTGTGGGCTCTGACTAGACCCAGTTGATATTTCGGGTCTGTCTGTGGTTTGACTGCCATGCTCAAGGGCAGGGGTCTGAAATGGCCACAGGCCCCGGCTCAGGTAAAGCTGGGGCGCATGAGTGGAAGCGTGGGGTACTGAGGTGGACTGCAGTGTGCATAGCAGACACCCAAGGCTCTAGCCAAATATTTCCATGTGGAATTTGAAGTTAGATTCACCAAACTTCTTTGGATTTGGATTGTGAAATCTTGATTTTTGTATCAGTGATGAATGCAGTCAAGTTTTTATCCTTTGTATTATCTTTTAAGGGGCCCAGCAATCTGAAGGGACATGCCCTTCAGAAATACCACGTCCATGAGCCTGTGTGTGTCTCAGACCTAACGACTCCCCCCCCCCCCCAAATCCTCACATGGCCAGTTCCTATTCTTTTGGACTCAGCTCAAATGTCACCTTAGAGAATCCTTCTCTGTCAGGTATTTGTCTGTCCCATTATCCTGTTAACATTCTTTTAAAATATAGTAATTTTATCTGTTTCCCTTTCTAAAATGTCATGTCCTTGAGAGCCCAGACCCTTAGTCACTTCTATTGCAGTGTCCTACGTGCCTAGAACAGGACCTGGCAACACAGTGGGTGCCCAATAAATGTTTGTTGAATGAATGAACAAGCAGGAGATTTAGTAAAACCCCAACTCAGGGGAGATGCAGCAGAGTCACTCCCCAGCTGAGCACTCACCCCCAGGCCTGCTCCCTCTGCATGCCCTTCTCCCAGCCCACTAACAAGGTAGGGAGGAGGGGACAAAAGACAAGAGTGCGCCAGGTTTAGCCAATGGTTCATTTAAGAAATTTAATTGGTCAAATAAGACATTCAGACTATAAAAACATTCTATACAGTGGTTTAAAATCAAAATCTGTCCCCCCAAAAGCAGCCCATACAGACAACGTGGACACGGCTCTCCTGAAGAGCACTGCGCACAGGCTGCGCAAATCATCTGCACAGAAAGACGAAGCATCTCAGTCGCCCCTGATGCAGACCCCTGAGGGGTCACCCAACAAACGCAGCACCCAGGGTTTGCAAAAATAAATAGATCTATTTTTCATATATGAGTGATAAATGTTTCAACAAATATACAAAGTGCAAACATAAAATGCCCCACTCATATGTACAGGGCTCTATTTACAGGCTTCAGAAAGAAACACCTTTCACAGTTTCCTGCAGGTGGGCACAGTGTGTGGTGGGTTTTGTAGTGCACGGCTGACAAGGGAGCCACAGGAGCTCCTCCCACTATCTCTTGGGTTGTAAATATGACACATGTGACAACTTCTGAAAGCATTCTTGTTTCATAAGCCCCATACAATGACCGCACCCAGGGCATGTCTTAGAGCTGAAACACCATGCATATTTCAGATGGACACCCATCAGTGACAACTGTCCTGTCGGGGAGATTAATGGCTCAGGGGCATGTGCGTAGAAGTGGAAACACTAGTCAGATAATCACGATCTTGGCTTTGAAACGCTGGGAGAAAGGTCCTGAGACAGCACCTCATCCCCTCCCCACTCCCAGGTCCTCCCCAACCTGGGAGCCCATCCCAGCCAGACCAGAAAACAGTGCAAAATAATATCGGATGTAGCCTTACAGAATGTACAAGCCTGAACTGGAAAAGTGCAAGGGCACCTGGAAGGGGCTGGGACTGGGGCATGGGGCTGGGGTCCAGACAGCCACCTCAGGGGCTGAAGGACACTGCTAGAGGTTGGAGGTCACTTATCTTCACCCACAAGGTACCTGGGTATCTTAGGCACTCAATAAATATTAAGGACAATGGGTGGCTCAGTCTTTCCCGAGGAACTGTTGAGGTCCTAGTGAATGAATGGGGCTCAGTTGGCCATCCCCGGTGTGCTGGATTCAGCCATGTCATCACCAATGCCAGAGGCCCTTTCCCGGCTTAAGGGAAGGGCACACACCTGGCTTAGAAAACACTAATTTCATCCTGATCTAGGGGTAACAGAGCAAAAGCTTACTCTGCCATCCATCAAGGCTTGCAAGGCAGAGGTAAACACATTTACTCCTGAGGTTAGGGGCTCAGCAGTTGCCTGACCCTGTGGGTAGCACCTGTTCTCTGGTGTTCAAAGCCACTTGCTTTCTCTTAGTGTCCCTCTGTCTCTTAGTTCCTCAGGTGAAGAGCCAATTGAGTAGAAAAGGTCAAGAAAAAAATTTCAACCAAAACCCATTCTGTGTGCTCTTTCGCCTGCCTCCCAGACGAATAAATATATGAAACACAGCTCTGGCAGACAGGCCCATGGCTGCCAGCGTCGAGGTGCAGCCGCCAGCAGTGCTTTTGGCCACTCCTTTGAACGGAACAGGAGGGTGTCAGAGGTCTGAAGAAGGGTTTTGGGAAGGTCAAGGGTTTGGGGAGAAAGTGTTCTTCCTGTCCTTGACCAGCAGCAGGTTCTGGGGAGGGACAGGACTCGAGGCAGCAGCTTATGCCATGTCATCCTCCATCCTGACCATCTGTCTCTGTCAACAAAACGATAAACGCCGGAAATAATCAGTCCAACATCCAGTAAACATGGCCAGAGGCCACCTGCTCCTCATCACAGGCCCGGACCAGCACAATCACTTCCGCCCTGGTCTCCTGGCTGCTGACCTCTATTCCAGCCTGTTTCCCCCAAGGCGGCCAGAGGGCGCGTGTGAGCACCCAGCCCAATTTTGCCCTCGCCCTTACCCTTATCCAGTCTGTCCTCCCACCGCAGCCACCAGGGGGTGCTTGTGAGCAGTAGAGTCAGGCCGCATCCCTCCTCTTCCCAGAGCCCTCCATGGCTTCCCCTTCACTCTGAGCAAAGCCCAAGTCCTTCCCATGGCCCACAAGGTCCAGCTCTATCTGTAAGGCTCCCTCACTGCCCTTGTCTCCTCTCTCTTTCCCCCTCTCCCCACTGTAGCCACACTGGCCATGGTGTGATCACAGGACTCAAACACACCAGGCATGGTCCAGCCTCAGGGCCTTTGCACAGGCTGTGCCCTCTGCACACCATACACTTCCTGCTTAGGGAAGCCCGCCCAAACCACCTTATCTAAAATTGCCTCCCCTCTCTCCCAGCCCCAATGGCTTTCCTCTGTTTGTCGCCATGACTTATGGTCTCTCCTATCCACCCCTTTGCTCCCCAACCATGAGGATGGCTTTGGAGGATCTTACACCCTCACAGGGAAGCCATGGGCCCCCAGCTGGGTGGGGCACTCACCGAGGGGTAGGTGTAGCCATCCTGGCTGTGGCAGATGTGGACCTCGTCCTCCGTGGTCTTCTGGTACACGGGGTTGTCAAAGTTGATGCTGTTGATGCTCTTCAGTCGCCAGTTCTTCCAGACGAGGAAGGTCCCGAAGCACAGGAGGGTAAGCAGCGCTGTGGGACAGGCAGCCTGGCGTCACTCCCTGCCTGAGCTTCGCCCTGTGCCTCGAGTGACCCAGTGACGCTACCTTTGAACTCCCTGCCTTTTTATTTGTTAATGGTTTTGTTCTGACTTAAAGAAATACTTGCTCATTGTAAAAATTCTATAAGCACAACCAATCTCTCACTTGAAGACCACTGTGATTGCCTCACCCCATAAATGCTCAACTGTTGTGGATCCTTCCAGGTTTCTTCTGGGATTACCCACACGTGGGGATGACCCACCCTGCCCGGGCATGTAAAACAGTCAGGCCTGTGCCCAGAGGGTGGGAGACACTTAGGCTCTGCTGGGAAGACCCAAGGCAGGTACACGCTTGGAGGCCACTGGAGAGGCGAGGGTCCCACCTGCCATGTCTGTCAACCCACAGTAATACCACTGTTGGGCACCAAAGCGAAACTATCTGTGGGCAGTCTGGATGTTGAAGGGACACCTCAAAAGGATTTCCTCAGAAAAGGGCAAATGAATGTGATGCTAAGCCAGCTATGACTGACAGGCTGCGGGAGGGAAAGCGGAGCTCTCCAAACCTCCCCTGCGAGAGAACCGTTCACCTCCCCTCCCCCAAGGGTCAGGGAGGCCCTTCGTGCAGCCGCTGTCACCGCACACAGGGACCCCGGCCTCATCTCTCCACCTGATGTGTCAGCTGCCTCACTTTGCTCACTGTCAGCTCCCTGGGGGCAAGGTGTTTATTTCTTTCACAGCTGTGTCCCCAGTGCCCAGGATTTGGCACACAGTAGGCGCTCAACTAGATTTGTTAAATGAATGAAGCTAGAAAGGGGAGTGCCGTGATAAACAGGACCCCTGGTGGCGACACCCCACTCCTGAGAGAAAAGGAGCCTAAGCAGGGAGGTCAGGGAACTGAGGGAGGGCCCGCCGGTGGGCTTACCGATGGGGAGGACAATGTACAGCGCGTCCACACTCCGGGGCCTCTCCTCCACTCTGATAGGCATGTCACCTGGGGCTGCATGGGAGAAGGGAGAGAGTGAGGCTCAGACTCTCAGCCAAGGCCATGGGAACGCAGCAGGTATATGATGGCTGACACCCGAAGGAAAACACCTGATGCCTCTCATTGTCCTTAAAAGTTCAGAGGAACTTGGGGCATCTCCCAGGTTTGAGGGGTGCCATGCTGGCCTGTGCCAGGGCCTTGTTAGCAGTTGGAGTTACGGGACTCAGTGTGGTATTAAAAGGGTTCTTTAGCTCAGCACTGAGAGGCACTGGGGAAGGGACCATGGGTCTCTGAGGTGAAAGCCTGCAGTTACATTCCCAGTGGTCCCCCGTGAAAATTTTCAACCTGGTTCTGCATTTGATGGCAATGAGCCTTTTTTGCATTGGGTTCACCAATTCCAGAGCCTGGGTTAGATCACACCAAATCCCATAGTCCTGTGTCAACTATCCCTGGCTAATAAAAAATATTGGGGTGGGGAAGACGCCTCATTATATAACCATTTACCATGCAAATGCACCTGGGCCAGACAACAAAGGGGCTCAGTGCAAATGAAAATTTAAAGGTCTCTAAAGAGAAAAATGGGCTGGGAAGGTTGAATAAGCCACATCTGGGCCTCATATACGCTAATGAGCCGTGGTTACCATTGTGAGTCACATTCAAATCCACTTGAGTTTTAATTCTACTGGCTGTTGGACATGTGTATGCAAAATTTATACCCAATATTACATTTGTGCATATTTAACAAACCTTGTAACAACAATAATCTAGGGTAGCAGCAGGGTTTTTGAAGAGTTTTTCCCTTAAAAGGGCTCCTCTGCCAACTTCCACAACACTGAATGGGCCTGTCTGTGAAATGGTTTTTCAAGCAGTGTCCCCTACCCCCCACTCCAAGTGAGAAGGGTTCCAGGCATCCCATATGCACAGCAGTTCCTGTTTTATCTCATTTATGGTTGAACAAAGGCTTCAGCTACTCGGAGGTGGGGGAAAAAAATGTCTGAAACGTGCTGATGTGACTTTTTTTTCTGGCCAGAAAAGTCCATGAGCTCCATTTCCGGCTGCTCAAAAAACAGGTTGGACGCCCTCTGGTGGACAAAGACAAATGGTGGATCATCAATTCACCGAGCCTAGTTCTGACATCCTTCAAGGAGGTCATGACCTTAAGGACAGGCTAGGGTGAGGGGAGTCACTGGCCTCAAGCACAAGACTTAAAGGGCCCCCCAAAATTCAGTAATTCAGTAGTATTTTAATACATTATTTTTAAAAATCAAAATTAATTCCAATACCCTGTGATGGACAAAATATCCAGATTTTTAGGAAGACTGGATCTGAAGCTACACTTGAATGATCCTGCTTACAGAACCCTAGGTCCGATCAAACTTTATTTACAAGACCAAGTGGTTGGCCCCACAGGCTATAGTTTGGCGATTTGATTTTTTTTTAAATGCCAAATAAAAATATTATTTGAGTCCTGAGTTTCTTGGTGCTCCCTCAGATGCTGCCCTGGGGAGTACCTCACCTGCCTCACCCTAGTTGTGGCCCTGCTGGGCATACACCTGAAAACAGGCAGTGAGTGGGCCTGGACAACACTTCACACTCCTAAGCCCCTGCACCTGGTGGACTCTGGGATTAGCAGCCATGATGCGCTGGGCTCTTCACACAAGCTAGCCTATGGGATCCCCACTGTTACCGGGAAATGAGTGGGCGCTGCTACTAGCCTCATTTTATAGGTAGGGAAACCGAGGCTTCAGAGATACACAGACCATGTCAGAGAGAGTCAGCAAAGGAGCCAAAACTAACTCCACTCTCTAGCTCTTCATCAAGGTGCTCTGGCCTCTGAAAAAGCCCATCTAGATGCTCATCAGGATGAGCTGGGGGCCAGGGTGGTCCTAGCCTTTACCTTGGTGGGGCTTGGTCACCATCTTGGTGGTGGTGAGCTCAGGAATGGCCACAGTTGAGTGACCCATGGTGGCTCCCCGGGTGGTCACAACAGGTTCAGTGTCTGAAAGAATAAACATTTCCTGAGTGCCCTGTGTCCCGAGGAGCACTTTGATAGGTCTGTGCTGTTTACAACAACACATGCCAGTGAGTGCCAGTGGCCATAAAGAAATAACTGAAAACAAAAGCAGTGAAAATACAAACCCACTAATATCTACTTTCAAAAATGGAGATCTGCAGTATTATGGACACACTGGCTCCAAACTGAGACTTTCTCTGAGGATGAGAAGAATTGAAAAGGGCAGATTCTATTTCAACAATATACTTTCTATAACTTTTTTTTTTGAGCGAGAAACATCAATTTGTTGTTCCATTTATTTCTACATTCATTGGTTGATTCTTGTATGTGCCCCCAGCTAGGGATTGAATCTGCAACCTTGGTGTATCCGGATGATGCTCTAACCACCTGAGCTACCCGGCCAGACCTCAACAATATACTTTCAACACATAAACTTTGGGGAGGAGGAGGGAATCACAGCATTCATTACACAGCACCAGGACTTTGAGAGTAGCTTTATGAGTCACTCAGGCAGCCCTGTGGATAGGCCCATGCAGTGGAAAAGTAAGACTTTCTGCCAATAACAAGCATGAAACCAAGTCCTGCACCGACAGCTCCTGAGTGAGCAGCCTTAGAGGCAGATAGTCCAGCCCCAGTCAAACCTTCACGTGACTGTAGCCCTCGCTGACAGCTTCACTGCAACCTCCTGAGAGACCTTGAGGAGTGTACCCTGCCTAAGCCTTGAATCTAATCTGAAGATCTTTTTCTTTGAAAGTTTCTGGATAGAAGGGCAAAACAATGAATATAATGAAGAAGGACAATACTATGAAAACAAGATGAATGACCCCAACTCTGCAGAAAGAAGGAAAAAGAAAAGGGAAGATGGAAGGGAGGCGGCAGTTTTCTCCACATTGCTTGTTATGGATGAGAAAGGGCTGTTAGCACGCACAGCGGCCTGCTCAGTGCCGGGAGAGCACATGTGAAATAATGAAATTTACTCTCCTGGTATCTAAGGCTATAGTATCATCAATTACAAGCAAGTAGTTCCTTAAGAACAGAGCCCAGCTGCCACTGTCAGGGGATACTTGTATCACACGGGCACAAGTGTATAAGCCACCAGCACCTGAGCACAAGCTTTCCCTGGGAGGGACTTACGATGCTGCCAGAGGCACCTGCACCCTTTCTTCCTACACACCGGAAACGGACTGGTCTGGTCAAGGACCAGAAAATCAACCTTGAGCAAATGTACCCCAATTTTTCTGTGAAAGTTTTATAATTTGAAAATAGACTGAATGTAAGATAATAAAAAATAATCAAGATAAGCAGAAAAAGAGAAATAAAACAAAACAACCAACCACACAATAATGTAATATTTTCATAGGAGTTAAAAGGATTCACTTAAACGTAGTAAGAAACAGGGTTCTGAACTGAAATGAACAGAAATATTTATGGCAGCAACAAAAAAACACAACAGTTTGTAGTTTTTTGGAAGGAAGGCTCAGAATCACATATTAAAGTCCACAGTGGTTTTTTAAATTCCTAAATATAAAGAGATTTCCCCTTCCTCAAAATAACCCAACTTATGAACTTTGGGGAAAATTAAAGTATATTAAGCTAATGGGTAAACTTCCTGACTAACTGTACTGCTAAAGGGTGCAAGCGTGGACGTGCCAGAAGACTTCAGAAAAACACTAATATTTGAAATAAAATAATTAATTGTTTTAGCAACATTAAAAAAAAAGAATTATTGAAAAGGGCCATTCCTCACCCAATGGTAGTGTGTAAAATCAGTCACCTCCCAAGGAACCCGGGAAGGAGTAGACCAGACAGCAAAGGTAAACTGAGTCTATCTGAGTGCCCAGCATAGTGCTGATATGAAAGGCATTTAACATTCACGAAAGGCAGGCTATGGTGACCCCAGCTGAAGAGTCCTCACAGCGGCCTCCTGGGACCTCGCTCTCCCATTTGACAGATGGGCAAACAGAGGCTCAGGGCTGAGCCGAAAGGGTGAGAGAAGCAGTTTGTGCCGGGTAGGCTGGCGCCCCCTACCTGGGACGCAGCTCCTCTTGTCCTCAGCCAGCAGCATGCCATCGGGGCAGGCACAGGTGAACTTGGGTGAGTGGGGATTGATCTGCGGGGCCGGGAGACACAGGTACTGGCAGCCACCGTTGGGGAGGGTGGTCTTCTCACACCAGTTCACCCCTGATGAGGAAAAGGCAGGGAGTAAGGGCAAGAATGAGGTCAGAAAATTCTAGAAAATTCCAGAGCTCCGTCAGGGAAGTGGGGGAGGGGGCAGCCACTCCACCTTTACCTCTTGGCTGTATGAGGTTGTGGAAAAGGACGATGTCCTCTGGGGACACCAGGTTTTCTGCCATCAAACGAATGTCGGACCCTGTGAGACGGTTGGCGCTGAAAATGGCTTCGTTGATGATATCCGTCCAAAATACTTTATCCTACGTGGGCATTAAGGAAGATGACAGATCCCATCAACCACTGGGACGGGACAGACCACTATCTTCCCAACCCCTGAATCTCTGAGGTTCTCTGGGAAGAAGCAGTTCTAGGTGGTAGCATCATTTCTTCTTTTTTACAATAAAATTTAATTGTGGTAAAATGCACATGACATAAAATGTACCATCTTGACCATTTCTGTGTTCAGTTCCACAGGGTTAAATGCATTCACCCTGTTGTGCAGCCGTCACCACCATCCATCTCCAGAACTTTCTCACCTTCCCAAACAGAACCTCTGCCCCCATTAAACTCACTCCCCAACCCCTGGCTCCCCCCACCTACCTCCTGTCTCTATCCACGTGACTCCTCTAGGGACCTCCTGTGAGTGGAATCACACGGTGTTTGTCCTTCTGCGTCTAGCTTGTCTCACTCAGCACAGTGGCCTCATCCATATTGTCACAGGTGTCAGGGAGAATTTCCTCCCTAGTTAAGGCTGAATAATATTCCACTGTATGGATGGACCATTGTGTTGACTCATCCTAGACAGACACCTGGTTGCTTTCACCTCTTGGCTATTATAAATCAGGCTGCTTGAACATGGGTCTCCCAGCGTAACATTTCTTTAGAGCAGAATTCCCTCACCAGGGTGCTCTTTGGGGCCAGATAACCCTTCGTAGTAGCTCCCTCTTGTAGGCTGTTCAGCAGCACCCTGGCCTTTACCTGCTAGATGCCACTAGTAACCCTCCCACAAGTTCTGACAGCTGAAAAGTCTCCAGACATTTCCAAATGTCCCCTGGACACAAGATGCCTCCACTTGAGAAATGCTGCTTTAGACCTTTTAGGATTCTTTTGGAGAATAAAACAGACATAACTGTTTAAGAGGCCTAAGACCTCTTCACCGTTGCAGGCAGTTTTCTGAGTTAGCCTTGGCTTGAATGAACTAGAAAATGTTTGTTGACCTGTGTGTATGAGCGTTCATACAAACAGCACTTGGCCACGAATGCCCTCAAGCCCCAAAGAGGAGCCAAGTGCTCCCAGCCCCCACCTCAAAGATGGCCAAGGAGAAGGGGTGTGCCAGCCTTCTCTTGTCCTCCAAAATTGTCTTCCGGTTCCTCCCATTGACATTGATGCTGGAGATGGAGTGGAGCTTGGAGTCAACCCAGTAGAGGCGGCCACTGGAAAGATCTATAACCCACAGATGGACAAGGAGAGGTCACATGCTGATGCTTGAGGAGTCTTTGGGCCTGGCCACTCTGCTACAGGAAGGGGCCCCCAAATGATCCAGTGGAGATGTGTCCAGAAAAGCAGCTCTGATCACACCCCTGTGGTGTGTGAGCCTGAACCAAATGCTGGGGGGGGGGGCGTGGAATTGGATGGAGGGTTTAGTTTCGGGTTATAAAAACCTTGAGGAGTGCATGGTTGTGTTTAGGGGCAGCCTGGCCACTCTCCTCTCTCCTCTCGACTGTGCTCAACCCCTGGGGACTACAGTCCCTCTAACATACCCAGGGTGATTCCATTGGGCCACTGGATGTCCTCTGTCACCAGTGAGTGAATGTCCACACCATTCAGGCCCCCCTTCTTGATCTTGGCAGGAGTCCCCCAGTCTGTCCAGTACATGAAACTGGAGGGAGAGCAGTGAGAACAGATATTCAGATGTCAGTGGGGGCGGCCCCCAGCCAAGGATGAAGAGCAGCTTCCACCTGAAGCAGCCAGGCCAGGGCTCTGAAACAGTCCACAGGGAGACCCCAGATTGCTTCTTTCTGCTCCCCAGCCTTGCCTACCCTACCTACCCCAGGACCTGCCACCTGGCGAGATCTGGCAGGATTTTAGAACCTTCAAGAAAAAAGAGAGGTTTTGATTCCAATGTCAGGATGGGGCCCAGGAATTTGCACCCTAAACACTACTTTCTGACGGGTCTTATGATTTTTTAAATCATTTTGCAATTTTAAATTTTTATTTTTTTGCTTTTCCAATATATATATAGGCATACCTCAAGATACTGAAGGTTTGGTTCTAGACCACCGCAATAAAGCAGTGCTACTTCCTGAGTGGCAGGAAAAAAAGGGGAATAAAATTCTAAATTTTCATGTACTAAATAGCAGTGAAATAAATCGTGGCCCCTCCAGGGGACCCATGCCTGCTTTGCCCCCCTGTACCACAGGGTCTGTCCCATCTGTCAAGCTCAGAGCCAAGTGCTCCCTTGTCCTCTGATTTCAGCTGTCCATCCTGGGGTTGTCAATGCCCCTCTGGAATTGTGAAATTCCCCACATGACATGCTGCGGTGGCAGGTGTGGTCTGACACGTACAGACAGGGTCATGCTTTCCTTCAGGAGACCTGCCCTGTGGGCCCTGGAGTTGCTGCGTCAGCCACCAGCCCCTGTGGACACCAGCCTGGAGCCTCCACAGGGGGGTAACCTTCACTCCCTGTCACGTCCCCAAAAGATCTGTCTATCGATTAACATTAGACCTGCATAATCTTACTTTTCTCGGATCCTATCCTGGCACAAGAGACTAAATCCGAATTTTATTTTCTAATTTCTAATAAGTATTAATTTCTAATATCAATTTAAATCAGTATTTTAATTTCTGGGTTTGGATTCTATTCCACAGGGAAGACTTTTCAGAGTTTGCCTCCACCTCAGGTGATACAACAGACGTCAGAGGATGGATCCTCGTGGCCCCAAAGGGCATGTGGGGAAGGCCCCCATTCCAGCCCCCACCTCAGTCTAGTCTACTTTAGGCACAAACCTCCCCCCCAGGAGTCCTAACTGGTTCTTCATTCTCTCTGACCCCTCAGCTGGGGGAGTACCCACCCATGAACGGGATCCACCACAATGGCCCTTGGCTTGGAGTCTTTCTCCTGGAACAGGGTCTTTCTCTTCACACCCTTGGTGTCAGCCACAGAGACGGTGCCCAGGATGGAGTCGGTCCAGTAAATGTTGCTGTGGATCCAGTCCACTGCCAGCCCGTCGGGGGCCTGGAGGTCCTCCTCGATGACAGTGTCGTAGGAGGAGCTGGGCACTCTGTCAATCTGGGTGCTGAGGAGGGAGGAGGAGAAGTCAGTACCGGAGGCCATCGTTTCATCCAGGGCCAGGCTGGGCGCGGGCTGAGGCCCACCTGAAGATCTTCCTTAGGGACAAGTCCGACCAGTAGATTCTGTTGCCGGCCACTTCCATGTCCAGGGCGACCACATTCTTCAGGTTGGGGATGAGGCTGGTGTATTCACTGCGGTCCAGCGACATCTTCCTCACCTCGTGGCGGTTGGTGAAAAAGAGGTAGGCGATGGTGCCTGTGGGGCCACAAAGGGCGCTCAGGGGAGCGGAAGGGGCCCCTGACCCGTTAGTCACCCTGCGGGGCCTGGCTGATCCAGGGGAGACACCCAGGACATGGGATGGATGGTGCCTCCGGGTGGACGCGGTTCTGACGCTCTGACTCTGGAGCCTTGCAGATCTCGAGGGACAGCCCCTCCCAGGCCTAGCAGTTCCTAGGCATAGCCACCCACTTGCTTCAAATGCAAACTAACCAGCCCACACCCACCACCTCCTTCCCCTCCTCACACTCCAGGCCACTGTACCCTTGCCCTGGTCACAGGCCAGGAACCAGACAAGCAGGGACAGTTCCTACACCCCAGAGCCCACTGAAATTATTCTAACTAGCCAATCCTAAGCCTGTTAACTCTGCCTCACCTGTTCCTTCCCAAGGAAACCGCAACAAAGGCTCTTGCCCACATTTCCCCTGCTCCCTCCGCTTCCATACCAACCTGGTGCTATCCCATGGAGCCCTGCCTGGTGCAATGTGTCCCCTCCTCTTGGATCTGTGAGTAACAAACTATCTTTTCAATGGCAGTGTCTCCTGATCTGTTGGCCTCACCACAGGTGCATAGTAATAAAATCTACATTTTAAAATACCTGGGGTCCAGTATTTTACATTTGAGAACAGAAAGATGAAGAAACGATCAAGGTTAATGTGTACAGAGTGGTTCCTTAGTGTACAGAGTGATTCCTTAGAGCAGGGAATCCTTTTTAGTGCTTTTCCTACTAATTTTTCCCTCATTGATCCTCACACTCCTACAAGGCAGGCACTGTTGTCAAACCCTTTTTACAGATAAAGGGATTGAGGCCCAGAGAGGGAAAGTGACTTGCCCAAGGTCACATAGATAGTGAGTGACAGAGCCAGGATTTGAACCTGGGTCTCTCTGACTCTGGGAGCTGTGCTGTAACCATGACACCAATATGCACCAACAAACTGGCCACTTCTACAGCTGACCTCACTCAGAATTTCCCTTCCCCTGGGATGGCATCTGTACAGATACTGACCCCTACAGATTGGAATGAAAGTAAAATCTCAGATCCTGGAGGATTTCAGGAATTCAGCCCCCGATTTTCTCCAGAACCAGGACATTCATGAGGATGTGACAGAGGGAGGACAGGAGGCTGTCTAAAGGGATGACAACAAGGGAGAAGGAGTGAAAGCCTAAGAGACGCTTGGGGAAACAGAAACAACTCTAAAATATTTCTGCAAAATTGACCCTCGCTGGAATCAAACTGCAAGGGCCAGAACATGATGCAAAACAAAGAAGGTTTGGGCGGCAAATCTGCAGAACAATTACACCCCCGAAAACACAGGATCCCTTGGTTTAGGCGATTCTAAGAATTAGCGCACGCTTACAGTTCCAACCTAAAGTTCAGGTAGGGAAAAAATTCAACTATTTCTACTATTCTGTTTCATTATGACCTATTATATCTTAGTGTCTCTTAAATGCACTTACTTTTTGGAGGGTACAAGTACCTTTTGCTAATAAGAAGAGCTGGAGGAGGTGCGGGCTGTTTGGGGCCATGACTTTCTACCTCATGCTCCCTAATGTCCCCAGAGGGGCCTGAGGGCTGCAAACCATCCCCCAGGGGGTTGACCTTTGTCTGCTGAGAAACCAGACACGTGAGGGCAGCCTTTCAGCAAGCCCGATTCCTAACTGCACGTGTTCCTTTACCTGCCAGAGGTCTCTCGGGAGCAAACACTCTGTCCACAGAAGTTCAGATGATGCAAAGTTCAGATGATGAAATTCCCCACCCATTTGTGTTCCGAACAGCCAGGCCAGGCCCTTCCTGCCGCCTCCGCGCACTCACCCACAGCCTTGCAGGCCTTGGTGACGGGGTCCAGCTGGAAGCCCTCTTCACACTCGCACTTATAGCTGCCCTCAAGGTTCACACAGAGCTGGCTGCAGGCGCCGGGGTCCTGACACTCGTCGATATCTACAAGTTGGGACAGAGAAAGAGGTTTGGGGCACGTTCCCTACAGGTAGAGTGATGGGCTCCAACCCAAAGCTATGCCCCACAGTGCAAATGGGGGACAGCATCTCCTCTGGGGAAGATCTCCAGGGTTGGCGTCTCAGTAACTATGAGGTTCAGAAATAAAGTTATAAAAACAGCTAAGAATCGTCTCCAACAATTACCCCTTACCTCACCACTCACTTCTGGGTTAAGGCCAACAGGTCGAAGTTGTGTCAGCTGAGAAGTTTTTTTAATTACTATTTTTATTTTTAAAATTTGTTGGTTTTAGAGAGAGAGAGGAAGGGGAGAAAGAGAGAGGGAAAGAGAAACATCAATTTGTTGCTCCACTTATTTATGCATTCACTGGATGATTCTTGTATGTGCCCTGACCAGGTATTGAACCTGCAACCTTGGTGTATGCGGACAATGTTCTAACAAATTGAGCTACCCAGCCCGGGTTCTATCTTTAAATTATTAATCCCAAAATGCAAGAACCAAGTGCTCCCCAAGGGCTAAGCCTGTGCTAGACTCCTCGTGCCTGTGACACATTGTTAAATCCTCCTAGCAGCCTTGTGAGTGCAGATGCCCATGTAACAGGTAGGGAAACCAAGGCACAGAGGGCTTGGCCACCATATAAGAGGAAAGGGCTGAGGAGGCCAGGAGCCCACGGAGCTTGGGAGTCACCTTCACATCTTAGCGGGTCCGCCAGCTGGAAGCCCTCGGGACACAAGCACTCATGGCCAATCTTGAGGTCTTTGCAGATGTGAGAGCAGCCGCCCTTTTTGTCCAGGCACTCGTTGGTCCCTGTAACGGGTGGGGCACAGATGGTCACGCTCAGGCTTCCGGCCACCCTTCCCAGCCACCCTCTATTTCACTCTCTGTATCACAATCACCACAATGAATGTGAGGCCAGTGAAGTACCATGACCCCTAAGGGGACTTAAAATAACCACTGTCATATGCAATGCCATAGATGAACCTGGAGGACACTGTGCTGAGTGAAATAAGCTAGTCACAAAGGACAAATACTGTATGATCCCACCTATATGAGATCCTTAGAGGAGTCAAATTACAGAGACAAAGGGTGGAATGGTGGGTACCATGGGGAGAGGGAGGGAGAATTAGTGTTTAACGGGAACAGAAGTTCTGTTGGGAAGATGAGAAAGTCCTGGAGACTAATGGTGCCGATGGCTGCACCACTATGTGAAAGTGCTTAATGACACTGAATTGTATGCTTAAAAATTATTATAATAAATCTTGTTACTTCATTCAATCACAATTTAAAAAATTTTAATGATAAAAACTGAAAACCACATATCACAGTTACATACAGGGGTGGGCAAAAGTAGGTTTATAGTTGTTTGTATGGAAAATAATACAATAATTAATAAATAATACAAGAATAAACTCTGTGTTTTATGAACTCACATCTGTAAACTTACTCTTGCTCATCCCTGTATATTTACTCATTTAATCCTCCCAGCAACCCTAAAGGTAGCTGGGAAAACTGAGGCATGTTGAAGTTAAATGGCTTGCCCAAGATCACACTGCTGAACTCGAACCCAGGGCGGTTTGGCTCCAGAACCCAAACTCTAACTCTCTCCATCAAGTGTAGGCCAAAGCCAGCCTACCACCTGTTCTTAAACAGCCCAACAACTAAGAATGGTTTTTAATATTTAAATAGCTAAAAAGAAAAATAAGAATTGGCGTGGTCTCTCTTCTTTCCAGTCCCCCTCTTCTTCCCCTGTTCTTCCCCCACAGGCATGCATCTCCTAAACTCTAAGGGACCCCAAGAGATTTGCAACCAGGGAAGCAATAGGCAGCAGCAACTCATCCTGGGTTAACCCCTTGAACCTGTCTCCAAGGCCCTCTCTTCTCTGACTTCTCAGTGAGCCAAAGCAGCCCAGCCTAGTCTCTTTCTTGTTGCTTCTTCTATCCTAAATCCTTCCTTGTTTCACTATTCTAGCTTGAATAAATGTACTCTCAAAAAAATAAAAAAAAATAAAAATATTTTGCACCACATAAAAGTTCTATGAAATTCAAATTTCAGTGTACATAATAAAGTTTTCTTAGAGCTTAGCCACACACATTCATGTGCATGCAAATGCATTCATATGGCTGCTTTCCTGCTACAATGGCCTAGTTGAATAGATGTGACAAAGACCGTGTGATGGGAAAAGTCCAAATATTTCCACAGCTATGGGTCACAGAACATTGCTGAAACTTTACAAGCATCACATTGGCCAATCCCCAGCAGCCTGAGGATGTGTGAGCAACTACGGTCCCATCCTACAGATGTGACACTGACACTTGGAAGCAAAACCACTTATCCCCAAGACCCCCACATCTGTCTCGCCCCAGAGCCAAAGCACTTGGGGGCATGGATGGGCTGGAGCCTTGCAGCGCCACAGCACCCATGTCTGGGTCCTGCTTCCAGCTCCCCACAAGCTCCAAGAGCTGCCCGCACCCCGGGGCTCACCACACTCCTTGATGGGCTCATCCGACCAGTCCCGGCAGTCTCGGACCGAGTTGCACACTTTGTCCATGGGGATGCATTCACCACTGTGGCACTTGAACTTGTTGGGGCCCTCGCACACAGTCACTATGAGAGCCAAAGAAGAGGGTCAGGTGCTTCTGAGCTGCAGGACCCTGTTTAGTGCTTTTTAATAATATAATAATTTATACAAGATTATATGCAAATATATTCACTAATAAAACATAATAACTACTGAACACCCGTAAACCCAGTTTAAGAATTAGAATGACACCAAAAGCAGGATTGGGCAAACTATGAAACATGGCAAAACTGCTTGTTTATTTACATATTAAAATATTTAAATATTAAAAGTTTTACTGGCATGCAGCCCAGTCTATTCATTTACATACTGTCTGTGGCTATTTTCTCACAACACAGCAGAGTTGAGTAGATACAACAGAGACTATGGCCCACAAAGCCGAAAATATTTACTATTTGGCCTTTGTGGTAAAGGTTTGCAGACCCCTGACCTAGATGATCACACTCCCTTCTCTGTCTCATCCCGCCACCCTCTGCTACACTCCCAGAGCAACAATGATCCTGAACTTTGGGTTTACCATTCCCTTATTTTTTCATTAATAGTCTATTGAAAATGTATGAATGAACAATATATTACTGGATTTTCCTTGTTTTCGAGTCTTGTAAAATAACTGCATTCAGTAACCTCCTGCAACTTGCTCTCAGCTCTGAAGTTATGAGGTTATGAGAGCTTCTTGCTCTCAGCCCTGAAGTTATGAGGTTCTGTTGCTTCTTGGCCTTTGGGCTAAGTTCAAGTGAAGTTATGAGGTTCACCTGCCGCCTAAGGGCTGTGGCTTCATTTTCTGAGCTGTATGATTGGTATTCTACTGTGTGACTACATCACCATTTTAATATTATTTTCATACACCCGTGTTCATAGCAGCATTATTTACAATAGCCAAAGATGGAAGCAACCCAAGTGTCCATCAACTGATGATTGGATAAACACGTGGCCCATTGACCTAGGGCTCTCAAGGCATGGAGCTCACCATTGATGCAGCCAAGCTCATCACTCATGTCCTTACAGTCATGCTCCCTGTCACACTGCTGGCTGCCATGGATGCAGGTCCCATCCAAGCACTGGAACTCATCTGGCCGGCATGTGGCCACAGCTAGGAAAGACAAAGCACATGTCAATTTTTCTCAAGTAGAGGCGAAAATGGAAGAACCCTCACCTTTGAAGAGTTGATTTTCCAACAGCCTAACAGGAGTCAGCCTTGGGGACAGCATGTAGACGGAGGAACTTCAGACATGAAAAACACACCCAGCCTCCTCCACTAGTAGAAGACAGTGGCTCACCCATTTTATCTGTTTCTTTGAACAGGAAAAAGAGGAAAGAGGTGGCCTTCCTTCCCACCATGCAGAGAAGCTCCCCAGGTACATTTGTTTTCATATTCTAGAATATAACCAATGTAGTCCTGGCTGGGTGGCACAGTTGGTTGGAGCATTGTCCTGTACACCCAAAGGTGACGGGATCAATTCCTGGTCAGGGCACATATCTAGGTTGCAAGTTTGATCCCAGTTGGGTTGTATATGGGAGGCAACTGATCATGTTTCTCTCTCTCCCCTTCCTCCCCCCCAACCCCCACAAGACAAGTAGTCAGTTTTTTAAAATAAAATAAAATATAACCAACATAGATTTTAGAAGATTTTCTTTTATGGCGGAAAGTACTTTTTTCTTTAATAAAGAAGAATCATAAAAAATTATTACTAAAATAACAAAGCAAAGTTTGGAAAATTGGAAAGGGGAAAAGTATCCCAAATCCAAATATCCCAGCACAACGATTAAGGTTTTCCTAGACTTCTCTCCAGTTCTGCTTCATATGCATTTTTTAGATCACATAATTCATTAAAAAACTACAGACCCAACAAGCCATTCTCAGCAGAAAAGCAATAATATGGTCCCAATCTAGACAGAGGCAGGCCAAGTAAGTCATAATAAATCAGGTAAATACCACTGAGTATAATGTAGTCATTCAAATGACTGAGACAACAAACATGAATGAATGTTGATGACATGACACCATGTGATAGACGACATTACAATTAATACTCAGAGGACGCACGTGGTGACTGGAATGGGGTACTGCCGGCCATGGTCCAGACCTTGACCTCACACAGGATTTGTTTTATGCTAAGTTGTTACACTATATGTGTATGTTTTATGCACTTTCCTGTGGGCTACATTTCACAATAAAAATGTACACAATTTAAAATTTTGATTTTAGGATGTCAGTGAGAAGAGATAATAAATCTGTGAGCAGAAAAATTCCCTTCCCACCTTTAAAAAAATATATTCAGCCCGGCCAGCATGGCTCAGAGGTTGAGCATCGACCTAGGATCCAGGAGATCCCCGCTCAATCCCCAGTCAGGGCACATGCCCAGGTTTCAGGCTCAATCCCCCGTAGGGGGCGTGCAGGAGGCAGCTGATCAATGACTCATCATTGATGTTTCTCTCTATATATCCCTCTCCCTTCCTCTCTCTGAAATCAATAAAAACATATATATTTTTAAAAAAGCCAAATTCTTGGAGCGCTGTGTGTTCAAGCAGACTCTTGCTCTGCTGTAATCTATGTAAAAGGGGGAGGACCCTATTTTTAACCCATATGTATATCTTTGCAAAGGAAAAAAAAACAACCAAAGGCACTTTAACAAAGCCTAAACTCTGACGACAGCTAAAATGATAGGAGGATGGGATTTTCGTTTTCTCAGTTATGTGTCCTCAGAAGATTATGCGGCCTTTCAGTGCCCCAGCTTCCCTATCTGTAAAAAGTAAGGGAAGCCTGCTCACAAGTGATGGAGATTAAGTGAGTTTGTGTTAAGTTTTAGAACAGATCACATACAATGTCATGGCATTGTTTTTAAAACGTGATGTTTCTAAAGGTTTAATTACATCTACACAGTGATTACAACTCTATGAAAAGTGACACAGAAAGAGGAAAATACACAAGAGGATTCACAGTGACTCCACACCGCCAGCCTCAAAATAGCGGTTTGTGGGTCCAAGGAGCACTGACACAGGGCCAGAGCCAAGGCGAGAGCTGTTATCTGCACTGTTCCCAACACAGGAGCCACTAACCGTGTGTAGCTTCTTAACTCTCAGTTAATTAAAATGAAGTAAAAATTCTGTTCTTCGGTCACACTACCTGCGTTGGCTAGAGGCTACTGCACTGGGCACGACAGACACAGGACGCCTCCACCATCGCAGAGAGTTCTATTGATTGGCAATGGACTCTAACCCCGGCCTGCCAAGGCCAACGCTATTGCTCCATCCTAAGGGGAGGACACCGCGGCACAGTGAGGTTGAGTCCTTGGCCAGGGGTCACAGAGCTGCGCCCCCAGCCAGGCCTGGAGCACAGGATTCTTTCTGAACCAAAATAATACCGCAGCTGTGGCTTATTCCCCTCTCAAAAAAAGAGGTTAATTAAATAGGCAAGTGATTTGAAATCGTTTAACCGCCTAAAGGCACCACCAGCCCCACACCTGGGGGAGCACAGGGACAGGGGAGGCGCCCTTACCGCAGTTCTCCTCGTCAGACTTGTCCTTGCAGTCGGGGCTGCCGTCGCAGCGCCAGCTCGGGTGGATGCACTCGCCACTGCGGCAGTGGAACTCGAGGGCCAGGCAGGGCTTGTCCAGCTGCTTGGCCGACGTGTTGCGGCCCCCGCAGTGCTGCGGCCACTCGTCCGAGCCATCGTCGCAGTCGGGGTCGCCGTCGCAGGCCCACAGCGCAGGGATGCAGGAAGAGCTGTTGCACTGGAAGCTGGCGGGGCCGCAGGTGGGCGGGGGGCAGGACTCCTCGTCCGAGCCGTCCAAGCAGTCTCGGTCGGTGTCGCAGACGAAGTCGGGGGCGATGCACTTGCCGTCGTGGCAGCGGAACTCGTCCTGGGAACAGGTCTTGGGGGCTGCGGGGACGGAAGGAAGAAGAGCCGCTCACCAGGAGCCCAGCACAAGCCCAATGCACAGATGGGGACACTGAGAGAAGCCAGACCCCAGTTATGTGGACCCTGCAGAGGTGGGGGATAGCGGTCGGGGGTCCCAGGCTGGGAACCTCGGACTCTCAAGCTCCATCCAGGGCCCCCTCGTGCCTCAGGGCCCCTATTACCAGGGCTGGTGAGTAAAGCTCCCAGGTTGGGCTGGCACGCAGGAAGCGCCAATTAAGGGTTTGCGGTTATTATTATTATTAAAAGAGACCCTACCCCCCAAAAAAGTGGTAATTATGTGAGTTGGTAGAGATGTTAAGTAATCCTACTGTGGTAATCATTTCACAGTATACTCATCTCTTGGTATCCTGAGGGGAATGGTTCCAGAAACCCTGCGGATACCAAAACCGAGAATGCCCAATCAAGTCCCTTGTATATTTGTACTTGTCTAAAACCTGTATTTGCATGGAAACTGTACATAGGCCACAGCAGGTTATACTTACACATCACTTCATTTGCCTAAATTCAGGATAGTTCTCAATATGTGGCAAATTCAGGTTTTGCTTTTTGGAGCATTCTGGAATCCCCCCCACCCCCCGAATATTTTCAATCTGTAGTTGGTTGAGACCGCGGAGGTGAAACCAGCTATTACAGAGGCAGGATACATATGTGTATCAAATCATCGTATCTCAAGCCGTACTCTTTAAACATTCACGTTTTGCTATCGTTGCTTGCTTTAATCGGTGAATATTTTTATTAAACTCTCTACTATATAAGAGAAACCTAGGAAAGCTGTTTGTGGGCCTTCTGGTGTTGCTCCATTGAGTAAGATAGGCTGACCTGGCAGCTAAAGCTTCTACGGCAGAGACTCATGGAAGTACACGGGTTTTCAGTTCACATCTGCTCAAGACTGCCTCCACGGCAGCCCCCCAGGTTCGCAGTTGTTGGTCCAGAATCAGTTTGTTCCTGCCACCCTCTCAGACAGAAATCTGGGTCTCTGGGCCAATCAGCTCTAAAATGTGGCCTGAGTGTCCTGGAGACAGGTAATCCACCTCCACTGAGTCTGACAGTTCATTTGCTGGGAAGTCACCTCTGCAGCAGCTGACATCCAGGTCTTTTCCTGCCATATTTTATTAGGAAGATGATACAGAATCTGTGTATAAGACACACTGGTGTTGGGGATGAGGGGCTCTCCAGGATGTCTGTCCAGGATGCCCACGGCTAGGATGAGCTGCTCTCCTTCACTTAGTGCTTAGAGAAGGGCCCAGTGCTGAGTAGGAACCGGCCAAGCAAGACCCCTTCCAGCCTACTATTCAGTTCCTTCTTTTTTTTCCCCATTTCCTCTTTGCTTATCTTCGATGGCCACCTGGAATTACTCTTCCAGCAGGAAGAGCTTGCTGATGAGGTCTGCAGTGGCACTGGTGGAGGCCTGCTGGGGGCTGTAATCTGGTGTGGTCTACACACGGATGATGATTCTGTGCTCAAGGGGGTAAGGGGCTTTGTAGCCAGCAAACAGCACCTGTGAGTCCTTCAACAGCTGTGATTTAATAATGTTTCCTAGAGTCTGATCTTCTTTGTTGATGGTAAACAAACAGGCATTGGGTACCTTGGAGTCCTTGTTAATGGTGATCTTGCTTTCAAACAGCAAGAATGACTTGAAGGCTGGAGGGGCGTTCATCATCTTAATGCCATGGCTGCCTCCAAAGTCGCACCTGCAGCCGCCACCACCTCCAGAGCCTATACTTACACAATGTTATATGTCATTCATATCAGTGAAACTGGAAGGAAAAAAAAAAAAAAGAGTGCCTGGAAAAGAACACCTATCCACTTTATTTTAAAATGCTCCCCAAGAAGTCATTTCATCAGATTACCACTAAAGAAGGTTAATTGTGTATTTGTAAGGTAAATGTAAGTAAATGCATTTTGTTGTTTTAAAAAGTCTCTTAAGGCCCCAGCTGGTGTGGCCCAATTGGTTGGGGGCATGCAAGAGGCAGCGGATTGATGCATCTCTCTCACAACAATGTTCCTCTCTCTCCACCTCTTTCCCTTCCTCTCTCTCTAAAACTCAATAAAAATCTTTTTAAAAATCTCTTAAGGATTTTTATATTTTGTGAATTTGAAGATTTAATGTGATCTTAGTTATTTAATTTTTCCCAGTTATTTGGGTTTTGAAATGAAAAAAAAACCTACACAAGTAAAAAAACAATAATAATAATACATAAAATCAAAGAGCTGCCCTAGCTGGTTTGGCTCAGTGGTTCGAGCGTTGGCCCGTGGACTGAAGGGTCCCAGGTTTGATCCTGGCCCAGGGCACGTACTTCAGTTGCAGGCTCAATCCTGGCCCTGGTCGGGGCACGTGCAGGAGGCAACCAATTGGTGTGTCTCTCTCACATTGATGTTTCTTTCTGTCCCTTCCACTCTCTCTGAAAAGCAGTGGAAAAAATATCCTTGGGTGAGGGGAAAAAAAAAAAAAAATCAAAGAGCGAAGACAGACACCCAAATCCAAAGTGAGCTCCCTTCTAGGACTCTTGGCCTTGTTTCTTTGCAAAAGCCTCAGCTTTGTGAAGCTTTCTTCCTCTTAATGGTTAGTTGGATGAGCAAGTCTTGGTGGGTGAGTACCTACTGTGTGCTTAGCCTCCTGGGGTGGCTGAAGGTGGTCACAGTGGCTCACTGATGGAAGCATATGCCATGTGGAGGACACTTGGCAAGAACAGCCTCACCAAGCATGCTGATAACCCCAAGAGGGGCACCATCACTACCTGCTGCAATGCCTTCTAGTCGAGGTGGGTTTCAATGGGTGGGAGGGGATTTGGTACAAGCCCCAGGAGGTAGAGCTGAGTGTAAGAGCAGGCGATCCACACTTTGGGCAAGGCTGCCTGGGGAACAATCTCTGCTAGCAGCCCAGAGCCCCATCGGGCCGCATGGACACCCTGTCATGCGAGGGGCCACACTTACAACAGCCTTGCTCGTCGGAGCCATTCTCGCAGTCCACCTGGCCATCACATCTCCAGAACTCAGGAATACAGCGGTTAACACGACCCCCACAGGCGAAGTCCTCTAGCCTGCAGGTGACAGACTCTGTGGGAAAAACAGGGTTGAGTCTTACCTTGAAGGAAAAGCCAATCTGCTTCACCAGTCCTAGCTGTGCAAGGAAGAACCCAGAGTTTTCAGAAAAAGGGTGCCTTTCTAGGTCAAAATTTAATGGAACTTGTTAAAAATCAGACACTAGGTTCTGGAATGAGATAGAGGTGGTAGGTTGTTCAACATTGTGATGTATTAATGTGACTGAACTGGTCACTTTAAAATGGTTAATTTTGTTTGTGTGAATTTCACCTCAATTTTTTTTTTTAAAAAAAAGAGCCCGGCCAGCATGGCTCAGCAGTTGAGCATCGACCTATGATCCAAGAGATCAAGGTTCGATTCCCAGTCAGGGCTCATTCCCGGATTGTAAGCTCGATCCCCAGTAGGGGGCGTGCAGGAGGCAGCAGATCAATGACTCTCATCATTGATGTTTCTCTCTCTCTCTCTCTCTCTCTCTCTGAAATCAATAGACATATTAAAAATAATAATAATAATAATAAAGAGCTGTTCAGCCCTGGCTGGTGTGATCAGTGGTTAGAGCGTTGACCTGTGCACCAGAGGGTTGAGGTTTTGATTCCCAGTAAAGGGCATGTACTTGGGTTGCAGGTTCGATCCCTGCCCCCAGTTGGGGCTTGCGGGAGGCAATCAATTCATGTGTCTCTCTCACATCAATGTTTCTCTCTCTCTTTTCCCTCTCTCCCCCTCCCTTCCACTCTCTCTAAAAAAATCAGTGGAAAAAATAATGTCACTCCTTGGGTGAAGATTAAAAAAAAAAAAAAAAAAGAGCTGTTCAAGTAATATCTTGGCTTTCCATCTCCCAATTCATGGTTGAACATATCAATCTAATGGCCAAAGTCCATCTCATCTGTCACCCACTATCATCAAAAAGGGTTGGGATGGCCTGGCCAGGGTGGCTCAGCAGTTGCATGTCCATTTACGAACCAGGAGTTCCCTGGTTCGATTCCCAGGTCAGGGCACATGTTCAGGTTGCAGGCTCAGTCCCCAGTAGGGAGAGTGCAGAAGGCAGCCGATCAATGTGCTCTCTATCCCTCTCCCTTCCTCTCTCTCTAAAAAAATAAATTTAAGAAAACATATTTTTAAAAGGGTTGGGATAGGTGTAATACCCAAACGGGACTCACTGCATGTCTCCTGGGACTCATCAGAGCCGTCCTGGCACTCAGCACTCCCATCACAAACCCACTTGTAGGAGATGCATTTCCCGTCCTGGCACTGGAACTCATTTCTCTCACATTTGTCTTCCGCTGTGAGAGGAGAAAAGGGGGAAAAAGTTTTAATGCCAGGATCAGAAACTGACCATACTACCTATGTCCATTTCCTGCCAACTGAAGAACGAACCAGAAATATACCCCTATCGTAAAACTCTGGTTCCCAGGAAATGAAACATGCACAACAAATTCAATTTCATGAACTAAAAGTATAGTGGAGGATGCAAAAAACATATCCAAAAGTGAGACTTGTCCACAATGTGTAAGACTGACATAATAGTTTGGTGAGTCCAAAGTATGAATTCACTGGGATCTGGGAACAAAATATTAGCACTTTCATGCACGTTAATAAAGTAAATTATTTAGCATATTATAAACCTATATTGGAAACAGTAATAACAAAAATTGACACTGCAAAACCATTAAAACTGAGGTGATTTCTCCAGTAGGTAGAGAGGAAATAGAAAGAAAAATTATGATAAATTATCAATGTGGAGGCCAGAGAGCAGAGACCCAGCAGCAAAGGTAATCAAATATCTGAATGTCAGATCAAAAGAAATGGAACAGAAACAGTAACCTTAGATGTAATAAGAGAAAACTTTTCCTAGAAAAAGAAAGACTCTGGCCCCGGCCAGGTAATTCAGTTGGTTAGAGAAGCGTCCCAATATGCCAAGGTTTCGGGTTTTGATCCCATGTCAGGTCACAGACCAGAATCAACCAGTCCGGCCAGTGTTGCTCAGTGGTTGAGCATCAACCTATGATCCAGGAGATTCCGGTTCCATTCCCGGTCAGGGCACATGCCCAGATTTTGGGCTTGATCCCCATTAGGGAGTATGCAGGAGGCAGTGGATCAATGATTCTCTCATCATTGATATTTCTATCTCTCTCCCTTCCTCTCTCTGAAATCAATAAAGACATTTTAAAAAAAAGTTGTTTAAAAAAAAGAATCAACCAATGAATGCATAAATAGGTAGAACAGTGAGTCAATGTCTGTCTGTCTGTCTCTCTTTCTCTAAAAATCAATTTTAAAAAAAGACTTTGCTTTTTAGGTAAAAATGAAGACAAAGTGTTTGGGAAACTTTCTAAAACGCTATTCTTGCACCTTCGAAAAGAGATCAAAATTATATTGACTGTGCCCTGGCCAGTCTGGTTCAATGGTTAGAGTATCAGCCCACATCCTGAAGGGTCTTGGGTTCGATTCCTCATCAAGGGCACATACCTGGGTTGCATGTTCGATCCCCAGTCCTGGTCTGGGCAAGTGTGGGAGGCAACCAATTGATGTGTCTTTCTCGAATTAATATTTCTCTCTCTCCCTCCCACTCTGTCTAAAAATCAATAGAAAAAATATACTAGTGTGAGGATTAACAACAACAACAAATTATATTGGCTGCATTTCCTTTTGGATATATATATATAATCCTCACCAGAGGATATTTTTTCCATTGCTTTTCAGAGAGAGCGTAAGGAAGAGGGAGAGAGAGAGAGAAACATTGATGTGAGAGAGACACATCGATTGGCTGCCTCCTGAACACACCCATTGGGGTTTGAGCCTACAGCTGAGGTACATGCCTTTGGCTGGAATCAAACTCCAGACCCTTTAGTCCATAAGCCTACACTAACTACTGAACCAAACCGGCTAGGGCTCCTTTTGGATATTATACTTTAATTTAGAATGCACTGCTATGTGTAAACTGGAATCAAAGCCAACTTTTATTGGTTGGTGATTACCTGATAATAATAATCTTTTAAGCTCAAAGTATAAACTTTGATTTCCTATGTAAACTAAGACAATGAGGCAATTAAAAACTCTGATCCGGCTTATTTCAGCATACTTTATATTGAATAAGGAAATAAGACAAAAATAATAAAAGCAGCTAGCAGGATTTTCCTCATGAGTCAGATGTTATGTAGGCAAATAGTATGTAAAATAAAAGTTTTGATTTATGGCTATATTACTTATATGTTTCATTATCCTTGAAGATGGGTAAGAAGACTTTTCCTTTTATCAACTGATTTTGAGTATTAGCCATAACAAAAAAATTGTTTAATTGTTTGTGCAAAATTTAGTCATTAGCTCATTTTGCACAAAGGTAATTTACACATGCATCATACTTGAAGCAGAAATCACATCTCCAGAAAGTTATTCCATTCTGAGAGAAACCCCAGACAAAAAGATCTGAAGAGCGTAAATCCTTTATGATGCTGCTGCCCCTGAGAGGAGCCCTTCCTTCATTCTTGAATCGGAAGAAACAAGATCTTGGCCTTGGCCAGGTGGCTCAGTTGGTTAGCGTGTCATCTCCATAAGCCAGTGTCGGGGGTTTGCCTGGTCAGGGCACATACAAGAATCAACCAATGATGCATCAACAAGTCAATGTCTGTCTGTCTGTCTGTCTCTCAAATCAATTTTTTAAAAAAAGATCCTACAAGCTGTGTCATACAGTCTTTTTTATTTTTTCCTGTTTCTTTTCTCCTTGATATTCTCTTTAAATGCCCACCAGTTTGAAAACCACCTTCCTGTAGACACCGTTTGCTATGCTTTATTACTCTCCTCTGGCTTACTTCAGGAAATTGTTCCACTATCCAGAGTGTATTACATTTATATAAGGGGCAGACAGCCATGAGATGCCAGGGAAAGGTAAGATGGGTTGTGATTTTCCATGACCTGATTCCAGCTGTCAAGGAGTGTTCTGCATTTGTAGTACTTTTGGAGGACCTTGCAAAAAGATTATCTTTCACTGCCCTGGCGTCTGTGGAGCACAATTAAACATTCGGGTTGCTTTTCCTTGTAAAAGTTATTTTAAAAATAACTTATTTTACTTACAGATGTATGTATGTATTTGAGTTCTCAAATATGCGTGGACAGACAGAGAAATCTGATTTGGTGTTCCTGGCAAAGGGAACCATGGAAGGGATTCCTTTTTTCACTTCTACTATGATGATTTCCCCAGCACTTTGGTGCAGATTCCCTGAGAGGCAGTGTAGTGAGTTGTTTAGACAGATCTGGGTGTAAATGGCTTTCTAGGCCATTTAACTAGACTGATTTGGGCAACTGACTTAATCCTTCTGGGCCTCAGTTTCCTCATCCGTAAAATGGGAGAGAAGCTCAGTTCCTATTTTCAAGAGAATGTTGTGAGGATTAAAGATCAGAACAAAAACAGAGCCCTACCCAGATGCTGACATAATAAACTCAGCTTAAAAACAAGCTGGTGATGTCTTCATCCAACAGACATGACTTTGCAATAAAAAGGGACAAATAGCCCTGGCTGTTGTGGCTCAGTTGGTCGGGCATCATCCCATGTCGCCGGTTCGATTCCTGGTCAGGGCACATGCCCGGGTTGTGGGCTCGATCCCCAGTAGGGGGAATGCAGGAGGCAGCCGATCGATGTTTCTCTCTCTCCCTCTCCCTTCCTCTCTCTCTAAAAAGATCAATACAAACTTTTTTTTTAAAAAAAGGGTAAAAATAGCTGATACAATGCATCGACACACATGACTTGCTGAACATTACTTGTGTCTGACTTATTTTGTTCAAGAGTACATACTCTGCATCTATATGAAGTTCTAGTTCAGGTGAAACTAATCTAAACCAGAACACAGATTAGCAGTTGCCTCTGGTGTGGGGGCGATAATTATATTAGAGAAAAGGGCACAAGAAAACTCTGGGAGGCTAGAAATAGTCTATATCCAAATGAGAGGTGATTATATGGAAACAGACATTTATAAAAACTCACTGGCCCTGGCCTGTGTGGCTCAGTTGGTTGAGCATTCCTCCCATACATCCAAAGTTCACTGGTTTGATTTCCGGTCAGGGGGAAAAACCAGGTTACAGGTTCAATCCCTGGTCGGGTGCCTATGGGAAGCAACCAATCAATGTTTCTCTCTCACTTCCTCTCTCTCTAAAAAAATTAATTAAAAAAAGAAACTCACCGAGCTGTTGTTCACTTTATATCTGTCCATTTTATAGTATGTCGATTATACCACAATTAAAAACAAAACACTCTGCTTCTTCAAAGTTCAATTCCAATGCTCCTACCCAAGATTAGGAAACCAGTCAAGTGAGATTAGGAGATATATTAGGGGGCCCAGAGGAAGAGAGAGGTGATCAAGAGAGAAAAACAAGGACTGTTTCCAAGAATCAACAGAACTTGGTAAGTGTGAATTAGAAGGCCCAGGTGACAAAGACAAGAGTAGAAGAGAGGGCATGAAGAGGGAAGGGAGTGAGTTGACCTTTGGAATCTGTCATCAGTGCTGATAATTGTATTGCCCAACCACTGATCATAACAGGATGTCTCTTTTGGGGATGCCTCTACAATACACCCCACTGACTCACAGCTGAATCATAATCATAATTATGCCAAAAGCAGGAAATGATACTTCTCCCTGCTGTTGGCACACAAGGTGGACAAAAAGCAATTGGAATTTGAGGAATCTCCAAAAAAAAACTAAAAAGGAAGTTCAGGCAAGGGGCACTGGAGATGAAGATCTTGGAGGAAGAGCTTCTGTCATCATCCCCCTCCTCCCATTGCAATCAAAGCTTCGGTTACCACTATAGACATAAGAACGTCCAAACCTGTAAAGAATTTTTTAAAAATCCTCCCCTGAGGATATGTGGGGTTTTTTAATTGATTTTAGAGCTAAAGGAGGGGAGGGGGTGTGAGAGAGAGAGCATCGATGTGAGAATCCGTTGCCTCCTGCACTCGCCCTGACCGGGAATTGAACCCAAAACCTTTTTGGTTCACAGGACTACACTCCAACCAACTGAGCCACCCGGCCAGGGCCCTGTAGAGAGTTTTTGTAAGAGTTTATTTGAGCCAAACTGACAACAGTTGCCAGGATGCAAGATCTCAAATGCTGGGCAGAAAACGACAGTGTTGCAGTTTCTTTTATGCATTTGAGATTACGTGGAAGGTAAGTAAAATTACATGAAGGAATGAGAAAGCAAGGTGGGGATTGGATTATAGGACAGTTAACAAGATCATGTGCTATCTTAAGGGTGGTTATGCTTATTTCAAAGGTGTCTTAACCTAGATGCACAGAAACAATTGACAGGGCTTGCTTAAGGCAAAGGTAAACCTTTTTTCAAGTTACATGCCTGATGTGTGACTACCCACCATGACTGTCAAGTCAGACATTTATGATCAGAACATCCTGTGAAGTTACTTTCTGTAGAACCACTTTTTCGTCCACACCACTAAAGCTCTTGCTGCCCAGAGTTTGCACAAGGACCCATCTTACAAATAAAAGGTGCCACTGGAAATAATAACATCTTAAGGCCCTTTAAAGAGCGATAAAGATAAAAAACAATAAACCCCTTCTCTGGACATCAAGCCTTCACTTGGTAACAGTTCTCCAAATATTTACTAGGCCCAGATGGCTGAAGACCTCACCACTACCTATTTCTTTCAGACCAGGTCATCCAATAGCTGGCCATCAGTTTCAGACAATGTTTGAAAAGTGGATGGATTTTATTGTTATAGGGTCAGCCAGACAGCAGTTGGCTGAGAAATAAGTCCCAGGGTGTTGCTGGGGGATAGGGGGCGGGGGCGATGGCAATCAGAAACAGGGAGCACTGCCCTGGCCTTTTTTTTTTTTTTTTTAATATATCTTTATTGATTTCAGAGAGAGAAAGGGAGAGGGAGAGAGAGATAGAAACATCAATGATGGGAGAGTCATTGATGGGCTGCCTCCTACACACCCCTGACTGGGGATCAAGCCTGCAACCCGGGCATGTGTCCTGACTGGGAATCGAACCCCGATCGCCTGGATCCTAGGTTGATGCTCAACTGCTGAGCCACACCCAGCCAGGGTGTCCTGGCCTTGATAGCTCAGCTGGCTAGAGCATTGTCCAGATAATCCAAGGTTGTGGGTTTGATCCCTGGTCAGGGCACATACAAGAATCAACCAGTGAATACATAAATAAACGGAACAACAAAATCGTTTTTCTCTCTCTCTCCCTCCCTCCCACTAAAAAAAAAAATCAATGTTGAAAAATATTTAAAAAACACACACAACAACACAGGCAACACTAAGTAACAACACATCAGAGAGGTGTCCCCACCGCAGACAGAACTATCTAAAGTAAGGGAACAGAACGAATTCTGTTCCAAACACCACAGCCCAAAGAAACCACACATCTTTCTTGTTTCTTCCCTATTGCAGAAGCAGGGTTTGGGTTTCCCATGTCAGTTTCAGTTAAATTTCAGCAAAAGTAAAAGAGAGCACACACTTCTGTATCTCCTTCTGCTGGGGATGGCTAAAATTACATAAGCACTGCACCCCACCCCACCCTTGAAATGTCTAATTTTAGCCCTTAAATCTTTCCTGTTATCAGTGACAAGTCAGGAAAAAGTTATCGAAACAGAAAAGGAGAAAACACGTTTCTGTTTTTTCTTAAGCACACAAATGAGGTAGTAAATGCCTTCGATGTTTGCTGTCCCATGCTACTTGTGGACAAAAATGGGGCCACATTCAAACTCAACAAGCTCAGGGGAGGCTTGCATGGCAGGCTCTACAAACTCAGAGACTGAAAATAACCACATAGGATGGCCAAAACATAAAAATTCCTAACTAAAAGCGAGTCATGGCAGGTAGTCCATCCTAAGCCTGTAGCTTCCTTGACAAAGGTCAATCTCTATCTTAAGTGAGCCTGCCTACTGTCTTTTTGCATCTAGGATAACATATCTCTGAAAAGTCAGAGTGTGCTCGCTTGGGCAGCACAGATATTA
The DNA here is from genome assembly GCF_964146895.1 of Miniopterus schreibersii. Taxonomy (NCBI): domain Eukaryota; kingdom Metazoa; phylum Chordata; class Mammalia; order Chiroptera; family Miniopteridae; genus Miniopterus; species Miniopterus schreibersii. The sequence goes on along the minus strand of NC_138105.1, from coordinate 69,721,510 downwards.
AAATTGGAACCATACAGAGAAGATTAGCATGGACCCTGCACAAGGATGACAAGTAATTCATGAAGTGTTCCATATTTTTTCTGAGAAAAAAAGAAAGAGTAATCTTTTCCAAATCCCTCGGGCACAACCTCTGCACCAGACCAGGAGACCACAGAACCCCTCATTTTTACCTTGTTCCAGAAATACTATCTGTTTTGTAGGTTAATTGTTAACTATCCTGTATCCGCCAATGTAAAAGAAGTACGTGTCTCTCCGGTTTACTCTTTTTTTAATGTTTTTATTGATTTCAGAGAAAGGAAGGGAGAGGGAGAGAAACATCAATGATGAGAGTCATTTATCAGCTGCCTCCTGCATGCCCCTTACTGGGGATCGATCCTGTAACTCGGGCATGTGCCCTGACAGGGAATCGAACCTCCATCTCCTGGTTCATAGGTCGACACACAATCTCTGAGCCACACTGGCCGGGCCGGTTTACCTTTATCCAGTCTTAGAGATTTCCCCACTTTGCTTTCTCTCGCCCCCTTAACCTACCACTAATGGATTTCATGTAATTCTCCTTATGCTTCCTACTTTGATTCTAATGTATAAAATTAGCTGCAAAACTGCTATTTTCTGGAGCATTTTTTTTAGTCTGTTGAGATTTTGCTTCCGGGCAACTGTCATTATTTTGGCCCAAGTGAACTCATAAAAATTCTTTGTAGGTTTGGATGTTTCTTACATTGACATACTGAAGATAGTTGTGGTAAGGGAAATCAAAACTATAGATAAAATCATTTCCTAGAAAAAATAAATGACTGGAACTAACAGACTCAGCTGAAAATGAATGAGAAATCAATTTACCAGTGCTCTTTTCCAAGCTCAGATGCCAAGTTATTTTCCCCAGGAGTAATCTCAATGGTAGATTTTGTTGCCAGCAACTTTGGGGAGCGGTAGCATCTCCCTGTCAATGTTCACTGCTGGTTACTTACACAGTGTCTTAGCAACAGTCACTTGTTTGATAGCTGGACAAAGTGTGGATGTTATTAATGTACTTAACATGGAATGCTAAGGGACCATCAAAGTACCCAGCAACAAAGGCATCTTGAATTGAGTCTTATCAGGGGAGGAATCCCAGATAAGAGCAGGACTAGCCTGAAAAGACAAAATGAGGTACATAAATCCCCTTAAAGGTTTGCAGCCTCAAAAAAGCTCTCCCTATCTTTTCCCAGTATTGCCCTGGAAGAAGTTACTAAAGCAGATACAAGTCTTAACAGGATGCGCTATTTTCTCTGAGTTTGGGTGTGCCCTTGGCATATTTGATACTCCACACAAACTGTTATATCAATGTAGATGTGAACAAAAACCATCTCCAATTTTGTGTCCCTTCATGCTGTGACCTTTGACCAAACTCACTGTCCTTAGTAAACATATCATATCTTTCTGGTTAACGAGTATCTGTGTTCCTTAAAATCAAACTATAAATACTTTTGTTAGTAATGACCAGGATGAAAACAGAGATGAATATCAAACTGGTGATAGTATGGACTACCAAGGATGTATGGCCCTTGGCACTACTCCATTCTTTGTCCCTTGGTCTTATCAATCATTATTACCTGAGTTATAATATTTAAAAAGGTGCAGTAACAGGAGTCTTTTTTCTTTTTAATCCTCACCTGAGGATATTTTTTCCCACTGCTTTTAAGAGTGGAAGAGAGAAACATTGATCATTGTAAGAGAAACACATCGATTGTTTGCCTCCCACATGCTGCCTCCCACACGTGGACCAAGGGGCTGGGGATTGACCCTGCAAAGGAGGCATGTGCCCTTGGCTGGAATTGAACCCAGGACCCTTCAGTCCTTGGACAGATGCTCTAACCACTGAGCAAAACTGGCTACAGCAGTAACAGGAGTCTTTATCGGAGGATAATTTGCACAAAACTGTTGGGTTGTCTCTTCCACTCCAACCCAATCTTCCCTCAAGTAAACAGATTCTGTGATAGTCTATGGAATTGCCTGTTTCATTCATCGGTCTTAAGATACCTTCTCCTATGGTGGCCATTACATTTTTGCTCCATCGTCAGACAACTACTAAGGGATATTTATCAACTAAGTGAAAGCCTGCAGTTCAGATTCTAACTACTTTCATTTCCAAAGGAAGTGGACAAGAAATCCCCACCACCACCACCTGAAAAGCTTTGAAGACAGCCAAGGAGCAACCTGGAGCAACAGGGCTGCTACAGCGTTGTGTTTGCACAAGAAGAGAGAAGTAGCTGCCAGCTGTCAGGAGTCTGGGGAACACATCAGGACTCAAGCTTCCTTCAGAACAGGATCTCCAGCCACCCAGTGGGAGAGAAAACTAAAGTAAGCTACACATCTTGCTCAAGGCCTCACTGCCATTATTTCCTCCTGGGGAAGGAGTCAATCAGCGTGTAAACTACAGGTTAGTCAAGTGTCTCTTGATGGAACCACCATCCCTGCACTTCACAACTGGTGGCTGAATTATTACACTAGTCCTCTGCTATGTGGCTGCAACCTACCTCCCCCTCCCTCCTCTCCCAGCAGAAACTCATGTGTCACAGGTAGAGATTCCAGAGTTCAAAGTTCTCCAATCAAAGCCAACCCCCTCCCTTATTTAAAAAAAAAAAAAAAAAAGCTTCCTGCAATCCTGTTAATCAGACAACCCCCCTCCTTTTATGGGTTGAACCTGTTCTAAGTAGGAAAAGGACTATATTATCCAGGGCAAGGTCAAAGACCTCTGGCAGTTCATTTCAAGCCACTCAGGATTGCGCACCAATTAACCTCTTGTCCAAATCTAAATTTGAAACCCCCTAAAGTGAAAAATCGTCAGAGAGGCAATTCAACTAACTCCACTTAGGAGCCTCTGAACAAACAAGGCAACTGAGGGGCCGTTGGGTGTCGCACCCTCGCAGTCCCTGCCCAGCCCCGAATTTCCAGTCCCCCCCAACCAAGGAGAGCAGGTGTTTCTGAGGCAACGTTTCAGCCTCGGAAGGAACCGAGGTCCTGAAGGTCCCGGTTCTTCACGACAGCTACAGGCACCGGGCGGGCGAAGCGAGCGCGGCCTCGAATGAAAGCCTGGGCACGGGTCGCGGAGGAAACCGCGGCCTTCGCCGAGGGGACCAAGGCGCTCAGCGGGCTCCTGGTCCACGCTCGCGGAGGTGGCAGCAAGATTCCGGGGAGTGTCGCCTCCTTTGTGATAGGAGCCCAAGACCCACGTGAGAGATGGGATCTCTGCGGGCCGCCTCAGTCACAACACTGCGGCGCGAACCCCGCGCCAGCCCCGCCCCGCGCGTGCGCCAGCCCCGCCCCGCGCCGCGCGGCGCGCGCGCCTCCGCAGTTGCCGCGTCCTATTGGTCAAGGGGAGAGACTCGAGGCTCGCCTGTTTGAATCGCGCCCAATGGGAGATCGGGAGCGCCCGCCGGCTGGCCGGGGGGCGGGGTGGGAGGCGTTGGCCTTGGGCAGAAGCGCGCGTGCAGCGGCTGGGTAGGATGCCCTCTGCTCTGCTCCCAGAGCCAGCGGAGCCCTCGGGCAACACAAAGCGGACTTGGCCGCCTCAGGCGGGCGCGGGGAAACCGAGCTTCGGGTCACCGTCGCCCCTAGAATAAGTCTGGGAGCGGGGTTCCCCTCCCCATTCCAATGCTGGAGATCCCGTCCCTGGGTCTGAGGGAGACAAGGGGAATATCCCCGTTCGACAGGACTTGTGGGGAAAGCCGTACTCCGTTTCCTCTGACTCCCCAAACCCTCGCACCCCTTAGCGTTCTCTCCAGCTGTTTGGGAGGACTTTGTGCCATTTTCCCAAGTCTCCCAAGGATGGAGTGATTTTTCGCTGCCCCCCCCCAAATTACCAAGGGGGCTCCCGGATTTCGGGGGGCTCACCCCCATCCTGCGTGGGCGCCTGGAGCCAGCCTTACCTGCAGCCACCTCCGCGGTGAGGAGCAGGGCGAGGAACCAGCACAGCCTCATGCTCTCAGCTAGGCCCCGGCCCCGGCTGCTGTTCCCTGTTCGCAGTGTCCGCGCTGGAACCCCGGGCTTCGCGCAGCCCGGCGGCAACTGCACGCGGGGCCCCAGTCATTTGAAGCATTTCAATGTGAGGTTTCTCATAGGGGGAGGAGCTTGCAGTGGGGTGATTTTCAAATATCTTCACCTCGCTGCTAGAGGAGGAGTTTCGAATAGCTGATGTGACAAGGCCCCTTAACCCGTGAAGCCCTGACTGGGATTCCAGTGCTTTCCAGTGCCGCTCCAGGGCAGGACCCTTTCTTTGTCGAAGTTAGGCAGCCCGTGAAGAGCTGAGCCTCCCCAAACTGGAAATGTGTCTCCTGAAAGATCTTCTTTAAATTTCCCTCAACTTTTCATTGCTACGTTTTTGGTGTCCAAATATGAAATGTCCTTCCAAAACGTCTAATTGGCTAGTGACAATCTCTCCTCTGCCTCAATAGGAAAAACTGGATGTTGGAAAAGTTTCCCTTTCATTTCTCTACTTGCCTTATGTAGATTTTAACTGAGTTTAGTCCTATATAGTTTTTTGATGGTTATTCCAAATCACAGTATAAACTGTAATCAATGAGGCATTTAAATAAAATCCTTACAGAAGTACAACCAAAAACTGATTTTGTCTTGTGGGATTCAGCACTTGGATGAATTATGAGCAAAAACATCTCTAAAACAACTGACCCATAAATACTGATTTATCCTTTTAGGAGAAGGAGATGAACGAGCAGGCCACTTCCTCTCCCCAAAGAAAAATCAAAGCGGAGCTTTCAGAGCTGAACCTCACTGCCCAACCCACAGAGGGCTGATGGAGAGCAGCTTTTAAGAATCAGAAGTCTTTTGGGATTTGTGCAGTTGCCAGTGGCCTCTGGCCAAAAAGGCTCACATGAGCATCTGGCAGTCTTGGAGAATTACCCCAAGAATGAGTGGAGTTCTCTGGGGTTTACAAACTGAGCATGGCAGGGCACACTAAGCTCTCAGTACGCTGGTGGAGAAACCCATGAGAGAAGGCAGAAAAGAGCCAGAGCCCTGGTTGGGTAGCTCAGTCGGCTAGAGTGTCGTCCTGAAACGCCAAGGTTGCAGTTCAATTCCAGTCTCAGAGCACATACAGGAATCAGCCAAAGAATGCATGAATAAGTGGAACAACAGATTGATGTTTCTTTCTCTCCTCTCTCTCAAATCAATAAATAAAAATTAAAAATAAAAGAGGCAAAAAGGGACAATTGAACCTTCAGAAAGAAAAACAGTGATTATTACAGAGGAAGAAATTTATAAGCAGAGTGGTAATTAAGAGCCTCAACTTTGGAATCAGACAGACCTTGGGTTAATAAATTAGCTTTCACAACCTGGGAAGGAGAGAAAATAATGCCCTCTTCTCTTACTTGGCAAGTTCAGTGCCAGGGTCAAATGAGATAATTAGCGATCACCTGGGCAAGGATGGGCAGGTTCTGGGAGTTGCAACATTTATGAATGTGCCACCATTAAATTCCATTCCTGCCCTAGCCAGTTTTGCTCAGTGGTTAGAGCGCTGGCCCACAGATTGAAGGGTCTCAGTTTAATTCTGGAGAAGGGCACGTACTTTAGTTGCAGGCTCGATTCCCAGCCCTGGGTGGGGCACATAAGGGAGGCAACCAATTGATGTGTCTCTCTCAAATCGATGTTTCTCTCTCTCTCTGAAAAGCAATGGAAAAAATCCTCAGGTGAGGATTAAAAAAAAAAAAAATCCATTCCTTATACCATATGCTATGTTTCTTTTTTCAATCAATTAGGATCATAGGCTTGATTTCCCTTCAGAAAAATTATAAGATATAACATGCTCTGTTTCTGTGGTGAGCACAGCTTTCCCTTAACCATCTGATGGGGCCCTTCTCAATAGGTCTGGAAGTAATGACCACGAAGAGGCTTTCTTCAGAAAGGAACTTAGCTTACTATGTCTCCAGAGCTAGTCCTACTTAGATGTGAAAAGGGCCACAAAGCTCTGACAAGAACATTCCTGGGGTGCAAGGTCCCCAGGACAGCTCTCCCAAGTCTTCCATTTACCTGCCTGTGGAAATCACAAGGCCCCTTCTGTTCCTAACGCCACACATGGACATACATTGCCCCAAGGACAGGGTCACACGGATCAATTTCTCTACTTCTACCTCTTGGAGCCTCCATTGCTCTTTTGCAATTAGCTCAGAGGGTTATTAGGTAAATTTATATATACTTGGTATAATAAACATCTTATGTGGGTTTGATTGGGGGAGCTGTCTTAGTGTTGCAACTGCATCTTTTTTCTTCTCTTCAGGGAAGACTTTCTTTTTCCTAGGCACTTAAAAGTAATCTTTCTGTGGATCCACTTCATTTGAAAGTTCCTGGGCTTGCAAAATAATTTAAGACAACCCAGCCTGCCTAGGCTGTTTCCTCATTCTAATGGACAGCCCGCCTTGTCCTGGCTTTCACCTCTCTAATTCACCAGGTGGCTCAGACTACAATAGTCTCCACCCGAGGAAGTCGGGCCTTTTGGCAGAGGTGAGCCATGGCAGATGCGGTCTGGCCTTTGGCCCAGCAGTCAGCAGAGAAAGGATGAGTAACCAACTGCAGGTGCCTTGGGGCTTTCCAGTAGGTGCGATTAGGGACCTGCCTTGGCTTGGTTGCCATCAATTATTTCCATAAAACACCCATTAGCCACGTGGGGGCAGAAACCATGGCTTATATCTCCAATACCTGTGTGGAGTAACGGTTAAATAAGTGAAAAATAAGAGCAAGTATGGGTGTGATTGCAACATCAGAGATGTGCTGTTTCTGAATTCCACTCTTCTTGGGATTTTGATAATTTGGAATTTAAATTTTGTCCTGGGCTATCAGTCCTTCCTTTCAAATAGAACACCAGACTTGAAAACAAGCCTGTATTGAGAACATTGAGAGAGCGAGCCCTAAGTCAGGGTGTGTGTGTGTTCAAAACTGAACAAGATATCACTTTGTCCTCAAAGACTTCAGAAGAGAGAACAAGGCAGGATATGTCTATGAACACGGGGCTGAAAAGTGCCTGAGAATGCAGAGGCCAATTTTAGCACAAAAAAAGAGTATATTTGCATTTAGTTCAAATCATTGAAAACATTCCTGTGGTTCAAAAATAAAATTTTATTTTTTTTAAGATCAAGAAAAAGACAAGGATGCCCTCTTTCATCACTTCTGTTCAACAACATAGTATTGGAAATTCTAGATGCCATAATTTGGTAAGAAAAATAAATAAAAAGCATCCAATTAGAAAGGAAGATGTAGAAACGAAGAAGTTTTATGTGTAGAAAACCCTAAGAATATACACAGACACACACAGCTGTTAGAACTAATACATGAATTCAGCAAAGTTGTAGGATGTAAAACAACACACAAATAAACAGTTGTATTTCATACACTAGCAAAAAACAATCCAAAAAAGAAATTAAGAAAACAATTTCAATTATGATAGCACCAAAAAGAAAAAAAAAAATCTTAGGAATAAATTTAACCAAGAAGGTGAATGACTTATACATTAAAAACTAAAATATGTTTCTGAAAGAAATTGAAGACACAATAAAGGGAAAGACATCCTGAGTTCATGGATTGGAAGACTTAATATTGTTAATATGTTAGTATTACCCAAAGCAATCTACAGATCCCATTCAATCTCCATCAAACTCCCAATGATGTCTTTTGCAGAAAAAGAAAAAAAAAATCAACCCTAAAATTCATATGGAATCTCATCGGACCCTGAAAAGCGAAAATGATCTTAAAAAGAACAAATTTGGAAGTCTCATACTTCCTGGTTTTAAAACTTACAACAGAGTGATGGTAACCAAAACATTGTGGCATTGACAGAAAGACAGATAAGCCAATGGAATAGAATAGAGCGCTCAGAAGTAAACTCTTGCGTGTATGATCAAATAAATTTCATTTATTGATTGATATTAGAGAGAGAGGAAGGCAGAGAGAGAGTCAGAGAGAGAGAGACAGAAACAGTGGTTTGTTGTTCTGCCCATCTATGCATTCACTGGTTGCTTCTTGTATGTGCCCTGACCAGGGATCAAACCCACAACCTTAGTGTATCGGGACGATGCTCTAACCAACTGATCTACCCGACCACGGCTTCTGTTTCTTCTTCTTCTTCTTCTTTTTAAATATAGCTTTATTGATTTCAGAGAGAGGAAGAGAGAGAGAGAGAGAAACATCAATGATGAGAGTCATTGATCGGCTGTCTCCCGCATGCTCCTGACTGGGGATTGAGCCCGCAACCCGGGCATTTGCACTGACTGGGAACCGAACCACGATCTCCTGGATCTTAGGCTGATGCTCATCCACTGAGCCACGCCTGGCCAGGCTATTTTTTTCTTTTATTGTTTAATTTTTTTTAATTGATTTTTAAAGAGAGGCAGGGAGAGAGAAACATCGATGTGAGGGAGAACATCTATTGGTTCCCTCTGTACATGCCTCGACAGGGGATCAAACCAGCAACCTAGGTATGTGCCCTGACTGGGATTCCAACTGCCACATTTTGGTGCACAGGATGATGCTCCAGCCAACCGAGCCACACCAGCCAGGGTTTTTTGTTGTTGTTGTTGACACTATTACAGATGTCCCCATCCCCCCCCCCCTTGGCCAGGGTTTTTTTTAAACTTTCACAAGTAAGGGAGGAGTAGGGGAAGATGAGGGAAGTCAAGTGATGGGGTGAGGGTGTGTGTGTAAGGAGTTCATGCAGGGCCTTCTGGGTGGGAGTGAGGACTTCAGCTTTCACACTGACAGAGCTGGGAACCGCAGCGGGTTCTGAGCAAAGGAGGGGCATATTCTTAACAGACTCCCTCTGGCCACTGTAACAACAGCCTAGGGGCTGTGGGGAGGTGAGGCCAGAAGGTGTAAGACCTAGAAGGAGCCCTGGCCAGGCAGCTCAGTTGGTTAGAGCATCATCCTGATATGCCAAGGTTGTGGGTTCCATCCTCAGGGCACATACAAGAATCAACCAATGAGTGCATAAGTGGAACAACAAACCAATGTTTCTCCCTCCCTCTCTCTCTAAAATCAATTTTTAAAAAATTAGGTAAAACAGTCCAAAAGGCAAACAGTGAAAAACCTCTTCCCACTCCAGGCTCCCAGTTCTCCTTCCCTTTGGCCATTGGACCTGCGACAGTTTCAAGTGTATCCTTCTAGAAACATTTTAAGCATATGCAAAAAAAGTAAGCATGTCACAGTTCCCTCCTTTTGTTTCTCTGGAAAGTGCAGCACCTGTGCACAGTCTGAACCCTCTGCTTTCACTGCATAATGTCTCCTAAAGAATGTTCTGGATGAGAAGGTGGCTTTCACATGAGGTCATCCATGGACAGGATTTCAGCAGGCAGGAGAGGTGCTGAGGTGGAGGTGGGGAGAGCTGAGGGGGGGGTATGGCATGGTAGGAAGTGGGAATGAAATTGGGATGGACACCAGAGGCCTTCGCATACCCCTTGTGTAAAGGAAGCTATTTTAGGAGAAGTGAGAAGCCAATGAGGCCATCAAGGCTGGGAATGGCAGGATCAAAGTGGTAAATTGGGCAGATGACTCATTAATTAGGTCACAGAAAGGGGAAGGGAGAGTGATAGGAGGCCTGGGCAAGAGTGGGGAGGGGCAGGGAGAGAAAGCGGGAAAGAGGGGGAAGTTCACACTACTTAGGTTATACTTTATACTTAACTCTCGGGCTGGTTATTTATCCACTTAAACCCTGAAATGACAAGTTCAGTCATTAATGGTTCTCACCTTGCCATTGTTTACAAAATATGTCCATGTGAAATGCATGGCTTACAGACTGCTCCCAGGTGGAGAGTTTCCTGGATGATTCTGAAATATCTGGAATGATGTGGAAGAACCTGGAAAGCTTCAGAGGTTTGAGAAGTCTGCTAGAAGTGGGAAGAGTCAGCACTCCCTCCTGATTAATACAATTTTGTGACCTTGGATAAATCACTTCTCCTTTCTGGGTCTCTCTTTTCCCCTATTTATTCCTCTCCCGAGTCTCTACTCTGTTTCAGGAACATTCTAGGTGCTGAGGACACAGCAGAAACAAGACAAAGACCTCATCCCTCCTGGAGCTGATGTTGCTCCAGTGGAGACAGGCAGGAAACAAATCAGCAAGATGATTTCGGATAACCAAATTCATGATAACATGAGGAGGGATTAGTGTGCCAGGCGCCTATTTTTATTACTTTTTAATTGGGACATAACTTACATACAACAGAGTATACAAGCCTCAGGCATTCAGCTCCAGAGATTTGTTTTATATTATTACAGCTGTGTAGCCACCACCTGGAGCAAGATAGAGAATATTAGTTGCGTACCTCCCGTCACTGGGCTGACCTTAGATAATGGAAAGGAAAGGAAGGCTCTCTGAGGATGGAGACATTTTAGGTAAAACCTGGATAGCCAAATGGACCTGGCTGAGGGAAGGGCATTGTGGGCAGAGGAAAGAGCAGGTGCAAGGTACCTGAGGTGGGACTGAGGTTAGAACATTCCAGCAGAAAGGAGGCCAGTGTGGCTAGATGGAGTGGGGGGAGGAGAGGGCAGGGAGGTGACAGGAACAGGTGGTGTAGGGCCTTGTTGGTGGCAGGGAGGACTTTGGCTTTTTTTTTTTTTTTTTTTAAATATGTCTTTATTGATTTCAGAGAGAGGAAGGGAGGGGGGAGAGAAACATCAATGATGAGTCATTTATCAGCTGCCTCCTGCACCCCCCCCCCCCACTGGGGATTGAGCCCAATACCCTGGCATGTGTCCTGACTTGGAATATAACCATGATCTCCTGGTTCATAGGTCGATGCTCAACTGCTGAGGCACGCCAGCTGGGCAGGACTTTGGCTTTTGCCCCAAGTAAGGTGGGAGCCATGGAGGATTCTAAGCAGAGGAAGAATGGGACCTGACTCAGTGCTCATAGGCACCCTCTGGCCACTGTGGGAAGGACAGACTGAAGGGGCCCAGGGTGGGAATTGAGAAATCAGGGAGGAGGTGACTGTACTGGCCCAGGTGAGCGATGATGGGGGTGGGATCTGAGTGGGCCATGGAGGTGATGAGGAATGGTCAGATTCTGTTTACATTTTGGCTGAGATGCCACAGGAAGTCCCAAAGGCTAAGATCAGGTTTTCATTTGCCAGCAGTGTTCTTGGTCTGCAAAGGCCTGGGCTGCGAGGCCTCCTGGATGGCAGAGCTGGGTGTGCATCTCTCCGAGGCTGCTGAGAACTATGCTCCTGAGTTTCCTGACTGCTGAAGAACCGAGGTGGAGAGGAAGATGTGGGTAGGAGCAAAGGTGGGCTGGAGGTCCTGACTCTAGTCCAGTTAAGACTGCACATCACTATCTGGGTAGCAAGTGGCTACTGCCTTGGGAAGCTCATACCCCTGGGTTCCACTCTGAGAAGGCAAGTGCTTTTCACTCCATGTCCTCCTACAATTGATGTCTTAGAAGGATGCGTCATTTTCATGTATTTTTACTTGTGTGATTAAGAAAAGAGTGAAGCCTAGGCTGGTGTGTCTCAGTTGGTGGGAGCAGCATCCCATACACTGAAAGGTGGTGGGTTCGATTCCCACTCAGGGCACATACCCAGGTTGTGGGTTCAATCCCCGGTCAGGGCACGTATGGGAGGCAACCGATGGATGTTTCTCTTTCACATCAACGTCTCTCTCTTTCTCTCCTCCTTCCTCAAAAAAAAAAAAAAAAAAAAAAAAATCAATGAAAAACATACCCTTGGGTGAGGATTTAAAAAAAAAAAAAAGTGACAAATACTGTGTGATCCCACTTGTGGGAGGTCCCTAGAGGAGTTAAATCCATAGACACACAAAGTAGATGGTAGGTTCCAGGGGCTGGGAGAGGATGGCAGTTAGCGTTTAATGGGCAGAGTTCCAGTTTGGGAAGATGAGAAAGTTTTAGAAGTGGGTGGTGGTGTTTGCATAACAATGTGAATGTGCTTAACTCCACAGAGCTGTACACTTAAAAGGGGGTTAAAATGTAAATTTTATGGTGTGTATTTTGCCACAATTAAAAATAGAAAAAGAAAAACAATTTGTATTTATTATTATTTTTAAAGTATTGATTTCAGAGAGAGGGACAGGGGGAGAGACAGAAACATCAATGATGACAGTCATTGATCAGCTGCCTCCTGCACACCCCCTGCTGGGGATTGAGCCCAAAATCCAGGCATGAGCCCTGACCAGGAATTGAACCGCGATCTCCTGGATCCTAGGTCGATGCTCAATCGCTGAGCCACGCCCAGCTGGGCTATTTTTTTAAATCCTGATCCAAGGATATGTTTTTCATAGGTTTTTTTAAAGAGAAGAAGGGAGAGAAACATTGATGTGAGAAACACTGATCGGTTGCATCTCATATGTGCCCCTACTGGGTATCGAATCCATAGCCTGGGTATGTGCCCTGACCGGGAATTGAATCCCCAGCCTTTTGGTGCACAGGATCATGCTCCTAGTCACCCGGCCAGGGCCCTACTTGTATTTCTTCTTTGTGGGGCTTTTGAAAATGAACAGCAAATAGGAAGGACTCCACTGTCAGTTCCTCAAAGTATTCAGCAAACAAGCGAGCATTTTTCAGTTTCCACCAATTCACCTTTCCCACATTCCCCTCCTGTTGATTACTTACCAACAAGCCTTCATGGGTGTCATGAAATATGTCTTGAAAACATACCTTTTTCGGATTCTTTTAGGGAGGACCTACATGCTCCCTCCCCTAGATTGTCTACAAAGGGAAGAAGGGGCAGGAAAGTGACTTTTTTTTTTTTAAATTTGATTTTGAGAGAGGAGGAGGGAGACATATTAGTTTTCCCATTTACTTATGCATTCATTGGTTGATTCCTGTAATGTGCCCTAACTGGGCAGATTGAACCCACAACCTTGGTGCACTGGGACGACACTCTAACCAACTGTGCACCTAGCCAGGGAAGGAAAATGACATTTGAGATGAGGCTCAGGAGATTTGCCAGGTGAGGCATTATGGGAAGAGGGACATGTGCGTGCAAATGTCTGGAAGGCTGCAGTGTTAAATTCCACTGTGCCTGAGGTTTAGAGTGATATGGCTGGAGAGATGTCAGGCTCAGATGATCAGGGCCCCATATGCACTCAGGAATTACAAGTTTAGAAGTCTCTGGGCACATGGGACAAACAGCCTGGTGAGGAATGAGAGTGGAAGTTGGGGAACCATGGAGGAGCTGACCACACTGTTCCAGACTAGTGATGGTGGTGGTGGTGACTTAGGTGGGGGCTAAGGATGGAGAGTTGGATGGACTGAAGAGTTACTTAGAAAGGAGAATGAGCTGAGCTGGGGGACTGACTAAATGGTGGAGCCTGAGGGAAGGACAGCTGACTTGGATAGTTGGGGGCCAAAGGGGCCACCTGTGAGGTAGAGATACAGGAGAAGGTGTGGGTGGAATGATGAGTTGGGCTCTGGCCACCTTGTAAGTGTATTAATTAAGCTCCAGAAGATATGAGTGACCTCACTGCAGTAGAAATCTGAGACCATGACATAAACTAAAAGTAAACATTTCTGTTGAAGCACACATTGGTGGGGAATCTAGAAATGGTTCTTAAAATGTATGAACACATGTCCAGGACCTCCCCAGCTTGGAGAAGCTCCCAACTTCATCTTCTTATCCCTTGTCCCTAGCGGTAACAGTGCTTTGAGATTTGGTACGTTTGGGGTGTATCCTGATACACCTTTCTCTAAACGCTTATAGGGCAGGGATATGATCCAAAGCAAATATTCGGCATCCTGTGTGTGCCCAAAATGGCATCTTGCTGGACATTTCATTGTGCACCTTGCTTTTATCCTTAACAGTGCTCTAAAGATCTTTCCATGTTAGTTTAATTAACTTGTGTAAAAAAAAACTGGTTTTGGATGTTCTAGTTACTGTTGCTGCTTAGGAAATCACCCTAGTGGCTTAAAACAACAATCAGTTGGGAAGGGTTCAACTAGGTGGGTGCACACGATGGGGGAAGAGAGCTGGAGCAGCTGGAGGTTGGCCAGCCATTCCTTTCTAATATGGTCTGGGTGGTCTCTCAGCTTGGGCTTGTCTGGGCTTCCTCAAAACATGGCAGCCTCCAGGCTGTTTCACGGCAGCTGGTGGCTTCAAGAGTGAGTGTTCCAACAAGCAAGGTGGAAGCTGTGGTGCCATGTATGACCCACTCTTAGCAGTCATACAGTGTCACTTCTACTGTCTCCATTGATTATCACTGAATCTAAACTCAAGGGAAGAATTTGGGAATGCAGACAGGTGCAGGCACTGTGGAAAGCAGTCTGGAGTTACCTCAAAAATTTTAAAAATGGAACTGCTTTATGACCCGTTGATACCACTTCTGGGAATTTATCTGAAGAAACACAAAACGCTAATTCGAAAGAATATATGCAACCCTATGTTCACTGCAGTGTTATTTACAATAGCTGAGATTTGTAAGCAGCCCAGTATCCATCAGTAGATGAGTGGGTAAAAAGCTGTGGGACATTTACACAATGGAATACTACTTGGCCATAAAAAAGGAAACCTTACCTTTTGCTACAGCATGGATGGACCTGGAGAATATTATGCTAAGTGAAATAAGCCAGTCAGAGAAAGACAAACACCATACAATTTCACTTATAAGTGGAATCTAAAGAGCAAAATAAACTAACAAACAAAATAGAAACAGACTCATACAGAGAACAGACTGAGAGCTGTCAGAGGGGAAGGGGGTTGGGGGTGGGTGAAAAAGGTGAAGGATTAAGCAAAGAAAAAAACCCCTCATAGTCACAGACAACAGTATGGTGATTACCAGTGGGAAAGGAGGGTGGGGGAGGTAGAAGAGGGTAAAGGGGGGATAAATCGTGATGGAAGGAGACTTGGTTTGGGGTGGTGAACATACAATATATAGATTATAAAATTGTACACCTGAAACTTACATAATTTGATTAATCAATGTCACCCCAATAAATTAAATTTAAAAAATCAGACCCTATGTCTTGATGAGGGGAGTTGCAAGGTTCTACAACTGCAAGTGGGAAGGGAGATGTCATTGTGGCATTCTGTCACATACGAAGTCCCAATCTTCCTGATCACCCTCTCCCAGTCCCAGCTCTGAAGGCACTCTGTGGGCTCCTGTTTCGCCTTGACATCTGACATCCCAGTCTTAAGCCATTCCATGGAAATCCCCACCCATGGCTTGCTGTCTCCCCTGCCTCCTTGGACACAGAGACCTGCACCCCACTGTTCAACCTACCACGCTTTCCATGGAGCCATTTCACTCTGCCAGACCCAAGGCCTTTCCTCCAGACTCAGTACAGGTCCCTGCCACAAACGTGAATTCAAATCTTTGTGGTCTTGCCCAGCTGGCATGGCTCAGTGCTTGAGCACTGACCTATGATCCAGGAGACAGCGGTTTGATTTCTGGTCGGGGGCGTGCAGGAGGCAGCCAATCAGTGGCTCATCATTGATGTTTCTCTCTCCCTTCCTCTCTCTGAAATCAAGATACATTCTTTAAAAAATCTGTGTGGTCTTGGCAAGTGCCTCAACTCTCTGAGCCCCTTTTATCATCTGTGAAATAGGAACAAAGTTCCCCATCACTGAGGGTTGGTGGGAGAAATGGGGAAGGCACTGACTAGCAGGACAGAGATGGAGGGGAAGGGCCATCCTGATAGATGGGTGCTGAGAACAAAGGCTGGTGGGGTGGGAGAAGGGAGCAAGCAGCTGTTACCAGGAGTCTCAGGAGTTAAGGCTGGTGGAGGCCCTTGGTTCATGGCCAGTGTCCACATGAGGTTGGTTCCAGGGCCTCAGGCCAAGGTTGATATGGAAGAGCCAGGCCAGAGATTGCAGCTCTGATCTCTCAACCCTACCAGAGCCTGTGACATTTGGCTTTGCACATGTGGATGCTCAAACTAACACTGTCTGTTGATTCCCTTCATTTTTTCCTCAAAACAATTGTTTTCCTTTTCATTGTCACAGAAAATACAGTAATGCCTGAAGAAGGAAGTGGAAACCTTCTTGAACATCTTTTTTTTATTTTTTCTCCCAGCTGAGGTGCAGAGAGCTGTCAAAGGTCACATAGGCTGGAAGTGGCAGGGCCAGGATTCAAATCCCTGACCATCTGGTGGCAAGCCCAGCTTGAGATCCACCTGTTCCAAGACTAGCTGTGCAGTATAGGGCAAATGCTTCCCTTCTCTGTGCCTGTTTTCACATCTGAAAATGGGATAATCACCTAATGGGTAGTGAGCTCACACCTCATTTCCTGGGTCTTCAGGTTTCACAAGCTTCCTTTTCAATGTGGCTCCCAATGCCTGGCTCCCTCCTTTCTTGGCAACAGAACTGCACCTTTAGATGGACACACAGTCAACAGTAGAAAGGCTGCATCTCTCAGCTTCCTATGCAGGTAGGTATGACCATTTGACTATGTTGTGGCCAATAGCGAATAAGAGTGACGTATCAGTTTCTAGAGAGGGTCTCTAAAGGTTGGGGTGGGGTGGTGCCTCCTTGTTCACAGCTGGAAATGTGTATTGGATAGAGCCCCAGTAGCCACCTTGGGCCATGAGGTGACCTTGGCATGTGCTCTTGCACTTTGAGGCACCAACTCCAGACTCTGACATAAGAGAGATATGAACTCGTGTCTAATTTAAGTCAATATAATTTTGGATTTTGTTGCCATTCACCAACAAACTATATCATATTTTTCTCATTTTTAAGTTCTAAGTGTATTCCCCCCCACACACAGTCAAGGGACTCATTTTTAGTAAAAATTAAAATAAATTCAAATGTATTAAAATAAAATCAAAGCTATTTAAAAAAATGTGAACTTCCAAAATAATGGAGTGAGGATCTTGGCAAATTTCATCCCTAATAGTATAAATGAAACTAGACAGAGTTGTCAAAAACAACCATATCAGGATTCTGGAGGTTTATCAAAGGCATTTGACAAATTAAGAGTTTATTCAAGAAGACTGAATGTCATCTAAGGTTATAGTCTTGCCCCATCCCTAATGGCCCAGATTAGAGCAAGACAAACGTTAACACTGAGACTTCCTAGGAATAAGCCTTCCTAGCACTGTGGGACCCCGTTATCCGTTGAAATTCTGTTTCCTGGTACCTCTCAACAGTTTGGCTCAAAATAAACTCACAAAAATTCTTTAAAAAAAAAGAGAAAAACCCCCCAACTGAATGGCAGAGTAGTGGAGATTGTGTTTTATTTGCCTGGGCCTCCCAGCTTCTTCCCACTGCCATAAAAATCACTGCTGGAGGGGACTGACTTGATTTGGAGCTGGGTGGAAAAACCTTAGGCCCCTGGGGATACTGGAAATAGGGATCTCAGAGTAGAATGAATGGGCTAGGCCAAGGTCTCCTATCTAGCTTGAGGTAGGGATCCTGGTTGCAAGAGACTGATATAATCAGACAGGAAGTCCAGGGAATGAGACAGCTTCAGTTGGCCCCACACATCCCAAAGGGCTGCATGCATGCATGGGAGAGCTGGAGAGAGCCCCATGAATCCACAAATCGGTGCAACCTGCGCAAAAGGGAGGCTGTGTGCATGTGCTGAGAAAACGCAAGAGGGACAGGCAGGGAGCAAAGGTAGGTCTGCAAAATGAGCCCAGGCCACTGGCACGAGGCCTCACTGATTCCTGTGTTTGAGCACCGCTTCTGAGCCATCACTGGCTGACCTCGAAGCTAAGTTGACCTAGTGTAACACCTAGATTAAAAATAAGGAATTAAAAACAAAAACAAAAAACTGAGCAGTCATCAGCTGCTGCACACTGTGGGGAAGACAGAGACTGTAGTTAGTTCAGCAATGACTAAGTAAACAAAAAACAAAACAAAAACACAACTCCCCATGCGAGGAATCAGAATTCAGAGTTGTTACAATCTACTATTTTTAAAATGTCCACTTTTGGTTCAGCTGGTTAGAGTGTCATCCTGATATGCCAAGGTTGTGGGGTTTGATCCCCAGTCAGGGCACATAGAAGAATCAACCAATGAATGCGTATATGAGTGGAACAAATTGATGTTTTTCTCTCTCTCTTAAAAAAGATAAATAAATAAAAATAATAAAATGTCAACTTTTGAACAAAAAATTTCAAGATATGCAAAGAAACAGGAAAGTGTGACCAACATTGAGGAAAAAAAGTAGTCAATAGAATCTTTCTCTGAAGGGGTCCAGATGTTGGACTTCAAAGCAACCATTGTGTTAAAAAACCTAAAGGAAACTGAAGGATTAAAGGCAAGTATAACAATGATTCATAGAAGGTCTTAATGAAGAGACAAAAATTAGAGAAAAGAACACAAATGAAGTTCTGAACTTGGGAGCCCTCCCTGTTCACTGGGCTCCCACATACCCTGGGCTTTGTGTGTCATGCACTGACCGCTTTGTATGGCACCTGCCTGTTTATGTGACCATCTCCCTGATCTCACCTTGGCTGCTGGTAGGGAAGGGACAGAGCTGCTTGCTTCCTGTGTGACAGGGCGGGCTTGAACAAATGATGGGGAATGACAGTGGCACCCAGTAGGGCCAAAAGCCTGAGCTTGTCATTAGCTGGTGTGAAGCCCGGGCCTCAGTATTCACCCGTGAAAGAGGCTACCTGGGATCTGGTGACAGGAGGCTCCACGAAGGCTGCCAGGGCTTTACTGAAAATGTGCTAGGAGCCGGGACTGAGTCCAGCAGAAGAAGGCAAAGTTATGAATTTTGTTGTTGGTTTAATTTATTACTGTTTGACATCCAGTGACACTGACATACCCTCACCGGGCCTGCGGTCCCCGGGCCCGGCAAGTGTGACCTGTCCAAAAAATACAGTACAAGGAGTGGACGGCTACACACATGCATCCACAGCTTAAACTACAGTGATTCCAAACTGCGGCCGCAACAGTACTGCCAAGAAAGGAAAAGAAAAACAGGTGTCGTGTGTTCCCCGATTCATAATTCTCTGTCATTTTAAACAGTTAATGCTGTTAACAAACTCTACTGAGCCAGGACAGGACCAGACACAAACAGTCCTACATCTTCTCTGCCGTATAAATATGGAAGATTTTCGTTTATACAGTTTTACCCCACGTCTGAAACTACATCTGTTGCTACCCGTTACTGCTAAGAGCTACACCACCTCGGCCCTGGGACGAGGGAGTTAGGGTCGAGAATCTGGAATGTCGAGATTCAGTCTTCCTCGCTGCCACTTCCTGAGCGGTCCTGGAGGGGGAGAGGAAGAGACAGTATGAGTTGTCTGTACCCTTGAGGGGACCCTGAGACTGAAACACTGGCGCAGGCAATGGAACTGCTTTTCCTGGGTGTATGTGAGCAGCACAGGGATTGTGAGGGTGGAGTGGTCTTTGGCCTCAGCCCCTTCTGCCACGCCACACCCCAATGCGATTTTTCTCCTGAGGACTGGCCCCTGTGCCCACACTGATTCTTTCTTGGGATCTAGGAGGCTCACCAGGCCCTCCCTGCTCCATCCCTATGCCCCTGACCTTGGGCTTCAAAACCACCTTGGTTGTTCCTAACCACGAAAGATCTTTACTAAAGATCTTTACTCTTCTGTTTAACATTTTAAGCAGCCTGGCGAGGGCCATAAAATGCCCTGATGGATCTGGACTGGGGCACTGTTATAGCCCAGACCTCCTCTCTTGAAACATGGGCACCCCTCCCCATGTTCAGGACATCATCGACCCCATCATAAGGTCATGTATGTCTCTGGTCAGATTTATTCCAAGATACTTAGTTTTGCTGTTATTGCAAATGGCTATACAAGAAGACCACCACCAAAATGGTGCTTACTACTGAGTCTGGTCAGGAGCCTGGCCCCATAATCTAGTCTACCTCCCTACTTTGTAGAAGTGGAAACTGAGGCTCAGAAGTGAAGTGAACTGCCCAGGTCCCACAGCAGGGAAGGGCCAGGTGTCTGGACTGGGATCAGGAGGCAAAGCTTACTTAAACCCAGCAATTGGGTCTGCTCCCATACCTTACCCGCCAAAAACTGCCCACTGTGGGCTTGACAAGCCTGCAGCTTCTCCCCAGTGTGTGGGGACCACAACTTGTGACAGGGGACATGCATCAGTCCCATTCACGATGTTTGTTCCATGTCATTTTGTAACTGGGGAGCCAGGGATTTTGCTTTTTGTGTTTTTTTTTCTTTTTTTTTTTTTTTTAGCATTGTTAGGAAATCCTGCTAGGCAGGTCAGAACAGAGCCAGGAGCAGAGACCTGGGCACATGGTATATGTCACATGGGGTGAGAACAATGGCAGCTGTGGCTGGACAGCAAGGCACTGAGTTGGCTTGGGGAGGACAGATGCTGAGGGGATAGGGACTATATGGGGGGCATCTCGAATCTCAATGTCTCCTGCCCTTGAGCTCAAAGACCTGGTCCCACCTTGGGCCATGGCAAGACAGGCCTGGGGTCCTGCCAAACAGCTGTGCAGGCTGATGTAGTGGGAACAGAATGGGACACCCACCCTGTTCCCAGACACCCACTGGTGCTAAGAGCACTGCTTCTACAGTGTCACATGGACTTGGGCTTGAGTTACATGCCATATAGCAATGAGCCTCAGTTTCCCCACCTGTGGAGTGGGGATGTGAGAGCATCTACCCTCATAGGAACCATGGTATAAGGTACCTGGCATGAGGATGGATTTCCAATGACCCAACTGCCACTGGACCTCCTGCCTGTCCCAGGGTCCTGAGGCCTTACCTCTTCCTGCTCCTCTTCACTGTCATCGTCGCTCACCACTGGCTTGGCCCGGGACCCACGGCTTGGTCGCCGCCGGCCCCCCTTCAGCCGATCCTGTGCCTTCTCCTTCCGGCCCAGCTTGATCTTCACTTTGACTGAGCGGGCTGGGGTGGGGATCAGAAAGGGGGAAAGAAGAAGACATGAGCTCTCGAGAACACAGCACCTCCTGAGTTGGGAGCACCTGGGAGCTAGGAGGGCTATGAATGGACTGGGTGCGAGACCGCTGGTTCTCTCGGGTGGGCATGAAGCCAGAGATCCTAACCATCCCAGGAAGCCACAAACACCCACCCAGGCACCCTGGGACTCACACTCGGACTCCGAGCCTTCCTCCTCGCCCTCCTCCTCTTCCTCACTCTCCTCGCCTTCACTGTCATCCTCTTTCTCTATTTTCTGCCGCACGCTGGTGAAAACGGACTGCAGGACAATGGAATCTTCGTAGATCTGGGCAGAAACACCCGGGGATTGAATGGGCTGGGGCCCAATGTGGGGGTTGCCTGCCCATCCCATCCCATCCCATCCCATCCCATCCCATCCCATCCCATCCCATCCCATCCCATCCCATCCCACCCCACCCCACTCCACCCCACCCCACCCCAGCCACAGCTCTGGCCAGAGTAGCCCACGTGGGGCAGAGGGACATTTCAACTATCCTTTCCTAATCGGTGCCTAAGAGAACATCAGGATTATGAAATGGTTCCAGACAAAAGGTCAGGTGTGTGAGTTTAGATACAGCCAAAGGATCCTCCCCCAGAATCATAGTGAGTGCTTTTAAAGGCTCTGAGGAGGTCTGCAGTAACCAGAAATGCACATCCCTTGTTTAAGCCAGCATTTTCCCCATATTTATGACTGTAAAACCTCTTTTCCAGGAGGCACCTATGCCAAAAACACATGGGAAAACTTTGCTACTCTGAGATTGTGTGTGTGTGTTTCATAATAAGAGAGGACACATCCATAGGATTCAAGAGTCTCCTAGTGAATTCAAAATAAAATTCCAAGGTAAACATGAATTGTTCAGAGTCATCCTGGATGGATGGGACTGTCTTTCTCTATTTTACTTGTCTTTATTTTTTGCTCTTTTTTTTTCCCCAGTAACGAACACACACTGCTTTTGTAATTTGTAAAACATTTCAAGATGTTGGGAATTATTTTTAAACCAGTCAATTCAAAATGGAGCAAGGGGCATGTAGGTTTGGGGCCCAGCTGTAAAGGTGGCAAAGACTGGGAACGGCTGCCTACTCTCCCTGCCCCAGGCGCCTTCTCACCAGGGAGCCTTCCAGGTTGAAGGTCTGAGCGTTCTGACAGAGCAGCATGACATCCTTCTCCAAGTCGTTGAGGCTGCGGTACTTGTGGTTGCGGATGCGCTCCTGTGAGGGCAGAGGGAGGTGGAGGGGGAGGAGAAGCAGCCTTACCTTGGGACTCTACCTCGTGCCTGGGGACCCTGGGGCTGGGAGTCCCTCTGCTTAACAACGTCGCAGCTGAGTTTCCAGGCTCCTCTGTGTAGACTCAGGAGCTCAGACCCACTGAACACAAGAGCCAAGTGACTGAGGCCTGAGCTCTGGGTAACCCTGAAGGAGCCCTGACGCTGGTTGCCTGGTGACACATCCTTGGGACACTTGAGCCCATGAGAAATCCCAAGAGACAATGATCGGGTCTCTAGCCAGGGGGCCCAAGGTCTTCGGTCAGTGAGAGAGCCCCCTCCCCCAATCCAGCTTTACCTTAATCTTCTTGAAGTCCACGGGTTTGCGGATAAGCTCGTAGTACTCGGGCAGCTCCTTGCGGGAGGGCAGCTGGATGAACACCTCGCTGAGCTGACGTCCACTGCTACTGTAAGGGGACAGAGCAGGCATCACTCACAGGCCCTGCCAACTGAGGGAAGCCCCTACCGCCCATGGTTTGATAACAGACAGGACGAGAAAGTCAAAGCCGACTCAGGAGTTATTTCCTGTACATGTGCTATCTTGAGTGCTCTGAAACATTCCTGAGAGGCAACCATGCCTGGAAAGGCCAGGGATGCATTTCAATCCAGGCTCTGTGCTCACCCAACTTCCCTGACCACCTCAGCCCATGTGCCACACAAAGCCAGCCTTCGCATTGGAAAAATGATTATGCACAATGCAAAAATCTATTTGCTTGTACTGGAAGCATTAAGCACCAGCATTTTCAGAGAGGTGATATTTTGCAAGCATGTTGTGTGTCTCTTGCAGGCAGCAATTAGGAGCAGTGACTTTCAGAGAATCTGGCAAAAACCCAGGAGGAAACATGCCCTCCAGCAAGATGTTAATGAAAGATAAAAGCTGTTTTTCAGTCTTTTCCATTGAGAAAGCACTTGTTTTCCACAAGGGAACTGATGAAAGCCCTGCCATGTGTGGCCACGAGATGCCTGGGCCTCCTGTATCCACTCCTGGGTCTCACTTTTGAAGCAACCTGTGCAGTAGGCCAGAAGGTCGTGCCACACCCGAGCCTGGTCCTGTGCTAGGAAGAGAAGCTAAGAGGTGACATCACTCCTGGGGAGGGAGTGAACAGGAGCTTGATTCAAGGCCTGAAAGACCAGGGGAGAAGACAATTCTCACTGTGCCAGTCTCCCTTGCTGTTCAGTCAGCCTTGAGAATGGTGGTTCTGTCTCCAGGAACCTAACCTGCCCCAGGGGTCCCACTGGGCCTCCAGAAACAAGCAGCAGAGGCCCAGGGCTGCTGTTTGAGCAGTTGGTGACCTGGTGGCAGCCCTGTTCTCTAGGACCCCTCTCCTCCTGTGTGGGGACCCAGATGCCCACACATTCTGGCCATGGTTTTATCCAGGTCCTGCTGTCAAAATGTCTGACCTGCTCGGCTGCCCCGGATCCTCTGGCTGCTTCACCACTCGTACTTTTCAGCCACTTCTCAGAGACCATTGATCTGGGCCCAGAGCTGCCAGTGGGCTGAGCCCCTTTGGCTCCATTTCTTTCCTATAGAATTCTCAAAGGACAGAGCAGCCTGCCCACCCTATCCTGCTGTCTGCCCGCACTCCATTCTTTTTGTTCACTATACTGGAAGACAGCAGTGACAACACGATTGTTTTTCGGGTTTTGTTGCTGGATGCCCCAATTTCATAATGGCCTGAAGGAGCAGCTTGGTGAGGACTGCCTCTCTGAGGTTGTTCCCAGTGGGATCCCTGGAGGCCTTTGTTCACCTGGGGTTTTTGTGCATCATGAGGCCCCTGGCCTGAAAGACAGGGGCTGGAACCTGGTCCCTGCATCTTACTTGTCTTGGATAACCGCCATCACTTTGTCCTTGCTCTAGGCCAGGCACACTTTAACATGGGTTCTAACCAGTTATTTTAATTGTTATGATGAGGGAATTGAGGCAAAAGTTCACCTGCCTTGGCTGGACACAGCCTACCTGGTGTCTTGCCCTCCTCCGTTACAAGGGGTCACTAGCAAGAGGCAGCCTCCCACTTTCCTTCCTTTCAGCCACATCCTGCCCTGTGCCAGGTCCAGCTGTCACAGGTAAGGGAGGCTGGGCCACTCCCAGGCTGTCATTCCCAGTCAAGGAGCCCCTCCCTGGAGGCACAGGCTTCCTTTCTCTCATGAACAGGCTGGTGGGTGGTTTGGCAACAAGCAACTGAAATTCGTTTATGTAAACTCCAAAAATGAGAACAGGTAACAAAACAAGTGAAGAGCCCTCCTTTCTCACGGCAGTGTCATCCCACACTTTGGCACGATGCTGGGGAGCATTGTGTTTTACACTCTGACCCAGGACTCGCACCCACAGGCGTAAATAGTAAGTTCCGTGGGGCGACAGTCTCCCTTACACAGTGCAGTGGACTCTGATTTCTACTCTATCTCACAGAAATGCCAACTGGGACCCACAAAATTCATTTCACAGCCCACTAATGGACACAGACTCCCAGCTTGAAAAGCGCCGCTTGCAGTGCCAGGGCCAGTTGGGCCTAGCCACGTGCCCCATCATATGTGACATCCACGCAGGTGGCTGGCCTCAGGGGTGCATGTGGCCCTCTAGGAAGCTCTGAAGGTGGGACTCAAGTGCTGTAACACAGCAGAAAACTTCATAATAAAACCCTCTCTCCTCTGTCAGCCTAAGAAATTGTTTGAACGCAAAGAAAGAGGGCCTCCTCTTATAAACCTTTAGGGAAATTGAGTCTTTGAGGAATAAAGGCCCGCACCACCCCCGGCCAGATAACCATTCTCAGCTGTAATGAGCTCTGAGTGCAGACGGCTTCGAACTGGGTGTACGTGAGGGAGGAAGAAGGTGCCAGTACCACTGGGGACTTTTAAAACTGTCCTCTCTCAGACAGCCAAAGCCTCTTGGAAAGCCATTGATGTAGGATTTTAATTGCTCAGAAGTCCCTTGAAGAGTCAATCCCCCAAACCCCAAGAGACTGCCTTGAGGCCAAGAGCCATCCAGACTGGCTCACCAACCCTCATCTCTTTATTAGAGGTGGATACCCTACAGCTTCCCACCTCCTGGGAATAAATCCCAAAGTCCTTCTGATAGCTGCACAGTCCTCCAGGATGGGCTGTACATGGCCTCTGACTTCAGTGTCCCTCTGTATCTCCTCATACCCACCTCAAGGCCCACAATGTCACTGCTCCAAGAAACCCAGGCTCCCGCCCTCATCTCAGCACAAATATCACCTTCTCCTGTGAGTGTTCTGACCCGTGCCCACCTTGCCCTCACGTCTCTTAATAAAAAAGGAGGCTTAAGCTGTAAGACAAAGGTACACACCTTCAGCACTAGGCTCTCTGAGGTGCCCAAGACTCCTGGTGAGCCTCCCTGACCTTTGAAACTGGCTGAATTTGGCCTCTTCTTGATGTTACAGGATCACACAGGGAGAGCTCCCAGGCCTGGCAGCACCCTTCATCACCATCTGTGAGATTTATCCTTGTTGGTACGTGTAGTAGCAGCTCACAGTTTATATAACTGCTTTGTGCTCTAGAGCAGGCATCCCCCTCAGCGGTCCACTTGTCCATCCAATTGCTGTTGAGAGGCACTCAGACTGTATCTGTTTTTGGATATTATATAAAACAAGTGGCTGTGGACACTTGTGT
Source organism: Miniopterus schreibersii (assembly GCF_964146895.1). NCBI lineage: Eukaryota > Metazoa > Chordata > Mammalia > Chiroptera > Miniopteridae > Miniopterus > Miniopterus schreibersii. The sequence goes on along the minus strand of NC_138105.1, from coordinate 69,695,785 downwards.
CTGTTTGGCTCGCATCTCTCAGGAATTTACCTGGGGGCAGAAGTGCTGGGTCACAGGACAGAGGCCACTCAGCTTCAGTAGATACTGAGCCTGTGTCCAGTCCTCCAACAGCAGGTGAGTGTCTGGTTACGTGTAGCTGCACTTGCTCCTGTCGCTCCTCCTCAATGTGGGTGGTCTATGTCTTAGTTGTGCAATGCTATCTCCTTGTGGTTTTAATTCACATTTCTACCTTTTCACAGGTGCATTGGGGGGCTGACAGCCTTTCAGGAACACCTATTCATGTCTTTGCTTCCCTGAGGAGTGCTCTGTTGAACACATTCATTGCAAACTCCTTCTCCAGTCTTATTACCTAGATGGTCTTTTGGTGACTAGATCTTAATCAAAGCCTAATTTATCAATATTTCCTTTTATACTGGGTGTTCTCCTGTCCTGTTAGATAAATCTTTGCCTATTCCCAGGTCACAGAGGTATTACATTTTCTTTTAGAAGCTTTGATATTTTCACCTTTTTACATTATTAGATATGAGGTCGGTTGCCCTGATTAGTCTCCATCCATAGAACTTACCATCCGCCCCACCACACCCAAAACATGAGCCATGAGGGCATAGACCTTGCCTGTTTTATTCACTATTCTATCTTTGGCACCTGGAACAAAACCTAGGACACAGTAGGTACTCAATAAACATTTGATGGAGGAAGAGAGCTCAGGGTGAAAGTTTCAGGGTCACAGGGCAAGGCTTGAACTTGCATCTCATGAGAGTCACCTCTAACTAGGGTGGCTGACCACCCCTTACCCCACGTAGTCATTCATATACCATCCTGTTATAGAAAAACTCAGGAGTCCCACTGCACACAGAGCATACCACACCAGCCTCCTGTTTTGTGAAACTTGCTCTGAAAAAGCTTCTGCAGAAATAGTTGTTCAGAACTCCATCCCCAGCCCTGTCCCATGTCTGGCTTCCCTGGCAAGGGCGGGATGGAAATGAAGGAGCCTGGAAGAATCCTGAGGCTGTCAGGATCAGCCCTATGACCCCAATTCAGACATGAAGGAAGGAAGAGCCCACTACAGCCCTTATGCCTCCAGCCCAGGCTGTCACCCGATTCGGCAACAACAGCAACCATGGCTGTAACTGATAACGCATATGATGATGATAACAATGATGCTGTTATTCTGCCTCTGGGTGTTAGCTCCCAGAGCAGGGAGATATTCCTCAACCCTGTCACCACCCAGTTCTCATCACTATGCAGGCGGTGCTCAGAGAGACCAAAGTCTTGTCTAATTTTACAAGTCCTTCTTCTTGGAGCCCAAATAGCCTTGGTGTGAACCCTTATTATTTAACCTGTCTAGACAGTGTCTGCCTCTCTGTGGAAAAGTGCCCTCCCCTACACCAACTTGGGGTTCTGGTGGGGCTGACCATCATCGAGTGGGACCACAGCACCAGCCAGCCAACCAACCAGAGTCCTTCCCTAGGATTTTCTACCAGCAGCTGGAGAAGCAGTGGTTGCTTGTGGTAGCCATGGTTCGGCCATGAGAAGTGTGGGAGGAGAGAGGTGACTGATGACTCTAGGTTCCAAGAACTAATCTTCACTAACTCCTCCATGGCCTCCAGGCCAAAGAAATCCCTACTCTGACTGAGGGGCTTATAACTGGGTTCCTGACGTATAGAAGCCAAAAGTCTGAACTGACACATCCCTTTGAGTATATTATTGGGTTTAGCCTTAAAACAAAACTACAACTGATGGAGGAGGAACGAAGAGAATCAGAAGAGAACAGCAGCACCCTGAAAAGACAGAACCGTAAACTTTCAATATCTAAGGGATCATCTATCCATACCCCTCCCTAAACAGATGGAAAAACCACAGAGGCTATGAAAGCTGGCTAGACACACAGAAAATTGGTGGCAGGGAGGACTTGAGAAGAAGTCGCCTAGGCTAAGTCAGGGACTCTATCATCCTTTACCATACACTGCTCTAAATCAAGGGTCTGTAAACAGTCACTGTAAATATTTTAGGCTTTGTGGGCTGTGCCGTATTTGTCACAATTACTCAACTTGTCATTATTACACAAAAGCAGCCACACACTTTACATAGGCGAATGGGCTTTGGCTATGTTCCAACAAAACTTCACTTATAAACAATGAAATCTGAGCTTCCTATCATTTCACATCATGAGACAGTAGTCTCTTAATTTTCTCAAAATCATCTAAAAAATCCCAACATTCTCAATTCACAGGCTATCCATAGACAGGTGGTGGGCCAGATTTTTTTGGTTCTTTTGTTTGTTGCTGATTTGGAGATTTGGTTTGCTGACCTCTGGTGTGAAAACAACAGAAAAAATTTAACAGGAATGGTACCATACTGCTTGGTGTCCTTACTTCTACATCTTCTGATGGGGCAGATGTAAAAAATGGATCACAGCACTATCCCTTGAGCTCCCATGGTCTCAAGCAGGCACAAGCAATCAATCGAAGGTGGTGCTCAAGATAGATTCTCCTTGCCAAGTATAGAAGTGGTCCCGATCTGCCTGGAAGGACTCCCTCAGCCCTGTTCTCCTCCCTAGAGTCCAGTTCAGACAATTTTCCTATGACATCTCTCAATGATACCTTCTAGCCCTGGGTTCATTTTCTCTTTTGACTCTCAACCAGTGAACTGAGCCAGCAAAGGTCCTGGATATGAGCAACTCAGTATTTGCAAACCTGATTTAGCAAAGTATTTATCTGAAACAAATCTCAGAAGGTACTCCATAAACAAAATTTTGAAAATAAAATGATGAAACAGATAAAAAGAGAACTGTATTAGTACAGAATTATTTCCTAGGCTCAATTTTTGGGCACATTACCAAGTCAAGGATATATTAAGGATTAGAAAAGTAAGAAATCTGGGGCAGATCCACTTACTTACAAATATTTACTAAGAGCCTCCACCTGTTGAGAATCCATCCACCCTTAAAAGATGAATCTCAGTGTTGAATTTACAGCTCTATAGTATAGAAAAAAATCTGACTAAGCATGAGTAAGAGGGAAATGATATTTCACCAAGAAACCTACCAATGAGAATGGTCTGTAGGCTGCCCTGCATTCCCAGGACACTTTTCCAGCACAGTGAGTGAGTGGGGGAAGCTTTGTTGCAGGGTCCATGTGCTGAGGGCTACACTGGCTGTAGGTTCCAATGGTGATTAAGTATCTAATGAGCCAACATTTCTAATGAGCTCATAGTTGCAAATAAGCCAATGACACATCTGAGGGCACATGTCTCTTAATATAGTTCAACAATAAAAAAAACCCTGGACCTCCTGCCCCCAACCCAATAACCCAAAAGAAACAGCTTAGTTTGAAATCAGCATTTTGGAGGCAAGATCCTGAGTTTTGGAGGAGAAAGACAGAAGGCTCAGGTCACAGAACAAGTGGCAGAAGCTGGATCATAATCCAGGAATGCTCCTAAGTGTGGCATGTACTTTGTGTGTATGTGCCAGCTTCCTCAAGCAGACTGTGAATGCCACAAGGGTCCACATTGTGCTGTGTTCTACTGCAGCAGGCACTCAGAAGGCATTAGCTGTGGGTGACCAGGACATAGAACAAAGTACCCATGACCGGTTTATGGTACTGCAGACAGTGTTTCTCAGAGGCTGGCAGAGGTGGTCATGTGAGTGTCGGGAGGCCCAAGGCTACTTTCTGCAGAGCTGGGGGACCATGGCCTCAAGAAACGTGCTTTCTTTTCTGAATTAGTGTCAGCAGCTCTCAGAGTGCTGAGCAGGTCCATGGCAGAGGAGGCCTCAAGCCCCTTCTCAAGTGCCAAGCACTGCAGGATCCCCACATTGGGAATAGAGGGCACCCAGGGGGTGCTCTAGTCTATCCAGAGAATGGGTAGGAATGTGTCTGGGGTCAACAGATTGGGAAAATGTTGCTGCAGTACAGGGTTGACGGACCCACCTCCACAACTACCTTGAGACCCTCATACCTACTCCTTTTACCTTCCCTCCAGCTAATTTTTTACCTTAGTCAACTTACATTTAACTAGTTTCATCTCAGAAGTTCAACATTCCTGAATTCATCTTTCTATCCTTTTATCTAGCTGTCTCTTGGCTAAATTTTAAATTTTACCTATATTTTATAATTTCTTATTTACTCGACCCCATCTTCAGACTATTTTTGCCATCCTTTTCCTCTGCTTTTCTTCCTTTCCCCCATTTTATTTCATACCTCCTGTGCTACCTGTTTACTATCTCCTATTTTTATGAACATCCCTTTTCTGTTTTCCCTGCATACAAAAGTAGCACAAGCTTGTGGAAATGCACTGCGTACTCTAGAAGGTTCTCACAAGGACAGGACTCCAAGGCAGGCAGAGGGGAGGCGATCAAGGTTCAACCTGTTCACCCAAACCTACTTGTTTCCAGAGTCCAGGTATCTGTCCCTGTCCTGTTTGAAGATTTGATTCTAGTTTTAAGACTCTTCTAAACCTGCTGGCCTGTTTTGTTTTGTGAGATAACAGTCTGATAAACAAGGCAGGTGGGCCGGCCGGGGATGGCTCAGCAGTTGAACGTTGACCTAGGATCCAGGTGATCGGGGTCCGATTCCCAGTCAAGGCACATGCCCGGGTTGCGGGCTCAATCCCCAGTCGGGGGCGTGTAGGAGGCAGCCAATCAACGACTCTCTCATCAATGATGTCTCTCTCTCTCTCTCTCCTTTCTTCTCTCTGAAATAAATAAAGATAAAACAAAAACAAAAACAAAAACAAGGCAGGTGGAACTTGTTCCAGCAAATTCTATGGCGGGCTCAGAACCACAGCACGATTCCATAAGGGTGTCTGGCTAATCCTCCTGTGGCTCTGGGCCCCACTGGGCCCTTAGCCCAGCCTGCACCCACACTCAGGCTAGCCCCGGGCTTGATGATGGGATCAGCACTTTTCTCAAGGCATCTCATTTCGGTGCCTCTCATGTGCAACTCCTGGCAGGGTGCCGAGCAGATAGTGCTGACCCCATACCTGGACCCGCAGGCAGAGAGTCGCCTCCTTCTTCTGGAGCACACCCACTCTGACCGAGCTCGGGTTCCAGATGAAGGGCCATCTGGCCTTCCGAAGGCCAACGCCAGAGAACCCTGAGGGATCCCTGCCCCCTTAGGGTACCACTCTCACTCTCTGTCCTCTCTCCCCCCTCCAGGGGCCCATCCTGAGGGCCTAGGAACCACCTGCAGTGACCTCTCCTAGAGAATGCTTCAACCTGACAACCTTCCCTGGGCTCGTTAGTTGTCCCAGTTTTTCTTGGAAATCAAGGTATAACCTTTCAACTCTGAAGAGCCACCTTCTTTTTGATTCTAATCAAAGAGGTGCAAGGGCAGAGGTAAAGTGCAGTCACCATGGATCTGGCTGGGGCCCTTTTTCACCCACAGTTGTCTCTGTGCTGCATGCCTGACCCATTGGGGGTCTCCATAACCCAATGTAGGGGCTTCAATTTTTGTGCTGCAGACTTGGAAACAGAGAGATGCATATTGAAACCAGATCTCTGACACTCAAGCCCCACTGTCCCCACAACTACCGCAGCCTGGGGAGCACACAAAAGGTCCTATGGGGCCCTCTGGAGCCTGACTGCCAAGGCAGTGCCTCAGTAAATTGCACTTCTCTGAAACCTTTTCCGAATCCCCAAGGGCATTTGCACACCTGCTAACTGGCTCTTGCAGACAGCACCTCTGAAGGGGCAGCATGCACAGCCTTGTGAAAAGGTCCCAACCTGACCCAGGAGCCTGTGCCTAACTTACTTGCATGCTTACATTTTGAAGTGCAAACTCTAATTCCAACTTAATTCCTTAATTTGGATTTTGATTCTGGCTGACCAGTGGATTCTTTGATGCCATTTGAGATTTCTAATCACCAAGGTGACGCGTGTGATGCCCTGCACTCTGACTTGACCCCTGTAGGGGCCCCTCAGCTTCCTCTGGTTCTGGGAAACCTGTGCACTCGGCCTTCAGGCTTCTGCACGTCCATCCTGTCCTGTCTGCCTGTGACACTCGTTCCCTCCTCTTCCCTTGGTGGGACCCTGCTAAGCCTTCAGGCTCTGCGTATGAGGCACTTCTACCTGAGGCCACCCTGGGCGCTGGGGTTGTCTGTGCCAGCACAGGTCAAAGGCACAGTACTATAGACTCTCCAAGCTTTTCCCCACTATAGCCCTACAGCACGAAGTGCATTTTCACTACGATCCAATTGAGGACCACTGTGGCTGCAAAGGCCATATGCCACACAACTCCAGGAAGTGCCACTCACAGGGCACACGGGGCTTTGGGAGGGAGGGGCAGGGCAGCCCTGAATCTGAACACACATGAAGGAAGCAAAGCTTACAAAACAGGACATTATCTTCATATGAACGGGGATGTAAATACAAAGATAATATTATACCAGATTGCACTGGTGTTTAAAATACAACTGGGGGATCTTGAAACAAACAGTGAAAAGCAACATTTGGAGTGATACCAGCGGAATGAAAGGTGGCCCTGCTCAGACATGCAGCAGAGGCACAGCTGAGCCACTTCTAGTGAATTACTGCATCAAGGTGCAACCCTGGCTCCCACCTGTGGTCACCTGGGACAATAACAGCAGCACCACACCCTCCTGCTCCACGAGGCAGGCTCCCGACATTAAATTCAAATACTGACAACGTCCTGATATCATTCTTTGGCATCTAGGAAGAACCATCATGTAACAATTCATTCTCTCCTGGGCTCCAGATTGAACTCAAGTATAGAATTTAGCTAATTATAGGGTTCTGGAAAGCAATTTTAAAAAAATACAAATGTTTCATTTTCTCTTTCTGGAATGGAATAACTGAAAGCTTGAGACAAGAAAGTGTGAGTTAGACACCCTCCAATTTTATTCCACCCCAGTTCTTTGGTGTGGCGCAGTGGCCAGTCCTTTGCAATCTTCCCAGTGTGTTGTAGTTGTAAAAAATTTAACCCGGCCCAGAAAGAGTCTGGCCTTTGCCCTTGGCTCCTAGGAGACTGTCTCTCAACCCCTCTGGAGTATCCTGCCTGATGGGTACCCTGGGCCCAGATAGTCTGAGAATGTGATTTAGGGCAGGGGCACTGGGTTACATGGTATCAACTTGGACCTACAGAGGAGCTGGAGACATGTCAGTCACATGGGCAGTCGGTCATGTCTATGTGAACAAATTATCAAAAAAAATCTAGGCAACAAGGATTTCCCAGTTGGCAATGCTCTGTGCATATTGTCTCATAACGTTGTCAGTGCTATCTTGGCCTCCAGGGAGAGGATAACAGAAAGCACAAGGCGTGGAGCTCTCCTGGATGCTGCTCCATGCACCTCTTCTTTTAGCTGATTTTAATCTGTATCCTTTTGCTGTAATAAACTATGAGCATGAGTATAACACCTTTCAGAGAGTTCTGAGAGTTTTCTAGAAAATCGAGCCTGAGGGTGGTCTTAGGGACCCCAAACTTTGCAGATGGTGTCAGAAGTGAGGGTGGTCTATGGAATGTCACTTAACCTCACAACAGGATGAACCACATTGTTTTCCCTCTGGTTTCAAATTCAGTTTGTTAAGAACATCAGAAATATTATCCATTACGTAAGTCAACTTTGTACCTAAACATCATCTTTAAAAGCATCTGCAAGATGAGGTAACTTTGCAACCAGGAATATGTGGCTGTTATCCTGAGTTTATATGCGCGCGAGAACTCTTTCTATATGACCACCGGCAAAACAGTAAGCAGAGGTCTTGCTCCAACCTCAAACCAAATGTTTCTCAAGGCTAGGACATGGTAGCTTCCTTTAATGGTCATATTTGCTGTCTCATTTGTAATTCCTCTATAGTTCTTCCCAGTCTAATGGAGAAATCCCAGTTCTGTGACACTATCCATATCAGGAGGATGTGAGAATAAATGTAAACCATGCCTCACACCCTCTGATAAGGTGCCCTGCCACGTGGGTCTGATATCAGCTGGGAGTGCAGCTCTGTGACTCCAGTGTTGGTGTCCTCATCAGACTGGATCTCAGAATCCCTACCAGGTTCTTGTCATTCTGCAATAGAATGGTCTTAACAATGGGTCACTGAATCCTAAAAGCTAGTTTTCATTTATTGCCTGATTTCTCACTCAAACCTTATACAGGCTGAGAAAACTGTAACAGTTGCGGAAGCCATTTTTGGAGCATGATATACAGCTAAATATGAGGCTAAGAAAGGTCTTTTAGTGAGTCATAGGACAACTAAGAAAGTGAACTGAGCCTGGCCGGCGTGGCTGAGCAGTTGAGCATCAACCTACGATCCAGGAGATTGCAGTTCAATTCCTGGTCAGCGGCCCATGCCCCAGTTGTGGACTCGATCCCCAGGGGGATGCATGCGGAAGGCAGCTGATCAATGACTCTCTCATCATGGCTGTTTCTGTCTCTCTCCCTTCCTCTCTCTGAAATCGATATATATATTTTAAAAAAAAAAAGTGGGCTGATATTTGACATATATTTTGGGGTCAGAAAACATCTAACACCTCATTAACAAGTTCAGGCTGCCGTTGCCAAGTGTTTTTTTAAAGCTGAGGTATAACCTTATATAGGGGAGTGCACACATCTTTAAGTATACACCTTGATGACCATTTTCATGTATACAATCAGACTAACAGAAAAAATATTCCCAAAATCCCAGAAAGTGCCTTCGTGGTCCTTCCCTGTCAACTTCTCCATCTTGAGGTAAATACTGTTCAAATGCCCATTGTTGTGGATCAGCTTCTGACCTTCATATAACTGGATGCACACAGTAGGTACTCATTAGTGTCTGGCTCCTTTCACTCAACAAATGTAAGATTATTCCAAGGCGCAGTGACATTTCTGGTTTTGTGGCAGTTAGAATTGTGCTGTACAATTGGACCACCATTGATATTCTTCCGGGGGTGGACACTGAGCTGTTTCGTTGGAGGAAGTTACCATCAAACCAGCTGTGGACATGCTTGTACAAGTCTTCTGGTGGACATGCACCCAGCTCTCTTGGGTTTACAACTAGGATTGGAGTTGCTGGGTCAGAAAGTTCATCCTTTATGTTGAGCTTTAGAAGATACTGCCAAAGAGCTGCACGTCCCTTGAGCAGCATGTGCGGTCCAACAGCTCCACATCTTTGTCAACACCTGAAGGAATTGAAGACACTCTGTTCAGTGTGTAAGGCATCTCACTCTCATTTGATGTTGTCGATGCAATGATCCTGAGCACCTTTTCACATGCTGATTGCTCATCAAAACATCTTCTTCCAGAAGGTGTGGCTGTTCATGCCTTCTGCCCATTTTAAAACTGGGTGTTCTTTTCCCAGTCTGTGGCAGGAGTTTTCACTGTCTTCATGAGTGTGTCTTTTGATGTACAGTTGTTCTTACTTTTAGGGAAGTCTTTTAAGGGTAGTGGCATTTGTATCTTGTTGAGGAAGTCTATGCCTACTTCAAAGCCATGAAGATTCTCTCCCATACCTTCTCCTAGAACTTTGTTTTACCTTTCACATTTACGTCTATTATCCATTTCAAACTAATATATGTGTATGATGTGATGCAGGGTGAAGGTCTACATGGATATCCAAAAGACCAGCATGACTTTTTGTCCATCCTTGCCTCACTGACCTTCAAGGGTCTTCTTTATTTTGGTAATTTTAAATTTCCCTTGCAAGAATACCATTAAGAAAAAAACATGGGGTCTGTTTTCTTTTTTAAAGAGAATCTTTTTAATCCTCACCCAAGAATATGTCCTTTTTTTTTAAAAGTTGATTTAAGAGAGAGGAAGGAAGAGGGAGGGAGGGAGGGAAGAAGGGAGGGAGGGAGAGAGAGAGAGAGAGAGAGAAACATCAATGTGAGAAACATTGATTGGCTGCCTCCTGTACGCACCCCAACTGGAGACTGAACCTGCAACCTGATATATGCCCTGATTGGGAATCCAACAGGCAACTTTTGGGTGCATGAGGTGACGCTCAACCAACTGAGCCACAATGGCCAGGGCCATAATAAGATTTTGTTTATTTGCTAATCCTCACCAGCGGATATTTTTCCATTGATTTTTTAGACAGAGTGGAAAGGGGGGGCGGGGAGGGAGAGAGAAACATTGATGTGAGAAAGACATATCCATTGGTTGCCTCCCGCACGCAGCCCAACCAGGACCAGGGAATGAACCTGCAACCCAGGTACATGCCCTTGACCAGGAACGGAACCTGAGACCCTTTGGTGTGTGAGCCAATGCTCTAACCACTAAATCACACTAGCCAGGGCATAAGATTCTTTTTAAAGGTCACTGTATGTTTTACTTGGATACCACAGTTGTCACCCCCCCAAAATGTCATGCTTAGTAAGAGTCCCACCAAATGATGCACTAAGAGCTTATGCCTCAACACTTTTTGCTCCTACAGATTTAAGTTCTCCCTTACTTTGCTTCACGACTAATTGCAAAGCATTACTATAAAATCAAGCTGTACAACTCGTTATGGGGACAGTCATATCGGCTGGTATGAACCAGAAAGTGTAATAAGACATGAGCGAGTGAGAGCATAAGCCAAGTTCTGGGCAAGGTGCAGGCCTTGTGTCCCTAGCCACCTTCTACAGCTCCACACTACAGCACCCTGCGCTGGTAGAATGTGCACGTCTCCTATGAAGGCTGTGGGAGAACCACTATTTTATTATTATTTAAATGGTACTTGTGACCAACCAACAGATCCACTGCAGCTGAAATCACATACTGTCTTGTATTTGGTGCGGTCAGTTAACATGTGGCTGACCTGCGATGGCCCAACATGAAAACCAGGCTTGCTCATCGTATAAGTATGGGGACAGGGAAGTGAGTGGGGAGTCTATAGAAGGAAAGTCACACCCTTTCAGCTCCAGTAACTCCAGCCTCCATCATAAACCACTGGCCATGAGATTAGCGCCCATCATAGCACAGAACTCCTCTCCTTTCACCTCACCTCATCACTAACCTCAAACCTGCAGGCCACTCCTCATCATTCTGGGGCCTCTCCACCTGCTGTTGCTTTCGCTGGAGATCTCATCCCCAGATCTCCTTTCCTCAGGGCTCCTGGACCTCCCCACCATGCTTTATTTCCCTCTCCTCATGCCGACATCACTTGTATGCTCCCTTGATCCAGAACATAAGTTCCATGAGGGCAGGGGCATTGCAACACATAGATTCAAACAATGTCTGTGGAATGACTGAGCCACTAATGGACTCACAGGCACATGGAAGGCCAGGCAAGGCACCTCAGAGGACCCCCAATGTCTGCTCACCCGCCCAATTCCTCGGCTTACCTGTCCTTATACTTGATAACGGCATCCACGATCTTCTTCATCTTTTTGGTGAGGTTTGGCGGGTTGGGGGAGAGCTTCTCGGCAGGTGGCCGCCCACGCTTCTTTTGCTTCTTGCTCTCCTCATCCTTGTCACGGCTGCGGGTGCTGGTGGTTGGGGTGGAGGAGCCAGCGTCGCTGTCCCTCTTGCGTTTCCGAGATGATTTCTTCTGCCGGACCTCCTCTTCGATCTCCTCCAGCGTGCCCTCCTCGATGGCCTTCAGGGTCAATAGTGGTAAAATAGGACAGCCAGCACCGAGGTTGACAAGGAGAGGCCGAGGCGCAAACCCGTGGGGTCTGGCTGGGGCGGAACACACACCAGGGCTCTCACAGGCTCCGAAAGGCCATGAAAGGCTAGCTCTGCCTTTCCAGAGCACACCCCACCCATGTCTGTCCTTCACAAACAGAAGGCTGTACTTTAAGAATTAAAGAGTTTTATCTTCACTGTGTGGAGCCCATGAGAACGGACTCCTGTAATCCCTCCACCCAGAGGTGATATTTAATACTTGTGCTTTGGACCCACTGCATCTTTTTTAAAAATTTGGGGTAAACAAGTTTTAAGTGCGCAGTTCAGTGGCATTAGGTACATTCACATTGTGTGCAGCCACCACCACCATCCAGATCCAGGATCTCCCTTCCCTTTCCATGTACATATGCACAACTAAGACAGCATGGAATCGTTACCACATACCATATAATGACTCATGCTTTTGCTTACTATATCCTGGATACATTTCCTGCCGTCTTTCTGCAACATAATGTTTAATGCCTGTTTAGTATTTTGTTACATTTCCATTATTTGTGGCGGGTGTGGCTATTCTACATAAGGCCATGACTGACATCTGTCTTTTTTGTACAGATTAGTAGAAGAGAAACTGTTGAGTTGAAGGACATATTAATTTTAAAATGATCCTGATTTATTCATTCTAAATAAGTAACCTGCATGTTTATCCCTGAAAACAAAAAGAAAAGCCAGGTTTCCAGGTGAGCTTGGAATCAAAAAAGGGAGTGGGGCCTGGACCCAAAGGGATATGCTGGTCACTCATCTCTCATTTATCAGCTATGACTATGAAATGGGCAGGGGGCCTGGCATGGAGGACACAGCAATGAACAGAGCCAGATGGACACTGACCAAACAGACTTCCCACAAATGTGATAACTGTATTGAGTGCCAGGAAGAAGGGTGAGTGGTGCGAAGGGTGAGACATGTCCTGCTTGGAGGTGTTGGAGAGAGCTTCCTAGAGGAGGTGGCATTGAAGCTGAGAAATGAAGGGTGGGGTGAGGTAAAGGCATCCATAAAGGCATCTTGGCCAAAGAAGCACCATGGAGGGCTTGCGGCAAACAGGAGAGACTGAAAGAAGATTGGCATGGGGGGAGGGCATGTACTGCAGGCCCATGGGGGTGGATTAAATACTATCCTCCAAAATTCCATCTGGAACCTCAGAACGGGATCTTACTTGGAAACAATCTTTGCAGATGTAATTACTTAAGAATGGAGCGAGATGAGTTTATCCTGTGTTACGGTGGGCCCCAAATCCAATGAGAGTGACCTTATGAGAGACTGAAAAGGCCACACAGATAGACACAGGGTAGAGACCACATAAAGGTGGAGGCAGAGAATGGAATGATGGGGCCACAAGCCAAGGAATGCCAGAGCCACCACAAGCTGAAAGAGGCAAAGAAGGATCTTCCCCTAGAGCCTTCAGAGGGAACAGGGTCCTGCTGACACCTGGATTTTAGACTCCTAGCCCTCCAGAACTGTGAGAGAATAAATTACTACTGTCTTAAGCCACCAAGTTTGTGGTAATTGTTATGACAGCCCTAGGAATATCTAATACCAGAATCTTTGGTCCCGTGGCCTGCAAGGCAAGAACCAGGATGATTCTGGAGGATTTTGGCAAACAGGGCATTAGAGTAGCTATCAAAAAAGTGGTGCCAGTTACACGTCCACCACTAAGAAAGGAGCATCCTTGTTTTGGGCAAACATATTTTTTATTAGTGTAAATTTTATTGAGTATGACATATAAAAAGGCATGTGCTCAATGGGGAAAGAAGTCTTTTAAACAAATGGTACTAGGACCACTGGATATCCACATGTAGGAGAATGAAGCTGGACCCTAACTTATAGCTATATACAAAATGAACTTAAAGGGGATCATGGACATAAATGTAAAAGCTGAACTCTAAAACTTGAAAGAAAATATAGTGGTAAATCTTTGTGACCTTGCACTTGGTGATGGATTCTCAGGCATGATACCAAAGGACAAGCAATGAGAAAAAAACAGATAAACTGGACTTCATCAAAATTAAAAAACTTTTGTGCTCAAAAGGACACCATGAAGAAGATAACCCACAGAACGGGAGAAAATATTCACAAATCATACATCTGATAAGAGACTTGTAAAAAAGATATGCAGGTAGTCAATAAACACATGAAAAGATGTTCCATGCCATTAGCCACCAGGGAAATGGAATTCAAAACCACAAAGAAACATCACTTTATACCACTGAAATGGTTAAAATAAAAAAGATAATAACAAGTATTAACAAGGATGAGGAGAAATTCTCTCATATTCTGCTTGGGGGAATGTAAAAAGGTGCAGCTGCTCTGGAAAAGAGTTTGGCAATTCCATAAAAGGTCAAACATAGAAGTACCATTTGATCCAGCAATTCCACTTCTAGTATATACCTGAGAGAAATCAAAACATATGTCCTCACAAAACTTGTACGCAAATGTTCATAGCAGCATTATTCAAAATAGCCAAAAAGTGGAAACCACCCAAGTGTCTGTCAACTGATGAATGGATAAACAAAATGTGGTATATATCTATTAAAAAAAATATTATTCAGCCTTGAAAAGAAACAGTATGTGCTACAGCATGGATAAACCATGAAAATATTATGCCTAGTGAAAGAAGCCAGACATCAAAGAATCACATGTTGCATGATGCTATTTATACGAAATGTCCAGAATAGGGTGACGGTCAATGGCTAGGGGGAATAAAGGGAAGGAAGACGCTAAAGAGGAAAGGAGTTCTTTTTGGGATGATGAGAATGTTCTAAAATTGATTTGTGATGATAGTTGTATGAATCTGTAAATACAGTGAAAACCACTGACTTGTACACCTTAAGTGGGTGAATTCTACAGTATATACATTATACCTCAAAAAAAAAAAAGGGTACAAAACATTATTAGCATATGGGCAAAAGGCACTGTCTCAAAAATGTGGGGCTGGTGATGCTCCACAGAAGCTGTTACAGATCTGTAACTGGGCCCAAGTTCCCTTGTCAGGGGTTTTCTTCCTGGTCCCAGAGCCCTGGGCAGAAAACAGGATACTCCACCCACCACACAAGAAGGTTAGCCTGGTTCCCTGGCATGTTTCAAGAGCCCCTCTCATGCACAGCTCAGTGGGCAAGTTTGCAAGTGTGGGGTCATCTAAGCTCCCAGGCAGGGACAGGGTCACAGTTAACCCAGGAGAACCCCAGGGTGTATGACCAGAGGCAGCATCTCTCATTCTGGGATGTGGCACTCAGCAGGGTAAAGCAAAAGCCACCACCTATCTTCTGGGAAGAGTTGCTTAAAGGACATTTAAAGAAAAAAATTATGTTAGAGAGAGAGGAAGGGAAAGGGAGAGATAGAAGCATTGAAGAGAGAGACATCACATCCAACGGCTGCCTCCTGCAAGCCCTACTGGGGATGAGCCCACAACCCAGCATTCCACTTCTAGTATATACCTGAGAGAAATCCTCACATATGACCTGTCCAGGAATTAAACCAGCAACCTCTTGGTGCATGGTTCAATGCTTAACCACTGAGTCACACCGGCCAGGTGCTTCAGGGACATTTTTATGAAATAACTTCCAGGTTGGATTTTTAATCATTACCTCTGCACTCAGTGTAGATGCAGTCTCCTCCCTCCTCCCAGCCTGGCCAGAAGTCCAGGTCCTAAAGATGACGTGCTGTTGGGGCGATGTGTCCAAAGTGAGGCTCCCTGACCCTGTCAGCGCTTCCAATCACCTCGCAGGGCGACTGTATGTTCATTAATCTCTTGCTGTGTTTCCTATGGACAGACACTCAGGACACCTGACCTCAGTATGGTCTCAGTATGATCTGCACTGTTTTACTTAAGACTTGTGAAGAAGTGAACCCTCACACTGAAAAGGCCAATTTCACCCAGCAGTGAGTTTTGAGCTGCTTGGGGATGGTGTTGGTGTTCCTTCCTGCATCTGGTCAGGAGGAACTGAGCAAACCTGACCCTATGTTAGAAGTGAATGAAAACCAAGAACGGCTGAAGGGAACCTCAGGTTTCTGACAAAGGCCGAGTCACTGTGGTTGTGCCTCTCCTCCCCCAGCCCTGACCCTCACTGGCCCTCTCCAGCATATACCTTGAGCCACTGCTTCTCCGTCAGCGAGTCACTGTAGTCTACTTCCTTGCGGTGGCGGGAGCCACGGCCAAACATCTTCTCCTCTTCTTCCTCACAAGTCAGCCGCTCCACCTCGGCATCGTCCTTAATGATCCACGAGGGGAGCTCGTCCTCCTCCATCAGGCGCGGCTTCCGCTTGGGATTGCGGGCTTCCTCACGCCTGCGGTCCAGGTCCATGCGCTAGGGAGAGGGAAGGGTGGGAACAGGAGAGCAGCGTCAGCCCAGGGACAGCCAATGGGACATTCAAAGGGCATGTTGATAAGGGGCTGCTCTTTGCCTCAGGGACCAATGCCACAACAGTAGTTAAATAGCAGCTCTGGGTATTGCTATGGCCAAGGTGGCCTGGCTCCTACATCAGGCCCTGGCTAGGGGCTCTGCTTTAGGGGCAGAGAAAACTGTAAAAAATAGGGAGGCTGCAGAAGGGGGGCCAAAAGCCCGTCCCACCCAGGAGCATGATGTGTTGGTGACGAAGGTCCTCGCCAGCACCTTGGCTTTAGGCAGAATTAACATCCTCTGAAAGGGAGCCTCAAGGACAACAAACTCAGAAGGGCAGACATTTGGGGACTGAGGGTCACAAACGGAAGGATGGCTAGGTATGTGTCCCTCTACCCTCTGACACTCTTAGGACATAGAAGAAAGATGGGTCAATTAGAAGGCATTGTGAGGCCACCTATGGCTCCATTACCCACCAGGGACAACACCTAAAAAACTAAGTGTTTTTGCTCTGAGATCATCATGGCCGGGACACATGAACCCCTCCAGGCTCCCAATTTCATGTGGGTGGAAAACCGAGCTCCCTGGAGGTGTGGGAGACAGAAACGCCAACCTCAACTCCTGCCTGTGGTGCTTACCATGAACAGGTCAAATTCCTCTTCGTGCCGGGCAATCATCTGATTCACGGTCTCGTCGTCGGGCACTTCATCTTCTTCCTACAAGATTTCACATGATTAGTTTGGGGGTGGAGAGGCCAGGGTGGGTGGTGGCCGGGCTCCGAGGTGAGCGGCGGCACCCATGGGAAATGAGCTGGTGGTCCCAGTCCGGCTGCGGTGGATGGAGACCCACACAGCAGCGAGAGGCACACACACACACGCACACGCACGCTCCGTGGGATCAGGGCCCTTGCTGGCCGTCTCAGCCGAGAAGCCGAGGATTGAATGGGCATGGAGACTGAACTACCCCTCTCACCTTTAGAGGTGGCTCCTCCAAGTCGGGGTTGACGCCCGCTGGCGGAGGGGCAGTGTGGGCGAAGCTGGCACTGCCGCTGCCCGTGCTGCAGTGTCTGCTCTGTGGATAAATAGAGGACTTCAGTCTCCAGGGCTGTCAATCCGGCATCTTTCACCAGCAGTTTAGAAAAAAAAAAACCACTTCAAAGAAAAAGCAAGTACTCATCCTCTTTCCTTTCAGCCCACACTCCCTTTACTCCAAAGGGATGCAAAAAAAATAAGAATGCAAAAATGGTAAAAAAACAAAAATGAAAGCCGCTCATGCATTCACCACTCACGCTGGGGAGGGGGTCAGGGCTGGGGCTGCCCTCACCTCGTCCTGCTCCTCGTGTTCCAGGATGGCCTGCAGGAAGGCGCGCCTCTCATGGCTGGAGGACTTCTGGTCAAACATGCCGGCCTGGATCACCTTCTGGTCAACATTGAGCTTGTACTTGGCCGCAGCCAGAATCTTCTCCTCCACACTGTTGACTGTGCAGAGGCGGAGCACACGCACCTCATTTTGCTGCCCAATGCGGTGGGCTCTGTCCTGCGCTTGCAGGTCCTGGGAAAGAAACACTGGTCAGTTCCAAGCAAGCTCTTTAGAGTTTTAAGGGGAGATGACTTGCGAAACTACTGGGAGAGGCAGGAGCTTCTGATTATTGTGTGGCTGCCTCCTGCCTGGCCATTCTGCCAGCCCCAACCAGCAGCTGCACAGCTGAAAGTTCAGGTACAGGATGTAGAGCCTCTACCAGGACAATTTCATCCCAAGTTCCTGCAGAAGTATCACTTTCTACCTTAGGGATACTTCAGAAATAACTCAAGAAGATAGCTCAGTTTTGGAGGACAACACCCGGTAGTTATATTCCCAAGCAGCTCCTGTCACAGCTGCATCGGTCCCCTTGCCTACAGGACCCTGTGCTTGGTGTGACCGTATCATGGTAAGGGTATCATTTACAGGATAGGGGCAAAGTTGTACAGCATGTTAGCGGTGCCTGCTTTGGTTATGGACCCTAGTACTTCCTTGCTATGCAACTGAAACCAGCCTCTCTGAACCTCAGGACTCACTCTATTGACACGAGGCCCTCTCCTGGCTATTGTGTGCATGAGAGAAGCAAGTGGGCATTGGGTGCTCAGCCTAGTGCCTGGTATCAGAGCTTATCACTAAGCTCTGATAAAGTAACAGCCATGACTGCCAACCCTATTTATATCATCACCCCCAGCACAGAACCAGGAGGGTTCCCATGATATACTGTCAGGGGGCCGGTGCTATGTGGGGCTGAGCTTGAAATTAGCATCTAATGGGAGATGCAGAGGCCACACACAGTTGGAGACATGAGTGCCCTGTGTTCACTTCTGGGCGCCCTGGCAGGGCCAGCAATTGATGACAGCTTCTAGGCCCTGCAGTGAGCTTAGTGGCCTCTGACACTCCCAGTGTGACAGAGGGAGGACAGGGCTCCATAGGCGCCTCTGCCTGCTGACACGAGAGGCATACCCCAAACACCTCTTGGGAAATCAGCCAGTAATTAAGGTCCAGGTAGGAATTACTCCCCCAGCTGACAGTAGGAAGGGATACTAGCAAACACCCAGGGTATTCATCCATCAGATGGGCTATCATTTACACACTGATAATGGGTGCCATGCCGCCAGGCTGTGGTAAGGCATACTCATGCTCCGTCTGTAGGAGAGAAACCTGGGAGTAGCTACTGGAGGCCACTTGGGCAAAAGCAACTATATCATGAAGGGGACACACCCATGGACCAAGCAATTCCACCTCTCAAGGTTGACCTGGCTGGTGCTCTAAGAGAGGAATAACAGGGTTCCCCAAGGGGCTAGTGGTCATGCGAAAAAACAGAAACCCAGGCACCTGATAACTGGACTTTGAGTTAAAAGTCTCAGGGCCACCATATGTTGAGACAGCCAGCAGCTGATTAATGGCTCAGTAGAGACCCAGTGTGCTCACACAGAGGCAAAACACACCAGCAGCTAAAGGGAAGGGTAACATCCTGGAAAATGCTATATTTTTGTGAAAAACACACAGGTTAGATGTTGGCACACACTCAGAGAAGAGCAAGATGGGTGGGGAAGGGTAAAAAAATGGTCTCTATGTTACTTTGTTACCAATATTTGCATTAAAAAAGTTATTTATAATAAAACATAGAAAAAAGTTAAATATTTAAAACTGTTATATCTATAAGATACCACATCCTTCCATCTACTGGCATATGACCCCATGGAGTGTATACAGGAAAGAAACAGAGCAGGAGTACACAAAGTGCATAAAATACGCCCCAAATTTTGTTTTACAAAAGCACAAGTGTGAGAGTGCTCGTATGGAACAAGGCCTAGAAGGTCGTGTGTCACTAAAACAGCGACGATTATTGCCAGCTGGTAGGATTGGGGCCTTTCTGTTTTCTTTCCACATTTACATTAATACCAAGATTCTTTGTATATATGTTATATATGTAACAATGGAATATATTTTTGGCATGATTTGAACAAAAAACTATTTTTGGTTTGAGAAACAGAGGGAAATGGATACTCTGAGCTTCTCTCCAAAGGTCTCAGGAGCTATAGGTGCTGCTGTTGCTTTAGGGCCTGGGAAATGTCAAAGATGCCAGTGGCATTCATGACGGTGGGCAGGGTCTCCCTGAGGCCTCATGCCTCTCCCCTCAGGGTGCCAGAGGCTTTTACCTGGTGGGGGTTCCAGTCACTGTCAAAAATGATCACAGTATCAGCTGACTGGAGGTTCAGGCCGAGCCCCCCAGCCCGGGTGCTGAGCAGGAAGATGAAATACTCAGAGCCAGGCTCGTTGAAGGTTTTCAGCAGCATGCCCCGATCCTCCGCTTTTGTGGTTCCTGCCAAGTATGATGAGAACGGGGTTAGTGGGGTAACTGAGGGGGAGGTAAGTGGTGGCAAGGTGAGACACAAAGGAACTGTGCTTTGGTGAACAAAGACCACACCTACATGTGGCCCACTGGGGCCACCTGAGGCACAGCCACACTCAGCTCATAGCCCTGAGCTGCAATTGATGACTCAGATTTATAGTGATACTACTGAATGCCACTCTCCCCACCCTAGAAGGCAAGAATAAGCCCCACAAAGATGGCTGCACCTCCTCCATATAAAATGGGGAAGCTGTAAGAACTAGACCATGTGGGGGCTGAAGCCCAGCAAATAGCCGGGAAACGAGGGCTCCCCATCAGTGCTATTGTTACCACCAACCCCTGCCCACCAGCTAATGCTGATAACACTGCAACTCCCAAACAAGCAACTGGCCAGAGCTAAGAGCCTGCCCTCAACCCTACTGCAATGGGATTTCTCAGTTCAGAGAGAATTGCCTACAGTCAGGCACACAGGTGCCTTATTTCAGGGGCTCATATCCCTTTGGGCAGTAGGCTTCCAAGAGTTACAGTGACTCTCGGGTGTTGGCCCAGGACAAGATCCTCAGCATCATGTGTCAGAAAGGCATCTAAGCTCCTCATGTTGCTGCCAGCTCAGAGCAGAGGTGCCTTGCCAAATTCAGGAGTCATTTTTGGTGATGAAACAAAAAAATTAAACACTTTCTGAAACACACCTACATGTCCCAATGAACAGCACAATGGCCTGCTGGCCATCAGAGCCTGGGCTCCAAATGTGCCCAGAGCTGCAACATATCTGAGGAGGGGCTGAGGCCTTAAGTGGGGCAGGAAGATGCCTAGGAGGAGGCACCACCTCCCAGGTCCCCAGCCCACACCCTTACTCTTACCACTCTGATAGTGGAAGGTTCATTTTTCACAATGTGTCACTGAACCCTTCCTCCATCCTTTACTAGACGTCCTACCTATGTGTCAGAGACCATGAGAAGTACTAGGTATGAACTATGCTTAACCCACAAAGTCTTCATCTTTATGGAAATAACGCTTGTCATGGAAGAAAAAGGGGAATAAAAAGGTAGGTGGAGGGGCACTGTGGTGGGTGAAAACACGCTTTCCAAATACCATATAGCCTCTCCTCTGGGGGGTTGAAATGGTGACACAGAAAAAAAATGAGCCCTCCCAAAGGATGGAACAGCTGAAGAGGCCAAGGCACAGAGAGAGGGGCAAGGTAAGACACATGATCAGATTTGTGTTTTTAAAGGTTGCCCTGACAGAATTCCAAAAAAGGCTGAGAAAGGCAAGATTCAGGGCAGGTTCTGGGTGGAGGCAGGAAGGGCAGAGATCAACCGATAATTAGCCCAGCAACCACCAGTCCAGGCTCTGTGAAACCACAGTTCCAAAAGATGCACAGTGAAAAAAAAGACGGGCACAGGGGTTTGAGGTGTCCAGCCATGGAGATGGACTTGGCAATGTGCTTAAAGATTCTGAGAAGTTGTGCGGGGAATGAGGAAACCTTCTTAACCATGTTCACCCCTATGGCTCCCAAGTTCATTTTTCTCATGAGCCCTATTCAATCCCGCCATCTGACAGAGGATGGGGACTCCCTGTAGGGCCTCCCTGGCCATTTGACATGTTACATCACATGTCTTGCATGTTATCAGCATCTTACCCAGCCCACTCCTGCCCCAAGCTCCCATGCAGTGGGAAAAGGGCAGGTGTGCAGGACTCCCTATGGGTGTACAGGGTCACAGCCAAGCAGTGTTCCCAGGAGGGTCTTGCTGCTCTTACCCCTATAGCATCTGCTTCCCTCCCTCTCTTTCCCACTCTCAGTGTTCAAGGTTCCAGCAGGTACAAGACTGATTCCAGCTCTAGGCCTGACCAGTGATAGCTCCACAGCCACCTGGGCAATGGAGAAATGGGCATGTGGCTCATAACAGCCTAATGAGAGCCAGCCCCTGGAACTCTGGGGAAATGACAGGCTGCCTCTCTGTTGGGGACAATGAGCAGGCAGAAGGGAACCCTAGAGAAGATGCCCAAGGACAAAGAAGCCAAGAGCTCCAGAAAAACCCCTCCAACATCATCTGGACACCTGGATCCAGCTGTGGTTGTTATGTGAGTCTATCAAGGCTGTTTTCTTTATGCACACAGGCTATGGGTTTGTCACTTCCAACCAAAACAGGACTGCTGGGTACCCCTTAACCACTGGACCCAACATTGTAATGCCAAGATCTAGCCACTCCCCTGAGCCATGGGCTCTGATCCAGTTACAATGCTTCCAGAGCCCTCCCTCCCAGTTCTGAAAGGGTATGTAACTGAGCATGCTGCTGGGCTCATTCCTGCTAGTACACCTAGAGTCTCTGGGCCTCACTCGGCTTTACAAGGGAGGGCATACTGGCCACAAGCTCTGCCAGCAGTAGATAATGAGACCCCTAACAAATGTCTCCCTTGGTCATACTCACCATCGAGCCTGAGGTATTTAAAGCCGCGATACGCAAAATAATCTTCCATGATCGTCATGAGGGAGGTCATCTGACAGAAGAGTAGCACTTTATGGTTGGTGGCACGAAGTTTGGGCAAAATTCTATCAAGGAGCTCAAATTTCCCTGAGGCTCGGTAAAGGTCCAGCCTGGCGAGCAGAGGGAGAAGGGAAGAATACACATAATGTTAACAACGGCACCTAGCAGGTGGGTAAAGGAGGAGGCACAGTCCTGTCTCCAGGCTAAACTGAACCAGCCTACATGGGCTGGTCATCAGGTTCAAGGGCACAGAAGTGACTTCCTAGGCATCCACTTTCTTCCATAAAGATTCAGCAAAGCCATTTCAACCCTACTAAAATAAACTCAGGCCATCCTTGGTAAGGGTGACCACTGTCCAACTTGGATACTTGTAAGTGAGAAGAGGTGCTATTAGTAACTATGCAGCAACAATGTCTCCATTTTGTTAAAGAACCAGGAAAAACAACTCATGCTGTAGAGTGCCCACATTGAACCACACATGGCTAAGGGCCACCGCAGGTACTCTTAGTCACTTCAGTCTACAACCCCTGGTTTACAGATGTGGAAACTGAGGCTAGGGAGACAGCACAACACAGCTGCTGCTGTGCCTGAGGCAGGACTCAAACTCATCTGAGGGACCCCATTATGCAATTTGGAATAAAAAATACACCTCAAAAGAACTTCTTTGCTCTTTGATGTGGTGCCTCTGCTCTTGAAAGTGGCTTAGTATCCTGGAGAAATGATGGTGACTTCAGCTACATGAACGTTTTTAGCAAGGCAGTTGGCAATGGGCAAATTCAGATGCAGCTTCCACGTCAAACACCAGGGGCTTAATAAAGCCTGGGCTGTACTTTATAAACAATGCCAGAGAAAACAGAACCATGGCAAGGTAGGTAGCACACCATACAGAGGATCTCTCTGTCAGCAGACAGTTTAGGCTCAGAGTGGTGACGAAAGCTGGCAAGGTTCACAGAGCCTTGAGGGAAGCGCCAGAGTGGGGCCTGGAAACCAGGTCAGCCTTAGGAATTCTGCCTCTTGGGATTAATGGTGGGCAACTCTCAACCTGTAGAGGGTTTTTATTTTCTTCTTTGAGTTGTCTACATTTTCTAAATTTTCTGCCATGAACATAATGCCTCTGAAATCGGACCAATGTGACAATAGCAATAGAGCCGTGAAAATGTGTGAGAAACACTACTACGTGGCCAGCCTGCCTACTCTATCCAGTGGGGAAGGTTCTCACCCTTGGACGATGCCGCCAGTAAACCCCAGGTGCTCAGAAAAGGACTCCTGCAATGAAATGAGAGAGAATTCAGTGGGAAGGCAGAAAGAGGCTGCCCAGTGCCACACCTCTGACCCCTCATACCAGCTTAGTAACTGCCCACAGTGGCTCTGAGGCCACACACAGATGTCAAACACAGCTTTTCTATGCCACCCATGTCCCTTCCCTCATGTTCTTCCAATAAAGGAAAGGAAGTCATGACATAACATTAAACCACCAAAATGAGCACACGAGGACAGTGCCCGCCAGAGATCATCCTGGGAGTGCTAAAAGGGAACCCCAGGGGCATTCCAACAACCCTGAAACGTTATGCCAAAACATGAACATATGTGTGCTTTCCAAGAGTAGGGATCAAAATTCTCAAAGGGCACCATGACCCAAAAGGTTATGACCCGGAGACTTCATAAAGAAGAAAGCTGTTCTGAGTTAATGCAATGACCCAAGATGGCCCCACATGTCACTGAGTGGGAAACGCTAGTACCTTTGAAATCAGAACAACGTAACGATAGGCAGTATGACCCCACCAGGTGAAAAATGACGTATAGAGGAGTTTCCTAATAACTTGTGGTTATGTGACAGTGGGCTTTCAGGGGCTTCCATTTCTATTTTCCTGCACTGTTTGGATTCCTTCCCATAAGCACTTGCAAACAGCAAATCAACAGAGACAAATGTACAGGCATTGCCTATTCAAAATTTTATAAACTGGTTTTTTTTAAGCTGTCAGGGAGAAGCAATCTAGCTCTGCCTGGGGGCTCAGCTGTGCCTGCTGTCCCTGGTGATGGGTGCTCAGGGCAGCGCCAGGCTGGGCAGAGGGGGCCTCACCTCAATGTGCTGGAACATATATGGGTGGTTGCAGATCTTCCTCAGCTGCATGATGGTGTTCATCAAGGTCTTGGTGCCACCTTTGCCCTGCAGAGGAAGAAGAGTCTCCCAAATCGGGTCTTGTCTGGGTTGGGGTAGGACGGGTGGTGGAGAGAGGACTATGGGAAGAATAGCTTTAGGGGCAGGTATGGCTTGTGGCAGAGAAATCATGAGTGAAGAGCTAGCTCCTGTGGGGGGTCAGAGGCTTGAAACCAGTTCTGGGGGGAGCAGAGCCTGCCTGGCACATTGGAGGGGTGGAAGGTAGGGAGTAAGGGAAATAAGACTGACAGAACTGAGGCTGAATCAGAAACACTTTGCGAGGCTAGCTTCATTCATGAGAATTGTGGCAAGTCCCTTGGGGCTGTAGCCATGATTTAGTAAGATAGCTGGCTATAGGGAGAGAAAGGATTCAGGGGTTAGTGGGTGTTGTGGGATAGAAGTAAACCAGTAAACATGCTGCTGCCACAGCTCAGGTAAAAAAGGGCCCAAACAAAACATCTAGAGGAGGAAATAGGGAGGTAGGGCTAAGTTCGAGGTACTGGGTGCATAATCAAGAGACCTGGGAAGATAACTTCAGTTCTGGTGAGGGGAGCTGGACAAGGGGGGCACTGGGACCTCAGAGAGATCCCAGAAGGCAGCAGCCAGCCCAGCCCCCATTCTTCTCCACTGTAAACAAGCCTCACCCCTGGATGTCATTTGCTAACAAGGTGAAGGGGCTAAGTGTTCATGGCTGTTGGGGCAGCTTTTTCCCAGCTCGGAAGGTGGGGCTCACTAAAACCTTCTAATTCTGTGGGAGTTAGTGCTGGTCCCTATGCTCCCGCTGTCACAACAATGGGGGATAACATTTCATAAACAAAGAGGACACCAGACAACAGCTGACTCGGGAGGGTCTTAGGGACTTAAGTGTGCCCCAAAATCAGCCCATGAGCCTCTGCTCGCACAGCCTTACTGGCTGAGTCTGTTCACACC
Organism: Miniopterus schreibersii; assembly: GCF_964146895.1. Lineage (NCBI taxonomy): Eukaryota > Metazoa > Chordata > Mammalia > Chiroptera > Miniopteridae > Miniopterus > Miniopterus schreibersii. The sequence continues at coordinate 69,670,405 of NC_138105.1, read as the reverse complement.
AGCCATGACTTAAGCAATAGCTCTGTAATGCCCTCAGGATCACCACCAGATGGGGCCCAGACCACAACAAGCTCCAGAGGTGGAAGGCCCACTGGTTACAGTGCGCTCAAGCCCCACACACCTGGCTGCCCCGAACCCACCCGCCTTGGACACCTAGGTGGGGAAGGGGGGGCTTAGGTGAACCTTCTTATCCTTCTCGGAGCCATCGGTCAGCAGCACCCCCTTGGCCTGCATGTGCCGGTATAACACACGCTGCAGGGCAGACATGTCACACTTGATGACGTATTCCACCTGCAAGGGACACACAGCGCCATCAGTGGGGGTCCAGGGGCCCTGAGCATAATCCCCCACCTGAGCCCATCTCTCTCTGAGGCAGGATGTCTCTTGAGGATGTCATCCCGGGCCCTGGGATGTGTGCTCTGATTGAGGCACATGAGGGTGACTCACAACTGGGTGCATGAAGGAAGTCATGGACTACGGTAGATATACCAGGGCAGAGAAACATGGAGGGGGAGTCCTGGGCTGCTCCTACCCTCTACAGCATCTGCTTCCCTCCCTCTCTTTCCCACTCTCAGTGCTCAAGGTTCCAGCAGGTACAAGACTGATTCCAGCTCCAGGCTTGACCACTGATAGCTCCACAGCCACGTGGGCAATGAAGAGATGGGCATGTGGCTCATAGCAGCCTAATAACAGCCAGCCCCTGGAACTCTGGGGAAATGATGGGCTGTTTCTCTGTTGGGGGACACATGTGGTCACCTTCTGAAGGCCTCTCTATAGCTGGCCAGAAAACAAAGGGCAAGAATGACTGGAAGGGTGACTGTGGCCAAGAAGCCCATCTGGCCAGTGGGGAGGAGAGAGAGCCCTGGGGCCACTGTGGTACTACTGGTCCCATGAACAAGAATTCAGGGTCATCTCATGATGGGGAGCAGCCCTGAGAGCCCATGGCCTCCAAGCTCTTGTGATGTGGTTGGGCAGGACCTGCCCAGGCATCTAGCCCACTGACAACACATGGGATTCTGTACTCTAACCTACCACCCCTGCCTTCCACTTTAGTGATCCAGACAGGGTGAGTGGCGATCGCCAGGATGGAGTGACTCTAGAATGCCAGTGTAAGGCCAAGACCATGAGACCATAGGCCAGGGATGACAGGAGAGCCACCTAACCAGGCCCAACACAGGGAAGCCCCGTACAATGCTGTACTGTGCTTTCTTCTACATAAAACCCTCATGGTACCTTTTCAGGCAACTGAGCTTCAACCTCCTTCTTGAGCCGCCGGAGTAGGAAGGGCCGTAGCACTTTGTGGAGGCGACGAATGATGAGGATGGTCTCCTCCTCGTTCAGGTCCACCTGGCATTCCACAAGACTTGTAAACCAAGCGTTATTTCCAAAGGGGGGAAGGGGCATGACGAAGGGTGCACAGCTCAGGTAAAGAAGGGCCCAAACAAAACATCTAGAGTAGGAAACGGGGAGGTAGGGCTAAGCTGGGCCATCTGGAGTCACCCTGCACCTTGCCCCTCCTTTTCAGACTGCCTTCTGCTTTATGAGGTATGGAAAGGCACCCTCTTCCTTTGGAAAAAGCAAGGATCTGGGTCCTTCCCTAGAAATGCCAGGACGTGGAACCAAAGGCCCCAGAGCACCATGTTCCACAGGCCTTATGAAGAGAAACACAACAGCATACAGTGTAGTTTCCCTGCCAGCGCATCCAAATGAAAGCTAAGTGGCACTATGGGGGCCATATTCATAAAATAGTTGGTGTAAACTAGATGATTCTCGTGGAGGGCTCTACCACTGGGAGCCCCACATTCACTCTCATTTCAGCTGGGATGGGACAGAGAGGAAGAAATACTGCTCTCCTACGGTGACTGCTACTCTGATAAAAAGTTAATTAAAAAAAATTTTTTTTAAGTGAAAAATAAGCCCTAGCCAGTGTGCCTGGGTTGAAGAGTCTTTCTGTACACCAAAGGGTAAAGGGTGAGCTTCCTGATCAGGGCATATGCCCAGCTTTCAGGTTCGATTCTGGTTGATGTTTCTCTCTCACACTAATGTTTCTTTCTTTCTCTCTCTCATTTACTCCCTTCCCCCTTCTCTCTCTAAAATCAATTAAAACAACAAATGACATACTTACACATACAAAAAAGTGCAAAATAAGTTGACACCCGAACTTTTTTCTTCTGTGGGTCCCCTAAAAAAATCTCTTGGCAAAGCTTTTGCTCAACTTGAAAATAAATGAAACTAGAGTATTTGCTCTTCAACTAGTGGGATGGGGGTCCTGGGACTCTTGGAAAGGCCTCAGGTTCTCCTTCAGAAGGGCTTCAGCCTAAGCTGGTGTCAAGGACAGGGTACCTCGTAGATGATGCTGGCAGAGGCCCCTTCGTACACATGGTATGGTTCCCCCAGCTGTCCTGCATCTGTCTAAGGAAAACCTCATAATTGGGAACTAGAGGGCAGTGACACTCCTCATTACCACTACAATTGTACCTACTTCCTCCGCTGACAGGTTCTGGCGGCTTAAATGCTTTCAACAAAAATGCAGCTGGCCCACAAACACAGCTCAATAGCATGGCAGCTCATTTTCGAGTAAGCTTGAGGAGTTCATCAAATGATGAAGACCTGGCCCCTGACAACCCATGGGCCACAGTCTGGTTTTCAGACTGACAATACTACCCATGGTCATACAGACCTTGAGATACACTGGCGATAGAGATATTTAAAATAAAAATACACAGAATCTGACCGTGTTGTTCCTGTGAGTAAAAACATCCGAGCTTCCCACTACCCTTAGGGTAAAACCTAAACTCCCTAAAGAGATGGATCAACAGGTCCCTTGGGCCCTCCAGCTGTACCTGCACAACCTTGCTCTGGCCCCACAGCTTCCTCAAGGCCATATTTCCCACTGTGCCCTCTCTGTGCCCGGGGCACAGGGTCATGGAAGCCCTGAATGTTTCCCCAGAGTTCACCACTTCCATCACTGCTCTTCTCTGGGGCCCTTGTGGCTCCTCCAGCCTCAGGAACAAGGCTACCTGGTTCCACAAAGACACAGACTCCAGCCCTAACACCTACCACAGTCCCAGCCCATTGTGGTGGGCACTCAGTGCACACCCAACTTCTCTGAGGACGGTCCACAACCACAGCTCAGTTACCTCCCTGCCCCACCACCACATGGCTGGCCCTGCACACCCACCTTTTCTCCGGTCATGGCAAAGGGTGCATTGAACCACTGCTCAAAGGTGCTACAGCTCTTGAAGATGGTGGGCAGCAGGAAATTGAGGAGTGCCCAGAGCTCAGGGAGCTTGTTCTGCAGCGGCGTGCCTGTCAGCAGAAGGCGGCGGGGGGCCACGTAGTGTGTGTTGAGGACCTGCGTCAGCTTGCAGTGGTGGTTCTTCATGCGGTGGCCTTCATCCACGATCATGTACTTCCAGCGGATCTGCAGGCCCAAGAGCAGGTGTTCAGAGGAGGAGAGGCTGTGGGGCTACCCCCAGCTGAGCGATACTCTCACAACCATTAGGCAAGAGGGCTCCAGGTGGAAAAGCTCGTTGAGGTGGAGAATGTGGGCATGAGAATGTCCCCTGACAAGGGACCAGCTCACCAAGAGATAGCCACACAACATGCCTCTATAAAGCATGGGGTGAGGACAAACAGAGAGACATGCCGGTGAACTGCTGCTGGATGAACAAAACAAGTTGCAAAAAAGTATTCTGGTTTCCCTCCCAAAATTACGTATGCTAGTATGTAGCACAGAAAAATCACCAAACAACATACCCCTCACTGATCAGAGGGGCCCCATGGGGGGAGGGGTGCTTCTGCAGGGATGTGGTACAGTAATGAGTACATTTTCCAACCAGCAGGCTGTGCCTCTAAAGGTAGGAGCATCACAGGCAGGTTCTGAGTGTGAGCCTGGGGGCCGGGGCTGTGCTCCAGAGCCTGTGGGTGGCTACACATCTGATGGATAGGGGCTAGACATTGATTCTATCAGTGTGTGGCTGCCCTGTGCTTTAGCCTCCTGGGGACACAGTGAGGTCTGCGTGAGGCAGTGCACATCAGAGGCAGATCTGACTGGGGGGAGGATGCAGCAGCCTTCTCCCATGAGGAAACCCCGTTGCAGAATGTTTGTTAATTAAAGCCACTGTCAGGTAAACACAGATGGCTTTGTACTGAGTCAGAGGATGACCCCCACAATGTACATCTGCTCTCTAGGCCCCACTTTCCTCATCTTGTAGGCTTGGAGACGCCTATCAAGCACCCAATAATATCACTCTGACCAAGGCCCTGAGGCGTGGTAACTTGTAAACATCTCCTCCATCCCTGGGTCAAAGACTCTACCCTCTACTTCACTCCACTGGTTAGTGGTGAGACCAGATGCATCATCTTCAGCCTCAACCCCTCCTCAAACCAGGAAACAGCTTTTTTTGCAGGCAAGGGATGGTGTCTGTTTTATATCTGGGTTACAGTATGTTCTCAGTAATTCACTATGGCCTAACTACAGCCGCCTTCACAACTATGTCAGCTAAGGGGCCTGGGCCTGCACAGCCCCCATGAATGTGCCAGCCCAGTAGCCCAAGGCTGATAGGCCAGAGGGCCTCAGAGAGTATCATGGGCTGGTTTCACGTGGCTGTGCTGAGGGAGGCACAGTCAGCAGGGACAGAGGGCTGAGGTCGCTAGACAGGTAAAGACAAGGCTGGCTTCTCCATGGCCCTACCAGGGACACTGCAGACAAGCAAGTAGGTCAGGAAGCATCTGGTGTGACCAGACTCTTTGGGCAAAAGCCCCACGAGGAGCTAGCCCACGTGCTACACAGACGAACCTGTCTCTAGATCTAACCATGGGCTAGCCTAGAACAGTCAGAGAGGCAAACCCAAGGTCACCTTGACCAGGGCTTTTCACATACATAGCAGCTGTCTTTATACACATGTGCAGGGGAATCAGTGCAAAATTACTTGCAAGGGACTTTGAGAAGATGGGAAGTGTGACACACATGACAATCCTGGATTGGGCAGGATCACAGGCTCCCTGACAGCACTGAGTGCCTAGGGCTGGTGTTTTACACGAAGACATGCTACCTTCGCAAGGATGTGCTTGTCTTTAATGATGTACTCATACGTCGTTAGCAAGACATTGAACTTGCCACTCCGGAGCTGGGGGACGAAAGCCCGTCTGGCTGCTGGAGAGCCCTGTGAAGAAAAGACATGCACACGACGTCAGTCTCCCAGGGACATGGGGGTAGATCACAGCTCCTGGACTCCAACCCCAATGTGCTGAGTGCCAAATGCAGCGGAGAAAGGCTTGTGGGACATTGGTAGCCTGGGCCCACTGGGAGGCTTGCTGCCTACACCACCATCTGCCTCAGTCTCAGTGGCAAATCAGCTCCCTACCTCTTGCTGGGTCCCACCCTCAGGCCTCTCCAAGCTGAAAATCAGGGCCTCCCCCTTAAAATCTCCCACTTGCTGGCCACCGAGGTCATTCCCTGACCGAAGCTCCAGATTATTTGCAATTAGCAAATCTGCCCAGGCCCTCTCCCAGGTACAAACTCCTAAACCATGTGACCAGAGCCCCAGTATTCTCTAGGTTCACATTCCACACAGAATGGTCTTCACTGGGTCCCATAAGCTTTTGCTAGAACTACTTTTAACTCCTCAAACATACCAAGGTTTCTCCACACATGCAGTACCTTCTGCCAAGACCTCCTCTTCCCATCACAGGCAGAGAGCCTCATAGCACAGGGTGAAAAGCCTGAACCCCAGAGCCCAGTGGCCAGGCATAACCTGGCTCTGCCACTGAGTGGCTGCATGAGGCCCTGTCTGCCTCAGTTTCCCCACCAGAAAACAAGCACAAATAGTCCCCACTACACAGGGTGAAATGATCAAAAATAAACATTACCCCCCAAAATAAATAAATGATCCCAAACCTGCATTAACACCACAATCCCAAGTGTATAACAGGAAAATGTGCACATATGCCTCATGCTATTAATGCAAGTTGACTTCCCTATTCATTTTTCTACATTCCCTACTCTCCTGCCCTGCCCTCACCTATGTCCACCTCCGCAGGCTGTGACATACCTTGTAGGACACCTTCACCACAGAGGGGGCCCACTTGTCAAATTCGTAAGCCCAGTTTGACAGCGTTCTAATGGGATCAAGGAAAGGAATAGTCAGGTTCTACAGGAGTCAACAATAGCTTACCATTCATATCAATGTCCCCTGGGAAGTGAGGCCAACGGGGCCATGACCCTCGGGCTGGCAGAGTAACTGATCATCTCTAATGGGGGCGAGTGAGGGAAGGTGGTCTGGTGGAAGGAATAGGGACACACAAAAGTGTGACAGTGGGGACAGGGGCAGGGAAGAATGTGACTGTATTTGGAAAAAGAGTTTCTAAAGAGGTAATTAAATTAAAATAAGGTCATTAGGATGGGCCATGATCCAATGACTGGTATCCTTATAAGAAGAGGAAATTAGGATACAGACAACACAGAGGGAAGACTATATGAGGACATAGGGAGAAGATGGCCATCTGCAAAGCTAAAACAGAGGCCTCAGAAGAAACCAACTCTGCTGATGCCTTGTCCTCAGGCTTACAGGAAAATAATGCCTGTTGTTTAAGCCACAAGGCTGTGGTACTTTGTTAGGAAAGCCCGAGTAAACTAACACACAGGTGTCTGAATGAAGGCTGGGGTGCCAATGAAGTAGGACAGCGTGGTATATGCCCTGGATACACCCAGACCTCCAGAGGTGGGCTCACTTACGAGAGAGGTACAATGATGAGGAAGGGCCCATTGATGCGCTTGTGCTCCATGAGGTACGTGATGAGCGCAATGGTCTGGATGGTCTTTCCCAGGCCCATTTCGTCAGCCAGGATGCCATTCAAGTTGTTGTTGTATAGGGACACCAGCCATTCCAAGCCCTTGATCTGCAAGGAGAGAGGTGGCCAACACTGAAGCCCATGCTTCAGAGACTCGACCAGGAACAAGTTCGGCCCTAGCCACCAACTGCCCACAGCCATCTTTATTTGGTGTTTTGCTCTCAATCACCCTACTCCTTTTTTCCTTAGGCTTATCTTCAGCAATCATTCCTATGAAATCATAGGGTTGCTATGTTAATAATATACATACATTATACAAAATCTCTTTTTCAAATACACATCTGAACTTAAATTTCTGTTACAAAGTCCATCTGTCACTGCCTGATACCAAGCCATGTAGCTCACTGGGACAAACCTGCCCACAACCATGTGACGCTTGATTCGGGAGATCTTTAGGGATTCAGGGGAACCTGCTGATGAATCCACCACAGGGCCAACATTAGCCTAACCATGTCAAGATGAACTGAGAGCTTCCCAAAGCTTGCATGGTTTCAACAATACCGGGAATTAAAGAGAAGACCGTTTTCAGTGGAATATAATGTTATGAAGGAAAATTTGGGAATTTTCTAACAGATTAAGGAAGTAATTTCTGGCCAAGTTCTGATTCCTTTGATTCCACTAGCCACTGGAAATTTCCACTGGTCATTGGCTTCGCCTCTTTGGAACTCAGTATTGGCATAGAGGTTCTGAGAGTTCTTTCAAGGGAAGTTGGGATATAAGGGACACAAGCATACAGAAAATCAGGGAGATGTGTTCTTTGATCGAATATAAGCCAGCTGCCTCTTGGAAGCTTATAAATGAGCGTGGGATATGGAGCCACAAAAAAAGAAATTTCTACTACGGCAGCTCTAATTCTTGGCTGTTCCAGGAGAGGTCTGACAAAGAGCTTTAGTGCCAGCGTCATGTCACCTCCATAGAAGGAAGAGCTAAGACCTGGGCTTCTGGCTCCAGACATCTAAGCTCACCCCTCACTGTCCCACACTGCACAGAGCTCCAGGGAACATGGACCTATGTCCAAACCTGGGTCTGGTACTGGTTTTACCACTCCCAAGCTGTAAGAGTTTGAGGAATCACTGCCCCTCTCTGTTTCTCAGTTGCACCCCCCCATCCTATAAAATGCAGAGAATGAGTGCTGACTTCAGAGTCGTTGGGGATTCAGGAGCTAACAGCATAGAACAAGGTATTATCCTGACCTGCACAGGTCAAGCACCCAGCAGATACTGATAAACTGTACCATTTCATTTCCTCCTGGTGGCTAACCTAACAGATCATGTTTCTACTCTACAGATGGGGAAACTGAGGCTGAGAAAGAAAGCGTAAGGTACCCAGAGACAAGAAGTAGAATGTGAACTTGCTCAACTTCAGCAGCCTCCCATAAGCTGGGAACCCATCTGTCGAGACTGCTATGTAGGCACAGCTCCCTCCTGCCTCACTCACCTGGTATTGTTTGAGGACACCGTTAACCATAAGCGCCGACTGCTTATCCACTCTTTCGGTGACAGCATGGGCCACAGCATAATAGGACTGCAAGCCACGAGCAAGGGCCTGGGACACGCCATACTCATCATCAACATCTTGCTTGGCATTCCTGGAAGCAAACACAATCACCATCTAAGGATACACATTTCTATCTGTGACAATGTACTTCTGACACAAGACTCTGGAGAGGCTCTTTCTGTCTGAGGCCCGGTGACATGAGCCTTAAGATAAGAAAAAGTATAACTGGACAGTCTAAGGACAAGCAAGGCAGCAAACAGAAATCAGGGGACGAATGGGGGAAGAGGACAGCGCCAAGACTGGACTCCCATTTGTGGTCTCACAGTGGCTGCCAGGTGGATACTGGGGCCATCCAGGGAGAAGATGGATTCTATTTTTCTGCGGGGGCCCCCTGTGAGGGAAACTGGTGGAGTAGGAGCATGTATAGGGATGTCTTACTCAATGATGTGCCGGGCATCCACCTCAGAGACATCATCACTGTCTGGATCTGGAATCTTCTTCTTCTCCTCCACAGGTAGGGTGGGAGGCTGTGCTGGCTGTGGCTGCTCCTCCTCTTCCTCCTACCAAGAGACAAGCCCGGGTCACCTCAAGACATCTCACAGGGACAGGCAAAGGGATTCCAGGGAGAAAACACACTTTTGGAAGCAACCGATGTTTTTACAATCCTCATGCCTTCTTCTTATCCCGAAATGTGTCATGCCTCCTCTTTGCATCTGCTTTTAATTGCTCAGCATATTACTTTTAGTTTTCCTAGCACAGAGTTCGGATACTTCTTTTTAAGGCTATCTCAGGGTACTCCGTGCGCTTTTGCTACTAATAGATTCTTCATGCCCCTGCCCCGATTACACAATATATACTACAAATTTATTCCTTGCATAACCTATTCAAGCAGTTTTTCACTGGAATCTCTTGGATTTTCTAAGAAGAAAATATATAATAGCCAATTTTCAATATTTGTTGCTTTTGATTTACTTCTAGCTTTACTGATTGGCTAAAATGCCTAAAATACATCAAATAATACTAATGATAACAAGCAACCTAGTTTAATAAGAGGTATTCTATAAACCTGTAAACTAAGTATAAGTTTTGTTTCATGGAAGTGATTTTTCAGCATTTACTGAGATGATAAAGGGATTTTTCCATCTGTCCTATTAATAAAATACACATAAATGCATTTCCTGGTAGTAAACCATCCTTGTATTCCTGTATAAATGATACAAAGTCCCAATAGTTATTTTTCTTTATGTATAATGGAACTTCTATAAAACAAAAGCATTCCATTCATCTGCTAAAAAATTCCAATAAAATTCCAGTGGGAATTTTCTCAGGGCATGCAAAATGATTTTATAGATCATTTGGAATAATAAACAGATGACGACAGCACAAACGTTTGGGGCCACACACAAAAAATAATAACTGGTATAGACTTACCCTAACTGATATCATCATGTCTGAAGTTAATATAGGGGTGAGACTTTTGGCTGAGTCTGAGTCAGATTGTAGGCAAATTCTCTCTTCAAAACAAGACTATAGAGCTTGACAAAATTGGCAAAAGCAACCATTTCAGAGCTCAAGGAGACTGAGAAGTGTTAATGCTTGAAAAACTGCTGAACTTCGGATAAGAAGGGTGGAAATTGGTAGTGTTCTTATTTGGGACTGCTTCCATCTGTCCTACCCCCCCAGGTTCATCATGAATATTCTGCCAGGGCAGGAGGCCATGAGGACTGGCACCTGGGGACTCAGTCATTTTATGGCAGTGGGCGATACCCATGCGGCACTGTCGGTGGAGGTGAGGCTTTCAGCTGGCATTGAGAAAGCATATTACTGACTGAGGCTGTGCCCATGTGTTGAGGAAACAAGAAAAGGTCCAGCAGAAAATAAAAGCCAGGGAGAACTTAAAAATGGCCTTAACCTGAAAGGTGTTTCCCCTATATACGCTAATCCATTGGTAGGAGACAAAAGCCTTACTAGGTGTTTGAGTACAATCTCTGCCCAATCATTGGATGACTACTAAGTTATGAAGAAATGTGTCCTATTCCTTGCAGGATTGAGAAAAAAACCAAAGCAAAGATAAACATGACCTGAACAGCACTATCCAGCAATTCAACCTAACTATCATAAATAGAACACTCCCACCCAAAGACTGCAGAACCCTTTTCAAGCAAACATGAAATATCCTCCAGAATGCTAAGCCATAAAATAAATCTCAATAAATTTTAAAAAATTAAAATCATGCATACAAGAGAATTAAAATAAAAAACAGGTAATCCCAAAGACAGTTTATGGAACCAAAACCAGGAGCTCTTGACACTATGATCTTAGAATGAAGTTCTCTAAAGGATATAATAGATACTCAATAGTGCTGTTTTCCTTAGGAGATAGAAGATTTAAAAAAAAAAAATCTGGGAAATTCTCAAATGCTTAAAATTTTAAAACACACTTCTGCCTAGCCAGGCGTGGCTCAGCGGTTGAGCGTCGACCTACGATCCAGGCGATCGGGGTTCGATTCCCGGTCGGGGCACATGCTCGGGTTGAGGGCTCAATCAATGACTCTCTCATCATTGATGTTTCTATCTCTGTCTCTCCCTCTCCTTTCCTCTCTCTGAAATCAATAAAGATATATTTTTTTAAAAAAAACCCCACACACTTCCAAATAATGCAAGGGTCTAAATAAATAAATACATAAATAAATTAAAAAATCACAAGGGAAATAAGAAAATGTTTTGAACTGAATGAAAACAGAAACAACAAATTAAAATGTATGGACTGTAAACTAAGCAGTGCATAGAAGAAAACCTATAGCTTTAAACACCTACATCAGAAAAAGTCTCAAATGAGTAATAAAAGCTCAGCCCTGGTTAGTGTGGTTCCACTGGTTGCACATCGTCCAGTGTACTAAAGGGTTGCTGGTTCAATTCCTGGCCAGGGCACATGCCCAACTTGCGGACTAGATCCCCAGTAGGGAGCATGCTGAAGGCAGCCAGTGTTTTGCTCTCACACTTATGTTTCTCTCTCTTCCTCTCCCTTCCCCTCTAAAAAAAAAAAAAAATCAATAAAAATATTTTTAAAATAATAACAAAAGCTTAGAGTGACTAGGAATCAAAATGAAAGGCAAATTACTAAATTACCAAAATGAGCAATGAAAAAGATGTCCCTACCAACCCCACAGAAATATGGTAATAAGGAACTACTATAAATAACTTTATGCCAACAAATAACTAAGATAAAATGGACAAACACCTAGAAAGACACAAATTATTTAAAAAAATCTTCTCACAATGAAGAGGCCAGTCCCAGGTGGCTTACCTGGAGAGTTCTATCAAATATTTTAAGACTAATACCAATTCTTCTCAAACCCTTCCAGAAAGTAGAGAAGAAGGGAACATTTTCTAACCCATTCTAGAACATCAATGTTAACCTAATATCAAAGCCACACAAAGATATCACAAGAAAACTACAGGCCAATATCCCTCATGAATACAGACCCAAAAATCCTCAACAAAATACTAGTAACATTACAACATACAAAAAAGATTGTAGATCAGGACAAAGTAGAACTTATCCCAGGAATGCAAGTTTGGTTTAATATCCAAAAATTAATTTACATAATAAAGCACATTAACTTATCTAATAAAGCATATTAGCAGGTAACAGATAAAAACCAATCAACTTAATAGACAGAATGATAAAAACTTTCAATAAACTAGGATTAAAAGAAACTTTACTCAAACTTTAACCTGATGTAGGTGTTAAAGACCATCTACAAAAAAACCTACAGCTAACACCAAAGAGCAGTAACAGACTAAACTTATTATACCTAAGAGGGGAAAAAAACAAGGATGTCTGCTCTTGACACTTCTATTCAACACTGCACTGGAGAATCTAGCCAGTGCAATAAGGCAGGAAAAAAGAAATTGAAGGCACAGACAGGTAGAGTAGTAAGATTGCCATTATTTACAGATGGCATGATCTTGTATGTAAAAGTTCTAAAGAACCTACAAAAACAACAAAACTATCAGAACTAACAATATGAGTTTAGCAAGTTCATAGGCTACAAGCTCAATATTTCAAAACATCGATATAAAAAATTGTATTTCCATGTAATAGCAACAAAATATCCAAAAAATACAACTAAGAAGGTTCTATTCATAACAGCATCAAAAGGAATAAAATATTTAATAATAAATTTAACAAAAAAAGTGTAAAAATTGTACTCTGAAAATTACAAAACACTGCTAAGAGAAATTAAAGATAATTAAAATGAATGGAGAAACATTCCATGTTCATGGACCGGAAAATTAACTATTGTTAAGATGTGATTTCTCCCCAAATTGATAGATTCAACTCACACCCAATAAAAATCCCAGCAATCATTTTTGTAGGAATAAGCTGACCCTAAAATTTATATAGGAACATAAGAATCTAGAAGAGACAATAAAAGCAATAAAGCTAGAGGAATAACGCTACCTGGTTTTAAAAGTAATTATAAGTTACAATAATCAAGATAGAGTGGTAGTAGAACAAAAATAGATCAACAGAATAATGTTGGGAGGAGAAGAAAGACAGCAAAAAACTGAAAGCCTATTTGAAAAAAATGACAGAAAACTTCCCTAACTTGGTGAAGGTAATAGATATGCAAGTCCAGGAAGCACAAAGTCCCAAACAAGATGAATCCAAAGAGGCCCACACCAAGACACATCACAATTAAAATGCAAAATGTTAAAGACAGAGAGTCTTAAAAGCAGCAAGAGAAAAGCAAGTTAGTTACCTACAAGGGAGCTCCCATAACACTGTTCATCTGATTTCTCAAAAGAAACTTTGCAGGCCAGAAGGGAGCGGCAAGAAACATTCAAAGTGATGAAAAGCAAGGACCTACAACCAAGATTACTCTACTCAGCAAAGCTATCATTTAGAATCTATGGACATATAAAGAGCTTCCCAGACAACAAAAAGGTGAAGGAGTTCATCATAGCCAAACCAGTATTATACAAAATGTTCAAAAGTCTTCTGGAAGAAGATAAAAAATATGAACAATAAAACGGTAACAAATACATACCTATCAACAATTGAACCTACAAACAAAATGAACAAGCACTACAGACATAGACTCATGGATACAGAAAAATATGTTGGTTGCCAAATGAGAAGGGGGAGTTAGGGGGATGGGTGAAAAGATTAAGAAGTACAAATTGGTTGTTACAGAATAGTCATGGTGATGTAAAGTACAGCATAGGGAATATAGTCAAAAATAATCTAATAACTAGGAGTGGTGCTGGATGGGTGTGGGATTTATTGGGGTGATCACTTATTAAGTTATGTAATGTCTGGTCACTGGGAGTGTACACCAAAACTAACATAATGATGTCAACTGTAATTGAAAATAAAAATTATTTTTTAAAAAAACCACAATGAGCTACCACTACACACCCACTAAGAAGACTATAATCAAAAAGACAGATAAACCAAGTGCTGATAAGGATATGAAGAAACTGGATCCCATTGAATGGTACAGCCACTTTAGAAAACAGTTTGTCAGGTGATTTTTTTAAATCCTCATCTGGGAATATTTTTCATTGTTTTTCAGAGAGAGTGGAAGGGGGAGAGAGAGATGGAGAAAGAGAAACATTGATGTGAGAGAGACACATTGCTTGGTTGCCTACTGCACTCGCACCAACCGGGGCCAAGCCTGCAACAGAGGTATGTGCCCTTGGGTGGAATGGAACCTGGGACCCTTCAGTCTGAGGGACGACGCTCTAACCACTGAGCCAAACCAGCTAGAGCATAGTTTGGCAGTCTCTCAATGCTGCTCCTAGGTACCTACCCAAGAGAAATGAAAACATATGTCTACACATAGACATGTACAAAAATGTTCACAGCAACATCATTCATAATAGCAAAAAATGGAAACACAAATGCCTAATTGGTGAAAGGGTAAACAAAGTGTGGTATATCCATACAATGAAATATGACTCAGGAATTTAAAAAAAAAAAAAAAATGATGCCCTAGCTGGTTCGGTTCAGTGGTTAGAGCATCAACCCATGGAGCAAAGGGTTAAAGGTTCAAGCCCCAACCCCAGGGTTTGTGTGAGAGGCAACCAATCGATGTGTCTCAATCAAATCTCTCTCTATCTCTCCCCCCCTCCTCCCTCCCTTCCACTCTCTCTAAAAATCAATAAAAAAAATCCTTGGGTGAGAATTAAAAAAAAAAAAGACCATTTACTACACAGAACAAAATGGATGAACTTCAAAAAAATGCTAAGTGTAAAAAGCCAGACACAAAATACTACATGTTATATGACTCCCTTTATATGAAATACTCAGAAAAGACAAATCTATAGATAGAAAGCACATCAGTGGTCTCCTGGGGCTTAGAGAAGGGAGCAGGAACAAACTGAAAACAGACAGGAGGAACTTTGGGGGTTGAAAACATTCTAAAGCTGGTGGGCAGCGATAATTGCACATCTCCATAACTTCACTAAAAATTATTGAATTGTACACTTACTATGGGTGCATTTTATGGTATGTAAATTACGTCCCCATAAAGCTATTAAAAAATTACAAAAAAATGTTCAATTAGTCTAAGAATCATTAGAATGTTAGACAAAACTGAACAGGTAGCCCTAAAAAGATTCCAGTGGCTATAAAAACAAAATATACCACTTAAAAAATATATCACAAGTCAATGGAGAAGGGATGGGTTTGATGATATGCCAATTCACCTAGTACTACTGGGGACAAAGAGAAAGATATATATTTAGGTGAACAGTAAGTTGATTTTAGGCTGGGATAAATATAAAAGAGCACTTAAAAACTCAGTTTAAGAATACTCACAACTGATTAGAAGTAAGAAAATGAGGCAAACCATTCACAGAAGAAACCTAATAACACCCCTCCAAAATGTTCAACTTTCACAGCAATCAAGTAAATGCCTGTAAAAATTTCCTTTTTTAAAAAATCCTCACCTGAGGATATTTTTTTTCATTGCTTTTCAGAGAGTGGAAGGGGGGAAGAGAGAGATAGAAACATCGATGTGAGAGACACATCGATTGGTTACCTCCTGCTCGCGCGCTGACCAGGGCCAAAGATTGAGCCTGCAACCAAGGTACCTGTCCTTCGCTGGAATCGAACCCAGGACCCTTCAGTCTGCAGGCCGATGCTCTAACCACTGAGCCAAACTGGCTAGGGCTAAAAATCTCCTTTTCAAAAATGTATAGAAGTGGCAAAACTTTTTAAGGCACTTGAAAGCCTTTTAAGACAATCTCATCCCAGCTGAAGGGGGAGTGAAGACCACTCTGCTGATGCGGTGTGAAACAAACACGGCCTTCAGAAAGTGTAACCCCTAGCTCCCTCTGAGTTATCCTTCCCAAGGAGGCAATGCACAACAGGTAGAAGAGCAGGCTCTTCCTCATAGCTTTGTCAACCACGGAAAAAGCAGAAGTCACTTTAACATGGAATAATGAAATGATTTAAAGCATATGCACAAAAAAGTAACCATTTATAATATTTTCAATGAAGAGATTACATTGAGCAAACATGTACATGATTTAATGCTTACAACTTCATACTGATGATTTCTTTTGGACAGAAGGCTGTCGAGTATTTGAAAAGGGGCTAATATGATCAAGGATGAGGGTTTTTAATTACTTAATTTGATTAATTTAAAATTAAAACAGTCATGTGTGGCTAGAGGCTACTGTATGGGACAGGGCAGCTATAAAGCACCAACTTTCCATCAGGACTGGGCCTTGGCTGCCTTCTGCCCATCTCTTATCCCAGGCAGCGTGGGAGACGATCACAGCATACAGGGGTGACTGATACACAAGGGACAGAAGTCACACTACAGAGCACTGAAGGTCTTGACAGAAGGAAATGGACTCTTACCTCCTCCTCTTCTTCTGAGCCACTTTCTTCACTATCAGATCTTGGAGCTACTTCATACCTAGAAAAAATATTAGTGTTTTAATATAAATCTCCCCCAAACCAGCATAATTCATTTACCTTAGCAAATTGGCTTTTTTCCAAATGCAATCAAAATCACCCCCATCTGCCAGCCAGCTGACTCAGGATCCTCACTGCATCTGGAACTCAAGGGTCAACTCACCCTGGGTTCATCTCAAGCCAGGCCTCCAGCTGTCCTGCTTTGGGGGCATCTGTGCCTGTGAGAATCTTCCCACTTTCCACATGGATTACTTTCACAGGCAGGTCACTCATTTGGCTAGTCTCGTCCAGAGGCTGAAAGAGAGCCACATGTATGACTTTAGGTTCTGTGATGACCATATCTCAGATGTTCACTAACCATGCCACCTGGGGAAGTGCCCTCCAAATTCCATGCCCAAAAAATGGCACATAACCATGGCCAGTAGTTGTGAAAATGGGTTTCCTGTATATTAATAATTCAGGAAAAAATATATTCCATTGATGACACCAGTTTCTTTGAGGTAACTGACATACATGTGTTTATTTTCAAATAGGTAATATATTCACATAGTTCAAAATTCAAGAGTATAGAGCAGGGGTGGGGAACGTCCGGCCTGCAAAATCATGTGGTCTGGCCCTGCAAAGGCAACCACAGGCGGACTCGAAATTCAATAAATCTAGGAGCTTTTGTCATAGCTAATTTTAAAGTTGATAATTTTGTATGGCCGTGAATGATGTTATAAATATCCAAATAGCCCTAGACAGAAAAAAGGTTCCCCACCTCTGGTGTAGAGCATGGATTCTCCCCCACCCCGTCTTGGCAGTTTCTCTTTTCATAGATGCCCACCAATATCAGTTTCTTGTGCATCCTTACAGATCAATTCCATGCATAAGAAACTAGGACTGGTTTCTCCCCATTTTTACACAAATGACTGAACTATTCACACTCTTCTGGTCCTTGATTTTTTTCCATTTATGATGTGTTTGTTACTTCAACAAAGATCCTCGTTCTTTATTGTTAAATAGCTAACTGGAATATCTGAAAAACAAAACAACTAACTTCCTCCTAGCAACAAATATGAAATTCTTTGATTTCTCATTTTGAGATATCAACTTTGGATGAACATTTCCTCCTTCAAATTTCCTGAAGACTTCAGAATAAGGATGAAGTTCTTAATTTAAACCTTTGCATTGTGAAAATTAACCAACAAAAAATTAGATCAACTAAATTGGATCCAATTAAACTGAACTAAAACTGGAGTCCAGAAGGCCTGTAGAGGGAGCTCTCATGCCCTACCACTCTAAGTCAATTACGTCAAACAGGAAGTAAATTACAGATCCCAGTAAGAAGAGACCTACCTTGCAGTCCCACAAGGAAGTGCATCTACTATACTACTGCAGCAGGAGGAAGGCTTCCCTCCTGCACGGCAACAAGACCAGTCAAATGAAACCCAGCTCAAACAATGAGAAACTGTCATCACCCGAACTCTATTCCAATGAATTTTCATTTTTCTCTTGCTGACATTCTTAATTCATCCTCGTTACTATAAAAGCCTTTCATCAGTATAACTGCTCAGGGTGGCTCTCTGTTGGCTAGATGAGATGCTACCTGATTTATGAATCATTAAATAAAACCAATTAGATCTTCAAATTTACTTAGTTAAATTTTATTAACAGCATCTTCCAGGGACTTATATCCTCCCTTCTGTCCAAAGTGCTGCACTACCAGCACCACCCACACAGCAGAGAGAGATTAGTCTCTGTGCACGAGACCACCTAGCCCTCAAAGTGGTCCACTATGGTGGGGGGGGAGACACTAACCTCAGATGCACAAACCATCAACTGGTGACTTTCACCCAAGTGCTCCTTGGGAGCGTTTAACGGTGCTGATGTCTGCACCTGCCCACCCAAAGAATTCTGATTCAACTGCTCTAGGGTTTTATAAAAGCTTCCCAGGTAATTCAAATGTACAGCCAAGGTTGAGAACCACTGGCTGGGAATAAGGACAATTCACAGCCACCACTGAGTTATGCTTCTGTTATGAAAAAGGCCAGGAAGAGAGCCCTCACCAGGAACCAACCTTGCTACACCCTGATCTTGGATTTCCAGCCTCCAGAACTGTGAGAACATAAATGTTATTTAAACTACCCAGGCTATCTGTGCTATGGTGTTTTGTAACAGCAGCCCAAGCCGACTGAGAGAGCATCAAAATGTAATACACAAGGAGGCTCATTATAACAATGTATGCAATAGGAAAAAAAGGAAACAATGGAAACAGGCACCAATAGGGGAGGAGGTAGGTAAAGAGTTGCTCAGTGCAGGATCTTTGTAACAGCTACAAATGGGAAGCAACCTAAAGAGCTATCAATCTAAATAATGAAATAGATTCTAACGTCAACACAATAAAATGAAAATAGAACTAATGACTTGATATGGAAAGTGGCACAAGATATTGGGCTAAGTGGAAAAGGTCTAACTAATGTTCTGATTGACCCATATAGTCCCAAAATAAAACAAAGAGGATATAAGCATAAAGATTTCAGAAGTGCCTGGCTAGCGTGGCTCAGAAGTTGAACATCAACCTATGATCCACGAGATCGCAGTTCAATTCCCTGTAAGGGCACATGCCTGGGCTGCAGGATCGAACCTCAGTAGGGTATGTGCAAGAAGCAGCCAATCAATGACTCTCTTATCACTGATGTTTCTATCTCTCTCCCCCTCTTGCTTCCTCTCTTTGGAATCAATAAAGATATATTAAAAAAAAAACACAAAAAAACAAGATTTTGGGAAGTTTAGAGAAGACGTGAACCAGGAATAAATATGCATGCCTGGGGCTTCCGCTTTTCATGTTATCATTTAAATTTTTTCTATAGGAAGTATTACATTTCAGAGACATTAGAAAGAATAGGCAAATTAAAAATGGATCTGCCGTTTGACCCAGGGATCCCACTTCTGGGAATATATCCTAAGAATCCCGAAACACCCATCAGAAAGAATATACGCACCCCTATGTTCACAGCAGTGTTATTTACAATAGCTAAGATCTAGAAACAGCCCAAGCACCCATCCATAGATGAGTGGATAAAAAAGCTGTGATATATTTACACAATGGAATACTATGCAGTATATTTATACAATGGAATACTATGTGGCTCTAAGAAGGAGCTCTTACCCTTTGAGACAGCATGGATGGACCTGGAGACTATTATGCTTAGCCAAATAAGCTGGTTAGAGAAAGACAAATATCACATGATCTCACTCATATGTGGGATATAATGAACAAAATAAACTGATGAATAAAATAGGTCGAGGAATGGATGCATGGAACAGAATAACAGATCTCAGTGGAAGGGTGGGGTGGGGGGAGTAGGAGACAGGAAGAGATTAACCAAAGAACATATATGCATTACCCATGGACACAGACAATAGCATGGTGAAGGTCTGGGGTGGGGCAGGAGTTGGGTGGAGGGGGGCAAAAAGGGAGAAAATGGGAGACATCTGTAATACTGTCAAAAGTAAAATAAAGTAAAATAATAAAATAAAAAACTTTTTAAATATAGTAAGAATACGGTAAGTGTCCATGAGGTAACATGGAGAGATATCTGAGAGACAATGCTAGGTGAAAAAAAAAACATCCAGTGGCTCATGCATAGGAAAGGCCAGCAGCAAGCATTCCGTTACTCATGGTTTCCCTCTGGGAAGTGAGATGAAAAAGAGGCAGGGAAGGTAGTAAAAACAATGTTTCTCATTTACACATCTCACTTTTACACATCCTACTTCCAACTGTCTGTATTATGCCAGAACGGTTGCTTTCAGGAGATGGGCAGGAATGTTGTGGAAAGATGGATGGGTGGGAACAGCAACCCCTCTCTGAGTGGGCCACTCTGTATGGTTCTGACTTTTGGAGCAAGCTAGTGTTTCACACACTAAATAAATCAATGAGTAAATAAAACCAACAAGGGTGGGGGAAACCACACTAACAGGGGCATAAGGGGAGAACTAATTCAAGTAGCTCTGTACACAATATTTGGAGAATAGGCTCTCGAGCTAAAGAACTCAAAACAAACACTGATCTCTAGCTTGGAGGCTCCTTTTATAGAGGGGGACACGTGAGCAATTCTGAATGTGCATCCTGCGTATTCTAGGACTAAGCAAATAGGAAAATGTATCCTGGCTAATGGGAGCCAGGTTTTTGCAGTTTCAGTATGAAAAGGGAGAAGGATAGAAATAACCCAGGGTATTGGATTAGAATTGGTGGTGTCAGTGTGATTTCAGGTTTTTTAATATTTGTATATCTAAATAACAGTGCATGTGTATATGCACACATACACCTATTTCCTACATCTGTCTGCTGAGAGGGCCTAGAAGCAATGACACCCAGGAGCAATGAGCACGCCTAGATTTTGATTTCGAAATATTCTTTGATAAAAGGAATCAGGGGTCCTTAGAGAAATGGCTGACTCCAGGGCTCAGGCAGGAAAAGAAGGTAAGTCTGGACCATTTTGATGTACAAAGAAGTCAGGAAGCCCCCAAAGAATGATGGAGACACATCAAAAGGACACAGGAACCAATTTGAAGGGGCTCCTTCTGGCCCAAACTGTAACAATTTGAGCATGAAAATAAATACAGTCCTGGTCAGGTAGCTCAGAGCGTTGTCCCAATATGTAAGGTTGCAGGTTCGATCTCCGGTCAGGGTACAAACAAGAATCAACCAATGAATGCATTAATAAGTGAAACGACAAATCAATCTCTCTCTCTCTCTCTCTTCCCTCCCCTCCTCCCTCCCTCCCTCTGAGATCAATTTAAATAAATAAAAAGCGAAAGAAAAAAAATTAAAGAATGAAATAGACTTAAGGCCCAGGGATGGGCTGACATTTCCATGAATAAAACAACCCTGGTTCCTCACCTCGCCATCAGGTCCTATTGCAGGTGTCTGTCCTTCTGCGTTTTCTGCCTTCTGGAAATAAAGAGAGAGAAAGTCACTCCCTGATGGGGAGGCTGAGGCAACACACGCCAAGACAGCCAATCCAGTCCCCAGCGTACCTTCTTTTTCTTCTTCTTTTTTTTCTCCTTGGCAACCTGGGCTGCCTTGTGCTGCCGCACCAGCTCCGTGAGGTTAGCCACGTACTCGTCTGTCTGTTGTAAGAGGTAGGCCAAGCGCTTGTCCTTCTTCTGGTCGATGAGTTTCCGGTACCCTTCCTCATCTTCCGCCTGCAAAAACGTGCAGATACAGCATTTGCTTGAGAGACATGCTCATTCCTTAGCACCCAAGACGGGCAAACCAGAGTTGAGAAGTTCACTGGGAATTGTTAACCAGCAATCAGACCCACATTAAGGGAGCTCTTAGTCACACCCTGTGCTGTGCTGTATGTAGGCGTTTCACATAACTATCACATCTCCCTTCAGTATTTCTCCAATTTTTACCCAGAGATAGGCCCTGCGGGGACCTGGCTGCACAGACATGGTCCTGCCCAGAGCTATTTATAAAGGCAGTATCAAGTTCTGTCCCCTCTATTCATAAACATGTCCCAAATCCAAACTCTTTTCTCTACCTG
The DNA here is from genome assembly GCF_964146895.1 of Miniopterus schreibersii. Classification (NCBI taxonomy): domain Eukaryota; kingdom Metazoa; phylum Chordata; class Mammalia; order Chiroptera; family Miniopteridae; genus Miniopterus; species Miniopterus schreibersii. Next base: position 69,648,581 of record NC_138105.1, on the reverse strand, counting down.
GCCCAAGCAATATCTCTTCCACAGACCTCTGCAGTAAGCCCTCCCACCCCAGCTTTCTAAGAATAAATCAGATCAGATCACTCCACAACTTATAGCCTCTGTGACTCCCCATCATGTTTAGAATGAAATACAAAGCCTTCCCTGTGGCCTGCAAGCCCCCACATGACCTGCCTTTGGGACTCGGACTTCACTCCTCCCCTGCACCATTCTGTTCCAGGGGCCACTTGCTGTACCTTGCAATTGCCTTTTTCCTACCTCAGGCCCTTGACCTTGGTTCCTCAATCCCTAGGAGGCACTTCCTCCAGATGTGTGGATTTGTGGGTCATGCCTACTCTTTCAGTACACCCTGTCAATCCCACCCTTGCCCTGCTTCATTCTCTTTAGTGCACTTTCCACCACCCAAAACTGTGTGTTTTGCTTGGGCACCTATCTCCTTAGGCACTAGCACAACTCCCTTGAGGGCAGGGTTGTGTCCTTCTCTTTACTACTATGGCATCTGTACACATAGTAATGCCTTTTAATATCTACCCAATTAGAAAATCATCCAGGAATAAATGGTCAGAAACGCGGGGTGGGAGTGGGGGATCTGGATTGTACCACTGGTGGCTCACAGCCAGGAGGGGCTGCCACTTTTATCTTCTGGAGGACAAAGAGCAGCCAGCTAACTGGCTAAGATCATACAGTCATTCTAATGGTTGGTATGAGCGGACAAAGGTCTGAGGCCAGTTCCTTCAGACTCTCAAATCCAAGCCCTTTCTTTTTCTCTGTTCCACCTCAAACTCTGAGCAGCAAAATGCCTCAGCATACTGCAGGGTGATAGATCCTAGTCCCTGCAAAGCCCAGAACACACAGAAAGGGATACAGGGTTACAAATGCAGAATTTTACCATGAGCCTCCGCATCCTCTCCTTCTCGATTCTTTCATTTTCCTTCTTCTGTTCCCGCTCTGTGTTGGCGTGGTATGTGGCCACTGCCTTTGTGAGTTTTTGAATTTTGCCTGTGACTGATCGGTGATATTCTTTGAAATCCTTGGCATGCTGAAGAATGCTGTTGAGGTATTCCTACAAGGACACACAAGACAAGACTGACTACTCCACAGGAGTCACTGTAACACCTCCCTGAAAGAGACAAAACTTTAAAGGTAGCTTGTTTAAAACCAAGAGGATATATTCAAATAACACTGTAACACTGCTTGCCTATAAGGTTCAGTGTTCTCTGTGTGAGGATAAAACTCTGTGCTCTAACTGTGGTTGGAAGGGAGCTCCTTTGTATTGAACAGGCAACCAATCTTGCTAAGACATGCTGACATGAACATTAACCTCTTCAAAATATTCCCACCTTCCAACCAAGTTATTCCATTGCTAAGAATTTCTTTTTTTTATGGAAATAGCAGAGCTTGGCCAAAAAAAATTCAAAAACAAGAATGTCTAGCCCAGCCCTGGCTGGGATGGATGGAGTGTCGTCTCATATACCAAAAGGTGGCGGGTTCGATTCCCAGTCAGGGCACATACCTAGGTTGCAGGTTTGATCCCCAGTTGGGGTACATATAGGAGGCAACCGACTGATGTTTTTCTCTCTCTTCCTTCCTCTCCCTCTAAAATAAAAAAACAAATATATCCTTGGGTGAGGATTTAAAAAAAAAGAAAAATGCTTACCCCAGTGTTTGATTACTATATATATACAGAATAAGGCTGAATGATATATGTACCAAAATATTAACAGTGGTCTACACCAAGTACTGACTTCTTATATTATTTTAAACTACACCAGTAATAGATACTGACTGGAGGAAAACTTTAGAAGATATAATGAGTGAACAACAAAGAGAATCATTCCAAATCCTACTTCAGTAGAAATTTTAGTCTCCTTGACTGATCCTGTAAAAACCTAACTTAGATCAGTTCCCCCTCTCAAGAGACTCCACGGAGGCTTCCACCTCACTCAGAGCAATAGTCCAATTTTCCCCTTGATTCACAAGGCCCAGCACACTCTGGCTGTCCTCTCCCTGTCCTCACTTCCTCCCACGTTCCCCCTTGTTCCACTCTGGCTACACAGGGATCCCTGCTTTTTACAGAACACACAGCAGGTATCAGCCCCAGAGCATTTGGACCTCCCCATCTATCTGGAAAGCTCTTTGCCCACATATCCACAGGGCTCCCTTCTGTCTCTGCTCAGATCTCACCTCCTCAAAAAAAACTTCCGCAACCATCCTGTGTCAACAGTTGCCCATCACCCTCCATTGCTGCTTTGTGTTTCTTTATATCTTATCTCCTCCCAACATGTTACATGCCCTTGGTTGTGGCCCATCTTCCCCTACCACTCAGTTTTGTTCAATAATGTATTCTTAGTTCCTAGAATACTATTATCATACAAAAAAAAAGAGAAATAGCATGTTTAGACACAAAACAAGACTCAACAATGTGCGAGCAGTGAGCATCCAGGTACATAGGTGGGCCAGCAGGGAAAGCTGTGCAGCTGCTGGGGACACACCTGGTGCTTCTGCCGGCGCTTGCGCTCCTGCTCAATCTTCTGCTGCTTCTCCAGCTTCTCGGTGATGCGGGCCTCACGCAGGGACTGCCGCTTGCTGCGCTTATAGGCCTTGGCGTTGAGGGCTGTCTCAAGGGCGGTATCCCTCCTCATGCATACCACCACTTCCTGTCGCAGCTTCAGGAAGAGAAACATGGGCACACATTGGTAATGTCCACACAAAATGCACAATTACACCATGCAAGCCAGGCAGAACATTCCTGCCTCCAGAAGGGTTCTTGCAAAATGCCATAAACACAAATGTGTGTGTGTGTGCAGGAAGTCTGGTAAGTGCCCAAGGGTCAGGGGACAAGCACAGGTCAGGAGACAACTGCTTCTGGATACCCAGCAGAAGGTCCTCTTATACCTTCAGGTCTCTAGCTCTGCGTTCTCTCAACCACACACAAAATTTTTCTTATGGCTCATTCGAAAGTACAGCACCCTCAGATACAGATCCATTTAAGTTTCCTGCTTTAAGCTGGTAACTACCGCCCTAGGGAACCACGCTTACTCATACCAGGAATACCCAATGTGCCACCACTGTGCAGATCGTGAAGAGGAAGGAGGGCACAGTAAGCTAGTCAAGTGTAGGTGGGCACTGCTGCTTTCAATGGTCAAGGAACATTTATTTAATAATTGCCCAACAAGCAGTTATTTGAATCTAAGCATCAGGGGTGGCAGAAGGGGCCCTTTTCCTAAGGCTCCAGGCCTGAGCATGTGCCCACCTGCCTCTGGAAGTTCAGCAGCCTGAGGGCCTTGAGTTCAATGGTTGCTTTGGTTCGCAAATCCCCGGCCAGTGACCCGGGTAGGTTTTCAAGTTCCTGAATTCGGTGAGCGATGCGAGCCTGCAGCCTGGGGTGCAAAGACAGAAAAAAAGACAGGCAATGAATGAGAGGACTGCTTACGAGGAGCCCACCTATGCCCTTTCTTTAAAGCTGGAGCCTCATAAAAATCCATCCTTTGAGGGAGGCAGGAGATGGCTCAGAAAAGGATCCAGCCACAAAACACACAGGAAGGCAGCCAAAGAGGACTTAGAGCTACAGCAAATAGAAAACCAGGCAGGGCACAGCTGACTTATTTCAGCAGCATGAGCCAGCCTCTGGAGTCAAGCAGGCCAGGCTCTCCCTCCAAGCCCTGAGAATCTACTTGGCCTGGGAGCTTCAGTGTCCACATCTATGAACTGGGGAGATCCCTGAGAGCAACCTCTAGGCTGGGTCTAAAGTCAGATGGGGCAATCCCCTTACTCAGTCTTTCACACATGTTTATTAAAAGCCCACAGCCTTATTGGGAAGACGAGCCATAAAGGAGTTAAAAAATTAAACACCTATGACCCTGGCTGGTGTCTCTCAGTGGTTAGAGCTGTGGCCCGCACACCGAAGTGTCAAGGGCATATACCTGTGCTGCAGGTTCAATCTGCAGTACTGGTTATGGCGCGTGCTGGAGACAACTAATAGATGTGTCTCTCCCACATCAATGTCTCTCTCTCTCCCCCTCTCTCTCCCCCTTCCTCCCTCCCTCCCACTCTATCTAAGAATCCATAGAAAAAATATCCTCAGGTGGCTTAAAAAAAAAAAATTAAACGTCTATGGTAATTCCAGAGATTGGGAAGTACTTTGAGGGGGCAAGAAGTGAGGGAGTGGGCAGGACCCCCATGAGGAGGTGACCTCAGCAATGAGGCCTAAGCAAAGACCATAAGACAGAAATAAACAAACAAACAAGGAGAGTAGGATAGGAAAGGACAAAGCATAGGGTAGGGGCTGAACAGAAAGCTTACTAGGTGGATAAATGGAAACCCATGGCAGGTTTTAACGTAGGGAATAGAACTAATGTAAGTAAGTTGTAAAGAGAGACTTCCAACTACTGTGTGGAAACAAAATGCATAGGCAAGTGTGAGAGCAGGGAGGCCTCAGGGAAGTATAGACAAGTGGCAGTTAACAGTGAGGGGGGAGAACCATTCCTGGGGAGGGGAGTTGAGATGAATCAGTTAACCAAGGGGTCATGCACCACCTATGCAAAGGGGGATGAAGGAGGGGCTGCAGTGTCTGTGGCCCAATGAGCTGTTAGATAGAAGGTATATGGGAACAGAGACAGGAGGGTAAAGCAGAGGAACATGAAGATATCTGGACAAGTCATTTTCAAGTTGGAGGGAGGCACCTTGCTACACAGGCTGAAGCTCCAAAGCATCCACAGCTGGAATGCACTCTAGAGATGGTCATTAGGCAAAGATTTACTGATGCCTCTGGGTATATACAGTGAACGAGGCACAGCCTCTTTCCTCATGGAGCTGACATTCAACAAGGGAGGCCTGCCCTGAACAAGTTATAAATGCAATGGGGAAACGGGAAGTGCAAGGCGCTCAGGAAGTAAATCTCAGGCACCCCCGGCAGTGTGAGACGAAATATCACAGACCTACTGTGTGCCAGGCATCCTACATGGCACCCAGGAGGTCCTGGCACAGCAGCCAGTAACTAGTGATGTGTGAGAAGGATCCATTGCAGAGCTCACAGGGTTTTTTGGTGTGTTTTTTTAGTGTGATGACCAAAAGATGGATACACTGTGTTGGCAAGGAAAAACAGGTACTTTCACTCCCTCCAACATATATCTGTAAGATCTCTGTGGAGGGCAGTTTTGCAGAATCTATGAAATTCTCCTGTGTACATCCCCTGTACCCAAACAATGCCAGTTTCAGGGATTTATTCTCACACATGTGCACGTGTGAAAAGAGAAACAAACACACAAATGCATTTACTATGACACTGTATTAACACTCGATTAGAAATAATCTAATGTGCACTCAGCCAGAGAACTGGCTGATTAAACGATGGTATCTTCACCAGGGAGAATACTGTGCAACAAGAAAAAAGAAAAGCGCCCTTTGGACAGACAGGGGATGACCTCTACTATGGGAGGAACAGTGCATATATCATGAACCATTTGGGGAAAATATGGCTACCTGTACCTGTCTGCTTGCATATGCACACAGTTTTTTGGGAAGGATATACACCAACTAAGGAGCTGGGAGCCTGGAGAGAGAGGTGTGCGGTGATTTCTGGTTGCATACCCCGTTGGCCTTTGGAACTGTGAACCACACCAACGTTTGTCAGGGCTGACTCAGTTGGCAACAGTGCTCTCACCTGTATTCCCGCTCCTGCAGAATCTCCACAGGGTCCAGGCCCCGGGGTTTCTGGATGGGGGTGATGCGGCTCTGCTTCTGGTGTAGCGGTACCATGGGGGCAGGCTGGGCAGGCTGCCCTGGCGACTGAGTCTGGGGAGGCATCACAGGAGAGGCAGCGGGCGGGACAGCAGGAGGCGCAGGTGAGGGGCGGCCCGTAGGCTGAGGGGGTATCAGCTTCTGAGGTGTGCTTGTGGGGGCAGCAGCATTTGCCATGGGTCCTGGGGAGAGTCAGGTAGTAGGAGCACAACATTGAGCTCCAGGTCAATTCCAAGGGGAAATAAAAAGCCTGCTTGGTGCTCACTGCCCCGGGGACAAACTGCGTAGGCCACACCTCCCCATCTCCTCACCTCTCACTGACCTGACATGGCAGGCAGCTTCTCATTCAGGGGTCTCCTCTCTCCTGCCTCAAGGTTCAAGCCTCTTCCAGACCTCAGCCTACATGCCCTTTCTGGAAGCCCTGCACTGATCCAAGTGCCGACCCTGAGTTCAGTCTTTCTGGGCAAGAAAGATTTTCTGATTTCCATCTCCCACGGTTCAGATGAAATCTGATTTAAGTGATTAGCTTGTCTATGCCCATTACTAAACCCCAGACTCTAAGAGGATAGGAAACAAGTCCATTTTGTCTACTGCTTCCACCCAAAACTGACCCTCAAATACTTGCTGATGACTACATTTGGTAGAAGAAAGAGAAGCTGCACAGTGAGGAGACAGAACCTTGAGCCACCCTGTTATCTTGCCGGCCTCCCATAGTGTTGGGGAGTATTACAGGAGGGAAGGGGGAGTCAGCTGTGGCCTATAGGCTTGTAGGCATCATGTCCTTAAGCGTCATGTCTGTGGCTGCAGCCATACCTCCCCATTGCCTCTTACTGGAGTCACAGTGGACTTGTTCATTCATATCCTTCTCTTCTTGTTAACAAATCAAAGACTCCCAGGATCTCCGTAAGTGACCCACAGGACAGGACAAGGGAGGAGTGAAACCAACCTAACCCTTTAGGAAATAACCAGGGATAGGTAAGACACAAAAAAGACAGCAGGAAGAAACAAGGACTTGTCCTTGGCTCTCTCTCTCTAGCCAGGCTCATCTCAAGGTCCACACAACATAAGCTTGTAACAGGAATCAGGGCACAGAAATGTCACCAAGACAGAGGGAACTCACCTTCAGGCCATGGCTTGGGAGGCCCTCCAGCCGGCTGGCCCGGCATCCCGGGGGGCACACCTGAGGGTCCTGGGGGGGGCATGTTGGGCCCTCCCATACCTACACACAGGGAGAAACAAACAATAAGTTAAAATGTGTCCTATGTTCATCCTTTACCCACCCCAGTGGGCAGTCCTGTTTCCAGAGGACACACCCAACAAGCCACTCAATGTGGGCATCAAGGGAGAGAGGGGGAGCTGGAGAAAGAACTTTTATCCTGAAAGCAGCCTTGCCTACCTGTGCGCCCTGAGCACCAGGCACTATGCCAGCCCCAAGGGGGAAATCTATAGGCAGCAGAGCCCAAGTTTGCCCGACACTGCTGCCCCAATTTAGTCAGTGTGCTGAGACCCCTCCCTTCCCTGAGGGCTGGGGGTAGTGGGCCTTACCATGGGGCCTGCTGTAATTTGGAGGTGCTGGTCCTGGGCCGGGCCCAGGGCCAGGGCCAGGGCCAGGGCCAGGTCCTGTTGCAGACACAGAGGGTGGAGGTAGTGTTGGCACCTGCTGCTGCATGCCAGGCATTGGTCGCTTGCCCTGCACCGCCATCTGCAGGTGATCAGGCAGGGGCTGCCCCCTGGCCAGCATCTTGTAGGCCATGATCTGAGCTCTGAGCTGGTGCAGCTGGTTCTGGTTAAATGGTGTTGGGCCCCGGTTCTGCTGTCCCAAAGCCTGGGGGTCAACGCCATCCAGCGGGGCCCCTCCTGGTCCAGACGACATCTGTGGGCCCGAGGATGGGCCACTGGCTGGAACCGGACTAGAGGCGTGCTCGGAGCCACCCAGTGGTGAGGGGTAACCTGTAGGAAATAAAGATTTGAGAGGTCAGTTGGGAGCACACATCCAGTGATTTTTAAGGCAAAGACAATAACCTTTTTGCCAGCCTTACACTGGTACCTACGAGAAAAGAAGAGAAACAAAGTAATACCTTGGGAGTGCTGGTCCATGGGACTCGGTGGAGGCCCCATCCCTGCATGGCCCCCTGTCCGCATCCCCATCCCCTTCATCTGGTTGTAGCGGGGGTCATCTGACATGCCCTTCTCATGCATGGACTCCATTGGCTGTAAAAGGGGATTAATGACAAAGCAGGATTAGCAAGCAGGGACAGGATGAGGTGGCACAGCAAAGCACAGCCCAAGTTCAACATCACTGAAAACATCATGGCATTTACTGAATTGCAAACATGACCAAGCAGTTTAGGTCCAAGACATGGTTCGGGCAGCTTCTTAGGTGTCAAGCAGATACAACCAATGGAGGGTGACTGCCTAGGAGACCGGTGGTTGAAAGGCAAGAGGACAATCAGATCAGGGCACCCAGCAAGAGTAGGAGATAGTTTCAGATGGCCAGAATCCCACAAGGAAAGGACACAAGTGACAGGTCCTGGTCAGGGGCAGTTTTAGCTAGGACTCAGGACTCACTGTAATTATCACAAGAAGACCTTATCACCACAAATCTTCAGATCAGGGACCCTCTTCCTTGGGAGACTGTAAATCAGAGGGACAGACAGAAACCTCTGCCCATGAGTATGATAACAAAACATCAGATGTCTTAACTGATCCAAGATTGGCCTCCTGCCTGCTAGCTGGAAGGGAGGCTATCTACAGCATCACTCTGTCCCTCCTAGGAGGCCCTATCAGATCTTGGCAGAACGATGACACCTTTTTTCCCTCCTAATGCTCAGCACTAAGCACTTCCCCTACAGGAATGGCTGGTAAAGGGGACATTTCTAAGACCCTTCCAGGACACTCTGATAGCCCTGGTCAACGCAAATGTCCTGCTCTCCGAGAACTTAAATGGTGACCCAGCAAAGTCACCTGCAGCTCAGTATGTGTACAGTATGAGAGGAGGCCAAGAGGGTGCCTGGCTGGGACATGAGGGGCAACTGTCTACACAGAAAAAGGGTGGGGCCCTCGGGAGGCTGACAGGAGCCCTGGGTGGGAGCCTGCCCAATGGGCTTGCCTCCACACAGAGCGGGAGCTTTGTACAGACAAGAGGTGCCCCATCATCACCAGACCCTGGCTCCTAGGCTCTGGACACTAGGCTGGAGACACAGTAGGCCTCTGAGAGATGTTTGTAAATGTACTTGGAGTGTGTATAAGTGGTTCTAGAAGGAAAAAACAAAATGGGCAGAGAGGGAAAGGGGGGTTATGCTGGAGGAGAAGCTGGCCTAAATCAGTGTTGTGTGTGGAGAGGATAGTCACCAACAACTTCCCAGGAAGGCAGTGACAAGACAGATACTGTACCAAAGTTGACAGAAATATACAGGAGATGGGAGGGCAGGGATGGGGGTGCTTGGCTGTGCTGGAGCCCACTGAGGTGGCACAGGCCAGGGGCACAGGGAGCAGCAGAAGGATGAGATGACTCTGCCACTAACTCACTGAGTGCCCATCTCTCTGAGACCCTGGTTCCTTGTCTATAAAATGGGCATAACACTCACCTATACCTGATGGGTGGGGGTGGAGAGCAGAATGGGGTGCAAACACATGGAAAGCCCAGGTAGGGAGCCCAGAGGGTCACCAGGGTCCCCTCACCCCCAGGCCGCACCATCTGCATCTTCTACCTGTGGGTCTCCTGTGGTCCCTGAGGCTAGCAAATGGCACCCTTTTCTGCAGATGCTAATACATGTAAGAGGATAGTTCCTCATTTCCTCCAACCACCTCCCAGGAACACAGAGAAAGAAGAAACTATTTGTGTTGAGAGGTTTTTTTCACCTCACTGGCAAAAGCAGCCCTGCTTGGGTCAGGTATGTGGTGACCAAATGAGGACAACTGCCCTGCTCTGTGGGTTACCTGGGGTGCACAGAGCAACAAGAGTGGAGGAGTCCACTTGCCTTAAGCAATCTTTTAGCGATTTAGAAATTTTTATTCATTAAAAAAAGGCAATTTAGGAGTAATATTACCACATTTCCCACCTAGAACAATGGGTATGAGAGATACCCAGGGGTGGGGGGAGTTGGGTGAAATGATGACTGTCAGCTCACAGCAGGGTTCAGAATGAATGGCTCATCCTCCCGTCTCTAACTGAGAAAACCCAGCCAGTCAGAGCAGTGGGCCCAGGCCTCCTTACCTTGTGCATCTGGTGCATGTTGTCCTGAGGGTACCCTCCAGGCCCCTGGCTTGGGATGGGGTGTCCTGCTGAGGGAGGCCCTGGACTGGGCCCCATCATACTATGGGCAGAGCCAGGGGAGGGACCCGGGCTAGGGCCCAACATGGCTCCAGGGGAGGGGCCAGGGCCTGGGGAAGGGCCGGGCCGAGGAGTTCCACCCAGGGGTGGGTCTGGAGTGGACATCTTCACAGGAGCTCTGGACAGTGGTCTCCTGCTAGAGAGAAGTGGAGGTCAGTCTGAGGGTAATGGCCATCAGCTGGGTGGGTCAGGGCATTGTGAGAGGACCAGAGTTATGTCAGAAGCACCCATCTGACAGGGAGCTGGCACCTTTGACATGCAAGTCCCTGTCACCTAGACCTTTCTCCTCCATTCCTCTGGGAGGAGGTCATACATCAGACACACAAAATCAGATAAGAATCCCGAGGAAGGGGTAGAACAAGGGGGGGCAGGGGGGCTTTGCTTTCCTTGCCATCTTTCTGATTACAACAAAGGGTGGCACTGATCTGTACACCACTCTAATGCTTGCTCACCCTCCAATTTAACAAAAATGGACAGCATGACTAAGGCTCAAAGCCTTTGCCAGCAACAGCATCTGACTGGACCCTCATAAAGTCAACAAAAACAAATAGTCGTGCTCAGTAATACTGGTTTTCCACTTAAGGCAGTGAGACCAAGTTTCCTTTAAAATAACTGAATTTGCCCAGCCGGCATGGCTCAGTGGTTGAGCGTCAACCTATGAACCAGGAGACTGAGGTTTGATTCCCTGTCAGGGCACATGCCCAGGCGGCAGGCTCAATCCCCAGTAGGGGGAGCGCAGGAGGCAGCACGTTAATGATTCTCATCATTGATGTTTCTATTTCTCTCGCCCTCTCCCTTCGTCTGTCTCTGAAATCAATAAAAACATACTTAAAAAAATAAAAAGAAAATAAGTTTAAAAAGCAGGTTCAATTAAAAAGAAGTATTACGTAAATAATGGCACTCAGATACCTCAAATATTTCGAGAGTGATAATCAAGTGTCTAAAGTTTAATAAATATTACTGTAAACTAAAAACTGTCACCCAGAGCTATGACCCAAAGCTTCTAACAACTCCATAAATGAACTAAAAAAAAATTCAATGATGTTGATAAATTATTCTTGCTAAGAAGAATCATGAGCTGATAAATTCTATAAATGCTTCCTACAACAAGGGTTCAATTTTCAAGTAACCCTTAATCAGTTATGTGGTTAGATGGCCTTAAATAAAATTTTCTTTAATAACCTCTTTCATCATGATGGAGTAATACAGTCTCAGTGGTGAAATCTGGAAAACACAAAGAGAATACAGAAGCTTAAAATCCTACCAGACACAGAAATAAGTGCTTGCTGGTCCTAGAGAGAGGAAGAAGCAACCGTGCCCTTCTTACCCTTCCCAGCATGGTGCAGGAGGTGTGTGGAGAGGGCTGGAGGGCTTCCAAGAGACCTTCAGAGACCCCCAGAGTGGTGAGGATGAACCTGAGACATCCAGGGTGGGCCCTCTTAGGACGGAGAGATGCCCTGGTGGTGTCTCTGGGACCCCATCACACTTCAGTGCATCAGTCCTTCTACACTGTTCCACATACAGACACACACAGACACACCCTCATACACAAACACACACACTCTCTCAAAAAATTACTCAGCACATTGTAGGCAAGCTTTTTTTCACATAATCATAGCTATGAGGATTTTCATAATTTAATAGACTTCAACACCCCCCCCATTCTCTCATCCTGTGCATCCTGAGTTACTGAAAAGCCACTCTCCTCTTGGCATGTCACAAATCTGGTTTGTTTCTGGGGATTTATTTGGTTTTTACAATGAGTCTTACTGCCCCTAGACTTTACCCAGCATTTCTGGTTCTAAGGAATAAATCCTGGTAAGAAGCTCAGGAACATTTTTAATTCTCTTGATTTAATTTGAAAGGTGGAGGCATTTTCCTTGATAATAAATCAAAAGCCCAAACTTCTTTGTTCCAATTTCATGACCAAATAATTGGAGCAGAGAGGATCAGAAACTTTGGCTAGGCAGAAACCAGTGGCCACACATCAGCCTGACTGTGAAGAGACCCCAACATGCGAGAAAATGCTCCTCCATCCTCTGGGCCACCCAGATTTCATCCGAAGCTCAAGAAGCCTCAGTGCTGGACCTTAAATCAACCTCACAAGAGTACTGGAGAATTTGTGTCTGCTCACAATCCCTTCTTCATAAATCCAAATCCAGTAAGTTCAGGGAAACAAAATCAAACTTTTAACAATATATACAGCCCTGGCCAGGTGGCTTAGTTGGTTGGAGCATCATCCCAATACACCAAGGTTGTAAGTTCAATCCCCAGCCAGGGAACATACAAAAAACCACCAATGAATGTGTAAATAAGTGGAACAACAAATCAATGTTTCTCCTTCTCTTTCCTTTCCTCTCTCAAATCAATAAAAAATTAAAAATAAAATATATATACATTTAAGACAAACTCATTTCAAAGCCATTTGGAAGCCACATCTGACCTAATTCAGCTCTGTGTGAGTATTCACACATTCTGCCACCAAAACAGAATCCTGCTGATCCCGAGACTCCACCCCAGTCTCTGTCATGTATTCTGTATCACCTTTGTTAAAATCATGATTCTTGAGTCTGAAATTTCTGGTCCAGGGGTTTGTCTACCAGGAGGACGCACCTGCAGTCACGCTTCACAGGTGGGAAACCAAGCAACACTGACATGGCACAGCTGGGCAAAAGATGATGGCTCCCCAAGGGCTTCTCTTTGTCCCCTTCATGTCCACAGGCCCTCTCAGGCCCACAGAGCACTGCAGTGAAATGGGAAGAGGAATGGTGGTTCTGCAAATCCTTAAAGAATCCTGCAGCATCCATCAACTCACGGTTTCTTTCTCACATGGAGGTCTCTATTCTAAGTCAAGCCAACTGAAACTGACAGCAAAATAGAACCCATACCACCTAAGGAACATCATCTCCCTATCCAAAGGCAGACATGCTGACAAGCAAACACTGGGAAGTACCTTTGGAATGATGGCTCTTCTAAAGATAGTTTATACTTATAATCAGACCTTCCCACTTCTTCCCATCAATGCACGTGATACCTCCAGAAATTAACTGCCTCCACCGAGCAGGGCTAAGTTCATCGACAACACAGCACCCACCAAAGACACTGAAGGGCATCAAAAAAGATTTATGTGCCTAAGTATGACACTGTCCACTTCTGAGAGAAGCACAGGGTTTCATGACACACTTTTAAAAATATTTGCTTCAGAAGCTGCCACCTCTAAAGAGTTAGGCTGCAATAAAGCAGGTAAGTGCACAGAGCCACCATCAGCAGCAAACTCGTTTCTGGAGTAAAAGCTCAGACACATGTAGGGAGTAACAGTGATGGGGACCAAAAAAAGTGCAGATACAATACAAAACCATTCCAAGCAGCACAAAGGGTAGAGCTCTGTCAAACACTGAGGAGCCCAATCAGGGTGCTGGTGCCACATGTGGACAAGCACCGTCATGGTGGTGAACAGGAAAATGGAACTGGGAGCAGCTCTCTGGTTCTCAGTGTAGTACTGAGGAGCGGATTTTTATTTTAATTATCTGTAATGACTTGCAATGACAATCAGGGCATACCTAAAGTGCCCTGATTGTATGTACATATCTGGATGAATCCTAGATCAGACATAGCATTTCCAACATTCCAGAAGGCACTCTCAGTTCCTTTCCCAGTTGAAACCACTGTCCTATCACTGTAGATTAGTTTCACTTGCTATTGAACTGCATTTGAAAAGAAAATGACACAAGTAGTTGTCCTTTTGCTCATCTGGAAGAGGCATCCATGTTGTTGGGTATAGTGGTCATTCATTCTTTATTTGTCCTGTTCACAGATACTGTGCTACCAGGTTTGGGCTAGCGCGAATAAAGCTGCTATGAACAATGTCATTTGCAGGACACAGATGCTCATTTTTCTTGAGTATCCAGGAGTGGAACTGTTGATCATAAGGGAAACATAAATTTAGCTTTGGTAGATATTGCCAGTTTTCCAAATTAGGAATACAATCCTACATACCGCCCTGCCCCTAGCAGTGGGCGAGCATTTCAGTTCCTCCATATCTACACCAACACTTGGTGCTTTGCTTTTTTTTTCTTTTTTTTTTTTTTTTTAATGAATTTGTTTAATTACAGGCAGTACAGAATTCTGGATAGAACAAAGACTGAAGAACACACTCTGGCAAGACTTTGGACTGGGTTTACTCTGACCTCACAGCAAGACTGAAAGGACAGAGTGAAAAGAACTAAAGAGATGAGCCACTGCATGATTATTATTTTTACAGAAGTTTATTCTTAAATGTACAACAGGCTCCAAGGCAACACTTCATTCTATAGGTGGCAACAGATATTGACAGAGAATCCAGATGTTCAAACAGGAATAGAATTACGGATCACCACTGCCCCAGGCACAAGGAACAGCTCATTTTTGCCAGATTTTTAAAAAATATATGTTTTTATTGATTTCAGAGAGAGGAAGGGAGAGGGAGAGATAGAAACATCAATGAGAGAGAGTTATTGATCAGCTGCCTCCTGCACGCCCCGTGCTGGGGTCGAGCCCAAAATCTGGGCATGTGCCCTGAGACTGGGAATCAAACCAGGATCTCCTGGCTCATAGGTCGATGCTCAACTGCTGAGCCACGCCAGCCAGGTGCCAGATTTCTTAATTCCACCTGTGTCCAAGGGGCCCTTTCCTGCAACCTTCGCTTTTAGCTACTCTAGTTCCTTCTGCTCCTCTTTTTGCTTCTGCTCCAATGCCTTATCTTCGTCGTCCATGTCCTTGGCCTGCTTCTTGCCACCTTCTTGGCTAAACACGGTGCCTGCTACTCCTTCCCCAGACCCTTCCACCGCCACCGGAAGCTCCAGTCTTTTTAATTCGTAACATTCTGGTGGGTGTATAATATTTTATGGGCAGATGTTTATTACACAGAAAAACAGTTACTAACAGGCAGCCGGACAGGAGCATTGCGATGAGTGCAGAGGCAGCTGGGGAGTAATGTAGCAATCAGTGTGGCATTGTCTGAATTAGGAGACCACATGGACAGTAGGCCACAGGAAACCAGTAGAAAGCAAAGAGAACATCTACCCCAGATATAGAACATACTTGCTTAATAAGGACTGAAGGAGTGAAAGGATTACAAAGTAAAAGTTCAACAATTTTGACTAGCTGGAAAGTTGTATTTCTGAACAATAAAAATAACAGTGGTAAACACCAGACTAGCGAGTGTCTGCACTACCACAGGCCCAAGACCACCAGCTCTGTGAGAGTGTGTTTACAGCCCACAGCTCGAGCCACCAGGTACATGGCACAGATGTACTTTCCACCAGGGTGATGTAAGAACACCAATATACAGGAAACAAACATACCAAAACCAAGAGGCACAGACACCAAAAACAAACAAAACTAGAATGCCATGTGGGTAAAGCTGCAGTAACACAGGGCACACATGGTATGACGGGGAGCTCCTAGGAGACAGTGACTTCAGGTCTCATAAACCCATGTCTATAGGGTCGACAGATAACTTCGAGCCGAAGTATCAGCACCACCCCCATGGCCAAGCCTGTATCCTGGTGGGACTCTGGTCAAAAAGAGGACTACCCAGCAGTTCACCCAACAGGGGGCTGGAGTTTGTGAAGAGTAAACCAGCAGACGGCAAACTTCAAGCTTAGCACACAGAGGTCCTCGGGCATTGGACCTGGAGGCTATCATAGCCCCCAGCCTGTTCCTTCTCTTATCCCAACACTACTTCCTTGGGCCTCAGAAACACCATCTTTACCCCTCCATCCTGGCTCACTGAGAAACCTCTCTGTCCTGCTCCAGAACAAATGTCCAAGTGTTCCCAGGGCCATGGCCTTCCTCCCTGGTGCTGAGGCTGCAGGGCCCATGCCCTAATCCCATCTACTCTGCAGCATCTTACAGTCTAGCTCACTTGCAGAGGTAACAAATGATCACACCTTAGTACCAAATTGGAGATGAACGCGAGAGGTCACTAGAAATAAAGCCCAGGTGACACCCTGTTACCCACAGGCTCCACAGGAATGCAATGGACCCTGAATATCTTATGATTTTAATTTGCATTTCCCTTGTGACTAATGTTGTTAAACACCTTTCCATATTCTTACTGGCCATCAAGATATGCACTTCTGTAACAGCTCTACGTTTCTGCTAACGTTTTATTGGAAATAAGTGGTTCAATTATCATATCCCAGTCTACGACTCACCTTTGCACTCTCTCAAGTGTCTTGTGATAAACAGAAGTTCTTAATTTTAATGATGTCTGATTTATCAAGTTTGTTCTTTTATGGTTAATGATTTTGGGGTCCAGTTTAAGAAATTTTTGTCTACCTGTGACATAATCTACCTTCTGTTCCTGACACAGAGCTTCTAAAACCCTTGTAATTTCCTAAGTGATAGGGGCGATAGGATCATTTTACACAGAGCTCCAAAATCACTTAGAACTCCATGAGTGATAAAAGTATTTTTTGTTCTAATGAGGCTTCTCTTGGTTGGCTCCTGGATGGCTCCAGGATGGGTGGGGGTTGGTTGCCAGAAAAACCAAGCCATGGTTAGAAGCTTAGAACTTTCAATCTTCACCCTCCAGGGATGTTTACATGATAAGGCTTCCATAAAAACTAAACTACATGTTCAGAAAGCTTCTGGGTTGATGAACATATCCATATGCCAGGAGGGTGGTAAATTCCAACTCCACAGGGACAGACGCTCCTACATCTGGGACCCTTCTAGACCTCACCTTACAAGTATCTCTTGCCCGGCCGGGCTTGGCTCAGCGGTTAAGCGTCAATCTAGGATCCAGGTGATCGGGGTTTGATTCCCAGTCAGGGCACATGCCCAGGTTGTGGGCTTGATCAATGACTCTCTCATCATTGATGTTTCTATCTCTCTCCCTCTCCTTTCCTCTCTCTGAAATCAATAAAGATATATTTTTAAAAAAAACACACAAGTATCTCTTCATCTGCCTGTTCATCTGTATCCTTTACAATAACTGGTAAACATAAGTAAATGTCTCCTTGATTTTATGAGCTGTTGTAGCAAATTTTCAAAACTGAGGAAGGGATTCTGGGAAACCCTGGTTTGTAGCTAAGTTGGACAGAAGTGTGGGTAACCTGAGGACCCACTACTTACAAAGGTGTCAGAGCTGGGGAACAGTCCTGTGGGACTGAACCCTTAACCTGTGGGGTATGCACTAACTCCAGTTACTTAGTGCCAGAACTGAACTACGGGACAATTAGCATCAGCAGAAACTTGTAGAGAATTGCTTGGTGTAGAAAATCCACGTTTGATGTCAGAAATGTGAGCAGAGGAAACAGGTTTTCCTCTACTACCTCAAGGTCATGGGATAAAGGAAGGGAAGGAATATTTTAATATCCAAGGGGACTGTGCCTTGTCCCTGCCCCTAGTGATTTACAACTGCTGAGGATGCATCGGATGCAAAATCACAGGAAGGAAGATCCAGCCAGAGAGAGCTGTGGGCCCATTTGGTGGTAAGGAACCGGATTTACTCACCAAGCCATACCACCACACTACAGGAAAGGAATATCATTGGTCCCACTGACAGAGATGTCCCTGAGGCTCAGAAGCCACACAGGTCAGTGGAGGAGATAGGGTCACAAAGCCAAGATCACAGTGCAACTCAGACTCTGAGTGAGGACTCTGTCACCTACTAACTGCACAATGCTGGATAAGTGACTTAACTTCTCTGAGCCTGTTTCCTCTTCTGTAGGCTGGAGCTGAGACCAGTTCCTCAGGGGTCACAGCCAGCATCAAATAAGCTAACACATGCAAGGCACATATAGGCAGAAAGCGTGACCACAAATCTGGTGAAATCAAGGGTCCTAGCATTTACTAAACAGCTGCTTACTGCTTGTCACTACTGCCCTAGAAATGTCACACAGATTAAGAGTTTCCACCCTCCTTTCCCCAAAAATGAGTAAACTAGCCACATAATAAGTAACCACTGTAGAGAATTTGCTTCCTAAATTTAGCTTTCCTGCTAAATTGCTAAGGGACAAACCTTGATTAATGCTCCCATCCCTCAACAGTCTTGCTTCTCCCCTCAAGAGGCAGAGGCTGCCTGAAGACCAACACAGGTCGGTGCAAACAAGGTCCAGCCTGGCAATCAATGGCCAGGATTTGGGCTGCTGCAAACTCCCCCTTGCCCTCTTGGTCCCCACTGCCACAAAAGCAATTTGTTTAGCCATTATCAAGTTCCTTTTAGCTAGCCAACTGAGGGGCAGGAAGTGGGCCTGGCCCTGCTGAGGGCTGGAGAGGGTGTGGGAAAGGATACCACAGTACTCCAGCGAGATGCCTACTCAGGGGGGCCAGACAGGATTGACCAGGTGAGATCCTATAGCAACGAACACCCCTCTTCCCCATCCCTTCTTTCTTCACCACCAAACACCCCTGCCCTTTCTACAGAGGAAACTAAAGAGTTGGCTTTTCCAACAAATTCCTTCGGTCCCAAGGGTAGTCCTAAGGCCTTGTAGGTCTCAGGTGGCTTCCATGCTGCTGCCATGAAACTCCCACAATGAACCCTTTTCTGACAAGTCACTTGGTTGGGAAAGTAAGGGCAACTTCACACACACTGAAATCCATCTCCAACCAGAGAGCTGCACCTAAGCAGAGACACAAAACGAAGGACAAGGGGACACAGGGGCCAAAATGGCGAAACTGCCAGCATGTGTATCTGAGAGCCTAATCAAGACGTGTGTGGCCCATGGGTTGGATGTGTTTGGGGTTCCACACGAGGGAACAGAGCTTGGGAATCCAAGTGGGCAGCCAGAAGGAATGTGAATACTGCGGCAAGAATCAAAAAGCTGAAAGCTAAGACATTCAGGAGGCCACAAGATAAAAACAGGCTCCCAGATTCCCCAGTCACAGAATCTGGAAGTGACTTGACCAAGTCACCTCTATTTCTCTGAGAAGCACCCCAAATGCCAAAGAATCAGGACCCCCACACAATCCCTGTTGCAGAAGTTGTGGCACCATTAAAAGTGAGTAAGGTAACTTTGTGCACAGAGGATGGTCCAAAACAAAGCAGGGAAAAAGAGATCAAAATGCTTGGCTTAAGCCCCAATTTGGTAAGAATAATAATACAGTTGACCCTTGAATAACAAGGGTCACTTATACACAGATTTTTTCCCAATAAATACTATATTTTCTCTTATTTATGATTTTCTTAATAACATTTCCTTTTCTCTAGCTTATTATACTGTAGTATCTATAACATATGTATTAATTAACTGCTTATGTTATCAGTAAAGCTTCCCATCAACAGTAAGCTATTAGTAGTTAAGTTTTGGAGGAGTAAAAGTTACTCATAGATTTCCAACATTGTTTAAGGATCAACTGTACTGTATATGCATGTTAATCCAAGCACAGAAGCCAACACACCAAACTGTCGGTAGCAACCAGCAGCTCTCTCTGGAGGTGTTTAATGGGGAATGTAACATTTTCCATATCAGAGATTTCTGGTGTCTTTTTCTTTCTGTGTGTTTGTTTTTTTTACAATAACCATCTATTACTTTTGTAATCAGATTTTTAGAAAACTTTTAAAAATTTAAGATTTTTTATTGACTTTTTTAGAGAGGAAGATAGGGGAGAGAAACATCAATGTGAGAGTGATACATAGATCAGCTGCCTCCTGCATACCCCCCCACTGGGGATCAAGCCCACAGTCTGGGCATGTGCCCAGACCTGGGAATCAAACCGGCAACTTTCAGAGCATGGGACAACACACAACCAACTGAGCCATACTGGCAAGGGCTAGAAAACACTTTTTAAGGAAAAAAGCCTAGGTTAGAAAAATACTTGGGAACAAACACCCAGAAAAGATGCCCAAGAAGTGCCTTTGTGGAAATAAAAGAGAAAGATGAAAGGATTTGAGACTGCATTATTTTTAATCTACTTCATCAAAATTATTTAATATAGAAACGTCCCTCAACATTCAAATGCGGAACCAGACTGCTGGAGAATTAAAGGTCGAGTTTCTTCTTTCCTAACACCCTTGCTTTTTGTTTTATAAATAAAAAAGGACTCCAGTGGCCAGCCACTGTGGTAGGACAAGCTGCTAACAGGCAATCTGGACCATCTAGTATCTGCTTGCTGGGAGTATGACGGGTTTTTGTTTTTTTCATCTTACCAGAAAAACAGCATTATATTTCAAGTTGGCCCAGGATATCTGCTATGTGTTTTGGGGGGCGTGTGGAGAAATTTGCTCACAGACATGTTTCATCAGCAGATATAACACTGCAGTCAAGTCATACCAGGGTGCTCATACCCATCAATGACAGCTGGGTAAAATCAGCCCCATTCCTTACATTCAAAATACAAAACATTTCCCTCCTAACAAATATAAGAAAAACCCTTCACACCAGACCTGATGGTGTGAGGTGCTCTAGTCCATGAACCTAAAAGGATGTTAAGGGCAGAGTATCTGTGGTCTTAGGGACCCTGTGGAAATGGCTTATTCTTGAGACTGAGCTTCCCCATCACTATGTGTCCAGTAGCACTTTCCTTGCAATACAATTAAGTAGCAAAACCTTGCCCTGCATTTAAAAGGGAATTCACTTCGGAAAGGAAAAGTCATGTCATGATAAATTAATGTCTTCTTGGTTCTACTTAAAAGGTAGGCATGCTGAATTGGCACCAAGTATTACTATTATAATAAATTTTTTTTTTTAATCCTCACCTGAGTATATGTTTCCATTGATTTGCGAGAGAGAGGGAGGGAGAGGGAGAGAGAAAAAAAAAAAAACCCATCAATATGAGAAACATCAATCGGTTGCCTTCTGCATGCACCCTGACCAGAGATCAAACCTGCAACCTGGGTATGTGTGTTGACAGGGAATCAAACCTGACACCTTTCAGGGTGTACAGGGCAGGACAACACTCCAGCCAAAACACACCTGCCAAGGCTCAAGTATTATTTTTAGCACTGGGAATTATATATCATTTTATTCATTGGAATCCACCCTCGCCCATTTAAAGTTTTTCCATTCCCTTCAAATCCACTGATGAGTACCTCCCCATATACAACATGCCAGAAGACATGACAACCAGGTTGGTTTTCTGCCCTGAGAAAGTTCAGTCTAATCTGTCAGGGAGGTGTAATGTCTATACTTCAAGACTACAAACACTATCTTATCTATCCACTACATGTGTGTTTTTTAAACCCTCTGACCATGACCCTGAGTCACAACCTGGCCCAACACAAATATACACCAAGTAATTGCAACAAGCTTTACAAATCTTTCCTGACCCTGTTCCTGTTAAGGCTGGTCAACCCTAGATGGATGTCATGACTCACTGCTGGGTCTGTTATGGCCTGCTATATACTCAACACTGAGCAAGACGCATGATCTGTGGAGAGGGCTGGAGGGAAGTCCCCCAAGAAAGGAGCTTAGAAAGTGCAAGAGTGGGCAGGGAGGAGTGGCACCTATACATGTTGAGTATCACTTGGGATAGGCCCTCCCAACCACTCCAAATACCAACTGACTCTGGGCTAAGCAGGGTTCTGGGCACTGGGCACCCACTGTCTGGTGGGACTGATAATTGAGTGACAGAGACAAACACACAAATAAATATAACACATCATAGAGGGGGTGGAAGTGCTTTGATAAAATAATCAAGGAGTTAACACTCAAGCTGACAGCAGGTGCTCTTTCAATCATGGTGGTCAGGGACGGTCTCAGTAATGGGGACATATCTAAGCAGAAACCTGAAGTGAAATGGGAGCCACATGGCTATATATGAACAGAGGGACCAGCAAGTGCAAAGGCCCTGAGGTGGGACCTTGATGGGAGTGGAGCAGGTGATGGGGGTGTGGCAGATGAGGTCAGATATTGGTGGGGAGGGCAGATTACAGATCTTGAGGGCAATGGTAAGGAGGTCAGGGATCTACTCTAGGTGGAATGGGAAACCACTGGAATGTTATGGACAGGGCAGTGACACAACTTGATGATGCTTTTAGATTTCTCTGGACATGCTAATGGAACAGATGTGGGGGTGAGAATCAAGGATAACCAAGGTGACTAGGAGGGCCTCAGCTAGCACATGCCATTTGAAATATAAAAGGTGCCCCTTACTTGGGGCTGCCCAACACTGGAGCCAAGCTTGGTAAAGCCCAGCCAGGATGGATTTCAGCCCCAACTCACATCCCCTTGGTTCAGCATTGACAACTGAAGAGACTACAGGAGGAACAGAGGATTGTATGCTCAGAGAGGTTAAGTCATTTGCCCAAAGCCATGCAGGGAGTAGACTTCTGCCTCAAGTCTATCTGACTACAAGGTATAAGTAACTGATTCCGGCTGAGGATCAGAAGGTATAAGAAGGCCTGGAAGGGTGTGGAGTGCAGGCAAAGAGAAGCCCCTCAACAGGCGGGAGGAGCACGCAGGAGGTATTCTGGGGAGATGGGCAAGGGTGCTCAGTGTGCCAGCAATCCAGGCCATGATCGGAAACACACTGAGCAGTAACCAGGGCCAGGTGCAGCTCCCAGGGTGTAGCGAACAGCTCACTGTGCTTCAGCATCACCATTAGGACAGTGAGACCATACATTGTGTCACTTTACTGGGACTCTCAGGGCAAGTCAGGGTGGCACACATCAAACTTGCCAACTCAAGTCTCCCACTGTAACACGTGAAGCAGCAACTGTCACGCAGCCACCTGCTTCCTGAGCCAGCGGGGTGCAACCTGCCGGTTAAAGGAGAACTTAAACCAGCCCAAAGAACCATTTTAAAGGCCATTGCTACTAAAAACAGAGTCAACCCTCCTTTACCACACTCAAGGCTGGTGAACTTCACACTGAGCAAAACTCAAGACTGTTCCCAGTGACAAGTGTCCATGTGCAAAAACGAAGACATGTTCCTTTAGCAAAGTAAACAAGTACCAAAGTGAAGCTGTGGAAACCACTTGGGTGTGCAGAGGCCAGGAAGGGGCCAGGGCAGGTTTATGTCCACTAACATGTACCTGTTTTCTAAAGAAAGCACCTGACCTGAGAGAATTAGAGAGAAATCGATGCATCCCCTTTTTCTCTGCCCTGTGAAATCTGATCTCCTCATAAACCCAGCTACACCTGGTGCTTTCCCTCCCTGCCCACCAGGAAGATGAGTACCAGCCGAATTTCATTTCCCATGCCCTTTAATTCTAATTTTTTAAAAAGCTTCAATTTGCTCTGAAGTGTTCCAATCAATGTTACAAGTTGTAAGAAAATATGTGAAATGAACAATAAATGTTTGCTATTTCTCAAAAGCCATGCCACCAACCATGCTTCCTCCTTTCCAATGCCTTTTGATGAAACTGAAAAGCATACAATTTTTAAGTATTAAGGAAAAATGGAGGAGTCTATTCCTTTGTTACCACCTTGAAATCATACAAAATGATTACAATTCGGCAAAAATATATTCTGTACCCACCAATATGCTGTAGGAATTCTAATAAATAACAACAGCTACCAACTGTTTAGCACTATGCACCAGGCACCCTTCTAAGCAATTTACATTTGTCTTTTGTTGTTGTTGTTTAGTCCTTACAGCAATCCTACAAGTTGGGTACTATTACTGCCGCCCTTTGCAAATAAGAACCAGAACAGGGCCCTTGTCTGCCTGCTCCTGGCTGAATCGCAAGCCCCCAGCAGAGCCTAGCTCATGGCAGACACTCAATGCACGTTTGTTCGCTATATGAATGGGGAATGAGTGGTTGGGCTGCTTCTTGCACAACTCCCATTCACATTGTGTTCTCTCTGTGGCTGGTGAATGAGTCCCTCTTGAGCCACTTCTCTCACAACTCCAGGGGGCGCCTTTCACATTGTGTTCAGTCTATTGTTAATGTGAATAGGTCCCTCTGTCCATGGCAGCCAAGGGATGATAACCAGGGCCAAAATCAGCTGGCACATCTGAGGATTTACTATGTGCCAGGTACTGAGACTTCCATTTCTCTGAGGCACCTAGGAAAGTGGTAAAGCCAGGAGTCAAACCCAGGGTGGCTGACTGGAGAGTCCCTGGTGAAGAAATAC
Organism: Miniopterus schreibersii; assembly: GCF_964146895.1. Taxonomy (NCBI): domain Eukaryota; kingdom Metazoa; phylum Chordata; class Mammalia; order Chiroptera; family Miniopteridae; genus Miniopterus; species Miniopterus schreibersii. The sequence goes on along the minus strand of NC_138105.1, from coordinate 69,624,507 downwards.
CCCTGGATGTGTTTCTTTGCCAGCAGAATGTTCTCACAAGACAGTCACCCAAAGTACCTAATTCTTCCCACCCTCCCACATCTGCTCTAGGGTTACCTCCCAGTATTTTGAGGGTCCACAAGGAGTGGCAAAGGTGTGCAAATAAAAATGTGTATGTTTGCTTTTCACAGACAGAAAAAGTTTGGCGATCAGACACTGATGATGTCACAGCTCTGACATTATCCCCCAGCCCTGACTCTAAAATCCACAAGACCAAAATCTCCTGAAGAGGTGGACACAAAATTATTTTAGGTGGCACATGGAAAAACATTTTTTATTTTCACAATTAGGTATGCAGTGATTTTAAAACAAATTAGGAAAAAATATATGTAACCACTCATTACACGCCAGGCACTGCAGTGTGTTAAACATATACCCACATTATTTCATTCAACTCTCACAACCACTGTTTGAGGTGGCATCACTGTCATACTTGTTTCACAAGTGGGGAACCCCACTAGTAAGTGCCTTGCTTAAGGTAAAATTAAGATTTAGAGAGCTGGACCCTGGCCTGTGTGGCTCAATGGGTTAAGCGTCATGCCACGCACCAAAAGGTTGCCAGTTCAATTCCCAGTAAGGGAACATGCACTTTGTGGGTTCAATCCCTGGTTGGGGTGCATACAAGAGGCAACCAATCAATGTTTCTCCCTCACATCAATGTTTCTCTCTCTCCCCCTCTCCTTTCCCCTCTCTCTAAAAATCAATAAATATATATTTTTTAAAAACATTGAGAGAGCTGGGTGTGAAACCAGGAGGTCTGATTCCAGAACCAGCACTCCTCACCACCATCCCACACTACCACCCCATACTCTCTCCTTCCCAGGAGAATGAGGTTTGGGAAACAATGGCCTGGAAAGTTAAAACCCAACAACAGCAACTAATGTTTATTGCTTACAACCACCCCGGTCCTGTGCCAAGCACTTCACACACATGTTCACTCAATCCTTCCAAGGGCCCTTCATTCATTGCACAAATGTTCACTAGGGCCTACCACGTGCCAGACCCAGGGAGCTATGGGAGACACAACCCCCTGCTCTGATGGCCCTCGGAAAATTGATGTCTAATTACAAACTGAGGTTAACTTCTACACAGGAGAGGGTAGAGGCACTATGGTAGTGTAGCAGAGGGAACAATGACTGTTACAGGGCACTCAAAATACGAGACTGGACATCCTCCCTAATTCTGAGTAAAAGTCCCCTCCTATGCAACCTTCCTGATCTCTGGCTCACACCACTCCCCTGGGCATCCACTGCTTTGCTCTCACAGAAAGAGTTGCGAGGATGAAATTATAGGCCAGAGGGATTTGTTCCCACATTTCCCACCAGTAACCCTAAAGATTGGAGAGGGTTCTCCCAACCATCTGACACCCAGTAGGGACACGGATTTTCTGACCAATGAAAGAGAATGGACCAAACAGTAACAGTGCTTCCACTTGCCAGGAACCATTTTACAGGCTTTCACCCAGCTCCACTTGTAACATTATTCCCATTTCACAAAAGAGGAAACTAAGAGGTTCAGAGAGATTAAACTATCTGCTTAAAGTCACACAGCTAAGTGACCAAGCCAGCGCCAGGAATCAAACAATAATCTGGTCTGTCAATTCAAACTGAAAACTTGTTTCAAATTCCTGGGAAGTGGCTCTTACACTTATCTCCTATTTTCCCAAGGATTCACTGAGGGGAAAAAAATCAAAACCAGTATCTTCAAGCTGGCACAAAACACTCTCCTGAAAGGTCCACGTTTTAAATAAAAACCTTAATCTGGAAAATCAACTGGCAAGAAGGGAAAGGATGCAAAACAAAAACAATGCTTTCAATAGCAAATAATTTCCCCAGTCCTACCCTACTTGCTACCGACCCCTCTCTCCACTCAGGACAAACGTTTTAAAGTCACCACTTGCAAGGCATGGGGCGAGTTATTTACCTTCCCTTGAAAATCTAGAATATGTGATTTTAAAAGATTCTTAGGTCATCGAGCCCAAGGGGACTGCGAATGCTCGTATTCGGGAGACACCCCACACATTAGGGGTTCTTCCTACTGAGCAACCTCGCCCAAAAAACAACATTCGGGTCGGACCCGTTATAACGTAGCCAGAAAATCCTCGACGCCTGGCTTTTGTTGCAGCCGCCGCGGAGACCACGATCGCGGCCGGGACCCTGGCTCGCCAAGGGGGCGGCAAGCTTTGTCCGGCGAATCCGGTGAGAGCGCGCGCGGGTGGCGCGCGGCCTCCACGCGGCACCGGCCCCCACCCCGCCGGCCCGCGGATATTAGAGCCGCCGCGGCCTCACTACCCTGTAGCTTTCCCGGCGCGCGCGGTGCCGGCCGGGCTTCTTGACCCTTGGGCGCCGCCGTACCCTTGCCCGGCTCCGGGCGCCAGCAGCCCCCTCCCCCCTCGGCGCCCCGACTCCATTCAAACCGTCCTCCCAACCCTGTACCGCTCCCTCCGCGGCCTTCCTTCCTTACCGGGAGCCGCCTGCACCGTCGCCTTCCCAGCGCCGCCCCCGCCCCTCTGCTCTGGGCCAGGGGCAGAGTGGGCGTCTCGCCTCTCCTCACGAAACAAAGGAGCCGCCGCTGCCGCCACCAAGCGAGGATAAACCTCGTGCGCGCGCCCGCCCGCCTTGGCCTCCCCCCACCCCACAGACTGGCCGCCCGCGCCCCCGCGGCGCGCGCACTAGACGACTCCTCTACCCCCCCTTACGGAAGGCTTCTCACGCTTCCGCCGCCCTCCCAGCCTAGTGCGCGCGCCCGTCCGCTCTTCCGCTCCCAGTGCGCATGCCCGTCCCCTCGTTAACAGGGTAGGTGGGCGGGGCTAGGGACTGCACAAGAGGCCGACGCACCTCCCACCTCTGTCTGGGACAGTCCTGCGCCAACGCGCCGGGGTCTTCGTCTTCCGACGCCGCGCGCACCCACGCCGCCGAGCGTGCGCAGAGCGGACGGCACTGCGGCGGCCGAGATGGCGGCGGCGGTAGCGGGAGGTTGGGGGTTGGGACTGGAGGTGGTGGTGTCTGCGGGGAATGGGTGGCAAGGCGCCCGAGACTCGGAAGTGAGGGCCTAGGTCATGCGTGAGGCTGAACTGAAGTTGAGCAGAGTCGGCCAAGCGTAGGCCTGGAAGTCGCTTTCATCCCTGGTCGGGTGATGGTGGGTCCTGTTCGACGGGGCCAAGGGAGCCTCGATCGTGGCTGCCCTTTCTGCTAAGCCTACCTTGTGCTATTAATTAGTTTAGCAAATATTTATTGACCTGCTTCTGTGTCCCAGGCGGAACACAGCACGGAACACGCAAAAATCTCAGTCGCTGTGGTGCTCACGGTGTAGTAGTGGGGGAGGGAGGCGAGAGGCAAGAGAAATAAGTACATGGGTTGAGAGGGAGACATGGTGGGTCATGGAAATTTAAAATGGGGCAGCCAGAAATTTTAAAAGGCCTCGCTGCAAAGACACTTGAGTCAAGACATGAAAGCAGTCATGAAAGCAGTGAGGGGGAGAGAGCCTTGTTCCGCATGTGAGCGTCTAGGTGGCCGCTTCTGTGTTCTAAAAGGATCTCCAGGGCCCACCACATTTAGTTCTGCAACTGAACAAGGGTCCCCAAGGTCAGGTACCACACAGCCTGTAATTGTCCCTGCCCGTCCTCATTTTTCAGGTGTCAGCTCACCACCTCAAACCTCTCCTTTTTGGTGACTGCTTCCTTTTCCCTTCATATTTCTTTTTTAAAAAATGTATCTTTATTGATTTCAGAGAGAGGAAGGGAGAGGAAGAGAGAGAGAGAAACATCAGTGATGAGAGAGTTGTCATTGATGGGCTGCCTTCTGCAGGACCTGGACTGGGGATCAGCTCGCTACTGGGGCATGTGCTCTGACAGGGAATTAAACTGATCTCCTGGATCCTAGGTCATGCCCAACAACTGAGCCATGCCTGGCTGGGCTCCTTCATATTTCTTAGGTACCCTCTTTCTATTGTCTGTCTCCCTGCCCTCAATTTAAGTGGCAGAGATGTTGCCCTGGCCGGTTTGGCTCAGTGGCCTCCGGACTGAAGGGTCTCAGGTTCGATTCCAACACAGGTGCAGGCTCCATCCCAGGCACTGGGGAGGCAACCAGTTAGTGTGTCTCTCACATGAATGTTTCTCTCTCTCTCTCCCACTCTGAAAAGCAATGGAAAAGATACCCTCATGTGAGGATTAACAAAAACATAAAAAATAAAACCTGACTCCAATGTTGACAGTAGCTGGGGGTGCCAGGAAAGTTTATGGGACTGGTTTACACTTCCCTTTCTTCACCTGTAAAATGGAAACAATGGTGCCCACCTCCATAGGCTGGTTATGAGGAATCCATGAAAAGCAGCAACTGAAAGGATGCATTTTACTTTTCACATATTGGATACGGTTGAGCTTTTTATTTCAAGTCCTTATTGTTGAGTCAAAAGATAAATCAATTTTCTCTGCAATGGTTGATTTAATGCATCAACATGAGTATGGCACCAGTTGTTTGGTCAAATACCAGTCAAGATGTTGCTGTGGAGATATTTTTAAAGATATGGTTAACATTTAAATCAGTCAACACTGAGTAAAATGGATGACAGTTCATAATGTGGGTGAGCTTCATCCAATCAGACGAAGGTCTTAAGAGCAAAGACCAAGGTTTCCCAAAGAAGAAATTCTCTTCAAGACTCTAGCATAGCCCAGCTGGTGTGGCTCAGTGGTTGATATTTGTCTTTCGCTGAAAGTGAATAATTTTTAAGTAATCTCTTCTGATCTTCCTTGCAACATGAAATTGCTTATTTATTAACCAGGCATGTATTTATTCCTCAAACATTACCTACTACCCTGAAAAGCGGGCCTCACAAAACAATTTTCCCAAATCAAGCAGTGAGATGTGTAGTGTGGGAAAACAAGAAGCAGTCCTTCCAAATGACAAACCCAGAATAGATTTCTTGCAGTGGGTAGCCATGGTTTTAACCCATCATAGCAATAACCAGCATGTCACATTATGCTTGCACTAAACCATGCCCCTTCTTACAACTACAGGTGGAAACCTAACTGCTCACATTTGTCAAAATTTTTGTAGGTGTTTTATTCTAGGTATAGTATGTTTTATTTTAGGTTGCATTTATTACGCTCTTCTAAAACCTTGTTCTGAATTATTACACTTTAATCCTCCATCAAGAGTAATCAACAATTGCCCAGCTGGGCGTGGCTCAGTGGTTGAGCATCGACCTAGGATCCAGGCGACTGGGGTTCGATTCCCAGTCAGGGCACATGCCCGAGCTGCGGGCTCAATCCCCAGTCAGGGGCATGCAGGAGGCAGCCGATCAATGACTCATCATTAATGTTTCTATCTCTCCCCCTCTCCTTTCCTCTCTCTGAAATCAATAAAGATATATATATATTTTAAAAGTAAACAATAGGTTTTACATACAGACACACACACACACACACACACACACACACACACACACCCCTCAAACATAATTTGGTCTAGGCTTGGTACATTTAGACATTTGACCACAGATGGCAAATAGGCTAAAATAAAAATTAGTGACAACACCTTGCTGGCTGGGTAAATCAGTTAACCAATAGAGCGTCATCCCAATGTTCCAAGGTTGTGGGTTCGATCCTTGGTCAGAGCAAATACAAGAATCAACCAATGAACGCATAGATAAGTGAAACAACAGGTCAGTGTTTCTCTGTCTCTCTCTCTCTTTCTTCCTCTCTAAAATCAATAAATAAGATAAATTTTAAAATTAGTGATAAAAACAAATGCTGGTAAAGATGTGGAGAAATTGGAATATATTGGAATATGTGTGAATACATTGCAGGTGGGGATGTAAATGGCACAATCACTCTGGAAAACAGTTTGGAAATTTCAGAAGAAACTAAACAGACAACTATCACATGACCCAGTAATTATACTCCTGGGATTTTATCCTAGAGAAATGAAAATGCATGTTCATGCAGAAAACCTGTGCATGAATGTTCATAGTAGCTTTATCTGTAATAGACAAAGTGTCCCTCACACAGGTGAATTGTTAAACAAACTAGTCCATCTGTACCGTGAACTACTACTTAGCAATAAAAGGGAATGAATTATTGATTCATGCAACAACCCAGAAGAATGAATCTCCAGGAAATTATGCTGACCAAAAAACAAAGCCATTCTCAAAATGCTTACATACTGTCTGATTTCATTTGTATAATATTTTTGAAATGGCACCATTTTTGAGATGAAGGACAAGATTAGCAGTTTCCAGAAGGGAAGTGAGTGTGGTTATAAAAAGGCAGCACTGGAGATCTTGTGGAAGATCATTGGAACTGTTTGGTATCTTGACTATGGTGGTGGATATACAAACCCACACACTTGTTAAAATTGTATGGAACTTAATACACACAAACACACATACACAAATGAGTACAAGTAAACCTGAGAAAATCTGAATAAGATGAGTGGATTGTATCAATGTCAATATCCTGGCTGTTATAGCTCAAGAAAGCTGGGGGGCGGAAATAATGGAGTTATGTTTTATATATATATATCCTGGCTATGATATTATAGTATTGTTTTGCAAAAGATTACCACTGGGGACTCAAACAAATTAATTGTACACCCATAGCAGCATTAGTTACAATAGACAAGATGTGGAAGCAACCAAAGTGTCCACTGAGAGATGACTGGATAAAAAAATGTGGTCCATACATACAATGGAATATTATTTACCCTTGAAAAGGAAGGAAATTCTGGAACATTCTACAGCATGGGTGAACCTTGAGGACACTGCCCATGAAATAAGCCAGACACAGTGACAAATACTGTGCGATTCTATTTGAATGAAATACCAAGAACAGGAAATAAATGGAGGCAGAAAGCAGAACAGAGGTTGGGGGAAGGGGATGTGGAATCAGTGTTTAGTGGGGACAGAAAGTCAATTTGGAAAGATGAAAGAGTTCTAGAGATGGATAGCAGGAATGTTTGCACAACAATGTGGATGTACCTAAAGCCACTAAACTGTACACATAAAAATGGTAAAGTTTAGGTATATTTTATGTATATTTTACCACAAATTTTTAAAAAAGGAGTTACCATTGGGAGAAAATGATAAAGTGTAAAGTGTATGAGGGATCTATCTGTATTATTTCTTACAACTGCTTATGAATGAACAATAATCTAAATAAAATTTTCCATTAAAATATTAAGTCAGTATGCCCTGGCCGGTGTGACTCAGTGGTGAGAGCATCAGCCCATGCACCAAAGGGTCGCTGGTTCGATACCTGGTCACAGGCATGTACCTGGGTTGCAGGTTCCATCCTCGGCCCATCAGGGCACGTGCAGGAGGCAACCAATTGATATGTCTCTCTCACATTGATGTTTCTCTCTCTTTCTCTCCCCCTCCCTCCCTTCCTTCCATTCTCTCTCTATATATATATAATCTCAGGTGAGGATTAAACAAACAAAAAAAATAAGTCAATATGCAGATAATTAATCCTAACATTATTACATATTTTGGCTACTACACAAATGTTTTGCTTCTGCCATATAAGAGTCTCCTTCAAAGATTTTAAAACATATATATGAAGATCTTAAAGATCATTGGGATAAAAATTCTCATAAACATATTAACATGGGCTTAAACAAAGCAAAGCTGCAGACTTTGTTGGATGTCTTTAAGCTGCCATCCAGGGAAGTCAGCAAGGTGTTTAGGATAACGTGGTTTTTGTTGTTGTTATTGTTTTTAATGTGTGTTTCTTTTGATTTGAGAGAGAGAAGAAGGGAGAAGGAGAGAAACATTGATGTGAGAGAGAAAGATTGATCAGTTGCCTCCTGTATCCACCCCAACCAGGGATTGAACCCACAACCTGGGTGTGTGCCCCAACCGGGAATGGACCCTGCAACCCTCCAGTGGATGAGACGATGCTCCAAACAACCAAGCTACATGGGCCAGGGCAGGCTAACGTTCACAAAGAAAACTTAGCTGTATTTGTTTGGGTATGTTTGGTCTCTGCTGGTCTTGTGTGAGAGTGCAAGTGTGTGTGTGTGTGTGTGTGTGTGTGTGTGTGTGTGTGTGTGTGTGTAAAATCACACCCCTTGTGGCCTTTCTCGCTATTTACTCCTGAAGAAGCAGCAGGAGCAACAATGAGATCTGGTCAGTACACTCAGCTTCCCCTCCTTCCCAGCTTACTCAGGACAATGGAACAGTTTAAGCTCTGTGTTACTTTCCCTCCTAGATCTGTAAGAACAAGGCACTATATTCTGAAGTCTGTAGAACTCACCATCATGGCTTTTGTATCATTAGCTGTGTATAACGTATGGTTATTTAACTTCACCAGGTTTTTAAAGCACATATGAATTTGGGCAAATGAATAGATGAGCAGGTTGAGGGAGATACATCCACTTATCAGTGATCTCGTAAGATATGTTGGGTCCCTTATCTGTTATAATCATACCTTAGTTGCTAGAAGAAACTTAAAATGAAAAGGGCCTCTTTTCTGAAAGCTATAGTCACATTGGCTGGTAAGACAATTCCACAAAAAGGACTTAACTCCTTACTTGGGTTTTTCATGTGTATTGTACAACTCCTCTGCCTTGGTGGATGTTATGTCCTAGAGAAATATACAAAGAAAGGGCATCAGCCTGTGCAGCTCTCCCCAAAATCAATAGGTAGGTGAACTGCTGAGGGGGCTTGTTCAAAACACAAGCCTGGAGCCCTGGCCAGGTAGCTCAGTTGGTTAGAGCGTTGTCACCTTATGCCAAAGTTGCAGGTTCAATCTCTAGTCAGGGCACATACAAGAGTCAACCAATGAATGCATAAATAAGTGGAACAACAAATCTCTCTCACTCTCCCTTTCTCTCTAAAATCAATAAATAAAAATTTAAAAATTAATTAATTAAAATGTAAAAAAAAAACACAACAGAAAATCTCCTGGAGATTATGAGACCCTCTTTGGGGGCTCCAGAATTTGTTAATAAAAAGTGCCCCGCCAAACATTCAAAGAAGAATTAACACCTATCCTCCTCAAACTATTCCAAAAAACTAAAGAGGAGGGAAGACTTCCAAGGCCAGCATTATCTTAATTCCAAAACCAGATGAAGACACTACAAAAAAAAAAAATTACAGGCCAATGTCCCTGATGAACATAGATGCTAAAATCCTCAACAAAATATTAGCAAGCAGGATCCAGCAATACCTTAAAAAGATCATGCACCACGACCAAGTAGGATTTATTTCCAGGATGCAAGGATGGCTCACTATTCAAAAATCAATAAGTGTGATACACCATATAAACAAAATGAAGGACAAAAAATATCAATAGATGCAGAAAAAGTATTTGACAAAATCTGATAAAAACTCATTTCTGATAAAAACTCTCAGCAAAGTGGGAATAGAGGGATCATACCTCAACATAATAAAGGCCATATATGACAAACCCAAAGCCAACATATTCAATGGGCAAAAACTAAAAGCATTTTCCTTAAGATCAGGAACGAGACAGGAGTGTCCGCTTTCACCGTTCTGATTCAGCATAGTACTGGAAGTTCTAGCCACAGCGATCAGACAAGAAGAAGAAATAAAAGGCATTAAAATTGGAAAGTCTGGCTCAGTGGTTAGAGTATCAGCCCATGGACTGAAGGGTCCCAGGTTTGATTCTGGCCAAGGGCACGACCTCGGTTGCAGGCTCAATCCCCCGCCCCAGTCGAGGTGCGTGCAGGAGGCAACCAATCGAGGTGCCTCTCTCACACCACTGTTTCTCTCTCTCCCCCCCCCTTCCACTCTTTCTGAAAAAGCAATGAGGAAAAATATATCCTCAGGGGAGGATTAAAACAAAAATTGGGAAGGAGGAAGTAAAACTGTCATTATTCACAGGTGACATGAGGTAGTATATAGAAAACCCGAAAGACTCCACCCAAAAAAACTTAGATTTAATAAATAAATTCGGCAAAGTAGTACAATACAAATTAACACACAGAAATCGATGGCATTTTTATTCACCAATAATGAACTCTCAGAAAGAGAAACTAAAAAAAAAATCCCATTTACCATTGCAACAACAAAAAAATAAGATACCTGGGAATAAATTTAACCAAGGAGGTAAAAGACCTGTATTCAGAAAACTATAGGACATTGAAAAAGGAAATAGAGGAAGATACAAACAAGTGGAAGCATATACCGTGTTCATGGATTGGAAGAATTAACATCATTAAAATGTTCATACTACCCAAAGCAATCTACAAAGTTAATGCAATCTCTATTAAAATACCAATGGTGCCTGGCTGGCATGGCTCAGTGGTTGAGCATTGACCTGTGATCCAGGAGATCCCAGTTTGATTGCTGGTCAGGGTACATGCCCAGGTTGTGGGCTCAATCCCCAGTAGGGGATGTACAGGAGGCAGCCGATCAATGACTCTCTCTCATCATTGATGTTTCTATCTCTCTCTCCCTCTCCCTTCCTCTCTCTGAAATCAGTAAAATTATATTTTAAAAAATAAAAATAAAATACCAATGGCATATTTCACAGATCTAGAACAAATATTCCAAAAATTTATATGGAACCAAAAAAGACCCCAAATAGCCACAGCAATCTTGAGAAAGAAGAACAAAGTTGGAGGGATCACAATACTGGATATCAAACCATACTACAAAGCCACTGTAATCAAAACCGCCTGTTACTGGCACAACAGGCATATAGACCATGGAACAGAACAGAGACCCAAGAAATCAACCCACAGCAATATGTCAATTAATATTTGAAAAAGGAGGTAAGAGTATACAATGGAAGATGGGGTGGGTGGGTGAAGATTAACCAAAGAATTTATATGCATATATGCATAACCATGGACACAGACAATAGTGTGGTGAAGGCCTGGGGTGGGGAGTGGATGCAGGGTGGGAGGAGTCAATGGCGGAAAAGGGGGACATCTGTAATATTTTCAACAATAAAGATAAATTTTAATAATAAATGGTATTGTGAAAATTGGACAAGTACATAAAAACAATGAAACTAGACCACCAAATTACAACCATACATAAGAATAAACTCAAAATAGATAAAAGACTTAAATGTAAGTCATGAAACCATAAAAATCCTAGAAGAAAACATAGGCAGTAAAATCTGAGACATCTCACATACCGGTATTTTCACCAATACATCACCTAGGGCAAAAACACACAAAAAAAAAACAACTCCCACCCTCCCAACCCAGGGTTATCACCACCAAACAATGTCTCTGGACATGGCCAAATATCTGTTGGAGGGCAAAATTGCCCCCATTGAGAAACACTGATTTGGATAGCTTCTAATCATCCTTTTGCCTTCACCTGTCTTGGGACAATGATAGCAGGAATGACTTGTCATCTCAGCCCCAGGATTTGTGCAGACTCTGCAGCAGGGCATGGGTGTGACAGAGCCAAGTAGCTGTCCCACTGGCCCCTTTCCATCAGCCTTCTCTTTGCCTCTCTTGTGCTTTCTCCTACCTTTCTTCCACTGACCTCATTTGCAGTGCAAATTGAGCCTGGGAGTGGCATTTGTGATTGTGGCAGAACAGGTTGTCCAACCCTGAACTGGAGAAACAAGAACCTGTCTCTGCTGGAGCTGGGGTTCCAAGAACTTTGCCTACACTTGTGCTCCCATCTGCAGGGTGACCTTGGGAAAGGCACAGTAGTTAGGGCCTCAGTGGCTCTGCTTCTCTCAGGGGAAGGGCTCCACTGTCCTGGGTTTCTCTGGCTGTTACTTCTCCCTGGTTCTTCTACTGACTTTATAAACCCGAGGCACACTTCTAGGAAGGCAGAAGCAGACTCAACACTGGGAAGTGACTACCGCCTCACACCCATGAGGATGGCTACTAACAAGGAAAAAGAAAATAACAAGTGTTGGCAAGAATGGGGAGAAATCCAAGCCCTTGTGTACTGTTGGTGGGAATCTAAAATGGTGCAGCTGCTGAGGAAAAACATATGACGGTGCCTCAAAAAGTTAGAAACAGAATTAACCATATGATCCAGCAATTCTACTTTTGGGCATATGATCAAAAGAATTGAAAGCAGGGTCTCAAAGAGATATTTGTACACGGTGTTTATACCAGTGTTGACCTTAAAAATAAAACAATTTTGTCAGCAAAAATGGTTTTATTCAGGAATAGCAGAGAATTGCAATTTGCAACATGCAAACTGTGGCAAAACCATAGACCAGCCTGGCCGGCGTGGCTCAGTGGTTGAGCATTGACCCATGAACCAGGAGGTCACAGTTTGATTCCTGGTCAGGACACATGCCCAGTTGCAGGTTCGATCCCCAGTAGGGGGCATGCAGGAGGCAGCTGATCGATGACTCTCTCTCATCATTGATGTTTCTCTCTCCCCCTCTCCCTCTCTCTGAAATCAATTAAAAATATATATATTTTTTAAAAAAAGAGCCCGACCGGGCATGGCTCAGCGATTGAGCGTCAACCTAGGATCCAGGCGATCTGGGTTCGATTCCTGGTCAGGGCACATGCCCGGGTTGTGGGCTTGATCCCCATTTGGGGGCATGCGGGGGGCCGCTGATGAATGACTCTCTCACCATTGATGTTTCTATCTATCTCTCCCTCTCCCTTCCTCTCTCTGAAATCAATATATATTTAAAAAAAAAAAAAAGAGAAACAAAATGGTAAGCCCACTGAAATAAAACTAAAATTCTTCTAAAAAATCTGGGCATAGAGCATATAGAGGCATAGACCCAGCTGCTCTGACTACTGCAGGTTGATTTGTAGACCAACTATGAATTTTCAAGGTGGGCTTATTTTGTTCTTTGCCTTACTTGCTTTCTTTTGCATTTATATTTACAACTAATGGTGCAAACATTCTGCTTTATCTTCCTATTAATATAGGACAAGTCTCCAACAATGGGGTAGACTAGAAGATTTTTCTGACATCCTTTCTGGCAGTTTTGCGTATTTCATTTTCACAATAGTTCCAGGTGACATTTGCTGATTTGTCAGTAGAAACACAAACTATAATAGACTTTTTGGCAGTCATATATCCTAGGAACTGCTGGCATATTAATTTCTTCACAATGTTTTTGCTATGATTGCAGCTAATAGAATTAGGCCCAGCTGTTTCCATAGTAACACTGTGCTGTATCGATGTCATTTGCATCCCTTCGAGAACATGGTTCATAGAACAAGTCTCAATCATCTCCATAGCAACATTGTACCTTATCAATGTCACCTTCAACCCTCCAAAAACATGGCTGCACAGGGATCAAGGTAGAACCAGGAAGGGAAAAGATACTGGTGCATGTTTTTTTATTGATTTTTTTTTTTTTTTTTGGAGAGATGAAGGGAGAGAAAGAGAAACATCAATGTGAGAGAGAAACATCACATTAATCAGTTGCCTCCTGCATGTGCCCTGACAGGGGGTCGAACCCACAATCTGGGTATGTGCCCTGACCAGGAATTGAACTCATCACCTTTTCATGTACAGGACAACACTCCAGCCAACTGAGCCACACTGGCCAGGACCTGGTGCATTTTTAAAATCTCCATTTAAACAAATACCATCTCTGTAAGTCAAGTTTACAATGCATTAAGAGCAAAAAAGTTCATAATGGGCCTCGGCTGCTTTGCAAAATAGCATTTCAAAGCAGAGCTTCATGGAGCAATGGCCGGAAATTGAACAGGTGAAGAGACCTTTCCCCAACCACATGCTGAAATGGAACAGCCTCTAAGCTATGGTCTCAAGAGCAGAGACAATGATGAAGCTTACTCTTTGCAAAAAAAGTAGTATTCTGATGGCAGGAAGCCTAAATAAGATCTATAGCCACCAGGACCTAATGCCTGGGCTCTAGTAATTGTCATTCATTGCTCCATGATTGGACAGGATTTTCCATTTGCAGAAAATCAGGCTGTCATTGGAGGTCACCTCAATGCCCTCTCTACAAAACAAAGTGCAGGATGTAAATTCATGCACTTAACTCCAAACAATGACTATTTTAGTCTGTTCAGGCTGCTTCAACAGAATACCGTAACTGGGTGGCTTATCAACAACAGAAACTTCTTTCTTTCAGGTCTGGAGGTTGGGAAGTACAAGGTCAAGGTGTCAGCAGATTTGGTGCCTGGTGAGTTTAATTCATGGTTTATAGAGGGACATCTCGCTGTGTCCTCATATGGTGGAAAGAGAGGGCAAGAACACCCTCTGGAGTCTCTTTATAAGGGCACTAATCCCATTCATGAGGGAGGGCTCTACCTTCATGACCTAATCATATCCAAAAGCTTCACTTCCTAATATCATCACCTTGGGGCTTAGGATTTCAACATGTAAATTTGGGGAGGACATATACATTCAGTCCATAACATAGACTGAGTGTGTACTGCATGCTGGGCACTGGAAAGGCGGTAACGAAGATGAGAGAGATTCCTGCCCTTCAGACCTTTGCCCGGTGTAGGAGACAGACAGAGAAAATATTAATGAGGACTGGCAAGAAAGGTAAAGTGGGACAAGAGGCTAGAGGGTGATTTCAAAAGGTGGGCAAGGAACACCTTTTCAATAAGACGATGCTGAGCAGAGCCCGGGATGAAGGGAAGCCACACAGGTACATGGGAAAAACAGCTTTTGGGTGGAAGAAACAGCAAATGCAAAGGCACTGAGGTGTGATGGGCTTTGTGTATTTGTGTTTGAAAAGAGCTAGAGCCCAGCTGGGAGTGGCTCAGCGGTTGAGCATCGACCTAGGATCCAGGGGGTCAGGGTTCGATTTCCGGTCGGGGCACATGCCCGGGTTGTGGGCTGCAGCTGATCAATGGTTCTCTCATCATTGATGTTTCTGCCTCCCTCTCTTCCTCTCTCTGAAATCAATAAAGATATATTTTTTTTTAAAAAGTGAAAAGAGCTAGAACTGCATGGGCAAGGGGAGAGAAGTGCAGGATGAACCAGGAGGGGTTTACAGGCTGCTGTGAAGACTTTGGTGGTTACTGGATCATCTGTGCTCCCCGCACAGGCACCTAGAAAGCATTTAGCAAGTGCCAAGGGCTGAAGGAAAGGAAGTCATCTAGTTCTTATGCCCTAGCGTGGTGTGTGCTGAACTTCAGTTACCTAAAATTGCTTTCTGGACAAAGTAGGGAGAGGCTTTTGTATTTTTGTTTGTTTGTTTTGGATAGGTTAAGATGCATGGTCTCACTTTAACTCATGTCATCTGATGGGGTCTCTTGCCCCCTTGGGCCTTGTATCTTCTTAGGTAACTAACCAGGAAACCCCAGGATGATATGCACCACAGAGGTCAACTAATGTTGAATATGTGGCCAGGGGAAGGAGGAACAATAGTTAAGACCTTGGGCTTGAACCTAACTATCTGAGTCTGAATTCAGACCCCTCCACTTGCCTGTAAGATGGGGACAAGGGGACAGCAAGACTACCTGTATGAACAAAATGGAAATATCAATAAAGACATAGAAATCCTAAAAAGAGCAGGTAGAAGAAAAAATCAGCAAAAATGAAGATAGGATAATAGTAACTATTGAGTCTGAGCAACAGAAAAAAAAATGAACAGAGTCTGAGGGACTTGTGAGAAACCATCAAGTGAACCAACATACTCATTGTAGGATTTTCCAGAAGGAGAAGAGTGAGAGAAAGGGGCAGAGAATATTTGAAGAAATAATGGATGAAAACTTCCCAAATTTGCCCGGCTGGGTGTGGCTCAGCAGTTGAGCATCGACCTAGGATCTAGGAGATCGAGATTCAAATCCCAGTCAGGGTACATGCCCAGGTTGCGGACTCAATCCTCAGCCGATCAATGATGACTCTCTCATCATTGATGTTTCAACTCTCTCTTTCTCTCTCCCTTTCTCTCTTTGAAATCAATAAAGATATATATATATATTTAAAAACTTCCCAAATTTAATGAAAGACATGAATATAAACATCCAAGAAAATCAATGAACGCCAAGTTGAATGAACTCAAAGAAATCCACACTAAGACATATTATAAGCAAATTGTCCAAAGCCAGAGACAAAGATAATTTTTTTTTTAATATATCTTTATTGAGAGAGGAAGGGAGAAGGAGAGAGAGAGAAAGAAACATCAATGATGAGAGAGTCGTTATTGATCAGCTGCCTCCTGCACACCCCAGACTGGGGATCGATCCCGCAACCCAGGCATGTGCCCTGACCAGGAATCGAACCACGATCTCCTGGATCCTAGGTCAATGCTCAACCGCTGAGCCTCGCCCAGCCGGGCCAAAGAGAATCTTGAAGGCAGCAAATGAGAAGAAACACATCATATACAAAGGATTCTCAGGGTTATCAACAGATTTCTCATCAGAAACTGTGGAGGCCAGAAGGCAGTGACCTAATATATTCAGAAATGAAAAAAATGGTCAGCCAAGAATCCTATATCTGGCAAAATTGTCCTTCAAAACTGAGAGAGAAATTAAGACATTTCCAGATAAACAAGAGCTAGGTCTGCAAGATATACTCAAGGGCATCCTGCATGGTGAAATGAAGGGACATGAGACAGTAACTCAAAGCCACATGGAGAAATAAAGAGCTCAATGAAGGTAAAAACATGGGCAGTTACAAAAGCTAGCATTACTATAACAACAGTTTGTAACTCCACTTACGTTTTCTACATGATTTAAGAGATTAATACATTTAAAAAAATAATCTATTAGTCTAAAATCCAGTATTATTATAATATTGGTTTGTAACTCCATATTTTTATACATAATTTAAGGGACTAATACATTTTAAAAATTGTTTCTTGCTCTTCAACAAGGTGGCCAAGCAGCCTCCCTGGCAGGTGCAGAGAAGCAGATCTTTGTGGAGACGCTGACTGGCAAGACCATCAATCACCCTTGAGGTTGTGCCCAGTGACACCACTGAAAATGTCAAAGTTAAAACCCAAGACAGAGAGGGCAACCTGCTGGACCAGAAGTCTCTGATTTTTGTGGATGAACAGCTGGAGGATGGCCGCACTCTCCCAGACTACAACATTCAGAAGAGTCGACCCTGCACTTGGTGCTTCCTCTGCGGATAGGCATCATCGACCCCTCCCTCTGCCACCTTGCCCAGTACAACTGTGACAAGATAATCTGATGTAAGTGTTATGCCCACGTGCACCCCCTGTGCCATCAACTGCCCCAAGAAGTGCAGCCACACCAACAACCGGCACCCCCTGAAGAAGGTCAAATAAGGCCTCTCCACTGCCTTCTCGGGCCCGCAGGGCAGCCTCCTACCTGAACCCTGGCCCTGGGGCCTCAATAAAGTTCCCCTGTCATTGACTGGAGCAGTAAAAAAAATGTAATTGTTTCAAACACACAATGTATAAAGATGTAAGTTTTTTAAACCCAAAACTGAAAGGAGTGGAGGTGGAGATGTACAGAAGCACAGTTTTTGCATGTTATTGACAAGCTGGCATAAACCCGAATTACAGTGTTGTGTCTTTAGGATGTTAATATAACCCCCATAGTAACCACAAAGGAAATAGCTATAAAATATACACAAAAGGAAATGAGAAAGGAATTTAAATGTTTCACTACAATAAATTAAACACAAAAGAAAACAGTAATGCAGGAAATGAGAGGTGAAAAAAGCTGTAAGTTATATAGGAAACAAATAGCAACATGACAGAATAAGTCCCACCTTAGCAATCAGCTGTAAGAAGGAAGGGCATTCTGACAGGTGCAATAACATAGGTGAACCTTGAGGACATTGTGCTTAGTGAAATAAGTCACAGAAGGACCAATACTGTATGGTTCCACTTAAATGAGGTCTCTAGAAGGGTCAAATTCACCAGGGGCTGGGAGTGGGGGGGATGGGGACCTAGTGTTTAATGGGGACAGAGTTTCAGTTTGAAAAAAATGACAAAGTTCTGTAGATGGTGATGGTTGCACAGCTGCGTGAATGCGCTTAATGCCCCTGAACTATACACTCAAGAATGGTTAAGATGGTAAATTTTATTATATGTGTAGTTTATCACATTTTTTAATGGAAAAAAAAGGAAGAGGTATCTTCAGTGGGGACAGAGCTTCAGCTGGGGGAGAAGACAAGAGCCCTGCGGATGGGTGATAGTGAGGGCTGCACAGCAGCGTGAACGCGCCCAGCGCCACAGACCTGGACACTTAAAAAGGATTATGATTGTAAATTTTAGGTTATGTTATGTTTTTTGTTTGTTTGTTTTTTTAATCCTCACCTGAGGACATTTTTCCATTGCCTTTCAGAGAGAATGGAAGGGGGGGGAGAGAGAGAGAGGAACATCGCTGTGAGAGAGACACATCAATTGGTTGCCTCCCACACTCTCCCCGACCAGGGCCAGGGTGGAGCCCGCAACCGAGGCACGTGCCCCTGACTGGAATCGAACCCAAGATTCCTCAATCTGAGGGCCGATGCTCTAACCACTGAGCCAAACTGGCTAGGGTAAATTTTATGTTATGTGTATCTCAGCACAATTAGCAAAAATGTATGTGAGAAAGAAAAAGGAAAAACTAAGAGTTGTCAAACCATGAGAAGACATGGAGGAACCTTAAATGCATATTGTTTAGTGAAAGAAGCAGCCTGAAAACACTACATACTATATGATTCCAACCATAAGACATCCTGGATAAAGGAAAACTATGGAGACTATAAAAGATCAGTATTTTCCAGGAGTTTGGGGGTGAGGAAGGAATAGGTGGAACACAGGAGTCTTAGGGCAGTGGAACTGTTCTCTGTGAGACTGACGGTAGATGCTTGTCATTATATATTTGTCAAAATTCATAGGCTGTAAAACACTAAGAGTGAAACCTAATGTAAATTATGGGGCTCAGTTAATAATAGTAATGTATCAACTTTGTTTCATTCCTTTTTTTTCTTTTTCATCCTCACCAGACAATATTTTTTCCATTGCTTTTCAGGGAGAGTGGAAGGCAGAGAGAGAGAGAGAGAAACATAGATGTGAGAGAGACACATCGATTGGTTGCCTCCCTCGTGTGCCCTGACCAAGGTGGGAGATCAAGCCTGCAACCGAGGTATATGCCCTTGGCTGGAATCAAACCCAAGACCCTTCAGTCCACAGTCCAAACTCTAACTACTGAGCAAAACCAGCTAGGGTTTTTAAAAATATATATCTTTATTGATTTCAGAGAGAGGAAGGGAAAAGGAGAGAGAGATAGAAACATCAACAATGAGAGAGAGTCATTGATTGGCTGCCTCCTGCCCACCCCGTGCTGGGGATCGAGCCTGCAACCCAGGCATAAGCCCTGACTGGGAATCAAACTGGGATCTTCTGGATCCTAGGTTGATGCTCAACCACTGAGCCACGCCAGCTGGGCACCAAACACTGTCAGTTTTTTTCTTATCACAAATGCACCACACTAAAGCAAGATATTAATACATGGAGAAACTCGGGTGGGGAGAAGTGGGGGGGCATATAGAAACTCTACTTACTGCTCAGCTTTTCTATAAACCTAAAACTGTTCCAAAAGATAAAGGCTATTAGTTTTTACAAAATGTATGAGGTCCCATCCCAACTGCCTAGGACCAAGTCCATCTCTACACCATGGCCAAGGTGGCATGACCTGGTGATCTTAGCACACAATTGTTGCCTCTGCCTGGGATGCCCCTCCTTACCCTGGAGGCCTCCAGTACTCCCAGGCTGGGTTCCCCAGAAATCTCCCCATGTGATCCACGGTCCCCCTGGCTTCTGGATGTGATGATCTAGACGAGATGTTGTGTGAGGGTCTGAGGAACCCAAGTACCACAAGCATGGCCAGGAGCTGGATTTTTATAAAGTCCCTGTTAGAGACAATTTATCTTTGTCCAGGTTGCTCTCACCAAAACGAGTTGTCATTTCCCTTTAAAAGGGTAAGGGAGAGAGAGCAAGAAATAAGGAATGAAAAGAGTTAAAAGTGTTCCAATTTCACTCAAGTTTCCATGAGAACACTTAAGTGGCTTTAAATGCCCTATTTCTCCCCAATTGGATTCAGTGTGTAATAATAATTCATCATGAATTAATAATTAAAAACCGCCCGGCTGGGCATGGCTCAGCGGTTGAGTGTCGACCTAGGATCCAGGCGATTGGGGTTCGATTCCCGGTCAGGGCACATGCCCGGGTTGTGGGCTTGATCAGTGACTCTCTCATCATTGATGTTTCTGTCTCTCTCTCTCTCCTCTCCTTTCCTCTCTCTGAAATCAATAAAGATATATTAAAAAAAAAAAATTAAAAACCTATCTGCGGGTAAAAATTCATACCCCTTATCACCCTAAATCCTTAATAAACATATTCTTAAAAAGTGATCAATAATTGGGGAACAGGCAATATCTTCTCTACAGAGCCTGACAGCACAGGGTGAACAAGGTGTGTCACTGCTGTGGTGGCCTGTCACACCTGCATTGGGATCTACTAGGGGGGATCTGCACACACATGGGAAAAAAGCTCCGTCTGCAGCAGGCAACAGCCGCTCAACATGATCACTAGATGAAGGAAGATGTCCTCTCCTAGATGGGTCCCTTAGACCAGGGCAACCCATAACATTCCCAAACCATCCCCCCTTCTCTTCGGCCCCTGATTTCTCATCCAACCAGATGCAAGCATCCAACACAACAGGTTGGTGGCATCACACTCATGGAAAATCAGGACTTGGGTCTGCTTTTCCTCCCTGCTCATCTCTACAGTGGAAGATTCAGATGGCACTTTAGTTAACTTCTTTGGGGGTAATATTCTAGAAAAGCTCCATAAATGCTGAAGCAAGAACACCCCACCCCCATCAAGTCCAAGGAAAACATCTAGTCATGAATCCTTGGATTTTATTCCAAAAGAAGCAAGTCCAATTTAACTTTTCCCACAGTGTTTTCCAGATCAATCCTAGTTCCAGGCAAAGACCAGATCAACAGTAGTTCAGGGAACCCTGGATTAGAACAGATGGGGAAGTGGCTGACGCCCACCCAATTTGAGAGAAAAGGCGGGATCTGGCACCCTCTGGTGGTCACTACGTGCCACACACTCGTGAGGCTGTGCAGCTCCACAGGCACCCATAATGCACCAACACAACTGAATCGCCAAGGGGCCCTTCAATAGGTGAATAGATAAACAAACTGTGGTGATCCAACTAATGGAATATATTTAGTGATTTTATTTTTTGCAATTTATTTCTTTTTAATCCTCACCTGAGGACATGTTTTTATTGGGTTTTAGAGAGAGAGGAAGAGAGAGAGAGAGAAACATCGATGTGGGAGAGAAACGTTGATTGATTGCCTCCTGTATGTGCCCCAACCACGGATCAAACCCATAACCTAGGTATGTGCCCTGACCAGGAATTGAACTAGCAACCTCTTGGTGTATGGGACAACACTCCAACCAACTGAGCAACCCAGCCAAGGCTTTAGCGATTTAAAAAACAGAGCTTTCAAGCCATGAAAAGATATAAAGGGACCTTAAATGCATATTGCTAGGTAAAAGAAGCCAGTCTGAAAAGGATACATACTGTATGATTCCAACTGTAAGACATTCTGGAAAAAGCAAAACTATGGAGACAGCAAAATCAGTGGTTGACCGGGGTGGGGGAAGGATGAATAGATGGAGAGCAGGGTTTTTAGGGCAGTAAAATCATTCTGTACAGTACTATAATGACAGGTACGTGTCTTTATATAATTGTCCAAACCCACTCTCTTTACATAGAAAGCAAACCCTATGTAAACTGTGGAATTTAGGTAATAATCATGTATCAATATTGGTTTATCAATTATAACAAATTTTCCCCACGAGCTGTTAATAATAGGGAAAACTAGGGAATGGGGGAGAGGGGGGTCTATGGGGACATTATGTACTATGTGCACATTTTTTCTGTAAACTTAAAACTGAAGTCTATTAAAAAAAAACAGCTTTATTGAGGATAACTGGCAATAAAAACTGACACAAAAGGACAAATACTGTATAAAACCACTTGCATGAGGTTCCTAGAGGAGTCAAATTCATTAAGATAGAAAGCTGAATGGCAAGTGCAGGAGGCTGGTGGAAGGGGTTGGAAAGTGAGTGTTTAATGGGGACAGAGTTTCAGTTTTGCAAGATGAAGGAGTTCTGGAGATGGATGGTAGAGACAGTTCCACAACAATGTGAATTGCTAATGCCACTGAACTGGACACTTAAAATGGTTAAGACAGCCCGGCCAGCGTGGCTCAGCAGTTGAGCATCCACCTATGATCCAGGAGATCCTGGTTTGATTCCAGGTCAGGGCAATAGAAAGAGGATACCTAAGAAATATGAAGGAGCCCAGTCGGGTGTGGTTCAGCAGTTGAGCATGGGCGTAGGATCCAGGAGATTGTGGTTCAATTCCCGGTGAGGGCACATGCCCAGGCTGGGGGCCGATCCCCAGTCAGGGGCGTGCAAGAGGCAGCTGATCAATGACTCTCATCACTGATGTTTCTATCTCTCTCTCACCCTCTTCCTTCCTCTCTGAAATCAATAAAGATATATTAAAAAAAGAAGAAAAACCTCTTAAAAAAATGCTTTCTCTTCATGAAGCCATCTTTGGAGTTAGTCTTTACTTTTACTGTATCTGTCATCTTGACTCCAACCTAATATTCCTCTTTTTTTGGTCCCGACCTTCATATTTTAGAAGTAGCTTCAAGTTGAGGAAAGGTCATTTTTCCACAGTTCAGTTCTCTGAAAAACTTCCACCTCCCACTGAAAGTCATAGCCCAGGAGTGAAGCAATCACATGCTAGAACTTCAGGGCCAATTAGAAGTCATTATGAGCACTTGCTCATTTATCACAAGCCTGAAAATGCGCAGTCCTGAAAAAGGTGGCCTTCCCGTGCACACACGTACTATTTCAAAAGGAGAGGGCAACATGAAGGGGGCCGAGGTTTGATCACCAAAAATCGGCACAATGAAAACAAACAATAATAAATAATGGGCACTAGAATTCAAATTACCAGATGTTTTAAAGAGATGGGGGTCAGTTTTCAATTCTATTTTGAACACCACATTACAAAAAAACCTATTTTTTTTAAAAAAAAAGATTGAGGGAAGAGGAGAGGGGGAGGGGGAGGGGGAGGGGGAGGGGGAGGGGGAGGGGGGGGGAGGGGAGGGGAGGGGAGGGGAGGGGAGGGGAGGGGAGGGGAGGGGAGGGGAGGGGAGGGGAGGGGAGGGGAGGGGAGGGGAGGGGAGGGGAGGGGAGGGGAGGGGAGGAGAGGAGAGGAGAGGAGAGGAGAGGAGAGGAGAGGAGAGGAGAGGAGAGGAGAGGAGAGGAGAGGAGAGGAGAGGAGAGGAGAGGAGAGGAGAGGAGAGGAGAGGAGAGGAGAGGAGAGGAGAGGAGAGGAGAGGAATAGGATATCTAAACCGTTGAATGACCCCTTTTGTTCCTGATAAAAAAGGAATCACATCTTCTTCCTCCGCCCCCAGTTCTTTTGGGGTGTGATTGTCAGCAATTCTCTGACCTTCAAAGAGAAAGCTGAGTGTCGTCATTGGAACGCCCTGTTTTTGACAGTATGATTCTCCGAGTTTCTTGAGACGTGTTGTCCTTCTCACTTGAAGTGACTCGCACCGCTATGCTGTCCAATGACTGAGTTTAATGTATGCTCCTTCCTTCTTATCCCCCAAGTCCTCAGGTGAAGGTTTTGCCTCCTGGCAGACATGGTGATGTCCGCACAGCAGCGGCCGCAGGTAGGCAGAACCTTGCTCCGGGGTTTACAAATCCATCGGAAATTTTACACGTATTTTAACAAAAAACTTTTTTTTAAAAAAGCTAAGGGGGGAAGGAAATGGGAAATCATACAATTATTTGAAAGAACTTTGTGAAAATACCATTCTAAACTTTTCTAACTATGGCTTTTAAAACTAGAAAATAAAATATTGATAAATTCAACCACATAGAAATAATTTTTTTATGGCCAAAGTCAATAACTAACTGGGAAAAATACTTACAGCTCAGACCACAGGGAAAAGCCTAACATGCTAGTATGAAGAGTTCTCATCAGTAAGTAAAAATTAACAACCAAAGAGGAAGAGAGCAAAGGATATGATCTGTCACTACACAGAAAGCAAAATGAAACCAAACAACAAAATACAAATGGCTTTTAAATTTATGAGATGTTCAACCTCACTTACAAAAGAAATGCAAATTAAAACTACAGTGAGCCACCCTGGCCTGTAGCTCAGTTGGTTAGAACATCGTCTGAATACACCAAGGTTGCAGGTTAGATCCCTAGTCAGGGCACACACAAGAATTAAGCAATGAGTGCATAAATGAATGGAACAACAAACAGATGTTTCTTTCTCTCTCTCTTCCCCCTTCCCACTCCCTCCCTCCTTTCCACTCTCTCTAAAAATCAGTGGAAAAAATCCTCAGGTGAGGATTAACAACAACAAAGAAAATTATAATAAACAAAAATAAAAAACTTACAGCTTTACCAGTGCTAACTACCCTAGCATTTTTTTTCCTTTATTCAAAGTGAGTCACATAAGAAAAAAAAAGGGCGTGGGAGGGAATCCCTGGGACACCTCTGAGGACTGCAGTGGATCCAAGAAAAAGTTTTTGGTGGGCCCTCCTTGGCTGTATAAGCTGTTTGCAGTCTCCTAGAAAGCTTCTTGTTCCAGCTCCAAATAAGATCCAAGAGCAAGAGTACTGGGCTCCATCTCACAGCCACAATGACACAATTCATTCACCCACTGATCGAAATGATAACTTTGTTAGAAGAAAGGCTGACAGGAAACCTAACGAGAGGGACAAGTCTTAGTGGGACAACCAGACCTGGTATGCCTCTCGAAGTGATGCGCTAGTTAGAAGCAACACTCTCCAGGAAGGAACATGCTGGAACACTTGAAAAGGATTCTGATCAAACCTCTTGAGTAGTGGTTCTCAGACATGGTTGTTTATTGGCATCACCTGGAGAGGATTAAAAATTGGTTGCCTGGGACCTACCCCAGGACATTGACTTAAGTTGCCTAGATTAGGGCCTAGATATAGGCAGACCTTGGAGATGTTGCAAGCTCAGTTCTAGACCGCCAGTAAAGCAAGTATCACAATAAAGTGAGTCATAATCTTTTTGCTGCTGGCAGGGATGAGGAACGTCCGGGCCTCTGGCCATATATGGCCTGCGAAATCATTTGGTCTGACAGCCAAGGCAACTGTAGGCGGGACTTGAAATTCAATAAATCTAGGAGCTTTTTTCATAGCTAATTTTTAAGTTGATAATTTTGTATGGCCCGAGAATGATGTTGTAAATGCCCAAATGGCCCTTGGCAGAAAAAAGGTTCCCCATCCCCATGCTAGAGGGTCTTGCCTTCAATTTGTAAAAAACTTAACACCTGTGAAGCGAAATAAAACGAGGTGCCCAAAGTGAGTTGAGAATTGATTTACAGGAACTATAGGGGATAAAGGGACAAGTTCAATGGCCAAGCTGACAAATTCACAGTGTGAATACTTCTCAAGAGGCCTGAAACCATTTCTGCAACAGGACAATAATATGTGTGTATGGGGAGCAGGGGGTACTTCTCTAGATTAAAAGGGACTTAAAAGACACAACAATCAACTATAATGTGTGGACTTTGTTTGGATCTAGAGTCAAATAAACCAAAATGTAAAAAGACATTTTAAGATTATCAGGGAAATGTGAACATGGGCTGGTATCAAATGAAACCAAAGAATTATTGTGAATTTTGTTAGGTGTGATAATCTCGTGATTATTATGTAAAACACATACTGAAATTTTAGGAGTAAATTGATGTGAAGTTTGGGATTGGCTTTAAAACACTTCAGCAAAGAAAAATTAGCTGATGCAAATGTGGCAAAATCTTAACTGTCAAACTGGGTGATGAGTATACGGGGGTTCAGACATGCTTGTGTGTTTGGAATTTTTTTATACAAAAGAGTTTTCAAACATCGTTAGCTACTCCCAAACCTTAAAGTCCTGTTGTCTCTGCCTCTCCTCTCTCACCTGGCTCCCAAATAAGTGCAGGTGTATCTCCTTTTATTGCGCATTGCTCTATTGCGCTCCACAGATGTTGCATTTTTTACAAATTGAAGGCAAGACCCTACACCTGCAAAAAGACTGTGACTTGCTTAATTGAGATACTCATTTTATTGCAGTGGTCTGAAACCCAACCCACAATATCTCCAAGGCATACCTGTACCTGTCATGTGACCAAACCTGGAGGAGGGTGGTTGGCTGAGAATTTTTTTTTAAAAAGTTAGAAGCTTGTTCCTGTCTTCCCATCTGCGGCTTGAGCATCAATGTAAGAAGGGTTTGTGGCTCTGGCCTGTGTGGCTCAGTTGGTTGGAGCATGGTCCTGTACAGTGAAAAAGGTGGCTGGTTCGATTCTCGGTCAGGGCACATACCCAGGTTTCAGGTTTGATCCCTAGTTGGGGAGCATGAGGGAGGCAACAGATCAATATTTCTCTCTCTCTCTCTCTCAAATCAATTTAAAAATTTAGAAACAAAAAAACATATCCTCGGGTGAGAACTAAAAAAAAAGAAGGGCTTGTGGTGTCAGGCCAGGGGAAATCTGGAAAAGTCCACATCATAGTTGGTTGTTGTGTCTTTTAAGTCCCTTTTAATCTAGAGAAGTACCTCCCCCCCAAACACACACGTGGTGATTATAGCTGAGTGTGCTGCAAGTCCAAGCCTAAGGCCCCCTCAGACAGATTTTAAGGAGGCACTCTATCGCTGGGAGTGACCCTGCTGCACTTGCTGGACCCCGAGGGGGAGTGTTTCCTTAAAACCTGTGCCTGAGGAACCTTGCTTCCCTTACCCTGGTCACTGAGTGCTCAATTCAACTTCTAGAAAACTAGGGAACTGGACAAGCTCCTAGTGCCAACCAGGCCATCCTGCCCCTCCCTGGGCTAAAGGAAGGGGCCAGAAAGTCTCAATGGTAGGGCACAGCTTCCTCTACTAACAAGATAGGTGCAAGTTCTAGGAATGGAACTCCCTAGAGCCCTCAGCCCTGACTTCAGCCACCATCTACCAACCATCTCTAAAGAGCAATAAAAAATAAAGATACCTCCTCCACTGCTGCTTCTCAGAACAAAAGCAAACTGGCTTGAGGTTCCCACGGGGCAAGGCCAGCTTCTCTGAACTGAACCTCTGGTGCCCTCTGCTGGTCTCTCTGATTATAACAGCTGGCCCTGAGGACTTGCTGGCCTGGCCTGGAAAACTGAAATGATCAAGACTAAATTTTAAGAGAAAGGGAGAACTGGAAAGTGTTC
Organism: Miniopterus schreibersii; assembly: GCF_964146895.1. Classification (NCBI taxonomy): domain Eukaryota; kingdom Metazoa; phylum Chordata; class Mammalia; order Chiroptera; family Miniopteridae; genus Miniopterus; species Miniopterus schreibersii. The sequence goes on along the minus strand of NC_138105.1, from coordinate 69,597,350 downwards.
ATATTAGATTTGAGTGTCCTTTGGCTCTGATGCCCACAGCCAGTGACCAGGTTATACTGGTCCTGGGCCAGCTCCATCTCAACAGGCCAGGCAGTCCACAACTAAGGGAAAGGGCAGGGCATGGACTCAGAGCCTTAATCTCTTCCACACACAGCCACATCATGGACTGTGAATGTTTTCCTGTGGTTTGAATTTTTTTCTAACAGTCCTGAGCAGAATCCTTCCCATTTACAGATAAGGCATTTAAGGCGTGGAGACATCATTTCACCTGTCCCAGGTCAGTCACAAAGCTAGTATGAAAGCCAGGATTCAAACCCTACTTTTTAAAAAACATTCAATATAGTATTATTAACTATAGTCACCAAGCTGTCCATTACATCCCCATGACTTATTTATAACTTTAAGTTTGTACCCTTTGACTCTCTTTACCCTTTTCACCCACCCCCACTCCTCCACCCTCTGGCAGCAACCAATCTGTCTAATGAGCTCCTTTTCTTTTCTTTCTTTTTTGGATTCCACATATGAGAGATCATATGGGACTTGTCTGTCAGACTTACTTCACTTAGCATAATACCATCAAGGTCCATCCATGTTGTTGCCTTTGCTTTTGGTGTCGAATCCAAAAAATCATCACCAAGACTGAGCTTACTATTTTCTTCTAGTTTTCTGGATTCAGGTCTTACATTCAAGTTTTTAATCCATTTGAACTGATTTTTGTGTATGGTGTAAGATAGTGATCCAGCTTCATTCATTTTTTAAAATGATTTTTTTATTGATTTCTAGACAGAGAGAAAGGAAGAGGGAGAGAGAAACATCGATGTTACAGCAATACATCAATTGGCTGCCTCCTGCACACCCCCTGCCAGGGATTGAGCCCACAGCCCAGGCATGTGCCCAGACCAGGAATTGAACTGGCAACCTTTCAGTGCATGGGATGACGCCCAATCAACTAAGCAACACCAGCCAGGGCCAGTTTCATTCTTTTGCATGTGGCTGTTCAGTTTCCCAACACCATCTACTGACTGTCCTTTGCCCATTGTATATTCTTGGCTCTTTTGTCGTAAATTAATTGATCATATATGTGTGGGTCTATTCCTGGTCTCTTCTGTTCCATCGATCTGTGTCTGTTTTTGTGCCAATATCATACTGTTTTGATTACCATAGCCTTATAATATAGCTTGAAATCAGGGCATGTGGTGCCTTCAGCTTTGTTCTTGAGAGATAACTTTGGCTATTCTAGATCTTTTGTCATTCTATACAAATGTTATGATTATTTGTTCAATTTCTGTGAAAAATGTCATTGGGATTTTGATAGGGTTGCACTGAATCTGTAGACTGTCTTGGGTAGTATGGACATTTTAATAATATTGATTCTTCCAATCCACAAGCAGGGAACATCTTTCCACTTACTTGTGTCCTCTTCAATTTCTTTCATTAGTGTCTTGTAGTTTTCAGTGTACAGGTCTTTCACCTCCTTGGTTACATTTATTCCTAGGTATATATTTTTTTATTTTAATTTTGTAAAAAATGTATCTTTATTGATCAGAGAGAGAGGAAGGGAGAGGGAGAGAGTCATTGATCAGCTGCCTCCTGCACCCCCTCACAGGGGATTGAGACCGCAACCCAGCCTGTGCCCTGACCAGGAATCGAACCTGGATCCTAGGTTGATGCTCAACAGCTAAGCCACACCCAGCCGGGTTCCTACATATTTTTTAAATGCAATTGTAAATGGGATTGTTTTCTTAATTTCTCTTTCTGATAGTTTGTTAATAACTATCAGAAAGTGTATACAAACACAACAGATTTTTGTACACTGATTTTGTATCCTGCACCTTCACTGAATTCATTAATTAGTTTTAACAATTTTGTGGGGTTTTTGGTGGAGTCGCCAGGGTTTTCTATATATACTATCATGTCATCTGCAAATATAGTCCTGTGCTGCATAACAATGTGTCAGTCAACAATGGACCGCATATACCACAGTGGTCCCATTATAATGGAGCTGAAAAATTCCTACTGCCTGATGTCAGCCATTGTAAGGTCGTATAGTGCAATATATTACGTGCTTGTGGTGATGGTGTAAACAAACCTGTGCTGCCAGTCATATAAAAGTAAAGCACATGTTTTTTTATAGTAAAGTATAAAAGTAGAGCATATAGTTATGTACTACATAATACTTGATAATAAGTGACTATGTTACTGATTTTTGTACTCTAATATAAAAGAAAAAGGTTTCATTTTTTTAAATCCTCACCTGAGGATGTTTATTGACTTTTAGAGAGACAGGAGAGAGGTGAGAGAGAAACATCAATTGGTTGCCCTCCAAATACACCCTGACTGAATCCGCAATCTTTTTGGTGCACAGGGCAATGCTCCAACTGAGCCACCCGGCCAGAAAGAAAAAATTTACTGTAAAACAGTATGCCACGTTATGCTGGCAGTAGCCTCATTTGATTGCATAAATTTCTTCTGTGCTTGATTTAATCTGGTGTTGTTTTATAGATTTAGTGTAGCCTAAGTATACAGTGTTTATAAAGTCTACAGTAGTGTACAATAATGTTCTAGGCCTTTACATTTACTCACCAATCACTGACTCAGCCAGAGCAACTTTCAGTCCTAAAAGCTCCATTCATGGCAACTGCCCTATACAGGTATACCAATTTTCATCTTTTATACCATATTTTTTAACATATTTTTTCTTTGTTTAGATACACAAATACTATAGTGTTACAACTGCCTACAGTATTCAGTACAATAACATGCTGTGTTTGTAGACTAAGAGCAACAGGCTATACCATATAGCCTAGGTGTGCAGTAGGCTATACCATCTAGGTTTGTGTAAGTACACACTGTTTGTACAATGACAAAACCCCTTAAAGACGCAGTTCTCAGAAAGTATCCCCATCATTAAGTTGCACACGACTATAGTAACAGTTTTACTTTTTACGATTTGGATGACTTTTTCCTTTCTTGCCTTATTGCTATGGCCCAGGTCACTCACAAAGCTAGTTAAGTGTGAAAGCTGAGATTCAAACCCTGCTTTAAAGCCCACTTCTTCCCCAGGTCCTACTGCCCTTATGGAATTGGGGACAATATGTCCACTTTACTGTTTCTGGCACTGACCAGGGCTGAAACCAGAGTGCCTCTTCCCTGGGCTGCCAGTGGTGGGGAGTCAACCTTGATCCTCTTCCTACTCCTCAGTCAGGCCCTGCCAGTTCTCACCTACAATGGGCATGTGTAGTATCTCATTTAAGTCTTTTTCTTTTTTTAAAAAATATTACAAATACCCCTTTTTCTCCCCAATGACCCATTCCACCCCATCCCCTCCCCCTCCCCAGTCCCTCTCCCCTCCATTGTCCGTGTCCTTGGCTTGTGCATATATGCATATAAATACTCTGGTTAATCTTTCCCCCTCCACCCACCCGCCCTCCTCCATCCCTCTGACATTTGTCAATCTGATCTATGCTTCCATGTCACTGAATCTATTCTGTTCATCAGTTTATTAAGTTCTTTAGATTCCACATATAAGCGAGATCATGTGATGTTTGTCTTTCTCTGCCTGGCTTATTTCACTTAGCATAATTTTCTCCAGGTCCATTCATACTGTCCCAAAGGACACAAGATCCTTCTTCTTTACAGCTGCGTAGTATTCCATGGTGTATATGTCCCACAGCTTTTTTATCCACTCATCTACTGATGGGCACTTGGGCTGTTTCCAGATCTTAGCTATTGTAAATTGCACTGCTATGAACATAGGGGTGCATATATTCTCTCTGATTAGTGTTTCAGGATTCTTAGGATACATTCCTAGGAGTGGAATCACTGGGTCAAAAGGCAGCTCCATTTCTAATTTTTTGAGGAACCTCCATACTGTTTTCCATAGTGGTTACACCAGTCTGCATTCCCACCAGCAGTGTACTAGGGTTCCCCTTTCTCCACATCCTCACCAGCACAAGTCGTTTTTTGATTTGTTGATGGTAGCCACTGGTATGAAGTGATACTTCACTGTGGTTTTAATTTGCATCTCTCTGATAATTAGCGACGTTGAGCATTTTCTCATATGTCTCTTGGCCATCTGTATGTCCTCTTTGGAGAAGTGTCTATTCAGGTCCTTTGCCCATTTCTTAATTAGGTTGTTTGTCTTCCTCTTGCTGACTAGTATGAGTTCTTTGTACACTTTGGAAATTAGCCCCTTATCAGATACATCCTTGGAAAATGTTTTCCCAGACCATGGGGTTCCTTTGTATTCTGAGGCTGTTTTCTTTTGCTGTGCAGAAGCTTTTTAGTGTGATGTAGTCCCATATGTTTATTTTTTCTTTTGTTTCTCTTGCCCTAGGAGATGTATCAGTGAAAATTCCACTACGTGGGATGTCTGTGACTTTACTGCCTATAAATCTTTCTTTTATTTACTTTTATTGAACTTATTGGGGTGACATTGGTTAATAAAACATATAGGTTTCAGGTGTCATTTAAATCTTTCAACATTTGCTGGGGCTCACACTCACCTGTGCACTGTGGGGAATTGGGAGCTCAGCAGTGAAAAAGGAGACCTGGATCTGTCCTGTGGGGACATGTCCCAAGATGCAGAGCATGAGGAATACCTGGACCCCTGTTCAATCTAACACCTCCAGTCCACACCCCTTACATCAAACTCAGGAGGTCAGAGCTACTAGAGAGGGGAGAAAAAATACGGTAGTACTCCCCTGGGAAAGACCAACCCTCCTACCAAAAACAAAGCCACATGAACTTCAGGCCTATTACCAAGCCCAATTTCTATGAACACATTGAGAGCTGTTTAGTTTGTTGACAACCACTGCTGAGCTTCACAGCTACAGGGGATCTGCATGGAACACACCCTGGCAGCAAATAAGAAGTGGCATTTAATAACTAACTGACTCAAGCAATGAAGATGTGTAGTCCTTTCAGTACTTCTGATCACAGTGAGAAACAAGTCTCACACTTTGATGCTAGTGTCTTAAATCCTTCCCTGAAATTGACTAGTCTCTCTCTTGAACAAAAACATCAAGATTTAGGTCCAGTATATGACTAGAATTTAGTATCATTTGTCTTTTGTTTTCATTGCATTTTTAAATATTTATTTCTGTATTCAAGTTTTATGTATAGTTAGTGATAGCAGCATTTAATAATTTCTGGCAGGATGTTGTTAGGATCAAAGATAGTACCATGAGTTTGAAAATTAAGTGACAGGGTTGGGAGTTACAATTTGAATCATGGCTCTGCCACAGTCTTGGAAAAATAAACTTTTTTAAAAATATGTTTTTGATTTTTTTTTTTGAGAAAGATAGGAAGTGAAAGGGATAGAGAGAGAGAAACAACTAACAGAGAAACACTGAAGACAGAGAAACATCATTGATCTGCTGCCTCCTGCACACCCCCTACTGGGGATGAAGGTTGCAACTCGAGCATGTGCCCTGATTGGGAATCCAACTGTGACCTCTTGGTTTCTGGGTCCACACTCAACCACTGAGTCACATCAGCTGGGCAAATAAACTTTTCAAACCTCACTTTTTTCCTTTGGAAAATGGAAATGCTGCCCCAAAAATAAGGATATAAAAATTACCGTGTGTCCAGCACACCCACAGTACAAATGAAAGGTCCAAGTACCAAAACTTAACAGCAAAGCGCAAGAACACAAAATCACAACAAAGCTGGTTGTTTCATCTCCTGGTTTTATTAACCCAGCAGGCCACCCAGGTGACAAAGTTAGTCCCATTCCTTAAGTTTAGTTTTTCAAGTACGATTACCATAACTTAGCTAAGTACTAGCTAATGTATTCCTTTCCATAGGATTGTTTTAAAGGTTGAAGTATAACATAACCAAAATCTATGATCCCATACAGACTTCCAGATCAGAAATGTTTTATCCTTCCAACTCACTTTAACATCACTATTAATACACAAATGGTAAAAGCAGTCTATTTTGCAAAAAGTTTCTCTGTAAAATCCAAATAGTCATACCAATGTCAATCTCTAGTTTGGTACTGCTTCAAAAATGTTACCATTTGGGGAAGCTGGGAAGGGTACAAAGGATGTTGTGTATTATTTTTCCAGTTTACTCTGAAACGATTATTTCAAAATAAGTTAAAATTAAAACAAAAATGTTACTCATGAAAATGAGAGTATAAACACTGCAGCTCAAAATTTAAAACAAAAATCTGAATGGCTTTAGATCTTAGGAGTCACCTGATAGATATGATGCCTCAGTCAGGGGGGCTGTGGGGCCCAATGAAAAAGGCTTATTTATGTATAATGTTCATTATTAATTCTGGCAGTGATAAACAGTATATCATTTTGTCACTTCTCTCCCCAACTCAAGGCTTTGAATTAGCTTCAGTGTTAGGAACAATGTGAGGGAGAAAGGCTCCCTAATTTTGTGAAAACACAGCGAGAACACTCTACATATAATTAATTTCAGACACCCTGCACTTGAAGGCTCACTCACACCAATTGCACAATCCCAGGCAAACAGTCTGCCAAGGCTCGGAGCTGGGTCGGGACCCAAGCCTCACTGGGTTTCATCTCGGGCCCTCTGCACGAGCGAGTCGGCCTGGCTCAGGGCCAGCCTGTCCTTCTTCTCCTTCTGCAAGACGTGCTCCTCCCATAGCGCCTGGTCTACCTGATCGTCAGTGAGCATGACGGGCTGATACTTCTCATCGAAGAGCCGCTCATTGGCCTCCGAGTGCAGCTGATGGGGCCCGACAACGCGCAAATGTGCCGGCAGGTGAAGGAACTCTTCGTCGTTGATGTCGCAGTCGCGCATCCGAGCACTCAGCACCCACCAGCGGCCCACGAAGCCAACGTCCAGGATCCGGTCCGGGAACTCGACCCAACGGGGTTGCAGATAGCGGCAGCGGGCCTGGTAAAGGCTGGCCTGGGAATCGTAGGGCGCCTCGTACACCAGCGAGCAAAGGCCCAGGTTCACGTGGCGCAGGCGTCCGCGGCCCCGCAGCCAGAGCAGCTGCTGCACGTACGCTTCCGAGTTGCGGTTTCGCGTGGCCGGCGCCAGCAGGAGGAGTGTCCCGGACGCGTCCAGCAGCGCTTCCTCAAAGGCAGACTCGCTCGGAGCCAGCGCGCAGCAGGCCGCCGCCCCACCCAGCAACCCCACATAAACGGCCGCACGGCCGGGCCGAGCCCGCGCCGCCGCTGCCGCGTCCCCGCAAGCGTCGGCGTAGTCCCGGAGCAGCGCGCGCGCCCAGGTGCCTAAGGGAAAGGAGGCGCGGTGAGAGGGGTCCGGCCGCTGCGGCCGCTCACCCCGCCGCCTCTCGCCTTTGCGGTCACCCACCCGGTCGCTACTCACCCAACCTCGCCCACACTCCGGGCTTCGCGGCTGCCGCTTCCCCTGCCTCTCCGCGACTTCGAGACCAAAGCCTCTTCAGAGCTGCGGCCGCCATTCCCTTCCGTCTTGATGTCCCTTTTCCGAAGAGAAACGACAGGTATGCGAAGTAAAAGGTTCTGGAGTGTCTTCCGCGCAAGCGTCAATACTGCCGGTAGTGGGTTCCCATCGGAAGAGGATAGAAAACGGACCGGTGCCGGATGTTGCTATCTAGGACGAATGGGGTGGACTGTCAGGCAGGCAGGCCGCGCATGCGCAGAATCCCCCGGCCACGCCGACTAAGTCGGCCTCAGGTGAAGAGGGTGGGTTGCACCTGTGTTTAGGGTCGGCGAGTTCACGGCAAGGTGGGTACCGGTAACCGCCAGGCCGTGGTGGGGGCGGAGGTATAGACTTCCGCAGAGCGCCGAGTGGGATTGGGTGCGGGCCTGATTGGCCTCTGTCTTCAGAACGGGGATGCGGTGACGCCCCTGAGCGACCATGGCAGCGGCTGACGAGCTGGCCTTCCATGGTGAGTGCGGCTGTGATCTGGCCCGACCTCCTCCCTCCGCTGGCCGGAACCTCACATCCAAGTCCTAACTCATACCTAACCCGAGCCTCAGTCAGCTGTGAACCCTGACCCCAGGCGTGAAACCCAGCTCCAACTCGAACTCCGTTCCAACCCTGAACTCCGACCTCAAACCGGAGTCGCTACACCTCTACCCCAGACCTGACCCCATTCCAGAACCAGCCCTCAGTTACCATCCCTTGTCAGAAATGACGGAACACACCTCCTTCCCACTCTCCAAAATTGAGGAAGCCGGGCCCTGAGTTGGGGAGAGCACTGAGGTGGCCACGGTTAGAGTTTCTCCCCAGATGAGCAGTGGGCCAAACCAAATTGTCTTGACCCCCGAACATACCTGTGTCTCATTTATTCCCGATAGAGTTCAAGGAAGCCACTAATTTGCTGGCTGAGACCCCAGATGTGACCACCATCAGCAGAAGTGATCAGCTGACCCCAAAGGGGCATGTGGCTGTGGCTGTGGGCTCAGGTGGTAGCTATGAAGCTGAGGAGGAGGTGGAGGAGAGTGACAAGTCCTCGGTGAGTCACATAAGTCCCTGTGCCCTACCTCCATCCAGCTCCTGGTTGATCCAGGCTGGAAGGGCAGGCACTGAAAGACAACACTTTGCAGCTTCTACAGGAGGAGAAGCAGCAGCCAGGATTCTGGACCTTTAGCTACTACCAAAGCTTCTTTGATGTGGACACCTCACAGGTCAGATCTGGGAAGCTGGTGGGATGGGGCTCAGTCATGCTTGGGATTCAGCTACTGCGCACTGAGCACTTCCTGTGCACTTGTTGCTATCTCCAGGTTTCTGGATATACACACATGGGAAGTCAAGAGCTTCCATCCACCAGGCTAGTAGAAGTATCTGTGGTGCACTGTAAAGATTATGATGTGATGAGTGGGGCTTTGGGGAACACAGGAAACACATGATATGATGGGTTAGAGAAAGGCCTCCTAGAGGTGGTAAGGAATTTGCTGAGACTTAAAAAGGAAAACTTAGCTAGGCAGAGTAAAAGCAGCGTATGTTCGAGGAACACACAACATCATATACAGAAGACCACAAATGAGAAAAGGCAGGAACTATCACAGAAGCTACCTGTCATTCAGGCTGGTTGGAGCATGAGAGGTGGGGGATAGGCAGAAGCCAGATCACAAAGGGACTTATGAGTTATTTTGAGGAGTTTGGGTTTTATCCTGAGGGTGCTGGGGAATCGTGAAAGGTATAGAGCAGGGGAGGATTGAGCAGATATGCAACATGGAAAGTGGATCGGAGGCCCCATGCCAGGGTGGGAGATGGTAATAAACCTGGGCTACAGAGTAAGGGGACCTATTGGAGAGATTCAGGAAGGCGTGTGCCCAGGACTTGTTTGTCCTTACTGGGGTTGGGGGAGGCAGCAAGGGCAGCAGTCCAGGTCAGCTTTGTAAAGAGGAAGATGCAGGTCCTGAAGTCTTTCAGAATGGTGGGACACTGGTATATTGAGTGGGGGCTGGTCAAGGGAAGGGGCTCCAGGTCATGGGAACAGCCCATTAAAATCCCAGAGGGAAGTGCTGATTCCTTTCAAGCAGTGTGGAGAGAGGAGGTGGGAGGGCAGCAGAGACGACATCTCTAAGGTCAGGGAAGGAGCTTGGCCCCTTTCCTCTGTAGGTGAGGAGCCCCAGCAGGTTTCCATCCTGTGCCCGGCTTTGCCCCCAGGTTCTGGACCGGATTAAAGGTTCACTGTTGCCCCGGCCTGGCCACAGCTTTGTACGGCACCATCTGCGGAATCGCCCGGACCTGTATGGTGAGTGAAGTTGTGCTTTTAGCTCATTTGATTACTCATTCAGCAAATGTGGACTGTGTGCCTGACCCTAGAATACAGCTGAGAAGAAAGCAGAGGCCCTCACAGAGTGTGTAAAACTTACACTGCTCAAGGAGACCGAGACATCAAAAGTTGCAGAGGGTGAAGAGTAGTCAGTTCAGAGGATGAGAGTTGCTATCTTGCATGGGTTGGTCAGGGAAGAACCCTCTGAGGCGAGTGAGGGAATAAGCCTTGTTGGTGTCAGAGTCGGGGGTGGGGAGAACTAGGGAAAGAACATTCCAGAAGGGGCATAAGCCCTGTGGCGGAAACACATCAGAACTGCAGGGCAGCTTTGTCACTGGAGCAGAATAAACTGCCAGGCCACCACATAGATGACAGATCAACAGAGTTTCAGTAAGAAGGGAGCTTAGTTAAATGTTCTTAGGTGCTCTCTGGCCACTGTGGGGCAAGAGTGAGGAACCTGGGAGACTAGGGAAGAGGCGACTACTGTGGTCCAGGTTGGGGCTGGGGTGGGTGAGAGTGGGGGGCCTGGCCCCAGGGAGAGAGGAGTGGTTGGATTCTGGCCTACGTCTCAAAGGGTAGAGCTGATGGGATTTGTTGACCCACTAGAATCTAGTGACTAAGTATAGGGTGGGAAGAGAGGGACCAAGGATGCTGCCAAGGTTTTTGCCTGGACTATGGGAAGCATGACGTTGCTATTTATCAGTAGGAAAAGCTGGGCAGGTTTGAAGGGAAAGAGTGTGGTGAGGTGGAAAGGGAGGTGTGCACATGAAAACATTGACTAGAAGCCTGAGGTTAAGGGCAGAGGCTGGGACTTGAGACATTTGGGAGTTGTTGGCCTAGAGGTAGAAAATCCCTGAGGTTGGACAGAATCATGCAAGGGGTGAACATAGACAGGGGGGGACCAAGGACTGGGCCTGGCCGGCTTCCCATCATTAGAGGTTAGGGAGTCAAATAAGTTAAGGAATTCCAGTGACATGAGCCTTCAGGGCCAAGAGTGTGGAGTGTTTCCAGAGGGAGGGGGATCAGCTACATCAAAGGCTGTTGAAAGGCCAAGATAAGGACTGAGCCAGCACTGGATTCAACCACCTTGTTGTCATATGGGTGGGTGTAAGTGGGGTCACTGGAGTGGTGGGTATGGAGGCAGCTCAGAGCTTGGAAAGACTGGGACAAAACAGGACAAGTCACCTGTCCTGGAAGCTGTGTGCCTGGGACCCTGACTATACTCCACCTGCAGGCCCCTTCTGGATCTGTGCCACACTGGCCTTTGTCCTGGCCATTACCGGAAACCTGACAATGGTGCTGGCCCAGAGGAGGGACCCCTCCATCCACTACAGCCCCCAGTTCCACAAGGGTAAGCAAAGTAGGAAAGGCCCAGCACCTGGTAGGTCTAGGGGGTACCATGGGGCCCCAGGGCGTGACTGCTTACCTTGCTCCCCAGTGACCGTAGCTGGCATCACCATCTACTGCTACGCCTGGTTGGTGCCACTGGCACTGTGGGCCTTCCTGCAGTGGCGCAAGGGTGTCCGGGAGCGCATGGGGCCTTACACCTTCTTGGAGACTGTGTGCGTCTATGGCTACTCCCTCTTCATCTTCATACCCACTGTGGTGAGTACGACCTCGAGGTGGGGGTGGTGTGTGCCGTGGAGAAACCTGGTAGCCATCTGCCCATGTTGTACCCAGGTCCTGTGGCTGATCCCTGTCCCATGGCTGCAGTGGCTCTTCGGGGCATTGGCTCTGACCCTGTCAGCTGCTGGCTTAGTGTTCACCCTCTGGCCTATTGTCCGCGAGGACACCAGATTGGTGGCCTCTGTGCTGCTATCTACTGTCGTCCTACTCCATGCCCTCCTGGCCATGGGCTGTAAGGTATGAGTCTGGGGTAGTCACAGCTGGACTTCAGGGTTGGGGGTCAGCTTGCTTGTCCTGATGCTAACCTCAGGGGTCTGGGTTCAGTTTTACTTTTTCCAGCCACTGCCTCTGGAACACGTGGCACCTCCTCCTCAGGCCACATCTCTATCCCCAAACATACTGACGCCCACCCTGCCAATGTCTGTGGCAACCTAAGGCCCAAACCTGCAGGTAAGGAATTGTTTCCAAATTCCAGCCTCTTTACCGCAAAGTGAGAAGTCACAGTCACTGGTCAAAGTTTCTCTTTCAGGTCCAACATGAGGGGACACCTCTGCCTGCCCTGCCCCCCCAATGAATGAAGGTTCCTTTGACATTTCAAGATCACTCTGCTACTTTCCAGACTTTTCTTACAAAGCAAACACTTTTATTTTCTATGCAAAGGTGATTCAGAGAATTTATATAAAGGTGGGAGAAGGGTGGCTGAGCAGGGAGCTTCGGGTGCAGCTGTTGCCCCATGGGCCACCTGCTGGGCCTTTCTTCTCCCCCCTGCAAGGGTCTGGCAGGAGAGCAAAGGGTCTATCCAGCCTCAGCTTTGCCCACCCTTCCCAGAGTGGCCAGTTAGCAGGGACTTAGGCCTAGCCTTGGCTCCACCACATCCAAGTTTGGGGGTGTTAGAAATGGGGGGGAGCAAAAGTAGAAGAAAATTGCCTGTGCTGAAACACATTTCCTTGTTTATTATTATTATTTTTTTTTTTAGAGGGAAAGATCCCTGCACAAGGCCCCTTCCCAGGCTGAGAAAGGACCAAAATGCCACCATCATAGTAGGGACCAGAGCATCTACAAATACTGAGGGAAATACACAGGCCTAATGTTAGCTACAAGGAAAAAGGATGCCTTCCATGACAGATCCTTGAGGTTTCTCTGTGTCTGCCCCCAATGGCTGACAGTGACCATCCTCCCCTCCAGGCCCACAGGCCTCCTATTCTAGCTCTTGGCAGGGGTGGGAGGGGAACCCATAGGGGCTCAGGGACAGGACAGCAGCAAGAGGCAGGGGCCACACAGAGGGCCTTCCCAACAGCTGGGGTGGGTTGTACATTCAAGTGTGAGGTGAACCCTTTTGTGGAAGGGGGCTGTGGAGCGACATAGGCCTGGCCCCACCCTGTCCTAAAGACCTGGTAGGGCCACCCCTCACCACTGAGCCTCTGAGTTGGGGATAGGGGCTGCTGGCTCGGCCCGGCCGGCCTGGTTTTTCAGAGGGTCTGTGGATTGACACTGGTTCTTTTTGTAAAAAAATAAAATTAAAAAAAGCAGCATGTCACGCCCATTGTGACCAAGGCCTGGTAGTTGAAGGGGAGGCCCCATCTAGCTAGGACTGCCTTCCCACTGGAGACAGGCAAGGGAGGGCAGGTGCCAGGGGAAGTGGGCGGGGCTACAGTTGCTCCCTGCCACCTGCCCACAGGGCCTGCAGCTGTCAAGCCTGGACAGGCCTGTTCAGTAGATGTTAAAGCCCAGGTCACGGTGGAGAGGGCAGGAGAGGGGAACAGGACTCCCACGACATGATCTTACGTAAAATATGGCAGCGACACACGCTCAGGGCCACGATGTGTGTGGGTGGTAGGGTGGGAGCGGCAGCAACAATGTTGTGTAAAAAAGTGTTCAAGTTCCCGTAGCAAAGAGGACTGTGACCGGTGTATGGGCTTCTCCAGTACAGGGGTGAAAGCTGCCCGGGCAGAGGGGTGGGTGGGCAGGGTCTTCATTTGGTTTCCTGGTGCTGTCAGTCCATTCCCCACTGGAGGGGCCTAGCTCCCGTAGTGCATGGTGTTGGTTGGGATGGACATGGGTGAGGCCATTGAGATGGCAGGGCCACCCATGGTGAACTGGCTGTTGACTGCATAGTGGGCGCTGGAGCCGCCACCACTGCTGCCTTGGGTGCCGGAGGACCCTGTGGAGCAGGACATGGGCACTGAGGGCCAGCTCTACCCCCTTGCCCACCTGGCCCACAGCAGAGTCACAGGGAGAAAGAGAGCAGGCAAGAGGGCCAGTGGGCGGCCCAGCAGTCAGCATGCTCACACCCATGGGACCCGCTCCCTCCATTACCTTGGACAATCCCCGTGCTCATTATGGAGCCCATCCGGGAGTGGGTGTGATTGACAATCCCCGTGTTGGCTGCACAGCAGAGGGAGGAAGGAAGGGAGACGGCGTCACCGCCCCCGGCCAGCCCAGGCCCATGTTCTGCCCCAGATGGGCGCTCCCACTCGCACTTTCACACCGGGGTGCAGAGAGGGTGGGTGCAGCGGCGGCAGAGCGAGGCAAAGAGGAATGGAGGACCTCAGCCAGGAGCCCCAGGAAGAGGAAAAGATGATGCAGAAGGCCCAAGCACATGGGCCATCCTGGGTGGCAAATCCTCCCCCCACCTCCCCAGACCCAGGGACACTCACCTAAAGGAATAAGGTTGTTGTGGCCCACACTGGAGCCGCCAGCGATAACACTGCTCAGGTCATAGGCAGTTGGCATCCCTGTGTCAAGAGAGGGAGATGTCAGGGGTGGGGATAGTGTCCTGTTTGGGCTTTGAGAGGCCAGAATTGCCACCTTTGCCCAGGGAGTGCTGGTAGGTGTGACTAGGAAGTGGCCCTGCTCCCCCCACCCCACACGGGGACCTGCTCACCAGCCACGGCCATCCCACTGCTGAGGTTGTAGGTGCTGCCTGTGTTCCACATGTTCTCTGAGGGGGATGTGTAATGGGAGCCAGGCGGGGGTGAGGGTGTCGTGCCTGTGTATCTGCAGCAGAGACGGACCCATGGGCAGGGCCAAGGGGCTGCAGGCCAGAAGGGTGCCCCCCCCCCGCGCAGGCCAAGGGCCCATCCTACCTGAAGAAGGGGTTTTTCAAATCCAGGAGGTTACTGGATTTGGAGCCCGTCTGGTCTACCTGGGCCACAATACTGATGTCATAGCTCTGTCTGTAGAGAGGGCAGAGAAAGGGGGGACATGAGCCAGCTAGGAGGAAGAACCCCTTCCTCCCCCAGCCTGGGGTGGCAGCTTGCACCTTTTGTTGGCAATAAGCAGACATGTCCCTGAGAGTGTGTCCCCAGCCTTGGCAAACAGTGGTGACTGGAACAGGCACCGGACCTGGTACCAGTGGGTCAGGGGCTCCGTTGGGGCCGTGGACAGCCACACAGTCATTCTGCCGAGAAGGGACAAGAACGAACTTGACTGGGGTGGAGCCACCATTCTGTGCACCTTGAGCTATCCCCAGATGTCTGCCCCTCTGACAGGTCCTCTGGGGCCCTGGAGGTAAGAAAGGCTGGCCACCCAGGTAGTCCCATTCACATGCCTACACATACAAGGGGACCACAGTCATGGGGTGCCTGTTCACCCTGACATATGTGCCAAGAGACTGACCAGGACCCTGAAGGACAGTTACTCAAAAGGGTAGACACACACCCCTCCCACAACAGTCTGGCTCTCGTCTTTTGGGAGGGAATCGGGAGGGGTGGTCCTACCCTCCCAGACCCCACTCAGCATCCAAACCAGCCAGGCCTAGGGTTCACAACCGCAGGGAAGTCCCAGGGGCTGGGGGTAGCATGCTCTGCTCCGCTGCACTCACATGGAGCCAATGAATGCGACGTCAAACCAGAAAGCCAGACCGTGAACCAGCCCTGAATGCAGCATGTGAAATTTGAATGGGATTTCTATCCTGGAAGGCAAAGGGCAGTTATTGCTGGGGAAGGTAAACGGGTTGCTAGGAGAGAAGAGGGGTGGCCAGGTGCAGAGTCCCAGACCTTGGCCCACTTGCCTGCCCTGGGGCAGTAGAATGCCTGCAAGGGCCAGCAGTGGCCCGGGAGGAGGGGCGTGAGGGCCAGTACCTGTGCAAATCCCCTTCTTTGGCTTCTAAGAAGTTCACTGTATACTTGACAGACTTGGCCATCAGGATCCGGATGTCAAATGTGTCCTGGGAGAGACCACAGAGATGACCTGACTTTGAGCTCAGGGGCAGCAAGGGAGGGTAGAGCCCTGTACCTCTCCCTGTGTCTGGCCATAGCCTCCAGGCTATTCAGGTCAAACCAGTTTGCCCTTCTCAGACATGCTGGGGGAGGCTGAACTAGTACGACACCAGGGAGGGCAATTAGATGACAGCTCTCAAAATAATAAGCGTTCATAAGCATTAAAGACTTCCAGGAGTTGAACCTACAGATAGATGTGCACATGTACAAATTCACACATCTAATTACATATTGTCTATAGTAGCGACACACTGGAAACCACCTAATTAAACTGATGGCCCATCCATAAAAGGCTATAGGTGAAAAGGAACGAAGAGGTTCTTTATGATCATATGGGAAAAGATCTCTGAGATAAGCAAGTTAGAGAACTGTGTGATGTCCCATCACAGCTACAATGCAGATTTTCTATCAGACTAACACTCTTGCTGAGAACTGTATGCGCTGAATAAAATACAAAGAAAAAAGCCCAGTTGTTTGAAAGCACCGGAGAGCAACAGCAGTAGCCAAGGCTTTGGAGGCTGAGATCCTAAAGGGAAGGGAGATGCTTTTTGGCCTGTGCCTTTCTCCCTTGGTATGGGACCTTTCAGCAGCCTCTCCGGGTGGGGGATGCAAAGATGGGGGCTCAGGGTTACCAAGGCAGTTGGGACGCAAGAGGCCAAGATGCTAAAGAAAAGGGAAATGTGGAAATGCAAGGTGGATGTTCTGCATTCGATTTCACTTTGTGGCATTTGCCAATTCCTGAGTTGTGTGTGGGGTGGGAGTTAGAGGACAAGAGACCAAGCAGAAGGCCACTTCTAAGACACTAAAAAGCTAAAGAAAGGTTCAGCACCATATTGTGCTGGGAGGCTGGAACCAGGGGCCCTGTGAACCACCTGGCTCATTTAAACCACTGAAGGCTACACCCTAAGGCAGAAGTTCTCAGTGTGGTCCCTTCCAAAGCACCCAAGGTCAAAACTATTTTCATAAGACTCGGATGTTTCCTGTGATTATTCATTCACTCACCTGTGATATCACAACAGAGGAATGCAGAAGCAGAATCCAAATTAATAATGCCAGTATTCTTGCTGAAAAGTCTTGGACAATAGTTTTTGTTCTTAAAAATGCTATTTATGTTAATAGGTAATGGTTTTACTACTGTTGTTTTTAAATGAATTAAATATATTTAAATTCTTGGGCTTAGTTTGTAATATCAATAGACATTAGGAGCAAGATGATTTGTCCATATGACTAATTGTTGAGGGGAAAAAAAATCCTTGGAAAGAAAAACATCGTCCAGAACCTCTACAATTTTTTATTCTGGCATTTAATGACCAGGCACCAAGAGACAGGACCAAAGGATGAGAGCCAAACACCAAGAGAATAAACAACAGAAAAACACCATTTATCCAGATACTAAAAGTGATCAAAGACTTATAATTAATATGTTCAAGAAGAAAGGTGAAAATATGGAGAAAGAGAACTGAAATAATAAAAAAATAAAGTAAAATTCTAGAACTGAAATTGAGAATTAGAAAATCAAATTAAACATACAAAGAGAGGACTGGAACTGGAAAATAAATCAGTAGAGAACATGAAAATGAAGCAATTGAGAAAAAAAGGATGGAAATACAGAAAATAATATAAGAATCATCTGAGACACAGCGAAAGGTCTAATGTACATGCAATTGGAAGCCCAGGAGAAGGAGAATGGTGCAGAGGTAGTGTTTAAAGTGATACTGCCCAAGAGTCTCTCGAAACTGGTGAAAGACATCAAGAGGGGAAAACAATAATATATACTGTATTTTTAAAAAGGCAAGAAAAGAAAAACAACAGGAGAAACAGAAAAATAGTAAAATGAAAGATTCATACCCATAAAAAGCAGTAATTACATTAAATGTAAATGGTCTATTCTAATTAAGATAGAAACCATTAACCCGGATTTTAAAAAAACAAATATATGTTACTTACATGAGACCAACCTTAAGTGATAAGGACACAAAACGGTTGAAAGTAGAAGGGTGGAGAAGTATATATTGTACAAAGATTAACCAATATAAAATCAGAGTAGCTAAACTACCATCAGAAAAAAATAGTTTAAGGCAAGAAATACCACTTGAGATAAAAAGAAACACTTTTTATAATGACTAAAGGATCAATCCAACAGGAAGATATAATAATCCTAAACCTGTACACATCTAATAACGTAGTATCCAAAAATATAAAGCAAAAAGTGTCACAATTAAATGGAAAAATACATCTACAATCAGTAATGATAGAAAAAGCAGATTTAAAAATCACTATAGTGATTTGACCAACATGATTAACAAATGGGACCTAGCTGACAGTAATATAATTTTGTACTCAACAAGTGATTAATAAAAATTTTTCTCAAGTACACACAGAACAAAAGCCAAAAGAGACCTCATACTGGGCATAAAGCAACTCTCAACAAATTTCAAAGGACTAAAATCACAGTGTATATTCTCTGACAAGAGAAAGTAAGAACAGTATGTTCATTACGCTATATATAATTTGAGGGGGGAAAAGGTATATATACACATTTGTACATAAACGTGGTACATTTGGATATAAAACTTCTTAAAAGATATACAAGAAATACTGTTTGCCTATACCAGGGGTGGGGAATGTCCAGCCCTCAGGCTGTATCATTTAATCTGCCCCTGCCAAGGCAACCACAGGCGGGACTGAAAATTCAATAAATCTAGGAGCTTTTTTCATAGCTAATTTTTTTTTTTTTAATTTCAGAAAGAGGAAGGGAGAGGGAGAGAGTGTTACAAACATCAATGATGAGAGTCAATGATTGGCTGCCTCCTGCACGCCCCCTACTGGGGATCGAGCCCGCAACCCAGGCCTGTGCCCTGACTGGGAATCGAACTGTGCCTCCTGGTTCATAGGTCGATGCTCAACCACTGAGCCACACGGGCTGGACTCATATGTAACTTTTAAGTGGATAATTTTGTATGCCCCATGAATGATGTTATAAATACCCAACTGGTCCTTGGCAGCCCTGGCCTGTTTGGCTCAGTGGTTAGAGCATTGGCCTTCGGAATGAAGGATCCTGGGTTCAATTTCGGCCAAGGGCACGTACCTTGGTTGCAGGCACGATCCCTGGCCCCCGTCAGGGCGTGTGCAGGAGGCAACCAATTGATGTGTCTCTCTCACATCAATGCCCCCTCCCCCTCCTCCACACTCTCTGAAAAGCAATGGTAAAAATATCCTTAGGTGAAAATTAAAAAAACAAATGGCCCTTGGCAGAAAAAAGGTTCTCTACCTCTGGCCTATAGGAAGAACTGTCCTATAGGAAAGAGAGAACAGTGTGTCTAGGGACAAGAGTGGGGAGGCTTTTCACTTTTATACATTATTGATTTTTGTACCATGGGTCTATATAATCAGTTCAAAAATCTCAATAATTAAAATCAATCAAATAAAATCAGTTCACCAAGGATCAATTCGTCTGAGTTCACATGTACTGCGTGCTTACTGTGTGCTAAGTGCTCTACATGCATTGCTACTTTATTCCCAACATATCTGTGAAAGAGGTCTGTGCAAAGGCAGAAGCAAGAGCTCAGAGGGAAAGTGGCTTCACTAAGGCTGCAGCTTACACAAGGCCTCACAGGAAAGCCCATGCCCCCTCCTTGTGTCACCCCAGAAGATGGTCATGCCCAGTGCTAACTGTGATAACACCCTGGGTGCCCCACTCACCACTACAGGCTGCCGGAAATACTCGTCCACAGCAGCGCCTCGGAGGGCTGACAGGTCCACTCCATGGAAGGATGGCTGGTACCTGCAGAAAGCCCCCAACCCCCATGGCAAGGTCACCAGCAGCAGAGAGACAGGTGGGCAGCCTGCTTTCTCTCCCAGCTGGCCCTCGTCCAGCCCAAGTCTTTCAGGTCCTACTGAGAATAAGGAAAAAAAGAGGCAGGGCCATCCCTGAGAAGGCAGGACACACACAGGGCACTCACCAGAAGTTGGCCTTAGTGAACTGCTCCATGTAGAGCTGTTCATCCGTGAAGGGCGCGAGGTGGACATCACCAATGGTAGGGAACATGTTTCCTGGGAGGCACGGAGGGGTGCTGGCGTCATGGTGGGACATTCTGCAGGGCTTGGCAGAGCCTCCAAAGGGCCCCAGGACCCCCAACCCTGGGCCTTCTCAGCCTCTCATTCATTCATACATTCGTGCAACACAGAGGTACGGGGCACCTACTCTGCCAGTGGCCACAATGAGCACTTGACATTCACCGGACAGCCAACCAAGGAGAAAGGAGGGCCTGTCCTTATGTCCCATTACTAGGGCTGGGAGACAGGAAGGAAGCTGCCAGAGTCTCAGGGTAAGCAAGTGGTGCCCGGGGCCCTGCTCCATAAGCCAGGCAATGCTGCTTAGGCGCTGTCATCCATGGATGTGAGCCGAGAAAGTAAAGTGCTCTGGACAAAGCCAGGCTGAACCTCAGGCTATGTCGTAGGGACCTTAGCTGAGGCCAGAGGCTGGGTGGAGCGTCAGCTGAATCCCCATGGCTGGGGCTGCCCAGGCTCTGGCAGGCAGGGTGGGCCTTTTGGCTACCCTGGTCTAGCACATGGCTTGAGATGGGAGGGGTGGCAGGGTCCTCCATCTGTGTGACTCAAGGAACAGATGAGTCAGGGCCAGTGACTCCCTCAGTGAGTCTAGGGCCAAGTCACCTGGTCCCCAGATGTGGGCCTCCCTCCTTCGTCCTATGGAGGGGAAGGGAGCAGAAGCACTAGCAAGATTCTGGCTGGGTGGGGGAGGGAAGATAGTCTACTCTGGTCAAGAGGCCACTCGCTGGGCCACTTGCCCAGGAGGAGTCTGCTAGTCACCTGGGAAAGTGCCCCAGGCTAAATGTGTACAGCTGGGAAGAGGGTTCCTTTCAATCCCCTCGAAGAGCTTCCTGAGATGGAAAGAAACCGCATTCATGTGGGTGGGGGGGTAGGGGGAATAACCAGCCCCAAGCCTCACTCTGGGCAAGTTGCTTGAGCAGTGGGGCAGAATGTGCAGCTGCTCATGAGAGCCTGACTCCTACCTGTCCTTATGTCCCATAAGGAGGAGTCTACTCTGCTGGGGCTGCCACCCTCAGCAGGCTTGGCCACCTAAAGGGCAGAATGGGAGGAGAGTGGGTCCAGACAACCCCTTAGGGAAGCCTAGCTTCCCACAGTCACACCTGGGACATAGGACACAGCTGTGGGAAATGGTAGTCACCTCCCACCTCCAGGAGCAAAGCCGAAGGCAGGTCCCTGCAGCCTGGATCCAGGAAGGCCAGAGAACCAATAGGTGCTTCCCCACAGACCAACCCACGCCTGCCCACCATGGGGCCACCAGTCCGCTAGCTTTCCACACCACTGTCCTGGCCAGTCCTCCTGCACCACATGTACGTATGCACACACACAACCCCTTGCTTGTACAGAAATACTCAAAAGACACACAACCTGAACCGAGAAATGAACACACCAGCCAGACATAGGCCCCCAGGGCTGGACACAGACCCACAGGGACACAGGCGGGTAGGTGTAAACAGTGACCCAATGACCCAGGAGCATGGACAGGCAGGTACAGTGACACAAACAGGTGGCCACTGATGGACACTGCCAGACAGCTAGCTGCCCCTGAAACACACTGACCCTTGCCCCATCTCCCTGGCTTAGAGAAGCACAGGGGCTTGTCAGGCTGAAGACAAGGTCAGTGGGATAAGAATGAATACGACAGGTCAGCTCCACTGCCTACCACAGAACACCTTCCACACCTGCCATTCCCAGCTGGGCACTATCCCCATGACACCAGGGCATGAGATGGTAGACAGCTCAAAGGCTCTCAAGGGACCTGAGGGGAGCCCCTCAGTACTCTGGCCAGCCAGGGTGGGCAGGTGGATATATGCCTTTTCTGGGGCAGGGGTGGACATATGGAGCAAGGAAGGGGGGTGGGGGGAGAGGGAGGGAGATGAGAGGGCCCAGATGCCCTTAGCACCATAGGCCACCAAACAAGCCAGCAGTGAGATGAACCACAACTGTGCCCCCTAAGTAGCAGCCAGGGGTGCCCCAAAGGGGCCCCGGTGGGTGCGCCCCTGATGCCAGACCCCATGCAGGGACACTCACCACCAGGCCTCAGGTACTTCTTGGCATGGAGGTAGCTCTCGAGCATTCGCTCATTGAAGAGCATGTAGCCCATGGGCTCCGAGATAATGATATCCACCTGCTCAGGGAGCGAGACCTCTTCTACCTTCCCAGGGATGACCACGATTCGGTCAGTGAGGTTGTTACTCTTCACCAAGACCTGTGGGTGGGTGGGCCGGAGGAGTCATGGGGGTCCCTGTACCCATCCATCCACCACACATCCTCAGGGAAGGGAGGGATTCTGTCCCCATGTGGCCACCCAATTCCTTCTGCCTCCTTCATCAGCACCCTGACCAGAGCTGTAATCAGCCATGGCTTCAGTCCTCCCTCAGGGCCTTCCCCACTGCAGCTCCCGGACTCCTCATGTCATCCCCACCGTGAGAGGGCATTTGCTAATGGGAGGAAAGATGGGGACGACAGGCTTTGCTACAGACACCAAAGCTAAACTGGGGCACACTCTCCACCCCAGGGGTTCCAGTGCTATAAATTTGTTCTATGAACATAACTGCACACAGGAGAGATGACACATGTATGAGTCGTTCAGTACAGCATACGTTTGTGCTGCAACGATTGGAAAACAGCCTAAGTGATGATAATAATCTGTGTCTAAACAAACAGTGGTCCATCCTGGCAAAAGGATGCTCTGTGGCCACTACAAAGACTAAGGAAGCTCTTCATATGATGACACAGTAGCCAACAAACTGTTAAGGTAGCAGACCAGGTGCAAGATGGTGGTGAGCTACCATTTGTGTAAGAGCTGGGCAGGCAAATGAGGGTACAAGTTTGTTGATGGCACCACCCAACAGCTCTGCAGAGCTTGCATATATGTCCCTCTCCCCCTGATGAGGGGCTGGGAGCGAGGGGTGGGAAAGGGAGCAACATCACTGTTCACCCTTTTGTGGCTTTTGAACCTTATGAATGAAGGTTTCAGTGCAAAAAAAGGAACAAAGGAAATGACAGCTTAAACTAATGAAATGAAATGCTATTGTTACCCACATTTCACAGATGTGGGAAGTGGGGTTCAGAGAGGCAGGCCGCTGGCCAGGTCCGAGATTCCATCCTGGTCTGTGTGACTGCACAGTCCCCTGAAGCACAAGGCCGTCAAGCCTCTGAAGACCCCAAACCACCCCTGAACCTGATAGTTGACCACCAGTCATGGAGGGGACACCCCCTCAGGCCCAGGTTTTGGGGATAAGAGACCAAAGAGAAGTGATGTCCCCAGATTCCCCTGAATCCAGGGGGTCAGGTCTCCTAGGGGCTCCCAGCAGGACCAGCTTCCCCAGGTGGGAGTGGACATAGAGCTAAAGGGCAAGGACAGGCCGAGGTCGCAGTGGGCCACTGACCTCGGCATGCTGAGCCATGGTGCTAGCCTCTACCGCATAGATCTTCCTTGCTCCAGCTTGGGCAGCAAAAAATGACAGTATTCCAGAGCCACAGCCAACATCAAGAACGATCTGAGGAAAGATGGAGCAATGAGAACAAGACACCGGTGAAGTGATCACGTCACCAGGCTCTGGCTCCTTGCAGACTCATGCAGCTGGGAGCACACTGGGCCCTGCAGCCTGTCTCCCCTTGGCATGGGCCAGCTGCCCAGAGCTCGGTTTCTGAGAAAACCTGGAGCACATGGGAGCCCCCAGTTCTGGATCTGAAGATAGCTAGGATGTTAAAACCATCACATGCTCTCAGACCCTGATTCAAGAACTGATTGGGCTGTGAACTATCTATGCAGCATGGTGGACACCTGGCTGTCACAAGTGAGCCTGCAGTTTCTCTAGAAATGAGCACTCACTAGGTAAAGGACATCTCTGAGCCCTGCAGCATGACTACTGAGGCCCACACAGAGGGCAGGAGGTGGGCAGTCCCCGATTCTAAGCCCCATAGGATATTCCTGAGTACTGGAGGAATCCTCAGGGAAAGGTTACTCGGTCCCAACCCCATGGGCCCCATGGCCTCTGAATCAGCTGGGCTGAGTACTGTGCTCCTCCCCGGAAAATGGTGCAGCAGCCAAGAGGTGTCCTTCTGGGAACTCTGTAGCCCTCAAAGAGGGAAAGGGGCCCAAAGGGTATTAGGGGTGTTGATGGCAGTGTCTTCTGGTTGCATACTGACCCTAGCCAGGAGAATCAACCAGTGGCTGGGCTGGGGCAGGTGAACTGCCAAAGCCCTGGGGCCAGCTGGACGCCCTCTGAAGGGCACCCAACCTTGAGCTTTTGGAAGAGTCTAGGCTAGTATGTGGTAGAGCATCCCTCTTTCTGGATTTGTCTGACTGCTTCCATGTCAGCAGAATCAAGATAAAAGTTCCTGGTGGTGACATGTATGTGTTTCTAAAGCAGAACTGCTCTGGGTGCAGCAGTGGGCACACGGTGAACACCCAGAGGAGTGCTGCAATAGTTGGGTGGGAGGGCCTCGGGGTGCCTCTCAGAGCTCTGGATGAACCAGGAAATGGACTGGCATCCTGGGAATACTGGAAGGGATTTTGCTGAAGTAGCATGTGCTTCCCGGGCCCCAAGCACTCTCCAGCACAGCATACACCAGCAGCCAGGAGGAAACTGGGGACACCAGGATGACCCTGACAGGCATGCTGCTGTGTCCAGGACATCTTCCCAGGCTACAGGGGTCAGGCCCTGGGGCCCAGGGGACTTAGTGTACTAAGAGGATTCTTAGCAATGCTTGAAGGGGCATGACCAAGGCAATGGATGAGGCAGATCCACGTGGATCATGTTGAGACCTCCCAAAGATAAGTCGAGAAAAACACAAGCTCTCATTTGGATCAAAATGGTGAGGAAGGGAATAAACTTCCACTTCTGAACATAGATACTGTGTATTGCTCTCTCTCTTTTTAATCATGAGCATAGAGCACATCCTCAACATCATTTCATCCAACATCGTTTGTTATAACGTTGATGAGATGCATAGAAACCTAACTCGTTTATATCAATTAGCCTAAGGTAAACTGGTTTCCTTTCATGTCATTTCACTTAAAATCACAGAACCTATTGATGATATTCAGAACTCACTGTATACTACTTGGTACCATTAAAAAGATCTTAAAAGAAACTAGGGAAGTAACTAGATAAATTACATTATATCCATGTGACTTGATAATATGTCCCAACGCATATATTAAGTGAAGAAAAAGAATTTTGCAGGAAAAGTATATAGTAAAACAATCCGTGTGTGTGTGTGTGTGTGTGTGTGTGTATGATTAACTCTAAAATATATATGCTGGTACATGCATGGGAAAAATTGGGCAGTGGTTGAGGGAAATGACAGAAGCCTTTCATGTCTATACTGTACATGCTGGGTTGTTTTTACAAAAAGTAGAATTTGCTTTTGTAATCAGAAAAAAATAGATTAAATCCACAAGCAAAGAAAAAAGAGAAAGGCAACTGCCACAGTGAGGCAGGCACAGAGCCTGAGAGAAGGGGCGTGAGGGAGAGGGAGGAGGGAGGCAGGGCAGACCCTGCTCACCTTGTCCTTGAAGTCCGTGTGGTTCTGCAGTATCGCACGCTGGTAGGTGCCTGTCCGCACGTAGTCCTGCATCATATTCTGCTGCTGGGACAGGTAGCCATAAAACTGGAACAGAGACATACGAATGGCACAAGGCACACAGCAGCACAAATGGCCAAGTCCCTGGCCGGCCTGAGACAGAAGGGCCACCTTGGGCACAAACCTCCCGCAGGAGGCTACACCCTTTTTACTGGCCCAAATCCCTCTAGCAGCTGCTGGCTACTCCAGGAGAGGGAGCGAGAAGCCAGAGGCAGCCCCCAGGAGGGACACCTCCACCATCACCATGGCGAAAGGACACAGCTGGATGCCACCTGGACCTGGAATCCACCAGCAGAACTCAAGATTTGCCACAGGCAGAGTTCTGGGATTGGGGGCCACCTGCCCCATCTTAGGGACCCCAAAGAAGCAGAGTAGATCAAACAGAACCCTAGGACTCAGAGCGCCAGGCGGGTGAGGTGCTGCGGGGTCTCTCTGTAAGACAACGGGCGATCGGGAGGCAGCGTGGCACTTGGGCAGGGGCACAGGCTTTGGCATCAGGCAGGCCTGGCTTCCCATCTTGGCTCTGTTGCATATTAGCTGTGTGACTTGGAGCAAGTCACTTAACCTCTCTGAGCCTCAGTTTTCTCATCTGCAAAATGGGGACAATAATAGTACTTACCTCCTAGAGTTGTTGGGAGGGCTCAAGCACTTCCATGTGTGTGAAAGCGCTTGGACCAGTGCCTGGCATGCCCTATGTGGTCGGTACATTCTATCTGTGCTTTCATTACTCAAAATGCCTGTGGACCTGAACTTCATCTGTACTCAAGTCCTTCCAGCAACCCTCCTAGGCAGGCCCTGGCATCTCCATTTCACAGATGAGGGAACTGAGGCCCAGCAAGCGGAGGAAACCTGCCCAAGGTTACGCAACTAGTAAGGGGCAGAGCCAGGACGTGAACCCAGGTGGGCCTGCCCTGTGCTACGCGGCCTCCCAGGGACCACATGTACCCACCTGGAAATATTGCACGGCGGAGGACTCCTCCGTCCGCTCGCTGAACACCGACCGCTCCAGGGTATGGCCCCGGCAGGTCTTCAAGATGTTGTAGAAAGAACAGAAATCTGGAAGGGGGAAGCTAGGTCATGTATGGCCTTGTTGGGGATGGGAGGGTTTGTATGGGCCCGTGGCCCTCTGTCTAGCTGCACACCCTGATTTTCTTGCACTGAGCATGTGTTACTTGGCAATTTCTTTTTAAAAAAAAAACCACAATGATGAAACTTAAGGGAAAGAAGGGCAGCCAAGCCTGTCACTTGGTTGCTGACACAAAGCAGGCATCTCACACTCTGGGGTGAGTGTGCTCCATGAAGCTCGTAGCAGTGGGCCTGGGTGCTGCCTTACCAAAGGGCTGTGTGTGGCTGGAGCCTTTGCAGGGTACAAGCCTGCCCCGCTGGGCGACAGATTTCCGGGATTCACCTTAGCAAGTCACCCAACAGTGCACAGCAGTGTCTGTGAATGGCAGTGGGCACAAGGGATGCCACCTCAATATCCCGCAATAGGGGACTAATGGACCTCAGTGGACACAGCAGCACACCAGAGAACCAATCACCATGGGTCTGTAGGACTGGATGTTATGTAGCCTTTAAAATTAACTATATTAACACAGAATGATGACCGCTAACTTATATCAAGTCAAAAAAAGAACAAGAGAATCAGAGACAGAAAGTAAATGCCAGCAATTGGGGGACAGGGACGTGGAGTGAGCGTATAGTACACAAGGGTGGGTAGCCCAAGGCTTGTCTGGGTCATGGGGAATCCCCTCCCTGGGGCACTGAGCCAAGGGAAGGGGCTCCTGGGAGCTGGTGGTGGCTGTGGGCAGGTGGCCTCTCCAACTTGAACTTTCCCACATAAGCCTCTACCGCCCACCAAACCCACTGACTTCTGCTCTGCAGTGACCAAGCCGTTACTGGACCTTCAAGAGGTTTCCAGCCCGGGCATCCTACCACCTCCACTGCTACCCAACCCCCTACCCTGAGCCACCACAAGCCCTCCTCAGTAACCTGATGTGTCTGCTTGTGTCCTCTCAGACAGATACTTAGAATCTTCCAATGACTTCACTCTGTGCTCAGTACAGAACCTCTGCCTGCCTCAGGACTTCGTCTCACTCCCATCCTTTGCTGTTGGGAGTGCCAGGCCCCATGCCCCATCCTGACAAGCTCCTCCTACAGGACTGGGGTGCAGCCCAGTCTGGTGGTTAGAACAGGCCTCTTGGAGGAAAGGACATAAGCCAAGTGCAGAAGGACACAAAGGAGCCAGTGAGGGAGGGTCTGGAGCAGAGCATTCTAGGAACCAAGAACGCGCTGACCAGGGACACATCTCTACATGGGAATATGATTTTGAACTACAATGGAGCTTTTGCTTGTATAGATGGGTGGGTTACAATTTAACCAGGCTCCAGGCCCCCACCAGCCACAGCCTAGAGCATAAGACCTCCTGGCTCTGGGTGTTCTGTGTGCCACCAGGAGAGAAGGGACACGTACCATTGGGTGTGGCGAACTGGATGAGGACGCTGTTGCAGCCCAGGGTGATGATGAAGGACTGCTTGCCCACGCGGCTGCACTCCGTCTCACGGGACAGCGAGCATTTGAACACACATATATCTTCATCTACAAGGACAGAAGTAGGCATGAGCCGGCAGGCCACAGGGACAGTGAGCAAGGCTCCCAGTCAGCTGCCTTTGAGTCCTGATCTCACCACCCTCCCCCTTCCCTCGTTTCCAGTTCTCCGGGGTGCCACAAGTCCCTCCCTGAAAGTGCTGCCATGTGCCTGCCTGCCCAGCCAATGCTGAGGACAAGGTGATGGCCAATCAGGCAGTGGGGACACAGGGACACAGCCTGTCCAGTGAGAGAGGACTATCCATAGGGCAACCAGGGGAGAGGGGTGCCAGGAGCTGGAGGGGCAGAAATCCTGACCTAGGACATTCCCTCAATAAGGCACGTCCTGGCGCCAGGCCCCCTGTTCATCCAGTGGGCACAGCAACAGAAGGGCAACTTTGGTATGATCAGAGGGTCCCAGGACCCTGGCGGGTGCCCAGGCCCAGCTGAGGGAGTCGGCATTCATTTGCCAATCCTTCTGTGTCACCAGCGGGGGGAGGCTATTGGCCTTCTGAGTTGAGTAGGGCTGGGATGGGGGTAAAGAAAGAATTCTTGGTGGCACCTCTGCTTCCTTCAGCTGAACCCTCTCCTCCTTGCATTTATGTGGCATAGTGATTATCAGCATGGCCACTGAGGCTGGAAAGCCTAGGTTCATGTCCACCTATGATGCTTAGTGTGGCACTCAGGCAAGTCACCTAGCCTCTGTAAGCCTTTGTTTTCTCATGTGTCAAATGGGGCTAATGGTGGGGCAGATACAGGGTCCAGTGCACACACATGAAGCACTGCATCCACGTACCCACCACCATTACTGTTACTAGTCATTCATTCAACAGCACAATGTAAAACTTACCATCACAGGAACAGGACGAACCCGTATAACACTGTGGTCCTGATGTAATACAGCAGGATGGACATGGTGTGTGTCATGCATTATGAGCAAAAATTTTACCCTGGTCCCATCACAAGGAGACAACAGACAGTGCCAGATTGATCATGAGGCAGTCTGTAAAACAACCTGCTTGGTCTCTTCAAAATGACCAATCTCAAGAAATACCAAAATTGCTGGGAACTATTCCAGAAGGAGGAAGACTAAAGAGATGTAACCATCAAATGCCAAGTGTGACCCTGGACTGGAGCGTAAGGAAAAAATTTTCAAGAGCTATAAAGGACAACTGGGGAAACATAAGTATGAACTATAGATGTGATCATTTTAAATGATGTGGATGTGATTCTGTAGAATGCCCTTATTCTTAGAAGATACACATGGGACAATTTCAAGTGGATTTTCATAATGTCTACAACTTGCTTTGAAGTAGCTCATCAAATCAATAACAAAATATATGTTCAGAGAGAAGCACAGGTACAAATGTCGCAAAATGTTCCCCATCACCCAGCATCGCCAGAACAGTCTTGAAAAAGAACAAAGTTGAAAGACTCAAACTTCCTGATTTCAAAACTTACTATAAAGGTACAGTAATGAAAACAGAATAGTCCTGGCAAAAGGACAGACATATAAATCAATGGAATAGTACTAGAGTCCTGAAACGAACCCTTACGTTTACATCAATTGATTTTTAACAAGGGTGCCAAGAACATTCCGTGGGAAGAAAACAGTCTTGTCAATGAATGGTGCTGGGATAACTGGATCTCCACATGCAACAGAATGAAGTTTAAGCCCTACCTCATACCATACATAAAACCTAACTCAAATGGATTAATGACCTAAATATAAGAGTGAAAACACCCAGCCGGGCGTGGCTCAGCGGTTGAGTGCCAACCTAGGATCCAGGCGATCAGGGTTCGATTCCCGGTCAGGGCACATGCCCAGATTGCGGGCTCACAGCCGATCAATGACTCTCTCATCACTGATGTTTCTATCCCTCCCTCTCCTTCTCCCTTCCTCTCTCTGAAATCAATAAAGATATATTTAAAAAAAAAAAAAAGAGTGAAAACTATAAAACTTCTAGAACACAACACTGGAGTAAATATTCATAATTTGGCAAAGAATTTGTTAAAAGATTTCTAGAGGTGGTACCAAAAGCAAGACTATCAAAAGAAAAGCTACATAAATTGGAACTTCATAAAAATTAAAATCTTTTTTTGGTTGGTAATCGTCACTAGAGGATTTTTTTTTCTCATTGATTTTGAGAGAGAGTTGGAGGGAGGGAGTGGGGGGAGGAGAAAGAGAGAGAGAAAAGCATGGACGTGAGAAAGACACATCAATTGGTTGCCTCCCGCATATGCCCCAACCGGGCTGGGATTGAACCTGCAACCCAGGTACATGCCCTTGACCGGAAATCGAACCCGAGACCTTTCAGTGCAAGGGCTGACACGCCAACCACTGAGCCATACCGGCCAGGGCAAAATTATAAACTTCTGTGCATCAAAGGGCACTATCAAGAAAGTGAAAAGACAACCTACAGGATGGAAGAAAGTATTTGCAAATCATTTACCTGCATATTCTAGCATCCAGAATATACAAAGAACTTTTAACAACAAAAAGATAACCCTATTCGCCCTAGCCGATTTGGCTCAGTGCTTAGAGCGTTGGCCTGCAGACTGAAGGTCTCAGGTTTTATTCCGGTCAAGGGCACATACCTCAGTTGCAGGCTTGATCCCCAACCCAGGTCAGGGTGCATGTGGGAGGCAACCAATTGATGTGTCTCTCTCACAACGATGTTTCTCTCTCTTCCTTCCTCTCTCTAAGCATGTCTTCGGTTCAGGATTTTTTTAAAAAAAGGAAAAAAATGTGCAAAGGACTTGAAGACAGGTTTCTCCAAAGAAGACATATAAATGGCCAACAAGCCCATGAAAATACATTAGTCATCAGGAAATGCAAATCAAAACCACTATGAGCCCTGGCCGGTGTGCCTCAATTGGTTGGTGCATCATCCCATACACCAAAAGGCTGCAGGTTCAATAACCAGTCAGCGCACATACCCAGGTTGTGGGTTCAATCCCTGGCCTGGTCCAGGTCCGTACAGGAGGAAGCCGATCAATGTTTCTCACATCAATGTTTCTCTCTCTATCCCTCTCCCTTCCTCTCTCTAAATCAATAAAAAAAACCCATAAAAACTAAAAAACACACATACAACACTAGGATGGCTGATTTAAAACAAAAAAAAAAGGGAGTGAAAATAAGTATTGGCAAGAATATGGAGAAATTGGAACTCTCATACCCTGCATGGTAGAAACCAAAAACGGTGGAAAACAGTTTGACGATTCCTCAAAAAGTTAAAAATAGAGTTGCCATTTGACTTAGCAATACCACTCCTAGCTACAGACCCAAAAGAACTGAAAGCAGGTATTCAAATACTTGTATGCAAACATTCAAAGTAGTACTACTCACAATAGCCAAAAAGTAGAAACAACTCAAATGTTCATCAACTGGAGAATGGATAAACACAGTGTGGTCCATCCATACATTATCATTCAGCCATAAAAAGGAATGAAGCCTTGACACATCTACAAGATGTATGAACCTCAGAGACATTGTGCCCAGTGAAAGAACCCAGACACAAGTCACATATATATAATTCCATTTATATGAAACATCCAGAATTGACAAATCTAGAGACAAAAAGCAAATTGGTGGTTGCCAGGGGCTGGGAGAAGGGAGGATGGGGAATGATTGCTTAATGCATACAAGGTTTTCGTTGGGATGGTGAAAATGTTTTGGAACTAGATGGAGGGGATGGTTACACGACAGTGGGAATGTACTAAATGCCACTAAACCGTATGCTTTAAAATGGTTTAAGTTATGTGAATTTTATCTCAATAGAAAAAGGAAAATGTTCCCAAGGAGTGAATACAGATATAAAGGGCCTACGGGTGTTCACTGGGCCCCTTGCTCTCCTCCAGTGTAGTATGAGCCCCGGGCCAGGGCCAGGCCCTGAAGGAGAGCTACTCCTCAAGCCATAGGGCAGGTTGTGCCCAACTGCCTCACACCTCAGGAGCCAGGTGCTGCCCTCCTGGGGGTGGGGAGAGGGCATGGCCAGCCTCCTAACCATGGGAGGGACGGAGGAGCATACTGGCAGGGCACTGCTGCAGGCTCACAGCCATGCTGCACCCACAGGAGACCCATGACAAGGTACTCCTAAGCAGGTCCCAGGAAGGAACCCCAAACCTTGGCCTGCTGCCCATGCCCATGCCCACGCCCCTCCTGGGGCAGAAGATAAGCCAATCCATTGGCTGTGCCAGGGTGACAGTGAGCAGACCAGTGAGGGCCTCTGTTTACAAAGCAGCCTGGCAACCTGACCAGTTGCCTTAGGTGCACCCTGCAACCCAGAGCAGAACAGGCGACCACAAGGACCTGTGGCTGAGCAAAGCTTGGCTGCATCCAGAGAGGCTGGGCTTGAGGGAAGCAGGGGCTAAGGGCAACCTGACCTATCCCATCACGGCAGTGGCTCCCAAAGCTTGGGAAACCAGACTTTTGTGAGAGTCACAACTATGCCACCCCACAGGCCAGTCTCCCCTGGTACATAGGAGGTGGTCAGTAAATATCTGACAAAAAAGCAAAAGCTGCCCGGCCGGGCGTGGCTCAGCGGTTGAGCGTCGACCTGGGATCCAGGCGATCGGGGTTTGATTCCCGGTCAGGGCACGTGCCCGGGTTGCGGGCTCAATCAATGACTCTCTCATCATTGATGTTTGTCTCTCTCTCTCCCTCTCCTTTCCTCTCTCTGAAATCAATAAAGATATATTTAAAAAAAAAAAGTGAAAGCTGGGTCATGTTCCTACATGCTTTCAAAAGTTTCAGAAGTCCTAGCTCTCAGACTGGAAGGTGAGGCCATGCATGACCTGTACCCCTCATTCATCAGCCTCTCTACTCCCTAGCCTTTATACATGTGGTTCCCCTTTTCCCCCTCTCCCATCCCCTCACTAGGATGGGCGCTAAGGACAATGGGTGGAGGTGACACTGTGCCTCTACCTGCCAGTAGCCTGCTGCACATGGAGCTCAGGCTCACCCACTATCCACAGCCAACTGTGGCCAGGCGGAGCACAACTGGAATGCACACCCTACCTCCTAGCTCCCTAGTGGCTCCCCAAGGGGGGAGTGTCCTGGGAGAGCTTCTACCCTCTGGAAAAGGGCTTACACCCAGCAATGATGATTAGGTCCCCCCACAGGCACAGCCCTGTCAAGAAACCTGCTGGCAGACTCAAAGGCAGGCACCATCCTCTCAAGTCACCCTTTATTCAGTCCGTAGGTGAGCCACAGAAGAGGCAGGAACTCAAGGCCTCTGTGTCCTGAATCCAGAAACCAATGTAGAAAGCACCAGCCTGGTCACATCAGCCTGTTTATTCAGGGGCTGTGTGCACATGGCCCAGAGAGGTGGGGGACAGGAAGCGGGAGAGGAGCTAGCAGGCTGCTGTGACATTTTAAGTGGGGGTCACCACAAAAGGGGCTGTGGCTGGGAGGCTGTGCTGGGGTCCCACTGATTGGGATTGGCAGAGCTGTGTCCCTTTTCCCTGCAGTAATAGGAACAACAGCTGAGCTGTGACCAGGCCCAGTGTCTGAATCAGCGTTCTCCGGAGAGGATCTCCCTAGGCAGGGTCTAAACTGGGAACATGAAGATGACCCCGGACTGAGGGATATCAATCATGCTACTACTACTGTGTGCCCTGCTCCTGCGTCCCAGCTGGACACCACAGGGCTGGCCTCCTTCCCACCTGCCACTCTGCCAAGTCTGTCTTACTGAAGCTCTGTGGCCCAGGGATGAGGGACCAAAATCACCAGGGACATCACCACTGGGTGTGCCCAGGTGGAAGCCAGGTAGGACTGGAAACTGCCCCACCTATCTTGCTCCCAGGGAAGCAAGGCCCCTACAAATCCATGTCATAAACACAGAGGTTCCATGGGAGCCAGGCCCAGCCCCTGCCCATACCCTTCCGGGACTGGGATGTCAGACTATGAATAACAACACTCTCTAGGTGCCACGCTCTGTTACTGCACTTTAGATGAACCCCTCATAGTAAGCCCGAGTACCTACTGTCACTGCTCCCATCTGCTCAAATGAGGAGATGGGCTCAGACAGGTTAAGCATCTAGCTCAAGGTCACACATAAGTGAGTGGCTCAGATGACTGGCTCCAGGGTCTGTGCTCCTGACAAGCTGTCCAACCTCTCTGGGCTTCCTAGAACAGGGGCTGACCAACTTTCTCTGAAAAGGACCAGATGGTAAACATGTTCGGCTTTGTGGGCCATATAACCTCTGCTACTACAATTTAACTCTGCCACAAACAATATGTAACAGAGCAAATGTAGCTATGTGCCAATAAAACTTTATTACAAGCCTAGCAGGGGCATCTAAAACTACAGATGCCCGGCCGGGCGTGGCTCAGCGGTTGAGCGTCGACCTAGGATCCAGGCGATAGGGGTTCGATTCCCAGTCAGGGCACATGCCCGAGTTGCAGGCTACAGCCGATCAAATGACTCTCTCATCATTGATGTTTCTATCTCTCTCTCTTCCTCTCCTTTCCTCTCTCTGAAATCAATAAAGATATATATATGTAAAAATAAAAATAAAAATAAAATAAAATAAAACTACAGGTGCAGGAGGCTGGGTGCTGAGCCCCCTTCTCCACCTGCTTCCTCATTTGCTCACCAGACACTGGGCTAGAGACACCATCCACATCCCAGAGGAGATGGGGTGAGCTGGGTGGCAGTTACGAAGATCCCCAAGTAATGGGCGCTGAGGCCAGAGGAGCAGGGCCATGGTGACAACCTAGATGTGGCACCTGAAACAGCCTAGTAAAGAGACTGAGAACAAATTATCCAATGAGAGGAAACAGCACATGGGAAGAGAGAGAAGGAAGCTGTGATACTGGGATTCATAATATATATTTTGGTACCTGTTCCTGGCACAGAGCTCCTAAAACTGTCAGAATTTCCTAAGTGATAAGAACGATAAAGGTGTCTTTTGTGTTTCATAACAAGCCCCTTTCAACCACTGCAGGGTATGTTAGTGAAGAAACCTTTGGGAAAGCCCCTAAGGATGAAGGCTGGTTGTCTGAGGGACCAAGTAATTAGAGGGTTACAACATTTGAGTCTCCCCCACCTCACAGCTGTCAATAGCCAAAGACTTAATCAATAATGTCTACATAATAAAGCCTCCATGAAAACCCAAAAGGACTGGGTTCTGAGAGCTTTCAGGTTGGTGAACACCTGGAGATTTGGGGAGAGTGGCACACCTGGGGAGAATGTAGAAGCTTCATGCCTCTTCCCACACATTTTGCCCTATGCATCTCTTCCATCTGCTGTTCCTGAGTTATATCCTTTGATATTAACCTAGTAAATACACTGTTTTCCTGAGTACTGTGAGCTGCTCTAGCAGATCTGACAAACCTGATGGGGTCATGGGAAAACCCAATCTCTAGCCAGATGCTCAGAAGCACAGATGACAACCTAGATCTACTATTTGCATGCGGAGAGTAAAAAACAGTCTTGTGGGACTGAGCTCTTAGCCAGTGGGATCTGACACTATCTCCAGGGAGGTAGTGTCAGAACTGAGTTGAATTACAGGACACTCAGTTTGGTGTGTGGAAAGCACCTCGCACACACACATACTTGGTGATGAGAAGCGTTCAAAGTGTTCAGTGTGAGACACACAGGAGGAATGATTTTCCTTGGAAGGGCACAGCAGGGAGAATGAGGGTGATCGAGACAGTGTAGCTGTGGCCCAGGGAGGTTGCCAAAACAGACTCCCAATCAAGACAGGTTATGTGCAGGAGGGTTGCTGAGGGGTCACAAAAGGCCCTGATGGATATCTGGCTCAGAAGTCTGGCTGCTTCCATAGCTACTGACAGCAGCACAAGGACCATGTGCTGAAAGACAGGGCTGAAGGAGGAGCTGGCCAGGAGATGAGGGAGGCTGGGAAGGGGCAGCTCTAGGGGTGACAGCAGCCTGCTCCCTGCCCACCACAGCCAACCTCCTCGTCAGCTCCCTGGACAGCACCCTGGGATCCAGGAAGCAGAATCTGGGGGAGTCTGAAACACAGAGGGCTCCCTGGTCCTGGCTTCAAGGAAATGCCCTGCTCACCACCTTACCCCAGGCCCAGCACCCAGGAATGCCTCAGAAGAACTGGCAGCCTCAGAAAGAGGCAGACACAGAAACACCTGTCTCAGAGACACTGACCAGTGGTCCTGCGGGTAAAAGCCGAGCCTCCAATCACCTCCCAGTCACAGTTTTTAATACAGTTGATTTGCTGTGGTCTCCCGCCTGCTTACACCCCTTCAAGGTTTCCCAGAGCCTTCCAGAACAAGTCTAAACTCCGTATGGAGCCCATGAGCCCCTTATAATGTCTGCAGCCTTGTCACACTTCTCCATCTCCCCAGTCATGCCATGCTGGCCTTTGCCACCCCCAGAACATGGGCAGAAAGGATTTCTCTCTGACCTCCATGGCTCCTGAGACCCAGAGCACCCTTCCTCTCTTCCCCTGTAGCCCTGTCACCTTCTCTTGGAGGTCCTCCAGAACTTCCTGGGCAAGCTCCAATCACACGATGACTCCATATTTAACGCCCTCCTTGCACAGACCCAGGGCTCTGCATGTGGAGGGTACTCGAGATGCTGACCTGCATGGAGGCCGGAGGCATACAGTCAGGGAGGAAGGGCCCCTTCCATCGTGTAGGAAGCAGCTGGTATGGAAGACCGGGCACCCAGGTCCTGACCAAGTACATGGCCTAGGGAAAGTCATTTTGCTGCTCAAAAACACTGGGTACTGGGCACAGTAACCTTTCTGCACCTACTGTCCTCCTTGCCCTCCCCCCCCCCCTTGCTTCTAGAAAGTAATAAAGCAAGCAGGGGGCGCCCCAAGCCCTTTAGGCTGAACAAACCTGAGTCAGAGGGACGCAGTGGAACAAGGACAAATGCCTGGAGTTAAACTCTCCTCTGATAGAACCTTCCATCCTCATACAAGATGAGGGAAGTCCAACCCTGGCTGGTGTGGCTCAGTTGGCTGGGCACAGTCCTGTGCACAGAAAGGCTGCCGGTTCAATTTCCGGTCAGGGCACACACCCAAGTTGCAGGCTCCATCCCTGGTAGGAGGCATGCAGAGGCAGCTCATCAATGTTTCACTCTCACATCAATGTTTCTCTCTCTCCTCCTCTCCCCTCCTCTCTCTCTAAAATTCAAATTTTAGTTTTATTTTTTAATCCTCACCCGAGGATATTTTTTCCTATTGCTTTTTTTGGGGAGAGGGGGAGGGAGGGAGGGGGGGGGAAGGGAGAGAGAGGGGGAGGAGGGAGGGAGGGAGAGAGAGACACATCCATGTGAGAGGGACACATCGATTGGTTGCTTCCCACACGCACCCCAACTAGGGCCAGGGATTAAGCCTGCAACCGAGGTATGTGCTCTTGGCCAAAATCGAACTTGGGACCCTTCAGTCCACAGGCTGACACTCTAACCACTAAGCCAACTGGCTAGGGCTAAAAATCAATTTTAAAAAATAAATAAATAAGCGAAGTTCTTTCCCTCATGGAGAACAGGGAGGTGGAAAGCAAGACAGGAAAGCAGCCACCAGCTCAGGTGAAAAACAACAAAAAGGCCACATTTCAAGTCCTTGCCTCTCTAGCAGAAAAACTATTACAGCCACCAAATGAGGAATAATTAAAACTATTTATCTTGGTAGACCTGGGAGGCAGGGAATAGAAACACTTGTCAAAATGTGAGGTCTTTTATTGAATAACCTCCTGCTACCAAATAAAACACAGGCTATTCACCTTCTAGAGGAAAAACATTCCAAGTAAAGGGGGAATTCAGTGAAAAGGAGGATGAGGCATGGAAAAATCAAGGTGTTCTTCCCAGCATCCCCCCCCCCAGCGGCTTCCCTCTGCTTGGGGGGGGGGGGCAGCCCTGCCTACAACCACCCTATACCAAGCAAAGGCACAGCGCCCCAACCCCCAGCAGTGAACAGGAAGCCAGGCCCTGCCTTCCCATACTCAGGTGCCAGTGGGAGGTTGCTGGCACATGGTATACCAATAAGAAGGTAGGGTAAGAAGGGCTGGAAGGACCTCAGGGGTCTCATCACACAGATGTGGGGCACAGTGCAGATTACAGACTGCCTTGGGGATGTGATGACAAGCCAGGACCTGGGTAATGCAGAGCTCGAATCCTTGAAGAACATCCCATCGGAAGCACAGGCTCCAATGCCCTGGAGGCAGCAATCAAGTTTCCAAACTGTGAGCACTGGAAGTTTCCCTCTGTCCCTGTGTGGTGTGGCGCCCCGTCGCCAGGAGAGGGAAGAGGTCATTCTCCGACCATCCATTAAGGAAGGCCAAGAACAGGAGTGGTTAAAATGATGGGTATCAAGGTGGCCCTCGGGTTAGGGCCAAACGTGCTGTTCTCCAGCTGTGTGATCCTGGGCTTCAACGTCCTCATCTGTCAAATGATGATCATGACAAAGCCCACAGGGTGAGATGACACAACCCACGTGGAGGCCCTGGCAGCCAGCCCCACCACCTTCCCATTGTTGAAATTGAGGAACTTTAAGCTCAGTGGGGTCCTGGGGAGAGATTTATGCACACGTGCCTGTATGTGCCTGAAAACCATGTGGAAAGGTCACACCAGAAGACCTGGTATGGGGACAGGCCAGGATATGGAGGGAGGAAAAGAGGGACTTTTCATGTTACACCCTCCTGAGAGGTTGGAATTTTTACCCTGTATACGAAAGATAACCAGACAAAGGCAATCATTACATCACCTGGGCCCTCCCCCAAATGAGCAGGTCTGACTAGGTGCACCTCCCCCGAAACCCTGCTGGATGAGGAAGCAGAATGGGAACAGGCCCTGAGCCCTCACATCTGCAACCTCAGGCCCTAAGTCCTACTAGGGCTGGGAGGATGGAGCACACCAGCATCTCAGCCTCCAGCTACTGGCTCCCTCAGGGCAGGCCTGCACTCACCCCACTCCCTCTTAGTGAGTGTGATGGAGGAGGGACAGTGGGCTGGCTAGGGCCACTAGAGCCTCTGGTTTCTTTAAGCCTGGGGCAGCAGACCTGCATTCCAGGCAGCTGTCACCTGGGAAAGTACTTCTCCCCCTTCAGGGGAGGCCACATGGCAAGGCAGTTGTCAGAACCCTGATTCTGGAGTCAGTTAGCCCTAGGTTTGAATCTGGCCTCTGCCACCTGCAAGCAAGGGGACCTTCACCAAATCCTCAGCTTTCATTTGTAGAAAAATAAAATAATAATGCATTGCTCAGTGTTGTCATAGGACTAACACACCCTGTGCCCAGCCCAAGACCCAAGGGCACACAGCAGGTGTTGCTCGCCCCCATGTCCCTAAGGCCTGAGGCAAATAGTAGAGAGGAGACTCATAGAGAATTCTGGACACAAAGTCATGCTGGGCCCAGACCAGGCTACGTGTGCTCCTCAGGGACACTGGCCGCAGCTGAGAGGCACCAGCCTCATACTGTGCTTGGGTACATCTTCATTTAGGTTGGGTCTTTAGGCCAAGTCAAAATGGCACTTGGTGAAGGGTAAACCCCAAGAATTGGGGTAACATGAGGTCACTTCCCTGGGAGGAGACAAGAGGGGGGAGGCCCTTCTATCCACATTTTCTTTCTTAAGGTAGGGTGGAAGCACACAGCATTTGCTATGCTATCCTTCATTCCTCTCAAAATATTTCACAATAACTCAACACAGCCACCTCTACTGGCCCAAAAGGCTCACACTGACTCCAGGGTTGGCAATTTACAGGCAGCTGGAAAAGTCAAACAGTTAAATCTACTCCAAGAGGGGCTGTGGGAATACAGGTTTCCCATGAGGGCTAATCACCCAAAGTCATCCAGCGGCAGGATGACAGGAATGTGGGGCAGTACATGAGCAGGACTGAGGATGGAACAGGCTCCTGGTCAGAGAGGCAGCCATCTGGGGGACAGTAACTCCCTTAATCCAAGGTTTCCTGTTGGCATCTGGGTAACGTAATGCCCCTGCAGCCCAGTACTACTCAGCCCACAGGCCTCTGCTGAATTCGGGAGACTAATGGAGACACTAATGGGGGTGACACCCTGAGAAATGCCAGACAGGCCCGTCCTGCAGGGCCCCTAGGCTGACCATGGGCTTGAGAAGGGCCGCTGCACTAGAGACAACCAAACCTCAAAAATCAGTGACGACCTGGAGAGGTCAGAGGACTGAGAGGGGACACTCAGTAGGGGCTCCTCTGCAGGGTAGGCAAGCTCTGCGTTCAGGGGTTGAAGGCTTCAGGCCCCACGAGGAGTCCAATTTTGAGGTGTGCAGAAGGGCAACCCCAAGCAAAGGAGGACCAAACAAAGAAAGGGCCTGGCTTTTCTGAAAAGAATCCTAGGGCACCAACTGGGCGGGAGCTATTACATGCAAATATCTCTCCATCCATGCTAATCAGCCCCAGCCAGGCTTTGTGAGCTACAAAAGGGACAGCAGATGTGCGCCAGTTCCTAGAGCCCTGAAAGCACAGGGGCTTAGTGGATAATTATGAAGGAAGAGGAGGGGGGTGAGCAAGGAAACAAACAGGCCACCCCCAGCCCCTCACTGCTCCAGAAGCTGGGCCCCCAGTCTCCTTCACCTGGCCTCTTTTCTCCAGCCATGACTTTGAAACTGTGATTTATGCAATACCAGGCACACACCTAGTGCCATACAGTGCATTGATTAGTGCTCCCAATCACCTTCCAGGGTACATTTAGCTCATTTTTAAGTGGAGAAACTGAGACACAGAGAGATGACATGGTGGGAATGGTTCAGCCTGGGGATCTAGCAGCTTGTGAGAGACCACCAAACCACAGCCCAGCCTCCAAGGAGGAGATTTGGGCCCAGGAGTTTGGGGGGGGCGGGCTCAGGGTACTGGGAAGAACATGGGCTGTGCGCCCAGGCAGAGCCAGGCCTGGCTAGTTGACCAAAGCTAGCAGGCGTCATCCCCCTGAACCACCATTAAAGGGAGGCAGTAGAGCCTTCCTCCTATGGTTGTGGGGGATCACCGAGGGTCCCCACCATCTGTAACACACAACAGGAGCTGAGCAGGCAGTGCTCCGTAAGAACAGAGGCAAACAAGGGAGCCCTTGGCAGAGGAGATACTTAAGGAGGCCTGGAAAGCCAGGTTGACATGAGGTGTCACAATCCCCAGGGCTGTGCATGAGGACTGGCCCTCTGGGCAGCTGGTACATTCCATACTCCGGCTCCCATGGCTGTAGAGGACAGTGTAGGAAGTGGAGCCAGTCACAGGTCTGAGCATCATGAATGTGGCTCCTATGAAGGAGGGCTGCCCTGGGCAAGCTAAGGGGCTTCAACATGCAGCCCAGTGTGACTCTGGAGAGGCTGGTGGACAGGGCAGGGGCAGCCTCAGAGGGAATGAAAGCATGATGAAACTGCAGCCCAGAGCTGACTAACAGGAGCCCTCCTCCAAGATCCATCTTGAAAGAAAGGTTTTGGCCCTGAACACTGTGGTTCAGTGGTTAGAGCATCAACCCTCACATAGAAGGGTTGCGGGTTTGATTCCCGGTCAAGGACATGTACCTTGGTTGCAGGTTTGTTCCCATCCCAGTCGAGGCGTGTGTGGGAGGCACCCAATTGCTGTCTCTCACATAGATGTTTCTCTCTCTCTCTCTCTCTCTGTCCTCCTACCCCTTCTCCTTTCCCCCCAAAAAAGGAAAAAAATACCCTCAGGTGAGGATTAACAAAAAAAGAAAAAGAGGGGGAAGAGGAGGAAAAAGACAAAGACAAAAAGAAAGGCTTTGACCATTGGCCCAGAGGTGAAACAGAATGTCCTAGGGCCACACTGCTAGTGGAAAGGCCTCTGTCAGACCCCTGGGGCTCCAGAGGTCCCACTGGCCCCAGTGCATAGGATGTTTGAGTTGGGAAGGCCACAGCCCACCAGATATGACTCCAGATGTGGTGCAGGCTACAGGGGACACTGTAAGGGACTCTAGGCAGGAATGAGGAAAAACTGGCTTTGAGATCCAGAAGAGTACAAGGGGCCACTGCCCTGACACAAGACAATGAGAAGATGGGACAGGTGGGCGCCTCCTCCATGCCAGGTGCTAGCTAAATCTCCTGGTATGGCCTGGACTCCTCATCAGAGCCCAAGAGGCAGCAGGGCTGAAGGAGGCCACTGAGTCCACCTGGGTTGGCGTCCCAACTCTACCGCCCACCACACAGTGCCTTAGTTTCCTTGATTACAAAACGGGTAGGAGCTGTGGCTACTGCGCCTCCCCACAGGGCATACATGATGTGGGGAAGAGAATGAGCTGGTCCCACCCGACTCAAGCCTCTGCCAAGTGCCCTTGTGCCAAAAGCGCACAGCAGACAGCACCCTTTGGGGCTGTTCTATGGTTAGGCACGTCAATGAACATAAAGTGCCTGATACAGGGCTGCTGGCACATGCTCGGGCTCAGTAAACATTAGCCATGGTAGGGCCTCAAAGTGCCCATAAGCGGGGTCCAGGGGTGGGGGATGAAGGGAGTCAGATCCAGGCTCTGTGGAGGGTCCCCAAGGGCACACAAAGGAAGTGTGGAAGCTCCAGGCTGCCTTTGCCTTGCTCCAGTTCAAGGAAGAACTGGCAAGTTCTCTGGAATGTGCCTCCTGGGTTTGTAAGAGGCCCCCAATCTGTCTTTGATTATTGATTCCCATGCTCTCTGCAGGGAGTCAGAAAAGCAGCCCTTTTTCATGAAGGCACTGATCTGCTAGCGTCCTTTGCTTGCTCAGAATCCCATCGGTGCCTGATTATCAGGTAAGTTTCTAAATCATTCCCCTCTGACATGTGTAACACTTCCAGCAAAAACAAATCCCAGCCATAGGAACACAATTAGCGGACAGCAAATCAACCAACAATCTAAAAAAACAGCCCAGATCCACTCTTGCCAAAGCTGTGGGCGATGAATTGCTTGAAAAAGAGACAAAAACAGGGAATAAAAGGGGGTTCTCCCCTCTCTGTGTAAGGAGTGGGGGTGGGGAGGAGACAGAGCCCCCCCCCTCCCTTCAACCAGTCTGGACCAGTTTTCAAGACTGTTCTGCTTGGCAGCAGGGCACAGACCCACCTGACGAAACAAAAACTACCCAGAAGCTGAGGCACAAATTCTAGGTCTGGCTTTGAGGGGTGGTTATGTGGGTGTACACAACTGTCAAATGCACTGAACAGGACACCTAAGGCCTGGACGTCTGTGTGTTGATTAAACAATTAAATAAGTAATCAAAAGAATAACCCATAAGAGGAGACACACAAGGGCCATAGAGTCTCCATATCCAACTCCTGCAGGCCTGGGTGGAGCCTGGTCTCAATTTCCTTCATATAACTTTTCTCCAGGGAACAAAGGGAGTGGGGGTGGAGGAAGTCAGGGACTCCAGACTTCTATCCAGAAAGGCAGATCTGGGCAGCAAAACAAGAGTCAGGCAGGTGCCATGGTTTTCTTGGGAAGATGTGAAGGTGCCCATGGCCCCACTCTGCACTATTCCTGAGGCGTGAATCCTGAAGCTTCCCAAACAAGTCCCCAAAGTGACACAATGGGAGGGTGATCGCACAAAGGAAGGAGCTCCCTCCTGAATCATTCTTGACAAGGGGCTCAGGTAGGATCTCCAAGGCCACCTCTGTGCCCCATCCAGCTCTACCTGTCAGAGGTTTAATGATCACCCCCATACCTGCAACATACCTTCTCTTCCAGGCCATACAGCAGGCTGAGAAAATATATATAGCATATATTATACCGTGTTATTCATCTGCTGTGTGCTGGGTTGACACCAACCCTTGAAACCACTGTTTGCCAGGAAGGACACTGCAGTGAGAAGTAGGGTCACTTGGTCAGGGTCACAAGGTCACATCAAGGTTAGGCTTCCCAGTCTACCCCAATCACGACCTCCAGCAGCTTCTGACCCAGAGAGGGAAGGGAGAATGTTCCAGCCAGGGAATGCAAAGCAGGGGCAAGAAAGAGGCCCAGGAGGGCAAGACAAGACTGACCCAGAGACACTACACACCCAAGCAGCCCTGGGAGCAGGCTCATACCCCAGCAGAGTTACTGCCCCTGTCCCTGAGTTCCCTCCTCCCCACCTCAATTCTATCTCTGGCCCATGGCCTCTTGCCCCCACACGTAACTCCTCGGCTGCCATTCTCTTCACACTGGGCCCCTGGCCACTTTCCATACAGTGGAAGATGGGGTTCTTCCTCTGCCTTCTCTCTGCTCCTCAAGACTAGCAGTGTGCCAGAGATGGGGATCATGTCTGACTGGTGCAGCCAGGGCTGTGCCTACAGTCCAGGCACAGACATCCACCCTCACCAAGGCCACCTGCCACCAGCTCAGCCCCTCAGTAAGGCCTCCCTACCAACAAAGAAGGTGAGATTAGGGAAACTGAGGCTCACTCAGGATCACCCTGCTAGGAAAGGGTGGCAGGGAACAGAACTGGGCTAACTCAGACATAGCCACAGGGGTCACTTCCCTCCCCAACACTCTTGGAATACATGCCAAGCCCCTTTGCTGAAGTGCACCCCTCCCCCTGCACGCCC
This sequence comes from Miniopterus schreibersii, assembly GCF_964146895.1. NCBI lineage: Eukaryota > Metazoa > Chordata > Mammalia > Chiroptera > Miniopteridae > Miniopterus > Miniopterus schreibersii. The sequence continues at coordinate 69,553,108 of NC_138105.1, read as the reverse complement.
TGTTCCAGCCACATGGGCTGCTGGCTGCTCTTGGCCATGCAGGGTCCATAGGCTCAGTCCTAGAGGTCTTCCCACCAGCAGCAGGGGAGCAGGCACTTTTTTCTTTTTTTCAATCTTTGAGCTGTTGAGAATTTACTGATGCATCATCATGAATTTATTTTCTCCAAGAAACATAGACTAATGCCTTGAAATAAAAACGGCCAAGGGACACAGGAAGACATTTATGTGCAAGGAAGCAGGCACTATTTTTACTTCTGTTAGCTCACAACTCACAACCAGCCTTCAAGGTGGATGCTATCAAAAGATCCATTTTACAGCAGAGGAAACTGAGCTACAGAGAGGGCATGCAGATGATATGTCAGGTCAGAACTTGGCCCCAGCCCCCACCTGCTCTTCTGCTGGTGGCTTGAATTCCATCCTGAGCAAGTCCATACAGCCCCCCACCCCATCCTTGATCAAACCCCCCACCTCTGCCTCCAGCATTCCTGAGCCTCGGCTCCAGTTATTTTCTTCCATGCACAGACCATTAGGAGCACTAGCATGTTGGAGGTGACTGTTGACTTAGTACCTGTCACACAACACCCCCAGATCCAAAAATGTGAGGCCATGTGCTTATCTTAGATGTCACTGTATCCCCAGCTCCTAAAACAGTAATTGGCACACAGCAAATGCTCAGTAAAATCTTGCTGTTTAAAGTTAGATGAATGGCAACTACTACAATAAGATAGCAAACAAGTCCACTCTCCCTACACGTTTCTGGCTGAAGGAGTGAAAGGTTCAGTCTTCCCATCTTCAAAGAACTATTGGTGGGCCCTGCCATCCTGGGTGAGTTCAGCTCCCCCGCCTCTCAACCCTAACCCCCCAACAGGCCAACTGCTGAGTCCCCTCCCCTCCCCCAGCCCTCCAAGGGAGCTGTGCTCCAGATAAGAAACCTGGTGACCTCCCCTTGGCTCTAGCTCTGACCTCTGGGCAGCAGCCAATACTGCTAACCTCTCCATCCTGCCCATTCAAAGCTGCTCCCTGCTCCCCCAGACCCAGCAGACACAAGGCCACCACCCCCCGCCCCCGCCTCTCCAACCGACCACCCCCCATCCCTTACAAGCTGGAGCATCCACTTCACCCCCAATCTGGTACCGTCCTCCAGTTGCTGTCAACCTTTCTCAGGTCACAGATTCCTCTGAGGGAGATCATTAGCAGGGGAGCCTCTCCTCCCCCACACCAAATGCACAGAGAACCAATAGTAACACCAAGGCCACAGTTTACCAGATGCATATAGTGTGAAGCATTTTACATGTGTTCCCTCCAGAGAGGTGCCACTGTCACATCTTTTCTCTAATCAAGGAGGCTCAAGGTCACAGCACCTGACGCTTGTCCCTTTACCCTTATGCAAAACTGCACACAATTTCAGGGAATCATGGGAACCACCCCCCCAGCAGCCGTCCACAAACTTCAGGTTAAGAGCTCTAGCTCTGAGCAGCCTCCACTCTTCACTGGGAGCAGCCATCCCACGATCTCTGGGATGGGCATCTCAACAGATGTCCTGGCAAACTTAACTCACCACCTCCCTGAGTTGCAAGCAGATCCCAGACACAGAACAGACTCCCAAGGAAAGGAAACACACCTGCACCAACAAAGGTTCCTGAGCCTCCCCTATTCTGCTACATCTGACCTGGTCCGAAGTCTGGCACCTGAGAAACATCATGAGTTCATGCCACACTCCTCCTTCTGTTAAAAGGCCCCGCAAGACCACCACGTCCAGACCCCTACATGTAATGCATGCTTGCTTGCTTGCCAGGTGACATACACGGTGCCACCCACTTTTCTCCTGTGATCTCACATATAGACCCCAACAACCCCACCAGGAGGTACGAGGAGGTATGATGCTGGGCCCTAAGCCCCTTGCCTGAAACACGTAGGCCCACATAGGAAGACTTCAGAGATATTGCAGGTTTGATTCCGGACCACTGTAATAAAGCGAGTATCACAATAAAGCAAGTCGTAATCTTTTTGTTGGTAGAGGGTCTTGCTTTCAATTTGTAAAAAACACAACACCTGTGAAGTGCAATAAAGCAACGCACAATAAAATGAGGTACACCTGTACAAACTTTTCAGTTTTATAAAGGTAACAAGGTACAGATGATGCAGATTGTCCCCGGCAGAGTAAAGGCAACACCTGTAACCAAGTATATTTTACAGGGTAACTTGATTAGTCACACTAAATTGGACACATAGAGATAATAAAGAGGCCAGGTGGCAGAGTTCAGGTCTGATTAAATTTTGCTGTCAAATAAATGGCAGGTTAGGTTTTCAGAAGTTCTGGATTTCCAAATTGCCAGGGAGGGTTGTGGGTCTGAACAGGTTACAGGTAGAGATGAGGAAAGGGAGAGGCTGGGAGGTGGGTAATGGGAGGGGCCTAGGACTGGAAGCCAGGCCAGGTTAGGACTGAGTGTAACAGACCTCACCTGCACAAGGATCCAACTCAGCCGCCTAAAGGGAGGGTCTGGGGGCCAAAGAAGTTGCACGCTAAGGGAAAAAGATCTTATCCCACACCAGATGGGAGACCTAGGTTCAGACAAATGCTTCTCTATTTTAAGAAACAAACCACTGCAAGTGAAAGGACAGATGGCTACTGGCGCGAGGCCTGTGTTGGGGTAGCAGCAGGCAGAGAGGACTCTAGCCAACGGGCATGCCCCTTCTGAAGGTGGCACTGGTCTCAGGACATGTAGGTCTGGGATTGCTAGGCTTTCTAATTTTTCAGAAGTACAAAGTCAGATTTTGATGTGAAGTCACCAATTTTAAAAATATTGGACATCTACTTTTATTTAACCCCATAGCCAAGCAAACCCAGTCCCCAATGCCCTGAGCAGAATTCACCTTTTGTTCCTTATCACAACTCCTGGACCTCTAACATGCTTCTGGGATGGGCTAAAGTGAAACTATTCAGTTATATTCCTGTTGTGTTCTCTAGTCTGAAGTTTCCACAGGCTTCTCTCTCCCTGCTCCCATCTACACCATAAACTGTTAGCAGAGTAATCTTCAGAAATACCATTTTTATCATGTTAGTCCCCTGTGAAAAATGGTGGGCAGCCTCTGACCACATACAGGAAAAGGCCATCACTTGTAAAGCATCATTTGAGCCCAACTTTGTTACCTCCCCTTCAGCGCCTCCATTCCTCAGAGACCCCTTTGGCTCCACACCAGGCTGCTGTCCCCACCTCCCCCATTTGAGCACCTCTCCAAGTCCTTCCCAGCAATCTGGCTATATCCACATCCTACCCACTGCGGCCAAAGCGAATGTCTCTGTGTCTGTTCTCCCTTTCCCCTACAGAAAGAGAAACCCAAAGTTAGCTAAGTGCATGGCCATTTGTACTAAAGACTATATTTCCCAGCCTCCCTTGCAGCTAGTGGTGGCCATGTGACTATATTCTACTCAATGGAATGAAAGCAGAAACCCTCTCAGCCAACTTTTGGAACCTCCCTGAACAGACACCAGGATGGGCCCTTGGCATCCTTTGTGCCTTCTCTCTCTTGCTGTCTGGAAACCAGGTTGTAATAACGGCTGGATTCCAGCCACCAAGTTGACCTCGATGACAAGACCTCACTCTAGGAAGGACCTGGGTCCAAAGAGTTCCTCAAGTAGAGGCTTCACACCAGCCCTGGTCTGCCAATCTCCAGACTTTAGCACAAAAAGCATGAGAAATAAAATGTCATCTTGTTTAAGCCACTGCTACTTTGGGTCTGTGTTACAAACACACAAATTGAATCCTGATAAACATTTTCACTGAACCACTCTGCATTAAGACAGTGGGTCCAACAGCCCTGAACTCCAAAGCCAGCTCTGCTGCCTTCCAGCCATGGCACCTGATCAATCAAACCTTTTCACCTGTTTTCCACCAATACAATAGGAATGGTGTCCTTGACCTCCAAGGACTGTCTTAAGAACCAGTGGTAACACAAAACAAAGGCCATACTTGTGAGGACAACTGGCCCACACAGTCCAGAAAGTGTATTCTGTCTTGCCCTGGGCAACCAGGACACTTCACAATCAAAACAGACATACACAATGAAAAGCTTTTCCGTTTCTTTTAAAGCTGTAGCAGATCTGGCATCTCTGGCTGAGGCTAAGTTCCCACAGTGCCCACTCCTCCTGCCTGCTTCATTCATTCATCCCAGGGGTCCACAAGCTTTTTCTGTCAAGAGCCAGTAAATAAATATTTTAGGTTTTGCGTGACACAATGCTCTTGGTTGAATATTCTTCTTTGGGTTGTTTTTAAAAACCCTTCAAAAATGTACAAACCTCCCTTAGCTCTGACTGTATAAAAATAGGCCAGGGGACCAACCTGGCCCACAGGCCACAGTTTGCCCACAGGCCCTAATTTACACCATTATCCTTCCCCAAGCTGCACCCAAGGTCAAGCACTTGAGTCTGTCAACACAGGTTTATGCACTTTGGTACACAGTAAATGCTCAATAAAGAACAGCAGTCAACAGGAACTTGCAGGCACCAGTGAAACATGAATGCCCTTCCAGTGTTATTTTCTTGTCACCCCTGCATGACAATCAACACTGAATGTTCTAAAGGCTAGGCACATATGACAAACTCTTCTGTGCCCTCCCCCCCTTCCCCAGTTGTCAGGGGGGGTACCGGGAGTATGACTGAAAGAAGTCACAAGGGTTTCTGATTCTGTGGCAGCAAGTCTTTCTTCACCTGTTTGCATAGAGGGTTTTTCTCTGGGGTTTCCACACCCTGGCATGTCCCCCATAAGCTGAAATTTAGCCCCTGTATGAGCCAGTCCTATTATATTCTCTTCCTAGCCAAAGGGGTGGGGAGAATCCAGAAAGCCAGCCAAAGTGACTAGTGCTGACCAAGAAAGAAAAGTGACACAGTCATCTCCAGAAAGGCCGCCATGGGGCTTAGGAACTAAGAGTCTGTTCTGCTCTCTGCCCCAGCCACCACATGATGGGCTTCCTCAGGAGCTGCCTCCTTCCAAGGGGAGGGCAGCCTGCTCCAAGAACTCCAGAGGCTGTGCCAAAGCTTCCTCAAGCCCAGGAAGGCTGCACCTCTGCCCAAGGAAAATGGCCTGGTTTTGGTAGCTGCCATTTAGCTAGTGCCATGGATACAGGCCAGGGTGACTTCAAGTGGCAAGAAGGGATGGGGAGAATTACTTCAATTGACAAGAAGGAAGGGTGACTGGTACAAAGCTTGTGCAGCTGTCATCGTTCCCACATGGAGGGTACTGGTTGGTGTGGCTCAGTGGTTAGAGTGTTGTCCTGTGCACTGATGGGTCAACAGTTCGATTCCTGGTCAGGGCACATATCCAGGTTGCAGGTTCAATCCCCCGTCGGGGCACATGCATGAGGCAACCACTTGATGTTTCTCTCTCACATCAATGTTTCTCTCTCTCCCTCTCCCTCTTCCTTCCTCTTTCTGTAGGAACATTGAAAAAACATATCTTCGGGTGTGGATTAAGAAAAAAGAAACAGGGACGGCCCCTGGCTGGGTAGCTCAGTTGGTTACAGCATTGTCCCAATACACCAAGGTTGTGGGTTTGATCTCCAGTCAGGGCACATACAAGGGTCAACCAATGAATGCATGTGTGGGTGGAACAACAAGTAGATATTCCTCTCTCTAAAATCAATTAAAAAGAAAAGAAAAGGAGAAAAAAGAGAAAAAAAGAGGGGGAAGGGAAGGGGAGAAAAGAAACAGGGTTGTATGTCCTGCTACCCACACCCAGCTCCCAGACCTGCCATCTCAGGCAGAGGTTACAGCCCGAGTCCCTCTCCCATCTGCAGGAAGTGCAAGACAGCTGGGCAGCCTGTAGCATAAGGGGATCCCTTCTAGAAAAGCCAGTCCTTCACTACTCTAACATCACAGTCAATAACATCTATAGAAATATTGACTATTTAATTCCAGACCCTGCTCCACACCCCCATGGTCCACTCCCCCCACATTCCCAGGCTCCAAGTGGCAGCATTCCCAGTGAAGATGAGGAACTGAGGCTGTGTACACGTGAGTGTTGCCACAGGTAAGGAAGCAGGCTCAGGGAGGTGAAATGGCTAGTGTTAAGAACACACCAGTCAAACTCCACATTCAGAACCCTCACCAGCATTCAAGGATGCCTCTGGCCCAAACCCCACATGGAGACATTGGGAGAGTTGTGCAGGTGTCCTGGCCAACCCCCATCCCAACCCAAACACAGATTCAAATCCTGAGGGTGATCTGAAAGCAGCAACTTGAAAGACCCTACCTCATGAGGGACAGGTGAGCAAAACTGGGCTCCTGATGCTTTCTCACCTGGCCAAAGCATTCAGGTCCCAGAAGGATCCAGGTGGGAAAATGCTGAGGTCAGGGAAGGAAGTTCATCCCAAGAGAAGGCCTAAAGCTCCCAGCAGCCTGGTTCACCCCCAAGTCCCACCCCCCAGACCCCCTGCTGCCCACCCAGCTGCCACAAGCCTGAATATCCCCTCAGTGGCTGAACCAGCTCTGACTTTTTTCAGGGGACTGTCAGTCAGCACTCCACTCCCAGCAGGCCTGCTCTCAGATCCAGGAGCAGTATGCAGCCCACACCCCAGCTCTGGGACTTTGCACTCCCCAATACCCTTCACAGCAATCTGTCCCTGTGCACCCACTCTCCAGGCCTGCTCAGGAACCAGTGCTGCCTCACCCAGCCAACTTTGAGGTCATGGCCAGCCGGTTACAGGAGCAGGTGCTACCTCCAAAGAAGTGTTCATTCATTAAGGAAACACGCTGTGCCACACAGTCCTATCATCACCCCCACCCTACCGATAAGGAGACTGAGGCACAAAGACACACAGCTACTGGCAGGGCACTGGTCAAGGGGGGAAAAAAAACAAACCTATGAAGATGACCTTACCATTTGGAAAAAGAGTCTTTGCAGATGTAATTAAGGGTCTTGATATAAGGTCATCCTGGACTTAGGGTGGGCCCTAAATCCAAAAATGAGTATGCTTATAGATCAAGACATAGAGACAGGGAAGAAGCTGTGTGAAGACTGAGGCACATGCCTGGCCAGCACGGCTCGGCGGTTGAGCATCCACCTATGATCCAGGAGATCCGGTTTTACTTCCGGTCAGGGTATGTGCCTGGGTAGCGGGCTCAATCCCCAGTGGGGGGGGGGGGGCGTACAGGATGCACATCATTGATGTTTCTATCTCTCTCTCCCTCTCTCTCTCCCTTCCTCTATCTGAAATCAATAAAGACATATTTTAAAAAAACAAACAAACAAAAGACTGAGGCACAGATTGGAGTTCTTCGCTGTAAGCCAAGCAATACCTGGAGCCATGAAAGCTGGAAGAGGAAAGAAAGGAGCCTCCAGAGAGAATGTGGCCCTGCGAACACTTTGATTTCGGACTTTCGGCCAGGAACTGTATGAGAATACATTCCTGTTGTTTTAAGTCACCAAGTTTGTTATGGCAGCCTGGGAAACTAATACAAACAGGTTCAGCTGATTCCAGAACCCTTGCTGTCAACCCTACACCAATGTTACATGAACATAAAGGAGGAAAAAAATCTTTCAGACTTGTGAGACTGTATCATCCCAGACTAAGGATATCAGTTTGAAAAACATGAACTTTCTCCTCTTTACAAGTGATTGTGAAGAGCGTGTACTTAATATAAATTACCTCGAAAAGAGAGTGTTATCTTCATAGCTCATACAACTCAAGATTATCAGCAAAAACACAAAAGTAAAAGTTCTTCTGGACAAAGATGCTAATAGGGGAAACTGGGTATGGAGTATATGGGAACTCTCTTGTACTATCTTCCTAATGATCCTAGAAACCTCAAACTGTTTTTAAAATTAAAAGAAGTATACTTACAAGAGAAATCAAATTCTCCTGGAACTCCTTTGTGGGTCAACCTTGGGACACCAGTTTGAGAAACTCTAGGCTACTTTACCCTGTTTCCCATTAATGCCTGCAGAATGAGTGGCCTTCTTTATGTTCTGGGGGATCCTACTGAGCTTAAGATGAATCTTAAGTGTCTGTCCTGAGCGCTGATGCCCACCTGGGATACCTTTCTCCCTTCTCATCTGGCCCAAGACCTAGCTCTGCCCCAACAAAGAGGGATAGGACATTTGGGAAACAGAGCTCCCGAAGTCTGGGCTTTCCAAGTCAAGGCACAGGGAGAGCCCTGTGTGGACCAACGGCTCTTCACACCCTATACCCAAAGTGGCAAAAAATTCACACAGGCCAAAGCTAGTAAGAGACTTCTGAGTGGTTCCCAGAGCATCTGTGTAAGAAACCCTGAGACAAAGCTAAATGAAACATAATAGCAAGATTTGAAGGAGGAATGAAGAATGGGAGAGAACAAATAAGAAAGAGTAACAAGAGAAAGAAAAAGATGAACTACAAAGACTCGGGGTCCTTGGCAAACACATTCGTGATTTTTTCCTACTGAAGTGTCAGTTTTGAAACTAGCTTTTGAAAACGCACCCAGCTTCTCACATCCCCTAAAAGGAAGGTCAGAGGACCGTGGCACAGGAGGAAGCTGTGTTACCTCTTCGGAGCCCGGCATCAGGACGGGGGCCCTACCCAAACACGTTATCACCAGGAGCACATCCAGGGGCTCAAACCACCCTCCCCCTCTGCCCTGATCTACATGTTACCCACCCACTCAGGGGGTCCCAATACCAAGCCCTCCAGATGGGTGGAAGGGGTCCTCTAAGCCGCCCCAGACGGGGCACCACTTTCCAACTGTCCTTAGCAGTCCGGGGAGGGGGAAGGGGGAGATGGTGTTCCTGAGATGGCCAGAAACTGCCCACACCCATCTCTCCCCCCACCACGGCGACCACACCCGACCGCGAGACTCCCACCTCTCCCACACCTCAGGCCCCCTTCTCTCCCACCCACCCCCCACACCCCTGGCGGCCTCTGAATTCACCTTCCACTCTCGGCCCCCACTTCCTGCCCACCCCCTCCCAATCTCAGGGCCCTCACTCCCCCATTTCCCGCTTCCCTCGGTTCACAGGGCACCTCACCTCCGACCGCCACGCACGCCCTCTTTTCTGCCTCTGCTCCTTGATACCGTTCCTCCACACCTCTCACTCGGGGCCCCACACAGCCGGGTCCCTCGGCTCGGCCCCACGCACCCCACACCAGGCCCCCATGGCTTGGGGCCCCTGATCCGCGGGACGCCAAGCCCCTCACCCACCACTGCCGAGTCCCTCCCGCCCGACCGGCCCCCCGCCCGCCCGGCCTCGTGCGCAATCGCCGCGCGCCACCCGGCCGTCGGCCCGGACCGGGACCCCGCACTCACGGCTGTAGAGGGCGATGCCCGCCGCGTCCGGGCCGGCGCGCACCTCGAGGCGCAGCGCCTGCTGCTCCGCGTGCCGCTGGATCTCGCCGTTCGCGTCGCCAATGGTGAGGAGGCGGGCGCCGGAGAACACCGACACAGCCGCGCAGGGCCCAGCGATGCCGGGCCCCGCCGCCCCCACAATACCCGTGCCCGGCCCCGCCGCCGCCGCCGCCGCTGCCATCTTAGATCCGGCTCCAGGCCCCACCACCGCCGCCGCTGCCGCCGCGCCCGGGCCCAGGCCGCCGCCGCTACCGCCGCCGCGCAGGCCGAGGCCGAGGCCGAGCCGGGCAGCGCCGCCTGCGGGCCACGCGCCGCCTCGCTGCCACCACCGACGGCCCGGCCAGTGGCGCAGCGCCCCCTGCCGGCGGCCGTGGGCGCGGGGAGGGAGCGCGCCCGGGACGAAACTAACAGCGAGAGGGGGTCGGCCCCGCCCCGCCCAACCCCGCCTCGCCCAGCCCCGCCTCGCGTGAACGGTCGCGGCTTTGTGAGATGGGTCGGTGGCCCACGAAAGGCAGCTGCAGGAGCATGCGTAAGGGGGCGGTTCTCAACCCCCTCGGACACGCCCCTAAGCCTGAGTCCCGCCCCCATCCCGCGCCGCTGGAACTGCCGCACTTCGTGAGGCGGTGCGGGCACGGAGATCAGAGGAGGGCGGGGTAGGAGAGCGTCAGGGGGCGGTGCTCTCGTGCAGACACGCCCCGGGCCCCGCCCCGCGCAAACAGCCGCGCTTTGTGAGACGGCTCCCCAGTCCGGGAAACGGTGGGGGTGGATCTGACACCCGAGGGCTTCGACACGCCCTTGAGGCTGGGCTCCTCCCCCTGGCCCTGCGGGGATTTTTGAGGCTGCGTGAGGCCGGACTGAGTCCAGCGCGACGGGGCCCCGCCCCTATACTGGCCCTGCTCCCTCCTACTGGGCCTCACTTTGCGAGGCGTGCGGCGCTCGGGGAAAACCGCGCGGGGAGGCGGGGCCCCACGCTCGAGCCCCATCCCTCCGCCCACTCGCCTGGAAAAGCAGTTTCAGGTGGGGCGCGTCCTCTGCACCCTTCCTAGACCCCATGTGAAGGCCCTCTCCCGCAGCGCTCTGGCTTTCCTTTCCTCTTCCCCATCATCTCCGTTCCCGTACCACAGCGCCCCCCTCCTCCAGTCTCAGACCTTCACTGTCTCCTCCCCCATAAAAAATTCTTGGACCTCTCCCTCTGGACCCCTCCCTTAGCCCCTAGTTAACTCTGCCTTCCCCCAATGATGGCTGGCTAGTCTAGCCGAGCATGGCCACGTGCACCTTGTCTCCCTCTCACACACCCACACACACACCCATCGTCCCTCAAGGTCCCCCCCGTGCCAGGGCCCCTTTTGGGGGACCCAAAGACTCTTGCAGCCACTTACCATTTTCCCCAGCTCCCACCCTTCCCTGGGCCTCCTCATTTACTATTCTCCTCAGTATTAATCTGCCCCTTTCCCCCATCATTTTACCTCCTCTCCCCACCAACACCAGGACTTTGGCAGAGATTCCTTGAGGTACTGCCCCCTCCCCGCATCCTCATGGAGCTCCCTATAAACCACCCTTGTGTTCATGCAGTTGAGGGGTACTCCCCCCACCCACCAGGCATCCAGTGATTGGTCCCCAGAAGTCCCAGGCTTGAAGGATTACACTCCACAGAGGCCTTGGGAACAGCTCAACATGTGCTATAATTAATAACTTAGGCATACCAGCAAGGCGGACACTCAGAACATACCCCCATGCACCCTATGCTCCAAACACTCACTTGGGTTGTCCAAGTCAGGTGTGGCAAGGGAAGAGGAAACCAGAGGGGTGTGCAGAAAGCTCAGACCTCTTTTGGCCCATCTGAGTACCAGAAGGATACTAACAACTTCCCTGGTGGCCTAAGCTGAGACTCCAAAGAGAGACTTTCTGCTTTCTGTCCAGCCTCCCAGCCAGTGCCTGCTCCCCCCTTCCACTTCTGCTCCTCTGTGAGGAAGGTCCCAAGGTCAGGCATCCCTTTGTCTCTGCTCAGTTCCCTGAGAAAGCAGCAGCCAGAACCCCCCTCCCCAAAGTAGCTGGAGGGACTTTGGGCCCCACATGGCCCCACCAGCTCAAGTGAGAGGGCTGAATGGAGGGCAGAGTGCGTAGACAGAGAGAGGGACCCCAATCCTAAGCCTCACTGGCAGGCCCGGAAGGTGCTGAAGTCAGGGGGCTCAGGTGAGGATGAGATGGAGGTGGGTCTCTTCCGGGGCCCAGAGTTTTCATAGGTTGCAGCAGAACCTGAGCAATCATCCCGGGTGGTTTCGTCTTCTTCTGAAGTCATTTTCTTTGTCCATGGAAGAAAAATAGAACTGGGTGATTTGGGGTTTCAGGGTTTCCCCATGTTCTGAGTCTGAGATTCCCCAGTCCATCAGGTCTTATCTCACGCACACACATGTCCCACAGCTTCAGGGCCCTGATCTGCCTTCTGTCCTGCCTTCCTCTCTGCTGAATAGGGGACCAAGCATCCTAGGTTCAAATCCCAGCTCCAGTACTTCCTAGTGGTGTGACCTTAATCAAATGGCTTAATTCCTCTGTGCTCACTTTCCCCTTTTGCACAATACTGAGAGCACTAATACACCCCTCCTGGGGTTGCTATGAAGAAGCATAAAGGAATTAAAGCGCCTGACACATCACATTGTAAGGGTTAAATATTAAGTGAACAAAGCTATTATTATTATCTACTTCCATTCTGGGCTTCCTCAAAAGTCTACCCTCTCCTCTGCCTTGAAAGCTCCTGCTCCAAGTGCCAGTCAAGAAGAGATGAACTTGCTAAAACTGAAGCCTGGCAGATGAGAGCAGGCTGGGGTCCTGCTCCTCCCTAGCTGGGTGACCCCGGGAAGGCCCATAACCAGCTTCAGTCTCCTGGTTTGTTAAAAAAAAAAAAAAAAAAGAATAAAATAAAATAAAATAATGTCGCCCTAGCTGGTTTGGCTCAGTGGTTAGAGCGTCATCCTGTGGACTAAAGGGTCCTGGGTTTGATTCCGGCCACAGGCACATACCTCAGTTGCGGGTTCCATCCCTCGCCCCAGTTGGGGCTCCTGCAAGAGGCAACCAATTGCTGTGTTTCTCTCTCATCCATGTTCCTCCTCTCTCTCTCTCTCTCCCCTTAACACTCTCTGAAAAGCAATGGAAAAAATATCCTCAGGTGAGGATTTAATTAATTAAAAATATCAATCGCACATTATAAGGTGTTACAAAGTAAATACCAAGATCCTCAGTGTAGTAACACAGTACAAGTTAAGAGACCTGTCAGCTGCTTCATTTTCATGTCAGCCAACAGCACAGCTTTCTAATGCTTCAAAAAGAAACTAGAATTGAAAGCAGGGACTCAAACAGATACTTGCACACCCATGTTCACAGCAGCACTATTCACAATAGCCAAAAAGTGGAAACAAGTGTGCATCAGTGGGTGACTAGATAAACAAGACGTGGTATACACACACAATGGAATATTTTTCAACCTTAAAAAGGAAGGAAATTCTGACACATGTTACAACATGAGTGAACCTTGAAAACATTATGCTAAGTGAAATAAGTCAGACACAAAAGGATGAACATTGTATAGAATCACTTCAATAGAAAATGTCAAAAAAGGACAAATCTACATGCCCTGGCTGGTGTAGTTCAGTTGGCTGAGTGTTGTTTCATGCACCAAAAGGCTGATGGTTCAATTCCTGGTCAGGCAGGGCACATGCCCGGGTTGCAGGCATGAAGGAGGCAGCTGATTGCTGTTTCTCTCTCACCTCAATGTATTTTTTCCCTCTCTCTCTAAAATTATTAAAAACATATATTTTTTAAAAGATAAATCTACAGAGACAGAAAGTAGAATGGTGGTTGCCAAGGGCTGGAGGGAGGTAAGACTGAGGAGTTAATGTATAGTGGGAAAAGAGTTTCAGTTTTCCAAGACAAAATCTTTAAATGAAAGATAGTGATGTTTGCACAACAATGTGAATGTACTTAATGCCACAGAACTGCACACTTAAAAATGGTTAAAATGGGGCCCCAACTGCATAGCTCAGTTGGTTAGAGTATCAACCTGATACTCCAAGGTTGTGGGTTCAATCCCTGGTCAGGGCACATAAAAAAATCAACCAATGAATGCATAAATAAGTGGAAAAACAAATTGATGTTTCTCTTTCTAAAATCAATAAATTTTTAAAAAATGGTTAAATGGTACATTTTGTTATGTATATTTTACCACGATTTGAAAAAAAGAAAAGAAACTGGAAAAGATCACTAGAATTTACTGTTAAGGAAAATAAGCACCGTACATAACAGTGTAGGTATCATGCTATCATTTATGTTTAAAAGGGTGGGGTAATCCTGGCTGGTGTGGTTGGTTGGGTGTCATCCCATGCACCAAAAGCTTGCCTGTTCAACTCTGGTCAGAGCACGTGCCCAGGTTGCAGGAGACAGCCGATTCATGTTTTGCTCTCACATTGATGTTTCTCTCCCTCTCCCTTCCTCTCTCTCTAAAAAATCAACTAAAAGTCTTTAAAATAAAAGGGTGAGGGATATAGATTTGCTATTTTCACCTTTGCTTGCATTTTGCAAGAAGCTCCTAACAGTGGTTACTTCTGTGTGTGTAGAGGGGGAGACCAGTGGGTTGAGCAGGGTTAAGTGCTAGAAAAAAACACTACTGTACGTATAATTTTGACATATGGATGTGTTTCATATTCCAAAAAAATTTTTAATTAAATAAATATATATATAGTCACCAGGACTAGGCTACTAAGAAATAAGTTGTTTTTCTGTTGTCCGTTGATTCATTTTAAATGTCTTTTTTAAAAGGAAAAAAGTCACCAGGCTTGTTCCTTGAGCCTGTGGCTTCTCACAGAAAGTTTTAGAACTTGCCTTGCCTTCTGGCGTTTTCTTAACAACTCAGGATTTATTCCGGGAGCAAAGACTTCAGAGGGCTGAACAGCCTGGTGCCAAGCCCCTTCCTGGCCACTGTCTCTATACCAGTGACTGGGGACCAGTTTAAACTTCCCTACTCCTCTCTCTGGAATTCCAGACTTACATCTCCATCTGCTCTTGGGCATAATGCAGTGAGGTGGCCTGTCCCTCTTCCCTCCAAGCTGTCCCTCCCCAAGACTCCTCCCATGCCTCCTCCCACTTCAGCCCGCTCATCCAGTCAAAACCCAGCGCTGTCCCCTGGCCGCGTGGCTCAGTTGGTTGGAGGGTCATCCGGAACACCAAAGGGTTGCAGGTTTGATTCCCTATCAGGGCACATACCTAGGTTTGGGGTTTGAATCCCAGTGGGGGCAGGTAGAGAAGGCCACTTTCTCATATCGATGTTCCTTTCCCTCCCTCCCTCCCTCCCTCCCTCCCTCCCTCCCTCCCTCCCTCCCTCCCTCCCTCCCTCTCTCTCTAAAATCAATAAACATATCCTCAAATTGGAGAATAAAAAATAAAAACAGCACCATGTTTCCCATCTGCTGAATCTACCTGACCTGCCTCTGCTCGCTTCTTCCACCTCTGCTGCCAACACGCTGGACCAAACCACTTTGAGTGGCAGTCCATTCACACCCTCCAAGTCTGTCCTCACAGCCTGTGAGCACCTGAATCTGGTTATGTCCCTTCTCTGCTCTGAAACCTTCATGGATCCCACCTCACTTGGGGTAAAAGTCAAAGTTCTCCACATGGCCTGCCAACTCCTCACTCCATTCTACCCATTATATGTGCTGTGCCAGGAACTTGTCCCGAGCCGGGAACAATCTTCCGCAGCTTCTTCCTGCTTGTCAGCCATCTCTGAGACGCCTTGGACCTCCTAGCTAAGTGAGAAGTGAGTTTCCGGGCCACTCCTAGCCCATGTGGCATTGTCTGTCTTCCCCCATCGAATTAAGAAGCTCTGAAGGAGCCCGGCCAGGCGTGGCTCAGCGACTGAGCATCGACCGAGGATCCAGGAGATCGCGGTTCAATTCCCGGTCAGGGCACATGCCTGGGTTGCGGGATCAATCCCCAGTTGGATCAAGGCAGTCAATCGGTGACGACTCTCTCACCATTGATGTTTCTATCTCTCTCTCTCCCTCTCCCTTCCTCTTTGAAATCAATAAAGATATGTTAAAAAAAAAAAAAAAAAAGCCGCTCTGAAGGAGTGAGGGCCTCATCCTGTTCTTGTCCAGATGCCCAGGAAGGGTGTGAATACTTTACTTTCCCCACCCCCTCATCCCACTCCCCATCACGGTGCCTCAAGCAGAGGGCTCTGCCCTGACAGCAGTCCCAAAGTGTCTACTTGTCCAAATGGGACCTCTGAGGCCACCTTGAGTAGGGCCACCTTCACCTCAGATCTGTACTCGTCTCTGTGTGAAGAGGAGCAGCTGAACATTTTCTTTCTCTATGGGGCCATGGCTCAGCTATCTCTAATTTAGTGGGGGATAGTAATAAAGTACAAACACCAAGAGCACCCCAAGATGCAGTTGTGCAGAGGGATTCAAATGCCAGCTCAAACATGTATGATCTAGGGGAGCCACACCCTTTGATGAGGAGGGTGTGTGTGTGTGTAGTGAGACCTCTCCACTAAAAGAGAAAATGCAGCCCGGCTGGGCGTGGCTCAGCGGTTAAGCATCGACCTAGGATCCAGGCGATCAGGGTTCGATTCCCGGTCAGGGCACATGCCTGGGTTGCGGGCTGCAGCGGATCAATGACTCTCTCATCATTGATGTTTCTAGCTCTCTCTCTCCCTCTCCTTTCCTCTCTCGGAAATCAATAAAGATATATTAAAAAAAAAAAAAAAAAGAGAGAGAGAGAGAAAATGCACAACAGGAACATTTAAGCTGAAGTCCTGGAAACTGAACACAAAGTAGGCTTTTCTTTATACCAGGAGGGGGCTACAGTGTGCATCAGATTGTCACAAGGTTCCATGACCCCAAAAAAACCCCAGGTCCCCCTGAGTCCCCTCTGTTACCATTCTGAGGGATTGACCCAACTGAATACAAAGACAGTGCTGACCCCAACAGCAAGCACCCCCAGGGTCTTGCCCATTGCCACACAATGGCCTGGATGTGGCCACTCCAATCCCCCAGAGTGTCTCAAAGCCAACTTTCAGCTCACAAACAAATCCCTGCTCAGTGATTCTGGGCTTTTCCCAGACCACCCTCTTCCCCTGAAGCTCAGAAACTACAGGTCAACCCAGCCTGATGATGGCCCCTGCCTTCCTGGTGTTAGGACAGTCAACAGTAAACCGGGACCAAGGAATGAAATGACTTACCATTGATATCGCAAACAAGGAATTATCAAAGGACATGTCTGGAAGAGACAGAGAGAAGGAAATCAGGACTAGGGCCAGTTTAAATTCCCTGCTCACCCCCATCCCCACAAGCCCATAGGTCCAAAGTCCACCCTAAGGAAGAGGGTGGTGTCCATCTCCCAGCAACCTCTTTGCTCCCTTCCAGCCAATTCTGCAAAGTGAACCGTTCACAGCTGCAAATTGCATCGTGTTCCTCTTCTGCTCGGAGCCCTCCTTCAGCAGCCTCTAGCTACCTTCTGGAAAATGGGTGCCTCATCTCAACTCCTGCTTTTGAGAACACCTCTCAGCTCCTCCACTGTCCCAGGCTCTCCCCAAAGCGCCTCCTTCAGGTCTCTGCTTAGCTATCACTTCTTTGGGGGACCGCCCTCCAAGCCCCCATAGGTCTGGGCCAACCTCAGCTGTTTCCCCACTGGAGTGTGAGCTTGTGGTCACAGACCACCTCTGTATTGGTCATTGAGGGAGCCCTGCCGATCTCAACACAGAGTAGGTGCTCAACAAATGCGTGAGACAGTGAAAGAAACCTGTGAATGGAGTTTCTCCTTTTGGAGCCCCATCCAGAGCATCACTCACACAGGCCAGCTGCCCATCGCCCCCTGGTGGAAACGGGCAGAACGACACATTTGGACCACAAGTGGGGCTCCATCTGAGGACAGTGACAGGTACTGTGAAAGCATCGGGGTGCTCCAGTGTGTCCCCCCTGGAGCTGACCGTCCAGCGGTGGAGGTGAATATTACATACCCAACAGGCAATGATTACTTGATTTTGTTTCTACTAAGGGGTAAGAAGAATGACAGGGTGCCTGTTGGTAGCATGTAAGTAGAAAGTACAGACCCTGTCTAGGGAGTCAAAGAAGGCTTCCTGGAGGAGGTGACTTTCAGACTGAGACCAGAGGGGAGAAGGGTGGTCTAGGCAGAGGGGAGCATGCATGAAAGGCCCAAGGATGGGGCAAGGAGAGAAGGTGAGAACTGAAACCTGGTGTGGAGGGGAGTTGGAAAGGGGAGAGAGTGTATTCTTGCCCCTACAGGAAGTGATCAACCCCAAAAGGTGTCAGTAGTGAGTAGTGAGGCCCATAGTGTTTTGAGGCAGTGAATCCCACCTGGGAGCAGAGATAGGGACAGGATCAAGGAGGAGGCACAAACCTGTGGTGGTGAAGTTAATCTGGGCCCAGCAGGATTCTCTTTCTCTGCAAAGGGATTGGGAAGAGAGTGATGCCATCTCAGGAAGAAGGCTTTTTCCAGGCCCCAAACTTGACCTTCATTCCCCACCCACCCTGAATCCTCTCAGATGGAAATTCTCTTGCAAGAGCCCCACAAGCCAGATGAAGTCAGGATTCCATCCCAGGGCTGCTGCTAGCTCTCTGCCACCAGGCAGCAGGGTGTCCACCCCTCTCAGAGGGGAGAACCAAGGCCAGGACCAGTTGGGACATCCCAATGCCCAGGAACCAGGGCATCAAGTTGGGCACTGCACAACCCAGGGGGATGCCACTTGCCTCCTCCCACTATGGATTTCTAGAGTGATTAGACTGTTTTGGGAAACTGGCAGTAAAAGGCTGTGAGGAAGGCTCAGCCACTTGCTCCCTGTGCCTCAGTCTCCTTGTCTGTAAAATGGAGCTATTTATAGTGCATGCTCCCAGGGTTGCTATGAGGATAACAGGAGCTCCAGTTTCAGAGTCTTCTAGCACAGTACCCGGCACACCTGTTCCTATTAAGCGCACTACCAGCAGAGGGTGCTATTTGTGGTGGAGCTCCCACACAGCCAGGGAGAACCTGGCCCGCTCCTAGAGTTCCTAACATCCATCAGGAACTCCTGCCCTGGGGCTGAATATTTCTTTTCCCCAAACCACCCTCTGAGGGTCTCCAGGGATGGTCTCACCTTTTCTTCTGCATTTTTTTTACTTTAACTAGGGAACAAAAAATAAATAAGCATTTGTTAGATTTTCTTCCTGGGTGCATCCTGGTTACAAGTTCATAAAAGCCAAAAAACGCCGCCCTCCGCCCAGACATTTGTGACTCAGCCTTGCCTTCTCCCCTGGCAAATTTGTCACTCAACAGAAGAACTACTGCAAACATTTATTTTCCCCAAGTACATGAGTAACGTGTGTTGGTAAAAACTTCAAATAAGGTACAATCATGTTAAATTGTTTTGTTGTTTTTGTTTGTTTGTTTTAAATATATCTTCACTGATTTCAGAGAGAGGAAAGGAGAGGGAGAGAGATAGAAATATCAGTGATGAGAGTCATTGATCGAGCCCACAACCTGGGCATGTGCCCTGACCGGGAATTGAACCCAGATAGCCTGGATCCTAGGTCGATGCTCAACCGCTGAGCCACGCCCGGCCGGGCCAAACTGTTTTGTTGTTGTTGTCCTTTTGTTTTTGTTTTTGTTTTAGGAAGGAGGAGAGAGAGAGAGAGAGAGAGAGAGAGAGAGAGATTAACCAGCTGCTTCCCATAGGTGCCCTGACCAGGGATTGAACCCACAACATGGGTATTGCCCTGACCAGAAATTGAACCCACCACCTTCTGGTGCATGGGACAATGCTCCAATCAACTGAGCCACATGAGCCAAGGCATGCATTCAACTTTTGACTAAATGATCCTTGGTGATCATATATGCCCCCCCCCCCAAAATGGCCCTTAGATAGTAAACTCATTTTCCTGTTAAAACTGGTGGCTACATTTTCAATTTCTTCATTACATGGGCATTCAATGAAAAGGGAAAAAAATTTCAACTAGACATCACTTTCTCAAGACATCTGAGAAACAGCAGATATTAAAAGTCTGTCTGGCCCTGGCTGGGTGGATCCATTGATTGGAGCATCATCCGGTACACCAAAAGGTTGCAAGTTCAATTCCTGGTCACAGTACATACCTGGTTCTGGGTTCAATCCCCGGTCAGTATGGGAGGTGACTGATCAACCCATCGATGCTTCTCTCTCTCTCTCTCCCCCTTCCTCCCTCTGAAATCAATAAAGATATTTTTTAAAAAATGGATGTGAGTGGAAGTGCATTTACACATTCCAGGGGTGGCACACTGGCAGTCCATGGGCCATGTGTTCTTTGCCTGTTACCTTTCCTGATCACCACAGCAACAGCCACCAGCCCAGCAAGGAGGAGGGCTCCAGCCAGACTCAAGGAGAGTGCCAGGATCCAAGTGGGCACTAGAAGAAAATGAGAAAAGAGAGAGTGGGCAGGCCATGGAGTTGTGGAAGCACAGGGAGAAGGTAGGACAACTGTCATTCCTCTAGATTATCTTGGGGGAGCTAGCGTACCCCTCCCTTAACCCCCAACTATGTGGCTTGAGTGTAGCTGGACCCTAGGGACCCAGCAAACCTTATATCTAGCTAATTAGCATGTTCCCTCCCCTTGGTAATTGTGATTGGTTCAGAGATAGGCATGTGATCAAAGCTGAGCCAATGAGAGCTAATACTGAGATTTTGGATAGGGATAGAAGAGAGGGAGATTTACTCCTCCAGCCAGTATAAGAAAGCTGGTAGGATATACATCTGAAGCTGTTGGGTACAATTTTGCTACCACCCCGGCCAGGCATGGCTCAGCAGTTGAGCGTCGACCTGGGATCCAGGTGATCAGGGTTCGATTCCCGGTCAGGGCACATGCCTGGTTGTGGGCTTGATCAATGACTCTCTCATCTTTGATGTTTCTGTCTCTCTCTCTCCCTCTCCTTTCCTCTCTCTAAAATCAATAAAGATATATAAAAAAAACACACCAAAAAAAAAAACTTTTGCTATCATGAGAGGGAGGGCTTGCCTGAGAATTAGACACAGAAAAAAGCTGAATTGACAGATGGCAAATGATTCCTGATACCTTTGGGCACCTGGATCCAGCCATGTCTGAAGTCAGCACGGTGAACTGACTTCAGTTCAGTGAATCAACGAATCTCCTTCTGTTGTTGAAGCCAGTTTGAGTCAAATATTCAGTTATTTGCCGCCTGATAAGTTCTGCTGGCATCAACATGGGTACCAGGGGATCAGAGGACATCCACCCCCAGCCATGTGGTGGACCATGAGGCCTACACAGAGGTCAGCCATAGAAGCATGAAGCCACAGCTCCAGAGTTTTCTCCTCAAAGGATTTGGCTGCCCCTCCTTGGAGAGAGAGGTGATCTCTCAGGGGAGCTGGGAGCAGATGCCCTGACCCCAGTGGAGGTCAGGAGCTAAGCCAGGAGGAGGAAGGAGAGACACCCACTTCGTGTTCTCACAGTGTTAGCCTTGTTCATTCATTCATCTGGGGTGGGGCTCGGGGTTGTCACCTCCCCTACTCTGAGACCACAGGACCAAGGTAAGAGAAGGGGGCCTTTGATAGTGGAACTTGAGGCCGGGAAGAACACAGAGACTGTTCTGTCATCACAACATGTGAGCCTCTGCTGGCAGCAAATTTCTCTTTGCAGCTAGGAAGTTCCAATTGATGCTGACACGAAGGCTCCACCTGGAGGCTCCCTCCTCCTTCCTGTTCCTTGATCCAGAGCCCACCCCCACCCCCTGTCCAGCAGCCCTCCCAGGACTTCTGTCCCACTCATCCAAAAACCAGATGCCTTGCTGCGGCCACAAGGCCCTGCAAGATCTTTTGCTACCTCCCTGCCCTCATCTCTACCCACTTTCCTCCTTGCTCACTAGGCTTCAGTCAAGGGTGCCTCCATGTTGCTCAAACACACCAGGTACACTCCAGCCTCAGGACCTTTGCACAGCCTGATCCTTCTACTTGGAACCCTCCTGCCCCAGACATTCATGTGGGCTGGCTCCTTATTATTCAGGTCTTTTCTCAAGCATCACCTCCTCAGAGAGGTGTTTCCTGACCACTCTCCTTTGTATTTAAAATTACATCCTTTGCCAGGTTGTAATCCTTGGCATTTTACTTGTCCCCCACTGGCAGATTGAATAATTATCAGACTCCTTATTTAAAGTCTGTCCCCATCCCCTCAGGATGTCAACTTCAAGAGAGCAGGGACGCTGTCTGGTTCATTTACTGCTGAGCCTACACTGCTAAGGAGAGTGCCTGGTGCACAACAGGTGCTCTAAAATGTTGGATGGCCAGGAGGGGAGGAGGGCAGCAGAGCATACAGCTTTAATGCCTGGGCTTTGGAGGCCAGTGGAATCCCAGCTCTGCTGCCTGATAGCTGTGTGCCTTGGGCAATCCTTTCATCTCTTGTGCCTTGGTTTCCTTATCTGCAAAATGGGGAGACTCACTATACCCATTGCACAGAATGACTGTGAGGATTAAACAAGGAAAAGTGAGTAAGTCCTGGCAAGTTGGAAGTCTGGCTCATCCTGTGACAACTTCCAAGCAGAGGGAACAGTACATAGAAAGGCTTGGTAGTGAGAAAATGGGGCCCAGGCAGTGAGGGCTGATGAGAGGATCTTACCTGGGAAGGAAACGTGCACAGGTTCACTGAGGTCTGACAACTGCAGTTGCCTGTGCTCGCCTAACACACCATACCGACAGTGAAACATTCCCCTTGCAGCCTCCCAGTCACCACCACTCAGGTTGAAGGTGACCCTGAGCTGGTCTGCAGGGGCCTGCAGGAGCTGGACAGCATGGTTCCCTTGGTACAGGGTGAAATTGGCCCCTGGGAAGCCCCTGGGTGCCATGCATTCAATGTAGATGGGGTCCTCTTGACTGCTGGGGTGTGGGGGCACCAGCAGGATGGATGGCGCTGGTATTGCCATGGAGCCTACAATACAGAATAAGGGAGGTCGGTGAGTGAGTGATCAGATCAGGGGCAAACCTGGCTGTGTGGCTTTAGGCAAGTGGCTCACCCTCTCTGGGCCTTGTTTTCCCCCCACAACTGATTACAGATTTATTTTTCACTTGTCAAACACACAGTTAATAATTTCAAGGGGAAAACACGTCAAAGGCATATACACAATGATAGAAGTTCTTATTATACATGTAGCATGGAAGATATATTTATTATTACTTTTTACATATTCTAGAAGACATTCAAATCAAAATAGATTCTAACTGATTGACAAATTTCTGTGGACCTTGGTTTTTATGTACAACCAGAGGCTAATCATCGCAACCCCACTGTAATGCTGGTGAATCAAATGCCTAGCACATAATGAGGGGTCATTGCGTTTGAGTCTTTTTTAAAATTTTTTATAATAGCAGTGGTTACACAGCAACGCAATTACATTCTCACTACTTCAATCAATAGCATTGACTATGCACCAGGACCTGTTTAAGTGCTGGGAACAGAGCGGTGACTGAGATAGACAGACACACAGACATGCCTGTCTCAGGGAGCTGACATTCTCATGGAGATAATAAATGCTGTGCAGCACATCAGAGTAATGAGAAGGCTGCATTAGCTGGGGTCGCCACGGAGGGCTTCCCTGAAGTGACACAGGAAGAGCTGAGGGAAAGCATTTAAGGCAGAGGGAACAGCATCGGCAAAGGCTGGGAGGCTGGGAGACTGGGAGGCTGGAAGGGGTATGGGGTATTCAAGGAGGCTGGCTGGAGGGGATGAGAGACAAGGAGACCAGGAGGAGGGGAGGGCTGAGAGGTTCTATCTTACTTCCCAGTCTGTGGTGAGCAATATAGATTTGGGGGTTCAGTTTCCTACAGGAGGGACCAGTGTCTTCCCAGCTGCCCCCAGGCTCCTGAGCACTGATCTGGCTCAGGTGAGGTCTATACACGCCTCCCTTGTCCCCCAGCAGATCTGCTGCTCTGGCCCTGGAGGTGGGAGCCTCAGAGGCCAACAGGGCTGAGTCATGGGGTGTGGGCACTGCTCTCTCCAGAAGGGTGGCATTTCTGGTAACCATGATGTGGGGATAATGAGGAGCCCAATAAAAGAAAGCCATGCTCCTGGGACATTTTCAAGGCTCTGGAACAAATCTGTCAGGGTTCAGCTTCCTCTAGCACCTGGGGAAGGTAGCCGCAGGCACTGGTTCCTGCCTCCTGAGCAGAGGCAAGGTGGGTAGGCATGGGGGAGTGGTGTGGGGGTGGTACAGGGGTGTCAGGCTCACCAGCCACAAAGAGCAGGACAGTCCAGGGCATCGCTTCTCCAGCGTTTGGCCAGGCAATCTGGCTGAGGCCAGGGTGGCCCACAGCTCACCACAACTCCTTCTGTGAGGCCAGAGCAGGGAAAGGAGAAGCTGGGCTGATTCTAACTGATAGTTTCCTCACTGGCAGGAAGTTGCATACATACTTGGGTACTGAAAGAGACTCTCTCCTCTCCCCACCCCTTCCACTGGGACATATCAGACCCTAGCACCTCTCTGAGCCTTGGTGGTGGTAGTTCTGCAGATGGGAGGGACAAATGAGATGGTCCGGGTATATTTATTTTTTCTACTCCTGAGAGGACTCCTGGGCATGAGGAAGGCTGTTTGGGAAACCCAAGCCCAAGACACACACCGTAGCCCAAACAGTGCCAAAGTTGATATACATGTCAGGTGGAGGGTAGTGAGGGCTTGGCCTCTGTGACCCCAGGCAAGACATGGTCCTTTGAAGCCTCATCTTGCTGCTCTGTAGAATGCAGCTAAGAGGAGCAGACAGAGCCAAAGAACTCATGGTATGAAGCACAGTTGCCAAGTGGGGTGTGAGCATTTCCAATGTGAAGTCACAAAGAAGAAAAGCCTCAGGAGCTTCACCAGCCAGGTGAAACACTAGCTCCAAAACTGAGGCAATGATATACTTTGCCAGATTTATTGCCTTTCAGTTACAGCCCAGAAACTTCCAAAGGTTTGTTGGACCAGTAGGTTTGCTTTGGTCTCTAAACATTTCTGTTCAAATCAAGTGGGTCTTTGATTTGAAGACCCAGGAAGAACATAAGTATGTGTTCACCAAACACCAAAAAGGGTCACTAGAGTATATATTTTTTCCTTTGGACACACAAACCTCATTCCAACATCAGGGCCTTTGGGCATAATTCTGTCAGCCTGGTCAAATCCCACTTCTTCAGATCTCAGCTTAAATATTACTTCTGGGAAATCTTTTCAGATCTCTCTGGACTTAGAAAAATCCCTTTACTGAATTCTCCCATAGTGCCTTGTAATTTTCTTTTATTGTAATTAGCATGCTAGTTGTTTCCAAGAAATTTGTCCATCTCATTTAAGTTGTAGAACTTATTGGTATAAAACTGTTCACATTTTCTTGTTATCCTTTTAATGTCTGTAGGGTCTGTGGTGATGTCCCTCTTAGGAATGTAATTTTTCTTTTTCTTGATTAGTCTTGCTAGAAATTAATCAGTTTTATTAATCTTTTCAAAGTACTAACTTTTGACTTTGTTGGTTTTTTCCCTCTAATTTCTGTTTTCTATTTCTTTGCTTTTTGGTCTTATCTTTATTTTTTCTTCTACTTACCTGTCTAATCAGCTCTTCTTTTATTAGCTTAAGATGAAAACTTAGATCGTCGATTTTTTCCCCCACCATTTATTTTAATCCTCACCTGAGGATATGTTTTCATTGATTTTAGAGAGGAAGGGAGAGAGAAACATCAATCAGTTGCCTCCCATATGTGTCCCGACTGGGGATCGAACCCGCAACCTAGGTATGTGCCCTGACCAAGAATAGAACTTGCAACTGTTTGATATATGGGATGATGAGCCAATCAGCTGAGGCTCCTAGTCAGGGCAGATCACTGATTTTATTTATTATTATTATTTAAAAATATACCTTTATTGATTTCAGAGAGAGGAAGGGAGAGAGAGAGAAACATCAATGATGAGAGGATCATTGATCAGCTGCCTCCTGCACACCCAACTGGGGATCAAGCCCTCAACCCGGGCATGTGCCCTGACCGAGAATCGAATCGCGATCTCCTGGATCCTAGGTCGATGCTCAACCTCTGAGCCACACCCAGCCGGGCCAGATCATTGATTTTAAACTTTTATCTTCTAATATAAGCATTTAAAGCTATACATTTCCCTCTAAGCACTGCTTTAACTACATCTCACACATTTTGACATGTTGTTCTTCATTATCATTGTTAGAAATATTATCTTATTTCCCTTGTGAACTTTTTCTGTGAACCAAGTTTATTTAGGTACCTGTTGCTTAATTTATAAATATTTGTGCTTTTTTGATAACTTACTATTAGTGACTTTTAACTTAATTCCTTTGTGGTTAGATAATATACTTCATATAATGTCAATCCTTTGAGACAGAATTGAAATTTCTTCCAGATATGACTCCAAAAGTCTGAGAAGGGGATGGGGAAGGGCATGCTAGGTAGAGGGAATAATATGTGTGAAGAACCTTGGATGTATGTAAGGACTTCATCCTGAGAGCACTTAATATTGTGCAGGAATCTATAACCTGGAATTGGGTTGAGAAAAACAGCAACACATGCCTGTATTGGTCACCTGTCACACAGCTGATGTACTTAAGAGGCACAACTGAGGAGTCATGGACAGGATGACAGGAAATCAACAAGGAATGGTGACAAGGTCTGGGAGCTGTTACCAGTCCAGGCCTGAAGTTGCTGGGGAGGAAGTGGTCCTGGAATTTGGAGAGGGCTGGAGTTGTAGGCTTTGGCAGAAAGATACAGACCAAAAGGGTGGGAGCCAGAGGATCTATACCTAGATCTTCCTCCCCTCCAGGCCTCAGATCTCCTGCCAGGGCCAAACACAAGCAGCCAGGTTGATCCAATCAGTGAGTAAAGATCAGCCTTCCAGGGCACATAGTGGTGCAGGGAAGGGTGAAGAACAGCTCTCAGAATCTTTCCGTTATAATTTCAGGGGATCCCTGACCTCCAGAAGCCAGTCTGCTGACTCCCCATGGTTGTAAGAACACCAGGTAAGATTCTAGGCCAACACTACATAGGGAAGAGGGACCCTACATGATGTGACCTGTGCTGATTGCTTCCATCTCTTCTCTGGTTACTCCTCTCACCCTATCACCTCCTTTCTGCCCCTTGAACCCTCTGAATGTCTTCTGACCTCAGGGCACTGTTCTCTCTGTTTACCTCCTCCTATTCCTTCTACTTCAAGTCTGAGTTTCAATGCCACCTCCTCAGGGAAGCTTTCCCTGACTCCACCCAGGCTAACTGTGCCACCCCACCTACAACCTAGCATTTACTTCTTAGCACCCATGACTATCTAAAATCATCTTAGTGGAGCAACACTAGGATGACAGCTCCACAAGGACATACATGGACAGTGTCTGTTTTATTCACAGTGTCAGACACTCAGTAAATATTTGTTGAGTGATGGGAAAGGGGGAAGTTTTATTTTTGTTTTATCAAGGGAAATAAGAATTACCCATTCAAACCACAGATGTCAGTGAAAATAGAGGAGTCAGTAGCTTCAAGGGCCTATCCCTTCACAGAAACATTGACAAATCGAGCAAAAACAGTCAGAATCAACTTTATCCAAACTCTGGGAAAGAGCCAAAGGTTTATGCCACCAAGCAAATACTCAATCAGGAAAAAGGCAATGTGAAAGCGGCAGGAAAGCTTTGTGTTTTCCCTGCCCTTCCCTCATCTCTTTCAACAGCATGGCAGGTCTTAAAGATAGCAGCCTGTGTACCCAGTTCCTGAGGGAGCAGAGTAGCCCTCATTCTCACAGTATTGTGTTTGTCTGTTCTGATATGTCTGGGGGTGACCTGCAAGACTAACTCCAGATACTTGTCTGTTTGACTCAGAATGTACTCCTGGAAAACAGTATAAGGCAATGATTTTCAGCAGGTGTGCCACAAGAATTTTTAAAACAGGCAATACCTGACTATTTAGTCAGGGGCACTGACCTCTTTTCCCTTAAGAGTGTCAAATAAAATAAAAAACCACAACAGCCAACACAAGAATAGCCGATTATACCTTTTTTTTTTTTTTTTTCGGATCAGAAAAAAAAACACATTTTTTTTTTTGGTGTGCTGCAGAATTTTAGTAATTAGGTTCTGTGTTCCATAAAATGGAAAAAGTTGAAAATCACTGGTGTAAGGCAAAAGATGCCCCACAGCTGCCTGCGGCAAAAGATTACAACTGAGAACAATGATAGACATGCTAAAAGCAGGGAGGAAAAGCTGGGGTGAAAGTTTCTTTGGGTAATTAGAGCACTCAAAAGCACCCATATGTACTGGGGAGTTTAGAAAGCATCATGCATCCCCAAGGCAGGACAAATGCTCAAAAAAAGACTTGATAAGACAAGCTTTCACCTCTGGCTGATCTCTAGGTTCAGCACAAACAGGAAGTGAGGGCTAAGGCAGAGCTGGAAATGCCCTGATGAAGCATTAAAACTACATAGATTTGCAGAGCGGGAGAGGTTTTTCATTATTCTTTTTTCTTCCCTTTTCTCCCATAATGTATTAAAAAAAACCCTTATAACTCAACAACAAAAAGACAAACAACTCAATTTTAAAATGGGCAAAGACTGCCCAGCCGGGCATGGCGCAACGGTTGAGCATTGACCTAGAAGTCAGAAGATCACGGTTCAATTCCCTGTCAGGGCACATGCCAGGGTTTCAGGCTCCATCCCCAGCATAGGGCGGGCAGGAGGTGTGCAGGAGGCAGCTGATCAATGACTCTCATCACTGATGTTTCTCTCTCTCTCTCTCCCTCTCCCTTCCTCTCTCTGAAATCAATAAAGATATATTTAAATAAAATGGGCAAAAACTTGCACAAAATTTCTCCAAAGAAGATATACACCTGTACTCCTCCTCTTCTCAGGCCTGTACTTTTACTCCTTCTCCTAAACTCTAAGGGCCCCCATGAAACTTGCAACCAGGGGAGCAGCAAGCAGCTGCAGCTCGTCCTGGGCTAACTCCCCGAACCTGTCCCCAAGACCCCCTTTTCTCTGACTTTTCAGTAAGCTAAAAGCAGCCCCACCTTGGCCCACTTCTGTCACTGTGACTTTTACTTCTCAGTGAGTCTGCAGCCCTGTGTGGCTCACTTCTTTCCTATAATGTTTCTAGAGGGCCAAAACAGCACTGCCTAGGCTCTCACCTGTTTCTTTTTCTTTTTTTCCCTCCTGTTGCTTCTTCTAAGCCCTTCATTTCACTGTCTCCAGCTTTAATAAATGTACTCTCAAAATTAAAAAGAAACAAAAATGAATCACCCATTCTCCACAACTACTTCAAAATGTCCAAACAGAGTCTGAATGATAGAAAAACTAGTGAAATGAAATACCAAACAACCGAACATAAACTTTGACATTACAAAGTGGTGTTACTTCCCTAAGTTCTCCAAATGCAGGAAGGTGCCGATAGCCACCAGCTGTATTTAAAGAGTAATTGTCACTACCTGTCAACCTCTCCCAGCCCTATATTTAGATTAAAAATTTCAGCCCTGGCGGGACAGCTGAGATGGTTAGAGCATCATTCCTATACACCAAGGTGGGGGGGGATTGATCCCCGGTCAGGACACATACAAGAACCAACCAGTGGAGCAACAAATCGATATTTCTCTCTCTCCCTTCCTCTCTCTCTCTCTCTCAAATTAATAAATAAGTTTTAAAAAGTTAAAATTTCCATCTAATGGGAGTAACTGCTTAATGGGTATAGAGTTTCTTATGTTTAGATGGAATCACTAAGCAGAGTCCATTTCTCCAATGAATTCTTTGCTTATTTGTCTGCTTCCCAGAGGGAGGTTGTCTCCAAATCCTCTAAGCCAGACTGAGGAAGAGATTAAATGGTTGTATGATAAACCTAGAATATAATATATATTCAATGAGGGCCTATGATATATCAAGCACTAAACAAGCATTATCTCACTTCATCATCAGCAACAGCCCAATGAGGTAGGCCTAGCATCATCCCCATTTTACAGTTGGGGAAATTGAGGGCCAGTAGGGCGATTACTTCAAGTAACGAACGGGTGGGGTGTGGTTTGAGCTAGGCAACCTGGCTCCCAGGTCGACACTCTCTTCACCTCTTCTCTGCTGACTCTAAGCACCCTGGGCCACTGAATCACTCTGCTTACCGGCTGGCCACTGAGTTTGAGACCCTTGGCTTGGGGCCAAGTCCCTGTATTAACTCTATGCAAGGAAAACCAAGCGCTTACTATGGACCACAGCTTCATCTTATTAAATTGTCATCATCCCCAACTTAACAGATAAGGAAACTGATAGGTTCTAAGGCGCAAAGGGAATGAGGAGCCGGGCATCGAAGCTGCGGCCTTGCTCAGAGACCAGGGGTAATATGATACCCCCGTTAATAAGAAAAATTCTCCGCCCCACCCCAGCGGAGACTTTTTATCTGCGAGCCCTAAGGGTCCCGAGCACGACCACGCCCATCCTCTATTTTGGCCCAGCTCCACCCAGACTGGGTCGCCCGACAGTCTTTGCGCGCGGTCTACTCTGGGAAAACTGAGAGGCTGTGCCTTAGAAGGACCCGGACGCGTCCACCTTAGTTGTCTTTAATATTTGCCTGAGAAAAACACAATATCATGTCGCTTATTTTTGTCTTTTTCCTTCACCAGCAATTGAAACTAAAAGTGTTGGCCTCTAGAAAAAAGTCTCTACAAGGTTGAATGTTTTCGGGCACACCATTTGGGCAGCTACACCCTCAGGGGGTCCTTCACTCCCGACTCTGCTGGTTTCGAATAAAGGGCTGAAGCGACTGCCAATAAGCTCTGCTGAGTAGCAGAGGGGGCAGGGCTAGCCCTTAAAGGAGCCACGACCAGTTAGGAGACTGAAGGATGATCCAGATGATGGCGGCCAACGCGGCCCTAACCTTGGCCCTGTGGCTCCTACTGCCGACAGTGGGGGTGGGAGGGGCAGGGCCCCCACCGATCCAGGACGGCGAGTTCACATTCCTGCTGCCTGCGGGGAGAAAGCAATGTTTCTACCAGTCCGCGCCGGCCAACGCAAGCCTCGAGACCGAGTACCAGGTAGAGGGTCCGGGGCCGCAGAGCGAACACAGCCAAGGGGATGGGGCGTGGCCAAGCAGCTACAGCGAGGCCTGTCTTAAAGAGGGGCGGGAGCCTGTGCGGCAGAGCGTGGGGGCGGAGTCTGAGAGTCAGACGAAGGGGGCGGGCACAGCGCGTGGGAGCGGAAGAGGTGGGAGTAATAGATGGCGGGGGTAGAGCGAGACATCCGGGAGGCGGGGCCATCCGAAAGAATAGCGCCCTTCTCACTGTTCGACCTCCGTGGGCGTGGCCGAAGTGTTGTGGCGGATTGAATGGGTTGGTGGGCGTGACCAGGATGCACTACGAGAAAGGGCGTGACCAACTTGATTTTTTGGGGGCTTGGGCTGAAGGCCGAACAGGGTGTGGCCAAAGTCAGGGGCGTGGCCAGGTAAAAGCCAATCTAGGACTTCCGACGCGGGCGTTACCAGACGAAAGAGCGGATTCCAAAGCTGTCGTATCAATGCGGGCAGAGTAAAGGCAATGGGCGAGGCCTGGAGGGGTAGGGGCAGGACCCGGTTGCAGGTGTGGGTGTCAGAGCTCAGGTAGGTCCCTAGTGGTCTGTATGGGTCTGCTCGGTGGTCCAGCCCTGGCCTTCTCTGGCAGGTGTCTTGGCCTACTCCTAGCCCTCCACCTGCTCTTACCTGCCCCTCAGGTGATCGCAGGTGCTGGGCTGGATGTGGATTTCACGCTGGAGAGCCCTCAGGGCGTGCTGCTGGTCAGTGAGTCCCGCAAGGCAGATGGGGTGCACACGTGAGTTAAGTCCTGCTGCCCGCTGGGGTTCGGTTACAGCCCTGCCCCTCCCCATCGGCCTCCGGTTACTGTCCTGCCTGTTTCGCAAAGTCCAGCTGGCGGCCATTCAGGGTCATGTCTGTGTGTCTACCTATCTGTCCAGGGTAGAACCCACGGAGGCTGGGGACTACAAGCTGTGCTTTGACAACTCCTTCAGCACAATCTCCGAGAAGCTGGTGTTCTTCGAACTCATCTTTGACAGCCTCCAGGAAGATGAGGAGGTCGAAGGCTGGGCAGAGGTCGTGGAGCCTGAGGAGATGCTGGATGTCAAGATGGAGGACATCAAGGTGCACCCAGGCTAAGCTGGGGACACTCCTCCCAGATCTCTGGCATTGGGCAGCAGTGTGCCCCTGCCCTCCAACCTTTGCTGGGGTCCAGCCTTTCCTAGCAGTGATGGCCTGACCCAGCCTTTCCTAGCAGTGATGCCCCCAACTTAACAGTAGCAGCTTACAGTTAAAAGTATCACATTTCTAGGTGTAAACCCTGATTTTAAGGCTTAAGTAACTCATTAAATCTCCATAACTACCCTATGAAGTAGGTAGTGTGCTCAAATCATCCCCCATTTTATTGAGGCACAGGATGGCTAAGGAACTGTCCTAAGGTCACACAGCTAGCTACTGGCAGAGCCAATAT
This sequence comes from Miniopterus schreibersii, assembly GCF_964146895.1. Lineage (NCBI taxonomy): Eukaryota > Metazoa > Chordata > Mammalia > Chiroptera > Miniopteridae > Miniopterus > Miniopterus schreibersii. Next base: position 69,521,309 of record NC_138105.1, on the reverse strand, counting down.
TTGAAGCCAGGCAGCCTGGATTCAGCAACTGTGCTGTTATCCATTAGTAAATACATTCTTTACACTTATTTAAGCATTCAGTTCTCACAATTCTGAGGCACCTGAGGCCCAGAGAGGTAATTAAGTTGCTCATAGTTTCACAGCCAGTGAGTGGCAGAATGAGGACTTACACTCAGGCAGGCAGCCTGGTCAGACTTCGTGCTCTCAGCTCTCCCCCCAACCAGCAACACAGACTCTAACCCCATTTCCCCATTTTATTGGCCTCTGCTCCCCAAAGGACAGAGGCCTGCCTGACCTTGCTCTTCCCTTGCCCCACAGGAATCTATAGAGACCATGAGGACCCGTCTGGAGCGCAGCATCCAGATGCTGACACTGCTGCGAGCCTTTGAGGCACGTGACCGCAACCTGCAGGAGGGCAACCTGGAACGGGTCAACTTTTGGTCAGCTGTGAACGTGGCAGTGCTGCTGCTAGTGGCTGTGCTGCAGGTCTGCACACTCAAGCGCTTCTTCCAGGATAAGCGCCCTGTGCCTACGTAGCCCCCGTTTCTGAAGAATGGAAAAGGAATGGCAGCAGGGTGCATGTGTGAGACTTGGGGGGTCCTTTCACCAACTTAGTTTCCTATGGGAGGGGAAGCTGTGCATTCTGGGCCTGAGGTGTCTTCCCTTTCAGGCCAGAATACTGGCTGGCCTGCAGGTCTGGGCCATCCAGAAGGGGTAGCTCATTGGCTGTACCTCCTTTCCTGGAAATTGTGCATGGGGGCACTGCAGCATTTGAATGCAACCCTGGGATTTTCTGTCCCCGCATCTGTCCCCTACTGTAAATGTGCCTTAGCCTGAGCCTTCCAGATGCACCACCACTGCCTGGTGTGGAATGGGGTCTAGGAAGCAGACTTGCCCTTCCCTTCTCCACTGGCCCTAGGAGCCAGGTCATGGAGGGAGGAAGCTTGCTATTCATGGGACCCCATGCCTTCCTTCCCCTCCTTGTCGCTTCACCTGGGGCCTGTTGCTGCTGCTGAAGGCAGCCTGCCCATGCCAGGGCTAGGAAGGAGACTCAGCTGCAGTGTTCTTGCCAGGACAGTCACTTTATTGACAGGAAGGAGCCAGCCCCTCGGCCCAGCAGGGGCTAGGTGTGAGGTCCAGTAACAGAATTCCAGGAGTGGGGCCTGCAAGACCACCCATGCCTCCTGCTGTCCCTGCAGGGGCCCCAGACAGGGCTGAGGGGTGGCCTGGCCAAAGCCTGCACTCCTAGGAGCCTCACAGAACAAAGGGTGGTCTGGCCTGGGGACTGGAGCCAATAAATTATGGTCAGAAAATCAGAGCCTGGTGATTGGGACTCAGGGACACCAGCCAGGACAGACCTGCTCCCAAGAGGGCAGCCAGGCAGGCAGGAAGGGTCTCTCACGAAGCTCAGAAGAAGGGTCTGGCGGGAGCCGATGGAGGTGGTCGCCTGGGCATAAGAGAAAAATCAGAAAGCAAAGTTTAACTGTGTCCCCAGCTGGGCCAGAAGGCCTGGGGTCCCAAAATTGGGAAGAGGAGACCTGGGGGAAATGCTCAGGACTTCGGGGCAGAGAGGGCCTGACAGCTGCACAGTTCGGGGTGGAGGGCCAGGATTCCCTCTCCCCTTAGAGATCCTGATGTTGGCCTCAGGCCTGTGTGGTTGTAGTGGGGTGGGGTGGTGGGGAATATATGCCTGCACTCCTGAGATGTTAAGGAAAGTAAAAGCTCTCCCCTCTAAAGTATGGATTCCTCTGGAAGAAATGAGCCATCCCACAAGAGCAGAACCCCCATGAGTGAGGTGTGCGGGAGCCTGTGGTGGAAGGGGTGGGGTTCTCATCGGAGGCCTCCTGGGGGAAGGCAAGCAGCCCACATCCTCAGCCTGAACACCAACACAAAAGGCCCACACAGCAGCCACCAGAAGCTTCTTCCCTTTATTTTAGTTTATTAATAGGATACAGAGTGCAGGCACTTACAGTGGTCAAACCGAGCGAGCAGTGAGCGAGGTCTGCTCAGAGAGTGGCCACCTGGGGCCTGCCCCATGTGGGAGGCCTGGGTAGGAGCCAAGGGGCCCCCAAAGCCTCCCCACCCACTCAGCCCTCTGGGGACCCAGGAGGAGGAGGAGGTCAAGGGAGGAGAGAGCGAGGCCAGTGGAGATGAGGGTTCTGGACCTGGCAAAGGCACCTCTGGCAGCCAAGCCTGGGCCGTGTGGTTAATACGGCCAAGGAAGGAATATGTACAGCTTGGGTGGGCAGCACTGGATCCACTCCTGGCTTGCCACCGGGAGCTCCCGCTGCTAATTGGACACACTCCTTGCACCTCAGCAAGGACTAAGGGTATCCTTGGTGCCCAGTTTCCAGAAGGCCTGGTCTACTCAGGCTTTCTGGCCAGAGAAGTCCCTGGGTGAGTCCTTATTATACCAGAAGGGATCCCTCATTCAAGATGGTGCTCAGGGTCCAGTTCCCTCCTCTGCTACCCAAAGCCTCATCCCCCAAAGTGCAACACCCAAGCTCCCCCCACACTGAGGCTCCAGGGCCCCCCTTCATTCAGTGCTATGTCCAGCTGGGGACAGGGGCCAGGCCAGCCCCTGACTGGGCCAGGGTTAGGAGTCAGGGAGCCTGGGCCTGGTACAGGGATGGGAGGGCCAGGGGCAGCAGAGGGGCCCAGACCAACAAAGCTCCTGCACCAAGGGTGCACAGGGAACCCCCGAGAAAATGCCCCTGCAGCCTAGTCGAGCAGGGATGGCTCGGCTGGGCGGATAATGGTGGGCCGGCTGGGCGCAGCCGGGGGTCTTCTGCTGCAAAGAGAATAAAGATAGACAGGGAGGGGGAGACGGCAGTGAGGCTGGAAGCAGGGCAACGATGAGGACCCAGGCCCCACTACCCCCTCCCAGGTTGCTGCCCTTTGCTAGATGTTCTGGATGTTGCCAGGGTGACGGGGATGAGTATGCCAAGCCTAGGTGTTGGTAGCCTAGTCACTGACTTGATCTGTAACCCTGGGCAAGTCTCCCACCCACCCTGGACCTCAGGTTCCTTACAGGACAAGTGGGGAGAAGAGAGCTTGGAATGCACAGTGGGGAAAGGCAGGGCAGGGTTAGGTCATGACTGATACGTCTCTGTAAGGAAGCAAAGGCCAAAACCAGGGGAAGAGGCCCCGTGTGAGGGTCCCAAGCTGTGTGGTCGATCTACCTGCTCAGGCAGGAGATAGGCCTGGAGCTTTGGAGTCACCTGACTCCACCACTCCGTGACTTCAGGGAGTTGACTTGGCCTCTCTGGGCCTCAGTTTCCACACCAAATGAAGATGCTGGCGACTTACACTCCCTGCAGGGTGCAGGCCAGTGGCTCTAAATGATAGGCAACTAGGGGGTCAACCTTACCTGGGCACTCCGGGGGGGATGCCGGGTGGAATCCGAGGGGGTCGAGACGGGATCTGAGGCGGGGCCGAGAAGGGGTCATTATTGGCAAACACACTCTGGGGTATGGGCCGGGATGGGATAGGAGGCGCTGAGAAGGAGGCTGCTGCCCCCACCGGCGTGGGCATCAGGGGAGGCCCTGGGGTGGGGCCTCTCACTGCTGGGGGCCGGCCCGGAGGGTGCACACTGGACACAGGTCGGCGCTGCGGAGTGGGGCTGTGGAAGAAAGGATTTGAGCTGGAAACAGTGGGCAGGAACACCAGCCATGCCAACGAGGCCACAGAAGCCAGAGGTGGGCTGGGGCTGCTGGCCACAGTGGCCTCCTCTGTAATGGGCTGGCATCAGCTACCACCCAGGGAGATGTGCATGAGCACCTGGTCCTGGACAAGGGGCAGTGCAGGTCACTGGGATCCTCTGCTCACCCCCCAAACCTGCAAGAAATGGCCATTCTCCTGCCCCAAACCTGTCCTTGGCCAAGGGCTCCTGCTTCCCTCTGACCTCGCTTTCACAGACATTTCCCTCTCACTGGCCCATTTTGGCCTCACTACCTCCATACTTACTCCAAAGTAAAAAATCCTACCAGAGCCCAGCTCTGCCCTACAATTCAAGTCCAGATGCCTCCAGAAGCCACAAGCCTCTGTCCCATGTGCCCCACAGGCTACCCCCAGGCCTGAACACCCACTGCTCCCCATGCTGGATGCTATGTCCTCTCCCTACGTAACTCTGGGGTTCCCTGAGGTCTCAGTAGGGCTGACAACTTCTATGAGATTTCTCTGACCTATCCTCTCTCTTCCCACTACTTGCCTGACCTCCTACTAATTAGGTTTCCCTGCCTGATGCTCTGAATTACCCATACCAGGGTCTCATTTCTATCCAACAGCTCGGGGTCAGTTGGAGGGGAGGAGATGTACTGGCTATGCCCTCTATTTGTCCCTCCAGATTCTCCCCCACCCACCATTCTTGGCTGGTGTCACCCTGGGCCTCTTGCCCTCTCTGGCTTCCATTTGGGCTGAAGGAATGGAAGGCACCAGGAGACAGTCTGGCCTTTAACCCTTCTTTCTCCCAGTCCCTTCAGGCTGAGGTCACTGTGACTAGCTCTGGGTGCTGTGCCACCCTGGTTGGGCCCCTTTACCCTACCCACCCATGGGTTGGGAGAGGAGCTAGAAACCCGCAGGTAGCAGCCTCTGCAGCAAGTGGTTGACCAGGCCTCACAGACCTGTGGCTGCTGGTGCTCTGGAGCCAGGTGTCATCAACAGGTGGGGGCACAGGTGTGGACACAGTGCTGGTGCTGATGTCCCCGATGATGTTGAGCGCCTCCTTGAGTGCATGGTACATGCGCAGCATGTCATCCCGCCGCTGGGCCTGGTCAGCTGACTCCTCCATGAGGCTGGTCTGGTCTGCCGATGAATATAGGTAGGCCAGCAGCTCATGGTGGATGAAGGCCTTCGTCTGGGGGCAAGCGTCGGAGAGGTCAGGGTTTCCCACCATACTGACCATGAACTCAGCTGACCATTGAGACTGGCTGGAAAAGCATCTACCACACTAGGTAGGGCTTTCTTTGTCTTTTATTGTAGAACGTGTAAGATGTTTAAAACACTGGTGAGCTTTCCATCTAGCTGTCTTCTGAGTTCCTTAGGGATGCTTTCAAGTGTTCATCCAACACATTTCAGGAAATTCTTATTAAAGTTATTCCTATAAGCGTATCTCTTTTATTACTATCTTTTCTGCTATCATTTTGTCTTCAAACTGGCTTTTGTTCAAAAACTATAGCAAGTCCTCCAATAATGTAATGTAGTTCAATGTTGAATGTCATTTAATCATATCATTGATATGATGTCCTAGGAACCTTTTATTTATACCAATTAGTCTATGGTGTTTTTGTGTGTTTTTTGTGTGTTTTTTTGTTTTAATCCTCACTCAATATTTTTTCCATTGCTTTTCAGAGATAGTGGAAGGGGGGGAAGAGAGAGAGAAACATCGATGTGAGAGAGACATTGATTGGTTGCCTCCTGCACATGTCCTGACTTACCAGGGCAGAGCCTACAACCAAGATATGTGCCCTTGGGCGGAATTGAACCCAAGACCTTCAGTCAGCCAGCTGACGCTCTAACCACTGAGCAAAACTAGCTAGGGCTATGGTGTTTTTAAAAAAATTTAAATATAGCCTGGCTGGGCGTGGCTCAGCGGCTGAGCACTGACCTAGGATCCAAGAGATCTCAGTTCGATTCCAGGTTGGGGCACATGCCTGGGGTTGTGGGCTCAATCCCTGGTCAGGAGTGTGCAGGAGGCAGCTGATCAATGACAACTCTCTCATCATTGATGTTTCTCTCTCTCTCCTTTCCTCTCTCTGAAATCAATAAAGATTTTTAAAAAAATTTTAAATATAGTTGGTATACCATATTAGTCATATTAGTTTCAGGTGTACATCAATTAACCTTTGGAAAAATTCGTTTCCTTAGTTGTCATTTCACTTAAAATCGCATAACCTATCCTATCCACAATGTTAATTGAGGACTTAATGCACTAGTTTCTGTTCATTACTTTTATACATTGTTCCTGAATCCTCCACAGGATACAGTAGTTTTTCAGTTTCTTTTCTTGGGGTTTCTAGGTAACATATCATGTGTACATGAGCTTCAACAAATAGGAATACCTCTAAATTATTTTTCCTAACTGCAGTGGCTAGTAACTCTATAAGAAAGTTAAATAAAAGTGGAAATGGCCCACTTGTTCTTGATTTTAGAGGGGATGCTTCCAGAGCATGCCCATTAAGGTCAAGAGTGACTTGAGACTGAAATACATAGATTCAGTGGATGGATATATGACACATCATAACTAAAGACTCCCATACATTATCTATATTGGAAATTTTCTCAAACAAACTTTCAACATCTGCAAAGATGACCATGCTGGATAATTTCTAAATGTGAAATTATTTAAATTTAAACATTTAAATTTTGAAAAACTGGTAAAAGGAAAAATAAAATATAACCTAAAGGTACAGCAAAAACTCCATTGTCCACACTGGCCTCCTTAGCCCCCATGAATTCCCCTTCTAGGGAGCAACTGCTCTCACCAGGTTCTTGTACAAACTTTCAGAGATGTCTGTACATACACAATATATAAGTATTTCACCTCCCTTTTTATATAAATTGAACCTTCCTGTATATAGACCTGGAAATATTCCTCATTCTTTTTTTTTTTTGCAAATAGAATGGATATTTATTAAATGGATTCTATTATAAGGATAGAGATTTCCAATCTTTGGCTACTACAAAACAATGCTGAAAAGAATAACCATGTATATGCTCAACTGGCATGTGGGCAAAGTTCTCTATGGGAGAAATTCCTGCAAGTAGAACTGCAGGGTTCAAAGCATATATGCATTTTAAATTTCAGGCTGCAGAACCATTTCTATCATAAATCCCATCAATATGTGAAGAATATTCCAGGGTACTCACAAAACTTAACACTGATCATCACTAAGAAGGAGATTGTGAAGAATGGAACAAAAGGGAAGGGACATGGGGTTTTTGCTTTAGGCCCTATCATAGCCACAACACAAATCAAACCTGGTCTATATAGCTTCCTGAACACCTGCTGCCAAGCCGGAGGCCCGACATGGGAGACATTAGTACAGCTGTACTCTACCAAAGAGAAGAGTAAATGAGAGACCCCGGGAAGGTAAGTAACACTGAAAGTAAAGGTGGGCTGGGCTACAGGCCATCAGGAGGCCAAGGCTGCCAACACAAGGCTACAGTTGGGGACAGCCTCAGTCAGGCTTTGAATCCCACCTCTCACTCAGTGTTGGGGCAGGTTTCTTTACTCCTCTCCTAGCAGTCCCTCTCTTATGGTTACTGTAAGACTAAAAAAAAAAAAAAAATTTATTGAGAGGAAGCGCATACATGTGTGAGCTTAAATTACCTGAAAAATGGGAGAGTAAGCCCTGTGTGGCCTGTACCTTCCAATTTCACAGAAGAGGCTGGGAATCTTGATTTTGGTATTTAAAAGGTGGTGACTAAATTTTTGATTTTATACAGTGTTTAGGCCAAATGTGGCTGCGGCCAACCCTCGCCCCTCCCTATGACTGGAGGCCCTGCAGGGGCCAGACACTTACGTTGTTGATCATGAGGTGCATGATGGTCTTTGGCATGAGGTCTCGGATGGACTTGTTGATGATGGCCACGTAGGAGTCCACCAGGTTGCGAATAGTCTCCACCTGGCGCTCCAGCTGCGGGTCCATGGAGAAGGTGTTCTCCTGCCCTCCATCCTCGTTTTCTGCCTGCAAGGTGGGAGGGAGGCAGTGAGGGGTGACTGTGGCCTAAGGAGAGTGTGGGGAGCCCAGCTTCTCTGGAAATTGCTTGCCCTGTCCAGCCCACAACCAACCCTACAGGGCTGGTCCCTGATGGCCATGCCGGTACCATGTGGGCCTGCCTGACGCAGGCCTGATATGCCTGGACCTAGGGTGACCACGGTCCAAAGCAGGTAGATCCTCTTACTTGGAGATGGAAACGGCATGTTAATTTGGGGACCAAGGGTGGCCATGTTCACTCTACTTCAAATAGGAGAAGGGAGAACGAAGCAGATGGGTCCCAGCCCCTATTCATCCCTGTCCTTGGCTTCAGTTGGAGAACATTCTGGGCCCTGATGACAAAATCCTGCTCCACCTTTCCGCTTGTTTGCTCGAGGGTATGGGCTACCTGTCTTCAGATAGTTCTGGTAAATACAGCCTGGAAATGACCCATCCTGTGAGAACCTAGTGCCCTTCCTCTCCCAGGCGGGGTCAGCTCAGAGGAAGGTGTGTGGCCAGGCAGGGCGAGGCAGCTCCTCACCTGGTCCTTCTCGGGGTAGACGCCAGCTCGGAGGAACGAGGCCTTCCAGCTGTCCACGTCTTCCTGGGAGTCACAGGCCAGCTCGATCTGCCGCAGGTCCTTGTAGACATTCCTGTGATGGGAAGAAGAGAGGGGCATATGCTTGACCTTGACCGTGGGCCCAGATCAGGTATGGTGAGCTCTGGGGTCTGAGTGACAGGGATTCACATGTGACCCAGAGACTCATGACCAGAGGCCCCAGGATGGTAGCAGCATCTGTACCCTATCCTTTTCTCACAAGGTAGGCATGGCTGAAACTGCCAAGCTGCCCCAAAGTCTTTGTGTGAGATCTGGGTTTGAGGTTAGGTATTGCCCAGTGATGGAGCTCTGGCCAACTGGTGGTCAGTGAGTGGCTGCCCTGAGAGATTTCTGGAAGGAGTTGTGAAGGGAGGGGTATGCCTTTGCTGCTCCTCCTCCTCTTCCCTGATGCCCACAACATCATCAGGATGGCTGCAGTTGGGCAGCCACCTTAGACAGAGAGGAAGAGGCTGAGGAATCAGGAGGACCTGGGCCCAGATGCCTGTGGAGCTGCTCCACCTGCCCTGGATGGTAGTCTTAACTTTATTTACATAAAAAACCAAAATATCTATCTTGTTTCCGCTACTATTATTCTGGGTTTTCTGAACTCCTAAATAATATCAGGTAATATCTTCAATTCCTTGCATAGGGGGACACAGGGCCAAGGTGGTGGGACAGTTGCCCGGTATCACTCAGCCAGGAAAAGCTTCCCAACAGCTCTGTCCCACTGCAGAGCCTGGGTTCTTCCACGTACCCGCAGGGATTCTTGGGTAGGGGAGGTGGGAGGAGGGTGAGCCTAAAGAGCTATAAAGGTTTTTGGAGCCAGCTGATGGCCAAAGTAGATCTTGAGGGCAGTCCAGGAAAAAGCAGGAAAGCGCTTTTCTTACACAAAACAAGGGGATCAGCTGGAACTGGGGGTACAAGCAAGCAGTGGGGTGGTAGTCATGGGGCCAGCTGGGAGAATGTCAATCACCTGCCAGGTGGTCATGAACAGCCTCAGGGTCTTGCCTGCCAGCTAGCCCTTGACTCAGGTGGTCCCTGGGTGAGGATGTGTGTGTAAGTCTGCAGAGAGATCCTCCCTTCCTGAGTTGAGAAAAGTCCCTTTTCTTGCGCTAAAGTCTCCCACCAATGCCCTATGGGACAGATTTACTGAGAGCCTCCTGGTCACCTCTCTTCTCCATCTACGCTCACTCAGGGATCTCATTTTGTCTCATTACTTTAAACACCACCATGCAATCACAACCCCTCAATTCACATCCCTTCCTGGAGTTCATTCCCGAACACCATACTCTTGTACCTACCTAGCTGCTTCCCAAAGCCACTCAGGCCTCTCTCCCTCAGCATGGCTAACGCAGCTCCCTCCCTGCTGGAGCTCAGGGTCACCAGCAATGCCTTTCTCTCTGTCCACATCTACCAGGAGTTTGATCTACTCTATTGGAATATGCCCCCTCCTCCTCTAAGCCTCAGCGCCACCTGGGTCTAGACCCACCATCTCCTACCTGGACCTGGTTCCCTGCCCTCCTGCCACACCCCCATGTCTGTTTCTCCCATGGCCACCAGAGGGCACCTGAGTCAAGTCCTGTCCCTGTTTAGAACCCTCCAAGGCTCCTACATCACTTCATCAGTCTCTGCACAGACAAGTCTTCCCTGACCACCCATCAGAAGTGCCCATGGCATTTTTGTTTCTCACCTGACTCCCTTTCTAGAACGTGATACCCCAGGGCATGGACTTTACTCGTCAAGTGCTCAGCGGGTGCTGCTGAATGACTGAAGGAGGTCTCCACCCTGGGACCCCATGGGTGCTCACCTCTGTTCTGTGTTGAAGATGGCGAAGACATGCTTGTTGGACATGAAGCCCTTCTCCACGTCACGGATTTTGAGGTTGTCCAAAGGCAGCATGTACTTCTTCTCTTTCTCCTGAGGGTGGAAGGGCAGGGGTCACCCTGTGTTGTTTAACTGAAGACCTGAGGATGCCCAGGGCTGGACTCTACTGCAAGGACCACTACCAACACCTGAGGCTCCCCATGTTAGTTACTTTAGTGAGATTAGCTCATCCACTACTGCTGCCCCAGTCATGCCAGCCTCCTTGACACTTCCTGAACATCCTAGGCAAGCTCTCACCCAGGACTCTTTGCACATCTGGGACCTTTGCTGGGAATGCCCCATGCCTTATGGCTCCTTCCTTGCCCCTTTTGGGTCTTTGTGCAAAGACCTTCCTTGCAACACCTGCCCTGACCCCACCCCAATTTCCCCTACCCCCCACTTCTTTCCCCTTGAAGCTTCCCCTCACAACATAAAACAACAACACAACAATATATCTTGCTATTGATCTAGGCTGCTGTCTGTCACCAGACTGACTCCTCAGTTCCTGGAGGGCAGGGACTCCTGTCTATTTTGGTCACTGCTGACACACAGTGGATACTCAAAACTGGCCAACTCTGACTCTACTCACAATCCAACCACTTCTCCTCTCCAGGCTAAGGGAATGAACTGTTAACTCAGATATGGTCTCACAATGAGCCTGAAAGTGAGTTACCACTATGCTCCCATTTACAGAGGGAAGACAGATGCACTAAGAGGGGCAGGCAGGGGATGAAGAGCGGGGGCTGGGATTTCAGATGATCCAGGATCTGGAAAGCAAGGCCCCACCGAACTGATGCCTAAGTCTCAAAGCCACAGAAGTGCCACTTGCTTCCTAAGGGCAGCCCCACTTAGGAAGTACTTACTGATGGCAGGGAGAGGAAGTTGAGCCCTGGAGCCCAACACTCACCCACAGTCATCGCAAAGCACCTATAGGACCAGCACATCATTGTTAGTCCTCACAGTAGCTATGTGTGCAAATGTGCTTGCATACACTAACCGGGTTTTCAAATCAGGAAACCAGAGCATGGTGTCAAGGTCCCCCAGCTCCCACGCCCACCTGACCCATGGTAACTCTCAAGAACTGATGTGAAGTGTTGTTCCTCCATCAGCTCATGAAACCTTTCCCCATCCCTACCAGGGAAGCATCATGCTCAGGTAGGGAAGCTGGCTGCCCAGGGCCACATAGCAGGCAGAGTGGGCCACAGAAGGATGTGTGCCCCCAAAATATGTTCTCTCCACCATTCTCCCAGCCTTTTACCTCCTGGTGACTTTGGAGAAGACCTGCCCCCTCATCCAGCAGTTCACTTCTTTCTATCTGTCTTGTCCCTATCTGCCAGAAAGCCCTAGAAAGAAGCCCAACATGGTTGCTGCTTCCAAATTCAAGAAAAAACCACAGTGATGGAGGGGAAGGGGGTCAGGAGCTCCCTGGCTGGCAGGGGCTGACTCAGAGTTTCAGGACTACAGACAGGGAGACAGGAGCTAGTGGCAGGCTTGGTGCCAAGTGTGGGTTGTCATTGGGCACTAGGAACTCAGACCTCTGCCCCTCCCTGACCCCGTGCCCTTAGGCAAGCCACTTCCCCTTAGTTTCTGCATCTGTCAAAGACAGGAGTCTTGCCTTCTTTGTTTGAGGTGAGGATTGACACTTTGTGAGAAAGTGGTGATCACTTGCCAACCGCAGAGCTAGTGCATACAAGATACTAGGGGTTTTCTTTTGTCTGCGTCTCTCATGCTCCAGGATCAGCCTACCAGGCTCTGGGGAGGGAGGAAGCAGGACACAGCGCTTCTCCAGGCCAAGCTGCAGAGAGGCAGGGAGAGGGACCCAGTGCCCAGGAAGATGGGATCCCCCTCCCCCACTTCAGGCTTCAGACTTGGAGGCCAAGGGAGGGAGGGTGGTGAAGAAAGGGTATACCAGTTGTCCCAGGCAGTTTGGGGGGCTTTATAAGAGTCCAGGGCAGGAATTCCCTGACTGGAAGTTTGTGGAACAGCCTTCACTGCCCCCACCCTGCCGCATCATGAGGCAAGAAGCCTCTAGTCAGCCTGCCAAGCCAAGTATCTGAGTCACAGTCCTTTTGGACCCCGAGTGAGACGCCACATCTGGAACTGTTTATAGTGTTCTGCCCAGAGCACAGTGGCTGCCTTCCTGATGCTGCCGCGCACGCACGCACGCACGCACGCACACACACACACACACACACAGCCTTGTGTGCACCCGCCCCCAACTCAACCGCCAAAGAAAGCGTCTCCCGCACGCAGAGGCCACAGACCCAAACCCTCCTTCCCACCCGCCCCCTCCTTAGGATTTCCTGAAAACCCATAACTCTCCAGATGAAAGCCAGCCCAGCCTTGCCACGTCAGAAAAGCTAGAGCGCACTGTCATAGGCGGAGCACTGGCTTCCTCGCCTGCTCAGAGGTGCCGAAGCGTGGTGGCCCTGTTGCCGCCTGGGGGGCCCACGGGATGGACAGCCAGCCCCGCCAACCCAGTGTTCAGACTACCTGTTCAGGGGGCTCTGAATGTGTACAGTAGTCTGCACATTGGTTAGGCTGGGCTTGGGCCAGCGGCACGTCGGGACAGGGCCCCCCCAAACTTCCTGCCACCCCCACAGAGAGGCAGACCCCGAGGTGAGTGTCACTGCCCACCCTGTTTCCCACCGGGGTGGAGACTCAGACAGAAGGTTCTGGAGTCCAGAAAAAGGGACTGGGTGGGAGAAAAGGCTCCAGGGAAGGGCAGAGGGAGCCCAATGCTGGTCGTAAGGTTGGGGGGCCCTGGCTAAACCATCCCTCTACTCCTACTTCTTGCAGTAACCACCTCGTTTATTTTTTTTAAATAAAGAAATACAAATGTCTTGCCCCTCTCTGAGGCTTCTCTATGGAGGCCCGGCCCCGGGGGTGGCCACCATGTGTGACTCTGAGGGTCCCGGCTGGGATCCTAACTTGGGCAAGGCCACAGGATTTCGCTCCCGCCCCTCCAGATCTGCGCCCACTTTGTGTCTGGGGCACACAGAAGGCCCCTTTCACAGGCCTGCTGGTTCTCATTACCACTGGGTGGGCATTCAACCCTCCTCCCAACACTTCCCCTGCCTCTGGTCTGGGGCCCCAAGGGAGAGTCTGGGGCTCCTGCTTTCAACATCCAGGTGAAAGGTAAATGAAGGGCCTCTCTTCAAGTTCAAGAAGAGAAGCTCTGAAAACTGAACTTGCAATGGTGCCAAGCAGTGAATCAGGCTGGGGGTTGGACCCAGAAGCCCCTCTACAACTGCCCAAGGCAAGCACCAGGCCCTGGGGACCCCCAAACCCAAAGGCGGGGATCAGCCTTGAGCTTGCCTGACAGCTGATGAACCACAGATCAGGCTGGGTTTCAGACTGCGGGGGTGGAGAGGGAAAAAATGTGAAAGCATCACCCCACCCCTCACCCAGCCATTTTAGAGAACCGATGTGACCATGAAGGTTCCTTGAGGAATGCCTGGTCTCACCCTTCCCCAACAGCCAAACCCCATGAAGCTGTGGAGTCCTGGACAACCCCTTACCTTTGTTTAAAAACAGCTACACAAACACGGTCCCTCCCCTTCAGGGGACTCAGAGCTCCTGAGGTTTCCAGAACATTCCAGGGGTGAGTATCTAGACTTGTGTGGAGTAGGATGATTTCACCCCCAAACACCCTCCATTTGAGGAACCCACATCTGGCCTGGGCTGTGGGGCAGTGGTCTAGGGTGGGACTGAGGTACTTCTCTGGTCATGGAGCTTATGCCCTATACCCACCCACGGGACCTCTTCTCTGCTCTGTGACACAGGGCAAGTCACTACATGTAACCTCAGTTTCCTCACTGACAAAGTGTGAGGATTTCCTGAAGAGGAGAGTACCCTCCACGTGTGGCCTTGGTGGGCTTAATAAATAAGAGCCACCCAGGGGTCCCAACAGATCTCTACCTGCCTTGTCTCTGAACCTGGGTAGAAATATGCACAGTTGGGCCCAGGTGTGGCTGTCGTGGGATAGGGTCAATTGCCACTGAGGCCTCCAGTGTGGGCCATTTCTAAAGGAAGGTCCTCCCAAATCCCTGAGGGGAGGCTCCAGAGAAGCCTAACTTTTCCTCCAAAGGCACCTGGGCTGGGTTGGTGGGTAGGCCATCCCAGATGAGCAGGACACACAGTGGCCACGTGACTAGATTCTGGGCAGGAACACATGAGCAGAGATTTGTGTGCATGTTCTCCGTCAGGCCCTTATTTCCCTCCTTGGGGCTGCTAGAGGCCACTTGGTGATGAGCATGGGGGCAGCTATCTTGGACTATATCGGGGAGCAACGTGTTAAGGTGGCAACAGGAAAAGTGAAGCCTAGGCCCTGGTCAGCCTTATAGCACAGGGCCACCAAACTCACCAGGGACACATATGAGAAACAGATTTCTGTTTTGGTAATACTGCCCTGGCCAACTGGGAGAGCCTATGGGGCGCTCAGAAGGCAACCCAGGAAAATGACAGAAACACAGCGCCCCTTGCTAGTGACCCCTTGGCCCACAACATTGGCAATAGGAACCAAAGGAGTGGCTTCACTCCCAGGCCACTTAGCCAGTTACGTTGTTCCATTAGGGGAACTAGGTGAAGAAATGGGCCACTTAGGATGGGAAAATGGGCTGGAGCAGAGGCAGAGGAGGGGCCTGGACAGCAGTGCCAGCTGGGCCTGGAGTGGGTTTGCTCATACCCCACCCCTACTTCCCGTTCATGGAGACCACAGCTCAAAGCAGCAGACCATACTGCTCCCTGAGGTTACTGCTCCTGGTACTGGTTCCATGAGGCCTCCCTCTGTCCTTCTGATCAGGACAAGCATGTGTGCAATGTTCTAAAGACAGCACCTCACAATAGGTAGGGGCCATTCTTCCCACTTTACAGATGAGGAAACTGAGGCCCAGATAGGCTAAGGCCCTGGTTGAGCCCATGTAGGTGCAGACCATGGAACCCTAGCACTCCAGCAGCCTGGCTGTAAGCCTGAGTCATTGATCCCAGGCTGTGTTCCCCTCGCTGTGCCTTTGGAGGCTGGGGTCTGTTTCCAGACTACTGGTGGCTCCCTCCCCCATCTCCCTCTCCTCCATCAGGCTGGACCCCAGAGGGGATCATAAGGGGCTGGGATATGATGCCTGGCATACCCTCCAGCCCTGGCTGTTACCATCCTAATGAGCACAGTGGTGCTCAGGGAACCTTTCCTGAATGAACAAGTAAGTGAATGAATAAACAAGTGAATGAACAAGTTAGTGACAAGTGAGCGACTGCCACTCTTGCCCTATGGCCCCAGCCCCACCAGCCACTCACCTCATCATCCTTGTACCAGGACAGAGACTCGGCCGTCAGCACAAACCAGTATTCTTTGGAGCCGCCCTTCATGAGGCTGATGTTGTTGATGGTCAGCCAGCCCCTGCGGATCACCTGGGGAGAAGGGCACAGCTCAGTGGAGGACCAACTGCCCACCCCAGCCCACCCCCAGTGCAGCAGCCAGAGCCCTTGACCCCAGCAAGGAGGGAAGCCAGGGACGAAGACAGAGACAGCTCCAGCCCAAAGACAGCCAACCCACCCTGGCCAGGTAGCTCAGGTGGTTAGAGTATTGTCTCAATATGCCAAGGTTGTGGGTTCGATCCCTGGCCAGGGCACATATGAGAATTAACCAATGAATGCGTAAATAAGTGACACAACATATCGATGTTTCTCTCTCTCTCTCCCTTCTTCTCTCTAAAATCAATTTTAAAAAAAGACATTAGCCTGGATGGCGTGGCTCAGTGGTTGAGTGTCAACCCATGAACCAAGAGATCACTGATGTGATTCCCCATTAGGGCACATGCCCGGGTTGCAGGCTTGATCCCCAGTAGGGGGCGTCCAGAAGGCAGCAGCCCATCAATGGTCCTTTCTCATCGATGCTTCTCTCTCTCTCTCCCTTTCCTCTCTCTCAAGTCAATAAAACATATTAAAAAAAAGACATTAAAGAAATCAACCAATGAATGCATATGTAAGTGGAACAAACTGATGTCTCTCTGTCTTTCCTTTCTTCTCTAAAATTAATCAAGAAATAAAAATTTATTAAAAACCCCCACAAAGATAGATAACCCAAATTTGCCTTGTTGCAAGCACTTCCCACTGGAAACCAGTGTGGGGCACTTGTGTGGACAGTCACTGAGTCACTCACATGCCTGGCCTGGGGTGACAGGGAACCAGGCCCCTGGGGTTAGGTTGAGTTAGCACAGGTGGCAAAAAGTATGCCTGCTGAAAGGGACCCAGAGGAGGGAACCGGGCTTGAGTGTTGAGCCACAAGGAATGTGACATTGGAGGAATCGTCATTATTTTAGTGAGAACTTGGGCCCTGCCTCTGGTATCTCTGGAAGGTAGCTGTCAATGGAGGGCTGGAGGAATCACCCACACATGAAGTAGTTTTTTTTCTCTCCTTTCAGGAGTCAAACAGCAGAGAGTATCAACACTGTCTTGACTCTGCTGCCTACTCTGTTGGCTCATCTGATGGCTCACCAGGGCAGGTGCTCAGCAGGCACAGGTACCTGCTTTGACAGCCCCTGCCCTGGGGCTCCCTTCTCCACAGGCTCTTTTCAGGGTATGAGGATGAAGGGACACCGCCATCCAGAGTGCTGGGGGCCAAGGTTTGAGCCCAGGGGACCTGCAGGGAATATGTCCCATGCTGGACTCAAGCCCTGTAGTCCCCACTTTTCTCTGCCTGACACATCGGGCTGAGAGACCCCCTGGATGGTGGTCATCAGGCAGTGGCTGTCATTTGAGTGAGAGGCAGAACCCAGGCCGGCGCAGCGGACTCACCTGACAGCTAAACGCAGGCAGCCTGGGGGACAACGCTCTCATGTTCCCTGGGCCATGGAGGCATGTGTGGGCCAGAGCCCTCCCACCACTTTGGACTGGGGACCCCGCAGCAATGGGAGGAATATGGAGGCACAGGCAGGACCGCCTGGGGCCAAGGCAGCAACAGACTATGCCTACCTGCAGAGGGTAGGCTGCGAGTGGCCACAAACAGCTGGTGCTGGGAACCCAGATTGGGGTGGGGCAGGAGTACCCTATATGGGGCTTTGGGGATGCTTCTGGGGTCCACATGCTTTCCTAATGGGCATCAGGAAGGGCTGCATCCTGCCTACCCTGACCTGACCCGAGGCTGCCAAATCTTATCAGAGTGACCAGCTCCCAGGCCCTCCTGGGGCCAGACTTAGGCTCTGAGCCTCAGAGCATAAAGACGGAGGTGGCCACAGAGAACCTAAAGACCCCTGCACCACACAGAAGCCCCTGCCCAGGATGGAGATGGCCTGAGATGCCACCTAAAAGCCCTGATTAAGGCCAAGGGCATAGACTTCTTCCCCCCTGGGATGACGAGACAGCATTTTGGAGTCTTTCAGCCATCAGGAAGCAGGCAGTGACCTCTGGCACCTGCCCAGCCACAGGCTGCCTGGTGGGCAAGGGGGCAGAGGCCATTGGCCCCAATAAGGTCATGGTATCCTCCCTAGCAGCAGGATGACCAACTCACCTCAGTTTGCCCAGGACCCTGCAGTTTGGCACTAAAAGTCTCAAGTCCTGGGAATACCCTCAGTCCCATGTAAAGCAGGAATGTTGGTCATGCCGAGGGCAAGGCTGGTCTCCAGACTCAAGCCCAAGGTCTTCCTGCCTATGACCCAGGAAGAAGCTCCTGAATCTGGCCACCACATCCTCCAGCCCCAGACCTTCGGGACTCTGCTCATGTCTACTCCTCTACTCCCCTAGGGGTAGTGGGGCCTGCTCTGGGTTACACACAGAGTGGGTGTTTCTAACCTTCAGTTCAGTCACTGACCGACAGCCAGGGGAAGGAGAATGAGGGGGGTGGGAAGACAGTCTCTGTCAGTGCTCCCCAGAGAAATCCTCTTATAGGTAGGCCTCTGTACTCCTGGGCCCAACCTGGGCCCTAGGGGCAGATGTGCCCCAACCACCGCTTGGTGGCCTGGCTTGCCTGCCTCCACCCTCGGTTAGCAGTGGTCAGAACTGGCAGGAGGGGTTCTGGCTGTGCTGCAGGGCATGTGGCCATAAGGTGGGGGCCATACCAGGAATGGCACATCTGTGTTTTGGAGCAGGAGGCTGCTAGTCAGACCTGAAGAAGGCCCCAAGGTCCCTTCTCCCTCGAGTCACCTAGAGAGCTGCCCTCATGCGAGCCCAAATAGGGTCAGAGACAGAACCCCACCCCGGGAAGACGCAAGCTGTGGGTGGCAGACACAGGCGCTGAGCCTAGAGAAAAAGGGTGCTTGGGACTCCTTATCCAAAAGCCGGACTTTTGCCCAAGGGGACTGGGCTTAGAACAATGCGGGATGGGAGCTGGGTAGGCAGGGGAGACAGAAGAGGCAGGCAGGGCTCCCACGCTCCAGGGTGCACAGCAACAGGCATGCTGGGGTGGGAGGAAGAGCCACAGGGACAGCATGGGCAGCAGACAAGAAGCAACACAGCTGGGGCCCACAAGCAGGGTGGGCCAGCCTCCTCCCAGGTGAGGGTCCCAGCCCCAGATGCCCAGGCAGGGACAGTGACCACAGCTGGGAAACCCAGGGACCAGCCATGCACATGGCATGGCTGGGCTTTGTGGCCAGGGTGTGGAATCCAGCAGGAAAAGAATGACCAAACCTCTCGGGGTGTGGAAAGCAGCAGCCCCCTGGACTGTTTAGAGGCAGGAAATCATTCCAATTCCAAGGGGGTTGGAGGCAACATGTGGGAATCCAGGGCCAAAGACAATCCATTCTTCCTGTCCTCCTCCCAAGCTTTGGCTCTTTCTGTATCGTTTGAGAGAATTCTAGGCCCTGGGCATAAGTGAGGCCCTGGCACAGGATCAGCTCAGCTACTGGGAAGATCCTGGGGTTGCCAGAAGATCCCTGCTAGAGGGCAGCAGTGGGATCCAGTGCCTCAGTGGCTGGTGGTGGGAGACAATCCCAGAGAAGGAGGCCACTGTTAGGGCTGGAGGCCTAGGCTGTGCTCTCCAAGGTGAAGAGCTAGGGCTCAAGCCAGCTGCCTAGAGGCAGGCACCTTGAAAAGAGCTCAACTCTCAGACTTGAGCATCACCTGCTCCGCCCTGGGCTGGACCACACAAGGAGAGGAGGTGTAACCTACAACAGGGATGGCAAATACCACTCATTTGGGGGCCACACCCATCAATAGATAGGAGCTGCCTGAAGTCCTGTGATAAGAATTCTAGGTGCAGTGGGAAAGAATGCTAGGGTCAACAAGTGATGTCTGCCTCAGGCAAAGCATAAGGGATGGGGGCAAGTAGAACAGAAGAACCTAATCCACCATGAATCTGCCATGGAGGCAGGAGAGCGGCAGCATCCAATAGAGTTCCCCGATCAATTAATTAGTCATATCTGTCATGGACTATGTCACATACAAAACTATCACGTGGAAAAAAAATTCCCTGGCCAGTTAGTCACATCTGCCATAGAATGGGGAGAGGTGACATGCTTAGGAAAGAATGCCAGGATTGGTTAGCAGTGTCTGCCATGGGCACATGACGGGAGAGGCACAAGGGAAAGAGTGCTAGATCGATTAGTAATGCCTGCCATGAGCGCAGGAGGGGGAAATTTTCTGCACAGTGATGTCTGCACTGGAGACAAAGTGGTGGGAGTGGCAAGTTCCAGCAGAGCTTGAGCAAAATTTTCCAAGAGACATGTGAGGGGAGGGAGGGAAGGGGTTTTAGCCAAGTATTTGCCATCCCTGACCTATAGGAAGCCAGGTCCACATGTCAGGAATAGGCTGGAGGGGTGGGCCTCCCACCAGGGCAGTGGTCAGGTTAGTGTCTGTGAGTCAGCTTATGCACAAGGCAACAATGACATCAGGCATAGGCTGCAGCAGGGGGTTTTAGGTTAGCTTGATTTTTAGTTGTTTTTTTATTTAGAGGGGAAGGGAATGTTAAGAGGTGGGGGGGGGTCTCCACCACCACTGCATTCTCTAATGTTTGCTACCACGCTAAGTGGGTACTTACCAAGATCTCCCCCTTTGAAAAATGCATAGTTAGGTAAATCAAAGAAGAGCAGGCAGAGGAAAAGAGATGTAAGGGACATGAGGGGACGGAGAAAAAGCAGGAAAGGGACAAAAATGGGAAGAGAGAAGAGCAGAGGGGAAAAAAAACAGCAAAAGAAAAAAATTACATGCTATTAATTATATTCATGGTGTTAATATTTAATTCATTATCATCTCCTGAAACAAAAAAGCAACAACATAGGTATCAACAAGCACACACAAAAAAATCATGCAGTGGTTACACCCTTCTTTTCCAGAGGGCTCCATAATCGTGCAAAATAAATAGCAGAGCCCCTGCCCCTGTCCCCGCATGATGTGAAGAAGCAGGGGACACTGGGAGAAAATTTTGGAAAGATGACGATTTTCTCAAAAAAAAGAAGTACCTAACACTGGTAAATATAAAGCTGTTATTTTACAGGCCGATGGCTGGGGTACAACATGAAGGCAGAAAACCCTGCATGTAGCTTAGGGTTTTTCCACATTTGGGGTCAAACCACCCCAGGCCTCCCCAGAACTCATCACAATACAGCCTCCCACAGGCTCCAAGTCCTTGGGGTCAAGAACCCAATGTGGCTGAAGACACAATGGGTGATTGGGCTGCCCTGATGGTCAAGTTCTAACCATGGCCTTGGATGTTCAGACAGGGCTTCACAGGTTTGCAAAATCTGCCCCCTAGGCCCTGTTAGAGCTTTGGCTCTCAGACCAGTTTCTCGAAGCATCAAAGCCTAAGTGGACTCAAGAGGCTGCAGGGGTAAGGATCAGGTGAGGCATGTACATGCCAGATGGCATCACAAGGCTCAGTGGTCCCTTAGTGCCCTCTTGCCCCTGCCCCCGCCCCCAAGGGTGGAGCTGCAGGCCCTGAAGGGGTGGCTACCTGGTTGGGAATGGCTCTCTTCTTGTTCAGCTGTGTGCTCCTCTGCTGGGCACTGAAACCAAAGCACAGAGAGAGAGGCTCATGCAGGTGAGATGCTGTGTGGGACAGGGAGCAAAAGGCCCTCATGGCCCAGGTGGGGGGTTTTCCCCACATGAGGGGGCCAGTGACAGTTAAGGGCAGAGTCAGAAAGACACTGCCCTGCACACAAAGGGCTACCCAAGGGAAAGAGCTCAGGTTCGTGGAACAAGAAAATGTATGGAGTTAAATTGAGGCTTCTAGGCTCTGATCTTAGCCACTCCTAAGAGCATCAGTTACTTCCAAAAGTGACTGGGTACTGGAGCCTCCAAGAATGGGCATGAGAAACTGGATTCCCAGGTGGCTCAAAGTTAGCCAGGCTGTTTGGAGGTCAAAAACTTGAGGCTTGCTCCCACTCTCAATTCCTACCCCCCAACCCCAGCACCAAGTCCCAATTAGCTCTGACCATGTCAGACCTGGGATATCAGACCATGGGACAGCTGCTCATCAATAAACATCATTCAGCTTGGATGGTTCCTGCCCCAAACCAGAAGACAGTTAAGGTCAACACAGTCTGTTTCTACAAGGTCTCTTATTTATCTATAGCCCCAGATCTCTTTTCTTCTTAATCTATCATGTTTCCTGGCTCGCTCGAGCCAGAAAATGATGAGTGCTGATGAAGGTCACATATCTTGCACCTACTTAGCTCACTTGTTCCTCCTAATGTCATATCTTACCTTACTGCTTTAGCTGGAACTTCCAGAACAATATGAAAAGGCAAACCACGGTTTCATTCTTTTACTCACTGTCTCTAGTTCAAGTTGGCTGTTGGATAAATTGAGTGTGTGTTTGTATGTGTGTGTGTACACATGCACAAAAGGAGTAAATTTCTGTTCCTTGATCAGTAAAAGTTAACATATTAAGAATGGAGGTGGAATTTTATCCAATAACTTTCCTAATGTTCAATGAGTTTATTACAGGGCTTTTGCTTTGGGCTGTTTCAAGTGTGGAGAGGGCAATGGAAAAGCAGTCCAGAACTTCTAAGCAAAGGAAGAAGTTTGATTAAAAGTGTCTGAAGAATGCCCAGCCCGGCATGGCTCAGCGGTTGAGCATCGACCTAGGAACCAGGAGATTGCGGTTCAATTCCCGGTCAGGACACATGCCCGGGTTGCAGGCTCGATCCCCAGTCGGGGGCATGCAGGAGGCAGCCAATCAATGACTCTCATCACTGATGTTTCAACTCTCTCTCCCTTCTTCTCTCTGAAATCAATAAAGATTTTTTTTTTTTTAAAAAGGGGGTCTGAAGAAGACAGCTAGAACCAAGCTAAGCCACGCACTGCAAGGCCTGGGTGCTAGAGAGGTCCCAGCTACTTCCTAAGGGCTTCGTGATTCCTTTTCCTGGAAGCCAACATAGCTGCACCTTTCCCTTGCCTGCACCCAATCAGAGATTTCCCACTGCCTTAGGGGAGTTCAAAGCCCTCCCCTAGGCCTGCAGGGCCCTCCTAGTGATGGGGCCTGGCCTCTCATCTGCCCCTTGCATTGGTCTCCCCACTCTCCTGGCTTCCCGGCGATCTTTCCCTGTCTCTAATGCTCTCTGGGGTACCCCACCCATCACCTGGTTGTCAGGACTTCCTTGGGAAGGTCTCTCCAGGATACTTCCCTTGTTCCCCTTTCACACAACCCCTCATCTACCCTCTTTTCCAACTCTCATTTTCTCTGTGACAATTTACTCAATGACAATGTGTCCCCAGCTTGTGGGCTCTGAAGGGGCAGGACCCAAGTCTGGCTTAATCACTAGTCCAAAGGCTCTGAGACAGTGCTCCACGGCTGTTCAGTGGGATCCTGGGATATCCCACCGAGGGCTGGGGCCCTGGTTTATATGTATGCTGGGTGGAGCTGGCACCCTGGGCCCCACCCCCAGCTGTTCACACACCAGGGAAAAGGCACACAGCAGGCAATACCCACCAGGTCACCAGCTGCTCAGTATAGTAACAGCTGGGGGAGGTGGGATGGCGCAGGAATCCAGAGGAAAGAGTGGAGTGGTCAAAGGAAAAACAGGAGAGATTGTGAGAAGGAACTGTGGATGAAGTGTGAGAAGCAGAAACATCAAGATGAGAAAAACAGAGCAAACTGAACAGGGAGGACCAGTGTTTTCAGCCCACATATAACTGGATGCTGAGGACAGGAGCAGTAGGGGCTGTTTCCCAGGCTCTGAGAACTGCCTGAGGGGTGGCCCATTGCCTATACCCCCAGCCCACCCCCAGCAGGGGCCCAAAGTTTCTGATCATGCCCTTATTCATTCATTCTACTCACCTACTATGTGCCCAGCACAGAACAGCTGCTCAATCAACTGTGCTGAATGCACTGATAAAAACGTCCTACCCAGTAACTACTTAGCCCAACAGAGAGACCCCTGACAGAAAGACCCTCTTGCTGCATGCGGTATGCTAGCCCAAGATTGGGCTCTAGCAGGCTCCTCCTCAAAGATGCCTCCCTGAATCCCCAAGGCCAGGCCAGAAGGCTACCCTTTGGACTCCTATGGGCCCTACACAGTCCCTGCCCCAGCAATGACCACACTGTATCTTAACTGTCTGGGTGCATGTCTGTCCCTGGCACCGGACCATCCTTTGAGGGTGGGGACCTAGGTCTATGCTTGCTCGCTGCTGTGCCACAGACCTGGCACAAACAGGGTACAACAAAAATATTTGCTAAATGATACAATGGAGTTGGCTACCAATGGTCTGTTATTCTACTAGGCTCAGGCAAGAAAACCTTTGTGAGCCACCAGAACAATCCATGTGACACTCATGCTTACTGAGGGGCTAATGGAATCAGTGGGAGATGCCTGAGACCATCAGCATTTATATGTACACCTTGCTGAAATCAGAGCTCCCCGTTTTAACCTCTTATCCGGATTCCATGGAAGGTTCTGATTTTAAACCTACAGTGTATAATGGAAGTCATGGTGATCCTGGGCAGCCCTGACCCCATGAGATACTCCGTGAAAGGCCAAGTGTGTATGGAGAGTCTGGGAAAATTGCACAGGAGTCTATAAAAGGCTCTGAGAAGCACCTCAGGAAAGGAAGCCTTGGACACTAGCAAGCCTTGTCCTTTCCTCATGAGTTTGACCCCAGGACTGCACTTTCTTCCTTAAACCACTGGTGCCCCCATAGGAGATGCAGTAGGGACAATGGGGAAGGGGCTGCTACTAGTCCAGGCAACCTGCCAGATACTCTCAACTCAGAACTCCTGATAGAGAGACCCTTGTGCCCCAGCTCACAGAGGGAATCCCAACTGAGGGTGGACTGGTGCCAGCCCATCAGCCGCTGTACCGAACAGTACATACTTGGCAAATCCAATGAAGTCCTCGTGGTTTGTGTTGATGTAGGACTGCTCGATGTCGATGAGAAGAAGAATCTGGGGGAAAGCAGGGGTCACTGTGAGTACACACGGTCCCTGACTTACAACGGTTTGATTTATGACTTTCTGACTTTATAATAGTGTGAAAGCAGTAAGTACCCAGTAGAAACAGTACTTCAAATTTTGATTTTGATTTTTTCCTGGGCTAGAGATATGCGATACGATACTCTCTCAGCAAGCCGTAGTTCCCAGTCAGCCACACAATGAGGGTCAACAATCAATACTCTATAGTGTATTCACTGTATTAGATGACTTTGCCTAACTATAGGAGCGTGTAAGTGTTCTGAACACGATTACGGTAGGCCAGGCTAAGCTATGATGTTCCATAGGTTAGGTGTATTAAATATATTTTCAGCTTACTGTATTTTCAACTTAGGATGAAGTTATCAGGATGTAATGATGAGATTACATCCTGATAAACTCATTGTAAGCTGAGGAGCATTTGAATAGAGCCCAGCATGGCAGGAAGGGGCAGTGGCTGGAGCACTTTTCACATGGGGATGTGGTGGGGATGCAGAACCATGCTGCTTCTCAGGCAGAACAGGGGCCATACATACATCTCCCCTCCAACATACACCCCAGGGTACATCTGCAGGGGGAGGGAACACAGGTATTTCTAGACGTTAGGGATTCACAACTAAGTAAGACTGAGCCAACAGAGCAGAGTGAGGCAGCCCAGCATGGTGTTCATAGGCACAGCTTCTGTGGCTGACCACCTGGGCTGCAGGCTTGGCTTGGCCACTGTCTGGCTGTGTGATCCTGGGCCACATCTTACCAAGCTGTGGAATAGGGGCACATGAGGCCCACTTCAAAGGGTTAAGTAATTCACAATAAGTCTTTAGCTAGCACCTGGCATTTCATAAGTGCTACATTTAAACAGCAAAGGTAACATGGCCAGGTGAGGACATTAAAATCACACACACACACACACACACACACACACACAGAGGCATACAGGAGCAAGTTGGGATGTCATCGAAGATAAGGGATAGGTCCTTAACCAGTACCCTGGTCCTTCCTATCACCTCACTGTGTCTCTAAGCCCTCAGGCATAAAACAGGCCAGGCACTAGGTCAGATTTTGTGGGGTTGTTAGAAAATACTAGGGTGCTCCGTCAGTGGGATCCACTGTTGCTGGTTTTTAAAAATATATTTTTTAAAATGATTTTGAGAGAGAGAGTGGGAGGGAGAGGGATAGAGAGAGAAAAACATCGATGAGAGAGAGACATCATCAATCAGCTGCCTTCTGCATATCCCCTACTGGGGATCGAGCCCACAGCCTAGGAATGTGACCTGACCAGGAATGGAACCAGTGACCTCTAGGTACATGGGTTGACAGTCAATCACTGAGCCACACTGTCCAGGCAAGAATCTCTTGAGTTTTTTATATAGCTTATTGGCTACAGAAGCTATGAGGAAACAGGGCGCAGGTTGACTGGAGGATCCTCTGAAAGACAAATGAGCTAGCTGCTTCTCCATCAATGTCAAGGGGAGAAGAACAATTCTAAACAGGTGATATCACAACCAAATATAACATGTTGACTTGTTTCAGTTCTGGTTTAAAAAAACAGCTGTCAAGAGACCACACCAGACAACTAAGGGAAAGTGACTCAGACCGGGTGTTGGGGTATATGAAAATGGAATGAAGGCCCTGGGTGCACTCAGCAGGGAAGAGGTGAGACTCCCACTGTGAGTACTTGGAGGAGTCCCACTCTCTGCCTTTGTGTGTGCTTGAATGGTCTTCACAGGAAAACTGAAACACAAAATCACCCTAATTCCTCTGGCAGGCAAACAGATAAATAAGCTGTGGTCCATACATTCAGCGATCAAAAGTATCAGAAGTTCAGCCCTAGCTGGTTTGGGTCAGTGGTTAGAGCATCGGCCTGCAGACTAAAGGGTCCCAGGGTTCGATTCCGGTCCAGAGCACACACCTCAGTTGCAGGCTCGATCCCTGGCCCTGGCTGGGGCATGTGTGCAGGAGGCAACCAATCGATATGTCTCTCTCAGATCACTCTCTCTCTCTTTTTCTCCCTTCCACTCTCTCTGAAAAGCAATGGAAAAAATAATTTCAGGTGAGGATTAAAAAAAAAGCTAACAAACTTCAGCCCTGGGGAGGTGGCTCAGACGGCTGGAGCACTGTCCTGTACACAAAGGGTTGCAGATTCCATCCCCGGTTGGGAAGCGTATGGGAGGCAACTGATCGATATTTTCTCTCTCCCCCTTCGTCTCTCTAAAATCAATTTTAAAAAAAACATATCCTCAGGTGAGAATTAAAAAAAAAAAAGTGGAGGTGGGAGCGGAATGGAAGAGGTCAATGGGGGAAACATGGGGGGGGGGCATCTGTAATACTTTCAGTAATAAAGATATATTTTAAAAAAAAGTAACAAACTTCAGGCATACCACAAACAACAAGAATGAACCCTAAATACATCACACTAAGAGAAGGAAGTCAGAATCAAAAGGCTATGTAGTACAGGAGACCATTCACAGAACATTCTGGAAAAAAGGGCAAAACTACAGGGGCAGGGAGCAGCCAAGTGACTGCCAGGGCCTGGGGATCAGAGAGGGGTTGACAACAAAGGGACAAAGGATGAGACTTTTGGGGGGTGATGGAATCGTTCTATCTTGTGATTGAGGTAGGAGTTACTTTATGCATTTGTCAAAATTCAAAAAACTATACACTCAAGATTTACTGCAAGTAAATTATACCTGAAAATTTTAAACAAAAAGCCAATACCTGGTCCTTGGTTCTCCCCTCTCGTTCACGGATATAAGTGGTGACAATTCGTTCTGTCTCCTCTCTCAACCGGGGGTAGGAGTTGAGCTGGGGGGAAAGCAGAGTGGCAGCATTGGCTGGGTCCTCATGGCATAGGAAGCAATGCGAACTACACAGAAAACATGAGGGAAGGTGTGTGATACGGGGGTCAGCTCACCGAGTCCCCACCCCACTCCTGTCTCATAGCTATGCCAGCTGGGAGACAAGGGGACAGTGGGGGGACAGTGGGCCAGAGAGAGTGACAGGATCCCCATGCACAAGCAAAGATATTTTTTGAGAATGCAATTTAGAGGTAAAAAGTGGCAGAGAAAGTGGGTGACAGCCATCTCCCTCCCGCCCAGCACTGGGTGAGAGCGAGGACACGAACTATAATTAAAGCCACAGGTCACTGGGGCAAATACTCTCACCCAGCTCATGAGAGTACAGCAACTGTTCTAAGATGGGGGGTTGGCATCTGGGCTATCTATTTCGGAGGGACCCCCTTGCAGAAAACCATTCATCATCTCATTTCTAGAATCTACTCCTCTAATACTCCCAGAGCCCCAGCCTTTGCAGCAGTAACCAAACCACATGAAGAGTCCACCTTCTGCAGTTTGGGTTAAGCTCACAAGCTGAAGAAAATTTAGCAGTCAAAATCACTTAATGAAAACCTAGTAAATGTCCCATGACATAACACGAAGAGCTGCACATCAATGTTTTACTGCTTTGGTGAGTTTGGAAATCCCCTTTCTCTAAGGATCCCAGGAATGGGCATTGACTCATCCTCACTGCCTGAAGAGTAAATGCTTTTGGCAACATCAAAGGTCTCCCAGCTGCTTCAGTAGCCCAAACTGCCAAGGTGGAACACACATGTGATGCAACTTGCCCCATTTTGTCTGCCAATGCAAAGTTGAGATGTCATTGAGTGACAACTGGCCCATTGGAGAGGGGGGTCCATCCGAGGCAGTGTCTCCCAGATGCATGAGTTAAGACTAACAACAGAGGGAGAAGATGGGGGACAAATGCATAGGTGATAATAACAAAACCTTCTATTACCTTCTCAGCACACTTTTTAATGACCGTGGCCAGTTCTGAGACCACGAGATCAACACACTTCAGACTCGGCTCTTTGAGTTTTACAATCTGTTTTTTCACAATGGCTTCAAAGGCCATATCAGGGGTGAAGAGCCCCGTCCTGGGTCATGCGAAAGGTGGGACCAGTAGAAAGACACGCAGGGATAGTGCAGGCCACACACCCAGGACAGGAGATAGAGAAAGAGAGAGAGAGAAACGAGAGTCAGCTGGTTAGTGACATGCACGGAGGAGCCTGTGCCCGCATTTGCCCCGGAAGCTGCTTCCTGGGTCCCAGGGGTGGACTGGTCTGGGTTTAATTATAGAAGTGCTAAGGGTAAGTGTCATCATGCAGACAGCAAGGGTGTGCAGATGCTTTGAGTTTCATTATCTGCGACAATGGGCTCGAGGATGACAGTCTCCAACCCATCTGGGTTTTTTTCCCCTCCCTTTTCCAATCAAAGAAGCTTAAGAAGCAAATGTGGGCTTTTCCAGACTGAGTACAGAAGGCTCAAGCAGAAACCCCTGCCTAGGAAGGCCGATCCAGAGCTCTATGGCCATCGTGGACGTGCAAGCACAAACTGTCCACCGAGAAGCGCTTCAGCTGTTTGGCCAAGCATGCTGCCCTGGGAACCAGGTCCTTGGGGGAACCCAGTACATCTTGCTGGGGGCAGGCAGTGGCCCAGGCACACAGGCCCTTGTGACTTAGTAGATCTGAGGATGGGCTGCCTGGGGGAACAGCACTGTTCCTGGGGAAGGCAAGGGAACTAGAGGAGGCAGTTAGGAACCGAGCCAACTTTGGGACCCAAGCACTGATTATATTGGTGTTTGGGCCTTTCTTGGCAGCCTGGGGAGCAGAAACATGACTGGCTCCAGGGAAGCCCAAGGGTGTCACTCAAGGAGTGACAGCCAGAAAGGTTCAGGGAGCTTGGCCTCCAGCAGCTGATGCAGGGTCCCTCTCTGTTTCCCAGAAGGCAGCAAAGCGATAGCCCAATGACACCCCCATCAGACACATGCTAGGCTTGGTATCAGGGTCCCAGGGAGCCCTGCCCACCAGTCTGGCCAGTTCTGGAGGCCTGACACATACCCCGCTCCCCCCCGCAGTTGCACTTAGGCTGACGTGCCCCTGCCCCAGCCTCTGGGAAGATGCCACATTCTTGGAAACCAAGGCAATCTAGGGGCAGGGGAAAGGTACCACGGGGCACAGGCTGAAGCAGCACTGGGAGCCTGATACCAAAGCCCTGAACCCCATTTCCACACGGCCAGGAGTCCCCTGCTGAGGGGCCAATACCTTATTGGTACATTGCCTAACTGTATTGATTAGCTCCTGGATAACCAGGTCGACACATTTCAGACAGGGCTCTTTCAGCTTGACGACCTGCTTTTTCACAATGGCCTCGAATGCCATGTCCGGGGTGAAGAGCCCGGTCCTAAAATCATCCAAACCCGAGGGCAAGGGAAATAAGTCAGAGAGAAACAAAGCATGGTCAGCAATCTCACAGGCATGGGCCAGGTTCCCGAGAAAGAACCAAGATCATGTCAAGTCTGGAGGTCAGATGCCTGTGAACACTACCTGGAAACCCCTAGGACAACCTGAGGACCCCATGGTGATGTGAGATTGGACGACTGGAGTGACTACTTTTGTTGGAATACGGAGGGGACACAGGAGGCTCACAGGGAACAAACACTGGATTCCTATAATCATGTTTCAGATCTGGCTCCCCACCCCCACCCACAGGGCAAATATGCAGTGAGCTTTCTTGAATGATCACAGTAAGTAGGGCTCATGCTAATTAACTGGGGGGTTTAACCAATGTTTAACCCAAAGGCAGCAGACAGCCCTGTGGCTCATGATATACTCACATAGAACTGAGCCCATCTACCCTCGAGTGCCCTTGGAGAGAGTTATACCTACTGAGAAACACCCAGGATTCTGTCAAGACCTCACAATCAGGGGACCCAGAGGTTTGGGGGACCAACAGGCTGGAGGGTGACACTGCAAAGGTAAAGAGGACATTGGCGACTTTCCCTATGGAACTTGCCTGACACCATGGATGTTCTTAATGGCGTAGCTGATCTCGCGTCTTAAGTCCTTCTCATCGAACTCCATCTGAGAACAGAGAAATCAAACACTATTTTCTATGTATTTTACAAAAAATATATATTGGTTTTTGTCAGGGGAAAAAAATGAAACTTTTTGAACAGCTCTGCTGGAAAGCTGTAAGCTGCCTGCTCAGGGAAGGAAATCCATGGGGGACGCTTCCTCCAGGCCACACTCTGCCCAGGGCAGGCTTAGGCATGAAGGCCGGAGTTCAAGACCTCAAGCTCTGGAAGGAGGCTGGGCTCAAGGCCGAGCTGATTGGCAGCTGACCAGGGACAGGAGGGCCCAGCCTTGGCCACACTACCTTCACCAGCTCGAAGGGAAACCGCTCATGGAAAATGCGATTGATTCGGGCACCCCCAGAGAGCTCCAGTGTGTCCACTTGGTCTCCAGAGCCCTCGATCCTCTTTTCAAAGTCCACCCCAAACTGCTGGACCATCCTACAAGGAAAAAGAAAACCCAAACATCAAGCAGAGGTTTCAACAAAGCTCCGGTGTTATGTCTTGAGTCAAGCCATGGTTCAATTTCCTCTTTTCATTTTTAGTAGCAAAATCTATGTGTAGGTCAAAACAAATAAACAAAATTCAGGAGCTGCAGGTGGCAAGCACTCACTACACGCCAGGTCCACTCCATAGGCCTGTTACAATCATTCACTGAACTGTAGAGGGTGCAGTTATTACTCCACTTTGCAGATGACAAGAGTGAGGTACAGGGGTCACAACCAGGAAACCTCAACTCTGCCCTGGGGCTTCGCCTAATCCAGCAGGACCACGGAGTGAAAATGTAGTCCCTCCACACAGTTCAGGTTGCTTCTGCTGGTTCCCGCCATGTGGGTTGGCACTTCACCAGTATAGGCTGAGGCCTTGGAAAGATGGCTTTGTCTCTCTGAGCCTCAGTTTCTGCTAAGTGGGTTAATCATACCACTCATGGGTTAATCATGACCTCAACACAAGGTCATCGTAAGGATTCAAAGTTTCTAGATTCCAGCAACTCCAAGAAGTCATTGATTCTAAAATGCACCATTAGTCTATATACCCACACACAAAAATTTTTTTAAAAATGCTAACAATTCATTGTAATTCACCTAAAACTTCTGAATTCAGAGAAGTCAAAATGTCACATAATTGACAAAATGTGCTAATATCACAAGTGGCCCCTTAAAACCCAGCCCAGCCCTTACAAAGCGTCGAAGTGTTGCTAATTAGTACTGTCACAAGGCGGGCAGTGGAGAAGATCTAAGATATTTACTAGTGTTTTGGTTTTCCTTGGCATTTCTGATTGCTCCCCCCAGTCCTTTGCACTGTCTGCCTTAATCATTTCCTCATCTCTACCTCCCAAATTCTTGGTCTACTCAAGTATAGACAGACCTTGGAGATATTGCAAGTTTAGTTCCAGGCAACCCCAATAAAGCAAATATTACAATAAAGTTAGTGATACGAAGTTGCTTCCCAGTGTATATAAGTTATTTTTATACTACACTGTAGTCTACTAAGAGTTCTAATCCAGAATTATATTTAACAAAACAATATACATGCCCTAATTAAAAAATATTTTATTGCCCTGGCTGGCTCAGTTTGTTGGAGGGACATCCCATACACTAAAAGGTGGCGGGTTCGATTTCCAGGCAGAATACATACCTAGGTTACGGGTTTGATCCTGGTTGGGGCACATACAGGAGGCAATTAATTGATGTTTCTCCCTCACATCTTCACATAGGGGCAAGGAATGCAAGGTTCAGAGAGGCATGGTCAACAGCCAGGGGAAGCCCAGCAGACCCAGGATTACTCTGATTGCAGCATGTGCTAGACCAAATCTCCTCTTCAAGTCTACAAAGGATCAGTGTTTGCTCTGTAGAAAGTTTTGCAGAATGCAGTTGAGCTTGACTGAACATAAAAGCCTTCTCATCTCAATCCTACCACCATGCATTGCCACATAGCTGAGGATGGGGGATGTGAAATCTATGATGGTCATGTGAGCAGTGTCCCTCTGATGTGCCTGTAGGAGGAGTCTTGTGCATACCATCATCTGCCACATAAGCTACCAGAGAGTTTCTGGAACCTACTCTAGCCAAGTCCTTGCAGCACTAGGGTCCCTGGCAGGGCAGACACAAAGATTATAGGGGCAGGAGGAGCCTAGAGTGAGAACCTGGGATGGTGGGGCACACCTGCTCCACTGCCTCTCAGCTGCACAACTGCAGTGAGTCTCTTAGGGTTCTGAGTTGGACTCAAGAATCACGGTGAAGATTCAAAGAGACCAAACAGAAGCAGCTAACACAGGGTCTGGCTCCCACCCCCCTCCACATCTGTCCTCCCTACAGCAGCCAGAGGGCTCCTGTGAGCACCTGAGTCAGGCCATTCCCATCCTCTGCTCAGAACAAAATATGGCTCCCACTGCACACAGAACAAGAGCCAAAGTCCTCCCCATGGTCTACAAGGCACTACAGACTCTGCCCTCACCTCTTCCCACTCTCCCTCCCTCCCTCTGCTCCAGCCACGTGGACCTCCAACATGCTGGACACAGTCCTGCCTCATGGCCTTTGCACTGGTTGGGCCCCATCCAGGGCTCTATGTAGCTCCCTCCCTCATCTCTTCAGGTCTTTGTCTCTCAGTCTCAGAGAGGCCTTCTTGACCACTCTATTTTATTTTTAAATATGTCTTTATTGATTTCAGAGAGAAGGGGGAGAGAGAAAGAAAGAGAGAGAAAGAGACACAGAGAGAGAAACATCAATGATTAGAGAGTCATTGATTGGTTGCCTCCTACATGTCCAGCACTGGGGATCGAGCCCGCAACCTGGGCATGTGCCCTGACTGGGAATCAAACCTCAATCTCCTGGATCATAAGTCAATGCTCAACCTCTGAGCCACACTGGTCAGGCTTCACCATTCTATTTTAAATGGCACACCATGCCCACCTTGGTACTCTCATGCCTCTTTCCCACTTTAATATTTTTGCCATTGCACACACTACACATTTTATTTACTTATTTTTGTCTCATCCCTCCCCCTCTCCCCTTTCTGAATATATAGGGCAGGAATGAATGTCTGCCCCATGCGCTGCAGTGATCCCAGTGCTCAGGACAGGGCCTGGCACACAGGTGGCCCTTGGGAAATGTTGAATGTTTGTTGAATGAACAGATGGATGAATGAAGATCAGTGCCCAGCCTAGACCTGGAACCCTGTGGCTGGGTAGAGGCCCCAGTGAGCTAGGCTGGGGGGCTGGGGAGGACACACGTACTGCAGTAGGGCTTTGGTTTTACGTGTGGGGTCATCAGGCCGGTAGTTCTTATATTCATCCACCTCCTTCTCCAGGGACAGCAGTTGGCTCTGCAGCTTGCTGCGCAAGGTTGGCAATGACTCCCGGATATGGTTGGTCAGTTGCTGCAGGAGAGAGGCCAGAGGTCAGAGGATAGTGCCAGCACGAAAGAGGGCCATGTATGATGGTGCCTGGGCCCAGCAACCCCCAGCCTCAAGAGAAAGCAAGAGAATATCAGCTGGAGCCACACTTGTGCACGGAGCAAGGAGAGGCTGAGAACAGCCCATGGGACTTTATAGGACAGATCAATTGGGATGTTCACACCATGGAGCACACGCCAGGACATGTGTGCTGACCCAGCACAGCCTCCCACAAGTGCCACTCAGTGAAAAGCCCAGGAGACCACCACAGGATCCTGGACTGAATGACTGACGGATGGATGACAGACAGTACATGTGGACAGCGGGACACTGGGCGGATATACAGACATGGGGATGGTGCCCTGCAAGAAAAGGTACTAAAGATATGCATTAAATGCTCCCTTCTGTGAAAGACAAGGAGAAAGTAAGAACATGTTTTCATTTGCAAGAACAGAGAAAAGAAGATTCACAAGAAACAAATGTGAAAGAAACAGGCTGAATGGGGCAGGTGGGCAGGAAGGAGACCTTGCACCGCAGCCTCCTTTTCCTCTACTGTTCTGCTTTTGCATCATGTGGATTTGTTCATTACTCATAAATTTTAAAAGGAGGCAGTGGTACAGAAAAGTTTAGAGGACGAGTCTCAAGATGTGGTGTTAGAGAAAAAGCCAGAGTACTGGGTAAATATCTTACTGTTCAGGTGGGGGGAAAAAAGAAGAAAAAAGGAAAGGTCAAGAAAGGCAGGAGGAAGGGAGAAAGGAGGGCGACACAGACACATCAGCCCTCTAGGCCCTGAGCGTCTGTCTCTAGAAGGAATCCTAGGAAATGATGACCCTGGCGACCTCAAGGGATGGGACATGCATTATATTTGGGCTGTATGACTTTTTTTTGTTTACTATTATAAAGGAGGGATA
The DNA here is from genome assembly GCF_964146895.1 of Miniopterus schreibersii. Taxonomy (NCBI): domain Eukaryota; kingdom Metazoa; phylum Chordata; class Mammalia; order Chiroptera; family Miniopteridae; genus Miniopterus; species Miniopterus schreibersii. Next base: position 69,486,608 of record NC_138105.1, on the reverse strand, counting down.
TAGAGATAAAAGAAAGGGAGAAAGGAAGGAGAAGGGGAGGGGAGACGGGAAGAAAGGGAGGAAGGGATGAAGGGAGGTTGGTTGGGAAGAAGGGCAAAACAAAAGCCATAAAATCAGCCAACATCCCCAAAGTGAAAAGCAGCATTTTGTTGCCATCTGTCCTGCAATAGAACAGAACTTACAAGATGTCCATCAAGCTCGACACAAGGCTTCAAGGAGGATTACACTCTGTGGTATGAATCTGGGTTACCCCAAAGTCCTCTGTGACCAGGGACCCTGCCCAGGGCCCCACTGCGGGAGCTGCAGGTTTCTAAGGGTGAGCTATGTGCTCTGCAGACCACCCCGGTCTCTGACAGCATCCTAGAGCATTAGAGTGGCTCCATGTAACTCATGGGGAAACAGAGGGGAGGGGGACAACCGCCTCAGGAAACATCTGATGTAGAGCCAGGCCCTTAGGAGTACAGCTGAGCTGCTGGCGCTCAGGAGGCCCTAGCAGCCTGCAGGGTAGTTTTACTTCCCTTCCTGATCCTCCAGCCCTCTGCCCAGGCAGACCCACTTCCTTTCCTGGAGGGCCCCTTCCTTTGGACACTTCCTTCCCTCTTTGCTCCCCTGAGCTGTTGTCTCTGCCTTCCTGCTCTGTGCCCACTCACTTTCTGGCCCCCATCACTACCTAACACTTGATTGAGCATGTGCAGTTGCAGAAAAGCACTGACACACCTGATTCAGAGTCTTCTGCAGGTGTGGGGTACCCATGCGATCAGCCATGTGCCGGTAGGCTGGGTGGGAGAGAAAGAATTTTCTCTCGGCTGCCAACGCTGCGCGAATGTCTTTCTTGCCCTCGATGTCCTTCTGGCTGCGGTTCACCACACCAATGTAGCCTGCAGGGAGAGAAGGTCAAGGTAAGGCCACTACCAGGCAAGCCAAGGTGCCCAGGTGTCCACTGCAGCCCAGGCACAGAGCTAAGCAAGGTGTAGGTGAATACATGGATTCTGTCCTATGAGTCACTGAGACTGGTTTACAAGCTGTACACATTAGTTAGAAACAACATGGAGAATGCAAACAGAGGGCAGTCCTAAAAAGCAACATGTGTTTGGAAGAAGGAGAGATTACATCCAGCCTGGTGTGAGGGGAGTGGATAGAGATAAGCTTTAAAGGTGAAATCTAGAAGCTGAGATTTAAAGACAGGGAAGAAAAAAAAATCTCAAAAAGAAGGGCAATTCGCGGACAGCTAATCTTGCCACACATCAAAACCTATTCTAAAGCTATTATATTGGGAAAGGTTGGGAATACTGGGGCATGTATGTCCAGAGGATGAATGGAAAAGAAAATCCAAACCATACCCAGCAGCAGGTGGGAACTAACAGCTAACTCTTCAAACTCAGTGGGAAGAAAGCTAGATTATTCAATGGTCGTTGTTAGCAAAGTAGGGTACCTCCCAAAATTAATTCTTGAGGGATCACTGATTTACACATAAAATACAAAACTACAGAGGTACTTAAAGAAAACATGGGTGAGTTTTAAAAATGAATGTATTGCCCGGCCGGGCGTGGCTCAGCGGTTGAGCGTCGACCTGGGATCCAGGCGATCGGGGTTAGATTTCCTGTCAGGGCACATGCCCAGGTTGCGGGCTCGATCAATGACTCTCTCATCATTGATGTTTCTATCTCTCTCTCTCCTTTCCTTGCTCTGAAATCAATAAAGATATATTAAAAATAATAATAATAAAATAAAAATGAATGTATTCATATTAAAATTTTCTAAATGAAACCCAAGAAACAGTTAACTGTGAGTACATGAGAAATGGGACTTGGGAGAGGGGGTTGAGAGACAGTCTCTTCAATTAAGAGCCTTCAGTACCATGTTGGAATTTTTTTTCCAAATGTAAGAAACTATTTTTTAGAATAAAAATGCTATGTGAGGAAAAGGTTTGCAATATTTAGAAATAAACAGTAGACTGAGAAAAACATAAAGAAGAGGAGAAAAAAGAGAAGGGAAAGGGGATGGTGTTCAAAAAGCCAGAACAGCCAGGAGCCCCTGAGCATGGATACAAGGCACCAAGCAATATGGGTACACAAATGGGTGTTGTGGGAAATAAAGAATTTAGTATGCCTGGCCAGCATACTAAGTTGGTTTAGTGTAGTCTCGTGCACTGAAATGTTGCTGGTTCAATTCCAGGTCAGGGCACAGGCCTGGGTTGTGGGTTTGATCCCCAGTAGGGGGTGTGCAGAAGGTAGTTGATTAATGTTTCACTCGTCAATGTTTTTTCTCTCTCTCTCTCCCTCCCTTCCTCTATGTCTAAAATCAATAAAAACACAGTAGGTGCTCAATAAACAGAGGTGGCTATTCATATCATTAAAGTTGGAAAAGTGGACTACAGATAGGTGGCAAAAGACCTGAAGTTGATAAACATATCTATTTATCTCCATTCTCTTGACAGTGGGGGTCTTTTAACACTTCCCTTGAGGAGGAGGGGAGTGGCATGTGCCCAGTCTTATGTGGGCCTGATTTTCGTCCTCTCCATACGTGTCATTATGTCCACTTTACAGATGAGGGAACCAAGGCAGGCCAAGGTGAGGTCACTTGCAAAGGTCTCAGAGAGGATCAGTAGGAGAACTCAGATCTGTGGGAAGCCCAAAATCTGTAATTACCATCCCTATCACTGTGAGCAGAAGGAAGCAGTAGGGGACACAGAGAAGAGTCTGGCTTGGGTCCCCTAAACATGCTGCAGTTCTGAGTCTTTCATAAACCAAGTAAAAGGATCCAATTAGAGAGACTCTGAAAGCCTCGGGCAAGAGAAAACCGAGAGAGCCTGAGGTCTTAAGCCTGAAGCGAGTGTGTGAGTGGAGACAGGAAGAGCCACTTTCTTGGAAATAGACAGGAAGGCAGAGGAGTGGAGACATAGACAGCAGTGAGTGGGGAGGACGGGGAGGAGGCGCATGTCATCCAGCCACCAGGCTGCAATGCTGAGCACAGCTAGTGTCCCTTGGAGTTTAAGATGGTTGTCCAACATGTGCAAGGGAGCACAGGGTTGATTTGCTGGTGGAGGGTGTGGGGACAGACGGGGTCTGCTCCCCTGTTCAGCACTGACCCTTCTCAAATCTCTGATACGTGTTTGCTCTTCAGCCTTTGATCCTTATAGCCAAACAGGCTTTTAGGTTTTGCTCCTGACCACACTCTGTCCTCATTTAGGGCCACCTCTCATCACTCAGTGTCGTCTCAGCAGTGCCGGGAGAAGGTGGAAATCAAGGTCTCAACGTTTCCCCCATGGCTATCCCAGATATCAAGGAGGGAAGTCCCAGGAGCAACAGACAAGACCTAAATGGGACCGGCTAGGTGCAACAGCCAGAGGTGCCCACAGCTGAGAGCTGATCCCAGAGGGAAGGAATGGGAAAGGCAGCAAAGTAATTAGGGAAGAAATGGCCTTAAAAAATAAAAAACCTCGATAGTCAACACTGCACCGCAGGGAAAAACCGGAACCAACCTGAGTGTTCAACAAATGGGGAGTGAGTAATAAACAGCCCACACACACACATGTAAGGGGCTCCGCAGGACCTTTGGAAGCTATCTTGAAGAATATCTGCCTGTTGTGGGGAAATGTTCTGCTATTTTGCTACGTGAAATGGAAAATCAGATCACAAAGCAGCATGGAACTGGAGGGCTGGCGTTCAAAACCAGCTCTGCCACTTGCTAGCTGTGTGACCTAGAGCAAGGGATTTAGCCTCTCTGTGGCTCAGTTTCTTCATCCATAAAATGGGGATGAAAACAGAACCATCCACTGTGTTGGTCATCATCAGAATTAAGTGGGCTCTTACACATCAAGAGCTGAGAACAGTATCTGGTACATAAGAGACACTTAATAAATATTTGCTACTCATTTTTTGGAAAGAGAAATACTTAGGTTACTTCTATCAGAAGATGTGAACCTAAAACTGAGTCTAAGCAGGCCTCTGTCTAGATCTAATTACCAGTTCACAGGGAACTACCATTGGCCAAATCCCGAGTGTGGGACGAGATCTGGTTTCTTCCACAAATAAATGATACTGAAGAAACAAAGGGGTTGGGAGGGTGAACAGTTCGAAGAGAAACATAGGCAGATATGTATAAAATGATATGATGCCTCAGATTTTGCTTTATAATCCCCCAGGAAGAATATGACGACAGGAGGCAAAGACATGTGGGAGATTCAAGATTAGCTGTGTGCTGATAACCACCAAGGCTGGGTCCATTCTACTTTAAAGAATGTTTGAAAGTGTTCACGACAGAAAGTGAGTATGAAAATGAGTAAAGGTTACAAATTCTTGGGAACGTTTTGGAAGTACAGTCACAAAGTGTTAACTAGTGGCTATCTGGGGGAATTAGGCTGTGGATGACTTTAGTTTCTTCTTTTATATACAGTTGACTCTTGAACAATACAGGGCTTAGGGGCGCCTACCTCCAGTGCAGTTGAAAATCCACATATAACTTTAGCCAGCTCTGCGCGTATGCAGATTCCCAATGGGAGTTGACTCTTGAACAGTACAGGTTTGAACTGTGTGAGTCAGTTTAAAAATCCATTTATACTGGACCTGGGCAGTTCAAACCCATGTTATATTGTTCAAGGGTATTTGTTTTCTCATGTTCCCTAAATGAGCGGGTGTTAAGTGTGTAATTGAAAAATGAGTGTATACAAACAGAAGAGAAAGATACATACGTTCACTTGGAAAAAAAGAAGTTAGAAGGGTTTGCGATGGAACAGAAAGCAGTGACTTCTGGGCAGTGGGGAAACGGGTGATGGAGGAACATATCTGGGAGCATTTGCTGAGGTTTCAGTAATAAGAACAACAAAAACAAACTCTGTTTTCAAAAAGCAGAGGTGCACCAGCTCTCCTGCTCCCCACCTCTCTTTCCTGCCCTCCCCTGGCCCTGTGATTCTCCAGGTCTCCCCTTCTGGCCTTATGGCCTCCTGCTGCCCCACCCCAGGGCTCATAGCTTCCCACCCAGCCGCACCTCTTCTCAAAGGGAGCAGCTTGTTCTCCAGGACATCCCTGGCATCGGTGCCCTCGTCCATCAGGTCGAGCTTGGTGATGACGCCAATGGTCCGCAGGCCTAAAAGAGCCCAGAGATCAAGAACACTATTAGGAAGATGCCTCAGGTCACCAAGGGCCCCCTATGCAGTACAACCTGGGGCAAATCACAGTGTCACCTACCTGGACTCTAGTTTCTCTCATGTGAAATGAGCACAGTAACAGCACCAATATCAGGGGGTTGGCCATAAGAATAAATCTGGCATGTGGCAAACATTCAATCAATAAACACTGGCCACCATTATTGTCATTTGTACGATCAGGGACTTTGTCTTGCTGCTGCAGCATCAGGAGAAACCTCATTGAGCTCCATGCTGTGCTCTTTGGGTGCAAAGTTCCAACACAGTATGAAAACCAAGGCTACTGTTTCTAGGGTAACCTGTCGCTTGAATGGCCAAAATTCCACTCTGGAAGCCACCTATGGAATTCTGCCTCTCTCCAGGTCACCCAGAACCATAAGGAACCTCCTAGCAAAGCCTGAAACCTGCAGATCAACCTCCCCTGCAAATGCCTCCCCTGCAACCTCCCCTGGATGTCTCTGTGCCAACTGTGTGTTTGTGTGTACACACGTGTATGACACTCAGGGGACAGAGGGAGGCCCAGGGAGATCTCCAGTGGGCACTAAGGTAGGCATCTAGCAGGGAGACAGAATGCCCTCTCTGGGATCTCTGCCTGTGCCCATTCTGCTGTGAGATTATAAGCTGACATCAGAGGGCATCTTCAAAGGGCAAAGGGGCCACAGCTATGAATATGCACAAAGCTTGTGCCTGGGCCAGAGGGGAAAACCAGAGCAAGGTAGAGAGATGTGATAGGGGAGAAGACCTAGGCTGGGGTATCAACTCTATTGGAAACATCAAATGTCACTGAACCTTTGTGTAATAAAGACCTGAAACAACCCAACTGTGCAAGAAGAAAGAAAAGGCAACAATGGGGCGCGCCCAGTCTATGGTTGTGTATGTACATCCCTATGGTAATAGGAAAAAACACACATCATAGAAAAATAAGTCAAGATCATCCCATTTTAAAAATATGAGTTTAGCCCTGGCCTGGCTCAGTTGGTTAGAGCATCATCCCAATACGCCAAGGTTGTGAGTTCAATCTCTGGTTAGAGCACATACAAGAACCAACAAATGAATGCATAAATAAGAGGAACAACATATTGATGTTTCTCTCTCTCTCAAAAAAAAAAATAAAATAAAATATATAATAAAATAAATAAATAAAAATGCAAGTTTACACAGAAGAACAAACTCCCAAAGGATATATGCCAAGTGTAGCTACCAGTAACTCTACAGGGAAGAGGAGCTGTCACTTTTTAGGTTCTATATTTTACAACGGTGACATTTTTTTGAGTAAAAATTATGAATAGTTTGAATAGTTTCAAAGACAGAAAAATACTTCTTTTAAGACAGAATGCCAGCATCAAGTTCACAAATGGTGCTTAACTGTACTCAGATTTTCTCACCACATGATCAAGCCTCTGCAGCATCTTTGTCACAGTGACACCCAATTTCGTGGGACCAGGCTGCGGGGACCAGATTGCTGTGGGAGACTGTGAACAGGGGAAGTCCCTCCAGGGAAAGCACATCTGGGATGACCTTGAGGAGGAGCTCGCATACCAATCGACCATGGGATAAAGATGCGTACAGCCCTGGAGTTTGAGAGTTAGTAGGCCAGGGTGGGAAACGGCAGACAGCAGCCACCCAAGGCCAATCACCATTCACCCCACCCTGGGCCTGCCACAAGGCTGGAAACTAGGGAGCATGAGCCACAGAGCCTGTCTCCCCAACTCCTTGCTGGTCCCTAATTCCCTCCAAAACACTATGGAATCATGCAGTTGAACGGCATTTTGCAAAATATATTTTAGTGTGTGCCACACTCCACTGAACTTCCAACACTCTCAGAATAAATCTGTTCCCCATGGCTGCCCACACGGTCCTGCTCAACCAGCTCTGTCCCCAGCCCTGCCCTCATCTCCTCTGCCCTTCCTTTAGCTGGCTCTGCTGCAGACACACTAGCCTCCTTGCTGTGCCTTGGGCAACCCAGGCTCAAATCACACCCAGACAATTTAGCATCTATTGTCTATTTTCCTGGATTTTTGTCTTTTTATTATTCTGGCCTTGCCTAAAACCTCACATCTTCACACGCTTCTGATTCCTTCCCACTTGTCACTCTCCAAGGTTTCTATTTTCTTCCAGTGCTTACCTCTACCAGAAATTATCCCACTTGCTTATTTCCTTGTTGGATTCTGTCACCCCTATCGGAATATCAGCTTCCTGATGGCAGGGACCCTGTCACTTTTGTCCCCTGCAAAATTCTCAAGATCAAAACAGAGCCTGGCATACACCAGGTGCTTAACTGACATTTACTGAATAAATCGCCACTGGAAAAGTTTGACCCAGAATGTCCTGAGCCAAAGATGCCATAGTCTCCCACTACTACCTATTGCCCCAACTTGCTTCACTAATTCATTCTTTCACCTCCCCTTCGTGGCCCTGAACAGTTATGGAGACAACTCCAGTCTTCTCAGCAACTACACAGGTTGGGATTGCTGCTCCCATTTGGAAAGAAAGGGGACCAAGCCTCAGGAAGGTAAGTAACTTCTAGAGATGGAATTTGGACTTGCATCTGTGCCCTGGGAGGACTGGGCTCTTCCCAATGCCCTACATTAGCTTTCAGTGCAGGTGAAGTGGGGGCCATTGTGTCTGAGGAATGTCCAATTGCCACATAATGGCCTCCTGGAGGATGCCCTTCAGCATTGCCAGTCCTCATGGGAAATGCTATGTCCCATGTAGACCTTTTTCTAGGGAGGCCATGTGCCAAAGAGAACATCCTGGAATCAAGGATGCTGGGCAAGTTGCAATTCTCAGGGGAACCTGGAAGAGGGAGCTGCTGCTGTGGGGTTTGGTGGTTACCTTGTGGGTCGACCTCCTTGGCCATCTTGAGGGCATCTGAGTTGGCCAGGTCCATGTTGGCAGGGGTGACGGCAAGGATGAGGCTGCTCTCCCGGCTGATGAATTGCAGGATCATGTCCTTGATCTGGTACTCGATATCTGGGGGTTGGTCCCCCACAGGTACCTTGGTGATGCCAGGGAGGTCGATGAGGGTCAGGTTCAACACTGTGAGGGAAACCAGAGGGAAAGGTGTTCGGTCTCAGGAGGGAAGGCATATACAGCCACTTCAGCAGCCCATTTCCCCAAGGGCCAGGTGGTCAGTGAGCCTCAGGATTCCTCCGGGAATCCAACCATGATCTCTTGGATCCTAGGTTGATGCTTAACCACTGAGCCATGTCTGGCTGGGCTCAGTGATAGTTTTAAATGAGGACATCTGCATTTGCAGATTGAAATTGCTTTAAATGGCTAAATGAATTTCAACCCAAAGATTCAGCCAATACCAAGGAAATATTAAAAACAAAAAGATGAGCTGACCAGTGTGGCTCAGTGGTTGAGAATAAATCTACGAACCAGGAAGTCACAGTTCGATTCCCGGTCAGAGCATATTCCCGGGTTACGGGCTTGATCCCCAGTAGGGGTCGTATAGGAGGCAGCTGATCAATGACTCACTCTCATCATTGATGTTTCTATCTCTCTCTCTCCCTTCCTCTTTCTGCAATCAATACAGATATATTTTTAAAAATAAGTAAAAATAAATGTCACAGTTTTAAAATTAGGACATTCTGCAGAGAAGTCTTTCTAGATCCTCTTGAGAAACTGAAAGACCTGGCTACCTGGGGCTGGTTTAACTTGTCACTATGTGGCCACCATTGCCTGGGAGACAAGTGTATCTGCCCTTTTAAAAGGAGCATACAAAATTGGCAGTTACAAAATAGTCATGGGGATGTAAAGTACACCATAGAGAATACAGTTGGTAATATTGTCATAACTATGTATTGTGTCAGGAGGGTACTAAACTTCCAGGGGTATCACCTAAGTTATATAAATGTCTAACCACTATGCTGTACACCTGAAACTAATAGAATACTGACTGTCACGTGTAATTAAAAATTTCTTTTAATAAAAAATAAATACATAAATAAAAGGAGCATATAGCTACAATTTGCCCCAGTCCCCACCATTCCTGACAGTCTTCCTGGCAGCTGTTTTTCTTAGAGCTGAGATCAATCTCTCAGTACCACCTTTCTATCAAAAGTGGGAAGCTACAGATCAAGAGGGCTAGGTATATGTGAAGAAAATGGGAGGACATATTCTTTGTGACAGTAAGGCCAACCCAACCTGTGTCCAGCTCTCCTCTGCCACTGTGATAGGTACATGCTCATTCTGCCTACCGTGCGGCGAATAGACTCGCAAGTTGATGGGCACTGGGGAGATGCCTTTGTTGGTCCCCGTGACCCTTTCGGTCTCCGCTTCGATCTCCTGTCGGACTTCTTCAAAGTCTGTAAACTTTTTGGACTTGCAGTGCAAAAACTCGGCATATTCTGCAAAGGGAAGAAAGATGCTCAAAATTAGAAAGAGTAGTCTTGTAGGGGGTAGGGAGCAGACGGCCTTGTGGGACAGGTGCTGAGCAAGCAGAGAAAGTGAATTATCAGTCACAGTCACTCTAGGAATCTGGGGAGCAATAGATTCATCCTCATGACTAGTACTTGAGGGGGGGCCTCCTGTAGACAGAGCCCGTTTTCAGACCTTAGGGATTTCACAAGGAACAAAACTGGCAAAGATCCTGTCCCCATGGAACGGACATTCTCATGAAGCATTTTGCAAAACTACACATTGTGACATATTATGAGTTTAAAAAAAATTTTTTTAAATCAACAGGTGGATGTGACCATATTTATTCTTTTTGGATGAACAGAATAAAAGGGGAAATATGGCATATGCCACCCAAATCACAGGTTATATACATTTGATGAAGCTTCTGCTATGGTGTCATACCTGACACTGAGTCCTGGGTCATGATGCAAAACCTCCCTCACTGTGGGTCACAGTCGAAAGAGATGCAAGCTGCTGGCACATGTCCCTGGGACCCACCTGTCCTTCCCCAAGGCACCCACATGGTATGGGAAGTAGGGCATTACTGCTGGCCTCACTATAGCCTGTCTCAATGTCCCTCCTCCCCTCCTGGCTATTCAAGGGGATCCCCACCTAGACATGAGTCCCTCAGGAAAAATGCTTTCTGGGCAGGGCCTCAGGTAGATGTAAGAGGCCTCTGAATGCCTTCTGAGCCCAGGGTGTCTGGAAGCCATACTGACACTGTGATGGAGGGAAAAAATAAGTAACAAAGCAGTGCTCGTCCTATCATCAAACTAGAGAAACCCAAATCCAGATATGGGATAAGGAATAAAAAATGTTCATTGTAAGACAGAGGTGCAGAGTTTACAGGTTTTACTATATAATCCCTCAACTTTTTCTTATGTTTGAATTTTCACAATAAATGTTAGAAACAAGGCTCAGAGATCATGGCTCCTGCTAAAAAGTAATGCTAAAAATAGGGAAATAAGTCACACAGCAAAGAGTCTAAAGAAATGGACCACTGTAGAGAAGCAATAATGTGTACTACCAAGCTTTCACAAAGTACAAAACTAGAAATCACTTCCATGTCCACCAGGAGGAGATGTGGCTACATAAACCACAGCACAGACATTCCATCAGCTGCCTCAAAAGAAAGGATTAAGCCCTGGTCAGTGTGGCTCTGTGCTTAAAGCATCATCCCTCTCATTGAAGGGTCCTGGGTTCGATTTCCGGTCAAGAGCATGTACTTGGGTTGCAGGTTCAATCCCCGGCCTGGGGGCCGGGAGTGGGGGTGGGGTATGGGAGACAACCAATGTGTCTTTCTCACATTGATGTTTCTCTCCCTCCCCCTTCTCCCTCCCTCCCTCCCTCCCTCCCTCCCTCCTACTCTTTCTTTAAAAAAAAATTCAATGGAAAAAAATATCCTCCAGTGAGGATTAACAACAAAAAAAAGACAGGATGGAGATGGAGACAGAGACAGGCTGGTAGGTCTAGAATCTCTACCTACAGGGGTAACAAGACAGAAAAAAATGAGTACAAGGAAGTTCGCCTTCCCATCACAGTAACCTAACAAACTATGGCTAACAGCCCTTGCTTGCTCTAGCGAGGCCCAGCATGTGGTCCCATATGCTCCTCACTAGTAAACACCTCAGCAGGTAGGCATTTCTGTAATGCCTGTACTACAGATAAGAAAATTGAGGCCCAGAGAGGTGAAGTGACTTGGCCCAAGTTCAGTGGGAGAGCTGAGATTTGAAGTTCAGATAATCCATCTCCAGGCAATGACTCTCAAGTCACATGGCCTTTGTGAAACTATCTGCGGGAAATTCCTCTCTGAAGCTCTGCAGCCAGGTCAGGGGGACTCCATGGGCTCAGATCACTGAGGACCTTGTCCAGCATAGGCACTGGCCACTCGGTGCCAGGGGCAATGAGGACACCAGCTGGAGGATCCAGGATCACCCATCCCACTCCCATCAGCTGACCCAGTTCCCAAGGACAGTCACGCTCCAGCTCTCCACAGGGACAAGAGGAAACACTCAGCTTCTCTTCCTGCAGCAGCCACCCAAAAATAAAACAGTTCTCCAACCTCCACAGCAAACCTCAGTTCTTTTCTGGCTCAAGGCCCTGGGCTCAGCACCTGCAAGAGACTATCTCCCTTCAAGGATGAGTGCAGGGGGGGGTGTGGTATGAGAAAGGGGTTGGGGGCCATGACACGGGCCCTCTCCCCTGCAGACCTCTGCCTAGACAGGCCTGGTACCTAGGAGGCCTGGCCCCACCTCCTCCTCTTCCAGGGTCTACCTGCATGTCACTTCTTACAGGGAGCCTTCTCTGCCTCCAAGCCATCTGGCGCTCTATCCTGCATCTTGAGTCGGATCACTGTGGAACATGTTTATGGGATCAGGACCTGGCAGCTGTGGTCCCTCAGAGCCCTGCATATGCTGGCAGTCTCTAGACTGTGTGGGTAAATGACATGCAGGATACTGTGCAGCAGGAAGGTTCAGGAGCCAGCTAGGCCCATCCCTCCCACCTGCCTTCTCCCGCACCGCCCTGACTGGGGATCAAACCTGCAACCTAGGCACGTGCCCTGATCGGAAATCCAACCCACAAGCTTTTGGTGTACAGGATGATGCTCCAACCAACTGAGCCACCCGGCCAGGGCTCACCACCTGCCTTCTTTACTGGGCTCCTTGTCGTTTTGGAACCATGTGCTACATTCCAGGGTCATACCAATCACCAAGCGTGCTTTCTCCCCATAGCACTGACCCTCTTAAAGCCAAACCTGGGCCTTCCTCTCCTCAGAACCCTCCATGGCTCCGACCTCATCCGAGTAAAAGCCAAAGTCTTTACCACATCCTATAAGGCCCTACAAAATTTCCTTCCCCCCAACTTCTGACCTCAACTCACTCCTTCTCCAGTCATGCTGGGTTCCCTGCTCATAACTCCAGGCCTGCTCCTGCCTCAGGGCTCTCCTCTCTGCTTGCAGGCACATTCTGGGCACCTCCCCTTGGTCAGGTGTTACTTCCTCTGTGAGGCCTTCCCTGGCCCCAACTGAAATGACAGATCTCTCTAGTCTCTTTCTGCCTTCAACGCCTTACCCTTTTTCATATCCTATCCTCCAAGCACTCTAATACCACTTACCCTCTCATCCTCTGTATTTTCTCTGGTTCCCAGGTGGAAGGTCCACCCCACAGGGCAGGGATCTGAATCTGTGTCATGCACTGTGTCCCCGGGGCTCCCTCGGGGCACACAGTTGGTGCTCAGTAATTATATATCTGACTGAATGATTCTGCCAGAATATGGCTCCTGCTTTAGCTTCTTCAGGGTGGCCCAGCACCCCCAAAGCCACCAAGCTGGATATATAGGAGTCTGGAACAGGAAAAGGTCTGGGAGGACCACCTGCTGCCTTTCCCTCCCTCCATCCTTCCCACAGCACTACTTAACAACATAGGCCCAGCCCTGAGAGGCTCTTGGTCTGATGAGGAAGATAGACACTACAGCAGCATGTCACAGCAGGTCTGACAGAGGCCCAAAATACTAGGAACTGAGAGCGATGGCCTGCCTGACCCCAACCCCAGTCCATCTGAAGGAGGCAGGTAAGGGCAGGGGTAGGCAGAGAGCCCATGCCCGCTTCATCTCTCTACAGTGGCAACCTTTCCCCATGCCTTGAGGATGCTCTGGACCTAGGGGAGATGACAAGGGAGGGAGAGGCCTGCCTCCTGTCCAGGCTCACTCTCTGTACCTTGGTTTCACCATGAGGAAAATAAAAACAGGAGAAATAGACAAGAGGGGTTAGCCTGGGCCTCCGCAGCCCTGTATGTGTTCAAATGCTGGAGATGACTTAACTATTCATGGCCTCAATAAGTAAGAGGCTTTAGGACTCTCATCACCTGCAATTCCTGAAGAGCTCCCTCTCAATTCATCCCCAGCAGCCAGGGCTGAGCTAATGCCCAGTCTGCCAGCAACAGTCCCCACTGGAGAGCTGCGCCCATCCCCAGCCCAGCTGCAGCGTTTTCAAATCTTCTCTTCCTCCTGCACAGATAACAAAGCCAGTCCCTCCGGTTCCCAGCTCCAGCCACAGGATTTCAACAGCCACACAAACACCCCTACACTTCTAGCCAAGTGTACTTCCCTGAGAGGAGGGTCAGCATGTGTAATCAGGCCTCGGGGCTCCACGGGACCCAGCCCAGAGCCTGGAGCACAGCAGGAATAAAGGAATAAAGTAGGCCCTTGTCCAGCAGTCACACTGCCAACCCAAAGGAGCCAGCCACCATCGTCTACCACAAGGCTTCCCGCTTCGTCCTAATTGTGGGGTCAGTGAGCAGATACTTTGCTAGAAGGAGGTTCTGCTCTCCCCCCAGAACTTGTTCCCTGCCTCCTTCAGGTCTCAACTCTAAACACCATGCTCTGGGAGGCCCACCCTGACCACCCGATGCCAGCAGCACCCCTGTCCTGCCCCCTTTGTCCTCTCCTGCACGGCACTCCTCCCAATGTCCCCTGATAGAGCTGGAGTTGTGAGAGAGGGACTGTGAAGGATTTGGTTTTGGTCATGCTCTCCCTGGTGCCTGATACAGAACAGCTTGCTTAATAAAACTTTATTGAGCAGCCTATTACAAAGCATTAGGTGCTGTAGTCTGGGAGGACATCACCTCATAAGAGCAAGGTGATAAGATCACCCTCCCTACCCCAAAGGCAGAGCAGGTCACGTGGCTGCTGGCATTTCTTTTGTTTCTCTTTTTTTCTTTTCTCTTTTATTCTTCCTTTTTTTTTTTTTTTTTTTTTGCTTTGTTTGGGTATTTCTTAAGAATTGTGAAATGTCTTGCTAGAACAACCTGCCTTCAGTTCTGCCCCCTCAGGATTTGGGGAGGTGACAGGAGAGAGGGAGGGAGGGAGGTCTACCTAGCCACACCCATCTATCAGGGCCTCAGTTTCCACATAATGAAATAACATAGAACCCAGTGCTGGTGTGACGTAAGAAAGCAATGAAATCCACAGTACTGGGCTCATAGGAACACACAAATAGCTTAGTTGCCAGACTTGGGACACTTGCAAAGCTGTCAGTCTCAGTGTTCTGCACGGAGGGGCTCTGCTCTAATTTTCATGCCTTAGATCCCAACCCTTCTCCATTCTGAATCCAGCAAAACCATGAGGCTGACCCCCTGGCAGCAGGAGATGGGGTCTGCCTTCTCCATACCTGGCACTGACAGGAATGTTGGTCTGGTTGACATGGCCCAGGAGGAACGGCATGGGATCAAACTCACTTGGGAGATCCTGAGTACCACGGAGTAGAACAGATCCAATCTCCAGAGACTTGGATCTGATCTCCAGGGACTTTTCAGAGCCTTTAGTCAACCAAGGGCCAAAACACGTGGCATCTCCCAAGTTCGTTTGGTCCTCAAGATCCCTCTGACTTGAGACAAGCTGAGAACAGCTCCCAGTCTATGGCACATTGCCACTAGGAAGCTGTGATATCATGATTCATAATAAGAAATATTTGGTCTTCCCTCCATTCCTGGCACAGAGCTCCTAAAATCCTTGGAAAGTCCTAAGTGATAAGAACCATAAAGGAATCTCTATGTATAACAAGCCCCTTTCAACCACACCTGAGTTTATGTCAAGGGAAACCAACCATGTGATTAGAGAATTGGAACTTTCAGTCCCACCCCCGACCTCCTGGGAAGGAAGAGAGGCTGGAGGTTGAATCAACCATCAATGAGGAAGGATTTAATCATTCATGCCTACATGATGAAGCTTCCACAAAAACCCAAAGAATGGATTTGGAGAGCTTCTGGGTTAGTGAACACATGTAGGTGTTGAGAAAGCTCATGGGAGCTCCAAGCCACTTCCCCAAACCGTGCCCTGTGCATCTCTTCCATCTGGCTACTCCAGATTTATCTACTTTTCTAATAAACTGAAAATCTAGTGAGTAGCATAGTTTTCTGAGTTCTGTGAGCCACTCTAGAAACTTGAGGGGGTCACTGGAACCTCTGATCTACAGCTAGTCAGTCAAAGCACAGGTGACAATCTAGACTTGCAACTGGTGTCTAAAGGTGATGGTGGGGTAACAGTTTTGTGAGACTAAGCCCTTAACCTGTAGGATCTGAAGCTACCACCAAGTAGGTAATGTCAGAACTGAGTTAAGTTGTAGGACACCTGGAAAGTGTCCACTTAAAATTGGGAGAACTGCTTGGTGGTATGGGAAAAAACACACACATTGGAGAAGGTGACAGCCCTGGCTGGCAACCCGGCCAGTCCCCAGGCCGACTCCCACCAGTTCTCAGCTTCGTTTCCTCATGGAGACACAAGGTGCACACCTATCTGCTGCAGAGTCTATAGGCTTTATAGAAAGAGCCCTGCCAGAGGCTGGCTGGGGGGAAAGGTACAGCACAGTCAGATAGCCCTGCCCATGGAAGAGAAGGGGCACAGCAACAGGCCTTAGAGCATGCCTAGGCACCTGGCCAATACTGATGGAGTAACTACTAGGTGCCAGGCCCTGTGCTTGGCACAGGGGCACGGGGGGAGGGGGGCAATGGACAAAGCAGACCAGCGTCCCTGCTCTCATGCCACTGGTGCTGGAGCAGGGCCAGAGAGAGACCATTAAGAAAATCAAAGAAAAGGATGACATCACATAACATGGGCTGCAGAGGAAATGCAGCAGCAGAGGAAGTATGGTAGCAGTGACTGGAGGGTGGGGTGGGGGTAGGGCTCCCCTAGGGAGGCAGGAGGAGGAGGATGGTACAGGGTGTTCCAGGCATGGAGCACAGTGAGGGTGAGGGCCCGGAGACAGACACAAATGAGCTGAGCTTGAGGATGAGGAGGGAGATTGTGGCTGCAGCTGGTGACCAAGAGGAGGTAAGGTCCCAGAGGCCAGCAGGGCCCGGTCAGGACCATGAAGCCACAGGAGGAAGGTTAGGAACCAAGTCCTGACATCCCCACTCTGGTTCCTCTGCCTGGCAAGGTCAAGGCTGGGAGGGGAGGCTCAGGAGGCCCAGATCAATCACATTCCACACAAGAACAGTCCCTAGCACCTAGGATTTAGAAGGCCCAGGGATGGTTCCCAAGGAGCAGGGTTCACCCATGACCCACCAAACTTCCTGGTGGCTGTAGTCTGAGGTACTTTTCAACCTAAGCTGATTAAAAGTAATGGCTCACTGAGACCAGT
The DNA here is from genome assembly GCF_964146895.1 of Miniopterus schreibersii. NCBI lineage: Eukaryota > Metazoa > Chordata > Mammalia > Chiroptera > Miniopteridae > Miniopterus > Miniopterus schreibersii. Next base: position 69,469,923 of record NC_138105.1, on the reverse strand, counting down.
CTGGACAAGGAGAAGCTGAGCACCATGGATGTCACAGGAGTCAGAAGGGAGGAATGATGCCCAGGCTTAGAGCCACACCACAGCCACATGGGGTGCCAGGGCAGCACTCTCACCCCATTTTACAGATGAGGAAGCCGAGGCACAAGAGACGGAAGCTACTTGCCTGAGGCCCCAGATAGTAAAGTGTAGCAGCCTGGCTCCCAAGTCATGTTCCAGAGAGTCAGCGGGACAAAAGTTCAATCTCTAGGAACACAGCCCCTGTAGCCGTAGAGAACCCCAGGAGCCCCAGCCATCACTTAGTCTCACACTGCACTGAGCTTCCTCCCTCATATTAGTGGAGTGTCCCACCTCTCAACTGCCTCCTCCAGCCCCAGGGCCTCTGCTGTTTGGTGTTTCAGTGGCCTACCCACCTCGAGGTCACTCTAGACTGCCCTTCAGGCCCAAGGCACAACCCTGGGCCAGGCCCCATCACTTCTTGCCAGGCTAACCTCTCCCTAAGCTCCCAGCCCATACTCCTGTCCCTCCTCCACAAAGCAGCCAGTGGGCTAAGCTGCTCTCCCCACCCTGGGTGCCACTCAGGCTCCCACTGCCCAAATCCATCACCACCCCTGATGGGCTGTGCCACCTGCCTCCTGGCCCCACCCCAGACTCACTTCACAGCTTCACACACACTGCTAACCCTGCCTAGAGTGTTCTCCCTGGGCCTCTGGCCCAAAGTAGAGCCAGCACCCTATATACTCTCCCAAATGCCCTGTGCTTTCCCCTCTCAGCCTGGCTGGGCTCAGGGAGAGCTAGGACTCTCAGAGGACTCACACTGCCTTGATGGTATCTGAACCAGGCCCAGCACAAAGTGGCCACACATCTACTTGGGTCATTAAGAGGCCTGGAATGCTGTAATCAGGTGGGGGAGGGGGGTTATGCAAGCTGGGACAAAGTAAAGGTCACTCCCATGTGGGACACCAGGGCTCCTCTACCCCACACCCTACCTACACCCCAACCCAACAAGATCCAACTACATCTCCATCTCCACGGCTGCCACCCTGTCCCTACCTGCCCCTCAGTACCTGCTCCCGCATCCTCCTCTTGGGTGTCCTGCCCCTGAGCTGGCCCCTCTGGTCTCTTCATCCTAAGCAGCTACAGAATCTGGTCAAGTCACACCTTGGTCTAAAGCCACACTCCTCAAGAGTGAATGTAAAATGGGGCTTTCAAGATAACCTTCCAGTGTGCCCTCAGGAAGGTGGCTTCTGCTCAGAAGTCTAAGTTCAGTCCTCTGCGAAATGGGGATGATAGGATTGAAGATTTCAACATTTATCTGGGTCAGGCACTGAGCAGATATGCACCCTCAGTTCCTGCCCTTGGTGCTCCCACAGGGCCACTGCTCGTCATGCGCTTCTCCTTCCCTGCAGAAGGAATTTCAGTTCCTCCAATAGGCCACTCTGGGCACCATGGCCTCATGGTCCTCAGAATACTCTGTGCTGGGAAGGAGAGTTCCCCCTTCCCCAACACACCCACTATACTTGTCAGCCTCAACTCACACATCACTTCTTTGGAAAAGCCCTGTGACGTCCCACTCTCCCCCTACCACACACACTTCCATTTGATGAGGGCCATGCCTGTCTGTCTCCTTCTTGGTTCCCCTCCCAAGTCTTCCTCATCTGTCCCCCAGCACTAATAGGAGTGCCAGGAGGGCAGGTGGTAGGTCCTGATCCTGCTCACCTCAGTACCCCAGCCCTGGACCAGCCTGTGGTACACAGTACATGCTCAGTGAACCACTGCTGGGTGACAGCCACTGTGGAGGTGATGAGGGAGCCCTTCCCCCATGACTTGGCCCTGACCTTCCAGTCAGGGAGCCAGCCCACCTGTTCTCCCAGCAAGCTGTCCCCAAACAGGCTGGCAGCAAGCAAAACATTGCAGCTGTTGGGTCAGCACTACACAGTGCTGTTCTAAGGATGTACCTATATTAAATAACATGGTCTTCACCACAAAGCACAAAGGGGGTGCTATTATTATCTCTACTGTCCAGACAGGAAACATGGTTGTGAGCAGCAGTCCCTCCCAGGGGCCAGAGAGCCAGTAAGTTGCAGAGCCAGGATCTGAACCTGGGCAGTCTTAGCTCCCAGCTCCTACCCACAGGGTCAGAAGTTTTCCCAGTATGGCCAGGGGCCAGAAGCATGAGCACTATCCTGGAAAGTCATTAAAATGCAGATTATCACCCCTCTACCTCAACAACCTGCAAAATGGGAAGCAGAAACCCAATAGGCGAAGGCCTCTGTGACTGATCTGTGTGGACTGTGAAACCTGCTGCTCTGCAGCTGCCTGTCCTGGCACAGCTGAATGGACAGCTGAACCCAGAGGACGCAGCCCATTGACTTACCAGTGGCCCATGACAGGCAGCTCACAAAGAGGTGCTGGTCCAGTCCGATGCAGCCTCTCATTGAAGTCACTCCCTCCCACGGCAAATGAGTAGGGTGAGACTGGGGCACAGCTAAAAGCCTGGTCTGAGGTCTAACCTCAAATTTCATATCTGGAGCCCACTAGGAAGGCAAGTAATTTGGCTAAGCCTCAGTCAGTTTTCCCATCTCTAAAAGAGTGTTTGTGTTGTCTTTTCCGTGCTAAACTGGCCAGGGCTGACACTCCAGGTCAGTGGGGAAGCAGCATAAGAGTCTGCATGGAGACTCCTAGGGGCTCTAAAGAGAAGAGAGGAACCACCCCTGATGGCTCCCCTCTCCCAGTCCACCTTCTGAACTGAGATGCTTTCCAAGGAGGCCCAAGTGAGTTTCAAGCTGGCAGACATGCCCATGCCAAGTCAGACTTGTATGGGACGACCGGAAGTAAACTGAGGCCAGCAAGGGGAGGAAAGGAAAAAAATCTACACGTGGAAGATTCTTTTTTCTCCCCTAACCCTCACTCAAGGGTTTTTCCATGATTTTTCAGAGAGAATGAAAGAGAGGGAGGGAGGAAGAGAGGGATAGAGAGAGAGAAACATCGATGTAAGAGAGGCACACTGATTGCTTCCCGCACGCGCCCTGGCCAGGGCTGGAGACCGAGCCTGCAACCAAGGTAAATGCCCTTGGCTGGAATCAAACCCGGGACCCGTCAGTCTGAGGGCCAACGCTCAAACCACAGAGCAAACCAGCTAGGGCATACATGCAGAAGATTCTTTATTAAATTTAAGAAACTGAAATTCAAAAACAAAAGAAAGAAAATTTCCCCGGGTCTCTCCCAAAAGTTGTTGGAATTAAAGAAGAAATGGCAGGGATGCTGCTCCAATGCAAACAGGAAACATGACAATGGAGTGTAGCAAGGGCTTGATCAGAGCAGCTGTAAATCAGCCAGGGAAGATGTTTGGAGGACCACTGGCAATACATATGGACTGGACATTAAATAACATGCAGGACTGATTCCTTTTCTTGGGTGTGGTCTGTGACTGCAGGAGAATGGCCCTATTGCAAGGGGCAGGGCACTGAAGCATTTGGGGTTGAAGTGTCACAATGTCTGCTACTGATTTTGAAAGCAATCAGCAAAAACATGTTATCTACTATATGGCAAGCACCTATGGCACCCGGCAGCCTGGCATAGCTAAGGATGCTGGGGTGGGTGTGGGTGTTCAGTGAACTGTGCCTTCAACTTCCCTGCACACATGGAAAACATGAACTCAAACCCAAACAACAGCCCAGCCATCAGAGACTCCATCATAAACCTCCTGGCTCCTGACGGAAACAGCGACCCTGTTCATTTCCAGCTATAGCTGACTCATCCCACCGTACCTGTTTTTGAGAAGATGAGCTGCAGAATGAGAGGCCGCCGGGTGACGATTCCTGAACCACGGGGAAGGAAGTCCCTGTGGGAGGGGAAAGGAACAGCAATTACTCAGGAGGCCAGTGTGCAGGACAGGAAGTGTGACCACACGTGGTGGCGCAATCCCCTCTTGCATTTTGGGTGACCTCAGCAAAGACACCAACCCCAGCAGGGCACTGGCGAAAGCTCTGGCCTTGGAGGGTCCTGAGGCAGGAGTGGGGCACATGGGAGGGACTGGATGGAAGGTTGGTAACAAACAGAACCGCTTCCCTCTGGCTGGCTGTGCTCCAGCCCCAACACACCCAAAGGGCCCTTTCCTTAACAAATATTTGAACCATCTCCTCCAGACCCAAAGAGATCAGTACATTTCCTACATACATGTTTTAAATTAATATAATGCCATATGTATGATATAAAGGCTAAAAGTAGTTGATGACAAAATATGATGTGTTTCATGTCCCAAGTGAATCAGTGGTTGCCCAGGGGTGGAAAACAGAGAAGGGAGCTTCCTGGGGTGATGAAAATGTTCTAAAACTGTACTGTGGTGATGTTTGCTAATATTTACTGTAAATTTACTAAAAATCACTGCATTTGAAATGGATGAATTTCCTAGCATGTAAATGATTCCTCAGTGTAGCTGTTTAATTAAAAAAAAAAAAAAAAAAGCTATGTATTTAACTACAGAAATACTCAGGCACTACCTGTACTGACTTACACTATTACATGTGGATTTATGCAGAATGGGAAGACCAGAAGCCACCGTGAAACATTAAGGAAGGAAAGCAAAGGAGAAGAGATCCAAGCAGGCAATGGAATAGAAGTGGCATTTTCAGAGACTTTTAAAGAGATGCAAAGGACCCTTGTTTCATGTAAGATGGAGAAAGGTTCTATGCTCAGAGAATGTCAAACAAGGTTTGTACCTACATCAACATTTGGATTATCTGAAATATGTGCAGGACATAGGACAATTGGGAATGGACAGGTGTGTCTTATATGGAAAGACAACAGCGTCCCTGAGTTCCCAGCCTAGTGTCATTGGTGCCACCTTGCTCCCCAACACTGTGACAACCACAGTGTCTCAGGGGCACCCTCCTTATGCTGGGAACCCCTGTTGGCACTCTGGAGAATGCCAGAGGAGGCAGTTCCTTTTCATCGTTGACCCATGCATGAATGGACCAGTTTGTTTACCCATTCACTAGGTAATAGGTTATTTGGGGTCATTTCAGTTCAGGGACAAAATAAAGCTATGAACATTCTCACACATGCCTTTTGTTGACATATGCCCTTGTTTCACCTGCTGAGTCACAGAGTAGATTTGAACCTGAACAGGCAAAACTAGTCTCTGCTGAAAGAAATCAGAGCAGTTGGTTTGCTCTGGGGTAACTGACTGGAAGAGGAATGAGGGAACTTTCTGGGATGACGACAGCATCCTCTGTCTTGATCTGTCCAGTGATTACCTAGGTGTGCATGCATTTATTTTAAAAGTCAAGGTGTACACAAGATTGGGTGAGCTCCTGTATTTAAGTTAAATAAAGAAGTCCAGGAGGACATGCTCACGACTCACGGAAGTACAAAGGCCCTGACAATGTAGCTCAGTTGGTTAAAGCATCGTCCAATATGCCAAGGTTGCAGGTTCAATCCCCCATCAGGGCACATACAATGAATGCATAAATCAGTGGAACAACAAATTGATGTTTTTTTTCTCCCTCTCCCTTCCTCTCTCTTTCTAAAAATCAATCAATAAAAAAATTTTTTTTTAAAAAAGACTTAGGAAGTATAGAGAACACTACACTAAAAAAATTTTAATTTATCTTTATTGTTGAAAGTATTACAGATGTCCCATTTTGCCCCCCCATTGGCCTCCTCCATCCTGCTTCCACCCCCTCCCCAGGCCTTACCTCACTATTGTTTGTCCATGGGCACTCCATTAAAATTTGCCCACAAAATCATTACAACCTTGTTAGTTTCCCAGTAAGAATAGCTCAGATCTGCCCTGGCCGGTTTGGTTCAGTGATTAGAGCATCAATCCTCAGACTGACGGGTCCGGGTTCAATTTCAGCCAAGGGCATCTATCCTCGGTTGCAAGCTCAATCCCTGGCCCCAGTCAGGGTGCATGCATGAAGCAACCAATCGATGTTTCTCTCTCTCTCTCCCCTTTCCACTCTCTCTGGAAAGCAATGAAAAAAATATCCTCAGGTGACAATTAAAAAAAAAAAAGAATAGCTCAGATCTAAAGAACTTTAAAGGCCATTGGGGGATAATTAAATATATTAGGGCCCATCCACACTATTGTGGAGTAAAAAAAAAAAGCATTTTATCTCCTGACATGGAACTTCCATCTGATGTACTGAGGAAAACAAAAGGTGCAGAAATGTATGTTTTACAACTGAAGGAAAAAAACAACAAAATCGAGCCCATGGAGACCGGGGTCTGTTGGGAGGAAAAATCATTACACCTTCTGGAACATCTGTGAATTGTGCATCATCAACCATATGGATTACTGAATCCAAAAAATTACTTTTCTAAAAAAGTAGTTAACCATTGTTGAGTGCTCACTATATGCCAGGCAACGAGGTGAGAACTTTCCGTGTATTTAACCCACTTAACCATGACAAGAACTAAAAAGATGAGTCTGTGAGCTCCACTTCATAGATGCCACTAGGCCAAGAAGATGGGCAGCTGCGCAAGGTCAGCTAGCATCCCAGAGTGGCATGAGCATGGACTGAAACCCGGAGGTCTGAATCTCTGACCACTAGGTCATCAGGCCTCTGGGCCCACACATCTCCCCAGCCAGGGCCAGGCCTTCTGCCACTGGTGTTGGCACATGTTATCCTCTGTGACTGCTGTGGGTGTGTCCGGGGGGGGGCCAGGCACCATGAGTGCAATGATGACACCACAGACACAGATAATAAGAGCCTGAGAACATGAGGACTAGCATGATACCCAAGAGAACCCGGATAGCTCTGGGTACACACAGGGGAAGGAAGGTGGCTTTCTGGAGCTGGGACTTGGTGGTGAGCAGGAAGGATGAGTAGAGGACACAGCCTGGGTGAAGGAGGCACAGCCAGTTGGGGAAAAGCCTGAAGGACAAGGCCAGGCAGGCATGGGGGTCCTCGCATGCCAGGAGCCCTGAGACTCATCCAAATGCATTTTTAGAAGCTCCTGGACTGCTTCATAAATAGGACAGTGACACTCACCCTCGGCCTGGACAGCTCCCATAAAGCAGCCCCCCAGAAATCTCCAAGGGGCTCGGGGGGGGGGGGGGCTGTTCAGTTGTACCCTAAGGGCACCCATAGCATTTCCTGGCACACAGCAGCAGAGGCACTCTTGGGGCCTTCATGGCAGAGTGGTGGAAGAAAACCTCCTCCCAAGCAGCTCTGCCCAGAACACTGTCCATTTATCCAGAGACAACTTTCAAGCCTCAGTCATCTGCTTCTACCTCGACACTACCCATGTTCCACAGGTCACCACATCCCTGGATGTGGCTCAAAGGGCCCACCATATGTCCAGGCTACCCTGGATGCTGTATGACCTTGGGCTGGCTTTCCTGCTTCTTGGTCTGGGTTTTCTGGTAAGGGGGTGGAGGGTTGTATAACTCCACCCACCTCAGAGGACAGCTGGGTACCAGACAAATAGGCATAGGCACAGGGCTGTACCCTTTGCAAAGAAATCCTTCTCTACAGGCCCTGATCAGTTACCTACGGGCAGGTGCAGTACAATGCACCCCTTCCTCCCAAATGGACATCCTCCACACACCAACAGCCCCAATGGAGGTCTAGTCCATGGAGTCTGGAGCCAAAGAGCCTGGGCTCGAAGCCCAGGTTTGCCTCCACAAGCCCAGGACAGGTCTCCACCCTCTCTGAACACTGGCTCAGCCACCTGTGGGTTGGGAGGATGCCAGAACTAGGGGCCTAGTTGGCTGGATGACCTGGCACGAGTCACTTCACCCCTGTAGAGCCTTAGTTTACCAGCTCTAAAATGGGCCACCTCTCCCTGAAAAGTGATGAGGGCTCCAGGGAATATCCTTTGAACGGAGCACAGACCCCAGTAGGAGCCCTTTGACCTCCAGCCCCCAAGAGCATAGGAACTCCTACATACAGGAACAACTATGGAGGTCCACACCCCAGGCTGGCCGGTGGGCAGGCCTTGCCAGGGGAGGGAAAATAAACTGATAAGCCAGCAGAGGATGAGTCAGCAACAAGCCCAACCCAGATCCAGTGAGTGCCTAGGCCACCCCTCACCTGACCAGTCTGGTAACTGGCGCCCAGCAAGGGCCCTGGGCTGGGATCCCTTCCTTATCACCACACCCTTCTGGAGTCACTCAAAGCCTCAGTGTGGCAGTGAGACCTTTGCGCAATGTCAGTAGCACCCCCAGTCATGCCCGCCCCACAAGGACCACTGGCCACTACAGGCACATCTCAACATCTCAGCAAACCCTCTAGCAACACTGAAGGAATGAGGCCAGGACGAATACACTCATTTCACATATGGGTAGAATATGGCTCAGAGTTTCAGGAATTGCCCAGGCCATTCAGCCAGGAAGGAGCAGAGCCAGGATGGGAACACAGGTGGGACACCAATAAGGGAGACACTCTAGTCACCCCTACCTCAAAGGGGGCTTCCTTTGTGGTTTTGCTAGAAGTAGAGCTTATCACTCTGTCTCCAGAGCCTCAACATCCAGCCTGTGCACATCCTGCCATGGTCCCTGCCTCATCCCCGCCCAACACTGACTATCCAACAGTAACTATTGATCACTCAGTGTCCCCAGGCAGGTGCCACTGTATCACTGTGGTCACTCCAAGGGTCAAGAAGGGTGGTTACATCCCTGACTCAGGTCAGAAACCTGGGCTCCTCCTACCTCTCATCCCCCTACTCCACCCTGCCCTGATGGCTCCACCTTCAAATGCAGCCACTTCTCTCCACATCCAAGGTCACTGACCCGGCCCATTAGCGCTTGCCTGGAACACTGCAATCACCCCCTCAGGCTACCCTCCCTCACCCCCACATTCTGTTCTCTCCAGAGTGGCCACAGAGCACCTGTGGATGCCAAGTCATGGCATGTGCGCCCTCTTTTCAGAGCCCTCCTAGGGCTTCCACCTCCCTCCCCACAGTCCACAAGGCCCTGCACGATCTGCCCAGTCATCTCCCTATCCTTACCTCCTCCTATCTGCCCACTTGCTCACTTAGTTCCTGCCACACTGGCTTCCTCACTGTTCCCTGAAAATACCAGGCAAGGTCCTGCCTCAGGACCTTTGCAATGTCTGCTCCTGGGCCTGGAACTCTCTCTCTGCAGCATTCACAGTGGCCAGCAGACAACTCCTAGCTGAACTGACTCCTCCCTAACTTTACCCCCCATATGAAGTAGCTTCCTTCTGTCACACACCATCCTGCTCAATTCTCAATTCTGCTCATAACTGGCAACCTCCAGTTTACTGATTTGTTCACATGCCTGTGGTCTGTCCCTTCCCATCCACCCACCAATTAGAGTGGCAGCCTCATGGGGGCAGGGTCCTCTGCCTAGCCTGTTCTCAGGCCTCTCCTCCCCTCCCAACACAGAGCCAGGCACAAGCCAGGTGACCAACGCTTATGGGTGAAGGACCAAACCTGCCACTGGACAAATGAGAACGAGGCTCAGAAGGCAGGCAGGTGGGCAGGAAGACATTCTATTGGCTTTCACACTCCCACTCTGGACCCCACCCCTTCACAAATTGCCACCAGGTTCCACCCTGCTCAGGAATCCTGCAGGTTCCAGAACCTGCCCCACCCTTTGCACTGGGCCCCAGTGTCACCTGCTCCAAGGTCTCATCTGGTGGCCAGGCGGAGAACAAAAAGCAGGAGTGGCCCATGGCAACTAGCTGCCCTGCCTCTGGCCTTCTCAGGGCCCAGATGGAATCCAGGCACTGCCCTTTCCTTTCTGGACAATATGGGCAGGGCAGGTCACCTCTTTGTGCCTCGGTTTCCTCTTTTGTTAAGTGGGAATAATGCCACGCCTGAGGGTAACTGGGTTTGAAAAGTTCGTAATGCTGTGCCCAAGAGAGTTTGCCCTATACAATCAAAGGAAAACTTACAATGAGTCAGATCACGTCCCTCCTCTGCTCCAAAGTGTTCCATATATGGCCTCCAAGGCTCTGAACTATTGCCCTGTCACCTCCCTGTCCTCAGCCCCTACCTCCACCTTGCTCACTAATTCCAACCAATCCTGCTGGGGTCAAGGTACAGCAAGGAAGTCAAACCTATTCCTGCCTCAGGGCCTTTGCAAATGCTGATTCCCTGCCTGGAATGTTTCCCCCAGCTTTTCCACAATCCTGGCTTCCTCTGTTCACTCAGGACTCAACCCAGATGTCACCTCCTCTGGCTGTCTCCTACTGACTGCTCTGCTCTCCTGAGTGGGTTTGCAAGGACGGCCTCTCCCATCAGCAGTGCTTTCCAAAGTGAAACCCATTAACCACTGAGATGTCCACCAGCAGGGAACAGGCTAAATCCACCTTGGAATTGGCCCAGGAAGCACTCCAGGCTATAGTGCTGAAAGCCAAATGTGATGCACAAAATTGATAGTGTTCTCCAATTTTGCTTGCCTTTTTTTTTTTTTTTAAATGCTTGTGTATGTTTCTGGCCTACGTAGGGACAACAAGCTTGGAGGCAACAATGGAACCCTTGATGGAGGCTGTCTGTGGAGTGAGAATAGAAAAGTTTCTGTTTTATAGTCTCCAATGCAATTTGGGTTTCTGTCTTTTAAAACTATTTTATAACTTTTATAACAGGCAAACATTAATTTGTAACTTTTCAGTTGTACTGAGAAGCGCCAAAGCTGGACAGCTCAGCCACAGCCTCACTACGTGACCTGGACAAGGGTTGTTCACTTTTCAGAGCTTTAGTTGTTCTATCTATAAAATGGGGATAATAACAGTGTCAACCGGTCAGGTTGTCAGCAGGACTAGAAGGATGAGTCACGGTAACCCAGTGCCGGGCATGTGTAAGGCCCTATTCCACAGGACAGTTCACAAAGGTGACAAGGGGAAGGGGGGACTCTCCTCCTTGCCACCTCAAGAAGAACCCTGGCACAGCCTTTCCAGGCAGGCCTGGCAAGATGATTCTAAAGCCGCTTCCTCTCCAACACAGCAACCCCCTAACAGGCATCAGCCCTGGGCATAGCAGACACACAAGCTGAAGACCTGGAAGGCTAGGTTAGGAGCGGGAATCTAGAAAACCAGAAAACTAAAATCTCATGTAGGAGAGTGACTGGACTTAACAGGATTGGTCCAGGTTGAGGAACACTACACAGCTGTGAAAAAAGCACGGAGCAAGGGAAATATAGCAAGTCAATAATAATAGTTGGAAACATCAATACCCTACCTTCAACAATGGATAGAACACTGAACAAAAGATCAACCAGGAAACAGAAAATGTGAACACCACCATAAATCAACAAGACCTAACAGACATGTGTAGAACACTCCACCCAACAGCAGCAGAATACACATTCTTATCAAGGGCACAGGGAACATTCTCTAGGACAGGCTGTATTTGAAGTTAGGCCACAAAACAAGACTCAATTGTAAACGGGCTGAAATCTTACAAAGTATGATATCTGGCCACAATGGAATGAAGTTAGAAAACAAAAAGAAAATTCTAGGAAATTCACAACTATGTGCAAAATCAACAACACATTTCTAAATAACCAAAGAGTCAGAGAAGAAATCACAAGGAAAATAGAAAATACTTCAAGATGAAAACTGAAAACACCACATACGAAAACCTATAGGATAGAGCTAAAGCAACACCCACAGGGAAATGTGTAGATGTAAATATGAATCACAAAGAAGAAGAAAGATTGTAATTTTATGTATATCAGTTATAACCCAATAAAACTTTTTTTAAGAAAAGTTTTAAAATTCAAAACAAATTCATTTTTTTAAAAGAGAGATTTCAAATAAAAAATTAATCTTCCATTTCAGAACCTGGAAAAAGCAAAGTAAAGAAAACTCAAAGTGAACAGAAAGGAGAAAATAAGATTGGAGAGGAAATAAATGAGAGAAAAGAAAAATCAAGAGAAAAAGACAAAACAATAAAACCACTGAGCCACACTGGCTGGCTCTTATTTCTTTCTGAATCAGTTTCAATAATTTATGCCTTTCTAGGAATTTGTCTATTTCATCTAGGTTAATTTGCTGGCATAGCATTTGCTTATAATCTTTTGTATTTCTGTAAGGTTGTTAGTGATGTCACCTTTTCTTATTCCTGATTTCAGTAATTTGAGTCTTCTCTTTTTTTCCTTCTTTAATCTAGCTTAAAAGTACATGAATTTTGTTTTATAGCATAAATTCTTTTAATAAGCAGAAAGAGTACACTTTAAAATAACGATAGAGCCCAGCCGGGTGTGGTTCAGTGCTTGAGCGTCGACCCAGGATCCAGGCGATCGGGGTTCGATTCCCAGTCAGGGCACATGCCCGAGTTGTGGGCTCGATCAATGACTCTCTCATCATTGATGTTTCTATCTCTCTCTCTCCCTCTCCTTTCCTCTCTCTGAAATCAATAAAGATATATTTAAAAAAATAAAATAACGATAAAAAGTATAGTACAGTAAATACATAACCTATAACATAGTAGTTTATCAGTTATCAAGTATAATGCACTATACATAATTCTATGTGTTATACTTTTATAGGACTGGCAGTGCAGTAGGTTTGTTTACACCAGCATCACCACAAACCCATGAGCAATGCACTGTACTATGATGTTACAACAGATATGATGTCACTAGATGATAGGAATTTTTCAGTTCCATTATATTATGCGACCACCGTCCTATAGGAAGTCTGTCGTTGACCAAAATGTCATTATGCAGCACAATTGCATTTGCAAATCATTTGTCTCATAAAGGACTAGTCTTGATACCAGAAATAAAGAACTTTTACAAATAAACAATAAAAAGACAAATAAGGCAATTAAAAATGGACAAAGTATTTGAATAGCCGTTTCTCCAAGGAAGTTATACAAATGGCCAATAAGCACATGAAAAGCTCATCATGAGGGAAATATACCACAATGAGCAAAATATCACTTCATATCCATTAGAAGGCTCAATTTTAAAAGACAGATAATAGCCCTGGCTGGTGTGACTCAGTGGTTAGAGCATTGTCCCATGCACTGAAGGGACATGGGTTCAATTCCTGGTTAGGGCACAGACCCAGGTTGTGGGTTTGATCCCTAGTGAGGGCATGTGCGTGAGGCAACCAATCGATGTTTCTCTCTCACATCAATGTTTCTCTCTCCCTTCCTCTCTCTCTGGAATCAATGGAAAACAAATCCTTGGGTGAGGATTAAAAAATAATAGTAATATATAAATAAATAAAAGACAGATAATAACAAGTGTTGTCAAGGATACGGAGAAATTGGAACCCTCATCCACTCCTGGGAGAATGTAAAATGGTACAGCTATTGTGGAAAACTATCAGCAGGTTCTCAAAAGGTTAAACGTAAGGACCATGTGACTCAACAATTCCACTCCTAGGTAGATAACCAAGGGAAATTAATACATAGGTCCACAAAAAAACTTGTACACAAATGCTCACACTAGCGTTAGTCAAAATAGCCAAAAAATGGAAGCAACCCAAATGCCCAGCAATAGATGAATGGATAAACAAAATGTGTCATATCTACACAATGGAATATTACTCAGCCATAAAAAGGAATGAAGTCTGATACATGCTATAACAGGGATGAACAGCAAAAACACATGTGCCCAGCCAGCGTGGCTCAGCAGTTGAGCACTGACCTATGATCTAGGAGATCACGGTTTGATTCCTGGTCAGGGCACATGCCCGGGTTGCCAGTTCGATCCCCAACAGCCAGTCAATGACTATATCTTATCATTGATGTTTCTATCACTCTCTCCCTCTCTATTCCTCTCTAAAATCAATAAAGACGTATTTAAAAAAGAAAAAGAAAAGAAAACATTATATAAAGTGAAAGAAGCCAGACACAAAAGGCCTCATGGTATATGATTCTATTTGCACAAAATGTCCAGAATAGGCAAATTCATAGACAGAAAGTAGATTAGTGGTTGCCATGAGGTGAGGGTGGCAAGGGACTGCTTAATAGGTACAGTTGATTTGGGGGAGGCATGAAAATGTCCTAAAATTATATAGCAGTGATCATTGCGTAACTCTACAAATATACTAAAAACCACTGAATAGTGTACTTTAAAAGGATGAATCTTCTGGTATATGAATATTTCAGTAAAAATGTTATTATTTTTTAAAATAAAAAAAAAAGCACACGAGCAATCCATATACCAACAAGGGAACAGGTCTATATCAATCCATCCCTACCATAAAAACCGTTATCGACCCACACAAACTCTCCCAGGAAGGCCCAGGCCTCTGATTATGGCCAGTCTTCATCCCAGTCTCCCGAGCCTCATCCCCTCTGTGACCATGATCTTAGCTAGAACCTCCACTTCTTTGTGGTGTGTCTGACTAGCATGTGCCTCCCTCACCCGGCCTAACTCCGAGTGGTAACTAGGTCTGTTTGGCTCCAGCTGAACTGCAACACAGGTCAGAGCTTAGCAGAAAGCAAGCTTAGCTACCTTTACTGAATGAGTCCCACTTCATGATTGAGGCACAGACAGGTGGGTTTACATGAAGGAGAAGATGGGCTTCTTGAGCATCTAATACAGGCTGGGCAAGGGGCTGGGGCATAGCCAGGAGCAAAACCCTGCCACCAGGGCACTCACCTACTACTGGGTGGAGATGGAAAATAAACCAAATAAATGAGTAGGACAATGACCGGGAGTGATAAGTGCGTCCAAGAAAAATTAAACAGGGCAAGAGGATGGAGTAACAGGGTCAGGGCTTTTTGTTGTAGTTGTTAATCCTCGCCCGAGGATATTTTTCAATTTATTTTAGATAGAGTAAAAGGGAGAGGGGGAGAGAAGAGAGTGAGGGAAAAAGAAAGAGAAAAAAAACATTGATGCAGGAGAGACACCTCTATTGGTTGCCTCCAGCACGAACCACACCAGCCATGCCAGGGAGGGTCAGGGCATTTAACAGAGTGGCCAGGGCAGGTCTCTAGAAGAGGAGACATTTGAGCAGAGGTGATGAATGAGCCATAGGGCTACCCAAGGAAAAGAGCTTTCCAAGAAGAGAAAACATCATATGCAAAGGCCCTGAGGTACAACTGTACCTGACATGTTTGAGAAACAGTGAGGAGACCAGTGTGGCTGGAACAGAGCAAGAAAGGGAATAGGGGGAGATCAGGGAAGACAAGTGATGGGGTGAGAGTGGGGGTAAGGAGATAATGCAGGGCCTTCCGGGTGGGAGTGAGAACTTAAGCTTTCTTTCCTTTCTTTTTTTAATCCACACCCGAGGGTACTTTTTCCATTGCTTTTCAGAGAGAGTGGAGAGGAACATCAACAAGAGAGACACATTCATTAGCTGCCTCCCACTTGCACCCCATCCAGGGTGGGGATGGAGCTTGCAACCAAGGTACTTGCCCTTGGCTGGAATCGAACTGGGACACTTCAGTCCTAGGGCTGATGCTCTAACCACTGAGCAACCCCGCTAGGGCAGGACTTAAGCTTTCACACTGAGAACTGCGATCCTGTGGTGTTCTGAGCACAGGAGGGGCATATTCTTAACAGGCTCCCTCTGGCCACAGTAAGAACAGCCTGGGGGATGTGGGGAGGTGAGGACAGAAGGAGCAAGATCTAGAGGAAGGTGACTACACTGGTCCAGGTGAATGGTGATATTGGATGGATTAATACAGTTATGAAAACTAATAGCAAAGCTTTCTGGGTACTGATATACGAAGATCATTTTTTTAGAAATCAACAAGCTAACTGTAAAATTTATATTTAAAGGCAAAACAGTTTTGGAAAAGATAAAGAAGACTCACCCAGCCTGATTCAAGACTTACTATAAAGCTACAGTAATAAAGAAATGTGGTTTTGGCCCTGGCAGGTGTTTCTCAGTGGTTAAAGCATCGGCCGTCGCCCTAAACGGTTGCAGGTTCGATTCCCGGTCAAAGGCATGTACTTGAGTTGAAGGTTTGATCCCAGTGCGTTGGCCATGTGTGAGAGGCAACTAATCAATGTGTCTCTCTCACACTGATGTTTGTTTCTCTCTCTCCTTCCTTCCTCCCTTCTACTCTCTCTAAAAAAAGTCAATGGAAAAAAATCCTCCGGTGAGGATTAACCAAAAATAAATAAATAAGTAAATAATGTGGTTTTGGCCAAAGGGCAAGTGCATGGAATTGATCCCAATGAACATGGCTGGCTGATTTCTGACAAAGGCAACTCAATGGAGAAAGGGTGGTCTTTTCAATAAATGGTACTGGAACAATTGGACATTCATATGCCAAATTATTAACCTCAATCTACACCTCATAAGTCATACAAAAATTAGCTCAAAATATATCCCACTTATGAACCACACAAAAACCTGCACATAAGTGTTTATATCAGCATCATTCATAATCACCCAAGTGGGAGGCAACCCGGTGTCCTTCAGCTGAATGGTTCAACAGATGGTGGTCCAGTCATATCACAAAATATCCTCAGCAATAAAAAGGATCCAACTATTGATGCACACCACCTAGATGGCTCTCAAATGCATCATGTAGAGAGAAACAAGCCAGACTCACAAGGCTGCATGAGCCCTTTATATGACATTTTAGAAAAGGCAAGACTACAAGGTGGAGAACCCATCAGTAGGAGCCAGGCATGGGGGGATGACTACAAAAGGGCACAGGGGGATTATGGGGGGGGTGACAGAAGTGTTCTATGTGTTGACTGTAGTGGTTACACAACTCTTTGTATTTGTCAAAACTCTTAGAACTCTACACTAAAAATAAGTGATGGTTTACTTGGTTAAATTATACCTCGAGGGAGAGAAAAAACAAATGAGCAAGCACTCTATGTGCTAATACACTAAAATCTCCAAGAAATACTGTTAAGTAACAATCTCACTGTTCAGAACAGAGTGTAAAGCTGTGTATGGGGGAGGAGAGAAAAAAAACAACCACATTCATATTTGCTTCTATTTGCACTGAGACAGCGAGGACACACAGGAGGCTGGAAAGGGTGGTTAGCCAGGGCGATGCTGGCCGTAGCAGGAGGAGGGCAAGAAGGCGTCTCCATCCTTTACGATAGTTTTGAACTTGAGGCTGTGTTGGACATATTACCTATTCAAACAATTATAGAACCTTCAATGCTTCAGAAGAATAGTGTATAAAAAAGAGAAAAGAGTACTCTGCAGCGGGGAAAGCTGACAGACACTATCTCAGCCAAGAGATCAAGGTCACCATCACCTGTGTTAAGCCTCATTGATATGAACGACCCCCTCTCCAAAACCTAAAGCCATAGTATAATCATGAGAAAATACAAGAGAAACCCAAATTGAAGGACATTCTATCAAATGCCAAGGTGGTGAAAACCAAGAAAAGATCGGTGCTGTCACAGACCAGCAGAGACTAAGGAGACATGACAACAAAATGCAATGTGAGATCCTAGATGGGGCCCTGGGACAGAAAAGGGACATGGTGGGGAAAACTGGGGAAATCTGAATAAAGCCTGGCATTCATCAATGATGATAATACACTAACGTTAACTTCTTAATTGTGAGAAATGTACCATATTAAGATAAGATGTTAATGTTAGGGACAGATGGGTGAAGGGTATATGGGAGCTCTTTGTACTTTGGAACTTTTTATAAATTTAAAGCTTATTTATTTTTCATAAATCTAAAATTATTCCCAAATAAAAAGTTTATTGAAAACAAAGCAAAGGCCCTAGCCAGCTTGGCTCAGTGGTTAGAGCGTCAGCCTGAAGACTGAAGGGTCTCGGGTTCAATTCCAGCCAATACTCGATCCCCGGCCCCAGTCAGGGCACATGCAGGAGGCAACCAATGGATGTGTCTCTCACATCAGTGTTTCTCTCTCTCTCTCTCCCCCTTCCACTCTCTCTGAAAAGCAATGGGAAAAATATCCTCGGTGAGGATTTAACACAAACAAAGTAGTAAAAACTCCTCAAGGAACTAAATAGCAGGGACTTGCCATGACGTAGTCACATTCTGGCAAATCTTCAGCCTGTCAGAGTTGAACTTATAGTGGCATTTGTGGAGTGGGGGGCAGAGGACATTTACACATAGAAATATAGAAAAAGGACCTGACAAGAGCCACAAACTGATGGAGGTGGTTCCCATGCAAAGGGTGATAGGAAACTCTGCCTTACTCTGTACACATCCTAAAGGACTGACTTATTTTACAATGAACAAACAGTCGAATAATTTTTGTAATTAAAAAAAAGATGACTTGAAAAATCAAGCCAGCAGTGCTGGGAGTGTATTCCAGGTAGGGCCTCCCCACCCCAGAACACAGACATCCTGAGCTCCCCAGCGACTTGTGCAAGGTGGTGCAATGGGAAAGCCACCAGGGCAGATGCCAAAGAAGCCAAGCTTCCATTGAAAGGGCTTCCACCCACACGAGAGGAACTCTGTGTGGCAAGACAAGCCATGCCAACCCAAACCACAGGAAGGCTTCCTCCAGCTGAGTGGGTGGCTCCTGGCCTCCAGTCACAGGCCACTGGTCTTAATTTCTAGATCCCTGGCACTCCATCACCCTGCCAGGTAAAAATAACTTCTCAAGGCATCGACCTCAAAGTCCTAACTCACCAGCTGCAGGGCCAGTTAGGGGTCTCTTGGGTAAAGAAACTGTGACCCTCAAGAAGGACCCTGCCCATCAGCACCAAAGACAAAGGCCCCATGGCTTGGAACAGTCAGGGCTGTGTTGGCTGTGCCAGGGTGTATCACCCAGCAGGCGGGTGCAACCCCAGCTGGGACTGTTCCTGTCTGCTTCACTAGCCTGCCTGCCCGCCTGCCAGCCCCAAAACACTCTTATCTCTGGGAAAATGTCATGCGGCAGAGTCTCCAGGGTGCCTCCTCCTATGTCTGGGCATAGAAGTGTCACCAGGGCCCTGGTTAGCTCTGCTGGCTGCTTGTCCACAGCCCCATGGGTCTGCAGCCCAAGTGGATTCAAGTTTAACCAAAGGAGGTTTCCCATGACAGGCAGAGCAGCAGTTTTCTGAGCTGTGGCATATGTCTGGAATATCCCCAGGGGTTTAAGTTGGTCTGGGGAGGGGTCTAGAACTGGGATCTGGTATTTTATGGCATCTCCCCATGGTGGATACTAACAGGCTGCCAGGGCTGAGGAGTGACAGTCCCCAGAGGCTTCCTTTCCTTAGTTCTGGGTCCAAGTGGACACTCAGGCATGCATGAGGGAAGTGAGGGCTGACTTAAAACTCTGGGACCCTGTTTTGAGAGTGCTGGAGTGCCTGGACAGAGCAGTGCCCTCTCGTGCTGGGACGGCCTGGCACCCAGACAGAAAGCAAGAGTTGGAAGGAACACCTGACTGGTAGCTGTGCTGGGCCTGGGGAGGGGGCACCATCTTACAGCTGGGGAGCCAGCCCAGAGAGACACCCAGGCCTGGCCAACCTTGGGGTCTTAACCTGTTATTATTACTCTTTGTGTCAATGGGTAAATCACAGCCCACCCATAAAGAAAATGTACTTGCTTCTGTGTCCCTGGAGCACCCCATGCTCCTGCATCCCCAAAGTGAGCTGTGAGCCCCCAAAGGCGAGTCCCAGAGTGGTCCTCTGGAACCCTCCTCAATGGATGTTTGTGCAGTAAAATTAATACAATGCTGGCTTCTAGATACATTCCTTCCTTCTAAAAAAATTTTTTTATCCTTACACAAGGATATTTTTTTTTACTGATTTTAGAGAAAGAGGGAGAGAGAAAGAGAGGAATATTGACGTGAGAGAAAAACATCAATCAGTTGCCTCCTGTACGTGCCCCAACCGGGATCGAACCTGAAACCTAGGTATGTGCCCCGACTGGGAATCCAACCCACGACCTTCTGATGTATGGGACGACGCTCCAACTGAGCCACCAGCCAGGGCAGTGTATTCATTCAATATGCATGCTCCAACTATATGCCAGGACAGCAAGGGACACACAGACAAAAATCACTGCTCTTATGGCCCTGCTAGTCTGGGGGGCAGAGGGAAGACAGAGGAGAAACAAATAACTTCAGGTGCTAATAAGGACTCTGAAGAAAACCCATCAAGGCAGGTGGTCTATGAGTGACGGGGTCCTGTGTGAGCTGGGGCAGGGACAGCCTCTCAGGGAAGTAATGTTTGAGCAGGGACCTGAGAAGAAATGAGCAGGTAGTATAGAGTTCTGGAAAAAAGAAGACATAGACAGAGGAAGAGAAGGGCCCAGGGTAGAAGTGAGCCTAGGGGGTCCCAGGGGCAGCCAGGAGGCCATGTCGCTAGAGGGATGAGCAAGGGGGAAAGAGGAGGAGGTGACAGGGGTCATGGGAGGACTACTTGGGCTTTTACCCCAAGTGAGGTGGGAGCCATGGAGGCGAGCAGAGGAGGAATGTGTCCTATCTCAGGTGTTCACAGGAGCACGGTGGTCAATGTGGGGAGTGAGGACAGAAGCTGGGGGACTAGGGGTAGAGGCGACTGCATGGTCCAGGGCATGGAAGAGGTGAGAAGGGGTGAAGCATGGTGAGGACATGATGACCAGTTCCAAATCTTCTCATTCAACCCCACTGAAGAAGCTACTAGATGGCGTCCTGGACACCACACCCGGGTAGGTGAGGGCCACACACCCAGTGGTGGCCATCAACCTCCCAATGTCCTCCTCCTCCACATTCTACACAGGTATACCCTGTCCAGGTGCAAATCCCAGGACTGGAAACAGCCTTGACACCCATTACCAAGGGCTTGTAAATAAAGGTGCCTTTGTAGTGTAAAGTACTACACAGCTGTGAAAAGGAAAGAAAGTCCCTATGGAAAACAGGGCATGAGTCACGAGCTGGGGCCCACAGCCAAGCAAGATGGGCACAAAGGTACAACGAGTTCAGCAGTCACCTGTCTGCCTGTCCTCCTTGCTTCAGCAGAAAGACCTACTGCCTCCTCCAAGAAGCATTCCCTGATCACCAATCACACCCCAAGGCTCCACAGCAGAGCCTTCATCTCCCACATGAATCCTCCTCTCGCCTTCACTGGAATGTGCAACCTGAGAGAATAAGGACCTCTTGAGCCTTGCTCACCATGACATCCCCATGCGAACATAGCCTCTGTCACTTGCTATGGCAGTGCCTTTCTCCACCAGGGACATACTGTTTGAATGGACAAGTGGGTAAGTATGAGGGCTTAGTGGCCCCCACCTGCCTGCCCATTTCTGCCCCTCAACTGCCTCATCTGTGAAATGAGGCTGACCCAAGATGACATACAGACAATACTCAGTTCCTGGCACATGGCAAGTGCCTCAAAGACATGGAAAGTCCATTCAGTGTGGGAGACCAGAGCCACATCCCTGGTCACCACTGGAGGAAAATCAAGCTAGGCACAGCCCTGGGCACAAGGACTCCACAGGGTTTGGCTTACTCCTTGACATTCTGCCTTGTTCCAGAAACATCTGAAGCCATGCTGAGGCACAGAGATGCAATGCAGGGAGAGTGAAACTAGCCCTCATGAAGCTGGGGCCAAGGGGAAAAGGAAGTTGGAAGACCACAAAGCCAGGGGTGAGAGTGCTATTCCATATGAAGGCCAGCAGACCTGTGGGGTAGGCCTCCCCAGGCTGGCCAAGGCTCTGGGTTCAAGTTTGGCCACCTAAAACTCTAGCATCATTGGGCAAGCCTCTGTGTCTCAGTTTCCTGATCAGTAAATGGGGCTCAAGCACTGGCCTCAAGTGTAGGTCATGGCACACAGAGGGTGCTGTCATCACTCATCTAGACAGCCACAGAGACTTTGCTGGTCTCCCTGGGACAATCCTTACTCCTCTGGGACAATCACAAAGCTCTAAGTAGCAGTTACAAGCAACATATAAAGACCTCTAGGATGTGTTGAATAGATGGAAAATAAGCTGTATATAAACGAGGTGGTCCAAGCTCTGGAATGAAGACATACTGAAAAAGAACCAACCCCTAAAAGTGTTATTTTCTATAGATACCAGCACACACATATGTACATAAATACTCAACAGGAGCCTGGCAGGATATACCCCAAAGTGGCAATGGTGTTCTCATGCAGAGCTGAGAGGAAGAGAGAGAGTGGGGCATGTGTTCTTCCTCATGTGTCATGGTTTCCCTTTTTACAACATTGTTATCAGGGTTCTACTTGCGTAAATAAAATTTATGAAAAACTGGCCCCAATGAGCAGTTTCCTGACCCTCAAGTGCCTACTGATCTTTGCTTCAATCTCAGTCCCTTTTCTACATGTGCAGCAGGCACCCAGCAGGCAAGGTGTGAGGGGCCCTCTGTTCCTGCTGTTCCCTCTGCCTGGGGCCCACTTTCCTGGGGTTTCCGAGAAACTGGTTCCATTGCAGAACACTCACCCAGGCCCCCTCTTCTGAAGCAGCCACCTGCCCAGCCACTCTCTCACCTGCCCCTCCATTTTCACTGCATTTCTTGAACTTCAGAACGTTCTTGCTCATGTAACCATTCACCTGATCTCTGTCCATCTCAGTCCTCACTGGATCCCCAGCACCTGCCACAAAGTAGGTGCTATTTAAGGTATGCTAGTTGGACACACAGCTAATCAAATGATTCTAAAAGCCAGAAGTCCCTCAATCTGCGACCTCAACCTCATCCTCGGACACAAGTGCAATGGTGCCCACTGTTGACTCCACTACTGAAAGCCATGGCCACACGCCGTCCCTGGGTATCTGCCTCTGGATGAGTGAGACCCCACTCAGGCCTTGACTCCTGTGCTCCTCCCTGTGACTTCAAGCCAGTCCCCCAGTCTGGCCTCGGTTTCCCCACCTCTAAAGCATGGATGCTAAGAGCAGCACCTGTCCCCCAGGGCTGCTGGGACCTTCTGGTCAGATTTTAGACATGGCACAGGGTGATTCTCCACAAACATCAGCTCTTACTGTGTCATAAACATCCAACAGCAGGTGAAACGGAAAGGGCTACCCAGCATCCTGTTCAAGCCAAGGGCGATTCCAAGGGGGAAACCCCTCAGTACCCAGCAAGAGCCTCATCACCAATACTAACAGGAACCCAAATGCACTCAGAAGAAGGAGCCTTTCCTCTCCAGTGCCATCCTGCTTCACAGGTGGGTTAACTGCTTTCTTTTATACAGACTGTAGCTAACACCCTATAAATATCTCATTATTGGCTTGCATTTTTCCAAAGTTTTAACACAATAAGGGCTTAATTACAGCATGTGCTTAGCAACACCAGTAAATTAAGGATTATCTGATGTTCCCACTTTTTTCTGCAGTAGAGGAGCCTATAATTTCAGCACTTTCATTCAAATTGGGCAAAAGCTTGGCAGATGTGACTCTGAGACAAATGAAAATGCACGGGGTTTCATTCCAACACCAGCCCTTTCTTTCTGCTCTATCTTTGAACACTCTAACTCTAGAACTTTCTATAAGCCAGTCCTCTGCCCTCACCCAGAACCAACCTGGCTTATTAGCAGGGAATTTCAATCTGTGTACCTAGCGAGGGCCATTATCCTCGGACAAATAATTCTGAGCTTTGGAGAGATTTGGTTATAAACAATTTATAAACAAATCCTTTTGTGGTTATAACCAATTCCTTTGTGATTATAAACAAAACCACAAAATGAGCAAAAACTAACCAAGAATCACATGGAGAGACAACCCACATGTGAAGGTTGGGGGGGCACACATTTTCCAGGCTTTTTACTATGCAAATAAAACTGTTCTGAACAAGATAGGATTCACACCATCCACGCGGTGTGGGACCTAACACGTCTTACACAACTTTCTGGGTCATTAAATCTTCTAGATCACTCTGAGTAGCTATTTCAGTCGGTTGTCTGGACACATTGTTTGTCTAGCCAATTCTCTACTGTTGTGCTTTTTTTTTTTTTAATCCTCACCCAAGGATATTTTTTCCACTGCTTTTTCAAAGAGAGTGGAAGGGGGAGAGAGAAATAAGGGGAGGGAGAGAGAGAGGGAAACATCTATGTGAGAGTGACACACCGATTGGTTGCCTCCTGCACACACCCCTACCGGAGCTGGGATTGAGCCTGCAATCAAAGTACGTGCCCTTGGCCAAAACCGAACCCAGGACCCTTCGGTCCGAGGGCGAACCCTCTAACCACTAAGCCAAACCGACTAGGGCTGCTAGGCGTTTTTGCTCCCAATTTCCCACTACCATAAAAGAAATCAGCAGAAATAATTTTCAGGGTCAAGTATTTGTTCGCAGCCACTGTTCCCACTTAGAAACAAACCAGGAACAGGATCGTGCTAGCACTGCACAACCTGGGGGACAGGCATGCATGTGGTTCCCCAGCTGGTTCTGGCTTGTACTGCCAGACACTCAATTAGTGTTTGTGCTAAAATGCAGTGTTACTTATATTAATAAAGTAATTATGGATTCCTTTTCTTTAAGGAAAAAGAAGTTAACTGATTATCAGAGTCCTGACCCAGGGCTATACAAAATGCATAGGTCTGTTCACTGGGATTAGCTCACTTGATCCTCAACCCACTCCCAGGAGGAGGGGACCCATTTTCCAGAGAAGAAAACTGAGGTCCAGAGAAGTGAGGTCATTAAACTGATGTGCAGCAGCATGGGGAAGGCCACATTCCCAAAGGCTCTTCTAGGCTCTTCCCATTATGACTGGCCTGGGTGCTATAGGCCACACAGGCAAAGGCAATTTAGTTTTACCCAAAAGAAAGGACAATGGAGCCCTGGCCAGTGTAGCTCAGTTGGCTGGAGCATCATCCTATACAGCAAAAAGGTGAAGGGTTCAATTCCAGGTCAGGGCACATGCAGAAGCCAACCAATTGATGTTTCTCTCTTACATTGGTATTTCTCTCTCTCTCTCTCTCTCTCTCTTTCTCTCTCTCTCTCTCAAATCAATAAAGGAAAAAAGAAATAAAAGACAATGGAAACAGCAGCCATCATTGTCAAGTGGCTTCAAACACTTAAGATCCATTAAGGGACAAAACCAGCCCAAAGGGCAGACCACATACCCATGTCTAGCAGGGACATGAGCCAACAGTCATCCTGCATTTGTCTCGCACCCACTGTGTGCCAGGCAGAAGCCATGTCTCCCTGGAGGAACACATCACCAAAGACCAAATGGAAATGCAGTTAGAGATGTTAGAGTCCCATGGGCAGCTGTTTCTTGTTAAAAGAAAAACAGCACCAGGCCCCTACATGCATTCAAGGGATCTGCTCACTGAGAAAATCAAAGTAAAGCTACCAATCAAAGGCCAAAGCCTCAGCTTGCCCAGGACAAAGTCCAGGAAGATAGTAAGGGCACCAGCAGCAGTGTTCCCTCTACTCAGAGCCCTCCTTAGCCCCCAGAGCTCTGCATGGCCTACACCCACCAAGATACCTCCCTAATTTCATCTCTTCCACTTATACTAGCCTCCAGGCACACTCCTACCTCAATGTCTTTGCACTAGCTGTTCCCACAGCCTGTGATGCTCTTCCAGATCTCCACTGGAGGCTCCTCCTTCAGCTCCTTAAGTCTTTGATCAAATGTCCCCTTCCCTGATCCCCCTATTTAAAACCATAAACCTCCCCCCACCCACCAAGCACTCTCCTGAATCCTCCTCTTTTTTTCCATAAATTATCACCTTCTACCAAGTTTCTTCTTTGTCTGCCCCCTGCTGGAAAGCCAGCTCCCCCAAGGCAGGGGTTTTAGTATCTTGCCCAGGGCCTAGAACAGGGACCAAGCATGTTTCAATGAAGGAATGAAAAATGCAAAGAATTTTAAGCACTTTTTCTGTGCTAGATGCTCCCAAGCATTCTAAATGATCTCACTGAATCCTCACTCCACTCTCAATAAGGTGCACCAGGTGACTTTACCTGCCCTAAGAAGTGAAACACACCCAACCTGGAGGCCTGAATGGGCCCACGAGTAAATAGTTATCAGCCCCACTGGACAGCTGGGTATAATCAAGAGGTTCAAAGAGGAAAGGCACCCAGAATCAAGCCCAGGCTTCAGGAGCTGGAGGCCTCAACGTTGGCCTCCTCCTGCTCTTTTCCCAAGGAAAAAGTTCCCACACTGCTCCCTCTCCTTAGGGCCACAGATCTATCTGCTGGTGCAGAGCCAGGGGTCTTAAACTCAAAGGTTTCCAGGGCCAGGAGGCAAATGTGAAATGGGCCTGGGTAATCACTGTGAGGGAGTGGTAGGGACTGTGGCAGCTCTAGTGGCCAGTCCTGGCCTGACCAGGCAGCAAGTGGCTGCGGATTCTGAGATCTAGGCAGTTGGCACCAAGCGAGACACAGGAACAAGGAGATCAGAAAGCGATGATTATAACAGCAGCAGCCACGGGTACCGCCAAATGTGGTGGAGCCTTATCTCTAAAGATATTTGGGGTTTGCTAGCACTGCAAAAATCTGGATTTTATGCAAAATCTAATTTTTAAATATTGACAGCTAATTAAAAACAAAACATTTTAAACACCACGCAAGTGGAACAAAAGTTCCAGCAAGCAGGCCTTGGGCCCCAGGGCCACCAATGTGCAACCCCTGATACAAGGCTAAGTTAACTGGGTCATTCCCACTCGGACCACATTCTTAGAAAACCTACAAGGAAGAGGCAATGAAACGAAGCAGCTTGTGCTGACCGCCAGGCACATGCCCTTGATACTCTAGTTTGTTCCTTGAAACCAACAGGGATATCCACTGTACAAGTCCACAGTACAAGGGGGAAAATGGCTTGACCAAATTCACAAAAAGAAGTAGGGAACAGAATTCAAAGTAAGGCCCGCCTGCCATCACCTTGGAATAGGGCTTTGTAGCTGAGGGGCCTTCCTCGCATTCCAGAAATAAAAAGAAATTAGTTATATTAGAGCATCCCATAACCAAAGAGAGGCTTTTTACAACTTTGGTTCTCAGGCCCTGAATTAAATCTCTTAACATAGGATATCACATTGCAGGCTTCTGGGAGGAAGTTGCCACAGGAGCCCGCTCAGTAGTAGTTGGATATGCCAGGGTGGGTGGCAGAGAAAGGCAAAGGGCAGAGGGATAGAAGAAAGGTGGAGAAGAGAGAGAGATTCAGGCCTCCACCCAGAGCCCATGATTCCTCACTGAACAACCTCAAGCAAAAGTCTGTTTCTTGCTCTGTAAAATGAGATCATAGCAGTGCCGCCCTCATAAGGCTTAAATGAAATCCAGTGTGAAACTTGAGAGCACTTTAATTCTGATTAGCTTTTGTTGTCGATATAAGGAGTCAGACCAATAAATAATGGCCATATAGACCTACTGTGTGCCAGGCACTGGGCTAAGTAAGCACTTTCAACACACCCTAAGTCACTGTGTCTTTGCTATAGTCTTGAAGGACCATCACCTCATTTTTAGGAGGGGAAACCGAGGCTTGGAGAGGTCAAAAACCTGTGCAAAGGCAAAGGCAAATGAAGTGAACAGAGTTCTGCAGATACCCACCGGAAGCCTGGGCAGGCAGGAAGATGGTCATGCAGAGGGGCCCAGAGCCTAAGCCTGGCTGACCCCAAACCAACACCTTTCCACCACAGTGGACAGAGGGCAAAGCTCCAGAGACAAAGAAGAAAATGCTGGGAGCAAAACCCCAGGCTTCTGGGAAGGCAGGGGCAGGCTGGGCACCCAACTTGGCTCCAACAAGCGCCAGCTTGGTGGCCTTGGGAAAACAGCAAGTCCTCTATGAGCCTCTCTACTCATCTCTGAAGTGGGGATAATAGAACCTCCAACCCACTGGCTCATCACGGGAGTCAAGATGCTGAATCGAGAAAGAAGTCAGCCTATTAGATGAACACTACTTCCTAACACTGATAACAACAATAACAGTAATAATAAAATTATGGTATCACTTGGCAGCCACAGTCACAAATGGAGTCCTTCCCAGAATGGAAATGTGGCTGCCCATCTGGGCAGCAGAAAAGCAAGAGGCAGAAAAAGAAAGAGAGGAAGAATCGACTGCCTTCAATGCCACAGGACCAGTTCTCATTCATTAGCTTCCTGAATCCCTGAAACAGCCCAGAGAGTAGAATTTGCCCGCTGGACAGGTGGGCAACCTGAGGCTTCTCAGGGCTACCCAGGGAAGACCCTATGCCAGCTCTTGCCATGAAGGCCTGATCAGACAAGTCCCTTCCCTGGCTGCAAAAGGACCCCCAATTTGCAGGCTTTAGCTTGGGGGCTGGTCCCTGTGTTCCAGGGCCTTGGAACACCCTGCATGGTCCAGGAAAGAATCTTGTAAAAAGTTCTCCTTGGGGTCCTATTTCCAACTGAGAAGAGCTAGTTCAAGTCTCATCCTTCAGCTCCCTTCTCTTCCCTATTCTGCCATCACCCCCGCCACAGAAGTTGGACCAGTCAGAGGCTGCTAGGGCACTGGGCAGACTAGGAGGACTGACACCAAGACAGATAGACAAAAAGATGAACTTGCAAAAGAGAAGCCAGTGTTTTCCAGGGACCAAGCTGAAGAGTCAGTCCAAGAGAGGCAGACAACAGGGTCCCCTAGGATCCAGACAACCAGTCAGACAGCAGAGGTCAGCTGGGGTAACCCAACAGCGGGATAGCTGTTAGTCTGCGAGGGGCATGGATGGGAGGCCAGACTGCACAGGTCAGCCTGGACAGCTAGCTAGACAGCAGGGGCCTGCCGTGCAGAAATGGACAGATGGACAGCCAAATGGTGGTAGCAGGGAGGCCTATCCAGGACAGAGAGTCAGCCAACCAGACGGCAGTGACTGCTCCAGATAAATGAACAGCCAGCCAGACGGCAGGGGTCGGCCCAACAGTTATCTAGATGGCACGTTTCGGACAGAGACGAAAGACCTACCCCTGACCCACAGGCAACCAGATGGTAGAATTCACCCACTAAAACTGGGGAACAGAGAGTCGGCAGGGGTTCACCACACATCCCGGCCCACGGCTCCCAGCCCGTGAGACACCCTTGGGCCTGCGCCGGCTCCTCAGCCCCTCAAAGAGTCCTACGCTCACAGTACCCCACAGGGCCCGCCTCCCTGCCCCTGTCCCCGTCACGGGCACGCAAGCGCCACAGTTACGCTGGAGGCGCAAGGCGCGCCATTCCCCGTCCGCCCTCCGCGCCCTGGGCCACCGCCCGCCGGCTGTCGCCACCGCGTTCGCTCACCGGCCCACGAAGTTCTCGAGCACCGAGCTCTTGCCAGCGCTCTGGCCGCCCACCACGGCGATCTGTGGCAAGTCCAGGTGGCAACTCTGTCCGATGGAGCTGAAGGCGTCCTGCAGCTTGTTGACCAGAGGGATCAGCTCTTCCATCCCGCGGTTGCCCATGGCGCCGGCGGCCCCAGCCCGAGCGCCCAGCGCTCCCCTCCCGCCCCCGTCCCTCAACGAAGCGGTCCCGCGGCGTCCGCGGCCGTTGTTCCCCGCCCGCCCGGGCCTCGGCGCAACGCCCGCTCCCGGCTCGGCCTCACGGTCGCCACTTCATCCGGTTTTCAGGCGACACCCGACACAAGCGACCTCCCGCCCGGGCCCAAAGCCCTCGCACCACCCCTGATTGGCCAGCTGCGCTGCCACTCATTTAAGTCAGTCAATGAAAATGAGGCACGGACTTAAGGCTGAGGAACCCTTCCCCCTGGGAACCTCCTCGCGGGTTCATTGGACATTAAGAACTGTCGCTGTTAGGCTTGAGCCAATAGCAGCGGGAAGCGACCTGTCAAGGATGGTAGGTGGTGTTTCGGGAAAGGCATGTTGGCTCCGCCCACTAGGGGGAGTTCCGGATTGCCGCAAAGTCGCCAGTTTTATTGGCAGGAAGACCCTCCAATCAACAACGCTGGCCAGTGAAGGGTAGGATCAATTCTTTAGCCACTGGTTTGTCATTTGACACTACCTAGTTCCCTAAAAATTTCCCATTGGTTTATATAAGTATCATTCCATCAGCCAACAAACCGAAAGGAGGGCTTTAACCTCGGAATCTTGACTGATTGAGAACTGTATGTGTCAATCAACAATCTCCCGTTCTCACTCGTGATTGTTGTATGTCTATTAAGAGTCTTCTGGAGCAGAGGTTACGGCCCTCTGTACTCGCCGAAGGGCGACTCCTCTTGGTTGGACCCCATAGTAATCGTCACGAGTTTCCGGGCTCTATCGAAAACCACTGTTACCAGAATGCATCTCGACCCCGGGCTTACAACCCAGCTCTCTGCACGGGGTTCCAGAAAGCTTTGAGGGTGAAAGTTGGCTGTGTTAGTAATTCCTGGGGAGAGGTGGTCTAGCATGGTATTGTCTCCCACTCTCATTCCTATATAAAGTCACACCTCCATGCCTTTGTGAATGCTGGGCCCTCTCCTAAGAATACCTTCCCTTCAGACCCCGTCTTGATGAGGCTAACAAACCCATCGGACTCTTCAAATTTAGCTTATCAAGATCTTTTTGAGTACCCAATGAAACTCAACGGATCCTCTGCCCATAAAAAGACACCTTAAGAAGTAATTTGATCCCTCTGGGCATAGAGGGGCCAGAGAGAAACTGAGAAGGCCAAAGAATGCAAAAGCAACCCAGTAAGGAGTCAGGAACAATGAAGGTGGGGAAGTGGCTGACTGGAGAAATAGTATGGCAGAGTAGCCAATGGTATATGCCTGTTCCAAAACCCCAAACCCAAGTCTCAGAGAGATGGATAAAAAGACGACCGGCAAGATTTGGCATTGCACCATAACCAGAGTAGCAGAAACCTGGAAACAACCAGTTAGGGTGTTTCTGTGGAGCTATATAAATACTATGCAGAAGGTATAAAAAAGATAAGGAAGTCTTCATATTTTGACATGTAAACAATTTGAAATATACTGAGAAAGAAAAAAAGCAAGGTACATAACTGTGTAAAGGGCATTGACATTTGTGAAAAATATGTACACATGGGAAGTTTTTGGAAAAATACATAAACTGATAAAAATAGTTGCATTTTAATGCTATTTGAATGGTGGGTCCTACACATGGATTACTTTTTCAATTTAAATTCCCTTATCTTCTAAGAGCACCAGCTCTGTAATTGCCCATACCTGGGTTAGATCCCGGGCCTGTTTATTTGCTGGGTGACCAAGGGACTTCATTCCCCTGAAACTCAGTTTCCTCAACTGTAAAATGGGGATTCATCATAAAGTTTTAAGAATTAAATGCACGTAACAACCATTTAGAACAGGTCCAGGTGCACCTGCTGGATCACACCTATTATTATCTCTGTGTTTACTGACAGCAAGATTATGCCACATGTTTGCAGAGTGAAGGCTAAGGGCATGAACTCTGGAGCCATGCTGCTACTTCCTTAGTGGTGACCTCGGGTAAGCTACTTCCCCGCTCTGGACCTGTTTTCTCACCTATAAAAACGGGGAGGAAAAGAGTGCTAAACCCTGGAGTGGTTGGGAGGCCTGGGCCACAGGAAAAGGAATGCAGCTCCCCCTCTGGGGTACTTCCTACATGCTGGGCTGTGAGAGGTGGTTTCCAGAGACCAGATGTTGCTATGGTTACTAGTTTATTACTATCAATGCAAGGCAAGAGACACTGACCACAGGGACACTCAGACAAAGAAGGGGACCAAGAGAGGCCACCTCCCCGAAAAAGAACACACGCACTCTGTTATAATAAAAATCCAAACCCTTCAATATCTCTCATCCCCCCCCTCCCCCAAGCTGGGTCAACTCAATGTGATTCCCACAGAGGCCAGGGCTTCAGTGGCCCAGGTGGGATAGAGGGTGGGGTCCCCATACATGGTGCCCATGAAGTCCCGCACAAAGTCAGGAAAGCGTTTCTCCACGATGCTGGTGCGCACAGCACCCATCAGCTGCAGCTATGGGGTGGAGGTATGTGTCAGCCATCCACACCCGGGAGACCCCTATCCCCACCCCTGGTTTGCCCACCCAGGCCACAGGCCCACCTGGTAGGCGATGTTGTGGACAGTGAGGTGGTGCAGGGCTGCAGTGTTGTCACTGTGGAGTAGTGCATGCAGGAAGGCCCGGCTGTGCCTGGGGACAGGAGGTCAAAGCTCAGCAGTGTAGGGTCCTGCCCCCCTCCACTCCTTCCCCCAGCCTCCAGCTCTATCCTTCCCTACTTCTGGCAGGTAGAACAGGCACACTTAGAATCTATGGGGCGGAAGTCCTTCTGGAACTGCTTCTTCTTCAGCTGCAGGTTCCCTGTAGGCACCAGGGCAGAGCCAAAGCGCTGAGAGAAGAAAGGGGTGGGGAAGTCAGGTCAACCACCAGGTCTTCACCTTCTCTGGCCCCAACCCCACCTTGGCCCACCAACTGGCCACCCCTACTGCCCCCTGCCCAAGGCCTCACCGCTGTCCTCGTGGGGAAAACGCAGTCGAACATGTCGCATCCAAGAGCCACGCAGACCACCAGATCAGTGGCATAGCTGGGGGTGGGGCCATGGGGGGAGGGGAGCAGAGTACCTCAAGCCCTGGTCACACAACCAGACCCCCTTCTGGGCCCTCAGACTCCTCCTAAACTGGGACCCTCACAACCGTCCCCAGGGGAGGGCCATGTCCTCCTTAGTCCCCTCCCAGGCAGGGCCGTATCATTTCCTGTGACACACACAGGGGAGGGGGGTCAGAGGGTTCCCAGGAATCCGCCATCCCATAGGTATGGCTATCTCCCCACTTTTGGACATACCCGACCCCCATCAGGTATCGGGGCTTGTCCTTAGGCAGCCTCGAAGTGCTCAGTGCCACCATCCTCCAGAACTGGTCCTTGCTCTCACCCCCACTCAGTCCCCCAATGGCAAAGCCAGGCACGTCCCTCTTGGTCATCTCTGGGGGTACAGGACAAGGTGAGGGGTGACCAGGCAAAAGGAAATGCTGTTTCTCCTCTTCTTCCTCCTCCCCCTCATCCTCTCTGCCCTCATTTCTTCCTCCCCTTCATCTCCTTGGCCACAGCCTTGGTTTTAGGCTTCAGTCACTCTTTCCCTGGGTCCAGCTTCCTCATGGGCTCTGCTTCCTGTCCTACCAGGACTTTCTTCTTTTTTTTTCCAAATATATCTTTATTGATTTCAGAGAGAGGAAGGAAGAGGGAGAGAGAAAGATAGAAACATCAGTGATGAGAGAGTCATTGATCGGCTGCCTCCTGCACGCCCCCAACTGGGGATGGAGCCCGCAACCCTGCATGTGCCCTGACCAGGAATCAAACCGCAATCTCCTGGATCATAGGTCAATGCTCAACCACTGAGCCACACCTAGCTGGGCCCTACAGGATTTTTCTATGGCTCCCCATTGGTTCTTGTAACCCTCCCACTCAACATCCCTCCATGACTCCCCAGTATCTTGTATCAATTAATGCTATCAGGTCTAGAACTCAAGACCTGGGTCCAAATCCCAGCTCTGTAACATCCAAACTGTCTGACTCGGGGTAAGTGACTTAACAGTTCTCTGCCTTAGTTTTCCCTTCTGCAACCTCAGGAACCCGTAGTTCCCACCTTACAGGATGGTTATGAAAACTCAATGGGTTGCCCTGGCCAGTGTTTCCCAGCAGTTAGAGCATCCACCAGCACACCAGAGAGTCACCGGTTCAATCCCCAGTCAAGGGCACATACCTGGGTTGCAGGTTCATCCCTGGCTCTGGTTGGGGCACGTGCGAAAAACAACCAATTGATGTGTGTCTCTTTCACATTGATATTTCTCTTTCTCTCTCTCCCCCTCCCTCCCTTCTAAAAATCAATGGAAAAAATATCCTCGGGTGAAGATTAACAACAAAAAACTCAATGGGTCAGTCTGTAGCCAGCACTTGGCATAGTGTCTGGTGAACACCCAAAAAATTGATGGCTATTAGAATTACTATTATTGTGCAAATGTTCTACTCCAGCCTGCTTCTGGGCCTCTGCCTTTGCCCGGGCTGTTCCTTCCACCTGGAGAACCTTTTCACCCATTAACCTCTGCCTGAGCATGCCAGGCCCATGTGGGGTCCTCAGCGATGTGACAAACCCTAGTCCTGCTGAATAGGGCTCTACCTTCGAGGCAGGTGTTCCGGAGATCAGCGTCCAGCCCACCTTGGATGATAGCAAAGAGATTCTGCTTGTCCGGCCGCCGATGGGCTGCAATGCACCGGTCTAGCCAGCGGATTGATCTGCAACAGGACCAATCAGCCATGTGGGCCTGGCGAAGGGTAGGGAGACAGGGCTGCAGGAACAAGATCGCCCTGATGTGCATGCAGGGGCAGGCACACACACCTGTACATGGCCTCCTCCACACGTGGCCCCGTGACTGTGCTGCTGACCACGTCATCTAGCTGCATGATGATGTCCGAACCTTGGGGAAGAGTGAAAAGTGGGGTACTGTCACTAGAAAAGCCCCCACCTGTTGAGGGAAAACTGGACACCAAAAGTTCCTCTTTGGGTCTTGCTGACTCCCACTTAACACCCTAATCTGTTTATACGGCAGCTAGAAGGAGCTTTCAAAATGCCTTACCTGCTTTTGTTTCCCCGAGCTAACCCCAGCCCTCCCCAGCTTATCCATTCCCTGGCATGTAGATAAAATCTCACTTCTGCAAATTTACCCTTCAAGAACAAAACATTGTGCAAACAAAGTGATGTGTGGCGAACAACAGCAAGATGGGAACCCAAGTGTCCATCACCAGGGACCAGCCCTTAACAGAACGTGCCTTCCCCACCATTCCAAAATCCAGAC
Organism: Miniopterus schreibersii; assembly: GCF_964146895.1. Taxonomy (NCBI): domain Eukaryota; kingdom Metazoa; phylum Chordata; class Mammalia; order Chiroptera; family Miniopteridae; genus Miniopterus; species Miniopterus schreibersii. The sequence goes on along the minus strand of NC_138105.1, from coordinate 69,435,509 downwards.
ACTTCTTAAAATCAAAGGCTTTTTATGGCACACTCATTTGGTAGCAAAATCCAAGATGGTTATAATCCTTTCAAAAATCCAATTTAGTATAAAAATTCATGAAGAGTTAATCCAATAAAAGTGAAGTGTATACCACATGATATAGCAATTCCATTCTGGTTATAAACGCACAAGAATTAAAAGGATCTTGAAGAGAAATTTGTACAGCCATGTTCACAGCATTATTCACAAGAGCCAAAAGGTGAAAGCAATCCAAGTGTTTATCGACAGATGAACAGATAAACAAAATGTGATACAGACATACAATGGAATATTATGCAGCCTTGAAAAGGAAATTCTGACACATCCTACAACAACATGTATGAACCTTGAGGATATTATGCTAAGTGAAATAAGCTAATCACAAAAAGATAAATACTGTATGTGTCCACTCATATGAGGTCCCTAGAGTAGTCAAATTCTTAAGAGTAGAAGGGTAGATGCCAGAGGCAGGGAGAAAGAATAATGCAGAGTTATTGTTTAATGGAGACAGGATCTCGGTTTTGCAAGATGAAAAGAATTCTGAAGCTGGATGGTGGGGATGGTTGCACAACAATGTGAATGTACTTAATGACACAGAACTGGAAACTTAAAAATGGTTAAGCCCTGGCCAGTGTGGCTCAGTGGTTAGATTGTCCGCTGCAGGTTCAATTCCCAGTCAAGGGTGAGTACCGGGGTTGTAGGTTCGATCCCCACCCCCGGTCGGGGCATGTGTGGAAGGCAACCAATCGATGTTTCTCCTCTCTCTCTCCCTCTCTAATACTCCCATCTCCCTTCCCCTCTCTCTAAAAAAATCAATGGAGCCCTAGCCAGTTTGACTCAGTGGTTAGAGCATCAGCCCTCGGACTGAAGGGTCCCGGGTCTGATTCCAGCAAAGGGCACGTACCTCAGTTGCAGGCTTGATCCCTGGCCCTGGTAGGGGCTCATGGGGGAGGCAACCAATCAATGTGTCTCTCCCATATCAATGTTTCTCTCTGTTTCTTTCCCTCTCCCCCCCTTCCACTCTCTCTGAAAAGCAATGGAAAAAATATCCTTGGGTGAGGATTAAAAAGAGAAAAAAAAAATGGTTAAGATGGGAGTTGCAGCCTCACAGGGGCTGGGAGAAGCAAGGCATAGGCAGCGGTGTGTCACTGGAGCCTGCTCCCATAGCTGCATTGCCCCATCTGGGCCTTGGTCCCAAATCCTGCATCCACCTGTTGTGGAACTTGCTTACAAGACTGGTGCAACACTAACGCATCCAGGTAGGCACATGTGGAAGAAATGAGGGGCTATGCTCAAAAGCTCATCAACTGTAGGAAGCTGGGAGACACTTAGGAACAAGCCATGTGCATGGCTAACTTCTGGCTCTCAAGAGAAAGACTTCATCCCAAAGCTGTTTCAAGTACTGGCCCCTCGGTACCAAGGTCAGAAGAGGTGTTTTAGAGATACAAATTAAAATACAGATGAAATGATAGAATGTCTAGGATTTGGTTTGATATATTACAGATGATCTAAGGAGATTAGAAAGCTAGAAAAAGGAACAAAGCCGAAAATTTTTTTTAATTTTTAAAAGATTAATTTGAGAGAGAAAGGTAGCGAGGGGGGAGGGGAGAGAGAGAGAGAGAAATATTGATTTGTTGTTGCACTTATATATGCATTCATTGGTTGATTCTTGTATGTGCCCTGATGGGGGATTGAACCAGCCGCAGCCTTGGCATAGCGTGACGACATTCTAACCAAGCTATGAGTCCAGGGCAAAAAAATTTTTTTTAATTAAATAATAAATAGGATATGTAAAATTGCAACTATCAAAAAATTTTTTTTAATGCAAGAGCCCTGGCCAGGTAGTGCACTTGGTTAAAGCGTGGTCCCAATATGCCAAGGTTGTGGCAGGTTCATGATTATGAGTAGAAGCTAAAGAACCTCTATATATGGAAGCACTTGAAAGCACCACCTGGTTGGAAGATTGGAAGGTCTGAACCTGTGTTTTGGTAGTACTTTACAAGATTGAGAAAATGCTCATTGTCCTCATCAAGGAATGGGGGATATTGATATAGATGGTAGGGGCCTAAACCTTCCCCAATCCCCTGTTGTTGCCTCCATTATTTCAACATATCTGCCCAATTAATTTACAATTTAAGAGTAACAACAGCAATAACAATAATAAAAGATACTACATGACAGGCACTGTGCTAAGAGATTTACCAACATTACGTCGTGAATCTTGTGAACTATCCGCATGGGTCAGTTCAACTGAAGCTCAGGGAAGGGGAGAGTGACTTGCCCAAAGCCACACAACATATAAAGAGCCCGCCCGCCTCACCTCTACCCTCGAAAGGCAGGGGAAGGGGCCGCTCCCCGGATCTGCTCACCCAGCGCGTTCTGGATCTCCACGGACCTCTCCGGGCTCAGAAGGGTCTCGTCCCCATCATATGGGGAGCGGAAGCGGACGCCCTCCTCCGTCACCTCGGACAGGGACACCAGGGACACCATCTGGAAGCCGCCGCTGTCCTGAGGGAAAACCATCGCAGGACCGTCAGGCGAGATTCACGGGCGAGGAGCGTCCTCGCTTCCCGCCCCGACCCCACCTCACCGTCAGCAGATTGTGGGGCCAATTCATGAAGCCGTGGAGACCGTGGGCCTTCTGGATCAGCTCGGGGCCCTGGGGCAAGGGGCAAGGGAGCGAGAGTCATGTTAGGGATGAGTGCTGGGAGCTCATTTGGGGGGCCAGGGATGGCTAAATTGGGTCCCTGCCGCTCCCTGAAGCACAGCACAAGGCCTGGGCCACCCGGGGCGCTCCATGGGCGTTTGTTGATTAACTTTTGGAGGCATGCCCATGCCTAGGGGATGCCCCAGGGCTCCCCAAGCTCCGCCACCACCCAGTATGGGCAGAGCCCACCCACCGGCCTCAGACCCAGATGGTAGGTGTTGCCAAGGCAAATGCGGCAGCCTAGCGCGTCCAACTGCTCCGCCGTGATGCCCTTCATGGTGGCCTGCGTTCCCACTGGCATGAATACTGGAGTGGCCACCGACCCGTGCGGCAGCCGCAGCTCGCCTGCCCGGGCCCTGGAGCGGCTGCACTCGGCGACCAGGCGCAAGATCCGAGGTGCCGACTCCAGGGAAGTCGGGTTGGCTGCCGCCGCCATCTTGCCCGCAGGAACCACATGGGCGGTGAAACACCCTGGACCGCGCCATATTGGCTTGTGTCACGTGAGGCGTAAGGACCCCGGAAGCCCTGGGAGAGCATCAGGGGGACCATGGCAACGGACACCGACCGTCAAGTCCTCTCAGGGCGTTGGGTTCGCTTCAACCGCAGCGCGTTGTTGTACACCTGAAACTAACATAATATTGTGTCAACTAATTGGGGTGAATAATAGCATATCGCAATAAGGACATTGTGAAGATCGAATGAGGAGAGATGGGTATAGAACTTTGCAGGGTGTTCTGTTCATTGCTTTGTCCCAAGAGCTTAAAATAGTACCTAGCACGTAGTACGTGCTTAATCAACATTAGTTTATTCAGTGAAAGATGGAATCCCAGATTACAGAAGGGGAGCCTGAGATCCAGAACCTGACCAAACCTATTCATTCATTCATTCATTCATTCATTCTACACCTACATATACATCCCCACTTGTGCCAGCCTCCATTCTGCACAGGAATGAAAGAGGCTGGGTCACGGACTTATTAGGCACTGGCTGTGTTCCACTAATAATAATAGCAATATAAAATACTATATATATCAATGACCGTTATTGTTATTGGAAACGGAGCTGATATCCTTCCTGGCCACCAGAGGGCAATATTACACCAGAATCCTTCCTCATGACCGTGGGCCTAACTGGGCTGATGGAAGCAAAAACCTGATCCTCTAGGAGCCTGGGGCTAATGATAACAGTTTCTCAGGGTGGGGGAGAGTCCTCACAGAGGCCACATCTGGGAAACACCCACCCAGGAGGTCCACCTTGGGGCCTTTGCTTTTGCCATTGTCTGCAACACTCTTCTGGTTTTCCATGGCTTACTCATATTTTCAGTCTGTTGCTCCTAACTCCTCCAATCTTAAGAACCCTCCACCCCCAAGACTCTATGTGACATGGCCTGTAACTCATATTATGCTTTTTAAAAACTCGATACATTGACAATACCCCAATTTTTATTCCTGTCTCCTGAATTCACATCTCTCTCTCTTTTTTAAATATGTCTATTCCTCAGAGAGAGGAAGGGAGAGAGAGAGATAAAAACATCACTGATGAGAGAGAGTCATTGATCGGCTGCCTCCCACAAGCTCCCTACTGGGGATAGAGCCCACAATCCAGGCATGTGCCCTGACCGGGAATTGAACCGCAATCTCCTGGGTCATAGGTCGATGCTCAACCACCTGCTAGGTTTGCATCTCCTCTTAACAGATGCCTCCTTGACATCTCCACTGGGTATCTATAGGCATCCAAACTCCACATTTCCAAAGCAGAGCTCCTGATTGTAGCCCCACCCAAGCTAGCCTCCCCCCTTTCATCGTCAGCAACAGCAGCTCAAATCTTCCAGGAGCTCCGATAGAAACTTAGGGATGGTCCTCGAGCTCTCAATAGCTCTCATTCCCAATCTGATTTATCAGCAAATCCTGGCTGCTCTGCTTTCAAAATCTAGCCAGAATCAATCACTTCATACTCCCCTCCTCCATAAATAGCTCTCATCCTGGTCCAGACCGGATTATTGCAGTCCTCTCCTCACTGTTTCGGTTTCTGCATTGACTCCTTATGCTATATACCTGAAGGCATTTTCAAACAAATGATTTCAACATTTCACCATTATGTCAGTTGCTTGTTGTAGGTTTTTTGAAAATGCAGCATATTAAGTAAAGAAAGGTCCTTTCAATTCCTAGTTCACTCGCAGATTTTTATTATAAATAAAAGTTTATCGTACACTTTTTCTATATCTTTTGAGATAACCATATAATTTGTATCATTTAATTTAAAATGCCCAATAACAAATTTTCTTTTCTAATGTATTAATAAATTTTATTTCCATTCCTGAGATAAACCTACCTTGTTCATGGTATTTTTTAGATTGTGGCATTTTATTAATATTTTTATTCTTTTTTACTTAGAATTTCTGCATCTCAGTTATAAATTATATTGGTCTATAATTTTCCTTGCTTATAGTACTGTCTTGCCTGAGTCTGGTGTTCAAATTATGCTAACTTCATAAAATAAGTTAAGGAGTTTTCCTACTCTTACTATTTTCAGGAAGAAATTGTGCAACACTGGAATTACCTGTTTCTTGAATGTTTTATTGATCTTATTTTTTTAAAAATATATATCTTTATTGATTTCATACAGAGGAAGGGAGAGGGAGAGAGACAGAAACATCAATGATGGGAGATTTATTGATCGGCTGCCTCCTGCAGGCCCCCAACTGGGGATCAAGCGCGCAACCCAGGCATGTGCCCTGATGGGGAATCAAACCGGGATCTGGATCCTAGGTCGACACTCAACCACTGAGCCATGCCCAGCTGGGCTACTGACCTTACTTATAAATCTACTTGGTTATGCTGTTTTCCTTGTAGGAGTATTTTTTTTTTAATTTATCTTTATTATTGAAAATATTACAGATGTCCCCTTTTTCCCCCATTGACTCCCTCTACCCCACTCCTACCCCCTCCCCAGCCCTTCACCGCATTATTGTCTGTGTCCACGTAGGAATATTTCAACTGCTGATTTCAGTTTCTTTTTTTTTTTTTTCTCCTTTATTGGTATTAGAGACAGAGAGAGAGAGATTTATTTGTTGTTCCATTTATTTATGCACTCATTGGTTGCTTCTTTTATGTACCCCAACCAGGGATCGAACCAGCAACACTGGCTTATGACAACGCTCTAACCAACTGAGCTACCCTGCCAGGGCTGCCCTGGTTCTTGACAGATAGTTTCATTGGGTATACAATCCTAGGCTGATAATTATTTTCTCTTGGCACATAGAACATATTCCACTTGTGGCTTCCATTATCACTATTAAGAAATAGAATCTCAATCTAAGTTCAGTTTCTTGTGATCTGCTTTTGTTTTTCTAGTTTCTTTTAAAAATCATTCTTTTTTCTTTGCCAGTTTGCAATTTCACAGGATGTGTCTAATTGTGGATTCCTTTTATCCTGTTTGGGATTCCCTGAACTTCTTGGATCTGATGATTGGAGTCTTTCCATAATTTTGGAAAATTCTGCTATTTTCTCTTTGAAGTGCTGCACTTGCCTGCAACTTAGCCTCAGCACACATAGCTGAGGGCAAGATGAGAAATGCTGACTTGCTGCCCCTCCTGAGAAGACAACCCTTGGATTGGGGACTAGGGAAGAGCAAACCCTATTGCACCAGTCTGCAGTGGAGTTTCCATCTTGCTGAACTGGTAGAAGGAAGGTAGAAGATACCAAATACCACAGACACTCACTGTTCTAACAAAATTTTCTCATAGATTTTCTTGAATAGATGTTTCCTAATTGGCTGTATGGCCTTAGGACTATTTCCTTATTTATTTATTTTAATCCTCACCCAAGGATATGTTTATTGATTTTTAGAGAGAGGAAAAGAGAAAGAAGCAAGCATCAATTGGTTTCCCTCATATGCACCCCCACTGTATATTGAACCCACAACCTAGGTATGTGCCCTGACCAGGATTCCAACCTGAAACCCTTTGGTGCATGGGAGGATGCGCCAACCAACTGAGCCACTCAACAGCCAAAGCACCTGTTAATACTTATGGGTGTTATTTCACATTGAAAATATAAAATACATTCACAATATATACACATATCAAATCATTATGTTGTACACCTAAAACTAATACAATATTACATGTCAATCATATTGCAATAAAGATGGGGGGAGAGAAATCTCTTAGTAATATGAAAAAAGGTTAAAGGATGAAATTTTTATTTATATGTTCTTACTATAGTAATATATATATATGAATAAATATATATAGTAATATATATACATGTACACTAACAAAAAATCAAATACAAAGAAAAATTTGAAAACACAGGAGTTTAATAAGCTTTACTTATGATTCGATTTTAAATAAGTAGATTTATTTAAAGGTTTTTTCCAGCAAAATAATTTTTATTTCCTAGCACATAGTAAACATATATATCCAATATCTTGCACATTTATTCATAAATGACTTCCAAATTCCAATAACTGCTCTGATATTTAAGCAGGTACTAAAAGTTGTCTTAGTCGAGATATGAAAAATGCTTTTATATGGATAACACACTACATATATTAGATTGGTCATGGCAGAATTTGCTTTGTTAGTTAGATTAGTTCTGTAAATTTAAAGTTTTAAAAAGCCACTACTTTTGCATTAATACCTCCAGATGAGTAAGATGCAGCAACGTCAGCTTGTATTCTAGAGAAATTTCTTTAGTTTAATATAAGTGATGGAACCACTTATATGCTGGTGCTGTGCAAGTAGATTCACATGGGGATGGGAAAGCATCCATGACGGCTTTGGCAGCATCAGGATCACACTCAAGGGAGTCTCAGACACTGTGATGTTCATGCAACTAATTCACTTTTCATCAATTTTGCCAGTAATGCTCTCCAATGGACACAAGGGCTTTTAATACTATCAGTTGCAAACTCCATATCTTTAAATTCTGCATTGAAAGAAAACTGGTTCTCTGGTCTTCCATCAGGAAACTTGTACCTTCTAAACCAGTCCACAGTAGCTTCTAGGTAGCCAGGTTTCAGCCCCTTAACATCATGAATATCATTATAATTGGATGCAGCAGGATCATCCACATTAGTGGCAATCACTTTCCAGTTGGTTTCCCCTTCATCAGTCATAGCCAATAGCCCAGAACTTTCACCTTGATTATTTCACCTCTTGCACATACCTTGCTTCCAATTTCACAGATATCAATTGGGTCATTGTTGCCACAACCACCAGTATGTTTGTCATTGTGTCCTGTTTCTTCCTAAGTCTGAGGGATGGCACCATAATTCCAGATATATCCTTTATAAGGGAACAAATTTGCAAACATAACTGAGTTTTCCTTTTTTCATACCTTGTTTAATTGGGTTTAAAGGGTCTTTTGTAGCAAACTCCATTTTTGGATTAGACCAGTGTGGTACTTGAACTACCATGTGGAACATATCCTTATCTGCATAAATTAGAATATCATGAAATGGAGATAGATATTGTCCTTTTCCTTTTTTTTTAAATCCTCACCTGAGGGTATTTTTTCCATTTTCAGAGAAGGTGGAAGGGAAAAGGGAGGGAGGGAGGGAGGGAGGGAGGGAGGGAGGGAGGGAGGGAGAGAAATCTCAATGTGAGAGAGCCCCACCAGGTCAGGGATTGAGCCTGCAACCAAAGTATGTGCCTTTGACCAGAAGTGAACCCGGGACCCTTCAGTCCACAGGTCAACTCTCTAACCACCAAGTCAAACCCACTAGGGCTGTCCTTTGACAGATAGGGGACAATACTCTAACCAACTGAGCTACCAGGCCAGAGCCAGAAACTTAAATTTTGCCAATCAGGTTTGTATGAAATGAAATCTCATTAGGGTTTTAATTTGCATTTCCATGATTCCTACTGAGATTGAACATCTTTTCAGATGTTGAAGCCATTAACTAACATCTTTCACTACTCAGCTTAGGTGATTTGGCAGAATTCAACCTGGCCAACCTGCTGAGCACTTCTTTATGTGTGTATATATGTATATATTATATATTATTGATTTTTAGAGAGAGAGGGAGAGAAAGAGAAACATCTAAGTGAGATTGGAACATTGATTGTCTGCCCCCTGGCATGCCTCCTTCCAGGGATTGAGCCCACAACCTGGCATGTGCCCTGACTGGGAACTGAACCAGCAACCTTTCAGTGCACAGGATGACACCCATCCAACTTAGCCACACTGGCCAGGAGTAAACTCTTCATTTTTAATTTAGTGTTTTCTGTATATATGCTTACACATATGTATCTCTTCCACATGAAACAAAAATACAAAATGATGGTCTTCGGAGATTGTAACTACTAGAGTCTTCATTGAACTGTGCTTTTGTGTTTTAGGCATTTCTCTTCATGTGTAATATTTCAAAGTTTCAAATGTATTAAAAATTCAGAAAGTGCAAAAGGCAAAGAAACTCTCACCTCATTTCACACCCACCCACTTTCCATCTTAGCCTTTCCTAGTAACATGTTTTATTTATTTATTTACTTATTTATTTATTTATTATTTATTTATAAATCCTCACCTACGGATATTTTTTCCATTGCTTTTTCAGAGAGTGGAAGGGAGAGAGAGAAAAACACTGATGTATCAATGTGAGACGTATCAACTGGTTGCTTCCCCGATGCACCCCAACCAGAGCTGGGGATCGAGTCTGCAACCGAGGTACATGACCTTGGCTGAAATTGAACCTGGGACCCTTCAGCCCGCAGGCTGATGCTCTAATCACTGAGCCAAACTGGCTAGGGCAACATGTTTTATTATATTCCTGTCTTTACAGCATTTCTTCATGCAAACAGAAGCAAATACAAAGCTAAATACTTATATTTATCTCTATTTTACACAAAAGGCTTGCTAATTACACTGGTAGGTTGCACCTTGCTTTTTGTCTATACTTTGGAGACCATCCTGTCAGTACATAGTCTCCTTGCTCTTAACAGTTGCCTCCTATCCCAAAGTATGGGCAGACCATCACTCACTTAAAGGGTCTCCTGTTGATTCTCACTTGAATTATGGGTAATCTTTTGCTTCTCTAAACAAGGCTGCAATTAATAACCCTATATTTAAGTAGTTTCAGCAATTATATTTTTAGGAAAAATTTCCATCAGCTGGATGCCTGGGTCAAAGATTATAACATAAGATCCTACCAAATGCCCTCTATCAGGTTCTGACATTTGCACCTGCACCAGCTAGTAGTAGATGGAAGCGCCTATTTTCCCACAGCCTCTCCAACACAATTTCACCTGCTTGCTTGACATAAGAACCATGGTAACTTCCTATCGTTGTTCATGTGCATTTCTCTTATTCCCAGTGAGGTTTGGCATCTCTTCTTCACTCCCACCTTCTTCTTTTTAAGAATTTTAAATTGACTTTTAGAGAGAGAGGGAGAGGGAGAGAATGAGAGAGACATTGATGTGAGATCAGCTGCTTCCTGAACGCCCTGTACTGTGAATCAATCCCAAAACCCGGCCATGTGCCCTGACCAGGAATGGAACTGGCAACCTTTTGGCACACGGGATGACACCCAACCCACTGAGCAACACTATCAGGGCCACTCTCACCTTCTTGAAAACCTGTCTTCCTATAGCTTTTCTGGCCTCATTCTCCCAATTTCTGAAAGTTTTTTTTATAGTTCATACAAATAATAATAATAATAATATGATGATGATGATGAACAGCCAACATTAACTAATGGAGCAGGAGCCAGTGTGTGCCTGGTGTCTGGTAAGCTCTACAATGCCATCACATCATTTGACCTCAGTACAATGAGGTGGGTATTATTTTCATCCCCATTTTATGAATGAAGAAAATGAGGCAGAGTCATTTACTGGCTTGCTCATGGTCACATGGCTAATAATCAAGAAATGGGAACTGAAATCTAATCCTGTGTGAAACTTGTTAAGTCTTCATCTTATACAACTTCTTTTCCTGATGGAGAAGGCAGTATTAGGGATTGCAGCACAGAGAAGGGGTGGAAAGGTTGCAGCCAGGAAAACCTGTGAGGGAGGATTCAGGCTCTGACACTCAGAAGCCAGGGGACTTTAGTCTGGTGATCACCACTCTCTGAGTCTCAATTTCTTAGTCTTTAAAAGGGGGCAGAGGGTCACTATGAAGTAAGCAGGGCTTGGCACACAGCATCTGCCCAAATACACACATGAATATACATGCAATAGACATTACGGAGCAACCACTCTATGTCATAACACTGTTCTCACTGCTGGCAACATAGCAGTGAACAAGCAGAGAAAGAGCCATGCCCTGGAGGGACGAACAAGAAAAATTAGTAATGTGTATCATATCTCAGGTGATCAGGAGTGCTCAAGAATAAAGAGGGCAGAGAAGGAAAAGGAATTGGAAGGTGGCTATTTTAAGTAAGGTGGTCAGGATCAGACTCACTGAGAAGGTGACATTTGAGTTAAAGCCTGAAAGACATGAGGAATCATGATGGGAACTGAGTTCACGCAGTGGCAACAATGAGAGCAAAGTCCCTGAGGTGGGAATGTGCCTGGATCGTTTGTGGCGCAGCAGTTAGGTCAGTGTGGCGGGAGGGAGTGAGGGAAGGAGAGAAAGATGAGGGCTGGAGGTCAAATATGAGGTCCCCCAAGTCCTCTAGTTTTTGGTGAGAACTTTGACTTTCATCTGAGCTAGATGGAAGGGTTGGGGGGCAGCGTGGATCAAGGCGATCTCTTCTATCACCAAGAGGTAAAGTAGGGGACAGAAGTGGGGTGCAGCCGAGGTTCAGTGGCGTGGAGGTTTCTGCGCCGCTCAGTAGGGAGGGCTGGGGGCACCAAGGTCTCCCCTTGAGGCGGCGCTGGGAAGGCGCATTCAGCACGCTGGACAGCGTCCGCACGTTGCTCCAGGGGTGGAGCCTGCGAAGGCGGCCAATTAGAAGCAGAGCTCATCGGCCTTATTGAAGCAGCAGCTGCTTCCACATAGCTGATGTGGTCAAAAAGGAGCCCAGAGTGAGTTTTCCTAGAGGTCACCGTTCTGTTTGCTCTAACTAATCTGTAACATTTTAGGAAATGACAGTTCAAAAAACAAGAGCGGTGCACTGTGTGCACCCTATGCGACTGTGGCAGGCAGAGCCTACAATAGGATCCTATCAGAACCGTTTTCTAGGACGCAATGATGTAGAGGGTGAAGTCACTGGGCGGAGCCTGTGAAAAGCTTCTATTTGTAGTAGGGCCTGTTGATGGGGCGTGGAAAAGGCTGGCACTGTATATAGGGGTCTAGGGGCGAACTGAAGCGGTTGGAAAGGGCGGCATTTGCAGAAGCAGGGCCACGGCAGGTTCCGAGATTGCTGCAGTTGCCCAGAGAAGTCCCTCAAATTGGGTACTAGGTAGTTCGCCTTAAGGAGCCGGTATTTGATGTCCCCGGACTGAGAAGGGCAGGAGTTAGACTTCTGGCCATGGAATGGGGAATCCCCGACCTCTGGAGAGGTGGGCGTTTCAAATACCTCAAACTTTGAAATAGGGGTCCCGGGAGCCTGGAGGGATTCTTTGGTTTATCCATCTGGGGGTGGGAGGGACTCCTGTGATATTTTTGCCCAACCTTCTCCCCAGCCCAGCTGCCAAGAGGCCGAGTTTAGGTGTCAATTCTTGGAACGTTGGAAAGGGCAGACAGGACGGCGACCTCTGGGTTATGCACTCCGTGGCCACTCCCTAGCCATTCCTGTTTGTCTCCCCACCGCAGAGAGGTGGTCTCCTGAGCCTGGAGCACTCTCCTTTCTATATCCTGAGGCAAGGCAACAACCCTTGCCGGGCCAATCTTCTGGTCTGGGACATTTGTTTTTACCGATCTTGGGTCTGTGAGCTCTTCCCTTACCAAGCCCAGTGGACTCTGTCACCTAAGTACCCCTGAATCTCACAGCTTGGATGTTCCAGAACTCAAGCCTCGTTGCTGGTCTGTTGCCCTCATTCTCACCTCTCCCACACCTCTATTCTCTACCCAAAAGAACTGTTCTGAAGCACTCCTCAGCCTGGGGTCTTCCCAGTTCAGAATCCCTCTGGCTGGCTGTCAAGGGATTGCACTGGGTGCCCCTTGCTGACACATCAATACTTCTTTTTGCAAACAAAAAGCTTTACCCACCTGAGTATAGTTTCTTTATTCCTACCCACCAGTTGAATTTTTGTGCATGTTGCTGCCTCTGTATGGCATACCCTTCTCTTACCCTCTCTAATATACCCCTGGTCTCAGTTCAAGCACCCTGTCTCATTTGAAACACAGAAAGCCTTCCCTGATATTCCCTGCCCCGATGAAACAGGGCCCCCTTGGTGCCTAGAAGCTCCAAGAGGGCAGGGACCAAGTCCACTTCGAAGTTCCAGCACTCAGTACAGGAGTGATATATAAACCAACACCCAATAAACACATGTTGAGTGAATGAAACAATGAACACAGAAGTTTCCATTTATTCCAGAATGGGTTAGAACGAGCATCTGGGCCAAAAAGGCTTGCTGCTAAGAGCGCACAGCCAGCATGGGGCTCACACCCGGAGACTGAATCCTCAGCTGACAGCCCAGATGCAGTGTCAGGCCTCAGGGGCACGGCAGGTGCTGACTGCACAAGAATGGTCAATGGTTCAAGAGAAAGTGAATGCTCTGCCAGGGTAGTTGGGCAGCTAGGTGGTAACTTCCAGGACTGGACCACAGTCCAGAGGGACACAAGCCCCAGTGACTCTGCCAATCTAGAGGTGGAAATCCTAGATCCATTACTGCTCAGAGGTCTCCTTTGGTCCCAAGGCACCAATCCCAACAACCCCCACCCCCATCAGTCTAAATTTCTGGAAAGGCCCTGTCCCTCCCTCATAAGTCACCTTGGCCCACCATGCCCAGGTCCAGCTGTCTTGTCAATGGTTTGGTCTCCTTCCCTTCCCTCTAAAGGCATCCTGAGCCCTCTGGAGTGTAATGTCCAGTACTGGATCATCACCACCCCCACCCCAAGCCTATCCACCAAGCATCCTATCGTGATCAACTTGCTGAGTAACCATGTGGGTTGCTGGTCCTTCCTGCTCATGCTCCTGGTGATTTCTGCTGACTGAACGATGCATGACACTGTCCTCGAGCAACATATGGGCCAAAGCATCGGAGGTGAAGCAGCAGCTCAGTGAGGCCCTACTCCAGGCTGTCTTCCTGGACTTGGAGGGCAACAGGCCTGGAAATGCCATGGTCAGCTTTAAATGGGTGATGCACCAGCAACAAGGGCTTCTCCATCATGCTCTAAGTGGCAGCCACATCTTCCTGAACCCAGCTTCCTGGAGTAGCAGGTCCTGAGGGTTGGGATATTGCAGTTGGTCAGCTGCATCACCAGGCCATCAGCACCAATGAGGTTCCCCAAACAGCATTAAGGTGCCAAGGGATCTGTGTTCATCAGCTGTCCCCTCAGGATACCCACTGTGCTGCAAAGATGCTGCTGGCTCTGTGTTGTCCAGACCTGACCATGATGATCTTGGCTACGGCTGAAACTCCCAGGGCTGTGCCAGCAGCCCAGTGCATGAAATCTTCATCCAACCCTGTAATGGGCGAAACAGTCTCCCAAAATGGTATGTCCACATCCTAACTGCTGATGCCTGTGACTGACTGTACTTGTACAGTCTCTGTAGATGTAATTAAGGATCTCGAAATGAACTCATCCTAGATTAGGGTGGGCCCTAATTCCAATGATTCATGTCTTTATAAGATGATGATGATTTGAGACGTAAGACTCATAATCAGGAATTTGAATGTGGTAGTGTTTGCTGTATGGGAAACAGACGATGAGGAGAGACCTGTGTTGACAAGGCAGATCCAGATTTTAAAGCATTTGGCAGGCGCAGCCAGAGGGCTCCTCCCTGAGGATTTCTGAGTGACGCAGACTGTCCAACGCCTGTATCATATCATCACAAACACAAGGTCCCAATAATGTTGCATGGTTTTTCCCAGCCCCTGTACATGTCTCGGAGAGGAGCTGGGGTGGATACCCATTCCTCAGGTCAGTCTCCTCTCTCCACTTGTGCAGATACTTGAGGAATCCCAAGGCACTTCAGGCTGACCCAAATGGTTGCACTGTGGGCCACCTCTTGAATGAACTTCACAGGGCCCCTCTCCTTAGGCTGGACCGCTTGGTAGCTAGGACCTCCTCTGCTGCAGCAGAAAGCAAAAAGTTCCCAATGTTTTATTTTTCAGTGCAGAAAACCTTTCTTTTACCTTTCAAAGAAAGCAAGTCTTCATCCTTTGAAGGCACACTGGTGTTTCTGCCTCAGCTGAGTGATCCTGCATCAAGAATAGTTTGCAGTCCGACTGGCATGGCTCAGCCATTGAGCATCGACCTATGACCCAGGAGATTGCAGGTTGATTCCCGGTCAGGGCACATGCCCAGGCTGTCAGCTCAAACCCCAGTAGACGGCCTGTAGGAGGCAGCCAATCAATGACTCTCTCATCATTGATGTTTCTATCTCTCTCGCTCTCCCTTCCTCTCTCTGAAATCAACAGATATTTAAAAAAAAAAAAAAGATGGTTTGCACTTCTCTCAGTAGCCATGGTTAACCAGCACAGGAGGCCAAAGGGCTACCTGGGGCTTAGGCTGTGAACAGTGCCTGGTATGAACTTGCCCGGCAAGTTAACAGGGGTCCCTGCAGAGGGGCAGCCCAGGCCTTGCGTGCCCATAGGGTTCTTCCCAAGCAGGCCACACCCTGGGGCAGGGTCAGCTTTGAGAATGGCTGCTCAGGGGAGAGTTCCTCCACCTCCATACTGCGATGTATAAGTGTAGAATGTTCTACAGCATCTTTGGCTCCTACCCAGTAAGTGACATACGTCTCCCAAGCACTAAAAAACTGCCTGGGATTGAGAAACGGTGCTCCTGAGAAACCTGCTGTGAAGAAGCTCACCTGGGCACTCTGTGAAGTTCTGGATAGAGGAGGCACCAGGGACAAAGGCTGTGGTTGCAGCTGCCACAGAGACCCAACCCAGCATAGATGGTTCCACGGCTGGAGATTCACACATCTTGGGATGCCTCAGCCAGATTTCAATCAGGCTTTTTCAAATTAGGTTCTACATACCAAATGTAACCCGAGGTAACTTCAAATCGCACTTACACTACACCCAGAAATCATGGAGCATAAAACAAAACATGCTGAATTGTAGACGCAAAACCCAAACAGCAGCATGGGCCACTAGGCTGCTATGTAGACACTAGGGGCTGTGGAGCTCGCTGGGCAATAGAGGCTACAAGATTCCAGGTAACTGGTTGCTGGCCCTGGCCAACTTCAAGACCTTTATAAGCCTGGAGCTGGACCCTGGACCCTCTCCGGTAAACAGGGACCATCCTGTCACCCATGTCCCACTTTCTGGTGCTGGGAACAGAGTGGAGGAAACTGCCCATTGCGCTCCTGGAGGGTCAGACACCCAGGCCTACGACGGCGCAGTTTTCTTTCTTTTTCTTTATTTGTCTACATTCAGCTGAATTCAAATGTACTGCCTGAATGATCCAGACATACAAAAAACCCCCACTCTTTCCCACGGTTTTTTAAAATAAAATCTTCACTTATAAAACTGAAACACTAAAGCATTAAAATACAGAAAGCTCGTTTAACTCACTTCACAAAAGCATTAACAGATGAGGTATCCCTTCTGTAACTATTTCAAGACAAACTGAGTTAACACTAACACCAATTGTAAATAGACAGAGGGATACTGAACTGTAAGAACTCAGAAAACTCTACTCGGACAGAGTTGTAATGGCAACTAACAAACCACTGAAGACGTGGAGTCCCAAACACGGCTAAATATGGGTCACAGAACGGGTCACAGAGTGACCAGCTGCACCTCACAACACAGCAACGTGGACGGGGTAGGGCAAGAGGGCCCAGAGGGGCCGCAGACATGTTAACTGTGATGCATAAAACTGAATTCTTACAACGAGGAGGGGTAAGTGCAGAAGGTACAAATCTTCACCCTCAGGGCTTTATCTGTACTGGTAGTTCATGCTGTGGTCTGCGTTCCTGCCGTAGCCTCCCTGTGATGACTGATAAGAGCTGGGAGGGCCGCTGTAATTCTGGCTGGACCCCGGGGAGTTGTAGTTCGACTGTGACGAGTAGCCTCCTGAGGGAAAGAGGGGGTGGGGATAAGTCCAGTCACAGAGATGTCAGCAATGCGAACTCTAACTGGGGCTGTCTGAGCACCAGGCTCTATTTGGCTCTTAGTATTGTCCGCATTTCTTCATGTAGGTACCAACATTTAGAGTAGGGCAATTTCTGCATCTCTGGCTTCTAAAAAGCCGAGAAACTAGAGGTATGCCTAAGTCGGTGCTTGCACAAGGCCTCATGCGCCCTCATCTCCTGCTTCCTGTTCTTGCCCCACACAGAATCCAAGAGGCAACTGCCACTGTGGTCCTGCCCAGGCTATCTGCCCAAGCCAGGCCACACCCCTCTTCACAGCCTCAGTGTGGCTATGCCCCCCCAACACCAATGCTGTGCCACCTGCTGCTCCAGGCCCACCTTGTTTGCCTTGGTAGGAGCTGCCCCCAGAACCTCCTCCGTAGCCCCCATGTGACCCTGGGTTGTAGGATGACCCGCCTGAGCCGTAGCTGTTTCCGCTGCTTCGGCCTCCACTACCACTGTAGTCTGGGGGAAAGAGAACACAGTGTGGTTGGTTAAGAGGCCTTGTGCTACAGCCCTCGATGTGGCAGACCCTTGGCCAAGACCCTGGACCTTTGCAAATTTCCGTCTTGACTGCCTGAATTTGGCACAGGTCAGTCCCACCATAAATTGCCAGGGGCTGGCTAGAGTCCTACAAGGTCCCCACGCCCTGGATTGCCCTTATCACCACATTCTGAAGTTCCATTCCACCTTCCCACCTGCTTCTCCAACCTAAGCTTCCCAGCATTTCAGGAATTGCAAAATTAACCCAAGTCCCGGCTCCTGCTACTGAGTGTCCCATCACGAACCACTGTATTCCTACCCTCTCCCAGTTGGGCCACTGGCACAATGCAGCCCACCAGTTCTATGCATGAGGTAGAGGGAGAAATGGAGCAGGGAGCAATTCAGGCTCTTTTAGGGGCTGGATGCAACCTGGACTCAAGAGGTCACCTCAAAGTGGCTGGCCCAGATTCAGACTCTACCTTTGTGCCCCAGCCTCAAGACCTTATCCTGGAGGCCTCTGCCCCCAACTTCCAGTCCCTCAGCCAGAGGTGGGACAGTGTTGAGCTTCTGGGGGATTGGACGCCAACTCACTGAATTTGCTCTCGTAGCTGTAGTCGGAGCCGCCCCCGCCCCCGGGGGAGCTGTAGGAGTTGGAGTAGGAGTAGTTGCCTTGGCCGTGGCTATAGCCTTTCTGCTTGCCCTGTGGGGGGCCATAGTTGCTGTACTGGCTCTGGTTGTAGGACTGCTGCTGGCCTGGGTGGGACTGGTAGCCTGAGCCGTAGGAGGGCTTCTGCTGGCCCCCATGTGGCTGTTTCTTCCCGGCATGTTTCGGGGGCACTGGGGAGTTGTAGTTGTCGCCTTGGTAGTAGGAGCCGTAGCCAGAGGAGCCACCACCGCCCCCGCCGCCGCCACCGCCAGCATTCCCAGAATGCCCTCCATTGCTGTAGAACTGACCTAAACAGGAAGGCATCCAGTCAGGTGGAGGCTCAGGGAGACGGAGTCGGGGTGGGGAGGGGGGAAGGGAGGGAAGGTCGAAGCTGTGGGTCCTGAAGGCTGACCCGTGAGCCCACGGCCCAGGCAGGGGCAGAGTGAAAGGTAGGAGAGCAAGGAGCAGCAGCTCCAGTCCCTAAAGCAGCCTGGTCTGGGCTGGCCCAGCCTTCAGCTCCACTCACCCATTAGCTGATGACAACAATGGATCTTTGCCAAGCAGCGGCACGGCAGCACGCCGAGAGCAGCTTTTGCAGCGGATGTCAACGTTACAATGAGATGGGCTCCGAGTGCAGGATGACATTCACAACTAGCTGACTGCTACCCAGATGTCCCCAACGATGACAGGAAAAGCAAAGCCCCAGAGAAGCAGCCAGCCCTCCCCCGCTGTGCTGGGAAGAGGCTTGGCAGTTACAGGCTTGGGTGACCCTAGGAAATGCTCTTTAACAAGGTCCCTGACATTGGTGTCATTCCTGGATGATCCACTGGTCTGACCTGGTTCTTGGAGAACCAGAAACAGAGACTTAAGCCAAATGACCTGGGACTGCTCCCTGATGGGATTTATGCAAACACATGCCTTAAGGAGCAATTCCACAGCCTCCTGGGAAAAGAAGACTTAAGGCTGGGATCAGAAGGTCCAGGTGGTCCCCCAGAGGGCACCTCCTTGTTCCCAGCACAGCTGCTGGGCTCAGGCAGGACTGAGCAGCAGGTGTGACAAGCGTGCAGCAAGCCGCCACATTCTCAGGCTCTAGGGCTGAGAATGTCACGGAGAGCTCCCCCCACCTTCTGGTCCTTAGGTAAAGACCCCCAGAACATTGGTTTGTCAAGACACTGCTCCCCACCAGACACTCAGGTGGACCTTTGGGAGACGGATCAACTAAGGCGAGGGGGGAGAGGGAGGATGGGTCCTGTGGGTGGCTGTCCATCCAGGCTGGGCAGTTTCCAGTGCTCCAGCAGGGGCAGTGGAGCTCCTGGGCTCCTAAAGCAGGTAGGCCTAGCATGCCTTTGCTGGTTAGCTGTGCCTTTGTCCACAGATGGTTGAGGCTGCTGCCTGGTCAGCCTGGATATACCGCGTGGGTAGGAGAGGGAGGAGATGCTCCCACACAGCCTGTCACTTCCTTTCCATGTTTAGATCCAAGGGTCCTTCACCTTTTGGGTAAATTTGGGAATCCTCACAAGCCTTCCACCCACTGAAGATGTGCACCCCAGTGGTGTGCCTTGGGCTGTTTGAATAGTAATTTGGATAGAACTGAACTCCGCCATGGGTTTATTTTCTTCAGGCGGGCAGCCTCCACCCTACACCAACCCCCCCATCACAAATCCAAGGACAAGGATGTGTCCCACAATGCAAGAGAGTAAACACGAGGAGGCCAGGACAGGTGGTCTTCTTCAGATCCCCTCTTAAAACTCTTGCCACACTGGTTGACTTTCGGCCTACACTGAGTGCCTGCCTCCTCACCCCTCCACAAGCACAGGAATGAATGAAGACGCCAAGTAGTTACGGCTTGTTACTTTAACATGTATTGATTAAAAAAAAATAAAGGGGAGGGGAAGTTTTCAACGTCATTCAGGATAACTATTTCCTGGTATAAAAAGACATTATTCTCAAACAATAACTTTCTAAAAAAAAAAAAAAAAAAAAAAAAATACATCATGCAATCAAAGTTTTAAAAAGTTTCACTGAATGTTTCAAACCTCTGGGAACAAATTATGCAGTAACTGTTTTGACCAGTTTTTGCCTGAATAAACGCAAAATCTTGCAAGTCAACACAGAGGCAGGCTTTGCTGCAGAAGTAACTGCTGACCAGAGTGAAAACCAGACTTGTTTCCAGGGACTTCCACAGGAAACGGGAGGCCTGAGTAAAGAGCCTAATCGCCTCTGTGTGCCTCTACACACAGGGAGAAGCCACAACCTCAAGCCTGTACCCTAAAGTGAGAGGGTGGAGGTTTCTAGGGCTTCTGAAATCTGCTGCAGCTGTGCACCCATGAATACAGGCCCTACTGACGCAAGTTATTCACTGGAGAATTGAGCTACATATTAGGCTCTTTCTGCTTGACTATTTTTAAAGCCTCACTTTAGAAATTCTAGAATTCCATGCATTTGCAACTGTAATTAGGACTTGCAAAATTCTGCATTATAGCTCCCATAAGCCTGTCTATTTTTTGCACTAAATGATGGAAGCACAGTTTTGATACCTTTGAGAGTTCACCTCTAGCTAAACCAGCCACAGAATGTTGCATCCCCAAACACAAACCCACCAGAGCATTTACAAGAGGCAGGAAAGGTTAACTTAGCACAATATACAATTCCCCAATGTCCCCAACGTTTTACAAGCTTATTAAAAAAAAAAGAGGGGGGGGAGAGAGAGAGAGGGAGGGAGAGAGAGGGAGGGAGAGAGAGGGAGGGAGAGAGAGAGAGAAAAAAAAAAAAGCCAGTTGCTCTGGATTCGGATGTGGTGAAATAGTTTTCATCACTGTCAAAGGCATCAACCAGATTTGGGATTTTGTTAAAAGGTTAAAAATTCATACAAAACCTGCTGTAAATTAAGACAAAGGTAGATTAAAATCATTTATCTGTCTCTTAAATAAAGTAATGCTTTCCATAAAAAGCAAAGGTGGGCTTTTGCCTTGATGCTGACCAACGCTGGCTCTAGAATTCTGTGCAATTCTGCACAAAAAAAAGCATTCTCTGAAAATTGTTTTCCACTTATTGTGAACTTCAATATGACCAAGTTCAAAGGCAAATCACGATAAAAACTGCCATTGTCTTAAATTCTGCAGGCTAAGAGTTTCAGACAAGCTGCGGTGACAAGCCACGGTTGAGAAACCCAGTGAAGCACAGGGGCACAGCACGGACACTTTGGGTTTTGGAGTTCGAGAAAATTGGAGTAAAAAGTTGATTTTGTGTGCAATACTTTTAGATGCTCTAGGAAGACCCAAAATCATGATAGCCGTAGCAGTCTGTGAAAAAGTCACCTACAAAAGGGGGAGACAGAGCAGAGAAAAAAAATTAGAATTCTTTTGAAAAATGGCACAGAGCGCCACATTTGAAATTCATGTTTTAGATTTCTCTGCTCCTGTAACCCCCCAGTGAAGGCTCCTTCTCAAGACAAGAGCTGTGCACTGTCAGGAAAAGCATATTCACAAAATTGGTGCTTCATTCACATGGCTTAAAGCAGAGAAATTTAAAATTTTTACTTTTAAGGTACTTTTAAGTCACACAATGTGTGTGTTAACATTTACAGAGAAAATCACACTTTTGCAGGATGGGGAGGGTGGGGGCCTTGAGGATGGCCTAATCTAATCACTGAGAACAGGTGTGGGCAACTCTGAAGTCTCAGGGAGGCTGCTGCTGGCGGGCCACCCTGCTCTAACTCAGGCATAGGAGCTACACTGCAGCTTCTTCCCAAACTCAGGCCAAGAGAAATACACACTTACTGTAGCCAGCTGTAGCCGAGTTGCCTCCGTACCCATAGCTGCCATACCCAGCGCCTGGAAGGGAACCAACAAGGTTATCAGGGCTGGGGGTGGGTCTCCCCTGCATCTGCCTCTCCCAGCACCTCAGCTCAACCCCAGGGGCCCTACACACCCCAGAGAGCCCATGGCAATAGGACAAGGTTCCTCACCAGCATTCATGTAGCCTCCATGGTTGGCGCCACCAAATCCTCTCCCTCTCCCTCGACCACGGATGTTCCCTCCTCTTCCCCGCCCTCGAAGGTTTGGGGGCGGGGGCACTTCGTTGTGCATGGGGCCTCCCATGCCAAAGCCAGGGTTATGAGGCTGGACAGGAGAGAACAGACAAGTTACTTTTGACTCATGCTTCAATCGCAGAAGAATTCATGTCGAGCTCAAAGGATCTCAGGGGTAAACAGTTACCTTAGCAGCAAATTTCGGTCCCCCTCTGACAGGCACAGGCGTTCTCTTCTTCTTATTGGCTTCAAGGGCAAGAGGGGCATCAGGGAACAGTTTTTCTAGTGCAGCAAGGGCAGCATATGCTTTTGCTACCTTTTTGTTTGAGCCAGCACCTTGAAACTTCTGTCCATCTACCTCGACCTGGGAAGAACAGACACATGTGGGGGGTGATCCAAAGCCTCCCACCAGGTCAGGGGGGCTCTCCAAAGACTCCAGGCCTCCACAAGAACCGCTCCAGGATCACTCACCTCCATGACAAAGCGCTTGTCATGGCTGCCACCAGTCTCTGAGATGAGCTCATACTTGAGGCCACGCCTCTTCTCATTAAGCTCCATGACAGGGTTCTTGCCATGTTTGGTCAGGATCGGCCCCTGCTGTTTTACGTTCTCAGGGAAAACAGAAGAAAAAAAAACCAACACTCTCAGCTAAGGGCTGTCCAACAGGTGGAGGACAGCCACTCTGAAAGTCATCTGTGAGCCTCCCAGCAATATGATGACCTCCACCTGCACCCTCTTTCTCTGGGAAATGGCCAGACACTGACTGAGGCCACCCTAGTACATCCCTGAGTTATGGCTCAACATCCGAAAAGCCTTCTTAGCAGTGGCTCAAAGGCTCACACCTGGAAGGTGTAGGGGCTGTAAGCTCCCAAACTGGAAGGTGATTTCTTTGGGGGGAAATGACTAGGACCAGCAACGATCCAGGCTCACAGGACACAAGGCTGACTGCTCCACCCTTTTGGGCCCTCCAGTGCCCACCATGGGCTCACCTCGGCAGTGGGATCTGAAGTAAAGGCAGCACTGGGGGTCGAAGCGGTTTCTACCACAGGTGGAGGGGCCACGACTGCTGGCTTGGCCTCCGTCTCCTCAGCTGAGTCCTCCCCCTTACTGGAGTCTCTGCCTTCAGCACCCGTAGGCAAGCCCATGTCCTGTAACACCTGGGAGGGAGACCCACACAACCCCCAGTGAGGGAAGAGGCTCAGCACTAGCTCATCCTAAATCAGAAGCTCCTAGAGTGGCGTCCAGCAATCTGGAGTATTGTTTTCTTTAGCTCTCCAAACCCTCAGCCATGTGTGTACACCCTTTGCTTGTCAGCCATGATGACAAAGGCATTTTTGCCACATGATTTGACAAACATTCCAAAATCTAACCATTTCAGTGTCTGCACACCCTCCCTAAGCCACATGGGTATTTGCACCTAGCACTTAAATAGGAGCCGACAGCTCTGAAGAAGCCCCAGATGAAGAAAGTGCTTTTGCTGTCTGAAGGAAAAGCATGGGCTGGACAATGCCACCAGCTACCCTACCTTAACAGCCACATGTAGCTTGGCAGTCTTTTTGGATGGTCCGGAGGCCTCGAATGAACTGCCATCTACTTCCACAGACATGGTGAAGATGGGGGCGTGGACCGGCCCCGCCTGGGAAACCAGTTTATACTGCAGCCCGGGCTTCAGCTGGTTCAGCCTCATCAGGGCATTCATAGCCTGGGGAGGCTCTGCCTTCTCCTCTAGAGAAAGACCACCAACATCACTCTGGAACATCAGTCAATTCTGAACCAGGGAAGGGGTCTCTTCTGATGGCCTTTTGTCACGGTACAAGATGGACTGGGCAGCCGCACATTCCAAGGCCTTGCCTATTGCTGCTCCCACGTACACGCCACCACTGGAGTCTCCAGCTGGGGCACACCCACCTCACTTGTGTTCTGTACCTCTATTATATAATCGTTCTAAAAATGACTTAAATATGTCTGAAAAAAGTAAGGTGTCTCCCTACTTTGAAGTTAACCGGAGCTGGAGGACAAAAAGGCCCAGGAGTGAATGCCTGTACCTTTCTTCTGAATCTTCTTCTTCTTTTTGCTGGGGGACTTTTCCTCTCCATCCTCCTCCATCGGGCGTTTCATTGGCGTAATGGCGTAGGTGGTACTGGGGGGGATTTGAACTAAAAGAGATCAGGACAGAAGTGGCTACGAGTCCAGTCTGGTGCTCCGTGGGGAGTCCGCTGCCCAGCCTGGAACCCCTGGTGTACTTACCGGTGTAGTCTACTGGGTTTTCATTCTTTGGTTTTTTGGGCATCTTAGAAGGCAGAGGGTCCATACCCAGGACTTTATGCAGCTGACCAAATGCAGCAAGTCGCAGAGCATGCTGGAAAAGGGGAAGAGGAATAGGAACCTGACTCAGCCGCCCTGTGCTCCTGGCCAAGATGTGTACGCTTGCTAATGCCTTCTGGAAGGGGTAGGAGCTGAGGGGGTTGCTAATGGTCTCCCCTACAACAGGAAGGGTTCCCCCAACAGCCAGGGGAAGGCCTGACTGCCAGGACCCAGCCTTGCTGTGGGGGAAGGCCAGCCTGTGACCACCCGCCTCAAGAGGAATACAGGAGACCCCAACCTGGGGACTGGTTGCCACACGGAGCCACGTGGTGGGCCTGCAAGGGAAGGACCCCTGGAACAATCTAAACAGCAAATAGACCTCCCCGCTGTACTCGGTGTCTGAAAACAACACTCGAGCAGGTCGAGGGGCAGGCTACAACCACGCGTGGCGCCAGGGGAAAGAAGCAGCCCAGATTGAGGCACCCTGTATCAGGCACAATCCCTTCTTAGCCTTCAGTCCCCGACCTGAGCCTATGAGTCCAGTGGCGACCCTGAGAATACCCAGTAATGGAACTAGAAGCCAGTGATTACAGACTGGGTAAGGGCTCACGGTGGCAATGGCGATGACTATACCTGCGCACTCTGTGTGATATCTTCCCGTTGCTGTCTGTCTAGATGCCCAATAGCATCAGTGGCTTCTTTTTCACAAGGGTCATAAATGCCAGAACCATCTGAAGGCAGGAAACAAGGAAGATATGCAGAGGATTATCTTTTAGCATCTCGGAAGAGTTGTACTGGCTGAGGGAACCAGATGCGTTACCCCCCGCGCCCCATCCACACCCAGCTCTGGAAAACACGCCGAGCTCGGTGACCCACTCAGCATCCAGCCCATGAGAGAAATAATCCACATGTGTCTCAGAGCAAGGAGCTCACGTGGGAGTGGGTCACCACTGCCCCGGATCCGCCCTGAGTCACAGCTGCGGAGCCGGCACAGGGCTGGATATGATGGTGCAAGAGGGTAGTCACATGCTTTAGCCCTAGGGGGACATGGGGCTGCTGCTGCCCTAACCCGGTCAGGGGACCCGCCAGAAAGTAGCCTCAGGGCCTTGATCCCTGTCCTTTCCCTGCAACTTGCAAAGCACAAGGCCCCAACCTGGCATCACGATGCCTGACGCCAGGCACTCCAGCACTCTCCGCAGCGCCTCGCCAGCACCCATGGGTCTGTTGGCTGTGCCGATGGACTTCTCACACAGAAGCTCAAGGGGCTGAAAGGCAAGAAGAACAGTTAGCCTATGTCCAGGACGTGTTTAGCCGATGCTTAGGAGCTATCACTGTGTATGTGGTAAAGAGTCGGGATGGCATGGAAAGATACAGCCATCCAAGTTCACAAGTCAGGGCTAAGCCAAAATAGGTCCCCTAGAGCTGGGCTCACACCTTTTTCTTAAGAGTCATTTACTCTTTTTGGACACATTGGCCAGGAGGCCAAGTTGAAGCTATCGTGTAGGTGCTTATATTTAATACAAAAACCATTCTTAACTATGTGCTGTAGGAAAACAGGCAGCTGGCCAGAATTGGCTTGTTGGTCTACTTGCTAACTGCTGGCCAAGAGTAGCTACAAAGGCTTCATCATGGAGTGGAGCATGTCACAGTACGTGTGCTCCCCTCTCTAGGCTGAGCTATGTACCTGCCATGGCGGAGGGGGGGTTGGTCCTGGCCTCATTTTCACCTTCCACCCAGGGTGTGGCACACAGCAGTCGCTCAATAAGCAGCTATGATGGCGACACATCCGCCACACCCCAAAGGGACACTCTAGCCCGTTATCAGAAGATATTCCTGACCTATGGAAGAAGGTCTCTGAGCATACAATCCCCAGGTGGCCATAGGTAGAAGGTGCCTTACCCATCCTCTTAGAGGACCCCAGGTGGGCACACGGGTGCACAGGTCCCTCAGGACCCGGATGACAATAACACAAGACTTCAGCCCATTGGCTCTGGCCTAGAAGAACAAAGCACAGGCTATTTACACCAAGGCACCTCCCAGAACACAAGGCAAACATGAACAACACAAGTCTCAGGGTGCTACTTTGTCCAGGGTAAAGGGTGAACATTCACAACCATCAAGTCTGTGGTTGGCAGTGATGCCACTGTGTGGATGATAATAATGTTACTCTTGGCACAAAGCAGCAGCAACCCACCTACTCAGTCACAAGCCTCCTTGGGGGGGGTGTTGAATTTGTTTATGCGTGCTACATTAGCAACTGCACGCCTGCAGGTGCTAAGCTCGGCACTGTGCTGTTCAACATTACTGAAACTTTACGGTGCAAGTTAGCCAAGTAAAAACTTAGGAATTCTCTACCAAAAGACAAATAGAAGAACAAAATGCAAACCTGGAACCACTTGGCGTGTCGGAGGGACGCCAAGGCAGCAAGGCATTTCTGCCTGTCCAGGACGTCCGGGGGGTCGTTGACTGATAGCGTTTCTATTCATGGATGGAATAAGAAGACAAGGCACAGTTTGACCAAGGGGTTTCTGTCAGGTGGAAAGGGGATGTGGCAGCTTCCTAAAGGGCAGTGGAGGCTCCCAGAATCTCAAGTCATCTCTACCCTGGACCAGGGAAGAAGCCAGAGTACATTAACTCTGTCCAGAGAGGAAATTGTAAAAATTGGAGGCCCCTCCAAAAAAACAAAAATGAAAACACAAGTGGGAAGTTACTCTACAAGGAATAATCCCATTGGGGAGGGGTGGGAAGTTACTCTACAAGGAATAATCCCATAGGGGAGGGGATAGATAGGTGAATCCTATCTTCTAATAGACTGTTACCATGCTTCCTCCCCGTTATCTCCCAATAAATTAGCTGTGCTAAAAATTTCAATAGAAAAAACAAAACAAAACCTACAAAAAACAAAAACAAAAAAATGGTGGGGAGAGTGGAAATGAACTCCCTCTCTGCTTCCCACAACAGCCATCCCAAGGCATCTGCAGCAAAGGGGACCACCTCCGCCCACCAGGCAAGGACTGCCCTAGCCCCAGCCCTTGACAGAGAGAGTCCTGTTGGTCAAAGGTCCAGCGTCCCTAAATTGATAAACTCCAAGGGCTTTGGTAGTTGGAATCAGGTATCAGAACCAAAGGTAATCAAAGAATAGCAACAAGGGTGCTAAGTGTGAGCCCATGCTGCAGCAAAACCACCGTTTGTTGTTTCTGCCATGTGTTTGTTGTTTCGGCGGTGTGTTTGTATCAGGGATTTAGATAAGGCCTGTTCCCCTTACTTAGTGGTGCAAGGTTTGTGATTAAAAACATTCACACTGAAGAAAAGCACAAGGGGCCCTGGGAGGATTCTGAGTTATGAAACCATTATTAGTGTCTGAGCTTTTGTTTCGAGAAATCACACAACTGTTTAACTCTGTATCAGCTATTTGGGTTTCAATCACTCAGCTGATCAAAGCAGCCAATGGAAGGATGACAAAGGAAGAAGACCTCACTCAGTTCTGCTGCACCACAAGCTGTTTGCACAACTCCAAGGTGATGTTCATGCAGAAACTATCTGGTTGTCTTCTATACTTTAAAAAAACCTTAACATCACCCAAGATATACTTTTCCAAGGCCAGAGAAGAGAATGGCTCAATGGAAAAACCAAGTGAGACACTGATGACAGCACCATTTTGGTGCAAGCCTCTGAAAAACGCTACTCACTTTTTGTTTTTGCTACTCACTTTTAGTGCAACTGTTTGGTCAAACGCCCTGGTACCAAAACGAAACAGGAGATGTGATCTCAGAGTAAAAGTGGGCAAAGTTACACCAATATCCTTTTATCAACGCAGTCTAAAACTGAATAGCACATTTGAATAGTGAGGGAACATCAGGTTTCCAAAGTCCTGCTGGCCTTCGCAGCCTCCCTACCTCCAGCTAATACTTTCTCCATTTCTTCTCGGACAACAGGGGATGTCAGGTGGATGGTCAGGGACAATGGAGGCTCTTTTGTGTTTTTTATCACTATCGCAGCATCATCGACAGATTGGAGTATTTCGTACTTGTCTTCTGTAACAGCCTAAAAAAGAAAATGCAACTTTCAAAACACTTTCTCAACAGAATCAATACTTCTATTTCACCCCACTGGTTACTGCAGCAGATAGGCCAACTTCTTGGAGTGTGACAGGACAGCAGTTCCCCCATCTAGGGCAGGGGTGGGGAACCTTTTTTTTGCCAAGGGCCACTTGGATACTTATATCATTCGTGGGCCATACAAAATTATCAACTTAAAAATGAGCTATAAAATAAGCCCCTAGATTTACTGAATTTCGAGTTCCACCTGCGGTTACCTTGGCATGGCCAGACCAAAGGATTTCAAGACTGTATACCGCCCACGGGCCAGACATTCCTCGCCCCTGATCTAGGGGATCAGGACCTCCC
This sequence comes from Miniopterus schreibersii, assembly GCF_964146895.1. NCBI lineage: Eukaryota > Metazoa > Chordata > Mammalia > Chiroptera > Miniopteridae > Miniopterus > Miniopterus schreibersii. The sequence continues at coordinate 69,406,776 of NC_138105.1, read as the reverse complement.
TCTTGCTGGTAAGGTCTGTGACTATTTTCTGGTACTTCATAGAGAAAGAAGTAATTTTCAGAGGAACCTTCATAATGCAACATGCAAGAATTTAGGGTAAGGGAGGAGAGAAGGGTGTGAATCCTCATTTTGTCATGTGGTAGCTGTGTGCCTCGGTACAAATCACTTAATCTCATTAAGACTGTGATTTCTAGCCCTGGCCCGTATGGCTCAGTTGGTTGGGTGTCATCTCATGCACCAAAAGGTTGCCGATTCAATTCCCAGTCAGGGCACATTGATGTTTCTCTTTCTCTCTCTATATATATAAAAAAAAATCTTAAAAAAAGAAAAAAAAGGTTTCTAATTTGTAAAATGGACTTAATGACATGACTTACACCACAAGGCTGCCGCAAGCTTAAACTTGACCCTGCATGGAAAGCACAGCACCCAGGCTAAGTGGGCATCTAGCCACTATTTCCACACCAGGAGGAGCAGCCATCAGTATGTGGCATGAAAACAGTGTGTAATAAAATAGTTTGTGTCATGTGGTACATATTAAAGCACGTACTCACTGCAAATGCATGTGTCTATCAGAACAGTCACAATGGCCATAGCCGGTTTGGCTCAGTGGTTAGAGTGTTGGCCCTAAGGCTGAAGGGTCCTGGGTTAGGCTGCAGCCAAGGACACGTACCTTGACTGCAAGTTCCAGACCAGGGTTAGCGCAGGAGGCAACAAATCAATATGTCTCTCTCACATTGATGTTTCTCTCTCTCCCTCCCATTTCACTCTCTCTGCAAAGCAATAAAAAAAAAAAACACACAAAAAAACAAACAACAACAAAAAAACCCTCAGGGGAAGATTAAAAAAAAAGTCAGTGACACCAGTCTGACTTCTGTTTTCTTTTTTATACCAGTTTATATGCCTTGATTAAGGATAGTCAAACTTTTATGATTTTTTTTTTAAAGGGAAACAAAGTAAATATCACATGCACGGAAGACAACTGTACTTTCAAATATCTAAACTGAGGTTTCTACTCCTCCACAGTACAGGCCTCTGGGGCTGGATCATTCTGGAGAGTAGGGCTCTCCTGTGCATTGTAAGGTGATGAGCAGCTTATCCCCAGCCTCCACCCAATAGATGCTAGTAGTTCTACTCTTCACCCTGACACAACCAAAACTGTCCCCATAAACTGTTGTGTGTGTGCGTGTGTATGAAAATTTGCCCTACTCAAAAAACAATCATCTAGAGATGAGACAGGAGGAGGAGTACAGATTTGAAGCATGAAAGTGACTCTACTCAAAGGAACTGAATTCTGTCAACAACCTGAATGAACAGGAAACAGATACTCCTCTACAGTCTGATTCTGGTCCATAGAGACCTATATAAGACTTCTGATCTCCAGAACTAAAAGATAATAAATCTGTGTTGTTTCAAGCAAAAGAACAGAACAAAACACCACAACCCACTAATCTAAATCAGTAGTGATATAGTTATTTGCATCTTTCTCTAAAAACCCGCTCTTTATAAAATTGTCCAGCCCTGGCCAGTATGGCTCAGCTGGTTGGGCATCATTCCATGCACTTAAGGGTTGGTGGTTCCATTCCTGGTTAAGGCACATGTCTGGGTTGCGGGCTTGATTCCCAACTGTGGGAAATGCAGGAGGCAGCCGATCTCACATCAGTGTTTCACTTTCACATTGATCGCTCTAAGAAATCTTAAAAAAAATTGTCCTTCCTTTCGTAACACTTTCATCAGCTTGATTTTATTTTAATATGCTTTTTATAGACAAGGATAAAATGAATGTAAAATTACTACTAAAACAGAAAAGGCAGGGCTTCATCTTGAATAGTTCCTCAGAATTATCTACTATAATGCATTAGGCTCCACATTTCAATTCTGACCTTTATCCTGAATCCCAAATTGTCAGTCACACAAGACAGAATGCAAGTTTACAAATGAAAGTGAATGGCGGCCTGGCCAGTGTGATTTGGTTGGAGAGTTGTCCTGTATACCGAAAGGTTGCAGGTTCAATCCCCAGTCGGGGTGTGAAAGGAAGGCATCATATCGATATCCCCGCCTTCCTCTCTCTAAAATCAATAAGCATATCCTAGAGGTTGAGGATTTTTAAAAAAGTGAATGGTGTTTCTAAGGAATGAGATTTTTTTACTTTTGTTTTTACTCTTCCTGTCATTAAATCCAGGAGGCAGCAAGTTGCAGTGATGTGTGGAAGTTCTGAAGCCCCAGAACTCACCAGCTGGGAGTGCTGGTGTCAGTTACTCTTCCCAAATACCAAGATGATAAATTCCTATCTACAAGGAGCATTGTGAAGATGAAATAATACATGTAAAAAGCATGCCCGACCTTGGCTGGGTGGCTCTGTTGGTTGGAGCATCACCCTGTACACCAAAAGGTTGTGAGTTCCATCCCCCTGTTGGGACGCATATGGGAGACCACCAATTGATCTCTGTCTCTCCCTTCTTAAAAATCAATAAAAACATGCCCTCAGGTCAGGATTAAAGGGGGAAAAACTCATCTGGCCGAGGATCTAGTGCAGTCAGTGCTCAAGAAATGCCACAGGTTATTATTTGTGTAATACTTTTATAACAAGACAAATAAACTGGTTTTTAAAAAGTTTTTAGTGATGTCCAGGTTGAGATCAGAGAAGAGTTAATTATACTATCTATTCACCTATCCAATGGAGTCTGGATGTGAATTTCAAGTCTAGTGAAGCCCTAGAATACTTCAGCCTAGTCCATGGTAGGTACTGGGTCCTTCCTTGAAACCAGAGTGTCTGGGCACCACTGCAATCACCCAGCCATTGTCCACAGACCCTCAGTGGCTCTGCAGCACCCTGTCCATTACCTACTGAGGTGTTAAGTACAGGAGGTACAAGGGTGGGTTTAGAGTGTCTTCTGAAACACAGCATAGTTGGGCATCTCTTTCTCTGCCTCATGAGGGTCCTCAAAAACACCCCCAGCCCCACTCAGTGGAGGCAGTCACACTCACAGTGAGCTGGATGGCCAGGTTGTCAGCCACCTTGTCCAGGAGGGCAGTCGTGGGTTTCTCCTTGCATAGCAGCACCAGCTCCAGGTCCAAGTCCCCCTTGAGCAGCAGGCCCTTCGCCACAAGGCCAACGCGCATCACGCCTCGCAGGGTTCTGGTCATATGCTCTGTCTTCTGTTCCCTGAAGGACAGATCAACACATGCTATATAAGGGATTCAGTCTGGCTAGAACCCAGAAAGGCTAGAGTTTCTTCAGAAAAGGGAATGCTCAGCTCTAGTCAGTCTCCCTAGCAAGAAAAAAAAAAGAAAAAACTCCCCACAAAACCTCAAACTTACCCAGCCCCTTCTTTGGTCTCATCCTCTGGGGGCATATCCAAGTTCTCGGACTCGGCATGTTCGCTGCTGCCTTTCTCCTGCTCATCAATCCAGTCAGACACAGCTTTGAGAGCCCGTTCTGTGTGGGACACCATGTTCTGGACTGCCTCCAGTTCCTCTTGCGTTGGATAAACGGAAGAATGCTTTGCCATCACGTGGCGATCATCATTCACAAAAATTCGCAATGGACGCTGGAAATGTGAAAACTCAGTTAAAAACAATATGAAGAGACCAAGCAACCCACCGCTTATCTTTTGGGCTGCACAACTAATAACTATGCTTTATCATTTGTGTGAAAATAAGACTACAGTAGTCCCCCCGTATCTGCAGAGGATACATTCTAAGACCCCAAGTGGATGTCTGAAACCGCGGATAATAGTGAACTCTCTATATACTGTTTTCTTTCCTGTGCATCCATACCTATGAAAAAGTTTAATTTAAAAACTTGGCACAGTAAGAGATTAACTAATAAAATAGAATAATTATAACAATATGCTATAATAAAAGTTATGTAAATGTGGTATTTCTCTCTCTCAAAATGTCTCATTGCACTGTACTCACCCTTCCTCGTCTTCTTGTGATGTGATGATGACACAATGCCTACGTGATGAGATGAAGTGAGGTGAATTTGAATTGTTTATTTCTGGAATTTTTTATATAATATTTTTGGACTGCGGTTGACAAGGGGTAACTAAAACCGCGGAAAGCAAAGCCACGGATGGGGGGGACCACTGTACAGGGGTGGGCAAAAATAGGTTTAGTTGTAATACGATAATTAATAATAATACAAGATACATTAATAAAAAAACAAACTGTTTCACATACAACTGTAAACCTACGTTTGCCCACCCCTGTATATGAACACGTGGAAAAGGACAACTAAACATAACAGTTGTTCTTTCTCTAGACGATGGGGGAAAACGACACTTTATACATTTCAATATTACTTGAATTGTTATACTATAAAATATAATTCAAGAAGTCTAATGAAAAATAATAGAATCAAGTATTTTGAGGCAATACTACAAACTTATCTGTACACAAATGAAAACAGTAGCTATGATTAAAGAAAAAGTGTCTTACCATTTTTACTTCTTTTTCTGTAGTGTCTGGAAATCAAATTTTGCTTATCTTTTCAAATTGTGACAGATTTCCTTGGTGTTATCAATACTTCAGCTATCTATAAGACCAGAAAATCTTTTTAGTTTCAAATTTCATAGATGTATGAATTTTAGCAGTTCGGCCTCATTAAGAAGCCCCATTAACAGAGCAGGACACATCTTTATTTCCAAGTAACCACTGTTAAGCCAAGGTACAACTAATTACAAAGTTCCCTAAAAATGAAAACAGCTGGTTTCTAGAAGCCAAATCTCACTTCAGGCCTCACTCAGATGAGTTTTACTTTTTCTATCATCTTTCATTATTTCTTATATAAAGTATGTCAATTTTTACAAATATAAAGGAAAAGAGGGACTTTGGTCCTTAGGGGTAATGAAGAGATGAAAAAGGAGACACGATTCCAAAAGGTTCCTATAAACTGGAAAGACAAGGACCTTCTGAAACATCAGATAGATGTGATCACTGCACCACATGGACAGACATGTGGGTTCATCCTCGGAGAGGCTGAGACAACTGAAACACACAACAGAAGTCTTCAGGACAAACACAGCTATAATTACAATTTTGGACTCAACTTCCACTCCGTGTAAACAGTCTGGTCCACATTGAAATCTCCCAAATGAGTAAGCAACAACAACAAAAAACCCTTCAGTACAATATGGAATAGATGAATACACCCAGTGCATGCAATCACCTAACAGCTTCGTCAATCTAAGCCAGTCACCAGACTGGGCAGCAGGTTCATCCTAGAAAGGCATCCACTTTTAGGATAAACGTTGACATGACTGGCCAAAACAAGAATTCCCACAACTACTCAGCAATTGAACTGAAAATGTAAAGGTTCTACCCTGGCCGGTGTGTCTCAGTTGGAGCATCATCCCATGCACCCAAGGGTTGTGGGTTTGATTTCCAGTCAGGGCACATACCTAGGTTGGGGGGTATGGGAGGCGAGAGACTGATGTCCCCATTTCCTTTCCCTCTAAAATCAATAATAAAAAAAAGGGATACAATCCAAACTTGATACTATGTAAAAAAAATTTTTTAAGGTTCCGAAGAACTTGAAAATCTAAGGATAGAATGGGAGGCAATGCCCCTGCAGCGCCAGGAAGACAACAGGTGGGGTCACAGGCTTCATGGGTAGGGACAAACAGGGAAGGAAAGAGTAGAGGACCATTCTCTGGGCTCAGCTGCCGGCTGTGCATGGGCCCTTGATAAGCCACTCTTTCATCACCAAGTGGGAGCTTCTGCACAGACTTGGGCCTGAAACCCTGCCTACTCAGCCACTACCTGTGTGGTCTGGAAGTTTCTTTGGAGTTTCCTTCTATACCTGCAACATAGAAGCAGCCCCTCTCCCTCTGCAGGAAGATTGTGAAAAGTGAGTAAGTCAACCTAAGGAAAGCGTGAAGCTGGATCTACATCAGCAGGCTGCTGCGGAGGCTTAGTACTGAGAGACAAGCATGCAAAATTGCACCCTTTAGTAAAGAATTATCACTATTCAGTTAGGGACAAGTGATATTGTGGTTGTTTGAAAAGAATGTCTACCAGCTAGATACACGTTTAAGAAAATTTTACGATTGGAAGTACATGCCTGATATTTGTTCTTAAATACTCCAGTGAGGCAGGGAGTAGAGAAGTATGAAAGAAGACTGCAAAATGTTGATAGCTGTTAAAGCTAGGGGATGGGTAACTGGAATTCATTCATACATATGTGAAAATTTCTTTCTTTTTTTTTTTTTAATGCATAGTAAACTTAAGTAGTCTTACAAAAGTGCACCCATGGCAGGTAATCTAAAAATCAAACCAGCCCTGGCCAGGTTGCTCAATTGGTTAGAACATCATCCTGATATGCCAAGGTTGTGGGTTTGATCCCAGGTCAGGGTGCATACAAGAAGCAACCAATGAACACATAAATAAGTGGAACAAATCAATTTTCTCTCTCTCCCCTCCTTCTCCTCTCTCTCCAAAATCAATAAAAATTAAAAATAAAAATCAAAAAAATCAAATCAAAGCTCAGAAAACCAGTTCTATACTGACAAGCAGGGCATCAGAAATCATAGCTTAATGGTGAGGACCCATGTAAAACAGTCAACAGTCCTGACCATATCTATGCTGAAACCTCATCAATCTGATAACGAAGGCTGATGTTTAAAAGTATATTTATTCAACACGTATTCAGTGTGCACTTCCTCCGTGCCAGGCTATGGGCTGGCTAGCTGCTGGGTCGGTGATGGACACGGCCCACAGGTCCTGTTCCCTTGAACCTGGCCAGCTAGCACACCCTGAAGGACAAACTCTTTCCCACTAAGCCCGACGAGGCACAGGAGCAAATACTTCACTGTACACCTACCACCTATTCATCTCACATTCCTCCTCCACCACAATTAGCAAATGTAGAGACTTTAAAAATAACAGCTTTTTAACCAAGGTTCCAGGTGGCTCAGACCTTTTTATCCAGGGCTTTGTAGGATTGATATAGTATAAAACCTATTAAAAGGAGCTCCTGGGAGAAGTGGTTGATTCAGCATCTGATACAGGAATTGTACTGGGTGGGCCTAGGTCACACTGCAGTGTCAGAAAGAAAGCACTCAAAGACTGTGCAGGCTTGTCCAAAAGACAAGGAGCTGACTTGCGAGGGCTCCCACTGGCTACATTTGGGGCAGCTGAGTGTCAATAAATAAGTAAATAATGCTTCCACCTACATAAGTTCTCAAACAGGCAAAACTAATGAGAAAAAATTCAGAGCAGCTTTTGCCTCTGGGGAATGGTGGCAGGGAACACCTAGAAAGGGGCCCAAGGGCTTTTCTGGGTTGTTGGTCACAGTCTACATCTTGGTAGGGGTTGAGTGTATGCAGTGGTCAAAATTCACTGAATGGTATACTCAAGACCCGTGTGCATTACTTCAAAAGAAAAAAAGAACTGTACATTAAATACTGGCTTCTAGTTAATATTATGAGAGAAGACTTCAACTTTCTGCTTACTTTGAAATGCGTCATAAAAATAAAGTAGACTGAAAGATGAACAGAATAGATGGACAGATGTGTGAAACATTAGTTAATCTAGGGTGTGTATACAGGCATGTATTCACTGTAAAATTGTGTCACCTTTTGTGTATGTTTAAATTTTTCATAATAAAATGTTTCAAATATGTAACTAAGATTCACTGAGCAATTGCATTTATACAAATCCATGAATGTATAATGATACTTAAAAAATAACAACAACCCTGGCCTGTGTGGTTCAGTAGTTAGAGCGTCTGCTCTCATACTGAAGGGTGGAGGGTTCTATTCCCAGCCTCGCTCGTGGCACCTGTGGGAGGCAACCAAGCGATGTGTCTCTCTTCGATTGATGTGTCTGTCTCCCCCTTCCATTCCTCCCTCCCCCCTTCCACTTTCTCTGAAAATCAATGGAAAAAATATCCCTGGGTGAGGATTAAACAAAAAACAAACAAAAAACAAACAAAAAAAGTGCCCTAGCCAGTGTGGTTTAGTTGGTTGGGTAGCATCCTGTGCACCAAAAGGTTACAGGTTCCATTCCTGCTCAGGGCACATGCCCAGGTTGAGCTCAATCCCCGGTAGGGAGCATGCAGGAGGCAGTCAATCCATGTTTCACTCTCATATCAATGTTTCCCTCTCTCCCCCCTTCCTCTCTCTCTAAAACTCAATAAATATATTTAAAACAATAATATTTTGCCACCACTGGAGATGTCTACATTACAACTCCTCCATACTCTGAAAATTGTTTACAAACAGATACTAACAATGTCCTGCGACAAATAGAGGGTAAGTAGCCTAAAACTCCCCTTCTCTCACTGGGAAACAAGATACTGTGTCAAAATATCAGCCATGGTAAGTGCCTCGGGACACCCACATGCCCCCAAATGCACATCTCCTCAGCAAATGGCCTACAGGTAGGTTCCCATCTGCTGTATTCACCTCACTGTTTAAAACTCAGGAACCCGGGTGTGCCTCTGCTCCGAAAGGCTGTCTCACTTGATCCTCCTCTGCTCCGAAAGGCAGGCCCAGACCACCAAGCTTGGCCCATCTGCAGTCCACTCATCCTGGGCCCTCCTCCCAGACTAGGCCTTGGTGGTGATATCTCCCTATTCAGATGGACAAAGCGAGTAACAGTAATAATTATCTGAACTGAAATAAACATTTAAATTCTGGAGTCAACACTCCCTTGCAAGGTGTAGGTAGGTGGCAGGGGGCTGGCCTTGCTTCTCTCAATATGAGCCCATATCTGTCACCTAACCCAGCCTCTCAGAAGCCAGCTGCTCTGGTTTTGAATACCAAGGAATCCATCTCATTAATGAGCACAAGGGTCTTCTGGATGAGCAGAAACCTTTTCAAAAATTTTGAGGAACACTGCTACCAAGAAGACCACAACACCCACTTACATGCAATACTCCATTGCCCCCTACCAATCTGACTTTAACAAAACCCATGAAAGTCTGCACAAAGCTGCTCCTGCAACATCACTTATGATTCAAATCTGGGCACAAGTGAAGCCTAATTTTTACCAGTTCAGCCTCTCTGAAAAAGAAACCAAAGGAAGGAAAGAGTGAAGAACCAGGTTTTTGGTTTTTTATTGGGGGTGGTGTGTGTGTGGGGTAAACATCGATCAGTTGCCTGCCATACACACCCCAACTGGGGACTGAACCAGCAACCTGGGTACGTGCTCTGATCAGGAACCGAACCTGCCATCTTTTGGTATATGGGATGACACTACAACCAACTGAACCACACTGACCAGGGCAAGAATCAGGATTTAAAACATGACCTGTGTGTGCTCTGGGATGTTTTAACACATCGGTTTCTTTCTTTTGTTCTTGAAACCAGACCACCTATGGCATGCAGTTACAGAAGTTTAAATCATAAAACATTATGCTTACAGTGTGATGACCATCTTTCTGACCTCTCACTAATTAGAATATGACGTTCATGGCACTTGGTGCTGGGAAATAAATGTGTCAATCAACAAATTTTTTGTTGTTGTTAATCCTCACCTGAGGATATCTAGAGAGAGTAGAAGGGTTTGGGGGGGAAGAAGGAGGAAGGGAGAGAAACATCTATGTGTGAGAGAAAGACCAACTGGCTGCCTCCAGTACCAGCCATGACTGGGGCCAGGGATCAAACCTGCAACCCTCTGGTGAGTGGGCCAACACTCTAACCGTTGAGGGACACTGGCCAGGGCAGATCAACAAATGTTTGTGGAATGAGCAGGTGTAATGGCAACAACCTAACAAGTATGGCCCCCATCATTCTTCCAGGGTGGACCCACAACCCCACCTCCAAGCTATTTCACAAAACCTTATAGGTATCCTAGGGATTCTGGGGAATTGACCTGAATTGGATGCTGGTCCTAGAGACTGAATTAGATTCTGAAATGTACAAGGACCCAAGCAAGCTCCTGGTTTTCCTAATCGCTGAAGCTATCCTATCCCTGGGGTGTGAAGTGAAATAATACACAAGTGCTACCCATTAGTAACTCCTTAAACATTTACAGTCCTATCAAAGACAATAGAAAATAATTTTATTTGGGGTAGTGAGCACACAATACAATATATAGGTTATATATTATAAATTCTATACCTGAAACCTGTAATTTTATTAACCAATGTCACCCCAATAAATTCAATAAATAAACAAAGCAACCCAGACAGAAGATACCAATCTAAAATGTGGCCATGGACACCACTCTGAGAAATTAAGTCCAACAAGTCTTAAGTCTCGTGCAACAGGTCCGAGTTCTGTCTGCAATAGTGTTTTTATTGGATATTAGTCCTAGAGACTGAATTAGATTCTGAAATGTACAAGGACCCAAGCAAGCTCTTGGTTTTTATTGGTTCATAGAGTGGTATAAAGTCAGGAACAAAGACTTTCACAAATATTTTCCATGTAAAGGGCTATTCTTTAAGCTTAACTCTCTTCCTATATTTTCAGTGTTAAAACATCCTTTTTTCTTACAAAAAGATGGAGATGTGTAGTAACTGGTTAAAAAGGCACTTTTATTGACAAAAGAAAAAGTTGGAAAGTACAGGTTGTTCCTTAAAATGTTTCCGGAATTCCAACTGGTCTATGAGAAGCAGGACTCCAGGCCCACTGACATAGTGTAGAGGTCCACGAGTCTTAGGAACAGAAACCCCAGGTTCGCATCCACCTTACTTCTCCAACCTGGCAGCTATGGGACCTCCAGAAAATCACTTGCCTCAGAGTTGCAAATAATAAGAATTAAAGATTACAATGTGGGAAAATTCCTTTTAAACTGTAAAACTACAAAAGCAATGTATTATGGGAGTAATTTCAACTGTTCTTGGACAAACCAATAGAAATGTTTTAAAATCTGCCTGAGGATGTAATATCACAGTAGAAGGTTTTTGTTTTTTTTTAAAAAAACATATCTTTATTGATTTCAGAGAAAGGAAGGGAGGAGAGAAAGAGACAGAAACATCAATGAACAGCTGTCTTCTGCATACCCTCAACTGGGGATGAAGCTGGCAACCTGGGTATGTGCCCTGACTGGGAATCAAACTGCAATATCCCAGATCCTAGCTGGATGCTCAACCACTGAGCCACATCTGGCTGGGCAGAGCAGGTTTAACAAGACTCCAAGTGAGAATTATCAAACCCTCTTTCCAACACGTTCCAAGCAGCAAGGGTGTGAGAAGCCAGCTTAGGAAATCTTCCACACCTGGTGGGGGGCCAATTCAACGACACACCTATCCCTATGGGGAAGCCGTGAGGATTTAAAAAATTTATTTCAGCCTGGCTGGGTGTGGCTCAGTGGTTGTGTGTCGACCTAGGATCCAGGCCATCAGGGTTCGATTCCTGGTCAGGGCACATGCCCGGGTTGTGGGCTAGGCAGCTGATCAATGACTCTTTCATTACTGATGTTTCTATCTCTCTCCCCCCCTCTCCTTTCCTCTCTCTGAAATCAATAAAATATATATATATATATACACACAAAAATTTATTTCAGAGAGAGGAAGGGAGAGGGAGAGAGAAACATCAATGATGGGAGAGTCATTGATCCGCTGCCTCCTGTGCAACCCCGGCATGTGCCCTGACTGGGAATTGAACCGTGACCTCCTGGTTCATGGGTTGACACTCAACCACTGAGCCACACAGGTGGGGAGGATTTATGTAGCATGCAACTTAATTTCTTGACTTCTCCCAAAAGCGTTTTTCTTCCTAGTAAAGAAGAAAAATACTTTTAAAAGGATTGCCTCTCAAAGGACATTAACACTGAAATATGAATTATTTTAGTGGGCAAGGGTACTTTTTTTTTTAACCCCTCACCAGAGTCTATTGTTTCCATTGATTTTCACAGAAGAGTGGAAGGAAGAGAGAGAAAAACACGGATGTGAGAGACCACACTGACTGGTTGCCTCCAGCACAAACCCCGACCAGGGCTGAGGATGGAGCCTGCAACCGAGGTATGTGCCCTTGGCAGGAACCCAACCACAGATCCTTCAGTCGGAGGGCCAACGCGCTAACCACTGAACGAACCAGCCAGGGCAAGGGGTACTTTTTTTTTTTTTTTTTTTAAATGAAACGGTTCATTTTCAGGTAACTGTAGCTTCACCTGCAATGTAACAAATAACAGAGAGATCAAGTGTATTCTTTCCCCAGTTTCCTCCAATTATAACATTTTGCAAACAATAGTACAATACCATAATCACAATACCCATACTGAAAGTCAGATACAGACCACTTCTGTCATAAGGATCCCTCCTGTTGCCCTGTAGTCACATTCACCTTCCAATTGCCCCCCATGCCTAACCCCTAACAACCACTAATTCATTTACCATTTCTTTAATTTTGGCATTCCAAGAATGTTATAAATAAACAGAATTGCAACCTTTCAGAATTGGCTTGTCTCATGCTGCATAACTGCCTCAAGATTCATCCAGGTTGTGTATGTATCAACAGTTGGCTCTTTTTTATTACTAAGTAGTATTCCCTGGTATGGATATACCTTGGTTTGTTTAACCATTCAGCAGCTGAAGGACATCTGGTTTCTAATTCTTGGCTATTACAAATAAAGCTAAGAACACTTGCGTATTAGCTTTTATGTAAACGTATATGTTCATTTCTCTGGGACAAATGCACAAGAGTCAAACTGCTGGGTCATGTGGTAAGTTGCCTGTTAGCTTTGTGAAAAACTGCCAAAGTGTTTTTCCAGAGCTGAAGTCTTACACTTTAAAAAACAAACTCAAGTAACTTAACCAAAATTGACTCAATTCACCTTTTCTCCACTCCTGTTAGTTCACACATCCGCTCTGTGAAGCTGTGGTCACTGGTGAGCTCTCACTAGGCAGCCCACAATTCTCCTTGTTTACTGGGCAGCTATTTCCCCCTTCTGCAAGCATTCTGCACAGGTAACCCACAGGACAAATATCTATTAGGTGCCATTATGAGCCATGGGGCTGGGCTGGTTATTTTCATATTGTTGACATTTAGACTGTTGTTTTTTTTAAAATTATGAATGCAAAGGATTATCAACCTGCAAAAAGTCTACATGTACTACTGAGAAACTATAACTCAACTTGCAAAATTTCATTATTTAAACACACACACACACACACACGCGCACACACAGTGCCTGCCCCCGCCAAGAGTAAAAAAGTAGTTGAAAGGCAAGCAGCAGAAAAACAAGTGGCCCGGAAGATTATCCTAATAAAACTTCACCCTTGACTTTGAACCACAATCCTACTGAATGTAAGAAGGAAGGCTGGCCCTGGCAGTATGGCTCAGTTCGGTCCTGTGCACTGAAAGGTTGCTGGTTCCATTCCCTGTCAGGACTTCTGGCTCCATCCCTAGTAGGGGGAATGCAGGAGGTAGTTGATCTATGTTTTGCGCTCATAGATGTTTCTCTCTCTCCCTCCCTCCCCCTCTAAAAATCAATTTAAGAAATCTTTAAAAAGAAAGAAGGCTGCCCTGCCTGGGTAGCTCAGTTGGTTAAAGTGCCATCCCAACACACTAAGGTTTCAGGTTTGATCTCTGGTCAGGGCACATACAGGAATCAACCAATGAATTGCATAAATAAGTGGAACAAATAGATGTTTCTCTCTCTCTCTAAAATAAATACAAGAAAAGAAGGAAGGCTGTTTGGAATGTTCAATAAAAATTATCATGAATCGCAAATTGCCAATAGCACCACTTCTCACTAATCACCTAAGAGTATGAAAATAATAGAGCCAATTTACATATTCTAATAAAAGGATGCACATTCAACTTTTTTTAAATCCTCACAGGAGGATATGTTTTTATTGATTTAAGAGAGAGAAACAATGATCTGAGAGAGAAACATGGATCAGTGGCCTCCCATAGGCACCCTGACCGGGTACTTAACTGTGACCTTTCAGTGTACCAGACAAACGCTCCAACTGAGCCAGATCAGCCAGGGCATCCATTCAACTTTTGACTAAATGATCTTTGGTGATCATATATAGCCCACAAAAACAAAAGGCCCTTAGACAATAAACTCATTTTCCTGTTAAAGCTGGTGGCTACATTTTCAATTTCTTCATTACATGGACATTCAATAAGAGAAAATAAATTTCAATTGGACATCGCTTTCTCAAGACATCTGAAAAACAGCAGATATCAAAAGTTTGTCTGGCACTGGCCGGGTGGCTCAGTTGACTAGAGCATCATCCCATACATCAAAAGGCTGCAGGCTGATTTCCAATCAGGGCACATACCTAGGTGTCAGGTTCAGTCCCTGTTGGGGCATGTTCGGGAGGCAACTGATCAATGTTCCTCTCATATCGATGTATCTCTCTCCCTTCATTCCTCTGTAAAATCAATAAAACATATCCTCGAGAGAAGATTTAAAAAAAAAAAGTCTGTCAGAATTTCCAATTGCAATTCCTTTTTTCTTTAAATATGTTTTTATTGATTTCAGAGAGGAAGGGAGAGAGATTTCATCAATGATGAGAGAATCATCAATCGGCTGCCTCCTGCATGCCCCCTACTGGGGATAGAGCCCACAACCCTGACATGTGCCCGACTGGGAATCCAACTGTGACCTCCTGGTTCATGGGTGGATGCTCAACCGCTGAGCCACACAGGCTGGGCCAATTGCCATTTCTAATGAAATCACCTATAAAAGTGCTGCCTTGGAAAAAATCTCACAGAGTAACAGAGCATCAATATGGCAAGAAATAATTTTTAAAAATCAGTACACTGACAAGGCTCCTTAACAAACACCTGTCCACACAGGTAGTACCAACTACCTGTGTAAGAGGCAGCATCAACTTACCCTAACAAAGCAAAGAGGGAATAGTTGTTTCAGACAAAATTGTCAAAGGCTGCAGCAAGAAAACTGAAATCAACCTCACCCCTTCAGGGCCCCGACTCACTTCACTAACAAACTGTGTGTAGACTGCTGTCAAACCACCATCTGCCTCTAATTCCAAACCCTTACCCAGGAAACAAAAATAAAATCTTCCTCTCCAAGGACTTTGCTAAAATAAAAAGCACCAGATATAGAAAACCTAGAAAATCCTAATTCCTGAGAAGGTTCAAAGCATGATTTGAATAAAAATGTAACCACTTTGTGGGCCATATATGCTAATACCAGATGGTGACATTTACAGATCTTTCAAAACTGCACAAGGTTTGCCCTGGCTGGAGTAGTTCAGTTGGTTGGGAATCCTACAGTGCATGCACTGAAAAGTTTCGGGTTCCAGCCAGAACTAGGCAACCAATCCATGTCTCTCTGTCACACAGATGTTCCCCTCTTTCTCCCTCCTCCTTTCCCCTCCCCGCTCTGTTCTCTCTTAAAAAAAAAAAAAAAATCAATGGAAAAAATATCCTCAAGTGAGGATTAAAAAAAAAAAAATTTCTTAAGCATACTAGAAGGAACCAAAGGATTTTTTTGCCTGTAGGCACGAAAAGAGTTCAAAATGAGAAAAACAAATAAAACTGCCAACAATTAGGTATCACTCCACTCCACTCCAGAAGGAGATTCGCTCCTGGAGAGTAGAGAGACTCTGATAAATCAAGTGTCCAGTGCTGGGAAGGACAAGCCTGGCAGTAATTGCCAGCCTCCAAAAAGCTACAGAGAATACTAAGGCCTGCACATATTCTATTCGGAAGCCACAGGGACCAGGAGCTGGCCACATAGCCAAGAAACAGCTCAGGGGCAAAACCCCAAGACTAGGGATAGTAACAACTGTTAGTGTCCTAGATCTTTTCCTCCCCTTTTCCAGCTGTGAATGAGCCTCTGGTTCCCACACTTCATTCACAGCCTGAGCTGCTGCTGTCACTACATTCCACACAGCCCACATACAAAGCATCACATACAAAAGCACAGTGGCACCACTGTGAGTAATCCATTGGAGACTCCCAACCACAGACACCTGAGGAGAGCCTAAAGTCCTAAATCTGAGTCCTAACTTTGGGTGGCACCTTGTATTTCCCCGTGGACCACTCACTGTAAAAAGGGAAGAATCCTAAGCCATCAGAAACACAGATTCACAATCTGAAATACCTGAATTCAGAGAAGGGAGGCTTATCACAGAAATTGATGCCCCTTGCTGATCCATCATGTCCCCTAAGCAGAATCCCAAACAACTTTCAATCAATTTTGAAATTATTTAGACGAAATGGCTTACTCTCCCCAAGTTTAGGCACTGTGTGGGTGGAGACTATGCTGATCATTGTACACTCCAAGTAATTCATCCAAGTGGAGAATTAACCCGAGCAGAGTATCAAGAGCAACCCCAAGAATTCCAGTCATTCTACTACTTGAAATAAGGTAGGAAGGGTTTTGGGGTACAAAGCTTGCAGATTACAGTGCATCCAAACATCGCGCCAGGTCACCGTTTGAGGGGAGGATGCAAACCCTAAACAATCTGGAAAAAATTCAACATCAATGAAACATCTGGACTAAAGAATAGGAATCTTAAAGCCTTTCCCAAGTTTGGATGCTGATCTGCAGGAGGCCTGGCTGACCAGGGATTTGGGAACTCCATGAACCTACAAAAGCCTCCTCAGTAATCCACGTATAGACGAGGTTCCGGGGAGGGAGTCCGCCCCTCCGCGCCATGTAAAGACAAAGACGACCACGTTTCCCGCCTCTGGAATGCAGGACCCTCCTGGAACCCGAGGCGGGAGTGGGACAAAGGGGAGGAAGAGTCAAGGATGGAGGTGAGAAGGTGGGTCACCCCCGCCGCGAGAGCCAAGATGCTCCGGGCCGGAGGGGGGTGTGTGCTTTCCAGCACGTGCGCGCGCGCACGCGGAGCGCTGCAACAGACAAAAGCCCAGCCCGGGGGAGGCTGCGGCCCGGAGACCGGTGCGCGCGCACCCCCGCGCGAGGCGCTGCCGCCGAACGAGGGGCCGTGAGGGGGGGAGGACGGATGCGCGCGCACGGGGCCCTCGCCGCCGCCGCCGCCGCCGCCATTTTGTTTCCTCGGCACAATGGGGGAGAGTAACGGCCAAACGTGGGAGCACGACTGGCGAAGGAGAAAATGAGCCAGGCGCCGGGACAGGGCGGAGGCGGGAAGCACGGGGCGACTCTGGCCTTGTCACCGCAAATCTTCAGCCGGGCTCGCGCTGAGTGGGTGGACGGGCGGGGGGAGGGGCAGAGGCGGGAGCGGGCCTGACCGCCGCCACATTGGAGCTTACCTTGTCGGCGTTCCCTTCCCCGACCGCAACCGCTGCCAACCTCCTGCCACAACCCTCCGGGGTCTCCCCCAAAAGCCACGCGGTGCGCACCGGGCTGCTGAGTCCAACTGCAATGGCGAGAAGAGGAGGAGCCGGGGGCGAGCGGGCTGGCGGGCGCGCGTCGGGGAGGTGCGGAACCACGTGACCACCCGGAGCCCCGCCCCCTCGGCGCGGCGTCGCCGTTCGACGCAGGCCCAGCTTGAGGGAGGGAGGGACGAAAAGCGAGGAGGCGGGATCTAGTCACGTGACAAAGGCGTAGCTGATGAGTGCTTATCACGTGGCGTCGGAAGTTTCCTCCCCTTTTGACATTTTTTTTTTCTTTGTCATGTGACAGTGTAAATTCGTGCTCCACGTTGGCCATGTGACAAGGACTTTCGCTTTCTCTTTGTTGTATTGGTAGGCCTGCATCATGTGACAACGTCAGCGTCCTTTTTTTTTCTTTTTTTTTTTCTTTTTACTGTCCGTTTTGAGCTGCCTCTACACGTGATGCAGGACAAGAGGCGGATCCTCACTGGAGCCTCTAGTTGACGCGCCTGCGCAGCCACCACCTTAAACCCGTCTCCACGTGTACGTTGGCGGAAACACCTCTCGGAGTCTGGCTGGGTAGCGTTCTCATGGTAACAGGATCTCTGTTGAGGAGGTGCTGCTTCGAAAGTAGGCCTCCCGAGAGCCAGCTTCCAGCCCACTCTCCACATCTCCGCAGGAGGCGGAGAAGACCCGAGGTGCGTGTGCGAGACGGCTGTGCGTGAATTCGCCGAAGTGCAGAGCTGAGCTGGTTACGTCGTTCAGCGCGTCTTGCACAGATGGAGAAACTGAGGCCATGCAAGAAAAGACCTGACTTGAGGATTCACGATCCGTTCACGGGTGCTGCGACTCAGACGTTAGGCTACCAGCTTGTGTCTCATAAAGGCCCGGGGGACCGAGCACCTTTTCTTTACAAGCCTCCTGTCGGGGAATTCTGGCGCCTTGTGAGATCCCTGATGTACAATCTGTATCTAAACTTAAGTTCCTCTCCTCTCCACTGTAAGGATTAGGCTGGCTCTCGACAGGTATCGTTCCCAGACAGATTTGACAGGTGCGAGGCTGGAGTTCAGACGCTGCGGAGATCCGCAACACGAAGTTGTTGAAAAGGTATCCTTCCTGACGGAGATGAGAAGTTGTTCAAGACTTATAGCCTAGTAGCGGGTCCTCCTTGCAAAAACGTAGGGACGGTGCAGCTAATTTATCAAGGATACAATGTCCAGTGCCTGCCCTGGGTTTGAGGCCCCCTGTAATAACCAAGGACTGAATGAATCTCCGTTTCCTTATCTACAAAATAGTAATAATAAAAAAGCACTTGGCACAATTTTGTGTGCAGAGCAAATGCCCCAAAATTATAGCTATTATTAAAAAGGTAAGGTGGCCCTAGCGGGGTGGCTCAGTTAATTGAAGCATCCTCCCATACACCAAGAGGTATCAGGTTCGATTCCGGGTCAGGGCACATACCTAGTTTTCCAGTTCAGTCCCGGTTTAGGTGTCTGAGGGAGGCAACCCATCCATGTTTCTCACATACATGTCTCTCTCTCCCCCCCCCCATACTCTTCCTCTCTCTCTAAAATCAATAAAAAAAAAAAATCTGCGGGTGAGGATTTAGCAAAAACCATAAGGTGTAAAAATATGATTACAGAAATGGGTGCATGCTGTACCTACTGCTTTTTTATTAACACATAATATATAAAATGTCAAATGTGCAAAAGGGTGTGAGAGGACAAAGTCAATCTTCCCCAGATACCCTCCTCCTTGGCAGCTGTTGTAAAGTTTTTTGTGTGTCTCTACAAAGATATTTTACTCAGAGATTTCTATTGCTGTTTTTCACATAAATGATAGACATTCTGCATCTTCCTCCCCCTGGACTTGAAGATCTTTCTTTCTTTAAAAAAATTTTTAATTGATTTTTGAGAGAGAGAGAGAAACATCAATTTACTGTTCCACTTATTTACTCATTCATTGGTTGATTCTTGTATGGGCCCTGACTGGGGATCAAACCACAATCTAAACAACTGTGCTACCCAGCCAGGGCTGAAGAACTTTCCTGAAGAAATAGAGCTTGAGATTAACGAAAAGTTTGGTAAAATTAATGGCATGTGTATTCAGATAATTTTTAGATTGTTGCATGTCATAATAAAGGTGATAACTGGCTTTAACACTAACTGGCTTTAAAGTTAGAGATCAGCAATGTCTCTTTTGACACAAGTGAACAGGCTCAGAAGCAGGGCAATTTGGCTAAGCTAACAGCGCTACCAAGTGGTAGAACAGGGAAGGTTTCTAGTTTTCTGACTCCAAGTCTGCAGGCCAGCGATTTTCAGCCGGTATGCCTCAAGAATTTTTAAAACATGCAATACCTGACTGTTTGTCAGGGGCACTGACCTTTTTCCCCTTAGACTGTCAAATAAAAAAATGACAGCAGCCCTGGCTGGTGTGACTCGGTCACACCATGGCCCCATACTCCGAAGGGTGATGGGTTTGATTCCTGGTCAGGGTACATACCCAGGTTTGGGATTCCATCCCAGTCTGGGTGCATGCAGGAGGCAACTGACCAATGTTCCTCTCTCATACAGATGTTTCTCTTTCTCACTTCCTCTCAAATAAATAAAAAATGACAACAATAGCCATCCAATGTGACTGAATCAAAATTTTGCTTATTTTTTTTGTCAGAAAATATACTTTAAAAATATATATATATATCTTTATTGATTTCAGAGAGAGGAAGGTAGAAGGAGAGAGAGAGAAACATCAATGATGAGAGGCATCGATAGGCTGCCTCCCACATGCCCCCGACCAGGGACCGAACCTGCAACCCAGACATGTGCCCTGACCAGGAATCTAACCTCGACCTCCTGGATCCTAGGCCAACACTCAACCTCTGAGCCACTACAAGCCAGGCCAGAAAATATACTTTTTGGTGTGTCACAGAATTTTAGTAATTAGTTTATGTGTGCCGTGAGATGAAAAAGGTTGAAAATTGCTGCTGTAGACCTTTCTTGGGAGGGGCCCAAGGTTATATTTTTATTTTTATTTTTTTAAAAATATATCTTTGTTGATTTCAGAGAGAGGAAAGAAGAGGGAGAGAGACAGAAACATCAATGATGAGAGAGTCATCATTGATTGGCTGCCTCCTGCATGTCCTCAACTGGGGATTGGCTCGCATTGGCCTGCAACCCGGGCATGTGCCCTGACCAGGAATCGAACTGCGATCTCCTGGATCCTAGTTCAATCCTCAACCAATGAGCCATGCCTGGTTGGGCCCAAGGTTATATTTTTAAAGAACTGCTTTAGTCCTCTAAAGCAGCCACTATCGAAGGGCCCCAAGCAAAGTAAGGGACAGGTAGGATCCTGACTTTTAACCTCCCTGGATGATTTCTGGACAGATCTGGAGAGTTTTTCAACCTTAAGTGGTTGCTGGAGTAACCAGCCTGGGATGGGTGCTGGAGAAACAGTTAATGGTTGTGATTGTTAACTACTCGATTTGTGCACCATCTGAACTGGTGTTTTTGTTTGTTTGTTTGTTTTTTAAATGTATATTGATTTCAGAGAGAGGAAGGGAGAAGGGGAGAGAGAGAGAGAGAGAGAGAGAAACATCAATGATGAGTCATTGATCGGCTGCCTCCTGCACCCCCCCCCCCCGACTGGGGATCGAGCCCGCAACCCAGGCATGTACCCTGACCAGGAATCAAACCATGATCTCCTGGATCATAGGTCGATGCTCAACTGCTGAGCAATGCCTGGCCAGGCTGACCTGGTGTTTTTTAATTGAGAAGATCCAATGGGCTGCAGTGAAAGTGTGGAGGAAAGCAAAACTCCCTTAAAAGTGTAGTCTAGCCCTAGCCAGTTTTGCTCAGTGGTTAGAGCTTCGGCCTGCGACTGAAGGGTCCCAGGTTTGATTCGGGCCAAGGGCATGTACCTCAGTTGCAGGCTCGATCCCCAGCCTTGGTCGGTGCATGATCAGGAGGCAACCTGTCAATGTGTGTGTGTGTCTCTCTCCCCCTTCCACTCTCTGAAAAGTAATGGAAAAAATATCCTCGGGTGAGGACAAAAAAACAAACAAACAAAAAAACCTGGCTGGTGTGGCTTAGTGGTTGAGCATTGACCTATGAACCAGGAGGTCAGGCTTTGATTCCCGTTAGGGCACATGCCCTAGTTGCCCACTCGATTCCCAGTGAGGGCTTGCAAGGGGCAGCAAATCAATGACTCTGTCTTATCATTGATGTTTCTCCCCTCTATCTGAAGTTAATAAATAAAATATAGTTTTTAAAAAGTGTTAGTCTATCTGGGCCCACACCTACCCTACCCACCAGGAGCTGCCAGATAAGAGGTTTTCAGTCCAACTTCTGACGTGCTACATTTATCATGCTCCTTGTCTGTGGTCTCTCCTTGGTTACCATACAAGATGGAGACCCCAGAAGCCATCTGCTCTCTCTCATCCCTATATCTCCACCCTAACCCAGTCTCTTACCTTTGCCTTTCCACTACAACATAGTTAACAATCTCTATATGCACAACCATTCTCTCCTTTCCTTGCTTTAACTGACACCCCCGTCATCCGGCTATACCTCTCTTCTACCCATTACACCCTTCCCTTCATTGTTGAAGATTAAGGTCTGTCCCCATCCTCTTGTACTCCCTCTAGACGGGTTCTGCCATCCTCAGCTCTTTATTGTTCTTATGAACATCATCCACTTGTCTTCCTCATCTTCATAGATTTTTCCCACCAACTCCCTTGATTATACCCAAGAACTCTCCTTGAAAGCTTTTTTGAACCACACCAGCTGCCTTCCCACTGTCTGAGTAGAGTGGACATGGGTTGACCACAGTGCTATGGGGAACTACCCCTCTACCTAGCTCAATCTGTAGTTCATTAGCAGATTCGCGCCGCCTGACTCCAAAACTAGACCCACAACCTAGCCACAGTAATAAGCTTAGTAGTAGGTGACAAAATTGGACCAGTCAGAGCCAGTGAGCGCCAGGTCTTGGGACTTTGGAGCAAGAGAAGCCTTCATTTCTCTGATCTTGAAGCCAGGGAAATACAAAGTGTGGCTAGGGAATTGGGAGTGTATCTTAATGAAAGAACTTGACAGAGAATGAAACCAACCCAGAAGAAAGCTGAGCCAAAAGATAGGAGAAACAGTATTGTGTTTCCTCAAAAACTTAAACATAGAATTACCATATGATCTAGCAATTGAAAGAGATTGCTTGCACACCCATGTTCACAGCATTATTCACAGTAGCCAAAAAATGGAAGCAATCCAAGTGTCCATCAATGGACGAATGGATAAACAGTGTATATTCATACAGTGGAGTATTATTTAGCCTTAAAAAGGAAGGAAATCCTGACACATGTTACAACATGGATAAACCTTGAAGGCATTATGCTAAGCGAAATAAGCCAGTCACAAAGGAGTCAAATTCACAGAGACAGAAAGAATGGTGGGTTCTGGGGGAGGGGGAATGAGAAATTGTTTAGTGGAGACAGAGTTTCAGCTGGGGGAGATGAAAAGAGTCCTGGAGCTGGATGGTGGTGATGATTGTACAACAATGTGAATGTACTTAATACCACTGAACTGTATACTCAAAAATGGTTTAGGTAGAGAAAAAAAAAAGGAAGGAAAAAATGGTTAAGGTTGTAAGTTTTATGTGTATTTTATGACAATTTTTAAAATTAAAATTAAAAATGGAGTGAAAGTGAAGCTAAGTTGTGGCCACATCATTTGAGCCCCAGGATGTTGACACTTGTGGGGTAAAAATACACATAGCCAGACACAGTGATGCTGTCATTTGGGCCATGTGTGGGACCCTAACCACCTTAGCATCATCATCTTTACATGCCAGCAGCCAGAAGGCTTTGAGCATGCATAAAAGACAGAGAACTTTGGTCTTGGCTGGTATGGCTCAGTGGTTATAGTGTCCGCCGTGCACCGAAGGGTCTTGGGTTTGATTCCTGGTCAAGGGCATGTACCTGGGTTGTAGGTTTGATCCTGCACCTGTGTGGGGGATGCAACCAATCAATGTCTCTCTCTCCTTTCCCTCCCTCCCTCCCTACCACTCTCTCTGAAAATCAATGGAAAAATATCCTCGTTGAGGATTAACAAAAACAAAGAGACAGGGAACTTAAATGCTAATAGTTGCTAACACTGTGCACTTTCCCCCAGGGTGGGCACTGTGGGAAGCCCTTTACCTTCACTCAGTTGTTCCATGCCTGTATACTGAGTGCCTGCTGTGTACCAGGCACTCTACCCTGCCCTGGGATAGGTAGTAAAGAAGAGACAAGACCTGGATCCCCTTTGAGCTGACATTCTGGGTGAGAAGGCTGTAAGTGAAAACATAAATAATTGCAGATTGTGACAAGTGTTATGAAGAAAATAAACTGTGACATGGTTGTCACTAAGACAGGCCAACTTTAGATCAGCAGGGAAGGCTTTCTGGAGGAGGTGATCCCAAAGCTGAAAGTAGAAAGATGAGCTAGCCATGCAAAGAGCCAGGTGGAGAGCATTTCAGGCACAAGCCCTGGGTCAGAGTAGCTGGATGAACCAGCAAGGGGCAGATGGTACAGGGCCTTGTTTGGCTTGCACTGAGTAAGGTGGGAGCCGTGGAGGGTTCTCAAGCAGAAAAGAGATATGAACCCAGTTGTTCACAGGTCCCTTTCTGCACCTGTGGGGGAAATAGTGGAGGCAGGGGCACCATGACAGGAGCTAGGGACCAGGGTGAGGACTATTCTGGTCCAGGTGAGTAATAATGGGGGCTGGAGGCTAAAGATGGGAAGTGGGCAGGTTTACAAAATATTTTGAAGGTGGGGCTAACAGGAGCTGGGGTAAGGAAAAAAGCATACTCGAAGGCTGGAGGTGAACAGAGAACATTAGTATAGGTTAGTGGGTGGGGGTTTTGGGGTCAAGGAAACCTGGGTTCAAATGCTTTCTTGGCCCCTTTCCTGCTGGCTGCGTAACGTTTACACGTCACAACCTCTCCACCTTAATTAATGGGGAGAGAAGTACAAGTAATGGATGGTATGTAGATAGGAAGTATTAAAAAAAAAGGGGGGTATTTAAGAAAAAATTCCAAGGGGATATAGGAGGAAAAAAGGCAGTTAACATGGCGGGGCACTTGGCTCAGAGGTCACGGTGACTGCTGGCAGCAGGGGGCAGCAGCGAGCCTCCAGACAGCCAGGCAGGGTGCAGCTTTCCAGGTCCAAATGAGCTACACCAAACTGTGGCGCCTGGGGTGCCTGGGCCAGGGGACAGAGCAAGTCTGGGGCCACGTGTCCAGGCCATGTGACTGAGGAGGGGGGGCCAGAGGTGGACAGCCCATGGCCGCCTTCTGGAGTCTAGGCACCAGAACCTAATAAGGGACATTTGTTCAGGAGAAACCTGAGCTGCTTGCACGGTGGAATTCAAGCGGAGGCAGGGGCCAGCAGACAGGGCTTCCTGGCCCTTCCCCTAAATACAGTCACCCCAGCTCAGAAAATCCTAGGGCTGTAAGAGCTGGGGTTCTCCTTACCAGCCTCCCACTGCCCCCACAAACACTACAGGCTCAGGCACTGTTACAATAGGCACTTTATTTGTGGTTGGAATGCAGTTACACGCAGGGGTGTGTGGACAGAACAGGGGAGGGAGGAGGACTGGCAACAGGGACAAGACATGGAGACCCCGAGCAGGAATTTCTCCCTCTCCGGGATCCTGAAACGGTGCTGATGAACAAAGACATGAAGTCCGGGGCCTTAGGATATGGCAAAGAGGAAACCAGGAGACCAGGTCCTGAGTTCAACAGATTTGGCAAAAGAATCCTCAAGATGAGGTGGCTGGGCAGGGGGGGCCCGGTGTGCACATGGCATCTGCCCTGCACCCCTTCCCTGAAATTGTCCCTTGGGTGGATTCAGTTTCTTTTCTCTCTTACAAAGAGAGCTGTGTCAATAACTGGCAGAGGAAGGGGAGAAACTCAGCTCAGCTCCTCCAGCCAGCCAGCCAGCCAGCCAGCCAGCCAGCAGGTTTCTATTAGGCAGCTATTAGTGGTCTCCTCCCTCCTGCTCAAAGCAGCCTCCCAGAATAGCCTCACTCCCTCATCTTCCATCAACAAACAGGGTGCATTGCTCTCCCCCCACCCCGTGGAGACACCCCCACCTGGGCACGCATACCATACCCAACTGCAGCCATACCAGATAACAGAAGGCACTCCTCACTGGCCCCAATCTCAGCTGTTGAGACAGACAGAAAAAGCTAATAGACCCTTTAATGCATAGCCAGGTTTAAAAAAATAGTAAAGAAACACATGTGGCGGCCTGTGAGCCAATTGTTCAGCTATGGAGAAGGGACTCAGTCCTGGCTTGAGCAGATACAAGTGAACGAGGCCTTTAGGAGCTGGAGCTTACTGTGGCCATCCCACCATAAGAAGGAACAGAAAACTTGAGGCAGCCCACAGAGGTTGGGCCCCATCCCGTGCCAGACACATCAGGAGCCCTCAAAGGACTTCTTCCCATCCAGGCCGGTGAGGGCTGGAGTGATTCGTTGAGCAGTCTTGTGGGGGCCACCATGAAAAGTCTGACTGCCCCTTGGCATAGGGAGGAGATGCCACAAGTCCTCCAGGTCCCTGGAAACTGGTGGTAACTGGATGATGGGGGGTGGCAGTGACAGGACTTCAGGTCAGCCCAATGGGCTGGGGGTTCTGACCCAGCTGCCGAGCACCCAGTGTGAGACTTTACAGGAAGGTGGGGGAAGGTGGGGACTTTAAGACTCTGCCGGCTTCTTGTTGGTCTTGTTCAAAAGCTTCTTGAGATTGGAAGACATGAAGTAAGGCCTCTCGGCCGAGCCATCATTCCTCTCCAGGTCCTCCACTGTGGAGAGAGACCCCAAAGCAGGTGGTATGAGGGGAGCTCAGGCAGGGGCCTCTGGGGACAAAGCAGGCAGGGGCCACAGAAGCCTCAGAGGGTTAGGAAGCAAGACACACTGGGACTGGAGAGGGGCAGACTATAGTGGGCTCAGGAATGGGACACACACGCGTTCCCCACACTCCCAGGCAAGGAAGCCCCGCATGCATCCCCGGTCTACAGGGAGGAAATGAGGAGGCCTGCCAGGCCACAAGCTGGCCTCCCTCCTTCTCTACTCCTCCTACTCCTCGACTTCTGCCTGCTTCCCCTCCTCCGCACTCCCCTTCAACAGGATGTCTCTCAGCTCAGGCGACATGAAGTAGGGTCGCTCCTGAGAGCCGTCATTCCTTTCCAGGTCCTCACCTGGGCTCCCCCCAGGAACCGGCAGGGGAAAAAATGGGGTGGTCAGGAAGGGAAGGAAAGAGGGAGGCAGGGAAGAACAGGGAAGCCAGCAGGCATGGAGGAGAGGAAGAGAAAAGAGAAAACAAAAACAAAAACAGACAGATTGAGAGACCAGAGTTAGTGGCAGCCATATTACCCCCCAACAAAGCTGAAGCCAAGGGCCCAGGGGCAGAGCGTTCCAGCTGCAGCCTGAACCAGGGGACAATAGGATGGAGCAGCTCTGAGAGCAGGGAGGAAGCTGAGAGGGCATGCCAGGGCCCTAGGTAAGGGACACCTAGTCCCTGGGAAGCTGGGGGCATCCAGCAGGTAAATGTGTAGCTCTATGGGAAGATGTTCTACCCAGAGGGGGGAAGGGAGTCAGGGCCCAGCAAGGGTAGGGGTGAGGGGTCACTCACAGAAGCAGAGGAACAATGTGTCCACACACATGCCATAGACGCTGAAGAATCCATGGGCAATCAGGTAGGAGCCAATGATCACAGTCTGGGTGAGGGGACAGGAGCTGTTTCTATCCCAACTCCAGCCCAGGGTAATTCCGACCCACCCAGTCCCTCCCAGGCAGGGACCACTTCACTTCTATGCTAATAAGCCCTCCTTAGAATAACAACCTAACTCCTTACTCCTGTGGGCAGAGCCCTATCATCCACAGCACATTCTTTGCTCTCTTCAACCCCAGGGCCTTTTCACATGCTGTAGCCCTGACTCAGAAGTATTTATTATGCTTCCTCATTATTCCGCTTTAAGTTCAAACATCAAGTCCTCAGGTACCACCTCCTCCAAGGAGCCACCTCTGACATCTAGACCCTGTTTTATACTCTCCTAGTACTGAGCACCCCTCCTCTGAGATCTTCATCTGGCTGCAATTTTATGCATGTTTAGGACATTACAGGTTTACTGCCCACATTCTCACTAGACTGTATCTGTCTTGATTATTTTGGTGACTCACAAGGCCTTGGTAGGTACCTGATAAACATTTATTGACTGAAGTGAGTGGACCTTAGAGAGATTAAATAACTTGCCCAAAGTTACACATCCTAGAACTAGCAAAGAAGACTAAAATAAAAATCTAGGTCACAGGGCTCCAAGGCCTGCACTCAGATTTTGTGCTTCTTAGGGGTGATGACCTAACCCCTTCAGGGCCTGTTACCTCCCCGCCCTGACCTCCCTCCACATCCTCCCTTCTTCACTTCCTCCATACCAGTCACAGCTATTTCTTCACTGCTCTGGTATGGTCCTACCTCAGAGCCTCTGTCCTTGTTCCCCATGCCTGGTTATTGCCTGTATCTCCTTCAGATCTTAGATCTGACATCACTTCCACAGCGAAACTGCCTGGACTCCCAGACCTGCAAAAATCTTCCACCACAGGCTCCAAAAGTTCCCTAGAATTCTGCCCTGTGGCACGTACCAGTTTGCAATCTCGTATCCACCCATATCATTATTGATTAATGTCTATTTGCCTTTAAACTATAAGTCCTCTAGAAGGAAGCCCTTCCTCCTTCTGTGCGTGGTACACAGTAGGTGCTTAATAAATGTTTGTAGGAATAAATAACCAATCTCCTACTTCTGACCCCCACCCGTATCAGTCCAGTCAGAGGGGGGCAGGTGAGTCCCAACACCTCCTTGTCCCCTGACACCCGCCCATCCCCAAAGTTCCATACCAGTATAGGGACCCAGTAATAATTGAGAGGGGGTGCTGTGTCTTGTATGATCCTAATACGGTGGGTGAAGAAGAAGAAAGCCAGGATTCCTGGAGAGGGGGAGAAAATGGAGATGGTTGAGGGTTTTGGCTAAGGGCAGTAGCCCCCCCCCCCCCCCGAACACCCAACCACTACAGAAGACATGGGGAGCCCACAGACCAAAAGGCTCCCACAGTTAGACAGGCTGGATGAGCAGCACTCACCCACGCTACCCACAACCAGAAGTTTGCCCAACAGGAAGAGGAAGTCAGTAACTTTGTCCAGGACAGCCACTCTGCAAGGGAGAGTGAGGAGCAGGTGTGAACGTTGGCTCAGGGACCAGGGGTGGAGGGAGGTGGCAAGAGGATGGTGTTTTCCCAGACCTGATGATGTTTCTCATCAGCAGGAAGAAGGCGTTCTTGGCTGAGGTGCAGAAGTTGGTACCATAGATGGCAATCTGGAGGGAGGTAGACGGGAAGAATCATGTCCCCTAGGTGGGAATGTGGGCTCCTCCCACCCAGTAGAAGCTGGTGGGCTGGTTATGGGTCCGAGGCCTACTCACCATGATGTAGGCATTCCTGTTGAGGAATTTGATGAATTTCTCCAGGCACCAGAAGCAGCATTTGAGACAGGTCATGAGGAACTTGGCAAACTTGTTGTCCGCAGCTGGGTGAGAATGGAGGGATGTGAAGGGGAGGGGATACCCCCTACCTCCTCATTACACACACTTGCCACAGTGCAGGACTCCCAGAGCCCACCTTCTCAAAGAGACAAGGAGAGGAGCCTCCTTGATTCAGGATCCTTGGGGGGCATGTTCCCAGTGAGGGACCCAAGCCTGAAGCTTTTCAATCCAACCTCCAAGACAGGAACCAATCACAACCCACACCACTGCTCTGGCCCCGCCTCCCACGCTGACACTAATCTTACAGACTTCCATGGTACAACCAATCCCAGCCCCAACAGCCCCTCTCTGACAAAGAAAGCAGTCTTAGCCCCGCCCTCCTCGGTGCAAACAAACCCCAGCCCAACTCTCCCTTCAGGAACCAATAGTGGCCTATAGGCCCAGCCTCCTCAGGGGTAAGAATTCCACCCAGTGGGCTCTCAGCAGCACCTCCACAGCGGGAACCAATCACCCAAGCCCTTTAGCTCCACCCCACCCTTAGTTAGAAACCAATCACTGTCCCACACAAACCTCGCCCTCAAGCAAGAACCAATTCCGATCTGCCCCAGTCCCGCTTCCCCAATTTAAGGCCAAAGCCCACAGCATTTGGGCCTCACCTTTCAGGCGCTGATCCAAGTACTCCAGCACCACTCGGATGATCTGCACAATAGCCAGAATGAGGGCACCAAAGGCCAAGGAGCCTGTGTGGTACCTGCAGGCCAAGGGCATGGTCAGTGGCTGTGCCAGGCCTCCTCCACCCCATCTCACCCCCATCCCCAGACCACCGGGGTTCCCACCTGAGGGCCCGGCTGAAGGCGGAGAAGAGTGGAAAGGCAGGCAAGTCATCTGGCTTGTGCAGGGCCCAGTAGTAGGAAGCGAAGGCCCCAGCTAGTGTGACCTGGCCCAGAGCCAGCACGAAGTTGGCCAGCCAGAAGAACATGAATGCATTGAATATCTGCAGGCCCAGCAGGGCCCGGTGGTAAGCCGACTCACCACCATAGAAGGCGAACTGGCAGTAGGCTCCAGGGCATAGGCGGGACTCATTGGAGGAGGGGAAGGTCTGTGGGAGGGATGCAGAGCCCAGTCACAACACACAGACCCGGGGTGCAGAGTGGGCTCTTGGCATCAGGTCTGGGTCAGCTATACCATGGGGTGGGACAGGAGTCATGGGAATCAGAGTTAAGCCAAGGGGTTGGGGGTTCAGGATTGGGACTTACAAAGAAGGTTCTAGAAGCAAGACTAGGGATCATGGAACAGACTCAATGGGTGTCAGTGAGGCAGCATAGGTTATTTTGGGGATCAGGGTGGGGTCATGTGTCAGTGGAGTGGCCACATGGACAGGACAAGAGTGGCAGAGATCATCATGAAGACCACAGAAGTCAGGATAGGGGCTTGTGGAAGGCAAGGAAGGAGTTCTAGAAGCAAGAAATGGCCATCACTGGGTTAAGAGAGGGTTGTGGGAGCTCCCAAGTTGGATCTCTTCCCCTCCATGCCCCCCATATCCAGCACAGGGCAGACGGCAGGCACTGTCTGTTGAATGGCCCCAAAGTTGGGATGAGAGGTTTCAGATCCTCTATGGGCTGCTGGGAAATAGCTGCCCCCACCTCTGGAAACCCACCTCAGGGTTACAGGTTTTCCCAATAACTGGGCAGGTGGTGATATCATCAAAGATTTTATAAATGGCTTCGTTGGAAGTGGACAGGAAGCTGGAAGCTTGTTAAGGAAATTGAGGTCTAAGATTAGGGACCCCAGGGGCTTGTGGGAAAGAATCCCTTCCCCTACCAAGCTGCAGGTCACTTCCAGGCAAGTTTGGTCTTTAGCCATCCCCGGGAATTGGGGTCTGACAATGGATACACAGCAGTGCTGGCCCAGTAGGCGATGCAAAGGCACAGCAGGAAGAAGGTGACCAGTGGGTACAGCATGGAGCACATCACATATCCCACAGCCCTGGGGAGGAACAGAGAGATGGGCATCAGGGACGGAGCAGCCCTGAGATCACCCCCCCTCACACCCTCACACCCACCTGCTGGCTTCTTTGATGAGTGCAATGGCGATGAGAATCCTCTTCCGTAGAAAGATGAGCAACAAGATGATAATAACCTCAAGTATGCTCAGAATTATCACTGTAGGGGGCAGAGGGTAACCAAGTCTGCCAGTTGCCTGAGCACCCACTCCCTCCCACGCCTAACTGAGGGCAAGAATGGGGGGTTGGGACTCACTGAAGGCCATCCAGGTCTGCCGCAAGTGCAGGTACACACGGAGGTCTGTCTGAAAGCCAAGGTCCACCAGGGAGATGTCGGAGCCGGCTTCACCACGCAGTCGGGCGTACTCCATGTAGCAGTGAAATATACCTGCACAGAGGAATCGCCATGCTACAGCCCTCCGACTGCTCCTCCAATGTAGCAAAGCAGGCACAACCACCCCGATTTAACAGAAGCAAAAATGGAGGTTGAGAGGGGCTGCCATTGTTTGCTCCTGCCTCAGGGTCTTTGCACTAGCTCTTCCCGCTTCCTGGTACATTCTCTCCCCAACAGATCCTTCACATCCTCTGGCGCTGAAATGTCACTTTTTCATGAGACCTTCCAGAAACCTTTCCCCTTTTTAGAATCTTACCCTCTCACACTCCAACTTCTTATCCCCCTTCTCTGCTTTGACATCCTAGAGGATTTTCTGGTTTGCTTCTTGTCCATCTGCTCCATACCCCCAGGAATATAAGCTCCACAGGAGCAAGGATTTGTCCTGTTTTATTCATTGCTATAATCTCAGCACCTAGAAAACTGCCTAGGACACAGTAGGTACTCTGTACATGTTTGATGAATGAATGAATGAATGAATGAATGAATGGTGTCAGGATGCTGTGTGGCCTGCGCTTTCCTCTGACCCCCTTGAGACTCTGTAACAATGATTCATGGGTAGTAAGGGAGGACATGGGTGTCAACATCCAGTGGGGTAGCATTAGGGATTTTCAGCATTCCTCTTAGCGCTTTGTAGAAGAAAATTGTAAAATACAAAGTCAAAAAAAAAAAGTCTAGTTGCCCAACATGCTAGCATCCAGCTAGAAAACACTATTAACATGAATATTTTAATATCCGTGTCCTCAGATTGGATTGTATATCAGGCCATCTTTCCAACTGGGAAGTTTAAAAGAGTAATCAGGCCCTGGTCAGTGTGGCTTAGTTGGTTGAGCACCAAAAGGTCGCCAGTTCAATTCCTGGTCAGGGCACATGCCCAGGTTGTGGGTTCAGTACAGGAGGCAACCAATCAATGTTTCTCTCTCACATCAATGTCTCTCTCTCTGTCTCCCCCTATCCCTTCCTCTCTCTCTCAAACCAATAAAAAAAATTTTTTAAAAAGAGAAAAGCCCCTATAAAAAAGAATAATTAGAATATAAAGCACTGGGTTTTGAGCTTGGCCTCTGGGTTCCTTAGGCCTCAGTTCTCCCATCTCCTCCACATACTGTCTTCTTCTCATTAAGCTTCCTAACTAGTAAATATTAATTATCCCCATTTTATAGAAGAAGAAATTGAAGCACAGGGAAGTTGACTCACTTGTTCAAGGTCACAGAGTGAGGAGTTGGCAGAACTGACATTTGAACCCCCAGCTTTCTGGTGCCAGAGCATGTATCCTTAGCCACTGTCCTAAGTAGTCTACTTGCGAATGAATGCCTTTTGGTGTTGATAAAATACAGATCCAGGCCCCAGTTTGGAAGACTATGGTTTAGCCAGATGCTGGTTGTTTTCCAGCATCTGCTGTCATAAACAACAATAAGATTAATATCTTCACAAATACGCCAAGTAAAAGGTAGAGGACGTCTGATGGTTTAGAAGATTCTTGATGGGCCAGTGCCAGGTCAAAGGGCAGGAGCATTTTGTAGACTATGGGGAGGGGAGTAGGAAAGGAGGGGGGAGACGCACCGTAGCCCAGTACCAGGATCACCATGACGATCATCACCCAGACCATAATGCCAGCCAGGAAGCGGAGCAGCACGATGAACAGGAGGCTCATCACCATGGCGATGACCAGGCCTCTGGGGGATAAAATGGGCACAGGAGTGGTCCCCACCCTCCTACCAGCTTCAGACTGCCCAGCCCAGAAAAGGCCACCATCCCTCTCATCTTACATGACAATCCAGTACCAGGAGACAGTATAATCTTCAAATATCCTCATGGCCAGCTGCCGAGCCTCCAGGACTCCATTGGCCTTCCTGGGACAAGGCATACAAGGGTAGTGTCAGACCCCTCCCTGATTGGTCCAGCCCCAAGGGGATGCTCTGTCCCACCCAGGAAAGCGCAATGCCAGTATGGTGGGCAGCAGTCCTCACTTGGCACCCTCAACCAGCTCAGTGATGTTTTTCCGAACGCCGTCCCCATCCTCATAGGTCGTCTCGTTGCCCACCATGAGGACCCCCTTGTGGGCATGGATGGCTGGGAAGCATCGTCGGGCGACTGCATGGAGCAGGGGATGGGACAGGAGTCAAGCTGAGTCCCTGACACCTCCCCACACCCTACCTAAGCTCACAGGACCCCAGACTCACGGGGTGTGCTAGGAATGAGGACAGGGGGGCAGTCGCCATCCCGAAGCACCTGAGCCACACCCTGTCGAGAGAGGGGACAGTTAATCCCCCATACCAGCACTCTCCACATGGCCCTGCCTAGGCTCCCCTCACCTTGTTGTTCTGGAAGCCGGACACGCAGAACTGCTTGTAGTACTCAAAGTCCTGGGAACTGCGAGCATTCAGATAGGTGAGGTATCGATTGGGGCACTTCTCCACGCAGATCTTGGGGGGGGGGGCAGGAGGCAGAGTTGGGTGGGGTCAGACACCTGATCCCCACTCAAAACACAAGTTCCACCTCCCATTCACCACAGAAAAAGAAAAAGCTAGGTGAGAAGCCATCACTACAGGGGGAAAAGGACCTGGTGATGGAAATGGGGGACAGAGAAGGGGATGGGGAGGGGACAAGTTACCTGGGGGGTGGGACACTGGAATTCCAGGAGGACCAGGGGGCTGGCACACTTCACAATGTTGAAATAAAACAGGTAGGGTTTGTTCCTGGGGTTGGGGGAGGGAGATGAAAACTGTCAAGACTTCTCAACCACCCTATATAAAATATCTTAATGAAAACAACAATAACTACAGCAGCAACATGCCAGGTGCCATGCTAAGCTTTGCACACATATAGGCTCATCTAACCATCACAACAGCCCTATTAGAGTGGGACTATTATAACCCACATTTTGGAGATGAGAAAAATAAGGCCCAGAGAGGTTGAGAAACTTGCCCTAGGTGGTGACACAGCCAGGGAGTGACACAGCCCTCACTTTTACAGGTAAAGGAACTCCCTCTTTTACCTCAGCTGTTCATCACCACCTGACATCATATCCAATAACATCTCCTCTCTGTCTCTCCCCTAAAACGTGGTCCTCCAGAGAACAAGACTCTTAATGTCTCATTTAATGTGGTGTCCCCAAGGCCTAGAACAGCGGCTCAGGATGGTGGGAATTTTATAAATATTTGTTGACTAGACTAATGGATGGATGGAGGTGGGAGATGCCCAGAACCTTCTCCTCAGAGCTCATGAAGCCCTTCTGCCCACTCTTCCCCAGACCCACCAGGCAATAAGGAGCCAAACTTACGCATTTTTCGTGCCCTTCTGCCCGCAGAACTCGCCTCGGCTATCAGTAGGGTAGATCACCTTTCGGGGGTCTCCATGGGTCCAAGCTGTGGAGGAATCCAGATGCTGAGGCACTGCCTGCCACTCTTCAGCACCAGCCCCACTCCGGCCCCGAGGCTGTGGCTTGCACTCGCACCCTGGAATCCCAAGTCCTGTCCCCTCCTCCACTCACCTATGATCCCTACAGCCACATAGCCCACGATGGCCAGGAGGAGGAACACACAGCAAATGATGTCTGTGCAGCCCCTAGGAGCAAGGAACAGTGTCAGGGTGGGAGCCTTGGTGCCCCGAGTATTACAGACCCATTGTACCCTGCACACACACTCACGTGTTATTTGGACACATGTTGCTTAGTTATGCAAATGCTATACCAGAGGGCATGTGCATTTTAAATTATAATATATAATGGTACACTGTCCTCAAAGCAGGTTGCAGCAATGTGCAGCTCTCTTTTGATTGAGCATGTCCATTTCCCCACATCTTTACCAGCATTACATATTAATGTGTTTTGTGTTTTTTTAATTTAAACTATTTTTATAAGATTAAATATGATTTTGGTAAAAAAATAGATGAGACCTGGCCAGGTAACAGTTGGTTAGAGCATCATCCCCACATGCCAAGGTTGCAGGTTCCATCCCCAGTCAGGGCACATACAAGAATCAACCAATGAATTCATAAATAAGTGGAACAATAAATTGATGTTTCCTCTCTTTCTCTCTACAAAATCAATAAAAGTTTTTAAAAATATAAAACCACAAAATGGGAATGTATATAATAAAGAAGTCTCCCCCCACCCACACACACACTCCTGCCTCTAAGTAACCTGTTAATGATTTCTTGTGAGTCCTTTGGGTTATTAGGTATAAAAAAAATTTTTTTTTCTTAACTCAAGTGTGATATGATACACCTACTGTTCTGTGTCTTGCTTTTTTGCTTAATATATTAGGGGATCCATATCATCACTTAGGACTCTTGTACATTTTTTGTTGTAATCCTCATCAAGGATATTTTTCCATTGATTTTTAGAGAGAGTGGGGGAGGAGAGATAGAAACATCGATGTGAAATTGAATCCAAAACCCTTTGGTGCTTGGGCCGATGCTCTAACCACTGAGCCACACCAGCCAAGGCAGGACTCTTGTACATTTTAACAGCTGTGTAATATTAACCTAAGGATCCAGCTAACTAGTTGATGAACATTCAGATGGTTGGATTTTTGCCATTTTAAAAAAGGAAGCTATTTCATACATTTTTGTCCATGTGTGCAAGGTTTATGAAAAAATTTTTCCCTATAATTTTAATCTTTGGAACAAAAAGCTACATTTAAAATGTTCATATTTCCAAATTTCCTCGAAAAAAACTGCAACAATTATTTTCAGAGCAGAACCTGTGTGTTAATCTACTTAATCTTTGCTAATCTGTGATAGGAAATTCTATTTGGTTATTGGTTATTGTTTTAAGTTACATTCCTTAGCTTTCCAGTGAGTTTGAGCATTTTTCCATAACTACATTGTCTGCAGTATTTTTTGTTCCAGTCTTTTGCCCGAGGTGTTTTTTTTCCATTCATTTGTAAGGACTCTTTATATCTTTATATTAAGGTAATTAGTCCTTTTATCGTCAAGTTGCAAATATTTATCACCTGTTTGTTGGAGAACAGATGGGGGAGTGTAAAGAAACAGGGGTGGGACAGTATTAGCAGACACCCCCAGGCCCCCCACAGGAACCCAGAGCCCTTACCTATTGTAAATGGGTCCTTTGAAGGTGGGGTCATACTTCTGTGGAGTTCCTGAAAATCAGCAAGATAGAGCTGGTGGGGTCAAGAAGGGGCTGGGAGACCACCCTCTCCCAGGTGCTCCTAGGGGTACCTTTGGCCCCCCGAATAAATTTCAGAGACCCCGCAGATTTTCTGCCTCACTCAGCCTCCAGGAGAGGACATGCCCAAGCCCCCAGGAGAGCAGGCCAGGGTTGGGGGAGAAGCTGCTAATCGGATTTACCAGCTGGAGGCCACACACTGGGAAGGGGGCTGGAATGGGGGCCACCTGGGAGCTAGGTGGAGAGGGGAGGGTCCGAAGTGGGAACCCCACAGGAGGACTGGAGAGGGGGCTTCAAGGATGGGCCCTTCGGGTGAAGGGATTTGGAGGGAACTCTGAAGAGGCTCTCCCGGGGAAGAGTGGGGTGAGGGGTGCTGGCGGGTGAAGTGTGTGTGGGGGCGCGCTCCAGGCAGAGATCGGCTTTCCCTCTGCCCCCTTCCCAGGGGCCGGGCCCGGTGCAGAAGGGGGGCTGCCTACCGTGCTTTCCGTAGTAATGCTGCCGCTCGCCCCCCATCCCTGCGGCAGCCAGCCCCTCGGCCCGGGGGTCTGGCCTTGTGGGAGTCCCGAGGGAGGGACCGTCAGACCGACCGGCGGCGGCTCCTCCCAGCGAGGAGGTGGGCGGGGCGGGCGGAACCAGTCCGACCGGCCCCGAAGGAGCCGCCGCCAGGGGACTGACCGAGGAGGGCGGGGACAGGCCGGGTGGGGCCGCAGCTGCTCCCGCCAGTCAGCCGCCCTCCGCATTTAGCCCGCCCCGCCCCCACCCCGAGAACCCCTGGGCTTCGCCCTAGCCCCTGGGCTCGCCCGCCCCATCATCAGGCCACACCGCCCAGCACACCTCCCAACGCCGAAAGGGCGCCTAGGATTCACCCATTCTCTAGGTATGGAAACTGAGGGGCAAGTAGGTCAATTTCTAGCTG
This sequence comes from Miniopterus schreibersii, assembly GCF_964146895.1. Taxonomy (NCBI): domain Eukaryota; kingdom Metazoa; phylum Chordata; class Mammalia; order Chiroptera; family Miniopteridae; genus Miniopterus; species Miniopterus schreibersii. The sequence goes on along the minus strand of NC_138105.1, from coordinate 69,369,602 downwards.
GGCGCCACAAAACCGGCAGATGGCTGACCCCAAACTCCCAGCTGTAAAGTATTTGAGCTGAAAATTCTCAAATCAGTGCATATATTTTATTTGGAGCTGCATTCAGAAAGAAAAAAAAAAATTAAATGGCAACAGTTAAACATTGGGAGAGTCCATATAAAATTCCACATGGCCAGTTTCTTGAAAACTGGCGAATGGGACCCGCAGCCCCATGCCACATTCCTGTCTGGCACGGCCCTCAGATGGTCCCTTTGTGGCCCCCAAAGCTACACACTTGAGGTTCATCATCCCTGCACACTCTCACAATTGTGACTCCAGGAGCCATTGTTTTGTAGAACAGGGATTTATTGAGCCCCTACTGGGAGCAGCCCCCGGGCTGGACATCAGGTACAGTGGCAAATCAGAGAGACCCAAACTTGTGTGTCTTGTGGAGCCAGCATCCTACTGGATGGCCCTGGATTCAAATGTTCTTTCTTCCTCACTGAGCCAGAAGACACTTAGGCCAATGCCTTGCCTACTCTGAGCCTCAGTTTCCTTAACTGTGAAATGGGGCTAAAGTTAAAAACCAAAACTGGTCAAAGACCAGGTCTGGGATGCCAGGAGGTATACAGTTGGCATGGGGTTTACAGTTGGAATGGATGTACTGTACTGTCAGTGTAGGGGTGCTCGAACAATGTGGGAGTACACAGTAGGTATGGGGATACTGCAGGGGGCACAGTTAGAGTGGCATTATATAGTCAGTATGGAGTCATACAGCTGACATGGAGGTAGACAATTGCCATAGGGGAGTTTAATCCGTGTGAGATATACAGTAAGGGTGGAGGTATACAGCTAGTGGGAGGTATACAATCAGCATGAAGTTGTACAGCTACTGTGGGAGTATATAACTGGCAGAGAGTGCAAACTCAACTGGCTGTACCCCCCACACCAACCATCCACCCCCATATAAACAGTATACTCCCTCAGTCTCGCTGCATCTGCCAAAAGCCATTGGGGCCAGTTGTATACTTTATAGTACAGTTAACTATATACAACCGGCATGGGGGTATAGTCGGTAGGAATATATATTCAGTGTGGGGTACACAGTTAGCATGGGATTATACAGTGTGTTCACATACAGTTGGTGCTCAGTAATTACAGCTACTGCTTCAGAGTCCACCCCCACCACTGTCCCACTCTGATCGCTAACTCAGCATTCCTAGAGAAAGGCAACCTCTCCACAGTGGCCTATAGCTTTGGAGGCCCTACCTGACCCCTGGCCCACAGACTTCAGCAAATGGGCGAGGCTCAAGGCTTCAAGCCATGCCCTTGGATGACCAGGCCTCCTAAAGAAATCCTGTGGTTCCAGAGGTCCCTGCCAGCGAGTCCCACCCTACACAGTCTGAGTGGTGCAGTCTCTTCTCTTCCCAGATACACTAGGTCTCTTGGGGTCATTCCTGTAAATTCAGGACTTCAAGCAACTCCATCCTGATGATTCCCAAATGTCAGTCCCTAGGGAGGGCCTGACCCCCAAGCTGCATATCCCTGAGACACCTGTCTCCCGGTGCCCCACATGGGGTTCTCATAGGCATCTCACACTCAGCACTACCACATCCGATTCCCTCTCAGTCGTCCCCCAACCTGCCAGGACTCAGAAATGGCAGCTCTGTCTTCCAGAGCGCTCAGGCTAGAAACCTGGGATGTCTCTCTCCTTAACATCAGCTCTACCTTCAGAATCTACCCGGTATCCAACCATTTCTCACTCTCTCCTTGGCCTGAACCCTTGTCACATAGCGGTCATCTCTTGCCTGGACCACTGTAGGTGTCTCCACCCTGGTCTCCCAGCTCCCACTCTTATCCTCCACTGTGTTCCTCCCAATGCAGACAGAGGAGCCTGTAAACACCTGAGTCAGGGCATATCCTTCCTCTGCCCGGAACCTCCATGGCCCTCACCTCATTCAGAGGAGAAGCCCAACTCTTCAAATGTTCAAATGTTCTTTCTCCCTCACTGAGCCAGAGGACACTTAGGATCACAAGGCCCTGACCCCTCACTGCCCTCATGTCCTCCCCTCTCTCTCCTTTGCTCACTCCATTCCAGCCTTACTGGCCTCCTGGTTACACTGAAAACTCATCAGGCATGGCCTTGACTCAGGACCTTTGCACTTGTTCCCTCCACCTGGCAAGTTCTTCCCTGAACTGTCCATGTGGCTCCACCTCCTTCAGGCCTCTGCTCAACAGCACCTCCTCAGAGCAGCTTTCTCTGACCATCCTACCTAAAACAGCACCCTTTTCCTCCATTATTTTTTTTTTATGTCTGTATTGATTTCAGAGAGAAGAACTAAGAGAGATAGAAACATCAATGATGAGAGAGTCATTGATTGTCTGCCTCCTGCATGACCCGCACCAGGGATTGAGCCGGCAACCCAGGCATGTGCCCTGACTGGGAATCAAACTGCGATCTCCTAGATCATAGGTGGATGCTCAACCACTGAGCCACGCTGGCTGGGCTCTCCTCCACTAAAATCACCCTATTTGCTCAGCCAGCGTGGCTCAGTTGGTGAGTGTCTACCTATGAACCAGGAGGTCACGGTTTGATTCCTGGTCAGGGCACATGCCCAGGTTGCAGGCTCGATCCCCAGTGCTGGGCATGCAGGAGGCAGCCGATCAATGACTCTGATCATTGATGTTTCTATCTCTCTCTCCCTCTCCCTTCCTCTCTCTGAAATCATTGAAAACATTTTTTAAAAATCACCTTATTTTATTTTGTTTCTTACCGCCACCTGATATGTCACACATTTATGCATTGTTTGCTGTCTGCCCCCAAGCCCAAAGGCAGGGATTTATATTTGTTTTGTTTGTGGCAGTGTCCCCAGTGCCCAGCATTGAACAGGCATAGAACAGGCACTCAAGAAACGTTTGTTGAAAACAAACGTTTAATTAATAACCATAATATATAATAATCCATGTATATACAGTTGACCCCTGAACATGGGTTTGAACTTTACAGATCCACTTACATGTGGATATTTTTCAATAAATATATATAGTACTGTAAATATATTTTTCTCTTCCTTATGATTTTTGTTTTTTTTAAAGATTTTTAAATTGATTTTTAGAGACAGAGGAAGGGAGAGGGAGAGAGAAAGAGAGAAACATCAATGTGAGAGAAACATCCATCAGCTGCCTCCTGCACACCCCCTACCAGGGATTGAGCCTGAAACCCAGGCATGTGCCCTGACCGAGAATAGAACCAGCGACCTTTCAGTGCATGGGACCACACCCAACCAAATGAGCCACAGAGGCCCGGACTCCTTATGATTTTCTTAATAACATTTTTCTTTCTCTAGCTTATTTTATTATAAGAATATACTATATAATACATATAACATACAAAATATATGTTAATTGACTGTTATCAGTAAGGCTTCTGGTCAACAGTAGGCTATTACTAGTTAAGTTCTGGGGGAGTCAGAGGTTACACAAAGATTTTCTACTGTGTGGGGTGTCGGCACCCCTAACCCCCATGTTGTTTAAGGGTCAAATGTATAGTTAAGACTGAAAACAAAATGTAGCTTAGAGTTTTCCAGGTGTGCCTATTTTAAAAATTAATATATACCCTGGCTGGTGTGGCTCAGTCGGTTGGAACATCATCGAGTACACCAAAAGGTGGCGGGTTCCATCCCTGGTCAATCCCTGGTCAGGGTGAGTACAGGAAGCAACTAATCGATGTTTTTCTCTCTCTGTCTGTCTCTCTGTCTCTCTCCCCTTCTCTCTCTCTCTCTCTCCCCCTTCCTCTCTTTGGAATCAATAAACAAATGTTTTAAAAATTAATTTGTGAATTTTATACATAAAAGAATTTAATACATGACAAATGTGGGATTTCCAGTTGGTAGAGAAAGAATAAGTTAGTAGGATTGACTGCATTTGGAAGAAAATAAAGTTAATTCCACCCCCTATACATAGCAAAACAATTCTACATGGATTAGTCATGCAAATACATAAAAACTCAAAATGATTACAAGTATGAAGGGAAAATACAGGAGCATATTTCTTCCATCTGAAAGGAGGTGAGACTGGTAAGGAGGGTGGAGAAGAAATACAGGAGCACCAAAAGTTTCTTGTGGCAGCCAAATGGCAGCCAGACTGGAAGAGTGGGAGCAGCCACTTAACAACTGGTGCTAACAAAGGAGGGCCTTTCAGACACTGGCTCTCTGCTCTTCACCACATTGGAGGTCCTATCATCAACCCATGTTACAGCAGAGGAAATCAAGGCTCAGGGAGGGAAAGCAGCTTGTTCAATGGCCTAGCAACAAGTGGTGGGTCCCTATACCAGGTGTGATGGCTGAGTGGGAGCCACTAAGGGTGTTTGGGCAGGAGCATAACCAGGACAGGCTGGGGAAGGAAAGACACTTAGGGAAATTAATGGCTGTCTATGGGACAGCTGAGCTGTGTAAACCTGAGTTATTGCTGTGTAAGATGGAACTAAGGATGCAGAGAGAGGCTTAGGCTTGGCTCAGGGCCTGGCCTGGTGGGCGGGCACTCAGTAAATACAAGAAGGAACGTTGGTACTGTTACCTGATGGCTTCCACTAGCTCTCACTAACACTAGTGGATGGGGAAGGAAGGAAGGGCGAGGCAAATACTGATGGTTTCTGATAATGAGCCTGATCCAAACCCTGCAGGTTGGGAACTTGCTGAATCTTTGCAACAATGCTGCAAGGTAATAATAAGAAAAGTACAAATGCCCCAATGCCTCCATTTACTGACTTGTTTGCCATGAGCCAGGCACTCTTCTAAAACATTACACAGCCCAAGCTGGTTTGGCTCAGTGGTTAGAGCATCGGCCTGAGGACTGAAGGGTCCCGGGTTTGATTCCAGCCAAGGGTACATACCTCAGCTGCAGGCTTGATCCCTGGCCCTGGTCGAGGTGAAGGCAACCAATCAATATGTCTCTTTCACATGGATGTTTCTCTCTCTCTTTCTCTTCCTTTCCTTCCTCCCTCCTACTCTCTCTAAAAATCAATGGAAAAAATATCCTCGGGTGAGCATCAACAACAAAAAAAAGGGGGGGGAGACTATTTCATCATGTGAAAATTATGTGAAATTCAAATGTCAGTGGTCATCAATTCAGTTTTCATGGCACACAGCCATGGTCATTTTCATACTGTCTGGCTGCTTTCACACTGGCAGAATTGAGTAGCAGAGACAGAGACTGTATGTGGCCCGCAAAGCTGAAAATTTTTATTCTCTCAACTTTTTTTTTAGAGAGAGAAAGAGAGAGAGAGAAAGAAAAAATAATCAATGTGAGAAACTGGTAGGCTGCTTCCTGCACACACGCTGACTGGGGATCGAACCCACAACCTGGGTATGTGCCCTGACTGGTAATCGAACCCACCACCTTTTGGTGTACAGGACGATCCTCCAACCAGCTAAGCCACACTGGCCAGGGCTGTTCTCTCAACTTTTACAGAATTTGCCATGTCCTGGTCCCTAGGCCATCAACCAACATGCTGAGCCCGAGTCCAGCGTGTTTCACGTGCTCTCCTGGTAACAAGTGGAGGTGGTAAGCCATGTCATTTACTCCCCTGCAATACAGGTCAGGAAACCGACAAGTTCTTTTCCTCTCCAGGCTGCTGTTTTCCTGTCTGGAGAATGAGACTAATACTTGCATTTGCTTCATAAGTACTGACAGGACTGGGTGCTCAAAAAGCACTTAGCACAGGTCTGGGGTACAAGGCTGCAGCAAACATTAACCAGGAGCTTGGTACCATTTGACAGAGGGGGCAAACTGGGGTCACTGGCTTAGACCCCATAGCTGGTGAGTGATGGAGCCGCAAAACAAACCGAGATCCCTCTGGCTACAACCCAGACCTTTTCTTTGGCAGATACTGGGAGGGACAGAGCTAAAGATATGACAATGGTTTGGGAGAAGGCATGGGAAAGCTGGGCCATTAGGCCAGGCTAGGGGTGGGGGTGGGGTGTGGAGACAGCCCTTGAGTCCTGGCTTTGCTGGGCACAATGGCCAGCCTACCCTGAGCATTGGGCGTAGGAGATAAGAGAACCAACATGGGCTGCCTGATTACGATGCTGGTGCCAGGACATCAAGTGCCACCCAGCCCCCACGGCTTCCAGATACCAGCCAAGTCCCCAAAGCCTACAGCAGCTCAAGGCCTCACCCTTGCAGCCAGTCTGGCTCACCCCCACCTTCCCAGAAGTCTGTGCCTGAGGAATGGTCATCCTAGTCACCCAGATGAGATCCTTTGACAGAAGGTTTGGGGACAGCATGTGGGTGGGAAAGCTGAAAGTGATTCTACTAGTCATAATGCTAAGAATGAAACACAGAGTGCCTGCTGTGTGCCAGGCATTTACTTCTAGAAATTCATGTCATCCTCACAAGGCTCTGAGGGCAGATGGTGCAATATAGAAACTGAGGCACATGCCCGGCCTGGCGTGGCTCAGCGGTTGAGCATCGACCTATGATCCAGGCGATCAGGGTTCGATTCCCGGTCAGGGCACATGCCCGAGTTGTGGGCTGCAGCCAGTCAATGACTCTCTCATCATTGATGTTTCTCTTTCTCTCTCCCCCTCTCCTTTCCTCTCTGTGAAATCAATAAAAATATATTTAAAAAAATAAAAAAAGAAACTGAGGCACAGAAATGTTTAATTACTTGCTCCAAATCACACAGCCAGCAGGAGCTAGGATTTGAACTCTGCTCCTGACACCATATTCTTGAACTCTGTGCTTAATGAATAACTCTAACTGAGCATTTGCCATGGACCAATCTCTGGGCTAAGTGCTGTACCTGCATCAGTTCACTGAGCTCTGGAGATAGAGGGAGCTGATACTGTTGTTAACCTCATTTTATGGATAGAGAAACTGAGGCTCAGGTATATGAAAGGTACAGATACAAAAGGTTCAGGGATATGAAAGGTAAAGATGGTACAGAACTAGGAAGAATGGAACTGGGACTGGAACAGAGCCAATGCTGGGTTCCGGAACCTGGCTGAGAGTCAGAACTCTGTGGTTAGCTTTTTTTGTAGATGTGTTCATTTAGCACATTGGTAGTGGGTGATTTAAGTGTTCAACTAGCGTTATCTCCTCTGTTCTGGTCTGGTTTCTGCCATTGCAGTCCCTAGAGGCCAGGGGGAGTCTGTGAACACCTGAGTCAGACCAGGCTCCTCCTCTGCTCAGAACTCGCAATGGCTTCCATCTTTTAGAACAAAATTCCAAATCCTGCTTCCATCCCCTTCCTGCCCTCACCTCCTCCCATTCTACTCCTGGATCCCTGTGCTCCAGCTGCACAGGTCTGCTCACTGCTCCTTTGCACAGGCAGTGCCCTCTGCCTGAAACATACTACACCGCTCCCTCCCTCACTCCTCTGGTCACCTCAGGATGGCTTTCTCTGATCCTTCTATTTAACATTTTAAAGAATTTATATGCATATATGCATAACCCATGGACACAGACAATAGTGGGGTGAAGGCCTGGGGGGAGAGGGGAGGGGATCTATGTGGGAAACGGGGACATTTGTAATACTTTCAACAATAAAGATAAATCTTAAAAATTTAAAAAAAAAATTTAACTTTACCTCCAGGCCCTATAAATCACTCCCACCCCCTCTATCCTGCTTTATTTTTCTCCAGAGCCCTTCTCTGACATTCTAAAAATTTTCCTCTTTCATCTAATTTCTTGTCTGGTTTCATTTCTAGAATGTCAGCTCCACAGAGCCTGCTGTGTCTCCACCATCTAGAACAGAACCTGGCACACAGTACCTGCACAATGTTTGCTGAAGGGAGTTATGAATGAACTTGTTTAGATTAAGTAACCGGTATGCTTATCAAGATAAAAACGTAGACTAGAACAAGACTTCAGACTAAGAGAAATCACTCTGCCTCTTACCCCAGGCCCTGAGCCCTCGCTTCCTCTCCCTGGGGGCAGCTCCTCTCACTGATTTCCCTTTCCTCTTTCAGTCTACAGTTCACATACCTAAGCAGATTTCTAGTCATTTATCCCTGTGTTTTGTCACACATGCTAACATAATCGGACACTGTTCCCCATCAGAGAAGTTAAACCTACTTCATCTTTTTACAAGGCAACATAGTATCCTACTCTGGGAATGGTATGATTTAGCCTGAGGAACTATAAAAAGATACAAATGCCGCACACACAGAAATTAGTAGACTAAGCTCTGGAGACTTCTAGGCCATGTTACCTCTGGGATGAGAACAGCTGGCTGAGTGTTTCTGAAGGGTTCTTTCAGGTGGAAGGCTAAAATCTTCTGTGTGGTTGAGGGCTTATTTTTAATTTTCAGTCCCCACAGAGAATATGTTAATTTTCTTTATATAAGAGCTTAAAAATTTATTTTAAAATAACCCTCCCTTTGAGGATTGACAGGGCAAGGACATAAGAGAACTTTCCGGGGTGATGGGGAAGGCTTTACCAGAGGTCTGCCATTCTTTTCTGTTGGAGTCCAGATATTAAAGATTTTAAGCTTTGTGGTTCACATATCGCCTCTGTTGTATATTCTTTTTTGTTTTTATATACACTTAAAAACAGTTAAGATAGTAAATTTTGTGTTATGATTTTTTTAACACAAAAAAAAAACATAAAATAATAATAATACTGATAGACCCTACTTGGACATGAGAGGCTTCTGAGGTGCTGGTAATATTTTTTACTGAACTGGGTGCTGGTTACATGGGTGTGAAAACTCCTGGAGCCTCATAAATTTAGGATCCAAACCCTTTATGTATGAATTTTCTGCTTCAATAAAAAGTTCAGCCCTGGCTGGTGTGGCTCCATCCCCTGCACCAAAAGGTTCCCAGTTCAATCCCCAGTCAGGGCACATGTTCGGGTTGTGAGCTCGATCCCCAGTAGGGGCGCACAGGTGGTAGCCAATTGCTGTTTCATTCTCACATCAAAGTTTCTCTTTCTACCCCTCTCCCTTCTCATCGGTCTAAAAATCAATAAAAAATCTTTTTTTAAAATTTTAAAATGTTTCCTTTGATTGGTTAAACATAAGATTGTTCACCCACAAATGCACTACTTGATGCAACTGTCAAAAATGATTTTGGGCCCGGCCGGGCGTGGCTCAGCGGTTGAGAGTTGACCTGGGATCCAGGCGATCAGGGTTCGAGTCCCGGTCAGGGCACATGCCCAGGTTGCGGGCTGCAGCCGATCAATGACTCTCTCATCATTGATGTTTCTGTCTCTCTCTCTCTCTCTCCTTCTCCTTTCCTCTCTCTGAAATCAATAAAGATACATTAAAAAAAAAAAAAAAGATTTTGGAAGCTTTCCAGGCACTGACATAAGAGGTCATCTCCAACATATATTTAAAAAAAAACAACAAAAAGCAACATGTGAAACAAACACCTTTCATTTAACAAATATTTGTTGAGCATCTACTATGTGTCAGGCACTGTCGGCGATACACCTTCAGACCAAACAGACATGCATTCCTGTATCATGAAGCTAGCACTTTAGGGATTTGCTGACATTTTTGTAAAAGAAAAAACCACAGCCACACTATGAATAATATGTATATATTTGCGTGGGAAGCTCTAAGGTCTAGACTCCATTTGAAAGACAACATAAGCTGTTTTAATACTAATGCACTCCGAAAAGGGAGTATGGGGCTGGGAGAGGAAACAAGGAGACTTTCATAATAAAGCTCTAAAGTCTTTTGTATCATTTGTATTTTGAAGCATGTGAATATATTATATATTATCTCTTTTTTTAAAAAGCTGCAATGATGAAGTAAGTACCCTCTCCCAACAATGTTTTGTTTTATTTTCAAATCAGGTGTCAGGACCCCGCTGCTGGCTGAGCTGGATTTTAGAAAATTGAGCCATGGAATCTGCTTTAATTTAACAAGCACCACTCCTTTTTCCCACCCTCTACCCCCACCCCATCAGTCTATTGTTTTAGATTCTAGAATCTTACTCCATGCTGCTCATGCTAAGGGTGGGCTGATTCATTGCTGATATCCGTTGAGGCTGGGAGTCATTTCCTTCTTGGAGACACTGCATTCCTCTAGACAGGGTGTCTGCTGAGAAGACAGCTTCCTGCCCTGCCCAGGTCAGCCCAAGTCAATGTCCTGACAGAGAGGTCTGCTTCTCTATCAGCTCATGGAAAATCCATGTCCCCAGAATCAACAGCCCCAGAGGCATCCTGAGCACACAGAGCTTGCCAGGAACTGGGCAAAATGGTTCCCACCATGGCAGCCCTATAGGTGAGGACAGAGTTTTAGAGAGATCACCAACTTGCTCAGTACCACAGTTCATGTTAGAGTCAGAATCTGAGCCTGTGTCTATCTGATGCTACCCTCTGAATTCACAGAAAGCATTGAGGTTGAAGGGAAGGATATGTGAGCCACTCTTGCATGCTGTTCCCAAAGGAAAGGTCCTCATTATCTGGCAGAGTGGCTTCACAGGGCATCCCAAGGGCCCCAAGTTTTTGGTTCTGATGAGATTAGACTTTTTACAAGCTAAATGAGACCCTTCCCCACTTGGAGGAGTCAAGCCATGTGGCCCCCCTGGAGGAGGTGAGGGTCTGGCTGCAAGACCCTGCTAAAGCCTCCACCTTGGCACCTCTGAGCCTCATAGAGAGAAATAATTAAATAACTGTGAGGTTTGTTTACTGTTCCCTCTGCCTGAAACACACTTCTTCCAAATTTTCCCACAGCCATTGGCTCAAACTCCAGCCCTTGGTCACCTAAAAATAATCCCAGATGATTTTCCCCACGTACATGGTACCCTGTTCTTGGCTTCACAGCACTTACAACAACCTAGAATTACATATTTATTCCCTGTCCACTCTCCACAGTCAAAGATTCTGCTTTATTCACTGTTGTGTTCTCAGTGTCCAGACCCTGTCTATAATAAATGCTCAATAAATATTTGTACGTGGAATGTGGTCCCAGTGCCCAGCATAAGGTCTCCTAGGCACAAAGGTCCCCTGTCTCGGGTGTGAGCCTGTCAGGGCCTGGGAGGGTTTGCTCAGACCCATCCATGGAAAGCTCCCTTTGGCCAAATTCAAGGCTGGGTGAATTATATCATTGTCCGCTCTGTCCCCACATCCTTTCCCCAGCCTGACCTCTTGAAACCCAAAGATTTCTCAAGTGCTGCCCACAGGCAGGCAGGGTCAGGCCCAGATCCCAGGCTAAAATTCACAGATCAGAGATAGCTGGCCACACCCAAGGGCTACACAGCATGGGCAGCTGCAGGATCTGGGGCTTGAGCCAAAACCAAGAACAAGGGAGCCCCTTAAGAGACAGGCAAGTTCAAGCAAGGAGGCAAGTGACTGGGTGGTGGCTAGGTCCCCCTATCTCCGTCTTCACTGGGCTGGGCAGGGAGGGTCCCAGCCTCCCCCAAATGTGTCTCTGCATCCTCCAGAGGCCAAGTCCCTGGAGGGCCGGCAGAGGCAGAAGGGAGGGAGGGAGGCACAGTTCTGGTAGGTTTGTTTTTCTTTATTTTTGAGTGGTTTCCGGCCCCTTCCCCAAAGCCATTCAGCCTCACAGTTTCCAGGAAGTTTCTGTCACACAAGGAGGGGTGAGAGGGCCCCTTTGCCCCAAAGCAGTGAATAGTGGGGCGTGTGAACAGCTCAGCCCTGGGGACCCAAAATGGAGAAGAGAAAGGAGAAACTGAGCACCATTACCCTTAATCCCCGCCGTGGGAACCCCGGGAAGAGAAGCACAGTAGGGTGTGGTTGTGGAGGGGCCTCATCTTGGCTCCATTCCCTGGGCCCCAAGAGGTTCGTGGGAGGGGGCACCCCCAACCCTTTGCACAGGGTAGGGAAAGTTAGCCAATTGTTTCTGGCTTCCTATCTGCCCCCTCACCGGAGGCGCCCTGGTTTCCTCCCTTCCCGGGCGCAAGGCGAGACCTAATGGGCTCCCACCCTTGCACTCAGTCTGCAAAGTCTTGCCTCAGTTTCCTCACTGAGCCAAAAGCCCGCGACGGCGACTTCCAGGGAGATGTGGGCAGGAGTCAGAAGTGGTCAAAGGGGACTGGAAGAGGAGGGGTACTTGGGGGGGTTGGGGCCCTGTATCTTTTCGAAGCCTTGGTCTCCGCGCCTCCCCTCCCCCACTTGGCATCTGAGCCGCCCAGATAACGGGACCTCCTCGGGCGGAGCATGCGCCGGGCGGCCCGCCGGCCAGAGGGAGAGCAGGGGCTCCGGGGAGAGGATGCGGGGCGACCTGGCGGTTAGAGGGGGAGAGGGCTCGGCGCCGAAAGGGATGCAGGCCCTGGACGCAGGATGAGGCCTCAGCTGCAACGCGGGTGTTCAAGATCGCGAACATCCCCCTTCCCCAGTCCTCCCCCAACTCAGCAAAGGTGGCCGCGGGTCATAGGTGGCTCCTACCGTAGGCTCCGTCCTTCCTCTCGTCCTCCATGGCCACGGCGGGCGGGGAGGGGAGTCCGAGCCGGCGCGACCCCAGCCCGGGCGGGCGGGAGGCTCCGCGGGCTGCAGCGCCCCGCCCCGGCGCGGCTCCGCCCACCCGCCGGCCTCCCCGCGCGCCCTCTCCAATCGGAGCCCCGCTCGCGCTGGGGCGGGGCCGGAGGCGGGCCGGGCTCCCGAGTCCCGGGCCTCAACCTTTGTTTCTCATCTGGAGTCCTGCGAGGCCCTTCTGTTGTGTTTTGTGCCCAAGGAGCAGTCGTCATCCATCCATCCATCCATCCATCCATCCATCCATCCATCCATCCATCCATCCATCCATCCATCCATCCATCCATCCATCCATCCATCCATCCGTTCAGACGTCAAATAGATAAGCTCTCGCTGACTGCGTGCCAGTGAACAGACAAAATGATGCCATTTTTCATTCATCAGATTGGCAAGAATTTGTGTTTGTTAACATCAAACCGGGTGAGCAGATGCTGCAGAAAGATTAAATCCAAACCGTGTTCACCCTGTGCGATTCCTCTCTGCCCCTGCAGGCACGTGCGCATGGGGAGTACAAACAAAGGGTGTTACCTGCGGCTTTGGTAGTTAGTGTAAAAACACGGGGATAGAGGCTGGCTGGTGTTGCACAGTGGTTGTACATCACCCCTGAACCAAGAGGTCACCGTTCTATTCCCGGTCAGGGCACATGCCGGGGTTGCCGACTTGGTCCCCAGTCCGGGGCCTGCAGGAGGCACCCGATCAATGACTCTCTCATCATTGATGTTTCTATAAATCTCTCCCTCTCCTTTCCTCTCTCTGAAATCAAAGATATATTAAAAAATAAAAGAATGAAGTCATCAGGGAAGTGCACAATAAAGCAATGAAATACAACTACCCACTCACCAGAAGAGCTAAAACTAAAAGGGCAGACAGCAGCAAGTGTTGGTGAGCAAATGGGACTGTCCTCCACTGCTGGTGGGAACGTGAAATGACACAGTCACTTGGAGAAAAGGCCTTATAAAACTAAATGGGTACCCACTGTATGACCCAGCCATTGTACTACTAGGTATTTACCCAAGAAAAATAAAACTGATTGAAAAGAAAAAAACACCACAAAACATGTAGACAAATGTTCACAGCAGCTTTATTCATAACGGCCAAAATTTGGGACATTGAAAGCAACCCAAATGTCCATCAATGGGTGAGAGGTTCAACAAACTGTGGTCCATTCATTCCATGGGATACTCCTTGGTGATAAAAAACAGACACACACAAAACAATACAAAACAAAATACTATTGGTAAGTGCAACAGAATGAATAAATATATTTTTTAAAAGCATTATGCCAGCCCCGGCTGGGTAGCTCAGTTGGTTAGAGTGTCCTCCCAATATGCCAAGGTTGTGGACGGGTCAGGGCACATACAAAAATCAACAAATGAATGGGATGTTTCTCTCCCTCTCTCTCTTCCTTCCTCTTTCTCTCTAAAAATCAATAATAATTTTTTAAAAAGCATTATGCGAAGTGAAAAATGCCAGACACTTTTGTATGAAGTTCTAGAACAGGCATAGCTAATCAACCTATGATAACAGAACTTAGATAGGGGTTGCCTTTGCAGGAGGCAGTGACTGGTGGGACCATAGCCTGGCTTCCAGGGGACTGGAAACAGTACTGTGGTTACACAGGTGGGTTCAGTTTGCAACAGTTACTTGATATACATTACATTTTTTAAATGGAACTTTAAAATATAGTTTAAGAAAGAAAGAGATGGCCCTGCAGGTTGTAACAAGAGTGAATGTAGGGAGCTTACTCAGCATCAGGCAAGGTATTAAGTGCTTTATATTAAATCTTTATAATGATTTTCTTGTTGGGAAAAGTGACACAGAGAGGTTAAGCAATTTATTAAGTGCTTTGCATTAAATCCTTGCAACCATTTTTCAGTTGGGGCAAGTGATACAAAGGAGTTAATTTACTCAGTCACAGTGAGCCTGCGGCTGTACAAAGATTTGGACTCATGAGCATGACTTCAAAACCCACACATGCTCCACACCCCTTAGCCACAACCCTGACAGTGTAGCCCAACTAAGCTTTTAGGTCCTACTGGGGAGTAAAAATAGCAAGTTGTGTTCAGTGTTTAGTCATGCATGGTGAGAGAGAGAGAGAGAGAGAGAGAGAGAGAGAGAATGTTACACACAAAGGTACACATACATATGTCTGCATGAAACTAAACAAAAAAAGATCTGAACACTCCAGTGCTTGTTAGAGGGACCAGGATACCAGGATGGAGTGGGGCTGGCAAAGGGGACAAGTTTTCCTGATCTATGCTCTCTCTCTCTTTCTTTTTTAAAAGCAGAAAGTATTTATATGTTTCTTGGGTAATTAAAACTCTATTTCAAAAAATAGATTTAAACAAACTAGTCACTAAAGGACAAACACTGTATGATTCCACTTATAGGAGGTCCCTAGAGAAGTCAGATTCATAGATGCAGAAAGAAGAGTGCTGGGTGCTAGGGGCTGGGGGATGGGAGTGGGGAGTTAGTGTTTAATACGAACAGAGTTTCAGTTTGGGAAGATGAAAAGTTTTGGAGATGAGTGGTGGTGATGGTTACACAACAATGTAGATGTACTTAATGCCACTGCAGTGTTCACCTAAAATGAATAAAATGGTAAATTTTATGTTATGCATATTTTACCATAATAAAAAATTTTTTAATAGATTTTTTAAAATATGGTGCAACACAGCTGTGATGGGAGACACTTGGAGAAGCCCATGGGAGGCATATGATCTAGACATGGTTTAGGAGGTCAGAGAGGACTTCCTGAAGAGGAGGCCAGGGAGCTGAATGAAAATGAGGTGGAGAAAGCAAAAAGGGGCAGGCGTTCACTGAGCCAGTCAGGTGCCAGAGGAGAGAGAGACAGAGAGACAGAGAGAGAGGAACTGAAATTAGGGAAGTCAGTGTGTCTGGGCAGCGGGTTCAAGTTGTGCATCGTGGGAGAGGTCAGCAGGGGTCTGCTGTGCCAGGTAGGGCAGCCCAGGGCAATGGAGAGCCATGGGGGATGTGAGAGTGAGGGATGGCAGTAGGAGCTGTGAGGTTCAGAGAGATCCCTTTAGTGGAGAAGGGGTTGAATGGGGTGCCCAGAGTTAAGGTCCCTCTGGGGAAGCTGGGCAGGCTGTAGGCACCTAGAAGGAACTGGGGCAAGGCCAGAGGTCCTGGGACAGGGGAAGTTACAGCTGAGGTGGGGCAGCTGTTCACACAGAGATGTTCTGTTCTCTGACCCTAGTAAAGCTTTGGGGCTCATGAATTTTTCAGGCAAACAGGACTTGAGTTTCAGATTTCAGGACACCTGGCCCAGGCTTTTGGGTTCTATTTACTGCCTGAAAACATGTCAGGGCCCCAGAAAAGGGCCCTTGACAAAGTTCAGTGATATGTGGGCTGGGGTGAGGGACTGGCACAGTTCACCAATCCCCCCGGGTCACCTTTTGAGCAGGGGGGCTGGTAGGATCGTGGAGGACGGCCCTATTTAAGAATGAGGCAGCATAAAACCTTGGCATTTGCAGGACTGGAATTCCAGCTCTGCCACTGCTGGCAGGTGACTTTGTATGAACCACTCACTCTCTGAGCTTCAGTTTTCCTATCTGTCAAACAGAGATGATAGGCTTCCCTAATTCAAAGTGTTTCATGGGGGATTCCTGCGTGGGAGAAGGTTAGGGCAGCACTTGGGTATAGTGAGCACTGTATAGGCACGAGCTATTGTTAGTAATAGTAATACTCTTATCCCACAATGCAGCAGAGCAGTTGGGTGAAGGCTGGGACTGGGCTTGCTAAGACTCCAATTCCAATTCTGACTTGACTGTCTCCAATTCTGACTCGACTTGGACTGGTGGCCTCACCTCTCTCTACCTGTGCTTCTTCCAGTGTAAGAAGACAAGAAGGTCTTCCCCTTGGATTCTGAATTATCAGGAAAATTGTAGTTGGGAAGACCAGAGTCAAACACAGCAAAAAATAACAATCTTAAAAAAAAAAAGACATGAAGTGTTGGAATGTAAGTGCCCAACAAATGTGCACTACTGGTCATGATTGTGTTAGATGCCAGTGAAGGGGGAGTGGGTGGTTCTGATATTGCTTCCCTTTCTCTTCTGTCCCTCAAGTCCCCTACAGAGACGCCCACTCCAGCCCGTGGGGCTGATAAAGTTCTGGGGCTGGGTTTGGGGAATGACAGATGAAGCCTGAGAGAGCTGAGTGTCTCCCTGGAGGCCTGCAGGACTCTCCCTCCTTCTGTGGAGCAGGATCAGTCCCAGCCAGGCTGAAAATAAATTTCCCTTTTTTTCCCTCCTCCCCCAAACTTCCTTGCAGCTCAGATCACATACAGTCATGGGGTGGAACCCTGGTCCAAAGTAGTTGATAGGCAGGGAGCATAGGCGCTATGCCAGGCGTGAGTTATGCCCAGAAAGTCAGTGAGCACAGCCTTGTGGAAACAGCACCAGGGCATGGCTGTTATGCCCATTTAACAGAAGGGGAGACTGAAGCACAGAGGTACAATCACTAACCTAAAGCCACACAGCCAACAGTGCAGTCAGAATTCAAATCCAGCACTGCCCGGCCGGGCGTGGCTCAGCGGTTGAGCGTCAACCTGGGATCCAGGCGATTCCCGGTCAGGGAACATGCCCAGGTTGTGGGCTCGATCAATGACTCTCTTATCATTGATGTTTCTATCTCTCTCTCCCTCTCCTTTCCTCTCTCTGAAATCAATAAAGATATATTAAAAAAAAAAAAGAATTCAAACCCAGCACCTGTGCTCTTAACTGCCATGTGGTAAATAATAATAAGGCACAATTCACTCTCCAGTTGGCTCACATCCACTACGACCTGGCCTCTTTCTTTTTCTCTACTTCAGTAAAACTTGCTTTATTCTAAAAATAATAATAGCAAATAATAACATTATTAAGCATTGGCTACAATCCAAGCACTATCCCAAGCACTGTGTTGTGTGTAAGAACTCACGCAATCTGACTATAACTTAATTAGGAATGTGCAGTCAACATTTCATGAATATGCAAAGATTCAGGGAGGAAAGGCCAGGTGCCCAAGGCCACCCAGCTGGCCGGGGGCACATCCAGCACTTGAGTCCAAGCAGCTGTCTCCAGAACCCACGTGCTCAACAAGCACACATAAACAACAATAAAAATAATACCAGTACCAATTTTGTGCCAGGCTCTGCACTGGTATTCTTTCTCTTGGGTTGTCCCCATTCATTAGGTTGTGGTGGAAATTTTTCAAATGTCAGCTCCTTTTCTGATCTCCTTGCCCCCCATTTATTCCCCAACTCACACCTCCATTACTCCCACCCCCTCCAAGGATCATCTTGTTTTTTATTGTGTGCCTCTTGCCCTCCCTAGAATGAGAGCAGTGGAATGGCTTTGTCTATGTTGCCTTCCAGAGCACCCCAGAGGGTGCTCAGTACTCACTCACTGAGTGAATCATCAACAGCATCATCATCATCATCATCATCACCACCACTATAACGAAAGCAACTTCCATATGTCCAGTCTAGCACACTGTAGATGCTCAATAAATGTCTGTTAAATGAATAATATAATTATAGTCATAATAATAACCACTTATGTTTTAAACATTCTATTAACATCTTAATGCCACATAGTAGGAGCTTATAAATATTTTTGGTATATGTGCTGCTGAAGTGAGCACTTCTTATAAATGTTTCTTGAATGCATAAGAGTAACATTAGCAATAATGATAAAAGCAGCTACATTCGCCGTATTGAGAGCGCAACCTACAGTTCCGGGCACTCAGTTTACTAGTGAGTAAATATTTGAGTGAAAGAATCATTCATAAATATTTATTGTACAAACGAGGAAGGGAATTAATAATTTGGACAAATATTTTTGAGCATCCAGTGCTGGGCACTGGAGACACAAACATGAACAAGACAAAGTCCCTGCCCTGTTGGGTCTGACATGCGGGTGGGAGAGACAGAATGGGTGGATGGACAGACGGATGGATGGCGGTCAGGGGTCTCCACCCGTCAGCCCTCCTGGGAGCGATGGGAAAGTGAGGCGGGGTGGCCGTGGGGTGCGAGGCCCCGCCCCTTCCACGCCCCCAGCGCCCCGCCCCGCGGAGCGCGCGGCTCACCTGGCGGCCTCCCCTTTAAGACGCGCTCACCTGGGCGCTCACCTGCGCGCGGGCGCTTCCGCAGGAAGAAGGAAGCGGCGCCGCCGTCGTCTCCAGCCGTCCCTCCCGGCCTCCCGGGCCCACCGGCCGCCACCATGTCTGCCTCGGCCGTCTTCATCCTCGACGTCAAGGGCAAGGTGAAGCTGGGGGCGGGGGTGGGGGCCCGACAGGTGGGGTTGCACTCCCCCGGACCTATGGGCGGCCCCCCCTTGCCGGCGAGGAAGTCCCAGTGTCCCGGAGGGCGTGGGAACGCCCCTCCCCCAACCGAGGAGCCCGGGTCCAGCCCCGCCGCCACCGTTCGCCAGCCGCGTCCCTGGGGCAGGGGGCTTCGCCTCTCCGAGCCTTAGTCTCCCTGTCCGTAAAGATGGGAGTAACAGAGGCCTGCACCCCGTAACAATGAATACACCCCAAAGCCGGTGGTAAAGCACTTAGCACAGTAGCCCCGCTGAAAACATTAGGCGGCCGATCAATTGAAATTGTTCTATCACCATCTTCATCCACAGCATTAATATTTGGGGAAGGCAGCAGGGGCCGGGGACCCTAATTCCCCTTTGGGGCTGCCTTGTCCCTTTCTGGAGCCCCCTCTCGTTCGTCTTGTCGTTCAGGAGCAATAATAAGAGTCACGAGGAAAGTAATATTTCTGATAATAGTGAGAGCTAAGGTGACTGAGGACCTGCTGTGCGCCCTCCCCGTTCTCAGCACCAGGCGAACAACCCGACCAAGTAGGCGCTGCTGTCGCTGACCGCGTACCTCCTGCCAGGCAGCGCTGCGCGCGGAGGGATGTGTGGGCGTACGCTTCTTTCTTTCTTCTCTTTTGGCATCATCTCTTTCTCTCCCTCTCTCCCTCTCTCCCTCTGTCCCCCCCTCCCTCTCTCTCTCTCTCTCTCTGGAAGAGGGAGAGAGAAACCTCAATGATGGGAGAGTCATTGATCAGCTGCCTCCTGCACGCCCCCTGCTGGGGGTCCAGCCCCCCGCCGGTCATGTGCCCTGACGGGGAATGGAGCTGTGACTTCCTGGTTCATGGGTCCACGCTCAACCCCTGAGCCATGCTGGCCCTGCTGGCATAATCTTTCTTTTTTCTTTTCTTTCTTCCTTTCTTTCTTGGCATGATTTTCTTCCCTTCCCTTCCCTTCCCTTCCCTTCCCTTCCCTTCCCTTCCCTTCCCTTCCCTTCCCTTCCCTTCCCTTCCCTTCCCTTCCCTTCCCTTCCCTTCCCTTCCCTTCCCTTCCCTTCCCTTCCCTCCTTCCTTCCTTCCTTCCTTCCTCCTTCCTCTTTCTATAACCTATCTTCCTTCCATCCTTCCTTCTTACCTTTCATCTCACCTTGCCAATTTGGTGCATATGAAGCCCTGGGCAACAGCAGGACTTCTGGAATCAGGACACTTGGTCCAATTCTCGATTTCCCACTTACTATGAACTTGGTTCCTACCTCAGTTTCCACATCTGTAAAATGGAGGTGACAATGACACTACCTCACAGGGTTGTGGTGAGAACTAAGTCAGCAAGCAAACATCTACTTTTTTTTTTTTTTTTTTTTGAGAGTATATTTATTAAAGCTGGGACAGTGAAACAAGGAAGGGTTTAGGATAGAAGAAGCAACAGGAGAGAGCCTAGGAAGAACTACTTTGGCTCTCTAGAAATGTTATAGGAAAGAAATGAGCCTAGGCCGGCTGCTTTGGCTCACTGAGAAGTCAGAGAGAAGGGGGCCTTCAAGACAGGTTTGGAGGTTAGCACAGGAGGAGCTGCAGCTGCTCATTGCTCCCCTGGTTGCAAGTCTTGTGGGGACCCTTAGAGATCAGGAGATGCATGCTTGAGAAGGAAGAAAGGTGTAGGTGAGAGTGCCAAACATCCAGTCTTTAGTAGAACATGGCCTGGACCTTAGTGAAGGGTCTAGACATGTTAGCTGTTATTATCATGTGCCCATTTCACAGAGGAGGAAACTGAGGTGCAGAGGCAGAGCCTTGCTTAGGCCCCTGGGACAAGAAGTAGGGTCAGAACCAGGCACTCTCAGTGGAATGCTCCTGGGTGGAGGGCCCCTAGATCCCAGTGGTGACCGGGCCTTCTCTGCCCACCCTTAGCCCCTGATCAGTCGCAACTACAAGGGCGATGTGGCCATGAGCGAGATAGAGCACTTTATGCCTCTGCTCATGCAGCGGGAGGAAGAGGGCGCTCTGACCCCACTGCTGAGCCACGGCAGGGTCCACTTCCTGTGGATCAAACACAGCAACCTCTACTGTATCCAGCCACGGGTGGGGCCCCTAGGGAACTGGGATGGTGGCATCTCAGGCCCAGAGAGGGTGGCCTGAGGATAGGAGTTGTACAGCACAAGTGAGGGCTTGGGCTGGGGAGGTGGGGGTGGACAGAGATGGGGGCAGTAGTGGGGGATGGGGTGGGTGTTCAGAGTCTGTGCTCCATTTGAGCCCTTCCAAAATGGCACCTTTTCCTTAACCTCGCTGCCCACAGTGGTGGCCACCACGCTGAAGAACGCCAATGCATCGCTTGTGTACTCCTTCCTCTACAAGACAGTGGAGGTAGGTCATGGCCTCCCATTGGCCAGCTGGTCTGTTTGTCCACCTGTCTTGCCCACTCCTCTAAGAGGCTCTGCCTGACCTCCCTGGGGGTGCCCCCATCAAAGCCCCATCACTTTGTGTTCTCACTGACTGCTATGGGATCATCTCTCCCTATAGGCAGGGACCAAGGGTGTCTCCGAGAGGGTGTAACTGCTCAAACCTGAGCCAGAGTGAACTTGTTTCCAATCCCAGCTTTCCCTGCTTCCTGGCTGTGTGATCTTGAGCAAGTCACTTCTTTCTGTGCCTCTAAACTGGGGATTACAACAAGTCCTACCTTGGTGTTGTTGTACAAGTTAATAAAATTCATACTTCTAAAGTGCCTAAAACAGTGCTCAGTATACACTAAGTGCTCAATAAAGGCTTGATATTATTGTTAATATTATCACTAATGTTATAAAATCATATCATAACTTATTGAGCTCTTACTATATGCCATTCTCAATGACTGAGAAAGTGCTCAGTCATTACTTTTCAACAAACAAGAAATATTCATGGATTTGTCTCCTCTCTGCCAGTGAAAGAGAAAACACGGCTATTTATTAGACAGGTCCCTGTCTGTCCTGAGGAGGTAAAGGACATAAAGGAGATTAAATAAAAGGAGATTAAATCAACAACTGGGATGCTAGTCTCACCATAACATGATACTCATGGCGGGAGCAGCTTCACTGAGGAGGTGATATTTGAGCTGAGGTCTGAATGACAAGCAGCCCTCTGTGAGACAAGCTGAAGGAAGAGTGTTTCAGACAGAGGGGACAGCCTATGCAAAAGTCCTGGGGTAGGAATAGAAAGGCCAATGAGGTTGGAGCAGAATGTCAAGTGGAGAGTGGTTCAGATATTGATGACTGACAGGTTCTCTTCCATGGTTATGCCTGCTAATTCCCAGGGGCTCTTAACTTGGTTCCCCAAACTTCCAAGGTCTATGAATAGAATCCAGAAAAACCATGGTCTTAGTCATATTTCTGTATAACAAGTTTCCTTTGCCATCCTGTGTATTTTATTTTATGCATTTACAAACCTTATTCTGAGGCGGATCCATAAACATCACCAAATATACAGGGATCCATGTCCAAGAAAAAACAAACAAACAAACAAACAAAAACGGTTCTAATTCCTCCCAGACCTCCCCACCTCTGGGCTCCTACTTTCCTTGTGTTTTCCACATCATTGCACCCAGCATGTTGGATTATATTGGTTCTCTTACCAGTCCATTTCCCCCATAGACTTTTCCCTGAGTGTAGGGACCCTGTGGGTTTTGTTCACCGTTAATGTCCTGGCACTGGTATAAAGTAGGGGCACAGTAATTGCTTGTTGGATGGATGACTGGATCAGTGGGGACCCAGCCTGTGGCTAGACCAGCTACACCTCTGTGGGTGTCTGTTTCCCGCACCCCCAGGTATTTTCTGAATACTTCAAGGAACTGGAGGAGGAGAGCATCAGGGACAACTTTGTCATCGTCTACGAGCTGCTGGATGAGCTCATGGACTTCGGCTTCCCCCAGACCACTGACAGCAAGATTTTGCAGGAGTGAGTGGATCATGGGAGCAGCTACAGGGCAGGTCACAGTGGAAGCAAGTTGAGGAGGGCCAGGGAAGTGTCCCTAGATCCACCTGTTCATGCTCCCTGCCAGGTACATCACACAGCAGGGCAACAAGCTGGAGACAGGCAAGTCGCGGGTGCCGCCCACTGTCACCAATGCTGTGTCCTGGCGCTCTGAGGGCATCAAGTACAAGAAGAATGAGGTCTTCATCGATGTCATAGAGTCTGTCAACCTGCTGGTGAGGCCCATACCTCCACCCGCCCCTGCTACGGTCTGGGGGCAGGAGAGGGGACTCTGCCTGCTGACCTCCCATGCCCATGTGTGCATCCTTAGGTCAATGCCAATGGCAGCGTCCTGCTCAGCGAAATCGTGGGCACCATCAAGCTCAAGGTGTTTCTGTCGGGAATGCCAGAGCTGCGGCTTGGCCTCAACGACCGCGTGCTCTTCGAGCTCACTGGCCGTAGGTGTCTGGAGGGCGGGGCTCATGGAGGAGATGGAGACTCCTCTGCATCTGGGGCCCCAGAGCATTGCAATCAGTTCTGAAATAAGCACTCGTGCCCCCTCTCTGGTCATGGCCAATATTACAGTTGCTGGTTCTTTGAGCAAGCTTCTTTATTTAGTGCTAGGTGCAAAGACAGGGCAGTGAAGAAAAAGACAAATCCTGGTTGCCCTGCCAGCATGGCTTGGTTGAGCGTCGACCCATGAACCAAGAGGTCATGGTTCGATTCCCGGTCAGGGCACATGCCCAGTTTTCAGGCTCGATCCCTAGTAGGCGGCCTGCAGGAGGCAGCCAATCAATGATTCTTTCTCATCATTGATGTTTCTATCTCTATCTCCCTTTCCCTTCTTCTCTCTGAAATAAGTAAAAAACATTAAAAAAAAAAAAAAGACAAATACTGGCTTGCACAGAGCTGACATTCTAGACTATCCCAGGAGACAGAATAGCATTGTACTTAAAAGCCTGACAGTGAGAATCAGATTCCCTGGGTTCAGATACTAGCTCTACCCCTGGCTAGCTGGGTGACTGGACAAGTTACTCATCCACTCTGGACCTCAGTTTCCTTATCTGTAAAATGGGGATGATGATAGCAGTAGACAATTAAGGTAAGGATGGGGACCCTGCCCTGGCCCCCAGGGTCATCCTGCATGCTTGGCTCTGAGTTTCAGGGAACAAGAACAAGTCTGTGGAACTGGAGGATGTGAAATTTCACCAGTGTGTGCGACTCTCTCGTTTTGACAATGACCGCACCATTTCCTTTATCCCACCTGATGGCGACTTCGAGCTCATGTCCTATCGCCTCAGCACCCAGGTGAGGCAGGATCAAGCCCCATGGCAGGGGAAGAGAGTTGACCCCAGAGCCTCCCAGAACTCCCGCTTCCTCTGTCTGCAGGTCAAGCCGCTGATCTGGATTGAGTCTGTCATTGAGAAGTTCTCCCACAGCCGCGTAGAGATCATGGTCAAGGTGAACAGTTACAGTGCTTGATCTGCCCCTCCCACCCCCTCACCAGTCTAACTTCATCTCCTACCTCCCTGGTGGTTCATTTCCCTGCAGCCACACTGGGCCCCTGGCTGGTTCCCAAAAATGCCAGGCTTGGGTGCCCCCAACCCTGCAGGGCCTTTGCACTGGCTATTCCCTTTCCCTGGATCGCTCTGCTCCCACTCACCCAGGTATACATATGACTCCTTTTCTTATCTCCTTAAATTCTTTGCTTAAATGTTACCTCCTCAAAGAGGCCTTCCCTGATTCACCTATTGAGAATTGTACCTGCCCCCAGCATTTTCCACCTCCCTTCTTTGCCCTATTTTTTCTCCTATTACTTATTACCATTTATGATCTGTTTCACTTACATATTTACTTTACTTTCTTACTAAATATATATAGTATATTTATATGATTTAAAGAATAATGAACTACCCAGCTTATTCAGATGTACTTGACAAGTGCCTCTGAATTCCCACATGTCCCTCTCCCAATTCCTGCTCTCCCCTCGCCCAGAGGTAATCACAATCTTGAATTTTATGTAAATGACTTCTTTGCTTTTCTTTATAATCTTGCCACCCACATGTGTAACCACAAATTTTTATTATGTAGTTGACCCTCATATCAGTGGACTCAAGCTGTATAATTTTGTATATAACTTACTTTGTTCATGTAACATTGATTTTAAGATGAATTCTGGGTATCATAGCTTAGTGCATCCATTTCTATAGCTGTAGAATATTCCACCATGGAAATCTTCTATATCTTTCCATTTTCTCAAATGGATTGTTTTCAGGTCTTGGCTATTCCAGTTCCCAGTGACCTGTTCTGGAGCTACAAGCAGGAATTCTCCAGATTGTATAGTATAGCCCACTTTTAGATGGGGAAACTGAGGTCCAGGGGATTAAGATGTCACTCATCTAGAAAGGGGACTCCCCCATGCTGAACTTGGGCCTGCCTGACTCAGGAGTCTGTGTTCTTAGATGTGACCTTGTTCCCTGGTCTTGGGGTCTCAGGGGAGCTGGGTTGCACAGCAGATGGTCACCAGGGAGGGTCTTGATGCTCCTCAGTGTCCCCACCTCTGCAGGCAGGAAAGGGAAATGGGCTATTAAAGCTGGTGCCTTCCAGAAAAAATATACCCCCCCTCACCATTTACCTTCAGGTCCTCTGCCCCAGATCCCACCTCTCAAATATTCCTCCCCAAGTGAATAGATAATAGCAGTAATCACAATGATAGCTACCAGACATGGAATGCTTAGATTCCTTATGTTAAAAGCTTGTCCTGTGTCACACAGCTCTAGGTGTAATTACAGTGTTGTAACTTCTTCATTTATCTGTAAGGAGGACATGTAATGGTTGAGGACACAGGTTCAGTTTGAATCCCTACTATGCAAGTTACCAGCTATGTGACTTGGGTAAAGTACTCTTTCTCTCTGTGCCTCAGTCTCCTGGAAAATGGACCTTAGGAATGGGTCATACTTTAGAGAATCAGTGAGAGGACTAAGTGCTTGGCACAGGGCCTAGAGTGCGGCAGGGGCTCAGTAAGTGCCACCTATCAAATGAAAACCCCTCTATGATGGTCTCAGGGGAGCCATTTTGGGCCAGGCAAAGGTGTATGACATTTTCCAAATGGAAGGCACCAAGGGTAGGGCCTCTGGAGTCTCTCATGGGTAGGGATCCTGGCTCTGTCACTTGTTGTCTCTGTGTCTCCAGGCAAATGCCTTAACTTCTCTGTGCCTCTGTTTTCCTCATCTGTAAAGTGGGCAGGACAGTGGTTCCCACTTCAGGGTTATGGAGGCTGTCAATGAGATGGCACATGGAAAGGGCTTGGTGCCCTAGCCAGTTTGGATCAGTTGGCCTAGGGACTGAAGGGTCCCAGGTTTGATTCCAGCTAAGGTCAGGTAGTCATGCACCTTGGTTGCAGGCTTGATCCCCAGCAGGCTGTTTTTTTCCCTCTCTCTCCCTCTCTCCGCCCCCCACCCAAAAGCAATGGAAAAAATATCCTCCGGCGAGGATTAAAAAGAAAAAAAAAGGAAAGAAAGAAAGGGTTTGGTGAATGGTTGCAGAATCCATGAGAAAATTCTTCCTGCTGCACATTCTTTCCCACAACAGGCCAAGGGACAATTTAAGAAGCAGTCGGTGGCCAATGGTGTGGAGATATCTGTGCCAGTACCTAGTGATGCCGACTCCCCACGCTTCAAGACCAGTGTGGGCAGTGCCAAGTATGTGCCTGAGAAGAACATCGTGATTTGGAGTATTAAGTCTTTCCCGGTGAGCACTGGAGAAGGGTGGGGGTCTGTGGGGACCCACTCCAACTCCTTGAGGGCCAGGCGGAGAACCAATCAGAGACCCACATCTGCCTGCACATGGTTTTCATTGGGAGGGGTGGTAATGAAGCTGGACATCAGGCCAGCAAGGTGGTTAAGCTTCCTCACCAGGTCTGGAGAAAACCAGCCTTGGGTTCAGATTCCCACCACTCTTGCCTCTCTGAGCTGGATGGCCTTAGGAAGCCTTCTTCCCCACATGGAGCCTCAGTTTGCCTGTCTGAAATAGGCAGGGTTATGTTACCCACATCCTTGGGCCCATGGAGGAATTGATCTGTCCCTGGAATCTGGGGTGTTCATCAGGGCCTGAAAAATGGGAATGGTCATTAGAAGCCCCAATCCACCATCCAACCAGGCTATGCAGTCAGAAGCTTCAGCTGTGAGTCCTAGTCAGGAGCCTTTCTTGTCTGTGAAATGGGCTGAGAGCTGAGACTGCTCCAGGGGCTGTTGTGAGGATGGTCTGTGGTGTTTAGGCACCCCTCAGTGTGTCTGATGTCCCCATGTGCCTTTAGGGGGGCAAAGAGTACCTGATGCGTGCCCACTTTGGCCTCCCCAGTGTGGAGAAGGAGGAGGAGGAGGGCCGGCCTCCCATTGGGGTCAAGTTTGAGATCCCCTATTTCACTGTCTCCGGGATTCAGGTAAGGGAAGTGGGCAGGGTGGCTCTTTTCTTTAACCTCAGTAGGTCCCCCTGTCTCCCATCTCTTTTCTCAGGTCACCTCTCTTCTGTAATCAGCCTTGTCTTTTCAGAACAGTGTTACCTCTTCTGCCCTCAGCCTGGGTCTCCTCTCCCTCTGCCTCTCACTTTGCTCTGTGCCACCTTATTCCTCACTGCCTTGTAACTTTGTCCCTCTCCCACCCACAGGCTGGTCACCATTCCCTTGGCCTATGGCACCTTATCCCCCCCAAGTTGTGTTGTGTCTATTTCCTTGCACTGTGCCTTCTCTTCTGGACCACTGTCCTGGACCACCTTCCTTTCCTCCACTCCCACTGTCCATGCCACATCGTTGCCCCAAGCCATGCCATGTCATTACTCCCAGCCTGTGCCATCTTATTGCCCCAAGTTGTGTCATATATATTCCCCTGGTCCCAGCAAGCCCTCTCCCCCGAGCCTGGGCCACCTCCTTTCATTTCCTTTCAGGTTCGATACATGAAGATCATCGAGAAAAGTGGTTACCAGGCCCTGCCCTGGGTCCGCTACATCACCCAGAGTGGTGGTAAGTTATCCCGGCTCCCTGGGACAGTGGGGTCAAAGAGATGGTGGGGATGGTCTTGGAGTTTCAATACATTCTCACTCTCACTCGGAGGGCTCCAAAACTCAACAGGCCTATCCTGTGTTTGTCACCATGCCGCCTTGGTTAGACCATCTTTAAAATGGGGTCAGTTGTCAGTTTCATCTGCTGCCTGCTTGTTACTATGGGTGCAGTCTCTGTGTTTGGCCCATCCTTAACCTTGTAACTTTCTGGCAGGGTTGATCATGAGCACTGGGGCTGGGGAAGGACTGGGGGAGGCTGTCCCTCTATGCCCTTTGTCCAGTTCTGAGATGGTCCCTGCTCATTGTTTCCTTGCAGATTATCAACTTCGTACCAGCTAGAAGGGAGATGAGGTAGGGCCTTGAACATGGGCCTCCCTCTCCCTAGGCCCTGACTTCGGACTTCAGAGAGAGGGAAGGAAGGTGGGGAAGGTGTGAGCAGGCCCCAGTTGACTTAGTTTCTTGCTTCCTGCTCCCAGCACTTGCCCCCTCCCAGTCTTGTCCTCTACCCATAGCCTGGGAGGAATGGTCTCTCTGCCTCCCTCTGCCTCCCAGCTCTTCCACTTCCACTTTTATATGAAGAAAGAGAGGAGGGGCTTGAAAACCCATTCAGAAGTGCCTTCTTGCAGTGACCTGCCTTAGGGGGGTTGGGTCCCCCTCCTCCTTCACAGCTGCTAGCCCAGAGGCCCCTCTGGCTCACTCCTCTGCGTTTTAGGATGAATTAAAGAAGATGAATTTAGCCACTGTGTATGTGCTTCTTGGCTGGTGACTGGAGATGCAGGGACATCCCTGAATTGCGAGGATGGGAGTGGGCAAAACATATTCATTCCTCAGCCCTGGTCACAGCTTATCTGGGCCAGCCCATCTACCTCCACCTCGGTCCCCTAACTGGGGACTTTCCTCACCGACCATAGTCAGTTCCCCTCATAGCCACCAGAGGGCGCTGTTAATTTCTAAGTCAGATCCTGACTCCACTCAACCCTTCCATCTTGAACTAGCCTGAGCTGCGCTACCCATCCCGTCACCTACCTGCCCTCACCTCCTCCCCCTCTACACCTCGCTCTTCCTGGATGCACCGAGCATGCTCCCACCTCAGGGTCTTTGCACCTGCAGTGCCCTTGACCTGGCATGATTAGAAATCCACACGGCTCCCTCCAGTACCTTCAGGTCTCAAATCAATGTCACCAACTCAGGGTGGTCCTCCCTGACCTCTCTATTTCAACGGTCTTCCTTTCCCAGTAGAGAATTACTTATCCCGTTTTATCAGCTCCCTTAGCGTTTACCACTCTGAAAAGATTTAATTATTGTCCTCTCCTGCCCCAAACTGTGGCTCTCGCTCCAGTTGGGTGCCTAGTATACAGTAGGTGTTCAGTAAGTGTTTGTTACACTTATTCCTCACCCGAGGATATATATTTTTTCATTATTTTTCAGAGAGAGAGAGGGGGGAAAGGAGGGAGGGAGAGAGAAACATTGATGGACGGGGAGAACCTGCAACCCAGGTACCTGCCCTTTACCGGAATCGAACCCGAGACCATTTGGTCCACAGGCCCGCGCTCTAACCACTGAATTAGTAAATGTCTGAATGAAGGCCTCTGTAAGAGCCACCTCCTAGGCTCTACCACGTGGCAGCTGCGGCGTGAATGTTCCTCCTCGCCCTTGCACTTGCTGTGCTACGGGTTGGCTCAATCTGAGCCAGAACGAGATTTCTTCCTCACCTACCCTCATTTCCCCGTTTTATTTTGTTCACGGTGCTTAACGCTATCTTAAATTAATTAGGTGCTTGAATGTGCGGTGGTGAACGGTTCCTGCACGCTGTGAATGAAGGAAACATATCCCTGTAAGGACGAAAAGCTTATCTTGTAGATGAATGGTGGAACCCCGGACTAGGCGGCCCCAGCCCTGCCTCCCTTCCCCCTCGGAGGTGCCGAGGTCCCGGAGCAGGGCGCGTTACCCTACTCCTGACCTTTCTCTCCCGGGTCAGTTAAGCCGGCCCTCTCTCCCGCCCGCCAGGCACATTTGAAAAACCGAAAACCCCGCCATTGCCGGTCGGCCGCCAATCGCCACCGCTCGGCCTATCAGGAGCGGCACCGCCCCCACTAGCGCTCAAACCCTCCCCAGCAACGCGTAGCCATTGGCTGCCCTGAATGTGTGGGTGGGGCGTCGCAGGGTCGAGCGCTGGGCGACGCAGCTGGGCTACCTAGTAGCAAGTTCATAAGAAAACAAATCTGCCGCGTTCGGGGGCGGAGCCTAGAGCGCGCAGACCGTCTCCGGGCCGACAGCTCCTCCGCCGCGTCCCCGGCGTCAGCTCAGAGGAGACCCCGCCCGTAGAGGAGGAGGGAGGGTGAGTTGGGCGGAGACCGGGCCCCCTGCGTGTTGTCGAGGGTTGGGCCTGGTTCCCAGCCCCTCGCGACCTGCGGGCTGACAGAGGGGAGGAGTCCCGCCGGTTGGTGGTGGGGGTCGCGTCGGAGCCGGGACCGGCGAGCCGAGCCCGGAGCCTTGCGTAGGCTGGGAGCTCCGCGGGAGGGCTGTTCAGGCCGGCATCGGTGGTTTCCCCCGCCCTGACCGTGCCGGGGTGGGGCGGGGGGCTTCTCAGGCCGCCAGTGTCGACATGCTGCTGGAGGAGGTCCGTGCCGGCGACCGGCTAAGCGGGGCCGCGGCCCGGGGCGACGTACCGGAGGTGCGCCGCCTTCTACACCGCGAGCTGGTGCACCCCGACGCCCTGAACCGCTTCGGCAAGACGGCGCTGCAGGTGAGGCCGGTCCGTCCGGCAGCAAGGCCGGGGCTGCAGATCCGGGAGAGAACTGAGACCCAGACCCCTCCCATAAAGTCGCCCGGCCCCAGTAGTGGCCGACTGGGATCCGGTCCAACATTTCTGGACTGACGTTACTCCCTGATGTCTCCTTTCGTAGGTGGGTGGTGGATGGGGCTAGGATGGGGGAAAGGAAGTCTTTCCATCTCTGGAGGATTCCTTGTTCTTTGGATGCTGGGGATTCAGTTTCCCTGGGGAGGTCATTTTTCCATGAGTGAGAGTTCAGCTTCTTTGGATACTGGTTTTATGGGGACGGCTCTGGTTTCTTTGGGCTTCTATGGGGGTATCCGATCACTGGAAAGAGGGATTCAGGTCTCCAGGGCGTCCTTATTGTCTAGGGGGTTCTCCGAGAGGTATCCAGTTTCTTGGGGGCGGGAGGTGAGCTCTGTTCTTGTTTTTTTTTCAGGTTCTTGATATATTATTGGGGGTCCCTCTGAGGGAACAGTTACAGATTGCATGGTAGTCCCTGTTCCCTGGAAGTCATTTTAGAGGGGATCGCCATTTCTTGAGGGATGATTCAGGTGCTCTGGGGAGCATTCTGATTATATGGGAGGGGCTATTCATTGGAGAAGGAATTTCAGATTCACTGGGCATCTCCTTTCCCTTGAGAGGGCTGTCAAGTTCTTTTGGGGGCAGTTCTCATTTTATGAGACCAGCTTCCTGGAGGGAGGTTTATATTTCCTGGTGATTTCCCACATCTGAGCGGGGAGGAGGGGGTGTTCTCTGGTTCCTTGGGGAGGGTCTTAGGTTCCCTTAACGGCTATTAGAATGAGCACTATTCCTGGGAGGGGTGTGTGACCAGTTTCTTGGCGGGGGGCCCTATTCCTAGGAGACCTTATTCTCTTGCGTCTCAAACAGCTGCCTGGGGGCGTGTTCCCTGGGCTTTTTGCATTCTCCAGAGGACTTCTTCTCTGGTATTCCCTATTTCTGAGTGATCCCTCTCTCCAGTGATGCCTTTTCCTGGAACTCTTCCCTTGAGGACCACCCTGAATTCTGCCTCTACACAGGTCATGATGTTTGGCAGCCCCACTATCGCCCTGGAGCTCCTGAAGCAGGGTGCCAGCCCTAATGTCCAGGATGCCTCTGGCATTACTCCAGCCCATGATGCAGCCCGCACTGGATTCCTCGACACACTGAAGGTTTTGGTAGAGCATGGTGCTGATGTCAATGCGCCTGATGTCACCGGGGCGCTCCCTATCCATCTGGCTGTGCGAGAGGGCCACACAGCTGTGGTCAGCTTCCTAGCTGCTGAGTCTGATCTTCATCACAGGGATACCAGGGGGCTCACACCTCTGGAGCTGGCACAGGGAAGAGGGGCTCAGGATCTCATGGACATACTGCAGGGGCACATGGTGGCACCACTGTGACCTGGGACCATCCACTCCAGCCACAGGACCCAGCTGGGTTCTATCTCAGAAGAGGAGGAAAGAAACACTCTCTTTTTGCTCCTGCAGCCCCACTGCCAAAAGTGGAGGAGCACCAGTTTGTGGCTTGTTGGTATTGATTTCTGGGGTGTGTGTGTTTAAGGGGCATTTCTTATTTTGTTTTTCCCTTTTGTGTGTTTGGTGAGAAGGGTTCCTGTAGGCAACAGCCACATAAACGGTTCAGTTTACTTCATGCCCCAGACTGCTGGGGCTGCAGATGAATCCCAAGGGCAGAACGTTTAAAGCCTCAGCCCCATAGTGAGGTCATGGCTTCCAGGGCTCCCGAAACCTGGCAACTTTGGCTGACTGTACCCAGAGAGAGACCTCAAGTGTGCACACTGCTTTTGAGATGGGGGGAGGGGGGAATTCCAAATGAATAAAAGGGTAGTATGAGTTCACTCATATTTTGTTGGAAACTTGTTTTCTAATCTCTTGTACAGCGTTAGAAGATTCTATTTATTAAGCTTTATGGAAAAAAGTTGTGTGATAATTTAATGTTTTTACCCATTAAATTAATTCTTGTGAATGATCACAGTGCTGGTGGCTTCTGATTTTTGAGTCTGCGATGGAGAGTCAAGCGTCCAGGATGTTCTTGGGGGTGGGCACGGGGGTCTCTGATCATGGATGCTTCGGGGGAGGGAGAGAGTGGCAATTCCCAGGGCGCCAGGGGTGAGTGAGCTGGGTGGGGCAGCGGTTTGCTCTGTCGGAACGGAAGGGAGGCAGGAAACCGCGAGTGGAGAAAGGGCCCCCAGATGTCAGCTGGGTGCGGGTAGCCCCGGGGGTGGGGTGGGCGGTGGCTGCAGCCTTCCCCGCAGAGGCGTGACCGTGGGCGGGGGCTGAGGTCACGTGGTGGAAAAGCCCGGAAAAGACGGAGGTGGGGTTGGGCGCGGCCCCGGAGGCTCCGCCTCATTTAAAGGCCGCGTCGGGCGGGACCGACAGCAGCCCCGCCTCCTGGGAGGGGGCCCTCGCCGTACGTACGCGTGCGCAGAGGGACACACAGCCGCCATGCCGGAACCGCGCGGGTCGTCTCCCTTACGAGTGAACGCGGCATTTGCGGCGCGATACAGCCGCTACCGGGAACGTGAGGAGCTGCAGCGGCGTGAGTGCGGGGCGCATGCTTGCGGGGCGCCGGCGCTGCAGGGCTATCGGGAAGTGGTAGTTGGTCTGGTCCCCCCAGGCTGATCTGGGGGCTCCCTTCCGTGTCACGCAGTGAAAGATCGCTACCGGGATCGAGACAGCGGAGAGGACTCCAGCTCCGAGTCTGACTCCAGCGACGGGAGCGTGGTGAGCTTCGTCATCCCGGTCCCGGACGTGCGGGAGGCATTCAAGCCCTCCACCACATCCTGATCCCGCAACCCCTTAGCGCTGTACCGGAGTGTCCAACCCCCGCCCCCATCCCGTGAGGGACAGAGCGTCCTCCCCATTCCCAGGCGGTGGCAAATCACCCCTCCCAGCCCCCCGCTACGGATCCACCTGCCCATCCTGATGTGTTTGATGTGACCACTCTGTTCCCGAAGTGGAACATCTCTGCCACAGGGGGCATCCAGCTTCTCCCCACATCAGCCACATAATCTTCCCACCTCACTGTGCAGCCCAGTCCCTACTGCTGGCCGCCATGTGCCCTCCCTGCTGCCTGCCCCATGTGCCCAGGAAGTGTCGTTCCTTTGCCTGATACCCTCCTCTGTCTCAGATCCTTAACTTTTGTGTGGCCCGCCCTCCCTTCTCTCCGATTGACACTCCCACCGCACCTGCCTCTCCCAGTGGGATCCCCTTTCATTCCATCTAATGTATGCCTGTTCCTCCACCCTAATTCCCACACCCTCTCAGCCCACCTACCCTGGTTGCTTACTGCCTCCATTGCTCTCACCATCTCCCTTCTGAAGTCTGTCCCCAATCCTTTTCTTGCCCTAGGAATTCGATCCCCAGCAGGAGCGAGACTTTTACAGGACACTCTCCTTGTTGAAGAAAAAGGATCCCTGCATTTATCAGGAAGATGCCACCTTCTACCAGAGAACAGGTCTGTGGCTGCTCCTCTCCAAGGTTCCTCATGGCCTTATCGTCTGTTGTGACTATTTAATGAATAATTTCATGTCAAAAGTGCTTAGAGTATCTTAGTTTATTACCTGTTGATGTTAATAACAATCATGTGCTTTTACTATTCAGAGCATGAGTTACTCAGTGATTGGCAGGTACTGCCAGGTGCTAGTTAGTGTGATAACTGTTGTACAGCTGGGAACTGGTGGCTTAGGGATTTGAAGTCTTCATCTGACCCTGGCCGTGGCCCTGGCCCTGGCCCAGCCCAGTGGGGTTCTCTTTCTGGGGAAGGAAGAGAGTTGTGGTTGTGGGTAATGGCAGGTGTCTTACGGTGACTCCCCAGCAACACCCTCAGAAATCAAGGAGGAGCTGGCAGCTAAGAAGCAAAAGAAGGTGCAAGCCATGTACCTGAAGGACTACCAGAGGAAGGTTATCTTGGAGAAAGAAGGGTGAGGAGAAGGCCTGACACATACCATCCCCTGCCCTGCCTTCCCAGAGCAGGTGGATGCTTGGGGGTCTTAGGGGCAGAGGTGGGAAGAAGCCAGTGACTCACCAGAATTGAGGGAATGCCAGAGAGCAGGCTTCTCTGTGACAGCCTGCACCCCCATCGGCTCCCTGACCTGCTATTCGTAACTGCCCCCCACCTCACTGGGACAGACAAACTGTGGGGAGTCTAATTTGAAGCCCCAATCCTTCCTTGCACAGGAAATATGTTGATGAGGAGAATTCAGACGGGGAGACCTCCAATCAGAGACTCCAGGTGGGTAGGGTGGAGACCAGGTTGGGGCAGAGGGGTTTAGGGCTGGGCCTGAGGCCCACAGCACCCTCTCTTTAGCAGGTTTCGTCAAAAAGTTATATGGAAGAACAGCAGCAGCTCAAAGAAAGGTAAGCTGGGACAGCAAGTGGCCAAATGGATAGGAGTTGAGGGTCTGGGTTCAAATGCAGCTATGTCACTAATGGCTGTATGTCCTTAGATACATTACTTGTTCTCTCCATGCCTTAGTTTCTTGATCTGTTAAATGGGGTTGATAATGCTCTCTCTGTCTCAGCACCACTCTGAACTTGTCAGGGAGAACTCAGGGCTTAGTGAACAGGGTTAATCTTGGGGCAGTGGACAGGGGCTAGCCTGGCTGTTCCGAGACTTGTTCTCTCGTGTGGGCAGCTTCCGAGCATTCGTGGAGGATAGTGAAGATGAAGATAGCGCCGGGGAAGGTGGCTCCGGGTTGCTGCAGAAACGCACTAAAACCAAAGAGGAGAAGGTGGGTTCTGGGGACCCCACTGGACCGGGGCTGGTGGCAGGGAGGGGGCACTGGGGCTCCCACAGACCCTCAGTGCTGGCCTTCTCCCAGGCCCAGGAGGATGCTGATTACATTGAATGGCTGAAGGGGCAGAAGGAGATTCAGAACCCTGAGACCCTGAGAGAACTGGTAAGTTCCCATGCGTAGTTGCTGAGGGTCTATATTCCTTGTCCTGCCTTCATCCAACCTTCTTCCAGAAACTACCCCATGAAGGGGTAGCAAAGAGCACATACTCTGAAGATGGTGTGCCCCTCTCTGGGCCTCAGTTTCTACATCTCTGAAATGGGAACAATGCCCCCCATCTATTTCGTAGACTGGTTCTGAGGTTCAGTTACTTGAATTCATTTGGTGTCCATGTCCGCCCTCCTTCGCTGCTTCTGAGTGCCTAACCTGGGCCCTGTTACCCCTTCACTCCCAGACTCACCTCAGGGAATATTGGAACAACCCAGAGCTGGACGAAGGGGAGCAGTTCCTGCGCGATTATATCCTCAACAAACGTTATGAGGAAGAGGGAGAGGAGGAGGAGGAGGAGGAGGAGGAAGGGTGAGCAGCCATGTTCTCACAAGGGGCCTGGAGCCAACACTGGCCAGAAAGCAAAGGGCACCGGTGTTTACTTTTTCACACAGACGGTAGTGGAGTTAGTCGTCTATGAGGAAGAGCCATGGAGTGTGGGCTCTGGAGTCAGGTGGTACTAGTTCAAATCCAGATCCTGCTGCTAGATTTCTGTGCCTTGGTTTCCCCATCTGTACAGTTGGGGTAACAGTGGCACCCTACTGTAGGGTTCT
The DNA here is from genome assembly GCF_964146895.1 of Miniopterus schreibersii. Classification (NCBI taxonomy): domain Eukaryota; kingdom Metazoa; phylum Chordata; class Mammalia; order Chiroptera; family Miniopteridae; genus Miniopterus; species Miniopterus schreibersii. The sequence goes on along the minus strand of NC_138105.1, from coordinate 69,333,546 downwards.
TGGGAGGATTGAATGTGTTAATATGGCTGGTACACAGGAGCTTGGCTGACCACAGCCTTGCTCTGTCTTTTCCCTCAGGGTCCCAGGCCCCCCGGTCCAGCTGTCTGTAGATGACTCCTCAGACGAGGGGGAGCTGTTTCTGAAGAAGCAGGAAGATTTTGAGCACAAGTACAATTTCCGCTTTGAGGAGCCCGACTCGGCCTTGGTGGGGCTAGGGCTGGGGTTTGGGAGGAGCTGGCCCACAGGGCCCAGGCCCAGAGAGCCTAGAATTATCTCTTTGGCCCACAGGTCAAGACCTATCCTCGGAGCATTGCGTCCTCTGTGCGCCGCAAGGACGAGCGCAGGAAGGAGAAGAGGGAGGAGATTAGGGAGCGAAAGAGAAGGGTGAGTGTGAGGGGGCGGTGGGTTCAGGAGGGCCCCTAACCTGTGGGGAGAGCCCATACCCTCACTCTCCCTCTTGCCTGCCACCCACAGGAGAAAGCGAAAAAGCAGGAGGAACTCAAGCAGCTGAAGAACCTAAAGAGGAAGGAGATTCTAGCCAAGCTGGAGAAGCTGCGGCAGGTCACAGGCAATGAGACAGTGGGCTTTGAGGAACGGGACCTCGAGGATGACTTTGATCCCACCCGGCATGACCAGCTTATGCAGGTGTGGCACTCACACCCAGGCCCATCCATGCTGCCAAATCTCAAGAGCATGGCTCTGGAATCAGTCATCATTTCTTGGCTGTGTGGCTTCAGAGAAGTGATTTGACCTCTCTTAGCCTTTGTCCCTGTCTGTAAAGTGGGTCTAACCATAGCATCTACCTCAGAGCTGTTGTAAGGATAGTTTGAGAGGAATTCACATAAAAGTTTAGTTGGTAAGTGCTCAAGGAACAGTAGGTTGCTGTATTTCCTTTAAACCCCTTTATTGTGCCATTAATGTTTATTGTTATATTTGTAGGAATATAACACCAGGCCATAGAAATGTGATGAGGGCTATGTGGGGAGCAGTGGGGACCACGGGGGCCCCAAAGAGGCCCCTAACCAAGCCTGGGAAGTCAGGGAAGGGGACTGAGGATGTATAGGTAGTCCAGTTGAAAACCAGAGTGGGAGTGTTATATAATTGCCATTTAGCCTTCACTTTCTCAAAGCTTCTCAGTCTTGAGCTTCAGTTTCTCCATAGACTGGAGCTCCTTTCTGTCTTGGGGTGCTTGTGCAAATGTGAGATGTAGCCAGTATTGGGGATATAGTAGGTGCTCAATAAATGTTTAGCAATATCTGCCTTTATCTGTCAGGCCCTGAATTGGGTACTGGGGTTTCAGCCCTCTTGGAGCTCATGGAGTGGTGAGAACCAGTCTAACATTCATTGATCATCCACTGTATGCCAAGCACCAGGCAGCATAGAGGTCCCTGCCCTCTCAGAGCCTCCAGTCTAATGGCAGGCATTTAACTTTATGGTCACAATCTGCAGGGTTTTGAGTGGTGATAGAGACATGCAGGGGGAGGTGGGGGTCTTAGAAGAGTCCTTTGACCAGCTTTGTCAGGCCTACTTCAGGAGCTGGGTCTTGTGAGGGTGCTAGGGAGCCATGTAAAGTGCAGGAGGAAAGCTGTCTCGGAGGGATTGGGCCCTGCTCACCCTCCTGGTTCCTGGCCCTGCAGAAATGCTTCGGGGACGAGTATTACGGCACGATGGAGGAGGAGAAGCCACAATTTGAGGAAGAGGAAGGGTTTGAAGGTGAGGTCACTGGGGTAGAAGTGCTAGGCCTAAAGCCTAAGGTCCCATCCTGAGCCCTCCGGGCCTATCCCTACCTGTCCTCTGTCTGTCCTCTGGAACCAGACCACTGGAACTGGGACATGTGGACTGGGCTGGAGCAGGGTGGAGACTGGAGCCAGCAGGAGCTGCACTGTGAGGACCCAGACTTCAATGTAGGTGCCATGGGCAGGGGGCTGGGGGCTGGCTTGGAAAGTCCCAAGGACTGCGAGGGCTGGCCTGACCTGCATGTATTGGCAGATGGATGCTGACTATGACCCCAGCCAGCCACCGAAGAAGCAGCGTGAGGCCCCCTTAATGGGCAAGAAGAAGCGCAAGTCGCCCTTTGCTGTGGCTGTGGGGCAGGAGAAGCCTGTGTTCAACCCCAGTGAGGCCCAGTGGGCATGCGGTGGGCAAGGAGGGGCTCTGCTGGGCCAGCACACTGCAGCAGCCTAGTTCTCTAACCACACAGGAGACAAGACATTTGAGGAATATCTGGATGAGTATTACCGGCTAGACTATGAGGACATCATTGATGACCTACCCTGTCGCTTCAAGTACCGCACTGTGGTGCCCTGCGACTTTGGACTCAGCACGGAAGAGGTAGGGCCTGGTTGGGCGTGGGACACTGGGAGGCACCCAAGAGGCAAGTGGGAGCACTGAGCCAGTGATTGCTCCCACATGACCTGTTTTCTCGTATCAAAAATGACAGGAAAAATAGTGCTAATGACAGTACTGATATTTCCTGCCTCAAAGGGTTTCTATGAGGTGGGTGGGGATTCAAATAGCCCTTTGTAAATAATATTACATTGACCCTTGAACAATGTGGGGGTTAGGGTCGCTGACCCCTGTGTGGTCAAAAATCCACATATAATTTTTGAAAAATATATCTTTATTGATTTCAGAGAGAGGCGGAGAGAGAGAAACATCAATGATGAGAGAGAGTCATTGATTGGTTGCCTTCTGCAAGCCCCTCACTGGGGATGGAGCCCGAAACCTGGGCATGTGCTGTGACTGGGAATCAAATCGTGATCTCCTGGATCATAGGTCAGTGCTCAACCACTGAACCACGCTGGCCGGGCCTGCATATAATTTTTTATTCCCCAAAAACTCAACTAATAGTTGGCCCTTGGTAGCTGTGGGTTTTGCATTTGTGGATTCAACCTCTGCAGATGCGGAAGGCTGACTGTTGTTGATTGGTAGCCTTACTGATACCATAAACAGTTGATTAATATATATTTTGTATATTATACATATTATTTACTATATTCTTACAATAAACGGAAGAAATGTTAAAAAATTATAAGGAAAATATTGTATTTATTGAAAAACTCCACACACAAATGGTTCCATGCAGTTCAAACCCATGTTGTTCAGGGGTCAACTGTACCTTTATTCTGTTACTATATATGTGCAGCAGGGTGGCCACTAAGACTAGGTGGGCTCTGGCCCTGGCTGGTGTGGCTCATTGGTAGAGTGTTGGCCTGTGCACAGAGGGGTCGCAGGTTCAGTTCCCAGGAGGTCAAGAGCACATACCTGGATTGCAGGTTCAGTCCCCAGCCCTGGTGGGGGCACATGTGGGAGGCAACCAATCAATGTGTCTCTCTCACATCAATGATATCTCTTTCTCTCTTCCCACCTCCCTTCTCTCCCTAAAAATCAATGGAAAAAATATCCCCAGGTGAGCGTTAACAAAAAAAGACTAGGTGGGCTCTGGAACCAGATGGCCTGGGTTCAAACCCTGCCTTAGCTCACAAGCTATGTGACGTTGAACTTAGCTCTGTGCCTCAGTTTCCCATCTATGAAATAGGCCTAATAGCCTCCACCTCATGGCTGTAGAGCTGAAACGATGTATGGCTCTTTAGATGACACCTGTTCCTTAGCTGTCCATGATGGCTATGGGTGCTTGACTATTCATGGTCAGTAAAAATAGCTGATGTTTATTGAGCTTATACTACCTGCATTTTACTCAGTCTTCTTGACGACCTTCCAATAGGTTCTGAGGGGATGCCCACCTCATAAATGAGGAAACTGAAGCCTGGAGGCAGGAGCCTGGAGGTTGAGAACCTGGGCTTCATCTATAATTAGCAAATACAGTGATTGGCATAGAGACCCTTGCTCTGAGGCTGCTAGGACCGTGGTGCATGGGTAAGGGCTACAGGCCCTGGAATCTGAAATAAGCCACTTCCTGGGCTTGGGGCAAGGAACCTCTTTCTGAACCCGTTCCCCCCTCTGATGAAACATGGATTTGCCTCCACAAGACATCGGTTCTCTCCCACCATCATGACATCCTTGCTGGGTGATACTATGACATTACCCTGCTTTGGCTGATGAGGTGACTAAGGCTGAGTCAGAGCCCTGCCCCCCACCCCAGGGTTCATGCAGCAGGACCTCTTTCCCTTCCCCTGCAGATCCTTGCTGCTGATGACAAGGAGCTGAACCGGTGGTGCTCCCTGAAGAAAACCTGCATGTATAGGTGACGGGGTGGGGCTGGGCCAGGTGTTTGGGAGGAGGGGCAGCAAGCATGCATGGGCATCTCCCAGAGCACCAAATGACAGGCGTGTCCACTGGGCACCCAAAGGTCAGAACAGGAGGAGCTGCAGGACAAGAAGGCATACAGCCAGAAGGCCCAGAACTCATGGAAAAAGAGGCAGATCTTCAAATCACTCTGCCCAGAGGAGTGAGTGTTGCTTGCCAGGGGAGGGCGGGCTGGGGAGTCCACCAGGCCAGGATTTGAGTCTCGTTCTGTCAGCCATTTGTTTCATGACTTTGGGATTGGGCCCTCCCCCTCTCTGAGAGCTGGGTTCAAATCTTGGCTGGGCTATAGCTGTGACCTTGGGCAAGTCACTTCCCCTCTCAGAGCCTGTTTCCTCATTTATAAAATGGGGGTAAAGATGGCTCATTTCGTGTTGGGTTTTTTTGAGGATTAAGTGAATAAGTGCATGTGAAGTGCTTGAAACATAGGAAGTGCTGTATAGATTTTAACTATTGTTACCATGTTATTTCCTGGTCTATAAAACTGGGGTGATAGTAATTCCCAGAGTTGATTTAAAGATGAAATGAGTTAATTTATGTGATGTAAGCCCAGGCTCAAATACCAGAATTATCAGCAACACAGTCCAGCCTCAGGGTTCAGTAGAAAAACCCTGGTTTTGGTGTCAGACCCCAGTGTGAATTCTAGGCAGGCACCTGAATTACTGTATTGTCATCTCTTTGAGTCTCTCCTTTCCTCATCTGTAAAATGGGGGATGTGTACCTGGGAAGGGGCCTAATCGTGCTGGCTTAGGCTGAGCGCTGACTTTCCTCCCCCAGGACAGAGACACCCACAGAAGCCACAGGGAAGCCACAGAGAGACAAAGCCGACCCACAGGGACAGCTCCTGGCATCCAATGGGACCTGCGGGAAGCAGCCCCAGCCTGAGAGCCCCACAGCACAGAAAGAGTTGGCCCCTGTGTCACCCACTGAGAAGCCAGCCCCCCAGAGGCGGAGGAGGGGCAAGAAGGCTCGTCTCCTGGGCCCCACAGTGACGCTTGGAGGACAGGAATTCAGCCGCCAGAGACTGCAGGCCTTCGGCCTCAATCCAAAAAGGCTGCACTTCCGTCTGCTGGGCCGGAAACGGAGAAAGCAGCAGGGGCCCAAGAGCTGCCCCTGAGCTCTATGGAAAAGGCATGGGCCCCCAGGTTCCTTCCCTTCAATCAGGCCACTGAATGCATCCCTTGTTGACTGTATAGACCCACATGTCTCTCTGTGGGCAAAGGAGAATTCCCATTTTTCAGATGGAGAAGCTGAGGACTACTTAACAAGCTCCCTAAGAGACTTGGACACCTCATTTTGCAATATACCCTGACTCCCATCTCTCAAGTGCTAGGTCTAGTCATTGCTGAGGTCAAGTCAGATGGCTTTATTGGCCCCCAGCAGCCACAGTTCCCACACCACCACCAGCCCTTGGCAGGACAGGGGCTTAGAGACCAGTAAGGGGTGTGGGCAGTCCAGTGCAAACTACAGTACTTAAGTCAGGCCCTGAGTGGGTGCCTGGGAGCCTGCCTGCCATCCCTCCCTGCCTTGTGAGGAGGGCCCAAGTGGCAGGAGGCAGGCCTGTGGGCTCTGTCTCTGGCTTAATGGCCCCAGCCTGGAGGTTTCCTGGGCTGGTCTCAGCTGCGCTTATCGAAAGTACCATCACCACCAGAGTTCAAGCTCCCACATCCAGTGTGACATAAATAAAAAAATAAATAGTGTTTGTCCTATCTTGTCCCCCATCCCATCCCTTTATAAAAACACAAAGTCCTCAGAGCTTGGGCGCTTGGCCTTGAGGAGCCGCCCAGTGCGAGGGAGCTGCAGAGTTGGCTGGGAGAGCTGGGAGCAGAGGTCTAGGTTGTGGTCCTGAGCATGGCCCTCAGCCAGAGTGAACATGGGGTACCGCAGTGTGGCTGAGGAGGAGCTGAGAACCTGGTGGAAGGAGGGAGAGCAGCTCAGCCCCAAAAGCAGTAGCCACAGTTACTTATCCTATAGACATAGTTATCCTAACAGGTATATTTAAAAGGTGCTTCCTGAACTCCCATCCCTCCAGGGCAATGACTCAGGCCAACCAATCAGTACCTTCTATTCCCCAGGACCATGATTGACTCAGTGATAAGCATGTAACCCAGTGCAGACAATGAAAGGCAGCCCTGGGATTTTACTGTGTGCTGAGAAAGTGGGGCTCCCTTTCCACTGAACTGGGAGGTCGGTGCCCAGAGAGGCTGACGGCCAACTCTTGCCACCACGAGGGTAAAGCCCTGATGCTACAGTAGAGCCAAGAGAGAGGGAGGGTCCTGCCACTTGAGTTTCTAAGTGCAGCTGTCCTCCAAGGCAGCAAAGCCCCTAAGTTTTCATATTATGCACCCTTTTTGGGCCTATTCAGAGTTGGGTTTTTGTAACTTGGATGATAATCTCAACAACAGCTTGGAAGCAACCTCCCCAGGTCTGCTGGCCTCAAGGCCTCTGTTCTCCCACTCCAGCCCTGACTCTTTTCCCACCCTCCACCATTCCTCTTGCTCACCCTGGTCAGCTCTGAGCACAGTGTCTCAAACTCCTTCCTGTCTCCAGCATAGAACCCCACAGTACAGCTTGGGTCCATCTTGGCGAAGGCCATCTTGCGGGGTGAGGTGCAATGGAAGGACTGAGGTAGACAAAGGAGGGGAGCTCAGGGGCCCCAACTTCCTCCACATGCCCCCAACCCCACCCTGGTGGTCCCAGCTCACCTCCAGGGGGAAGTCAGCCTGGCTGACATCCACAGTGGGCTGGCAGTAGTGGGGGTCCAGGTAGAGCAGGGAGTCATCTGCAAGGGAGGAAGTGTAAGTGGGGGTGGGAGTGGGGAAGAAGGTGAGGTAGGATGGAATGAGATGGAGCAGGCCTACCCTGGTAGCCGATGAAATACAGTGAGTGCCGCGGCTTGCCCCCCATAATGCCTAGGCACAGCTCTGAACGCAGGAGCTCCTATAGGGAAGAGAGTGGGCAAAGGTGAGGACTCATGGCAGGTGCTGTGAGACAGATCCTCAATAAATACTTAGCAAACACCCAATGTGGACCCTGGGGAGCAGCAGTGACCAAGAGAGGTGCTGTCTTATGGAGCTGACATGTATTAGACAAACAAGGAACAAGATGAGTGAGTTATGTGTTGGAAGGTGATTACACTGGGAAAAGAATAAAGGCGGAGGGGGGCTTTGAAATTATAAATGGGAGTCAGGAAAGGCCTCACTGGGAGGTGATGTTTCAGCAAGATGACATTTCAGCATCTTGGGAAATAGCAAGTGCAAAGTCCCTGAGGCAGGTGTGTTCTGAGAACAGTAAGGAGGCCTGTGTGGGTGCAGCAGAGCAAGTGAGGAGAGTGGGAGCAGATGAGGTGAAGGAAGGGACAGGGACCCATGGACTGTGGGAAGATCTCTGGCCTTTATTCTGAGTGTAAACACACCAGGGTCTTTCCAGCCTTGCTGTTCCCTTTGCCTGGAACACTCCTCCTCTGGCTCTTCATGTGCCCTGGCAAGAGAGGGGCTTTCCTAGGTTGTGCAGCCACCCCCATCTACCCTTCATGACTAGTTTTCGTTCCTTTACAGTCTGAGTTGTAATGCCAAAGCTGTCTATTTGGTTCCAGATCCACTGCCTGCCATTAGAATGTTCACTCCCAGAAGGCACAAATGTTTGCCTGTTCACTTCTGAATCCTCAGAAGTTGGGAGAGTGCTTGGCACATAATAGATGCCCTATAACTATTGGATAACAGATAAAGGAATGAAGAAAGGACATATACTTAACCCAAGCTGAAAAAACCTGGAGGGCTCCTTGGGGAGGAGGCATGGTGACTCTGGCTGAACTTACCTTCACGCAGGGCACGTACACGGGGTTGAGAGTCTCGCCACCTAGCCGTACCGGCACCAGGATGACAACAGACTTCCACTCAGCTGCGCAGTCTGGCCTAGCCACCAGGCGTGCCACATCTGCCTTGTACACTGGAAGGATAGGGCAGAAGGTCATCTTCTTGCCACCCTTCAAGCTTCAGAGTGTGGCCCTCCATCCACAGGGGCTCAACCTTTCCCAAGCAACCCCTTGGGGGGTGACACTCCCATTGACAGTGGAGAAGGAAGTCTTTCCAGAGCCCCAAACTCCCCTAGACAATCCCAGGGGCCCCCTTTTACAGGGAGCAACCAACACCCTGAGAGTTGAATGAAGAACATACAGCCAGGAGGAGGTGAAGCCTTCCCCAAAGCCTAGATCCTATCCCCGATCTGAGGCTTGACTGGTCCTCATTTGACTCGGCATCTGGGTTTGCCAATATGAAAATGGGAGCACGGAGCAGTCCTCAACCAAATGTCCCTATGTGTTCCTCCTCCTCAAGTCCAATCTGCTGCTGTTCATTCTCCCCCTCTTCCCTTGCTGGTGCCCAGAGAAGTGGATTCAACCCTTTCTGGAGACACAGCTGCTATGATCTGAATACTTGAGTCCCCCAAAAATTCATATGTTGAAATCCTAACCCCAAGGTAATAGCATAAAGGAATGGGGCTTTTGGGAGGTGATTAGGTCATTGAGGGTGGGCCCCTCAAGAGTGGGATTAGTGCCCTTATAAAAGAGGTACCCCCCAATTTTTTAAAACTATGTATAGTGATAGATGTTAACTAGATTTCTTGTGGTAATCATTTCACAATGTACAGGGTCAGGCAAGAGTAGGTTTATAGTCATGTGTACGCGAAAAGGAATTTACTCTTTTATTATTTATTAATTATTGTATTATTTTCCATATGAAAAACTGTAAGCCTGCTTTTGCCACATCCTCTATACAAATATCAAATCATGATATTGTATACATGAAACTGATATATTGTTATAGGTTGATTATACCTGAAAGGAAAAAAAGCAAAGATGGGACCCCAGAGAGCTTTCTTGCCCATTCTGACATGTGAGGACACAGCAAAGCAAGCCAGGGAGTGGGCTCCCACCAGACACCGAATCTGCCTGCACCTTGATCTTGGATATCCCAGCCTCCAGAATTATAAAAAATAAATTCCTATTGTTTATAAGCCACCTGGTCTGTGCTATTTTTGTTATAGCAGCCCAAAAAGACTAAGACAATAGTGCTCTGTGAAAATCCAGGCTTGTCCCAAACCCCTACAATTTTGCATAAAAATTTAGTTTTTGTAGATTCCCTGATACCAATCCATGGAGGCTCCTTTTAATTAAGACATAGGCAGACTTGGAGGGTGGTAGGGGATAATAATAGTAATTGCTAATATTTAGTGAACATTTGCTATGTGACAAGCACTGCTCTACAGGTTTAACTTGTATTATTGACTCACTTAATTCTTATGACAACCCTACAAGGCAGAGGAGACCAGACTTTTGTACATGTCAGAACTATTTACAGAGTAAGAGTTAATTGGGTCTGAGAGAAATAAGTCCTTATGTCCTTTATCACTTGGGGAGAAGCCTCTGAAGTTTCCTCTCCTGGATCTAGAGGGAGTAGACGAATCCTGAGCATCTCCCTGAGTAGGCCTTGAATCCTTTTGAAGGATCTCTTTGACCCAGAACTTGTTTCAGCCTCTGAGAAAGGTGGGTCCTAAGAGGAAGCTGAAGTAGTGACTGACTCAGGATGAGAACCCAGTGACACTGGTTAGCAGCCCCTTACCTGTGCAATCCTGAGAAACATACACCACCAGGCGGGTGACCTCTGAGCAGCTCTCCACAGCTTTCCTGGGGGCGAGAAGAAAGGCTTGAGTTCCTTGGGGTACCCAGTGACTCCCATGTCCCCTGCTGTGGCCCTCACCTGAGTATATGTGCCACAAGAGATGGCCCATACCAGTCACCTGCCTTCTTGCCCGAGCTCTGTCCGAGCTCCACTAGCTGGTGCAGGCCGAAGGGGGCCTGGGGGTGGTCGGCGAACCAGGACACAATCTGCCGATGCCTGCGTTCCTGCTCCAGCTCAGGGGTGCCCTGGGCCCAGCGTGAGGGCTTCCGGTGGGCAGGCCCATGGTGTCGATTGGGAGAGGACAACCCTGACCGTTCAGGGGGGCCCAGGCCTGCACCCTCGGCCCATGTCCAGTCTGGTGGGGAAGGAGTACATAGTCAACCAGTGCTGGTGTGTGTGGGCACAGTTCCCATTGACTCATGCTTTACACACAATTCTGCTCTTCGGACTCCATGCTTAACAATTTTCACATTCCTGAAACTTATAAACAACTCTAACTCCCTCACAAAACTTACTTTATACACAATTCTAACATGACTTTAAATTTTAGTTACAAACAATTCTAACACTGCTGACCTATGTGGTTGGCTCATACTCCTGGTGTGCCCTTCCCCTTCCACCCCTCACCTCTGGGCAGGAAATGCAGCAGGAGGCCTTGTGCCAGCATCATCTGCCCACTTCGTAACATGCAGCCCCAGCCACAGTCTGAAGTCAGACAGCCCCCAGCAAAGGGCGGGAAGTCCCGGCGGTATGTGAGCCACAGGCGGGACACGAAGTCCTGTTGGAAACGCTGGATGTCACCTATAAGAGCAGGCTTGTCAACTCCACCAGGAACACCCCTGGGGGCCTCCCCCAACCCTGGCCTGGGGACACCAGCTCACCCTCACTCTCAAAACAGTAGCGGCGGCCACAGAGGTGGACGCTGGAGATCTTGCTAAAGCTAGTGCGGCTTTTGACTGTCCAACCTGTGGAGACGTGGAGCAGCAAGATGACTGATAACAACATAACAGTTATGACAGCAACAGTGCTCCCTATAACGGGGACCATCCTACTTCCCATTTCTTAGAGTGGCCATGGGGAATCCATGCCATATTCCTCACAGATGGATGTGGGGCCCCTATGAACAGCCACACCAGTGTCTGCCATCAATTCAGGATGAATTAAGGCAGCTCTGATCATTGTACCCATTTTACAGAAAGGAAGTAAAAAAGCTTGCTCAAGGTCACACAGGGAAGGGTAGGATTTGAAAACACATTCCCTGTTGGACCTGCCACAGATCCACCCTGGGCAGGGCAGGGCGGGGTGGAGGGGGCGCCTATAGGTGACTCACAGGAGAACGTACGGTGGAATACTCGGAACACAGGGCAGGGCCTGGTTCCTAGACTCCCAGCGACCTCTAAGCCCCCTGCCTGGCCAAACCCTGGGCCCGCTCGCACCCCAGAACCCCCCCCCCCCGGGCCCGCCCCCTCCTCACCGTACTTGACGTTGTTCCAAGCAGTCAGGAACTTCGCCTTAAACTTGTCCACTTCGCCCGGCTCCCCAGGGGCGGCTCCGGACGAGCCCAGAGCGGGGCCGCTGGCTCCGGAGGGCGCCAGGCCGTTGGGGTCCGGGACGCGGGGGCCCCGCGTCCTGCGGCCCTCGCGGCGGCGCGCGTCCTCGGGGCTCCCGCTCCGGTACTGCGCGGCGACCGGCGACACGGAGTTCATGGGCGCGCCGGGGAGCGGGCCGAAGGTCCCGGTTGGGGCCCCGCGCCAGTGCCTCAGGGTCCAGGACGCCGCTGGGATGCGAGGGCCCAGGCCGGCTCTAATCGGTCCCCGACGCAGCGACCAGGCCCCCGGGCCCAGCGCTGGACGCTGTCACCGCCGCCGCCGCCATTTTAGCGGCCCCGGCGGGGAGGAAGGCGGGCGTGGCACTGCCCGACGCCCCGCCCCGGCCCCCAGCCTCGTCTCCAGTTCCCGTCCCGGTGGCCGCGCTAGGGCAGGCGCCGCGGCGCCCCACGACCCCTACGCCCACCAGCCGCCTTATCGCAGCGCCCAGGCGGCGGAGCCCCTGCAGGCCCTTATCGGAGGCCCCAGAACCGGGAAGCCCCGCCCCGCCCCTCGCTCGCTGGGGACCCGCCGCCTGGCCTGGGCCCCGGCGCCGTCTGCACCTGCGGGAATCGACCCGGGGACTGGAGCGCCCTCCTTGGGTTGCGCACCAGAGCACTCCTGGGCCTGGGACCAAACCTGTGTGTGACACCCCTCCGCACCCTACCTCTCACCCCCCCCAACCACACCTCTGTGCGCCTCAGTTTCCCATGAGCGAAAGGGGGCGCAAATACACGTCACGACATAGATGAATATTCATAATAATTTTGCTAAGGGAAAGAAGCCAGACAAAAAAGAAAAGACTACTCTCTAGTCCCATTTATATCAAACTCGAGGAAGTGCAATCTGACACCGTTAGTGGTCGCCTGGGGGTGGGGAGGGGTGGGGAGAGGCGCGAGAGAGGAATTTTAGAAGGGCCACAGGGTACTTTATAGGGTCGAGGATATGTTTAGTATCTGGATTGTGGTGAAAGTTTCCAGGGTGTGAAAACTCATCGGAGCGTACACTTTAAATTTGTGTGGGTTGTTGTATATCAATTATACCTTAATAGAGCTGTAAAAAAATTTCTATGCATCTAACTCAGAGGAATGTTAGAAGGAGGAGCTGAGTTCCTCAGTATTTAGCTCTTAGCAGGGCCTTGAAGGTACAGTTAGGGCCCTGCCTCAACCTGAAAGGCGAGATGACAGTGTAGTGACCCTGTGAACCACAGAGAGGGTGGCCTCTAGTGGCCAGCCCCGGGGCACTGTCCCCAGCCGGTTTAAGAAAGCCAGAAGAGGATTTGGATGAGGATTTGGACTGTGAAGGAGAAGGAAAGGACAATCACCTTCCTGACTTTCCCTTTGCTCTTGCTTCACTCTCTTCCCTTCAGTCACACCTGCCTCCTTTCTCAAACTCAAGAGGTACTATCCCACCTCAGGATCTTTGCACTTGCTGTTTTCGCTCTTCCCTGAGATAGCTGCACTGCTCCCCCTGAACCTCCTTCAGGACTTTATTCAAATGTCACCCCTTAAAATTCCTCCACGCCCACCACTGGGCTCCTTACCTCCTTCCCTGCTATAATTTTTTCCAGCGCAATTACCACAGCCTTGATTAAGTCAGCTCAGGCTGCTGTATGTAACAAACACCAAAGACTGGGTGGCTTAAACAACAGACATTTATTTCTCACAGTTCTGGAAGGTAGACGTTCAAGATCAGGGTGTCAGTAGAGCCGGGATGTTCGTGAAGGCCTCTTCCTAGTTATGTCCTCACACGGCCTCTCCTAGCAGAGAGAGAGAGAGAGAGAGAGAGACTGAGATCTGGAGTCTCTTCCTCTTCTCTTTTTATAAGGTCACTATTCCCATCATGGGGACTCCACCCTCATAACCTCATCTAACCCTAACCTCCTCCAAATACCATCACACCGGGGGGTTAGGGCTTCAACATATGAATTTTGCGGAGTGGGCACAAACATTCAAACAGTAGCACTGATTTTATTTATTTATTTATTTATTTATTTATTTATTTATTTATTTAAGAATAGCTTCTTGATATTTAGAGAGAGAGGAAGGAAGAGAAGCATCGATGTGAGAGCATGACATTGATCGGCTGCATCCCACATGCCCCCCACTGGGGATCAAGCCTGCCACTTGGGTCAATTCAAGTCCCTGAATTGACCGGGACTTGAACCTGCAACCCTTTGGTGCAAAGGCTGACGCTCAAGTAACTGAGCCACAGCACTGATTTTATATATACAGTATATGTTGATTTTCTTTATATACATACACACACACATATATAAAATTTCTATGTTTATTACCTGTTTCCACCACAGCTTGAGGGCAGGGGCCTCTTTCCATCTTGGTCACTGTTGGGTCCTCAACACACAGTCTGTGGCCTGGCTCGTCACAGGTGTTCAACAAACAACACAGTAGGTGCCACAAAAAACTTGTGAAATGCAAAGAGAACTTGTTGCTTCACAGGGGATAGATGTGTTGTGGGGCCCATAAGCCCCCTCCTGTTTGATCTGGTGACTGACCCCCACAGTGGCCACAGCTGGTTCACCCTTGAGGAGGAGGGTGTTTTACTGTAGGGCCCTGAATTCCTTGTCCCTCCCCACTCCTCCATGAGTGGAGCCACAACATCAGCTTCTCATCTGCGTCTCCATCCCCAGCCCAAAGTCCAGCCACCACCTGTGTTGCCCCTGGAATGTTCTCTGTGTCCTGAATTGATCCTGCATTTCACCATCACTGGCTTTTCCCCCCAGGCCTTGCCCATCCCCAGCCTCCATTGCCTTTCTTACCAGGTCTGAGATATCACTTCATACCTGTCAGAATGACTATCATCAAAAAGACAAGAGATAACAAGTGTTAGCACTTAGCATAATGCCCTCAAGCTCCATCTATGTTGCCACAAGTGACAGGATTTCTTTCTTTTCTATGGCTGAATAATATTCCATTATATGTATATAATAGAATGTATATTTCTTTTTTAATCCTCACTAAGGATATGGCTTTTTTTCATTGATTTTAGAGAGAGAGAAAGGGGAGTAGAGAGAGAGAGAAACACCGATGTGAGAGAGAAACATTGACCTGTTGCCTCCAGTATGTCCCCCAACCAGGGACCGAACCCACAACCTTTTGGCGTATGGGACAACACTCCAACCAAGCCAGCCAGCCAGGGCTGGAATGTGTATTTCTTTATCTATTTATCCACTGATGAACATTTAGGCTGTTTCCATACCTTGGCTATTGTAAATAATGCTGCTGTGAATATGAGGGAGCAGATTTTTTTTGAGATAGTGTTTTATTTTCTCTAGATATATTCCCAGTAGTGGAACTGCTGGATCATATGGTAGTTCTATTTTTATTTTTTTGAGGAACCTCCATACTGTTTCCCGTAGTGGCTGCACCAATTTACATTCCCACCAAGAGCGCAAGAGTTTTCCTTTTTCTCTACATCCTCGACAACACTCATTATTTCCTGCTCTTTTGACAATAGCCATTCTGACAGGTGTGAGTTGATATCTCATTGTGGTTTTAATTTGCATTTCCCCGATGATTAGTGATGTTCAGCATTTTTTATGTACCTGTTGGCAGTCTGCATATCTTGTTTGGAAAAATGTCTATTCAGCTCCTCCAAAAAGACATATTGAAGTCCTAACCCCAGGTACCTGTGGCTGTGACCTTATTTGGAAATAGGGTCTTCGTCAATATAATTAGTTAAGATGAGGATATATTGGGTTAGAGTGGGCCCTGAATCCAAGATGACTGATGCCCTTATAAGAAGGGAAGACAGCCTGACTAGTGTGGCTCAGTGGTTGAGTGTTGATCCGGGAACCAAGGGGTCACCGGTTCGATTCCCAGTCAGGACATATTCTAGGGTTTTGGGTTTGATCCCCAGTGGGGGCCATGCAGGAGGCAGCTGATTGATGATGTTTCTCTTCTTCTCCCTTCCTCTCTTTCTAAAAATGAATAAAAACATATTTAAAAAAGGAAAAAAGAAGGGAAGACAGAGCCCAGCTGGCGTGGCTCAGTGGTTGAGCATTGACCCGTGAACCAGAAGGTCACCGTTTTGATTCCTGATCAGGGCACATGCCTGGGTTTCGGGCTTGATCCTCAGTAGGGGGCTTGCAGGAGGCAGTCAATCAATCTTTCTCTCATCAGTGTTTCTATCTCTCTCTCCCTCTCCCTTCCCCCTCCTCTAAAATCAATAAAAGCATATTTTAAAAAAATAAAAGAAGGGAAGACAGAGAGAGACTCACAGGAAGAAGGTCACATGGCCATGGAGGCAGAGCTTGGGGTTATGTCGCTGCAGGTGAACCAAAGAATGCCAGTATAACCACCAGAAGCTAGTAAGAGGCACAGAGGGGTTCTCCCCTCTCCTCTGGAGCCTTCAGAGAGAGCATGGGCCCAATGACACCCTAATTTTGGAATTCTGGCTTCCAGAACTGTGAGAATCCACTTCTGTTTTAAGCCACCCAGTTTGTGGTGATTTATTACAGCAGCCCCAGGAAAGCCATGCAGCCTGTTGACCCCTCCTGTTATCCATGCCTCAGCTTGCCCTGCTCTGAGAGGTCCTGACCTCCAGCTTGGGCCCGGCCTCCTTTATGTGTTCTCAGGCTTCCCTTGACCATAAGTGTAATAATTCCTAATCACCTGTGTCATTGCTTGTTAATTCCTGTGTCTCCTGTGAGAACCAAAGCCCCACAAAGGTGAGTGATAACTGTCCTATGGCCATTATTCTTTCAAGAACATCCATAATCAATCACTTGCAACACACACCAAGGGCCAACAATGACAATGAGAGAAAACAAGCGGCACCTGCTCTCCAGTGCCTCCTGTGTTGAAACACGCAAGATGCATAATAACTGTTTGTTGAATGACTAAGTAAATGATTATAGAACTTAGCTGTCCTCAGAGCCTCCTCCCAGCTGTTTCTGAGAGTCTTCACAGCTGACTTCTCTAGGGCTCCAGAACAGCTTCCTCAATCTTTGCTTTATTGGCTTTATCTGTCTTAAGTCATTTAATCCTCAGCACAACCCTATAGGGTAGGTACAAATATGATCCCCATTTCGCAGGT
Source organism: Miniopterus schreibersii (assembly GCF_964146895.1). Taxonomy (NCBI): domain Eukaryota; kingdom Metazoa; phylum Chordata; class Mammalia; order Chiroptera; family Miniopteridae; genus Miniopterus; species Miniopterus schreibersii. The sequence goes on along the minus strand of NC_138105.1, from coordinate 69,316,961 downwards.
GAGGAAACAGAGGCTCAGATATAGAGCTCATACAGTAGGGGAGCTACTATTATTCCCTTGTGGTAATCTTCATAGTCACTATGCATTTAAAACTCAAAAAGCAACTCGATAAAAACACGGGCAAAAGATTTGAACGGACTCTTCACAAAAGAAGATAACTGGATGCCAAGCAGCACATGAAAACATTTTCAACATCATTAGCCACGAGGGAGGTGCAAAATAGCATGGTAATCAGATGCCACTACAAGCCCATTGGAACAGCTAAATGAAAAGACTGACCTTACCAAATACTGGCGAGGATATAGAGGAACTAAAACATTTGGAGTCCATGAAGATTATTGTAGGTTAGTGACAACTCATTAAAATTGGGAAAAAAAAAAAATCAGTGTAGTGGCATTGGGGCACCAATGCAAAATTGCACTGAAGTGGAACTCAATAAAGTAGGATTGCTTTCTGGTGACTGTATTTTGGCATCAGTGCATGAATTTTATCATGGATCTCTCAGCAATTCTAAGGGTGTTTCCATGACTCTCTACCCAGTCCCCATGCCCCTTAGTGAAATAAATCAGGCCTAGAAATCCCTCCCAGGCTAAGCAGTTGCTAGAATAAATTACATCCTTTAAAAGAAAACGTAAATATGCAGATAGGTGCTTTCTCACGATAGATGAGCCTTTCCTTGACCAATTTCCTTGGAGCCATCTGTCCTGACTCTCATGCCTCTATTGCACTGAGAGTTGTGTGAGAGAATGCTCTAGAAATGAACTGTGTTCGTTGCTGCCTTTTTGGCTGATAGTTTGCAAAACTATTTTTTTCATTCAGCGAATGTATCCCAAGCATCGACTATGTGCCATATTCTGTGCTGGATTTGGGACCGCAGCAACGGATGGGACACACACTGCTGTCTCTTCTTGGGATCTTGGAGATGGAATGTGGGAGATAGATGATGAACTCATTACACAAATAATTACATAGTTATAGTTTTAATAAGGGTCATGTAGGAAAACACAAGCTTACAATGGGGGGAGGTAATCCAGTTTGGGGGCTTTGTTCCAGGAGGATTTCTCTGAGGAAGCCACATTTAAGATGGGTTCTGTATTAGTTGGGATAGGTAAAGTTTCACTGTGGTAACAAGCAAGTCCAAAGTACAGTGGTTTAACAAAACCAAAGTTTATTTCCCCCTCATTTTACTCATCCTACATGGGTTGGCAGGGACCCAGCCCCACACTATCACGCAGGGTCTATGCCGACAAGGCACCCACCATCTTGTAGCTGTACCGTCACCTCAATTGCCACAGAGGAACAAAAGGGAAACTGGAGAAGTGGGCAGGGGGGAAGCTTTTTGATGCCTTTGCTCAGAAGTGAGTGACATACTCATCTCTACTCACATTCAAATGGCTGGAATTAGTCAAGGGAGCCACTTCATTCAATGTAGTTTTTCATTCAATAGATATTGTTCTACCCTAGAAATGTCTATTATGGGATCTAAAAGATGAGTAGAAATTAGCCAGAAAAAAGAGAGGATGAAAGTGCATTCCTAGCAGAATGAACAGCACATTCAAAGACAGTGGAAGCAGAGACAATGGGTTTATGGACTCAAAATTCAGACAGTAAAAGACTTTCAATTCATACCACTATTTCCAGCCAAAATACTGGTCAAATGTAAGGAGCAAGTAAAGACATTTTAAAACATGGAAGAGTTAAAAAATATTATGTCCCATGCTCTTATATTCTCAGAAAGTTACTGCAGGATGCACTCCACTAAAACAAGGTGTTGTAGCAAGGGGGAAAAAAGACATGACATTGAGGAAATGGGTCCCAACATAAGATACAAAGAGAATTCCCAGGAGGGTGAGAGAAGGAATCCCTCAGCAGAAAGAAGCCAGCAGGAAAACAGAATTCTACATATAGATTATCTGGCAGATTTGATCATTTAGAAAGTTGAATTGAGACACACTGTCAGAACTTCTAAGAAAGACAAGTAAAGAAAAGAAAAAAGGCAATTAACTCCAGGTGGAGAAATTATACATCATAATAATTATACTTCTCAATTGTATCCTTCAAAGAAAAATGAAATTACATTTCCATAAAAACAATAAAAAGAATATGAGCCGTCAAGACATCAGGTGAATGCATGTCTCATATCCAGTTGATTACTCAGTGGCACCATGTGATGGCTGAGATGCATCTTAAACCCAATGTGCTCCAAACTGAACTTCCCAAATTGAACTGACTTTTCTGTAGCTCTTCGGCTTTCAAGTCTCAGAGGCCTGAAACAAAACCTATCATGGTTTGGGGACTCCCTATGGCTTAGATGAAGGTGCTCAGGCTAAATTTGGGATGACCCCCTCCCACATTCTCCAACCTGGCCAATCAAAGCAGTCCATCCCCCAGGGCAAGTGATCGGTTTAGTTATGACCTGTAACCTGAGCTGGATCAATGAAATTCAGTACTGGGACTTCTGTTAAAACTCTGGAGTAGCTGGATGTCTTTTTCCAAGTGGCTGCTAAGTGGGGATAATGAATCCACAGTGCCACACAGAATCTCTGCCACTCAGAGGGGAGCTTGATGAGATGAAAGCCCAGTCGAGCTAAGAGACAGAGCTAGATTCCTGGTGACATTGGAGCTTCTTGATCCAGCTGTGCCTGAAGTCAACCCAACTTCTAGATACCTAGCTTTTCAGTTACATGAGCCAATTCATTCCTTTTTTCTCCCCTCATACCAGTTTGAGTAGTTTTTTAGTTAAACTTAGTTGTTTTTTGTGTGAAAATTCCAACTAAGCAAATCCTGATAAATACAGCCCCCACTCAATTAAAGGCATTGCACTAAAGAGTTGACATAACTGTCTCATTGAATCCTATGAGAAAGGGAATAATTATGATTCCTATTTAAATTTATGTTTTATTGATTTTTTTGAGAGAGAGAGCAGGGGAGAGAGAGAAGACAGAGAAACATCCACGAGAAATAGGCTGCCTCCTGCATGTCCCCCACTGGGGATCAAGCCCAAAACCCAGGCATGTGCCAAGTGGGAATCGAACCAGTGACCTCTTGGTGCATGGGTCAATGCTCAACCACTGAGCCACACCAGCCAGGCTGATTTCTACTTAACTGATAAGGAAACTGGAGCTCACAGAGCTAAATCCATCTGCCTAAGATCATCAGAGCCAGGATTCCAACCCACATCTGTCTGACCCCATAACCTGCCCCTCTTTGACTGTGGGGAGCAATTGCCAGATTTAGAGATTCAGAGGCAGGGGGTAGGGTATGGGGAGAGGGGGAGGGGAGAGGGAACAAGAGCCAGATGCCAATGGCCAGAGCTCTTTGAACTTGCTTCAAAACACACCAAGGAATTATGGAGGGTTGTAAGCAGGGGGAAGACAGTAGGAAGAACGTATTGCTGTGTGGACAGTGGGATCAATAAAAATAGTAATGAAAAGTAGTAACTATTCAAACCACAATGAGATGCCACTTCACTGCCACTAGGATGGCTATAATAGAAAAGAATGCAAAATAAAAAGTGTTAGCAAGGACGTGGGGAAATCCAAACTGCTATACATTGCTGGTGGAAATGTAAAATAGTGCAATCTCTTTGGAAAACAGTCTGGCAGCTCCTCAAAATATTAAACATAAAGTTACCATATGACCCAGCAGTTTCACTCCTAGGTATCTACCCAATAGATATGAAAGCATATGCCCACACAAAAACCTGTACACAGGTTCACAGCAGCATATTTCTATTCAAAAAAAGCTATTCAAAAAAGTAGAAACAAGCCAAGTGTCCTTCAGCTAATGAATGGATAAGCAAATTATGGTATAATTCATACAATAAAACATTATTCAGCCATAAAAAGGAATAACAACATACTGATTCATGCTATGACATGGATGAACAGTAAAAATGTTATGCTGAGTGAAAGAAGCCAGACGCAAAAGGCTGCATTGTGTGTGATTCCGTTTATATGAAATGTCCAGAACAGGCACATCCATAGAGACAGAAAGATTAGTGGTTTGTAGGATCTGAGGGGAGGAGAAATGAATGTGATTGCCAATGGGTAAGGGGTAATGAGTATGAAATGTTCTAAAATTGATTTTGGCGATGGTTACCTAACTCTGTTAATACACTAAGAACCATAGAATTGTATACTTTAAATGGGTGAATTGTAAAGCTGCTAAAAAATAATACCTGACTTTTAGTGAGTGGTTAGCTCCGGGCCAGGCACTGGTTGCGTTAATACTGACAAGATCGCTGTGGAAAAGAAAAAGACGTTCATGACTGAATTTTATAGGTGGGGAGACTGAGGTCAGAGAGGTTCAACAAGACACACAGTGAGGCAGGGGTCAGACACCAGAGGCCTGACATTTGAGGCCCATCAGACCTGACCCTTTCCCCATCCCCAGTTTCACCCCCCCTCCACTTTCCTTCCTCTAAGCCAAGCTCCTGCCCAAATGACCTGATTTCTGTTTCTTTTATACATACATTCTTTCCAGCCTCCAGGCTTTTTTTTTTCTTTTTTAATCCTCACTCGAGGATATTTTTTCTGTTGATTTTTTGGAGAGAGTGGAAGGAGGGCGGGGTGGAGGAGAGAGAGAAAAACATGGATGTGAGAGAGACACATCCATTGGTTGCCTCCTGCACGTGCCTCCACGGGGCCCAGAGGCACAGAGGTATGCGCCCTTGGCAGGAATCAAACCTGGGACCCTTTAGTCTGAGGGCTGACTCTAACCACTGAGCAAACTGGCTAGGGCCAGCTTCCAGGCTTTTTTGCATGTGCTGATCCAATACCTGTCTGTGTCCAGCTGTTCTTTTCCCTCCCCAAGTAACCTGTGAAAGGAATGTCTATGTGTGAGGGGGCAAGAGAGGAGACACTCACTCCAAGTTGCCAAGTCTAGGGCCTGGGAAGTCAGGGGTACAAGGAGCGGGGCACTTAGAGGGCTGCTTGAGGGGAAGATCAGGGCCTGCCTTCTGAGGATTTGGCCCTTGACCCATGCATTTGGAGCCCTAGGCCTAGGTTTAACCCAAGGTGTAACTGGGGACACTGGAGGGAGGGTAGGTCAGATTTCCCCCCTAGGGGGTTTGTCAGGCCTGGGGTGAGCAGGTGAGAGAAGAGAGGCTGGTTCTGCCAAATGCCTGCCCAGAACCTAAGGACAAAGGGACCCTTCCCCAACCAAGCTGCCTTCTCCTCCCTTTCCCCTCCCAATTTATAATCTCTTCTTAGAGTCTTTTAGAACCTTTAATAAGAAGTCCACAAATAAAATGAAATGCCCTTCAGCCATAAAAAGAAATAAAGTTCTGATGCCTCCTACAATGTGGAAGAACTTCGAAAACATGCTCAATGGAAGAAGTCAGATACAAAAGGCCACAAACTGTATGATTCCATTTATATGAAGTGCCCAGAATAGTTAAATCCTTAGAGACAAATGCAGATTGGAGGTTGCCAGGGGCTAGGGAGGGGGGATGGGGAATGACTGCTTAATGGATGTGGGGTTTCCTTTTGAGAAAATGAAAATGTTTTGAAACTAGATGGAGATAGTGGTTGCATACCATTGTGAATGTACTGAATGCCACTGAATTGTTCCTTTAAAATGATTAATTTTGGCCAGTTAGCTCAGATGGTTAGAGGTTGTCCTGATTCGCCAAGGTTGCAGGTTCGATTCCGGGTCAGGACACATACAAGAATCAACCAAACGAATGCATGAATAGGCAGAACAGTAAATCAATGTTTCTCTCTCTCTCAAATCAATCAATAAATTTTAAAAAATAAAATAATTAACTTTGTTATATGAATATCAGCTCAATTCAAAAAACTAAAATAAAGGGAAGTACACCAGGCCTTTACTCATGCTGATTCTTTTGCCAGGAACACCCTTCTTATAGCTTTCTTATTATTCTGATCTCAGCTCAAGTCACCTCTCAAAGAGGCCGTCCTTCCTCCCTGGATCAAAAATAATCCTCAGTCACTGACATATCACATTATGATATTTTATTTGTTTATAGCACACATCACTATGTGGAATTATCTTCTTTTTTTATTTATTGGTTTGAGAGAGAGAGAAGGGGGGGGAGAGAGAGAGAAACATCAATTTGTTGTTCCACTTACTTATGGTTGATTTTTTTTTTTTTTTAGCTTTTAAAAAAGATTTTTAGAGAGAGGAAAGGAGAAGAGAGAAACATCGATGTGAGAGGGAAACATAAATTGGCTGCCTCTTGCACACCCCCTACTGGGAATCGAGCCCTCAACCGCAACCCAGGCATGTGCCCTGACTGGGAATTGAACTGGCCACCTTTTGGTGCATGGGACAATACCTAACCAACTGAGCCACATCAGCCAGCCAGGGCCATTGGTTGATTCTTGTATGTGCCCTGACTGGGGATTGAACCTGCAACCTTGACATATCGGGTCAACACTCTAACCAACTGAGCTACCCAGCCAGGCCCAGGGAATTATCTTCTTAACTTGTCTATGGATTTCTTTTATCTCCCACAAAAATGTGAGCCACTTATAGGCAGGGGACAGACGTGTTCCCATTTTCAGATAAGGAAACTGAAGCTTAGGGCAGTTTAGAAAACTGACTTGCCCTGCCATCTGTCTGCTTGAGGACCCATGCTCCCGGCATCTCGACCAGGGGTCTGAAACTCAATCTTCAGGAGCCAGGCTGGCAATACAAATGTCCAAAGCTACCAGGCGGCATGGCCTGGGAGTATCTGCCCACTTGAGGACCTCTCAAGAAGACATTTTTACCTTTTTTAAAAAATTAATAAACTTTATTTTTAGAGCAGTTTTAGGTTCAGTAAAATTGAGTGGAAGGTACAGAGATTTTCCATATACCTGTCCCCCCAACTATCCCCTCTATGGACATCCCACGTCACGGTGGTGCATTTGGTACAACTGATGAACCTACATTGGCACATCATCATCACCCAGAGTCCATAGTCCACTTAGGGTTCTCTCTTGGTGTTATACATTCTGCGGTTTTGGACAAATGTGTAATGACATGTATCCAACATCACAGTATCACACAGAGTAGTTTCCCTGCCTTAAAAATCCCATGTGCTCTGCCTGTTCATCCCTCTCCACATCCCAACCTCACCAACCCCTGATCTTTTTACTGTCTCCAAAGTTTGCCATTTCCAGAATGTCACGAGTTGGAATCATATGGTTAAGTTTCCTCCATGTCTTTTCAGGGAGAGTGGAAGGGGGTAGAGGGAGGGAGAGAGAGAGAGAGAGGGAAACATCAATGTGAGAGAGACACATTGATTGGTTGCTTGCCGAATGAGCCCTAACTGGGATCGAGCCAGCAACCGAGGCATGTGCCCTTGGCCGGAATCGAACCCGGGACCCTTCAGTCCACATGGGCCGACGCTCTAGCCACTGATCCAAACCAGCTAGGTCTCTCCATGTCTTTTCATGGCTTGAAAGCTCATTTCTTTTTAAAGTGTTCTTTTTTAATTTATTAATTTAATTTTTAAAAAATTGATTTTAGAGAGATTGATTTGCTGTTGCACTTATTTATGCATTCATCGGTTGATTCTTGTATGTGCCCTAACTGGGGATTGAACCCACAACCTTGATGTATCTGGACAACGCTCTAACCAACTGAGCTACCCTGTCAGGGCAAAGCTCTTTTTCTTTTTTGTTTTTAATTTTTTTTTTTTATTTCGTGCTGACTAAATAAATATTCCATTGTCTGGATGGATGTACCAGAATTTAATTATCCATTTACCTGCTGAAGGACATCTTGGTTTCTTCCAAGTTTTGGCAATTATGAATAAAGCTGCTAGCACATCATGTGCAGGGCTTTGTGTGGACCATAATTTATTCCTTAGAAGCTAGGCACCAAGTCCAACCCCTCTGCAGGAGAGGGGAGCTTAGCTCCATCCCTTAAAGGGAGGAGTATCAAAAATTTGTGGACAAAGATTAAGGCCACCAAGGTGATTAATAATATTCTGGGGGAGAAACTTTGATGCTATGCAAATGTCCTGTTTCTCCTTACAGTTTTGCGCATTAACTTTTCCATTAATCGGTAGATTCTGTGTGCAGTGATTATTACCGTGGTGCTTTGATGTTAATTTTCTATTTTCATCATTAATTTTACATTTATTAATTAGAAATCATATCTTAGGATAATTTGCACTTCTCTTCCATTTTTAAATTGATTCAATAATGTCTTTAAATCAGTATAGACTGCACTCATTTATTTTATTCTTTGGGTTATAATTCAAGACTATTGTTATTTATTTTGTTGTTCAAATTGTTCCAGCTGTGGCCAGTGGGGGTTCTTTTAGGCTGGCTCCTATGTCCTTTTGGCTTTTTTTTTTTTTTTAAAGCACTTTCTGGCATTGGAAGATCCTCTGAGATCATTTTGCATTTTCTCTGACCCAACCCTAGAATCAGCCATTTCTCTAAGGAGCCTTGGTTCTAGAAACCCAGATCTGGGTGCTAAGTTTACTCATTGCTACTTGGATGTCACTGCTTCTGAGGGCAGACAGAGCTAGGAAATACGTGTGTGTGTCCTAACCCATGTATGCATGCATATCTATATTTATTTTCATATCTATTGAAAATATGTCATACTGATAACCCCAGTCTAGTACCACATTGCTTATTTGTAACGACTTCTTTCTCCAACAGCATGACACCTGGCTGTCAATGTCTATCGCATGTGTACTTATTGTTCAATGCTGGCATATAAGTAGATCCAGAATTGCTAGCCCGAATCCCCTGAAAAATAAAGTTACTAACCGTAGTACAATACAGCGTTTCTGTATAATTTAGACAGAGGTTTGAAGAGGAAACCTCTGAACTAACCAGACAAACCTGTGGTTGTGAGCTGGAGCCTCACGACTGCTCTGGTTGGTGGCCATGAGAGTTGTCAGTGCACACGCATGTGCAGCCATATTCACTGGCCTCAGGGCTGGTTGGTGGAGGGTGGAGAAGGGGGATGGGAGCCTCTGCTGCAGTCCTCTGCTTCACTTGATGGGTAGGGTCTGAGGGAACTGTGAGAGGCATTTTCCCTTTCATAGGTGCAGACACGGCTCGGTGAGAGTGGGCAAAGACTGGGTGAGTTGGCCTCTCTAGGCAAGGGCCCTGGCGGCAGAACCTGCAGGGCTGGTGTGCCGGCCCAGGCATGCATTAGACAAGTGGGTTGTGGCAGGATTTCAGAGGCCAGGGGTGCCTTTCCCCTGAGAAGAGACCAGGCGTGCCTGGGCTGGGTGTAGGTTGGGGAGCTGGTGTTGCCTGGAGCCCTTGATGGGGCCTGAGCTGAGTCCCCTCCTAATGCTTCTGCAGGGATACAGGGGTGACCAATAGTACCCAAGCTAACACTGGGCTCTCACTGCACGTCCCAGCTCTGTTCCAATTGTTGCTTTCATCCTCAACAACATCCCGTATAGTGGGCACTGTTATTATTTCTTTTATAGATGAGGCCGCCGAGACTCAGAGGGGCATTAATTCAGCTGAGTCTGGCTCCAGATTCCCACCTTTTAACATTTACACAAGGGCTGGGCAGAGGGACAAACAAGGACCCTGACTTCCTGGGGTTGGGGATCTAGGGCACAAATATACAATAGGCCAGAAGAATAAATAAATAATCAGTGTAATTTCAGATGGTGCTGTCATGTGAGATTGGGGAGGGGGGACAGATCAAGGAAGGCCTCTCTAAAGGAGGTGACCAGCTGGGAAGGTCTGGAAGAAGGGTGTTTCAGGCAGACTAATTCCCAAGTGCCAAGGTCTTGAAGTATGTGAGGAACAAGGAGCTAGAAGGGAGTAAGCCGAGGGGAGAGGAGAGAAGTAAGGAGGAGAGACGGTGCCAGGCCTTGTGGGCCCTCATGAGGACTTGACTGTTTACTCAGAGACATAAGAAACCATGGCAGAGTTTGGAGCAGGAGAAGGGTGTGATCTGAGTTTTAAGAACTGTGGCAGCAGTGTGGAATGGTCGTTAGGGATGGAAGCACAGGGTCCCCCAGGAGGTTCCTGACATCTGCCCCAGTCTCCAGAGCCTTAGTCCCTAGGGTCCCGGTGGGAAAGAGGCCCCTGGAGGAGGCTGGAGTGGGAGGTGCTGGGCCGGGACCCAGGCAGGAAGAGCCTCCCTCTGCTGCTTAGGGCACCATAGGAGGTGATACTGCTGCATGGGAGGTGTGAAGCTGCTGTGCACCCACTCAGGGGTGCGGCTTCCCCTTGCAGAGAGGGGTCATTTACGGAGTACCGGCTGTGTGCTGGGCGTGGTTCTGCCGCTTTTGGGGATTCTTCCAGGTTCATTCCAGCTGGCTTGGTCCTCTCAGAGCTGTGGGGCAGTCGCTATGCTCAGCGTCACCCGCACCCTCCATGGGCCCCACTGGCTGTGCTGCCTCGCAGGCGGCTTTGATCCGTCAGAGCAGGCAGGAGTGTTTCTGTCTCCTCGAAGAAAAGCGGGGACAGGAGCCTCGGGGGTCTGCCAGGCACTACCTGGGGACTCCACTTGGCCTGGGTGTCCCTCTCAGTCCCTCCCTCGGGACTCCCACGTTCATTGCCCCCGTGGCTCCCTCATCCTACCAGCGACAGGCAGAGGCCACCGCAGCCGAGGCAAAGGGCCGGTTCTGGGGAAGGTCGCAGCAGCCAGGCCCAGCTCCCCTTCTGGGCTGTGGCCTCTGGTCTTAGGGTGAGGGAGCTCGGCCCCGCCTGGGAGCTCCTGCAAACTGGGGGTTGGGGGATGCCGGGCCACTTGGGACTGGCCGGCTGGAGGAGCAGAGGCCTAGAAGAGGCATGGGAAAGCGACACAGACAGACAGACACGCAAGCGCACCCGCGCGCACGGAGAAACAGAGACGGAAACTGAGAGAGAAGCGATGAGAGATGCACAGAGAAAGTGTGGGAGACATTCACTCTCTCACTCAGCGGATACTGACTGGCTCCAGCTTTGTCCCGACAGTGCCCGCGACAGATTCAAATCCCTGCCTCCCTGGGGCTGGCAGTTTGGTGTGGACTCAGCCCAGACGAACCATAGATAAGTAAATCCCATTCTTGGGTGCGACAGCGTGGAGGAATGGAGTAGCCAAGGGGGCGCACGACCCAGGTCGTCCTTATCTGGGGCGGGGGCGGAGGTACTCATCACAATCCTTCCTGCGCCTGCCCTCCCCTCGTCGCCCCGAGCCCAGGGTGAGAGCGAGGACGGAGGGAACAGCCCGGACCCTCCCGCTGGGGGCAGGGGAGAGGCTACCGCAGACCCTGCGGAAGACCCTTCCTAACCCGCCTGGCCGGGGTCCCTCCGCCCACCAGGTGTTCTTGGGGTGTAGCCCAGGAGGGTCAGTTGAAATGTAAGCGGAAAATGGAGAAGGACCGGTGCCCAGAAGCCCAAGGACAAACGGGATCCCTCTGCTGGGGTTGGGGGTCTTGGGGTGGGGTGAGGTGGGGAGGAGAGGGTCAGGCTGCGGCCGCTGGACTGAGACCCTCCCCTTCCCGGGTCTCGGGGTCCTCCCTTCGCGACGGAGCGTTCTTGGGAGGGCATCCCAGGTCCGGAAGGGGCAGCCGAGGGCTCGCCGGTGCCAGTCGCCGCCGGGGCGCTCTCCGATGCTGGAGCGGGTGGCACAGGCTGGCAGCCACAGGCCGCGTGCCGGAGCCCAAGGGGCGGGGCAGTTGCTTGCGACCGCTGGGGCTGAGTGTAGAGAGCCCGTCCCACCCCCACCCTCACCCTCACCCTCACCCCCGTTTCCCGCCTGCCAGCTCCAGTCCCACCCCTTCCCCCGCGCCCCCCCCCCCCCCCCGCCTCATCCGATCTCTGGACTCCAGGCTGCGCGACTGCGGGGCGCGCAAGACCCGGGCGCAGGGTGAGTGTACAGCACTGGGGCGCGCGCGACTTGGTCTGGCCCGGAAAGTTTGCTCTGGCCGCCACCCGGGTCCCCTTACTTGGAGTTCCAGGGCTTCTCCCGGAGGTCTCTAGAGAGGAGAAAGGCTGCGACCCCCCGGGCTGGATGCTGGCGAGGGCTGGGGGTGGGGGCGCCTGGAATTCTAGGGCCTTGTCCTCTCCGAGCCACTCCACTGCAAGTTTCCTTCCCTACCTGAGGACTGCTGCCAGGCCAGCCGAGGCCAGACGGGAGGTACAGAGGCTGTGGGCCTGTTTGCAGAATCCCCATCCAAGCGAGTGCAACCCGTGTCTGCATGTCTTGGATGTCCCCTCCCCCCTGCTTGACTGAATCTCAGACTCTCTGTGGGTCTGTATTTGCGCCTGGATCCCTGTGTACAACTGAAGCCCCCTGGCACGCTCCAGCCAAGTCCAAATAAGTCAGTTTCCCTCCCCAGGCCTCAGTTTTCTCCCCTGTTAAGTGGGACCTGTGTGATTGTGTAACCGTTTCCTCGTGACTGTGTTTGTGTGGGAGCATGAAAACCTTTGTGCCTGTTTCTCTGTGAGGTACTTCCAGTCAGCCGCAGTTTTCTCGTCTGTGAATGGGACTAAGGGGAGAGTTGTCTAGGGGATTAAAGGGCACAGTCGCAAGGGAATTATTATTATACTTTAATGACATGTGTGCCTCTCTGCAGAAGCCTCTCTGTGTGGTTCGGATCCTGTCTGTTGCCCTCGGGCTCTGTCTCTGTGAAATGGGCAGATAGGCTCAACTTTCTCACAGGTTTTTGCAGTAGATGAAGGGGTTTGGGCAGGAAAAAGCCCTGTGTGCAACAAGACATGTAGATTGTGGAGCCCAGGGCTCCAGGCTGAGTGTGGGTGGAGGTTGTGAAATTGTGGCCTGTGTGCCTGGGCGTGAGACCCTGTCTGCATGTGGCTGTTTGTCGCTCTATGCCTCTGTGCATGGATGGATGTATTTTTGGGTTTTCCTAGTGGGGTCTGACTGTATTTTTGCCCTAGTTTGTGACTGTGTGTACATGTCCTTGCTGGTGTGTCACAGTATTTGTGTGTCCCCTTCTGTGTGTGGCTGTATTTGTGTGCATTCTGTTTATGGTCGAATATGCCTCTAGAGATCCCTGCTTGTGTGTGAATTAGGAGTATCCCTCAGGAACTGTGGGACTGTGTCACCCTCTCCTCTAATATTATTTCTGTCAGCCTGTCACCTTATCCAGCTCCTTTTCATCCCGAACTACCCCTGCGCCCCACAGTACCTGTGGGATGGAGGGCAGGGGGTTAGGCCCCTCTCCTGGTACTGCGAGGCCCGTGCCCGCCTCCGCAGGCCGCGAGGATGGTGCGAGCCGAGCCTGACACTGCACCGGCCTCTCCGCAGCCTTGGGGCGGGCGGCCCATGGAGCCGGGGCTGCTGCGGCCGGCGCCGGTGAGCGAGGTCATCGTCCTGCACTACAACTACACCGGCAAGCTCCGCGGCGCCCGCTACCAGCCCGGCGCGGGCCTGCGCGCCGACGCCGCCGTGTGCCTGGCAGTGTGCGCGCTCATCGTGCTGGAGAACCTGGCCGTGCTGTTTGTGCTAGGGCGCCACCCGCGCTTTCATGCGCCCATGTTCCTGCTCCTGGGCAGCCTCACATTGTCGGACCTCCTGGCGGGCGCTGCCTACGCAGCTAACATCCTGCTCTCCGGGCCGCTCACGCTGCGGCTGTCGCCCACGCTCTGGTTCGTGCGAGAGGGTGGCGTCTTTGTGGCGTTAGCCGCATCGGTGCTGAGCCTCCTGGCCGTCGCGCTCGAGCGCTGTCTCACCATGGCGCGCCGGCGACCCGCGCCAGCAGCCCGGCGAAGACGCACGCTGGCGCTGGCGGCCGCCGCCTGGGGCTTGTCGCTGCTCATCGGGCTACTCCCGGCGATGGGCTGGAATTGCCTCGGCCGCCTCAATGCCTGCTCCACCGTCCTGCCACTCTACGCCAAGGCCTACGTGCTCTTCTGCGTGCTCGCCTTCCTCGGCATCATGGCTGCCATCTGTGCGCTCTACTCGCGCATCTACTGCCAGGTGCGCAGCAACGCGCAGCGCCTTGGGGAGCGCGCGGGTACCGCTGGGGTCTCCTCCAGAGCGGCGCGCCGCACGCAGCGCTCGCTGGCGCTCCTGCGCACTCTCAGCATAGTGTTCCTGGCCTTTGTCGCGTGTTGGGGCCCCCTCTTCCTGCTGCTCTTGCTCGACGTGGCGTGCCCGGCGCGCGCCTGCCCAGTGCTCCTGCAGGCCGACCCCTTCCTTGGTCTGGCCATGGCTAACTCTCTTCTCAATCCCATCATCTACACGCTCACCAACCGCGACCTGCGCCACGCGCTCCTGCGCCTCATCTGCTGCGGCCGCCGCCCCTGTGGCCGAGGCCCCGGAGCCTCCGGGCGACCTGGGAGCGCCGCTGGGGCTTTGGATGGCCTGCACCGCTGGCTGCCCCCCAGCCTGGATGGCAGCTCCAGCCGCTCTGAGCACTCCTTGCCCCAGCGGGACGGGCTGGACATCAGCTGCTCCACCGGTGCACCCACAGCCGCAGGGACCCTGGTACCCACACCAGCCACAGAATGACACCCTCTGACCTGCCACTGACCTACCTAAGAGCTGTTTTGCAGACTTTTTCTTTGTAAATAATGGAATTTATAGGAAAACCCTCCGAAGATGGTGGAGAGAAGAGATGCAGGGAAAGGTATTTTATTGGCGCTAAACCCCACAACAGTGAACAAAACAGACAAAAATCGCTGTCCTTGTGGAACTGACGTTCTGGCGGGGACACAGGAGATAATGGAGTGAAGAAATAATGGAGATTGTTTCAGTGACAATACAGTGATGCGATGGTGGTCAGAGGAGAGACCTCTCTGCAGAGATGGTGACATGTGATATGAGCTGAGACATGATTGCCCTGGGAACACCTGATGCAAGAGCATTTCCTATGAGGGAACAGTGGGTGCAAAGGCCCTGAGGCTGGAATGTGTCTGTGTTCTATGAAAAGCAAGGATTCAGGTGTGGCTGGAGCAGTGGTGGAGGTGAGAGTAGGAGGAAACAAAGGCAAGGAGATGACTGGGCAGATCCCACAAGGCCTTGTGGGCTCAGGGGAGGACTTTACTTTTGCTCTAAATGAGGTGGAGCCGTGGAGAGTTCTAGATAAAGGAAGCACTTGATGTGGTTCAGGTGTTCACAAATCTCTGTGCGAGGCAAAGGTGGTAGCTAGAAGAACAAGGTGAAGATGACTAAACTGGCTGAAGAGTGATGATGGGGACTCAGACCATGTGGATTCTGGATAGATTTTGGAAACAGCAGACAGAATTACTAAGGACTTGAGTATGGGAGTGAGAAAGGAGTCACGGACAGCTCTCCGGTTTAGAGGCGAAGACACCAAAGACAGGGCACCCTACAATTTGACTCTGGGAGACTCAGCCAATTCTTAGCTGAAACAAGATTTATTTGAGTGTGGTGTCAGATTCTTCATAAAAAATAAAAATGTAATAAAATAATAAGACCAATTACAGCTTATTGTGCCTGGCTAGTCGTCCTAGTGGTAGGCCCAGGATATACCTTTTACTCTCCCTTACTGCAACCTTGCAAGGTCAGTTTCCTCATCCCCATTTTATAGGTGAGGGGACTCTAAGCAGTGAGTACCTTGCCCCAGTGCCTGAGCCAGGGCACTCACCCAGGCTGTCAGGCTCCCAGGCCTGCAGTGGTGCAGGCCCTGGTGTCTGGCTCCTCCGGAGGGGGTCCGCATTCTCTGCTGTGGGTGATACTAGAGCCCCGTTTGTGCCCATAAAAGGCTCCAGACATGCTGGCCATGGTCCCTGGCTGTCCCCAGGCGCATTCCTGACCTCTGCGAGGTGGGGCCTTTATGGGGGACTTCGGGCTCAGACTGCAACAGGCATCCTGCTGAGAGACATAAGAACTGCAGGAAGCCACGGTGTTTTGAGGGTACTGACCCAGCCTGGAAGGGCCAGACTCCCTGGCCACACTCAGGCTGTCCGGACAGGCACGCACAAGGGAAACCAACCTATTTGTTGAAACACAAACACACTCAAAGCCTGGGGTTATGGTCCCAAGACTGGACCCAGTTCCCAACCTGGCCTGGAGCCCCTCACCCCAGGCTCCTTTAATTTTCCCGGGGACCCTGAAGCTCACCCCATTGTTCGGTTATTTAATGACATGATGGCAGATTTATTCGCTTGTTCACATTTTTAAAAATTCAAAAAGCACTAGTTACCCTTTTTGGACATGATCACTGTGGGGACTCCTGGGAAACTTACAGAGCTATTCTGTGAATAAATGAGCCGAAATGTAAATACATCTTCTATCTTTTTACACAATTTTAGCACTGCTCTGCATCTTGCTTTCTTCACTTAATAGTATATCTTGGGAATTGTTGCCCATCTACAGATTTTGTTCTGTCCGGCTGCCTTAGTCTGCTCAGGCTGCCATAACAAACACCATAGCCTGGGTGGCTGAGACAATAGAACTTTATTTCCCACAATTGGAGGCTGAAAGTCCAAGATGAGGGTGCCAGGGTGGTTGGGTGCTGGTGAGGGCTCTTCCTGGCTGGCAGATAGTTGCCTTCTGGCTGTGTGTTCTTATAGTGTAGGGAATTCGAGGAGCTCTCTGGTGTCTCTTCTTATAAGGGCACTAATTCCCTCATGGGAGCCTCATCCTCATGACCTCGTTTAAACCCAATCGATGCAATCCATAGCACTTGTTCTTAAAAATAAAATAAAAAACATTTAAAAATATTCAGGTAAATATTCACACAGCAAATGTCTTTCTCCTTTTCACTGACTGCATAGTATTTTCCAGCATGGATGTGCCACCACTTATTGCACTAGGACCCTATGGAGGGACACATGAATTGAGTCCAATCCTTTGCCTTTATGCACGACTCTGCAATACACATGGTGTACATACATACTCCTGCAGGCGTGTGAGTGTACCTTGGATAAATCTCTACAAGTGGCACCGTGCGCTGGGTCATAGGGCCTGTAGGTTTGATTTTGAGATATGAGAGGTTACTTCCAGGAGGGTGTGAGTTTCCCCCACAGCCTTGGCCATTCCCTGTATTCACCCACTATGCTCCCTTTGGAGCGGTCTAGAACTGTAGACTCAGACAACTGGGAAGGTGGTGGGAGGGGGAGCCCCACCCCATCCTCCACCCAGGTTTAATCCTAGACCTGGAGCAAGAACGTTGAAGCCTCCAAATTTATTCTGGAGGCTGGCAGAATCCTCTCTTAGAGCAACGTATGTTCAGCCTAGTGTTCCCATTATTCACTTAGTTTTATATTTAAAAGACCTTAAATCCATTTATTTAAAAGTTAACTTCATATCATAAACAGCATAAATGGCAAATCAGTGTCCCTTGCCATGAAAAACAGCAATAGTTGACATCTGTTGGGTGCCGGCATTCACATGACCATTTCACAGCGAGGAAACTGAAGCATGGAGAGGTTAAGTTACGTCCCCACCGCGCAGAGCCAGAGGGCGGCAGAGCCGGGGTTTGAACCCCCGCAGGTGAGTTCCACACGCCTCAAGACTGGAGAAAACGAAAATGTAAAGACAAGGAAACCCCAGCTAGATAGATATTTCTAGCTGGATCCTGCGGCCGCTGGATCTTGAGGCAAACGTTAAAGGGAGAAGGGCAGGTGGAGGAAAGCAGCTCCGCGCTGAGACGACGAAATCGAGCGATGGAAGGGACGGTGTTAAGGGCTAACGGAGCCGGCTTCCCGGCCGCGCGCCAGCGCCCGACGCCCGGCTCCCAGTCCAAGGCTCTAAGCACCTGCGGGAAGGGCGGGGAATCTCGGCTCCTTCCCCGCCGCGCTCTCTCCCCGCCTCCTTCCAGCGCCTCCCAGGCCGCCCCCAACCCGACGGCCCCGACCCCGCAGGCCTTGACGACACGGAGCCGAGGTCCCCCGACAACGGAGGAGTCCGTGGGTCCCCGACAGCCAAGGTTAGGCAGGAGCCGCCCCCGGCCCGGCCGCCGCCCCGCGGCGCTAGGGTGGCAACGACCGTGCCTAGAGCCGCAGCCCCGTCCCGGGCATCCCCGCCCCACAGCGAAAGCTAGCGAGGCTACAGCGGGGCCAGAGGTGAGCGCGCCAGCAGCGGCGACAGGGAGGGTGTCCATCGATGTCAGGTGCTGTCAGGGGCTGGCCAGGCCTCGAACCGGGAGCTCTAATCCCGGTGGCGCTGACCACGCTGCTTGGTGCATTGAGGGCTGCGGTCCCAGACCCGCCCCGGGCGGCGATGACCGACGCTTCGCTCGCTGCGTTGGGGTTGTGCAGCGTGGCGGGGCCGGGGAGGGGGAGGCGGCCCTTGTGCCAACCCAGCCGCCAGAGGCCACGGGCCGCGGGGACTTTTATTCTGACACCGCCGTCGCCGGGCTCTGCTTAGTCATGGTGACCGCGCGCCCTCCGCGCCTCCCCCCTGCGCAGCGATGGAGGCGCCCGGGCCTGGGAGACGGAGGCGGAGCCCGAGCGCGGCCATGGCGGGGTGAGTGAGCGGCCTGCGCCTGGGCTGAGGGCACGGCGGGCCCGAGCGCCCCTGCCGCGGTGCCGAGGGGCCGGGTGACGCGGCCCCGCTGGCCCGGTCGCCTCCGGGGCCCCGCGGCCCCGCGGAGGGCCAGAAGGGCGCGGCTCGAGTCCGATCCTTTTGTTGGACGGCGCGACTCGCGGGGTTGCCCGGGAGAGGAGCAAGGCCGGCGAGAGGCCCTGGGAGCGCGGCTCAGACTGAGGCCTGGGGACCCTGAGGGGTTGGGGGGCTTGATCTGCGCCTTGGGGTTGGCAATCGAGAGGCTGCGGAGGGGTCACTTCCTCCCTCTCCAGGCTTCGGTGGCGGCTCAGGCGGGGCATGCGCAGTCCCCCACCTAGCGTTTTGTGAATGCCCAGAGCCCGGGGGCACCGTTGACCGATTGGCTAAGGACCAAGGAGACCAGCCCTGGGCCTTGGCGGGCGAGAGGTGGCCCAGCGGCGCCCTGGGCCGGGTGGAGGAGGGTGCTCTGGTAGGCACAGTGGAGTGGGCAGGCAGCCAGGCACACGCTTACGGACCCCAGCTCAGTGCCACGTCCCAGGCTGGCCGTGGGGGAGGCATGTGAAGGGTGGGTACAACCGTGACTTACACAGGGCTCTCTGCCCTCTGAAGCGCTGGTGCTGAGGGTCAGAGGGATGGGCCACCCCTCAACAAGCAAGCCAACAAGCTCATTTCAGCTCCTTACAAGTGAGGTAATGGAAATAGAAACAGGAGGTGAATCTGAGCCGAGCCTCAGAAAGATAAGGTGGAGAACCTGGGGAGCCTCTTGCAGATCCCCTGCCGCCCGCCGTTTCCCAGCAGGACCTTTGAAAACACAATTCATGCCCCGGCTTTCCAGACTCCACAGGTTTCATGGAAACCCTCCTTTCTGTAGTCATTATCTGTTATTACACTCCTTCCTGATAATCCATATTGTCTCTCTCATTCTGCCTTTGAGCCTTTGCACTTGCTGTTCACTCTGCCTGGAAAACTAACTCCCACCCCATCCCCCTTTTCTATATTCATCCTTTTTGTCTCAGCTCCAACAGAAGCCTGGACTACCCAATTTAAAGTAACTGCCCCCAAGTCATACTCACAATGCTGTTGTCATTTTCTTCATGTCCAAATTCTACTCAAGTAATGTTTATTTTATTTATGGCCATTCCCTCCCCAGGTGTCAACTCCAGCACAGTTTATGTCTTTGTCACTGCTGTGTCTCTGGTGCCTAGAACAGTACCTGGCACACAGTAGCTGCTCAATAAGTGTTGGTGAGGTGAATGAAAGAGTGAGCTGGACATGCTCTAGGAAGGGAAGGGCCTGCAAACCACTGGAACAGAGTGAGCAAAGGGAAGAGGTGGACAGGGGCTGACTGTGGAGGGCTTTGCAGGTCGTTTGGTTTTACTCTTTGTGCTATAGAGAGTTGGGGGAGTTCTGAGCAAGGAAGGGACATCATCTGATATGTTTTAAGATGGATCCTTGGGCTGGTGAAGCTATGGGACATTTAGCAAGAACAAATGGATGCTGCTTCACCTGGGCTTGTCAAGGAAAACTGGTCTAGGAGTCACTTTATTTTTAAAAAGGAGGCCTGGCCCAGGCCCTGCCCCCAGCCCTGTGCTCTCCCTCCTCCAGGCCCCTGAGTGTCAGTGGTGGTGTTATCCCTTGTTACCTGGAACACCATGCAGCCGCAACCGAGGCCTAGCGGGGCTGGGACCCACACCCGATTTCTGCCCCTGAGGTCACAGCGCCCTGAGGGTTCAGGGGACACAGTGATGTACGCCTCCACCGAGTGCAAGGCTGAGGTGACACCCTCCCAGCATGGCAACCGCACCTTCAGTTACACGCTGGAGGACCACACCAAGCAGGCCTTCGGAATCATGAATGAGCTGCGGCTCAGCCAGCAGCTGTGTGATGTCACTCTTCAGGTCAAGTATCAGGACGCACCAGCTGCACAGTTCATGGCCCACAAGGTGGTTCTGGCCTCATCCAGCCCTGTCTTCAAGGCCATGTTCACCAACGGGCTGCGGGAGCAGGGCATGGAGGTGGTGTCCATCGAGGGTATCCACCCCAAGGTCATGGAGCGTCTCATAGAGTTCGCCTACACAGCCTCTATCTCCATGGGTGAGAAGTGTGTGCTCCATGTTATGAATGGTGCCGTCATGTACCAGATCGACAGTGTCGTCCGTGCCTGCAGTGACTTCTTGGTGCAGCAGCTGGACCCAAGCAATGCCATTGGCATCGCCAACTTCGCGGAGCAGATTGGCTGTGCTGAGCTGCACCAGCGCGCCCGAGAGTACATCTACATGCACTTTGGAGAGGTGAGTGAGGGGAGGGAACATGGAGCAAGGCTTGGGGGTGGTATCAGAAGGACCAGGGACCATGGCTGGTCGTCACTATCTCCCTTGAGATATGAAGGGTGAAGGCAAGGAGATAGAGAAGAGTGGAGCTCTGAACTTCTAGTCTACACATCTAGGGTGACTCTGGGAAATAGCTGAGGCAAGTGAGACCTTCATGGGTATCTGTGCTCCCTGATTTCATGGGTCCAGGGTGGGGACAGGGTGCAGCAAACATTGACAGCAGCTCAACCCTGGTGCAGAGCAGGGCCCAACATTTCAGACAGTCAGCAAATATTTCTTGAACACCTATGGCATGCTGCTGACGGCAAATGTGACCCTTAGGCATGTTTTCTTTGGTCCATGCAGTGTCATCCTATGTTCTTGGTTTCGTTTTCATTTTTACGTGGAGGAAGTTATGAACAGAAGAAATAATAAGTGCTTGTTGAGTCTTTGCTGTGGGCCAGCCTCTGTTCTAAGTGATTGCCATCCTTTAAATCACTGAATCTTCCTAACTATCCCAGGAGGAAGTATGCATTGGAGGGCCTTCCTGGAAGTATTCAAAATCCTCCTTCAGTGGCTGGGCCCACCATTTCTCTTCTTCCCTCTACATCACATGTGGGTTTGACCAGTTGTCCTGAGGAACTCTGGCATTAGTGTTAGGACTGATGGCTTCCAGAAAGGCATTGGCAAGCAGGCTCTTCCACTGGCCTGCACCGTGCTTGTTTGAAGGGATTGCATGGGTTTGGGGCACCAGAACAGTGGTAACCTGCTGATGTGGGGTCTATTTTTATAGACCAGTGCCTGACAGGAAAAATTTGCCCTGGGACCCTGTATGCCCTAGGAGTATCCCCATTATGAGCTACTAACAATCCCCTTTATAGAGGAAAACAAAGGCATGGAATGTTTCAGATATTTGCCCAAAATCATCCAGTTAGAAAGTAGTGAACCAAAATTACAACTCAGGCTACTTTCTTCAGAGCCTTCACTTTTTTTTTCTAGAATATTCTATTGCTATTTTTTTCCTTTTTAGTCACTTTGCCGTTTTGAAAAAGTCATATTTAACAAAAAGAAAAAAAGTAGCCCTGGGCCAGTAGCTCAGCTGATTAGAGCGTTTGATACCCCGGTGAGGGCACATACAAGAACCAACCAGTGAGTGCATGAATAAGCCGAGCAACAAGTCAGTGTTTGTCCCGCTTTCTCTCCCTTCCTCTCTCTTTAAAATCAATCAATAAAAAAAATTTTTTAAAGTAATGTTCTTACAGTTCAAGCAAAAGATAATACAAAAAGATACATGGTACATTGTGTCTTTCCCCATTTATCTGAGTACTTATATACTACATGCCTGGCACATGGTATTAACTCATTTAATCCTCACAAACAGTGAGTTCATACTATTCAAATTCCCATTTTACAGACGAGGGAACTTAGATTGTCAGAGGCAGGTTGAGTCACTTGTCCAAGGTCATACTCTAGTTGAGGCATTGGGAGGAGACACAGGAGTCAGCCTGTCACAATAACACCCTCTGTAGGTGGCCAAGCAAGAGGAGTTCTTCAATCTGTCCCACTGCCAGCTGGTTACCCTCATCAGCCGGGATGATCTGAATGTACACTGCGAGTCTGAGGTCTTCCATGCCTGTATCAACTGGGTCAAGTACGACTGTGAGCACCGACGCTTCTATGTCCAGGCGCTGCTGCGGGCTGTGCGCTGCCACTCACTGACGCCCCACTTCCTGCAGATGCAGCTGCAGAAGTGTGAGATCTTGCAGTCGGACTCCCGCTGCAAGGACTACCTGGTCAAGATCTTCCAGGAGCTCACCCTGCACAAGCCCACACAGATGATGCCCTGCCGGGCTCCCAAGGTGGGCCGGCTTATCTATACTGCTGGTGGCTACTTCCGCCAGTCACTCAGCTACCTGGAGGCCTACAACCCCAGTGATGGCACATGGCTCAGGTTGGCAGACTTGCAGGTGCCTCGTAGTGGCCTGGCAGGCTGCGTGGTGGGTGGGCTGCTGTACGCTGTGGGCGGCAGGAACAACTCGCCTGATGGCAACACCGACTCCAACGCCCTGGACTGCTACAACCCCATGACCAACCAGTGGTCGCCCTGTGCCCCCATGAGCGTGCCACGCAACCGAATTGGGGTTGGGGTCATCGATGGGCACATCTATGCTGTTGGTGGCTCCCATGGATGTATCCACCACAACAGTGTGGAGAGGTGAGTGGCAGGGCCAGAAGGGGTGGGCTCAGAGTGTCCCACAGCTAACAGGTTCCAAGCCATTGGCATTTGGGGATTCCTCCTATTGAGTGCCTATCTATACATGCTGCTTTCAGGGAGCAGAAACCTCGAATTAAAGCTAAACTCAAGGGAGATTTATGGTGGTGATCTTGGATGATGTGTCTAGGCCTGGGAACTGCTTACAGGGCCATCACAAAACCATACAGCTTCTTTGTGTAGATTTGGAAAAAGTTCCATCAGTTTGAAATTGTTGTAATATGCTAATTTTGTTAAAACATAACCCCTCACTCTCCTCTGCTCAAAAATTGTTGTAATAAACAGATATATGAGGTCTGGTGTGGAAAGCGCCCCCTTGGATGTGGTGCCCTTGTGCAGTGCACAGCATGCTCAACTGCACATAGTGACCCTATGTTTAGAGGCCAAGCATTTTGGACTTTTGCATAGCTTAGTCTTCCACCTTCTCTTCTTCCAGAAGGGTGAGCCAGGATATAGTTCTCACCTTGAGAAACTGTTAAAACAAACTCCCCAGCCCAGGGGGCATCACTCAGCGCTTGTGCATCAACCTAAGATCCAGGAGATCGAGGTTCAATTTCCAGTCAGGGCACATGCCAGGGTTGTGGGCTTGATTCCCAGCAGGGGGCTTGCAGGAGGCAGCTGATCAATGACTCTATCATCATTGATGTTTCTGTCTCTCTCCCTCTCCCTTCTTCTCTGAAATCAATACAGACATATTTAAAACAACAATAACAACAAAACACCTCTCCAGCCTGCTGGAGATGTGGAGATCTGGCATTGGTGGGTGGGTTTGGAGCAAATACCCCAGAGGTTTTAAACAAATACCCCAGAAGTTTCTAATGCATGTGGTCTGTGACTACGATGATGGGATGATGCATCACCCTTAATAGGCCACTTTTATATATATATTGATTGATTGATTGATCTCAGAGAGAGGGAGAGAGAGAGAAACATCAATGATGAGGAAGTTGTCATTGTTCGGCTGCCTCCTGCACACCTCCTACTGAGGATAGACGTGTGTGTGTGACCTTGAGCACATTAACAGCTGTGAACCTCAGTTTCCTTATCTGGGAAATGGAGCTACTGATAACTTGCGCTTTGGAGAACAATTGTGAAGATTAAAGAGCTAGTCCATAAAGAGCTAGCAGAATATTGGGCTTTAGTAAGTGTTCCTTGAAGGTCAGCTATGACTGCTGCTGTCATTGTTATTGTACCCTTGCAGGTATGAGCCAGAGCATGATGAGTGGCACTTGGTGGCCCCAATGCTGACTCGGAGGATCGGAGTGGGAGTGGCTGTTCTCAACCGGTTGCTCTATGCCGTTGGGGGCTTTGACGGGACGAATCGACTCAACTCAGCCGAGTGTTACTATCCAGAGAGAGATGAGTGGCGAATGATCACACCCATGAACACCATCCGAAGTGGAGCAGGTGGGTGGGGGCTGAGGGGAGGGGACCGTGGAGGAACACCCTCCCAGCCCCAGGAGTGAAACTTGCCCAGGCCTGGCTGAGGCCTCTTGTTTCCACCTTGAATAACCCTGTGGCACACGGGAGAGCCAGATTTTGACAGAATTCAAGTTCCTTTTTCCTGGCTTAGTTTCTGAAGGGTCCTTCTGGAGAGGGAGGAGGGAGAAGTCCCCCAAGAAGGTGGTGGCTGGAGCCCCTCAGGCCAGGCCCCGGTGTTCACCCTCTCTTCATGGTGTGGTTTAGGAGTCTGTGTCCTGCACAACTGTATCTATGCCGCTGGGGGCTACGATGGTCAGGACCAACTGAACAGTGTGGAGCGCTACAACGTGGAGACAGAAACATGGACTTTTGTAGCTCCCATGAAGCATCGGCGAAGTGCCCTGGGGATTACTGTGCACCAGGGGAGAATCTACGTTCTTGGTGAGGCCCTGGGGGGGGGGGGACCTGGGTGGAGAAGACTAATTAATTAGCCTCATCTTTGGGGGGCGGGCTCAAATCACAGGAGGAAGGCTTCTTGTGGTTACTTCCTCTTCTTTCTTTCCCTTGCTCTTGGAGGCAGTGACCATCTCCTGTGCTCTCCCTGTAGGAGGCTACGACGGTCACACGTTCCTGGACAGCGTGGAGTGTTATGACCCAGACACAGACACTTGGAGCGAGGTGACCTGCATGACATCTGGCCGGAGTGGGGTGGGCGTCGCTGTCACCATGGAGCCCTGCCGGAAGCAGATTGACCAGCAGAACTGTACCTGTTGAGCAACTTTGGTTTTCTTGGGCAAAAAATGGTCCCATGAAAAGTACTGTCATTTTTGTACAAAATCAGGAACTAAACGAAAGCCACAGAGCAAATGCTTGTCCACCAGGATGTGAGGCTGGGATGCCTCAGTGTTAGAATGACTACTTGAAAGAAAGACCAGAATGGGAACTTGTGAGCCCATCAGAATAGTCCCAGGAATGTCCAAGAGAATGCCTGGGAGGGGTTTCGAGAAGGGCAGGTTTCTGGGAGAGAAAACCTCACACCCACTAGGCCAAGACTAGGCCTGGGTCCCATACCAGTAGCTGCCGCCTCCCTCTGGAGTGAAAGCAGGTGCTGAGGTCAGGCTAGTTTTTGTTCCCTGTGTCTTTATGATTGGTTCCTAGGGGCCTGGGAAGGAGCCAACTGAGGCCTTGGGGTGAGGCTCTTCAGGAGGTGCCAACCCCAGGATGGGCCTGTACATATAAACCACTGGATATCTTTGTCCTGACAGTCATTTTGTTGACAAGTAACTCTGTAACTTTCCAATGAAAATAAAGAACAAACTAACTAGTGTCTTCTACCTGGACTCTCAGCTTGAGATCTTCAACCTGGGAACAGAAAAGACTCCTCTCCTGAAATGCACTCAGCCTTTGATTTAGGTCTTAGATTTGAAACCAGTTTGTTATCTCTGCCCTTTGCCTCTTGATATGTAGGGCATCTTTCTCCCCATAGACAAGACACACAAGGCTCACTTTGTCTATCACTTTGTACTGCTTTGAAGACAATGACCTAACTCCTGACATTTCCCAGGGCTCCAGGAGGTTAATTTCATATGTACACATAGTTTATATTTTAAGGCAAACCACCCCCAACATGCTTTCCAAATTTGGTGAAAATCTATCTGGCCATTTTGGTGCACTTAACATAGACTGAACCTTTTATTTTATTTAAGTGCCTGGTAATTAAAAGGACAAAAGAGTTTTAGGGGAATTTTCTTAGACAAAGGACTCAGTAGCCTGGTCTCTTTTGAACAGTATGTGCGAAAGCAGTATGTGATCTGGATCTTCTGCCAACCAACTCTATTCATGTTGTGGGAGTGGAGAAAAGAAAAACGAAATATGGTCTCAGCTATAGGCATACCTCAGAGATATTGTGGGTTTGATCCCAGACCACCACAATAAAGTGAGTCACAGCCATTTTGCTGGTGGAGGAACTTGCCTTCAATTTGTAAAAAAAATGCAGTGCCAGGGAAGTACAATAAAAGGAGGTATGCCTGTATTGGGGAATTCACAGGTTCTTCCAAGTAACTTAGAGAGGAAATATCAATCCCTTCCCGGGAAAACCTGGTACCTCCCATCTCTGCAGCTTCACTCACTCAATTCACCTGAAGGCTACCTTAGTTGTGCCCTGTTCTCTAGTCCTGGTCTAAGGTTTTTATGGAACAAGGAAATAAATCTATGTTGGCTGCATTGAATGAATGAGGGAGGGCTAGGAATTGTAAACTTAATACCTGGATAGCCTTTAAGCATTTATAAAGTGTTTCAACTCATTTGGTCCTCAATAGTGCTCTGAGCTAGAAAGCATAAGCCTTATTTCTTTTGTGTGTGTGTGTGTCTTTTATAATCCCCGCCAGAAGATATTTTTTCATTGATTTCTTTTTTTAGAGAGAGAGTAGGAGGGAGGGAGGAGGTGAGAGAGAGAAACATCAATGAGAGAGAGGCACATTGATTAGTTGCCTCCTGCATGTACCCCAACCAGGGCTGGGGATGGAACCTGCAACCCAGGTACGTGCCCTTGACCAAGAACTGAACCTGTGACCCTTTGGTGTGTGGGCTGATGCTCTAACCACTAAGCAACACCAGCCAGGACTAAGCCTAAATTCTTTACAGATGAGAAACAGAGGTTCAGAGAGGTGACTTGCCACAAAGGTCACATGGCCACTAAGTAGTGGAGTTCAGATTCAACCTGTAGGGTACACCAAAGCAGCCATTCTCAGCCAGAACACACGCTGTACCACCATGCTTGTGAGAATGGATATTAAAGAGCTCCCGTGGGATCAATGTGTATAGCAGTGAAAATTCTGGAAACAGTGATCTAATCTAGAGATTTGCATGTAATGCAGTTGTTAGAAGCCACACCACCTACCCTAGAGTTGAGTTTTCTTTCAGACAGTTTAGAGCCCTGGTATTGAGTTCAGGTTTAGCTGATTTAGTAAAGCACTTCAGGTATCTGCAGTCAGGTGAAGCTTCTTATCTGCAAAAATGGTACTTGGACACCTACTGGGCACTAAGTTCTATGAGAGCAACTAGAACAACAAAGGTATTTACATTAACTTTCTAAATCCACAAAACAACTTTTAAAAAATCCTGCCCAGCTGTCGTGGCTCATGGTTGAGCATTGAACTATGATCCAGGAGATCGCAGTTCAATTCCTGGTCAGGGCACATGCCTTGGTTGTGGGCTTGATCCTCGGGTCATGCAGGAGGCAGCCAATCAATGACTCTCTCATCATTGATCTCTCTCTCTCTCTCTCTCTCTCCTGCTCTCTGAAATCAATAAAGACATATTATTATTTTTTAAATTCTTACTCTCCTAGGCCCCAAATGGTCCCTGCCCTCATGGTAATTCCAGCTTAGCAGGGGAGTAGGGTAACCAACTCATCTCAGTTTACCTGGACTTTCCCAGTTTGGACACTGAAAGGATGGCATCCTAGGAATCTCTCAGTCTTGGGTAAACCAGGACCATCGGTCACTCTTAAGGTAAGCCAGATGCTGAAGCAATATTACAAACATGTTGAATGACAAACAGATGAGGGTCACAGTTAAATTCACATTTTAAAAGTCGATGGCTCTGGGGGCCTGGTGGAAAGGATTGGCTGGGGATGAAAGCGGATGGGGAAGCAAATGGCTGTTGCAGTAGTCAGGTGAGAGGATGGCAGTTTGGATTAGGCAGGTAGCTGTGGGAGCGGAGAGAAGTGGAATCTACAGGTGAAGAGACTGGATCTGAAGGGTGAAGAATCAGGAATCATCCTGGTGATTTCAAGCTTAAACAGCCGGGAGTAGGGAACCTTGGAGGAAGCTGCAGTTGTAGAAGGGAAGTGATGAGGGCTTGGAGTGTGTCAGGTGTAAGGTGTCAAGATACAATTGTTTTAGGAAAGTGCACAGGTTTCTGTAGCCCTCAGTCTTTAATGATTCCAACAAATAGTTCTTGAATGGTTGT
Source organism: Miniopterus schreibersii (assembly GCF_964146895.1). Classification (NCBI taxonomy): domain Eukaryota; kingdom Metazoa; phylum Chordata; class Mammalia; order Chiroptera; family Miniopteridae; genus Miniopterus; species Miniopterus schreibersii. Next base: position 69,288,620 of record NC_138105.1, on the reverse strand, counting down.
TCTGTGCAAGACATGAAGTGGGGTGCTCAGACACAATGGGGAGCAAGCAGGACACTGTCTCTTTCTCATAGAACTGAAATTAAGAACATAATCACATAAAGCCTACATAATTATGTTCAAAGGTAGCTCTCTGAAGGACAGGAGCATGACCTAGGTCAGAGAAGCATTCTTCAGGAAGTGGTTTTCTCACTGAAATCCAAAGGAACTGATTAGTGTAAAGTAGGTGAGGGAAAGGGGCCAAATTCTGGATAGAGGAAGAATCAAGTGCAAAGGTTTGTGGCATTGAGAATCAAATCTAGATAAAACTCTGAGAAGAGGAGCATGGTGCCAGAAGAGACTAAACAAAGGTTGTCAGGGGGTCAGACCATACAAGCCCTGTGTCCACTCTCATTTCTCTTTAATTGTTAAGTATCTAAGTATTCTTTTATTAAAAATTAGAACATTACAGATAAAACTGAAATCTTACTATATATCCATTTCAGCCTCCTCTAAGTCTTAAAAAATAATTTTCAGTAACGTTTTATATGTTTCCTTCCATAAATGGCCTAATGTTGCTTGTATTATTCTTCAACTTGCTTTTTCTCCCTCGGTAGGACTTCTCAATCTATTTGTAATGTCACATTCCTTTTATCAGCTACCTGGTGCTTTTTTTTAAATTTTAATTTTTATTGATTTATAGAGAGGAAGGGAGGAGAGAAACATCAATGTACCTTGATTGGCTGCCTCCTGCACACCCCCCATTAGGTGAGTAAGCCTGCAGCCAGGGCATGTGCCCTGACTGGGAATGGAACCGGCAACCTTTCAGTGCATGAGACGATAGCCAATCAACTGAACCACACCAGCCAGGGCCCTGATGTTCTGCTTTTATCTCTTTCACTATTGACATACTTTTAGGTTGTTCCAGTTTCTCAAAATTACACAAAAGGCTGCAATGCTCACTCTTAATCATGTCTCCTTGAGCACAAGTGTGTATATTTCTCCAAGTGGATACTAAGAGGTGGAACTTATTAGATCATAGGATAGGCACAGCTTTATTAGATGCTGCTAGATTGCCCTCTAAAGTGGTTGTAACAGCCCGGCTGGACGTGGCTCAGTGGTTGAGCGTCGACCTAGGATCCAGGCGATCAGGGTTCGATGGGTTCGATTCCTGGTCAGGGCACATGCCTGGGTTGCGGGATCAATCAATGACTCTCTCATCATTGATGTTTCTATCTCTCTCTCTCCCTCTCCTTTCCTCTCTCTGAAATCAATAAAGATATATTTAAAAAAAAATAAAATAAAGTGGTTGTAACAAATCATATTACTGATGTATTCTAGAAGTTTCTTATAAATTTATACACAAATTTATCACTTTTCTTTGATGGTTCTTCCCTTTTGTGTATTATTTAAGACAGACTTGTGGTTCTTGACATTTCCTATAGGTTCCTTATCCATTTATTAAGTTACTGTCTCCTGCCCATGGATTAATTGTTCTGCCTAAGTTAACCAGGGTTGGTTTTTATTGATTCTGTTAGAACCAAGAATCCTGACTAATAGAGACATCAGGAAATTTAAATATATATAATTTTCTTCAAATATGTTTGTTTTGTGTTTGTACTGTTAAAATCCATCTGGAATTTATTGTTATGTATAAGAAATAGGAATGTAATTTTTATAAGGATAGCCAATTACTGCCAAAACATATATTTTTCAAACCATTTCTTGACTAATTCATTTTTTCTATAATTTTAAGATGATATCCCAATTATATACTAAATTCCTATATATGCATGGGACTCTTTATTCTGTTTTTTTATTTTTATTCTGTTTTGTTGACCTAAATATCATTTTTTTTGCACCAATTTCATTTAGTTATCAGTTTTATAACCTGTCTTAATATCAGATAGAACAAGAACCCACCTCTATTTTTCTTTCTTTAAAAACAAACAAAACAAAACAGTGTGGTTGGTGTGTGAGAGGTAGTGGGATCAGTGTTCACATTCTCCAAAATAATAATAATAATAAATTTAAAACAAAAACAAAAACAAAAAACTGGGTTATTATTGCATATTTATTTCTCCCTATGAAGAACAAAATTCCATGAAAATTTTTTATTGGACTGCATTAAAATAATTGAGTTGGGAGAGATTTTTTTTTTTACAACGTTAGATCTCTCCATTCATGAATTTAGTATACCTGTCTATTTAGTGAAGTCTTCTTTGCTATCCTCAGAACACTTTTATAAGTTCTCCACAAAAGGCTTGCAATGTGTTTATAGGAATTTTATAAGGTTTTATTGCTATTGTCAATGGGATCTTTCTTTACTCCTGGATCCTTTTAATTTGGTATTTCTCCTATATATGAAAGTTGTCAATACAGATCTATTGACCTTCCACTGGCCTCTTTGCTGAATTCCCATACTAATTCTACTAGTTTTGATTATTTTTCAGCAGACAATCAAATCACAAGCAAATAATGATAGTATAATGTCACTTTCCAATAGTTACCTACTCATTTATTTTTCTTCTCTTACTATAAGTTAAGATCTTTTGTACAATGTTGATTATTAGTAGAAATAGTGGGCATAGTTGTCTTATTCCTAACTGTACAATGACTGCTTCTAATGTCCCACCATTCAATTTGATGTTTGCTAAAAGATTTTCTGTAATCTGTGTCTTAAGTTTTGCTGAAAACTTTATCAAGTTCAGGAAGCTCCCTTTTATACCTAGTTTTTAAAAATCATAAATGGGTGTTGAATTTTTCAGAGGCCTGTTATTCAGTAGGTGAGTGCCAAAAAACCTGAATTTCTAACAAGTTCCCAGTTGATACTGATGCCATCAGGGAACACACTTTGATATTCAAGTGTAGAACGAGAACAGTGGGTTAAAGGCAAATTCTGAGAAACACTGAAGGAATAGATGGGAGTAAGAAAAGCCCCAATAGAAACATAGCAGCAGCAGAAAATTAGGAGGAGAATTAAAGAAAAGTATAGTGTCACAGAAGTCAAGTAGAGAAAAAGTTGAGCACAAAATGTTTTAAGGAACAACATTATTAAGTGAAAAGAGGTTCAGAAAAATAGAGATCTTCAAATGCCCACTGGATTTGGTAATTGGGAGGTAACCTTACTGAGAATGATTTTGGAAGAATAGTGAGGGTAAAGCAATAGATTCCTTCAATAAATATTTCTGAGTGTCTCCTTAAAAAAAGCACTGTTGCCGAGCCAGCGTGGCTCAGTGGTTGAGCATCAGCCTATGATCTAGGAGATCTCCGTTTGATTTTGGTTAGGGCACATGCCTGGGTTTCAGGTTCGATCTCCAGTGGGGGGCATGCAGGAGGCAGCCAATCAATGACTCTCTCATCATTGATGTTTCTCTCTCTCTCTCTCCTTCTCCCTTCCTCTCTCTAAAATCAATAAACACATTTTTTTTTAAAGGCACTGTTGTCAAGGAGACAACACTGAGTCAGCAAAGGTACCTGAGGAAAGGAATATCTCTTTGGAGACGTTTGTGTGAAGCAAAGAAAGATGGGATGATAGCTAGAGAGGAATAAAGGCTTCATGGAGGGGGAGGGGGTGGGAGTTCTGCTGTTAAGATTCAGAAGACACCATATTTATAAACTGGGGGGAAGTTCCAGTATACAAAGAGATGGTGAAGGTGAAGGTGAAAGAAAGGATGGACTCATGGTGACTATGAGCAAGTAACTTCCCACTCTCAATTAACTGGGTATTGTCTAAGTTAAATTTCAGCTCTGTGAAAGGCACTGTAGTTCTGGATGTTCAGAGTCCCTTGCTTGTACAATACACTGTGCCTTTGAGTCAATCAATATCTTCTCCTTTGGGAGTGTATTCTGGTTTTAAAATATAAATGTTAGTGGAAATATATATTACAGAAGATAGAATTTAAGAAAATAAAAAATAGCCCTGGCTGATGTTGAGTGTCATCCTATGCACCGAGAGGTTGCTGGTTTGATTTCAGTCAGAGCACATGCCCAGGTTTCGGGCTCGATCCCCAGTAGGAGGAGTACAGGAGGCAGCCGATTGATGTTACCCTCTCAGATCCATATCTAGCACTTAGTGCAAATCTCCGTGCCTCATTTTTCTCATCTGTAAAATGGTGATAACGGCAGTACCTAGTACCTGGCAAATACAGTAAGAATACAATAAATGTAGTGTTATTGACTAGGAATGAGGTAAGTACTGGAAACCTGAGATGCTATCATTAATCTGATTTATCAAGGTTGTTAAAAGTTAGAATGATGACGATAACATTTAATGTTCTCAGATCACTTTACTTGCATAACTTTCGATTACTCATTGGTTGTCATCACCAGTGGAAAAATCAGTACTTCCACTAACTTACCTGTCTTATTTTATGATGGTTTTGTAGCTCCCTGTGGCCGTCAGGGCTGATACAGGAAGTTAGATCTAAAAGGAGTGCAGCACCCTCTTGTAGGCCTCTATATGAAAAGAGGAACTATTTCTGGAGAAGGAAAGTTAGAAAAGGGTCAAGATTGACCTGGACTTGTTCTTATTTTATATATATATGTTTTTATTGATTTTTAGAGAAAGAGGAAGGGAGAGGGATAGAGAGATAGAAATATCTGAAAGATCACCGATGGGCTGCCTCCGGCACTCCCCCTACTGGGGATGGAGCCTGCAACCCCCGGCCTGTACCCTGACCAGAAATCACACAGTGACCTCTTGGTTCCTGAGTTGATGCTCAACCACTGAGCCACACCAGCTGGACTGTTCTTATTTTTTAAATTAGCATTCTTCAAAACTTCTGGGCTAACTATATTTTTTATAAGTCAAATACAACTGCAAATGCATCCTGGAAGCTCCCTATTTAAAGGACTTCTTGCCTGTCTGACGTGGCTCAGCAGTTGAGCATCGATCGACCTATGATCCAGATCTCGGTCCGATTCCCGGACAGGGCACATGCCCGGGTTGTGGGCTTGATCCCGTCAGGGGCGTGCAGGAGGCCACCAATCAATGACTCTCTCATCACTGATGTTTCTATCTCTAGATCTCTGTCTCCCTTCCTCTCTCTGAAATCAATAAAGACATATTTTAAAAAAATAATAACTTCCTCTTGTGAGCCCGAGCACCACATCTACACCTCAGCATTGTAACTTTGATTTTATTATGCCACTGTTTAAGCATGGCACCCAGGAACACTTTTCAGACTACATATTCCAGGATCCTCTGGGGTTTAATCAGCTGATCTAGACAACTTTGGTGGTAAATTGGAAACATAGCAGCCTGATGCTGACTTCCACTGCCTCTTTGCCTTCACTTGCTCTGAGCTTCAGGGTCAGGGAAGTTTAACTGCATTAGTCAAGGAGTTGTTGCTTATTTCTTAAGTCTCAGTTCTTGCATGTGGGGTCCCGTTCATCTCTGAGCTGTGTTTTCCTGTTACTTATCATATTTCACCCTCCCTGGCTATCTCCCAACTCCTCAAAGGGATTCACCAAGTGAAGAGTTAGGGCAGGAACAACAAATACTTCAGTGCCTACCAGGCACAGTGTAGAGACAATTGGGAGCAAAGACGTGGCTTCTGCCCTCCTGCAGCCTACAGCCAACTAGGGAGTGAGACAGATATTTGCATGATTGTTCATTAACATACAACCAGAAAGCCTGAGAAGTGTTCTAGAAAAAGGAGCTTGCAGAAGTCACGATGCATCTGTCTGCCTTGTATGCATAATTATTCTTCTATTTTTCTGTCTGTTCACCATTTTATTTACTGGCACACGATAAAAGCTTCACACGTATTTTAATGTTAAGTAGATGAATTCTTTGTCTCAGTGGATGTACAAGAAACATTTTCGGGACTGAATGGAATTGGCTAGATCTTCCAGATGCTTCTCCAGGACTGTGGATTTTGCCGACTCTGTGCACCAGTAAAGCATTCATCAGCCATTAGGATTTCAGTTCAGCACAAGAAAACCCCTTTGACCTCCCTCTGTTATCATCAGATCTTTTGAAACTTCATGAAACAAAGTAATCATTGTTCCAGGTGACAGTTCCACACAATTTCCAATCACTCGATAAGTACTTGATGTCAAAAACTGTGAGAAGCACTTGATAAATATTTTAAGGCAGTTTTAGATCCTTCCTGCAACTTCCATTTTAGGAGAAACAGCCCCAGTTCCTTAAATGATTTCTCATGTAACATAGTGAGTCCTGTATAAGCTAGTTTCACTCCCCACCCCAGTCCCCAGCCTGACAACACTTTGAGGGTGATCTGAGTCTTGCTTTTCTGTCTCCCCAACTGGGGAAGGGGAGTGCAGGGGGCGGCTTTGGGACTTCTCATATGAATGGGAACTACTGAAGTCCTTTTGCAGGGGTGCACCTCAAATTGGAAGGGAGGAGGAAGGGGGTACCCTCAGAGCAAAGGGGGATGGCAATGACAGGAAACCATCAGGAAAGGGGGGAACAATGTCAGGTCACTTCCTAGGAAGAAGGAACAATACTGGGGACCCTTGAGGAAGCAGGTATGACCTGGGGTCCCCTTAGGAAGAGATAAAGACACTGGAGGGGACCCCTCAGAAAGAGGGGGTGACGCCAGGGTCTCCCTCAGGAAGGATGCTGGGGCCCCATCAGGAAGGATTGTCGACACCTGGGTGGCCTAAGGAAGTGGGGGCGACTCTGACGTCACAGGAGGAAGAACCGATGCTGGGGTTCACTTCAGGAGGGAGAGAGGACGCCAGAGTCTTCCTTGGGAAAGGTGGACGTCGCAGGAAAAACGTGACGTCAGGTGTTACCCTCAAGAAGGGGGAATGATGCCAGGGTACTCTCAGGAAAGGGGGGTGACGCTGGGGTCCCCCTAAGAAAGTGGCAACGACGCTGGAGTCACTCTCAGGAAGGGAGCGACACCAGGTCCCCTCACCCGCCTCGGGAGTTCATCTCTTCGGCCGCGGTCAGAGCTCTGCTCGCGGAGTCCTCGGGCTCTAGAGGCGAGACAGCCACGCCCCTCACAGGCCAACCAATCGTATCGCGGGGGGAACCGCCCTCCTGTCCTCGCCACGCCTCCTATCCGGTCTGCGCATGCGCGTCTTCCTTGTCCTGCTGTAGTTCCTTCGTGCTATTCTAGGGGCGCTAGGGGACTCGAGCTCGCATAGATCGGGTGACCTATGTCTATGACCCATTTTATAATAGCATCTACTTTATAGGCTCTTGTGAGAATTAAGTGCAATAATTTACGTAAAACAAACAGTGCCTGGCACATAGTAATCGCCTGATAAACCTGGGCTATTATTGTTTGCATTTTACAACGAGGGAAACAGGTACAGAGCCAGCAAGTAGCCTGCTCCGATTAACCCAATCATTAACTGGTAGAGTCGGAGCTAGAACGCAGGCAAGCTGAATCCAGAGCCTGTGCGCTATTTACCTTGCTTTTGTGGTTCTCAGACAACAACGACCGACTTTTATTTCTTTTGATTATGAAATAACTTTCCCCTTGATTATAAAAGTAATACATGCTCACTGCTAAAATTCAGGAAATATTAAAGACTGCAGAACAGAAAACACAGATCTCTTTTAATCCTACCACTGGTGAACTGTTAGTATTTTGATGGACAAGCTGCCTTTTCTATGCACATATTTTTCAGTAGGATCGTATAATGCAGAACATTTTGAAACCTGCCCTTCTCACAGTAAACGTCTTGTCATTTCAATGTACACTCACTTTGTTTTTAATGGCTTCATATTATTCCATTGTTCAGGCAAAGCATAATTTAATGAGTCCCTGCGTTGGACATCTGGGTCTTTAATAATCCTTCAATATTCTGACCAACACTGGAATGGGCATTTTGTACCTGCATCTTATGGTTTTCATACAACTGTTCCTTTAGGATAAGTACTTTTAAAACTGCAATGGCTAGGTCAAAATGCATGCACAGTTGTTACGTTTTTGATAAATATTGACAGACCCCTCCTAGAAAGTTCTGTGTGCCAACTTCTGTTAGCACTAATAAGCTATGAAAGTGCTTTACCCACCCCAGAATGGTTTATATATTATTTGCCAATAGGTAAAAAAGGAAAAAAAGTGCTCTTCATTTGTACTTACTTATATTTTTATGCTACGAAAGAGGGGAAAATATTAGCCACATCTCAAGATTTTGTGCATGTGAAATAAAATAGCAGTAATAATATAAAAGTATTGGGCAGCTATCATTGTGGAACAGGCACTGGGTAAAGTGAGATCCCAGCCTTATTTCCCTGAATTTTCCCAACTGTGAGATTACTTCTTGGCCTCAGTTTCCTCATCTGCAAAATAGACCTATGATAGTACTCTCAAGGATTGCTGGAGAGTGATTAAAATAACCCTCCTGATGAGATCAGAGCCCTGGAAAGGCTGGGAGAGGGAGAGGCACAGCCCTTTGCCTGACTCCGTAGCCTGCAAGTGGTTGATGTCAATTTCAGAGAATAAATTGGCTCCACCCCTTCCCCAGTTTCCCCACTCCTGTTCAGATTACAAGGCCTCCCTGCTCTTGGTCACCTTTGCCTGAGGAAAGATGAACTCTCCATTAGGAGGATTTTTTTTTTTTTTAATATATCTTTATTGATTTCAGGGAGAGGGAGAGAGAGAGAGAAACATTAATGATGGGAGAGAGTCATTGATCAGCTGCCTCCTGCATACCCCCAACTGGGGATTGAGCCAGCAACCTGGGCAAGTACCCTGACTGGGAATCGAACTGCAATCTCCTGGATCCTGGGTCAGTGCTCAACCGCTGAGCCCCGCCTGGCCGGGGCGCCATCAGGAGAATTTTAAAGAGCCAATAAGGATTACATGCCACCTCTGCCCTTTGACCCACATTCTCAGCCTGTCAACTTTGTCCCAACACAGGAAACATCTGGGACAACACGCCTGCCCTTTTACACTCAGGGAAATTGAGGGCCAAAGTAAGAAGGCTAACCCAGGCCTACCTGGCCATCCCCTGCAGCCTGGGGTACTATTGCCTCCTGACCCCCACCCTGATACCCTTTCCCCGACTCTGACTCCCTTTGAAACACCCTTGGGGAAATAGCTGCATCTCCTCTCTGCTTCTTGCACAAAGTTCAGATTCCCTGGAAACTTCTAGCTAGTTTTCCAGCTTTGCTTCTCCTCTCTGGGTCCAGGCTATCTACACTCCTCTGGGCCAGGATATCTACTGTGAATCTTTAAACCACATTCAAGCAGGCAAACCTCTGTATGCTCTAAATCCTCTACATTTCCTCTCTCACTTAAGTTCCAGAACTCTGCAGTCTGATACAGTAGCCATTGGCTACATTTGGCTACTTAATGTAAAGAAAAATGAAAACTCCACTTCCTCAGTTGCACTAGTCATATTTCAAGTGCTTAATAAGCCACATGTGGCTAGTGGCCACTGCGTTGATAGTGCAGACAAAGAACATTCCTATCATCATAGAAAGTTTCACTGGACAGCTCTGCTCAAGATTGACCCCATAAATCTGAGATTTTTATCCTGTTTTACAGATGATACAACTGAAGGTCAGAGAGATCACACCCAAGGGCACATAGCTAGAGCTGGGATCCAAACTAGTCCCTCGTGCTAGTGATGGATGGCAGAGTAGGTGGGTCAACCTGGAATTCCCTGTGCCAGGACCTGGCCCATGCCTGGGAGCTGCTTTCTGCCAAGCTCCCTGCAACTTCCTCAAGCTCTATCTACTTGGGGAGGGATAGGGTCAGAGCCCCCTTTCCCTCACACCTCCTGCCTCAGGCAGACAGTGCTGAAAAGGCGCACCTCAAGAACCAGGTGGGAAAGAAAGCCACATCAGCCAGGAAGATCAGTGAAAGCCTCGGTTTAATTGGAGACAAGATCAAAGGATTGATTATCGATCAATGGACCGACTGATTGATCATCAAAGTGGACAATATTTGAGCAGCTCATGGGGGTCCTGTGCACCCCCTATTGAGAGAGGAGCCCTGATTGGGGGTGGGATGGTCCATCTCAACTGTTGCCAGTCGAACCCAGCCCTGGGGCAGGGGGAGGGACAGGCTCTGCCTAGCCCTCACCCCCTAGATGAACCGACTCCCCATCAAACAACAGCGCTGAGCCCACCCTTTTGGGGGTCTATGGTACAGTTTGTATAATACAGCAGGAATAGGGACTCTCCCTCTGGGAGATCCCCACCCTTCCTTCCCCTGACTGGGTCAGCTAGGGAAGGGTAAGTTTATTTTCCCTTTTTTGCCTCTGTAGAATAATTTACAAACCAACCTTACAGTATGTACAAAGAAAAAGAAAGAAAGGGAAAAAAAAGAAAATCAAAAAAAGGCCCACTCCGGTTGCCGGCTAGGACAGAAACTACTTTCGCTACAAAAATGAACCCTGTACAGTATCATGAGGCTGGGAGAGGGTGGTAGTCCCCAGTGGGATAGACAGACAGATGGAAGGCTTCGGGGAGGGGGAGGCTACAGTACCCTGCGAACAGAATTGGAGGGGTGGGGCAATGAGAGAGGCCCTGCCCTGTCCAACTGCAGAACCAGGCCAAGGGGAATAGGGGAGGGGGAAGAGGGGCCTTTCCTTCCAAACAGTCCCTCATGGCTTGGAGAAAAATGGCCTTGCATCTGTCTGTCATATTGCTCGGGAAATAGTTGGGGGGGGGGGCTTGGCAAGGTGGGACAAAGGAGAAATGACTTTGGTGCCAGGATGAGAAGGGATGCCCAGAAAGGGAATGTGGGTATACACCATTATTGCTTCCTCCTAGGGCAAAGAGTCAGGGAAGGGGGCAAGAGGATGCTGGGGGGATGCCTAGGATGGGGGCTCTGGGTCTGGCCCCACCCTACCCAAGGTGCAGGTGGGAGCCACTGCAACCCTCTCCTATGGCCGTGAGAATCATTAAGGCAGAAACAAGAGGAGAAGCAGCTGGAAGAAGTGGGTGCAGCTTGGAGCTGTCCCCCACAAATGGAGAAAATTCAAACAGAACCCAAAGTGGAAGGGGAAGGGGGTAGCAAGTGGAGGGAGGATCAGGCCCTCCTCAAATCTCAGACCCCAGGCTGGTGGTGCAAATGTCCCTCTAACACCCTCCCCTCCCAGCATCCTAAGTTGTACAGCGTCCCCATGCCTGTCCCAGAGTAAGTATTGCCAGGTTTGTGCAAAATGAGGTGGAAGACTTGGGGTGGGACAGTGAGCCTGAGAGGGGCTGGAGCTGGGGTCTCTCACAGCGACCCCCCCCCCCCCACCAGGCCCCTGCCCAGAATGGCTATTCCCTGGCTGGATTCTAGAAACCCTCGAATTTTAGGAAGAGCCTGGAAGGAGACCTTAAGCCTGCTTGGGCTCAGATGGGGAGCCCAAAGAGGCTGGAAGACTGAGCCTGGGACCTGGGAGGGGTGCAGGTGGGGTTGGAGGTGGGTGACGGGAGCCAGGAACAGGAGCATCTACAGTTGCTGTGTTTCATCCTGTTTTTTTTTTTTCTTTTTTTCGTTTTTTTTTCTAAAAATGTAACAATGAAAATTCCAAAAATAAAACCCCTTCCAGGACCTCAGCCCTTCCTTCCCCAGGCCCCACCTCCAAAAAGTGGCCCCGTGGGTGGGGGAAAAAGGGAAAAAAAGAAAAGAGAAAAAAAGCCACTTTTCTGTTTTCTTTTTTCTCAGGAGGCCCAAGAGTCTTTGAGGCAGTGAAGGAGGCAGTTGGGGGACGATGGTGGTGAGAGGAGGCAGGAGGGGGAAAGGGGTGTAGAGGCTGGGGCTCAGATAGGGCCTGCAGCAGACCCCCACCCACCAGGGGCTGGGAGTGTGGGTGGGTCCTCGCCCAATGTCCCTGTGCAGGCACAGCACACCCTCTTGGCAGCTTGATGCTCTTTCTGGGCCCCCACCTCTGCTGCCATGGAGGGGAGGCCCAGGAGGCCCGGGGCCTCCTCTGGAGTGGATGGGGTCCTCAAGGCAGGCAGAGCGGGGCTCTCAGGAGACAGGACATGGGGGCTGCTGTAGCCCACGGCATCCATCAATGCATCTGGGGATGTGGACTTGTCCTGGCCCACAGCCACACTGTCTGCTTGCTGTGTCAAGGACATTTCCTCTACCTCCACCTCTGCGGACACATCTTGGCCATCGACCTCCAACAGTTCCTCAGCTGTGGATACATCCTGGGCCACGAATAATTCCTGCACCTCAATTGCACCCAGGGCAGCGGAGGACGCCTCCTCCTCCTCTTCCTCATCTAGTGTCAGCTCAAACTGGAACTTATCAGGTGGGGTTGGGTGGCCTGGCCCCTCAGGCTCCTCCTCGGGAGGTGGCGACGGGCTCTGCCGAATGGCGCTGTAGTACCAGTCCCGGTTATCTTCCAATGTGTCTAGGATCTCCCGGGCGTCTGGGTGGACCAAGTCAGCCCATGTCTCCCACAGTGGGTGCACAATATAGTCGATGAAACCCACCTGGGGGAGGGGGAAGGCATAATTAACCAGTGGCCACAGTGGTACAGATGGCACAGCCATACTGATGGATTGAATAAAATTTAAAAGATGCTGATACCATTGGACCCAGTGATCTTGCTTTTTCAGATCCACCCTGGAAAAGTTCTTGCATAAGTAACCAAAAAAAAATCATATGAGATATAAATAAAAACTGGAAACACCTCTATACATACATCAGTTGGGGATTAGTGTGTGTGTTTTTTCAATGTGGTACCCACAGATATTAATAATGGCGTTTTTTGCAACAAAGAGAAACTAGAAATAACTTCATGGCAGGCTAAGAGCCTAATATCATCTTTCCTACTTTTTATTGACAGAATCTTGATTTTTTTTCTTGGGGGACACAATGCTTCCAGCTGAAAACTATATTTCCCAGTCTCCCTTGCAAAGAGAGGGTGGCCATGAGGCCACCTGTAGATGGAAGATGCTGGGCGCTGCCTCAGCTGGCAGAGGGCTTTCTCCCCTGGAATGTAGCCAGAATGGTTGGGGCTTTGACAGCATCTGTGACCATGAGAGGCATCTCTGGGGATAGAAACCCCATTCTTTTGATGGTGGAAGAGAAACATTGAAAGCTCCAGGTATCTGCCAACTCTGTGGAGCCACAGAGAGCCAAATTCCCTTTCTCTAGACTTTTCTTGTATAAAAGGAAAAAAAAAAGCTTCATTTTGTTTCAGTCACTGTGAATTTCTAACTCCTAAACACTTAAATGTCTATCAACAGGGGAATGACTACACAAATCATTGTCTATACATCTATGGGAATACTATACAGTAGTGGAAAAGGGTGGGTTAAATCTGTTTGCAATAACTTGGACATATTTCTAAGTCATTGTTGAGAAGAAAAGGCAAGCTGTATAAAATGGTTATATATTAATACAATTTATCTTTTTAAAAAAGCTAAACCCATGAACCATTGCTATGATGTTGCCTGTGACAATAACTACATAGTAAAACTATGAAACTGGTTTTCATCAGGGGTGGGGGTGATTTGCAGGCCCAGGAGACATTTGGAAGTGTCTGGAGACATTTTTGGTTGTTATGCCTGGAAGGGGAGGGTGCTCCTGACATCTAGTGGGTGGAGGCCAAGGATGCTGCTCAATACCATAAGATGCACAGGACAGCCCCCACCACAGAGAATGATCTGGCCCCAACTGTCAACAGAGCCAAGGCTGGGTAATCCTGGTCTAGAAGAGCATACACACTGAACTGGGAAAGGTGAGTCTCACTGGGAGAAGACTAGAAGTGGGAAGGGTAAGAAACTCTTACATTCACACTTCAGTGTTGAGTCTTTTACGAGATGGCATTCCTGTCCCTGTTGTTAAATTAATCAGGCATGCGATGAAAACAAGTCAATCCACCTCAATTCAAAATCCTCTAAAAATCAGGGACCATATCACTGGCCAGCTGAGGATATCAGAAACAGATTGACTCAACATAAGGTCTGTAACTAAGGGCCAGCTAAGTATTATTATTGATAATACTGTGGCAGTTGCTGCAAATGAGTTAGAACTGTCTGAACTAGGTTTGTGTGCCAGAAGCTCAGTGTGGTTGTTTCGTGGAGGAGAAAATGTTGCATATTTCCCATCAAGATAGAAAAGAAAAAAACAAAGTAAGACTTGATGTTGTGGAGGGGCAGGTCAGGACCTTCTGGGCCTGAAAGCTCTAGGCCAGGTTGGGGTGGGGGCTGGTGCCCTGCAACTGTACCTGAGACTTTTCCACCGAGGCTGTGTGCTTGTCACACATGGGGCTGATCTCCATACCACGCTCTCGTTCGCGGTCGCCCTGCTGGAAGAACTCAGCCATGATACGGTCCGTCCACTGGCGGTACAGCTCCAGCGGCTTGGTGGGGTTGCTGAGGTCCGCACAGTGCACCATGTTCCTCAGGACCTGCACAGGGCACAGGACCTTCAGAGGCCATGCTCCTCCTATCTGAGTCTGAGGCCTCAGGCTTCCTTACCTTCCCCCCATTGGGGGGAGAGTGGGGAGAAGGGGTAGGGGGGAGATGAAGAGAGACAGAGAAATAAAGAGGGAGATGAGTGGGGGAGAGGAGGGAGGAGATAAGAAGGGGTTGATGGAGGAAAGGGCAGAGGGACAGAAGAAAAAAAGGTGGGGAGAGAGGTGTGTGGGAGATAAAGAGAGGTGGAGGAAGTCAAGAGAGAGAGAGAGAGAGAAGGGGAAGGTGGGGGAGAGGAGAAGATGGTGGGGAAGAGGAAGGGAGAGACGGAGGGGTTATGAAGGGAAGAAAGGGGAGATGGTAGGAGTGAGGGGAGATGGGAAGGAGAGGTGGGGGTTGGAGGGGGAAGATGGAAGGGGGAGAGAGAAAAACAGGCATGAAGATAGGCAAGAAGGGAACTGAAGGCTGAGAGAGAGGCAGCAACCCAGATCTGAATGGTGGAGGAGAGGAGAAGGGACCAGTTTTTTTACACAATGTGTGAAGGGGGCACCTGGATGCGGTCAGAGTAGTTGTCCAGCAGAAGGACCCCTGAGCTGGTCACTTTCTTCGTTTCTACCATGGTCTTCAGGTCAGCTAGGAGGGTCATATGCTTGGACATGTCCGTGGCCAGCACCTGTGGGCAAGGGGACTGTCACAGGGGCCACTGAAGCTCTGCCACCAGACCACTGCATGGACCGGAGCTTCTCGAGCTTTTACTGGGTACAACCCATCCCTACAAGTCCTGCTAAAAGATGTTTCTTCCCCCATGGGCCTTTCCATCTCAAACTCGGACCTTCCCAAAGTGCCACCCATGAAAGTTGACCTTTCCTCTTCTGTCCCCGCCCAGCCCACCATGTCGATGACCATCTTGCGCAGGCTCTGCCGCTGGCGTTTGCTGAGGTTCTGGAAGATGTCACAGTTGTCCTCCTGCAGCAGCTTGAAACCCACGGCCAGGTGGTGGTTCTCCAGCACCGACTCGTCATTGTACATGAGCGCCAGCTCCGAATCTGTGGCCCAGGCGGGCGGGAGGTCAGGGGAGGGAGGGAGGGCACACACACACCCTCCCCCCCTCCCCGCCCTGGCTGACTGCAGGGAGGAGCAGGGCAGGCCCCACCCTGTGGAGGGCCACTCACTGGTGTTGATGAGGAACTGGTTGGAAACCCCAGGGTGGTCCACGTCGTGGATGGCAGCTGCGAAGAGGGCTGCGAGAATCTCCAGGTCTGTGAATACAGCCTGGAAGCAGAGAGAGGGAGTCAGAGAGACACAGGGGTTAAAAAGATGGGGGGTTAGAGAGAAAAAGATAAAGATCAGAGAGAAGAATGGGGTCAGAGAGAGATGGAGGTCAGAGACCCAGGGTCAGAGAGATAAACAGATCAGAGATGGGCAGGGAGAGGGGGTTAGGAGGCCAAGGGGCCAGGCGGTGCTCACGTCCAGCGCAGGTGTGGCCAGCAGCACATGGGTGGACTGCAGCACATCGGCAGCGTGCAGGCTGTTGTGGTAGGCCACATCCTGGTGGTAGTGGTCCTCCAGAGTCAGCATATATGTCACCATTGTGTCCACTGGGATGTGGAACTTCTTCAGCAGGTCCCGTTCCTGAGGGCAGGAATGGAGGGGCGGTGACCCCCACGAGCCACTAGCTCCCTGCCTTTGCCCCCCCCCTCACACTGCCCCCCACCCTGCCCCACTCAGCAGCCCTACCTGGAATATTGTGTACATGATGCAGCTAAGGGAACGGCCTCTAGCATAATCTGACACGTGAAAGATGTTCAGGCCCCACTTGTTCAGGTTCTCCAGCTCCTGGAGGAGATGGAGGCCAGAGATCAGGAGCCTGCAAGGCCCAGCGCCCTCTAGCCTTTTCCCTGTAGACCCTTGGTCTGAAGGTAGCACCACCATTGCCTACCCAGCGGGTGGCATGCTCAGCAGCACAGAATTTACAGCCCAGGTCCTACTGGGCTGAGAAATAACAAAGCAACCACAGCGACTGTTTATGGAGTGCTTATTATCTGCCAGGCACTGCACTAAGCACTTGATCTCATTTGACAGGGGCAGAGAAGTGATGTGACTTAGCCCAGACCCTGTAGCCTCCAAGCTAAACTGCTCATGGGTGCCAGGAGGAAAGAAACATGAGCTAATTTTCCGTGTCTTCCTAGGATCCAGAACAGTGCCAGTACACAGCAGGTGCTCAGTAAATACTGGGTAACCCAATATTGCATTGGCCAGTGTCAGCTCACAAAGGGTTACAATAAATGTCAGCTGAGTGAGCCACTGAGTATCACATCAATTGTACAAATTGATGTGAGAGCCCCTTGGCTCAAGGTCTCTCAGAAGAGCTAGGAGCCAAACCCTGGCTCCTGTAGTGCAAACTGCTGGTGTTCTGCCTAGATCCCCTTCACTGGCCACTGCACCCACCTCCCAGCTGCTGAGACTGTTGCTTCTAAGGCTCACAGCTGCCCCATTCTCCAGAAAACTGCTTTTGTCCCCAAAGGAACTACATGGAAGAGGTGATGCCATCCACTCTGGGGGTAGCCCCCAGTCAGTGATGACACAGGGGTACAGAAGCCAGTGCTTTTCCCTCAGGATGGGCTCAACTCTGTTATTCACCGTCCAGAGCTCCCTGTGGGTTCAGGCTGAGGCTGGACTCTAGCTGAGACTACCTCCTTGCTTAGCTCCTTCCTCTCCTGCTCCCAAGAGTCTCAGAAAGTTCATGTTATGCCACTTGCTTTTACAAAATACCTACATTAGTGCCTGTTTTTGCTTACTCAAAGAAACCCAAAGAGGATTTTTGCTTTTATAAAAAAAGGTGAAAAGGGAAAACAGAAAAGTGTTCATCATTTGTTTTGCAGCGGCTGTTATAGCGGCTGATCATCTAGAGGGGCCCTGCCAAACTCCTTCCCCAGGACCTGCCCTCGGCTCCTTGGCATCCAGTCACCAGAGCTTTGTACTTGTCTGTGAGCATCTGTGCTTTTTCTTAATTTATTTTGTGCAGCCATTAGCAAGATGTGCCCTAAGGTATCAGAAAAGCCTAAGAGAGCTCGTAAGGGTGTTATACTTAGTGTAAAACCGGATATAATTAAGTATTTCAATCATGAACGAAATAAAGACACATAAATTAATGGTAACTGCTTCGTTTTACGCTGTTTGGGTTTACGAAAGGTTTCATAGGAATGTTCTGCTTTCAGAAAACCAGGGAACTACCTATACACCCCAATCCTCATCTCAGGCTAACCCAACACCCAGTCCTTCTCCAGGAAACCCTTGCCCCTCTCCAGCTGAGCCCCCACCCACTTGGGCCAGGAGCTCCTCTTGGTCTGTCTTCACCCCAAAGCGGGGTATGCTGGAATCGGTCAGGCTGCTGCTATGCATCATCTTCTTCACCCCCATGATCTGAGACATAGGCTGGAACTGCGGCCCAGGGGGCGGAGGCTGCTGGGAGGGTCTTTGCCGAGGTGCTTTTTCTCCATCCTTCATCGTGGGTGATGGGATCTCCACTTCATTCTGCTTGTCTATAGAAGATGGAGGGGAGCAAGCATGGATGCCCCTCAGCCTCCCTCATCTGACCCTCAGCCCCCATCCCATTAGTTTTGGAAAGTTTCACCCAGGAGGGCAGACCCCTTCTGGGTGTCGTGCTGTTGGTTACTCATAGCTGGAAACCAAAGGGGAGGAAGAAATTTTTCTGGGGAGTGGTGGGCTGGAGTGGGGACTTTGGGGCCTGCCAGGAGCTGTGAAGTGGCCCCAGTCCAATTGCCAGGGGGGTGGCATGGGAAGTCAGGAAGTGGGGTGGGGATGCTAGAGAGAGCCCTTGCCTGCCCTAATAGGAGGTCGCTGGGAAGACACCTCCATGGTGATGGAGAGTGCTGGTGGGGGTGGACAGTGATGGGAGGAGGGAGGGAAGGTTGGTCTCTGGCTCCATGGACCCCCACCCCTACTGGGTAACACCAGCCTTCCTGGGAAGCAGACCCTGGAACTTTTTCCCTGAGCTTTCAAGGGCTTCCAGAGCCCAGTCAGGGCCACCCATTGTGACCTGGGGCCCACTAGTCGATGACAAGGCCCTACAGGGTCATTTGCATGCCATGCTCGCATTGGCTGGATCTCAGAGTTTGGCATAGCCACACCCCCACTGGCAGGAGCATTTGAGAATCAGAACCTTCCTTAACTTGGGGGACGAGGTAAATCTGACTTTGGGGATCTTTGATGATAAATTGTGAGGGTGAAATCCTGCGTTTATAAGGAATATCCTCAGCTTGGGCTCCTGAGTTCAGAGGTTAGGATGAATTGGAGGTTCCCAGGAGCTTGAAGTTTCCAATAAATTTGGGGTATTCTACTGTATTGGGGTTCAATTGAGTTAGGAAATTCTCCAAGTTTGGGGAATCTTTTCTAGGTTCTTAAGCTTGAGAAGTCTATTGAGTTTGGATATCTAAAATTTTGGGAGTCAACTGAATTTAGGAGATCATAAAAGTTTGGGGATTTATTGAATTTGGGGGACTTTTCAGTTTGAAGGTTTTTTATTTAAAGTTTTGGGGTCTTTTATGGACTATTCAGGGCAGAGGTTCCTTTAAGTTTGAGAACCCACCTGAGTTTAGGCATCTCTCTTGAGTTTGGGGGGATCTTCTGAATTTGAGGGGAATCCAAGTTTGCAGATTCTATTGACTTTTGTGGGCTTTTCAGACTGGAGGCATTTTCTTTTCTTTTTTAAAAATTAATTAATTAATTAAATCAATTTACTTATTTTGTTAATCCTCAGCCACCCGAGGATATTCCTTCTATTGCTTTTCAAAGAAAGTGTGGAAGGGAAGGATGGAGGGGGACAGAGAGAGAGAGAGAGAGAAGCATCGAGGTGAGAGAGACACATCTACTGGTTGGACTGGTTGCCTCCCACATGCTCCGGACCAGGGCAGGTGGTGAACCCGCAACCCAGGTACTTGCCCTTGACTGAGAATTGAATCTGTGACCCTTCAGTGTGCAGGCCAATGCTCTAACCACTGAGAAACATTGGCCAGAGCTAATTTATTTATTAAATATATCTTTATTGATTTTAGAGAGAGGAAGGGAGAGGGAGAGAGAGAGATAGAAACATCAGTGATGAGAGAGTCATTGATTGGCTGCCTCCTGCACGTCCCCAACTGGGAATCGAGCCCACAGCCCAGGCATGTGCCCTGACCGGGAAGCAGGAATCGCACAGCGATCTCCTGGATCCTAGGTCAATGCTCAACCGCTGAGCCAAGCCCGGCTGGGCAGGTTAATTTATTGATTTGAGAGAGAGAGAAAGAGAGAGAGAGAGAGAGACATAGACTTGCAGCACCACCCATCCATGCATTTATTGGTTGACTCCAGCTGGTGCCCAGCTGGGGATGGAGCCCACAACCCGGGCAGTGCATCAGGATGATGCTCCAACCAACTTGCTACCTGCCAGGGCTCAGCCTGGGGGCATTACCAAGTTTAGGAATTCTATTTGAGTTTGGGGGTTTCCTGGGATCTTGAGTTTCAGAGTTCCATTAGGGTTCCACTGAGTTTGGGAGAGCTTTTCAGTTTGGAGAGATTTTAAAATGTGGGGTTCTATAGAAGTTAGGGTGCCACTGAATTTGGGGGCATCATGAATATGGGAACTCTTGAACACGGTGACTTTGACCTTTGGAGAGTTAAGAGTCAGGGTCCCTTAGGTAAAGGTGGGCAATAGGACCCGAGGTCTGGGGGGGCCCCTCCAGCCCAGGTGTGCACCCCTACCACGGGCTGCCCTTCACTCACCCAGGAATGTGGTGGAGATGTACTCAGAGACCTGGTTTCCTGACCTGCTCATCTCTGACAGGTGTGTGAGTTCCCGGTTTAGCATCCTCTTGAACTAAGGTGAAGGAGGCAAGAAGGAAGGAATGATGGAGTCATGGAAAAGTGGGGAAGTCAGCCTTACCCAAGAAACTTCTGAAGACTCCATGAGTCCTTCCTACTTCTCTGTTTAGCCTACAGAGACCCCAACAGGCTGTCAGAGGGGAGGGGTCAGCCCTTCCTCTCCTCCCAGCTCTGGATGGGGATCCCCAGGCTTGGGGAGTAAGGACTCAGCATATCTCTTTGCCTGAGGAAGGGGGGCTCCCCTCCTCATACTCTCTCCCCCTCTCCCCAAGGAGGAGCCAGAGGGGCACCTGTGGAAGGGAGGGGCTCTTGACTAACAGGGAGCCAATGAGGTATCAGGAGAATCCCATTGCCATGGTGATGGGAGTCTCCTTAGCAACTCCCCCTCCAACCAGCTGCTGAGCTTGGGGGAAAGGGGGGGTAGGCCACAGGCCCCTTAACCCTTGCCTTCTCAGGGCTACCCCTAGCCCCTGTCTCCCCAGACATGGGACCTATTCCCTGGGGATCCTGCCCCTAGCACCCAGCCCAGTTTGGAAGGAGGAAACATAGTTCCCAAGCTCTAGGTGAAGAAAAGGTTTGGCTGGGGCAGGGGAGAAGAGTGAGCTGAGGAAGCCCTAGTTTGGTCACCAAGGGGAGGGGGTTCCCATCATAGCCCCCTCTTCCCTAGCTTCAGGAGGTGGACAGATGCACAGATGAGTGAAGTATACCCAGAACCAAGCTTGGGGGCCTCTCCTGGTCCCCCCATTCCACTTCACACAGCATCTGCTGTGACATTGTGCAAGGAGGAAAAAGGGCATCAGTTCCCCACCCCCAAGCTCTGGCAAAGCACCCCCAAAGCAGAGCTGACTCCATCCAGAGAGGCAGGAGGGACACTGGACAGGGAGGGTGAGCCTGAGGGCCCACACCCAATGGGGCACTCACTGCAGCCAGTGCTGCCCAGAGACCTTGGGCACACATAAAGAGAGAGAGGCACACACGTACACACACACTCGTGCAAGATGGACCCACAAAGTCACAAACCACACACAGACACAGATTCCTACGTTACACAGTTCACATAGCCCCAGACCCACAAATCAAGGGGCATGTACAATAAGGTGGTCACTGACACTCAGGGTCACATGCCCCAGAAAAATCACGTAGTTCTGGACTCACAAACATGTCCAACACATAACAACACAACCAGAGCCATATGATCTCAGACAGAGCCAAGCCATGACCCAAGCAAACAAGCATATAGTCAGGTGGCGCCACACCACTGCAGGCACACACATGTGTGCACTGACAGTCACACCCAGAGAGACCCCCAGCCACCATTTACACCCAGCCCTGGGCCACACAGAGACACAGTCGTAAGTATTAATCTCCAGACCGCACACGTGCATAGCTGAACACACAAATCCAAACCAGGGGTTGAAGGGTCAGAGGTCAGAGGGCCAGGGCCAGGTGTCCTGCCCATCTACCACTCCAAGGTCCCCTACCTGGTCCCACCAGCCCACCAGCCATGGCTTGGAGCAGGTCTCGCAGAAGAAATCCACCAAGGGCATCTTGGAGTCTTAGCCCTGCTCAGGGCTGCCGCACACAGAGGCTGAGCTTGGGGAGTCCTGGGGTTAACCACCACCGTCTGGGGTGGGGGCGGGGTGCTGGGCAGGTGGGCAGTGGAAGGGGGAGCCGCGGAGGGGCCTGGGCCGGCCCAGCAGAGCTGGGGGCTCCCTTCCCCTCCGCGCTCCCGGTAGCAGCCCTGGTTACATGGTCTGCCAGCCCCTGGCCCCTATGGGCCCCCTCACAGCAGCAGTTGGAGGTGACCAGGGACCCCTGCCCATGGAGGGGCAGGGTGAGGGTGCCAGGAGGCGGCTTCAGAGGCTCTGGGCTCTGTGTGTGCGCCTGTGTGTGTGCGTGCTCACTGCAGCACTGGCAGGCTGCATGTGATGTCAGCTGGTGCTGGGAGTGGGGGGGCATTAAAGGGGCATCAGAGCCCACAGACCTCAGCCAGGTCCAAGTGGGGCTGCTGGGGATAAGCAGAGCAGTACACACCCCCTCGGGAGCATGCCTCCTCCATGGACACACCCAGAGACAAAGGCACACACCCAGATGTTCCACATACTCACAGACATACAAATACTCTGAGATACACCTTCCACGCTAACACAGCCAGACACTTGACACACTTGAACATGCACAGATACCGATGTTTTTAGTTCTACACTGACCACATGCACACACACACACACAGTCACAACTCTGATGTGCAACACATTTATAGGTATACAGCTGAGTACATAGAAATACAAATGCCTTCAGACATGTCCCTTCCAAGAACACAGACCCACACCCAGACATGGAGACACACACTGAGGGACAAACCTTCAGATACTGGACACACGTATAAACACATACTCAATACACCCATAGGTACACTTTCAAACAAACACAAATACCCATGTGATCTTAGACACAAACATACCCTGATAAATCCATAAGGGAACACACACACACACACACACCCCATCACAGACACACACTTGCAGATTCACATTCAGAGGTATGGTCACATTCTCAGATGTTTAACACACCCTCAGGGACACAATCGCCCTCAGACTTCTATGTTCCCAGACAAATCTCCACCCACAGGCATATGCACTGCCCCCAACACAAACACCCCCACCTGTACACTCATTTCCTGAGATGCATCCTCCCACAGGGGCTGCCACCATACTGCACAACTCCAGGGAGCACCATTCACACTGCCTACTTTCTGAATGGTGCCCTGGAATTGTGCAGAGCACAATCTGCACAGCTGTACATGCAAGCCTTGAACCCTCCCCTGCAGCCCTGCAAGCACACACCGGTACACACACACACACAGTCACAAACACATGGAGATACACACCACAAGTGTGGACCAACTCATACTTGTAGACATACACACCCCTCCAGACCCACACACAACCCCGCATAATCGCCTGTGCACACCAATCATTGGTACACATCTGTATGCCACTCCTGGCAGAATCTCTTGGAACACACCCCCACCCTATGCTGCAAATGTGTAGCCAACAAATGGACCACCACACACACCCATAGTCACAGATATACACCCGTAGACCATATAAGCACATGACCTTGCCCCAAGAAAGATGATTGTCTACAGACAGATGTACAGCCAGACACATACATATACCAGGCTCCCTAGGTTCTGGGAGAAGTAAAAATCCATAGGAGCTACAAATCCTAAAGCTATGCCCAGGGGTTGGTCCCACCCAGGGATTCACCCCACCCTATAGGCCATATCCATAGATTGGCCCTGCCCACTGGCCCCACCCTATTGTTAGGTTCCCCAGGTCCTACCCCACTGGCCCTATGTAGGAATAACCCCACCCCATAGGCCTAATCCAGGGATTGGCCCACCCCCTGGCTGGTTTCACCCACAGATTCTACCCAGCTGTTGGTCCAACCCCGAAGGCCCCACCCAGGGACTAGCCCCGCCCTGAGGGCCCGAGGCCCACACACCTTGTGCGATGCCATCTCGCTGACTGAGCGGTAGGTCTGCATGGTCTCTAGCTGCTCCAGACACCAGTCCAGCTCCTCCAATGTCTCCCGGGCCAACTGCTGACAGGTCTCCTCTGGAGAAGGGGAAGCAGGGGTGGTGACTGAAAGGATCCATAGGCAGAGCCACAGAAGCCCCAGCCCATGGTGATGGGGGTCCGCCAGGTGAGTGGGATGCTGGGAAAGAGGGTGAGTCAACTACCCTGGGTGAGGGCCCCCCACTGTGGCAGTAAGAGGGGACCTTTTCCACTACCCCTGGGCTTATTTACCTGACAGTGTGGCCTTGCATACCGGGGTTGGGCCACTCAATGGGGATCGCCTGCAAAGAAATGGGGCTCCAGTGCCAGCCTGGGCCCCTCCAGATCCCTGCCACCCGTCAACATGAATGGCACTGACATTCCTTTTTCTGAGTGCTCAGTGTGTCCCAGGCATGCTGGCATGTACTCTGCAGTCTCTCACAGAACCCCACAAGAACCCATTTTACAGATAAGGAAACTGAGGCTCAAGATGGTGAACCAGCTTCCTGGAGACTACATGGCTGATCAGTGGTAGGGTCAGGTCTTGTGTCTCCAAAGTTCCTGCTTCCTTGAGCATCCCTCCCACCAACTACCAGAGGAACCAGCAGCTCTCAGCCACACCCCTGACCCAATGTTCTAGCACTTTCTATATATCATCTCTGGAATCCTCACAGAAGCCATCTAACGGAGAAGCTATTAAATTCCCATTTTATGGAGGGGGAACAGATACACCACAGGATGCTATCTGCCCAGCAAGTTGGCATGAAGGCAGGAGTGGCCCTGAGGCTGGGGTGGTTAGCCACCTATGGCCTCACCACCTTGTATCTGGACCCCTGGGTCTTTATAAAAGCTTCTGTGTCTTAGGCATTTGAATTGCAATGATTCACTGGCTCAAGGGAGCTGTTGCCTGAACAGAGACTCAGAGAGATTAAGTGCCTGCCCGAGGTCATGCAGCATAAATATGAGTGGAACCCAGATGTGCTTAGCCTCATGATTATGGTTGTTGGGGCCCAGCCTCAACTTACTTGTTGCTGGGAATGGGCACATTGGTCAGGAGTGAGAAGTTGCTGCGAACACTCCGGAGACTGGCCAGCACCTGGGACCAGAGTCGGCAGTGAGGAGAGGGTAGCTGGGCCTGGGCCCCTGTCCCCAAGTGTGGGGGAGTTTTGGAGCCCTTTCCCTCCTTAGGGGAGGGGTCTCACCTGAGCAAATGGTGTCACGATGAGGTCCTCAGCATACCTATAATCAAGGACAGGGGGAGGTCAGGGGTCCTCACAGTGGGACGCCAAAGGACCTAGGAGGAGAGGGGTTGCGGTGCCAGAGAAGCAACTCTCTAGGGTGGACACTCTGTGGGGGCTGGGCCCAGGGAGGCTGGTGAGCAGGGAAGGGGTTCCATGGGTTCGGGGAAGAGGGCACTTACACCTCACAAGGGTAAACACGCTGCAGTCCTGAAGGAAATGGTGGTCAGGGAGGACTCAGGTGGATGGGGGGAGGTGAACACATACAGGTGAAAGCAGTGGGTGGGGAGGGGTGTAGGGCAGGAAGGGGCCTGGAGGGTGTGTGAGGTGGGTACCTTGATGGGTAGGGGCAGGGCTGGAGGATCCAGGGAGGGGGAGGGGGTTGAGAAAGTCTGGGGGTGCTCACACCTCAATATGTGGTAATGACTAGGAAGGCTGGCTTAGGAAAGGCTGGAAGAAGGGAGGGGGAGGGTGCTCAGCAGAGGTGGACACTGTGGGGGGAAGCAGTGGCAGGGAGGGCTCAACTGGGGGGTGCTCCATCCTTGCTAGAGACTCAGGCTAAGGTGTGGCCTGGCCCCAGCAGCCAAAGGGTAGGTTGGGTAAGTGGGGACTATAAGGACAAGGGTGGGGGCTTGAACTGAGGAAGGGTCTCAGTGTGGCTGGGCGAGGGGCAGAGATAGGGTGGACACTCACTGGATGGACATGCTATAAAGGGACAGGCCTGGAATAGCTGGCAGGTGGGATTAGGGAGTGCTCACGCCTCGCTGGTGACTGACGAGTTCCGGGACATGGTCTTGGGCGACATGTCATAGTCGCTATCTGAGCGGTAGAGGAAGGATTCACGGCGCTGGCTGGTGGCTGCCCCGGCATGCAGCACAAGGCCCGGGCTCGCCTGCGAGTCCAGGGGGCTGCGGCCGGGCGATGGCGTCGGCCCATTCTCTGCCTCGAAGCTGCAGGGGCGGCAGGAACAAGGGTCAGGGGGCCTGAGATGGCATTGAGGAGGTTAAGAGGAACAGGGGGGCCAAGGGAATTCCTGGCAGAAATGAGGGGCAGATAGAGGATACTAAAGAGAGAGACATCCCAAAAGAGATGGGAGACAAAGAATTGTAGAGATCAAACAGTCCTGAGAGCCTTTGTGAGCCAGGCCTGTGGTAGGTGCTGGAGAAACAGCAGTGACGAAGACAGACCATGACCTGTCCTTCATGGAGATGACATGGGGAGGGCTGAACTTTAAACATATTAACCTAGTAGCAATGCACACCTCAAGTTGTGTGGTTCTCATTTACTACTTTTTCCACTGCATCTCAAATGAGCCTCACTGCTCAAATCTATTCAAAATTGGTCCACTTAGCCCCTTTGGCCGGCACCCCTCATCGCTTGCCTGGAGCAGTGCATTCACCTCTGCCCTGGTCCCTGGCTCCTGTTTTGCCCCTCAGTCTGTTTCCCACTCAGCAGCCAGAGGGACCCTTGTAAACACCTGAGTCAGGTCACATCCCTCCTCTGCTCAGCACCTTCTATGGACCCCAACTCACTCAGGAAAAGCCAAAGACCTCTCTGCAGCCCACAAGGCCCTGCCTTGTGACCTTCCACTCTACTCTTCACTTATTGTGCTCCAGCCACAATGGCCTCCTCATTATTCCATAAACATTCCATACACATTCTTGTCTTAGGGCCTTTGCACAGGCCTTTGACCCTGCCCAGATCTCCAGTGGCTCCTCTTTCACCTCCTTCAGGCCTCAGCTCAAAAGTCAACTCCTCAGGAAGGCCTTCCCTGACCAAACCTTACCCTAATATTTTATATTTCCCTTCCTTAAAAAAATACCACTTACTGGATATAATCTACAGTTTACTTCTTTACTGTTTACTTTCCCTTATAAAGGTAAGTACTGCAGATCGGGTATTTCTGTCTGCTTTGTTTACTGCTGTATCCCTTGGGCCAAGAACATGGACTGGCACATAGTGGATGCCCAGTAAATGTTTACTGAATGAATCATAAAATGTATAAATGAATGACTGAATATGTAAATACATTAACTGGATTGTGCTCCACAGAGAATTAAAACTAGGTGGATGACTGCAAGTTATTGGAGAGCTGATTTTAGCTGCTATGGTTGAAGCAGGCCTGTCTGAGGAGGTGACATCTGAGCAGGGTGGGAAAGATGAGAAGGAAGGCTAAGGGTCAGGAGGTAGTAGAAAGCACTCCAGGGTGAGAGAACAGTAAGTGCAAAGACCCTGGGGCAGGATTCAGTTTTTGTCTGAGGGCCAGCAATGAAGCTGGTATGGCTGGAATGGAGATACAGTCTAGGACAAAGACACAGCTACAGAGAAGAGAGACAACAGGACCCCAGCCTGGGGGCACTAGCAAGACCAAGACCCTCAGGATGAGGCAGAGATGCAGGCTATGCCACTTCCCAGATGTATGTCTTGAAGAAAATGACTGAATTTCAGTTTCCTTATCCACACAATGAACACAACCACGACCTCTCTAGGGTCATCCAGGTGATCAGCATTAACACAGGTAAAATGCTCAGAACCATGCCTAGCACAGAGCTGAAAAAACATTGGCAATTCCAAGTCTATCAGCCCCATATATGCCACTTGGGGAATGGTCTCAGCAAAGCAGGCGATATAAAGAATTGAGTATGAAAATGGGAGTTGTGTGCCTGCAACATGCTGTATGGCCTTGGGAAGGCCACTGCCCTCTGGTCACTTACTCCATTGTTAAAGAGAGGTGCTTAGACTAGTGAGCAGACTTCAGGCTATGCCCTGAGGGGTTCAAGGGAGTAGGGGCAGGAAATGGGACTCTCCCTTTTCCAGTCCCACCTATTGCGAGCCAGCACGATTATTATTTGAGTAGTCCCTCTGCTAAGAAATAAGTCTGGCCCAACCAGGCATAGCTCAGCGGTTGAGCGTCGACCTAGGATCCAGGTGATAGGGGTTCGATTCCCGATCAGGGCACATGCCTGGGTTGTGGGCTCAATCAATAACTCTCTCATCATTGATGTTTCTGTCTCTCTCTCTCCCTCTCCTTTCCTCTCTCTGAAATCAATAAAGATATATTAAAAAAAAAAGAAAAAGAAAAAAAAGAAATTAGTCTGAAATCTCTTAGAACAAGACAGTGATAACAGCTTCCATATACTGAGCCTTTTTTCTAGGCTACTTCTGCGGTATGGCGACTGGGGAGGGACTTCACTGACTCCCTCTTACAGATGAAAAACCAGGTTCAGAGAGGAGAATGATTAGCTCTGAGTCACACAGCAAAACCATAATGGGATGAGAATTTGAAACCAAGTTTTTCGACTCCTTAGACCAAAATCTTAACAGCTGCCCTCTGTCTATCTGACCCCCATCAGAGCATATTACTCCCATTATATAAAATGTTCAAAAAGGCCAGACAACCAACACAAAAAGCAAAGTGGGATTGGGGCCCTGAGTAATCAAATATTCCAATTTTAGTAAAGAAACCTAAAATATTAAAGTCAAAAATCCAAAATTCTTTAAAAACAAACTTCAGCACATCACCCGAGCCACTTTCAGGGGCTATTTTTCATAGGCAGCCAGCCTCAGCCTGTGCCGCAGACTTTCCTAAAAAATCTCAAAGGTCCAAAGGCTAGCCTAAGCCTTCCCTGTGCCTCCTGTTGAGCACCCCAGGCCCGGCACTGGTGGTACCTGGCCTCAGTTTGTAGCATGACCCCTCCCATATGCCTCCCAGACCAACATAGACAGCTACCAACCTTGGATAGCTCTGTGGCTCCTATCAGGTGGCCCTGGGCCAGGCACAGGGAACAGCTGACCTGGGCCTGCACTGGAGCCCCTCCCAAGAGGCCCCAGAACTTGCATACTCAGTGGCCAGCTTCAGACCACAACAGAGCACCTCCACAAAAGGCGCACTCAAAGGGTAGTCTCAACAGGCACCAGAGCCCTGCTGGGGTAAATCCTGCTCTGTGGTCATAGCCAGTCCTCACAGCCAGTCAGCCTGAGGGTCGACCTTACTCAGACAACTCTACTGAGACATGCCTACTCAACTATAACAGGAGGGCACACACAACCCACACAAGGGACACTCCTGGGGTACCTGGGCTCAGGTGACCAGGAAGACTGCTCCACTGGGCCCCACAGGACACTTACTATATAAGGCCACCCTGCCAAGACTGGGAGACATAGAAAATCTACTTAATACATAGAAACAAACACAGAAAGGCAGTCAAAATGAGGAGACAAAGAAATATGCTCCAAAGGAGAGAAAAGGAGAAGATTCCAGAAAAATAACTAAACTAAATGGAAGCCACAAAGCTACCAGCTGCAGAGTTCAAAACACTGATTATAAGGATGCTCAATTAACTTAGAGGAAGAATAGATGAACTAAGTGAGAACGTCAACAAAGAGATAGTAAGCATAAGTAAGGTCATAGACACCATAAAAAAGAACCAGTCAAAAATGAAGAATACACTAGAAGGAATCAATAGCAGATTAGATAAAGCAGAGAATCAAATCAGCAATTTGGAAGACAAGGTAGAGGAAAACACCCAATTGAAACAGCAAAAGAAAAAAGAATTTTTTAAAATGAGGACAGTCTAAGAGACCTCTGGACAACATCAACCATGCCAACATTTACATCATAGGGGTACCAGAGGGGAAAAAGAGAGAGAGCAAGGGATTGAAAACCTCTTTGAAGAAATATTAACTGAAAACTTCCCTAACTTGGTGAAGGAAATAGACATACAAGTCTAGGAAGCTCAGAGAGTCTCAAACAAGATAAACCCAAAGAGGTCAACACCAAGACACATCATAATTAAGGTGTCAAAGCTTAAAGACAGAGACTCTTAAAAGCAGCAAGAGAAAGACAGTTACCTACAAGGGAGCTCCAATAAGACTGTCAGCTGTAGCTCAGTTGGTTAGAGCGTTGTCCCCATATGCCAAGGTTGCAGGTTCAATCCCTGGTCAGGGCACATACAAGAATCAATAAATGAATGCCTAAATAAGTGGAACAACAAGTTGATGTTTCTTTCTCTGTCTCTCTCTTCCTCTCTCTCACTAAAATCAATAAATAAAAAAAAGTAAAAAAAAAAAAGGACTGTCAGCTGATTTCTCAACAGAAACTTTGCGGGCAAGAAGGGATTGGCATAAAATATTCAAAGTGATGAAAAGCAAGGACCTACAACCAAAATTACTCTATCCATAAAGGCTATCATTTAGAATCAAAGTAGAGATAAAGAGCTTCCCACACAAGAAAAAGGTAAAGGAGTTCATCACCAAAAAATCAGTATTATAAGAAATGTTAAAGGGGCTTCTTTAAGAAGAAGTAGAAAAAAGAATATCAATATGAATAATAAAATAGTAATAACTACATACCTATCAATAATCACTTAAATGTACATGGATTAAATGCTCCAGTCAAAAGACATAGGGTGGCTGAGTGGATAAGAAAACAAGACCCATACAACACGCATGCTGTCTACAAGAGGCTCACTTCAGATCAAAAGACACGCAGAGATTGAAAGTAAAGGGATGGAAAATGATACTTCATGCAAACGGAAACAAAAAAGATGCTGGCGTAGCAATACATATACCAGACAAAAATAGACTTTAAAACAAAGGCTATAACAAGAGACAAAGAAGAACATTTCATAATGATAAAGGGATCAATCGAACCACAGGAATGTAACTCTTATAAACATTTACTACCAAATGTAGGAGCACCTAAATAGTATCTAACGTAAATATTGACAAACTTGAAGGGAGAGATCTAATACAGTAATTGTAGGAGACTTTAACACCCCATCCAGACAGAAAATCAACAAAGAAACAGTGGCCTTAAATGACCCATTAGACCAGATGGATTTAATTGATATTTTTACAGCATTTCACCACAAAGCAGCACAATATACATTCTTCTCAAGCACACATGGAACATTTTCCAGGATAGACCACATGTTAGATCACAAAACAAGTCTTAATAAATTTAAGAAGATTGAAATCATATCAAGCATCTTTGCTGACCTCAAAGTATAAAACTAGAAATCAGTCACAAGAAGAAACCTGAAAACACAAAGCACATGGAGGCTAAATAACATGCTATTTATTAAAGAATGAAGGGGTTAAAATGAGATCAAGGAAGAAATCAAAAGATACCTTGAGACAATGAAAATAAAAACACAATGGCTCAAAATCTATGGGACACAGCGAAAGAAGTCCTAAGAGGGATATAGCATTACAGGGCTACCTCAAGAAAAAAAGAAAAATCTTAAATAAGTAATTTAACCTTTCAACCAAAAGGAACTCAAAAGTAAGGACAAAGAAAACCTAAAGTGAGCAGAAAGAAGGAAATAATAAATATCAGAGTAGAACTAAACAAAATAGAGTGTAAAAAACCCCACAAAAGGTCAATCAAACCAAGAACTGGTTCTTTAAAAAGTTAAAGAAAAATGATAAACTGTTGCCCTAGCCAGTTTGGCTTACTGGTTAGAACGTCAGCCCTCCCTCGGACTGAAGGGTCCTGGGTTCAATTCTGGCCAAGGGCACGTACCTTTGTTGCAGGTTTGATCCCTGGTCCCATCAGGGCGAGTGCAGGGGCCAACCAATGGATGTGTCTCTCTCACATCTCTCTCTCATCCCCCTCCTTCTACTCTCTCTGAAAAGCAATGGAAAAAACATCCTCGGGTAAGGGTTAAAAAAAAAAGAAAAAAGGTTAAACCTTTAACCAGACTCATCAAGAAAAAAAGTGAGAGGACCCAAATATATAAAATCAGAAATGAAAGAGAAGTGATCATTGACGCCACAGAAATATGACGGATTACAAGAAAAAAATACTATGAACAATTATATGCCAACCAATTGTACAATCTGAAAGAAATGGATAAATTTCTAGAAACACGCAATCTTTCAAGACTGAGTCAAGAGAAAACAAAAAATCTGAACAGGCTGATAACTACTAATAAAATCAGATTAGCAATAAAATAAAATAAAAATTCCCAATCAAGAAAAGTCCTAGTCTGATGGCATCACAGGTAAATTTTACCCAACATTCAAACATCCTTCTCAAACTATTCCAAAAAATTCAAGACGAAAGAAGGCTCCCAAGCTCATTTTACGAGGTCAGTATTACCTTGATTCCAAAACTAGATATTACAAAAAAGACAGAGAAAAGTATAGCCCAATATCCCTGATGAACATAGATGCAAATAGTGTCAACAAAACATTTGCAAACCGGATTCAGCAATACATTAAAAAGATCATACACCACAATCAAGTGGGATTTATCCTCAATGTAAGGATGGTTCAATATACACAAATTAACATGATACACCACATAAACAAAACGAAGGATACAAATCATATGATCATTTCAATAGATGCAGAAAAAGAATTTTACAAAATCTAGCATCCATTTATGATAAAAATTCTCAGCAAAGTGGGAATAGAGGGAACATACCTCAACATAATAAAGGCTTTACATGACAAACTCACAGCTAACATCATACTCCATGGTGAAAAGCTAAAAGTGTTTTCCTTAAGAACAAGAACAAGACACAGATGTCCATTAACACCACTTTTATTCAACATAGTATTGGAAGTCCTAGCCACAGTAATCAGACAAAAAAAAGAAATAAAGGGAAATTGGAAAGGAAGAAGTAAATTTGTCATTATTTGCACATGGCATGATACTAATAGAGAACCCTAAAGATTCTACTGAAAAACTATTAGAGCTGATAAATGAATTCAGTAAAGTAGCAGGATACAAAAATTAATATTAAAAAATCAGTTGCATTTTTGTGCATCAATAAACTATCAGAAAAAGAAATTAAGGGAAAAATCCTATTTTCAATTGCATTAAAAAAATACTAAGAATAAATTAAATCAAGGAGGTAAAAGACCTGTACTCAGGAAATTATAAGACACTGAAGAAGATACAAATAAATGGAAGCATATACTGTGCTCTAGGAGAGGAATAATTAACATTGTTAAAATGTCCATACTACTCAAAGCAATCTATAGATTCAATGCAATTTCTATCAAAATACCAATGACATTTTTCACAGAACTAGAACAAATAATCCTAAAATTTATATGGAACCACAAAAGACTCCAAATAGCCACAGCAATCTGGAGAAAGAAGAACCAAGTTGGAGGTATCATTCTACCTGATATCAAACTATAATACAAGGTTATAGTAATTAAAACACATGGTACTGGTATAAAAACAGACATACAAACCAATGGAACCAAATAGATAGTCAAGAAATAAACCACCTATATGGTGAATTAATCTATGACAAAGGAGGCAAGAATATACAATGAGGTAAAGACAGTCTCTTCAATAAATGTTGGGAAAACTGTACAGATACATGCAAAAAAATAAAAGAAGCTAGACCACTTTCTTACACCATATACAGGAAGAAACTCAAAATAGATTAAAGACTTAATTATAAGACTCAAAACCATAAAACTCCTAGAAGAAAACATAGGCAGAAAACTCTTCGACATTGCTCTTAGTAATATTTTTTATTTATTTATCTCCTTGGCCAAAGGAAACAAAAGAAAAAATAAACAAATGGGACTAAATCAAACTAAAAAGTTTTTGCACAGCAAAGGAAACTATCAACAAAACAAAGGCACAGCCTACCAAGTGGGAGAAAATATTCACCAATGATACATCCGATAAGGGGTTAATATCTAAAATATATAAAGAACTTATACAACTTAACACTAAAAAAAAACCCCAAAACAATCCAATTAAAAAAGGGCAGAGGGCCCAACTGGAGTGGATCAGTGGCTGAGTACCAACCTATGATCCAGGAGATTGTGGTTCAATTCCAGGTGAGGGCACATGCCCCAGTTGGGGGCTCGATCCCCAGCACGGAGTGTGCAGGAGGCAACCAATCAATAACTCTCTTACATCATTGATGTTTCTGTCTCTCTCTGCCTCTCCCTTCCTTTCTCTAAAATCAACAAAAATATATATATTTTAAAAATGGGCAGAGGACCTGAATAGACACTTGTCCAAAGAGAACATACAGATGGCCAGTAGACCTATGAAAAGATGCTCAACATCACTAATCATCAGGGAATGCAAATTAAAACCACAATGAGATATCACCGCACACCTGTCAGAATGCCTATCATAAAAAAATCAAACAACAATTGCTGATGAGAATGTGGAGAAAAGGGAACCCTCATGCACTGTTGGTGGGACTGCAAACTGGTGCAGCCACAGTGGAAAGAGTAAGGAGTTTCCTCAAAAAATTAAAAATAGAACTACCTTATGACCCAGCAACTCCACTTCTCAGTATTTATCTTAAATCCAAAACACTAATTAAAAAAAAGATCTATGCTCCCCTATGTTCACTGCAGCATTATTTACAATAGCCAAGATATGGAAGCAGCCTAAAAGTCGATTGGATGAAAAAGCTGCAGTACATATATATAGTGGAGTATTTCTCGGCCATAAAAAAGAACGATATATCACCATTTGTGACAAAATGTACGGATGCAGGGGGTATTATGCTAAATAGTATTATGTCTGAAATAAGTCAGACAGAGAAAGCCAAATACCATAAGAGTTCACTCATATGTGGAATCTAAAGAACAAAATAAATGAACAAAACAAAAAAACCCCACAGAAACAGACTCATAGATACAGAGAACAAACTGATGATAGGAAGAGTCTGGGGGCAGGGTAAAAAAGGTTGAAGGGATTAAGAGGCACAAATTAGCAGTTATAAAAATAGTCATGGGGTTGCCCTGGCCAGTATTGCTCAGTAGTTAGAGCGTCGGTCCTCACACCCAAGGGTCTCAGGTTCAATTCCTGGTCAAGGGCATGTACCTGGGTTGCAGGTTCCATCTCTGGCCTGGTCGGGGCATGTACAAGAGGCAACCAATCAATGTGTCTCTCTCACATCAATGTTTCCCTCTCTCTCTCTGTCTCTCTCTCTCCCTCCATCCCTCCCTCTTACTCACTCCCTTCCACTCTCTCTAAAAATCAATAGGAAAAAAAAAATCCTCCAGTGAGGGTTTTAAAAAAAAATAGTCCGGCCGGCGTGGCTCAGTGGTTGAACATCAACCTATGATCCAGGAGATCGCAGTTCAATTCCTGGTCAAGGCACGTGCCCAGTCCCCGAAGGGGCTGTGCGGGAGGCAGCAGATCAATGACTCGCTCTCACCATTGATGTTTCTATCTCTCTCTCCCTCTCCCATCCTCTCTCTGAAATCAATAAAAACATATTTAAAAAAAAGTAGTCATGGGGTTGTAAAGTACACCATAGGGAATATAGCCCATAGTATTGTAATAGGTATGTATGGTGTCCGATGGGTACTAGACTTATCTGGGGTGATCGTTTTATAAGTTATATAAATGTCTAATCACTATGTTGTACACCTGAAACTAATGTAATATTTCATGTCAACTGTAATTGAAAAATAAAAAATAAAAAAGATAAATAAAAAATTCATTTCCTTTCAAATAAATAAATAAAAACTTCAAAAAGCTTTTTATAAATACTGTAAAAACTTCCACTTTAAAAAAGATACTGTCAGGAGAATAAAAAGCCAAGCTACAGACAAGGAGAAAATATATGACAAAGGATTTGGGTCTAGAATATATACTGAACTCTCAAAACTCAGAAGACGACAAACAACTCAAAAAATGAGGAAAAGTTTGCACAGTTCACCAAAGGCAACATCCAGACAGCGAATAAGCACAGGAAACATCTTTTGTCCTTAGGGAAATGCAAATTAAAACCATGAACTATCACTTCACACCTACTGGGACAGCTAAAACAAAGAAACGACAACAAAAACAATAATACCAAGTGGTGACAAAGATTTGGAGCAACTGGAACCCTCATTCATTGCAGCTGGGAATGTCAAGTGGTACATCCACTCTGGAGGACAGTTTGTCGCTTTCTTATGAAATTAAACATAGACTTACTGTGTGATCTAAAAAAATCCTCTCCTATGTATTTACCCACGATGTAAATATATGTCCATTCAAAACCTGCAGACCAATGTTTATAGAACTTCTGTTCATAATCACTAAATACTGGAAATAGCCAAACCAAATGTGCATCAACAGTTGAATGGATAAATTGTGGCAGACCCATACCATGGAATATTATTAAGCAATAAGAAAAGGAAAAAGAACTATTGTGAAATAATAAGATATATATACATATTTGGTCTCTGCCTTGGTTTCTTGGCACAAAGTTCCTAAAACCCTGGGAATCTTACAGTGAAAAATGTGTTTTTGTAAGCTAATGAGATGACTGCCTGCTAAGGACTCCCAGGATGGGGGTCTGCTTGCCAGAGGAGACGACCATGTGATTAGAGGGTTGTAACTTTCAGCCCCACTCTTGGAGCTCCAGGGAAGGGAGAGAGGCTGGAGGTTGAGATAATCACCAATGGATTGGCCAATGACTTAATAAATCATGAATACATAATGAAACCGCCATCAAAACCCCTAAGTGACAAGGTGCAGAGAGCTTGTGGGTTGGCGAACATATAGAGGTGCCAGAAGTGTGGCACACCTGGAGAATGCATGGAAGCTCCATGTCCCTCTCCTCATATATCTCTTCTCTCTGGTTGATCCTGAGTTGTATCTTTTATTTTTATTTATTTATTTTTAATCCTCACATGAGGATATTTTTTCCATTGCTTTTCAGAGAGAATGGAAGGGAGGGAAGGACGGAGGGAAGGAGGAAGGGAGAGAGAAAGAGGGAGAGAGAGAAACATCAATGTAAAAGAGACACATCAATTGGTTGCCTCCCTCATGAGCCCAGACTGGGGCCAGGGATTGAGCCTGCAACCAAGGTGTGTGCCCTTGGCTGGAATTGAACCTGGGACCCTTCAATCTACAGGCTGACACTCTAACCACTGAACCAAACTGGCTAGGGCCCTGAGCTGTATCTTTCATAATAAACCAGTGACCTAATAAGTAAACTGTTTTCCTGAGTTCTATGAGCCATTGTAGCAAATTTTGACAAGGGGATCATGGAAACCTCTGATTTATAGCCAGTCAGAAGCACAGGTGACAACCTGGACATGAGACTGATGTCTGCAGTGGGAGCAGTCTTGTGGGCCTGAGCCCTTCATCTGTGGGATCTGCACTAACTCCGGGCAGTTCAGTGTCAAAATTAATTAAACTGTAGTTCACCCAGCTGGTGTCCACCGAGAGCTGGAGAATATTGGTTGGTGTGTGTATGTGGGGAAACCCCATACACATTTGGTGTCAGAAGTGTTCTGTAAGAGTAGAAAAGAAACACCAGTTTCTTTATTAAGTACTGATACCCAAAACAACTTGGACAAGTCTCAAATAAATTTTGCTAAGAGAAAGAAGTCAGTGGTGGGATTACATGTGTCAAAATTCATGGAACTGACTAATAAAATAATCTGGCAAAGTTGCAGGATACAAAATCAACACACAAAAATCAGGTTCTTTTCGCCCTGGCTGATGTGGCTCAGTTGGTTGAGTGTCGTCCCACGCACTGAAAGGTCACCAGTTCAATTCCTAGTCAGGGCACATGCTCAGGTTTCAGGTTTGATCCCTGGTAGGGGTGCGTGCCAGAGGCAATTGATCAATGTTTCTCTCTCACATTGATGTTTCTCTTTCTCTTCCCTCCCTCCTCTTTCTCTAAAAAATAATAAAAACATATATATTTTTAAAAATCAGTTGCTTTTCTATACACTAACAATGAACAATCCAAAAAGGATATTATAAAAACAATTCCACTTACAATAACATCAAAATGAGTTAAGATACTTAGGAATAAACTTAACCAAGGAGGCAAAAGCCTTGTAACACTGAAAAGTAGAAAATGTTGCTGAAAGAAATTAAAGAAGACAAAAATACATGGAAAGACATCCCATATTCATGGATTGGAAAACTTAAGGTTAAGATGTAAATACTACCAAAATGACCTACAGATTCAATGGAATCCCTATCAAAATCCCAACAACATTCTTTGCAGGAAAAAAAAAAAAATCCTTCCTAGAATTCTTATGGAATCTCAAGGAACCCTGAATATCAAAATAATCTTGAAAAAGGAGAAAAAAGTTAAGAGGATTTGCACTTCCTGATTTCAAAACATATTATAAAGCTACAGTAATCAAAACAGTGTGGTACTGCATAGACAGACATATAGACCAATGGAATCAAGTAGAGAGCCCATAAATAAACCCTGACATATATGGTCAAATGATTTTTGACAAATAGGCCAAGACCATTCAATGGGAAAAGAACAGTCTTTTCAACAAATGATGCTGGGGAAAATGGTTATCCCCATAGAAAAGAATGATATCAGATCCTTATCTCACACCATATACAAAAATCAACTCAAAATGTATCAAAGACCTAAACATAAGAGCTAAAATTATAAAACTCTTAGAAGCTTCATGACTTTGGATTTGGCAGTGACTTCTTGGATACAACACCAAAAGCAAAGGCTACAAAATAAAAAATAAATTGAACTTCATCAAAATTAAAAACTTTTATGCCTCAAAGGACACTATTCAGAGAATGAAAAGCCAATCCACAGAATGGGAGAAAATGTTTTTAAATCACATATCTGATCAGAGATTAATACCTAGAATATATAAAGAACTGAAACTCAACAACAAAAAGCAAAAAGTGGGTAAAAGACTTAAATAAACATTTCTCCAAAGGAGATAAACAGATGGACAAATAAGTATACGAGAAGACACTGAACACCATTAGTCATTAGGGAAATGCAAATTAACCACAGTGAGATACTACTGCACATCCATTAGGATGGCTACTATTAAGAAAAGGAGAATAACAAATGTTGGTGACAACATGGAGAGATTGGAGTACTTGTGCATTGCTCCTGGGAATGTAAAATGGTACAGCCACTGTGGAAAATGGTTTGGAAGCTCCTCAAAATATAAGTATAGAATTACCACGTGATCCAGCAATTCTACTTCTAAGTATATACGCCCCAAAGAATTGAAACAAAGACTCAGATAGTTACTTATACGCCAATGTTCATAGCAGTATTATTCACAATAGTCAAAAAATGGAAACAACTTCTGTCCATTGACGGTGAATGGATAAAGAGTGATAGACATAAATAAATAAATACATAAATAAATAATAAATAAACACTACACACACACTGGAATATTATTCAGTATTATTCAGTCTTTAAAAGGAAGGACATTCTGACACATGCTACAACGTGGATGGACCTTGAAAACATTATGCTAAATGAAATAAGCCAAATACAAAAGGACAAATAGATAAATGGAATTGATTAGAAAGGCAAGAAATAAACCCTCACATATATGGTCAAGTGCTTTTTGACAAGTGTGCCAAGACCATTCAATGGGAAAGGACAGTCTTTTCAACAAATGATGCAATTTGTTGTGGAATTGTGCAATTCTACTCATATGAGGTCCCTAGAGGAGTCAGATTCATAGAGACAGCAATTAGAACGGTGAGTGCTAGGGCTTGGGGAAGGGAAAAGGGAGTGGGTGTTTAATGGGGACAGAGTTTCAGTTTGGGAAGATGAAAAAGTTCTGGGGATGGATGGTGGTGATGGATGCACAACAATGTGAGTGTACTTAATGCTACTGAATTGTACACTCATAAATGGTTAAAATGGGAAATTTTATGTTATTTATATTTTACCACAATAAAAAAAACTTCAATCCCAAAACACCAATCACAAAGAATATATGCACCCCTATGTTTATAGCAGCATTATTTACAATAGCCAAGATCTGGAAACAGCCCAAGTGCCCATCAGCAGATGAGTAGATAAAAAAGCTGTGGGACATTTACACAACGGACTACTACATGGTTGTAAAAAAGAAGGAACTCTCACCCTTTGTGACAGCATGGATGGACCTGGAGAGTATTATGCTAAGCAAAATAAGCCAGTCAGAGAAAGACAAATACCATATATACCACTAATATGTGCAATCTGATGAATAAAATAAATGACGAACAAAATGGAACCAGAAGCATGGATACATGGAACAGACTGGCCTATGCCCGAGGGGAGGGGTGTGGGGTGACTGGACAAAGACGGTGACGGGATTAGCTAAAGAACATATATGCATACCCCATGAACATGGACAATAGTTTGGGGAAGGCCAAGGGAGGGGGGCCTAGAGGGGGCAAAGAGGGGAAAAGGGGGGACACCAGCAATAATGTCAACATCAAAATTTTTAAATAAAAATAAAGAAATAAGTAAATAAAGTTTGTAAAAAAAACTTCACAAATATATAACTTCACAGATATATAATAAAAAGAGTGAGTTTAATATATGTTAATCTTTTAAAGAAATTTTAAAAACACATTCTTAAGATGGAATACTTAATCATGAGCTTGAGCCTTTGATAATAATGACCACTTATTGAGCACCTGCTGTGTACTGGGTGCCAGGTTAAATCCTTGTAGGTGTATAGTTATAATAACAAGACACTGTGTACTTGCTGTAGCATCAAGTGCTTTATACACATGAACCCAGTATGTCTCCCACCAACTCTGTGAGTTGGTTCAATGAAAAGACAGGCACAGAGGGGTGGCAAGGGGTTGGTAGCCTCGTTGCCTGAAAATCATGTCCTGTCTCCCAAGGCTCAGCCTGGATTTTTGGCTCTGCTGAGTGCCACTGTGAAGCGGGGCAGAGCATATCTATGTAGAGAGGACCCCTCCCTGCCCCAAGAACTGAAGTGCAGATTAGGGTAGGTGAGACCCAAGCCTCAGAGGGCAACCAACTAGCATCTCCAGTAGATACTGAAGCCCCAGAAGACTCAACTCACTGTAAGCAGGAGCCCAGAGGCAGGGATGAGAAGAGGCTCCCTGGGGCCCCACTGTTTGTGCTTCCAGGAGCTATGTCCCCTAGGCTGTGGCAGGCAGATGGGAGGACATTAGGCCTGCTGAATTGCAGCCTGAGCATGAGGGGGTCTCAGCTACTCCCTAGAATTGAACCCCCAGGCTATGGGGAGTCACCCCTCCCTGGCCTGCTGCTGCTCAGAGTGACCCAAAATCAGGCTAAAGGCTGCAACAGAGATGTCCCAATGGGACCCAAAGCCACAAACTAGAGTCAAGGACAGCCAACAGGCCCTGACATCACAGCCACATGCCCAGACACTCCATCAGAAGGGAAATGACCTGCTTAATAGGCTGAGCACTTGGTGGCATTCTCAGGTGAAGTTGCTACCTGCCTCCACCCCTCTGGGGCCTCTAGTTCTGTCCAGCTGGGTGTCAAATTGGGCCTCTGGAGGACTGCAGCCCAGGGGCAGATCTAAGCTTCAGAGAGTTCTGCTGCAAGAGCTAATGGGAAACAAACAAGTTGGGGTGAGGGGTGTGGCAATGAAAGGGGACATGTCCTGGTTGGTAAAAGTCATAACAACAATGAAAGTAGCCACATGCTTGGCATTGTGCTATGCCTGGACATGCACTCATCCCCATTTTCCAGAGAGAGAGAGAGAGAAACTGAGACACAGGAAGGATGAACAGTGTGGCTAGTGGTAGAGCAAGGATGCGAACCCCGAGAAGCAGGCTGCAAGGCTACAAGTTAAATCACTGGGTGTCTGTGTTCCCCCGGGCAGCCTGGCATCTCCCCAGGCTCTGCCCCACTCCAATTGACTCCGTTGTAGTAGGTGCCAGGCAGCCTTTCTGTAAAGGCCTGGCATTTGCTTTGTGAAGGTCACACGGAGGTTAAGGGCAGGCGCTGGTGTGTATCTGCCAGGCAGGCGCGTGGTGCCAGTGACACAGCTGTTAGTGGGGTTAAGTGTAGGAGGGGGGTCTGTGCATGTGTGAGTCAGGGGTGTGTGTTCAGGGGCACCCATGTGCATACAGGTTGTCAGTGTAGATTTATACATCTGTGTGTGTGAGCGGGGTCTGGGTGTTCACAATGCCTGTGTGGATCTGTGTGTTTTAATCCTGTGGGTTTGTGAAGATGTACCTGTGTGTGGCACACATGTGCCGAGACTATCTCTGACTCCTGAGTGGGTATAAGGTATGCTCCTGTGTACAGCCACAGGAGCAGGTGGGAATCAGGCCTGGGTATGTGTTGCAGTGAGAGTGTGTTCCTGCAGGCAGTGTAGTCTATACAAGGCTGTAGAAGGCTAGGGTTTCTGTGGTCTCTGTGTCACCGTGGTCACAGGTCAACCCCAATTGCCCTGTGTGTGGGCGTGTCTGTGTCATGTGTGGCTGTGTCTGTAGAGTATGTATGTCCTTGTTGGGGAGCATATGTGTGCTCAGGTATCTGAAGGGGTTGCCGGAGGGGACCAAGAACATTGCTGGAGTACCCCAAGAATTCTGAGAACTTAAAGGCCACTTCTCTGCCCCACCACTGTCCAGCAGATTCTAACTAGCGCCCAGGAGTTCCAGCAGGAACCTCCTCCCCACACCCGCCCCAGCTTGGTTTTCAGCCTGGCAGCAGCAGCAAGGAGGGAGGAAGGGTAAGGCCTGAGGGACCTGGCTGGAGTCCCATGGCCTGGGAGTGGAGCCCAGGTGACGCTGGACACTCATACTTGCTGCCAGGGTGAGTGCCAAAAGCCCAGGTTTAGGGGCACAAAGAGGGTAAAGGGATCCCATCTTGAGTAGGCAGTAAGGGGGCAGAACCAAGTGCCCATTTTCAGAGCCACCACCTACAGGAAGCCCTCAGAAGCACCCAGACATTTAGAACCAGGGAAACAGGTGGGGGCTCCAGGCAGATCCTGAAAATCACTTTGGAGACTCCCCAAGGCGGACTGTGCACCCCCACCAGCACAGCCAGAGCCCTCTGGTGGAAAAGGAAGAGACTGGCCTCGAGCCACCCACCTGACAGATCTGCCTGGAGAGTGCCAACAGGTGTCCTCGTCGGTGAAGGAGAAGTGGACCAGGGATTCAGGGCCCGCGAAGGGCAGAGCTAGGGCAGGGGGCCGGGGCCTGCCCGGCGGGCTGCACTGCAGCGCATGGGTGCCAAGCGCCCTCCGGGCGCGCATGGGGACGGCGGCACGCACGGCGGTGTAGCAGACACTGCCAGCCAGGCCCGAGGTGTCTGCGGCTGCCCGCGGCGGCGCCGGCGCCGCCTTCACACCCGCCCTCCCGGTGACTTCCCAGGCCATGGGCGTTCGGATGTCCTCAGGTCCGCAGAGCCGGGGCTGGGCTCCTCGCCTGCCGCCTCCTGTGGGCCCTGCAGAATTCTGCGCACACTTCCCGCCTGCCTACCTTCCCCCGGGCCTGGGTGGGGGGTGAGTTCCCCAGGCTCTGGTTTCCCAGGCTCCGGGCCCACCGCCCCCCACCCCGCCCCCGCCTCTGGCCCCGCCTTCACCCCCTCCCCATCCTGACGTCGAGCTGAGCCCGTGGAAGCCTCTGACCGCGGTGCGCTCCCGGAGGGACGAGATGCCCGAGCCCGCGGGGTCCGGTGACAAAAACCAGGGGGAGGGACAACGGATGCCCGGGAGGTGGAGCTGGGGGGCGGAACAGAGGCAGGAGAGACAGAGAGAAGCGGAGACAGAGACATTGAGAGAAACCGGAGAGAGGAACTTAT
Organism: Miniopterus schreibersii; assembly: GCF_964146895.1. Taxonomy (NCBI): domain Eukaryota; kingdom Metazoa; phylum Chordata; class Mammalia; order Chiroptera; family Miniopteridae; genus Miniopterus; species Miniopterus schreibersii. The sequence continues at coordinate 69,245,158 of NC_138105.1, read as the reverse complement.
CCTCGGCCCCTACTCCCTCCTGGCCCCACAAGGGGCTCTCAAAGGCCCCGACCCTCAACCTCTTCTCTCCCTGCCCCCATCTCTTCCGCCGGATCCACGTCTTGTCCCCCGCAGTGCCCTCTCCCAGTCTGTGTCTCCGGACTCTGTTTCTAAACAAATGCGTAAGGAGAGTAGGGGTAAAGACCCCGGAGAAGATCTCTCGGCTCCCGAGGACCCCCAGCTCCAGCCAGTGCCCACCTCGGGGCTGCCAACCTCCGTTTCCAGGATAAAGGGACAGTGGGAAGCCAGATCAGATGTGGCCACCAGCCCCTGCAGCCCACCCAGGTATGGCCAGGAAGGGAATTCACATTTGCGCTCCCTGCCAGGTGCACGCGGTGACCAGCGAGCCTGATGGCAAAGCAACCGCGAGTGTATCGCGTGCCCATTTCACAGGTCAGACTGAGGCCGACAGAACTGAAGACGCGTCCTCAGATCACTCTGGGTGGCAGGTTGGCCTCGTTCCCCCAAAGCCTGACCGCAGACTCAGGTTTGCACAGGATGTGGGAGGAACATAGCGTTTATTGAGTGCCTACTGTATGCCCTATCAGATGTCTCCACAGCAACCCAGGCGGGCAGGGATGATTTTTATCGCTGCCTTGTGACGGAAGAGAAAAAGTGAGGCTGGGCAGAGCCAGCCACGAACTCCAGACACCGACGCGCTCCAGGTGGCCAGAGGAGACTCGAACCCACAGCCACCTGGGCGCACTTACCCAGCCCACGCCTGGCGTCCGAAATCCTGGAAGCTGCGGAGAAGCCGAAGGCGTCTGTGGAAAGTTGGGGACGGGCTGGCGAAGAAGACGGGCGAGGAGGGCGGCGAGCGTGGCCAGCAGGGCGCGCGCCGGGCCACGGGCTGGGGCAGGAACGCCTCGTCCTCTGCGACCGCCACCGCCGCCGGGAAGGCTGCCAGCTGCAGCTCCGGGATGCGGCCCAGGCGGCGCGGCCGCGCCATGGCCTCAGGGGGCGCGGGCGGCCCGGCCTCAGTGGGCGCTGGGGAGCAGCGCCGCCCTCCCAGCGTGGCCCACGCAGGCCGGCCGCCCAGCCCTGGGGCCCACGGGCCGCACCCCGCCTGGCCGCCCTGGCCCTTCCGGCTTCGCGCTGGGGCCGCCCCTGGGGCGGGGCGGGACTGGGACGCCCGCAGGGCTGCAGGGGGACACCCCACAGACTCCAGGGCCTCCGCCCACGCAGTCCCTCTGAAGTCCTCACAATCTCCTGAAGCGTCTCTACAAATACCTGGCAGGCCCCCCAAATCTCTGGGGTGCTCTCACAAACCCCTGTGGTGTTGAGGCCCCACAGACCTCAGGGGCATCCCCAAAGTCCCTAAGCGGTCTCCACAATCCCAGAGAGTGCCCCAATATCCCTGAGATGCCCCCATGCAACCTAAGGATATCCTCCAAATCCCTGGGTTCTGAGAGGCCCCCGTAGACCCCAGGACACTCCCAAAGCTCCTCAGATGTCCCCTAGTAGTGTCCTCATTGTTACTGAGACATCCCCACAAACCTCAGGAGCACCCCAAGAATCCCAGGATGCACCTACAAATGACAATGGTGCTTTGAGAACCCAAGAGAAACCCCTTCACCTAGATCCCAGGACCACTGCTACAGTTCCTCAGATGTCCCCCGTATCCCCTAGAACACTTCTACCATCTCTGAGTCATGCAAAGACCCCCAGAGTACCACTGGAATCCCCCACAGCCACAAACCATTCTCACAGACATGGGTATGAGGGCCCTCAAAGTCTAGGGTCCCTCACAGACCCTAGGAATGCTTCCATGGTCCCTCAGAGGTCCCCCAACCCGAGTGGCTCCACAGCATCCTTAAGATGCTCCCACAAATGCAGAGACCCCAACATAATCTCAGGAATGCCTTCAGACTCAGGGGATACTCTGATAACATAGAGATGCCACCAAAATCCTGGGGTGCTGTGTAAACCTCAGGGGCACAACTAGATTCCTCCACAACTCCTAAGACAGTTCTACAACTCTAGGCTACTCCCTGAATCCAAGATGCACTCATAATCCTTGGTGAGCCCCCAGAATACCCCCCATAGTTTATGAAACATACCTTACAACTCTTAGACACCCCTAGGAGATCTGAGTGTGCTCACGGCCCCAAGACATTCTTTAGAATCTCCGAGGCACCCCTTAGAATTAGGGCCCCCACAGTTTATGAGGTGGCCCCAAGAACCCAACCTCCCCTCAGTGCTGACTCCCATGCAGACACAGTAGTACACAGGCATGGAGACTTTCTGCTCCCCACCCCAGCATGGTGGCTCTGCATGCCCAACCACTGTAACTCTGGGGGGCACATTACCCCCTTTCACAGATGAGGAAACTGAGATTCAGAGAGGTGAACACCCTTGAACAAAGTCAGCCAGCTGGTTATAATTCTGGCGTTTACTCCAACCGGTCTGGGGTTTTTAGGGATTAGGAAAGGGGAGAAGCTTGTTTTAAATAAGAAAAGTGGGCGAATCTCTATTTTAAGCTACCAACTCTGTAAATAACTTTCTACATGTTGGCTCCACTATTGTGGAGCCCAGAGTCGATGGCCCAGGCTTATGTCTGGCTTCTGGCACTTAGTCATTTGACCTTGGGACATTCACTTCATTTCACCAAGCTTCATTTCTCCCACTTGTAAATGGGTGTAATGCTACACATCTCATGGATGGACATGTAAAGCCTCAAAAAGTGTCTGGACGCAGTAAGCGTTCACTGAATGTTAGTTATGATGATTATTATTTGACAAAACATTTATGAAGGACTTATAATGTGCCAGCCACTGTACTACCAGAGGATTCAGATGATGATGATGACACTCATAGCAACAAACCTTCAGAACGCTTCCTGAGATTCAACGCCTCTATGATCTCGTTTAATCCTCACAAAACACCTGCAAAGTGATACTACTATTGTCCCCATTTTACAGGTAGGAAAACTGAATGTTGGGGCGACACAACCTGCTCAAAGTCACACAGACAGTGAGCGGCTGAGCCAGGCTCTAGACCAATGTTTGTCATCCTGTATTTTATTACTGCTTCCCTAAGGAGTAGCCTTTTTAGACATCCCCCCATCACCTCCTCCATGAAATGTTAATACCACAGATATACTGTATATTTGTTTATGTACTGTGTGTATATGGGACATTATACATAATTTTTTCTTTGAGAGAGAGTGGAAGGAATGGGAGGGGGAGAGAGAGGAGAAAGAAAAACATCGATGTGAGAGAGACACATAGATTAGTTGCCTCCTGCACCCTGACCAGGGGTGGGGATGGAACCTGCAACCCAGGTACATGCCCTTGACTGGGAATTGAATCCTCGACCCTCCAGTGCACAGGTTGACACTCTAACCACTTAGCCACACTAGCCAGGGCTGTCCTTTTTTTTTTTTTTTACACACCCACCCCAAGAGCCAAATTTTGCACCCATGGAGGTGATACCACCTCATTGGGAATGCAAGGTTTCCCAACCTGGGCACTATTGACATTTGACGCCTGATAATCTTTTGTCCTGGGAGCAGTCCTGTGTGCTTGTAGCAGTAGCAGAATTCCTAGCCTCTACCAATTAGATGACAGTAGCACCCCCTCAGTCATGACAACTAAAATGTCCCCAGCCATTGCCACATGTCCCCTGGGGAGGACAGAATTGCTTTCCAGTGAGAACTTCTGTTCTAAACCCATTAAGACTCATCACTGGCCACCAGGATCCCTTGGTCCAAGTACAAGAGAAAGGAAGGACATTCACACTTACCTGCCCTTAGGCTTCCTAGAATTGTTTTGCTGAACTCTCTCATCAAACTTTGAGAATAAGTTCCTTACATGCCCATTTCAGAGATGGGAAAGCCAAGGCCCAGAGAGGAGAAGTGACTTGATCAGGATCACCCAGCTTGGAAGGAACAGACCTGGGTTATAAATTCAGTTGCCTGGCTGAATTCAGGAACTGGGATTTTAGCCAGTAGTCCCTTCATGGTTCAGTTTCCTTCCAGCCCAGTGAACTTTGTCCTTTCTTAGGAGGTCAGATGTAAACTGAAGCCTAAAACCAACCTTAACCATGACTTACAAGGCCCTACAGGAGCTGTCCCATCACCTTCCTGCTTCATTCTCCCTCATTCACCCCTTGCACACTCTGCCCTGGCCACACTTGCCTCCTTACTTTTCTTCCAACATATCAGGCACACTCCCACCTCAGGAACTTTGCACTGGCTGTTCCCTCTGCTTATCACCCTCATCCTTTAGACACCCACATACCATCCCCTCTCATTTCATTTAGGCATCTGCTCAAATGTCATCTCCTTAGAGAGGCCTTCCCTATCCCCAGGGCCCCTCTTTTCTTCATTGTCCCATGTGTCACCACCTGGAATTACCCTTCTCCCTTTACTTGCTATTTCTCCCTCACCCACTAAGCTGAGAACTCCTGGAGGCAGAGACTGGATCTGTCTCATATCTTATGCCACAGCCTGAAGATCCTCAATGTGGAATGAATAGCCCTGTTACAGATGAGGAAACTGAGGTTCAGATGGTAAAGTCCTTTCCCAAGGTCACACAACAAGTCAAGGGCAAAGACTGGATTTGAGCTTTTACTCAGGAGTGAAAACAGTGGGCCCACATGCCCCCCAAACTCTGTCCTCACCCTGCCAGTCTGTGGCTTCCCTAGACCCAAAGCCCTGGTTTCCTGCACCTCAGAGGAACTTGCAGTCAATCTGTTACTGGTGAAAGAGGGGGGCATCCTGGCAGCCAGGGCCTGGGTTTGTGATGTCGAGGATACCCCCTTTCTCTCTGTTGAAGTCATTTTGAGGAAGTGCAGTTCTCAAAACACCAGCTCCTGATCGCCCAGACCTGATGTCAGCCTTCACAGCGGGTCTTATTCAGCCGGTTTACTGATAAGGAAACTGAGGCACACGGAGGCCTGATCGCTAGCCCCAGGTCACACAGAATAAATGGGTAGGGACGCAATCTTAATCTCACCAACTGGTCTGGAGCCGAGGAGACCTAGTTTTTAACCCCAGTTCTGCCCCTACTGGCTATGTGACCTTGGGCAAGCCACTTCGTCTCTGTTTCCTCGGCAGGACTGGAAAGCCAAAGATGCTGGGGGTTAAAATACACGTTGGTGTTTGGAGGCCCCCACGTGGGCATGGGCAAGGGCAAACTATGCGTTCTCAACTTTTCCGCCAAGTTCCTCTCCATCCGCCAGGCGGCGGTAACCCACGCGCTCGGCGGCGGGGTGGAGGATAGGGTGGCGGCCTGGTCCCAGCGCACCCGGGGAAGGCGCAGACCTCACCCGAAGCCTGCGGTCGGCCGGCTTGGCGCCCACATTCCGAGGCGCTCAATAAGCATGAAATAATAATACGGGGCACCGCGGCAGTGGCGGCGGCGGCGACTTTGCTCGTCGAGGACGAGTCCCGGAGGCAGGTCCGGACTCAGAGCGCACGCTTAGCCTGTGCCTTTTTCGTCGTCCAGCAGGGGGCGCGCGGAGACACGCGCTCTCAGTACACATTCAGGGACACCGAGCGCCAGACGAGGGGAGGCAAGGACCCAAATGGACATAGAGACCACCCGCCAGAGAGAGACCCTAGTCCTGCTGCCTCCACCCCCTCCTGGGACCAGGCAGCGACCCCCTCAGTGGGGAGTGTTTGAGGGTCCAAAGCGGGGCAGTGGGAAGTCAATACATTGGCACCACTCCTAATTAAGGCAAGTCTCCCCCCCCAATCTAACCACCAGAGTCCTTCTCTTCCTCAAGCTCCATCTGCCTCTTGACAGATCGTGTTGGTGCCATGACTCAGCCCTGCAGGGCGCCAGGAGCGCAGGCTCATACGTCGCCAGGTCCAGAGGGGAACGTGGGGCGCAGATACCATCTAGGATGGGGACAATGCCCTCTCTCTGGGGTGTTCCTGTGATTCAAGTCTGGAGGGCTCTCTGGACCCCCTGTTTTGGTGGCTGCATGAACTCCAACGTGGGAAGCAGTGGAACCTCCTGTGTGTGCACCGGTAAAACCCCCTTTCTGGAGAACTGGGCTGGCAGAATGCCCATTCTAAAAAGCGAGGTTCCCATTGGAGGGCTCTCAGTTCCCCCTTCCTCCCTCTGCCTGGTAGTGGGGGAAGGACGCTGGCACCAATGCCCTCCCTCTTGCCACAGCTCCTGGAGGCTACACAGGCCACAGTGAAACAGAAACCTGAGCCCCTGAGGGATGTGGTTGAGGTTCCTGTTTTTTCTTCCAGTCCAGGAGGGGCAGGGTCTATGCAGCCCCACCTCCACTCCAGAATCCAGGTTCCTGAGTAACTAGATACAGAGCACTCACTGTGTTAAGTCCTTTACACACGTCCCCAATCTCACAGAACTCTCAAACCGACCCCCGTAGGGCAGTGCTGACGACAGCCTCACTTTACAAATGGGGAAACAGGCTCAGAGAGGGCAAGCATCACACAAGCATCAGACAGACCTGTGTTGGAATTTCAGCTCTGTCATTTCCTGGTTGTGTGAAATAGGGCAAGAAGAAGGGTCTTTACCTGGCCAGAGTGGTTCAGTGCTTGAGCCTCGACCTATGAACCAGGAGGTCATGGTTTGATTCCTGGTCAGGGCACATGCCCGGGGTTGCAGGCTCGATCCCCAGTGGGGAGCGTGCAGGAGGCAGCCGATCAATGACTCTCTCTCATCATTGATGTTTCTATCTCTCCCTGTCTCTTCCTCCCTCTGAAATCAATAAAAACATATTTTTTAAAAAGAAGAAGGTTCTTTGCCACTCTGAGCCTCAATTTCCCTATCTGTCCAGCAGGAATATCTCAAAAGGCACTAGGGATGAGAACTTATGAAAAAACTCCCCCACATGGAGCCTGAGAGCAAGCCATTATGAGAGACATGCCACTAAGATAATGATGATTATTACCACTCAGCCACTGTCCCCCGAGGGTCCGTACCCTAGAGACCAGGCTTGGGGGAGTCCCTGGGGCCTTAAAAGGGGTTAGGGTCCAGTTCTTACTGCACCCCATCCCCTCCCTGGTCTCTTAGGACAGTGGCCTGGCGTGCTGCCCTTGGTCTTGGCATTTCCTGTTGATTCCAGCTTTGTTTTCCTTCAGCTCCTCTCCAGTTCCCCTTGGGAAAGAGCAGGCTGTGTGTGAGGAGCCTATGACATTCAATTCCTGGTGGGGGAAGGGATTCTGGGGCTGGGTGTGTCCCAAATGAGGTAGGTGGAGGTGGCCTGGGGGGCTGTGGTGCCTGTTGGAGGTCCCGAGAGCTAGAATAGTAAGGTAACAGCCTGAAAGGGCCTCCCTTGTGAATTCCAGGAGTGAGAGGCTGAAATCTTAGTGATGTTCCAAGTATAGGGGTACCCATGGAGGGCAGGCAAAGCACACAGTCAAAGCTGTCAGTCACACATGTCACCAGAGCGCACAGAGTCAAACCTCAAGCACCATGGGAACACCAGGTGGGTAGAGGACAGAACACCAGGCAGATGGGAACACTCCCGAAAGTCAGAGAACTGATTCTCAGACATGGGGCACACAGGCAGCAGAGAGCACATCACAATCTCAGTTCCTCAGAGAGAACAGTCTTGCTGACACAATCACATTGTCCTGGGAGTGTGCACATTGAAGTGCCACCATCACTACATCCCAGGAATTCACATGGCCACAGTCACTGTCCCAGTAGCACACACAGTCACTGTCATGATCACTGTATTAGGAGCAGACACACTGTGTCTCAATCACAGCATCCCAACAACACACACAGTCAGTAACACAATCACAACACCCTGGGAGCACATACAGCCACACAGTCACAGTATTCCAGTAGCACAGTCACTGTCCCAGAAGCACAGTCACAAAATCACTGTCCTGGGAGCACACACAGTCCCCAGGTTACAATCACAGACCTCAGAAGCCCAGGCAGAGTACTCAGCCAAGGTGGCCACAGCTGGTCATACCCCACCAGCTGGAGCAATGTCAGGTCAGTGAAAGGATACAGCCAGAGCCAGCCCAACACACCCCCTCACTAACACTGTCATCTGGGGAGGCAAGGATTCCTTCACCCTGTGCTGGGACTGTGCACCCCCTGGGCACTGCTCCTTCCTCTGCAGCTACTGAACCCTAACTCTCTCCTGCCCTGAGAAGGGGGCTCCATCCAGCACACAGCCCCCCAACACAGTACCCCCCAAAGAGGCCCCCTCTGGATTTCTGACTCCAGCTGCTGCAGAATGAGTCCATAAATGCTCCCCATCCCATATAGTCCTCCACTGTTAGAAGAGCCCCCCTGAACGCCCTCAGCCTGGAGGCAACTGGTCCTAGCAGATGCCCCCTAAAAAGTGCCCCTAGGACACCCCCAAACACAGCTAATCTAGCTTTCAGTACAATGCTTCCAGGAAAGTCCCTTGAAGTGGTACCCAGCCTAACCACTGTCCGTCACTGTCACCAATCAGGGATACAGACCCCCTAAAGCTGTGGCCCTCAACCCAGACCCTGTTAATACCGCACGCAGCATGGTGCCCCCTAGGTTGACACAGGATGGGCTTCAGTAGAAAGCCTCGGGTATAGTGCACTACCAGGGGCAGGGTCCGGGATGCCCCCGCAGCAGAACTCTCCCACCCCCACCGGTCACACTGACCCCCAGCCGCATCACAGTGCCCCCTGCAGTCAGCCGGGCGCGTCGCATCATTCCTGCGCGCCTATCGGCTCCGCGCGGGTCCGCCGCCGGGAGTCTTACCGCCTGCAGCTGCCTCCGCCCGCGCCGCTGCTGCCGGTGCTGTGGAAGGACGAGGGCCAGGACATGCGGGACGTGCGCAAGCCGGGCCGGTCGCTGGTGTCCACAGCGTTGGCGCGCTCTATGGGCCGGTGTGGTGGCCGCTCGGGCTCTGCGTGCTCCGCGCTGTCCGAGTAACCGCGTTGCTGGATACGGATTGGAGTTCGCGGCTGCCGCCACAGGTGCTGGGGAGGCGGCTTCAGGGTGGCCTGGCCCTCCCGGGGCCCGGGCAGAGACAGAGACAGGCTCCTCTCCGAGGGGACGGCCGGGGGCTCCATGTCGCCAGCCGCCACCTGCACACCAGGGGGCCCTGGCCTCTTCTCCACGCTGCACCCTACTCAGCTTCGGGAGAGCCGACGCGCCCGGGGCCCCGAGGGTGCACCCGGCCTCGGTGGGGCCATGGCGCCCTGGAAACAGACCCGGGGGCGCTACGGGCCGATCGCCCCCGGGCCGGGCGCCAAAGCTTCTAGCCGGCGCTTGGCGCTCCGCTCTGTGCCCGTCAGCGCTCTCGGCGCTTGGCGCCGGGTTCGGCGCTAGCCCCGGGCTCCCCGCCCCGTCCCTCCCCTACCCGCCCGCCTTGGTTGTCAGCACCGCCCCCCTCCTCCTCGGTCCCGGCCAGTTGGGGGCAGTCACCCAAGGAGGGGGGCCTTTCCCGCCCACGCAGAGCCCCACTCCCGGCGGGGAGGGGGCGCGGGAACGCGATTCTCTCCAGAGTGCCCTGCGTAGCAGCGGCGCGCACCGGCAGGAAGGAGTTAAACGGTTAATCCGAACGAGAAGACACCCGAGTGGTTACTGGTGTGTCAGTCAGTCGGTCCATCATGGCGGGGCGGAGCACGGTGCTGTCGTTTCCTTGCCGCTACCCCTGGCTGGGGGCCAGAACGAGTGGTCAGGGTGCCACAGGCGCGGTCCCTGCGGCCGGCAGCGGCGGTGTGAGGGGGATCTCCTGTCGGTGGGTCGTAGGATGGCGATGGTGTGTGCCCGGGACGGGATGTGCACGCATGTGTCCCCTTCGGAGGGTTGTCTGTGTTTTGGGTGTCCTGGAAGTGTGTGCGCGCACGTGGTTAGCTGCCGCGGTCTGCCTGTTTCTTTGGGTTTCGCTGTATGTGTATATCTATGTGTCTGTGGGTGAAGGATGTGCGCACACATGTGCTGCCTGTTGGGAAAGCGTGCGCCTCTGCGGGGTCCGTTCGGGTGGCTTGGCGCTCTGCATGTGTTCCCACGCCTTTCGGATGTGTACTGTGGTCGTCGGTGCTTGCGGAGCTGTGCACGCGATTCAGCCTCCGTCCCTTGGCCGTCGTGTCTGAGGAAGTCCATGTGTGTTGGGTGTGTGTGTGTGTGTGTGTGTGTGTGTGTGTGTGTGTGTGTGTGGTTGACCTGGGGCCGCTTTGGGATGTTTCTAGTGTGTCTCTTTGGTTCCCGTGTGGCTCCAGAAGGACAACCCTTGGCCCAAACCCCGGCTCCCCGCCCACCGCTCTGTTTCGCTGCCCCTTTTAAAAAGCGCTTTTGTAGGAGGTAAACTAAGGCAGATCCCCAGCAGCCGCGGGACGCACCCTCATGCTCTTTTCAGGCGAGTAAACAGACGCACCTCCTCCCCGCGGCCCCCCGCCAGCAGAGCCCCCCTTCCGGCACCTAAATCCGGAGTCTCCGTGACTCACGCTCCCGCCTCCCCCGGCGCGGAGCAGAGCGCGGAGCGAGCAGAGCGCGAGCAGAGCCGAGAGCAAGTGGGAGCGAAGCGTCCCCCTCCCCCCGCCCGGCAGGCCCTTGCTGAGCCCTAGTGGCAGCCCCGCAGGGGGGGCGCCGGGGTGCCCCAGCGGCCCAGCGGAGGCGCTCAGACGCTAACTGACTTAGGTGCGAGTCGGTGAAAGCAGCCACGGCCCCCGTGTTCGTCACGGGCTACCCCCGGGCAGGCCGCGCCGTGTGCCACCGCCCCCCACCCCCGCACTGTTCTTATATTTTTAAAAAAGAAAAAAGTCCGTCTCCACCCCCCACAGCCGTTTTTCTCCCCACTAGAGAGGGCTCCAGGTGTGGGCGAAGGTGGAGCAAGAACTGGCTCCCCATCAGCAGTAGTGGGGTATCCCAGAGGTCAGAAATGTGTCCCCCACTTCTCTCTGGGACCCTCGCAGCAAGGGTCAACCTCCGGGATTTGCGAGGGCTGCCGGTCCTGCCAAGATCAGCTGAGGGCCCTGGGCTGGGCCAGTCTTGGGGAGTGGGGCAAGAACTCTGGAGGCATTGATGGGGTGGGGGGTGGGGGGGAATGTCAGGCCACAGCGGGGTTGCAGAAGAAGGAAGGCACGAGACAATAGGCCAGGCTGGTAGTTGGAGCTATAGCCTGAGGCTGAGATGGATCAGCCTCTTAAGGTTTGGAGGTGAGAGGCTTTTGAGGGGGTGAGGGGTACATTAGACTATCAGAGGTGGGAATGACAGTCACTTCTTCCCCCTACTTGTCAATGAACCATTGTACCACCTTGAAGCAGAGACCCTAAAGCCTTCCAATTGAGATGAAAGGGCTACAGAAAACAATGGCCTGGGAAGGGCCGTGGGGACAGGGGCCTGAAAGAAGACAGGACCAGCTCAGCTGACTGAACTCATCCTTGGGCCAAGATGGGGGTTGGTGTGCCCTGGGAGGACCGCATGAGAAATAGCAAGAAAGTACAATGTAAAGGCTCACAAATACCTCTCATATCTCCCCATGGGAAAGAAAAGTGCCAATCCAGACCGCCTCCACGATCCCACCTTCCCCTTTAAGCCCTGGAAGAAACAGAATCCTCCTAGGAGGGTAAATAGAGGAGCACAGCAGGCTAATCAGAGGCCTGCTCCCTAGCCTGGCCCAGCTCCCTGAATGTGGGGGTACCATTGGGGGCTGGAGGCTTGCTGACTTGGGCAGCTGCAAAATGGAAAAAGGGGTTTCTAGAGGCTGCAATGGGGCGCCTTGGGAGAGCGGTGTCACAGTCTGACCCACCAGACTTAGAAGAGGGTTCAGCTGATTTTGCAAAAGGCAGGGAGCCTGGAGCACAGAAAGGGCTGGTGGCTGGACCTAGCCCAGCTGGCCCTGTTCCTCCACCCTACCTTCCAGACTGCTCCCCCTCCTGCCTACCTGTCGGCTCTGGTGATGGAAATCCGCGGAGGGATCAGAAGTGGCAGCGTGGTGGGCCGTGGGGGCACAGGGACCCCAGGGTCAGAGAGCTCAGGGTCCGCCCAGCCCAGGCCAGGACCAGTGGAGAGGCGACGGCGAGGGCGTAGGAGGTCGGCCCCCAGCATGTTGGTGTGGCTGGGTTCAGGGGTCTCCCCCGGCCTCTAAGGAGGGACAAAGGCGGGGTAGGTGCACGGACTGGCCAAGCAGCTAGCTGTGAGCCCCTCCCCACAATATGGCTCCTCTCTAGCTATCTGGGAGAGGCTCATGGGTATAGGCTCCTTGTGTCCCCCCCTCAGTTGGAGCCACTTGCTGATCCCTCCCACAGAAGATGCCTTTTCACCCCTTCTGAGGTGTTCTCCTTCTCAGCCATAATTTTTGAGGTGTTCTCCTTCTCAGCCATAATTTTTGTGGGGGTCCCTCTTGACGTTGCAGCCCTGTGGCTCTGGGCCCTGCCTGTACACTGTGCCTCACATGAGATGCCTCTAGCACAGCAGCTTTTTAGGGTCTCTTCCCACCCTCCACGTCTAAGCAGCCCCCTCTTGGTCTTAATGTCTGTGGCCCCTCTCACATCTGAGACCCTCAAGACCTCACCCACAGCTCCACCCATAATCCTGTCCCGACTTCAGAAGCCCCTTGGAAGACCCTGCCTTCTGCCTCTGGGCAGGGGGACTGTTAATCCTGGGGTCAGAAAAAGAAGGGAATAGAGGAAGTAAACTCAGGCACGAGGGATCTTGACTCCTCGAGACCACTTAGTGAATAGCTGTGGTCACTAGAGGGCGCCCGTGCCCCATGCGACCCAAACCCCGCCCCCAGCCCGGGCCCCGCCCCTCACACCTCGTCCTAGGTCCCGGCCACCGTTAGGACACTGCGACTCCTCTTCATCCCGCCAACCTAGTGCTCCGTAGGGGCTGCGGGGACCATGTCGGCCCGAGCCAGCGCCTCCTGCAGGACCAAGCCAAAGGCATCCACCATTAGCACCCTAGGGCTCCCCCTGCCGGCTGGGCCTGGAATTCGACCCCTTCCCACGTCAATTGCCTCTCCCGGGCATGAAGTCAGCAGGCTGCTGACGCACTGCCTGTCTGTGACGTTGCCGCCCGTTGCCAGAGCGACAGCTGACGCACGCTGGGCTCCCAATAGCGTCAGCGCGGGTGTCCCCCAGCGCACACGCCCCGCCTCCTTCCTCCGGCGGGGCCTAACCCCTGCCCCGGGATCAATCCCGCAGAGAAGACCCGGAGCTCTCAGAGCTGGCTGCGTGCGGCGCGTGATCTGAGCCGGGGGCCGACGGAAGCGTCTCCTCCGAGCTGTTGGGCCTTTAAGCCTAAACCCGAAATAGCTCCGATGTGCGGGGGCCGGGCGCAGAGAGACGCCGGCTTGGGCACAGATGGGGTACGCGCAGGCAGAGGCGCACGGAGACAGACAGGGACGCGTGGAAATAGAAACAGACAGGGACACAGACGCAGCTCCGGATGCTGAGTGAGCTCTGCTGCAGGCGATCCTTGTCTAAAAGCTCGGGGGAGGCTGGCGCCCTTCACCTTCTCACCCGGACGCTGCAAATTACCGCTGGGTGTGTGGCCGCGGCTCAGTGACTGAAACACTCTGAGCCTCACTTTCTCCTCTGTGAAATGGAATGATAATTTCTACGGGGTCCACGTGAGAATGAAATGAGATCAACCATAATGAATTCTCACAAAACAATGTCTGGCGCCCAGTAAGTGCTTAATAAATGCTGCTAACATCTGAACTTGTGGGAGCCTGTTAGAACCCAAATCAGATCATGCCCCTCTGCTCAGAGCCCTCCATGGCTTTCACCTCACTCAGAGAAAAAGTCAAAGTCCTCAACAGGAGGCCCACGCAGTCCTTTAGGATGTGCCCAGTCACCTTCCTGTCCTCACCTCCTCCCACTCTCCCTCTGGCTTGCTCTCATCCGTTCACACTGGCCTCTTGGCTATTTCTAGACACACCAGGCATGCTCCAGCCTCTGGGCCTTTGCACTTGCTGTTTGCTCTGCCTGGAACTCTCTACCCTTGAATAATTACAGGACCCCTCAACACCCTTCAGGTCTTTGTTCATATCTCACCTTTTCAGGCGTTTCTCCTGGTGTTTCTCTACTGCACATCTGTTTAAAGCTGCTAGGCCCTCAGGATTCCTAACACCCTTATCTTGCTCTATTTTCCCACAATACTATCACCTCATAACATACTATGCAATTTATTTATTACATTTATTGTCTGTCTCTTTTTGGGGTTTTTTGTTAATCGTCACCCAAGGATATTTTTTTCCATTGATTTTTAGAGATAGTGGAAAGGGGGAGGGGGGGAGAAGGAGAAACATTGATGTGAGAGAGACGCATCGGTTTGTTGTTTCCCACACGCTCCCTGACCAGGGCAGGGATCGAACCTGCAACCCAGGTACATGCCCTTGACCAGGAATCGGACCCTTGACTTTTTGATGTGCAGGCTGATGCTTTAACCACTGACCATACCAGCCAGGGTTATTGTCTGTCTCTTTCCTGAACAGAGTATCAGCTGCAGTAGGGCAAAAATATTTTATTTTATTCATTGCTGTATCCCCAGTGCCTAGAACTGAATCTAGAACATAGTAGGCTCTTCTTAAGTATTTGTTCAATGTCTGGTTGTTATTTGAGGGCTCGATAGCATATTTATAAAGTTCCTAGCAGGTCTATTATGGGCTAGCTACTTAACCCCTATTTTGGCTCTTATTTCTTTTCCTTTATTGCATTAGCTAGCACTTCAGTTCAATGTCAACTTAAAGTGAATGTAAACATCATCTCACCAGCCCAGTATTTAGCACCAGGCAAGTCTGCAACAGACAGTTGTTGAACAAATAAATTAATGTATAAAGATATCTTAAAGGTCACTCTCAGTTCTCAGCCAGGCTGAACCAGTCCATGTTCCGGGTTCCCACTGCTGCCTGTTTTGCCCCCATTAAAGCACTCATCATTTTGGGTAATTATCTGCATTCCTTATTAGAACTTTGTGAGAGCAAGAAATGCTACCCATGTCATTGTCTAGGTCCCCCACACATAGTCTTATTGCCAAATGAATAAGACAGGCACAGGAAGAGAAAGGCACCCTCTCTGTATAGACGCGGGCAGATACCCATGCTCAGACAGGCAGAGGAAGGACCATGTAGCAAGGGCCACGCTCAGATTCCAGAATTACACTGACAGACCTGCATTCAAGTAAGTCCTGGCTCTGCTGCTTATTAGCTGTATACCCTTGGGCAAGTCGTCCAGCCTTTCTGAGTATCAGTTTCCTTATCTGTAAAATGGGTGTAATATTCATACCTACTTGAGGGAGTTGTTGTGAAGATGAAGTGAAGCAATGCATGTAAGGTTCTGAACACAGTGCCTGGTAAATAGTAGGTTTTCACAAAACAGTAGCCACCGTTTCATATAGTAGTAATAACAATTAGCACTGTTGTTGACTCACATGAAGCTATAGACAGACATGGGAGACAGCAACACATTCACAGAGACCTCACTTCCTCCCATCTTCCCCCTCACCACACCAGCCTCCCTGCTGTTTCTTTTTTTTTTTTGAAATATGTTTTTATTGATTTCAGAGAGAGGAAGGGAGAGGGAGGGAGAGGGAGATAGAAACATCAATGATGAGAGTCATGGATTAGCAGCCTCCTGCACACCCCCCACCGGGGATCGAGCCCGCAACCTGGGCATGTGCTCTGACCTGGAATCGAACCATGACCTCCAGGTTCACAGGTCAATGCTCAACCACTGAGCCATGCTGGTGGGGCCTCCTTGCTGTTTCTAACACTCCAAGCATATTCAGACCTCAGGGCCTTTGTGCTTGTTCCCTCCATCCAGAAAACCAGCCTCAGATATCCTGTGCTTCCCCCCACCCCATCTCCCTGACTCTGCTTTTATTTTGGGTTTTTTTTTTGGGGGGGGGGTTGTTTGTTGTTGTTTTTAATCCTCACTCAAGGATATTTTTTCCATTGCTTTTCAGAGAGAGTGGAAGGGAGAGAAAGAGGGAGAGAGAAACATGGATGTGAGAAAGATACATCAATTGGTTGCTTCCCCCATGCGCCCTGACAGGGGCCAGGGATTGTGCCTGCAACCGAGATACGTGCCCTTGGCTGAAATCGAACCCAGGACCCTTTAGTCTGCAGGCCAAGGCTCTAACCACTGAGCCAAACCAGCTAGGGCTTTATTTTGTTTTGTTTTAGACTTATGACATTCTAACAAGACATAGAACTTACCTCCTATTTTTATTATCTTTTGCCTGTCCTTTGATTAGGACATGAGGTCAGGTGTTGGTTTGTTTTGTCTCCTGTGAGGGCAATGCTAGCACATAGTAGGTGCTCAACAAATAGCTTTTGAATGAATGAATAAATCTGGTTGACTCTCTCATCTTCTTTGGGTCTCTGCTCAAAGTCATCATCTCCTTCCAGATCCTTCCCTGACATAGATGTCTCCCCCAACCCCATCACGCTTTGCCCCTCACTCAGCTTTATTTTTCTTCTTAGCTCTCATCACCCCTGATATATCTTTATGTTTCTGCTCCCCCCAACCCCTTAGTTTCACAAGGGTACAGAATTTTTGTTTTTGTTTTTAAAATTCTCACCTGAGGATATTTTTTTCCATTGATTTTTAGAGAGAGAGAGGGAGGGAGGGAGGGAGGGAGGGAGGGAGGGAGGGAGGGAGGGAGGGAGGGAGAAACATCGATGTGAGAGAGACACATCGATTGGTTGCCTTCTGCATGCACCCCAACCTGGGCAGGAGGTTGAACCTGCAACCAAGGTATGTACCCTTGACCAGGAATTAAACTCGAGACCCTTCAGTCTATAGGCCAGCGCTCTAACCATTAGCCAAACTGGCCAGAGGAATTTTTCTGTTTTGTTATAGCTGTATTAAAGACCAATTCATGGACCTGGAAACTGTGCAGTCCCACAGGGCCCTATGCTTAGAAGGCTTAATGCACTATGGTTGTCTTGAAATTCTTCATCATTTTGAACAGGGACCCTGCACTTTTATCTTTCCCTGGGCTCTGTAAATTTTGTAGCCAGTCCTGGCTCTAACCCCAGTGCCTGAACAGCCCATGGTAGGTGCTCAAGGATTTGTGGAGTGAAGAAAGGAATGAAGGAGTGGACAGCCAGAGAGAGGAACCCCACAGGCCAGGGAAGAGAGGTTGAAGACATGCAGCCACCATTGTCCGGACACCTGTGCACATTTGAAGAAATCAGTCCTGGCAGAAAGCTGGACACAGGAGGCAGGGCATCAGCCTCTCAGCCTGCTTTCCCCTCCCCTGGGCAGCAGGCCGTCTGGAGAGGAGGGTCCAGATGGCAGAGCAGGCGGCTCTGGGCAGCTGGCACCAGGCTTAGGCTGAGAGGACTTTTCCCCCACCTGACTTGTCAGTGCCAATCAGCACCAGTCCAGCCAGGGAGCCCCTGGCCTGGCCTGACAGAGGAGAGCTGGCTTCACCAAGCCTGACATTGCCCCACCACCACCACCTACCTCCCTCAGAAGGAAATGGGGATGGGTGGCCAACAAGAGGGAAGGTAGTGAGGATAAAGACCTTGTCCAAACCTTGGCCCTGAGCATCCAGGCCTGACAAGCTCCATGCTCGGTGCTGAAGCAGGGCTGGGAAAAACTTAAGAGGCCATGAGTATGTGTGTGCATGTGTGTATGCATGAGACTTTGTACACAGCGGTGCATGTGCAACTGGATGGGTGGAACTTTATATGAGTCTGAATTTGTGTAGTTCAGACCAGACCAGACCTGCAGGAGTGTATGTGATAAGGTGACACTACATCAGTATATGTGGGCATGAAGTTGGATGTATGCCTGTGTGACTGTGATGAGTGTGTGTGTGTGTGTGGGGGGGGGGTACATGCATGTGGATGCAACAGGAAACAGGTTTTTGAAGTGGTTTGAAATCCTGAATTTGGGTTCAAATCTTTGCTCAGCCACTCACTAGCCATGTGGTCTCAGACACATTATTTAGGTTCTCAGTATAAGGTGTCAGTACAGTTACATTTGTGTGTGTGTGTGTGTGTGTAGAGTAATTCAGCTCTGGGAGGTCTTCCTGGATATCCAACCAAAAGTGGACCCTTTCATTTTTCTGTCCTGTCAAAAGCTGTCCTAATCACAATTTGTTATATATTCATTTGTTTCCCCCACTAAATGTGAGCTCCACAGGGGCAAGGAGTTTTGTTCTGTTCACTGCTATGTCCCCAGCACCTAACATACAATAGGCACTGACTAATTGTTGGATAAATGCAGGGCCGTGTCTGTATAGTATGGAGAGAGAGGTGGATGCTGGCTGGGCATTATGGGTTCCTGGAGGGCCCTGTGCCCAACCAAGTCTGGCCTCTACTCTCTTCCTTTCTCAGCTATTGACAATCATTCCTTCAATCATCCTCACTTTTATGGGAATTATTGACATATTTCCCTTCTCTGGGTTTTAAGGACTCATTTACCTCATTTGTAAAATGGGAGGATAGATGGACTGGTTCATGATAAGCCTCCTTTCTGATCTAAAGTACTATGGGAATAGTCCTAATCTAATTCCCTCTTTAATTCATTCAACATTTATTGAGCACTGATATGGACCTGGACCTGCCCTCATGGAGCTGAAGTGAAAAAGGAAAGCAAATACCAGAAATCTCATTTATCTCTAGCAGGCATGGAAACTTTCTATGCCTGATGGAATTGTCTTCACAGTCTGAAATCATTGGGTATTTCTGTTTACACACTGATCTTGCTCCCTTACCAGTCAGCAGAGCAGGGACCCAGCTAGTCTTGGTTGCTGCAGCCCCACTGTCTGGCTACAGTGCACATAGTAGGCACTTGGGAAATAGGTGTGAAATGAGGTAAGAAATAAATGGAGCAAGAGCAGGCTCGCATGCATGACCCAGCGGATGCCTCTATGTGTCTTTATCCATTCTACAAATGGGAAAACTGAGGCTCAGGAAGGCAAAGCCGTTTGCTGGGTCCAGCTGCAGCTAAGAGTGTGTGGCTGTGCGATGCAGCAAAGGAAACTTGGATGGCCCAGAGGAGCGTTCCCAGCAACCCCCCCCCCCACCTCACAGGTACAAGAGAGACAGCCCCGGATGCGCTGATGGCGAGTTAGTGGTGGTGACCAAAGGACAGTGCAAAACACTGTCTCGATCTCCAGGGCTGGAGATGCTGTGTTGGCAGGAGATTAGAAATAGCTTGGCGCTGATGGGGGAGCTTCCGGCGCCCGCTCCCTAATACTATGACAAGGGGCTCCCGGGACCCTACTTAACGAGGGCCAGGCAGCTCCAGTCTCCCAGCCACGGAGAGACCCCCCCCGCACCTACCCGCGAGTCCCCGGCGTAAGGGGACTTCCCCACACCCCCCAGCCAGGAGATGGGCCTGAAGCCCTCAGAGGGTGTACTGGGGGCCCTGGCTTTCCGGTGGAACGAGGAAAGCTCCCACGGTCCTGGCCCCCTCCCTCCGGGGCTCCAGGTACCCCTCCCCGCGGCAGCTCACAGCAGGAAGCTTACCTTGCAGGGGGGCTGGGGAGGGAAACGGGGATGTCCAGACCCTGTTTGCTGGTGTGTGTGTGTGTGTGTGTGTGTGTGTGTGTGTGTGCGCGATTACGAGACCCGTTGGGGTGTGGGTCGGTGACGCGCGTGCCCGGGCAGTGACGGCCGCTGAGATGCGGGCCTGCCCCAGCTGGAGGGGGAGGAGGGGGGGGAGGGGGGACTCCGCGCCCGCCCGCCCGCCAGCTCGCGGGTTTGAATGGATCTCGAGGTGGAGAGACTGGCGCTTTAGACTAGATAGCCCCACCCCCTCCCCGGGCGGGGGAATCCCCCAAACCTGAAGACCTTTAATTCCCTCCAGCTTCCTCCCTCCAAATGCTTGCCCTGGGGGAGTCTGGGAAGCTGCACCGCCCACCCCAGGGTCTGGAGCTCCTCCTCCTATCCCCCCTCCCCCCCCACGGAGTGCCCTTAAATCTGAGATAATCTTGGCCTTAGGTTGCAACACGACCTTTTATCGCAGTTTCAAAGCGTGGGTTGGGATTTACGAAAGTGTGCGGCTGGGGTCGCCCAAACTCAGAGTAATGAAGTCCTTAGAACCGGTCGGAGGAAGAGGGCCCCCCCCCACGAAGGCGGAGAGGCTATGAGCGGTCCAAGAGTACCACGATGAGGAAAGCCCCCATCCACACCTCCACGATCCCCCCCCACCACCACCACCCTGCTTAGGATCTGGAGCACCTGCCGCTGACCAGACACTAGCGACACCCAGCGGCCGCGCAGGGATACGCCGCCGCGGAGATGGGAGGTCCGAGAGATTCAAGAGTCGGGGTGTGTACCCAAGTCCCCGCGCGGAAGTAGCAGAAGATAGGAGCGGGACACAGAGGCTGTGGTCCGATCTGGGAAAATACCAGCCCCCAAGGCAGGGCCACATCGCCGCCACCCAAAGGCAGGGTCATATCCCTCCTCCACTTAGACTCTTCCAGGGCAGGGTACTGCATCCCTCGTTTTGGGAAGGTCCCCTCAGATCATACCCCACCCCGAGTCACAGGGGACAGGGGGCGAGTCTCTCCTCGAGGCCCTGCCCCCGCAGTTGGTTCAGGCTGTCTCTGTGGCGTGGCTAACAGGACAATACTCTCCTTCACCAACTGCCCCCCACCTGCGGCTGCCACAAACTCCCACTGTGAGGCAGCAGGAGATGAGGGGGGCGTGAGGTTGGAGCACCCGCAGGTATACCCCCAGGAGGTATCTAGCAGGGACCCCGCGCCGGAGATGAGGCGGGGTCTCGGCGAGGCCAGAGCACGCCAGAACACGCTCTCCAGTCCCTGTAAGTCCACCTCGGTCGCCAGTGCCGCCGCCGCAGTTACTAGGGATGTGGCGTCACTTGAGGGCGGGGTTTGCGCGCCCGGGCGGAAGCGGAAGGGGCGGGTCTTCGCGGGCCGAGACTCCAGTGCTGTCGGTGCTGCCGCTGCCGCCCCTGCCGCCGCTACCGCCGCCGCTACCGCCGCTGCCCCTTGGGAGCTGAAGCTGGCTAGGCCACAGAGCAAGATGGTGGACTACAGCGTGTGGGACCACATCGAGGTGTCTGACGATGAAGACGAGACGCACCCCAACATCGACACGGCCAGTCTCTTCCGCTGGCGGCACCAGGTAGAGCGCGCGAGCCCAGCCCCTTCCCCCCACCTCCCGGGACTCCGCTCCAGAATTCTGACCCCTTATATCTCCAGGGACCCGCCATTGACACCTGGGGTTCCCACTGCGTAGCCTGGACTTCTAATATCTCCCGGGGCTCAACTTCGTGACCCCAGAACTGCCAGGACCCCTAGAGCACCTTCCTCATAGTCTGGACTCCCAAGACAAGCATTGAGGGTGCCCCCTAGTCCACTCTGGGGCCTTCAACTTATACCCAGAACTCAGTCTCAGATTCTGGACCCTGGTCCTGTTTGGGTACCCAGTTCTGATCTGGGATATCCCATTTGCCCCTCTCCAGTTCCTAGAGTCCCTAATACTTTGAATGAATCTATTCTGCGATATGCTTCCCTGGGTTTGAGGGTGATTCCCATTCAGATCCAGAGATCCCACTCCTCCAAACAGAACAAGGAACTCTGGCTTCCCCTGGGATTTCTGTTCCTGGCCTGGGACACCAACCTACACCAAGAACCCTTCCCCTGTCATGAAGACTGGTGCCCTACTGGGGCCCTCAGTCCCATCTAAGACTGGAGTTTTGGAACCCGGTTCCTCTCCAGACTAAATTACCAGTTTTACCCTGATGGAGCCTCCAGTTCTGGCTGCTCTCCTTTAGTCTCACCTACTGTATATCCCATTTCCCATGACAGTAGGAAACCCTACCTTGGTGGCTTCCATTTAAGCCAGAGCCCCTGCTACTACTTGGTATTGCAGACCCAGGCACCACCCACACCCCAAGGCCAGCTTCCTGTAGGAACCTCTACCAGCATTGGTACACCTCATCCAAACCCACGCTGCCTTCCTCCTAACTCTAGCCTGGTCTGCTGCTCTCAGACACCCAGACTGTCTACTCTCACCAGGAGCCTGCTCCCAGACTGATTCCACATTCACAGCCCCTACTTTTATCTATTTTCCCCTAAATCCAGACCCCAGAATCCCAAGTCTGAGGGTCCCCGTGCCTCTCTCTCTGTCCAGTAGTGGCCATAGACCAGTAGAATAGCTCTCATAAGACCTAATGTTCTAACCTCCGCTCCTCCAAATCAGAGGTGCTGCATCCACATACCTGTGCCTGTTACACTCTAAAACTGAGGGTGTGTACCTCTCAGAACCTTGTAGTTAGAAATGCCCCACCCTCCCGTATGGCAACCCCCAGTCATTTATCCAGAACCTCCTAGAAGGGCCCTTTCCCATTCTGCCAAGGCATTAGTTCCTACATCTGGTCCCCGGTCCCATTTTCAGCCCATTCCTTAAAGCAGCAGTCTCTTGGGTGATGTATCTGCTGGGCAAGCCACTAGAGTATAAGAAGAAAGTTCTAGTACTTCCATTTCTCGTCGTTAGTAACATTTATTTTGAAATATTTAAGACCTCCACAAAGCTGTAAAGACTATTCTTGGGAACACACGTAAAAGAGGTTAACCTATACAGCTTTATGGAGACTGGTTTGGTCCTGCTGAGTGGGAGGCCCCCTCTATCCTGTAGCAGCTTCCTCCCACCACGCCCTCCTTCCTCCTCCTCCAGAACCTTTTCCTGTCCTGTCTCAAGAGCCCTGAGGCTGTAGTGGACAGTAGTGGAGACAGGGAGCCTCAGTATCTTCAGCACTAGTCAAGCTTGGGTTCTATTCCCAGCCTATTAAAATGAGATTAGATATGAAAAGAACTTGTCTCAGGCCCTGGTAAGAGAGGTGGGATTAGTAGAATGGTGAGCTTCTGAACACATACCTCCTCACCTGGGTTCAAATCCTGGCTCCAGAATCACTGACTTGCTTCATGACCTCCAACGAATTGTTTGATCTCTCTGTGCCTCAGTTTCTCCAATTGGGAATATTAATAGTATCTACCACATAGGGTTGTTGTGCTGGTTGCTTTTTTTATTTAATGTGTGTAATGCTTTTGGGACAGTACCTGGCATGTAATAGCTCTTTGTAAACTTTAGTCACTATCTTCATCATTATTATTTAGGTAATTTGCTCTCATGGTAAAAAAAACAAAACAGAAAAACCTTCCAAAGATTCCAGAAGGGAACACGTGAGTCTTCCCAGTCCCAGCTCCTCAGCTACCTTGCTCAGATAGTCGCCACAGGTTTCCTGTGACTGCTTCCAGTGAGTTGTGCCAAATTAAGATCCCATGAGCCTTGGTTTCCGTATCTGTAAGGCAGGATGGCAGCCCCGCCCACTGCCAGAGCCTGTACCCTCCCCAGCCCCTCATAGAAGTGTAAAGCCCAGTCCTGGCAGGCAGCCGCCCTTGCCAGCTCTGGGAGGCCTTTATTTAGCTTCGGCTTCCCTGGCAGCCACTCAGAGGACACCGGGAATAGCTTGGTGACTGCCCAGCAGAGACCAGCAGGGTAGTAGGTTTCTGTTGCTACCCTAGGCCAGCTGTGATGCCCACTCGAGAGCCCCTCACAAGTCAGCAAGAAGGCTGCAGGGTGACACAGGCTCCTGTGTAGAAAGGGAGGTTGCAGAGGCCAGGGATATGTTGTGTGTGTGTGTGTTTTATCCCTCCATGAGGCAAGGGCCTTCTCAATCCCTATCCATATGGGGAAAAGTGAAGCTCAAGACTGGCTGTGTCAGTCCTATGGAGCACCAGAGAAAGACCCAGGTCTCTCGATCTCACCCACTGTATGCCTGGCCCTGTGCTAGAACCTGGAGATACAGCCCCAAATAAGGCACAAAAGCAAGTTAGAAGACCATTCTGATGGCAGTAGCCATGACAGTGATGATAACAGTAAGACACTGAGTGCTGTATTACAAGCAGTTGCCAGGGAGTCATTTATTTAGTCCTCACAGCAACCCTGTAAGGCCTCATTTCACAGAGGGGGAAACCAAGGCAGGGAGAGTTAAGGGACTTGGCCAAGGACATGTCACCACTAAGTAGCATAGCTGGGTGCTCTGATGATGCAGTAACAACCATTCCCAGTTAACGAGCCCGTACTCCAGGGCAGAAATCAAACTAAGCACTCAAAGTACATTTCCTCATTTAAGCCGCAGAATGTTCCCCAGGGGGAGCAATTGTCCCCTGGACAGACAGTAATGACAGTAGCCAGTGTGGGGATGGTGCTTGCTGTGTGACCATGGCCCTGGACATCTGCTTTAATTTATAATCTTCGCTTCTAGTGCAATCCCATGAGGTTGATGGTGTTGTCTGCATTTGACAGATGAGGAAACGGGTTATGAGAGGTTAGGAAATCTGCCCCGGGGACACCCAGGCAATACACAGTGACCATGGAATGGTCAGTTCTGGTACCCCAAGGCTGTCCTCCAGCATCTTCTCACATTGTCTCATGATCACAGAGGGGCCTTTGAGACTCAATGACACTTAGGGGGACAGTCCTAGGGAGACTCGGGCAAAGCAAATGAAGTAAGAGGAAGAAAATTCCAGATGGAAGGAACAGCATGTGCAGAGGCCAAGACACAGGAGAGAACTGATGCATTTGGGGAACCACAAGGGCCAGGACCTTGGTGCCAGCTGGGCAGCTTGGTGCAGGGGCAGGGGTCCCATCTGAACCCCAGACACTCCAAGATGGGGTAGTGGGAAAAGCTGCAGTAAGATGTGTATGTTTCAAAGACTTCTCTGTCAGCCTCTGAGCCTGGATTTGGGAGAGTAGCAGTTGAAGGCACTGACATCTCTTGGTAGTCAACGGCTCTTGATTGAACAGGCACAGCCTGGAGCCTGGGAAGATGATGGTATAGCCCAGGAGGACTGGAGAGCAGATAGGGCTGAGCGATCTGATAGGGGTTTGGATGGGGGACTGAGCAAGGGTGGTGGTGAGATGGGTCACTAAGCTTAGGGCACAGTGGAAGCAGACATTGGGGTGTAACATCCAGGAGGCTACTGGGCACAAAGCTAGGGCTCAGGAAGGTATGCTGTCCTGGAGACAGCTGAGCAGACCTTGGCAGTGATCCAGGCTCAAAGACTTGCAGTGGAATGAATTAAAGAACCTTCTAACAGTGAAAACCATCAGGACTTGGTGCCAGAGCAGGAGGGTAGGGCAGGGCCAGTGAGCAGGCCTCAGCTGGGGGCAGGAGGTGGGGTGAGGGTGGCTTCACTGAGAGAGGACATGGCAGGAGACCAGGTTTGGGGGGCTAAAATGGTAGTTTCAGTTTTGGACATGGAGTTGGAGATCCCTACTGAACATCCAGGCAGAGGTGGATTGAGAGGGTTGGTGGACAGAGGATGGTGCCCTGGTGTTTCAGAGAGAGACTCTGAGGAAGAGGGGGAGCCTAAGACCTTGGTGAGAGGTGTATATTCATCCAGCAAGCATTTCCTGAGCCCCTACTATGTGCCAGTGTGTGTGACACAGTAAACAGATCTATCCCCACCTCTGTGGAGCCAATATCCTTGGAGAGGGATAGTGCCCAAAGCATGATAAATAATTGCCACTGGATGTTAGCACGTGATGTGCTGAGGAGGAAGATAATGTAGGACAAGAATAAGGAGAGGTCCTGATCTCCAGTAAGGTAGTCAGGGAAGACTTCACCTATAAGGCAACATTTGAGCCAAGGTGGTAAGGATGCAAGAGAGTAAGCTGTGGGGGGTGTCTGAGGAGAGAGTGTTCCAGGCTGAGGGAACAGACAGTGTAGAGGCCCTGAGGTTTGAAGTGGGTTCAAGAAAAGGCAAATCAGCCATTGTGGCTGTGGGGAGAGCAATTGGAGGAGGTGAAGACACAGAGGTGACAGGGCAGAGTGCAGGGCCTTGTGGACCATGGGGAGGACTTGGGCTTTTGCTCTGAGTGAGGTGGGAGCCATGAAGGGTTCTGAGCAACGGAGGGACCTGCCCTGATTCAAGTGTGCATAGGTACCTGTCAGAGTGAGGGTGGAAACTGGGCATCCAGGACACAGGTTGGTGCAGACATTCCTTGTGACCATCCCAGGCGTATCCTGGAAACCCTTGGCTGGGGTGGGACCGGGATCAAGGGATAGGCTGTTCCCCAGAGTGATAGGCCATTCTTGCCCACAGGCCCGGGTGGAGCGCATGGAGCAGTTCCAGAAGGAGAAGGAAGAGCTGGACAGGAGCTGCCGTGAGTGCAAGCGCAAGGTGGCCGAGTGTCAGCGGAAGCTGAAGGAACTGGAGGTGGCTGAGGATGAGGGCAGCAAGGTGGAGCTGGAGCGGCTACAGGCCGAGGCCCAGCAGCTACGCAAGGAGGAGCGGAGCTGGGAGCAGAAGCTGGAGGAGATGCGCAAGAAGGAGAAGAGCATGCCCTGGAATGTGGACACACTCAGCAAAGATGGCTTCAGCAAGGTATACGGGGGCCGGTGGGGGACTCTCACCCCTGGTTGGGCTTCATGGCTGTTGGCAGGTTGAGGGGGATGAGGACTGCACAGGTCAAGGGAGGGATGAATGGGGAGTGCAGGGGGAACAGGGATGCCAAGCGGATGAAATACCCTACCGGTCCCCTTCTGATCTGCCCAAAGGCCCTAATCCGAGGCCACACGTGCCACGCTCATGCTCCTGCCACACTGATGTTCATGGCGCCATCACCACCTCCACCGTGGATGGGATGGGCACTGCGGCCACGGCCCACCCGGCCATGTTCGAGGCACTCTGAGGCCTCACCCCAGCCCACTCCCCCTCTCGCCCCACCACAGAGCATGGTCAATACCAAGCCCGAGCAGGTGGAGGAAGAGTCGGAGGAGGCGAGGGAGCAGAAACACAAGACCTTTGTGGAGAAGTACGAGAAACAGATAAAGCACTTTGGTGAGTTGGGAGCAGGGGACCACCAATGGGGGCCTGAGAGGGGTGCATGTGACAGGGGCTGGCTCGTTGCCTCTGGGTATTCCAGCGCCCTGTCAACACCTTGTCATAGGCATGCTCCACCGCTGGGATGACAGTCAGAAGTACCTGTCAGACAACGCCCACCTAGTGTGTGAGGAGACAGCCAACTACCTGGTCATCTGGTGCATTGACCTAGAGGTGGAGGAGGTTAGTGGAGCATGCCCTGAGGCTGGGGAAAGGCTCTATCCTTAGGCTGCCGCTTGGTAACACTGTGCTGGTTCTCCCTTGGCAGAAATGTGCACTCATGGAGCAGGTGGCGCACCAGACCATTGTCATGCAGTTCATCCTGGAGCTGGCCAAGAGCCTGAAGGTGGATCCTCGTGCCTGCTTCCGGCAGTTCTTCACTAAAATCAAGGTAGGGGCCCTGAGCAGCTGGGGTGAGGTGGGGGAGTCCTCAGGTAACCAGCCTTCTGTATGGTGGGAGGCAAATACATGTCCATTGGGACCCAGGCCTCTATGATTCAAACCTTGTACATCAGGAGACAGCTGAGCCATGGAGGAGGTGAGAAGTTGTCGGCTTCTGGACAGATTTTGAAAGAGGGTGAGGGACAGTGTTAAAGATTCCTCCAGGTTTCTTACCCTGAGCATCTGGAAGAACAGAGTTCCCCATGCTGAGCTGGGGAGATTGAGAGCAAGGCAGATTTGGGAGCAGGGCAGCATGATCCAGAGCTCAGGCGTGGCTGTGTTGAGTTTGAGGTGCCTATGAAAACCCCCACAGGAGAACATCAAGGAAGTGGCAGTGGGGGTCTGTGATTCAGGGAGGCATGCAAGCAGGTAGTCATTAGCATACAGGCACACTTCATTTTATTGCACTTCACCTTATTGAACTTCTCAGGTATTGTGTGTTTTTACAAATTGAAGGTTTTTGACAACCCTGTGCTAAAGTTTATTGGCATCATTTTTCATGTCTCTGTCACATTTTGGTAATTCTCTCAATTTTTCAGACTTTTTCATTATTACTATATTTGTTACGGTGATCTGTGATCAGTGATCTTTGATGTTACTAGGGCAAGACCAGCAAAAAGATTACGGCTCACCGAAGGCTCAGATAATGGTTAGCATTTTTTAGCAATAAAGTATCTTTTAATTAGGTATGTACATTTTTTTAGGCAATGCGTATTTAGACTACAGTACATTGTAAATATAACTTTTATATGCACTGAAGAACCAGCTATTCTTGTGACTTGCTTTACTACAATATTTACTTTATTGCGGTGCTCTGGAACCGAACCACAATACCTTCAAGGTATACCTGTATAGGGTGTAAAGTCTGAGCTTAGAGGCGGAGACTAGATGGAGTAAAGAAGAGGCCCAAGCCCCAGGGTGTCTCTGAGGACCAGCATCGGGAAGGTCCTGGATCCCTCAGTCCTGCCTGGCGAACCCCTCTTGTTTTCCTGCTCCCCACAGACAGCCGACCGCCAGTACATGGAAGGCTTCAACGATGAGCTGGAGGCCTTCAAGGAGCGCGTACGGGGCCGCGCCAAGCTGCGCATCGAGAAGGCCATGAAGGAATACGAGGAGGAGGAACGCAAGAAGCGGCTTGGCCCTGGTGGCCTGGACCCCGTGGAAGTCTACGAGTCTCTCCCTGAGGTGCGGAGCCCCAGCCCCAGGCAGGCGGCAGACTAGTAGCCAGCAGGGCCCCAAGGTCCTAGGGAACCAAGCCCTGACCTCAGCCTCTCTGCCTTCACAGGAACTCCAGAAATGCTTTGATGTGAAGGATGTGCAGATGCTCCAAGACGCCATTAGCAAGATGGACCCTACTGTAAGTAACTGCGCCCCAAGCCTACCCACTAGCCAGGCTGAGCGGTGGGGCCAGCACTGTGGGCTTCTGGGAGAAATAAGGGAAGTTGGGTCACTGTGTGACTGGCACACGAAGCAGCCAGGCTGTTGTCCCACATGCTCAGATTTATTGAGCACTTACTTTGTCCTTCCCATCTAGACTGAGTGTCACTGTCACTGTGGGCTATTTCTGAGCACAGCCAGCACACCCCACTCACCCCATCTTGCCAGTGACTCAAGGTGTCCCAAGGACAGGGTTCCTCCCCATTGTCAGTTACCCCATCAAACCATAGACTCTTTCTTGATACTAACTGGCCAGATGTGTGGGGAGGGTTGGGCACATGGTAGATGCTGGTAAACCTCGACTGTCATTCATTGTTGTTGGAGCAGTAACAGTGCTGGGAGATGAGTCTTAACAGAGCTTGATTTGACCCCATTCCTGCCAGTTGGCTTACTGGTTGGCCATACTGGTTTCCTCATCTGTAAATTGGGTCTAGTCAAAGGATCTATTCTGGGGTTTCTAGAAGCTTCTGTGGGAAATGAGCATCTAGAACAGGGGTCTTGATACACAGAGGCCTTGCTCATTTATTTTCATGTCGCCTGTGACTGATTTTGTGCTATAACCAACCATACAGTTGAGGAGTGATGGATCAATTGTGACCTGCAAGCCAAAAAAATTTAACCTGGCCCTTTACAGAAAGGTTTATTTTGTTTGTTTTGTTTTTGTTTTTTAAAATGTTTTTATTGATTTCATAGAGAGGAAGGGAGAGAGAGAGAGAGAAACATCAATGATGAGAGAGTCATTGATCGGCTGCCTCCTGCATGCCCCCTACTGGGGATCGAGCCCGCAATCGGGGCATGTGCCCTGACCGGGAATCTAACATTTATCTCCTGGATCATAGGTCAATGCTCAACTGCTGAGCCACAGCCCACTAGGCTAGACCTACACAATTTGAATTCGAATTAAAGTAAGACAAATTGAAAGTTCCATCCTTCACCTGTACTGGCCACATTTGACTTACTTGGTAGCCACATGTGGCTGGTGGCCGCCATGTCAGCGCAGATTACGGATTCTTGCCATCATTGCAGACAGTCCTTTTGGAGAGCTCTAATCTAGAATAAGCAGTAAGCAAGCTTTAGGATGTGCAGGGGACAGGTGGGCCACCTGGAAGTGGTAGCTTGGCCTCACCTGTCTGCCTTTCTCCCCGCAGGATGCGAAGTACCACATGCAGCGCTGCATTGACTCAGGCCTCTGGGTCCCCAACTCCAAGTCCAGTGAGGCCAAGGAGGGAGAGGAGGCAGGCCCTGGGGACCCCTTGCTGGAAGCTGTCAAGCCAGATGAGAAGGATGTCAGTGCGTGACCCGCCCCAGCTGCTGCCCGCCTGCCTGCAGGCTTCTGTGCGCCCCTTTTCAGAAAACGAAAATAGATGCCATTGCCCTAGCTCCTGGATTCCTTCACTTTCCCCCACCCCCCAGCCTGGGTGACCTGCTCCCATGCCCCTACCTCTCAGCACTCATCCAAGCCTTGCTTTGAGTCAAGGGGCTTCACTGCCTGTAAGCTTCCCCCATCAGCATTATGCCAAAGGCCTGGGGGTCCAGGGAGGGACAGAGGAGGTTAGGCTGATCCACAGGAGAGGGGGAGGGTCCCCAGCTGAGGGGCCTGCTCCAGTCAGTGGGCTCTGTTTCCACTGTCAGCTGTTGAGTCTTCTATATATTAAACAACTGATCTTCCAATAAAGAATTTCAGATGCTCTGTTCAGCGATACATGGGCTGTTGACACAGCTCTTCTCAGGGGGCTGGGGGGGGACCTGGTGAGTGTTGGTGACTAGACCTCTGAGTCCCACGCTTTGCCCTCCAGCTGTCTGGGCAACTCCTATGCTCACTCCAGACACATGCTGCTCCATCCTCTTCCATCAAAGTTCTCACCTCTCAGTCTTTGATTGTCTTCCTCTAAGTCTCCTTCACCATGTTTCACCTTCCATGTGTGCAGCTCTGCCTCTAAAACAGCTTTAGTCTGATAATTGCCCTTTATCCACATGGCCTCCTCCCTGGTCCAGGTCCCTATCACCTCTGGCCTCGACACCTGCCCCACACCAGACCCCAACAGGCAGTGGCCAGAGGGTGCCCACGAACATGAGTTAGGGCACGTCCTTCCCTCAGAGCATAAGCCAAAAGCCCTCCCTAGGTTCACCAGACCCTGAACCATCTGCCCTCATCTTGTGTCGCCCCACTCTTCTCTTGCCCACTCCCTCCTTGCCTTGCCAATCTGAGACCACTTGAAATTTCTATGTCAGTGTGAGTTTGGGCAACTTACTCAGCCTCACTGCTCCCCTCTGTACAATGAGAATAATGGTAGTGCCTTCCCACGGTTGCGGTGAAGGAGATAATGCTACAGGCAAGCAGGTGCCAGGCACTTGCATGCTCAAGATGTGGGCCTTGGCGCATGCCTGTCCCTCTGCCTGAATATCCCTGTAGTGTCTTCAAGTAGGGCTCCATTAAAAACGTAATGAAATATTTGGGCTGCAGAAAAGGACTTAAAGAATAGTACAATGAGCCCAGCCAGGCGTGGCTTAGTGACTGAGCATCGACCGAGGATCCAGGAGATCACGGTTCAATTCCTGGCCAGGACACTTGTCCAGGTTGTGGGCTCGATCCCCGTTAGGGGACATGCAGGAGGTGGCCGATCAGTGAGGACTCTCATCATTGATGTTTCTATCTCTCTCCTTTCCTCTTTCTGAAATCAATGAAGATATTTAAAAAGAATAGTACAATGAGCAAGGACACATCAGCTTAAGATATGAAGTATTAAACCAGTGAAGCCCTCTACCCATCCCTCTTGGGTACCACCCACAGCAGCTGCTTGTCACTAAGAACAGAGCTCTCAGTGTCATCTTCCAGAGGATGCCTCACCAGTCCAAGTGTTGGCTTTGCCGACCTGTGTATTGTCTCCCTTATGCTGTGAGCACCACCAGGGCACAAATGGAGTATTTCCTGTTCCTGAGGTACTCACAGCCTCCCCAAGGGGTCCTAGCTTACTGGGGGCACTAAGTAAACATTTGCCAGAGGTAGGGGCTGTGGAATGCTGTTGTACTCAAACTGATCACCACCAGGGGGCAATAGTGAACTGCATCACCTAATGTGTTTCATCTGGATGAGAAAGGCAGGTAGGGGAAGGCATCCAGGGTTATCAGCTTCTTAATTCTTTGCTATGAAAACTTTTAAAGACAGTCCATATTCCTGATTTTTCCTTTTGCCTCAGGCTCCGCTATAACTCAGCACTCTCCTAAAATTTTGATATTTTGTTCCTCATGCACATTTTTTATATTCGTTGTGCTTTTTGAAAATATTGCATTAGCCTGGCTGGCATGGCTCAGTGGTTGTGTGTCAACCTATGAACCATGAGATCAAGGTTGAATTCCCAGTCAGGGCACCTCCCCGGGTTGTGTGCTTGATCCCCAGTAGGGGGGCATGCAGGAGGTGGCCAATCAATGACTGTCATCATTGATGTTTCTATCCCTCTCTCTCTCCCTTCCTCTCTTTGAAATTAATAAAAACTTTTTTTTTTTTAAAGATTTCCTTCTTGCCCAGCTCGTATGGCTCAGCCACTGAGTACTGACCTATAATCCAGGAGATCATAGTTCCATTCCTGGTCAGGGCACATGCCTGGGTTGTGGGCCAGGTCCCCAGTGGAGGGTGTGCAGGGGGCAGCTAATCAATGACTCATCATTGATGTTTCCATCTCTCCCCCCTCTCCCTCTCTCAGAAATCAATAAGACATATTAAAAAATATATATATATTTCCTTCCTAAAAAAAAGGAAAGAAAATATTGCATTAAAGTATTTATCTTGGTTACAAAGCTTTTTTACACTGTCTTTGCTTTCATGCCTCATGTGCTTCGTCCTAGCTCTGGCCCAGGATTTAAAACACCAAATGCTATGAAGCAGCTCCCTCTCTACTTATCTTCCACCCAGCTGGTTCTCTGCTCCCAACCACTGGAACCCACTATTTGTGGTTTCTTGTGACTCCTTCTAGGGTTTCTTTTTGTAAAATCAAATTATTATCCCTTCTCCTTCTTTTTACACAAAACATAGCCCACTCTACAGTCTGAAACTTGTCTTGCTTTTTTCACGGAACAGTGTGGTCTGCAGATCTTTCCTCTGCAGCCTCTCAGCACTTCCTCATTCTCCCCTGTGTGGAAAGCTCCAGTATGTGCTCATCTCAGCATTTATTTCACCAGCCCTTTTGTATAAACACTTGGGTTTTTCTAATCTTCACTTTTTCAAACAATGCTGTAAGAAATGCCCTTGTGTATCATTTCCCATTAGTACATGCTTCCCACCTGAAGGAAGAATTCCCAGAAGCAAGACTGCTTACTGGGAAACAGAATTCCACTCAGAAGAGTGGAGGAACTGGAGTCAGTGATGTGAGCGGGGTTGGAAAACAAATGTGTGTTGAGTGTATTAGTTTCCTATGGCTGCTGTAACAAATTGCCACAAACTTAGTAGTTTCAGCACAAATGTATTCTAGTTCTGCAGTTCAAAAGTCTCACTGGGCTAAAATGAAGACATTGGTCAGGCTGTGGTCCTGGAGGCTGCTCTGGGTAGGATCACTTCCTTGCCTTTTCCAGCTTCTAGGGAAGGCCTGCATTCTTTGGCTCATGGCCCCTTCCTCCATCTTCAAAGGTGGCAAATATGAGTCAAGTCCTCGAATCACATCACTCTTACCTCTTTTTCTTCTCCCCCTTCCACTTTTAAGCACCCTTGTGACTACATTGAACCCCCCAGGCTCATCTCCCTATTTTAAGGTCAGCTGATTAGTATCCTTGATTCTGTCTGCAACCTTAATTCTTCCTTGCTATGTGGCATAACATATTCACAGGCTCTTTGGGGATGGGGTCTGTTATTGTGTCAAGGGAGGCACCCCAGAACTAGCAGCATTGGAGAGCCATTAGTAAGTCCAGGGCTAAGGGGCATAGGGAGGGAACTCCCTGCAGGATAGTGGCCACAGAGAGACACAGCCTGAACTTTGGGGTGTTGGGGGTGGGGGGTGTAATAGATACCCCTTATTCATTTGTCTCCCACCTCTGGTCTCCTGCCAGGCTTCCCCACTGACAGAACCCATCAGAAACCAGGATGTGGAAGCTGGGTAATACAACTTGCTTTTTTTGTGGCCACAGGAGGGAGCCCTTAATCCACAGCTACTCATAGGCAATAAATATTTGGGGCTCTTGTGGGTGCCTGGAATGGTGTTGGGTGCGTAGAAGAGGTTAGACTCCACTCCCAGTACCCCTTACCTGCTCAACTTCTTTCATCCCTAGCACTTACCACCTTCCAACACCATAAATCCCACTTCTTAGTATTTATCTGGTTTATGCCAGCTCCTCCAAGGCAGGGATTCCTGTGTTTTGTTCATGGCTAGAACAGCACACAGTAGGAACTGCATAAGTCTGTTCTTTAAATTGTGGTAAAATGTACATACCATACAATTGACCTTTTAAAAAAAATATATATATATATATATATTATATATATATATATATATATATATTATGTATATATATAATCTTTATTGCTTTCAGAGAGAGGAAGGGAGAGGGAGAGAGAGATAGAAACATCAATGATGAGTCGTCATTGGTCAGCTGCCTCTTGCACACCCCTGACTGGGGATGGAGCCCACAACCTGGGCATGTGCCCAGGAATCAAACTGCATTCTCCTGGATCCTAGGTCGGTGCTCAACCACTGAGCCACACCTGGCGGGGCACAAATGACCATTTTAACCATTTTTAGGTGTACAATCCAGTGGCATTAAGTACAAGAAACTCTGTACCCATTAAACACTAATTCTCCATTAATAAAATATCTGTAATTTGGTATCAGACTTTCTTTGCTTAGCATAGTGTTTTCAAGGTTCACCCATGGTGTAGTATGTGTCAGAATTTCATTTCTTTTTTAAGCAGAATAATATTCCATCGTATGGCTACACCATATTTGGTTTATCCACTCATCCAGTGACGGACACTTGAGTTGCTTCCACTTCTCGTTTATTGTGAATTACGCGACGCTTGAGTTGCTTCCACTTCTCGTTTATTGTGAATTATGCTGCTGTGAACATGGGCGTGCAAGTATCCTTTGAGTCCCAGCTTTCTTTTGTGTATCTACCCGAAAGTGCAATTGCTGGATCATAGGTAGTTCTACATTTAAGTTTTTGAGGAACCACTAAACCATAAGCATTTTTTTATTGATTTGAGAGAGACAGGGAGAGACAGAAAGAGAGAGAAACATTGATGTGTTGTTCCACTTATTTACACATTCATTGGTTGCTTCTTGTATGTGCCCTGACCAGGGATTGAAACCCACAACCTTGGTGTATGGAGTCAACCATATACCAAACTTGACGCTCTAACCAACCGAGCTACCCGGCCAGAGCCCATAAGCATTGTTTGAATTCAGTAATTCAATGTTAGAGGCAGAGTGGGGGCTTGTCCTTGAAACCCTTTTGTGCCTTTGCAATTTGAGACCATGTGAATGAATTACTTATTTAAAAATAAATATTTAAAAAACACTAAAAAGAAAAGAATGGTGGTATAAGAATGTTTCCTGGAGCCATTGAAACCACAAAATTGGAAACCACATAGCTCTCCATTCATGGGAAAGGGACAAATAAGTTGTAGTGCATCCATGTGTATAATGCTGCACCACAGAGCTGTGAAACCAAGTGAATTAGGGCAGCTTGCATCAATATGGGTGAAATTCATGAATAGAAATATGGAAGGCATATCAGTTTTTTAAAAAGACAAATTCAGCCATGTTTTTCTGTGTGACTTCACTTTTTACACTTACGCTTATGGAGAATTTCTAATCGTGAAAAAATGCTAAGGTGAATGTTAACTACTAAGGAAACAAACCTATGTTCAGTGTGATGTTGAATTTCTAAAAATAAAATTTTATGTATTTAAAAAGAATGAAATATGCTCTCCCAACAAGATGGCAGGGTGTGTGTGTGTGAGTGTGTGGTGTGTGTGGCATGACTCTCGGGCAGCTGCATCTTTCTCGCCAGGATCTCACGTTGGATGTTACCAAATTGATGCCACTTTCACACGAAGTTATCAGCAGACGAGCCACAGATCATATAGGTACAATTGGTCGTGTAGCTCATGGGAAATCCATAGTTGTAAAATCTATTTTTGGAGTTCACACTGTCAGGTTCAAAAATGAACCAGGAAGAAATATTACAATCCAGCTTGGATATGCTAATGTGAAGATCTATAAATTGATCATCCAAGTTGTCCTCAGCC
Source organism: Miniopterus schreibersii (assembly GCF_964146895.1). Taxonomy (NCBI): domain Eukaryota; kingdom Metazoa; phylum Chordata; class Mammalia; order Chiroptera; family Miniopteridae; genus Miniopterus; species Miniopterus schreibersii. The sequence continues at coordinate 69,209,254 of NC_138105.1, read as the reverse complement.
AGAATGCTATAGATCCTGTGGAAGTAGAACACATGATGAGTTGCCTACAGACATTCCGGGGACCAACGGGAACTTTAAATTAGTCAGACATTTTTCCTTTGTCAGCTGTTCTGGCCGTGACATTCTGATGGGCTACTATGCTGAACGGCGCAGCAGTGATGGATGCTGCTCTTCTGTTGATAGCTGGTAATGAGCCTTGTCCTCAGCCTCAGACTTCTGAACACCCGGCTGCTATAGAAATCATGAAACTGAAGCATATTTTGATTCTACAAAATAAAATTGATTTGGTAAAAGACAGCCAGGCTAAAGAAGAGTACAAACAGATCCTTGCATTTGTGCAAGGTACAGTAGCAGAAGGTGCTCCTATTATTCCAACTTCTGCTCAGCTGAAAAACAGTATTGAAGTTGTCTGTATGCAGACAACTTTATAGAGTACATAGTAACGAAAATTCCAGAACCTCCAAGAGATTTTACTTCAGAACCCAGGCTTATTGTTATTGGGTCCTTTGATGTCAACAAACCTGACTGTGAAGCTGATGACCTTAAGTGGGGTGTAGCCTCAGGTAGTATTCTCAAAGGCGTCCTAGAGGTGGGCCAGGGCATGGAAGTCAGACCTGGCATTGTTTCCAAGGATAGTGAAGGAAAACTCAGGTGTAAACCAATCTTTTCCAAGGTTGTATCACTGTTTGCGGAACATACTGGTCTTCAGTATGCTGCTCCAGGAGGTCTTATTGGAGTTGGAACAAAAATCGCCCCCACTTTGTGCTGGGCTGATAGAATGGTGGGGCAGGTACTTGGTGCAGTTGGGCCTTTACCTAAGATCTTCAGGGAACTGGAAATCTATTTCCTGCTCAGACGGCTTGTAGGCATATGCACTGCAGGAAACAAGAAAGCAGCAAAAGTTGTCTAAGAATGAAGTGCTCTTGGTGAACACAGGACCCCTGTTGACTGCAAGAAGAGTAAGTGCAGTCAGGGCCGATTTGGACAAAATCATTTTGACTAATCCTGTGTGCACAGAAGTAGGAGAAAAAATTGCCCTTAGCCGACGAGTTGAGAAACACTGGCGTTTAATTAGTTGGGGTCAAATAAGAAGAGTGACAATCAAGCCAACAGTTGGTGATGACTGAAGAACTGGATCAAGTCGGATTTTCTATTACCAAGTTAGCGATATATTTTCAAAGCAGTGCTGGGGAGTGAATGGCACCTTAATAGGAGTCATTCTCATTTTTTGGTGATGCAGATGTAACATCTAGTACCAAAATAGGGTTTACAAAAATGCAAAAAGTATTGGATTGAATCTACCAGAAATGAATCATTCCCATATAATGTCTAAATTATATATTACTGCTGGTTTGAAATGAAACTATTTGCTACTATTAGCTTTCGCTGTAGCACATGTACCACCGAATGTGTTTGAAATAAAATTTTTCTTCTTATAAATAAATAAATAAAATAAAATAAAATAAAAAGAATGAAATATAGATAGAGCAAGCAAGTTATAGATTCCAGCCCTAGTCAGTTTGGCTCAGTAGTTAGAGCATCTGCCCACAGACTGAAGGGTCCTGGGTTTGATTCCGGCCAAGGGCACATACCTCAGTTGCAGGCTCAATCCCCCGCCCTGGTGAGGACGTGTACAGGAAGCAACCAATCATTGTTTCTCTTTCTCTCTCTCTCTCCCTCTCTCTCTCTCTCCCCCTTCCACTCTCTCTGAAAAGCAATGAAAAAAATATCCTCGGGTGAGGGTTAAAAAAAAAAGAGAGTCCAGCAGATGGATAGGAATTACATAAAGTTCAAGAACAGCTTTCCCTCTGGTCCTTTGCCTGGGCAGTTCCCCCGCTCAAGACACCCTTTCCCCTGACATCCACGTGGCTTCACCTCAGACCAGAAAGCAGTCCCAGGCTACCCAGTCTCAAATGGCATCTCATCTCCTGTCTTTGCTTTTTCCATATTGTGTGACCATCTGCTACGCTATATATTTTATTTAATCTTTTCCTCAGCTGTCTTTCCATCTAGAATGTCCATGTCACAAGGGGAGGGAATTTTACCCACTCTCTTCTCTGCTGTGTCCCCGGGGCCTAGAGCAGAGCCATGCACACCACAGGTCTTCAAGAGATGTGCACTTATTGACTAAATGGAAAGCAGCCTTCATGGTTTCGTATTGGGCAGGGATGGGTCACACCGCCTTCCGGACAGCTGCTCCCTCAGAGGATATAAGTGCAGAGTGGCATGCAGAGATTCTCCTGGGTATTTATGCTGTTTTCTTTTTCTATTTGAGTGGATGGCACACGAGGTGATTTTCTTTTTAGATTTAAAAAAATTCTGATATAATTGACATATGACATTATATTAGTTTCAGGTGTACAACATAACAATTTGATATTTGTATATATTGCAATAAGTCTAGTTAACATCCTTCACCATGCAGTTACAAAGATAATTTTTTTTTCTTGTGGTGAGAACTGTTAAGATCTACTCTCTTAGCAACTTTCAAATATACAATACAACATTGTTAGCCATAGTCACTGTGCTGTACATCACATCTCCAGGACTTATTTATTTTATAACTGGAAGTTTGTACCTTTTGACCCCCTTCACCCATTTCACCCATCTCCACTCCCTTGGATTTTTTTTTTTTTTTTTTACTTGTGGTAAAATACACATACCATAAAAAAAATTCCCATTTTAACCATTTTTAAGTGTCCAGTTCTGTGGCATTAAGTGTATTCACACTGTTGTGCAACCTTCCCCACCATCCAGCTCCAGAACTTTCTCATCTTCCCAAAGTGAAACCATTCTACTTTCTATCTCCATGGATTTCACTCCTCTAGGGATCTCATGTAAGAGGGATCACATATATTTGTCCTTTTATGTCTGGCTTCTTGCACTTAACATGTTTTCAAGGTTCATCCACATTGTAGCATGTGTCAGAACTGTTATGACTGAATAATATTCCATTTATATATACACCACATTTTGTTTGTTCATTTATCTGTGGATGGACACCTGGGTTGTTTCCACCTTTTGCCTAGGTGATGTTTTTATTTATTTAAACACCTTTCTGAATGCCTGAAATATTTCATAATATTTCCTTTCCACAAAGTAGATCTATATAGAGTGGAAAGGAAAGATCACCAAGAAATGTCATTAAATGAAAAAAATTGGCCCTGGCCAGGTAGCTCAGTTGGTTAGAGCATCGTCCCCATGTGCCAAGGTTTTGGGTTCAATCTCTGCTCAGGGTACATACACGAAGCAACCAATGAAATGCATAAGTAAGTGGAACAACAAATCAATGCTTCTCTCTCTCAAAAAAAAAAAAATCAATAAATAAATTTAAAACAAACAAAAAAGATAACAGCACTCACTTCACACCATGCTTTGTTTTAAGCTCTATATGTTTGGGACTCCAATTACCTCAGTTTGAGATTCCGATTAGCCCCATTTTGCAGAGTAGTCAACTGAGGCATAGTGAGATTAAGGGGCTGTCCAGGATGACACAGTGGCTGAGCAGGGATTTGAACCCAGATCCTCTGGCTCCAGCCTTCGTGTTTGTGACACCTCTTTTTCCTCCTGAGACCAGCCCAGAATGTCCCAGCTGTGGCTGTACATGGGAACTTTCTAAAGGTCGCGTGTTCACACACATGCCCACGTGCCCAACGGGCGTGGAACTTTCTTGGAAGAATTCCCAAAGACCTCATGGCTGTTTTGGGAGGGGTTGATCATTTCCTGAAACTTCCAAGTCAAAAGGACCCAAAGGAATTTTGTTTTTAATTCACCAACTCCTGGCTTTTCCCTGGTCCCCTGGGAGCTCTGGGGAAGCCACTTCTGCAGGCCTCTGGGGTCCGGGGAATACCCTGATTCTAGCTTCCTCCTGGAAACCCACTGAGGAAGGGTAGCCAATTATCCTAGTTTCCCCAGTCTGTCCCAATTTTAACTCCAAAGTCCCCTGTCTGGGAACCCCTTGCAGTCTTGGGCAAATCTGGACGATTGTTGGGGTGACCTGTAGCCTTTTACTGGGCCCCATTCTGTCTGTGATGTACCGTGCAGCACACAAGCCTTCCCAGCAGGCTCTGTGACCTTTTTTTTCTTCAGCTGTCAAGTGGAGGTGCTGGTCTCACTTTAAAAGAACTGGAGCCCAATTGGTGTGATTCAGTGGTTGAGAGTCATCCCAAGCACAGGAAGCCTCCGGTTTGATTCCTGGTTGGGGCACATGCTGGAGTTGCAGGCTCAGTCCCCAGTGGAGGGCGTGCAGGAGGCGGCCGATCGATGTTTCTCTCTCCCTCTCCTTTCCTCTCTCTGAAATCAATAAACATATATTTAAAAGGAAGGAAGGAAGGAAGGAAGGAAGGAAGGAAGGAAGGAAGGAAGGAAGGAAGGAAAACTGGAGAGTTCTAAGCACCCAGCCCTGGGCCCAGCATCCAGGCTGGAACAATATGAGCTATTACCACTATTACCATTATTGCTATAATTACTAGTCATCTGACATTTTCTGTCTGTCCCTCCTGAAGCCATAGACCAGGCCCCAGGCACATCCTGCCCCGCGCGCGCAGCCTCCCGGGCCCAGCAGAGGCCGCCCGGCCTCCTCCGGGATGGCTGCTGCAGAGCCTGGCACCCTCGGCTTCCTGCTGCTACGCGCCCAGTGGCAGAGAGGAAGCGGAGGTCGGAAGGCCAGGGCCAGCCTTTGGTAGCAGAAAGGACAGTAGCTCCGGTCGGACAGCTCTCCAGGCCATTCACTCCACCAGCTGCTGCTGCTGCTTCCTCACATTGTTGTGCGTGTTTCTTTTTTCTTTGTTTTTAAATATATCTTTATTGATTTCGGAGAGAGGAAAGGAGAGGGAGAGAGAGAGATAGAAACATCAATAATGAGTCATTGATCCGCTGCCTCCTGCACGCCCCCCGACTGGGGATCGAGCCCACAACCCGGGCATGTGCCCTGACTGGGAATCGAACCCCGATCACCTGGATCCTAGGTCGAGGCTCAACCTCTGAGCCACGCCCGGCTGGGCGTATGTTTCTTTTTTAAATTGAAGCTGCCTTACTGGTCCTGCCTGCATGAGTGGACATGACCGGGTGGGAAAGGGGAGGGGAACCAGGAAAAGTGGAGAGGAGTCATCTCCACAACACTCCACTTGTACACAGAACTAAACCGACAAGCGCAGAGTCACTGTTGTGGTTAGAAGTTGGTAGCATGGGAAAGGAAGGAAAAGGTGGGAAGTTGGGGTATTGTTAAAAAATACAGCTCCCCCCAAACTGGGGTGCCTGGAGGTGAACTTGGTCTGCTTCCAACCCAAGAGGAATCAGAAGATCAAAAGTGGTTTGGGCACTGACTGGGTGGCTCATTTGGTGGGAGCATCCTCCCATACATCAGAAGGTTTTGGGTTCGATTCCCAGTCAGCACACTTACCTATGTTTTGTGTTTGATCCCAGGTCAGGATGAGAACAGGAGGCAACCAATCGATGCTTCTCCCCCCCCCCCCCCAATAAACACATCCTCAGGTGAGGATTTTTTTTAAAAAGCTGTTTGGGAAAGCCAGAATTGTCCAGGAGGTTGGGGTGGGGGGCTGTTTGGCATCTGGGTGAAGGGATTGCTCTCCCCCTGTTTCCACCAGCTTCTTGGTACCTACAAGGTGCCAGGCACAATTCCAGGTGCTGAGGACACAGTGGAAAATCAGGCGGACCCCTCCTCCTTTGCGGAGCTGACATTCTAGAATAGAAGCCAGGCATTAAAATCAGTGCTCAAAGAAACTTGCAGTGAAATGTCAGGTCGTCATAAAGGCCATGAAGAAAAATGCACCAGAGCAAGGAACAAAGAGATGCGTTTACTGATTCCGAACGAGGAGCTTCTGGGGAGTGGTGAGGGTTTGTTTCTTAGCCTGCGTAGTTGGTTTGTTTTATTATTGTTGCTCTTTAAAACTGGGCCCACAGGTGAAGCCCATGAAAGTGTGTGTGTTTTTAATTCATGGTAAAGGAAAACTGTTTCCCTACTCACAACACTTCTGACACCCAATGTATGGGTTTTCCACACCAAGAGATTCTCCAGTTTTCTGTGGACACCAACTGGGGTGTCCTACAGTTCAGTGCGACACTAACTATCCAGAGTTCACGCAAACCTCACAGATTAAGGACTCAGTCCCACAGGACTGCTTCCCACTTCAGCCTCCAATAGCTAAATAGTTGCCACCCATACTTCTGACCAACTGCTATAATTCGAGAGTTCCCACAGCCTCCTCCTCAGGTTCAATAATTTGCTACAATAGCTCATGGAACTCAGGGAAACATTACGGAGGTTTCCCAGTTTATTATAAAGGACATTATAAAGGATGCAGATGAACAGGGGCTGGAAGGGTCACAGGCACTTCTGTCCCCATGGAGTTGGGGTGTATCACCCTCCCAGCACATGGATGTGCTTACCAAACCAAACACTCCCTAAACCCTATTGTATGGGGTTTTATGAAGGATCCATTATGTAGTCACGACTGATTAAATCGCTGGCTTTTGGGGATTAATTCTCCAGCCCCTCTCCTCTCCCTGGATATGGAGGTGGAGTGGAGCTGAAAGTTCCAACCTTCTAATCACATGGTTGGTTCCTCTGGAAGTAACAGGGGTTCTAGAAGCTCTGTGCCAGGAATCGGGGATAAAGACCAAATATATATGTCTTATTATATCAATAATAAGGCCAATTTTCCTTCAGAGAAGAGTATTTGTGGACTCAAAGTTCTCAGACTCATCTGTATCTGCTCATTTTTCCCATTCGGAACCTCAGAAAACCACTCCTCCCCACTCAGTGCCCTGACTTCAGCAGAAGAGTCCATTGAAATGGCTTCGCCACTCTGTAACCCATACAATCAGGCCTTGGGCCTGACCACTTGCATCTGTAAAAGAGATTCTATAATGGCTTCCACAAAACAAAACAACCATATGTTCTCACACACAAGAATGTTCATTGTAGTGCCCTGGCCAGGTAGCTCAGTTGGTTAAAAGTGTCGTCCTGATATGCCAAGGTTGTGGATTTGATCTCTGGTCAGGGCCTACACAAGAAACAACCAATGAATGCATAAATAAGTGAAACAAGTTGATGTCTCTCTCTCAAAAACAGACAATAAAATAAATTTTAAAAAAAAATGTTCCTCATAGCAACAAAATTGGAAACCACAGGCCATCAGCCGGAGAATGAACAATTAAGTTCTGAGCTATTGATTTGTACAGTTGGAATATGATAAGACGGAGAAAAGGACTTTTCTAGAACCATTTAAGTCAACATGGATGAATCTCAGGAATGTGTCACTGAGTAAATAGAATCAAATGGCAGAAGGACACAAACAGGAGGACATATTTTTATGAAGTTGAAAAGCATGCACAAAATAGCAATCTAGTATTTGAAGATCTAAGTAGAGTGAGGGGAAGAGTCATAAAAATCTGAGGAAGTGTATTCTAGGTAAAGGGAGCAGCTACTGCAAAGGCCCTGAGGTTAGACAGTGCCTGGTGTGTTGGAGGAACAGCAAGGAGGCCCTTGTGGCTGAAGCAGAGTAAATAAGAGAGAGAACAGGAGGAGGTGAAGACCAGAGGGGACGGGGCAGGTCAGGCAGGGCCTGTGAGCCACAGGAAGGAGTTGGGCTTTTCCTCTGAGTGAGGTAGGAGCCAAGGAGGGTTCTGAGTAGAGGAGGGACATGGCCTAACTCAGGTGCTCACAGGTACCCTCTGGGCAATGAAGGGAGCATAGACTGTGAGGGGTGAGGGCAGGAGGCCTGAAATAGGACAGAAGCAACTACATTGGTCCAGGTGTGTGATGATGGGGAATGGATAGGGAGATGTGAGAAACAGGCCGATTTTGCTTATGAACCAGAACTGGGTGTGAGAGAAATGGGGGAATCAAGAAGGATCCTAAGATTTCTCTTCCTGAGCTGATGGGTATTTCCATTTTTCTCTTGAGTCCTTACATAGGTGGACTGAGCAGACACAATGAAATATAATTTGTTCATTTGTAAACTGGCCCCATACACAGAGGGCAAGGAGAGACCAAAGAAAGAGGCAGATCACTCCAGATTGGCAGGTGGCAGGTTTAATAAGCAAGGGAACATACACAAAGGCTTGTTTTCGACCAAATGAGTAGACTTCTGTTCCTACTCACTAGAATCTCAAAAGTTTATACAGAGGCCTCAACTGGGTCCAGTCACATAATACTGTCCAGATGGTCTCAACAAGACCTTACTCTCTCAAGGCTGTGTTCTCGGAACAGTTCCCACTGTGGGGACAGTAGGTAAAGCATACATTCCAAAGAGAGGGGAGGTGGGAGGAGCCTCCAATTTGTCCAGGTCCAGCTCCAGGGTCAACTGGTGATCACATCCTCTTGATGACCTCCTCCAACAATACACTCCTTTAATTCCTCTCCTTTACCATAGACACTCTGGAGATGTCTCCATGTCGGTACAGATCCCCTCATCCCCCCCCCCCCAGCTGCATGCATATTATTCCCTCGCCAGGATGAATCCCCCAGCCCCCAGGTTCCCAGCACTGGCTGCCCTCCAGGCGCCAGGCTCAGTCTCTACTATTTCACACTGGATCTCCATAGCTGCCTTGTGAGGAAGGATCTGTCTTTCCTCATATGTTCTCAGACTCAGAGAGGAGTAGCCACATGCCCTTGGCCACAGCTGTTAGAGCTCCAACTCCAGAAATAAACCTGGCTCTGCCCTTTTGTTCTGTGACTTGAAAAATTTACTCAACCTCTGTGAAAGAAAAAATTATTATGACGCCTGTTAAAATGGTAAAGAGGATTTTATTCGGTCTATTGCAATAGGGGGTTGTAACAGGGCTCAGGCTCCGTTCTGAATACAGCGAAGACAGCCGGGGGCTGTGAGCCAGGGAGGGAGCGGGTTGCTTATGGATGGCAAATGACTAAGAGGAGACGTCCAGGGTAGAGGGCCTCTTGTTTGACTGAACTGAGAATTCTTGCTAAAGAGAAGCCAAGGACTGATGCATCAAGGGTGGGGGATGAGGAACCTGATCAGCTATCGAGGGTGGTGGGATGACTTAGAAGGAGTCTTTGCTCAGACTGGGCAGGGCAAAGGCAGAACCTAGGCCGAGGTCTAGGGCTTGTGGAAAAGATGGCTCAGAGGGCTGAAATTTGGTTAAGGAGAGTCTTTGGCACCTCTCCGGGCCTGTTTCTCTCTCTGAGAAAGGGGCTGCCACTCAGGGGACTGCTGCCAGGACAGCCTTCTCCGTAGAGGACAGTGACTCATTGTGTGGGGAGTAGAACTGAGACCAGGTGGGATGTCCTAGCTGCTGCTTTGCCAGCAAGAGGCCTCAGAGGACAGGGATGAGAGAGATATGAGCAGGGGGGCGGGAAACGCCTCCAGGAGACGAGGGGGGGGGTCTCGGCCAGCAAGCCGGGGCGGGCCAGGCAGAGACAAGGCGGGACGGAACGTGGAGTCACATGCAGGCGGTTGGAGGACTGAGCGGCGGGCGGCTGCAGCCTTAATCTCCGAAAAGAGGAAGCGGGGCTTGCCCCGGGGTCAGGTCCGGAAGTCTGAACGGGGCCGCGGAGGAGGCCGGGCCGCGGAAGCCCGCCCTCTTCCGCCCGCTCGCGAGGACCACCCCTTTCCCCGCCTCTCCCACCTGGAGTCAGCCAGTCGCTGACGCTGCGGCACATCCGGTAGCCGATCTAGCCAATCGCGGTTGAGCGGAGAGACCCAGGGACCAATAGGAGTGCCCCCGTTCCAACGAAAGGACCAATGGTTACGTGTGACGGAAAGGTCGGCAGCCAGTGAGTGTGCCCTTTTCAGGTGGCCAATAGGAGGCGGCATCTCGGCGGCGACAGGGTGGTGGTCCCCCGCCCTGGCGGGACTAAGTATGGGTCTCGAACTAGAGTCCCCCCCGGAAAGGGTGAGTGTGGAGGAGGGCACGGAAAGGGTGCCCCCCCCCCGGAGGTCATCTAGAAGGATGCGGCTGGCGGGAGGCGCGGGACTGGCCGCGCTTGGCAGGAGGTGGGTAGAAGCCCCTGCTGCCTCCGGACTGGTCGATGCCCGGGGTGCTCATCACAGTTCCTGCCCTGTCCCCGGGGTTTGGAGCTTTGGGTGTGTGGTGTGCAGGCTTCCTGAGTGCAGACCTCGCCCCGACCCCATCTTCAAAGCTGGGTCTGGGCCCAATGGGGATGAGGAAGGATGGACACCCCAAAAGCCTCATCCCCATGATCTTATCTTAAACGTTAATAGACAATAATAGCGAACATTTATCAAGGGCCTACGGTATGCCAGGCCTTGTGCCCAGCCTTTTCCCTGCCTCATCTTATTGAATCCTCCTCACAGTCCTTGGAGGGAGAAACCTTTATATACCCATTTTCCAGATAAGGAAACTGGCCCAGAGAGAGGAGCTAATTCTTGAGGAATCCGACATTCTGCTATTACAACATTCTCCTCTTCCCATCACTGTTTGTCTGAAATCTGTAACATTGGTGGAATCCCCAAAAGCCCCTTCGTGGAGATACTGGGGACCTCAGGAAGTCTGGACCCTGGACTAGTTTGGGGGGAGAGAGATGAACTAATCCCCTCCTAGGCTTGGGGGAGTCAGAAGGGCCTGGGGTCACTCATGGGGGTAGATGTGGGAGGCAGGAATATTGTCCTGAAAGAGAAAAAGCGATCACGAGGATGAAACCAGGAATAATGATTTTACTCTTGTTTTTGTCATATTTGTTATTTTTTTCAGGCCTATATCAAGGTCTGTGCTGAACATATGCATATGAATATGCAGAATGGTGTTGAAATGGCACAACCATCTTTTGATGGCAACACATCGCCAGTCTTCAGATGGGGAAACTGAGGCCCAGTGTGGCTAAGTGACTTGCTTGAGTTGACACAGGGAGCGCCCAGATTCAACCCCCAGGTCTGTCTGACCACACCTGCCTGCCTGGTTATTTTGGGAATAATGTTTTCAGAATAGATTTTTGTATTGGTACCAGTTTGTGCAATAAAGAGGTTGGATGTTGTCATTGTTCACGACAGGTCTAAAAGGTGGGGGTAAATATCCCAGCTCCATCAAACATGTGGAAACTGAAGCTCAGGGAGGGGAATTGGGTGCCTGAGGTAGCACAACAAGAGGCTTTCAGAATATTCCCCTCAGGCCTCAGTCTAAAGGAGCAGCAGGTTGAAGTGCTAACAGGAGCCTCCAGGCTAAGGCCTGGGGACTAATGGGCTGTTCCTTCCCAGCCAAGCCAGCTGTCAAGATCATGCCTCTGGGCCATTGGGGCTCCACCTCCAGGGGCAGCAAGCCCAATGGGGACGAAGCTCAGCTCACAGCCATCACAGGAGGCCTGAAGGTGCTTCTGCACTGGGCTGGTCCTGGCGGCGGGGAGCCCTGGGTCACTTTCAGTGAGGCCACACTGACTGCAGAGGAGGTCTGCATTCACATCGCACACAAAGTCGGTGAGTCCCATGGTAGGGGTGGAGGTGCTGGCAACAGCTGAACCCCATTCTTGCATCTGTCTGCCTGTTCATTCATCAGACATTGAGATCCTACTGGGTGCCAGCCCCAAATCACTACCTTTGTAGCACTGATATTATCATAGGGAAGTAATAATAAATAAGAAAACTGTGTAGGAGGGCAGAGATAGATAATGGAGGAAAATTTTAAACTTAAGAAGATAAGAGAGGGAGCCACAAGGATATCTGAGGAGAAATGGGTATTAGGCAGAGGGAATAGCAAGTGCAAAGGCCCTGAAGTGGGAACTTGCCAACAATAGCTAGAGCTGAGTGAGGGGAGACAGGGATAGGTGAGGGAAAGTAGCAGGTCGTGCAGGGCCTTGTGGGCCTCAGGGAGGACTTTGGTTTTTACTCCAAGTGAGGTGGAACTGTGAGCAAAGGAGGGACGTGACTAGACTCAGGTGTTCACAGTGCTCTCTGGTTGCTGTAGGGGAAACAGACTGTGGTGGGTGAGGGTGGGAGCAGGGAGGCCAGGTGAACTCCTGGTGGAAGATGATGGGGGAGAGGTGAGTCAGGGCCAGATCTTACAATGCCCTAAGTGCTAGTGGGAGGAATTGAGAGTTTAGACTTTTCCTTGAGAGCAGTAAGGAACCAGGGAATGGCTGGAAGAGCCTGCAGTAGATGTGCTCAAAAGTGTACTTTCTTCTGCCAGAGGAGTAGATGGTCTCTCCAAGGAGACTTTGCTTACATGCCCCTTTCTCCAGGAAGTCCTCTCAGACTCCCTCCCCCATAACTGGGTGAGGGCCTTCTGGTGGATTTCTACAACACCTTGTACTTTTCAATCAATGGCTGATTCTTAAAAGAACTCAGACAGATGTGCTGGGTGATATGAAATGTGCCTGTCAGAGGGAATAGCATGTGCAGGGGCGCCCAAAGAGCCTGATCTATTTGAGGAAACAAAAGTAAAAGTAACTAGAGTGGCAGTTTCAAGAATTTGGAAGCAGGAGTAGGACTTGAAACCAGAGTATAACTGTAAGGGTCCAGGTCATGGTTATTCTGTGATGAGGGGTTGAGCTTTCTTAGGGGGCAATAGGGAGCCATGGAAGGTTTAAGCCAGAGAATGAAATAGTCAGATTGGCTCTTTAGGAAGTTGTCTCACAGGGAGACATTCTTCTACTTGAGGCAGTACACTTGGATGCAGTGACTGAGAGCAGTTTGGCATCATCTAACATGGTTGAAATGTTAGAGGCCACACAGCTCTCCTCCTAGATATTCACTGTACAGACACTCAGCTCATGTGTTCCCGGAGATGCATATGAGAATGTTCAGAGCTGCCTCGCTTATCTTAGTGAAAAATGGGAAACCATCTTAAAGTTCCTCTATAGGAGAATGCACAAATAAATAGCAGTATTGTTAAACACTGGAATACTATAAAGCCACAAAAGGGAATTTAACCATTACACATATCATCATGTGGCATGAAAAAGCAAATTGCAGGATACCTATGGTATAATACCACATCTTGAGTATATAATATTCAAGACTAGATCATAGAAGATATGAAAATGATAAACTTCATTTCAGGAGTATGGTTACCTCTTTGTGGGAGGAGAAAGGAGGTGGTTGTAGGTGGGGGCTTCAATTGTACTTTCTAAGTTTTATTTCTTTATCTGGTGGCTGGTACTTAGGTGATTATAAATTATTCTGAAAGAACTATTTTAAATAAAAAATTTAAGTGATGTGGCCCTGGCCGGTGAGCTCAGTGGTTAGAACATTGGCCCACACACCAAAGGGTTGCGGGTTTGATTTCCAGTCAAGGGCATGTGCCTGGGTTGCAGGTTCAATCCCTGGCCCAGTCAGGACATGTGCGGGAGGCAACTGATCGAAATATGGATGTTTCTCTCACCCCTTCCTCCCTCCCTTCCACTCCCTGAAGAAATCTTGGAAAAAAATATCCTCCGGTAAGGATTTAAAAAAAAAAATTTGACCGGCCACAATGACTCAGCAGTTAAGCATCAACCTATGATCCTGGAGATTTCAGTTTGATTCCCAATCGGGGCATATGCCTAGGTTCCAGGCTTGATCCCCAGTGGAGGGCGTGCAGGAGGCAGCTGATCAATGACTCTCTCATCATTGATGTTTCTGTCTCTCCCTCTCCCTCTCCCTTCCTCTGAAATCAATATATTAAAAAAATTTTTTTTAAGTGATGTGTATTTTAAAAAATGCCTTGGGTGGCCAATGTGGGAAATGACAGCAAGTCTGGAGGATGGACTAGGCCTGGGCTTTGGATTTGAAAGAAGTGGGTGGATCCCAGAGAGATGGAGGATTTGTACCAATCTAAAGGGGAAGGGGCGGGAGGAATTGAGGACAAGCACCAAGTCCTGGCTTAACTGGGCAGAGGCCCTGGCCAGTGTGATTCATTTGGTCAAACATCACCCTTGAAATGTCACCAGTTCAATTCCCAGTTAGGGCACATGCCCAGATTTTGGGCTTGGTTCCCTATCCAGGTGGGTCGAGGTGCATGCGGGAGGTAACAGTGCATGCGGGAGGTAACATTGATGTTTCTCTCTCTCTCTCTAAAAAAAAAAAAATCAACAAAAACATATTTAAAAATGAACTAGGCAGAGGAGGGGCAGGTGTGGGGAGCTTAGATGAGATCTGTTTGGTACAAGGCACCTCTAAGGCAGCATGTAACATCCAGGGGGAGACAGCCAGGAGGTAGTTAGGTATGTCTTCTGGGTTAGAGAGATCAGAGTAGAGTTGTGTTAGTCAGTCTACGATAGGTTTTGCTGCAGTAACAAGCATCACTCCCCTCCCCCAGTTTTCCTGGGTTAAAACAATAAAGATATACCTAAAATTGAATGCAGGTCAGATAGTTCACCTCTATCTTGTGCTTCACCACCTGGCACAAGGGGTCTCCAATATCTCTGGGTAGGGAAGATGGCAGGAGCGTTTATTTCCAGGCCTGGAAGTATGCATATTTGTGTGCTCACATCCCATTTGCCAGAAACCAATCAAATAGCCCCATCCAAGCTGCAAGGGAAGCTGGAAAATGTAGTTCGCTGTGAGGCCACAGCATGGTCTGCATATTGCATTGTTCTCTGGCAGCAGGGGAGGAGGCCCAAGAAGGCTTGTGAAGGAAGATAGCAGGTCTGGGGGCCCATGGGTTGATGCAGCAAACACTGACTCCATATGTTGCTTCTTCCCTGTTCCAGGCATCACTCCACCCTGCTTCAATCTCTTTGCCCTCTTTGATGCCCAGGCCCAAGTCTGGCTGCCCCCAAACCACATTCTGGAGGTCTCCAGAGACACAAACTTGACGCTGTACTTTCGCATGAGGTGGGTGAAGGCATGTGGGAAGGCTTGTCCCCTTTTGTTCTGTCTCTTCTCTCCCCTGAATCCCACCTTCTTGGAGCTGGTCTGAATCCATGCACTGCCCCATCTGTGCCTCCTCCCTTCCTTTAGGTTTTATTTCCGGAACTGGCATGGCACAAATTCTCAGGAGCCAGCTGTGTGCCGCTGCAGGCCCCCAGGGGCCGAGGCTTCGTCAGAACAGGCAGAGCATGGGGTGCAACTCCTGGACCCAGCCTCCTTTGAGTACCTCTTTGAGCAGGTGTGAGCAGGGCTGGAGGTGGGATTATTTCAGGGGGACTTAGGGACAGTTGAGGTGCCTCCACTTCTTTCCCCAATTATAGCTAATAGGTTTCAACTCATGCCACCTGGGATCCTTTTTCTACCTAAACCAAAGGGTTCTGAGACTCAAGATTGCACGGGAAAGAGTCTGATTGATTGGTGATGTCTACCACAAGCTTGGGCAGAGGAAGCAGGCATGCTGTATATTTGGCCTTTCCAGAAAATGGGGAGGCCCTCCCTCCCCTCCCAAAGTGGCCAGAAGCTGGGATTGAACAGGTTCTCAGGCCTCCCTTCAGCCTGATTTCCCCACCCCCAGGGCAAGCATGAGTTTGTGAATGATGTGGCATCGCTGTGGGAGCTGTCGAGTGAGGAGGAGATCCACCACTTTAAGAATGAGAGCCTGGGCATGGCCTTTCTGCATCTCTGCCACCTTGCTCTCTGCCGCGGTGTTCCCCTGGAGAAGGTGGCCAAGAAGATCAGGTGCCTGGGAATGGGGCGGAGACACTGTGTAGGTGGATGGAAACACCTGGGCATCCAGGGGCCAAGGTAGACCTTGCAAACTGCCATGCCTTCATTCGTTCAACACACATTTATTGAGCACCTACTGTATGCTGGCAATAGTTCTGGTTGTTGAGGACACAACAGTGAACAAGTCATACAAAAACCCCTGCCCTCTTGGCTCTCACATCTGGTGAAGAAGACAGGCAATAAAAAAAAATACAAAAGTAAAATGTATAGTATTACAGATGGTGATAAAGTGCAATGGGGGAAAATTAAGCAGGAAAAGAGAAAGAGGGGAAATGTCAGGGAGTGAGGGGTGTATAATGTAAATTGGGTAGTTGGGGAATTCCTCACTGAGGAGGTGATGGTCATATTCAAAGATTTGAAGGAAGTGAAGGAGGAAGCCATGTGGATATCTGGGACAAGAGGGAACAGCCAGGGAAAAGGCCCTGTGGCTGGACTGTGCCTGATACATTATTTGTTTATTTATTTTAATATGTTTTTATTGATTTCAGAGAGAGGAAGGGAGAGTGAGATAGAAACATCAATGATGAGAGAGAATCATTGATCAGCTGCCTCCAGCATGCCCCCTACTGGGTATTGAGTCTGCAACCTGGGCATGTGCCCTGACTGGGAATCGATAGCCAGGTCCATGGGTCAATATTCAATGACTGAGCCACACTGGCTGGGTATGTGGTTGATATGTTGGAGCAAGTGTGGCTAGAACAAGGTGAGCTTGGAGAACTCCCTAGAATTCAAGGGAAGGAAGGGGCTAGCTATGCCCACCTCCATTGCCAAGGGCTGGGGCAATCAGGGCATACTGCCTGGAGGAGGCAACAGGAAAACTGGGTCTTTCAGGACCATCAGTTCTTCTTAAAGCACATATTTTTCAGTCCCTGTCATGTTATCATTCTGGAGGACTAGGGCCATGACAGTAAATGAAGCTCAGGGTGCTGGGAAGCCCACAAGTGGCAGCCTATCCAGCCTGGAGATCAGAGGACATTTCCCAGGGGAGCTGATATTTCTGCTAAGACCTGAAGGTTGAGTCAGCTTTATCCTGTTGTGGACTGTGCTGGCAAAGCATTCTAGGCAGAGGGAACAGCCTATACAAAAGCCCAGAGGCAGAAGGTGGCAAAAGCCTATTTCCAGGGGAACTAAATTTGGAATATGATTGCTCAAGTGCAGGTGGCGATCATAGTCAGGGGGCCTTTCCCCCAGGGCAGAAGTGAGTCCTGGAAGGATTGGAAGTGGGGGCAGAAGGCAGCTAGAACCTCAAGCTTTAGGATTCCTCTGGTCAGGGGGTGGGAGAGAAGCCTTGGAACATAGAGTCTGAGGCTTGGAAACTTGTAATCTAGGGGCACTATACTAATAGTTGGGTACAGGGCAGGTGATGGGGTGAGAAGGCAGGGCTTTGTGAAGAGCAGAGGGGTCCCCAGAGTTGTGCCTTTTATTAATGATCATAATATTAATGATAAATACAATAGTGACTTCAGTGATAATAACAGTTGATGCTGATATAGTCATTATTCTGTCATCAGCCCTACAGGTGGGCACTGTTTATACTCATTTTTCAAATGAGCAGACAGAGCCCTTTAGAGCTTAAGGAAGTTGTCCAACAACTGGGATTTCAGTCCCAGAGTCCTCTTCTGAGTTCTGTGCCCCAGTCCCCAACACCACCCAGCCTCCCTGTGCTGGCCCTTTATCATATTCTCTCTTTCCACTTCACGACAGCTTGCCTATTTTCTAGATGAGGCAGCTGCAGTTCAGAGAAGTTAAGTCATTTTCCCGATGTCACCCAGCCTGGCCTGCAACTAGACCCCTAACCAACCCTCTTGGTCATCTCCACAGCTTCAAGGACTGTATCCCACGCTCCTTCCGGCAGCAGATCCGGCAATACAATGGGTTCACACGACTACGCCTTCGAATCATCTTCCGCAGGTTCCTGCAGGCCTTCCAACCAGGCCGCCTTTCCCAGCAGGTCATCATGCTCAAGTACCTGGCCACACTTGAGCGGCTGGCACCCCGCTTCGGCACTGAGTGTGTGCCTGTGTGTCACCTAGAGCTGCTAGCCCAGGCCGAGGGGGAGCCTTGCTATATCTGGGACAGTGGGCAGGCCCCTGGAGACCCCAAGCCCAAGTCTGCAGTCAAGCCCCCCACCCACGAGGTGCTAGTGAGTGGAACTGGTGGCATCCAGTGGCGGCCAATACAGACAGAGGTGAGCAGGGGGCCCCTTCCATCTTGGGGTCCGGGTGGGATTGGGCGGGAGCTCCTCTTCAACCTTGGCCTTGGTCTCTGAGGGGGGTTATGGTGAGCCCTTTCCCCACATGGCTCTGGGGGGTGTCCTTCTGTTCCCTGGAGTCTGTTTCTTGGGAAGTGTCTCTGCCTGCCCCCTGGGGACCCTGTTTCTGAGGTGTGTACCTCTGAGAACCCCTTTGGACTCGGGATGAGAAAGCTAGGATTCTCCTCTCTGTCCTCCCCAACGTTCTGGCTTCTGGCATGTCTGTCTCTTGGGGGTGGGTCCCCTGTCCCACCTGTGACTCAAGAGGGGATATTTGAGATTTTCTGGTTCTTCCAGCTCCAGCCTATCCTCATGGGGAATGTGCAGGGGACTAAACAGGCCTAGCCCTGCTCAAATCAACCTCCACATGTGCTGGGTTTCCAGGGTCCCAGTGGTGGTGACGGTGGCAGCAGCAGGGATCCTCATCCTGGCTTATCCAGGAAGAAAGCCAAGGCCCAACAGTTGGGCAGCCAACCCATGGACAGGCCACGGGAGGCACCATGGACCTACTTCTGTGACTTCCAGGACATCACCCATGTGGTACTGAGAGAACACCGTGTCAGCATCCACTCTCAGGACAAATGCCTGGTGGGACTCGAGACTGGGGGCTGGGCTGAGGGCTGGGCTGGGGGCACCCCCAGTCTGCAGCACCTGCCTGATATTCCCGTGGCCTATAGGAGCTGACCCTGCCTTCCCGGGCCATCGCTCTGTCCTTGGTGTCACTAGTGGATGGCTATTTCCGCCTGACGGCTGACTCGAACCACTACTTGTGCCATGAGGTGGCTCCTCCACGCCTGGTAATGAGTATCCAGGACGGTGTCCATGGACCCCTGCTGTGAGTGACCAGAGGGAGGCTGGGCGGCATGGGCCGTGGTGGTGGCAGCTGCCAACTAGACCCTGAGCTCTGGGGACTGTGGGGCTCAAATGAGGTGTGTGCACATGTTTGTGTGCATTCGTGTCTCAGTGTGTGCAACTGTTTGTGTGCTTGTGTGAGTGCATATGTGCATGCATGTGTGTTCCCCCATGTGTGCTTATTTGCAAGTGCACCCACGTGTGCTTGTCTCTGTGTGTGTATGCATGTAAGTGTACATTTGTGTGTGCTTGCATACGAGTGTGGTAACAGGGATTAAAGAGTGAGAGAGGGACTTGCAATGGGTTGGGCAGCATATCATGATGAGAGTGCCTGAGTTTGGGACTGTTGCCGTGCATGTCTGGATATTTAATAGCCCATGTGTTGTGTGGCCATGTCACTGCTCCGGTGACTGCATATAAAATTTTCCTCACACATTTTCACATGAGATGCAATGGGTGATTTTGGGGGGGCTGTGTTGTACAAACGTGGTGGCCATTCAGAAACATGTGGGTGTTTACACCCCTGCAGGTGTGTGTTGTCCTGGTGATTGTGGGTCACTGAGTGATGCTGTTTGGACTTGTGGGGTAGAGAATACAAAGTGTCAGTGGTTATGTGGTAATCAGATGCCTGTGTGCTGTCCTGCATGCTGCTAGGTCATAGTCTGTGACTGTCAACTTATCTGGTCATTGCTCCTGTGCCTGGGTGTCCTTTGTCCTACCTGTAACACTGGGACTTGCCTCTAGGGGTTTCTAAGAGATCTGACCCCTCTGAGCCTAGTCTCTACGCCAGAGGAGGGTGAAGTAGCCATTTTACCTCATGAGAGCTGTGGCTGTGCCCTGTCATGCTAGGTGTGTGCCACTTGTACAGAGTCTGTGAGCCATGTCAGTGTGTCTTAGTCTGTTCGGGCTGCTGTAACAGAATACCACAGACTAGATGGCTTAGAAACAGCAGACACTTATTTCTCACAGCTCTGAAGGCCAGAACTCCAAGTTCAAGGTACCAGCAAATCAGGTGTCTGGTGAGGGCCCACTTCCTAGTTCAGGACAGCTATCTTCTTGCTGTGTCCTCAAGTGGTGGAAGGGGCAAGGAAGCTCTTTGGGGTCCATTTTATAATGCATGAATCCCATTCATGAGGACTACGCCACCATGACGTAATCACCTTCCAAAGGCCCCACCTCCCAATACCATCACAGCAGGGGGCTAGGGCTTCAACATGTATATTTTAGGGGACACAAACATTCAGTCTGTAGCAGCATGTGGGCCACCACATATGTAGGCGCCTGGGCCTATGTAGCTATGTCACCTTGTAGTGTCTGTTTGTGCTCATGATGCTTGTCACCTCTGGGTCTGGGATATTGAAGCCTCTGCATGGCCTTATTACACTGGGTAAGCAGCTGTGTGTATAGTCAGCTGTGTGACAGATCGCTTGTTGTGTGTCACCTGGGAATGTATGGCTGGGTGTGTGCCCATCGGCATTTGACAGCTGTTTCCTGTGTGTGTGTGTATGTCACTGTGTCAGTGATGGTGTCTGACAATTGCTATGCACAAGTTCTTGTGCCCCTATCTCTGTATGAGTTGTCATGTGTGACAGTATTATAGCTGTGTGTGTCCCAGATCCAGTGTCACCGCATAAGATGTGTCTGACATTTGTCCCAGCTGTGAGTGTGCCTCTCTGGGCAGGTGTTGGTGTTCTTGTTGCCAGGTGGGGGCCCAGCAGTGCCCCCTGATGCTGCCCCCTTGTCCCCCACAGGGAGCCATTTGTGCTGGCCAAGCTGCAGCTGGAGGATGGCCTCTATCTCATCCACTGGAGCACTAGCCACTTCAACCGCCTTATCCTCACAGTGGCCCAGCGGGGCCAGGTGGGCCTGGGGTGGGGGTTCTGGGCTGGGATTGGGTGCACTCCCTGCCTAGACCCCTGCTCACCACCCTCATCCTGCCACCCACCCCAGGCACCTGACACGCAGTGTTTGCGCCTGTGGAAGTTCCCCATTGAGCTGTGTGCGGGGACCTTCAGGCTGCAGAACTGGGACCGGTCCTTCCCCAGCGTGCGGGAGCTGCGGGCTGCCCTGCAGGGCTGCTCACTGCAGGCTGGTGACAACTGCTTCTCCCTGCGCCACTGCTGCCTGCCGCAGCCAGGAGGTATGATGACGGGGCCACAGGGTGGGGTGGCAGCTCCCCCCACGCCGGCCCTCAGTGACTTTCCTCTCATCCCTAGAGAGCTCCAACCTTATCGTCATGCGGGGGCCTCAGGCCAGCACCAGGTCTCTCAATCTCAGCCAGCTCAGCTTCCACCGGGTCTGCCAGGATGACATCACCCAGGTGTGTGTGGGCATGGGGCCCCTCGGAGCACAGGGGGCATGGTGAGGGCAGTCACCAGCTGTTGTCATGGAGATGCTCCCTGCCATGTTCCCCCAGCTGTCCCACTTGGGCCAGGGCACAAGGACCAATGTGTATGAGGGCCTCTTGCGAGTTGGGCGCGGATGCCCTGAGGAGGACAAGGCAGATTGTGAGGACACCACCTTGCTTGGTGGGGACCATGGGCAGGAGCTGCGTGTGGTGCTGAAGGTGTTAGACCCCAGTCACCATGACATTGCCCTGGTGAGTGAGTGCAGCCAGGGGGCAGGGAGAGGGGGCAGGGTATGCGGCCACCTGACCTGGCCTGTCCTCACAGGCCTTTTACGAGACAGCCAGCCTTATGAGCCAGGTATCCCACATGCACCTGACCTTCGTCCACGGTATCTGCGTGCACGGCTCTAAAAGTGAGTGGACCCCAGCATACACTCCCCACCATTTATAGGCCGACCCTGCCACTTATACCCACTCCCTGGGCTGTACCCCAACCCTTGACCTGCATCCCGATACCAGACTACATACTGACCATTGATTAACATCCTGACCCCTTACTATACCCCAATCTGTGACTATTCAATTCTCACCTATGCCCCAACCCCTGACTTTATGCCAATCTATTGCAGTCAGCCTCTGACTACACCTTGGCCATTATCTGCACCCCAACTCTCGACTATACCCTAATTCCTGACTGCATTCCACCCGTCATCTACCACCCAGATGCCTCTACAGCCCAGCCCCCATCTGCCCATCCTCACCTTTGTCACGGACATGGCAGCCGACTCTATATCCCAGACTCACCCTGGACCCAAATGACAACATTCGCCTCTGCCTCACCCTGCACCCACCTCAGCCTATACTCCATCCTTGTTTTTTCTCTCCCCAAGTTCACTCCCAAGCCCCCCCCCCCCCCAACACCCCTGCCCAGCAGCTTCCCCATCCACAGTCCCAGCTCCCATGTTCTTCCCCCTGTGCCCTGGAGGGTGGAGGCAGGTGGGCGGCCCCTGCAGCAGCTGGCCTTTGCAGATATCATGGTGACAGAGTATGTGGAGCATGGACCCCTGGACACGTGGCTGCGGCGGGAGAGGGGCCATGTGCCTGTGGCCTGGAAGGTGGCAGTGGCCCAGCAGCTGGCCAGTGCCCTCAGCTACCTGGTATGTGGCCTGTGGGTGGGGCCTGGGTCAGTAGGGTGGGCCAGGGCAGCCTCAGTACTGGTTGGGGAGGCCTCAACACATCCTTCAATCCACACACTGGCTCCAAGAGATCTTTCCACAAACCTCTGCTCACATACTCCTGTGGTTCCCTCCTCCCCTCTCCCCTGAGAGGACACGTAACTCCTCCACTTGGTGTCCTTTGGGGCCTGGCCTCAGCTGCCTCTGTCACTCTCTCTTGCCATTCATCTCCAGCCCTTCCTGGTCCTCTCACCCCAGTTTCCAGAGCACCCCCTGTGTGCCAGGCTCTGTCCTAGGCCCTGGGGACACACAAAGAACAAAACAGACAGAAGTCTCTATCCTTTGGGGAGCCAGCATTTTTAGTTAAAGGGATAAACAGGAATAATTAAGTATGTTACATAATACGTTTGAAAGTAGTAAGAACCATGCTGGGAGAGTAGGGGTGGAGTTAAGGAGTTGCTATAAGTTGGGAAAGAGGTGAAGTTTTATTTTATCTTATTTATTTATTTTTTAAATATATCTTTACTGATTTCAGAGAGAAGAAGGGAGAGGGAGAGAGAGATAGAAATATCAATGATGAGAGAGTCATTGATTGGCTGCCTCCTACACGCCCCCAACTGGGGATCGAGCCCATAGCCCAGGCATGTGCCCTGACCAGGAATCGAACCTCAATCTCCTGGATCCTAGGTCAATGCTCAACCGCTGAGCCATGCCCAGCCAGGCATGAAGTTTTAAATAGATGGGTTGGGGAAGGATTCCCCAGGTGCATCCCAGGCAGAAGGAACAGCCAGCACAAAGGTGTGCCTGGCGTGGGTTTGAGGAGAGCAGTGGCGTCCTCTGGCCCTTTTTCCCAGGCCAAGAGCCTTAACCACCAGCTCTTGGAAGACAGGAAGGACCCACTGGGTGTCCCAGTCACAATGACATGTATTAGGATCCCAATAATGACCCTGGCTGTCTTTTTCACATGGGCTATCCCTGTGGGATGGGGTGGAGACAGTGTCTATAGGCCCCTAGTGGCTATGTCCCCTCTCCTTCCTACCCCAGGAGGACAAGCACCTGGTTCATGGTAACGTGTGTGGCCGGAACATCCTGCTGGCACGTCTGGGGCTGGCAGAGGGCACCAGCCCATTCATCAAACTGAGTGACCCCGGTGTGGGCCTGGGTGCCCTCTCCAGGGAGGGTGAGAACTGGGATAGGGCTGGGCATGGGGACTGGCTTACCCCACTCTTTTCACCCTTGGTGACCTCTGGCCCTGGCTCCCAGAGCGGGTAGAGCGGATCCCTTGGATGGCCCCTGAGTGCCTGTCTGGCGGAGCCAACAGCCTAAGCACCGCCGCTGACAAGTGGGGCTTTGGTGCCACCCTCCTGGAGATCTGCTTCGATGGGGAGGCCCCCCTGCAGGACCGCGGCCCCTTGGAGGTACAATGGGGGTTACCCTTGGGCCCTTCCCACAAAGGGGCCAGCACCACCAAGGAGTCTAGAGGTCAAGGTCCAGAGATGCCCCCTCCTGGCCTGTGGCCTTACATATGTTGCCTCATCTCTTTGGAGCTCCATCAGGTTATATGTGAGTTGGGGTTAACTGTAGTCCTGACCTCAAATGTCATT
This sequence comes from Miniopterus schreibersii, assembly GCF_964146895.1. Classification (NCBI taxonomy): domain Eukaryota; kingdom Metazoa; phylum Chordata; class Mammalia; order Chiroptera; family Miniopteridae; genus Miniopterus; species Miniopterus schreibersii. The sequence continues at coordinate 69,185,456 of NC_138105.1, read as the reverse complement.
TGTGGCACACAGCAAACAAATCACTGTTTCAGTTTTAGGTACAGTGACCAGGCTAGTGATTGGGGAAGCACAGGGAGAAGAGGTCCCAGAGGATGCCTCTGATCTAGCTGAGGAGTCAGGCAAGGCTTTCTAGAGGAAGTTTTTTTGTTTGTTTTTAAAAGAGAGAGCAGAAGGGAGAAAGGGAGATAGAGAAACATCAGTTTGTTCCACTTATTTGTGCATTCATTGGTTGATTCTTTTATGTGCCCTGACCAGGGATCGAACCCTCAATCTTGGCATATCAGGATGATGCTCTAACCAACTGAGCTGCTTGGCCAGGGCCAGGAAGTTTTAATCTAAATACAGAAATACCACAGTGGCTAGAGGGTGGTAGCCTTGGCACAGCTTGTGCAAAGGCCCAGAGGCTTTGATGCATTCAGGGAGCTGCATCTGCAGAGCTGGAAGCAGAGGTGGGTGGAAGCCAGAACAGGAAGGGCCAAGCATGAGATGCTCCACACAGCAGAATCTGATGGACTCCGGTTCAAGCCCTAGCTCTGCAGTGGCAGGCAAGTTGGCTTCCCTTTGCCGAGGCTCAGTTGCCTCATCTGTAAAATAGGGATGACAGAACAAGGACCTGGCTGGTGTAACAATGCCACTCTAGGGTTTAACTCTGCCTCTTTGGTAAGGAGACTTGGAGGGTGGTGTCACCGACTCCTCAGGTCCCCTTCCCCACAGAAAGAGTACTTCTACCAGAAGCAGCACCGATTGCCTGAACCCTCATGCCCGGAGCTCGCCACACTCACCAGCCAGTGCCTGACCTATGAGCTGGCCCAGCGGCCCTCCTTCCGCACCATCCTTCGTGACCTCACTCACCTTCAGCCCCAAAGTGAGCCCCCAAGCCACTGCTAGGACCTTGGGGCAGGGGGAGGGGCTGGGAACCCTGTAGACACAGGCACAGTACACCCAGGGACTCTGATCAGTGGCTCAGGGTTTGTGCTGGGTTCTAATTCACTTAAGTGGGTGGGGGAATGCCTTAAGGTCTTAATATTTTGCTTGGAGACAGCCACAACTTTTTTGAATGAATTAGACCCTCACAATTTTTTTGGTTTTGCTTTCTCTCTTGATGAAAAGTTTGTGCCTTTACCGAGTTTCAGAATATCCCAGGTGTCAGTTTGATGCAGCCAATTCTGTGTTTTGGACCAGAAGTGGAATTTTCCAGCTGTTGCAAAAAGTTCCCTGATCTCTGGGTTGGATGCTGAGGGACGCAGTCAATTGCTTTCTGTGCCCCGGAGTGTGGGCCTGCTGGGTAAAGGGTCATGCTCCAGCCTCACCCACTGTGGCTCTTCCAGATCTTGTTGAAGTCCTGTATGTGAACCCAACCTTGCCAGCATCAGACCCCACTGTTTTCCACAAGCGCTATTTGAAAAAGATCCGGGATCTGGGTGAGGTGAGGACCTGGAGGGCCGGTGGAGGAGTCTGGCTGTTAGAGACCTGCATGGAGGCAGGACTGGGGGTGGGGGACGGGGGCAGTGGGGCACTGACCATCCTGCATCTTGGCTAGGGTCACTTCGGCAAGGTCAGCCTGTATTGCTATGACCCAACCAACGAAGGCACTGGTGAGATGGTGGCAGTGAAAGCTCTCAAGGTGGGCTGCGGCCCTCAGCTCTGCACTGGCTGGAGGCAGGAGATCGACATCCTGCGCACGCTCTACCATGAGCACATCGTTAAGTACAAGGGCTGCTGTGAGGACCAAGGTGGGCAAGACCGGCAGGTCCACGAGTGCCTGGCAATTAGAGCCTCTCAGTGCCTGGCTGGAGGATGCAGTTTGTAGGTGTAAGGGGGCTGCCTTCTTTCCCCCCACCCCCAGCTCTGCTCCCTCCCTCTGTTGGGGATGGGGTTCAAGATGGATCCATTCTATCTGAGGACTAGGCCTAGTGTGGGAAGGTCTTGGCCCTTCCTACCCACCTGGGGGTAGGGGAACTGCAGGGTTCAGAGTGGGTGGCCCCCAGCCCCTGTCTCTATTGCCCTTAGGTGAGAAATCGATTCAGCTTGTCATGGAGTATGTACCTCTGGGCAGCCTCCGAGACTACCTGCCCCGGCACAGCGTAGGTCTGGCCCAGCTGCTGCTGTTTGCCCAGCAGATCTGCGAGGTAGGCCAGCTCACCTCTGCTGACAGAACTACCCCTTTCTCTTTGGCCTGGCCTGAGTGTCTCATCTCTTTGCTTGCCAGGCCCCGCCCCTGGGCCTGCGCTCCTCTATACTGATCTCTTCACCTGGATACAACCCCAGTACTGGGTTCCCAATCCCACCTAGTTTCCACTTTTGGGACTCCCTTTGCTCGCTTGGCCACGCCCAGCAGCCTAGTCCTTCCCAATTTGCCTGCCCCCTGCTCAGGGCCCCCTCTGTGGCCCCTGCTGTCCCACTGGGCTCCACCTGCCATCCTGCCTGCTTTTGCTCCAGGTCCCTGCAAGCCTGCCCTGACTGTCCCCAAACCATCCTGGTCACAGCTCCTCAGGCCCTACCTTGCCCCATTGCTCATGACCCACCCTGCCCCCAGGGAATGGCCTACCTGCATGCACAGCACTATGTCCACCGAGACCTAGCTGCCCGCAACGTGCTGCTGGACAACGACAGGCTGGTCAAGATTGGGGACTTTGGCCTAGCCAAGGCCGTGCCCGAAGGCCACGAGTACTACCGAGTGCGCGAGGATGGGGACAGCCCTGTGTTCTGGTGACTAGGTGAAACCCAGCCAAAGGGGGTTGCCAGGGTGGAGGTGGATGCTGGGGTCTCAGATGACAGGGCCTTGTCTCGGTGAAACTGCTTCCCCTTAAGGATGGGGCCCTAACTGGGGGCAGAGGGCTCCCAAGCTCCAGATAAGGACTCCATCCTGGTCTGACCCACGGCCTGACTGCCCTCTGCCCACAGGTATGCTCCCGAGTGTCTGAAGGAGTATAAATTCTATTATGCATCCGATGTCTGGTCCTTTGGTGTCACCATGTATGAACTGCTGACCTACTGTGACTCCAGGCAAAGCCCCCCGTCGGTGAGAGCCAGGCCCACACCGCCACCCCATACCAGAGGAGTTAGAAAAGCATGCATTCAATTCCCAACTCCCCCAGTTTAGTAAGTGCTTAATCCACCTGAGCCTCACAGTCCCAGTCTGTAAAATGGGCCACTTCCAGTGCCAGAGGCTTTGCTTGTGACAGAAATCCCACTGAAATAGGAATAGCTTATTCTGCTATTTGCAAACTGTAGGGGAGAATTGGGGCACGGCTTGATCTATACCCTCATGACACCGTGAATCCCATTTTCTCCATCCTTCAGCTGTGCTATTCTCTGTGGTAGCATCTCTCAGGCCCTCTCTCTTGTGGCAACAGCCCCCCACCCCACCCTACCCCACCCCACCCTGCTTTCCAGGCAGCCATTCCCCCAAGCTGAGGGGAAAAAGGGTCTTCTTTCCAGCTTAATTTTCAGGACTCTCTGATTGGCCCAGCTTGGCTCATGTGTCCTCCAGGGAGCCAATCACTGTGTATCCACGAGCCACAATTCCTGGCCAGGCCTGGGCTGGGGGAGGAGCCAAGAGAATGTTAGGTGTTTATTCCCAAAATCAATCCGAGTGCCTAGATAGGAGGGAGGAAAAAGATCCTGTCCAGGCAAAAACAACCTGCTGGGAGGCTTAATAACAAGGCAAACATCTGATTCAGACTTACTGTATGAATATGATTTTCTCTAATTTTCACAATCATCCTAGGTGGTCAATGTTTTTACCCCATTTTACAGATGGGAAAACTGAAGCCTAAAGAAGTGAGATCTTAAGTCCAAACTTATGCAGCTGAGAAGTGGTAGAAGCAGGACTAGAACCCCTGTAGTCCCACTGCAAGCTCCTGGTCTCTACTTAGGCCCTGCCTGTTCAAGACTTGTCTTGTTTCTTCTGTAGAAATTCATCGAGCTCATAGGCCTCACCCAGGGGCAGATGACAGTACTGAGGCTCACTGAGCTGCTGGAACGAGGGGAGAGGCTGCCACGGCCAGAGAAATGTCCCCATGAAGTGAGACCTCCCCACCTTTCCCCTATCCCCGTCATCAGACTGTGGACAGAGCAGTGACCACAGCTCCAGTTTTTTCCTCCCCAGATCTATCTCCTCATGAAGAACTGCTGGGAGGCAGAGGCCTCATTTCGCCCAACCTTCCAGAACCTCATACCCATCCTGAAAACGGTCCACGAGAAATACCAGGGCCAGGCCCCATCGGTGTTCAGTGTCTGCTGAAGCCTACCAGCGGCTCTGCTTCCACGAATCAGAGCAGGTAGTACCTGCAGAGAGGGCCTCCTACTTCTACCCCAGGGGGAAGTTGGCTTCACCCACTCCCTGTGCATTACTCCCTGAGATCCAGGTCTGTGACCTGAGTTTCCTTGTCTTCATCTGTTCAGCTTGTTATAACAGAATACCACAGGCTGGGTAGCTTATAAACAACAGAAATTGTCATGCTGGTGTGGCTCAGTGGTTGAGTGTCGACCTATGACCAGGAGGTCACGGTTCGATTCCCAGTCAGGGCACATGCCCAGGTTGCCGGCTCTATCCTCAGTGGGGGGCTTGCAGGAGGCAGCCGATCAATTACTCTCATCATTGATGTTTCTATCTCCCTTTCCCTCTCTCTGAAATCAAACAAACAAATAAAAAAAGCCTGGCCTGGCTAGTGTGGCTTAGCAGTTGAGCATCAACCTATGATCCAGGAGATCAAGGTTCAATTCCTGGTCAGGGCATATGCCCGGGTTTCAGGCTTGATGCCTGGTAGGGGGCATTCACGAGGCAGCCAATCAATGACTCTCTCATCATTGATGTTTCTATCCCTCTCCCTTCCTCTCTCTGAAATAAATAAAAAATATATTAATTTTAATATAAATATTGTAAAAGACACAAAAAAGCCAGACATTTTTTTCTCAGTTCTGGAGTCTGGGAAGTCAAAGATCAAGATGCTAGCGTGTTTACATTTGTGTGAAGGCCCTCTTCCTGATTCATAGCCTGCAACTTCTCACTGTGTCCTCACAGGGTGGAAGGGGGCAAGGGATCTTTCTGGAGCCTCTTTTAGAGACCTAAGCACCTCCTAAAGACCCACCTCCTAATACCATCACATGAGGCATTTAGATTTCAACATCTGAATCTTGAAGGGACATAAACATTCAAACCATAGCATCTTCCACAGTCATGAGTCTGGCACAGGCTCTGGAGGGACCCAAGACAAGGAACTAATCAGTCCCTTGAATCCAATCTTTATGCCTTCCCCCAGCCCCCACCCTAAGAGCCCACCACCTCTACTAGCTAGTAATAAACTCCTATTTCCTCTGCTGGAGGCTGTACTCTGGGTCCTTCATCAGCAAGTGCCTATTCTGGGGACTGTAGCTACAGTGAGACACTCACTACAGAAGAAGCCACATTCAACTATTCAACCTTTACTCACCTCTGAATCACTAGCTAGCAGGTACACTAGTGCCAGGAACACAGAAGGCGCTCAGTAACTACTTGTTACATATACCAGCAAAGGATTTGGGGAGCCACATGCCATGTTGGTGAGACTGTCGGTTTCACCTTTTCCTCCCTGTGCAACCTCAGGCAAGTGACTTTCCCTATCTGGGCCTCAGTTCTCAACTACGAACTTCAGATGGTCATGCTTGCTACCTTGGAGGACTAATGTAAAGAACTATAAGGTTGCGTATGTCAAATGCTTAGCTGAGAGATATGCAAACAATTGCTTAATAAACATTCGATATTGTTAATCTGGTGTTTGTCAAAGTGCTTCTACTTAATACTTGTACTTGAGACGGGTGATGTGTCAGCCACATTGTGAAAAGCAGTTAAGTAATTTGCTTTCCCATAGGACTTCTCAAGACCTTATGCATTGAAGCTCTCATGAACGGACAATTCCACACGATTCTAGTGCTATGTCCTTTTTATAACAGTTTTCAAAATTAAATATTCATTATAATTATCTTTTTTTGGATAGGTAATATTGACATAAGCAGTGAAATATCTCCCTCCTTCCCATTAGCCACCACTGTCACCTCCCTGGAGGCAACTAATGTCATCTGGTTTCCTGTTTTTGCTTCCAGAGACATTTCATCAAGATACAGGGAAGTCTGTACACATATAGTAGCAGCTCTAGTCGTATCCTTGCTCTTTTTTCCCTATGTAATAGGTCTTGGAGATGGTTGCATATATCTAGGCCTACAGTATTTCCTTGTTCTATTTTGTGGTTGTATTATAGTCCCTGTTGGGGTCCATGCAGTTATTTCTAATCCTTTGCTGTGTCCAGGATGCTGCTGCAGTGAGTAAGCGTGTGCACATTGTTCCACCCACATTCAAGGTACCTGTAGGACAAATTCTCAACAGGAATCGCTGCTCACATGATCTAGCCTGATAATTGGGAAGGATGTTGCCACTAAAATATGTCTTGATATTTGATAGGGTAGATTTATTCTCCCAAAATTATCTTGGCCTTTTTTTGTGTAGCTACTTTAAAAATAACTTTTATATGAACAATTTAAAGCATATGCAAAGCAAGGGAGAATAACATAATGAACAGCCAGCACCAACAGCTTCCAACACCTGTGGCCAGTCATATATTCCAACTCTACCCCCACACCCACCTCTGCCACTGGATCATTTTGAAACAAATCCCAGATATATCATTTTACCTGTAAAAACTTCCGTATGTATCTCAAAAAGATGTAACCACAAACAATCACTACAGTATCATCACACCTAAAAAGTTTAACAATTTCTCAATATCACTGTGTAGTCTGTGAGATTTCCCTAATTGTCTCTCAAATATTTGATGTTCATTTGTTTAGTTTGTTCAAACAGAAATCCAGACAAGGTTCACACACTGCATTTGGCTGAGGACTGAAGGTTTCTCTTCCTTTTTACCCCCTTGCAACATACTTGTTGAAGAAATAAGGTGGTTTTCCTGTAGTATGTGTCAGAATTTCCTTTTTTTTAATTTTTTATTGTTGACGGTGTTACAGATATGCCATTTTCTCCTCCTTTGCCCCACTCCACCCAGCCCCCGCCTCATCCCAGGCCTTCACCACACTATTGTCTGTGTCTGTGTGCTATGCATATATACATATAAGTTCTTTGGTTAATCTCTTCCCGAGAACTTTCTTTTTAAGGCTGAATCATATTCTATTGCATGTATACAACACATTTTGTTTACCCAGTCATCTGTTGATGGAACTTGGGTTGTTTCCACCTTTGGCTATTGTGAACAGTGCTGCTATGAACATTGGTGTGCAAATATCTTTTTGAGTCCTGGCTCTGTTTTTTTTAAAGAATTTTATTTATTATTGATTGATTTTCTCCTGAGAGAAAGAGAAACACTGATTTGTTGTTCCACTTATTTATGCATTCATTGGTTGCTTCTTGTATGTGCCCTGACCGAGGACGGAACCCGCAGCCTTGACGTATCAGGACAACTCTCCAACCAACTGAGCTACCTGGCCAGGGCCTGAATCCCTGCTTTCAATTATTTTAGGAGGAATTGCTGGATCATTCTGTTTAACTTTTGGAGGAACAATCCAAGTTTTATATTCCCAGCAAAGTATGAATGTTCCAGTTTCTCCATATCCTCACCAACACTTGCTGTTTTCTGTTTTTGTTTTTTTTTAGTGTAGCCATCTTAATAGGTGTGAAGTACTATCTCATTGTGGTTTTGATTTGCATTTCCCTAATAACTAATAATGTTGAGCACCTTTTCTTTGGAGAAATATTTATTCAATTTCTTTGCCCAGTTTTGAATGAGTTTTTGCTGTTGAGTTATAAAAATTCTTTATAATCTGGATATAATCTCTTATCAGATATATTATTTACAAATACTTTTGAGTTTTATTTGCCCTTTCAGCACCCTCTAGGAAATAGATGGGGGAGCAGGGCAGCAGAGGAGACCCCTGATTGGAGGGGGAGGTGTGCCAGGTGACAGAAGAGGGGGCATGGCCTTAGTGATGGGGAGAGTGGATGAGTGCTGGGTGCCATCAAGGCCCTCAACAGGTCCTTCACTGGAACCCAGATCAGAGGAACAAGAGGCAGATTGGAGCCTGGCTCAGCGGTTGAGCATCGACCTATGATCGAGAAGATCGCAGTTTGATTCCCAGTCAGGGCACATGCCCGGGTTGCAGGGCATGCAGGAGGCTACCCATAGATGTTTTGCTCTCACGTTGATGTTTCTCTCTCTTCCTCTCTCTCTAAAAATCAATTTAAAAAGTTAAAAAAACAAAAATAAAAAACAAGAAAAAATAAGTAGCATCCTTGACAGATGGTGTCTCAGGATTCATTTGTTCCCTAACAACCCCACCTCACCACTGTGCATAGGGAATGTGGGGATCTCCCAAAACCTTCAAAGGTAAAGGGCCCTACAGGAGCCACTCCAGGGGCCAACAAAGAGCTTGGCACAAGAGCCCAATAAATGTGGGCTCTGTTCATTTTCATGGCTTTACTCATCTTAGGGGATCTGTCTTTATCACCTCCAAATCTCTTATTTGTCCCCCAAGAATGCTGAGATCTCACACTAACCCCTTGAGGCCCTGCCTCGAAGTCCCCTGTTGTTCTCTTGAAATGTTGCCTTGAAATCCCACCTTATCACTTCAAGGACAGAGTCTGGAGGTCACCCATTACCTTTCTAGAACAGAACACCTTCCCCTTTGTTACTGAACTAAAGGGTTTGGTTACCTGCATGCATCAAAGCCCAATCAAAAGCAAACAGGAGTTTGCAGCCAAGAAAGTAAAGGTTTATTAAGGGAATGGTGCTATACCTGAGTCACAGGTGAGCTTGTGCTCAAAGACCTGGCTCCCTGATGGCTTCCTGGGGATGGGTTATATAGGGGACTAAGGGAGTTAGGGATGTGGTCTCTATTGATGAGTCTGCTCTAGGGTAAGGAAGGGGTAGCTGATCATTGCATCTGGTCCTGATGTCAGCCATGGCTCCATTGTCTGGTTTTGCAAGGATTTGGTTGGTGAGATTATTCAACTTCCTTGGGTCCCTAGCTGAAATACAACTCAGGCCTAGATGTTATCTTCCTCTGTGGTCAATAGACCCTGGGCTTTGTTCCTAAGATTATTTGATGCTGACCAGAACCTCATTGTCCTGAAGGTTTAGAGATAAAGGGAGTGGACCTACAAGGGAGAGGTGGAAGAGTTAGGGTGTGGAATGAGGCCAGTTTGATCACAAGGAAAGAAAGGAGAAAAGGTCATATCAAAGAAATGAAGTCTCTGTACAATTACACATTCACCTAAGTTCAATAGGAAGGAAGTTTCTCACCTTCCTCCAACCCCCCGCCCCCAAGGCCCTCAGTAATGAGAACAAAGGAAGATGACTGTGTTTGTATTTCCTGTGAATTCATTTGGGAGCCAGAAGTGTAACTGAAGCTCACCCAGTCAGAGATTCAACAGTGCCCTGTGCCCAGGCGCTAGTTGGGCTCCCCACTCTGCACCTCCGAGGCCACAGATCATCCTCCCTGCCCTTCCCCGGGCCTGAACAAGGTGCAGCCCCAACTGCAACCTTAATTTCTGCAACCTTAACTTCCGTGGCTGTGCTTCCGTTTCTGGGTGGCCCCATCTGCTTCCTGCTGCCCTGCTCGGTGCTACATTAAGGCAGCACTATCCTCCACAGGCTGGCCACCATGGTGCCCTTGGGGCCACTGCCCAGGGCCTGCTGGACTCTGCTCATCTCTCTGCTTCTGGTCTGCTGTCTGCTGCCTCCAGGTGAGGCGAGTCAACGTGGGGAGGGCTAGAGTTGGGGGCTGGTAGAGAATAGGGGACTGGAGAAAGCAAAAGTCCCCACATCCTACAGCTGTGGTTCACTACAAACACTTCCTTGAACACAGATCAGACAGGGGGCTCACCAGTGTCCTGGATAGAAAGTTGTGGGACCTTAACTCAGCCTTCAGGGCTTCTCAAGGCTCAGTCCCTGCCCCAAGAGTTGTTCTCCCCCAACTCCCCCCACCTCTCTGTTCCATCTGTACCTTTGACCTCTGCCTACACTCTTCTCTCTGCCAGGATCACTCTTCTCTATTACTTGGCTCCTACTTACCCTTCAAAACTGGCTGTAGTTGTCTCCTCCAAGAAGCTTCCCTGACAGTTCCTCCTATAGGCTCCTATGGGCCTCCCTCTAAGCACTTCCCGGCCCCTGACCCATCACCTGTTTTCCCCACAGGACTGGAAACACCATGAAGGCAGAGACCATATCTTGGGTAGAGGAGGTGCTGGATGGTAGGGCCTCAAGATGAATAGGCTGGGGGTCAGTGGGTCAACCAGCAGAGCCTCCCTGTTCCTGCAGGTGTCCAGGGACAGGAGTTCCTGCTTCAGGTGGAGCCGCAGGACCCTGTGGTACTTGCTGGAGAGTCTCTCTTGGTAAACTGCAGTACAGATTGCCCCCAACCTGAACTCATTACCCTGGAGACATCCCTTTTCAAGGAGTCAATGGGCAAAGGCCTGGGCTGGGCAGCCTTCCAGCTCAGCAATGTGACTGGTGACAGTGTGGTCCTATGCTCCGGCTTCTGCAATGGTTTGCAGATCACAGGCTCATCTAACATCACAGTATACCGTGAGTAGATGTACCTGGAGGTGGGACTGGCCTCAGGCAGTGGTGGGGGTAAATGGCCAATGGTGTGGGGAGTGGGCCCTGAGTTTGCAGGAATGGACCAGGCCTCTGAGCCAGAGCTTGGACCTGTACATGTGTGAATGTGTGTGTGAGAGAGTGTGTGTGTGTGAAAGAGACAGAGACAGACAGACAGAGATGCATCTCAACCATATGCCAGGGTAGTAGTGTAAAATAAATTTATTTGGGTCCCAGCAAGCATTTAAAAATGATAGTACATGTCTTTTATTTATTACTTATATATACATATATATTTTGATTTTTTATATGTCTTTATTGATTTCAGAGAGAGGAAGGGAGAGGGAGAGAGATAGAAACATCAATGATGAGTCATTGATCGGCTGCCTCCTGCACGCCCCCAACTGGGGCTCGAACCCACAACCCAGGCATGTGCCCTGACTGGGAATCGAACTACAATCTCCTGGATCATAGGTCGGTGCTCAACTGCTAAGCCACACCGGCCAGGCTATTATATTTTTATGGCAGGTAATAAATCAATGGGGTTCCAAAATCAAAAAGTATAAAAATGTATAAATGTCAAATCTCCATTTACCTAGTGCTGCTAGCAGTGACCACTGTTTTAAGTGCTGATAACCACTGTGGCCCTCATTCAATCCTTACAAACATCCCAGGATGGGGTGGGGGTGCACTTATGAGTCTCATTTCACAGCTAAAGAAACTGAGGCTCAGTGGGGTGGAGGCATTTGCCAGGGTTCACAGCCCATGAATGGTGAGGCTGGCAGTTCAGCTCCCAAGTCCCTGTTCTTTTTTTTTTTTAATCCTCGCCCGAGGCTATTATTTTTTCCCCAGTGCTTTTCAGAGAGTGGAAGGGAGAGAGAGAGAGAAACATGGATGTGAGAGAGACACATGGATTGGTTGCCTCCTGTACACGCTCCAACCAGGGCCAGGGTCAGGGATCGAGCCTGCCTGCCACCGAGGCATGTGCCCTTGGCTGGAATCAAAGCTGGAACCCTTCAGTCTGAGGGCCAACTCTCTAACTGTTGAGCAAACTGGCCAGGGCCTGAGTCCCTGTTCTTAACAAGGGGTGGGGGTCGAGGGTTGCAGGCTTAATCTCCAGTAGGGGGCATGCAGGAGGCAGCCGATAGATGTTTCTATCTCTCCCTCTCCCTTCTTCTCTCTGAAATCAATAAAAACACATTTATTTTTAAAAAGGCATACAATAGACTAGAAAATAGCAGATTACTCATGGTGCCTACCGTTTTGTGAAGCCTTCACAGGTAAGTATAGTAATCATGTGTAACCATGTGTATGGTCTTGTGTGGGTACCAGTGTCTATACGTGTTTGTGTACCTACATGTGTGTCCATGAGCATATATGTCTATGTCATTAAGTCTGTGTCTGTGAGTGTACATGTCTATGTGTGTGCCTGTGTCTGTATTTATGTATCTTTCTATGTATATCTCCATGACTGTCTCTGTATCTCCATGTGTGATTGGGGCAAGTGTGTTTTTATCAGTATCTGTGTGTCTGTGGATATGGATGTCTGTGTCAGTATGTGTCTATGTATATGTGTTTGTATCTACATATATTTTTGTGTGATGTGTACATCTGCGTGTCTCTCTGTTTGTATGTATCTGTGTGTCTGTCTGGTCCTTCTGTCCAGTGCTGTGCAGGAAACTGTTGGTCTTGGCTCATGAGATCTGACTGTGCTCATCTCTTCCCAACTCTGTCTCACATTGGGTAGCTAGCTTGATATCAGCCATAGTGGGAGTATTTACACTGCAGAAATTGGCAAATGCTCCTTATCCGGGTTCCCCATCCCTACCCCCAAGAGCCCAAGCATAACCAGAATTTACCAGCATAACACTATCTCTGACCAGTGGTGCCTGAGGTTAAGATGGAGTCTTCCTTGTTAAATATTCTAAAATTGTAGTAGGGTGTTAAATATTTTTCATAGCAGCCAGTCCCTGGGCCTCTCTGACAGCTTGAGATCCAAGCTCGAGTTGTCGAAGGTGAGAGTAAGATGCTTCCCAAGGAAGTTTAGGGTTCGGTTATGTGTGCCTGTGAAGGGCACTGCAGCTATATCTGGGAGAAGACCCAGCCTGGAGGTTATCAGGTCCCCCATGATTGTGCCAAAGCACCTTGAGAAGCTGCCCCGGGCAGGTAGTCTGTGAAAGTCTTGAGCACCTGGGACTGATCGGGAAGGGCTGGGCCAAGCTCTTCAAGAGAGGCCAAGGCTAGAGTCCAGAAGCTGAGAGTCCCTAGATGTGACAGTAAAGAGGCAGGTGGACACATAGGTCTAAAGTTTGGGTGACCCACATTCTAACCTGGGTTCTACCCCTTCCTAGGTGTGCATCTATGGGCAGATCACTTCTCTGGGCCTGTTTCTCCATCTATAGAAAGAATAATAGAGAAAATTCTACTCAGTTGCTATGTGAATGAAGGTGGATGCCTGTATCACATCTGCAAAGTTTAAGGAAAGTTCTAAACAGGAACTTTTATAATTACTATTAACATCACAAGTGGTCATAGATGTTAGTACCCTCCCCCCCCTTTTAAAATATCTTTATTGATTTCAGAGAGGAGAGGGAGAGAGAGACAGAAACATCAATGATGAGAGTCATTGCTAGGCTGCCTCCTGCGCGCCCCACACTGGAGATCGAGTGCGCAACCCAGGCATGTGCCCTGATCGGGAATCAAACCTTGATCTTCTGGATCATAGGTTAATACTCAACCACTGAGACACGCCAGGGGGGCTCTTCTTTTTTTAACTGTGAGGCCCTTGGGAAGAGCAAATGTGACTTTTATTTCAGTGCCTGGCAAGGTGTCTGACAAAACAGGAATAATCATGATGCTAATGACAATAGCAAACACTTCCCACTGGCACATTTCTAAGCCCTTGAGGTTTATCAACTCAAAGTTCACAGTTCTGCACTGGGCCACCCTCAGGTCCTCTCCACTCCCTGGGGTGGAGGATACAGGGCTGGCTGATAAGTTTCTGTTCTTCCCTCCTTCTACCCCCCTGCCCCAGGGTTTCCAGAGCATGTGGAGCTGGCACCCATGTCCCCCTGGAAGCCTATAGGCAAAAATCTCACCTTGCGCTGCTCCGTGGAAGGCGGGGCACCCCGAACCAACCTCTTCGTGTTGCTGCTCCGTGGGGAGGAGGTGCTGAGCCGGCAGCTGGCAGTTGGGGAGCCTGCAGAAGTCAATACCACGGTGTTAGTGGGCAGAAACGATCACGGTGCCAATTTCTCTTGCCGCTGGGAACTGGACCTGCGGCCCCAAGGGCTGGGACTGTTCCAGAACAGCTCAGTCCCCAGGCAGCTCCAAACCTTTGGTGAGGGAAGGGACTGCAGATTGCGGGTGATGAGCTGAGCCAAAGTAGGGGTGCCCTGGTCATGAGGTTTCTGAGAATGGGGTAGCCTGTACCTCAAGGGCTTCTGGGAAGGCCTGCCCTTGGCCATTGGTGGGTGGCCCACAGCAGCGGGTATTTTTGAAAAGTATGAGCAGATAGATGTGTCCTAGGAAGGGGGTAATCCAGGTTACAAGGTATTCTGGGAAAGAAGGACCCTGGTTGGGGGGGTATGAGTGTGTCACAGGGAAAGGGGCATCCACGGCTGTGTGAGACCTCCGGCTCATTCCCACTCTTCTCCCCAGTCCTGCCTGTGACGCCCCCACGTCTCTTTGTTCCCCGGTTCTTGGAGGTGGGAACATCCCAGGCCGTGAACTGCACCCTGGACGGGCTGTTTCCGGCCTCTGAGGCCCAGGTCCAACTGGCTCTGGGGGACCAGATGCTGCATCCTACAGTAGTGAGCCACGGTGACACGCTCATGGCCACAGCCACAGCCACAGCAAGTGGGGAACTAGAGGGAGCACAGGAGATTGTCTGCAATGTGACCCTGGCGGGGGAGAGCCGGAAGACTCAGGAGAACTTGACCATTTATAGTAAGAGGGGGCGGGGCCAAAACAGCAGAACTGAGGGCAAGGGGGTGGGGCTTAATTACCCCAAAGGGCAAGGCACCAGGGAAGCAAAGCCGGAAAGGCGGGGCCTGAGCCGCCAAAGCGGAAGGAGATGCAGAATGGGCGGGGCCTGGGTCATCATTAGAGTAGGGCCAGAGTACCCCAAGTTAGATGGGGCGAAAGAGGAGCTAAAAGGAAAGGCCTGGATACTCTGATTTGTGGGTAGAGGGCTGGGCTTGGCCGGTGTGAGGGAGTGGTTAGCAAATTCCCACGCAATGCCACTCCTTTAGGTTTCTGGGGGCCCATGATGAACCTGAGCGGGACCCTCAGGAACCTGAGCCAGCCGACCGTCCCTGAGGGTACCACAGTGAATGTGACTTGCGCTGCTGGAGCCCAAGTCCAGGTCACGCTGGACGGAGTTCCCGCTGTGGCCCCAGGACAGCTCGCCCTGCTTCAGCTAAACGCCACTGAGAGGGACGACAGACGCAGCTTCTTCTGCAATGCCACCCTCGAGGTGGATGGGGTGGTCTTGCACAGGAACAGGAGCGTCCAGCTGCGTGTACTGTGTGAGTAGGTCACTCTGACTTTAATCCTTCGTATGGAAAGACTTGATGCTCTCTTGCCCCATTGTACCTCGGGGTGTGTCTGATCATTTGGCGGTCTCACAGATGGTCCTAAGATTGACCCAGCCAAA
The DNA here is from genome assembly GCF_964146895.1 of Miniopterus schreibersii. Lineage (NCBI taxonomy): Eukaryota > Metazoa > Chordata > Mammalia > Chiroptera > Miniopteridae > Miniopterus > Miniopterus schreibersii. Next base: position 69,170,216 of record NC_138105.1, on the reverse strand, counting down.
TGTCCTCAGCACTTGACGTGGAAAGATAAAACAACCCAAGTCCTTCAGTGCCAAGCCCGGGGCAACCCGGATCCCCAGCTACGGTGTTTGCATGAAGCCTCCAGTGTCCAGGTGCCCATCGGGATCCCATTCCGCGTCAGGTTAAACTACAGTGGTATCTACTACTGCCAAGCAGCCAACTCACAGGGCATGCACTCTCTCATCGTGGTGATGAACGTTCAGGGTGAGCTGAGGCGAGTCTGCGGGTCTAGAAGGCAAGCCTAGGAGGGGCATGGGTGCAAGTATTTACTCCTTGTTTTTCTGCACAGGTTGTAACTCCCTCACCGTCACCATCGTCCTGGGGGTATTGACGATCCTGGGCCTTGTGACTGTCATCGCGGCCTTAATGTACGTCTTCGGGAGGCATAAACGTAGTGACAAGTACGAAGTGAATCAGGGGAGCGCCTGGTTGCCCCTCGCGTCTAAACAGCCTGACGAGGCGCCGGGGGAGTAGCCATTCTGAGCCTCGGGCCAGCGGGGTAACGGGCCAAAGACGACGGGAGTTTGGCTGTATCCCCTGGTTCCCCAACAATAAAGCCCTCAAAATCCGTGTCTGTGGCTTGATTCCACCGGCGCTGAGGGGATCTCCCAATGCGCTGCGCGTCCGTTGAGTGACATCTTGGGGGCGGAAAGTGGCGGAGGCTGTGGAGTCCAGACCTGGCCAGAACTCTCGGAGGCGGGCTGGGCCTTAGCCAATGGGCTGAGGGATTCGAGAAGGAGGAGGAGGGGCTTCTTCTGGCCAATAGGCGGACGCGCTCTCGTTGCCGCTCTATGCCGCTCCGCCCCGGCTCGCTGGTCCCAGAAGGCGCCGGGCTTCCCAAGATGGCGGCCGACGTGTCCGTTACTCACCGGCCCCCGCTGAGCCCGGAGCCTGGAGCCGAGGTTGAAGCTGACGATGCCCCGGAGCGCCGGGCGCCCGAAGAAGAACTGCCGCCGCTAGATCCAGAGGAGATCAGGAAACGCCTGGAACACACCGAGCGCCAGTTCCGTAACCGCCGCAAGATACTGATCCGGGGCCTCCCGGGGGACGTGACCAACCAGGTATGGGGGGGCGGTGTGGGAGCGTGGCGGGAAATACCACCGTGCGCGTGCGCGGGGGGAACCAGGCAACACCGACGCTGGCTTGCCCGAGGGTAGGGGGCGTCGGCGGGAGAGTCCAAATGCAGGATCCATGAGGCTTTGGGAGAGACCAAGAGCGGGTTGTTGGCGGGGGGACGGTGATGGAAGGAGAAACCAACTTTGTACTGAGGGAGGACGTTGCTAGGGACGACCACAGGCTTGTAAGGGACCAAGTGATTAAAGTGGGCCCGCGGCTTCGGCCAATTTGGGGGATAGTGAATGGGCAGCTAGACTGGGACTGTAGAAGTAGAGATGCCAGTTACTCCCTGCTCTGATTGTGTTTTTCCTCATTCCTCTCTATGATGAGATGGCGAGACCTCATAGTCAGAAGTTTCAGGGTTGGCTAGAGTATCTTTAGCACGGTTTATTAACTTCTCATAGGGATAGATCGGAAGTAGTCGCAGTTCCTGGCGTCTTTCTTCCCCAGAAACCCCAGGATTTATTTGGAAAAAGAGGTCTCCTGCCCCCAACCCACAGATGTGAAAGAAAGGAGGGATCAGTGTTCTGTGGAGCTCCCCTTGGCTGATCTGGCCAGGGGTGCTCTTCTCTTGGGGCCTACCGCGCTGGGCTTTCCAGTGCTCTTTGGACCCAAGGAAATTGCATCTGATATGCCCTGCCCTGCTGTGGTGGAATGGGCTCTTTCTTCCTGTTGCGGAGAATTCCTGCTCTATAGCCCACCAACACGTCTGCCACTGGCTCACCCTCACTGTAGGTGGGCACTGGCTGGTAGAGCCCCCAGAGTATTGGGAGGGCATGACTTGGGGACGACTGGGGCAAGCACCACTAAGCATGATCTGATTTATTTCTAGAGTCAGTCTTTCTCCTAGCACCTGCCTGCCATCTCTCAGCTGGGAACACGCTGTGTCTCCTGCAGGGTGCAAGGTATATCCCTGCACAAGCAGGCCCCAGAGCCTCTCCCCCGCAGCTGGCTTACAAGAAGGCTGCTGTGCCAGCATGAGAGAATTGGGAAGCACACGAAGCCACTCAGTGTGGGCTTTAAGTATACAGGGTCCCCAGTCAGGTACCCCTGAGTGGCATTTCTGCTGCTGTCTTGACCAACCCCATGACCATCACCTCTCTGAGCCCCAGTTTCCTCATCTGCAAAATGGATTTGTTAATACCTAACTTGTAATGTTGGAAAGCGTCAGTCTTGCCAACTGAAAGACAGGTTAAACAACTTCCCTAAGGGCATACGGCAGAGCTAGGACTTGAACTCAGATCCACCTGGCTCTCTAAGAGTGTTTTGTGTTGGTAAAGCACATGGGATCTGCAGTTAGACTCTGAATCCTAGCTCTGCCAGGTATGGCCTCAATGGCTTTGGACAAGTAACCGCTCTGAGCCTCAGTTTCCTCCTTTGTTAAATGGGGACTGTGATTGACCTCATTCATAGCTGTTCCACTTGAAGGTGGCACTGGATTTCTTCCTTCAGCTCCTGGTGACTCTCTGTCCTTTGGCTTCTATCTCCACAGGAAGTGCACGACCTGCTCAGCGACTATGAGCTCAAGTACTGTTTTGTGGACAAATATAAAGGGACAGGTTTGTGGGGCTGTGGGGTGGGCTAGTGGCAAGGGGTGACAGTCCCTGAAGCTGGAAGCTTTCTGGCCCAGCATCTCCTCTCCTGAACTTTGGGCCCAAGATCATCCCCTAGGCCAGCGCAGGATAGACTGTTGCTCCAATCTTTTCTGGATGCCCATCATGGAGCAGCCTTGATACTCATGTTCCTCCTCCAGGCTGCTCAGCCAAATACCTGAGCATTGGGCTCTCCCACTTCCTACACCATCCCCCCAGTCCTGTCTGGTCTTCTTCAAGCCCTCCAGAACAATTGGTGTCCCTCCATCTCTGCCTACATGATTGCACACTCCTACTTGCCCTCCCCCAGGGATCCAGGGTTAATCAAATCTGATCAGTTTGATTGCAAATCTGATCAAACCTAGTCTTGACCTGATTGTTTTTCTCTCTCCTCAAAACCTGCCTGAGGCTCCTCTTGACATGATCTTGCAGGGATGTGCCCCAGCCTTGCCATCTCCTTGGTTGCAAGCTTCCAGACATTCCCTCTGTCACTGTTCTTAGCTGTCCCCTCTTCTATCCAGGTGAAGACAGGCAGCTCCTCACAGTGCCCTGAGTGCCCTCTCCCCATCATAGCACTGATCACTCTGGGCTGTCGCTGCTGGCTCACTCACCTGCCTCCTGTACTGAGTGGTCATCTCCATGAAAACAGGGACAAGTCTTATCAGCCTTGCAACCCACCCCCCTACCTTGTGGGAGACCCTCGGTGGGTGTCTGTATCTTCTAGGCTTTATACTTGCAATCTATAACTTGGGTGAGGACAGGGACCCTAGAGACCTCCTGGTGGGCCAGGGGGCCAGGGTAGTGGTTAAGATTTTTGGGCTCTGGAAGCAAATGGACCTGGGTTCGAGTCCTGGTCTCTCCTCACTCAGTGGCCATAGGCAAGTGATTCACCTTTCCTGAGCCTCAGTTTTCTCACCAGCTAATTGGGCGTGACCTGCTTGGGTTGACCACAAGGCCAAACATTAAAATACCTAAAAGGGCTATGGGTGTCTGGCACCTAGTAGATACTTAGTAAACATTGACAGGGGCAAGTCAGAACTGTTTACTGAGTACCTTGTATGTGGAGGTGCCAGGTATTGGGGATCCAGAAGTTAAGTGACTCTATTATTAATACTGTCTTTCAATAAATGTTTATTGAGCACCAGTATATGCTGGGACACAAAAACAGAGCAGTGAACCAAACAGAGATTGTCTAGTCTGCGGGGTGGAGGGGGAAGATGTCATTCACACCACTCTAGGCTTGAAGGTGAAGTGGTCATGGGACCAGAAGCTACAGGGTGCTGTGGGAGCTCAGTACTGTAATCTGAAACAGGTGCAGTCAGGGTAGGCTTCATGGAGGAAGTGATGTTTGCAGTCAGATTGAAGGGTGGATCAGGATTAACCAGGTGAAATAGGGGAGGTCAGTGTTCCATGCTTAGGGAAAAGTAGGTGCAAAGGCCCGAGGGAGCATGTGCCTGGCATGGTCCAGAAAGTAGCAGCAAGAGATGAGAGAGGAGGTCAGCAGGCCGTGGGGCCAGGTCACACAGGCTCCCTTGTCCCCTACAGTGAGAAGCCCCTGGATAAGGGTATGGCACATTCTGATAATCATTTTGAAAAGCTGTAGCTATTAGGTGGACAGCAAACCAGGACTGGCAACAGGACTGAGGCTGAGGCAGGTGCTTGGACATGAGAGGTGAGAGGTGTTGATGGCCTAGAAAGGTGGTAAGGAAGGGTGAGCAGGCTTGGGCTGTGGAGTCCGTCTGCCTGGGTTCGAGTCCAGGCTCCTTCCCTCAGGCAGGGGTGCCGCTGCTCTGCACCCATTTCCTTGATGGCACACTGATGGTTATGAGGAGTAAGTTTTCCCATTTAACAGATAGGGAAACTGGGACTCCACAGCCACTTCGGCTGGAGTTGAAACCCAGGTTCCATTGACCACATGCTTGACCACTACCCTATGTGTCACCCAAGTTACTCACCTATTTTCTATGTGTCAGCCAGGTGCACAGTAGATAAGAGAGCAGGTGAGTTCACAAGTAGGGTGAGAGCAGGGGTATGGGTGAGGGCAGGGAGCAGAACTCCTGGAGGTAGGAGGCACCTGTGCGAGTTGCTCAAGGCTGGCAACTATCCAGTTCACTGGGGCCTGAGGTGTCCTGGTTGGTTGGTATTCTGAGATCACATGTGGCTTAGAGAGAAGTAAGGGTGGGCGGCCATTGGTCAAGGCAGTTCTTCAGGGGACCCCACTGACCCACTCCCCCTCCTGCTGTAGCCTTTGTGACCCTGCTGAATGGTGAGCAGGCCGAGGCTGCCATCAGCACCTTCCACCAGAGCTGCCTGCGGGAGCGCGAGCTATCGGTGCAGCTGCAGCCCACCGACGCCTTGCTCTGCGTGGCCAACCTGCCCCCTAGTCTCACTCAGCAGCAGTTCGAGGAGCTGGTGCGGCCCTTCGGCAGCTTGGAGCGCTGCTTCCTGGTCTATAGCGAGCGCACTGGCCATTCCAAAGGCTATGGCTTCGCCGAGTACATGAAGAAGGACTCAGCTGCCCGAGCCAAGTCGGATCTGCTGGGCAAGCCATTGGGCACACGCACCCTCTACGTGCACTGGACAGATGCAGGACAGCTGACACCCACCCTGCTCCATTCCCGTTGCCTCTGTGTCGACCGCTTGCCCCCTGGCTTCAGCGATGTGGATGCCCTGCGCCGGGCTCTGTCAGCTGTTCATACACCGACCTTCTGTCAGGTGAGCTTGTGCCTGGAGTGGGGACCTGGGAGCAGATGCCTGGCCTGGAGCACCTGGGAGGGGTCCTTTGGATTCACCTGCCCTCCCCAATCTCCTGGATCCCTTTTCAGTAAAGTCTTGATGATGTCACTTTGAATGGGGTTCTTGTTAGAGAGGCCATATGGTGGGTGACAGTTCAGATAGGAGCCAGATGACTGGGGTTCAAATCCCTGTGCTCCCTCTAGTGCCTGGTTTAACCTTGCTGGCCTCTCTCCCCCTTGTGAAGTGCAGGCAAGGTTGCCTTTGTAAAAGCTGGGCAAGAGACTTGTTCATCCCTCTGTCACTTTCACTCCTACACTCGTCAGATGTTTCTTGAAAACCTACTGGGTCCCAGGCCTTGCGTTGAGTATACTGCTCCAGAGGAGCCCACAGTCTGTTTAGTCTTGAGGTCAGGAAGTAGACTTGACCAGATTCATTCTTAAGAAGGAATTCAATAATCACACATTGGTTAACAAAACGATCTCTGGTTCATCCAAGTCACATTTGTCAGACACTTCTGTATTTGTGCCCAGCCCCGTGGCAGGCACACTGGGGTGAGAATAGGCCAGGCCCAGCCCTGAGAGAGCCCCAGGTGGTGTTGCCCACAGACCCACAAGGCAGACGTTCCTTTAGCATACACTGGATTCTGAACACATTATTGCAGCCCCTTTATCCTGTAACAGCCTGGAGAGGCAGGTGTTATCCCCATTTTCAGGTGGGGACACTGAGGCACAGAGGGGTCAAGTGACATGCCCCAGGTCATACAGCCAGGACATGGTAGAGTCAGGATTGGAGCACTGCAGCCTGGCTCCAGAGCCCCAGGCAGCATAGAGGAAGCTGGTACCTGGCTTAGACCCCAACTCTGTGGCATTGGGTAGGGCTCACTCCTCTTGTATGAATGGATGTTAGGAACTGGGGAATGGGACGTCTGTAGGAACTCCTCCCCTTGCTCCCTCAGCATTCATTCATGCTCCTGCACCTACTATGTGTCAGGCCCAGAGCTGGGCTCAGGACACAGATGAATTAGCTCAGTGGCCACCTCCTCAGATAGAGGTTGAGGATTATAAGGCCATGACCAACTACAAGTTCTTTTTCTGAGCCTATTTCCCCACCTGGAAATGGGGCCAGCAGCACTTAGTGATTGAGTTATTGTGAACAGCTGCCTGTTTATTCTCACGTACATTAGGCATCCTAGTCGAACAGAGGCTGGGTTCCAAAATCAGGCAGGTTGAAGTTTGAGCCTCAGTTCCCTATTTGAGAGCCGTGTGGCCTAGGTTGCCCTTTGACCCTCTGAATCTTTATTCATTTGTATTGTGAGAAGATGTGTGTCTCGGCCTTGGTATGGGGCCTGGCCAGAGGTGGGCACTCAAAGCGCAGGTGCTGGCCCCAGCTGACAGCCTCCCTGAGCTGCTATGCCTGGAGTGGAACCCTTCCCTGCCCCTGTTGAACATCCTATTAAATTCCTACAACTACCCTTTGAGGTAGGTACAGTCGCTGCCCCATCTTACAGATGAGGAAACTGAAAGCCAGGGACAGGCATTTGCAGGGACCTGCCTAGGCCAGCCAGCGAGTTAGAGGTGGTCTGGGAGCAAGGTCAGGCAACTGACTCCAGGGCCCATGCTCTTAACTGGGTGCCCTTGCCTCCCAAGATCGCCGAAGCCACTCTGGGAATTTGCCGTCCTCCTGGGGGGAGGGGAGCTTTATTTTCACCATAATCAAGATGAGACTCCCAAGGAGATCCCATTGCAACCCACTCTAGTGCACTTTGCCATTTGTTCACAGGCCAATTTACATTGCTTTATTTCATTACAGAGTTGCTTAAAAATACTTGAATGTTATAGATATGTATAAAGCAGGTTTCACAAGACCTTGTGAAAAAAGCTTTTTCTATTTATTTATTTTTCTGAATTGGCAGTCCAATCACATTTGGACATTCAGCACAGGCTCTCTCCTGACCCCCCAGCACTTTTTCCTGCAGAGCCCTTGCTTGTACCAGTTTGTTGTGTCCTTCCAGAGAGAATTTATTATGCATGTACAACAAATGTGTATGTATGTTTCTGCATTCCTCTTTTCTTGACCCATTTATAGTTGTGCCTGTGTTGGTTCGGTTTTTCCACTCGTCTGTCTTGGCCATCTTTCCGTGTTCCGACATGAGAGCTTTCTCATTCCTTTTGCAGCTGTGCCGTATTCCACTTTACAGATTCTGTCCTTTTCCCTATTGGTAGACATTACGTTGGTCCCAGACCACACCACATCTCTCAGAACCTAGAAAAATGGCTTTGGTTCTTGGGACAGCCATCGCTATGCCAAGGTCGCCAGTTCCATTAAGGGTGTCAGCTTTGCCTCGTTTGATCCCAGCTCCAGCTCTGTGGCCTGGGCAAGGGACTGCCACTCTGAGCCTCAGTTTCCTCATCTGCAGAGTGGGTGTGCTGACATTGCCTGCATCTGGACTCAGTGAAGAGCCCAGCTGGGTGCTATCACCTAGTATCTGCTTTCCCTGGGACAGCCTCTGCCCACAAAACCAAGAGGCCTACCAGCAGAGGATTGATGTGGGGCTGTCCATGGCTTTTCTCTTTGTGTCTTGCTGCAGAGCTATTTGTGCATTTGATTTTCAGGGCACCCTGGACCCCACTGGAGTGACTGATATGTAATATATAGTATGTGTGGCATTCTCTCTTTCTGATTTCTTAAAAATTCTCAGTCTGGGAACACATCTGGCCCAAGGGTCTGGAGGAGGGGCTGTGGACCTGAAGTAACAAATGGCTGCCGTCAAGGGGTTTGGGGAGGCCTCCCTGATCTGCCCGTGACCACACCTCTTCCCTGTGGCTCACTGGCTGTGTTACCTTTCACCACCAGCCTCCAACCTGAGTTCAGAGGCCCCCTGCTTTGCCTCCAGGCTATGTGCTTTCCCAGCCCTGGCTGCAGTATTCTTGGCCTGAGGCTCTTGATTTGCTCCAAAGCCACCTGCTTGCCTCTTCCAGCCAGCCCCTCCTTCTCCCAGCCCTGCAAACCTCAAATTGCCATTCCCATCTATGCACCTTCCTATGTTCAGGAATCTCAAAATCTCAAAGTCCCAAAATGACATTGGCATGAGGCCCAAGAGAGTTGGTCCCTGTGAGGTGAGTCCCAACTCTGCCCTCCCACAAGCTGTGTGACCTTGAGCATAGTGACCTGTCTGAGCCTCAGTTGTCCCCTCTGAAAAACGGGTAGGATGCAGCTTCTCAGGGCCATTGGGAAGATTCAGTGAGCTGAATGCAGGAACAGTACTCAGGACAGTGCCAGGCCCAAAAATCTACCCTCTCTCGGGGGGTCTCTATCACAGTCAGGATCCATGTCTGATCACAGTTGTCATTGTATGTGAGAATGATCACTGCCCTCCCAGCACTCACATCCATCTTCCCCCCACCCTCACCAGCTGGCTTACGGCCAGGATGGTCAGCTGAAGGGCTTCGCTGTGCTGGAGTACGAGACTGCTGAGATGGCTGAAGAGGCACAGCAGCAGGCAGATGGCCTGGCCCTGGGGGGCTGCCACCTGCGCATCTCCTTCTGTGCCCCAGGGCCTCCTGGCCGCAGCATGCTGGCTGCACTCATCGCTGCACAGGCCACAGTGAGTGTGTGCCCAGGGGGTGGGCATGGGGGAGGTCGGTGGCCAGGCCTTCCTCCCTTGAGAGATCAGGGCTCCTGGCAGTTACCACTTGAGCTCTGGGGGCAGTAGGGAAGGGTGTGGCCTCAACCACCCTCCTTTTCTCTCCTCAGGCCCTCAATCGGGGCAAAGGGCTCCTTCCTGAACCCAGCATCCTGCAGCTGCTCAACAACCTGGGGCCCTCCGCCTCCCTCCAGCTGCTGCTCAATCCCCTGCTCCATAGCAACTCAGGAGGCAAGCAGGGTAAGGCAGGTAAAGTGGGCATTGGGCAGGGTCCCCAGCCTCTTAGAGCTAGGCACCTCCCAGAACTGTGTTCCCATCTGAGCTCCCAGTGACAAGAGTCCCATGAGCAGGAGCTGGGATGAGAATGGAGGTCACTTGCAAGGGGTCAAAAGTAGGAGCATTGCATCCTGCAGTGAGGCAGGGTGGTAGAAAAGGGGGCTGTCCTTCCTGAGGGCAGATACTTCCTTCTCAGGCCCTTCCTTTGGGCTGTTCACTTTCCCTCTCATGACTTCAGGCCCAGGGCTGCCTTTAATTGTGGAAGGGGACTTCCATCCAGGGATCACCTCCCATTTCCCGGGTCTCCCCCCAGGTCTTCTGGGTGCCCCCCCAGCCATGCCACTGCTCAACGGGCCTGCCCTGTCCACGGCGCTGCTGCAGCTGGCCCTGCAGACGCAGGGTCAGAAGGTAACATGGCCATGGGCCCTGGGTTCCCTCTTTACACATGTTGCCACAGCCCCTTGCCTTTCGATTTTAGACACTAATGCCAACCAGCAGCTCGCTTTCCGGGTTGTGGGCCATCTGGCTGTGTCCCTGGTGCTTAATATGGGGCCTGGCCCCCACCAGGGAGTAGAGTGGCCTCTTGCCCATAGACATGCACACACACAAATACACACACCATACCACCTCAGTGCCCACACGGAAACACATGTATACATCTTAAAACTGATACACATGAAGACACGCACGCACACAAAAATAGCACACACACATACCACCCTGTCTGGTTTGATTCACTAGGGCCAAGTCAGTGACAGGAGTATGTCTGATGATAACTGACAGAATGTAAAGTGGGCTTGGACCATTGTGTGCCAAATAGACTGACTGAATCGTGTGCTTAAGAATGACTGCTTCTACGATAATCAGCAGGGGGACTGGGTGTGGATGGTGGGTGCCTAAGGATTATCACCGTGTGTGTGTCTGATAATGACCAACACTGTGGGGTGATAGACCCAGACTGCTGAGTGCATGGTCCATGTTACTTGAGTCTCATCAAGGTCTCAGGTAGGCCCTGGCATGCAGGAAGCCCTTGGTTACCACTGGCTGGCCAGATGGGTGATGGCCAAGGTGTCACAGACACTGGAGGACCCATGAACAGCCATGGACTGGAGTCTGGGTGTGCTGAGTGTTGTGACTGCCAAGACCCTGGGCAACACCTGTCTACTGCTAAGGCCACACTGCCCCCATCCCCAGCTGACTGTGCTCTGTCCCCAGAAGCCCGGGATCCTGGGAGACTCTCCCATGGGCAGCCTCCAGCCTGGGGCCCAGCCAGCCAACCCCCTCCTTGGAGAGCTGTCTGCAGGTAACAGACCCTGCCCCCTTGTCATCTCTCTGGGTCTATCCTGTTTCCCCTTTCTGCATTGGGTGTGGTAAATTTCCAGATATATGGCCTTGGGCAAGTGACCTAACCTTTCTGGGTCTCAGTGTCTGTTAGCTTGGTGCTCGCCTCGTGGGTGAATCTGTGAGCATTCTGGACGTTGGTACACTCAGAGGGCTTGCTCAGTGCCCAGGACATAGTTATTCCTCAGCTGCTCACCCTGGTCCAAGCAGATGCTCTAGGACCCTGGGAAGGAAGGGTCCTGTATGTCTGGACTACTGACATCATTCTCTCTGTAGGAGGGGGCCTGCCCCCGGAGCTGCCACCCCGGCGAGGGAAGCCACCGCCCCTGCTGCCGCCACTGCTTGGCCCCTCTGGGGGTGACCGGGAAACCATGGGCCTGGGTCCCCCAGCAGCCCAGCTCACTCCACCCCCTGCCCCTGTGGGGCTGCTAGGCACTGGCCTCAGAGGCCTGCAGAAAGACAGTGGACCTCTGCCAACACCCCCTGGGGTAAGGTCCTGTTCTGTGCCCAGCACTCTTCCAGTCTCCTGCCCTGCGATGTTTCCCGTCAGGGACCCTCGCGAATCCAGCCCTCTCGCCATAGGTCTCACTGCTGGGGGAGCCCCCCAAGGACTTCCGGATCCCCCTGAACCCCTACCTGAACCTACACAGCCTGCTCCCTGCCAGCAACCTGGCGGGTAAGGAGGCCAGGAGCTGGGGAGGCGCTGGGAGAAGCCGCCGCCCAGATGAGGGCCCCCTGCCTAACCCCCCAGTCCCCAGAGGTGGTAGTGGCGGAGGCGGTGGTAGCAGCAAAGCCTTCCAGCTCAAGTCCCGCCTGCTCAGCCCCCTCACCAGCACCCGCCTGCCCCCTGAACCAGGGCTTCCTGACAGCTATGGCTTCGACTACTCCTCGGTGAGTATCTGCCTGCCCTGTGGTCCTAGAGCTGGCTATTGTGGCCCTTTGCCCCCTGGGAACAAGTCATTCTCTAAACTAGTATTTCTCTAGAACTGACTGTGCCAGGCCAAGCACTAGGGAGACAGTGGGGAACATGCCAGACACAGTCCCTGCCCTTCAGTCTCTTGTCTGTTTCTGTACATCAGATCTTGCTTCCTGTCTGTCTTTCTCTCCCAAGAGGCCTTAGGCTGCACTTCTGCTTCTCCTTAGAGACAGTGCTGAGCCTCCTATCTCTCTGCCCTTCTCTCTCCTCTCCTCTCTGAGATTCCTGTCTCTGTCCCTGGGGAACTCTTCCTTCTGCAACTTCCAGTGTCTTCCAGGTTAAATGTTGCAGACTGGCCACTTGCAGGCCACACTGTATTATAAAAAAATAACAACTGAAATAAACACTAATACCGACGTATAAACACTGCAAACATTCACACAATCCGGATGCTCAGCTTGCCTTGAAATCTCCAAACACCTGGCCCCATTGGGGCCACATGATTTCATAGCAGTCATCTCTGGGTCTGAGGTAGAGCCACTCCCTGGGACAGAGAACATTCTGTCTCATTGCCCCATGCACTAGAGTTTACCCTCTGCTGGAAGGGACAGACTTCCCTGATGACATCTGTGCCGGAGAATTCAGCTAGGAGTGAGGTTGGTGCAGACTTCAACCCAACACACTTTCTCCCACTTTCATGCAGGACGTGGGACCTAGGCGGCTCTTTTCCCACCCACGGGAGCCAGCCCTCGGGCCTCATGGACCCAGTCGACACAAAGTAAGAGCTTCCCTGTGAATCCCACCTACCATGTGTATCAGTTTGCTGCGTAACAAGTGGTCCTACCACTTTGTGGCTTACAACAGCATTTTATTTCACACCATTCTGTGGGATGGTGGGTGGATGGTTCTCTACACTCACCCTTCAGCTCAGCTGAAGCTCAGCAGTTCACAATGGCCTTAGTCATATAGCTGCAGTCAATAGGCTGGTCAGTGGGCCTTCACTGTGGGCCTCACGTGATGAGTTCCATGTAGAGGTCACCCTCCAACAGGCCAGCCTGTGCGCATGCATGTGGTGGTGGTCCCAGGGTTTCCTGGAGGCAGAAGGGAGGGCAGGCACCTCTGCTTGCATCTTTATGCTACTTACTGTCTTATTGGCCAAAGCTAGTCACATGGCAAAGCCCAGAGTCATTTAGGGGTGGTTTACAAAAGGGGATAGATACTGTAGTAGCCTGCCTCACTCAGCTGGCCCCCTTTCTACAGATGTCCCCCCCACCCAGTGGCTTCAGCGAACGGAGTGGTGGGGGCGGTGGGGGATCCTTCTCTCACTTTTATTCGGGCTCGCCCACTTCCTACTTCACCAGCGGCCTGCAGGCTGGCCTCAAGCAGAGCCACCTTAACAAGGTGAGGAGCCTCCCCCAGCTGAGCACAGGTTCCCAGGGTCAGCTAGGATGCAGGGGACCCCTGTGACCCTCAGAGCCTAGGTAAAGGCTAGGGTGGTGGCAGGGGTGAGTTTTGCTCAGGGCCTAGCTGAAACAAGCCATCCTTTCTGCACCTGTGTGTCTAGCACCTGATGCTGCCCAGCCTTCTGGGCTTCCACTCACTTTCCCAGCAGCCTAGGGGGTGGGTGATATTAGCCCCAGTTGACATGAAAAAACAAAAGCTCAGAGAGAGGAACTAATTTGCCCCCAATCGTGGCTAGTATGCAGCAGAGGCAGGATTTGAACCTGAAGCACCCTGACCTTTGCTCTGGGGGATGTTTCCTCTCCCATCTTCCGTTTCTGCCAGGCGGTCGGTTCCTCCCCACTGGGCTCCGGAGAAGGGCTCCTGGGCTTGGGCCCTGGGCCCAATGGCCACAGCCACCTGCTGAAGGTACAGGCAAGGGATGGGGACACACATGGCTGGGGAACGGAACAGTGACCTCTGTCCAAGGTGGCCCCTGACCTGCTACCCTCTCTCCTCTGTCTCCAGACACCACTAGGTGGCCAGAAACGCAGCTTTGCCCACCTGCTGCCCTCACCAGAGCCCAGCCCCGAAGGCAGCTACGTGGGACAGCACTCCCAAGGCCTTGGTGGCCATTACGCAGATTCATACCTGAAGCGCAAGAGGATTTTCTAAGGGGCTAGTGCCAGAGATGCTCCAGGGCCTGCACCAAATCGCTTTTGGGTTTTCTGGTGTTTTGTGTTTTTGTTTTGTTTTTTTCTTTCAGTAATAGGAAAATCTCTGAAAGACTTTGCTGACCAACCAGCTGGAGCCCAAGGAGTGTGGGAGAGTCTGGGGGCCACTCTGCATCTCTGGTCTACTCCTGGCATGGAAACCCTGCAGCCTTAAGAAAGAGAGCAGGCTGGGCCCCTTTCTGCCCTCCCTGTGTCCGCCTGCGTCTGCCTCTCTGGGAGTCTTCTCCTGCCTCCTCGCTCCTGTATCTTGGCCTTTCGAGTGCCTTGGACATTTCCCTGATCTCCCATGAGGATCAGAGACTATCCCCCTTTTTTAACTTTGACAATTGACTTTTGTTTCCTTTTCTAATTTTTATTATTTTTTAAACAATCCAGGACGACCCCCAGCTCTTATACTTAAAAGGTTCAACATGTCTGGACCTCCATTCCACACTTCGGTTTGAAATGGCTCAGCTCTTTTCTCTTTTTCCCATGTCTGTTGCAGGCATGGCTTCTTCCTTCCCCTGCCTGCCCAGTCTGGCCTGTACTCCAGCTCTGGGTGCCCTGCTCCCTGCCACAGTCCCCTTGCCTTCTGATGCCTTAAAGCCAGGCCCCAGGCCCCGCTGGCCAGAGCCTCTCAGATGCCAAGCTCTGGAAGCTTGACTCAGGACCAAACAGCTCTGGCCTAGGGATTGGGTCCCTTTACCCAGGGTCCCCACCCTGGGGACAGTAGAAGGCCAAAGCCTTGGTCTTAGCAAACCAAATCCACCATCCCTCTGCCCAGGCTAGGTGCAGAGACAGGCTTTCTCTGCCAGCTGAAACCAGTCCCCCTGCTCTTTGTCAATGGGAGTCGGGCACTGTGCATCTCACTGAGCCTCTGCTGACTCCCCCCGTGTTCAAGATGAGTTCCACCTCCGTACCCAGGCCAGGTCACCTGGAGCTGGCCTCCCCTTGTCCCATTGCTGGAATCAAACAACTCCATGCAGATAAATTCTGCCCCTGCCCACCAGCAGGACCTGTTGGCTTGAAGTGAGCCTGCGCCGTACCCTGGCCAGCTAGGCCACCAGCTTCCTTCTCCTCACTCTGGGGGTCTACATCCACTTCAGGGGGTCCCCAATCCTCTCACACAGACCTTTGCTGAATTAAAGTTTGTAAGTAAATGGTTTTAAAGAAAGCAGAGCTGGCTCGTTCTTGAGACAAACAATGGGCTAGGGTGGGAGGTCTGGGATGGCTGCCGCAGGTCTTGGTATGCCAGCCAGACACTGCCGCTGCTCCCCCCCCCCTTTCCTTCCCCACACAGATGTCGGCGCTTGTATTAGAGTAATTACGGATCTTTTGCTCCCTTGTGTGCCGGAGCGCATGCCCTGTTGCCGGGTCACGTGATGCCTGTCATGGCCGCCTCCTTGGCCCGGGGCGGTGTTAGTGCCGGGTTCTTGCTACGGGTGGCCAAGGGTTCCTTGTGGAGCCCATCCGGGGGCTTTTGGGGGTACGGGGGAGCGGTGGCTCCAGCGACAGCGAGAAAATTCCGGGTGACAGGTACCTGAGGCGCCTCGGGTTGGGGGTAGGGCAGCACTAACCCGTCGAATGCTCACAGGGCGCTGCGCGTGGCTCACCCAACTGTGTTTTCCAGGCTCGGGGTTGTCTGGGGAGGAAGAAGCGAGCGGCCCCGAGCGGCCTGAAGACGTGTGAGTGGGGGCGGGGGAAGCCCCCCATTCCTCATCCCAGGAGGTTTTTCTAGTCCCTGCCTTACCTTGCAGCCTCATCCTTGGGTCCCCCTCTGCTTTGTCCCGTTTCCCTGTCCGTCTAGCCCAGACCCAACTTCCTAACCCTAGATTCCACCTGAACCCGGGGCCATCATCCAGTACGGCATCTGCATCCCCATTTGTCCTCAGGGTGAACGTGGTGTTCGTAGACCGGTCAGGCCAACGGATTCCGGTGAGAGGCAAAGTCGGGGACAATGTTCTCCACCTGGCCCAGCGCCATGGGGTGGACCTGGAAGGTGGGAGCCAGGCACAGGGAATTGAGGAGGCTCTTATCATTCGTTGAAAAAACACCACCACACAAATCAGATATAGATGGGTCTCCACTGATTAACCCTCCCATGGCTTCCCACCAGTCCTGGATTAAAATCTAGACTTCTCACCACTGCCTCATCCCCTGCCCAGCTAGCTCTTAACGTTCATTGCCTCCCCCCCCCCCCTTGGCTTATTGAGCATTTACTAGAGGTTACTAAAACACCTGTCCACTGGGAACTCTAGCCACACTGACTTTCTTGCTATTCTTCAAACTGCCAAATTCTTTCCTGCCTCAAGGCCTTTGCATTTGTTACTCCCCGGGTCTGAAGTGATTTTCCAACAGATCTTCTAGTTTCTTCTCATCCGTCAAGTCTCAGTGTAAGTGTTATCTTCCTGACAATCTCATCTCCCTCAGTGGACCTAAAGTGCATATGTCCCAGTCTATCATCTTGCTATGTTTTATTGTCCTCATAGCACTTCTCCCCGTTTTGTTTCCCTCTTTGTCATCTCTCCCCAGAATGAGATCAGAAACTTGCCTTGTCCACACGTATCTGTTGCCTGTCATGGTATTTAGATACAACAGGTATTAAATCAGTATTTGTTAAGGAAAGATATTCATAGCAGACATTACTTTAAGCCTGTTAACACATTAACTGATTGACTCTTCCTGACAACTTTATGCAGTAGGGGAGACGATCTCATTTTATAGGTGAGGAAATTGAGCCCCAGGTTACGTAGAGCTGGCCCAAGGTGAAGTGGCAAGTTAGATGCAAACACAGCCAATTTTAGCTGCTCAGCCTGTGCCACTCTTCCCTGACCATGGAACATTACTGTGTGCCAGGCAGCAGTGTACAGAACAGGTAAGGCTCCTGTCATTTCACACCAATTTTAACCTAATAGGGAGTAAATGTGTAATTATATAGTCAGCAACTGAGAACGATGGTCTGAAAAAAATGTACAGGGTTATTTGTTGGGTGAATGTAGTAGGGAGGCTGATTTAATCATTAGAGGGGTGGAGATGTTGGGAGGTGGTCATGGCAGGCCTACCTCAAGTTTTGTTCTGGAATCTAGTGGCTGGCAGTCCAGGACACAGATTGGAACATGAGGTTTAGAGGCAAGTGGCCTCTGTTCATATTTTGCCTCTTGCCAGCTGTGTGACCTTGAGCAAGGTACTTGGCATCTTTGGGCCTCTGTTTTCTCACCTGTAAAATGGGATCACTTAGTTCCATCTTGCTGGGTTGCTATGAAAGATTAAACAGATGTCATTTGTAATGCTTAGTACCTGGCACGTGGTTAGTGTGCAGTGACTAGTTGGGACACTTATATTAGATAATCTTGATCTCAAGGGAGAAGGATGCTAACAAGGTGAGAAACAGGGTTAAGGAAGAGATCCCAGAACTACTTGGAGTTTCAAGGCCAAGTTTCTGCCCAGGAGATGGAGGTTCTGCTGGGTCAGGGTACTGGCTGCCTTGCATTTCAACTCTCATTGTCAGACATGTCTGGAAGAGAAAGGAGAATTCTGTTCTGTCATTCACTCATAATAGATGTATCTTGAGCATCTATAACATGCTAGGCTCAGTGCCAAGTACAGAGAGAGGAGGACAGGTTGACAGGGTGTGATAAATGCTGTAGAGAAATTAATAAGTTAACAAGGGGGAAGGATAAGAAACAGGAGATGGGGGACTTGAAGGCAGTTGAATTGAGTTCCTGAATATAACATCTGGCCATGGAAAGAGTGGCAAGAAGAACATTCCAGGCCAAGGATATAGCAATTGCAAAGGTCCTGTGGTGGTGGCGGTGAGCAAGGGGGCCAGTGTGGCTGATGTGGAGTAAGTGAA
Source organism: Miniopterus schreibersii (assembly GCF_964146895.1). Taxonomy (NCBI): domain Eukaryota; kingdom Metazoa; phylum Chordata; class Mammalia; order Chiroptera; family Miniopteridae; genus Miniopterus; species Miniopterus schreibersii. Next base: position 69,152,571 of record NC_138105.1, on the reverse strand, counting down.
GGGGTGGGAGGATCACCAGGACTGAGTGGAGGAGTTTGGATTTTGTTCTGGCTGTGAAAACCCTTTGGAAGGTTTTAGTCCAGGAGGGACATTATCCCCAAGCACAGTTCTCAGTCAACCCCAGCTTCTGCATCTTTCAACCTTTATTTCCTGACTCTTTCCCCTAATGCACTAGGTGCTGAATAAGCCAGTCTCCTTCAGGAGCAAAAGGGAGGCAGGAACACATTTGCCTAGCACAGTGACAGGCTCACAGCAAGGGAATTCAAAGGCTACTGGTAACCTTCCTGGCCTTTCCCCTCTCAGCTACACTGAAGTCAAGTCCACACTCATTAATAGTTCCTTGTACCCAGCCTGGTCCTCAGCTTGCCTGGGAGTCCCTGGGAAATGGGACACCCTGGATGTCCCTTTGCAAAACCTATCCACAGCTCAGGAACAGCTAGCTGAGTAGATGACAGGGTGGAAGGCGCACACAGTGGGCATGCAGGCCTGGGAGGGAAAGATTAGGGGCATGTGGTGAAACAAAGGGCTTCTCCCTTATGTCTTGCATGAGCCTGATCATGCCACTTACCTATGCTCCTTTCACTTGCTGCCCCCCAGGGGCCTGTGAAGCTTCCCTGGCATGCTCTACCTGCCACGTGTATGTGAGTGAGGACCACCTGGACCTTCTGCCTTCTCCTGATGAGAGGTGAGCAGGGCAGCCCCCTCCCAGCTCAGAGCTGGAGGGTTGGCTGTTGAGCCTTTTCATTCCCAGTGTCTAGAGGGCCACTGGGCCGCAGCAGGGAGCAGCCCCAGCTTTCCCCCCCCCCTGCAGCTGCTGGCAGGGGCACTGCCGCCTTACTGCTTCTGGACTCAGCCCACCCCTTCCTGGCCTGAGAGGTGCCCTCTCTCTGCCCATCTGGGCCCTCACCAGCTATGCCAATGTGCCCACTACTAACCACTGCCTCCCTTGCCCAGGGAGGATGACATGCTGGACATGGCCCCCCTCCTCCAGGAGAACTCCAGGCTAGGCTGCCAGATCATGCTGACACCTGAGCTGGAAGGGGCTGAATTCACCCTGCCCAAGATCACCAGGAACTTCTACGTGGACGGCCATGTCCCCAAGCCTCACTGATATGGGCAGTTGGACTATCGCAGACACCCTTGGCCCCAGGGCCACGACTGGAGGAATAGCCAAGTTGCCAGCCCAGCCCAGAGCACGGACAGGCACGAGAGATGTTAGAAGCACCAAGAAGGCCAAATGCTTCAGAGAGATCCCATGTCCAGGCTCTGGTGGAGACAGGGCCCCTACTGGGGTGACCTCTCCAAGCCGCTGAGAATTTGGGTGTGGCTAGGGTTGGAATCTTAATTAGACAATAAAAACCATCTTACAGAACTCCAGCATTTTGCGTATACTTGGTGGGGAGGTGGGGAGCAGCCCTCACCTACCCCTCCACATCCCCCCCCCCCCCGTCCCGGGTTTACAATTGCACCTTCCAGGCCCTTAGCTCTCGCCCCCACCGCCGTGATGGAGCCATCGGGGAAACTGAGGCAGAGGCCTGGAGGAGGGCCTGGGAGACTGAGGGGCCTACGTGCGTCAGCGGGGCAAGGCCCCGCCCCTGCAGCCGCGGAGGGATTTGAAGGGGCCCAAGCCACGAGGGGTGTACAGGCCACCCAGCAAAGTCCTAAAGTAGGAAGGGACAGGGTCCAGGCCTGGCCTAAAGGTGGGGGCTAGGAAGCAGGCATCTGGCAGCGCCCCGCCCCACCCAGGTGGGGCTCATTGGCCCCTCTGCCTGAAGCGCCTGCACCCAGCACAGCAGGCTTCACCCAGGTGGCGCTCATCCGTGGGCCCGCGGGGGCGGGGCAAGATTAGGGGAGGGGGCTGGGCTGGGGCATGATGGAGGCTGAGCCAGCGCCGGACCTTTCGATCATGATGCTGCGAGAACTGCTGGCGCCATCCTGTCTGGACCCCGAGCCGCTCCCCGGACCCCCGACCCAGCAGGCGCCAAGGACACCACGATGCCTCAGACCCAGTGGCAGGTGCGTTAAGGAGCCGCCCCTTCCCAACTGGCCCAGTGGTCAAGGGTCATGACCTCTGGTTCCTGGGGTTATTCAGGGGTCACAATGTTAGTTACTGGTACTTGCAAATAAGAGGTTATGGTCCCCAGGGGTACGTGGGGTCATATGTGGTCAGAGGCCATGCAATTGCCCTTGCCTCATGTCTCCGAGGCCTTTGTAGGTGCTGCCCAGGGAAGGAGTTGACTACACTGCCCCTTGTCCCCAGGTCCTTCTGGCCTGCACGTCAGGACTCGGTCACCAACCTGCGTTTCCTCCAAGAGACAGCAGAGGGGCTGGCCCAGCCCCCTGCCCAGGATACCCAGGCCCTGGGGCCCTGCTGGGAGCTGAAGGCCCTGGGGGTGCTGGGACCCTCACCTCTGGCCAGGAATACCAGGGCCATGCTGACCCCAATTAGCCAGCAAGGAGGCAGCCTGGGGCCTCCCGAGATTCCACCGGCCCCTTCAGCCCCACCCCAGAGGAGACTCCGGAAGCAGTCGAACCCGCACCAGGGCGCGGAGAAAGTGGACCCCTGGTTTGAGGGAGTGACCCTGAAGTTTCAGATAAAGCCGGATTCCAGCCTACAAATCATACCCAGCTACAGGTAGGAACTGGCCTGGGTGAGGGCGCCCTTTATACAGTTAATAATGATAATGGTAGAGACAGAGGCCTGTGGTGAGGCGTCTCCAGGCATGGGCTCACAGACTTCTACACCAGCCCTGCAATACAGATGGCCAAGTCTCTGAGCAAGACTGGTGCCATTCACTGCCCTGATGCCATAGGCAGTCATATCCCAGTCTGAGGTTAAGTCTCCTATTTATGAGACAGGCCTGACCACACTGAAGGCTGCTGTTATTTTTTCCAATAATGATAATAGCTATCATTTGTCAGAAACAACAGTAAGAGGTAACACATAGCACTTGATGTATATGGGTTCATTGATGCCTTGTAAAGCCCATTTTACAGATTCAGGAACTGAAGCAGAGGGGGCATCACTTGTCCAGGGTCACACAGCAAGGACAGAGAGAAATGGGATTTCAACCTGGTAGGCTGGCCCTGGGCTACCTCTTTAAATAATAATTATTATTATTACTAGTAAGAGACAAAACCAGGCCTTTCTGACATCAGATGCCTCCTGAGGGATGCCTGATATCTTGATAGTAAATCTTTATTTTGGGAGGCTTTCTGGGACAGGATACAGATTCCCTAGTACTAATGCCTTGTCTGCTCCCCAGCCTGGCCAGCAGCAGCCGCTCTCAGGGTCCCCCTACAGGCCTCGAGGCCAACCTAGGAGGCAGCGAAGCCCTGGGTGAGTCCTGAAGACATGAGAGCTATAAATATTGGGGGAGTGGGGTAACCTTCTATCATCTCTGTCTCCCCATCCTGCTTCCCCATTTAGACCTATCCAGAATGAGTCTCAGTGCCTCCCTTCACTCTGCTGAGTCACCCCCACCCCCGGCTTCCTCCTCTGCTGAGCTTTGCCATCTGTCTCCCTTCCTGACTTTCCCTTTTCTTAGATCTGGCAACACCTGGGAGTGGCCCAGACCCTTCACAGAGATCATCCCAAATTTCCCCACCCCATATGGGCCTCCTGAGCCTGGACTCTTCGCCTCTGACTCCTGCACTTTGGCCTCTGCCTTTTCAGGGCCCCGGCGCTGTGCTTCCTGTAGGACCCAGAGAACCCCACTCTGGAGAGATGCTGAAGATGGGACACCTCTCTGCAATGCCTGTGGTATCAGGTCCGCGGACTGGAGGAGGGAGTTGGAGTGGAGTCCCCAAATCAGCCTGTGCTTAGCTAGCATGGGGTATTGGGAAGAGAAAATACTCACCTTTGGGGAAGTGGTTTCCTTGTGGTGGTTTCTGTGTCCCTGGTGCATCCTGAATGTTGGTTTTTTTGTACCCCCACCCCAGGTACAAGAAATATGGCACCAGGTGCTCCAGCTGCTGGCTGGTGCCCAGGAAAAATGTGCAGCCCAAGAGGTTATGTGACAGATGCGGGATGTCCCTGGGCCCCAACCAAGGCCCAACCCAGGAAGGGTAAGCCCTTCCTCACCCAGCCAAGCCTGTCCTGCCTCAGTTTCTCTAGGGGGAGAGTAGGAAGAAGCCCTCCTAAGAGGAATGGGGAAAGAGCTTGGGTCTTGAGGGTTCCAGCCTGCTTCCTCTGTGCCCTCTTCCCATTCAGGGACCCCAGGCAGAAGACCCAGGCCTCAGGCCCCAGAGCCCCTGTCTCAGGGGTTCACTGGCCTTCTCCTTGACCCCTGCTCCAATCAGGCTTGGCTGAGCTCCCCCTCAGGAAATGTTCTCAGTAGTGACATTCATGCTGTTTGTTAATAGCAGGGACAATAAAGAGCAGAACTACTCAGAGAAGGAGCTCTGTGACTCGGGGCTCCCACCTCATGTGCCCTTACCTGCCACTCCCCCAGCCCTAGAATGTGGGGTAGGTGTTTTCTCATTGGGGTTCTGAGGGATACACAGTCACATATATAAAGGCACCAACCCACATAGGGGATTAGCCACATGCATCACAATGTCCCATACAGGGAAACAGCCACCACATACAGAGACAGACAACACATACAGACACATGCATCAACACACTGACACACAGGGACAGACACATATGTGCTGACACTCACATAAGACAAACACATAGAGACAGACCACACACAAGACTGAAAGATACATGGGTTGACAGACACATGTCCACTGATACATGATAGATACACATGTCGATGGACATACAGATACACATACACAATCCAGACACACACATCATATACAGACACACATGTCAACAGATGCACATGACACCTTGGTACAGTGATACAGATACAGGTGGGCCCTTTATCTGTAAGCTCCACTCCTGCCTGTAGAATGTCACCTTATTGCATCCTTACAGGCACCACTCCCTGCTGTGTCCCCCTCCCCCTGTTTCAAGATCTCTCTAACCCCACCAAAAGGTGTTCCCAGCCTGAAGCCAAAAGCCATGTGGGAAAGGCAAGCCCTGGGCAGGGTTTAGCCCTGCCACTGTCCCCAGGACACACTGAATGCCAGTGCTCCCTGGGAGGGAGGAATGGGAGTCAAGGATGGGTGGAATGCAGTGAGGGCAAAGGTGGTCCCTGCCTTGGGGGCTGAGACTTGCCTGGCCTTGTGCCTTGGAAAGGCAAGCCCCTGCAAGACCCCCTTTGTCTCTCCTTGGTGGGCCTGTACAGGCCTGGGCCCACATTCCTCTGCCCTCATATCCCCGACTCATTTGGTCTCACTCTTCCTTAGCATAGAACACCCCACGACTCTCAAAGCTGCTGCCTTCTCACCACTTGGGGAGGGGAGGCTCAGCCCTCAAAGAAGCCCACCTTCACAACTCTGTCCAAAACAGACACCCCACTCCCACCCGTGGTAGGCTCAGCTTCAGCTCCTTGCTGGTCTCCTGCTTAGAATTTACCAGAATTTTTAGTTCTCTACTGGACCATGACTTCAAAGGTCCAAGGTTACCACCACATCTGTGTCCCTGACCATGACAGGCCACCCCAGCATCCAACAGGGAGAACCTCTTCAGGAACTCACATGGAATACACAAAGGTCTCAGACTGTGTCTGCAAACTTCTGACTGCTTTTAGCCATTTATTCAACATTTATTGAGCAATACTGTGTGCGAGGCCCCAATGGAGACACTGCATGGTGAATTGAACAAAGATCCCTGCTCTAGTGCAGCCAATATTCTAGAGTGTCAGTAAAGAAATATTCAATTAACATGTCTAATAGAATGTCAAGTAATGATCAGTACTACAGAGAAAAAAAAGAGTATAGAAGGAGATAAGAAGTTGGGGGCTACCTTAGCCATGGTTCTCAGGAAGGCCTCTCTGACATTTGCATAGAGACGTTAGGATAAGGAACCAGCTGTGGGACTATTTGGGGTGAGGATACTGGAAGCAGATAGAATGGCAGGAGCAAAGGCTCTGTGGCAGGCAGGACTTTGTGGGGTTCAAGAAACCTGGAGGAGGCAGGTGGGAGTGGAGAGAGGTGACTGAGGGGGGTTGGACAGCAGGAGCTGCACCACCCTTGTGCCTTGTTGCCTTCTGTACTTGGTACCCAGCACTGGCTTGGCCCCTAGTGCCTCATTTCCTGCTCTCACCTTTATTCATGAAATGTTTCCATGGGCAGCTGATGGAGCTGGAGCTGTCCAGACCTGCTTCCATTCCTGCAGCTCTGTTCCTGTTTTTGAGAGAGAAGACTGAGGCGGGGGTAGGAACACAGCTGTTCTCTCCTTATGCTGTGGGGAGCTAGGGACATAGTGCTATGCTGTGGGGGTTGTGGCTGATACCCTATGTATCTCTGTTGAATCATGATGGGCCAAATCCAGAGGCAGGTTGGAGGTAAACTGAGGCACTGAATGAAGGAAGCATTGAGAATGGGGCAGGGACATCCTAGGGACTGACACCCATAGCTGCAGCCACTGCCTGCCTTTACCATCCAGTGGAGGCCTCAGGGTAGGGTCCCCACACCCAGACACCTGGGAGAGGGGGTCCATCCATCCTGGGAAGGCAGCTTCAGCTCTGCCTGGAACCAGGCCTGGGGAAGTATTTAGCTGGATTGGAGGGCAGTTCTGGGCCTAAGATATAACCAGCAGGAAGAGGGAGGAAGGAGCTTGGTCCCCACCCTGGCTCAGGAAATGGGTAATGGAGAGAAGTTCCAGGTCACACCATGCAAAGACGTCTTGAACTGTGCCCCACACATAGTAGGCCCTCAAAAACAAAAACAGGTTTTTGAATGAATAACCCATAGGCTGTTTCTACATCATGGAGACCAATGACACAGACCCAGAGTCCTTTATAAAAACTTTATTGGGTGGGGTTAGAAAATGGGGGTGACATCCTAGAGTTGAATACATAAATAAACGAATGAATAAATAGAACAGTAAGCCCCCTATGTGTCTGGGGGGTGTCCCCCGGCCTGCGGGGAGAGGGTAGTGGGCTCACGCTGATGTCAGCTGGATGGAGAAGACCTCGCCCCCTGCCGGCGTCTCTACGGTACCATCAGGTTCTGTTCCACCTTGGGCACTGGCATTTCCGCCTGTGCCACCACCCGCACCGTTAAGACAGACAGCCTCACCCGAGCTCTCGGCCTCCTGCACGTTATACTCTCCCTTCTTGCAGGCGGTGGACTGCACGTAGAAGGCCAGGCCAGCCCCCGCAGCCAGCAGCACTGCGCCCCCCACCGCACCGCCCACGGCGACCCACAGCCACGGACCTGTGGGGTGAAGCCCCTCAAAGAGGGTGGACGAGCTTGGGGCCCCCCCACCCTAACAAGACACCAAGCCCGAGGCATCCCCAGTGCTGATGGGACCCGTGATCCATTTTACATGCCACCCAGCACATGGGGACATAAGCCCCTGGCTGACCAGAGATACCCAGAAGTCAACTCTCTTCACCCCCAAAACAATGAGGGTGGGGGTGGGGAAAACTGTGTCATTCCTCTACCTCAGAAAGAACCAAGTTTCAGAGTGACACAAAGTGGGGGTAGGGATCTAGTTAGGGCCCCCCACTCCCATCCTCTGCTCTTGGTTCCTCTCCGAGTCCTCTTCTGCACAGTGACACAGGGGAGGGTGAATTGGACTAAGTATCCACCAGGCAGAAAACCTCCTCCCAAGTTAATAAGTCCCTCCCCACAGCAGTCACAGCCCTGGAGGGTTCCCCCCCTTGAAGTTCATTCAGCTCCCTCTCCTTCCACTCCCAACCAGCCATCAAAGCCCCTCACATCAGGACACCCCTGAATTCTATCCTGGCCTCCTTCAGTCTGTGGGGACTGAGAGGGAGGCCAGGTGTCCCAAGGCTCAAGCCATGCCCTGCCAGGTACCACTTACCGGCCACACGTATGGTGATGCGCCGAGTGTGGCGCCCATGCATATTGGTGGCTGAGCACTCATACTCTCCTCCGTGGCTACCCAGGGCACCTGCCACGCTCAGTGTGCTGTTGTTGCTGGACAGGCCGATGTTGAGTGCCCCTGGGGGTGCGCGCCAGCTGATCTGGGCAGGGGGCCAGGCCTCAGCACGGCAGGTCAACGTGAAGTTTCCACCTGGCCGCACACCTCCTGGAGGCGAGGCAGCCAGTTCAGCCACCACCGGCTGGTCTGCAGGGGACAGGAGGTTGGACGAGGGTTCAGCGCCAGCCCTGAGGCTGACCAAGTGCCCTGCTTCAGCCCACCACAATATGACACCACCCCTGCTTGGATGCACAGGCGAGGATCCTGCCTCCTCTCAGAGCCCCCTTCCCCTACAGTGTGGCTGTAGTCCATACTAAAATCCTGCTCCCTGCAGGAGGAGAAGGGGACCGGAGCCAGTGCCCCTCTGACTCAGGACTTGAGGGGGTACGGCCTCCTGTTCCCTAGAGTTTTCATTGCCCTCAGGTTTGGGTCCAATCCCTTATCCCTGAGAAAGGGACTGGGGGAGGTGTCCTTGAACTCCCCTGCACAGTCCCACAGCTGCAAGTCCCTGTTCTGGGGACTGGAGACTTAGGACCCTCTATCTGGTGCTGCCCCCACTCACATTCCACGCCCACGGTGATGGTCCGGGCGTCAGTGCCATGCACATTGGTGGCTAAGCAGAGGTAGATGCCCGCATCCTGTCGGGACACGTGCATCCGCTGAGGCCAAGGGCCACCCTCCCGGGAGCAGCTCACTTGTGGGGAGGGGCGACCCAGGGCGGTGCAAGCCGGCACGGCAGCCTCAGCCCCTTCCAGCCATGTCTGGTGACTCGGACAGGTGGACTCATCCATTTTTGGAGGTGCTGCAAAGCAGCCATGGGGAGGCGTCAGGGAGGGGCCAGACTGGGCACCCCCTACTCCCACCCTCCTGGGCCCCGCTCACACTCCACGCTCACGGCCACCATCTTGACCATGGAGCCATGCCGGTTGGTGGCATTGCAGGTGTAGATACCAGAGGCAAGTTCACTAGGAATTCTGGGGGCTCTGGGACTGGGGCCTGGGGGTGCCAGTGGCAGCAGCACCCTTTCACTGGTGCCCCTGGAGCCAATGCACTCCACTCTTGGCTGTGGCTTCCCATCAACCTCACAAGAAAATAGCCGTTCAGATCCTTCCACCCATGTCCAATTGCTGGGGCAGCTCAGCTCCTCAAAACTGGGGCCGTCTGGGGAGCAGAGGGTCACACAAGGACTGAAAGTCAGACCAGAGTTACCCAAACATACCCTAACTTGTCCCTTGCTGCCCCCACTCACATTCCACTGTGATGGCCACATTTTTGGCCGCAGAGCCTCGAGCATTGGTGGCTTCACAGCGGTAGGTGCCTGCATGCTCCCGAGCCACACGCAGCATGCCCTCCATAACCTCAGACTCCCCAGAGCGCACACAGCTCACGTTGGGCGGCGGCACCCCGTGTGCCACACAGCTCAGCGAGGCCTCTGTTCCTTCCAGCCATGTAATACGTTCTGGGCAGCCCACGGTGTCCAGCGCTGGTGCGTCTGGAGGGGAGAGTTTTGTTAGGGTTGGGGATAGTCCTAATGTCCCTAGATCCTCTTTTCTGCTCCAAGGCGACCACATAGGAGTGGGCAGGCCATGCCCTGCACAGGGGCGCTGATCCAAATGGGTTTTGCGCCAGTCAAGCCATCCGCTGTTTGGGGGCTTCATGAGCTGTGAGGGTGGTACCTCTTTCTGATTCCTGCAAAGTGCCCACAGGACCTTTCCCCAGGGTTTGGCCTAAAAGCTGTTAGATGGCTTATAGCATTTTCCGAGACTCCGCCCAATGCCACGCCCACACACTCCTATGGACGTGCCCACCTTTTCTCATCCAAGGTCTTTCCTTAATCCCGAACACCAGTCTATTCCGTTTCCAAAATTCCTACCCAAAGGTATCCCTCAGACCTTGCTCCTGCTCTTCCCTGTAAACCGGCCGCCTCAAGACCCTGAGAGTCAGACAGAGATGTACCCTGCACACGCCCACTCACACTCCACAGTCAGCGTCACGTCCTTGACTGCTTGGCCCTGGACATTGGCCGCGGTGCAGCGGTAAGTGCCCGCCAGCGCGCGAGCGATGGGGCCCGGCAGGCCCAGCGCCAGCACGGCCCCGCCGTCGGGCCGGGCGCAGCGCACAGAGGGCGCTGGGTTTCCGCGGGCCTCACAACGCAGCGTCTGCTCTGGACCCTCCGGCCGTGTCCAGCTCCTGGGACAGTCCGAATCGTCCAGCCGGGGAGCGTCTGCGGGCAGGGATGTGGGATAGAGAAGGCTACACATGGACCGTGAGAAAGGCTCCACTTCCACGACACGGCCAGGGCCTGGGCAGGTCCTTGGAGACCTCGAAGAGGGAGGCAAGAGCTCAACTCACACAGGACTCGGAGTTCAGTGCTCTCGTTCTTGCTCAGGATCTCCCCGTCCACCTCGAGGGCGGCGTGGCAGAAGAAGCCGCGTCTGTCGTCGTTCGCGGTGGCGTTTAGCTGGAGCTGGACGGGCTGTCCCGGGGCTGTGGCTGGAACTCCATCCAGAGTGACCAGAGCTCCGGCCTCTGCAGCGCAGGTTACTGTCACCATCTTCCCCTCAGGGACCCTGGGCTCGCTGAGGGTCAGGACGGGGGCGGGGAAGCCTGCAGGTGGAACATTTGCGGGGAGTCAACTGACCACACCCCTTATCTGCGGGAACTCGCTGTGGATACGTGGCCCTGCCTCCCGACCTGCTCAGGCCCCGCCCCTTCGCACCCCACCACTCGGAGGTGATCCCCCAGCCTCCTCCGGGCCCCGCAGCTCAGACCCCGCCTCTCTCGCTATTTGGTTTGTGCTCCATCTGCCCCGCCCCTTCGGGACTCCAGGCCCCGCCCCCAAGTTAAGGCCCCCACCTACTCTTTGTCCCGCCTCCGCGTTCCTCCGGCTCCACCCCCGAGCCGATGAGGTCCGGCTCCCCTCCCGCTTACTGTAGACAGTCACTGTCTCCCAGGTCTCTCGGTTCTCGCCCCCCAGGGTGACGTTGCAGACCAGCTGCCTGGCGCCCTCCTGCTCCGCGCTGGCTGTGGCTGCGGCAGTGGCCCTGAGCGTTTCCCCCTCGAGGATGATATCAGGACTCAGCCTCTGGTCCCCCAGCGCCAGGTAGACCCGGGCTTCCGAAGCTGGAAACAGCCCATCCAGGGAGCAGTTCACATGTCTTTCCGAGCCCACTTCCAAGAGCCGGGGCGCAGCGAGACGCGGGGGTTCCGGAGGCAGTGCTGAGTCGAACAAGAAAGCTTGACTTTAAGTACTGAACACTCACTATGTATGTACTGAGCGCTTTACAAGTGCTGTCTTCTGCTATCCTCCAGACACAGAGAGGAAAACAGCTCTCAGCTGGTGAGTGTTGGTGTGAAGATTAGAATTCAGACTTCTCCACCTCCAAACTTCTTAAACATCGGGCCAACCCCTCTGCGTCCCCTTCTGTTCCCCGCACCCACTCACCGAAGGTTCGGAGCATTCTGGGGGCCGAGCTCTTTTCAAACAACCCCAGCCCGTGGGGCCGCAGGTCCAGCTCCGCGCGGCACGAGAAATTGGCCCCGTGGTCCTCCCTCCGCGCCAGCACTGTGGCCGTCAGCACCGCGCCCCGCGCTCGGGGCGACTCTCCGGAGAAGCTGCGGCGGATCAGCTCCTGGGCGCCCCGCAGCAGGGTCATTGCGAGGCTCCCGCGAGGTCCAGCGCCAGGGACCCTACAGCTCAGGGTGAAGTTCTCGCCCACAAGCTGCCAGGTAGGCAGGGGCATCAGCTCTACACGATCAGGCCGCTCTGCAAGGGAGGAACCAAGGTTCTTGGAAACGCCGGGGCTCAGCTGTATTTGTAGTGGTACCCAAGGGCCACGAGGGGAGGGCTTGGGGATCCAGAGGCTGGGGCCTGAAGGGGAGGATCACGTGAGCCATGGGGAGGGGACTGGAAGGGACGGAAAGTAGCGGAGTAAGAGCTTGGCTGCTGAGAACTCACGAAAAGTACGAATGAGCCCACGAGCCTGCAATGTGCGCCGCGCGCAGCGGAAGAAGCAGACTGGCTGGGTCTCCGGTTCGCGGATGTCTACCAGCTGCCGCGCCAGCCAGCGCAAACCCCTCTGGGTCCCATTTCGGCGCAGCGAGGTCTCCAGGCCACCGCGCTCGGGCCGCGGGCAGTTGGTGCTACAATTCAGCCACAGCGATCCCCCGCGCTCCACGAGCGCCACGCGGGGCTGCAGGTCCGCCCAGAGAGGCTCCTGCGCGACCGCTGCCCGGAGAAATGGGAGCTCAGCCCGGGAAGCCACCTCCCTGGCATCTTAGTGCCCCTACGCTGCGTCGAGGATTCCCGGGGAAGGAGCAGAGGCCGGAGTTAGAAAAGAACTCAGGAGTCCCGAGTCCTGCTCCCGCCTCAGGTTTGGAGGCACGCTCCCAGGGTACAAACCTCTAGGGTGCCTCTGGGACGTGGCAGCAGAGAGCCCTGGTCTCCAAGGTGCCATTGGGGTGGTGGGAAAGCATGGGGGATGGGGGCGGTGAGGGAAAAGATGGGGCCTTCGACACACACAGCAACGCTGGGAAGAGGGGACCCCAGGTGGGGGAAGGGGAACGAGCTGGTCCTCGGGGTTATCACGGAGAAAGGGGGTGACTGAGATTGAGGCGAGGGCAAAGGAGAGATGGGGCTGCATCAAAGATAAGGAAGAACCCTAAACCCGGGTGAGTAACGGGGAAAGAGGTCGTGGGGCTAGGCTCAAGGAAGGAACCGTGGAAACGTCGAGGAATTCGGTTGCCAGGCCTCGGGTGGGGAGGGAACAGCGCCTCTGAGTCACGGCAGTTGGAGAGATCAGGTCTTCGCAGGCCGCAAGTGGGTAAGATGCCAATCCGTGGACCATGGTGCATAGCAGAACGTGAGGAGGTACCCCGGGAGGGGACAATGACGACATGGGGTTTCCGAGGCGCAAGGTTGGGTGCAGAAGAGAGCCCAGGATCTCGAAGGGGGTATGGTAGAGATCTGGGCGAGCGAGGAGTCGGGAAGCTGGGTCTCCAGTGTGTGTTGGGGGAAGAGATATAGAGAAAAAAGCCCACGGCTCAAGGTGGGGGCAGAAGCGTGGGAGCGAGGCAAGGGCGGAGCCGGGAGGGGCATGTGGCCGCTTCCCGTGTCCGGGAACTCCGCCCCCGCCCTGTCCACCAGGAGCCGGGACGGGCTCTTACCTGAGAGGCTGATGAGCCCCAGGCCCAGGGCAGCCCAGAGTCCGAGCAGCGCCCGGCGCAGCCCTGGCGAGGGCCCTGGCATCGCTGCCGCGGGGAAAGTACAGGAGGAGAGGGGAGCGGGAGCGCTGAGCTGAGCCAGAGGACTGCGAGGCGCAGCGCGGCGGGAGGGGTGTGGAGGAGGCACAGTTGGGCTCTGGGATTGGTTTAACGTTGGTAACTTGGTTTCCAAGGAGGGGGAGGCGGCAGAGGCGAAGGGGAGGCGGGAGGGCGAGCGTGCGCCAGGCTCCAGGCCTCCGTGAAGGGGTGCTGGCAGGAGCTAGCGACCCCCGGCGTCTAGGTGGAAGCAGGCCCCATCACCCGAAGCCTCCTGGGGACGGCCTCGAGCTCTCGGGTCGTCCCCGGCAGCGACGCGGGGGTCGGGGGTGGAGGAGATGCTGGGTTGCCCATCTAAAACCCCCACTCCACCCCTAGCTTAGATGCTGTGAAAATGACCTGGACTCTGAGCTCCGCCCCCCATATCTTGCCCTTCCCACCAACGCCCCTCGGAGCCGGAATTTATTTATGGGCCAGGAGAGATTTGGGAAGCGCAGGATAATAGGGTAGGCACAGTTCTAGAGGCGGGTGTGGAACGCCTTCCTCCAAGGCCCTTCCCCTTTTGACCTCGGGGATTGAGGATTACTGCGGTGCCCCTAGTCCCACTCCGGCTCCGCCCCCGCACGCGACAGAGGGGGCGGGAACAAAAGTGCCAGCTAGTCAGGAACACGTGTTCGTGCGCTTAGCATTCCCCCGCGTCTAAATTAGGGTCGCCTCGGCTCCGCGTCTGTATTTACCCGGCGTGCAGCGGGCAAGTGTCTACTGGGCGTGTGCGAGCACGAGCTGCGGAACAGCACCCCTGAATTCTCTTTCCGTGCAGCGGCCAGGGCCCTGGACCCCATGGGCCCTGCCAGGCATCCAGTGCGGACTCGGATAGTGTCCACGCGAGATCAAGAGACCAACTGCGACACTTCTGACCCCGCATCAGGGCCCCCACGTACCCACCAGGCCCTGTGACTATCAGAGCGTTGCCAGAACGCCAGTCTGTGCCATCCCACGAGGACCATCTGATTGCTCCTTCCCCTCACTCAACACATGAGTACCTTTTCTGCGTATCCACGTCCCTCTATATGTCCATGTGAGCCCTCCCATTTGTGCTCTTGTCCCCAGCGCTAATAAGTGAACTATGGGAATCAGTTCTAAATCCACCGTAGTACTCCAGAAAGTGTAGGATTAAAAGTGAAAAGGGGAGGAGGGAGAGGAAACACAACATCCAATCAGAGCTGTGGCGAGGTAGTGCCGAGCCAGTCAGCAAAAGCCAGGCGATGAAGGCGCCCGCCCATAACCCAAGGCCCTCCCTGGGCTTTGCCCATCTGCAACGCACTGATAATGCCTGCAGGAGATGTGTTTACTACACCGGCTGGAAATGCTGAGGGATTGGGGACCCTAGGTGGACCAACGTGAGGAAACCTCAGGTACCCTCAGGAAGACAAGGAGCTTGGAGAAAGTGATTGTGACAAGGCCAAAAAAGACCACTTGTGGAGGCAGCGCCCTAATAGAGGACCTTCAGGCCACGGACAGGCTGACTGAGGAAGGCTTTATTGATTTAGGCAGGGGTCTCCAAATGTCCCAGATGTCTTTTTCTCCCACTCAACCGGTATGGATCACCCCCTCTACGCCCGGGACTGCATCAGTAGGTACTTTCGCAGATAGGCAGCCCCCACAAGGATAAGAATCCCCACAAGGGCTGCGATGGAGGTGGAAGTCAAGGCTTTAGACGCAGGGTTCCAAGCTGGGGGCAGGAGGTGAGAATTAGGAATGGAGCACTTGGAGGCACAATGACCCACGTGGAGCTCAAGCTTGGCCAGGGTACCCTCCTGGGGTCATAACCCTTCTCCGCCCCTCCTCAAGTCCCCAGGATTACAAGGATGCCTCACCCAAGAATGTCAGCGTCATGGGTGCTGAGCTGCTGCCGACCACCCGGCCGTCGAGATTGAGGCGCGCGTGGCAGGTCACGGGCTGCCAGAGATCTTGGGGCCTAGCCCGTAACGCGTAAGTCAGCGTCACGTTGGCCAGATCCAGGCCTGTGAAGCGCTCCAGGCTCTCGGAGTAGATGACCCGGCCGCCGCGCTGCAGAGTTACCACCAGGAAGCCCACGGGGAACACGCGCGTCACGTGGCAGCGCAGAGTGTATTCACTGCCCTCTAAGACCGGAGGCTCCAGGATCACGGCGTGCGGCCGTTCTAAAGCAAGAAGGGGCCGCTGAGCAAGGTTCGCGGGCGCCCCCTAGCGCGGCTGTCAATTGCCCCATCTCTGTCCCCCTCCCTTCTCCCCAGCAGGGCCTAAACCCGTGTCCCTCACTGTAGGCGTTGATCCTGGCCGTGGCCCCCCGCGTTACTCCTGCGCAGGTGAGGAAGCAGTGTACATCGGAGCTCCAGGCCCTCACATCCAGCAGCTGGAAGGAGACCCAGCTGGGCCCGCTGAGCACCTGGCCCCGCCGCAGCCCAGTGTGGAGGGTGGAATTCTCCAACAGCGGGCAGCTGCTGCTGCAGTTGAGCCACACTGCACTCCCCGGCGGCACAGCTATGAACTTGGGGCTTATGCGCATCCAGAACGGCGGCGCCGTGGTCTCTGAGGGCGCTGGAGAGCTGCCTCCGGGGCTTTGCGCCCCCGCAGCCCAGCGCCTCCGCGCATTCCTGCCTCCCGGGTAGGCTGCCGGCAGCAAAACCAGCAGTGAGAGGGGGAGCAGAAACCCCATGAAAAAGAGCCCGAGCTGAGGGACCCCGCGCCAGGAAGCCAAGGCTGGCTCAACAGATAAGCAAGCTCAAAGCCCCGCCTCCCCAGCCCCACCCAGAGAGAGGCGCTCCCAGAGGGCCAGGTGCTCTGCAATACACACTCCTCCTCCCTCGACTCAAGAATGGGATTCCAGACCCTGTTATAAATGTTCTCGAGTTTTTCCCAGAGAGGGGTCTTTAATTTTCCCTAGAGTCTCAAAAGTTGCCAATAAACCCAGATTTGGATTAGGGTCTTGGTGTTGCTCCTTGAACAGCAGCCTTTCTTGGGGGGAGGAAGTAGGAGGAGAAGGCTGTGGTAGGGCAGCAAGAAAGGGCTCCGGCTGGACATAGCACCTCCCCTCAACTCACACAAGGCTGGGCCCAATGAAAAAGCTTTATTAATCCAAGGAGGGGCTTCTGGAACTGGAAGTCGGTCCCACCCCCACTGTCTGCAGGGCCCTCAGGAATTTGGAGCTAAGTTCTGTTCTCAACATGGTCCCAATGAAATGGAAACAGGTAGGACAAAGCAGGGGCACACGGATTGGGCATAGTTTCATGGAACCCTGTGGTTTAGCTATCAAGAAGTGGACACTCATGTTTAAGCATGCCACCAAGTGTCATTGTGAGCACTGGCAGAGATGCATATGGGTGGAGAGGTGGTTAACAGAGGTCAGCACCAGCGCTGGGGGTTAAGAACTCCGTGAGTTGTCCTGAGCATGTCACCAGCTAAACAATGTCAAATTTCTAGTCCCCTTCTGGGGGAAAGCAGTTTGGCCAATGGAGTGGGAAATTCCACCCCGCTTGGTCTTTTTGCTGTGCAGTGCACAGCCAATACAAGTGTACCTGGTGGCCCTGAATGAGATTAGACAGAGCTTCCTGAGGGCAGGAACTTCTGTTCCTCTTGTTTACCATTCCACTGCACATAAAAGGCACTAATAAATAACTGGTAAAAGAACAAATGAATAAATATGTCATCATCAAGAGCTGGGACCGGTCAGTAGATAGCACTGCCAGAGCTGTGTGGGAATTTGTGTTCTGATGCCGCCTGTATGTGGGCAGTGCCACTCTCTCTTATGACTGTAGGGCCTTGGCACATGCAGTAGGGGGTGAGTTTCAATGTTTTCCAGATGGGTGTCCCCATGTCGGAGGTATATGTCTCCATTACACCCCTCTGGCCAGGTCAGCCTTTGACATCCCTAACAGTCATGCCCCTAGTCTTGGCCCCGAGTCTTGGCTCAGTTCTGTGGCTACAGGTCAGGCATGAGTCCTGAGTGTGCAGGTGCCATGACCCTAAATGGTGTCTGTATTCTGACTGAGGCCTCTATCCTGTCCTCTGGCATTCTAGGAAGGTTGATGCTGCTGAATGGCATATGTATGCCACTGTTCCAATGAAGCACCGCTGTGACCAGTGGAGGCCCTGTCCAGGGACAGGCTCAGGGTGGCGTGTTCAGCTTCATGGCAGCTGCCTCCTGGGCCTTCTGTAGTTTGTACTTCCTGATCTTCCGCTGGCGGTTATAGAGGTAAATGGCTGTGCCCACAGTGCTCAAGATGACTAGAGCTGCCACGGAAATGATGATGGCCATTTTTTCATTCTGGTGATCTGTTGGGAGAACAATAGGAGGAGGTGTGGGTGGAGCCAGGCTCATTGCCCCTGCCCTTCCCAGCCTCAAACACTGGCACACTCACAGATCACGTTCACAACCACTTCACGGGTGACCGCACCGAGATGGCTGGTGGCATGACACACGTAAGTGCCCGAAATACTCCGCATGACAGGCCTCAGGTCCCCGATGGGAAGCAAAGCCCCATCCCCTTTCCGGTGACAGTCCAACTTGGGGGTTGGGTTCCCCCTGGCCTGGCACCTCAGGGTCTGTGGGGAGCCTTCCTGCCAAGTCCAGTTTCCTAGGCAATCCTCCTTGTCTAGTCGGGGGCCATCTGGAGAAATACAGCAAGATGAGGGACAGGATCAGGGACCAGAACACCCCTCACCACCCAGGACTTGAGGAGTTAGGTAGGGAACCCAGGGTGGGGGTAGGGTAGGCTCCAGAGACAGGAGCTCATGGGGTCTTAGGGGCTGGACCTTGGAGGTTGGGGGTCATTGTCCAGCAGCCCTACTCACACAAGACAGAGAGCTTCTGGTTCTTGCTCTTGTGCAGCACCTTCCCAGCCACCTCCAGGGCAGCAGAACACAAGAAGTCACGGCCATTGTCCTCAGCACTGGCATTCAGCATGAATGGGATACTCATGGCTGGAGACCCAGCTGGGTCACTGCTCAGCGTCACCACAGCTCCAGCATGGGCCTTGCAGTCCACACTCACCATAGTCCCCTCGGGGACCTCAGACTTGCTCAGGGTCAGGTTGGGAGCTGGGAAACCTGGGGGAGGGGTGCACAGTGAGCCCTGCCCCTAGTTCTGGCTCCCCACCTCTGAACCCCTACCCTGTCTCTACTTACTGTAGAAGGTCACGTTCTCCCAAGTCTTCCGACTCTCGTTTCCCAGTATCACTGCACAGGTCAGCTGCTTGATGCCTTCCTCCCCTGGAGTCACCTTGACCCAGGCAGTGGTCCAGAGAGAGTCCTTGCTGTATTTGATTGTGGGTTCCAGCCTCTGGCCCTCCAGTGTCAAGGAGACCTGGGCCTCTGAGGCCGGGAACAGCCCATCCAGGGTGCAGTTCACAGGCCACTGTGTGCCCACTTCCATGATCCGGGGGGTACGAAGGAGTGGGTGGGCCTTTGGCAGGACTGGACAGAGAGGGTGGGTGTGAACAGAGGGGGACTGAAGCCCTTTCTTGAAGCATGTTCATCCCATCACCTGGAACTCTTCTTCCAGGGGGAGACTGTGACCTGGGTCATCTCTGACTCAGGACACTCGCACCTCTTACCCTGAATCACAGCCTCCTCAGAAGATCCTGTGGCCCAGGCACCCCATCCCCCAACACCCTACCCCAGTGGCCAAGAACATGCTCTCCCCAGAAGCCTTTGCAATCTAGGTCATTATCTTCTTAGTACCCTCCTGACCAGGAGCCCCTCCTTTCCAGGAACCCCGCACCCCAAGTGGGAACACCGCCTGAGCCTGTCCTCTTGCAGACTCCCCAGTGCCTCACCAAAGGTTCGGAGCTGCCTAGGGACTGAATTGTTCTGGAACAGTCCCACCCCTTGGGACTGAAGGTCCAGTTCTGTGCGGCAGGAGAAGTTGGCGCCGTGGTCCTCTCTGCGTGCCAGCACGGTGGCCGTGACCTCAGCAGTCTCCTCTGCTGCATGCTGCCGGCTCAGCAACTCCTCGCCTCGGAGCAGCATCACAGAGAGGTGTGTCCGGGGTGCCCCTCCCTTCACCTGGCAGTGTAGGGTGAGGTTTTCACCCACAGGCTGCCAATGGGGCAGGGATGCCAGCTCCACACGCTCTGGGAACCCTGGGGGCGAAAAGGAGCATTCTGTGAGCTGGATGGGATACCCGCCAGTAGAGGGCACTGGGGCACCTCGCCTGGGCCAGGGAGCCTCACTACTCTCTACCCCAAACACCCAAAACCACCTAAGCCATACAGGAATGTTAAGAACTTCAAGGGAAACCAGTGAGAAGTCCCCAAGTGGTTGCAAAAGGGCAAAATAATTCTTTACTCACTGCAGCATCTAAGAGTGAAAAGTGGAAAAGAATCTCAGTCTATCACCAGGTGTCTGGTGAAATACACACAGTAAATTTCAGCTGCCCAGTCCACTAGAGGTTGTTTTAAAAAGGTCTCTGCTCCCCCTTTTCCTATCTTGGCCTTATTTTTCTCTGTAGCACCCCTCACCCTCTGACACAAAAGATCATCTACTCAGTGAACTTGTCTTCCCTCTATTTCCTCCCATAGAATGCCAGCCCAGGAGGCAGGAATCTTTGCTTTGCCCCGACATGTTGTTACCACACAGTAGGTACTCTGTATTTACAGAAAGAATAAGATTGGACCACACACAAGGATTTGAGGCTTTTCAGGAGCCCACGTTTAAGAGAAAGAAGTTCCCAAATATACTGTGTGATTCTCAAAATGTTAAAAATGTGAGAACCCACAGACACTCAAAATACAACTCTGAACAGCCCCTGAAAACACAACCTGTGGGCTCGGTTTTCACAGGTCACGGTTTCCATTTTGTGCCAGGTAACAAAATTCTGAGCCTGGATTGCCAGTGAAAATTTATAGTAGAGCCCTGGAGAGCCATGACTTAGCACTGAGATCCCCCAAACTCCCCAGGGAGGGTTCTTGAGGGCTCCGGGTCACTGTTCCCTTCTCAAGAGGCCCGGCCCTGAAATGTCACTTGGCAATGCTGTTAAAGTGTCAGGGTCTTGGGTTTGGTTCCTAGTTTTTCTGCTTCTTTGCTAAGGGCTGTGGGTGAGTGACTTTGCCTTTGGAACAGTCCCAGTCCTCAGGGCTGCAGAAAGGGAGCCTCAGTTTCCTGAGCTGTAAAGTGGTGCTATTGGAGATAGGGCTATTAATAATCCATTTAAGAGGTCGAGAGAGTGAGTATAAATGGTCATAAGGGTTCCTTTTAGGGTAATGAAAATGTTCTAAAATTAGATCGTGGTGATAGTTGTACAATTCTATATATACTAAAGTTCATTGACTTGCACACTTCAAACCTATTTTTTTAAAAATAAAAGGCTGAGAAAAGCCTCAGACATCCAGCTCTGACATCTAATCATCTGCTGCAAACCACAACTTGCAGAGCTAGAGGCCCCCTTGAACCTCAGTGCCCACATCTCCAAGCCCAGCTCTTTGCCCTGCAAACTAGACTCCCAGAAGAGATCTGTCTTGGCCATACTTCTCCTTGACCCCCAACCTCAGGCCCTCGCCAAGTACTGGTAACTCTGCTCTTCAAATATTTGTCTGCCCTTCCCTTCCTGTAAGCAGCCACTGCTCACATGTGTGGCCTGGACAAGGCCCTCAGCCAAGTGTTCTGACTTCCCGTAAGTCTGGCCTGCTATCTAGATCGCTGGCTTGCTCACACTTTTGAAGCGTGGCTCCCTATCACCCTGAGGAAAAGGTCCCAACTCCTCAGCCTGGCATTTGATGACCTGCCAGCCTCAGCTCCAGCCTCACTAATCTGTTGATGTTTAGCCTCTCCTGCCCTCCCAACCATGGATCAGCATGTCTCCCCACTCCAAACCTTTGCCCAGGCTGTTCTCTCTGCCCAGAAAGCCTGTTTACCAACTCCTATGCAGGAGGTGTCCTGCAGGAATCACCACTCTAACCTTTCTAGAGAAAGCTTAGCTACCCAGGGACGCACCTCATCTTTATGCTGAGGGCGGGGCAAGACCAAGCCAAAGTGTCTCCTAGAGGACACCCCTGCTACAGTGTGCCAGCTTCCTGTTCCATTTCAGAGTTGGAAACTAAGGCAAAGTCCGGTGCCCAGAGTCACAGAGGGAGAAAATGGCAGAGCCAGGACTCACACCCGAAGTGTTGGGATTTCAACTATCAGGCTGAGCTGTGGAAGGGCTTTCCAGGGAGTTTCCCTGGGTTTTTCAGAGGCCACTGGGAATGTTTGGGGACTTCCCTCACCTGGCCAGCAACTGCTCAAAAATCGTCCAAATCAGAAGCAAAGCTAATATTTGCCCAGACACTATGAAGATGGAATGCCCTTCATTCCTCACTGTGTCACTATACCCATCCCAGGAGGTCTCATGTGAAAATCAATCAAGAAGCCATGTCCCCCACAGTCACCCAGTTAGTAAGAGTCATGCTGGGACTGGAACTCAAGGCTGTCTAATCCCAAAGCCAGTTGGCCAGTTTCCCTGCCTCCCTCCCTCCCTGCCTCCCTCCCTCCCTTCCTTCCTCCCTTCTTGGTTTGTTTTGTTCTAATTTAGATTTTATTTATTGTCAATGCTCTTAGTAACTCATTCTCACAGTTCAAAATGCCCAAAGATTTAAAAAAAAAAAAAAAAAAAAGGCACAAGGAGAAACAAACTCGTCCCTACCCTTCCTGGAGCACGCACCCCCCACACCCCCACACCCCCCCCCCAGCTAATACGGTCATTTCCTTCAATAAACACAACCTCCTTCACCCCACTCTTGCCACTCCTCAACACTCAGAATGGCATGCCACTCATTCTGAGCATATCTTACTTCTTTTGAATGTGACCTGTCTAGATCCTTAGAGCACACTCTCTTGGGGGACACATAGGAGCTTCCTCATTCTTGCACAGCTGCACACTAGTCCACTGTATAGTCCAACCACAGTTCTCTCTCAGCGCCCAGCAACTGAGTGGCTTGCAAACTTTTGCCCTTCCAAATAAAGCTTCGGTGCGTAATCCCACTCCATCCCACCCCCAGTTCCCTGTGGACAGGGACACATGTAAGCCCAATTCCCAGGAGTAGGGTTTCTGTACCAAAGGGCACGTGGATGTGTCATTTGGGGAACTGAGGCCCCTTCCCTGCTTGAGGTTGTGCTTCCTTATGCTCCCACACTGTCAGCAATATCCCAGGACTGCCTGCTATCTTGCAGTCCTGTCAGCACAGCTGTTATCAATTCTTTCCATTGTTGCCAATGTGTGAAAAAAAGCCACCTCAGGGCTAGTTTTAATTTGCATCTTTTAAAAAAGAGTCAGATCTAGGGCCTTGGCAGAGGCCTCGAGAGCCAGCATTCTCAAAAGTCCGGAATCCTTGTTGATACGCTAACTGCACCCAAGCAAGTTCAAGGAGGGGTTTCAAATGACAAGGAAGCTTTCCGGGAAGATGTGACCACCTGCTCTCCAGTGAGACCCTCCCTGGCCCCACCACCAAACTTCAAAGGCAGTCCCAGCCTACTATGGACTCCCCTGCCCCACCTCCCCCACCCCGCATGCCTAGTCCAGCCCCTGGGCCCAACCACTCACAGTACACAGTGAGAGACATTGAAGCCCTCGTCTGCTTATCATGACAGTTGGAGAAGCACATCGGAGTGGTGCTGTTTTGTATGTCACTAAGTTCATAGGTCACCCAGTTGGACCCCCTGTCCACTTCGGTCTTGGTCAAATAAGTCTCCAGACCCATGTAGGCAGCTGCATCACAGGAGGTACTGCAGTTCACCTGCATGGAGCCTCCTCGGGGTATGATGGCATCTTTGGGGTACACCGATACTTGGGCACCTCCAGGCCCTGGAACGAAAGTGTGAAGAGGAGAAAGGCATTACAAATTGTACTCATCAAGATTCCTGGGTACTCAGACTGTGCTGGGGACACAGGCTTAAATAAGACAGAACTTTCTGCTGTCAGTGTGGGAGACAAAAATTCATGAGCAAGAAAGATAATAACTGATGTTAATAAGAGCACTGACCAACACACACACACACACACACACACACACACACACACACACACACACTGGGTGATAGAACAGACTGTGACTTGGTGACAGGGTAATGTATGAGCAGAGATATGAATCATGAGACGGGAGATCCAGAGAAAGGGGGAATGAGTTACAAGTGCAAAAGTCCTGGGGCAGGGTGTCTGAAGCCAAGTCAGCACGGGGGAAGAGTTGGGGGAAATGAGATCAGGAAGATCATGCAGGCAGTGTAAGTCATGCCTAGGATGTATTTTTCATTCTGAGAGCAATGGGGAGCCATTGGAGGATTTCAGCAGTGGAGGAACATGGCATCAGTGTCCTCACTTCGGTGAGGTCAGGTTGGTGGCAGCCCTCTGGGGATGGAAGGGTTCTAATCAGGCTGGTTCCTCACTCTGACAAGTGGTCTTCCCTCTCCGGCCTCAATTTCCCCATCTGTAAGGTGGGTAAGTATAGTCCCCCTAACCCTGCTAATGAAAGTAACTCTTAGGACAGGGCAGGAAGCAAGGAGCCACAGGTAAGGAGAAGGATTGTGTTAGCTTCCTCAGACCCCGGTGCCTCCAAAGCTGAAAAAATGTCTGTCTGAGCCCCTCCCTCCTATCCTGCTTCCAAAGATTCCTGCCCTCAGCTTTTTGCCCACTCTATCTGGGGTGCGTCAGATGTGAAAACAGCTCTCCGAAGGTGATCCTGGGATCATTCCCATTTCACACAGGGAAATGGTGAGGCCTGGAGAGGAGAGGTTAGCCAGAAAGTGGTAGAATCTGGACTGCAGTCTGCATTAGAAAGTTTTGTGGAGCTGGTAACCATGGTGTCCATCTTCCATTCTCCTGTTTCCCAACCCTGACCACCCTTTGAGACTCTCTGTTCCCCTTCTCCCTTCTCTCTGGAGTTGGTGGAGGGGTGCTGGGGAATCTCACTTCTCAGCCTCTGGTTCTTGGGCAAGTAGGCCTGGAATTCCCCTGAGCAGAAGCAGGTCTGGACTTCCCCAAGAGCAGGAAAGGAGGAACTAAATGTGCATGGGGCATGGGAGTCCCCGGCCTGCTCAGAGGGTAACCACATCTCATATTACCTGACCGCCTCCTGGGGGCAGGAGCTGTGCTGGGTCAGGACACAACCAAGGCAAAGTGCCCACGATAACATTACATTCTCCATTTTACAACTGAGAAGCTGAGACTCTGGGAGGCTCAGCTTATAGCCCCAGGCCACACATTAAGGGGATGCAGGTTCTGGATTCAAACCCATGGTAGTTGACTTTTTTTTTTTTTTAATTTTATTTATTGATTTTTAGAGAGAGAAGAAAGGAGAGAAGAGAGGGAGAAACATCAATTTGTCGTTCCACTTATTTATGCATTCACTGGGGATCAAACCCACAACCTTGGCTGGTATATCAGGAGGGATGTTCTTAACCAGCTAAGCTACCTGGCCAAGGCTAATTTTTATTTATTAATTTTAGAAGGGAGAGAGGTGGAGAGGGGAAGGGAGAGAAGTGGAGAGGGGAAGAGAGAGGGGGAAGAGAGAGGGGGGAGAGAGAGAGGGGGAGAGAGGGAGAGAGAGAGAGAGAAAGAGAGAGAGAGAGAGAGAGAGAGAGAAAGAGAGAGAGAGAGAGAAACGGATACTTTTTGTTCCATTTTTTGTTGACTCCTGTATGTATACTGACCAGGGATCCAACTGAAGCCTTGCTACCTGGCCAGGGACTGGCGGTTGACTTTCAATGGGTGGCTTTAGCCCCAGCTTCCCCTAAACAACTACCCAAATACGAATGACCTGGTCCCCAGCCGGGAGCCGGTCCCCCCGCCGCGCCCAGGGCGCAGCCCCCGTCCTCGACTCACCTGGGAGCAGAGCCCCAAGCAGGGCCAGGAGCGCCGGCAGCGGGGCTCGGGCGGCGATGGGAACCATGGCGACCTAGGTAAAGCGAACCTAGGAACGTGGAGCTGGGGAGGTCCGCCGGGCGCAGGCTGTGCCCCAGGGGCGCGCACATCTTTTATAGCGGCTGGCCACTCCAAAGGGCGGTGCTGCTTTCCCGGAAACCTCGCGTCTTCTGCAGAACGAAGATCCTGGCATTTCCGGATTCAGGCGCCCCTTCGCTGGCCGGCGGAGCGCGGGAATTTCCCAGCTGAAGAAATGAGACCACGGTGGTGATAGCGACCCCGGGACTGCTTCCGGACCTAAGGGTCTGGTCCTGGGGCAGGGTTAATCTTTTTTTTTTTTTTTAAAAGGGTGAAGCGATTTTTTAAAAAAATATATCTATATTGATTTCAGAGAGAGTGAGAAGGAGACAGAGTTGAAACATCAATGAGGAGAGAGTCATTGATACGCCCCCGACTGGGGATCGAGCCCGCAACCCGGGCACCTGCCCTGACCGGGAATCGAACCTCGATCATCCTGGATCCTAGGTCGACGCTCAACCGCTGAGCCACGCGGGTTCGGCCCGGGTTAACCTTGATTGTGCATTTACACTGTGCTGGGCGCTTACAGCTATCCTTGAGTATTAGGGGCCGTTATTGTGCCCATTCTAGGTAGGGGTAAACTGGGGCCTGCGCTGCGAGGGGATTTGACTCCCCAGCGCTTGCAGGCCTGTTGAACCGAGTGGACGATCTCTCGCTGGCGAGGGGTCTCGGGAGTCCTCCCGAGGAATCCTCCGTCAAGGGTGTGCCTTCCCCAAAGGGCATGTCCCCGCCCAGCTGGCACCGAGATTTCCCGAGAAGCGGCCGGAGCGGGCCCGGGCACCTCCAGGAGCTCGCGTACGATGGCGGCGAGGACACGCGGGGGCGTCCCGTCCCGGGATCCGCGTTCCCCCACCGATGGGCGCCCCCACTCCTGAGGCCTCGCTTCCTCTTTCGGCTTTGGCCGCGGGGGCGCGTCTTTACAGCTTCAAGAAAGGGGAAGGAACCTCGTGGTCCTAGGGCGCAGAGCTCCCCTGCTGTTCCCAGGCTCCCCGAGGAAACTGAGGCCGCAGACCTAGAGGGAGGAGGAGGGTTTTTCCAAGGGAAACAGGCAGCTCCTAGGCCCCGAAGTGGGGCAGGGAGAGGGGGCGCTCAAGCTCCTGTCCACCCTGAAACTCGAACCCCAGGCGCCGGCGCTAAACGTGTGCGGGAACTTGCCCCGGCTAGTTCCCTTAGGGCGACGGGGACTTGGTGAAGCTCCGCGCCGCCTCTGCACGCCGCCCCCACGTCCCTCATCCGCGAGGTAGCAGCCCGTGCGTGTGACCCCAAGAGACTTGTCATTCACCACGTCGTGTGGAAGGACTCGGTTCTCAGGGCGCGCCAATTCTCGCCGCCAGGGGCTTCCTGTTGTGCCGCCCGTGCCGCGTCGCCATGGAGACCTGTGCAGGGCCAGGGGTTCGCGCAGCAGAAGGGGAAGGGAGGGGACCCGCCAAATGCTCCTGCCCTTCCTCTGAGAGACGGGGCTGAGAGTCGCCCGTATTCCAGAAACGCGTCCCTCCCCTAAGCGCCGGGGGTTCCTAAGGAATTTCCACGGGGATCTTTCTTCCGAGGCGGTGGAGGATGGTAAATTCCACCCCCAGAATGGCCTGGGGAAAGGTGCAGAGTAGGACCCTGGGACGTCCGTGCCCCCTCGGGGACCTGGGAAAATCCTGCGCGGGGTGTTCTTTTCCGGTGGATTTTTCTCAGGCTCGCATTACCAGGACCCTTGGCCTGGAACCCAAGTGCACCGCTGTTAGCTCCCCCAGCGGCCCAGGTGCCCCCTGCAGCCAGGAAAGCGCTGCGCAGTGCTGATGGAGCGCCTATTCTGTTCCAGGCAGCATTCCCGGGGCTGGGAACACACAATGAAGAGGACAGCCCGGCCGGCGTGGCTCCACGGTTGAGCATCGACCTATAGGATACCTACCGGAGATCGCGGTTCGATTCCCGGTCAGGGCACATGCTAGGGTTGTAGGATGGGTCCCCAGGAGGGGGCGTGCAGGAGGCAGCCAATCAAGGACTCTCATCATCGACGTTTCTGTTTCTCTCCATCTCCATTTCTCTCTCTGAAATCAATAAAGACATATATATTTTTTAAAAAAAGAACAGACAAAAATCTCTGCCATAGGGCTGAGATGGTCTTAGTGGGGGCGACAGACAAGAAATAAAAATAAAATAGATGAAGTGTTAGCTTGTTGTTAGTGCTAAGGAGAAAAAGTGGGGAAGGAGAGAGGAAGTATGAGGGTTAATGCACTTTTAAAAAATATGTTTTCATTGATTTTTAGAGAGAGGAAGGGAGATGGATATGGAGAGAGAAACAGTGATGAGTCATTGATCAGCTGCCTCCTGCATGCCTCCTACTGGGGATGAGCCCTGCAACCCCGGCATGTGCCCTGAGGGGGAATTGAACCAATGACCTCTTGGTTCATGGGGCAATGCTCAATCACTGAGCCACAAACCCCGGGCAATGCACTTTTAAATAGAATATTCTGGGGAACACTGAGAAAGTGATATTTGAGCAAAGACCAGAGGGAGGTAAGGAGGGAACAGTGACCATATATACACATGTATATGTATATGTATGTGTATGTGTATGTGTATGTGTATGTGTATGTGTATGTGTATGTGTATGTGTATGTGTATGTGTATATATATGTTAATCCTCATCAAAGGATTTTTTTTCATTGATTTTTTAGAGAGAGTGGAAGGGAGGGAGGGGGAGAGAGGGAAGAGAGAAACATTGATGTGAGAGAGACACATTGAATAGTTGCCTCCTGCATGCACCCTGCCCAGAGTCTGGGATCGAGCCTGCAACCCAGGTATGTGCCCTTCACCAGGAATCAAACCCGAGATCCGAAGCCAGTGCTCTAAACACTGAGCCACACCAGCCAGAGCAAAGGAGCAGTGCCAAAAGAAGGCAGTGTATCAAAGAACACTGAATGTACAAAGGCCCTGAGATAGGAGCTGCCTTAAGGAACTGTCAGGAGGCCAGTGTGCCTGGAGTGCAGTGAGGAAGGAGGAGAGTTAGAGGAGAGGAGGGCAGGAAGAGAGTGGGGCAGAGCATGCCTGCACTTGTGGGCTTGGGTGGGGGTAGGGGGAACTTTGGCTTTTCCTCTGAGTGAGGTGGGAGCCATGGAGGGTTCTGAGCAGAGGAGGGACAGGCCAGGCCTGACTCAGGTGTTTATACGCACTCTCCTGAGTCTGTAGGAGCTCCAGTCAGGGAGTAGGAGGACAGGGTAGAAGACAGATGGGAGAGGAGGTGACTGTTCTAGTTTAGGCAAGTAATGACTGGACAGTGGTGTTGGAGAAGTGGTCGAATTTGGCATCTGTTTTTTGGCAGAGCCGACTGGACTTGCTAGAACATGGGGGCCAGACAGAGTCAAGGATGACTCCTTGGGGTCCTGCTCTGAGACTCAGGGCCATTTCCTGAGTGAGGATGAGATGGTAATGGGGGAGGATGCACCTTCCCATCTTACACTCCCCTTGTGTTTTTTCAAGGAAAAGGGAAACACATGGCCCCAAAATCTTTGCTGCCATCACCAGGAAAGGCAGGGCTTCCTCGAGGATGCCAGGCAGTCTCGGGCAGGCCAAGGAATAAGTTCAGGGCAGAAATATCTATGCCTGACTCCATGGTGTTACACTTGCTCTTCCCTAACTCTGAGTTCTGGTGTGGGCACCTTGCAGTTTCCTCAGCCTGGAATGCTCTTTCCTCATCCCTGACATGGCTAGTGCCTATTTGCTCCCCACTTTCCTGAATGCCCCCCACCGTGATCCTGGACCACACCTTGTTCCTTCCCTGTTCCTTGCCCTAATCGGTTCATTACTGAAACTTCATTCACTTGCTGAAATTCTTTTATTTCATTGTCTGTGATCTCCATTTCTGTGAACTCCAGAAAGGCAGGGGCCCTGTGCACCCCAGAACCTGAATCAATGAATGGTCATTTTAGCAGGTGATCAATACATACTTGTTGAATAAATAAACTTCTCTTGTCTTTGAGCACTCTGCACATGCTGTTCCTCCTTCACCAGGAATTGAACCCAAATTTCCTTCCCACCACTTTTACAAAAGTTTCCTGAAGCATTTCACTCACAAGGTTGGCATGCAGGTAGTTTATCTGGGAGGTGATCCCAGGAAACACCTGGGGCAGGGGGAATCAGGGAAGGGAGACAGCAAAGGTGAGCACTAGCAGATTTCCCCTTTGAGGGCAACTGGAATTCATTTCACTGGGGAAATTTTGGTGATGGGTAGACTCCACCAATCTGTCCTCATTGGGTAAAGGCTGCTCCAGGAATGTCAACTCCATAATAATTTATATATATATGTATATATATATGTGTATATGTATATATATATATGTGTGTATATATATATAATCTTTTAAAAAATTTTATTGATTGAAAAGAGATGAAGACAGAGAAAAACATTGATTTGTTGTTTCACTTATTTATGCATTCATAGTTGATTCTTGTATGTGCCCTGACTGGAAATAGAACCTGCAACTTTGGTGTATTGGGACAATGCTCTAACCGACTGAGGTACCTGGCCAGGGCTAGTATTTATTTATTTTAACTGTAAGTTTATACCTCTTGACCTCCTTCACCCATTTCCCCACCCTCTCACTTCCACCTCTGACAACCACCAATCTGTGCTCTGTCTCTATAAGTTGTTTATTTTTAAGATTCCACATACAAGTGAGATTGTACAGTATTCTTTCGTCTGACTTACTTCATTTAGCATAATGTCCTCAAGGCCCATACATGTTGTAAATAGCAAGAGTTCCTCCTATTTTTATGGCTGAATAACATTCCATTGTGTACATATGAACCACATCTTAACATTTTTTTAAAAAATTTATTGCCCGGCCTGGCCGGGCATGACTCAGCAGTTGAGCATCAGCCTAGTGATCCAGGAGACCGGGTTTGATTCTCAGTCAGGGAACATGCCGGCGCTGTGGGCTCCATCCTCAGTCGGGGGCATGCAGGAGGCAGCCGATCAGTGACAACTCTCTTATCATTGATGTTTCTCTCTCTCTCCCTCTCCTTTTCCCTCTCCCTTCCTCTCTCTGAAATCAATAAAGATATATTTTTTAAAAAAATTTATTACCCGGCAGCGTGGCTCAGCAGTTGAGCATCGGCCTATGATATAGATCTGGGTTTGATTTCCGGTCAGGCACATGCCCGGGTTGTGGGCTCCATCCCCAGTAGGGGGTGTGCAGGAGGCAGCCGATCAATGACTCACTGATATTTCTGTCTCTCCCTTCCTCTCTCTGAAACCAATAAAGACATATTTTTAAAAATTATTTATTGATTTTAGAGGAAGAAGGGAGAGAGGGAGAGACATTGATGTGAGAGGAATACATTGATCGGTTGCCTCCCATATGCGCCCCAACCTGGGATCAAACCCACAACCTAGGTATGGGTCCTGACCGGGAACTGAACCTGTGATCTTCCAGTGCATGGGACGACACTCCAACCAACTGAGTAAACCACATCTTCTTTATTCATCCATCCATCCATGGACACTTAGGCTACCATAAATAATGAACATGGGCTTGCAGATATCATTTCCTTCAGAAAAATACCTAGAAGTGGAATTGCTGGATCATATGGTAGTTCTATTTTTAAATTTAGAAACCTCCATACTACTTTCCATAGTGGCTATACCAATTTCATATATATATTAAGAGAGATTCATGTAACATAAAATGCACATTTTTGCCTTTTAAGGGTTTTTTAGTATATTCACTATCTTGTACAACTCTCACCACTATTTAATTCCAGAATATTTCCGTCATTCCAAAAAAAAACCTAGTACCTCCCATCCTTCCTCTCTCCAGCCCCTGGCAACCACTAATGTACTTTCTTTCTCCATGGATTTGCATATTCCGGTCATTTTATACAAATGGAATCAAACAATATGTGCCTTTGTGTCTGACTTTCACTCAGCATGCTGTTCAGAATATTTAACATAAAGATTCGCCCATGTCATAGCATGCATCAGTATTTCTTTCCTTTTTTGGCTGAATAATATTCCATTGTAAGGATATATAACATTCTGCTTGCCCAGTCATCTGTAGATGGCCATTTAGGCTCTTTCCACCTTTGGCTATAGTGAATAATGCTGCCATGAACATTGGTGTGCAAGTATCTGTTGAAGTCCCTGTTTTCAATTCTCCTGTGTATACATTATTCCTATTTACAGTTGAATAATATTCCATTGCATAGATATATCACATTTTGTTCATTCATCAGTTGATAAAAATTTGGGTTGTTTCCACCTTTAGGCTATTGTGAATCATGCTGCCATGAATATTCATGTACAAGTTTTTGTATGAACATGTTTTCAGTTCTTTTGGGTAAATACCTGGAATTGAAATTTTGGGTCACATGGTAACTCCATGTTTAATTTCTGAGGGACTGCCAGACTTTGCCACAGTGGCTGCACCATTTTACATTCCCACCAGCACTAGACAAAGGTTCAAGGGTTCCCATTTCACCACATCCTTGCCAATACTTATTTTCCACTTTTTTATTATTAATATTGCCATCCTAATGGGTGGGTAATATCTCATTGTGGTTCCCCAGTCCTTCTGACTTTCCAGTGTACAAGACTAGCATGGTCCTGCAGCATAGGAAACTGGGTGTACCCAGGAGAGCTAATGCCAAGGGAATGTGGTTGGTCAGAGTGCTGAGAGCACAAGTCACAAGCTGTGACTTTGAGCAAACCACTTCCCGTCTGTACCTTAATGGCCTCAGCTGTAGAATTGGGATGGTAACACATACCTCAAAGGGTGGATGTGAGATTTCAATAAGACAATTCTTGTGCCAAGTGCAGAGTGAGAACAGATAGTAGTATGCACTGTTTGTTTTTTTAGAACTCAGCTCTGAGAATCTCACTTAGCACTTCCTAGGTAGAAATGTGCTTCCTCCTCTGGGTTCCCACAGATCTTGTTCAACTGGCATTACAGCTCCCCTAGTGGCCCTAGGGTGCAAAGCAAAAATTCATGAAGTTTGGATGTCATCAAAACAACTTTGCTTTTCCCTCCACTGCTTTACTCTGTAGTAGAATCTTGCCTTACCCTGGCTGAGAATTCTCTCTGGGACTCAGGCCCAGATCATCATTACATTCAAATCTCTAAACTTAACTTGGTGTCACTGTGGCTGCCTGGCCCTGCACACACAGACAGTTCTGGGTGACTTCAAAGAAATTGGCCATATTATAGTCTGTATTATGACTATTAAAAAAATTAACTTGGGGGGCAAATGACATCAGCAGACTCAAGAATTAGGATACCAGTTTAGTGTTTTTTAAAATGTGTTTATTCTCTCATTTATTGACCACATTGTTTCTGACTCTGCATTCGGGGCAAATCATTGTGATGGAAGCTCAGGTTTGCATATGGCACCTACTTGTGAAATCAAGCCCGCATGGCGGACTGAAGGACCATAATAAATGGGACCCCAAACCCTGTCAAGAAAGCAAGTATACAGTGACAGTGCCTGGAAGCCAGGAGCAGGTTCCTAGGAAAGGGCAATACTCCCCCTCTTCTGTGAGTTCCCAGAGGCTAACTCACTCTAGGGAAGCTGACTCTGGTCATTTCTACAAACAGCACTGAGGTCACCCCTTGAGGAGAGAGGTACTGGAGGTGCCCAGCACCGAGGAAAGAGCCTGACTTGCCGGATGGAATTATTCACAACATAGCATTGAGCTATTCTGTTTCTCCTCTGTAATTAAAAAATAAAGCTTATCTTGAAAACAGAAAGGAGAACTGGGCAGGAGCTTGATCAGGCTCTCTGCTGAGTTGCCCCTTCCCAGTCATGAAGCCTGCCCAGCCACTCCTCGTGGCCTCAGCTTCCTACTGGGAAAAGGGAGTCTGGGCAGTGCTGCACTTGCAGAGTGGGCGCACGGCCCCCAAACTGGCCAAGGGCTTAGCCTGGCTCAGAGCAGGCACCTGGCATGGAGAGCAGTGCAGAAAGGAAGGCAGCTGATGGTCCCTGAGGCACAGGGTTGGGGCTCAGGGGAAGTCACAGTAGGGTAGGCGGAAGGGGTAGAGGGGTGTGTAGCGTGAGTCCTGCCAGAGCAGCTTCTCCTCCAGAAAGGCAACAGTCCGCAGGGTCAGGACCAGCGTTTGGTGCTTCAGCATGCTGTGCACGTTCAAGCCTGGGGGGCAGGGAGTATAGTCAAGGCAGGGCTGTATCCCACATCTGGAGACCCTTTCCCTCCTCCCAGGAGCACTCCCCCTTACAGAGACACCATGGTCTGGCATGGGGTCAAGAGCCCCTGAGCCTGTTCAAACCCTGGCTCAGTATCTCACCACTGGGGAACCCTGGGCAAGGAAATGTCAACACATCACCTGACTAAGAGCCTCCCACGTGCCCAGCTCTGCCCATAGATGGGAACAGACCACAGACAGTGCAAATGAATAAAAACAATGTACTGAGGGTACCCAGTGTGGCTGCAGTTAGTGAGCAAGGAGAGAGGGAGGAGGGAGGGCAGGGATAGGACAAGGCAGGTCTAGCAGGGTCTCAGGGAGGACTTGGGCTTTTCCCCCTGAATGTAGTGGGAGCTGTGGAGAGCTGGGGGCAACAGAGGGATGTGCATGGACTCAGTGCTCACAGGTATCCTCTGGCAGCTAGAGTAGGGGGATAGACTGTGAGGGTGAGGGCAGGAGAGGCTGTGTTGATCCAGGCAGGGGGCTGGCCCAGGGTGGTAAGTAATTGGATCCTGGGTATGTTTAAAGACAGAGCTGCCACTCAGCCGGGCATGGCTTAGCGGTTGAGTATTGACCTAGGATCCAGGAGATCACGGTTCGATTCCCGGTCAGGGCACATGCCCAGGTTGCGGGCTCAATCCCCAGCAGGGGGCGTGCAGGAGGCAGCTGATCAATGACTCTCTCCTCATTGATGTTTCTCTCTCTCTCTCCCTTCCTCTCTCTGAAATCAATAAAGATATATTTAAAAAAATAAAAATTAAAAAAAAAAATAAAGACAGAGCTGCCAACTGCATTAGCCGACTGGAGTGGAGGGTGACGGAGTGATGTGGGGCCTAAGCCACTGGAAGGAAGGATGCTCATGAGACCCCTTTGTGCAGCTACTGAGAAGGCAGCAGGACATGCAATCAGGAGACTGGGAGAAAGCTCTGGGAATCAGTCAACACAGTGAAGGGTATGATGTGCTCAGGACAGATCTGATCCACCTTTCTGAGTGAGGAGCCAGGTGGGGACAGCCAGTGGGCCCTCACACTCACTCCACACTCAGCACTGTGACCGGGGCTTGGACAAATGTGGTATCAGAGCATTTATGAAAGACATCATTCTCCCAATGCTCCATCTGGGCCAGCTGAGAGTGGGGGAGGGTGGTTACTGTCCAAAGCTACTTAGTGACTGAGAGGCAGATACAGGATTTAAACTGACCCGTGCACTCCCTGGGGACCTGGGGGTGGACCAGTGCCCTTCACTCACCCACAGCTGGGACCAGGTTGCAGGTCTTAAGCCCCAATGTGGCTGTCACAATGTTCTGAGGCATATCCTCATATGCTCTGAAACAGAGGCCAGGAGGTGAGCCCTGTGGAGGATGAAGCTCAGCCTCCCAACCCCCACTCTGCCCTGCATCCTCACAAGTCCACTAGGAGCACGGAGTCCCCCCAATGGCGGTAGCAGGCCAGCTCTGTTAAGTACTGAGGGTCTGCAGTTGGCAGCTCCAGGGAGTCCACAATGTGCAGGTTGTCCTGGTGGGGGTAAGGATAGATGGTCTGAGCCATCACCTCCCTCGCCCCCACAGCCCACACACCCCAGGACCCTAGTGGCTCCTGCTGGGATCAGAGCTGTACCTGGGCCAGCTTGATAGTCAGCGCCACTTTGAGGCCCTGCACCCGCACTTTCATGGGCAGCATGTAGTAGTAGCTTGTGGGGCCCCGGGGGCCATGGGCAACGCCTCCTGTGGGAATAGAAATGTGTAAACAGGTGAGGGCCCCAGCCAGACCTGGAGGTCAAAAATTAGCCCCAGTGGCTGGTGTGGGGGTAGGGAGGCTCAACTCCAGCAAAGAGGGCAGGGTCTCAGGTAGGAATAGAGAAGGGAGGCCTGATTGGATATCACCTGAGACTGGTGACTTCACTTCCCTGGGCCTCTGTTTCTTCAACCATCAAACCCTGAGTGAGGACTGTCTACCTGTGGGTCTACCCTCTACTGGGCCCTAGGAGTACAGCAGAGAACAAGATGGAAGGATCCCTGCCCTCAGGCCATTCATATTCACAGAAAGGCTTGACTACAGAGGGAATCAGGGCTGGGCAGGAAAGGGCAGCAAAGGAGTTGGGGGGCACCAGGGAACCCAAAGGAGGTCAGGGATGGCTTTCTAGAGGAGGTATAGCCCCAACACATTAGAAAGAGGAGCCCTAGCCAGTGCTGCTCAGTGGTTAGAGAGTCAGCCTGAGGACTGAAGGCTACCCGGTTTGATTCTGGCCAAAGGCACATACCTTGGTTGCAGACTCAATCCCCGGCCCTGGTCCGGGTG
Organism: Miniopterus schreibersii; assembly: GCF_964146895.1. NCBI lineage: Eukaryota > Metazoa > Chordata > Mammalia > Chiroptera > Miniopteridae > Miniopterus > Miniopterus schreibersii. The sequence continues at coordinate 69,116,871 of NC_138105.1, read as the reverse complement.
CATGCAGGAGGCAACCAACCGATGTGTCTCTCTCACATCGATGTTTCTCTCTCTCTCCCCCTTCCACTCTCTCTGAAAAGCAATGAAAAATATCCTCCAGTGAGGATTTAAAAAAAAAAATGAGCAGAGATGGCCAGGCAAAGGGGAGATGACCCTGAGTCAGTGCTATCTAGGCAGAAAGGGTGTGAAGGGGACATGGGGAGGGGTGTGCAGCCACCAGTGGCTGGAATGCCAAGCTAAGGAGCTCGTACAAAGGCTGCAGGAGTTGGGAGGTTTAAGAAGATCCCTCTGAGTATTATGTGAAGTGTGGGCAAGGAGAGGTGAGATGGGAGGTAGGGCCAAAAGGGGCTATGGTCATAGTCTGATGAGGAGGCCAAGGCCAGAGCTGGCAGAGGGTGGGTGGAATTGGGGAATAGGGGGATGGGAAAAAGTGGATGACTCTCAGATCTCTACCTGCATGTGAGCAGTGAGGTGGAAGGAATGGGGCCGACAAGACATCGCTCCAGATATGTGTAAAGAAACACCCAGATCCCGAGTTAGCCCAGAGCCTCCTCCTCACCCTGCCCACTTACCTCCTCGCCAGATTGGGGAGCGGATACTGCCATGCCTTGCGCGTCCACTGCCTTTCTGTGGCCAGGGCTTCCGGCCACCACCCCGTACCTCAGCTCTAGTCTTGGTCTTGGCATAGCTCTGTGGACACAAAGTGAGGAGGGGTCAGGTTCATGAGGCAAATGTCATTGCAGCCCCAAAGCACCAAGCCCAGGAATATAGCAGTGACCTAGGTGGACTGGGCCTGCCACTGGGGAGCCAGACAGGAGACACAGAGATTGGGATTCCATCAGGACAAGTACAGATCACTTTTGGAGGGAGGGAAGGATAAAGAAATCAAGAGTTCCCTCCTCCACTCCAGCATTTCAGCCTCAGAAAGACAGGGGCTTTGCTGCCTGGCATACATAGTAGTTGCTCAGTATTTTTTTTAATGATTTCAATGTGGCTGCAACTGAAAGAAAGGCAGAGCTTGGGGAAAGACATGGAAAGAGAATCAGGGAGAGGTGCAGGGTAGAGAATCATGAGGGACTATCAATGCCAGGCTCGTGACTTCATTCTAGGGTGACAAGGAGCCAGGGAGGGTGTGGGCAAGGGGAGAACTCGCCAGATTCTGAGGTGGGCAGATGGAAGGCAGAGATCTTGATTGATAATGGCTTCTTCAATGATCTTGGCATAAATTCCAAGGTCCTCACCATTGTTCCTGCTGACCTCTAAGCCACACTGGCCTGTTTTTGGTCCCTGCCACAAGGCATCTGTATGTGCTGTTCCCAGTACCTCCACCCCAGCCTCACTATCCTTCACCTAGTTACTTTTATGCACACCTGAGGTTAAATCCCCCCTTTTGTGGGAAAACTTCCCTAACTATACATTGACAGGTATGACTACTTGATTCACATTCATGTCTCCAACCAAACTATGAACTTCATGAGAGCAGGTATCTCTCCTGTCTCATCCTCTAGCACAATGTCCAGTGCATGGTAGATGTTCAGAAATTTCCTGGCAAACGACTCATCAGTGAATGGTCAAAGAGAGAAAATGGACCCAAGCCCAGTAGTCCAGAGACAACATACCAATGGGCTTCCTCTGCCCACCTCACCCCACTCAGGAAACTCACAATTCTCTTGAAGTTCTTCTGCCAGATGGCGACCTGGTGCAGGATATCCAGCCTATGGAGGAAGGAGACATGAGACGTCTGCCTCAACTTAAATCTCTCCCATAGTCCCCACCCCACTAGATGAAAACCCAGGTTCCTCCCTTCTAGCACCGCCAGGGCTCTGTGTGATCTGCCCAAGCCTCTCTTTGACCCCAGGTCTCGCCACCTTCAACCCCCCTCCATTCCATTCTGTGAAATGGAGTCTGGCTTCTAGGCCTTTGCACTTGCTGTTCCCTCTGCCTGAAATGCTCTTCCCATGACCCGTTTCTTCTCAGCCTACAGGTCTCAGCCCAAACATTATCACCCAGAGGAGCTCCCTTGCAAAAGAGAGAGTTGTACCTTCCTCCTTTCCTTCATTACAGCTTAATGCCACCTTCATGAACTGGTTTGACTCCTTAGCCCTGCACTGTCCCATACAGTAGACACTAGTCATGTGTGTGGCTACTGAACACTTGTTTCTTCCTATTGTTTTAAAAAATGTGGCTACCAGAAGAGTTTAAATTACACATTATGTAGCTCACATTATGTGGCACGTTGGACACGGCTGCCAGGGTAGTAGTCTGCCAGGAGTTGGAAAACTATGGCTAGTAGGCCAAATCTGGTCTGCTGCCTCTTTATAAATGTTTTACTGGAACAAGGCCATGCTCATTTGTGTATGTATCATCTATGGCTGCTTTTGCACTACACTGGCAGAAATCAATAGTTTCCATGGAGACATTAGTCTGCAAAGCCTAAAATGTTTATTATCTGACCATTTACAGAAAAAGTCTGCTGATCTCTCCTCTAGACTATAAGCAACATCAGTGTTTATTTACTATACCTAGAATGGAATCTGGCACATAGTAGGTGCTTCATAAATATTTACAGAATAAACAAAATATGTTGTTTTTAAATTTTTTTTGTCACCCTCTACTAGATGAGGACTCTGTACAGGCAGGGGCAAACCATACAAATAACAGTAAGAGTAATGAATTAATAGCACTTACTATGTGCCAGATACCATGCACATGAGAGGCATCATACACCTGGGCAAGCAATAGCCCAGCCCTGGGAGATGGCCCACATAAGGTTGAGATCCTGGCTCTAAAGTGTATAAGCTGTATGACCATGGGCACATTTCTTAACCTGTCTGTGCTCAGTTTCCTTATCTACAAAATAAGGATAACAGAACCCCTTCCTAGGGTTTCTATGAGATCTAGTTATTTAAAATGCAAATAGGCTATGCCAGGCACACAGTAAGAGTTTAGATCCTGTTAGTGACCAGTTTTTTAAAAAAAACAGTAACAGCAACGATAATCAACATTTTTATAGAACTTATTATGTGCCAGAATTAACCCATTTAATCATCACAGCAACCTCTTGATGTTTGACGGAATGGGGGAAGGGAAGTTTTGTGTTCTGCAGGCTGCAGAGTTCTGCGTCCTTAACTCGCCGAAAGGATGTTACCTCTCAGCTCTCAACCTCACCGCTCTGCACTAGGGAAATCATCCCCTTTTGACAGGTGGAGAAACTGAAGCTCAAGCCCTGGTCAACCTGATTCCTAAACCAGCGCTCACTGTCCCTTTGTCACCCAGTTCACCATTTCAGCTCTCGTTCACCTGGGCGCCGTGGAGAAAATGTCGGGGTGCAGCTCGGCCAGGCCTACGCGCTCCTGCTCGAAGCCCCGCAGGGACTCGACCCAGGCCTGCACCGGACGCCGGTGTGAGGGTATGGGAAGCTCGCACTTGCGCAGCACCGGTGCCTGGGGACCTGAAACAACTGGGAAGTCAGGGGTCAGGGACAAGGGTTAGAGCTCCCTGTCCCTTCCCCTCCTGGGGCGACCCCGACAACCTCACCCGCGCTCGTCACCAGCTCTGGCTTCTCTGGCGGCTGCACTGCCTCTTCCGCCAGCACGCTCAGGCCCTGTAAACGGTGGGCGAGCGTGAAAGACGACCCCCGGGCCCTCCAACCTTTGTCCTTCGACCCCGCCCCCAGTCTCCAGCCTCACCTGGCAGCGGGTGGAAGGCAGCCAGGCCCGCGCCCCGACCCGGACTAGCCGCAGCATTGCGGCGCAGCTCCCCACGCCGAGAGGTCAAGGATCCCTCTGGACGCGCGCGGCGCCTCGCGATTACGTCACGTCCGCGACGCCGCCTGCTCCGCGCGGTTTTGCCGTCGGAAAGGAGAGCGTGCGAGAGCGAGGACGCCGTGGCTCGGCGCAGCGAGCCCCCACCGCCATCCCAAGACTAACTCCAGGACCCCAGTTTACAGTCCTGGCCCAAAGGACCCTCGGCGACACCTGGGAACGCGGGGGCCTGCTCTCTTGGGTCCCCCCTCCCCCAAGAGCCTGTGCTTGTTCAACCAATGAGCGTTAAGTCTGGAAAAGTGACCCGCCCTTAGGGGGCGGTCCTGGGGTGGGCGCCTAAGGAAGTATGACCAATGACTGTTACGGTTTTCGTGTAAGCCGCGTCCTCCCGGCCCCGCCCCCACCTAGCCTCCGAGACTCTTAGTAGTGCTTTTATTATATCCAATAACGAGGTTTTGTTTGTTTGTTTACAATACAAGCAGAGTCGTATCTCCTACAGAAAACCCTCAGGATTTAGCCTGCGGGACCACGCCTGTCCGCTTAGATCCCCCAGGGCAGGGCTGTGTCCCCCTCAATCCGCTCAAATTAGGTCCGTGTCTCCTAGGCCAGGATCCTTTGCGCTCTGAGACCTGCCAGGACTCTCCGAGGAGAGAGCAAAGTGGAGAGTACACAGATCCCGGATCCTCTCGCTCGTTGCCCACGAGAGACAAGTCCAAAGGCTCATTTTTAGCATTTTTCGACGTTCTCCGCACGACCTCCAAGGGGCGCTACAAGCCCATAGCAGTCTTCCCGGCCGGGTCAGACTTGATCACCTAGAAGTCAGTGCGGTCTGGACCGACCTCAGTGGCCGGAGAACGTGGTCTTTGAGCCATCCTCAGTTTTTCTATCTGGAAAATGGGGCGGTTGTGGGGCTTTAATGAAATAAATAGAGGCGAAGCGTGCCATGCTTGGCACAAGGTGAAAACTTAATACATAGAATTATTATTTATCATTATTATTAAAAGTGAATTTTGTCATTAAAGTGAGGCAAGAGCCAAGGCAAGGATAGGGTTGGACCCTAGAGGATTTGAATAATATGCTAAAGATGTAAGTTTTTTGGGTTGTTTTTTTTTTGCATCTGATATATAACATATGGATATTTACATGGTATTAATGAAAACTTACAATGTATTTCATTGTGTATTCTATCCCTGCAAGAATAACTGTGAATGTGTGTTTAAAATTCCACACTCTGCAATTTAAAAAAGACTTTTAGTCCTTTGTTTTGTAGAATTTTATTTATTCATTTTATGTTTGCATAGGTAATTTGCACCTGGTAAAGAAAATCTCAGAAACTACAAAAGGATAACTAGAGTGAAAAATCTATCTTCTACAGCCTCTGTCCCCTGTCTCCCACTGAGGTCCCTTCCCAGAAGTCACCACCACAAACAGCTGTGTGTCTCAGAACCAGTTTATGATTTTACAGACAGATTTACCTCTGTCCTGTGCCAGGGAGTTTAGATTTTTTGTGGTGAATGATGGAATGGCACTTAGTTGCTTAATGATTATATTAGGCACCTACTGTGTACCACTGGTAGCACCCTTAAGATACAGTCCAGTGAAGAAGGCTGAGGGATCAGAATGGGTGAGGGAGAAGGTCTTCAGGGTCTGTGGGAAGCCAGGGGAAGAACTTCTAATGGGTGGGATGAAGTCTCAAGAGCTGGCTTCTCTGAAGCTGTAATCTGAGACCTAAGGATTGAGGGTCCATTGGCAGTTTCTACAGAGAAGAAAGTGTGTTCCAGGCCGAGAGAACAGAAGTTATTGTCTGGAAATGGGGAGAGTATAGCAGGTTTGGGGGAGCTAGACCTTGATGGTCACATGCCTTGTTGACTCATTCATTTATGTCAACCCACCTCAGGGTATTTGCAAGAATATTCCTGCCCAGCCCTAGCCAGTTTGGCTAAGTGGTTAGAACATCAGCCTGATGACTGAAGGGTCCTGTGTTCAATTCCAGCCAAGGGTACATACCTCAGTTTTAGGCCCGCTCCCTGGCCCAGGATGGGGCAAGTGCAGGAGGCAACCAATCGATGTGTCTCTCTCACATCGATGTTTCTCTGTCTCTCTCCCACTCTCTCTGAAAAGCAATGGAAAAAATATCCTCAGATGAAGATTTTTAAAGAAATAAAAAATAGCCCAGCTGGGCGTGGCTCAGCCGTTGAGCATCAACCTATGATCCAGAAGATCAAGGTTAGATTCCCAGTCAGGGCACATGCCTGGGGTTGTGGGCTTGATCCCCAGTAGGGGGCATGCAAGAAGCAGCCGATCAATGACTTTCTCATCACTGATGTTTCTATCTCTCTCCCTCTCCCTTCCTCTCTCTGAAATCAATAAAAACATATTTTTTTAAAAAAATCACTGCTTCCTTCCTACCCTACATTCTTTTGCTGCCTTTCCCAGTGTCATTTGTTTGCAGAACTTTCACCAAATACTAACAGATGGCATCATGTTCTTATTTTCCTGATGCTTGTCTGTTTCCCCCAACTAGAATGTCAGGGTTCTTTGTTTCTTTCACTGCTAGACCCTATTGCTAAGAAGGGTGCCAGGCACCTAGTATATTCTCCGTACATAGTAACTGAACAAATAGAATGTAGAGAAAGCACTTTACACAGGCCTCTCCCATCCCCCCGCCCAGCATATTGATTTTGAGCCTTAATGAAAAAGAGGTAATGACCTTGAGACCTGCATACTGCAAGGCTCAAAGTTTGACCATTTTGGCCTAAGCCTTGGTGGAGGTCAAAGGTCAACATCTCCAGCCCACTCCTGTGGATAAAAGGCTCAACTGCAGGTAACCTCTGTCTCCAGTGTCACCCTTGTGACTCAGAAAGGATCTCTGCTGGCCCAGCCGGAGTGGCCTAGTGTTTGAGCACTGACCTAGGATCTAGGAGATCACAGTTCGATACCCGCTCACTCGATCCCCAGTAGGGGGTGTGCAGGAGGCAGCCAATCAATGACTCTCTCATCATTGACGTTTCTATCTCTCTCTCCCTCTCCCTTCCTCTCTCTGAAATCAATAAAAAAATATATTTAAAAAAAAGAAAAAGGATCTCTGCTTTTCACAAGCATGATAGCAATTTAGGGAGCACACATTGTAAGCTGGAGGGCCCCCCAACATCTGGCCTTTCCTAGCCTCCCCATCGCTGTGCAAGGGTTTTCACAAAGGTAAAGGCTGCAATATGGGGGGCAGCCCTCAGGAGATGCAGAGCATGAATGTAGGCTTGATTGAGGGGATCTGACCTACTGGGGAGAACTGTCTAAAGTGCCCCCCAACACCTGGCTGGCATGGCTCAGTGGTTGAGCGTCGACTCATAATAAGATCACGGTTCAATTCCAGTTCAGGGCACATGCCCAGCTTGCAGGCTCGATTCCCTATAGGGGTCATGCAAGAGGCAGCTGATCAATGATTCTCTCGATTCTCTCTCATCATTGATGTTTCTATCTCTCCCTCTCTCTTCCTCTCTGAAATTAATAAAAATATATATTTTTAAAAAAATAAATAAATAAAGTGCCCCCCACTACCAACTGCCAAAACATCTGTGTGCAGCTCAGTTTGTGGGTAACTGCCAACCCCTGGAGGAGGAGTATCCAACTGAGTCACCCCTCTACCCCCAGCCCCTGGGGATGGGCCTGATTTGCATAGTCATTTCCATTCTCTTTTAGTTACCCTTCAGTTTAACCACAATAGGAATTTGGAGAAAAAAAAAAAAAAAAAACACACACAGAACCAGTACACCAATCAAGTCTTGGCAGAAATTCAAATTCTCCTCAGGGCTTGAAACCATGGGCAGGGTACTTGGGCTCACTGGGCCTCAGTTTCCTCTTCTGTAAAATGAGGTGTAATTGCCCTTATCTCACATGGTTTGTGCCCAGCTTGAGCCTGTGTGCCCTCAGACACCCACTTCTCACCCTGACCCTGACCCCTACATACAACATCTCCCTTGTCCACTGGTTTCTGTCCAGATTTCGCCAATGGCAGGCACTGAGGGTAGATTGAAAGGCAGGAGGATGGGAGAAGCCAGAATATTTCTTCCCAGTGTCAGCATTTCCCACTGGACAAGGCCTACCTATGTGCTAATATCTAGTCTCACCCTGTTTATACTTGGGTTTCTTATTTGTGTATTAAATCCTTTATTAAATCCTCTCTGTTTGAGATACTTCTATTTTCTGAGGTAAGGCAGCTGTGAGGGATTTTGTTTGTTTTTGTTTTAAGATACAATTTAGATGCAGTAGTCTTCCCTTATCAGTGTACAGTTTTGCAAGTTTCCACAAATATATATAGTCATGTAACCATCACCACAATGGAGACATAAAATGGTTCCATTACCAAAAAATTCTCCCCTTCTGTAGTCAAATCCTCACTCATCCCCAGGCCCTGTCAGTTACTGGTCTGTTTACAGTCTCTATAGTTTGGCCTTTTCTAGAATGTCATAGAAATGGAATCATACAGCGTGTAGCCTTTTGTGTATGGCTTCTTCCCACCCCCCGTTTTTTTTAATCCTCACTGGAGGAGGATATTTTTTCCATTGTTTTTTTAGAGAGAGTGGAAGGGAGGGAGGAGGGGGAGAGAAAGAGAGAAACATCAACGTGAGAGAGACACATCGATTGGTTGCCTCCCGTACGAGCCCTGCCTGGGGCTGGGGATCGAACCCACAACCGAGGTACATGCCCTTGACCAGGAACCGAACCTGTGACCTTTCAGTTCACCAGCCAATGTTCTAACCACTGATTTTTTTTCCCCCTCACCCACAGAATGAGGATATTTTTTCCATTGATTTTTAGAGAGAGTGGGAGGGAGGAGGGAGGGGGGAGAGAGAGAGGGAGAAACATCAGTGTGAGAGAGACACATCCACTGGTTGCTTCTGACAGGAGTCCCAACCAGGGGAGGGAATCAAACCTGCAACTCAGGTACATGCCCTTGACCTGGAATCGAACCCACGACCCTCTGGCGTGCAAGCCAACACTAACCACTGTGCCACGCTGTCAAGGGCCCCTTCTTATAATGTATTTGAGATTCATCCATGTTGTTGTACATAACTAATTCCTTCCTTTTGGAACTAGTGGTTCCAAATATATTCCTGAGTGACCTGTGTAAGGATGGATTGCAGTTTGTATACTCATTCCCTAGCTGGGGCAGCTGCTGTGAGCTTTTCATGAGTTCATATTTGAAAAATGTTTAGGACAGTATATATATGTCAGCCATTACCATTATGCTGGGGGGGGCTTTGCTGAGAAGGAGGCCTCTGGTGTTCCCCTCTCCCCTCACTGTGCATGCTTCTCTTGTCTGGAAGAGAGAGCCCACCCTTCCCAGGCTGGAAGGGCCAAGACTGCATCTGGTGCAGACGTGGCAGGAACTGGCCTCCACCGGGAGCCTCCCAGCCCATCCCTGAAGCTGAAAGTGGGCCCCAAGCCCATGGATGGAGGAGATGCCTGCCAAGATCAGCATCTGGAAAGCTTCTCTGCAGCCGGGGCCCCTTCCCCCAGTGCCGGGGTGATGATGAGAAAGTTGGGACCTGTCTCAGACACTTCTTTTTATGCAGTTTCTCCTGCCAAAAGCTGAGAGCTGGAGAGCTGGGGGGTGGGGTGACAGTGGAGGCCCAGAGAGGCTTGAGAACAGGCCTGGGCCTCACTGATTTGGGGGAGTTCACAAAAATCAGAGATCAGAGGGTTCCCCTCACCTGGATTACAGAAAAGAACATCCTATATCTCATCAATGACGCACGTGGTCCTGAGTAGTAACCATCACCCTTCTGTCCTGACCTTCTGAGACAGGGAAGGGGGTCACTGCATCAGGACTGGGGTGAGGACTGGGGATGAACAAATTCAAATCCTCCCACTACTGTGTACCTCAGTTTCTTTCTTTTTTTACTTTTTAAAACCCTCTCCTGAGGATTTATTTTTTTTCCCATGCTTTTCAGGGAGAGTGGAAGGGGGAGAGAGACATTGATTGGTTGCCTCCCACACGTGCCCCTGACTGGGGCCAGGGATGGAGCCTGCCATGGAGGTACATGCCCTTGGCCGGAATCGAACCTGGGACCCTTCAGTCCTCGGGCTGACACTCTAACCACTGAGCCAAACCAGCTAGGGCTTAGTTTCTTCATCCTTAAATGGGGGTGATGGTGGACACACAGAGCAATATACAGATCTCATAACATAGAAACCCACACCTGAAACTTATATATTCATATTAACCATTGTTACCCCAGTAAAGTTCATTAAAAAAAAAAAAAAAAAGCAAAATAAATAAATTGGGATGATGGGGACAGTAAAAAGATCAAAGGTGCCCTGGCCAGTGTGGTTCAGTTGGTTGGGCATCCCCACGTGCACAAAAAGGTTGCTGGTTATATTCTCGGTCAGGGCACGTACCTGGGTTTAGGGCTCAGTCCCCTGTAGGAGTTGCGCAGTAGGTAGCCTATTGCTGTTCCACTCTCACATCGATGTTTCTCTTTCTCTCTCTCCCTTCCTCTCTCTCTAAAAATCAATAAACTGTTCTTTAAAAATAAAAAAGATCAGGGGTTATCAGGGGTTTGAGGAAAGGGAGGATGAAGAGGCAGAGCACGGAGGATATTTAGGGACTGAAACTATTTTGTATGGAAACATGTCACTATATATTTGACCAAACCCACAGAAGGACAAAAAACCAAAAAACCCACAGAAGGTACAACACCAAGAGCGAACCACAGTGTAAACTCTGGACTTGGGGTGATAATGATGTGTCTGTAGGTTCATCAATTGTAACGAAAGCACGTCTGTGGCGCCATGTTGACAGTGGAGGAGGCTTTGCGTGCGGGGGGCAGGGGGTACATGAGCTACCGCTGTACTTTCTGCTCAGTTCTGCTGTGAACTTAAAACTGCCCTAAAAATAAAGCCTATTTAAAACAACGGGATGATGATAATATTCCCCACCTCCCAGGGTTGTGAGATTCATAGTCGCACCTGGCATAGTCTGTGTCGTGTGAGCATTAGCCGTTCTTGTCAGTGGCCCTATAACTACTGGGAGCTGCTCCAAGTCTCTTCACCTTCATTTTCCCTTCTTGATAGCTCCCCAAGAGAAGGGCCATTTCTTTTCTCTTCCACTGTTCTCTCTCAGGGGTCCCGTAGAGCAGGGCCCAGCTTTCCCCTTGACTCCCCTCACCCCCCAGACTATCAGGAAATCTAGGCCTTCAGTGTTTTCAAGTTCTCCAGCCTGTTTCCTCAGCTGACCCAGCAGAGACCTTGTGTTTCCCCAGAAGTGGGAAGTGGGAGGATGAGAAAGGGGACAGAAGTTGCTAGTGGGTGTATTTCTGTGTCTCTGAGGACATCACCGTTGTCTAGCAGTCATGGTCTCCCTAACAGACGTCAGATATATCTGTGCCGTTGACATCACCCCCACCCCCAGGTCCCTGGGAGAATGGCAAACTGCTGAGCCAGACCAGGCAAATTGGGGGGGGTCACTTCCTCCCCAGCCTTCAGGTCCCCACAGAGGGCTGAGATTTCCGCTCTGATAGCTTCCTGTCGAGAAGAGGACCCAGTTTTCTCTATACTTTGTCCCCTGTGTGTTGAACACCTGGTTTTGAGAGGTTGCCCAGGCAACACACTTGACTTGGCAGAGAATTCAGTGAGATTTTGCTGAGGTTTCAGTGAACCCCAAGATCTGGCCCAGACCTGAGATGGACACTGAAATCTGGCTCAGGAAAAGGAGCATAGTCACTGTCTGACTTTCCTTATCTCTGCATCAAAGCCATGTTGCTCAGTGTTAGAACTGTCTGCTGGGTGGCAGAAACCAAGGAGGCATCACCGGAGCCAGCACAGAGCATTACATGAAGATATATGCTGTATTTATATACATATATGAAGCATTAATATATATATATATATATATATATATATTTTTAATTAACATCTTTTTAAAAAATATATCTTTATTGATTTCAGAGAGAGGAATGGAGAGGGAGAGAGAGAGATAGAAACATCAATGATGAGAGAGTCATTGATCGAACCCGCAACCCGGGCATGTGCCCTGACCGGGAATCGAACCCTGATCGCCTGGATCCTAAGTCGACGCTCAACCGCTGAGCCACGCCCGGCCGGGCAGCATTAATATATTCTTAATATGCATTTCTTTATTAATAATGTAAACATGTTTATTTTTTAATACTTTTAAAAATCCTCACCTGAGGATATATTTATTGATTTTAGAAAGAGGGGAAGAGAGAGAGAGAGAGGGAAAGAAACATTGATGTGAGAGAGAAACATCAATTGGGGATCAGTTGCCTCCCATATGCGCCCCGACTGACAGGGAATCGAACCCGCAACCTAGGTAAGTGCCCTGACTGGGAATTGAACACACAAACTTTCAGTGTATGGGATGATGCTCCAACCAACTGAGCCACCTGGCCAGGGCCACATTTATTCTTAGTATAAATTCGTTAATGTTGATAAGTTGAATAATAATATTGATATCATTATTAACAGTGTTTTGTTTATTTATATTTGTTATTATTACAGGAATGATTTTTCAACTAGGAGTCTGGTGATTTGTTGTCTTTTATTTGATTTTTCATGTCTTTGTAAATTTCAAAAATTTGGTAATACAAGCTAAAAATTTCAAACACTATCCCAGGGCACAGGATGAAAAGTTTGACACCCTCTCACCTGTTACCCTCCCCTCCCTGAGGTTAACCGCTGTAACGAGTGTCTTGTGCCTTCCCCCAAAGACGGTCTGTGAGCCCCCAGGCAAATGTGTGTGTATTTATACAGCTCTTATAAATACACCCAGAAGTTGAGGCAAACAATGCAAAATGTTCTACATTGTGCTTTTTCCAATTTAACATGTTGAAGACAGTTTCACTCAGTACAAACTAGACCACTCCATTTTAATTTTGTAATAGGCACTAATGGGCTTTTTTCTTTTAATCCTCACCTGAGGATATTTTTTTCATTGCTTTTCAGAGAGAGTGGAGGGGAGGGGGGAGGGAGGGAGAAACATCTATGTGAGAGAGACACATTGATTGGTGTCCTGCCACACAAGCTCCAACCAAGGCGGGAAATCAAGCCTGCAACCAAGGTGTGTGCCCTTGGCCTGAATTGAACCCAGGACCGTTCAATCTGCAGGCTGACACCCTAACCACTGAACCAAAGCAGCTATGGCAATGGGTCCATTTTTTAAAATATATTTTTAAAATGAATTTCAGAGAGAAGGAAGAGGGAGAGATAAAAACATCAACGATGAGAGTCATCAATCAGCTGCCTCCTGCACATCCCGGGCATGTACCCTAATCAGAAATCGAACTGTGACCTCCTGGTTCATAGGTCAACACTCAACCACTGAGCCACGTTGGCCCAGCCTCTATTTCTTCTTTTTATTGATTGCACTATCTGGGTATCAAGCAGCTTTAATTTTTAAAAAATATATCTTTATTTATTTCAGAGAGAGGAAAAGAGAGGGAGAGAGAGAGATAGAAACATCAATGATGAGAGAGTCATTGATCGGCTGCCTCCTGCACGCCCCCGACTGGGGATCGAGCCTGCAACACGGGCATGTGCCCTGACCGGGAATCGAACCCTGATAGCCTGGATCCTAGGTCGGTGCTCAATCGCTGAGCCACGCCTGGCCGAGCATTTTTTTTTTTAACTTATTTAATTTCAGCTTTATTGAAGTATCATAGACATGTAAAATTATAAGATATTTAAAGGGCACATCGTAGTGATTTGATACATATATACACAGGAAAGATTTCTCCCATTGAGTTAATTAACACATCCCTCACTTCACATATTTATCTGTTTTTGTGAGGTGTTTTGTGTGTGTGTGAACATTTAAGTTCTCCTCTCAGCAAATTTCAATGTCATACAGTATTATCAGCTATAGTCAGCATGTTTCACATTGGATTCTCAGACCTCACTCATCTTATTGCTGAAAGTTTGTAACCGCTCCCTATTTCTCCCACCCCAGCCCCTGACAGCCACTTTCCTACTCTCTGTTTCTAGGAATTTCACTTTCTTTTTTAGATTCCATATATAAGTGATATCATGCACTATTTTTGTCTTTTTCTGTGGCTTATTTCACTTAGCATAATGCCCTCAAGGTCCACCCATGTTGTTGCAAATGACAGGATTTCCTACTTTTAAGGCTGGATAATATTTCATATATATTTTTTATATATGGAAATATAAGTGGAAAATTATATATATGAAAAAATATATATCACATTTTCTTTATCCATTCATCCACTGAGGGGCATTTAGGTTGTTTCCATGTCTTGGCTATTGTGAATAATGCTGCAATAAACATGGGAATGTAGATATGTACCCTTTTTCATAATTTTGCTTTTTTGAAGTATCATACACATACAGAAGAGTGCGCCTACCCTTTTCCTTCCTTTTATTGCACTGTCTGGGTATCAAGCAGGCTTAATTTTTAAAAAATATGTTTTTATTGATTTTTAGAGAGAGAGAGTAAGGGAGAATGAGAGTGAAACATCAATGAGAGAGAAACATCAATTGGCTGCCTCCTGCACACTCCCTACTGAGATCAAGCCTGCAACCCAGGCATGTGCCCTGACTGGAATCCAACCAGCAACCTCTTGGTGCATGGGACAAAGCTCAAACAACTGAGCCACGCCAGCCAGGCAAGCAGGCTTAATTTTAATTTAATTTATTGTTGGAAAAGTTAAACACATTACAATAATATGCACTTTACAACAGTCAAAAGGTACAAAGGAGTCATAGAGTGAAAGCAGCCTCCTCTCCCAGGAACTTTACCAATTTCTTCTTACAGTATTTTGGACATTCCGCACACATCCGGTAGAACATCAGCTCTTTGGGGGACAGGGAGTTTTGCCTGTTTTGTTTCCTGATTTGTCTCCATCCTTTAGAATAGTGTCTGGCACATACCAGATGTTTAGTGTATTTGGTAAATAAACATATAAGCAGCTTATTTATGCATTTTCACAACTAGTACCCTCCCAAAAGGTGGAATGAGGAAAAGAGGGGGAAACTCAAGAACCAGATAGAAGACTGGCCCCAACTTGGAAGGCAGGGTGCAACCTGGACCTGCAGGTCAATGACAGCGAGGGCGGGACAGACATCAGAAAGGGCACGGTAGGTTGTTGGTTGCGCCCAGTCTGCTAGGACAGAAGGGGCAGCGCCTGAATTCTGGGATCCTATCAAGGCAAAAAACAGTTCTGTATTTGGGACAGGGCGTGGCGGCATGGTAGGAACTTATTTTTTAAATGAACACACAATAGGTGCTTAATGCCTATTTGCTGCGTTGACACATAGTAGGTGCTTCATGGCTCCTTGCTGAGTAAATAAAGGGGATACGTGCTCTCCTCCAATTCCAGGGTCCCAGGGATGGGCCAAGAGTATATCTACCTGTACTTGGAGACAGCTGTTTCAGGTTCAGGCCACCTGGCCCGGAGGGACGTGAAGTCACGGGGCCGAGTGACGTCAAGCGCCAGCCAGTTCTCACGGGAGGGGGCTGGGAGGGGCGGGGCCGGGGGGGCGCGGACAAAGGGGCCGGCGCACCACCCCCGCCATCCCCGCGCCCTAGGGCCAGCAGGCCACATCTGGAATTCATTGCTGAGGCCGCCTGAAACAGGAGAGGAGGGCGGGGCGAGGCGGGCCGAGGCGGCGCCTCTCCCTGCCCCCCTTCTCCGTTCGAGTCCCGGGCCCCGGGACGCAGCCGAGCCCGGCGGGCAGCCCTCGCCCCAGCCGCGGCCGTCCCGGGAACGCTTACGCCAGAACGCCTCCGGCCAGGGCAGGGACCCTGGCCCGCCGAGCCAGGTGAGCTTGCGCGGCTAGGGGGAGGTATAAAGGGCGGGTCCGGTCCTCTCAGGTGTAGGGATCCCAGCCGCGGGAGGGAGAGTGGTCCGGCCGGGGGTCTGGGGCTCACCCGCGCGCGCAAGCGCCGCAGGGCTCCTGCTGCACTGAGGGGGTGGTCGTCGTGCGCCCTCTCCCCGACTCCAGGCGGCCCCCGAGGCCTCGACCGTGAACCCCCAGACTGCGCTCACCGCCTTACCCAGCGGCAGGAAGTTGGCGCCGAGAAGGCGGAATCCAAGCCCTTTTGGCCGGAGACTGGGAGGCAGGACAGCGTGCCCGGGGAGTTTGGGGAGTGCGTGGGTGGGTAGGGCGCCCCCTTGGCTGACTCGAGTTGAGCAAAAGGTGCTGCGCGCCGCGGAGCTTCCAAGCCAAGGGGCGGGGCCCACGAAGAGGGCAGTCGCTCATCCGCACATCTGAATCTCTGCCTCAGTTTCCTCAAGTAGTCTTCAGTTCCCCCGCCCGCGGGGAACGTGGCTTTGTTTCGGAAGGAAAGGGAACGTGACTGTGTGGCTCTGGCGCCTCTTCCTTCCCCTGGGGCCCGGGAATGGGGCGTGGGTGCAGGCGCGCGTGGCACGGGCCCCGCTTGGTCCTGGGCCCAACAGCTTCAGAACCTCGCCCCCTCCTCCCGCACGAATTGACTCACCCGGGGATTTCCACTCCCTCCCCCAACTCTGTTCTAGTCAGATGCTCCGGGCACCACGCGGTGAGCCCACGGTTTCTCTCGTGGCGCGACGCTGGTGTGGCTTCGGAAGTGCGGCTGAGGCTGGGATCTACACCACCACACCCCCAAAGTCCTCTGGGAATATCGAGGCAGGGCACCTGGCAGGTCGGAGAGGAGTCCCCCAACCCCACTTGTAGATATGGAGGTCCCGCGCGCGTTTGGCTGTCGCTGGAGAGGAGGTGCCGCCCCAGAAGCCTGGAGTGTGGATACCGTACATTCCTCTGCCAGATAAGGAGGCCGAGGCTGTGGCCCGAGGGAGGGGGCGGGTCCTGTCACTGTTTTCTAGGCGGGCTGGGCTTCGTCTAGTAGGGAGGGCAGCCAGCAGACCCGGGGGTCTCAGCCTCCTTTGCTGATCGGGGCTGGGCTGAGTTTAGGAGCCTCCACTCTCCCCGGTCCACTGGGGCCTCTTTTGTTTTTCGTTGGTTGGTTGGTTGGTTCACTCATTCATTCATCCAGCCAGCCATCCCACGTGTTTTCTGAGCACCTTGTGTATGCTAGGTATCATTTCCAAGGGGCTGCAAATGGACTTGGTGCCAGACACTTACATTCTACTATGGAAGCCAGATAGAAAACTAGAAATATTGTACAATTATACTTTTCAAAATTGCCAAGTGCTGTGAAGATGACAAAGCAAGATACTGTGATGGAAAGGGCCTGGTGAAGGTGGCTAGTATAGACTGGGGGTCAGAGCAAGTGACCTTAAAACTGAAATTTGAAAGATGAGGAGACCCGTCCAGGGAACTGAAGACTACTCAGGATTTGGGGGACGGACATGGCACATGGAAGAACAGCAGGGGCAAAAGCTATGAGGTGGGGTTGGCCGGTAGGAGGCCAGTGTGGTTGGAGTGGAATGACCCTGGGGAAGAGTGAGAGGAGGCTAAATGGGCAGGGGCCAGGCCATTTGGGGCAGTGGGGAGCCATGGAAGAATTTGGAACTGAGTGACATGTTGGAGCTCCCCCTGGCTGCTGTATGGAGACTGGCAGTGTAGGAGGGTGACCTGACAGCTGAAGAGAAACCAAAAGAAAGGGTGGGGGGCTGCCCTAGAGCGAAGAGGCACGGGATCAGTAAGTGACTAGAGGGAATTTAACCACATGGCCTGCCTCATTGGAGCTTGGGGGAGGAGCTCCTAGAAGCCACTGAGCTTCCTCCTGCCTTCCTCTCTCCTAATTTCCCCCTGAACAGTCTCCATCTGTTTCTCTTCCCTTCCCTCCAAACCCTGTCACTTGTCCCTCTTGCTCCATTTCAGGCCTGGCCATTCCCTGGTTTCGAGCCCAGTGACCTCTTACTTAGCCTCTGGGAGGGAGTCAGGGTCGTCTTGGCAAAGGTGAGCAGGAGGCAGGTCCTGTGTGTAGCCAGGCCTGGGAAACCCACACAGGGAGGAGAAGCAGGCAGAGCATGCATCTGCTAGCCCCAACCTCAGGCTGGCTTCCTCTTTCTGGAAAGCACCAACCTGCCTTAAGCTCCTGCTTTATTTAGCAAAACCCTAGTTGGGAAGATGAAATAGTGTGGGCCTCAGTTTTCCCTTCTCTTACTAGGAGAGCCACACCTCTTGAGGATGGCTACAAGCCTCCTGGGGCTGCAGAAAGTGAGGGTGCAGTGTCCCAGTCTTCCCAGGGAAGAAGACAGATGTTTTGGTCAGTTCCTGGGGTTCAAGGGCTGAACTCATTTCTTATTTCTCCAGGAAGTGGTTATAAATCTTTTTCTTGGCCTCCTGACTGGAGAGGGTGGTGGCCCCACTTCAGGGAAAGAGAGGGTGGCCACGGGACACACCCTGTGCTTCTGGCCCTACTAACAAGGGTTCTTCCCAGGCCAGTGATGGGTCCTTGATTCTCAATTTTAAACCCCAGGAGGGGCCCAGTAGGCCAGGGCAGCCTGGGGGCGTCTGGTCGGGGTGACCTGGCGGTCAGACTGCAGTTCAAACTCTCCCCAGGGACTTTCACATAGTTTTAATTATCCTCTGAAAGAAGTGAGCTCCAGCCTCCTGGAAAGGACCAGATCAGTGGTGGTAGCTGTAGCGCACTCCCAGCTGGGCCAATCAGATGCTGAGGATGGAAAGCTCAGGCCAATAAGTGAATAGCTCAATGCCCTGGGATTGAAAATAAGCCAATCAGGGTGTGGGCTGTTTCTGGCCCGGCAATGGGTCTGGTGGGGCCAAGCCAGCTCCTGGGCCTCTGCAGCGGGCAGAGGGCATCAGGGCGCCAGAGGCTCTGTCCTGCACAGGAACAAGGGGCCTCTGTGTGGAGATCTGGGCAGGGCAGCAGCCCCTGGGGATACGCACAAGCCCTTCTCTGTTCCCAAAGTAGGACGGATGTCCCTTCACCCAAGGGGAGCAGCTGCTTCTCTGTCAGGCCAAGGTCTGGGACACCTCTCTGAGGGGGTGCCAGGGATGGAGATGGCCGAGCGACCCCGGAAATCCAACATCACTCTGGGCTCACTAGGAACCGGCCTAACCAGACTTTTCTGGAAGGTGGCTCCTGACCCACACACACATGGTTCTTGCCAGGCCTTGGCAGATGTGTTTCCAGGGATCTGGGGATGGCTCTTCCTGTGCCCCACCCCCCACCCCCATTTAGCAAATGACTCCCCTCATGAAAGGCGGACACTGCACCGGGGCCTCTGAGACACCTCCCCCACTAAGCTGGAGGGAGGCCTTGATGTGGCCTTGCATCCTCTCTGCACTTCTTCCCGCCCCCTCCTCCACAGTTTGGTTTTCCTTGAGAGGGGGGTGACTCAGGCTTTCATGGAAACAAATACCGTTCCTGCTCCCCACGAGGCTGCACGTCCCCTCACCTGTCACATGACTTCAGCACAGCTGCCCCATCTTCCGAGCCAGGACCTCCCAGACTGGTCTCCTGTGTCTCCCCCATACCATCATTCCCTCCCAGCCTTCCCCACAGCGGATGTGACTGGGGAGCAAGGCCTCCACCCTGTTTGTTCTAGGGACCTTACATCTGGATTTCATCCTGCCTGGGAGGGGAGTGCCAGCGCCCTGCCTATCCCTCTGGACCCTCTCTGTCCAAGGGCAGGGCTAGATGATGCTGATGAGAACAGGCTGTGGGAATTTTGCTTGGCTGGCTCAGGGAACACCCCTTCCCAATAGATTGAGTGGAGGGCATGTAGTCCCAAGCAGAGTGTGGCAGGAAGAAGAGAGCTAGTAATATTTATTAAGTGCTTGCTATGTGCTAAGGGTACCTTGTGCATCATTCAACAGGATTTATCATCACCCCTATGAAGTGGGCTTCCTCCCCATTGCACAGATGAGGACGTTGAGGCTGCATGTCGATTGACTTACCCAAGATCCCCCAGCATGTCGGAGGTGGTGTGGTGTTGAACACTAGATTGTCTTCAAGGGCTATGTCCTTGAAGATGATGTGACCTAGGATGCTGGAACCTCAAGGCTGCCCTGGTTTCTCCCCAGGACCTTATCTTGGGAGCACCCATAGCCTCAAGGGTTACACCCAGTCTGAAATCTAGGGCAGTGGGTGGTAATGAGCGGGCATGGTGCCATCAGCTGCAAGCATCTCTCTGACCCAGGTTGGCAAGTGGTATGAGGCCCAAGGTTCCAGTGTATTTGAGAAAAGAGGCAAGCCCTCCAGTTCCTGCCCACAGCTCCACCTTTGGGTAGGTGGGCAAAGCTTCTGGAAGTCTACTTTGTGTCCTTCATGCCATTTGGGGGAGCTTCTGAGAGACAGTGTAGCCTAGAGGTTACAGAGTCTTTGGAGCGGATCTCTTTGGCTATGCCACTTACTAGCTTTGAGGCTTTGGGAAAGTGAGTTAACTTCTCTGGGTTTCCCATCTGTAAAGCAGGGATCATGATAATTCTGACTTCATGTGGCAACTCAGTGAGGAGTGATGGCCCCGGGACTCAGCCCATAGATGTCCAAAGTCAGAACCCAGGCAGCAGCCATAGCACTGACCTATCTGTCTGTCTCTTCTCTCTGCAGCTCTGACAGCTCCATGGCCTCGGCCGGCCACTGAGCCCCACCATGGGCAGCCTGTACTCGGAGTACCTAAACCCCACCAAGGTCCGGGAGCACTATAATTACACCAAGGAGACACTAGACATACAGGAGACACTCTCCCGCCAGGTGGCCTCGGCCCTCATCATCATTCTGTGCTGTGCCATCATAGTAGAGAACCTGCTGGTGCTCATCGCAGTCGCCCGAAACAGCAAGTTTCACTCAGCCATGTACCTGTTCCTGGGCAACCTGGCCGCCTCAGACCTGTTGGCGGGCGTGGCCTTTATAGCCAATACCTTGCTCTCGGGCTCTGTCACGCTGCAGCTGACACCAGTGCAGTGGTTTGCCCGTGAGGGCTCAGCTTTCATCACACTCTCCGCCTCTGTCTTCAGCCTCCTGGCCATAGCCATTGAGCGGCACGTGGCCATTGCCAAGGTCAAGCTCTATGGCAGCGACAAGAGCTGCCGCATGCTGCTGCTTATTGGGGCCTCCTGGCTCATCTCACTGGTTCTTGGTGGCCTGCCCATCCTCGGCTGGAACTGCCTGGGCCACCTCGAGACCTGTTCCACCGTTCTGCCACTCTACACCAAGCACTATGTGCTCTGTGTGGTAACCATCTTCTCCGTCATCTTGTCGGCCATCGTGGTTCTGTATGTCCGCATCTACTGCGTGGTCCGCTCCAGTCATGGCGATGTGGCCGGCCCGCAGACGCTGGCCCTGCTCAAGACTGTCACCATCGTGCTAGGGGTCTTCATTGTTTGCTGGCTGCCCGCCTTCAGCATCCTCCTCCTGGACTATGCCTGTGCCGTGCGCTCCTGCCCTATCCTCTACAAGGCCCACTACTTTTTTGCTTTTGCCACCCTGAACTCGCTGCTCAACCCTGTCATCTACACATGGCGCAGCCGGGACCTGCGGCGGGAGGTACTGAGGCCACTGCAGTGCTGCCGGGAGGTGGTGGGGGTGCAAGGACGGCAGGTTGGGACCCCGCGCCACCGCCCCCTGCCCCTTTGCAGCTCTAGCTCCCTGGAGAGGGGCACCCACATGCCCACGTCGCCCACGATTCTAGAGGGCAACACAGTGGTTTGAGGGACAAGTGGGCTGACAACCAGGCCATTGCAGAGGGCTCCATGGAGAGGTGCCAGGTGACCTCAGACAGAGATGTGGGGTTGACAAGCAAGGTGGCCCACTCCACAGACCTGGGTAATATTGAAAATATTTTATACCTGGGATGGCCAGCTGAGGCACTGACCTTTGGAACAAAGAGCTGTGGCAGAGTCCTAGAGGCCAGTGCAGTGACTGGCATGATCCCTTCAGAACTGGATTACAGGGAGGTCTGAGGTTACCAGGAAAGGGCCTGGGTAATAGCAGACAGTCACTCAAGAGGAACTCAGGGCAGGAGCAATTTACAACCTGGTACAAAGGATTTTACTTCACGACTGTCTGACCCTGTGCCAGACTTCACCCTGTGCCAGACTCTCCTCTCTGAATTTACCACCCTTGTCATCTTCTCCTGGCAGCCTCAGGCCACTTCCCTGGAACCACTGTCCCAAGAGGCTGGCGACTTCCTCTTTGACTGTTGGGGCAGTCCCAGCTAACAGTTGCCTGGGCCAAAATCCACAGCTTCCCCAAATTTCACCAGCTGGCACTTTGGCCACTTCTTTCCTTTTACTCCACGAGATGCCAGGAAACCACAGGCTGGATGGGGGGGGCCTGAACCCCATTCTCAGACCTCATTGGCCAGTTGCACTATTTGGGGCACAGAGAAATCATCAAGGGCTGGAAAAACCTGTCTGGGGAACTGAGGAGGGCTCTGGGTTCTCAGTGGCACAGCATGGAACTTAGAAAATTCTGGGGAGCTGTTAGCCCAGGACCCTTTCACCCTCCCAAAAAAACAACTACCCCCAGGCTACTCCCACCTCCAGCCTGAGCTGAGGTACAGCTCTCCTAAGGCAGAGCAGCCTTGAGTCCACTGTGCCTCCTTTCAAGTTGTAGTGAATGGAGCAGGGAGTGAGGGTGCCGAGGACATTTGTGGGGGCTCTCCCACAACCTTCCCCAGAAGGACTTTGCTAAATCCTGTGGATAGATAGAAGGGTCATTGCGGTACAAACATATATTTATGTGTGTCTGTCAGTGTCTGTGTGTGTGCGTGTGTGATGTCTGCGACCCTGTCCCCACCATGTTTCCCCAGAATGGATGCTATTCTGTCGTCCTGTGTCTCTGTTGAAGCTGCCAAAGAGGGGTCCGGCCCACACAGACCCCTTCGTAATTGCTGGCTTATTTCCCCACTTGAGAGCTGGGCTGCAGCTCACCTTGGGGAAGGAAACCTCATGCCTCAAAATGATTTCTTGTGAATGCAAGGGCTGGGAGGGTCTTTGGGGGGCCAGGAGCCAGTTGGGGGCTTGTCTCTCCTCATTAAGCTCCCCAGATGCCCCCATGCCCCATGTCTGAGGCTGGGCCCAGGCCAATAAACGGTTCAATTTCTCTTTCTGATGTCTGTTGTCTTTTCAGGTTTAAGGTGGTAGTTCTCCCATTAGCACCCTGTGGCTGGGGGTGGATGGAATGGGGGAGGGTGACTGCTGCCCAGGCAACTCACCACCCTTTGTCAGCCTTCCCATTCTGTGCCCCTACCCTAGCCCTGCCCAGACCAAGATTGCAGTGGCTTCTGAGAAAATGTGGTCAACGCTGGCATTTCCCGAGGCCAGTTGTCCGGGGCCTTCTTCCTTTTCTTCAAAGAAAGATCTGATGGTGATGGGGTCCCCTTTCTCCATCCCAAGTACGTGTCTCTCCTTGGGAGCTGGAGAGATGATCTTGCCGCTCATGGGCCCACATGGCCCTCCAGAGCTCAGTATTCCCCAGAGAAATAGCTGACCAAGCACTTTCCAGGCATGAAGACCTGAATCTTCACGAGGTGGTGGGAGTTACTATAAGCTCCTTTTATGGAGATGTGGGTTGAGAGAAGTTAAGTGAGCTCCTCAGAGTCACACAGCCAGTTGGGGCAGCACCTGTCTGGATTTGAACTCAGGTGGGCTGACGAGATCCTGCTAGCTCTACTACTGGGCAAGAGAAAGGATCCTCAACCCCCTTTTTGCCATGAAAATGTGGGCTGCTGGCTCCAGGCAGCCCCACCTGGAACCAGGCAAAGCCCTACGGAACACAGTTGAGGGGTGGTACCTAGCTCAGCTTTAAGGTGACACCCCACTCCTTTGCCCAGAGGCACAGGGCCCAGTGGCTCCTTTGAAGATCCAAGGTTTGATTGGGAACACAGAGCCCCAAGCTGAAGCCTCACCTAGCAACACCAGCACAAATACTAAGGCAGCCAGTGGGAGAGGAGTGAGGCAGGCAGCAGCCAGAGGCTGAAAGGCCTGCACCCCCATTGGAATTCCCCTTGCTCCAGTAGTGCAGAGACAACCTCTGTTTGGAAACCTGAGCCCTAGCTGAGATTGGGAGGAAGAGGCATAGGCCAGGCAGGAATCAATAAAATTTCCCCCAGTACCCACGTGCTACTTCTGTCTCCTTCAGGCCTTTGCTCAAATGCCACCTCCTTGTAGAAGTCTGCCCTGACCACCTTCCCTCTCAGTCTAGCTCCTTGCCTGCTTATCACCTGGCAGTGTATTATATAACAGTTTATCTGTTTTCCCCCATTAGAATATGAGAACCTTGAAGATAGGATTGCATCTGTCTTCTCCACCACTGTGTTTCTAGCATGTTAAACAGCACTTGGCATGTTCCCACTACAGGGCCTTTGCATCTGCTGTTCCCTCTGCCTGGAATGATCTTCCCCCAGACATCCTTATGACGCTTCTCCTCCCTCTGATCTATATTCAAACATCACACCCTGGGCGAGGCCTCTGGCCTCACCATGCACGAGTTTCTTTTCCTATATGCCTCTCTTGCTGCTCTCTAATGTGGAACACATTTTGCTTCATCCTGATTATTTTCTATCTCCCCCTCTAGAATACTAGTTCCACGACAGCAGGGATTGGTGCCTGTCTTCACTGCTTGGCCCCAGAACAGTGACTAGCACACAGTAGGTGATCGATGTTTGTGAGATGAATGAAAGCAAAAGCAAATGATGGTCATATCAGTAAGTGTTAAGTGCTGTGAAGAAAATAAAATAAAGCAACAGTTTTGGGGTACTCTGTAGAGTAGGCACTATCATCAGCACTCTAACAGGTAAGGAAACTGAGGCACAGAGAGGTAAAGTGAACTGCCCAACGTCATGTAAAATGTGAGTGGAAGTGTCAGGATTTGAACCCAGGCAATCCTTGATTGAAGATCACAGTCACATCTGATCCTCCTCAGTATCCTGTTCTGAAGATCTACTTTAACTCTTAGAGCCTGGAACAGAAGGGACCAACGTATAGGGATGCAAGATGACTTTCACCTCCTTTCTCCCTAATGAGGTAGTTGGATATTAGGAAGCATCAGAATCATCTGGAAGAACCCTTTAAAATGCAGATTCTTAGGCTCTGCAGTGAGGGATTCTGATTGAGTAGGTCTGGAGTGACCCCATTATTGCATGTTTTTCACCAAACGCCTCCAGGCATCATCTTGGGACCATAGTTTAAGAAAATTCTAGACTCCATAATCTCAGAACTTTCTGCATTGGTGGAACTATGCCATATCTACCCTGCCCAATTGTGGGCTACTTGGCACTTGAAATTTGGCTAGTGTGATGCAGGAACTAAATTTTAACTTTAATTTAAATGTAAATAGCCACGTGTGGCCATTAACAGTTCTACATTGTGCATCTTGTTTCTGCAGCCTCTGAGCAGCTGAACTCTCTTGGCATTATGCCGCCAATTCAACAAAAATTCATGAGTCTCACCATCATTATTATAAATGACATGGTAGCTTCCACATGTATGGGTTTCTCATACAAAAGGATTTCAGAGGAAATTGGTAGTGGGTAAGGACAGATGCCTACTTATTAGCATCCAGGCTCCTGTCTATCTGCCTGCCTGTCCATCCATCCATCCTTCCATCCATCTACCTAAGCCTGTCTGTCTATCTATCTATCTATCTATCTATCTATCTATCTATCTATCTATCTATCTATCATCTATCTATTTATCTATCATCTATCATCATCATCTATCATCTATCTATCATCTATCATCTATCATACATCTATCCACCTAAATACTTTGTTTCCTAAGAATAAAGCATTCTCCTATATAACCTCAGTAAAATTATCAAAATCAGAAAATTTACAAACCTTTATCAGATTTCACCAATTGTTCCATTACTGACTTTTATAGCAGAAGAAAATCCCAGACCACTATTGCATTCAGTTATCTTTTCAGCCTCCTTCAATTAGCTGGGCATCATCCCGTGCACTGAAAGGTTGTGTTTTGGAGCACAAGCCTGGGTTGCCAGTTGCAGACTCAATCCCAGTGGGGCGTGTGTGGGAGGTGGCCCATCGATGTTTCCCTCTCTCTCTCCCTTCCTCTCTCTCTAAAAGTCAGTAAAAATAAATAATAAATAAATTAATTAATTAACAAATAAATAACAGTTCCTGAACCTTTACCTTTTGTGACCTTGACATTTTAGAAAGATATAGGTCAGTTACTTGGTAGAATGTCCTTCAACTTGGGTTTGGCTGATGCTTCCTCATTATATTCAGGCTATGTATTATGCATTTTGGGGGCAAAAATACCACAGAAGTAATGTTTTTCTCAATTAGTCTCATTACCAGCCATGCTAACTTTGATCACTTGGTGATATCTGCCAAGTTTCTCTACTTTAAAGTTACTATTACCCCCTTTGTAACTGTCTTGTGGAGAGGTTCTTTGAGACTCTGTAAATAACCTGTTACTCATCAGACTCTTACTCCTTTAGCATCACACAGAATGGATGTTAAAGGAGTAGGAAGACATCACATCATTTCATTTGTAGATACGCCAGTTTTTATCTTCAAAAGAAAACAACACTTTTTTTCAATGTAAGTGCAGTACCATAATTATACTTATCAAAAGTATCAGTGTTAACATTTCCCCATCTGCCTATTTTGAGTAATCTTTATTGATTTCAGAGAGAGGAAGGAGAGGGAGAGAGAGATAGAAACATCAGTGATGAGAGAGTCTTCATTGATCAGCCACCTCCCGCAGGTCTCCGAGTGGGGATCAGGCCTGCAACCCGGGCATGTGCCCGGGAATCGAACTACAATCTCCTGGATCCTAGGTCGATGCTCAACCACTGAGCCATGTCCGGCTGGGCTAGTTAGTGAGTTTCTTAAGTACTGTTTAACAACCTTTCCTTGTTAAGCAATAGACTTAACCACCTATTTAACCTTGTTTAACTGAGGTTGAGTAATTCATTTGTTGAAGAAACAGGTTGTTTGTCCTGGAGAGTTTCATAATTTGCTATTAGCTGATGGTATCCCCTTATGTCATCTTCCTCTTCCCCAAGATTTAACATAGATATTTTTGGCTTAAATTTTTTACGGGTGGTGCTTCCAGCAGGAGGATATGATATCTCAATGTCTCTCTTTTACTGATGACTAAGACTAATCGGGGTTCAGATGCCATCAGTCTGATCCCACCTTTGTAAATTCCCATCCAAGTGTTTTCTAATGGTACGATCATCCATGAACAACTGTTCCCTGGGCTCATCGTTGCATTAGCAGTCTTCAGAGGGTTTCTAATCTATCTCCCCATCTTCACATCCTGGCCAGTTTTCTCATTTGTCTACAAGGCAAACGTACTTTCCCCCAAATCAAACCCACAACCCTGGTGTTTTGGATGACACTCTAACCAACTCAGCTACCTGGCCAGGGCCAGGACTCTGCATTTTTACTCTGTGCCACTTCTGATGTGAACCATGCATGACTTACAGTTTTCAAAATGCTTGTTTGAAGGCTGATACAGGGCCATAAGATACTGCCTTGAGGAAATATAGGACAAGGTCATTGCTTTGTCATTTCCTTGTGGCTAAACCAGTCATTCTTATCCAGGATGATTCCACACCCCCAGGGGACATTTGGCAATTATGGAGACATTTTTGGTTGTCCCACCTGGGGGATGGGAGTGCTACTGGCATCTAGTGGGTACAGAGGTCAAACATGTGGCTAATCACCATGAAATGCACAGGACAGTCCCCCCATGACAAAGGATTATTTGGTTCCAAATGTCAGTAGTGCTCAACTTGAAGAACAGTGTGCATCCCTCTGGCTCCTTCCACCTGGTCAGCTGGTTCAGGACTGCTAGGCGACAGCTGAAAGAATGAGGAAGCTTCTAGAGACATCCCCAACGCCCTGATTGGAGTCTCTGTCCACGTCTCTTTGCCAGGTAGTTTTAATAACTTGGTGATTGCCTTTGGAGAGGCAGTTGTGGTTAATTAGTGTTTATTTCCAGATAGGAGGAGCTTCACGTGAAGCCTCTCTGATTTAATGGCCAGGGCAGGCCCAGGTCTCATCCCTGCTCAGTGTGGTGTGGATGATTTTCTTTGCTGTTCAGGAGCAGATGCTGTTGTGCTTTTTACTTCTTGTGCCAGGAGGTAGGTGACGCACCCAAGGTCTCACCACTGTTTTTCTCTAGGGCCTGGTGGCTATAATGGCTGGTAGGAACCCAGACAGGCTGATGAGGGTTGGGTGGGCTGAGGGAGGCAAGGTGGGATATACATAAATGTCTTGGAAGGAAGGAAGGAGGCCCAAGCTTGGAGTACATGAGAGAAATGGGGATAAGTATCCTGGTGACTTCTATAAAAAAAATTAGATAATATGTATTCTTTTGTGCCTGGCTTCTTTCACACAGCCTAATGCTTTTGAGATTTGTCTATAGTTTTGCATGGAGTTACAGAGGGCTCATTCTTGATGCTAAATATCAGCATTCTGCCCATGGGCCAAATTCACCCCACACCCTGTTTTTGTATGGACTGTAAGCTAAGAATGGTTTTTCCATTTTTAATTAGAATAAAATCAAGAGAAAACAATATTTTGTGATGTGAAAGGAGCATAAAATTTCAATTTCAATGTCAAAGTTTTATTGGAACACAGCCATGCCCACTCATTTACAAAATCATCTGTTGTTGCTTTCACACTACAAAGGCAGAGTTGAGTTGTTGTAACAGAGTATGGCCCAGAAATTCTAAAATATTTACTACCCGACCCCTTACAGAAAGTTTGTGACCCCAGTGTATAGTATTCTACTGCACAAACAGATAACTGTCATTGTTTCTATTGGTGTTAGACATTACATGGCCTTCAGTTGTTGGCTGTTGTGAATAAAGCTGTTATGAACATTTTTGTATGTCATTTGGTGGATATTCCAGGAGTGGAGTTGCTGGGTCATAGGGCAGGCATATATTTAGCTTTAGTAAATAAAGCCAAATTGTTTTCCAAAGTGACTATACCATTTTGGACTCCCTCAGCAACACAGGAGAGTTCTGGTATTGCTAACACTTGCCAATCTTTTTTCATCCTGGCCATTCTGGTGTGGGTGGGTGTGGGTAGGAGCTGATATTGCATTAAGGCTTCATTTTGCTTTTCCCTGATGACTAATGAGGTTGAACAGCTTTCTGTATGAGTCTGGCCATTTGGATATCCTCTTTTGTGAAATGCTTGTTCAACACTTTTGTCTGCTTAGTAAAAAGGAATTGTCTGTTTTGTTAATCTGAAGGAGTTCTGTGTGTATTGTAGGCACGAGTATGTGCATTGGTTGGCATATTTGTGTGGCTTGTCTTTAGGGGGTACCTTTAATGAACAAATTCATTTTATTTTTCTGGATAATTAACATGCTTTGTGTCCTGTTAAAGAAACACTTGCCTACCCCAAAGTCACAAAGATGTAAAATATAGATGTCTTATTTTAAAAGCCTTCTTTAAAAAAACTTTTTAAAAAATTGTTTGTTTGTTTTTTTTTTTGAGAGAGCGAGAGAAACACTGATTAGTTGTCCCACTTATTTATGCATCATTGGTGCTTCTCATATGTGCCCTCACCTGGGATTGAACCTAGGTGTATTAGGATGATGTTCTAACCAACTGAGTTACCTGGCCAGAGCTTAAAAGCTTTCTTGACTTTGCCTTCCCATTTAGATCTGCAAGATGTATGGAACTGAATTTTGCATAGGGTTTGAGGTAGGGATCAAAGTTCACTTTCTTCCATATGGCCATCCTACAGACCCAGCACCATTTATTGAAATGAACATCCTTTCCCTGCTGCTCTGCCAGTTGGTTTTGTTTGATATAAATAACATAGCCACATACTCCAGAATTCAAAAGGGCAAAAATATATTCAGAAAAAGTCCTCTTCCTGCCCACAGCTTCCACCCTGCTAGTTAACATTCCTTATCTCCAGGATGTTATCTGTTTCTTTCCCAAGGGTTTTCTGCAGAGACAAGTATACACATAATTGTACCCCTCTCCCCTTTTTTATATAAACATAGCACACTATGCATTCTGTTCTACATCTGTATTTTATTTTCACTTACAGATAGGAAACAATCTCTATGATATTATGTGGGAAAATATCCTTTTGGTTTTTGTTTTGGGGTCTGTCGTATGAATGGAACACAATTTCTTTAGCTAATCATCACTGATGGAAAACTAGGTTTTCCTCTCTTTTGCTATCAGCAAGGCTCAGTGAATAGCTGTCTGATTCTCATTTTGCACATGTGGGAGAGTGGATCTTAGGAGAAATTCTTGGAAGTAGAAAAAGTGAATAAAAGGGGATGCATTTGTTTTTTGATGGATATTTGCATACTGAGCATTTAATGTAATGGAACAGGCATCATACCTTAACCCTTGAATACTCCCTAAGTCTTTATTGCATGCCAACTATATCCTGGGCACTTTGCTGGACATAATGTAGGGGTAAGACTGACATAAGCCATTACCCCAAAATACGATTGTCAGCTGAGGTAAAGGCTCTGAAAGAAAGAGCTGTAGTTCTAGGAGCCTAGCAGATACCTAATAGGGCTGGGGGAGGAAAGGAAAGGCTCCTTGAAGGTGATGGTTAAGACCAAATAGGAAGAATGATTAGTTTCTCCAAGCAGAAGTTGGCACATAGAGCAGCAGGACTTTGCAAGTTAAGAGAACAGCAGTGCGGAAACCTTGCAAAAATTATCTACGGCTGCATAACAAAAAGCCCTAAAGTCTAGTGGCTTAAAACAGTACTCATGTATTATCCTTCAGGGTTATTTGGGAGCAGCAAAACTGAGTAGCTCCAGCTTGAGGTCTCTCATGAGGGTAAAGCCAGGTATTGGCTGGAGCTACAGCATCTGAAGGCTTGACTGGGGCTGGAGGAGCCACTTCCAAAGTGGCTTACTCACCTGGCTGAAAAATTGGTTCCTCTGCCCATGGGCCTCCTTGTAGGACTGCTTGAGCATCCTTGCAACATGATGGCTCGCTTCCTCCATGACAAGCTGGTGTTGTGATGGCTTCTATGACCTATTCTCAGAGGTCATATGCCTTTGCTACTATCATATTCTCTTTGCCATACAGACCAGCCTTGATTCTGTGGGAGAGAATCATGCCTCCACAAGGGCATGAATCCTGAGAGGAGAGGGATGTTAGGGGCCCCCTTGGAGGCTGGCTACCACAGATCTTAGGCAGGAATGGGCTGGAAGTATCCAGGATGTAGCTCAGCTAGGGTGAATAAAGGAGTGGTAAAAAGCTGTGTAGGGGTTGGGTTTATCCTAAGTGCACTGAGAAGCAATTCAGGTGTGTGGGATGGGCTAGGAAGGAGACGACAGGATCAGATTAGGATTCTGAGAAGATCCCTCCCACTGTCATGTGGCAAATAGGTGGAATAGGTGGGAGAGGCCTGAATAGCAACGGAGGAAGGAGCCTGAGTGGATGTCCAGGAGAGAGGTGAAGGTGACCTGGGCTGGGATAGATCAGCTAACTGACTCAAGGACTGTTTGGGGGGAAAAACAACCACTAAGCTTGGCAGCAAGCCTTGAGGGCTGGGGCCTCTGCATGCCTCCGCTGGGCCTTGCTCCAGGCAAGGGACCTTGGTGGCTGTGACTAATTCTCCAGCATGTGGTGTGATTCAGTGCTGACCTTCTGACTGACCATAGCTTAGGACGTGTGACCACCCCTCCACTAGCCCTGACACTCTCAGCTGCCTGGATCTTGGGTAGGCTGACACCGGCTTCTCCTGGCTTCTGTGGAGTACGGCTCTCTAGCCTTTGTGAAATGTTCCCTCTCCCGGCCTCTGGAGTGTGGCCTTACAACTGGAGGCTGGAATGTGACCTGGAAAGCAGGGAGCTTGAGCCTGACAAGTGTTTTCTCATGAGGGGTTTGTGAACACTACCAAGAGGTGGAGGTAGACTGAATGCCCATAAGAGCTGAACTAGGTTTCTTCTGGAAGTTCCAGTCCCTTTGCTAAAGGAATGAGCCCATTTCTAGGTGGGGAAGGGGAGGGTCTCTTGGAGTCCAACTGGTCACTGTGGAGGCTCCTGAAGCCATGAGTGTCCTTTCCCTGTTGATTTAGCTGACACCTTTAGTGATCAAGTAACCACTAGAAAACCACTAAACTCTGGAGTGAAGCAGGTAACTCATGGACTAAAGACAAACCTGACATTGCTGAGCTGATTTGGGCCTCAGTTTCTGTTTGTAAAATGGAAATTACATTGTTATGGGGGAGAAAACAGCTTAATACCTACCAACATTTGTTTTCACTCTGCATCAGGCACCCCCATGTGCTACCTCCCCTGTCCTATTTATTAATTTTACTGATATTTGGATTTCTATAGATGAGTCCTTGGAGCGTAGGCTGTGAAGGAGGCAGACCAGGTATTTGGCCTCTGGAGCTCATAACCTTTGCAGGGATCAGCACTCTAAGGTCCACAGGCTAAATATGGCCCACCATCTGTTTTGGTAAATAAACTTTTATTGGAACAGCCATACCTATTCATTTATGTATTGTCTATGGCTGTTCTCATGATATAATGGCAGCACTGCATAGCTGCAACAGAGACATAGGGCCCACAAGACCTGAAATATTTACTATGTGATCCTTCATAGAAAAACTTGCTGATCCCTGCTTTGTTCTAGTGGGACAGACTATAATGGATGTAAAGAGAATCTCTGACAGTAAATGCTACGAAGGATCAGAGTAATTGGATAGAGTGTCAGTAAGGGGTTGCTTCCAGGTGGTCAGGGGAAAGCCTCTGGGTATCAGCAAACTTTAAGCTGTGTGAATCTCCTGGAAGAGTGGCCTGGGTACCCTGGCCGGTGTGACTCAGTTGGTTGGAGCATACATAGTCTCATGACCAAAAGGTGGTGGGCTTGATTTCAGGTCAGGGCACATACCCAGGTTGTGGGTTTGATCCCTGGTCAAGATGTGTATGGGACGCAGTGGATTGATGTTTCTCTCTCTCTTCCTCTCTCTCAAATCAATAAAAAACATATCCTCAGGTGAGGATTAAAAAAAAAAGTGGGCTGGATAGAAGTGACAGCAAAGGCAAAGGCCCTGGGGCACAGAAGAGCTTGAGGGACTAAAAGTAGGTCAGCAAAGCTGGAGCTCTGTGAGAGGGAGAAGGAGACACCTTCAGGCAGGACCCTGGAGTAAAATACTTGGATTTTAGTTCAAGGGCAATGGGACAATGGGACTTTTAGTAGGAAAGAGGAAAATGGCATGTTCCAATTTTTTTTTTTTTAAAGATCTCTGGATACAGCGGTCTGGGGGATCAGAGGAGGCTGCTAGAACAGTGAGTGAGAATGGTATTCTGGGCTGAGGTGGCGGCAGAGTAAATAAGCAGAAAGACCTGTTATATTTTGGAGGAAGAACTAACAGCTTCCTCATGTCTTGTATGTGTGGGGAGGAGAGGAATAAGAGACGGTGTCTGGCTTTTTGCCCCGGAGCAACTTGAGCAGATCCAGTTGGGCTGGAAGCCCAGCTTTAGCATCAACTTGCTGGACCCTTGGGCAAATCTTTTTGTCTCTGAGCCTTTGCCCTGTCTGTAAAATGGGTCAATTATCTCTTGGCAAAAGGATTATAAAGATAATCCACCTGAGGGGGAGCCTAGAATAAATGCAGTGTTCTCTTGTGAGCTGAGGCCCCTGAACAGCAGGTTTGCTTATGTCTCCCCTCTCCTCCCTTCCCCTCCCCTCCCTGTTCTGTGAGCACCCCTTTTCCTAAGGTAGGCTAGGGGCCCAGATGCTGGTTTCTGACAGGTCTATGGGACTTGAGTCTTACTCTGGTCAGATTGCCTTCTATCTGCTACCCACTTTCTACCCTTCTCCTCAGCCCAGTACCCCTAGTGTTGTCCCTTTGGCATCCCAGGGCCCGACAGCAGGCGAACCCTGTGGTCACTGTTCTGCATTCAGGCTCGAGCTAAAGACACCTGAATTCATGGTCCCTGCTGCTTACTGGTCTGAGTTTATGATCTTGGGTAAGCAGCCTCTGAGCCAGGCTCCTTTGTAACAAATATCGTAGGCCACAGGAAATGGGGTCCTGATATCTCCCTTGATGCTTAAGAATTAAATTAAATAACTCCTCTAAAGAGCCTGGTACAGTACATAAGTGCTAATTAAATAGTAAATTAATAGCTATTAACTTTGGTCCTACTAATATTTCAGTTCTCCTGGATCTTGCCATGTGTGAGTAACCCATAGCAACCAGAGGGTCTAAGGTCCTTTTCTGGCCAGGCCCACCCTTCCCTACTAGTTGTTGTGGAAATTAGGTTTATGTATGTGTTTACAAACACATTTACTTATAAATTTTGTGATACAAAAATATAAAACTGTACCATGATTTTTAACTCAGTTTTTAACTTTTGTTATTTTTAACTTTTGTTGTTATGGCAGATAAAGTACTCTTTAAAAAAAAAAAAACTTGACCCTACTTTATTTTTTTATTGTGGTAAAAAAACCATAGTATTTAGCACCTACAGTATTTACAATACTGTACTATACATAATCTAAATACTGTACATACAGTACAGTATTGTTAACTACATGCACTTTGTTGTGCAACAGATCTCTGGCACTTTTGCATCTTGTAAAACTGAAACTCCATTTCTATTGAACAACTTCCCTTTTCTCCCCTCCCACTAGCCCCTGGTAATCACCATAATTCTTTCTCTACCTAAGAGTTTGACTACCTTAGATACCCCAACAAGTCAGATCATAGAGTATTTGCCTTCTGAGACTTGCTTATTTTACTTAGCATAATGACCTCAAGGTTCATCTAGGTTGTTTCAAAGGGCAGAATTTCCTTTATTTTTAATTTTAATAATCTTGAAATGAGCACAGTTTATAGGTTATTAGAGAAAAACAATTGCACAAATCATATTTGTTTAAAACCCCTTTTAAAAATCTATATTTTATATTGATTGAATTGAGTGGCCCATTCCACTCAGCACAATGATCTCCAGGTCCTATTCTATAGGTTGCCATTTCACTTTGTTGATTGATTCCTTTGCATAAATTAAGTCTGATGTAGTTCCATTTGTCAATTTAGTTCTTATTGTTTGTGCTTTTGGTATCATATCCAAGAAATCATTGCCAAGCCCAGTGCTGTAAAGTTGTCCTCCATGTTTTCTTCTAGGAATTCTATAGTTTCGGGCTTTACGTTTAGGTCTTTAGTCCATTTTGAGTTAATTTGTATATATGGTGTAAGGTAAGGGTCTAACTTCATTCTTTTGCATATGAATACCCAGTTTTCACAATAGCATTTGTTGAAGACCATTCTTTCCCCAGGTTCTGGTGCTTTTAAAATTTTTAATTTATTTTTATTTTTTAAATATATCGATTTCAGAGAGAAGGAGAGAAGGAGAGAGAGAGAGAGAGAGAGAGAGAGAGAGAGAGAGAGAGAGAGAAACATCAATGATGAAAGAGTCATCATTGATCAGCTGCCTCCTGCATGCCCCAGACGGGATGGAGCCCGCAACCCAGGCATGTGCCCTGACAGGGAATTGAACTGTGATCTGGATCCTAGATTGATGCTCAACAGCTGAGCAATGCCTGGCTGGGCTCTGCTGCTTTTTTTAAAAAAACCTAAGTCCTCACTCGAGGACATTACATTGATTGGTTGCCTTCTGTACACTCCCCAATTGGGGATCAAACCCTCAACACAGGTATGTGCCCAGACTGGGAATGAACCGACAACCTTCTGGTGCACCTGAGGACACTCAACCAACCGAGTCACTCGGCTGGGCTCTGGTGCTTTTTTTAAACATATAGGCTGTCAAAATGGCCGGATCTCCCTAAACTGGAATCCTTGGGGCCAGTTTTTCCATTGATTTTTAGAGGGAGGGAGGGAGACACCCAGATTGGTTCATAGATTGGTTGTCTCCTACATGCGCCCTGATTGGGGCAGGGCTCCAACCTGCAACCCAGGTATGTGCTCTTGATCTGGAATCGAACCCGCGACTCTTTGGGGCACGGGCCGACTCTCTAACTACAGAGAACACTAGCCAGTGCTAGTCCCTTTTTATAGATAGGAAACTAAGGCTGGATCCAAATGACCTGCTCAAGGTCCTTATAGCAGCAAATAGGTGGAAATGGGATTAGAACTAAGACCTTGAACTGAAGGCCTGCAGGCTTGGATCCCTTTGGGATCCTCCCTTTTTTATCTCCAGTACACTGGAAAGAATGAATGAATGACTGCCTCAGGCAAAAAGCTTAAAGCAAACGGTGGATCTTGGACAAGCCCACTGCTCCTCGCGGGGGTGCACACCCGCCCCGCGCATGCGCATCCCCTGCACACAGCAGGCTCCACTCCATCTGCCTGCAACTGGTAGGGTCTCTCTCAGCATGGTACGTCCCGCCTTCCCCCATGCCCGGGCTGGGGTGGTACGCGCCACCTCTGCTCACAGCCCCTCCCTGTTGGTTTCCGCGCGAAAAGCCAGAGCTGCCCGTGCTGCCGACACCTCAGCTGCAGCTTCCGAGATGCCTGCCCGCACTGCCCCGGCCCGGGTGCCCACGCTGGCCTCCCGGGCCATCTCACTGCCGGACGATGTCCGCAGGCGGTAGGTGCTGCAGGGGACCGCGAGCTCCGTGGGGTGGCATGGCGCTGGGGGTGCAGGGGTTGCTTCCCCTCTGGGTAGCCCTTGGCTGCTGCTGACAGCCGGACGCGCATGCGTGGGGTGGTGAGGCGGTTGGCGCGGGCTGGGTGGGACTTCCGGTCGCGCGCGTCCGGGGCAGTTTGGCGCCAAAATGGGCCAAGGCCCCTCAGTTCCCTCGTGACTAGAAACTTGGTCTCCTCTGGTCTCGGAGTAGAGCAAGCTCGCTTCAGGGATCCTTTTCCCAGAACAGCCACAGGCCCTACTCCTGCCTCCGGCTGGGTCGCACAGGAAGTGGGCAGCCCACGGCCTCAGGACACCACTCGGCCGGGCACTTTGGCCTCCACTTCCGGTGCATGCTGCGGGGGGTCGAGGGGCCTGGCTGGCCTGGTGTTGGGGGTGTTTCAGGGGACCCTCTTGACGTTCCCGCAACAACATCCTGATGGCGACCACCAGAGACAGACGTCGCCGGTTGGGGCCCGGGCGCGGCCAGCTCAGGTTTGCGACTGCTGGGGAAGTCGTATTCTGGAAGAAACTTGCCATGCGACGAGGGCCAGGTCTCAGGCAGCATGAAGACTGAATGGGCTTTTCTAGTAAATTGGCACCCGTGAGCCTTGGGCATCAAGGAAGTCTTGCTGGGGAGAACTGGCTGCAGTTTCCAGCATGTGTCTGGAGGGGTGGGGAAAGGGAGTGAGGTGCGATGGCTAACGTCAGGGACAGCTATAGAAATTCTGTGCACACTTCTATAGGTGGCAAGACTGGGCTCCCGCTTTTTGTTAGTGAAGGGCACCAATTTCACTCCTGAAAACTTGCACACCTCACTTGGAACACTAGTCACAATACCCTGGACCAGGCCAGAACACTTCTAATCAGAAGTGAACACACTTTGGCATTTACCTATTTCCCTATGGTTGTGCCTGGCCAATTCTGATTTGGGCCTTTGGGGGTGGAGAGTGTGTGAGTTGTGGGTATTTGGGTCTCCTTACCAGGTGTTTAAAGTTCACCCACTTTGCCCTGGCCAGGTTGCTCAGTTGGTTAGAGCGGTCATCCTGTACACCAAAAGGTTGTGGGCTCAATTCCCTGTCAGGGCACATAACTAGGTTGCGGGTTCGATCCCTGGTCAGGGCACATACAGGAGGTAACCCAACAATGTTTCTCTCTTCCTCTCTCTAAAAATCAATTAAAAAAGCATATCCTTGGGTGAGGGTAATAAAGTTCCACCACTATTTAAGCATAGTTAGAGGGGGTGCGTTTTTGAAGAATCTTCATCTCTATTCCCTCCAAGATATAACATGACTTAAAATGGAAATGGAATTATGAAAGTCTCTGGCTTCATGTTAGACCCAATACAGAGACAGTGGGGCCCAGCCTTTATTCTGATTGTGAGAACTCTTTATCTCCACTGGTTTGTTTATGACCTTGGGCATATGTCATAACCAAGCTACATCTGTAGACTAAGGTTATTAATATACATTATAAAATGGTATTGGAGTGAGAATATGCCTTACACATAAAGGCCCCTGTGTTAGCATTGTATTGGCTGATCTCACTGGCTCAGGGGTTTTATTGGGCCAGACCACTTTTGTTCGGCTGAATCTGAATGTTAGGTGAGTGTTACAATCTGCCATTTACCCTAGGTTCCATATTACTTTGAACTAGAATTGCCTACTGTAGGTATGGAGTTTGAGATTTCTGCTTTAGACCATGTGGTAGACATTGAAATTGTCAGCTTATAAGATCTTCTCAACAGCTCTTCTTATTTTGAATTTTAGTGTGCAAAATACACAAACATGTAATTCAACACTCCCTTAAACTCAGATTTGTAAATGCAGTTATTACTCTTCTTGACTTATGAAAATTAGAGACACTCTATTATAGAACAGGAACCTAAGTCCATTAGACACTCTGGAAGCAAATTTTAGGTCCTTATTTACGAATTTCTGTCACTTCTGCTAACCTGTGTTTGTATGGCAG
This sequence comes from Miniopterus schreibersii, assembly GCF_964146895.1. Classification (NCBI taxonomy): domain Eukaryota; kingdom Metazoa; phylum Chordata; class Mammalia; order Chiroptera; family Miniopteridae; genus Miniopterus; species Miniopterus schreibersii. Next base: position 69,078,667 of record NC_138105.1, on the reverse strand, counting down.
CTTTTTAAAATGCACATATAAGCCCTAGCCAGTTTGGCTCAGTGGTTAGAGCGTCAGCCTGCAGGCTAAAGGGTCCCGGGTTCAATTCTGGACAAAGGCACGTACTGCTTTCTCTCTCCCACTCTTTGAAAAGCAATGGAAAAATATCCTTGGGTAAGGATTTAAAATAAAATAAAATACACATATAGTTCCATTAAATATGTAATGATAATACAAAGTGTTTTCAATGTTTGGTCTTTAACTTCTTTATTGAAATATTATTTACCCTAAGTCTTCTAAAAAAGCATGCCTTTCAGAAAAAAATGTTCTAAAAAACATTTTTCCACTTGATTTTTCTTAGTCCAAGCTGCCATCATTTGTACAGAAAAATGATAGTCTTCCACTTGCCTCACTTGTCTTCTTGTTGCCACGCAGGTCCATTTTCTGTAAGTGGAAACTGATCCTCTTACAACATAAGTTGGATCCAGTGGTTTTCCTGCCCCTCTCCTCCCTGCCCCCCACTGTCTGGTACACTTGGCCTGAAGTTCAGAATTCCTGTCTACATTCTGAGTCATCAAGACTCAGCCCTTCTTTTAGGTTCTCAGGGCCTGAGACCATACAGAGTGACCGATGTGAGGCTGGGCTCCACCTACCCCTTCCCCAACGGGGCTCTCTCCCTTCATTCTTAAGACTGCTCAGAAAGACAGCCTCCTTCCCCCACATTGGAGAAGGGTGTTGAATTCTGTTAGTGCACCTTGCGTGCTGCCTTCCAACCCTGGAGTTGACTTGTTGTTGAGCATGTTTTCCTTATCCATTGGATCTGCAGCTTGGTGTACAATAAAGTCTCAAATGCTTGCTTGCCAGACTTTCCCTTTAATGAAGCCTGGGTTTACACATAATTCTAGCAACCTTCGAACAACTCTGATTAGCTTTTGTAATTATGACAGCTTTCTTATCTGCTAGTCATTCTGTGATTAGATTAAGCCAGGTCTTGAAGTTCTTAACCAGTTTCATGGCTCCTGCTGAGTGGGTATTGAATAGCTACTGACTTAGCTTTTCTAGCTCTCCCCTGCAGTAGGATTCTAGAGGTGTAGACCACTGGGGTTCAAATCCCACCTGCCACTTGCCAGCTGTGTGGCTAACCTCTTGGTGCTTTATCTGTAAAATGGGGTGGAGGTGCCTGTTCTACCAGGGCATTATGAAGACTGAGCTGATAGGTGGTAGAACAGCACCTGCCCAGAAACCTTCAGTGCTTATCACGTGGTGAGCTATATATTTCACTTCCATTAGGGCAGCAAATTTAACTAACATGCAGCCTGGCTGCCATAGCTCGGTGGTTGAGCATCGATCTATGATCCAGGAGATCGATGTTCGATTGCAGGTCAGGACACATGCCTGGTTTGTGGGCTCAGTCCCCGGTGGGGGTGTGCAGGAGGCAGCTGATCAGTGATTCTCTTATCATTGATGTTTCTCTCTCCCTTCCTCTCCCTGAAATCAATAAAAACATTTAAAAAATAATAAAGTACTAACATGTGGATCTTGTACTGAGACAGGTAGTAGCATTGTATATGGTATAGAGATGAGATATATGCCTGCTTATTCCAAACTTTGTCTTTGCCTTGCTTCTCATAGAATGGTCTGGACTTGCTCTTTCTATTGCCACCTTAGCTTTTGTGCCAGCTGTCCACTCCTACTCTTGTTTAGGTATTCTTTTCTTTAGGGTTGAGGTGGCATTCTTTCAACTCAGTATATTACTTCATTCTTTGTATCCTTGGTTTTTGTGTTGCTGTCTACTACCAGGGAGTCTTTTTCCTCCCTGATTTCCCCCCTTCCCCACCCCCTTTCTTTTATTCTTGGACCCTTATCTCTTCCGGTCATGGGACTTCTACTTTCAGCAATTGGGGTGTCCACTGGAGATATACCTCCAGTTCTGATGCCCTCTGGAGAACCAGTTCTAATTTCTAGCTGCTGAATAGCCATCTAGATAGCTGTTCACAGAAATATCACTTCTAAAACTCATAGCCTGCTTACTTTCCTTTTCCCCAACCAAAAAGTTCTGAATTTCTGATACTGTATTCATTTTTCTCTTTTCCCTCATCACCATTTATCCCCCCTATACCCTCTTTCACCTCCACCCACTCCATTCCCCCCAATACTGTACTCATTTTCAGTTGCTACCATAACAAATTACCACAATTTTAGTGGCTTAAATAAAACAAATTATCTTACAGTTCTGTAGGTCAGAAATCTGGTATGGGTCTCATAGATTAAAATCAGTGTCAGTAGGCTGCATTCCTTTCTAGAGGCTTTAGGGGAGAATCTGTTTCCTACTCTTTAAGGTAGAATTCAGTTCCTTGTGGTAAGAATGAGGCTCCTCTTCTCTTGCTGGCTCTAAGCTGAAGGTTTTTCTCAGCTACTGGAAGTGATATATACAGTTGGCCCTTGAACAACATGGGGATTAGGGGCACTGACACCCCCCCCCCCCCCCGCAGAGTTGAAAGTTCACTTTTCTTTTCCTGAAGATATCCTTTCCATTTAAAAGAAAATATTTTTTTTGAGAGTGGAAGGGGGGGGAGAGTGATGTGAGAGACACATTGATTGGTTGCCTCCCCCACGCACCCTAGGTAGGTACATGCCCTTAACTGGGGGAATTGAACCCATGACCCTTTGGTGCGTGGGCTGATGCTCTAACCACTGAACAACACTGGCCAGAGCTTGAGTTTAACTTTTGACTCCTCCAAACTTAACTACTAACAGCCTACTGTTGCCCAGCCGAAGGTGGCTTAGCGGTTGACCATTGACCTAGGATCCAGGAGATCATGGTTTGATTCCGGTCAGGGCACATGCCTGGGTTGAGGGCTTGATCCCCAGTAGAGACGTGCAGGAGGCAGCCAATGAATGATGACTCTCATTATTGATGTTTCCATCTCTCTCTCTCCCTTCCTCTCTCTGAAATTAATAAAGATATATTAAAAAAAATAAAGCCTACTGTTAACCAGAAACCTTATGGATAATGTGAACAATCAGTTAACACGTGTGTTGTATGTTATATGTATTACTGTATTCCTACAGTAAAGGAAGCTAGAGAAGAGGACATGTTATTAAAATCATGAGGAAGGGGAAATATGTTTACAGTATATTGAAAAAAATCCACGTATAAGTGGACCTGCGCAGTTCAAACACATGTTGTTTAAGGGTCATCTGTACTACCATCTGCTGAGCCTTTGCTCCAGAAAGACCTTTCCTGACCAGCCAAATCAGAAGGTCTCTACTTGGCAATGCCCATGTCCAATCACCCAGCTCGTTGCTTGGAACAGGGCCTGGCATACAGTAGGTACCCACAGATGTGAGTGGCGATCAAAACTAGAAGCAGGGTCCACATGCACTTGGAGCAGCCTCTGTATGATACTGGTCCAACAAAGCCTGTTGCTCGCATTCCTGGCTTTGGTGCTAACACTTCCCCTCAGGAAAAGCTCTGTTCTTGTCCTTTGGATTAGTGATAACTAAGTACATATTCTGTGTGGGTGCTGGGTAGGAAGATCCAGAAATAGTGGAGGCCTAGTCCCTGCCCAGTGTGTTCCCACTCCGACTGTCACTTGCCCAGCTGGTTAGACCTGTTGGCACTCAGGCTAGGAACAGCCTCTCCACTCACCTTCCTTTCTTGGTATCTATTCTTGTTCCTTTATTTTTTCCCCCTCCAAAGAGGCAAGATATTAATCTTCAGTAATTAAATCAGACCATGATTTTCCAGCCAGACTCATGACAGTTCTGTACTTCTGAATGATTAGGTACAAACATTCCAAAGGATGAGCTTTTGGGACAGGTGCCCACCAAGTCTTCTAACTTCATGCATCTCCCTTATGTGTGGGCACCCCTGCTGCCTTTATTCCCCTATTTCATGCATTCCTCATTAGAATGCTGCCATCCTCCCATCCCAGCCTTTAGGAATGTTAGTTGCTTGTTCCCCACAGCATCTTGTGGCCCTGGTCCTCTCATTCTGACACCGACCACACTGTGATGTACCTTCTTATTGACTTCTCAGATCCAACTGGAGAAAGACCACTTATAGTTCACTTAATTTACAGAAGCACCACAACTCTGACCTGCTTCCTTTCCCTTAAAATTATATATACAGGTGGGCAAAAGGAGGTTTACAGTTGTGAGTACATGAAACAGTTTATTCTTATATTACTTTTAATTGTTTATTTGTATTACAACTATACACTTTTTCCTTACTTTTCCCCACCCCCGTATTGTTATAGAACTTTTGTATTATCTCTCACCATCATCGGAAAAACTACACCCCAAAAAGAGACCTCATTTCAATCACAAATGACTTCTTAATGTGTAGGCATTACAGTAGGCATTCTAGACATGGGGTGGGGGAAATGTATTTTTTTCCCTAACACTTGTGTAGGTTAAATTTACTTCCAAAGTCCTTTAAAACTGTGGCATTAATTCTTGTAGGTAAATAAAGTTGCTTAACAAGTGTTTTTCTTTTTCCCTTTTCTTTCCTCAGGCTCAAGGATTTGGAAAGAGATAGCTTAACAGAAAAGGTAATCTCCACCTTAAAAAATTTTTATTACCAAATATGACTGACAGATAACTCTGTAGCTTGTAAAAAGTTTAAGTGGATACTTACCTGGCAGAGGAGATACCATGATCAGGAAGGTGGTTTTCCCAGGGCAAGGCTTATCCATTGTACTCCAGATGTGCTGGCGCCTGCAATTTCCCCAAATTTGGGAAACTCAACTGCATAATATGTAGAAGTGGGGGACTGTGTTCATGCTCTCCCCTGAAAAAAGTTTAAGTGGAATCTGCTTTCTTCTATAAAGTTTTGAGATAACTTGGAAGTATTCTTCTTGTTTAATGTGTTGTGTTAATATACTGCTAATATTGGTTGACTTTTGGTAACTCGTTGACAAGTTTCCCAATCTAGGTTCCAAACCATCAGTCCTGAACTATAACTTGTCATGGTCACACTGTTCTCAAAAGCACAGTTTTGTTCTAATACATCATATATGACCCTGTCTCGCCTCTGAGCTTTCCATTTTTCACCACTCTGGAGATGGTATGATATGATCTTAATAGAAACATCATGAAAGTGTCTTGGTGGATACTTAAATTTTTTGGCAGTCAGCATTGCTTGCCATTCAGTCATTGTTATGTGACCAGGCAGCATAATTATTTGTGTATTATACTGTCCATTGGTTAGTAGCTTGGGAGTTTCAGGACTTCTAAATCTGTATCCTTCCCTTAGGAGTGTCTGAAGGAGAAATTGAATCTCTTGCATGAATTTCTGCAAACAGAAATAAAGAATCAGTTATGTGATTTGGAAACGAAATTACATAAAGAAGAGTTATCAGAGGTAAGCAGATTTTTCAGCATTCCGACATCTTGAAAAACGTCTTCTCTTATGTAGCTTGTCTGAGCAGGGAGGTGGACTAATCCCCATTTCTACTTGTTACCTGATAGTTATAAAGGAAATGCATGTGTTTCCTTATTTTCTTACTGCCACTTGTTTACATTCACTGCTACTTAAATTATCCTTTCCTGCTGTAGGAGGGCTACCTGGCTAAAGTCAAATCCCTTTTAAATAAAGATTTGTCCTTGGAGAACGGAGCTCATGCTTTCAGTCGGGAAGTGAATGGATATCTAGAAAACGGGAGCCATTCAAGTGGTGAGGACCGCAGAGTGGGAATGGCAGAGGAAAACAAGTCGCCCAAATCCATGTCCAAACCTTGCACGCCCAGGAGAAGCAAGTCTGATGGAGAGACAAAGTGTAAGAGCCCTTAACTCGTTCGACCTTGATGGAGACTGTTACCACATAAAGAAGGGGTCAGTCAGACTTGGAGCCATAGGTCCTCCTGGGCAGTACTTTCTGATTTATTTCTTGTGTATACCCCTAACTAGTAAATGTACTTCCTAACTAGCTTAGGTATATACTAAATTTTGTCTTTGACCAAGTCTTGAGCATTAGATCCCAAAACATGGCTAAGTTTATGAGGTATAAGATAACAGGAACTACTGATACTTATTACCTCTGTTAATATGCCTATTTAAGCTAAACATTTACTTTTAGGCTCCTTCCCAGTTTGTAGTCAAAGTAACTCTTCTGGAATCCTCACAAACAAAAGAGCATGGACTTGAGCTCAGGTCCGCTCTCAGCCACTTCACTTTTTTTTTAAAGTAGGGTTGGTCAATTTTTTTTTTTTTTTTTTAAAAACATATCTTTATTGATTCAGAGAGAGGAAAGGAGGGGGAGAGAGAGAGAGAGAGAGAAACATCAATGATGAGAGAGTCATTGATTGGCTGCCTAGCCCGCAACCCCGGGCATGTGCCCTGACCGGGAATCGAACCCCGATCTCCTGGATCCTAGGTCCGTGCTCAACCGCTGAGCCACACCCGGCTGGGCCAATTTTTTTTTTTAAAATATATATTGATTTCAGAAAGAAGGGAGAAGGAAAGAGAGATAGAAACATCAATGATGAGAGAGTCGTCATTGATTGGCTGCCTCCTGCATGCCCCCAATTGGGCATCGAGCCCACAACCCGGGCATGTGCTCTGACCAGGAGTTGAATGGCAATCTCCTGGATCCTAGGTTGATGCTCAACCACTGAGCCACGCCCGGCTGGGTGCCAGTTCATTTTTTGACGGTTCCGTTTCCTTGCCTGGTTCAGGGGTCAGCCCCTCAAATAAGAGCTTATATAAAATGGCTGGACAAACTGGCAGGTAGGTGCTAATTGCCAACTTTATCAGATTGTTGACTAGAATAAGAGGGGTAAGACACTTAATCCTCTGTATTAACTTGGTGATGCTGAAGAACTGCACCTTTGCTTAAACTTTTTTTATTCATAGGGGCTTTTATTCTTTTTCTTTAAACAGCTGAAACCTCACCTAGCCCCAGGATTACAAGGCAGTCTACCAGACAGACCACCATCACCTCTCATTTCACAAGGGGGTCAGTATATGATGAATTGACAGCTGCCTTTTCTAGTGGCCAACTGCTTTTGGTAAAACATGTATAGAATTAGACTTTCAACATTCCGTAGGTTTTCATCATGCAGTTTTGTTCATTAGACATTTGTGAAGAGCATTTTTTTACATTCAACATTTTGTTTTAGTTTCAGGTATACAGCATAGTGATTAGACAGTCATAAAGTGTTCCCTCTTATATTTTCAGTTCTCCCTGATATTTTCAGTATGCACTTGGCACTGTACATAGTTATTACAATATTATTGACTATGTTCCCTATGCTGTATTTTACATCCCTGTGTGAACAGCATTTCTGAATACCTCATCTATTTTTACTCTTACTATAGGAAACCTCAAAAAATTAGTGAGGATAGTAAAATGAACCCCCAAATAACCCAAGACCTTGTGTCGCCAGTTAACAGCTCCTGGTCATCATTTCATTTATACCCCTATATACTTCAACTGGATTACTCCAGGTGGATTACAACTCCATATACCTCCATGTCCCCCCAACTGGGTTACTTTGAAATAAATCTCAGACATGTTATCTTATTCATAAATATTTCAGTAGATTTCTAGGAAACAAGGTCTTTCTCTGACAAATTTTTAATTCATATTTTACTATAATTGCTAACATTTAGTTAAAAAGGCAAAACATAACATACTATTTTCATGCCTTATAAAGTATAACAATTCCTTACTGTCATATACATAGCCAGTGTTCACATTTCCCCGTGTATAGCCAACAAAAGTGTGTTTGGTTGATTTGTTCTTTAAGCCTTTCAAGTTATAGACTCCTTATTTTCTTGCCGTTTATTTGAAAAAATTGGGTCATTTGCCCAATAGAGTTTCTAGATATGGCTGACTGTATCCTTATGGTGGTTATTGTGTTCCCTTATCTCCATTTCATATAATCTGGTAGTTAGGTCTAGAGGCTTGATGAAATTCCAGCTTTGTTTTTTGAGACATCTTCATAGATGGCTCTATAGACTTCATCAGAGGCATATAATGTCTCTTCTCTGATACCAAGAGCCAATGACCAATGTCTAGATTCACAATTTCTTAGGGTTTACAAAATAGAGGTATTCTAAACCTATCACTCAAAAAATATTAAACTTGAAACCTCTTTCAACACCCTGACAATGAGGGCTTCTCCTTGTAGGAAAGAGGCCATCCAGGCTCTGAATTTGCCCTAAAGAGGGTGGGAGACATGTAAGTCATTCCACACCTGCTGAAGGTCTAGGGTTTGGCTGAGCTAACAGTTGGCTTTACTGTGTTTGATAGCCCTGCCAAACGGAAACCTGAGGAAGACTCTGAAAGAGCCCAATTGGATGATTCTGTCGATGAAGACAAAGACCTGGTAGGGCTGGCTCTTTAAAGTTTCTTTATTCTGCCTTTTTTGGGTACATTTGCTGATAATTGTGACTATATTTGGTCTATCTAAACATACTTAGTGACTGAGAAGGTGTTAGAATGTATCCCTTGACCCAGGGCAGTACAAAGTCTATCATGGTTAGACCTGAGGGCTCAGCAGGCCCTGCCACTCCCAAGGTAGCCCCATAACGCCAGTCTTTTTGTTCCTCTGTCTTCCTTCTACCTCTATCTGACAAGAGTTATAACCCTCAAACCAGCAGATATGACATGTTCAAAGCATTTGCTTATGATGTCAGATAAGTCCCTTTCCACACCTTAATTTCTCTGTAAAAGCAGAATTTTACAGTGGTTATATGTAGTGTAGTAGTGCTTAGACTTTTTAGGTTAGAAAACTTGTGGCTTGCTGAAGACCTTCCATGTAGAAAATATCAGTCTTTGGTACTGTCCCATGTGACTTAAGGAAGGCCAAACCTATGTAATACCAGATGGTGACACACTATCGATTTTCATTTCAATTTTGCCACATGATTAGCTATGGAAGTTGAAGGGAAATATATGTAGGCTTATGTGTGGGTAGTAAATGTCTAACTGCTACTTAGTAAAGATGAGTCTCCATGGTTTGTTCTAAGGCAAGGTTGTTCAACATGGCATTACTGATTTTTGGGGCTATGTAATCCTTCACTGTGGGGTAGTCCTGTGCACTATAGAGTGTTTAGCAGCATCCTGGACCTCTACCCACTAGATGCCAGTAGCATTGCCCCTTTCCCCTCCCAGTTGTGACAACAAAATCATCTTCAAATGTTGCCAGATGTCTCTGGGGGAAAAATTGCCCTGGGTGAGAAGCACTGGACTAAGGGGTCACCTGGGGATCACTGGGCTACCAGTATTATTGAGGTAGGCTTGACACTAATTCTTATGTCACTTTATTCTTGGAAATTATGTCACTATTCATGGTCTTTATTCAGATACCTGTAGGCTTAGTCAGACTACTCACTCAAGTGGGAACAGAGTCACAGAGGGAAATAGCTTGCGTAATCATGTGGCCCAGTCTCTTGCCTCCTAGGAAGAATTTTTGTAGGTGAAAGCAAGTTGGCTCTTGTAATGTTAGTAACTGTTTTTGCAAATGCAGCAGTTTTAGAGTTTCTTATACTCTAACCTTTTAGAGGGCTTGCATACCCTGTTTGTTTGACTTCTAAAGAAGCACATGAGAAGCCAGTTCACTGGCAGAGTGTGCAGGGTCTTGGGGGCTTCATGGATGAACACTTGTAAAAACAGTGTTGCCCGGCCGGGCGTGGCTCAGTGGTTGAGTGTCGACCTAGGATCCAGGCGATCAGGGTTTGATTCCTGGTCAGGGCACATGCCCGGGTTGCGGGCTAGGCAGCGGGTCCATGACTCTCATCATCGATGTCTCTCTCTCTCCCTCTCTTTTCCTCTCTCTGAAATCAATAGCTATATTTAAAAAAATAAAAAATTAAAATTAAAAAACACACAAAAAAAACCGTGTTTATTCCAATATGTTAGAGTAAGACTTAGGGTACCAAACCAGTGTTATCAGATGGCATTGGTCAAATAAGTAGTAATATAAAGAATCTTTAGTCAATTTAAAGTCTTAATAATTTATTATGTTTTAAAAACAGGTGTTACATGCATCTGGTAAAACTTTCAAACAGAACTAAAGGATGGGCACTACATAGATCTCCCTCCTACCCCTTCCCCTTGAACCTCCAGTTTGCGCAAGCATTATTCTGTTTCTTCTATATTGTTTCAGGGTTTTTTTAATCCTCACCCGAGGATATTTTTTTCCATTGATTTTTAGGGAGAGAGGGAAACATCAATGTGAGAGAGACACATCGACTGGCTGCCTCCCAAGCTCACCCCGATGGGGTTGGGGGGTGGGGAGCGAACCTGCAACCCAGGTATTTGCCCCTGACCAGGAATCGAACCTGCTACCCTTCTTTGCGCAGGCTCACACTCTAACCACTGCGCACACCAGCCAGGGCTCAAGTTATACTACACTAGTGTGTGTGTGTGTGTGTGTGTGTGTGTGTGTGTGTGTGTGTAACCTGAGCCCTAGTATATATTACATATGTTAGTATAATATGTCAGTATAAAATCTATACTGACATGTTATACTAATTCAGATATATTATACTACATTCCGATTCTCCAGAGAAACAACCAATAGGATGGATATCTATGTATATATGCATATATGAGATTAATTTTAATTCTAGATTCTCCAGAGAACCAACCAATAGGGTGTCTGTGTATACATGTATATATGAGATTAATTTTTAATTAATTGGTTCACATGATTATGAGGCTGGCAGGTCTGAATTATGCAAGACAGGGCCACAGGCTGGAGACCCAGGGAAGAGTTGATGTTACAGCCTGAGTCTAAGGGCAATCTGGAGGTAGAATTTTATATATGTATGTACATATATATTCTGATTTTTTTAATGTGTTTCATATAGTACAGAGAAGTTGTTTGTAATTTACCCAACTTTTCCCCAGTGGTAACATCTCATATAATACAATAGCTAAACCAGGAAATTGACATCAGTACAATCTATAGACTTTATTCAGATTTTACCAGGTTTCATATGAATGTATAGTCACATATATACATGTATGAATTTTTGTATTCTCCACCTCAAACAAGAATCAAATCTGTTTTATCACCACATATTTTTATCTTTTAAATATATAAATACAGCTTTTCTGCAGATGGCAAATATTGTCAACTTAGGGAACTAATATACTAGGGTATCCATCTAAGGAGCTGGTGTCTAATTTAGGTTGTCATCATCACTTCCTGATGTGAGTCCCGAATTACCATTTTGTTTTTTTCTAACATTAAAGAATTCCTGACACAAAGTAGAAGATCTCTGATCTTTTACGTGGCCACACTGGACAATCTCTAGTATGCATTCATGTGCTGGGTTGACTCCTGCACCTGTCTTTTTGTTCTGTGGGTAGGATGTCAGTACTGAACTGATGGTTGCCCAGATCTTCCCCAAACCCAGACCCTCCTTTCCCACCCTCTTTTTAATCATATCAGATGCATTTATTTGGTACTTGGACTTATGGTTTTGATCTTTTTGAAGTGAATATTCTTGTATTTTTCTTCCCTTCTCTCCACATAGGAGGAAAAGAGACGTCGAGTTACATCCAGAGAACTGTAAGAATAATTATTATACCTTTTTGTTCTGTGCAGTGTGTAATCTTGATTACTGTGATGACTTTTCAGAAATCCTTTAAAAAAGAACTATATAGTTAATTGTAACTGTAGATAGCTTAAGGATGCTGAGTTTGGGGTCTGATTAACCTTTTGATTCAGGTAGAATTCTCATTGCAGGGAGTGAATTGAGGGCAATTGGCAGTTGTTATCAGAACCAGATCTAAAGGTCATTGTATATTAAATGTTAAAGTAGCATGTTCCTTTTAGGGCTCCTGAGATGAAGATTGCTTTTTGGGTTAGTACAGGACCTGATAAAAACTGCTTCTGGGGAGGAGTCCAAAAGTCACTCTAGGGGTGTTATTTTGCTTGACAGAGTTGCCAGACCAATCCCTGCAGAAGAACTGGAAAGAGTAAAACCAGGAACACACACGGAAGAGGAAGGAGAAAGAGACGGAAAAGTAAAGCATGGTCACCTCCAAGTTTTTCACTTCTATGTTAATCTCACAGTCCCCATTTGGTTCTAGGAAGGGGGTGGGGAGTGCGTGGGAACAGAATGACTTTCACTAATTATCAAAATGACCTTAACTTTGGCTAAAATGTTTTTCAAACTCATTTTTCTGGTGATTCTCTAAGTGGAAGGTGGGTTGTACTGCTCTGATAGTAGTGGAAGGCCTGAGGTAGCTGGACCTTTGCTATCTCATCAGTCCATCAGAGAGCTTCAGTCTGTCCCCTCACCCACCTGCCTCTCTCACCCATGAGGTCTTTGTGACGATCTCATTTTTAAACATGAGGTACTAAAATTCTACAGCATCAATTAGATATAAAGTTTCATTCTTACTTCTGATCAGACTAGTAGATCTCCAGCTCCTTGGTAAAATCAGAGTTTAAATTTCTGTGAAGCACAGATGTACCACCTGAACCCCCTTGAGAAGAGGGTGGGAGAGGGAATGGGGATCCAACACTGGAAACTTTACCATATGACAAAGACTGATGTTGGGTTGTCACAGGTGATGGAGCAGTGTGGGGTTCTGTTTTGGTTTTCATGTTAAGACATTGATTAGAAGTTTCTTACAAACTTGGGTGGGTGGTGAGTACCTTTATTGGGAGCCTATTAAAGGACGGGTGTCTGTTACTTTGCTCTAATGGAGGATCGACTAAGATGTATGCTAATTCTTGAACTACATGATAACTGAAGCTAGTCTTTAATTACATTCCCTACCCTGATACTAGTTAAAATTAGACAGCAGTTATAGTTGGGATACATGTCAAGTTCCTTTTAGAACAGGCAGTTTTAGTGGGTTAGCTCAATCACCCTCCAAAGAAGCAGCTTTGGGCAAGACTGAAGTTGCTCGCTGATGGTGAGACTCCTAGGATCTCTTCTTGCAGTAGGAAGGTTTATAGTGTGCTTCTCTTAACACCACTGATCTTTGTGGTCTCTTTTTATAAAAAGTGGTTTCTGAGGCTGAATTAGACTTGAGCAATTCTCTGGAGAGGTGTATTTAGTTCTTTAAACTTGGGCTCAAAAAGATGTGTGGTCTATGTTTGAGATAGAACTTTTGTCCGGATTGGGGCATCCTACTTCATTCCTTTATACAGATTTCTAGTTTTGATATAAAAGTTATTATCTATGAGATTGTCAGCACTCATGACAGGTGACAGGGATTTGAGGGTAAATACCTCAATTGCAGGATCTGTTCTCCGTTTCTTTAATTTCCTGCCCACTTACCCCACCAAAAAAATTTTACTGTCTTGAAGATAGACAATTCTTACTCCCACCAGCTAGACTATAGGATCAGTTCACATATTTTATTTTCATAGAACATTTTAATAGAAAGATCAGGACCAAATGGGGGGAAACTAACTAGTCTTTTTTTCCCCTGCACTTAGGAAAAGAGACTCAGAAGTCAAACCAAAGAACTGTAAGTATAGTTAACACTTCTTTGTACTTTGTGTTTTGAAGCTTATTGTTAAAATAAGTGTTCTGGTAAAAATGATGGATTGGACAGACCATTAGGTGCATTAACTTCGTGTAGTATGTGGGTGACTGCTATTTGTAGAAGATCAGACCACCACAGTGAAGGCTGAGGTCAGCTGAGATTCAGCTGATCTTGACTCTAGGCCCTTCCTCAGTGGTAATCATACAGCAAGTAGTTGTCCGGTGGTGGTTAAAGGGCACGGAGTGAGCAACTATGTCTATTACCCATAGCTATGAAAATGCTGTGTAACAAATAGCCCCAAAGCTCAGTGGCTTAAAACAAGCAATTATTGAGTTTACGAGTCTACAGCTAAGTGGCTGTTGGCTGATCTTGGCCAGGGATGACTGGGCTAACCTGCTTCTGCCCCATGATTTGGTCAGCCTGGGCACAATCTCATGGCAGTGGCAGACCATGAGGACAGAAGTGAAAAGGAACACTTTTTCAAGCTTCTGTTGACATCCAATTGGCTGAAGCAAATGTTGAGACTGAGCCTGAGTGGAGATGGGCAGAACACCCAAACCAAGTGGCAGAGCCCTGGTAGAGGGAGAGGAGAAGATCTCATGTATGCAGTTGGCTTTGTGATGTAGATGGCACCAACTCTTGCTTACCTACGCAGGGTTGGCCTCTGGCTAGACACATGCACTGGATGCCCATCGGGTCACAAGAAATCAGTGGATTCCTTTTGTCTGTCTTTTTTTAAAACTATATAAATGTTGATGAGATGCCAGTAAAGTGTTGATGGCATTTCTAGATAAGTTCTGAGGTGATCAATGCCTTTCAGGTTTCCTGCAGTGAAGACTTGCCTTTCAGATGGGAAAGGCGATCCATGCTCTAACTTGAGGAGGAGACTGTGTATAGGCCCTCATTGGCTGCTTGCAATGGTGTCAGGCTCCCTGAGGTGACGGTTGTGTGCCTTTTGTTTTGTGACAGAACACCTAAACAGAAATCTAAGGAGGAGCCTGATAGAGAAACAAGATCAAGATTTCAGACTGAAATGGATGAAGGAGACGAAAAAGTAATGACTGAGTCTTAACTCTATTCTTTGTTCCCATTTGGTTGGGAGAAATGACATAGGGCAGGATATGAACCCAGAGTCCTGCCCCATCTACCTGTAGGGTGACTCTGGGCAAATTACTTAATCCCTCTTGTAGGGGCTGGTGGTTGTCACTGTATGCCAGTGCCTGATACATAGTGAGCATTCAGTTGTTCAGTTGTGTTTATCCATAATGGTGAAAAGGGCCTGTGTGTGCCTTGACTAAGATGTCTTTGGAATCAGCTACTCTGCTTTTAAGATCTCTCAGAGAAGTCCTGACATGTGTCTACCCAGACATGTGTGTCAGCCATGCCTGTGCTGCTTTAATAGTCAGTCTGAGTCTAGTTCCCCCGAATCCCACCAGCCTCTTCACCTCCAGTTCAGCTAAGTAAACATGTTTTAGGGTTTAAACATTATACATTGAGACAGGGCTGGGCCTGCATAAAACTACAGGATAGCAAGGTTATCCATAGGGCTGTCCTGCTACCTGAATTCTGGGGGAAGGGGATAAATCTGCTGAGGATCACAGACAGGAATCTCAAGCTCTTTAAGCAGTTTTGTCCCTGTCTGACAGGCTGAACTAGAAGAATCCCAGAGTTGTCTCTGTGGTCTCCTGTCTGTTGAAATCTAGAGTGGAGCCTGAGGTCACATACTACTGGGTTGTGAGCATTCTCACTTCGAACCTGGTTGGCCATAGATGTCTAATTTTGTCCTATGGCACATGACTCTTGGTTTTCCCATCAGCTTGCTCTAACATCTTACTGTCTTTCACCTTTTCTATCCAGATATTGGCTACCTCCCTGTCAGCACTTGCCCTTCAGATCTAAAGAGATCTTAGTGGTATCATCAGACCACCCATGCTCCTCAGAGACTGGCAAGAGATATTGATCACAAGCCAGCATTTTGCCTTTTTAATATTGTTGACTTCTATTTTAATAGACCCATTAATAGATTTGTTGCTTTAGAAAGATGAGTTATACTGTCAAAAAGGTGTTTTTTTTTTGTCTGCACGCTCAGAAGATACTAGATTATCCATATAGAACAAGGAGTTGGTAACAGAGTTGGAAATTTCTATTTTTTAATTTTCTATAGTAGATTCTAAGTCATGTGCCACCGCATCTTCTACCTCCACTATCCCAGTGCCTGTCTTCATCCCTGGCCAGATGACAGATGCAACTAGAGGCATTTTGGCCAACATAAGCAAAATTACTGTTTCCTTCTACACTGAATTTTTCTGAGACAGGTTGGCAAACTATGGCCCACAGGCTAAATCTGGCCCTCTGTCTATTTTTGTAAATAAAGCTTTATTGGAACACAGCCATGCCTTTCATTTACTTATTGTCTGTTTTTGTGCTACAGAGGCAGAGTTGAGTAGTTGTGACAGACCACGTGGTTTGCAAATCTAAAATGTTTGTTTCAGGTTTTTTTCAGAAACAGTTTGCCAACTCCTAATCAACTCTTGTTTGTAAGGGGTGGGGAGCTGAGTTAAAAATTTGAAGCCTCATCTCTACCCCATATATGCCCAGATTTTCCTGTTGTCTAGTTCCACAGTGCTGTAGTCACTAACTGATACTTCGGATTTGGTCTAGCTCTTTCTCAAAGGCTAATTTTTCCTCCTTTATCTCTCCATCCCTGCTTCCCCCTCTCAGGATGAAAAGAGGCACAGAAGTCAACACAAAGATCTGTAAGTGGTTAAAATGCTTGCACTTTGCACTTTGGTGATGTGCTTTGTGTAGTTTTAATTGCTAAAATAACTTCTAGAGACCTGTGACTAGAGGTTTATAGGGAGTTGCTGATGCTATTGGAAGATTGGATTAGTTGGGGTAGGGTTGGATAAGAAACCAAACCGGGCTGTCTTACCTCTTACCTTCTGCCACGTCTGTGGTGCTCCTGTCACTGCACAGTCATGTATGTCCCTTAGTTTCCAGCACCTCTCATTAGGCCTTCCCACATCTGAGGGTTCACATGGGGCTTCTGAAAGCCTTGTTTCAGGATTACGATTTAGCAACATGCCTTTAGAGCCACCATGACATGGGCTCTCTTGGATGGGAACAATCTGTTTCCCAGATGTATTCTGAATATTTTGCTTTTTGATAGGGAGGCATTAGTTTATTGTTTTTGATGCAAGCTGGCGATACGCATAGTTTTTCTGAGCTAATGTTCGGCATATATTTGTTTACCCAACAGAGCTGCCAAACGGAGACCTGAAGAGAAAGAGCCTGAAGGAATAAAACCACAAGCATCTGATGAAAGAGATGAGGATGAAAAGGTAAGGCCTTGGTTCTTTAATTTTACCGTAGTTTATACATCCCATTAGCTGGAATGTTAAAGTGACTTTTAAAAAGTTACTTTGTTATGGAAATATTCAGACATACCCAAAAATAGGCAGAAGAGGGTAGGAAACTCACATTCTCATCAACCTTCAACAATTATTGACTTGTGACAAAGTGTGTTTTAGCCAAGCCCCACTCATTCTCCTTACCCTCCCTTTACCCTGCTGATAAACCAATCCCAGATATATTACTAAAGTATTTATAGAAGAACTACTTGTAAAAGGAAAGGACTCTTTTTAAACATCACCACAATCCCATCATCATAACACAATAATATTGAGATCTAGCCTTTTTCAAACTTCCCTGATTGCCTCCATTGTGTTTTTACAGTTTATTTGAATCAGGACCCAAACAAGGTCGATATAGTATATTTGGTTGATATTTGTCCTAAATGTCTCACCAGAGTTTCACCCCTCTCCTTTTACTTCCAGTATGTGGAAGGGACCTATTTATCTGTAGTTTCTGGATTCTGGATTTTGCCATTTGCACTCCTGTTGCATTTAGCATCTTCCTCTAGCTCTGCAGACTGATAGGTCCATATGTTTGATCAGATGCAGGTCTTCTGTTTTCCACAGGATTTCTTAGGTGTTGCATCATACCAGAAGGTACATTTGTCTTTTTGTGGTGTTAAGATTGATTACTGTGCGCAGATGCTGTCCACCAGATCCATTCATTATAAAGTCCCCCTCAGTTTTTCACTTAATGTTTGTAACAGTCATAGCTTAATTCCATTATTTCACCAGGAGCTTCAAAGTGGCGATAGTCTAGTACCATCATTCCTTCATTTATCCAAAATCTAGAAATAAGTTTCCCCTTATATTAGTCTGCTCACGCTGTCATAACAAAATACCACAATTGGGTTGGTATAAACAACAGACATTTTTTTCAATTCTGGAGACTGGAAGTCTAAGATCAAAATGCTGACAGGGTTAGTGTCTGGTGAAGCCTTTCTTCCTGGCTTGCTGACAGTCGCCTTCTCACTGGGCCCTCATTGGCCTTTCCCTGTATGAGCACAAAGGGAGAGTGAGCTCTGGTGTCTCTTCCCCTTATAAGGACACCATTCCTATTGGATTAGTATCCCACCCATATGGCCTCATTTAGTCACTTTCTTAAAAGCCCCATCTCCAAACTTGGGGTTAGGGCTTCAACTTATGAATTGCGGGGGGAGGGCACAATTCAGTTCATAGTACCCCTCATCAGTTATTTACTTTAAGTACTGTTTGTATAGGAAAGCTAAGGTTATTATTTTTTAAATTGGTCTCAAGTCTTTTAAGGAAGTTTTTGGTTATAAGAATTTTGATTATAGGACTTTACATACTAGAGGTGGCTCTGGTCTCTCTAGTTTTTTGACTGCCTTCTTCCCTACCTCTGACTAGGTTTTGTGATAACCACATATATAAAATTCTTAACTCTTAAGCATTATGAAGATGTAAAATATTTCTTTACCCTTCACTCCAATTCTTTTTTTCCATTTAGGAGGAGAAGAGACGCAAAATTACATCCAAAGAACCGTAAGAACTTATTTTTGTCTTTATACGTAGCAGACAATAATATTAAAATAATTATTCTAGAAAGAAAAAGGGGTTTTTAGTGGATTGCCAGACCAGCCTTAGCTTTGAATCTGATTGATCGGGTTCATGAGCAGAGGACCAAGACGCTCAAATTCTTCCCAGTGAGGCAGGTCCCCTCCATGTGGTAAAGAGACACTTGTGACCTAGCACCTTGCCTTAAGGCAGCACCTGGTACTCATCTATGTCGGGTGGTTTAGGTATGATTTTGACAGTGGATGCTGAGTTTCTTCAGTCATTTCAGAGCATATCTTTTGTCTTTTTCTCAGGACTGAGAGAAAAATGGCTCGAACCAAAACAGTAGTGTCTTCCAAGGTAAACGTGCATCTGGGGACAAAACTGGTGGTGTAACACTAATGGGGTTGCTTAGAGCTGGCTGTCTGAGCACCATTTGTGTTGTGTTCCTCCAGACCCATCTTCAAAGGTGCCTTCAGTGCGGGCAGTACCTGGATGACCCTGAACTAAAGTATGAACATCATCTCACCGATGCAGTAAGTTCCAGCCCTATCTTCTGCCTTTTATTTCCTGTCTCTTGTGTTTCTGCTTAATGGTCCAATGTCTCTCAGGTGGATGAGCCACAGTTGTTGACAAATGAAAGACTGTCCATCTTCGATGCCAATGAATCTGGCTTTGAGAGTTATGAGGCTCTTCCGCAACACAAACTGACATGCTTCAGGTACTGATATGCTTCTTCATTGTGACAGGGCACTTCGGGCACTTCCCTAAAGGTGCATAAGTTCTTAATATCTCTAGCACCTTACCTGCAACATTTCTTACGCTGCTAATACTTGATGGATAAAAGCCACAAAGCCCCGGTAGAAGTATAGTAGATCTTTGCTGGGGGTTGGGTTTTTTTGGAGGGGGTTATTAAAACTACATGTTAAGTATTCAGTTTGTACATATTCTGGAGGTCATTCATTTAAACAAGGGCCAACTTTGTACTAGGTAACTGCACTAGGTGTTACGGATATAGCACTTCAGGTCCCTACTTTCATGGAGGCAGAACAAAAGTTATACCTGTCAGGTAGTAATGACTACAACACATGTAAAAAGCATGGAAAGCAGAGTGGGTAAGAGAAAGAAGTTGTATTTAGAATTGTGGGGAGCCCTGCCTGGCTGGTGTGGCTCAGTTGGTGGAGCATCGTCCCGTGTACCAAAAGGTTGCTGGTTTGATCCCCTTTCCAGGTGCATGTGGGAGGCAACTGATCAGTGTTTCTCTAGTCATTGTTTCTTTCCCTCTCCCTCTGCCTCTCTCTAAAAAATAAAATAAATAAATAAAACTAATAAAGAATAGTGGGGAAATGACTTCAGCAAAGACTCAGTGACGAGAACAGGCTGAGGGGATAGCTAGGGAAAGATATCTTAGGAGGAGGGAATAGCAGGTACAAAGACTCAGGCGGGCATGTGTTGTCTGTGGAAGACTCAGTGATGAGGGTGGGGCTGGTGGGGCTGTGGTAGGGCAGGGGGCGGGGTGAGTGATAGGGGATATAATCAAGGAGCAGGTCGCTAGGGAGAAGGCTAGATCACATAAGGCTTTGCAGGCTGTGGCACTGACTCCAGAATTTTTCGAGTGATAGTCCATGGTGTCTGGATTCTCTCTTTGACAAGACTCAAATGAACCCTTGAGTGAACAGAGTCCCCATGCTCCTTAGCACCTTTCATTTAGTTCTTTCCCTCTTGCTGGAGGTGCAGTTGCTTTATTCAGAAACAAAGGCTTAACTTTGTGGTAAATAGCTTGGCTCTAGGACCAGCCTACATCTCCTTTCAGGCCAAGGCACGTGCTGTTTTTCTCCCTGGAGAGATGTTGTAGGGACAAGTGGATCACCTCAGTAATACTTGTAAGCCTCAGGTGGACATCAGTTCTGGAAAGCCCTTCCTGACACCCTTGCCCCACAGCAGGTTGGAGGGTTCCTGTCCTGGGACAAGACCCAGTGTGTTTCTTCTGCAGCACTTTTCATACTCCCTGTGGTGGGTTGGTTGTATCCTCCTCTCCAAACAATCAGGATTCGGATCTGTTTGGGGATGCTGTTCATCTGCCAGCGACCCCCAGGGCCTGGCACAACCAAACATGCTGTATTGACGTAGCTGGTGTTCATGCCCTTATGCTGCCTCTCTGTAGCATTCCTCGGACCAGAGGCTGGGAGAAGGCCAGGAGCTGGAGGCAGGGCTGCTGTCGTCAGTAATGTCAGGGCTGGAGTCTCTTGGCTTGTCCTCGAAACAGGGTGTGCTATAGACTCATTCTTATATGGTAGAAAGGTAGCAGTAAGGACAAACTTCCCAGAAATAATGTCCCTTTTAGCATCAGAGCCAGGCCACCCTGGTTAAGGGACTCTATTTACCTCTAGTACTTGAGCTGAATGTGGTGGGTGGAAACAAGTCCAGGCAGGGTTCATCCTATGAACCTGTGGTACTTGGAACTTCTCCTTGATGTCACCTCTACTGAGACAGCCCAATGGACTGGGCTCTGGATCCTCGTCTTCTGTGGGTTTTGCAGTATGTGCCCTCCCTTGATATGTGTCCATTTTTCCCACTGGACTTCAAGTTTTGCGAGCAGGGCTATGACCCATGTCTGTCTCCCATACCTGGCATGTAATAGGGGAGCTCAGCTCAAGGTGTTCATTTCCATTTTAAGTTTTGTGAGATTCAGGATGAGGATCTATGACTTCCAAGGCCCTAGGCTGTGGGAGTGTGGTAGGAAATGGTCTCAGGAGACCTGCACAGATCCCGTCTGGCCTAGCTGGAGACTCAGGGATGGCATGGCATCTCCAATGCAGGAGCATAGTCCTTGAGGCCAGCATGAGCAGGTCCATAAGCAGAACCCCTGATTCATGTTCTTAAGTTTGGCATCCTGCTTAATGAGAACATCCTACCAGCTGTCAAGGAGTGTTTCTGGATGGTGGGACCGTGGATGCCCTTAAACCTGAGCTTTACCCCCCCTAGAAGCAGGCAGAAGCCCTTCCTTCCCATATCCCTGATATCTCACTCTTCATGCTTTTATACAGTATGCTTTATTTTATTAAATTTTTTATTGAGGTGAAACTCATAACAAAACTAACCATATAAGAAATATTTCAAAGAGGTAAATCCGTAGAAACAGAAAGCAGATCTGTGATTGGTGGTGGGGAGGGAACAGGGATTGACTGCTTAATGGGTATGAAGTTTTATTTTGTGCAATGAAAATGTTTTGGAGCTAGGTAGAGGTGGTGGTTGCACAGCTGTGAGTAGAATGTGCTTAAGAGCTGATATTTCTGTTAGCAACATGCTAATGGTGGGTGCAGTGAGTTGCTTTCAGATTTCTCATCCCACTGTCTCACTGATTTCTTAGTGTTGCCTTTGCAGACACTTGTACTCTTGATGCACAGGTACTTGATGCAGTTGTACTTCTACCAGAATCAGGTAGAAGCTGTTCGGGTGAGAAAACACTGTACTCATCTAGTGATCTGGAAACCAGAAAGATAAGAGTCTAGGAATTGCACATAGTCCTGTCAGCTTTTGTCTGAACTTGACTCTGTGCTGTGACTTGGCTTCACTGGTCAGCTGGTTAACACTCTTTGTCATCCATCTAGTGTGTACTGTAAACGTGGTCACCTGTGCCCAATCGACACTGGCCTCATTGAGAAGAATGTTGAACTCTTCTTTTCTGGTTCAGCAAAACCAATATATGATGATGACCCATCTCTTGAAGGTAAGTGAAATGCCCCTGATTATGTTTGGGACAGATATTTTAAAAACAAACAACTTGCCTACAAAGTATCTCAGCTGGAACTCCTGCCTCTTCAGGTTAGGGCTTGAGGCTGCTCTGTGAACAGCTATAAGGAAATGCTCTCTGATTTCTCTGTCTCTGAGGACTGCCTGGCTTGGCTGATAAAGGGATGTCAACTTAGGTGGCACTTAGAGGGCCACTTGACCCTGCTGAGATTTTTATGTGAGCCATATCTGAGTCCATTTCCTTTCAAGAAACTGTTTTTCTTTTCCATCTCTTAGGTGGTGTTAATGGCAAAAACCTTGGCCCCATCAATGAATGGTGGATCACTGGCTTTGATGGAGGTGAAAAGGCTCTCATTGGCTTCAGCACCTGTAAGTATGTGGCCAACTGTGGACTGTTCTGGGTTATGAAAGGAGCCTTTGCTTCTGTCTTCCCTGGGGCTTGGTTGGGCTTTGGGACGTCTCACCAGGCTCATATGAACACCACTAACCATGTAACCACGTGGGGCTCTGGGGTGGCCTCTCATATTAGTTATAGCTAGCCTTGGAACTGACCCTCTAGTAATACAAGTAGGTCATATTTTTGCAACTCTAACCCAGACCAAATTTCAAAAACCAGAGATGACCTAAATGAAAGCCCCTCACCCAGTTCTCTAATCAGCTCAAATAGGCCACTTCTTTTTTCTTTTTCTTTTTTTAATATATCTTTATTGATTTCAGAGAGAGGAAAGGAGAGGGAGGGAGAGAGGCAGAAACATAATGAGGAGAGAGTCATTGATCAAGCCCACAACCGGGCATGTACCCCGATCGGGAATCGAACCCTGATCGCCTGGATCCTAGGCCGACGCCTAACCGCCGAGCCACGCCCTGCCGGGCTAGGCCACTTCTGAATGAGCTAATAACACTGATTGACTTCATAGTCTCATCTCTGCCCTTTGTCCACCATAACTGCCATCCGGTTCAAACTGCTTTTTAAAAATATCTTTTGTTCACTCCAGCCTTTGCTGAATACATTCTGATGGATCCTAGCCCAGAGTATGCACCAGTGTTCAGCGTAATGCAAGAGAAGATCTACATAAGTAAGATAGTCGTTGAGTTCCTGCAGAGCAACCCTGACTCGACCTATGAAGACCTGATCAATAAGATTGAGGTATGAGGTTAGGTTCTGTGTAATCTGGGATTCACACCTGTTTATATGCAATATAGATACTGCTGAAAAACTCGTGTCTAGAATCACCAGAAACTTTTTTAGTTCGATTAGAACAGTTTTGCTTAATCCTAAGAAACTTCTGATGTGTTTTTTCTTAAAGACCACTGTTCCTCCTTCGGTGCTCAATCTGAATCGATTCACGGAGGATTCTCTCCTTCGACATGCTCAGTTTGTGGTGGAACAAGTAGAGAGTTACGATGCAGCTGGGGACAGTGATGAACAGCCCATCTTCCTGAGCCCCTGCATGAGAGACCTGATCAAGTTGGCTGGGGTCACCCTGGGAAGAAGGTAAGGACACAACAGAGTAAAATTGAAGACCTGAGAGCAGGGAAGGCAGAGTGTCTCATGCACTCTTCCCCAGCCTGCAAACATGATGGGAACCTCTCTCCCAGGCGAGCTAAAAGCCGTCAGACCATCAGTCATTCCACCAAGGAGAAGGACAAAGGCCCCACTAAAGCCACCACCACCAAGCTGGTCTACCAGATCTTCGACACTTTCTTCGCAGAGCAAATTGAAAAGGATGACAGAGAAGATAAGGAGAACTCCTTCAAACGCCGGCGGTGTGGTGTCTGCGAGGTAACCTCACCTAGGCTGGGTTCTCCATGTAATTCGAGCACCTCATTTCTTTCTCTTTCTGGCTTGAGATACTCACTGGTCAAATGTGACCCCTGAAACATTAGTTTGGAGAAAGTTGGTGATCTGGGAAGAACTGCATGCCTCACAAAACAGATTGATAAGGCAGCTGTTGAAATTGGTGTGCTCAGATGCTTTGCTCTTAACGCCACTGTCACAAACTAGAAAGCCTAGCCTCTGGGTGGCGTTTGCTCTGCTTACATCTCATTGTGCCTGAAAGCCTCAGTGTGAAGGCAGAGGGAGTGACTTCCTCAGAGGGCAGGACATCCTCCCAGAAGCCTGTCTTGTCTTATTCTATAACTTTCCCGGAAGAGTGGGGTCTATCCAACTTAGATTTGAAATTTGAGGCCTTAAAAGACCTTTCTGTGAATTTTAAGTATTTTTTTTTTACTTCATTCTGGAGAAATTAATCCTAATCTTCTGTGACCCAGATATCGGATATATTTTGGTATCGGTTATTTGACTTATTTTGGACGAAAACTTGGGTGCAAAAATACAACAGCTGCTTTTAGAACTGCCCTGTGTTCACAATGTCCACTGGATTCAGGGCATTTCCTTTTGTCTTCAGTGGCAGCCCTTAACAGGAATGTGCAAAACCATTCCTGTTTTGTTTTTTTTCATCTAGCACATGTATCTAAGCCTTAAAATGTTTTTTATATATACATAACTGGTATTCTTTGTAATCATGTTATGTGTTGATATAGGTAAATCTAGTTAATTTGTTTTGGCTGTTTCATTGTACTGCATTATATGACAGTCCCAATTTACCTCTCGATGATGGGCAACTTTCAATATTATAAATCATGCTGTGGCAGCATCCTTAAACAAGACTTCTGTGACTGCCTCTATTTTGAAGTAGAGTTGCTGGGGTGCGGGTTATAAACTTAACTTTGATATAGAAAACTGTTCTCCAAAGTGGTGCTAGCAACTTAAACCCTGTGAGCAGAGCCATTTTCCCCCACACATTTCAACACCACATGCCCAGCTTCTTAACCTTTGCTAATCTGGGGCGTATGAATGGTACCTTGTTCCTTCAGTATTTTTTGCGGGGATAATCTTCACCTGAGGATATTTTTTTTCCCATTGAATTATTTTCTTTTTTTTGAGAGTCGAAGGGGGATGGGGGGAGAGAGAAACATTGATGTGAGAGTCACATCGATTAGTTGCCTCCCACATGTTCCCCAACCAGGGCCAGGGTCAAGCATGCAACCAAGGTACGCTCCCTTGATCAGAATCAAACCGGCTACCCTTCAGTCTGTTGGCCGGTGCTCTAACCACTGAACCAGACTGGCTAGTGCACCTTGTTCCTGACTCTTATTTCTCTTACCTCTAATGAGGCTAAATATACAATTTCTAAAATTGTAACTCACCCCCTAGCTGGTTTGGCTCAGTGGCTAGAGCGTCGGCCTGCAGACTAAAGGGTCCCTGGTTCTAGTCCAGTCAAGGGCATGTACCTTGGTTGCAGGCTTGATCCCTGGCCCCGGTCGGGGTGTGTACGGGAGACAACCAATCCATGTGTCTTTCATATCGATGTTTGTTTGTTTTCTCTCCCTCTACTCTCTCTGAAAAGCAATGGAAAAAATATCCTCGGGTGAGGATTGAAAATTTTTTAAAAATAAAATAAAATTGTAATTCACCAAAAACCTGGTTACTAATTGTTACTAATGGCCATTTGGTTTACTTTTTAAATATCTTCCAGGTTTGTCAGCAACCCGAGTGTGGAAAGTGTAAAGCCTGTAAGGATATGGTTAAGTTTGGTGGAAGCGGCCGGAGCAAACAGGCCTGCCAAGAGAGGAGGTAGGCTTGGCCGACGCTTGTTCTGGTAGCAGAGGACAGTGCCAGCTGAGGGCTGAACACTGTGTGGATGGCTGTGTTGAAATGTGCAGAGCAGGCAGTAGTGCTTGATCTCACATTGTCCCCGGGCCTGTCCTCATTATCTGACCCAAACAGCCCCAGGCGGTTTTACTTACAAAAGAGGACTTGCTTATACAAGTGACTTTGTAGGTGTCCCAATATGGCCATGAAGGAGGCAGATGATGACGAAGAAGTAGATGACAATATCCCAGAGATGCCGTCACCCAAAAAAATGCATCAGGGGAAGAAAAAGAAACAGAATAAGAACCGGATCTCTTGGATTGGAGATGCTATCAAGGTAATGCTGGAGGAGGCTCTCTGTCTTTGTACTGCCACCCAGAAGTGAGTTATCTCCTGGTGTCTCACCACCAGGCCTCTTAAGCAGCCTGAGTCCTGGTCGCTTGCCTCGTGAGAGGAGCAGGGCTGGCTGTGAGGCTGTGGCCTAGGCCCAGGCCTATGACCACACACCAGAAATGTGTTTTTGTTTGTCTGCCCAAAGACTTGGTTTCCCTTAACTTCCAAAATGGGTAATTGACACAGTTTAAGAGTCGGGCTGCTTCCCCTTTAAAGCTTGTTTTGAAGAGAGTTGTCAACATCCAGCCTGGGAGTCAAGTGTCTTCAGGACACTAGCAGGTTCCCTCCTGGTCATTCTGTGGTCACCTCCCCATCTAAGACTCAGTTCCTTTACCAGAGCTGGAAAGGGAATGTCTCAGCACTGCTTCCTTGATGTTCATAAGCCAAAGATATAGACTGTTCGTTTAGCAGGCGTGAGGCTCCCTCTGCGTCAAGCCTGGACGTGGCTCCACCCTTGCCCTGTGGTGCTGATGATCCAGGGCAGGAGGACAGACACATGTCCTGCTGGGAGGATGGAGAGGTAGACAGGGGCTGGGGCTGTGAGGCTTCCCCTAGGAGGTGACATCTGAGCTGAGACCCAGAAGGTGGGAGAGGAGCCACCCCATGAAGATGTGAGGAAGAACCCGGGCAGAGGCCCTGAGGTGGGAACCAGTTTTCCTTGTGGGAGAAAAGGAAAGAGGCCTGTGTGACTGAGGAGTTGGGAATGGGATGTGGCTTTAGGAGCACAATGAGAGTTGGTACCCGTGCTGTTACGAAATGCTGGAATCTGATTTGCTGCTGACTGGCAAGGGCAGAGCTGACAATAGAGAGACCATAGGGATGTAGATGTTTTCTATAGGAGCCAGACCAGTAGAACCCATGAATTCTTAATGAAATCATTATGGGTTATACCTTTATACTTAATAAGAACACCATGCAGGTCAGACCTAGCATGGACCTTCAAACCCATCTCCACCTGAAATAAGCTTTGTTTTCAGACTGATGGCAAGAAGACTTACTATAAGAAGGTGTGCATTGACTCGGAAACCCTGGAAGTGGGGGACTGTGTCTCTGTTATTCCAGATGACTCCTCAAAACCACTGTACTTAGCAAGGTTTGTATCTTTCCCTTTGCTGACTTCAGCACACACTTTCTCTTGAACAGGTAGGAGATGCCTGTTTGCAAGAATAGCAACAGCAGCTTTTTGTTCTAGACTGAAACAAAACTTCCCCTAAGTAAACTAAGTAGATTTGCCAATGAAGTTAGAACGTTCTTCCCTTTGCTCTTCTAATCTCTAGGGTCACCGCATTGTGGGAGGACAGCAGTCAAGGACAGATGTTTCATGCCCACTGGTTCTGTGCTGGCACAGACACAGTCCTCGGGGCCACGTCGGACCCCCTCGAGCTGTTCCTGGTAGACGAGTGTGAGGACATGCAGCTGTCATACATTCACAGCAAGGTGACAGTCGTCTATAAACCTCCATCGGAAAACTGGGCCATGGAGGTGAGTGCCCAGAGCCCCTCAGATGTGCTCTTCTCTTACTGTGTGGGCTTATGCCTGACACAGCATCCTTGTCCTCTAAGGGAGGCATGGATCCTGAGGCCCTGATGCCAGAGGACAATGGGAAGACCTATTTCTACCAGCTGTGGTACGATCAAAACTATGCAAGATTTGAGTCCCCTCCAAAAACTCGGCCAACGGAGGACAACAAGTACAAGTGAGTGCTGATACTGGCCCCTGGTGTTGTCCCCCTTCTTGGGGAGGACACCATGCTTCTGCGTGAATCACTAGTTTTTCACATGCTTCCATCTGCTGGGTTTGCTTTCTGGACTCAATCTGATTGTTTTCCTTATTAACCCAAGACCAGCCTGGCATTGAAAGTTGTGTTGTTGTTGTTTTTGTTTGTTTGTTTTCATCTTCACCCAAGGATATGTTTTTATTGATTTTTAGAGAGAAGAAGGGAAAGATCGATAGGTTGCCTCCTCTAGGTTCTCCAACTGGGAATCGAACCCGCAACCTTTTTCGTGTATGAGACAATGGTCCAACCAACTGAGCCACCCAGCCAGGGCCCAGCCTGCCTTTGTTGCAGTGGCTTTAGATGTATGGACAGCCTGGGCACGGAGTTACCTTTATGAGAAGCTCTCATGTCCAGGAGCAGGATTTATCTTTCTATTTCCGGCCTTTTTACATGTTCTTCAGTGTCTGCATCACAGATGTCATGTGTGTTCTTTTGTTTCTTAGGTATCTTCTAAGTGAGATCTTTGATTCTATTTTATTCTAACTGATGGGTGACTGCTTTTAGGGAGTCTCGCTTGTTTTAAATGTTTAGTGCCGCTTACTTTCCTTTCTAACCTCTATACCTCACTTCTTTTGACTAAAAGTGGCACCAGTACCTCTAGAGCAGCAGTGAGGCTGATGGGGCAAGGTGCTTCTGGTGTTTTCCCACTTAACCTGGTGCTGCTTTGACTTGATCTTTTTTTTTTTTTTATCTCCATTTCTTATTTTTAAAAATATATATATTTCAGAGAGGAAGGGAAGAGAGAGATAGAAACATCAATGAGAGAGTCATTGATCGGCTGTCTCTTGCACGCCCCCTGCTGGGGATTGAGCTGCAACCTGGGCATGTGCCCTGACCAGGAAACGAACCATAATCTCCTGGATCCTAGGTCGATGCTCAACTGCTGAGCCATGCCCAGCCAGGGCATTAAATCTCCATTTTAAAGACAGCCTTTAACTGTCCTTTAAGGAACTTTACCGAATACCTCTTTAGCCTTTATAGAGATGATAGTATGAGCCTGCTCGGATATTATGAGTTCCTAACTGAACCACTCTTTGTATTCTTGCTTCTGCTGTCTTTTTCACCATATTTTAGATTCCATTAATGTCTTACGGTTTTTATAGCAAATACTCAAAAGTGGGATAGGCTTGATATTTTCTTGTGTTGTATGTATCTCTGGACTTTGTTCCCAACTAAGTGCTTTCAAAGTATGAACATAAAGTACAGGAAAGCCATTTCCTTCAAACATCTGCAGATATTTTCTCTTGGTCACCAGAGTCTCTGGGTTAAGCCAGCAGCTCTGTTGTAGTCATTACCTGCCACCTCAGGGCCTTTTAGCTTTTGTCCTTTACTCCTTCAGATTCTGCACAAGCTGTGCCCGTTTGGCTGAAATGAGACAAAAGGAAATTCCCAGGGTCCTCGAGCAGATCGACGACATGGACGGCCGGGTTTTCTACAGCTCAGCCTCCAAGGATGGCATCCAGTATCGAGTGGGTGATGGCGTGTACCTTCTCCCAGAGGCTTTCACGTTCAAGTGAGTTCCCCCTCTGCCTAGGTCAGGGCCAGGCTCCCTGGGCCAGTACAGAGTTGTCTTTGAAATGTCCCCCACCCTGCACCCCTTGTACCAGCTGTTGCCTGAGCCATTGTCACTGGTCAGTCGTGCTGAATTACCTACTTTTTCAGGTTTAATGTTCAATAACATGTAACATTTGTTTCTCTGCAGCATCAAGCTGTCCAGTCCTGTGAAACGTCCACGGAAGGAGCCTGTGGATGAAGACCTGTATCCAGAACACTACCGGAAATACTCAGACTACATCAAAGGCAGCAACCTGGATGCCCCTGAGCCATACCGAATTGGCCGCATCAAAGAGATCTTCTGTGTCAAGAAGAACAATGGCAAGCCCAATGAGACGGACATCAAGATCAGACTGAACAAGTTCTACAGGTCAGTGATGCCCTCTGCTCTTCCAGGAGGCAGCAGACTCTTCCAGAAAGTTCTGCCTGAAACAGGGTTATAACATAGCACACACAGTGATGTTTTAAGAGTTAGATAGAAGTAGCTGTTTTTCTGATTAGTGCTGACAGTGACTCAAATTATATAGTTCCTAGCCTTGCTTTTAGACCTTATTTTAAAGCTGCTGAGTTCTCTCTCCAAAGAAATCCTTAAGCTTCAGTTCAGAGTGTGACAAAGGCAGAGGTAGAATGTCCTGGGCTTTGCCTGAGGCACCCCCAGAGAACCTAGGGTTCTATTTACAAGCTGTGTTGCACCCCCTTCCCCTTGTCCCTCCCAGCTCTCATCTTCCTGTTTCTGGCATTTTTCTCCATCTATACTTTTCCCAAAGTCTTCACTGCACTGAGTCTTTTTCTGGGACCCTAGTAACTGGTAGTGATTAGGAGCTAAGCAGAAACTAAGCCATACATACTGATAGTTATAACATTGCTTCACTTTTTGATTAAGTCATCAAAGACTTTCTGAAGTCCTTGTAATAATCACTTGTAGCAATGGGAAAGAAAGAAGAAATTTGACCAGTATAAGTGAGAAAAAGAAGCTCTAGACAGCCACAGCCTTTTTTTTTTTTTTTTTTTTAACTTATTTTTTATTTTTAGAGGGAGAAGAAGGGGAGGAGAGAGAAAACATCAATGTAAGAGCAGAACATCAGTTGGCTGCCTCCTGCATGCCTCCTACCCAGGGTTGAGCCCCCAGTCCAGGCATGTTCCCTGACTGGGAATCAAACTGGCAACCTTTTGGTGCATGGGATGACGCCCAACCAACTGAGCCACACAGGCCAGGGTGCGGGCTCAGTCTTGACACAGGGCCAGTCTGTTTGGATTGCAGTGGGGACATGAAGAGCAAGCAAATGATTCAACAAACCTAACTCCCTTAAGGTTTAATGTTTAGTTACGCATAATGGTTGCTTCTCTACAGCATCAAGCCGTCCAGTTCTATGAAACACCCACAGAAGGAGCATTTGTTGCAAAGAATCCTGTTTGTAGTGTCTAGTGCCAACTAAGATAATTATCAAGCTGACCTGATTGGGGGGTCATGATCTTTACCCATGGATTCTCTGAGCACCCCCAGGAATGTGGTACTATTTAACTCTTTGTCAGCTCACAGCAAAACAGAATTGCTCCCTGGCCAGTGTAGCTCAGTTGGTTGAGCTATGGCCCATGCACCAGGAGGTCACCGGTTGATTCCCAGTCAGGGCACATGCCTGGGTTGTGGGCTCAATCCCCAGTAGGGGGCATGCAGGAAGCAGCTGATGGATGTTTCTCTCTCTCCCTTCCTCTCTTTGAAATCAATAAAAACAGTAAAAAAAAAAATTGCTAACAAAGACGCTTCTGCTCACAGGCCGGAGAACACACACAAGTCCACTCCAGCAAGTTACCATGCAGACATCAACCTGCTTTACTGGAGTGATGAGGAGGCCGTGGTGGACTTCACTGATGTGCAGGGCCGCTGCACTGTGGAATACGGGGAGGACCTGCCCGAGTGCCTGCAGGACTTCTCAACTGGAGGCCCAGACCGCTTCTACTTCCTTGAGGTGATGCTCTGGGCTTATTGGAGGGAGGGGTAAGGGCTCCAGGTCAAACTCTCACAGCCCCTGAGAAAGCAGTTTAATTATACATTCAAGTCTGAAACTTAATACTTTTGGCTTTTTATTATTTATTCATATTAGCTTCTATTTGAGCCAAACTGACAATTGCTGGGAAGCCAGTGATCTCAAATGCTCCTACATTTGGCTTTTTAAAAAGTACAATGATCCCTGGCTGGTATGGCTCAGTTGGTTGGGTCACCAGTTCAATTCACAGTCAGGGCACATGCCCCCGTAGCAGCTTGCTCTTCAGTGAGGGATGTGCAGCAAGCAAGAGGCAGCATATCGATGTTCTGCTCTCACATCAATGTTTTTCCTCTCTCTTCCCCTTCCTCTCTCTAAAAATCAATAAATATAGAAAATAGTACAAGGATATAAATATAATACTTGAGTGTCCTAATACAATGAAAATTTATTTGAAGACTATTAAGTCGCCTCTTCTAGCTCAACCTTAGTGTGAGTTAGGGAAAGGAGCCCCTTTCCCAGGGAGAAACAGTCCTGCCCCTCAGTCCCTTCAGCCAGGTATGTGCATCCAGTTCAGGACCACACACATGTAGCTGGCCCTGGTTATTGAGAAAAGATCCAGGAGTCTGTTAACCAAGCTAATCACTTTTAAATTGTCTGAGCATGGCCTTTCTCTGTTGGCGCACTTAAAAACGACACATGCCTGTTTCCCCAGGTTCCAGTGTAGATAGCTTCATGAGACTGTAGTTTCTTGGTGTAACACTTGCCTATTTTTATTTATTATTTTTTAAAATATATCTTTATTGATTTCAGAGAGAAGGGAGAGGGAGAGAGAGAGAAACATCAGTGATGAGAGTCATTGATTAACTGCCTCCTGCACGCCCCCTACTGGGGATCGAGCTGCAACCTGGGCATGTGCCCTGACTGGGAATAGAACCTCGATCTCCTGGATCATAGGTTGATGCTCAACCTCTGAGCCATGCCAGCCCGGCTTTTGCCTATTTTTAGAATGAGCAGTCCAGGCACTTATATAAAGCAGGAATCTCAATGTCAACCACATAAAATATTTGTACTAATACAACTTATTTCCAGTATAGTAAAATCAAAGTACTTAGTAGTGGCTAATTGCTTATGGACATATTCAGGGAGAAGTTAAATAGATCTTTATCAAATTAACTTGTTAGAGAGGGGACCAATGTGTTTCTCCGCCAGAATATTGTGGTTCTTCCCTTCCCAGGCCTATAATGCCAAGAGCAAAAGCTTTGAAGATCCTCCCAACCATGCCCGTAGCCCTGGAAACAAAGGGAAAGGGAAGGGAAAAGGTATGTTGTTATTCCATAGGGTTCTTTTCAAGTCCATTTTCTATAACTCGTGATACTTATGATCAGTGTAAAAGAACAGCCCCTGATGTTGCCTTATTTTCTGTGTTAACAACTCAAAGTGAAGCCATCTTTGAATCAATAAGGTGTTTAAAGAAAGCAAGTCAAAGCCCTGATTTAATTTGTGGCCTATGTCCTCCAGGGAAAGGCAGGGCAAAATCTCAGACATGTGAGCCAAGCGAACCCAAGACGGAAATTCACCTGCCAAAACTGCGGACCCTGGATGTGTTTTCTGGGTGTGGGGGATTATCGGAAGGATTCCACCAAGCAGGTAAAGGCCAGGAGGTTTTTGCTTTGCACAACTAGTAAAACCAGACCGGACATGTTCTGTCTGGAAGAGCTTTCTGTCTCTGGTCACCTTTCTGACTCAAGAGTCTCATTCCAGGATGTTCAGAGCCCATCTTTGTCCCTTTATCTGCCAGGCATCTCAGAAACACTGTGGGCCATTGAGATGTGGGACCCTGCGGCCCAGGCGTTCAGGTTGAACAACCCCAGGTCCACAGTGTTCATGGAGGACTGCAATGTCCTGCTGAAGCTGGTCATGGCTGGGGAGGTGACCAACTCCCGCGGCCAGAAGCTGCCTCAGAAAGGAGACGTGGAGATGTTGTGTGGTGGGCCACCCTGCCAAGGTTTCAGTGGCATGAACCGCTTCAATTCTCGTACCTACTCCAAGTTCAAGAACTCTCTGGTGGTCTCTTTCCTCAGGTAAACGGAACAGAGGTCCCTCTGTTCAGTGCTGCCTATAGGTAACTAGATAGACTGCCCTGGGCTTGCGGTGCTGGGTGTGCCAGGTGAACGGTAACTGCTGTAGCCTTTGCAGCTGCTGAAGTCCATGTGCTGAGGTGAAACACCAGGCCTTTGCCTTCAGGAAATTCACTGCTCACTTTCTGCTTGGCAGAGACCTCAGAAGTTGGGAGGTTCAGTTTCTCTATAGCCAGACATTGACCTTTCAGGAATGGCTTTTGGTAGAGCAGGTCTTTTTTATCTAGATCCAAATGATGACTTGTAGTCTCTCCTGCCTCCCACAGCTACTGTGACTACTACCGGCCAAGGTACTTCCTCCTGGAGAACGTCAGGAACTTTGTCTCTTTCAAGCGCTCCATGGTCCTAAAGCTCACTCTCCGCTGCTTGGTCCGCATGGGTTATCAGTGCACCTTTGGCGTGTTGCAGGTGGGACTCGCAGGGAAGGGGGAAAGGTGGGCGGATGAATGTGGACGGGAGGGAAGTCAGCAGTCCCTGGACTGCAGCAAACTGTCTCCAACTGAAAATAAGGCTCAAAGGGTCAGGCCTTAGAGTGGTAGCCTACTGTGCTGGCAAGGACAGGGAGATGGCTGCTGAGGTCTGCACTCACCACTGTGAAGCCCACAGCATTCAGATCTGAAAGCTCAGCCAGTGTCCCAGCAGGTCGACCCCTTAGGGTCTTCTGGAGAGCTATATCCTCTCATGTGCTGAGCAGGGACTGCATGCAAGGGGGCTCTTGGCTGCTTTGTTTCCAGTTCTTTTTCCTCGATAGGGCATGGTGGTGGGCAAGTATGATGCTCCAGGCAGCAGTTAGATCTCCATGGAGGGGTAGGTGAGGCCTGGTTGGCAAAACCACACATAGACCAAAATGTTACAGGGTAAAACACGAGTGTTTCCTATGGGTGAATGCAAGTGCATACAAACACCTAGAGAAGGCAAAGGGCCACATTTCAGGTGGCTACCAGTGGCTGTGCCTGCAGAGATAGCAATCTGGGATGACCCATGGGGAGTAGGCCTTATCTGAAAGCAGCCACTCTGTGTATCCATTCACTCATTGTTGGCATAACTAATACTGAGATGACTATCAAAATGGGAGAGAAGGTTGGCTGGAAAGCCATGAGTGAGCAAGTGCCAAGGCTGCCTGGCTCCCCTCAGTTCAGCCTCTGTGGTCTCTAGGCCCACTGGTCAAGCCTAGTTGGCAGCAGTGTTCTGCCTGTATCCATGGGCTGCCAGGTAAGTGGTTAGGCTCTGTGCAGTCTCTTTTGGCCTCTCTTCTCCACAAGTGCTGAGACAGTGGGGTTCCTTACAGTGCTCTATAAAGAGGTAGCTGAATCCCCAGCAGGGTTCACTTCTGTCTTCTCCAATGGCCACCACATGGAATCTGAGGTTCTTTCATCTAGCCTCACTTTTTTTAAAAAATTGATTTTAGGGAGAGAGAAATATCGATTTGTTGTTCGACTTATTTATTCATTCATTGGTTGATTCTTCTATGTGTCCCAACCGGGGATTGAACCCGCAACCTTGGCATATCAGGGTGACGCTCTAACCAGCAGCTACCCAGCCAGGGCTGGTCTCACTACTTGTTGGGAGTAAACCTGCTCAGTTTAATTAGGGCCTTTCCAGGTGAGCTGTGCACCAGCCAGCCACTCCAGAAAGTAGGGTGTTGCTGACCCCAGACCTTGATTCAGCCAGTCGGAGGTGCCAGTTGACCCTGTGTTTATGGCTCTCCTGTGCACAGGCTGGTCAGTATGGCGTAGCCCAGACACGAAGGCGAGCCATTATCCTGGCGGCGGCCCCTGGGGAGAAGCTCCCCCTATTCCCAGAGCCACTGCACGTGTTTGCGCCCCGGGCCTGCCAGCTGAGCGTCGTGGTGGACGACAAGAAGTTTGTCAGCAACATAACCAGGTAGGAGCCCCCTGCTCACTCTGCTGTGTCACGGTGTTTGTGAGCATTACCCGAGGAAGTTTGGCATTGGCACTCTGCTACCTTGTCTGAAGTTCTGACCTCCAAGTAAGTACTATATACAGAGCAGTGGCCTGGCTGCTGTCATCAGCAAAACCCAACTATAGCCTATTCCCTTCCCAGACAGAGTCTAAGAAGAATACTGCCCATGTGACCTCAGGCAGCCCTATGACCTCTGAGCTGGGTTGTCCTCGCTAGAGGGCAGTGCCAGCAGTGAGGGGATGGCAACTATGATTTGATGAACAGCAGTGATGTGTGTCCCCAGAAGTACCAATACTTTATTGCAGGCTGAGCTCGGGTCCATTCCGAACTATTACCGTACGTGACACGATGTCTGACCTTCCTGAGATCCGGAACGGAGCTTCAGCACTGGAGATCTTGTACAACGGGGAGCCTCAGTCCTGGTTCCAGAGGCAGCTCCGGGGCTCTCAGTACCAGCCCATCCTCAGGGACCACATCTGTAAGGTAACATTGCCCAATGGGGGACCTTCCTTCGCGCTGCCTCACAGGAACAACAGACCTGTGGGGAGCCCAGCCAAGGCTTGGGGTGGAAAGCAGGATCTTATCCCAGCCCGCCCTCCAGCTTCTCTGCTCTTGGCCCCTAACCCAAATCATTGTCTTGATGAGCTCCCAGCCTCACTTCCTCCTGCTTCTCTTCTTTTCCCCGCTGCCCATGCCCCTGACAGCATCACATAGTTATGGAAAGCTTCAGTAAGAGCTTTTGCTCTTCGTGGAATAGGCTTGGAATGGTGTGTCTGGTCAGTGCCCTCTGCTGACGGACTTCTCTTGCCATTCCTGTTCTCTGCATGTTGTCCCAAATAGGCCAAACCTGGCCTTTTGTGCCCCCGGCTACTGGCTCCTCATACTTCAGGGCTCAGCTCAGGCATCCTCCCCACACTTGCCCTAAGCTATCCCGTTACCTGTTTTCCCCACATTATTCCACATCCCAGCTCTGTCTCATGGCACATGTATAATCCCCAGGCTATCCATTTGGGTAACTCTTCCCAAATGGAATATAAGCCCCTTGGGGGTTCCTGGTTATGGTGGTGTTCCCAGTGACTAGAGCA
Source organism: Miniopterus schreibersii (assembly GCF_964146895.1). NCBI lineage: Eukaryota > Metazoa > Chordata > Mammalia > Chiroptera > Miniopteridae > Miniopterus > Miniopterus schreibersii. The sequence continues at coordinate 69,042,029 of NC_138105.1, read as the reverse complement.
GTGGTGCCCAGCCCACTGCAGATGCTCAGATGCTCCCTGAGCTGGGTGACAGCTCGGCCTTGCCTCACTCTTTTAGGACATGAGTGCATTGGTGGCCGCCCGCATGCGGCATATCCCTCTGGCACCGGGCTCAGACTGGCGTGACCTGCCAAACATCGAGGTGCGGCTCTCAGATGGCACCATGGCCAGGAAGCTGCGGTACACCTACCATGACAAGAAGAACGGCTGCAGCAGCACTGGGGCCCTCCGAGGGGTCTGCTCCTGTGTGGAAGGTGGGACCCCTGTTTGTGCCCTGGATGTGGCTTCCCTCAAGTTTATTGTGAAGCCCTAGCCCCCTTGGGTTCTGATTCCCCCACAGCAGTCAGCTCTGGTGTAGGAGCACTGTTATCGGGTTTCCCCGCAGGAGATACTGGGTGCTACTGCTAACCCAGTGGCCCTGGCAGGGCGCACATGCCAAGCCTGGGTATCCCCATGGTAATAGCTGTGCCCAGGGAATGGGACTGTTGGCTGCTCTGTCCCTGGATGGGCTCCAAACGCTATAGGTATCTTCCCAGGCCTTCCTCCTGTTCTGTAACCTTAGCCTCATTGCAGCCCTCTCTTCCAGCGGGCAAGGCCTGTGACTCCACAGCCAGACAGTTCAACACCCTCATCCCCTGGTGCTTGCCCCACACTGGGAACAGACACAACCACTGGGCTGGCCTCTACGGACGGCTTGAGTGGGATGGGTTCTTCAGCACAACTGTCACCAACCCCGAGCCCATGGGCAAGCAGGTAGGTTGGAGGACCCAGGTCAGGCCTGGGAAGGGGACAGGCATGGGTTCAGCAGATTGGAGTGGCCTGTCAGGAGTCAGCACTCCTCACTTCCTGCCTTGATGCTGATGGAGACAGGCTCACTGGCCAAGCCCCAAGGCTGGGCTTCTCCATGGTTTTCCACCCTGCCTGCAATGGGTGGTCTTGTTTCCCTGCCCCACCATGCCTCTCGTCCCCAGGGCCGTGTGCTTCACCCAGAACAGCACCGTGTTGTGAGCGTGCGGGAGTGTGCCCGCTCCCAGGGCTTCCCAGACACCTACAGGCTGTTTGGCAATATCCTGGACAAGCACCGGCAGGTCAGTGGAGTGGCCTTGAGAAAGGGCAGATGGGAAGGAGGCCCCTCTTGCCCCCCTGCACAGGGTAGAGAGTGGTTCAGCAGGGAGCACAATTCACACAGGGACACTGATTGGCCTCAGCATTCACAGCAGGGGAACAACCAGGAAGGAGGGTCCCTGTCCCTGGGCCCTGTGTGCTCACAGGTCAGGCTGAGTCCCTAAGCATGTTGGTTGCTGATTATAGCTCTAAGGCAGATTTACCCCAAAGGAAAGTTTCAGTGCAGTGAACTTCAGAGACGTAGTAGACTAAATGTGTGGTGGTGAAAATTCACTATTGCTAAGGGTTGAAATGAACCAACAATTCCTCACTGATTCTTAGGGTGTTAGATTGGCTTTTTTTTTTTTTTTTTTTAATATGTCTTTATTGATTTCAGAGAGAGGAAAGGAGAGGGAGAGAGAGATAGAAACATCAGTGATGAGAGAGTCATTGATCAGCTGCCTCCTACACACCCTCGACTGGGGATTGAGCCTGCAACCCGGGCATGTGTCCTGACCGGGAATTGAACCCCGATCACCTGGATCCTAGGTCGACGCTCAACTGCTGAGCCAGGGCCGGCCAGGCAGCTTTTTTTTTAATCTTCACTCCAGGATATATTTTTTCCCATTGATTTTTTTTTTTTTTTTTTTTTTTTTTTAGAGAGTAGAAGGGAGGGAAGGGGGAGGAGAGAGACATGGATGTGAGAGACATCAACTGGTTTCCTCCCAGACGCGCCCTGACTGGGGCTGGGGTTTGAACCTGCAACCCAGGTACGTGTGCTTGACTGGGAATGGAACCTGTGACCCTTTGGTGCATGGGCTGATGCTCTAACCATTGAGCAACACCAGCCAGGGCAGGTTGCCTTCTTATTTATTTTTTAAAAATATATATTTATTGATTTCAGAGAAAGGAAAGGAGAGGGAGAGAGAGACAGAAACATCAATGATGAGAAAGTCATTGATCGAGCCCACAACCCGGGCATGTGCCTTGACCAGGAATCAAACCCCGATCGCCTGGATCCTAGGTGGACGCTCAACCACTAAGCCACTCCTGGCTGGGCTAGGTTGGCTTCTTAAATGAATGTATTTCTATCTAAGTAATGCACACACTTCGCTTAAAAAGCTAGCAGAGCCTGGGGGTTATAGTGGAAAACTCCTGTTTCATCCCTTACCCCCAATCCTTTTCTTTGAAAGCAGCCACTAAGCTAGAAATGAAGCATGGTAACTTCCATGTCTGGATCTTTGCCTTTTTCAAAAGCCCTTTAATGTCCCCCTTCTCTGTGGGTGGTTCTGGACAAGTTGTTGTTTGGGGTGGATGAGGTGATGGGCAGGTCCGATGGGTCATTGTGGTGGAAGGGCTTTGGGCACCCATGTGAATATGAGACCAAGGGCCCAATGTCCTCATTGCACTGGTGCTGCAGGGGAGGCTGATGGTGATCCTAGCTGTGCCAAACTAGGCATCACCCTCCTTCTCTCTGCAGGTGGGTAACGCTGTGCCGCCACCCCTGGCCAAAGCCATTGGCTTGGAGATCAAGTGCTGTATGTTGGCCAAAGCTCAAGAGAGTGCCTCAGGTATGGTGGGCTGGGGGCAGCCAGGGTAGAACTCTAGGCTCTGGGACTCAGGGCGAGTCACATACCCTTCCTAGTGGCCTCATTTCTCTCTGGGCTGCTGTGAGATGGAATGACACACATGGTAACTGCTCAGAGCAGACCTAGCACATAGTGAGCTGTTGGGTCTCAGGGCACTTTAGCCTGTCCTGCTGGGTGGGCCTAGCTCAGGTGGGCCTGCTTCAGCCTCTAATCTAGGCAGTCTGGAAACTTCTAGGGAACCACTTTGAGCAGCACTCACTCTCCCTGAATGTTCATTCAGAGCTGCTATAGGCTCTTTTACAGTCAGCCACTAACACTGATGCCTGGGCATTAAGGTAGTTCCTGACTTCATTTGTTTATGATGCTTGCCTGTTGTATTGTGATGTTGTATATATTCTCTGCAGTAACTTTCCCTTTTCTTTCTCTTCAGTTAATATCGAGGAGAAAGCTGCCAAGGACTAGTTTCACCCTCCCATCGCCCTTGTATCTAGCACCAGGGATCCCCAATGTGCACTGATGTTGTATTTTTAACATGTTGAAATCTGTCAGTTCAAATGTGTTGTACACGGTGTTTGTGGCCTTGGCTGACATGAAGCTGTTCTGTAAGGTTTGCTTATCAACTAATGACTTAGTGATCAAATTGTGCAGTACTTTGTGCATTCTGAATTTTAAAAGTTTTTTATTATGCATTATATTAAATCTACCACTGTATGAGTGGAAATTAAGACTTTATGTAGTTTTTATATGTTGTAATATTTCTTCAAATAAATCTCTCCTATAAATCATTTTGGGTGGTGACTCATGAAATACAAGGGACTTCTGGCTGTCTCTTGATGACTTCTGGATGAGAATGGGCTTGTTAGTGCTGAAGGTGGTCCCACAGAGGTGTTTGTATGATAACTTCATGTGTCCCATGTGTGTGTTGGGGTGGGTGTTAACTTGTGAGACTTAGTTTTGGTCAATGAGATGCAAGAAGAACTTGCTAGTATGGCTTCCAGTAAGGCCTTTTAAAGGAATAGTCTTAGTTGACCTAACCCATGGCCTTGTAGGCCTTCTTTGGAGTGGGCTGTGATGCCTGGCAGTGCAGCAGCCATCTTGTGACCATGAGAACAGAAGCCCCTTGGAGCAATAAGAGAGGAGTTAGTTGGAGCCCTAGCCTGTCACTCCCAGATAAATCCCTTATTGCTTAAGAACCTGCTAGGTGGGCTTTCTGTGCCTTCAGCCTATCTTTGGTGTGTCTTTGGGAAAGGACTTGCTTCTTTGTCTGCTTCTGCTTTGCTGGCATTTTACAGCATCAGTCACCAGCCTCCAGACCCAGAGGGCCACCATTAGGATGTTGAGTGGCACCTGCTCCACCACCTGTACATGTACTTTAATAAATGGTGTCCTCAGAGGCATTTCAACTGAAACTTCACTCAATGAGTCCCAAATGTTTTAGTCATAAGACAAAAGGACTAAATATAATTGAAATGCAAATTTTACAAAGTCCCTTATAGTAAGTAGTTAGGTGTTTGCCTCTTTTTGCTGCAAACCGCACCACACTGAAATATTCTCTTCCATCATTTCCTTCAGGGAAATATCTCAAGAAGTTCTGAGATTATTGAGTATACATTTTTTTATTTCCATTTCAAAACATGTGGCCAACCTACCCTTCTGGAGAGGCCTTAGCGCTCCTCCTCCAGCAATGCAAACTTTCCTTTAGTCTGCCCTGGCTTTTACCCCTGTAGACCTTGTCAGGGGAGTAGTGAAAGTCTTGTTAGCTTTTTTAAAGGAGTGATTCAACACTTCCATGTGTCTGGTGGCCACTGGAATTCGTTCCTTCTCTCTGTGGTGACACATGACTTTGTCTTCCCTGGGAGTTGTGCTGTCATTAGATTTTTCTCCTGTGTTATTTTCACCTTGAGTTATATCTTTGCCATATGAGATTTTATTTTTAGGGATTAGGTTATATTTGTCTGCTTCTGTTTTTCAGAGCCTTTTTTTTTTTTTTTAAAGGTTCTTTTTTTAAAAAACAAACAAACAAACATACTTATTGATTTCAGAGAGAGGAAGGGAGAGGGGGGGAGAGAGAGAAACATCAGAGTCATTGGGAATCGAGCCTGCAACCTGGGCATGTGCCCTGACCGGGAATCGAACTGCGATCTCCTGGATCCTAGGTGGATGTTCAGCTGCTGAGCTGCACCCGGCCAGGCTTCAGAGCCTATTTAGAAAGGCCTTCCCTGCCCCCTAATCATAAGCTTGTGTTTTCTGTATTTCTATGACATCTCCTTTTAAAATGTGAATCACTTTTGTAAGGATGCAAACAGGCATCTTGGCTTAGTGTTTGAACAGGTAATAGGTACATGTGGTAAACATAATAGTTCAATATGGTATCTGGTAAAGTTCCCCCATTGGAGACTTTTTAGCTATATCTTCTTCTTTTTTTTTTTTTTTTAAAGCTAAAATCTCAAAAGTATATTGTTAGTATGGTGAAAATTATCCTCTTTTCTGCATCCCAGGCACCTTGAGACAACTGAATCCTTATTTCCTTCCAAAGTGATTCTGTGCCTAAGTACAAACTCATGTCTCTGCTACAAATGATAGCATTGATTAAAACTGCTTTGTGCCCTGGCCAGTCTTGCTCAGCGGCTGGAGTGTTGGCCCTCAGACTGAAGGGTCCCAGGTTCAATTATGGTCAAGGGCATGTACCTCGATTGTAGGCTGGATCCCCCAGTGCTGGACGGGACATGTGTGGGAGGCAGCCAGTCGATGTGTCTCTCTCACATCAATGTTTCTCTCCCTCCCTCTCTCTTCTACTCTCTGAAAAAACAGTGGAAAAAATATCCTTGGGTGAGGATTAAACTGCTTTGCACCTTGAAGGCTGTTCTGCTTAGGAATCTCATCAGTTCCCTGATTATTTATTTTTGGTTAATCCTCACCCAAGGATATTTTTTCCATTGATTTTTTTAGAGTGGAAGGGAAGGAGAAACATCAATGTGAGAGAGACACATAGATTGGTTGCCTCCTGCACGTGTCCCAACCGGGGCTGGGGATCGAACCTGCAACCCAGGTATGTGTCCTTGACCAGGAATCGAACTGATAACCCTTCAGTGTACAGGCTGACGCTCAGTTAATCACTTCCCTTCCCCCACCTACATGCAACCTCTCTGGTCCAGTTCTGTCTCCATATGGGCATTTGTGTCTGGCTTTTCGCTCGGCATGTTTTTAGGATTCATCCATGTGGCTTCACAGACTTCAGGCGGAAAATTGACATCTGAATGAGAATCCTTTCTGAGAACAGGGTTGGTACTTCTGGTTCTTCAGATATTTCTTTATATTCCTCATGGCATTTTCAAGTTTTCATGTAGATATTGTAAATTTCTTAACTTGATTTATAGGTATTTAGTCCTTTCATTACTAGCGTAAAGGGGATGTTATTTTCCAAATGGTGGTCTTTTGCCCACAGAAGGATAATTGACTTGTATTGATTATTGACTTTGTATATTGATTATGTATTTTAACCTAGCCAACTTACTGATTTATCTTATTTTGTGGTACTTTTATAGTTGAGGTCATTTCAGATATATAAGACGCTACCAAGAACAATTTGAGGATTCACTGTAGCGTAAAGAGTGGAAACCATATGTTTCCTGCTGTGGCTCAGCCATGGGTCTCAGCTGGGTGGTGGGTGAAGTTCCAGGGGTAGCCCAAGTGACTGGCTGCCTGTGAGGTATATCTGCTTCCATGTACCCCTAGAGCACTGGCCTGGGCCAGGCTGTGGGCCAAGGCAGGGCACTGAAGTGCTTGGGTGGAGAAGAGGGAAGGGACACAGCTTCCAGCAACTTCTGCTCCCTGGCCTGCTGGCAGGGAAGTTCTTCTTTTCATCTGGGTTCAAGTTCAACCTTTTCCCAGGAAGAAAAACCTGGTGGAATTGGAACATTGACAAGAATAATGATTGTATACTTATCTGGCAGAGGAGATACCATGATCTTGAAGGTGGTTTTCCCAGGGTGATTTATGTAAGATTCTATAAATAAAGCTATATTCCATAACTGTTGGGGAAGTTAAAATAGTGATTGTAGTAGATTGATGTACATTAACCAACAAAATCTACTGATGTTGAAAGCCTTGTTACCATTTGAGGTGACTATTATTAAATGCCACACTTTGAAATCATTAATAGGGGGAAACCCAAGCCTTTATTCTCTTTCCAGCAGGAATTGTATTTAATCATAACCAGACGGTGCCTGCCGATAAAGAGAAAGCTCTATTTCCAATAGAATGGCAGTTTATAAATTCAGGCGAAAGAATAGATTTAGATAACCATTCTGCAACCCCTAATGATCTAGGTTATTCAGCCAAGAATCATGACTGGGTTTTTTGTTTTTGTTTTTAACCATATAAACCACTTTTAAGTGCACAATTCACTGCATTCGCATTATTGTACAACCATTACTACTATTTCCAGAACATTTTTATCTTCCCAAACAGAAACTAGCCATTAAACATTAGCTCCTCATTCTGCCCACACACAGCCCCTGGTAACCTCCATTTCAGTTATCTTGAGTATATACCTAGGAGTGGAATTGCTGGATCATACGGAAATTCTATGTTTAACTTTTTAAGAAACTGCCAAACTTTTCCACAACGACTAAACCATTTTACATTCCTACAAGCAATGTATAGGGTTCCAATTTCTCTACATCTTCTCCGCCACATTATTTTGTTTGTTTTTTAAATAACAATCATCCTAATGGATGAATTAGTATCTCATTGTGTGTGTGTTTTTTGAATTTTTTATTTATTGATTTTTTTTTTTTTTTTTTTTTAGAGAGACATCAATTTGTTGTTCCACTTATTTATACATTCACTGGTTGATTCTTGTATGTGCCCTGAATGGGGATCAAACCTGAAACCTCAGCATATTGGGATGACACTCTAACCAGCTACTTGGCCAGGGTCTCACTGTGGTTTTGACTTTTGTAACTTTTTTTTAAATAAGCTAATTTATTTATTTTAAATGTATCTTTATTGATTTCAGAGAGAGGAAGGGAGAGAGAGAGAGATAGAAACATCAATGATGAGAGTCGTCATTGATCGGCTGCCTCCTGCACACCCAGGACTGGGAATTGAGCCCGCAACCCGGGTATGTGCCCTGACCAGGAATCGAACCACAATCTCCTGGATCCTAGGTCGATGCTCAACCACTGAGCCACGCCCAGCTGGGCTGGTTTTGACTTTTGTATGTATGTTTATGTGTTCTTAATTTTATTTAAAAAAATTGTAAAATTACATACAATAAAATCTACCATCTTAACCATTTGTAAGTGTACAGTTCAATGACATTAAATACATTCACATTGTTTTGGAACTGCTTCCAGCATCCATTTCCAGAACTCTTTCCATCTTGCAAAACTGGAACACTGTTCCCATTAAACACTAACTCTCCATTCCCCTCTATCGCCCCTGGCAGCCACCATTCTACTTTCTGTGTCTCTGAATCTGACTCCTCTAGGGACCTCCTATAATTGGAATCATATAGTATTTGTCCTTTTGTGACTGTCTTATTTCATGAGCATAATGTCCTCAAGGGTCAACCATGTTTTATCGTGTGTCAGAATTTCCTTCTTTTTAAGACAGTCATGAGATTAAAGATGGTGACGGACTGAGTGGAAGATACACTGACACTCTCCCCAGACCAAACTGGAATTACAACTAAAATATAGAAAAACCATCCTGAATAATCAACTGCAACTGAAGACAAGCTGGAGAGCACCCTCATAACCAAGGAGGAAAAGTGGAGACCGCACAGAGACCGGTAGGAAGTGCAGAGGCGCGAGAGGCCTGGACAGGCTCCCACAGGCAGCAGCTGAAGGTCAGGAAGGAGATTTCAGCTGTGGGGGTTCCTACTGAGGACTCTGGGGATGCCCACATAACATCTGGCTGTGAAAAGCAGCCCGGTTTCTGTCTGGCAGGGAGATACGGCTGGAAATTCAGGCACCCTCTTAAAGAGCCAATGCACAAAGTTTCCTGTGCAGCTATTTACCTTGGGCTCCAGCAGAGGGAGGGCAGAGTGGACTGGAGCTGTGTGAGGAGAATCTAGGGTTATGGGCTCTGGAGATAGAGCTTGGAGGACACCCCTCTGGATTCCTGTGCCAAATGATTCCCCCATACTGCAGAGGACATCTTTCTTAGGCAGACATTTTGCTGCTTTTGCCTGTGGGGGGACGCAATTGCCCCACCCTTCTGGAAAACCTCTTGCCTTACCCTAAGAAGTTTCTAAAGCCTAAGGCTCATTAAGAGAATCAGATTAATCAGCCTGCAGGCAGAGGCAGACCTCAGAGTGCTTTGAGTCTTTGCCTGATCTTTGTCTGGACCTGGGCCTTGGAAAAGCAGACTTTGGTGTGCATCTTGGTCCTGTCCAACTGCACCCAGCCCCAGCAGAGGAGACCTCAAGCCGAGAGTTGTTGGTAGCTCCAAACAGGGTGCTCAGGGCCAGTCACAAACTTCATCTGACATCGGCCTGCACCAGAGACCCTCCAAAAAGAGAGTCCTAGCAGGCCTACCTGTACATAGAAACAAACCCAAACAGACAGCTAAAATGGGGAGAATAAAAAACACACAACGAGACCCAAATGAAAGTGCAAGAGAAGTTTAAAGAAAAAGAGCTAAATGAAATGGAGATAAGCAATCTATCAGATATAGAATTCAGAATACTGATTGTAAGCATGCTCAACAGCATGAAGAAAGATATGGAAACTATGAAGGAAATTAAGAATGACATAGCAGAAATAAAGAATACATTAGAAGGAATAAACAGCAGATTAGAGGAAGGTGAGGATTGGATCAGCAAATTAGAAGACAGGGTAGAAAAAAATCACTCAATCAGAAATCCAAAAAGAAAAAAACAGTTAAAAACCAGGAGGACAGTTTAGGGGAGCTGTGGGACAACGTGAAATGTAACAATAATGACAACTCTCTCATCATTGATGTTTCAACTCTCTCTCACTCTCACTCTCTGATATCAAAGATATATTTTTTTTAAAAGGCAAGAAAAATTTTTAGTAAACTACCTAACCCTACAACTTAAAGAATTAGAAAGCTCCCCTGTGAAGCAATCCAGACCCGAACTCTTGTTTGCTGAGAGATTATTTTATTACTGCTTCAATTTCATCAGTTGTTATTAGCCTATTCAGGTATTCTGATTTTCCTGATTCAGTTTTACATGACATCACTCATATGTGGAATATAATGAACAAAATAGATCCAGAGACATAGAAGGATGGAACAGACTGACGAATCTCAGTAGGAAGGCAGGAGTGGGGGGATTGGGTGGGGGGAGATTAATCAAAGAACTTATATGCATATACGCATAACCCATGGACACAGACATAGGTGAAGGCCTAGGGGTGGGGGGTGGATGCGGGGTGGAGGGGATCAATGGGTAAAAAAAGGGGATATCTGTAATACTTTCAACAATGAAGATAAATTTTAAAAAAAAGACTAAGTCATATTCCATTATACAAATAGGCTGCATTTTGTTTACCCAGTCATCGTTCGGTAGACACTGGGTTTGCTTCATGTTTTAGCTATTGCGAACCATGTTGCTATGAACATGGGTACAAATACCTGTTCATGTCCCTGCTTTCTAGTTCCTTTGCTTATCTATTTAGAAGTGGGATTGCTGGATCATATGGAATTTCTGTGTTTAATTTTTTGAGGAATTGCCATATGAGTTCCCATAGCAGCAGGTTGTTTTCAATGAAATAACTTTTAAGGCACTGCTGAAGCCTCTGTGCATGCCTCCCAGATCCTCGTCTGCTTCTTCCCCAGACTCAGCCACTATAAGAGCGTGGCTATGTCTCCTTCCCATCCATGGTTTTCAGCAATTACCACATCTGCACATCCATTAACTTTGTATTCTGTGTCCTTATTTATTTATTTATTAATTTATTTATTATTATTTTTAAAATTCTCACCCAAGGATATTTTTCCCATTGCTTTTCAGAGAGAGTGAAAGAGGGAGAGAGAGACACACACATCGATGTGAGAGAGACACATTGATAGGCTGCTTCCAGCACGCACCTCAACCAGGGCCAGGGATTGAATCTGCAACTGAGGTATGCGCCCTTGGCTGGAATCAAACCCGGGACCCTTCAGTCTAACCACTGAGCCAAACCGGCTAGGGCTGTATTCTGTCTTTAAAAATAATAAATAGCTCAGTCAGCATGGCTCAGCGGTTGAGCATCGACCTATGATCCAGGAGATCTCTGTTCTATTCCTGGTCAGGGCACATGCCTGGGTTGCGGGCTCGATCCCCCGTCGGGGCGTGCAGGAGGCAGCCGATCAATGACTCTCTCATCATTGATGTTTCTGTCTGTCTCTCTCTCTCTCCTTCTCCTTTCCTCTCTCTGAAATCAATAAAGATATATTTAAAAATAAAAATAATAAATAAATGCTATTCTACTACACATATCTGCTACCTGCTTTTCTCCCTCAAGCATGTTTGGAGTTTTTAGAGAAGACCAGTTGTAGAAAAAGTACAACGAATTCCACAACAATCAAAATGAATGGTCAGCATTGTTTCTCATTTCTGAACCATGAGGAAGCCTCTCTAATGCCCTGTCGTTGTCACAGTGACCATTATCATGCACATGTGTAATGTTCCTGTGGGCTTTGTCAACACTCACACGTAGCCATCTGCTACTACTAATAGAAAACTCATAATGTCAACTTATAGTCACTGGGCTGTGAGGCCCTGGGGCCAGGCCCCATTCTGGGTACACAGCTCTGCTCCTCACTGGTCTGCTGTGCTCCCTGCCAGCCTGCTTGGCACTGTATCTGTCTGCTCTACTTGTTGGTGTTTCAACTCAGCCAGGATATGTTTCTATTGATTTTTAGAGAGATAGGAAGGCAGGGAGAGAGAGAAATATCAATTGGTTGCCTCCTGTACATGCCCCAACCAGGGATTAAATCCACAGTCTTTTAGTGTGCAGGACTACACTCTAATCAATTGAGCCACCCTACTAGGGCTCTGTTTTTTAAGATTTGAGCCCAGTTAGCTACAAGGAGCCCTTCTTAGTAGCTATCATCTTTCTCAGGGTCCACAGGAGACAGCATCAGACAACCACTAACCTAGTACCAACTCTATTCCAGTCCTGGTTCTGGGGCTGGACACATAGCAATAAGATCCACCAATACCTCCCACACTGCCTCAAGAACAAGGCAGGCAGACAAACTCCACAACAAATGAGGTGATTTTTAAGAGTGAGAAATGCTACAAATAATTAAAACAGAATTGGGATAAGTGACTCTGAACCTTGCTTTTTTCTCTTCCAAATTTTATGATAAAAGTGCACAGGTATGTATATTTTTAAATATGTTTTCATTGATTTTAGAGAGAGAGGAAGGGAGAGAGAGAAATGTTGATGAGAGAGAAACATCAATCAGCTGCCTCCTGCATGACCCCTAGTGCAGATCTACTGGGGATCCAGCCCACAACCCAGGCATGTGCATGACTGGGAATCGAGCTGGTGACCTCCTGGTGCATGGGACCACACTTAACCAACTGATCCACAATAGCCAGGGTGGAAGTGCCCAGATCTTATATGTGCAGCTGGATTCCTTTTACATGTGTATTTATCTGTGTCACCAACCACCAAAATCAAGATGTAGAAAATTCCTGTTACTCTGGAAGGATGCCTGGTGCCCTTCCCAAATCCATGCCCTCCCTGCTAAGAGATCATCACAGTTCTGATTTCTGTTACTATTGATTAGTTTTGCTTGTTTGAGAATTTCACACAAAGGGAATCTACAGTATCTAGCCTTTTGTGTCTGTGGTGTGCATCCATGTCATTGGGTGCAGCAGTTGTTGTCCCTTCTTTATTGCTATATAGTACTCCATCATACAGATGGACCACAGTTTATTTTTGTTGGTCCCTTCATCTGTTGGTGGACTTTTGAGTCGAGTTATGGGCTGACTGTGTTCTCCCAAAATTAATATGTTGAAGCCCCAACCCCCAGTACCTCAAAATGTGAATATATTTGGAAAAAATGGCCTTTAAAGAAGTGATTGAGTTAAAATGGGGTCATTAACCCAATATGAATGGTGTCCTTGTAAGGATCACATGAAGACATGGGGAAAACAGTCATCAATAAGCCAAGGAAAGAGGTCTCAGGAGGAATCAACCCTGCTGCCACCTTGATCTTGAACTTCTATCCTCTGAAACTGTGAGAAAATAAATTTCTGCTGTTTAAGCCATACAGACTGTAGTACATTGTTACGGCAGCCCTAGCAAGCGAATTCAAGTTGTTCTGGGATTGGGCCATTGTGAATAAAGCTGCTATAAACATTCGTGTACATAATGTAACACGGCTTTTTTCCGGACATGCATTTCCATTTCTTATGGAGAAGACCACAAGTGGAATCCATATTATGAGTTATAGCCAATGCCCCTGAAGCTGCTGTAGCTTCCTGAGGAGGACGTGCCTCCCCGTGCGCATTGCAGGGCTGCTGTTGCTCTTGCCCTGGCCGCTGTCCTATGGAGATGCTGGAGGTGGGAAATGTTGGTGCCAGGAACAGCCAGAGGCGGGCTCGGGGACTTTTCCCCATCCCTTCTTACTCAGGCTTCTCCCCACGGCCCATGCTCCCTCAGGCCCCCTTTTACTTACCCTTGTGAAATAGCTCACCTTTTTATAAAAATGTTACAGGCTTGATATTTAAGAAAAAAGTATTCCATACAGAAAAATATAAAAAAAGGAAGTAAAGATGAGGCCAAATCGAAACACGTGGAAGCGTCCATGTAGAGTGGCTAATGTGGTCTGGGCAGTGCGGTTTCTCTCCGGGGGTGGTGCTTGTATGGATGAGGCAACATTTAGCTAATTCCTTATTCATGATGGCTGTGTAGTTTTCAATTTTCCAATCCTTTAAGCCAAACTGTGCTGGACACTTTCTTAGAAGTTAATGCACTTCAATGTGTATTTCCTTAGGCCAGTCCTAGGAGACAGAATGCAAGTTAGTAGATATGTAAAACATAGTAAAATACATTTATATGTTACATCTCACATGTATTACATAAATACATACTACATATTAATATCTAAAGCACATAAAGTAAAATTTATATTTATGTATATATTTATATTTAAATCAAAATAATATATACACATGGTAAAAATTTTAAATGTAGCAGAAAAGTCTAAAAAATAAGCTTTTCTCCCCTGATGCTTTCCTATCAAAGCATCCCTCAGGAACAGTTTGCTATTTCTTTTCTGAAAATAGTTTGCATATATCTACATATCTCTGTGCTATTAAAGATTTACACAAATTGATTCCTATAACATAAGCCATTTTACATCCTGCTTCCTCCTCTTATCTTGGAGAGTTTTTTTTTAACATGAGCACAAACGGATCTACTTCCTTAAAGACTGCATAACATCTCATGGATTATGGCAGAATACATTTTAATCTATTTAATCAGCCCCTATGAATGGGCACATAGGTGTTTCCAGTTTTTGGTATCATGAACAATACTGCATGGATATTTTATTCTCACATCTTTGCAAACATTTACAAGTTTTTATCACAGGTTGAATTACTAGCTGGCTCAAAGGAAAATATATCTGTGCAGTTTAAGTTTAGTAGATGTCAAATTTCAATCCAAAATGTTTGCATAATTTCATGTACTAACAATGTGTGTGAGTGTCTTGTTTCTCTACATCTTTGCTACCATTGGGTAATAGCATTTTAAAATATATATATATTTTTGCCCAGCCGGGCGTAGCTCAGCTGTTGAGCGTCGACCTAGGATCCAGGAGATTTGGGTTCGATTTCCGGTCAGGGCACATGCCCGGGTTGCAGGCTTGATCCCCAATCCAGGGAATGCAGGAGGCAGCCGAGCAGTGACAACTCTCTTATCATTGATGTTTAAACTCTCTCATTATTGATGTTTCAACTCTCTCTGCCTCTCCCTTCCTCTCTCTGAATCGATAAAGATATATATATTTTTTAAAAAGGCGAAGGACCTAAATAGACACTTCTCCAAAGAGGACATACAAATGGCCAAGAGACATGAAAAAATGCTCGCCCTGCTGGCATGACTCAGTGGCTGAGCATTGACCTATGATCCAGGAGATCACGGTTCGATTCCCTGTCAGGGCACATGCCCAGGTTGGAGGCTCGATCCCCAGTGGGGGGTGTGCAGGAGGCAGCTGATCAGTGACTCTCTTCATTGATGTTTCTCTCTCTCTTTCTCTCTCCCTCTCCTTTCCTCTCTCTGAAATAAAAAAAAAAAAAAGCTCAACGTCACTAATCATCAGAGAGCTGCAAATTAAAACAATGAGGTACCATCTCACACCTGACAGAATGGCTACCATCAACAAATCAACAAACAAGTGCTGGCGAGGGTGTGAAGAAAAAAGAACCCTAGCACACTGCTGGTGGAAATGCAGACTGGTACAGCCACTATGAAAAACAGTGTGGAATTTCCTCAAAAAATTATAAATGGAACTGCCATTTGACCCAGTGATCCCACTTCTAGGAATATATCCTGAGAAGCCTGAAACACTAATCAGAAAGAACTTATGCACCTCTATGTTCATGGTAGCACAATTTACAATAGCTAAAATCTAGAAACAGCCCAAGTGTCCATCAGTAGATGAGTGGATAAAAAAGCTGTGGTATATTTACACCATGGAATACTATGCAGCTGTTAAAAAGAAGGCCCTCTTACCCTTTAAGACAACATGGATGGACCTGGAGAGCATTATGCTAAGTGAAATAAGCCAGTCAGAGAAAGACAAGTATCACATGATATCACTTATGTGTGGAATCTAATGAACAAAATAAACTGACAAACAAAATAGATCCAGAGACATGGAAGCATGCACCAGACAGGATTCTCGGTGTTGGGGGGGGGGGGTGGCAGGAAGAGATCAACCAAAGAATTTAAATGCATATATATATATACACCACGGACACAGAGGACGGGGTGGGAGTGGGGAGGAGGGGGTCGTCAGTGGGGAGAAAAAAGGGGACATCTGTAATACTTTCAATAATAGAGGTAGATTAGAAAAATAAAGTAGTTATCGATAGGTAAGTGGTTATTGCCATTCTATTATATTTTTAATCTTTCTTCTTCTTGTTCCTAAAGAAGTCCCTCTAACATTTCTTATAATATTGGTTTGCTGGTAATAAATTCCTTTAGTTTTTTTCTCATCTGGGATTAAAACTTTTTTTAATGGTAATGGGATAAGCCCTGAGATGCGCCGCTTACATACCAGACATCTCTGACTGTAGGGGGCGCTGTGGGACACCCGGCGGGCTGGTGTAGGCCACGAACCGGAAGTCTCGTTCTCTCCTTCCGGTCTCTGGCCCAGGCTTGGGCTGCGTGGAGGAGATTTTGCAATGCCTACTGGAGACTTTGAGTGAGTTGAGGGTCGGGGAGAAGGGCTCCGGAGGCGATTTGGGGGTCCTAGGGGGTGTTATGGGCCTGGGTGCGCCCAGGCTGCCGGAGGCGGGCTTCGCTGACTCACCCCTTTTCCTCCACAAACTTGTCCCGGCAGTTCGAAGCCCAGCTGGGCCGACCAGGTGGAGGAGGAGGTAGAGGACGGTGAGTATGCCTGGTCGCCTCGGGTCACCGCGGCCAGCCCCCAGCCCGCTAACTACCGCCTGCTCCAGCCCCCCACCTTGGCACCTCCGTCCGACCCCGCATTTCCCTTCACGGACGCCTCTGCCGCGCCATTCTTATATGGGCCAGGCTATCGCCAATTCCAGATGTGCACTGGCCAGCCCCTTTCTTCCATGCCACCGCCCAAGTCCCCACAGCCACTCCTCTACTCCGGGGAAGAAGTTGTAACAGTCTACCTCCTGCTTTTGTGCCAGCACCCGGATTCCTTGGTGGCCCGCCCCTGCCTTCTTGCCAAGGGTACCCTGTCCTTGCCATTGCTTGAGGTTATTACAGCCAGCTCAGGTGTCCCCCGCACGGCTGTCCCAAGGCACTTCCTGGCCAGTCCTCTGGCCTTGGCCCTGCCTTTGTGAGCTCCTGGTATGGGCATCATCCCAAAGGTCCCTTCTTTTTAGCTTGGGAACTCCTGCTCCACCACCTCATCCCTCTCCCCACACTCCCTTTCACAGACAAATGTGTCACTAGTGAGCTCCTCAAGGGGATCCCTTTGGCCACTGGCGACAGGAGCCCAGAGCCTGAGCTACTACCAGGAGGTGAGTGACAACCTCCACTCCATCCCTGAGCCACCTCTCTCCCTAACCACATTCCTCCCTAACCCCCATTGCATATGGCTCAGTTCCTTTCACCTCTTTTCCTGTCCCAGCTCCACTTCCGCCTCCCAAGGAGGTGGTCAGTGGAAACATCAAGACAGTGACCGAGTATAAGATAGATGAGGATGGCAAGAAGTTCAAGGTGAGGCTGGGTGAGGAGGTGGGGTACTTGGACCAGGAGGGGGTGGCATGTGTTGGGTGGGTTGGTGAGGAACATCCCCTGGGCCCAGGATCCTTGAGGTACAGGAAGCCCAAACCTCTCCTCTCCCATCCAGATTGTCCGTACCTTCAGAATTGAGACCCGGAAGGCCTCAAAGGCTGTTGCAAGAAGGAAGGTGAGACCCCGCTCCCTTTTCTTGGGGGTCCCTGAGGGCTGACTCAGAGGAATTAATTCTTTTTCCCAGTGCCTTTATTTTCAGAAGTGAGGTATAACTCATTTACCTATTTTGTTTGAGGAGAACTGAGGCCTAGGGGGTTTGCACTCTGTTGGGGTCCCAAAAAGTCCAGGATGCAGGAATGGGTGAGGTTGTTTCTTACTCTACTTGGCTTCTGTACCATGAGGAACAGAGCCAAGCGCTCCCCTAAGGTGGTCATAGCAGAAGAAGCGATAGCAATAAGTAGATCTGGCACAGTTATCTGTGCACTTTGTGCCAGGCCTCATGCCATATGCTTTGTAGGAGGAGTTTTCTCGTTTGGTCCCCATAGCAATGCAGGGAGGTGGGGAGCATTTATGGTCCCCACTTTATAGAAGAGGAAGCTGAGGCTTAGGTTGTTCAGCTAGCCCTAGGCCCCTTGAGGTTGGGTGACCCCTGCACACCCCTGAGCATCACTCCTTGGCCTACCACCTGCATGGTCCCCCAGGAATTGTTGGCTGTGTAGCTGTTTCCCCCTGAGCCTCTCTTCTCTCATTTAGAACTTGGGGCTGAGACCTGCTTGGTGTCTTGGAGCTGACATGAAACTAGGGCCTGGCATGCTCTCAGGAAAGAGGAACTGTCATTGTCACTGGTTGGGGGGAGATGGGGACTGGACATTTGGAGAGGGTGGAGAATGGGATTTAAGTTCAAGACACCCTGAAAGGGGCTACTGTAGGTCTGGGGTGCAGAGTGATGCTACTGTTGCCCTGACCTGTCCCCCACTCTGCCCTGAGCCCAGAACTGGAAGAAGTTTGGGAACTCAGAGTTTGACCCACCAGGGCCCAATGTGGCCACCACCACAGTCAGTGATGATGTGTCCATGACTTTTATCACCAGCAAGGAGGTAAGTGGTGCAGTAGGGTGGGGTCATGGTGGCCAGGGTGGTGATGGGGCTGTGCCCCTCTGAACTGCCTCCCTCTGCCCTGCCAGGATCTGAACTGCCAGGAGGAGGAGGACCCAATGAATAAGCTCAAGGGCCAGAAGATCGTGTCCTGCCGCATCTGCAAGGGTGACCACTGGACCACCCGCTGCCCTTATAAGGACACGCTGGGGCCCATGCAGAAGGAGCTAGCTGAGCAACTGGGCCTTTCCACCGGCGAAAAGGAGAAACTGCCTGGAGGTGATATGATCTGGGGGTGTGGCTGGCAGGTCATTGAGGACGTTGGGGGTGCTGTATGTGCCTGGAGAGTCCTAGGTTGTCACTTGCTTTGTGTGAGCGGGCTGTCCCTTTTGTAGTTATCATCTTCCACACTACAGCATACCATTGCAAAAGCTGTGATCACAGTCCCTGTTTTGTGTGTGTTAGAGACTAACCAGGTAGGTGCTGTGACTGCTGGTGATGTCACCTGTCTCTTTTTGTTGGGAGCTGTGAGAACCACCCGTGTGAATGCCTGTTTGTAACTACACTACATAGTTGGGAGATGGTGGACCCTTGTATGTAAGACTCTCCCACTGTGTTCTGTGTCTGTCTGCCATGAACATGGCTGCCTCCCGTGCATGTGTTTCTGTGTGTGCAAGTGACACCTATGAGCAGACTCACAAACGTGACTGTCCACAATCCATGTCCTTCAGCATGATTTGCTGATGGTGTTTCCCACAACTCTACATCTGACTTTTGTGTGTGTGGCATACTTGTTAACTGCCGTGTATGTGGGACCTGGAGACTGTCCTTGCCCTTGACTGTGCTTGTGTTCTTCTATGTTGGGTAGGGAGGCATTCCTCTAGCTCTCAGCCCTGTGGGCTCCTCAGACTGTATCAACACCTATGGTTTCTTGCTCTGTGCTGCCGGTTTCCTGGATGTGACCTTTATGTTGTCATGGCCACCAGTTCTCTGAGGGACCAACTGGTTGCCTGCGGCTTTGACAGACAGTGCCTAGGCTGGGTCAGGGCTGAAACTGCCAGCATCCTGGGTGGTTCTGTCCCTCTGCTGTGCTAGGGTGAGGACTGACCCAGCTGTGCTTTTGGTTTCCAGAGCTGGAGCCTGTCCAGGCAGCCCAGAACAAGACAGGGAAGTACGTGCCACCGAGCCTGCGGGACGGGGCCAGCCGCCGTGGGGAGTCCATGCAGCCCAACCGCAGAGGTGAGGCA
This sequence comes from Miniopterus schreibersii, assembly GCF_964146895.1. Taxonomy (NCBI): domain Eukaryota; kingdom Metazoa; phylum Chordata; class Mammalia; order Chiroptera; family Miniopteridae; genus Miniopterus; species Miniopterus schreibersii. Next base: position 69,022,563 of record NC_138105.1, on the reverse strand, counting down.
GTGAGGGCACCCTGATGCTTGCCTGTGGGCAGGCTCCTCCCAACACCCAGTGATTATCCTGTGGGTAGGGCCCAAGCTCGCCCGGCCACTCACAGCTGATTCTCCTTGCCTGATTCCTAGCTGATGACAATGCCACCATCCGCGTCACCAACCTGTCAGAGGACACCCGTGAGACAGACCTACAAGAGCTCTTTAGGCCCTTCGGCTCCATCTCCCGCATCTACTTGGCGAAGGACAAGACCACCGGCCAGTCCAAGGTGGGCTGGCAGCCATCCGTGGGGAGGGGTCATCTGGCTAGCTGTGCCCTGAATACTCTTCTTCCTCTCCTTCCCCAGGGCTTTGCCTTCATCAGCTTCCACCGCCGTGAGGATGCTGCCCGCGCCATTGCCGGAGTGTCTGGCTTTGGCTATGACCACCTCATCCTCAATGTCGAGTGGGCCAAGTAAGACCCCTCCCCTGTCCAATCACTATGTCACAGTCGACACTCGGACTAATTGCGGCCCCACACCAGTTTAATAATTACCAAGCCTGTTTTGAGGTGCAAGTCATTTATTGTCCTTTTCATCTTGAGGAGGGGCCAGTGTCATCCCAGGCCTGGCTGGTCGCTGCTGGTCTGGCTTCATGTGTCCTTTCCCTTGCCCTACCCCCAGAGGCCCCAGTTTTGTGTGTGTATGTGTGTGGGGGGTTGGGGATTCCTTTTGGGGCCTGAAGCCCCCACACTTTCCCTTCTCATCACTCCTGTTTTCCTCTCAGGCCATCCACCAACTAAGACAGCTGTGACTGCTGCTGCTGCTGTTTGGTCCCTGGCCCTAGGATCCTGTGGCAACAGAAGACGGCCTCCGAAAGCAGGGGACTACAAGGGCAATAAAAAGGTTCCAATGGCTGCCTTATGTGTGTCCTGTTTATATAAGAATATTGACCACCTTGCGGCAGCTTGGCTCCATCCTCCCCCTTCGTGGGTTTGCTCTCCAGTCTTGCTCGTGGTTAGTGCTGTGGGCAGAAATTCTTGCCACTTTGGCCTGGGTGCTTCCTGCTCCCATGACAGGCCTTTGTTGCATAAGTGGCTTGGGTTCTGCTGCTGGGTCATGGGCTCAGCTCAGGGGACTGGGGCCCCAAGGTTTTGGTGGCTGTGACATTTAGGGGCAGGGCTTGGCTAGAGCTCTCAGTGTTCTCTGGGGCCTGGCCCTCCCTGCAGCCAGGGCAGCAGCCTATGCTGGGTGCTACAGCCATGTAGAGCAGTGGGTGGATGCAGATGGCCAGGGGCACAAGGCCCCGCGTCACTTGATGGCCCACATAGGACCTCAGGTCCAGTGCCTCCACAGCCTGAGCTATGTCGACAAAGGATGGGCAGCGGTTTCTCCAGTGCTTCCGGGCAAAGATGTTGATTACCTTTGTGACATAGTAGGGCACATAGGAGCTAGCATAGAGCACCACACCACTGGCCACCAGTACTGCCACATGCATTTTCTCGGCTGCTGTCATGCCATGGCTGCGCAGCATGGCCCGCCCGAGGGCGCTGTATGCTGCCAGGGTGAGCAGCAGTGGCAGCCCACAGCCCAGTGCCACCAGCACCAGGCTGTAGGCTGTGTAGGCCTCCAGCTGGTTGTCACTCGCAGTTCCCAGGCACTTGATGCAGGCCTCAGGCCTCGCCACAGTGCAGTTGCCTTCCTGCTGTGGTGTCGTCAGGTGGGAGAAGCTGAGTGTGGGTGCAGCCAGCAGGGCTGCCAGCACCCAGCCTACAGCACTAATAGCCCAGGCGTGCTTGGGCCGCAGGTAACTGCGGGTGAAGAACGGGTGCACGACACCCAGGTAACGGTTGAGGCTGATGCAGGTGATGAAGATGACGCTGCCCAGCATGTTACAGACAAAGAGGAAACGCTCCAGGCGGCACAAAGCCTCCCCATAGCGCCAGTGTTTGGGTGGGTAGAAGTAGGCAGCCAGTGGGGGCAATGTCAGGGCGTAGAGCAGGTCGCAGACAGCCAGTTGGGCTGAGAAGACCACAGCTGGGTGCCATGGGCGCTGTTCCTGTGTGCCGAAGCGGTAAAGGGCCAGGCTGTTACCAGCCACTGCCACCAGAAACTCAGTCACCAGCACAGGCCACAGGAAACCTTCCTGGAAGCCACTGAGGATTTGGTCAGCAGCTGCCGAGATGTTGGCTGGGCAGTGTGGGACACCTGTGGATGAGGGTATTGCTGAGTGAACCCTGTTCCTCAATGTGGCTCCTGCCTTCAGAGCTGCACTGTGCTATGGCATCAGTCCTGAGTACCTGCTGTGTGCCAGCCTACATGACCCCTTTGTATGCAGATATTTGCTAAGTCTTATTTACTCCCAGGAGGGGCACCAGCCTCAGGTCCTTTTTACAGAGGGAATCAGGCCTAGAAAGGTCAGAAGCCCAGAGTTCACTTGGCTCTCTCAGGGTGTTGCACCCTCAAGAACCATGGGGGAATTGCTGCCCTTGCAGGACCCAAGTAAACTAGTAGTAAACAGAGCTATCAGGGCTGGGGGGTGGAGAAACAGGAACCCATGGGAATCTCAGACCCTACTGCAACCCTCCAAGCTCAATCCATCAGCAAGTCCCCACCTTCAGCATCTGTCATTCCCTTAGTACCATGAGTGTCCAAACCCACGTCACCTCCCACCTGGACCAGCAACGGCCTATGCCCTGGTCTCCCAGCTCCCCATCTCACCAGGTCTGTTCTCCCCAGTGCCTCTGGAGAGCACCTGTGAGCACCTAAGGTCACATTCCTCTGCTCACAGGCTACTACTCTAGGGCTCCCTCTATCCTGGGAGGAAAAGCCAGTGCTTGCTCCATTCCATGAGACCCTGAGGGATCTCCTGCTCCCCATGACTTCCAGTCAGCTTCATGAATGTTCGTTAGGCACATTCTGCCTCTGGGCCTTTGCACTTTGGTGATTCATGCAAAAGCATGAGTCACAGACATCCTGAAGGCTTTCTCGCCTTTGGTTCTTATCTCCCTAACATTGCCACGGCACCTCTTAGACCCCTTCCCTGCTCATTTTTTTCTCAGAACAGCCTATACCTCCATCTGATCGCTGTTTCATTCAAGTAAAATCCCCAGGGAAGAGTCCCTTCTGAAGGCAGGGAGTGTTGGCTTGGGGCTCCCCAATGCCCAGAACAGTACCTGGGGCACTCCAGTGTGGGGAGAGCAGAGCCCTGCAGTTAATTCCCTCACTCCCCCCTGCCCCACTTAATCTCAGCTTTCTGAGAAAGGCTTGTTCCCAGTGGATCCAGCAGGCTGGCTACTATGCTAGGTACAGACCCTCCCTTACTACAGACTGTTTCTACTCTCACTTCTGCCTTACTATCTCAGCTCTTTGTTCCAGGGCTCTGGGAGGAAGCTGCCTTTCAGAAACGATTCTTACATCATCTCCACCCCCAGTCCTAGGCTGGGCTACATGGGCTAGGGTCCCTGTGTTCCCTCCTTACCTGAGGTTGTGTCTGCCATGGCTCTCGCCCTGCCTTTGGGTCTGAGGCCCACAATGCATCCTGGTCCCTCCCCCAGTGAACAGCAGCCTCTTGGCCACTGCCCTCACAGCTCCACCTACAGCTCAGAGCAAAACTAGTTAGGTCTAGTCAGGCACCGGCCACCCATTTCCTTCCTCATGGGACTTTCCAGACTTGGCCTCTCTGCTGGCAGGAAGCCTGAGTCTGAGGAAGACTGGGGAAGGGCCAAGGGGCTACTGGCCTCTCTGTGCCTTTGGCCCCTGGTCCCCCTGCCTCATTCCAAACGCAGCCTCTGACTCATGGGAAATCAGTGTTTATTCGACTGGAGATTGGGGAACCAGCTCCTTTATGAAAGGAAACTGAGGGCTGCACCTGCATGCCCATGTAGAAGTCCAGGGCAGCATCTCTGGGGCCCCAATCTGGGGCATTCTGCTGCTCAGCCTCAGGCCACTCTTTTAGGTGGCTGTGCTCGGCCTCGGCCACAGTCCTGAGCAGCCCCTCGAGGCCCCAGCTTGGCCTGGGTCCCCCAGGGCCTGCCCTTGGCTTTTGGAGGTCTCTGGTCACTGCTACGGTCTGGTCTCCGCTGTTTTACCTGCCGCTTCTTGCTTGGGGGCCCAGTGGGCCGTCTCCGCCGGGACTTTGGGAACATGTCTGTGAGGAAAGACTGTGTCAGGGTCACCAGGGCACAGAGACAGGTTCCAGTGCCCAGCTGCACTGATCCCTGCCACACACCTTCATCAGGCTCCTCGCCCACTGCCTGGCGGAAATACTCAGCTTCATCCTCCTCCTCCTGCTGGACAGCCCCCTCTGCCTCTGGGGGGGCCCCGGGATCCTCAGCATCACTATCCCCATCGGCCTCTGCCCTTGCCCGCTTCATGCCTGCTAGGCTCTTCTTCCTGAAGGAGAGGAATGTTGATCAGTGTGGCAGCCTGCACCAGGGACCCGCCTCACCCTCTGACCACACACCTGTGGGCCTCTCGCTGTTCCTGCTTACGCTGGACATTCTGGGCCTGCTGGTCCTGCCTCTGGGCCTTGAGTCGCAGCTTCTCCTCCTTGGCTGCCAGTATGGCCTGCAATTCCTCTTCTGTCTTGTGCACTTAGAAAGAGGTGGTTCACCAAGATTCAGGGGTGCCCACTGCATCTAACAACCCACCTTGGAGGGCCTCAGACCCCAAGCACCATGCCTCCCAGCCCTGTCCTCACCGAAACTATGGAAGAGCACGTTCCCCTCCCCAACGCCCTCCTGGATCTTGATAAGCTGCAGCGTCATCCGAGGCCCGATCTGGAGGGACATGGATAAAGAGTCAGTCCTTCCTCAGGGCTGGGGGCTGCCAGAGGAAGTCATCACAGCCACTGGGCCTCACCTCAGTAAGCCTCACAGCGCTCTGCTGGGCCCGCATGTTGCCACGCCCCGCAATAGCCTGGGGCAGCTCCGTAATATTGTGCTCTCCATCAGGCTCTGCCTCACTCTCTGACAGCCCTGCACCCCTGTGCAGGGGACACACGGCTCAGCAGGGGATCCCAGGCTCCTGGGGTCCCCTGGACTGTGGTAGCCTCTAACTCCACCCCTTTCTCACGTGGCCAGCAGCTCGCTGATGTCCTGCAGGCGGCTCATGTTGGGGAACTTCTCTTGGAGAAGCTTCTTCATCCCACGACTTGCACCCACAGGAACGACTTTGATGCTACTGTAGAGGCCAGAGTGAGTGAGGAGAGGGATTAGGGGTCACAGGGTGGGAGGCCAGGCCTAACCTCTCCCATTTTCACAGTGTGTCAGGGCGTTTACTTTGAGACTGAGCAATCACTGAGTCTCAGCAGCAGCATTGTCATCAGCCACACACAGAGCAAACTCCCCCCTCCCCAGCCCCTGTACTCACTAGTGGCGGAAATCCAGATCCTGGGAGTCAGGGTTGTAGTTGATGAGAAGGCAGCGCTTGATGGTATTCAGGTTCACCTGGAAAGATGATGAGGGCATGGTACAACAGTTGCCTTTAAACCTCACTGCATTGCTGGAGCCCAAGCCAAGCCCTGCAGGGACTGATGGAGCTGCGAGTGGTATCCATGGACTGCTGGCTAGAAATCCTGGTTCCAGCACCCACCAAGGCCACCCATTCCAGACTCCCTGATGATCGCATCTAACAAGCAGAATTTGAGACCCGCTGGTGCCAGGGATTAGGAGCTGCTGTCTTATATCTAACCTCAAACTAGTAACTTCACTTGTCAGCCTGTTTTCTTCCCTAAGATGAGGCCATGATGACACAGGTATACTGCTTAAACTAGCACTCAATAAAGCACCATCAGCATTTTCCACCTGCCAGATGGGAAGGTAGCTCATAGGGAGTGAGACTTGACCTTGGGAGCCAGAGCTCTCAGCCTCAGTGCTGAGAGGTGAGAACTGAGCAGTCAACCCTAGGGCCTGTGTGGTACCTGCTACCTGCCCCATCCACCCACACCCGCCACCATGGAAGGCCCTGCCCACCTTGTGCACGTTGATGGAGGGAAACAGGTTCTGGAACATAGTGGCCATGAGCTTCACGTGCATGCCATGGGGACCAAAGCTGTTGAGCACCAGGAGGGGAGGGTGGACGAACTGCTGCTCGTGCATGCGGTGGCGGCGCAGCGAGGAGACCACATCACGCGTCAATGTGTACTGCAGGGTGGGGTGAGGAGTGGGTGCCCGCCAATTACACATGGCTGGCATCATTCCCAAACCCAGCTCCTATCCCACATGGTTCTCATACCACCTCCGAGACTTACCTTGTTGACTCGGAAGGTCAAGGTGGGGCCTCCTGGAAGGCGCATTAGCTTCTAAAGAAGAAAGGAACAATGAAAATGGAGGTGTCTAGGTAGGGAACAGGAGGAGTGGGAACTTTTGCCCCATCTCTTCAGAGCGTTTACTTTGAAGCCAAAATCATGGCAGCTCAGAGGCACATTGGTTCATCAAGAGAGTTGGGGGAGAAGGAGGGTGTGGGGAAGATGGGTGCAGGAATCCACTCACAAAGTAGATATTGGTCTCCGTTTTGCTCAATATCAGGAAATGTGTGACCCCAAGGGGCCCAGCCACTGCTACACAATCCTTCAGAGAATTTTTCTTTCGTATCTGGATATTAGAGAAAAAAAAATGATCAACGACATCCCTTTTTTGAGCAAAGACTATAAGCTTAAACTGTTATGCCCTTTCTTGCATCTACCCCTTCCGAGAAGGGGGGAATGGAATGGCCTTGGCCTCTAGGGTCAATCAGACTTGAATTCGAGTACCGCCTCTGTCCCTTGCTTACTATGCATCGCCCCGTTTTGCAGATGAACCAACTGAAGCTCAGCGAGGTTACCTAACTTACTGCAGGCCTTTGAGAAAAGTCAAGTTTCCAACCCAGCTTTGCCAATTCCAGAGTCCCCTCTTAATCACTAGCCTCAGGCACTCAGCCAAGCTCTAAACTGAGTGTGTTCATCCGCACGCCCCTGCTGCTGCCTCACAAAGCTCTGAGAGGCAGGAATGATGGTCCCCATAAGGGTCCCTTTCTCCAGCCAAGGAAAATGAGATCCCGCGAGGTTGAAGCCACCCCCTGCAGCCTCGAAGACCCGATCCACGGCAGGTGGAGGCGGGCTGGAGGGTGCAGACCTGCAGGCGGGTGGCGGTGAGTGGCTCCATAACCCGCCGGAGATCCAGGCTGAGTTGCCGGACGCCGCGACCCGTGCGGCCCCGAGCGAACACGAACGAGTGCGGCTGCGCGGCGTAGGCCTCGAGGTTGCGTTGCTGAGCCTGGGCGCGAGCGCGCTTCTGGTGCCGGGACTATAGGGGCGAGAGGCGAGACGTGAGCCCTGCGGCCTGCGCGGGACCCAAATCCCCGCTGCCCACCTCCCGGGTCGCCGCACCTCACCCGCCCCGACTGCCCCATGCTGGCGTCTCCTCCACGAGGCCCTTCTGCCGGCCGCTTCCGGCGCCGTGCGGTTCACTTCCGGCACCTGTGAGGTGATCACGTGAGGCGTCGCTGCGCTGTGACGTCACCAGATGGGCATTCGCACCGGATGGGGAGGGGGGAAATCATTGGCTCTATGGCTCTGGAGACAGACACCTGGTGCCTGTTTCTATGGAAACCTGGGCGGGGCCGCGCTGCTCAGGGACCTTGTAGGATCGCCGAGCTATGAAACATGGGTTCGAATCCCTCCTCCGTCATTTCCGACATTGGTGCGATTTTGAGAACCACTTTCTGCACCCTGGGGCTCCTAATGTATCCTAAAGTGGTATGATAATCATTTAATTCCTGACCCGTGCATTAAGAGAGACGATGTATGCACAGTGCTTGGTACACTGGCTCCAGGCGCTTGGGGAGCAAGGAGAGAAGGGGGCCATGGCCTATTACTCATTTGGGCCCCCAGCTCCTGAGGGCCAGCTGTCTTCCCCAGAGGGCCCTGTCTGCGTATGGGCTGAGGATGGAAACTCCACTTCACCTTCTGGAAACTCAGGGCACTGTGGGCGCTTGGTGAAAAGTTTATCCCCTCCCAGTTTCCTCTCAAAGCCCCAGAGTGGCCTCAGGCTTTTGGCTTCTTCCCCAGAACCTTGGGGTGAGGCAAAGGAACACCCCCAACATCTCCTTCCCTGTCCCATTTGCATCCTCTCCCCATCTGCCTCCCTTCTTGTCCGTCTCTCCCTCCCCAATTCTTCCCCCACTTTGTCTCCTCCTTCCCATCCTAGCCTGCTCTCTGTCTCCCTCTCCAGCTGTTTCTGCCATCAATTCTCTTTTCATCACCTCTAAGTTTCCATCTTTCTCTTCTCTCTCTCTGTCCCTATCCCCATTTCTCATATCCTCTCTCTCTGGCCTACCCATGTCTCTCCCCGTTTTCTCCACATCTCTCCCCTTCTCTGTCTTTCAGACGCCCCCCCTCCCCGTCAGCCTCTCTCTGACTTAGAAGGTTTTTTCTCTCTCTGCTGCCATTGGGGGAAGCCAGAGGGGGCTGTGGGTGGAGTGCCAAGGGGCCCAGTGTGGGGGGCCCAGCCTGGCAGCCTCTCTTAGATCTGGGAGGACCATTTCCTCCTTCAGCCCAGGAGTCCACTCAGGTTACCAGTTCAGGACAGTAGGAACTGGGAAGAAGGCTGCTGGTTGAAGAGGCTTTCACACAGCTTGGAGATCCCAGACGTGTGCTCTGGAGGCTCTGCGTGAGTCTCTTTGTACCCCTGAAAAATGGCTGTATGGTTACTTCTGCCTGTTTCTGCCCCTGCATGACTTGCCCAGTGTGAGGATGTGACAGTGTGTGTGGGAGACAAATGGAAACATGTGCGGGGTGGGGGTGGGAGTAGGGGCAGGTATCAGTGCCTCACCCTGTACTTGATCTGCATCTTTGCGCTTGTCTGTGTGACCCTGTGTATCTGGATGTGTATGTGTCTGACACACAGATACAGACACACTCAGCCCACAGGAATTTTCCTTTAAGTCGTGATGTGTATGTGTGTGAACGTATTTTGAACACACAACTGCTGCCTGAATCTGTGTTGCTTTTCCAGTTGTGCCTTTGGCAAAAGGAATCTGTGCATGCACGTGCTAGGGAAATACACAGACACACACACACGCTCAGATTCTATGTGTCTACCTTTGCTGCTTCATGCAGTGGTTTACATATCTTGTTATGCGCACATGGGAGTATGTGACTGTGGGGATACACATGTGCAAGTTTTGGAGCCAAGCTACCTGGGCCAAATCCCATTGTGGACCCTTTTGGTCTGTGGGACCATAAGCAAATCACTGACCCTCTCTGAGGCTGTTTTCCCTGCTGTAAAATGAGGCAATGCACAGAAGCCAGCTCAGGTTGTAAGGATTAAATGAGATAAAAGGTGTAAAGAGTTTAGAGTCATGCCTGACACACAGCAGGTGCCACTGCTGACATTGGCTGTTGTCCTTTTCTGTGCATGTGCATGTATCTGTGTCTGATGCTGGCTTCCTGGGGCTTGCAGCCTCCCACGCTCTGTGTTCTGCTTTGGGGGGAATGTCCAGGGCACTGACCTGTGTTATCAGGCTCTGGTGGCCTGGGCAAGGAGGTCTGGCAATTCAGCCTCAGTTCTCATGCAGAAAATGCTAAATATTTACAGTTGGAGCTCCTGGGCTCAGCATCATAGCTCTAGTCCCAGGCTCAGGGGGGAGGGCTGGGAGGATTGGGGGGTTACCAAGTCTCCTCCCCCCTGCTCTCTCACTGGCCTCTTCCTTTCCCCAGCTCAGAGGCCCCTGCTGGACCCTTGGCTCCTCCTCCGACTTCTGTGCCTGCTACAGGCCTCCTTGCTGGATTCAGGATCTTGGTTGTGAGAGGTGAGAGGGCAGGAGGGTGGGAGGGCAGGTGGAAGCTGATTCTGTCTGTTGGGAGACTTGGGCCTCTGCTTGGCTAAGGGCCTTCCCAGGCTTCTTCCTCACCTCAGGCTGAGATCCTGGTAAGCAGTGGGTGTTATACACTCTAGCTCCAGGCAATGTAGTCCATTTCTGTAGTGGGGTGTGTAGTGTCTTCAGTGTGGCGGGGGAGGGGGCTAGGAGAGGACTTTGCTCTGCCCTTGGGAGCTCCTGCTTGATATGTAGTTCAGTCTTGAATGTGCCTTTTTTCAGCTCAGAACCTCTCCTGGTTCCCACATGAGTTAGAGTAAAACCCAAGTCCTCCTGGAGGCTCTGAGGGTCCTGCATACTTTGTCCCCTCACCTCTCTACCTTACCTCCTTCCACTCTTCCCCTGGCTCACTGTTCCAGCCTCACAGGCATCCCTGCTATTCCTTGGCATATTGAGCAAGCTCCCACCTCAGGGCTTTTGCACTTGCTGTTCCCTTTGCCTAAATGCTCTTCCCTTTCTCTCTCTTCTTTCAGGTCTTCACTCAAGTGTCATCTTTTCTTTAAATAGAGGCCTGACCCCTGTATTTAAAATGGCCCCTGCCAACCCAGGACTCCCACTCCCTTCACTGCTTGAGGTTTCTCCTAAGCACTTATCACCATCTGACCTATCCACCGTCCATTTTCCCAACCAGGATGTTAAGTTCACCAGGGCAGGGATTTTGTCTGTTGATCATGCCTGTGTCCCCATTGCCTGAAACAGCTCCTGGACACAATAGGCACTCAAAGAGTGTTTGTTGAATGTATGAATGAGGCCATGTGTGTGATGATAAAGACCATGGGACATATACTTGTGTTGTCACCAGGGCATGTGGGTTAGGTTATAGTAGGACTTGGTACAGATAGGGGTGATGTGTCGACACGTGAGATGTATTCTGAGTGTTGGCAAGTGCACATGGGAGGCATGTATGTCCCCATCTCAGAGGCTGTGAACCCAGGAATGAGGGCAGTGGGGGCCTGTGTGTGGACCCTGTAGGGTCAGGGGTAGGTGGCCACAAGTATACACCCTTGAGTGAGGACACTTGTAGGTCACCTGTGTAAGTTGAGGGACACCTGGGGGACACAGCAGACCTGGGACATGTGGGTGTTGGGGTGCATATATCCCACCAGGCACTGCTTTGATCTGAGGATGTGGGAGATGGGTGTCCACTACTAGACTGAGTTAGTGAGACTTGCCCCTCACCCCACCTTACCCCGTCCCACCCATGCTTCCCCTGCTTCTGCTTTAGCCTCCTGAGGTTCCTTCAATACATCAGGCATGATCTAGCCTCAGGGCCTCAGCACATGCTCTTCCCCCTGCCAGTGCCGCTCTTCTCCCCCAAACATCTCCATGGCTTCCTCCTTCTGGACTTTGTTCAAACGTCACCTCCTCCAGGAGGTCTTCCCTCCTCTCAGATTGCCCCATGTCTCTCTGCTCTTTAACACTTAGTGCTATCTAAAACACTTTATTAATTTCATACTTAATTTTGTTCCTTGCACACAAGGGCAGGTGTTTTGTTTTGTTTCTGACTGTATTCCCAGTTCCTTGAACTGAGGCCGGCACACAGTAGGCACTCCATGAATGCTTGTTGAATGAACGCAGGTGTAAACACACGCACTGGGAGCAGTCGGGTTTGGCCTGGCCTGAGAGTGGGGGGGGGGGGCGAGTCTGCATTCCAGGGACCCCCTCTCCTTCCCGTCCGTCCTCTGCCTGCAGGTCTGTCATGTGGGCACCCGGGCCGCGCACGCTGCAGCTGCTGCTGCTGCTGCTGGGCGCGGCGTGGGCGTGGGCGGGCGCCCCGCGCTGCACCTACACCTTCGTGCTGCCGCAGCAGAAGTTCACGGGCGCGGTGTGCTGGAGAGGGCCAGCGCCTGCGCGCCCCGCGCGGGAGGCCGTGAACGCCAGCGAGGTGGCGGCTCTGCGCATGCGTGTGGGCCGCCACGAGGAGCTGCTGCGGGAACTTCAGAGGCTGGCGGCGGTCGACGGCGACGTGGCCGGCGAGGTGCGCGCGCTGCGCAAGGAGAGCCGCGGGCTGAGCACGCGCCTGGGCCAGCTGCGCACCCAGCTGCAGCACGAGGCGGGCGCGGAGGCGGGGGCGGGCCCGAGGGCGGAGCCTGCTGCGGCGCTGGCTCTGCTCGGCGAGCGCGTGCTCAACGCGTCGGCCGAGGCGCGGCGAGCAGCCGCCCGCTTTCATCAGCTGGACGTCAAGTTCCGCGAGCTGGCCCAGCTGGTCAGCCAGCAGAGCAGCCTTATTGCCCGCCTGGAGCGCCTGTGTCCCGGGGGCGCGGGCGGGCAGCAGCAGGTAATGCACGCGGTACCCCCGAAGCCACTTCCTGTGCCTGTTGTCTGGAAGATGGGCCTGCAACCCCCAAGGTCTCTTATCTGCAGTTCCCAAATCCGAGAAGTTCCAAAACCCAGATTCCTACCTCTCCTCCTAGAATTCATTTGGGTCAAAACGCTACTGGTGGCTACTTAAAGTCTTTACTTACCCACTTCATATGAATATTCTTACAGTCTTGCAATCAAGCATATTATGTGGATAAAAACCCATGTTATGGAGGTGTTATGTCATGTACAATACAGACCCTATATTACTGTTTCTAACTCCTGCCATATTATTCTGAATTCTGGAACGTGTCTGACCCTGGGTTTTGAATACGAGATTGTTGCTCTGGGACAGTCCCTGCCTTACAAGGTTGCTGAGAGCATTCAGTAAGTTAATACTCATTGTTGCAGGCACTCATATTATTAATACTTTAAAGAAAAGGATTTGGAGGCACGGATTGGTTAAATTGTGCATACCAGAGCAGGAATTTAAGCTCAGCTGTCTGCTCTTGACAGCTAGAATTAGGCATTTGGGGAGGATCAATCCATATCCCTCCCTGACCTCCTACCCATCTGGATGCTGAGAGATTTAGGAGCCCAGGGTGGCTTGGGCTGAGGGTTAATGCAATCACATGATTCTCTTGGTCACCCAGGTCCTGCCACCACCCCTGGTGCCTGTGGTTCCGGTCAGTCTGGTGGGTGGCACCAATGACACAGCCCCAGAGTCCCAGAGAGACCAGACCCTAAGACAGCAGGGGCCCTTGGCCTTTGCCATGACCGCAGGGCACCCTGCTGTCCCCACCAAACCAGCTGGTAAGATGAGGGCGGGGCTGTTGGGCTGGGGGGTGAGAAGCCAGGGAACTTCTAGTGCAGCATGAGTAGAGGGAAATAGGAGTCAGGATTTTAATGGCATATTCCTTTCATAGTGAGAGGACTGGAGGAAATACTTTTAATCTGGTGACCAAACAAGGGGCTATGGCTCTTACACTGATAAAGACCAAAATCCTTACTGTGATGTGAAAACAGGAGAGGAGGCACTTTTATTTTAAGGAGGGGTCAGGGTATTTAAGATTGCTACTTTGGTGAGAACTTGGGTTGGTTCAGAGTGCCATATTCAGGACTCTTATTCTGGTAAGGAGACCATAGAACCGGGATATAAGAACTCCAGGATCTACATGTGCCTTAGTGAGAAGAGTGACTGAGTCTTATTCAGGTAAGGAAATCAATACTGAGTTACTTATTCTGATGAGAGAATGGGAGAGACAAGATTGTTGTTCTGGTGAGGGGACAACAATCCAGATTTAGGACTCTTACTCTAATAAGGGGTTGGTTGATCCAGGCTGTACTTACCCCATATTTCTGTGCCCACAGGCCCATGGCAAGATTGTGCAGAGGCATACCGGGCAGGCCACAGGCAGAGTGGAGTGTATGAGCTGCGACTACGCCGGCATGTGATATCAGCATGGTGTGAGCAACAGCTGGAGGGTGGAGGCTGGACTGTGATCCAGAGGCGGCAAGATGGCTCAGTCAACTTTTTCACTAACTGGCAGCACTATAGGGTGGGTGCAGTTTTGTAGGGGCAGGGCTGGGCAGGGGAAGGGACCTACTCCTAACTTCCTGACTTTCCTGCCCTGCCAGGCGGGCTTCGGGCAGCCTGATGGAGAATACTGGCTGGGACTTGAACCTGTGCATCAGCTGACCAGCCGTGGGGACCATGAGCTACTGGTGCTCTTGGAGGATTGGGGGGGGCGTGGTGCACGTGCCCATTATGATGGTTTCTCCCTGGAGCCTGAGAGTGACCACTACCGCCTACGGCTTGGCCAGTACCATGGAGATGCGGGAGACTCTCTTTCCTGGCACAATGACAAGCCTTTCAGCACTGTGGATAGGGACCGAGACTCCTATTCTGGTAAGGAGCTCTTATTCTGGTAGAGGGGAAGGGTGGGTGATAGGGGAGGTGGTACTTCTAGTGAAAAAATGGAAGGGGTGGGTAAGATTTCTGTCTGGTAAGGATCAGGGTATGCAAGAGAACAGAGGACAGGACTGTTTTTCTGGTGAAGGGCTGGGGAGCTCAGATTCATTCTCTGATGAGGCAATAAAAGTCAGGACTCCTGTTCTGGTGAAAAGCAGGGCATGCATGTGGGGAGTGTGTGAGAACTAGGACTCTTATTCTAGAAAGGAAGTAGAGACACCCCCCCCCTCGGTAAAGGAATGAGAGGTAGAGATCCTAGTTTGCAGAAAAGGTAGGAATAATGTAACTTGTACTTTGGTAAGGGGATAGGGAAGGAATTAAGGCCATTACTCTGAAGAAGTGAGGAGCCAGGGGATATCTAGCTAAAGCCTTGCACTAGTAAGGTACTAGCAGAGGCTTTTATTCTGGTGAGAGGACATGAACTCTCTCTCCCCTCAGGTAACTGTGCCCTGTACCATCGGGGAGGCTGGTGGTACCATGCCTGTGCACACTCCAATCTCAATGGTGTGTGGCACCACGGTGGCCACTACCGCAACCGCTACCAGGACGGCGTCTACTGGGCTGAGTTTCGTGGTGGGGCTTACTCTCTCAAGAAGGCTGCCATGCTGATCCGGCCCCTGAGGCTGTGACCATCTGTTCATCTGTCCCCCAGGTCTCAGGGGATGTTTGTCAGCAGGAGCCCAAGTTGTCCTGGCCACACATCCTTTGAGGTTCAGTATGAGCCATGTCCCAAAAGCCTTCCCACTGTGGATCTGCTCCCTAGGACCCTGAAAATAGGACCCAGGAATTCCCCTGCCAACATCTCCAAACCAGATGGCTCCCCAAGGGCACTTAGATCTCAGTTTGAGCTCATATTTTATAACAACACAAAATATCTACAGACTGTGTCTGGTTTGCGTCTGCACCTGGCAGGGGTCACTCCCTGTGCCCGCCCTCCTCCTCCTCCTCCTCTTCCTCCTCCTCCTTCAGGTCCTCCAGGATGAGGTTGTCCAGGTGTTCTAGGAGGCCCCCCTGGCTCAGGCAGGTGGCCACAGTGGAGCCACTGCTGATGTGGGGGTTGCTGGGGTGCAGGACTTTGGGCAGGTGGTTCTGCTTCCGGCTCTTGGGGTGTGCGCAGGATGTCCCAGGCACGTGGGGCTCTGGGAAGGGAGGGGTTCTGAGGTCCTGGGGCTTGAGATCACATGAGACTCTGGGGACAAGGGGGCTGAGGCCAAGGAGGCTCTGGGGAGGGAAGGAGCTGAAGCTACAGAGTCAGAGCTATAGTAAATTCAGAGGTGAAAGTCACAGGTGTCAAAGCCACAGGAGACCCAGGGACATGGGCGTCACCTGAAACTCCAGAGACAAAACAGGAGCCAAAAATACACAGAACACAGAGGCAGAGGCCACTGGGGTGTGGGCCACTGGAGAAAAATTACGGAGCCTCAAGGGCAAGATCATGGAAGGTGGCTGATCCATGGGAGGTAGTGTTGGAGGCCACAGAGACTGTAGGGTGGTGGGTACAGAGGACATGGAAGAAGGGGCCAGTGTCATGGGAAGTGGCCATGGGGACTGAGACCTTGGTACTTAAGGCCCCAGAAGTTGATGTCCTAGGAGTCAAGGCCAAGTAGACTGCCCAGAGTTGGGGGAGGCCAGGGAGGACACACCAGGCCCTTACCTCGCCGGTTGTAGCAGTCAGCAGCTGAGCAGGAGTGGGTGTGAGTGCTGCGGTGATCCGTGTCCCGGTCCCAGCGTGGTGGGAGGATCCGTGTTGGATGCACAGGAAAGCCACACCCGTAGCAAGGGGATGGGGACTCCATCTGTGCCCAGCCCCTGCAGTTGGGCAGGGCCATGAGCGTCTGAGGGTGAGGGTCAGGCTGGCTGGGGTGGGGCCAGCGCAGGGCTGGAGTGGGGCAGGGCCAAAGGGTGGGGCAGGGTGGGGGTCAGCACCCTCACCGGAAGTTGTGCCTGCACTTGGGGCAGTGGAACTCAGCCACACCCCACATCTTGTCACTGGGTACTGGCTCATAGCGCTTTCGGCATTTCCTGCACCGGGACACCTGTGGGTGTGGAGAAGGGAGCAGGCTTACTATCAGAGGGGAGCTCTGGTAGCTTGATATTGGCGACAGTGGGAATATTTACACCATGGAAATTGGTGAACACTACAAATCTGGGGTCCCTCCCAGGCCTATCCTTCAAGAATTGGTTCAGAAGCCAGGTCTGAGGTAATGGTTGCAGAGTCAAGTTTGATTTCTGTGGTAGCTGTCAAACTCTGGGGTAAGGGTTGAGCTCCTCAAGTTGAAGGTCAGAAGTCCAGCTCACGGTTGGGAATTGGGATCTGAGATCAAGGCTGAGCTCTCAGAGGCTGGTGTTCTTAAGAGCTTCACATACTGAGAATAGGGGTTGGAAGTGGAGTTTAGAACAGAGTCAAAGAGAGTCAAGGTCAGGGTTTGGGTTATCACCTCCTTCCGCTGAGGCACGCGGCGCCACCAGACATGGTCACAGGAAGAGCAGGCAAACTGCCGGTCCACGGCAGGGATAAGGTCTTCCTGGGCACGTTGGAACATGCGTAGGTTGGCTTCCGTTAGCGGCAGGAGGGAGGTCGCTACTGCCTGGGGAATAGGGGGTGGGTGAGCACTAGACATAAACATGTCAATTCTACTCTCCCAACAGATGGCCCCCCTCTTGCCCCTATGATGTACCTCTCTCTCCCCAGTGAATGTCCTCCCTGTTCCACCTCCCCCATTCCCATATCCTGGACTCACCTGGATGTCTTGGTCCTGCTTCATGTTCTCTGGTGGGTCCTGGATAGAGATACCAGGGGCAGAGGCTGGGGATTCAGCTCAGGACTCTTTCACCTTGTTTGTTGGGGGAGGGTCCCAGTCCCATATAAGAATAGAGTGTCCCTAACTCACAAGGAGCTGATTGAGCAGTGCTCACTTACTGAGAGCCAGGTGCATGAACCTCAGTTATCCTTATAGCAGTTCTGAGAGGTGAACATACTTGTTGTCCCCATTGTTCAGATTGGGAAACTGAGACCCAGAGTCAGGAGAGGGCTTGCCTGAGATCACCAAGTCAGTATAGTGAAGCAGGACTGGACCCCATGCTCCCATCCTTGTTGACATTGGGACAGGTTGCCTCTTTGAGGCCATGCTGCTTTAGGCAAAGTGTTCCAGTTCTGGGTTCAGACAGAAGCATGTTTGAGTCCCTGGCTCCATTACTTCCAGTTGTGGGAATGTGGCCAACCCACCCCCTTGGGTCCCTAATGAGGGGCATCTCAGAGCCCAGACTCTGACTCTGAGTGGAGTTCAAATCGTAGCTGCCACCTGCATGCTGTATAATCCTGGCCAGTGATTTCATCACTCTGTGTCTCCATTTCCTTATCCATAAAACTGGGCAATAAATAATAGGACCTGTCCCATGGGGCCACTGTGGCAATGAAATGAATCAACAGGTAAAATTCCTGGAGTCCTGCTGCAAGGGAAGTGCTCAATCAATGCTACTCTTTGCTATTTTTAGTATCTTAAAATATGTTTTTACTGATTTTAGAGAGAGGAAGGGAGAGAGAGAAACACTGATGTGAGAGAGAGACATCTGCCTGGGGATGGAACCCAAAACCTGGGCATGTGCCCTGATTGGAATCAAACTGGTGACCTTTTGGTACACAGGGCGACAGTCAACCAATTGAGCCACATCAGCCAGGGCTCTTTGCTATTATTTTTATAGTACTCTTTATAGGTATAAATGTAAAGGGTATAATACATATTTTATTATACTCTTTAACAACTCTATGGTGGGCCTTTCAGGCAGGCAAAATCCACAGTGCAGCAGTTACCAAAGCCATCTGAAGAGCTAAGTGGCCATGATATTCCTGTGCCTCAAAGCCTTTCGTTCGTTCATTCATTCATTCACTCATTTATTTAACACATGAGCTCCCCTGCCCCTCTCTCTTCCGCCATCGCCTGCTCATCCCAGCCTGTTTGTGTTCCTTTGCTCAGCCATTCCCTCTTCCAGGAAGGCCCTTTCTGACCCCTCCATCCCCAGGGATCACTATTCTCCAGTCTTGAAGAGTTGGCAACATATCGTCCAGGAAGCTTTCCCTGACCTCTAGGGCTCCTCTGTGATGACATTAATCCTGGCTCTGCCTAGTTTCGTATCTCTCTCCCATATTTAATACCATCAGTGTGTAATGAACACCTACTGTTTGCAGGCTCCCTGGCTGACAAACAACTGAGAAGTAAATGGGGTTGGACCATGAGTTGTGAACTGGCAGTGCACTGAGGGGGCTCACCATGGATGGGCTGGGTTCCCTCTGTCCTCCCTCCCCAGTTACCCTGTCCTTTGAGGAGAGGGAGGCAGTTTACCTGGGCATCCAGGTCATTACTCAGTTCCTGTCCGTCTTTCTGCTTTACCCCTGGTGGGGAGAGCAAGTGTAAGTGAAGGGCCCTTGAAGGATCCTGTGGGAGTTTCAGGTCCCCAGAGCCCCAATAAAGAACCTCCCCAAGACAGGATCTCAACGCCTCTTCCTACCTTCCTCACACACCACGCTCCCCCCGCCCACGGAACCCCCACCAGGCCTGGGACCCCAGCTTGCCCACCCGCTCACCATACACGATGGAGCGGCCCACTCCAGTGTGGTCGCTGCCAAATTTCCTCATCAGAGTACCCGCCTTCTTGGAGGAGACCTTCCCATGAAACTTCTCTCGGAGGCGCCTGACACTCTTCTCCAGCTGGGGTGGGGACAGGGGGGCTCCGATGGGGGAAGGAGAAGAGCGATCGCCCTTCCCCCATTTCTAGGCATCCTTCTCCCGGTCAGAACTTGACCCTCAGTTTTGGCCTCCGCACCTCCCACCTCCATCCCTCCATGGCATTTCCTGGAAAAAGCCAAAGTCCCCACCGGGCATTGGGGGAGGGTGCGGACTGGGGCAAGTGACCTAGGCTCAGGAGGAGGCCGGCCAGGCATCCCCTGGCCTTTGACCCTAGACACTGCGGTCCCCGCAGTTAGTCCCGGAGGTCTCACTTCGCCCTGGGGGAGGTGGCAGTCGCTCTCCTTCCTGCGGGGATGGGGCGGGACTAGAGCCAGCTGGGGAAAGGTGTGGGCTTTGGCTGGAGTTCCGGGTAACTGCGAAGCCCCCTCCGCGAACCCGGCCCCGGCCCCTCCTCGGCGTCTTTCGTGGGCCACCGGCCCAGCTGTAGTCATCTCCTACCTCCACACCTTCCTGAGACATGGTGGCGACTACGCAGGTACCCGCAAGGGTCCGCACTGCGCGCTCCGCACCCCCTGCACTTGGGCGCGCCCGGCGGTCGAGCAGCGCTCAGAGCAGGGGGAGGGGCTCCGGGCAGGCTCCGCCCTTCCTTCCCGGCCCCCCCCGCCCCTCTTCTCTCGGTTTCCTGGGTTTTGGGGGGGGGGGGGGTCGATGCAATGGCTCCGCCCAGGTTCCGCCTCTGCTCTGGCGCCCCACACCCAGGAGGGCTCCTGGGGTCTGCACCCCGCGGCGGAGTGCGCAGACCTCGGGTGTGGAAGGCGGCGCGGCCTCTGCAGTCGGTCACATGTCCCCACGCTGCGCGGGGTCCGCGTCTTCACGTCCCTCGTGGGGGCGGGGCCGTATCCGAAGGCCGCAGCAGGCCTCCGCGCCCCAGCCCCTCAAGCTCGCGCTCCCCGGCTCCCCCCCCCTCTCCTTCCCCAGGAATCAGACGCTAATTAGGACCTGGCCCCTGCGTCTCCTACCTGGCCAGGCCCACTCTCTGAACCTCAGTATAATCCTCTGTAAAATGGGGATAATAGTGACTACCTCCTGTGTGTGTGTGTGTGTGTGTGTGTGTATTTGCCAGAATTCAAAACCCGGGTAGAACGCTTAGTAGCAGCGCCTGGCATGCAAACTAGTAGGTGAACTAGTCACTGGGCCACCTACGCTGTTGGTCCGAAGGGAGAGGCTTTGGGGTATGGGGGAGGTGCTTGTAAAAATACAGGTTCCTGGTCCCAGCAGTCAGGCAGAATTCCGCTGTCAGCGGTTCCAGGGATTTGCATTGTAAATCTGAAGGTTGAGAACCCTTGGGTCCAAGACGATTCTAACCCATCCCGCACAGGGGGCTGGAGGGGCCCTTAGGTGGGGCTCTGGCCCAGCTTATAGGCGACAGGGATGGCTTCTTGGAGGGGGGGACCCCTTGAAGTTTGAGGTTTTAGCTAAGTGAAAAAATAGAGTGGGGAGAAGGAAGCAGCTCGTGCAAAGACACCGGCATCAAGAGAGAGCCAGGTCCTTTAGACCAGGGCTTCTCAACCTCCTCACTACTGACATTTGGGGCTGGAGGGTTCTTTGTGCTGGGGCCTGTTCTGTGCATTGTAGGATTTTGAACAGCATCCCTGGCCTCCACCCTCTAGTGACACCCCTCCTTCAGTGGTTGACAACTGAAAATGTCTTCAGACAATGCCAGATTTGGGCGGGGGTGGGGGGAGTGGATAGGATCGCATTAGCATAAATGATTTAAAAAATTTTTTCCAATTGTGCACCCTTATCAGTAAAAATGTTGAAACTTCACTCCCAGATGGATATTTATTTATAAGTAATATACAAATGCAGTTATGCCAATAGATTCTGTAGAATATTTTATAATACTATATTTATTACATATAGATATTCTTTAGCAAACAAAAAATGAGATTAAAAAATAGGTGCTCTAATGTTTTTCTATTTGACCTCCAAATCTTTGTTTGTGGGTGTGGAGACTACTCTATTCGTGAATATAAATGGTTCATGGTGCTTTGTGACAGAATGGTGGAATTTCAGGCAGGGATGGAGGCCTATAGGCTGTATGGAGGACTTGGGATTTTATCTGGAGGGAAGTAGGGAGATCTGGAGGAGCTTTCCCATTATAGTTGCCAGTTACTACATAATCAATGGAGGGGGAGGTTACAGCTATGTCCTATCCCCTGGCTAGGGTAGGCACTGAGTGGACAGGAAACAGATGGGAAATTGATCCAACTATGGCAAGAATCAGGACTGCTAGATTCTCATAATAATGGCCACCATATCGAGTGCTTATTCTGTGCCAGGCACTGTTCCAGGTACTTCAGACAGAGCATGGAACAAAAGAAAGAGCTGGCTTTCTAGTGGGGGAGACAGACAAGGAACAAATATATAATAGGACAGGAAATAAGTGCTAGGGTGAAACATGAACTGAGGTAGGGAGATGGAGAAAGGGGGGGTCAGGGAAGGCGGTGGGAAGCGACATCTAAGGGGAAGAGAGTTCTAGACAGAGCCAACAGCAAGTGCGAAGGCCTTGAGGCGGGAGCATTGGGCTGTTGTTAGCAGTTGTAATAGTTCTCTATGGCCGCCTAAGAATCCTCAAACTTATTATTTCATACAGTTTTGTGGGTCAGGAATCCAAGAGCGGCTTTGCTGGGCTTTTCTAGCTCAGGGTCTCTCACAGGGTTGCAGTCAAGGTGTTTGTGGGCGCTGCAGTCATCTGAAGGTCTGACTGGGGCTGGAGGATCTGCTTCCCAGGTGGCTCACTCACACGGCTGTCAGGTGGATGCTGATTGTTGGTGGAATGCCTTAATTTCTCCCTACTTGAGATGCTTGAGTATATTCCCATCTTGCCAGTGGGCCTCCCCCCACAGAGCAAGTGATCCAAGAGAAGGAAAGCCAGGTGGAAGTTGTATCTTTTTATGACCTAGCCTGGGAAGTTACATTGTATCACTTCTGCTGTCACCTTCTGAACTTTAAAATTGAGTCACTAGATCCAGCCTACGATCAGGTGCCAGGGAATAAAGACCCTGCCCTCTCCTCCCACCCTCCTATCTCCTGCTGGAGACTCATTGACTGCACCAGAAGGCAAGAAGGGCAAGGGGGCTGGTCATGCTGTCAGTCTTTCGCGACACAGACTTGGAGGTAGAAGGGTGGGAGTTGATCTGGAAGGACAAAAAGAATATCTAACCAGAATATTGGTTAGATATTAACCAATAAACAGAAAAGGAAACATTCCCAGTGATCAATGGGGGTGCTGCCTACCCACCAACAATTTTGTTTGAGATTTGGAGCCATCTTGACCTGGCCAGATATGGCTTATACAGTGGTGTGAGCATTACTACATTTTCTCCTTTGTCTTTATAAAAAGATGTGGAAAGGGAGAAAATGGTTATGCTGATAATAGTGATAAGCAGTGTAGCCTCTGACACTTTAGTATAATTGAGTCAAAGATGGAGTGATGTTTTTGTTTGTTTGCTTGCTTTTTTGTTAATCCTTACCTGAGGATATTTTTGCCATTGATTTTTTATTTTATTTTAGAGAAAGTGAAAGGGAGGGAAGAGACAGAAAGAGAGAAAGAGGAACATTGATGTGAGAGAGACATTGATTGATTGCCTCCCCACACACCCTGACAGGGGCTGGGGATTGAACCTGCAACCCAGGTATGTGCCCTTAACTGGGAATTGAGCCCATGACCCTTCGGTGCCAGGGCTGATGCTCTAACCTCTGAGCCACATCTGCCAGGGCAAAGATGGAGCTTATTTGATCCATCCATTCATTAATGTGACAGACATGTAGTAGGTGCTTCTAATGGGGAGGGCATGGTACTGGGCACCATTTCTGCCCTTCCAGAGTCATGGTCTTAATGGGAAAGAGAAACATGAAGCAGATAATATTGTAAGCAGTTATTTAATTATATTTATGGTATATAACCCCCCACCTCCCTTTCCAAATGGAGAGACCCATGAGAAAGAATAACACGTAGGAACATATGGGTAGGGTGGTCAGGGAGGGCTTCATTGGGGAGATGCCTTTTGAGCTGAATCCGAACACTTCCTGAAACAGTGTGCCAAGTGTTTTAAACTATGTATCTCATTTTATCCTCATAGTAACTCTATGAAGCTGGTAGTATTCTTATAAATGGAAAAGCAGTGGATTTTTGTTTGCTTGTGTTTTTTTTTTTCTCATTGCAAGAATCTGCTCAAGGAGTGTATAGGAGTTACCTAGGTGAAGAGGTTCAGGGCAGAGGGAGCAGCATGTGCAAAGATCCTGGGGAGGGGGGGGGATCAAACCCGCCACCTTTTGGTATACACTCCAACCAACTGAGCCACACCAGCCAGGCCATGGAAAGCTCTTTTACAATAACATTTAACTAGTAAGAAGTAATTTGGGATTTTATAATTGCGTAGTCCTCAGTAAATAGAATGTCCTTTGCAACACAGAAATTTGTTGTTCGAGTTTTGCGAAATCAGCTTCAAACACATTTCCAGGAATACATTATGTGCAGAAGTTGGGTAACTTCTCTGGGGCTCTGCTCAAATGAATTTGGTGAGTGGAGAAATCACAGTGGCAAAAATACCCTGTGTGTATCCAGGGCTTGCTGGATGCCAGGCTCTCTGTGGAGTGTCCTCTGGGCTCAAGCCTATCAAGACATTCCTAAGCCTTCTTTCTTTTCCTAAGCCACTGTCCCTTTTTCAGATGAAGAACCTGAGTTTCAGAGCAATTAAGCTAACTGTGCAGGACATCCAGCTTATAAGCGGCATAGCCAGAACTTGAACGCAGGCCAGCTGACTGCAATGTTCCTTCAAGCTGAAATTGAGGATGAGAAATGTAAAGGTCAAGGGGTGCACTTTGGAACCAGACAGGCTGGGTTTGAGTCAACTGCTAGCTTTTCTATCAATTTCTTAACCTTTCTGGGCCTCAGTTTTGCCATCTACAATGGAAATAGAATTGTGAGGTTTCCACAAGTTGATACAGATAAACCACTTAGACCTGTGCTGTCTGATAGGGTAGCCACTGGCATTTGAGCCCTTGAAATGTGGCAGGTCCTAATCCAGATGTGCTGCCAGTGTCAAATGCACACTGGATTTGGAAGATGTAAAATAACACATCAATGACTTTTTATATTGATTACGTGTTGAAGTGATAATATTTTGGATATATTGGTCTAAATAAAATTATTATAGTTAATTTCACTAATTTCTTTTTACATTTTAAATGTGACAGAAGATTTAAAATTATATTTGCATTATATTTTTATGGGATTTTGCTGACTTAGAGGATTCCAAGGAAATAATAACTCTCTAAAAAGCATGTAGCGATTTTAATGACTACATCACCTTGATTTTTCTAAGGTGTGGCTCGTGGGAAACAGTTCTCTGCTCCAGCTCTTGGCCTGGAGGCCCTGTCTTTGCTACTGGCAGTAGAAACATCCACAGCTAACCTTTGATTCTACATTCCGGAAGCTCGCAGGGAAGGTACTGGGAAGGTGCAGGAGGCGCCTACACCAACCCCTTAGCTCTGAAAGCTGGAATGGCCAGCTTTTTATCTCTTTAAATTTGAAAATTGAAAATTGTGGATAGCTACCCCCACCAAAACAAAACAAAACAAAACAAAACACAAAACAAAACAAAACAAAACAACAACAGGATACTTTACCTTTTTCCCACCTGATGGCAAAAGTAAAGCATGCTTGTTTTTTGGTGTGTTTTTTTTAATCCTTACCTGAGGATATTTTTTCCACTGATTTTTAGAGAGAAAGTGGAAGGGGGAGGAGAGAGAGAGAGAGAAAGAGAGAGGTGAGAGAGACACATCAATTGGTTGGTGGGACTGGGGATTAAACCTGCAACCCAGGTACATGCAGATTCAATTAATCTGTGGCCTTTTGGTGTGCAGGCCAATGCTCCAACCACTAAGCCATGGCAGCCAGGGCGAGCATGCTTCTTTTTTTTTTAAAATTAAACATTAAGAAATGTTTGATTTAGAAAGAGGATGTCTGTAGACACAGGAAAAGAAAACCTTAAGTTATTGTTTTCTTGTGACCATGGAGATGTCTGCAAATGCTGAGGCAAGGGGGACACAGGATATGTGAGAAAATTGTGGACAGCTCTGGTTCCTGGGGAGGGACAAATGTGGGGGCTTGTAATGAGGAGCACCACGTTCTCTTTCCTGTATGTCTCCTTTCAGGGGAATTCTTTTGCTAGAATTTCTTCATGTATTCTTTAATAATAATAATAATAATAGAAGAAGGTATCTCCTCATTGCCCTTGCCCCTGGGATAACCCCCATTAAATCTGATGTATATTCATCAAGATTTTTTTCTTTGAGCTACTTATTTTTCTATCTGACTTCATAATAATGCTATTCAAAGGAAAACAATAGTTTTAAAATGTGTCCAGATTTTTAACAAGCAGATTTGGGGTCAGAAGAGGAACTTTGTTGCTGGGCACTCCACAGACACCATTTTGGTGCCTCTGTCTTTTCATTTTTAAAATGGGAAGAATAGCAACCCCCTTCTCATGGAGCTGCTGGGAGAAGAAACGACGTTAATGTGCGTGAAGTGCTTAGACCAGAGCCTGCCCTAATAGGTGCTCAGTAAGTGTTTGTGTTGATTCTTGTTATAAGAAGCGGATTCAGATCAGAGTCCAAGATATTTCTCTGCCAATTATGACCCTGAGCCCAAGGCTGAGCCCATGGAAGCTTTTTGTTTGCTCATCCATAAAATGGGATCATAGCACTTGTGCCTGTTGTAGGATTAAATGAGAGAATGAGACACACAGGAGATACCCACTCTGCTTCAAAGTGTCCCAGGAACATCAACAAAAAATCACAGTGCTCCACATGGACATCCTGGTTGGGGGAGAGGGAGCATCTGGGCAGTATTCCAGAAGGAGGTGGCATGTGAGGTGCGAGAATCTATAGGCCTGGAGTGGGGGTGAGAGAAGAGGAAAAGCTGGACTAGGAGTTCTCAAACTTTCAGAGCCTCAGGATCTCACTGGGTTGTTAAAAGGCAACTTTCTAGTGCGCATCCCACACCTACTGGAGATGCCGAAGCAGCAAGAAGCCACTTGCTCCAGAGAGACATGGGGTCTTATCCATTTAATAACTGCTGAGTGCCAGGCATTACTGTTACATAAACTTTCCCAGGGCTGAGAGACCAAAGAAAGAGGCCAACAACTCCATCATTACATCAAGAGTTTATAAAGCCCTAGTTGGTTTGGCTCAGTGGTTAGAGCTGCGGCCTGCGGACTGAAGGGTCCTTGGTTCACTTCAGGCCAAGGGCACGTCCCTGTCCCCTGCTCTGGTGGGGGCTCGCACAGGAGGCAACGGTGTCTCTCTCAGATTGATGTTTCTCTCTCTCCCCCCCCCTCCATTCTCTCTGAAAAGCAATGGAAAAATATCCTCAGGTGAAGATTAAAAAAAAAAAGTTTATTAAGGGAAACTCCATACGTGGGTGGTGGCAAGATGACATGGATATCCTCCATGCCATGTGGCAGGTGCTAAGGGGTTATATAGGACAGGGCAGGATAGCTATGGGTCCTGGGGCATTGAGCTGCCCCAGACAAGGGGAAAACCTAAGGAGAAAATGCCTTACATACTTGCCTAGGGCAGGGCCAGGGCCTGTGCCTGGGCCGAGCATGCAGCATGTCTGGGGTTTAGGGTAGGAGCCAGGCAGTCTCTGAGGGAATTTATGGGAAGCAATCTCTGTACTGGACCTAGCCTGAGGGTTGGGCAGCGGTCAGGCAGTGGTTACGTCATGGGATAGTCTTTTCTCCATAATTACTCAGGTAGTGAGGAAAACAGACAAAAATCCCTTGCCTCAAGGAGCTGATATTCTAATGGAGGCAAGTGATGTGAAGACCTACTGAGAGCTGCTGCTGTGAGACAATGGGGCCGGGTGGATGTGTAGACAGCATACAGGGAAGCTATGGTTGCCATTCTTTTCATTTGTTTGGTTTTTGTTAATCCCTACCCACAAAGCCCGCAGGTGGGTGCCATATCCGCGTCTCCATCAACCTGGCCTACCCTGTTTGCCCCTTGAGACCCCGCCCCATCCAACTTGCAGGCCCACCCAAGTTGTTTCCAGTGGCTTTTCCATACAAATGGTTTGTCTTGGCTCAGGCTTCAGACTTTCCTAAAATCTCTCAAACAAGCAGCATCTGGCAAGCCCTGTACCTTTTGAGAAGTGGCCCCAGGCCCAGTACTATCCTTAGCTGGCCTTGGTTCGCATCTTGACCTCTCCTGGGCGCCTCCAAGCCCAGCATAAGTAGCAGCCAGCTGCAGATCACTTTGTACTCATGACGGGTGGCCCAGGGCAGGACACAGGTGGCAGTTAACCTTGGCTTGCACCTCCCAGGAGGCCCTGTTACCAGTGATTTTGGCCACAAAATGGCACCAGTTGTTACTGATGAAGTTGGACCTCCATTCTTGAGTTTGGCAAAGAAAGAATTCAGAGTCTAGAACTCAAATTATAAGAAAAAGTTTATTCTGAAAGTTACAGTGGTAGTTAAAAGTGAGCCATAGAAGAAATGGGCTAAGGAAACAAGTTACAGAGGCAAAAGAAGGGCCCTTGGAGCTTAGGAAAGTACACTCGAAAAGATCTGAGCGGATGTGCTCTGGGGGTGAGTGAAGGGAGAGAGTGCTGGGTCCTTGTTTTGAGGGTTTTAAAGATTGGAAGTTTAGGGGAGGTCTTAGGTGAGGATCTCAATCAGCTTTATGGTGATGCATCAAAATGAGATTTATTCCCCTGACTTCCTCAGTCCTTAGGTGTGGTTGGCACAAATGGCAATAATTGAATGTTTTAATCTACCTCGAGGAGTAGGGTGATTTAAGCTATTTACCATCTGGTTAGGGAGGAGAAGTGTAAAACATTTACTCTTAAGTGTCCTTGGTTAGGGCTGGAGCATTAGAACAATGGGAGCCTAGGAGGGCTTTGAGCAGGGGTTGCTGTGACCTGATTTTCTTCTGACTGTTGTGTACATTCTAGCAACTCCACTCCCTCCCCATGGCCTTTTGTCTGGCTCATTGATAATAAGACTAATGAATATTTATTGAACACGGACTATGTGCTAGGCACTCACAACAACTCTCTGAAAGGAGTAATGTTAGAGATGAGGAAACCAAAACACAGAGAGGTGAGCCCTACATCTCCATTCTCCTCCTCAGGTTCTCTGCCATCAAGTCAGTTTCCACCCATCAGCTGAGCTGGGCCTTCTACCTCAGGACTGGTTAATTCCCCTGCAGCTCAAAA
This sequence comes from Miniopterus schreibersii, assembly GCF_964146895.1. Taxonomy (NCBI): domain Eukaryota; kingdom Metazoa; phylum Chordata; class Mammalia; order Chiroptera; family Miniopteridae; genus Miniopterus; species Miniopterus schreibersii. The sequence continues at coordinate 68,994,495 of NC_138105.1, read as the reverse complement.
CCTTCCATGGCTCCCCGCTGCCCTGGAAATGACCAAGCCCTTTAGCCTGGTATTCAAAGTCCTTTATAAAGTCAGCCTGCCTGGCAGCCTCTTCAGCCCCATCTTTCTCTTCCTCCCTCTCATCTTCAGTCCCTCCTTCATACACCAAGTTCAAGCCATCCTGGATGTCTTGCAGTCCCTCCAGCACTCCTGGGGTGCGTGTCCCTGGGCTGCTGCCTTGGCTTCACAGGTTCCCCACTCCCACCCCAGTCCAAGTTGATGAAACTCATTCACAACCCCCCCTTGTCTTGTCTTCCCAGTTGCCTGGGGTCACCCATCAAGCTTCCATCAGGACCAGGTGCAGGGTGAGCACCAAATTTATTCATCAATTCATTCATCCATTCATTCACAATAATTTCTTGAGCACCTACTGTATAGCAGTCCCTGATATAGAAACTGGGAATATCACAGTGAGCAAGACAGATACAGCCCTGGTCTTAAGCAGATGACATTGTTGGGAAGGGGAAACACTCATTTAACAAACAAACCAATAGATATGATACACAATATATTTATAAGTGTTATTGAGGGAATAAAGCAGAGTAAATATTAAAGCAAGTATCTTTGAGGAGGTGACATTTAAACACCTCTTCCAAATAAGGGTTCAAGCTATGCAGATATCTGGAGGAAGGGTGTACCTGGTAGCGGGGAAGGTCCTGAGGCAGGAGTCAACTTGGGTGTTGGACAGACACAAGAGGCTAGTGTGATTGGAATGGAGTAGGAGAGAGGGAGGAGGCAGGTGCAAGCAGTGCCAGGGCAGGCTGTGCAGGCCCCAGCTGAATGTTGAAGCAGGAACAAATGTCTGGAGCTTGGGTGTGATATTCCATGCTCTTTATCTGGGGTTAGGCCCAGTGGCCTGGGCCTGCTTGGAGACAACCCTGAGAGCAGCAGAGGCCTCAGGGTCTCAGGACTTGCAGCCTTGAATGCTCATGTACTCTGAAAATCCCTCCAGCTGCTCCAGCAAATCCTTCTTTTCCACGTCCCCATTCACCGGCCAATGCATGAGGAACGTCTCCTTGCCCAGGACATAGGTGTAACTGTGGGCAAGGGACACAGAAAGGTGAGGAGAGCCTGGTGCCCCAGAGGCATGGAGACTTCCCTGCCTGGCAGCCTCCCAGAGCCTCTAGTTCACTCACCTGGGGATTAAAAAAGTTTCCCCTTCCTCTGACTTTTTACTACCCTCTGTTGGAAAACCGAGTCTACATCTACATCTGTAATGTCTACATGAATGGCATTCCCTAGAGCTGTGCAGTGCACAGCCTGCACCTCCATTCAGTGCAGCTCTCAAACCCAAGACTCCTGCTGACAGATGCAGTAGAAATTTTGGTACCAGGGACTGGGCTGTGGTAGGGAAGGGGGCCCGGGCCTGAGTCCCCAGGGCAGGAAGCCCACACGCACTCAGATTTGATTCTCCACAGGTCTGATGTGTGGCCCATGATAAGGTATGTCTCTTGTTCTTGCAGCTCTAGGGAGTCATGGCAGGTGGCGTGGGCGACGAATTTCTTCATGGTGAGTGGCATGGCAGCAATGTCCGTGCCTGGAGGAGAGGAAGCCCAGTGTGCGATCACAGGCCTGCTATTTCCCCCCAGTGCCCCCCCCCAGTAGGGACCCACCCCCTCTCTTCGGCCACCTGGGACGTACCGCTCTTGATGATGCCTTGGAGCTGCATGTTGTAGTAGATGTAGGGGTTGGAGGCAGAGGCCTCCACAGTCTCCAGCCTGGCCTTGTACACTGGGGAAGGCAGGGCGGGAGGGCTTGTGTTGGTGCCTGGCCAGCAGGTGGGCCTCCTGCTTCCTGCCATACCAGAAACTCACCGAAGTCCACGCCTGCCTCACAGGCCGCCTCCTGGAGCTCCTCCTGCTTCAGCCACCTGTTGTCCTTCATCTGGGTCGGGCACAGTTCTGGAGGGTGAGGGGACCAGCTGCTCTGGCTGCACTGGGGGAGGGGGCTTCCTTCCGTCAGACCCCCATCCGGCCCCAGGTCTGTGGGTCTGGCCTTTCTCCAGCTTCGCGGTGCTCGCGTGTTTGTGTGTCAGTCTGTCTCTGGGTCTACTTTTCTCTCTTGGTCTCTCTCTTTCTACCTTGCTGCCTCTCTCTCTCCGCCTAAACTCAGCCCAGCCGGCACTCAGGAGGTGACAAAGGGCGCTCAGGAGGGACCCCAGCCTGGCAGCCCCGGACCGAGTGTCCCCATGACCTCACCCTCAGCACATCTGCAGACGTCTCTGTGGCAGATCTTCCGCAGGTCTGATCGCTCACTGGGAAGGTTGTAGAAGGCGCTGCACCTCCGGGCTGCGAGAGGGGCGCGTGCCTGGGTTTGGCTTGGGCCAGGCTTCGGGGATGGGGTGGGGGGGCTGGGGGCCGCCTGTCTCCGCCCCCAGCGTGTAAGTCCCCTGCAGACCCCTCCCCACCTGGCCCTGCCCGGCCACCCCTCAATAAGCCCCTCCCTTTTGAGGACCCCGCCCCTTCTTGCCCACCCGGCAGGCCACACCCACTTCTTTCCAAACTGGGTCCCAACCCCTGCCAGGGCCCCACCGCTTTGACCATCCAGGAAGGCCACGGCCCCTGTCACCACACCCTTTAGGTCCCGGCTAGGCCCCGCCCCCATGCCCGGGGTCCTCCCCGCCCCGCCCCGTGCCCCTCCCGTGCCCCGCCCCCGCCCCCCCTCTGGGCCCCGCCCTGCGCCGGCCCCTCGCGCGGGAGGCGCGTCCCCCCGGCGCCCGGCTCACAGGGCTCGTAGTAGTCATAGACCGTGACCTGGGCGGCCTGCAGGAACTCCGCCTGCAGCATCCTGTGGACGCGGAAGCCCAGCACCGTGTTTTCCTCGTGGGAGAGCTGGGGAAGGGCGTCCGCACTGAGCTGGCCCGGGCACTGACCGTGGGGCACTGCCCCCGGGGCGGCTCCTAACCGCTGACCACACGCGCGGCCTTCGCTGGGAGGCGCTGCCGTCAGATGGCATGGCCGTCTGGCAACACCGCCCAGGAGAACCTGGCTGACCGGGGTTCCCTGCCCACCAGGATGCTCACAAGCCTCACCTTATCCAGGTAAAGGACAACGGTACTGTCGCTGGATTTCGTCTTGGTCTCGTACTGGAAAGCATACATCTCCACGTCGCTGGTGAGCTGGGCACAGGGTGAAGAGTGCTAGCTAGAGACCCCCCAAGGCCCGCAGCCCTAGGAGCTCCAGGCAGTGAGGTAATCCTCAGAACTCCTAGTCTTTGTCTAATCAACCTCAGTGTTGGGGAAACTGAGGCACAATTACGGCAAGGATTTGGCTAAGGTCAGGGAGGGAGATAACCAGAAGTGACCAGGGGGCACTGGCAAGGGGTAGATTGTGCCCTGGGACAACACTGGGAGTATGGGCTATTGCCAGCGCACCCTATCCTGCTCAGCAGTGGGCAGGTGGGACCTATATTACCTGTTTGAGGTCATCATGATCTGGGTAAAAGCCGGTGAGCAGGGAAACCTCCATGATGGTCATTGTGGCCTCTCGATCACCCAGGAACCTGGGAATTTCACAGCTCGTCTCTCTTCCTCCAGCCTCCCCTCCCCCCATGCTTCCACTGCCATCATCTCTCCCATGGACCAGTGCAGTAGCCTCCTCCTGGGTCTCCCCATCACTCCTCTGCCCTCAAAAGCATACAGCTTTAACAAACAGGAATCTGATATGCCCCTTCCTTGCTTAACAACCTTTACCAAACACCTTGTCTCACCCTACCACCTCACCTTCTCCCATCCCAGCCCTCATTTGATTGCTCTTAAGTGTCAGTCTCTCTTGCCACTGGACCTTTGCACATGTTGTTCTCTCAGCCTGGAATCCTCACTTCTCCCTCTTTGCCCTGAAACATCCCTTAATTTTTGCAATCTCAGCTGATGTATCACTCCCTCTGGTAAGCCTTTTCCAGTCTGCTCGCTGGAGCATTCTCTAACTTGCCCTCCTGTAGCTTCTTGGACCTTTCCTTTGCCACATTGCATCACAGTTGTCACTTTACATTGATTCTGGGTGATTATTTGGTTATTGTCTGTCTCCCCTGGTAAGCTGTCAGCTCCACCAGGCAGGGAGGGGCTGCCTTGCTCACATCTGTGCCCCCAACTCCTAGAACAGAGCCTGACACTCAGGAGGTGCTCAGTGCATGTTTTTATCTGGGAGAGGACATTTGGGAGACAGAGCAAGACTGGACTGGGGGCTGGAGTGTTGAAAGATGATGAAGGGTGAGGAAGAGCCATGGGGCTTGCAGCCAGCTCTGGGTATCTGGGGCATGTTCATTGTCATAGAGCCCACAATCCCAGCACATGGCAGGAGGGGGCTGGATGGTAGACAAGCATGGGAGGGCAGGGTAGGAGGCAGAATGGGGGGTATGCAGGGGAGGGCAGGATGGGAGGTAAGATGAGGGGACAGGCATGAAGAGGCAGGTTTAGCTGGTTCCCACCCTCCAATTAGGACACAGGGAGAGCTGCTAAGGAATCTGGATACCAAGAAGTGAGGCCTTCTTTTCCCCCAATCCAAGATCCTGGTGCCCTGACCTTGTTTCCATCCGGAGTTGAAAGGTCTCTTTCCCTTTTTTATTTTCTGCAGAGAGAAGGCAGAAGTTTAGAGGCTGCTTAACACAGCCTCTGGAGCTAGCTTTCTGGGTTCAAATCTTGACTCTTCTGTGTGACTTAGGGCAAGTTGCTTAACCTCTCTGTGCTTTGGTTTCCTAATCTGATCATAATATTCCCAACCCACTAGGATTGTTGTAAGGATTAGGCGAGTTAATACGAGTAAAGCACTTAACACAGCATCTGATATATGCTTTATAACTGTTTATTATTATTATTATTTATTATTATTATTATTATTATTATTATTATTATTATTATTATTACATATCAAGAAATGGGGCCCAAACCAAAGCCTTAAAAGTCCTGGGCCTGGTGAGACTTGTTCCTCCTGCTCCTAGCTCCTAATGGCAGTGTCCTCTCTCCTCCTTCTTGGTCCCCCAGACTGGGAACTCTAGAATCCCACCATTTCTGATCATATCCACAGACCCCAGCATCTTCCACTGGACCAGTGCGTTCAGCTCCTCCTTAGTCTCCCAGCTCCTACCCTTGCCCTCTGCTGTCTGTTTCCCTCACAGCCACCAGAGGGAGCCTATGCAAACCCGTGCTAGGTCCTATCCCTCCTCTGCTCAGAAGCCTCTATGGCTTCCACTGCACTCTGTCCAAACACTGAAGTCCTCACCGTGGCTCACAAGCTCCTGCACCATCTGCTTCTGTCACCTCTCCAACTTTTTCTCTTAAAATTCTACCTCTTGCTTCTCTGTAGCCACACTGACCTTCTCGCTGTTCCTCAAACCATGTGAGCTCATTATTGTCTTGGGGCCTTTGCACCTGCTATTCTGCCTGCCTGGAGAGTTATTCTCTCAAATCCTTCATGGCTCACCCTCCAACTTCTTTCATGTCTCAGCTCAAATGCTACATCCTCAGAGAGTTTCTCCTGGACCTCCTCCAAGTCTGTGTCATTTCTTCCTGCTTTAGTTTATATGATACTTACAGCCAACTGCTATTATGCTAGTTATTTTTTATAATGTAGATTCATTTATGTTATAAATAAACAACAGGAGGAGAGTAATATATTTTTATTGTTGTATCATTGCTTGTCTCTCTCCACTATAGGAGAAGAGGGGATATTTTTCTTGTTTATGCCTATGTTCCCAGGGCCGGGAAACAGGGTGTGGCACATAGTAATTGTTCAATAAATATTTGCTGAATGGCTGAATAAAGCAATAAATGTGTTTATTGAACCATAGCTAAAATAAAAAATAAAAAAGAAGGATTGGGCATCCTCAGGTCCAGGCTTACCTTCCAGGGCACTGTGAAGAGTGGCATTCAGGTGATAGAGGTTGCAAGTGTCCTCCCAGGACTCTGGGGACCTGTGGTACATGGTCAGGACCTGACAAGGCAGGGAAGGTGTCAGAGCCCATCTGTACCCATTCCCTTTCCTCCTCGGTCCAGTCCTTGCCTGCCCAGGTCTCTGCCTCTGTGGGGAATTCACAGTCAAGTCTGTCCCCCTCAATCCCTGAGTGCAGTGGCCAGAATACCCTATAGAGTCTAGACCAGTTCTGTGTAACAGAATCTTCTGCAATGATGGCAATTGTCTCTGCCTGTCCTGTCCACTAGCCACCTGTGGCTACTGAGCATGTGAAATTTGGCTAGTGTGATTGAGGAAATGAATTTTAAGTTGAGTTTAATTTTAATGAATTTAAATTTAACTGAGTCTCAAGGAGAAGTGTGACATGCCCAAAGTCACACAATGATGGGAATTCAACCATGACTGTATTGCTGGAAACAAGAGAACAGGCTGCCTTAAATTTGGTGCACAAGAGGGCTGTTCTCCTGGGCCCAGGGCATGGGGCTGGAATATGTAATGGAGCTGCTGGCTCAGATATTGGGCAAGGGCGGAGTTAGCCTCTGGGGATTGGGAAACATCCTGGAGGAGACTCTTCCCTTGGTGGGGCAAGGAAGGAGACACTTCTTCAGGGACTCAGCATGGGAGGGGCAGAGGGGTCCAATGACCTCTGACCTCTACCTCCTTTGACTTTTGACTCAGCAAGTGAACAACATTTCTGACCCTCTATTTCCCCACCTGTTGCATGGGGTCTTTATTTTTACCAACTTCCCGGAGTAGGGGTGCAGTTGAAGTGTCCTTAGCTTGGTTCATAACAAGTAGCAGTGTCCTAAGTAGTAGCTAAATTTTTTTTGCTGATTTTAATCTTGTCTTGGAGCCTAGACTGTCCTCTATCCCCACCAACTAGGGGGAGCCTGGGCTCCAGCTAATGATCTCAGAGATGGGACACCCGACCTACCGAGATGGTGCCTCTCCCGCTGCCACTGGCTTTGATCTCCAAGTCATCTTGAGAAGAAAACTGACGGGAAGAGGGAGGAGGATTTGAGGACAGAGGAAGCAGCAAAACATGGCTCAAATGCAGTGGGGGGTGGGGAGGAAAGACGGTTTTACTTTTCCTTCTTGATAGAGCATTTGTGGTGTCTACTCTGTCACAAATCAACTACAACTGCTGACTCAGGCTGTGTCCTAATGTACATCTCTCCAATCTGTCCACTTTGCATTGTCTCCAAAGTTCCCCATGTGTGAAGCCCCCAGAAGACCTTCTCCCTGGTATCTGTGCATCTACTCTTGTTTCTTTCATGTATTTTTCCCTCATGAGCCAGATCAAAATTTTACAAATTCACATCCAATCACATCACCCCAGCTTAAACCTCATTGCTATTCTTGGGAGACTCCTGCCTCATGGCCTTTGCACCTACTGTTTCCTCTGCCTAGATATCCACAAGGCTCACTCTTTTCTTTCCTTAAGGTCTTTGCTCAAATATTATCTTCTTGGTGAGACCTTCCCAGCCCATCCTATCTAAAATGTCAGCTCCTTGATGTTTCCATCTCCCTTCCTGCTTATTTTTTCCTCATAGCTCTTGCACATTTAACACACTACATATTCTACTTATTTGCATCTCTTTATTGTCTGCCTTCTTCACCAAGATATAAAATTCTACAGGGACAGGGATTTTTTGTCTTGTTCAAGGCCATATTCCCAGTACCTAGAACAATGCCAGGCACACAGTAGTGCTCAATAAAGATGTATCAAATGATTGAAGGTAAGTATCACCTCCTCCATGGAGTAAGGTCATGGACATTACCTTTCTCCATACACCAGCTTATTTTCTCCTTTACATACTTATTTCTTTCCCTTGTTTTAGAAAAGCTTAAAATAGAATATATTTATTTTCTTACTTTCTTTCTTCACTGTAAATTCCATGAGAGCAGGTACCACAGATCTTTTATAATGTACCCCCACTGCTCAGGAGAATGCTTGGCACACAGCAGGTGCTCAGAAAATGTTTGTAGAATAAATGAATCAATGCATTGGCAGTATAGCCAATGGTGTGAGATAATCTTGGGGAAGGAGATTGGCAGGGACATCATTCTTGGCCTCATACCCCATGTCACCTTTGTGTGGAATTCTCGTCTGCCACTGAGTGCCTTACCTTTGCTGACCGCTGCTGGTAAGCATTGTCCTGATTGATGACCCACTCCACATCCAAGGATCTCTTTGGGGCGCTGATCTGGATGCGGAGATCCTGGGCACCCTCGAAGGGGACAGCTTGGCGGAAGCGGGTGAGGGCCTCGATGGCCACCACCGTGGTCTGAGTGTTGGGATGGGGGCCTCAGATCAGCACCACAGACAGCGCCCCGGGAGACGAGTCAGCACCACGGACAGCTCCTAGTGGGCAGCCAGTGGCAGCACCTTGGCTCGCCCCACCCGTACCCCCTCCCCCGTCCCTGCCCAGCCCCCACCCTCCTGAGGCCGGGGTCACCTGGGTGGACTTGAAGCCTCCTCCCAGCTCCCGCTTCTCCAGCAGCCACTTGGCGATGGCATGCGTCTCGTTATGCAGACCCAGCTGCAGCTTCTGCATCAGCGCGTAGGCGGTGGCCTCAATGGTGTACAGGGAGTTCCAGTCCCTGTCCTTTACTGGCCAGTAGTTTTTGTCTAGAAGATGTATGCCCACCTTGTCACCCAAATCTGGGCCCTCCTACCTAAACCTGTCCTCTCCTTGTGTCATCTGGCCCAGTTTTTCTCATCTGCGATTTTATTGAGCACTTACTTTATGTGGAGCTCTGAGGAGGCACACGGACATTGTATTTTCTGAATCACTCTAAGAGAGAGACTCTGACTATTTAGAGATGGGGAAACTGAGTTAGAAAGAAGCTTCTCCAGGTCCTTCTAGCCTCGCTGAAAGGGAGTTCTCCTAACTCCACTCCTCTTGACTGGGGGATGGAGAGGGTGGAAAGGGGCCTTTGGGGATCAGATAGGGCAGGCCATAGCAGGCAGGCCCCTCTCAACTCCCCACATTTCATGACCTTTCTATCCTTCACCATACCAAGCACTTTCCCGCTTCTGGGCCTTTCATGTGCCATTCCTTGGTCTTCCACAGAGGTGAGCCTTCCCATCTTTCATTTCAGCTGAGGAGGTCCCCTTCTCACAGAGGCCATCCCAGCCCCCCAATCCATACTTCTCTTGTCATCTCTCCCACCCATTTTGTATGTCTTTTCTCAGCACTTATCTCAATTTGTAATTCTCTATCCATTTGCCTTCTGCCTGACTCTCCCAGGCATGGTGGGAACTTTGAGGGCAGTGACTATATAAGTCTTATTCACCTCGCCTTCTCAGGGTGTGAGGTCAAGGGATGGCACACCATAGGTGTTCAATAGATGCTAAATGGTGAGTCGTGCATTGCTGGATCTGAGGTCACACAGTCTCCCTCCCCCACTCCCATGACTGTGGTTAATACACAAGTTGCTGAAGAAGTGGCCCCACACTCACTACGGCTGGCAAAGCTGTCCAGGCGGTCATTGGCTCGAGGGCTCTTGGTGAGGGCCAGGGCATAGGAGGCTATGGCTACGGCAAAGGTTTTCTGAATGTCAGGGAGGCGTCTCTCCAGGAAGCCGCGGGCTTTCTCCATGCTGGCAATCAAATTCTAGAGAGTCAGAGAGAGGAGGCTAGAGGGAGGATCAGAGGAAAAGAGTCTGGGAGTTAGAAGAGAGAGATGCACTGAGAGGGACATGAGGGTGGGGGTGATCCTTGGGTGCAGAGGATAGGGCAGGATCTGCCCTCCTCTTTGGGTCCTACCGGTATCTTGTCGCTGCACAACTCCTTCCCCTCATCCAGGGCAATCAGAACAAGAGCTGTGAGGGATACATCTGCCTCAGAGCCTCGGTAGCCACCCTGTCGATGCAGAACCACACCCATGACCCCCTTAGCATCTTGGAGACACCTTCCCCCACCTCTCCTGCCTGACCTTGCAAAGCTCCCAGATGCTCAACTCTGGGCTAAATGATGCTGAAAGCAGGATGGGGGGGGGAGAGAGAGAGAGAGGGAGGAAGGGAGGGAGAATCTTGAGATTTGCCTCTGTGGGATCTGCCTTACTAACAAGAGCTAACAGCCATAGGGAGTGCTGTGCCAAGCTTGCTACACTATCTCAGAGCATTCTTGCAGCAGCTCCATTTTATTGATAAGAAAACTGAGGGTCAGTTTAGAGAGCAGGATGCTGGGCTTGTAAGTAGGAGCCTCCATGTTGCGTGCAATGTTGAGAAAGGCAAGGAGATTTTTGTTCAGAAGTGTGCCCAGTGCCATACTGTAGGGAAGGGAGGCAAGCATAAGACTGGGCCAAATCTCCCTGTTTTTTTTTTTTTTTTTTGGGTGAAAGAAAGGTCAGGCCCCTGGATTTTCTTACACAGATGCCAACGAGAACAAAGGCATAACCTGGGGAGAAGCCACACTGATGGAGTATTTGGGGAATCCCAAGAAGTCCATTCCTGGAGCAAAAATGATCTTTGCTGGTATTAAGAAGAGTGCAGAAAGGGCAGACTTGATGGCTTATCTCAAAACAGCTACTAATGAGTAATAGTTGGCCACTGCTTTATTTATTACAAATGTCTCATGACTTTGTTATGTAGCAGAGTCAGATCAGGAATGGCTGACAGAACGTTTCTTTGGGGCAGTCCTGAGTTAAATAGTATTGGCTCGTGGTTAAATGAATGTGATCAACATTTTGAACTTTGACGGTCATTTGGGTTCAGCAAGTGTTGTCACTGGTCTCCCCTTCTAAATATATGGCTGGACTTGATTCGAAATGTTCAACTTTTTGCAGAGATGGTGAGTGCCATCTTGAAACCTGCAGGTTGGTTTCATATTTAGATTTATATAACTGGCTGTATGAATATGTTTGAATACTGAGGAAGTCCCTTCCGTCTTAGATCAGCAGGACTCACCTGTGTTTCAACTTGTGCTCATTAGCCTGTTACAGGCAAGGGCTGGCGGTGAGCTGGCCATGTCCACTTTATCTTTTTGGTCCTAACTATGCCAATTTAATGAAAATTCCTGTATCTAAACTGTTGCCCTTTACTTAATGAAAGGCATTTTAGTGTGGTTTATGGATAATATCAAATAAAGAATATTTAAAACTTCTCACATTTTCTAGATGATCTATAAGGTCAGGGTTTGTTACAGCAACCCTAGGAAACTAATACACCCCCACAGCCTCGTTCACAGGCCAATGAAGCCTGTGAGCTCTTGAATCAGGTTATGTCTCTCCCTTGCTCAGAACCCTCTAAGGCTCCCACCTCACTCAGAGGAGAAGTTCAAGTCCTTCCTGCAGGCCTCAAGGCCCTGCACAATCTGTCCCACCATCTTCCTTTCCTTACCTCCCTCTCACCCCTGCTCACTCTGTTCGAGCCACAAAAGCCTCCCTGCTGTTCCTCAAAAGTATTGGGCACAGCCCAGTCTCAGGGACTTTGCACGTGCTGTTCCCTGTGCTTAGAAGACACTTTCCCTAGTTAGTCACGTGACTTGTTCCCTCACCTCCTCAGGTTTTTGTACAAATATCATCGCATGAAATGTTCCAAAATTACACCCACATCACCTCAATTCCCCCCTTTCCTGCATCTTGCCCCATGTCACTTCTAATGTGCCATATCATTGGTGTCTACATTGTGCTTATGGCCTGTCTGCCCCTCACTAGGATGCCTACCCCATGAGGACAGGGATTTTCATCTGTTTTGTTGGCCTGGGGTCCCCAGAACTTACAGGAGCACCTGGCACATTGTAGGTGCCTGATAAAGGTTCATTGGTGGGAAGAGACTCAGATCTATGAGCTCGTGAAAGCTGCGTTTGAAACTCCTCTCTGTAGCACCTTCCTGTACCATGTCAGGCTCTTGCTCACACAGTCCTGACTCCTCAAGCCCTCCCTTCCTCTGAGGGTGCAATCTGACTTTGCTGGGTTCATTCATTCTTCCAGAGTTTTATTCAGCAAACATTTACCAACTACAACAGATTAACCTGTTTCCCTCCCTGGAAGGACTCACAGTGTAGAAAAAGCAAACCCTAAATAGACTATCTTAAATCCTTATTGAGGCCCTCAGGGGCCTGAAGGCAGGCTGGGGGTGGGGGAGGGTACCTGCATGGACGCCATGATTATGGGGCCCTTTTCCAAGAAGTGCCCGTCCTCCGCCTGCCTCTGGGTGATGATCCACTTGGCAATGTCACAGAGAGAGCTCAGGTCCACCACACTGAAGGTTGTGGTGGTGTAGGCCAGGGCGAAAACTCGGAACACGTAGCTCGTGAGCCTGTGGGGTTGGCAAGGGGTAAGTGATTACTGGGAAGGGCAGCCAAGGGGGTTCTAGGATGGGGCATCCACACTATGTGGCGTCTGCACCATGGACCACAGTGCTCCTGACTGACCCCTCATTTGTGTGGAGTGCCGCTGGCCCGCACACTGCCCGCCCCGGGACCCCGCAGCGCAGGTGCCCCCGGGCCACCAAGCCCTAGGCTGGCCCCTTGAGCCTCCTCCGGGCCAGCAGTCTCCTTACCAGGTGCTTCCCGGGTTTCCCTTGTGGATGTGGTAGGTGCCGTCTGGGCTCCGGTGGGTCAGCATCCGGGTGTATCCTGGGGAAACAGGTGGAGGCGGTCTTGCCGGGAGAATGAACGTTGGGTGTGGCTGGGAAGTTATCAGGCATAATCTGGAGGGCAGGCTGTGGCTGTGACTTGGGGACTGCATTCCCCCTAAATACAACCTGGAGGAGGGGCTTATAAACTGTATAAAGTGGGAGGGGCAGGGCCCAGACCAAGCGCTCAGAGGGATCATGGAAGGCGAAAGGGAGGAAAGGGGGTACCCTCAGGGGGCACCACCTGGGCATTTTCTTGGGGGCTCTTTTTTGGCTGCAAACTAAGGGTGTCGGTGTGTTTGCGTAGCCTCAATGAGGTCACACCTGGATGTAGTCTGGTGGGGACACCTCTCAGGTGTATTCTGAGCATGGCCGTTTGCCTGTTATCTGAAGGTTACCTGAGGGTTTGCTCTTTGAGTGCAACATCGGGGTGACAGTATCTGGGTGTCACTGGGGATTATGTTGAGAGCGCCTGAATGGAGAACTGGGGCCTGAGAGTAACTAGGAAGAGGGGGCCAATGCCCAAATTAACTCGAGGCCTCTTGTTGGAATTAGAGGCATTCACCTCTGGTTGTTACCTGCAGGTTTGGGTGTCATCCTGGGAAATGTCAGCATTCAGGTGGAACTGGGAGGGAGGCCACCACCTGGGATTATTCTGGAGTTTTCTGCCTGGGTTTCCTGGGGTTGGCACTAACTGAGTGTAACCTGGGACAGTGTCTGACTAGAACATACCATGGGGGATTGCTGCGTTGAGGGTAAACCAGGGTGTCTGTTATCAGACTGTAACATGGGAAGGGGGTCTGGGTGAAGGAATAACCTGAGGGGTGAAGGGTCACTGTTGGGGATCACCTGTGGGTTGGTATCAGGTTGTCATCTGGGAGAGGAGTCAGATTTTGGTTGTTATTGTCTGGAAGGACCCCATGGGGCCTCCCCCAAACCTGGGGGTACCCTAGTCACCCTCCCAGGGAGTCCCAGACCCTTATCAAGGTCACAGGAGGGCACCGCTCTCACCGCTGACAATGTTCTGCATCACTTGGTCCCTGTGCTCCACCCCGATTTTGCCCCACTGGCCCGTGGCATCCAGATAGCGGGCCAGGATGATCACAGGTGTCAAGCTGCTTAGCGTCTGCTCAGGGCAGCCAGTCGGGAGCCTCAGCAGCTCATGTGTTTCTCTGGCTGTCAGGCTGCCCAGGATTGTCTCTCCAAGGATGTCACCTGTCAGATGGGCAGGGTCACCTCAGGAATGGCCTACACCATCATGTCTGCCTGATCACTCCTTGGGGGCACTCTCAGCCCCTCCCGCTGCTGTGCCCAGGTGGGCCCTGGAGGAGCCAGCTCCCCTCTCTGCCTTCCCCTCCTCCCAGGAGCCAGTGGTACCCTAAGCACCTTGAACGCTGACAAACACTTCTGCCTCTGTGTTGGGCACCTTGTTCAAAAGGTCTTTTCTTGGCACCAGCTCAGTCTGGGTCCGACCTGAGCAGACACAACCTTCTGTGACGAGCAGGTTCTGGGGCTGGGGAGGTCAGAAGGCCCAGAGCACAGGAGGGGCTCTGACTGCCCACCTGGCCTGAGCCCCTCATTTAAGACCTCCCTCTGCCCTAGTATGTCCCCAGGGTTCCACATTCCCCTTGCAGACCCCACAAACCTTGTGGGTTCAGGACGATGCTATGGGATATTTTTTCTATCTTCCCCCCTTCCTGTGGGAGGCAAGGGGGAGGCAAGTTAAAAACAACAATAGCAAAAATGACAATCGCAATGACAATAGGAGGAAGCATTGCTCAGCTAGTGAGAGAACATACTCTGGAGCCCTAATATCTGGGTCCAAATCCTAGCTCGTCTGCCTCCTAGCTGTGTGGTCTCAGGCAAATTACTTAACCTCTCTGTGCCTCAGTTGTTTCATCTGTAAAAGAGAGAGAATAGTTTCTACTTCCTAGGGTTGTTCTGAGGGTTCAATGAGTTAATATTCTTAAAGTGCTACATTGTAAGGGCTAAACATGTGCTTGTTAAGAAAATAAAGTATTATCGATGGGTCATGCACGGGTCGTGTGTAATTTTCACAGCTCTCTGATTATTCGTGGGTATGATGATTACCCCCATTCTGTAAATGAGAAAATGGAGCCTGAGAAAAATTAAGTGAGTTGCTCAAGGTCACACAGCCGAGACAAGATTTGAACCCAGGCCTGACTCCAAAGTTGTGAAGTGGGGGCTCTGAGACTGAACTTTAATATTCTTCCTCTCACTTCACTCCCACCTGGGAGGCCTGTTTGTTGGTCCGGGGCCCACCTGCCCCTCCCATGATCACCCAGGGGAAGCACAGTGTGGGGTGTCCATTACCTGGACCACGAGTGTCTTCTTCACGTGGTCCTGGATGCCATAGCCCACGACCTTGACCTCCACGTCCACTTTGCCTGTCTCAAGTGGGAGAAGCACGAAAGGCACCATCTTGGAGGAGGTGGCGGGTATGACCACCACCTGGCGGGACGGGGCTCCCGGCTTCGATGCGCTGCACAGCGGCTCCTTGTGCGGGAACTCCACGCGGACCTGCGGCAGGGTGGGCGGTTAGGGGGTCCTGAGGCACGGGTGGCCCAGGACCCTAGAGTCATACTCCCCTCGTGCCCCCATCCTGAGAAGCCTGAGTAGGTGACAGCACAGCAGAGGGTTTGATAGCAAAGACCCCGCCTGAGTAGGGTTCAGACACTTTCTGCCTTTTATGTGCTGTGTGATCGCAGAAAGCCCTTTGACCTTTCTGGGCCTCAGTTTCCTCATCTCTGAAGAACAAGAATCGCACCCATCTGCTGGGGTTACTGCGAGGCTTAAATAAGAAAATCCCTTAGAAGTTTTTCAAAAAGGCCACCACTCTGCTGGCCCCTTTGAATAACGACACACTCTGTCCCCTTTATAAAACACACTGACAGGTGTTTTGGCAGGAAGGGGAGGGCCGGAGGCTTCACCTTGACCGGGCGGCTCAGGAAATTGTACAGCACAGCTTGGATCTGGACCTGCTCGTTCCTGACCACGGAAAAGGGCAGCTTAAGATCCACGAAGAATGATTTCCTAACTGTCAGCTCAAAGGGTTTCGAGACGCAGAGACCTGGAACCAGGAGGTCACGTTGAAGTTAAGCAGGAGCCCACTGTCCCGGGACTGGACGTTTCCCCGTTCTCTCAGCATTGGGCTTGTGAAGGTCACCTTGTCCAGCCTTGAGGCTGATGGCCACAAACTGCCACGTGGTCATGGAGTCTGGTATGTTCACAAGAATGTTGTGGTGGGAGGTGCTCCTGGAAGTGGCAGGGTGGGGACATCACTGAATTGGTGCTACCTGGACAGAGCCTCTGTCCAGGGGTCCTAATCACTGTGGAGGGCTCGGTGGGTCACCCCATGAGAAGCATCATCACTAGAGGGTCATCATTTTGGGGGAACCACTGGAATCTGTATTCCCATCCAGGGAGGTTGCTATCATGGCACTATGCTGAAAACTCAGTGTCACCACTGGGGGCACTGGCCATGATCGATGTCCACTGATTCAGATGTTGGCATGGGGAGGTGGTCCTACCGCGATTCACTTTTTGGCAGAGTAAATGTCCTCCAGAGCCAACTTTCTGGGAACAAGGTCCGGACAGGCAGGTCCTCCAGGAAGATGTCCTCAAAGTCCTCCTCTTCATCGGCTGCAGGGGGAGGTGTGGGCTGGGATCTCCTTTGCATCTCTCCCTTGGTCAGCCCAGCAGGCCCTTTAGAATGGTCCTCCCATCCAGTTTCCCCATGGCCCCTATGTCCCCCCGTAACCCATCCCATGGCACTCCTTGCCTTTTGGTAGAGGCCCCCAACCCCCTGCTTCCTGCCGTGTCCCCCTCACTTGTTCCCAGAAGCAGCTGATCCTCCCGGTCCTCCCGAGTCAGGGTCTCGGACAGATGGCAGCAACTCAGGAAAGCAGCGACACAGGCTGACCCATGGCGGACATGCCGGGCCCTCTCCTTGCACGACAGCCCCACAGGGTTCTCCTGGAGCCCAGCCTTGCAGCACTTTTGCTCCAGCTCTGTCTTGAACTTGCTCACTGCGGGCCAGAGTCAGAAGGACAAAGAGGGGCTGGGCAAGGTCTGAGGAGGCTGGGAGCAGCCACCTCGATGCGTGTAGACTTGGCCTTGATTTAGCCATAACCCTCGCAGATGCTGGTCCTGGCACTTTGCCTGTGTCTTCCTCCTAAAACTTCACATTGAACCCATATTGGGGGTTCTGATCGGGAAGCTGAGTGACAGAGAGGCCAATCACTGGCCTAGGGTCACACACCTCACAGCGGCAGAGCTGGGCCCAGGATCCATGCTACTGCTGCTTCCCCTCCCCTCCCCCTCCTTCCTCCCCTTTTCCTCCCTTTGACAGGGATCGGTGAGGCCATGCCACTCACAAGAGATGCCACTTGGGCTCCCAATTTTCATTATGTATTTTAAAAACATAAAGCTCGCTGTAAGGCATGATGTCAAGTTGAATGCTTCTAAATCAGCAGACCGAAGGAATGCACTTACAGAGAAAATTAGACCCACTGACAAACGTATTGTCCACCATATAACACGGTTAGAACATCTGTAGTTAAATAACATAACTGATCATTACCATAAATAAAACAACAGTTCATATTATAAACTTCCCCCAGAAGGTTAGCATGATTTTTGATATTGAAATTAGAGTTAGGGTTTTAATCTAGATTTTTACTGGATTTTGCTTTTATTTGGATCCACCAAGTCCTTAGCCCTGCTCAAAGAGACAGAAAACTCTAGCACTCCTGGGATACATGCTCCCCACGCCCACCAGGGCGCCTCCGTCTTCCTCGGACTCCAGGCTCAGGGTGGGTGTTACCCGCTGGCACGCAGCACCCGGTCCTCCTCTTGTCTGCATTCCCCCCTGTGTCACAGACGCCTGACACCCAAAAGCTGTTTCCCAGACTCTCTCGCTGCTAGAGTTCTGGATGGGATTGGATTCTGCCCCTGAAATGCTCCTGTGAAATAGAAACAGGGGCCACTCCCCCCGCAGCAGTGGTAGCTAATGAGTGGGCCTCAGTCTGTGTGTCTGTTTAATGGGAAAGATTCCACGTTCCACTCTCAAGCCACCAGCCTCATGAGGAGTGTCAGCAGAAGTTTCCTGAGATTTCACGCATTGCAAGACCTGCAGTGGGGTGATCCTGAGTCCCAACAAGCAGCCTTCAAGCTTCCACTCCTATAGCCCAGTCAAATAATTTTGAAAGCACAGAACTCCTACGATTAAATCCCCCCTCCCTGCTTGAAGTACCTAGAATGGTTTCAGTTTTCCGGCTTAGGCCATGATGAATACAGTGGGTTAGGGGGCCAAGAGGGGCACATCCAGCTTTAGCTCTGACCTGCATTCCTCTTGGTCTCCAGGCTCTTCAGGGAGCGGCGGCGGCGGCTGGGCGGGGGGCTCTGGGGGCAGTGCCAGTCTGGGGGTCAGAGGGGAGAATGACAGTTTTCAAGGTCATATCAATATCAACACCCCTGATGAAGGTAATTAGGTGCTCACTGTATGCCCAGTGCTTTATGTGCATCACTTCATTTAACTCTACGGGTACCTCCGATTCAAGATTCACCCCCTAAAGGTTACGCGGCCTTCAACAAGTCACAAGCTGTCTGGGTGTTTCTTTCCCCAGACAGCGATAAATATCTATTTATCGCTGAAAGAACACACTCCTAGTTGTCCCCAGTGTCCATTCTCCTTCCCTCATCTGTGGCAACTAACCCTCCATCTTTATGTCTCACTCAGAATGAAGAGCACGTTTCCCAGCTTCCCTCGCACCTGCCGGGGCCCTGTGACTGAGATCCGGCCAGTGCGACAGAAGCGTCCTCTCATCCCCTTCCCTTCACCCTGCTGCCTGGAATGAGGCTCTGATGAGGCGTCAGCTCCGAATACGACGGCAGGACAAGCTAGAAGGAACCTGAGTCCCAGAATGGCCTCCAGGTGCGTAGAGTGAGAAATAAACTTCTATCTTATTTAAGCTACTATTATCTTTATCTCTGACACACATGGACAAATTGATATCTTAACTAACACAGAGTGACACTTGTATTGTTACCCCCATTTTATGGACAGAGAAATTGAGACTCAGAGAAGAAATGTGACTGGCCCATGGTGAGTGTCAAGATCCTGGATTTTAGTCTGTCTGTTTGATGCCAGACCCCGTGTTCTTAACCACTAGACAGTGTTGCCTCCATTCCTGCCACCCTCCTGTCCCCCCCTGTCCCCTGCCTGTACCTGAGCTTGCCAGGGTGTCCATCCCTGTGCTCATCTTCAGGTCCAATCCAGCGTCCTTGAACACGGCAAGCCTGTCTTTCCCACTGCCTGCTGTGCAGCCAATGTCATGCTCCTCCACCACATCCCAGACCTGGGGGTCCAGAGAGGAACCTGCATTTGGAGGCTGTGTGTCCCTCCAGGAAAGGCGCAGCAGTGCGCTGTAATCGCTAGCTCAAGCAACAATTCTCACACTATCTCCCATTTATTGAGCCCTTACCACCTGCCAGTCTCTATACTGTGCACTAGCTACTTGAATCTTTGCAATCGATGTTGTTCTTTTTACAGTTGAAGAAGCTGAAACTCCAGCTAGAATGTCCAGGCAATATTTTGACCCCAAATCCACATGTTCTCACCTTCTTCTGTGTGAGCTTGTGTTTGCTGTTCAAGACATAGACAGCCTTGTCCACGGCCACCAGCCCCACTGTGGCCTCTGCATCACCTGTCACCTTTATTTCCACCTGATTGTTGGGCTCCAAAGAACTGTAGGATTCTTCACTATTTAAGCCAACCTTCAGCTGAGCCAGGAAAAAGAGGTATGTCATCAAAAGGGGCTTCTGGGCTTCCCCAAGTCTACTTTCAGGTTCCCTACAACTCTGATGGAGCATTAGGGAACTCCACCAGGCCAATCCCAACTCCACACATTTACTTGCGTCATCTCCACTCCCTAGTCAAGCTTTTAAAGCCACATCTCTTCCTCTTACACTCACCTGCCCCTAGGCTGGGAGCCCTTGAACTTGGACAGACCCTCTCCCAAAATTTATGATGGCGATGTACAACTTCAGGGAGTTTGGCTCACCGTCCCCATGCATCTGTCATTCACATCGATCCATATGGAATCGGTCACCAGTTCAGGGTCCTGGCCTGTTCCTCTGGGCAGTAAATAAAAGGCCACGATGCGGAAGGAGGGCAGCATCTCTGAAGTCACTTCAATAATGGTTGACGTGTAGATACTCCCATGACTTTTTAACTGATGTTTGGCAGACACAATCTGACCCTTACTCAGGACCTTAAAAATAAGGGAGGCCAAGGATGAGAAAGGTAGGGCCAGCCCACAGGAGAGGTCTTCAGCCCCTTTGCTTCAGTTCCTTGGCCTGAGCCCACCCCGGATGGTTCCCACCTTCATGCCATTGTTCATAGTTCCTCCAACTCAGCTAGCCAAGACTGTTCCAGGGAAAGAATTCCTTGGCTCAAGCCCTGGTCCTCAGTCCCTCACCAGGATGGTGAAGTGAGTGATCTGCTCCTGGGTTGCAGGGTTCTGATGCCTTGTGTTGAGGTTCAGCTGGAGGTTGCTGCCAACTTCTGTGGCAAGCATCTTCACATCGATGTGCAGGAAGTTCCCTGACCCATTCTGAGTTGAGTAAGGCAAGGCCGTCATCCTGGCTGATGCCTGATCCTCTGGCCGAAGGTCTGCATCAGTTTGCACCTGGGGAGATGGACGGGCAGCTAATTCTCAATCCTTTCACTTACCACAACCCCACCACTTCTGCCCCATCAGGTTGGTACCAGGATAGGGAGCTGCTCCAGATTTGCATCTGTGTTGATGGTCAGAGTGGCCACCCCATCGTCTGAGGTGTACACTTTGTGATTTTTGCAGCGAACGAGGACTTTGGAAGCTGGGGACCCATCAGGATTGGAGACGAAGACCTGGGGTGGAACATGGGGTGAGAAAAAGGACAGGCGTGGGGGTGGCCTGGCGTGAGAGGTGGGAGCTGTGAACGCGACCTGGATAGGACTGCCTTGTAGAGCTGTGTGTTGTGCACTGAGCAACACCAGGGATACCATTCATACCAGTCTTTATGAGTGGCACCCCGAAGACGGCTGCAGTGCACAACCATAGGTGGTGGCCCTGGGTACTGATGCGCCCGTGGGGGGAGGATAGCGTGGAACTGGGGGAGGAGAAGGGAAGAGGAGACATGGAGGGCTTGAGGGAAAGCAGAGTAGGACTGATACTAAAGTAATGCCCATCAGACATCTCAAGGTCACCCCAAATGAATGTAGGAGAAAACAGCATGCCTGCTGTGCAAAGGTAGGCTCAAGATAAACTCCCGAGTACCAGGTTCCAGCCTGACTGTGACTCCTAAGCCCCCAGAGAGGCGTTGTGGAGCCATCACTGTGCTTTGGGGAGACCTGGGTAAAGATTTGAGGAAACCTTGGGACTAATCTGGGGGGCATGATAGACTCAGCTCTCAGAAAGATGAGTTGTGGGGGGCAGGTGAGTCCAGTGTGGGTTTTTATTTTCTGAATGGGCGTTGTTTGAGGGTGAGGCCCCTGAGTCCTTGGGTGGAGTGAACCCAGACCCTGACCCTAAAATGGAAGGGCATCCCAGGCTTGAAATACTGGGGTGTCCTGATGAACTTGATGTTGTATGGGCTCTGGACGATCTTCACCCCTGAGGTCTCGGCCTGGACCATCTCGCCCCCTGTGGAGACAGGAGGAACATGAGGTTTGCAGAGCAGGTTTAATTTCTTGGGTGAGCGGCAGGGCTGCTGGTATGGGGGGCCCATCTTGGTGATGACAAGGAAAGACAGTAACACAATTTCAGCTCCTGCCAGCCCTTCTGGCATTTTCCTATTTCTCTGATGAGGAAACTGAGGCAGGAGTTTGCCTCAGGTCACGTGGGCAGAATGTCTGGGCTGGGAAGGAACACACTGTCCTGAACTCAGCCATGGGCCTGGGTGAGGGTGGCACCTGAGGAGAACACGGTGACGTTGACAAAGATTGAGGCCCCTATGAAGTCCTCTTCTGGGCCTTGGAATGCAGCCATCAACATGTCCTTCTGGAGGGAGATGTGGCCCTGGCCTTTAGAGATCTGCTCTCAGGGCAGGAGAGAGGAGAGGAGATGGTTTCTTGGGGGAAGTGAAGGAGGATTGGGGGCAGGGGAGGCTGGGGAGAGGTCCGGACTTGGTCACCTCCACCCTCTGCAGGGAACTTTGAATGGAAATCCGGCGGGAATCCAACGTCACCCCGAAGATGGCCAGGGCGTGTCCGTCCACCGGCTTGTTGAATATGTACCTGGGGGATAAAGAGCTGTTCCACTGGCTCTGAAGCACCCGCGCAACCCCACGTGGCTGCAGAGATGGCCCGTCCATCTCCCAGGGCTGCAATGATGGCTGTGTAACTTTGGGAGGGGCAGAGGTGGCCTCTGGAAACTTCAATGGTTTCATTGCTGACCCACAAAATCCTGGGAGGTGGCAAGTATGTCACATAAGGCCTGTTGGGTTGTAGGTGTGGCTTGTGCAACCTCATGAGATGGTAGAGGTAGTTTGTACAACCATATGGAGCCACACAGAAGTCTGGACAAGCCATGGGGTGGCAGAAGTGGCCTGTGCAGCGTGGTAAAGCTTCAGGAATGATCTGTATAATGTTAAGAAGTGGAAGACACAGCCCTTAGAAGCTTAGCTGGACAACATAGCCTATACAACCTCACAGAGCTGTGGAGATGCTCAGCAAATCCCGTAAGGCAGCAAATATGGCATTTGCAATGTCATAGTTCTGCAGAGATGATCTGGATAATCTCACAAGACGCCGAAGGTGCCTGTGCCACCTTGTGGACCTTCAGAGATGGCCCGAGCCATGAGATGTGGTACACTCCACTGGGTGGACAAGGTGGCCTGTACAATGCCAGAGCCTGAAGGGATGGCCTGCCCAGCCTCACAGGTGGCAGGCGTGGTCTGTACAACCTCATTGGACAATGTGGGTGACC
Organism: Miniopterus schreibersii; assembly: GCF_964146895.1. Taxonomy (NCBI): domain Eukaryota; kingdom Metazoa; phylum Chordata; class Mammalia; order Chiroptera; family Miniopteridae; genus Miniopterus; species Miniopterus schreibersii. The sequence continues at coordinate 68,971,973 of NC_138105.1, read as the reverse complement.
AAGAATATCTCAGGGGTGTCAGAAAGTGCCTTTATTATACCCCAAGTGCTATAGAAGTGGCCTGCTTCTTACTATCCTTCAGTTTCTTGGTGTCCTTGATCCTCTGGCCGGGCTAAGAGTAAGGGCACTCACCAGGCTTGGATTTCCACACTCAGAGCTTCATTACTGAGGTAGAAGAAGGTCTTCTTTGGGATCAGCCGGACCTCAAAAGAAGGAAGCACTGGGTGGGATAAAAGGCAGTGGACACCCTCAGCAATTCACCATCCTCCCCTTCCCCTCCCTGTCTTGCTCCATCCCTGGTGACTCTGGCACACATGGCCCAAGGGCTGGTACACGTGGCCCTGTTCACCAGCACCCAGCTCAGGCCCTGGCACACAGCAGGTGTGCCGCAAGGCCTCCTTTGAGTCTCCAGCCCTGTTTCTGGCGTGTCCCGCCCCGCCCCCCCTCACACCCTGCTCACCATACTCCTTCACGTCAAAGGCTGCTTTGAACTTCTGCTTGGTTGCACTTTGGTAACTGGCTTCAATGCGCCAGGTCCCGAGACTGAGGCACAGAAAGTTGGGAGGGATGGAGACTGAGGAGACCCTCCCTCCCTCCCTTCCTCCATCCCTGGGGCTTCCCAGTAGGGCACCTGATGAGCTCTGGGAGGTGGAAGGAGCTTGAGTAGAAACCTTCCTTGGCCAGCAGATCCTGGCTGATCACAGTGATCCCTTCTGGGTTCTGCAGAGACAGGGGGTAGGTGGTTCATGCCCCCAGGCCCCCAGCACCTGATATAACCCCAGAGCCTGGGATCCACCCTGCCAACAAGAGAGGCCACCTTGATGTCCAGAGTGAATGTCCTGGTCACAGGATCCATCTTGTGGTTCACAGTGAACACCCGGTACTGAACTGGAGGAGGGAAGGCTGAGTGTTGGACAGAGTTTGGGGAGGGGGTGAATTCACTCTAATCTTGGGCAGTGCGGAGACCTTGGCAGGTGGAATATGTGGGGCACTGGGGGAGGCTGGGGGTGAGAGTCGACATTTGCCTCAGGCCAGGTGCTCAGAGGCTGTACCTATGTGCTCGGGGGTGTAGATGGTCTTGTCTGTCTGGATGAAGATGTAGCCAGCGTGGGGGGCCACCAGCACAAGCTTCTCCATGGACGAGGGGGTGGAGGCAGGCGCCCAGGTTGCCCGGATGATGACATACTGCTGCCCTGGTTGTGGGGGGTATACCAGGCTCTCGGGAATCTGGGGAGAGATGCCCACACTCCTCAGGCCCTGCTGGGCTCTCCACCCCTGGGAGCAGAGCCGTGGGCCAGATCTTGGGAGAAGCAACTGAACGGAGGCTCTCTGGCTCTGCTTTTGGGAGCCAGGTGGCCCTGTGTGGCTGTGCAGTTTCCTCCCGCACAGGGACATTCCTCCCAGGGGAGATGTAATCCAGTCCATGCTCAGTTTTCCAGGTCACCAGCAGAGGGCGCCTTTTTATTAATTAGCACAGAGGCATCATATAGGCTAATCGTGGACCTTCTTGGAGCCCAGATTTAAGGGATTTTGGCTTTTTAAATGGACAGAGCATAAGAGGAGCACTAAATATATCCAAGCCCTGCATCTATTCCCTAGTATCTCTTGTGGGAAGTCCCGCTAGAGTCTGCCCCTCTCCACTCTTGCTGCTGGCCCAGAGCCTCCCTTTGTGGCCAGCCATCCTGGCCTGTCGCCTACCATCACGGATGCCTGGTTCATAAAGTGGTTTTCTGGTGAGAGAATGAGCTGGCTTCTGGCCACCTCCGTCTTCTTCATGGGGAAGTCCCACACAGTGAGGTTCACCTTGAGGGTCCCCGTAAGGGGCTGCCTGGAGTCCGAGTGAGCTTGCACGTGGATGTTCTCAGGACTGCTGACCCGCAGGACTCGGGGGGTCACCAGGATGTACCTGCCAGTAGACAAACACAGGCACAGGGGGACTCCAATGGGGGAGACAACAGCAGAGACAGATGGGGTCCTATGCAGGGAGTCATGAGGAAAACAGATGTGTAGGCAGTTAGAAGGTTCCCCTCGGTTTCCCAGACTCACAGTGGCTCAGCATGGGTGAGGGGGATCCCCAAGAGGAACAGAATCAACCCCAGGGACCAGGGCACGTCCATGGCAGTGGGAGAATGATGTGGGGCCACTGGCCACAGATGCCTGTCCTCTTGTCTGCCCTTGCTCTGGTCTGTTTGCCTTGGCCTGTCCTGGCTTAGTTAATATCTAAACGGATATGGGAGGGGATCCCCATAAACCCAATGGGAGCAGAGCGGGCTGCTCCTCCCTTCTCAGCCAAGCCTCCATTGGGGGGCTGGGGACAGTTGCACTGACCATTGTTCCAGTTCCCGGCTTGGGGGCCTGAGTGGGGGGGTGTCCTTCCCATGAGCCATGAGGCCCTGTTCTGAAGCCCTGCCCTGGCCCAGCAAGAAGCCTAAGCCATGTGGGTCAGGTCACTGGACTCGGGCTTGGCGGGGATAGGCTGGAAGGGGCAGGAGGAGACAAGCCTGTCCCCACCTCCACCCTTGTGAAATTGGCCAGAGTTACTGGAAGCACTTCGGGAATAATGTGTTCGTTTCCCAAGCACGGAGCAGGCATGTGGCGTTCAGCCGTCTGGTCCCAGGATCCGCCATCATAGGCCCTTCTGAGAAATGCACCGGTCAGATCCTTTTGCTCTTGATCTTTCTGCACCCAGCACATCCTGCAGGGTTTTCTCCTTGGTTGGAGGAGACAATGATGCTTGGTAAACTGTGACCATTGTCCATTGTTCCTAAGCCATGCCAAGGTCTCTGGGCTCCTTTTCCAAAGGCAAATTATACATATTAAACCAGGGACGAAAACGCATCATGCTTGAAGCATTCCCGGAAGAAAGCATTTTCTGTTCTGAAATAATTCTCTCTGGCTGTTTAAAGTGCCCATTAAAAGCTCTGTGCCCACTTCGTGGTGTCTGCCTGTTAGAAGCAGGCGGGGTTGCAGACAAGGTTGTCTGGTTTTTCCTTTTGTGAAGTCAATGCCACTAGAGTGAGGAGTCTTGCCTATTGGAGGGCCCCAGATCTCCCCAAACAATGATAATGTACATTTATGCAACAAAGATTCATTAAGTATTTACTAGGAGCCCAGCCCTATCTACATGCTGGGGACGCAGCAGTGACCACAATAGACAAAATCCCTACCTGTGTGGGGAGCACAGTGAAGGGAGCCTTACTAAGGGCCTCCGGTGCGCTTTCTCCGTGAACCTCCTCGCCTGCCGTGAATTGAGTTCAGGGCGTGCCGACTTCCCAGACTGTCTTTGTAGAGCACTGGAAACCCAGGTGTGTTAGAAACGAGGGCGGCAGCTAGAATCTAGTCTTTTATTCTCCAGGCACTTATTGAGCACCTCCTATGTGCCAGATGCTATTTTACATGCTCTGTGTCCATCCACATAAGTCTCACAGCCACGCTGGAGTAAGAATTAGCACCCACTGTAAAGATGAGGAAACTGAGTTTCCAGGAGGGTGAGCCACTTGCCCTGCCACATGCAGATGAGCTAAGAGGATGGGTGATGCACTTAAGGCTGTGGTCAATAATCTCTTAGGAAGCAAGGAATGAAGAGAATCCAATTAAGGCCTGGATTGGTGAAGCAGGTGACATCTTACTTAGAAGGTTCTAGAACTTTGGTGTTCATTTGGGGTGGCTGTTCCAGGCTCTCAGGGAATCTCCACCAGTTCTGTTCCGCTCTCCCGTGGCTGGGGTGAGCTCTCTCCTTCATGTCCTTGTCCCACACCATGTGTCCATGTCCCCCCTCCTCTGTCCTGGGGGCTCCCAGGGTTCCGGGACAGGGTGTCATCCAAAGGCAAGTGGTGCAGAGGCTCTATCCTCAGTTCCTCCCACCTTCCCTCCAGGCTGGGCTCCCTCCAGCGGTTCCAGTGGCTCTGTCTTCCGAGTGGGAATCCTTGCCAGGGAGGCACATCTGAGCCTTTTCTGAGGCATGCTCAGGCCTGTGGCTCCCTTCAGTTTTTGTATGACTTGGGGGGTCCCAGGAAGGGAAAAACTGCCCTTGGGTGCTTATGAACAGCCGAGGAGACAGGAAACACTTTGAAAGCAAACGAGGCGAGGGTGTCTGTTGGGATGCGGCCTTGCCATCCAATGAACAAATGGATGGAGGCAAAAGTGGGTATTGGGTGAGTGCTCAATAGCAGGAACTCACACTGCTGTCCCCTCTACCCCACCCCAACCCCAGGTCCTCCCAAAGAAGAAGGTTAAGCATTTGTTCAATTACGGTGTGTTGGGCACCTATTGTGTACCTGGCCTTGTCGTAGGCGCTGGGAACCCAACAGTGAACAGGACAAACCCTCGTGCTTTCGGAGTAGACATTTACTGCAGCCACGTTCACCAGGACTGTCTCTTTTAATCCTCTCAGCAACTTAATGACCTATGGACTCGTTTTGCTGATGAACGAACCCAGGCACTGGAAGGCGAAGCGTCCTGCCCCCAATTTTGCAGCTAGGAAACTCAGGCACAGGGAGGTTAAGTGACTTTCCCAGGGTTACACAGCAGTTAAGTGATGGAGCTGAGCTGCTGAACCGAGGCTTAAGAGGGAGGGGGAGGAGGGCCCCCCGCAGAGCTCACAGCCAGATCGAGACGTAGGGAGAGGAGCTGTGGGCTCCACCCCGGCCGCCCCAGCCCTTAATGGTCAAGTTCAGTTTCTCGCTTGGCCACGAGAGGGCGCCAGCCAGCCTCGGGTGAGACGCGAGAGCCTCTGGGCCCCGCCCGCAGGAATGCGGCTGCGGGAGGGCGGGGACGCGGCTGCGAGCCCGAGCCAGCTGCTGCTTCAGCGCAGATTCCGCCAGCTTCCCTTCCCTGGAAGCCCGGGTTTGGAGCAAAGAGGCTGGGGCGGGAGGAGCGGCCTTGCGGGGACGCGTGGCCTCTGTTTTCACCTCCTCCCCCCCGTCCAGGGCTTCCAGCCGGGGCTTCCCGGGAAAGGCCGGGCTGGACCCAGGAGGCAAGTAATAGTACCCATATGGACATCACAGCGAATAGCTGTCATTTCTGAAACAGCAGCTAAGCTCTGGCACATAGTAGGGATTTTCTCTCCAGCAAATCCTGGAAACCGAGGCTTTTCCAGATGAGGAAACCGAGGCTCAGAGAAGTGGCCTTTCTGGCTCAGGTAGGAAGTGTAAAGAGCTTCTTAGCTGGGCTGCTGCTGCCAGGAGGTGCCCAGCTTGGTCACTTCCAGTCCCAGCTCAGGCTCCTCCGGTCATTTCTTGGTTCCGGAGGGCTTCTGATCATTCCACTTGGTTTCCACAAGGCTTCAGGAACTGGCCTTGCTCCCTGACCCCTAAGGGCATTGCATGCCTTCCCTCCAGGTCCAAGAAGGTCTTGGCTGGAAGTGAGAATTTTCAGAAGAAGCTTGTTGCTAGTCTTGGAGGAAATATAATTCTGCAGTCAGGTTTAGGGTTGATTATAGGGTCTGAAAAAGCACTGTGGAATTACGATGATATCTGCCCCAAGAACTCACAGCCAGATCAAGGAGGACTACCCATAAATAAGCAGATGTGAGGGCCAGAGGAGCCTCCTAACCCAACTAGCCTGGGGAGTCAAGGAAGGCTTCCTGAAGGAAGTGGCATTTAGGCTGAGACCTGGAAGTCTTAGTGAAGTAAGAGTAATCAGGTGAAGGTTAGGAGTGGGAGAGAGAAGACAGTTTTGTTTCTGGGGGAGGGAACAACCTGTGCAAAGACCTGGAAGAAAGATGGAGCATGGTGGCTTCAGGAGCAGAAAAGGATCTTTAAATCCTTCTTATTAGGTCAAGGAAAGTCTCATTTTAATGCATTAATTTACCCACCCTTTCCTTCCTTCATCACATATTTGAGTGTCTATCATGTGTCACATAGGTACTGAGAATGCGGCTGAGCAAACAGACAACCATCTCCTCCCCAGGAAGCTGACATTCTAGTGCGTGGAGATGGGCAAGAAACAAACCGTGTATATAGCTGTCATATATATGTCGGTGATGAGAAATAAGATAGTCTAAGGGGCTAGAGTGACAGGGTACTATCTTGTGGTGATTAGGGAGGACCACTCAGAGTTGGTGACATTTGCACACCTGAAGGAGGTGAAGGAGAGAGCCATGTGGCTATCTGGGGAAAGCAGGCTAGGGAGAGGGAACAAGTGCCAAGGCCCTGAGGTGGGAGGGCGCTTGGCGTGATTGAGAAACAGCAAGGAGGCCAGTGTTCTTAGTGTTCCTGGAATGAAGCAGGTGGAGGGGAGAGAGTGGGAGATGATTTGAGACAGGTATTCAGGGATGAGATCATGTAGGAGACCTGATGGTCGGTGATCTGAATCTAAGTAAGAGGGGACACCGTCGGAGAGTTTTGAAAAGAGGAGCGATGTTACCTTTCTGTTTTAATAGGATCACTTTGGGTATGTTCCTTGTTACTATAACTTGAAATCCAAACTTCATCAGTACAGGACTGGTTGTGTAAATTATCGTCCTTCTACGCAATAGAATATTGCAGCTCCGCAGAAGACTGGACCTGCCTGCTGGGACTGATGTGAAAAACTTCTAAGACATGGAAGGAAAACTTCTAAGACATTCAAGGAAGGAACTCAAGTTCGCACTATGTGTATGGTATGATGCTTTTTGTAAAAAAGTAAAAAGAAAAAGTATATATTCAGTTTTTTTCCATTAAAATGTTTATTTTAAAAATTGTGATAAAATATACAGAACACAAAATTTCCCATTTTAACCATTCTTGAGTGTACAGCTCAGTGGCATCAAATACATTCACATTGTTGTACATTCACATGGTTGTATCCCCACCATCTGTCTCCAGAACTTTCTCGCCTTCCCAAAGTGAAACTCTGTCCCCATTAGGCTCTAACTCCCTTTCCCCTCACCCATCATCCACTGTCTGTCTCTATGGATCCGACTCCTCTAGGGACGTCCTATGAGTGGAATCACACAGTATTTGTCCTTTTGTGTCTGGCTTATTTCACTCAGCCTAATGTCCTCAAGGTTTACCCAAGTTGTAGCCTGTGTCAGAATTTCTTCCTTTCAAAGGCTGAATGACATTCCTTTGCATGTGTGTATATACCACAGTTTATCAATTCGGCAGTCTTTTTTCTTGTACAATGAGAAAGAAAATCTGGATAGATAACTCCAGCAAGTTATAACAGGCAGGGGTGGGGGATCAGGAATTGGGCAGTTGAGAATAGGAGAATTGTTTTAAAAATATCCTTTAATTATGTTTTAAAAAACACACACATTGCGAACATTTTACTTATTCAAAAATGTTTTTTTCAGGATCCTCTGGGCTGCTATGTGGAGAATGGGTTTTAGGGGCAAATGCAGAAGGTGGGAGGGGAAGGGGCTGCTGCAATACTCCAAGGGAGACGTGATGGGGGCTGGGCTAGTGTGGAGGCCAAGGAGGTGTGTGAGGTGGTTGGTTCTGAATATATTTTGCAGGTCGCGTGAACAAGATCTCCTGCTATATTGCTGTGAGGTGTGACAGGTAGGAACTAGAGATAACGCCAAGATTTTTGGCCCGAGCCACTGGAGGAACGAATTGTCTTTGTTAAGATAGGGCAGGCAGGGACCAGGTACTAGTGTTGAAATAAAGAGGCAAAGGTCAGCGTGTCTCTAACATCTTTTGAACTTCTGCCAACCTGTCAGCTCCGTGGCAGAAAATAAAAGAGCAGTAGCATCCAGCTAGATTTAATAAGAGCCCCCTACCCCCACCACTGCGTTTATTTGTACAGTCACCATCTGGATTGGTGACGATTCTTCCGTAAATGCATCTGAAACTGACTCAGGGTGATTTAAGCTGCAAAGGAATTTATCGGGTGGACACTGGGGGCTCATGCAATCACCAGCCTTGGAAGATGAAGTGGAACAAAGGGATCCTGGCCTGGTGGCTGAGCTGGTTGGACCCTGGTCTGTGCACCAAAAGGCAGGGGGTTCAATTCCCGGTCAGGGCACAAACCTAGGCTGCAGGTTTGACCTCCGGTCCGGGTGCATGTGGGAGGCAACTGATCAGTGTTTCTCTCTTTCTCTCTCTCTCCCTTTCTCTTTTTCTGAGATCAATAAAACATATTCTTGAGTGAGAATAAAAAAAGGAACAAAGTGGGGGTGCACTTGTTTTGTCTGTTGTTGTTGCTATTAGCCATTCTGAGTGTGAGGTGGACCCTGTTGCTTTTTAATTTTTTTACTTAGACACAAGAAGTTGAGCTTTATTAAGTGTTTAATATAGCGATTATTAGTGGTTACAAATCTATATTTTGTGAAAAAATATATGTACATTACTGGTGTGTGCACAAATACATTTTGCTGGCGGAGTGTGCGTGGAGATCCCCTAGTGAACCCAGCTCTATGCATGTGTTTGGGGGGGAGGGTGATGAGGTGTCTGGATCATTTCTGCATTCCCAGGCCCCACATAATGAAATCCTAAGAGACAGTCTGTCTCACAGACAATGCCCCTTCCTCCAGGAAGCCTCCCTGCCTTCCTAGACACAGCACCAGCTCCCAGCTCTGGACTCCTCAGCCCTGGGTCCTAGGTTCCTTCTCTGCCCACCAAGGGTCTGAGCCTGGAGGCTGAGCGATGCCCAGGGACAGGGCGGGTCAGGCCGATTTTGCTGAATGAACGAGTGAATGAATGAAGGTCTGTATGGCCTCTGACCTGGGTGTGGACGGAAGAGGCCTGGCTGCTCAGGAGTGGGGAGGGTCGGGCGAGGCTCCCCGGGGCCAGACCCGAGGGCGAGGGCGGGAGCAGCCGCAGGCCAGGCAGCGCAGGCCCAGGCCGAGGAGGCGAGGCCAGCGGAAGAGCAGGCGGTGGGCCGCGCGCACCCACAGGCGGCCCGAGGGGTCTGCGGCCCGGAGCGCCGTCAGCGCGCCGTAGCGGGCGTTGGTCTGCAGGCGCAGGGGCGGCCTGGCCGAGCCGATGACCTTGACAATGGCCTGTGTGGTGGAGTCCTGAGCTCCGGAACCCAGGGACGGGGCTTCTGTAGGGTGGGGTCCCCTACATGCTAAAGGGCGTCTTGGGGCCGCGCCCCCCTCACCTGGGCCACATCCTGTGGGCTCTGCCCTACGGAGCAGAAGAGCTCCCTGGAGGCCGGGAGGTAGACATCCCTGAAGTAGTGCAGGGTGTCAGGGTCAGGGCCTGGGAGCTCCACCGCGGACACCTGCTCCAGGAGCTTTCCTTCGAAGTCCGTGGCCACCGGGCCGGGTTCCACCAGGGAGATGCTGGGAACAAGGACGGGGAGGGGGCCCGGTGCTCCAGCACACTCACGGCTCCATTTCGCTCATTACTGTCCCTCTTCCCTTTTCACCCTCATGTCTCCCGTCATTGTTTCATCCCTCCCTGTGCGCCCATCTCCTCGCTGCCCCCATTTCCTCACCTGCCCCATCACCCCTCCACTCCCCCACCCTGCCCAAGGGCTCGCCTCGCCTCACAAGATGTTGAACTGGAGCAGCTGGATGGCCAGGCTCTCGAAGAATCCTTCCAGGGCAAACTTGGAGGCTGCATAGACGTCGTTGAACACGACACCTGAGAGGGTTGGAGGAAGGCGGGCCCTTTGGGGCCTGGGTGATGGGCTTTGTGGGTCCTGGGGGAGAGGGTCTTTGGGAGACAGAACAAAGAGGGTTTGAGGATCGGAATGAGGAGCCATCTGGTACCAGGTGATGGGCATGTGGCGCCAGGATGAGGTTGTCCTGGGGTGCCAGCTGCCACTTTTTCCCAGCAGTGCTCCATCTGCCCTTGGCCCAGGAAATGCTCTTACTTCCCTCCTTCCTCTAAACCCTGAGGGCTACTTGGGTCTGGATCCCCAGGGCCCCTGAGGGCGAGTCCTGTTCAGCCGGGTCCTTATCAGTCCTGCTGAGCAGTGAATGCGGTTGGGTGAGGGGCCAAAGGAATGGGCCAAGTAAATGCAGCTTCTCCGCTGCAGGGTGGTGAAAAGGGAGGATTCCTTAGGGGACAGCTGGGGAGGGGGCATATCTGAAGAAATGTCCAAGGGAGAAAGGGAGGCTAGAGGGTTCGAGGAAGAGAAACCCAGGAGCATGGAGGTGGCGAGTAGGTGGCCTCCACTGCAGGCCCATGGCAGACGTCACTGGTCAGTCACTGTTCTCTTTTCTGAGGAACTTCAGAATCCCAAACCTAGACGCCCTGGGGCCTGGTGGGAGGGTTTGTCAAGGAGGAATCTCAGGAAAAGGGGTTCTGATGCTTTTTTTGGATTTTGGGGGGTGGTTGGGAGAGATTTTTGGAGGTGTTCAGAAGTGGGGCGCAGATGGCCATTGGCAGCACCTGTACTGCGGCTGCCGAGTCCCTCACCAGTCACTCTCCTCCAGAGCTTTTCCTTCTGAGCTTCAGAGCCCTTCCCAGCGCGGGCTCCTGTGGAATATGAACTAAAACCTGTTTGCCATCCTTCCAGCTAAGGAGAGTCAGACACGGGGGGTTCCCAGGGGTGGCACCCCAGAGCTTACCCTGCAGCCCCATGACACTGCTGACCACCACGATGTGGCCCTGTCGCCTTCTCTTCATGCCAGGAAGCACAGCTTTGACCAGGCGGACAGCTCCGAAAAAGTTGGTATCAAAGACTTTCTGCATGGTAGCCAGGCTGAGCCCCTCCAGGGGCCCCACCAGGCCCACTCCAGCATTACTCACTGGGGGGGAGGTGCTGAAGGTTACTTTAAAGTCCCCCCACCATTCTGGTGTCACTCCTTCAGGGACACTCTCCGAATCAGCCCACCCACCCACTCCAAATCCAGGGTATCCTGGGTGGACAAACGTGGAGCCTTGATAATATTTACATATAATTCAACATTTGCTATAGGGGACCCTGAACCCTGGGTGGGAGGAAGCACTTCTGGGAACAACCTCCCCTTTAATGTTTGAGTGATTCAACTCTGACCCCAAATTGCATCCAGCCATACCCACCCTCCTTGGGTATGTTAAGGAGTCATGAGCTCCTCTTCACCATGCTCCCTTCCCCAAATGACTCATCAAGCCACATAGGATTTTCTCCATGTGTGAGAAGTTTTCTTCAATAAAATCCCTCTGTGCAAAGATTTCAGTTTATTTCTTGTAGCCCTACTAAGACTTTGGTTCTTGGCCAACTGGTCTACCCCTTCTGTTCAGGGCAAGAGGATGCTGGTGCCCAGACACTGCAGGGCCTCGCTGTGGTGAGAGTGTGTGCTTAGGCCAGGGAGGGGGCGAGTGACCCCAGGGACTTCTCAGTCTCACCCAGCACGTCCACTTCTCCTCCCTGGATGCAGCTGAGACATTGGGCCACTGACTCATCACTGCACACATCCAGCTGGGCCACAGTGAGGGTCTGACCCAGAGCCTCCCCGGCAGCTGCCTCCAGTGTCCCCTTCTTTCCCATATCTCTCATGGTGGCCACCACTGGGGACAGAGAGCAGTTGAGCAGGTACTGACTCCTTTCGCCTACGTATGGACTTGCATATTTCTATGATCTTGCATGAGCAGTCACAGAGGAATGAAACCCACAGGTTTGCACACCTACATTCACCACAAATCCACAAATTCACACTTGTATACATATCTTTACATGCTTATCCATCCATCCATTCATTCATCCATTCATCCATCCAACATATTTATTGAGCATCTACTACATACCATGTCCTATTCTAGGTACTGAGGCTATTGCATAAAATAAGATAAAGTTAGTGCCTTCATGGAGTTCACAGCCTAGTAGGCCAGACAATAAAGTGAACATAAAACATATCTCCTTGAGAAAATAAATGCATATACACCTAGGGTCAACATATGTGCTATGTGCACATGCAAGTATGATAGACGCATTTACATCATCAACATAAGTTCTGACTTATTGAACACCTACTATGTGCCAGACACTGTGCTAAACACTGTTAGAAGAACCATCTTGATTCCTCCTTACAAGAACCGTATGATTAGATCACTGACTTATTTTCCAAAGATGGCCACAATGCTTTTCATCTAGAACCTTGCTGCTTCCCCATCAAGACATAAATCTCTTGTCCCCCTCTTTGAATCTTGTGACTAGCTGTGAACCAGGGTTTTCCTCATTTCTAAGATGGGGTAAATGATAGCGGCCACCTCAGAGGGGTGATGTGGGGATTAAATAGCTAACCAGATGCAAAACATTTAGCCTGGCACATTGTAAGCGCTCAATAAACACCATCCTTTAGCAGTGTATACACCCTGCCTGCCGCAGGGACACACGCAGCTCAGTGGCTGTCCCGCATACTGGCACTCAGGCGGTCACACTCAAAGCTGTGCATGTGTCTAAGACAGAGGACAGAGAGCCGGCTGGGAGAGCAGCTCTGCCAACTGGGACAATGCCCTCCCCCCTGCAGCCTCCTCTTAGGTAAGAGCCCTTTGCCTGCTTGGACTCCAGTCTGCTCTCGGCCAGAGGTCTCCATGGGTGGGCTGCAGACGGGCAACTGACTTCAGAACTGCAGGAGGCCAAGTCCCTAAGCCAAGTCCTCTAGGACCCCTTGAGCCCTCCAGGTCAGATTCACTTAAGAGGCTTATCTTGGAGCAGTAATCTGGGGAAGGGTGGGGGAAGGGAGTCCTAAGTGAAACCTCCCTGCCCAGCCCTTCTAAAACTGTCACCCCCCCCCATTCCCCTTGCTTCATTTTGTTTCTTAGCACGTCTATAAAAATTTTAAATCTGCATATTGCCTTCCCTCCCTCCCCTCCCCCACTACACCACTATTGGAGCAGAGATTTCGGTCTGTTTTGTTCACAGCTGTTTTTCCAGCACCTAGAATAGTGCCTGGCATCCAGGAGATGCTCAAGAAATATTCACTGGATGAGGGGTTGATTCATAAGGAGAGGTAGTCAGGGGGCTTCCACTTGTCCTGGGTCCTCCCCAAGCCCACAAATGCAGCTGGGAGGGAAGGGCTGGTGGAAATAGTGCCAAGGGGGCTGAGGGTCCTGGAAGCCGTGCCCACCCTGCCCTGGGCCCCTTACCCTGGTAGCGCTGCCTGGAGTCATGAGCCAGCTGCACTGCGAGCTCCAGGCCAATTCCAGACGAGCAGCCTGAGATCAGCACAGTCCGGGGACGGTCAGCCATGTTGACCCCCCCTGGACGCATGGACTCTGCTGGCCAGCACCTGCTCCCTGCCACCCATCTCCCTAAACATCTTTGAAACAGGCCCCCTGCAGGGCAAAGGGCCCCCTAGAGCCCCTGATTCTGAACTGATCGAGGGCAGGCAGCTGGGGGGAGTTCCTTAACCCCAATACACCCTCTTTTCTTTATCTGTAAATATTTCTTCTCACTGCTACACTTACAATGTGGAGCTTTTTATTAGGCTTGTAAATTATTCAGGGCTGGGGGCAGTTTCAGGGAGCCTGGGGAGTTACAGGGGTACTCTCTTGCTGTCTCTCTTCTGGGCAAAGAATCTCCGATTGGAGGGAGAGAGGGAGAGAAGGTGACAGAGTGTGGTCTCAGAAGGGTCCTTTCAGATGTGCACAGAAATGTCAGAAGACAGGGTGAGATAGAGCAGAAACTTCCCAGCAAGGCAGGGCAGGGCAGGGCAGGGCAGGGCAGGGCAGAAATTTTATGAGAACCTTAGCCTCAGATGTCCCTGGGGAGGGAGGAGGAGCAGCCTAGGGAGATTCCCTCTGCTCCCCCCACCCTGGGAGCCCCCACCTCCCTCTCAGGCCAGATGGGTCCCCACCCCCTCCTCTCCAGGGACACAGAGACTCTTTGTCTGAGGAGCCAGGGGCTGGGAGGGAGGCACTGCTGGCTTCTCTCTCTGGGTGGTGGGGGGGGAGTTCAGGGCCCAGGATACGCCCCTTGGGCTCCTCCCTGTGGAAGCTGCCTCAGGTCACACACGTCTGCTCTTGTCCAATTGCACAGACAGCTTCACCTGGTCCCCTGGGGCCTCTTCACACTGGGGGGTCCCAGCAGGGTGAGGGGGGCTCTGCCTCACCCCAGAAATGGCAGGGGACTGCTCCTCCCTGTGGCAGTGCTCCACATTTTATGGGGGTATGTGTGAGGATTTGAGGTTGGGGCCAGGGCGTCCATTTGGGACCTGAGTGGGGGAGAGGAGGGCTAGGCATGGAGGTGGGACCCTTTATTTGAAGATTAAGGGTTTGGGGGAAATCAAGGCCGGTGCTTGGGAATCTGGGGTAAGGTTGGGGGTGGGGCCCGGAATCCAATTCTGGAATTTGGGAGGATAGATGAAGGTTTACGGCAAGTCTGGGAACTTCATTTGGGAATCTGGGGCGAGGTCTGAGGTGGGGCGCGGACCCTTTATTTGGGGACCTGAAGGGAAGGTGCTGGGGTGAGGCAGTCCCTCTTCTGTGGGGCTAAAGGGTTGGGGCAAGGCAGGTGGCAAGAGTCTGGTGTGAGCCTGAGATCCCTTTAGGGGCCCTGGGTGACAAGGAATTTGGTATAAAGCTATACCCCCTGCTGCCAGGAGGCTGAAGTTTGAATGAGGCGAAGATCTCCTTTGAGGGGGCCTGTTAGGAGGAAAGAGTTTGGGGTAAACCTGGGACCCCAAATTCTAAGGCTGAGTGGGAGTGACCCTGCTCCTCCAGAGTGGGGTGGGGCCAGAAGGGCCCAGCGCGGGCCAGGGCTCCGCCCCCAGCTGGCCAATCAGCGCTCGGCACAAACTTCCCGAACTTCCCCCTCGGCTGCCGGCCGCCCCCCCCGCGGTCCCGCCCGGCCGCGCGCCGCCGAGCAGGGCGAGGCCAGGGCGGGGTCTGGGGCAGTCTCCTGCCGACCCCGAGCGGAGCTGCCGCCTCGGGTGCGTGGCCGAGCCCGTGAAGCCGCCACTCCCGGCAGCCGCCCCGGCTGGTCCCGCATCTTGCGTGCGGGCCCCGCGGGGATGGGGAGTCGCCGGGGCCTAGGCCAGCCGCGGGCCGGCCTCTGCCTGCTCCTGGCCTCGCTGCAGCTTCTGCCCCGGACACAGGCCGGTGAGCCCGGAGGGAGGGCATGGGACCCAGGGCGCAGGATCCGGAGAGGCGCCCAAAGACCGGGTGGAGTCGGGAAGGGGGAGGCGTGCGCGTTGCGCGTGGCTACAGTGTGCGAGTGTCGGGCTCTGCGCGGCTGTGGGTGTGACAGCTGGGCGAGTGCGAGGAGATGTGTGACCCTGTTTCTCTGGTGGGTGCATGGGAATGAATGCAATTTATAAGTGTGTGCATGCGTGAGTGTAGCAATGTGCGTCTGGCCATTTGGAGTAAAATTGTGTGTATGCTTGAGAGTGAGAGCTGACGATGACTGTATGGGGATGGGTGACGGGCTGAGCCCCCAGCGAGTGTGTGATTGTCAGCTGTGGACGTGCAAATGTGTCTGTGTGTGTATGTGTGTGTGTGGGGGGGGGCGGATTTTGAGAATAATTGTATGCATTACGCTTTATGATTGTGTGTCTCTGGGTGACCTCATGCGGGGTGCAGTGGTGATTTTGGGGCATAAATAATAGCCCAGAGGGACGTAAGTGGATGATTCTAAGGGTGATGGTGAGTGGGGCGTATGGGAGGGGGCTAATCGTAGGTTCAGACTTCCTTTTGCGTCTCCCCAAATGGGTTCACCCTACTCTCCCTCTTCTTCAGCCCCCAATTGGCGCGCCCACCTCCTCTCCCCAACCCCTTTCCCCTCCCCCACCCCAGCTCCCCAGAGCCTGGATCAGCACCATGGACAGGGCCCGGGGAGGGCCGGGTGAGGGGCGAGGCCGGGCGGGGCGGGGGGCGGGGCGGGGCGGAGCGCTAGCGGGGGCGGGAGTGGAAGTTGCTCCCCCCCGTTGAGCGAGCCTGGGGTGTTTTTCCCAAGGAGTTTCTCAGGAGCCCCCCCAAGGGTCTCGGGGGCCGCCGGAGGGGTGAGTCAGCGCTGACGCACGCCCAGCTGCGCTCGCCTGGCTGGGTGCCGCGCCCGCCCCGCAGGGTTCCTGGTGCGAAGCACCCGGGGGTTGGGAAGATGATAGTCCCTCAAGTGAATGTCTAGAGAGCTTCCCTGGTCTGAGAGATCCCAGGCCAGGCCCTCTTGGAAATCCTTCCTAAGGTAAACTCAGTCCCCCAATACACACACACACACACACACACACGCACACACGCACACACACGGACGCACACACGCACGTGGGCCACTGTCTGAAGTTCAGGGAGGTGCCTGCTCCCGTGGATAAGCCCAGATTGGCCTATGCCCCATTCCCATGCTCACACATCCACACAGTTGTTCAACCTCGGCAATTTTTCAGAATGCAAGCCCCTGGGACATCAGGAATGTTAAACACCGGTGCCCAGGCCCAGGCAGCCCCATCAGTCACCCGCCACATGGCCACAGCTTTTGTCACCCTCCTACACTTTCAAACTCTCACATATGCTTCCACTGGCATCCATACAACACAGTCAGCATTCACAGCCAGTCACCCACACGGCTTGGCCACACTCTCAGGTATTACCACATTCCCCCAACTTGAGTCTAAATGCAATCACAGACTCGCCTGCCGGACCTCACTGCAGGGACACAGAGCCACAAGTCAAAGAACTGAACCGAACCTTTCCATCAATGGCCAAATACCCACACACATTAACACACCACAGATCGCTCTCTTAGCCACTCCCTGGTCCATTGAACATCACACACATGTACAATCTCATGCACGTGCACAGAGGCACATATACCCATTTGCACAGGCACTCACACCTATGCTCCCCTACACTTCTGAGGGTGTCCCAGCTGTGTCCCAACCTGCTCCCTGCTTGCCCCACTCCACATCCTAGATCCCACCCAGTGTCTCCCTGGGGCCCTGACCACCACAGTGGAGAGTCTGTGGGGGAAGGGTGGGCTGGGTCTTTGACAGACCCCCACCCCCTGGCTTGCAGGCAAGACTCAATGCCTCTTGTGTGTCTCCTTGTCACGAAGCCAGCCATGAAAAGAAAGGGAAGTCAGTTTCTGAAAGGTCATTTAAGAAGGGACACAAGATTGAAGCAAGAGGCATTTGGGTTAGATGCTGGGAAGGAGTTTTTTTAAAAATTTAATTAAAAAAAAAATGTTCTTTTAAATTGACTTGAGAGAGAGAGGAAAGGAGAGAGAGGGAGAAACATAGATGAGAGAGAAACATTGATCGGCTGCCTCCTGCATGCCCCCCCCCGGGGACTGAGCCTGAAACCCGGGCATGTGCCCTGACCAGGAATCAAACCGTGACCTCCAGGTTCATGGGTTTACGCTCAACCAGTGAGCCACACTGGCTGGGCTAGGGAGGACTTTTAAAACATGAATGAGTGACTGGTAGAGAGGAGGCTTTTCCCCACTGCACAGAGACTGGAGTCAGGTTGAGGGGAGAGCCTGGGAGAGCCACACTGAGATAACAGATCTCAGGCCTCCCCTGGGCCCCAGCCTGGAGAGGGGTCAGCTGGGATGGTCAGCGCACGAGGGAGTGACCCTTGTGGTTAGCAGAGCCTGGGAGCCCAGATCTTAGTCCCAACGGTCTGTAACCCAAATACCTCTTAATGACAGCCCAGCCGCGGAACAGGCAATGAGAGCTGGGGCTGGTGATGGCAGCAGGATTGAGGGGGAAGGGGGAGAGAGGGGGAGAGAGAGGCTGCTTCAGAGCTGGACATGGAGAGACCTGGAAAGACCGAGACAGAAAGTGGGGCAAAGAGAGGGTGGGGTGGGGGGAGAGAGAGAGAGAGCGAGAGCGAGAGCGAGAGCGAGAGCGCGCGCGCGAGAGAGAGAGAGAGAGAGAGAGAGAGAGAGAGAGAGAGAGAGAGAGAGAGAGAGAGCGCGAGCAGACAGGTTGGGGGCAGGAGGGAGCTGAGGCTGAAACGGGCTCTATGGAGTAGGGAGAATGACAAGTCTGACCCAGGAGGAGTTAGAATGGGGTCCCTCATCCAAGCCCCTCTCTCCCGCTGGTCTGGCCCCCTATCCTGGCCCCCAATGGTGAGGTCAGCAGAGCCGCCCCCAGGGTGAGGTCATGGGCAGATTCAGTAGAATCTGGCTCCTGCCAAGAGGCTGGGTCAGGGGGTCAGTGGGGCGTCTGCTGGGGGTGGGGAGGAGAGATCAGGCAGGGGCTTTGGGCCAGGGGTAGCTCCCGCCTACCCCTGCCCAAGCCATGTGGTTCCACTTACTGCTGTTCAGTCTGGGCTGCATGGGGCAGGACTGGTGGGACTGCTTGGATTAGGCTCTGGTTGGGCCAGACCAGTCCTTTTCTTTGCTGAGATGAGAGGGAGCAGGTCAGAGGGAGGAGGTCAGGGCGGTATCAGAGCTAGGTAGTCCTAATGAAGACAAAGAGGGAGATAAAATGGGGAGGCCACAGGTCAGATGAAGGAGACTGGGACAGGCAGAGGGAGGAGGTCAGAGGGCGGAGGTCAGAGGGCATGGCTAGAGAAAGAGTGGTCAGAAGGAGGAGGCCTGAGTGCAGTAGTCACAGGGAGGAGGCCATGGGCGATGGTGGTCAAGGAGGAGATCAGAAGGAAGTGGTCAGGAGAGGTGGTGGCCAGAGGAAGTTCACTGGAAGTGGTGGTCAAAAGAAGAGGTCAGAGGGCGGAGGTAGGGAAAGAAGACACAAGGAGCCCCTCCTCTCCAAGTGGGTTTCCCCTGGCAAGGGGGCTTCAGGCCTGGGAAGCAGCCTGGGAGCTGGTGCGGGGGAGGGCAGAGAAGGGGACAGTCTGGCTCTGGGGCTCAGGCCAGGAAGCTTTGATTCATCCCAGAACTAGGTCAGTGTTTTTTCTCTCACCAAAACCAAGGGAAAAAACACAACAAAACAGGAGTCAACAGGCTACTGAAGCCGGAACAGCTGTGGGGGAGAAGGGGGTGAGGGTCCCACACCTGATTCCTCTCCCTAACCCATAAACACAGTTGGGGAGGGCTGAGTCCCCAAACCTGAGCCACTCACACGGAGTCCTGGGCTTGTTTTAACTGCCCTGCACTCTGCTTCTTTCTGCAGCAGACCCCGTGGACGTGCTGAAGGTGCTAGGTGTCCGGGGGGGCCAGGCTGGGGTCCCAGAGGGGCCTGGCCTCTGCCCCCAGAGGGCCCCAAAGGGCGACCAGGCATTCAGGGTGGGCAAGGCCAGCATCCTAGGCATCCCCACCTGGGAACTCTTTCCAGGTAAGTCAGTGTGGGAGGGGCTGGGGATCATCCTGGGAACACGGGTCACTGCCAGGTCATCCGAGCCGCCCCTTTCCCTCTGCCCCCCATCAGATGGACACTTTCCTGAAAACTTCTCTGTGCTGATCACTTTTCGGGGCCAGCCAGCCAACCAGTCTGTCCTTCTATCCTTTTATGATGAGAGTGGTGCCCGGCAGCTGGGCCTGGCCCTGGGGCCGGCTCTGGGCCTCCTCGGTGGCCCCTTTAGACCCCTCCCTCAGCAGCTCAACCTCATGGATGGCAGGTGAGTATAAGGAGAGTGAGGATCCAAAGAGTGGTGGGGTGAGAAGCATCCCCCACTGAGGCTTCTCCCTGCAGGTGGCACCGGGTAGCAGTCAGCGTGGACGGTGACATGGTGACCCTGGTGGTGGACTGTGAACCTCAGCCCCCTGTGTTAGGCCAAGGACCTCGATTCATCAGCACAGCTGGAGTCACTGTGCTGGGGACCCAGGACCTCAGAGAGGAGACTTTCGAGGTAGGTGTTCAGTGATAGGGGAAACTGAGGCAGAGGGCAGTGGAAGTTTTATCCACAGCCTGATCTGGAGAAGAGATTAGAGAAGGGGGACATCGAGCTCCGCTTACCGCCAGGAAGCTGAGAGAAGGGGCACCACACATCACTGTGCATCTCTCCGGTGTGTGACTGAGGTTCTAGAGCCACGTGGTAATTTGTGCTGCACACACTTGGCCTGTGGTGGGAGGGTAAGGTTGTGGTGTGACTGTGTGTGGGGTGGTTATGCTGTTGGGTGCCTGCAAGGCACGGTGTTGTGCAGCCGTGTGACAGGTGTGTTTTTGGTGCAGGGACGTGCTGTAAGTGATTGTGCCATGTGCCACCTCCAGGGGGCCAGGGGCCTCCTCTATCCTGTTGCTCCCCTCCCCAGGCGCCTGGCAGCAGAGAGCGAAGGGACGGATGTGCCTCTGATGGGATGGATGTTGTGGCGTGTGGTTCGCAGTTGTGATTTGCTGTGACCCTGATAGAATCTTTCTTTTCTCAGTTTTGAGGGGCAGAGGGGTCACTAGGGCTGTGGCGGGGCCACCCCCTCCTTGTACTTTGGTGCTGTGGGTGGAGAAGCACCAAGCCCCTGTGCTTGGAATGGGGTCAGAGGCAGCCCGTGGCTCCCTTTGCTGTCTCCCACCCTCTCCCCAGGGAGATATTCAGGAGCTGCTGATAAGCCCGGATCCTCAGGCTGCCTTCCAGGCCTGTGAGCAGTACCTTCCTGGCTGTGACCACCTGGACCCTGCAGCCACAGGGGTGAGTAAGAGGCTTATCCTGAGGTCACAGGCTGAGTCATCCCTGCTCCGGGTCTCAGGAGGGGGGGAATTCTGAGCCCCATCCATGGGACTGAATGACTCCTGCCCTCAAACAGATTCTAAGCATGAGTGACCTTGACTTCAGGTCACATAACCAGGTGACCCTTAGCTCCAGATAATATAATTGACCTTGACCTGGGGTCACAAAGCTGAGTGAGCCCTGGTTTCAAAACACAGGATCAATAGATCATGTGCCAACATAGCCCCAGGTGGCCTGATGAGGCCTCCACTGAGGGCCCCTGGGTCTGATTGGGGGTCTCTTTCCCAGGTCCCCCAGGGTGAGCCAGAAACCCCTCCCCCTCGGCGGAAGAGGAAGGGGAAGGGGAAGGGGAAGAAAAAAGGGCGCGGTCGTAAGGGGAAGGGCAGGAAGAAGAACAAGGAGACCTTGACCCCAGCTCCTACTCTTGGCTCCCTGGAGAACCAGGTAAGGGGCCTGCAACCTCACCTCTGATTGCCGACGGCTGATTTCTGGTCTCTGATTCCCACTGACAATTGGCAACTCATTGAAGGTCTTGCTTCTAGTCTCCAATCCCTGACTTTTGAATTATCTTAGCTGACTGATGAATGGGTGGCAGGGAGAGGGTGCTGGTCCTGCCTTACGAGCTCTCCATGTCTGCCCCCAATTTCTGGGGGACTGGAGGGAGGGGGCACACCCAGATGAGTATCTTATTATTAGAAGGGTCTTGATGAGGGTTACTGTTTAAGGGTAGCTGGGGTGAATGATGGGTTCATTAGTGTGTCACTGCTTGGGGTTGACGGGCTGGGGTCATTGGTAAGGATTATTTACTGGGGATCATTAACTGAAATTGGGAGCATTATTTGATCTCTCTGGTAGAGGTTGCTGGTTGGTGGGGTCACTGTAGGGAGATAATACTTGAGATCAGTGTTTGAGGGGTTCCTAGTTGGGGGTCACTGTTGGAGGACATTGATGGAGGCCACTGTTGATGTTATTAGTGTCACTAGTTTAGGGGTAAATTGTGGGGGGTCATTGCTGAAGGTCATTACTTGAGGAGGTCATACATGGGGGAATCACTGATTGGAAGGCACTAGTTGGAGGAGTGACTTTCAGGGGTGTATGGATGAAATAGTTAGTTTGAGAGACTGCAATGGGAAGTCATGGATGGGTCATTGGTTAGTCAAATCACTGTTTAGTGTTGGGGAGCACTAGTTGGGCTCACTATGGGTATTCATTGTTCATTGTTGGATGAACCGGTTGGGGAATGATTATTAGGAATCACTGGTAGGGCCTATTAGTTGGGGGGATCACTAGTTAGTGCTTATTGTGGGGGTATCACTGGCTGGAGTCATTGATTGGAGAGGTTACTGAATGAAAAAGTAACTGGTTGTAGCCATTGATGGGGGCCAATGATGTAGGTTATTTGTTGGAGACATTGGTTAGGTTTCTTAGTGGAGATCATCAATCGGGGGTCATTGATAGGGGTAATTATTTGGTTGGTCACTGGGCAGGGGTCATTGGTGAATACCATTGGCAGGGGTCTTTGGTTAGGGTAGGGTCACTGGTTGTACTACATCTGCTCTCAATATTAGCAGGGAGAAAGAAGTTATTACTTCAGGCCCAGGCTGCCCCTGGTGTCCGGGGTAGCCTGCCCCTCTCCAGTCCCTTCCTCAGCCACCGCCCCTTACCTTGGCTCCCACTCTCTTTTTTGTGCTCTTGACTCAGTTCCTCTGCAGCTGTCCAGCCAGGAGGAGCTGCCACTCCCTCAGTGACTGTGGCCTGGCTGGCTGACTGCTGAGCTCGCCTTGGGAGAGAACATGTGGGATAGGCTTCCGGGAGTCTGGCCCTGAGTGCTGGACCTTGAACTTGACCATTGGGCTCTGGAGCCAGCCCGCTCTGTTTTCCAGGCTTCCCAGACCTGGCTCAGCCTTACCCCTCCTGCACACATGAGGGCTCCCCCTGCTGGCTGTCCTGGTCCAGCCAGCACCCCTTTGCCTCCAGTGGCCAGCCCCCGGCCCCACATCCCTCTTATGTTTCCTGGGAACCCTCCTATATCCCCTTCCCCAGACAGCGCTGGAAGGAGGGCAGGGCCAATCTCCTCTGCTTCCTTTTTGTCTTAATTGGCCTGACCCTAAACCTGATACTCCCTCGTCTCTTCTCCAGACCTCCCCTGACATCCCCAAGACAGAGACAACAGCTCCAACTCTGCCTCCGACTCCCATGCCCTTGGTCATCACCACCACTGTGACTATTGGCAGCAATGTCACCATCCTCGAGGTTGGTGGGAAGTGGGTGGGGCTGGAAGGGAAGGTCCCTGGGCAGTGGTGGTGGTCAGGGGCAAACTTTGGTCTGTCCTAACATCCTCAGGGGGGGCTGGACCCTGACGGTGGAACTGAACTGGGGACCCTGGAGACTGAGTTATCCAGAGAGGATGAGGAAGGTGGCCCCACCATGGGCCCTGACTTCCGGGCAGCAGAACAGCCATCGAGGACTCAGTTCCAGATCTTTCCCGTGAGTCTGGGTCACTGGGTTAGGCACAGGGGGGGCCACACACGGTCAAATTCTCTCTCTCTCGCCTTTTAAAAACCTTGCTTAGAGTGCCTTCCCACCACCCCAGTTCAGTTGACAAATATTTATCTACAGACACTGTGCTAATGTGACAGGCATTGTGCTAATAGATGGCTCTGTGGGTGGGGTGATTCATTCAACTTCTAGTTTAAGCATCATGAGAAGCCTCTGGAGACGGAACATAATCTGCTTCCGAGCGTGAAAGGCTCCCTCTGGCTGCTGAACAGCACGCGGACTGTAGGGGGAGCCAGAGGGGCAGCAGGGACGCCAGTAGCCTCGGCAACAGAGGGTGGCGCCCGGGGAGGGCAGTGGAGGTGGGGAGAGAAAAAAGTGGACAGATTTGGGTCATGCTCCGTTTTGGTCTTGCTGCTGGAGGTGGAGAAAGATGTAAGGATGACGGTAGACCCTGATGGGACCGTTGAATGCGATGGGAAAGCCGGAGGAAGGAGCAGGTAGAAAGTGCCAGGATCTCATTCTGGGTGTGCTAAATTGGCAGCCCCTGTTTGGCATCCAAATGGGAATGTCAAGCGGATAGATGGTTAGTTAGAGGATTCTGGAGTTCAAGGGAGATGGTCTAGGCTGGAGATAAAGACTCGGGACTGATCAACAGAGAGATGTTATCTTTAGCCAAGGAATTAGGTGAAGTTGCCCAGGAAAATAATGCAGGCAGAGGAGGCGTCAGGTCCTAGCCTTGGTGCTGCACAGGGTGGAGGTGGAGAATCCTAACGAACTTACCCTGAGTGCCTGTTAGATGCCAAGCGTTGTTCTAACTTACTCATATTTTCATGGGATTTTATACAGTCCTCACTCAGCCACCGACTTTGCAGGGGAGGCCATAGAAGCTAAGTAAGTTGCTGAACATCTATTAGCTAGTGAGAGACAGCCCAGGATTAGGGCCTCACAACAGGCCCTGGAGTTGGTGCTTTTACCTGACGCAGCGGCTGAGCTGCTCAAAACACGCTGGGTGGAGGAGGGACAGCAGAGGCAGCTCAGAGGGCGGCCTCTGTGAGCATGCGAGCACGTGTGTGCGCGTGTGCGTGCGTGTGTGCGTGTGCGTGTGTGTTGAGTGTGAGGTTGGTTCGCTGGGAGTTCTTTGTCTGAGTTCCAGGGCTCACAGGTCTTTTCTCTCCACCCCCTGTCCCAGGGCGCTGGAGAGAAGGGAGCCAAAGGAGAGCCTGCGGTGATTGAACAGGTGAGGGGCCTGGCGCTGGGAGGAAGTGGTGGGATCGGGGCTAGAATGGGGGTGACACTCATTTCTCCTTCAGGGACAGAGGTTTGAGGGACCTCCAGGAGCCGCAGGACCTCGCGTGAGTCAGGGCTGCATTGCCGTCTTCCCCCCTTTCTCTTGCAGTTGGGGTGTCTGAGCCCTGGGGGTGAGGAGCTGGCATGTGGTATTGTCAGGCCATTTGAAGACTATTGGACATGTGAGGCTCAAAGGATGTCGACATAGGGGTTGGGTGTAAAGGGGATTGATGTGGGTCAGTGGAGTATTAGGGGGCCAGGCGTGGCTCAGTGGTGGGGTGGAGAGGTCGGCATGGGCTCAGGGCCAGCGGTGGGTCAGAAGTCAGCCCGGTCCAAACTTTGCACTTCTCATGACCTCTGTTCCTCTGTCCTCAACAGGGGATGGTTGGCCCCTCAGGCCCTCCTGGACCCCCAGGATTCCCTGGGGACCCCGGCCTCCCGGTAAGAGACTCCCCCAGGGCATATGGTTCTGGGGGAATGAGGTTTCAGGCTGCAGACTGGGGCTGGCAGCATGGATGCCTGAACTCGGGTCTGGGGGCTGGGACTGGGGATACCATCCTGGAGCTGGTGCTGACCTGACCCCTCCTGCTCCTCTCTCCCCATCTGTGAATCATCACTCTGGCTCTGGCTCTGGCTCCTCTTCTGTCTCTGGGCGCCTGTCTCCTGCTTTTCCCCCTCTGTCTATCTCTGAGTTTCTTTTCTCTCTGTTTTTCTCCCTGTGCCTCTGTATCTCTGTTTCTTTATCTCTTCTGTCTGTCTCTCTGTGTTTCTGTCTCTGACACTTCTTATGACACTCTCTCCCTTCATCTCTGCCTTTCTTTTCCCTCCCTCCCTCCCTCCCTCCCTCCCTCCCTCCCTCCCTCCCTCCCTCCCTCCCTCCCTCCCTCCCTCTTTCTCTGTCTCTCTCTCCTCTATTTGTCTCTCCCTGCCTCCTTGTCTCCATTTCTCTGCCTCCACCCCTCTCCATCCATCTCTCTCTCTCACCCCGTCTCTCTCTGTCCCCTTCGGCCTCTCTTAGGGCCCTGCTGGCCTCCCAGGAATCCCCGGCTCTGACGGAATCCGG
Source organism: Miniopterus schreibersii (assembly GCF_964146895.1). Lineage (NCBI taxonomy): Eukaryota > Metazoa > Chordata > Mammalia > Chiroptera > Miniopteridae > Miniopterus > Miniopterus schreibersii. The sequence goes on along the minus strand of NC_138105.1, from coordinate 68,946,767 downwards.
GGTCTACCGGGAACTGTGATCATGATGCCGGTAAGGAGCTAGGGTGGCACAGCCGGGGGGGTGGAGCCTCTCCTTGGGGCTCCCCTCACTACCAGTTGCCTGCTAGTTCCAGTTTGCAAGCGGCTCCCTCAAAGGACCCCCAGTCTCCTTCCAGCAGGCCCAGGCTCAGGCAATACTGCAGCAGGCTCAGGTGCGTGGAGGACAATCCGGGCGGGGGGGGGGGGGGAGCCATCGAGAGAATGGCAGAGATGGGGTGATGAAGGGCAGGTATTTTGTCCCCTGAAGATCCCTTTGGGGGGGTGTGGTGGAGGCTTGTGGGAGATCTGAGGCTCTGTTGCCCTGTCTTTCCAGCTCTCCATGAAAGGCCCCCCTGGCCCAGTAGGGCTCACTGGACGCAGAGGCCCCGTGGTGAGTAAAGAGGCTGCAGGAAGGAGGCAGCTACGTCACTGGAGAGGGGAACCCACCCTAATCGCATTACCCCATCTCTTCTTCCAAGGGTCTCCCTGGGTATCCAGGCCAGAAAGGAGAGATGGGAGAAACGGGGCCACAGGTGAGACTGGTGGGGCTGGGGACAGGATTCCTGGGAAGGGTCTTCCCACAGGATAAATTACTAGTCAGGGAAATGACAAAGGGGCTGGGACACTCTTACAATTACTGCCCTTCCTAGGGAATGATTTAAAATAAGTCCTTCCTCCCCATCATTCTTCTTCCCATGTCTCCTTTCCCTTCTCCTCTAGGGCCCCCGAGGCCTTCAGGGACCTGTTGGGCCCCGTGGCCGACAGGGCAAGATGGTAAGTGACCCCTAGGTCCTCAGATCATCTCTTCTCCATCGCTCAGCACCCAGCATGAGCCTCAGCTTTGTGCTTCCAGGGTCTGTTGGTGTCATTGGTGGGATAAGAGAACAGGACAAAGGATGGCAGCTCCACTGAGTGTGTGACAAAAGAGCCCAGAGGCAGGGAGGACTTGCCAGAGGAACTGAGGCTTGAGCTGAGGTCTGAGGCAGAAGCAGGCAGACAGGAGAGGAAGGACATTCCAGGAGAAGGAACAGCACGTGCAGAAAAGTCTGGCACGTGGGGGAGATGACGAACAGGAGAGCTGCAGGTTGTTTTAAGTGCCGTGGAAAACACACAGCAAGGCAGTTGATGGAGACTGAAGATGACGGTTCTTAATTTTTGTGATGCTGGTGACTTGGACTAGAGAAAGGGAATGGTTATAAAGAGTAAGGGATGGGTTTGAGGTACACTTGGAAGGTTAGAGTAATACACACAGAAGCTCCCAGCACAGGACTCTGCATGTGGAAGGTGCTCAATGAATGGTAGTAGGTATCTTGATGATGTGACCTCTCCCACAGGGCCGCTCTGGAGCAGATGGGGCTCGGGGCGTCCCAGGGGACACGGGACCTAAGGTAGGTAATGGGGACGGGACTGGACGGAAGGTAAGTGAGGAAATGTCAGGGTCAAGGATTCGAGGCTCAGCTGGTGTCTCTTTGTGCAGGGCGATAGGGGCTTTGATGGCCTTCCAGGGCTGCCTGGTGAGCAGGGCCAAAGGGTGAGTGTGTGAGGTCCCTCCCTCGTGCCCCAGCCCCCTCCCAACATTCACAAGCCCCTCCACACCCCCAGTACCAGAGCCTCCATTCCTGTGTGAGTCCTCACCCTTCACGTCCCATCTTCTTTCCTGGGGGGCTGGTTTCCATCCCCACCTTTCCACACCAAACTCCCTTCTGTTCCCCACCCCAGGGTGACTTTGGCCCTATGGGGAAACCTGGTCCCCCAGGAGAAGATGGTAAGAAGGTAAGTTTGGAAGGGAGTTAGGAGATGGTTAAGGTGGAAAGCCAGAATGAGAGTCAGAGAGTAGAGTATTCAGGGAGCAAGATGGGGAGTGGTTCTCCAAGGGTCCTTCCTCCCCTCTCTCCAAATGATGCTTTCCCACAGGGAGCAGAGGGACCTCTGGGGCCCACTGGCCAGGCTGGAGAGCCGGTGAGTGTCAGGGACCCCTGGACCCTTTGCCTGGTGCAGGGGACGGAAGGCAGGACTCATGGGGCCTCAGAGCAGGCAAGAGTGGAAAATGTTCCCACTTCCTTGCAGGGCCCCCGAGGACTGATTGGCCCCCGAGGCTCCCCTGGCCCCCTGGGCAGCCCGGTGAGAATGCCTCCCTGCCTGCCGCCCCGCCTTCCTCTGCATGGCCCCTCCTGCTGCCTGGTCTCTCCTGTGCGCTCACCTTTCCACCCGCACCTCGTGTCTCAGACGCGGGCTCCTGCGTGTGCGTCTGCCCCGTCTCACAGCTTCTCCTCCCCCAGGGCGCAGTTGGAATTGATGGTGCTCCGGGTGCCAAAGGAAATGTGGTATGTGCTCTACCCTCTGACCCCGCTGCTTTCTGACACTCCGACCCCATGACCGTTCATATCCTTGTCTACTCCATGACCCCCCAATGTCAACTTCACTGACACCTCAACGCCATGATCCCTTCCAGCTTCACAAAACCCCACTTTCTCCCCAGGGTCCTCCAGGAGAACCAGGCCCCCCAGGACAACAGGGGAATCCTGGGTCCCAGGTTTGAGCTCTTTCCCAATACTGCGGGTGGTGAAGGTCAGCCAAGGTCATAGACCACCCCCAGCCTCCCCAACTGCAACACTCACCACCCCTTTCTCATGCTTTCCTTTGCCCTCTTTTTTATGTCCCCAGGGACTTCCCGGCCCCCAGGGACCTATTGGCACTCCTGGGGAGAAGGTGAGTGACAGCTCTGTCTCCCTCCTCCCCCAACCATGTCTTGTTTCAACACTGTCTGCTTCCCCGCCCAGCCCCTTTCCTTAGCTATGGCACTAAGCGGGATCACACAAGGGGATATTGTCAGGATGCAGGGGACCCCTCAGAAGCCAGTCATAGAAAATATTACCACCGCTCATGGGTCAGGAAAGCCCTTTCTCTGGGGTCCTGTGGTGTCAGCTTTGTTCCTCTGCACACGTTTCCGTCTCCCTTGGCAGACAGGCTTCTTTCCGCACAGACTTTAGTGTGTCCCCAACCATCATTTCTACCTGATTTTGAGTTGCTACCCCAACAGCTGATCCTAGTTTCTGTCAGGTAAGTTTCAGGAGAGAATCTGATTGGCTCGGCTGGGCCAAGTTGCCTGCCTCTGTTTGCAGGACATAGGGGGTCACCTCATGCTTGCCAAGGTCCATTTCTCTTCAGATGAAGCTGTGGGTGGGAGGTACTTCGAAAGAAAGGGGTGTGGCTAGGGAGCCCCCACTTCAACATGTTTTTCCATCCTTTGTCTCAACTCTCTCAGAGGCAGAGGATTTTTATTTATTTATTTATTTATTTATTTATTTATTTATTTATTTATTATTTTAGTTCTCACTGGAGGATATTTCTTCCATTGCTTTTCAGAGAGAGTGGAATGGAGAGAGAGAGAGAGAGAGAGCGAGAGAGAGAGAGAGAGCGAGAGAGAGAGAGAGAGAGAGAGAGAGAGAGACATCTATGTGAGATACATTAACTGGCCAAGCAGAGGGTTTCTGAGGCTCAGAGAGGGGAGGGGGCTTAGCCACAGTCACAAAGCAAGTCTGGGCAGAGCTGGGGTTAGATTTCCTGGCACGAGGGATCTGCTTGTTCTGGAACCCTGAGGTAGCAGAATGCTGGGCTCTGACACCCTCTGTCTCCTCCTACTGTTCATTACCTTTCAGGGTCCCCCTGGACACCCAGGAATTCCAGGCCTCACAGGATCTGATGGCCCTCCGGTGAGAACTGGATGCTGGAAGATGGAGGAAGAAGAAAGGGGAGGCTTGGGAATTTGGGTGGTAGATGTAGGCTTCTGACAACTTAATATTTTTCCCCAGGGTCACCCAGGCCATGAGGGCCCCACAGGAGAGAAAGGGACCCAGGTAAGTGATCTGGAGAGAAGCTGGGTTGGGAGAAGGGTAGGCAGGGCCAGGAGTCAGGGGCTAATGAGAGAGATGAGGGCACTGAAACCATGGAAGGGGGAAGGACAGGATGGCACTAATCTTATCTTCATCTCAGGGCCCACCAGGGTCAGCAGGCCCTCGGGGATATCCTGGACCTCGGGGCGTGAAGGTAGGTGATACTTGGGGCCTGCAGGTAGGGGTGACTCATTGGCATCGGCTTTGGGGAGCCTGCTCCATCAGAAATATCTGCATGTGTGTTGAGAGGAATCAATCTGCCAGGCAAGGTGTAGTGGCAGAGTGTGGTTTGGGTCTGAGGGGCAATATATGGGCGTGTGTGTGTTACTTTGGAGCTGAACAGCCTAAGGACAGCATTGTGGTGTGGTCGTTGCCTTGTAGTTGAGAACAGTTAAATCCATTTGAAGCTGAACCCACTTCACTGTAAGCACATAGGCCACGCCCAAGGCCAGGTCAGCACATTGCAGTTAAGCAGAGGTTGTTTTAAAGCTCAAGCCCAGAGTCACATGATCTACAAGCACAGCAATGGGGGGACAGCCAAGAGCTGCACTGTGGCTAAATAGAGGGGCACTGTTTACATCGGAATTCACATCTGTTTGGTAGCTAAATCCAGTTACACTGTAGCCAAGTACCGGAACACTTTACCTGTGGTCTAAGAACAGAGTGTGGTGGTAGCCAAGAGTCGTCTCTTTACGCTTTTGCATTGTAGGCAAGTTTAGTTACACTATAACCAGGGAGGAGGCTATATTATAGCAGGCCACAGAGTCCTGTGGGTGGCCAGACTCAGATTAACATTGTAGTCAGGCGTAGTTATATGTAGTTGAAACCTTTGTTACAGCTGAATCTAGTTACATTGTGGCCCAGGCCAGAGAACAATTGTTGCCAAGCTCAGTTACGTTGTGGTCAAGTGCATCTCTCTGTACCCGGAGACAGTCATGCTATTGTCAAAAAACATAGTTAGATGGTATCCTAGTGTAATTTCATTGTAGCCTCTGAGCTCAGTTACACTGTAGCCAAGTGCAGCTTTCCTTGGGGCGGGAGCCCAGAGTTTGGTGTGAGTGGCACTGAGCAATCTCGCTGTAGCCGAGCACACACTGGCCTTGTTGTCAGGCACAGAGTCGCATTGTAGCCAGTACAATGGGGAGCATTCCTTTGCCTTTAGAGTGAGGCTGGGGCCTGGAATGCTCATCGTCCTTCTCCTGCCAGAGGCAAATGTGGACACAGTGTCCCTGGGAGACGGGAATTAATTACTTGGAAATTTGGCCTTCCCTGCACATCCTCACGCAGATGACCTTAGGAGGCTGCCAGTGAGAAGGGGAGGGAGAGAGGCAGCTTCTTGCACACCACACTAGTGGGCTTTGGGAAAGATCATTTCCTCTGGGCCTGCCCCCACCCCACTCCAGTCCAACATCTTCTTGGGACTGTCCTGGCTGTTTTGGGGCAGGGGGCTGAGTTTGGGGCCCTTCTTAAGCAGGAGAGGGACCTGAGAACTTTTTTATTTTTCAGGGTACCTCTGGCAACCGGGGCATCCAAGGGGAGAAAGGCGAGATGGTGAGAAAGAAGGGGATCCCTTGGGGGGAGCCATAATAATAATGGGGCTCAGCCTGTGTCCCTTTCCGGAAACCCTGACCTCTGACCTCTGTACTCTCTCCCATTCAGGGAGAGGATGGCTTCCCAGGCTTCAAGGGTGATGGGGGGCTTAAAGGCGATCGGGTAAGGTGATCTCCAGATGAGGGGTCTTGTGGGTTTGGGGGACTTGGGGAAGATAGGGAAGGGGTGAGTTGGAGCTAAGACAGAGGGCTGGAGGGAGTAAGAGTGACAAAGGAATTGATATTAGGGTCTCTCCTTTCCATTCCAGGGGCACCCGGGACCCCCAGGTCCCCGGGGAGAGGATGGTCCTGAAGGGCTGAAAGGGCAGGAGGGGCTGCCCGGTGAGGAAGGGCCCCCAGGCTCAGCTGGGGAGAAGGTGAATGCACCCGGGTCACCCCCTCCAGTGTCCCCTTCGGCTTCTCATCCTGTGGTCACCGTGTTCCCTGGCCTTCTGCCCTCTGCCCTCTGCCCTTTCCTCTCCCTCCTCAGGAGGCTGCTGTCCTCACCATCTCCCCTAACCCGCAGCTCAGCATTGCAGAGCAGTTCCCTGCGCATTACCTGCTTTTTATTCCCATAATCAGCACATGCAACAGGCATTTGTTGTTGTTAATCCCCACCCCAGGATATTGATTTTTAGAGAGTGGAAGGGAGGGAGGGAGAGAGAGAAACATCAATGTGAGAGAGACACATCGATCTGCTGCCTGCCGCACGCGCCAGGACAGGGGCCAGATATCTAACCTGCAACCCACATATGTGCCCTTGACCGGGTATCGAACCCGTGACCCTTCAGTGTGCGGGTTGACACTCTAACCATGGAGCCACACCGGCCAGGGTGCAATGGGCATTTGAATCCCCATTCTACGGACAAGGGAACTGATATTTGGAATGGTCGAGTGAGCTGCCCAAGGACAGGCCCCTCCCAGGCAAGAGCCAGGATCTGAAGCATGTTGCCTGAATCTCACCCTGCTGCTCCCTCCACCGGTCCCAGCCATCCTGCCCTTTCCCCTCTGACCTCCAGGTTGCAATTTCTGACCTTTGTTCCATAATCCCTCCGCAGGGCAAACTTGGAGTGCCAGGTCTCCCAGGTTACCCAGGACGCCCGGGCCCTAAGGTAAGAAGCTAGGGGGCTGAAGGTGAGCAAGGGCAGGGTGCAGAGACTGATTAACATCTGGGGGTCTGGGCTGCGGCCTAGGGGGTGAGCTATCCACCCCCTTGGTCATTGACAAACAGCATAAGATATGGGCTTTGGCAACAGAGTTGGGCTCAAATACCCATCCATTAGCTTCTATGTGACCTTGGGCAAGTCACCCCTTACCTGTTAAGTAATCCTGGGCGTTTCTTGAGCCCATTTTTTTCAGTTGCAAAATGGAGATACCAGTGGTATCTATTTCATCTGTTTGGTTATAATAATGACGATTTTTATGATAAAAAATTTATAGGATCCTTCTTACTTTATGTGACTGAAATTGGTTTAAACATTCAGCAAGGAGGAGAACCATAAAAAATACAGATCTTACAGATCTTGAATTAGTTATAACTTACAATAAAATGTACTTAGATAAAAATGTACATCGCTTGCCAGTGGTTTGATGGATGAAGCTACTGATTAGACATGTTTTCTGCCAAAGCTACACCCATATTACATCACTAATGATTTATCATTTTTGTTTATATAACGTGGAGTAGAAGCTTAAAGACACTTGGGAAGAAACCTTAGTGTAGAATCGTCCCTGAGTTTCAGCTTTTGCCCTCTCAGTCTGGCACAGTTATCTTGCCCGTGCCTAATTTGACAACATTTTTTTTTAGTGGCTTCCCTTCATATCGAGTCTGTTACGTTTAACTTAGACTTGATGGACATCTTTCTTTTCCTTTCTACATTTCATCAGTTTCTGTAAACTTTCATTAAGTCACATGACTCCAGTAGCAAGGGCAACTGACATAATTAGGTTTGGGGATAAACTCAAAGCACCATAGCTACGGATAAAACTCAGTCTGTGGGAGAAGTTCATGGAAGTCAGAGCAAAGCCACTGAGCCAGGACCTGTCAGTGTGTCTTGGGCATGGAGCAAAGCATCCTGGGAGGCAAGGTGTGTCTGTTGAATCGAGGTCAGTGTCATAGTCAGCTCAGGCTGCTGTAACAAAAACACCTTAGACCGGGTGGCTTAACCAACAGAAACATTTCTCACAGTTCTGGAAGGGGGCGGTCTGAGATCAGAATGCCAGTGTGGTTGGGTTCTGGGGGGCTCTTCCTGGTTTGTAGACAACATCTTCTTTCTGTAGCCACACATGCTGGGGGGGGAGGGGCGGGGAGAGAAAGGGAGGGAAAGAGGGGGAGAGATCTAGTCTCCTCTTATTTTAAGGGCAACGATCCCATTCATGACGGCTCCACTGACCTGACTTAACACCCCCCAAAGGCCTCGCTTCCCAGTACTGTCACAATGGGGATTAGAGTTTCAGCATGTGAATTTTGAGGGGGACTATTTCAGTCCATAGCAGATAGTAATACTCAGAAATAACAACAATGACAACTAACATTTCTCGAGCACTTACGATGTGCCAAGCATTGTGTAAAACACTTTCTACCCTTTACCCTACTTAAGCCCCACCAAAGCCTTGTGAGGGGGATGCTGTTGGCTGCAAATAAGGAGACTGATTCCAGAAGAATGAAGGCATTTTCCCAGGGCCACACAGCGGTGGATCAGGGATTCAAGACGCAGTGAAGGGTGGGAGGGGACTCAGAGCCTGTGCTGCTTCCTCCAGGTGGAGGGAGGACGCCCCCAGGATGCAGCACAGGGTGGGCTGGAGCCCCTCAGTTAACAGACGGTGGGGAAGCGCCCACTACGTGCCAGGCAGTGGGGAGTGAGAGCAGAGCACTATGTCCCAGTGGGGAAAACAGATGTAGGATAAGTAAGCAAGTGAACGAGGCTGTTTCGGTACAAATATTACGGGAAAACAAAATAAGACAATGTGATAGACAGAGGGTGACTCAGGACGTGGTGGTCAGGAGCGGGCAGGAAGCCAGATGCGTGCATGACACTAAGTGGTGGGGAGGAGCCAGCTCTGTGGGGACGGAGAGAAGAGCGTCCAAGGCCAAGGGAGCAGCCAGTGCCAAGGCCTCGGGAGGGAGAGTGTTGGTGTCTGAGTGGCACTGAGGAGGCCAGTGCGGCTGCAGTGGGGTGAGCAAGGGGGAGAGTGAGGGGGGAGGAGGGCAGAGGGCTGCTCTGGAGGAGACGGGGCTGGAGGGTCACAGAAGCTTCTGGAATCAGTGGCATGGGAAGGCCTGAAAGGATGGGGTGGTTGAATCGGGGTGAGGGACCAATGGGGTGAGGGATGCAGCAGCCACACTCTGCACCCCATCTTTTCTCTCCGCTGCTTCTCTCTACTCAGGGATCTACAGGCCTTCCTGGTCCCCTGGGACCCTTAGGAGAGAAAGGGAAGCGGGTGAGTGGTGATGGGCAGGGGGAGGGGCTTGCGGGGGGGGGGGGAATGACAACATCTTGGCTGTGCACGATGGGGGGGCGGGGGGGGGCTGAGTGCCTGTGTGTGTGCCTGGAAACACTTGTGTGCACACTTCTTCCCATGTGCAGTGCAGGGCACATGCAGGTGACCCCACTTGGCATCGTGGCAGACGTGTCTGTGCGTACCTGTGCGCATGCGTGCCTCTCAGTGCAGATTAGATGGGGTGTGGGTGCTGTCGCCTGTGGGTCCGTGGCTGAGTGACCGGGGCATGAGCCTACACACAGTGTGTGACTGCGGACATAAATGAGTGTGAGGGGCATGCCTGCGTGTGTGAAAGGATACGATACACACACATGCGTATCTACTGAGGGACTGAGCACACATTCATGCATTACTTGGCTCTGCGCATTGCTGCTGGGTAAAGGGACATCGTGTGTAGGCACATGAGTGCATGTACGAGTTGTGCTTATCAGGACTGTGTCCTCGCAGAAACCCACGCGTGTTTACATGGAGTGTACACGCATTCAAGGGACATATTGCATGACAGGCTTCACGTGGCAGCCTGAGGTTGCGGCCACCCGGTGCCTGTCCTGGTGGCATGCAGCCCTGTGTGCAGCTGTGGCGAGCAGGCGTGCACGTGGGGGGCATGCTTGTGTGGGCGGGTCCTGGAGGTGCGATCATACAGGTCTGTGATCTTCGTGCGTGTGCGTGTGCGTGTGCATGTGCGTGTGCAAGGCTTGTGAAGAGGTGGTGGCAGATGTCTTTCCAGGCCTGTAGGGGGCGCCATCGCGTGTCCGCGTCATGTGTTTGCGCCCTAACTCTCTTCTGCTCCCCTCACCTGATCCATTTTCCAGGGGAAGGCAGGGCAGCCGGGCCTGGAAGGAGAGCGGGGCCTGCCTGTAAGAAACGGACGGCTTCTCCCACCCCGCGCGTCTCGGGTCTGGGGGCGGGGCTGCGAGGAGGGGCTGCGCAGGGGAGTCGGGGGTCAAAAGTGGGCGAGGGAGAGGACTCGGGTCGTGTCTGTGTCCCCGGCGGGGCCGGAGGGGAGTCGTGAAGCGGGGAGACCTAGGGGGCTCCAGCTCGCCTCCGAGCCCCCCACTTCTAACCTCTGCTTCCTGTCTATTCAGGGTTCCCGTGGAGAGAGGGGGCAGCAGGGTGCCACAGGGCAGCCGGGCCCCAAGGTACGGGTGCGGGTGCGCGGCGACCAAGCCCAGGCAGGCCCTGTGCGCGGGCTCCCAGCCGGTCCCAGCCCCGCCCAGCCCCGTCCCAGCCCCGCCCAGCCCCGTCCAGCCCCGCCCAGCCCCGTCCAGCCCCTCCCAGCCCCTTCCAGCACTGCCCCAGCCCCGCCCAGCCCCGTCCCAGCCCCGCCCAGCCCCGTCCCAGCCCCGCCCAGCCCCGTCCAGCCCCTCCCAGCCCCTTCCAGCACTGCCCCAGCCCCGCCCAGCCCCGTCCCAGCCCCGCCCAGCCCCGTCCAGCCCCTCCCAGCCCCTTCCAGCACTGCCCCAGCCCCGCCCCAGCCCCATCCCAGCCCCGTCCAGCCCCTCCCAGCCCCTCCCAGCCCCTCCCAGCACTGCCCCAGCCCCGCCCAGCCCCGCCCCAGCCCCGCCCAGCCCCTCCCAGCCCCTCCCAGCCCTGCCCCAGCCCCCCCAGCCCCGCCCAGCCCCTCCCAGCCAAATTGTTCTGGGGCGTGAATCTCATTCGCTCTGTCCTAGGGCAACGTGGGCCAGGACGGGGCCCCTGGGGTCCCTGGAGAAAAGGTGAGTGAGTGAGTGAGTGAGTGAGTGAGTGAGTGAGTGAGTGAGTTTTTGGGTAGGAGACAAATCCAGGAGGGAGGGAGATATCATAATGCAGTGGAAAGAGCACAGCTTCTGAGGTCAGGGTCATGAGTTCAAGTCCTACCTTGGCCACTGACCCGCTGTGTGACCTTGGGCAAGCCACTGAACCTCTCTGGGCCTCAGTTTCCTCCTCTGCAAGATGGAAATAACCACGGTCCCCACCCCAAGGGCTGCAGTGGTGAACAAAACGACTGCTGTATGCCAGGCTCTGTGCCTCGTATGCAGAAGGTGCTCGATATGTGCTAGTTCTTGTCATTATGTAGGGTTCAGGGGTGCCAGGCAGGAGTGATGAATAATGACTTCTGGTTCCATTTTAGGGCCTCCCAGGCCTACAGGGGCCCCCTGGATTTTCTGGGCCAAAGGGTCCCCCTGTAAGTGAGCTCACCCTGGCTGGGTGGGTAGGAGGGGGGCTGGGGAGTGGAGAGGCTCCTTATTTGTGCCTCCACTCTCTCCGACCTTGTCCATCAGGGCCCCCAGGGGAAAGAAGGACGAACTGGGCACCCTGGACAGAGAGGAGAATTGGTGAGTGACCACTTGACCTCTGACCCCATTAGGCTTTCCATTCTGCCCCCCTCCCCCGTGTGACACCTTTTAATTTTTTCTCTCCAGGGCTTTCAAGGTCAAACAGGCCCACCTGGTCCAGCTGGCGTTGTGGGACCTCAGGTCAGAGTGGACCCCCCAAGTTCCCCTAGTTTTGTACCAGATGGGGGATATTTGGGGGGAAGTGGATTTCAGACAGACCCCTACCCCAGACCACCTCCGTTCAAGATGGTCCTCCTTTCTCTCCAGGGAAAGACAGGAGAAGCAGGACCTCTAGGTGAGAGGGGGCCGCCAGGTCCTCCAGGACCCCCTGGTGAACAAGGCCTCCCAGGACCGGAAGGCAGAGAGGGGGCCAAGGTGAGACCCTGCCCTGTGGGAGATCCTGGTGGAGTGGCCCTGAAGGTCCCTCAATGGCCCCATGCCACCTAAAGGCTCAGAATTAGCCCCACAGGGGGTAGACTCACAAATTGAGGGGAGACAGCCTTTCTCTGGAGCCTGACCCTTCTCCTCTGCACTCCTGCAGGGGGAGCTGGGGCCACTGGGGCCCCTTGGGAAGGAAGGACCACCTGGACCTAGGGGCTTCCCTGGCCCCCAAGGAGCCCTAGGGGACCCTGTGAGTATCCTTCGGGGCCCTCTTGTACCTGGCTGGGCTGTGAAGTAGAGAAGGAAATGAGGGGCTCAGGGCAGGGACATGGTGACAGCATCTTGGGTGGGGACAACCGTGAAAGTAAAGGAATGATAGCAGGAGGGACCTGGAGGAGACTGACCCCTGAACCTCAGTGTCCGGAAGGAGGTGGGAACTGTGAGCCCCCCAAAATGAAGACAGGACCTGGGGGTACCTGTGGGGGTCTTTTGACTGTGAATCATCTCCTCCTTCAGGGACCTACTGGGTTGAAGGGTGACAAGGGCCCCCCAGGCCCCATTGGTGCCAATGTAAGTGGAACCCCATCTGCTGGGTGGGAAGCAGGGTGGAGGGAAGTTGGGGTGTCTGGGAAGCTTGACATTAAAATATTAAGTCCACTATTTTTGCAGTCAGACAGTCCTGGGTCACATCCAGCTCTGTCACTTGCGGGTAGTCATGCTACTCTGTGAGCCTCAGTTTCCTCACCTGTAATATAGCCCATCTCATAGGTTATCGTATAACTCAATGAGATGATCCCTCTGACACATGCTTACCTGCGTGCCAGACAAAAACATATAAAACCTCCTTTCTCCTGGAGGTTGTGTTCTAGTTGGGGAGACAGGAAATCAGCAGTGATGAATACCCCCAAAACAGCAGTGCAGAGAGAAGGGAAGAGCAGTTGAGGTAGGCTGGTCAGGGAAGGCCTCCTGAGAAGGTAGAATTTGAGTTGAGACCTGAGGAGGAATGGAAGGAGCCCTGTGGATGTCTGGGGGAAAAGAATTCCAGGCAGAGGGACAGCATGTGCAAAGGCCCTGAGGCTGGACCATGTCTGGCTTATTGGAGGAAACAGCAAGGAGCCCCGTGTGGCTGGAGGGGAGTAAGTGAGGGTGAAAGTAGGAGGAGGTTAGGGTAGGATGGGCCAGGGGCAGGTTGTGTGGGCTGCCAGGAGGACTTCTCTTTTTTTCTGAGGAGGGAGCCCTGAGGGCTGTGGTTACAGAGGGAAACACTTACCCTGACTTAGGTGTTCACAGAGTCCTCTGCCTGCTGCGTGGGCAACAGTTTGGGTGCCTTCTGGTAATCACCTAAACTCTGCCTGGCAGCTTGAAAACCTCCAGAAATGAGAACTACTGCTATTGTTATTTTTCCTGACACCTCACCCCTGTTTTCAGGGCTCCCCTGGGGAGCGTGGGCCTGTGGGCCCAGCAGGAGGCATTGGGCTTCCTGGCCAAAGTGGAGGCCAAGGCCCTGTTGGCCCTGCAGGAGAGAAGGGGTCCCCGGTAAGTGCTCTGCCCACCCCAGGCCCTCCACTTAACAGGACCCCCCTCTAGCCCTAGCGCCTGACTTCCCTCCTACTCTCATACAGGGCGAACGTGGGCCCCCTGGCCCCACTGGCCAAGACGGCATCCCAGGGCCCCTGGGGCTCCCCGGGCCCCCTGGAACTGTTGGGCCTTCTGGAGAGGAGGGGGACAAGGTGAGAGTTCATGGAGAGGGAGGGCTGGGGAAGGCTGGGGGCCAAGGGCTGGGGTCCTCCCTCATCCTGGTTCCTCTGCAGGGGGACATGGGCACCCCTGGTCACAAGGGGAGCAAAGGCGATAAGGGGGACGCGGTAAGTAAGGGGTCCCCACTTGGGGGTGGGTCCTCAGGGAGGGGAGAGGAATGTGGAGGATGGGTGGGTGGGGCAGAGGGGAGGCCATGGAGCTTCCTGCCTTCCTGAGCTTCATCTTGACACCTGCAAGTAAGAAGAGCCACTCAAACTACCTGAAATGAAGCGGCCAAGTCACTGGGGCCCCAGGAGGATGGGAAGGGCCCTGAGGCAGTTACTCTCTCCTCTGCTCTTCCTTGGTGGCATGTCATTCTCTCTGGGGTGACTCTGCGGCTCTGAGGCATTGCGTCCCCAGCTTCCCTTTGGGACTTCAGCCACAGCTGCCAGCATCAGTCCCTGGGTGCTGGGGGACTTCTGGGGAAAAGCCTGATGGGCCCAGCTTAGGACAGATGTCTGTGTCTGATCCCTTCAGTTGGTGGCTAGGTGGACAGGGTTGAGGTGTGTGTGCAGTTGTGGCTTCCCGGTGGGGAGAGTGGGCAGGGGACAATGATTGACATTTCTAGTTCCACATCCCAATCTTGAACTTTAGAGGTTTTCAACTGTTTTCTCCTCCAGGGCCCACCTGGACCAACAGGGATACAGGGTCCTGTGGGACACCCAGGTTCCCCGGTAGGTGCTTCCAACTTTGTGACCATCTCCTGAATTCCTGATGGGACAGTGTCCTACACCTGGACTCAGGCTCAGGCTCAATTCCAACCATAATCTACTCCTCCATGCTGACACCCAGTATGAACTCATCCCAGAATCTGACTCAATCTGAAACAGCCCCAACCCTGGACCCCATCTCAGCCCCAATCTCAACCCGCCTGTGACCTTAACCTCAATCCCAACTCAAACCTTATCTTCAAATGCCTCATTAGCTAAATCCTGACCCAGTCTTACCCTAACCCCAATCCTGGCGTACCCTTCAGTGCTGACCTCAACCTGAGTCCAAACTCTGAACCTGGCCTTGGCCCCAACCTCAAACCCAGCCCTAAATTCTATCTCAACCCCATCTCAACCCTGCTCATGACCTTGACCTCAATATGAACCCGACTCATCACCCAATGTTCATCTCAAAACTTTGACTCAACCCTTGACTTTATTCCCAAACTCTAACCCTTAACCCACACCCCTAACTCCAAACCTAACCCTGACCCTCCCCCACAGTAAATCCCAACCCTGACTCCAACCATCAACCTCGATCCTGACTTTGACCCTGAGCCTATTTCCAGCCGTTGACCTGGACCCTAACTTTGCCCGGTCCTCTTCTTCTCCCAGGGAGCAGACGGGGCTCAGGGACGCAGGGGACCCCCGGGCCTCTTTGGGCAGAAAGGAGATGATGGAGTGAGAGGCTTCGTGGGGGTGATTGGCCCCCCAGGCCTGCAGGTGGGTGTCTGAGTTTGGGGGGCACAGACTCTGGTTCTCACCACCCTATGCCCCAATCTTGCTTCTTTTTTCCACAGGGACTGCCAGGCCCTCCTGGAGAAAAAGGGGAGGTCGGAGACGTGGGGTCCATGGTATGGACAATGGGGGAGAAGGTAGAAGGGGGAGGATAGTGGCAGGGTGAGGATGGCCGTTAGATTGATGTTGGGGAGACATCACAGGCCACATTGTCATTTTAAGGATCATTCGAGTCACAAGCATCAAGGGTGGTGTTTGTGGCTACGGGAGCATTTTTGGGGGCCTTGGGAGTCACATGATGCTATTCTGATTGTCCCACAGGGTCCCCATGGAGCTCCAGGTCCTCGGGGTCCCCATGGCCCTAGTGGATCAGAGGTGAGGACTCTGGGGCTAGAGGAAGGGCTTCAGAGGTAGGGACATCTTTTTCCCAAGAAGGGGAGATTGGAATCCCACAGTCCCACCTCTACCCCTTGCTGTCTCTTCAGGGCCCTCCAGGGCTGCCTGGAGGAGTTGGTCAGCCGGGCGCTGTGGGCGAGAAGGTAAGAGAGGACAGTGGACTCCACAGGGTGGGGGAGGCACAACCAGTCCTGATTGGCAGTGGCTGTTTGGGGACCCTCTCCCTGTCTACCAGGATCGAACCTTCCCTATCCTCACTTTGCCTCCTGTAGGGTGAACCAGGGGAGGCTGGAGACCTAGGACTCCCAGGAGCCCCTGGCATCCCTGTGAGTGGCTGTGTCCTGTGCCCCTGCACCCATCCCAGGGAACCCCTGGCCTCTGGGCATCTCAGGCCAACTGACCTCTGGGCAGTCCTAAGTCACCCACTGACCCAGCACTTATGGGCATCCTGAGTTATCTTGATGACACCTTGGAAGGTGTCAGTGCTACATACAGGTTGTACACTGCACAAGGGTGTGGGACCAAGGGGGTAGATGGGGCTCAGATCTAATATGACCCTGGCTTGGGGATGAGCTTCTCACAGGGGGCTCCTATTTGAATTCACTCTAGAGTGGTACATGGACTAGGCCAACCTTGCCATTGACCTCTAGGCAACTGGACAATCCTGATCCCTGACTCCTATGAGTCCTAGATCCCCTTGACTTCTTACCCTTGGGAGTCTAGGCTACTCTGATCCCTGACCCCAAGAAAATCCCAGACCACCCGGATTCCTAAATCCAAGTGTGCTAACCTTGACCTCTGGGGAGTCCAGGCTCTTCTGACTTCTGACTTCTGTTTCTGTAAAGGGACCCAAGGGAGAAGTTGGTGAAAAGGGGGACTCAGGCCCATCTGGGGCTGCAGGACCCCCAGGAAAGAAGGGCCCCCCTGGAGAGGATGGAGCTAAAGGGAACGTGGTGAGTCTTGGGGGAGGTGGAGGCAGAGATGGGGGAAGGGCACTCGTGTCTACTCAAACCTGCTTCCCAACTGCCAGCCAGGTGTCCGTTCCTCTATTGTTTTGATCCTATGAACAACCCAGAACATGGCTGAATGAATGAATGAATGATAGAATGAATGAATGATTGAATGAATGAATGATTGAATGAATGAATGAATGAATGAGTCAACATGAAAATACAGTGATTATATGTCATCGGGGGGGGGACTTGCTTCCACATGGAATCATTCTAACAATGCTGGGAACGACAAGGTGAAGATTGGTGCTGCGGTGGGATTTCCATTGGGCAGAGGCTGAGACCCTCCTGCCCCGCGGTGGGGCGCGGTGGGGTGGCAGGGCAGTGGGGAGCTTCAGTGTCTGTGGGGCCGCGATGTGGGCCTCTCCGCCCCCGCCTGCTGTGTCCCTCTGGGTTAGTTCTCCCCGTGAGTCCCGAGCTGGGGGCTGCTGGGCCAAGCGAGCGATGCACCTGAGGCTCCTAGCGCGGCACCTGCCCGCATGAAACACTAGTGCGCTCTCTGCCGGGTGGACGTGTGTTCTGTTCGCATGTGTCACCAGCAGCCAGAACTGTGCCTGCGCCCCATGCATCTGTGACATGAGTGAGTGAGTGTGCAATAATTCTGAGATGTGATTACTTATTCTGTGTTCCAGGGACCCACGGGGCTCCCAGGAGATCCAGGACCCCCTGGAGACCCTGGAGTTTTGGTGGGTGTGAGCCCTCCTGCCCCTGCCAAACCCATCAGATTCCCTGATTCTCACCCCCACTCATACTCACAGGTCCCCCCTCACCCCCCAGAGACCTGGTGTCCTCATGTCCCTACCCCATAGGCCTAAGCAAGGTCGCTTGAACAAATAACCTTCATTATCCTCCAAGTCTCACCCCCAAATTCTCATGTGCCCCCATGATCCCTCCCAACTCTGTCCCCTCTCCCCCACCGCAGGGTCTAGATGGTCCCCCGGGGGAGAGAGGAGACCCTGGTGATGTTGGAGGACCGGTGAGTGAGGAAACAGGATGTGATGCTGGGAGTGGGGGCCGGGCTGGTGCGTAGGTGCATTGGGGGCCAGAGGAGCGGGTTAAAGAGGCACCCAGGGCCCATGTAGGTGCACCTGCTTTGTCTCTTGGGGCCTCACCGTGAATGTGAAAAGCTTGAGGGAGGAGGCAGGAGGCGGGTGTGCTGGATGAGTTTGTGTAAAGCTGTCTTTGGGTCAAAGGCATCTTGAAACGTTGCCATGCTCAGCCAACATTAGCTCATGCTGTTCTGGTGCTCTTATCATCTCCACAGGGTCCTCCTGGTGCTTCTGGGGAACCCGGCCCCCGGGGGCCCCCTGGCAAGAGGGTGAGTGATCACCTGCCTCCTGGCTGCCCTTGCTCCAACCTTGTCCCACTTACCCCCACAGGCCCCCACAGGCTTCCACTCACCCCCACAGGACCTCGATCATCCCCACATGTCCCTCGTCGCTCCATAGGCCTCCCACCCCCACAAGTCCCCACTTACCCCCACAGGCCCCCACTAACCTCCAAAGACCCTCACTCACCCCCACAGGCCCCCACTCACTCACACAACCCCCCACTCATCCCCAAAGGGCCCCATCTAATGGTCTCTCCCTTCTTAGGGTCCTCCTGGCCACATGGGGCAAGAAGGCAGAGAAGGGGAGAAAGGTGCCAAGGTGAGTGCCTCCTGCCCAGGGAGGCGTCCCTGGCCTGACCCCTCAGCTAACAGTTGGGCCACCAGAATGAGGAGGGGCTCTGTGACCACCACAGGTGCCCCAATTCCCTCCCTTTCCCTGAAGGTTCTTGGTTAGGGGGTCAGGAGGCAGGTATTCCCTGACTCTCTGCCCCCTCCCTTGCTCCTGTCCATTTTAGGGGGAGCCAGGTCCTGATGGTCCCTTAGGGAGGACAGGCCCCGTGGGAGCTCGAGGGCCCCCTGGACATGTCGGGCCTGAGGGTCTTCGAGGGATCCCTGGGCCGGTGGTGAGTGGGGCAGGAGCAGGGATGGGGTTGGGGTGGGTCAGGCCCTCCCCGTGTGCTCACACTTTATAACTTCTCATCGCAGTTGGGAGGGGCTGACCCTGGTAGGGGTGGGGGCATCCTCACTGGGTTCTGGCAGCGTGCAGACCCCCATGTTCTGTTCCATCCCAGGGTGAACCAGGCCTCCTGGGACCTCCTGGACAGATGGGTCCTCCTGGCCCCCTGGTAAGAGACTTCTTTGTCTCTGAGGCCCTGGCACTAAGAACCACAGTGACCACCACGTGGCCATGGCGCTGCAGAGCAGGCTGACCCTTCACTGACTGTCGACGCTGACCATGTGTACTACGTACCCTGGCCACACATCTTGATGATCTGCATTGGCCACCACACTGCTCTCCACCGCGGAGCATTCATATTGGCCACCCCCCAGCCAACCCTGTATTATCCTTCATCCCTTCTCCCTCCTGACCATCCCCACGGTCACATCCTGGCAATTTCCCTTTGAAATCTGGGAAATTTCCCGTTTGACGCCCCCCCCCCCCCATTCACCCACATGGACCTTGAGGTTTTATGTTTGAGTCTCACCAACTGACTCTCCCTCTCCTTCCAGGGGCCCTCTGGCCTCCCAGGGCTGAAGGGAGATGCTGGCCTCAAAGGGGAAAAGGTAAGGCCACCTCCTTCCATTATTTCCCTCTCCCTTCACCTCCATTTCCTCCTTGGCCAGAGGGCTGGGAGCCTGGGGTCTTACCAATCTGCACTATCCCCGATACCCCTTCTTCCTCCACATGCGACTTCTGTCCTCCAGGGCCACATCGGATTAATGGGCCTCATTGGCCCCCCTGGAGAGGCTGGTGAGAAAGGGGATCAGGGATTGCCAGGCGTGCAGGGCCCTCCTGGCCCCAAGGGAGAGCCCGTGAGTGTGTGGGAAAAGGGCCCTCAAAGGAGGGCACAGTGGGGAGGCCGGTTTGCTTTGGGCTGCATTAGGGAAGCCTGGGTCTGGAATGATAGCGCTGTCTGGGGAGAATGGGGCTCCATCCCGGGACTTGAAGGCTGGAGGCTGTGTCTTGAGGGGACTTGAGGGGACCATGGAGATGATGACTCTGATGTCCTTTCTCCAGGGTCTCCCCGGTCCCATTGGCTCTCTGGGCCCCCCTGGGCCCCCGGGCGTGGCAGTGAGTATGAGGGGCCTGTGAGGTGGGGGTCAGCATGGTGAGCCAGCCAGGACTCCATCTCTCCCTGTCTCTGCTCCACAGGGCCCCCTGGGACAGAAGGGCTCAAAGGGGGGGCCGGTGAGTACTCCCTGCTCCCTTGGGCTCCCACGTTCCAGCTCCCCACCCCTTGCCACACCAGAGCCCTCAGTTCCTTTGCAGTCATTCATTTATTTAGTGATTCAATCACACATTCAACAAATACTTATTCAACACCTACCATTTATTTCATCAAATCTAAAATGCCATCAGTTGTAAGATGCACCATTATTTTATAAACTGCTATGAAAGAAAACAATTCTGCCAAATAACTATGACTTGCCAGAGATGGTAAGACGCTGATTTCAGAGATGTTAAAATATGGAAAGAAAATGGTATTTTATTCTTGGTGCTGACAATGCCATGTCCCACCCCAAGGGCTCTAGGTGTGTGTGCATGTGTGCGTGTGTTGGCAGGAAGGGGTCTCGTCTCCATAGACTGAGTTTACTCCCAAGTCATTTCTCCCTACAGGGATCCCTCGGCCCCCGTGGAGACACTGGCCCCCCAGGCCCCCCAGGTCCCCCGGTGAGTTCCCCAGGGATGAGGGTCGGAGTGTCCCACTGGGTCCCCCAGTGCTCAGAACCAGGTGGGGCACACACCAGATGTTCAGGGGAGGCAGGGCACATACCAGATGTTCAGGGGAAGCAGGTGCCTTGAAAACCAAAGAGGGATCTGGGCTGTGTGTGGTGGGGGGAGATTAGGGGGACATCCATGGGACCCTGACCAGGTCTCCTCTCCATTCTGTCTTCCCCACCCTGTCTCTCCACCTCTCCTGTCTCTCCTGGCCTTTCTCTGTCTCTGTCTCCAATGCTTGTTCCACTATTTAACCTGTTTTCTCCCCTCCCCCCCTCCTTCTCTCTATTGTGACGTCTTTGTACTCCTCTCGTGCCCTGTCTCTGAGTCTTTCTGTCTCTCTCCCTCCTGTGGTCTCTGTCCCCATCTCCCGCGTCCCTCTCCCTGTCTGTCTCGCTCCCTCACCTTTCTCATCTCTCCCGCCCCTGCCTCTCTGCCTGCCTGTCTCTCATTTCTGCCTGGATCTCTCCCTCTCTTCCTCCCTGGTCTCTGCCCTCCATCCCCATCTCTGCTCAGGGTCCCCCCGCGGAGCTGCACCGGCTGCGCCGGCGCCGGCGCTCTGTCCCAGGCCCCAGGGCGCTGGAGGCTCCGGAGGGCGGCCTGGAGGAGGTACTGGCATCTCTCACGTCGCTGAGCCTGGAGCTGGAGCAGCTGCGGCGCCCTCCGGGCACTGCCCAGCGCCCCGGGCTGGTGTGCGACGAGCTGCACCGCAACCACCCGCACCTGCCCGACGGTGAGGCCCCGCCCCGCCCCTCCCCGGGGGGGCGGGGAGCCGCGGGGCCCGCCCTCACCCGCCCCTGGCTCCGCGCAGGGGAATACTGGATCGACCCCAACCAGGGCTGCGCGCGCGACGCTCTCAGGGTTTTCTGCAACTTCACGGCGGGCGGCGAGACCTGCCTCTACCCCGACAAAAAGTCCGAGACCGTGAGTGCCTCGGGGCGTCGGGGGGAGGCGGAGGGGGCTCTGGATGCATCCCACCCCCCCAGCACCCAGGAAGGGCTGTTCCCCCTCCCCGCCCCCAACACACGCACCCGGCTTTGTCCTTCCTTCGAGCAACATTTATTGAGCATCTAGTGTGTGCCAAGTGCTGGGGCCTCAGCAGAGAATTAAAACAACACCACCTGAGCTTTATGGGGCTTGCCTCCTAGGAGGAAGACAGGCACCGAAAGCTAGTAAAGAAATCAGGAATGCTGGCCAACCTTCAGCGCTCTGACAACTTAGATGCACTAACTTACAGAGCCCTAACCACCAGCTGTGCTAGGTCTGTCATCATCCCCCAGACAAGGACACCGAGGCCCAGAGAGGTGACCAGATTACCTATGACAGTCTGGCTCGAGTCCCAGCCCCTAACCACCAGGCTACCCGCCTCCTGACCTACTATCTTATAGGCCCGGTGGGCTCGCTGCCCTCCAGGCTGCAGGCTGGGAGGGGAGATCTCCTGGTCCCCCCGAAATCCTGGGCATCTCCACCAGGGAGCCCTGAGCCTAACAGCCTCGTACACCAAGCCCCAGGCTTAGCAGTGGAGGGCAGGGGGCGAGCAGCACCAGCTCTGGACCAGGGGGTTGAGATTCGAGTCTGTCACCTCAGTGTTTTAATCTGTAAAATGGGGCTCAAGCAGTTATCTACCCCAGAGGGAGGTTGTGCAATCGCAGTACCAATGCACATATCAGGAAATACTGATTAAACACCGACTACGTGCTAATATATCTACCACAGGTAAACACGCAGCCAGCACAGGGCCTATGAAAGTGCATAATCATGGCTTTTTCTTTTGAATCATGCTCTTTTTCTGACACA
The DNA here is from genome assembly GCF_964146895.1 of Miniopterus schreibersii. Classification (NCBI taxonomy): domain Eukaryota; kingdom Metazoa; phylum Chordata; class Mammalia; order Chiroptera; family Miniopteridae; genus Miniopterus; species Miniopterus schreibersii. The sequence continues at coordinate 68,924,853 of NC_138105.1, read as the reverse complement.
TTATTATTTTTAACTGATCAGAGCCCCAGGTTAGTGGCACTCAGACCTCCAATGTGTGGGGGCTGGAGTGCTGACATCTGCAGCCTGACCCCTCACCAGCTCGCTTCCTCCTGCTCAGAGAGAAGCTGGAGAGGGGAGTGAGGAGGGGTCTTGGTTTGGGTTCCCCACATTTTGGGCAGGTCATTTATTTAGGAGGCAATCCCAGGAGGCAGCAGAAGGGGAGAGGGGGATGTGAGAGGGGTCATGGGAGGCAACTAGTATTGTTAAAATGTCACCATTGGGCACCCAAGGCTCGGTTCCACTGAGGACTTCTGGGAAAACGGGGGGGGGGGGGCGCCTGGAAGTTGTCCATCCTGTGCAAGCTGCTGACCTCTCGGCTGTCTCAGGTGAGGGCTGCCTGGGAGCGGGGCCCTCCCCTTGGGCCTGCCCTGTGCACCAGCCAAGCCCTCTCCCATGGCCAGACAACAGCCCCACAGTCCCGGGTACTTAAGGCCTGCAGCCTTCACTGATGGGAGGGAAATGCAGAAAGGACTTGTGGGCACCTGCTCCTGACCCTCCCTCCCCCCCCAGGTGAAACTGGCCTCCTGGTCCAGGGAAAAGCCGGGAAGCTGGTATAGCACGTTCCGTAGAGGGAGGAAGGTGAGTTGCTGAAGGCCGAGGTGGCAGGTGGTATGAAAAGTCACGAGAACCAGTGTGGGGAGCTGGGAGAGGGGCTCTGAGGGAGAGAGGGAAGGACAGACCCGCTTCTGCCTTGTTGGTGACTTGCAGGCTGGTGGGGGGGGGGGTGAGTGGGGCAGCGTCGGATCTGTGATGGGGAAGCATGGGGCATGGCGGAAACCCAGAGGCAGTGCTGGGAGGACCTGAGGCTCCCTGCGAGCAGTCACAGCTCAGCTGAGGCCTAAAGAATGAGTTAGCAAGTTCAGGAGGACAAGAAGGATTGTGGCAGGGAACAGCATGTGCAAAGGCCCAGAGTCAAGGGAGGGTCTGGTGAATTTAAAGAGGAAAAAGCCACTTGCTCTGCTTTAGAGAGTGCGTGTGAGGGGCAATGTGGTTAGAGAAGAGGCTGGGAGGTAGATGAGGGCTAGGCCCCTCTCCCCAGAAAGACCTGTGGGCAGTAGGGAGCCATTGGATGTGTTTAAGTGAGGGAGGAGCTCAGATCAAAGCTCTGTGTTAGAAAAATGCCTCTGGGGCTGGTGGTGGTGTTGGTGAGACTGGAGGCTGGGAGACCTGGAAGAGAGGGATGCATTGACCCAGGCGAGTGAGGAGGGGGTCCAGGCTGGTGCTGGTGCCACGGGGCAGAGAGGAGGACATGACTTGGAACAGTATCAAAGACGGCAAGTTAATAGGACCCAGTAATGGATGCGCTGCAGGGGAGGGAGGAGACAGGTACGATGCCCAGTTCCTGCCTTGGGGAACATGATGGCCGGTGAGGTTCCGGGATTTGTAAAGATCAGGTTTAAGGGGCATTTCTTGACTTGGTGAAGTTGATATTGTACTGGCCATATAACCAAGGGAACAGACGGACCAAGGAAACAAATAAAGCTGTAGAGTGATGTAAGGGGGTATCTTGGTTTGGATTCCCCCCAAACAGGCCCCGAGACAAAGGTTCAATTGCAAGTAGTCTATCTAGGAGGTGATCCCAGAAAATATCGGTTGGGGGTGCGGAAATAAGCCAGGAGAGAGAAGGAAGTGAAGGATGCGCTGCCCAGCGCAGTCTCAAGCCAGTGATGTGCTAATCACACACTTTATTAACCCAGCATATCCAAAATATTGGCACAGCAATATAAAGATTATGGAGGCAGTTCGCTTTTTTTTTCATACAAGTTCTTCAGAGTCTGGTGCATATTTTACACTCACGGGACACTGTAATCTGGAAGCTAAATGTCACTGAAAATGCTTGATCTGTAGTTGGATTTCACAAGACCTGCAGCGGGAATAGAAGAGCCCCTTCTCAGTGGGTTCCAAACCTAAGCTTTCTGATAACCGGGTGGGGGCTCGGTTACGAGTTATGAATTTAAGTGAAGAATTTGAATGAAATCATTAAATAAAACATGAACATTACACAAGTACAGTTAAGAAAGAAAAAGAAACTTTCTCAGTCTCCCGAGGCACCTTTTAAGCGCTGGGTAGCTCAGGTGCGGAAGGGCGCCCGGGGCGCCCACCCTGCGCCTTGTCCCCCCAGTTCTCCTACGTGGACGCGGACGGGGCGCCGGTGAGCGTGGTGCAGCTGACCTTCCTGAAGCTGCTGAGCGCCACCGCCCGCCAGAGCTTCACCTACACCTGCCAGAACTCGGCCGCCTGGCTGGACGAGGCGGCCGGCGACCACGGCCGCGCCCTGCGCTTCCTCGGCACCAACGGAGAGGAGCTGTCCTTCGGCCACGCGGCCGCCGCCACCGTCGCCGTCCCCTACGACGGCTGCCGGGTAAGGGAGCGGGCGGGGCGGCCCGCGCGGGGCGGGGCGGGAGGGGGGCGCCCTCCGCCGACTCACCCCGTGCGCCCCCTTGGCCAGCTCCGCAAGGGACAGACGAAGACCCTCCTGGAGCTGCGCTCCTCCCGCGTGGGCTTCCTGCCCCTGTGGGACGTGGCGGCCTCCGACTTCGGCCAGACGAACCAGAAGTTTGGGTTTGAACTGGGCCCCGTCTGCTTTAGCAGCTGAGCCCCGGCGGAGGGCGGGGCGCCCAGGGAGCCCCATTCGGGGCGCATTGGTGCTGCGGCTTTGAGGCCACCGTGTTTATCGTCTCCTGTGACTGTGGGGTCCGAGGGAAATCTGCTCGCCATGGCCAAACGATATTCCCTCTCTGCGTCCGGAGGCTGCGGGCTGGGCCCCTGGGGCCGCCCCCCCCGCCCCCTGCTGGCTCTCCCCGCTCCACGCGCGGTCAACCCGCAGCTCCCCGCTCACCCCCGCGCAATGACCTTCTGGTTCCGAGCTGATGGATGCCCCCACCTGCCTTTCCCGTCTCAGGCAGTGCCCCCAACACCCCTTGGTGCTACCCTTCCCCATAGTTAAAGCACTGGACGTCTCCTGACCCCAGGCGGGCCCCTTCATTCACCCCGATTTCCAGGTGGGCTCAGCGGGAGGGAAGAGGGGCTTGGGCGGCCTGAGCGTGAGGTCCCTGCTGCCTCGGCCCAGCTCGGATGCAGGCCCCTCGTCTCGCGCCGCGCCAGGTGGTCTGGGGACCAAGCTGCGGGGAAAATCAGGACCCTAATGGTGCTGCGCTATTTATACCTGGGTCCACATGAAAGGGAAACTCCCCTCTGTTGTATATTTCATCTGCTTCCTCCCTACGGAAGGCTGGGAGGTGATGAAACTCTAGCCTGACCCTACCCCCCCCCCCCCAGGGCATGATTGGCACCTCAAGTCTGAGAATAAACCAGTGAACTGTGTCCCTGTCTGTGTGCTTCCTCTGGCGCTGGCTGTGTCTTTCTTAGGGTCTGGCGCTTGTGTCACCTGAGGTATTGCCACCACCTGTCTTAATTAAGTGTGTCCTCTGGTGGAAGTGACTGGGGGGGGGGAGAACCCAATTATAATGGGACTCACTGGAGATGGTGGGCCTGATTGTTAACTCAGGGAGAGTTGAAAATACATCTCTAATATATCTAGATCTCTAAGAGAGTAGATCTTAACTTTTCTCACCACAAAAAAATAATTATGTGACTTAATACAAGTGTTAGCAAATCATTTTGCAATACATACGTGGGTCAAATCAACACATTGTACACTTAGACTTACATCTTATAGGTTATATATATGTCAATTATATCTCAGTGAAGCTGGAAAAAATGAGAACCCATTAGGAAGGAATCAACCTTGAAAGAAGAAGGAAGGAAGGAAGGAAGGAAGGAAGGAAGGAAGGAAGGAAGGAAGGAAGGAAGGAAGGAAGGAAGGGGGACAGTCAGATTTTTATGTTAGTCTTTATTAGTCCTGGAGACACTGGCTGAGCTGAGGAGATGCATCAAGAGATGAAATGGGATGTGGTTTTGATGTGAGATGAAATCACTAGATGCCAAAGGCCTGGGTGGCAAGTCAGGGGATGAGTTGGGGGTAAAGAGAATTGAGTTAGGAGTTGAGCCTTGAAGTGAGTTTGGGGTTGGCATTTAGGGTCTGAAAATGGGTTGAAGAAGCGTTGATTTGGAGGTTGGTTTGGAGTGAGTTGAATGAGTTTGGGGTTGTGAATTAATGATGGGATCTGTTGAGTTGGAGGTTGGATGGTGAGTGGATTGAGTTAACGGTTTGGAATTAGGTGTTGGGGTAAATTGAATTAGAGTTGATTTGAGAAGTAGGATGAACCGAGTACAGATAAGTAGCAGTTACTATGAGTAAGGGGTGGGCATTGTCAGTTTGGTCAGTCAAGATGGGATCAGTTAAGCTGAGAGATGAGTTTGTGGTGGCATGAATTGGGGGTTAGATGTTGGGTTCAAGTGTTTTTATTTTTTTAATTTTTGATTTTTATTTTTTAAAAACAGATTTATTGAGATGTAATTCAATACCATATAATTCACCCATTTGAAGTAAATGGTTTTTAGTACATTCACAGACTTGTACAACCATCACCACAATCAATTTTAGAACATTTTCATCACCTCAAAAAATGCTATATCCATTAGTAGTCACTCTCCACTCCCCCAGCCTCTCAACAGTAGGCAAGTACTAATCTCTCTGTCTCTATGGATTTGCCTATTTTGGACATTTCATATAAATGGACTGTTACAATATGTTGCCCTTTGTGTCTGGCTTCTTTTGTTTAGCATAATGCTTTCAAGGTTCACGCTACAGTATGCATCAATACTTTGTTCCTTTTGTTGTTGAATAATATTTCATTGTCTGGCTATACCACGTTTTGTCTACCAGTTGATGGAGATTCACCTGTTGATGGAGATTGTTGAGTTAGGAGTGATGGCGGGCATGTGTGTTGAGTTGGGTCAGGTGGGGTTGGATGGGTAGAGGTTGTAGGTTGGGGTGAGTGCTTCCCCCAAACCCAGAGCTTACCCTACTACTCCTGCCACCAGCCCCCTAAGGTCACCTGAATTTATCTGTCTTGGATTTCCTTATTCAATAAATGTCACTAAGAGTCTTACCACCATGAAGAATGTTGCTGTCCAGAGGTTGATTGATGAGTTCATTCACTCATTTATTCATTTGTTTCATTCCATTGAGTGTTTACTCAGTGCCAGGCACTGTTCCAGATGCCAGGGATAGGAGAGCAATGTGGTGTTTGCCCTCAGAATCTCACTCCTGAGGGAGATGATAATACTGTGTAAATGTGATTTCAGGTAGTAGTGGTTGTTGTGAGGAAAATCAAACAAGGTACATGGCTAGAAAGTGATGGGGTGGGTGGCTATTTAAAATAGGGTGGTAAGGAGAGGCTTCATTGAGGAGGTGACATTTGAGCAGAGACATGAAGGATGTGAGGGAAGAGCCATGTGGAGTCTTAAGGAGCCGTAAGGAATTATTCCACACGCAGTGAACTACCCAGAAACCCTCACAGACCCGTGAGGGCTCTTGAGGGGATGCTGTTTCTCTTGGCTGCCTTGTCTCCTGATTTGTTGCGTTTGCTGATTTCTTCGCCCTGTGTTCTCTTCTGTCAACCGAAATGTAGACACGGTCCTGCTTTCCTCTCCCAAACATCTTTCACTCAACACATATGGTAACACCAGTGCTGTAGGTTATTTTCCTCTTCCTGGGCACACCTGAGAACACATTTTCTAGCTTCCCTTGCAGGTAGATTGGGGCCTGGCATGGGTAGCCATAAAACCTCCTCCATAGTCCTCCATGATCTTTCTTCCCATTCCATGGTGACTCCATGGTGACTTTGGAGATCTCATGAGTAAGATGGAGGGTCATATATGAAACTAGAAAGGGACCTGGTTCCCCGAGTTACTACTTGGAGGATGCTACCAAGGAGATCTCCATCAGATATGACCAAGAAATAACTTGTTTTAAGCCCTTGAGATTTATTTTTTTTAAATTCCTCACCTGGGGATATATTTTTCATTGACTCCGAGAGAGAGAGGAAGGGAGAGGGAGAGAGAGAAACATCGATGTGAGAGAAACATCCATTATACGCCCCAACCAGGATCAAACCTGCAACGTGGGGATGTGCCCTCACCAGGAATGGAACCCATGACCTTTTGGTGCATGAGATGATGCTCCAACCAATTGAGCCGCACCAGCCAAGGCTAAGCCCTTGAGGTTTTTAAGAGTTGCTTGTTACAGCAGCTAACATTCATTATCCTGACTAATACAGTGACGGCATCTAACTTTTACTGAACGTCAGCATGTGAGTGTGTATGTGAACGTGGAGGCGTCATTGTAGGACAACCAACAAGTTAACATTGAATATGGAATATCCTTATCCTCAAAAGCGCCCACCATTGTGGATTTGCCACTGGAGGTGTACTGTCCCCAAGTCTGGATTTCCTGCTGTTCTGCTGCCCTTTCTCTCCCATCGCTCCCTCCCTGGTGTCTCTCCTTGCCTACCCTCTTCACCCCCTTCCTCTAAGGCTGTCTACACTCAGATCAAATTTATCTCACCTTCTTGTGAATAACCTGTCACTCAGCCCTTCTTCCTTACAGACCACATCTGCGAGTGCACATGATCCGTGATTAGTTCACCTAACACTATTAATAACGATAATGATGATAATGACCGGGCATGTACATGCCAAACACTGTTCATCAAATGTTTTCCCTGGATGAATGTATTTGTTCCTTCTCGCATCCTTAAAGGAAATTGCTGTTACTGTCCTCATTTTGCGGATAAAGGAACTGAGGAACAGAGAGGTGGAGAAATTTTGCTAAACAAAAATCCATCATCTCCTTTGAGAGAATTTTTTCCTATCCTTTTAAAAAATTACCTCCACCCTGGCTGGGTGGCTCACTTGGTTGGAGCATCGTCCTGCACAAAAAAGCCTTCGGGTTCAATTCCCAGTCAGGACACATCCCCGGTTGGCCAGGGCATGTACGGGAGGCAAGTGATCCATGTCTCTCTCCCTCTCTCTCTCTCCCCCCCTTCTCTCCCTCTAAAAAAAAATTCAATAAACATCTCCTCTGATGAGGATTTTATATATATATATATTACAGCCAATACACAGCCCAGGGTTTGAATGCAGATCAGCTGGCATCAGCTTTTGCAATTCCAACCCACCTTGGTGCAGGTATTTTGGAGGGGAGGTACAATTAATAGTGTAATAAGAACTCTTTAATTAGCTAAAAAGCTCGTTAAAGAATTAGAAATCGGGCGCTGCTAAATTAAAGGGTAATTGACAAAGGTGCGAGGAGGGACTTCTGAATCTCGCAGGCTCGGCTCAGCTCAGCTCTGTGTATTTACTCAGCAGCATTGCTGGCACCCCGGCGGCTGCTGGGAAAGCCCCCAGCTGATTTGCATATTCAGCGGCCATAATTAATCAGGGCTTGTGCTTCCAGCGCAATTTCACCCGCTGTTCTGAGCAGGGAGCTGGGTGAGGCAGCCAGCTTGGGGGCACCTGGGGCTTTATACAGACGCGGTTGTGGGGGAGGGGGTGGAGCAGCAGACTTTGCACACAGCCCCCCCAAGAGCCCAGGGAATCAGACCCTCATCTTGTCTCTCGCTTCCCCCTGCCCTGCCACACACAGCAGCAGGCCACATCCAGCACCCACAGGCAGATGCCTAGGGCCAGACCCATGTTATAACACGCCCTACACTCTCAGCCAGATCAGACACATTGACACGGACAGCAGGCCACACACACAGTTGCACACACCCATTTGTGCCTGGACACACACCCAGAGCCCTTTCACACACATACACACAAACAACTGTGTTCACAAACTCAAACTCAGAGGTGGAGCCACATCTGCAGGGAGACACCCATTGTCACACAGAGACATGCTAGGCATGCAGAGGGACACATAGTCTGGCACAGGGACATGCTGCCAACACATAAGCTACATACACAAACCCAGGTAAACTCCATCATGACCATCTCCAAGATCCCCACACCCTCTCCACACAGTCATTCAGTCATTCATTCAAGAAATATTTATTGGGCACCTACTATGTGCCAGATGCTGTTCTAGGCTCTGGGGAACCAGCAGTGAACAAAACAAAGATCCCTGCCCTGGTGGAATTAACACTCCAGTAGGGCTGACAAGCAGTAAGCAAATACATATAGGGTATGTCAGGTGGTACCATGGAAAAAAAATCAGGCAGTGAGGCAGACGAAAGGCCTCCACCAGGAAGGCATCCTTGAAGCAGCTGCTCAGACGGAGAGAGGGAGGGAGCCGTGTGATGTCTCACACAGCCATGCCCAGGCAGGCGCCACGTAGATTCACAAGGGCAGCTGTGTGGCCTTGTGTCCTGAGTGCCCCATACACCAGAGCTTCCTTTTGAGAGGGTGGGCCTGGACCTCCAAGGTAACAGTGGAAGCACTGGGAAGACAGGGCAAGCTGAGCAGACCAAGGACCATTGACCTTGAGAGGCTGCCCTATTCTTCCTTGATGATGCTCTCATCTCCTTTATATATGCTTACCCCGGGTATATTTCTTATTTTTTAATTTTATTTCTGTGGTTTAAAAAAACAATAACCCCACATGTAACGTAAAGTTTACCATCTTAACCATTTTTAAGTGTCCAGTTCAGTGGTGTTAAGTATATTCATATGGCTGTTCGATAGATTTCTAGAACTTTTTTATCTTGCAAAACTGAACCTCTGTCCCCATCAAACAGAAACTCTCCCCTCTCCCTCCCCCAGCCCCTGGCACCCACCATTCTAATTCCTGTTTCGGTGAAGTTGACTCCTCTAGGGACCTCCTATAAATGGAATTATACAGTATTTGTCTTTTTGTGATTGGCTTATTTCACTTAGCACAATGTCCTCAAGGGCCATCCACTTTGTAGCGTGTGTCAGAATTTCCCTCCCTTATAAGGCTGAATAATATTCCGTTCTATAGATCTACCACACTTGTTTATCTGTTCATCCATTGATGAGCACTTGGGCTGCTTCCAACTCTTGGCTACTGTGAATAGTGCTCCTATGACCCTGCTTTCAATTCTTTTGGATATATATTCCCAGAAGTGGGATTGCTTGATTGAATATATTTCTTTTTAAAAAATTGCTTTCATTGAGGCACACAATATACGATAAAACACACTGATCTCAAGTGCTCTGTTGGATGATTTTTGACAATTGTGTGCACACCCTGAGCAAGAAGTAGACTGTTTACAGCACCCCAGAGAATTCCTCATGCCCCTTTTTATGCCCCTTCCAAGAGCTCTTCTTGGATACATTCCTAGTGTGACAAAACCGAGGAATGAAATATGGAAGGTATCTAGAGGCAGTGCGGTGTAGTGGTTAGAGCCAAGCCATTTGGGCCACGTTTCTTTTTAATTTATTGTTGACAGCATTCTATCCAGATGTCCCCACCCCCCCGCCTTTGCCCCCCTCCACCCAGCTCCTGCCCCACCCAGGCCTTCCCCACTCTATTGTCCATGTCCATGGGCTATACCTATATGCATATATGTTCTTTGGTTAATCTCGTCCCATCCCCCCCCTCCCCCTCCCCTCTGAGAGCTGTCATTCTGTTCCATGCATCCGTGCCTCTGGCACTTGGCCCAAGTTTTAGCCCTCCACTGTGACAGGTGTGACCTTCAACCCTCTGAGCCTCAGCCTTCACAGGTACAAAGTGGGGCGAATAATAGCACCCATAGCATCAGGCTGTGTGAGGGTTCAGTCAGTTGAATTAGATCAAACACTTAGAACAATGTCTGCCATGTGGCAAATGCTGTCGAAGGGTCGCTGTCATTTTGAAAGGCACATGTAGAGAGAACTTGATAATGAACTGTGTGCACCACCCAGCCTAAGAAATGAAGCATCGTGCAGTTAATGCCCTCTGCATACATTTCTGCCATTACACCCCTCTCCTTTCCCCACCGAGGGTAGATAAATGAGTGAAGAATTTTCAAAAAAAAAGTAAATTATGCTAAAATATGCATAAGATAAAATTTACTATTTAACCATTTTTGTGTCCAGTTCAGTGCCGTTAAGTACAGTCCCATTGTTGTAGCCACCACCAGCAGCCGTCCCCAGAACTTTCTCACCCTCCCAAACTGAGACTCTGCCCATTCACACCAGCTCCCCCTCCCTGGGAGCTCCTGGTCCGAGGTTTCTCCATGTTTTCGGCATATGGGGCGGTATCCATGGATGACACACAACATGATTTGGCAAGTTTTAAACCACAACTGGTACGGTATCGAGCATTTTCTTTTGCAACTTGCTGTTATTCAACCGGGTTTTCTGTCTTCTCCATGTAGACACAGGCATTTCTGGTCCTGGCCGGCCTTTGAATGTCTCTTGAAGTGCTTGCCTCAGCACAGTTCTCCGTCCCCCTAGTCATGAGCTTTCGGGGTTTCCATTTGCTCCGCTCACGCATCCCAGCGTGACTGCTGTGCGCAGGATGGTGCCCCTGGGTTTAGAACACATAAGAATGGACATCCTGGGTGGCCGTCCTGAGTCGGATCTTCATGCTGGTTGCCCAGACCTCACTGTGTCCTTTCCTCTTATCATGCTCCTGAGGCTCCCTTTTGGCCCCAGGATGAATCTAGTCCTTCTGTCTGGCAGCTCTGGCCTCCCTTGTCATCATACCTCATGAGGAGACCTAGCCTCCCGCAGTTGTGGCCTCAGGGCCTTTGCATCTGCTCTTCTCTCTGTCCACCGTGCCCTGCTGGCTCTTACTAATCCCTCAGGTCTCAGCTGCAGTGTCATCCCCTGACCCTGAACCCCTCAGGCTAGACCAGGGCCGCCCAATCATACTCAGAGAACCCTGCCCATCCTTGCATGCACCACACTCTTAACTTTCTTTTTTTACTCACCTTAGTACACACTGAGAGAGGAGAGAGAGAGAGAGAGAAAGAGAGAGAGAGAGGTGAGAGAGAAACATTGATCAATTGCTTTCAGTACGTACTCTGACCAGGAATTGAACCCACAACCCAGGTAGGTGCCCTGACCAAAACTGAACAGGGCCACACTCCTAACTTTCCATTACTTGATGACAGAGGCTGCCTTGTTCATAGCCACAGAGTGAGTCCAGGCCGGGCCTGGAGGGAGCACCTGGTCTCTACTTGTGTATGAATGGAGGAGTCCTTGCATCTACCTCCTGGCTGGGGCAGGGGCTGCACAGAGACCTGGGCTCCCATCCCAGCCCACCAATTCCTGGCTGTGTGGCCTCAGGCAAGTGGCTTAACCTTTCTGAGCTACTCACTGTCCTTTCCTGTAAAACCCTTCCCAGGGCTGTTGCAGAGGTTGAAATGAGTGAGCCCCAGTCAGGCCTGGCTCAGGGTAGAACACTCCTGGTAGGAGCTACTGTGGTTCTGAGCCAAGTTCCGGCCCTGTTACCCTGGCCTGGGGCCTTGCTCCTTCCTGGCTTGGCAGAGCCGGGAAGCAACACCAGGTCTCCTTGTCCAGCCAGCTCATCCCTCGAGTCCCAAGCCTGTAATGAGAATCACATGTGCTGGATGCCGGCCCAGCCCCTTCCTTCTGCCTTCCCCTCCTCCCCCAAAGGGGCCCCCTGAGTCATCCTGTTTAGCCTCATTCCCACGCTGCCCTGGCCTGTGATACACATGTCAGAGGGTGTGTCATGTCATGGGTTTCTGTGTGTGTGTGTGTGTGTGTGTGTGTGTGTGTGTGTGTGAACTATCTGTATGTACCGTGTGATTGTGTCTCAGTTGTAGGTGTGTGTGTGTTTCATACAAACTATGTGCTTATGTTGTGTGTCTGTGTGTTTTGCATATGAACAACTTGCCTATTTTGTGTGACTGTCTTTGGGTCTGTGCATGTGTTAAGTACATGTCTGTTTCATGACTCTCCATGTATGCCAGAGGTGGGGAACTCTTTTTCTTTTTCTAAAAAATATATCTTTATTGATTTCAGAGAGAGAAAGGGAGGGGGGGAGAGAGAGAGAAACAGCAGTGATGAGAGAATCATTGACCGGCTGCCTCCTGCAGGCCCCCTACCGGGGATCGAGCTGCAACCTGGGCATGTGCCCATAGCCTGGTGTTGAGTTCTTAGTGGGAGCCCGATGAGTGGGGATGGTTCTCATTAAAGAGATGCAGTGCTGAGTAGGTCATCACAAATAGCCTGGAGTATTATGGCTTCGTGAATGATGAGGTCCTCTCCAGACAGGTCAGGGGAATGAACATTCCAAGCACATATCAATCAAGGTTTCACTGTAGGAAACAAGGACCCAAAACAAGGAACTTTATGCTCACAAAACTGTTGGAAGTCTGGCAGATGGGACTCTAGGCTAAGTCTATAGGATGACTTGCTACAGAACATCACTTCTGAATTGGCCCACCTAGGACCTTCTGTCTCTGTTATTTACAGGAAGGTGGGGAATCACCCTCTGGGAACCACTGACTTCAAAAATACATCACCATAGCCCTAGCGGGTTTGGCTCAGTGGTTAGAGCGTCGGCCTGTGGACTGAAGGTTGGATTCTGGCCAAGAGCACATACCTCAGTTTTGGGCTTGATCCCCGGTCCTGGTCAGGTCGGGGAGCATGTGGGAGGCAACCAGTCGATGTGTCTCACATAGAGATTTGTCTTTCTCTCCCTCTCCCTCTCTCTCCCTCTCTCTCTCTCCCTCCTCCCCTCCTCCTTCTCTCTGAAGAACAATGTAAAAAATATCTTTGGGTGAAGATAAAAAGCAAAACCCCCAAAATATCACCATGATGGATAAACACAATGTGGCCCACCCATACAGTGGAATATTATTGAGCCATAAAAAGGAAGAAAATTCTGACATGGATGAACCTCAAAAACTACGCTAAGTGAAAGAAGCCAGACATAGAAGGAAAAATATTGCATGATTCCACTTATATGAAGTACCTAGAATAGGCAAATTCATAAAGACAGAAAGTAGATTAGAGATTACAGGGACTGGGGTGGAAAAAATGAGTTATTGCTTAATAATTATGGATTTTCTGTTTGGGGAGGTGAGAAAGTCTGGAAATAGAGAGTGTTGATGGTTGCACAACACTGCAAAAGTAATTGATACTACTGAACTTTACACTTAAATATTATTAAAATGGAAAATTATGTTATATATTTTACAACTTAAAAATTAATCACATTAAATATACCAAAAAACATGGAACAAAGTACTTTAAAGGGTGAATTGTATGGTATGTAAATTATATCTCAATAAAACTATTTAATAAAACAGTGTATTACAAGAGTTGCAATTTAGAGATTTGGAAGTTACCATCATTATCACTTGCAACTGCCTCTCAACAAAAGCTGGTGGCACTGGTGACTGGAGACAGTAACATTCCTGCAGGAAGACCCATTGTCTCCATGATGTGTTTTCCACATGCCAGTGCAGTGCAGAAGAAAGATGACCTCCACCCACTTCTCCCACCCACATCTCATGTTTCCACTTGATAGAACCTAATTGGCACACAGAAGTCTAGCTGTAAGGGAGTCTGGGAAACATAGTTTTTAGCTTTGCAACCTCTGTAGTATGGGACTGCACACTAGGAGGTTGGGATGGTGCCTCAATGCTTGTCATCTTTTGGTTTTGCTTGTACAGCATTCTTTCCCTCTTCTTTCTGTCTTTCTTTTTTTGTTGTTGTTGTTAATCCTCACCTGAGGACATCTTTTCCATTGCTTTCTCAGAGAAAGTGGAAGAGAGGGAGGGAGGGGGAGAGAGACAGAGACAGAGAGAAACATTGATGTGAAAGAACCACATTGACTGGTTGCTTCCCACAAGCAACTTGACAGCAAGTGGGGGGTAAACCTGCAACCCACATACATACCCTTGACCAGGAATTGAACCCGTGACCCTTTGGTGTGTGGGCTGACACTCTAACCATTGAGTCACACCAGCCAGGGCTCTTTCCCTCTTTTAATAGTAAAAGCTCCGTATCTTCCCCTAGTTCCTTTATTTTCTATCCAGTATAGGTTAGATGAAACTAACTTCACTCTCTGGATCCACGGGGTGATCTACAGTGAGGTCTGGCCAAGCCATATAATCCATTGCTCCAAACCCATGATTGGCTCAGGGATGGGCACATGACATGGGATGGACCAATGAGAGTCATTACTTTGTGAGCTCTTTTTGCTGAAGTTGTTGAGCTTGGAAGATGTAAGTTCCTGGGAGCCATATTCGGCTAAAATGGAATCCTTTGTAGAGAATAACAGAGACAAGAAATGAAAGAGACACAATCCTGATGATATAACAACCCCTGGATCCAGCCATGCCTGAATTCCATTATCCCTGAATTTTTTTTATGTGAGCGAGTAGGTATCTTTTTTTGTTTACGATTGTTCAAGTTGCCTTTCTACCACTTGCTAGCAGAGGAGCCCTGACTAATATATAGAGACATGTCAGCAAGAGCAAAGGCGTGCTAGACACGCATGCTATAGATTCATTCACTCATTACATTCTTTTTGATCATTTTTTCTGGTCAGGCCCTATGCAGGGTGTGGGAAAACAAATGCCTTGACTGTGTCCTCCTCTGGCTGGACACACAAAGGGGTCACAGGAGAGTAGAGGCAATAACTGCTCAAGCACCGATTAGGAAAACCTATTAGCCAGGTGATAGGAGTTGGTGGGGATCCAACGTCCCTGCACCCAGCCTCCTGCACATTGTGGAGAGCAGACTTTGCCCAGTGCCAGACCCTGAGCCACCTGATCCATCGGTTTTGCTGCATGAGGTCCTTGAGAAGCTCATCTCTCTTCAATGATGGTCCACAATTCTGACCACTACACTAACCACAGAAGAAGGCAGACACCATGCTCATCACAGCATTGGCCATGATACTGACCTTGAAGTGGACAACGGTACAGCCAGGACACTGAGTATGACCCTGACCACAGTATGATCTGATCATAATTTTGACCATAGCATGGCCAGGTAACTGTCCAAAGCAAGGTCAGAACATGACCAGGGCAGTGATTGTGATTCAGAGCACAACACAGCCAAGGAAATGGTTACCACACTGACCACAACACAACCAGGAATGACTGGTGGAGACCACAATATTGACCACAACGCTGACCCCAGTAGAACCAGGAAGCTGGTGGCAGCCCCTATCACAGTTCAATAGGACACTGACCACAACATGTTCAGGACACTGAGATTGCCATTGACCACAGCTGTGGTCATGACCACAGCACTGAATGTATTGGCCAGGGTCCAGTTGCAGGAATAAAGCGAACACCAGGTAGTTCAATAGAAAAAATTTACTATGTGGATTTAAGCAGAGGTGTTAGTTAAACTTTAAGAACAAATGGGAGAAGGTGAATTGGCTCTGGGTTAGAAAGCACAGGGATGAGGTAGAGTCTAGGGGCTGGGGCCACCTGCCAGGAGCTGAACCACGGTGGATTCTGTCCACTGGGGTTGAGAGCGCAGAGGAGACACAACAGCCACTTCTAGAGACACCCAAAGTGGAGAGAGATGGAAATATGCTCTGGCTTCTTTCTTCCCACCTGCCAGTCTCCCTCCAGGCCTCCCATTGGCTGAGCCTAGCCTGATGCAAGGGAGCCTGGGATATATAGTTTGCAGGGGTCACCTGAACCTAGAAACTGTAGTTTTCAGGGACCATCTTCCCCAAAACAGAGAAAGCTGGTTGGGAATGTACTTAAGGGCATATTGACTGATGCCAATTACACAACACAGGCTATAGCTTGACCATGACAATGACCATCTCAAGGGCCAGAGCCCAAGGAGGACATTGTTCACAGTCTTGAAACACAGCACTAACAAGAACGCCACTCAGTAGGAAAGGGACAAGTAGTAACCCCCCCCCCCCCCAGTGTTGACCGCAGCCCACTCTTGGCCAAGAGCTTGAGGGTTGCACCAACCAACATCCCTCTCCTGCCCCTTGCCTATGGCAGACTTGCCCTGAGGAGTCAGCAAAGGACCAGCTCCTGTTTGGAAAGAGGAGGTAGAGGGACAAATGAGATGCTCTTCCTGGCTCGGCTTTTGTTTGTGTCCCACATCCCATGGCCAGTGTCCTCAGCCCCGTGCTTCACTGCAGTAAAGCCCTCTGGGGACTGAGCACTGGCTAGGTGCTCTATTTGCCCACCATCCACAGATGTCTCTCAGCAGCTCTGTGAGGACACAGGTCTTCTGAGGGAAGGAATGCTCTTTGCCTGAGGTCACATGGCCAAGAAATGGCAGAACCAGGGTTGAACCCAGGTTCTACCGGACTCCAAACTCTTCCTCCTTGCTTTGACAAAACCATCCATAATGTGCTATCTGCCTCGCACACAGAAGGGTAAAAAAAAAATGCCAGGCCTGCCCCTTATCATCGCCAGTTCTTCTCTAAGCCGACTTGCTTGCTGCCTCCTAAAAAAAGCCACCGAGGGACTACAGGGAGGAAAGGTGCCTGGGGAGACCCACGAAGGAGAAAAGGCGGGGAAAGGCTCGAGGCGGGGCAAGGACGCCCTTCACATGCAGATGATGCCGGCAGCCTCCATAAGGTTCTCCCGCCGCCCGATCTCTAATTTTGGGCCTTTGGAAAGGGAACCGGAGAGTGTCCCAGGTGTGGCGGGGGAGGGCGCGACGGGAATAGGGGGTGGGATGGGGAGAGTGAAAACAGGGTGCCCCCTTTGGGGGCCAGGCCCACCCTGCCGGCCGTCCCCATCGCCCTCTGGTCTGGCTCCCGCCCCCCGTTTTTGCTTTTCACTCCCAGTCTCCATCTCTGCCCCACGCCCCTTGTCCCAGCAGTGACCCCTTCCTCCAGTGTCCCATTTTACAGACTGACTCAGTTTCCCTCTTGATTCTTGAGTTCTTTCAGGAGGGAGCCTCTCCATTTCTCTTCTTTGCTACCAGGCCCTCCTCCTCCCCTCGCCCCTTGACCCCGCTCGGCCCCCATTTTCGAACGTGGGAAATGTCCAGGGAGGGTGACATTTACAAACACGTGACGGAACCCCATTCCATCTCGGTGACCCGCCCGCATAGTGGCCGGGGGGCTGCTGGGTTTGGCCCCCAGCTACTGGGTACCCAGTGCGGGCTCCCCGCGTCCCCGCCCCCAGACCCCGCCGGGTGGGCGCCCCTAGACGAGCTGGAGGCGGGGCGGGGGGCGGAGCCCGCAACAAAGACTCGGAGGAGTGAGGGGCCGGGGGCGGGGCGGAACCCGGGCGCCGGGAGGCGGGGAGGCGGCGCGGAGGGTCGCCCGGCCGGCGGGCGGGTCGCGCCTGGTGGCCGTCCCGCGCCGAGGCGCCGCGAGGGGGGCGGGGGCAGGACGCGGGGGGGCGCGTCATGTGGCCGCTCACGGTCCCGCCGCTGCTGCCGCTGCTGCTGCTGTGCTCAGGCCTCGCCGGACAGGTAGGGGCCCGGCAGGCAGGTGCGGGCGCCGGGGCGCCGGGAGGGGAGGGCGGCTCACGGGGCTCCCCAGGAACGGGGCCGGGGCTGCCGAGGCCCCCGGGCTGCGAGGGGCGGAGGTCGCGGCGGGGGAGGGGCTGGAACGGCCACCCCGGCTTGGGGAGAGAAGTAGGGCTTCGGATCCAGCCTCAAGCTGGGATGATTTGGGGGACAGTCTGACCCCATCTTCGGGGTTCTCAGCTCCTCGGTGACCCGGGGCCACCACGCCCGCCATCTCGATGGAGCTGAGTGGGGTTGGGGGGAACTTCAGGGGGCTTTGGGGTGTTGCTTACCCTTCCCTCCCCCCTTCATGGCGGGAGGTCCCCAGCTTCTGAAGCCCCCGCTCCTCGCCTGCACCCCCAGGGTGGAGAAGGGGGCGGGACTCACGCGTGAGTGACTGATGGGGACGTGTGAGGGGCTGCTGGGTGCGGGGTAGACGTGTCTTTGTGTCATGGCTGGGTGTGACTGGGAGTTTGTGTGTGTGGCTGCTGGTGTGTGTCCAACTGTGCGTGAGTTGGGTGTGATGGGAGGGTGTTTGTACGTGAGGAAGAGTGTGTGACAGCGGGAGGCTGTGACTGGGGGGTGGTGTAACAATGGGGGGCCTGGGAGGCTGTGACTGGGGGGTTGGTGTCCGTGTGAGTGGTGGTGTGAGAGCGAGTAAGGGCTGTTATTCCCGGCTGTACCCGGGCAGCTGTAGCTGTGCGTAAAGACTGTGACAGTGTCCCCACGACTCTGTCCACCTGCCTGGGTGTCGTACAAAATGCACGCAACCAGGTGTGTGGCTGTGTGAGAGCTTTGGGGTGAGTGTGCTGTTCGGTGCCTTTGAGTAAATCACTTAAAAGGGGGTGTAAAGAACAAGGGCCGTGTGTGCAAATGTGTGCACCCATGCACCTGTGTGTGTATGTGTGCTGGTGGGGCCTTGAACACTCCATTTGCGCTCCCACAGAAGCAGGTCTCGCTCTCCATGTTACCACCATCTCTTTGGCAGGCTTGAGGACCTTGCACAATGTGGGGGTCCAAGCTTTTTTCAGCTATTGGGAAGCTTCTTTCCTCCTCCATCTTGGGGGTGGGAGCACCCTCAGGCTCTCAGATCTGTAGGAACTCAGAGGGAAGCTGGAATGGAAAAAAATGAACTGATGATCACGGCTAACATTTATTAAGTGCTTATTATGTGCTGGGCATTGTTTCAAGCACACGGCATGAATTAATCATTTAATCCTCCCAGCACCCCACTGGTGGGTGCCATTGTTACCCTCATTTACCATATGGCGAAACTGAGGCACAGAAAAATTAAGTCACGTGCTCAAGCTCAGACTACTTGGGAGTGGCAGAGCTAGGGTTCCACAGACAGTCTGGTTTCTGAGCCCACATGTTTACCTTCTTGTGAAAGAATCCGCTCCATGGTTGTGGACAGTGCCTGTGTGGACACTGGAGGGGGTTTAGGTAGAAGCTCCAAGGAAAAATAGTCCTGGCACATTCTCTTTCCTGGTCAAGAGAAGAAAGGAATCAGACCCTTGTACCCAACCTGAAAGGGGCATTGGGGGGCACGGTGACCTAGATAGGATCTTCAGACCACAAGGAGAGGTTGTGAGGTCCCCTTTCTGGAGGAGCCCCCCTCCCCCCGTTTTCCCATCTTAGGACCCACATACTGGTGGGATAGGAAGCGTGCTCAGCACCTAGCATCAGGCTGCACACAGTAGGTACTCAATTGATACGGGAACCAGAGAGAAGTAAAAAGAGTCAGCTGAGGAAGAGACAAGAGATCACAAGAGGCATATACTTTAGAATCTGCTGGAGAAAAATGAACCGGGTGTGAAGTTGAATTTATTTCCAAGCAGGATCCTTGGGACCACCACCTGGGTACTCTCCGCCGCCCGGCTAGCCCCTAGGGAGCTGGCTTTCCCGCCTCCCAGCCAAGACTGCCTAGGGGGGCGGGAGCCTGTGCGTCTCACTGACCCCCGGGCGGGGACCGAGTTGCTTGGGGGCGGGGCTAAACAGGGGCCGGTGGAGGCGGGGCCGAGTGGCGGATGGGGCGGGGCTGCCGAGGGCCTATCGCCCGCTGCAGTTCCGCAGGCGGCCACCGGGGGCGCTACGGTGTCGTAAACCGGCCTCAGCCCCCAGCTTGCCTGTCGCCTCAGGGAGGGAAGGGGCCTGAAGAGTGGGTGCTCTGTCCCCTCTCCGTCCTCGCCATCGCTTCCCAGAGCTCCCTCCTCGGTCCCTGCTGGGCTCTGAGAACCACCAGGGTTCCTTTCTTAGAAGCATTCATTCGTCCGTTCAATCAGCAGATACGATTAAGCACTGGGATGCAGCCATGCGCCAAGTAATCAAATCCCTGCCCTCCTGGAGCCGATCTTCTGGCAGGAGAGACAGACAAGAACCGAATAAATACATAATACAAGGTCAAAACTAAATATAATACAATGCAAGTGTCATGAAGAAGTGGGGGAGAGGGAATTAAAGAGCGATGGTGGTGGGGAGGGGGCTGTTCTAGCAGCATGATCAGGGACAGTGTCTCTAAGGAGGTGGTATTTGAGGCCACACATGAAAGAGGCGAGAGAGGCAGCCTTCTGGTATCCAGGGGAACATTCAAGCAGGGGGACAGCAAGTGTAAAGGTCCTGAGGTGGGAACAAACTTGGTGAGTTTGAGGAGCAACAAGGAGGCTGGTATGGCTGGAGAGGGGTGAGCAAAAGGGGCCTTGTGGGGAGATGAGGTCAGAAGAAGGTCAGGGAAGTCAGAAGAGGGCAGGCCACATGGGAACTTGTGGGCAGTGGGCAGGAGTTTGGAGTTGGCCTTGAGAGCGGGGGAGTAGCACCTGTCAGACGAGACGCCCCTCCTTCCATGCTCTGTCCAGGATGTTCTAGATGTAGCCCATGAGTGCCTGGGAGCTACCAGGGAGCTTTCCCTGTGGGAAAGATGCCCTTTTCTTGACCACTTGGTCTCCTCTAAGATCTAGCTACTTCTTTGGCACTATCTGGGTTTGGGGTCACCTCTTCCCTGGGGTCTCCATGGGATAGGATAGGAGTAGTAGTCCAGTTTGCATTGCATGCTTCAGGGCTTATGCACTCGCTATTCCTTCTGCCTGGGACACTGTTCTCCCAGGTAGCTACCTGACTCTTCCTCTCTCCTTTTGCTCAAATGTCACCTCCTCCAAGAGGCCCACCTCGAACATCCACCTACCCACTGCCATTCTCTGAGCTCTTGATGTTATTTTTCTTCATAGCCTTTGTCACTATCTTTACACAATGTTTATTCACTCGAAGGTGCTCAACAAATATTTGCTGAATGAACCGATGGCTGGATTCCTCTCCTCCTCCCACAGAATCTTTTCTTTCTCAGACCGTGGGCCTCTTGTGCCAAGGGAAAGTCAGCGAAAACACTCTGTCCTAGCACCATCCCATACCCATCCTAGCCAACCGCGGCTCCTGGATGTGAAGCATCAGGAAAAACCCTCTTCATCTGTGCCTAAAATTCCACATTAAAAGGCACCGCCACTTGGGGTTAAGATGCTGTTTTCTCAGGCCCCTTTTAGAAAATATAAATGTCCCAGGTGGAGGGAAGTAACGGGAAATCTTAAGGATTCCAAGATAATAAATGAATTGGGTATTTTCTTCCTAAGGAAGATCCAGGTTGGGACTGGGCGACACCTAGTGGTTGAATAAGGTTTGTGCAGAGACTGTGTGTGTGTGTGTGTGTGTGTGTGTGTGTGTGTGTGTGTGTGTGTGTGTGAGAGAGAGAGAGAGAGAGAGAGAGAGAGAGAGAGAGAGAGAGAGAGAGAGAGAGAGAGACTATGATAAAGGTGTACTGACTGATGTCCCTGTGTGTCACAGCCCCCTCCAGAATGAGGCATGTGAAGCACTGGCCTCTGGTGTGAAGTTGAAGGGGTGCCAGAAAGCTCCGAAACCAAGATAAATGGTATCCCAATGCAATATCTTAATAAAATAAAAATTAATTCCAAAAATCTATGATGTACAAAATATCAAAATTTTAAATAAAGACAGGATCAAACTCTGCACTTGCACAACTCACATCACTTGCCTCACTGTACCCCTGGCTCTATGGGCGTGTCTGTAATGTCTATGTGTGTGTGTGTGTGTGTGTATGTGTGTGTTTAGGGATTGTGTACCTGGCATTGGCCAAGTGTGCCATAATCATGTCTGTGGGTGTGTACACACAGTGACTCTGTGTCCTTATGGGTCAATCATGTGGGTGTATGCATGGATTTCTCATGAGCACAGCAGCTGGTGCAGGCAATGACTTTGTGCTTCCAGAATTCAGTGTCAGTGCTGTTTTCCCTATTTCACGCCTTGTGTGTTCATTTGGGAAGCATTCTCTGGGAGCCTTCTGTGTGTTGAGCCTTAAACCAGACACCAAAGGCTGGGTGACAGTTTGAGCTCTCAAGGGGTAGGATGGAGGATTTCACTTCTGTGATGTTGGGTCTGGTTGTGCTGGGGAGAAGGGAGCTGTGACAGGAGCAGGAGACTTTGTTCCCACTTTTCGGGAACTCTTGTCTGAGAACATCAACATGTCTTCACGCCCAGAGTGGGAGCCTGGTCTGTGTTACCACCTCACCCCTCACAGAGCGAGGAGACACCAGATGGAGCAGAGAGGAGTCAGAATAGATACCATGAAGTCTGTGTAAAGCGGCTTATTTGCACTGGGAGCCCCAGTAGGCTCTCAGTGCCTGTTTACTGTACTTTACACACAGTTCTAACAGTGCTGCGCAGGGAAGACAGGGAGTCACAGTGTGGGAGACAGAAACCAAAAGGCGAAGTCAGCCAACGCTGTTGAATGAAATGGCAGATAGCTCCTTACCTTTTAGGCTCTGAGAGTGCTCCAGTTATTCCCAAGAAAAACACACGGTGTGCACATGCTGAGCCAGGTTCTTTCTCTTCCCAAGTTCTCTAGTAATTCCTACATGAAAGACATCAAGTGGGGTGCTGGGGATATGAAGGCTGTGGCACAGCTCACTGTGGAGGGGCTCTCAGGGCCAAGTTGGGGAGCATGCAGCAGGCACATGGTACAATGTGCAAAATGTCAAGTCAGGCAGGCTTCCTGGAGGAGGTGGCATTTGAGTTGGGCCTTGAAGGATGAGTGAGTGAAGATTGGAGGGTGGACATTTCATGCAGAAGGAGGTCATTGGCCAAGCTAGCAAGACTTACAGCACATGGTGGGTCCTGAAAATGGGAATCAGGTGGAGTGGGGATGGTGCACATGGGGAACTGAGAAAGGTGGTGAGCTTGGAGAGGTAGGTTGTGATCTGGCTCTAAGGGACTTGAAGGCTGGTTAAAGGTTTTACAATTTATTGAGCTGGCAATATAAGACCATAGAATGGGATGTGTGCGTGTGCATGCATGCCTCTGTGTGTTTTTAAACAGAAGGTCATTTAAAAAATTTCAGCACAATATACATAAAATTTACTATCTTATCCATTTTAAGAGTACAATTCAGTAGAATTCAGTGCATTCACGTTTCCATGCAGCCACCACCACCATCCATCTCCAGGACTCTTTTCATGTTCACGAACTGAAACTTTGTCCCCAATAAATGATAATTCCCATCCTCCCACCCCTACCCCCTCCCGGCCCCTGGCAAACATTTTACTTTCTGTGTCTATGCATCTGACTCCTCTAGGGACCTCATATAAGCAGAACCATACAGTATTTTTCTCTTTGTAACTGCCGTCCTTCACTTAGCATGATGCCCTCCAGGTTTACCCATGTTGTAAAAAGGAATTGCATTCATTTTTCGGGCTGAATCAGATCCCATTGTACGTACACATCACACCGTGTTTACCCCTTCATCCTTTGGTAGACACTTGGGTTGCTTCCACCTTTTGGCTACTGTGAGTAATGCTATGAACATGGGTGGACAAATATCTTCCAGCTCTTTTGAATATATATCAGAAGTGGGACTGCTGAGTTATATGATAATAATGGATTTAATTTTTTTTTTCTTCATTTTAAACAAGAAGTTTAAACAAGAAGCTTGACTTAAAGGGAAAATTATCTAGGATACATGTTTTGTTAATGCTCACCCGAGGATATTTTTCCATTGATTTTTAGAGAGAGAGGAAGGGAGGAGAGAGAAAGAAACATCTATGTGAGAGACACACACTGATTGGTTGCCTCTCACACGTGCCCCAGCTGGGGCCGGGAATTGAACCCGAGACCCTTCGGTGCAAAGCCAACCCTCTAACCACGGAGCCACACTGGCCAGGTTTAGGGCTCATTTCTTTTAAAGTAATTTATCCCTACTTAAAAGACAGATTACCCTACATGTAACAGCTATGTACAAAAAAGTTATAAAATTGTCCTTGGTTTTACAATGATAAATGAAAACATTAAAATTCTGCAATCAAACAAGGTTTGCAAGGATCTTTATGCTGTTCTTTTTTTGTTAAACAGTGAGAGCAAAATAACTTACTGGAATATAAAGATAAGAGCCAAATGAGTTTCTACTAACGGAGAAAGGGGATATTTTCACAGAACCAGTACTTTCCCCCCTCCCATCCATTGGCCACTTAGCTTAAAAAGTGCAAATGCTGTGCACATACATCAGTTACTTTATGCACAATAAACGAATGGGGAAGGGGAAATGCAAGAGTAGAGAAAACTATACTGTAGAAGTCAGGGCGTTGTGGCACCAAGTGGCGGTTTTCTAATTGAGACTGTCCTCTTGGTCTGGAGGGACCGGGCCCGGGAGTAAAGGGGGCAGGTTCCCTGTCTAGCGGGTGCCTCGAGTCTGCTGCTGGACCGCAGCAGCTGTGTCCCCACCCTCCCTTTCCTACTGTGCACGTGTGTGTTTCACCGATTGGCTGCCCCTCAAATTGGACTCTCACCTGCCTCACCCACAAACCCTGTCCTTCGCAATAGGCGTTCGTTAGTTTACTAAGTGGTGTATGCCTCTCAATCTTACCCTGCACCCCAGGACCATCCTGCCTGCCACCTTCACATGAACATGATCGTTGTGCTCAGTCTGGATTCCTTCCTTGGGCTTTTCGTGGGCTCGCCCAGGAATCTCCTTCACAAAAGACGCAGCAGGCCCACGCCCAATGAGTACACGAGCTGCACCAGGAGCCAGTCATGTATTTCAGTTTTTGAGGAACTTCCTTACTGTTTTCCACAGTGGCTGCCCCATTTCCCACTCTCACCAGCGGTGCACAAGGGTTCCACTTTCTCCACAACCTCACTAACACTTGTGATTACTCACTTTTGATTCTGGCCCATCCCATGGGGGTGAGGCGATCTCTCGTGGTGGCTTTGGTTTGCATTTCATTAAGGGTTAGTGCTGTGGAGCATCTTTTCATGTGTTTACAGGTCATTTGTACATCTTTGGAGAGAAATGTCTAGTTAAGTCCTTTGTCCATTTTTAAATTGGGTTGTTTGGGTTTTTGTTGTTGTTGTTTAAAGAGGTTTTAGAGCCAGGAATGAGACATGATTGGATTTGTGCGAGGGACAGATCTTCTGGCTATAACATGGAAGACAGACTGGAGTGGGAAGAGTAAAGGCGTGAAGACAGAATTACTTCAGGAGCTGCAAGGGCCTGAGGCAGATTGGCACCAATCTGAGGTGCTGCGAGACTAACACTTGGGGTGGGGCACTGAGGGAGGGCCCTTCTCATTGTCTGCTGTCTGGAGTCCCTGACGACGAGGCTGCAGGCTCCTTCCCACTCCTCCTGGAATGCTGAACCAGGTGGGAAAGCACAGTTGACAGGAGCAAGACTGTGCTGAGAGGAGAGAAAAAAACAGCTCTTCCTCGGGCGAAAAAAAGGAGACACATTTCAACACCATTTCCCAAAACTTGCTGCAACCAAGAATTTAAAGCCAGCCACAGGCTAGAAGGCTCACACCATTTGGATTCGGAGGGACCCAGAGCTGTGGATGCATGGGCATCAATTCATACCTTTTTTTAATGTGTGAAATGAAATACTATGGGGGTCAAGATGGCCCAACTGACAGAGGCCACTTGGCTTACTGCAAAGGCCACTTAGTTTTGCTTGGTTTGCATTTTCTAGCTTTTCTGCTGGAACTTATGTTTTATGCTTGATGCCTTAATTCATAATTTTGAGTCAATTTTCTTCTTGGCATAAAACCTGCACATTGTAAAGGTATGGCTTGATCCATTGTTTTGAAGTGACCTAGCTTTAGCAGCACCAGGTCAAGAAACAGAACTTTGCAAAAATCCAGAGGCCCTCCCCTCATGCTCCTTCCAGGTGCCTGCCCCCTCCCCCCAAGTAACCCGCCACTAAGCTGACATCTCTCATGCCCGGTTTCTTCCGCTCAGCATACTGTTTGTAAGATGCCTCCACATCATTGTTCTGGGAGAGATCACGTTTTCATCTCTTTATGGCGTCCCACTGTGAATGCACCGACGCGTCCGGCCTAGGCATCTGCATTGGTGGTTTGTGGCCGACACAAACAGCGCTGACAGAGACACTCTGCACGTCTGCGGTGGGTGTGAGGGTGTACACATTCTGTAGGTTCTCTTTACTCACAGCAGTCATGCTCTGTAAAGACCCGGCGGACACTGAATTAGCGAGTACCGAATCGTCGCAGGGTTAGATTCCTGCAAGCCTCTGGTCCCAACATATTTATGGACCAAACAATAGCAGCCTTGTTTTATATGTGTTTCTGTTTAACAACACCTTATTTAACATATATTGTGGGTTTATTAGTATCGAACTCACAGCCAAAGGCAGCATAACTCATACCTGAATGAAATTTATAGGCCAGACGTAATTTCTCCTGAAGACACATCGCAACTTTCCTGTGCTTAGAGACACTCGACAGCCCTTCAGCATTATGCGTGGGAGCCACTTAAATAGAGAAATCACCACTAAAAACCATGAAAACATGAACAGCTTGGCACTAAATGGACTGAAAAGGACATGTTTACAGTTAGGAGAGCTGACACGGGAAGGCAGAGGATGGCTGTGTTGAACCTCAGCTGGGAGCCTGTGTGTGGGTGACCAAAATTCTGCCACTCTGCGTGCATATCCACGAATGACCACAAAAGCACTGCGACTATTGATTTGGAGGTTACAAGTAAATTGTAACGAGTAGGCAAGCTTGTCAGAAAGGAATCTGCGAATAGTGAGCCTCGACTGTATATACCTAAGAGTAGGGTAGGGTTGCTGGGTCATGGTGGTGGATATATTGAGATTTAGGAGATACTGCCAAACAGCCTTCCAAAGTTCCGAAGGCTCTCCGAAGAGTTTACCAATGTACTCTTCCACCGGTACTGCCTGAGAGCTCCAGTTCCACACTGTTGCCAACACCTGGTGGTGTCTTTTTCATCTCAGACATTCTCATGAGTGTGTAGTGATATCACATTGTGGGTTTAATTTGTAGTTCCTGGTGACTAAAAGTTCGAACTACCTTTTCATATGTTTATTGACCACTCAGGTATTTCCATTTGTGAAATGCCTATTCAAGTCTTTTGCCCATTTCTCTATTAGGCTGTCTGCCTTTTTCTTATTGATTTGTAGGAATATCTCTATCTACCTATACATATTTTATATAAGTATAAAGTCAGGATATGAGTTCCTTATCGGACATAAAGATTGCAAATACCTCCTGTTACTCTGTGGCTTGTCGTTTCATTTTCTTCATGGTATCTTTGATCAATAAAATTTTAATGTAGTTTAAATAAGTTTTTTCCTTCAAGGTTAGTGCTTTGTACTGTCCTGTTTTAGTGACCTTTGCCTACCCCAGAGTAATGAAGATATCCTTCTATATTTCCTTCTAAAAGCTTTATTGTTTACCTTTCACCTTTAGAATGCACATTCTACCTGGAATTGATTTTTGTATGTGATGTGAGGTAGGGATCAGCATTATTTATTTCCCTATGAATAGGTCCGATTGACTCAGCACCATGTAGTCTGTCTGTCTGGGATAGGACCCTGGGGGGCCCTTTGAGAAAGTTTCTTAGCATCTCTGTGCCTCTTTCCTCATTTTAATTATAATCCTATCTACTTCATAGTGGTATTCTGAGGGTTAAATGAGTTATCACATGTATATCACTGCAAATGGTGCCTAATATGTGATAAGTATTTAATAAACCTTAGCAAATATTGTTCTGACAATAACTTTCTGACAGTTATGAATGTTTTTCCTCCTGTGAATTTTCAGGGGAAAAACATTACTTTCCATGGCTCCCAGCCTCAGTGTACTCAGGCTGCTGTAACAGAACACCACAGACTGGGTGGTTTATAAACAACACAGATTAATATCACACATACACACACAAAGAAAAGATCTATATCTCACAGTCTGGAGGCTGAGAAGTCCAAGATCAAGGTGTTAGCAGATGTGGTGCCTGGTGAGAGCCCATTTCCTGGTTCATAGGAAGTGTCTGCTTGCTGTGCCCTCACATGGTGGAGGGGGTGAGGGAGCTCTCTGGGGTCTCTTTTATAAGGGCATAGCTCCCATTCATGAGGGCTCCACACTCATAACCTAATCACCTCTCAAACACCCCACAACCTAATACCATTACCTTGGGGTTAGGGCTTCAACATGAATTTTGGGAGAACAAACATTCGATCTACAGCACTCCCAAGCACCATACTTACAGTGATGATGGTGATGGAGAGGAGGAGACACTTCTGGGGATATTTCTGTATCAAAATCAGACGGCATTGGTGCTGGCTTGGATGGAGGAGTAGGGGAAGAGAGAACAAGGGGGTAAAAGGGAGCAAGTTCTGTAGTTTCTAACTGTTGATACACCTGGGTTATGTTCCTGGGAAGCAAGGAACATAGGCCGCAAAAATCAAGCAAGAACTCATTCTCATGTCAGTGCAAGTACAGGGCACCTCAAGGAAGGGGGCTTGCAGGGGACGTTTAAGAATGTTCCCCTTGCCTGGCCGGGTGTGGCTCAGTGGTTGAGCATTGACCTAGGATCCAGGCGATCGGGGTTTGATTCCTGGTCAGGGCACATGCCCGGGTTGTGGGCTCGATCAATGACTCTCTCGTTGTTGATGTTTCTATCTCTCTCTCTCCCTCTCCTTTCCTCTCTCTGAAATCAATAAAGATATATTAAAAAAAAAAAAGAATGTTCCCCTTGCCCTGGCCAGTTTTGCTTAGTGGTTAGAGCAGCAGCCTGTGGACTGAAGGGTTGCAGTTTGATCCCCGGTCAAGCGCATGTACTTTGGTTGCAGGTTGCACTGGGGTGCATGCAGGAGGCAACCAAGCAACCAACCAACCAACCAATGCATTTCTCTCATGTTGATGTTTCTCTCTCTCTTTCTCTCTCTCCCCCTCCCTCCCCCCTTCCACTCTCTCTAAGAAAATCAATGGAAAAAATATCCTTGGGTGAGGATTAAAAACAATGTTCCCCTCATTTTTAAAAAACCATGTTTTTATTAATTTCAGAGAGAGGAAGGGAGAGGGAGAGAAAAACATTAATGATGAGACAGTCATTGATTGGCTGCCTCCTGCACGCCCCCTGCTGGGGATGGAGTCCACAACCAGGGTGTGTGCCCTGACTGGGAATCGAGCTGCAATCTCCTGGATCATAAGTTGATGCTCAACCACTGAACCACACCGGCTGAGCTGTTCCCTTCCTTTAACAGTTTTATTTAGGTATAATTTACATACCATAAAATCCACCTGTTTAAGTGTGCAATTCAATGGCTTTCAGTAAATTTACAGAGTTGTGCAAACATCACCTCCATCCAGTTTTAGGACATTTCTATCACCCCCCCAAAAGATCCCTCATGCCCATTTGCAGTCAGTCCATCCTCACTCCCACCTGAGATTATGAAATTGCCTGAAATTAGTGATTGTCTGGCTTCTTTCACTTAGCGAAATATTTTTCAGGCTTATCTATGTTGTAGAATGTATCCGTAGTTTGTTTCTTTTTATTGCTGAATGGCATTTCATCATATGGGTGGGCCAGTTTTATCCATTTACCAGTTGATGGGCATTTAGATGGTTTCCTTCATTATGAAAAATGCTGCTCTGAGTATTCATAGACAAGCCTTTCCATGGACATGTTTTGATTTCTCTTGGGCAGATGGACTTGTTGGGTCTTATGATAAATTTCTGTTTAACTTTTTAAAGAAACTGCTAAATTGTTTCTTAAAGTGGTTGTAACATTTTATATTCCCACTTGCAGTGGGTTCTGGTTTCACCACATCATCACCAATACTTGGTATTGTATTTTTAAAAAATCCTTACCCAAGGATATGTTTTTATTATTGATTTTAGAGAGAGAGGAAGGGAAGAGAGAGAGTGGGGAGAGAGGGGGAGAGAGAGAATTATTGATGTGAGAAGGGAACATCAATTGGTTGCCTCCCACATGTGCCCCAACTGGGGATCGAACTCGCAACCTTTCAGTATGTGGATGATGCTTCAACCAACTGAGCCGCCGTTCTGGTGGGTGCAACGTGCTATTAGTCCGACTGTGAAACACACAAGTGGAGATGTCCACAAAGCAGATGGGCATAGGGGTCTGAGTTCCAGGAGGAGATCTGGGCTGTAGATATACCTTTGGGAGGCCTCAGCTGTAGATTCACTTAGTCAATCAATCAACAATTTCTTGGGCACCTACTATGTGCCAATCACTGTCCTAAGTCTTGGGAGGTAGCTGTGAAAAATACAGACATGTAGGTATGTAGGTACCCTTGTGAAATTGCAAGTCTAGTGGAAGAGACAGACTATAAACAACTAAAAGTATAATGTCACATGCTGTTCAAAAAAATAGAGTGGTGTAAGGGACGGGGGGGGGGGGGGGGCTGCTGCTGTTGTAGATGAGGTGGCCAGGGAAGGTCTATAATGTCCATATTACTCAGAATCCAGTCAGGGAAACTAACTACCCTAGGGTTTCAAAGAGAGGGGATTTAATACAAGAACCTGGTTGAGTGTGAGATGGAAAAGTTAAGTCAAGCTGATGGAATGATCAGGGAATCCAGCAATAAGCCCTAATACAAAGCTGTTAGACGGACATGACAAAGGGTGGTGTGACGAGAAAGGGGCTCTGTGTGGGAGCTGGCACCACGGAGGGGGTGTAACCACTGTCAGAACCCCCCCCCCCCCCCCAAGCTGAAAGAGAGAAGAGAAATACCCCGGCTTCTTCCTTCCTCCCCACTCTCCAATCTCCCTCCATTGCCTCCCATTGGATGAGCTTAACAGGAAGCCAGTGTGCAAAGGAACCTGGGAAATGTAGTTTTCTGGAGAAGGGTAGGGCCTGTATCTTACCCACACAATGATAGAACAGAGATATAAATGAAGCAAATGAGCAAACCATATGTGTATCTGTGGTAATAGTGTTCTGGGTAAAGGACAACAAGTGCAAAGGCCCTGAGGCCAGATGGAACCAAAACCCTGGCATGATGGTCTAGACTAAGTGTACAGAGTGAGAGAGACTAAGGACCTATGACAAAGCCCTGGAAGATATAAATATTTAGGGAGAAGTCAGGAGACAGTGATGGTGCAGCTAGAGAAGAGGGGCAGAGCTAGAAATAAGGTGTCTGAAATCAAGGAACAAGTGACTTTCAAGAAGGAGGGAATGATTCATGAAGACTAACCTGTGAGAGTGACTAAATGAGGGCTTGTGTGAAGCACTGGCAAACTGGATGGTCATTAGCCACTTTGGTGAGAGGAGTCTTGGAATGATGGAGGAGGTGGGAGGTGAGGAAGTAGAGACAGCAAGGGCAGATGTGAGTGAAGACCATTCCTTACAGAAGCTTGGCTGAAAGGAGCTAGGGCAGTTTCCTACAGCACCGCTGGTGAGTGAGAGTATCACTGAGTTCCAAATTCTCTAAGCCAGGAGGCCTGGAGCCCAGTGGTTTTGGAATCTAAAATCAGACCTGGGTTCAAATCCTGGGCCCTCATTTACCTGCTGGGTCACCTTGAGCTGGTCCTCTCTCCTCTCTGAGTCCAGTCTCCTCACCTGTAAATAGAGAAGTCACTGCACTTTTCATGGGAGGTTGCAACAACTGCTCAGCAAGCACATCTGCACAGTGTTCAGCACTCATAAATGCAAGCTGTAGTACAAGTAGGCAAGGACGCATCTCATTTTTTAAAGCTCATTATCAGTTGCAAATAATAACAGTTTTGAAACGCCAATCCCAGACATCCTGCACCATCTCTCCTCCACTCTGCCCCAGCTCACTCTGCTCCAACCACAATGGCCTCCTCCCTGTTCCTTGAACACTTATGCTCCTGCCTAGGACCTTCGCACTTGCTGTTCCACTGCCTGGAACTCTTCCCTCAGATCTCCAAATAGCTCCCTCCCACGCCTTATTCAGGTCTCGGTTCAAACGCCACTTTCCCCAACCACCCTGTTTAAAGCTTACTCCCTATTTATTTCTCTGCCCCACCCGAACCCCGGTGTCTTATTTTACTTGTGTTTTCCTATTTCTTATCTGATCACCCCACGGGATGCTCAGCTACACAAAGGTAGGCATTTTGTTTGTTGTGCACAGTGCCTGGGACACAGATGCTCAATATATCTTTCACTTGATTCTCAGGACACTGGAGCCCTTGACACATATTAGGTCCACGGTCTTCATAACCACCCACTTTGCAGATGAGGAAACTGAGGCAGAGAGAAGTCATTGCTGGAGGCAGAACCTGCCTCTCGGTGTTGCTAAGCTCAGAAAAAAGGACGGTTGAAGACACGCACCCCGGTGTTCAGGGCTGCTCCCCAGGCGAGACCTCGCAAAAGCCTGAGTCATCGCCGCCTCCAGACGGCGGCGGCCGCGGATTGAGGGCGGCGGCGGCGCGAGGTGATGCGGGGACGCCAGGAGGGGGCGTGAGTGCAGGGAAAACAGAGGAAATTAAACCCGCCGGGCGCTCCTCCCCACGGCCTCGCCGCCCCCGCCCGCGGCTGGTGCGGGGGTGGGAGGTGCGGGGGCTCTGCACGCCCCGCTCCCCGAAGGGGCGGGCCCGGGAGTCCTGGGGCCTGGAGGAAGGTCCCAAGTGTCACTTCCCTGCCCCCACCCCAAGTTCAAGTTGCGAGTGGAGAGCCGCCCGGGACTTGTCTGCAAAAGGCTGGCGCCTGTCTCCGCTGTGCCGGGTCATTTTGCCGCCCCTGGGTGTACTGGGGAATCTCCCGCTGCCCTAGTGACCCCCATTACCGCACCTTTATCCAAGTCACCGCGCCTAATGGCTTCGGACGCGCCACTCTGGGCTTCCCTGGTTTCCAAACGACCCAGGGTCCCAGAGCGGCCCTGGTGCCAGGAAAGCCCCTTCTCCAAGGAAACGGACACTGGGCTGTCGGATTCACGGGAGCGCACCGGAGTCTCGCCCCCCAAAGACCCCCGTACCTGTCGTCCCGCGTCTGAGAGAGCCGGGGTTGGTGTCCAGACAGGAGATGGGTGGGGACTTGTGGCTCGGGTCCCAGTCAGCTTTGGGGGGTCGAGGTGGGCCGAGCGAGCGCCTCGGGCTCTGTGCGGGGAGGGCGGACCGGGAACACCGCCGGTGGGGGGGCAGGAAGCGGGGAGAGACACCGCTGGAGGCGGGGCTGGGGATGCCGCGGGGGTGGGAGCGGGGCCGTGGGGACGCTGAGGTGGTACCTCTCCTGGAGGGGCGGCCCCGAGCTGGGGAGCCGCGAGGCTGGGGGGGGCCGTCCGGGCGACCCCCGCCCCCCGCCGGGCCGCGGGCCTGAGCCGTGACGTCACGGCGGCTGGAAGTGCCCGGCGCGGAGGCGCGGGAGGGGGCGGGGGCCGAGCCGGCGCCTTATAAGCTGAGCCCGCCCGGCGCGCGGAGCCGCAGCCCGCGTCCCCGAGCCCCCCGGCCGGCCGGGACCCGGACCCCAGCTCGCACGCGCGGCCCCGGGGCGGCTGGGCGGCGAGGGACGGAGCGGCAGCGGCAGGCGGGAGAAGGGACGCGCGGCGGGCGGCCGCGGGGCATGAGGCGGGGGCGCGATGTCGGTGCCGCTGCTCAAGATCGGGGCCGTGCTGAGCACCATGGCCATGGTCACCAACTGGATGTCGCAGACGCTGCCCTCGCTCGTGGGGCTCAACGGCACCGTGTCCCGCGCCGGCGCCTCCGAGAAAATCGTGAGTGGCGGCCGCGCGGGGGGCGCTCCCGGGGGGCGTGGTGCCCGTGCAGCTGCCGCCGCAGCCCCCGGGGACCCCTGGGCCCCAGCCTCCCGGCTGGGGGCGCCGTCCTGGGGCTGGGGGCTGGACGCAGAGGCGGAGGAGCCGCGGACCCGAGCCACCTGGGCGCCGTGCCTTGTTGTTTCTCATCTCAGTGAGCAGTGTCCGAGGGGCTACATGTCCTGGGCTCGCTGAGGCCCGGCGGAGGCGGCGGGGGCCCGGGCTGCGCGGGGCAGAGCCGTGGGGGACACCGCCTCTGACTGGGGCAGCCTCGGGGTCTCCGAGCGCCCCCACCTTCGGGCTCCCCCTGTTTGCGTCGGCGCCTCGGCGCAGTCCCGGGTCTGTGTGTCCGCCTGCGTGTCTCCGCCTGTTCTTTCCCCGGTGGCAGCTTCTCCGTCTCTCCCTGCCTCGGTTTCTACTCTGTTGCGCTGTCTCTGACTTTGTATCTCTTTTTCATGTGTCTCTTTCTCTCTCCCCCATTCCTCACGCCCGGCATCTCCGTCTTCATGACCGGCTTCACCACCACGTGCTGAATATTTATTCCCATAACTCGCCCTCCCCGAAGGGGTTCAGACCGGGGCGGGGGCCGACGCTGCCCCCAGAAACTCCAGGGTTGCTCCCTCCCCGTGCCGCCCTATCTGCCACCCTCCCCCTCTAGCTTCCTGCCTCAGAGCTTGAGGGGAGGGAGGGCAACCCTGTCGCGTGGTCCTGGTGTCTGAGGAGAGGGGAGAGGCACCCTCGGTTGCAAATTTCCCTCCGCCCCGTCGAGCTAGGCCCCTCCCCCGCCCCTCCTCGGCAGTTTGCGGGACTCCTCCCCTACGTGGAGCTGGGACGTATGGGCTCGCTCTCCTGTTTGATTTCCCCCCAACTTCTCCAGCAACCCCGTTTAGCCCCCAGTGGCTACCACACTGCTTCTTTCTCTCCCTTCCATGAAAGAAAAGGGGTCTTTGCTCCCAAGAGTTGCAGGCAAGTGGAGAGGGGGTGCCATGCACTGTGCCCAGGCTTTGCCCAGCCCCTGGGGGGAAGTGGCACTGGGCTTGGCACAGATGAGGGCTTTCAGTCCAGATTCTCAGACTTGAAGCCAATGTGTGGACCAGTTTCTTTCTGTGTGTCTCAGAGTATGTCCTGGTGTGCCTATCTGTGTATGAGTTTCCGCGTGTCCACGGGGCTGTGTGTGAATGGGGGGTGTGAGAAAGGGTATGGGCTTTGCCAGCAGGAGGGTATGAGTGTATCTGCGTGTGTGAGGGTGCATCCCAGAACGAGTGTGAGTGTGTCTGAGTGAGTGTGCCTGGGTATGGATGTATCTAAGTGTGTATCTGCAGTTCTGTGTCCCTGACTGTGGGCTTGCATGTGTAATGTGACTGCATGTGCACATGTGAGTTTGTATACATGAGCCTGAGAAAGCCTTCTTGCTGTTACCTTCTGAGGGGCAAGAAAGATGTTGTCTCATTGAAATTAGAAGCCAAATTCCCCTCCCCACCATCTAAGGGGTACAAGTTTGTGTAAATGTGTGCATGCATTATGTGCAGCGTATGGTGTGTAAATGAGAGCATATGCTGTGTCTGGGGAATGTGTACATAAGTGTGTAAGAGTGTGTCTCTGAGTTATGATTTTGTGTTTGCATATGTGTCTGTATAAATATATGCATGTGAGTGTTTGTGTGCATTTAAGTGTGGACATGTACGTATTTTATTTTTAATTTAATTTAATTTTTTAACAAATTTATCTTTATTGATTTCAGAGAGAGGAAGGGAGAGGGAGAGAGAGAGAGAGAGATAGAAACATCAATGATGAGAGAGAGTCATTGATTGGCTGCCTCCTGCACACCCCTGACTGAGGACCGAGCCTGTAACCTGGACATGCAACCTGGACATGTACCCTGACCAGGAATTGAACCGCGACCTCCTGGATCCTAGGTCGATGCTCAACCACTGAGCCATGTCAGGCCGGGCTGGACATGCATGTCTTTAGAAGAGTGTGCATATATGTGCAAATGTGTATCTATGAATAATGTGTGTGCCTACCTTGTATTATATGCCTGTGGATGGATTCCTGTGTGTACCATATGTTTCCTGTAAGTATGAGTGTGTGTGTGTGTGGGTGCTCACGTGTGCACCTAAGCAGACCTGGTCTCCACTCTGGCCCCTTATCAATGCTTCCATGAAATTGCCTGCTGAAAGCTAATAGTTCTCCCATCCCTGATCCCCATCCCATCCCTGAGTCTCACTAAGGCTTGCCAGAAGGGCTCTGTGGAGTGAGATGCCAAGGGACTCTGTTTGGGACCTGGAAGGGAACTATGACATGAGGGTGCTCTAGAAGGGTCTTGGGAGTGTCTGATAGACCTAGGTGGAATCCAGACCTTCCTCTAACTTGCTCTATGACTTGCTCTTGACTCTGGGCCGGTGACTACACCACTCTGAGCTGCAGTTTCTTCATCTATGAAATGAGCGTGATCATTCCTACCTCACAGAATTGTCATGGGTAGCAGATCTACTGTCCAGCTCCCCTCCCTCCCTCCCTCCCTTCCTTCCTTCCTTCCTTCCTTCCTTCCTTCCTTCCTTCCTTCCTTCCTTCCTTCCTTCCTTCCTTCCTTCCTTCCACCCATTCATCCATCGCTATCCTTCCTCCATCTCTCCACCCATCTCTCCATCCATTAGCCATCCTTGTCTCTCCATCTCTCCTTCCATGCACCCATCCTTCTATCTATCGATTTCGCTATCTATGCATCCACCTATATTCCTCTATTCAGTCATTATCCACCATCCAACCATTTCTTCATCTATCATCTATTTATTCATCCTTCCATCCATCCATCTATCCATCCATCTCTCCATCCACCCTCCCATCTATCTTGTTTAGTCAACAAAACTTTTGAGTTCCTCCTCTGTGTCAAACGTGTGTATGCCTGAGAGCCCCAGCTCAGTGCCTGACATAGTAGATTCTCAGTTAGCGATAGGACTGAGTCAAACACCTGCGTTTGAATTCTGGCCCTGCAATTTACTAGCAGAATGACCTTGAGGGAAATGATTTAATTTCTTTAAGCTCCAGTATCCCCATTAGTCAAGGAGAGTTCAGGGTCCCCATTACACCATAAGACCCATGTGGACATCAATGTTTTGCTCACTATTGAACCCTAAGGCTTGATGCATAGCAGGACTGCAATAAATATAGGGTGTCCCAAAAAATGTATGCACACATTTTGAATAATAGATAAAGGTAGGGTTTATTAAAATACATTTCATGTTCAAAATTGAGCTCTCAGCTGTTACAGTGTGCACACATTTTTGGGATGCCCTGTATTCATTCAGTGGCTGAATCAACAATCAAGTCTTCATAAGGGTTCAAGGGTTCAACCTTCAAACGGAAACAAATTGTTGGGTGCATATAGGTCAACGATTGCCAACCTTTCTCATCTCATGGCACATGAAAAACTAATTACTGTAACTCTGCAGCACACCAAAATATATATTTTTTGGCGATCTGACAAAAAAAAAATAGGTAAAACTCATTCACACCAGACAGCTATTGTGTTGGCTGTTGTCATTTTTTTACTTGACAGTCTAAGGGGAAAGAGGTCAGTGTCCCTGACTAGATAGTCAGGTATTGCATGTTTAAAAACTTCTTGTGGTACATCAGTTTAAAATCGCTGATATAGGTGCGTAGTAAGAAAGAGTTACTTTGTTTGCCATTGTGGCCTAGCACATAGTAGGCCTGGAATAAATGTCTTTCAAGTGTCTAAATCAATAATCCACTTTCCTAAGGATTGGGAAGAACAAGTGGAAGGAACTAGGCACATAGTAGGTGCTCAGTAAGGAGGAGTTGTAAGAAGGTCTAGAGCGCCAACATGGGTAAGGAGCGCAGACAGTGAGAATCCCCAGTTATAAGGCAGGAGGTTGGGTGCTGGCATTTGGCTTAATAAAGAACCTCAGTTGTGAGGTGTGGGGGCAGGTGAGCCCAAACCCTCTGGCCATTCTTGTCTCTGGCTCCCCTCCGCCCCCATCGGATCCAGAGGAGCAGCGTAGCATTCTCAGAGATTCTAAGAGATGGTGTTACAGACCATCTCTGGAAAGGAGTGGGGAGGAAACTGCCGCCGCTGCTATCTTTGGCCAACTCCCAGCCATAAACCATCCTTGTGGGCTGGGCTCCTTCTACGGAATGGCTCCTCACCTGGGGGTCGTAAATCCAGACCCAGACTAAAAGCTGTCAGCCTCATTGCCAGTGGCTGCCGTCGCTATGGGGCCTGAAGTGAGTTACCTGCATCTTCTGTGTTCTGTCCTCGCCCATTCCCTCATCCTTCAGGGCTGGGGGAAGAGGGGGAGATGGAGGAGGGCATTCTGCTTGGGGAGGACTCTCTTCCTCATGAGAGGAATGGGGATGGGCTGAGCAGCTATCAGCAAAATGTTCTTTGAGGACTTTCCTGTGAATCCATGTCTCGTCTTGACAGTTTTCGGGAGGAAAAGGCCCCAGATATTCTCTATCAGTCAAGAGAGAGGCCCAGTTACACTGCGGCAACAAACAGCTCCAGGTCTCAGGGATTTATTTCTCTCCTGCACTATGTATCCGTTGTTGGCTGGAGAGCTCTGTCCATGCTGGTCACTCAGGGACCCAGGGTGATGGAGGCTCTGTGGTGACGCAACCATTGAGACAGGAAAAGAGGGCACAGCAGCACCCCCCTCCCACCACCAGCTCCTGAAGCTTTGCCCTGAAAGTGACTCGTGACCTTCGCTCACGTTTCATCGGCCAACACTGGTCACATGGCATGCCTGACCTCAAAGGGGGTAAGAAGGGTGGTACTACCAGGACCCTGACGAAGAGGAATGGCCACATATTTGTGAACAGCCCTAAATACCGCCCTGCTCTGCTGGTTCCCTCCTCCTTTCATCCTAAGTGACAAGAATCCCCTTAGAGGGCGTCTCCATTCATTCATTCATCAAGTACGCACTGAGTACCTACGACGTGCCGGGCCCATTCTAGGCATCAAGGATATAACGGTGACCAGAACAGACAGGCATCCGCGTGGAACTGACACTCTAGGGCAGGCGTGGGGAGAAATAAATAAGTATATAGAACAGTCTACACTATTTCAGGGGACGGTATGTGCTATGAAGATTAGAGAGCAGTGTAAGGGGAGTGGAGAGTGATGGGGGGTCTTTTAGATTAAGTGGACTCTCTGAGGAGGTGACACTTGAGCAGAGACCTGAAGGAAGTGAGAGAGGGCTTATATCTAGAGGAATAGAATTATGGGGAGAGGGAACAGCAAGTGAAAAGGCCCTGAGGTGGAATGCTTCTGGAATGTTGGAGAAACAATGAGGAAACTAGTGTGGCTGGAGCAGCGTAAGTGAGGGGGAGAGTGAGAGGAGATGAGGGTGGGCAGGTCGTGGAAGCCACATCATGTTTGGGATGGGGGGACCTTGTAGGAATTTTACACTTAACATGAAACTCCTCGTGTATCCCTTGTCCTCTCAGGATTTCCTTTTCTCCATTGCACTTTTAACCGTCTAATATACTCTATGTATTTGCCTTACTTATCTTGTCTGATTCCCCCCACTAAAATGTCAGCAACTTGAGGACAGGGATTTTTTTAAAAATCAATTTTTGTTGACTGTTGTAGCCCCAGTGCCTAGCCCAGGGCCTAGCACACAGCTTGTGTTTAAGAAATCCTTGTTAAGCGAATGAATGGGGTGTTAAGGGGGTTCTGGGCAGAGGAGGGACGGACTTGACTCAGGTGTTCATAGTTGCCCTCTGGCCTCATTGGGAAGGGCAGAGTAGGAAGTGAGGGCAGGACCTGGGAGGCCAGGGAGGAGGCCACTGCACTGGTCCAGGTGAGTGATGATGGGGACTGGACCAGGGCAGGGGCCCAGGAGGTGAAGAATAGGTGTACTGTGGATTTGACCACACCTGCTGTATTTACCTGCTCCCAATTGTGGACTTACAGCTCCTGCTCAGACACCTCAGAGTGTGAGGACATGTTTACCGAACACCTACCTTATACTGGGAGGGGTTCTAGACTATGGAATATAAAGCTGAACATGCCCCCGACTTCAGTCAGATCGCAGTCTCATCAACAGATTAGGTAGGGACGTTTCTGGGGTGTTATGGGGGCACAGAGGAGGGGCACTGATACCAGCCAGGGTGCGATGGAGGTTTCCTGGAGGTGGTGATGCCTAAACTGTGTCTTTAAGGAATTGGCCAGTTGAAGACAGAGCAAGGGCATCCCAGACAGAAGAAACAGCATGGACAGAGGCGAGGAGCATTCTGGTGGGCACAGACTGCAAGCAGTTCAGAGTGGGTGGGGACTTTCACGCCAGGTTGGGAGGAGTGTGGAAGTGGCCTGAGTGGTCAGGAGGGTCCATGTCACGAAGGGATTTTGCTTGAGGTGCCTGTACTTCATCGTGAGTGCTAAAGGATGGGAGACTTGGAGGGGTTTGGAGTAGGAAATGAATGAGGCTGCCTGTCACACTTTTCAGGAGACCTAATTGTTAGAAAATCCGTCTAGATTGTGAGTGTGAAATCTGCCTCCTTTTAACTTCTGCCCACCTCACTTGCACGAAATCTGAACTCCTTATGCTGGCCCAACTTGTTAAGCCTAAGGCTCTTCATCCATAAAATGGGGGTAGTAGTAGAACGTACCTTACAGCATTGTGCTTGGCAGTGTGCCTGACACATGGACGGTGCCTATAAAGGTTAGCTATTGTTACCATTGTCATCGCCATGATTATTACAAGACCCTACGTGCCTGCGTCTCAGATCTTGGACCACGCATCTATCCCTCCACACTCTTCTTGTCCCCGCCTCTGAGACTTTGCACTTGTCCACCATCCTCTGGGAACACCCTTCCTCCATCCCTTCCTCTAGACAGCTCCTTCTCACCACTCAGGTCCCAGCTCAGATGTCACCTCCTCACGCGTCCCTGACTGCCTCAGCTAAAATGTCTCCATGCTATTATTTGAACCTGTTCTATTTTCCGCCCTGTACTCATAATTATCCGAAATCATCATAGTAATTGTTTGTTTACCACCAATAGAACTGGAAGTGCCACGTGAGCAAAAACTTTGCCCCTCTTGTTTATTCCCCAGAACTTCTCATTTCAAGCAGTTGGTGTTCTCTGAATGGTCTCAGTTTTGTCCCGTAAGACCACTGCCCCTTTTCCTCCCAGTGGCATCATGAGCCTTGACGAGTGTTTTGGTGACCCTGGTCTTCTCCCATGGCTCAAAGCGTCTGTTTCTCAAAGCATTTTCTCCCGTATCCTTGTTTCTCAACCTTGCTCTGTTTGAATGGGTGTCCAGAAAGTGTGCACATTGCCAACTTCCCGCAGAAAAGGAGTGGTGTTGCCACCAAAGAGCAGAACAGTCACTCCCAACGATCAGTGATTGAGCCCCTGTATGTGCTGAGTCCTGGACTGGGGGCTGGGGACACAGCAGCGAACAGGAGACTCAGTCTCCCCCTCACAAAGCTTCATAGGGAGACACAGGGAACATGGACTTGTGCAAATGGCTGTATAATTGCAGTTTGATAAGGGCAGTGAAGGAGATGATGTGGAGTCATGAGGGCATGCAACTGGGGAGGGGCAGCCGAGAAAGGCTTCCCTGAGGAGGTGACATTTGCCCTGAGACACGAAGGATGAGTAAGGCAGGGACAGAGCTGGGAGGTGGAGGGAGAGAGGCCAAGCCACCTGGGTTTGTGAAGGTGTTGGAGAGGGATGGCAGGTGGTGCGTGTGAGGATCTGCTGAGGTAGGAAGGAGCCTAAACCGTGAGGTGACCACCGCCCTGGACCCAGTCAACCCCAAGTGTGATGCCAAGATGTAGAAACGGCTTGAGGTGTGTGTGGCCTTTGCCCACCCAGTCAGCACCACAGACAGCTGTCAGGCAAGGTGGCCTGGGCCACTCGAGTGTGGCTAAACCTGGCTGCCTCCTCTTGCAGGGGAAAGCGCTGGTTTCTGTCTCTCTGCGTCTTTCATGCCCCCCCTCCCCCCCCATCCTCACCTCCGGCCCGGGTGATTGACGCCTGTTTGTGAAGCTCCTCGGGGAGCAGCCGGGAAGCTGGGCGAGAAAGAAGAGCAGCCTCTGGGGGAGGCCCAGGCGCTTTGAGAGTCTGACGTGGGGCTGGATGTGTTCGCGTGTGGGAGGGAGGCTCCCACTGGGAGACCAGAGGTGCCAAGCTCGTTCCCAGTCCCTGTCTCTCTCAGCCTTAACATGTCTCTATTTTTAAACTCTCATCTTTTGAATCTCTCTCTCTCTTTCTCTCTCATCTTTGTTTCATGAACTATCTTTATTTCTTCTCTCTTTCTGTGCATCCACAACACATAGTAGACATTTAATGAATGTTTGTTGAGTGAATATTGATGACGGTCTCTTTGCCTGCCTCCCTGTCTCTGTCACACTGTCTTTCTCCCTATCTGTGTCTTGTCTCTGTCCGTGTCTTTGACTCTTTTGTCCTCTCTGTCATTCTCACTCTCTTGGTCTCTATCTCTGACTCTGATTCTCTCTGTCATTTCTGTCGCGTGATGTCTCTGTCTCTCTGTCTCTTCCTCCCCTGTCTCTCAGTCTGTTGTCTGAGTCTTTCTCTCTCTGAGATTCTATTTTCATGTCACCACACTCGGGTATCACAGTCCAGGACCCTGACAGGGGTGGGAGAGAGACCAGAATTCTCAGACCTGAGGGGGCTCTTGAGCCAGGACAGAGCCAAGACCTGTGTTGGGTGCTCGGGCAGGATTCAGGAGACAATGAGGCAGGCCTGCGGTGTCTGGGCCCCGGGGCTGTTGGGGATGAGATTTGATGGGAGCCAGGATGAGGGGTGGGTGGGTGCCCAAGCTCTAGGTGACCCCCTCCTCTCCCCCCCATTGCCACTCCCCCCTGCCGCCCAGGAGGACATACGCCCCCCTAGGATCCAGCCACCCTGCCCCGATGCTGGCTCCAAGATGGAACAGCTGTCTGGGCTGCAGCTGCAGAAGCTCATTTTGAACAAGGGAGATGATTGCAGGAGTGATGGGGGAGGGAGAGCCGAGGGGAGGGTGGCAGGGGCCAAAAGGAACCGGGCTTGATGCTGCTGCCGCAGTGGGTGGTTTGCCCAGGAGATGGGGAGACCGGCAAAAGGCAGAGGGAGGTCTGTCTACCCAGCCGTGGGTCCATCTGTCCCCACTTCTGGTCCGCCTTGTCGTGAAGTTTCCCTGCCTGTCTCCCCCCCTTCCTGCGTTTCAGAGCCTGCGTCTCTGCCTCTCTGCCTGTGTCACTCGTCTCCCTGTTGCCTGTTGTCCTGCCTCCTGCCCCGTATTTCAGTTTCCCCATCTCTCTCTGCCTGGATCTCTTGCATCTCTGAGCCCCGCCGCCCCTCCCTGGGTGCCACCGTTATTATCAGAAGCGCAGCTAAGGTTCAAGCAGCTTTTGGACTGCTCTGTCTTTTTCTTGTCATTTCTGCGATACTCAGGGGCTGGAGACAAGCAGAGATGGCAAATTCCCAGGAAACGATGCGCTCCTGTCTTTCAATAAAGGGATATTTACAAAGATATCTCAATTAGGACTAATTAATTAAGCGAGCCACTCTTCGCCTGCCCTCTCCTCCACGCTGTAGTCCCGCAGCCTCCTGGGACAGAACCAGCCAGTAAGTGGATGGCAGTCTGGTGCTCAGACCGTGTCTCAGTGTTTAATTTATTACAGCCTTCTCTCTGCGCCCAGTCAATCCATCCAGAAGGGCAAGGCGGCCACATGCGTATAGACTCAGGGGCAGAGGCTGGAGACCTGCCAGCCCCCTAGAGAGTGCTGGGGCCTATGCATGTGCCGTGGAGCCTGCCCTGCATGTCAGGGCAGGTCATAGCAT
Source organism: Miniopterus schreibersii (assembly GCF_964146895.1). Lineage (NCBI taxonomy): Eukaryota > Metazoa > Chordata > Mammalia > Chiroptera > Miniopteridae > Miniopterus > Miniopterus schreibersii. The sequence goes on along the minus strand of NC_138105.1, from coordinate 68,881,654 downwards.
GTTTGAACATGTCCCGGCCTGTCTTTGTGGCAGGCGTGCCGCTTTGTATAAGTGGAGTCCTATGGCCACTGGGCACATCTGAGCACATGGGACATGTAGGAGCAGGTCTCTTCTGGGGGACTGTCTGAGCAGAGCATGCCCAAGTGTGCGGGGGAGCATCTCTCCTTGAGGGCATGGTGAGGTAGTCTTGCAGGTTCCCTGGCCAGGAGAGTGGAGGCATGGCAATATCTACAGCTTCCAGGAGGAGCTGGTCACATCCCCCAGCCCCAGCCCCAGCCCCAGCCCCAGCCGCACTCTCTGGATCTCCGGAGCCACTTCAGCTCTGGCTGATCAGAGGGCTGACTTCCAGCTCCTGATTTGTTCCTCTGTCCTCTGGTGCATAGCTTCAGAGTCCCCCACTTTCCCCACTGCTGAAGGGGCCCCAAAGCAGGCCCCTTAGGTCTACTTTTCAGCCTCACCTCTGCCTGTCCCCTCCCACCCCGCACAGAGGAGTCACCGGTGCAGGGGGAAAATGTTGCTTCTCAGATGTTACTTTCTAGTTATGAAGCCCTTGGTGGTATGACCAAAAGGGCGATTCAGTCCTCACATAAAGACGGGTTTGATGATGCAGCCCTCACCTAATGTCCAACAAGGTGATGCGGCTCTCAGTGTAATGACTCGTCTGTTGATGGAACCGTCAGCCTAGTGCCCTGACGAGTGATGCAGCCTTCAGCAAAGTGACAAATCTGGCGATGCAGCCCTTAGTGTGATGCCAGGGTAGTGTTGGGGCCATAAACCTGCAATATCTTGAAATGTGACTTCGGTTTTGCAGACAGGCACTGGCTGGGACGTTTGGTGCAGTCGGAAGGAAGGGGAATTTGCTCCTTCTGGTGAGTGCCTCCTCTGGCTATTCCAGGAGGCCAGGACTCCCCACCCCCCTGGCCGCGACTGGCTTCATTAGCTCTTGTAAGCGCCCCGTGACCTCAGCAGGACACCAGGCTTATTTGTAAAGCCGGGATTCTGCCCGAGTATTTCAGGACTGATTGCAATGCTAATGAGTTAGTCAGGGAGACCTAAGAGGGCAGCCGACAGAATGCACACAGATGTCCCTGCCTACTGAGAGGGGTGTGGGAACGTTCGCAGATGCAGCAGGTGCACGCATATGGATGTGGAGAATTATACATGGAAGGGCATGCATGTTCTCAAATGTACATGTGCGACATGTGTGGCTTCTGGGTAGACATACACGTGTGCCCGTGGCTGTCCAGAATAGCACACAGAGGGCCAAGAGTATTTTCAAGGAGGCGTTCACCTGTGTGATGGGCACGCTGTGGCCGAGGTGTTCGCGGGTATAGGCAATGCGCATTTCTGTGCGTGGCTGTGGGGCGGCGCGGACATGAATGCTCAAGGGGAGAGGCAGATAGACACAAATGTATCCGGTGTGCACATCTCAGGATTCACTTGGTGCTCATGAATTATACAGAGCACATGGGAATAGAATGCTGTGAACGTGTCTGAATGAAGGAAATGTTCATGGCCGTGGGCAGCTGCGCAAGGTGCGCATATACTTGCACTTGTCCACTGACGTGCACTGGCGTTTGCCTGGGTGCACACGTACGTGCACCTATATGTATGGCTAGTCACAGATGTGTCCAGATGTTCAGTATGTGTCCAGAATGATGCTCACAGGTGCCCTTGGATAAACATGGATGTCCACAGACAGTCACGGACCCCCTGTGTGCCCCAGAACCTATATGCCACTGTTTTGGGACGCAAATGACCAAATCTCCTCATATTCCCTGGACTACTGGCGAAGTGAGATTTTTTTTTTTTTCCCAGAGAGAGGAAGTGAGAGGGAAAGAGAAATAGAAACATCAATGATGAGAGGGAATCATCGATCTGCACCTCCTGCACGCCCCCTACTGGGGATGGAGCCCACAACCCGGGCATGTGCCCTGACTGGGATCGAACCATGACTGCCTTGTCCGTGGGTCCATGCTCAACCACTGGGCCACACCGGCTGGGTCAAAGTGAGATTTTGAAGCCAACAAGAGTGGCCTCAGAACTGCCCTGGCCCTTTCTGGAGAGTCACGTGGGTGACTGGGTGACCCAGCAATGCCATCCAAGTATACAGAGCCCTGGGCCCAGCCTCACTCACCTGGCCCCCCTCGTGGAGATTCTCCCCTGGTGACACCCTTCCCATCAGAGCTGATTGTGGCAGCCAATGCTCAGAAGTGGCTTAGAGTGGTCCCCTGGCACAAGGAAGAGCCCAGTGCATGTTGGGGACCATCGTTATCACTGAGTAGAGTCATTATTACCATATGAATGTTCTCCTTGAAATGCAGAGACCCTGGTCCCTTCGAGTCTAGTTTTGCTGTCTTTCCTCTCACCCCCTGCCTGTCCTGGCGCCCACCCCAGTGTCCCTCTAGCTTCCCAGCTTTATCTGTTTCTCTCCTGTTCTCACTTGAGAGAGTCAGTCCTTGAAAACCTTGGTTTCCTCTCTTGCTGGTGGGCTGTTTCCTGGCACCTCCCTTCATCCTCATTTGCCGCCAAGCATCACAGTTCTGGTCTGCTTGCCTGGGGGCGTGTGGGTGTCAGAAAGCCAGTTGTGCCCGGCCGGGCGTGGCTCAGCGGTTGAGCATCGACCTGGGATCCAGGCGATTGGGGTTCGATTCCCGGTCAGGGCACATGCCCGGGTTTCAGGCTTGATCCCCAGTTGGGGGCATGCAGGAGGCAGCCGATCAACGACTCTCTCATCATTGATGTTTCTATCTCTCTCTCTCCTTCTCCTTTCCTCTCTCTGAAATCAATAAAGATATATATTTTTTTAAAAATTTAAAAAAAAAAGTCAGTTTGGAAAGAAAGGCCCCTAAAGTGGCCCAGTGAAATAGGACCTTGTGAGGAACGCAGGGAATCGCACAAAACCCAATAGCTGAGGCTCCAGGAACTTGGAGAGTGATAAATTCACTCACCCATTTCTCAATGCAGTTAGCAAATATTTATTGCGCACCTACTGTGCACCAGGTAGACAAGATAGATAAGGTGCTTGCTCTCATGCAGCTGACATTTTAGTGGGAAGAGGCCAGTAACAAACGCATGAGAAATGGTTGTTGAGTAATAGCGCTATGCAGAGAGGGATGGTGCTGGGGTGGGGCTACCTCAGATTTAGGAGCAAATCCCCACTTTCCTGTCCCGTCTCCACTCTGAGGGACCTTCCTTTCCGCCCACCCCCACTCTAGCCTGCCCATGACTCTGGGTTTCTGTGGCCTCTGGTCCCCCATGAACCTTCAGCTCCACAGCCCTGCACCTTTTAATCACCCCGACCTCCATGTTCCAATTCCAACTCCGTGGACTGGAGAATTTGCCTCTTTCAACTTGTATCAGGAACCCACTTGTGGTCCAATTCCCTGGGACTGGACACTTGGGCACCTGGGAACACATGGTTATGGATGTCTCCCTCTCAGGATGGATTTACAGGTAAGGGACACTTGGGAGGGGAGACGATGATAGACACCGTCATTCATTCATTCATTCATTCATTCATTCATTCATTCATTCACTCACTCACTCGCCGGACGTACTGATTGAGAGCCTACTCGCAGGCGCTGCTGTAGGTGCTGAGACGCAGCTGTATGACGGGTCTGCCTCTATCTTGTGATGTGTATTTACTGGAGATGCAATAAACATGTAAGCAAATAAATAAACATTCATTTTAGATAGATAAGTACTGTAAAGAAAATAATGAGATGTGAAAGAAAGTGATTAGAGAACCTCATTTTGTTGGGACATTGGGGTAGGCTCTCTGGGGAGATGACTTTTTCCAGCTTTTTTGAGATAAATTGACGTATAAGAATGAATAAGTTTAAGGTATACAATGAAGTGATTTGATATATGTATATATTGCAAAATGATTACCACATTAGGGTTAGTTAACACCTTCATCGCCTCACATAATTACCTGTGTGTATGTGTGTGTGTGGTGAGAACATTTAAGATCTACTCTCTTAGTATCTTTCAAGCATATAATACAATATTGTTGACTGTAGTCACCATGCTGTACCTTAGATCCCAAGAACTTATTCATCTTATACTTGGAAGTTTGGGGAGGTGACATTTGAGCAGAAACCTGACAGGTGAGGAGTTGACTGTGGAAATGACAGGAGAGGAACATTCTGGGAGAGGGAACTGCACGTGCAAATGTCCCTGACATGGAAATGAGCTTGGTGACTGCTTTCTGGAAAGAGAGGGCCGGGGTGGCTTGAGAGGAGGAGGGGATGAATTGTACAGATTGGCAGGGGACACCTCACAGGCCAAAGTGAGTTGTCGGTTTTTATTCTAAATGCAGTGAGAAGCTGCTGGATAAGTTGCGGTGGGGAGGAGCGCCGTGACCTGATTCCCAATGTTTAAAGATCCCTCTAACTTCTCTTATGGGGAATGGATTCCAGGGAGAGAGGGTGGAAGCAGGGAGATCAGGGAGGAGGTGGCTGCAACAGCCCAAGCAAATGCCAGTGGTGGCTGAGCCAGATAGAAGCATCTGGAATGGTGAGCAGTGGGCAGATTTGGCTCATGTCTTAGTAGTAGAGCCGTCAGGACTTCTTGATGGATTAGATATGAGGGGTAAGAGAAAGGAACAGAGAAACGGTGGTAGCTGGAGAGAAGCATGCAGGCTAGGAAGAATTTCTAAAAAATGGGGGGGGGGGACAAGAGCAGGCCAGATGTCAGCTAGGTCACCCTGCCTTAATAGCCAGGAAGAGATAATGGCCTGAACCCCCTTTCATGCTCCATGGAAGGCCAGTGTCTCTCCAAGATTTTCACCCTTCCTGGGGGCCTATATTCTCGTGGTCTTCCCTGCCTCCCAATCCCTGCTTCTGCTGACCATTGCTCCCCATGTGGCATCTCTTTGCTCTTTGGTCTCTGCTTTAATCTGTCTAGACTGAGAACTCAGACCTTGAGGTGATGGAGAGCCTCAGATACCAGGGCACATCACTCAGATTTGATGCTGAAAGCAGTGGGGCCATTTACCCACCCACATATTTATTCAACAAGTAACTTCTGAGGACCTACTATGTGCCCATCATGGGCGTTAAGATGGTGAGCCACGCAGACATGGATGCATGGAGCTTCCTTCAAAATGGACACAGATATGATCAAACATTCACAGGTATAAATGGCAGCTCTGATAACAGCTTGAGGAAAAGATCCTTGGTGTTATAGGAGCTTCTGATAGGGGGATTTAATCTATTTTGAAAGCTCAGAGGAAGTAAGAGCTGAGATCTGAAGCAGAAAGCAAAGGGTATTCCAGGCAGAGGGAACTGCTTATGCAAAGGCCCTGGGGGTGAGAGAAAGTGGGGACAGTGTGACAGACTAAAGAAGGCCTTGGAGGGGAAAGCGGTACAGGATAAAAGCAGAGAGGTAAGTAAAGGGCAGACCTGGAAGGCCTTGGGGCTATGTTAAGAGTTTTAGCTATATCCTAAGAATAAAAGGAGCTTACCAGTGAGGTTTTGGTTGGGAGGGTAATATGATCAGATGTGCATTGTAAAAGTTCCCTGAGGCTCCTGTGTATAGAGTGGACTGGAAAAGGAGAGGGTAGATCAAGGTAGACAAGAGAGACTTTCTGAATTGTGGGGGTGGCTTGGACTTTGTTGAGTGGTGATAAAGATGGAGAACCATGCTTGAAGTGTAAAAATTTCTAGGAGTTAAAGTCAACCAGACTTGGTGAGGGAGTGGAAATGGGGGTGGGGATAGCGCCTGGGGAAATGGGAATGGTGACACAGGGAGTACTGCGTGAAAACTAGGTTCAACAGACAGTCGTGCATTTCACTTTGAGCATGTTGGGAATGAGATGCTTCTGAGACATCCAAGGGGGAGAATCAAGAAGTCAGATGTGTATGTGGGCCTGGAGCCCTGAGGACGCGTGTGGATGCGGGTGGTGAGGGGAGATTTGACAAGGTTCAGAACCCTTAGAGAAAGGCTGAGGCGAGGAGAGAGCCGAAGGCAGAGTCTAGAGCAGTGGTTCTCAGCCAGGATTTTGCACCCAGGGGACATTTGGAAATGTCTAGAGATATTTTTTCGTTGTAACTGAGAGGGGGTACTACTGGCATCTAGAGGGTAGAAACTAGGAATGCTGCTGGACATCTTACAGTGCCCAGAATTGTTATCTGGCTGAAATATCAATCATGCTCAGATAGAGAAACCTGGGTCTAGAGTAACATTAATAGCCGGGTGGAGGAAGACGAGTCTGCACAGGAGATGCATCGAGGTAGGAGGGAGCCTCCTTGAGGTGATAGTGCTCAAGGGAAGGAAACATATTGAGGAAAAGAGGGCAGTCCACAGAGTGGAATGCTGTTGAGAGGTCAAGAAAATTGGCAGGCTGAAAGGCATCCATTGGATTTAGAAACATGGAAGCTTGATGACATTTGCAAGAGCTGTGTTGGTGGTACTTTCAGGTCAGAAACTGGGTAGGAGAGGTGGATGAGTGAGTTCAGGGAGCGAGGACATGGAGGCAGCTGGTGAGGAGAGAAGTAGGAGAGAGCTGGAAGGACGAGCCAATAAGGTGTTTTGGTTTTTAATAGGAGAGACTTCAGTTTACTTAAAAACCAATGAGAAACTTCTTGAGAGGAAGAGTTGAATATGCAAGATAAAGACAGTATATTGATTATATGAGATTCCCAAGAAGGTAGAAGCAAGAATAGCAAGAACAAAGCAAGAATAGCTACACCAACCTCAAGATGAAGAGCAGCTCCTCCCTTATAACAGGACAGAGGGGCCAGGATGGAGCAGGAGTTCGTCAATGATGACAGGAGAGAAGAGAGACTCCATTTTATGGCTCTTGTTTTCTCTGGGGGTTCAGGGGAGGGTGGAGGAGAATCGAGAATGTTTCGAGTCTTCCTGTTCAGCTTGAACTGTCCCACGACAGTGTGCTGGCCTTCCCCATGGTGCATGCCCATGAAGAACGCCCTCTTCAAAGTCCCCTCCTGAACTCCTGGCCTGAGGTTTGGCATCTGAGCCTAGAGAGGGCTTGGATGGGGGGGAAGTCAAACTCCAGGATTTATGAGGTAAGACTCATGATGGGTTCTCGTAAAGTCCCCAACTTTTGAAAATTAATGCTGTTTGTAATAGCTCATCAAGAAAGCCTTGTAATAATCCTTGAAAAAGACCCATAAAATCTACTTTAATGAATCTTAGATAATGGCATCGGAAAAGTAAAATCCCCTCACCCTCATTAATCCTTAGTCACACCAATCATTTTCAGTGACATTGATCGAAGAGTCCTGAGCACTTGGGGGAAAGTGCTACATGACTGGGGAGATGCTCAGGAAAAGGAAACGTTAGCTATGGATTTCTCACTTGGTTGTGAAAGCTGAGCTAGGTCAAGGTGGATGCAGATGGTGAGAGAGACCTAAGGGAAACTGGGTTCTAAGACCACGCTCAGCTCAGGTTCCAAGATTAGGGATTAATTCAAGTCCTGGGTATTCCCCTGAGGTCTTAGGATACTCCCTGGTTGAAGCTGAGACAGACAGGGTCAAGCCCAAGCCCTGGACAGACAAAGGCTGATCTTGGATCTAGGGATCTTGGAGACCAGGACCAAATCCAGGTCCTGGGTGAAGCAGGGTTACAGTATGAGTTTGAGGTAGACAAGGCCTAACACAGGTCCTGGGATAGACAGGAGTTGAACCTGAGTACTAGGGTGGACCAGTGCTGAACCCACATCCTGAGACAGACCAGAACAGAGCTCATGAGGATAGAAACAGAAAGTGGGCTGATCATGGGAAGTTAGGGCAGAATTGGTTTGCCCTGTGGGGGTCTTCCTATTTGTTGAGCCACTTTGCTCAAACTGTTGAGTACCTCTGGGATGAATGTCCATTGCAGAGGATGTAGCATGTCCAGGACTAATGAGGGGAAGTGAATTTTATTTTCCAGTGTCAGGTCATCCTAGGACCCAAGTTTAAGCTAGCTCAGGCCCATGAACCTGGAAAAATGCTTAGCAGAGCTGACAGCCTGGGAATGAATGGCCAGGGTGACCATCCTTCCATCTGTGTTGGCTGTGACAGCTCTGATACAGACTAGTGATGCCCATCCTCAGGCTCATCACACACAGGGGCTCACACAGTCACACCACAGCAGATACACACACACAGCACCCAACCCTACACACGTACCTCAAACACACAGAAACGCACTTTGCACAGACATGCACATTGACCCAGCATCCACATACAAATCCTCTCACACACATGCACAGACCATATCACGATCTCACACTAGCTAGCCCAACAGCACATTAAGGTGTAGTCTTCCACACCACGACACTTTCACATATATAACAGTGGCACGACTCCAGGGGACATGGTGTTCTCTGAGACCAGTGCCCCTTGGAGTTGTGCAGTGCGATGCCCTGTCTTTCACATTCACATTTTTTCACCCACATGCAGTCTTGTACACTCTCACTCAGTTCCAGTTTTATACACTCATGTGTAGTTTTATACACTTGCTGATGCTCACATACTTAAGCCTATAAATGGCTACACACTCATGTGTGTTCTTGGCCACATGGACACAGAAGTTCCACACATCTGTCTCACATACTCATAGGCTCTATGCTAGTCAGCATAGGTGAGGATGTGCTGCGTAACACACATTCCCCAAGTTTCAGTGGAGTAGTACAACCATATGAGGTATTGCTCATGCTACACACGGGTTGTCAGGGGTCTGCCTAGTGTATTCACTCAGAGACTCCAGCGGACAGAGGCTTCTCATCAGCACAATAACATGGCTTTTAAAGCTGTCACCTGGAAGTCACTTCCACTCACAGGGTATTGGCTAAAAGTAGTTGGAAGGCCATGCTGAGGAAGTGCAGTCCTAGTGTGCCCAAGAGAGAACTAAAAAATTTGTGAATACTTCCATTGACTGCCACAGTCTCTTACACATTCAGAGACTTAACACACTTGCTCATGCAGTCCACACACTCACACTTTATTCCCTCTCGTGTGGACCAGTCTTTATGGCCCATTCCTCTCTATAGGATGAGGCAGGAGGCCACACATGCCCTCCGCCTGGTTTGCCTCCAGAGTTTGCCTCCAGAGTGCCTTTGCCTTGTGGCACATCTGAGGGGTCTCCCCTTCCCTCCTGAGCTGGGGGTCCCAGGGTAACAAATTTTCAAGCTGGAGCTGGAGTCAGAGCTGAGAAAATAACACAGACACCTTCTTTGCCCCTGGAGTGGGCGGTATTTTTCCACAGACACTGGGGAAGAATAATAATAAGCATTGGGAGATCTCCTTATTGGCCGAGAACCTTCCCTGTCTTGCCAGCTGCAGCTTGGAAGGGGAGCATGGAAGGGAGAAGGCAAATCCAGAGAGACCCCTGCTTCCCCACTGCAAGTCCTCCCCACCACCTGGGACCCTCTCCTTCCTCTCTCAAGGCCTTCCCTACTCCTCCTTCCAACTACTTAAATATTCCAAGGCAGGAAACTCATGAATATTTATAGGGCCCTGGCAGTGAGGGAGATAAAAAAAAAAATTGGAATTTATGAACCAGGATATGTCTATAAATAACAGGCCTGTGGCTGATGGGGTTCTTCCCTCACCCACCAATTCCTTCTACTTTAGCTCCAGCCCCATCCAAGCCTCGCAGAACTACCTGTGCATGTGGCTGCACACACATGCAAACACACAGCTTGGCGTGGGTGCACAGATTCCTGTCCTCCAGCTCACTGTCACACATGCACACATTCGCACACAGCTGAACATACAGATATGCATCCGCACCTGCCTGGGGCCTGGCCCCACTGCCTCCCTTCCACACGCAGGCACTGACGTGCAAAATCTTCCTGAACTTGTCCGGCAGCCTCCTGTGTCCACTTTCAGGCAGATACAGCCAGTTGGGCTCAGACTGGCACGCACAACACACAGTTGCACACAATCACACACACCTTAGAGAGGCCCACGGCCCCAGCTCATGGGTCCTCTCTCTGACCCATAACCCAAGCATGGCACTTCCCCTGTCTGGGCCTAAGTTTCCTCATCTATGTAAGGGGGACACTGAGAGTCCCTACCTCATAGGGTGGTTGTGCAGATTTAAAAAAATAACAAATAGATACCAAGTGCCTGTTATGTGCAAGGTACTACTATAAGTGCTGGCAACACAGCAGTGAACAGAAATAGGTAAAAAATTCCTGCCTGACATCTGGAGGGGAAGAAAGATAATATGTGAAATTAATGTGAAAATGATGTGTGTTGGAAGCTGATAAAGTAGGGGGGATGACTAGTGCTGAGATACATGTAGTTCTGACTGGGGAGGGGGAGACCAGGGAAGCCCTCTTGAAACATGACATTCAAGTAAAGATTTGAAGGAAGTGGAAGGACATTTCAGGCAGAGGGAATAGGCTGTACAAAGACTTGATATAAAAGAAACATGCTCTGGGTGTTGCAGGAACAGTGAGGAGGCCAGTGTGGCTGGATCACAGTGACTGAAGGGGAGCATGGAGGAGGTGAGGGCAAGGAGGTGACAGAGCAGATCTTTCTGGGCCTTGTGGGCCATGGGGTGGACTTTGTTTTTTACTCCCAGTGGGGTGGGAGCCATGCAGAATTTTGAGATGAGAAGGAATGTGACCTGGTGCTCAAATGTGAACTGGCACCACTGTCTCCCTGCCCCCCCCTTCCCTTAAGGCATGTACTGCTGTGCTTTCTCTCTTTTCTAAGCCCCAAGGGCCCTTCTTTGCCTCTGTAAGTTGTTTCCTGAGCCCACGAAACCCAGCTGGCTCACTTTTTCTACTTCTGTGACTTTGTAAATAAACTGTTGCTTGTATTTGGGAAAAAAAAAGTGGCCTGACTCAGGTGCTCACAGGTGCCCTCTGGCTGCTGTGGTGGGAACAGACTCTGGAGAGGGGCGAGGGTGGGAGCCAGGAGGCCAGGGCAGAGGTAACTGCACTGGGTAGATGGCCATCGAGGGATAGAGAAGTGAGTAGATTCTGACTGTAAAGCTGTACAAGAAAGAGATTATTAAAGCTGTCTCTAAATGAATGCATTTCAACAATTCATTCTTTAATTCCAGAAATGTTTATTGAGTACCTACTATGTGCCAGGCACTGTTCAGACCTGAGAACACAGCAATGAGCAAAGCAATAATCATCCTGCCCTTGGGGATCTGTTAGTATCATGGAGGAGACAGGCAAAAAACAAGATCAGTTTCAATGGGGTAGGTCAAGGGGTAGGAAGTTTTATGCAGAAAAATGTAACAGAGCGAGCCTTGGGGAATGATGGGTGCTACACATGTAGACTGGGTGGACTGGGCAGAATTTGGGATGCATTTTGAAGTGAGAGCTTCTCTCAGGATTGGCTAACAGATTGTATATGTAGGTGGAAAGACAGAACTTGGTGCCTGGGTGTGAATTTGAGCTTTGAAGGGACACCCACATAAATACCACCTTACATTGAATGGTCATTGTTCCCCCACCTTAGGTTGGGTTCCTGAGAAGCAGAACCTGAGATGGGGAGTTGGAGTGTGTGATTAATTGGGAGTGGGGGGCTAAGGGAAGTAGAACTGAGGGGGGAATGAGTTGACCAAGGATGAAGTTTCCGGTAAGGTCCAGGCTTGGCCTGATCCACGGGGGTGCGGGTCCCTCCAGAAGGTAAATTGTGCTGCAAAGAGGTGGGCTTTTGGGTCCCTGCATCAATCAATCATTGGCTGCTCCTGGGGGTGGGGGATACCTCGTAGGCATCTCCAGGATGTGTTGGCTCCCCAAAGCCAAGGGCAGATCTCTGGAAAATGTCACAGGTGACAGCTTGGGCCTCCTCTCCCAGCACCTGTGGGGTGGGTGTGCCCAGTCAGTAGAGGGATCTGGGCAGAGCCCCGGGCTCCACTAAAGAGGGTCAGAGGAGCACCAGGCATTTATGCCAATCACAGCATGGATGTCTGACACCACAGCCTGTTCTCAGCTCTCTCGGTATGAAAATCAGGCCAACTTGGCACTGGGGCTCCCCCGACACAGCTGAGATCCTTTCCGGATTCATTAACTGCCAGAGCTTCAGCCCTTTGCTTCCCAGATTGCCTGGGAATTGCAGAAGGGAACTGGGAGGAAGAGATGCTGTCCTGAAACAGGTCAGAATGGCTCGTTTAATTCTCCCATGGCCCTATAGGAAGGCGCTGCTATCACCCCCATTTTGCAGATGTGGAAATAGATGCACAGAGAAGTTAAATCACTTACCCAAGTTCACACAGATAGAATGTGGAGGAGCCAGGATTTGAACTCAAGTCTCTAGGCTCTGGGGTCTATGTGCTTCAGAGCTCCACTCAGCTGCCTTAAACTCCATGACTCCTTCCAAACCCAGAGCCCCTGCATCTACTCTGAGAGGTAGGGGAAGAAGGGAGGTGAGTCTGAGAGAATGGAACAGAAGGTGTATGGAGAGTGGGGAAGAAAGAGGTGACATTGGGGACTTGCAGTGTGCAGGAGGCATTCATTCACACATTGGATCATTCACGGCCTGCTGATGGCTGCCTACCCTTTCCCGCATGTGATGGTGTTGGGGCCACAGTGGGAAAGAAGAAAGACCTCAGCTCCGCTCTTTTGGAGCTCCCAGTTTTACAGGACACCCAGGCTTTGACCCAGGCAAGGAAGAGAATAAGATTTAAGAATCTTTGGATAGGGAAGGGGTAGGGGACTGTGGAGACATGCACAGCAGCAGATCGTGGCTTGTCTGCAGGGGTGGGGAAGGCTTCCTGGAGGTGGTGATGTTTACTCTGAGGCCTAGACTAGGCATAGCGTTTGGAGAGTCCTGGGGTAGCTGACAGGAGGACAGCAGAGAAGGAATACCAGCATCTGTACAGGCCACAGGCCTGGGTTTGTAATTCCAGCTCTGCTACTTAATATATAGAGGAAGCATCATCACCTCAAGGTTTTTAAAACTTGTACAAATATTTATTGAGCACCTACTATGTGCCGGGTTCTTTTAGGCATTGGGCACATGGTAGTGACCAAGACTTGAGGTCCTTGTACACGTCCCTCCTCGTGGGTCATACACCACACCAGCCAACAAATATATAGTATAGTTTCTGCCACGACAAATGCCAGGCTGGGAGATGGGGACTGAGAAGGGTTTCTTTAAGGAGGCAGTCAGGGGAGGCTTCCCTGAGGTGGTGACTTGTAAATTTAATTCTTAACTTTGGACAAGAAGGATCTATCATTATCACTGTTCTTTCATAGGCTTATTGTAGGGGATGAAATGGGACAGTTAACGTGAGCAAATGCTCTCTGAGTGTGTAGTTGGGTGATTAAGACAATTTTAGAGAGAGGCAGTATGGGCCTTGAGACCTGTTAGCTGGTCATTTACCTGGTGTCCCTCAGATCTATTCCTTCCTTGCCCTTCCTTTGTTCTCTGTCTCAGGGGACTTGACCCCTGAAAACTACATTTCCCCGATTTCCTTGCTCACTGGCTTCCTGTTAGATTCAGCCCATGGGAGGCCGTGATGGGAGTTTAGAGCAGGCAGAAGAGAGAAGGGGGGGTGGGGTGTTCTCCCTGTTTCTTTACTGCAGGCAGGGGGCCTGTCTCCTCCCTGGGTCTAGCTCTTACCTGGCACCCACCCAGGCAGCCAAGATTTCTGTTGGTGGCCTCGGCTCCTGGGCTCTGATAACACTGCTCCTCCCTTTGCCCTGCCAGCCCTGCAGCGTCTGGAAGTTGCTATTCTTTGGATCATTTCACCTTCTCCACTGCCCTCTTTCAGCCCTTCTGGCTTCTCAGCACCGCCCTCTTTCAGCCCTTCTGGCTTCTCAGCACCGCACTCCCCATGTTAAATTTTCTCCACGAACCATCAAGCATGGCCTCTGTTCCCTTAACAGACTGGTGGCACATCAGGGGCTGCCCCCTGACATTTCCTCCCTTGCCTTCATTTTGTAATACTGCCGACACCCTGGAGCTGCCAGGTGGGAGACAATACTATCAGTAGCTGACCTTACACTGTTCTTATTTGTATGGTTTGGAGCTCGGCACAGGCACTCATTTAACCTCCGCAACAGCCCTAAGAGGTAGGTGCTGCTGTCAGCTCTGTTTTATGGGGAAACTGAGGCACAGTGAGGTTCGAGTCACTTGCTCAAAGTCACGTGGCTAGGAGGTGGCACTAGGAAGTCCCTGGCGCACGCATTGTGAATGCAAAGTGGCTGGCATATGGGCAGTGCTTGGTGAGATGGGGACAATGATAATCATTTCATGTGGCTGGCGTCTGGTGAGTGCCCAGGATGGAGGTGACGCCGAAACCACCTCAGATGGAAACAGGCACTGGCAGCCACAATGCATGTTGATTGAAGGACCTTCTGGGGTCCGCCACATGGAAGAGCATTCCTCAGACTCATGCTGGCTCCTGTCCCAGCCCTGGAGGAGAGGGGCAAAGGGCCTCTCTCTAGCAGCTTTGGCTGAGAGCAGCTGCTCAGCGCTTAGCCAGAATCGATTTCCCTTCAACTGGCCCATTCTCGCTAACAAAGGGCTCCCTGACCCAGGTGGCTGTCACTGCCCCCTCCCCTCTGAGCGGAGGACGTGCTTTGCAGCTGGCTGAAGCTGTTTTCTGTCTTTTAGATTAATTTCTTTGAAAGCTTTGGAAAAATCCTAGGGTGGAGTTTTTAGCCCCCCTTTCCCTGCGCCCATGTGCTTACCTGCAGCTCACTGGTAGACATCTCTGCCTCCGGCCAGTCCACCCTCCATGATCTTCCTGGCCAGACCCTTCCCCCAATCACACATGGTTATGGGCTGAATTGTGCCCATCCCCCACTCCCCCCATTCATATGTTGAAGTCCTCGCCCCCAGGACCTCAGAATGTGACTGTATTTGGAGAAAGGACCTTGAAAGAGGTAAGTTAAGTGAGGTCATTAAGGTGGGCCAAATCCAATATGACTGGTGTCCTTATAAGAGATTAAGACACAGACGCGCAGAGAGAAGACCATGTGAGGACACAGGGAGAAGATGGCATCTGCAAACCAAGGAGAGAGGCCTCAGGAGAAACCAACGCTAGTGGCACTTCATCTTGGGCTTCCGGCCTCCAGAATGGTGAGAAATTAAATTTCTATTAAGGCTCAGCTGGTGTGGCTCAGTGGTTGAGTGTAAACCCATGAACCTGGAGGGCATGGTTTGATTCCCGGTGGGGGCACATGCCCAAGTTGCAGGCTCCATCCCCAGTAGGGGGTGTGCAGGAGGCAGGGGATCGATGATTCTCTCTCATCGTTGATGTTTCTATCTCTCCCTTCCTCTCTCTGAAATCAATAATAATAATTAAAAAAAAACATTAAAAGAAATTTCTGTTAAGCCCCCCAGTCTGGGGTACTTTGTTATGGCAGCCCCAGCAGCCCAATACACACAACCTTCATGGCTTCCCACCCCCTCAGAGTGAGCTCTGAGTCTATTATTCAAGACCCTGTGTGACCAACCTCAGAAAGACTGTCTGGCAGGGTCCCAGTACAGAGCATGGCTCCCTCAAAAGGGATGAGTAAAGAGAGTTCAACAAATGACTGTTTTCAGAGGGGTGGGCAGGGTTAAGAGATCAAGCAAGGGGGGTGTTGAAGACCCCTGGGGTCAGCAACTGAGGGAGCTGTTGCCACCCTCGGGCCTCAGAGGGAGCTGTGGCTGTAGGAGTGTATTCGTCTGCTCGAGCTGCCATAGCAAACTACCACAGACTAGGTGGCTTCAACAACAGAAACTTAATTTCTCACCATTCTGGATGCTAGAAGACTGAGAACAAGGTGTCAGCAGGGTTGACTTGGTTCCTGGTCTGAGACCTCTCTCCTTGGCTTGTTAATGGCTCCGTCTCCTTGTATCTTCACACAGTCTTCCCTCTGCATATCTGTGTCCTGATCTCTTTACAAGGATGACAATCATTTTGGATTGGGGCCAACCCTAATGACCCCATTTAGTTTCCTTAAAGGACCTATCTCCAAATAAAGTCACATTCTGAGGTCCTGGGGGGAGGGACTTCAACATATGGATTTTAGGGGGAACACAACTCAGTCCATAATAGAGGGGATACCCAGAGGATTCAGGAGAGAGACACAGCCGCCATGCTTGGCAGGAAGGGAACAAGGGGACTAAATACCCCAGACTCCCCTCTGCTCCCTAGTCTCCTATGACTGCTTTGTGACTGCTTTCATTGACCAGACCCCGGTGGAGGCTGGAGGGCAGGAGATTCTGGGAGGTGTGGGCTGCAGGGGTCAGCCTCCCAGAGTACAGAGCAGATAGAGAAGTGGGGAGAGGATCTGAAAGCGCAAACAGGGGCATCCCAATTTGAGCTTCAACTCCTCATTGGACAAGTTGCAGGTGCACCGTGGCTCTTCCTATTAGAGTGGAACCTTCATGAGGGCAGGGTTACTGGCTGATGTGTCTCCAGTGCCTAGAGCAGTGCCTGGCACATAATAGGTGCTCAGTAAATATTTTGGGCTGCACAGATGCTCTGTCCTCTCCAGGCCTGTGCCCATGCTGTTCCCAATGCCTGGAACCCTCTCCTCACCCCGCTGGCTCCCACTCATTCATCCGGCATGTTTAGCTATCCCTTCTTTCAGGAGGCTATCCCTGCACCCTCACAACCAGCCTCTCTTCTGTAGCCTCTGTTCTTAGCATACCCCCTCACAGCACCCGGCACGCCATTCTATAATCACCCTTTTTTTGTCTTTCAAATATATTAGCCCACCTAACCCACAAAATGTCAACATTGTGATCACCCCCCCACCACCCCCTTTGAGAGATGAGGAAACTGAGACACAGGGAGGGTAGGTAAAGTGCCAAAGGTAACACAGAGCCAGGATTTAAATGCAGGCTGTCTGGTCCCCAGGTACTGGTTGCCTTTTTGTATTCCCCGTCAGCACCCGCTTGCTTATTTTTATCACATAATCAATTTTATCGCACTTGTATATTACACTGCCTATGTTCAGCCATTTGAATATATTAACAACCACCTCAGTGACATCAGTACTCTTCGTAGACCCATATTACAACTGGGGAAACGGAGGCCCAGGGTTGTTAAGTCACTAGCCCAAGGCCATGCAGCAGAGCTGAAATTTGAACTCAGGCGACGAGGGACTTGGCCTCGGGAATTGAATGGCTTTGAGAATCAGTGTGTCCATTGCGCAGCCACATGATAAGAGGTGTGGACCCACATTAACTTGCCTCCCCCAGGGCACACCCGGTGCCTGTGGAAGCGGGTTTTTAGGCAGTGCTGGCACCTGGCTGTCCCTGTGAGTTACTAGCTGGCGGCTTGGTTCGGCCGTCCCTTCCTGGCCACACTCTTCAGTCTCCGAGGCCTTCCTCCCTGCAGCCCGCCTGGGAGCCTCGCAGCAAGCACCACTTCCATTTTGTGCAGGGTTGGCTGCGGCTATTGCGTGAAATGCCTTTGCCAGCCATGGAAGATAAATTTACCCCATGACGACCTTTTCCACGTGCTGACGGATTGATTTCAGAAATCACTCAGCCCCAGCCCCCACCACAGGCGCTGATGGCTGCAAATTTATGCCCATGCCAGAAATTGAATTCCTGTAAGTTGAGGGAAGTGTCTGAAGAGCTCACCCAGGCTCATTTTTACTTCTGACAAACTTCAGTCGAGAGATTAAACCTGGGCCGGTGTCTTCCAGCAGCAGGGACCGTGGTGGGGAAATTATTCACTGTGGGCATTTTTCTTACATTCACTGCCTTCAGCTTGGCCTCCCAGGACTGAGAAATAAAAAGCAGCCAGGCCCACAGGCCTGCATGGTTAAAGGGAATCCCCACTTCCGATCAGCTAATGTTAGAAAAAAGACTCACTCTGTGTACCCAAAGGCAGGCCTCTTGGTCCCCATGGTAAATAGTAAGCCATTTAGGGGGGATGGGAAGTGAAGCTGCTAATTCATTGCCAGGCTCCTGCACCGGCGCCTGAGGCCGACTCGGTCTCGGTCTCGGCAACTTCAAAAGGTCCTAAGCTTCCTTGGGTGGCAGCAGCGAGGACATCAAAGTGCGGATGTTTCAGCAGCGCTCACTTCCATTCCGCCCCCTGCCAGAGGCCCAGAGGTGGTGGAGGGAGAAGCAGGGGAGCCAAGTGACAGCCCTGTGAAGGAGGAGACCCTGTCTCGCCAGAAAGATCTCTCGCTAGCCTTGAAAAATGTGACGTCTGATGCAAATGTAGCTGCTTCTCTTGGGTACAATATTAAAGAAATGAATCCTTGATGTCTACAAAAAAAGATCAAAAACGAATCTTTCTTTCTGAAAGGAGAAGGGCTTTTATTCCGCTGTGAACTTTTCTAGGTCTAGCCTCTGGCGGGGCTGTCTGCAGAGCCCGAGTGTGGGAAGATAAAGAAATGAATGGCTGCCACTCCTGTACTCATTCATTCAGGAGGCGGCGGAGGCAGGGGCTGGCAGGGGCTGGGAGCTGGGGAGCCTGCAGGGGCGATTAGAAGGCAGTTCCTGCCCCCCCCCCCCCCCAGCCAGAGGGGCATCCTGCAAAACCCCTGACCGCCCGTCCTCAAAACCGTCATGGCCACGAAAACCAAGGAAAGACCGAGGGACTGTTACAGACCAGAGATTAATGGGATGTGACGACTCAGCTCACTGTGGGATCCTGGGTGTGGTTCTGGGCCAGAAAGAGGACATGAGTGGAGAAATTGGGGAAATCCAAATAGTGTCTAGAGTTTAGGAATAGTGACGCATCAGTGTTGGTGTTTTAGCTGTGCCAGATGCACCATGGATATGTGTAAAGGTGTTAGCAACAGGGGAAAGTGGTGAGGGGCATATGGGAGCTCTCTGTCCTATCTTCATAACTTTTCTGTAAATCTAAAATTATTCCAAAATAAAAAGTTTATTTTAAAAAGTCAGTGAAGGACATGGAACTGTTCTAGAATAGTGCTGGTTCTGTCAGTTGATATAAAAGCTTCCCATCACTGGGCACTCACTAAGTGCCGGGCACTGTGACTGACTCTTCTTTTTTAAAATCCTCACTTAAGGATATGTTTTACTGATTTAGAGAGAGGGAAGAGAGAAAGAGAGAGAGGGGGGCTGAGAGAGTAACAACGATTGGCTGCCTCCTTTATGCACCCTGACCCGGGATTGCGCAGCAATCTTTTGTGCCCTGAACGGTTTGTGCCCTGACCGGGAATCAAACCGGCGACCTTTTGGTGCACAGGGCGACGTTCAACCAACTGAGCCACGCCAGCCAGGGCCTGTGTTGATTGTTGACGTACTAATTCATCATCCTGACAACAACCTTGTGAAGCCCAGTCATTGTGATCCCAACATTTAGATGAGGAAGCAGAGAGGTTAAGAAAGGCACAGAGGGGTTAAAGGTACTTGTACAAGGTCACAAAGGAAGGAAAAGATAAGAATTTGGAAACAAGTAGCCTGAGCTGTTAAACTCTACAACTGCCTGTTCATGCACAGGTATTTATTGAGCAGCTACTTATAGTATGGGGGGGGGCAGGAACTGCCTTCTAATCACCCCTCAGGGGCTGATTAGAGAAACAGAACTCTTCTAGGTCTTTTGGGAGTTTTATTTTATTTTATTTATTAATTTTAAAAAATATATCTTTATTGATTTCAGAGAGAGGAAAGGAGAGGGAGAGAGAGAGATAGAAACATCAATGACTAGAGAGTCATTGATCCAGCCTGCAACCCGGGCATGTGCCCTGACCGGAAATTGAACCCTGATCACCTGGATCCTAGGTTGATGCTCAACCGCTGAGCCACGCCCAGCCAGGCCTTTTGGGAATTTTAGTTCAGGGATTTGGTTACAAAGATGATGGAAGATCCCTGGCCAGTGTGGCTGTTTGTTGGGTGTTGTCCCGTGTACTGAAAGGCTGCTGGTTTGACTCCAGGTCAGGAGCACATGCCCAGGTTTCGGGCTTGATCCCTGGTTGGGGGCATGCGGGAGGCAGCTGATTGATGTTGCAATCTTACATCGATGTTTCTCTCTTCACATTTTCACTTGGTTGTGGTCACAGCATCGTGAACTGAGCATGCCTTTAGGCGGGACTCTTGATGTTCATCCCCCCAAAGCTATTCCCCCTCCGCTTCCCATGGGCTCTTCCTTCAGCCTTCTCCAGCTCAGTAAATGGCACCCCCATTCATCCACTACTTAAGTTCCAAAAGTTGAAATCATCCTCAACTTCGCTCTTTCCCTTCGACTCCACATCTAGTCCCAAATCTTGTGGGCTCAGTCTTTAAAACATAGGAATCTGAAACTTCCAGTCAAGATGACGAAGTAGGTAAGCCCTGCGCTTGCCTCCAACCATGACCATATCAAAATTGCAACTAAATTAGAAAACAACCAACTTTGAGAACCACCTGAAGACTGGGTGAACTAGTCTTCTAACTAGTCTACTAACTAAGGATATAAATGAAGAAGCCATGTGGAGACTGGTAGGAGGGGTTGAGACATGAAACAGGTGTGGCAGTTAAGAAATCAGGAGGGAGCCCTGGCTGGTGTGGCTCAGTTGGTTGGGGATCTTCCTGTGCAATGAAAGGTCACCGGTTCGATTCCTGGTCAGAGCACAAGCCCGGGTTGTGGACTTGATCCCTGGTGGGGGGCATGCTGGAGGCAGCTGATTGATGTTTTGCTCTTGCATCGATGTTTCTCTCTCCCTCTCCCTTCCTCTCTCTCTAAAAATCAATTAAAAATCTTAAAAAAAAATTGGGAGGGCTATCTCTGATGCAGAGAACCTCTCCTTTCCCCCTTGAAAAGCAAGAGATCCCAGCCCCACACCTGGCTCCTCAGGGCACCAGTGCCTAGGAGAGGAGTCCCTACAACAGCTGGCTGTGAAAATCAGGAGGGACAGTCCAGGTGGGACAGGGGGCTTCTGTAGACTCAGGCATCCTCTTAAAGGGCCGGCACACAGACTCACTCACCAACACTCACCCTAAGCTGTGGAGAAGGGACACCAGCTCAAAAAGCACCTGGACATATGAGGAGGAACTAAATTCTCTGGCTTCAGGCCGAGGGCTGGCGGGGCAGCTCTCTCCGGGACTAAAATGCTGGCAGGCCATGTTGTTCCTCTGTTGAGCCCTCCCCACATACAGCTTGCAGGTGCAGGTGGGCGTCATATCTGAGTCTCCATCAACCCAGCTACACTGATCTCTCCTGCCCTAGTGATTCTCTGAGGCCCCACCTCACCCAACTCATGTGCCGGGCCCAAACCGCTTTCAGAGGCTAATCTACACAAACGGTGCTGTGAACTTTCCTAAAATCTCTCAAAGGTCCACAAACCCCAAACAAGCTACAGCTGAGTTCACAGTGCCCTGTACCTTTTGTTAAGTGGCCCTCAGCCTGGCACGAGTGGCAGCAAGTCTCAGTGCACAGCATAACCACTCCCAGGCACCTCCAAGCCCAGCATATAGCTTCCCATCACAGAGCACTTTCTAGCTTCTACCAGGTGGCCCTGGGCTAGACACAGGCCGTGACTGACCTTGGACTGCATCTGAGCCCCTTCCAAGAGGCTCCAGAGCCAACACTCCTAGTGGCTGGGATCAGACCACACCAGAGCACCACCCAATTAGTGCCACAGATGACACACAACAAAGTGTGGACTTGGCAGACACCAGAGCCCTGTTTTGTTGTTGAGTTGTATGAGTTCTTTATATATTTTGGATAGTAGCTCCTTATCAGAGATATAATTTGCAAATATCTTCTTCCATTCAGTTGGTTGCCTTTTTGCTTTGTTGATGGTTTCTTTTGCTGTGCAGAAGCTTTTTAATTTAATGTAGTTAAATTCATTTATTTTTGCTTTTATTTTCCTTGCCTTTGGGGTCAAATTCATAAAACCCTCTCTGAGAGCAAGGTCCATAAATTTAGTACCTATGTTTTCTTGTCTTTTATTGTTTCAGGTCATATATTTCAGTCTTTAACCATTTTGAGTTAATTATTTGTATAGCGTCAAATGGCAGTCTAGTTTTATTTTTTTGCATGTGGCTTTCCGATTTTCCCACCACCATTTATTGAAGAGCCTTTCCTTTCTCCATTGTATGTTTTTGGCACCTTTGTCGAAAATTAGTTGCCCATATACATGTGGGTTTATTTCTGGGCTCTCAGTTCAGTTCCATTGGTTAGAGTGTCTGTATTTCTGCCAATACCATACTATTTTGATTATTGTGGCTTTGGAGTATAATTTGAAGTCTGGCTTTCTTCTTTTTCCTCAGGATTTATTTGGCTGTCCAGGGTTTTTTGTGGTTCTATACAAATTTAATGATTTTTAAAAAATTCTATTCCTTTGAAAAATGACATTGGGATTTTGATTGGGATTGCATTAAATCTACATATTGTTTTAATGTAATATGGCCATTTTAACTATGCTGATTCTTCCACTCTGTGAAAATTTCCATTTCTTTGGGCTTCTTCAATTTCTTTCAATAATGTCTTGTAGTTTTCAGTATATAGGTCCTTCACGTCCTTTGTTAAGTTTATTTCTAGGTATTTTATTCTTTTTGTTGCAATTACAAATGGAATTGTTTTCTTAATTTCTTTTTCTGACATTTTATTGTTAGCATATAGAAACACAATGGATTTTTGTACATTGATTTTGTATCCTGCAACTTTACTGTATTTGTTTATTGATTCTAGTAGTTTTTTTGGTGGAGTCTAGGGTTTTCTATATATAAAATCATGTCATCTACAAAAAGTGACAATTTTATTTTTTCCTTCCCAATTTGGATGCCCTTTATTTCTTTCTCTTACCTGATGGCTCTGGCTAAGACTTCCAGTAGTATGTTGAAGAACAGTGGTGAGAGTGGGCGTCCTTGTCTTGTTCCTGATCTTAGAGGAAAAGCTTTCAGTTTTTCACCATTGAATATAATATTAGCTGAGGTTTTGTCATATATGGCCTTCATTATGTTGAGGTACTTCCCTTCTATACCATTTTATTGAGTGTTTTAATCATAAACGGATGTTGTATCTTGTCAAATGCATATTCTGCATCTACTGATATGATCATATGATTTTGGTCCTTTATTTTGTTAATGTGGTGTACAACATTAATTGATTTGCATATGTTCAACCATCCTTGCATCCCTGAATGAACCCCATTTGATCATGATGTATTATCTTTTTAATGTATTCAATTTGCTAGTATTTTATTTAGGAGTTTTGCATCTATGATCATCAGAGATTTTGGTCTGTAATTTTCTTTTTTTGTGTAGTTTTTGCCAGGTTTTGGTGTCAGGATAATGTTGTTCTCATAAAATGAGTTAGCCTCTTCTTCAGTTTTTTGGAAGGATAGGTGTTAAACCTGGGCTTTTATATTCAGAGAGGTTTTTGATGACTGTTTCAATTTCTTTACTGTTGATTGTTCTATTTAGATTTTCCAGTTCTTCATCATTCAGTCTATGAAGGATGTATTTCTAAAGACTTGTCTATTTCTTCTAGGTTATCAAATTTGGTGCTGTATAGCCTTTCATAGTATTCTTGCATAGTCCTTTGTAACTCTGGGATGTCTATTGTAACTTCTCCTCTTTCATTTCTGAAAAATTTTTTTAGTTTTAAAAAAAAATTTCTTGAATTTATTGGGGTGACATTGGTTAATACAATTGTATAGGTTTCAGGTGTACAATTCTACATCGTCTGTATATTGTATTGTGTGTTCACTACTCCAAGGCAAGACTTCTTCCATCCCCACTTATCTCTTTACCCTCTCCTACCTCCCCACCCCCTTCCTCTGGCCATCACCATACCATTGTCTGTGTCTATGAATTTTTTTTCTTTGCTTCATCCTTTCACCTTTTTTACCCTGACCCCAACGCCTGCCCCCCCGACAGCTGTCAGTCTGTTCTCTGTATCTATGAGTCTGTTTCTATTTTGTTTGTAAATTTATTTTGTTCCTTAGAGTCCACATATAAGTGAAATCATCTGGTACTTGTCTTTCTTTTATTTATTTTTATTATTGTTAAAAAATATATTTTATTGATTTCAGAGAAAGAGGAAAGGAGAGGGAGAGAGAGAAAAAAACATCAATGATGAGAGAGTCACTGATCGGCTGCCTCCTGCACGCCCCAGACTGGGGATCGAGCCGGCAACCCGGGCCTGTGCCCTGACCGGGAGCCAAACTGTGATCCCCTGGATCCAGGTTGATGCTGACCCGCTGAGCCACGCCGGCTGGGCGGTACTTGTCTTTCTCTGCTGGCGTATTTCACTTAGCATAATACTCTTCAGTCCATCCATGCTGCCCCAAAAGGTCAGTCAGACTCAGAGGCCCGTGTCTCTTCCTGCCTTTCCCAAGAAAGCCTGTTTCATTGATTATTGGTCCACTTTGGCACAGTGATGGCAGAGCCTAAGGTCTACTAGCACTGGCTTGGACTGGGGCTTAGGGGGCGCTGGGGTCTTCTGCCAAGACTTGGGTGGCTGCGGAGGGTAAGCGGTTGTGCTGTGCTGCCAGCCTGGATAGCCTCTCAGGGCAAGATGGGTTCATTACATTGGAAAAGAATAAATGAATAAACGAGCGAATGAATGGACAGGCTCGAGGTTTCTCCCCATCCCGGCCCCTCTCCCAGCCACCGTCTCTCACAGGCAAAGCCCCAGCTACCCAGGCTGAGGTAGACCCCAGTTCTCCCTCTTGGCATGGATGAACTGCTATCTTCTTTAAGGCCTGTCAAGCTTATCACTCAGGGAGGATTTGCCCAGTACTTAGGGGTTTGACAGGGGCAGCCTGCTGTTATCTCAAGCCCTCCAAAGGGATGTGGCCCTTGTCATGGCTTAGATATGGCAGACAAGCATGTCCCTGATGATTCATCACGGCCATCCTGCCACCTTTCTAAGAGAAGCCACGGCTGCCTCTGAGCTTGCTGGCGTCCGTCTGCAGCCTGATCTCAGACCATCCCTCCTTGGGACAGACAGGAGGGGAAAGGCACAGTGGATCTTTGGAGATGTTTGCTGTCTGTCCCACCGGCCGACTAGCATTCAGTCGTTCAACAAACATGTGTTGTGCCAGGCCTGGGGGATTCGGTGATGAGCAAAGCAGACAGGACTCCTCACACCCCTGAGGTCCTAATGGCCGCTGTGATCAGGGCTTGAAGGAGGACAGGCAGGTGCAGCGTGGTGCTGCGGACTAGAGCCAGATGCCACGGGTTTGAATCCCAGGCCCACCACTTACAGGCTGTGAGGCTCTGGTCAAGGGGCACGAGCCCTCTTGCACCCAGTTTTTTCACCTCTCAAAGGAGGACAATGACAGCCCTGCCTCCTAGCATTGTGGTGAGAATCAAACCAGTTAAAACATGCAAAGCACTTAGAACAGTGCTTAACATATAGTAAGAAATGGAAGTATTAGGGGGAAAAGCACAGGATGCCTTGAGAGGTGGGTTACATGGGACAGTACAGCAGAAGATGCTTTTGGAAAAGACATTTATGCTTGAGCCCCAGGAGTGGGGAAGAGTGAGCCCGGCCAGGAGATGGGGTGAGAGTGTTGATGGCAGAGGGTGCAGCCAGTGCAAAGGCCTGGGGGTGAGAGAAGCCTGGTGTGTGGCAGGAAGGGTAGGACATCTAGAAGATGGGCCAGAGAGAACGTGGCCTTGTGAGCCTCATGGATAGCTGGTAAAGATGAAACAGGATCACCTCCCCCAGATTATAGCAAGGAGATGCCCTAGGACAGGAGGCCCCCGAGCCACATGGGGGTCAGGATGCAGCAAGTGTCTCTGCCCATCTTCCGTGGGGCTCCACTCTCACTTCTCAGCATCGTTGGGCTTTCGGTGATTCCTCATCACTCTGCAGCCTGAGGCCCAGCTCCACAGGACTTCATCAGTCCTTCCAGATTGTCTCAATTTAGTGACTGCATCAAGCTCAAACCGTTTTGACTTCAGGAGGTTACTGAATTGGCTTTAGAGTGTCATGAGGGTAATGATAATAATAATACAGTGGTACCTCGGTTTTCGAACCTCTCCGTTGATGAACATTTTGGTTTACGAAGGCCCTAAACCCAGCAGGAGATGCTTCGGTTTTCGAACGCGCCTCGGAAGTCGAACATGCCGCACGTCTTCCGCTGAGGGCAAGATCCTGAGGCCCGGCTGTCGGCTGTTGATCCCTCAGTTTTCACACATTTCAGAACTCGAATGGTCTCCCGAACAGATTACATTAAAAAAACGAGGTACCACTGTAATAGTAATTTTTGTCCAATTGCTCGTACATATAGTACTAACACATCCAAGCTTCCCAGCAACCCTGTGAGGTAGGTGCAATTGTCATGTCCATTTTACAGATGAGGAAATGGCAGCACAGAGAGGTTAACTGAGTTGCCAGGTCACACAGCAAGTGAATGGCCGAGTCAGGACATATACCCAGGCAGCCTGGCCCCAGGACACTGTTCTTTTTTTAAAATATGTTTTTACTGATTTCAGAGAAAGGAAGGGAGAGGGAGAGAGAGATAGAAACATCAGTGATGAGAGAGAGTCATCAATCAGCTGCCTCCTGCTCGGTCCCTACTGGGGATTGAGCCTGCAATCCAGGCATGTGCCCTGGGATTTGAACCATGACCCCCAGGTTCATGGGTTGATGCTCAACCACTGAACCACACTGGCCGGCCAGGACACTGTTCTTAACTGTGTGGCTCTACTGTACTGTGTGAGTGGGAATAAGGGACACTCAGAGGAAGGAGTCATTTCTATCGTAAGGATGTTATCTGGAAAGATGCTGGTGACATCACACAGATTCCTTTTTGGGAGGACAGTGGGAGAGATCCTTGCCTGTTGTTGGTACCAAAAATACTTAAGCTTTCTCCTGAGCATCTGCTGTACTTTGTTTCAGGACTCTGGGAACCGCATAAATGACCAGCTTTACCTTTCTGAGTTGGCGGGTAAGGAGCTAGGAGCCAAATTTATGACCCAACCATATGTTGGTGGTTTGGGTTTTTAAGGGATCAGTTTTTCTTAGCCTCATTTCTGGCTCTATGTTCCTGTTTTTTCTGTCTCCCTTTTCTCCCTTGCAAAAAAAAAATGTTTTAAGGAATTGAAAAAATCTTTACCAAGACTCATATGCATTCATTGTAGAAAACTCAGAAGATAAGATACCTTTGAAGATGGCAATTAAAATCCCCACTAATCCCCAACTTTAATGTCCTCATAGTATTCCCTCCTGTGAATGTACTTTAAGTTTTGAAATCAATCCTTCTATCATCAGACACCAAGAGGGAAAAATTTCAGTTGTCCAATTTTGCCTGGTACTTTAATGAGCATCCTTGTAGCAATTGCTCATCCACACAATTTCCCTGGGCTAAACTCTTAGACTTGCATTGGCTGGGTCAAATGTAAATGCAGAAGCCTTAAAGCTTTGGCTCTGGATTGGCAGACTGTCCTCCAGAAACGTCTAATTCCCACTCTTCTATTTAATTGGAACTATTGTGTGGTATTTTACATATCCTTGCAAACCACTTGGGTCCTCTCTGGAACAAGGCAGGGTACAAATAAATTTATAAGCCCCAAGCCACTTCTGCTTCCTGATTAAATTGTCCAGCCTCAAATGCAATAACATCCTTGTCTTATTAAGAGGCAGCTGCTTGCTCTATTCTTGTTGGCTGATCCCCGATAGCCAGTGCTGGCTGGCTGGCTGCCCCCGGGATCTTGGAGCAATCCCTCTGCCTCTGGAAGATCCAGGAATTGTTTTTAAATCAAGGCGTAGGTGGTGGAGCTGGGCACTGAGACCTGGGTGTGACAGCGAGGAAAAATTTCCCTGAGTTTCTCAGTCTCAGTCAATTCTGGATCTGTTACAGAGACATGGGCTTAATTGGGGCAGCGGCCTCAGCGAAAGTATTTGAAAAATCCCAGCCAGAAAGACAATTTGAAGAGTAGCTTACCCTCTTAGAACCCATTAGCAGGAATATTAAACTCGGAACCAGTGTCTGAGCCAAGAGAGTGGCTGGCTTCTCTGGATCATTTGCCACATCTGAGGTGTGACAGGCCACCCCACCAGAGGGTCATTACCTGGGGAGCTCCTGGGCTCTCACACCTGCTGTGACAGCATTTTCCTTAGTATAAGCCATTCTCTGTCCCTAGGGCTGTGACCTCCAAGAGTATATGACTTTGGTCTAAGCTAAACCCAGTCTGGAAGAGCAGGCATTTGGATCCTCAAACATCAAGCCTTCTGGGACGTTCCAGTGGTCCCTGGGGACATGAACTTGCCTGTGCAGTATTTGATCTTGAACCTGACTACGGGCAAAATTCAGGATCTCTGCCATGCTGAGAGTTGGCGGCCAAACCTCAGGCATTTAATTACACTGCTGCAGAGAGCACTCTCACGAGGGGCGTCCATGCAGACAATTATTTTAGGAAAGCCGTGGAGGCTGCCTCTCCTTGCCACTTAAATCTTGCTTCTTTGCAATTCAATATTTTAGTTGTTGAGAGAACGTGGATTGTTTGCTTCAAAGCACAGGCTAAGAATTGTAAGAAGGAGATGTTAATCCTGTTGAACTGGGCAGCTTGGTCTCTGCATGAGTGAGAATTTTCAGGGGGTTCTGTCCAAATTGCTTGGGGATCAGAGCCAGGGAACATGGGTGGGGAAGCTTGGACTCACGTTTGTTGCTTTTTGTTTGTGTTTGTGTGTTTTTAAAGAACTGGATTTGTTGTGAAAGGAGGCAAAGCTAGTACTATGTTCTCCAGGAACCATGGGGGAAGCTTTCTTGAGTCACCCTTGTCTTGGGCCACCCTTGTTGTCTTGGGTTGGGCTCTCTCGGGAGCAGAGCTGGAGGAGAGGAGTTGAGTGTAAGTGTTCACCTGGGAGGTGATCCCAAGAGGAACCAGTGGGGGAAGTGAGACGAGAAGTGAAGGAAACCCCTGCAGGGTGAGCTGGAGATTGTGCTGCTGTGGGCACCTAGAGTGCAGGTCCTAATGGGCTCCCCTGGGAAGCCGCGCTCACCTCAGAGCTCTCCTAGCAGGAGGTGAGAGGGATGCATTTCTCACTACCTCCTATGAGGCATGGATGGGGCCTGCAGGTGGATGGGACTCCTGCCTGCCCAGCGCACAGGCAGAGCAGGCTCGGAGTGCCAGAGAAAGCCCTTGGCATTGGGTGATTCTGGACACTTCTGCCCCAAGAATGCAGAGGTGTGAGTGGTGGCTCCACCTGAATCATAGCTGCATGCAAGGGGGTCTGGGAAGGTGAGCGCCTCCATTCTCCACAGGGAGGACATGGACTAGTGAAGAGGGGTTCGCGCAATTTCAGAGGGATGTACACAGGCACAAAGAACGACTAATTACAGTAGTTTCAGATGGCGTTTAGGAATGGATTTTTTCCTTATAAATTAGTGAGGTGTCAAGCTCATCTGTACAATTATATCACTCACTCACATTCCAATAAGCTTTTTAAAAAAAGGCTTTATTGAGTGGGAGAGGAAAAGGTGGGTGTATAATAGCTGGAGACTCCGGGATTGTGCATAACTCACAGCCTGGCTTTTTTCTGCCACAACTCAGGGGAGCAACCCCTGCTGGGCACCCAGTTAAGGCTTGCAAGGCATCGGTTATCGTAGGGCTTTGTTTCTCTGTAAAACACTTGGGCTTTTATCAGAATTTCTTCCATGCCTATAGGAATACGTCCCGGATAGGACCAGAATCTTTCCTTTCCCACCTCTACGTTCACCACCCATATCTCTTGCCTGGATGTGCAGTCACCTCTGCCCTGGTCTCCTGCCCTCGCCCTACTCCCTAACCCCCCCCAGTCTGTTCCCCCCACAGCAGCCAGAGCGAGCCTGTGAGCACTTGAGTCAGGTCATGTCTATCCTCTATTCAGAACCCTCCATGGCTCTCACCTCACTCAGCAAACACCAATCCTCCCCACCGCCTACAGGCCCTGAACATGTGCCCTGTCTCCTCCCTGCCCTCCTCTCCCTCTTCCCTACCCCCACACCATCACTTACCCTTTCGCTTACTCTGCTGCAGCCGCACCAGCCTCTTCCATGTTTCCTAAACACGCCAGGCAGGATCTTGCCTCAGGACCTTTGCACTTTCTGTTCTCTCTGCATGGAACATCCTTCCCAGATAGTCACATGGCTTCTCCCTCACCTCCTTCAGGTCTTGACTCAAATGCATCTTCTCACGGAGGCTTTCCCAGGCCACCCTAAAATTGCAGCCCCTAACCACCTCTAACCCGTGTCCCCCATCATTTCTTCCCGGCATTACTGTACTTCTCTCTGTGGCGCTCATCACCCTTGAAATTCTTGATGTTTACTTAATGGTTTGTTTCTGTCTCTCTAATGTGCACTCCTGGAAGAGCTTTTGTATTTGTGTGTTTTTACTGCTGTGCTTTCAATATTCAGAACAGAGCTTGACACACAGTAGGCACTTAACAAATATTTGTTGAACAAATGAGACCATCATGCCATGATAAAAACAAAAGGATTGGGACATGTGACCAACTCCAGTGTGTTCTGGGGAAGCTCAAGGGAGCCTGATCTGGAGGCCCAGCATGTTCCAGCCAGGGGCAGTCAATGCTTTTTAAAATTTCATTTTATTTTTCAATTACAGTTGACATTCAGCATTATT
The DNA here is from genome assembly GCF_964146895.1 of Miniopterus schreibersii. Taxonomy (NCBI): domain Eukaryota; kingdom Metazoa; phylum Chordata; class Mammalia; order Chiroptera; family Miniopteridae; genus Miniopterus; species Miniopterus schreibersii. The sequence goes on along the minus strand of NC_138105.1, from coordinate 68,851,247 downwards.
TTATATTAGTTTCAGGAGTACAGCATAGTGATTAGACAATTATATAATTTACAAAGTGATCCCCCTGATAATTCAGATACCCACCTGGCACCATGCATAGTTATTACAATATTGTTGACTATATTTCCTAGGCTGTATTTCACATCCCTGTGACTATTTTGTAACTACCCATTTGTTGTACTTTTTAATCCCTCACCTTTTCCACCCGGTCCCCCAACCCCCTCCCCTCTGGCAACCATCAGTCTGTTCTCTGCATCTATGAGTCTGTTTCTGTTTTGTTTGTTCATTTACTTTGTTGTTTAGGTTCCACATATAAGTGAAATCATGTGGTATTTGTCTTTCTCTGCCTGGCTTACTTCATGTAGCGTAATTTCCTCTAGGTTTATCCATGTTGTTGCAAATGGTTAAGATTTCATTCCTTTTTATGACCGAGTAATATTCCATTGTATATGTGCACCGCCTCTTCTTTATCCAGTCTTCTATTGATGGACACTCAGGCTGCTTCCATACCTTGGCTACTGTAAATAACAGTTCAATGAACATAGGGGTGCATATATCTTTTCAAATTAGTGTTTTGGGTTTCTTTGGATATATACCAAAGTGGGATCACAGGGTCATAGGGTAGTTCCATTTTTAATTTTTTGAGGAACCTCCATACTGTTTTCCACAGTGGCTGCACCAATTTCATTCATACTAACAGGGCACGAGGGGTCCACATCCTCCCCAACACTTGCTGTTTGTTGTCTCTTTGATGACAGCCATTCTGACAGGTGAGGTGATATCTCACTGTGGTCTTTTTTTTTCATTGTGGTTTTAATTTGCATTTCTCTGATGATTAGTGGTGTTGAGCATCTTTTCTTCTTAAAATTGTTTTTATTGATTGATTTTAGAGAGAGAGGAAAGGAGCAAGAAAGAGAAACATCGACTTGTTGTTCCACTTACTTATGCATTCGCTGGTTGTTTCTTCTACGTGCCCTGACCAGGGATTGAACCTGCAACCTTGGCGTATCAGGACAGTGCTCTAACCAACTGAGCTACCTGGCCAGGGAGCATCTTTTCATATGTCATTGGCCATCTGTATGTCCTTTTTGGAGAGGTGTCTGTTCAGTTCCTCTGCCCATTTTTTAATTGGATTGTTTTTTTGGTGGTGAGTTGTATGAGTTCTTTATAAATTTTGGATATTAACCCCTTATTGGATGTATCGCTGTGAAAGATCTTCTTTCATTCAGTAGGTTGTCTTTTTGTTTTGTTGATGGTTTCCTTTGCTTTCCAAATCTTTTTAGTTTGATGGAGTCCCATTTGTTTATTTTTCATTTGTTTCTCTTGCCCGAAATAAATCAGAAAAAATATTGCTAAGAGAAATGTCAGAGTTTGGGCAGTTGGTGTTTTCTGAACAATGCACAAGCTTACTTGACCACAGAAGACCCTTTTTCCAGCATACCCGGTAGGATCGCCAGTGTTCCAAGGATCATGGCTTGGGAAACAGCCACGATTGATCCCCGCATTACCTGAGTTATATAAACTAACTTGAAGTGTAATTTAGGAGGAGTCTGAAGGTTGTAGCTTCTATTCAAGGGCCTGGAAGTCTCTGTGAGGATTGTCACCCTTTGGCCATTACCTTACCTGGGCTTCTCAGGAGCAGGGACAGAGGTGGGGAATAGACTATAGGAGGGTTGTGCTTAGTGGCCTCAGAGGTATATCCAGAGCTTATGTGTCTCCCTGGGCTGAGGGAGCAGAAAGGGAGGTGCAGGGTTGGGTGTCGGTGTGAGCAGGCCTATTTCTAACGGTGGTTGTGGAGGCAATGTCCTGTGCGCGCCAATGTGTGTGAGAGATTAAATTCCCATCTTGTGGAAGGGCTCGAATCTCACAATTCCCTGCCATGTTCTTTTACCCCTCGTACCTCAATCTTGTCATCTGTAAAATGGGTTTCCATGCATCAGGCACTCTGCACATTCCGGGAATCCAGCAAAGGGCGTCTGTTGTTTCTCTGGGTCCCCTTGCTCCCCAGCGGTGACGGGTAAGTCCCCTTTGGGTTCCTGCTCTCTAATCCTTAACCTTTCCACAGACCCTCTTCCAAAGCCCAGAGGAGGGCTGGCAGCTGTATACTTCGGCCCAGGCCCCTGATGGGAAATGCATCTGCACGGCCGTGATCCCCGCACAGAGCACCTGCTCCCGAGATGGCAGGAGCCGGGAGCTGCGGCAGTTGATGGAGAAGGTAAGAACCTTCCAGGTTTCCCTCAGAAGCCAGAGAAATCTCCCGATTCCCATCCTGCCCTCTGCCCCCATCCAGGTCAACCGGGGCCACATCTAGCCATGCAGGTTATTCAGAGCTGGCAGAGAACCTGCCTCCCCTCCAGGTAGGTATTTTAGTTAATATCTGTTCAGTGGTTCATTGGAGAAGAAGCTGAGTGCTGCGTGGGGACCAGGAGGAAAGAGGACCCTAGTGGCAGCGTCTGTGTCTCCTGCATGTGTGAGCTCCAGCCCACTGTGCTTGCCCCACTCAGCCCTTTAGTTTACCAGACTCACCTGCTAAGGTGTTTTGTGTCCCTTGGGGAGGAGTCTCACCCTCTATCCCAAGAGGCTTGTATAAAGATTTCTTCCCCTTGTGATTGTGGTCAATAGAAAATTGTCCCCATTCAGTACATCCTTTTATAGACTTGGTGCTCTTTATAGACTAATTGCTGTCCCTTGCCACTGCCCAGCTGACTGCCCATTAGACAGTTCTAATGTTGGTGTCCAGTTACCTCCCACCGTCATCCTATGAGGAGGAAGTTGAGGCTTGGCAGGGAACAGAAGAGGCCTTCTCGTCACAAGAGCCTCCCACCCATTAACTCCGTGGGATCCTGCCTTACCCATGACACCGGGACTTCTTTCCCCAACAGTTTGGGGCGTCCATGTGATGTCCCCTGATTGTTTACAATGGCTATATATAATGTTCTGTGGTGCCCAGGGTGGGTGTCAGGCGGCTGGGTTTCTGAGAAGTTCCAGTGTCATGTGGAAAGTCTATTATTTCAACAAGCACCCAGTGTTGCCCTTGAGTTCGCCTTAGCCAGGTGGGGCTCGCCGTGGCCATGTGCAGCTCACTTTACCCAGGTGGAGGTGGGAGCTAGGGGGCCTCAGTCTGGGTGAGGAGAGGCCAGGGCTAGGGAATTTCAGTTTACTCACTTTGCCAAGAAGTATTTATTAAGTATCAGCTTGGGACCAATGCTGGGCACTAGGAATTCAGCTGTGGACGGGCTAGACACTGGGTCTAGCTCTGGGGACCCCATCTGAAGGTGGCCAGGCGAATAAGAGCATTCCAGATAATAGTCCAGCTGGGAGGATGACGCCTGGGTGAGGGGAGGGTGTGTAAGCAGGTGCTGGAGACAGGTGATCAGATAAAGCCACTGGGAGGGGGTGATGCTGGAGCTGAGACCTGAAGGATGAGAAGGAGCCGGATGTGGGAGGATGACAGGAACAGCGTTCCAGGGAGAGGGGTCAGCATGTGCGAGGACCCCGAAGAGGGGAGGATCTTAGAATCTGTGAGAGGGAAGGTGGCTGGTGGTTGGAGTGGATGGACATGGAAAGGGGCAGGCAAGGGGGCAGAAGCAGCCCGCAGAGTTTATAGGGAAGGAGGTGATCGCAGAGTTTATAGGGAAGGAGGTGGTCCAGTCTTCCTTTTGAAAAGCTCCTTCTGGCTGCTCTGTGGAGAACTGACTGTTGGGGACTCGGTGGGAGCAGGCGGCCAGGGAAGAGAGAGGTGGGAAGTGATGGTGGCCATTCCAGGCGGAGCCGATGGATGGGTTGGGCATGCCATTGGCAGGCTGCTGGTAAGATCAGGGGAGGAGAAGGTAGGTTGGGTTTTTCCCAGGTCCCATCTGTGGCATCTCTGGGGAGACGGTGGGGGCAGGAGTCTGGCTGTCTTAACCCTCCCGGTTCCTAGGTCCAGAATGTCTCCCAGTCCATGGAGGTCCTTGAGCTGCGGACGTACCGTGACCTCCAGTATGTGCGCAGCATGGAGACCCTCATGCGGAGCCTGGATGCGCGGCTCCGGGCGGCCGACGGATCCCTCTCCGCCAAGAGCTTTCAGGTGAGTCTTTTGGGGTTCAGGTCAGAGGTCAAAGGGAGAGTTGGGAATGGTGCCCAATTTTTTGAGAGTAGGATCAAATCTGGGAAGACTGAGGGTTGGCTGGGATCTAGGGTCCAGTATGGGCCAAATGTCAAAGATAAGGGGTGAGCTATGGGTCAAAGCTTGGGGTCGTGTCTCGGTTAAAGGTCAGGAGTAGGGATCAGTGACAGTTCCATCTCCGTGGGTAGGAACTGAAGGACAGGATGACGGAGCTGTTGCCCCTGAGCTCAGTCCTGGAGCAGTATAAGGCAGACACGCGGACTATTGTGCGCCTGCGGGAAGAGGTGAGGAATCTGTCCAGCAGCCTTGCAGCCATCCAGGAGGAGATGGGTGCCTACGGGTATGAGGACCTGCAGCAGCGGGTGATGGCTCTGGAGGCCCGGCTCCACGCCTGCGCCCAGAAGCTGGGTATGCTTTGACCCTTGACCTTGACCCCTGACCTCCATGCCCAACCCCAATACCACCTGTGTATGCAGAAGTTAGACAGTTTTTATCTCTAACTTCTAAACTTTGACCCTTGATCTCCCTTCCCAAGACAAAAAATAGATGCCAAAGCTGGAAATGGCCCTAACCCTTGATATCTAGCCTGTCACCCCCAGTGTAACTCCATCTTGGAACCAGCTCTCTGGATCCACTCTGACCCCTGGTCCCAACTCTTCCCAGTCCCACCTCATCCTTGCCCTACTTCCCTTGAGCTCTTTCCACCCCCCCACTCCCTTATTCCCCCTGTTCCTGCCTCCCAGGCTGTGGGAAGCTGACTGGGGTCAGTAACCCCATCACCATTCGAGCCATGGGGTCCCGCTTCGGCTCCTGGATGACTGACACGATGGCCCCCAGTGCGGACAGCCGGGTGAGTGACTGTGTCCATTCTAGGGGTCAGAGCCTGGGAGGGACATAGCCTGTGGTTACCCATAGGTGCCTGGTGATTTCATGCCAATGATTTTCTTGTAGCCCAAAGTGCCCTTGGGCCTCCCCTTGACTGTCTAGTGACTACCAGGTGATCAAGGGCCTTCCAGACCTATGAATCCCCAAGTCTGTTGACCTCTGATGACTGTGGTTACTAGTACTACTGACCAGCTCCCAGTGACCACTGACCTTTAAATAACTACCTAGTAACCAGTGCCTTCACAAGAATTAGAGAGCTACCTCCCCCCCACCCCCAGCTCAGGACCGCTCAGTGACCTTTGTACTCCCAGTGGTCCCTATGTCCACAATTGACTATCACCTCTGACCCACAGGAACCATTCATTAACTATCCAGTGACAATACTAGTGACTGATATCCTCGCCATGAACATTGTCCTGCCAGGGATTATGGTGGTTCAACCAGGTGGTTAAGAGCTTGGGTTTAGGAATCAGACTTGGATTTGCAACTCAGTTCCACCAGTTCTTAGCTGTCCAAGGTTCCTTAATGTCTTGGATACTCAATTTCCTTATGTTTAAAGTTTTTAAGATGATAGCTCAATAAGCAGCCCTAGTAAGGGCACTAGGGCTAATGAACATGCTGACGAGTGATGATGATGATGATGAAGATGCTAATTACAGGCTTGGTCATCTCGAGGCTGCAGGGGTTACCATGGGCAATGAATTCAAGTGACCTCTCATCACCCAGTGGCTGTCCAATGGCCATTAACCATCCAATAGCCAATGACCAGTGAATTCCCCGGTCCAGTGAATCCCCGAGACTGCAATTTTCCTTGATCCTTGGGGATCAAGCACTGTCCGTTTAGTGTGTGTTTTAAGACCAATGGCACTCCCTGATCAAATGATCCCAGTCACTAGGACTGTGATAGGTCACGAATGGTCACTGGTCTTCCCATGACTGACTAAGGACCATTTAGTGATGTTGATCCCTAATGACCACAGTTGATTCCTGAGTGAGTGCTGGAGACTTTGGGTCACTGGCAGTGGTCCCCAGTGACCAGTGGCTCTCTCACAGGTCTGGTACATGGATGGCTATTACAAGGGCCGACGTGTTCTGGAGTTCCGCACTCTGGGAGACTTCATCAAAGGCCAGAACTTTATCCAGCACCTGCTGCCCCAGCCGTGGGCCGGCACAGGCCACGTGGTGTACAATGGCTCCCTGTTCTACAACAAGTACCAGAGCAATGTGGTCGTCAAGTACCACTTCCGCTCACGCTCCGTGCTGGTGCAGAGGAGCCTCCCGGGGGCCGGTTACAACAACACCTTCCCCTACTCTTGGGGTGGCTTCTCTGACATGGACTTCATGGTGGATGAGAGCGGGCTCTGGGCTGTGTACACCACCAACCAGAACGCAGGCAACATTGTGGTCAGCCGGCTAGACCCGCACACCCTTGAGGTCGTGCGATCCTGGGACACGGGCTACCCCAAACGCAGCGCTGGCGAGGCCTTCATGATCTGTGGCGTGCTCTATGTGACCAATTCCCACCTGGCAGGGGCCAAGGTCTATTTTGCTTACTTCACCAACACGTCCAGCTACGAGTACACGGACGTGCCCTTCCACAATCAGTACTCCCACATCTCCATGCTGGATTACAACCCCCGTGAGCGGGCCCTCTACACCTGGAACAACGGCCACCAGGTGCTCTACAACGTCACCCTCTTCCATGTCATCAGCACTGCTGGGGACCCCTAGAGGGCCACTAGGGGCCCTTTCTATTCTGCCTGTGCCCCTTCAAGTTGATCTGTCGCTGTCCTGCCCCGCCTCCCTCCTGCTATTTTTTTCTTTCCCTGCCTTTCTCGAAGCTTTCATTCTCTGCTTCCGTATTTCTATTGGCGCATCTTCTCAATGTTGTCTCTTCTCCTTTATTGATCTGATTTTGATACTCCAGTTCTTTGTCATTCTGCCTTTTTATTGATGTGCCTGTCTCTATTGATCTGACTCTCCGGATCATTCTGTCTCTGCTTGTCTCTCATCCTTCCCCTCTCTTTGCTTCCCTCCCACCATTCCTTTTCTCTCTCTCTCTCTGAACCTTTCCCTCTTCCCTTTCAAGGAGTTGAGTGCATGGATCTGTTTCTTTTTATTTTTATTTACACCTTTTCTTTCTGGGTTGCTGGAATAAACGGGACCTTTGACATTTGATGCTTTGGTTGTTCTGTGTCCGGAAGGGGCAGGGGAGGCAGTGTTGGAGGGTAAGTCCAAGCCTGGAGACCCATACCCGCCGGACCCCTTTCCATGCAGCAAGCTTTGTGAACCAGGGCAGGGGAGCCCAGCCTGGGGGGCGGGCCGGGCAAGCCCTTTGGGGAAATAGGCAAAGTTTCAATCGAAAACAATTTGTTTAAAAGCAATTTGATCCAAACACCTGAAAACTGGCCTCAAATGAATATTCTCCATCATTTTTTCACTCATTGATCATCTGGTGCATTGCTGAGCCCTCTGGCAACTTTTTAAATGGGGGCTTTAACAGCTTGGCTGCTTTTAGAATTTGGGTATGAGTGGGTAGGACACAGACGTTTTCATTTTGCTTCTTTTTGCTTTGTGATTTCGAAATCATTTTATATGAGTTGCACCTGTTCTGAGTTATCTACTAACAAAAGGCTAGAAACAGCCTGAAGGTGCACTGGGAGCCTTCAGTTGAACACACACACACCTAAGTCCCATTTATCTGGAAGGGGCTTGGGCAGGTGTGGGCTTGCCACTGGGGACCCCACATAGGGACCACAGCTCCTGGAGGGGAAGGACAGGCAAAGCTAGGATGTATCTGAGACAGGAAGGGGTGAGTCAGGTAGAGACTGAAGTAAACTGAGGCCAAATCCTCAGGAGCCTGGGGGGAGGCTGTGGAGTCACATAAGGGAAAGAGCAGATGAAGGCTTTATTTTAGCCAGATCCCTGGTGGCCTGGGTGAGACAGACAGCAAAGGATGTGGGGAGAGTGACCTCTGGGGCCGGTGGTCAGAAACAAAGGTAGTCCTGTCCACCACAACATATGGTCCCCACTGAATCCTGAGCAGAAACATTGTGCAAAGAGCCCCACTGGCCCAGACCCCACCCCCACCCTGCTGAGGCCACAGGCTGTGAAACCTGCTCCTCTGGGAGAACTCCCCCTCCCCCCAGCTCCTCAGCTCTAATTAATGGCCTCCTTGATTAAATCATCTCCGCTCCTTGCTGGCATCTCCGGAAACTCGGGACACCAGGGCCATATTGTGAAGGAATCTAATGAATAATAAATGCGACTGCGTAATGCATTCATTTAAAACCAATTTTTAAAGAAATGTTCAAGAAAAGCAATTAATTTCCATTTAAATTAACAAGTTTGACATGGAAAGGAATCGATTCCTGGATAGACATGCTGAAAGGCACTTTGCTCTGAGATGAGGGGACCCAAACTGGCCCTGCCCTGTGGCCACAGAAGCCTTCACTGGTGCACAGGGAAGAGTGGGCACCAGTCAGCTGGGATGAAGTTTGGCTGCAGGGGAGACTACACTGTTGTCACCAGCCTGAAGGCCTGGGATTTATGACCCCACTTCTGGGCAGCAGGGGGCAGGGGGAATGTGGAGCAGGTGAGGAAAGCCACAGCTACCGAATCATGAATCAGCCTGACATTGAGTGGGCTCTGGGGACATGTTTATCTAACAGTGATGTTCTTTTGTGTTTGTGTTTTGGCTGCCGCACAGCTAGACAATGGGGAGGGGGTCACACCCAGAGGGGGGAGTACTCCCAGGGTCGCACTGGACATATACCTAGAGACAACTAGGGTTACACAGCCACATGCACACTTGAGACATGGATGCCCACAGTGACAGAGAGTGCCACAAAGACCACTTTCGTGCCAGCCAGAACAGGAAAATACACACCCCTCTGCTAGGCAGATTTTAGCCACCTGGGAGTCCATGGACACCTTCTCTGGGCCTTTGGTGTTGAAAGTGCCCATTCTCCAGAGGCCCTTTGCCTTGAAGCAGAACTCTGCAAACCCTCCTGCCCCACAAGCACTCATTTCTGATCCTTCCCAGAGGAACCACTGGGCCAGGAGAGGGGTGATTGCTCCGCGGATCCCACAGAACTGTTGACGCAAATAATGGGGCTGTTGCTGCCTGCCTTGTGGCCCCCACAGGCGATGGAAGATTCTGTCAGAAGGTGCAGCCAACTAGCCAGCTCTCCCCAGCCCATTAGAGCTGAAATTCATTAAACCTAATGACAAATGTTCCAGTAGGGGCAGAGAGGAATTGCTCCAGAAACCTGCCAGACTGGAGTCTGCGAGGTGACCGAGACTCAGGCCTTCTCTCTGATGCGGGCTGGTCCCATTAAGGGGGGTGGCAGAGTGGGAAAAACCACCTAACAGGCCCGTAAACCCCCAGAATGAACTGAGCTCCCAGCCCAGGCCCTGATGCGGGGGCAGCTGTCAGGAAAGGATGGAGAGCTGGTAGGCCACACCCACAGTCCCACCCTAAGAGGAGGGAGAGCCCAGCACCTCCCCCTATCTGCGACAGGGATCCCCTCAGCTCCAAGACACCCCCCTCCCCCCACGTTCCTGTGCAGGGCCTCCCCAGCACCTGCAGAGGTGGCAGGACCCAGGCACAGCCTGCCAGAAGAGCTTGTGGTGTGACAGGGAAGCAGGCACCAGGGTGCTGGGCATGATTCATTCTAACCGGGGTGGCCTGTGTGCGGGGGGCGGGCACGTACAGGGAGCACCCAGGGCAGAGGGCTTAAATCTGGTCCCCAAGGATCCCCTGAAGATCTCCAGCTCCACCTGACCTGCTGAATCGGCTGTGGGGGTCAAGGCAGGGTCCCTGCATTCTAGAATACCCAGGTCTGAGGACCACTGGCACTGACCAGTGCCCTGAAGTCTAGTGCTGGGATGAACTCCTGGATGTCTTCAGGCCCAGAATAGGGAGGCTTCTCAGGGAGGAAAGGCAGCCTGGACAATGGGACACCAGGGGAGGCAGGAGAGGACTGCTCTCCCGACAGTGGCCCCCTCACCTCGGCAGAGAGGAAATGAGACACAGGACAGCAGAGCAGTGGTTCCAGGTTTAATGGAGGTGCGGAGGGTGCTGCACTGCCGCTCAGAGGGCTCCAAGGCAGCAGCAGCCTGGGCCCCACACAGAGCATTTGCTTTTTGCAATTTAACAGAGGAACATGGCATAACCAGAAACAACATAAGGCCCTCCTACCCCCATCCTGGACACAGGACAGCTCAGCTAACTAGGCTTTCCCTTTGGGACAGGTCACCCCCATCCCCTGGGTCTGGGGGCTCTGGGAGCCTCCTTAAACCACTGCCCTTCCATGTCAATTCCAAAAGAAGAGGGAATCTGGCGGGGACAGCCCCTACCTGGGGCAGACAAGGAGCCCCTAATGGTGCAGAGCCCTTCTTCTAGCCATTTTGGGAACAATAAATACTGTGTGACATCAGCAGGGAGAGGTGCCCATGCTCGGCTTGGGGCAGTAAGCAGGGTCTGCAGGCCCAGCCACCCCGCCCACCCCACCCTGCCCCACCCCACAGGCCAGGCCTGGGCCACCTGCCCCCTCACTCCGTGCGCAGGATGATGTGGATGCCGGAATCCGTGAACACGGGCCCACTCATCTCCCCTGTCCGAAGGGCAAAGGAGGCATCTTCAAATGGCTTTTGCATTTGACCTGGGGAAACGTAAAGGATAATGTGTGGGGGTCAAGACCTGGCAGAAGCTTGGACCAGGCAGGTTGGCCAGATGGGGCTCCAGCCTGTACCCAGCCTCGCAACTCATCTGTCACTCGGTTTATGGCCCTGTCACAGTGCTGAGCAGCCCAGCTGGAGGTGGGAAGGCCATTAAAGAGGCCCCAGGAAGCCTGAGGACAGCATGAGGGATGTCAGGCAGAGTTACTGTTGCTGCTGCGTGCTTAGAGATGCATTTCAGTGATGAATTCTCCCTGAGCCTAGTTCCCGGCCCCTGCCACATCTGTCCTGTCTGCCCCATCTGCCTCCTGGGGTGAGTGGCAGCTCCTTGTTGGTTACCCCATACCTCTCACCCCATCCTGGGCATCTTGGGGATGGAGGGGAAGGAGGGAAAGAGGAGGAGGTGGTGGTGACCTGGTCTCCTCTGGTCTTCTCTTCCCACTGCCCTAGCCAGACAGCCCTAAACTCGGGGCTGCTGATCCAACCCATCCTCCCCTCACTCCACCAGTAAGGGTAGAGCAGAGGATTATGGGAGACTACCCTGGGGCTCTCAGGGGCCCCTGCCTTATACCTCCCAACGGGAGGAGAGGCAAACTGTAGCCTGGTGGGCCTGTGATGGGGAAAAATGTGCAAAGAAATACAGAATGACTCCCCAACCCAAGAAGGCTCTGCAGTCACCCCTGCCCTCCTCCACCAGCAAGGCAGCCTCTGAAGCCTGAGGGACTGTGCTGCCACCTGGTGGACTCTGAAGGCCTGTGCGGCAGGGGCCTTCCCGCCCATCCTCTAAGGCTGGTGGGCCAGAGGTCCCCCAGGGCTTGGTGGTGCCCGTTATCCGCGCACCTCTGCTGAAGGCACCCAGGTCTCCCCTGGCCTTGGCCGAGCTGCAGTCACTGAACTGTGAAGCCAGAGATTCAAAGTCCTCCTCTCCTGATTTGATCTTCTGGATGTAGCCTGTGGAAACACATAACATAAGGCACACAGGAGACCATGTCAGGGGCAGGATGAGACAGGGCAGAGAACTCCAAAGGGAGGGTGGCATATCACCTGGAATGGAGCTGTGTCACCTCTGCTCTACTTGCGTATATACACACACACACACACACACACACGCAAGCACATGTAAATACTCGCCACCCCTACATGCTAACACACATCCACAAATGCCTTCTCCCTGCACACACATGCACACAGTCACACCTGGAGTCATAGGAGTCCACGAAGTGGTGCCTTCCACACGCACATGCACTGTTACTCTGCAGTAACCCCAACAGTCATGTTGGTCTAACACCCCATTCCTAAACTCCTGCTCCCTCTATCACTCTCCCCCACTCCACACAAATATAACATAAACTTAGCATTATCTCTTCCCACCTCCTGCACATACTGTGAGAAAATCTACCCTCAGGCCCCATTGGGGAGGATAGCAGGAAACAGGAGAGACAAAGAGGGATGCTGGAAACTAGGGCCCCCTAAGGAGTCACCAGGATAGTGGTGGGAAAGTTTTCTAGAAGCTTCTCTAGGAGAAAGGCAGGAGGCCAGGGAGTGAGCCCAGCTCTGTCATGGGAGCTGGCCGAGTCCTCAACTGTGAACCTTAGGTGTCCTATCTGTTAAAAATTGGGGGAAGGCCCGGGCAGCTCACTGGGGTGTCATGAAGAGACCTCAGGAAAGGACATGTGTCACTCCCACGGACTATGGCCTCAGAGGCAGCCAACATGGCTATCCTCCCAGCTGCCCCAACAGGGTGTGTTGGCAGAGCACCAGATTCTCTGTGCAGCCCAAACTATCCCCAATAGGTTCCAATTTCCTCTGGGTGGAGAGGGAGGCTGGGGCTGACAGAATGAAGGAAAGGATGACTGAGAAAAAGGGATCTCAGCAGAGGGCGCCACAGGGCAGCAACAAGCATCAGTGTGACTGGCTTTGGGAATCAGCACAGAGGACCCTGTGTGTATAGCTAGGGAGCCACCAGTTGCTCTTTTGAGTCCAGCCAGGAGCTCTTGGAGCCAGAACCTGTCCTTCCCTCCCTGAAATGCGTGTCCTGCTCCAACCAGCTGTCCTGCACATGAATGGATGTCCCTGCCAGTTTCCTCCCTGTACCCACAGGCTCAGCCACAAGGTGGGCTCCCAGGAGATCTGGCCCCAGACCTCCACTCAGCCTGGCCACCATGGCCATCCTGACATCCACTCTCCTAAGGGCATTCTCCCTGAGGCCCCTCGGGGTGCCCAGGACCACATACCCACCTACCTTAGCAATGGGGCACCAGCCCATATCAGATGGGTTACCCTGTCACACCTGCCAGGGAGTTTCCTGCGCACCACTGTGATGCTTCGACCCCCGCTCCTGTCTGACCTAAACAAGGCTGTGACACACCTGCCTGGTACCTGTCTGAGCACCACAGGGACACTACTGAATAATCTATCTGCTACCCTGAAACCCAGACACCCAGTCAGGGCCATCTGCCTGATGCTGGGCTGCTGCAAACTTCACCAGGTCCATCAGCCTCAGATTCCTGTTTGACCTCAAGGTCACTGTAACCTATCTGCCATGGGCCGCAGTTAAATTGGCATAAGTATGACTATATTCTTATCACCTGTCTCACCATACATCACAGCAGCAACTGCAGTGTCGTTATCTCATCTGCTGGATGCTCTCAGGGCCATCCTGGTCACCCTTGCCTTCTCTATGTCCATGTCACTCTTGTCTTTGAGTCTGAATTGCCTGAGTCTGAATTGTTAAGTCATTTGCCAGTAGACCAGTGATACCCTACACAGTGCTGGCAGAGTGAGAACTTGAGAAATGTCACTTGCTGTCACCATTCTCCCTTTTGTGTAGGTTGCATGTCCTGTGATGAGGCTGTCCCTACTTCTCCCTGATCTTCCTCACTGGGATACCTCCGTCTGGTCTGGCCACCACCATGATGTGCTATTTGCTTAGCAAGACTCATCGATGTGACAAGCTCCACTTGCTATGGCCTGCCAGGAATGGTGGCTTCTGCCCACAATGCCCTGGTGTGGTCAGAACACCCCCCTGGGGATGATGGATGGTGCCTCTGTGCCAGGTGCATCCATAGGTGATGTCACTAGGATATCCCTCCTTCTCCTCTCCCTGTACTTCCAGTTATCTCCTTGCCCTCACCCTTGCAGCACCAAGGTTCCTCCTCCTCTCTCTTCTGTCTGGACCTCAATTTGCCAGCCCAGGAATCCTGAGCACTCAGTGCACCAACCCATTCATATGGCATAACTGGTCTGGTCACTGTGGCTCAGTGGTTGAGTGTCGACCCATGCACCAAGAGGTCACCGGTTCAATTCCCCGTCCTGGCACATGCCCAGGTTGTAGGCTTGATCCCCAGTAGGGGAGGGGCATACAGGAGGCAGCTGATCAATGTTGATGTTTCTGTCTCATCAATGTTTCTATCTCTCTCTCCCCCTTTCCCTTCCTCTCTCTCTAAAATCAATAAAAACATATTTTTAAAAAAGGGGAAAAAAAGAGGCACAACTGTGCCTTTCTAGAGGCTGACCTTTAGGGAAGGGTCTGGTCCTGGCCACAAGCCAAGATGCAAGGGAACCTTCAGGCCCCTGTGTCCCCTCAGCTCAGTCTTTTACCTCCCTGATGTCCCTCCCAGTCCTGCCCTGCTTCTCTGCTCCCTCAGCCCCAGCTACCTGCCACCTCGATGGTGTCCATAATGCTACTCTTGCTTAGGCGTCTCTTCCCACCTTAAGCTTGCCTGCTGTCTCCTGGTCTCACCTGGGAGCCTTCCATAAGACCCTGCTCTGTGAGGTGCCTCCCCTAGGCCTTGCATTTAACACTGTCCTGTTTGTGCATCTGTGGCCTGCCTCATACTGGGAGGACAGGGGCTGGGTCAGCCTTGCTCACTGCTGTGTCCCCAGCACCTGGCACTGTATACAGAACAGATGTTCACTAATGTTGAAGGAACTCATAAATAAATGAGACAGAAACAGGCCACAGAGAAGGAGGGAGAGGGATCCACCACTGAGCTCTGTAGGCAGAAATGCAGGAATCTCATACTTTTTCTGTGAACCTCAGGTCCAAATGCTAAAGAGGAGCAGAAAAGAAGTACAAACCAGTCCGGCTCCCCCCTGGCCTTTCCCAGCAATGTCCTGGCCTCACCTGTGTCAACACCAGTCACCATGACAGCACTCATCCAGCGCCCATCCAACCCTCATCCAACGGAGCTCCGGCTGGGACACTGAGAGCTAGTCAGACCATGGCGGCCTCTCAAGGAGCTCCCAGTCTGGAGCAGGCACCTTCCACCTGCTTTGGGGAGTTCAGGAACTCCTGAAACAGGATGCACAACAGACCAGCATCTGCCTCTGCTGGCAGATCACAACATAGCCCCAAGGCTGGGGAGGGTAGACTCTGAACCTTAACTGCTGTGTTCAGATCCCAGATTTACTGCTCCTGAGCTCTGACCCTGGTGGGTGACTTTCCCTCTTGGAGCCTCACTTTCCTGATCTGTAAAATGGGCTAATTAGCAGCTCCCACCTTGGAGGGTTATTGTGAGGAGTAAAGAAGTTACTGCTGGAGCAGGGCGTGGCCCAGAGCAAGCCCTTGACAGTGCTGTCAGTCCCCATAATACGGACTGAACTGTGTGCCTCCAATTCATGTATTGAAGCCCTGATCTCTAAATGTATTTGGAGATGGGTTTTACAGAAGTAATTAAGGTTAAATGAGGTCATGAGGGTGGGGCCTTGATCCAATAAGTAGTGTCCTTAGAAGAGACACCAGAGAGCTCCATCTCTCTCTTTCCAAATGGGCACGCACCAAGGAAAGGCAGTGTGATGACAGCAAAATTACCTAAGGGAAAGTGAGTGAACAAATGGGGTGGTCTCTGACCCTAAAAAGGTTTGGAGACAAACAAGGGAAGAAACTTGGATGGGAGAAATGTGATAGGCTTAGTTCTGTCATTCCAGAAGTCCCAAGATCCAGCAGAAATGGCCCAGAGAAACCAGAGACCTAGCCTGAAGCCAGCAGGCTAGAAGTCACCAACCTAGGGTGGAAAGATTTGACCAAAAGCACTCATTGGCCTTCGCTCCTTGGCATGTGTATGTTTGGGGGGACTTCTGTTCACACCAGGCCTCTCTGGGACCCTCAGGCCCTGGGCATGCAGGGCAGAGGGATGGAGAGCAGGTGCGGAGGGCTTCTCCATGGCCTGGCCTCCTCATACAAGGACACTAGCAATTACAGGCAGCCAGTTCTTGGATCTCTGACCGCCCCTGGCCACAGCCCAGCAGCTGCAGAGGAGCCGACACTAAGAAAAGGAGCATCAGCAGAAAACTTGGATGCGCTGGTTCTCACTGCAGGTAGCTGCTACTGTCCCCTTGGGGCGATGGGGAGCACTGGCTCTAAATGGATACTGATGAGACTCCAGACCAGGCTGCCAGCTACAGAGTGTGCTGCCCAAATCCTCACCTCCTGATCACCTGGAACAAGCCCATGACAGGGGGAACACTCACTTTCATGGGAGAAAAAGGAGGCCCAAACACTCCAAGCTCGCTGACATGGCACCACAGCCCGCATCTTGCTTCTCCCTCCGAACTACCTGAAGGAAGCCTGCTCCAACCCCATCTCAGTGTCTTAGGACACTGAGGCCAAAAGAGGGAAATCACTGCCCAAGGTCATCAGAGGGTCTGCCCGCTGAGCCCACCAGCCTCCCACGTCCCTGCCCAGAGCTCTTCCCATGGGCCCAGAGCTCTTTCCATCTGCCTTGGGGAAGTAGCAGGGGCTGCCTGCGAGTAAAGACCTTGTCTTGACCTTGGCCCCCACCACACACTCCTAAATGACTGACGTCAAGGCTCCACCACCTAGACAGTAAGCACCAGACACTGAGCCCATTCCATTGGTCTACTGAGTACTCTCTGGATCTTCATGCCCACCTTGTCCCCATTTTACAGAAAAGGAAACAGAGGCTTTGAAAATGAAGACACTTGCTTAAGGCCACACAGCTGGCACCAGGATCGACCTCTGTGTGACTCCAGGTTGGGCCACACTGGTTCCGACTTTACCCCACCCCCGGCCATCTAATCCATCACCCATTCCTCTGGATTCTGCCTCCTAAATCTCTCTAGAATCTGCTCCACCCCTCCCACCCATCTCCAAGTTCACTTCACATCATCTCTAGCTACAATTCCTCCCAGAGCTTCCACCAGGTCCTCCAGCACAGGCGGGCATGCCCTACCTGTAAACCATAGTCTGCATCCACTTAAGGTGTCTCCAGGGTCCAGCTGCTTAGTGGAAACACAACCCCTCCCCCCCCCAGGTTACCCTCCCCAAGACCAAAGCTGACTTCAGCACTCTCAGGCCCCCACCAGCGTCAGTCCCACCAGATATACATCCCATCCTAGAAGTGGGGGAGGCATCCTTACCTGCCACTTCCAGGCAGCCCTCACAGCCTGACAGTTTTCCTTCCAAACCACAATGAGATCTTACTGTGCTCACCTGTCTTAGCCTCCTATCTTGTCAGGACTGTTCTAAGAGCTTCTGTCTCTGGCCTGGCTGCTCTGCTGAACCCAAGCGCTCTCTCAGTTGCCTCCCCAATGTCTCTTCCTCGGGCCCCCTCAGATTTAGTGAGTCCCTCCCCAGACATACCTCTTCCCAAGTCCCCTCTACCAGCAGTTGTTCCTCTTGCCACTCAATCCCAAATGTCTGTTACCTCTTGCTCACTCTTGTGTGGTCCAGAAGCCTCAGAACAGGGACCACGTGAGCTGGGAGGAGGAGACATCACCTCAAGATATTCTCTGAGTTTTCCCCACCCACTACCTTCTTTACCCTGGGGCAGCCCAACAACCTCCCTACCCGTTCTCCATCACTCATAGCTGGTCCCAGCCAGCCTGGGCCCTGGACCTTCCGGCTTCCCTGGCCCTTCACCCTCCAGCCACACAGTTCTGAAAGCACAGCACTGCAGGGCCCCTCTCCGGTCAAACTTGGCCATGTTTCCTGTTATGACCAGGAAAGACTCCAACTCTTTGCTTCACTCTTGACCCTCAACCTGGCAGGGACCTGCCCTTGAAGGATCTGGTCCCTCTTCAGCCCCCTGCACAGCCTTCCAGAATTCTGTTTACAGTCTAGCCCCAGGCCTTTATTTCTGTCATTTCCTCTGCCAAGAATCCTTCTCACTTCCTACTGGTTCACGAAACAATGCTGTGAGTGCTAACATGGGCCAAGCTAACATGTGTGTTAGGTGGTGGGAATACAGCAGGGAAAGACACTGATCTCACGAAGCTCAGGAGGCAAGCTTTCAAATCTGCCTTCAAGATTCTGTGCAAGAACTGAGATGCTCTCTACAATGCTATGAGGTATGAGGCTAACAGGTACCACTAATGGTGCAGACATCATATGGGGGAGGGGGTGTTGCATGTGTGTAAGTAATATCTTATAGGCCAAGCACTGGAACAAGTGATATGATACTTAAACAACAGCCAAGACTGACTGGGTACTCTTTGCCAGACTTGTGCTAATAACACCAATCACTATCACCGCTAGCAATTATAGAACATTTACTAGATGCCAGGTGCTGTTATTCGTGCTTTACTGTATTAGGTCAGAGTCCTCACATCTACCCTATGAGGTGGGTCCTATTATCACACTAATTTTATAGGTGAGAGACTGAGGCTCAGAGATGCTAAGTAACTTGCTCAAGGTCACACAGCCAGGACCTGGCAGAGTCCAATGGGAACTTAGGCTGGATGGGCGTGAATGAGGGACCAGTTATATGGAAGAGCAACCACGGAGAGGTCTGGGGTCTCTGGTGGGAAAAGATGAGTGGGTGATTAAATCACACATGAGATCCAGACCAGCAATGTCCAATAGAACTTCTCGCAAGGACGTAAATGTTTTTACATCCTACCTGCGCTGTAGAAGGCAGCCACCAGCCACTAGTTGAAGTGCGACTAAAAAAACTAATCTTTAGTGTTACTTCATTTTAACTCATTTAAATGGACATAGCCATATGTAGGTAGTGGCAGCCATACTGGCCTGTTCTAGATCAGGGTTCTGCCAACAATGGCCCACAGGACAAAGCCTATTTTTTTTTCATCCTCACCTGAGGATATTTTTTCCATTGCTTTTCAGAGAGAGTGGAAGGGGGAGGGGGGGAGGGAGAGGAAATAATAGTTGGTCACGTGGGCCAGGCTCATTTTATGTATAGGCACTTTGGTGTCAGCCAATGCCACACCTGACAGCTGAGCAAGCTGGGGTGTAGGGTCTAGTGTGATTTCTACAAGGCTTGTCCTGACGCTCTTCGGGAGAGGTACCCTCCCTCCCCCCAGATCATCTCTAGCCCTGCTCACTGTTGATCAGCTCCAGGGCCTCTTCCTTGGTCCGGGTAATCTTCTCTTGCCTCCAAGACGAAGGCCGCCGTGACTGGCTGTGCTTGACCAGCAGGTGTGAGCAGCGGACCCTGGTGGGTTCCCCCTGTCCATTTTTGCCGCTCCCACTGTTGTTGCAGCTTGGCCGTTCCCATTGGCTGGCGTTAGTGATGTGATTGAAGTAGTATACCCTGCCTGGGGGAAGAGGAGGTGGGAATTCAGCTGGCACTGCTCATAGGACATCACCCTGAGGCCAGAATAAGGGACTGGCCTATGAGATGCCATGATTCAGCAAATCCACTGTGTGTCCACCACGTGATACAGGCCCTTAGGGAGCTAACATTCTAGATGGGGAGAGATCAGCACCAGTCAAGCAAGTAAGAAAATTAGAAATGATAACTTCAGTCACTGATAACTTTGAATAACCCAGGGTGACAACAGAGAAGCCAGGGTAGGGGAGATGACGTGGTTCAAAGCATGCACTCAGCAGCTGGACCACCTATTCAAATCTGGCTCTGCCCCATACTCACTGTATGATCTACCTTCCCCAGGCCTCGGTCTTCTCACCTGTAAAATGGAGAGGACAACAGTACCTGCCTGTTGGGTTGCTTAAGGACTGAATGAGTTCACATCTGAAAAGTACTTAGGATAGCTCCTGGGACACATTAAGAGTGTGAGAGATACTATCTCCATTTTATAGATAACAAAACTAGGTAACGTTTCTTGAGTGTTTACTGTGCTCCAAGCACATTATGGAAGGAGGCAGGAACTGTACCCAGGAGTGTCAGATACCAAAGCTCTGCTCTTTCCCCCTACAATGTACTGTGGTACACAACGAAGGTCAAGCATTACTGGGGGCCAGATATTAACCAGGGACTGAGGAGCATGGAGTGAACACAGCACACAAAAAATTTTAAGTGGGAGGGGCCCAGAGTTTGCCTGTGTTACATAGAGGACTTGTGCCCAGCACTGTGAAGGGCTGAATGTCACCCCGAGGAGGACTGTCAGGGGCGAGCCAAGCAGATATGGCAGAACTGGGGACTCAGAGTTGAGCAGAGCATCAGGTTATGCCACAGGTCACAGTCACAGGCCAGGGCTGGAGCAAGGTGAGAGCTGAGCCACTGATGGTCTATAAAACTGTGGTAATGGACTCTATCTCCTTGAAAAGTGGCAGTGGAGAGATAAGGCCACCAAACTACATGGGGGTTAATGTGGAGAGTCAATGACGATGTATGCAAAGTGCTCACCAGAATTATTACTGCGACTATGATTAATATGGGCAGTGAAGGCAGTGGAATACAAGACGCAGTGCCTGCTTCTCTGCAGTTTGCAGAGACAAGGGCATGGGGCTCTGCAGTCAAACTGACTGGGTTCTAACCCAGCCTCAGCCCCCACCCCCTGTAAGGAATGACTTTGGTAAAGTTCCTTAAATTTTCTGGCCTCAGTTTCCTCACTTGCAAAATGGGGGTAATGACTGCCGACTTCCCAGAGTTGTGGCCATTCAGAGAAGTCACTTAAAACGATTGGCACAATGCTTACAGCTCATACAAGTGCCCTGTTGTTGACATTATTATGGATAAGCCTTAAACTGGACCCAAGAACAGAGGCTCAGCATTAGGTGTGGGTGGCAGGCGTGGTAGCAGGAGTAGGTTGTGCATCCCAGGCTGGGGTACACCCTAGGGCCACGCCCTAAGCACGGGCTTCGGGTGTCCTCCCCCAGAGGTGAACCCCCCCGGGACCAGCGGGGTGCAGAGGCGTTCCCCCGCGACGTCAGGTGCATTGGGCCGAAAGGTGCAGCCCGATCCACAGGGCCAGGGGCCATCGCCCGGAGGAATGCCGTGGGATCACCAGCCCTTCACCGCCCCCCGCAGCGCGCTGGGCCTCCCGAGGCCCGTCCCAGACTGTTTTCTCCAGCTTCCCGGCTCCAAACCTCAAAAGGGCGGGCCGAGCCGTTACCCGGACGACGCGGAGGAGCCAAGACCCCACCACCGGAATCAGGCGGCGCCACCGCGCCCGAGGGGCGAGCTCGAGCCTTGCTTCCGCAGACCCACGCGGCCCCGCCCCAGCCCGGACCCCCGCGGCACCTGAGCTGCGGCTCATGCGCTTCTCCCAACCGAGAGGCAGCTTCTCCTCGTCCGCCATCTTCCCTCCTGCAGCAGAGCCTGCTCCGCCTCCGCCTCACAGACTATTCCGCCCGCCCCCGCCCCCCGCCGCTGCCTATTGGCTGGGCGTGCCTTGCACCGGGGCCTGCCGACGGCTCCCATTGGGCACCTTAACTGGACTTCTGGCTTTCTATTGGGCAAAAGCGAGAGTGGGCGTATCCTCCCCACTTTTTATTACCTGGGCCCCGCCCCCTTCCTCTCCTCGTCCCCTAAGTGGTGAGGCAGGAATACGCTCCCGCCTTCTCAACGCCCTTTGGCAAGCTTCAAAGAAGTCCCGATCCCTCCTTTGCGTCCTTAGCCACATAGCCTATCGGATTGGCTACTGCAGCAGCAATTCCTGTCTTCCTAACCCGTTTCCGGAGGGCCGCAGCCCACCATACGGAAGTGTCCGGCTAGTGTGGAGGTAACGGCAGCCGACGAGGTGCTTGGGAGATGCGGCGCTGTCTCTGCTGTTGCCATAGTAACGCAGTTGCCGTGGTGATGAGCAGCTAATAACCAGAAGCCTAAATTTGGCTTCTCCATCCTCCGTTTTCTCACCTCTTTCCTCCAGATGTCTAAGACTAACCCACCCCCTTTTGTTTTTTTGTGCAAAGCTAACCCTTTCCCTGTGCCACTGACCCAAACACTTTCCACTTACTCTGGCACCTACTCACTTCACTTATTCCCTCTCAAACTGGCTCTTGCCTCCATCCTGATGACTAATGGGTGTTGGCATTGCCACTCAGATGGGGACATAGGAGGAGGCGAGGGTGGGAGGATGATGAGTTCAATTTGAGTCAATTTAAAATGGAGTTGGCAGCGCCCATGGGACACTGAGGAGGTGGTTGGGGACCCAGGGCTGGAGATAGATATGGAAGTCAAAGACACTAACAGGGAAGAGTTCAATTACAGCTCATCTACCGCATGGGCCCTCATGTGACCGTTAAAAAGAAATGAGGCCCAGTGAAAAACAGGGAAACATGTTCACAAGAAAGTAGAGACAGGATGCGGTAGAAGGTAAGAGCACTCAAGAGCCAGATTGCTTGAGTTCAAAGCCTGGCTCTACCATTTGCTATGACCTTGAACAAATTACTTACTTAACCTCTGCATTTCAGCTTTCCCACTTACAAAATGAGAGTAAGAAATAAAACATATTTCATGCATACCTTTGATATAAAGCTTAAAGGAGTTAATTTATATAAAGCACTCAATACAGTGCCTGGCCCATACATAGCAGGGATGTATTTGCTGGGTGGAAAACAGCAAATCATAGTACAGCATAGCAATGATAGTATATAAAAAAGCATAACAAAAAAAACCAACAAATAAAATTACTTAATGACATCGTTTATGGAAATATATCAAAGAATTAAAAAAAGTATAAAAAAGCCGACGAAGCTGCTGAACAGTATCAATATTAGATAGTCTGTATAATTGTGTAAAAACTATAGGATTATATCACAGAAAATTTCTGGATTCAAATATGTTAATGACTACCACTGGTGATGCGGGTGAAGGAAGAAATGAGCAACTTAAATATGCCATTTTGATTTTTTTATGAGCACATATTATCATAATATTTTTTTAAAAGATAATTTTAGATTTAGGGCAGAGTTGCAAAAGTAATATAGAATATTTGAGTTTCATACACTCTTCATCCAGCCTTCCCTTGTATTAGTATCCTACAGATGGTAATAACAGAACAGAGGTTCTTAACTAGAGGTGATTTTGTTCCCCAGGGGACATTTGACAATGTCTTAAAACATTTTTGGTTGTCACAAATGGGGGGTTGGGGATGTCACTGGCAGTGGGTAGAAGCCAAGGATTCTGCTAAATATCCTCCAATGCAGTCCCCACAACAAAGAATTATCTGGCCCCAAATGCCACTAGTGCCAAAGCTGAGAAACTCTGCCACAGGATAATTATCAAAATTAAGAAATCAACATGGTGGGCAGGAACGGAATGGAGAGTGTCAATGGGGGAAAAAAGGGGACATCTGTAATACTTACAACAACAAAAAAGAAAAACAAATCAACATTGGTACAATACTATTAACTAGATTAGACTTGAATCTATATTGTCACATCTCCTTAGTCTCCTCCAACATGTGACAATTTTTAGGTCTTCCTTGTGTTGCACAATCCTGATACTTTTGGATAGTAGAATGGCCCCCATTCTGTTTTGTCATGATGGGGTTTGTCGGGCATTTTCTCATGATTACATTGAGGTTATACATTTTTGGGAAGGATACCACAGAGACAATATCTCAGTGCACCATACCTGGTATGCAATGTATTCCTGGTTGTATTAAGGTATCTATTGCTGCAATAACAAATTACCCCACATCTTAGTGGATTAACACTTATTTTCTCACAGCTTCTATGGGCAAGGAATCCAAGCATAGTTTAACTGGCGTCAGCAGCAGCGGCTGTGGTCTAATCTGAAGGCTTGACTGGGGCAGGATCTACTTCCAAGCTCTCTAGGGTGGCTGCTGGCAGGATTCAGTTGCTAACAGGATGTTTCTGAGGATTGCAGTTCTTTGCTGGATACTGGCTGGGGGCATCTCCATAATGCAGCTCACAACATAGCAGCTGGCTTTCACCAATGAACAAGTGGGCAAGCAAGACAGAAGCCAGTCTCTTTGCAACCTCATCTCAGAAGTGATATTCCATGACTTTTGCTATGTTCTATTTGTTAGAAGCTAGGACTAGCCTAAACTCAAGAGGAACGGATTACACAAAGGTGTGAATACACAAGGATGAGGAGATTAGGGGCCATCTTAGAGCCTGCCTACCAAACTTACAGTATTAACTTTGATAACTTGGTTAAGGAAGTTTCTGAACTTACTATTGTAATGAATAAATACTTTTGAGGAGATACTTTGTGAGATTGTGCCCTTTCAACATGTTTCCATCCTTTTTATTTGGGCACTTCCTACTTCCTGACACAAGATGTTCCATACTCAGCTTGTATTTTCCCTGCCCTACCTGTGGAACCAATCACTTCTCCAAGAATCCCTAGTTCCTTTCATTGGAGAATATTATTTAGAAACTAAGATCTGGGTGCTGGGCATCCTCATTGCTACTTGGGTGTCACTGCTTCTGGTCCCTCTAAGTGGAAAAAGCAAGGAAATATATGTATACACACATATCTGCATTTCTGCATGTGTATATACATAGTAAGTAAAAACCATGAGTCCACACTGATGCCACCAACTCTAATCCAGTCCCACAGGGTTCATTCTAACCACACCCTTCCACCCACCCCTGCCTCACTTTATTTCTAACTTCTTTCTCTAGCAGTGAGAAACCTGGCTCTCATTACCTACAATATATTTACCCATTTGTTCAACTGTGTGTGTGGATACGCATGTACAAAAGTTTCAGTATTGTTAAATCATATCCCTGTGAGGAACATATTTACCAACTAGAGTACAGTGCTTTTGTACACTTCCTTTTGTCTTCAGCTTTCCAGTATCCCGTCATATACTTTCCCAAACTTAGGTCAGCTTTCTTCCCCACCTTCTTCAGTGTGGTTATGTGATTTATTTGTAATACAAGCAGATTCATTTGATGGCCTGCATTCCATTTCTTCCTACATCCTTTCTGACAAATGAAGAGTCCTGCATCCACCACCACAAAAATCCCTCCATACTGCCCTTTTATGTAAAGAAAAAAAATTTTTTTAAAAGATTAATCAATAAAAATACTAATGAAAAAGAATGAAACATAATTTACATGGAAAGATATCAAAAGCATAAAAAAGCAAACTGCTGCATGGTATATGAATATTATAGAATGTATTAATTATCCCAACTGTATAACTATAGGTTGTATTTCAGAAAAAATGTCTGGATTCACTCAAATATGTTAACTGCTACTGGTGGGCAGGTGGTGTTAATATAAAACAATTTTTAACAAAACATTTAGATTTTTTTTACAAGCAGATATTAGCATAGTTATCTTTTAAAAATAAAACTGAAGTTTATACAAATGCACTGAAAAAGTCCTCACCTCAGAGAGAATGGGGTGAGAAGAGGGGTTTTACTTTTAGCATGTATTTTCTATGCTGATTTGAAATGATAAGGAATCACCCTGTCAAGGCTGTCCTGTGTTTATTTATTTTGCTTTACCTCAGGTCTTATACTTCTTTTTATATATTTTTTGTATTACATTTATTGGGGTGACATTGGTTAATAAAAAGGCTGTCATGTTTAGTTAAAAAAATTTTTATTTTTTTATTTTTTGACAGGCAAAGGGGAAGATTGAGCTCTCAGGGTAGGAAGAGCAAAGGTAATAGGAAACAGACATGTCTTACGGGTAGGAGGGAAGCCAAGAGGCAGGTAGGAAGGTGACTAATGGAAACCAAAGAGAAACCATTCTCAATGGACTACAGGCCAGCTGCATCCCAGGCAGCTGGCACACATACCTCTGAAGAACCTTGGTGGTTAAGGGAAGGCAGGGGCTGGGAGGAGCTTGCAGGGAAAGGGAGGAGCAGTGGGCTAGACTTGACTGTATTTACATCCTGAGGATAGGGCAGGGGAGAAAGAATGGAGCAAGGTTCTGGGTGAAGCTCCTGAGAAGGGCCCCAGAATACAGCTCTGGGAAAAGGACAGGGCCAAGGTCAACCTCAGGATCTGTGGCTAGGGGAACAGAGATGGGGTGTTTGGTATCCTGTCTACTCACACGGAGAAGAAAGCTGGAGATAGCAAGTAACACTATGTAGCAGACATCTTGCTGTTTTAACTGCATTATCTCATTGAGATGTGGGTATCATCATGGTACCCCATTTTAGAGGAGGAAACTGAAGATCAAAGAAGCTGACTTCCTCAAATCCCACTACTGATGATCAGTCAAAATTCAGCCTATGCCACAATGTTTTGCTCTGTCCACTAGGATTTCATAAGTGCCAGGAACTGTAGATGCTTAACCATGTTTTATCTCATCTACACTTCACAACACGACAATGAACTATCAGTTCCAGTTTGGAAAAGGATATGAAGGCTTAGGGAGGTTAAGTAACTTGCCCAGGGTTACCGTTGATATGAGCTGGGATTCTACCCATAATCTGTCTGAATCCAGAACCTGTATTCCTAACTACTCCATCTATTATCCCTACCCAGAGGCCCCTTGGCCTATTAGGATGACAATAATCCCAGGATCTCTTGCCCTTCAGAAACCCATGGCAAGCTCCAGAGCTCTGGGCTTCCACACAGGGTCCCAGTCTCCCGGCTTCTCTGCCCTCACTGATCCAGTCAATCTTGAGCTCTTATTGGGCAGCTGGGCACTGAGAGTATAGCGACAACCAGATACCAACCTTCCCTCATTAGACAGCCCTCATTCAAAGATGACAATAATGAAGCTGCTTCTACATTTTTATTAACATGAATTTTTAAAAACAAGCATCCATACCAGTGTGGGGGGTGAGGGTGGAAGAAGAGGGAAGGGGAGGGGGGCAAGGCATGGGGAAGGAATTCTACTTTATTGGTAATAAAGCTCCAGGTTCATCCCATCATGGATTTCATCTGGAGTAAAGGTGTTAAGGAATCCTTACTGTGGGTTTGGTTCCCCACTCTTTCATCTCTCATAACTGGGACAGGGTGGCCTGAGGGATCAGGACCAAGGAATCCATTTTGGACTGGGTCATTTTGATTTGCAAAGAATACAAACTATAAAAAAAAGTTCATGCTCCTTTTGCACAGCAGACATGACCCAGTCTCACTCCACCCTGACCTCCTTGAAGTGTCTCCTAAGTCTCAAAATATGTTACCAGTCAACCACCCTCCTCCCCCAACAAAATAATTACATGGCCCCATTTTGTAAATGCTTATCACGTGCTACATACTAAATTAAACACTTCATGTACATAATCTCAGATAGGCTGTTTTGAACAAAGAACCAGGACACGGTGTGTAGACCCTTCCTCAAGAAATCACACAAAGGATACAGTCTCCCAGAGAAACGTGGTCCTTAAAAATCGTGTACCTATGGGATAGAAAACTTTCAGACAGAAACCTAAGGTGGTCTTCACCCTGGAGGCAAGCACTACCCCAACCCAAACCTTCTGGCATAGTCCTGTCCAGGCCCCAGCGGTCACTGCACTCACCACTTCTTTAATACGATCTTGTTCCAACGGGTACCCGTTTGGGCTGCGATGAGCTTCTTAAGGTCCCCGATGGTGTCATCGGTGCTGCACGCAGAGGAGTTAAGGAAAATGGTACGGGGTGCTAGGACGCAGAAAAGGGCTCTGCAGGGCTAAATGCACTCTGCCAGGACCCCACCCGCCCCTTCTACAACACAGACTCTCAGGCCA
The DNA here is from genome assembly GCF_964146895.1 of Miniopterus schreibersii. Lineage (NCBI taxonomy): Eukaryota > Metazoa > Chordata > Mammalia > Chiroptera > Miniopteridae > Miniopterus > Miniopterus schreibersii. Next base: position 68,823,797 of record NC_138105.1, on the reverse strand, counting down.
AGCACCCCCCGGGCCACTGTCTCTCCGCCACCGGTGGATACTTGCACTTCACGCGGACTTTCTTCCCCAGACGGTCGTTGCAAACAACCTCGATCATTCTGTCTGGAGCTGCACAGGGCGGGGGTTGTGAGGCAGCAGAGTCAGGACATCAGGGGCCTCCGAGACCCCCAGACCTCCGGGTGAGACGTACGCTCACCCCCCCCCCCCCAGACCCGCGTCCTCCGCCACCCAAGTTCCGTGTCCCAGAGCCGCGTACCCCAGGCAACCGCGCCTCCCCCACTTCAGGTCGTCTCCCGCAGGCCCTTGGGCCGCCGATGGCCGGATCCCACCAGCTTTCTCCGACTCCGGACCGCTCCACCAGACCCCCTTACCTCGAACCGCCTAGAACCTGCCGACGCCACAACCTCGTCGCTCCGGAGCAAAGCTGGAGTCCGAGCAGACGCTGAGAACCGGAAGCGGAAGTGCGCAGCCTACAGCGTCCGCCCCTCCCTCGGTGCCACTTTACGCCTGGGGCGTATTTCGCGGTCGAAGCCCCCGCGTGGGCTAGCGGTCCTCAGGCGCGGCTTTGGGGTCGCCACGGGAACGCTTGCGATCGGTGCGTGGGACCGAGTGGGGGTCCCGGCCCGTGAGGGTTGGGGGAGGGTCGTGGAGGGAGAGTCGGAGGTCAGGGGCCGGGGCGCAGCTCCTCGGTTGAGGCGCTGTTCGCTGTGGGGAGACACCGTCAGTTGGTGGGGACCCTAGAGGGGCGCGGGTGACATCGGGAGGGGTAGGTGACCTGCCGTTCCTGAGCCCGACGAAGCCTCTTACTGCAATTATGGGGATACGGGGAGGCGGGTGGAGCCCTCCAGCTATCATGTTCGGCCCCCAGCCTTCATTCGGGGCTGGCCTCCCCGCTCACTATTGCTCCTGCCGCCTGGGGGCACCTGGGGTGCGGACTATAGTCAATAAGCGAAGGAGCCGCCTGATCCTGGCCTAGGTACGAGCACTTATTAGAATGGACTTTGCAAGCTAATGGGCAACATGCAAAATCTTTCAGGTCTTTATCTTAAAGAAAGGTCGCTCCTGCCCTGAGGGGGGCACTTTGTAGATCTCAAACTTACCCTGTAGCCCCTGTATTGTAGGTCTGGTTCCCCAGGGCTGGTGAGACAGAGGACACCCCTCCCTAAGTTCTGTGGATGAAAAGGGGGTTCTAAGGAAAGTAACTTCATAGGGTGATGTGATCATAATTCCAAACTGGGAGGTCATGGTGGGTTGCTTGTTCCAAACATATGATGTTCTTGTAAAAGTTTTATTTTTGCTTAAGGCCAGTCCTGTCCATTGTTTCTGTGCATCTAGGTTAATCATGCTTTTGTAATAAGCTTCACTACCATCAAGAGAGCACATAATATTGTTAACTATCATATAATCCAATCCTTGCCTTGCTTTCTCTCATCTCCATGTAGGTTCCCTCTTTAATTTCAAATGCATAAAAGCTGCAAAACTGTTATTCTCTGGAGCATTTCAGATCTTGCCTCCCAGCATGTGTCGTCAGTTTGGCTCATATAAACTCTTATAAAAATTCTCTACAGGTTTGGATGTTTCTTACCACGACATCACCAGATGGAATTGCTGAGGCTTTTTCCATGTTTGGTTTTTGGTATTTTCCCAGATTATCTACAATGAACATATATTACTTTTGTAATTAGGGGTAGGGGAGTAAATTTTTTTGAAAAGTTCTGATTTCTCAATGTTTGATCAAAGATAGCTCAAGTACAGGATCTTGATGCTGAGTTATGCGCTGGGGGAGAATTGAAAGGGGTAGGGAGTGCTTTTGAAAGGGGAGGAAAATAAAGTTTGGGATTGCTGGGGTCTTGGGCTTCATGGGGAGTGGTGAGGATCTTGGCAGGGGGAGGGCTGGCTGCCAGCTCCCAGCGGTCTAATGGGAAGTCCCAGAGCTAGACTGCCAATGCTACAGACACTTCCCTGAACCCAGGTGAAAGGGGGAGGGGCATCAGGAGACATGACACTACACCTTAGTGACCATCCCCACATCCTCGTAATTATAATTTGGAAGTTTCACTTGCACTGGAGGCTAACGTTGCCTTTAGCTCAAAACAATCTGCATACCACAAAGGCACATCTTGGGGTGACTCATTCTGAACCCTTCACAATGCATATACATACATACAAATGCATGAACATACGTACATATGTAAAAGAATGCTTAGCTCCAACAATTGTGGTGAATCTGGAAGCAACCTAACTGAAAATGTTTCAATAAACCTCACTTTCCTTATGAATTGCTATTTTAAAAAAGTGGTATTTGATGAGATTGTCAACAGCCTCTGTGGGAACAATTTGTCACTATCAATAAAAATGAAAAACTCAACACGCCCTTTAACAAGTTATTTCACTTCTACAAATTTATCCTCGTGCATATGCATCAAAAAGCAGTTAAGCCAGCCGGTATGGTTCAGTGGTTGAGCATCGACCTATAAACTAAGGGGTCACTAATTCCATTCTGGGTCAGAGCACAAGCCCGGGTTGCGGGGTGGGCTCATCCCCAGTAGGGGGCGTGCAGGAGGCAGCCAGTCGGTGATGTTTCTCTCTCATCAACGTTTCTACCTCTCGATCTCTAAAAATCAATAAAAACATTTTTTAAAAAAAAGCACCGTTAAGTATTAAAGCGTAGAAGCCTCGCTCTCCACCACGTCCTCCGCGGGCAACTCTGACCCCAGGCCTCCTCACTGCCTCAGCTGCGCCTTCCCAGCCTGACCTTGGTCCCCAGCCCCGCCTCCCAAGACTCGTCTTGATTTGCTCCCTGGCCACCTCACCTCCCCCAGCTACGCCCCCGGGCCTCTAGTCACTGCCCCAGCTACGCCTTCCGGGCTTGGTCCCCGCCCCCGCCTCGCCCCGCCCCGCCCCTGAGTATCGTCACCGCCCTTAAGCCCGCCCCTGACGTCGTCACCGCCCCAGCCACGCCCCCGGCGTCGTCACCGCCCCAGCCACGCCCCCTGCGTCGTCACCGCCCCAGCCACGCCCCCTGCGTCGTCACCGCCCCAGCCACACCCCCTGCGTCGTCACCGCCCCAGCCACACCCCCTTCGTCATCACCACCCTAAAAACACGCCCCTGTGTCGTCACCGCCCCAGCCACGCCCCTGCGTCGTCGCCACCCCAGCCGCGCCCTCCGAACTTAGTTCTCGTTTGCTGCGGCTTTCTGCGCGTCAGAGCCGGGTCTGCGGCGGGGATCGGGCCGCGCTCCCTCAGACCGAAAGCTGAAACTCTCCACCGGCTACCGGAGGCCGTGGCTACCTCCCTGCTGGCACCCCCGCTACCCCCGCCTCCTGGGGCGCTGCCAGGGCAAGCCCGGGAGTCCCTTTAGCCACAGTGGACATGCGTGTCGGCGGATCATGGCCGCTCTTTCGGACCTGCCGGACTCGCTCGTACTGGAGATCTTCTCTTACCTCCCGGTGCGGGACCGGATTCGCCTCTCCAGGTGCGGTCTCGCCCCACGGTGGCGGCGGGGTGGGGGGCCAAGGGCCGGGCAGGGTCGGGGTTGTTCTAACCGCGGTCTCCCTCCTCAGGGTCTGTCGCCGTTGGAAGAGGCTGGTGGACGACCGGTGGCTGTGGCGACACGTGGACCTGACCGTCTGCCGGGTAAGTGCGCTGGGCCGGGCGCGCCTGGGCCGCGCTCGCGGCCGGACCTCCAGGACCCGCCTTCCCAGCCGGATTCCGAGCCAAGGCAGACGGGGCGCGTCCTGGCCGCGTCGCTGACCTGCTTCTCTGCGACCCGCACATACACAAAACCTCCTCTAAATCCACCGAGACACAAAACAAAGAGAAAAATCAGGACATGTGAAAATGTACCTGGAAAAGAACTGAAAACCAGTCAATTAAATCAAGTTGGAGTACAAGGCAGCCTTGCTTCTGAAATCTGTGTGTGGGTTTTGTTTTTGTTTTTTTAGTGAAAATGTACATGCAGTGAAATGCACAGTGCTATCAGTTGTTTGTTTTCTACTAAGTCTAACTTCCTAGGGTTAATTTTTGACAGCTTTCGCTCTTACCAGGCTGTGATTTTTTTTTAAAGCCTACATCTAATGTACCCTGGGCAGTTTTAGCCTTTTTCAGTTTTCTTTTACACTGCTTATTTCTTTCCATGGTGGTCATTAACAAAGGAATAAAAACCCGAGTGGACTGCTTTGCTTTCTTACTTACTCCAGAACATAATGAGAATCCACTCTGTTGCTAAAGACAGATCTGTTATGATCTCTTTCCTTGCTTTTGTTCAAATCTGGGAGTCAGAGTGGTGGGGTTAAACTTTTGTTACTCCCAGAGAGGTGTCCTGTCTGGTGAGGCTGGAGATGGAAGGACAATTCCAGGGGAGCAGCAGAACCTCCCCTGGGGCTTGCCTGACTTCAGACAGGTGGGGACCTTGAAAGATCTCCTGTATCTCTCACCTAGTCACCCCTATCTTTGGTTCTTACAGATGCGGCCTAAAATCATGTGGCACCTCCTACGCCGGTACATGGCATCCAGACTCCATTCCCTGCGGCTGGGTGGCTACCTGTCTTCAGGTTCCCAGACTCCCCAATTGTCTCCAGCCCTGATGAGGGCCCTGGGCCAGAAGTGCCCCAACCTCCAGCGTCTCTGCCTGCATGGTGCTGACCTCAGCATGGTGCCAATCACCAGCCTGCCTTCCACCCTGAGGACCCTGGAGCTGCATAGCTGTGAAATTTCCATGGCCTGGCTCCTCAAGGGGCAGTACCCCACTGTGCTGCCCCTGCTCGAGTGCATCGTGCTGGACCGTGTCCCTGCCTTTCGGGATGAGCACCTACAGGGCCTGACGCACTTCCAAGCCCTGCGTTCACTGGTGCTGGGTGGCACCTACCGGGTGACTGAGACTGGGCTGGATGCAAGCCTGCAGGAGCTGAGCTATCTGCAGAGGCTGGAGGTGCTGGGTTGTACCTTCTCGGCGGACAGCACCCTCCTGGCCATCAGCCGCCACCTCCGAGATGTGCGGAAGATCCGGCTGACCATCACAGGGCTCTCTGCCCGTGGCCTATCTGCCCTGGAGGGAATGCCAGCCCTGGAGAGTCTGTGCCTGCAGGCCCCGCACATCACCCTGGAAATGCTTTCCCTGGCTGAAATAATCTCCTGCTGCCTCACCATGCCCAAGCTAAGGGTCCTTGAGCTGCAGGGGCTGGAGTGGGACGGTCAGGAGGTAGAGAGGATCCTGTGCCAGGGCTTGCCCCACTGTCTGGTCATCATCAGGGCCTGCCCCAAAGAGTCTATGGATTGGTGGATATGATTCACCACCTGTCTCTAAGAGCCATCTCAGTTTTCATTAACGAGCAAGCCATCTGAGCAGCACCTTGCAGATGGCAGGTAATTAGGCTAGAGGGGCCTGAAGGCCAAAGATAGAGAGAAATGAGGCCTTGGCACCGCCAGACAATGGGAATTGTTTGTCAGTTGTGTGGATTCTGTGACATCAGCCAGCTGGTCCCCAGATCTGGAAATGGGGAAGACTACATTTACCTCATGGTTATGTTGCAAAGCCTTATACTTGACCCAACCCAAGAAGGTCCTCAATGAAGGGTCATTCTCAGGGCAGTCCTCAGGAACAGGATGGATGCAGAAGGGTGTGGTTAGGAGGTAGGGGGACCTGAGGAGCCAGGGCCCCTGGAAGAGCTGTCTACATGTGCACCATCACACCTACACCACTAATTTTCCTACATGAGTGGAGGAGACACAGAAAGTACAGGTGTGACTTGTCTTTGGTGATCAAAATAATGAAAGTTCTAAACTATTTTTTTATATTTCCCAAGTTTTCCACAATCTATATTATTTTGCTATTAAAGAAAATTACTCATTTTTTCAAAACATTCAGTTTATTCATTGGACAAACATTTCTAAGCCCCTGCAATTTTGCAGGCACTGTCCTAGGTGCCGGGTCATATCAGTGAACCAAATGCACAAGACCTGAGAAAACAGGGTGATAAACAGGCGAGCACATCCATGGAACCGTTTCAGAAATGGAGACAATAAGCCAGGGTCACTTGATGGAGGTGCAGGTTTCGTAGAGCGGGTCTGAGCCAAGACATGAGAGGAGAGGACGAACCAGCCCTGGGAAGTGCTGGGGAAGGTGGAAAAGCAAAGATGCTGAGCTGGGAGTGACCTTGGCATTTTCCAGGAACCAAGCAAAGGTCTGTGTGGTTGGGGGAACAAGGGGTGAGCAATAGGGAGTGAAGGGGTGAGGTTGGACAGGGCCTCACAGATGGCTCAGGTTTTAGGGGCTCTTCTTCCTGCGTTTTGAGTCTGAACCACTTGAAAGGTGCAGGTGGCAGACATAGTGATCATGGGCACCAACCCGCAAGGTGAGCGTTACTTCTGATCTGAGCTGGGTAGGAGGGCTCTGTGGGCTCACCACCTGCCCCATCAGCTGGTGTGCCTGCTCTGTGGTGGGCAGAGCTAGGGGAGAGAAAAGGGGCTGAGCTGGGTACTCTTGGTTCCTTATTGGCCATGGTTCGGGTCTACTGGTCCCACACTGTGACAAACCTGGCAGTTCCAGCTTGGCCGGGGGCGGGGGGGGGGGGACCGACACGACTAGGTTGATCCAGGCTGAGGCATGGGGGACTGGAGAAGTGTCAGGCAGGGAAATGAGGTATGTCTGGAGATCTGGGGTCCGTTGCGGGGAGTATGATGGGAGGGTCAACACCAGTCCTGGGCTGAGCCCTCCTGGTCCTGGAGGTGGACTGCAGATGCCCCACCTGGAGCAGCTCCAGGGGAAAAAGCTTCCTTTCACTCTGCCTTTCCAGTAGAAATGGAGAAGCAGATGTGAAATTCAAGGCAGTGGCACACATGTAAACGTTTAACAGACAGTGTTAGCAGGTGGTGGTTGGGAAGTCCTGATGTGTAGCATTTGTAGAGTATGCAGACTTCTGTGGTATAAATACTGTCATCATGGCTGGTTTCAAGCTGCCAACAGTTTAACAACTGATTCACAAAATTCCTGAAAGTTTAGAAATTGGTTCTCCTGAGCTGCCATGAGCACAGCACTGGTGAGAGGTCTCTCTTCTAGAGGACTCTGCCTTAGGGATCCCTTCCCTGGCTTAGCTTTCAGGAGTGGTGGGGTTATGGGACATCAGACAGAGCTCTTCCCCTCTTTGGATCCCCCACCCCTAACCATTGCCTTCTCCCAGATAAGAGTCTGCAGGTTTAAGAATACCCTCCCGTGGGAAATAGTGAAATTACTTATTTAAGCATGTAATGCAACATCTGAAATCTACTAGAGTCCCGTTTGCACTTATACTCTAGCCTTCCCGAACCAACCCACCATTACCACCAAAAAAAGAAAACACCACACACACAAAAACACCTGGAATTTGTTTCAATCAAGGATAGTGACAGACAGGAAGAAAACTGTCTTTGAAAAATGAGTTTATTACATACAATTCCCAAAAGAAGGGGGCACACCATGCCACACAGGGCCACACGGGAGGAGCACCAGAATTGGTCAGACTGAGGGGAAAGCATGGCAGAGCCTTTATTATGACTTTTGTGGGAAGGAATGGGCAAGGCAGGGTAGGCAAGCTGAGCAAGCTTAGAATTGGCTAGTTTGAATAACTGCAGTGGTCCTGGGGTGGTCCCTTGTGTGTTACCTGGTCCTGGGGTGATTTAGGGCAGAGGGCAGATTGGTTTAGAGTGGGAGAGTTAAAGGAGGTGGTTGAGTTGGTTGGTTTGCATTTTAAAGGTGTGCTCAAAGGCAAGTTGTTTGCTGCCTCTAGCAATTACCTGACCCTTGGAGGGGTGATCCTTCCCCAGGTTTGCAAGGCCCTAAGATGTCAAAGCATCATAAAATATAGGAAATTTAAAAACCATGATTAATACTCCCTCCAATAAAAGTTAAGGACAATCATAATAGCTGACATTTATTGTTTATTTTATGTAAGGAACTGTGGTTAGTCCGTCACGCATGGGCTCCTACAGGCAGCCCAACGAGGAAGGTACAGAGGAAGAAACAGAAACGGAAAAGTTACCCAAAGTGACACAGCTGTTAAAATAGCAGAACTCAAGGAATCTTATTCCACAATCTTAACCATTGTGCGAAGTTATCTCGTTGACATGTAACAGCATCTGAAAGGACGGCTCAGTAACTGTGCCCATTAAAAACTAGACATATAAGCTATTTTTACAGCTTTATTGAGGCATAATTAACGTATAATAAACTGTACATATTTGAATAATTTTATGACGTTTGCCATATATATACACTCATGAAACCATTGCCACAATCAAGATGACAAACATATCCATTATCCTCCCAAATTTCCTGTGGGCCCTGGTAACTCTCCCTCCCTCTACCTATGTCCCCAGGCAACCACTAATCTGCTTTTTAAAAACTTTTTAGAAAATTTATTTGAGAGAGAGACAGAGAGAGCGGGAGATTTGTCGCTCCACTTATTTATGCATTCATTGGTTGATTCTTATATGTGCCCTGACCAGGGACTGAACCCACAATCTTGGTGTATTCGAATGATGCTCTAACTGAGCTACCGGGCCGGGCTCACTAATCTGTTTTCTGTCACTAAAGAATATTTTGCTTTTCTAAACATTTTATGTGAATGAGTCATAGAGTATATATTTTTTGTGCATAGGGGGACCAATCTTGTTTTTCACTTGGCATAGTGATTTTGAGACTCATACGGGTTGCAGTAGGGATCAATAGTTTCTTCTGAGTAGTAGTGTCCCTGCTCCTCCATAGAGTTTCAGTTACCTGAGGTCAACCACAGTCTGAAAATATTCAATTTCTCCAACCATTGACATCATCTGCTCCTGACATTCAACTATTGAGGTCATCATGTCTCAGTGTTCCAGGTTCACCTGAACCAGATGGTCCTCCTCCTGACTTATCCTCAGAAGGTCAGTAGTTGCTTAAATTATGTCACAGAGCAAATGTCATTTACCTCACTTCATCTCATCATGTAGGCATTTTATCATCTCACATCATCACAGAAAAGGGTGAAGGCAGTATAATTATTTATATATATTGTTAATTCTCACCCGAGGATATTTTTCCCACAGTCTCTGGAGAGAGTGGAAGGCGGGGAGAGAGAGAGAGAGAGAGAGATCGGTTGCCCCCACTGGGCTGGGGATTGAGCCTGCAACCCAGGTATGTGCTCTTGACCAGGAATCAAACCCACAACCCTTTGGTGCTCAGGCCAATACTCTAACCACTGAGCCACACTGATGAGGGTCAATAAGATATTTTGAGAGAGAAATACTACATTCACATAACTTACTACAGTATATTGTTATAATTGTTCTATTATAAGTTAATTGTTGTTAATTTCTTAATGTGCCTAATTGATAAATTAAACTTTAGCATGGCATGTATATACAGGAAAAAACAGTATATATAGGGTTCAGTACTATTTGTAGTTTCAGGCACCTCCTGGGGGTCTTAGAACATACCCCTGTGGGTTAGAGGGAACCACTATATTCCATCGTGTGGCTATAGCACAGTGTGCTATCCATTCCCTGATGATGAATATTTGTGTTTAAATGTACACTTTTTGTTGTTAAAAATAATTTTCCTGGTGGAGAAAATAATACATGCTTGTAAAGAATTTTAACATTACAGATAGTGAAACTCTTTCTAATCCAGGCCCCAGAGGGAATCATTGTGGAAAGTTTGGTATATAATCTTCTAGAACTTTTTGTCTACTATTGGGACTTTGGAGAAAATGACGTATCTTAATTTCCCTCCCAAGTTTAAGACCAGTCATAGGAATCAGAGATCATTTAATCAGCTATATGACTGACAAAAGCAGGATTGGAGCATGTGGCTTCACTTCGAGGACCCAGTGGGCTTTTTGATGATTTCACCCCTGAATTTGCTAAACCTATGGGCACAGCACAGCTGGTCAACCAGAAGGCTCCTCTGGGTGATTACTGCCTGTCCTCAGCTGATCAAAATACCCTCTCTCTGGGCTCCAACAGACTCCCAAAGGGAGAGAAAAAGGGTATGAGCCACAGAAGCTCAGTTCCTTTTTTCAAACCCACTGTTAGATAAAGTGTGTGGGTGTGTATGTGCAGAGACGTCAGGACTGGCACTTCAGCTCAGATTCCCTCTACTTGGACTCAGGAAGCCAGAGGAATGGAGTTTCCTCCCAAAGTCAGACTAAAGTAGATTGCATACCTGTTTTGTGTAGGTTGCAGCCTACTGATAGTGATGTTATTGGCTAGGGCCACCTAGAGCACTCAACTGGGCTCCCTACAACTTGTGGTAAGACCCCCTAGACATTTTCCTGACCAAAGCCAAGGTTGTGCCTCCACCTGCCCTTGTAGTTCCTATTATGATCGAAAGACACACTTCAGCAACAACCATTAGTGAACTTTGAAAAGACAACGTTCATTACTCACAGGTTCCTGGAGGGTACATAGCATTCCAAAGGCCGTACACTGAGGTCATAGGTAGAGAGAGTGTGGACCTGGAGCTCTGTCTTTATTGGGGTCAAGGGTGGGGGGCCTAGGGTTTCAAGGGTTCACTCTGTAGTGGTGAATTTAAAACACAACAGTGGGAATTAAGGCCTGAGAAGGGAAAAGTAGGGTCAGTTTTCTAGGTTACTAGGGCTTTCTAAAAGGAAAACCATGGGTGGGGCAGCCTGGTTTCTGTCTGGTTGTTTAGGTAGTAAGTGATTCACGCAGTGGCAATATGTTTGAGATGGATGTCTCTGAAATGGATGCCTCAGCAATCAAAAGCTTAATGTCAGGCACCCACACTGCACCTCATCGAACACAGACATTCCCTGAGCTTTTCTTACTACTCTCTACAAAAGTTTTTTTCTGCCTAATCTTGAAATGCTTGTAGAATCTTTTTTTTTTAAATATATCTTTATTGATTTCAGAGAGAGGAAAGGAGAGGGAGAGATAGAGATAGAAACATCAATGATGAGAGAGTCATTGATCGGCTGCAGCCCGCAACCCGGGCATGTGCCCTGACCAGGAATCGAACCCTGATCGCCTGGATCCTAGGTCGACGCTTAACCACTAAGCCACGCCCGGCCGGGCGCTTGTAGAATCTTATGGTCTCCTCATTGCAATAGGCCTTTTCTCCCTGTTGCAATAATCTTTTTGAATGAAGTCTCTCTTTACTGATGTCCAGAATTATTTTTGACAGTGGAAAACAAACAATCCTTGGAGTCATTCTTGACTCCTTGCTCCAAACTACACATCAAATCCATCAGCAGATACCCATCTGGTTGGCCTTACTACCCAAGTCCCAACTCCGTCCCTTTTCCCTTTCCACCCTCATCCAGCCATTTCCATTTTTCCCCTGATTTGATCTTTGCCTCCCTTGAGTCAAACAAAAGACAAAGAGGTCTTTTAAAAATATACATCATATATGTCAGATAATGTTGTACCTGTAGCGCAAAACCCTTCATGGGCTCCCCATTGCACACAGAGTCAAACCTCAAATTCCTATAGTTGTCCAGATGGCCCAGTATAATTTGACAGTTACTTTTCTGACTTCAGTTTTTTTCTAATCTCCATCCTGCCCAACTCACTTCAGCTCTTTCAGACACTGGGCTTCTGCTGTTAGTTAACGAGGCCAAACACTCAGGGCCTTTGCACTTGCTGTTCACTCTCTCCCCAGAAATCCACAGACATTCCCTAAATTCCTTCAGCCTGGTTGCTGGGGATGAAGTGTGAGAAATTCTGTGTCCAGATGACTCGGCCTCAGTTTTCTCATCTGTCAAATTGTCACTCCTCTCCACCATCATTCCTTTCTCCACAGCGCAAACATTAGGCAGATGTTATAACCCAAAGGTATAGTGCTTTGAAAATGCTTTAAAAAAATTTTTATTTTTGAAAACACTTAAAAAATAGGACCTTTCTAATGGGGAAGGAAAGTGACTGGTTTCAAGAATAGCTGCTTGAGATAGTAATACCCGTCATTACCAGCAGATGGCAGCACGTCCCTGGATTTGCATGTAAGTTATGTCTTCATAACACAGAAACTGAGAAATTCCCAGCATTTGTAGACTTCTTTTTACCCTTCAGAAGGGAGAAAGAGAAAGAAACGTATATTTATTTGTTGGGCACCTGCTGTATCCGTTGGATGCTCTGATTTACATTTGTGATTTAAGTTAGAGTATGTCTCTCATCTCTCAGAACTCCCCAATAATAAAAAAATGGGAAATGAAAAGAAAAATTAAGTGTATTATATACAGTGGCTAGGAGTTAACCTAGTTGAAAGATACAACCTACTAAAGAAAGTTAAAACCTTCTTCAAGAGCCTAAAGGAGGAATGGGATGAACGGAGGCGTGATCCGCTTTGCGGACTGGCTGGTACCTTCGCAAGCCTAGTGTTCTCGGATATAGTCTGGGGATGTAGAGGAAAGAGCTGGGAAAGCTTTTATTGGGCAGCCTGAGGACTGGGCAACTAGCAGCGAGGCCCCGCCCAAGCCCCGCCCTCACACCTGGCCCCCCGCCCCCCGGATTGGGCCGCCGATCCCGGAGCCCGCCCCGCCCCGCCCCGCCCGCCCCGCCCCCGCCCCGCCCGCCCCGCCCCCGCCCCGCCCCGCCCCGGGCCCGGCGGCTCTTAGCCGCGCTGGTCTTCCTTCTAGGCTCGCTTTCCCGGCGCTGTGCCCGCCACTGTCCTGCTCGCTCAGGCTGGAAGGCGTTCCGTCCCTGACGGCCCCTCCGGCTGCTCTAGGCTCCTTCCTTTCCTCCGCTCAGCCCGCGCAGCTCGGGGGCGCGCCTTCCCGCTCCCCCAGCCGGGCGCCGGGTGAGCCTCGGCCCGGCAGTGGGGGCGGGGCGCCGGCCCCCAGCCCGAGTTACACCGAGCAGTACGCGTCCGTCCACAGCGCTGAGCAAAAGAAACTAAATTACAAAAAACCAGTGTATGATTCCGTAAAACTCAAAAAGAGGCAAAATTAAACTGTGGTCTTAGGAATGAACACTTAGGTGGTAAAATTATAAAGACAGGGAAGTAATTACCATAAAGGCAGGGTAACGCTCCATTTCAGGTGGGGACCCGGGGTTTATAAGGTGGTGGATTTTAAAAGTATTCATCGCAGTATAAAATTGTTTTCTGTCCTTTTTCCGTGTTCTACTTATTTTTGAAAAGGCTTTAAAAAGCAATGATTGGCCCTGGCCGGTGAGCTCAGCTGTTCCAGCGTCGGTCGCCCTCCAAAGGGTGGAGGCCTCGACCCGGCCCGGGGCGCGTACCGGGCTGCGGGCTGCGGGCTGCGGGCTGCGGGCTGCGGGCTGCGGGCTGGGCCCGGGGCGGCTGGGGGCAGCCGATGGACCGGTCCCTCTCACATCCCTGCGTCTCTCCCTCTCTCTCCGTGTGGTCGCCCCCCCCCCCCCCCCCCCCCCCGGGCCTCTGAAAAAGCAGCGGAAAACATCCTCAGGTAAGGTTTAACAAAAACAAACAAAGATTGAATGGCTCCCCTCAGAATGAAATTTGGAGACGTACTGGAAACACTGCCATGTGGCACTGACACGACGCTGTCCTGAATATTTGTTCTACCATCTTTCCTCTTCCCTGATTGAAATAAAAGTCCTGTGAAGGGAAGACTCAAATATTTGAACGAACGAACGAACGAATGAATGAATGAATGAATGAGTGGAAAGCATTTTTTGAGCCTCCCTCTACCTGGCGGGTCTGGGCAGTCGCGCGGCCTCGTGCAATCGGCCCTAACCCGGGCCGGGCTCCCAGCGCCGCCCCCCGCCGGGCTCTGACCCCCAGGTCCCGGGTGCAGCCCGCAGGCCCCGCAGCCCCGCACGCGCGGGAGGCCCTGGGGCTGCAACGCCTCGGTCCGCCCCGGCCGGGGGGAGCCTTCCAGCCGTTCAAGCCCCGAGCCGAGGAGCGGACAGCACGTCGCCAGGGCGGCCGCCTCCCCGGCAACGGCTCCTCCGGCCGCCGCCTCCCCCGTAACGGCCGCACCGGCCGCCGCCTTCCCCGTAACGGCTCCTCCGGCCGCCGCCTCCCCGGTAACGGCTCCTCCGGCCGCCGCCTCCCCGGCAACGGCTCCTCCGGCCGCCGCCTCCCCGGTAACGGCTCCTCCGGCCGCCGCCTTCCCCGTAACGGCTCCTCCGGCCGCCGCCTTCCCCGTAACGGCTCCTCCGGCCGCCGCCTCCCCGGTAACGGCTCCTCCGGCCGCCGCCTCCCCGGCAACGGCTCCTCCGGCCGCCGCCTCCCCCGTAACGGCTCCTCCGGCCGCCGCCTCCCCCGTAACGGCCGCACCGGCCGCCGCCTCCCCCGTAACGGCCGCACCGGCCGCCGCCTTCCCCGTAACGGCTCCTCCGGCCGCCGCCTCCCCCGTAACGGCCGCACCGGCCGCCGCCTTCCCCGTAACGGCTCCTCCGGCCGCCGCCTCCCCCGTAACGGCTCCTCCGGCCGCCGCCTCCCCCGTAACGGCCGCACCGGCCGCCGCCTCCCCGGTAACGGCTCCACCTGCGGCTCCCGGGGCGGCCCCACCGCCCGGGAGGTGGGAGCCGAGCTGGCGTTGCCCCGGCCCCGCCTTCCGTCCTGTGACCTGGGGACTTCGTGGGTTTGGGGGTGAAGGGGTGCCTGTGAAATTTACATCACGGAGACCCCTTTCTGCCCTCCTTTTGAAAGAGAATTCTACCTGTGACTTGCTTTTGCGAGCATCGTTGAAGTGAGATCGTGAAACTTTCTCAGTTACCTACGCTTGACAAATTCACTTGGGAGAATACTTTCTCAGGATTCTCGGGTGAGTGTAAATAAATAACTGTAAAAAAGAAAAGAAAATGAAGTAGAATGAGTGAAAATGAAAATAACAGGAGTTAAAATTAAAGTAAGATTATTCAGCTGTGTACTTCTCCAGTCAGCTCCACCTCTCCTCCAGAGGCTATGATCCCCGCAGAATTTTAATAAAAAAATATTTTATTGACGAGAGAGAGATATCCATTTGTTCTTCCACTGATTCGTGCGTTCAGTGGTTGCTTCTTGTACGTGCCCTGCCCTGAGACTGAACCCTAAACCTTGGCTTATCTGGGCAGTGCTCTAACCAGGAAGAAGGGTGGGGCAGGGGAGCTACTGACAAAAGAAAATAAAAGTATATTTGGGCTAGAACTTCTTTTCTTTAAGGAGAGAAGGGTGTCGACGTAATAAATGTCCAAAAGTGTAGAGAATTTTTGAGAGTTTATTTGAGCCAGACTGAGGACATATGCCAGAGAGCAACATCTCAAATGCTCAGAAGAATAAGTTTGCAGTTTTCTTTTCTTGATCGGCTTTTTAATTTTTAATTATTTTTTAAATCATTATTTTTCAATTACAGTTGACATACATTATTATATTAGTTTCAGGTGTACACCCCAATGATTAGACATTATACAACTTACTAAGTGGTCATCCCGATAAACCTCATACCCATCTGACACTGTGCATAGTTATGAGAATATTCCCTATGCTGTTCTCCTTTACATCCCCATGACTATTCTGTAATAACCAATTTGTACTTCTTAATCCCTTCACCCTTTTCACCCATCACCTCAACCCCCTCCCATCTGGCAACCATCAAAATATTCTCTGTATGAGTCTGTTTCTGTTCTGCTTGTTCATTTATTTTGTTTTCTTAGGTTCAATTGTTGATAGATGTGTACTTATTGCCATTTATTGTTCGTATTTTTAACCTTTTTTCTTCTCCAAGAAGACCCTTTAACATTTCATGTAATACTGGTCTGACGGTTATGAACTCCTTTAGCTTTTCCTTGTCTGGGAAGCTCTTTATTTGTCCTTTGATTCTAAATAATAGCTTTGCTGAACAGAGTAATCTTGGTTGTAGGTCCTCGCTTTTCATCACTTTGCATATTTCTTGCCAACGCCTTCTAGCCTGCAAAGTTTCTGTTCAGAAATCAGCTGACGGTCTTATGGGAGCCCCTTGTAGGTAACTAATTGCTTTTCTCTTGCTGCTTTTAAGATTTTCTCTGTCTTTAACCTTTTGAATTTTAATTGTGATGTGTCTTGTGTGGGCCTCTTTGGGGACTCTGTGCTTCCTGGACTTGTAAGTCTATTTCCTTCACCAAAACTTAGGGAAGTTTTCTGACTTATTTTTTCAAACAGGTTTTCAATTTCTTGTTCTCTCTTCTCTTTCCAGCACCCACATGATAAAAATGTTGGTGTGCTTGAAGTTGTCCCAGAGGCTCCTTACACTATCTTCATTAATGTATGTCAACTGTAATTTTTTTTTTCTTTTTGCTGTTCTGATTGTGTGTTTTTTGCTTTGTTATGTTCCAAATTGCTGATTTGATTCTTGGCTTCACCTACTCTACTGTTGATTCCCTGTAAATTATCCTTCATTTCAGTTAGTGTATTCTTCATTTCTGATTGGTCTTTTTTTATGCTGTTGAGGTTCTCACTAAATTCATTGAGCATTCTTATAACCAGTGTTTTGAACTCTGCATCTAGTAGATTGCTTGTCTCCATTTTTGTTTAGTACTTTTTCTGGAGTTTTGTTCTCTTCTTTCAATTTGGATATTTTTTTGTCTTCTAGGACCTTTTGGCAGCCTCCAAGTGTTTGTTTCTATGTATTAGATAGAGCTGTTATGTCTCCCAGGCTTAGTAGAGTGGCCAAATGTAGTAGGTGTCCTGTGGGGTTCACTGGCACAGCCTTCCATGGTCACCCTAACTGGGCATTTAAGGTGTGCCCTGCCCCCATGTGTGGGCTGAGTACATCCTCCTCTTGAGCCTGAATTGCAGTTGGCACTTCAATGGGAGGGATTTACCCTCAGGGCGATTAGCTGCTAGGACGGGCTTTGACCACTGACCCACTGACCTCCAACTACAGTCTAGGATCAGCTGTGCAGAGGTCTACTCCACAGAGTTACAAAGCAATCCACAGATGGCTGCTACTTGTGCTGGGCTTGGAGGTGCCCAGTGTTGCAGGTTTTTAAAAAAATGCATTTGAAATTAAGAAGGAGACTGAGGAAGATTGGGGAAAGCAAGGTGGGATTTAATTATAGGATAGTTAACAAGATTATGTGCTCTCTTGAGGGTTAATGCCTCCTCCAGGGATATTACTTCTGGTATTTCAAAGGTTTGTTAACCTAGATGCACAAGAAAAATGGACAGGGCTTGCTTAAGGCCAAGGTAAACCTTTTACTAAAAAGTTATAGGCATGAGGCATGACTACTCACCATTACCTGCCCAGTTAGGAAATTATGATCAGATCACCCTGTGAGGTTACTTTCTGTGGGACTGCTTTTTGTTCACAGTACTTGACAGTTTAATTCCTCTCAGTTGCACAAGTAATACACGGGTATGCTTTTTTTGTTGTTTAACATTCAAATAATTTGGGAAACTATAGTGTAAAAAATCACAGTGCCAAATGCATACACAGTATCTTGTTTTTCTCCAGAGGCCAACTGTGTTACCAGTGGCTGTGTGGCCTTGCAGTCATTTTCTTTTTTTAAATTGTAGCAAAATATACATAACAAAAATTACCTTCTAACATTTTCTGAGGATACTTTTCAGTGGTATTAAGTACATTAACATTGCTGTGTAACCATCACTAACCATGTCCAGAACTTTTTCATCTTCCCAACTGAAACTGTACGCATTAAACAAAAATTTCCCCAAACTCTAACTCCCTGCCAACCTCTATTCTACTTTTTTTTTTTAATGTCTTTATTGATTTCAGAGAGAAAAGGAGAGGGAGAGAGATAGAAACATCAATGATGAGAGAGAGTCATTGATCAGCTGCCTCCTGCATGGCCCCTATTGGGGAATCGAACCTGCAACACTGGGCATGTGCCCTGACCAGGAATTGAACCTCAGTCTCCTGGATCAAAGGTTGATGCTTAACTGCTGAGCCACACCAGCTGGGCTCTATTTCTCTATGAATTTGACAGTTGTAGGTACCTCATATAAGAACCATACAATATTTATCCTTTTGTGTCTAGCTTATTTCACTTAGCATAATGTTTTCAAAGTTTATCCATGCTGGGGAATTAGAATTTATGTCTAAAAAATGTTAGCTATTCCTATGCCTTCAACCAGCAACTCATAGGATTGTAGACAAGAGAAACCCTTGTACTTGTGCAGATAGTGTATTCAAGCATATTCACTACAAACATGTTTTTGTTTTGTTTTCAGTCTTTACCCGAGGATATTTTTTCCATTGCTTCTCAGAGTAGAAAGAAGGGGCGGGGGGGAAACATCGATGTGAGAAAGAAACATCAATTGTTTGCCTCCCCCACGAGCCCTGACCAGGACCAGGGACGAGCCTGCAACCCAGGTATGTACCCTTGGCTGGAACTGAACCCAGGACCTTTCAGTCCACAGTCCAATGCTTTAAGCACTGAGCCAAACTGGCTAGGGCTTTCCATTGATTTTGAGAGAGAGTGGAAGGGAGGGAGAGAGAGAGAGAAACATCGATGTGAGAGAGACACATCAATTGGTTGCCTCCCCCATGAACCCCTACCAGGGCCAGGGATCAAACCTGCAACCGAGGTATGTGCCCTTGACCAGGAATCAAACCTGAAGACCCTTTGATCTGCAGGTCAATGCTCTAACTGCTGAGCAAACTGACCAGGGCTCAGTACACACTGTTTGTATATGTGTAAGAATTTCATTTCTTTTTAGGGTTGAATGATATTCCATTGTAAGTTGTAGACAATAAAAGGGGTTCTACATAAAGTAATCTCAGAGGGTGATCTGGTCATAAATTCTGAACTGGGCAGGCCATGGTGGATAGTCACACCCTAGGCCTATAACTTATAAGTAAAAGGCTTATCTTTGCCTTTTGCAGGCCTCGTCCATTACTTCTGTGCATGTAGATGAACAGTGTCTTGAAAAAAGCCATAACCACCCTCAAAGCACATAATCTTGTTAACTATCCTGTAATCCAATCCCTACCTTGCTTTCTTCTACCTCCAAGTAATCTTCCTTACTGTCCTTCGTTGATTTCAAATGGGTAAAAAGAAGCTGTAAAACTGTTATTCTCTGGAGCATCTGAGATCTTGTTCCCTGACATGTGTTGTCAGTTTGGCTCAGATAAAGGTCTTATAAAAACTCCCTTTATTTGCAAATCAGTTTGGATGTTTTTTGCACCAACAGAGTTCTATACATTTTGTTTATCCATTCATCTGTTGATAGGCACTGTTCAGAAAATGCTGCACAGAGACGTGATGCTGGAGAATTACAGGAAAACCTGACCTCAGTGGGTAAGGCCAGCTTTGTCTTCACTGGTAGATTTTTACTGCACATATTTCTTAAGCACCCGCTATGTCCCGGGAATCATTCTTGGTCTTGGGAAGAGAGTGGTGAAGAAAGAGATGTGACCTACACTTTGAGGAGTGACAGTGTAGAGCAGGGGCAGGCACACTTTTCCTTTAAGGGCCAGAGAAGAAATATTTTCAGCTTAGTGGCTAATAGGATCTCTGTTGCAACTACTCAGCACTGCCAATGTAGTGCCAAAGCAGCCACAGATGGTACTTACAGAAATAGACAGGGGTGTGTTCCAATAAAACTTTATTTACAAAAGTAGGTGGCTAACCTTTGGGCTGTAGTCACCAACCCCTAGTCTAACATCTTCTCTTGAGAATGAAGATTCCTCCATTATGATGACTTTATTCTCTCCTTGATAAGAAGCTTGGTTTTCCTGAAGTGCGTCTCTGTACTTGGGTCTGAGGATCCCTGATTCCTGTAGGGCATGACATTAGCTAGTTTGAGTTTTAGGTCCTGGGTACCATCAATTTACTGCTCATGGGGTCACACATGCCCATCTCTTGAAAACGCTGGCCCCACTCTGGGGGGGGGGGGGTGGTCCCTTGTCATCCCTTCACATCCCTCCTACATGTGCAGAGTATCATCTCTGTAAGTCCACTGTGCTCACTTAGGTGGAGCAGGAGGAGCTGGGGAACAAGAGGAGAATTCTCCCACACACCAGTGCAGGTGAGCCCTGGATGAAAGGAGCCCCTTTAGGGAATTTCTAAAATGTTATTTTGTCTGAGAGATTGTCTCAGCCCACTTGGGGGGTGAGTTTCCTCTGGAAGTTTCAGCTTTCCTTTCTCACCTCCTCTCTTTTCTCTCCACTTTCTTTTGCTCTCAGTGAAAGCTTTGTCCTGCTTCCTCTTTCCAGAACATTTCCACTTTTGTAAATGAAGTGTTACTGGAAATAGCCTACTTGTTTGTCCATTCCCCCCCCCCGCCGTTCCCAAACTTTGCTTGCCTAATAGTACCCCTCTATCAGACTATTAGCTCCCATCTAATTTTTGACAAAATTATTTCTTAGCAAGTCACCTGCCACTTTCCACTTCTTGTTCCTATCATTATCAAGTTCTTCACATTGCTGAAATCCTTGAGGTCTGCCTTTAGCTGCTGGTCTATTCCCTGTCACATTGACTTCTCATGCTGAGGGTCCGTATCTGAAAAAAAATTAGCATGGACCTGGCATATTTTTAAAAATTACCTTTATCTCATTTATTTCTTTAAGAGCTTAGTTTTTTTCTTTCCATTAATTTCAGACTAGAAGTCTTGACTTCAACCTAAAACCAAAGAGACTACTGCAAAGCAGAATAAAATTTGGGAAAAACCATCTACTGGCAGGAAAAGGGTAAGGGCTGTCCAGGGCTCATTGCTGGCTTTCTGTAGTGGAAGTCTGGGTTTGCCTTGAGGGAAAAGAACAGTACAGCCACAAGGAGAGACAGTTGGGGCCAGTGACCTTCACTCAAGAGAAGTCATTTCTTAGGAGAGAGTCTCTGAGTATTATGAGTTTAGGGAACATTCTATACCAATTTCAAAATTTATTTATTCATGGAGAATTCCCACAAGCATATCCACAAATATGACTCAGATAGTGAATATTAACATGTAATTCAGTTTTTGTTTAAACAATTATCAGAAAAAAAGTCTGTACATAATAAGCAGTATGAATGTCATGACTGTGATAGAACGTTGTGGCAGAGCATTCACCTTACTTAATTTGAAAGAACTCAAAGAGGCTGGAAGCAGCAGGCAGGCTCTGGAAATGGTAGCAACTTCTAGTGTGGGATTTTGCTTTCTTGATACTTCAGACTTTCTCTGGGGGAGAATCCTTGTGAGTGCAATGAAAATGAGAAGCATTTAGTTACCACTTATCCCTTAAGTAACAGGCACCAACTCATCCTGGAGTGAAACCCCATGAATATAATCTATGTGGAGAAGTCATCAGAAATTGACATTTTTTTGCCCAAGAGAAATTACACAAGAGAGAAGTGTAATGAATGTAAAGAATGTGGGAAAGTGCTATTATCCTTCAACCCTTAAAATCCATGCTCAAGCTCATGCTGGGGAGAAACGCATATGAATGTTTTTGGTACGGGAAAGCTGTTAGTCATCACTAATCCTTTAGGACACACTTGGGAACTCACACTGTAGAGAAACTGTAGGCATATAACCTGTGTGGGAAATTCTTCAGATCTAGCTCAAGCCTTTTCATACACAAGAGGGTACACACACTTGGGAGAAACTACATGAATGCTGTTACTGGGGAAAAGCCATCAGGAGCAGTGACCTGACTGCATAAGAGTGCATACTGGGGAGAAACTATCTGTGCAGTGACTGCAGCAAAAACTTAAGCAGGAAGTTCTATCTGCTGGTGCACATGAGAACCCATACTGGGGAGAAGCCCTACCAATGCTGTGACTGTGGAAAAACCTTCAATAGGGGCTCTAACCCAACTGCCCACAAGAGGGTACATATAAGGGAGAAGATGTACCAATGCAATGACTGTGGGAAACTTCAGTGGTCACTCATTCCATAAGAAACATGTGAGAACTCACAGTGAAGAGAAGCCCTAGGAATGGAAGCATGTGGGAAAGCCCAATTGACGTTACATGTGAGTATCTTCAGTCTTGAGAAGACTTCTGCTGGGACTTCACCTTTGTACGAGGAAATTCAGAGTGGGAGGGAAACTGTAAATGTTGCAAATGTGGGATTGTTTTATTTTTTTTAAATCAATGTCTTATCCTTAAGTTGGAAATCTAACATTATTTTTCAGCCTTTGTTTTTTAATATAAGCATTTAAGGCCCTAGATAACCCTTTAAATACCCCTTTTGCAACATTACACGAAGTTAAAAAATAATTTTTATCTTTTTGGTGTCTCCCATATATATAAGTGCTATAGACACATAAGCATAGAGTAAGAATGGTTTATATTACATTTTTCAGCTTTTTTAAAAAAATGTTTTTATTGATTTTTAGAGAGAGAGGAAAGGAGAGGGAAAAGGGGGAGAGAGAGAGAAACATCAATGGGCTGCCTCCTGCACACCCCCTACTGGGGAGTGAGCCCCCAATCTGGGCATGTTCCCTGACAGGGAATTGAACCAGTGACCTCTTGGTGGATGGGTCCACACTCAACCACTTAGCTATACCTGCTGGACTCTGCTGTTCTCTGATATTTTTAATTTTTTGAATACTCAATGCCTCAAGCTGCTGCAGGGAGTTCCTGAGTTTGCCCAGGTGGAGCTGACTCATGGCAGCATTGTTGTTGCCCACTGCATTTGTTGGGTCAATCCT
The DNA here is from genome assembly GCF_964146895.1 of Miniopterus schreibersii. NCBI lineage: Eukaryota > Metazoa > Chordata > Mammalia > Chiroptera > Miniopteridae > Miniopterus > Miniopterus schreibersii. The sequence continues at coordinate 68,801,285 of NC_138105.1, read as the reverse complement.
TAAAATTTCTGTGAATCTCTAAGCTTCTGTGAAGTTATCCTGACTGTGGTGAAGGAAAGCTCTGTTTTTTAAAACCATTATCTTCCCCTGCAGTCCATCCAGTTTCTGTGTTAATTCCTCCACATCTTGAAACCACTTTTCAGCTGCTTTTAGGTCTCCAGTATGAAGGGAAATTCAGGGATGCACTGAGCAGCTTCTGCCCGGGGTGGGCCTGGGTGACAGAGTGGTACCATCTACCACCAGCACATAGTCCCAGGAAGTGCATGCCTCCCTGGGCTTCCACAGCCAACCTGGAACTGAGGCCCTTCTCTAAACAGAATCAGTGAACATCCTCCCATCATGGAGGCTATCTGAGGAGCCTCTGGTGGTTATTTAGGCCTGAGGGTCTTTCTGCTTCCACCTTTTAAGTAGCAACAGTATTTCACCTGGACTGTCTCTAATGCTTTCTTCTTCAGAAGCAAGCAGTTTGCCATGGAGCACATCATCTGGCCCAGGTGGGACCGCTGCAGCTGCATGGAGGCTTACTCTGACCTTCCCGCTTACTGAATGTGCTTTTTTCCATGCCAGGACTAATGGTCAATTTTGAGATGATGATCACCTAGAAATTATGCTTAATATTGGAGTGATTTATTCCTGGGATTATCTGGTGCAGGTGGGTCTTCTTCACTGGGCTATGTTTATAGGCAAAATTTATGTCTTCAACTGTAATTATGTCCTTGAGGAGCTGGCAGTAGTCCACTTTCCATACAGCCCAATTGTCCTGAAACTCATAGGCAAGAATAGTGGCTCCCAAAGCAATTCTTTTCCAGTTAGTGGGACAAATGTCAATCTTGGCATAAGTCAAAAGCCTTTCAAAGTAAACCAGTTACTATTGCAGCCAGCTGTTAGCTGTGTGGCTCTGACGAACAAAATCTGTATATAAATCTGGCTTTGGGATTATGCTTAAAGTATCCTCTGGAACCATTTCTCATATGAATGGACATGTTTTTTCATCAAAAATATCATATGATCTACTTCCAGCTCTGTTTTCTTCTTTTTTGTTTCCAAGGGGTTGCACCATTCCTGGAAGTACTGCAATACCAGGTCGATGTGCAGCATGAATGGAGCAAGCTCCGATTCCATCTCCCTGCTCCAAAAATCCACTTAATATGTTGTCCTCAGATAGAGGATGGATCAGATGTTAAACTGATAAGAACAGATATCTGTGCTTGATCTTAGGCAAAGGCCAGGAAGTGGTCCATCTCTGTTTTTTAGGAGGAAACATATTTCTAAGCTCACACACTGGACTGTGGTTCTAAGATTAGGCTGGCTGGCTGTGCTGCCATCTAGGAATACTATTGAGCATGAGCGAGTTACATTTTTTGGTAAGGTGCACTGGAAATACGTGGTTTAAGAAGTTCCTCTTCTCTTGCTCATTCGTTTCAGACTTGTTCAGAAAAATTGTGCTTGCCTTTGGGTAGTCAGAAGGGTTTGATTCTAAAGGTACCTCTTTGGGCATCTCCTTGTTGCTCAGATGCTGCACATTGTGGCCCTGGAAGGCTCCAAAATCCAACTTGACAGGCTCCAGAGCAGATTGGGCTGGTGGAACTGTCACTGAGTCCTGGCCTCCACCTCATAGACCTCAGACTCATTGTCAGGCTTCACTCACCTGGAGTGTGGGCCCAGATTGGGGCTGACATTGGGCTTCAGGCAACAGATCAGTTTGTTCCCCATGAGGAACCTCTGCTCCTCTCTGCTGTGACCACCTTGGCACTCAGCAGTCTCCCTCCCTCTCCCAACAATGGCAAAGCTCTGTGATGCACAGGGACCCTTGAGCTATGGGCCCTGGGCAGGGCTTAAGGCCTGGCTGCAACCCCCACTGTGGTGCTGCTACTGCCTCTCTTGAGTTACCTAGTCTGTAGATACATTTTTTTTGTTACATTTTTTTTGTTAATCAGCTGAGGATATTTTTCCATTGTTTTTTTTTTTATCCTCACCTGAGGATATTTTTTCCATTGCTTTTCAGACAGAGAGAGAGAGAGAGAGAGAGAGAGAGAGAGAGAGAGACATCAGTGTGAGAGAGACACATTGATTGGTTGCCTGCTGCATGCACCCCAACCAGGGCTGAGGATAGAACTTGCAACCCAGGTATGTACTCTTGACTGGGAATCGAACCCAAGATCCTTTTGTGCATGGGCTGATGCTCTAACCACTGAGCCACACTGGCCAGGGCTGTGCCCTTTATTTCTTCATATGCAGTTAACAGTAAGCTTGCAGAGGTCCACAAAAAATCATTCTGGTATCATGTCTGGAATTTAACTGAATTAGTACTGGTAGAATCAACATCTTTATGTTGTTAAATCTTTCAGGCCATCAACTCAGTATCTGCACTTATTTAGGCATTCTTTAATGTGTTTCAGTAAAGTTTTATATATTTTTCTATGGAGGTTTGGCACATTTATCATCAGATATCTTCCTAGGAATGCCATATTTTCTCATGTTTTTCTCTCATGTTTTTCTTAAAATTGTTTTTTTCTAAATACACAATTGACTCTGAACAATGTGGGTGTTAGGGGCACTGATACCGTTAAAAATCTAGGTCAAGACAGCCCAATATACTTCATATAACTTTGAACTCCTCAAAAACTTAACTCCAGTTGTACCTCAATATCTGGAGGAGACTGGTTCCAGGAACCCCACAGATGATATAAAATGGGATAGACCAATGCTATATAGTTGGCCTTCCATATCCATGGGTTCTGACCCATGGATTGAAAACAGTATTTTGGTTGAATCTGTGGATGTGAAATGGAGATATAGAGGGCTGACTGTATATTTATTGAAAAACTACTAAAATGGTCAAAGTCATAGAAGCAGAGGATACAATAGTGGTTTCCAGAGATTGGGAGGTGAGGAAAATGGGGAGTTATTATTGTTCAATGGGTATTTAGTTATGTTAGATGAATTATTTCTAGAGCGCTGCTGTATAACATAGTGTCCATAGTTTACAATACAGAATTGTCCATTTCAAAATTTGTTAAGAGGGCAAATCTCTTAAGTTCTCTTCCCACACACACAGAAGAGAGACACAAGGAAACTCTGGGAGGTGTTGGATATGTCTATTACCTTGATTATGGTGATAGTTTCATGAGTGTTTTCATATGTCCAAACCCATCAAATTGTATACCTTTAATATTTGCAGTTTTTTATATTTCAATAAAGCTGTCTTTAAAAAATTTGCATATAAGTGGACTTGTGCAGTTCAAACCAGTGTTCTTTAAAGGTCAACTGTATAGTAAAAATGTAATTTTCTTTGTGCACATATAATCTTAATGTTTTTGGATGCTAGAGATCAATGTTTGTTAAAAATTCTAACCCAGCCCAACCAGCATGGCTCAGTGGTTGAGCATCAACCTATAACCCAGGCAATTGCTTCGATTTCCATCTGGGCACATGCTTGGGCTGCAGGCTTGATCCCCAGTAGGGGGTGTGCAGGAGGCAGCCAATCAATGACTCATCGATGTGTCTATCTCTCTCCCTCTCCCTTCCTCTCTCTGAAATCAATAAAGACATATTTAAGTTAAAAAAATAATTCTAACCCAGTGATTCCACTTCTGGGAATTTATCCAAAGAAACCCAAAACACTACTTTGAAAGAATATATGCATCGCTATGTTCACTGCAACATTATTTACAATAGCCAAGGTTTGGTAGCAGCTCAAGTGCCCATAAGTAGATGAGTGGGTAGAAAAAAGCTGTGGTACATTTACACAATGGAATAGTTTTTGACATAAGAAAGAAGGAAATCTTACCCTTTGCGACAGCATGGATGGAACCTGGAAAGTATTATGCTAAGTGAAATCAGCTACTCAGAGAAAGACAAATACCATATGATTTCACTTGTATGTGGAATCTAATGAACAAAATGAACTAACAAGCAAAGTAGAAATTGACTCATAGATAGAGAGCAGGCAGACAGCTGTTGGGGGTGGGTATTGAGGAGCCGGGTTGGAGGAGGGTGGTGGTGGTGGTGGAGGGATTGAACAGAAAAGAAAAAAAAGAATTCATGGATATGGACAAGAGTGTGGTTATTGCCAGGAGGAGGGATAGTGGGAAGAGGTGGAGGAGGGTATGGGGGGGATAAAGGGTGATGGAAGGAGACTTGACTTGGTCGGTGAACACAATACAGATGATGTGTTGTGGAATTGTACACCTGAAACCTGTATAATTTTGCCAACCAGTGTCACCCCAATAAATTTAATAAAAAGGAAAAAAATTAAAAAAATCTAAATCTTGTCGAACATTTCCAAAAAGATCTCTAAACATAGTACCTTCTTTTTTGAAGGGTAGCACTTTGGAGACAAATATGGTAAGACAATGCAATTTGAATTAACAGTTCAAAATCTTTACATCTTTGACCACATAATTTATGTTCAAAGTCAAAAGGTGAACACCATGAAATGGAAGTTTGTGCTAATTGATGAATCACAGAGTTTTATAGTTCAATATCTGTTCTTTTTCTATTCCCTATTTCCAAGACCAAAAACATCTTTAAACATGTATTTCATGCAGGCAATAATTTCTTTCAATATATCTTAAAATTGTTTAATTTTGTCTCAAAATGTAATTTACACATAATAAAACAACCATTTTAAATGTACAGGTTGATGAGATCTGACAAATGTTTACACCCCCATAAATCACCACCCCAATTCAGATATAAAACATTTCTATCACCCCAGAAAGCATAACATTTATTTTGCAGAATGCTAACAAAGCTGTAAACTGGAAATGGAAATGCTTTTGTCTTCCATAAAGAAGTAGTAATTTGACAGAAAAAAACCACCTGACAGTAAGCCTGTTCAGCGGTTTAACCTGAGCAAACAGCCTAGGAAGAATATTGGCTTTTTTTCCTGTTTAAGCATTCCTACATCCACATGACCTGGAAGTCAGCATCCTTGCCAGTAATCCAATTAATGGCTATGTCCCCAACTGTAAACTCCTTGAAGCAGTCATTGCATTGGGGCTTAAATTGCAAGCTGAACTTACTGTTCTAGGTCAAGTTAGCTTGCTATATACTCCTTTCTATTCTTAGCCCCCCAAAACTGTAGTTTAATTATTTGTATTTAGTGCAAATTTCTGAACCTTCTGTTATCAGTGGAAGTGGAGTTCTTGAAGTGCCATTGGGAAAATAATTTCCTGAGGCCTCCATGGGAGGATGGGGTATCACGGAAAGCTTTATTGATGATGTAAAATTAAGGGAGTTCCTCTTCAAGGTATCATCTCCATTCATCCCGCCATAGAAAAAGTCAAAGCTTGTCTTCAGAAGGGCTAGAATTAAGGCCACTGCCCAGAGCCTCCACTCTATATTAAAGCACAGTCTAGTCTAGCACCTGGCTAGCTTATCTTGTGTTCCCAGCTGCAGTCCATTGAGAGTGGGGTCTGCATGGCCATAGGCCATGCAGCTGCTTAAGGCTACATGGTGGGCAAGGGCATAGGGTGACTGTGGGTCATGGAGCAAGTGAGAGCAAGAAGAGAGAACTCTTTGTGGATTTTAATCTAAGATTTCCCGCACTTGCCAATTCACCCTACAAGCCAATGATCTTTTTCCCAGGTTAGACTGACAGGCAAGCACCTTCCCTGTATCACCCCAACTTCACTGTGCGTGTGTTCATCTGCCCCTTTGTTCGATTTCTTCCCCCAGTGATCTGTAGGGAATGGGCTAGTGGTTTCCTGGGGAGTGTGAAGCTGTAGCTTCCTGGCAAAGCTGCTCTGATGACCATGCTTATAATGTCTGGCCTTTCCTTTGCTCTTCTTTCCTTTATTAATCTTAACTAGCTAATTATGACAATAACACTACTGTTTAAGACAGGAGTCTACAAGCTTCTTTTGTAAATGGACAGATAGGAAATACTTTAGGCTTTGTGGGCCATAAGGTCTATTTTGCAACTATTCACCTCTGCCATGTAGCAAAGAAGTGGCCATAGAAAATTCATAAATGAATTTTGGGGACTTGTGCCAATAAAACTGTTTATAAAAACAGAAGCCAGGCCCAGCCAGGTGTGGCTCAGTAGTTGAGCATTGACCTAGGATCCAGGAGATCGTGGTTTGATTCCCAGTCAGGGCACATGCCTGGGTTGCGGGCTCAATCCCCAGTAAAGGGTGTGCAGGAGGCAGCCAATCAATGACGACTCTCTCATCATTGATATTTCTATCTCTCTCTCTCTTCCTTTCATCTCTCTGAAATCAATAAAGGTATATTTAAAAAAAACAAAAAACAAAACAGAAGTCAGGCTGGCCAGTCCTTTTTTTAAGGCAAAGAGCTTGCATTTAAAAAGTTATGAAAAGACTGGAGTGGTGAACATACAATACAGTGTACAGATGATACATTACAGAATTGTGCACCTGAAACCTGTATAATTTTGTTAGCCAGTGTCACTCCAATAAATTTTTTTAAATCCTCACCCCAGGATACGTTTTTATTGATTTTAGAGAGAGAGGAAGAGAGAAACATCGATGTGAGAAACATCAATTGGCTGCCTTCCACACATGCCCCAACTGGGGACTGAACCCACACCCTTTGGTACATGGGAAAACACTCTAATCAACTGAGCCACAGTGGCCAGGGCACCCCAATAAATTTAATAAAATGAAAAAAAGTAAAAAGTTAAGAGGCTTATTTTCCAAAAGCCTTTTACCTTTCTAAAAACACACGCACAACTCTGAAGTGGACATTGGATCCTTGATATCTAAAAAAATCATTTCTATTGACAAATATGAATCTTGAAGGGAGAAGGGAACCAGAAAAAAAGCAGCTTTCAAAATTCAGGGAACATTCCATTTTTGGTGAGCATGGTAACATGGTGTGGCCATTTTGAAAAATCATTTTGTAAGGGTCCTTTTTAAAACATAAATTACTGTTAGACCCCAAGAGAAATAAAAAGATATGTCCACACAAAAGACTTGCACACAAGTGTTCATAATGTTAGAAAGGACATGGGTTTCAAGGTCTGGGTAGTTCTTACTAAATGCTAATCTTGCTAAATGTTAAAATGCAGCGCAGTATTTTGCAGATGTAGCTGAGAACATGATGAGCTTAACAGGAACTCAACGGGGTAAGTGTGGCCAACTGCAAAGAAGAAATTAGTGTGTAACTGACCAAATAGTGTATATAAGCAATGACTAGGCCCTCCTGGGAGACAGAGCTTTGAATGTGAGTCCCGTCTCCTTTACTTGCTGCAAGTAAATAAAACTACTTAACAATGACCACATCTCGATCTTGAACAGAACACCCAAGCAGAGAACATCAAGTTCTGTGACAATAACATGTTTTATAATTGCCAAAGGGGGAAAACCCAAGAGCCCATCAACTAGGGAATGGATAAACAAAATCTAGTTATCCATACAATGAAATATTACTTGGCAATACAAAGAAATGAAGTTCTGATACATGCTACATGGATGAAACTTGAAAACTTGTTCAGAGAAGGAAACCAGTCACAAAGGACCATGTGTTATATGATTCCATTTATATGAAACATCCAGAATAGGCAGAGTCATAGGAACAGTAAGTTAGTGTTTGCATGGGCTGGGGGTGGGAGCCCAATTAAACAGGCATGAGGCATTTTTTTTTTTATTAATTAAACCATTCAGACTGTTCTCTCCCCTCCTACTCTCTCAAAAGAGAGAGAACAGTCATTGAAGGCAAATGGCAGTTACTGAAACAACATCAAGAGCTGCCACACCCCAGAGAGAGCGCCTCCTTCTCGTGGTTTTGGGGGCTCTACACATGCAGAGAAAGTCCTCTAGTAACGAACTATAGAAATGATCCCTGAAAGTATAGTCTTAGGCACGAGGTATCTTATTGGCTTGATGGAAACGTTCTAAAACTGGTTCATACTGATAGTTGCACAACTCAGTGAATTTACTAAAAATCACTTGAATTGTACACCTAAAATGAATGAGTTTAATGGTATTTAAATTATGCTTCACTAAAGCTGTTATTACAGGAGTTTCTATTGTGTGTTCATTTGGATAAATCTATCTACAGCCTCCATTGTGGTAGGATATATTCATAATAGTTTTGAAGTCATCCTTGCAATTTTGGTGTTCTTCTATTTGGTTTTCTTTTATTACTATTTGTCTGTTATATATTTCTTCATCCTTCTCATTTTAATCTTCTATGTACTTAAGCTTTATTTTAAATTTTTCTAAATATGTTTTTATTGATTTCAGAGAGTGGAAGGGAAAGGGAGAGACAGAAATATCAATGATGAGTCATGGATCGGCTGCCTCCCACACGCCCCCCGCTGGAGATTGAGCCTGCAACCTGGGCATGTGCCCCGACTGACCAGGAATTGAACCACCATCTCCTGGGTCATAGGTCGATGCTCAACTGCTGAGCCATGCCAGCTGGGCTGTACTTAAGTTTTAGATGTGTCTCTTGTAAATAGGATGTAGCTGGATCCAAAAAAATTCCAATCTGAAAATGTATTTTAATTTGTAAACCATTCCAATTTTTTATTGTGATTCCTAATATATTGGATTAATGTCTACTACCTTAATAGTTATGATTTCCATTCTGCATTTTTCTTTTCAAAAAATTAAAAAAAACATATATATCTTTATTGATTTCAGAAAGAGGAAAGGAGAGGGAGAGAGATAGAAACATCAATGATGAGAGAGTCATTGATCAAGCCCGCAACCAGGGCATGTGCCCTGACCAGGAATCGAACCCTGATCGCCTGGATCCTAGATCGACGCTCAACCACTGAGCCACACCTGGCTGGGTTGCATTTTTCTTTAAAAAGTTGGAAATAGATGAAACTGTATACATACAGTTAAAAAACAATAAACTTGTACCCATCAACTAAGCTAAGAGATTGAAGATTGCTCTACCTCAGAAGTCCCATGTGTGTACCTTCATGATTATTCTCAAGAAATAACTATTGTGATTTTTTAAATGTATCAATGTTGTTGTCCCTGCATAAGCACATGCTATCCAGGGTTGGGGGAAGGTGAACACAAGGGAGCTTCTTTACAGTTTTGTATCCCAGTTGTGGGAATGGTTACTTGAACGTACAGGAGCGATAAAATGTCACAGAACTTTATTATTCATGTATTACCCACAGAACTATGTTATTTCCTCCCTCCCCCAGCCCCAGAAAAAAAAAGCAACAACTAGATAAGGACTGTACTTGAGTTAATACTAGTGCAGCAATGTCAGTGTCCTGGTTTTGAGAATGCACTATGATTATGTAAGATACCTTCACTGGGGGAAGCTGGGAGAAGAATAGATGGAAAATCTGTATTATTTTTTGCAATTTCTTGTGAATCTTAAACTATTTCAAAATAAAAAGTTACTAAAAAATCAGGAAGGAAAAAATATAACATCCTATTACGTATACACACTTTAACAGCTGATAGCTCAATTTTGAAAATGAAATGTATTTTAACAAACACTACCTTTATAATTATTCAAAGTGTGTGTATACCTTTTTTTGGGACACCCTATATTCCTACATGCCATACTTTTGTTCACATATTTTAAAGATTTATTTATGTGTCCCATGTAGCTGTAGTTTATTTAACTGCTGACTGGGATATTTTGTATGAGTATATCACAATGTACCCAGTCTCTAGTGGAAGAACCTCTTTGGGCTGTTTGCACATTTTTTCCATCATGAATAATGCTGCCATACACATTCTTGAACATCTCTCATTGCACATATGTATGAGTTACTTTAAAGATGAACTTGCGCCCTGGCAGGTGTGACTCAGTTGGTTGAAGTGTTGCCCAGACACAAAAAGGTCCAGGGTTCATTTCCTGTCCAGGGTACATATCTAGGTTGTGGGTTCAGTCTTGGTCGGGGTGCACACGAGAGGCAACCAATCAATATTTCTCTCTCACATCGATGTTTCTGTCTCTCTGCCTTTCTCTCTCTAAAATCAGTAAAAAACAATATCCTTGGGTGATAATTAAAAAAAATAAAAATGAACTCGCTGGGTGTAGAATACGTATGTACAAATTTGTTTTGTATTTTATGTTTTTGTATTTTATATTTTATAGTTAAGCAATGTTATTTTATTGTTTTAATTTGCATTTTTTTCTAATTACTAATGAGAATGAGCATCTTTTTATATTTATTGGTCATTTTGAGTTTCTCTGTAAATCAATGGAAAAAATATCCTCACCCCTTGGGTGAAGAGAAAAAAAAAAAAAGACCACTTGTAAATTCTGCCGCAGCATCAAAGAAGACTGCACACAATTATCCGAAGAGGCTGTAAAAATATGCCATCCTTTTCCATCTGTGTATCTGTGTGAAGCTGAATTTATTCACAAACTTCAATCAAAACAACAATATATCACATCTCTTGGCTACTGTGAATAATGCTGAAGTGAACATAGGGGTACACATATCTTTATGAATGTTTTCAAATTTTTCATTGGTTGATTCTTGTATGTGCCCTGAGTGGGATCAAACCTGAAACCTTGGTGTATTGGGATGATGCTCTAACCAAATGAGCTACGGGGCCAGGGCCTCAGTTGGATGTATTAAAAATAACAGAAGAAACAAAATTTCACATGTTGATAAAACTAGACCTGACAAATTAAAAAGACATAATTTCTCAGGAACAATCAGGGAAACATATAATTAAAATAATGCTGAGACACAAGTTTCCTCCCATCGGAATGGCAAATTATTTTAAGCTAAAATTTGTATAATCCCCTACTTCAACCCCAGCCCAAGGCAACTACTAATCTACCTTTTGTCTCTGTGGATTTGTCTAGTCCCACATTTCATATAAGTGGAATCTTACAATATGTGATCTTTGCATCCGGCTTCTTTCAGTGTTATACCATGTATTGGTACTTAATCTCTTTTTACAACTTAGTAATATTACATTGTATGGATATATCAACATTAAACCATCAGCTGATGTACACTGGGTTGTTTCCATTTTGGGGGCTATTACAAATAACACGAGATACCTTTTAAGCAGTGATCAGAAAAAAATTCACGTTACTAAACACATCAGCGCAATGAGAGAACAAAAAATGAATTCTGAGCTCAAAAAATCTCCTCACAAAAACCATGAAATACAGTATCCATGCAAACCAAGATATAAAAAGTTATATAAGACGCTACACTACAAAAAACCCATCAAACCCAGGTAGGTTGATTTTGGTTTGGGGGGTTGGGTTTTGGGGTGTGTGTTGGTTCTGGTAACGGTCTCCTTGAGATAGAATTCAAATGCCATACAATGCTCCCACTTAAAATGCACATTCAGGCTTATCTTTGTAAATACTTACACGTCGTTGCATAACGTCGAAGAAACAGGGAAAAGCCTGCGGGAAAGTGTCTAATGAGCCTTAGATCTGACTCTGCCCGGAACCCGACTCCTGCGGCCAGGCCTCGACTTAAACCAACCCCTCCGCGTCTCTCCGCTTCTAACTCGGTCCTCTGCGCTCCGCTCGGCCTTCGGCTGGGCACTGCCCTCCAGGACTGGTCCATGGGAGAGCCCGCTGTCGAATCAGGGCTACGGCTTCCCCTCCATCTACTAGCCACGGCCACCCCGGTAGGCGTCCATCTCGGCCTAACGGCTTACTGAGGCTCCGCCCCTTACGCTCTTCGCCCTGCGGCACCGGAAGCGGAAGTGCTTTCCGTGTACGTCCTACTTCGCGTTCCTCCTCGTATTTGAGATGGGTTTTCTCCTCTGTAGGCGATCGGGCTCGGCTCTCAGGCCCAGCCGCTCGGGCTGACCGGAGTCGCGGAGCCTGCTCGCCGCCTGTGCGCCGTGCTCGAGGCTTCCGTGGCCGCCGCGGCTCGTCGGGGCTCCGCCCGTGCGGGTCCGGCTGGTGGCTCGGAGTCTCGGTGGAGGCAGGGCCTTTCCTCCAGCCGCCGCGCACCTCTCCTCAGAATCTGCCAAAGCAACCTCCTCGCCTTTCTCCAGAGGGAAAAACATTTACGCTGTTCTGGGAAATGGCCCCAGCGTCCTCTTCTGCTGACCGACCTGGTGCGTTCCGATGAGCGCTGGCCGGAAATGCCTCGGCTGTGGGCATGTTAGTGAAGTTTGATGAATGATTTAAGTGTTACCTGGCCCGGAGTGAATTCCGGTCATGTCAGGAAAACAACCACAGGAGAGCAGGCGCTTCACACACTAACCTGTGTCTACTCCTGGCTCATGCTTTCTAACTGGTGATTTTGGGTCAATTACTAATTATGGTGAACCTTAGTTTTCTCATTTATGAAATGATAGTATTAATACCCAATTTGGAGGGTTGTTTGGATAACTGAAGGAGTTTATATATGTAGAATTACTTAACAGGTGCTCAGTAAATAGCAATTGTTAATATTTGCATAGTGTATTAGTTTTTAATGGCTGTCACATGTTTCATCTGCAGAGATGGCTAAAGAGTGATGGTTGACAATTGAAAAATATTGCTTGATAATCAAATGTTGTGAACCAGTTACCAAGACACTCTAGTATGTGAAGATAAATTGAAATCAACCTCTCACTTTAAATTCAAAAGCTTCTCTGATGTGATCTGCTGAGCAAGAAGTGAAATGTTTTGGGAAATCTCACTATCAGGTTCACAGTATGCCAGTTATCGATCTGACTTGTGAGTGGTGAGTCCTTTTTGATGCTTCGCAAATCGTATATATAGTTTCTTCACAAATGGCACGTCTAGTGCTCAAGGGATGAGTGGGCCATATAAGTGGGATTGAAATGGCCAGAGTGAGTATAAGTCAGGCTCCTGGAATTTGAGATGCAAGAAAGTGTGTGTGCTTTTTTGGGGGAAAATGTTTATGAATCTTATCATGTCTGTCAAACAGCTCTGCAGCTTTGTATTTTTAATTTGTGTACTCTAAGATGGAATTTTTAACTGGTTCCTCATGGTAGCAAAATACTGAAAACCATTTTCTTATGCCAGGTAACTCAAGGCTTTGTCGTATTATGGAAGTAGTGTGTGGTGTGTTATGTGTATGGAATGGAACAGCTTATAGGCATGTGATTGTTGGAATTGAATTGGCTTCGAAGTCCATGTCATTATTCTCTCTCAGATCATCTTTCTTGGAATCCTTACTGTCTTTGTGAAAGGAAAATTGAGGCAAGGATGGTGGCTGGGTTACTGATGGATTCTTCTCAGGTGAGTAGAAAGTTGACTTTTTTTCAGAATATCATGTTTGTTTCTGTTAGGCAGACATGACCCCAAGCTTCTTAAAGCAATTATGACTATGCTGAAGGAATGATTCCTGGTGAATTTCTCCAGGACCCATGCTCTCTCAGGTTATACAAGATAACACTGGAAATGATTCTTTTTTTTTAAATTAAAATTTTTTTAATTGATTTTTTTTTTTTTTAGAGAGAGAGGTGAGCGGGGAGAGAGAGAGAGACATTGATGTGAGAGCGAAACATCAAAGCAGCAACCTTTTGGTGCCTGGGATGATGCCCAACCAACTGGGCCACACTGGCCAGGGCTGGAAATGATTCTTTAATCTCAAAGAATTCACTCATTCTTTCTGATCCTCAGTGATGCTTATTGTTTTACCCAGTATTATAACAGATCTTATGAAAGAAAATGAAAGTACTTAATTTTTTAAAATTTGGTGTCACCGTGGCAATAATTCTTTTGTTTTTAGCTTTTACAAAGTGCTACATTGTGTTCAGTGCTAACCATGGCCTGTCAACAGAGGAGGATAAGACAAGAAGAGCCCATGGTAACGCTGTGGTAAGATAAATTCAGTTCCATGCTAGTGATCCTGATAAAATCTACCTGACTGAGTGTAATCACCAGGCTGTATCTAAAGCTAGAGAGAAGAGGTCTAGGCCCAGGAATACTGTAGACTTCTGGTCTACCTTCCTCACTGCCTTATGCATCTTCCTGAGAACATCAGTGAAGGTGGTACTTAGCTGCAGCCAGCATGTGTTTGATGGTTTAGCACTTAGTGACCTTTGAGGATGTGGCTGTGGACTTCTCCCAGAAGGAGTGGACTTTGTTGGACCAAACGCAGAGAGATCTCTACAGAGACGTGATGTTGGAGAATTATAAGAATCTCATTACTCTAGGTAAGGCTGGCATCGTTTCTTTACTGAGTCCTTTATGAAGTGAAAGTTGCTTCAGTAGCTTTGCTATCAAATGGGAATACTGTGATGAATAAGACAGAAATAGTCTTTGGCTTCATGGGCCTTTACTGTCTAGAGGATTCTCCATGAAAATAAAAATCTGTGCAAATAAAATACTTTATTTTCTTTAGGGACTAAAAACCTAAGGGCTTTAAATATGGATGAGGTTGGACATGGTTTTCAGGTCTTAGAGATCTCCAGGCATTTGAGGGTACAGAGAGAGAATGTGCTTGGATTTCTGTTCCTTTAAAAATAAGTTTCATTGGATTTATTCAAAATTCTGTTTGATTATTTGCTGTTTGTAAAGTGAGACCTTACCATCTTGAGAAGCCCTGAAGGCTAAGGGTTGGTTCTTGAACCAAGGACATGTTTTTTATGTCTTACAAGACCTTCCTTAGGTATTTTTCCCTTATATAGGGTATGAATCAGACAAGCCCAGCGTCAACTGTGGTTTGGAAGGAGCAGAAATGCTGAGCTTAGGAACTGGAGTTCTGCAGGGTAAATTCACAAGCAGATACAGTTTTGTGAAGAGCAGTGCGAGTCTGGGAAAGGTGCAGTACCTTTGCAAATGTTACTTTGCAAGCTTTTAAAAGCATACTCTTTTTCTCAGAAGGCTGAGGCCATTTGATTTCTGAGTTTCCTCAGGAACCTTCAACCTCCCTGTACCCTTAATTGCCATTGATCTCAATCTTTTTTTATTCTCTCAGAAAGATCTGTTTGGCTTACTTGAAAATTTCATTAATTGAGGATAGCTTTTTCCCCAGTACCTTCCTATCTTGTCTTCCTGATTCTCCCATCTTATTTATTTACTGTCAGCCTTAGTTTTGTCTTAAATTTTGTAAGTTACCTACAATTTTGACAACATACCTTTATCATTGCCAAACTCCTAACACAGCCAAACTCTTTATGGTCCATCTTTCTTTTTGTTTCACCATTTTTGTTATGTTTCATTCATATTTAAATGTATACATGTGCCACATGCTTTATTTTGAGGTAAAATACACATAAGTTAACCATTTTAGTGAGTATAGTTTATTGATATTGAGTACATTCACAGTATTAGGCAACCATTAGCTCTTTTTAGTTTCAAAATATTTTTATCACCTCAAATGGAAACCATGTACTCATTAAGCAGTCAGTCCCCACTTACCCCCACCCCAATCCCTGCAACCACTAGTCTGCTTTCTGTCTTTACCTGTTCTGTAGATATCTTATAAATGGAATTATACAAAATGTGAGATTTTGCGTCTGGCTTTTTTCACTTAGTATAATGTTTTCAAGGTTCATCCAAGTTTTGGTATATATCAGCTCTTCATTCTTTTTTATGGATGAATAATGCTCAATTTCATGACTATATCACATTTTGTTTATCTAGTTATCCTTTGATGGACTATTTTTCACCTTTGGAAACTGGGAATACAGCTGCTGTGAACATTTGTGTACAAATATTTGAATACCTGTTTTCAACTCTTTTGGGTACATAACGAGGAATGGAATTACTGGGTCCTGTGGTCATTTTATGTTTAACTTGTTATAGATTACCAAACTATTTTACACAGAGGCTGTGCTGTTATATTCCCACCAGCAATTTAGTGACTTTTACCCATTACTTTTGTACGTTGTACATTCTTTTTAGTGCAGCCCCTGAAATAATGTGTTCTGCTAGCTTAGTTGTCACCTTAGAATGACAGAAATTCCTTAAATGCTTGGAGTCAAGAGAAGAAAACTAAACATTTTCTTTTAATTTTTGTTCATTTGCTGTGGGTTGGGCCACTTCTGCAGTGCTTAGCCAGGCCATTTACAACTCTGCCTTAGCTTTCTTTCCAAATGAGTAGATTTTTAAGATCAGCTGGAGGTGGAAGCTTTCATTCTCTTCAGCCTTTCTGAGCAGGCATGCTTATGGACTTCTTGATTCCGTTGTAAACGCTCAAGTTTTTAAAAGCCTTATTCACCCACATATAACATCCCCAACTCATTTCTTCTCAGACTTGTCTCAGCCATTTTCCATTTCCTCATGCTGTTGTGGCCAGTACTTCACCTCTATACACTTTTAGCAGAAGCTGCCTGGAATGTTTCCCCACTCCTGGGAACACTGAGTTGGGTGAAATAAGGGGAAACCTGTGCACCGGTACCTGAGGAAGCTGCCAGACAGATCAAAACACAATGGTAGTTCTTTGAGAACAAGGTCCATATTGCTTCTATTGGCATGAGCAACTTGCTCAAGGAGCGTTTCCTGCCATCTATGTGGCTGCAGCTTATCTGGAGAGTGTGGGTGGTAGGTGGGAACATTCTCTTGATGAAATACAGCTGCTTCTTTCTTAAGTGTTCCTTGACTTTTGTACCTTTTGATTAGATTCCAAATTCTGCAACTTTTGGTTCTGATAGTTTTTGTAAGCTTGTTAGTTGTTTTCTGGTGGGAGCCCTGGAGTTCCCTATGCTCCATATTTTGTGGTGTCATTTTCTGTGCCATTTGTATGTTTTTAAAAATCCTCACCTGAGGACTTGTTTATTGATTTTAGAGAGAGGAGAGTGGGGGGAAGACATCGATATGAGAGAGGAACATCAATCGGTTGCCTTCCCAATGCACCCTGACCTGGGATTGAACCTGGAGCCAGTTATGTGCCCTGACCGGGAATTGAACCTGCCACCTTTTGGTGCACAGGACAACACTCCAACTAACTGAGCCACACTGACCAGGGCTGTGCATGTTTTATTTTATTTTGAGAGTATGTTTATTAAATCTGGAGTCAGTGAAACAAGGAATGGCTTAGGATAGAAGAAGCAACAGGGGAGTGCCTGGGCAGGGCTAGTTTGGCTCTCTAGAAGTGTTATAGGAAAGAAATGAGCCTAGGCAGGCTGCTTTGGCTCACTGAGAAGTCAGAGAAAAGGGGGCCTTGGAGATAGTTTCAGGAATTAGCCCAGGATGAGCTGCCACTGCCCATTGCTCCCCTGGTTACAAGTCTTGTGGGCACCCTTAGAGTTTAGGAGATGCATGCCTGAGAGGGAAGAAAGGTATGGGCATGCTCCTGAGAGGGAGAGCGCTGCTGTATGTTTTTAAACAACTTTATCCCACAAATTTTCTTCAAATTTGAATTTTTCTACTTTCTTTCAGAATTTGATTTACAACTCAAAACCAAAGTTTCCACACCTCTTCAAGATATTTCCATGGAAAAAACATCAAATGGAATACAATTGGTAAGATCTCCGAGAAGTAACTTTTGTCCTCCATATCAGGACCAGAAGTACAAAATCCATGCAAATTATATGAGATAAATACCATTTACCCAGAGAAAGCAGAGTGAGTCTATGAAAAGATTCTCTGAGTATCAAGAATTTGAGGAACACTCTAAACTTACTTCATATCTGTTTCTCCATAGAGGGATCTCACAAATAAACATCCACATATATGTAACTCTGTTATCCAGTTTTTGAAATACAATTTAGTCTAAATAATTGTCAGAAAAACTCTCTAAGGTGCTCTATGAAAGTAGAGAATATATTGCAGGGTCCTGGCCTCATAGTCAGCTTATTCACCTTAAAATAAAAAACAGGGCAGGAACTTCGTACACTTAATGGAAATAGGAAAAAAATTAATTATGGTAATGTATCCAGTGCATAGAAGTTATGATGGGAGACATTCTGTTAATACAATAAATGTGAAAAAGTGTTTAATGATCATTTATATCTTAACAGGAGAGAAGCATTGCTAGAGTGAAACAATATGGCTCTATCCTCTGTGGAAAAGTATTTAGTGAACACTTGTTTCTTATGACTCACATTAGACAGAAAATTTCTAAGGGTAATCAGAGTGGAAAAGCTTTCAAAAAGAACTGTATTCAAAGCTTCAAGGAAGTCAACACTGGGGATAAAACTTACATGTGTGTTCAACATGAAAAAGCCTCTGGTCAGCTTTCAAATTTTATTTGGCACAAAAAAATTCAGACACGAGGGAAATTGTGTGAATGCAAAGATTATCAGAGAACATCTGTTAATCAGTCATCCTTTAAGGTTTATTTGAGATACCACAGCCTTCACCCATTCCTCATACCTTACAGATCATATAAAAATTCACAATGGAAAAAAGCCCTATGAATGCATGGAATGTGGGAAAGCCTTTACTCGATCCACAGGACTTATTTTACACATACAAATTCACACTGGAGAAAAACCGTATGAATGTAAGGAATGTGGAAAAGCCTTTATTCATTCCTCATACCTTACAAAGCATGGAAGAATTCACAGTGGAGAGAAGCCGTATCTATGTAAGGAGTGTGGGAAAACTTTTACCCGTTCCTCAGGACTTGTCTTACACATGCGGACACACACTGGAGAAAAACCCTATGTATGTAAGCAATGTGGGAAAGCCTTTAATAATTCTTCAATGCTTAATCAACACATAAGGACACACACTGGAGAGAAGCCATATGAATGCAAGCAGTGTGGGAAAGCCTTCATTCAGTCATCGGGCCTTACTACACATTTAAGAACTCACACTGGAGAGAAGGCCTATGAGTGTAAAGATTGTGGGAAAGCATTTGCTCGTTCCACAAATCTTAATATGCACATGCGGACACACACTGGAGAAAAGCCGTACAAATGTAAAGAATGTGGGAAAGCCTTTAGATACACCACATGTCTTAATATTCACATGCGAACTCACACTGGAGAGAGACCATACAAATGTGAGGAATGTGGGAAAACCTTCACTCAATCTTCAGCACTCACTGAACATCTAAGAACTAAGCCTTGTGAAAAACCCTGGAAATGTTCCTCAGGACTTACTATTCACATCTAAACTCATCGGCCTAAAGACCTTATGAAAGCTCTTTTTCTTCAGTGAGGGGCTGACAGTTCCCCCAGCAGACGCAGAGAAGCATATCTTTGTGAATACTCTGATAGGCAAGACCATCACCCTCAAGGTCGAGCCCAGTGACACCACTGAGAATGTCAAAGCTAAAACCCAAGACAGGCAGGGCATCCCACGTGACCTGCATCTGATTTTTGCAAACAGCTGGAGGATGGCCACACTCTCTGACTACAATATCCTGAAAGAGTCCACCCTGCGCTTGGTGCTTCCTTTGCAGGGAGGCATCATCAGTCCCTCCTTCTGCAAGTTTGCCCAGAAGTACAACTGCAACCAGATGGTCTGCTGCAAGTGTTATGCCCACCTGCACCCCTGTGCTGTCAACTGCCACAAGAAGTGCAGCCACACCAACAACAACAGCCCAGAGAAGGTCAAATAAGGCTCCTCTACCTCCTCCTTGGTTGGCAGGGCAGCTTCCTGCCTAAACCCCAGCCCTGGGAGCTCAATAAAGTAGTTTCCCTGTGGTTGGGAAAAAAGACCTTATGAAAGTAAAGAATATTGAAAACTTAAGTCAGTTTTTATCCTTATATGATATGTGGGAACTTACTCGGGGCAGAATTTCCATTCAGTTGGGTCTATGGGAGAGCAGTAATTGTTTACTCCTTACAGAATGTGTAAGAACTCACACTTGAGAGAAAAGCCTAGTTATATGGCATGTGAGAAAGCCTCTCTGGTTAATTTTTGTTCTCACATTAATTTTACATATTTAAAGTGGCATTCCCCTAAAAAGCAGTATCTCTGGTAAGATATTCTGAATATGATGAACTTAGGGGTATCCTAATGTCATAGATGGAAGTGAGCTGTCCACCTGTGAGGATCCTTTCCCCAGTGGGTACTGGGGGTCAGGTTCTTACAATATCTTGAGAAAAAGAATTTCCCAAGAGGTGCATGGGAGAGTGAATGACTTTTATTTGTGTGGAATTATATTCCTCAGTTTTAATAGTCCTGTTTTCCTTTGACCAGTTCTGGAAAATATGTAGGCGGGGGTTCAGCAAAGCTAGAAGCAAAGTCAGTGTTCAGAGTTTCCATTCTATGATGGAGCGAAGTCCATCATAGAATCAGGCTAACCACAGTCCATTAGTCCATTGTGTGTGTGGTCCACATGGCTGTGAGCCATTTTGGCAAGTGAAGAGAGCCCCACAAGCCAGGAGTCAGGTTCCAGGAGCAAGAGAGAGAGAGAGAGAGGGGCCTCCTTTGTTCAGGAGCTTAAATATCAAATCTTCCCATGCTTGCAGTGGCCACGGCTATTCTGGCCAATGCCCTTTCGCAGGTATGACTTACAGGCAAGCACCTTCCCACATCACTCAGACTTTACAGGGCATGTGTCTCTTGTCCAGTTCCTTCCCCCAGGATCTGCAGGGAATGGACTTGGAGAGTTTTAAACTGCAGTTTCCTGGCAAAGCTGTACAAAGGCATGTCTATATTATCTAGCTTCCCCTTTGCTCCTTTCCTATTAATAACTGGGTTATTACAACAGTATCACTAAACCTAGCTTGAAATTTGTTGTTTAGATTTTCCATACTCGTTCATATATATATATATATAATGAGACACTGAGTTTTTAAAATAATCCAAGAAACTATCAGAAAATTTAAGATTGGAGCTGAGGCAGAAGAATTCATCATCCAACTTAAAGCAGCAGGGTTGGAGGTGTATAAATGTAATGGAAATGGTAAAAATAATCATTGTATTGATGTTTTGATTTTGAGATGAGTAGGATTAATGAGTCTGAGATCTTTTAATTATTTATTCATTGCCACAACAGAACACACAATGGATGGGAACTCTGACTATAAGCATAGTAGAAAAGACTCCAGCAAAAATTCATGCCATAAACTCAGAGGATATCTCAAAATGGAGGGAACACTCAGGATGGTGATCAGTACAGAAAAAGTGACCTTGCTCTGCAGAAAAAAACCTCTGCTGGAGAGAAACTTTCCATGTTTAATTGGCATGGAAAAGCTGTCAGCCTGACTCTAAATATTAGGTACTGGAAAACTAGCATGCAAGAGAAAGCCTTCAAATGCAGTGGCAATGGGAAAGCCTTTGTAAATAACTCTTACCTTCAGCACATACGAGTAGTCAGAATGGAGAATACCATGAATGGAAGGAATATGGGAGAGCTTTTATTAACTCCATAAACATTGGTGTCACTGTAGAAACCCACCCTGCTAAGAGGTGTTATGAAAGTAAGGAATGTGGGAAAACCATTCGATACTCATATTTGAAGTTCACATGGGGATCTACACTGGAGAAAACCCTATAAATGTAAGGACTGTGGAAAAGCCTACCTTTAATCTCATTTTAGGGAACATATAGAATCTAATACTGGATAGGCACTTTCCATGTTCAGGATATATTCTATCTATCATCACATTATATGCAAACCCTTACTTGAGAAAAATCCTATGAATGAAAACAATGTGGAAAATCCTTCTGAAGTTCCTTAGACCTTAAGGACATTCAAATCTACACTGGAGAGAAACCCTATAAATGTGAGGAATGTGGGAAAGCCTTCACTCAATGCTCAGGCCTTTGTGAAGATGTACAAATTCATAGTGGAGAGAAACCCAAGAAATAATGTGAGAAAGCTATTGGGTATTTCAATTCATTTTACATATATTAAAATCTCACCCTGTAAAGAAGAAAATGTAAAATGTGTGGGAAAGCCTTCTGTTCTCTCAGTTCTTTTTAATTTCATGGAAAACGTGACTCATAGTCAAAAGAAAGTGAATGTAGGAAATATAGGATGTACTACCCTGGGTCTGAAGTCTAAGGGTTTGCTGAGAGGCACAGTGGTCTGGGTGGTTCTATAGATCTATTTTAAGCATTAGTGATTTGACCCTTACCATACCTGTGCACCATGTGTGTTCTTTCTGCTGATAGCCAAGGCAGGCCAGTTTAATTGCTACACCATCCAGGTTGCAACCTGACCAAAAGTGGGTCTACAGGATTGACTCTCAATCATCTTCTAATCACCTGGATTTTCTTGTTGGGTTAATATGCTTTTACACTGTAAAGATAGCGACTGCCTCACTGTCTACACTGCTCACTGAGCCTGTTTACATTGAGTCACTCTGGCCAAGGCAGTGTGGGAGAGCCTCCCTTGGTTGAGGCTATGTCTGATAGGGACGTGGATACCCCGTGGGGAAGTACTTGGTATCGTTAAAAACAATGAACAGAAAGCACTCTTGTGAGGTAAAAATTGGCTGCCTCCTTCAAGGGACACAGCAGTGGAGACTGCATGATGGCCCCATTGCTAACAAAACAGTAATGATGATGGGGGCAGGTGCTCTCCCACTAGTCTCTGGCTTTGCCTGCAGATTTCACCTTGTCCTATCCCATCCCAGAGGAGTTTGGTCCTGGCTGTCTCCCTCAGCCCCCAGTAATGTCATCCATTGAGGGTTTCATGGGAATTGTCTCTTAGTATTTTGGTGGCTGCTGCAGTCACTGCAGCTCTGGCCCTTTCTTCACTCTCAGCTGAGACCTGCCTCTCTCACAGGCCATTGCCTTCTCTCACCTTTCCTATTTCCTTGACTCCTCTGCCACTTCCTACATAAGTGGTGGCCTGTGGGTCTGGGGAGGGGGACTTTACAAAGAAAATTGCTGCCACTAAACAGTATATCTTTCCACAGAATATAACAGCAGGAAGGCATCCCTTTAGTACAAGAGCCTTGAGGTGGGGCAGGTTTTTTTTCATTAGAGGTGAGGAGAGCAGGGTCAGCTTTTGCATTTGTGTTCAATCAGGGGGAGAGGACATACTCTTCACTTTGAGCTTGTGCACCAGGTAACTTCTGACTCATTGGAATATATCTCACCACTGCCCCTCAATGCAAAAAGGAATCACTTTTATCAGTGGAATCAATTTCATCATTTTTAGTGTAATTGAAAAGTTAATGGGACTGGGTGGAATTCCATCTCTTTCAGTCTGTGTGTGTCTTTCAATTTAAAATGTCTCTTATAGGTAGCATATAGATGGGTTTAGTTTTTGACTCCCAATATTGAATGCCTTTCCCCTATTTCCCCTGGTTTTTCTTGATACTGTGGAATGGGTGCTTTTATTTGTTCTCCAAATCCTCTCAAATCCTCTAAGTATACTATAAAGAAACACTGCCAAGGCCATGCAAATTCAGCATCTCAGGAGAAACCTAACATTAGGGAACTCAGTATTTTACGGGTGCCCAGGGGACTTCTAGTATGCAAATGGCGCTAGTTACTCTGTTGGCTACTGCCCAACCACAGGAGTTCCCCCTAAGGACTAGGTAGAATGGGAAAAGGTAGCCAAACCACTCTTGCAGACACATGGAACAAAGTGACCGGATTAATAATCAACACTGTTTGGACAGATTTGATCAAAAGGGGGAAATATGAAACTGGAGAAGAAATATATCTGTCAAAATGGGCTCCTCATGGTTAACTGAGCTCAGGGTCTAGAAGCCACTGTAGAGGCCTCCCATGCACTCTGCATTTCTGCAAAATCCACAGACTGAGCTTTCAATGCTGTACAATGCTGTGGCCTGTTGCCTTTCTGAGTCAACCACTGCAGGGAAGCCCTGGTTTTGTATTTAACCAATGGACTGAGACCTGTCCTGGCCAATCAGAACTACACCAACTTATCCTCATTTGCATCTATACCAACCAATCAGAGCATTGTGCAATTTGGAAACCTCATTGACATAAAATTGGGAATTTGGGCAGAACTTTTCTCTATAAAAGACAGCCTCCTCTTTGTTTTTATGGAGCACAATTTAAGTTGCTAAATGAATCTGTGTCTCCTGGGCTGCAGCTCCCTTGACTGAAATAAATGCTTTTATTTTTATTACAGTCTAACATTAACTTGTTTAACAATGTACAGAAATATGCACACCTTTGGCACCTAAGAAAGTATTTTATTTTTCTACTTGTATATAATAAAAAATAACAGCTAAAGGTAAAGCCAAATTTTCAGATGACAATATTCTCAAATAAGAACATTTTTATGCAACAAAAGAGGCCTCAATCAATTTCCCTCAGTGTTCACCAGAACACACCCTCCAGGTATGTGAGAACAGGGGGCCTGGGAGGTAGAGCAACATGACTCACACAGTCAAAATTATTTTCCTTCTGGAGAGAAATCAAAAAGGTTAGACTGAAGGTTTCTGAAGAAGGACCACAGTGGATGAAAATACCCCACTGACACACTCTTACTGCACTTCTTAACCCAGCTCAGTTATGGGGATTGAGGGCCTGGCTGTCACAAGTGGAGGGGGCCTGTCTAAGGAGGCCTCCCGAAGGTCAGGTCCAAACCTGTCCTTAACACCCTTCTTGTGCCCCAGGGCCCTCCCTTTACACGGGCCTCACTCAGGATGGGCTCAACCACACGAGAACCAATGTGAATCACTCCAAAAGGCTGAATCTACTAACAATCCCTAATTTCTAGACCCATGATTTCGCTACCCTGGTGATACAGCACATCCTTCTTGTCATTGATTGAGGGTGTGTACCGCATCCTGTGAATCATGTAGCCAGACTGCCTGTGTATTCTAATGCCTGCACTAAATATGATCTTCCTCTTTGAAAGTACATGTGTTCCCATATTGTCTATTAAAAAAAAAATTGAAAGCTCCCACACTCCATACTTCCTTTCGGCTATTTTACCTCTGTTCTCCCCTTCCCTCACAAACTGTATAGATAATTTATGTTTGCAACCTATATTTCCCCAATACTCACTCTTCCACCCACATTAGCTGAGCGATTTCTGTTCTTACCCCTTGATGTAGAGGTAGTAAGTGGGGCTCCTCCCAATATCAACAAAGGCTTCCACGTCACCAGCAAATGTCAAGGGATGTTTTTCTGTTCCATTTTGCTTGGTCCTTTCAACAGAACCCAAACTATTAGCCACTCTGCTTTTCTTGAGAAAGGATCTCTTTGCATGATACTGTGAACACCAATTGATTATTAAAATCTCAGATTCTTCAGGGCAAGAACATCATAGAAAGTTGGTTCCTGAGAAAATGAAATGTTCCTTAGGGGACACCTTGTCCCTTTTAAGTTTAACCAAAGAAAGAAGAATCCCTCCTTGGAGAAAATACCTCCTTCCCCCACTGTTGCCTAAGCAGACACACCACCTGCTGAAAGTTTTCCATTGTTATCTTCGTGCCCCAGTGGAGCTGTATTGTTTGGAGAAAGTAAAGTCAATAGAACAATTTATTTAATAAGGAGCTCTGAGAATTCAAACGTTGAGGTGGTAATAACCTGCCCCTGTGGCCCACTTCCTATAATTCTTTGCTCCCAGCCTATGTGAAAACCCAAATGGACTTCTGTGGGTCAGACCTCAGAGAACAGAGAGCTTCAGTGATAACCACTGGAGAGGGCCAGTGAGACCTAGCGGGGCTGGGAGAGTGAGAAAGAGGAGAGGGAGTGAGCACCGGGCTTTACCTCTAGAGCAGTGGGACTGGGAAAGTCTATGAAGGTGAAGTCCCTGTGGCCTTAAGGTACTTCAATTGCTATTGAAACCGGTCTTTCCCAGCTCTTACTCTGTTTCCTTCTGTCTCTTTTTGGAATCTAGAGCCTCTCTCCAATAGGAGCTATTTCCCAGGGACTCTCCAGCTCTTCTCAACTCTTTCCCATAACTGTAGGCTCTTCTTGGGTTTTGTGTCCATTATTTCCTTACTAACCACTCACGGAGATCTGCTTTGCACGAGGTGCTGTTGGTTTTGTTCCTCACGGGGTTGGAGTTTTCCATTACAGTCCCTGACCATTTCTGCAGCAGAGTGGACTCACTCAGAGCGCTTAATACTTTTGTTCTTTACTGTCCACAATATTATCTACAATGCACTTGTTTTTGACGTTCAGGACTCAGACTAATTTCTTTTCCTCGTCTTACTAATCTCTTTGACTACTCAGGAGACCACTGACATTGGAATGATTGATGGTGGAGACCACTGATTCAGGAGTGATTGATGCTGGGGCAGGCTGCCTTGGCCTGTTCAGGAATTTAACTCAAATATTTTAGTGTTTTACTGTAGGACATACAGTTGGCTGCAGTTTAAAATGACTGTTCTTTACTGGGTTAAGAAATTGTCCTGTTTCCTCACTTAGTGAGAGGCTCTGTCCTGACTGCTAAACACAGCAATGGCTGTTACCTTTTCTCAGTTATGTTTTATATTGTGATTAGGGTTATGGATCTTCTTTACTGACCTATGTTTTTTTGGGTGAGATTTGTTAGCAAACAATTTGGTACTAAACCAGCTTTTCATACTTAGAGTGGGTAGTGCTTGTTCACGATATATTCTTTTAAAATAGGTAAGAAGGCATTTTATTAAGCTTTTCCATTTCGTGTCTCTATGCAGGCATATGATGCCCTTGAAGATTCCTTTCTTTTGTGTTATAGTTGATGCTTTCAGTCCCAATCTCTATTATACATGTAACATTTGCATGTGTTGAGCACCTACTATGTTCCAGGCACTATGCAAGTCCCTGGAAGGCAGTGGTGAGCAAAACAGTCCTGACATCCGATCCACAAATAAACATAAAATTGCCAGCATGAGAGGCACTCGAAGGGATACTGGGGGATGCTTGACAGATGGGCTCACACTCTGTGCTCTTGACCCTCACCCTCTGTTCTCCATCTCAATGGTCTTTCAAATCCTTCCTTCCCAACCTCACTGACCCACAGGGCAAACATGGATTCTGTTCTCTC
Organism: Miniopterus schreibersii; assembly: GCF_964146895.1. Taxonomy (NCBI): domain Eukaryota; kingdom Metazoa; phylum Chordata; class Mammalia; order Chiroptera; family Miniopteridae; genus Miniopterus; species Miniopterus schreibersii. The sequence goes on along the minus strand of NC_138105.1, from coordinate 68,774,632 downwards.
AGCCCCCCAAACTGGCCCTTTCCCTATTTTCTCTGATTAACAATTACTCATCCTTCCTCTCCAGGTCAAATATTTACGTTTCAGAGAAGCCTTTTCTAAGCACCTCCCCAGAATAACTGGGTCCTCAATTATTTTTCTCTCTCTGTAATTAACTGCATTCTCTAGGTATTTCTTTTCTTTTTCTCTCTCTAGGTTATTATAATGCCAGTCTCTTCTTTCTGTCACAGAGATTGTAAATATGTATTTTCACCTTAAATTGGCCTTTTAATCTTTTAGGGATGATTTGATTTATAGACTCTTTGAATATTTTAAATCAAGTCTATTAATATATATATACATTTTACAATTAACTGCCGATTTTTAATTCAATGTGTTTACTCAATAACATGTACACACTCGTACACATGCTTTGTATTCCTTTTTAATGGTGCTATTTTTGTTTACCCCTCTTATCTATGCAGTCCACATGCTTTTCCCCTCTCCTTGGAAGAGTCCACATGGAAGGCAGTATCTGAAAGGGGAGCCATAAGGACTGTCACTAATGAGAAGTGCTGCGTGGTGAGCCAAAGAGGTAACAGACCTGTTGTGTTTAGGATGATCAGATTCCATCTTCACTGGCTTGTCCAGTTTAAGGGGGAGTACTGATCAATGACGGCCATGCAAGACAGACTTGTGATGTTCAGAAGAGAAGTTCACATTTATCAGGTGTCCATTGTATGTCACATGAAACACACTAGAAAACTACATGCATCATCTCATTTAAACCACACATTAGTCTTACAATGTAGAAAATATTTATGACTCCCATTATAGAGGGGAGGTATCTGCAGCTAAGAGAGATTAGAGAACTTTGTCAAGGTCACACACAGGAAGTTGGTGGACCAAAATTCTATTCTAGGAAGTCTCAGTCAAGATCCCATTTTCTGAATCACATCTCTGCCCTGCACTTTGGGAGAGTTATCAAAGGTCATTGTAATAAAAGGAATAGGTTATTAATAATAATAGTAGCTATAATTTTACTGAGATCCTACTGTGCACAAAGGCATTTTTAATACTCACAGAGAAGGTAATAGTAGTAACATTTTTAGAATTAAAATAAGGTAGTTGAGAGTTAAGTTTCACATCAATGGGAAGCATCAATTGAGAATCCAGGAATTAATGTCTGTTATAGAGCTATTTAAATCAAAGAAGTGTGGAGATTACCACAGAAAAGAGGTTCAATGTCTCCAATTATTTTGGAAGGGTCATATCATAGAAGAAATTGGTTAATGTCCATAGCTTAACATAGAATTAGAACCAGTGAGTACGAGATAAATAAGATTTCTGATAAATTTAAAACAGGCTAAATAATTACATTTAAAATGAAAGTGGCTGCCATTTGTCTGAGTGAATCACTGTCATTGGAAGGACTAATTGAGGGTGAAGGATGTCCTTACAAGGTGGAATCTAAAGGTGACAATTAGCTCTTGGCAGTTCACTAAACATTGCTTTGGCTTCTCTCTCCAGCAGACACACCAGCTGCATGGAAGCAGGAAACCACACAGAAGTGTCAGACTTTCTGCTCCTGGGTCTCTCAGAGGATCCTCAACTACAGCCCTTCCTCTTTGGAGTGTTACTGTCCATGTACCTGGTCACTATACTTGGGAACCTTATCATCATCTTGGCCATCAGCTCTGACTCCCGCCTCCACACCCCCATGTACTTCTTCCTGTCCAACCTGTCCTTTGTTGACATCTGTTTCACTTCCACCATTATCCCAAAGGTGCTGGTGAACATCCAGAAACAGAGCAAAGCCATCTCCTACACAGGATGCCTCATTCAGGTGTATTTTTTTATGATTTTTGCTGGAATGGACAACTTCCTCCTGACTGTGATGGCCTATGACCGGTACGTGGCCATCTGCCACCCCCTGCACTACATGGTCATCATGAACCCCCAGCTCTGTGGCTTCCTGGTTCTGTTGTGTTGGTTTGTCATTTTCTGGGTCGTCCTGGTTCATACGCTACTGATGAGGCGGCTGACCTTTTGTGTAGGTACTGAAATTCCACATTTCTTTTGTGAGCTGGCTCAGATTCTCAAGGTGGCCTGCTCTGACACCCTCATCAATGACATCTTCTTATATGTGACTACTGCCCTACTGGGTGTGTTTCCTTTCACTGGAATTCTCTTTTCTTATTGTAATATTGTCTCTTCCTTAATGAGAATGTCCTCTGCAGGGGGAAAATATAAAGCATTTTCCACCTGTGGGTCTCACCTCTCCGTGGTCTCCTTGTTCTATGGGACAAGCCTGGGGGTCTACCTCAGTTCTGCTGTGACCCCTTCATCCATACAAAACTCAGTTGCCTCAGTTATGTACACTGTGGTCACCCCCATGCTGAACCCCTTCATCTACAGCCTGAGGAACAAGGATGTGAAGGGGGCGTTGGGAAGGCTCCTTGGCCAAGGAGTCCCTTGTCTGTGGTGGGTCACTCGCCTCAGAACTAAGTGGACACCGAATTCCCAAAGACCAGTGTTGGGGATTTAAACCTGGTTCTTTTTCTTTTCTGAAACATACTTTATTTCTTCTATTCTAACACTTTTTCTCTTCTCTTTAAATTTTATTTTTCCATCACAGTTTACATTCAGTATTATTTTGTATTAGTTTCCAGTGTACAGCATAGGGGTTAGACAATCACACACTGTATAAAGTGTTTCCCCCAATATTTCCAGCACCCACCTGGCACCACACATAGTTATTACAATATTATTGACTCTATTCCCTGTGCTGTGCTTTCCATCCACTGAGTATTTTGTAACTATAAATGTGTACTCTCAATCCCTTCACCATTTTTACTCTGTCCCCCAACTTCCTTCTGGCATTTATGTGTTCTGTGTATTTATGTGTCTGTTTCTATATTGTTTATTATTTTTTAAGTTTCTCCTAGTAAATCTGTTTGTCGTCTTCTCTGCTTGCAGCCCCTGAATCTTCATCTTTCTTACAGCCATTCCTGGGGTTTCCAACATTAAATCTGAAGCACTTATATGAAGTGCTGACATGGTTTCCCCCCAAAATTATCCTCTCAAATGTCGATATGCTTCACCTTAATTTGGTTGTGTGTTTGTTTTCCTTTGGAAGTAATGGAATAAAAATCACACAGTGGTCATAAAAGTGCTTACCATATCAGGACTCTGCTTGTTGCTTGACATCAGCGATTTTCACCTGGTGTGCAACAAGAATTTTTAAAACTTGCAATATTTGACTATTTAGTCAGGGGCACTTTCTCGTTAGATTGTTAAAGAAAAAAATGACAACAGGCAACACAATAGCTGTCTGGTGTAAATGAATCACAACTACATTTTTTTTTTTTTGTCAGATTGGAAAAAAAAATTTTTTGTGTGTGTAGCAGAACTTTAATCATTAGTTTATGTGCCATGAGATGAAAAAGGTTGACAATTGCTGTTTTACATGTACAGTTTTCCGTGGTCATGACATTTCTTTGAGTGATTTTATCTCATTTACCCCATTTTTCAGAGAGATAGGTTGAGATTGGGATGGACTCTCACCTGACCCTGAACCCACAGTCCTAACTCAGCTAGCATGCCTTTCCTGGAAACAGCGATGAGATTTCCAACTTCAGGAGTAGAAATCCAGATTTGAAAGCTAGTTTGTTCAGGTGATTAATTTCAATACACTGCACAGGCTAACTCTGAGGTATTGCTCCAGTCTTTGCCTTTTTCCCTCCCCTCCCCTCCCCTCCCCTCCCCTTCGTCACTCTCCTTGCTTTATTGGATCTTTAGTTCCCATCATCGAAACTTTAAGATACACCCCAAGATCCTAAAACAGGCACTAATGAATACAATAGATTAAGACTTGTTGTGTTAAGTGCTTTATCTTCGGGGGAGGCTACTCTCTGGAGGTGCCACCAGGAATGGTAGTTACACGTTGTGGAATATATTCAGAATTTAGTCTGCTTTTTGACATGAATGTTGGTAGAACTGAGTCTGCAGTGAAGGGTGGAGTAGCAAAATCTGTCAGCATTGCTCCCATGCCTCTGAGATCCTTTCAGTATCTGCATTGCATACCAGCCTGACTGCCATGGTCAGCAGCAGGTGGAACCTACTTTTCCCAAAGCATGGTGGCAGAAGTGACAGGGAATCATGCCCTGTCAGGGACAGCTCTTGATGGAGAGATGTGGAGCATCACATTATCCTTCACACCGTAGCTGGGATAATTCTGAAGTTTGGCTCCTGTGCACACACTTTCTAGAATTTCCCTACAGTTTGAAAACTCAGGTTACTCATTGTGGGAACTGATGTGAGGTAAATTTTATCGGATGTATTTACTTCCCTGTATCACATCTCCTCTGTCCAACCCATGTTCCGTGTTTCTTGCTCCTTCCAATAAAGCACTTACACAAGAGTCCTTGGCTCATTGTCTGCTTCTGGGAGAACCAAAACTAACTGATAAAGGCTCTGAAGGGTGGGGCAAAAAAGAAAGAAACCAAGTAGTAGGTGTATAGTAAGATCCTCAAATTACTTAAAAATCACAATGTATTAGTAAGGAAAAGCACACTTGAAGTGGCTTTGTCTTTGGTTCTATTAAGTTTAATCCAATGTGTACTTATTGTCTACTGTACACAAACTGAAGAGGGGCCGGAGACGTAGCCATGCTTTCAACACAGAGTGGGAAGCGTAATAAATTTGTATGTAGTAGGGGATTGGAGGCGGGGGTGGGCGGGTGCAGGGAAGAAGGGGTCGATGCGGAAAAAGAGGACATCTGTAATACTTTCAACAATAAAGATACATTTAAAAAGTAAAGAAATGAAATAAAGAAATAAAAATTTGTATTTAATAGAGCCTAAAGGTAAAAGTTTTCAACTCACTTGAATTATTTCCAGAGAAAACTCTAACCGCACCTCCTCCTGCTGATTTTGCTAATGGCTCGCTTGCTCCACTCTTCTTCCTAATAAAAACCTCCACTGGGACAGCCCTTCTGGTTGCTGGACAGGATGCCGGCTCATTCCTGTATCACTCAATAAAGCCAATTAGTTCTTCAGATTTACTTGGTGGAATTTTTTCTTTTTAAACAGGTCTGTACTTGCCATTTCCATGCTTCTCATGCTTGTCAACCCATCTGGCATCTCTCTGCCTCCGTCACAATTGGTCTCCTTGAGGTCATCAGTGATATCACGTACCCAAGAAATACTAAGGGGTATTTTCATTTTTCAAAATGTTTGATTTTACAGTAGAAATGTCACTAATGACTGCAGTGTCCCCAGTGAAACTGTCACTGCAACATCTCTTTCTTGAAATAGGGACCTTTCTCATTCATTTCATTTTTGTTACTATCAGATTCTGAGGGTCAAGGGTCCTTGTAACATTAACACATCCCTCAGGAAGAAACTCCTAATTTTGAAACCAACAAGAAAAACAAAATTGAGATGTCCTAAATTAAATTACAAAGTCAGAGAGTGGGAGAAAGAACAGTTAGCCTGTTAATAGCTCAGGGACAGCTGTGACAGAAGGCTGCCCACATTCCTGTATGTCTGTTGGGACTTTGGATTAACTTCCATGTGGCTATTTCTACTATTAACCAAGAGAGAGACTAGCCAGGCACCATTGAACCCCAGGTGCCTCCACTTCTTATTTATGCATGCACTTTCCAATTTGCTGCCCACAGGAGCGGATGCATCCTTGCTGATTCTGAGCCTATCCCACAACTGGTCCAGCACTAAATAGATTTATACATTTTAGCATTTTGCATGTTGCCTCTCTCTGTAGATAAAGACATACAGTTTTTGGTAAACTGTTTGAGGGTAAGTTGTGTGGACCCTAAGAAAGATGATAACTGCTAAAAAGGGCTCCTGGTAGCTTAACTGGGCTTGAATTAAACAAACAAACAAACAAACAAAGCCAGTGGCTGCTTCTGAACAGCGTCCTCTCACACAAACCACACTTTAGGGAGAAGCCTGCACTCAGCTGCCCGCGGGCACCGTGTTCCTGCCCTCTGAGCCAGCCCTCATAGAGTTCCCGGAATCCTATTTCAACCAGTAGGACTGCGTTTTCCCCTCCAATAGGAGCTGTGTAGCCAAATCCATCAACATCTTCACTGACCAATCAGAACAGATCCACTGTGACCAATCAGGCAGTGCTTTTTGAACCAATCAAATTGCAAGGATTTGGAATCCTTATTTGCATGAGGCTAGATCAATCAGGGACCAGGGATAGGGACTTCTGTGTATATAAGTCAGCTCCCCTCTGCCTCTGGGAGTGCACATTCCTATTCCACTGAACACAAAACTGCGTTTCCCTGGCTGGAGCTGAAACATGAAGAATGTCTCACTGGAGCCAAGTGTCTCACAGGCGCTGAGTGAGGCAGACCATTGTAGAGCCAGAGTAGGTAGATCAGACCAGAGCGGGTGGATCACATCAGATCAGAGCAGAGCTGCCTGCCCAAAGAGGGGCCTAGCCCAGGGCCGTCTGTCCCCAGGGCCATCTGTCCCATAATTGAGCTATAACACTAGTAAGCTGTTCCGTAGCTGTGCTGTTTCACAGTTGAGCTGTTTTGCACTGAATAAAGTCTCCTTCTTCACTGTACCCCAAACTGGTGATTCCTGCTGGCATAATTGACACCAATCATTGGTTGATCAGGAAATAAGGTTTGTAATAATACAGATTTAATAGAGTAAGATTTATCTATCAGGATATCTGACAATTAAAGAATATACATTGCTTTCAACCATAATTGAAGGATTCATAAAACTTGGCCACATATGAGATCTATCCATTGGGACTGAACTCTGTTCTAACAGAATCTTTCCACAAGAGTGGTTTAAACCAGTTTGGAGTTTATTTTTTTAATGTTACATGAAGTCTAGAAATAAGCAACCCAGGGTTGGTACAGCCAAATACTATTGTATGTCCCTGTTGTATAACCAGTAGCCTATAGCTGCTGCTATCCTTTTCATTTATTTCCTAAGAAACAAGAAGAGATAAGATAAAGGGGAAATGGTAAAGAGAAAATTCCGGATGAGATGCTCCCATTTCCATGGTTTTCTTTAAAAGCCATAAGCACTGACCTCTCACTATCATTGGTCAGGACTGTGGGCTCATGGGCACTCATAGCTGCAAGGAAATCTAGGCAATGAGTCTTGAAAAAAACTGTCCACACTGCCAACTTGAACACAATTGTAGTTCTGTTACTCTAAGGAAGGAAGGTAGCAATGGATATCAGGCCAGCAACTCTTTGTATCTGACACATTAGGCCACAAAGCAAATCTCCAACAATTTTTTTGCCTGAATCTTTGTCATTTAGGATCTATATCATGAAGACCACACATTCAGTGCACAATACAATTAAGTTAGAAATCTATAACTAAAAGATAACTAAAATATGCAGAGTCTGTACATTAAAAAACACATTTCTAAATAACCTTATAGGTCCTGACATCATGATGAGAATTGGACAATATTTAGTACTAAATTACAATGAAAACATCAAAACTTCTGTGATGTAAATCAAGGGAAATTTAGAGTGCTACATTACATTTAATACTCATCGATTAATGAGCTGTTGAACTTTAAGGATGAAACACTCACTAATACAGACAGAGAACAGTAACACTAATAAGCTTGGTCCCAGCATAGGGGAAGTTGAGAGTTGTGCCTAAAGGCACATTGATCACAATAAGGTTTCTCTCCAGTGTGAGTTCTAAAGTGAGGAAGGAGCTGTGAAGGAACACTTAAAGCTAGCTTGTAGTCATTTCATTCATAAAGTTTTTGCCCAGTATGTATTCGCTTGTGCATTATAAGGTTAGTGCTGGTGCTGAATGCTTTTCCACAATGAATACATTTATAGGGCTTTTCTCCTGTGTGAGTTCTCACATGTACCCTCAGGCAAGAGGAATTCCTAAAGGCCTTCCCACATTCCTTACACTCATAGGTTTTCTCTCCAGTGTGCGTTCTCTTGTGCACAATAAGATAAGAGCCTGTGCTGAAGGATTTTCCACATTGACTACACTCATAAGGTTTCTCTCCAGTGTGAGAGCGTCGATGTTTCTTAAGGGATGACTGATCAATGAAGGCTTTCCCACAGTCGCTGCATTCATAGGGCTTCTCTCCAGTGTGGGTTCTCATATGTTTTTGGAGGGAGGAAGGAACAGTGAAAGCCTTGCCACATTCCTTACAGTCATAGGGCTTCTCTCCAGTGTGAGTTCTTTTGTGCACATTAAGATGAGAGCTCTGGCTGAAGAATTTTCCACAATGACTACACTCGTAAGGTTTCTCTCCAGTGTGTGATCTCACATGTTTCTTAAGGGAAGAGTGAAAAATGAATATTTTTCCACAGTCACTACATCGATAAGATTTCTCTCCAGTGTGAGGTCTCACACATTTCTGAAGGGACAAGGGGCCACCAAAAACCTTCTCATGTTCATCGCATTTTGAGCTTTCCTTCACAGTACACGAGTTTTTGTGCACACTAAGGGAAGGTCTTTTTCCATAGTCACGGCATTCACAGAGCTCCCCTCCAATAGGATTTTGCACATGTACTGAAAAGGAAGCATGTAAGCTGAAGGACGGAAGACACTGATTGCACTCACAAGGTGTCTCTCCTGTGAGAGTTCTTGAGTGGGCCCTAGGGGATGACTCTGGATGGAAAGCTCTGCCATAATCATTACATTCAGAAATGTTCTCTTCAGAGTGAGGGCTCACATGACTCCTAAGAGTTAAGAAATGGCCAAGGTCTTTCCTGTATTCTTTATATTTGTAGCATTTCTGTCCCTTGCAATATCTTGTACACGTAAGGTGACAATTCTTTCTGAAGAATTTTCCAAAGTGATCAGATTCCAAGGGTTCTTCACCAGGGTGAGTTGGTGCCTGTTGAATAAGGAATAAGAGGTGACTGAAGGCTTTCTTACTTTCATTACACGTATGAGAATTCATTTCTCTATGGATTCTGCTACATGCAGGAAGTACATTATTATGACCGTCATTTTCACTGATTTTAGGGCATATGTCCGATTTTTGCCTCAGTAATTCTTTCAAGCTGAATGCGCTGAATGCTTCCCAAGGTGCCATTGTATTCATCCCTATCAAAGGGCATCCTAAATACAGAATTTCTGTAATAGTGAGTAAGGGATAAATGAACTGTGCTTTAAGTACTTAATAACAAATCCACACTTAAGTAAATGTTTATTCTTTGGTATTCTCTGTGAAGTTGCTTACTGTGAAGCAGCAAGTGCTGAGGTAGGATTGGAGATTTCTCAAATTTTGTGAGATTCTTAAAGTCTTTCCTGAGACAGCTTTCTGTCACTTGCCTCAACTGTCTCTCCTTGTGGGGATGCTGCTGCTGTTTTAATTTACTGAAATTCACAGACTTCTCCTACTATAAAAAATCAGAAATCATCCCTAGTGAACCTTACCGTTTTTATGCCATTAGAAGTGTTTTCCCCAGGAACATTCTGCATAGGATTTGCATGTTTTGATTTAAGTTGAGTAGCCCAGCCTGAAACTGAAGGAGAAAAATTTTTATAACTATTGAGAGAAAAAGTAGGGATGAAAGAAAAAGAAGGCAGGCACCCTGCAGATGTGTTTTCAAATAATAACACTAAATACAGAAAGAAAAATGTAAAAGAGGAGATGAAACCAATGACCAGAGTAATTGTTTTAGTTCCTCTGTTCCTCTGATAGGAACAAGCAATGGAAATGGGAAGTGTTTTACTTAGAATGGATTCTGGAGGTTTGAGACAATAAGAGAGGGTATTACCTGGAAAGCAAAGGAGGGAGAACTGACCAAAAAGTTTTCAAGGAAATGTGAAATTGAAATTCAAAGTCTTTTAATTAAAAGGAATTAAAAGTCTTTCTCTGAGACGAGATCAACATAGGAACGAATGGAGAGATGGTGGAAGAAGGAAAGCTCACACAATGGCCTCAGCCTTCTTGTTCCACACTGACATTCCTCAAAGCACCACCCCTCCAGCTATGGCTGCTCAACACAATGACGCCTTTCGCCTGGGGCTCACCCGAACAGGCACCTTGGACAATTCTTCTCTCCCCTAGCCTCAGTTCTTCCTGCTCCACCTCAGTGATCAGACTGTGTTTGCAGAGATGATACCCTGCCAATGGGAAAAGACATGATTTGGGGACACTGTGAGGGAGGCAAGAAACCTTTCCATAAAATTAATTCCAATCCTCTGGCCTGAAGTGGACAGAAAGCGAAACTTTAGGAGCAGCAAAATAGATCAGGTCAGAGATCTTTCACAACAAACACCCACATGCCATGTCCTACATGGGACTGTCCCATGAATCCAAGCCCAAAATCAGATATATAATGCAAATTACCTGAATGTTTTAATGATAGAGAAAATGAAACCAGTGCATATTCATGGGAAGCCATGAGACTGTCCCACAAGGGCAGGGACCATCCATTTTGTGTTCACCACATACCGTTATTCTTTTCTTTTTAAAAGAAGATTTTTTAATTGATTTTTAGAGAGAGAGGAAGAAAGACGGAGAGAGAGAAACATTGATGTGAAAGCAAAACATTGATCGGCTGCCTCCCGCATGCCCCCTACCAGGGATCAAGCCCAAAACCTGAGCATGTGCCCTGATCAGGAATCAAACCAGCAGCCTTTTGGTGTAAGAGATGATGCCCAACCAACTGAGACACCCAGCCAGGGCTTGTTACTCTTTTCATGGATCTTGGGACACTATATGTGACAAGCTATTTGCTGCATGAAGAAACGAAGAAATGAGGCCAACCTTACCCACAGAGGCTAGGTTCCTAAAGTTCTCCGTCATCACATCTCTGTACAGGATTTTCTGAGCAGAGTCCAGCAGTGCCCACTCCTCCTGGGAGAAGTCCACCGCCACTTCCTCAAAGGTCACCAAGTCCTAAAACATCACACACATTCTGCCTCAGCCAACCATTCTTCATTCACGGAACCAGAAGAATGGTGGGTGAGGCGGCCAGGACTGGGGAAGGAGACTCAGTGCACAGGGAGCCCAGACATGCTTTGGGCTCACTGTCTGCCCCAGGGCTCAGTTCTTGGAACTCTCCCCTTTCATTCTTACTCCCTGGACCATCTCATTCAGGCTCATGGTTTCAGCAGCTTTTCTAACACCCAGTTGACCTGATATTTCCACACCTAGGTTCTGAGGACTCTTCCAGTCTTATTCAAGATCCAGTACAGACTGAGTGTACACCAGGATGAGAAAGCATATTTGGACAATGAAAAAATGTTTTTCCTAGTGAAAAATCTCTCTTTTCCTTCATAGCACCCCACAGAATATGGAACTAATATTCAACTTGGAGGACTATCTGGAAAAAATTAACAAATGTTACAGTAATAGAAACCTTTCCTAAGGTGTTTGCTCTCTGGTTCTAAGAAGCCCAGAGAACTGGGGAAGCCTGAGGCCGGCACAGTAGGGCTGGGAATTGTGGGTCATGGGCAAGAGGCGTGTCCTTTGGGAACAGCAATGTTTTTTTGAAAGAGAATAATTTCCCACACACCTGTGACCAAGTGGTCAGCAATCCTGCATCCATTCTTCCTCCTCTGTGTGTCCCTCCGGAACTGGCAGAGTTCTGAGCCAACAGAGCTAGAGAAAAAGAAAGAAGCCATGAGAGTTGGGCCTGACAGCCCGTACAGACCTGCAACTTCCTCATGCTAGCTTCGGAATATCCACACCCACAGGCACATACACATACACACAGCACATACAGTGTGCTCTTAAGGTTGTATCTCCCTATCTAAGAACAACTAGGAATTGTGAATATAGTACTTTTTTTTTTTTTTTTTTAACTTTTTCCTAAACTGAACCATGGAAAAATGCCTAGAGTCAGTAACAACTCAAGAGCAATGAACCCCTCTAGTGCCAAAATGCTTCTAAACGCCATCTGCCTGTGAAAGCAACCAGGACTCATTTGGGAAATAGCTGAGTCCAGTGTAAAACAGGATGTTCAAGATGACTCTGGAACATCTTCTACCAGGAAGCAAGGAGCCTATCGAAGGCTGATGAGGTCGTGTTGAAAAGACATGGGCAGGAACTTAAAAGGGCTCCCACTGGCTGCGATGGAACCATTTTATAGAGAATAACGGCTGCAGTCTGTTGAAATGTGTCAAAGGTAAAGCGAACTCATGAGTTCCTGATGATACTCAAAGAAAACCCCTCGGTGATTCCCACCGAACGTGAACAGGACAGCAAGTCATTTTCTGAAGATTTGTGAGGGGAAAGAATCAGGCATGCATCCCCCCTTTAGGAGCAATATTTTATGATCCCCAAGGTGGCTGTGATAAGGGCGAGTTCTTTACAGAAGAACCACAGGAGCCTTATCGGAGGCTTCATCAGTTATGAAGAAAATGCCAGCGGTAGGAAGTCACCATTCTGCAGCCACTAACGAGTGAACGGACCTGGGCAACGACAGTCGATGGCTACCAAAACATTAGGTGAAAAGTGAGTAGGATGCTTACTGTCAACTTTTAAGTTTGAAAACATTTCAACTCAGAAGTTGTACAAATAGGGAGATGATCAACTTCCATATACTCTGTACATAGACCCTTCACCAACTGTAAGCTCTGTCCCACTTCCCTTCTTTCTCCTCTCTCTGGAGGGGGCTGTGTGTGTCCTTCAGCAAGAATGATATTGAGAGGACTCCATTTGAGAGGAAACCACAGATGTCATGACCATTTTCTACTATATCCTTGAGGATGTCATAGGAACTTGGACATTCTCTGACATAACCACAACAATGAAGATCAGGAACACTTAACATGGGTTTAAAATTATTGTCTACCATATAGTCCACAAACAGAATTTCACAAACTGGCCCAATAATGTAACTTTATAGCAATCACTTTTGTTTTTGCTTTTTGTTGAATTTATTAGGGTGATACTGGTTAACAAAATTATATAGGTCATAGGTGCACAATTCCACAGCACATCATCTGTACATTGTATTGTGAGTTCACCACCCCAAGTCTCCTTCCATCACCACTTATTCCCCCTTCACCCTCCTCCACCTACCCCCCTTCTGGCCCTGCAATCGCCACACTGCAATCACTTTTTAAATTTCCATCCAGCTGATACCCTCAAACTCTCTCTTTACTCTTCTCTAAGCTGGATCTGGCCATCGGCCTTTATTCATCTTTGAGGATTTGAAAGACCAGGCCCAATTATTTTACAAACTGTACCTTAGTTTTTACTTATCTGGTGTTTTCTTTGATGGAATTTATCAAGTACATTTTTGCATGAAGAATTATATAACTGACATGTGACGTTCCCAGTGCCTCACTTCAGGAGGCATATAATGCCAGCTTGTCTCATTATTGATCACCTGTCAAGTGGTATGCAACAGGTTTGTCCATTAAGTTACCCTGTTTTTCCTTTTGTAATTAATAAGTAATCTTATTAATTAAGGAACAATCTGACTATAAATAAGCTGAAGAACTTTATAAATGAAGGACTGAGCAAACACCAGAATCAACCGATAAATCTTAATGTCACAAAAGAGGCATCTGGATATCATGTGAGTTCTGATATGATGCAACAAGAAACAGGACCAGGTATAAAATATTTTTGCCAAAAAAAAAAAATCTGACAAATCCTTTAACTTAATTAACAGTTTATGGAGGAAAGGGAAGAGGAGAGACCCAGGGACATGTTAAATGACATCTGAGGATACAACTAGCCAACCCTATTTGGGGTAGAAAGAGGACAGGAAAGTGTTACTGATTAAGACACATAACCATCCACTGCAAGGTGTGTACCTTAAATCTTGATTCCAACAACACCAATTGTAAAAACACATTTTGAGACTTTTGGAGTAAACTGGACACAGACAGGGTACTACATGATATTGGTAAAGAGAAAAGCAGCCCCTGACAGCATGAACAATTTCACAACAACAGAAACAAGGCCACTCTGTAATCATGTCTGAACACAGACAAAACGTTTTTATCCAGGCCTCAAAAAGGACTAACACCCCTCTTTTTCTGGTTAATATAAGTGACTGCGTCTGTGAGAACTGGTGGACTGTGAGTTGGAGCAACGTGACGCACATAGCAGAAATTATTTTCCTTCTGGAGAGAAATCACAAAGGTTAGATTAAGGTTTCTGAAGAAGGGACCACAGTGGATGAAAATACCCCACAGGCGCACCCTTACTGCACTTCTTAACCCAGATCAATATGGGGATTGAGGGCCTGGCTGTCACAAGTGGAGGGGGCCGGGCCTGTCCTTTAACACCCTTTTTGTGCCCCAGAGCCCTCTCTTCATGTGGGCCTCAACCACACGAGAACCAATGTGAATCACTCCAAAGGGCTGAGTCTACTAGCAAGCCTTGATTTCTAGACCCATGATTTCGCTAACCTGGTGATACAGCACAGCCTTCTTGTCATTGATTGAGGGTGTGTACCGCATCCTGTGAATCATGTAGCCAGACTGCCTGTGTATTCTAATGCCTGCACTAAATATGATCTTCCTCTTTGAAAGTACATGTGCTCCCATATTGTCTATTAAAAAAATTTTTAGAGCTCCCACACTCCATACTTCCTTTCGGCTGTTTTACCTCTGTTCTCCCCTTCCCTCACAAACTGTATAGGTAATTTATGTTTGCAACTTATATTTCCCCAATACTCACTCCTCCACCCACATTAGCTGAGCGATTTCTGCTCTTACCCCCTGATGTAGAGGTAGTAAGTGGGGCTCCTCCCAATATCAACAAAGGCTTCCACATCACCCGGAAATGTCAAGGGACATTTTTCTGTTCCATTTTGCTTGGCCCTTTCAACAGAACCCAAACTACTGGCCACTCTGCTTTTCTTGAGAAAGGATCTCTTTGCCTGCATGACACTGTGAACACCAACTGAATCTTTAAAAAATTTTTTTTTTAATCTTTATTTTTGAAAGTATTACAGATATCCCCTTCTGCCTGCCTCCATTGATTCCCTACAGCCCTTAATATCTCAGATTCTTCAGAGCAAGAACATCAAAGAAAGTTGGTTCCTGAGAAAATGAAATGTTCCTTAGGGGACACCTTGTCCCTTTTAAGTTTAACCAAAGAAAGAAGAATCCCTCCTTGGAGAAAATACCTCCTTCCCCCACTGTTGCCTAAGCAGACACACCACCTGCTGAAAGTTTTCCATTCTGTTATCTTTGTGCCCCAGTGGAGCCGTGTTGTTTGGAGAAAGTAAAGTCAATAGAACAATTTATTTAATAAGGAGCTCTGAGAATTCAAACGTTGAGGTGGTAATAACCTGCCCCTGTGGCCCACTTCCTATAATTCTTTGCTCCCAGCCTATGTGAAAACCCAAATGGACTTCTGTGGGTCAGACCTCAGAGAACAGAGAGCTTCAGTGATAACCACTGGAGAGGGCCAGTGAGACCTAGCGGGGCTGGGAGAGTGAGAAAGAGGAGAGGGAGTGAGCACCGGGCTTTACCTCTAGAGCAGTGGGACTGGGAAAGTCTATGAAGGTGAAGTCCCTGTGGCCTTAAGGTACTTCAATTGCTATTGAAACCGGTCTTTCCCAGCTCTTACTCTGTTTCCTTCTGTCTCTTTTTGGAATCTAGAGCCTCTCTCCAATAGGAGCTATTTCCCAGGGACTCTCCAGCTCTTCTCAACTCTTTCCCATAACTGTAGGCTCTTCTTGGGTTTTGTGTCCATTATTTCCTTACTAACCACTCACGGAGATCTGCTTTGCACGAGGTGCTGTTGGTTTTGTTCCTCACGGGGTTGGAGTTTTCCATTACAGTCCCTGACCATTTCTGCAGCAGAGTGGACTCACTCAGAGCGCTTAATACTTTTGTTCTTTACTGTCCACAATATTATCTACAATGCACTTGTTTTTGACGTTCAGGACTCAGACTAATTTCTTTTCCTCGTCTTACTAATCTCTTTGACTACTCAGGAGACCACTGACATTGGAATGATTGATGGTGGAGACCACTGATTCAGGAGTGATTGATGCTGGGGCAGGCTGCCTTGGCCTGTTCAGGAATTTAACTCAAATATTTTAGTGTTTTACTGTAGGACATACAGTTGGCTGCAGTTTAAAATGACTGTTCTTTACTGGGTTAAGAAATTGTCCTGTTTCCTCACTTAGTGAGAGGCTCTGTCCTGACTGCTAAACACAGCAATGGCTGTTACCTTTTCTCAGTTATGTTTTATATTGTGATTAGGGTTATGGATCTTCTTTACTGACCTATGTTTTTTTGGGTGAGATTTGTTAGCAAACAATTTGGTACTAAACCAGCTTTTCATACTTAGAGTGGGTAGTGCTTGTTCACGATATATTCTTTTAAAATAGGTAAGAAGGCATTTTATTAAGCTTTTCCATTTCGTGTCTCTATGCAGGCATATGATGCCCTTGAAGATTCCTTTCTTTTGTGTTATAGTTGATGCTTTCAGTCCCAATCTCTATTATACATGTAACATTTGCATGTGTTGAGCACCTACTATGTTCCAGGCACTATGCAAGTCCCTGGAAGGCAGTGGTGAGCAAAACAGTCCTGACATCCGATCCACAAATAAACATAAAATTGCCAGCATGAGAGGCACTCGAAGGGATACTGGGGGATGCTTGACAGATGGGCTCACACTCTGTGCTCTTGACCCTCACCCTCTGTTCTCCATCTCAATGGTCTTTCAAATCCTTCCTTCCCAACCTCACTGACCCACAGGGCAAACATGGATTCTGTTCTCTCAGCCCCCCAAACTGGCCCTTTCCCTATTTTCTCTGATTAACAATTACTCATCCTTCCTCTCCAGGTCAAATATTTACGTTTCAGAGAAGCCTTTTCTAAGCACCTCCCCAGAATAACTGGGTCCTCAATTATTTTTCTCTCTCTGTAATTAACTGCATTCTCTAGGTATTTCTTTTCTTTTTCTCTCTCTAGGTTATTATAATGCCAATCTCTTTTTTTCTGTCACAGAGATTGTAAATATGTATTTTCACCTTAAATTGGCCTTTTAATCTTTTAGGGATGATTTGATTTATAGACTCTTCGAATATTTTAAATCAATTCTATACACACACACACACACACACACACACACATTTTACAATTAACTGCCGATTTTTAATTCAATGTGTTTACTCAATAACATGTACACACTTGTACACATGCTTTGTATTCCTTTTTAATGGTGCTATTTTTGTTTACCCCTCTTATCTATGCAGTCCACATGCTTTTCCCCTCTCCTTGGAAGAGTCCACATGGAAGGCAGTATCTGAAAGGGGAGCCATAAGGACTGTCACTAATGAGAAGTGCTGCGTGGTGAGCCAAAGAGGTAACAGACCTGTTGTGTTTAGGATGATCAGATTCCATCTTCACTGGCTTGTCCAGTTTAAGGGGGAGTACTGATCAATGACGGCCATGCAAGACAGACTTGTGATGTTCAGAAGAGAAGTTCACATTTATCAGGTGTCCATTGTATGTCACATGAAACACACTAGAAAACTACATGCATCATCTCATTTAAACCACACATTAGTCTTACAATGTAGAAAATATTTATGACTCCCATTATAGAGGGGAGGTATCTGCAGCTAAAAGAGATTAGAGAACTTTGTCAAGGTCACACACAGGAAGTTGGTGGACCAAAATTCTATTCTAGGAAGTCTCAGTCAAGATCCCATTTTCTGAATCACATCTCTGCCCTGCCCTTTGGGAGAGTTATCAAAGGTCATTGGAATAAAAGGAATAGATTATTATTGATAATAATAGCTATAATTTTACTGAGATCCTACTGTGCACAAAGGCATTTTTAATACAGAGAAGGTAATAGTAGTAACAACATTTTTAGAATTAAAATAAGGTAGTTGAGAGTTAAGTTTCACATCAATGGGAAGCATCAATTGAGAATCGAGGAATTAATGTCCGTTATAGAGCTATTTAAATCAAAGAAGTATGGGCCAGCCAGGCGTGGCTCAGCGGCTGAGCATCAACCTAGGATCCAGGCGATCGGGGTTCGATTCCTGGTCAGGGCTCATACCCAGGTTGCGGGCTAGATCAATGACTCTCTCATCATTGATGTTTCTATCTCTCTCTCTCCCTCTCCTTTCCTCTCTCTGAAATCAATAAAGATATATTTTAAATCAAAGAAGTATGGAGATTATCAAAGAAAAGAGGTTTAATATCTCCAATTATTTTGGAAGGGTCATATCATAGAAGAAATTGGTTAATGTCCATAGCTTAACATAGAATTAGAACCAGTGAGTACGAGATAAATAAGATTTCTGATAAATTTAAAACAGGCTAAATAATTACATTTAAAATGAAAGTGGCTGCCATTTGTCTGAGTGAATCACTGTCATTGGAAGGACTAATTGAGGGTGAAGGATGTCCTTACAAGGTGGAATCTAAAGGTGACAATTAGCTCTTGGCAGTTCACTAAACATTGCTTTGGCTTCTCTCTCCAGCAGACACACCAGCTGCATGGAAGCAGGAAACCACACAGAAGTGTCAGACTTTCTGCTCCTGGGTCTCTCAGAGGATCCTCAACTACAGCCCTTCCTCTTTGGAGTGTTACTGTCCATGTACCTGGTCACTATACTTGGGAACCTTATCATCATCTTGGCCATCAGCTCTGACTCCCGCCTCCACACCCCCATGTACTTCTTCCTGTCCAACCTGTCCTTTGTTGACATCTGTTTCACTTCCACCATTATCCCAAAGGTGCTGGTGAACATCCAGAAACAGAGCAAAGCCATCTCCTACACAGGATGCCTCATTCAGGTGTATTTTTTTATGATTTTTGCTGGACTGGATGGTTTCCTTTTGACTGTGATGGCCTATGACCGGTACGTGGCCATCTGCCACCCCCTGCACTACATGGTCATCATGAACCCCCAGCTCTGTGGCTTCCTGGTTCTGTTGTGTTGGCTTGTCATTTTCTGGGTCGCCCTGGTACATACAGTACTGATGAAGCAGCTGACCTTTTGTGTAGGTACTGAAATTCCACATTTCTTCTGTGAGCTGACTCAGATTCTCAAGGTGGCCTGCTCTGACACCCTCATCAATGACATCTTCTTATATGTGACTACTGCCCTACTGGGTGTGTTTCCTCTCACTGGGATTCTCTTTTCTTATTGTAATATTGTCTCTTCTTTAATGAGAATGTCCTCTGCAGGGGGAAAATATAAAGCATTTTCCACCTGTGGGTCTCACCTCTCCGTGGTCTCCTTGTTCTATGGGACAAGCCTGGGGGTCTACTTCAGTTCTGCTGTGACCCCTTCATCCATTCAAAACTCAGTTGCCTCAGTTATGTACACTGTGGTCACTCCCATGCTGAACCCCTTCATCTACAGCCTGAGGAACAAGGATGTGAAGGGGGCGTTGGGAAGGCTCCTTGGCCAAGGAGTCCCTTGTCTGTGATGGGTCACTCGCCTCAGAACTAAGTGGACACCGAATTCCCAAAGGCCAGGTTGGGGATTTAAACCTGGTTCTTTTTCTTTTCTGAAACACGCTTTATTTCTTCTGTTCTCAAAGCATCTGAGACTTTCTTTTTCTTTTCTTTTTAAATTTTATTTTTCCACCACATTTTACATTCAGTATTATTTTGTATTAGTTTCCGGTGTACAGCATAGTGGTTAGAAAATCACATACTGTATAAAGTGTTTCCCCCAATATTTCCAGCACCCACCTGGCACCACACATAGTTATTACAATATTATTGACTCTATTCCCTGTGCTGTACTTTCCATCCCTGTGACTATTTTATAACTACTAATCTGTACTTCTCAATCTCTTCACCATTTTTACTCAGTCCCCCAACTCCCTCCACTCTGGCAACCATTAGTCTGTTCCCTGTATCTATGAATTTGTTTCTATTTTGTTTACTTTTTTGTATTAGTTTCTCCTCAACACCTAGTAATTTTTTTTGTTGTTAAGCCTTACCCAAAGGTAATTTTTTCCATTGATTTTTAGAGGAGAAGGGAGGGAAGGTAGGAGATAGAAACACTGATGTGAGAGAGACACATCAATTGGTTGCCTCCCCCATGTTTTCCGATTGGGGCTGGGAGATCGAACCTGCAACCCATGTATGCGCCCTTTACTGGGTATCGAATCCGCAACCCTTTGGTGCCCAGGCTGATGCTCTACCACTGAGCGACACAGTAATTCTTTTTATCTTTTTCTTCTCTATTTGCAGCCCTGGAAGTTTTATCTTTCTTACAGCCATTCCTGGGGTTTCCAACATTAAATTTGAGGCACTTATATGAAGTGCTGACATGGTTTTCCCCCAAAATTATCCTCTCAAATGTTGATATGCTTCACTTTAATTTGGTTGTGTATTTGTTTTCCTCTGGAAGTAATGGAATAAAAATCACACAGTAGTCATAAGTGCTTACCATATCAGGTAGTTACACGTTGTGGAATATATTCAGAATTTAGTCTGCTTTTTGAAATGAATTTTGATAGAACTGAGTCTGCAGTGAAGGGTGGAGTAGCAAAATCTGTCAGCATTGCTCCCATGCCTCTGAGATCCTTTCAGTATCTGCATTGCATACCAGCCTGACTGCCATGGTCAGCAGCAAGTGGAACCTACTTTTCCCAAAGCATGGTGGCAGAAGTGACAGGGAATCATGCCCTGTCAGGGACAGCTCTTGATGGAGAGATGTGGAGCATCACATTATCCTTCACACCGTAGCTGGGATAATTCTGAAGTTTGGCTCCTGTGCACACACTTTCTAGAATTTCCCTACAGTTTGAAAACTCAGGTTACTCATTGTGGGAACTGATGTGAGGTAAATTTTATTGGATGCATTTACTTCCCTGTATCACATCTCCTCTGTCCAACCCATGTTCCATGTTTCTTGCTCCTTCCAATAAAGCACTTACACAAGAGTCCTTGGCTCACTGTCTGCTTCTGGGAGAACCAAAACTAACTGATAAAGGCTCTGAAGGGTGGGGCAAAAAAGAAAGAAACCAAGTAGTAGGTGTATAGTAAGATCCTCAAATTACTTAAAAATCACAATGTATTAGTAGGAAAAAGCACACTTGAAGTGGCTTTGATTCACTTTGGTTCTATTAAGTTTAATCCAATGTGTACTTATTGTCTACTGTACACAAACTGAAGAGGGGCCCGAAGATGTAACCATGCTTTCAACACAGAGTGGGAAGCATAATAAATTGCATGTAATGGAGCCTGTTGAAAACAAAGGTGAAAGTTTTCAACTCACTTTGAATTAATTCCAGAGAAAACTAAATTTTTTTATTTCACAGTTTTATTCAGGTATAATTTACCCTACAATTCACCCCTTGAAAGTATAAGTTCAATAATTCTATTAAATTTACATAGTTATGCAGCCATTACTGCAATCCAGTTATAGAATATTTTGATCATCCCAGTTTCCTCGTGCCCATTTGTGGTTAATGTCCACTCCCACCTCAGTACTAGGCAACTACTTACGTGCTGTCTGTATAAGTCGGCCTTTTCTAGATATATCAATGAAATCATACAATATGTGATCTTTTGTATCTGGCTTCTTTCGATTAGTTAGCATAAAGATCTTTTAGGGTTATCCATGTGGGAAACATGTATCAGCATTTTGTTCCCTATAATTACATAACAGT
The DNA here is from genome assembly GCF_964146895.1 of Miniopterus schreibersii. Lineage (NCBI taxonomy): Eukaryota > Metazoa > Chordata > Mammalia > Chiroptera > Miniopteridae > Miniopterus > Miniopterus schreibersii. The sequence goes on along the minus strand of NC_138105.1, from coordinate 68,753,081 downwards.
ATCCAAATGTATGGTTGTACATTCTGTTTATCCATTTACCAGTTGATAGCTATTTGGACATTCCAGTTTGGGGTTATTATGAATATTATTATGAACATTTGTATACATGTCTCTGTGTTGACTTGTGTTTTCATTTCTTTGGGGTAGATAATTTGAAGCATAATTGCTGGTTCATACAGTAAATTTACATTTAATTTTTAAGAAACTACCAAGATGAGAAAAGACATAGGGCACAAGGCCATACGGAGACAGAGGAAGAGATTGAAGTGATGCAGCCACAAGCCAAGGAATGCCAAGGATTGCCCCACAACCACCAGAAGCTGAAAGATAGGCGTGGGGCAGATTCTCTTTCAGAATCTGTTGACACCCTGACTTTGGACTTCTTACCTCCTAAATTGTGAAAGAATAAATTTCTGTTGTTTTAAGCGAAAAAAAGAAACTTACCAAACAGTTTTTTCAATGTGGCTGCACCATTTTATATTCCCACCAGAAATGAATGGAAGGGGTCTGTTTTTCCACATCTCCACCAACACTTGGGATTAAGAAACAACTTCTAATGGGAGACTATAGTTGAGTATTGAGAAACAAATAATCTGTAGAAATTCAACTGGAGAACGGATTTGGGTAGAAAGCAGAGTACAGGAAACTAGGAGCTAGAGCAGGGGTGCGGAACCTTTTTTCTGCCAAGGGCCATTTGGATATTTATAACATCGTTTGCAGGCCATACAAAATTATCAACTTAAAATTAGCCTGCTATATTTGGCCAAACATTTAATTAACTCACCCCTAATGTGATGGCTGGAACTACCTCTCTTTGGTGAGGCGTCTGATGTTAGCTGGTACTGATGTTGCTACTTGCAACTGCTTTTCCAGATTTGCGTCAGTCAGTCTGGAGTGCAATCGACTCTTTGCTATGGTAAGTTTTGAAAAGAATTGCTCATGGCAGCAAGTTGTCACAAACACAGATGCATATTTCAATGCATGTTTCCTGAAAGTGGGAAATTCATCACTGCTTCTGTAACGTTTATAGAACTCAAGCAGCTGGGGGTTGTTGTACTTAGCTTTTAGCTCATCATCGCTTTGCAGCTTAATGATTTCGTGTGGTAGGTTATCAGGCACATCAGCTGGTTCCACATTGAACAGTGTAGCAAAGATGTTCAATCCCATTCATTTACTTTTCACGTCCTTGAATCTTTCATTAAATGCCTCAATTGGTTTCGCACATTCACCAGCATATTAAAATGTCATAGAAGGCTTTTGTCTTTCCAGAGTGGGGAAATGTGTCATTTCAGTGTGTCATTCCTTTCAAGTTGCAGTTTCCCCAGACTTAATTTAGCTTCAAATGATTTCACATTTGAAAACAGGGAGCTGAGAAGCTGGTTGGGGGTCCTGCAGCTTGATGTTCAGCTCTGAGAGGTACTTGGTAATGTACACTAGATCACACAGCCACTTGTTATCATTGGGTTCCCTGACAGGTTTTCCCCTCAGTTCGTAAAACCTCAGGAGTATGTTGCTGCGACCAGCCACCGAACTTCACAGTGATAAACAAGATCACCATACTCAGAGTCAAGATCATTCAGTTACTCCTTAGATTGGTAGCTGTTAAACCCTCTGCTTTTGACAAAATTTATGCAAGACACTACTGTTGACATCACATCGTTGAGCCGCAATGACTATGCATGGAGACTTTCTTGGTGTATGATGTAGTGACATAATTAAATCACTTGGATCAAGACTGAGACAATTCAGTTCTTTCTTGACAAATGCAATTAACACTTTTTGTGAGGCAACTATGGCTGGAGCTCCATCTGTAGTAAGGCCACTAAACTTTTCAAATGTTAGCTCAAGTTTTTTCATTGATAAAACAAGTCTCTCAAACAAGTCCTCACTTCTTATAGTGCCATGCATGGCTTCCAGTGACAGGAGTTCCTCTTGTATGTCAAACTGCAGTTATTCCACGAACAAAGATGGCCAGTTAGACAGTACTTGCTATATCCGTTGTCTCGTCTACAAGCCAGAGAGAAAATCTCCTGTAGAATCCTTCAGTGAGAACACGCCAAGATAACCAAATGGGAACTATGTGGACTAGCTGAGGAAATCACATAGCATCACTATGATGTACTCCCCTTTAGGAGAAACAGTCAAAAGTTTGCACAGCTTCAAGGGGAGGGAAGAGCATCAAAGAATTTTGGGGCCATGTTCTAAAATGATCACAGTCTGTACTTTGGCCACACATTATTTACATACTTCCCACACATACAGTCACTGTTTCCTAAAACCATGCCAAAATCTCATGTCTGTAGTATCAGACTCAGCTTCTACGTCCAGGATCTTAACATCTAAATCTGACCCAATCTGGAAAAGACACCCTGGATTTGTTTTTTTTAATATGTTTCTCTTGATTTGAAGATCCATGAATTAAAGAGACATATTATCCACTTCCCAAATACCAAACGTATAATTGTGAGACGAGGATAATCAGAATAGACATTTGTATTAAAAAAGCAGTGTGGTCCTAGCCGGTGCTCAGTGGTTAGAGCATTGGCCCACGGATGGAAGGATCTTGAGTTCGATTCTGGTCAAGGGCATGTACCTTGGTTGCAGGTTTTATCCCTGGCCCTGGTTGGGGCACATGTGGGAGGCAACAAATTGATGTGTCTCTCTCACATTGATGTTTCTCTCTCCCTCCTTCCCTCTTTCTCCCCCTCCCCACTTCCTTCCACTTTCTCTCAAAATCAATGGAAAAAGTATCCTCAGGTGAGGATTAACAAAAACACACACACACACACAATAAAAAGGACTTCCCTTGGCCAAATTTGGGAGCGTTTAAGCATCAAAATGAATGACAGCAATTGACTACAATATAGTAAATGAAAGAAAAGTCCAAGAATATGTTGTGATACTACAAAAAGAAAAAAAGTATAGAAGGGGGGGAGGGAGAGGAGGAGAGGAAGGAAAGCTCCTCTTCACAGAAGACTGCCAGCTAAAGAATGGAAAAGGAATAACAAAATTTGAAAAAACAACATTTGTATCCCCCAATATAAAAACAGGTTAAGGCAAAAATCAACCAACTGATGCTAAAACCACTGGGTGAAAGGCTTTGGGGAACAAAGTGCCACCGATAGATTACCACAAAGAAAAATGTGGTAATGTATTAACATCACTAATAAACAGCAGGACAACTTGCATTTCAGTGTTCCCTGATGAGATACAATATGAAGTACACATCACCTAGGAAACTTTCAAGTCTCTAAACCTGTGCAGTTATAGCCACTGGCTGGCTACTGCAACTGAGGAACTGATTTTTTTTTTTAAATCCTCACCCAAGGATATTTTTTCCATTGCTTTTCGGAAAGAGGGGGAGGGAGGATAAGAGAGAAAAAAAGAGAGAGAGAGAAAGAGAAAGAAACATCAATGTGAGAGAGAGATATCGATTGGTTGACTCCTGCATGCACCCAGATCAAGCCTGCAACCAAGGTGCATGACCTTGACCGAAATTGAACCCAAGACCCTTCAGTCCTTGGGCTGATGCCCTAACCACTGAGCAAAACTGGCCAGGGCTAAGGAACTGAGTTTTTAATTTTATTCACGTTTAATTAAGTTTAGATATAAAATTGATCCCATTACTAAAAAATTTTTAGTATGTTTGGAACAATCTGAATTTGTAAATCTACTTTTTGAACAGTACATTTTACAAAATCTGAATACAGATCAACAATTTCCAATGAAAATTTAGCATCCACATTGAGATTTGCTGTAAATGTAAAATACACAGTAGATTACAATCAGTAGGAAACAAATGTAAAAGTTCTACTAATAATTTTATATTGACTACATTTAGTTTCACCAATAATTTTCTATTGATAACTGGGTATGCTGGGTTAAATAAATTATAGAAAATAAAGTCACATGTATTTTTAATTTTTCTAATTTGGCTGGTAAAAATTTTAAAAATTACATCTATACCTTGCATTGTATTTGTATTATATACTGCTCTAGACCCAACCTGCACTTCACAAGAACTCCAAGAGGCAGACAAGTAAACAAAATCATGGGAAAACAACATTGTATCAGAACACGAACATTTTACAATACAGGGATTGGCAAAAACAGATTTACAGTTTTTGTATGGAAAAAGAATGCATGTTATGATCATTACAATAGCTTTATTAACTCAAAAGGATGACAACTGTAAACCTACTTTTGACAACCCCTGTAAAACTCTCCTGGAATCTTCAAGAACCAAAATTAAATTTTAAGAAGTGCAGGGAAATGTTTAGTTGTAATAGATTAAAGAGATCGAAAAAGAAAATGTAATGTCAGAATCTCATTTGGATCTTAGCTTCAAAAAAACCTTGCGGCTCTAATAGATACTTCTGGGAAACTGGAGAAATTTGATTTTCTTGGGTGGACAATGGAGTTTGTTTTTGTTTTTGAAGGAGACAGGCCCTTTTTTTAGGAGGTGCATGTTTAAGGGGTGAAGTGAATGTCTGCAATTTACCACTAAATGGCTCATCATCACAAGTATCTATATCAAGAGCGACAAACGAGACAAATCTTAACAATTAGTGAATCTGAGCAAGGATTCGTGGATGTTCGTTTTACTGGCGCTACATGTAGAATTCCTTCAGATAAGATTTTCAAAATGAGTAACTGGGAGAACATTCCACCCGTCCAAACTCATAAAACTCAGGGTTAATTCAATTCCAACTTCTGCTAACAGCAGAAATCAGCGTGCACCGTATTTCTTCCCAGAGACGCCCCCGTTTCGACGCGCTGGGGGGTTGCAGGGCTCTCAGGTGAGCAGACTTGAGATCAGAGCAGGCAGCCCGCTTTTCCTCCGTGGTCAATGCGGCATTTATAGTCCTTCATCCACTCACGCATTTATTTACATCTGACACTCGTGCTCCCTAACAACCTGGAAAGGTTTTGCTTTCCACTGGAATGTAACTTACCAAACCTCCATAACGGACACCCACGGCCGGAACAATTCCACGGAGCGCTCACCGGGACCCGACGGAAGTGCCGGGCTGGTGGGGACAGGGGAACCCTGGGGCCCAAGTCTGTGACGCCAATGACTGGGATGCTTTTCCTTCCGAAAAAGGGGCACAAAACGTGAAGCAGGGGCTTTTGCACAGGAAAGGAGGCCGGCCCGCCCCTCCTCAGGTTGCTGCGCCGCGCAGCGCCGGCCGAACTCTGGGGTGGGGAATGGGGCCGCGTCAGCGCGCGAGGCCAGCGCCGTGTGACCCCGCCTACTCTTACCTCAGACTCCAGAGGGAGAGCAGTCAAGATGGCCGTCGCTTCCTGCACACGCACACGCGCACGCGCACGCGCACGCGCACGCTCAGTCTCCGCGATCAACGTGAGGGGCGGGGCCTCGGGAGCTTTGACAATCGCGGGGGAGTCGTCGCTTCCAGCTCTCGGAAATGCAGTTGAGCTCTGGGTTTGACCTGGAAGGCGGGGCGGTGGCCGAGGACCCCTGCGGTGGTTTATTTTCCTCCCTAGCCCATGCCTCTTACACTTCTTACATGAAGAACAATTGCTTTGTGGACTAAAAAGTAATATCACTAGGTGTTTAATCACTAAAAAGAATTTATTGGGGTTGGGGGGAGAAGAAAAGATTGCAACCCGGTGCATGCAGACATGGCAAGCCATGTGGTGGTCTGCATGCGAAGATGGAGGGGTGTTTGTAGAAGGGAAAAGGAATTAAGGGAAGGGGAAGTTAGAACCACAGACCTGTATTATAAACAGAGTTCTTTCTGTAGGGTTCTCCCAATGACACAGTGTGAGAACTTCCATAAACCCTAGCTCTTCCCATAGACCAGCCTATGTTCCCTTAAAGTTCCAGTTAGTCTTTATCACTCTCAAATGTTGCTGCATACTTAAATGCATCGTACTCTTCTTGGCACCATTGCTGCTAAACTCTCCCGATAAATTTAGTACCCCTCTGACCCCATACATAGTTATTAGAATATTATTGACTATATTCCTTATGTGTACTTTACATCTCCATGACTATTTTGTAACAACCAATTTGTACTTCTTAATCCCTTCACCTTTTCACCCACCCCCTCCCATCTGGCAACGGTCAAAATATCCTCTGTATCTATGAGTCTGTTTATGTTCTACTTCTTTGTTTTTTAAGGTTATTTTGTTGATAGATATGTATTTATTGCCATTTTATTGTTCATATCTTTTCCTCCTCCTCCCCTTCCCTCCCCCCCTTCTTTTAAAGAAGACTGTTTAACATTTCAAGTAATACTGGTTTGTTGATGATGAACTCCTTTAGCTTGTTCTTGTCTGGGAAGCTCTTTATCTCTCCTTCAATTCTAAATAATAGCTTTGCTGGGTAGACTAATCTTGGTTGTAGGTCCTTACTGTTCATTACTTTCAATATTTCTTGCCAATCCCATCTGGCCTGCAAAGTTTCTGCTGAGAAATCAGCTGAGAGTCTTATGGGAGCTCCCTTGTAGGTAACCAACTGCCTTTCTCTTGCCGCTTTTAAGATTCTCTCTTTGTCTTTAACCTTTGGCATTTTAATTTTGACGTGCCTTGCTGTGGGCCTCTTTGGGTTTTTGTTTTTTTAAAAAAATATATCTTTATTGATTTCAGAGAGAGGAAAGGAGAGGGAGAGCGAGAGATAGAAACATCAATGATGCGAGAGTCATTGATCGGCCGCCTCCTGCACGCCCCTGACTGGGGATCGAGCCCCCAACCCGGGCATGTGCCCTGACCAGAAATCCAACCCCGGTTGCCCAGATCCCAGGTGGATGCTCAACCACTGAGCCACCCCTGGTTGGGTAAGGGTTTATCTTTTGAGACTCTCTGTGCTTCCTGGGTTTGTATGTCTATTTCCTTCACCAAGTTAGGGAAGTTTTCTGTCATTATTTTTTCAAATAGGTTTTCATTTTCTTGCTCTCACTTCTTCCAGCACCTCCATGATGCAAATGTTGGTATGCCTGAAATTGTCCCAGAGGCTCCTTGCAATATCTTCATTTTGGGGGATTTTTTTTTTCTTTTGCTGTTCTGATTGGGTGTTTGTTACTTCCTTATGTTCCAAATTGCTGATTGATTCTTGACGTCACCTACTTGACTGTTTATTCCCTGTAAATTGTTCTACATTTCAGTTTGTATCCTTCATTTTTGACTGGTTATTTTATTGGTTTCCATGTCCTTTTTTATGCTTTTTAAGTTCTCTCTAGGTTCAACTACTCTTCCCCTAGGTCTATTGAGCATCCTTATAACCAGTGTTTTGAACTCTGCATCTAGTAGACTGCTTGTCTCTGTTTTGTTTAGTTATTTTTCTGGAGTTTTGTTCTGTTCTTTCATTTGGGATGTGTTTCTTTATCTCCTCATTTTGGCAGCTCCCTTGTGTTTGTTTCTATTTTATTAGGTAGAGCTGCTATGTCTCCTGGGCTTGGTAGAGTGGCCTAATGTAGTAGGTGTCCTATAGGATCCAGTGGCTCAGCCTCCCTGATCACCCAAGCTGGGCATTCCAGTTGCACACACTTTCTCACCCCATGTGGGCTGTGTATACCTTCCTGTTCTAGTTGAGCCTTGATTGCTGTTGGCATGTTAATGGGAGGGATTTATCCCCCAGGATGATCCATTACAAGGACTGGCTGAGACCACTGACCCATGGAGGATCAGCTGTGCAGGGATCCATTCCAAAGAGCAGAACTTACTTCAGTGGGGCTCTGGTGCCTGCTGAGTCTGCCCCTTGAATGTGTCACTGTGGAGGTGGTTGGGTGGTGTTTTGATGTGGTCTGAAGCGAACCACTGGGTGTGCTGGCTCTGGGCCTCCTAGGAGGTATAGGCCAAGATCAGCTGCCACCTATGTTTTGCCTAGGGCCACCTGGCTTGAGCTAGAGAGTAATCTGCAGCTGGATGCTACTTGTGCTCAGAGGTGCCCAGGAGAGGCCAAGCTATGAACCATGGCTGGATGCTGCTAGTGCTGGGCCTGGGGCCACTTAGTGAGAGGTACAGGGCATGCTGAGACCAGATGCTGCTTGTCTGAGAGATTTTAGGAAAGTCTGAAACATGAACCAAGACAGGCCATTTGAATGGAAAAGGCATTGGAAATAACTTGGGTGTGCTCAGAAGTTGGGTGGGGTAGGGCCTCAGAGAGTCACCAGGGCAGGGCAAACAATCATAGCCAGGTTGCTGGAGACTCAGATATGGTGCCCGCCTGCCAGCTCTGTGTGGGGAGGGTTCATCAAAGGAACAATGACCTCTGCCCGCTCTTCTATCTGGTAGAAAGCTCCTCCGACCCATCCCTCCCAGCTCTTGCCCTGATGCCAGACACTCAGTTCCTCCCCACATGTCCCTGGTGTCCTTTGAGCTGCTATTCCAAAGCTGGAACTCAGAAAGAGTGAGTCAGGGTAAGTCCATGTGCAGGTCCTTTAAGAGGAATTGCCTGGGACTCCAGCCGCCTTCCATCTTACTCAGCCTGTTTTTATAGCCAGTAGTTATAGGGACTTCTCTTTGCAGCACTGGAACCCTGGTCTTGGGGTCCTGGTGTTTGGCTGGGATCCCCACCCCCCCCATTGCTCCTCAGGGGCGACCTCTGCAGCTGAGATATCCCTCCTGATTTTTCTTTTTTTGTTAATCCTTACCTGAGGATATTTTTTTCATTGACTTCTAGAGAGAGTGGAAGGGAGGGAGGGAGAGAGAGAGAAACGTCAATGTGGAAGAGACACATTGATTTGTTGCCTCCCACACGTGCCCCAGCCAGGGCTGGGGATTGAACCTGCAACCCATGTATGTGACTTTGACCGGGAATCAAACCCACAACCATTCAGTGCGCAGGCCGACACTAAGCACAGAGCCACACCAGACAGAGCCACACCAGCCAGGGCCCTCCTGACTTTTATCTGCCTCACATTGATGTGGGACCAGCTTGTTCTGTGTCTCCGCCCCTCTCACCAGTGTCAATGGGGCTTTTTCTTTAAACCTGTAGCTGTAGGACTTGTATTCAGCTAGATTTCAAGCAGTTCTGAATGATGGTTGTTCTGCAGTTTAGTTGTAATTTTGATATAGTTGTGGGAGAATCAAGTACTGCACACATTTACCTACCTGCTATCTTGACTAGACGTTGGAAACCATTTTTAAAAAAGTATAGACTTACCCGGCCAGTGTTGCTCAGTGGTTGAGCGTTGACTTATGAACCAAGAGGTCATGGTTCGATTCTTGTCAGGGTGTATGCCTGGGTTTTGGGCTTGATCCCCAGTAGGTGGCAGGTAGGAGACAGCCGATTAATGACGCTCATCATTGATGTTTCTATCTCTCCCTCTCTCTAAAATCAGTAAAAACATCTTAAAAAAAAAAGTATAGACTTACTGGGCTAAATGAAATTAAACATTTTATACAGATGGCCCGGCCAGGCGTGGCTCAGTGGTTGAGCGTCAACCTAGGATCCAGGAGATCGAGGTTCGATTCCTGGTCAGGGCACATGCCCGGGTTGCGGGCTCGAGGCCTTGTCAGGGGTGCGCAGGAGGCAGCTGATCAATGACTCTGTCATCATTGATGTTTCTCTCTCTCTCCCTCTCCTTTCCTCTCTCTGAAATCAATAAAGATATATTAAAAAAAAGATTTTATACAGATGTTATATGATAAAGTAAGTTAAAGGAGCAAAGCTATGTTATCAATTCAATAGATGCATAAACATTTGATAACATTAATAAAAAAATGATAGAATGTTTTCATAAACCAGATTTAAAAGGGACTTAATTTGATAAAGGCTACCACCTACAGCAAATAGCTTGATAATCATTACTGATCATGATAAGAATGCTTTATTTCTTTCTGACTTTAACAGTTTGAGAGGCACTGCACAAACAAGAAAAAAAGTTAATATTAGAGGGACAAAATATATACAGAAATTTTTTTATTTAAGTCCAAAATAACAAATGGACAACTATTAGAGGTCAGCAAGGTTTCCAGGTAAATGAACCTACATAAATAATTATCAGTAGCCTTCCTCCACATGAGCAGTTATCAATAAAGCAATGAAAGGGAGCCCTGAAGGTCTAATGAAAGGACAGAATGAATGGAAGGGAGATCTCATGGGCTGGTATGGGCTGAAGCCGTGCGTCCTGATCTCCAGCTCCTGAGCGCCTGGTTAGGAGCCCAGAACCCCAACCCACTCTCTAGCCCCGCCTACCTCAGTCCCGCCCCTCGACCTGGCCCCCCTTAAGCCCCGCCCTCTGAATAGTCAACTAAGTCCCGCCCACAGGAGTAGTCCACCAAGCTTCTCCCTATTAACCTGGCCCTGCTCCACCTCCGTCCAACCCCAGCTCCTGCGCTGCTCCAGCCCCAGGCCCAGCCTCGTCTCTCCCGGGAAGAAACCAGCAACTCTCCACTCTCCGCGGCCAGCGCCCCGCGCCCCGCCCTCCCGGCGCCTCCGCCTTCGAATCGCGTTTCCCAGCCCCCGAGGCTCCGCCCCTTTCGCTGAGCGCGGCGCGAAAACCGGAAGCAAACGTGTACTTTTGCGCGTGCGCGAGCCGTGGGCCTGGGCTCCCCGCACCCTCACTAGGGTCTGAGGTCGGTTTTCACCTGGGTCCTCAGCCTACCGGGCTCGGGCCCGGCCTGCCGCAGGCCCGGTGCTTCCGAGGCGGAGAACCTGGCCTTGGGGAGGCCAGCGATCGAAGGGGGCTGCCGCCGGGACCCCGCGCCCGAGGCCTCCCGTCGCCTCGGAGCCCCGGTGCGCTCGGCTCGGGGCTGTCGCTCGCCCCTGACTCACTGAGTCGGGAACTCCGGGCTGGGGCCGGCAGTCGGAGTGAGAGCGAAGTAGAGTTGGAGCATCACCCTCCTATTGAATTCGCCTCCAAAAGCGTGCTTTGCTCTCCTTCCAACAAGGAACCGCATCCGTGCCATTAGGGTCACGGGGACGAGAGCCTCACCTGGTCGCTACGCTGACCCGTGGATTTCGGCGGCGTGTTCGGTGAGCCCGGGCTGACATTTGCCTTAACTGCGCCCCCACCTCTTCCCTCCTGGTGCAAAAAATACTATTTAACCTTAATTTTAACCCTGCCTGTGGGCATCCCGTTTGTTACACTATATTCAGTATATGTGCTGCCGAAGCGAGCACAGCTACATTATATTCAGGTGCATAAGAGTGAACTGATTATGAAATATCTTTGTAACACTACTCGCCGAATGCAGCTATACATTTTAATCACTTGTCTGTAGATTTTTTTTTTTTTAGTTTCACACATAATGTGTGATCCCCTGCCAGCTTCAGCTTCCCGCCCCCCGTCCCCCCCATACCTTGAATTTCTTTTTTATTTTAGTGCACTTGCCAGGACCTTCATCCAGTTCAATGTAGAACAGCACAGGATACAGATAATTTGTATCCTTGCGTTGTTTCTGATCCCAGAGGGAATTATTCTACCCTTAACTAGGATGTTTACTGCAGGTGTTTGTAGGTTTTTTTTTTTCCTCCTAGTAAAGTGTTTCCTTCTAGTTCTGGTGGGTTAAATTGTTATCACCAATGAACATTAATACAGATCAGTTACTGTGTATGATCTTTTTCTGTTACTGTGGTGAATTATATTAATTGATGGTTCCATTTTCAACCACATTTTATTCTTAGGATGAAATGAACTTGATTTGTGATTAATATCTTCATTATTCATTTATCGACTCTACTAATATATTATTTGCACTAATGTGTATGAAATCTTTTTTTTTTTTTCAGCTGTACTTTTCTGGTCTTGGAAATACTCCGGAAAACAGCTTTAATGGAATTTTGAATTTTTTACTTCTTTGGTGAGCCTGCTGGTAAAACAGTTTGTAACTTCTGTTTTCTGTGTGGGTATGTTTTAAATTGGTGATTTTTTCCTTTAATAACTTGATATAAGCAAGTGCTGTATTTATTTTAGATCATTGCTGGAAAGTTGCACTTCTCTCTCTTGAAATTCATTCATTACTTGTACATTTTCATATCTATTTCCTTATTTTTTTTGTTATACCCCTGTAACATCTGTAATTATGACTCATTCATAACTCTTTTTGTCTGTGCCCTCTTGTTCCTAAAGAAAATTGCTATGGGTGTGTCGACTTCATTAGTTTTTGAAGGACACATTCTTAGCTTTTCTAATTTTGTTTATTATTTTTTTTAAGTATCATTATTAATTGTGCCTTGTTTTCACTTTTCGTTCTAACACCTTATGCTGTTCTTTCCCCAACCTTATAAGTCAGTGGTTAGCCCATTGATACTGATTTTTTTTTCCTCTGGGAATGGGTGATATTTATAAGTATATAAATATATATACCACACTAGCTATGGATTTCCAGTGTTATCAGAAACAGTTATTTTAATTTTCTGCTTCTGTTCTGCCACATGAGTAGTCCTGACTCACTAAAGATAAATATGTGTGCATCTCCTTACCCTATAATATGCTGCATTTTTATATAGCATATACCACCACTTGATACTTTGTTAATTTACTGCCCTCCCTCCAAAAATTATAAGTCCATGTGTTACCGGGGAGGCAAAGACACCTTGGTTCTTGTCTTCTTGAGGGAAAGGTTCAATCAAGAGACAGTGTAGAAAAGAGAGCAAGAATTTATTGACAGCAGCAAAAATATACTTAGGACAATGAAACAAGGAAGGGCCTAGAAGAAGCAACAGGGGAGTCTAGGTTGGGTTGCTCCGGCTCACTGGGAAGTCAGAAAAAAGGAAAGAGGGGCCTTGAAGACAGATTCAGGGGGTTAGCCCTGGATGAACTGTCGCTGCCCATTGCTCCCCTGGTTGGAAGTCTCATGAGGTCCGTTAGACGTCAGGGGACACGTGCCTGAGGGGGAAGGGAATGGCATGGGTGTGCTTCCTGGAAGGAGAGTGCATTAGGACATTCATTTTCAGGGGTTTTAAAGTCTGGGCATTTGGGGGATGTCTTAGGGATGGATCAATAGAATATTCATTAGCTTTATGCTGATGTACCAAAGTGAGATTTATTCTCTTAATTTGTCTGTCCTTTGGTGTGGTTGGCAAATGGCACTAATTGGATTTTTGTTATCTGTCTCCCTGAGTAGGGTAATTTAAGCTATTTACCCTTGGTTGGGAAGGAGAAGTACAAACCATTTATTTACTCTTTAGTGTCCTTGGTTTAGAGAAGATAGGATTTACTAGGTGACTGCAAACTGCTGTTTATCTCTCTCAGTTTCCCTATTCCGCTTGCCCTGGGATTTTCCTAGCTTTTACTAGGCTAGAACACATGTGCTTCAGTATTTTTCTGTTTTGTTCAGTGCTGTATCTCCTGTAACTGCATGTAGTAGGATCTGGGGAAATATTGGGAAATAAGTATGAAATGAAGGAGCAGGCAAGACATAGGTCTTAGTCAAGAGAAGGAGCTCAAAGGTAAAACATTTGAATAACTGCTTCATTTGTTTACTCTCTGTGGTGTGTCCATCAGGGTTCTAGATCAGACCCTGGCAATGTTAGGGAGCAAGGGCCTCACTAACACTAAGTTGTAATGTCTATGTTCAGAAATATATTCATTGGCCACTTAGACTTTGAAGATAAATAGACCTGCATACACACTCTGACAGCAGCTTTCTAATTGGGTGACATTGTGTGCATGGTTATAAATTAGTTATAATAATATCTGATTTGCAGAGTTTCTATGAAATATAATTTCTTTGCAAAGATATGGGCATTTCTTTGTAAAGTCATTTTCACATCATGGTTGCTCAAGTGCAATATGTTATTAATATAGTAAAAACTACTCACAGTTTTTGACTACTTATAGTTTTTATTGGCTTTAAAATACATACTTGATCCATTGTAGCGAAAGAAACAGTTGTGTTTTCATTGAAATTTGTGCAACAGCACTGAGATATTACTATCAGAGATGACACACCTTGCTAACTTCACTTAAGTATTCTTTTTCTGCTGCTCTGTACAGGCAAAATTTAGCATGAGGACTGCAGTGTGGCAGTCTTCTCTGCTTCCCGTGTGTGGAATTTAGTCAGTAAAAAGTTGATACTCTTTCCAAAAACCAGGTTTCAGGGCCCCTGCAGTGATCAGGGGCTGAGCAGTCATGCCTGTTAGCTCGCCCAGGGGTGCAGAAGTAAGGAATATTGGGAATGGAGCACCCAGAAGTTTGGTATATGAGCCAGTGCTTTCTTGGATTTGAGACAGAGTATACTTCTTAATATATTCTTAAGGTTGAAGGTATTGCCTGATACTTTCTATGCTTTTCATTATCATGGGAAAATTGACAGCTAAGCTTTTAGACTTCAGTTAACTTACTTGCAAAATGGGACTCTTAACCTTTTTTTTAAAAAAAAAAAATGATCAGCAAGAACCAGAGCATAGTTTTCTAGCTCTGGATGAGGTGAGATTGCTCTGCTTTCTTACAAGATCAGTGTATGTTTGCTTGGGTGTCTTGGGCTTATGCGTGCGCGCGCGCGCGTGTGTGTGTGTTTTCAGGGGAATGGTCGCTCATAATGTGCTGCACCCAAGCTCATGGGTGTGCAGATTGTGGGGAGACCTAGATTATCATGTCATCTTCCTCGTGCCTCAGCTGTAACTTCTCAATACTCTGCCTTTCTTCATGAAGGGAACATGGACAAAGAAAGAAGAGCTGCTGAGTTACGGAAAAACATGACACAGGTAGGTAAGAGCTAACAATTCTCAAAAGAATGTTCTCGTTTCACCAGTTCATAGATCTGATTGTTTAGAGCAGGGATCAACCTATTTCTGTGTTGGGCCACATGGTAAGTATGTTAGGCTTTGAAGGCCAGAGTTTCTTTTGGAACTCAACTCTGTCATTGTAGTGTGATAGCAGCCACAGACGTTGTATAAACATGTTTTATTGTGTTCCAATAAAACTTTACTTACACAAACAGGTGGGAGGCTGGATTTGGCCCTGGCCTAGAGTATAAGAAAATATGCCCAGCTGGGGGCCTGGGTTGAAAGTGTGCTTCTGAAGGCTTATGGGCCTCTTGGGTTTCTGAAAAGCACCCTTTCTCTCTTTATTCATTAGAACCTTACCCAGATATGACCCAGTGTTTCACGTTGTGCTTATTGCTATAGTGGGAGAGAAGGAAGCAGGTGAAATTGTTTCTCACTTAACATTGTTGATAGTTACTGCGACTTTAAGCAAAACAATGGATACTGAAACCAGTTTCACCTTAGACTAATTGATATAAACAAGACTTAAATTCTCACAGCATCTCATCAACATTATAACAAAATGAAATCATTCGAGGACCTGCTGTATTTCATTTTTAGAGCATTTCTCTCAGTTTTGCATATATGCTCTGGACTGTTCTGGATCATTGTAAGACTGGAATTGTTTACTATCAAACTGTGGAGAGATAAATTGAGTGTTTTAGAAGTGTCATTCGGTCTGGGAGACAGGATTTGATCTGTCAGGAAGGATGTGTGGGGAGAAAGAGAAATGTATCTGATGGCTGAGTCCGAGGGTCAGTGTTCGGAGACCATAAAGCCTTTAGAACTTCCTACGACTGCATTCTTAGTTCCCCCGTGTTGTCAGCATCATCCATCCTCCTGAAAATGTTTGGGGAGTTGGTGCCTTTCTGAACAGAATATGTGGGATGTTTCAGGACTCAGTGGTCTTTGAGGATGTTGCTGTGGACTTTAGCCAGGAGGAGTGGGCTTTGCTGGATCTTGCTCAGAGGAGCCTCTACAGAGAGGTGATGCTGGAGAACTTCCGGAACCTGGCCTCACTGGGTAAGAATGGCAGCATTCCTTTATTGAGCTGGTTAGAACACAGATCTGACAAATCAACCTTACTCCTTGTTCTAGGTTTTGGTCTGAGGAATTGGAATACATTGGTGAGTAAGACAGACACGGTCACTGACCCCAAGGAACATGTACTATAGTCTAGTGGCTTCACCATGAAAATAAACATCTGTGTGTTGAACTGACTTTTTATTGTGATTGAAAGTGTGGGCATAGACTTCAGGAGTCTCTTAGGGACACAGGGAGGTTTATAGTTTAGGACCTTTTGAGAATTTTGCTGACATCAGTGCCCTTTACTCAAAGACCACTGCTAACACACCTAAAGTTAAGCCAGTTGGGTTTATTACTCAGTGAAGTGAGGGAGACCACATGACACAGGGAGCTGTGGGGTGTCACAGTAAGAGGGTATTAGAAAGTAAATATAGGATGTGAACTTTGGTTGAGTGATTTGGGAATGGGTCTGTGGAAGCAGGCTGTATTAAGTTTCCTAGGCCGTTTGTACCAAAGTACTACAAGCTGGGTGACTGAAAACAAATGAAACTAATTCTTTTACATTTCTGGAGCTGGAAGTCCAAAATCAAGGTGTCAGCAGGGCCTTGCTCCTTCTGAATGCTCTGTGGAAAAAATCCTGCCTGCCTCTTCCTGGCTTCTGGTGGCGGCCAGCAGTCCTTGGTGTTCTCGACTTGCAGATGCATCGCTCTCATCTCTGCCTCCATCTTCACACAGACTTCTCTCTGTCTCTAAGTCTCTCCCTCTTTATAAGGACACTAGTCATTGGATTTAGGGCCCACCCTAATCCAGTATAACTTCAGCTTAACTTGATTACATCTCTTTTTATGTGTATGTAACCTTTTCACAATGGCTTTGTGTGTGTCCACTTAGTAACATGCATTTAAAGTTCTTTCATGTCTTTTCATGGCTTGATAGCTCATTTCTTCTTAGCACTGAATATAATATTCCATTGTCAGGATGTACCACAATCTATTTATTCATTCACCTACAGAAGGACATCTTTACTGCTTCCAAGTTTTGGCAGTTATGAATAAAGCTGATATAAATGTGTGTGCAAGTTTTGTGTGGAAATGTTTTTAATTCCTTTGGGTAAATTCCAAAGAGCAGGATTGTCTGATCATATGGAAAATTGGATGTTTAGTTTTCTAAAATACCTCTAGCCTGTCTTCCAAGGTGGCTGTACCATATTGCATTCCCACCAGCAATGAATAACAGTTCCTGTTGCTCCACATCTTAACCAGCATTTGGTGTTGTGAGTGTTCCAGATTTTGGCCATTCTCCTAGGTGTGTAGTGATATCTCATTGTTTTAATTTGCATTTTCTGATGACATGTGATGTGGAGCATCTTTTCATATGCTTATTTGCCATCCGTATATCTTTTTCGGTGAAGTGCCTTTTAAGATCTTGGGCCCATTTTTAAATTGTTTTATATTTTTTATTTTATTTTGAGTTTTAAGAGTTCTTTGTATATTTTGGATAACAGTTCTTTATCAGATATGCCTTTTGCAAATATTTTCTCCCAATCTGTGGCTTGTCTTTTCATTCTCTTGACAGCGTCTTTTGCAGAGCAAAAATTGTAATTTTAATGAAGTCCAGCTTATCAGTTCTTCCTATTGTAGATCATGCCTTTGGCGTTGTACCTAGCAAGTCATTGCCAAACCCTAGATCATATAGATTTTTCTCTTATTATCTTTTAAGAGTTTTATAGTTTTGCATTTTAAATTTAGGTCTATAATCAATTTTTGTGAAGAGTGTAAGGTCTGTGTGTAGATTAATTTTTTTGGATGTCAATGTCTAGTTCTAGGCTTTTTTGAAAAGACTATTGTTTTCTCCACTGTATTGCCTTTGCTCCTTTGTCAAAGATCAGTTGACTATTTATTGGGTCTATTTCTGGACTCTCTATTCTGTTTCATTGATCTATTTGGACGTGGATTTTTCAGGGACACTATTATACCTTGTCTAAAATTGGTATTCTGTGAGATTATTTATGTTCAGCAGGAGAACAAAATATACTGGCTGTAAGTATCAGACCAACTTCTAATGATATTGAGGATTAGATATGAATGTCAGATCAGTTTTAGACATCAGAGGCTATGTTGCAACTCCTCCCCCTTAAAAAAATTTTTTTGACAAACATTTTGTTGCAATTAAATTCACAATTGCCCCATCTTTATAATATCAGAAGACCAAAGTTTTGGCCTTGTCTCATGGAAATGTTTATGGTTCCTCATTGTTTTCTTTCATGTGATCTGCATTTCTGCATTAATAGGGTATCCACTACGTACACCCTGTCAGATCTTCCAGTGGAAACAAGAGGAGGACCTGGAGATAACAGAGAGAGGGGCTATCCAGGGAGAGCACCAGGAAGGCAAGAATTCCCTGGGGGAAGTTGGTCTGGTTGGGGGATATTACATTTGGAAAAATCAAATAAAAGCAAAATGAAACTTTTGCCTGAGGCAGATTTTCCACAGATACCACTGATTACTGTTTTGACTTTTTATTAGTCCTCTCACACTTTCCTTATTTTTGGGAAAGACTTTCCATGTTTTCTCTTTGTAAGTTAGTATTTGGTCTTGTACATTTTATCCAGTTCCTTTTCGTTTTGTTCTCCTAATAATACCCTATTCATGTTACCATCAATCTCAATCTTCATGGAATTGTTTCTTAGTCAGTTGCTCAACATTTTGACCCTTGGGCTTATTACCAGTCTAGCTGCACTGCCAAAACCCCTTAGCTCATAGGTGCCTTTACCTTTTGTTTCAGGTTTTGAGACTCAACTTAAAAGTAATGAATCAGTCACTTCACAAGATATTTATGGAGAAGAAACATCCAATGAAAAGAAAATAGTAAGATTCAAAAGGAATGATTCCTGGTCATCCATTTTATACAAAAACTGTGAATACCATTGTATTGATTATGAGAATGAAAACCACAAGAGACTTTTGAGGTGAGTGCCATTCTTATAAAAGAAAGCAGTGCCTCAGAAAAGAACCTTAAAATGTCACAAAATTAAAAAACATGTATGTAAAACTTGGTCAAAAATTGCGATCTCATAAATAATTTTCACAAGATATTTTTCCCCACAAACAAGACTGAGATCTTCAGGGTTTGGCAGTTTTAAGCAATTATGAGAAAAATCCCACAAGTCCGAAACTCAGTGATAAATATTGGCTGTTGTAGAATCCTTTGTGAGACCTTTCAGCTTATAACCTGACAGGACAACAAACATACATAGTTACTGAAAATGGTAAAAATGTATTTATTACTAACAGTGTGCTTTTTATTTTTGAAAGAAGTAATGTGGTGGAGAACGTCTATGAATGTAGTGAAGAAAATCAATGTGGACAAACCTTGAGCCAAATTTCAAATCTTATTATACCCAAGAGAACTACTGAGATAAAATCCTATGAGTGCCATGAATGTAAAAAGGTCTTCATGGATCATTTATCCCTTAAGAATCACATCAGCTCTCACACTGGAAGCAAACCCTACCAGTGTAAGGAATGTGGGAAAGCTTTCCATTTTCTCGCTTGTTTCAAGAAGCATATGAAAACTCCCAATGAAGAGAAACCCTATGAATGTAAGGAGTGTACCAAAGCCTTCAGTTGTTCTTCATTCTTTAGGGCACATATGAAGATTCACACTGGAAAGACAAACTGTGAATGTAAGGAATGTGGAAAAACCTTTAGCTGCTCTTCATCTCTCACGGAGCACAAAAGAATCCATAGTGGAGATAAGCCTTATGAATGTAAGGAATGTGGGAAGGCCTTTAGTTGCTCCTCCTCACTCTCCAAACACAAAAGAATCCACAGTGGAGATAAGCCATACGAATGTAAGGAATGTGGGAAGGCCTTTAGTTCTTCCTCTCATCTTATCATACATATAAGAATTCATACTGGAGAGAAGCCTTATGAATGTAAAGAGTGTGGGAAGGCCTTCAGTGAGTCTTCAAAACTCACAGTACACGTCAGAACACATACAGGAGAGAAACCCTATAAATGTAAGGAATGTGGGAAGGCCTACAATTGTCCCTCCTCCTTAAGTATCCATATGAGAAAACACACTGGAGAGAAACCCTATGAATGTCTGGAATGTGGGAAAGCCTTCTATCTTCTCACTTCCCTTAATACACATGTGAAAAATCAAAGTAGAGAGAAACCCTATGAATGTAAGGAATGTGGAAAAGCCTTTAGCTGTCCCTCATCCTTTAGAGCACATGTGAGAGATCACACTGGGAAGATACAATATGAATGTAAGGAGTGCGGGAAGGCCTTTAGTCGGTCTTCGTCTCTCACTGAACACTTGAGAACTCACAGTGGAGAGAAGCCTTATGAATGTAAAGAATGTGGGAAAGCCTTCATTAGTTCCTCCCACCTTACAGTACATGTAAGAACTCACACGGGAGAGAAACCTTATGAATGTAAGAAATGTGGGAAAGCCTTTATTTATCCTTCAGCTCTTAGGATTCACATGAGAACGCACACTGGGGAGAAACCATATGAATGTAAGGAATGTGGGAAAGCCTTTCGTCATTCTTCATACCTAACTGTGCATGCCAGAATGCACACTGGAGAGAAACCGTTTGAGTGTCTGGAATGTGGGAAAGCCTTCAGTTGTCCCTCATCCTTTCGAAGACATGTAAGAAGCCACACTGGAGAGAAACCGTATGAATGTAAGGAATGCGGGAAAGCCTTTGTTTGTCCTGCCTACTTTCGAAGACATGTGAAAACTCACACTAGAGAAAACATATAAATGTAAGCAGTATGGAAATTTTCTGCAAGGCTTTTCAAATCAAAGGCAACATGTGAGATCCCACACTGTGGAGACATCCTATGACTATAAGAAAGTAGGAAATTTTCCCTCATCTTTATGAAGACATGAGAATTCACAACTGAGATAAGCCCTTTGTATGTAAACCATGTGGTAATGCCTTCATGAATATCACATTTTATTGGTCAAAATTCAGAAGAAATAATTGTATAAGAAAATTTATACTAGAAGCAAAGATCAGTGCCTCACCCTTAAAGTGGAATATTGGCTCATTGATTTCTGGTTTTTCTTCTTAAATTTAAAAATCTTTATTGTTGAAAGTATTACAGATGTCCCCCCCCCTTCCCCTGCATTGACCCCTTCTACCCCCCCAGATCTCCACCACACTTTTGTCTGTGTCCATGGGTTATGCATATATGTTCTTTGGTTAATCTCTTCCTACCCGCCCACGCTTGCCTTCCCTCTGAGATTCATCAGTCTGTTCCATGCTTCTATGACTCTGGATCTATTTTGCTCCTCAGTTTATCTTGTTCATTGAATTCCACATATGAATGTGATCATGTGATATTTATCTTTCTCTGACTGGCTTATTTTGCTTAGCATAATACTTTCCAGGTCCCTCCATGCTGTCTCAAAGGGTAAGCTATCCTTTTTTACAGCTGTGTGGTATTCCATGGTATAAATATACCACAGCTTTTTTATCCACTCATCTACTGATGGGTGCTTGGGCTGTTCCAGACCTTAGTTACTATAAAGCGTGCTGCTATGAACATAGGAGTGCATACAGGGTGGGGTAAAAGTAGGTTTACAGTTGTGAGTATGCAAAACAGTTTAATCTTGTATTATTACTTATTAATTATTGTATTATTTTCCATATGAAAAACTGTAAACCTACTTTTGCCCCACCCTATATATTCTTTGTAACTGGTGTTTCAGGTTTTTTAGGATATATTCCTAGAAGTAGCATCACTGGGGCAAATGGCATTTTAAAGTTTTTTAAAAATTAATTCCATTTATAATTTTTTGAGGAAACTGTTTTCCACAGTGGCTGCTCCAGTCTGCATTCCCACCAGCAGTGCACTAGGGTTCCCTTTTCTCTACACTCTCTCCAGCACTTGTTTGCTAATTTGTTGATGGTGCCATTTTGGCAGGTGTGAATAAGAGTGGTGATACCTTGTTGTAGTTTTAATTTGCATCTCTCTGAGGATTAGTGATGTTGAGCATTTTTTCATATGTCTAGAGTTGACTATACAGAAGTGGGTTGATTTCTGGGCTCTCAGTTTTGTTCCATTGATCTGTATGCCTGTACTTATACCAGTACCAGGTTGTTTTGATGACAATGGCCTTGTAGTATAGTTTGATATCTGGTGTTGTAGTCCCTCCAACTTTGTTTTTTTCTCAAGATTGCTGAGGCTATTTGGGGCCTTTTTTGGTTCCATGTAAGTTTTGGAATATTTGTTTTAGGTCTGTGAAATCTGACATTGGTATTTTCATAGGGATTGCATTGAACCTATAGATTGTTTTGAGTAGTATGGGCATTTTAATGATGTTAAGCCATCCAACCCATGAACATGGTATATATCTCCCTCAATTTCTTCAGTGTCCTATAGTTTTCTAAGTATAGGTACTTTTATCTTCTTGGTTAAGTTTATTCCTGGGTACCTTATTTGTTGCAATAATAAATGGGATTGTTTTCTTAGTTTCTCATTCTGATAGTTCATTATTGGTGTATAAAATGCCATTAAACCCTGGCTGGATGGCTCAGTTGGACCATCCTCCCATACACCAAAAGGTGTGTGTTCAATTTTTGCTCAGGGCATATGCTTACGTTGTGGGTTTGATTCCCCTTTGGGGCGTGTAGGCAACTGATTGATGTTTCTTTCTCACATTGATATTTCTCTCTCTCCCCTTCCTCTCTCTCAAATCAGTAAAAACATATACTCGGGTGAAGATTAAAATAAAAATGCCACTCATTTCTGAATATTCATTTTCTAGTAGTTTTTTGGTGGAGTCTAGGGTTTTCTATGTACAATATCATGTCATTTGTGAATAACGACAGTTTTACTTTCCAACTTGGATGCCTTTTACTTCTTGTCTTATTGCTGTGGCTAGGACTTCCAGTACTGTGTTGAATAAGAGTGGTGAAAGCAGATGTCTTGTTCCTGATCTTAAGGGTAATGCTTATAGTTTTTGCCCATTGGATATGATGTTGGCTTAGGCTTTTCATGTATGACCTTTATTATGTTGAGGTATTGTTCCTCTATTCCAGAGATTGGGAATGTCTGGCCCTGGGCTGTATACAGCCTACAAAACCATTTGGTCTGGCGCTGCCAAGATAATCGCAGGCAGGACTCGAAATTCAATAAATCCAGCATATTTTTCATAGCTAATTTTTAAGTTGGTAATTTCATATGGGGCCTGTGAATGATGTTATAAGTATCCAAATGGCCCTTGGCAGAAAAAAGGTTCCCTACCCCTGTTCTGTTCCCACTTTGCTGAGGGTTTTTATCATAAATGGGTGATGTATTTTTGTTTTAATTTGCATTTACCTGACATGTAATGATGTTGAATACTTTATTATGTGCCTGTTGACCCTTTGGATATCTTTAATGAGGGCACCTGTTGAAGCATTTTACCCATTTTTTTTTTTAATTTGAAGGGTTTCCTTCTGGTTACTTGTCCTTTATTGTACGTATGTGTATCTCTATAGTTACATATATATGCCATGTATTATATATTATATATATGTTATAATACGTATATTATATATACATATATTTCAGAAAACTTTTCTTAGTCTCTGGCTTGTCTTTTCACTGTTTTTATATTTGTTAGCTATATAGGGAATCTATTGGTTTGATTATTGGAAAGTCCTTGGGTATAACTGGTTTTAGGCATGACTGGATCCTGGGGCTAAAAATTATTATCTGAATGAATTCTGTTTTAGTATCTTGCTGTGTATCTTCCTGCATTAGCTATTCTTGGCAGGCTATCTCTCTTTATAGTGGGCCCCAGAAGATTCAAGCTGCTTTCTTTCCAGGTTGAATTCTCAGGGAGAATAGAGTGATGGTCATTTGGGACAATTTCAATATGATTATTGCAATTGAAACTTATTGGCTCACTTGCCCACTCTTATCCAGTGGAATGTAAAAATCTGATTTGTTTAAGACTGGCTCCCATGCTCATCCAGAAGCCAGAGTAGAGTCTATATTTGCCTTCTCAATTCACCATTTGTTTCTATATTAATTTAGAATCTCCTTATCAATTTTACAAATAAAACTGGGACTATGTTTGGAATTCCATTGGTTTTATAGACTAACCTGAATGAAATAGGTATCTTTACAATATTAAGTCTTCCAATTGATAAATGTAATGTAATTGTCCATTTACCTGGGTCATCTTTAATTTTAACAGGGTGTGAAGTTTTAATTGAAGAGATATTGAATACTTTTATTTATTTCTAGGAATGTAGTATATTTTACTTTGTAAATATTTTTATTTATTTTCTTTTTTGATTTTCCAGGCTAGCACATAGAATTGCAGTTTCTTTTTGTACATTGATCTTTTATTCAGTGACATTTATAAATTTAATTATTTATTCAAATATTTATGGCTTATTTTAGATTTTCTTTGTATACAATCCTGTCAATACCAATAAAAAATTCTAAATTTTATCTTTTATTTTTCTTGCCTCATTGGTTTACAGTGATGAATAGATATGATGAAAATGAACACTTTGTCTTGTTTCAGATTTAGGGGAAAGTATTCCATATTTCACAATTAAGTATAATAACAGCTCTAAATTTTTCATAGTTAATGGTATCTTTTAGGCAAGCACTAGGTATCTTTTCAACCATCCACATCATATGGGTTCCCTATGTTATGTAAGGAGTGTTAAAAGGAAGGTGAACATCCAGTCAGTAAAGTATGAGAGAGCAAGATCACTCTATCTTTGAGTGAAAACATATGGCACATTGTTATTATTATATAAATATTGATAGTTTGGTTTGACCAAAATAGCTAATGTTTATTGAGTGATTAGTTTATGTCAGACACTATTTGGAGCACTTCATAGCTATAATCCGTTACTCTTCACATCTTTGAGATAGATGCTGTCATTATCTACGTTTTTACAGGTGAGGAAAAAGAGGGAGAGAAACAGCTTGCCCAAGGTCACATAGCTTGTAAGTAGCTAAATCTGCCTGGCTTCAGAATTCACACTTTTGCCCACTACATATTAGTTTTCAAGAGTAATCTGTGGTAATAGTATCTGTTGCACAGTAGTAAATGCTGACATTCTTTAGCTTCAATATATAACTCAAAGTACAACTTCTGAATAGTAATTTGTAATACTTAACATTTAAAAAAATTTACCATGTGCCACATACTCATGAATCCTCTTTTTGTTATGTACTTTTCTTTATTCAAAAACTTAAACTTTAGCCCTGGCTGGTGTGGCTCAGTTGGTTGGTGTGCCATTCCACACACCAAAAGTTTGTGGGTTTGATTCCCCATCATGGTACATACCTGGGTTGTGGGTTTGGTTCCCAATTGAGGTGCATGTGAGAGGCAACCAGTTGCTGTTTCTCACATCGATGTTTCTCTCTCCAAAATCAATAAACATATCCTTGGGTAAGGATTAAAACAGATTAATTGCAAAATTTAATTTTATAAATTGATTCCTTCTGATTTCCAGAAGAACATCTTCCTTCAGTAACCCTCTCATTTTCTTCTATCTTGTTTTCCCTTGTTTTGATTTTTTATTCTGGCAAAAAATAAAACATAAAGTTCACCCTCCCCAAAATGTCCAAGTGTACAGTAAAATGTCAATCATTTGCACATTTTGTGCAACAAACTCGCAGACTTCCTTGTCCCCATCCTTCATGACTGAAATTATACCCCCCCGACAACAACTCCCTATCACCCCTTCCTCTCAGCCTCTGGTAACCATCATTCTACTTTCTGTTTCTATGAGTTTAATTACTTTAGATACCTCATGTAAATGGAATCATGCAGTATTTGTCTTCTTATGACTTATTTCACTTAGCATAATGTTCTCAAGGTTCATCCATATTGCAGTATATGACAGTATTTCCTGTTTTAAGGCTCAGTAATATTCCATTCATGTATACACCATTTTCTTTATTCATCTGTGAATGGGTACTTAGGTTGCTTCCACCTTTTGGCTGTTTGGAACAATGCTGCAATAAACATGGGTGTGCAAATATCACTTTTCTTCTGTGAGCCTCAGATTCCTAACACCAAATTGGGATTATTTGCATTTACCTCTCAAATAGGGCTGCCAGATTCAGCAGGAAAGAAATCAAAACAAAACGTGCCCAAATTGGAATTTCAGACAAACAATGCATTTGGGACATACTTGTACCAAACAATTCTTGGTTGTTATCTGAAATTCAATTTTAAATGGGCATCCTGTATTTCATCTGGCAACTCTACTTCCAAGGTCATTATGAATGGCAAGTTTACATCAAATGTGGTATCCATTTTTATAACTTCTATATGTTTCCATTTAAAATAAGAATCCCAGGAATTCAAAATTAATTTGATATTGCTATCTTTATGATCCTGGACAAGTTCAAGCTGTGATCCTGAGTACTTCACCTAATTTCTAACTATCATTACAAACTATGATCTTTGGGCCAAATCTAAGCTGCTACCTTGTTTTCATAGACAAAATTTTATTGGAGCACAGCCTTGCTCATTCATGTATATGTTTTTGATGGCTACTTTTATGCCATGATGACAGAATTGAGTAGTTATAACAAAGACCATATGGCATACAAAGCCTAAAATATTTACTACCTGTTTTTTCACAGTAAAATTTGCTGACCCTTTCTTGATGTTACTGGGATAATTGTTCATTTTATGGGGTTACTACGAGGAGAAATCTTAATGTGTGTAAAGTGCTTAGGACAGTGTTTGACACATAGTAAGTATTAATAAGTGAAAGTTGTTATTGTATTAAAGAAGCCAAAGGAAAAAATATACAATATTTCTAGAGATGTTAAAATGGCATTTGGTAAATTATAACCTATTCCAGATTAGATATATTAACAGAACAGGTATATAATGAACAAAATATGTACATTAACCTAGAAGTAGTATGAGGTTAATTCAGGAACCTTGGGATCATGTTCATCATAGTGAACAAAGATACAAGTTCATTCTATCACTATTATGTTTCTAGAAGAGGTAACCTATGCATTAGGACAGAAACAAAAAGGAAAAAGATCACCATAATGAATTATTTCAGATAGTATGATTCTACTCAAGAAAAACAACTAGCCCAGCCGGGCGTGGCTCAATGGTTGAGCATCGACCTAGGATCCAGGCAATCAGGGTTCGATTCCCGGTCAGGGCACATGCCCAGGTTGTGGGCCCGATCCCTAGTTGGGGGCTTGCAGGAGGCTGCCGATCAATGACTCTCTCATCATTGATGTTTCTATCTCTCTCTCTCCTTCTCCTTTCCTCTCTCTGAAATCAGTAAAGATATTTTAAAAAAACAAAAAACAAAACAACTAGAAACACTTAGAATAAAGAAGAGTGCTAGAAAACAAAACAATAATTTAAAAACATGAGGAAAGGTTAAGGGAACTTTGGGAAAACATGAATGTAACAACATCTGCATCGTAGGGGTGCCAGAGGGAGATGAAAGTGAGCAAGGGATAGATAGAGAACCCAAGTGAAGAAATAATGACAGAGAACTAACCTGGTGAAGGAAAAAGTCACACAAATTCAGGAAGCACAGAGGGTCCCAATCAAGATAAACCCCAAAAGACCCACACTAAGACACATCATAATTAAAATGGCAAAAGTTAAAGAGAATCTTTTTTTTTTTAAATATATCTTTGTTGGTTTCAGAGAGAGGAAGGAGAGAGAGAGAGAGAGAAACAACAATGATGAGAGAGTCATTGATTGGCTGCATCCTGCATGCCCCACACTGGGGATCGAGCCCGCAAACCAGGCATGTGCCCTGATTGGGAATCAAACCACGATCCTCTGGGTCAGCCATACCCAGCCGGGCAAGACAAAGAGAATCTTAAAGGCAGCAAGAGAGAGAGAGTCAGTAACCTACAAAGGAGTTCCCATAAGGCTGTCAATTGATTTATCAACAGAAACACTTCAGGCCAGCAGGAAATGGCATGAAGTATTCAAAGTAATGAAAAGCAAGGATCTAAGACCAAGACTACTCTATCCAGCAAGGCTATCATTTAAAACTGAAGGGGAAATAAAGAGCTTCCCAGACGAAAAAAGGCTAAAGGAGTTTATTATCAACAAACAAGCATTGCAAGAAATGTTAAAGGGACTGCTAGAAGAAGAAGAAATAGAGAAGGAGGAACATAGGCATAGACAATAAAAATGGCAATAAATATGTACTTATCAATAATAACCTAAAATGTAAATGGATTAAATGTTCCAATCAAAAGATACAGGGTAACTGAATGGATAAGAAAATATGACCTGGGCAAAATGGACAAATTCCTAGAAAATACAGTCTTTCAAAACAATCAGGGAGAATCAGAAAACCCAAATAGACCAATAACAACTATTGAAATTGAAGCAGTCATAAAAAAATTTCAGCCAACAAAAGTCCTGGACTGAATGGCTTCAAACGCAAATTTTACCAAACATTCAAAGAAGAACTAACACCTAGACTTTTCAAGTTATTCCAAAGACTTTAAGAGGAAGGAAGACTTCCAAGCTCTTTTTACGAGATCAGCACTACCCTAATTTCAAATCCAGATAAAGACACTACAAAGAAAAAAATTATAGGCCAATATCCTTGATGAACATAGGTGTCAAAATCCTCAACAAAATATTAGAAAATTGTATCCAGCAATACATTAGAAAGATCATACACCATGACCAAGTGGGATTTATTCCAGGGATGTAAGGTTGGTACAATATCTGTAAATCAATAAACACGATACATCACATAAACAAAATGAAGGATAAAAATCACATGATCTTATCAATAGATGCAGAAAGAGCATTAGACAAAATCCAGCACTCATTTATGATAAAAGCCCTCAGCAAAGTGGGACTAGAGGGACCATACCTCAACATAATAAAGGCCACATGTGAAAAACCTAGAACCCACATCATACTTAATGGGAAAAAACTAAAATGCTTCCCTTAAGATCAGGAACAAGACAGGGATGTCTGCTTTCACCATTCTTATTCAACATAGAACTGGTAATACTAGCCACAGTGATCAGACAAGAAGAAAAAATAAAAGACATACAAATTGAAAAGGAAGAAGTAAAATTGTCATTCATAGATGACATGATATTGTACATAGAAAACACTAAGGACTCCACCAAAAACTGCTGCATTAGATTTAATAAATGAATTTCGCAAAGTATCATGATACAAAATTAATATCCATAAATCAATGACATTTTTTATACATCAATAATGAACTTTCAGAAGGAGAAACTAAAAATAAAAATCCCATTTACCATTGTAACAGCAAAAAAATAAGGTACCAGGAATAAACATAACCAAGGTTGTAAAAGACCTGTAAATGGAAAACTATAGGACACTGAAAAAAGAAATACAGGAAGATACAAATAAGTGGAGGAATATACCATGTTCATGGACTGGAAGAATTAACATCATTAAAATGTCCATACTACTCAAAGCAATCTATAGATTCCACACAATCCCTATGAAAATACCAACAGCATATTTCACAGATCTAGAACAAGTATTCCAAAAATTTATATGGAACCAAAAAGACCCTAAATAGCTGTAGGAATCTTGAGAAAGAAGATCAAAGTTGGTGGGATCACAATGCTGGATATCAAATTATACTACAAAGCCATTGTAATCAAAACAGCCTGGTACTGGCATAAGAATAGGCATACAGATCAATGGAACAGAACCGAGAGCCCAGAAATCAACCCACTCCTCTATATGGTCAACTCATATTTGACAAAGGAGGCAAGAACATACAATAGAGTAAAGACAGCCTCTTCCATAAATGGTGTTTGGAAAATGGGACAGGTACATGCAAAAATAATGAAACTAGACCACCAACTTACACCACACACAAGAATAGACTAAAAGTGGATAAAAGACTTAAATGTAAGTCTCAAAACCATAAAAATCCTAGAAGAAAACATAGGCAGCAAAATCTCAGACATCTCACATAGCAGTATCTTTCCCTATAGATCATCTAGGGCCAGGGAAACAAAGGAAGAAATAAACAAATGGGACTATATCAAACTAAAAAGCTTCTGCACAGCAAAAGAAACCATCAGCAAAATGAAAAGGGAACCTACTTTATGGGAGAACATATTTGCCAATGACACATCTCATAAGCGATTAATTTCCAAAATATATAAAAAACTTATACAACACAACACCAAGAAGACAATTCAATTAAAAAATGGGCAAAGGACACTAATAGACACTTCTGCAGAGAGGACATACAGATGGCCAATAGACATATGAAAAAATGCTCAACATCACTACTCCTCAGAAGATGCAAATTGAAACTAAAATGAGGTATCACCTCACACCTGCCAAAATGGCACCATCAACAAATTAGCAAACAAGTGCTGGAGAGGGTGTGGAGAAAAGGGAACCCTAGCACACTGCTGGTGGGAATGCAGACTGGAGCAGCCACTGTGGAAAAACAGTATGGAGTTTCTTCAAAAAATTAAGAATGAAACTTCTGTTTGACCCAGCGACCCCACTTCTGGGACTATATCCTAAGATTCCTGAAATACCAATCAGAAAAAATATATGCACCCCTGTGTTCATAGCAGCATTATTTACAATAGCTAAGATCCGGAAACAGCCCAAATACCCATCAGTAGATGAGTGGATAAAAAAGCTGCGGTACATTTACACAGTGGACTACTATGTGGCTGTAAAAATGAAGGAGCTCTTACCCTTGGAACAGCATGGATCAACCTGGAGGTTATTGTGCTAAGTGAAATAAGCCAGGGAAAGAACGACAAATATCATATGATCTCATTTATATGTGGAATCTAATGAACCAAGGAAACTGAGGAACAAAATAGGACCGGAGGCATGGATACATGGAACAGACTGACAGATCTCAGAGAGGAGGCCAGGGGACTGAAGAGATTAACCAAAGAACATATATGTGTGTATGCATAGCCCGTGAACACAGATAATAGTGTGGTGAAGGCCTGTGGTAGAATGGGGCTGGGTGGAGGGGGGCAAAGTGGTGGAAAATGGGGGACAACTGTAATACTGTCAACAATAAAAAAAAAGAGTGCTAGGTAATGGAAATATACAATTTGATTGTGTTTTAATATGCCAATATAAATCAATTAGCAATAAATGAAACCAATGATGTGACTTAAATTAGCAACAAAAAATTGCCAAGGAATGAACTGCATAAGAAATGAGAAGAACCCATATTAAGAAAAGTATGAAGCTCTCCTTGCAGACATAAGCATGTTCAAATCTGGAAATATTTTTATATTCTAGCATGGGAAATGCATTTCAGATAATCAAAATTGCAAGTGAGATTTTTTTTTTTTTAAATATTTTTTACTGATTTTTAGAGAGGGAGGAAGGGGGAGGGAGAGGGAGAGAGAGAGATCGATGTGGGAGTCAAACATCAATAGGCTGCTTCCTGCATGCCCCCTGCTGGGACCAAGCCTGCAGCCTGGGCATATGACCTTGACAGGGAATGGAACCAGCAACGGTTCGGTGCATGGTACAACGCCCAACCAAATAAGCCACACTGGCCAGGGCAGCAAGTGAGTTTTTAAGTGGAAATAATAAATCTAATCTTTACAGGGAGAGCCTTCCTTGGATATGTGACTAGAGGTGACAAGTGAACTCTCTCCTGGGATGGGATAGAGGTCAGAAGTAATTGAGCTGGGCCAAGGACACTGACTTTCTCCTCCCATGGTTCTCTAAGATTGTGAAATCTTTAGGGAATAGATTTCATGGACCAATTTGGCTAATTGTGAGCTCTGTGCATTGAGTGCTCAAGGCCATACTACCATAAATAATTAGTCTGCGTCTCCAGCCTTTCAGGTTGCCGGTCCCTGTGTAGCTGGCTTCACACCTGTGCCTCTTCCATTCAGAACACTAATGTCCTTCCGGAGGCTGGCCTGAGTCTGTCCTTCTGCCAGCCCTGGGGACGAGCCTCAGCCATCACTGCTCGGCAGACAGAAGGGGGCAGCAGCCTGGCCTCCTTGGTCATGCATCAGCAGAGTCGCAGCCCAGCCCAGTGAGTGCCCTGGGAGACAGCGGGGGGCCGAGGGACTGGAGAGCATTGCTTTCTTATTGCCGGGACAAGCAGGGCATAGCCAGCACTCTCTTGCCAACCCAGCCCATCATTTCACTTGGCAGGTCACCCCAGGCAGAGACCCCCTGATCACTGTCCTGTTCCCTTTGGGGTTCCCAGTAGGCCTCAGCGGAGAGTAAGGGGTGCCCTTGCTGCACCAACTGTAGGAGGGGTAGCTGAGCTCAAGGTGGGGATCATAGAAAAATAAACAGATTATAATTTAGGGCAGACCTCGCTCTTGCCGCCGCTCCTAGGTTTTCCTTAAACCACCCTCTTCCTCCGTCATTTCCGTACCTTGGCCCTTCTCAGTCTCTGCGGGAGACACACATTGGGGGTGCTGGGTGCTCTTAGGAAGTGGAAGCCGGTTCAAAGGTGTATCTTAGGTGTACTTTTGCTAAAGACCTCCGAACTGCTGTGTTCAGCTTTCTGAAGTGCCAGGAGACAGCGTGAAGTTTAGCATGTGGGCACCGGAGACGGGCAATTTAGTTTAATTTTTCCTGCTCTTTTTATTGTCTTGTGCAATATGGGGCAAGTTCTTGGCATCTCCGAACCTCCGCATTGTCATCTGAGTTGATCCCTCGCTGTCAGAACTGCACTGCTGTAAGGACTCAACAATACAGTGGAAGCTACATATGTGATTACATATGTGATGAATGTATAGAGAAAGGACAAGATACATCTCAAATATTGTTATTAATAGTAACAGGCTAGCTTTATACAGTTTGACGAGAATATCCTGTAATTTGAAGGTATGAGCTCCCCTGGATCTCTGGCGGGACATTTTATTTTGTCCATACACAAGTAGATACTGAGCATATGAAGGGAAATGACTGAATCTCATTGATTTCTGATCCCTCAGAGCCCGTGCTGACTTTGGCACAGAGTAGGCAACAAAAACACAAAGTCTCTGTTGAACAGGAAATAGGTCCTTAGCTCCCACAAGCAGAGCAGGGGGAAGGCTCCCGCACCGAGCGCTTTGCGCCTGTCCTTCCATCCCGCGCAGCAGCCTCCACGGGACTAGAGACAAGAGGCAGTGGGGATCATGCATATCTCTGACACGGTTCCTATGAACCGATTCTTTTCCTCTCATGAGATACACGTCATTCAGTTACCAAAAAACTGTGGCGATTTAAAATACTGAAAATGATAAAGGATGGAGAAGGGGGGGGTCAATCTGACTTCATGGACTGAGACACTTTCAGGATTTCACATTTGGGATGCCAAGTCACTCCATGCTCAGGCTCCCTGGGACAAGGAAGGCTTTGACGTCTCTGCCATGTAATTAAAGAAAAGTCTTTAAATATTTCTTGAGATTAAATTTATCAATAGCCTGCTACTGCAATAATAATTTAATTCTGATTAAAATACAATAACTGAATATTAACTTCCAAACTTCTGGGGGTACTATTCTCCCCATTTCTAGGTAAAAAAAAAAATACCATCAGAAGGAGGCTGAGACATTTGCACACACTCTAAATTTACTGTGTGAGAGATGTGGGACTCAAACTTTCATCTCCCAGCTCCTGTCCCAGGACTCTCTCCTTTCCGCTACAGCTGAACCAATGTTTTTTTCAAACCTGCTTCATCCAAGATGAGGAAACAGAGACAAAATCATTGATTTCCCCTCTTGAGACTCAGTGAGCTCATCTGTAAATAAGGGAATGGACTAAGCAATTCATAGGGGTCTTTCTGGACTATATATTGTGAACAACCCTATATATTGTTTATAGGGTTTTCTATAAATAGTAATGTTTTTTCCATCTCACTTAGGAAATCTGAGATATGCAAGCATTATTTCCAATACCAGTTGAGAATTTCATGTGAGCTCTCATGAAATGACTATGACTAGACAGACTCCAGGGACATCCTGTTTCTATATCTCAGCAATAAGGCCAGGTAATTGATTGTATCTGATTTGTTTTTTTTTTTGGTTAGAGAAAAATTTAGGCTACTAATAGTAAAATTCAGTGGGCACTGATTTTTACAGTGCAAACAACTAAACTTCACATATATCTTATAGGTATTTTCACTTGTGTGATATGGAGAGGTAAAAGAATTTGCATAGGATTGTCATTATACTGAATTGAAAATAAAATGAAGTCCACTCCTCTGGTAATATTATGCATTAGCTTAAATGTTTAAACTAGATGCATGTACTTCACAGAAAGATTGAAAACATAAAGTTTTAATGACGACATTTCAGGGACATGTGTAGTATGACACTTTACAGCCAAATTTTCAGGAAGACTGTTTATGAGTATAAAATCAATCCTAACACCATGGAAACAGTGGCAGGAAAATATACCCACCAAATTCACTGACAGTGGGGTACCGTGGGACAGGTATAGAGGGGAAGGGGATCACGAAGGGACAGCAACAAAGCTGAACTTTGGTAATATTTCAAATCTCTATAAAATATAAGTTCTGAAACAAATATTACTGAATGCTCACATTTTTAATATGGTAAGGGAGCAGTAATGACAATAATAGATAATATTAATGAAACATTTACTAAGTGCCTGGTAATATTCTAGGGCAATGATTCTGAACTCTGGCTGTACGTTAGAATCACCATCAGACTCACAGGTAGAGGTTCTTATTTAACTGGTTCTAGGCTGTAGCTAGGGCATCGGTATATTTTAAAAGATCCACAGGTAATTATAGTAGCCAATTAGGAGTGAGAGCCACTGGTCTATATTAATTTAATTTCTTGCAACAACCCTATAAAGTAAGTTCCATTTTTATCCCCATTTTATAGATGTAGAAACTATCCAGGCTTTTGTTATATTATTTTCTGTGCTTTCCTCTTTTGCATTTTTCTCAAATTAAATCATATTGCTACCTGCCAGGAGAAAGGAAGTCTCAAGTTGTCTTCAGGGAGCTGGTTTAAAGAGAATTGTAATTCCTGTTATTGGGAAGGAGTTACAGAAAAAAATTCTCAACTAGGCTTAAGAAGACAGAGTCTTAGACATAGCTTTGGGATGTCCCTTGGTTGTAAAACCTCAATTGTAAATAAGAGGGCTGATTTGATGAGAAAAGAGTGCGTCACAGATTTTCAAATGAGGAGCATGTTTAAACACTTTAACCTATAGCCACTACTTAATGGAGGAAAGCAAAGAGCAGCTTCAAACACAAAGACTCCCTGAGGCTATAGGGTGGTTAAAAAAAACCTGCATAAAATGCCTAGGGTAACGATTGATATTTGAAAAGACTTTTAAAAGAAAACTCACATATTTGAGTGAGCACCTGTGTCCATTGATGATGGATATTGGGGAAAACCAAATGATAATAAAAATTCAGGATGATAACTGTCCTGAATAAAAATTCTAACTGATTTAATTACATTTGACTTTAATTTAGAATTTGGGTAATGTTATGAAAGGGTATAAATATTCCAAATTAAAGAATTTCTTTGCATAGTATTTGGGTAAATAAAAGCATATTTGCTTCCCAGTCTTTTAACTGGAGTGGTTTTTTAAAAACTTTTTTATTGATTGATTTTAGAGAGAGTAGGGAGAGAGAGAGACATTGCTTTGTTGCTCCGCTTATTTATGCACTCATTGGTTGACTCTTGTATGTACCCTGACTGGGGATTGAACCCACAACCTAGGTGTATTGGGACGATGCTCTAACCAACTGAGATACTGCCCAGGGCTGAAGTGATTTCTTTTAAGGGAGAAAGATATTTCTTATTCCAATATTTCCTTCAAAGGAAGAAACTAATATTTACTGTGCTCATGACTTTATCAACTCTGTTAACTTTAGTGTCTCTCAAGTCGGTAAATACAGGAGCAGGTAAGTAGTCAAGATACCAGTGAGGAAAAATTCCAGTGAGGTAATGAGTTTGTCATCACTGAGAAATATTGCTGAAGGGACTGGAGCACATGTGCCTAGAGTGTAAACGCCTTACTTTGATTTGATTGGATCCAAAATATAGACTCAGCACTGGTTGCCTTTTAGTTGTTTCATCTATTCCAAGCCTCTTTTCCTTCTTAGAAGGTTTCTCAGCCCCAGGGAACTAAAGAATCGAACACGTGTCTCAGAATTCTTCCTCGCGGGCCTCTCAGATGATCCGGACCTGCAGCCTTTCCTCTTCGGGCTCTTCCTGTCCCTGTACCTGGTCACCGTGCTGGGGAACCTGCTCATCATCCTGACTGTCAGCTCTGACTCCCACCTCCACACCCCCATGTACTTCTTCCTCGCCAACCTTTCTTTGGCTGACATGTGTTTCACCTCCACCACCGTCCCAAAGATGATTGTGGACATCCAGACTCAAAGCAGAGCCATCTCCTATTTTGGCTGCCTGACACAGATGTCATTTTATATAGTTTTTGCATGTTTGGATAGTGTCCTCCTGACTGCGATGGCCTATGACCGGTTTGTGGCCATCTGTCACCCTCTGCGCTACTCAGTCATCATGAGCCCCCGCCTCTGCTGCTTCTTCGTCTTGGTGTCATTTTTCATCAGCCTTTCGGACTCCCAGCTGCACTATTGGATTGCGGTACAACTTACCTGCTTCAAGGATGTAAACATTTCTAATTTCTTCTGTAATCCTTCTCAACTCTTTCATCTTGCCTGTTGCGACAGCTTCACCAATAACATAGTCATGTATTTTGTTGGTGTCATCTTTGGTGGTGTTCCACTCTCTGGGATCCTTCTCTCTTACTATAAAATTGTTTCCTCCATTCTGAGAGT
Organism: Miniopterus schreibersii; assembly: GCF_964146895.1. Taxonomy (NCBI): domain Eukaryota; kingdom Metazoa; phylum Chordata; class Mammalia; order Chiroptera; family Miniopteridae; genus Miniopterus; species Miniopterus schreibersii. Next base: position 68,716,590 of record NC_138105.1, on the reverse strand, counting down.
CCCATCAACAGGTGGGAAGTATAAAGCCTTCTCCACCTGTGCTTCTCACCTGTCAGTTGTCTGCTTGTTTTATGGAACAGCCATTGGAGTTTACTTTGGGTCAGTGTTGTTCCCTTCCCCCAGGAAGGATGTGGTGGCCTCAGTCATGTATACCGTAGTCGTCCCCATGCTGAACCCATTCATTTACAGTCTGAGGAACAGGGACATTAAGTGTGCCCTATGGAGGCTCTGCAGCAGAGGGGTCTCATCTTAATATCTGTGGAATCCTTTCTGGAGTGTGGCTGGAAAAACTAGTAAACCAAACTTGGAGACCTGTGAATACTGTTTCCTTGGTCACATTCTTTTTTAGTCTCATGGTTTTCATTCCTCTGTGCTTCATCTATGAACTTTGCTTCTTTTGATTTGTCCTAAATTGAATTGGCAGAGTATCCTGGGATCCTTTGTACATCACAGTAAATGCATGGGAGGTTCTCCTCATTGACTCTGTATCCATGTGAAATGCACAATTCTCTTGGTATATACTTAAACTTTACATATTTTTCCATGGTTTTAAGGTATTTTCCATACAAATTTTGCATCTGTCAAATCTATTTATTCGGGTAATTTCTTAGGATGCAGTTTATTGGTTTTCAGTGGAGAATTTCATTGGAATGCCCTGTGGAGTTTTATAAATACTGATGACTGGCCTGTTGGAGGAGTTCATCAAGATGTGACTATTAAATACAATATCTGAAAGAAATCTTAACCTTTCTCTATTATTTTGTTCTATTTAATATTTCTTATTGTGGTTAAATTTATATTTCAGAAAATGTATCGTTAAAAAGTTCATGTACCCAACACTTCAAAGGGCCAATATTCAAAGTGTCAGAGTTTGGAGTAAGGAAAGGTTTACTGATCAAGAAGGTGCCCAATGAGAAGAAGGTACCTCTAATTCCTCTTCCCTCAGCCCCAAGTTCAGGCTTCTTTTAAATCAGGGAAGGGAAAATGGGAGGGACAAGAGGTGAATGATGACAGCAGACATCTGGGCACCTGCAGGGATCTGAGGAAGAGCAAGAAATCTCTCAATCTCTCTATTGACCCCTGCTGCTCTGAGTCTGGGTCTTGAGGCTCCTCTCTTGCAAATGCTTGATAAACACTCATTATTTTGCACATATTTACCCACCTCCTTGGGGAAGACACCTTCTGACAGGGGGCTGTTCTTCCAAAAACTCCTGGCTCAAGCAGAATTCCCCTAATAAATTAGCATATCTATAGCAGGAGCTATTAGCCTGAAGATCAAGGGGAAAATGCAGGCTAAAATTAACATAGAGTCTCCAAAACCAAGCTTTTTATTTTGTTACACTATCATTTTAACCGTTTTTAAGTGTACACTTTTGTACACTTGGCATTAAGTACATTGACAGTGTTAGGCAACCATCAGCAACACCTGTCTGAAGAACTTTTCCATCTTCCCAGATTGAAACTCTGTAGAGCTACACATTGGACGCTGTCCCCATTCCTCCACTCTTTCAGAACCCTGGCAAACTCCATCCTACTTTCTGCCTATGGATTTTACTACTCTTGGTACCTTATATAAGTAAAATACTATAATATTTGTCCATTCAGAATATTTCAATCTGGACATTTCAAAACCTGAACTTCTAACGTTCCCTTTCCTTCCAGATTTGCTCCACTCATGGCCTCCCTGTCTCAGCGGAGGCAATTCCAGTCTCCCAGTTGTCCAGGCCCCAAACCCTGGAGACATTCTTGGTTTCTCTCTCTCACATCCAGATCCTGACTGATAACAAATTCTAGTAGCTCTTCCTTCAAAATATAGCACAACTGACCACTTCTCAACCCTTACACTGCTCTCCCTACTCTGGTCCTAGCTATCTCTATCACACCTGGATAGCCTAAATCAGCTCCAGGCAGGCTGCCTCACAGCGTACAATCCACGCTCAGCCCAGCAGCCATAATGATTGTTAAAATTCCTAAGTCAAATGATGTCATTCCTAAGTCAAAGCCCTTCAGTGACTCCTCAGGCACCAGAGTAAATGGAAGGAAAAGTCCTTCAGTGGCAGAGAAAGCCTCACACAAGGACCCCTGAGACCTGTCCTCCTCTTAGCTGCTAGGCTCTCTCCCACTGGTTTGCTCCAGCCACATTGCCCCAGACAACATCCCACTTCAGGATCTTTGTATTAACCTTACCCTCCGCCTGGGGCACTCTTTCCTCAGATGTGCACTCACCTAAATCATTCACCACCTTCACAATATTACTTTCAAAATGAGGTTTAAGAAGACCACTGGTCTTAGTATGACAACCAGCTCCTTCCCGTACCCCTGATCCTCTTATTCCTGCTGAGGTTGAACCTAAAATAATGACTGACACATAGTAAATAGTAAGGAAAACTAGGTTTGATAAGTTGAAGAAACAAATGTGGTTCTGTAGGGACTGCAAGTAACATTGTCTCCTCAGCAGAGTCTCCTGATCGGCCAATGTGGAAAGAAGACATGCCTGTGCCAATCAGAACTTTTTCTAAGTTTTTCTTCTTCTTCATATAGTAGCTTAAATAAATCTAGTTTCTATTAAGTAGTGAAGCTTACAGGATGTGAGTAGTGAGAGCAGCTGTTTCCCATGTCTCTTTTTATGTAGAGGTAACCAGTCTGAGAATATAAAGCTGATCTTTTGAAATGAAATCCTCAGGATGTCTGAGCCCCTATGTGCAATTGTGTCAGTGTACAGCTGAGCCTCTGCTCCACTAGGATCAGATGAATCAGGAGATTCTCTTTTCTGTCACTTGCCACCAAAGCACACCTATCCAGTGCGGCCTCATCTCTATGTGAGTCAGTGTCATGAGGTGGTGATGCTCAATGAAAGTTAGCAAGAGACTTCCCACCTTCTCAGCTCAAGACTTATGGATCAATTGTTGGCAAATTCTATATCACACACATGTCTTGTCATAGGTTGAATAACCTCCCAAAGATTTTCATGTACTAATCTCTAGAACCTGTGAATATGTTTCCTTGGATGGCAATAGGCACTTTGCAGGTGTGATTAAGTTAAGGTTCTTCAGATGGGAAGATAATTCTGAATTATCTGGGTGGGCTCAATGTAATTACAAGAGTTCTTATAAGAGGAAGTCAGGAGGGCTAGAGAGAGATTTGATGATGTTATATTGTTGAGTTTAAAGATGGAGGAAGGCATCACAAGCTAATGAACTCAGGAGACTTCTAGAATTTGGAAAAGGCAAAGAAAGACTCTCTTCTAGAGCTTCCAGAAGGAAAGTAACCCTGCTGATACATGTTAGACTTCTGATCTCCAGAGTTGTAAGATAATAAATTTGTGTCATTTTAAGCCACTAGACTTATGGCAATTTGTTATAGTAGCAAAAAAAACTAATACACCTCTCTTTAAAAATGTCCTCATCTCCTTGCCACTGGCTTAGATCAGGTCCCCATCATCTCTCCCCAGGACTATTTCGATTGTCTCCTGTTTCCTGTACCTCAAATTTCTCCTAGTCAGGGAAATTCTAAAGTGCTCACATGATAACTATGATGATGACATGGCCCTGGTGCTAATTTGCTTATAAAATCCTTGGTGGGTCAAATTATACGATTTATGGTCTATCCCCCATCTATGTATCCAACCTTAGTTTTAATAACTGACCTAAAAGTTCCGTGTACTTTTCTGATATGCCTCATCCTTGAATGTCTCTTGGAGATGACCCAAACCTATTCTCCATGAAACTTCTACTCATGATCTGTTATTCAACACTCAAGTATATTTTCCTATTACAATGTCTTCTTTAATACGAAGTGTTGGCAAAGATGTGGAAAAACTGGAATCTTCAGTTGCATTCCTGGTGGGACTGTAAATTGGTACAGCCACTTTGGAAAATAGTGTGGCAGTTTGGTTAAAGTTAAAACTCAGTTTACTATATGACTCAGTGTGTCCTCCAGGTACTGAAGAGAAATAAAAACAGAGTTTGCAATACAAAGACAAATGCACAGATGTTCATAGCAGCATTATTGACAATAACCCCAAACGAGAAATATTCAAGTGTCATTAACTGGTAAGTGCATAAGCAAATTGTGGTATATAAATGCCATATAATACTTTGTTGCAATTAAAAAGACAAAATGTTGATACTTCAACATGGATGACCCTCTAAACATGTGCTAAGAGAAAGAAGCCAGAAACAAAAGCCCACACATTGTATGATTCCATTTATTTAAAACAAATCAATATCTAGAAAAGGTAACTTTATAAAGACAGAAAATGATAGGTGTTTTCCTAAGGTTGAGGTGGGAGTGGGAAGTAACTGGAAATGTGCACAAGGATATTTTTTGAGGTGACAAATATTTTAAAACAGGATTGTGGTAATCATTGCATAACTCTAATTTTACTAAAATCAGTGAATTTACATGATCATTGTGTGAATTTCAAGTATGTAGATTATACCTCAATAAAAATGTTAAAAATGTTTAAAGATTTTTCTGCAATTACTCAAGGTGAGTTGGGGATTTTCCCCTTAGTTCTGTTTTTTAATTTTTTAAATTTCTTTTTTATTTTTATTTATCTTTTTTGTTGAGAGTATTACAGGTGTCCCATTTTCCCCCCCAATTGACCCCCTCCACTTCGCTGCCACTCTCTCCCCAGGCCTTCACCCCATTATTGGGTTATGCATGTATGCATATAACTTCTTTGGTTAATCTCCTCCCACCCTCCACCCCCTTTCCCTCTTTCCTCTGAAATATGATCATCTGTTGCATGCGTCAATGTCTCTGGATCGTCACATATTTAGTTTATCACATTCTTTTGTTCATCAGCTTCTTCTTAGAGATGACCCTTCAACATTTCCTGTAGTGCTGGTTTGGTGGCGATGAACTCCTTTAGCTTTTCCTTGTCTGAGAAGCTCTTTATCTGACCTTCAGTTCTAAATGATAGCTTTGCTGGGTAGAGCAATCTTGGTTGTAGTTCCATGTTTTTCATCACTTTGAATATTTCTTGCCACTCCCTTCTGGCCTGCAAGATTTCTGTTGAGAAATCAGCTGACAGTCGTATGGGTGCTCCCTTGTAGGTAACTAATTGCTTTTCTCTTCCTGCTTTTAAGATTCTCTCTTTGTCTTTAACCTCTGGCATTTTAATTATGATGTGTCTTGCTGTGGGTCTCTGTGGGTTCCTCTTGTTTGGGATCCTCTGTGCTTCCTGGCGTTGTAAGTCTATTTCTTTCCCCAGGTAGGGGAAGTTTTCTGTCATTATTTTTTCAAATAGGTTTTCAATTTCTCGCTCCCTTTTTTTCCCCTTCTGACACCCGAATAATACAAATGTTGGGCCTCTTGAAGTTGTTCCAGAAGCTCCTTGTGCTATCTTCATATTTCTGGATTCATTTTTCTTTTTGCTCTTCTGGTTGGGTGTTTTTTGTTTCCTCATGTTGCAAATTGCTGATTTGATTCTCAGCATTCTCTACTGTTATTTCCCTGTAAATTATTCTTCATTTCAGTTCGTGTAGCCTTCATTTCAAATTGGTACTTTCTTATGTTATTGATTTTCTCAGTTATTTCCCTAATAGTATGCTTAAACATCCTTATAACCAAAATTCTGAACTCTGTATCTGTTAGCTTTCTTGGATCGATTTCATTTAGTTCCTCTTCTAGAGATTTCTTCTGTTCTTTCCTTTGTGACATGTTTCTTTGCTTCCACATTTTGGCTGCTTCCAGGTGTTTGTTCTATGTATTAGGTAGAGCTGCTATGTCTCCTGGAATTTGTAGAGTGGCTTTGTGTAGTAGGTGTCTAGTAGGGTCCAGTGGCTCAGCCTCCCCAGTCACCTGAGCTGGGCCTTCTAGGTGCTCCCCTGTGTGGGCTCCTGTGAACTGTCCTGTTGTAGTTGAGCCTTGGTTGCTGTTGGTGTCACTGGGAGGAACTGACCGCCAGGCCAATCAGCTGTGAGGACCAGCTGCAACTACAGCCAAAGAGCTGCTGAGCTGGAGACACCCCTGTAGAGCAGGATTTACTTCAGGGGAGCTTTGGTGTTCACCAAGTACGACCCTTGAGTGTGTCACTCCTGGATGTGGTAGGGTTGTAATCCAGTGTGATGAGTCTGCCCACCAGGTGCACTGTCTCTGGGGCCTCCTGGTAGGTGCAGAGTCAGCCTGTGCCAGTGCCTTCCCCAGGGCCACCCAGCATGAGCTACACAGCAAACCCTAGTTGGCTGCTACTTGTGCTGGGCTTGGAGGTGTCCAGGAGAGGCCCAGCTATGAGCCAGTGCAGCTGCCGCTAGTGCCAGGCCTGGGGCCCCTTATCAAGCCGTATGGGGCCCGCTGCTGCTTGTTTGAGAGATTTTAGGAAAGTCCTAAGCATGAGGCTCCAGAGGCCACTTGCACAGAAAAGCCCCTGGAAATGGCCTGGATGAGCTGCAGGTGGGGAGGGGCGGGGCCTCCGGGAATCACGGGGCGGGGCCAAAGGTGTGAGTCAGGTGCTGGCGATTCAAATATGGCGCCTGCCTGGCGGCTGTGTGCGGGGAGGACTCACCACAGGAGCCATGGCCTCCGCCAGCCCTTCTGCCTGGGAGGAAGCCGCCCCTCCGCCTCTCGCCCGGATCTCAGGCAGGTTAGTTCCTCCCCGAGTGTCCCAGGTCCTTTCAGGCTGCTGCCCGGCGCTGGGCTCAGAGGGAGCGTCCGAGTGAGTCCGTGCCGGGCCCTTTAGAGGAGCTGCTGGGGCTCCCGCAGCCTCCGTGACCCTCAGCCACAGTCCCCGCTGGTTTCACAGCCCGAAGTTGTGGGGACGTCTCTTCCTGGCCCTGGAGCCCTGGGCGGGGGGCCGGCTGTGGGGCTGGGACCCCTCACTCCTCCAGGAAACCTCCACCGCCGAGATTCCCTCCCGGGTTTACCCCAGGGCACCAGGTGTGGGCCCGAGACCACGTGTCTTAGATTCAGCCCCGATCCGCCCGCCTCTCCGCCCCTCCTCCTGGTCTCGATGCTCCTTCAGTTCCCTGGTTGTGGGGCTTCTGTGCAGCCAGATCTCAGGAGGCTCTGAGTGATGGTGGTTCTGTATCTTAGTTGTAATTCTGATGTGGTTGCGGGAGGCGGCGGGTGCAGCTGTTACCTTCGCCGCCATCTTGTTTCTCCCTCCCGTAGTTTTCAACAGGATCTACTCCACACCAGTGTTATTATACTTAACACTCTGCACTGCAATAATTTTACCTCTAAGATCCCCTCCTCAGTTTGTATGCAGTTAGGTAAGAAATGCACACTGGATTAAACTTAATGGAACCAAAGTGAGTAAAAGTGAAGTAACACTTCCCTATTTAGCAAATTATTGTTTTTGAGTAATTTTGCAGTCCTTACTCTGTCTCCAAATAATTAATTCCTTTATTCTCAAAAGTTTCCACTTCCTTTCAGTTCTTGTCTTAATACTTCTTCAGTCTTTATCACCTGTGTTATATGTGGTTCCTGTAGATGGAGATGCTCAGGGAAGAGCTTTATTGGAAGGAGCAAGGAACATGGATAGGAGGGAGCAGAGTGAGGAGGGGACGAGCAGACATCCAAGAAAGTTTGCAATAAGTCAGCCACAACAGTGAATGAGCCGTTATCACCCTGTGGGGAAATTCTGGAAATTGGTACAAAATCCAAATCCCAGCTGAGGAATGAGAGATAAGGTGTACCCCACACCTCTCCGTCAAGAGCTGTCTCTGACAGGACATAATTCCCGGTCACTTCTGCTACCACATATTGGACCTACCACAAGTAGGCCCCAGCTGGTGCTGGATGCGGGCAGTCATGCAATGGCCATGGTGAGAGGATCCCAGGGAACGTGGGAGGAGTGTTGACAGCATGTACCACTCCATGCTTCACTGCAAACTCGGTTCTGTCAACATTCTTCCCCCGAAGTGAATTAAGTTCTAAACATGTTCCACAAATGTGTCACTGTTATTCCTGATGCACCACCACAAAGTTCCAGAAAAAATTAAGTCATGTGAGAAAACAACTCTTATTTTATTGTATTCATTATTACATGGTTTTGGATCTTAGAGTGTATATCTTGAAATTGCAATAATGGGAAATATAAGTCAAATGAAAAAAAAGGAAAAGAAGGAAGGATCAGAAAGAATGACACATCTCAGTTTCCTAAGGAGTAAATTCCCGTAAGTCATTTGAAGGAACCATCTTTCAAATCTAGATTCCTACTCTGAACTTGAAAATCACACTACTGTTCTTGAGGAAGGTAGGAGAGCAAAGTCAGGTTGCCTGGCTGTAGTCCAACTCAATCTCAGTCTCTTCTTTTGGAAAGTGGAGTGAATGACAGAAAATATCTCAAAGAAATATCTTTAAGAAGAAATTAAGTCACTCAAGTGAAGAAACAAGTAGAGTCCTGATATTGTAGCATTTTCTTCTGATTACTGTATGAGCTTCATTCTATATCTTCTGGGATAAACAAGCATATAACCAAATTAAGGTGAAGATCAGGAAGGTATGAAGACAACATTTTGGGAAACTAAATCAGCACTTGATGTGATAAGTGCTTTAAATTTAAAATTACAAACCTTAAGAATAGCTGCAGGAATGCTGGCCAAACATGGAACACTGTGGACAGCACATGGGGAAGAAAAGTAAAAAAAAAAAGGAATTTCGGAGGGAGTTTCTGAGAAGGAACTAATACAAATACAAACAAAAGCGAAATCAGACATGCTTTGGAAATAGAAGAAACGAAGCCTGTCTTTTATGGGAGAAAAGGAACCAGATATTTAAGTTAGCAATGTTCACCTTTGGGGCCCACAGTGTACACTTAGTTCTGAGGCCATTGATCCATCATGGACAAGATGCTGCTCGGTTGAGGAGCCTTCCCAGTGCCCCCTTCACATCCTTGTTCCTCAGGCTGTAGATGAAGGGGTTCAGCATGGGGGTGACCACAGTGTACATAACTGAGGCAACTGAGTTTTGTAGGGTAGAATGGGTCAGAGCAGAGCTGAGGTAGACCCCCAGGATTGTCCCATAGAACAAGGAGACCACGGAGAGGTGAGACCCACAGGTGGAAAATGCTTTATATTTTCCCTCTGCAGAGGACATTTTCATTAAAGAGGAGACAATCTTACAGTAAGAAAAGAGAATCCCAGTGAGAGGAAACACACCCAGTAGAGAGGTAGCCACATACATGAAGATGTCATTGATGAGTGTGTCAGAGCAGGCCACCTTGAGAATCTGGGCCAGTTCACAGAAGAAATGTGGAATTTCACTGTTTATAGAGAAGGTCAGCTGCCTCATCAGTAGAATATGAACCAGGGCGACCCAGAAAATGACGAACCAAGACATCAGAACCAGGGAGCCACAGAGCCGGGGGTTCATGATGACCGTGTAGTGCAGGGGGTGGCAGATGGCCACATACCGGTCATAGGCCATCAGGGTCAGGAGGAAGTTGTCCATTCCAATAAATATCATAAAAAAAAACACCTGAATGAGGCATTCTATGTAGGAGATGGCTTTGCTCTGTGCCTGGATGTTCACCAGCATCTTTGGGACGGTGGTGGAGGTGAAGCAGATGTCAACAAAGGACAGGTTGGACAGGAAGAAGTACATGGGGGTGTGGAGGCGGGAGTCAGAGCTGATGGCCACAATGATGAGCAGGTTTCCCAGCACAGTGACCAGGTACATGGACAGGAACACTCCACAGAGGAGGGGCTGCAGTTTAGGATCATCCGAGAGACCCAGGAGCAGGAATTCGGACACTTCTGTGTGGTTTTCTGTGTCCATGCAGCCGGTGTGTATTCTAAACAAGAGGGAAAAGGAACGTTTAGTAAATAGCCGAAGGCCTTTCAGTCACCACCTTTTTAATTTTGATTTATTATTTAAAAATTTTTTAAAATTAAATTTAATTTTTTTTGTTGTTTCAAATATTACAGATGTCCCTTTTTCTCCCCACTGACCCGTTCCACCCCATCCCCTCCCCCTCCCCAGTCCCTCTCCCCACCATTGTCTGTGTCCTTGGGTTGTGCATATATGCATATAAATTCTTTTCACTCACCACCTTTTGATTCCACTTTTGCATGGACCTCTTTCATGACCCAGTAGTCATTCCAATGGCAGTGATTCACTCATTTAAGTGGTAACCCAATTTTATTTCAAATTGTGTAATTATTCAGACTTTCTTTAATTTAGTAGAAATCTTTCTCTATGTTCTACTCACTGGTTCTAATTCTCTTATCCAAATTATGGACATAAACCAACTTCTTATTTCATATGAGCCTTGGGAAAGAACTAAAGACATTTAAGGTCTTTTCCTTGATAATTGCCATACTTCCTCCATTTCATAATAGTGAGTAAAACATGTGTTTTCAACTCCGACAACCTTAGTTCTGTTATCTGATGCTTTATATCGATGTCATAGTGAACTCTCCATGGACCTTATTGTGTTTCTTTCTGAAAATGTGGTTAGTGCTATTACCATCTTTGTGAGGTATGAAAGTGCCTTTAATCACAGTAAGATCTCAATAAATTATAGCTATTATCATTATTAATCTATTCTTTTCATTACAATTATTTTTGACATATAACTCCTCCAAAGTACAGTATAGAGCTGTGATTTAGAAAGGAGGATCTTGAGTCAGACTTCCTGGAATAGAATTTGGTCCACCCTGTCACACCTCTGTGACCTTGATGAAGTTATTTAATCTCATTTAGCTGCTGATACTTCACCTCCACCATGGGAGTAGTGAATATTCCCTACATTGTAGGACAGATGAGTGATTAAATGAGATGATGCACAGAATATTTCTAGTGCAGTTTCTGTGACGTACAGTGGACACCCGATAAAAGCAAACTTCTGTTCTTCACATCACCATAAATCTGTCTTGCATGGTCATCATTTTTAGTATCTCTCTGAAATTGGGGCAGTCATCAGTATAAACACAACAGGTCTGTCATCTTTTTTAAATCATCATGCAGCACTTTCAATTAATTACGATCCTTATGGCTTCATCTTTTAGAGACTTCCTGCCAAGTGGATTCTTGTAAGAACAGGAAAACGCATATGGATACATAGATAATGGGGGAAACAGAAGCACCCCACCATTACAATGAAACAGAAAGCAGGTGTGTGGGCATGTGCCCATGTGTACATGCTCGCAAGTGGCAATGTGTTGTATTAAAATCAGTGGAATTAACTGGGAAAAAATAGAATTTATTTAAAAGTATTCAAGGTGTTTATACATGAAATCACCCTAAAAAGGGAAAGGACAATTTAAGATTTGAAAATAGAAAGGCAGCTAGTCAAATGGGAGAAGATATTTGCAAACAGTATCTCCAATAAAGGGGTTAATATCCAAAATATATAAAGAACTCATACAACTCAACAACAAGAAAACAACCAAACAGTTCAATTAAAAAATGGCCAGAGAAATTGAACAGACACTTTTCCCAAGAAGGCATGCAGATAGCCAACAGATATATGAAAAAATGTTCACTGTCACTAGCTATGGGGGAAATGCAAATAAAATCCACAATGAGATACCACCTCATACCTGTTAGAATGGCTATTAGCAATAAGACAACAAATAAGTTTTTGAGAGAATGTGGAGAAAAGGGAACCCTAGTGGGAATGAAAATTGGTGCAGCCTCTGTGGAAAACAGTAGGAAGGTTCATAAAAAAATTAAGAATAGATTACTTTATCACCCAGTAATTCCTCTTCTGGGTATCCACCTGAAAAATTTGAAAACACTTATTTGTAAAGATACATGTATGTACCCTCATGTTTATTGCAGCATTATTCACAATAACCAAGACATGGAAACAACCTAAGTGTCCTTTAACGGGTGATTGGGTAGAGAAGATGTGGTGCATGTACACTATGGAATATTACTCAGCCACTAAAAAGATGAAATGCTGCTGTTTGGACAACATGGATGGACCCTGAGAGCGTCATGCTGAAGGAAATAAGACGGAAAAGAACAAGAACCACCTGATTTCACTCATACGTGGGATAGAAAACTGAAACCAACAAATGAGCAAACAACACAAACTCACAGACCCAGACGACAGAATGGTGGTGACAAGGGGCGGGGGCGGGGAGGGTGGCGGGTGAAGGGCCAAGTGTATGGCGATGGATGGAGACTGGCCTCTGGGTGGGGAGCACACAATGGACACACAGATGATGTGTTTATATAGATCTTTGCACCTGAACTTGTGCAATGTTATTAACCAAGGTTATCCCAATAAATTTAATTTTAAAAAGACAGTAAGTAAATGCTTATATTCTCAATGGAAAAAATGTTTCAGAGAATGCTGATTAATTAAGGAGAGAAAAAATCACCGAGGACCCATTTAGTCTGGGGAGGTGGGTTGAGACCGCTTTTCTGAAACATGAATATTTGAGCTGAGAGAGGAAGGATGGGTAATTGTGAATTGGGAGAAATTAAAATGGGCAAGCATTTGGGGCTAAGAGAACAGAATAACCAGTTGCAGTTGGGTCGCTGAGCTTGGTAACAGAAGGGATTTGAGAGACCAGTGAGATGGAGAACAGATAACTGGGATCGGGAGGGACAGAGTGGGCGAGGCCCACAGTTCGAGCTCCCTGTACTATTCCTTCAGGTGCCCCTCGTTGTGGTACTTTTACATTCATTTGTGGGTTAGAAGTTTTAACTGTTTTTGCTCACCATTGACATTCCAGGGACCTATCTGGTGCCTGGCACATAGATGCTAAAGGTCTACTAATGTTAGAAGTATAATAAAGTTTGAGAACAAAGTGTCACCTATAACACAAAAGAGAAGTCTTCACGCTCATCATATAATTGGTTTCCACTTGCTAAATGAGGAAACCAATGGCAATTTTTTAATAAAGAACAGCTGTTTTAAAGCTGCAGGCAACTGAACATTCTACATTAACTCACTAGAATATTTGTGTTAAATTCATGAACAGACCAAGGCAGTCAACTCCAATTTCAATTACTTGAACATCTAAAGAGATTGGTAAAATGAGGAATAAAAATTTGTCTGATTACTGAACTTAAGAAATAATTACATTATTTGTAGATAATATTGTGCACACTCAGGTGAAACAATAATAACATCAATATAGAAATATAAGTGCTATCAGTGAGTCATATCTGCTGCAAAATTGGTAGGAAATATAATAAAGAAACTCCAATCACATTGGGAACAACATAGACAGTATCTCATGCATAGACGATCTCTAGTGAGTGGTTAATAAATTGTTGAGCACAGAAATCAGGAAGAGGCTACAATTACGGGAAAGAGTAGAAAAGACGTGGAGATTCTCTGGAAAACAATTCTCACTGTAGAGATCCCTAGATTCCAAAAAGAGAGAGTAGGAAACAGAGCAAAGGGTGGAAAAGACACGTTTCAGTGGAGACTAAAGTACCTTCAAAGTACCGGACTTCATTGCTGTAAACTATGTAAGACAGGCCTGTCCCAGTCTAGCTATTCCAGAGGCAAAACCGGTACCCACTTGGCCTCATTTCCTTGTCATTCCACCAGCCCTCACTGGAATACAGTGACCCTCTCTGAAGAATGTCACCGAAGCTTTCTGTTCTCCAAGGTCTGTCCCCGGAAAGCCCAACTGAGTTTTTATTTGGCTGGGATCAGAGAATTAAGGAAAGGGACAACAGGAGCACGTGGACAGTTTCCAGGGTCTCAAGGGCTGAATTCTCAGAGCTCCTCATTAAATAGACTGTCCTATTATCTTCTCACTCTCCAAACAACTCAGATCTCATGGGACGCTAAGATAACAGAATGGAAAAATTTCATCGGATGTGTCTGCACGAGCATCAAAGGGGGCAGATACATTTATTTCCTCCAAGGAGAAACACTTCTTTCTTTGGTTTGACTTGAAAGTGACAAGGTGTCTCTCAAGGGATGTTTCATTGCCTCAGAAACCAACGTTCTGTGATATACTTTCCTTGAGGAACCTTTGGAGATTTCATGGATCACTTGGTGTCCACAGTGTCATGGAGGCAAAGAGGTCTTTTTATACAAAAAGCAGATTTGTTAAATCATTTGGTTCTGTTGAAAGGACCAAGCAAATGAAGGCTAGAAAATATTCTTGACGTTGTTAGTGACATGGGCCCTCTGTTGACATCAAAGAGGGCTCCACTCATTACCTGTAAATAGAGGGGTAGAGACAGAAACCATCCAGGTAGAAGGGTTGCAGAGTGAGTGTTGGGGAAATAGAGGTGACAAATATAAAGCACCTATCAGGTTTGTGGGGAAAGGGGAGGAGGGAGTATGAAGCATAGTGTAAAGAGAGTGTGGAACGTGAGAGGGTTTAAGGAAAATGGAAGATACAGGAACAGGTTAGTGTGAAAGAGAATGACCCAACTTGGTGCAGGCCTTTGAGTGCACAGGAGGTGCTGACCCCATAGTCCCCAGGATGCAGCACCCGTTCCAAGTCCCTGACAATCATAGTGCGCTGGATGTTGGATGTATAGAATATGTGGGTCCATAAATCAAGGGTTGGAAGTAGAGTGGCCCCTTCTAATGACACTTCCATTGAGCCACTTGGGAAGCTTGCGCTTCAGATCTCCACAACTCTGGCGTGTGCAAGCCAAGAGATCTTGACTCCTAAAGAGAGACACTTCCAGACACAAGGCAAAAGTCCCAGTGAACTTCAAGCTGTACTGCTGCCTGGCAATTCAGGTCCTTTATGCCAAGAAGAGGAGTCACCATTCTGGCAGGGGTAGCCGATCCTGGTCACCAGTGTCATTGTGTGACCATGGCAATGGGCATGCACTGGCAGCCTGCTGTTCTCAGTAAGTGGTTGGGAGCAGCTCAGGAGCAACCTGAATGCAGACACAGTGGTGAATGCAAATGTCTTCAGCCAGTGAGACGTTTATATGATTTATGAAGTGATTTTCCCTGATCGGTTTAGTACCAACCTGGCACCATACATAATTATTACAATATTATTGGCTATTATCCCTATGCTGTTCTTTATATTCCTGTAACTATTTTGTAACTACCAATTGGTACTTTTTTTTTTATCTTCATCTAGGATATGCTTAGAGAGAGGAAGGGAGAAGGGGAGGGAGAGAAGGAGGAAGTGAGAGAGAGAGAGAGAGAGAGAGAGACAGAGAGAGAGAGAGAGAGAGAGAGAGAGAAACATTAATTGGTTGCCTGGACCAGGGATCAAACCCGCAACCTAGGTTGTGCCTGGCTGGGAATTGAACCTCTTAGTGCACAGGACAATACTTAATGAACTGAGCCACTCCAAGCCCAATTTGTACTTCTTAATCCCATCACTCTTTTCACCCAGCCTCAGAAATGTCCCGTCTGGCAACCATCAGTTTGTTCCCTGTATCTCTGAGTCTGTTTCTCCTTTGTTGCTTTATTTTGTTTTTTAGATCCCACGTGTAAGTGAAATCATATGGTATTTTTCTTTCTCTGACTGGCTTATTTCACTTAGCGTAATACCCTTTAGGTCCAGCAAATGGTAAGATTTCATTCTTTTTTATGTCTGAGTAATATTCCATTGTATATGTGTACCACTTCTTCATCCAATCATCTATTGATGGGCACTTAAGTAGCTTTCATAGCTTGGCTATTGTAAATAATGCTGCAATGAACATCGGGGTGCATATATCTTTTCAAATGAGTGTTTTAGATTTCTTCAGATAAATACACAGAAGTGGAATTGTTGGATCATCAGGTAGCTTTATTTTTAATTGTTTGAGAAACTTTCACACTGTTTCCCATAGCGGCTGCAACAATTTGCAATCTTACAAATTGTGCATGAAGTTTCCCTTTTCTCCATATTCTTGGCAACACTTGTTTGTTGATTTATTGATGATAGCCATTCTGACAAGAGTGAAGTGAAATCTCATTGTGGTTTTAATATGCACTTCTCTAGTGATTAGCGATGTTGAGCATCCATTTATCTATCTGTATGTCCTCTTTGGAGAAATGTCTATTTATGTCCTCTGCCCATTATTTAATTTGTATTGTTTGGTGTTTTTTGGTGTTAAGCTGTATGAATTCTTTATAAATTTTGTATATTAACCTCCTATTGGATGTATCATTGGCAAATATCCTAATCAGTAGGTTGTCTTTTTGTTTGTTGATTGTTTCCTTTGCTGTGTAAAAACTTTTTAGTTTGTTGTAGTCTCATTTGCTTATTTTCTTCTTTTGTTTCCCTTGCCCAAGGAGATATATCAGGAACAATATTACTAGGAGCAATGTCAGAGGCTTTACTTTGTGTGTTGTCTTCTGGGAGTATTATGGTTTTGGGTCTTACCTTTAAGTCTTTAATCCATTTTGAGTTTATTCTTGAATATGGTGTAAAAAGGTGGTCTAGTTTCATTTTTTTGGCATGTATCTGTCCAGTTACCAAGTCATCACATTAAACTTATCTTCTTTTACATTACTCTAGAATTACAAAGGATGATGTTGTCAGCAAAGGGGAGTTCTCTTCGCTTACTAGTAATGGTCTGGTTAAAATTTCACTTTATTACCATTCTTCCCTGTCGTCTGTCATGATAACTCATTCTTTGGGTTCCTTTTGAGTTCAACAAAATAGTATCTACAGTTTTCTTTATATCACTTAATGAGAAACCAACCTTCATGTTCCTCAGCAGAGAGATCTCTAAATCAGGAAGCTTGCATGGATAGGATTTAGAAGGTTACAGCACACCACTATCCACAGACATCCCACTTTATCCAGTAGAAAAAACACCCAACAACACATAGAGAAACCCAAACTACGTTTTATTGTAGTTTTCAAGAGCTAAGAACACAAGGAAATATAAACAAAATAGATTCTGGAGTGAGTAGATTGCTTTCTAGTTAGCAGAAATCCGAACTGCTGGGGATATTTGTTAAATTTGACTGTGGAATGAGTGCAAATTGGACGGATGTTGATGGAGGAGCTATCCTGGTATAACAGAAACCAAGGGGTCTATTTGAGACTGTGTGACCAGAAGTAATAGAGAAGTAATATAGTCAGATCTGCAGAAGTTTCCAATGGAGAGGAAGTTCTACCCATTTGCAAGGTTGTCTCCAATGAATTTTTGTTGTATGATAAATTTGAGACTATGCTGGAAGGCAGACAAATGTGATCTGAGTCTTTAAGAACCTGAGCACAAAGCCTTTCTAGATGAGGCCTATGTGGTGGGCAGTACCTGAGACCCCAATTCCTGGTTTCCATGCTCTTGTGTATTTCCTCCCATTGAATTTGTGCTGGACATAGTGACTTGCTTCCAACAATGAAAATAGAGTGAAACAAACCTGGCTCTCTTCCTGATGTCCCTCTTTTGCTCTCCAGGCTGATATAACCCAACTGCCATGTTGGGAGCTGCCCCATCAAGGGGCCCACTTGTCAAGGAACTGGGAAAAACTTCTGGCCAATAGCCTGCAAACATGGGCATCCTACCAACAGCCTTGTGAGTGAACTTGGAATTGGGCCTCTGCCAGTCAAGCCTTGAGATGACTGCAGCCCTGGGCAACACCTTGATTAAAACCTTATGAGAGGCTCCCTGAAGTAGTTAAGCACCAGTTATCAAATAAATATATAAAAATCAATAGTACTTTAATACACTAATATCATTCAATTAGAGAAAAATCTTAGAAATGAAGATTCATTCAAAATAGCAAAACAAGAATAATAACAACCCCCCCAAAACAAAACAAACAAACCCACCCCAAACCCCCCAAACCTGTAAATCTTGAAAATACAAAATGCGAACCCAAGCAATATCTAAGGAAATGAAAATAAGAAGTTATCCTCAGAAACAAATGTTAACTGATAAAATGGAAATAGTATCACATTCTTGTATAGAAGGCCTAATTCTGCATAGATTTCATGAGTAATACAATGGATTTACAGGTATTAAAATCATACATTAAGTGGTTAAATTGAAAAATAAGTCTAAATCTTATATTAAGATCCTGAAACTTGGAAGTAAGATGCAAGGAGTAGGTGACCTTCCTCCTCAGGAGAGAAAGGACCAAGACCCTCCAAGGGCATTTAGTTTTTTCTTTTTTGCCTTTCATTAACAATAGCAAATACACAGAGATTAAGACAACATGGACCAGTTGCCTAATTAGGCGATTTGAGCATTGAGTCCCTCAGGTCACACTATAGTAAATAATTGGCTGGTGCCTCTAGCCCTTATGTTTGCTAGTCTTGCTACAGTGGCTACATATCTGTGTCTCCTTCCTTTGTGGGCATATGCATCAGAAGGTCCCAGCCTGAGTCTGTCTTCCTGCGAGTCCTGAGGAGAAACCCCAAGGCCTTATGACACACAAGTCAGGAGAAGGGCAGCAGATCCATCCATACTCCTTGGTCATGCTCCAGCAGAGATGCAGCCCAGCCCAGTAAGTACTGTGGGAGATGGTGATTGCAGAGGAACCATTGAGAGCATGATTTCCTCCTCAACAAGATGAACATGGCAGTTGGGACAGATCGGTGAGAGGGCACCAATATACAACATTTCAGATCAGAGCTCTATGAAGTTTGTGTTCTTGGTTCTGGTGGGGGTGTGAGACTCTCAATCAGAGTTCTGCTTCCACACTCATTGGTTCTGGCTCTAGTTGGCATCTTTCCCAGCATAGCAGAAAATGAGTCTCTCTAAACTTTCCCCTAAGCACCCCAAAATGATCATGAAGGTGATGACGAGAGGGATGACATTAACCAGAGCATCATGTACTTTTACCGAGGGCTTCCCAAGTGCCAGGCTCTGGGACATGTGTTTTATATACTTTGCTTGGTTTCATCTGCATAATCTCTCCTGAATGATAAGTGCACAGATTATTTATTACTCTTTTACATAAATGGAAAGGAGCATAGCATGTTATGTAACTTGTACCAGGTCATGAGATAGAAAGAGCTGAAGCCAGGTTTGAATCTGGGCAGTCTGACTCCAGACACAGGGCATCTGGCCAGCCTTCTCCTCTGCTGACCCAAACAGTCATTTCATTTTCTGTCAATCCTGACAGGAACCCCTGCTCACTCTGCTCTTCCCTATGGAGTTCTCTGGTAGACCACAGTGGAGAACAGTAGGTAGCATTTGCTGCATCAACCATAGAAAGGATGGCTGAGATCAGAGGCAAAGGTCATAGAAATAATTGGCACAAGATCATTTAGGGAAGATCTCTCTCTTGTCCTTGCTCCTGGATTTCACTTCAACTGTCCATTTCTTTCTCTATTCTTATAATCAACCTACTCAATTTCAAAAAGAGACAAAGTCAGAGTCTTGGGGTCCATTCCTACGGAGGATACTGAAAACAGTTTTAAAATGAACCCTGGATGTACCTGTGGTTAAGTTCTCTGCACTCCTGCTTAAAACTTTCAGAAAATCTGGGCACACTGAAGTTTAGTGCATGAGACTTCAGAGACTGAGAATTTAATTTTGAATCCTGTCTGCTCCACATATTATTATTGTGTTATAGGGAAAGTTCTTAGTGTCTTTGAAACTTTGGATTGTCATCTGAGTCGATTCCTAGCTGACACAGCGTCACTGAATAAAGATGAAAGAAATAATGGATGCCCCTCTATGTAATAAATATGTGACAGATGCATAAAGAAAGCAAGGGCAAAATAAATTTAAGATATTTTATTAGTAATAATGATAAGGCTAATTCTCATGTCATTTGACTTAAAGATTTGGTGACCTGAAGTTATGGTTTCCCTACGTCCCTGACACGATGTATCATTTTTGTTTTTACAAGTACATCCTTAGTATATGGAGGGAAATGATGGAGTCTCATGCATTTCTGATCTCCCACCCCAAGGCTATAACTTGGCAGAGAGGAGGCATCAAAAACAGAAAATCCCAGTTAAATATTGAATAGTCTCTTCCATTATTTATAGAAACAAAGTGGGCAATGTGAATTCCACACGTTTGACCATTCATGCCGGTGTTTTCACCCCTTTCGGGAACGTCCCATAGGACTATAGACAAGATAGAATAGTGCTTGTTTGTGTCTATGTTATGGGTTTTATCTGAGACCTATTATTTGTCATTCAATATTATCCATCGTATTCAATTATTGAAAATCCATTGGAGAGGGTTTTCATAAATATAAAAATAAGAGGCAGAAAAATAGGGTGTAGTAAATCTTGTTGTTGAGCTGAGACACATTTTAGGATTTTGTGTCATTCCACGCTCTAATGCCTTGAGACAGGAAAGGCTTCACTTTTTTCTGTTATAAAAATGGCATTGCATTTTTGGAATTGTATTTTATTAATGAGCACACTATTCTAATAATGACTGAAATTCTTTGTTTAAAAAAATGACCAGATATTTCTTGAGTTCCAAACTTCCCTTAGGTCTTACACAAGTTCTGGAGATGGATGTTAGGCTCTCCATTTCCAAGAAGGAACACAAGCACAGAGAGATTCAGAGATTTGCACACACTCCATATCCAAGGCTGAAAGATTCAGGACTCAAACATTGACCTCCTTAATTCTGCACCAGGGCTCTGTCACCTCCTCTTTAGCTAATGAGTGGTTCTCTCAAATTACTTTGGTCCCAGATGAGAAATGGAGGTAGAAGTCCTGATTCACCCTGTTTTGGTTCATGAGTTCACCTATGAATTTGGGAATGAGCCAGAGGTTTACAGGGCCATAATGTCACACATATTGTGGATTATAGGGTTTTCTAGAAATAGCCATTCATTGTACAGTCCAGTTTTGAAATCCAAGATGGAAAGTAAATTACTATGAAGATAAAAATTTCATGTGGATCTATCATGGAATGATTATAACAAAACAGACTTCAAGGGTATTTTCAAATGCATAGCTTTATAATAAGAGAATGGAGCTGATAGAAAATGATTTTTTGTATTGGGACAAGAAATATTGTCAATTAGGCACTGGCAAAATTGAACATGTACTGATTGTTAGAAATTGGACTACTAATCACCACTAACTTATCCATATGAATTCTCACTTGTGTGATATGAAGAGTGGTACAAGAATTTTCATGGGATTGTGGTAAGAAGAAACTGATATAAATAACAATATGATATAAATATAAAATGCATACTGTAAAATAAATATTTCATATACATATAAATAAAACATTAAATTATAAATGTGTTAAATATATTTTTCACATTTGTAAAATTTATATTGAAATATGTAAATATAAATTTATAAACCAAACAAAATGAAGTCTCCCTCACTTAGTAATGTGCACTAATAAAATGTTTAAGGTTGATGTATGTAATTCACAAAGAGACTTAAACACAATATTGTTGCCTGTACAGGTTTGGCTCAGTGGTTAGGGAATCAGCCTGGGGACTAAAGGGTCCCAGGTTTGATTCCAGCCAAGGCTATACACCTTGGTTGCAGACTTGATCTGTGGCCCAGGTAGGGGCACCTGCGGGAGGCAACCAATTGGTGTGTCTCTCTCACATTGATGTTTCCCTCTCTTTCTTTTATTCTCTTTCTCTCTTTGTTCCACTCTCTCTGAAAAGCAATGGAAAAACTATCCTCAGGTGAGGATTAAAAACATAATAATAATAAAAACACAACATTGTTTGTCTTTTCAAAGAACCAGCTCTTGGTTTCATTGATCTTTTATATTGTTGTTGTTTTTTTAGACTCTGCACTGATCTTTATTGTTTCCTTCCTCCTACTCACTTTGGGCTTTGTTTGTTGTTCTTTTCTAAGTTCCTCTAAGTGTAACGTTAGATTGTTTATTTGAGTTTCTTGTTTCTGGAGATAGGCTTGTAATTGCTATGAATTACCCTCTTAGGGTTGCTTTCCCTGTGTCCCACAGATTTTGGGTTGTTGTGTTCTCATTTTCCACTTGTTTCAAAGTGTCTTAATTTCTTCCTTAATCTCATTGTTAACCCATTCATTGTTTAGTAACATGTTATTTAGCCTCCATGTCTTTGTGTGTTTTTCAGTGTTCTTCTTGTGATTGATTTCTAGTTTCATAGCATTATGGTTAGAGAAGATGGTTTCAGTCTTCTTAAATTTGTTGAGACTAGCTTTGTGTCCTTACATGTGGTCTGTCCTAGAAAACATTCCATGTGCATTTGAAAAGAATGTATATTCTGCTGCTTTGCGGTGAAATGCTATGAAGATATCAATTAAATTCATCTGATCTAGTGTGCCATTTAAGGCTGCCATCTCCTTGTTGACTTTCTGTCTGGAAGATGTATGCATTGATGTTAATGGAGTGTTAAAATGCCCTACTATGACTATATTACTGTCAGTCTCTTCCTTTATGTACATCAATATTTGGTTTACATATTTAGGTGCTCCTATGTTGGGTGCATAAATGTTTGCAAGGTTTATATAATCTTGTTAAGTTGCTCCCTTTATCAATATTTAATGCCCTTTGTCTCTTACTATAGCCTTGGTTTTAAAGTCTATTTTATCAGATTTCAGAATTGCTACTCAGTTTTTTTCCTTTCCATTTGCATGAAATATCTTTTCCATCCCTTTAGTGTTAGCCTGTCTGTATCTTTCATTCTGAGGTGGGTCTCTTGAAGACAGCATGTATATGGGTCTTCTGTTTCCATCCATTCAGCTACCCTATATCTTTTGATTGAAGCATTTAAGCCATTCACATTTAAAGTGATTATTGATTAGTACATATTTATTGCCATTTTATTTTTTAAACTATGTTCCTCTGTTTTTCTTTCCCCTCTTTCTCCTCCTCCTCCTCCTTTTTCTTCTTCTAGCAAGACCTTTCACATTTCTCGTAATACTGGTTTGGTGGTAACAAACTCCTTTAGCTTTTTCTTGTCTGAGAAGCTCTTTATTTCTCCTTCAATTTTAAATGATAGACTTGTTGGGTAAAATAGCCTTGGTTGTAGGTGCTTGCTTGTCATCACTTTGAATATTTCATGCCAATCTCTTCTGGCCTGAAATGTTTCAGTTGAGAAATCAGATGAAGGTCTTATGGGAGCTCCCTTGTAGGTAACTAACTGCCTTTCTCTTGCAGGTTTTAAGATTCTCTCTTTGTGTTTAACAATTGCCATTTTAATTGTGATGTGTCTTGGTGTGAGTCTCTTTGGGTTCATCTTGTTTGGGAATCTCTGGGCTTCCTGGATTTGTGTTTCAGTTTCCTTCACCAGATTAGGAAAGTTTTCAAACATTATTACTTTAAATAGGATCTCAACTCCTTGCTTTCTCTCTTCTCCTTCTAGTACCCCTTTTATGCGGGTGTTGTTACACTTCATGTTGTCTCAAAGGTCCTTTAAACTAGCCTCATTATTTAAAATTCTTTTTTCTTTTTGCTGCTCTGATTGGGTGTTTTTCTCTACTTTGTCTTCCAAATCACTTATTCGATCCTCTGCTTCATCCAACTTAATGTTTATTCCTTCCAGTGTATTCTTTATTTCAGATATAGCTTTCTTGATTTTTGACTGGTCCTTTTTACTGTTTCTCAGTCTGTTTTTTCACCCCATGCTGTTGAGCATAGTTATAATGATTACTTTGAACTCTATACCTGATAAATTGCTTGCCTCCATTTCATTGAGCTCTTCTTTGGAAGAATTCTCTTGTTCATTCATTTGGGGTCTTTTCTTTATCTCCCCATTTTGGCTGCCTCTTTTTGTTTGTTTCTATGTATTAGGTACATATGCTATTACTCCCAGTCTTGATAGGGTGGCCTTATGTAGTAGGTGTCCTATTGATCCAGTTGCACAGTCTCCTTGAGCATCTAAGCTGGGTGCTCTAGGATTGCCCCTTGTGTGCAT
This sequence comes from Miniopterus schreibersii, assembly GCF_964146895.1. Classification (NCBI taxonomy): domain Eukaryota; kingdom Metazoa; phylum Chordata; class Mammalia; order Chiroptera; family Miniopteridae; genus Miniopterus; species Miniopterus schreibersii. The sequence continues at coordinate 68,692,952 of NC_138105.1, read as the reverse complement.
TATGTGGGCCCTCCAATTGTAATTGAGTCTTGATTGCTTTTGGCCATTTTTGTCTGGGATGTACCCTCAGGCTGGCTGACTGTGAGGCTCAACCACCAACACAGTGTGGAGGTGCCGTGCAGGTGCTGATCACATGAAGCAGAATTTGCCTTGGCAGGGTTTGGTGTCTGCCGATATGACCCTGTGAATATGTTGTTTATGAAGCTTATTGGATCCTGCTGTGCTGTTGTCTGAAGCTGACCACTGAGTGTATTGGTTCTGGGCCTCTTTGGAGGGACTCCAGTGCAGGCCTCTGTCAGAAGCCGCCCGTAACTGGCCCTGGGCAGCCTGTTTGGAACTATCAGTGATTCATAGCTTGTGGCTTCCTCTACTGGTCCCAGGTATGTGTAGAAAGCGCCAAGCTGTTCACCAAGGCCAGCGTTTACCAGTACCAGGCCTGGGGGTAGGTCAGCAAAAGTCTCAAAGCACCCAGAGATCTACCTATGCCTGCAGGCTGCCTGTTAAGCTTAGTCACTGTATTCCTCAGCAGGGCATATGCTCTGTAGGGTGGGTGAGAGGCATTCCAGTGGGTGGGGCTATTGTTTCTCCCCAGACTGATGGAGGGGAGTGCTCTGCTCAAGAAAGCTGGCTTCTGAAATATGGGGGAATGACTCAGTACAGGGATCCTGGTGGTTGACCCTTCAGCTCTCTTCCCAGAACCATCAACCCCAGACTCTTCTCATGACGCTCTAGTCTGCTCTACCCTCCCTCCACCAGAGCTCAGGATGAGTGGCTGAGAATAAAATTGTGTGCCTTCACCCTTTAAGCGTGTGCCCTTGTTTCTATGCCATCTCTCCCTGGCAGACAGAAACCCCGCTGCTTTTCACAGGTGGATGTTATGTGGGTGCCTTTCCCAGTTCTGGTGCTCTAGGTTTGGGAGCCCATTTGGGGTTTAGATCCCACACTTCTGAGGAGGAACCAGCCCACAGCTGAATTATTTCTTTGGAATTTCAGCTGCCATCCTTGGGAGCTAGGCCAGCCCTCTCATGCGTCCAACTTCCTACCAGTCTTGATGGGGCTTCTTCTGTATGTATGTGGTTATAAGTCTTCTCTCCAGTTAGTCTTCAGTTGGTTATTCAGGATGATTTTCTAAAAATAATTTAGTTGTAATTCCAGTTGGGTCCTGTGAGGAGGTTAGTGTAGTTTCCACTTAATCTGCTACCATCTTGGTTGAAGGGTATTTCTAATTCTATATATGTTTTTAAAAGATGTAGGCTGGGGGTGAGGGGGGTGGGAAGGGATTGAGCAAAAAAGAGAAACAAAATAGAGAGAACTATGGGCATGGACAACAGTGTGGTGATTGCCGGAGTGGAGGAGGATGGGTGGAAGTGGAAGAGGAAAAAGGGGGAGAAAAGGGGATAGAAGAAATAAAATTAAAAAAAGAAAGAAGTAGGCTGTGTTTTCCTGTGAGTTTGCATTTATTATCTCTAATGTCCTTGCTCATCTGATACTCTTCAGTTGAGTTTCTGGTAGGTAAAGTGTGTATGGAAAGAGGTGAATAACACAGAAACCAATAAAGAAACAGTTCTAATTAGATAGGACTTGTCATACTGAGAAATATTGCTAAAGGTACTGGGATGTATCACCTCACAAGTGCATGGCCTGAATAGAAAATACTGACAGAGTGCGGTGTGCCCATTTACTTAATTCCTTTTTCCCTACCCTCTTTTCTGTCTCAAAAGGTGTCCCAGATACATAGAACTACAAAATCTAACATGTGTCTCAGAATTCTTCCTCGCGGGCCTCTCAGATGACCTGGAACTGCAGCCTTTCCTCTTCGGGCTCTTCCTATCCCTGTACCTGGTCACCGTGCTGGGGAACCTGCTCATCATCCTGACTGTCAGCTCTGACTCCCACCTCCACACCCCCATGTACTTCTTCCTCGCCAACCTTTCTTTGGCTGACATGTGTTTCACCTCCACCACCGTCCCAAAGATGATTGTGGACATCCAGACTCAAAGCAGAGCCATCTCCTATTTTGGCTGCCTGACACAGATGTCATTTTATATAGTTTTTGGATGTTTGGATATTCTCCTCCTGACTGCGATGGCCTATGACCGGTTTGTGGCCATCTGTCACCCTCTGCGCTACTCAGTCATCATGAGCCCCCGCCTCTGCTGCTTCTTCGTCTTGGTGTCATTTTTCATCAGCCTTTTGGACTCCCAGCTGCACTATTGGATTGCGGTACAACTTACCTGCTTCAAGGATGTAAACATTTCTAATTTTTTCTGTAATCCTTCTCAACTCTCTCATCTTGCCTGTTGTGACACCTTCACCAATAACATAGTCATGTATTTTGTTGGTGTCATCTTTGGTGGTGTTCCACTCTCTGGGATCCTTCTCTCTTACTATAAAATTGTTTCCTCCATTCTGAGAGTCCCATCAACAGGTGGGAAGTATAAAGCCTTCTCCACCTGTGCTTCTCACCTGTCAGTTGTCTGCTTATTTTATGGAACAGCCATTGGAGTTCACTTTGGGTCAGTGTTGTTCCCTTCCCCCAGGAAGGATGTGGTGGCCTCAGTCATGTATACCGTAGTCGTCCCCATGCTGAACCCATTCATTTACAGTCTGAGGAACAGGGACATTAAGTGTGCCCTATGGAGGCTCTGCAGCAGAGGGGTCTCATCTTAATATCTGTGGAATCCTTTCTGGAGTGTAGCTGGAAAAACTAATGAAACCAAACTTGGAGACCTGTGAATACTGTTTCCTTGGTCACATTCTTTTTTAGTCTCATGGTTTTTGTTCCTCTGTGCTTCACCTATGAACTTTGCTTCGTTTGATTTGTCCTAAATTGAATTGGCAGAGTATCCTGGGATCCTTTGTACATCACAGTAAATGCATGGGAGGTTCTCCTCATTGACTCTATCCATGTGAAATGCACAATTCTCTTGGTATATACTTAAACTTTACATATTTTTCCATGGTTTTAAGGTATTTTCCATACAAATTTTGCATCTGTCAAATCTATTTATTCGGGTAATTTCTTAGGATGCAGTTTATTGGTTTTCAGTGGAGAATTTTATTGGAATGCCTTGGGGAGTTTTATAAATACTGATGACTGGCCTGTTGGAGGAGTTCATCAAGATGTGACTATTAAATACAATATCTGAAAGAAATCTTAACCTTTCTCTATTATTTTGTTCTATTTAATATTTCTTATTGTGGTTAAATTTATATTTCAGAAAATGTATCGTTAAAAAGTTCATGTACCCAACACTTCAAAGGGCCAATATTCAAAGTGTCAGAGTTTGGAGTAAGGAAAGGTTTATTGATCAAGAAGGTGCCCAATGAGAAGAAGGTACCTCTAATTCCTCCTCCCTCAGCCCCAAGTTCAGGCTTCTTTTAAATCAGGGAAGGGAAAATGGGAGGGACAAGAGGTGAATGATGACAGCAGACATCTGGGCACCTGCAGGGATCTGAGGAAGAGCAAGAAATCTCTCAATCTCTCTATTGACCCCTGCTGCTCTGAGTCTGGGTCTTGAGGCTCCTCTCTTGCAAATGCTTGATAAACACTCATTATTTTGCACATATTTACCCACCTCCTTGGGGAAGACACCTTCTGACAGGGGGCTGTTCTTCCAAAAACTCCTGGCTCAAGCAGAATTCCCCTAATAAATTAGCATATCTATAGCAGGAGCTATTAGCCTGAAGATCAAGGGGAAAATGCAGGCTAAAATTAACATAGAGTCTCCAAAACCAAGCTTTTTATTTTGTTACACTATCATTTTAACCGTTTTTAAGTGTACACTTTTGTACACTTGGCATTAAGTACATTGACAGTGTTAGGCAACCATCAGCAACACCTGTCTGAAGAACTTTTCCATCTTCCCAGATTGAAACTCTGTAGAGCTACACATTGGACGCTGTCCCCATTCCTCCACTCTTTCAGAACCCTGGCAAACTCCATCCTACTTTCTGCCTATGGATTTTACTACTCTTGGTACCTTATATAAGTAAAATACTATAATATTTGTCCATTCAGAATATTTCAATCTGGACATTTCAAAACCTGAACTTCTAACGTTCCCTTTCCTTCCAGATTTGCTCCACTCATGGCCTCCCTGTCTCAGCGGAGGCAATTCCAGTCTCCCAGTTGTCCAGGCCCCAAACCCTGGAGACATTCTTGGTTTCTCTCTCTCACATCCAGATCCTGACTGATAACAAATTCTAGTAGCTCTTCCTTCAAAATATAGCACAACTGACCACTTCTCAACCCTTACACTGCTCTCCCTACTCTGGTCCTAGCTATCTCTATCACACCTGGATAGCCTAAATCAGCTCCAGGCAGGCTGCCTCACAGCGTACAATCCACGCTCAGCCCAGCAGCCATAATGATTGTTAAAATTCCTAAGTCAAATGATGTCATTCCTAAGTCAAAGCCCTTCAGTGACTCCTCAGGCACCAGAGTAAATGGAAGGAAAAGTCCTTCAGTGGCAGAGAAAGCCTCACACAAGGACCCCTGAGACCTGTCCTCCTCTTAGCTGCTAGGCTCTCTCCCACTGGTTTGCTCCAGCCACATTGCCCCAGACAACATCCCACTTCAGGATCTTTGTATTAACCTTACCCTCCGCCTGGGGCACTCTTTCCTCAGATGTGCACTCACCTAAATCATTCACCACCTTCACAATATTACTTTCAAAATGAGGTTTAAGAAGACCACTGGTCTTAGTATGACAACCAGCTCCTTCCCGTACCCCTGATCCTCTTATTCCTGCTGAGGTTGAACCTAAAATAATGACTGACACATAGTAAATAGTAAGGAAAACTAGGTTTGATAAGTTGAAGAAACAAATGTGGTTCTGTAGGGACTGCAAGTAACATTGTCTCCTCAGCAGAGTCTCCTGATCGGCCAATGTGGAAAGAAGACATGCCTGTGCCAATCAGAACTTTTTCTAAGTTTTTCTTCTTCTTCATATAGTAGCTTAAATAAATCTAGTTTCTATTAAGTAGTGAAGCTTACAGGATGTGAGTAGTGAGAGCAGCTGTTTCCCATGTCTCTTTTTATGTAGAGGTAACCAGTCTGAGAATATAAAGCTGATCTTTTGAAATGAAATCCTCAGGATGTCTGAGCCCCTATGTGCAATTGTGTCAGTGTACAGCTGAGCCTCTGCTCCACTAGGATCAGATGAATCAGGAGATTCTCTTTTCTGTCACTTGCCACCAAAGCACACCTATCCAGTGCGGCCTCATCTCTATGTGAGTCAGTGTCATGAGGTGGTGATGCTCAATGAAAGTTAGCAAGAGACTTCCCACCTTCTCAGCTCAAGACTTATGGATCAATTGTTGGCAAATTCTATATCACACACATGTCTTGTCATAGGTTGAATAACCTCCCAAAGATTTTCATGTACTAATCTCTAGAACCTGTGAATATGTTTCCTTGGATGGCAATAGGCACTTTGCAGGTGTGATTAAGTTAAGGTTCTTCAGATGGGAAGATAATTCTGAATTATCTGGGTGGGCTCAATGTAATTACAAGAGTTCTTATAAGAGGAAGTCAGGAGGGCTAGAGAGAGATTTGATGATGTTATATTGTTGAGTTTAAAGATGGAGGAAGGCATCACAAGCTAATGAACTCAGGAGACTTCTAGAATTTGGAAAAGGCAAAGAAAGACTCTCTTCTAGAGCTTCCAGAAGGAAAGTAACCCTGCTGATACATGTTAGACTTCTGATCTCCAGAGTTGTAAGATAATAAATTTGTGTCATTTTAAGCCACTAGACTTATGGCAATTTGTTATAGTAGCAAAAAAAACTAATACACCTCTCTTTAAAAATGTCCTCATCTCCTTGCCACTGGCTTAGATCAGGTCCCCATCATCTCTCCCCAGGACTATTTCGATTGTCTCCTGTTTCCTGTACCTCAAATTTCTCCTAGTCAGGGAAATTCTAAAGTGCTCACATGATAACTATGATGATGACATGGCCCTGGTGCTAATTTGCTTATAAAATCCTTGGTGGGTCAAATTATACGATTTATGGTCTATCCCCCATCTATGTATCCAACCTTAGTTTTAATAACTGACCTAAAAGTTCCGTGTACTTTTCTGATATGCCTCATCCTTGAATGTCTCTTGGAGATGACCCAAACCTATTCTCCATGAAACTTCTACTCATGATCTGTTATTCAACACTCAAGTATATTTTCCTATTACAATGTCTTCTTTAATACGAAGTGTTGGCAAAGATGTGGAAAAACTGGAATCTTCAGTTGCATTCCTGGTGGGACTGTAAATTGGTACAGCCACTTTGGAAAATAGTGTGGCAGTTTGGTTAAAGTTAAAACTCAGTTTACTATATGACTCAGTGTGTCCTCCAGGTACTGAAGAGAAATAAAAACAGAGTTTGCAATACAAAGACAAATGCACAGATGTTCATAGCAGCATTATTGACAATAACCCCAAACGAGAAATATTCAAGTGTCATTAACTGGTAAGTGCATAAGCAAATTGTGGTATATAAATGCCATATAATACTTTGTTGCAATTAAAAAGACAAAATGTTGATACTTCAACATGGATGACCCTCTAAACATGTGCTAAGAGAAAGAAGCCAGAAACAAAAGCCCACACATTGTATGATTCCATTTATTTAAAACAAATCAATATCTAGAAAAGGTAACTTTATAAAGACAGAAAATGATAGGTGTTTTCCTAAGGTTGAGGTGGGAGTGGGAAGTAACTGGAAATGTGCACAAGGATATTTTTTGAGGTGACAAATATTTTAAAACAGGATTGTGGTAATCATTGCATAACTCTAATTTTACTAAAATCAGTGAATTTACATGATCATTGTGTGAATTTCAAGTATGTAGATTATACCTCAATAAAAATGTTAAAAATGTTTAAAGATTTTTCTGCAATTACTCAAGGTGAGTTGGGGATTTTCCCCTTAGTTCTGTTTTTTAATTTTTTAAATTTCTTTTTTATTTTTATTTATCTTTTTTGTTGAGAGTATTACAGGTGTCCCATTTTCCCCCCCAATTGACCCCCTCCACTTCGCTGCCACTCTCTCCCCAGGCCTTCACCCCATTATTGGGTTATGCATGTATGCATATAACTTCTTTGGTTAATCTCCTCCCACCCTCCACCCCCTTTCCCTCTTTCCTCTGAAATATGATCATCTGTTGCATGCGTCAATGTCTCTGGATCGTCACATATTTAGTTTATCACATTCTTTTGTTCATCAGCTTCTTCTTAGAGATGACCCTTCAACATTTCCTGTAGTGCTGGTTTGGTGGCGATGAACTCCTTTAGCTTTTCCTTGTCTGAGAAGCTCTTTATCTGACCTTCAGTTCTAAATGATAGCTTTGCTGGGTAGAGCAATCTTGGTTGTAGTTCCATGTTTTTCATCACTTTGAATATTTCTTGCCACTCCCTTCTGGCCTGCAAGATTTCTGTTGAGAAATCAGCTGACAGTCGTATGGGTGCTCCCTTGTAGGTAACTAATTGCTTTTCTCTTCCTGCTTTTAAGATTCTCTCTTTGTCTTTAACCTCTGGCATTTTAATTATGATGTGTCTTGCTGTGGGTCTCTGTGGGTTCCTCTTGTTTGGGATCCTCTGTGCTTCCTGGCGTTGTAAGTCTATTTCTTTCCCCAGGTAGGGGAAGTTTTCTGTCATTATTTTTTCAAATAGGTTTTCAATTTCTCGCTCCCTTTTTTTCCCCTTCTGACACCCGAATAATACAAATGTTGGGCCTCTTGAAGTTGTTCCAGAAGCTCCTTGTGCTATCTTCATATTTCTGGATTCATTTTTCTTTTTGCTCTTCTGGTTGGGTGTTTTTTGTATCCTCATGTTGCAAATTGCTGATTTGATTCTCAGCATTCTCTACTGTTATTTCCCTGTAAATTATTCTTCATTTCAGTTCGTGTAGCCTTCATTTCAAATTGGTACTTTCTTATGTTATTGATTTTCTCAGTTATTTCCCTAATAGTATGCTTAAACATCCTTATAAACCAAATTCTGAACTCTGTTAGCTTTCTTGGATCGATTTCATTTAGTTCCTCTTCTAGAGATTTCTTCTGTTCTTTCCTTTGTGCCATGTTTCTTTGCCTCCGCATTTTGGCTGCTTCCAGGTGTTTGTTTCTATGTATTAGGTATAGCTGCTATGTCTCCTGGAATTTGTAGAGTGGCTTTGTGTAGTAGGTGTCCTGCAGGGTCCAGTGGCTCAGCCTCCCCAGTCACCTGAGCTGGGCCTTCTAGGTACTCCCCTGTGTGGGCTGTGTGCACTGTCCTGTTGTAGTTGAGCCTTGGTTGCTATTGGCATCACTGGGAAGAATTGCCTCCCAGGCTAATCAGCTGTAAGGACCAGCTGCAACTACGACCAGAGAGCTGCTGTGCTGGAGACACCCCTATGGAGCAGGATTTACTTCAGGGGAGCTTTGATGTTCACCAAGTGCGCCCCTTGAGTGTGTCACTCGTGGATGTGGTAGGGTTGTAATCCAGTGTGATCAAGTCTGACCACCCGGTGCACTATTTCTGGGGCATCCCCGGAGGTGCAAAGTCAGCCTGTGCCAGTGCCTTGCCCAGGGCCACCCAGCATGAGCTACACAGCAAACCGTAGTTGGCTGCTACTTGTGCTGGGCTTGGAGGTGTCCAGGAGAGGCCAAGCTATGAGCCAATGCAGCTGCCGCTAGTGCCAGGCCTGGGGCCACTTATCAAGCCGTATGGGGCCCGCTGCTGCTTGTTTGAGAGATTTTGGGAAAGTCCTCAGCATGAGGCTCCAGGGGCCACTTGCACAGAAAAGCCCCTGGAAATGGCCTGGTTGAGCTGCAGGTGGGGAGGGGTGGGGCCCCCGGGAATCATGGGGCGGGGCCAAAGTTGTGAGTCAGGTGCTGGTGATTCAAATATGGTGCCTGCCTGGCGGCTGTGTGCAGGGAGGACTCACCACAGGAGCCCTGGCCTCTGCCAGCCCTTCTGCTTTAGAGGAATCCGCCCCTCCACCTCTCGCCCGGATTTCAGGCAGGTTAGTTCCTCCCCGAGTGTCCCAGGTCCTTTCAGGCTGCTCCCGGAGCTGGGCCCAGAGGGAGAGTCCGAGTGAGTCCGCGCCGGGCCCTTTAGAGGAGCTGCTGGGGCTCCCGCAGCCTCCGTGACCCTCAGCCACAGTCCCCGCTGGTTTCACAGCCCGGAGTTGTGGGGACGTCTCTTTCTGGCCCTGGAGCCCTGGGCTGGGGCCCTGCTGTGGGGCTGGGACCCCTCCCTCCCCCGGGAAACCCCCACCACCGAGATTCCCTCCCAGGTGTACCCTGCCCCATGGGGTGTGGACCTGTGGCCCTTCTCGGATTCAGCCCTGATCCACCCACGTCTCCGCCCCTCCTATTGGTCTCAGTGCTGCTTCAGCTCCCTGGTTGTGGGGCTTCTGTGCAGCCAGATCTCAGGAGGCTCTGAGTGATGGTGGTTCTGTATCTTAGTTGTAATTCTGATGTGGTTGCGGGAGGCGGCGGGTGCAGCTGTTACCTTCGCCGCCATCTTGTTTCTCCCTCCCGTAGTTTTCAACAGGATCTACTCCACACCAGTGTTATTATACTTAACACTCTGCACTGCAATAATTTTACCTCTAAGATCCCCTCCTCAGTTTGTATGCAGTTAGGTAAGAAATGCACACTGGATTAAACTTAATGGAACCAAAGTGAGTAAAAGTGAAGTAACACTTCCCTATTTAGCAAATTATTGTTTTTGAGTAATTTTGCAGTCCTTACTCTGTCTCCAAATAATTAATTCCTTTATTCTCAAAAGTTTCCACTTCCTTTCAGTTCTTGTCTTAATACTTCTTCAGTCTTTATCACCTGTGTTATATGTGGTTCCTGTAGATAGAGATGCTCAGGGAAGAGCTTTATTGGAAGGAGCAAGGAACATGGATAGGAGGGAGCAGAGTGAGGAGGGGACGAGCAGACATCCAAGAAAGTTTGCAATAAGTCAGCCACAACAGTGAATGAGCCGTTATCACCCTGTGGGGAAATTCTGGAAATTGGTACAAAATCCAAATCCCAGCTGAGGAATGAGAGATAAGGTGTACCCCACACCTCTCCGTCAAGAGCTGTCTCTGACAGGACATAATTCCCGGTCACTTCTGCTACCACATATTGGACCTACCACAAGTAGGCCCCAGCTGGTGCTGGATGCGGGCAGTCATGCAATGGCCATGGTGAGAGGATCCCAGGGAACGTGGGAGGAGTGTTGACAGCATGTACCACTCCATGCTTCACTGCAAACTCGGTTCTGTCAACATTCTTCCCCCGAAGTGAATTAAGTTCTAAACATGTTCCACAAATATGTCATTGTTATTCCCGATGCACCACCACAAAGTTCCAGAAAAAATTAAGTCATGTGAGAAAACAACTCTTATTTTATTGTATTCATTATTACATGTTTTTGGATCTTAGAGTGTGTATCTCGAAATTGCAATAATGGGAAATATAAGTCAAATAAAAAAAAGGAAAGGAAGGAAGGATCAGAAAGAATGACACATCTCAGTTTCCTAAGGAGTAAATTCCCGTAAGTCATTTGAAGGAACCATCTTTCAAATCTAGATTCCTACTCTGAACTTGAAAATCACACTACTGTTCTTAAGGAAGGTAGGAGAGCAAAGTCAGGTTGCCTGGCTGTAGTCCAGCTCAATCTCAGCCTCTTCTTTTGGAAAGTGGAGTGAATGACAGAAAATATCTCAAAGAAATGTCTTTAAGATGAAATTAAGTCACTCAAGTGAAGAAACAAGTAGAGTGCTGATATTGTAAGCACTTTCTTTTGATTACTGTATGAGCTTCATTCTATTTCTTCTGGAATAAAAAAGCATATAACCAAATTAAGGTGAAGGTCAGGAAGGTATGAAGATAACATTTTGGGAAACTAAATCAGCACTTGATGTGATAAGTGCTTTAAATTTAAAATTACAAACCTTAAGAATAGCTGCAGGAATGCTGGCCAAACATGGAACACTGTGGACAGCACATGGGGAAGAAAAGTAAAAAAAAAGGAATTCCAGAGGGAGTTCCTGAGAAGGAACTAATACAAATACAAACAAAAGCGAAATCAGACATGCTTTGGAAATAGAAGAAACGAAGCCTGTCTTTTATGGGAGAAAAGGAACCAGATATTTAAGTTAGCAATGTTCACCTTTGGGGCCCACAGTGTCCACTTAGTTCTGAGGCCATTGATCCATCATGGACAAGATGCTGCTCGGTTGAGGAGCCTTCCCAGTGCCCCCTTCACATCCTTGTTCCTCAGGCTGTAGATGAAGGGGTTCAGCATGGGGGTGACCACAGTGTACATAACTGAGGCAACTGAGTTTTGTAGGGTAGAAGGGGTCAGAGCAGAACCGAGGTAGACCCCCAGGCTTGTCCCATAGAACAAGGAGACCACGGAGAGGTGAGACCCACAGGTGGAAAATGCTTTATACCTCCCCACTGCAGAGGACATTTTCATTAAAGAGGAGACAATCTTACAGTAAGAAAAGAGAATCCCAGTGAGAGGAAACACACCCAGTAGAGAAGTAGTCACATACATGAAGATGTCATTGATGAGTGTGTCAGAGCAGGCCACCTTGAAAATCTCAGCCAGGTCACAAAAGAAATGTGGAATTTCACTGTTTATACAGAAGGTCAGCCGCCTCATCAGTAGAATATGAACCAGGGCGACCCAGAAAATGACGAACCAAGACATCAGAACCAGGGAGCCACAGAGCCGGGGGTTCATGATGACCGTGTAGTGCAGGGGGTGGCAGATGGCCACATACCGGTCATAGGCCATCAGGGTCAGGAGGAAGTTGTCCATTCCAATAAATATCATAAAAAAAAACACCTGAATGAGGCATCCCATGTAGGTGATGGCTTTGCTCTGTGCCTGGATGTTCACCAGCATCTTGGGGACTATAGTGGAGGTGAAGCAGATGTCAACAAAGGACAGGTTGGACAGGAAGAAGTACATGGGGGTGTGGAGGCGGGAGTCAGAGCTGATGGCCACAATGATGAGCAGGTTTCCCAGCGCGGTGACCAGGTACATGGAGAGGAACACTCCACAGAGGAGGGGCTGCAGTTTAGGATTATCTGAGAGACCCAGGAGGAGGAACTCGGACACTTCTGTGTGATTTTCTGCGTCCATGCAGCCGGTGTGTATTCTGAACAAGAGGAAAAAGCAACATTTAGTAAACAGCCGAATGGCTTCTCAGTCACCACCTTTTTAGTTTTTATTTATTATTTAAAAAATTTTAAAAATTATATATTTTTTTGTTGTTGTTTCAAATATTACAGATGTCCCTTTTTCTCCCCACTGACCCGTTCCACCCCATCCCCTCCCCCTCCCCAGTCCCTCTCCCCACCATTGTCTGTGTCCTTGGGTTGTGCATATATGCATATAAATTCTTTTCACTCACCACCTTTTGATTCCACTTTTGCATGGACCTCTTTCATGACCCAGTAGTCATTCCAATGGCAGTGATTCACTCATTTAAGTAGTAACCCAATTTCATTTCAAATTGTGTAATTATTCAGACTTTCTTTAATTTAGCAGAAATCTTTCTCTCTTCATGTTCTACTCACTGGTTCTGGTTCTCTTATCCAAATTATGGACATAAACCAACTTCTTATTTCATATGAGCCTTGGGAAAGAACTAAAGACATTAAGGTCTTTTCCTTGATAATTGCCATACTTCCTCCATTTCATAATAGTGAGTAAAACATGTGTTTTCAACTCCGACAACCTTAGTTCTGTTATCTGATGCTTTATATCGATGTCATAGTGAACTCTCCATGGACCTTATTGTGTTTCTTTCTGAAAATGTGGTTAGTGCTATTACCATCTTTGTGAGGTATGAAAGTGCCTTTAATCACAGTAAGATCTCAATAAATTATAGCTATTATCATTATTAATCTATTCTTTTCATTACAATTATTTTTGACATATAACTCCTCCAAAGTACAGTATAAAGCTGTGATTTAGAAAGGAGGATCTTGAGTCAGACTTCCTGGAATAGAATTTGGTCCACCCTGTCACACCTCTGTGACCTTGATGAAGTTATTTAATCTCATTTAGCTGCTGATACTTCACCTCCACCATGGGAGTAGTGAATATTCCCTACATTGTAGGACAGATGAGTGATTAAATGAGATGATGCATATAATATTTCTAGTGTAGTACCTGTGGCATATAGTGGACATATGATAAAAGTTAACTTCTGTTCTTCACATCACCATAAATCTGTCTTGCATGGTCATCATTTTTGTATTTATCTTAATCAGAGGCAGCCATCATTATAAACACAACAGGCCTGTTATTTTTTTTATAACCACCCAGCACTTCCAATTAATGAAGATCCTTATGGCTCCCCCTTTCAGAGACTTCCTGCCAAGTGGATTCTTCCAAGAACAGGAAGATGCATGTTGACTACATAAATAATAGGGGGAAACAGAAGCACACTACCATTACAATAAAACAGAAAGCAGGTGTGTGGGCATGTGCGTATGTGTACCTGCTCTCAAGTGTCAGTGTGTTGTATTAAAATCAGTGGCATGAACTGAAAAAAATTAATATATTTTATTTAAAATATTCAAAGTGTCTATACATAAAATCATTTAAAAAACTGAAAGACAAATTTAAGATTTGAAAATAAAAAGGCAACAAGCCAAATGGGAGAAGATATTTGCAAACAATACTTCCAATAAGGAGCTAATATAAAAAATATATAAAGAACTCATAGAACTCAACAACAAGAAAACAAAAATTTCAATTAAAAAATAGGCAGAGAACCCAAACAGACACTTTTCCAAGAAGACATACAGATGGTCAACAGACCTATGAAAAAATGCTCAACCTCACTAGCTATACGGGAAATGCAAATAAAATCCACAATGAGATACCATCTCATACCTGTTACAATGGCTATTAGTAATAAGACAAGAAATAAGTTTTTGAGAGAATGTGGAGAAAAGGGAACCCTAGTGGGAATGAAAATTGGTGCAGCCTCTGTGGAAAACAGTAGGAAGGTTCATAAAAAAATCAGAATAGATTACTTTATCACCCAGTAATTCCTTTTCTGGATATCTACGTAAAAATTTGGAAGCACTTATTTGTAAAGATACATGTATGTACCCTCATGTTTATTGCAGCATTATTCACAATAACCAAGACATGGAAACAACCTAAGTGTCCTTTAACAGGTGATTGGGTAGAGAAGATGTGGTGCATGTACACTATGGAATATTACTCAGCCACTAAAAAGACGAAATGCTGCCGTTTGGACAACATGGATGGACCCTGAGAGCGTCATGCTGAGGGAAATAAGACGGAAAAGAACGAGAACCACCTGATTTCACTCATACGTGGGATAGAAAACTGAAACCAACAAATGAGCAAACAACACAAACTCACAGACCCAGACGACAGAATGGTGGTGACAAGGGGCGGGGGCGGGGAGGGTGGCGGGTGAAGGGCCAAGCGAAGGGCCATGGATGCAGACTGGCCTCTGGGTGGGGAGCACACAATGGACACACAGATGATGTGTTTATATAAATCCTTGCACCTGAACTTATGCAATGTTATTAACCAAGGTTATCCCAATAAATTTAATTTTAAAAGACAGTAAGTAAATGCTTATATTCTCAATGGAAAAAATGTTTCACTATTACTAATGTCTAGAGAATGCTGATTAATTAAGGAGAGAAAAAATCACCGAGGACCCATTTAGTCTGGGGAGGTGGGTTGAAAACCACTTTTCTGAAACATGAATATTTGAGCTGAGAGAGGAAGGATGGGTAATTGTGAATTGGGAGAAATTAAAACGGGCAAGCATTTGGGGCTAAGAGAACAGAATAACCAGTTGCAGTTGGGTCGCTGAGCTTGGTAACAGAAGGGATTTGAGAGACCAGTGAGATGGAGAACAGACAACTGGGATCGGGAGGGACAGAGTGGGCGAGGCCCACAGTTCGAGCTCCCTGTACTATTCCTTCAGGTGCCCCTCGTTGTTGCAATTTTACATTCATTTGTGGGTTAGAAGTTTTAACTGTTTTTGCTCACCACCGACATTCCAGGGACCTATCTGATGCTAAAGGTCTACTAATGTTAGATGTATAATAAAGTTTGAGAACAAAGTGACAACTATAACACAAAAGAGAAGTCTTCACGCTCATCATATAATTGATTTCCACTTGCTAAATGAGGAAACCAATGGCAATTTTTTAATAAAGAACAGCTGTTTTAAAGCTGCAGGCAACTGAACATTCTACATTAACTCACTGGAATATTTGTGTTAAATTCATGAACAGACCAAGGCAGTCAACTCCAATTTCAGTTACTTGAACATCTAAAGAGATTGGTAAAATGAGGAATAAAAATTCGTCTGATTACTGAACTTAAGAAATAATTACATTATTTGTAGATAATATTGTGCACACTCAGGTGAAACAATAATAACATCAATATAGAAATATAAGTGCTATCAGTGAGTCATATCTGCTGCAAAATTGGTAGGAAATATAATAAAGAAACTGCAATCACATTGGGAATAACATAGACAATATCTCATGCATAGACGATCTCTAGTGAGTGGTTAATAAATTGTTGAGCACAGAAGGCAGGAAGAGCCTACAATTACGGGAAAGAGTAGAAAAGACGTGGAGATTCTCTGGAAAACAATTCTCACTGTAGAGATCCCTAGATTCCAAAAAGAGAGAGTAGGAAACAGAGCAAAGGGTGGAAAAGACACGTTTCAGTGGAGACTAAAGTACCTTCAAAGTACCGGACTTCATTGCTGTAAACTATGTAAGACAGGCCTGTCCCAGTCTAGCTATTCCAGAGGCAAAACCGGTACCCACTTGGCCTCATTTCCTTGTCATTCCACCAGCCCTCACTGGAATACAGTGACCCTCTCTGAAGAATGTCACTGAAGCTTTCTGTTCTCCAAGGTCTGTCCCTGGGAAGCCCAACTGAGTTTTTATTTGGCTGGGATCAGAGAATTAAGGAAAGGGACAACAGGAGCACGTGGACAGTTTCCAGGGTCTCAAGGGTTGAATTCTCAGAGTTCCTCATTAAATAGACTGTCCTATTATCTTCTCACTCTCCAAACAACTCAGATCTCATGGGGCGCTAAGATAACAGAATGGAAAAATTTCATCGGATGTGTCTGCACGAGCATCAAAGGGGGCAGATACATTTATTTCCTCCAAGGAGAAACACTTCTTTCT
This sequence comes from Miniopterus schreibersii, assembly GCF_964146895.1. NCBI lineage: Eukaryota > Metazoa > Chordata > Mammalia > Chiroptera > Miniopteridae > Miniopterus > Miniopterus schreibersii. The sequence goes on along the minus strand of NC_138105.1, from coordinate 68,676,745 downwards.
TTGGTTTGACTTGAAAGTGACAAGGTGTCTCTCAAGGGATGTTTCATTGCCTCAGAAACCAACGTTCTGTGATATACTTTCCTTGAGGAACCTTTGGAGATTTCATGGATCACTTGGTGTCCACAGTGTCATGGAGGCAAAGGTCCTTTTATACAAAAAGCAGATTTGTTAAATCATTTGGTTCTGTTGAAAGGACCAAGCAAATGAGGGCTAAAAAATATTCTTGACATTGTTGGTGACATGGACCCTCTGTTGACATCAAAGAGGGCTCCACTCATTACCTGTAAATAGAGGGGTAGAGACAGAAACCATCCAGGTAGAAGGGTTGCAGAGTGAGTGTTGGGGAAATAGAGGTGAGAAATATAAAGCACCTATCAGTTTGTGGGGAAAGGGGAGGAGGGAGTATAAAGCATAGTGTAAAGAGTGTGGAACGTGAGAGGGTTTAAGGAAAATGGAAGATACAGGAACAGGTTAGTGTGAAAGAGAATGACCCAACTTGGTGCAGGCCTTTGAGTGCACAGGAGGTGCTGACCCCATAGTCCCCAGGATGCAGCACCCGCTCTAAATCCTGACAATCATAGTGCTCTGGATGTTGGATGTATAGAATATGTGGGTCCATAAATCAAGGGTTGGAAGTAGAGTGGCCCCTTCTAATGACACTTCCATTGAGCCACTTGGGAAGCTTGTGCTTCAGATCTCCACAACTCTGGCCTGTGCAGGCCAAGAGGTCTTGACTCCTAAAGAGAGACACTTCCAGACACAAGGCAAAAGTCCCAGTGAACTTCAAGCTGTACTGCTGCCTGGCAATTCAGGTCCTTTATGCCAAGAAGAGGAGTCACCATTCTGTCAGGGGTAGCTGATCCTGGTCACCAGTGTCATTGTGTGACCATGGCAATGGGCATGCACTGGCAGCCTGCTGCCCTCAGTAAGTGGCTGGGAACAGCTGAGGAGCAACCTCAGTGCAAACACAGTGGTGAATGCAAATGTCTTTGGCCAGTTATGCTGCCCATCATGAGAGATCTGAGTGGTGTCTCCTGGGTGAGGCAGCTTCCTGTAGCTCAGGGCTATTCAGAAAGAGGACTGAATGCTGTCAGACGGCTACCTGCCCTGCACCTGGAAAATAAGGCCCTAATCCTGAAGGAGGATCTGGACAATGAGCACAGCATTCTCTATAGTCCATCCCCAGGGACATTTGAATCAACAATTATTTTTTTAGCCTACAAGATTTTTAAAAATTCTTTTTTCATTACAGTTAACATTCAATATTATTGTATATTAGTTTGAGGTGTACAGAATAATAATTAAACATTTATATAATTTATGAAGTGATCCCCCTGATTGGTTTACTACCAACCTGGCACCATACATAATTATTATAATATTATTGACTATTATCCATATGATGTTCTATACATCCCTGTAATTATTTTGTGGCTATCAATTTTTACTTCTTAATTGTTGCAACCATCCGTTTGTTCTCCATATCTATGAGCCTGTTTCTGCCTTGTTTGTTGTTTTACTTTGTTCTTTAGATTCCACATATAAGTGAATCATATGGTATTTATTTCACTTGGTCTAACACCCTCTAGGTCCGTGCATGTTGTTGCAAATGGTAAGGTTTCACTCTTTTTCTATGGATAAGCAATATATATATATATATACACACACACATATGTGTTATATATATATACCCCCCCACCACCACTTCTTTATAAAATCATCTATTGATGGGTTTAGATTGCTTTCATATCTTAGCTACCATAAATAATGCTGCCATGAACACAGGGGTGCATATACCTTTTCAAATTAGTGTTTTGAGATTCTTACGATATATTCCCAGAAGTGGGATCACTGGGTCAAAAGGCATTCCATTTTTAATTTTTTGAGGAAACTCCATACTCTTTTCCATAGTGGCTGCACCACTCTGCATTCGCACCAAGAGTGCACTAGTGTTTCTTTTTCTCCACATCCACTTCAGCACTTATTGTTTGTTGATTTACTGATGGTAGCCGTCTGGCAGGTGTGAGATGGTACTTCATTGCAGTTTTAATTTGCATCTCTCTGATGATTAGTGATGTTGAGTATTTTTTCATATGTCAGTCATTTGTATGTCCTCTTTGGAGAAGTGTCTACTTAGATCCTTAGCCCAATTTTAATTGGATTGTTTGTCTTCCTGGTGTTGAGTTACATTGTATAAGTTCTTTATATATTTTGGATATTAACCCCTTATCATATGTATCATTGGCAAATATGTATTCCCATGCAGTGGGTCCCCTTTTCATTTTGTTGTTGATTTGCTGTGCAGAAGCTTTTCAGTTTGATGTAGTCCCATTTATTTATTTTCTCCTTTGTTTCTCTTCCCTTAGGGGATGTATTAGCAAACATATTTTTAAAAAATATAGTAGCACTTAATTTTTAATTGATTAATTTTAGTGAGAAAGAGAAAGAGAGAGATCAGTTTGTTGCTCCACTTACTTATGCATTCATTGGTTGATTCTTCTATGTGCCCTGACCCGGGTCAAACCCGCAATCTTAAAGTATTGGGATGAAGCTCTAACCAACCTTTGGCATTTTAAAAAATGTATCTTGGTGTGAGCCTGTTTGGGTTCATCTTTTTGGGACTCTCTGTCCTGGACTGTATGTCTATGTTCTTTTCCTTTAAAAAAATATATATATTTTTATATCTTTATTGATTTCAGAGAGAGGAAGAGAGAGAGACAGAAACATCAATGATGAGAGAGTCATTGATCGAGCCCACAACCCAGGCATGTGCCCTGACTGGGAATCGAACCCTGATCGCCTGGATCCTAGGTCGATGCTCAACCTCCGAGCCATGCCCGGCCGGGCCGTGTGTCTATTTTCTTTGCCAGCTTAGGGAAGATTTCAGTCATTATTTCTTCAATAAATTCTCAATCCCCTGCTTTCTCTCTTCTTCTTCTGGTACTCCTCTGATGTGAATGTTGATATGCTTGATGTTGTCCCAGAGGTCCCTTAAACTATTCTAGTTAAAAAAAAATTTTTTTTTTCTTTTTGCTGATCAGTTGGATGTTTTCTGCTACCTTCTCTTCCAAATGGCTGATTCAATCCTCTGATTCACCTAATCTGCTGTTGAATCCTACTAGATCCTACTAGTGTATTCTTTATTTCAGATACTGTAGTCTTCATATCTGACTGGCTATTTTTTATGGTTTCTATGTTCTTTTTTTATACTTACTATCTCTGTGTTGAAGCTCTCAGTGAGTTCATATATTCCTCCCCTAAGTCCACTGAGCATCTTTATAACCAGCGTTTTGAACTCTGTATCTGGTAGATTCCTTGCTTCCATTTTGTTTAGCTTTTTTTTTCTGGAGTTTCCTCCAGTTCTTTCACTTTGGACATGTTTTTTTTGTCTTCTCATTTAGTTTGCATCTCTGTGTTTTGTTTTTTTTCTTCTGTGTTAGGTTGATCTCTGTGTCTTCCAATCTTGGCAGGTTGGTCTTATGTAGTGGGTGTCCTAGAAGGCCCAGTGTCACAATCTCCCTGGTCACCTGAGCTGGGTGCTCAAGAGTGCTCCTTGTGTGGGCTGTGTGTACCCTCCTGTTGAAGTTGAACCTTGATTACTGTTTGTGTCTCAGTGGGTGTATTTAACTTTCAGGCTGATTGGCTGAGTATTGGCCATAATCATAGCATACAGTCTGTTGTGTTGGGGCTGTCCCCATAGACAGGGTTTGGCCCCAGAAGGCCCTGGTGCCTTTCAGGATCACCCTCTGGGTGTGCTTTTGGTGGAGCTTATTGGGTGGTTCTCTATAGTGGTTTGAAGTTAGCTACCAGGAGTGTTGGTTCTGGGCTCTTGGGAGGGCCTCCAGTGCAGGCTAAGTTCAGCTACTTTCTTTGATGAGCCTGGGGCACCTAGTAGGAGCTACAAAACAGTCCATGTTTGGTAGCTCTCTGTACTATGTCTGGAGGCCTGTGGGAGAAGCCATACTGCAAACCAAGGCTGGCCACCACCAGTACCAAGCCTGGGGATGCTCAGCAAAAGGCACAGGACACCCTGAGACCTGCATCTGCCTGCTGGCCACACATAAAACTCCGTCACTGAAAAAGGCTCAGATATTGTACATAGAAAACCCTAAAGACTCCACCAAAAAGCTTCTAAGATCTAATAAATGAGTTTGGCAAAGTAGCAGGTTAAAAAATAATATCCAGTAATCGTGGCATTTCTATGCACCAGTAATGAACTATCAGAAAGAGAAACTAAGAAAACAATCTCATCTAATATTACAAGAAAAAATAAGGTACTATTTAAACAATTTCCTATATTAAATAATCTTCATCAGAATGCCTGGTTGGTTTCTCTTTTTTTAATTGAACTCTGACAGATGTTGTGATATGAGGTATAAAGTATTTCATTAGGTATTTGCAACTGGAAGAATGTAAAATATGATCAGGAAAAAGGTGTTTTTAAATGATATGTATTGGCCACGAATATAAAACTAGAAAATCAGTTATGATATATTTATAGTTGCTGTGTCCTCTAATGATGTCTGAGGATCATGAAGTTACCAAGTCATCACATTAAACTTATCTTCTTTTACATTACTCTAGAATTACAAAGGACGATGTTGTCAGCAAAGGGGAGTTCTCTTCTGTTACTAGTAATGGTCTGGTTAAAATTTCACTTTATTACCATTCTTCCCTGTCATCTGTCATGATAACTCATTCTTTGGGTTCCTTTTGAGTTCAACAAAATAGTATCTACAGTTTTCTTCATATCACTTAATGAGAAACCAACCTCCATGTTCCTCAGCAGAGAGATCTCTAAATCAGGAAGCTTGCAGGATAGGATTTAGAAGGTTACAGCACACCACTATCCACAGACATCCCACTTTATCCAGTAGAAAAAAAACCCAACAACACATAGAGAAACCCAAACTACGTTTTATTGTAGTTTTCAAGAGCTAAGAACACAAGGAAATATAAACAAAATAGATTCTGGAGTGAGTAGATTGCTTTCTAGTTAGCAGAAATCCGAACTGCTGGGGATATTTGTTAAATTTGACTGTGGAATGGGTGCAAATTGGACGGATGTTGATGGAGGAGCTATCCTGGTATAACAGAAACCAAGGGGTCTATTTGAGACTGTGTGACCAGAAGTAGTATAGTCAGATCTGCAGAAGTTTCCAATGGAGAGGAAGTTCTACCCATTTGCAAGGTTGTCTCCAATGAATTTTTGTTGCGTGATAAATTTGGGACTATGCTGGAAGGCAGACAAATGTGATCTGAGTCTTTAAGAGCCTGAGCACAAAGCCTTTCTAGATGAGGCCTATGTGGTGGGCAGCACCTGAGACCCCCAGCTCCTGGTTTCCATGCCCTTGTGTATTTCCTCCCATTGAATTTGTGCTGGACATAGTGACTTGCTTCCAACAATGAAAATAGAATGAAACAAACCTGGCTCTCTTCCTGCTGTCCCACTTTTGCTCTCCAGGCTGATATAACCCAACTGCCATGTTGGGAGCTGCCCCATCAAGGAGCCCACTTGTCAAGGATCTGAGAAAAATTTCTGGCCAATAGCCTGCAAACATGGGCATCCTACCAACAGCCTTGTGAGTGAACTTGGAATTGGGCCTCTGCCAGTCAAGCCTTGCGATGACTGCAGCCCTGGGCAACACCTTGATTAAAACCTTATGAGAGGCTCCCTGAAGTAGTTAAGCACCAGTTATCAAATAAATATATAAAAATCAATAGTACTTTAATATACTAATATAATTCAATTAGAGAAAAATCTTAGAAATAAAGATTCATTAAAAATAGCAAAACAAAAATAATAACAACCCCCCCAAAACAAACAAACCTACGCAAAAAACCCCCAGACCTGTAAATCTTGAAAATACAAAATGCCAACCCAAGCAATATCTAAGGAAATGAAAATAAGAAGTTATCCTCAGAAAAAATGTTAACTGATAAAATGGAAATAATATCACATTCTTGTATAGAAGGCCTAATTCTGCATAGATTTCATGAGTAATACAATGGATTTACAGGTATTAAAATCATACATTAAGTGGTTAAATTGAAAAATAAGTCTGAATCTTATGGTAAGATCCTGAAACTTGGAAGTAAGATGCAAGGAGTAGGTGACCTTCCTCCTCAGGAGAGAAAGGACCAAGACCCTCCAAGGGCATTCACTTTTTTCTTTTTTGCCTTTCATTAACAATAGCAAATACACAGAGATTAAGACAACATGGACCAGTTGCCTAATTAGGCGATTTGAGCATTGAGCCCCTAAGGTCACACTATAGTACATAATTGGCTGGTGCTTCTAGCCCTTATGTTTGCTAGTCTTGCTACAGTGGCTACATATCTTTGTCTCCTTCCTTTGTGGGCATATGCATCAGAAGGTCCCAGCCTGAGTCTGTCTTCCTGCTAGTCCTGAGGAGAAACCCCAAGGCCTTATCACACACAAGTCAGGAGAAGGGCAGCAGATCCATCCATACTCCTTGGTCATGCTCCAGCAGAGATGCAGCCCAGCCCAGTAAGTACTGTGGGAGATGGTGATTGCAGAGGAACCATTGAGAGCATGATTTCCTCCTCAACAAGATAAACATGGCAGTTGGGACAGATCGGTGAGAGGGCACCAATATACAACATTTCAGATCAGAGCTCTATGAAGTTTGTGTTCTTGGTTCTGGTGGGGGTGTGAGACTCTCAATCAGAGTTCTGCTTCCACACTCATTGGTTCTGGCTCTGGTTGGCATCTTTCCCAGCATAGCAGAAAATGAGTCTCTCTAAACTTTCCCCTAAGCACCCCAAAACGATCATGAAGGTGATGATGAGAAGGGTGACATTAACCAGAGCATCATGTACTTTTACTGAGGGCTTCCCAAGCGCCAGGCTCTGGGACATGTGTTTTATGCACTTTGCTTGGTTTCATCTGCATTCTCTCTCCTGAATGATAAGTGCACAGATTATTTATTACTCTTTTACATAAATGGAAAGGAGCATAGCATGCTATGTAACTTGTACCAGGTCATGAGATAGAAAGAGCTGAAGCCAGGTTTGAATCTGGGCAGTCTGACTCCAGACACAGGGTATCTGGCCAGCTTTCTCCTCTGCTGACCCAAACAGTCATTTCATTTTCTGTCAATCCTGACAGGAACCCCTGCTCACTCTGCTCTTCCCTATGGAGTTCTCTGGTAGACCACAGTGGAGAACAGTAGGTAGCATTTGCTGCATCAACCATAGAAAGGATGGCTGAGATCGGAGGCAAAGGTCATAGAAATAATTGGCACAAGATCATTTAGGGAAGATCTCTCTCTTGTCCTTGCTCCTGGATTTCACTTCAACTGTCCATTTCTTTCTCTATTCTTATAATCAACCTACTCAATTTCAAAAAGAGACAAAGTCAGAGTCTTGGGGTCCATTCCTACGGAGGATACTAAAAACAGTTTTAAAATGAACCCTGGATGTACCTGTGGTTAAGTTCTCTGCACTCCTGCTTAAAACTTTCAGAAAATCTGGGCACACTGAAGTTTAGTGCATGAGACTTCAGAGACTGAGAATTTAATTTTGAATCCTGTCTGCTCCACGTATTATTATTGTGTTATAGGGAAAGTTCTTAGTGTCTTTGAAACTTTGGATTGTCATCTGAGTCGATTCCTAGCTGACACAGTGTCACTGAATGAAGATGAAAGAAATAATGGATGCCCCTCTATGTAATAAATATGTGACAGATGCATAAAGCAATTGCAAAATAAATTTAAGATATTTTATTAGTAATAATGATAAGGCTAATTCTCATGTCATTTGACTTAAGTATTTGGTGACCTGAAGTTATGGTTTCCCTACATCCCTGACACGACGTTTCATTTTTGTTTTTACAAGTACATGCGTAGTATATGGAAGGAAATGATGGAGTCTCATGCATTTCTGATCTCCCACCCCAAGGCTATAACTTGGCAGAGAGGAGGCATCAAAAACAGAAAATCTCAGTTAAATATTGAATAGTCTCTTCCATTATTTATAGAAACAAAGTGGGCAATGTGAATTCCACACGTTTGACCATTCATGCCGGTGTTTTCACCCCTTTCGGGAACGTCCCATAGGACTATAGACAAGATAAAATAGTGCTTGTTTGTGTCTATTTTGTTTATTTCTGCACTGATCTTTATTGTTTCCTTCCTTCTACTCACTTTGGGCTTTGTTTGTTGTTCTTTTCTAAGTTCCTCTAAGTGTAACATTAGATTGTTTATTTGAGTTTCTTGTTTCTGGAGATAGGCTTGTAACTGCTATGAATTACTCTCTTAGGGTTGCTTTCCCTGTGTCCCAGAGATTTTGGGTTGTTGTGTTCTCATTTTCCACTTGTTTCAAGGTGTCTTGATTTCTTCCTTAATCTCATTGTTTACCCATTCATTGTTTAGTATCATGTTATTTAGCCTCCACGCCTTTGTGTGTTTTTCAGTGTTCTTCTTGTGATTTATTTGTAGTTTCATAGCATTATGGTTAGAGAAGATGGTTTCAGTTCTTAAATTTGTTGAGACTAGCTTTGTGTCCTTACATGTGGTCTGTCCTAGAAAACATTCCATGTGCATTTGAAAAGAATGTATATTCTGCTGCTTTGCGGTGAAATGCTATGAAGATATCAATTAAATTCATCTGGTCTAGTGTGTCATTTAAGGCTGCCATCTCCTTGTTGACTTTCTGTCTGGAAGATGTATGCATTGATGTTAAGGGAGTGTTAAAATGCCCTACTATGACTGTATTACTGTCAGTCTCTTCCTTTATGTACATCAATATTTGGTTTACATATTTAGGTGCTCCTATGTTGGGTGCATAAATGTTTTCAAGGCTTATATAATCTTGTTAAATTGCTCCCTTTATCAATATTTAATGCCCTTTGTCTCTTACTATAGCCTTGGTTTTAAAGTCTATTTTATCAGATTTAAGTCTTGCTACCCCAGTTTTTTTCCTTTCCATTTGCATGAAATATATTTTTCATCCCTTTAGTGTTAGCCTGTCTGTATCTTTCATTCTGAGGTGGGTCTCTTGAAGACAGCATGCACATGGGTCTTTTTTTTTTTCTATCCATTCAGCTACCCTATGTCTTTTGATTGGAGCATTTAAGCCATTCACATTTAAAGTGATTATTGATTGGTACATATTTATTGCCATTTTATTTTTTAAACTATGTTCCTCTGTTTTTCTTTCCCCTCTTCCTCCTCCTCCTTCTCATCTTCCTTTTTCTTCTTCTAGCAAGACCTTTCACATTTCTCGTAATACTGGTTTGGTGGTAACAAACTCCTTTAGCTTTTTCTTGTCTGAGAAGCTCTTTATTTCTCCTTCAATTTTAAATGATAGACTTGTTGGGTAAAATAGCCTTGGTTGTAGGTGCTTGCTTGTCATCACTTTGAATATTTCATGCCAATTTCTTCTGGACTGAAATGTTTCGGTTGAGAAATCAGCTGAAGGTCTTATGGGAGCTCCCTTGTAGGTAACTAACTGCCTTTCTCTTGCAGCTTTGATTCTCTTTTTGTCTTTAACAATTGCCATTTTAATTGTGATGTGTCTTGGTGTGAGTCTCTTTGGGTTCATCTTGTTTGGGAATCTCTGGGCTTCCTGGATTTGTGTTTCAGTTTCCTTCACCAGGTTAGGAAAGTTTTCAAACATTATTACTTTAAATAGGATCTCAATTCCTTGCTTTCTCTCTTCTCCTTCTAGTACCCCTTTTATGTGGGTGTTGTTACACTTCATGTTGTCTCAACGGTCTCTTAAACTAGCCTCATTATTTAAAATTCTTTTTTCTTTTTGCTGCTCTGATTGGGTGTTTTTCTCTCATTTGTCTTTCAAATCACTTATTCGATCCTCTGCTTCATTCAACTTAATGTTTATTCCTTCCAGTGTATTCTTTATTTCAGATATAGCTTTCTTGATTTTTGACTGGTCCTTTTTTCTGTTTCTAAGTCTTTTTTTTTTTTTTTTCTCCCCATGCTGTTGAGCATAGTTATAATGATTACTTTGAACTCTATACCTGATAAATTGCTTGCCTCCATTTCATTTAGCTGTTCTTTGGGAGAATTCTCTTGTTCATTCATTTGGGGTCTTTTCTTTATCTCCCCATTTTGGCTGCCTCTTTTTGTTTGTTTCTATGTATTAGGTACATATGCTATTACTCCCAGTCTTGATAGGGTGGCCTTATGTAGTAGGTGTTCTGTTGGACCCAGCTGCACAGTCTCCCTGAGCATCTGAGCTGGGTGCTCTAGGAATGCCCCTTGTGTGCATTATGTGGGCCCTCCAATTGTAATTGAGTCTTGATTGCTTTTGGCCATTTTTGTCTGGGATTGACCCTCAGGCTGACTGACTGTGAGGCTCAACCACCAATACAGTGTGGAGGTGCCGTGCAGGTGCTGATCACATGAAGCAGAATTTGCCTTGGCAGGGTTTGGTGTCGGCCGATATGACCCTGTGAATATGTTGTTTATGAAGCTTATTGGATCCTGCTGTGCTGTTGTCTGTAGCTGGCCACTGAGTATATTGGTTCTGGGCCTCTTTAGAGGGATTCCAGTGCAGGCCTCTGTCAGAAGCTGCCCGTAACTGGCCCTGGGCAGCCTGTTTGGAACTATCAGTGATTCATAGCTTGTGGCTTCTTCTACTGGTCCCAGGTATGTGCAGAAAGCACCAAGCTGTTCACCAAGGCCAGCATTTACTAGTACCAGGCCTGGGGGTAGGTCAGCAAAAGTCTCAAAGCACCCAGAGATCTACCTCTGCCTGCAGGCTGCCTGTTAAGTATTCCTCCGCAAGGCATATACTCCATAGGGTGGGTGAGAGGCATTCCAGTGGATGGGGCTATTGCTTCTCCCCAGGCTGATGGAGGGGAGTGCTCTGCTCAAGAAAGCTGGCTTCTGAAATATGGGGGAATGACTCAGTACAGGGATCCTGGTGGCTGACCCTTCAGCTCTCTTCCCAGAGCCATCAACCCCAGACTCTTCTCATGACGCTCTAGTCTGCTCTACCCTCCCTCCACCAGAGCTCAGGTTGAGTGGCTGAGAATAAAATTGTGTGCCTTCGCCCTTCTATAGTGTGCCCTTGTTTCTATGCCATCTCTCCCTGGCAGATAGAAACCCCACTGCTTTTCACAGGTGGATGTTATGTGGGTGCCTTTCCCAGTTCTGGTGTTCTAGGCTTGGGAGCCCATTTGGGGTTTAGATCCCACACTTCTGAGGAGGAACCAGCCCACAGCTGAATTATTTCTTTGGAATTTCAGCTGCCATCCTTGAGAGCTAGGCCAGCCCTGTCATGTGTCCACACTTCCTACCAGTCTTGATAGGGCTTCTTCTGTATCTATGTCGTTATAAAGCTTCTCTCCAGTTAGTCTTCAGTTGATTATTCACGAGGATTTTCTAAAAATAATTTAGTTGTAATTCCAGTTTGGTCCTGTGAGGAGGTTAGTGTAGTTTCCACTTAATCTGCTGCCATCTTGGTTGAAGGGTATTTCTTATTCTATATATATTTTTTAAAGATGTAGGCTGGGGGTGAGGGAGGGTGGGAAGGGATTGAGTAAAAAAGAGAAACAAAATAGAGAGAACTATGGGCATGGACAACAGTGTGGTGATTGCCGGAGTGGAGGAGGATGGGTGGAAGTGGAGAGGGCAAAGGGGGAGAAAAGGGGATAGAAAAAATAAAATTAAAAAAAGAAAGAAGTAGGCTGTGTTTTCCTGTGAGTTTTCATTTATTATCTCTAATGTCCTTGCTCCTCTGATACTCTTCAGTTGAGTTTCTGGTAGGTAAAGTGTGTATGGAAAGAGGTGAATAACACAGAAACCAACAAAGAAACAGTTCTAATTAGATAGGACTTGTCATACTGAGAAATATTGCTAAAGGTACTGGGGTGTATGACCTCACAAGTGCATGGCCTGAATAGAAAATACTGACAGAGTGTGGTGTGCCCATTTACTTAATTTCTTTTTCCCTACCCTCTTTTCTTTCTCAAAAGGTGTCCCAGATACATAGAACTACAAAATCTAACACGTGTCTCAGAATTCTTCTTCGCGGGACTCTCAGATGATCCGGACCTGCAGCCTTTCCTCTTCGGGCTCTTCCTGTCCCTGTACCTGGTCACCGTGCTGGGGAACCTGCTCATCATCCTGACTGTCAGCTCTGACTCCCACCTCCACACCCCCATGTACTTCTTCCTCGCCAACCTTTCTTTGGCTGACATGTGTTTCACCTCCACCACCGTCCCAAAGATGATTGTGGACATCCAGACTCAAAGCAGAGCCATCTCCTATTTTGGCTGCCTGACACAGATGTCATTTTATATGCTTTTTGGATGTTTGGATATTCTCCTCCTGACTGCGATGGCCTATGACCGGTTTGTGGCCATCTGTCACCCTCTGCGCTACTCAGTCATCATGAGCCCCTGCCTCTGCTGCTTCTTCGTCTTGGTGTCATTTTTCATCAGCCTTTCGGACTCCCAGCTGCACTATTGGATTGTGGTACAACTTACCTGCTTCAAGGATGTAAACATTTCTAATTTCTTCTGTAATCCTTCTCAACTCTTTTATCTTGCCTGTTGTGACAGCTTCACCAATAACATAGTCATGTATTTTGTTGGTGTCATCTTTGGTGGTGTTCCACTCTCTGGGATCCTTCTCTCTTACTATAAAATTGTTTCCTCCATTCTGAGAGTCCCATCAACAGGTGGGAAGTATAAAGCCTTCTCCACCTGTGCTTCTCACCTGTCAGTTGTCTGCTTATTTTATGGAACAGCCATTGGAGTTTACTTTGGGTCAGCTTTGTTCCCTTCCCCCAGGAAGGATGTGGTGGCCTCAGTCATGTATACCGTAGTCACTCCCATGCTGAACCCGTTCATTTACAGTCTGAGGAACAGGGACATTAAGTGTGCCCTATGGAGGCTCTACAGCAGAGGGGTCTCATCTTAATATCTGTGGAATCCTTTCTGGAGTGTGGCTGGAAAAACTAGTGAAACCAAACTTGGAGACCTGTGAATACTGTTTCCTTGGTCACATTCTTTTTAGTCTCATGGTTTTCATTCCTCTGTGCTTCACCTATGAACTTTGCTTGTTTTGATTTGTCTCACGTTGAATTGGCAGAGTATCCTGAGATCCTTTGTACATCACAATAAATGCATGGGAGGTTCTCCTCATTGACTCTGTATCCATGTGAAATGCACAATTCTCTTAGTATATCCTTAAACTTTACATCTTTCCCATAGTTTCGAGTATTTTCCGTGCAAACTTTGCATCTGTCAAATCTATTTATTCAGGTAATTTCTGAGGATGCAGTTTACTGGTTTTCAATTGTGAGTTTTTTTGGAATGCCCTGGAGAATTTTATAAATACTGATGACTGGGTTTGTTGGAGGAGTTCATCAAGAAGATGTGACTGCCAGTGGGCCCAAGAGCTGGACGTGGGGAATCAGAGACTCCTCACCCTCACCCTTGTCCTTGGAATGTTCATTTCACTTGCCTACCCTGAGCTAGAAGCTGGCCCAAGGATATACCCTTGAGCTAGTTATGTGTGGTTGAGACCATCTGGATGTTATACATGACTGAACACAGATAAGGCCTTTATTATATATAAACTTTTAAGATTTGGTGGGGAGGTGTGTAGTTCTATTTGTCTTGTGGTTTCTGAGACAAGCATTGCATGTAAACTCTCTGGCTTATGAAAACTGCCACCTATGAACCTGGAGCGAGCTGCTTCTTTCTTTGGTCTCTCCTTGCCTTCTGTGCATGTGACAGTTCAAATTTCACTGGGAAGTTCCTTAGATTGCGAACCAATGGGACCTCCCTTGTCAAATATTAGTTGATCGTGTATGCAGTCGTTTATTTCTGGGCTCTTGATTCTGTACCATTGGTCTCTGTGTCCGTTTTTACTCCAGTCCTACATCGTGTTGTGGCTGACCTTGGTAGTCCCTGCTTTCTTCCTTGCTTTCAGCTGTGTCTTTCTGTGGACGCTTTGCCATTCTCTGGGTGGGGTGGAAATGAAACAGGTCCTTCCTCTGGGGCACTACAAGGCTGGGGAAGCTGGTTGCTCACTGTGCTCTCCCTTCTCCCACAAGGTTACCCACTCCTCTAGCTGGCAGCTCCCTGTCGTTGCTGAGCAGCGCTGGCCTGGGTGATGGCACGATGCGGACACAGCGAGGCTGCTCTTCGTTTCCTTCTGTGGGGTTATTCTCAGGTGTTTTTTTCCACTGTGTTGCTGAAGTTTCCTAAGTGGACTCCTGAGCTCTCCCAGAGCTGTTTTTGTTCATGGATCTAATTGTTGATCTTTGTGGGGGAACAAAGGCTGGTGTCTCCTACTTCACCACCCTGGTTTTGCCACACTTTCTCCCTATCAGTTAATGACAGACCACTGTCTGACTTGCTCATCCAGAGCGCTCTGAGCCAGGAGGACTCCATGAGCAGGTTGGGGGAGATGCAAAGTACCATCATTCCCACACTCATTTTATCAACAAGAAAAAAACTGAATCAGGCCCCAAGCACATTTATGTAAATTTTAGGATCTGTGAACACAAAATAAGTAAAGATAATACATCCTGGCCCTGGTTGCTGTGGTTCAGTGGTTAGAGTGTTGGCCCACGCGCTGAAGGGTCACGGGTTCGGTTCCCCAATGTCATGTACCTTGGTTGCAGGTTTGATCCCCAGCCCCAGTTGGTGCACATTCAGGAGGCAACCAAATGATGCGTCTCACTCAGATCTCCCTCCTGCCTCTCTCTCCCTCCCCTCTTCCTTTTCACTATCTCTAAAAATCAATGGAAAAAATATTCTTGGGTGAAGATTAACAAACAAATAAAAAAATACATCCCAGAAAAGGTGAGCTCTTTTCAATGACAGATATCAGCAGACACTGGGGTCATTTGTTGAATCTGGGCATCGAATTGGTGCAGATTGGTATGAAGTCAGTGGAGGAATCCTGGTGATGGAAGAGAAACCATGATGGCTTTTTTGAGCTACATGTCCTGAAGGAACATGGTGGGGTCTGCAGAAACACTAAATCAGAGGCATTTTCTACTCATATGCCAGTTTATCTGCAGGGAAATATGCTGAGAGCATTGTGGTGTGATGGGTTGTGGACTATGTTGGGTAGCAGAGACATCTCTCCAGTATAGAGGGTGAAGCCTGCAAGATGGGGGGGGGGGGCAGATTCTTGTATGGTCCCGATTACCTCCACTTCTGTATTCATGCTGTTGTGGAAACCCATCCTCTTGAGTGTGTCTTGGGCCTACTTACTGGCTTCCATACAATATAACATGGCAAAACTGATGAGATGTCACTTCCGATATTAGGAAACACGAAGATTTTATATTCCTGGCCCTTGTCTCTCTGTCACTTGTCCTAATTGGAGTCAACAGCCATGTGTGAATTTCCCTGTGAGAGGCCCATGTGGCAGGGAACTGAGGAAGGCCTGTGGCCAAGAGCCCACAAGGAAATCCATCCTTCCAAAAGTGAGTGGGTTTGGAAACACGTCTCTTCCTAGTCAAATTTTGAGGGGACTGCAGCCCTAGCTAACACTTTGATTGCACTCTTGTCCGGTACCCTGTTTTATTTAAGATAAGTAGCAAGTTATAAAAAAGTTTATGGAAGTCAGTAGTTTTCTAGTATACCAACAAACATAAATGAAAGAGAAAAACCAGAGGTTGGACTGCCATTTAAATAAGCAAAAAAACCAAAACAATCCTAACTCTACTTTGGGTAGTGAACACACAATATAATATACAGATGATGTATTATAGAATTGTATACCTGAAACCTGTATAATTTTATTAACCAAGGCCCCCCCCCCAATAAATTCAATAAAAACAGAAAAAATAATAAGTGAAAAAAGAGATAGAAAACGTACAGTGCTGCAAACAGCATCTTGCACACAGTAAACCCTCAATAGACAATATTTATGTCCAAAAAAACCCCCACAAACAAACCTAAAAAGGAGAACTAGAAAGCTCCTTGTAGAGATAGAAATCTTAACTTAAAAAATGGAAATAGTTTCAGATTCTTGCTAGAGAAGGCCTAATTCTCCCAAATTTACATGATTAATACAATAAATTTGTAGATGTAAAAGTCAAAAAGTCCTACATTGGCAAAAAAGGGTCTGCATTTTATGATAAGATTCTTGAAATTGGAAGTCAGAAGCCAAGTATATAAATGAGCTTTCTCCTGAGAAGAGGAGAGTCCCAGACCCTTCTAAGTACATTTATTGTTTTCTTTTTCTCTTCTGTTAATATTGGGAAGTCCTCAGAGATTAGGAAAATGTGGACCAATTTTGCTAATTATGAGCTCTGTGCATTGAGCTCTCAAGGTCATGCTGGAGTAAATAATTAGCCAGTGCTTTCAGTCCATCAGGCTGCCAGTCCCAGTTAAGAGCCATACCTGTGGCTCTTCCTCCCTGCATTGAGACCTACATCAGGTGACCCATGCCTGAGCCTGTCTTCACGCTAGTCCTGAGGACAGAGCCTCAGCCCTCATCATTACCAGGCAGTGGACCCAAACTCCCAGGTCATGACTCAGCAGGGATACAGCACAAACCAGTGAGTGCCAAGGGCGACGGTGGGTGGAGGAGGAACTGTGGGAAACTTGTTTCCTTATTATCAAGGCAGTGGGACAGCTGAGGTAGGCAGATGGGAGGCATCGACAGGCCAGGCTTCAGATGAGAGGCCTATGAAGCTTATGTTATTTTTCCTGTTGGGGGTTTCAAAACTCTCACTGAGAATTCTGTCCTCCACTACCATTCCTAGCCTCCAAAGTCCCTGCCCTTACCAGAGCAGGAAACAATTCTCTTCATCTCGTCCTCACTCCCAAATAATCCTGAATGTTGTGGTTAGGATCGCGATGGTGGTGAGGTGAGTGACCATAGTATCACCAAACTTTATTGAGGGTTTCTTTGTGTCAGAGTCAAAGCTATGTGCTATGTAGCTTTAATTTTTACGTGCACAATACATCCAAATCCAGGTGTACACATTATTGCTATTTTAGAGCTGGGGAAAGGAGCACAGTATTCTTATTTAATTTGGACCAAGGTTCTGGGTAAAAAGGGAGGAGCCAGGTTTGGATCTGAGCAGTGAGACTCTATTCACAGGACCAGGGTGCAGGACAATGCTGAGCATTTTTCCATATGTCTCTTGGCCATCTATATGTCCTCTGTGGAGAAGTGTCTTTTCAGGTCCTTTAACCCATTTTTAATTGGATTGTTTATTCTTTTTGTGTTAAGTTGTATGAATTCTTTATAAATTTTCTATATTAATCATTATCAGATCATCTGAGAAGCCCAGAAGGAGGAATGTGTCATCAGATGTGTCATCAGAGAATATGTTCTCCCATTCAGTGGGCCGTCTTTTTGTTTTGTTGATGGTTTTCTTTTTAGTTTGAGTATTATTAAGTATAGCCACCATGCTGTACAGTACATGCCATGCCATTTCTTTTATAAATGGAGAAGCCAGGCTTTCTTATCAGCTAGCCCAGATGTGAGCAGAAGGGGAAGAGAGAGAGGAGTGGTTTAAAAGCAATTAGTAGCCAAGCATCGCACACAAAAATGGACTCAGACACTTTACTACAGAGCTCTTATAGTGTGTTTATAAATAGTACAAACGAAGGGAATTAATTGCACTGCATTTGGATAAAATAAAGTACATTTGACTGCTTTTTAGTATTCTTGAACGAAGGACACTAATAAAGAACTTTTTGTTGTTGTTCTAAAAGAGAGGATAGTTCTCATTCTTTTTCCTTCCCTCACAGGATGGTAGTGATATGTTATCGTCTTTATGGATTTATAAATCTCTAAATAACATTATTTCTCTAATTTCTTCAGCCCTTTCTTTCAAAGGGGATGCATGTAGTAACAGGGTAATGGAGCAAAATGCAATATGAAAGGAGTTCTAAGAAGAATGTCATAACTGAGAAATATCACTAAAGGGGTATGGTCCTTGAGAGTGAATACTTTAGTTTTGAATTGCTTAAAGTCAAAATATAGACACGCTGATGTGCTTGTTTCCTTTATACCAACTCTGATGTAATTTCCAAAGGTGTCTCTGCTATGTGGAACTGCAGAATCTAACAGGGGCATTGGAATTCCTCCTTCTGGGCTTCTCAGATGATCCGGAACTGCAGCCTCTCACTTTTAGCCTGTTCCTGTCCCTGTACCTGGTCACTGTCCTGGGGAACACGCTCATCATCCTGGCCGTCAGCTCTGACTCCCAGCTGCACACCCCCATGTACTTCTTCCTCTCCAGCCTGTCCATGGCTGACATTGGCTTTACTTCTACCACTGTCCCAAAGGTGATTTTGGACGTTCAGACTCATAGCGGAGTCATCTCCTATGCTAGCTGCCTGACTCAGTTGTCCTTCTTTAATTTTTTTGGATGTTTGGACAGTGCACTCCTCACTGTGATGGCCTATGATCGGTTTGTGGCTATTTGTTGCCCCCTGCACTACCCGGTCATCATGAACTCCCGCCTCTGTAGCCGGCT
The DNA here is from genome assembly GCF_964146895.1 of Miniopterus schreibersii. Taxonomy (NCBI): domain Eukaryota; kingdom Metazoa; phylum Chordata; class Mammalia; order Chiroptera; family Miniopteridae; genus Miniopterus; species Miniopterus schreibersii. The sequence goes on along the minus strand of NC_138105.1, from coordinate 68,658,289 downwards.
GGTTCTGGTGTCATTTTTGATCAGCCTTTTGGACTCCCAACTGCACTGCTTGATGATATCACAGCTTTCCTTTTGCACAAACATGGAAATTCCTCATTTCTTCTGTGACCCTCCTCAACTCCTCAAGCTTGCTTGTAATGATACCTCTACGAATCAAATATTATTCTATTTTATTGGGTCCATCTTCGGTGGTATTCCAGTCTCAGGTATCTTCTTCTCTTACTATAAAATTGTTTCCTCCATTCTGAGAATCTCATCGTCGAGTGGAAAGTATAAAGCCTTTTCCACCTGTGGTTCTCACCTGTCAGTTGTTTGTTTATTTTATGGAACAGGCCTGGGGGTGTACCTCAGCTCTGCTGTCTCTCATTTTCCCAGGAAGGGTGCAGGGGCCTCAGTGGTGTATGCTGTGGTCACCCCTATGCTGAACCCTTTCATCTACAGTCTGCGGAACAGGGACATCAAGAGGGCCTTGCCGAGGCTACTCAACAGAAGAGCCTAGTCTCAATACTTGGACCATTATAGGGTTTTTTGGTTATTTATTTATTTATTTATTTATTTACTTATTTATTATTATTGTCTGTGGATTAGAAATGACTGCAAAATCAAACATCTGGAGTTGGCAAACATACATTTTTGGTCACACAATTTTGGTAGCTCATGGCTTTCATTCCTCTTAATCTATCATATCTGAAAATTGCTTATTTTGGTACATCTTTGATGGGATTAAGGGGGTATTCTGGAATCCTATGTATGTCAAAATCACCACACACCTGAATCTTATTACAACTATGGAATCGTCTGTATTTGTCATTTATGACCCAGGCACCCTGTAGAAATTCACAACTCTGTTTTAATGTGTATATGTATGTGTGTGTATATGGTTCTCAACCATTTTCACTGTCCATGTCTATTTTTCGTAAAACTTTGGATTCAATCAAATCTATTAGTGCAGGTGTGTGAGAGAATGTGTATCACTGATCCTCAATCTAGGCTTCCTATTGGAAGCATCTAATAAGCTCTAACAATCTTCATTCCTGAGTCCCATCACCAAACATTAAGATCCCATTGGATTGGAGAGTGCAGAGAGCATAATGTTTTTAACAGCACCCCAAGTGGGTTTAATGTGTAGCCGTGGTGGAGAATTACTGAATTTTGTCAGACCTTTCTTCAGAAACGACTTGAGTGTCTTGGGCTCTTTACTGTTCGTGATCAGATCCTGACAATAGTAAAGTGATCAGAGCTCACAAAGCAGAAGATCTGAAAGAGTTTGGCTTAGTAATAGCCAATGTGATTTCCCCCCTTATATTACTGGTAATTTTTTTTTTCGCATATCTTCTCCCTCCACACTCTACAGGTGTCTCTCTGTACTATATATTAAACTATAGTTTTTCTGATTCAAACTTATGCTTCTATACTTTCAGTTGTGATGCTGTGGTGTGGCCTCTGATTTTCCACCTGGCTTCTCTTTAGGTTCTTCCAGTAATGGTCAGTAAAGGGCCCATGTACCAACATTTCTTCTCTCCCCTTAGCCTATGTGGTTGTCACTACATTCTGCAGGTATGACACTGTATCACCATATATTTTCATTTCTGTCTTTCACCTTTCAAAAACTATTTAATCATACCTATATAAAATTATCTTCATTAAAAATGACTAGTGTGGTTTCTCTCCTTGATTGAACCCTCACAGATAAATCATAATATGGGGAGTAAAGTTATGGTGTGAGGTATGCTTTGGAAGAATGCAAAGTGAGCTCAAGACAAAAAGGTGATTGCAATGATGTGTCTGGGTCAAGGGCATACAATTGAGGTTTAAGGTAGTGGTGTGATATTTCCAGTGGCTGTGTGATTCTGTTTCTGCCTGTAGATTGTTAAGTCTCCCAAGTCATTATGAGTAAACTGAACTCTATCTTCATTTTCATTACTCAGGGATACAAAGGGCCATGCCCTTAGCAAAGGGGAAGTCTCCCTTTCACTAGTAACTGCCTCATTAGGATTCTACTTTGTAACCATGCTTCCTTCTCTTCTATCATGGTCTATCTGTCCTTGACCTCCTACTGTTTTAGGCTACATACTCAGGTACCTTTGTACATAGCAATCATTTCTTAAGAGATGATATACACATTTTCTGAGGCAGAAGTCTGGGCTTTCTGAAAAGTTGTCCAATAACTTGTTTAATTTACTCTGCCTTTAACCACTAAACTAAATAGCCTACGAGCTTCACTAACAATGAATCGAGTATCTGATTGGCTCAGTTTAACACTACATTTTTCCTCCTGCCTTAGAATTCTAAAATGTGCCCATACTCACATCTCTTCTCCACGTCTCTATACTCCTGCCATTTTGTCATATGGGCTCCCTAGAGTTTCCCTCTTCCATTTAGGCACACACACATTATTGTCATACTTTATTCCATATCCAACTTAACTGGGCAAGTATTCAAGTTTTCTTCATATCAGTTAAATCCATCTCTGAGCTCCTCAGACAGAGAATTCTGAGCTAGGAAGACTGCAAAGATTAGATTGGGTTGTTACAAATCATGATTCCCTACATCCCACTTTCTCTCACTATATAAGCCAAAGTAACATTTTAAAAGACTTCAAGAGTTAAAATACAAAGATTATAGAGAAAATATATTTGGAGAGAGATTAGTCTTTATTGGTGGGGCAAATCAGAAGCCTCTAGAGACACATGTTGAATTAGTCCTGAAATGGCTGTGGGTTCTCCTGGCAAATATGGAAGGACTCTGTTGGTGTAAGAGAAACCAGGGAGACTTCTTTTCATGACATGGCCAGAAGCAGCATTGTGGGGTCTGCAGAAATACCTAACACAGAGTAAGATTTTCCACGTGCCAGTTCTTCTTACTGTTAGACTACGCTTTCCCATTCAACACTCGAATTTGATTCTTCTAACTACTGTATTCTTTATTTTTATGTTTTTATCTTTTTAGTCCACTTGTGCTTCCCACAACTTCAGTTGAATTCACATAATCCTGGTAGGAGGTTTCTGAAAGTCTGCCATTGGTATTTTAATTATATAAACGTGCTGCATGGAGATCAAAGGAATAATATACATGCTGTCCTTGGTGGTGATCAAAGGTCCGTGTGATGACCGCCCTGATATAACTGGGTTATTCACAAACTAGAGCCCCGTAAGGCAGGATTACTGTGATGATAATAATAACAGTTCATATTACAGGACTCATACTAAGAACATCACATGCACTATTTGATTTGCATCACAACCCTATGTTGTTAGGGAATGGGGCAGAGAATAGTATTATGCCTAATTTAGAGGTAAAGTTACTGGGATCTATTTAAATAGGTCAGATAAGGGATTTGGGGAAGAAGGTCCCAAGAACTGTGATGGGGTTAAGACCTAACCCTGGTTTCAAGCTAACATGTTAGCCTGACGCGTGTCATGGATGCCAGCAGAAGGCACAAGACTCCTGGGTCAGAGACAAAGGACTCTGTTACTCCCATGCTGCATGAGCTTCATGTCTGCATCAGTTTCCCATTCTCTCCAAGCCCATGGGAGTGAAACAAAACAGGCTCATGTAGACACTGGGCATGAAGTGTATTTCTCACAGCTGAGGAACCTCAGGCTTAGGAAACCACAACTTTTAAAGGCCACCAACTTACCTGTTCAACTTTTGGCCCTGGAAGCAGACATTATCTTTCATATCTTGGGCAACAGACAAATTTGCTCTCTGCTCTGTAGAGAAACACTATTCATATCTTCCCAGACTGTTCACTATACAAACACCGAGAAAAGATGTCTGGAAAAAAAGTCGTCAGTGCCTCTGCTCATAAGATGTGCAGAACTGTCTTCCAATAGACAGCTGTGGTGGCCGCCAATCTGCGAATCTGTCCTTAAAAACAGACTGAGTAATTAGATATCAAAACTAAAATCCCCTGGAAACATTTGCCCCAAAAGTAGGTGCAACGATCTTCACAAACCCAAAATATAAGTGAACAAGGGCAAACCACCCAAAACAAAAACCTGCAGAAAGCAGCAGCAGCAGGAACGAGGCAGCATTTGATTGACACGAGGAACAGAAGACATGCAAAATGTCTAACTGGCATCCACTGGAATGGCATCTGAAACTGGGAGGACTTTTGTGCACCCCAATATCCAGGAAGTACGAGGAAGGATGAAAAGGGCTAGTGCAGTGTGGCCCCTGTGACTTCTCAAAACTAGCTCAGCAGGGCTTTATTCCCAGACAGCACTTCACTGAGAGGCAGCTTGAACAGAATCAAAATTGAGCTGCACAGAGTCAGCAGAGGTAAGGAAAGAGATCTATACCTGTGCAGTCCAAAGTGGTGGCATGTGAGAATAAATAGCTTGGATAGGACCTTATCCTAACCTCAATTTTTTTAAAAAACCCTGCAAAATTATAATTATTATTGGCCCCATTTTACAATGAAGAAAAGGAGGTTTTGAGAGGCTGGGTAAGTGATCCAAAGCTTACAGAGGTAGTTAAGACTTAGATCACAGGTTAAGATTCAAGAAAGGGAACATGGACTCCACTCTCATGAGAGGAATATCAAAGAATTTGGGAGCCATGTTTTAAAACTGCCACAGTTGGAGTCTATATGATTTTACAGAGAGAGCTGCATGGAGAATCACAGTGTGCCCAAGCAGCTCTTTAATTGGTAAGATGTAGAAGGCCACAGAAAGAAAAGAAGAGGGTGTTAAGTCTTTCATCTGTTCTACAAGGCAGTCACCAGGTTTACTGACTTTATCTTCTATCCATGGAGCATTTGGCATTCCATGGCCCTGGACATTATGTTCCCCCTGTGGCTCACCCAAATCTGCACCCCTTCTCTACCAGTGTCCCTGCAGTTGTCCCCAAGGCTACACCCAAGGCCACAAGGGTTGGCTTCATTCTAGCCCCAAACAGGCATCCATTATCCACCCCCCAACTGAAGGTCCTGACCTTCCTAGGGCATTGCATCAGAGAAAGAGACAATCTCTACAACTCAAGGCATCCAATTCCCTCTTCTCTCTGCCCATTTCTAAGAGATCAAACTCTTGGGGAGAGACAAGAAACAGATCATTCCTCAGTGTCAATGGGATATTATTCAACCTTATTAAAGGAATGAAATTCTGATACATGTGCAGCTTGGTTGAAACTTGAAAATATGATGCTAAGTGAGATAAGCCAGACACAAAAGGATAAGTATTCTATGAGTTCACTTGTATGAGGTACCTAAAATAGGCAAATTCATAGAGACAGAATATAGAATAGAGGTTTCCCTGGGTTGGGGGCGAGGAGAATGGGGAGTTGTTGTTTAATGGGTATAGAGCTTCTGTTTGGGATGATGAAAAAGGTCTGGAAATGGATAGTGGTGATGGTTGCATGACATGGTTAGTATACTTAATGCCACAAAACCGTATATTTAAAAATGGTTAAAATGGCATTTATTTCCATTATAAAAATAAAAGAAAATAAAACTATCACAATTTTCTTTTAAAAGTAGATTGTCAGTCTCTCCCCCTGGAGATGCTGACTAGATGAGTCTAGGATAAGTATCAGTCTGGGAAGTTATATGTTAACAAGAGCCTCAGTTGATAGTTTGGATAAAGCTAAAATTATGAAACATTGCCCCAGGGAAATGGGTCTCAATGGATTGTCATAGGGACCAGCATAATTTGGAACTTGTGAAAATTCCTAATTGTCAGATCCAAACTCAGGTCTACCAAGACAGAAATTGGGGAATGGGGCTCTGTCATCTGTTCTAACAAATCCTCATGGTCATCTTGGTGCAGGCTTAAGGCTGAGAACCATTATCCTTGTGAATCTTGGGATCCTTTGCCATTCAACCATTTATCCAATGAGGAAACTACAAGTCCGAAAATGATGACACTTCTTCCCAAGAGGAGATCCAAGGAAGGCTAGAGTGATTCTTTCCAGAGAAAAAAGATCCAAATGAAAACAAATCACCGCTGGTCCCACTATTTGTCTCCCAGGGATAAGGAACTGGCAAGACAGCTCTTCCTTTGTGACCCCTGCCCCTGAGGAGTCAACCTGATGAGGGAATCAAAGATCCATTGATCAATTTGTCTAACAAGCTTCAGAGGGGGTTCTGCCCCCAGGGCCACAAAACCTGTGGCATATCAGCTTATAGTCACCAAGGCTCTCATGAGCCAGACTCAAGACACTCATGCCTTCTCCAGGAGAAATCAGCCAGTCCCTATACCACATGCCTGGCTCTGTATCCCTGCTCTTTCAGTGGACAGACCTTCATTCTTCATCACCACCTTCCATGAAAGAACGAGATTCAGGGGAGTTGGCCCCTGTGGTGGGTCCACATTGCCAAGCTTCCAGAGCCCAATAAGTGTTGTAGGAAAAAGGGGAAAGAGGTGCCTGAGAGAATAAGGTATTGACTATAGTGAAGCACAGGGCAGGGGAAACCCAATGCTGTCTATGGAGAATGAGCTCTAGAGGTTACTTGCATGGGAGGGTGCACGGCTTGACTCCTTGTTTGAAGTTGTCATTGAGTGATGAGCTTTTACTTTAGTTAAGTCATTTGATTAGATGGTAGATGGAAATGATGGGAAGGGGGAGAAAGGGGCTAACCCCCAGTGCACTCTGACACCATAGCACTTCCCAGAAACACACTATGTAGTGGTACAGTTGCCAGTCTTTGGTGTACAGATGGGTGCCCCGGGTGCTGATAGAGATGTAATCTCTTCTTGATCTCTTATTGTTTCTTCTTGTTACCTGGCCCAAAAGAGCTCCAGAGCCTCTATCTTCACTTAGCCTAGAAGAATCTTCCTTAATTTGTCTTTGCCACCCTTCTTTACTTGGGAACATCTCCTCAAATCAGCAGAGGCCATGGAAGGAATTTTGATACTATCCTCCACTGTGCTCATGAAATACACTGAGTCCTCCCTTAATTTCCTCAACAGGTTCCTGGAACTGCAGAGAAGCAGCATATAACAAGACCAATATGGCCATAGATTAATCTAATTGCTACAAACAAGAGTTAAGTTCCTATGGCATCCCAACAGTTATAACAAAACAACATTGAATGAAACAATGTTATTTGAGGACCTGCTGTACTTGTAAGAAGAGAGAGAGAAATTGCACCAGGGTGTTTGCATATCAGCCCAAAACCATGAGGATGAGACATGGGTGATGCTTACAGCAGCCCTGGGAGGATGGAGAGAGGGGGCATTTGCCAGTGTCTGTCTGTCTCCTGACTTTCTCCTTTCCGGGTCCTGGAGGTCCTGTAACCAGAGGTAAAAGAATGTGTGTCTTTATTCACTCTCCTGTTGCTGTCTCCTGGAAGTGGATCTTCAAGTGTTTGAGGAGAGAGCACACAGGAGGCAGTATCTCCTCTTACAGGGATGGAGAGTATTTAGCAGTTTCATACACAAGTAAAAGGACTGAGACTATGAATGTGGGGGGACTTCCTGGAAGGGAACTGGAAGATGGTGAACATCCTCATTTATAATCCCAGAAAAATAGCTGTGTGACAATTAACCCTTTGTGACATGTTTTTTGTACACTTGTCATTTCCCTGTTTAGTCTCTCAGTTATCTTCTGTTTGTGCCTCTGGATAACTATGACAGAAAGTCGGGAATGTATATGTAGGTACTTCAGGCAAAGGCTGTGGAAAAGCAGTCGCTGATGCTGCTATGGGCAAAGAGCCCAGGCGAGATGCAAGAACAGGAGAAATAGGCGAAATTATCGGGACCCGGTAGGGCCAACATTGGCAATGAGTGTTGTCCAGGATTGAGAAGAGGACCTGGCTAATGAATAAGCAGAAACTTTATGTTCCCTTTCTGCCTCCCTTTCTATCTTTTTCTCCATCAACATCTTATCATCCTCTCTCCTTATAGAAACCTTTCTGAGGGTAAGAAGTGCTAAAGTTTATGGAATAATGGACATGCAGGGACTATATGATGAGCTGCAGCAATGGGAAAATATTGATTTGTAGGCTCATCCATTTATTAATTCTGCCACCAAACCAATATGGAGAGTCCCCTTTGCCCTAAGAACTCAGCTAGTATGGAGAAGGAGGCAGTTGGGAATTACCTAAGCAGGTGAGAGCCTGTGCCAGGTAGGAATCAAGAGAAGCAAGCAGAGGGAGAAGGTCTTGAAAAGTTGCAGAGACATAAGGGAATATCGACCATCTGGGCAAAGAAAAGCTTTTCAGAATGGTTGGAATTTAGGATAAAAGTTGAGAAGTGGTGAGAAAGAAGGCTGGAGGGTCAGTGTGAAGCCCCAATACACCAAGGAGTTTGTATGTTTTCAGAAGGTGGCACAAAGATGTAGGAAAATACTTACAACAAGGCAAAATGGAACACTGAAGATCCTTGTACGGTTTTATGCTGTTTTTCCCTGGTTATAGAGCTCATTCCTCTGTGTTTAGTTACAGGACCCTTAGGATCTGGAGTGAAGAGAATGAGAGGGTAGGTGGGCTCTGGATGAGTGCCCCCACATTCCCAGTCCCATTCTAAGCATCACCGTCATGTGCATGCTAAATATGACTCTCATCCTTTCAGGCTCATATATAAAAATCCTGGTGCAATTTCTCTCTTCCCCCAGTATTTAATGAACAGTGTAGATGACATGACTCGAAATTCTGTTTGTGACCTTTTGCAGTAGCATCTTCAGGTACTAAAATGGTTTAAGCCACAAAATCCACTCTTTCCTTGGACATTTTAACCAATCGCTTCACTTCACAGATAAAGGGTATTTTGCCAAGCAACGAATGTCCAGGAAGCATCGGGCCCTGTTCCTACAAGGTGCGACTGGTCCCTGGTACATTAAGCCTTAAGCATTTGTGAATGTGGTTTATTATTTGGTGAAAATATTTTCTTTTTCTTTCTTTTTTCTTTTCCTTGAGAAGCAGACCTACATTCTACTCATCCTCAATACTCTGTCCAGATATGTGAGATACTCTCTCACATTTTCTCACCTCTGAGACACGGTTATCTGACTCTGTTCTGAATCCCAGACAAGGCAGACAACCCAGATCAAGTCACGGAACTCCACCGGACCTCATGTTCCACATTGGTGTTAGCGCAAGTACAACCATTTCTTCTCTAAGTTCCAAGTTGCTCTTAGCTGTTTAGAGGTAATACTAAGCCAGAGAGGAAGAAGATGGATGAGTGTCCCAAGGGTTGATCGACATTGCAAAACGTTGCCTGTAACAAATAACAGAATATAGAATTCCTAAATTTTGTAGTTAAGGCTTTTACGTCCAGTCATTTACTTTAAGAAATTTAAAAAGTAGAAATAATCTAGAGTCTCTCTCCCATTGTTTTCCTTCCTCCATCATCTAGCCAACGTGTCAGCAACATGGAACCAGGAAATCAAACAAGTGTTTCAGAGTTTTTACTTCTGGGATTTTCCCAAGACTCAGAGCATCTGCCCATCCTATTTGGGCTGTTCCTCTCCATATACCTGGTCACCGTACTTGGGAACCTGCTCATCATTGTGGCCATCAGCTCTGACTCCCGCCTCCACACCCCCATGTACTTCTTCCTGTCCAACCTGTCCTTTGTTGACATCTGCTTCACCTCCACCACCGTCCCGAAGATGCTGGTGAACATTCAGACACAGAGCAAAGCCATCACCTATGCAGGCTGCATCGCCCAGGTGTACTTTTTCCTGGTTTTCGGAGGTATGGACACTTTTCTCCTCACCGTGATGGCCTATGACCGGTTTGTGGCCATCTGTCACCCCTTGCACTACCCAGTCATCATGAACCCCCGCCTCTGTGGCCTCCTGGTTCTCGTGTCCTGGTCCATCAGCTTAACATACTCCCTGATCCAGAGTCTGTTGATATTGCGGCTGTCTTTTTGCACTAACTGGGTGATTTCACACTTTTACTGTGAACTCACTCAGGCCCTCGCTATTGCCTGCTCGGACACACTCATCAATCACATCCTGCTGTATACAGTGACTGGCCTTCTTGGCATTGTCCCCTTCTCAGGGATTCTTTTCTCCTATATTCGAATTGTCTCCTCAATCCTGAGAATCCCATCAGCAGATGGGAAATATAAAGCATTTTCTACCTGTGGGTCCCACCTGTCTGTGGTTTCTTTATTCTACGGGACAGGCCTTGGTGTGTATCTCAGTTTTGATGCACCTTCCTGGAGGGGCATGATTGCCTCCGTGATGTACACTGTGATCACCCCAATGCTGAACCCCTTCATCTATAGCCTGCGGAACAGGGACATCAAGAGGGCCTTGCAGAGGCTACTCAACAGAAGAGCCTAGTCTCAATACTTGGACCATTATAGGGTTTTTTTTTTGTTATTTATTTATTTATTCACTTATTCATTTATTTATTATTACTATTGTCTGTGAATTAGAAATGACTGCAAAATAAAACATCTGGAGTTGGCAAACATGCATTTTTGGTCACACAATTTTGGTAGCTCATGGCTTTCATTCCTCTTAATCTATCATATCTGAAAATTGCTTATTTTGGTACATCTTTGTACCAAAGGGATTAAGGGGGTATTCTGGAATCCTATGTATGTCAAAATCAGTACACACATGAATCTTATTACAACTATGGAATCGTCTGTATTTGTCATTTATGACCCAGGCACCCTGTAGAAATTCAAAGCTGTATTTTAATGTGTATATATATGTGTGTGTATATGGTTCTCAACCTTTTTCACTGTCCTTGTCTATTTTTCATAAAACTTTGGCTTCAAGAAAATCTATTAGTGCAGGTGTGTGAGAGAATGATCCTCAATCTAGGCTTCCTATTGAAAGCATCTAATAAGCTCTAACAATCTTCATTCCTGAGTCCCATCACCATACATTAAGATCTCATTGGATTGGAGAGTGCAGAGAGCATAATGTTTTTAACAGCACCCCAAGTGGGTTTAATGTGTAGCCGTGGTGGAGAATTACTGAATTTTGTCAGACCTTTCTTCAGAAACGACTTGAGTGTCTTGGGCTCTTTACTGTTCGTGATCAGACCCTGACAATAGTAAAGTGATCAGAGCTCACAAAGCAGAAGATCTGAAAGAGTTTGGCTTAGTAATAGCCAATGTGATTTCCCCCCTTATATTCCTGGTAATTTTTTTTTTTTTTGCATATCTTCTCCCTCCACACTCTACAGGTGTCTCTCTGTACTATATATTAAACTATAGTTTTTCTGATTCAAACTTATGCTTCTATACTTTCAGTTGTGATGCTGTGGTGTGGCCTCTGATTTTCCACCTGGCTTCTCTTTAGGTTCTTCCAGTAATGGTCAGTAAAGGGCCCATGTACCAACATTTCTTCTCTCCCCTTAGCCTATGTGGTTGTCACTACATTCTGCAGGTATGACACTGTATCACCATATATTTTCATTTCTGTCTTTCACCTTTCAAAAACTATTTAATCATACCTATATAAAATTATCTTCATTAAAAATGACTAGTGTGGTTTCTCTCCTTGATTGAACCCTCACAGATAAATCATAATATGGGGAGTAAAGTTATGGTGTGAGGTATGCTTTGGAAGAATGCAAAGTGAGCTCAAGACAAAAAGGTGATTGCAATGATGTGTCTGGGTCAAGGGCATACAATTGAGGTTTAAGGTAGTGGTGTGATATTTCCAGTGGCTGTGTGATTCTGTTTCTGCCTGTAGATTGTTAAGTCTCCCAAGTCATTATGAGTAAACTGAACTCTATCTTCATTTTCATTACTCAGGGATACAAAGGGCCATGCCCTTAGCAAAGGGGAAGTCTTCCTTTCACTAGTAACTGCCTCATTAGGATTCTACTTTGTAACCATGCTTCCTTCTCTTCTAGCATGGTCTATCTGTCCTTGACCTCCTACTGTTTTAGGCTACATACTCAGGTACCTTTGTACATAGCAATCATTTCTTAAGAGATGATGTACATATTTTCTGAGGCAGAAGTCTGGGCTTTCTGAAAAGTTGTCCAATAACTTGTTTAATTTACTCTGCCTTTAACCACTAAACTAAATAGCCTACGAGCTTCACTAACAATGAATCGAGTATCTGATTGGCTCAGTTTAACACTACATTTTTCCTCCTGCCTTAGAATTCTAAAATGTGCCCATACTCACATCTCTTCTCCACTTCTCTATACTCCTGCCATTTTGTCATATGGGCTCCCTAGAGTTTCCCTCTTCCATTTAGGCACACACACATAATTGTCATACTTTATTCCATATCCAACTTAACTGGGCAAGTATTCAAGTTTTCTTCATATCAGTTAAATCCATCTCTGAGCTCCTCAGACAGAGAATTCTGAGCTAGGAAGACTGCAAAGATTAGATTGGGTTGTTACAAATCATGATTCCCTACATCCCACTTTCTCTCACTATATAAGCCAAAGTAACATTTTAAAAGACTTCAAGAGTTAAAATACAAAGATTATAGAGAAAATATATTTGGAGAGAGATTAGTCTTTATTGGTGGGGCAAATCAGAAGCCTCTAGAGACACATGTTGAATTAGTCCTGAAATGGCTGTGGGTTCTCCTGGCAAATATGGAAGGACTCTGTTGGTGTAAGAGAAACCAGGGAGACTTCTTTTCATGACATGGCCAGAAGCAGCATTGTGGGGTCTGCAGAAATACCTAACACAGAGTAAGATTTTCCACGTGCTAGTTCATCTTACTGTTAGACTACGCTTTCCCATTCAACACTCGAATTTGATTCTTCTAACTACTGTATTCTTTATTTTTATGTTTTTATCTTTTTAGTCCACTTGTGCTTCCCACAACTTCAGTTGAATTCACATAATCCTGGTAGGAGGTTTCTGAAAGTCTGCCATTGGTATTTTAATTATATAAACGTGCTGCATGGAGATCAAAGGAAGTAATATACATGCTGTCCTTGGTGGTGATCAAAGGTCCGTGTGATGACCGCCCTGATATAACTGGGTTATTCACAAACTAGAGCCCCGTAAGGCAGGATTACTGTGATGATAATAATAACAGTTCATATTACAGGACTCATACTAAGAACATCACATGCACTATTTGATTTGCATCACAACCCTATGTTGTTAGGGAACGGGGTAGAGAATAGTATTATGCCTAATTTAGAGGTAAAGTTACTGGGATCTATTTAAATAGGTCAGATAAGGGATTTGGGGAAGAAGGTCCCAAGAACTGTGATGGGGTTAAGACCTAACCCTGGTTTCAAGCTAACATGTTAGCCTGACGCGTGTCATGGATGCCAGCAGAAGGCACAAGACTCCTGGGTCAGAGACAAAGGACTCTGTTACTCCCATGCTGCATGAGCTTCATGTCTGCATCAGTTTCCCATTCTCTCCAAGCCCATGGGAGTGAAACAAAACAGGCTCATGTAGACACTGGGCATGAAGTGTATTTCTCACAGCTGAGGAACCTCAGGCTTAGGAAACCACAACTTTTAAAGGCCACCAACTTACCTGTTCAACTTTTGGCCCTGGAAGCAGACATTATCTTTCATATCTTGGGCAACAGACAAATTTGCTCTCTGCTCTGTAGAGAAACACTATTCATATCTTCCCAGACTGTTCACTGTACAAACACCGAGAAAAGATGTCTGGAAAAAAAGTCGTCAGTGCCTCTGCTCATAAGATATGCAGAACTGTCTTCCCATAGAGAGCTGTGGTGGCCGCCAATCTGCGAATCTCTCCTTAAAAACAGACTGAGTAATTAGATATCCAAACTAAAATCCCCTGGAAACATTTGCCCCAAAACTAGGTGCAACGATCTTCACAAACCCAAAATATAAGTGAACAAGGGCAAACCACCCAAAACAAAAACCTGCAGAAAGCAGCAGCAGCAGGAACGAGGCAGCATTTGATTGACACGAGGAACAGAAGACATGCAAAATGTCTAACTGGCATCCACTGGAATGGCATCTGAAACTGGGAGGACTTTTGTGCACCCCAATATCCAGGAAGTACGAGGAAGGATGAAAAGGGCTAGTGCAGTGTGGCCCCTGTGACTTCTCAAAACTAGCTCAGCAGGGCTTTATTCCCAGACAGCACTTCACTGAGAGGCAGCTTGAACAGAATCAAAATTGAGCTGCACAGAGTCAGCAGAGGTAAGGAAAGAGATCTATACCTGTGCTGTCCAAAGTGGTGGCATGTGAGAATAAATAGCTTGGATAGGACCTTATCCTAACCTCAATTTTTTTAAAAAACCCTGCAAAATTATAATTATTATTGGCCCCATTTTACAATGAAGAAAAGGAGGTTTTGAGAGGCTGGGTAAGTGATCCAAAGCTTACAGAGGTAGTTAAGACTTAGATCACAGGTTAAGATTCAAGACAGGGAACATGGACTCCACTCTCATGAGAGGAATATCAAAGAATTTGGGAGCCATGTTTTAAAACTGCCACAGTTGGAGTCTATATGATTTTACAGAGAGAGCTGCATGGAGAATCACAGTGTGCCCAAGCAGCTCTTTAATTGGTAAGATGTAGAAGGCCACAGAAAGAAAAGAAGAGGGTGTTAAGTCTTTCATCTGTTCTACAAGGCAGTCACCAGGTTTACTGACTTTATCTTCTATCCATGGAGCATTTGGCATTCCATGGCCCTGGACATTATGTTCCCCCTGTGGCTCACCCAAATCTGCACCCCTTCTCTACCAGTGTCCCTGCAGTTGTCCCCAAGGCTACACCCAAGGCCACAAGGGTTGGCTTCATTCTAGCCCCAAACAGGCATCCATTATCCACCCCCCAACTGAAGGTCCTGACCTTCCTAGGGCATTGCATCAGAGAAAGAGACAATCTCTACAACTCAAGGCATCCAATTCCCTCTTCTCTCTGCCCATTTCTAAGAGATCAAACTCTTGGGGAGAGACAAGAAACAGATCATTCCTCACTGTCAATGGGATATTATTCAACCTTATTAAAGGAATGAAATTCTGATACATGTGCAGCTTGGTTCAAACTTGAAAATATGATGCTAAGTGAGATAAGCCAGACACAAAAGGATAAGTATTCTATGAGTTCACTTATATGAGGTACCTAAAATAGGCAAATTCATAGAGACAGAATATAGAATAGAGGTTTCTCTGGGCTGGGGGCGAGGGGAATGGGGAGTTGTTGTTTAATGGGTATAGAGCTTCTGTTTGGGATGATGAAAAAGGTCTGGAAATGGATAGTGGTGATGGTTGCATGACATGGTTAGTATACTTAATGCCACAAAACCGTATATTTAAAAATGGTTAAAATGGCATTTATTTCCATTATAAAAATAAAAGAAAATAAAACTATCACAATTTTCTTTTAAAAGTAGATTGTCAGTCTCTCCCCCTGGAGATGTTGACTAGATGAGTCTAGGATAAGTATCAGTCTGGGAAGTTATATATTAACAAGAGCCTCAGTTGATAGTTTGGATAAAGCTAAAATTATGAAACATTGTCCCGGGGAAATGGGTCTCAATGGATTGTCATAGAGACCAGCAAAATTCGGAACTTGTGAAAATTCCTAATTGTCAGATCCAAACTCAGGTCTACCAAGACAGAAATTGGGGAATGGGGCTCTGTCATCTGTTCTAACAAATCCTCATGGTCATCTTGGTGCAGGCTTAAGGCTGAGAACCATTATCCTTGTGAATCTTGGGATCCTTTGCCATTCAACCATTTATCCAATGAGGAAACTACAAGTCCGAAAATGATGACACTTCTTCCCAAGAGGAGATCCAAGGAAGGCTAGAGTGATTCTTTCCAGAGAAAAAAGATCCAAATGAAAACAAATCACAGCTGGTCCCACTATTTGTCTCCCAGGGATAAGGAACTGGCAAGACAGCTCTTCCTTTGTGACCCCTGCCCCTGAGGAGTCAACCTGATGAGGGAATCAAAGATCCATTGATCAATTTGTCTAACAAGCTTCAGAGGGGGTTCTGCCCCCAGGGCCACAAAACCTGTGGCATATCAGCTTATAGTCACCAAGGCTCTCATGAGCCAGACTCAAGACACTCATGCCTTCTCCAGGAGAAATCAGCCAGTCCCTATACCACATGCCTGGCTCTGTATCCCTGCTCTTTCAGTGGACAGACCTTCATTCTTCATCACCACCTTCCATGAAAGAACGAGATTCAGGGGAGTTGGCCCCTGTGGTGGGTCCACATTGCCAAGCTTCCAGAGCCCAATAAGTGTTGTAGGAAAAAGGGGAAAGAGGTGCCTGAGAGAATAAGGTATTGACTATAGTGAAGCACAGGGCAGGGGAAACCCAATGCTGTCTATGGAGAATGAGCTCTAGAGGTTACTTGCATGGGAGGGTGCACGGCTTGACTCCTTGTTTGAAGTTGTCATTGAGTGATGAGCTTTTACTTTAGTTAAGTCATTTGATTAGATGGTAGATGGAAATGATGGGAAGGGGGAGAAAGGGGCTAACCCCCAGTGCACTCTGACACCATAGCACTTCCCAGAAACACACTATGTAGTGGTACAGTTGCCAGTCTTTGGTGTACAGATGGGTGCCCCGGGTGCTGATAGAGATGTAATCTCTTCTTGATCTCTTATTGTTTCTTCTTGTTACCTGGCCCAAAAGAGCTCCAGAGCCTCTATCTTCACTTAGCCTAGAAGAATCTTCCTTAATTTGTCTTTGCCACCCTTCTTTACTTGGGAACATCTCCTCAAATCAGCAGAGGCCATGGAAGGAATTTTGATACTATCCTCCACTGTGCTCATGAAATACACTGAGTCCTCCCTTAATTTCCTCAACAGGTTCCTGGAACTGCAGAGAAGCAGCATATAACAAGACCAATATGGCCATAGATTAATCTAATTGCTACAAACAAGAGTTAAGTTCCTATGGCATCCCAACAGTTATAACAAAACAACATTGAATGAAACAATGTTATTTGAGGACCTGCTGTACTTGTAAGAAGAGAGAGAGAAATTGCACCAGGGTGTTTGCATATCAGCCCAAAACCATGAGGATGAGACATGGGTGATGCTTACAGCAGCCCTGGGAGGATGGAGAGAGGGGGCATTTGCCAGTGTCTGTCTGTCTCCTGACTTTCTCCTTTCCGGGTCCTGGAGGTCCTGTAACCAGAGGTAAAAGAATGTGTGTCTTTATTCACTCTCCTGTTGCTGTCTCCTGGAAGTGGATCTTCAAGTGTTTGAGGAGAGAGCACACAGGAGGCAGTATCTCCTCTTACAGGGATGGAGAGTATTTAGCAGTTTCATACACAAGTAAAAGGACTGAGACTATGAATGTGGGGGGACTTCCTGGAAGGGAACTGGAAGATGGTGAACATCCTCATTTATAATCCCAGAAAAATAGCTGTGTGACAATTAACCCTTTGTGACATGTTTTTTGTACACTTGTCATTTCCCTGTTTAGTCTCTCAGTTATCTTCTGTTTGTGCCTCTGGATAACTATGACAGAAAGTCGGGAATGTATATGTAGGTACTTCAGGCAAAGGCTGTGGAAAAGCAGTCGCTGATGCTGCTATGGGCAAAGAGCCCAGGCGAGATGCAAGAACAGGAGAAATAGGCGAAATTATCGGGACCCGGTAGGGCCAACATTGGCAATGAGTGTTGTCCAGGATTGAGAAGAGGACCTGGCTAATGAATAAGCAGAAACTTTATGTTCCCTTTCTGCCTCCCTTTCTATCTTTTTCTCCATCAACATCTTATCATCCTCTCTCCTTATAGAAACCTTTTTGAGGGTAAGAAGTGCTAAGGTTTATGGAATAATGGACATGCAGGGACTATATGATGAGCTGCAGCAATGGGAAAATATTGGTTTGTAGGCTCATCCATTTATTAATTCTGCCACCAAACCAATATGGAGAGTCCCCTTTGCCCTAAGAACTCAGCTAGTATGGAGAAGGAGGCAGTTGGGAATTACCTAAGCAGGTGAGAGCCTGTGCCGTGTATATGGCAACAGGTAGGAATCAAGAGAAGCAAGCAGAGGGAGAAGGTCTTGAAAAGTTGCAGAGACATAAGGGAGTATCGCCCATCTGGGCAAAGAAAAGCTTTTCAGAATGGTTGGAATTTAGGATAAAAGTTGAGAAGTGGTGAGAAAGAAGGCTGGAGGGTCAGTGTGAAGCCCCAATACACCAAGGAGTTTGTATGTTTTCAGAAGGTGGCACAAAGATGTAGGAAAATACTTACAACAAGGCAAAATGGAACACTGAAGATCCTTGTACGGTTTTATGCTGTTTTTCCCTGGTTATAGAGCTCATTCCTCTGTGTTTAGTTACAGGACCCTTAGGATCTGGAGTGAAGAGAATGAGAGGGTAGGTGGGCTCTGGATGAGTGCCCCCACATTCCCAGTCCCATTCTAAGCATCACCGTCATGTGCATGCTAAATATGACTCTCATCCTTTCAGGCTCATATATAAAAATCCTGGTGCAATTTCTCTCTTCCCCCAGTATTTAATGAACAGTGTAGGTGACATGACTCGAAATTCTGTTTGTGACCTTTTGCAGTAGCATCTTCAGGTACTAAAATGGTTTAAGCCACAAAATCCACTCTTTCCTTGGACATTTTAACCAATCGCTTCACTTCACAGATAAAGGGTATTTTGCCAAGCAACGAATGTCCAGGAAGCATCGGGCCCTGTTCCTACAAGGTGCGACTGGTCCCTGGTACATTAAGCCTTAAGCATTTGTGAATGTGGTTTATTATTTGGTGAAAATATTTTCTTTTTCTTTCTTTTTTCTTTTCCTTGAGAAGCAGACCTACATTCTACTCATCCTCAATACTCTGTCCAGATATGTGAGATACTCTCTCACATTTTCTCACCTCTGAGACATGGTTATCTGACTCTGTTCTGAATCCCAGGCAAGGCAGACAACCCAGATCAAGTCACGGAACTCCACCGGACCTCATGTTCCACATTGGTGTTAGCGCAAGTACAACCATTTCTTCTCTAAGTTCCAAGTTGCTCTTAGCTGTTTAGAGGTAATACTAAGCCAGAGAGGAAGAAGATGGATGAGTGTCCCAAGGGTTGATCGACATTGCAAAACGTTGCCTGTAACAAATAACAGAATATAGAATTCCTAAATTTTGTAGTTAAGGCTTTTACGTCCAGTCATTTACTTTAAGAAATTTAAAAAGTAGAAATAATCTAGAGTCTCTCTCCCATTGTTTTCCTTCCTCCATCATCTAGCCAATGTGTCAGCAACATGGAACCAGGAAATCAAACAAGTGTTTCAGAGTTTTTACTTCTGGGATTTTCCCAAGACTCAGAGCATCTGCCCATCCTATTTGGGCTGTTCCTCTCCATATACCTGGTCACCGTACTTGGGAACCTGCTCATCATTGTGGCCATCAGCTCTGACTCCCGCCTCCACACCCCCATGTACTTCTTCCTGTCCAACCTGTCCTTTGTTGACATCTGCTTCACCTCCACCACCGTCCCGAAAGCGCTTGTGAACATCCAGACACAGAGCAAAGCCATCACCTATGCAGGCTGCATCGCCCAGGTGTACTTTTTCCTGGTTTTTGGAGTTATGGACACTTTTCTCCTCACCGTGATGGCCTATGACCGGTTTGTGGCCATCTGTCACCCCTTACACTACCCAGTCATCATGAACCCCTGCCTCTGTGGCCTCTTGGTTCTTGTGTCCTGGTCCATCAGCTTAACATACTCCCTGATCCAGAGTCTGTTGATGTTGAGGCTGTCTTTCTGCACTAACTGGGTGATTTCACACTTTTACTGTGAACTCACTCAGGCCCTCGCTATTGCCTGCTCGGACACACTCATCAGTCACATCCTGCTATATATGGTGACTGGCCTTCTTGGCATTGTCCCCTTCTCAGGGATTCTTTTCTCCTATATTCGAATTGTCTCCTCAATCCTGAGAATCCCATCAGCAGTTGGGAAATATAAAGCATTTTCTACCTGTGGGTCCCACCTGTCCGTGGTTTCTTTATTCTACGGGACAGGCCTTGGTGTGTATCTCAGTTCTGATGCACCTTCCTGGAGGGGCATGATTGCCTCCGTGATGTACACTGTGATCACCCCAATGCTGAACCCCTTCATCTATAGCCTGCGGAACAGGGACATCAAGAGGGCCCTACAAAAAGTTCTTGGAACACTTGTCCTGGGGTTTTAAGCTGATAGTGGTAGCAGCAGTTGGCTAAAGAAATCCCACCTCTTAATCACATTGGATTTTGCTTCTCATTTGTTCTTTGTAAGTGACTTTGGTTACAATTGCCTTTTAAGCACCTTGTCTTAACTTCTTATGGTGACTCCCCTGTTAGTCTCAGTTCTGCTCCCCTCATGCCTTCCTTTTACTTACCCAATCCTGCACCTCAGCTTGGATTTCCAGCCCTGCGGGTCAAGACCAGGCACTTTAGGAACCAGCTTGGAACAGTTGACTAAGAATTATGATGTGGTGCATTTTATTGAGAACCATTGGTAATTCTTACCAAGGTCACTCATTCAACAATATTCATTGAGCACTTTTGGTGTGCCATGCTGTTGTAGGTGTCTGGAATACAGCAGTAAAGAAGGAAAAAAAGAGAAAAACTTTGCCCTCATAGAGCTTAAATTCTGTATCTCAGGGTTTATCATATCATGTTATATGTCCAACAGAAAATACAGATGGATAAGTTATTTATTTGGTTGTTAGTGAGGTTGAAATTTTTTCCCATATGTTTGCTTAGTGCATTTCCAAAATAAACTATAAAAATGTATCAGTAAAGATAGAAAAACCACAGGACCCAGAATAGTAGATTTGATCAGGTGCTAGTAAGTTGTTCAGTCTGGTCTAATTTTGCAGGTAAATTCACTGAAGTTCAAATGTGAGAGTCTAGACAGTGACAAAATCTGGCTGAAAAGGGGACATAGTCCTAAGTATGGTTTCAGGATAGCACTGTATTACAATTTGGAAGAGCAATAGTTGAGTCACAGAATTGCCACGTGAGGTATGTGATGTTTAGAGGCTTCGTGTGATGCAGAATATCTTAGGACCTGTGGATCTCCTGACATGGTACGTTTATTTGCATGTCTTCTTCACTGTAAAGAAATTGGATGTTTTAAGTCTCAGGGGAGTGCTGTTTGCCAAGGCACTGAAGGCACGAAAGGCAAACATAAATGTGTAAATATTCATCTCTGTAAAGATGAATCACTGCCCACTCTAGAATGGAAGGAGCCAGATGGAATCATCTTGCCACCAAGTGGTGTCCTTGAGGGATATTACCATTTCAAAGAACCATGTAATTGGTTTCCAAAAGAGGGAACCACATCCCCATTAATCTCTAGGATTTGAGTCTGAAATAGGCTTGGGTTTTGAAAATGGAAGATGGAATCCTTTTTTTAAAGAAAAACTTGGAGTCAGGTTTATTTTATTTTATTTTAGTTTTTTAACTTTATTTTTATTGTTGACACTATACAGATGTCCCCATTTTCCCTCCCTTTACCCACCTCCACTCAGCCCCTACCTGCCCTTCTCTCTGGCCATCACTGTTGTCTGTGTCTATGGGTTATGCATATATGTTCTTTGGCTAATCTCGTCACCTTCTTTCATCCAGTGCCCTGTACCCTCCTCCCCTCTGAGAGCTGCCAGTCTGTTCCATGTATCCTTGCCTCTGGTTCCATTTTGTTGGTCAGTTTATTTTGTTCATTAGTCCACATATAAACGAGATCATGTGATATTTGTTTTTTTCTGACTGGCTATTTCACTTTGCATAATATTCTCCAGGTCCATCCATGATTTCACAAAGGTAAGAGTTCCTTTTTTTTTTTTTTTTTTTACAGCTGTGTAGTATTCCATTGTAAATATACCACAGTTTTTTATCCACTCATCTACAGAGAGATCATGAATTTCAATTGTGATTGCTGACATCGGAGCTACCCTTGATGTTTTTGATTCTTGACTTGTCCTTGATATTTTTGGTTCTCTTAGTTAAATAATACTTTTGATGTCTGCTCATCTATGACATGTTGCCACCACTACAGATCCAACATGTGGGTCACAGACCCTGGTTGCCATTCTGGATTTGTTGCTCAATAATCTATCTGCCTTGCCTCTCACAGTTACTGCTGCCATTGGAGTTTAGAATGCAAGATACTTGTAAACATAATTTAAAACTTCTGCTTTGGTATGGAAATTCACTAACAAGAGCATATTAAAAAATCCAAGAATTACAAAGTTGAAACAACAGTGGACATTTTGGATATCAATTGATTTAACATTTACCTCAGCTTACCTAAACTTGAAACAGGTTTACTCCTGATGAGAGGCTCCTGAGCTCTCTTCTCATAGTACATTTATTTATTTATCTTTTTAAATTTTAAGATGTATGGCATTATGGTTTTATTTATACGTATTGTGAAATGATTACTACAGTGGGTTCAGTTACTTTTCATCATGTCATATAGATACAATAAAAATTAAGGAAAAAAATTCTTCTTGTAATGAGGACTTTTAGGATCTCCTCAATTAACGACTTCTCTATATGTCATACAGCAGTGTTAACTACAGTCATCATGTTGTATATTATATCTTTTGTTCACATTTACTTTAGAAAACTGTCATTGCAGATATTTTCATGTCCCCTTGAAATGTAGATACATTTTCTTCCAGCCTCTGGTCAGTTTTCCAAACCAAGAACATTGTTGTTAAACACCTGGGAACTTTCTCTTTGAAATGTAGTGATCAAGAAAGGTAGCATCCCCATCTCCCATCTTCTGTAGGAGGATAAGAGCCTAAGTTTAACAAGTAGCAATTAGCAAACACAGATGGCCTAAGCCCATTAACCAACCTCCTGCTAACATCTGTGAATACTTTTCCCTTTAAGGCTCACCCTAGTTTAAAAATCCTCCTGCCTTAGCTGGACAGATACATGCAACAGAATGAAACTAGACCACCTTCTTACACCATATACAAGTATACACTAAAAATGGATTAAAGACTTAAATGTAAAACCCCAAACCATAAAACTCCTAGAACAAAACATAGGCAGTAAACTCTCTGACATTGCTCATAATAATGTTTTTTCTGATATATCTCCTTGGGCAAGGGAAACAAAAGAATACATAAATGAGACTACATAAAACTGAAAAGTTTTTGCAGAGTAAGGGAAACCATCAACAAAATGCAAAGACTACCTACCTATTGGGAGAAGATATTCACCAATGATGCATCCAATAAGGGGTTAATATCCAACATTAATAAAGAACTCATACAACTTAATGCCAAGAAAACAAACAATCCAATTAAGAAATGGGCAGAGAACCTGAATAGATATTTCTCTAAAGAGGACATAGAAGTGGTTAATAGACATAAAAAGATGCTCAGTGTCATTAATCATCAGAGAAATGCAAATTGAAACCACCATGAAATCTTACCTCACAACTGTCGGAATGGCTATTATCAATAAATCAACAAACACGTGCTGGCAAGGATGTGGGAAAAAGGGAACTCTTGTGTACTGTTGGTGGGATTGCAAGTTGGTACAGCCACTATGGAGAACAGTCTGGAGATTCCTCAAAAATATTAAAAATAGAACTACCTTATGACCCAGCAATTTCACTTCTGGGTATTTATTGGAATAAATCAGAAACACTAATTCAAAACGATATATGCACCCCTATGTTCATTGCAGCACTATTTAAAATAGCCAAGATATGGATGCAACCTAACTGTCCATCAATAGACCAATTGGACAAAGAAGAGGTGGTACATATTTATAGTGGAATATTACTTGGCCATAAAAAGGAATGGAAACTTACCATTTGCAGCAACATACCTAGAGGGTATTAAGCTAAGTGAAAGAAGTAGTCAGAGAAAGACAAATACCATACGATTTCACTTATATGTGGAACCTATAGTTGCCAGATAGGAGCATTGGGGGACTGGGTGAAAAAGGTAAAGAGATTAAGAAATACAAATTGGTAGCTACTAAATTGTCACAAGGATATAACATATAGCATAGGACATATAGTCAATAATATTGTAATAACTATGTATGATGAATTATGGAGGATATTACTTTGTAAATAATGGAAATGTCTAACCACTATGCTGTACACCTGAAACTAATATAAAAAGATATTTAATGTCAACTGTAATTAACAAATAAAAAAGTGATGAAAAACATGGAACTACAACCTGTCAACAGTCATTCCCCATTGCCTCACTCCCCCCATCCCCTGACAACCATTAATTTACCTTACGTCTCTATAGATTTGCCTATTCTGGATATTTCATATATATGGAATCATACAATTTAAAGAATTCTCTAGTCTTTTCTTTCAGTTGGGTTCAATTTCTCTCCCTTATTACAATAGTCTTGGCACCTATTGCAATAGTCTTTTTTTTTCTTTTAATTTTTTAATTTTTTAAAAATTTATCTTTATTGTTGAAAGTATTACAGGTGTCCCATTTTTTCTCCCCCAATTGATCCCCTCCACCTCACTCCCACCCCCTCCCCAGGCCTTCACCCCATCATTGTCTGTGTCCATGGGTTATGCATATATGCATATAACTTCTTTTTTTAATCTCTACCCACCCTCCACCCCCTTCCCTCTTCCCTCTGAAATATGATCATCTGTTACACGGGTCATTGTCTCTGGATCTATTTAGTTCATCAGATTCTTTTGTTCATTAGCTTCTTGTTAAAGACGACCCTTCAACATTTCCTGTAGTGCTGGTCCGGTGGCGATGAACTCCTTTAGCTTTTCCTTGTCTGAGAAGCTCTTTATCTGACCTTCAATTCTAAATGATAGCTTTGCTGGGTAGAGTAATCTTGGTTGTAGTTCCATGTTTTTCATCACTTTGAGTATTTCTTGCCACTCCCTTCTGGCCTGCAAAGTTTCTGTTGAGAAATCAGCTGACAGTCGTATGGGTGCTCCCTTGTAGGTAATTAGTTGCTTTTCTCTTGCTGCTTTTAAGATTGTCTCTTTGTCTAACCTTTGGCATTTTAATTATGATGTGTCTTGCTGTGAGCCTCTTTGGGTTCCTCTTGTTTGGGATCCTCTGTGCTTCCTGGCCTTGTAAGTTGATTTCTTTCCCCAGGTAGGGGAAGTTTTCTGTCATTATTTTTTCAAATAGGTTTTCAATTTCTTGCTCTCTTTCCTCTCCTTTTGGCACCCCAATAATACAAATATTGGGTCTCTTGAAGTTGCCCCAGAGGCTGCTTATGCTATCTCCATATTTCTGGATTCTTTTTTCTTTTTGCTCTTCTGGTTGGGTGTTTTTTGTTTCCTCGTGTTGCAAATTGCTGATTTGATTCTCAGTGTCCTCTACTCTACTGTTGATTCCCTGTAAATTATTCTTCATTTCAGCTCATGTAGCTTTCATTTCAAATTGGTACTTTATTATGTCATCGATTTTCTCAATTATTTTCATCATACTCTTACTAATATGGTTGAGCATCCTTATAACCATTATTCTGAACTCTGTACCTGTTAGCTTGCTTGGATCTATTTCATTTAGTTCCTTTTCTAGAGATTTCTTCTGTTCTTTCCTTTGTGACATGTTTCTTTGCCTCCGCATTTTGGCTGCTTCCTGGTGTTTGTTTCTGTATATTAGGTAGAGCTGCTATGTCTCCTGGAATTTGTAGAGTGGCTTTGTGTAGTAAGTGTCTTGTAGGGTCCAGTGGCTCAGCCTCCCCAGTCACCTGAGCTGGGCCTTCTAGGTGCTCCCCTGTGTGGGCTCCTGTGCACTGTCCTGTTGTGCTGAGCCTTGGTTGCTGTTGGCGTCACTGGGAGGAACTGACGCCCAGGCCAATCAGCTGTGAGGACCAGCTGCAGCTACAGCCAGAGAGCTGCTGTGCTGGAGACACCCCTATGGAGCAGGATTTACTTCAGTGGTGCTTTGATGTTCACCAAGTGCACCCCTTGAGTGTGTCACTCGTGGATGTGGTAGGATTGTAATCCAGTGTGGTTGAGTCTGCCCATCAGGTGCACTGTCTCTGGGGCTTCCTGGGAGGTGCACAGTCAGCCTGTGCCAGTGCCTTGCCCAGGGCCACCCAGCATGAGCTACCGTAGTTGGCTGCTCCTTATGCTGGGCTTGGAGGTGTCCAGGAGAGGCCAAGCTGTGAGCCAGTGCAGGCTGCCGCTAGGGCCAGGCCTGGGGCCGCTTATCAAGTCGTATGGGGCAGCTGCGGCTTGTTTGAGAGATTTTAGGAAAGTCCTCAGCATGAGGCTCCAGAGGCCACTTGCACAGAAAAGCCCCCGGAAATGGCCTGGATGAGCTGCTGGTGAGGAGGGGCGGGGCCTCCGGGAATCACGGGGCGGGGCCAAAGGTGAGAGTCAGGTGCTGGCGATTCAAATATGGCGCCTGCCTGCCGGCTGTGTGCGGGGAGGACTCGCCAAGGAGCCATGGCCTCCGCCAGCCCTTCTGCCTGGGAGGAAGCCGCCCTCCGCCTCTCGCCCGGATCTCAGGCAGGTTAGTTCCTCCCCGAGTGTCCCGGGTCCTTTCAGGCTGCTGCCCGGCGCTGGGCTCAGAGGGAGCGTCTGAGTGAGTCGGTGCCGGGCCCTTTAGAGGAGCTGCTGGGGCTCCCGCAGCCTCCGTGACCCTCAGGGACGGTCCCCGCTGGTTTCACAGCCTGGAGTTGTGGGGATGTCTCTTCCTGGCCTGGAGCCCTGGGCTGGGGGCCCTCCCTCCTCCGGGAAACCCCCACCACCGAAATTCCCTCCCAGGTTTACCCCGCGGCACTGGGTGTGGGCCTGCGGCGCTTCTCCGATTCAGCTGGATCCACCTGCGTCTCCGCCCCTCCTCCCGGTCTCGATGCTCCTTCAGTTCCCTGGTTGTGGGGCTTCTGTGCAGCCAGATCTTAGGAGGCTCTGAGTGATGGTGGTTCTGTATTTTAGTTGTTGCGGGAGGCGGCGGATGTAGCCGTTACCTACACCGCCATCGTGTTTCTCACCCTCTGCAACAGTCTTAAAGTCTTTCTTACCTGTTTGACTATATCTTATGCAATTTTTCTTTGTCACAATCAATGGCTTTTCTAGAAATTTCTTTATAACAAATTCCTACCAAAGTATTTTTTGGCAGTGAAAGTGCCCAATGTCTTGCTTGTTTATGCCAATAACATCACATTTCACACAAAAACTTTGCACTGGAAGAGATGCTAAACTCACTTTCTTGATGACCAGCATTAGTTTAACTTGGAACAGAATAGTGGAGACAGCCTGGTACAAAGATTGTCTTTTTTTTTTAAAGCCTTTATTGATTTCAGAGAGAGGAAGGGAGAGGGAGAGAGAGAGAGAAACATCAATGATGAGAGAGTCATTGATCGGGTGCCTCTTGCAAGCCCCCGACTGGGGATCAAGCCCACAACCCGGGCATGTGCCCTGACCGGGAATGGAACCCCAGTCTCCTGGATCGTAGGTTGATGCTCAACTGCTGAGCCACACTGGCCGGGCATGATTGTCTTTAATAATACTCAAGATGCGTGAGTTCACTCAGAAGGCA
Source organism: Miniopterus schreibersii (assembly GCF_964146895.1). Classification (NCBI taxonomy): domain Eukaryota; kingdom Metazoa; phylum Chordata; class Mammalia; order Chiroptera; family Miniopteridae; genus Miniopterus; species Miniopterus schreibersii. The sequence continues at coordinate 68,630,971 of NC_138105.1, read as the reverse complement.
ACAATAATAGAAGAATAGAGACTAACTTGATGGAGAGAACATCAGGAAAATTTAGGTGGGTGGTCAGGCACCTAAAGATTTAAGTGCTGATATTTAAGTGAAAAGTTGAGTAAGAAAGGGGAAGAACATTCTAGACATATGTAATTAGGTTTAATAGTCTTGAGGCTACAAAGAATGTGGTGTGTTTGAAGAACTACGAGAGAACCAATGTGTCTAGGCAAATTTAGCCTGTAATAGAATAGCCAGTAATGGGTCCCAGCTGTAGAGGTTCTGCTTCAGCAGGTCTGGGGTAGGGCCTGAAGTTTTGCATTGATAAGCTCCAGGGTGATGCTTACATTGCTAATCCAGGGACCACTGAGGGAATTGGAAAGGGATAGAAGAGACTAAATTATGAAGAGTTTATAGACCTTGGCAAAGAGTTCAGATTTTATTCTATGAATCACAGAAAATGATTGGAAGGTTCTAAGAGAAGTCACAAGTTCTGATTACACCTAAAAAATCAACCTGGTTGCCACGTAAAGGAGAAGAAAGTGAACACTGAGAGGCCATTTAGGGCACTCTTGTAAGAGCAAAATGTTTATACGAACTGTTTTTAAAGAATGGAAAAAGCCTATAACTAAGGCTCAGGTCATTTAACTGCTTTGGTACGGGGGAAAAAGGAAAAGAAAACCTAAAATGACAAAAACTGGGGGGCCTGAGTGACCTGAAGAGGGCAGATTTCTCCCCTGAAAATCTGAGCAGCTATATGCTAGTGAATTTTGACAGCGGGAACAAGAAAAGTTAAGTAGTGTGTCTGCCAGCTGCAGTTAAAGCTCCTTCCACTATTTGATGTCACCTGTCTGTGCATCTCTTTATTCTAATGGACAAGCCTTGGAATGTTCCTCAGTCCTCAGAAACCTCCTCTTCCCTGGAGGGCAGAAATATCCTTAGTGTTAGACGCTGTCGTGAACCCTGTCCAATGCCTCCAAATCCAAACAACAGAGGAATCAGGGGAACCTGGTCAAACTGGTAACAAAAATCAGGGGCAGGCGGGTGCTTATGATTGGAACATAGGGCCTCTAGAAGTTTGAGGAGGATGGGAGTCCAAGCAAATTATCATTCTTAACTCACACTTTATTTACACCCTATGGTTTCATATTTTAAAATAAACTTTTTTGAAGTATAATACTCATGCAGATATTACATTAATTTATTATATCAAACTCTGCACTCCCTTTCTATCCAACATATCTGAGTCTGAACTTCTAGATTTATTAAGATTTCTTTTTTTTTTAAATTTTATTTTTGTTTAAAATATTACAGATGTCCCTTTTTCTCCCCAATGACCCATTCCACCCTGTCCCCTCCCCCTCCCCAGTCCTTCTCCCCACCATTGTCCGTGTCCTTGGCTTGTGCATATATGCATATAAATTCTTTGGTTACTCTCTCCCCCTTCACCCACCCACCCTCCTCCATCCCTCTGACATTCGTCAGTCAGATCTATGCTTCCATGTCATTGAATCTATTCTGTTCATCAGTTTATTAAGTTCTTTAGATTCCACGTATAAGCGAGATCATGTGATATTTGTCTAGATTTATTAAGATTTCTATGGGACTTCCCTACTGCCCCCAAATTTCAATACTTTCTCTCCTCTCCTTGAATTTTCCCATCACTGAGCACAACACTGGGTTTGTAATTTGTAGAACAATATCCAAAGAACTCCCTTGGAATAGTCTTTAGAATCTTCCCAAAATAATTTTATTAGTAAGAAGATATCCCAAGTTGGCTTCCTAGCAAAGCAGTCTTTGAGACAGTGATTAGCATGCAGGATGTTCACCAGGCAGTGCTCCCGGATCAATACTTGTAGAAGAGAAGATGAGTAGTCCTGAATTTGGCTCACTTTAAGAGAGATATGACCTTTTTCCTAGTTCTGAGAGGCAACCTTTAAGCCCTTGAAATTTCCCTAGAGACAGGAGTGATTGGTTATTTGTGGTGGGACGCATGGACCAAACCTGATAGTTTCTGCTAGTGAGAAGACTCAAGATAGGGATTGGTTATGCCCAAAGGACCAAGAGTGAAAATCAAGGGGTGGAGCTTTAAGCCAAGTGATGTCCACTCAACCTCTGGGGAGAAAGGCTGGAAACTGAATTCTACCAAATGGGCAATAATTCAATTTATCACACGTATGTAATGAAGCCTAATAAAACCTCTGGCTTCCCTGGCTGGTGTTGCTCAGTGGGTTGGAGCATCATTCCATACACTGAAAGGTTTTGGGTTCAATTTCCAGTCAGGGCACATACCCAGGTTGGGAGTTCAATCCCCGTTTGGGGTGCATACAGGAGGCTGCCGATAGATGCTTCTCTCTCACATCGATGCTTCTCTCCCTCTTCCTCTCTCCCCCCACCCCTCTATCTAAAATCAATAAACATATCCTCAGGTGAGATTAAAAAATAATAAAATAATAATAAAATATGGCCACTGAAGCTCAGTTGTGCTACCAGGTTGGCAATACTGTGAGTATTGTCTTAACATTGTGGCCAGGAGGAGGTAATTAACCTAAACATCACGTGTAGAGGACATGAGCTTTACATATGGGACCTTTCAGATATTTCCCTATTGTATCTTCTTTTTACTAGTCTTAATTTGTATTCCTTTGCTGTAATAAAACTGTAATCATAAGTATAGCGCTGCTTTAAGTTCTGTGACCGACTCTTTCTGGTGAATTATTAAACCTGAGGAAATTCCCTCAGTCCGAGTCATTCTAGCAAATTATTGACTGTGAGGGAGTCCTTGAATTTGTGGCCAACTGGTCTGAAGTGAGGACGGCCCTGGGGACTCCTGAACTTGTGGCTGGTGTCTGAAGAGAAGACAGTCTTGCAGGGACTCTTCCTTCAGACTCTGTGGTTTGTCAAAGTCTTTTTTGCAAGGAAGGGCAGTGGAAGAAATCAAGCCAAGTTGAAGCCCATCAAAGGCCTCCTAAAATCACCAGGAAGGTCTGGATATAGGATGATTTTTCAGTGTTGGTTGGAATTGGTGCCAAGGGGCCAAATGTCATGGAATGCGGGCTGCTCCAGAAGGAAACATGACCTTGGTTAAGGTGGTCTCTGCAGCTGAGGCAGGTCCCTATGGGGGCTGATGCTGAGGGCTAAGTAGTCCACCCATCACTTGGAGCAATGTGTCCCTCATTACTAACAGGGCATCTTTTCTTTTATTGTGGTAAAATAACCTAATGTAAAATTTACCATCTTAACTATTTTAAGTGCCCAGTTCAGTGGTATTAAGTAGTCACATTGCTGAGCAACCGTCACCACCATCCGGCGCCACAACTCTTCATCTTGCAAAACTGAAACTCTTTACTTCCCAATTAAACACTAACTCCCTATTCCCTCCTCCCCCGGCCCCTGGCAACCACTAATCTCCTTTATGCTTTATGTCTCTGTGTATTTGACCACTTTAGGTGCCTCATATAAGTGGAATTATACAGGATTTGTTGTTTCATATCTGGCTATGTAATTGATGGAGGAGATGTTAGATGGAATGGGGAAAAGATTATCAGGAATATTGGGAATTGTATATCCCAGTTTTGCTAAGAAAGTCTCAGTTGATAACTACTTATTCAAACTCAGTATTAATTCTGTCCCATTTTAATATCAAAATTGCTGGAGCCCGCTGGCAGAGTCGAAGGGTCCTGAGAATAGGGGTGAGGATGGAGAAAAGACAGACACAAAAAAGATGGGATTGGAAGGACTGCAGCTCGTGAGGGCTGCAGCCCCGAGTTTATTTTCCAAGTTCAATTTATACTGGCGCTGTTGTTTTTGCTGAATAGCACCCTGCCCCGCATTCCTTCCCCTTGCCCGATACAAAGTAGTTCTCTCCAGGCTGCACAAACACACCTTCAGCGTAAACATCCTGCCTCCTGCAGGAGCTCAGACCTTGGTAACTATCTTTGTCTTGGCTTCTAATGGGAACTTGTTGGGAAGGATTGAGTCCTTGGCTCGGTATGTAGCTTGACAGTCCCTTAACCCTTCAGGCCAGGGCCAGCTTCCTAATGAGCCTTTCTAGAATTTAAGGCTGCAAGCTAAATTAGTATCGCCTTGGTGCCTCAAGGTCTGGGTCAGGGAGCAGGAGAGCACTTCTGCAGCTCACCCAGGCAGCTCCTCCATGCCTGGGGCCACAGCAGCTCACCCACATCTCCCTGGGAGCAGGGGAGCACATCCGCAGCGCACCCAGGCACTGTGCCTGGGGCCACAGCAGCTCCCCCACATCTCCCAGGGAGCAGGGGAGCACATCCGCAGCGCACCCAGGCACTGTGCCTGGGGCCACAGCAGCTCCCCCACATCTCCCAGGGAGCAGGGGAGTACATCTGCAGCTCACCCAGGCAGCTCCTCCATGCCTGGGGCCACAACGGCTCCCCACACAAAATACCCTGGTTTGGACAATAATTAAATAGTCACTCTATTTTCTCAAGAATCTGACCAAGATAAGAAAGGAGCAAAAATATGGAAAAATAGAGAGGAATCATGGGGAAAGTATAGAAAGAATAAATAACGAGAGCTATGAATTTTTTTTTTTTTTCTCATCACCTTTTGTCCCCTCTTCCACCTCCCCCCATCCTCCCGCACAATCACCACACTGTTGTCCATGTCTATGAATTCTGTTTTTTTCTTTTTTGCTCAATCTGCCCAGCCCCCTTACACCCCCGTCCCCCCCCCCCACCAGAGCTGTCTGCCTGCTCTCTATTAATAATGATAGAAACAGGACTGCTCATGGCCAGGAATCCTGGGCGATGCGTAGGAGAGAGGGAAGGGTACACTGATGTACTGTGCATGATCCTGGAGGGGCTGTGACTTAAGTAGGAGTCCAAAATAATCTCCCAATTCCATCACAGCTGTGCTAAGAGGGAAAATTGTGTACACAGAAAGCAGAGAGCCGTTTAGGTACATATATACCATGTGACTGCAGAGTCAGAAATTCTTGGTGCCCATGTGAGATTTTGCCGCCTTTTCCAGTCCTATGAACCAAAAATGACGGCCCAGGTAATGAGATTAGGCCATTCTTCTGATCACCCTCCCCAGGGCCCTCTTGAGGTCTCTGTTCCTCAGGCTGTAGATGAAAGGGTTCAGCATGGGGGTGACCACAGTGTACATCACCGAGGCCACCGCGTCCTTCCACGGGGAAGATGAGACCGCTGAACTGAGGTACACCCCAAGGCCTGTTCCATAAAATAGGCAAACAACTGACAAGTGAGAGCCACGGGTCGAGAAGGCTTTATATTTTGAACCTGACGGTGGGGCCCTCAGAACGGAGGACACTATTTTATAGTAAGAGAAAAGGATCCCTGAGAGTGGAGCACCACCAAAGACGGCACCAATAAAGCAGATCAATATGTTATCGGTGGAGGTGTCAGAACAGGCAAGGCTGAAGAGCTGAGAAGGGTCACAGAAGAAATGAGGGATTTCCACATCTGCACAGAAGGTAAGTTGGGACACCATCAAGTAGTGCAGCTGGGAGTCCAGAAGGCTGATGAAAAATGACAGCAGGACCAACAGGCCACAGAGGCGGGGGCTCATGATGACCGTGTAGTGCAGGGGCTGACAGATGGCCACCAACCGGTCATAGGCCATCACGGCCAGGAGAAGACTGTCCAAACATGCAAAAAGAGGAAAAACTGTGACCTGAGTCAGGCAGCCTGCGTAGGTGATGGATTTGCTGTGTGTCTGGAGGTTCGCCAGCATCTTGGGAACTGTAGTGGTGCTGAAGCTGATGTCACTCAGGGACAAGCTGGACAGGAGGAAGTACATGGGCGTGTGCAGGCGGGAGTCAGCGATGACAGCCAGGATGAGGAGCAGGTTCCCGAGCACGGTCACCAGGTACGCGGACAGGAACAGCCCAAAGAGAAGAGGCTGCAGGTCGGGGTCGCCCGAGAGGCCCAGGAGGAGGAATTCTGAGTCGCCCGTTCGGTTCTGTGGTTCTAGGCAGAGAGGCCACATTTTGAAAAGGAAGAGAGTGTTACATAAATGAAACAAGGAGAGAGGCGTCCATTTTTTGGATTCAAGCCATTCACAAATAAAGTATTTACACTTGAGGACCACGCACCCTCCCTGCTCATTACCTTCTGCAACATTTCTCAGCGGGGGACTCTTTAGAACTCTTTCCTGCTGACGGCTGGGCTGTTCACCTGTTTCTATGGGCACCCACTTCGCAGACACAGGCTCAAAGAATATTAGAGGAGAAAGGATATTTTGAGACAACAAACCCATGAGCAGAGTAAAATATCAGCCTTCTAGTTTTGAAGGAAAAATATGGAATGAGAAACATTCTTTTCCAAGACAAAAATTATTTTACTTGAACGACACTAAGAAGGAGTTAAATGTATTTACCTCACTCAAATGCAGAATAAGAAATTTCCTTAATTTAGAATGTAGTCTAGAAGAGCTAAAACCACAGTAAATGTATTCTAAATTAAAATAAAATGGTCAAAGTCCCTTGAAATATAACTCAAATATATCAACATTTGGTCTTGATGGACTTCACATTGTGAAAATATGTTTTTGTTAAATGCACAAAATCATACAGCATCACCGTCCCTGAAGATGGTATTAACTTACAATGCACCAATGATTAAGTAACTACTTTTCATGAATACTCTTTACTTACTGTTCTTTTTTGAAAGGTTATTTTCTATCACTGATACACAATCTCAGAAACATCGAGGTTGAGCTTGCATTTTACTGTTTTGGTTCAGAGTAGATTGCTAAACTTCTTAAATTTGTCTTTAATCACAAACTTTTGTGAAAGGTTGATTTCTCATCAAAACCAACTCACCACTGAGAAATTTTGGACCAACACCAGGCCTCAAACCTTAAGTTGTTCTTCTTATGCCAGCTTAACAGCTTTCCAAGTCAATTCATCCTTACAGACGGACTGCATTTCTACTAAGTCAGCCCCCTGAAGGCAACTCGGGGCATTTGTCTTGACAGGTCAAAACATGATGCAATTAGTGAAGTATTATTTTGTCAAAATATTTATTCCTTTGTGTGACATGCTAGATTCAAATGTATATAGCTGATCACTTATATTTTGTAAATACTACCTAACTTTACATAAACTACATCATCATAAACTATTTTTGCATTTAAAAAAATGATGTAATTTGGGGAAAATCAAAAGGGAAAATAGACTGCTATTACAAACACCTTTGTGGTTTGCTCATCTGTAAAAAGGGTATATTAATTGAACTGACCTTATAGGGTTGCTGTAAGAAATAAAATAAAGTAATAAATATAAAATACTTAAACTTTGGTTATCAGTGTGCTAGTTGATCATTATAATTACCTATCCATCTTTTAAAATTTAATGACGGGCTGGTCATAACCTAGAACCAGTTAAATCAGAATTTCCACACATATAGCTAGTGTAGGGAACCATTGCCAAGCTATTAATAAATGTTGTATTAGTGTTATCAATTATTATCAATACCATTTACCCACTACCCATATTAAACTATGAATATTTAATATGTGCTATAGAATTAATATTTATTATTGATAAAACTTGAGGGTATTGTCTATCCCTGCATGATCTTCCCCTGCACGTGAGTTGTCCAAAGGCAAACACTATCATGAATTTGGCAGATACATTTTCCTTTCAATATTTTCATAATATTAGCATTGAGTTATGTATTCATAACCAGTTTTCTTGAAAACTTACCTACACACCCTCATGCTACACATACTGTTCCCAGAGTTCTCATTTACCACGGAATTGTGTATCCAGTCTCTCTGAAATACATACATCAAGTTCAGCACTTTAAATGATGCTTAGTATTACCTGAGGGATAAACTTCATTTTATTCTTTTATTTTTTATTATAACAGTGCTAGGAAAATTCTTAAGCCCCCTCTATATCACACAAGTGAGAATTTTCTAAAGATATATCCAAAAATAATTGATTGAATTATAAAAATTGATATATGTGCCATTTGACTATTAATTAGCTATACTTGTTTTCCCAATAGAAAAATCAGACAAAATCAACTACATGCTCTGACTGCCAAGGTATAAAATTAGGAAGGTCCCTGAAGTCCTACTAGCAATAGTCTTTGCATGAGAGAGCCACATGAAAATGCCTATCTTGTATAGGGAATGATGTTTCCAATCTCATGTTTACAAAATGTGCTGGAAAATGCGTGACTATTCATAGAAAACCCTGCGATCCGCAACACTCTTGCAATAAAGGTCCGTGCAAACCACTTGGCGCATTTTGCTAATTCACAGATGAACTGGCCCAGTCCCATGGGAAGGACTTGGTGGTTGTGCCCCATTTGTCACGGAACAATCACTGGGCCCTGGTGTAGGGACAGAGCCCCGGCTGAGATCAGGGGACCTCTGCCTGAGTCCCCAGCTTTCACCCACTAGCTGTGAAGTGTGTGTCAGTCTTTCCACCTCTGTGCCGCATCCCCCACTTAGCAATGTGAGGACCCCCGTCTCTGGGAACCGAGTGGCACCCGGCAGAGGTTTGCCCTTGACAAACGCTCAGTCGCGGTCCCCGAATCACATGGACATAGTGGGTTTGTTGAGGAAAAGCAGTCCCAGGAAAGCCGAAGGGCGTCTTACTCTCGCGCAGGGCAGGGACAGGTAGAAGCCCGTCCTGTCCCAGGCAGTTCGCTCAGGGAATGCGTGGGAGCCCTGAAGTGCCTCAGGCCGCACAGCAAGATTCACTTCCCTTTCTCTTCCCCTCTTTTTCATTTTTTCCTTTCGGTGCAAATCTCCGCAAGGTTTCTTCATATTTAAGCCTTGTCGGTTCTGGGAACTGGAAGGCGACGGGTTCCTCCGAGCCCGCGGCAGAGGCGCGCGCAGCAGCGCCACCTCCTGGCGGGCGGGGGCGGCGGGAGGGGCCTGGGCGGGGCCTGCTCAGCGTCCCCGCGGGCTGTCCTCCGCCGAGCGTGTGGCCCTGGGGGTGAGGTGAGTGGCAGGTGCTTCCCCGAGAAATCAGAATCTGCCTGTATGCGGCCGAGCATCTGACCTTCCCATGCTGGTGCCGCCCCGGGTGTTTGCCCCGCTCCGTGTGTCCTAACGACGGGACAGAGAAATGCCCCCCGCCCGCCCCCGGCCCCACGGCCCTCGCCCGCAGCTCTGTCCGCGGCAGGGCGGCCGGGGCGCGGGAACCCACCGTCCCCGTCCCGCCGGGCGGGCGCGGGCTCGGGCTGCACCCGGGGGGCGGCGGGCAGCTGGGCGCGGGGCTCCCGGGGCCGCCCAGCCGGGGCGGCTCAGAGGGGCCGGGCGAGGGGACCCCAAGGGCTGGGGCGCGGCCGGCACCTGCCCCTCGCGGCCCGGGCACCCGCGGAGCTGGACGAGCCAGCGGCCTGCCCCCCGGCTCCCTGAGGACCGGCTGCTGTTCCACAAGAGGACGGGGTGTCCTTTCGGAGGGCTGGGCCTCCCTTTCTCGGGAGAACGGCCGCTGCACTCCCCGCTTCACTTCCAAGTTGCAGGAAGTTTATAGATTCAAGCAATTCTTTTTTCAGTTGAAAAAAGCAATGTGTGACTTGTATGTCTGCACATTCACTGAATTGTAGGGATAATTCAGTCTATGTAGGGATAATTACGTCTTCTATATTAAGAATATGATATAGTTTCTATTTTCTGATTTAATATTTATGTCTCTAAGGAGAAATACCCTCTTTTTTATTGTATAGTCCTGCTTTGGGGTTTGGGATTGTATGTGTTAAGACATGTGGTTTTTCTTGTTATTTTGAAAGATAGCCAAAGTTCCACTTTTTCCGTAGAATTTATGTGTGTTGTTACATTAGGTAATCCCCAGTTCTGATATACCCAATTGATAATTTTCTTAAATTCTAGAGGGGGGTTCACATACATCTGTGTTCTAAATGTAGGGCTGCAGTCAACTTGTCTTTTTTTGGTTTTAGTTGAATTTATTGGGGTGACACTGGTGAATAAAATGATATAGGTTTCAGGTGTGCACGTCCACAATACATCACCTGTATATTGTATTGTGTTCACTACCCAAAGTCAAGTGTCCTGCCATCACCATTTATCCCAGGACCTTTTACCCTCTTCCACCTCCCCTCATCCCTTCTTTCCCTCTGGGAATCACCATACTGTTGTCCCTGTCTGTGAGGGGCTTTTTTCTTAATCGCTTCACCTTTTTACGCAACCCCCTGACCTCCTTCCCCTCTAGTCTGTTCTTTGTATCTCTGAGTTTGTTTTTATTTTGTCTGTTAGTTTATTTTGTTCATTACATTCCACATATAAGTGAAATCATGTGGCACTTGTCTTTCTCTGACTGGCCTATTTCAGTTAACATAATACTCTCCAGGTACAAAGAAAATTATAAAAACAACAAAAAAAGAAAAAAATAACTAAATAAAATACTCTCCAGGTCCATCCATGATGTCACAAGAGGTAAGATCCCCCCCCCCCTTTTTTATTAGAGCTGAGTAGTATTTCATTGTGTAAATGTGCCACTGCTTTTTCATCCGCTCATTTCATAATGGGCACGTGGGCTGCTACCAAGTCTTGGCTACTGTAAATAAAGCTGCAGTGAACACAGGGGTGCATAGAATCTTTTGAATCAGTGTTCAAATACATTCCCAGAAGTGGAACCACTCGGCCATAAGGCAGCTCCATTTTTAATTTTTTGAGGTAACTACGCTGCTTTCCACAGTGGTTGCACCAGTCTGCATTCCCACCATCCGTGCATGAGGGTTCCCCTTTCTCCACATCTTCCCCAACACTTACTGCTTGATGATTTATTCATGGTAGCCATTCTGACAGGTGTGAGGTGATATCTCGTGGTTTTGATTTGCATTTGCCTGATGATTAGTGACCTTGAGCATCTTTTCTTGCCTATTGGCCATCTGTATGTGCTCTTTGGAGAAGTGTCTATTCAGGTCCTCTGCCCATTTTTCAATTGGATTGTTTGCTTTTTTTGGTATTGAGTTGTATAAGTTGTCTATAAATTTTGGATATGAACTCTTATCAGATGTATCATTGGCGAATATGTTCTCCCATTTAGTGGGTTTTCTTTTCATTTTCTTGATGGTGTCCTTGGCTGTGCAAAAACTTTTTAGTTTGATGTTGTCTCTTTTGTTTATTTTTTCTTTTGTTTCCCTTGCCCGAGGAGATATATCAGAAAAAATATTGCTCTGAGTAATGTCAAAGACTTTACTGCCTATGTTTTTTCCTAAGATTTTTGTGATTTTGAGTCTGACATTAAACTCTTTAATCCATTTTGAGTTTATTCTGTGCGTGGTGTAAGAAAGTGGTCTAGTTTCATTTTTTTGCCCATATCTGTCCAATTTTCCCAGCACCATTTATTGACTGTCTTTATTCTATTGTATGTTCTTGCCTTCTTTGCCAAATATTAATTGACCATAAAGGCATGAGCTTACTTCTGGACTCTTTATTCTGTTCCATTGATCTTTATGTCTCTTTTTATGCCAGTTCCATGGTATTTTAGTTACTATGGCCTTGTAGTATAGTTTGATATCAGGTAGTGTGATTCCTTTAACTTTGTTCCTCTTTCTGAAGATCACTGTTGCTATTCATGGTCCTTTGTGGTTCCATATAAATTTTTGAAATATTTGTTCTAGTTCTGTGAAATATGCCATTGGTATCTTGATAGGAATTGTGTTGAATTTATAGATTGCTTTTGGTAGTATGGACATTTTAGTGATGTTAATCCTTCTCGTCCATGAACATGGTATATGCTTCCACTCATTGGTATCTTCTTCGATGTCTTTCTTCAGTGTCTTATAATTTTCTGAGTACAGGTCTTTTCCATCCTTGGTTAAATTTATTCCTAGGGATTTTGTTTTATTTTTGTGATGCGATTATAAATGGGGTTGTTTTCTTAGTTTTCCTTTCTGATAGTTCATTATTGGTGTATAAAAATGCAACTGATTTCTGGATATTTATTTTGTGTCTTACTAATTTACTGTATTTATCAGTTCTAGTAGCTTTTTTTTTTTTTGGTGGAATCTTTAGGGTTCTCTATATATAGTATCAAGTCATCGGCAAATAATGGCAGTGTTACTTGTGGTTCCCCCCCCCCCTAATTAATATACCTTTTATTTCTTCTACTTGCCTGATTGCTGGGACTAGGATTTCCAGTACTAGGTTGAATAAGAGTGGTGAAAGTGGACATCCTTCCCTTGTTCCTGATCTTAAGGGAAACACTTTTAGTTTTTGTCTGTTGAGCATGATTTTGGCTGTGGATTTGTCATCTATGGCCTTTATTGTGTTGAGGTATAGTCCCTCTATTCCCTCTTTGCTCAGAGTTTTTATCATAAATGAGTGTTGTATTTTATCAAATGTTATTTTCTGTACCTATTGATATGATCATGTGCTTTTTATACCTCATTTTGTATCACATTTATTGATTTGCAGATATTGTACCAGGCTTGCATCCCTGGAATAAGTCCCACTTGATCATGGTACATGAACATTTTAATGTATTGCTGGATTAGGTTTGGTTATATTTTGTTGAAAATTTTAGCATCTATGTTCACCAGGGATATTGGCTATAATTTTCTTTCTTTGTATTGTCTTTATCTGGTTTTGGAATTAAGATAATGTCCATTTCATAAAATGAGCTTGAAAACCTTCCCTCTTCTTGCATCTTTTGGAATAGTTTGAAAAAGATAGGTGTTAGTTCTTCTTTGAATGTTTGGTAAAATTCACCTGTGAAGTCAGTTGGACTAGGACTTTCGTTTGTTGGGAGGTTTTTGATTACTGCTTCCCCCAAAGTGAATTAAGTTCTAAACATGTTCCACAAATGTGTCACCATTATTCTTGATGTACCACCACAGAGTTCCAGAAAAAAATTAAATAATGTGAGAAAAGAAGTCTTATTCTACTGTATTCATTATTACATGGTTTTGAATCTTAGCAGGTATATCTCAAAATTGCAATAACGGGAAATGTATGTGAAATTAAAAAGGAAAGGAAGGAAGATGGATGGGGAAAGGATCACAAAGCATGACACATCTCAGTTTCTGATGGAGTAAATTCCTGTAGGTCATCTGAAGGAACCATCTTTCAAATCTAGATTGAAGCTGAAAATCACATCACTGTCCTTGTGAAAGGTAGGAGAGCAAATTCAGCTTGCTTGGCTATAGTCCAACTCAATCTCAGCCTCTTCTTTTGAAAAGTGAAGTGAATGAGAGAAAATATCTCAAATAAATGTTTTTAAGATGAAATTAAGTCACTCATGAGAAGAAACAAGTAGAGTCCTGATATTTTAAACACTTTCTTCTGATTACTGTATGATTTTTATTCCACTCTTCTGGAAAAAAATAAGCATACAACAAAATTAAGGTGAAGATGAGGAAGGTATGAGGACAACATTTTGGGAAACTAAATCAGCACTTGATACGATAAGTGCTTTAAATTTAAAGTTACAAACCTTAACAATAGCTCAAGAACGCTGGCCAAACATGGAACACTGTGGACAGCATCTAGGGAAGAAAAGTCAAAAAGGAATTTCAGAGGAAGTAGCTGAGAAGAAACAAATACAAATACAAACAAAGAGAAATGATATGTGGAAATAGAAGAAACGAAGCCTGTCTTTTATGGGAGAAAAGGAACCAGATATTTAAGTTAGCAATGTTCACCTTTGGGGCCCACAGTGTACACTTAGTTCTGAGGCCAGTGATCCATCATGGACAAGATGCTGCTCGGTTGAGGAGCCTTCCCAATGCCCCCTTCACATCCTTGTTCCTCAGGCTGTAGATGAAGGGGTTCAGCATGGGGGTGACCACAGTGTACACAACTGAGGCAACTGAGTTTTGTAGGGTAGAATGGGTCAGAGCAGAGCTGAGGTAGACCCCCAGGCCTGTCCCATAGAACAAGGAGACCACGGAGAGGTGAGACCCACAGGTGGAAAATGCTTTATATTTTCCCACTGCAGAGGACATTCTCATTAAAGAGGAGACAATCTTACAGTAAGAAAAGAGAATCCCAGTGAGAGGAAACACACCCAGTAGAGAAGTAGTCACATACAAGAAGATGTTATTGATGAGTGTGTCAGAGCAGGCCACCTTGAGAATCTGAGCCAGTTCACAGAAAAAATGTGGAATTTCAGTGTCTATACTGAAGGTTAGCCACCTCATTAGTAGAATATGAACCAGGGAGACCCAGAAAATGATGAACCAAGACATCAGAACCAGGGAGCCACAGAGCCGGGGATTCATGATGACTGTGTAGTGCAGGGGGTGGCAGATGGCCACATACCGGTCATAGGCCATCAGGGTCAGGAGAAAGTTGTCCATTCCAGCAAAAACTGTAAAAAAATACACCTGAGTGAGGCACCCAATGTAGGAGATGGCTTTGCTCTGTGCCTGGATGTTCACCAGCATCTTTGGGACAGTGGTGGAGGTGAAGCAGATGTCAACAAAGGACAGGTTGGACAAGAAGAAGTACATGGGGGTGTGGAGGCGGGAGTCAGAGCTGATGGCCAGCATGATGAGCAGGTTTCCCAGCACAGTGACCAGGTACATGGACAGAAACACTCCACAGAAGAGGGGCTGCAGTTTAGGATCATCCAAGAGACCCAGGAGGAGGAATTCGGACACTGCTGTGTGGTTTTCTGCGTCCATGCAGCTGGTGTGTATTCTAAACAAGGAGGAAAAAGCAACATTTAGTAAACAGCCGAATGGCATCTCAGTCACCACTTTTTGATACCACCTTTGCATGGACCTCTTTCATGACCCAGTAGTCATTCCAATGCCAGTGATACACTCATTTAAATGGTAACCCAATTTTATTTTAAATTGTGTAATTATTCAGACTTTCTTTGATTTAGCAGAAATCTTTCTCTTTTTATCTTCAATTCAAAGGTTCTAATTCTCTTATTGTAAGCTATGGACATAAACCAATTTCTTTCATACAAGCCTTCCAAAAGAACTGAAGACATTTGAAGTATTTTCTTTGATAATCTCAATACCACTTTCATTTCATAATAGTGAGTAAAATATGTGACTTCAACTTAAACAGCCTTAATTCTGTGACCTGATGCTTTATATTGATGTCACAGTTAATTCTCCATGTACCTTATTGTGTTTCTTTCTAAAAATGTGGTTACTGCTATTACTGTCTTTGTGAGGTATGAAAATGCCTTTAATCACAGTAAGATCTCAATAAATTATAGCTATTATCATTATTGGTCTATTCTTTTCATTACAATTATTTTTGACATATAACTCCTCCAAAGTACAGTATAGAGCTGTGATTTAGAAAGGAGGATCTTGAGTCAGACTTCCTGGAATAGAATTTGGTCCACCCTGTCACACCTCTGTGACCTTGATGAAGTTATTTAATCTCATTTAGCTGCTGATACCGCACCTCCACCATGGGAGTAGTGAATATTCCCTACATTGTAGGACAGATGAGTGATTAAATGAGATGATGCATATAATATTTCTAGTGTAGTTTCTGTGGCATATAGTGGACATATGATAAAAGTTAACTTCTGTTCTTCACATCACCATAAATCTGTCTTGCATGGTCATCATTTTTGTATTTATCTTAATCAGGGGCAGCCATCATTATAAACACAACAGGCCTGTTTTTTGTTTTTTGTTTTTTTTATCACCACCCAGCACTTCCAATTAATGAAGATCCTTATGGCTCCCCCTTTCAGAGACTTCCTGCCAAGTGGGTTCTTCCAAGAACAGGAAGATGCACATTGACTACATAAATAATAGGGGGAAACAGAAGCACACTACCATTACAATAAAACAGAAAGCAGGTGTGTGGGCATGTGCGTATGTGTACCTGCTCTCAAGTGTCAGTGTGTTGTATTAAAATCAGTGGCATGAACTGAAAAAAATTAATATATTTTATTTAAAATATTCAAAGTGTCTATACATGAAATCATTTAAAAAACTGAAAGACAAATTTAAGATTTGAAAATAAAAAGGCAACAAGCCAAATGGGAGAAGATATTTGCAAACAATACTTCCAATAAGGGGCTAATATAAAAAATATGTAAAGAACTCATACAACTCAACAACAAGAAAACAAAAATTTCAATTAAAAAATAGGCAGAGAACCCAAACAGACACTTTCCCAAGAAGACATACAGATGGTCAACAGACCTATGAAAAAATGCTCAACTTCACTAGCTATAGGGGAAACGCAAATAAAATCCACAATGAGATACCATCTCATACCTGTTACAATGGCTATTAGCAATAAGACAAGAAATAAGTTTTTGAGAAAATGTGGAGAAAAGGGAACCCTAGTGGGAATGAAAATTGGTGCAGCCTCTGTGGAAAACAGTAGGAAGGTTCATCAAAAAATTAAGAATAGATTACTTTATCACCCAGTAATTCCTCTTCTGGATATCTACGTAAAAATTTTGAAAGCACTTATTTGTAAAAAGAAACATGTATGTACCCTCATGTTTATTGCAGCGTTATTCACAATAACCAAGACATGGAAACAACCTAAGTGTCCTTTAACGGGTGATTGGGTAGAGAAGATGTGGTGCATGTACACTATGGAATATTACTCAGCCACTAAAAGGACGAAATGCTGCCGTTTGGACAACATGGATGGACCCTGAGAGCATCATGCTGAGGGAAATAAGACGGAAAAGAACAAGAACCACCTGATTTCACTCATACGTCGGATAGAAAACTGAAATCAACAAATGAGCAAACAACACAAACTCACAGACCCAGACGACAGAATGGTGGTGACAAGGGGAGGGGGCGGGGAGGGTGGCGGGTGAAGGGCCAAGCGTAGGGCGATGGATGGAGACTGGCCTCTGGGTGGGGAGCACACAATGGACACACAGATGATGTGTTTATATAAATCCTTGCACCTGAACTTATGCAATGTTATTAACCAAGGTTATCCCAATAAATTTAATTTTAAAAAGACAGTAAAGTGTTTACATTCTCAACGATAAAACAAAAGATTCTCTATTACTAACGTCTAGAGAATGTTAATTAATTAAGGAGAGAAAAAAAATCACTGAGGACCTATTTAATCTGGGGAGGTTGGTAGAAAAGACTTCTTTGTGGAGCAGGGCAATGGAGGGGAGGAATGGGGGGCATCTGTAATATCCTCAACAATAAAGACAGATAAATTTTTAAAAAATTAAAAAATAGTAATAAAAGAAAAGGGTTCTCTGAAATATGAATTCTTGAGCTGAGAGAGGAAGGATGGGTAATTGTGAATGAGGAGAAATTTTAAAAGGGCAAGCATTTGGGGTTAAGAGAACAGAATAATCAGTTGCACTTGGGTCGCTGAGCTTGGTAACAGAAGGGATTTGAGAGACCAGTGAGATGAAGAACAGATAATGGGGGTCGGGAGGGACAGAGTGGGCAAGGCCCACAGTTTGAGCTCCATGTACTATTCCTTCAAGTGCCTCTCGTTGTTGTAATTTTATGTTCATTTGTGGGTTAGAAGTTGTAATTATTTCTGCTCACCATTGTTGTTTCAGGGACCTATCTGGTGCCTGGCACACAGTAGGTACCCGTGTTAGATATATAATAAAATTTGAGGCCAAAGTGTCAACTATAACACAAAAGAGAAATCTTCAAGCTCATCATATAATTGGTTTCCTCTTGCTAAATGAGGAAACCAATGGCAATTTGTAAAAAAGAACAGCTGTTTTAAAACTGCAGACAACAGAATATCTTACATTAACTCACTATAACATATGTGTTAAATTCATGAACAGACCAATGCAGTCAGTCAACTCCAACTTCAATCACTTGATATTCTGCTGAACATTTAAAGAGATGGGTAAGATAAGGAATGCAAATTCACCTGAGTACCGAGCATCAGAAATAATTATATTATTTGTAGGTAAAATTGTGGGTACTAAGGTGAAACAATAATAACATCAATATAGAAATATAAGTGCTATCAGTGAGTCATATTTGCTGCAAAATCAGTAGGAAATATAATAAAGAAACTCCAATCACATTAGGAACAACATAGACAATATCTCATGCATAGATGATCTCTAGTGAGTAGTTAATAAATTGTTGAGCACAGAAATCAGGAAGAGGCTACAATTACAGGAAAGAGTAGAAAAGAGGTGGAGATTCTCTGGAAAACAATTCTCACTGTAGAGATCCTTAATTTCCAAAAAGAGAAAGAAGGAAACAGAGCAAAGGCTGGAAAAGACACGTTTCAGTGGAGACTAAAGTACCTTCAAAGTACCGGACTTCATTGCTGTAAACTATGTAAGACAGGCCTGTCCCAGTCTAGCTATTCCAGAGGCAAAATCGGTACCCACTTGGCCTCATTTCCTTGTCATTCCACCAGCCCTCACTGGAATACAGTGACCCTCTCTGAAGAATGTCACTGAAGCTTTCTGTTCTCCAAGGTCTGTCCCTGGGAAGCCCAACTGAGTTTTTATTTGGCTGGGATCAGAGAATTAAGGAAAGGGACAACAGGAACACGTGGACAATTTCCAGGGTCTCAAGGGTTGAATTCTCAGAGCTCCTCATTAAATAGGCTGTCTTATTATCTTCTCACTCTCCAAACAACTCAGATCTCATGGGACGCTAAGATAACAGAATGGAAAAATTTCATCGGATGTGTCTGCACAAGCATCAAAGAGGGCAGATACATTTATTTCCTCCAAGGAGAAACACTTCTTTCTTTGGTTTGACTGGAAAGTGACAAGGTGTCTCCCAAGGGATGTTTCCTTGCCTCAGAAACCAACTTTCTGTGATGTTCTTTCCTTGAGGAACCTTTGGAGATTTCATGGATCACTTGGTGTCCACAGTGTCATGGAGGCAAAGATCCTTTTATACAAAAAGCAGATTTGTTAAATCATTCGGTTCTGTTGAAAGGACCAAGCAAATGAGGGCTAAAAAATAGTCTTGACATTGTTGGTGACATGGACCCTCTGTTGACATCAAAGAGGGCTCCACTCATTACCTGTAAATAGAGGGGTAGAGACAGAAACCATCCAGGTAGAAGGGTTGCAGAGTGAGTGTTGGGGAAATAGAGGTGAGAAATATAAAGCACCTATCAGGTTTGTGGAGAAAGGGGAGGAGGGAGTATAAAGCATAGTGTAAAGAGAGTGTGGAACGTGAGAGGGTTTAAGAAAAATGGAAGATACAGGAACAGGTTAGTGTGGAAGAGAATGACCGAACTTAGTGCAGGCCTTTGAGTGCACAGGAGGTGCTGACCCCATAGTCCCCAGGATGCAGCACCCGTTCCAAGTCCCTGACAATCATAGTGCGCTGGATGTTCGATGTATAGAATACATGGGTCCATAAATCAAGGGTTGGAAGTAGAGTGGCCCTTTCTAATGACACTTCCGTTGAGCCATTTGGGAAGCTTGCGCTTCAGATCTCCACAACTCTGGCCTGTGCAGGCCAAGAGGTCTTGACTCCTAAAGAGAGACACTTCCAGACACAAGGCAAAAGTCCCAGTGAACTTCAAGCTGTACTGCTGCCTGGCAATTCAGGTCCTTTATGCCAAGAAGAGGAGTCACCATTCTGGCAGGGGTAGCTGATCCTGGTCACCAGTGTCATTGTGTGACCATGGCAATGGGCATGCACTGGCAGCCTGCTGTTCTCAGTATGTGGGTGGGAGCAGCTCAGGAGCAACCTGAATGCAGACACAGTGGTGAATGCAGATGTCTTCAGCCAGTGAGACGTTTATATGATTTATGAAGTGATTTTCCCTGATCGGTTTAGTACCAACCTGGCACCATACATAATTATTACAATATTATTGACTATTATCCCTATGCTGTTCTTTATATTCCTGTAACTATTTTGTAACTACCAATTGGTACTTTTTTTAAATCTTCATCTAGGATATGCTTAGAGAGAGGAAGGGAGAAGGGGAGCGAGGGAGAGAAGGAGGAAGGGAGAGAGAGAGAGAGAGAGAGAGAGAGAGAAACATTAATTGGTTGCCTGGACCAGGGATCAAACCCGAAACCTAGGTATGTGCCCTGGCTGGGAATTGAACCTTTTAGTGCACAGAACAATACTTAACGAACTGAGCCACTCCAAGCCCAATTTGTACTTCTTAATCCCATCACTCTTTTCACCCAGCTTCACACATGTCCCATCTGGCAACCATCAGTTTGTTCCCTGTATCTCTGAGTCTGTTTCTCCTTTGTTGCTTTATTTTGTTTTTTAGATCCCACGTGTAAGTGAAATCATGTGGTATTTTTCTTTCTCTGACTGGCTTATTTCACTTAGCGTAATACCCTTTAGGTCCAGCAAATGGTAATATTTCATTCTTTTTTATGTCTCCGTAATATTCCATTGTATATGTGTACCACTTCTTCATCCAATCATCTATTGATGGGCACTTAGGTAGCTTTCATAGCTTGGCTATTGTAAATAATGCTGCAATGAGCATAGGGGTGCATATATCTTTTCAAATGAGTGTTTTAGATTTCTTCAGATAAATACACAGAAGTGGAATTGTTGGATCATCAGGTAGCTTTATTTTTAATTGTTTGAGAAACTTTCACACTGTTTCCCATAGCGGCTGCAACAATTTGCAGTCTTACAAATTGTGCATGAAGTTTCCCTTTTCTTCATATTCTTGGCAACACTTGTTTGTTGATTTATTGATGATAGCCATTCTGACAAGAGTGAAGTGAAATCTCATTGTGGTTTTAATATGCACTTCTCTAGTGATTAGTGATGTTGAGCATCCATTTATCTATCTGTATGTCCTCTTTGGAGAAATGTCTATTTAATTATTTAATTTGTATTGTTTGGTGTTTTTTGGTGTTAAGCTGTATGAATTCTTTATAAATTTTGTATATTAACCTCCTATTGGATGTATCATTGGCAAATATCCCAATCAGTAGGTTGTCTTTTTGTTTGTTGATTGTTTCCTTTGCTGTGTAAAAACTTTTTAGTTTGTTGTAGTCTCATTTGTTTATTTTCTTCTTTTGTTTCCCTTGCCCAAGGAGATATATCAGGAACAATATTACTAGGAGCAATGTCAGAGGCTTTACTTCGTGTGTTGTCTTCTAGGAGTATTATGGTTTTGGGTCTTACCTTTAAGTCTTTAATCCATTTTGAGTTTATTCTTGAATATGGTGTAAGAAGGTGGTCTAGTTTCGTTTTTTTTTTTTTTTTTTGCACGTATCTGTCCAGTTTTCCCATGCTATTTATTGTGTAGACTTTATTTACCCAGTTATATATTATTGCATCCTTTGTTAGAGATTAACTCACCATGCAGGCATGGGTTTGTTTCTGGGACTTCTATTGTGTTTCATTGATCTATGGGCCTGCTATTATGCCAGTACCATGTTGTTTTGATTACCATGGCCTTGTAGTATAGTTTCATATCAGGTATTGTGATACTTCTAACTTTGTTCTTTCTCAAGATTGCTGTGGCTTATTCGGGTCTTTTGTAGTTCCATATAAATTTTAGAATTATTTGTTCTAGTTCTGTGAAAAATGCCATTGATATTTTGATTGGGATTGCATTGAATCTGTAGATGGCTTTGGGTAGTATGGGAATTTTAATGTTGTTAATTCTTCCTATCCATGAGCACGAAATATGCTTCCCTTTATTTCTATCGTCTTCAACTTCTTTCTTTCTTTCTTTCTTTCTTTCTTTCTTTCTTTCTTTCTTTCTTTCTTTCTTTCTTTCTTTCTTTCTTTCTTTCTTTCTTTCTTTCTTTCTTTCTTTCTTTCTTTCTTTCCTTTCTCTCTCTCTCTCTCTCTCTCTCTCTCTCTCTCTCTCTCTCTCTCTCTCTCTCTCTCTCTTTCTTTCTTTCTTTCTTTCTTTCTTTTTTTAAGATATCTTTATTGATTTCAGAGAGAGGAAAGGAGAGGGAGAGAGAGAGATAGAAACATCAATGATGAGAGAGTCATTGATCGAGCCCGCAATCCAGGCATGTGCCCTGACCGGGAATCGAACCCCAGTCGCCTGGATCCCAGGTCTACGCTCAACCGCTGAGCCACGCCCAGCTGGGCTTCAATTTCTTTCTTTAATTTGTTATAATTTCCCAAGTACAGGCTTTTTACCTCCTTGGTTAAATTTATTCCTAGGTATTTTATTATTTTTTGATGCAATTGTAAATAGGATTGTTTTCTTAATTTCTCTGATAGTTCATTATTGGTGTATAAATATGCAACTGAGTTTTGAATATTAACTTTATATCCTGCTATTTTACTAAATTAATTTAGCAGTTCTAATACTTTTTTTTGTGTAAAATCTTTAGGGTTCTCCCTATATAGTACTAAATATTCATTTGAAAATAATGACAATTTTACTTCTTTCTTTCCAATTTGGATGTGTTTTATTTCTTTTTGTTGTGTGATTGCTGTGGTAAAGACTTCCAATACTACATTGAATAAAAGTGGGGAAAGTGGGCATTCTTGTTTTGTTCTGGATCTTAAGGAAACACTTTTCACTTTTCTCCCATTTTTAATTGGATTTTATTATTTTGCTGTTGAGTTATATGTGCTCTTTATAAATTTTATGTATTAACCTCTTATCAGATATATAATTTGCAAGTATTTTCTCCCATTTGGTAGGTTGCTTTATTTTGTTAATGGTTTCCTTTGCTGTGCAGAACCTTTTGGTTGGATGTGGGCTCACTTGTTTGTTTATTTCCTTTACTTAGATCAACTTTTTGTATAAGTTTTGGGAGAAGCTCTTCCATGGTTTCAATGCATGTTTTACAGGGGAGGGTGAATGAGATGCACTAAAAAGAGGAGGATCAGTGGGAAGAACTATAGCTCCTGCTACTGTAGATGGTCTCAAAGCCACAACTGACACTCGGTGTCTCTCTCCTCTACTAGGCATTCTCAATTCCCCTCACCCTTGAGTAATATCTCTGCTACTCTGGATGGCTTACCTGGTGTGGTGATTCTAACTCCCCCCAACCCCCCAGAGGGTTCTGAGGTCCAGGGAAGTGAGATGACTTGCCTAAGGTCATATACCCAGTAAGATACAAAATGGGGTTTAATCTCCAGCACCCTGGCTTATGTCTTTTTAAACTGAACATTCTATAGTTCAACTAGTATTAAACATTGTGCAATTTAACTAAAAATAACAGTGAATAGAAAAAAAAAATCAAAGCTCCCCTTTTCATTTCTGAAAGTACAAATATTTTAAAATATAACAATAATCAAATTTGTCAAACTCATCTCTGGTGGGAAAATACTTATTAAACTAGTTGCAGCCTGGAAGGGATAATCAGGAAATAATGTTTTGTCTGTAAACATATAGTGCACACAGATAGGTAAATGCATCAAGATGTAAATTGTGCTTTATTCTTTTGGTATCTCTTATTTGCATTTTCCAAGTTTTCTAACATATATTACATTTTTTTATCATCAAGCACTTTAAAGTGTTGAGTTTTAAAGATTTAGAAAAATTAAGAAAATAAACCTAATAAAAGAATGAGTCAGTAAATATTAAAATTAAAAATAAAAGTAGAAATCAATTTTTTTAAAAAGTAAAGTTAATTTTAAAAATAAGAAATATTTATATTATGATATTATTCACTATATATAGTTACAAAGTCAATATAGTTATTATGGAAGTTATGATATTAAATAATATTAAACACACATGCCCACATAAGACTCTACTCTTTTATGATTTCCACTTCTCTCAGTCATATATTTCTATGTGATTCTTCTTTCATCACTGAACCATCTTTGGTTCCTGAAAATGTTTCATTGTGCACACTGGCATACTCAGAAACACCCTGCTTCATTTTCTCCACAGAAACCTCCTCATTCACTAAGAAACAGAGAGAGAAGAGCTCAGAGACATGTTGGTGCCTTAGGCTGAATCTAGTATGAATGGGTGGATGGATAGATGACAGATAGATGATAGATAGATAGATAGATATAGATATAGACACAGACATATATACTACATATACTAACACTAAGCTGTATGACAAGTCTTTCTTGAATATTATTTTTCCTTTAAACAAAGTAACCTAGTGATAATCTGATCTCTCTTTGTCACCAAATACATCACTATCGCTGGTTGATATGTAAAGTCTTGAGACTTTTGGCTATTTGATTGAACTATTCAAGTTGGACATAGAAGAGGAACCAAGATGTGGAGATGCTGAGGACTCCAAGGAGTACATAGGAGTAGACCTTCTAAGAAAACCTAGCAATATTCTGGGTAAATAGAGTAGCAACTGGCTGTGCTGGAAATGCCCCCTCATCTCATTCTGGTCATGATTATCATGTCATATCACAGATATATCACATTGAAAGGAGATTATGAATTGTGGCACTAACAGAATTTATGGGATTTTATATTTAAAAAATCATTTATATATGGACTTGAGTAACTATCCAGTAAAGTCCTACATGTGTTTGCCAGCTTTCTAGACTATTTTGATCTTATGATGTCCTTATTCCACAACAGTCATATCAAAGGCAGAGTGAATCTAAAGAATAATTTACCAGCTCTTAAATATACTAGCCTAGAAGGAATGCATCAGTTTTATTGGACTCATATTTTATGCACTCATATTTTATTGGACAGAAAAAATATTGCCACCTTTACCTTAGAGGGAAAGGAAATGCAATTCTCATGGGTATGCAATAGGAGAGGATAATTAGAAATATTGTCAATCAGCAGTAAAATCTACCAAAGACATGGACACAACATCAAAATCCATGTGAAAAACGGTGAAGACTGTTAGATAAGACTATGGGCTCAGGGTTAGAGTTCTGGGTTTATCCTGCTTTTGCCACTTGGTCCCTCATCCCTCTATAACTTTGGGAAAGTTTTGTTTTGTTTTTAGCTTTCTTAGAGTCTCAGTTTCATCACCTCTAAAATGGGGACAGTAATTTTTCCTATTGCAAAGATTACGGAAGATAACAGAGAACAGTTTGCACAGGCTTACCATATAACAAGCACTGACACATCAACTGTATTTTGATATGTATTTTAATCATACTTTATCCAGTAAAAAAAAAAACACTGTTGGTGATACACACACACAAATAGCACAAATTCATAATCAAACACATAGAAATAAATTAAGGTGAACAATCAGTAGTTTAAACTCTCTAGTAGTTTAAGCTCTCTTCAAATCCAAGTTTAGAACTCACTAGTGTGAAGGTAAGGAAGAAGACCAAGGACATAATTTTTGGACAGCAGATGGGACAAAAAGATCATCAAAGGAATCACTGGGAGATTAGTTGTTTAAATGTGTGTTAAAAACTAGGAGAGAGCAAAGTCATAGATCCTTACACTGGATAAAAGAATGACAGCTTGAGAGACTTAAGAGTAAGAACTTTAGAATGAAAGTTTTTGCCACTAGTACTCACTAAACTTCAGTCCCAGGGCCCATGGATCTAGCACGGACAAGAGGCTGCTCTGTGGAGAAGCCTTCCCAGGGCCCCCTTCACATCCTTGTTCCTCAGGGTGTAGATGAAGGGGTTCAGCATGGGGGTGACCACAGTGTACATCACTGAGGCCACCGAGACTTTCTGGGAAGAGTGAGTCACTGCAGAAGTGAAGTGAACCCCAATGCCTGTCGCATAAAATAAAGAAACGACTGAGAGGTGACTCCCACAGGTGGAAAATGCTTTTTGCTTTCCCTGCGACGAGGACATCTTCTTTATGGAAGAGGTAATTCTTGAGTAGGAGAATAGGATCCCCAAAAGGGGGACCACACCCAGCACACCAGTCATAAAATATACCAATATGCTATTCAGGAAGGTGTCAGAGCAGGCCAACCTGAGGACCTGTGTCAGCTCACAGAAGAAATGCGGAATTTCGAGATCTCTGCAGAAATTCAGATGCACCATCAGAGAGATATGGAGGAGGGATGTCATGACACCAATGAACCAAGTCATAAAAACTAGCAAGCCGCAGAGGCGAGGGTTCATGATGACCGTGTAGTGCAGGGGCTGACAGATGGCCACATACCGGTCAAAGGCCATCACGGTCAGGAGCAGAGTGTCCAGGATAGGAAAAAACATGGAAAAATACACCTGAGTGAGGCAGCTCATGTAGGAGATGGCCTTGTTCTCTGTCTGGATGCTCACCAGCATCTTGGGGACTATGGTGGTGCTGAAGCAGATGTCCACCACGGACAGGTTGGACAGGAAGAAGTACATGGGCGTGTGGAGGCGGGGGTCGGAGCCGATGATGACGATGATGAGCAGGTTTCCCAGCACGGTGACCAGGTACATGGAGAGGAACAGCCCCAGTAGGAGGGGCTGCAGTTCTGGGTCCTCAGAGAGTCCAAGGAGGGTAAACTCGAAAATTCCTGTTTTGTTTCCTGCTTTCATGTAGTTGAAATATCTACGAAGGAAAAGGCAAGAACAACACAAATTAGCACAGACTGTCACCTTCCACATAACAGAAATGTTGACTATGCCTTTCGTGGAAGTTATTTATAAAGTCTGCCACTTTGTCTAAAAGTTGGGTCTCCGTTCACATATAAATGGAATCCTAAACAATGGGGCCTCTTGTCCCCCCCACTCATCTGAAGTAACCATTTTATAACAATGAAACCAAAATAGAATCCTACAAAACAGAATTCCTGACCACCTATCTTAAGCATCCCTTTCATAACAACCCTGTCAGGTGGTCATGAAGCTGCAAAGTGGGACAAATCAATATCATGTGCCTCCTGGTAGGAGGCACTGGAAAGGACTCAATGTCACTACATAGGCCTTTTGCCAAAGGCACAGAACTTCAATCTAAAGACTAAGGAGCATCAGACAAACCCAAATTGAGGGACATTCAAAAATATCAGCGTCATCGAATTCAAAGAAAGTCTAGGAACTGTTCTGGATTAAAGGCAGCTAAAGAGGTGTCAGCCAAATGTAACGCATGATCTTGGGTTTTCTTTGGCTCTAGATCACAGTATTAGGATAATTGTCAAAATAGGACTGACGTCTGTAAATGTAATCACAGTATTATATCAACGATAATTCCTTGATTTTGATCATTGTACTGAGGCTGTGTGAGGAAAATGTCCTTGTTTTTAGGGAATATCAATGATTTAGAGGTGCAAGGTACTCTCAAATGGTTCTGAAAACATACATGCACACACACATGTGCACACACACAAAAGGAAGACAGAAAAAGTGAGGGTGGTAAAAAATGTTAACATTTGGGGGATCCAGTAAAGGATATACATAGGAACTATTCTTTCAACTGTTCTTTAAACCCAAAATAATGTAAAAAATTCAGAGTTAAAGAACACTTTCACACAATGCCCAATAGTACAGGGTAGAAAAAGAAGAAAATCCATCCATGAAAAGTCAGAAAGGGTCTGACATCCAACATCAGTGTAGCTGAGGCGACTACCCAGAGTTAGAGCCCACATTCACACCCACCTAGACCTCAGCCACAGGAATTCAGTCCCAAGTGGTCCTGGTTGACATATATCCTAAGCCCCAGGCAGAAACAAACACAAATATGCTCTGAAAGGTGCTTTCATCTGAGGATTTTTGCCTCAGTGTCCATAAGGGAGGCTGGTCTATGATTTTTCTTTCTTTTAATGCCCTTTCCAGGTTTGCCAGCACATGCTGGTTCCTTCCAACCTCCCAATGTTATTAAGTACAACACTAGCCTTTCACTCTCCCAGTTCCAACTCTTTTGACTTCTTAGGAATCCTAAAAATCTCCCAGCCACACCTGTGTACGCACTGCCCTCTGGGTGGGGTGGTCCTCCATGCCTTTGCCTTTCTGTGATAATTCTTGTCTTTATCTCTTATATGGGACATCATTTCTTCAAAGAAGCCTTCCTGAACCCTCCCTGCCCAGCAAGCACAGCCCCCCAGTCCGTGCTTTTATAGCCCCCTGTATTCTTCTTCATTGCCTAAGTCATTGTTATGTTTTTGCATTTACTTATGAAATTATTTAATTAATATCTGTCCCTTTCACCAGTGAATCATAAGCTACACAAATTCAGATCACACGCTATAACATTTACTGATCCTGGTATTCACAGTGGTTTGTTCTCAAAGAGCATGAAAAGTTGAATGAAGGTTGAAACCAAAAATAATACATAACACAAACAAGAAATCCACAAACTAAACTCACATGGACTACAAATGCAGCAATCTGAAGGAGTAAGATGAAGTTGTCGGCTTGATAAAAATAACATACTCCCTTATGCATTAATGTTCATCTGAAAGGCACAAAAATATTTAATATTAGAAAGTCAGATAACAAAAGTATTTGCATGAATAGACCAATGCAGAAATAATGATAGTTTCAACATAAATGCATATAATAAAATTGAACAGTCATTGATGGGAAGGGAACAGTAAAATTTCAAGTGCTAATCCAAGATCCATCATTAAACCCTAAAAAACAAAACAAACTCATAAGAAGCAGCAGGGAGAAATTATGCCTGCTGTTATCATTATTTAATGTTGTTTCTAATAATTCAAAAGGAATGCCATCAAACAAAAGTAAATCAGATGTAATAGTTGAAAACCAAAAGCAAAACTGGTCACTATCAGCTGCTGATATGATTACCTACTTGGGAACACTAAAGAAAGTCAACTTAAACACTATTCGGACTAATCAGTGTCATTAGCTTTCTTGTATCTGCAAAGAATCACTAGGAAAAATAAGAGGGAAAGTAGGTCCATTCACAATTGCAATGACAACATAGATAACATCTGACACATAGTGGGCATTCAGTACATATTTGTTGAATCAAGGAGTATATATAACCTCGTAAAACTCAAATGATGATGGGGCCGGGGTGTGGAAGCAGACACTTTGCTGGAGCGGAGGTTCTCCAATTATAGCAGGCATCGGAATCCCCTGGAGGGCTTGTTGAAACAGATTGTTGGGTCTCATCCCCATAATTTCTGTCAGCAGGTCTTGGGTGGGTCTGAGAATCTGCATTTCCAACAAGCACCCCGGGGGGGGGGGGGTACTGATGCTACTGCTGCTGCTTCAGGAACCACACTTTGAGAACTACTGCACTAGACAAGGACAGGAAGCTCTTAGCAGGGCGCTGGGAACTTTTTATACTCGAGGAAGTGCCAGTTTCTACTGACACTGAGCAAGTCATTGGTTCCAGAATGAGTTTCCATTGGAGCTGGTGGTGACAGAAACAACGGAATAAAAAAAGACATATATAACCAGGAAAATAAATTTCAGAGATGAAAATAAAATAACATCGACTTGTTGTTCCACTTATTTGGACATTAGTCGGTTGCTTCTTGTGTGGGCCCTGACCCGGGATTGAATGCATAGCGCTGGTGTATCGGGATGACGCTCTAATCAACTGAGCTACCTGGCCAGGGCCCTCTCCCCACTTTTTAAATATTCCTTTCCATACACAGTACTGACTAGGCCAGGTGACTCACTCCACCGGCACTGCTTAAATATTTGTACCAACTCTTTCTCCTCTGACTGTTGGATGCTGAAGACACTCACCCAGGGAATGGTAGAGATGGAGCTTGTCACAAAGTCATGTCTGTGAGAGGCACAAGTGCGGTCTCCCCTCGTCGGGCGTCACTGAACTACGGGTGAGGATGCCAGGGAAGTACTTATGGCTCCTCAAGGCCCAGGGGGATGATGTGTCCTCTTTCCTCATTAAATAAATTGTTCCTCTGATGCTCTACCCTTGAAGCCATCCAGCCCCCTGGGGGCGCAGAGCAAGTGGCAGACCTGAACGCGTGCTAATTCTGTTTCCAGGGAGGCGGCTTTGGAGCCGGGTGGATTCCGCCTCCCCGCCCCACACCTCTTCCTTCACTCTTATCGCTGTAGATTTGGCTTCGGGAAAAAGAGATTCCACCTCAGGAATGTGTCTGTGCTGCAAAGGCCCATCTCCCTGTGGCCACAGTACTGAGGGTCTCAAAGTAACACAGAAGCAAATGGAGATGCGTGTGTCTCAGGGGACCCCTTGTGACTGGGTAGGCTACGTGGAGCTGAACGCACCGTGGAGATGGAGCAAGTCCTGTTTTAAAGGAGGGAGTCAACCCTGTAACATGATGGTCTGAGGTCAATAAAATACAGGCTGAACCATAAGTCTTGGGTTTAGTGATATGGAAAACAATGGAGCAATTTTGGTAGAATGATGGGGAGGGGTCCATTTATAGTGGGCTTGGCAGTGAATTAGCAGTGAGGAAACTGACCTCGGGAGTGTAGAGCACTATCAAGAACTTTGGTTGTGAAGAGAAGAGAGGATAGAACTATAAGATGATTTTTCATTTTGGACATGAGGAAATATTTAAATGAAAAAGGAAATGCTCCAGTTGATTGTAGGAAATTAAATTGATACTCTATGATTTACCATAAAAATTGGAGTTCTGTAATTCATTTGAAAGTAAATGAATTATTTATTTTATAAATTATCTATTCTTCATTCTAAGTGAAATGTACTATTCTTTAATTAGTTGCATCCCAAAAGCTTTGATATGTGGCAGTCATTTTCATTTGTCTCTATGTATCTTTTGATCTCTCCTTTTATTTCTTCTTTGACCCAGTCATCCTTTAATAGCATGCTGTTTAATCTCCCCATACTTGTGGCTTTTCCTGCTTTGGTTTTGCAGCTGATTTCCAATTTCAAAGCATTTTGATGGAAGAATATGTTTGGTATAATTTCAATCTTCTTGAATTTGTTGAGGCTTGTTTGTGTCCCAACATATGGTCCATTCTTGGGAATGTTCCATGTGCACTGGAGAATGTCCTGGTGTTCTGGGATGAAAGGCTCTGTAAATGTTGATTATGTTCATTTGGTCCAAAGTGTCATTTAAGGCTGGTATTTCCTTATGATTTTTGGGGGGAGTGATCTATCTATAACTGTCAGTGGGGTATTTAGGTTCCCTACGACAATTATGTTTTTGTTAGTTTCTCACTTGAGTTCTGTTTGTAGTTGCTTTATATATTTTGGTGCTCCCTGGTTGAGTACAATATATATTGATATGTCTTCTTGATGTATTGTCCCCTTTATCATTATAAAATGTCCACCTTTGTCTCGTTACACTTTTTTATCTTGAAATCTATTTTGTCAGATATAAGTCTAGTTACACCTGCTTTTCTCTGAAAGCCATTTGCTTGGAGAATCACTTTTCATCCTTTTACTTTGAGCCTATTTGTCATTGCAGCTGAGATGTGTCTCCTGGAGGCAGCATATGTTTTTGTTTGATCCAATGTGCTATTCTGTGCCTTTTTATTGGTGAATTCAGTCCGTTTACATTTAGGGTAATTATTGATGTATGAGGATCTTTTATAGCCATTTTTCTCTTTGATTTTCTGGTACCTCTGTGTCTCCATTGGTTGTTTCACTTTGTTTCTGTTTGTTGGTTTTGTTTGGTGGTGTTCCATATTTTTTTCCTTTGTTTTCTATATTTTTAAGTTAATAAGTTATTACCTGTCTTGTTGGTAACAGCCATTCTAACAGGTGTAAATATTTTCTTTTATTTTTTTATTTTTTATTTTTTTAAAAAAAATTTATCTTTATTGATTTCAGAGAGAGAGAAAGGGAGATAGAAACATCAGTGATGAGAGAGTCATTGATCGGCTGCCCTCTGCACGCCCCCGACTGGGGATCGAGCCCGCAACCCGGGCATGTGCCCTGGCCGGGAATCGAACCCTGATCGCCTGGACCCTAGGTCGGCACCCAACCACTGAGCCACGCCTGGCTGGGTGTAAATATTTTCTTTAAGTATCTCAGATTTGTGTTTTTTGTATGTGGTTACCATTATGTTTTTGTTAAAAAAATTTCATAAATAGTCTTTTTCTTTTGAATACATCTAATCTCCATCCTCCTTTGCAAATTCAGACCTTTGTCCCTTCCCCTTTTATATTTCTGTTGTTACAAAGTATCCCTATTTATGCTGTGAATTCATTTCTGAATTGCTGTAACTAATTTCTTCTCTTAAAAATTTTTTTTTACCTCCTTTAACTTCTATGTTATACTTAAATGTATAATACCCTATTCTGAATAAAGATTGCAATTTCCTGCTTCTGTCTGTCAGTCATCTAACTCATAGTTTTGTCCCTTTTGTCTTTTTGTTTCAGGTAGAATAACTTCATTATTTCCTAAAATGCAGGTCTTGTGGGAAATTCCCTCAGCTTCTATATGTCTGTAAAAGTCTTTATTTCTCCTTCATATGTAAAGGTTAACTTTGCTGGATATATTATTGGCTGGTAATTCCTACCTTTCAATAGTTTGAATATTTGACTCCACTCTCTCCTAGCTTGAGAAATCCAATGGTAATCTAATGGGATTGCCTTTATAGGTTACTGTCTTCTTTTCTCTGGCTTTGAGAATTTTTTCTTTGTCATTAATTTTTGATAGTTTTAATATAATGTGCCTTGCAGGCCTTTTTGATTTGAGATAATTAGGTGTTCTGTTTGCTTCTTGGACTTGAGGACCCAGCTCCTTCGAAAGACTTGGGAAGTTCTTGTCAACTATTTGTTTGAATAGGCTCTCTGTTCCCTTCTCCTTCTGGTATGTCTACTATTCTTATATTGTTCTTTCTGATGGGAGTCAGATAGTTCTCAGTTCTCGTAGTTCTTTTTTCTTTTCTTTTTTACTCTCAAGTCTCACTCTTCTTCCACCAGCATCATTTCTAGATTTCTATCTTCGATCACTAATTATTTCCTCTATCTGGTTAGCTCTATTTCCTAGGCTCACTAGTTCATTTTCACCTCTTTTATCGAGTTCTTCAGCTCCAGAATTTCTATTTGTTTCTTTTTTTAAAGTTTCAGTCTCTGTGGTAAAGTTCTCCTTTTGTTCATTGATTTTATTTCTGAGTTCATTAAACTTCCTTTGTTTTCTTGTATCTTGTTTTCTCAGAACTGCAATCTTGAATTCTATTATTTAATCACATATTTCCATGTCTTTACCTTCTAGAGATTTTATTTCTAGCTGCCTTATTACCTTGATTTTTCCTGGTATTTGATGGATTCTTTCTCTGCCTAAGCGTTTATGGGAATAAAATCTGCTTTGTTTGTTTTTTAAGAGTGGCACTTCTCTAGTTAGTAGGTTGGTAAAGTCTTAATTAGTTTTCCAGTAGGTGGCGCTGAAGTGCAAGTTTTAAAGTTTCTCTTGCACTGCTATCCTCTCTGGATTCCTGCTCATGCAGGAAGGTGAAAAATGCCCTGTATTCCCTGAGGAGGTGGGTATCTCCTTTGTGACCAGGTTGCTAAGTCTCAGGGCACCACTTCTGTGGGGGAAAGTGGAGGGTGATGGGGTTCTGATCCCATGAAATCTCAGTGCTGTTCTCTGTAGCCAGACACTGTCAGCAGTTCTTCACTGCTGGAGGAGTCCTAGGTGCCTCCACTAGGCTCCGCCACAGTGGGTGGGAGTGGGGTGAGCTGAGATAGGCTGGATAATGCATTTGTGGCTTTGCTCTCCTTGTCAGACCTCAGTTCCTCTACCTCTGTATCTCCATCCTTGTCTCTTGATTTAGCCCAAGCATGTGCCTTCCCCTTGGGGGAAAATGCTTCTGCCTCTCCAGTTCCCAGGGTTGCATATAGTGTGCTCTGTAGCCCAGCCTTCACTGCTACAGCTTCTTCTGGGGCCCACTGCCAGCTCTGGGAAGGTGAGGGGAGGTATCCAAACTCTGTGGCTTTGTTTTTCTGCCACAGAGTTTGTTTGTAGCCGTATGTCTGCACTCTGTCTCTGCTCTGCTCAGGCAGGGATGCTCCCTTACCTCTCTGATCTTCAAGGCTTCAGGGAACGCAGGCTGCAACCTGACTTCTCCCCTCTGCTGAGATATGCAGTGAGCTTCAGGCAGCATCTGTGGCACCCGGCTCTGCTCTTCCTCCTTCCTACCTCCCGCTTGCTCCAATGTGCCCACCATTGGATGTTTCAATGTGCATGTATGGTAAATGGGAACATGGGCCCCTTCCCATGCTCCAACTCCCCCTCCCACCCTATGGGAAATACAGTGAAGGCCGTCTGTAAGCAGACTGAGACCCTGGGAGCCTGGCCAGCAACTCAGTCTAGGAAAGGCCAAAGAGAAACTGCTTCTAGATGTGAGCCTGGATTGTAAACAGATAGTATTTTGACCTCACACAGCTTACACACGTACCCCTGCAGGCCGTTTTTCTCTGTTTTCTGTGCTCTCTAAAACCTTGTGCTGGGAAAGTCTAGGTGGCGGCAAAATAAGAGCACTGGCCAGCTGCTGCTGGTGCGGCTCACTGGCCCACTCGCAGGCTGGGTGGGACTTAGCGGGACAACTTCACCAGTGGCAGCTGGTGTGGCAGTAAATGTCACCGGTCAGCTGCCACTGGTGAGCAGGTTAATCCTAATAAAGCCATGTCTTTCACAGCCAATCCTCTGGGTTATTTCTTTGGAATCTACAAAAAATACAGTGAGTTTTTCTGGGACCCCAGCACTTTGCATAACAGCGTGGATCTCTCAGATGTTTGTATTGAGCAGGGAATCCTTTGTTGAATTATAGCTGTTCAAACTGTAACTTCAAGGACAAAGACCAGGGTAACCTCTTACACTGCCAGGCTTCTAACGTCAAAATTAATCAATTTTTGACTGGTACCAGGAAACAAAAATTCATGAATTATTTCCTAAGTATACCTCTTAATTTTGTCCACTTTGCTGTCTGAAAAATTTTATTTTTGTCACCCACTTAGTATTTGGAGAAAAATTATTGTGTCTCATTCATTTTTCAATCCCTAGGGCCTGTACTTTCTCATCACAGAGGAAGCATCGAATACACAACAGAAGAAATCTCTTCCAGATATTGCACACACCCCTTTGGTTAATAAAGAGCGTAGGCAGCATGGCTTCCCCGGCAGGGGCCAAGGGACATCATACCATCAACATTTAAGTTGACTGGCATAAGGATCGGCCTTATTATTATTAAAGGTGATATCTAAAACTTACTTTTCCTTTCCTTTATTACTGCACCCACCACACATTGACCCCACAGGGAGCATCCGCTATCTGTCAATCATTCAACGTGGTTGTGTCAACTCGGAATCAAGTCAGGCTCAGAGATATTAAGAACTTGCCCCATGTCACAGAGATAGTAGTAGAGCAGACAAGGATTCAAAATTAAGTTTCCCAACCTTTAGAAAGTTTTAAGCAGAGTCCAGAGGTCTTACCCACAGGCATATCTGAGGTATACTTTTAAACTGTTTCTAGTTTCCTGAGTAGAAATGGAACCAAGACCCTGACATGTCTCTCTGAGATTGACTGGGCTGAATGCATGAATGGAGGAAGGGGACAGCTCTACTGGGGTACCCCGGACAGGGGCTTTGCCCTAAATTACTGTGTGCGACGCTGTGCTCCTTGCCTGTGATCCAGCCATCCGTTGTTCCTATGAAGTTGCTACAGCAGGTTTACTCACTGCTCTTTGCTGTGGTCTATCGGAAAGCCCCCAAGGGGAGACACAGTGAGTCCGCGGTCTCTTCCCGGAGCGTCCGGGGAAGTGAATAAATAGTCAGGTTGGCAGGGGGAGAACACCAGCCAGGTGCGCCAGGTCAGGAGTCAGACTACCGATTTAAACTTGGTTTCACTCCTTTCTGCCTCATGACCTGCACAGATGACACAGAAATGCTTTGCTTCTTTCCTCTTCTATAAAATAATAATAAAGTGTTCACGCAGACTTTGAGGGGGATTTTGCAGATGAAATGAAAACAGCTACATGGCACACAGAACTCAAAACCTGGCACTTAGGATCCAACACATGGCTTCAATCCTCCCAGTGAGGGGAGATCACTCCACTGACCCTCACAGGAGGGGCTCTCCAGAAACATTTCGTTAAAATAGCAATTTATTTAATGAGACGCAAGGGGATTCAGAACCAAATAATCCTCTTGTGCCCTTCACTTTAGGCTCACCTGGCCCAGGCCAGGAGGAAACTCCCCTGGGCGCTGCGCTCAGCACTTCATCCCTGTTCCTGCGTCTTTATTTGTCGTCCATTGGGAGAAGCAAAGATAATAGAGCCCAGACCTTCAGAAATTCCATCATGATGCTCGAGGATTCTCAGAAGCTGCTGTGGCACAGGTAAGAGGGGAACAAAACTTTCACTTGCGTGCTTTCCTGGCATGTGGGCAGGGATGTAGAGGAAGAAAAGCCCAACAAAATCAAGTTAAAGGCCCTTGCTCGGGACAGGCTTCCAAGCCTCACTGGACCTCATGTTCTCTAGACCTTCCTTCTGTCTTCAGGTCCACTGTTCTTCACTGCCTCTCAGCTGTGGGCCTTCCCCTCATAACTTCTCTCCACTCACTTGAACGTTTCCTCCCCCAATTTTTGCTTTGATGGGACATTTCTACATCTATAGAGCATCTCCCCTGTTCCTGACACAGAGCTAAGTGCTGCACATAGAGAGGTAGCTACGATGCGCTGCTCTCCTGGGCGGATGAAAAGTCTAGAAACAAACACATGCATGCGAGGTGATGGCTTGCCCCATGTGTAGTCCAGTCTACCAAGGTACAGAGAGTGTCCAAAGAGGGTGCTGCGTGGGGGTGTCAATATAAGATTTCAGGACAGTGTGGGAACAGGAATAGGACTCGTCCATGTGACTAAGGGAGGAGGAGGACCTGGTAAATGCAAAGGTCCAAAGCTATGAAACTACACAGAATGTCCCCAGAATTGTAAGACGCTGAATATCTGATGTCAAAGCATTGTTTTCCAATGGATAAAAATGTGACTCACACAAATATATATAGAGCACATGCCGAAGACTTATTAATGAGGAGCAAGGGGAGCAAAGCTAGTTTGCAGAGCATTTGAAGAACAGAAATTTATATAGGCAGGAAAGGAATGATGGCATTAGTTTTCTAAGTTAGATGTAAAAATATAGGAAAATAAAACCATAGCCTTTGGGGTTATCTTTTCTACCTGATAGAGATTCCTACAGGGCAATAAACAATAACTTTGGGGGTAATCTTTTTAGCTGAAAAAAAAATAATTTGAATGAATGCTGGACAAAAATCACTTGCAATTTATTAAATTCCTATGAGCATTAACTTCATAGAGTCTAGGTCCCAAGCCAAGGGACCTTCCCCCAGAAAGTGAGAGAATTAGGCAGGCAATTAGACAACACTTCACAGTGATAGTTATCCTTCTGCCTCACTGAAAAGTTTTGGGAGATTTCCTCCTTAATACAAAGGATGGATTAGAAGGCAGGAAGAGGGTGGTGGAATGGGAGGTAAAGACAGAGCAACAGGATGGGGGTCAGATCATGGAGGGCACTGGAGTTTGGGCTCTCTCCTGGAGGGATACAGAGCCACCGAATAATTATAAGATGCACACAATGCTGAGACTGGATTTATTCTCACATCCCCTGCAGAATGGGCCAAATGGGTGCCAATCTATTTGTAGCACAGATGAGAGATTAGCAGGATCTGAATTAAAGCAGCATTGGTGAGTGAAGAAAGTGCCCAGGGGCAGTTTATTTTGTCATTTTGAACCAAAGACAGAGTCTTCCTAAATAATAATCTTCATATATTCACCTATTTTATAAAAAAGTATTGTAGTGCCCTAGCCAGTTTATCTCAGAGGTTAGAGCATCAGCCCGTGGACTGAAGGGTCCCAGGTTTGATTCCGGCCAAGGGCACGTACCTCGGTTATGGGCTAGATCCCTTTGCCCTTGTTGGGACACATGTGGGAGGCTTGGGGCACGTGCAGGAGGCCAATCCATGTGTCTCTCTCACATCGATATTGCTCCCTCCCTCCCTCCGTCTCTTTCCCTTCCACTGTCTCTGAAAAGCAATGGAAAAAATATCCTCAGGTGAGGATTAAAAAAAAAAGGTATTGTAGCAACAGCCATCTCCACCATTCCTGACTTCTCATGTCCTACTACATACCTGAGGTTCAGGTGTTCCCATAAAGTTCCTGCAGCCTGTCTTCCTAAGATCCTAGGAATACCGAAGCAATAAAATTTGCATTTCTCACCTAAGCTGATTATAATCCTCCCATATCTGAAAAATATGCCCTACATCTTTTATTCTACATCTTTTATTCTGCATGCTACACACAAACCCTCCCCCCCCCACTACTACCGCCACCACCAAATATTCAAAATCAAGGTAATTATCTCCAATTCTTTGCTGACTCGTCAATAATGTCTGCCTCCCATCAGAGAGGCCTGAAGGCAATGGATATCATTCCCATTTCATAATCAAACTCATTGTCACTGCAGCCAGGTGCAGACCTTTTCAGCCCTTTGAACTGAACACATAATTATAATCTATATGACTTTGTGATCATATAGAAATATATACAGAGCATGTATCTGATGGTAAATATTTGTTCAGACATTATTCTGGGTGTCCTGGGTTGTTTCTAGATGAGATTAGCACTTGAATCCCTACACTGAGTGAGGCAGATTGCCCTCCCTGATGGGAGTAGGCCTCAGCTGACCAGTCGAAGGCCTGCATAGAACATTAAGGCTGAGTTAAAGAGAATTCCTTCTGCCTGACTACCTTTGGGCTGGGACACTGGGTGTTGTTTTTTTATCCTGCGTTCAGACTAGAAGTAAAACATCAGTTCTTTCTGTTCAAGCCTGCCAGCTTTCAGACTGAAACTACACCATCAGCTCTCCTGGTTCTCAGGCCTCTGAGCTCAGACAGAAACTACACAGTGGCTCTCCTGGGTCTCCAACTTGCCAAGTGGAGATCGGGACTTGTCAGCCTCCATAACCACATGAGCCAATTCCTTACAATAAATCTTTCTATACACACACACACCCACACACCCACCCCCCCGCTGGTTCTCTTTCTCTGGAGGACTCTGACTTATTCTACAGCTTCGTTTCCTTGTTTTCATCTCATATTTGTTTCTCTTCCTCCTGCTTTCTCTTTTCTTTCATCTTTTAAATACTATCATAATGGCTCATGATAAATTATCTTTTACTGAGTGATTACTCTGTACCTGACCTGCCCCAGGGGAAAAGGGAGAAGAGGCGGCATCTTGAAACCTGTTTTAAGATAGGAATATATTTCTCTCTAATTTTTTTCTGATCACAAAATAATATATGCTCATTGTGGAAAATTAAGAAAGTACAGAAAAAGAAGTGAAAAAGAAAGTAAGTACCCAGAATCTCACCTCTCAGAGATATAAGCAACATGAACATCCTGGTGAATTTCTTTCCGGTCACAGTTCATCTCTAACTTGCTAATGTTCTATGTGAATGGCTTTC
This sequence comes from Miniopterus schreibersii, assembly GCF_964146895.1. Taxonomy (NCBI): domain Eukaryota; kingdom Metazoa; phylum Chordata; class Mammalia; order Chiroptera; family Miniopteridae; genus Miniopterus; species Miniopterus schreibersii. The sequence goes on along the minus strand of NC_138105.1, from coordinate 68,591,928 downwards.
AGTCCTATTCTTTCTATTTAACATTATAACATGTTCACTTTGTCATGTTGGTTAGTGTTTTTTAACCACTCCATTTGGGTTGTTCAAAAACTTCCACAACTATAAACATTATACTCCAACAGCAATGCTCTACAGTGCATTCAAAGTACCATAAGCAGTAAGACTACCGACAGTCTCATACCTAGAACTAAAATAGAGGATTCCCATTTGGAAGGCTCTTAATACTTACTAACTTGATCTCTGAGCCAAAAGGAGTCTTTTCATACATTGTCATGCCAATCACCAACATGTGATAGTCTCATTAAGTTTGATGGGTTATCATTATTATTACTTGCTATTTCTTTAGAGGAAAACATAATCCAGAAGCTGCATTCCTAGTGTTGACCCAAGTGAACTGCAAACTTATGTATGCACATACACCTGCAAATTTTATGTAGCTTTATTCATAAATGCCAAAATTAGAAGCAACCAAGATCTTCAATAGGAAATGGAAACTGTAGTATATCCAGACAATGGAATCTTATTTAGCAATAAAAAGAAATGAGCTATCAAGCCATGAAAATACATAGAGAAATCTTATATATTGCTAAGTGAAGGAAGCCAGTCTGCAAACGTTGCATGATTCTAACCACATGACATTCTCAAAAAGGCAAAATTATAGTGACAGCAAGATCAGTGGTTGGGCGCCAGTAGTTGGAGAGGGGAAGGGCAAATAGGTGGCACACGGGATTTCTAGGGCAGTTTGCAAAGGAGAACCCTGAATAGTGTGGGACATTCATTTTAAAGAGGAGGTGTTCCAGGTAGTAGTGGTGGAAGCAGGGAAGGAAAGGTTATTACTGAAGAGATTTTCAGCAACGTAAGAAAACAACTCTCTTAGATAAAACATAAAACTTAATGAGTTTGAAATGGGTGGCACATTCCTGTTTTGTTACTGTTTCAACATTATTCTTGCCTCCTTCAGGCAATTCCCATAAATATTATGGAAGCAGGGAACCAAACAGCTACTTCAAAATTCATCCTTCTGGGACTTTCCCAAGACATGGACCTGCAGCCCCACCTCTTTGGGCTGTTCCTGTCCATGTACCTAGTCTGTGTTACAGGAAACCTGCTCATCATTGCGGCCATCAGCTCTGACTCCCGCCTCCACACCCCCATGTACTTCTTCCTGTCCAACTTGTCCTTTGTTGACATCTGTTTCACCTCCACCACCGTCCCGAAGATGCTGGTGAACATTCAGACACAGAGCAAAGACATCATGTATGAAGGTTGTATGACCCAGATGTATTTCTTCATGATTTTTGCTGGGCTAGATGATGTGCTCCTGACAGTGATGGCCTATGACCGGTTTGTGGCAATCTGCCACCCCTTACACTACACAGTCATCATGAGCCCTCGCCTTTGTAGTCTCCTGCTGCTGCTTTCTTGGTTAATCTGCCTGACCTATTCTTTGCTGCAAAGTCTGATGATATTGAGGGTGTCCTTTTGCAAAGAAACAGAAATCCCCCACTTCTTCTGTGAACTTGCTCAGATCCTCAAGCTTGCCTGCTCTGACACCCTTGCCAACAACATCCTACAGCATTTTATAACTAGCCTGCTGGGTGTCATTCCCCTGACTGGGATTCTTTTTTCTTATTCTAGAATTATCTCCTCCATAATGGGCATTTCATCTGCTGGGGGTAAGTATAAAGTCTTTTCTACCTGTGGGTCTCACCTCTCAGTTGTCTCCTTGTTCTACGGTGCTGGCCTTGGGGTCTACCTCACTTCTGGAACAGCTCACCCCTCCAGAAAGGGTTCAATAGCCTCGGTGATGTACACAGTGGTCACCCCCATGCTGAACCCTTTCATCTATAGTCTGAGGAACAGGGACATGAAAAAGGCTCTGAGGAAACTTTTCAGTAGAGAAGCTTACTCTTGGTGAGATTATGCAAGTTAAGGACAATGGAGACCCAAAGTGCTGATAATGTTCCTGAATATGTAGTCTGAAGACATGGAGAAGAAATGCTATTCCTGGTGTACTAGAAGACACCCGAACCAAAGACAAACGTGAAGTAGCACACCCAAAGGCCCACCATCTACCAAGGAAAAAGCATGACCAACCAATAACTAAACTTCTTGTGCAAATAAACTTTCAAGAATGCAGACTCCTGCACGCATCAAAGGGGGAGAAAGCAAGTCAAGGAATGCAGCAGGGGAGAAGGCAGAGTGACAAGTGTTTACACATTAATGACTCATCTTTACCCCTGTTATGTTCTAGCTAAAACAAAGCACCATGCCCACTGGACCAAGTTTTCCCTGGTCTGTCTGGAACCATTTTCTGGACTGTCTCATACTGACCTCCATGACCCCATAGAATTTTACTTGCTGTATTTTCCTTTGGTGGTGGCCATTGACCTATACTGAGGACTTGAATAAAAACTTCTTTGTAGTGTCTACTTTGGGAGAAAGTTCTGTTATTGATCCATACGGGTCAGCAGATCTGCAATGGGAGTCCAAAGCAGTCCACTCTGTCATCCTTGCCTGGTTCATGCTCCACCAAATCTTCACATGCCTGGCTCCCTTCTCACAAGTTAGGCTTCAGATCAAAACTGTCTGCTCTTCAGAGGCCTACCCTGGCCACCCCTCCACTCATTCCAGTTTTCATAGCACTTACCATATACTGAGGGGCAGCATAGCATAGTGGCTAAGAGGAGTCCGGGCTCAAATATTTTCATCATTCACTAACAAACGGTATGATCTTGCCCAAGTTACTTCTCTGTGCCTCCATACCCTCATCCATAACAACAGGGATGGCAATACGTTTCCTAAAGAGTTCTGGCAGGGATTAAACATTACACATAAGGGAGCTCAGAACAGTGTCTGACACAAGCACTCAATAATTGTTAGTCACCACAAGATCCATGAGGGCCACCGAGGTCTATATTGACCACACAAAGGGTGCAGAGATTATAAACAGCCAGCCAGGGACTCCTCTGTCCTTGAAACCCCATTAAATAGCTGTACTGCCACGGAGGTGTGTGGGGGGTAGGGGTGCAAGTGCAGAGGAGGGATCTGCTATCAGCAGAACAGAGTTGGAACTGGCTAGAGTTGATCTGGATATGGGTTTAGATGGGGTTGTATACATCCCCAGAACTCTCGGAGCACCAAGAAAGCCATGTAGGAGAGGGGGGCCTGTGCAAGCCTCAGTCCTAGGAGCACCACATGCTGATCAAATCTGTAGAGTCCAGCAGGTCCAGGAGAGAAAGTTCCTGGACTAGAAACTAAGGATTAGACCAGGATATGACCCCAAAGACTTCTGACAACAGGGAACTGGGAAAACAAAGCATTCTTTATACTGGTTCAGCTCATGGGGTGAATTTCTTAACCTGAGAGCAAAAAGTAAAAACTTAAAAATAAAAATCTGTCAACATCTGTCTTGCGTTGTCTTGATGCCCATGGAACCCTCTTGGTGATCACTGGATTCAGATTCCAATGTTTGAATCCTCTTTACCATTTATTAGGATACTATTGACTATCTCTAAACAGCCTTGGACTCTTTATGTGTAAATAGTTGTTGGGGTGATTGCAGAAAATTAAGTGTTAAATATCTAATATATAGATTCTCAAAAAGTAGTGGGCATCATATTTATAAACACAGCATTTATTTGTGCTCCCATCTTATGCCATCTACTGGCAGGATGCTGTAACCTGGAAAGCTCTGCCCAGCTGCCTTCACCAGAGATGTCTGAGGGTGAGATACAAGCTGACTGCTTCTGGGGGAAAAAATCACTTCATTCAGTGCCAGAAGCTCTTACTACCAACCATCCTATGGAGCACTTGGCCCTGGTGACCTGGGCAGATTAGAAGCAGCCAGGAGAACGGGACCATACGAATGAGCCTAGAGCACTATCTGATTTGTCCTCTATCTTTCAATTACTTCCTGGTAGAGAAAAGTATTCCTCTACCACAGTGTTTCAACCTGGGTATTGTTAACATAATTCTTTATGATGTGGGGTTGTCCTATGCGTTGTAGAAAATTTACTAGCATCCCTGGCCTTATACACTAGATGCCAATAGCTTCCCCACCCTCACACCTCAGTCATTAACACTTAAAATTGCCAAATGCCCCTAAGGAGCAAAACCACTCCTGGGTAAGCAGCACTGATCTACCTTGACTCAGAAGAATCAGGAAAGGAAATGCAGAAACAATGAAGTGAGGGGAAGACCCTGGCTTTCCTAAGGCCCAGAACAGAACGGAACTAAGATACTGGTCTCTAGTCAAGCGAGTCCTTGCATGGAAGAGCCTTTAGGTCTTCAATAGAAGCCATCTGTTGAATAAGCAGATGAACAGATTTTAATACCTCAACACTCCAGAGGACAAGAACCTTGCCTGCTCACTGGCTGTCTGGGGAACAATCAGGATTACAAAGGGATAGGAAACTTTGGGGGCTCACCAGCTTGACTGTGGTGATGGCTTCACAAGTGTACGCAGAGGTCAAAGCTAATCAAATTGTGTATTTCAAGAATGTATTATATGTCAATTTTATCTATAGAAAGCTATTCCCTCTCCACTAGACACTTGCGATACAAACACTGGCCCTGTGGTGACTGCAAAAATAGCTACGATTTCTTCACTTTCCTGTGCCTACGCACCTTCTGGATAACTCTGAATACCTTTCCACTCTGGGCTTACCCTGTGATTGCACTGGGCAACGGGGTGCAGGGCAAATATGACACAAGCAGGGACTCAACAGACACCTGCACAGTGGAGCCTGTACTCTTCTGAGCCTTCTGGCAGCTGGTATACAGGAGGCCCCACCTACATGGTTTGACGATGTGACCTGAGTGAGAAGCAAGTGACCCCCAAGTCAAACTGGCAGCTGACTGCAGACATGAGTAAGCCCAGCTAAGCACAGCCCAAGCTGTCAACCAACAGAACAGTTAACTAAATAAACTGTGGTTGTATTAAACCACTGTGCTTTGGGTAATTCACTATGCAGCAAATATAAACAGGACCCCTTTATTCCATTCTACTATGGGGCACAGGTCACCTTTCTCAACTGCAAATCTCATCAGATGTCAATGGATTTCCTTTAACTTCCATTAACATTTAAATTGAGAGTGGTATGTAGTGCTAACATATGTTTCTGTGTGTTACATAATCTGTCTCATTTTCCCCCTCCAGCTTTATCTCTTGCTTCTAAGATTGTTCTTTTACATGTCAGAGAATTCTTTCTGTGCCTTACACTCAGGATTGGCACACTCATTCAACATTGTACATACGCCTTCTGCACTTGGCTTGCATTGCCTCTTCCATATGGTTTCCTTGACCACTCCAAGTCCAACAACCTCTTCTCAAGACTTCCTGAATGATTAACGGGCCACACTAACTATCTTATTTATTGTTTACATCTGTCCCTCCTCCTTGACCTTTACTCCTTTAAGGACAGTAGTATGTCTTATTATCTTTCTTCCCAAAGCCTAATTCTGTGTAAGACACTTAACTGATAGTCACTAGTTCTCCAGAGAGGAAAAAATCCTGAGTGAATTGGTGTTACCCAAATATTACACAAGACAGAGCTGCTTACTGCTGAGAGGCTCCAAGAATTGAAAGCCATAATGACACAAGACTAGGTAAGAGTATAATTAGAAGTCCCCTCCAGAGAGATTGTGTAAGATATTGTCTGTTTCAAGAACTGGCAGGAAGTGTAATGAGACTCAAGAGCTCTGTGACACTTAGGTAGCAATGGGAATTCAGTTTCTTTCTGTGCTAATTAATGTGATGGAGGGACTGGGCACAAAGGGAGTAACTGCATTGATTTCCAGGGCTCCTAATTAAAGAAATAGCCCCATTTTACTCAATGCTGAAAGAAGTGCTCTCTTCCCCTTAGGCCTGGCCTCTAGGGTACATACATTTATTTTTTCCAAACTAGGCAAGAGCCAGGCAATGGTTGCTATTTCTTCACTAATGGTCTGGGAAAACTACTGACCAAGGCCTATGCAACATTCAGAACCTTCACTCAAGGATGTGAAAGTACCCCCACAGCTCACCCAAACACCTGCACAAAAGCATTCCAAGGGGAGAGGAAGGGTGCAGGGACTTCAGGAAGGCGAGTGTAAGACAGAAGCCCTGTGACCATGTGCCCCTCCATCACGCACCACCAGCCCGACTGACTCATTAGTTGATGCAGACATGAAAGGCAGAGCAGTCAGCACTCTGACAAAGGGTCGCAGTTTCTAGCTGATAAGCTGACTCTTCTCACCTGTCTTCTGCATGTGACTGGCTACCTTACTGTGGTGTGTGAAAGACTGTAGTTAATCTATGTAAAAAATATTCAAATATGACATCTTTTGTGTGGGGTGGAGAAGGTAGTTTTTAAAAAATTATGAAAAACATTAAGTCAAAACAATTGTAAAGGGTCTGAGTCTGGAACTTGTCTTTAGGAAGCAGATTTATTTATTTAGATTCCCAAGGAGTAAATGGGTAGGTTTGGAAAAAAAAATCAGATTTTATTCTGAATTCAAAAAAGTAGCAGTGGGCTAAAGACATATAAAGGAACTTGTTGAGTTCCTTACACTAAAGGGCAAGAAGAATTTTCTAGGGCTCCTGTATAATGGGAATACAGTTAAAAGAATTGCTAGTCTTAGCCCCATTTAAGGAGTCTGTAGAAGAACCCAAAGAAAACAAGGGAGACAAAAATAAGGATACTAGAGAAAACTAGTCTCTGATACAATAGTTACAGCAACCAGTAAACAGGCTAACTTCTAGCTAGAAAAAACCCATTAAAGGCCTATTTATCTACTGCTGTTCCTTTTACCCAACACATCATGTCAAGCTTTGCAACAAAAAACTGCAAGACACGTCAAAAGGCAAGAAAAATGTAACAATCTAAAGAGAGAGGGCAAGCATCAGAACCACACTTTGGTATGGCAGAGATTTTGGACTTATGAGATGGGAACTACCACAGATCCAAGAAGCTAAGAGATCACCAAGCAGGATCAATACCAAAGAAAATCTACATAGAGGTATACTATATTTAAATTGCAGAAAATCAACATATAATACACTTAGAACTTATTAACAAAACCAAAAAGCTCTTCTACCTGGACATTTAAAAACCTCTTATTAGCACCTGAGTAAAAGGAGAAATACAAAATGAAATTACAGAACTTTAAAGAAATTATTATCAAGATTTATATATTAGAATCTATGGAATGCATTTTAAAGGAGTGATTAGAGGACAATTCACTACACAAAATACTTGTCAATAAAATAAAAGATTAAGAACAAATTAATTACCAGTTTAAAAAAGGGAAAAAATAAACCAAAAGCATAAAGAAAAAATGGGGATAAAAGCAGAAACTAATAAGGAAGGTACTTAGCACTGAGAAACGTAGCAGGAGCCACTTGCCAAACCTTAGGCACCATTGCCCAACCACAGCACCTCCCTCCAACAGTTCCTCAGACCTGCCCCAGCCACACTAATTACATCAGATCAAGAAGGATGAGCTGAAGCAGTCCTTGTATGCCACCTTCTCACAGTTTGACCAGATCCTGAATATCCTGATGTCATGGAGCCTGGTGATGAGGACCAAGCCTTTGTCATCTTCAAGGAGGTCAGCAGCACCAATACCTGTACTCCATGCAGGTTTCCCCTTCTACAAGCCCAGGTGTATCCAGTATGCCAAGGCTGACTCAGATATCATTGCTAAGATGAAGGGCACCTTCGTGGAGCAGGAACATAAGCAGGAGAAGAGAAAAGCCAAGAGCCAGTAGAACCCAGCCGCTAATAAGACGGTGGTGCAGGGTGGGACAGTCGCCCTCATGGTGGGGGCTGTCCCACAGCCAGTCCAGGGCATGCTGCCAAGGACTCAGGCAACCCACATCATGCACCACATTCAGGGCCAGCCTCCCTACATGCCATCCCCCGGCATGATCCCATTTCCAGGCTTCAAATGTGGCCAGATCCCACTGGGGGCCATGCCCCCAACAGCAGCTTATGTAGGGCCAGGTGCCACCTACCGAGCCTCTTTCAGAAAACCCACTAAATCACATCTTGTTCCTCACCAGCCTGCCAGAGACCACCAAAGAGTTCATGCTGTCTATATTTTTCAACTAGTTCCGTCTTCAAGGAGGTCTGGCTTGTCCCAGGGCAGCACGACATGGCAGTCGAGTTTGACAATGAGGTGCAGACAGGGGCTGCTCACAACTCCCTACAGGACTTCAAGATCACCCAGAAGTACCCCATGAAGATCTCCTTTGCCAAGAAGTAGCGCCTTTTCTCCATGTCTGTCCCTACCCCATTGGGGACTCCCCTCTTCCCCTTGGCTCAGCTCCCTGGAGATAGGCTCCCCTCCAGGCTTTCTTGGAGTCACATTATGTGAGTGGTCACACAGCGTTGCATCCTATCTGTCCCCAGACACTGCACCTGGTGCTGTTAGGATGGAATTAAATAAAGTTTTTGTTTTTTTGATTTTCGGGGGGGGGGGGGGAATGAGGAAAACAAAACAACAACAGATCTAACTAGTCAAAATTCCATTTTTTTAAAACACACACGCACACAAATAAACCACTAGCTCATTTGATTCAGGAAAAGAAAAAGCAAATATACAAAAAATAGGTGATGACCACTGAATCAGAAAACATTTTTAAACTCATAAGATAACTTTGCTGACCTTTACCAGATGAATTGGACAATCTCCTAGGAAAATACAGATTACCAACATTGACACCATTCAAGTTAGAAAGCTTAAAACAGAGCAATGACCATAAAAGAAATAAAGTTCCTAAGAAAATATCCCACTAGAAAAGCACTTGTCCCAGATGGTTTCACAGGGAATTCTAGCAAATCTAAAACCACAGAGTACTAATGCTGTATAAATTATTCCAGAGCATTGAAAAGGAAAAAAAAATTACTAATTCCTCAGCTCCACTGAATCCCACATTATCATCACCATGCTTACTTTTTCCTCCACTGCACTGACCATCATCAGAGATATTATATATATTCATTTATCAGGTGCCTCAACCCCAAGTAGAATGTGAGCAACATGAAGGCAAATATCCTGATTCACTCCAGACCAGGGCACAGAACAAGGCCTGACATAAGAGAAATATGGACTCGGGAACCAGACACCAGGGTTTAATACAAGCACTACTACTTGCTAACAGGTTTGCCTCAGACAAGTATCTAAATTTCCTTGCCTCCACATGCAAAAGAAACTGATGGCCCCTGCTTCTTAGCACTTTTAAAAATATGTCAGTAGTGGAACAACCCACCCTTTTTACTTGCAAAGGGTGAACAGAAAGCTACTATATTTCTGTAGGACATTTACAAAGAGTTTTCTTCTCCTTAAGAAGAAACTGAATAAAGTAGATTTCCACTCAGCACTTCTGTGAAAATGAATACAGTTCTTCAATACAAGTTGGGAAATTAAATGTCTAAGTTGATCAAAGATATGAAATGCAATTTTAAAACTTGGCTTGAAGAATTTAAAAACCCATATCCAACAATTAAGAGCATAAGGAGATTATACCCACATGCAGCAGTTATAAAAACTCACTAGTGGCTAAGTGAATGGGTTAGACAGCATCCAGCAGGATGAGGCAGAACCCTCCCTCCACCAATAAAAAAAACTAATAGAAAAAAATGAAATATCCAAAGCAGCTTAAACCAATAATCAGTTTTATTTTTTCATGTAACAGGAAGTCTGGAAATAACAAATTCAGGGCTAGTATAGAAACTCAAAGAAGCCACTGGGGAGGCCAGAATTGTTTGTGAATTTCCTGCAGGATCCTCCTTAGCCTGTGCCTTGCATCCTCACGGTCACAAGATGGATCTTTTAACACTAGGTACTGGATCTCCTTGCCAGGTGAGAAGTAGGGGGAAGAGCAAAAAAACAAAACATGTGGAGAAAAATGGCCCTTTTCAAGTCTTCTCAGAGCCCACGCAGTAACATCTGCTTATTTGTTAATGGACTGGCTGTGGAACATGGACTGTACTAGTTGTAAGGAAACTTGTAAGAGATTTTAAAAATAGTACACCTTACTAATCTGACAAAAATTGAGTTTTCTTGATGTGGAAGATGAGATACTAGGGAAGCAACTAGAAGTATATGCCACTGTTGGCTCAAACATCCCAAAGGGCGCATCTGAAGATGACACCATGGTCTGGTCACAATGCATTTGATTTAGATACTCATAACAAACAGGCACTAAAAATATCCATGTTACACATTACGTAAGATTCTAAAGAGTCTATTGGTCAAGTAAGTGATCCAAAAGGAAGTTAAAACATTAAGAATGAAATAATAATAAAAATACTACATACAAACCTTTTGTGATGTGGCCTGAGCCATTTAGAGAATAACCTTAAAGCAAAGAATAAAGATCTATGAGCTAGGGTCTGTTTTCACGATGAAAGATATCAAATACAATTTCACATTCTCTAGAAAATTCCTTTGGGGTGTGAGTGAATTCTCATAAGCACAAGTGAGGGGGCTGTGGCTGAAATCATCTCCACATAGGGATTGTGTGGGTTCTTATAGGTTTCCTGAAAGAATTATACTGATTATATTTTTGAAGTTTTAAATAGAAATTCTCCTGAGTACTCAAGTTTCATAAAAATTAAGTTGTTGTTCTAGGCCAAGGTTTCTCAACCTCAGCAATATTAACATTTTGGGGCATATAAGTCTTTATTCTGGGAGGCTCCTCTGCATTGTAGGCTATTTAGCAGCATCCTTGATGTCTTCCAACTACATGTCGGTAACACATTCCCCAGTTGTAACAACCAAAAATGTCTTCAGAAATTGTCAAATGTCTCCTGGGGAGCAAAACCACCCCATTAAGAAACACTGCTCTGCAACAGGGGTTGGTAATTTTTTTCCGTAAAGGGCCAGACAGCAAGTATTTTAGACTTTGTGGGCCACACACAGTCTCTGTCACATATTCTTCCTCCTTAAAAATGTAAACTATTCTTAGCTTGAGAACTGTACAAAAACAGACAGCTGGCTTAGTTTGATGACCTATTACTAACTTTTCCATGTTTCTTACTTTATATGTTTCTCTTTTGTGTTCTCTTATGAGGAATACAAGACAACCAACAATTGTTTGCCTAGTGTTGGATTTACAGATTTTCCCTAGTGTGCTTACTCATGTGCCCAGAAGGTGCCAGGTGGTTCTATAGTCATTTCAACATTAAATACTAGGCTAGGGTTTCTCTTCCTAAGTTGTCATGTTTGTTAAGAGTTAAATATACACTGATGGCTTTTCCACACCACAGACACACATTTTCTCCCCCAGCATTAACTCTCACAAATCTCTAAAGTGATAAGAACTCAAGTTTTTCCAGTTATTACACAAACTATATTTCTCCCAAGTTATATGTATTTCCTTGTGCTCAGTAAGATGAATTCATAAAGACTTTCCTGCCTTCTTGACGCTTTTAAAGTTTCCTTTCAGTCTGAGCTTTCATGTTTCTTAAAGAAGGTGTGTCACTGGAGCCTCTTCCACACTGATGACACTATGAGTTTCTCTCCCCGGTGAGTTTTGACATGACTTCGAAGAGATGAATGATCACTGAAGGCCTTCCCACAGGCCAAGCATTCATAGGGTTTCTCCCCAGTGTGTATTCTCCTGTGAACATTAAGGTTTGAGCCTATGCTGAAGGCTTTTCCACAGTGATCACACTCGTACGGCTTTTCTCCTGTGTGACTTCTCATGTGTGTCTTAAGAGTTGACTGGTTTCTGAAGGTTTTCCCACACTGTCTACATTCGACACGTTTCTTTACAAGATGAATGCTCATGTGCCTCCTCCGGGATAAATAATCGCTGAAGACTTTCCCACAGGCAGCACATTCATAGCGTCTCTCTTGAGTGTGTATTTTCCTGTGTGCAGTTAGGTTTGAGCTTGCACTGAAGGCTTTCCCACACAGATCGCATCCGTATGGTTTCTCTCCAGTGTGAGAATTCATGTGTGTCTTAAGGATGGACTGGTTTCTGAATGCTTTCCCACACTGCCTACATTCAACAGGTTTCTTTACAATATGAATTCGCATGTGTTTTCTCCGTGATAAGAGATCACCAAAGGACTTCCCACATTCTTTACATTCATATGTTTTCTCTACCATGTGGTTCTTCTTGTGCAAATTAAAGTTAGACTTCCATCGAAAGGCTTTTCCACACTGTGTGCATTCATAGGGTTTCTCTCCAGTGTGATTCCTGACATGCTCTTTGAGATGTGAGGGATGCTGGAAAGCTTTCCCACAGTCTTGACATTCATAGGGTCTCTCTCCAGTGTGTGTTCTTTTGTGTGCAATAAGGTGGCAGCTCCTGCCATATGCCTTCCCACATTCATCACACTTGTAAGGTCGCTCCCCAGTGTGAACTCTCATGTGTATCTTCAGGGAGGAGAGGGTCCGGAAGGCATTTCCACACTGACTACAGTCATAGGGCTTCTCTGTGAGGTGAGTTCTCCCATGACTCCTAAGGGCTGAGGGATCATTGAAAGCTTTCCCACAGACATTGCATTCATAGGGTTTCTCCCCAGTGTGAATTCTCCTGTGTCGTGTAAGGGAAGCACTCGTGGTGAAGGTTTTTTGGCACTGATTACATTCATGCATTTTTCTCCCACTGTAAATGCTCACATGTTGGGTTAGATGTGGCCTGTTTTTGAAAACTACCCCATAGTCCTGGTGGTGATAGGGCCTCTTGCCAGTGATTTGCTGAGTAAGATGAGCCCCCATGCTGAAGACTTCAAACAGGTGAGCATATTCAGTGGATTTCTCTCCAAGGTGAGTTCTTTCCTATTGATTTAAGATGAGTGCTGATTAAGGCATTTCCAATATTCATTACATTCCTAAGAATTATCCCCACATAAACTGACATAAATTCAAGCACATCATTATGACTAAAGATGTCATAATTTACAGTGCAAAAGTACTGCTCCTGCTCCCTTTGGACTCTATCAAATAGAACAGGTGAATGCTATGTATGCCCTAAGGTTCCATGTGTGTAACTGTTACAAAGCTTTTTACAAAATACACTTTGTTAACTGAAATGAGCCCCAACACTCAATTATCGGAGATACAGAAATATTTACTCATCAGAACTCTAAGTGGAAAAGTTTGGGGTTAGTAACTGGTAATATTAGTGTCTCTAACACTGCTTCCTCTTGGGGAATGCCACCTGCCTAGTTCTTGAGCTCTTTTTCTAACTTACACTGGCCCAGTCGTCTCCTAATATGGAAGATCCAGAGTTATCCCAAGGAAATCTTACCACTGTCACACCACTGGATGTTTCCTTCCCAAAAATATCTTCCATGAGAATGGACCATTTAGTTTTAGATGGAATCTCCCAATCTGAAACAAATTGGAAAAAGATAAACTTGCTGATAAAAGAAAATGGTGAAATGCTAGTGACAAAAATAGATAAATTTTTTTGCAAATACTAACCCTAAAAAAGGAAAGGTGAGGTGAAAAGGAAGAATGCATGAGTCAAAATGACTGAAAAATTTGGCTGTGTGATACTTGGCAATGACAGGGTAGACATTTGGGGCAGCACACTAAGAAGTAATTCTCCAAAGATCAACATTAATAATGACAGAAAGAGTATGATCAGAAATGTTGAATTTGAAAGAACAGAAGAAAGAGTCCATGTGGACATCTTAAATATAAAGGTGAAAGGGCAGTGAAACCAAAGATCTGTGAGAGAATGGAGGAGCAGAGAAAGAGAATGAGCATTTTCAAATTTCCCTGGGTGACATTTCCTAATGGATCTCCCTCCACTCCAATCACTGGATAGAATACTCAGAAGCAGTTGTTTTTGCCTGGTGCTTACCGGGATATGTGCCTCGGGGAAGTCCCCTCTCCTCTGTTCTCAGCTCCTCTTCTTGCTCCAAGTGGAAGATGAGGCTGGGTTTCCCCACCTGACACCCTACTCACGGGGAAAGATACATGTTGAGGAAGGATCGTGCAGAGGACACGTGTTCTGAAGTCAGAGTTCTGAAGATGGACAAGACTGACTTAGGAGCAGCAAAATGATGGTGACAAATTTCTAAGGGGCACAGTGAAAACCTATTACAAAAAACATAACCACAAATACCCACATGTTTTGCCCTTCAAAAGATTTCTTAACTCAGAAGTTAAGGATTACTCAATTCATAAACCTATGTCCAAGCTCAGACACACTTGACAACCTCCAAGGTCAATATAATAGGTCTCAATATCCATGGGGAGACACCAGGAGGGCAGGCACCAGGTCACAATTGTGTCCCAAATCCCCACCCAGCTCCTAGGTCATAGCAAGTACTTAAAACAAAATCATTTGATTCATAAATGAAAAAATGGTGCCAGTCTTACCCACTGAGGCAAGGTTGCTATAATTCTCCAACATCACATCTTTGTATAGTTTTCTCTGAGAAGAATCCAGCAAGGGCCACTCCTTCTCAGTAAAGTCCACTGCAACATCCTGGAAAGTCACTGAGTCCTGAAACACCGCACACATTTGTGGTCAGTGAGAAACCAGTCTGAGCTCAAAGATGGCAGAGACTGAGGACTGCGTATGAGAGACTCGAATCACAGGATGGGGTTCCAACATGGGGTTCTGGTGTCTCAACATTTACTCCAGAAGCCAGTCAGCAGTTGTCTTCTCTTCCCTATGAGTGCCTCAAAGGCAACTCTGACATGGGACCAAAATAGCTGTCCACTTTTAGCCTGGCCCAAGTGCTATGAACCATATTACAAGAGAAATATTTGGTACATAAGTCTTTTTCCCTAACAACCCTGATACCAGGTCAGCCCCCCAACATTCTTTGGCTCTTTCTCCTGATCCCTGATCAGGCATCCATTAGCCAGAATAAAGGTCTAAAAAAATTTTATCATGTGATACTGAGGGTGTTCTAGGAAGTGCCTCTCCCACCCTCAGGGGCCCAGAGATTTTGGTGTACCTGGGTGCCAGCATTAGTTGGCATATGAGGCTCCAGGTCATTACAAGCAAATAGGTCCACATCCTGGTGACAAGAATGGCCTTTTGAAGCAAGAGGAATTTCTGACTCCTGGATATGGGCAGGGTCCTGGGTGGATATAGCTAGAGAAAACAGGATCCATAAGAACTAAAGTTTGCCTGACACTCACAAACCACTAAACTGTAAGTGTGCAGTACACATCCCCAATCAATATACACACATACATGTTTGGTAAGAATCCAGAGCAGCCCTGCTCTACTCAAAGACAGGAAAAAAGGATGTGGGCCAACATACCCATAACAAAAGTGATATATATTCTCAACTTATGAGCAAAGAAATTAAAGCTTTAAGAGGTAGGGCTTTTACTTTGCTCAGAGTTATCAAAATTAGAAATGGAATAGTACAGGGTTACCCATACTTGTGTTCTTCCTTTCACACCAACTACACACACTCCCTCCCTCATGCAAACTCACAGAGACCCTGCATAAATCAGTCAGTCACCTGGGGGGCCTCTCAGGACTTTGGTCCCACTGCTTTATAGTTCATCCATCCTCCTTTGGCAGCCCTCCCTCTGTCCTTGCACACACCTGATGTTGGTGAAGTGGCAGTGGCCATTTAAGCTTGATTTCTGAGGGTATTCTTTACCCCAAGAACTTACCACATGTGGGAGAGAGATCAACAGCTGCCATCCTGTGAGAATGATAATAAATTTGAAGAACAACAGAGCACTGGCATCAGAATGCTACTCTCTTGCTCTCATGGGACTCTTTGAGCAGGCATCTGTAGTAAAAGAGAGAAAGACTACTAGAAGTCAAGGCTACCTCTCTTGCTCATAGGATAATTATGATTTTTGCCTTCCAGTATTTCTTTTGAACAGCAAATTCTACCTGATCCTAAGCCTTTACCTTTGGCAAAACCTTCAGGCAATGTGGTGGACAACACTGACCTGCCTCAAGAAAGATTCAGATTCATTCTCCCAAGTAAAGTGTCACCAAGTACAACTCTGTTAAACTCCTTCACTCATTGAATATTTGGGCCCGACTTCTGTTCTTCAACTTTAATGCTTGTTAAGGTTGAGGATGGTTCTAGTATTCATGAGGATGATCCATCTAGAACTCCATGTTCCAATCTCCAATGCTATTTGGCCCCACACTCTACACCAACATATACAACTGTGGGCCAACGCACTGTCCTAGTCATCTCTAGTTACCAACTTTACCTCACAGACAATGATTTAGAAATCTGCTCTCTGATAAAACTTCTACACAACATTCTTTTTGCATGAACTCTTCACTTTACACAGGATTCTAGGACACTCATGCTTCTATAATCTTGCTCTCGAACAGCAAATTCCTCTTCTTACTGCTCTACCTATCAAGCAGAGATTCATCACAATCCATTACTTCTACAAGTTATTTGTCCAAATTCCTCTGCCTATTATAACCCTGAATGAGCAAAAGACCAGCCCTGGATGATTCTAACCATCTACCTCCTCCCTGAAGAGAGCTGGGAAAACCAGTCTGCACACAACTGGTCACCTTCAAAACTCAAAGATGTTAACCCTAAAGGAATATCTACACTAAAGAAAAGCATACTAGGCAATCCAATCTTCCCATAACCAGGTAAAAATCTCAAGTTTTTCTGAATAAAAAACTGTCTAACATTACCCTTACTTTCAGCATGTTCCAGCAAGTAATCTGATATTCCTTTCACAGTAATAACAACCAGAAAAATGAAAAGGCAACCTACTGAATGGGAGAAAATATTTGAAAATCATATATCTGACAAGGGGTTAATATCCAAAACATATAAAGAACTCATACAACTCAATAGCAAAAAAAAAAAAAAAAATCAATCCAAATAAAAAATGGGCAGAGGCCCTGAATAGACATTTTTCCAAAGACATACAAATGGCCAGGAAGCAGATGAAAAGGTGCTCAATATCACTAATCATCAGAGAAATGCTAATCAAAACCATGAGCTATCACCTTACACCTATTAGAATGGCTATATAAGAAAGAAGAGAGATAACAAGTGTTGACCAGGATATTAGGGAAAGGGAACATTTGTGCACTGTTGGTAGAAATGTAAATTGGTTCAGCCACTATGGAAAACAGTATGGCGTTTCCTCAAAAAATTAAAAATGAAACCACCATGTAATCCAGCAATTCCACATCTGGGTATTTATCTGAAAATGAATACACTAATTTGAAAAGATATCTCCACCTCCATGTTCATTACAGCTTTATTTACAATAGTCAAGGCATGGAAACAACCTAAACGCCCATCAATGAATGAACGAACATAGAAAATGTGATATATGAATATTATTTAGCCATAAAAATCTTGCCTTTGGGACATCAATGGAACTTGAGGGCATTATACTAAGTGAAATGTCAGCCAGAAAAAATTATCATTTATATGTGGAAACTTAAAAAAAGCAAAGCAAAACAAAACAAAAACTAAGGTCAGGGATATGGAGAACAGACTGGTGGCTGCCTGAGGCAGTGGTTGATGAAATGGGTAAATGAGGTCAAGAAGTACAAGTTTCCAGTTATGAAGTAAGTCACAGGGATGTAACGTATAGCATGGTGACTATAGTTAATAACACTATATTGCATACTTGAAAGTAGCTACAGAGTGGACCTTGAAAGTTCTCACCATAAGAATTTTTGTAACTGTGTATGATGATGGATGTTAACTGCACTTATTGTGATCATTTTTCAATAAATATATAAAAATATCGAATCATTTTGTTGTATAACTGAAACTGAAATAATGTTATGTTAGTTATACCTCAATAAAAAAAAAAGGCAACAGATTGGGGGAAAATATTTGTAGTACACATATACCTGACAAAAAATTCATATTCAGATTAAAGCACTCCTACAAAACAATAAAAAAGGTACGAAAAAAAAAGCTAGAATTAAGACACTTTACGATATTTAATGACAAATATAACAAGCATGGCAAAAGTGCTCAACATCATTACTTATCTGATAAATGCAAATTAAAACTAATGATACAGCATTTCAACCCACTAGAGCAGCCAAAATAAAAAAGCCCACCAGCATTAAATGTTGACAAGGATGTGGCATACCCTCAACTCTCATACACTGATGGTGGAAATGTGAAACGGTTCAAACATTTTGGAAAACAATTTGCCAGTTTCTTAAATAGTATACCTACCATTTGACTAAGCAATTCCATGCCTAGATATTTATCAGAGATACAGCAATCTGATTCATAATAGCCAAAAAGTGTAAGCAATCTAAATATCCATCAACAAGAGAATAAACAAATTGTGACGTGTACAACGAAATACTAGTCAGCAATAAAAAGAAACTACTGAGACATACACAAATCTCTATATATTGACCAACAGACGGTAGACACAAGAAATTCTGATTCCAATTACACGATGTCCACGAACAGGCAAAACTTAAGTCAATGGCAAAAGTTGTTTAAGTCTATAGTAAAAAAATGGTTGCCTCGATGGAGAAGCATGAGATGGGGATAGACTGAGGGAACAGAGAGGAAACTTCTTGGGGCAAGTGAAATTTTCTACATATATTTTTTTAGTTAGTGGTTACACAATGCATACAACTGTCAAAAAAATTCATCAAACTGATCACCTAAGATCTATGCATTTTCTTGCAAATTATACTTTAAAGAGGTAAAAGAAATCTTTCTTACTTTCTGGTCTCTAGTTATATAAAATTTCCTCCCAACTGATCTATGATTTTCTCTTTCTCTCTTATTACAAACAAGGAGATGTGTGCCCTCCCTTCTAAGGCCAACTTCTTCAGAGTAAATATATATGTAAAATAAATTCAAAATGCTCAGAGAAAAAAGTGGAATAAAAAATACTCAAAAGGAAGCTAGAAAAAAGAAACTGAAAAGACAGAACAAAGTCAACAACCAAACATATTAACACATAAATGTTAATGAACTAAACGCTTGAACTAAAATAGATATTCTCAAAATAGATTAAAAAAATATTGTTTATAAGAGACATCTAACACATAGGGATATAACAAGAATGGAAATAAACATATATATAAGGCACATACATTTTTTTAAGCTGCTTTATAATATTAACACCAGAAAGAATGGATTAAGGCAAAAAGGCTCATAGAGAAAACTGAGGTATTACATAATGAAAAGTATAATTCAAGAAAAAGCCGTATATACCCGTATATGTTATGACACAGCCTCAAAAATATGAAAACATTGAAAAAGGACAGAACTCTAAGAAGAATGGACAAAGCCACTACCAGAACTCTCACTGAAATAGTTTAGGTGGATAATTCAGTAACTATACACGGACTGAGTAAGATGAGACAGCACTTCCTAACTAGAAACTCCAACCACACAAGCACAATATATGTCTCAGAAATGGCATCGATCTCTGACCAGTGCAATGAAGTTAAGCAAACAATGACCAGAAGATAACAACAAAGCCATAGGAATGGAAATTAAAAGAGAAAATTCTAAATGATTCACATGTCAAGGAAGTCATAATATTCATAATATTTAGAACTGAAATATAATACTACATGCTGCACTTCTGTGGAATGTGACAGATACCCAATGTAAGAAGCTAGAAAGAGTGACCCTCAAAAAAGTAAAGGGGCCTGGAGAGCGTGGCTCGGCAGTTGAGCGGCAACCTAGGATCCAGGAGATCAGGGTCGATTCCCGGTCAGGGCACGTGACCGGGTTGCGGGCTTGATCCCCAGTCGAGGGCGTGCAGGAGGTGGCTGTTCAATGACTCTCTCATCATTGATGCTTCTATCTCTCTCTCTCCCTCTCCTTTCCTCTCTCTGAAATCAATAAAGATATATATTTTTTTTTAAAAAAGGGAAGAAAATTATAAAGAACAGAAAGTTATGAAATAGAAAACATTCATATTATAAAGTTCAATCAAGTCGAAAGTTCTTTGAGAAAAACAAAATTGACAAAAATTCTGACAGGGTTTATTTTTTTAAAAGAAGAAACGTATACATAGGAGTGAAAAAACATTACAGATGTAGCAAGCATTAAAAACATAGTAAGATGACATTATTAACAACTTTGACTATACAATTTAAACCTTAGATAGAATGAATAAATTCCTAAAGAAATTTTACTTACCATAATGAAATAGAGAACTTAAATGCCTTATAACCCTTAAAGGAACTGAACCAATAGCTTTAAAACTTCCCACAAAGAAAACTCCAGAGCTAAGTAGTTTTTCTTGGTATAACTCTCTTTATGGAAAAAGTCAGTTTATTCTTAGGCAAAATACTCCAGAGTTTAGCAAAAAGAGGGAACAGCCCCACCCCATTTTATAAGGCTGGCACAAACCTGCAAAGGAAAGGAAAATTACAAGCCAATTTCACTCAAACATAAATCTAAATCACCAAAAATGATACAATAGTAAGTATCCTTTCCAAGTAAGTTATTTACCAATGCAAATTTAATATAATACTAGAAAAGTTCATTGGTATAGTTCACCACACTATCAGACAAGTAAGACAAGCATATTATTCACTCATTCATTCCATGCACAAACAGTAGTAGCCACCTATCACAGGCCAGGCATCTTTAAGGTGCTTGAAATACATCAACAGATATCAAAGTAGATGCTTGGGGGGGAGGATCACTTGTAAAAAGCTACAGCTGTTCATGAGAAAAAATGAAGAGCTCCTAAACTAGGAAAAGAAGAGCGCTTCCTCCACCCATTAAATACTCTCTCAAAAAAGCTTCTAGGCCCTGGGCAGGTAGCTCGGTTGGTTAGAGCAAAGTCCCGATATGCCAAGGTTGCCGGTTTGATTCCCAGTCAGGGCACATACCCAGGTTGCAGCCGGGGCATGTGCGGGAGGCAGTCGATGGAAATGCCATGGATGTTTCTCTTTCCCACTTCCTCTTTCTTAAAAAATTAAAAAATCAACAATGTAAGTGGAACAACAAATCCATCCCCCTCTCTCTCTTCCCCTCTCTCAAATCAACTTAAAAAATTAATTTAAAAAAAGCTTCCAGTAAGCATTAAAGTCCATTCCCCTTAAAGTAAAAAAGAAAACAGGACTACCTCCTATCCAAATTCCATTCAGTGCTATCAGAAGTCCCCAGCTGTCCTCAGCTATTCCAGCAAAAAAAGTAAATCGTGTACTAAGCAAAAAAAAATATATAAATATTTACTTATTCATTCTATACAGACAAAAACATCCAAAACACTACATGAAAATTAAGAGAATTATATACTTTAGTAACCTTGCAGAACTTAAATTCAATATACAAAGCTTTGGAAAAAAATTAATTTTAAAGTGCATGCACACACTCCCAGGAATAAATCTAACAAAAAACCCCCCAAAATCCTTTTTGTTAGTACTTATAAAACCTTATTAAAAAGCATTATAGAAGATGTAAATGTACATAATTTGATTAATCATAAGATTCAATGGCATAATAATGTCAATATTCTCAAAATTAATATTCAACACAACCTGAAAACAAAACCCCAGTAGGTGGAACTTTGTAAACTGACTCTAAAATTTAGTAAGGCCCTGGCTGGGTAGTTGGTTAGTACAGTCCCAATAAACCAAGGTTGTGGGTTCCATTGCTGGTCAAGCACATTACAAGAAACACCAATGAATGCATAAATAAGTAGAACAGTAATTCAATGTTTCTCTCTCTCTTCCTCTCTTTAAAAATCAATCAATAAAAATATTTTGAAAAAATAAAATAAAATTTAAGCCATAAGGTACCTCAAAAAGAATGGGTATGTGTACAAAAGTCACCTATAAGATATTTAGAAATCTCTAAATTAGAATCTGCAGCTGCACAAATATGGGAAAAAGGATGTATCTGAAAGTACTTTAGATTGTGAGTCTAGTAAAAAATAATTACTCAAATTAGGAAATACATTTTTGGGAAGAACTTATAAACAGTAAAATCCAAAAAGAGAACCTTGGGAGAAGAGGAGGTTGCAATTTAGGAGCACACAGGTTTCTGAGGTTTCATAATATTTTCTTGGACTGATTTGTGGATTTACTTTATTGTTGTCCTTTTAATTGTATGTGTTTTCATGCGTTTGTGGGTTTTTCTTTGCACCTATGTCCTATGAGCGGATAAATAAAAGGAACCAAATAAGGTAGTAAAAATCAATGCAAAATGTTAGTAACTACAATAACTATTAATGGACTAACTCTCAAGTTAAATAATGTCGAACTGAATTTTTAAATCTAGTTATAGGCTATTTGCATAAGAATCAACTAAAAGTTTGAGTATAAAAGGCATTCAAGACAAATGCTGCCACAATTCATATTAGACAAGCTGACCACAAAGGAAATTGACCACAAAAACAAACGGAAGGTAATTTATCCTCACGGTCTCCATTTCCTGAGCGCCCATAATGCCCTGAATTCACTCGGCCGGGCTTTTTACGTCCCCACTACAAGGTGTTAGGGTTTTTTTGCCTTTTTTTTTTTTTTTTTTTTACCCCAGATCACCAGTGCCTAAATATGTCGCTAAATATGGTCCTAAATTTCAGTCCTCGCGTCATTAGAGTTTCATACCGCTGATGACAGGGTCTAAAACACACTCCAAGCCTGGCTGCCTGGCTTTCCAGTCCCAGGTCCCCGTCTGCCTTGCGGGCCTCTCGTGGCCTCAGGAAAGCCGAGAGTAAAGGGTTAAAGGGGGAAAGCAGGGCTTACCCGACAGGGTAAAATCCGGGGGAGCGGAGGTCACGGAAGCTGCCGCCCAAGAGTCGAGAAGTTCAAACGGAAGGTCCAGTCTGCCGCGGGGAGGCGGAGGGTCGCCAACAGCTGGAAGGAAACCGCAGGGGAGCTCTCCAGAGCCCATGTGTATAGCGCCAAACGCCTCCCGAGAATAATGGCTTCCGCTTCACTTCCGCCTTCTAAATCACGCGGGACTCATTGGCTGCTCTAACCCAGAAGCAAGGGGCGGAAAGGATTCTGGGAAATGTAGTTCTGAGCTTAGGCGGGCAGGGAGGTGGTGGCCAGGTGGATTCTGATGGTTGAGCACATGTCCCCAACTTCTAATTGTTTGAGTGCCTTGGGACTCAGTTCTTAGGCTTCTTATAATCATTCTTTTGATACAACGAATCTCACCGCTTTAAGAACAATTTATACACTTAAGACACAAACGTCCATCCTCAACCCCACACCTGAATTCCAGGAGGAATGAGACATTCTCCACTTGGACATTTTACAGGCACTATAAATGCCCCAAAGCAAACTGCGGACTCCACCTTCTCAAACTCAAATAATAGGAACCTTACCTGTCCACTTGTAAACCTTGGCAACACCCTCGACCCTTTTGTTTGTCCCATTGATCTGTCAATGTAAGAGCATTCAAACCTATAGAGGATTTTTGTGAGTTTATTTGAGCTAAACTGTCAACAATTTCTGGGAAGCAAAATCTCAATGGATTGAGATAATGCTCCAGAGAATGGCAGTTTTGCACCTTATTTTATACATTACAACCAAAAGAGGAGATGTAAGTGGGTTACATGAAATCCATTGGTGATAGATTAGGGAGGTGGGGGGAAGCAAAGCAGGGAAACCTCTGGGATTGGATGAAAAATAAAATGATAGAAACATACATCTTTTACATAGGTGGGTACAGGATAGTTAACAGTCAGCAATTAACATGATAACGATAACAAGGAGAGAATTTATGGTCTCTGCCCTGGTGCACTGATTATGCCCTGTGGGATCTGGATAAAAGGGAGTCACCCTGACATTCCAGTGGTATGTTATTGTAGATGCAGAAGACAATAGACAGGTTTAGTTAAGGTAAAGATTGACCTTTGTCAGGGAAAATTTTATCTTAGGTCATGACTACCTGCAATAAACTAGCATAAAAGTGGTCAGGTTTAATCACTCCTTTGTGTCTTCATTTCCTATGAAACTCGAATGTCACTTTGCTTTTCTCTTGTTAATCTGTCTTTTGTTATAGAGCCCTAGCCAAGAAGGGTTATATAGAAGGAGAGATTCCCCCCTCCCACATCATAGAAGAGTTTTACGTGTTTTTTGAACTTTAAATAGAGTCAAACTCTTTTTCTTGCGAGAGTAGAAAACTGACTGATGCAAGAGAACAGACCAACGCACATTGTCAGGTTGAGTGTGACGGCAATGATTTCAGTGGGGCGTACCCGCCACCCCAAATCCAAAACAAACCATCTTTTCAGTAAAGCTGGGTGCATTGCACATTCACGTGGAAAAAAATAAAAGCGATCCCACTCTCATAACACGTATAAAAATCATTCCAGAATAATGGCAGAACTAAATGTGAAAGGTAAAACATAAAAATTAGAGACACAAACATGGCTTCATGGTTTTGGGGTAGGGAGAGACTCCTTTAACAAGAGGTAAAAGGGAAGCACAATTTGATAACCTGGAATATATTAAAATGAAGAACTGCTCATCAAAAGATATCATTGATAGTGAAAAAGCAACCATGAAGTTGAAGAAAAACACATATATCTAAAAAATAATTTATATTCAGAATATGTGAAGAACTTTTACAAGTTAATAAGAACAAGAACAACTCCATTTAAAAATAGACAAAAAACCAATTTGGACACATCATAAAACATGATATCCAAACGACCAATAAACATGAAAAGGTTCTCAATTTTAAGGGGGGGAAATTCGAATGAAGTGCTCATTTAAATAGAGAGACCACTATTTACCCAAAAGAAAGGCTGTAATGAAAAAAGGCTGAGAATGACAAGTGTTAGTGAGGATGTGAGGGAAGCAGAACTCTCAGGTTGCTGGTAATTTGTTAGTCACATTGGAAAAATGGCAGAATCTACTATTGCTGCACATATGTATATCCTATAACCCAGTAATTCCACTCCTCAACAAAAGACAGGTGCAAATATCTTCACAGCAGCACTATTATTAATAGCCAAAACATGGAAACTATCCAAGTGCCCATAACAAAAGCATGGATAAATAAATTGTAGTATGTTCCCACACTGAGAAGGAACAAACTGACACTATATGTAAATTCTGGGTGAACGTTGCAAACATAATGAGTTGAGTAAAAAAACCAGACACAGTGTATGATTTCATTGATACAAAAAGTACAAAACAGGCCAAATAATCTGTAGTGTTAGATAGGCTGGTTGTTATCTAGGGGCACAGGGAGATGTTGACTGCAAGGGAAACTGAGAGGGCTTCCTGGGTGCTGAGAGAGTCGTGCTTCTTGATCTGGATAGAAGCTGATAACAAAAGTGTGATTAGTTTGTAAAAACTCATCAACTTATATGTGTCCTCTTCTGAATGTATATTACAGTTCAAGAAAAAAATTAATTCTACCCCCATATACTAAACTCTACAGTCTCCCATCTCAGAAAATGGCAACTGCTATCAATTCAAATTAAAAAGGAGTCATTCTTCGCACACTCTCCCTTCTGGGAGCATGCCGACGCCTTTCTTCCCTCTCAAGTGTGCATCTTCTAAACTCTAAGGGTCCCCATGAGACTTGCAACCAGGGGAGCAATGGGCAGCAGCCTCTCGTCCTGGGCTAACTCCCTGAACCTGTCTCCAAGGCCCCTTTTCTCTGACTTTCCAGGGAGCCAAAGCAGCCCCACCTAGGCTCATTTCTTTCCTGTAACATTTCTAGAGAGCGAAAGCTGGACCGCCTAAGCTCTCTCCAACGGCTAAGCTCTCTCACTGATGTTGGATATTTTCCATTTGCTCCTAGCCCATATTCTACCCTGCCCTGTTGCCCAGGAAGGCTAATCTTGTAGTCTACATAGAGAGATTTCGTTTCCCTCTGGCTTCCCGTTCGGTTGTGTCAATGGGGGAAGACTAGCAAGAGGGAAAACGAGTGAGATTTGGGTATTTATTCCCTGTGTCCCTCCCTGCAGGTCACTGGGGGCTGGCTGCATCACTCAGACCAAAGTCTTTGCTACTGTAATGCAACTTTCTCTTAATAGCCACAAGTTACTGCACATCTCTTTGTGATTTCCCTAAACTCTGACCATACTTTTGTAAATATTGCCTTATTAAACTCTTCTCAAGTTATTCTAAATTCAATGTGTCATCTGAATCCTATCAGGACTTGATGGATATAGTAAAGGGTACTAGGACTGGCATCAGAAAATAAAGTCTCAAAATAAGGTCTAGTACTGGGTTGGTTATAATTTGAAAAGCTCAGGGATAACTTCTTTGTGAGGGCGAAATGGGGCATGAATAACACATGGCAGAAAGTGGCATCACAATTACTCAAGTTATCATCAATGCTAGTATTGTATGAGGTGCAGGTGAAAGTATTGGGAAATTAAATGGTGTGACATCCACTTCATTGCTGTGACAATAATAGTGATTCTAACATTTGTAGAATCCCTCGCTTCTTAGACATCCCTAAAGAGAGAGATACACAGGTAAAGGAAGAAATTAAAAGCTGTGAATCTCACCTCTAATAAAAGAAAAGAACAACTGCAATGACTTCTTCTGAGTATAGTAGCTGTTAAAAAACAAAATTCAACCCAGTAAACTTGAAGATCTAATTGGCTTTAATAAGTGATTCACAAATCAGGCAGCATTCCATCTAGCAACTAAAGTGTGCTCCAAGGGGTTGTACAAAATGGAAGGTTTTTATAGGAAGAATAGTGGGGCAAGGGAGCTATTAACAAAAGAAAAGAAAGAATTATTTTTAGACCAGGATATCTACTTTTGGAGGGAAGGAAATGACAACCATTTTCATCATGTAGATTCCCTGCTCTTTCTATGGGGGCAACAGATGACCTCATGGTGTTGACCAGAAAATTCCAGACTGGTTGACTAAACATCTGGGAGAGATTGAAGCAGCAATTAGAGCAGGTATTAAATCTAGGTTTGGTATCATGAGCCTTAGCACAAGTGATTCCATTTTAGGCCTGTGTATTTCTTTAACACCACCATAGTATTTGCTATCACTCCCAGCCTCTTATGTAGCCACATAGTTACCATTTATAATTTTTGTGGTGAGAACACTTGAGATCTATTCTTTCAACAACATTAAAATATAAGATGCAGCATTATTAGCTATAATCACATTGCTATACATTACATCCCCAAAGTGGTTAATCTGATACCTGTAAGTTTGTGCTTTTTTTCAGTTGGGCTCATCCACTTTTCCACCTCATTTCTGTGCTATTTTTTGTCAAAGGCAAACAAAAAAACTGAGCAAGTAAAGAGATTGATTTTATTCAGGCTATTGCAATAGGGAAAATAGCCCATATCTGAAAATCAATGTCTCCTCAGGGTGGTTTTATTTTAGACTTTTATAGGGAAAATTAGGTAAGTTATAGGTGGAGGGATTGCACACTTGGGATTATTACTGTAACCAGGGGAGTCTGTTAGCTGAACAAGAAATGTTTATCTGTGTGTCTAGATGGTTTGTAGGAAAAGGGACAAAGAGTTCACCTACCCATTTATGAGACAAAAGAATGGGAATTTAGAGGGTGTGTGTCTGGCCTTGTTATAGGTAAACAAGCTGGTCATCAGTAAGTTGTATCCATGTCATGTGGGGAAAGGAGGTTCTTCGTAGTACTAAGTCATTTCTGGAACATGGTTTTCCAAAGGCACAAGTAAAGTTCAATATTGTTACTCTGTTTTATTTGAACCACCACAGATATAAATGCCTACTTTATTAAAACATTTTATTTAATTTTTTGAGCAGTGGTTTTCAATGGGGAACATTTTGCAGTGCCAGAAGATAATTTTGAGTGTCACAACTGGGTTTTGGTGGGGTGCTACTGTCATCTAATGGTAGAATCCAGAAATGCAGCTAAACATCTCAAATGCACAGGAGAGCCTTCCACAGAATAAAATGGCCATAAATGCATACCTATCAATAATAACTCTAAATGTAAATGGCTTAAATGCTTCAATCAAAAGACATAGGGTAACTGAATAGATAAGAATGCAAGACCCATATATATGCTGTCCACAAGAGGCCCACTTCAGAACACAAGATAGACACAGACTAAAAGTAAATGGATGGAGAAAGATATTTCATGCAAATAGAAAAAAAAAGCTGGAGTAGCAATACCTATATCTGACAAAATAGACTTTAAAACAAAGGCAAAGAAGGACCCTATATAGTGATAAAAAGAGCAATCCAGCTAGAGGCTATAACTCTAGTAAACATTTGTCCACCTAACATAGGAGAACCTAAATATGTAAAAGCGAATATTGATAGACACAAAGGGAGAGATCAACAGTAATACAGCAGGGGATTTTAACACTCTATTGACATCAGTGGGTAGATCTTCCAGACAGAAAACTAACAAGGAAACAGTGGCCTTAAATAACACACTAAACCAAATAAATTCAGTTTATATCTTCAGAGTATTTTATAGCAAAGCAGCAGATTAGGCATTCTTTTCTAGTGCACATGGAACATTTTCTTTTTTTAAAATTAAATGGACCATTTAATGGTATTTGTTGTACATTTAAAAAATATATTTTTTTTATTGATTTCAGAGAGAGGAAGGGACAGGGAGAGATAAAAACATCAATGATGAGAGAGAGTCTTTGATCGGCTGCCTCCAGCATTCGCCCCACTGGGGATCAAGCCAACAAACGGGCATGTACCCTGACAGGGAATTGAACTGCGATCTCCTGGATCATAGGCCAATGCTCAACCACTGAGCCATGCCAGCTGGGCTACATGGAACATTTTCTAGGATAGACCATATATTAGGACACAAAACAAGTCTCAATAAATTTAAGAAGACTGAAATCATATCAAATATTTTCTCTGACCATAATGCTATGAAACTAGAAGTCAACTACAAAAAAACAAACACAAAACAAAACAAAACAAAAACACCTTGAAAAACACACAAAATTATGGAGGCTAAATAACATGTTACTAAACAATGAATGGGCTAACAGTGAGATAAAGGAAGAAATCAAAAGGTACCTGAATCAAATGAAAATGAGAAAACAACAACCCAAAATCTATGGGATACAGCAAAAGCAGTCCTAAGAGGGAAATTCATAGCATTAAAGTCCTATCTCAGGAAACAAGAAAAACTCAAATAAACAATCTAACTGGAAAACAACAAAAGAAAGCCCAAAGTGAGTAGAAGAAAGGAAATAATAAAGATCAGAGTGGAAATAAACAAAATAGAGTCTAAAAAGCAATACAAAAGATCAATGAAACCAAGAGCTGATTCTTGGAAAAGATAAACAGGATTGACAAGCCTTTAATCAGACTCATCAAGAAAAAAAGAGAGAGAACCAAAAAAATATGATCAGAAAAAAATCTGAGAAGTAACAACTAACACCAAAGAAGTACAAAGGATTGTAAGAAAATATTATGAACAACTATAAGCCAACAAATTGGAAAATCTGGAAGAAACAGATAAACTCCCAGAAACATACAATCTTCCAAAATTGAATCAGGAAGAATTAGAGAATCTGAACAGACAGATTACAACTAGTGAAACTGAAGCAGTAATAAAAAAAATTCCCAACAAATAAAAGTCCTGGACTGGATTGCTTCACAGGTGAATTTTACCAAACATTCAAAGATGAACTAACACCTATCCTTCTCAAACTAGTCCAAAAAATTCAAGAGGAGGAAAAATTCCCAAGCTGATTTTAGGAGGCCAGCATTATCCTAGTTTCAAAACCAGGTAAAGACACTACAAAGAAAGAAAATTATAGGCCAGTATTCCTGATGAACATACATGCTAAAATCCTCAACAAAATATTAGCAAATTGGATCCAGCAATACATTAAAAAGATCATACATCATGATCAAGTGGGATTTATTACAGGGGTGCAAGGTTGGTACAATATCTGCAAATCAATAAATGTGACACATCACATAAATAAAATGAAGGATAAAAACCACATGATCATATCAATAGATGCAGAAAAAGCATTTGATAAAATTCAGCATCCTTTTATGATAAAAACTCTCAGCAAAGTGGGAATAAAGGGAACATATCTCAACATAGTAAACACCAAATATGACAAACCCACAGCCAACATCATATTCAATGGGCAAAAACTAAAAGTGTTTCTCTTAAGATCAGGAACAAGACAGGGATGTCTGCTTTAACCATGCATATTCAACATAGTACTGGAAGTTCTAGCCACAGTGATCAGACAAGAAGAAGAAATAAGAGGCATCCAAATTGGAAAGGAGGAAGTAAAACTGTCACCATTCACGGATGACATGATATTATAGATAGAAAACTCTAAACACTCCACCAGAAAGCTACTAGATCTAATAAATGAATTCCGTAAAGTTGCAGAATACAAAATTAATATCCAGATAATATCGGTGGCATTTCTATACACCAATAATGAACTATCAGAAAGAGAAATGAAGAAAACTCCCATTTACTATTGCAACAACAACAACAAAAGGCACCTAGGAATAAATTTAACAATGGAGGTGAAAGAGCTGTACTTGAAAAACTACAGGACATTGAAGAAAGAAATTGAAGATACAAAGAAGTGGAAGCATACACCATGTTCATGGGTTGGAAGAATTACCATCATTAAAATGTCAATACTACCCAAAACAATCTGTAGATTCAATGCAATCCCTATTAAAATATCAATAGCATATTTCATAGATCTAGAATAAATATTCCAAAAATTTATATGAAACCCAAAAAAACCCAAATAGCTTCAGCAATCTTGAGTAAGAAAAACAAAGTTGGAGGTATCACAATACTCGATATCAAACTATTTGATACTACAAGGCCATTGCAATCAAAACTGCATGGTACTGTCATAAAAACAGGCATATAGATCAATGAAACAGAACACAGAGCCCAGAAATCAACCCATGCCTTTATGGTCAATTAATATTTGAGAAAAGAGGCAAGAACATACAACGGGGAAAAGACCGTCTCTTCAATAAATGGTTTTGGGAAATTTGGACAGGTACATGCAAAAAAATGAAACTAGACCAACTTACACCATACACAAGAATAAAATAAAAATAGATAAAAGACTTAAATGTAAGTTGTGAGACCATAAAACATAGAAAACATAGGCAGTGAAATCTCAGACATCTCTTATAGCAGTTTTTTGCTGATATATCTCCTAGGTCAAGGGAAATAAAGGGGAAACAAAGGCACAAATGGAATGAAACTAAATAGAATTAAACTAAAAAGCTTCTGCGCAGCAAAAGAAACCATCAACAAAATAAAAAGGGAACCCACTATATGAAACAACATATTTGCCAATGATACATCTGATAAGGGGTTAAATTTTCAAAATATATAAAGAACTTATACAACACAACACCAGGAAGACAAACAATCCAATTAAAAAATGGGCAAAGGACCTGAACAGACACTTCTGCGAGAGGACATACAGATGGCCAACAGACATATGAAAAAGTGCTCAGCATCACTAATCATCAGATTCAAATTAAAACCACAATGAGGTGTCACCTCACACCTGCCGGAATGGCACCATCAACAAATCAACAAATACCAAGTGCTGGTGAGAGTGTGGAGAAAGGGGAACCCTTTTGTACTGTTGGTGGAAATGCAGCCACTGTGGAAAACAATATGGAGTGTCCTCAAAAAATTAACAATGCAACTGCCTTTTGACCAGAGATCTCACTTTTGGGAATGTATCCTAAGAATTGCAAAACACCAATCTGACAGAATATATGCACCGCTATAGCCAAGATCTGGAAACAGCCCAAGTGTCCATTAGTAGAGGAGTAGATAGAAAAGCTGTGGGACATTTATAAAATGGAATGTTATGCGGCGGTAAAAAAGGAGGAAGTCTCACTTTTTGCAACAGGATGGACCGACCTGGAGATTATTATGCTAAGTTAGATAAGCCAGTCAGAGAAAGATAAATACCATATGATCTCACTTATATGTGCAATCTAATGAACAAAACAAACTGATGAACAAAATAGAAGCAGAGGCCTGGATGCATGGAACAGACTGACAGCTGTCAGAGGGAGGAGGGAGGAGGAACTGGATGAAAGAAGGTGGAGGGATTAGCCAAAGCACATGTATGTATGCACAGCCCATGGACACAGACGACAGCGTGCTGAGGGCCAGAGGGGGGGGCAGGGAGGCAGGGGCGAGGCGGAAGCAGGCAAAGGGGGTGAAAATGGGGACATAATGTAATAGTTTCAACAATTTAAAAAAACCAATTAACCGGCTCCAAATGTCGGGGAGGAAGGGGATGGTCAAATCGTTGCCCACTTCCCCTTTGGGACAGAACAAAGGCTTCAGAGGCCGGGTAAAATGTCCTAAAACCTAAGTTTGTTCTGAGATGCAGAAAAAAAGTAGGCTTAAAGGATTTGTAAATAAAATTTGATTTTCCCCTTGGAATTACTGATCATTACTCATTTGATTGTTACCTATTATTTGAAACACTGCAGCTCAACTTGTAGGATTTTTATATGAAGTTTGTCTAATTTTAGCTATAAAAAAATCAGGGAAGGAAAAATCCTCAGATGTCAGCTGAGAAACAGAATAAGGCAGGGAGCAAAGTTTTCCATAATGGGCCATATAGTAAACATTTTAGGCTGTGCAAGACTAAAGAAAAACTCGCTTCTCACTGTGTCTCCTTTCATTTCATACTACACTTAATACCTCACTTCTTTTCTTTAAAATTGATTTTAGGGAGAGAGAGAGAGGAGAGAGGAGAGAGGAGAGAGGAAAGAAGCATTAATTTGTGGTTCCACTTATTTATGCATTCATTGGTTGATTCTTGTATGCACGCTGACCTGGGGTCAAATCCACAACCTTGGTGTATTGGGATGACACTAACCAACTGAGCAACCCAGCCAGGGCCAGTACTTCGTGTCTGACGTTTCTGGCCACAAATGTGTGTGTGTGGAGGGGGTTTCCCCCCCCACTAAACAATTATCAGCTTTTCTGGATACCAGCTGGGTGTTCTACAATTTAACTCAGTCTGACACTACCTACCCGGAGACAGCATCTCCGACAGGTTATGGGCTTAGTTCCACAAGACACACTCCCCACCTCCTACTCCCCTACTTCAAATGCCAATGGCAAGTCCAAGGTGTCACCTGTGTTTCTCACAGCTATAAACTGGAGGTTCTCTCGACCCCTTCCTTGGTTCGATTTTGCTGGAGCAGCTCACCGAATTCAGGAAAACAGGTTACTTACTAGATTAGTTATTACAAAGGATATTAAGGGATACAGCCGGATGAAGAAATACATAGGGGTGGGTCCAGGAGGGTCCTGAGCACAGGAGCTTCTGTTTCGTTGAGTTCGGGGTCTGTCACCCTCCCAGCACAGGGAGGCGTTCTTGTTCGCCAACCTGGAAGCTCTCTGAATTCCATTCTTCTAGGATTTTATGGAGGCCTCATTACATAGGCAGGGTCGATTTAATCATGGCTCGTTGGAGATTGGTTCAACCTCCAACGCCTCTCCCCACCAGTTGAGATATAACTGACATAGAACACTGCATAAGTTTAAAGTGTACAACGTGTTGGTTTGATATATTTACATATTGCAAAATGATTACCATTATAGCATTAGCTAACATCACCACACGTCTCATAATTACCCCCACCCTTTTTTTTTTTTTTGGTGGTGAGAACACTTAAGATCTATTCTCTTAGCAACGTTCCAACCCACCAATCATAGGTTGGTCCTTATGGAAACCGCCACTGGTTATCTCATTGGTATATTAAAAACACTCTTATCACTAAGGAAATTCCAAGTATGTTAGGAGTTCTATCCCAGGAACTGGGGACAAAGACCAAACATTTTTTATTGTACCATAGAGACAAAAATCAACCCCTCATTCTTACAAGCTTTCTCCCCACCACACTCTCAGAGATTACACAGAACACACCTCAGAAAATTGGTACTTCTGCTTAGAAAGACTGTTCCTGAGACCGACTTTTAGTTAGGACAGAAACAGCTTCAAGCCCAAGGAGGCACTGACTGAATGATCTTATTCAGAACTTCTGCTGCCAGTGATTGCAGGTTGGCAAATGTGGACCAACCCTCCAGCCGAAGACAATAAGAAGTCTGCGTGGAATGCACATTAAAAAGTGTATCTTCAAGCACCAAAGATCTCAGTGCTGGTAAGAAATCACTGCAGTGGAATCTACAAAAGTTGAGCCCTGGCTGCATAGCTCTGCTGGTTGGGCGTTGTCCTGAGGTGCCAAGGTTTCGGGTTCAATCCCCGGTCAGGGCAAGTGTAGGAATCAACAGTGAGTGCATGGATGGGTGGAACAACAAATCCCCCCCCCCAAGTGAATAAAAAGGAAAAAAAAAGTTGAACCCATAGAAACAGAGGCAGGTGGCAGGGGAAATGGGGAGACACTTGTCAAAGGCACAAACTTCCAGTTTAAAGATGAGTAAGTTCCGGGGATATAATGTACATCATGGTTACTATAGTTAACAATACTGTACTGTGTACTTGAAAGTTGCTGAAAGAGTACATTTTATGTGTCTCACCCCCCAAATAAAAGGTAATTATGAGACATGTGGAAGTGTTAGCTAATGCCATGGTGGTAATAATTTTGCAATACACTTTAAATTTACGCAATGTTGTATGTCAGTCATATCTCAGTAAAGCTGGCGGGGGGGGGGGGCACTGGGAAAGCTAAAGAGGGGGAAAATCACTTCATGGAGACTAGGAGAGGATAGGGCTCCAGAGAGGAGAGCCAGACACTCCGGCTGGCTTTTCCCTTGAGATGGTCTAGAAGGAGCAGCTGAGTGACTAATATGAGCTTTAGCTGTCTGCAGACTCCGGAATGAAGAGTGAGGGACACCCCAGAGGAATGTCTCTTAGAAACAGAGGAGAACTGGAAGCAACCCAATGAGTGTCTGGACTGCAGCTGGGTTTCCCATCACTGGAAGGCCCAGAAAAAGCTCATGTACCTACAGTACATTACTATGAGACAAAGTAGGCTTTAATGCAAAAACATATCCAGAGATAACAAAGGTAACTTCATAAACATAAGATATTCAGGGCACCAAGAAGACATAACAATGTTGAATATTTGTACTCAACAGCCCATTGACTGAACTACAAGCAGAGATAGACAAATTCACTTCCACTCTGGATGATTTTAACATATTTCACTCCACAATTGATACAACATGGAGACCAAAAAAATCAGTTAAAAAATAAGATTTAAATGTGATTTTAAAACTTGACCTATTGGACATATACAGAAAATGCACTCAGTTTACAGAATTACACATTTATCAAAATACACATTTATCTTCCATCACAGACTATGTACTAAGTTTGACCACAAGTGCTACAAAGGCAAGTCTCAATAAATTTCAAAGAATTAAAATTATACAGGGTATTCACAATGCAATATATTAGAAATCAATAACAAAAGCATGAAGAGATCCTATATATACCTGGTCATTAAGAAATGCACTTTTATATAACTCATGGATTAAATAAAAAAATCTCAATTGACTTTATTCAAATCTATTTCTCTGTAAAGATTCTAGCAGAAAGGAGAAAAAATAAAGAAAAAGATGGAGATGACTCAAAGGGGAGGGTGAAATGAGACTTGATTTAATCAATATATTAATGCGGAGGCAAATGAACATTTACTACAAGTTTACTAACACATGGATTGTGCACCCGCTAATTATTCATTAAATTTTACTAGTGCTTAATAAACATATACATTAAATTATCTCATATATCCCAATATATGAGAAATATTCCCAATATTACACAATTCGAGTGTAAGAGAAAAGTATCCCAGAAAGGGGACCAATACCCAAAAGGATAGTCACTAAATACATACAGAGTAATTAATATTACTCTGCCCATTTTGAAGATGTTGAACTGAACTCAGAGTTAATTAGTTGATAAATGACAAGTAGTAAAACACAGAACAGCAGGATTTAATACAAAACTATTTGACTAGGAAGTCCACGGTTAACCACTTTGCTAGGAGAACTGAATTATGGAAGAGTCATGATTTCTGGCATACCCAGTATTTTATTCCCTTTGACTCGTCTAGAAGCACACACCCAAGGCAGATGACAGAATCATGAAAAGGAACCTGTTCTAGAGATGAATTTCCTTAAAGCTCCCTGTATGTCTCTGTTCCTCAGGCTATAGATGAAGGGGTTCATCATGGGAGTGACCACTGTGTACATCACCGAGGCCACTGCCCTCCTCCTGGGGGAGAGAGAGGCTGCAGAACTAAGGTAGACTCCAACACAAGTCCCATAGAACAAGAGAACAACAGACAGGTGAGACCCACAGGTGGAAAAAGCTTTATACTTTCCACCAGCTGATGGGATTCTCAGGATGGAGGAGACAATTCGAGTGTAAGAGAAAATTATCCCAGAAAGGGGACCAATACCCAAAAGGATAGTCACTAAATACATCAGGATGTTGTTGATGAGGGTATCAGAACAGGCAAGTTTGAGGATCTGAGCGAGATCACAGAAAAAGTGCGGGATTTTCAAGTCTGTGCAGAAGGACAGATGCAGCACCATCAGGCTGTGGAGCAGGGCGTTCATAAGGCTAATGACCAGGGAGACAAGGACCAGCAGGCCGCAGAGGCCTGGGCTCATGACGGCCGCGTAGGTCAGAGGCTGGCAGATGGCCACATAGCGGTCATAAGCCATCGCGGTCAGGAGTAAATTGTCCATACACATAAAAAACATGAAAAAATATATCTGAGTGAGGCAGCCTGCGTAGGTGATGGCTTTGTTTTCTGTCTGGATGTTCACCAGCATCTTGGGGACTATAGTGGAGGTGAAGCAGATGTCCACCAAGGACAGGTTGGACAGGAAGAAGTACATGGGGGCGTGGAGGCGGGAGTCAGAGCCGACGGCCACAATGATGAGGAGGTTGCCAAGCACGGTGACCAGGTACAGGGACCCAGGAGCAGGAATTCTGCTACGCCTGTTTGGTTTTCTGATTCCATGTTGTTGACGAGTCTGCTGGAAAATAGAGAGGTGAGTTAGAATGAAACAGACACCACTTGTTTGACACAAGTCTTTTAGCTGTGCCTTAAATTCTAGTACTAGAATTTAAACAATTCTTCCCTTCAGGTTTCTCTACTCCTTCCTTCCTTCACCAAGACATTTTTGAGTGACTTGTATGCATCATATATTTTTCTAATGCTATAATTAAAAATGAAAACGAGTGCTGTTTTATGTTATTAAGGAGCTATCATGGCCACATGCCATTTTAAAATCTGGGATTAAATTCTAGTTCCTTCATACGGCATCAAACCTGGTTAGATGACTTCATTGTCTCAGAGAGCCTTACCACACACTCCACGCATACATTTAAAAAAACAAAACACCTGATTTTAGAGAGAGAGAGAGAGGAAATGAGAGAGAGAAGCCCTGACTTGTTGTTCCACTTATTTCTGCATTGATTGGTTGATTCTTGTATGTGCCCTGACTGGGGATGGAACCCACAACCTTGGCATATCGAGATGATGCTCTAACCAACTGAGCTACCTGGCCAGAGCCCCTCCAAACACTCTTGAGTACATTCAAACCCTGGCATCTTTGCGGAGAAATCTTCTCAAAGGTGCCAGTGAAGGTCCAGCACATCCCTGTGGATCACTTCAGTGGCACTCTACCCAATAAATGCCCAAGTCCTCACTCTGGCATTCAAGTTCCTCCATTATCTGACCCCTGTGATAACTACACAGGAGGTGATGTACTTCCAGCAATCACCACCCCATAAAACTAACGCTCCACCTCATGGCTGAGTCAAGAAATTTTCAAGAGTGAATAATTCCAAGAGCTGGTGTGCAAATGCCTGCACGGAACATTATGGATGAAAAGGTGTCATTTTCTGCTCTAATCAAAACTGAACTATTCATTTCAGGATGTGTGCTTCAGAAGGACACATATTCTTTTATTATTTTTATTTCTTTATTATTTTTTTTGGGGGGGGGCACATATTCTTCACAGAAGTGAAGGGAGGATGGTATGCATGGGGTCCTGAGGCAGGAAAGGAGATGAGTGAGCTTTTTTGCCTCTCCCCTCATACTGGATGGAGAGGGAGAGAGCTGCTGAACTAGCCAGAGCTAACATTCGGGTCACTTTACAGGATCACAGCTCACACAATAGTTTATGAGGGAGGAAAAACATAGCCTATTGCTGAGAGAGAGAAAAGAAGTTGAGCAAAGTTCATAGGGCCTCTCTGTCCCTCAAATAAATAAGACGCCTTGTGCATTAAACAAGAAAAGGTCTCACTGCAAGGGACATAGTGGGCACTTAAGAAATGTCAGCTATAATTGTTGCCATGGTTATTATTTTTATTAATAGTTGCTGCAGTAGGCTGTATCAAAATGCTGAGCTTGGTTTAGGGTCTTTCTTTCCCCTTCACTTTCCCTATACACAGGCTGTTATCTGTTTCAACAGACACTGCTCTGGAAACACGAATGGAGGTTATACATTTGGAAAATTTTAAACACCAAGAAAGAGACTTTAAAATTTTTCTGTGTTAGAATGCTAAAGAGTTTCTCAAAAAATTAAAATTGAATTACCATTTCCAGCAAGTCCACGCCTGGGTATCTGTCCAAAAGAAGGGAGAGCAGGGTCTCAGAGATCTTTATACACACACGTTCCCAGCAGTTATTCGTGATGGCTGAGAGATGGGAGCAACCCAAGGGCATATTGAAGATGAATGGGCAAGTACAATGTGAAATATACATACGATGGAATATTAAATGTTATGCAGCCTTAAAAAGGAAGGAAATTCTGCCCTGGCCTGAGAGCTCAAGGTTGGAGCGTCATCCACATGTGCCAGGGTTTTGGATTCGATCCCCAGTCAGGGCACATACAGGAAGCAACCAATGAATGCATAAGTAAGTGGAACAACTAATCAATGTTTCTCTCTCTCCCCCCTTCCTCCCTCTCTAAAATCAATCAATCCATCAATCCATTTTTTTTTTTTTTTTTTTAAACTTGGGGCAAAAAACACAGATTGCTGGGCCCATCCCCAGTTTCAGCACGTATAGAAATTGCATTTCCAAGAACTTCTCAGGTAATGCTGATTACTGCTGGCTGGGCAGGCTGCATAATTTTCAGGCTCCAGTGCAAAATAAAAATGGGGGGGCCCCTTGTTCAAAAATTTCAAGACAGTGACAACAGAGCTTAAACCAAGTGCAGGGTCCTCTGCAAGGGCTCTGGTGGCAAGCCCATGAATCCAGCTCTGGTTGCTGGCCTGGGGACAGTGTTCTGAGTACCATAGATTCAGATTTCCTACTTAATTACCCTGGGACTACCTCCAAGTGGGGATAATAATTATAATCAGTAAGTTGCCCCCGGCCCTCCAGAACTTACAAGGGATTTCTGGATCTCCAGATGACCCAACAGAATATCACTGAGGTGGAGTTTCTTCCAAGAATTCACGTGAATGTTGAGGACAAATTGGCCTTCGAGAATCTCAGGGAGACAAGACACATTCTTTAAAAAGAGACAAGGTATCTTGCTTCATGCCTGGCAGGGGTGATTGTGTTAATAGGGGACAGGTGTTCTTTTATAGTTTTGTTCTCACCCTAGGGGCCTCATCTCCAAAGCTCCTCATTAGCCAAATTGCTCTCTCTTCATGCCAATCCTGCAGCAGAAGGAAGGGAACTGCTGGCTTGCTAATCACCTGCGAGAGGAGAAGCAGGTGCCCTTTGCTCTCTCCCGCCTCTGTTCTGCTCTAGAGTTAAAGCTCACAGCCTGGGGCTGACCAGGATGCCCAACGGCAAAGACAGTGCCCTTCACCAAGTACCACTCCCTTTTCCAGAGGCAGTTTCCCAGGCGTCGGTTATCCCTGACTGTCTTCATGGTTGTTGCCAATACTCTCATTGACTTGAAAGTTGACTCTGTTGGTTTACATTTTAATTCAGTCCAATCCTGAGCAAAGTTTGTGTGTGTGTGTGTGTGTGTGTGTGTGTGTGTGCTGTTGATATCCAGTTGACCCTTGAACAACACGGGGGTTAGGGTCCCTGATCCCCTACACAGTGGAAAAATCCACATATAACTTTTGACTCCCCCAAAACTTAACTACTGTTGACTGGAAGCCTTACCAGTAACATACAAGTTTATTAACACATATTTTGTATGCTACATGTATTATAAATTGTATTCTTACGATGAAGTAAGCTATAGAAAAGAAAATGTTATTAAGAAAATCATAAGGTGCCGGGGGGGGGGGAGTGGAGGAAGGTGTAGGGGGATAAATGATGATGGGCAGAGACTTGACTTGGGGCGGTGAACACACAATACAGTGTACAGATGATGTGTTGTAAAATTGTGTATCTGAAACCTGTATAATTTTGTTAACCAGTGTCACCCCAATACATTCAATAAAAAGGAAAAAAAGGAAGCCATAAGGAAAACACAATTACATATATTTATGTATTTATTTTTAAAAATTGGGTATAAGTGGAACCGCACAATTCAAATCTATGTTGTTCAAGGGTCAACTCTATTTTTAAATACACATTAAAATATGGAGTATTTAAAATACTCTCTGCATCCCATTTTGAAAATACTAATGACTGCATTGCTACGGCTTCTAGATTTTTGCTTCAGGTGCACCTGCCAGGTAGCCTCCTCTGACACTCACCCTAGGGGAGGGTTCTTGGTTTGGGGCTTTCTCATGGGTGCTCTAGTCACTGATGGCCCTCCCCTACGGCTATACTGAGGTCCAGGACTTTGGCAATTATCTGATGAAAGGGCACTTCACCCTCTAAACTACAACTCCAAGAGAGCAAGGACTTAGTTTTTGCTCACCATGGCTTAACACAGTGTCAAACCCAAATAGGAGCTGATTAAATATTACTGGTATGAATCAATAAATTGTTTCAACCTCTGAGTTAGGTGCTATTATTATACCCATGATGGAGATGAAGAAACCGATGACTAGAGGCAATGGTTTAGTGGGAAGTCAGTAAAAGTTATGATTTGTAGCACTGACCTCTTTCTGTGGTGTAAATTCTTTCACACAGTCCATTTCAAGCTACCAATGGGCAGTCACTGAAGGCAGAGTTGGGGAGAGGTTGCAAGATCAGCTCTGCAGAACAGACTTCAGTTTACCACCTAAAGGAATTCTGTATTCTTCAAACTCCCCAAGCTGAGCCATGCCTTAAGGCCTTTGTACCAGCATTTCTCTCTTGAAGCTTCTCCCTAATCTTCCCATAGTTGGCTCTACGGGAAGTAATTCAGGTCATCAAATTTAACAAAACAAAGAAAACCACCACTTCAGACACTAGTAAAGAAAGACTTTACTAAGGGGGACTGTTGCAATGGGAAGATGTGCGAAGTGTAGGCCAGAACAGGGAAGGGCAAAGCTTAAATATTCAGAGGCAGATGGCTGGAGAAAGAGGAAGTGGAGTGCTAAAAACTGTTACATTGGCGGTTGTGTGCATTGAAACTTAACAAACTGTGCTAAATATTGCAATAACAGGAAAGATAAAGCCAGAAACATTTGTTCTGAGGCACATGGGGGAGGGGGAGATCTGGGCCTGAGCAAACAGGTTACTGTGCTGGAAGATCACATAGAATTCGGGGCCTTGCTGTCTTAGTCAACCAGCCTGAGTTCCTTTAAGCACTAAATTTCATCGCCCTTGTCCAGTTCTCAGCTGGAATGAGAACTGAAAGAATGACAGGGTTCGACTGCCCCCAATCATTCATTATGCCATCGCCATTTACTTTTCTTCCAGCATTTGCCATCTGTTCAAGCTTTCTTACTTATTTGAATGTTCTATATACATAGCATATTTTTTCTTTTACATGTGTTTCTTCAAAATATGTTTTTATTGATTTTAGAGAGAGAGGAAAGGAGAGGGAGAGGGAGAGAGAAACATCGATGTGAGAGAGAAACATTGATCAGCTGCCTCCCTTACCTACTCCGACCTGGGATCGAATTGGAGAACTTTCAGTGCGAGGGACAATGCCCAACCAGCTGAGCCACACCAGCAAGGTATTTAGAATAGTGCATGGTATACAGTAGGTACTCAATAAATATTTATTTATTCAATGAATGAAAAATAATTACCCTGCAAAAAGATGTAACGTTTAGACTTTCATAGGCAGTGAATGACCCATTGAAATTTCTAAATACCTGTATCTTTCTGGATATTTAGGAAATATCAAATAAGTAGAATTTGGATTAACAGGGCATATTCTTTAATTTGTCAATAATCCTGTATAAAGTTCACTGCATAAATCTAATCAAGGAAATAGGGTTTGCCTTTTAATCTTTAGTTCTTTCCTTATGTCACTAGATAAAAGTCAGTGACCTTGCACATTTCCCCAGACAAAAAGCACCCTGTAGCTGAGAAGTGTGTAAACATCAACCCAGCCAACACTTACCTCTCTGAACTATGGATTTCTGTGCGTTTGGTGAGTAATAAATAGAACGTGTGGCAGGTTTCCCAATGTCCTTCGCTTTGTAAAAGAGTTTTTAACCTGCAGAAAATTTGCTCTTGACTGTGGGCATTGTCAATACAAGAAACATTTAAAGCTATAAAGAATTTTTATGAGTTTATTTGAGGCAAAATATTGACAATTGCTGGGAAGCAAAATCTTAATGGATTGAGAAAATGTTCTAGAAAATGACTGTTTTGAATTTTATTTTATATATTATAATCAAAAGAGAAGACATAAATGGGTTATATGAACTCCATTGGTGATAGATTAGGGAGGCAGGAGAGAGCAAAGCAGGGAAACCTCTGGGACTGGATAAAAAGTAAACTGATAGACACATACTTCTTTTCCATAGGTGGGTGCAGGATAGTTAACAGTCAACGATTAACTCAATAACAACGAGGGGGTTTGTGGTCTCCGCTCTGGTGTGATACTTGTGCTTTGAGGGATCCAGAAAAAGGAAATTACATTCCAAAGGTATGTTATTGTAGATGCAAAAAACAATAGGTAGGCTCAATTAATGTGAAAATTGACCTTTTTCAGGGAATATTCTAGCCTAGGACATGACTATCCACCATAAACTGCTTTTAGTTAAAAAGTTTTAATTTCAGATCAGCCTTTGTGGTTATTTTAGGTCCCTTGAGTTTGTAAGGCCACCATGCAGACCTTCCCTGAGCTTGTCCTGTTAGCATGTGGCCCATTTTCTCCCACAGCATCAGGTTGGGCTTTGAAGTATCTTGCGAAATAAAAATTTTCAGTTATTCATGTTGGGCAAGTTTTGTTCATGGGGTATCAGGATGGGCAATTTATTACCTTTTAATCATGACTTCTATCAAGGTCAGCTTTGTTCTTTTCAAGTGAGCTCCCCTAAAATTACAACCCCCATGCTTGAATGTCAAGAGATTCTTTAAAAAAGTGATATGAACTTCATTTAAATGTTACCCCAAATTAAAGTTAAATTGACCCTATGAAATGAGTTTTGACCTAGTGTTGTGTTAATGAAATAAATATTTACTTCCTCCTAAACCAGATAAAACATAATGGGGGCAAATTAGGTATCCACTTTGGCTTTATAATACATATAGTTTTAAAATATGTTTTTTAGTGATGTTTTTAGAGAGAGAGGAAGGGAGAGGGGGAGGGAGCGAAACATCAATCAGTTGCCACCTGCACATCCCCTCTTGGGGACTGAGCCCGCAACCCGGGCATGTGCCCTGACTGGGAACCAAGCTGGCAAGTCTCGGTGCACCGGGCGACATCGACCAATGAGCCGCACAGGCCAGGGCTCCACTTTGGTTTTACATCCAGGGGATTTGGTTACAAAAGAGTATTCTCTTACAGAATTCAAAGCCTCATTTACCTAAATAGAATTCACCTTAGTTAAAAACTCACAAATAAGGTTCATTGTTTGTTTATTTATTTTTATTTACATATTTTTAATTCTCACCCGAGGATGTTTTTTCCCGTTGCTTTTCAGAGAGAGTGGAAGGGAGAGAGAGACATCAGTGTGACA
Source organism: Miniopterus schreibersii (assembly GCF_964146895.1). Taxonomy (NCBI): domain Eukaryota; kingdom Metazoa; phylum Chordata; class Mammalia; order Chiroptera; family Miniopteridae; genus Miniopterus; species Miniopterus schreibersii. Next base: position 68,548,115 of record NC_138105.1, on the reverse strand, counting down.
GACACATCGATTGGCTGCCGTCTCTGCAAGATGGTCAGTGAAATCTGACGGGGAGCCTTGGTGCCAACAGTCTCTTTCCAGAGATCTGGGTGAGACAGCTGTGCGCCTCAGGGATGGCTCAAAGGTGGCCTTGGCGAAGTTGCCCAGGGTGGCAGTGCAGCCGCTGGCCGAGGTCTAGCGGTCATCCATACTGGCCATCAGCAGCAGCTTCTTGAGCACAGGGGCTGAGACGATGCCAGTGCCCCTGGGGACCGGGATGAGGCCACCAGCACAGAGCCACAGCGGCCAGTCACCTTGCAAGGCACGGTGTGGGGCTTGCCAAGCGCATCCCCCCAGTAGCCTCGCAGCACAGGGACAACAGAGATGGCCGGGAGGCTGGCGCCACGGATGGCAGTGGCTACCTCCTTTGAGCACCCAACACCCAGGCCAGCAGGTCCAACTGCAGTCCCCGGTGGCGACAAATGCCTTGAACCGGGCCCTCTGTCCAGCGCGTGTCTGCTTTTGCTCGGGCATAATCTTCAAAACCTCGTCCTTGAGGGCTGCCCCCGGGAAAAAGTCACGGGTCTCAGATTCCCCGGTGGGCAAGGAGGAGAGAGAGGCCTCCTCCAGGGCCTTGATCTTCATGTCCTGGCCAGGCGGCCCAGCCTGGGGACAGGGATCCACTCCATGTCCTCAGCCTTGTGTCCTCAAGATCCTCGGCCCCGGCCCGGGATGCGGCTGCCAACCCCTCGGTGGAAGCCACTGCGGCCTCTGGTCCCAGGGCCTCCAATCCCAGGGCCTCCAGTCCCAGAGCCTCCGATCCCAGGGCCTCCGGTCCCAGGGCACAGGCGCCCTCCGCTGATTAGTGTCTCCTCGGAAAAGAAACATGCGGTACCACTTTTGATTTTGAATTGTTTGATTTTTAAAAACTTTTATTGAACTACTCTTACACTTACAGAAGAATTGAAATAATGATACCCAGAGTTCCTGTATGTTCCTCAGTTTCCCAATGTTAACGCAGCCCACTGGCCAATGGATTCCTGTGCAGAGAGTGCTTTCTGGTGATCCCTTAAGAGTGTTGGTTTTGGTGTCTATTTTCCAGGCAACCTCTGAAAGCCCGGCCAAGTAACTAGCAAGCTTGTTTCTTTGCCACCCCTTTCCTACACTGGTACCAGCCGCGTTCATGAAGGGACTTGAATTAAGAAAAGAGAACATTTTCTTCGAGTGACTCTGTGGAGATGATCCCATGATACACTCTGGGCACCTCCGAGACTCTCTGCCCGTGGGGACACACACCCTGGTTCTCTAATCCTTTCATGATAATCCCAGAGGAAGCTGGGAATTGGTCTAAGGAGAAGCCCACCGGTTCCCTGAAGGTCAGGCCCAAGAATTCAAGCATGAGGTTCCTGGAGGTAAGAGGAAACATGTGGGGAGAGAGTGGATATATACCTGTCTCTCAGGGTCAGGAAGTCAGGCATCCAGGAGTTCTCGCCTCTGAGCTGTGCTCCTGAAGGATATGGACTGCCTTGGGGGAGAAATGACAGCGCACATGACTAACGAGGAGCTTTGGGAGTTGAGCCCCCAAGGCCGCAGAGACTGCAAATCACCTACCTGTGACCGCTCTACTCAGCAGCCTAGTTCAGATCAAAAACCGGCACACCCGAGTCTCCTGAGGTGATCCTTCTTTCTCAGAAGCCCAGTTACCTTAGTTGGTCCACCTGCCCTTCCTGCGGACAGATTTCCCATCTCCACACCTGAGTTTCCACAGGAAAGGAGAATTACTCGTTGCTGGCTCCAAGGTAATCTGAGGTGCCCAGTGAGACACTGGGAGGGACTGGACAGCTGTTTTCAACCAGCCTAGCAGGAGGACATCCACGAGGTAAGAGAAAGTGCAGTAGGATTAAGTTATAAGTGAAATTTGCCCGGCCGGGAGTGGCTCAGCGGTTGAGCGTTGACCGAGGATCCAGGAGATCGGGGTTCGATTCCTGGTCAGGGCACATGCCCCGGTTGCGGGCTCGATCCCCAGTCGGGGGCGTGCAGGAGGCAGCGATCAATGACTCTCTCATCATTGATGTTTCTCTCTCCCTCTCCCCTCCTTTCTCTGAAATCGGTAAAGATACACTTAAAAAATAAATACATAAATGAGCTTACTTTTAAAAAACGTTATAAGTGAAATTTGAAACTAATTTTTGACCCTCTTCTTCATATATTTACTTCCTCTCTGTCATCTAATTTTCAGTCAGCTTTCATCCTTTCTGGCTCCTATGCTGTCTTCTAAATTCCAGGGACTCTTTCCCCACCCAAGCATGAATTAGCCCCTTGGAAGCCAAGCAGATATCCTAAAATTCTCTGGTTTCCCTTGTTTATTTGGTCTTGAGTGGGGCAGGGGTGGGGTGAGTTTGGCTTCTCATTTTTTCCATATCTGCTTCAGATTTCATTCTTAGAGAACTCAAATCTCACCCCTGTCTCTTTACTGTGTGGACTCTGGGATTGCAGATTGAGATTCACTTGTCTAAATTTCCAGTCTTTCTTTGAAGGCTCCCTAAACGAAATGCTAGTTTAAATATTTTAAATAAATATTTTAAACTATCAGAACAGCACAAGTGAATAGTAAAATAAACAGCCATGCAACCACTTTCTAGAATCAATGCAGAAATTTTGTCATGTTAACTTTAGGCACCTTTTTTAAAATAATAAAGTGTTACACATACATATCAAGTCTTCTTTATTTTCTTTTATTATTTTTGAACTGGGTTTTAGACATCCAACATCTACACAGAAAGGCCTTTCTTTGCCTTTCTGTGTAGACTAAAGGCCTTTCTTTGCCTTCATACAGGGTTAACTGTATGGAAAAGTCCTCTTTATTATTGTTTACTCCCCTCCTTCCCTCCCACTGTGTGGAATTGGGTGGTATTTGTCATGCTTACTCTAACACTATTATTCCATGTGATTTGTGTCTCTATAAATACTTCTCTACTATGGAAAAAAATTATAACGAACCCAAATGTCCATTGATGTGAGAATGTATGTTAAAATTAATGAACCAGACCTCCTTGTATCAATCTTGATAAATAAAGGAACCACAATGTTAAGCCAAAAACAAAGTTGCTGAGTTAAATATGGACTATGATACCAGGAGTAACAAATATGAACACATAATCTATAATGTCCCATAAACAGGATGTATATGGACACATCATTACTCACGGGAAACCCTTCAGGGGAATAATACATGACGTTCAGTGTCCTGGGGAGCAAAGGTTAATATTGAGATTGTGCAGGGACATGCTAGGGCTTCAAGGGAATCTACATTGTTTTTAAGAAACTGAAGCAAGTATGGCATATATTTGAATTTGTATTTGATCATGTTGGCTGGTGGGCTTAAGCCCTTCACTGTGACTCTGTACTTTTCAGGATGATTGAAATACAACATTATAAAACTTTATGAAAATAAACAATAGTTAAGTATTTTATGAGATATTTATATTTACGTAAACGTCAACATTCTATAGCTATTATTGTATAAATCGCTTTTCTCTTTTAATAATTTCTTCAGTTTAATTTTATATATCTAGAATGAATACAAATATTTTTATTTTGAATATTTAAAAAATTAATATGATGAGCAATTTAAACATTAAGTATGATGAAATAGTGTTAAAGTAGTATGAAATGGTATTAAAATAACATGCCATAACTTGTGTATCTATTCTCACACATGTTTATATAGGTTGTTTTCTCTCTCTGCTCTATTACACTATGAGGGCGTCCAGTGGGAACTGAGCACATTCCTCCTTTCTCAGCAGAGACGTTATTCTTGGGGTGTCCTCCCTTTACCCTCCTTCTCTGTTCACCCTGTCTTACCCTCTCTTCTAGGCATCAGGACTTGTCCACAGCTAACGCCAAAAATGATAGGAAAAATCAGGGCAGGGCCCCATATGGTGAACTGTGCTCGGTGCTTTCCATTTGTTCATTTCCCATCCCTGCAATGCCCCTGTACATTTCTTATAGTGGTTCTCATCATAGAAATGAGAAGACTGAATCTGCTCAGATAGGCTCAGAGACCTTCCCATGTCGCAGGTCCATGATTCATGATTGAACCAAGGAGTGTCTGAGTTCAGGTCCTACCCCTAAAGGTTGATGTCCTTGTGGTCACTTGTCTTTCTCCAGGAAAAGTCAGCTCTGCTCAGGGCTTCGATTTGTGAAACAAAGAGCTTGGATTAAGTGGCTCACCACACCATTCAGCTCTACACATGCTGTGCTTCTGTAATATATTTATAATATATTTGGCCGAGACACCATTACAGCAATTTCTTTAACTCAGTCCATGAGAACATAGGTAGATGCAGTTACACTGCCAGCACGTGCCAATCTTTCATTGCTTCTCTCTGAGTGTTAAAACACAAAATTCAACTGAGTAAATTTGAAGATCTGATTGTCTTTATTAAGCAATTCATTAATTGGGCAGCATTCTGTTTAACAACCAGAAGGGCGCACTCCAAGGAGTTCTACAAAAAAGGGAAAGTTTTATATTGTGAAATGGAATAATTTTAGTTAACATCCATCGCTACACATAATTACAATTTCCCCCCCCCGTTATGAGAACTATTAAGATAATGTTTTCTTTCCTATATTATCTATAATACAAATGACAAACATGGGTTAAGATGAAAAAAGAGGGAGTGACCTATGCTCCTGGATGAAAAAAAGATTAACTTCCATTTCACAAACTGCAGTAAGAAAGGGAAACTGATGGGAAAGACATTGATGGTAAGATTTCTATGAAGGGAGTAAAGAAAAGGGCAAATGAATCTATCTAGGCTATTAAGCTATGCACAGAGATTAATTGTAATAATTCTCATAAAGATTTAAATCCTTCCTTCCTCCCTCCCTCCCTTCCTCCTTTCTTTCCCTTATAGTTATGTGTTCAAAGACTATTAAGCAGAAAAGCTCATGTGTGTTTATTTTAGAAATTACCAGTGAGGAAGAGGTAAGGAATTTCCAAAACCAAGTTCATATTTTTTCTCTCAGACATAAAGATAGGCACAAAGTACTGAAGTTTTACTACTTGAATATACTGTGGCAAACACTATTATTGTAAACCCCACCATTACCCTGAAAGTGAAATTATTCAGCTGTATTTGGTGTTTCCCTTCTATCTCTTCACCAGCCTTTCTGGGGACCTGTTAAGCAGCCTGGATATCAGGATTAACTAATTAAGAGATGCTTTCTCTCTAGGACTCTGAGGGTGACACAAGGACTATTTTATTTTATTTTATTTTATTTTATTTTTTATTTTATTTTATTTATTATTATTTTATTTTATTTTATTTTATTTTATTTTATTTATTTTATTTTATTTTATTTTATTTTATTTTATTTTATTTTATTTTATTTTATTTTATTTGCTAAGGACTCCTTATATATCATTCTCTCTCTCACTGTTCTGTTATGGAAAACAGCTTCACCCTAGCTTCAGAGAGGGACATTTTAGCCTTCAAATAATGAAGAGAAATCTGCTTTCCTAGCATATTTCTCTCCCTTCCTCCTTCTCTCTCTCTCTGTCTCTCTCTGCCTCCCTCCCCCTCCCCTCCTTTACGGAAAATATCAAAGAATTTGTGGACATGTTGTATCCTCCATTGTCATGACTAAAAAGGTCTCATGTTTCAAATGATACAACGACTAGACTGTGGAACCCCTATCAGCTTGGGTGCCTGCGAGACTCTGTGGAGCAGAGCCCTGTGCCCAGTGTCTGTTAAAATCAATTACATATGCACATACATCTGATGCAGGACAGATCCGTACAAGCTTCCATTTGAACAGGCAGCATTTTCTAATCTTGACCTCAGGTGTGACAGATGTGCCCTGTTTTGGTGGTGTCGGTCAATACACCCTAACTATGTGTGATCAGGGGAGAGTGGGAGACTGAAAACCAAGGAATGATTGGGATTTTATTTGCTAGGATGTCATCCAAGTTTTTAAAAGGGAAATGATAGAACCAGAGTGATTTCATAAGAGGTTGACTTATGGAATTGTTCAGGGCAGTACCACATCATGGTTAAGTATGCCAGCTCTGGAGGACCTTCCTGAAGTCAATTCTTAACTCTGCCACCCATTAGCTATATCTTTGTATACACCCACTAGCTGTATCTAAACATCCTTTTGCCCAGTTTCCTCAAATATAAATGGATGAGAGTGATACATAATCTTTAGATTTTATGAAAGAATTAAATGAACTAATGTTTAAAAATACTTATTTTCTGACTCTGCCTACTAAAATGGACTAAAAACAATGGCCAATCCAGTGGCACTGAGAACCCCTCAGCACCCAGATTGTGATCTCTAGATCCCGTTTATTACCTGAAAGAATCAGTGCTCCCTGGAAAAATGGCTGGTTCTTGGCCTGGGACTGAAAATGCATAAGATGGGCACAGAACATTTTTCATGCCAAATTTAAGGCAGATATGAGACTGCTAGGTTCATTTCAGAAGGACTCAGGAGGCAAGTTGAGGAGGCTTTCACTGACCAGCAATGGGATAATTCGAGAATCAATATGAATAATAATTGCAATGAATGAAAATATATCAAATGCACTTAGAATCCAGGAGTTCATGATGTTACAATATTCACCTCTGGATAATGCTGAAAACCAATTTATTATTTTAAAAGGTAATGAATTAAGGTATACTCTGCTTTTGTAAAAAAATAGGAACTCTATCTCAGGATGACCACCTATTTGAACAGAGAAAGTTCCTCTTTAATGGAAGTATTTCAGCCAATAAATGAACAAAAAATTAGGATATCAGTATTTTGTAACACCTGATGAATTAATGGATCCAGGCAATAATTACTACAAGAAACAAGACAAGCAGACAGTATGTGCTGCCTCATGAAAATACTTAAGGATTTTGCCAAAAATTGAACCTAAATCTAATCAAGCTTCTGGACTAGATGGAGGCAGGCAGACTTTTTCAGTAAAGAAACAGGTAGTAAAATATATATATATATTTTGGGCTATATGGCTTCTGCCACAAGTATTCAACTCGTGTTGCAGCAGGTAAGCTGCTATGGACAATGCGTAAACAAATGGCTGTGTTCCAGTAAACTCTTATTTACAAAAATGAGCAGTAGGCAGGATTTTGCCCAAACTGTATTCTAGACTACAGCCTCCATAATATTATTCTAGAATTATTATTTGCTTGAAGGGGGAGCTCAATGTTTCATTCCTATTTTCTTCTCACCGAGTACCCCTACTTGACAAAGAATAGATGGAAAATAAAACCTTGGTACAGAGGCTGGTGTGGAAAGAGGAAGAAAGGAGAGAAGAAAACAAGAGAAAAGATCTGTAATTGATTTGGTTTCAAAATATAGACAAGTTTAAGAAAGTTTCTCTTAAGTTGTGTTTTCTTGTCACTTCCATCTTTTCTATCAGGACCATCAGCAACATGAAATCAGGAAACCTCTCTGATGCTGCAGAATTCCTCCTCCTGGGACTGTCGGATGATCCAGAGCTGCAGCCCCTCCTGTTCTGCCTGTTCCTGTCCCTGTACCTGGTCACTGTGCTTGGCAACCTGCTCATCATTGTGGCCATTATCTCTGACTCCCGCCTCCACACACCCATGTACTTCTTCCTCTCCAACCTGTCCTTGGTGGACATCTGCTTCACCACCACCACGATCCCGAAGATGCTGGTGAACATCCAGACGCAGAGCAAAGCCATCAGTTACACAGGCTGCCTCACCCAAGTCTGCTTTGTCCTGACTTTTGCTGGATTGGAAAATGGAATTCTGATAATGATGGCCTATGATCGATTTGTGGCCATCTGCCACCCACTGAGATACAACGTCATCATGAACCCCAGACTCTGTGGGCTGCTGGTCCTGCTGGCCTTCCTTGTTAGTGTTCTGGATGCCCTGCTCCACACTCTGATGGCACTGCGGCTGTCCTTCTGCACGGACCTGAGAATCCTGCACTTTTTCTGTGAATTAGCTCATATTCTGAAGCTCGCCTGTTCTAATATCTTCATCAATAACGTCCTTGTGTACTTTGTGACCAGCCTCTTGGGTGTTGTTCCTCTCTCTGGGATAATTTTCTCTTATACTCGAATTGTCTCCTCCATCCTGAAAATCCCAACAGCTGGTGGAAAGTATAAGGCATTTTCCACTTGTGGGTCACACTTAATAGTTGTTTCCTTGTTCTATGGGACAGGTTTTGGGGTATACCTTAGTTCTGCAGCTACACACTCTTCCAGGAAGAGTGCAATAGTGTCAGTGATATATACAGTGGTCACACCTATGATGAACCCATTTATCTACAGTCTGAGGAACAAGGACATGATAGGGGCTTTGAGTAAGCTCATCTCTAGAATATCATCTTTTCATTGATATGTCAGCTGCTTTGGGTTACACCGCTGGAATATGATGGAGTGAAATGAATTTTGAGAGATCCAGAAAACCTAACCAACCTCTTTGGATACCCCACACCAGAGATCAACTGGTTAAGGGTGAGAATTTTAGAGTCAGACTCTCTGAGTTTGAATCCTTCCTCTGTTAAACCATAGCTCTGTGGCCTTTGACAGTTTATTTTGACTCTCTAAGCTCAATCTCCTCATCTGTAAAATTGGCGTAATCACAGTAGTTTCCCCCTCGTGTTGGGAAGATTTGAGATACTTCATTTCTATCAGTGAGGATCCATGCCTTCAGCTGTAATAAGGCGAAAGTCTCAACTCCAATAGGGTCAAATGATAAAAACAAGTGTCTTCCCCAATAGGAATTTCAGAGATCAGGTAGGTTCAGGCCCAGAACCACAGGGCTGCATTTCACTCTGCCCAGTTTTGGTTTCTTCCTAAGGCTGTTCCCCTAAAGGTCACCAGTGCCTGCAACAGTGCAGGGACATTTCAGACACGATAACCAGAAACAGAAAATTAACTGCCTCTCCTTTGGTCTCTTTGCCATGCAGACATAATCTTTCCAAGGACATGTCCAGAAGACATCTTTTTTTTTTTTTATCATCAGCCTGAATTGGGACATGTGCTCTGTGTTGGTTTCCTTTTGTCATTGTAACCCATTACCATAGCTTAGTAGCTTAAGACAACAAAATATATGCTCTTGCAGTCCTGCAGGCCAGAAGTCTCAAATCAGCTATGATGGGCTAAAGTAAAAAAAGAAATTGAGTTCTGAAAGTTCTGAGGAGAGAATAAAAATGCTGGAGTTATTGTTTCATGGGGCAGAGTTTCTGTTTGGGACAATAAAGAAGTTCTGGGAGTGCATGGTGGTGATGGTCACGCGGCAATGTCACTGTTGTCAGTGCTACGGAACTGTAAGCTGAAAATGGCTGAAATGGTAAATTTTATGTTACATATATTTTGTCACAATAAAAAACTCTCAAGAAAAGGAATTGAAATGGATATCTTTCTAGACCAAAACAAAAATCATTCCAATACCTTAAAAACCAAAGTATAAGTGACTAAATATTTCAGAAAATAATATATAAAAGTATTTTTATGACCTTGGAGGAGTAAGCATTTCTTAAGAGAATCAGCACAATCCCAAAGGTAAGGACTGAGAAATTCAAGCACTTTAAAAATGCAACACTAAAACAAGTGACCCAAGCATGAAAATTCCCAATTCCTTTTACTATAAAAACAGAAAAGAAGACAAATAAACTTCCAATGAAATATTTCCAAATGTCACATTGTCAACCCCATACATATCAATGTGATTTTATTATTCAGTACAGACATAAAAACTGTTAGTACATTCCAGTGCGGTAAAAACAATAATCCTTCCTCCCTCCCCTGGTATCCACCATTCTACTTTCTGTCACTGTAAGTTTGCCTATTTGCAGGTTCCTCATATAAATGGAATCATACAATATTTGTCCTTTTGTGCCTGGCTTATTTCATCAAGCATGATGTTTTCAAGATTTATCCATGTGTAGCATGTGTCAGAATTTCATTCTTTTCTTCACATCCTTGCCAACACTTGTTTGTTGATTTATTGATGGCAGCCATTCTGACAGGTGTGAGGTGGTATCTTATCGTAGCTTTTATTTGCATTTCTCTAATGATTAAAGGATCTTTTCATATGTCTATTAGTGATCTGTATGTCCTCTTTGGAAAAGTATCTATTCAGGTCCTTTGCTCATTTTTAAAACTGATTTGAGAGAGAGAGACTATCTTTACCCCATTGTATGTTCTTATTTCCTTTATCAAATATTAATTGACTATAAAGGCATGGGTTTATTTCTGGGCTTTCTGTTCTGTTCCATTGATCTATTTGTCCATTTTTATGCCAGTTCTATACTCTTTTGATTACTATGGCCTTATAGGATAGCTTGATATCAAGTAGTGTGATTCCTCCAACTTTGTTCTTCTTTCTCAAGAGTGCTGTGGCTATTCAGGGTGTGTTGTGAGTCCATACACATTTTTGGAATATTTGTTCTAGTTCCATGAAATATGGCATTGGTATCTTGATAGGAATTTAGTTGAATCTATAGATTGCTTTGGGTAGTATGGGGATTTTAATGATGTTAAAATCTTCCTATCTATGAACATGGTATATGCTTCCACTTATTTGTACCTTCTTCAGTTTCTTTCTTCAGTGTCTTATAATTTTCCAAGTACAGGTTTTTTACATCCTTGGTTAAATTTATTCCTAAGTATTTGATTGTTTTTGAAACAATTGTGAATGGGGTTGTTTTTTTAGTTTCCCTTTCTGATAGTTCATTATAGCCATATAAAGATGCAACTAATTTCTGGACATTTATTTTGTGTCTTGTGACTTTACTGAATTATTTTGTCACATCTAGTAGTATTTTGGTGGAATCTTTACAGTATATATACGGTATATATACGGTATCATGTCATCTGGAAATAATGACAGTTTCACTTCCTCCTTTCCAATTTGGATGCCTTTTATTTCTTCTTCTTGTCTGATTGCTGTGACTAGGACTTCCAGTACTATGTTGAATAAGAGTGGTGAAAGTGGGCATCCTTGTCTTGTTGCCAATTTTAAGGGAAACTTTTTTAGCTTTTGCCCAATGAGTATGATGTTGACTGTGGGTTTATCATATACGGCATTTATTACATTGAGGTATGTTCCCTCTATTCTCACTTTGCTGGGAGGTTTTATTAAATGGGCACTGGTTTTCATCAAATGCTTTTTCTGTACGTATTAATATGATTAATGGTTTTTATGATTAATGCTTTATGTGGTGTATCATGTTTATTGATTTGTACATATTGTACCAACCTTGCATTCCTGGAATAAATCCCACTTGACCATGATGTATGATCTTCTTAATGTATTGCTGGATCCATTTGCTAATATTTTGTTGAGGATTTTAGCATCTATGTTCATCAGTGATATAGGTTATAATTTCCTTTTTTGTAGTGTCTTTATCTGGTTTTGGAATTAGGATAATGCTGGCCTCATAAAATAAGCTTGAATGTCTTTTCTCCTCTTGAATTTTTTAAGAATAATTTGAAAAGAATAGGTGATAATTCTTTGAATGTTTGGTAAAATTCACCTGTGAAGCTGTCTAGTCCAGGACTTTTGTTTGTTCAGAGTTTATTGATTACTGATTCAATTTCACTGGCTGTAATCTGTCTATTCATATTCTCTAATTCTTTATGACTTAGTTTTAGGAAATTATGTGTTTCTGGGAATTTATCCATTTTATCCATATTGTCCAATTTGATTGCATATAGTTGTTCATAATATTTTATTACAATCTTTTGCATTTCTGTGGTGCCAGTTGTTACTTTTCCTTTTTTTATTTCTGATTTCAATATTTGGGTCCTCTTTCTTTTTTTCATGATGAGTCTGGTTAAAGATTTGTCAATCTTGTGTATCTTTTCAAGGAACCAACTTTTGGTTTCATTGATCTTTTGTTGTTGTTTTTTGTTTTTGTTTTTGTTTTTTTAAAATACTGCTTCATTTATTTCTGTTCTGATCTTTATTTTTTCTAGTCACTTTGGGCTATGTTGTTCTTTTGCAAGTTTATTTAAGTGTAAAGTTAGATTGTTTATTTGAGATTTTTCTTGTTTTTTTGAGGTAGGCCTGTAATGCTTATGGTGATGGAGGACTCACAAATGCCAAGCTATGTTGGCTCTCAGAGCTAAGTGATTTGGGATTCAGTCTCTCAGGTTTTCCATAAAAGCCAGAGCACTAACTGTGTGATTCAAACGCTTTAGTTTTATGGATAAACTGAGTTAGGGATTCCTTCCTGTTGTAAGGCGTTATACCAGGGATGGGTTTTATGGTATATGTCTCAACTTTTCATATCTATTTCATTGTGGGTATTTTTGCAGTGCCCTAATGTGTAGAAGTCACTCAACCAGCTTCTGGGTTTCTCTCAAAAGGAATTGTTTTGTGTGTACTTGTGTATTCAGTGTGTTCCTGGGAGTAGGGAGGTCACAAACTCTCTATTCTGCCATATCGCTGACATCAGTGAGAAGTCATTAATTAAATTTAAACTTTTAACAAGGTCAGTATTAGGGCAAATTTATTTAATATATGTTACTGGGAAATATAAAGGAGTGATTAAATGATACATTAGAGTCCAGTGAAAATGACGGATTTGTAAGGCAAAAATGATCAAATACTGGAAATGAAATACTATTTATCTATTATGTCTCCCTGGTCACATTGCTTTCTCCTTTCCCTGTGTTTCCTCCACTTCTGTTTTATAAAAATACATGACATTATACTTAGGGCCACCCAGATAAGCCAGCATAAGTGTATCCTCTGCAAGAACCCTTTCCCCCAAATAAGTAACATTCATCCTCTTATCAAATAAGTGAATAATCACACATTCGGGGGGTTGGGATATGGACATACTGTGCTGAAGGTTGACACATAACCCACTACAGATGTCCTTTTGTTGACTCCGTCAAAAGATCTATTATCATTTGACCCAGGTAAGGACAGTTTTCTGTCTCTGGGCATCATGTCCAAGTATGACACTTATATTTGCTGCCACCCTCTTGTGAACCTGAGAAGAACCATTCTTAGAACGAAGTCACCAAATGGAGGAATGGATGATTTCTACTCTCCTGTTCTTGAAGTCCTTACCTCTGAGGTCCTTGAATTGACAGACAACTCTCTTAATTGTTTGACCATATAACAGATTTTTTAGGAATTTCTTTTCTTATTAGAACCAAAGGCTTTCTCACCAATAAAGTTCAAATACCTCACAATCATCTCACACTACTGAGATGATATAATTATGCCAACTTTATAGATAATGAAACTGAGTGTAGTGGATGCTGATGTTGCCTCAAAGGGATATGGTTTACCAGTGACTGGTCTCAATAATTGCTAGATTGGGGTATGAAAGGTGAGCTCCCTTGCTTCACTGTGGGCCTAACTTTAGGTTTTAATAGACACGGCCCTACCTTGGGAAAAGGCGGAAGCCAGTCTGTAGAAGTGGCCACAGCTGTGCTTCCATTCGTTTTCTGTACTCTCCATCTTCTACACCTTTCCCTCTTCTGAGATTTATTTATAAAAATATTACTAAAACTTTAACCACTGCCTCAAGTTTTGATTATATGGATCCTGAGAAAAAAGATTGAGTTGAGACTTAACATCATTTGTCAAACAACATAGAAATACTGAAAAGTCAGGTTTCAACACCAAGTTAAAATGTATTTGGTCATTATATTATCTAATCATTTATGAAAAATTTGGTGACAGAAGAATCAGGCATTCTGGATCTCCCACAATTTCTATCACTATTATTCATCCTAAAAATCCAAGGTCAAAGTAGATGACACAGTCATAAAAAAGAAGATATCCTACTAATGAGACTCTTCAAGGCTCCCTTCATGTCCTTGTTCCTCAGGCTGTAGATAAAAGGGTTCAACATTTGAGGAATCACAATGTACATCACTGATGCCACTGAAGTCTTTCTAGAAGAGCCGGTAATTTCGGAAGTAATATACACCCCAACAACTGTCATGTAGAACAACAAAACCACTGAGAGGTGAGACCCACAGGTCAGAAAACCTTTATACTTTCCCCCCGCAGATGGTATCCTTAAAACAGAGGAGACAATTTGAGTATAAGAGAAAATGATTCCACACAGAGGAATACCACCAAGGAGGCTAGCCATAGAATATATGAAGATGTTATTGATGAGGGTATCAGAACATGCAAGCTTGGTGACCTGAGCAAGCTCACAGAAAAAGTGAGGGATTTCCAAATCCTTACCAAAGGACAGCCGCAACACCATCAGGCTGTGGAGCAGGGCATTCCCAATGCTAATGAGCAGCGAGAGCACAATCACCAGAATACAGAGATGGGTATTCATGATAACTGTGTATCTCAGTGGGTGACAAATGGCCACATAGCGGTCATAGGCCATTGCTGCAAGGATGAAGTTTTCCAAACCAACAAACACCATGACGAAGCAGATCTGGGTGAGGCAGCCTAGATAACTGATGCTCTGATTCTGTGCTTGGATGTTCACCAGCATCTTTGGGGTTGTGGTTGTGCTTAAACAGATATCATTAAAAGACAGATTGGAGAGAAAGAAGTACATGGGGGTGTGCAGGTGGGGGTCGGAGATGGCAGCCAGGATGATAAGTAGGTTTCCCAGAATGGTGGCCAGGTAGATGGACAGGAACAGGTAGAAGAGGAGGGACTGCAGCTCTGGGTCATTGGTCAATCCCAAGAGAAAGAATTCTGAAATATCGGTTTTATTTCTGGGCTCCATGCTCTTGGTGAATCTGATGGAAAAGATGGAGTGAAAATAAAATAAGTGGTCCTTAGGTGAGCAGCAGGAGCATCACCTAGGAAATTGTTAGAAATGCAAGTTCTTGGTACCACTCCCACTTACTGCTGACAAGCTTTTCAGTAAGGACCAGCAACCTATGAGAAAGCAGTCCTTAAAAAAAAGGGAAAAAATTTGTGTATTGTGGATCCATGTGAATATAAACTCTTTCCCTCTGCTAATTTTCTCTCCATTATCATCTCCTACATCTCCTCTTCCTTTCACTCACACTTTGACCCACATTTTTATTGCTCACCACCTCTGTTTTACATATTGTGCCAAGTACTGGGACTGAAACAAAGAACAATCCATAGCATCTCTTCCTGAAATATTCCTTTGCCTTCAGACAATCAGAAAGGTGAGAATGAAGTTATTTAATCTCTTCTGTAGAGTATGGTTCCCCAAACTTTGACATGCTCAGAAGGGCTTGTCAAATCACTGATGAGTTAGTGTATTTTATGACCCAGTTACTGGTGAGGATACTTAGGTAAGTGAAATTTAGTTATGAACACAAAGTATAAATTGGATGGAAGAGACAAGGTCTGAGTACATACATATTTTCTGACTGTTGGGTTGACTGCACCATCGTTGTTAATGCCTCTGGATAACAGAAAATTAGCATTCCTAAACCATCACTCAGGTTTCATCATTTCTTTTAAAAATTTTAATATTTTCATCTTAAACAATGCCCCAGATCTTCTCACTTATCTACAAGGTATATCCACCTCCATCCATAAAGTAATGTGTAACAGGTTGTGGCATCCATTCAGGCATACACTTGGCACCTGAGCTTGTATTTAAAAATGTTGTATATAAACATGAAGCTCATAAGTTTCCTTCATGGAAACACTATTTGTCTGCATTAGGGATGCATTCTCAGAGCAACTGGACAACTATAGAGATGACATTCTCTGTCTCATCCTAAGAGGACTTTTCCTCCTAGGTAGTAAGTGGCATAGCATTTAAAAACAACAACAACAAAAAACAACAAAAAAACCCAAACAGCTAAATCAGAGTGGGAATGAAATCCATACGCTCATATGAAAACATAAAAACAGCAACAAGTTTTGGTTCTCGAAGACAGAGATTTACAAGATAATGCAGATTTATAAGCGGCTTATAAGATAATCAGGTGTCCTAACAGGATTGCCTCTGTACAGCAGGGGTCCTTCCTCTCCTGGGGAAGACAGAAGTGCCCATGACGGCCTTTACTGTTTGTTGTATTACTTAGCCTCAAACACTCTGAATTTCATCCAAACCAGCACTTGCTTTGTAAGTGGGAAACGTTGCTCAACTGAATGAGAAACCTTGGTGTCCATATTTGTACAATAACCACACAGAGACATTGCAATGATGAGTAATGAATGAAAGAAAGGCAGCCAGCACTGCACTCAGCATGAGGGACTCATGTACTGACATTTCTTATTGTGTGTGTGGTCTTTTTGTCCATGAACAATGGCACCTGGAAAATTTTCTCCCTCAGAAGGAAGCACTGGGGTGGGCAAGTTGAGGAAAGACAATGGAAAGAGAGTTCATCCTTTGCATGATAACTGCACATTTTAGGAGTGAATTTATGAGCTGAACCTCTAGCTGGGAACATTTATCATGTGGAAAAGAGTGAAAGGGAGCATTAATAATATTAATATTTATTTGGAATGGACATATGCTGAAATGCATAGCAGTTAAAATGAATTAAATAATAAAATGAATCAGTTATAAAAATCAACACAAATAATAAAAAGCTATTAAAATTTTGGATGGCAAAGCCTACATTATAGCATGAGAAAATGTAAGATATGTATGGAGACTCTCTGGTAATATTCTGGATTGTTCAAATGAAAAAATAGGGAGAGGTAACAGCGAAGGGCTAGGTTTCGCACTGGTCAACATTAACAAATTCACATACTTCACTGTCCTCATTCTAGGTGTTTTTATTGCAATAAATAACACAGGTACATGTGAGGCCCCAAAATCATGTATTTGCACAACCTTGGCTTCTTTCCTTTCCTAGGGGACCCACTACATAAACTTCATATACGTCACTCCCCTGCTCCTTTCACTGTATTATCATTTTACACACTATTGCATTTTTTGCATTTTTAAAGGTTTGTATAAAAGATGCCAGACAGTACATGCCATTTACAATCTGCATTCTTATGTAGTCTATTTTTTATTATGTTGATATATTTAGTCCTGCTACATGAATTTTATTCACCAGAGAGTATGATACTATATTATTACATCACAATGTATTATACTCTCTTCCCTAATTGGTAGGTATTATGGTTAATGCCTTTTATCCTATATGTGTTTATGAAGACAGACTATAAAGTGCTGCCTGGGGGATACGTCACATTCCAGATGGTGTCGTCCCTTGGAAGGGAAGAACAGGAGAGGAGTGATGACAAGAGGGGCCTCTGCATACATTATATATATGAGGATCAATATCCAAAGCTCCTCATGAGACATTATATATATATAAAAACCTAAAGCTTTATAAAAGGACCTAAAGCTATAATAGCAAAATATCAACATTTGTCAATTCTGGAATGAGTTGAAGATGGTTGTATATTTTTATTATACTATTTCTGCTGTTCTTATATAAAATATTTGTTACTTTTCTAAAGAGATAAAGTATACTAGGAAGGCGGCTGGCTGAATCTCTGTGTTCCCACTTTCTCCCCTGCATTTTCACAGCCCAGCTACAGAGATATTACAAACGCTCTTCTGTACATGGTGTATCATAAACCAGGAATGGAAACAAAATAAAAATCCACCCAAACCATTCCCCATGACCACCGCAAGTATTCAGCTAAATGTCAGAAAGTTTCGCAGAAGTCGCTGTATTAGGGGTGGGGCGTATTTCTGCTTGGGAGAAAATGAAGTCTGCTTTTTTTTTTTTTTTTGGAGAATTAGGAGACAAGCAGAATGAAAACTAGAGGAGTGCAGGTACAATTATACACAAGAACTGGTCCTTGTCCACAAGAAGACAGGGAGGAATCCCTGGTACACTTAGTTCTGATTATTTTATGTATGTCCTCTGCTCATTGCTTCTCTGGATGATATTGTAACAAAACATTTGCTTTTATTGCAAGACATGAACTAAGGGGCTTTAATTACCTGGTTGCCATCAGTGTGGAATGATGTTTGACGTGACACCTGGATATTTAAGATGGAAGCTCTGTCCGCAGGAAGGGCAGTGACCAAGGGTGACAATGGGCTCCTGATAAAGAAGGATCATGTCTGGGAGGAGACTCAGGTGTGCTGCTTCCAGATGAGGTAAAAGGTCTTGAATGAGGTTGTCACAGGCTGGCCCTTTCTAGTTTCTATATCTCTGGGGACTGATATCCAAAGCTCCTCATTAGTCAAACATTTTTAGTGTCATTCTGATCCTTGGGCAGTGGGAATTCTTAAAGACCAAGACAATAGAAGAGAGAAATTAATGATGGCTAATTTCTGACCCATGTTAATATTTTAAAACATTTTTTTAAGGACTTCAGTACTTTCAAGTGTTTCTCAATTTACATTTTAACCTTTTCAATATGAACTTCTTAATCTGCATTTTTCTTTCTTTTTTTAAAAAAATAAATTTATTGGTTATTTTTCCAAGATATAGTATTTGAAAATAAATTTATAACAAGAGGGCATTGTAATATCATTCTTTTATTTTATTTTTATTTTATTTATCTTTATTGTTGAAAGTATTACAGGTCTCCCATTTTCCCCCCCATATGACTCCCTCTACCTTGCTCCCTCCCCCTCTCTAGGACTTCACCCTGTTATTGTCTGTGTCCATGGGTTATGCATATATGCATATAACTTCTTTGATTAATCTCTTCCCACCCTTCACCCTCCTTCCCTCTTTCCTCTGAAATATGATCGTCTGTTGCATGTGTCAATGTCTCTGGATCTATTTAGTTCATCAGATTCTTTTGTTCATTAGCTTCTTCTTAAAGAAGACCCTTCAACTTTTCATATAGTGCTGGTCTGGTGGTGATGAACTCCTTTAGCTTTTCCTTGTCTGAGAAGCTCTTTATCTGACCTTCAGTTCTAAATGATAGCTTTGCTGGGTAGAGCAATCTTGGTGTAGTTCCATCTTTTCCATCACTTTGAATATTTCTTGCCACTCCCTTCTGGCCTGCAAAGTTTCTGTTGAGAAATCAGCTGACAGTCGTATGGGTTCTCCCTTGTAGGTAACTAATTGCTTTTCTCTTGCTGCTTTTAAGATTCTCTCTTTGTCTTTAACCTTTGGCATTTTAATGATGATGTGCCTTGCTGTGGGCCTCTGTGGGTTCCTCTTGTTTGGGACCCTCTGTGCTTCCTGGACTTGTAAGTCGATTTCTTTCCCCAGGTAGGGGAAGTTTTCTGTCATTTTTTTCAAATAGCTTTTCAATTTCTTGCTCTCTTTCCTCTCCTTCTGGCACCCCAATAATACAAATGTTGGGCCTCTTGAAGTTGTCCCAGAGGCTGCTTATGCTATCTTCATATTTCTGGATTCATTTTTCTTATTGCTCTTCTGGTTGGGTGTTTTTTGTTTCCTCATGTTCCAAATTGCTGATTTGATTCTCAGTGTCCTCTACTCTAGTGTTGATTCCTTGTAAATTATTCTTCATTTCAGTTCGTGTAGCCTTCATTTCAAATTGGTACTTTACTATGTCATCGATTTTCTCAGTCATTTTCGTAAAACTCTTACTAATATGGTTGAGCATCCTTATAACCAAAATTCTGAACTCTGTATCTGTTAGCTTTCTTGGATCTATTTCATTTAGTTGCTCTTCTAGAGATTTCTTCTGTTCTTTCCTTTGTGACATGTTTCTTTCCTTTGTGACATGTTTCCTTGCCTCCGCATTTTGGCTGCTTCCTGGTGTTTGTTTCTATGTATTAGGTAGAGTTGCTATGTCTCCTGGAATTTGTAGAGTGGCTTTGTGTAGTAGGTGACCTGTAGGGTCCAGTGGCTCAGCCTCCCCAGTCACTTGAGCTGGGCTTTCTAGGTGCTCCCCTGTGTGGGCTGTGTGCACTGTCCTGTTGTAGTTGTGACATGCTGTTGGAGTCACTGGGAGGAATTGACACCCCAGACCAATCAGTTGTGAGGACCAGCTGCAACTACAGCCAGAGAGCTGCTGTGGTGGAGACACCCCTGTGGAGCAGGATTTACTTCAGTGGAGCTTTGGTGTTCACCAAGTGTGCCCCTTGAATGTGTCACTTGTGGATGTGGTAGGGTTGTAATCCAGTGTGGTCGAGTCTGACCACCGGGTGCACTGTCTCTGAGGCCTCCTGGGAGGTGCAAAGTCAGCCTCTGCCAGTGCCTTGCACAGGGCCACCCAGCATGAGCTACACAGCAAACCGTAGTTGGCTGGTACTTGTGCTGGGCTTGGAGGTGTCCAGGAGAGGCCCAGCTATGAGCCAATGCAGCTGCCGCTAGTGCCAGGCCTGGGGCCGCTTATCAAGCCGTATGGGGCACGCTGCTGCTTGTTTGAGAGATTTTAGGAAAGTCCTAAGCATGAGGCTCCAGAGGCCACTTGCACAGAAAAGCCCCTGGAAATGGCCTGGATGAGCCTGCAGGTGGGGAGGGGCGGGGCCTCCAGGAATCACGGGGCGTGGCCAACGGTGTGAGTCAGGTGCTGGCGATTCAAACATGGCGCCTGCCTGCCGGCTGTGTGCGGGGAGGACTCGCCACAGGAGCCATGGCCTCCGCCAGCCCTTCTGCCTGGGAGGAAGCCGCCCCTCCACCTCTCGCCCGGATCTCAGGCAGGTTAGTTCCTCCCCGAGTGTCCCGGGTCCTTTCAGGCTGCTCCCGGCGCTGGGCTCAGAGGGAGCGTCCGAGTGAGTCCGTGCCGGGCCCTTTAGAGGAGCTGCTGGGGCTCCCGCAGCCTCCGCGACCCTCAGAGATGGTCTCCCCTGGTTTCACAGCCCGAGGTTGTGGGGACGTCTCTTCCCGGCCCTGGAGCCCTGGGCTGGGGGCCTGCTGTGGGGCTGGGACCCCTCACTCCTCTGGGAAACCCCCACCGCCGAGATTCCCTCCTGGGTTTAAACCGCAGCATGGGGGGGGGGCGTTGTGGCCGCGTCTCTGATTCAGCCCCGATCCGCCCGCCTCTCCGCCCCTCCTCCCGGTCTCGATGCTCCTTCAGCTCCCTGGTTGTGGGGCTTCTGTGCAGCCAGGTTTCAGGAGGCTCCGAGTGACGGTGGTTCTGCACTTTAGTTGTGGTTTTGCCGGGGTTGCGGGAGGCGGCGGTGCGGCTGTCACCGGCGCCGCCATCTTGTTTCGTCCTGTAATATTCCTCATCTGGACACTCATAACCTTCAATCCCACGGGTAAAATATACGGAGACACAGCTGGGCTGAAAAGAACAGTAGTTTTCCATGTTCTCCAAAAAGAAGTGAAGCACAGCGGCAGATGGCTGGAGCCAGATGGCTGTGCTGATTGACGTTCAGTGGTGAGCAGAGGTTTACCCTTCCGGGTAATGAGGGTGAAAGACTGAAACTGGCCCCTCTCTCACTCCTCGCACAAACGTCAGCTTAGAATACAGTGACTTTTTTCCAAGATGTATTAGAAAATACTTTAATAAATTTGACTATAGAAAATAAAACACATGAAGAAAAACATCATAAGCAAAAGGAAAATTAAAAACTGGCAAATATGTTTTCAACTTACATCACAATCTAATGGATGAACTAAGAACAGAGAATAAAAAGTCCCATGACCTAACAGAAAGACTGAGGAGAGGCAGGACGCGACAAATCTCAGATAACGGGATGCAGCGGCCATTAAGGTGGAAAGCAGGGCAAAATAAAATTGCACAGAGACATAATTTCTTACACAACAAAATGACAAAATATTTTAAAAGTTGGACAATAAACTCTGTTAGTGAGGTCATGGGGAAACAGACGTCACATTTTGTTGTGAGAGGGCAAAATCGTACAACAAAATGGACAGGATTTTGGCAATATTTAACATAATTTTATAGTCATTACCCTTTGAATCAATAATACTAATCTTAGGAAACTATCCTATATACACAAAAGCAAGAATACAATATATGGACATTAATAGGTAATATACTGATAGTATTAATAGGAAATACAATTAATAGTGGTTGCCAGGGGCTGTGGGTGGGGGTTATAAGTAGAGGCTGGTAGAGCCATGAATTTTGATGCTATTGTGCAGGGGTGAAGGCTGCTAGGACAGAGATGAGGACTGGGGACCGAGCTAGAGGTCCTCCTGCGTTTGGAGGTTGGAGACATGAGAAGATGCGGCAAAGGAGATGGAAATAGTAGCTGGTGAAGCAGAGTGAACCAGGATAATACATGATGCTGAAAGACAAGGAAGAAAGTGTTTCAGTTGAGTGGTAAACCCAGCCAAAGTGGCTGACAATTTAAGTAACAGAAGGATGAAACATTAAACCTTGAACTTTAGGGAGAGAACCTTAGTGACTTTTCAAGAGCTATTGAAGGAGCAGAAAAATGAATGAGGCTGTTGCCAGAGCAGGATGCAGGGTCCAGAGGGATTTGATTTCTTTAAGATTGGGCAATGGAAGTGTATTGAATGCTATTGAAAGTGAATTAATGAAAAGGGGAAATTATGATACAGGGAGAGTTGAGAGAATTACTAGAGCTACATTCTAAAGTAGGCAAGTATTTTGGTTCTAACAGAAGTGGAAGTGTTGGCTTTGATTAGGTGCAAATGCAACAGAACGTATTTCTCCTAAAAACAGATAGGAAACTGGTCGTGGGAAACATCATACTACTTAAATTTCTCAATAGCATAACTTTCTAGGAAACACAGCCCGAACTGAACAGACTCACAGAAAAGTTCTTCCAAGCATTCAAGAATTGTTAACTTCAAGATTAAAGGTTGATTTTAGAAAATATAAGGGAAGAAATACCCTCCGTCTCATGTTCTCAGGTCTGCACAGCCTGGGTGCCTACAGTATAGAGGTTTAGCAGAGGAAAGGAAAACCACAGGTACTCTTACTCTTACGAAATTGTTAACAAAGTCTCACAAAATCGAATCTAACCAAGAATTTAAATGGATACTGCATTCGTCAAATTCAGTTTTGCTTCAGAAATGCAAGGCTGATTTTTGTTCCATGTAACCACATTGTTTATTCCCACACCTGTTTAAAGCCTTAATTAAAATGTTGATTTCTCAATGATTCTCCTTGCCCTCCCCTGTAAAACTGAAACGCCTTTACATATACTTGCCCTCATGGAGAGGTGTATTCTCCATAGCCCCTATCACCACCTCTCAACTGATATTTTTTGTATGGTATGGTTAGTCCACTGGGAGGTAGACATGTAGACAGAGATAAGCACGCAGGGTTATACTGGGGAGCTCTCCTCAGAATAGTCCCTGTGGAAAAAAGGGAAGATTGTAGGACTGAGCAGAGAGAGAGTGAAATGTAAGGGAGCTCCAGTGTCAGACTTCCCTGACTCTGCAGGAAGTTCTATAGCTAGACTGTTGCTGCAAAGTTGTTCTAAATTGGGGCAAAAAGTTCAGGTCTTGCCCAGCCGGTGTGGTTCAGTGGTTGAGCGTCGCCCCCTGAACCAGGAGGTCACAGTTCAATTCCCAGGCAGGGCACATGCCCAGGTTGTAGGCTCCTTTCCTGGTAGGGGGCTTGCAGGAGGCAGCTGATCAATGACCCTCTGTCATCATTGATGTTTCTCTCTCTCTTCTTCTCCTTTCCTCTCTCTGAAATCAATAAAGACATATTAAAAAAAAAAAAAAAGAAAGAAATGCAAGAAACCTGCACTGATCAATCATTATATGCAGCCCTGGCAAGGGGGAGTGACCTCAGGTGCAATGGGTCTCTTCTGAGAGGTTTACACAAAGGGGGCTGACCATGACGGGCTGTCTGTCAGCAGCACACCTAGAAGCTGGGGTGATAACTGCTTTTTCATGAAAGAGGTGAGGGCTGTCACATCACAGTGTCTCACACTTATCTCTCTCATTTGTCACCTGTTTCTCCTCTCAGAAATGCACACTCTCTGAGTCCTGGGGTTTCTCTTTTTGGCACAGTTTTATCATCAGCATCTAGCACAGGGCTTGGCAACAGTGTGCCCTCAATATTTGTTGAATGAATGAATAAATGTGGGCATTAGAATCTTGAATATGATTTGACACATTTACAGAGTAAAGATCTAAACATAGGATTATTTTCAATAGGTGGAAAAAACAATGCAACATCCTTCCATGATGATAAAAATAGTGATGTAAGAATAAAAGAAACCACCGAAACTCCAAAAAGGGTATTTCAGAAATAACCTAAAGTAAATGAAACAGTTAATGGTCAAACACTCAAAATATTCTTTTAAAAATCAATAACAGTATATAACAGATGTTATCACTGCTTCGATACAAACAACATAGTTCAAGTTTGAGTCGCTGAGAAGAAATAAACATGCAGCCATTAACAGATAACATTAGCATGTAGGTCGAGAATGCAAAGAAACTAGAGATAACTTATTAGAAAGAACAAGAGAATGTGGTTGCTGGAATCAAGGTACTATACAGATACTAATTGCATGGCCTTACAAAGCAAAATTTATTTAGAAAGTGTAATTTCTAAAGGACACTTTTAATAAAATGTTAGACAAATACCTGGAAAGGGGTCTAAGAAAAGATGTGAAAGCACATTGTGGAAAAATTGATAACATTTTACTGAAAAACACAAAAGAAGACCTAAAAAATGGAAAGAATATTTTAATTTTGAATAAATATACACAATATCATAGAGATGTCAATTTCCCCCCAATAGATTTTTAGATTTAAGACAAATCCTGGAATTTTATTGTATTTGAGGAGCTGGTTTTGAACTTTATATAAAAGAGCAATAGAGAAAGATTATTCGACTTGATGGCAAATAACAAAGTTAGGCATTTGCCTTATGAAGTATTAAGATAATATGGAGCTATAGTGACTAAAATGCTTTGGTCTGGAACAGATACAAAAATAGTACCAAGTAAAACCTCATCTATATGAAAATTTAATTGAGGACAGAGAGGCATTGTGGTAATGTGCCATGTGGTCCAGCAATCCTACTGATGTGTATATATCCAAGAGGATTGAAACTGGGATCTCATAGAGATCACCCATGTTCATCGCAGCATTAGTCACAATAGCCAAGTTACAGAAACAACTTTAAGTGTCCATGTCCATCAACATATGAATGGATAAAAATGATTTGAGATATATATATATATGCAATTTAATATTATTCAGCTATAAGATAAAAGGAACCCCGCTGTTTGCCACAACTTGGATGAAACTTGAAGGCATTATGCTAGCTGAAATAAGCCAGACTGTATAATATCATTTATATGTGGAATCTAAAAATGCAAATCATAGACATAGACTAGAATGGTGGTTACCAGGGTATGGAAGGGAGGAGAAATGGGCAGATGTTAGTCAAAGGGTACGACTTCCAGTTATAAGATTAAGTTCTGAGGATGTAATGCACAGCATGATGATTATAACTAATAAGGCTGTATTATATATTTGAATATTCCTAAGAGAGTAGATCTTAAATGTTCTCATCACAAAAAGAAATGGTAATTAGGTGACAGGATGGAGGTTTTAGCTAATGCTGTGGTGATACTCATTTCACAATATATAAATGTATAAAATCAACACATTATATACCGAATCTTGTATGTTATACACAACTATATCTCAAAAAACCCTGGAAAAATCGATCAAGTATTGGAAATAAAATACTGGCTGCATCAGTTCAATTTCCGTTGCCATGGTTACATTACCTTCTCTTTTTCTCTGTGTCATTTTTGTTCAGTCTATCTTATAAGCAGACATGTAATTATAGTAAGGGCCTACACTTATAATTTGGGAGAAAGTCATCCTCTCCAAATACCTATACTCTAAGTAACATTTACCCATATATCATGTAATTTTAATGAATAAGGAAAAGTAGAAAGTGGGAATATTTTTGAGGGCCACTATTTCACCCAATACAGAGATATCTTCTGGTTGACTTCATGGAAAATCTGTAATTATCTGACTCCAAGAAGAACAGTCAAGTGTTCTTTCCCAGGCAATCACGTCCACTTACGATGTCTCCATCTGGCACCACCACCTGGTGATTCTGAGGAGAACCAGTCCCAGGACAAGACAACACCTGGGGGATTGAATGAGTCCCTACAACCATGTTCCTATGCATTTCTGATCTGTAAAATCCTTCTCATGAAGGCTAGCTCTCTTTATTGTTTGGGCACTATAGAGTGAAAGATTCTTTTATTATTAGAACTGATGTCTTCCTCACTTAAGTTCAAATACCTTACAATCTTCTCAAACCCTCACATAATCTAATTATGCAAATTTCATTGCTCCAATATTTTCCCTGGCCATCCACTATCTGCAAATTCTCACCTTGTGAAAGTAATCCCCCCAAAATCTCTAAAACTAGAACCCTTGCCTCATGCTCAGCATCTATAGACCTTGAGCAAAGATACTGAGTTTAGAGAATTGAGATTGTGTCAAACATAATAGAGTTAGACAAAGACTAAAGTAAGGTTTCAACCCCAAGTTAAAGTTAACTTGGTCATTATATTGTCTAGAGATTTTAAAGATTTGGTCACTGAAGAATGAAGCATTGGGGCTCAACCAGGATTTCTAGCACATTCCCTCATTCTAGAAACCCTAGCCATAAGTAAATGGCACAAAATCAGAAAAGAACATATCCTGCCAGTGAGTTTCATCAAAGCTCGTTTCATGTCCCTGTTCCTCAGGCTGTAGATAAAGGGGTTCATCATTTGAGGAAACACAGCATACATCATTGAAGCCACTGCAGTCTTCCTGGATGAGTCAGAGATCGCAAAACTAATGTACACACCCAAACCAGTTCCATAGAACAAGGAGACTACTGAGAGGTGAGACCCACAAGTAGAAAAAACTTTAAGCTTCCCCCCTGCAGATGGTATTCTCAAAACAGAGGAGACAATTTGACTATAAGAGAAAATGATTCCACACAGGGGAATACCAACAAATAGGCTTATAACAAAATATATCAGAAGGTTATTGATGAGGGTATCAGAACATGCAAGCTTGAGGACCTGAGCAAGCTCACAGAAGAAGTGAGGGATTTCCAGATCCTTGCAGAAGGACAGCCGCAACACCATCAGGCTGTGGAGCAGGGCAGCCATTGTACTAAGGAACAGTGAGAGTACAGTGAGCAGAACACAGAGACGGACATTCATGATAACTGTGTACCTCAAGGGGTGACAAATGGCCACATAGCGGTCATAGGCCATTGCTGCCAGGAGAAAATTCTCAAATATGCCCCAGACCAAGACCAAGCCAATCTGGGCGAGGCAGCCTATAAAAGGGATGCTCTGATTCTGTGTTTGGATGTTCACCAGCATCTTTGGGATGGTGACTGTGCTCATACAGATGTCAGTAAAGGACAGGTTGGAGAGGAAGAAGTACATGGGGGTGTGCAGGTGAGAGTCAGAGATGACAGCCAGTGTGATGAGCAGGTTTCCCAGAACTGTGACCAGGTAGATGGACAGGAACAGGTAGAAGAGGAGGGATTGCAGCTCTGGGTCATCTGTCAATCCCAGCAGCAGGAATTCTGAAACATCTGTTTGGTTTCTAGGTAACATGTTGTTGATGAACCTGAAGGAACAGAAGGGGTAAAAATAAAATAAAGTGAATGGTCCCCAGGCATGTAACAGCAGCACCTAATGGGAACTTGGTAGAAATGGAAATTCTTGGTACCACTCTAGACTTACTGCGATAAACTCTGGGAGTGACCAGCAACCTATATTTTATGAAGCCCTCCAGATACATTTCATTTGTGCTAAAGTTTGAGAACCAGCACTTAAACAAAAAGAATAAAACCTCTGTTTATATGGTGAACCCAAGGGATATTCAGTTCTTTCCATCTGCTGATTTCTCCTGCCACCATCATCTCTCACTCTTCCTCTTCCCTTCATGCCTTTAGTGGCCCAAATATTTATTGATCACCAGCTCTATTTCTAAGCTTGGGTCAGGTGCTCAGAGTGAAACAAAGGCATAGCATTTCCTTCTGAAATATTCCTTTGCCTTCCAACAAGCCGAAAGGTGAGAATGGAGTTAATCAATCTCTTTTGCAGAGTGTGGTTCCCAAACTTTGACAGGCTCAGAATCACCTGAAGGGCTTGTCCAATTACTGATGAGTTAGATCTCACTGTCACTCTGTTATCCACAGGGACACTTAGTAAAGGTGAGGTTCTGTCATGGACACGCAGTATACAGTGGGTGGAAAAGACAACGCTGAGTACATGTTGCCTGCTGCTGAGTTGACTGAGGAAGCATTGGTGATGCCTCTTGATAACAGAGGATTAGAATTCCTGAACCACTGGATTTCATAATTTCCCTTTGAAATGTTAAGATGTTCATTTTGAGGAATGCCTCAGTCCCCCCAAATGGTATGCCCACTTCTAGCCATGTAGTGTGCGTCAGGTAGTGGCATCCATCCAAGCACATGTTCTGCACCTGAGGTTAGATTCTTAAATGTTGCCTATAAGCCTAAAGTTAATGAGTCCCCCATGGATACGCTACTCATCTGCAGTATCAATATATTCCAAGAGAAGCTGCACAACCGTGCTGATGACATTGCCTATCTCATCCAAAGGGCCTTCTTCCCCTAAGCTGACAAGTGGCATATCATTTAGAAAAATAAAAACAGCCAAATAGGACAAAGAGTGAAATGCATAGGCTCTTCATAAAACAGACAAAGATACCAACAATTATTTTGGTTCTTGAAGATAGAGACTTATAAGATAATGCAGATTTTTAAGAAACATAAAGTAATCAGGCATTCGAACAGGTTTGTCTCTAAAGCAGTGGTCCTCCCTCTCCTGGGGAAGACAGAAGTGCCCATGACAGCCCTTATTATTTCGTGTACTCTTTAGACTCAAACACGTCAAATTTAAAGCAAACCAGTGCTTGCTTTGTGGATGGAGAAAGTCGTTGGGCTGTGTGGGCAGCCTTGGGCCCTCATTTGCCTAAGGGGACGTCTCATGGCCCCCCGGGGCTGCTGCAGTGATGAGGGACAGGCAGGGGGGAGCAGCCAGCACAGCACAGTCCCTGGGGCCCTGGTGCTGACACCTCCTGTTTTGTGTGTGTGGTCTTTCTGTCCATGAACCACAGCACCTGGCATATTTTATTCCTCAGAAGGCAGCAATGGGCGGATAACTGAGGAAAGACAATAGAAACGGAGAACACCCTTAGTGTGAAAACTGCAACTTTCAGTCTGCGTTTCTGAGAGGAAACTCCAGCCTGTAATCTTTATTGTGTAGAGGAGGAGTGAAGTAAACGTTAGGGATAGCGATAGTCATTGGGCATAAACATATGATGAAATATGTATTAATAGAAATGAGTTAAAGAATAAAATGGATGGATACTGAATCGATTAAATAACGAAAACCTACATGGGAAAAGATTGTGTATGACTCAAAGTGTACAGCCTGAGCATATTGGAAATATCCATTGAACATTCTCAGGTGATAACCTATGATAAAAAGAACTCTACACCCATTTTTAAAATTATAGCTTATTTGTGAACAACAAAGTCCTATGTACACACCATTCAACAGCATAAAATTCACACACATCATGATCTTCATTGCAGATGGGTTTATTGCAATAAATAACACAGGCGTACGTGCAACCCCCACGTCATGAATTTGCACAGCCTTGCCTCTTTCCCTTCCCCGGGGAGCCACCACTCTCACTTCATATACATTATTCCCCTGCAAGTGTTACTATAATTAGTATTATTCTTCCATAAATAATTGCATTCTTTTACATTTAAGAAGATTAAATAAACGGAGCCATGCAATACACATCCTTTACAATGGGCATGCTTATGTAATTCATTATTGACTAATGTTGATGTATTTGTCCCACTTTATTAATTTTAATTTGCAGGTAGTACCAGACTATACTGTTACTTCAGTCTCTTTCTCTATTCCCTCGCTGATAGCATTAAGGTCCATGCCCTTTATCCCTTGTATGTTTATGGAGACCATTTGACATAACACACATAGGGGAACATCACCTTCAAGAGGGCCTGTGGATGGAAGGAAAGAACAGAAAAGAAGGGACATAAAGGGGTGCCTGCTGTATGCATATTATGTTTTTACTTTATAACAAAATCTGAAGCCGATATAGCAGAATGTCAACATTTGTTAATTCTGGAATCAGTTAAGCAATGGTCATGCATTTTTTAATTTATTATACTATGTGTGCTGTTCTTATATAAAATACTTGGTATTTTATAAAGAGAGAGAGGTGTAGCAGGAAGGCAGCTGACTGAATGTCTCTGTGCTTCTACTTGCCCCCCTGGGTTTCCACAGCCCAGCTACAGATAATACAAACACTCTTCTGTACGGGTGTATCCTAAACTAGGAATGGAAATCAAAGGACAAGCTGAACAAACCCATTCCCCACAGCCGCCACAGAATTCAGGTATAAGTGCCAGAAAGTCGTGCAGCAGTCATCGTGTTTGGGGAGGGGCAGATCTGCTCAGGAGAAAAGCCAGTTCTGTCATTTGAGGCAGTTGGGGGAAGAGCAGATTGAGAACTGAGTGAATATTGGGACAAACATGCATGGGACATTGCCAGCAGGAAACAGGCAGAGTCCCTGGGACACTTGGTTCTGATTGTATTAAGCATAGACTCTCCTCAACGCTTTCCCTGGATGAAATTGTAGTAAGTCATCTGCCCTCATTTCCAAAACATTAACTATGGGATTTTAAGTTACCTGAATGGCTTCATTGCAGATCGATGCTCGACATGCCCCCTGGATATTTAAGATGGGACCTTTGTCCACAGGGAGCAATGGGCTCCCGGTTAAGAAGGATCATGTCTGAAGGAGGCTCAGGTGTGCTGCTAACTGACTAGGCGATGGTGGTGGAGTGAGGCTGTGGCTGACTTTCTAGTCTCTGTATCCCTGGGGATCAATATCCAAAGGTCTTCATTAGACAAATATTTTTAGTCTTTGTTAGACAAATATTCTGACCTCTGAGCCTTGCAAATCCTTCAGGACCAGTACAGTAAAAGAGAAGTTCATGATGGCTCATCCTTTACTCTGTTGGGCGAGGTGCTCACCACCCTGTTCTCTCCACCTATTCGTGCTCACCTCCATTTCACATACCTTGGGCACATGTACACACAGTCCTTAGCTAATAAATTCTACACTTTTTAAAAAGTTACAAAATTAAAAAGACATCTTTCTCTAATTAATGATATCAGGAAGTCTGATTTCAATTTGAAGTGTGAAAACATAGATTGTGTATTGGGCATGCTAATATATTTATAAATATAGTTATCGTAAAAGGAAACATTTAGGGGTATTTTATCTTTAAAATCATTGACTGTTTCCTGTTCCTCAATTGCTTTTGTGTATATTTTACACAGCAGAATCTGATGTAGGTTCTGTGACCAATTGTGACTGATCAATACAGACAGATTTCATACTTCCTTTTGAGCTTTCATAAACATAGTTTGCAGTTTTCACACAATAGATTCAGTGTACATTTTTCTTCACTTTGATGGACTTTGGATTGAATTATGGCTCTTTGTATTCTTATTTATTGGATGGTCTTTCTTGTTTTTTCCATTTTATTGAATTTATTGGGGTGGCACTGGTTAACAAAATTATACAGGTTTCAGGTGCACAGATCCACAACTTATCATCTGTACAGTGTATTGTGTGTTCACCACCCCAATTCAAGTCTTCTTGGTTCTTCATTTTCAATTGTGTTGTGATAAAACACGATGGCAGGAAATGGCAATAGTATGCAATTTTGTTTGTAACCGTAGATTTCATTATATATCATCCATAATTTAATAAATGTGGATAATGCTCCATGTTATTATTTACTTCTTTTCTTTAAGGATTTCAGTATTTTCATGTGTTCAGCAATCTAGTCTATATTTCAAATCTTTGACATGAGCTTTCTTAGGCTATATTCTAAAACATATTATTTGAAAATAAACTTATGACATGACATGACACGATGGAATTTTAATATCACTTTTCAACATCTTAAGTCCAATAAACTTCAACCATATAAATGCTGGGTAAATATATAAAGACATAGGTGGCTCAAAGACATAAAGTTTTCCATGTATCACAAATAGAACTGAAACATTACATGATAGGTAAGCTGGAGCCTGGTGGCTTAATTGATTTGTGTCAATAGCAAGTGGAAAATGACTCTTTCAGGTAATGAGAACTGAAGAAAGAAGGTAAACCCCAGACTTATAACATTCACAAAAGTCAACTCAGAATGGTTTGAAGACTTAATGTAAGAACTAAAACTGTGAACCTCTAGAA
This sequence comes from Miniopterus schreibersii, assembly GCF_964146895.1. Classification (NCBI taxonomy): domain Eukaryota; kingdom Metazoa; phylum Chordata; class Mammalia; order Chiroptera; family Miniopteridae; genus Miniopterus; species Miniopterus schreibersii. Next base: position 68,516,026 of record NC_138105.1, on the reverse strand, counting down.
GAACACATACGGGGTAGGTAAACTCCTCGATATTGGTTTTGGCAATGGTTTCTTGGATTTGACACCAAAGGAAAGACAACAAAGCAAAAAGGAACAGGTGGGACTATAGCAAACTAAGAAACCTGTGCTCTTGAAAGGAAGTAGTCAACAAAATATAAAGGCAATTTCTGGAATATGAGAACATTTTGGCAAAGTACTTATTTAATAAAGGCTTAATGTGCATACTATATAAGAAACTCAAACAACTCTTTAGCGAAATACAAATAATCTGATTAAGAGGTCAAAGGAGTTGGAGAGACAGTTTTTAAATGAAGACAAAAAGTGGCCAACAGTTACCACGAAAGTTCTCAGAGTCACTCATTATCAGGAAAATGCAAATCAACACCACAATGAGATACCACCTCATATCTGTTGGGGTGATAATTGACAAAAACTGGGACAGCAGTGCTGGTGAAGATGTGGAGAAAAGGCAACCCTTGACCACGGTGGTGGGAATGTAAACTTGTACAACTACTATGGAAAACAGGAGAGCATTTTCTCACAAAATTAAAAATAGAACTACCGTATTATCCAGCAATTCCACCCCAGGTATATATCCAAGGGAAATGAATACAATATATTAAAAAGATATGTGAGCTTCATGTTAATTACAGTGTTATTCACCACAGCCAACATACGGGAACAACCTAACATGATGCTCCCATGGGATCAAGTGGAAGCTATTCTCTAGATATGACCACAGTCTTCTACCAATATTTTCCCTGTCCTGTCTGCTATCTTTGATTTCCACCTTGTGAGAGTGATTCCCCCCCAAAGTCTCTAAAACTAGAACTCTTGCCTCAGGCTCTGCTTCTATAGACCTTGAGCAATGAAACTGAGTTTAGAGAATTAAAATTGTGTCAAATGTCACAGAGCTAGACAAAGAGTAAGCTGGGTTTCAACCCCAAGCTAAAATTAACTTGGTCATTATGTTGTCCAGCCATTTTAAAGAATTTGGTCATGGAAGAATGAAGCATTGGGGCTCAACCAGGATTTCTAGCACTTTCCCTCCTTCTAGAAACCCTAGCCTTAAGTAAATGGCACAAAATCAGAAAAGAACGTATCCTGCCAGTGAGTTTCATCAAAGCTCGTTTCATGTCCTTGTTCCTCAGGCTGTAGATAAAGGGGTTCATCATTTGAGGAAACACAGCGTACATCATTGAAGCCACTGCAGTCTTCCTGGATGAGTCAGAGATCGCAAAACTAATGTACACACCCAAACCAGTTCCATAGAACAAGGAGACTACTGAGAGGTGAGACCCACAAGTAGAAAAGGCTTTAAGCGTCCCCCCTGCAGATGGCATTCTCAAAACAGAGGAGACAATTTGACTATAAGAGAAAATGATTCCACACAGAGGAATACCACCAAATAGGCTCAAAAAAGTATATATTAGGATGTTAATGATGAGGGTATCAGAACATGCAAGCTTGAGGACCTGAGCAAGCTCACAGAAGAAGTGAGGGATTTCCAGATCCTTGCAGAAGGACAGCCGCAACACCATCAGGCTGTGGAGCAGGGCAGCCATTGTACTAAGGAACAGTGAGAGTACAGTGAGCAGAACACAGAGACGGACATTCATGATAACTGTGTACCTCAAGGGGTGACAAATGGCCACATAGCGGTCATAGGCCATTGCTGCCAGGAGAAAATTCTCAAATGCACATAGGACAAAGACCAAGCCAATCTGGGCGAGGCAGCCTATAAAAGGGATGCTCTGATTCTGTGTTTGGATGTTCACCAGCATCTTTGGGATGGTGACTGTGCTCATACAGATGTCAGTAAAGGACAGGTTGGAGAGGAAGAAGTACATGGGGGTGTGCAGGTGAGAGTCAGAGATGACAGCCAGTGTGATGAGCAGGTTTCCCAGAACTGTGACCAGGTAGATGGACAGGAACAGGTAGAAGAGGAGGGATTGCAGCTCTGGGTCATCTGTCAATCCCAGCAGCAGGAATTCTGAAACATCTGTTTGGTTTCTAGGTAACATGTTGTTGATGAACCTGAAGGAACAGAAGGGGTAAAAATAAAATAAAGTGAATGGTCCCCAGGCATGTAACAGCAGCACCTAATGGGAACTTGGTAGAAATGGAAATTCTTGGTACCACTCTAGACTTACTGCGATAAACTCTGGGAGTGACCAGCAACCTATATTTTATGAAGCCCTCCAGATACATTTCATTTGTGCTAAAGTTTGAGAACCAGCACTTAAACAAAAAGAATAAAACCTCTGTTTATATGGTGAACCCAAGGGATATTCAGTTCTTTCCATCTGCTGATTTCTCCTGCCACCATCATCTCTCACTCTTCCTCTTCCCTTCATGCCTTTAGTGGCCCAAATATTTATTGATCACCAGCTCTATTTCTAAGCTTGGGTCAGGTGCTCAGAGTGAAACAAAGGCATAGCATTTCCTTCTGAAATATTCCTTTGCCTTCCAACAAGCCGAAAGGTGAGAATGGAGTTAATCAATCTCTTTTGCAGAGTGTGGTTCCCAAACTTTGACAGGCTCAGAATCACCTGAAGGGCTTGTCCAATTACTGATGAGTTAGATCTCACTGTCACTCTGTTATCCACAGGGACACTTAGTAAAGGTGAGGTTCTGTCATGGACACGCAGTATACAGTGGGTGGAAAAGACAACGCTGAGTACATGTTGCCTGCTGCTGAGTTGACTGAGGAAGCATTGGTGATGCCTCTTGATAACAGAGGATTAGAATTCCTGAACCACTGGATTTCATAATTTCCCTTTGAAATGTTAAGATGTTCATTTTGAGGAATGCCTCAGTCCCCCCAAATGGTATGCCCACTTCTAGCCATGTAGTGTGCGTCAGGTAGTGGCATCCATCCAAGCACATGTTCTGCACCTGAGGTTAGATTCTTAAATGTTGCCTATAAGCCTAAAGTTAATGAGTCCCCCATGGATACGCTACTCATCTGCAGTATCAATATATTCCAAGAGAAGCTGCACAACCGTGCTGATGACATTGCCTATCTCATCCAAAGGGCCTTCTTCCCCTAAGCTGACAAGTGGCATATCATTTAGAAAAATAAAAACAGCCAAATAGGACAAAGAGTGAAATGCATAGGCTCTTCATAAAACAGACAAAGATACCAACAATTATTTTGGTTCTTGAAGATAGAGACTTATAAGATAATGCAGATTTTTAAGAAACATAAAGTAATCAGGCATTCGAACAGGTTTGTCTCTAAAGCAGTGGTCCTCCCTCTCCTGGGGAAGACAGAAGTGCCCATGACAGCCCTTATTATTTCGTGTACTCTTTAGACTCAAACACGTCAAATTTAAAGCAAACCAGTGCTTGCTTTGTGGATGGAGAAAGTCGTTGGGCTGTGTGGGCAGCCTTGGGCCCTCATTTGCCTAAGGGGACGTCTCATGGCCCCCCGGGGCTGCTGCAGTGATGAGGGACAGGCAGGGGGGAGCAGCCAGCACAGCACAGTCCCTGGGGCCCTGGTGCTGACACCTCCTGTTTTGTGTGTGTGGTCTTTCTGTCCATGAACCACAGCACCTGGCATATTTTATTCCTCAGAAGGCAGCAATGGGCGGATAACTGAGGAAAGACAATAGAAACGGAGAACACCCTTAGTGTGAAAACTGCAACTTTCAGTCTGCGTTTCTGAGAGGAAACTCCAGCCTGTAATCTTTATTGTGTAGAGGAGGAGTGAAGTAAACGTTAGGGATAGCGATAGTCATTGGGCATAAACATATGATGAAATATGTATTAATAGAAATGAGTTAAAGAATAAAATGGATGGATACTGAATCGATTAAATAACGAAAACCTACATGGGAAAAGATTGTGTATGACTCAAAGTGTACAGCCTGAGCATATTGGAAATATCCATTGAACATTCTCAGGTGATAACCTATGATAAAAAGAACTCTACACCCATTTTTAAAATTATAGCTTATTTGTGAACAACAAAGTCCTATGTACACACCATTCAACAGCATAAAATTCACACACATCATGATCTTCATTGCAGATGGGTTTATTGCAATAAATAACACAGGCGTACGTGCAACCCCCACGTCATGAATTTGCACAGCCTTGCCTCTTTCCCTTCCCCGGGGAGCCACCACTCTCACTTCATATACATTATTCCCCTGCAAGTGTTACTATAATTAGTATTATTCTTCCATAAATAATTGCATTCTTTTACATTTAAGAAGATTAAATAAACGGAGCCATGCAATACACATCCTTTACAATGGGCATGCTTATGTAATTCATTATTGACTAATGTTGATGTATTTGTCCCACTTTATTAATTTTAATTTGCAGGTAGTACCAGACTATACTGTTACTTCAGTCTCTTTCTCTATTCCCTCGCTGATAGCATTAAGGTCCATGCCCTTTATCCCTTGTATGTTTATGGAGACCATTTGACATAACACACATAGGGGAACATCACCTTCAAGAGGGCCTGTGGATGGAAGGAAAGAACAGAAAAGAAGGGACATAAAGGGGTGCCTGCTGTATGCATATTATGTTTTTACTTTATAACAAAATCTGAAGCCGATATAGCAGAATGTCAACATTTGTTAATTCTGGAATCAGTTAAGCAATGGTCATGCATTTTTTAATTTATTATACTATGTGTGCTGTTCTTATATAAAATACTTGGTATTTTATAAAGAGAGAGAGGTGTAGCAGGAAGGCAGCTGACTGAATGTCTCTGTGCTTCTACTTGCCCCCCTGGGTTTCCACAGCCCAGCTACAGATAATACAAACACTCTTCTGTACGGGTGTATCCTAAACTAGGAATGGAAATCAAAGGACAAGCTGAACAAACCCATTCCCCACAGCCGCCACAGAATTCAGGTATAAGTGCCAGAAAGTCGTGCAGCAGTCATCGTGTTTGGGGAGGGGCAGATCTGCTCAGGAGAAAAGCCAGTTCTGTCATTTGAGGCAGTTGGGGGAAGAGCAGATTGAGAACTGAGTGAATATTGGGACAAACATGCATGGGACATTGCCAGCAGGAAACAGGCAGAGTCCCTGGGACACTTGGTTCTGATTGTATTAAGCATAGACTCTCCTCAACGCTTTCCCTGGATGAAATTGTAGTAAGTCATCTGCCCTCATTTCCAAAACATTAACTATGGGATTTTAAGTTACCTGAATGGCTTCATTGCAGATCGATGCTCGACATGCCCCCTGGATATTTAAGATGGGACCTTTGTCCACAGGGAGCAATGGGCTCCCGGTTAAGAAGGATCATGTCTGAAGGAGGCTCAGGTGTGCTGCTAACTGACTAGGCGATGGTGGTGGAGTGAGGCTGTGGCTGACTTTCTAGTCTCTGTATCCCTGGGGATCAATATCCAAAGGTCTTCATTAGACAAATATTTTTAGTCTTTGTTAGACAAATATTCTGACCTCTGAGCCTTGCAAATCCTTCAGGACCAGTACAGTAAAAGAGAAGTTCATGATGGCTCATCCTTTACTCTGTTGGGCGAGGTGCTCACCACCCTGTTCTCTCCACCTATTCGTGCTCACCTCCATTTCACATACCTTGGGCACATGTACACACAGTCCTTAGCTAATAAATTCTACACTTTTTAAAAAGTTACAAAATTAAAAAGACATCTTTCTCTAATTAATGATATCAGGAAGTCTGATTTCAATTTGAAGTGTGAAAACATAGATTGTGTATTGGGCATGCTAATATATTTATAAATATAGTTATCGTAAAAGGAAACATTTAGGGGTATTTTATCTTTAAAATCATTGACTGTTTCCTGTTCCTCAATTGCTTTTGTGTATATTTTACACAGCAGAATCTGATGTAGGTTCTGTGACCAATTGTGACTGATCAATACAGACAGATTTCATACTTCCTTTTGAGCTTTCATAAACATAGTTTGCAGTTTTCACACAATAGATTCAGTGTACATTTTTCTTCACTTTGATGGACTTTGGATTGAATTATGGCTCTTTGTATTCTTATTTATTGGATGGTCTTTCTTGTTTTTTCCATTTTATTGAATTTATTGGGGTGGCACTGGTTAACAAAATTATACAGGTTTCAGGTGCACAGATCCACAACTTATCATCTGTACAGTGTATTGTGTGTTCACCACCCCAATTCAAGTCTTCTTGGTTCTTCATTTTCAATTGTGTTGTGATAAAACACGATGGCAGGAAATGGCAATAGTATGCAATTTTGTTTGTAACCGTAGATTTCATTATATATCATCCATAATTTAATAAATGTGGATAATGCTCCATGTTATTATTTACTTCTTTTCTTTAAGGATTTCAGTATTTTCATGTGTTCAGCAATCTAGTCTATATTTCAAATCTTTGACATGAGCTTTCTTAGGCTATATTCTAAAACATATTATTTGAAAATAAACTTATGACATGACATGACACGATGGAATTTTAATATCACTTTTCAACATCTTAAGTCCAATAAACTTCAACCATATAAATGCTGGGTAAATATATAAAGACATAGGTGGCTCAAAGACATAAAGTTTTCCATGTATCACAAATAGAACTGAAACATTACATGATAGGTAAGCTGGAGCCTGGTGGCTTAATTGATTTGTGTCAATAGCAAGTGGAAAATGACTCTTTCAGGTAATGAGAACTGAAGAAAGAAGGTAAACCCCAGACTTATAACATTCACAAAAGTCAACTCAGAATGGTTTGAAGACTTAATGTAAGAACTAAAACTGTGAACCTCTAGAAGAACACATACGGGGTAGGTAAACTCCTCGATATTGGTTTTGGCAATGGTTTCTTGGATTTGACACCAAAGGAAAGACAACAAAGCAAAAAGGAACAGGTGGGACTATAGCAAACTAAGAAACCTGTGCTCTTGAAAGGAAGTAGTCAACAAAATATAAAGGCAATTTCTGGAATATGAGAACATTTTGGCAAAGTACTTATTTAATAAAGGCTTAATGTGCATACTATATAAGAAACTCAAACAACTCTTTAGCGAAATACAAATAATCTGATTAAGAGGTCAAAGGAGTTGGAGAGACAGTTTTTAAATGAAGACAAAAAGTGGCCAACAGTTACCACGAAAGTTCTCAGAGTCACTCATTATCAGGAAAATGCAAATCAACACCACAATGAGATACCACCTCATATCTGTTGGGGTGATAATTGACAAAAACTGGGACAGCAGTGCTGGTGAAGATGTGGAGAAAAGGCAACCCTTGACCACGGTGGTGGGAATGTAAACTTGTACAACTACTATGGAAAACAGGAGAGCATTTTCTCACAAAATTAAAAATAGAACTACCGTATTATCCAGCAATTCCACCCCAGGTATATATCCAAGGGAAATGAATACAATATATTAAAAAGATATGTGAGCTTCATGTTAATTACAGTGTTATTCACCACAGCCAACATACGGGAACAACCTAACATGATGCTCCCATGGGATCAAGTGGAAGCTATTCTCTAGATATGACCACAGTCTTCTACCAATATTTTCCCTGTCCTGTCTGCTATCTTTGATTTCCACCTTGTGAGAGTGATTCCCCCCCAAAGTCTCTAAAACTAGAACTCTTGCCTCAGGCTCTGCTTCTATAGACCTTGAGCAATGAAACTGAGTTTAGAGAATTAAAATTGTGTCAAATGTCACAGAGCTAGACAAAGAGTAAGCTGGGTTTCAACCCCAAGCTAAAATTAACTTGGTCATTATGTTGTCCAGCCATTTTAAAGAATTTGGTCATGGAAGAATGAAGCATTGGGGCTCAACCAGGATTTCTAGCACTTTCCCTCCTTCTAGAAACCCTAGCCTTAAGTAAATGGCACAAAATCAGAAAAGAACGTATCCTGCCAGTGAGTTTCATCAAAGCTCGTTTCATGTCCTTGTTCCTCAGGCTGTAGATAAAGGGGTTCATCATTTGAGGAAACACAGCGTACATCATTGAAGCCACTGCAGTCTTCCTGGATGAGTCAGAGATCGCAAAACTAATGTACACACCCAAACCAGTTCCATAGAACAAGGAGACTACTGAGAGGTGAGACCCACAAGTAGAAAAGGCTTTAAGCGTCCCCCCTGCAGATGGCATTCTCAAAACAGAGGAGACAATTTGACTATAAGAGAAAATGATTCCACACAGAGGAATACCACCAAATAGGCTCAAAAAAGTATATATTAGGATGTTAATGATGAGGGTATCAGAACATGCAAGCTTGAGGACCTGAGCAAGCTCACAGAAGAAGTGAGGGATTTCCAGATCCTTGCAGAAGGACAGCCGCAACACCATCAGGCTGTGGAGCAGGGCAGCCATTGTACTAAGGAACAGTGAGAGTACAGTGAGCAGAACACAGAGACGGACATTCATGATAACTGTGTACCTCAAGGGGTGACAAATGGCCACATAGCGGTCATAGGCCATTGCTGCCAGGAGAAAATTCTCAAATGCACATAGGACAAAGACCAAGCCAATCTGGGCGAGGCAGCCTATAAAAGGGATGCTCTGATTCTGTGTTTGGATGTTCACCAGCATCTTTGGGATGGTGACTGTGCTCATACAGATGTCAGTAAAGGACAGGTTGGAGAGGAAGAAGTACATGGGGGTGTGCAGGTGAGAGTCAGAGATGACAGCCAGTGTGATGAGCAGGTTTCCCAGAACTGTGACCAGGTAGATGGACAGGAACAGGTAGAAGAGGAGGGATTGCAGCTCTGGGTCATCTGTCAATCCCAGCAGCAGGAATTCTGAAACATCTGTTTGGTTTCTAGGTAACATGTTGTTGATGAACCTGAAGGAACAGAAGGGGTAAAAATAAAATAAAATGAATGGTCCCCAGGCATGTAACAGCAGCACCTAATGGGAACTTGGTAGAAATGGAAATTCTTGGTACCACTCTAGACTTACTGCGATAAACTCTGGGAGTGACCAGCAACCTATATTTTATGAAGCCCTCCAGATACATTTCATTTGTGCTAAAGTTTGAGAACCAGCACTTAAACAAAAAGAATAAAACCTCTGTTTATATGGTGAACCCAAGGGATATTCAGTTCTTTCCATCTGCTGATTTCTCCTGCCACCATCATCTCTCACTCTTCCTCTTCCCTTCATGCCTTTAGTGGCCCAAATATTTATTGATCACCAGCTCTATTTCTAAGCTTGGGTCAGGTGCTCAGAGTGAAACAAAGACATAGCATTTCCTTCTGAAATATTCCTTTGCCTTCCAACAAGCCGAAAGGTGAGAATGGAGTTAATCAATCTCTTTTGCAGAGTGTGGTTCCCAAACTTTGACAGGCTCAGAATCACCTGAAGGGCTTGTCCAATTACTGATGAGTTAGATCTCACTGTCACTCTGTTATCCACAGGGACACTTAGTAAAGGTGAGGTTCTGTCATGGACACGCAGTATACAGTGGGTGGAAAAGACAACGCTGAGTACATGTTGCCTGCTGCTGAGTTGACTGAGGAAGCATTGGTGATGCCTCTTGATAACAGAGGATTAGAATTCCTGAACCACTGGATTTCATAATTTCCCTTTGAAATGTTAAGATGTTCATTTTGAGGAATGCCTCAGTCCCCCCAAATGGTATGCCCACTTCTAGCCATGTAGTGTGCGTCAGGTAGTGGCATCCATCCAAGCACATGTTCTGCACCTGAGGTTAGATTCTTAAATGTTGCCTATAAGCCTAAAGTTAATGAGTCCCCCATGGATACGCTACTCATCTGCAGTATCAATATATTCCAAGAGAAGCTGCACAACCGTGCTGATGACATTGCCTATCTCATCCAAAGGGCCTTCTTCCCCTAAGCTGACAAGTGGCATATCATTTAGAAAAATAAAAACAGCCAAATAGGACAAAGAGTGAAATGCATAGGCTCTTCATAAAACAGACAAAGATACCAACAATTATTTTGGTTCTTGAAGATAGAGACTTATAAGATAATGCAGATTTTTAAGAAACATAAAGTAATCAGGCATTCGAACAGGTTTGTCTCTAAAGCAGTGGTCCTCCCTCTCCTGGGGAAGACAGAAGTGCCCATGACAGCCCTTATTATTTCGTGTACTCTTTAGACTCAAACACGTCAAATTTAAAGCAAACCAGTGCTTGCTTTGTGGATGGAGAAAGTCGTTGGGCTGTGTGGGCAGCCTTGGGCCCTCATTTGCCTAAGGGGACGTCTCATGGCCCCCCGGGGCTGCTGCAGTGATGAGGGACAGGCAGGGGGGAGCAGCCAGCACAGCACAGTCCCTGGGGCCCTGGTGCTGACACCTCCTGTTTTGTGTGTGTGGTCTTTCTGTCCATGAACCACAGCACCTGGCATATTTTATTCCTCAGAAGGCAGCAATGGGCGGATAACTGAGGAAAGACAATAGAAACGGAGAACACCCTTAGTGTGAAAACTGCAACTTTCAGTCTGCGTTTCTGAGAGGAAACTCCAGCCTGTAATCTTTATTGTGTAGAGGAGGAGTGAAGTAAACGTTAGGGATAGCGATAGTCATTGGGCATAAACATATGATGAAATATGTATTAATAGAAATGAGTTAAAGAATAAAATGGATGGATACTGAATCGATTAAATAACGAAAACCTACATGGGAAAAGATTGTGTATGACTCAAAGTGTACAGCCTGAGCATATTGGAAATATCCATTGAACATTCTCAGGTGATAACCTATGATAAAAAGAACTCTACACCCATTTTTAAAATTATAGCTTATTTGTGAACAACAAAATCCTATGTACACACCATTCAACAGCATAAAATTCACACACATCATGATCTTCATTGCAGATGGGTTTATTGCAATAAATAACACAGGCGTACGTGCAAGCCCCACGTCATGAATTTGCACAGCCTTGCCTCTTTCCCTTCCCCGGGGAGCCACCACTCTCACTTCATATACATTATTCCCCTGCAAGTGTTACTATAATTAGTATTATTCTTCCATAAATAATTGCATTCTTTTACATTTAAGAAGATTAAATAAACGGAGACATGCAATACACATCCTTTACAATGGGCATGCTTATGTAATTCATTATTGACTAATGTTGATATATTTGTCCCACTTTATTAATTTTAATTTGCAGGTAGTACCAGACTATACTGTTACTTCAGTCTCTTTCTCTATTCCCTCGCTGATAGCATTAAGGTCCATGCCCTTTATCCCTTGTATGTTTATGGAGACCATTTGACATAACACACATAGGGGAACATCACCTTCAAGAGGGCCTGTGGATGGAAGGAAAGAACAGAAAAGAAGGGACATAAAGGGGTGCCTGCTGTATGCATATTATTTTTTTACTTTATAACAAAATCTGAAGCTGATATAGCAGAATGTCAACATTTGTTAATTCTGGAATCAGTTAAGCAATGGTCATGCATTTTTTAATTTATTATACTATGTGTGCTGTTCTTATATAAAATACTTGGTATTTTATAAAGAGAGAGAGGTGTAGCAGGAAGGCAGCTGAATGAATGTCTCTGTGCTTCCACTTGCCCCCCTTGGTTTCCACAGCCCAGCTACAGATAATACAAACACTCTTCTGTACGGGTGTATCCTAAACTAGGAATGGAAATCAAAGGAAAAGCTGAACAAACCCATTCCCCACAGCCGCCACAGAATTCAGGTATAATTGCCAGAAAGTCGTGCAGCAGTCATCGTGTTTGGGGAGGGGCAGATCTGCTCAGGAGAAAAGCCAGTTCTGTCATTTGAGGCAGTTGGGGGAAGAGCAGATTGAGAACTGGATGAGTATTGGGACAAACATGCATGGGACATTGCCAGCAGGAAACAGGCAGAGTCCCTGGGACACTTGGTTCTGATTGTATTAAGCATAGACTCTCCTCAACGCTTTCCCTGGGTGAAATTGTAGTAAGTCATCTGCCCTCATTTCTAAAACATTAACTATGGGATTTTAAGTTACCTGAATGGCTTCACTGCAGATCGATGCTCGACATGCCCCCTGGATATTTAAGATGGGACCTTTGTCCACAGGGAGCAATGGGCTCCCGGTTAAGAAGGATCATGTCTGAAGGAGGCTCAGGTGTGCTGCTAACTGACTAGGCGATGGTGGTGGAGTGAGGCTGTGGCTGACTTTCTAGTCTCTGTATCCCTGGGGATCAATATCCAAAGGTCTTCATTAGACAAATATTTTTAGTCTTTGTTAGACAAATATTCTGACCTCTGAGCCTTGCGAATCCTTCAGGACCAGTACAGTAAAAGAGAAGTTCATGATGGCTCATCCTTTACTCTGTTGGGCGAGGTGCTCACCACCCTGTTCTCTCCACCTATTCGTGCTCACCTCCATGTCACATATCTTGGGCACATGTACACACAGTCCTTAGCTAATAAATTCTACACTTTTTAAAAAGTTACAAAGACATCTTTCTCTAATTAATGATATCAGGAAGTCTGATTCCAATTTGAAGTGTGAAAACATAGATGTGTATTGGGCATAAACATTATATTTATAAATATAATTAAGATATTATAAAATGAAACATTTAGGGGTATTTTGTCTTTAGAGTAAATGAACGTTTCCTTTTCCAATTTCCACACAATAGATTCAGTGCATACTTTGCTTCACTTTGGGGGCCTTTTGACTGAACTGTGGTTCTTTACTTTAAATTATATTTTGATAAAATGCAATGTCACTTGAAGGCAGTGTTGTGCAATTTTTTCCTTAAGTCAGAGAAAGCCAAATACTGCACAATCTCAGCTACATGTGGGATGTAAAAACAGTCTAACTCATAAAAACAGGGAGTCGAATGGCGGTTACCAGAGGCTGAGCAATGGGGGAAATGGACTGATATTGGTCCAAAAGTTCAAACTTTCAGTTATAAGATCATTAAATTCTGGGGATCTCTGTACAGCATGGTTACTGTAGTTAACAATATTGTATTTTGTAATTGAAAGTTTCTTACCTGAATAAAATAATCACATTTTATACCTTAAATTTAAACAATGTTATACATCAATTACATCTCAATTAAGATGAAAAAAAAAAAAAGGATTACTAACACCCTACAGTATCTGAAATACTTTATTCCAATAATGCTCTGCTTCTCCCCCCAAAAGAATCCAGTATTCTGATTTTTCAAGTCAGCAATTCCCGGATTTTCTTGATAGTTTTTATACCCTGCCTAAAAAGGAAAAATAAAAATAAAAATTAGCAGGGTTTTGTAGATTTGAAAATTGAATTAAAAGGTATGTGTTCTCTTTGGTCTTACTAGTTTCATGCAGCAATATGACTACAGGACAGAAGATGATATGATGATGAAAGCAGAGATTACTGTGATGCGCTTTGAATATGGAGGAAAGACCGTAGGCCAGAAATACAGGTGAGCCCGTAGCAGCTGAAAAAGGCAAAGGAAGAGAGTCTCTCCCAGGACACTCGAGGGGGAGCCAGCCCTGCCGACTCTGTGCTCAGGGGAATTGATTTCAGACTTCTGACCTCCATGACTCTAAGGGAACACATTTGTGTTGTTAAAAAAAAAGAGAGATAAGTAGATTAGATTGGGCGCTGAATCTAAATGACTGGTGTCCTTAATACAAGTTGTTGTAGCTTTGTTTTATGTCTTCACTGAGCAATAAAATCAAGGTCATATGAATGGGTCGTCTAGGCCATACGTGAAAGCCTTTCACTGGAAGTTGATTTACCCTGCTGTACTTGTTGTACTAGGAGAAAATTTCAGAATTTTAATTCTCATGTCACTTGTTTTGGTAGCTTATTGATTTATAGATTTTTTTTTTTAATGTGGTAAAATACAAAAAATATATAATTTATCATTTGAACCCTTTTAAGTGTCCAGTTCAGTGACATTAAGTACATTCATGCTGCTCTGCAGCCATCACCACCATCCATATACAAAACTCTTCATCTCACAAAACTAAAGCCTGTACCTGTTAAAAAATAATCCCCTATCCCTTCTTGCCCCCAGACTTTGGCACCTCGTTTTAATTTCTGTGACTATGAATTGGACTCCTCCAGGAACCTCATGTAAGTAGAATCAAACATTATTTGTCCTTTTGTGTCTGGCTTACTTCACCTGTCATAATGTCTTCAAGGCCTGTCCATGTTGTAACATGGGTCAAAATTTTCTTTCTTTTTAAGCCTGAATGATGTCCCATTGTATGTATACACCATTACTTATTTATTTGTTTGTTTATTTCTTTGCTGCTTGGTCAGTAAGTTTATTGTTGTCTTTAACTGAAAAATCTTCCTAGAAAATTGTGGCTCGGTGTATTGGCTCTCAGCAGTTCGTTCCTGAGCCCTGAGGAACTCGCCTTCCTTTGAGCTGCCTGACCTTTCTTCTGGGCAAGAGGCTGTTTCAGCTCTTGGGTTTCATTTCTTCCTCGCAGACTGGATTCTCTCGTAGAGCGGATGAGCTTTCTCATACCTCTCCTCCACCGGGTCTGGAGTTACGTTCTTTATGAACTGAGAGGATTGTTTCCTGTAAGGCTCTTCATCGACTTCATTAGATAACCCATATAATCTGCCGCGCTCTGACCCGTGATGTGTTCGGATGAGTTTCTGCGTTGCGTTCCCTGCTTTCTGAATCAGGCCAGGGAATCGTTTGGCACTGTGAGGGACAGACAAGCGTCCGCCCACAGCCTCCTTCAGGGCCCCCGAAACTTCCTTTCCAGCAGTAGTTCTGGCAAGCCCTGCATCCAAATAGCAGGTTGGGATCAGTATTTCTCACGTTGTATTCACCTCCAGTCACCTCCGATGGGCTTTCCTAGGTCCTGTCCAGGCCAAACCCGCTGAGAAGCCTGGGGCAGCAGCAGGCCCATGCAATGTGCTCAGCGTAATTTGTCAGGCCAACCTGCACTCCGTGAGCATAAGCTGCAGAAACTATCATATCTCCTTTTACACAGGCATAAGCAATCTGACAAGTGATATCTCTGTTGGTTACACGAACTGTCTATCATCCTGTATTTGGGTACACTGTACCTATTTTTTATCTGAGATTACCAAGATTTCCGGGCAAAGTAAGCAGTTTTACCCTCTCCTCATTTTCTACATTTCACTTGGTATCTCTTGAAATAGGCCTTATTTGGACAACTTTGACAAACCCCATCCTGCAGAAGAGAGACTCGCATCCAGGGCTCCACACAGGCCTGCAGGCCCAGCACAGTTCGGGGAGGGGGAGGGGGAGGGGGAGGGGGAAGGAGGAGGGGGAGAGAAGCTATACCATCTTTTATTTACTCATTGTTCAGTCAATGGACACTGGGTCGCCTCTACCTTTCGGCTATTCTGAATAATGCTGCTATGAACATGGGTGTAAAAATATCTGTTTGAGTGTCTACTTTCATTTATTTTAGAAACTTACCCACAAGTGGAATTACCAGGTCATATGATAATTCTATTTTTAGTATTTTGAGTAGACGTCATACTGGTTTTGGTAGCGGCTGCGCTATTTTACACTCCCACCCGCAGTGCACAGGGTTCCTGCTTCTCCACGTCGCTGCCAACACTTACTCTTTTCTTTCTCATAGTAGCATCTTCATGCACAGGTGCAGCCAAAAGTAGGGTTACAGTTGTGGGTGTGCGAAACACAGAGCTTATTCTTGCATTATTATTTATTTTTGTATTACATATTTTTCTATATGAACAACTGTAAACCTACTTTTGCCCACCTCTGTATATCTCATGGTTTTGATTTGCATTTTCTTAATGATTATTGAGGGTGAGCATCTTTTCATGCTTGTTGGCCATTTGTATAGCTTCTGTGAAGAAGTCTATGCAAGTCTTTTGCCCATTTTTAATCATGATTTTTGTGTTTTGCTGTTGAGTTGTATTTCATTATATTTTGGGAATACTAATCCATATAACTCTCCAAGGTCATATGGATATTTTCCTGCATTGTTTTCTATATATTTACTCATTTTGTCTTTCACATGTAAGGCTTTAGTATTTTTAATGATTTTTTTAGTATCCTGTAATATAGAATCACATTTATTTTTTTCTGATATGGATACAATAACTTCAGCACCATTTACTGAATAGTACCATCTTTTCTCTGCAGTGCCACATGGTCATAAAGAAAGTGCCTAAGCCTCCTGTCCTAAAAAGCTTCATACAGATGAGGGTTTTATTGGTATCATTTCTCTGTCTGAAACAATCCATCTTAGCTACTATTGCTCCATAATTAATCTTGTAAGGCAAGTGCTCTACTTTGTTTGTATTTGCCATCAAGTCAAGCATTCTTTGTTTCATTGCTTTTTCATATAATATTCAAAATCGGCATTAAATCTATAAAGCTATTGGAGGAAAATTGACATCTTTATGATATTGTGTATATTTACCCCAGAATTAGAATATCCTTTCCATTTCTTGAGGTTGTATTTTGTGTCCTTCAGTAAAACGTCATAGATTTTAGCATAATGTGCTTTCACATCTTTGCTTAGAACCTTTTTCTGATGATCTTGTCAAAGGTATATTTTAGGAATCACACTTTTCAAATAGAATTTTCTTGATAAAGACATGCAGTTTATATCTGGATAGTGATTTTGATTCTAGCAACAGTGCTACATTTTATTGTTCTCTCTAATAAGTTAACTATGATTCTTTGACATTCCCTATATAGATGCTAATTTTATCTATTAATTGTGACACGTTTATTTCTTGTTAATGGCTCAAACCTACACTATGTAGTCTTAATGGAAGTGGTGTTACTCAGAAGCTGTTATAACTGTTCTTGATTTTAAAGAGTATGTTTTGAGTATTTGACCTTTGATGTTTTATTTACTGTAGATTATTCCTTAAATACCCTTTTTTTAGTTAAGACAGTTTTTTCTATTTTTTTCTTTAAAAAACCCTTTTTTAGCTAGAGTTACCATCAAGATTGTGAGCAGGTAAACGCTGTGCTCACCTGCTCCCATAAACACATCAAAATTACAACTAAACTATAAAACAATCAACCTAGAGAACCACCTGAAAACTACCTGAAGTCCTGTAACTAAGGATATAAAGAAGAAGCCATGTTGAGACTGCTGGGAAGGGAGGAGATGAAAAATGGGCCAAAAATGGTGAAACACTGATAATTTCATATAACACAGTCTAGTACTATTTTCTCTACTTTTGTCTATGGTTGGGTATTTCCATAACTGTACATTTTTAAAGACTGGAATTTAATGTGTTGATCAGTTTTATGGGTGTTTATTGAGTGAACACATGACCTATAATCTGGCAGTGATCTCACAAAACTGAATTCCTAAAAATGCAAAGGCAGAGACTATCACTGCTGCCAACCTAGGACCAATACTCAGAGTGAGGATCTGGCTGAGACCCATTCAGCCAGCTTCTCTCTCTGTGTTTGCCCATCAGGTCAGATTCTACTTGCTCCATTAGCAGAACTGGAAGGAAGCCGTGACGCCTTACAGAGGGTTGTCCGCTTGAAGTTAAGTGGGTTGGAAACAGCTTTGCTTCTTGGTGTGGTATCACTGGGTAAAGGTAGGGAATTGTTTCTCGGTTCTTAAAGTGATGTGTAACACTGTTTCATAGAGGAATGGTAACTTTATGAGAAGCTCTGGACCTTGGGAAGACAGAGTTTAGGAGACTAGGAGAGCTTTATGAGATGAGTGTGCAGAGGAAGTTGGGAAACATGCAGCTTGCCCCAAGCTGCCTCCTGAAGAATCCAAAATAATCAATATAGGCTTCTTACTGTCATGTCCCAGGTCCCATAGGAAACTTAACTATTCAGGGAATAGAGGTTAAATTGGACAACTTGTCTAACAAGGAGCCTTGGGAATTGGCTTCTTATTGGCCCAGAAATTATAAATATTCCCTCAGTTCCTAGAGTTTATCTTTCACCCCAGCTTTTCTTCTTTGGGCCAGGAGGATATCTACCTCTGCCTGTATGAGGCATCCTTATGTCTCCAACTTCATCACCAGGGAGTGAACTGAGACAAGTTTGACTCAAGTCTCAGTGATGATGTCAAGAAGAGAAAAAATAGCCCAGTAAGTGGACTTGGAGGACAAAGATGGATGGAGGAAGGGAGGGAAAGCGAGCAAACGAGAGAGAGAGAGAGAGAGAGAGAGAGAGAGAGGGATTGAGAGCACTTGGAGAAAATGCAGGTGACAGAAAGGGACAGAGAGGAACCTCTGTGTTCTCAGAGAATTGGGAGATTCTACCTGGCTCAATTCAGCACCCAGTTCCCAGCCCTAAGTCCAATAATTACACTTATCTACCTAGCTCAGTGTAGTCCATCTACAGTATTAGCCAGCATTTTCCAAAACCCGTGATTTATAGCTCAGTTCTTAGTAGCTAAATCTGCTTTTCCAAGTCCACAATAAAGAGATTTTCCCACCAAATTTCTTTAGGCATAAGTTTGAGTTATTTCTATCATTGAATCTCTGAATCCTTGGAGATTCCTGATATTTCCAGTCTGAGATACCACAGACACCAACTTCTAGGGTTTTATGTGGGAGAGGAGTTGTGCTTCACTGAGTAAAGCATCATCAAGATAAAGTCAACATATGAGTCTCCCGGTTCCTGAAACGTGAACTTTTCCCAAGAGCTGTGGAAGGATGAGGGGTGACAGAGTGAGTGAGTGATAACTTAGATGTGCAGAACAGAAGCATGTGAGATGAGCTCATTGATTCAGTAATTTAATCAATTGGGTATTCACTAGCCCCTATTGGGATTAAAAAAAAAAAATATCTCTGAATCACTAAAATTTTGAAACCACAAGATAGAATGTTGTCAGTGCCACAGAGTGGCATAACCTCCAATCTGATTTCAGGACACAGAGTAAGAAGCCTCCTTTGACATGGGAGCTCTGTAGAGGTGGGGTTTTGTGGACGATGGTAAGAAGGCCGAGGAACTCCAGGAAGAGAGAACACAGAGGGCCAGGGTCACTCAGTGGAAAAGCTGTGAGCTTTGGACTCAGGCAGACATGCATTTGGAACCAAGCTCACCACTTAATAGGTGTGGGAGCGACACACCCTCTCTGAGCCTTAGTCATCCCATCTGTAAAAGGAGGATTATAACCTGTACCTCATAGTTTGTGGTTAGGAGGATATGTCATATATGTAACATGCCTATTGTAGTTCTAGGAGCATAGTAGGTATTTATTAAGTAATAAGAAATGTGAAGAAACATGGAGACGAGAAATAGCAGGAAAGGATGGGTTGTGAGATGGATTGGCATATTGCCCCCAAAAGCTGGTATAAAACAAATTTAGGAGGGCAGTAGTAAATAGAATTAGAAGATTTTTAAAATTTGAAGGTAAGCACTTGGATTTTGTTCAGTGACCAACAATGATTCATAAAGTATGTTTAGATACCAGATTTTTCAAGAATTACTGCTTGGTTCATCTACGTTTCCTGAGTACTTGTACAATTCTCAGGGAATATTTCTCATGTCCATTTCCCTCAAATTTGATTAATGCCTCTTGAGTCTCAACTGCAAATTCATTAATTCACTCATGATTCCTGAAATTATTGAGATGTCGAGTACAAACTCTAGATTCAGACTGCTCGACTTAGTTCTGTGAAACCCTGTTTGATGTTATTAATCTCCTTGTGTCTCCGTTTTCTTATATGTGGAACCAGGAGGCTAGCAATTAAAAAGAATCATTATTTATTCGTGTGTATATTAAACAATTGTGTTTATGCCCTTTTACATCCTGGACAAGATGGTGGTGATAAAAATGAACAAAGACACAAGTGTCCGGAGGACTGGATCATTGTCTTTTCAAGTTTTTCTTTCCATCACTCAGCCAAATCCTGGTATATGGCAACCATTAATAATTGTTTATGGAATAAACAATTGGTTCATCTAAATGAATAAATAAGTGAATATAAGTGATCTGGCCAGAGCTATACTTCATGAAGATTAATCAGGCAGTGATTTCAGGGTGGTTTCAAGGAGAGAGAATGGATGCAGGGGTACTAATTAAGAACTAGTACTTGGCAATCTAGAACTAGTGAGAGCCTTGGTTCAGGGTGGGGGTAGATGGAAAAATGAGTATAAAATGTAATTTTCAACTTGTGGAAGAAGTAGCAACTTATTGACGGATTGGCTTTGGCAGTGGAAGAAATGAGGGAGGGAGCCAAAGTTTTAATCAGAGGTATCTGGAGGGATGGTGATCTCATTTGCAGAAATAGGGGCTCTAGAAGAAAACAGGCCTTATTTTTTTATTTTACATCGTGAATTTACCAACCAGGAAGGGGATGGGAAATCATGACTTTTAATTATATTATTCCATGTCAGACATTGTGTAGACAATTTTACATAACCATTTTATGTAAGCCTCAAAACAATCCTATAAGTCAGTGATTTTCAACTAGGGTGCCGCAGCACACTGGTGTGCAGCAGGAATTTTTAAAACATGCGATACCTGGCTATTTAGTCAGGGATGCTGACCTCTTTTCCCTTAGATTGTCAAATTAAAATATTACAATAGCTAAGACAACAATAGCCATCCAGTATGAATGAATCAAAATTATATCATTTTTTTGTCAGATTGGCAAAAAATATATTTTTTGGTGAGCCACAGAATTTTAACTAGTTTATGTGTGCCATGAGAAGAAAAAGGTTGAAAATCACTGCTATAAGTTATACACCATTATCATTCCTTTTTGACCAAAAAGGTGAGATTTTAGTGGTTAGGCCACTTGCTCAATATCACTTTGCTAGTAAGTGGTGAGCCCATGAATCATACCCAGGTGTTTTTTTTCATAGCCCTTCCTTAAAATCCGAGGTGACGTAGCCAAATGTTGGTTGAGACCATAATATGATCTCTCTCTCTCTCTCTCTCTCTCTCTCTATATATATATATATATATATCTTTACGAGTAAATGTTTTCAAAGGTTTTGTGTAGATAACCAGAAGAGCGATTGCTGGGTCATATGGAAGCTCTATTCTTAATTTTTTTAAAAATATGTTTTAAAAATTTATTTCTGCTATGTCATTCTTAACTTCCTTCATAGTTTCCATATCTTTTCTCATGCTGTTGAGCATCCTTACAATCATTATTCTGAACTCTATATCTGATAGATGGCTTATCTCCATTTCATTTAGCTCTTCTCCTGGGGAATTCTCTTGCTCTTTCATTTGGGGTTTGTTTTTTTGTCTCCCCATTTTGGCTGCCTGTTTGGGTTTGTTTCTATGTATTAGGTAGATTTGCTAAGACTCCCAGTCTTTTTGGAGGGTCTCTGGTGCAGGCCAATGTCAGACGCTGTTTGTGACTGGCCTTGGGTACCATGTTTGGAATTATCAGCTATCCACGGCTTGTGGTTCCCTCTGCTGGGGCTGGGTGCATTTGGAAAGGATCAAGATTCGCACCAAGGTCTGCTTTTCCTAGGCCCGGGTCCAGAAGAAGATCAGGCAAAGACTCAAAGCACCCAGAGGTCCACCTCTGCCTGCAGCCTGATTGTTCTTCTCAGTCTCTTAATGAGCCTCAGGTTGTAGACCACAGCAAGGTGTAAACTCCACGGGGCAGGGCCAGAGGTTTTCCAACAGGGTGGGGCAATTGCTTTCTCCCCAGGCAAAAGCAGCCTGCATGCTAAAGGTCTGCTTGAGAAATATGTCCTCTGCCGTATAGGGGAATGACTCAGCACAGGGATCCAGATGGCTGCCCTCAGAGCTCTATCCTCAGAGCCAGCATCCCTAGATTTTCCTCACACAGAGCTCTAGACCACTCTGCCCTCCCTCCGCCGGAGCCCCAGGTTAGTGGTTGCACATGAAATTTTGTGTGTTGGCTCCTTAAGAGGGTGTCTGTATTTCCAGCAGTCTCTCCCTGGCAGACAGCCAGTTGTTACGTAGGTAGCTTTCTCAGTTCAGGTGCTCTGTGCTGGGGAGCCCAGTTTGGGTTTAGACCCCAGAGTTCTCAGTGGGAACCCTCCACAGCTGAGACATCCCCCCAGAACTTCAACTGCTGCCTGTGAGAGCCTGGCCGGCCCTCTCATGCCTCCGCACTTCCTACCAGTTTCTATGTGGTTTCCACTTTACGTTCTTGGTTGTAAGGGTTCTCTCCAGCTAGTCTTCAGTTGGTTATTCAGGATGATTTTTTCTATATTTTAGTTGTAATTCCAGTGTGGTCCTGGGAGAGTGTCAGTGTAGCTTCCACTCAATCCACCACCATCTTAGAATCTCCCTCTATTTCTATCTTCTATGTTACTAATTTTTTTCTCCACCTGATCTCTCTGTATCCTAAGCTTGCTAGCTCATTCTTCATCTCATTTATTAAGTTCGTCAGCTCCAGAATTTCTGTGTTGTTTTTTGTAATTTCAGTTTCTTTGGTGAAGTACTCTTTTTGTTCACTGATTTTATTTCTGATTTCATTGAATTGCTTTTCTGAGTTTTCTTGTATCTCTTGAGTTTTTTCAGAACGGTACTTTTGAATTCTCTGTCATTTAGATTACATTCCTCCATGTCTTTAAGTTTATTTTCTGGAGATTTTTCATTTTCTTTCTGAATTCCCTGTTTAGTTTGGTTATTCATTGTGCTTGATGGATTACTTCTCTGCCTGGGCATTTCTGGGAATGAAATACGCTTTTTTGAAAGTATCTGACACATCACTGTTTAGCAGGTTAATAAGTAGAGGTCTATCTTTTTTCCCCCCAGTAGATGGTGCTCAAGTTTTTATTTTCTCTTAGCTGCACTGCTGGGGCTTCCGGGAACTCTGTGGGGGCAGTGTTGCCCCAGCTCTGGAAAATGCTTCATATTCCCTGAGGAAATGATGTCCCCTTTATGACCCAGTCACCTCCGTATAGGAGCACCACTCCCATGAATTGGAAGTGGTGGGCTATGTGTCTCCAGTGTGTTCCCGGTGTCCCCTTCCCATAGCCACCAGCATAGCTCCTCTGTCTGGGTTGACCCAGCTGTCTATCAGGCTGCACTGCGATGGGTAAGGGAGGAATGTGCAAGAGGAGGGAAAGTGGATTCGTGCATCCACAGTTCTGCTCTTCCTCGTGGATTTAGTAACAATGGGTACAGATCACTTAGACTTGAAAGTTTTTTTCAACCCTTTGCAACCCTTCTGCTGAGTGAAGAGTTTACTGCTGTGTGGGACATAGGGGGATGGGGTAGGTAAGTTTCTACATCTGTGGAATCCTTTGTCTAATTCTAGAGGGCTGTGGAGTGCTGAGATTTTTTTTTTTTTTTGCATTGCTTCTCTGCCCCTGCCCCTGGACCCACATTCAGTGTGTGCCCAGATCTGATTTCTGTCTCTGCCTCTCCAGTCTGACAGTGAAGATTGCACCCCAACCCTTTACCGCCATCACTGCCACTGAGGCCATGGAGTGTGGGACTGCCCCAGCTTCTGTCTCTCTCCTTCCCCCTCCCAGTCTCATCTCTGGTGTTTGCTCAGATATGCCTACCTTCAGATGTCTCAGTGCACAGTGTCTCAGATGTGTTTGTGTGTTGATTCGGGAATCCTTTGTTGAATTACAGCTGTCCATCTTGTAACTTCAAGGGGAGAGGCCTGGAGGTCTTCTCACACCACCGTGCCACTGTCACTTTCACATGCCTGACTTTTAAGTGTACTTTTAATGTTACCAAACATGTAGGAATAGGCTAATTATCTTTTTTATTATTGATTTATAATTTTATTACATTTTTATCTGAGAATATGCTTGGTTTGATATGTATTTTTTAGTATTAAGATTTGCTTTGTGGCCTAAAATTTACAGGAATTCTATATGTCCTTGAAAAAAAGTGTGAATTCTCTAATAATTCAGTTGTAGTGCTCAAATCGAGCTGGTAATTATATTAATCAAATTTTCAATATCCTTACAAAAATTCTGTCTTCTTGATCTATCAATTACTAAAAAAGATATGATAAAATCTTCTCCTGTGATGTGGTTTATAATTTTTTCCTGTATTTCTGTCAGTTTGTTTTTCTTTTTATAGAGTAAGCCTATGTAAAATGCACACCAGCAGCTCTTTTTCCCCCTTTTGAATGAATTTTGTCCTTTGTTATTACATAATGACTTTCCTTTTCCTTTGTAATGTCTGTTGCCTTAAGTATGTTTTAACTGACATTAATAAGCTTTCCACCTTCCCTTTGGTTAGTGTTTCTTGGTATATCTTTACTATTCTTTTATGTTCAACCTTTTTATGCATTATAGTTTAGTTGTATCTCTTGTACATGTGAGATATTAGGATTTTTTTGTTTCTTTGTCCAATCTGAGAGCCTCTGTTTTTAATGACTTAAGACATTTAGACAATTGTTGTAGTTACTCCTATAGTTTGTGATTTTTCTTTGCTTCTTTATACCTCCTTTCCTGAAAGTGGTTTGACTAAAATCTCTTTATTTCTGTTTTGCCCCTACTACAATTTAGAAGTTATATGCATTATACTCACTATTTTTAGTGGTTACACCTAAACTTTAGTCATATATGTTTTATGTAGAAAGTGCAAAATACTCAATATTTCTATTCTTTTGCAACTCAATACAAGAAACTTACAACTTTTCTTCTAATTCCCCTTTTTGTCTTAGTATAATTCCTGCCTTATATTTATTTTATCCATTGTGTTTACATGCACATTCTCAGTATAATTATTAACAATTTTGAAACTCAGTGTTTTGCTTATATTTTTTTACATATGTACCAGTTTCCTGACTGACCATTGCTTCTTGGATATTACTTCTTTCTGGATTTAATTGGTTTTATCCTGAAGTAAATCTTTAGTAGTTTTTTTTCAGCAAGGGTTCATGCATAAACTCAATCTTTGCCTGAAACAGGACTATCCAGGGAAGCATCTTGGAACCAATATTTGACATATGAATTGCTTTAAACACTTCATCAATAGTCCAAGAGGCAACAAATATATAAGTTGGTATCATAATTAGTCCAGATGGACAATTGGGTGTGATCTCATCTAGTCTTCTGAAATCATCTCATAACATTTACGTAACTTCCTCCT
Source organism: Miniopterus schreibersii (assembly GCF_964146895.1). NCBI lineage: Eukaryota > Metazoa > Chordata > Mammalia > Chiroptera > Miniopteridae > Miniopterus > Miniopterus schreibersii. The sequence goes on along the minus strand of NC_138105.1, from coordinate 68,491,154 downwards.
TTCAATACTTCCAGAGGAATTATGCCCATGGAACCAAGGAACCAAACCAGTATATCTGAATTCATTCTTCTAGGGCTTTCAGAAAAAACAGAAATGGAGACCCTCCTCTTTGCTCTGTTCCTCTGCATGTACGTGGTCACGGTAGTGGGGAACCTGTTGATCATCCTGGCCATCAGCTCAGACTCCCGCCTTCACACGCCCATGTACTTCTTCTTAGCCAACCTGTCCTTGGTTGACTTTGGCCTGGCCACCAACACTGTCCCCAAGATGCTGGTGAATATTCAAACTAAGAGCAGGCTTATCTCCTATCCTTGCTGCCTGACCCAAATGTACTTTTTCCATTTTTTTGGCATTGTGGACAGTGTCTTAATTGCCGTGATGGCTTATGACAGATTTGTGGCTATTTGTCACCCATTACACTATACCACCATCATGAACCCAAGCCGTTGTGGCCTGCTGGCTGGTGGCCCATGGGTGTTTTCCTACTTTATCTCCCTCACACACATCCTCCTGATGGTGCGCCTGGTTTTCTGTGGGAACAAGATTCCTCACTACTTCTGTGACCTCAATCCCCTTCTCAGAATTTCTTGCACTGACACTTCTGTGAACAAGATCTTTGTGCTCGTTGTGGCCGCGATGGTGATAGCCACACCTTTCATCTGCATCCTGGCTTCCTATGCTCGCATCATTGCGGCCATCCTGCAGGTCCCCTCTGCCGGTGGCAGGAAGAAAGCCTTTTCCACCTGCAGCTCCCACCTCTCTGTGGTTACCCTCTTTTATGGGACCACCATTGGGGTCTATCTGTGTCCTTCATCAGTCCGCACAGCTGTGAAGGAGAAAGCCTCTGCTGTAATGTACACTGTAGTCACCCCCATGCTGAACCCCTTTATCTACAGCCTGAGAAACAGAGACATAAATGGGGCCCTGAGGAAGCTCATCAATAGAAAAATCACCTCATCTTCCTAACCACCAGGACATCTGGGAATTTCCAGGGTATAAGATGCAAACGTCTGGGTTCTTGGCCAAAAATCGGGAAATGCATGTGCTGGAACAGTAACCACTTTGAATTTTTAATTGTAGAAGTGTAAAAGGAAACCTGGAGATGACCCTGCCACTGTTTTCCTAATTACTGGGACCACTAAGAATCCTTTCGTGTATGTCTTATGCCGTATTCCTAGAAGAATCAGTCTAGTTCTACCAGATTGGATTTACCACGGTTCAGAATCCACTTAGCCCTCAGCAAATTCTGTTGAGTACCTGTTATGAGCTTGATGTAGGTGCTGGCCACAGCGTGGTGAGCAGGACAGACACAATACCTACCGCTTGGAAGATCCCTATGATTGAGTGTGGAAGAAGACACTAGACGTGTCATTGTAATACAATTGAATATGCTCAGGAGGTGAAAGATGGAATACAGCAGGAACACTTGTCAGAATTTGGAGGGTAAAGTCTTACCCCAAAGGGGAAGCTGGTGTGGTTGAGACAAATAAGAGAAAGAGTGTCTCAGACAAAGAAACAGTATGTGGAATGTGAGAGAGCCAGAGACAGAGAGAGAAAGCACTCGGGAAGGGGAAAATCCAGTGGTGATGAATGATTTGGGAAATGCTAGGTCAAGAAGAGCTTTAGGATCAACCCGAGGCTTTAGCCTTTCCTGTTGCTTTGAGTTCCAGAGACCAAAGTCAGGGTGGGCGTGAATGACATGCCCCCCCTCCTGTCCCGTCCCCTGGGGAGGTGAGATGGAGTGGCCCAGGGAGAAGTCGCGGAAGGCCCAGGGACAAAGAGGTTCAGACCATGCTCTAGGGAAGCGAGGAAGCATCATGTGATGGCACAAATCTTCACAGCCAAAGGATACGAGGGTGATACCAATCACCTGAGTCAGGACTCTCAAGTCAGAAGGAAGCTGAGGCATGTCTCTGTCACCACATGTGCCCGTGGGTGCATTTAAGTAGTAACGCTGCTTATGACCAAAATGAGAGCTATTCATTATGAGCACATGTGCCACAAACCATATTACGTCGCTTTGCACTGTCATTTCCTCATTCTAAAGTCCCCATGAAGGCAATAAATTAGATTTATGTCTATGGTGAAGCGGTCCTCATACTCATAAGGAGAATTACAACTAAAATGGAATGTGCGGTGACTTTAAACGGGGTCAGAAGTTTTCAAATGGTGCTAAGGAGGTGGCAGGCATCACATTAAGCAGAAAGACTTTGAATAATCATACAATAGACAAGTAGATAAAAAGGCTGTGGTACATATGTAAAATGAAATACCCCTCAGACATAAAAAAGAATGAAATCTTACCTTTTGTGACAACATGGATGAACCTAGAGGGTATTATGCTAAGTGAAATAAGTCAGACAGAGAAAAACAAATACTAAAGGACAAAATAAAAACAGAAACAGACTCATAGATACAGACAACAGACTGACAGTTGACAGAGAGGAGGGGGCTTGGGGCTGGGTGGAAAAGGTGAGGGATTAAGAAGTACAAATTGGCAGTTACAGAATAGCCATGGAGACGTGAATTACAACATAGGGAATAGAGTCAATAATATTCTAATAACTATGTATGGGGCCAGGTGAGTACGAAATATCAGGGGGATCACTTTATAAAGTATATGATTGTCTAACCACAATGCTGTACACCTGAAACTAATATACGATAATACTGAATGTAAACTGTAATTGAAGAAAAAATAGAACTATATTATATTACCAGTAATCCTTCTGCATACCTACCAAAAAAAATTTTGATAACATTTATTTGTAAAAATATATGTATCCCTATGTTCACAAGGGCCGAGACATGGATACAGTCTAAGTCTCCTTCGACAGGTGGCTGGATAAAGATGATATGGCACATATATGCACTAGAGTACTAATCAGCCATAAAAGATGATGAAATGTTGCCATTTTCGACAATAGGGGTGGATCTTGGGAGTATCTTGTTAAGCAAAATAAGTCAGGCAGGAAAGGACAAGAACCTTATGATTTCACTCCTGTGGGGGATATAAAACAGGAAGCAACAAATGAACAAACAAAACAGACATGAGTATAAATAAGCTCACACCACAGACACAGTGGTCACCAGAGGGGAAAGGCACGTGGGAAGGATGAAAGTGTAAAGGGGTCAAATATATTGTGACAGAGGAGACTGGGCTTTGGGTAATGAGCACCCAGTGCCATATACAAGTGATGTATTATGAAAATGTGCACCTGAAACTTACATAATGTTATTAAACAATGTTCCCCAATAGATATAATTTTAAAACCCCAGAAGTCATTATCACATAGTGTCTGTAGGTCAGGAAACTGGGAGTGGCTTAGCTGGGTGACTGGCTCAGGGTCTCTCATAGGGTTGAAATCAGGACATCAGCAGGGACTGTGATCATCCCATCTTGACAGGGCCTAGGGGATCTGTTTCCAACCTCACTGTGAGCAGATCTCAGCTGTCTGTGGATCAAAGACAGCAGTTCCTGGATATGAGCCTCTCCATGGGGGTGGGTGGGTGGGGAGAGACAGAGAGGGAAAGAGAAGCAGGTAGGAAGGGAAAGAGGGGAGGGCGGGGAGGGAGAGAGGGGTGGGGAAGATGAGGAGGAGGGTACCACAAGATAGAAGTCACAATCTTTATAACCAAACATCAGAGTGACTTCTTATCATTTTTGTTGTGTTCTATTTGTTGGAAACAGGTCACATGTCCAGCACACATTAGAGGAGACAGCAATACACAGGAGTAAGTACTAGTGGCTTTATTGATCTATAATTGAGAAATAAAATTGTAAGATATTTAAAGTATGCAAAACTTATTCTTTTTAAATTATCCCTTGTTTTACCATTAAAGAATGAATTAAAAAAATAAGATGTTCCATCAGTGGTATGACTTAGTGGTTTCCCCAATTGTACTATTTATAGAGATTTCAATTTTATTAAAATTCATGTAGCTACTGAACAATTATTTGCATAAAAAATTATTATATCAGACATTAATTAAAATTTCACCACCTTAATTTCTTATATGGTCATTAATATTATTTGTTTTATTTTATAATTGTTCCTGGAGATGAATATAAAATTTTAAAAATACTTTAATTCACTGGGAAGGTAGATGGGATGGCAATATCTTTTGGGGAAAAAAACATGAAAAGGGGTGCAGGTCTAAAAGGGGCCACTAGAGGCCGCTGTCCCCAAACCAAGGGCACAACTCCGCTGCAGGTGACTCCCTCAAATAGGGCAGGCCTGCCCCCGCCCCCCCCCCCCCCAGGGCGTGCAGCATGGCTCAGGCTCTTCCCCACCTCCAGACCCTATCCTAACCCTGCTGCCTCCTCACCCCGGCACTGTGTGCAGGATCTTTCCTACAAGCTCTGAAAACGTCCCTCCACCTCCTTCCAGGGTTTTCCCAACATACCCATGCTGATCCTTACCTCGGGCCTTTGCATGTGCTATTCCCTCTGCGTAGAATGTCTTTCCTCTCTGTTTACTGATGTCCACTCAGAAAACTCATACTGTAGTTGAGTTTTCTTCCCCTGGGGGCATGTTACTTAATTCCTCTGTGCCCCAGATTCCTCTGATGGGCAGGCTGGACAGAGGGGGTGAGCCAGGGCAAGGCATGAGAAAGCCTGAGAGGCAGTGCTGAGCCAGAGGGTGGTGAGCAGTAGAGTGTCCTCATGTGTACGCAGAGAAAGGAACCAATTCTTTACCCCCCTCCCCCAACCCGATCTTTCTAGAAAGGTCATAAGGGGTTTGAATGAGAAGCTATAGCTTTGGCCAGCACAGACCCCCTCCTTGGGCTCCCAGTGGCTCGACCACTCCCTGGTGAGCCCCCCTGAGATGGGCCAACCCACAGCACCTGCTCCCTGGGCAGACACCAGTGCGAGAGGACAGCCTGGCAGGAAAAGCCACGAGCAACCAACTGGGGGCCAGTGTGTCACCTTTATGAAAGTGTGGTACCTCCCTCTGCCACAGAGGAGTTGGAGACCGACCCAGAGGCTGATGTGGCTCCCACGGGGCTCGCTGGGGAAACAGCACTGGGAGGGGAGCCCCGTATGCAGGTAGAGGCCCAGCTGAGCTGGCCAAGGTTCAGTGGGCTGGGGGACCCTCGGGAACCCCGCACCCAGACAACCTCCCCTGCCCGTCTCAGCCCCTCTCTCTGTTTTTCTGGACAACGTCCCTTTCCTCTCCCATGCTGTCCTGAGTCTTTTCCAGTCTCAAAGCTTCCCACCCTGTCCCTGTGTCTCTAGGTCTCTCTCCCTGTTTTAGCTCTTTCCCTCTCAGGGTCTTTGGCTCTGAGGGTCTCTGGCTCTCTTTGGGTTTCTCTCTGTGTGTCTCCTTTCCTATGTGTCTCTCTGTCTCTGTCTGCCTCTGTCCCTGTTGTCCCATCCAACCTCCACTCTCTGGGCATTGGGGGGGGTACAGGCTTCTCCCCTTGATTCCCTCCCCCATGTCCTCTGTCCCCTTAGGTTCTGCCTCCTCTGAGCCCTTTGCCCAGAGAGGGAGAAGAGGAGGCTGCTGCCCTGGGGAAGGGGCGGGAGGGCTGGCGGGGAGGAGAGGGCCCGGGTGAGGGCTCCATGGACTCACCTGTGGGGCAGCAGGTTTCAGGCCCCAGTGCTGACTCCCACTGTGGGGGCCCCGGCATCCACCTCCTCTCCCCCCCCTTCTCACAGTTCACCTTCCCCAGCGGCCCACCTTTTCTCGTCTCTCCTTGCCCCACCACCAGGCCTCCCCTCAACCCCCTCTCATGTCCCTGCATCTTCTGTGGTGTTGTCCCCACACAGGGGCCCTGTTTGTCACACGGTGCCAGCCAGCTGTGCCTTGGCAACATTAATGGCATGAAAACCCAGGGCTTTATGAATTTGGAAAAAGATCTAATTACGTCGGTCCTTATGGGTGACCACACCCGATAGTGGGTGTGTGGAGGGGGTAGGTACTGCGACGGGGGTCGTGGTCTCAGAAGATGGTGCTTAGGGACCAGGGAGGGTCTGGCTATTGTGTGATCTTCTAGGTCTGGCTCTCAGGTTTGTCACTGAGGAGCCCAGCTGCGCTCTGGGACTTGGTGGGGAGGTGGGTCCAGCTGCTGTGCAGACCTGAGGTCCATCCGTTGTGAGGGAGTTTGACTATTGTGGGGATCCAGTTCTTGTGAAGATTTGGGGGTGGTTGGGGTCCAGCATAACTGCTGCGAGGTTCAGGTGGCCATGGTGATAAGAGTGAGTGGGTGTTGCAGAAAATTAGTGTGACAAACCCCACTGCTGTTGCTGGAGCCTGTCGTGTGTAGGGTTGTAGTTCCTGGGTTAGTGGCCATCACCTCCCTCTCTCTCTCTCTCTCTCTCTCTCTCTCTCTCTCTCTCCTCCTCCCTCTCTCCTTCCCTCTTTGCTCCTCCTGCTTTCTCTGTTTTTCCTCTGTCCATCTCCTCTCCTCTCTGTCTCCCCCCATCTCTACCTCTCTTTGTGCTTCCCTACTGCACTTTCATCCCATGTTACCTGAGCAATTACTTTGTGCCCACCATCTGGCTGCAGCAGGTACCTGGGGGCTCTGGGCCCTGCTCAGATGGGAAGAGGAGATAGGACAGCCCCACCTAAGGTGGGCCCCAAGGTCGGGAATCACTGGTTTATGTAAAGCAAACAGGCTGAATGTTCGTGCTTCAGAGACCAACCCCCAACCTGGGAAGGCCTTGTTCCCCAAAGTACAAGTCAGACGTGAGGCTGAGGAGCTTGGGTAGCTGCATGGACCCTCTCCTCCAGGAGCAGAGAGGGTTAAGGGCGTCGAGAGAGGGGACCAGCCACGCAGATATTGAAATGGGAGCACATATTAGGCAGAGAGAACAGCCTGTGCAAAGGTCCTGGGGCACAATTGGGCCTGATGTGTCGGGAAAACATCGAAGAGGCTTATATGGCTGAGCTGAGTAAGTGAAGGAAAGAGAGGCAGGAGGTGGGGGCAGGGAGCAGATGAGGCAGGTGGACCTCAGGGAGCACTTGGGCTTTTACCTTGAGGGAGGTGGCCACTGGGGCTGGGCATTTGTGAGGCTTGCTAGACAAGCCAGCCCATGACCCAGATGTGGCTACCAGCACCATGCCCCCTCTTCTTTTTATTTAATTTTTAAATTGTGGTAAAATGCACGCGAGGTAAAATTTGCCATCATGACCATGTTTAAGTGCACAGCTCAGTGGCATTCAGCACATCCCATGGTGCAGCCATCACCACCTTCCATCCCCAGAACTGCTTTTATCTTCTCCAGCTGAAATGCTGTCCCCATTAAACACTCACTCCCCATCCCCATTGCCCGGCCCCTGGCTCTCACCATTCGACTTTCTATTTCTATGAATCTGCTTTCTCCAGGGACCTCCTGTGAGTGGAATCGCACAGTATTTGTCCCTTTGTGTCTGTCTTATTTCATTCAGCATAATGCCCTCAAGGGTCAGCCATGTCGCAGCAGGTGTCAGGGTTTCTTCCTTTTTAAGGCTGAATAATATTCCACTGCAGGGATGGATCACATTGCGTTTATCCATCACCTGTCAATACACACTTATGTTGCATCTGCATTTTAGCTACTATGAATCATGCTCCTGTGAACACAGGTGTACAAATAGGTGTATAAAACCCTGCTTTCATTTCTTTTGGGTGTATACCCAGAAGTGGGATCATATGGTAGCTGTATTTTTAATTTTGGGGATACTCCAAACTGTTTTCTACAGTGACCGCACCATTTTACATGCCCACCAGCAATTCTTGAGGGTTCTGATTTCTCCACATCCTCAGGAGCACTGGTTATTTTCTAGGTTTTTTGTTTGTTTGTTTGTTTTTTGTTTTTTTTTTAATAGTAGTCAATCTCATGAGTGTGAGATGGTATTTCTCTATATTTTAGATTTGCATTTCCCTAATGATTAGTGATGTTGAGCGTCTCTACATGTCATTACTGGCCATTCATATATCCTCTTTGCACAAATGTCTACTCAAATTCTTTGCTCATTTCTATTTTTATTTAATATGTTTTTATTGATTTCAGAGAAAGGAAGAGAGAGGGGGAGAGAGAAACATCAATGATGAGAGAGAATCATTAATTGGCCTCCTCCCACACACCCCTTACCGGGGACCGAGCCCAGAATCTGGGCTTGTGCCCTAACCGGGATTCGACCATGATCTCCAGATTCATGGGTCAAAGCTCAACCACTGAGCCACACCGGCCTGGCCTTTGCCCATTTTTAAATCACATTGTTTATTTTTGTTGTTGAGTTTTAGTTCTATATACATTCTGGATGTTGATTCTTTATCAGATATAAGATTTACATATATTTTCTCCCATTCTGTGGGTTGCCTTTTCGCTCTGTGGATAGTGTCTTTTGATGGCCCACCCTTTTTACAGCTGAAACAGTGGCAGCTGGGTCAAGGTGAGATCTATGCTGGGGAATCAGAGTTAACACCCGCCACCATTTCTGTTCAAGTGGCTACCAGGACCTGACCCACTGAGGGGCAGGCCTTTATAAATCCCCTGGGATGTGGGCACTTCCCCTAAAGCAGGTGCCTCCGCCACACGCTGTTGGCATTTGGGGCTGGATTCTCCTTTGTACAGCGCAGCAGAGAATGTTGAGCAGCATCCCTGGCCTGCCCTCATCATGACAACCAAATATGCCTTCAGGTATTGACAGATGTCCCCTGATAGAACCACTGCCCTAAATCTGGAGGTTTTGGGGGTCAGGCTCTGCAGAGGGGGATCCAGGAGCCTGGATGCTGCCTCAGGTGAGCAAGCCTCCGTCTTCTCACCTGTAGAATGGGGACCTGGAGGTGATGACAGGCCTCAGTGCCCTCATTCATTCATTCTACAAAATTTAACAAGTGCTTGCTATGTGTCAGGCTCTGGGGTGGGGATATACTGGGGAGAAGAAACATAGGCCTGGCCTCACAGGAGAAAGAGAGACGTCAGTCAGCTCATGCAGGACTGAATGTAAAATTACAGGGATCATAAATGCTGAGAAGCAAAACACCTGGAGCTCAGCCAGTGCAGAGTAGGGCACCTGGTCTCTCCTGGGAGGCAGGGAGGGCCTGTTGGAGAAACTGCAATCAAAGGGTGAGAATGAGGGAACCAGGGGAGGCGAGGAAGAGCGGCGCGGGCAGCGGAGTGGTTGGGCATGGAGGGGACCAGCTCCACCTAGGCTGCAGGGCCTCGTGGGTGGGGCAGGGAGCATGGTCTTCATCTGTTGAAGGTTTTAAGCTGGAAAGTTTATTATCTGTGGCGAAAAGATCCCCTTGGCAGATAGTGTAGATAAAGAGCTTAGCATAGGCAGGGCTGGGTACCCAGAAATAGCTCTTATGACACAGTGAGTGTTTCAGGGACCCAGATAACTCATAGGGTCCAGTGTCTGCTTCATGGTATCTCCGGGAACCATGGTACAGCTGGAGCTTGAGGTGGGGCTGGGAGAGTGGGATGTACCCGCTTTGAGTGCAGTTTTGGAGAAGGGGGAGGACAGCCATTGGGCGGGGGGGCAGGGCTCCCAGGGCCAGAAGCTGCTTCTCTCAGCGCAGTCCTGGTCCCATTTCATAGAAGGGAGACTAAGGCCCTGGGGCTCCGTGGCACCAAGTCCTGAGCCAGCAGCTGCATCCTGGCCTCAAGGTGCCTTTCAGACCTGTCACATTTCTAGCCATATCTCAGGGCTTGAGAGGATGGGCTCTGGGTTCCACTGCCCAGGTTGCATGCCCACCCATGACCAGCTGTGTGACCCTGGGCCAGACACTGTACCTCTCTGAGGCTCTGTGGCAAAAGGGGGAGAATCTGTCTCTCAGGAGAATGTGAGAATTAAACAACATCCTTCACATTCATTCGTTCACTCAACAAATAGGTATTAAGCACCTACTGTGTGCCAGGTGCTGTTCTAGGCAGTAGGAACGCGGATGGGCACCATCCCTTCCCTCAGGGGCTGGTGTTGTAGTGGCAGAGACAGACCTAAGCTTAGTCAGTCAGTAACTAAAAGGTAAGGGAGCGATAAGCGCCTGAAATGAACACAAAACAGGAAATGACAGAGAATGAATGGGGCGGTGGGGTGATTAGCCTAGGGGTCAGTGCAGGGCTTGCTGAGGACCTGAGGCCTGAAAAGAGGCTGGGTCATGTGAATATCTGGAGGAACAGTATTCCCGCCAGAGGAAATAGCCCATGCAAAGGTCCTGAGGCAGCACTGCCTGGTTTGTTGCAGAAACAGCGAGGAGGCCCATGTGGCTGGAACAGAGTGAGTGAGAGGAGGCAGCCATGAGGCTGGATATAGGACTTAGATGTGCATGTAGGGCCAGTGGGTTAGTCTGGCTACCTATAGGTGTGTTTGGGGACTTAGGTGCCTGGAGGAGAGTCCCTTGAGTCAGGGCCTGAGCAGCAGCACAAACTGGTGGGATCCTGGCCTTTCCTGGACACAGGGGACCTCTGAGCTTCCTTCCCTAAATCTGTAAGTGACTGGGGCCAGGTGCCCAAATCCCTTCCTAGTGACACCACCTCTGGGCTGGGTAGGGGGCCTCGAGTTTCTGCCAGGCAGCTGGACCCCAACCTGCCTGACCACCCAGGATCTGAGGCTCCTCTTATAGCGGGGGGATTGTTCTGGTTTGGGCTAGAGAAAGGGAGAGGTAGAACCCTAGGAACACCTCTTTCCAGGGGCCAACGGCTTAAGGTCCCCAAGATGAATTTTGTTCCACATGAAGGGTCAGGAGGTGGATTTCCATTTAGCCGACACTCTATCAGATCAGAGCCTGTGAGCCCCGGGGACGTCCCTCAAGTCATGCAGTTCAGAACAGACCACTTACTATGCGTTGGGACTAAGAATGTACCTGGGTTACTTACTAACGGGCACCAACCTTGTACCCATTTGACAGTTGAAAAGACTGAGGCATTTGTCAAAGGTCACACAGTATGTCAATGAAACAGCAGGGATTGCTGGCTCCAAAAACTCTGTGTCTAGCCCTCTCCGCCCCCCCAACAATATCAGCCTGTTCCTGGGACTACAGCTGGCCTTGTGGTCTGGGCTCAGAGGTACCAGTGGCTTCCGGCCTCTCCATGGGCCCCAGGAGGAAGTGAGGGAGAGAAAGGGCCACCACAGTCCCAGAGCATCTTGCATTTTCCCCTTGAAACCTGAGTACTCTCAGAGGGCTCTCAGTTTTAGAGACTGGTTTCACCTGCGCTTTTATGAAGCGGGGCTTTTACTCAGAATGAGAGTGCAGGGCCCTGAGGCTGCATCGGGCTCCCTGAACCCCGTGAGAGTGCAGCCTCTTGAGACTCTGCGGCATTTCCAAGGAAGGGCTGCCTAGGGCCCTGGGAACAGACCCTGCAGGTCTCTGTCCTCACTAGGAACAACTAAGAGCCACTTGGAACAGCTTGGGGAGAAGGGCACCTTCTTCATCCTGGACCCCCTGAGTCTGGGCAGGGAGGGGTGGGGAAGTCAGAGAGGGATCTAAGGAAGTAGTTTCTGACCCCCCCTTGCACAACCCCTATGATGGGCAGCTCATTACCTCTCAAGGCTGCCTTGCTGGGTTGTAAGCTGGAATTCTTAGAAAATTCTTACAGATCTGACCCCACACTGCATCTCCATCCCCTTCTCCGTGGTCCTGGCTCAGCCTTCTGGAACCACACAGACCACAGCGCCCTCTCCAAATATTTCATTCCTCCTGTAGTTATCAAGTGCCTGTTCTGGAAATGCGTGGACATGGGGACTCAAACGTAGAGTGATCACTGTGGTGCAGGTGAAAACGCACAGAGCACTGGGAGGCCAGAAGAGGCTCCTGGCCTAGTTGAGAGGAGTCATTCTGGTGAGCTTCCTGTAGGAGGTAACATCTATGCTAAGTCCTGAAGGATGGGAAAGATTCAGCCAGGAAAGAGATGAGGAAAGAGAAGAATGTTTCAGGCCAAAGGAACAGCATGTGGGGGTGAGAAAATGTCTTTTTAACAAACAAAAGAGGTTCTAACTGGCTAGAGTGGTATGTTGGGTGAGAGATATTGGCATTTGAGGCCAGAATACAGTGATTCCGGTGGGAGGGAAGAGACACCTTCATTCCTGAAGCAGGTTATGAGTCCAACTTTATTTCATATTGCCTACTTGCCTTTCCAGGAAGCAATTTACACCCCCACCTTCTAGGTAGGTACACAAGTGCCCAGCTCACCACATCCTTGTTAGAGTTGAGTTTTATAATTTTTTAAATCTTTGCCAGTTTCAGCAGGAAGAAAACTGGTATCTTATGAAAACAAATGAATCTTTCTCTGATAAGGGATGGGGGGAACAATTTTTTTAGATGTTCATTGGGCACACAATGAATGTTAACAAGCCTTACACCCAGTGGAGAGTTTGTGGTCATTTTAGTTCCCCTCTTAGCATGAAACAAATGGAAACTTGTAAGCTGCCCTTTGGCCATGTGGGTGGGGAATTTGTCAGGCAGCCTACCCACTGTCTCTTTTTTTAAATTTAATTTAATTTTATTTTATTACAGTTGACATTCAATATTATATTAATTTCAGGGGTCCAATATAGTGGTTAGACATTTATGTAACTTACGAAGTGATCCCCTCAATAAGTCTAGTCCCACCTGGCTGCCATGAATAGTTACTATAATATTATTGACTATATTCCCTATACTTTACTTTACATCCCCATGACTATTTTGTAACTATAATTTGTATTTCTTAATCCCTTCACCTTTTTCATCCAGTCCCTCATCCCCGCTCCCACCTGGTAACTGTCAGTTTTTTCTGTGTATCTATGAGTTTGTTTCTGTTTTGTTTATTTTGTTTTTTAGGTTCCACATATAAGTGAAATTACATGATGTTTGTCTTTCTGTCTCTGACTTATTTTACTTAGTGTAATACCTTCTAGGTTCATCCACGTTGTCACAAGTGGTGAGGTTTCATTCTTTTTTTATGGCCGAGTAGTCTATTGTATATATGGACCACATCTTCTTCATTCAGTCATCTATTGGTGTACATTTAGGTTTCTGCCGTATCTGAGCTATTGTAAATAATGCTGCCAGGGACATAAGGACACTTACATCTTTTCTAATCAGTGTTTTGAGTTTCTTCAGATAAATACCCAGAAGTGGAATTGTTGGGTCATAGGGTAATTCTATTTCTAATTTTCTGTGGAAACTCTGTACTGTTCTCCATAGTGGCTACACCAATTTGCAATCCCACCAACAGTGCTGAGGGTTCCCTCTTCTCCGCACGTTCACCAACATTTCTTGTTTGTTGGTTTGTTGATGGTAGCCATTCTGATAGGAGTGAGGTAACATCTCATTGTGGTTTTAATTTGCATTTTTCCTACGATTTTTCTGATGATTAGTGACATTGAGCATCTTGTCATGTGTCTATTGGCCATCCAGGATTGTTTTCTTACTTTCTTTTTTGACAGTTTGTTATTGGTGTATAAAAATGCAGCCTAATTCTGAATATCAATTTTGTACCCTGCTGCTTTACTGAATTCGTTGATCAGTTCTAATGGTTGTGTGTGTGTGTGTGTGTGTGTGTATAATCTTTAGGGATCTCTCTACATAGAATTATGTCATCCACAAATAATGACAGTTATACTTTTTCCTTTGTAATTTAAATGCCTTTTATTTCTTTTTGTTGTCTGATTGCTGTGACTAGAACTTCCAATGCTATGTTCAATGAAAGTGGTGAAAATGGATATTCTTATACTGCTCCTGATCTTAAGGAAAACGCTTTTAGCTTTTCCCTGTTGAGTATGATGTTAGCTGTGCATTTGTCACATATGGCCTTTATTATGTTCAGGTATGTTCTCTGTATTCCAATTTTCTGAGTGTTTTTTTTAATCATAAATTGATGTTGGATTTTGTCAAAAGCTTTTTCTGCATCTATTGATATGATCATATGATTTTTCTTTATGTGGTGTATTATGTTACTTGATTTGTGGCTATTGAACCAACCATGTATCCCAGGAATAAATCACACTTGATCATGGTGTATAATAATTTTAATGTATTGCTGAATTTGCTTTGCTGATATTTTGTTGAGGATTTTTGCATCTATGTTCATCAGAGATATTGGCCTATAATTTTCTTTCTTTGTAGTGTTTTTATCTGGTTTTGGAATTAGCATAATACTGGCCTCATAACATAAGCCTGGGGAGTCTTCCCTCCTCTTGAAATTTTTGGAATAGTTTGAAAAGGGTGGCTATTAGTTCTCCTTTGAATGCATGGTAAAATTCACCTGTGAAGAAAGACATTCAGCCCAGGACTTTGGTTTATTGGAAGTTTTTTAAAATTACTGCTTTGACTTTGTTGGGTGTAATCAGTCGGTTCAGATTTTGTTTCTTCTTGATTCAGTTTTGGAAGATTGTGTGTTTCTCTGTTGTTGTTTTTCCAGATTGTTCAATTTGTTGGCATATGATTGCTTGTAATATTTTCTTACGATCCTTTGTATTTCTCTGCTGTTAGTTGTTCTCCTCTTTCATTTCATATTTTATTTATTTGGGTCCTCTCTCTTTTTTCTTTGATGAGTCTGCCTAAGGCTTTATCAATCTTTTTTATCTTTTCAAAGAATCAGCTCTTGGTTTCATTGATCCTTTGTATTATTTTAGACTCTATTTTGCTTATTTCCACTCTTATCTTTATTGTTTCCTTCCTTCTACTCATTGTGGGATTTGTTTGTTCTTTTTTTAGTTCCTTCCGTTGTAAGATTGTATGTTTATTTGAGATTGTTTTGTTTTGTTTTTTGAGGGAGCCTGTATTGCTATGGTTTACCCTCTTATGACTGCTTTCTCTGTGTTTTATGTAGGTCATTGTGTTTTCATTTTCATTTGTCTCAAGGTATCTTTTGATTTTTTCCTTGATCTCATTGTTAACCCACTCGTTGTTTAGTAGCATGTTATTTAGCCTCCATGTGCTTGTGTGTTTTTCCCGTTCTTTTCCTTCTCATTGATTTCTAGTTTCATACTATGCGGTTGGAGAAAATGCTTGATATGATTTCAATCTTCTTAAATTTATTGAAACTTTTTTGTGGCCAAAGATGTGATCTGTTCTGTAAAATGTTCCATATGCACTTGAAAAGAATGTATATTCTACTGCTTGGGGGTGAAATGCTTTTAAAATACCAATCAAATGCATCTGGTCTGATGTGACATTTAAGGCTGCTATATTCTTGTTGATTTTCTGTCTGGAAGTTCTATCCATTGATGTCAACGGGGTGTTAAAGTCCCCTACTATGACTGTATTACTATTGCTCCCTCACTTTATGTCCATCAGTATTTGATTTACATATTTAGGTATTCTTACATTGGGTGCATAAATGTTTACAAGAGTTATATCGTCTTGTTGGACTGATTCCTTTATCATTATGAAATGTCTTTCTTTGTCCCATTTTATAGCCTTTGTTTTTAAATCTAAATATTGCCATTTTCATTAATATGAAATATCTTTTTTCATCCCTTTACTTTTTGTCTGTGTGTCTTTTGATCTGAAGTGAGTCTGTTGTAGACAGCATATATATGGGTGTTGTTTTTTATATTCATTCAGCCACCTTATGTCTCTTTTTTAAAATATTTTTATTGATTTTTAGACAGAAAGGGAGGGAGAGGGAGAGGGAGAGGGAGAGGGAGAGGGAGAGGGAGAGGGAGAGGGAGAGGGAGAGGGAGAGGGAGAGGGAGAGGGAGAGGGAGAGGGAGAGGGAGAGGGAGAGGGAGAGGGAGAGGGAGAGGGAGAGGGGGAAACATCTATGTGAGAGTGAAACATCTATTGGCTGCCTCCTGCAGGCGCCCTACCAGAGACTGAGCCCGCAACCTGGGCATGTGCCCTGACCAGGAGCCGAGCCAGCAACGTTTCAGTGCACGGGATGACGCCCAACCAACTGAGCCACTCCAGCCAGGGCATCTATGTCTTTCTATTGGAGCATTTAATTCATTTATATTTAAAGTGATTATTGATAAGTACGTAGTCAGTGCCATTTTATCATTTGTATTTGTTATTTCTCCCCCTTTTTCTTTTCAAAGAAGTTCCTTTAACATTTCTTATAATATTGGTTTGGTGGTGATGAAATCCTTTAGCTTTTTAGTGTCTGGGAAACTATTTCTCCTTCAATTTTAAATGATAGACTTTATGGGTAGAGTAGACTTGGTTGTGGGTCCTTGCTTTTCATCACTTTGAATATTTTGTGCCAATCCTTTCTGGCCTGCAAAGTTTCCGTTGAGAAATCAGTTGATAGTCTTATGGGATTTCCCTTCTAAGTAACTAACTGCCTTTCTCTTGCTGCTTTTAAGATTCTCTCTTTGCCCTGGCCAGTGCTGCTCAGTGGTTAGAGCATTGGCCTGTGCATTGAAGGGTGGTGGACTTGATTCCTGGTCAGGGACATGTAACTGGGTTGCAGGTTTGATATCTGGCCCTGGTCGGGGCACATGTGGGAGGCAACCAATTGATGTGTCTCTCTCACATCGATTTCTCTCTCTCTCTCTCTCTCTCTCTTTCTCTCCCCTCCTTGCTCCATCCCTTCCACTCTTTCTAAAAATCAATGGAAAAAATATCTCCAGGTGAAGATTAATTAAAAAAAGAAAAAGAAAAAAGATTATCTCTTTGTCTTTAACCTTTGGCATTTTAATTACTATGTGTCTTGGTGTGGGCCTCTTTGGGTTCATATTGTTTTACCCATACTTTTTTGATTTATTTTTTTCTCACCATTTTTTCTGTCCTTAAAAAGTTTTTGATTTTTTCTCTCTCCTCCATTTGTGGCTTCATTGCCAATTGACTGTAGTTTTGTTCTCACCTGGGATTCTTTGGGCTCAAAGAAGAGGGTTTGCTGGGCTCCAGCAAAGTGTTGCATTTGAAACCACCTGGATATGCCTGGTTTCTTGTACACACAACTTAATATTTAAATCTCAAAACATCTGCATGTCATGGGGAAATTTGAGCCTATTTTACAGATGAGAAATCTGATACTTAGGGATGTTAAGTCACCCATTCAGCATCCCATGGCCAATATTGGCCATTTCACTCAATCAGCTCTTCTGATATTAATATTCTGTTTAATTAAATTCTAATTTGGGAATTTAAAGGCTGACCATTTTCCCACATCCATTGTTCCAACCTGGCTACTCAGGAAATGGAAACTCTGTTCCTCATTAGGGAAGATCTCTGAAGTCCAGCTCAGCAGCAACCTTGTAACACAAGGAAAGAAAAGAAAAACAGGAAAGAGAGAAGGGGAAACCACAGAACACAGTTGGAGAGCCACAAATGGCCTCCAGCCTAATCTCCTGAGTTAGAAATCAGTTCTTGGCTTTTATAACCTGGGCTCCAGGTTCTGGGTCCATCTCTGCCACTAAAATTCCATGTGGCCTTGGTAAGTCCCTTTGCAGATTTAGGTCTTGGTTTCCCCTTCTACTAGTCAACCTACCTCTTGAGTTTTGTAGCAACTATATTTTTCATATCTTAGTTCTAACTGGTTCTTATTTATATCTACTTGTCTTTGTTTTATAACCTCCTATTCTTGTTTTATGGCTATTAGTCCATCCTTTATATATTTGAGTAACTTGATCTATTTTTGTACTAGATTTTAATATTATATGATATTCTCTTTTTCCTCTGATATAAATTCTTCAGGCTGGGGAGTTTGTGGGAGCTTCATGAAGTAGTTGTGAATTTTTCATCTCTTTGAGAGTCTTCTGATAGTGTGTGCTCTTGACCTCACATATTAGGTGGCACTGTGCTTCCTTGAGTGGGGCACCCTTGCCACTGGGCACCTCTGCTTTGGTTTCTGGTTCAATTTATCATTTTCCTGTCTTTTCTAAGTACTTGGAGAGGCGGAGGCAGTTTCAATGTGTACTTGGTCCACCACCTTCAAAGGAAATCCAGTTTTATCATCTGACACTATTGTGTTGGGTGGTCTCTCTGAGGGTTCTCACTGATATTCTCAACACAGATAACCACAGGGGTCTGGTCACAGATGTCTAGTGAGAGAAGGTTCTAATACCACCACCAAATATAAAAATAGCTGTGTGGGCCATTTACTATTATTATGTACCACATCCGATCTTACTTATTCTTTATATAACCAATGGAGTACATGCTACTATTATCCTTGTCTTACAGATGAGACACTGGAAGCTCATAGAGGTGACCTGACTTGCCCAAGCACACTCAGCTAGGAAGGAGAATTTGAACCCATTTGAAGCAGGATTAAGCTCTTACCTCTGTTCACCCATTGCATCGTCCCAGCAGCTTGGGTGCCCATCTCAGCCCTGCTCTATTGTTAGCAGTGTAGTTTCTGGACCCTCTTTTCCTCTGTGGATACTGACCTCTACCCCTCAGAGGCTCTAAACAAACTCAAAACTGTATCACCAGCCCCAGCCAGGTGGTTCAGTTGGTTGGAGCATCGTTTAGGACATGAAAAGTCTTGAGGGTTCCATTCCCGATCAGGGCACATACCTAGGTTGCGGGTACAGGAGGTAGTCGATTGATGTTTCTCTCTCTCTCTCTCTCTCTCTCTCTCTCTCTTTCTCTCTCTCTTTCAAGTCACTTGACCTCTCAGAGCCTCAGTTTGTGGTGAGTGCAAAGGGTGACATTGCTTGTGCCTGATACATAGTAGGTGCTCCGTAAGCGTTCCTTGACGGAAAGTAGACTAGAGTAGTGATGGGGGAACATGAGCGTTGATGCATCAAACCCCAAAAGTGTTTTCAGGGCCAGAGGGAGGAGAAGTTTCTCATGGACACAAAGAGAGAATGAATTCCAACACGGAAAGGTTCTGTGAAGGTGGATATTAGCGCCCTTCCAGGAAGGCTTCCTTGACCTTGACAGCTCACCCAGCCTCGCAGGGACTGACTTTAGAATGAATGAGCTTCCTGCCATGCAAAGGAACCAAGTGAAGCTTTGATTGCCGCTGGCCGGGAGGCTGCAGAGGCTGATTGGGTTGAGTCTGACTCCGCCATCTCTGGGGAGAGCTCTGTCTGTTCCCTCATCCCCCACCCGCTGTTTCGCAAGGAGCGTTCCCTGTCTCACCACCCCCACGAGCACTTCCTCTGTGACCACAGGAAGGCCCAGCCCAGCCCTCACTGCATCTTCTCGAAATAAACTCGGGCAGCTGAGCTATCTACTTCACCATCTCCCTGGAGGTGTGGGAGGCGGTGGTTAGGAGGACCTCAGGCCAAGCCGCAGAGAGGAGGGACTCGGGCAGACAGATTGAGCCTGTCCCTCTTCTATCTGACTGTTACCCCATGCACGGACTTCTTCCTCGGGCAATTGCTCGTTTTGAATTGGCCTTACAGGATCCTGTTCTGTGTCTTCTTCCCTTTCCATCCTAGCTGGCCCCTGGTCCAGTCATCTCTGGGCTTGCCTGGCACCCCCACTATGTCTCCCAGAGCCAGGCTGGTGCCTTCGGTACATTGGCCCCATGGCCCTGGCATGTGTCTTTGACCTCCACGCTGGTGCACATCAGCTCCTGGGCTCTGGTCGGCATCCTTGAAGTTGGAACGGTGGTCAGTACCCTGTCTGAGGGCCCCCAGGATATGGCCAGGTGGGTGGCAAGAGGATGCTGTGGCTACTGGGACAAGGGACCCTGAGTGAGAGCTGGTCTGGGGCTTTACCTTGGCTGGGGCTCAGATGAGCTGCCTGGGTGGTGGAAGACCTGGGCCCAGCCCTCTAAGGGAGAGAGGCCCGTTCAGGCTTATTGTGCCCACTGTCAGGGCCCTGCCCCTTGAGCATTACTTCATCTGCTCATTTGTTCATTCACTCATATTTCACTCATTCTTTTTTTAATTAAATTTATTGGGATAAAAAAATTATTGGGGCAACATTTTTATTCAGATACTCATGCATTCATTGGTTCATTCAAAAAACATTCATGCATCACTCACTGGTTTGTCCAAAAAAATATTCATGTAGTGTCTTCCTCAATTGTTTACTTCCATCCCCTGGGGGAAGATGGGTGTGAACGGAGCACTCCTTTTAGGAATCTAAGATATTCACACTTTTATAAGCATATGCCAGAATTCTTGGGTCGAGGTATGTGTGTGTGTGGGCGGGGAGGAGTGTCCTGGCCATGGGCACTGGGCTCCCTCCCATGACTAGGAGTTTTCGGGGGGTCCAGGCATGGGTACTGTCTCCCACATGGCAACACCATGTTTCATTCCGACCGACAGTTCACAAGTGTTCTCATTTCTCCACATCTTGGCCAACAGTTGCTGTCTTCTGATTTTTTTGATAGTAACCATCACATTTGGTGTGAGGTGGTATCTCGTAGTTTCAAATTGCATTTCCCTAACGATTAGTGGTGTTGAACATTTTGCATTGTGCTTACCGGCCATGTGTTTATCTTCCTTGGTGAAATGTCTCATCAAGTCCTATGCCCACTTTTGAATTGGATTTTTGTTGTTGTTTTTGAATTTTAGGAGTTTTTAAAGTCTATTCTGGATGTTAATCCCTCATCAGATATGTGATTTGCAAATATTTTCTCCTATTTGGTGGGCTGCTTTTTTACTTTGTGAATAGAATCTTTGATGTACAAAATTAAAAATTTTTTATGATATTGAATTTGTCTATTTTTCTTGTTACCTGTAGGCACAATATTATTTCTTTATAAAAATGAATCTATCAATGAATGAATGGCAAGTTAGATGGCTGGCTGGCTGGCTGGCTGGCTGGGTGGGTGGTAATGAATAAATGATTGTACAATTGGACTGGGAAAGACGAGTGTTTGAGTGAGTGTATAGATAGATAAATAAGACGATGCATAAATGGATAAATGGATGGGTTGGGAGTGAGTTGGGGAGGTTGGTAGAGGGATAGACAAGTGTACAGTTGAGTGAGTGGATGAGTAAATAGGTGACCTTCTGAATGGAGGGGCAGCTGGAACACTGGTCACAGATGGGGATTTTGGTGTACAACGTGGGCAACGTTCAGATGAGTTGTGAATCATCTTCTGCCCCCAACTTGACTCAGATGACCTCTGCGGACACATATTCTCTCTTCCCAGGTTCAGGCTTTCTTGTATTCCCTTCCGAGCCTCCAAGAATCTCACCCTGGAGCTCAGACTGAACTGAGCCTGTGGCTTGTCTGCTGGCCTCAGCGGTAAGAATGCTGGGGGCGATCCTGCACCCTCTGCGGGACACAGCGCCCAACCGCCCGCCCCGTGATGGCTGGTTGCCTTTCCCAGCCACGCGGCTTCTCTCTGGCGGCCTCGCCCATGTCTCCATCAGGCATCAAACCATCCCAGGAGCTCCCCATTCTCTCAAATGCACCCCTCTCTGTCCCCACCCTGGTCTCCAGCCAAATTTCCACTCCATCTGCACCCGTCCCCCATTGGGGAAGGTGGAGGGAGGGGTCAGCCCGGCCAGCCCCCTGCTGCCAGTCCAAGACCTTCTTCCTGTCCCTCAGGTCCCCCAGCAGCCATGGATTTGGGTCTCTTGGGCCTGCCAGATGCGCTCCAGGGTCACAGCAAGATCCTGAAGGGAGCGCGCGGCAGGGGCCCGGCCTTGCGTCGGCAGCGGGAGTTCCTGCCAGAAGAGAAGAAGGACACGGTTTACTGGGAGAAGCGGAGGAAGAACAACGAAGCAGCCAAGAGGTCCCGGGAGAAGCGGCGTCTCAACGACCAGGCCCTGGAGGGCAGGCTGGCCGCGGCGCTCCAGGAGAACGCGCTGCTCAGGGCTGAGCTGAGGGCGCTCAAGGGTCACTTTGGCCTCCTGTCCCCTGCTGGGAGCACCCGGAGTCTGCCCTTGCAGGCTCTGCTGTGGACATCCCCCTGGACTGAAGACCCCCTCCCTGGGCCTGGACCGCTCCCATCTCTGCCTGGCTCCCATGGCTGCGTCTTGGGGCCGTGTTGCCTGGGCGCAGGGGTTCCAGGATGCCAGGCCTGCCAAGTGGCTCATGGATGGACCGGCCTGACCACTTCTTCCAGGTTCCCCCAGGACCCTGTCCCCACTGACCCCAAGAGAATGGATGTGGCCTTGCAAGCTGCCCTCCCAGCCACCTTCTTCAGCTGTCACATCCTGGGTGGACATGGGAGGCCCAGACCTGAGCTCAGGCCCTGCTGGGGGCTCTGGTCTCCTGTGTCCACTGGCTGCCAAGCCTCAGGGCCCTCAGATGTGTTACTGCCACCCACTGTTGATCCCATGGTGTTGCCTCCCAGGGTGGCCTGCCCTGTCCCAGGGAAGCACCCCGAGGGTCTGGCTCAGCCCTCCCTGCCCCATAAACTGCGCATCAAAACTGGGGCCTCCGGCAGAGCAACGGGAGGCCTCAAGGGTGGCCAGGGATCCCTCTGAGGGCTTTCCCTGGGCAGGGCTAGGACTGCAAGGGGTGGTTGGGGCTGAGCATGGGTTTATCTGGGAGCATGAGTGGCTTGGCCTTGACCCAGCTCCCAGTCCTGGGCAAGGCCTGTGAGAAGCAGCAGGGGGTACGGGGGCTGACTGGGGGAGTCTACTTCTCAGTGGCCAGGCCTTCAGAAGGAGGGTATGGGTTCCATCTTGGATCATAGCATGGCTCCTGCCCTGCTTAAGACATGTGCTTTGGGTGTCCACTGTTGCATCTACTTCATTCTGTCATTGTAGCTTGAAAGCCATAGACAATATGGAAACCAGTGGGCAGAGCTGTCTTTCAGTAAAATTGTATTTCCCAAAACAGATGTGGCCAGATTTGGCCTGTGGGCCAAAGTCAGATGATGGTGTGTACACAGGAGCAGAATTGCAGATCCTACGGGATGCCTGTTTTCAACCTTGATATTGCCAAAGTGTCCCAGCACCGTGGTATTTCCAGTTTATAGTTCCTTGCATGTAAAGGAAGTTTATGTTCTGCCAACAGTTGGTTTTGATGGACTTTTTGATTTTTGACAACCCAGTATATAAAATGATTTAAACCTGCATTCCTCTGTTGAACATCTTTGCCAAAATCTGTTGGCCACTTGGATTTCCTCATCTATAATTGCCTGTTCTACTGGGATATTTACCTTTTTCTTATTGATTTCTCAGAGCTCTTTATATATTCTATATATACATCCTTTGTCACAGATGGACATCATTTTTTCTTTCTTGTCTTTTCATTTTATTCCTTCCTGTTGTGTTTTGTTGTACAAAAGTTGGAAAATCAGATATAGCTAAATTTATCAATTTATGATTTGATAAATTATTATTTTATGATTTGTATATTTTTGTCTTGTTCAAGAATCCTTCCATGTCTCAAAGTCATAAAGATAACCTCCTAAATGTTTCTATAAATGTTTTCAAGTTTTGCTTTTCATATTTAGGTATTTAGCCCATCCTCTTTCTGTCTCTCTTTTATTCTATTGCATGAAGTGCCATTGTTTAAACTTCCTTGATCAAAATAATCACCTAGAGATCCTTGTTTAACTATAGATCTCCTGAATTCAGACTTTCTAGGAGACGGGGCTTGGAATATGCACTTTTTACCAGCAACCAGGAGATTTTCATAATCAGGCCAGTTTGGGAAAAGTTGTCTTGGTGGTTAGCAGATGGTCTAGGTGCTGAGCAGGACCAGCATCCCACCTGGCTAGGTGGTCTTGCACACATCACAGTCTCCCTTGAGAAATTTCTTCTGAAGGTTAAATGAGAAGAAGGACATAAGTGGCTTGGCACGAGGCCTTTCCCTTCGAACTGGGTTGCTTTATCCTCATGGAGAATGTAACTAATCCTATTTCCCTTTTTGCTTCTGCCACCAGGGGGCTCAGGGCTAAATTTCTGGGTCAACCATAATAATGATTTATTCATTTATTCTAAAAATTTCTTTGTTCACTTAGCAAATATTTATTGATCATCTTTTGTGTCCCAGGCACTGAGGAAAGAGCAGTGAACAAAACAGATGTGGTTCCTGCCTCTATGGTGCTTACAGCCTGGTGGGAGAGACAGGTAGAAAACTGTATAGTAGGATCAGTGGCGGTGAGTGTCATGGAGAATAAAGAAGTAGGGGACAAGGGAGAGGTAATGGTGGGTGGGTTATAAGAAATAAAGAGATCAGGAAGGGCCTTGCTGAGAAGGTGACATTTGAGCAGAGATTTTAGGGAGCAAAGTATGTGCTGGGGGGACAGCAATCCCTAGGCAGAGAGAACAGTCCATGTAAAGTGCCTGGAGGGTTGGAGAAATGGAGGAGACCCCTCTGGCTGGGGAGAGAGGGAGGAGATGAAGATAGGGAGGTGATCGGGACAGGTTATGCAGGGCCTATGGGTCGAGGTGAGGACTCTGTCTTCCTCTCTGAGTGAGATGGGGGTGCTGGGGAGTTTCTGAGCATATTTCTCCTGTAACTGTCTCTCCCCCACCCCACTCCATCCTGTGGTCTGTGGGACTGAGTGAAAAATAGGTAAACCCACCCCACAAGCACAGGACAGCTGGCTCATCATGTGAGGAAGGGGGACTGACCACAGTGTTGTTATAATTCACCTCCCCACAGGGGCCCACTTGCCCCTGCATTCTGAGCAAAAGGCTCACCCAGTCCCTGTTTCTGACTCTGTCTGAGACATGAGGGAGGGGCAGGGGAAACTGCTTTATGAAGCGGAATCATGGGGGGAAAGGCAGATGTTTCTCTTTTCTGCCTAAACAGTGGGAGGGTCCGCTCAGCTAAGCTGGAGATAAGCTGGAGATAAGGTGACTCCAGCTGGTGACAGTGGGGAGGACAGCCCTGGTGAGAGAATTACACCTGCCAAACAATGACCGTGATCACCAAGGGTCTGTCACCTAGACCGAGTGGGCTCATTTCCCAGCCACCTGGTCTGAGCCAGTGCTTGTGCCTTGGGTTTTGTTTCACCCTCTGCAAAAGGCTTCGTTACAATTATCCTCATTAATCGATGGGTAAGCTGAGGCTCTGAGCAGTTCAATACCTTGCCTAATATCACAGAGCCAGCAGCAAAGGAGCCACATCCCGCATCACTGCCCTGGCATCATGGCCAACTTTCTCTTCCTTGAACGACTTTCCTGCCTCAGGTCTCCATGCTTGCTCTTCCCTCTACTACAATGTTTTCCCCTCAGCCTTTATTTTTTATTTTATTTTATTTTTTAATTTATTTTTTATTTAAGTATAGTTGGTATACCATGTCCTATAAGTTACATTAGTTTCTGGTGTACAGTTAGTGATGAGACACTTTTATACCTTACAGTGTGATCACCCCACTAATTCTGGTAACCCTCTGTCACCAGGCAAACATGTTCAGCCTTTATATGACTCTCCTTTTCCATAAAGATAAATTTTTAAAAAAATCAAATGCCACTTCCTAAGGAAAGGCTTTCCCTGAACCTCCACTCTAAAATACTTCTGGTTATTTATGCTGATCCTACACATGATTGTTGTTCAATAAATATTCGTTGAATGAATAAATAAGTGGATATGAACAGTTAATCTTCTTTGTAACAACTTTGACAGCAGTTAAATCCTGTTTCCCCAGGATTGGTAGTCTGTCCCTACCTCGAGGGTGGGGATGTCACAGAGACACGGACCCTGTCCATCCACTGCAGGAGTCCTGGTGTTTGGGACAGGACCTGTCACACAGTAGGTGTGTGATAAATATTGTCGAATTGTATCTGAGGTTCGACAAAGGACAGGGAGCCACATGATGGGACAGAGGAAGATGAACACGGGAGGGTGTCACATGGATCCTTCATTCATCCCTCATTCATCCCTTCCTTTATTCACAACTTTCTGAGAAAATGAAACCAATTCCTTGCCCTCTGAGTCTATGCTTTGAGAAGGAGATGGATGAGCATCGAGGGGACAAATAGGTCAGGATTACGTCACATGCTGCTGAGAGACACGAGCTTATGAGCAGGAGGCTGGGGCATTCAGGGACAGGGGAGGTCAGGGAAGGTCCCTCAGAGGAGGTGATGTTTGAGCCAAGACCTGGAAAGCGTGAGTGAAAGAAGCCAGTGACAAAAGGCCACGTGTCATCTGATTCCACTTCTTTGAAATATTCAGAAGACAAATCCATAGAGACAGAAAGCGGCCTGGTGGTTGTGGGGGCCGGGGGGGGGCATGATTGCTGGATGCTCCCGGGTTTCCTTCTGGGGTGAAGTGCTTTGGAACCAGCTATGGGTGGGTGAACAACCTTGTGAAAGAACGAAATGCCACTGAACTGTTCACTTTAAAATGTAAATTTTGTGCTATGTAAATGCCATGCCGATTTAAAAATATGCCACTGTGCCTGCCATGCACGGAGGACAGATGGCTGCCTGAGAGAGAGAAAGGAAGAGAGAGGACAGGGAACTGGGCGCAGCGTGCAGAGGGGATACGGAAGGAGATGGGCCCCTGTCAGGTCCCAGCCTGGACACAGGACCCTCAGGGGATGGGGGTGACTGGAGGTGAAGTGCCTGGGCCTGCCTGGGTGGGGACCACACACACACACACTCCTACACACCTGTGCACATGTGAAATGACACATGCATGTACACATGTGCTTGGGGCCTGAATGGAAACATAAAGCACACACATGCACACATATGATAGAGCCTGGGTGTGCAAGGGGCCCCCTCATATCTCCCCATATATGGCCCCCCAAGCCCTGTCCTGGGGGCTGTAGGCTCAAAGAAGTTGGGGAATGGGAAAGAGGGGAGCCCTCTCTCATAAGCCTACAGGTGTGAAGGCCAAGGTCTGAGCCAGGGTCCCTCATTGCCCCACCCCCGCTGCTGTGCAGGTGCTGGGGGCAGCCCCGGCCTCCCCTCCCCCATCATACTGTAAATTCTGAGAAATCCTATTTGTGGTTTGACCTGGCCCCTCCTCCGCTCTCTGGCTGGGCTCTCCTGGCCACTGTCTTCCTGTCTTGGGTCCTGGGAGGGGGGTGTGAAGGGGACAAAGGCTAAGACCTACCCCCCTCCCAGCCTGAGTCCCCAGACACAGGCAGAGGGCTCTGCACTGCCTGTGAGGCCTTTGCATCACGTCTCTTGACCTCAGTTTCCCCTCCTGTAGAATGGAGATAATAGTTCCTGCCAGGTAGTTAGAGCGGCGTCTGGCAGGTAGGAAGGGCCTGATTCTGCTATTTTCCCCCTTCCTGCAGTTGGAGTCCAAAGGCCATCTGCTGGCAGAAGCCCTCCTTCCTTGGGTGAGGTCAGTCTTTGTTCTGTTAGGGCCTTCAACTGATCAGATGAGGCTCACCCACAAGGTGGGGGGGACAATTTGTTTTACTCAAAGTCTACTGATTTAAATGTTAATTCAGCTAAAAAACCCCAAAAAACCTTCACAGCAACATCTAGACTGGCATTTTATCTAACATGTGGGCACCTCACCTAGCCAAGTAGACACATAAGATTAACCATCACAGGTCTACTTCTTATCACCTTGACAAACACACATCCCCTTAAACCATGCTTTTGGGACACACAATATGGGGACCATGCTTTTCCCACTGCTCTTGCATGACCCAGCAGGACAGGAAGGCACACAGCGAGGCCAGGCTGGGCCCCATAACCCCACAAAGCCAGCAGGCTTGAGGGATGTGTGTGAGCACGAGGGAGGGAGATGAGGGTCTCTGGTTTGACAGGCAGAGGGTGCGGAGGAGGAGTGACTTCTAACAACATACTTGAGGCAATGAGCTCCACATCCCTGGGGATGTGCAGATATGATGGCTTATGTCCTGAGGGTTAAAGAGGAAATCCTGCCCCAGGTGAGGTTTGGAGCTGGGGGAACCTTAGTCTGTTCTAAATGAGAGTCCAACTGGCAGCCTACAGGTGGCGGGGGTCCTGCGTTCTCCTCACTTCCTGTAGCATTTAAGAGCCTGTCCCACATCCCTTCTACCTGTGTGGCTCACAGGCCCTGAGGCGGTGGAGTGGGGTAGGTCTTACTTGAGGTCTGGGATGCGCTCCTCGCCGGCATCGTGGTTCTAAGGGTCTGGACTTGGAGGTGCTGCCCCCTTGTGGAAGGAGTGAGATGTTCCCCTCACTATCTTGTAACCTCCTGAGGGTTCTTGCTGATTTTGCAGATTGAGGATGCTGGGGGGAGGGGGTTCCAACCTGGCATGTTTGTGATCTGCAGATTTGGGCCTGATTGTGGGGTCATCCCCAGAGCTGAGGACTATCTGCGGGCAAGAAACGGAACTGGAGCCTCTGTCGGGTCCCCAGGACACAGTGGGGCATGGTGCATGGGGATAACTAGGGCCCTCACCCACCCACATTTTCTCACAGATGTGGGGGATGGGTGGGGTGACCTCAGTGCTCCACAATAAATGAGGTGCCTTCCAGAAAATGTCTGTGCAAGAAAGTGCTGGAAGGTGAGTGAGAGAAAAACTGAAGAAAAGAGAGCCTGTGAAACGTGCTCAATAAATATTGACTGGTTAAATGAATGAAGGAATGAATAATTCTTTGGGCTGGTGAGGAGAGGACCCAACATGAATATAAATAAGCTCCGGCAGCTCGTTCTTATTTTTGAGAAACTGGGAGGATGTGTCCAGGCTGCTGGCCAGGGGGCCTGAGATTAGGTGGCTGGATGACATAACGGCCGAGCATTCTGCCTCCAGGGGCCCAGTGTGGTTGAGAACAAGGGTGCAGGAAGGAGCAGGGACCCAGGGCACTGGGGGAGAATGCCCAGCCGCCCCATCCTGAGAAGCTGGACTCCCACTCTAGGTCCCTGCAGGGACAGTGTGGGGCAAGAGAGGCCTTGTAGGGTGTCGTTAAAGCAGGGACTTTAGTGTCGCAGGAACAGGCTGAGCGAGGCGTGAGGAGATGGAGTGAACTTGGAATGAACTAATGGAACAGAGAGAGGTAGGAAGGGACAGCCCAGAACAGTTGGCCCCTGGAGAGCTGTGTGAGGGTTTGGGGAGGGAGCCAGTGTTCAGGTGGAGCCCTACCTGGGGTATCTGCCCCAGGTCACAGTGGGCTGGGCAGCCCTCCAGAATGTCACTGCCTGTTGGTGTCTCAACTAATGGAATGGGGCCCAGGGACTGGAATGGGGTCCTGGGGGTGGGTTCTGGGGAGTCTGAAACTGGGGGTGGGCTGTCCTGGATCTTTGTCATGGGTGACCCTGAGAGAGGGCCTTTGAGGGTCAGAACACAGAGAGTGGCCTAGGGTATTAGTAGGGTCATCATTAGTAGGGTCCAGGAGGTCAGAGCCTTCAGGAGGATTTCAGAGGCTGAGGAACAGGGTCAGGAGGTAAGACCGGCCATATAGAAGTATTTCTGGAGCAGACGTTAGGCTAGGGCTGAGAGCAATGGGGACTACCCTGAGGGTTTGGGGTCTCAGAACATGGTGTTTGTTGGGCGTACAGGTGAGAGATGGGTTCTGGGAGACCTGGGTGGAAAGAGGAAGCCTGGGAAACAAATCATGCCAGAAGGACAGAGTTTTGCGGGAGGATAGGACTTGGAGGATGGGCTATGGACACTGGAGGATCCTTTAGGGAGCCGTTGTAGGGGAGACCCTTGCGGTGCAGAACATGGACCTTTGTGGTGGATGTGAGGCTTCGGCTCTTATTGGGGGATTCAGGGTGGGCTCAAGAACTTCAAGGTGTCAGAGAACTTTGGATAATCAGATGGGGGAAACCAACAAGGGGGTGGACTTTTGTTCAGAACCAGGGATGTCTTGGCAAGTGGATTTTGTGGTTATGTTTTGGGGCATTAGAAATAGGGAGCAAATGATGAGAGTGGACCTAATGGTTGGAACACGTGTAGAAAGATTCTGGGGGATGGGTTGAAGAACCTGGTGCATGTTCCTTAGAGAGGCTATGGATGGGTTTGGGGTCCTTCATGGTCATATCAAGGGGGTGAACCGAAGGGCTTAGAGCAGTGCAACTCCTTATCTCCGTGCAGACTGTCACCACTGTTCCGAGTACTGTTTTAGTATTTGGAAAAGTACTTGGAAATCAGAATTCATGACAAATGTCAAATCCAATTGAGAAGGTCTAGCTAAATGGTGCGCTGAGTTGAGAAGCTCCTTCCAGGCTCAGAGGTAGAACATTTCATCCCAAAGCAGTAGAATATACATTCTCCACAAGTGCACATGGGGCATTTTTCAGCATGGACCACATGTTAGATCACAAGATAAGTCTCAATAAATTTAAAGCAATTCAAGTCATACAAGCATCTTCTCTGATCGCAATGGTATGAAACTAGTAATCTACAAGAAGAAAACCGAAAAACACACAAACACATGGAGGCTAAATAATACGTTACTGCACAGTGAATGGGTTAGCAATGAGGTCAAGAGAAAAGTCAACAGATACCTTGGGATGAATGATAATGAAAACACATGACCCAAAATTTATGAGACACAGGGAAAGCAGTTCTAAGAGAGAGACACATAGCAATATAGGCCAACCTCAAAAATAAACAAACCATAAGTACCAAATAACAATCTAATCTTACATCTAAAGTAACTAGAATAATAAAAACAAAGCCCAAAGTGAGTAGAACGAAGGAAATAACAAAGGTCAGAGAGGAAATAAACAAAAGAAAGTCTAAAAATACAAGAGATCAATGAAACTAAGAGCTACTTCTTTTAAAAAAATAAACAAAATAGATAAACCTTTAATCAGACTTAATAAGAAAAAAGAGAAAGGACTCAAATAAAATCAGAAATAAAAGAGGAGATGTGACAATCAACACCACAGAAATACAAAGGATTATTAAAAAAAACAAAAGTTTTCCAAGCCTGAATGAAGAAAAAACAGAAAATATGAACAGAGCATAATTGCTAATGAAATAAAATCAGTAATAATAATAATAATAAAAAACTCCCAACAAACAGAAGTCTTGGACTAGATGGCTTCACAGGTGAACTTTACCAGATATTCAAGAAGAATAGACCCCGATCTTTCTCAAGCTATTCCTAAAAACTGAAGAAGAGGGAAGGCTCCCAAGCTCATTTTATGAGACCAGCATTATTATCCTGATGCCAAAACCAGACAAGGACATTACAAAAACTGAAAATTATAGGCCAGTATCCCTAATGAACACAGACGACATATCAGCAAAATGAGTTCAGCAATACATTAAAAACATCACACACCATGATCAGGTGGGATTTATTCCTGGGATATAAGGTTGGTTCAATATTCACAAATCGATTAACATGATACACCACATAAACCAAATGAAAGATAAATAGTATATGTTTTTATTGATTTTAGAGAGAGAGGAAGGGAGAGGAAGAGACAGAGAGAAACATCGATGAGAGAGAAACATCATCGACTGGGTGCCTCCTACACGCCCCCTACTGGGGATGGAGCCCACAGCCGGGGCATGGGCCCTGCCTGGGAATTAAACTGGCAACCTCTTGGCACATGGGACTGTGCTCAGCCAACTGAGGTACACCGGCCAGGCAAAATTTTTTTTTTTTTTAACTCTATGAAGTGGAGTGCTTAATGCTACTCTTGGGCATTCTGGTCAAGTCATGAATGAAAATAAAGGCCACAAAAAGTAGTCAGGAAATTTTTCCCAGCCTAAGGGGCCCACCCTGAAACTCCTACCACAAGATGCAGAAAACTCTCTCTCTCTCTCTCTCTCTCTCTCTCTCTCTCTCACACACACACACACACAAAATGAAACAAACATTTTCGCAGAGTCCCACCATTACTTTTCAAATGCCATGAGGTTGCACACCTACATAGTCCCCAATGAACTAATCTCAAAAGAGAAGTCAGAAGTCAAGATAATTTACCACCTTGGCTAGTGTGTCTTGGTTGGTTGGGTGTTGTCCTGGGCACCAAAAGGTTGCTGGTTTGATTCCTGGTCAGGGACATGCCCGGGGTTGCAGGCCCAGTAGGGGGCATGCAGGAGGCAGTGGATTGATGATGTGTCTCTCCCTTCCTCTCTCTCTCAAATAAATAAGATCTTTTTTAAAAAATAATTTACCAATTATCTTTAGGAAGATCCAAAATCAAAAACTAAAAGTCAAGGTTTTTCTGTGAATTTCCCATTGATGTCTTCCGTTATTACTTCAATACATCAGGAAGACCTTTTCAAGGAGGGTTGTGTTAAAACTCACTTCTTCTTCACTGTGTAACAATATACAAGTTGTGTACAGAATTACTGTAATAATTACAACAAATGAAAAGGAGATGATAGAACACGAATATCATTATTATTAAATCGCTACTGAATTAGTGAGTCAGGCAGGGAACAGGTGACGCCGCATTAATTTGTACTCATTAGGCTGATCTGATCGCCTGACCATCATACTGATGTTTCCAGAGCCTCGGAAACCTATCAGCCTCTACCACTTAAGGACCACGGCCCAGGGAGCTTTCCGGGCCAGGGAGGGGCCCCTCCCCCACGGAAGGACCCCACCCCTAGCCCTGCATTGTGAGGTCTTCCGAAGGGAACAGCAGACGGGCTGATGTCATAGACCAGCCCCTCGCCCTGTCTCCGCCTGTGCCCGCCCCCGGCCCAACCTCCACCTTTTCTCCCCACAGCCCTCACCCCAGAGGAAAGTGGCCAGCCTTGCCCACTGGCCCACCCACGCCCCTGCAGCCATGGGTGCAAATCACCTCCACCTCTCTGAGCCCCAGGGGCTCCCAGACCCGGCAGGACTCCCCACTCAATCCTGGTGAACAAGGCCCCACAGCAGGACGCCCCACCATGGTGGGCGACAGGCTGCCACCAAAGGCCTGCGCGGTGGTCATCGACATGGGCACGGGCACCTGTAAGGTGGGCTTCGCGGGGCAGGCCCGGCCCACCTACACCGTGGCCACCATCGTGGGCTGCCAGCCCAGGAAGCCGGCCACCAAGAGGCAGCTGGTGCTGGAGACTTTCATCGGCGAGGCGGCGCGCGCGCGCCCGGAGCTGATGCTGGTGAAGCCGGTGCTGAGCGGCATCGTGGTGGACTGGCTCGCGGCCGAGTTCATCTGGCGCCACCTGCTGGAGCACGACCTGCGCGTGGCGCCCCAGGACCACCCGCTGCTGTTCTCCGACCAGCCCTTCAGCCCGTCCACCAACCGCGAGAAGCTGGTGGAGGTGGCCTTCGAGTCCATACGCTCGCCCGCCATGTACGTGGCTTCGCAGTCAGTGCTGTCCGTCTACGCGCACGGGCGGGTCAGCGGGCTGGTGGTGGACATGGGCCACGGCGTCACCTCCACCGTGCCCGTCTTCCAGGGCTACCACCTGCCCCACGCCACCGAGCGCCTGGACCTGGCCGGCACCCACCTGACCTCCTTCCTGGCGGACACGCTGCTGGGCGCCGGCTCGCCGCTCGGGCCGCAGGAACTGGACCTGGTGGAGCGCGTCAAGCACCGCTGCTGCTACGTGGCCCCCGACTTCCAGGAGGCGCAGGCGCGCCCCGAGCCCGAGCGCCCCCAGCGCCTCTCGCTGCCCGACGGCCGCACCGTCACGCTGGGCAAGGAGCTGTTCCAGTGCCCCGAGCTGCTCTTCAGCCCGCCCGAGATGCCCGGGCTGTCGCCCGTGGGCGTGCCCGCCATGGCCAAGCAGAGCCTTTCCAAGGTGCCGCTGGAGGCGCGGCCCGACGTGGCCCGGAACGTGCTGCTGTGCGGCGGCTCCTCGCTGTTCCAGGGCCTGGAGCGCCGCTTCCGCGGGGAGCTGCGGCGCCGCCTGCCCCGCGAGGCGCCCGTGGTGGTGGCGGCCCAGCCCACCCGGGACTTCTCCGTGTGGATCGGCGGCTCCATCCTCGCCTCCCTGCGCGCCTTCCAGTCCTGCTGGGTCCTGAGGGAGCAATACGAGGAGCAAGGGCCGCACATCGTGTACCGCAAATGCTACTGAGCGGGGCGCGGGCTTGAGGGGAGCAGAAAAGCCTCTGCTGCGCGGCCAGCTCTGCCCGGCCTTTCCCCAGGGTCCACTCCTGGACCTACCCAGACACAGGCCCACTAACCCCGTCAAACCCATCTCCCATGATGCCCCCCCCCCAGGCACTCTCAGTTTAGGACCCACCCAAATGCACCTCCAAGATATTCCCAGACTTGGACTCCTTAATCCCTCAGCCTGTGATCTGCTTTTGATATAGCCTCTGAGATTCCCCTGGGCTTTAAGCCCCCCAATTCACCCCACTGATATGTTCATCAGGGACCCCCAAATCCACTTCCATAACCTGTACCTCTCCAAGGAGCTTGCACCAGAATCCTCCAACCCTCTCCCAGAACCTTTCCATGAGTGTTCCAGCCGCTAGGTCTACCCTCATAATCTATCCCCTGTTTCTAATGCCTGCAAACATACGAGCCTCCAGAACCCACTTCCCAAGACATCCCTGGTTGTGAGCATCCCAAATCCACCTCCTGGCTGGTTTCTCCTTTCTGATTATCCAGTTATCCAACACCCTGATATTCTGAGTACCCCCAAAGTCCTCCTCCTCACAGTACCAAACTCCCACATCCACCCCAAAGATTCATGTTCTGCTCCTCAAGGGTGTTCCCTATAATGGCCCCCGGAAAGACCTCCAGTATCCACAGCCCATTTCCAAAGTTTCACCCTCCCCCAAAACCCTACCCCCGAGCTTGATTTGTTCCCCAGAATTCTTCCTTCCATCCAGAGCCCATTCTCTACATCTGCACCTTGAAGAACACCATGTTCTGAGACCCCCAAAGCCTCAGTTTAGCCCCCACTGCTCTCAGCCACACCCCTTGCCCTAAGTCGGCTCCAGAAATACACTCGCATGGCCCACCTCACAGTGTACCTCCTGACTCAATTTCTCAGCCCCCCCAAAGGCTCCAGCTTCCAGGATCATCCTGTGGTGACCCCACTAATGCCCTAGGCCATCCCCTGTGTTCTGACCCTTGGAGACCCTCTCCCAGGGATGCCCCATGATAAACATCCAGTATATCCTATCCTGGGGTTTCAAATTCACCAGAACCTACCCCCAGGACCAGCTCTTGGGCCCCATCCCATTAGTTGAGACAACAATAGGCAGTATTGTCCCTCGTTGGTTCTCGTCAGTCTCATGAGAAAAAATTCCAACAAGTGACAGCAGCATTGTAGTGAAGTGATTTATTAAATAAATAATTTATTTGTGGAGGACATCATCTTGGCCTTGCTATGCACCTTTCTGTCCTGCTGGGTCCTGTGGGAGCAGTGAGAGAAGCATGGGCCCCATATCGTGTACTGTAAAAGTATGATTTAAGGAGATGTGTGTGTGCCAAGTTGACAAAGGGTGGACTTGTGATGGTTAATTTTATTTGTCTACTTGGCTAGGCTAGGTGTTCATATGTCTGATAAAATGCCAGTTAGATGTTGCTGAGAAGGTATTTTTTAGATGAGATTAACATTTAAATCAGTAGACTTTGAGTAAAATGAACTATCCCCCACATTGTGGGTGAGCCTCATCTGATCAGTGGAAGACTCTAAGAGAACGAAGACTGACCTCACTCAAGGAAGGAGGACTTCTGCCAGCAGATGGCCTTTGGACTCCAATAGCAATTCTTCCTAGTCTCCAGCCTGCCAGCCTATTCTGAAGATTTTGAACTTGTCAACCTCCACAATCATGTGGCCAATTTTTAAAAAAGTAAATCATTCTTTCTTTACACATGCATCTTATTGTTTCTGTTTCTCTGGAGAACCCTGAGTAACATACATGCCAAGTTCCCCTCTGACCTCAGGATCATTGCACCTGATATTCTGTCTTATCAGAATGCTCCTTCCCACCTCCCATCTTTTCAAAGGTAGCCGTCTTCTCACTATGACACAAAGCTCAGATGCCATAAAAGAAATGACTAAAACAGGTCACTTCATATAAACATCAAAAGAAAATCTACAAGGTAAAAAAAAGTCACCCTGAACAAAGTCAAGACAAATGACAGAGTAAACTATAACTCATAACATAAAGGCATAATGTCCATAATATATAAAGAGCTCTTGGAAACTAAGAAAAATACAACAGTCCATGGAAAAGGTAGCAAAGGATACAAATCTTGAACTCTCAGAGAAAAACAAATGGTTCTTAGTCACAGGAGAAGATTCTCAACCTCATAAGGCAAATATAATCAAAAGGTTTGATAATATCACATTGGTGAGGCCGTGGCACTCTCGTACCTTGATGATGAAGAAGGAAATTGGTAGAAATCCTATGCAGGACAAGTTGCAATATCTACTTAAATGACAAATGCACATACCTTCGGACCCAGCCATCACACCTCCAGGAATTTCTCCTTCAGATACCGTCACTCCCACGCGAAGTGCCCTAAGCGACGTTTTCCAGTGTGCACTGCAGTGCACACAATAGCGTTCTGCGTTCCCAGCGTTCTGCGCCGATCCACGAGAAAGGGTTAAGTAAATTGCGAACAAACATAGAGGAACACTACGCAGCCATAAAAAACAACAGCGAGCTGTGTTCCCTGACATGGAGTGATCTCCAAGACACATTTCAAGTTAAAAAATGAAGTTCCAGATAGTATGTTGTCATTTATGTAAAAACAGGAATAAATACATATGTAGATATTTTCTTGAAAACGCCTAGAATATCTCTGGAAGGGCTCACAAGAAACCTAAATAGTGGTTGCTTCTAGAATAATTTCTCAAGTCTGATTTCATTATGATACCCTAATGGGTAATGATTTTTAGACATTTCTATTAATCGGCCCCCATCAACATTTAATACCACAGATCTCCTGTATACCTGTTTATATTTTCTATGCATATCTGCACTTTATACATAAAAACAGGCTTTTTTTTGCCCATCCCCAGAACCAATTTTCACCCCTTTGGGTGTGGTATCACTTCCATTGAGGACTGATGCTATTGAGGGGTCACCAGAAGGAGATTCTTACTGCCTGCCCTTTGAACTATTAGAATTTTGAATTGTGTTAATGCATTTTTTTTAAAATAAAGATGTTTCCTTTAAGTTCCTCTGACACCCACCCAAGCAGTTCTGTTTTCTTCTCTCTCCCTAGCTGTGCTCACCTGACTTCTGTTTGATTCTTTGTCAATAGGTGGTGTCACCTGTCTCCACCATGAGTTTGGGAGGGCAGGGCCCCCGTGTGTATCATTCACCTGGCACACAGTCATGCCCAATAAACGTTGGCTGAGTGAGTGAATGAATGAGCCACAACATTGGCTGAGCTGAGAGGAATCCTCCCAATAGGGACCCCTCTCCCTCTCTTCCTCTTGACATTGGAGTCACATAAGGCTGGATTTGAGTCATACTCCTTCACATGCTGAGTGACCTTGGATGAGTGACCTGACCTCTCTGAGCTTGCTTAACACACTTGTAAAGTGGCGGTGATGTCAGTGCTCACTTTAGGGGGCGCTGTATAAGGACTGAGTAAGATCACACAGGCCCTCCAGGAAGTATGGGAGGATACATCTCAAACTGCCCTTGGCTTTGGGACTGTGGTGGGAGGAGGGAGGGATTTCACATCTACTCAGTATATTAATGTATTGTTTGAATGTTTCACAATGTGAGTGCCTCCATTGAAATAATTTCTTAAAACCATTTTGAGTAATGAATAAAATAGACTTAATGTGCTCAGTATACAGTAAGTGCCAAATAAATGGTGATAAGTTTGCTGTTTCAACTAGAACTTTCAAAAGAGGGACCTCAAGTCATCCAGCCAGTTGCTGCCACTGAGATCCTCTCCCAAGGTTCTGAGCAGAGAGAGGACCCACCAAGTCACCACCTTGACTTCACCCCCATCTCCAGACCTCCTGTTCTTGGGGGGACACAGGAGAGGAAATATTTGGAATAGGCGAGTCATTCCAACTGGCCAATCACAGACTGGGTGGGGATTAGGGTTTGCTGAGTGACACGGGCCCAGAAGTGCAGTGTCAGAGCTTGCCTTCATTTTAAAACTTGAGAGCTTGCTCATCGTGACATTTTTTGCATTAATTTTGATTTTTAAAATATTGTACTGATGCCAGGGGCTGGGGAGGGGTGAATGGGAGAGACAGCTGATGGGAACTGGGTTTCTTTCAGGGATGATGAAGCTCTTCTTGATTTAGACAGAGCTGATGGTGGCACAACCTTGCTGATGTCCTGTCACTGAATCCTACACTTTCAAAGGGAGAATTGAATGGTATGGAGTCAATCTTGATCCAAATCATCGCGCTGAAATATTATTTACTTTATAAGCCCTGAGATCTAATGCACAGTATGGTGCATGAAAACAATAGTATTGCATTACAGTCACCAAAGTTGCTAAGAGACTAGAGCTTACTCACTTCCGTCACTCAGAAGAAAAGCTAACTATGGAATGTGCTGGAGGTGCTAATTATCCCTAATATGACAATCCTATTAAAACATACAAAGGTAGCAAATTACATTGTACACCTTAAATTTAAACATGGTTATAGTTCAAATATATTTCAATTAAAAAAGGAAGAAAATGGAAATGTTATTTACTTTTATTCATGGAATTGGGGGCATGCCCTTACATCTTGCTCAGGGGAATGCCTCACTTGCCCGGCCCGAATCCCGGCCCCACGGACACAGACACCTGGAGGCTCGAGGAGCTGGGCCTGTTTGCAGGAGGCTGGCCCAGAGGGGAGAGGCCTGGAGATTAGGCTCCTGGAGACCATGGTCCAGG
Organism: Miniopterus schreibersii; assembly: GCF_964146895.1. Lineage (NCBI taxonomy): Eukaryota > Metazoa > Chordata > Mammalia > Chiroptera > Miniopteridae > Miniopterus > Miniopterus schreibersii. The sequence continues at coordinate 68,452,832 of NC_138105.1, read as the reverse complement.
GGCCCCTCAGGAGGCGAAGCCAGAGGGCCTGCTTCCCACAGAAACCAGGATATCACTGACACCACTGCCCCCAACCGGGCGGGACAACTGCAGCTGCTAGACTCACCCCACGCGGGCCTCTGCCCCAGGAGCAAAGGGACCTGGCCAACGTCTCACCCCAGCGCAGCAGATTCAATCCAACCCAGGGGGCGACGAGTGCAGTTCTGACAGACAGGGAATTCTGGTTTGAGCAGGATTGTACACACACACACACACACACACACACACACACACAAAACACCCTATCCCCCCACCCCAGCTGTCACCTGGGCCTCCCGAAACTCTGCAGGGACAGATGTGGCTACCAGATATGGGGAAGAAAAGGGAGGGTGGGCTGGGCCCCGTGACAGGTTTGAAAATAGGGGACTAATTGATTTTCCCAGAACCCTACTGACAACTGCAAGAAGCAAATCTGATCATGCCCTTCTCCTGCTCAATATCCTTTGACGGTCCCCATGCCTGGAGCCAAATGATTTTCTCAGAACCCCACTGACCACTGGCCCAAAGCCTGCTAACCCTCATGGCTCCCATTGCAGTCTGCGAACCATTCCCACATGCCTCGTTCTTTCCCTGGAACTCAGCACTTTCCCTCTCACCTCAGGGCCTTTGCATGAGACATTCCCTTCACCCGGAACCCTTTCTTTCCTTCTCCCTTTCTCTTGTAATGCTGGCCCCACTTCAGACCACACCTCTGGTCATGCGTGTTACTGCCCAGGCAGTCAGGCCCACCAGGCACCAGGCTTCAGTCCAGCCTAACATTTACCCAGATCAGAAATTATACCTGCACGTGCCTCCCCAAGCTGACTGTGAGTTCCGGGAGATATCAGCATGTGCTAGGCCCTCATCAACACTTACTTGGTGATTTCCAAGCTTGCCGCCCAGTGGAAGAAACAGGCAATAATCACAAAAAGAAATAAGAATTTCAGATGATAAAAGTGTCCTGAAAAAAATTAAACAAGACAATGAGACAGGTGATCAGAGAGGACCTGAGAAGTGAGGAAAAGCATTCCTGGCAGAGGAACTGCAAGGGTAAAGGGCTGGAGGCAGGACCAGATTGTTGAAGTGATGGGGAGAGGGGGAGAGAGAGGGAGGGAGAGAGAGAGAGAAAGAGAGAGAGAGAGAGAGGGGGGGGGGGAGAAAGAAGAAAGAAAGAAGAAAGAAAGAAAGAAAGAAAGAAAGAGAGAGAGAGAGAGAGAGAGAGAGAGGGAGAGAGAAAGAAAGAAAGGAAAGAAAGAAAGAAAGAAAGAAAGAAAGAAAGAAAGAAAGAAAGAAAGAAAGAAAGAAAGAAAGAAAGAAAGAAAGAAAGAAAAAGAGAGAGTGGGTATGGTGCCCAACAAATTCCCCACCCGTGCGGTCAGAGGGCAGCCACAAGTTTCCATTTGTTTCATGCTAAGAGAGGAACTAGAAATGACCACAAGCTCCCCATTAGATGAAATATTTACTAACATTTAGGGGCAAGAGGTGGCATTTGTGTGCCCAATGCATATCTGAGAAAATTGTTCACCCCTATCCCTTACCAGAAAAATATTCATTAGTTTTTATTTACACAATTATGTGCCAGTTGTTTTTTTCCTACTGAAATTGGCAAAGATTTGAAAAATGATAAAACCCAATGCTAGCAAGGATGTGGTGAGCTGGGCACTTGTGTACCTAGAAGGTGGGGGTGGAACTTGCTTCCTGGAAAGGCAAGTAGGCAATATGAAATAAAGTTGGGCTCATAACCTGCTCCAGGAATGAAGGTGTCACTTCCTCCCACCTGAACCACTGCTCCGGGCGTCTCTCTATTCTGGCCTCAAAAGCCAATATCCCTGCTCCAGCACCATCCTAGCCAGTGAGAACCTCTTTTGTTCGTTGCCTCCATTTCATTTAGCTCTTTTTCTTAAGATTTCTCTTGTTTCACTTGCGACGTTTCTTTTTCTTTCCATATCAGCTTCTTCTCTGTGTCTGTTTCTATGCATTAGGCATATCTGATCTTTTATTATTTTTTCCCTTCTATCATTTTGTGATTTGTTTGTTTTCCTTTTGTAGTCCCTTTAGGTGAGTTTCGATGGTCTAGTTGTGATTTTTTTCTTTCTCGAGGTAGGCTTCTGTCATTATAAATGTCCCTGTTGGGACTGCTTTTGCTGTCTCTCCTAGATTTGGGGTGCTGTGTACTCATTTTCATTTGTCTCAAGGAACGTTCTGAGCTGGGTGTTCTGGGCCGTCCTTTGCGGCGCCCTCGCGTTGTAGCTGCGCCTGGCTGCTGTTGGCGCGCCTGTGGGTGGGCTGGTCCCTGTGGGTGGGCTGGCCCTCGGGCTGGCCGACTGCGAGGGTTGGCCGAGGGTTGGCCGCAGCTACAGCAGAAAGCTGTTGTGCGGAGGCTAACCCCAAGGAGCGGCAACCACCTTCGCTGGGCTCTGGTGCCGGTTGCGTCTGCCCTTTGGTTGTGTCACATGGAGCTGGTTGGGTGGCGCTCTGCTGTGGGCTGAAGCTGGCCGCCTGTGTGTTGGTTCTGGAGCCTCTTCGGAGGGTCTCTGGGGAGGCTAAATTCAGCAGTCACTGTGCGCAGCTTCAGGCCACCTAGTAGGAGCTACAAAGTGATCTATGGTTGTACTGGGCTTAGAGGCACTTGAGACAGTTTATGTTTCAAACCGAGGCCCTCTGCCGCTAGTGCCAGGCTCGGGACCCTTTGGTGGGCATCACAGTATGAGCTGAGGCCAGATGCCACTTGTTCCAAACTTGTGGCCCCTTAAAGTTACGTTCCAAGCCAAGACTCACCACCACTTGTGCCAGGCTTGGGGCCACTTAGCAAGAGGTACAGTGCATGCCAAGGCCAGCCTTTGCTTGTTTGGGGTTCGTGGACCTTTCAGAGGTTTTTGGAAAATCTGCAGCATGTGGGGGGGGCCACTAGAAAAAGCCCCAGCCAGGCACATGAGTTGAATGAGGTGGGGTCTCAGGGAAACCCCAAGGCAGTGTGAACAGTGTTAACCAGGTTAATGGAGAGCACAGCTTTCCATTGGCACCCACCTGTGCTGGCTGGGCTGTGTGGGCGGTGAGTTCATGAGGAGCCCCTCAAGAGGAGGGTCTTGGTCCCCAGCAGCCCTTTGTCTCAATTGGACACAATCCCTGCTGGTTTTCTGAGCCAGATGTTATGGGAACTCCTCTTCCTTGCACCAGTGTCCTGAGCTGGAAAGTGTTGGACTGGGACCCCTCGTTCCTCAGGGGGAAACTTTGAAGCTGAAACATCCTCCTGATTCTTAATTGCTACACTGTGGTTGTGGGACCTGCCCTTTCCACATATCAACCCCCCCTACCTACCAGTCTTGATGTGGTTCATGCTTTATATTCTTAGATATAGGAATTCTGTTTAGCTAGTCTTCAGGAGGTTTTCAATGGTGGTCATTCTATAACTTAGCTGTAATTTTTAAAAATTAAATTTATTGGGGTCACATTGGGCAAAAATCTGGAATTTCATGGGTTGAGAGAGTAACAACTTTGACATTTGAATGGCAGAAATTTAAAAAGAAAACCTGTCGCTATTTTCTCAATTACTAGCACCACTAAGAGTTCTTTTTGGTATGTCTCATGCTGTATTCCCAGAAGGATCCGTCTAGTCCGACCAGATTGGATTTACCCTGGTTCAGAATCCACTTAGGACTCAACAAATATTTACAGGCACATCTCAGAGACAGGGTGGGTTGAGTTTAAGACCACTGCACTAAAGCGAATATTACAGTAAAGAGAACCACGTGAAATTTTTGGTTCCTCAGTGCATATAAAAGTTATGTTTACACTATCCTGTGTTCTATTAAGTGTGCAATAACATTATGTCTAAAAAAAAAAAGTATGCATTAATTAAAATCACTTTATTGCCAAAAAAAGCTAATCATAATTTGAACTTTCAGCAAATCATAAACTTTTTGCTAGTAGTTGCCACAAACCTGCAATTTGAAAACAACAACAAAATAAAACAATATCTGCAAAGTGCAATAAAGCCAAGCACAACAAAGCAAGGTATGCCTGTAGTGAGTCCCTCCTCTGGGTTTGTGAGGTGCTGGCCATGGTGTGGCGAGCAGGGGAAATGTGATACCCAGAGTTTGGAAGATCCCTGTAGTTGAGTGCAGGAGAAGACACCGGGCATGTAATTAAAATAAGATGAAATATGAACATGAGGGAAAAGATAGGATATAGCAGGAATCCCTGGCAGAGTCTGCGGGTAGAGGTCTTACCCCAAAGGATAAGCTGGTGTTGCGAAGGCAATTAGAGCACTAGGAGTGTCTCGGACAAAGGAACAGTATGTGGAATGTGAGAGAGCCAGAGACAGAGAGAGAAAGCACTCGGGAAGGGGAAAATCCAGTGGTGATGAATGATTTGGGAAATGCTAGGTCAAGAAGAGCTTTAGGATCAACCCGAGGCTTTAGCCTTTCCTGTTGCTTTGAGTTCCAGAGACCAAAGTCAGGGCGGGCGTGAATGACATGCCCCCCCTCCTGTCCTGTCCCCTGGGGAGGTGAGATGGAGTGGCCCAGGGAGAAGTCGCGGAAGGCCCAGGGAGAAAGAGGTTCAGACCATGCTCTAGGGAAGCGAGGAACCATCATGTGATGGCACAAATCTTCACAGCCAAAGGATACGAGGGTGATACCAATCAACTGAGTCAGGACTCTCAAGTCAGAAGGAAGCTGAGGCATGTCTCTGTCACCACATGTGCCCGTGGGTGCATTTAAGTAGTAACGCTGCTTATGACCAAAATGAGAGCTATTCATTATGAGCACATGTTGTGCCACAAACCATATTACGTCGCTTTGCAGTGTCATTTCCTCATTCTGAAGTCCCCATGAAGGCAATAAATTAGATTTATGTCTATGGTGAAGCGGTCCTCATACTCATAAGGAGAATTACAACTAAAATGGAATGTGCAGTGACTTTAAATGGGGTCAGAAGTTTTCAAATGGTGCTAAGGAGGTGGCAGGCATCACATTAAGCAGAAAGACTTGGAACGATCATACATCTGATTTGCTGATGTTACTTTCCCTCCAAGAGAATTAAATTAGGTTTTCTCAGTTGAACAAGCAGACCTCAGACCTGGCCCTGTTGTAGGCTATGCTTTCTGGTGGATATTTCTGATGAACATTCTGGTGAATAACAACCAGAAGTTAAAAAGTTTGGAGTTTGCCGTGGGGAACCCATGACTCTGGTCATGGCTTTTCTGGAATAAGCAAAAATCAGGTGAAAGCTGAACCGTAGCTCTCTCCTGGTAAGTTCCCTACTCTCCCACCATGTGCCTAACTGGTTACTGTGCTGACGGGAGAGGGTTGGAATGGCCAGGGACATGGAAGAGTGTTAGAACTTGGGGCTCACAGAATTCTGTGGATGCCTCTTCTCTCTGTATCTAGGTTGAGCTGAAGCCCTCACTTAGCTCCTTTCCTCCCCTGTGCAATGAGAGATGCCTAGTGCCAGTAAAAATCTCTTAAGATTCTGCCAGCCAAACGATCTCTGTCTGGTTTTGTGTTCAGAAGTTAAGGCCACGACTCTAGAAGAGGTCTGTCCTGGTAGCCTTTACATTATCAACCTCCAGTATTTGTTGGGATCTTCCTTCCTTCTGTCCATCCATCCATCCATCCATCCATCCACCCACCCATCCATCCTTCTTTCAACAAATATTTACCAAGTGCCCACTCTGTGCCAGCCATTGTTCTAAGCACTGGCAGTAGAGCAAAAAGGCAAGAGAAGAAGAGTCGTTCTCTGTGACTACAAGGGTTTGGTAGGAGGGAGTTTGGGAGGTGGAACTGTCCTGTATCCTGATATCAGAGTGATGACTTCGAAGGAGCTAAAGATGTAAATAGTGCTCTACCTCCCCACATTCCACAAACCTCTACTTGGGATAAAGTTCCAGGTGCCGTACACCCGGATAAAGGTTAATTTCACTGATATTTGTTTAAACAGTAAAATGAAACAATAGACAACAAAGCAACCATTCCCAGTCCAGCAGGGAAAGCAACCATAAACAAGAAATAAATAAATCAGCCAGATGCCAGGTAATTACTAACGGTGAGAAGGACTTTAAAGACATAATGAAGGGTGATGTGACAGACAGAGGGGAGGGATTTTAATCTGGGGATTTCTGAGGGCAATCAGCCCCTGTTAAGGTGACTTCTGAGCTGAGACCTGACTCACGCCAAGAAGGAAGTACATGCCTGTGAGGGAGGTGGGAACAGTGTGCCACAGGAAGGGACTTGCACAGGCTAAGTCAGGAACAATTTAGTATTCCAACAGGTTTTAAGGAGTTGCTTGTGATTTTTTTTTTTTTTAATGTTTGGATTTCGTCTCTTCTCAATCTTGGATGGAAATTCTGTGAGCGTTATGAACACAACATATAACTTGGCTTAAAACCACCAGCAGTCATTATCTCGGTGTCTGCAGGTCAGGAAACTGGGAGTGGCTTAGCTGGGTGACTGGCTCAGGGTCTCTCACAGGGCTGAAATCAGGACATCAGCAGGGACTGTGATCATCCCAAGACTTGACAGGGGCTAGGGGATCTGTTTCCAACCTCACCGAGCTGATCGAAGACAACAGTTCCTGGACATCTGGGCTTCTCCATGGGGTGGGGAAGAGAGAGAAACAAAGAGACAGAGTAGGGAGCGAAAGAGGGAGGAAGGAAGGAAGGAAGGAAGAAGGGACGAGTGAAAATGAGATGGAGGCGGGTGCAAACAAGGTCAAGTCATAGTCTTTATAGCCAAACATCAGAATGACTCTTAGCATTTTTGTTGTGTTCCATTTGTTGGAAACAAGTCACATACTGGAGGAGACAGCAATGCTCAGGAGTGAATACTAGAGGGCAGGAATCTTTGGGGTCTTAGAGGCTGCCTGACACACCAGCATCCTCTTAGCTGCCGCCTTTTCAGGCAGAGGGACCCGGGTGTCGCAGGAGGTCCAGGAGACCTCAGAGCTGGCACTGCTGCTGGCCTGGGCGAGCTGAACTCACGCAGTTCTGAATTGAGACACATGGGGGCAGCAGGAACACGCAGCCCGGGTGTCTCCTCCCACAAAAGCTTGGAAGTTTAGGGGAACCTCTCTATACCGGCCAGGCCCTTCTGCGGACCCTGGTTCCTTACCCCACCCCCCTCAGCCCCTTCACCACAAAGGAGTCACAAACCCACAGCTCCCCAAGGGCTTCCCTAGTTGGGGCATATTAGGCACGTGGCCTCGGGTGCTCCAAATTTCCCATCCATCCCACTGCATCTCTGCCCCTTATTTTCACCCCACCAGGCCTGGGGGATCTGGGGTCCAGGTGAGGAAGTTCCACAGGGCTGTGGTTGTCTCAGAGATGAGGAGAGACAGAGGTGGCAGGGGACAGAGGAGAGAGGGGAGAAGCTACAATCATGATTTCAAAAACCAACTACCATAGACATTTACGGAGTCTCAAGTCCAGAGGCAGCTTTAGCATCCCAACCTCACCCTGCTACCGCTCCATTTAAAACATCTCAGGGCCTGTCCAGGGCCTTCAGAACAAGATATAGTTCCGCCTGGTGAAAGGGCCCTTCCTGATCTGACTCCAGGTGGGATTCTACAAAGCCCAACTGCCAAAACTCTGCAGTCAGACGCTGGGGCCCATTCCAGCCCTGACCCTCACTGGCTGTGTGAGATGGGCCTCAGTTTGCCTCTTCTGAGAAACGGGGATACTTCTGGCTACTGCAAGTGTAGTCCTGGACCAGCAACATCAGCCAGGAGCACGTCAGAAATGCAGATTCTGCTGTGCTGGCATGGCTCGAAGGTTGAGCATTGACGTACGATCCAGGAGATCCCTGTTCAATTCCCGGTCAGGGCACATGCCCAGGTTTCAGGCTCAATCCCCAGTGGGGGGCCTGCAGGAGGCAGCCCATCAATGACTCTCTCATCATTGATGTTTCTATTTCTCTCTCCCTCTTCCTTCCTCTCTCTGAAATCAATAAAAACATATTTTTTAAAAAAATGCAGATTCTGAGTTTTGGTGACTCCTGAGCACATAAAGTTTGAGAAGCACGGGTCTACACCACATGGCCTGGCCAGGGCGGAAGGAGGAGCATCGCGTGAGGGACTTCGCCTTGAGCCTGGCACACAGCCTGCACTCAGGGAGTGCAGGCAGGCCTCAGAGGCATTGCAGGCTCCACTGCAGGCCACCGAGATAAGGCGAGTGTCACAATAAAGCAAGCTGTGATCCTTTTGCTGGTGCAGGTCTTGCCTTCAGATTGTAAAAAAACAGCAACGCCTGTGAAGTGCAGTAAAATGGGGCCGCCTGTTACTCTAGCACCTTGCTCAGGGCTTCTCCTTCCTCTTTCATAACATGGGCCTGCAGCCCACCCCCGAGCAACATGGTTTGAACCGCGTGGGTCCACTCCTACGTGGGTTTTTTTCAATGACTACGTACAGTACTGTAAATGTATTTTCTCTTCCTTATGACTTTCTTATTAACATTTTATTTTCTCTAGCTGACTTGACTGTAAGAATGCACTATATAATACATTTAACATACAAAAGATGTGTTAATTGACTGTTCATGTTTTTGGTAAGTTTCAGTCCACAGTAAGCTCTTAGTAGTTATGTTTGGGAGAATCAAAAGTTATACATGAATTTTTTTACTGTAGGGGCTTGGCACCCTTAAACCCCACGTTGTTCAAGAGTCAACTGTACCACATTTCTTAACACATATTTCTGAACTATTCATCTCATTGTTTAACAACTAATTCTCCACAGTGCTTGCTATTAGAAGCATGAATTATTCTAAAAGTTTTAGAAAGAGCCTCATTGCAGCTCTAGGAGATAAATATTATTATCTCCATTTTTTTGGTGAGGAAACTGAGGTTTAAAAAGCTTGAGCTGCCTGGGATCACACAGGACCCCCACTCCCTTCTGTTCCTGTGGGAAGGTAGTGGCGCAGGACAGTGATGAAGGGCATGTCCCGCAGCACCCGACCGGCCTGCGTTCAAACTGGCTGTGTGACTGTGGCAACTTACTCAACCTCTCTGTTCTTACAACAGGTCCTCCGTCATACAGGTTTGGGAAGTGCTGGATTTTACAGGTTCGTTGATTTGTGATTTTTTTTTATTAAAGTAGAGTTGACATACAATAGTACATTAGTTTCAGGTGTACAACATAGTGATTTGAAATTTATATTCATTATGATGTGATCACCACAATTAGGCTAGTAACCCATCTGTCACCATAAAAAGGTATTGTCATTATATTGACTATTTTCCCTATGCTGTACATTACATCCACATAACTTACTTTTTTTAAAAAAAAAAATAAGTGGAGGTCTGTACCTCTTATTTCCTTTTACTCTTTTCACCCACCCACCAGAAGATGTGGTACATATATACAATGAAATATGACTCAGCCATAAAAAAGAATGAAATCTTGCCATTTGCAACAACTTAGATGGGCCTGGAGGGCATTATGCTAAGTGAGATAAGTCAGACAGAGAAAAACAAATATCATATGATCTTAGTTATATGTGGAATCTCATAAAACAAAATAATACAAACAAACTCATAGGTACTGACGACAAGCTGATGGCTGTCAGAGGGAATTCCAGCTTTTCATGTACATCCTGAGTCACTAACAGGAGGCCGTGGTTATCTGGAAGGTGTCTCACCCTCATTTTTGCCTCTGAGGAAGCATTTCTCAGGGCTCAGAGGCTGGGAGAGCGGACTTGTTCTCTAGGGCTAGACAGTACAGTGCCCGTGGCCCACAAAGGTGGTGACACAGGCCTGGCTCTGGGAACACCCTGGGGCAATACCGCCTGGCGGAGCTTCCCCTGACAGCTGTGGCTGAACCTGGCGGGTTATAGCCCATGCCCGTGGGTCCCTGTCTTCCTGGGAACCAAGGCCCAGGGAACCAATCAGGGCCTGGGAACAAGCAGGGGGCCCTTCCCCGCCCCCCCGGGCCTCAGAGGGATTAGGCCACCTGGGCACATTTGATACCCGCCAGATCTCAGCCACCTGGCTGCCTGGCCCCGGGGAGAGGGTGCTGGACATGACTGTGGGCTCAGCCGGGGGACTTCACCGAGGAGAAGGAGTGGCCCTCACATCTCCCTGATGCCTTGAATGGCCGGCCCGTGGCAGGGCACCTCTGGAGGCCGCCAGCGGCTCCTGGTGCTGCTGGCACTGAGATACCTGCTGCCCACAGGTAAGGGCTTTCTGCTGGTCCTGGTTTACTGTGGAGGAGGGGACGCAGGTGCTCAAGGGCCAGGGCTCATTCTAGGATGACCTAGGGTGTTAACTGCACAGGGTCTCTCTTTCTAGCTTGGTCTCCTCTTCCATGTTTCCAAACATGTCATGGAAAGAGACCACCTCCCTCCCCTTCTCCCCCTACTCTCTTTCTCTCCACCTCACATTACATTCTACTGTTATTTATTTAGTTGTTTGTCTGTCTCCCCCTTAGCCTGTGAGCCTTATGAAGCAACGACACTGTTTCATTTGCTAATGTGGCCCCAGTGCCTGAAACAATGCCTGGCACACAGTAGGGCCTCTGTAAATTTTTTCCTTGTAACCTTGGTCTAATCTGGCTGGGGTTAGGAAGTACAGTAGCTGAAGGCTGAAATTTGGGGGTTAATCCCCCCGGTCAACCCTCACTGGCTATGACTCCTGAGGCCGCTTGACTTGGCCTTTCTAAGCCTCAGTTTTTCCCATCTGCAAAATGGACATGATGATAATAACAGCACTCAGGTTGCAGGGCGTCATGGAGATAATGCCTGGCATGAAGGGCCAGTAAGCAGTGACCACTGCTCTTAGGAAATGGAAAGGGCACATACTGTGGGGTGAGGGCACGGATGGGGGCTTCTCTCTGTGCGTGGTGGTTGCAAGAAACCACAGTTTCCATGCAGGCTGAGAAGGAGGCGGCATGTAAATTCATGAAAACACAGGGGGCTTAGAGGTATCAGCTTATCTGGTGGCTGCATTTTTCTGAGGAGCAAACTGAGGTTCAGGGAGGGTCAGAGTTTACCAGGACCACACGGCCAGAGAGATGCGGCCAGGTCCAAGGCTCCTCTCTCTAACTCAGTCCTACACTCTTTCCGCCTCCCCGAGAGGCTCCCTCAGTCTCTGGGGCATTTCTTTGTTGAGTCTTGCCTTGCACCCCGCTGGCTTTGAGGACACAGCGAGCCTGTGATGCTCCAGGGAGTGCAGGTGAGAAGCAGAAGCACAGGGGGAGGGATGGAAGCTTTGGACGTTGCATGAGTTTCCCTGGGCTGCATCACCAAGTACCATAGACTGTGGGGCTTGAGCAACAGAAGTTCATCATCTCGCGGTCCTGGAAGCCAGGAGTCTAAGATCCAGGTGTGGGCAGGGCTGGTTCCTTCTGAGGCCTTGGGGGAATCTGTCTCAGGCCCCTCGCCCAGCTTCTGGTGGTTTGCTGGCCATCCTTGGTGTTCCCCGGCTTCTGGCAGCCTCACTCCAGGCTCTGCCTCATCTCCACATTGTGATGCGTGTGCATGTCTGTGTACGAATTTCTCTTGTTTATAAGAGCCCGTCGTATTGGACTAGAGGCACAACCTACTCCGGTAAGACCTCCTAACTTCACTAATTATATCTGCATCAACTCTATTTCTAAATAAGGTTGCTTTCCGAGTTGTGGGAGGGGGTTAGGACTTCAGCGTATGAAGTTGGGTGGGGAGACAATTCAGCTCATAATAGAGGTGTTGGGAAAGTAAAGACAATTGGGGTATGGGGTCAGAGCAACCTTCTCCAAGATGGTGGGGTCACAGGTGAGCCCTGAAGGAGGACCTACTGTCAGAGAGGGTCTCGCACTGGCCCAGCTTGAGGCAGGGGTGAGGGTGTGTAAGTCCAGGGACACCCGAGTGAGGTTGGCATTGGCTCTCCCACCACATTTGCAGAGGGATGTGCGGTGAGAGAACAAGGGAACCTTTGCTCCAGGGGTTCTCAGACTTGAGGGCACTTTAGCATCCCCTGCAGGACTTGCGAAAACAGTGTCTGGGACAGTAAGTCTGGAGTGGGGCCCAGGAATCTGCACTTATAACAGGTTACCCTAGGATCCTGCAACCCCACTTCTGGGTATATGCCAAAAAGGATGAAAAGCGGGGTCCCGGGCAGATATTCGTTCGCAGCGGCACTATTCACAACAGCCAAAAGGTGAAACCACCCCAAATCCATCAGCAGATGAGAGAAACAGGTGTATGTAAAATGTACATATATATAGAACGGAATATTATTCAGCCTTAAAGTGAAAGGGAACGATGGCACCTGCTGCAACATGGACGAGCCTTGAGGACCTTATACTGAGTGAAAAAAGCCAGATGCAGAAGGACAACTACTCTGTGATTCTACTCACAGGAGGTCCCTAGAGGAGTCAGAGCCATAGAGACAGAAAGTAGATGGTGAGAGCCAGGGGCTGGGGAGGGGGCTGGGGAGTGAGTGTTTAATGGGGGCAGAGTTTCAGTCTGGGAGGGTGAGAAAGTTCTAGAAATGGGTGGTGGTGTTGGCTGCACAACAGCGTGAGTGTACTTAATGCCACCGAGCTGTCTACGCTTAAAAAATGGTTAAGACGGCCAGTTTTACGGTAGGTATATTTCATCACAGGGTTCTGAGCTCTGGACATGGCTCGTATCAAAACCAGAGGGCCTGGCTGGAGCCAGGGGCCAGGGGGACTGTTCTGCCCAGGGCTTCCCGGTTTATACTCTCAGCCTCCGGGCTCCCCATTCAGATGTCAGATAAAACAAACAGGAGAGAAATGATGTAAGTAAATGCAGCCTTGTCTGCCTTTGAGGAGTCAGAATCTTGAAAACCGAGTTTCATTTTAAAGGCGCCGCCCCGGACTCCGCTCTCAGCAGCCCCGGGAGAGCACAGCCCTTGGCACAAAGCCAGTAAATGACCATCTTAAACGTCTATTTGTTCCAACCCACCTTTTTTGCTCCCCTCCATTTTTTAAGGAAAAAATAATGCTGTCTGCAGGGCAGCTCCTTCCCACTCCCCACCCCTGTCCGCAGCTGTCTCCCTTCCTCGGGGCTGCCCTTGAGCCCCTGCAGCGGGGAGTCACCGCTGGGAGCCTCGGACCATCCTGTGTTAGGGCTGCAGGGTGCCCGGCTGCTCAGCCCGGGCCTTCACGGGCCGCCCGAGTCACCCACGCGCGGCCCTGGGCGCCCGGGCTCCGATTCAGCGAAACGGAGAGAGGAGGTGGGGGGAGATTACGGCTCGGCTTGTTTTTTCTTCTCTCGCCTCCCCACTCTGTGGGTGGCAGGGGTGAGGAGCGAAAGATTTAAAAGGAGAGAGAGAGAGACAGAGAGAAAGGAGACAGAGAGACAGAAAGAGGGAGAGGGAAAGAGGGGAGACAGGAGGCAGAGAGAGAAAGAGAAAAGGGGTGGGGAGATGAAAGGAGAGGAAGGGGGGGGGTGAAGTGACGTGCTGGTCTGCCTGCATTTCTATCCCATTTATCAAGTGCCCACTTTGTCCCTGTCACAAAATATGGCACGTGAACATGTTACAGGAGAGGAGAGGGGCTTGTCTCCCTCGGTTGCTGCTGGGGGTAGAGTCCTTTTCTTGCGATATCTTAAGAAAAGGAATTTTCTGAGCCTCACACGGGAGGATGTGATATAGCAGAATGCTTTATTCCCATGGAATTACACCCTCGGGTTTTCAAAGTTTAATTTCCCTTAGTCCAGTCAACAAGCAACAATTGGATGAGGGCCCAAGGTATTTACATCCTTGGCTCTCAAGTCTGGCTGCATATCTGAATGCCCTGCTGGCTTTGAAAACAATCCTATGCCCGTGTTCCACCCGAAACTGATTGTTTTCTTTAAAAAAAAAAAAAAGCTTCTGCAGGAGATTTTAATGCACAACCAGGATTGAGAACCATTGGTTTAAATCAAAAGTTTTCAAATAATGGCTAGGATGTGTTTGTTTTGCTGCTACACAGTGTCTTAAAATATTTGCATCTTTTGTAAATATTTAAAACTTGTAGTTCATAAAGTTTCCAGGTTTCCAATTTCTTAGGTGTACCTTCCAGCGGAAACAGAGCAGCAGCTGTCCCATTAGAGGGAGCCAGAAAAGTTCTTCAATTTGCCACAGTCCCCACCACTCCCTATTGCCTCCTGGATGCTGAATCAGAGTATCCAATTCCCCTCCTTTTCACAGCTGTGCTGCAGTTTCCCCTCCTCCTCCTCCTCTTCATTTTTGCTGTTTCTTCTTAAAATAAAGTTTAGAGGAATATGAAATATTCACCTAGAGTTAGCATCTCCAAGTCAAGTGGGAAATGGGAGCATCATATTTCTAAGAACACAGGAAGAAGTATTCCTTTGTGGCAGTCAAGGTTATACCTCTGCATTTGTTATACCAAAAATGCTTTTCTTATAGCCAGCCCATTCAATCACTGACCTTAGAGGAAGATACCCCCTGCATTCCAACGTAGGCCACATAGTACAAAGCATGTCTGTGTCAATAGCTAAAGACCTGGGAGCCCATTATCTTGACAGAGAGGTTGAAAAGGCCAAGTGACATCAATGTGCACATGTCCAAAGCTAGGATCTTCCCACAAGTGGGCCCATAGTGCTTCCTCTCCTTTCCTCTCTCTTTCTCACTCTTTTTTTTTTTTCTCTCTCTCTCTTTCTCACTCTTAAAGAAAAAATGGTGATGCCCATGCCTGTCCACTCTACCATGAGCTGTCTTGAAAGGTTTGGGGGCAGACATCACCAGGTGTATGTGACCTGTGATGCATTGGCCAGTTTTGCTGGAATGGAAGGGTGGGATGCAGAAGGGAGGGGTGAAAAATAAAGCTAGAAGGGTGAGTGGGGGCCAGCCAGACATTGAGCAACAGCCAGAGGACTTGGGGCCTCATTCAGGGAGGCCTCTAAAAAGCTGCTATTTGCTGGAACCATCTCCCATAGTCTTTGTCAGGGAGTCCTTATAAAAACCTTTGAGGAGGTTTTATCAGTGTCATTTCCATTTTACAAATAAGGAAACTGAGGCTCAGAGGAGCCCATAGAGCTGGCTAAAGTTGCACTTCAATGCCTTATTCCTGGCCTGGCTGCACCAGGGAACTGCTTAATCTGTTTGTTATCCTGGGAAGATAACACCCACCATCTGATGGGTGAGAAACTGTTGCTGACGATGTTTCTTCTCCTGAGCATTCACTAAGAGAAATCTTGAGGGGTTCTTTGAGGATTAACTGTGTTACTATGTGTAGAAGTGATCAGAACGGGGGCCGTCACATAGTATGTGCTCATTAAAACTGCTATTAATGATGGTAATGGCATTGTAATTGTTTTCATCACTGCCCTCACTGAGGTAACAAGACCAGCCCCAATTTCAGGAGACTAGGTGAGGAGAGAGTGGTAAAAGTTTCCTTAGGTTATGAAGAGGCCGTGATATAAAACTTTTGAGGGAGGTATGGCCCCTCGTGCCTAAGAAATCCCATGACACTTGAGAAAATAGAAACGACTTTCTGTGGTTGGAAAAACCATATGGCAAAGGGTTGTGGGTGGAAAAAATATGAAAGGAAACTTAAGTCCTCTGAATTGTGTGTAACATCATGTGTATGACATTTTGTCAGGGAAACGGACCATTTTTCTAGTTCTCACAGGGATCCATGATCTCCCCTCACAAAAGTTCAATGACCATTCATTCATTCACTCAATGTCTATTGATTATCTGTAATGTGGTAAGAAGTGACCGGAAGTCAATATAACTATTATTAATGACTATATAAAGCATTATAATTACTAGCCATGTTTAGATAAGAATTATTATTGCAGCATCTCATTCCAGCATTTTCTTGATGTTCTCACTGTGACAGTCACTGGGCTGAGAGCTTTTCATTAAAAATTAATCCCATTTAATCCTCTCAATAGCATGTGAGGTCAAAATTTCTATTTGTGTATGTTTTGTAGTTGAGGAAACCGAGGCTCAGAATGATTAAACAACTTGCCCAAGGAAACACAGCCAGTAGGTGACAGAGGTGGGGTTTGGGGTTTTAGGTCCAGAGGGCGTTTAGTTTATTGAGAAGGTCGGCCAACCAAGAAGACAGGGAGCCTAGGAGCATCCAAAACCTGTCTAGCGGAGTGGCCTGAGGGATCGGGTGAAATGGGGCAAACTGAGGCTGGGAATGGAATGCAGCTACTGCAGTCCTGGAAGTCATTCTTTTGATCTTGGTGCCTGGGGATGTCTCAATATCTTCACTCCTTTGATCTTGGTGCCTGGGGACCTCTCCTCTCCATAAGGTGATAGCTTCACTCCTTGTTCACAGCTGTGCCACCTCTTTAATTGCTTCAGTCAGGGATGAGGGGAGTGCAGGGTGCAAAGGCCTAGGAGAAAGAAGTTTAAGAAAAAAAACCTTAAATCCTTGCTTACGTAAGTATATGTGTTCTACAATTTTATAAGTAATATAATTATATTTCAGATTAATTCAGGTGCTCAATCTTTGGACATTATAAGTGCCCTTATCGTCTTTATTAGTGAACATATAAAGCAAAACCTAGCAAAATGTACATGGGAATTGTTAGCAGTAATTAATGATTGTCTATGGGAATGAGGCTATGGGGGCCTCTAAATGTATGTGTGATATATTTCTGAACTACCTGAATTCATTTGAAAGTTATAGTTGACATGCAATATCGAATTAGTTTCAAGTGTGCAACATAGCGCATCTACATTCATACACCTTATGATATGATCACCACGATAATCTAATACCCATCCGCCACCACCCAGAGTTATTACAATATTAGTGACTATATTCCCTGTGCTGTACTTGACACCCCCACGGCTTCTTTAGTTTATAACTGGAAGTTTGTACCGCTTACACTTCTTCACCTTTTCACCCGTCCCTCCTTGAGTCTGTTACTTTCTAACAGATGGGGATGACCTGAGGTCCGCGGGGCGATTTCATAATTGCCGGGGAGGCCTGCACGCCTGTTTCTCCTTGTGGATTTCCTTGACCAGGATGCACTGGGTCAGACAACAGTGGTGGCGTGTTTCTAAGTGGGAAGGCAGATCCTACTGATGTATGTCTCTGAGTCTTTGTCCCTGAGGGAGCACACCAGTGGAAGGTGAGGACCTGCGAGGGGCTGCGTCTGGGTGTGTGGTACAGGTGTGGGGTGAATAAGTCTGGGCGGGAATATCTCTGACTGAATGTCAACTCGGATTTCGTGACAGGTAGGTGTGGCTTTAAATAGAAAATCTCCAGAGGCAAAGAAAAGAGCTGGCATTCTTCTGTATTTTTCCTGAGAGGCTGGTCCCTGAAGTCCCAGGGAAGGTCTTGAGTCCCAGAGACTCACCAGTTGAGGACCCTTCTGCATGGGACAGGTGTCCCTGGAAACTAGCCAGTGGCCTAGGCTCTCTCCCTAGAGCCAGTCACACTCAAAGAGAAAGAGGGAGAGAGTTTTGTTTACTTTAAACCCAATCATCCAGAAACACAATGGTGTTTTGTTCCACACCTCACTTTTCCTTCCACTTGATGCTCGAAAATATTTCCCTCTTGCTGTTTGACAGGGCCCTAGGGGAAAAGATGGAGATCTACCCTGGGTGGGAGTCTGTGGGGAAGGACAACCATGTTGGGGAACTCCTGGCTTTCTGTGCCCAGTGCAAACAATCTTGGTGCAAGGGCTTCCTCCTGGAGTGCTGGTGGGGACTGCTGATCTTCAGGTATCTCCCTCCCACAGACTTCCCCCAATAATGCATGAGGGATGTTGGACCACGACAGTGGGTAAATGCACTGACTTGGGAGCCACATGTTCTGGATTCAAATTCCATCTATGCTTCTCACCAACTGTGTTACACTGGGCTTGTTACTTAACCCCTCTGTACATCAATTTGCTCCTCTATAAAATGAGGGAGATTTTAGTACCCCACTACCCAAAAGAAATATACTGTGACCCACATGTGTAACTTTAATTTTTTCTAATAGCCATATATATATATATATTTAAAATAGAAATAAACAGGTGCTATGGTTTGAATGTATGTGTCCCCCAATCCTCCAAGTTCTTAGTTGAAATCCTAATGTTCAGTGTGATTGTATTAGGAGGTAGAAGCTTTGGGAGCTGATTAGGTAATCAGGAGTCTGCCCTTATGAGATTAATGCCCTGAAAAAAGAGACCTCAGAGAGCTCCCTGGCCCCTTCTACCACATCAAGATACATAAAGTCTGTGAGCTAAAAGAGGGCCCTCACACTTCCAGCCTCCAGAACTATGAGGAAAAAACTTTCTGTTGTTTAAAAACCACCCTGTCTGTGATATTTCGTTGCAACAGCCTGAACATACATAAAATTAACTTTAACAAAGTATTTTATTTCACTCAATTTATCCAAAATATTATATTTCAACTTGGTAAATATTATTTTGATATACCAAATATTATCTTGATATTGTGATAAACATTATCTTTTCAACTTTATAAACCCTCATTAATAATGAGGCACTTTACCTTTTTTCTGTACCAAGTCTTGAAAACCAGGTGTGTATTTTACATTTACAGTACATCTCAATTTGGACTAGCCACATTTTTGTTGGAAATACTTGATCTTACAGTTGAAAGAGTAGATTACATACCCAAGTTGTCCCAAACAATCTTAAAAGTTTTCTAATAACTGAATTGAGGAAAAGTTTTAAAATTTCAATGTGTTAACTATGGTCTTTGGAACCAATTTGATGCCAGGAGAAGTCCCTAATTTGAGGTGTACAGTGAAGGGGGAGATATTATTCAGTGAAAACAGCTCCATTACAATACAGCTGGGCTATGGGACAGATCAGTTGTGATACCGGTCAGTCGGCTATAGAATAGCGTGGCTGTGAGACAGCTCAATAATGTTACAGCTGAATTATGATACAGCACAGCTACGGGACAGCACAGCTGTGAGGTGGCCCTGGGGTGAGACTGCCTTGGTGGTGTCGCTCAGCCCCCTCAGCGAGTCAGCTGTGCTGGGCTCCGGCCTGCTCCTGCTGCCCGGTTCTGGCCCCCCGAGACAGCTCCAGTTTAGTGTGGCGAGAAAACGGTGGTGCTACAGCTCCAGGTGCCGAAAGACAGTCTTCACTGGAAACTAGAAGCGCACTCCCAGGACCAGCGAGGAGCTGACCTATATAGAGAGAAGCCCCTGCCCGTCCTCTCTGATTGGTCCGTCCTCATGCAAATGAGGACTCCAATTCTCACAGTCTGATTGATCCAAAAAGCACTCTTCTGATTGTACAGAATGGAGCCGCTTTGATTGGTTGGTGGAGATGCTAATGAGGGCGTGGCTAACTCTGGTTGGATGGGGTGAGTCTCTGCCCTATTGGTTGCAATATGATTCCAGGAATCCTTTGTAAGGCTGGGCTCAGCTGCAGGAACAAGGCGCAGGCAGGCAGTTCAGTGCAGGCTTCTCCCTGAAGCACAGATGGTGTGAGAGGCCCCTGTTTGGCAATGGCTGCTAGGTTTCGTTTATAAATTTGAGCCCCGTCAGCCACCAAGAGCCCTTTTTCACAGCTATTTTCTTTCTCAGGGTAGACAAATAAATTTAAAATATATAAAATAGAAGTTCAGGGGTTTTGTTGTTGTTGTTGCACTGGCCAATCTTCAAGTGGCTACATGGGGCTATTGGCTGCCGTTGGATGGCATTTAGTACCTACTTTATGGAATTGCTTCTCAGTTAAGTAAGTTTGTACCTTTAAAGCACTTAGTGTAATGCTTGGTGAGTGTTGCATAAGTATCTTTACATAGTACATATATGCAATTAATATTTACTGAGCACCTACTCTGTGCCCGAGCACTGTTTAGGGTGTAAGGCAGGGCCAGCTTGGCCTTCATGGAGCTCAGATTCTGGTGGTGGAGGTCATACTAACCAGACCACCACAAAGTTGGTACGTGGTTAAGCATTGCAACGAGATGTACAGAGAAGAAGGGATCAGTACTAAGGGGGGGTTTCCAATGGTGGATCAGGAAGGGGACACTTGAGTCCTATCATCCACAGGCTGAATCTGAAAGATACACAGGCAGGAAGAATTCTCCAAACAGAGGGAGTAGCCTGTGCAAAGCTCTGTGGTGGACGCTGGGAGGCAGGACTCTGCATGAGAATTTGAGAAATGGCCAGGGTGCCTGAAGTGGAGAAAGCCAGAGGGTTCTCACACTCTACCTGTCCGGCCTCCACTAATCACCAGCAGACCACACCTCCTCCAGCTTCTCCAGGATTATTCCATGGAGGTTTTAAAAAAGCAACTTCTCTTAAGAAACATGGGTGACTTTTCCCATACAATTACTCCATTCCCCAAGAAACCAAGGCACATACATTTCAGGGCTCTGGAAACAGCTCTGGGACCAGACTGCTCACAAGATTAGTGAACCTGGGGGAAGTTGCTGAATAAAGTATGGATGTGGGAGCACAGAACACTCACTATGCGCAGACCCTTCCACCTGAGAGCTCACTGGATCACAACCTGCTCAAGGAGAAAGGTTGTATTTTCTGACTTATGATCTCCTGGTGTCTATTGCTTGAAAAACAGCAGGTGCTCAGTAAAGGCTGACAGGTAGATTGAAGGCATAAATGAACACATTCAACCTGAGCCATTAGTAGGCATTGGGGATACAAAGATTAAAAAATAGAAGAATCCTCCCCCCCCCAAAGTTCAAGGTATGAGGGGACACATGGGTGGCTCATCACCTCCTTTCTCCTGAATGAAGACTAATTCAATGGATTGTGATCTGGGAGTGATAGCAACCATTTAAAAAAGCACTCATTTTATTTCCTTTGAGTATATACCCAGAAGTAGGATTGCTGGGTCATATGGTAGTTCTATTTTCAATTTTTTGAGGAACCTTCATAGTGTTTTCCATAGTGGCTGCACCAATTTACATTCCCACCAGCATGGCACAAGAGGTCCCTTTTCTCTACATTCTCGCCAGCACTTGTTAATCTCTTGTCTTTTTTAGAATAGCCATTCTCACAGGTGTGAGGTGATATGTCAGTGTGGTTTGCTTTTGCATTTCCTTGACTTTAGTGATGTCAAGCACTTTGTCATGCACCTGCTGTCCATTTGCATGTCTTCTCTGGAATAATGTCTACTCAGGTCCTTTGCCCATTTTGAAAATTGGGTTATTTGAGGAGTCTTTTTGCTATTGAATTGTGGAATAAAAAAAGTTGAACAGATGGTAACAGAAAGTGGAATGGTGGTCACCAGGGGCTGGGGTGTGGGGAAAAGGGAGATTTAGAAAAAAGTAGTATGGTGGGTGCTTGTGGCTGGAGGAAGAGGGGGGTCATGAGGGGGGGTCCCGTGTTTCACGGGACAGAGTTTTAGTGTTACCAAGTGCAAGTTCTGCAGATGGTGGTGATGGCTGCACCACGACATGGATGTACTTAATACCAATGAAGTGTACACTTTAGAAAGGTTAAGAGTGTAAATTTTATGTTACAGGCATTTGCCCACAATAAAAAATTGGAATAGAATAGTGAGAAGCTGTACTGAGTGCTGACCAGACCCTGTGCTAACCTCATTGTGTGAATGACCTGTCTCTGGATTCGCACAGCCGCCTCAGTTGATAAGCATTATGTGGAATTGCCTGAAGCTGACATCAGATTGTGACCACAAAAATGGCATTTGAATATGGTTTGACATTGTTATCCCCATTTTAAAGATGAGAAAACTGGAGCTTAGAGGCATTAGGTGGCCTGCCAAAAACGGCAGGATTTTGGCAAGGGGCAAGACCAAGGTTTCAGCCCAAATCTGACCAATTTTAAAGTCCCAGCTTGATTGTCTGCACCTTTCTTCCAATAGGTGTTAGGAGGAAGGGTGTAGAGGCGCCTCTTCTACAGCGGGGACAGCCCCGAAGGACTCGAAAGTAATTAGAGGGGGTTCACTAACACACGTACCCCAGCCTGGGGCTTGCTGGCTGATGGAGAAAGGCTTGGGCAATGCCAGGGTGTTCACTGCTCCGAGCATCCTGCTTCTTGGTTCACTCTGGACACAATACCCGCCCACGAGTCTCCCGTTTCTGAGCTGCGGGCTTGAGGTATTTTTTCCAGCCAGCTTTACTAAGATAGAGCTGACATATAACATTGTATAAGTTTAAGGTGCGCAACGTGTTGATCTGATAGACTTATATATTGCAAAACGATAGCCACTGTAGCATTCGCTAACACCTTCATCGCATCCCATGACTACCATTCCTTTTTGTGGTGAGAACATTTAAGATAAATTCTAGAAAAAAAAAAAACAAAACTACAAAAAAACCCCACACCAAACAATCCAATTTAAAAATGGGCAGAGGAACTGAATAGATGTTTTTCCAAAGAAGACATACAAATGGCTAAGGAGCATGAAAAGGTACTAGACATCACTAATCCTTAGGGAAATGCAAAATGAAACCACAATGAGATATCACCTCACACCTTAGAATAGCTATTTTTTTTTAAAGAAGATGAAAGATAACAAATACTGGGAGATTTTGTGTCACCTTTTGACGACATTATCTGTCCCATTCTTTTTTATTTCTTGAGCCTGGTTGGAGATCACTGTTGTCTTCTGGGAACTGTGCTTTCAAAGTCTAATTTTTTAAAAGCGTTTCACTTCAAATCCAGTTCCCTGGCTTCTCAGTGTCTGCTGAGCCCAATTACTGAGTGTGTGTGTGTGTGTGTGTGTGTGTGTGTGTGTGTGAGAGAGAGAGAGAGAGGGAGGGAGGGAGGGAGGGAGGGAGGGAGAGAGAGAGAGAGAGGGAGAGAGGCTGACTCACGTCCTGCAGAGAAATGTGGTCAGACAGCCCGGGGGCAGGTGGGGCCCAAGCCCTCTGGAGACACTTTGTTCTGGAACAGGCCCTTTCCTCTGGGCTCCCACACCTGCAGCTCCCCGCCCCCTTCAGGTGCTGTGCCAGCTCTCAGGGAGGTGTGTGACTACCAGGGAAATACTTTTTGTCTGATTCCTGGGAAGTGAGTCTCGCTGACTTTGAGCGACGGAGGGTCTCCAGCTATGTCGCTTTCCTGGGAATATTAACATGCAACAAACAGCCCCTGACACTTGCCAGCTATGTGACCCTCCCCATCTCCCCAGAGAAGTTGAGTTTCAGCTTCTCTGTAATTGTAAGGTGTCTCTCTCTGGGTAACACCCACCTCACCGGGTGGTGGTGATCATTATTATAATTAAATGACAAGAATGACCTTCACCCACCTCCTGCAGGCACCCTGCAGAAGCTTTTCAAAGCCACGCTGACATTTAGTAACTGGAATTTAGGGATTCCTGTATTTAAAAAAATTTTTTTTTACTAGGCTGAAACTATGTCAACAAATTCTCTCTGGGCTGAAACGTTGGGTTCTTGGCAAGCCTAAAACTGTATTCAGAGGAAATGATTGAAGACCAAAAAAGGGAAGGAGAGACAGAGTAAAAAGAGGGACAGTGCTGGCCCCATCTGGGTTAGCCCCTGAGAACAGGACAGCACACACCCTGAGTACCCTTCTCCCTGCGCAGTGGCCACGGCCAATGTGACGCGCTTCACCGGAGGGAAGGCACCAGGCTTCGCACAGACGTTGCTTCAGGCTTTTCTTTTCTCTGATTTCCTCCCTTACGTTTTAGCTTGCTGTGTGTAGCTTTCTATTTCCTTTTTACTCTAAACGAGGAGGGACATACGTGCATAAACACTGTATTAAAGAAAAAATGCCTGAAAGTTACACAGCATTTTCATGGAGTAGAGGCTGTTAGGCTGAGGTCCAGAAATTCCTGGGTTTTCCCAGTGGGAGCTGACACAGAAGCCACGCTGAGCAGCTCGCTAGCGGGGGGCCCAAAGGAAAGACAAAGACACGGGGGCTGAACCGCCTGCCGTCTCTCGCCCCCTCCTCCCCCCTCCTTCCATTTCTCCTTTCTCCTTCCCTCTTCACTGTCTCCTCCTCGGCTCACTTTCTTTGCCCTCTTCTTCCCCTCCTGCAATTATTTTAAAATAGATTACTATTTATTTCTTGAATCACTCATGTCATGGGCAAAGGGCCTGTGCCCCCCCCCTTTTTTGTGGAGACCTCAAGCTCAGAACGGTTTTTACATGTTTAAAGGGCTGGGGCAGAAATAAACACACAGAAAAAACACTCCAAAATGCAAACAAAAATACAAAAACAAAATAAAACCGCCCAGAACAGAAGAATATATAGCAGAGACTACATACCCCGTGAAACCTAAAAGACTTACACCGCCCTTTACAGAGAAAGTTTGCAGAGCCTGGAATATGTGATTTTTATTATTTTCACCTGTTTCTTTTTACTCTTTTTGCATGTGACTGCTAGAAAAATATAAATTACATTGTTTTTTAAATTACTTCGTATTTTTTTCTTTTTAATTTTATTATACAATTACAGTTGGCTTTCAGTATTATTTTGTATTAGTTTCAGGTGTATAGCATAGAGGTTAGACAATCACATACTTTACAGAGTGATCCCTCAATAGTTCCAGTACCCACCCGGCACCACACATGGTCACTACGACACTACTGACTATAGTCCCTGTGCTGTCCTTTACCTCCCCGTGACTGTTTTGGAATTGACGGTCTGTACCTTCTAATCCCTTCTACTGGAAGAAGTGCTGGAGGAGGTTGCCTGCGCCTGTCCTGGGGCGGGGGGGGGGGCACACGTTCCCCTCAGCTGTTGCTCATCCCTGACCCTCGGGGTTGTCCTGTGAGGGAAGGTCAAGGTGGGGAGGATCAGGGAAGACAGTGGTTATTCCTGTGGCACCAGATTCGGGTTTGAGTCCCAGCTCTTCCGAATCCCGGCTGCGGACGCACTGCTTAACCGGTCGACCCTCAGCACCCTCACCTGTAAGATGGGGATATAAGAGCGTAATCTTGTGATTTATGAGATATTTGGTCTGCATCTACTGTTCCAGGGTTGAACCCTGGGTTTGGAGAGCCGGGTTGGAGGTGCCGGGAGGGTGGTGCCCATGGAGAGTGCTCGGCACTCCTTCCCCACACCTTGTCCTAGGCAGCTCTTCCACCTGGCCCTTCCCGAGTCACATTCTTTTCTATTAACCTGTGATCTGGTAAGTAGCATGTTTCTCTGAGCTCTGTGAGCCGCTCTAGCTAATTAATTGAATCCAAGGAAGAGGTCGTGGGAACCTCTGACTTGAGTCTGTCAGGAGGACAGGTACCAACCTGGACTTGCGACTGGCGTCCTGATCTGGAGGGGTCGCCGGAACCCTATGGTCAGTTGGTCAGAAGCCCAGGTGAGAGGCTGGCTTGTGGCTGGCGTCTGAAGCGTGTGCATGTGTGTGGTGGGGGCAGTCTTGAACCCCTAATCTGTGGAATCGGATGCTATCTTTGGGCAGATAGGGTCAGAATTGAGTCAAATTGTTGGAATCCTGCTGGTATCTGAGAACTGCTTGTTGGTGTGGGGGGAGCCCCTCTCTTCCTGTGTTGGAATTGGGTCTTAGAACGCTACTTAAAGGTCCATGCCTCTCCTCTGGATTTCTGGGAATATTTAGTGAGATCACACATGGCAAATGCCTAGCACAGGGCCTGGCTCATGGAAGTCACTGGGAGAAGGATGGTTGTGTGAATACATTCATCTGTTTAATAGATTCGGTAAACAGAAGTACACACACACACACACACACACACACACACACGGGCTCTGCCTGGGTTCAGATCCTTTGCCTTTGCCTCTCCTTTGTTGAATGACTGAGCAAGTTGGACAGTTTCTCAGAGCTGCGGTTTCAACATCTGTGAAAATGGGAAAAGAGTGTGTAACTCTCAGGTTTGTTATGCCAGTCAAGGCCTTCGTGTGCTGTAAGGGCTCAAAAAAGAGTTAGTGGGGACGATGGTGAGAGGACTGCTGGCTTGTTCGTTGGTTTATCCATTCACATTGCTGCTCAGAAACATTTCTTGGAGTCCAGGTGTTCACAGCCCACCGTGCTGTCTGTGTGGGTGTCTGTGGAGTTCAGTGCCCCCTGTGAAGTCTCTACTGACTGGTCCCTGGTGTACGATTCCTATCTGTTCCTTGCCTTTTCCAGCTTCTAGAAAGCTGTCCACACTGCTGAGCTCATGGCTCCAGTTCTACCCTCAAAACCAGCAGCAGAGCCTCTTCAGCTCTCTCTCTGACCCTCAACCTCTGCGACCTCATCACATCTTCTCTGACCCTGCCCTCCTGCCTCTCTCCCGTAAAGACCTTTGATGACACTGGGCCACCTGACAATCCAAGATGATCTCCCATCTCAAGATCCTTAACTCAGTCCCATCTGCAAAGTCCCTTTTGCAATGTACAGTCACATGGCCAGGCTCTGGGAGTCAGGACATGGACGTGCTTGGGAGGCCATTCTTCTGCCAGCCGCACCTGGGTCCACCACCTTCCAAACCCTGCCGTCTGTCTCTCCAGATTCTCTCTAGGGCTCTATCCCCAGAGGAGCATCTGCCTCAGATGTTCCTCTGCCCTCTCTTTGTCTGATATTACTCACCTTTCAGGTCTCCACCCGACCTCCAGGTTTCATCCAATCCCCTGATTAGGTTAAATTCCCACCTTGAAAGTCACCTGCCACCACAGTGCTGTTCCTTATTTATTACCTGCCCCCTTCTCTCACTCTAAGCCCCTAAGGGCAGGGGCAGTGACTCTTTTCACTGCTACATCCTCATACCTGGCACAGCACATGGCCAACACCTGTCAGTTTGAATTTAGCCACTGCTTCTCCCCTGCTGCCCCAGGACTGGCTCCCTTGTTGCTGTTTGCAGGTGTATTGGTTTCCGAGGGGTGCTGTAACAAAGTCTCGCAGACTGGGTGGCTTTAACAACAGAAATGCGTCATCTCACCATTGTGGAGGCTGGAAGTCCATGAGCAATGTGCTGACAGGTTTGGTTCCTTCTGATTACTGTGGGGGAGACAGTGTCCATTCCAGGACTGTCCCCTGGCTTCTGGTGGTTTGCTGGCAATCCTTGGCACTCCTTGGCTTGTAGGGGCATCAGCCTGATCTCTGCCTTCATCTTCACAGGTGATCTCCCTGCATGTCTGTCTCTGTGTCCAAATTTCCCCGCTTTATAAGGACACAGTCATATTGAATTAGGGCCCAGCCTAATCACCTTATTTTAACCTGATTATCTGTAAAAATCCTATTTCCAAATAAGGTCCCATGCACAGATACTGGGGGTTAGGAATTTAACATCTTTTGGGGGACACAATTCAACCCATGACACAACACTTCTGCCCTGAGAGTCATCCACACTCAACACCGCAATCACCTTTGCCTCCACTTTCACACAATTCAGGAAACATGGGTAGAGCGACTTATTATGTACAGAAGGCAGGCTCAGAGGGGAAAAAGGCCCAGCTGAGCCAAAGGTAAATCTGACCCCAAAGCCATATATATATATAGACAATTTTTTTTCCTTTTTTAAGAAACTAGAACTTATGTACAATAACATTCAGTTTTTCAACAACTTGTTATAAAAAATTTCAAACATACAGCAAAGTTGAAAGAATGTTACAATAAACTCTCGTGCACCCAACACCTAGATCCTACATTCGCATTTTGCCATACTTGCTTCATCACACATCTGCCCATCCATCCACCATCTACCCATCCACTCATCCATTAATCCTTTCATCGCCCATCAATCCATCTGTCTGTCCATCCATCCATTCATCTGTCATCCATTCATCCATCTATTATCCACTCATCCATTAATCCTTCCATCAACCCAGTCACGCATCCACTCATCCATTAGTCACCCACCCATCCATCCTTCCTCCCTTTTGTCCATCCATCCATCCATCCATCCATCCATCCATCCATCCATCCATCCATCCATCCATCCCTAAATCTGCCATTTGTAATCATCTTATTTTTCATCTTTTCCAAAGAAGTTGCATTATCAGTACCATCTCCCCTAAATAGTTCACCATGTAGAGCATTAGCCGGAGTTTAATATCTGTACATAGATGGTCATCTTTTGAGATTAAGTTGACATGAAATGCACAGATATGAAGTGTAATTTGCTAACTTTGGACAAATGCATATGTTGGTGTAACCCAAGCCCCTATCAAAATATATAACACTAGCATCACCCCAGAGAGATATAGAATATCTCCCCTCCTTTTTTTGTTCTTTTAAAATATTTTAAAGTATAGTTTGCATATAGTATTATCTTAGTTTCAGGCGTACAATCTAGTGATTAGACATTTACATACCTCGAACTGTGATCACTGCACTAAGTCTAGTAGTCACCATGCAAACCTATCACAATATTACTTTTCACCTATTCCTCACCCCCTCCCCTCTGGCAGCTATCAGTCTGATCTCTAATTACATGCCTTTTTTCCTTTTTATGTGAAAATATAGTTTAGACCCAGTAAAGTCTATAAATCTTAAGCATATAGGTCAATGATTTTTTTTTTTTTTTAAATAGAAACCATAAGCTTTTAACCACTGGGCTATACTTGCAATTACTTCTCTATTTGATAACTGGATTTTATCTTTGGGCTAGATTCTCTGGTATTGATGTAACTCAGTAGTTCTCGGTTAAGAGTGATTTTGCAACCAGAGGACAGTTGGTAATATCTGGAGACATTTTGGTTGTCACTGCTGGGTGTGGGGGCGAAGGGAGGTGGAGGTACTACTGAAATCTTGTGGGTAGAAGTCAAAGATGGTGACACACACCCTGCGGTGCACAGGACAGCCCCCGCAGCTAAGGACTGCCCATCCCCAGTAGACCTTAAATCCTCCAGTCCATCGGTCCTCTAGGCCTACCAGGATGTGCCTGGATTTGGGACGGGGTCAGCTTAGGCTCCGTCAGGAGGTCCCGTGTACCTTGTACGAAGACCCACCGAGCTCGGGGAGAGAGCGAAGCGCCAGAGGGGTGTAGAAAGACCAAGGGCACAGTCCTATTTGCTTTTTCAACCATGTTCGTTTCATTCATCTGTGTCCCCAGTGCTTGGTGCTTGGTGATTGGTCAATAAATGAATGAATCAGTTGGCAACCTATTTTTTTTTTTTGCACACCTACTGTGTGTCAGGTACCCTATGGGGTATTCGAGAATCTAGGGTGTGCAAGGAATGAAAACACAGACGTGAGCATGTGGTTAAGTTCTCCCACACAGGAAGTTATGGGGTGCTGTGGAAACGGGGAGGGGATGGGAAGGGGAAGGTACGTGTCCTGTCCTTGTGACGCAGCGGGGCTGTGTACCACTGGACATGTCAGCAAAGCCTTGGAGGAATGCATGGGGGGGAGGGCGGCCCTGGCAGCGGAGCGGCGGGGCAGAGGCTTGGAGGGGAGAAGCCCTGGGAAACCTCGTGGGGAAGCGCGGGGCGGGGGGGGGGGGGCTCTGACCTGGCTGAAACACTAGTCCGTGGGGCCATGGGGATTAGGTGAATGGGGGAAGCAGGTCCCAGATCAAGGTGGGCCTTCGGAGCCAGGCTGGGGCATTTGAACTTGATCCCGAGGGTGATGAGAAGGCACTGAAGAATTCGGACCAGGGGAGGGGCATGGCCAGTTCTGCATTTTTGAAAGGTCACTCTGTTGGCGGGGTGCAGGTAAACGCAGGGTGGAGCTGGAGGCAGAGGATGAGTGAAAAGGTCATTGGAAAAGTCAGAGAACACGAGGGCCTGAACTAAGCAAGGTGGGGTGGTTAGCAGGGAGGCAAGAATCACACAGAAGTTTCCGAGGATGGAAGGAAGTTCAGGACAGTGTTTCACAGAGGGTGCCCCAGAGGGCTGGCTCTTAGAGCCGCTGTGCCCTAATAAGGCTGCATGAAATAGAATAGGATTTCCTTCTTAACCCCATGGAGGAAATCCTAGGAATTTATATATTTTTTAATTTTTTTAAAAAAGTGTGTTTTTCAATTGATTTCAGAGGGAGGAAGGGGGAGAGAGATAGAAACATCAACGATGAGAATCATTGATCGGCTGCCTCCTGCACGCCCCCTATTGGGGTTCAAGCCAGCAACCCGGGCATGTGCCCTGACTGGGAATCGAACCATGACCTCTTGGTTCATAGGTCGACACTCAACCACTGAGAGACACCAGCTGGGCAGGAATTTATATTTTTTATTCAGCAAATATATGAGATCTATTGTGTGCTATTCACAGGGCTTGTAGCCATGACTAATGCTGCAGCGTTACATGCCCATTGCGCAGGTAAAGCCAGAACCCTGAGACACAGGCACTTGAAGAGAGAGAAAGGTTTATTTCATTTGGCCAAAGCGAGAGGACAGCAGAGCAAGCTGTCTCAAATCTCTCTCTCTTAAAAAGTGAAGTAGGGAGTTTTTATGCAGCTAGGGCATGGTGCAGGGGGCTCCCAGGGAACTGAGAAAGAAGCCTGTGTTTCTTTAGTCACAGGTAACACATTTTCACATCAGACTCCTGGGTGTCAGCAGCTGGTCATAGCTACCTTGGAGATATTCTTTCCTTTGCAAAACAAACATAAGTTCTCCTGGAGACGCTGAGGTTATCTCCTCCTACCTGACCAAGAGACCACCTCAGCAACTTATGACGACATTCATGAGAACAAATGGAATTGAGCAGCAAGAGAGGTTAACCTGTGAATGGAGGCCTAGTTAAGAATTAAATTATTTCATTCCAGCTGTCAAAAATACTAGGGGCATTAAAATCACCAGGGGCTCAGCTACACTAAGACAGACCCAGCCCCTGTCCATCAGGAGAATTGGAGACAGTAGACAAGTGAACATATGGACCCTAAAATAATTAGAAATATAGAAAATAGGCCTGTGCTAGGCAGGAATAAGTAGGGTACTTGGGAAATAAGCCATGGAGAAGGCAGGACAGTGTGAGGGTGGTGAGGGCAGACCTCTTGGAGAGGTAACATTTGATTGAAGGCTTGAGGTATGGGAAGGAGCTAATTGTGTAGAATTCCAGGTAGAGGAAAGAACATGTGCAAAGGCCCTGAGTCTTCATGTGTGCTTCCAGCAAGGAGCTCAGTGCCGTAAAGCAGAGAGAGGGGAGAGTAGAGGGAAAAGAAGACCAAGAGGTGGCTGGAGCCAGCCCCAAGAGCTGTGGAGGGATTTAGACTTTACTCCAAGTGTGGCATGAGGAGGGCTTTGGAGGGTTTGAACAGGTGAGCTATAGAGAATGACTTGGATCAGAGTGAGAAGGGATCCCTGTGAGCAGGGTGATGTCATTGTTCGGGTGAAAAAGTACCATTCAGCCCCACCCTCTGCCAATTGCATTTTTTTAAATTTTAAGTTAATTCTTAAAAAACTTTTTGTTGAGGTGTAACTTCTATCCAGTAAGTGCACAAAAAGTTTTCATTTTAAGTATATGACTCAATGAATTTTTACACGTGACTTCCCACAACTCAAAGTATAGAACATTCCTTTCCTCTGGGAGAGGGTTTCTCAGCCTCCTTGGCATTGATATTCGGGGCAGGGCAATTCTTTGTTGTGTGGGCTGTCTCTGCCTTGTAAGATACTGAGCATGGCCCAGGCCACCACCCACTAGATGCCAGCAGCATCAACCGCTCTCAGGGGTTTTTTCTGGAAGTTTTTAATTTTTGACCACTTTCACTCATTTCCTCACCCCTACTCCCCACCTCTGGCAAAAACCAATCTGTTCTCTGCATTATTGAGCATGTGGGGCCTTTTTTTTTATTTTAGATTCCACATAGAAGTGATATACAGTGTTTGTCTTTCTCTGACTTATCTCACTTAACACAATGCCTTCAGGGCCATCCTGTTGTCACAAACGGCAAGATTTCCTTCCTTTTTATATTCATATATATCTTCATATATTAGATATATTTATATTCATATGTTATATATAGATTCATGTTCGTACGTATAACTCACTTTAGCCACTCACTCGTGGATAGGCGCCTTGGCTGTTTCTGGGGCGTCTACTGTAAATAGTGCTGCAGAGAACATGGAGATGGAGATATCGCTGTGTGGCGATTGTTTTCTTTGAATAAATACCCAGAAGCGGAGTTGCTGGGTCATGCGGTAGCTCTACTCGAAACTCTTTGAGGAGCTTTCATACGGTTTTTCACAGTGGCTGTGCCAGCTTACACTCCCACCGGCAGTGCACAGGGTTCGCTTTTCTCGCGCCCTCTCACACACTTACAGCCTCTAGGCTTTTGGTGAGAACCGTTCTGACAGGTGTGAGGTGGTGTCTCACTGTGGTTTGGACTGGATTTCCCTAATGATGGGTGATGCTGAGCATCTTTTCACGCACTGGTTGGCCATTGATATGTCTTTGAGAGCACTTGTCAGGTTTGACAGCCAAAAATGCCAAATGTCCCCTGGGGGGGCATAATTGACCCCTCATTGAAAACCGCTGCTCCAGCAGTTTCCCTCATGTCCCTTTCACACACTGTGTCCATCCCAAGAACATTATTCTGACTTCCATCCCCACCCATTAATCTTGCCTGTCCTTGAACTTGCTTTAAATGGAAATATACAATCCCTCCCTGCGTGGCTTTGTGTGAGTTATGTAACCTATTTGTGCCTCAGTTTCTTCCTCTGTGAAATGGGTTGATGAATATACCACCTCATGGAAATACCCTGAGAACTAAATGAGCCATTAGGTCTACGAAGCTCAGACAAAACATTGAAGAAATGCCTCGTTAACGCTGTGGTTTAATGTCAGCTCCCTTAGCCCTGCTGCCTGGCACACAGCAGGTGATCAGTGACTGTTATTGTTACCTCTGCTGTGCTGCCGCAGGGATTTGACCCCAGGCTACCTCCGGGGGCACAGGTCTCATTCCCTCTGGACTTCTGATCCTGACAACCAGGCCTTGTCCATTCTCCTGCGCAGAAGCTCCCTTCTCGAGGATCACTGGCAGCCTCTCTTGAGCTTCCTGTGCCTTTTGTAGGATGTCTGCTTGGAGCCTCTCCCTCGTCTCCTGCTGGTCAGTGGGTTTCCACTCCACTTCTCTGACCGGGCCCGGGCAGTGTCCTCAGCCCTCTGTCTTGCTCAGCCGGCCCAGCGCAGCCCTGATCTTTCCCCTTTGCCCCCATCAGTGCCATCTGATAGGGAAGGCTGGCTCAGGCCCCAGTTGGCCTGCGTACAGCAGGAGCCAGAGGATTCTTCCCTCCTTCTCCGGGACAGCCCTTTCCTCCATGCACCCACAGTGCAGGCCAACCTCCCAGAGGGTAGTGCCCAGAGACCTGCCCCTGTCTCCAGTGATCCTGCTCACGTAGCTTAACATCATCAGGGGCCAGGAAGGGAGTACGGATCTCACCCCATCTCTGTCATTGCCAAGTTGGGAGAGACAGCACAGAGGCAGGGGTGTTTACGGTTAAGGTTACTAAGATTAAATAAGTGAATCATGATATTATCTTAAATAATTAAGGTTGTTTATAGTGGAGAGCACTCAGATTCCAGACCAGTGTTATACAATAGAAAGAACCCAAATTACATATGTAATTGTAGATTTCCCAGAGTGAAAATATATGGGTGTAGTTAACTGTAATCATGTTTTATTTAACCCAGTATTTCCAAGTATTTATCATTTCAATAAGTAATCAGTGTCAAAATTACTAAGGAGAAGATTTCCATTTCTCTGCTCATAGCTTCTAAATCTGGTGTGTGTTTTAAAGTTGGTAGTGCATTTCCATTTGGACCCTAGATTTTTAATCAGACCTGCTTGATCTCTATTTAGATTTCATAAAATTCCAGTCGAAACGGTACATTCACATGCCCACGCTGTTCTCAGCCTACTCATAAGGCTGCTAATAACTGAACTGAGGATCTGTGTGTGTTTTTCACCATGCTGTACATTACATCCCCTTGACTTACTGATTTTATAACTGGAAGTTTGTACCTTTTGACTCCACTCATTTCTTCCACTCCCAGCCCCTGCCTCTGGCCACCACCACCAATCTATTCTCTGTATCCATGAGCTTGGGGAACGGGTTGTTTGTGTGTTTTTTTTAGTTTCCACATGTGAGATCATACAGTATTTGTCTTTCTCTGCCTGACTTATTTTTCTTAGCATAATACCTTCAAGGTCCATCCGTGATGTCACAAATAGCAAGATTTCCTTCCTTTTTTAAAAGCCCTCACCTGAGATTATGTTTAGAAAGCGGAAAGGAGAAAGGGAGGGATATGTTTAGAGAAAGAGAGAGAGAGAGAGAGAGAGGTAGCTTGATGGGTGTCCCACCCCCACCCTAGACATTGCAAAATGTTTTCTGGGAGAAAAATCACCCTGGGTGAGAAACACAGTTCTAGATCCAAACTGAGTTCAAGTCCTAGCTCTGCTGTTTGCTAGCTGAGTGACTTTGGGCAAGTCACTAAGCCTGTCCTTCTCATCTACGCAATGGGCAATGCAGGGCAGCCACCTTACAGAGCTGCTGTGAGGGTAAGACCTAGCTTAGGTGTCATGGTGATGACTGGAAGCCATGCCCAGCACATATTAGGTATTCAGAAGACAGTAGCTAAACCTACTCACCCCTGTGTGCCCTTCATAAGAGCAGGACTGCTCCTCTACCCAAGGCCTCACAGCCTGATGGTGCTTGTTGTCACATCTTGGAGAAGGATTTGGATTGCTTAAATGCGAAGAGTTTGGGGAGTCCAGGGGCCCATGGTCTGGTCCCAGCTTGACCACTGATCTTGCTGGTCCTGGTGTTTTTCTGGGGCTGAATTTTCCCCTCTGTGAAGTGGGGGAAGTTGAGCACAGTGATCTTCCACTGGACGCACTGTCTTGGCCTCTGTTTCTTTGTGATTGTTTTCTTAAAGAAGAGAGAGCATGCCTCTGTAGAGAACTGGGGTGGGGATGGGAAGGAGGCTGGACAAATTCTAGAATCAACTTCTTCCTTCCTGCAGCCCCCACCTTTGCTACCACTGTATCTTTTCCTCAGAACCCTCTCATCTCTTCCCCCCACCTCCCCTGGCCCAGCTGACTCTAGCTTATCCTTCCGGCCTTGGTGTATGTGGCACCTCCTCCAGGAAGCACTCCCTGATTCCTTGCCCTTTCCCACCAATCTCTATGCTTCTGACACCCCAACTTGATCCCCTGTACTTGTTCCTTTATCCATCTTGGTTAGGCTGCATGCCCAGAGTGGAGCTGGGGTTCAGGCTGTGTCCATCCTGGGAGTGAATGAATGGGATCAGGGCAAGCAGAGAGGAGAGAGTTGGTGGCATATGACATGGAAGAACCTGAGGTTTCTGATAACCTTGCCCTGGCCATGGGTCCATGGAGTTTGGCTCTGGGTACAAACCCAGGAGAGGACACCCATGGGGTGTCCACTGCCTGCCACCTGAGCACTGGGCTCCTGTGTATGTCATCCCTTCAGTGAGAAGATAAACTCTCGTGTCTGTTGGGCTGTTAGAGGCTTGGGGGGGGGGGGGGCAGAAGGAGGGGGGAGGGGGGGTCTTCTGAGTGCCTGAACAAGGGAGGAGAGTGGGGGTGCTGAGTGCACAATACCTAAGGAGGATGCCCTGGCAACCTGTGCTGGGCAGATGGCAGGGGAGAGGCCGTTTCAGGGGCAGCTATCCTAACAGCCCAGGTCCAGGGTGGTAAGAAACAGGAGGGGGCTGTGGAGTTGTGGAGGAAGCTGTAGAATCCCAAATTCCCTCCTGGCACCCGCAGCAGCCCCTCAGGCCCTGCTCTGTCCCTGGCAGGGGGCAACTGAAGGGCTTGGCTGGGGAGTGAGGAGCTGGTGTTGGCTGTGTGGGGCATAAAGGGGGACAGGTGGCTCTGGGAGTTCTCAAAAGGTACCACAGCCCTGGCCCTGGCTCCCCTGGCAGCCAGGGAGTTCCCACCAGAACGCGGCCTCCTCTCCACTCCCGCGCATTCCGCACCCTCAGAGGGGCCATGCCTCCTCCAGGGAAGGTCTGCCCGCTCCAGTCTGGCGGTGCCAGCCCCTAGCAGGGAGGTTTCAGAGGTGGAACCCCAGGGCTTCCAAAAATGGGACAGGTTGATGCCCAGGTCCCTGTCCTTCCCTAAACCCAGACAGATCTATGGGGGTCTCTCAGGAGCCAGTCGTTGTCTGGTGGGTGGGGTCCCCCTTGCAGCCCATCTCACAAAGGGCCCCTGCCTGCAAGTGTTAGTCACCGTGGGCACTGAATAATCCCTGCTGACATTTGCCAGCAGCAGTGGCACCACTGCCTCCCCCTGGGGTGGCCCTGCCCCTCCTGGGAAGCTCAGCAAGGCGTGTCCTCACCTCCCTCCCAGAAGCTGGGGCCCGGGCTGGGCAGGGTTCAGTCTCAGGGACTTGTTCAGGGGCGAGGAGCACAGCCAGGGTGGGCAAGCAGGACATGGGCTGGGAGGCCCCTGCTCGCCCCCAGCCCCACCGGCTTGGGCACCTGATGGCTCTGGTTGTGAGTCTTCTCCTCACCGGTGGGCCAGGTAAGTGGCTCTGGGCTGAGGCCAGTGGAGGAACCTGACCGATTGGCAGAGGAGAGGGGCAGAGGCGGCTGGTAGCTGGGGCTTCCCAAGCCTCCAAGGGGGCAGCCAGGAGGACTTGTGCTTTTGGGCGCAGCTTACATCCCAGCCAGCCAGGTGAGGCTGTGATTTTATGGACCGACTTGGGCAAATTCACAAAACTGCTGCTTTCTGAAGTAGAGATCAGCCGAGGCCGGTGTGGCGAGGCCTAGGCATTCCTCTAGTTCACTGCTCACTCACACGTTCATTCCCTAGGGTGTTTCGTTGTTGTTTTAAATTGACAGCTCTGCTCCCAGCGCCTGTGCCCAGCTCTCAGGTGGGAAATGAGCAAGTGACAGCTCTGGGCTTCTAGGAGCTCCAGGCTGGTAGGTGAGGCAGGCTGGTGCCCGGGCACTTGGGGTCCGGGCTGAGCAGGAGCTTTTTCATCTTGCGGGGCTCAGGGGGAGTTGGCCTATATGGCAGGGCGGCGTTGGGTTGGCAGGATTTCTGTAGGCAGGCTTAGTAGAAAGGGGAAGGCACTCCTGGTGGGGAGCACTGGGTGGGCAAAGGCCAGGAGGCAGGAGGCCGCCCGGTGTGTTTCAGGAGGCGGTGTGATGGGGTGCGTTTGGGCTGCCTGTCAGGGGGATGCTGAGGGGAAAGGTACAAGCAGGAGGGCAGCCTGGGAGGGTTATGGGAGTTTGCTCTTAGATCCCAAGGGGGACTTTGCAGGCTTGTTATTTTGGGGGTCAGCTTGGGCCTTGCTGCCCAGAGAAAGTCCATAAGCCTCAGGGAAAGGTGGGGGTCCAGCTTGGGGTTGGGGGGAAGGGCCAGGTCCTCTGCCTTACAGAGAGAAGGGTCAAGACCCTCCACGGGTGGCCCCTGGGCTGCCCAGACCCTCACTGTTTACTCCCGCTGCCTCCTTGGGCAGGAAGTCAGGACTTTCCAGGCAAAATTATCTGGCCTTCAAGATAAACTGAGGCTCACAGAAAGGGCATTTATGGTGTGCTGGGTGCTTGAGCACCTGTTCCATTGACCCTCCCAGGAGAAAGGACTACTGGAGGCCACCAGGGCTTGAGGGGGAGAGGAGAGGGCCTTCTGCATCCTGGGTGGGCAAAGGCCCTGGACACAGGCAGCCTGGAGCTTCCACCTTGTCCTTCCCTAGCCAGGGCCAGGCTGCAGCTCCTGGAGCAGGTGGGGAGGGGCCCCAGCCCCCTAGCCTTGAGTCACTGAGGTTGGACGCCATTGTGAGGTGTCCACACAATGACATGAATGGTGGGCGGGTTTGTACGGAACAATCCCACCACCTCCGATGGGGCGCGGCCCAGTGAGCTGTCCCCAAAGTATGCTGCCACAAACAGAGGTTGTTTAACTGCTTTTGTCACTGAGGTCTGATGTTGGGGTACTTTCGAACTGGGCAGACTTCTGCTCCTGCCCCAGGGAGGGCTGGTTGTCTGGACTATGGGTCCACATCCCTCCCCACCACCCCATTAGGTCTGAAGCACATGGGACAACCTCTCAGGGCAGGAATTCCCCTGGAATCAATCCAGAGATATCCCAGGACTTCTGACTTAAACACTGGCAAAGGCTCCCTTAATACCTGGGCAGAGATAGAAAGAAATCTAAATCCAGTGCTGACAGGCTGTGTGTCTCTGGGCCAGACACTTAACCTCTCTGAGTTCCTATTGCCCCAAAGAGTAATTTAAAGAAAAATTATAGCCCTGGAGGAAATCTGTTTTTCACGCACTTGTCACTTCACCCTGGACCTCACCTGTCCTCTTCCTCACCTGTACCCTGTCCTCTTTCCCTCCTTGCCTCTGGGGCCGAGACACTCCCAGGTCCCAAAGGACCTCAGTAACCATCATTTTGTATTCCGCACCTACTATGTGCTAGAGTTTTACCTGCCTTATCTCTACCTGCATGGTTAAGAATGAGGCACCATTGACTTGTTTTTCATGGAAGAGGAAACAGGCTCAGAGTGGTTAAGCCTTTTGTTAAAGTCACACAGCAAGGATCCGAATCCCGGTTTCTGGATGGTTTCTAAGCCCCAGGCTTTCTTCCCAGTGACTTAAGTGGCCTCCTCAAAGGAAGGTGATGAGCCCAGGTGGGCGGGGCAGCCTGGGCTTCTTCACGCCCAGCTTGTCCTTCTGGTCACTTGATGCTGCCAGGGCTGCCCCAGAGGGGTACCTTCCAGGAGACCCATGGCCAGACACAGTGGCTCATATAGGACCCCACCCACTCCTGATGGTAGGCTCAGTGGTTTAGATGACTGTCCCCATTTCACAGGTGAAGAAGCAGAAGCTCAAAGAGGAAGGTCCCCCATGTGGCCAGGGTAGAGTTGGGCTTGAAACCCAGGTTGTCCAGCTCCAAACACAGCAATCTGCACCCCCCTGTCCCTGACCAGGTCTGGCTTCTGAGCGAGGGCACCAGCCAGCTTCATCTTCCCGCTCCCTGCTGCACGCTCAGAGCTGCTCACAGGGGCCTTAATTCATCACAGGCCCTGAGCCGTGGGAGGCAAATGTCAGGTCAAGGGGACATGTCATAGGATAGTCCCCAACAAACTGTCCTGGTTTGCCCAAGACTGAGGGAGTTCCTGATGTGAGACTTTAAGTGCTAACATTGAGAAAGTCCACACCAAGACGAGCTGGTCACCCTCTATCTTGGTCCCTGTCCTGCAGTTATCCCGTTCCTGTCACTTCTCCTGAGGCCTGTCCTCATACCTGGAACATAGTAGGTGTGCAGTAAATATCTGCTGCATGAATGAAGGATGCAGCATCGCACTTGGTGAGAACTCCTGGTCTACCTCCTTCTTCCCCAAAGTCGTGACAGATGCCCTGAGAGCCTTTGGGTCCGCTAGCACTGTCCAAAGCAAAAACCCAGGCTTCTCAAGCTGGCAGCATTGGCGTGAAGACAGGCGGACGCCTTCCCTGACAGCGAGCCCCAGGACAAACCCAACCCTCAGCTCTCCGGAGCGCCTGCGGAGGCACCCAGCTGGGCCACCTCTTCCTCTGCTACCTTCTCCATCGCCACTGGGCCCTCTGGAGGAGCTCGTGGGGCTGCCCTAAAGAGGCAGCCACAGGTACTTCCTCTTTAGCCGAGCTCTGTCCCTGATCCCATCATGGCTTCAGCTTCTATGTCTTGGGGACATCCTCTGGGACCATGTCCAGCTTGTTTTTTGAGTCCCTCCCCTCCCCACAGCTATGGCTCATCCTGTCGCTACCTACCCTTCAGACTCCTACTGGCCCAACCAATGAGGCCACATGGGGCGGGGAGGGAGCGAGTGGGAAAACGGGATTTGAACCTTGAACACGTTTGAATCTTAAGTCACTGCTCTTAACTGCTGTGACTGCTACCAACTCTTAGGAACCAAAGCCAAAATCTGAATGGCAATTGCCCACGTGACCTCCAGCTCCAGGAGTGGAGGGCCCAGTCAAGGGGAGTATGGAATTCGGGGGCAGGAAAAGTACTCCTGGGTCTGGGGCACAAGGCTGACGTCCAGGCACTAAGAAGGCCTTAGGGCAAATTGACAAAGAGGTGGAGGTGAGGGAGTCTAACCTTGGGGGACAGACATCCAGAGAAGCCATGAAACCAGAAAGTTGCTTTTCTTAAAGCCGGGGAGAGAGGATTTGCTGGTAAGGCCATTAATAATTACTTAATCCCGGAGCAAAGACCTGTCTTGTTCACGGCTCTGTCCCCACAACTCAGAATAGTGGCCGGCCCACGGGAGGTCATGAATGTGGGATGGAAGGTCTAGAATGAATGAATGATTGAGATGGTCAATGAATGAGTCTTAATGTAGAGTTGCCAATGGAAAGAAGAGGAAGTCTGGAGGAAAAGATCTTCCTTCCTGCTGCTTCCTGCTGTGATAATCAACCTGGGTCCTTCCTCCACAGGGGTGCCATGGAATACAGTGGTTTTTGCCCAAACCCCAGACCAAGTGACATCTGGAGCCAGCAGACAGTCGGTACACAGTTCTTCGTTTCCAGGATCACTCGCCATCTCTGTGGGTAGGTAATAACAAACGCTTAACAACCAGCATTTATTAAGTCCCGTCTGCTTGCCCCGTGTGCTGCTAACTGCTTCATTTGCATCATTTCATGGCATCTTCACACGAGGACACAAGGCTCAGAGAGGTCGAGTCACCTGCCTTGGGTCGTACAGCAAGTAAGTGACAGAGCTGGGATTCAAATGCAGCTGAGTCCACTCTTTCCCAGATTCCTCCCACTGCATTTTGTTTCCTGTCCTGCGGAGGTTACAATGGCTTGATTTTAAGAAGGGGAGAGAGTGGGTTTCCAGGAAGTGAACTGGACCTGAGGCCTCTGCCTCTCTCTCTCATGGATATTGGCTTCCTTAAGCAGGCAGGAGAGAGCTGCCCTTATCCCTCTCCCTTTGACCCTCCTGGCTGCCCACTCACCTTCTTTCTCCACAATTACAGTGTCCTGGATGCAAATTGTGTCCATGGGCCTCAACCCCAAACCCAACCATCAGCTCAGACACATACACAGGCAAGTTTCCTGTTGCTGGGACACAGCTGCCCTGACGGCCCTTGGTAGGAACTAGCACAGGTAAAAGAGGGAGTTGGCGGCCTGAGCCTTATCTGGGTTCCTCATGCCCTCCACCCCGTGCTCCTGAGTGATGGGTCTGCCCTATGCCGGGCATCTAGTTTTTTCCTTATATTTGGACAACAGATTTCATAAGCCCCATGGCACAGCAGTGAGCCGCACAGGCATTGGTGCCAGACATCCTGGTCCAGATCCCCCCTCCGCCACATCCTAGACAAGTGAGGCAACCTCTCTGAGCCTCCAGCTTTGTATCTATAATGTGGGATTAAGTGTGTGATTGAGTATTTATAAAATCTAAATTAAATTAGATGATGCCTCCTAAACAGTGGTTTTCAACTGGGTGTGATGTTTGCCCTCCGGGACATTTGGCAATGTCTGGAGATACTTTTGGTTGTCACTTCTGGGAGGACAAGGGCTGCTGACCTCCGGTGAGTAGAGGCCAGGGATGCTATGGAACATCCCATCCTTGCTTCTGCCATCGGCACCCTTTTTGCAGGTAGAGTCCTTAATCCCTACTGTCCTCTGCGCTGCGGTTCTTGGCATTGAGGGCCGTAGCTCCTTGGGGATATTGGTCCCAGTGTTCTCCTTCTGGCTGCCCATCTGTCAGGGCCTCTGGGAGCATTTACAATGGTTTCTGGTTTCTGAAACATGCCAGTGAGACCTCTTCTGGGCTCCATTCCCCAAAACTGCATCCATCTCTTTAATTGCTTACAGAATGGTGACCCGATCTTATCAGTCTGACCAGTTGCTGCCGCCTAGATTTAGCAAGCTTTCACCATTCCGATCTCTACTTTGTTTGGAGATTTCACTCCTTACCAGTTGGAGGGCCAAATGTCAGCATGTATCTCAGCTTCAGACTTTTTTTTTTTTTTTACCAGACTCTTCTGAGAAAGAGTTCTCAGTTCAGAAAGTGAGCTGATATATATATATATGATGGTGCCTTCTTCCGAAATTGTTGATTCTGTATCTTTCATTGCCTGCTATAGAGACCATCATACAAAACTCTCACAGCACAGTGGAAAAGGGGGGGAGTAGGGGTAGCTGGTGACACTCAGATACTGGAGAGAGCCTTCTGTACCATGGATATATAGGAAAAAATGACCTCATTCCTATTACTCTACATCCAGTGTCCTGAGAAGGTGTAATGACATGAGAGCGGAGAGCTTGGGGTGGGGGCCGTTACGATGTGTCACACACTATTTGTACATATTAATTCATTGACTAGTAAGAACCTCGTGGGGTTGTTATAGAGAGTCAGTGACAAGGCAAGTAAGCAGGGGGTCTGGCACAGAGATCCTGAGCCATTTCTTTAACCAATCATTGTCTTCATTATGCCCTACCCTCTGGAGGTGGCAGCTCTCTGCAGGACAGATGATCTATTTTTGTGAACAGTAGAAACTTAACACATATGGATGAATCAATGAATTTTACTTTCATCCCCTTAATAGGATACTCAGGCTGAAGTCATACCGTTAAGGAGCTGAATTCATTTGTGCATTGATTCGTTTGTGCAACAAATGGATACCAGACACTGTGATATGTGGGAGAGATGCAGGTTCCAAAGGCTTTTTTTCTTTTTGCCCCATAGAAGCTTCTGATCTATGGCAATGTCACCACATAACTGAGAGATAGCATGAGATGTATGGTTAGAGTGATACACACTGCAGCCCAGAGAGAAGACAGGGTCAGAAAGGGCTTCTCTTTTAGGTTCCTGGATCCAATGTCCAATGTATGCATGTTGGGGGGCTCCCCACCCAACACCCAGAAATTCCTGGACACAAAAAGGTGTCCGAGAACCCTACTCAGTTCTGACAATATCTTCCCAGAGGTAGCATCAGGATTCCACAGGGTGAGGGCTCAGTTCTACAAGACTGCTTCCCTCCCCCAGCCCCACAACAGTCACTGCAGGTGCCAGAATCAAGCCCAGGCTGTTACTTGTGCTTCTGACCAACTGGCTACAGACTGAAGGTTCTCAGGACCCCTTCCAGCTCAGGATGCCAAGAACAAGTCCAGCTTGTTTCCTGTACTTCTGGTGATA
The DNA here is from genome assembly GCF_964146895.1 of Miniopterus schreibersii. Classification (NCBI taxonomy): domain Eukaryota; kingdom Metazoa; phylum Chordata; class Mammalia; order Chiroptera; family Miniopteridae; genus Miniopterus; species Miniopterus schreibersii. The sequence goes on along the minus strand of NC_138105.1, from coordinate 68,410,003 downwards.
AATCAGAGGCCCCCAAGACCTCCTTCTAGGGTTCAATTCATTTGCTAGAACAGCTCGCAGAACTCAGAGAAACTGCTTACTTACTAGTTCACTGGTTTATTGTGAAAGGATATAACTCAGGAACAGGAAGGGGTGAGGAGCTTCCCTGCCCTCCAGATACACCACTCTTCCAGCACCTCGTGGTCACCAACCTGGAAACTCTCTAAACATGCCTCACTCTTTTCAGTTTTTTATAGAGACCTCATTACATAGTCATGATTGATTAAATCATTGGCCTTTCACAACTGATTCAACTTCCAGCTCTACCACCCACCCCAAAAGTTTCAACCCTCTAATAACATGGTAGGTTCTGCTGGCAACCAGCCCCCCATCCTTTGAAGTCAAGGAGGCTTCCCAAAAGTCACAGCATTCACATAACAAAAGACACCCTTGTCCCTCTCTTCACTTAGGAAATCCCAAGGGTTTTAGGAGCTCTGTGCCAGAAATGGGACCAAGACCAAATATATACTTTTAATAAATTACAGTATCGCAACTTCAAAGAAGACTTCACAGAGGAGGTGTTTGAGCTGCATATTTTTAAAATTAACTTTATAGACAAAAAAAATGAAAATTCCAATGTTCTAAAATGAGCTGGTATTAATTTTGTTTTCAGAAGTTAAAAAAAAAAAGACACTGGAAGTAACGTATGCTCATTGTGGAACATCTAGAAAATTCAGTAAAGTCAAAGGAAGGAATATGGGACTTAGAGCTGAATGTTAAATGATGCTAGGTGTTAATTTGTGAAAAGGGTGCAGTGATCATTGCAGACAGAATGAAAAGATGACTGCAGAAGTGTGATTTGTTTGGCTGGGGAACTGCAAGAATGTAGCTGTGGCTTACCGGAGACAAGCGCAGGTGCTGGGGGCAAAACAGCACCAGGTGTCCGACAGGTAGGCCTCAGACGGACCTTGGCCCAGCAACCTCCATACTTCAGTTCTGGCTAAGAAAGAATTCAGAGCCAAGACTCAAACTATAAGAGAAAGTTTATTTGGAAAGTCACAGAGGTAGAAGAAGTGAGCTGTAGAACAAATGGGCTCAAGAAACAAGTTACAGAGGCAAAAGAAGGGCCCTTGGAGCTTAGGAAAGAGAAGAGTAAAGGTAATGCACCTGGGGGAAGGAGGAGGGGGAGAGGGAAAGTGCTCCAGAGAGGGGGAGTGCACTGGGTCCTCCCTCCTAAGGGCTTTTAAGGGTGGGGATTTTAGGGAACGTTCCAGGGGAAGATCTCAATAGAATATTCATCAGCTTTCCAAGTTTGCTCTTTCAAGGTCTTCGTCTCTACCAATTGGTCGGTGCCAGGGCAGGGGGTCATTAGTCAATGTAGCTGGTCCTGATGTCAGCCTTGGCATCGCTTGTCTGGTTTTGCTGTTTTTCTGGGCCTGGAGCTGAAACAGAACTGAGGCCTAGATGTACAGTGGTACCTCGGTTTTCGAATGTGATCCGTTCCGGAAGACCGTTCAAGTTCTGAACTGTTTGAAAACCAAGGGATCGACAGCCTCTGACAGCTAGGCCTCAGGGTCTTGCCCTGGGCGGAAGCCCTGTGGCATGTTCCACTTCCGAGGCACATACTGAAGCGTTTACTTCGGGTTTACGGCGTTCATAACACAAAATGTTCGTGAGCAGAGATGTTCGAAAACTGAGGTACCAGTGTGATGCAGGTCAGAACCTCATTGCCCCAGGGGCTTAATGCTTAAGGGCTAGTCTCCGGCCCCCTTGTTAGTTTCTCCTCTAAAGGGGTCTAACCAGAAATACTAGCAACATGTCAGGGGAGGAAGGGTCAGGGGAGGGTCCACACCGCAAGACCAGGGATATGAAATGTCGGGGGGGGGGGGTCTAAACTGCATCTCCAGCGATATGCTGGGGCAGGAAAGTTTGCCTTGGGGGCAAGGTCTTTGTTCTCCCAGTTTTGCCTGTTGCTAGGCACGAGGGGCTCTCCAACCTGGTGACTGTCTGTACCTGGCTCATCGGGGGCCTTGCTCTGCTCGTGTCTGTTTAAATGCCCGCGGTAGAAGGAGGTTGTGGGAGGTAAGACTGGAGCAGGGTTTCTTAACCCAGCACTATTGACATTTGGTGCTGGGTAATTCTTCCACTTGGGGTGGTTAGCAGCGTCCTGGCCAATGACCACTAGATGGCAGAAGAACACCATTAGTTGTGATGACCAAAAAGGTATAGAGAATATTAAATATTCTGGGAATGGGGGTGGGGATGTGGGGGAAGTGACACTTGGTTGAGAATCACCCTGAGAGAGCAAAAGAGGGAGAGGAAGGGAGAGTGAGGGGGGAAGGGAGGAGAGAGGGCAGGAGATGGATCATTAAGAACGATAGACATAAGAAATTTTATCTTGTAGGCAGTGAGGTTCCATTTAAAATTTTGCAGGAGGGAAGCAGATGTTCAGATTTTTATTTAAGGAAACTTTCTGTAGTTGCAACATCCTTCCCTTTCTCTTGCCCAAGTTTGTATTTTCTCGGTCAGAAGAGTTGCCCAATTTTCCCCAACCTCTTGTACCTACAGCACTCGGGACACAGGTTTGTCCAGCAGCAGCACAGAGATATCAGCTCCATTCCCACAACAAGAAACTACAGGGAGCCCAGTAGCTCTGCAGCAGCCTCCACTCAGGGGACTATTCTTACACCTACACCCAAGAGGCAAATGTTGACCCCTCATGCTTGAACCCGCAGGCCTGCCTGGTTCAACAGGTCCTACCCAATCCTTGTCAGCAGGGCCAGCAGCACTGAAACCACACTGGGGATGCATTCTGGATCCTCAGGAACCAGTTTGCTACAGGATAGATCTGTAGGTGTAACTGTGATGAAAGAAAGCGCCCTGCCCTTTACTTCTCCAGCTAAGACCACAGTCAGTCCTGCATCTATGGTTCAGGGAAGAACCACCCAACCCTTGGAAATGATGTCCTCTGCCCTTTCTGACTTAACCTCTAGAGAAACTGCAAATTCTGAGCAAAGAACCAGCCCACTGTTGAGTCTGCAGGCAAATGAAACTCCTTCTGGGAACTCCTCTACTAACAGTATAGTTCTGGGATCTAGTTCTCTGAGGACCAATTCCGCAGAAGGTACTTTAGCCAGAGAAGCATCTACAAACACACACATTGAAGAGACCACTGATGGCAAAGTCACTGACGGTACGACTGCTCTCACTGATATTTCAACGATGGAAGACAATAAAACGGAGCATCCAGGACACAAAACATCCTCCTGCAGAAATCCCAGCTTCAGTGGAAACAAACACAGATCTGACCGTTTCCAAGAAAAATGTCCCAATGTCCGTGATTTCACCTGAGACCACAACTACTGACTCACATGCTCCGGGAAACATGACTCCATTGTTTGGGACAGTTTCTTCTTTCCTACTTGAGTTTTCTCTTATGGGGTTCCACATTCCTGGGGTGGAACCAGCGTGGAACAGACTCCATCGAACACCGGACCACCCTTTTCCTCTCTTGAGACCAGCTCTGCAGAAGACATGAAGATATGTACCGGCATTCCTCGATGGTCATCTGCTTCTACTCATGGTGATAAAGGATCAGGGTACAGTACAATCTCGGGCCAGAGAGTCACCTCCTCCATGGCCACAGAGACCCTTGAGGCCACAGAAAGAACTGAGCCCAACTCAGCTGTCCCTTTGCCCATGGCACTAAGCCCTGCAGCAACAGGTGCTGGAAGAGTCAGAAGTACCACTTCTCTGGCCCATCCATCGGCATCAGGGGAAGGGACAGTAGGCAGTGTCCACACCATCAGCACTTCTCCTGAAACCACAGGCACACCCAGCATTCCCACGGCCAGGCCAGGGCTTTAGCTTCTGAAAGGTCAGGTTGTCCTGGGACCCTCAGCTCCACTATTTTTTCTGGAATGAACACAAGATTTTCTTCATCTATCCCCTCCACCTCAGTAGAGACCAATACCTATCTACTTATTCCTGGAGAGGAATCAAGGGGAACTTTGAATCCATCTGTTTCTCAACTTGACACATCTGCTTCCAGAGTAAAGACCACCTTGGTTATCACCTATGCCCCCACCCAAGCCGTCCCCACCGTGGACACCTGGGCTTCCCTTCCAGCTCTATCTTCATCCCACCCATTGAGCAAACTCAGAGACAAAAGCAATGACTCAGTTACAAACTCAACCATAACAGCTCTTCCTAAAACATTTCTCCCCTCTAGGACCTCGGCTTTTGCTTCTATAGCAGCGATGTCACAGACTAACACAGAACATTTAATTATTCCACTGCACCTGGAGACACAACTTGGCCAGAGACTAGTCTAAAATCTGAGACAGGGTCACCTTTAGCACCAACCACTGTTTCAGTCCCCACCACTCCTCTCTTTGCTACTGTGGGGGGTCACTGGATTCACTTCCTCAGCAACTAGCTCCATGGAAAGGACATCTCTCAGGGAACCATCAATAGCCACACTCATAACAGGAACCACGAGTGGCCCAGACTCTGTTCCTTCTACAGTTTCCATAAATATAACAACGGCAAGGGGCTATGACAGCGAAAGAAGGATGGGGACAACCCACCTGCCCATTGGAACCACATCTCCATCTGAGACATCTACAGATTTCACCTTGGCCAGTGAAAGTGTCCCAGTCTCAATATCTCCCTCTCAGCCCATGGGTGCTGCCAGCTCGAGCACTCCAGAAAGGAAAAAGCCAACTGGTTGGCACATTTTCTGATGCCCCTATCATTCAACCCCTGGAGGGATCACAGTTTCTGGGGATGGAACTAGCCATCCTCTGACTTCGCAGGTGGTTGCAGTTCACTCACCTCCTGAGCCTGGCTCTGCTAGATGCGACCACACAACATTTTGTTCTCTGCTCCCGTTGCCAAAGTCACAGTGTCCACCAGTCTCAACCCAGAGGGTCACCACAAACATGACAATGGAAGCAGATGAAACTAGTAAGTGGGACACACCCAACTTACCTTCCACAACTTCCTTGTCACTAATATCCCAACAGGTGCTGACATAGGGGGAAACACCACTGTTCCCCTGGGTACTCTGCCTCCAGTCCCATCAGGGGAGTTGTCAGAAAGGACAGTCTCTACCCTCAGCACCTGCCCCGAGTCAACAATCACATCCAGCGTCAGCCTCAGAGCACACAGCAGTCACACTGGTTCAGAGAGTCCCAGCAACACCAGCCTCGCCACAGCTTCAGCTGGATCTTCCACCTCCTCACATTCCCCCGTGGAGACCGTTCCTCTATCGGTATGGAAATGGAGACAAGTGAATTTCTTACTCTTCTGGGTCCCAACCAGAAATATCTGTTTCTGGAAAGATGAGCGTCAGTGATACCTGGGCCTCCACCATGTACACCACCACCAGCGATCCCAGGGTTACAAGTTCAACTCACCTCTTTATCCTACATGGTGAGGAGCTCAGCCCCACAGACTGCTATCCAAGAACAGAGTCCACCAGCCCAGCTAGTCATGCTGGGAGTTTAAAAATCCCAAAGACACCCTATCCTACTAGCCCAGCCACAAGCCCAGGCACTGTTGAGTACTCCACTCGACTGCATGACACAAATATGGCAGAAAAATCTCCTGCACTTGGGACACAGTCAGCTCCAGGACCAGTTTCTGTAGAAGCCTCCACTTCCTGAACCACTGGAGGCAGCACATTGGAGTTGCCCTCTGATGCTCCAAGTGAATCCGCTGGCCCTCCCTGCCAGTGGGCACAACACAGTCACTTCTGGGCTGTGGGCCCTCACCACATCTCTCCCCGTGGCAACATGGCTGAGTACCAGCTCAACAGAGGAAACTGTCCCAACTGCTGATGTCTTAAGTCCAAGTTTATCCAAGACAACATTTGGTACTTTTTCACCTGTGTCCATACCTCCTAATAAACTTTCAAATCCAGGAGTAGATACCAGTGCTCTCAAAAATACAACCACCTTGGGTCAGCACCTAGAAGAACTCACACTTTTGGGTACAACTTAACTCCCTTTCCAGCCACAGCTTCCCAAGAACTCGCTATGAACCCCGAACCGAGTCCATCCATCTCACTGATTTATTCATTGTCAGACACGACAACCACAGTTGTCATGACTTTGTCATGACTTCAGGGACTAGAAGCAGCACTGATGTGCCTGAATCTAGACTTCCAGACGTCCCCAGCACAGAAGCCAAGAAGAGCCCATCTCCACTCTTTCATCTACAGAGCCCACATCTCTCACGGTACTGACCACTTTGGCGCGAAGCCCTCAGGCATCCAGGGGAAGACCCACACCATCAGAGGCAGCAGTGCCAGTCAGCTTCATGTCTCAAGGTGAGACAAGCTCGTCTCCAGAGTGGTCTGCAGAGGTTCAGAGTCTTGCTGCCACTGCTAGCTCTGTAGAAGCCAGCGTAAGGGTCACTCAGACATCTGACCATGGAAAAACCACAGTCAACCTGGGAGCAAGCTTAGCTGACAAATGGAATTAATTCATCTCTGCCTTTGACCCCAAGCACTGCTGGGGCCCCAGCTTCCCCTGAGGCAGCTACTCCTGGAAGGCATAATGGCCCGTGGTCAGAATCATTAGCGACCAAAAGGAGGGCTGGGCCAGGACCCTCTTCCTCAGCCTCCTCTGTGCCCCCCGAGATGGGCACTCCACCAGTCACTTCTCCTGCAGTGCGGAACCATAGGCTCAACCTCAGACTTTCCTAAGGTGGGAAATGTCAGCTGAGAAGGTGTCAGATTTCTCTTTGGCCCCTGGACTGCTAGGCACAAGCTCTCTCCCACCTCTCCCAGGGGCCACACCCTCCACGGGCATTTGGGCGGGTGCAGGGACAAGCTCAGCCACCTCATGGTCCAGCTCATCTGCCGAAGGGGAGTCAATTCCTCTATTTGCACGTCCCCCACACTAGTGAGTCTTCTTTTTGATCTGTCCACCCGAGCAAGGCCTCGGGCCTGTTCCCTGCACTCCACAACCCAGCCTGGATCTCTTCAGAGGCATTTACCAACATCCGGGCACAGACAAGCCACACTTCTGAGACTGTTCCCTCCTCAGGAAGCCCAGGGGCAGAGCCCAGGAGCCCAGGAGAGGAGACCGGCCTGGACAAAACCCCGTCAGGAGCACTGACCTCTTCTGAGCCCGAGAGGGCGCCTCCCTGGACGCCTGCCTCGCCCCCGGCAGAGGTCCCAGCCAACAGAGGTGAGGCTTCTGGGTTAGGGGGTACCTATGTCCCTGAGCTTGACAGCTTACCTCTGTTCATGGGTAAGGACCTGCTGCTTCGGCCTTCTTGGAAACGGGCATTGCTTTTCCTTGGTTAGTCTCAAGATGGTGAGGAATCTTTCTCTTTTTATCCACAAGGTTTCTCACTTGTTTTGCTTCAGGATCCTGGCTGTTCCCTGTGAGTGGTTTCCTAGTTCACTGTAGGATTCACCTGCAGATATTTATAGTTATGGGATCACCCATCCACTTCATGCTTTATATCCTTTCCTGATGGGTACCACACTTTTTTTAAAAAGCTTATTTATTGTGGTAAAATATATATAACATAAAATTTGGCCTTTTAACCATATTTAAACATATAATTCAGTGGCTTTAAGTACATTCACTTTGTTGCATCATCACCACCCCCCGTCTTAAGAGTTTTTTACTATCCCCAGTGGAAACTCTGTACCCATTAAACAATAACTCCTCATTTCCCTCTCCCAGCACCTGGAGTCTCCATTCTTTCTGTCTCTATGAATCTGACTATTCTGGGTACCTCACATAAGCAAATCACACAATATTTGCGCTTTTGTGCCTGGCTTATTCTGCTTTGCATAATGTTTTTAAGGTCCATCCATGTTGTAACCTGCCAGAATTTCATTTTTTAAGGCTGAATAATGTCACATTCTAGACATTACCTCATTTTGTTTAGTCATACATACATGGACATTGCGTTTTCTCTAGGTTTTGTCTCTTGTGAATACTGCTATGAACTTTAGTGTATAAATGTCCATGTGAGTCCTTACTTTCAACTCTTTGGGCTACGTACCTAGAAGTGGAATTGCTGCATAGGGCAGAATACCACGATTCTCTGTTTAGGTGTTAAAACGTCTTCTCAGGGTCACCTCTTCTCACCCAGATGCGAGTCAACCCATCATGAATAGGGCACCCTAAGCTTTCCCAGGTATCCCCAATGGAAGATCTTCCTCAGTAAGAATGGTGAAAATAGAAGCATGTGGCTTCTGTGTCTGTCTCTTGTCCTTGAGGTGACTGACCACATCACCTTTGTTGTCTTATTTATCAAATGAACAGCTTACCATCAGGATCTGACAGTTTCTCCTGACGGTGTCCAGGACTTGTACTTCCCCAAGCCCTTGAGAATGTCTGCTACGCAGTCACCTGGGCAGTCTGGCTTACTCATGCATGTCTTTGGCCCGTTCTCCATGGAAAAGGCTAGCACTGTGGTGCCCATGACCTCCAGACATTATGTGGCTTCTGGTGACGCTGGGACCAAAGAGAGAAAAGGATCAGTTACTGCCTGTTAATCCTTTATTCTGCCATGCTTGTTTATGGCACAATTCCTGGGCAAAATTAGAGTTCAATCACCCAAAACATGTGTCCTCCTGTCTCTAGTCCTTACATAACACTTCCTTGTAAACAAACGTCTTTGTTTCCAAAGTGTGCACATATTGGTTTTTCCCATGTGCCTTCCTTCTAAATGTATCAGCATCCATCCAACCCATCTGTCTCTCCTGCAGGCACCGCTGGGGCTGTGATGTCCACTGCTAATGCCCCCATGTATGAAAGTTCCTCATGGCTGAAAAGTGAACCTTCAACACCCGTGACAGCAGTTTACTCAGCAGGTATGATGGCTGACACTTAAGTTTGTCTCTCTAGGACCCTCATTGTTTGTTCTCTGATAAATCATGGGTAGTTTTTTGCTAGAAGCAATCTGAGAACCTGGTACCACCTGGCTTTCTCCTAAAAATGTTGATTTCTGTCCTGTTTCTTCACCAGGGTACCTAAGTATTTCCAAGAACACAAGAGACCATTTTGTGTCCAGTAGATTTTTATTAGTAGATGGTTCTTACTGAAAGAGGTCTGAAACTAACATAATAAGAATTGATTAGGAATATTGATGGTCCTTGGAATCATCCTAATGGGAAGGAGTCACCATCTTGGAGGATGTGATGCCATGAGAAAGTTAACTCTGTGTCCTGGAGGTTTTCCCAAATAGGAAACTGTTGTTCATCTCAGGAGGAAGTGATGGAGGCCTAGAGACTAACCAATATTTTTAGAACCTAATTTTTCTTGCATTGAACTTCTCTTTAAAGGCCAAACAGGAGTTTCCAATATGGGAAAAAAGAGAGGAGTGATATTAAATTATACCCTGATCCCTTAAATATAATACTCAGTGGTTAAGGTTTTTAGATGGGGGAGAGAGGACTGTGGACATTCAGAGAACAAGGCCAGGTATGGAGAAGGAGCAGTGAGCATGAAGAGGAGGGGAAGAATCTCTTCCCATTTTTGTCAGAATTGGGCTTTGTTAAATGTTCCTTTAGGACAAACTCAGAGATCAATCTGATAAGCATAGAAACCTCACTGTAATCATTAATACATCCTAAAATCATGAGTATATTTATTAGAATATGAAGGGTTAGGTGGGAGCACAATTACAGACTAGATTTTCTCAGAGGAAGCAGGAATCGTCCTCTCCACTCACAGACAAGCAGGAACTGCATTTCTCACATTTTCCAAACAACCAAGTGATCCTGTCACAGACCTGTCCAACAGCATCCAAAAGACAGCAAGGGCCACTGACATATCCACTACCCAAGGCTTCAGGGAGCCCACCAGTATCCACGGGATGAGAGCCACTGAAGAAGAAAAAACAGTTTCCATCACAGCATCTACCACTGGATCTGCCCCCTTCAATCCAGTACTCTCACAGGGCCCGCAGCTACATGGGGTAGAAGGACAGTGAGCATCCCATACAATGTCTTGCTATTATCCAGAGCCACGGATCCAAGTGAGTCACTCTCTGACATGACCATGGGTGCAGAAAGTAACCCCAATTTCACTTCCTCAGTTGATATTACCCCTGGCTCAAATGATTCAGAAAGAACCAGTTATTCATTTGAGGCATACCCATCTGTCCTCTCGGAGTTAACACCTAGAACAATCATAGCTTCCAAAGAGAGATCCAACATACCCTGGGGTTGATTTCTCCTTTCCTGGGACTAGCTCCATTGGTGGGACCAGGATGAGCACCAATTTTCCCCTGACATCATCTTCCATAACTCTAGGTGTTGATGTTCCAGGAACTGACTCTGAGCTAACCCATGTGGTAACCAAAAGCACAATCTCAGAAGAATTTGTGTCTGCCACAGGGATAGGCTTCAGTCCATCTGTACTTCCTCCCATTGTGAATAAAGTTCCAAGAACTGTACCAGCTGTGATTTTACTGTATTCACCTCCCTTTGTAAAGGCAGAGCAGACAGAAGAGTGGCTTGTCCCCCAGTGCTTTCCCTGGGGACAGGCACAATGGGAACCACCCACGGTGAAACCATCTCACTCAGAACACTTGATTGGACAGAAGGTTCAAACCCTATTAACTTCTCCATTTATAGCACAACCCCAGCCTTGGAATCCATATCAGAGACATGCATTGGGGCAGAAGAAGAAACCCTTAAGAATGCTTCAGCAACAGTGCCTCCTACTGAGGCCCCAGATTCTGGCAAAGAAACCAAAGCCACCTCACCTAGCTTTTCCCCACCATATTTGTGATCAACCCCAACCAAGAAGGAAATCAAAACCACGGACATCACTCAACCAATGAAGGTCACCATAGGATACCCTGGGATTATGCCCATCGATGGATCAGTAGCTACCTTTCTCCCAGTCACTTGGACAAGCCCAGTCACAGCTGCCTACACCACTCACTGGCAAAGCATCTCTTTACCAGAAGTACCTTCTGTGAAAGAAACAGTGTCACCTCAGGCAACAATCTCTTGGCCACTCTCCACCCCTAAGCCCCATGCTGGCCCTGCAGCCACATCTACAACCAGGAACATGGTATCATCATCAGTTAGAAACCTGAATATATGACACACACAACAAGTATATATAAAACCAGTTCCTTTGGACCTAAGATCAGTAGTTCATCACTTACTTCTGAAGATGGGGCTACCACTGGTTTGGGGAAGATTCGAAAATCATTGGCACACAAATATAGAAGCAGAAGTAACACCAACTTGGCATATTCCCACAGGTCATTATGGCCATTCAAGTGCAGGAGCAGAGACCTGGTCAACCCACCGTGAGCTTCACCAGTGCCTCAAAAGGAAAATCCATGTTCCCTACACTTGTACTATCTTTGTCAGAAGAGCCAAAGATTCATAACTTCATCACAGAAGTGGAGATCTTTAAAGGTGCCCCTTCACCGAGTATTCCACCTGAGTCTTTATCTCCTAGATGGGGCTGCTATAAAGCTCCACTCCAGTATCCCAAACAAGAAGCAGTGGGGGACACGCCCACTTCCCGCAATAATGCCAGCCTACAGCCTGGAGGAGGGTTTCAGCACCAGGGACAGCTCCCAGGCCTCAGGGTCTGGACAGCTGACTGTCAGAGACGCAGCTGGAACTCACAGGCTTGCCCAAGGCCGGTTCCACAGGACAGACACATTCTTCCTTAGCAACAATCTCTGCGCCAGGCTCTACCCAACATTCTACAGCTTCCCTGGAACCAGTCTGGACACCCCACCGTCCCCTTATTCAGCTGGAGTCACTGAAGACAGCGTCAGTGTGAGGACTTAGAGTCTAGTGGACGCAAGTACATCTTATCCCATTACACCTTCTTTGAATGATGAGAAGCTCGAATCACTTCGGTCCCTGAGATTTCAGGTATAAATCAGACTCCCCAAAGCCCTGAACTGACAACACTTTGTGCTTCCATTACTTCTTCTGAAAAGCCAAGCACACAAGCTGACATAAATGACCCCTTTCTCACTTCTCTGCCTGACCCTGGCTCTACCTTAAACTAGACAACTACAGAATATTCATCAGCAGCAACTGTCACCAGTTTGATACTCAGGGAGACACAGTTTGTTCTCTCCATCTATGCATTTGTTTCTCTTCTGTTTTGTTTGTTGATTTATTTTGTTTTTTTAAATTCCACATATAAGTGAAATCATATGGTATTTGTCTTTCTCTGTCTGACTTATTTCACTTAACATAATACCCTCTAGGTTCATTCATGTTGTCGCAAATGACAAGATTTCATTCTTTGTGGCTGAGTAATATTCCACTGCGTATATATCACATCATCTTTACCCATTTATCTATCAATGGACACCTAGGTTGCTTTTATATCTTGACTATTCAAACAATCCTGTGATGAATATAGGTGTACATATTTTTTCAAATTAGTGTTTTTGTTTTCTTTGGATAAATACCCAGAAGTGGAATTGCTGGGTCATACAGTAGTTCTATTTTTTAATTTTTAAAGGAATCACCATGCTGTTTTCCATAGTGTCTGCACCAATTTACAATCCCACCACCAGGCACAGGGCTCCCTTTTCTAGACATTCTTGCCAACACTTGTTATTTGTTGTCTCTTTGATGATAGCCATTCTGAAAGGTGTGAGGTGATATCTCACTGTGGTTTTGATTTGCATTTCTTGATGTTGAGTATTTTTTCATGTTCCTGTTGGCCATTTATATGTTCTCTTTGGAGAAATGTCTCTTTAGGTCCTCTGCCCATTTTTAATTGAGTTGTATGGGTTCTTTATATATTCTGGATATTAACCCCTTATAAGATATATCATTTGCAAATATCTTTTCCCATTCAGTAGGTTGAATTTTTGTCTTGTTGATGGTTTCCTTTGCTGTGCAAAGGAAGCAATTCTTGATTGCTAATTTTGTTAGTTACATGCTTTAACTATTATAACATTTGTCCAGAGTTCAGCTGAGTTGGGGTGAGAGCACTGAGCTACCAGGTGTTGGAGTAGTTGATTAAGACAACAAGCCAAAAATAAAAATAACATTCAAGCCCTTAATCGCTTACTGTGATAGTATAAGCAAGAGGTAAAACTGAAGAAAGCACTGACTCCTCCCTGTTCTATTTCACTCCAAGGAATGGCCTGTGGCTTGAGACCAGGGGGATTAGCAGAGACGTGAGGGTTGTCTCGCTGTTGGTGGGGCCTTGAACAAAAGGATCCTGATATTTTATGGACCCAATAGTCAGGAGGATGGGGGAGGGGTGAAGGCTAGGAGTGAGAAAATACAGAATCAGAGTGGGAAAAAGTGTTTTAAGGTTTTTTCTCCCCCCTCCCCCCCCCCCCCCGATCAATCAAGAGAGCTCAACAGAGCCACATGAGAAATACTCCACATAAGGAGACTAAGAGTGCAAATATGCATGCGAGCAAGGCTGGTCAAAAGCTGTGGCACATTTACTCAGCTGCGAGAAAGAAATCTTACCTTTTGTGACAGCATGGATGGCCCGGAAAGTATCATGCTACGTGAAATAAACAAGTCAGAGAAACACAAGTACCCTATGATTTCACTTATACATGGAATCTAATGAACAAAATTAATTAACAAAGGAGACAGATTCATGGATACAGAGAATAGACTGTAAGCTGCCAGAGGGGAGGGGGAGGGCTGGGTGAAAAGGGTGAAGGGATTAAGCAAAGAAAAAAAAGAAAGAGTCGTGGACACAGACAGCAATAGGGTGATTACTTGGGGGGGAGATTGGGTGGAGGCAGAAGAAGGTAAGGGCGGGATAAATGGTGTGGATGGAGACTTGACTTGGGGCGGTAAAGACACATACAACAAACAGATGATGTATTCTAGGGCTGCATTGAAACCTGTATCATTTTGTCAACCAGTGCAACCCCAATAAATTCAATTAAAAAATAAAATAGAGTGGAATATGAGTGAAGGAACAAGAGAGGAGAGGAGGAGGGGGAGGAGGAAGGGTCCAAGTGCTTGACTACAGCTCCCTTGAGTGACTGCAGTGTACTGGCTGCCCACCAGATCTGCTAGGCGAGGACAGATGTCCTATTTTTTTTTTAAATCCTCACCTGAGGATATGTTTTTATTGATTTTTTTTAGAGGGAGAGGAAGGGGGAGAGAAACATCCATGTGAGAGAGAAACATCAATTGGTTGGCTCCAACTGGGGATCAAACCCGCGACCTAGGTATGTCCCCTCACAGGGCAGCGAGGCCACAGCCCTTTGGTGCACAGGACAACGCTCCAACCAACCGAGCCACCCAGCCAGGGCCACATGTCCTCTTTGAAGTGAATATCCTTGAAGTACTTTCCTATGGTTGGGTCTGAAAATCACACATAGGTTTTTAACCAGAAGTCAAATTTTTCAATAACTGCAACAATATTGTGATATTAAATTCATTTTACATATGAGTATTTCAAAGTGAGTAAAGGTGTAATAGAGTGACAAAGATCTTACTGGTTCTAAGGAGACGGTGTTTCAAAAATTGATATGCTTGAGACCAACCAAATCAGCAGTCCCCCCCCCACCCCATCAACAAACACCTTTTCATTTCTTACACCCATAGTGAGGGTTTCATTTCATTCTTATTGAATTAAACCTTTAAGCCTTTAAATGCCAGATATTATTTAAATGCCTTCTCAGAGACAAAAGAGGACATTGCTAAGCCAGTGTCGCGTATGAATGTTCCTCACGGACCCATATTCTGGGGATGAAAGGGTAACACCTCCATTCCCTTCCCCTTCAGGGACCGATGAATCGAGGGCACTGAATCAGGGAGAACCTGGAGGCACCACCGGGTCGACCAGTAACCCCACGCCTCTCGTGACTGCAGTCAGCCTGGGGGGTAAGTAGGAGCATCATTTCTATTTCCTTCAAGGCTATACTTGAGTCATTTCTTCTCTTCTCTGAGGTCAAAAGTTGGGTTGTTTAAGGGAGTAAACTAGTTTTGAAATGGGTTTCTCATCAGTCTTCTCTAAAAATGTTGTTGTTTTCTTAAGAATTCATTAACTGAACACTTTTATTCAACTTTGTAATGTATATGATTAGGAAATGCCCACAGAGTCAGTTCTCTCTATTCATTCTCTTGCCCCAGCAGGGAGGATCTTTCTAAATGAGACTATCACTGAAATCTTGTGTTCACAGGAAGG
Organism: Miniopterus schreibersii; assembly: GCF_964146895.1. Taxonomy (NCBI): domain Eukaryota; kingdom Metazoa; phylum Chordata; class Mammalia; order Chiroptera; family Miniopteridae; genus Miniopterus; species Miniopterus schreibersii. Next base: position 68,394,881 of record NC_138105.1, on the reverse strand, counting down.
GCACAGACAGGCTTGTGATGACATAGGCCCCTTTTGCTGCAGCAGAAGAAGGGTTCGTGATCCTTGGCTATGCCGTGTTGGTTAGAAGAATGTGAAAAAGGAGTCCACAGGGGGAGTGCCTTTGGAGGGCTGAGCTTTCCTCAGCCCTGTGGCAGTTAGATGGTCTTTTCCCAAAGGACAGGCAGAGGATTCAGAGAGGGAGATTCATCTGAAAGATGATGAGGGCAAAAGAAAACAAGAATGATCTCACCCCCCTGTCCTCTTCCTGCTCAAATATAAACCCTCAGGTGGTTTTGCAGTGAACTAAGATTTGGGAGACCTAGAGGAGGCTGGAAGTTGTAAGCTAAAAATGGTTCAGCAAAGGCAGGCCCCAAGGAGAGGAGTGAAAATAGGGTCGGAAAAGCCTCTTGCATGGGCAGAGTCCAGGTTTATCACATTCTACCTCGTACAAAGAGCCCTTATATATAGGGCATGGGGAAGACTGAGCTCCAGGTGGCAATTTCTCCTGAGCAAACAAGATGAGTCAAAGATCTTACCCGACTGTATCACTGGGGATGGTCAGTGTACTCCCTGGAGTCCAGAGCCTTAAGTGTGGTATGGAAGAATTAACACTTTATTTTGGGATAAGACCGAAATAATTTGAATTGAAATTCCATAACTGTGACTGCCCCAATAGCAGGTCCCTGGAGAATCACAGACAGGGATTTTCCTGAAGCAATTTATGCAATGGGTACAACTTCATCCTTAGCGTCAAGCACTAACTGAGGCTCTGTGTCCACCCCCCCTTATTGGGACCAGCCTAGCCATTCCTTCTTTCTTTGCTTTAGCTGAAAAGACAGAGGCCAGCACAAATAGAACACTGGGGCCTTCAGACACAACTGCATCTATACCCGTCTCAGCTTCCTCTGGTGTCAAAAGAATGAGCACCTCAGTTTCTGATATTTTAAGCACCATGTCAGCCAGTAGAAGAGAAACAGAAATGCTGCCTGTTTTGATGGTTCCTACTGACCATCCAAATATAAAGACTGACCCAAATATCGTCTTATCCACTCTTCTGCCTGATCCTCTGTCAAACCTTGACTGGGCCACTGGGAGATCTGTGTCATCAGTTACAAGCACTACCGTAGCTCCTCAGGAAGACACAATTCCTCCAGATATCCCTTTGGACAACCTACGCAGCCCAACTACCTCACAGAAGCCATCTGCTGTAGGGCACATTACAAGTGGAGTCACACCTGCTGCAATGGAAAGTAGCTCTAGAGTAATTTTATCAGGGACGCCAGAACTTGCCAGCAAAGAATCAGAGAAGAGTTCTTTGCAGCTTCCTGCCACAACCACTGCAGATCCAGAACATGTCTCCAGACCAGAAACAGAAAATATCAATGGGATTTTTTACACACTTAGAAGCCCAGATACAACTTCAAAGAGGCAAGGGCTAAGGGCTCCTACAGGACAGGGAAGAGCTACATCTGATTCCCAGATGGGAGGAGAAAACTCAACTTCAAGTACACATGTTAACACTGAGATGATAAATGTCTCTTCTGACGCAGGAGAGAACATCAAGGAGATGGCTGACTCCCCAGGCTTATTGAGGCCCACAGGTCGATTGAGCATGAGCTTGGAATCTGGGACAAATTCATCTCCAAGGACTATAAAGAGCACAACTAAGAGAAGAGCGAGTGCTGAGCCCACCACAGAAGTAGAGATAGTGAACCCTTTTACGCACACATTACATACAACAGGGTGGGCAAGAAGTTCTAAATATACCCCAGGCATCACTGCTGCGGCACAGCCAGGGTCACCCAAGACAGTACATGTAATGGATACTGCCCCGAACATGGTGAACAATATTGTCTCCAAAGAAACAAACGCCAGGCCGGATCCCACAAAGAGAAGAAAAGAGCTTGATTATTACTGGACAACTGACTTGAGAGAGGAAAATAATGACGTGGAAAACAACTCAATTGAACGGAAAAACGTAGACCCTTCAAAAAATTCTAGTGCTGTTTCGAGGGAGACAAACACAGAAGCGACGAACAAAGCTGGGATAATCACCACGAGCCAACTTCACAGTACAAGGTCATTAGACACGAACAGGCAATTTAATCTCCCTGAAGAAATACAAAATAACAGTAAAATTATCATTAAAAAACAAAATTGTACATGGAATAAACCAAAAGCTAAATATGACATGGACAACCCACCAAAATCTTTTTTGGCAATAACAAAAGGCTTCACCCACTCAGCAGTGACCACACTCTCAAGGACAACAACGCCAGGCTCTTCAGAAACCACTAGGTTGGAGGCTGAGTCAGGCTCGTCCCACGGGCCCGGACTGAGGATCCCCAGCCCCTCCCAGCAGATGAGCTCGGCCACGGAGACAAGCGCCGTCTTTCCCCAAGCGCCCACCGAGGGCAGCCCTGACGCCCCAAGCACGGAAGGCATGTCCTCCAGCGGTACGCCCCATTCTGGCCCGGCTCCCTCCAGCCTGACACCCGACATCCCCACAGGAGAGCCCGGGCTCTCTACCTCCCCCATGACGGCGCAACCAGCAGAAACGACCCTCGCCACGCCAACGGGTCGCCCTGGGGCCACGACACAGGGCACTAGCCCCTGGGACACAGGGACCTCCGCCTCCCCGGCAGGGACTCGGTCGGCTGTGACGCCAGGCTTGACACACTCAGACGTGACCACCGTCAGGAGCACAGGTCCTCAGGATGCGTCAAGGACAAGTCCTTCCTTTGTGGAGGAAAGCAGCCCCTCTGCCCCGGAATCTGCCCCCGTCACACGCTCACCTGCTCCAGTTTCTCCTTCGACAGCAGCCAGAGGCTCCTCCTCTCCCCCTCCGCGCACCTCTCTGCGGACCTCCGGCCCGGTGGACACCACAGGCCTGCTGGGCACCAGCGCGGATCCTGGAGCCCATGCCACTGCGACGGTCAGCGACACCAGCGCTGAGACTCTGGCCACGTCTGGGGCCTCCGCACAGACGGAGGCAATTCACCTTTCCAAGCACACGGCGGTGACCGATTTCAGGACCCCCAGTCCTGGCCAAGGAACCCCTTCCTCTGTGCCAGCCGACTCTCGGCCTTCCGAAGCCACTTCTGCAATGGCCACCTCTTCCATGGCAAGGGAAGCCACTGTCTCCACACCAAGGCCAGGCTCTTCTGAAACCACTGGGTTGGAGGCCGGGTCAGGCTCGTCCCGCGGGCCCGGACTGAGGATCCCCAGCCCCTCCCAGCAGATGAGCTCGGCCACGGAGACAAGCGCCGTCTTTTCCCAAGCGCCCACCGAGGGCAGCCCTGACGCCCCAAGCACGGAAGGCATGTCCTCCAGCGGGACGCCCCATTCTGGCCCGGCTCCCTCCAGCCTGACACCCGACATCCCCACAGGAGAGCCCGGGCTCTCTACCTCCCCCATGACGGCGCAACCTGCAGAAATGACCCTCGCCACGCCAACGGGTCGCCCTGGGGCCACGACACAGGGCACTAGCCCTTGGGACACAGGGACCTCCGCCTCCCCGGCAGGGACTCGGTCGGCTGTGACGCCAGGCTTGACACACTCAGACGTGACCACCGTCAGGAGCACAGGTCCTCAGGATGCGTCAAGGACAAGTCCTTCCTTTGTGGAGGAAAGCAGCCCCTCTGCCCCTGAATCTGCCCCCGTCACACACTCACCTGCTCCAGTTTCTCCTTCGACAGCAGCCAGAGGCTCCTCCTCTCCCCCTCCGCGCACCTCTCTGCGGACCTCCGGCCCGGTGAGGACCACAGGCCTGCTGGGCACCAGCGCGGATCCTGGAGCCCATGCCACTGCGACGGTCAGCGACACCAGCGCTGAGACTCTGGCCACGTCTGGGGCCTCCGCACAGACGGAGGCAATTCACCTTTCCAAGCACACGGCGGTGACCGATTTCAGGACCACCAGTCCTGGCCAAGGAACCCCTTCCTCTGTGCCAGCCGACTCTCGGCCTTCCGAAGCCACTTCTGCAATGGCCACCTCTTCCATGGCAAGGGAAGCCACTGTCTCCACACCAAGGCCAGGCTCTTCTGAAACCACTGGGTTGGAGGCCGGGTCAGGCTCGTCCCGCGGGCCCGGACTGAGGATCCCCAGCCCCTCCCAGCAGATGAGCTCGGCCACGGAGACAAGCGCCGTCTTTTCCCAAGCGCCCACCGAGGGCAGCCCTGACGCCCCAAGCTCGGAAGGCATGTCCTCCAGCGGGACGCCCCATTCTGGCCCGGCTCCCTCCAGCCTGACACCCGACATCCCCACAGGAGAGCCCGGGCTCTCTACCTCCCCCATGACGGCGCAACCTGCAGAAATGACCCTCGCCACGCCAACGGGTCGCCCTGGGGCCACGACACAGGGCACTAGCCCCTGGGACACAGGGACCTCCGCCTCCCCGGCAGGGACTCGGTCGGCTGTGACGCCAGGCTTGACACACTCAGACGTGACCACCGTCAGGAGCACAGGTCCTCAGGATGCGTCAAGGACAAGTCCTTCCTTTGTGGAGGAAAGCAGCCCCTCTGCCCCGGAATCTGTCCCCGTCACACGCTCACCTGCTCCAGTTTCTCCTTCGACAGCAGCCAGAGGCTCCTCCTCTCCCCCTCCGCGCACCTCTCTGCGGACCTCCGGCCCGGTGAGGACCACAGGCCTGCTGGGCACCGGCGTGGATCCTGGAGCCCATGCCACTGCGACGGTCAGCGACACCCACGCTGAGACTCTGGCCACGTCTGGGGCCTCCGCACAGACGGAGGCAATTCACCTTTCCAAGCACACGGCGGTGACCGATTTCAGGACCCCCAGTCCTGGCCAAGGAACCCCTTCCTCTGTGCCAGCCGACTCTCGGCCTTCCGAAGCCACTTCTGCAATGGCCACCTCTTCCATGGCAAGGGAAGCCACTGTCTCCACACCAAGGCCAGGCTCTTCTGAAACCACTGGGTTGGAGGCCGGGTCAGGCTCGTCCCGCGGGCCCGGACTGAGGATCCCCAGCCCCTCCCAGCAGATGAGCTCGGCCACGGAGACAAGCGCCGTCTTTTCCCAAGCGCCCACCGAGGGCAGCCCTGACGCCCCAAGCACGGAAGGCATGTCCTCCAGCGGGACGCCCCATTCTGGCCCGGCTCCCTCCAGCCTGACACCCGACATCCCCACAGGAGAGCCCGGGCTCTCTACCTCCCCCATGACGGCGCAACCTGCAGAAATGACCCTCGCCACGCCAACGGGTCGCCCTGGGGCCACGACACAGGGCACTAGCCCCTGGGACACAGGGACCTCCGCCTCCCCGGCAGGGACTCGGTCGGCTGTGGCGCCAGGCTTGACACACTCAGACGTGACCACCGTCAGGAGCACAGGTCCTCAGGATGCGTCAAGGACAAGTCCTTCCTTTGTGGAGGAAAGCAGCCCCTCTGCCCCTGAATCTGCCCCCGTCACACACTCACCTGCTCCAGTTTCTCCTTCGACAGCAGCCAGAGGCTCCTCCTCTCCCCCTCCGCGCACCTCTCTGCGGACCTCCGGCCCGGTGAGGACCACAGGCCTGCTGGGCACCAGCGCGGATCCTGGAGCCCATGCCACTGCGACGGTCAGCGACACCAGCGCTGAGACTCTGGCCACGTCTGGGGCCTCTGCACAGACGGAGGCAATTCACCTTTCCAAGCACACGGCGGTGACCGATTTCAGGACCACCAGTCCTGGCCAAGGAACCCCTTCCTCTGTGCCAGCCGACTCTCGGCCTTCCGAAGCCACTTCTGCAATGGCCACCTCTTCCATGGCAAGGGAAGCCACTGTCTCCACACCAAGGCCAGGCTCTTCTGAAACCACTGGGTTGGAGGCCGGGTCAGGCTCGTCCCGCGGGCCCGGACTGAGGATCCCCAGCCCCTCCCAGCAGATGAGCTCGGCCACGGAGACAAGCGCCGTCTTTTCCCAAGCGCCCACCGAGGGCAGCCCTGACGCCCCAAGCTCGGAAGGCATGTCCTCCAGCGGGACGCCCCATTCTGGCCCGGCTCCCTCCAGCCTGACACCCGACATCCCCACAGGAGAGCCCGGGCTCTCTACCTCCCCCATGACGGCGCAACCTGCAGAAATGACCCTCGCCACGCCAACGGGTCGCCCTGGGGCCACGACACAGGGCACTAGCCCCTGGGACACAGGGACCTCCGCCTCCCCGGCAGGGACTCGGTCGGCTGTGACGCCAGGCTTGACACACTCAGACGTGACCACCGTCAGGAGCACAGGTCCTCAGGATGCGTCAAGGACAAGTCCTTCCTTTGTGGAGGAAAGCAGCCCCTCTGCCCCGGAATCTGTCCCCGTCACACGCTCACCTGCTCCAGTTTCTCCTTCGACAGCAGCCAGAGGCTCCTCCTCTCCCCCTCCGCGCACCTCTCTGCGGACCTCCGGCCCGGTGAGGACCACAGGCCTGCTGGGCACCGGCGTGGATCCTGGAGCCCATGCCACTGCGACGGTCAGCGACACCCGCGCTGAGACTCTGGCCACGTCTGGGGCCTCCGCACAGACGGAGGCAATTCACCTTTCCAAGCACACGGCGGTGACCGATTTCAGGACCCCCAGTCCTGGCCAAGGAACCCCTTCCTCTGTGCCAGCCGACTCTCGGCCTTCCGAAGCCACTTCTGCAATGGCCACCTCTTCCATGGCAAGGGAAGCCACTGTCTCCACACCAAGGCCAGGCTCTTCTGAAACCACTGGGTTGGAGGCCGGGTCAGGCTCGTCCCGCGGGCCCGGACTGAGGATCCCCAGCCCCTCCCAGCAGATGAGCTCGGCCACGGAGACAAGCGCCGTCTTTTCCCAAGCGCCCACCGAGGGCAGCCCTGACGCCCCAAGCACGGAAGGCATGTCCTCCAGCGGGACGCCCCATTCTGGCCCGGCTCCCTCCAGCCTGACACCCGACATCCCCACAGGAGAGCCCGGGCTCTCTACCTCCCCCATGACGGCGCAACCTGCAGAAATGACCCTCGCCACGCCAACGGGTCGCCCTGGGGCCACGACACAGGGCACTAGCCCTTGGGACACAGGGACCTCCGCCTCCCCGGCAGGGACTCGGTCGGCTGTGACGCCAGGCTTGACACACTCAGACGTGACCACCGTCAGGAGCACAGGTCCTCAGGATGCGTCAAGGACAAGTCCTTCCTTTGTGGAGGAAAGCAGCCCCTCTGCCCCTGAATCTGCCCCCGTCACACACTCACCTGCTCCAGTTTCTCCTTCGACAGCAGCCAGAGGCTCCTCCTCTCCCCCTCCGCGCACCTCTCTGCGGACCTCCGGCCCGGTGAGGACCACAGGCCTGCTGGGCACCAGCGCGGATCCTGGAGCCCATGCCACTGCGACGGTCAGCGACACCAGCGCTGAGACTCTGGCCACGTCTGGGGCCTCCGCACAGACGGAGGCAATTCACCTTTCCAAGCACACGGCGGTGACCGATTTCAGGACCACCAGTCCTGGCCAAGGAACCCCTTCCTCTGTGCCAGCCGACTCTCGGCCTTCCGAAGCCACTTCTGCAATGGCCACCTCTTCCATGGCAAGGGAAGCCACTGTCTCCACACCAAGGCCAGGCTCTTCTGAAACCACTGGGTTGGAGGCCGGGTCAGGCTCGTCCCGCGGGCCCGGACTGAGGATCCCCAGCCCCTCCCAGCAGATGAGCTCGGCCACGGAGACAAGCGCCGTCTTTTCCCAAGCGCCCACCGAGGGCAGCCCTGACGCCCCAAGCTCGGAAGGCATGTCCTCCAGCGGGACGCCCCATTCTGGCCCGGCTCCCTCCAGCCTGACACCCGACATCCCCACAGGAGAGCCCGGGCTCTCTACCTCCCCCATGACGGCGCAACCTGCAGAAATGACCCTCGCCACGCCAACGGGTCGCCCTGGGGCCACGACACAGGGCACTAGCCCCTGGGACACAGGGACCTCCGCCTCCCCGGCAGGGACTCGGTCGGCTGTGACGCCAGGCTTGACACACTCAGACGTGACCACCGTCAGGAGCACAGGTCCTCAGGATGCGTCAAGGACAAGTCCTTCCTTTGTGGAGGAAAGCAGCCCCTCTGCCCCGGAATCTGTCCCCGTCACACGCTCACCTGCTCCAGTTTCTCCTTCGACAGCAGCCAGAGGCTCCTCCTCTCCCCCTCCGCGCACCTCTCTGCGGACCTCCGGCCCGGTGAGGACCACAGGCCTGCTGGGCACCGGCGTGGATCCTGGAGCCCATGCCACTGCGACGGTCAGCGACACCCGCGCTGAGACTCTGGCCACGTCTGGGGCCTCCGCACAGACGGAGGCAATTCACCTTTCCAAGCACACGGCGGTGACCGATTTCAGGACCCCCAGTCCTGGCCAAGGAACCCCTTCCTCTGTGCCAGCCGACTCTCGGCCTTCCGAAGCCACTTCTGCAATGGCCACCTCTTCCATGGCAAGGGAAGCCACTGTCTCCACACCAAGGCCAGGCTCTTCTGAAACCACTGGGTTGGAGGCCGGGTCAGGCTCGTCCCGCGGGCCCGGACTGAGGATCCCCAGCCCCTCCCAGCAGATGAGCTCGGCCACGGAGACAAGCGCCGTCTTTTCCCAAGCGCCCACCGAGGGCAGCCCTGACGCCCCAAGCACGGAAGGCATGTCCTCCAGCGGGACGCCCCATTCTGGCCCGGCTCCCTCCAGCCTGACACCCGACATCCCCACAGGAGAGCCCGGGCTCTCTACCTCCCCCATGACGGCGCAACCTGCAGAAATGACCCTCGCCACGCCAACGGGTCGCCCTGGGGCCACTAGCTCCTGGGACACAGGGACCTCCGCCTCCCCGGCAGGGACTCGGTCGGCTGTGACGCCAGGCTTGACACACTCAGACGTGACCACCGTCAGGAGCACAGGTCCTCAGGATGCGTCAAGGACAAGTCCTTCCTTTGTGGAGGAAAGCAGCCCCTCTGCCCCTGAATCTGCCCCCGTCACACACTCACCTGCTCCAGTTTCTCCTTCGACAGCAGCCAGAGGCTCCTCCTCTCCCCCTCCGCGCACCTCTCTGCGGACCTCCGGCCCGGTGGACACCACAGGCCTGCTGGGCACCAGCGCGGATCCTGGAGCCCATGCCACTGCGACGGTCAGCGACACCAGCGCTGAGACTCTGGCCACGTCTGGGGCCTCCGCACAGACGGAGGCAATTCACCTTTCCAAGCACACGGCGGTGACCGATTTCAGGACCCCCAGTTCTGGCCAAGGAACCCCTTCCTCTGAGCCAGCCGACTCTCGGCCTTCCGAAGCCACTTCTGCAATGGCCACCTCTTCCATGGCAAGGGAAGCCACTGTCTCCACACCAAGGCCAGGCTCTTCTGAAACCACTGGGTTGGAGGCCGGGTCAGGCTCGTCCCGCGGGCCCGGACTGAGGATCCCCAGCCCCTCCCAGCAGATGAGCTCGGCCACGGAGACAAGCGCCGTCTTTTCCCAAGCGCCCACCGAGGGCAGCCCTGACGCCCCAAGCACGGAAGGCATGTCCTCCAGCGGGACGCCCCATTCTGGCCCGGCTCCCTCCAGCCTGACACCCGACATCCCCACAGGAGAGCCCGGGCTCTCTACCTCCCCCATGACGGCGCAACCTGCAGAAATGACCCTCGCCACGCCAACGGGTCGCCCTGGGGCCACTAGCTCCTGGGACACAGGGACCTCCGCCTCCCCGGCAGGGACTCGGTCGGCTGTGACGCCAGGCTTGACACACTCAGACGTGACCACCGTCAGGAGCACAGGTCCTCAGGATGCGTCAAGGACAAGTCCTTCCTTTGTGGAGGAAAGCAGCCCCTCTGCCCCTGAATCTGCCCCCGTCACACACTCACCTGCTCCAGTTTCTCCTTCGACAGCAGCCAGAGGCTCCTCCTCTCCCCCTCCGCGCACCTCTCTGCGGACCTCCGGCCCGGTGGACACCACAGGCCTGCTGGGCACCAGCGCGGATCCTGGAGCCCATGCCACTGCGACGGTCAGCGACACCAGCGCTGAGACTCTGGCCACGTCTGGGGCCTCCGCACAGACGGAGGCAATTCACCTTTCCAAGCACACGGCGGTGACCGATTTCAGGACCACCAGTCCTGGCCAAGGAACCCCTTCCTCTGTGCCAGCCGACTCTCGGCCTTCCGAAGCCACTTCTGCAATGGCCACCTCTTCCATGGCAAGGGAAGCCACTGTCTCCACACCAAGGCCAGGCTCTTCTGAAACCACTGGGTTGGAGGCCGGGTCAGGCTCGTCCCGCGGGCCCGGACTGAGGATCCCCAGCCCCTCCCAGCAGATGAGCTCGGCCACGGAGACAAGCGCCGTCTTTTCCCAAGCGCCCACCGAGGGCAGCCCTGACGCCCCAAGCACGGAAGGCATGTCCTCCAGCGGGACGCCCCATTCTGGCCCGGCTCCCTCCAGCCTGACACCCGACATCCCCACAGGAGAGCCCGGGCTCTCTACCTCCCCCATGACGGCGCAACCTGCAGAAATGACCCTCGCCACGCCAACGGGTCGCCCTGGGGCCACGACACAGGGCACTAGCCCTTGGGACACAGGGACCTCCGCCTCCCCGGCAGGGACTCGGTCGGCTGTGACGCCAGGCTTGACACACTCAGACGTGACCACTGTCAGGAGCACAGGTCCTCAGGATGCGTCAAGGACAAGTCCTTCCTTTGTGGAGGAAAGCAGCCCCTCTGCCCCTGAATCTGCCCCCGTCACACACTCACCTGCTCCAGTTTCTCCTTCGACAGCAGCCAGAGGCTCCTCCTCTCCCCCTCCGCGCACCTCTCTGCGGACCTCCGGCCCGGTGGACACCACAGGCCTGCTGGGCACCAGCGCGGATCCTGGAGCCCATGCCACTGCGACGGTCAGCGACACCAGCGCTGAGACTCTGGCCACGTCTGGGGCCTCCGCACAGACGGAGGCAATTCACCTTTCCAAGCACACGGCGGTGACCGATTTCAGGACCACCAGTCCTGGCCAAGGAACCCCTTCCTCTGTGCCAGCCGACTCTCGGCCTTCCGAAGCCACTTCTGCAATGGCCACCTCTTCCATGGCAAGGGAAGCCACTGTCTCCACACCAAGGCCAGGCTCTTCTGAAACCACTGGGTTGGAGGCCGGGTCAGGCTCGTCCCGCGGGCCCGGACTGAGGATCCCCAGCCCCTCCCAGCAGATGAGCTCGGCCACGGAGACAAGCGCCGTCTTTTCCCAAGCGCCCACCGAGGGCAGCCCTGACGCCCCAAGCTCGGAAGGCATGTCCTCCAGCGGGACGCCCCATTCTGGCCCGGCTCCCTCCAGCCTGACACCCGACATCCCCACAGGAGAGCCCGGGCTCTCTACCTCCCCCATGACGGCGCAACCTGCAGAAATGACCCTCGCCACGCCAACGGGTCGCCCTGGGGCCACGACACAGGGCACTAGCCCCTGGGACACAGGGACCTCCGCCTCCCCGGCAGGGACTCGGTCGGCTGTGACGCCAGGCTTGACACACTCAGACGTGACCACCGTCAGGAGCACAGGTCCTCAGGATGCGTCAAGGACAAGTCCTTCCTTTGTGGAGGAAAGCAGCCCCTCTGCCCCGGAATCTGTCCCCGTCACACGCTCACCTGCTCCAGTTTCTCCTTCGACAGCAGCCAGAGGCTCCTCCTCTCCCCCTCCGCGCACCTCTCTGCGGACCTCCGGCCCGGTGAGGACCACAGGCCTGCTGGGCACCGGCGTGGATCCTGGAGCCCATGCCACTGCGACGGTCAGCGACACCCGCGCTGAGACTCTGGCCACGTCTGGGGCCTCCGCACAGACGGAGGCAATTCACCTTTCCAAGCACACGGCGGTGACCGATTTCAGGACCCCCAGTCCTGGCCAAGGAACCCCTTCCTCTGTGCCAGCCGACTCTCGGCCTTCCGAAGCCACTTCTGCAATGGCCACCTCTTCCATGGCAAGGGAAGCCACTGTCTCCACACCAAGGCCAGGCTCTTCTGAAACCACTGGGTTGGAGGCCGGGTCAGGCTCGTCCCGCGGGCCCGGACTGAGGATCCCCAGCCCCTCCCAGCAGATGAGCTCGGCCACGGAGACAAGCGCCGTCTTTTCCCAAGCGCCCACCGAGGGCAGCCCTGACGCCCCAAGCACGGAAGGCATGTCCTCCAGCGGGACGCCCCATTCTGGCCCGGCTCCCTCCAGCCTGACACCCGACATCCCCACAGGAGAGCCCGGGCTCTCTACCTCCCCCATGACGGCGCAACCTGCAGAAATGACCCTCGCCACGCCAACGGGTCGCCCTGGGGCCACTAGCTCCTGGGACACAGGGACCTCCGCCTCCCCGGCAGGGACTCGGTCGGCTGTGACGCCAGGCTTGACACACTCAGACGTGACCACCGTCAGGAGCACAGGTCCTCAGGATGCGTCAAGGACAAGTCCTTCCTTTGTGGAGGAAAGCAGCCCCTCTGCCCCTGAATCTGCCCCCGTCACACACTCACCTGCTCCAGTTTCTCCTTCGACAGCAGCCAGAGGCTCCTCCTCTCCCCCTCCGCGCACCTCTCTGCGGACCTCCGGCCCGGTGGACACCACAGGCCTGCTGGGCACCAGCGCGGATCCTGGAGCCCATGCCACTGCGACGGTCAGCGACACCAGCGCTGAGACTCTGGCCACGTCTGGGGCCTCCGCACAGACGGAGGCAATTCACCTTTCCAAGCACACGGCGGTGACCGATTTCAGGACCCCCAGTTCTGGCCAAGGAACCCCTTCCTCTGAGCCAGCCGACTCTCGGCCTTCCGAAGCCACTTCTGCAATGGCCACCTCTTCCATGGCAAGGGAAGCCACTGTCTCCACACCAAGGCCAGGCTCTTCTGAAACCACTGGGTTGGAGGCCGGGTCAGGCTCGTCCCGCGGGCCCGGACTGAGGATCCCCAGCCCCTCCCAGCAGATGAGCTCGGCCACGGAGACAAGCGCCGTCTTTTCCCAAGCGCCCACCGAGGGCAGCCCTGACGCCCCAAGCACGGAAGGCATGTCCTCCAGCGGGACGCCCCATTCTGGCCCGGCTCCCTCCAGCCTGACACCCGACATCCCCACAGGAGAGCCCGGGCTCTCTACCTCCCCCATGACGGCGCAACCTGCAGAAATGACCCTCGCCACGCCAACGGGTCGCCCTGGGGCCACTAGCTCCTGGGACACAGGGACCTCCGCCTCCCCGGCAGGGACTCGGTCGGCTGTGACGCCAGGCTTGACACACTCAGACGTGACCACCGTCAGGAGCACAGGTCCTCAGGATGCGTCAAGGACAAGTCCTTCCTTTGTGGAGGAAAGCAGCCCCTCTGCCCCTGAATCTGCCCCCGTCACACACTCACCTGCTCCAGTTTCTCCTTCGACAGCAGCCAGAGGCTCCTCCTCTCCCCCTCCGCGCACCTCTCTGCGGACCTCCGGCCCGGTGGACACCACAGGCCTGCTGGGCACCAGCGCGGATCCTGGAGCCCATGCCACTGCGACGGTCAGCGACACCAGCGCTGAGACTCTGGCCACGTCTGGGGCCTCCGCACAGACGGAGGCAATTCACCTTTCCAAGCACACGGCGGTGACCGATTTCAGGACCACCAGTCCTGGCCAAGGAACCCCTTCCTCTGTGCCAGCCGACTCTCGGCCTTCCGAAGCCACTTCTGCAATGGCCACCTCTTCCATGGCAAGGGAAGCCACTGTCTCCACACCAAGGCCAGGCTCTTCTGAAACCACTGGGTTGGAGGCCGGGTCAGGCTCGTCCCGCGGGCCCGGACTGAGGATCCCCAGCCCCTCCCAGCAGATGAGCTCGGCCACGGAGACAAGCGCCGTCTTTTCCCAAGCGCCCACCGAGGGCAGCCCTGACGCCCCAAGCACGGAAGGCATGTCCTCCAGCGGGACGCCCCATTCTGGCCCGGCTCCCTCCAGCCTGACACCCGACATCCCCACAGGAGAGCCCGGGCTCTCTACCTCCCCCATGACGGCGCAACCTGCAGAAATGACCCTCGCCACGCCAACGGGTCGCCCTGGGGCCACGACACAGGGCACTAGCCCTTGGGACACAGGGACCTCCGCCTCCCCGGCAGGGACTCGGTCGGCTGTGACGCCAGGCTTGACACACTCAGACGTGACCACTGTCAGGAGCACAGGTCCTCAGGATGCGTCAAGGACAAGTCCTTCCTTTGTGGAGGAAAGCAGCCCCTCTGCCCCTGAATCTGCCCCCGTCACACACTCACCTGCTCCAGTTTCTCCTTCGACAGCAGCCAGAGGCTCCTCCTCTCCCCCTCCGCGCACCTCTCTGCGGACCTCCGGCCCGGTGGACACCACAGGCCTGCTGGGCACCAGCGCGGATCCTGGAGCCCATGCCACTGCGACGGTCAGCGACACCAGCGCTGAGACTCTGGCCACGTCTGGGGCCTCCGCACAGACGGAGGCAATTCACCTTTCCAAGCACACGGCGGTGACCGATTTCAGGACCCCCAGTTCTGGCCAAGGAACCCCTTCCTCTGAGCCAGCCGACTCTCGGCCTTCCGAAGCCACTTCTGCAATGGCCACCTCTTCCATGGCAAGGGAAGCCACTGTCTCCACACCAAGGCCAGGCTCTTCTGAAACCACTGGGTTGGAGGCCGGGTCAGGCTCGTCCCGCGGGCCCGGACTGAGGATCCCCAGCCCCTCCCAGCAGATGAGCTCGGCCACGGAGACAAGCGCCGTCTTTTCCCAAGCGCCCACCGAGGGCAGCCCTGACGCCCCAAGCACGGAAGGCATGTCCTCCAGCGGGACGCCCCATTCTGGCCCGGCTCCCTCCAGCCTGACACCCGACATCCCCACAGGAGAGCCCGGGCTCTCTACCTCCCCCATGACGGCGCAACCTGCAGAAATGACCCTCGCCACGCCAACGGGTCGCCCTGGGGCCACGACACAGGGCACTAGCCCCTGGGACACAGGGACCTCCGCCTCCCCGGCAGGGACTCGGTCGGCTGTGACGCCAGGCTTGACACACTCAGACGTGACCACCGTCAGGAGCACAGGTCCTCAGGATGCGTCAAGGACAAGTCCTTCCTTTGTGGAGGAAAGCAGCCCCTCTGCCCCGGAATCTGTCCCCGTCACACGCTCACCTGCTCCAGTTTCTCCTTCGACAGCAGCCAGAGGCTCCTCCTCTCCCCCTCCGCGCACCTCTCTGCGGACCTCCGGCCCGGTGAGGACCACAGGCCTGCTGGGCACCGGCGTGGATCCTGGAGCCCATGCCACTGCGACGGTCAGCGACATCCGCGCTGAGACTCTGGCCACGTCTGGGGCCTCCGCACAGACGGAGGCAATTCACCTTTCCAAGCACACGGCGGTGACCGATTTCAGGACCCCCAGTCCTGGCCAAGGAACCCCTTCCTCTGTGCCAGCCGACTCTCGGCCTTCCGAAGCCACTTCTGCAATGGCCACCTCTTCCATGGCAAGGGAAGCCACTGTCTCCACACCAAGGCCAGGCTCTTCTGAAACCACTGGGTTGGAGGCCGGGTCAGGCTCGTCCCGCGGGCCCGGACTGAGGATCCCCAGCCCCTCCCAGCAGATGAGCTCGGCCACGGAGACAAGCGCCGTCTTTTCCCAAGCGCCCACCGAGGGCAGCCCTGACGCCCCAAGCACGGAAGGCATGTCCTCCAGCGGGACGCCCCATTCTGGCCCGGCTCCCTCCAGCCTGACACCCGACATCCCCACAGGAGAGCCCGGGCTCTCTACCTCCCCCATGACGGCGCAACCTGCAGAAATGACCCTCGCCACGCCAACGGGTCGCCCTGGGGCCACGACACAGGGCACTAGCCCCTGGGACACAGGGACCTCCGCCTCCCCGGCAGGGACTCGGTCGGCTGTGACGCCAGGCTTGACACACTCAGACGTGACCACCGTCAGGAGCACAGGTCCTCAGGATGCGTCAAGGACAAGTCCTTCCTTTGTGGAGGAAAGCAGCCCCTCTGCCCCTGAATCTGCCCCCGTCACACACTCACCTGTTCCAGTTTCTCCTTCGACAGCAGCCAGAGGCTCCTCCTCTCCCCCTCCGCGCACCTCTCTGCGGACCTCCGGCCCGGTGGACACCACAGGCCTGCTGGGCACCAGCGCGGATCCTGGAGCCCATGCCACTGCGACGGTCAGCGACACCAGCGCTGAGACTCTGGCCACGTCTGGGGCCTCCGCACAGACGGAGGCAATTCACCTTTCCAAGCACACGGCGGTGACCGATTTCAGGACCCCCAATTCTGGCCAAGGAACCCCTTCCTCTGAGCCAGCCGACTCTCGGCCTTCCGAAGCCACTTCTGCAATGGCCACCTCTTCCATGGCAAGGGAAGCCACTGTCTCCACACCAAGGCCAGGCTCTTCTGAAACCACTGGGTTGGAGGCCGGGTCAGGCTCGTCCCGCGGGCCCGGACTGAGGATCCCCAGCCCCTCCCAGCAGATGAGCTCGGCCACGGAGACAAGCGCCGTCTTTTCCCAAGCGCCCACCGAGGGCAGCCCTGACGCCCCAAGCACGGAAGGCATGTCCTCCAGCGGGACGCCCCATTCTGGCCCGGCTCCCTCCAGCCTGACACCCGACATCCCCACAGGAGAGCCCGGGCTCTCTACCTCCCCCATGACGGCGCAACCTGCAGAAATGACCCTCGCCACGCCAACGGGTCGCCCTGGGGCCACGACACAGGGCACTAGCCCCTGGGACACAGGGACCTCCGCCTCCCCGGCAGGGACTCGGTCGGCTGTGACGCCAGGCTTGACACACTCAGACGTGACCACCGTCAGGAGCACAGGTCCTCAGGATGCGTCAAGGACAAGTCCTTCCTTTGTGGAGGAAAGCAGCCCCTCTGCCCCGGAATCTGCCCCCGTCACACGCTCACCTGCTCCAGTTTCTCCTACGACAGCAGCCAGAGTCTCCTCCTCTCTTCCTCCGCGCACCTCTCTGCGGACCTCCGGCCCGGTGGAGACCACAGGCCTGCTGGGCACCAGCGCGGATCCTGGAGCCCATGCCACTGCGACGGTCAGCGACACCAGCGCTGAGACTCTGGCCACGTCTGTTGCCTCCGCACAGACGGAGGCAATTCACCTTTCCAAGCACACGGCGGTGACCGATTTCCGGACCACCAGTTCTTGGCCAGGAACCCCTTCCTCTCAGCCTTCTAGCATGTCACATCTAATGGGAACTACATGTTTGTTAAATGCAACGCGTATTTCAACATCAGTGTCAGGTTTGCCTTTTAGATCTGACCATGGCTTGTCAAGAATATCTGTGGACTCACTTTCACCTTCAACTACTCGTTTGCCGTCTCCTTCTCAGTCTCCTTATCTCTTGAATAGCTCCTGGACGGTTTCCACCGATCGTGTTTTCTCAGCTGAGACTGTCCTGGCTGACACATCGATCCCTTCTTTGTCACATGCTATGCCTTCCTTTACCTCCTCAGGAGTTCCAGAGTCCAGCTCAGGTGCCCACACATTCAGTGCATTTTCTGGTACAGCACCTGGCCCTGCGTATGCTTCCGAGTCCACCACGGCCAGCAACCTACTTCCATCCGCTTCAACATCATTCTCGTCTTCAACCCTCAGCACCCCTGACTCCGCAACCAGTCCCGCCCCCAGCAGTGTCACCTCCTTACCTACTCCCCCTCCTACTGCAGATACCACCGTCTGGACGGACATTAGCACAGCTGATACACCCTTGGTTATAGGCAGTAGTGTGGAAACTTGGACCCAGCCAATCAAGACATCTTTGTCTCCCATTGTGGATACCAGAGTAACAGAGAACATGGGCTTTGGAACAGTAGCACGTGCTTCAGAAGTTTCTCAACTCTCAACAGAGTCGACAACTAAGAGCCCAGGTAGTAATTTGTTGTGGTGAGTTGTTCATGTTTTGTAGGATGTGTAACAGCATTCCTGGCCTATACTCATAGATACCTGGAGCACCCTCCATAATCACTGTTGTGACAACCAACATTGCCCTGGGCTTATGTCTATTGAATTAGGAAATGTTGGTAAGACACCCGCCACCAGCAATATGGTTGTTTTTTTCTCATGTCCTGCCTTTCCATTTTGGACCCCACAGGATCCTGAAATTCAATTATAAGTTTAATATAAACAGTGGGTATGAGCATAGGTTTAGGATGGAAACAATACTATCTGTTCAGGTTTCTGCACTGTCAGGAGCTGTGTGACCTTGGCAAATTGTGATTTCTGAGGTTCTGTTTTTCTATTCTGTAAAAGACAACAGTGGGGTGTATGTTCAGTGTTCTGGTGATGATGGAAGAGTGAAAGGATGCCAGGTGCTTTCCAGTTGCCCATCATCATCATCATCATCACCGCCTCCACTACCATCGTCAAACACATATGAATCATTTTAGAATGCCTCCTCCCAGAAATACGTTTCAAGGCATTCTCAGTAACACAGGGCCACGGCTTCACCATCAGAGTCAAAATCCTCTTAATTCTGTCTCTCTCCCTGCACCAAGCTCCAGTAGGCTTTGTGGTCTCTACCAAGAAGCCTCCAGGTAGTTCTTCCTCCTTCCTGGGAACCATCTTCTGAAGCCCTGGCCAGCAGTTGTGTCAGCCAAAGACACTTTACTCTCCTTCAGAGGCTGACTCCCCGCCACAATGGCCAGCTAGTATGGTTCCCTGCAGATTTAATTCAGTAAACATTTATTTTGCAGTAGAAGTACAAAATGTAGAAGTTGTAGTGACAGTGGCAATAGTAGTAGTAATAATAGTAGTCATGACTCTAGTAATAGTAACATAGCCACAACTCTAATGGTCATAATAACAGTAGCAATAACAATAGTCATAGGTGGTGATAATAGTGACAGCGGTAACGGTAAGTAGTAGCAGTGGTAGTAGGGATGGTAATAATAAAAGCAGCAGAGTGAGATGATAGCGGTGGTAGTAATAGCAATCACCATGGTGAAAACAACAGCAGTAACGGCAGGTAGTAGGGGTGGTACCAGTAACAGTCGTAATAACCGCAATGGGAGGCGCCAGCAGTGCTAGCAGTAGCAATAGTAGTAGTAGACAGTAGCAGGGAGAGTAATAACACTAGTAATGGCAGGTAACATCGCGGTCGTGGTGATAATGTCATTGGTAGCCAAGAAGCACTGTTCCTGGTGCATTTTTATCAGCGCTCTGAGATGGCCACTCTACTTATCCTTACTTTATAGATGAGAAAATGAAGAGCCAGCAAGAATTGATAATACATCTATTTAGTGGAGAAGCTGGAATCTTAGTGCGGGGCTCTCTTATGCCAGAACCCAAGCTCTTAAGCACAATGATACATGATCTCTCTCAAGTCACAGGAGACCTGCCTTATGTATATGTCCATCCATGTGTTCATTCATTCATTAATTCACTGCTTCAACAATATTTGTTGAGCATCTATTATATGCCAAGCAGGCGGGCATTAATAGCTATTTCCAAGGAGACAGTGGGGCGTGGCGCAGCGCTGGGTCAGACAGCAGGCGAAGGAAACAATGAGGGGGAGATGAACTCTGGCGTGAATCTGTAAAGGTATATTGGAACTGGGGTTTGAAGTAGAGCAGAAAGTAAGGAATCCGGCGAGAGATGGTCCCGGCAAGCAGAGAAAACTGCTTGAACGAAGGCTCTGAGGATGGGGAGTACAGAGAACATGGGAGCAGGGAGTGGTCCACTTGGGAGTGACAGCCCAAGTGATACAGGGCTGTGTCACAATCCCTTTTCCCATTCCAGAAGCATTGCAGGGGCACTTGGGGCAGAGACATTCCTCTCCCTTTCCTCATGTAAAGAAAAAAATAAGTTCTTGCCAGTCCAGTAAGTGGTAATCATTCTGTTTAAACTGTGTGTCCATCCCACAATTCACAGGACTACCAACAGGAGGAACAGAGAAGGCGCAGACCACCACCACAGCAACCCTGACCCCCAGAGTCTCTGCTTCCACTTTGGGAATGCTGACTCTCCTTGGGACATCCCGTAAAATGACCAGCACAAGCACAACAGGAGTGATCATCACAACCCCGGATGTTTCCCCACATGTTCTGGAGACGACAGCCTCCTGGACCACCAGATCTGGAGCAGAGACCAGCACAGCAGTTTCCAGGACAACCCCATCCATGTTCAGTAGATCAGCAACCATACCTGCGCTGGTCTTTAGCTCTGGGGCAGAGACCAGTACCACTGTTCCAACTCTGACTATTTCCTTTGGCGAGCCAGAGGCCACAACCTCGTGGGTCACCCATCCTGTGGAGACCAGCTCAGCTGTTTCCAGGACAACTCTTAATGCTTCCCATAGTGAATCAGATGTCGCAGCTGCAACGGCTACCAGTTCTGCGGAGGAAGTCAGTTTATCTGTTTCAACTTTGACTGTGTCACCTAGTGCACTGGGGATGGTGACCTCACTGGTCACCAGTCCTGGGACAGAGACAAGTATGTTTATTCCAACTCTGAATGATACTACAGATGAACCAGAGACTACAACTTCATGGGTTACAGCACAGAGCAGTTCATCCATTGCAACTTCAGCTGTCTCCTCTAGTATGCCCGAGTTGGTGACATCACTGGATACTAGTTCTGGAGCAGAGAACAGCCCAGCTCTTCAGACTCTAACTGAGTCCCCTGGTGAGCCAGACACGACAGTCTCATTGGTTACCCATCCTGGGGCACAGACTAGTTCAATCACTTCAACTCTGACTTCTTCCCCTGGTGTATCAGGGGTGGAAATCTCACAGGCCACCAGTTCTAGGGAAGAGACTAGTACAATTTTCCCAACTCTGACTGATTCCCTACGTGAGCCAGAGACAACAGCCTCATGGGTCACCCATCCTGAGGCAGAAGCCAGTTCCATTGTTCCAACTATGACTGTCTCTCCTCTTAAGCCAGATACAACAGCCTCATGGGTCCATTCCCCAAAGACTAGCACCCCTGTTTCCAGAGAAACTCTGAATTTTTCCCATAGTGAATTAGACACCCCAACTTCAACAGCCACCAGTCCTGGGGCAGGAGTCAGTTCAGCCATTCCAACAAAGACTATCTCATTTGATGTACAGGCTACAGTGGCCTCCCTGCTCACTAGTTCTGGAACAGGAACCAGTACAACCTTTTCAACCCTGACTGAGCCCCTGCATGAATCAGACACAAAGGTCTCCTTGGTCACCCGTCCTGCAGAGTCCAGCCCAACTGTTCCCAGGACAACTCCCAATGCTTCCCATAGAGCGTTAGACAGCACACCCTCATCGGTCACCAGCCTTGGGACAGAAGCCAGTTCAGCTCAGCCAAATATACCTATATCCCCTGGTGTACCAGATAAGGTTACCTCACAGGTCACTATTTCTGAGACAGATGCCAGTACAGCTATTCCAAGTCTGACTCTTTCTCCTGGTAAGCCAGCAACCACAGCCCCATTGGTTACTAATCCTGGGGTGCAGACCAGTTCAGCCATTCCACCTCCAGCTGTCTCCTCTGCTGTGCCAGGGCCGGTCACCTCACTGGTCACCATTTCTGGGGCAGAGACCAATACAACTTTTCCAACTCTGACTGATTCCCAAGTTCATCTGGAGACCACAGCCTCATGGGTTACCCAGTTTGAAACAGAAGCAAGATCAGCTGTTCCAACTCTGACTGTGTCTCCTGGTGAGTCAGATGCAACAGTTTCCATGGTCACCCATCCTTCAGACACCAGCCCAATTGTTTCCCAAACAATTTTCAATGCTTCCCATAGTGAATTATATAGCACAATCTCGATAGCCACCAGTCCTGGGGCAGAATCCAGTTCAGCCATTCCAGCTAGGACTCTCTCACCTGGTGTACCAGGGGTGGTGACCTTACAGGCTACTAATTCTGAGGCAGAGACCAGCACAACTTTTCCAATTTTGACAATTTCCCCAGATCAACTGGAGACCACACCCTCATGGACCACCCATTATGGAGCAGAAGCCAGTTCAGTTGTCCCAACTCTGACTGATTACTCTGGTGAGCCAGATACAACAGCCTTATTGGTCACCCATCCTGCAGAGACCAGCCCAACAGTGTCCAAGACAATGCCCAACTTTTCCCACAGTGTGTTAGACAGCACTCCCTCACTGGTCACCAGCCTTGGGACAGAAGCCAGTTCAGCTCTGCCAGCTATGACTATCTCTCCTGGTGTACCAGATATGATGACCTCACAGGTCACTAGTTCTGAGAAAGATGCTAGTACAGCTATTCCAAGTCTGACTCTTTCTCCTGGTGAACCAGCAACCACAGTCTCACTGGTTACTCATCCTGGGGTGAAGACCAGTTCAGCCATTCCACCTCCAGCTGTCTCCTCTACTGTGCCAGGGCTGGTCACCTCACTGGCGACCATTTCTGGAGCAGAGACCAATATAACTTTTCCAACTCTGACTGATTCCCCAAGTGAACCAGAGACTACAGACTCATGGGTTACCCATTCTAGGACAGAAGCCAGGTCCATTGTTCCAACTTTAACTGTCTCCCCTGGTGAGACAGGTACAACAGCCTCATGGATCCACTCCATGGGAACCAGAACACCTGTTTCCAAAACAACTCCAAATTTTTCCCATAGTGGATCAGAGAGCACACCCTCAACAGCCATCAGTCCTAGGGCAGAAGTCAGTTCAGCCATTTCAACTACAACTGTCTCCCTCGATGTATCAGGGGTGGTGACCACACTGGTTATTAGTTCTGGAGCAGAAACAAGTACAAGTTTGCCAGCTATGACTGATTTCTCACATGAACCAGAGACCACAGCCTTATGGTCCAACCATTTTGAGACAGAAGCCAGTTCAGCTGTTCCAACTCTGACTGTTTCCCCTGCTGAACCAGATACAAGAGTCCCTTCGGTCACCAATCCTGCAAACACCAGCCCAAATTTCCCCCAAACAACCCCCAATGTTTCCCAGAGTGAATCAGAATCCATGCCCTCAGCAGCCACTAGTCCTGGGACAGAATCCAGTTCAGCCATTCCAGCTAGGACTGTCTCACCCGGCGTACCAGGGGTGGTGACCTCACAGGCTACTAGTTCTGAGGCAGAGACCAGCACAACTTTTCCAACTCTGACAATTTCCCCGGATCAACTGGAGACCACACCCTCATGGACCACCCATTATGGAGCAGAAGCCAGTTCAGTTGTCCCAACTCTGACTGATTACTCTGGTGAGCCAGATACAACAGCCTTATTGGTCACCCATCCTGCAGAGACCAGCCCAACAGTGTCCAAGACAATGCCCAACTTTTCCCACAGTGTGTTAGACAGCACTCCCTCACTGGTCACCAGCCTTGGGACAGAAGCCAGTTCAGCTCTGCCAGCTATGACTATCTCTCCTGGTGTACCAGATATGATGACCTCACAGGTCACTAGTTCTGAGAAAGATGCTAGTACAGCTATTCCAAGTCTGACTCTTTCTCCTGGTGAACCAGCAACCACAGTCTCACTGGTTACTCATCCTGGGGTGAAGACCAGTTCAGCCATTCCACCTCCAGCTGTCTCCTCTACTGTGCCAGGGCTGGTCACCTCACTGGCGACCATTTCTGGAGCAGAGACCAATATAACTTTTCCAACTCTGACTGATTCCCCAAGTGAACCAGAGACTACAGACTCATGGGTTACCCATTCTAGGACAGAAGCCAGGTCCATTGTTCCAACTTTAACTGTCTCCCCTGGTGAGACAGGTACAACAGCCTCATGGATCCACTCCATGGGAACCAGAACACCTGTTTCCAAAACAACTCCAAATTTTTCCCATAGTGGATCAGAGAGCACACCCTCAACAGCCATCAGTCCTAGGGCAGAAGTCAGTTCAGCCATTTCAACTACAACTGTCTCCCTCGATGTATCAGGGGTGGTGACCACACTGGTTATTAGTTCTGGAGCAGAAACAAGTACAAGTTTGCCAGCTATGACTGATTTCTCACATGAACCAGAGACCACAGCCTTATGGTCCAACCATTTTGAGACAGAAGCCAGTTCAGCTGTTCCAACTCTGACTGTTTCCCCTGCTGAACCAGATACAAGAGTCCCTTCGGTCACCAATCCTGCAAACACCAGCCCAAATTTCCCCCAAACAACCCCCAATGTTTCCCAGAGTGAATCAGAATCCATGCCCTCAGCAGCCACTAGTCCTGGGACAGAATCCAGTTCAGCCATTCCAGCTAGGACTGTCTCACCCGGCGTACCAGGGGTGGTGACCTCACAGGCTACTAGTTCTGAGGCAGAGACCAGCACAACTTTTCCAACTCTGACAATTTCCCCGGATCAACTGGAGACCACACCCTCATGGACCACCCATTATGGAGCAGAAGCCAGTTCAGTTGTCCCAACTCTGACTGATTACTCTGGTGAGCCAGATACAACAGCCTTATTGGTCACCCATCCTGCAGAGACCAGCCCAACAGTGTCCAAGACAATGCCCAACTTTTCCCACAGTGTGTTAGACAGCACTCCCTCACTGGTCACCAGCCTTGGGACAGAAGCCAGTTCAGCTCTGCCAGCTATGACTATCTCTCCTGGTGTACCAGATATGATGACCTCACAGGTCACTAGTTCTGAGAAAGATGCTAGTACAGCTATTCCAAGTCTGACTCTTTCTCCTGGTGAACCAGCAACCACAGTCTCACTGGTTACTCATCCTGGGGTGAAGACCAGTTCAGCCATTCCACCTCCAGCTGTCTCCTCTACTGTGCCAGGGCTGGTCACCTCACTGGCGACCATTTCTGGAGCAGAGACCAATATAACTTTTCCAACTCTGACTGATTCCCCAAGTGAACCAGAGACTACAGACTCATGGGTTACCCATTCTAGGACAGAAGCCAGGTCCATTGTTCCAACTTTAACTGTCTCCCCTGGTGAGACAGGTACAACAGCCTCATGGATCCACTCCATGGGAACCAGAACACCTGTTTCCAAAACAACTCCAAATTTTTCCCATAGTGGATCAGAGAGCACACCCTCAACAGCCATCAGTCCTAGGGCAGAAGTCAGTTCAGCCATTTCAACTACAACTGTCTCCCTCGATGTATCAGGGGTGGTGACCACACTGGTTATTAGTTCTGGAGCAGAAACAAGTACAAGTTTGCCAGCTATGACTGATTTCTCACATGAACCAGAGACCACAGCCTTATGGTCCAACCATTTTGAGACAGAAGCCAGTTCAGCTGTTCCAACTCTGACTGTTTCCCCTGCTGAACCAGATACAAGAGTCCCTTCGGTCACCAATCCTGCAAACACCAGCCCAAATTTCCCCCAAACAACCCCCAATGTTTCCCAGAGTGAATCAGAATCCATGCCCTCAGCAGCCACTAGTCCTGGGACAGAATCCAGTTCAGCCATTCCAGCTAGGACTGTCTCACCCGGCGTACCAGGGGTGGTGACCTCACAGGCTACTAGTTCTGAGGCAGAGACCAGCACAACTTTTCCAACTCTGACAATTTCCCCGGATCAACTGGAGACCACACCCTCATGGACCACCCATTATGGAGCAGAAGCCAGTTCAGTTGTCCCAACTCTGACTGATTACTCTGGTGAGCCAGATACAACAGCCTTATTGGTCACCCATCCTGCAGAGACCAGCCCAACAGTGTCCAAGACAATGCCCAACTTTTCCCACAGTGTGTTAGACAGCACTCCCTCACTGGTCACCAGCCTTGGGACAGAAGCCAGTTCAGCTCTGCCAGCTATGACTATCTCTCCTGGTGTACCAGATATGATGACCTCACAGGTCACTAGTTCTGAGAAAGATGCTAGTACAGCTATTCCAAGTCTGACTCTTTCTCCTGGTGAACCAGCAACCACAGTCTCACTGGTTACTCATCCTGGGGTGAAGACCAGTTCAGCCATTCCACCTCCAGCTGTCTCCTCTACTGTGCCAGGGCTGGTCACCTCACTGGCGACCATTTCTGGAGCAGAGACCAATATAACTTTTCCAACTCTGACTGATTCCCCAAGTGAACCAGAGACTACAGACTCATGGGTTACCCATTCTAGGACAGAAGCCAGGTCCATTGTTCCAACTTTAACTGTCTCCCCTGGTGAGACAGGTACAACAGCCTCATGGATCCACTCCATGGGAACCAGAACACCTGTTTCCAAAACAACTCCAAATTTTTCCCATAGTGGATCAGAGAGCACACCCTCAACAGCCATCAGTCCTAGGGCAGAAGTCAGTTCAGCCATTTCAACTACAACTGTCTCCCTCGATGTATCAGGGGTGGTGACCACACTGGTTATTAGTTCTGGAGCAGAAACAAGTACAAGTTTGCCAGCTATGACTGATTTCTCACATGAACCAGAGACCACAGCCTTATGGTCCAACCATTTTGAGACAGAAGCCAGTTCAGCTGTTCCAACTCTGACTGTTTCCCCTGCTGAACCAGATACAAGAGTCCCTTCGGTCACCAATCCTGCAAACACCAGCCCAAATTTCCCCCAAACAACCCCCAATGTTTCCCAGAGTGAATCAGAATCCATGCCCTCAGCAGCCACTAGTCCTGGGACAGAATCCAGTTCAGCCATTCCAGCTAGGACTGTCTCACCCGGCGTACCAGGGGTGGTGACCTCACAGGCTACTAGTTCTGAGGCAGAGACCAGCACAACTTTTCCAACTCTGACAATTTCCCCGGATCAACTGGAGACCACACCCTCATGGACCACCCATTATGGAGCAGAAGCCAGTTCAGTTGTCCCAACTCTGACTGATTACTCTGGTGAGCCAGATACAACAGCCTTATTGGTCACCCATCCTGCAGAGACCAGCCCAACAGTGTCCAAGACAATGCCCAACTTTTCCCACAGTGTGTTAGACAGCACTCCCTCACTGGTCACCAGCCTTGGGACAGAAGCCAGTTCAGGTCTGCCAACTATGACTGTCTCTCCTGGTGTACCAGATAAGGTGTCCTCACAGATCACTATTTCTGAGACAGATGCCAGCACAGCCATTCCAACGCTGACTCTTACTCCTGGTGAACCAGCGACGACAGCCGTGTTGGTCACCCACCCCAGTGCAGGGACAAGCATACATTTTTTTGCTTCAACAGCTTTTCCTCACTTACCAGATACCACAGCCTCACTATCCACCCAACCCGAGACAGACCTCAGCACAACTATTTCAACTTCAGCTGTTTTCCACGGTTTATCAGAGACCGCAGGCTCACTGGCCACCAGCCCCGCATCAGAGGCCAGTACAGGTATTCCAACTCTGCCTGCTTCCCCTGGTGATCTTGAGCCTGCCAGTACCCCTGCAACCACGGGTGAGCCTTACACTGTGGCTTCCTGGGGCGCACAAACCTCGCCACTTGCAACCTCAGTTGGACTCCCAGAATTTTCCAGCACTGTGACTGGGGGCACTGTGACCTTGACTGCACCTAAAACCAGCCACGAAGGATCAAGTCCAACCACCATGCTGAACACTACAACTCTTGCGACCACTAAATTAGGCCCCACCGTGGCGGAGACTCCAGCCGCTTTCAGTACACTGTCTGAAAGTTCCTTTGTCCCCGCGACCACGCCCGAGATGTCCACCTTGGCCTATGTGAGTGTGACTTCAAGAACAAGTAAGAATAACTTTTTTATTCTCCCTATCATCCATCTACCTACCTATCTGTGATATATAGTTTAACCATTTAAATGTACAATTCAGTGGCATTAATTACATTCACACTGCTGTGTAACCACTATTTCTAAAACATTTTTATCGCCCCCAAACAGGATCTGTGTACCTATTAAGCAATAACTCCCGTTTCCCTCCCCCCCATCCCAGTCCCTGGTAACCTCTAATTACTTACTGTCTCCATGGATTTCCTTATTATAGATATCTCATATAAGAGAAATCATACAATACATCTGTCCTTTTGTGTCTTGCTTATTTTAGTTAGCAAATGTTTTCAAGGTTCCTCCATGCCATACTACGCATCAGAACTTTATTCCTATCTATGGATGAATAAGATTCTATTATGCAGATAGACCCCATTTTATCTATCCATTCATCTGTTGGTGGAAAAATCAGGCTTTTTCCATCTTTCACTGTTGCGAATCATGCTGCTGTGAACCAGGACATACAAGCATCCATCTGAGTCCCTGTTCCCAGTGCTTTGGGGATATGCAGCAGGTCCTCAAACAATGTCAATTTGCTCAGCATCGTTTCAGTAGAACATTGATGAGATGTCGTATGAACTTAACCGGTTTCTATATCAATTAGCCTATGGTAAGATTGGTTTCTTTATACGTTGTTTCGCTTAAAGTCACAGAACCTATCAACAACGTTCCATGAGGACTTACTGTGCTAAAAAAGGAATTGTTGGGGCATTTGGTGGATTAGTTTGCCAGAGCTGCTATAAGAAAGTACCAAAAACTAGGAGGCTTCAACCACAGAAACCTGTCCTGAAGGCCGGAAGGGAGAATGAATGCAACAGACACCTTCGAGTCATCCCACATGAGGGTGGGGGAGTCGGGGTGCCTATCCTCCAACTCCCTCCTGTCATTGCTAGAGGGATGCTCTCTGGGCCTGATCATTTCCCCAAGACAAACAGATGCAGGTTCTGGCATGTGCTGAAATGGTAAAAGTCAAGGAGAGTAGGAACAGGGTGACCATCTCCTCCCAGTTTGCCCAGGACAGTGGCACTTCGAAACTGAGAGTGCGTACTCCAGAAACCGACATGGTCCTGGGGAAACTAGGATGGGTGGTCACCCTGAGTGAGGTTATCGTGGACAGTGACTGCTACTCTAGATGTCTCGAGGACAGCCTAGGCCAGGCCCCAACTCGCACTGGAGTTAAGGCGAGTCCTCAGAGCCCTCCCTCCCACCCTCAGCCCCAGGCCAGACCCAGGATGGGCCTCACTTTCCTCTCCCCCTCACTGCAGCTGCAGTTCCTTTCTTGATGTCTTTCACTGTCAACTTCACCATCACCAACCTGCGCTACAAGGAAGATATGGGAAACTTGGGCTCTGAGATATTCAATGCCACTGAGAGACACCTGCAGCGACTGGTGAGAGCTCCCCAACAATTCCCACTTTGCGCCAACCCTGCCACACCCTGCTGTCCTGGCCCCTCCTGCTCACCTTCCTCTCCTTCCTTCCCAGCTGGGGCCCCTGTTCAGGAACAGCAGCATCGCTTCCCTCTATGCCGGCTGCAGACTGACCTCGCTCAGGTGAGACCCCCTCTAAAGCACCTACAAAAATCCTACTGTTCTCCTTTCTTGGCCCTCCACACCCTAGCCAACCACAGCTACTTAGGCCTTTGCTGAGAGGCAGTGTAACACAGTGGATCCAAAGTGCCTGAGTTGGAATCCCTGCTCTTCCATTTGCTAGCTGTGTGACTTTGGACAAGTCACATAGCCTCTCTGTTCTTCAATCACACTATCTAGAAGATGGTGATAATACAGTGCCTTACTCTTGGAATTGTTAATCCTTCGTCGCAATGCCTGCCCCATTGTGAGCTCTCAAGTAATGGGATCTCGTAGTACCAGCCAGTGTAGCATCTTTACCAACTGTATTCTCAGAGTCCCTGACACTCTCTCTGTCCCAGCTTGTATCTCCCCTGTCCCAGACAAACACTGGACTCTGCAGCTCTGCAGTTTATTGCCTGAAAAGAGGTAGGGATTTCCCAAAAGGAATTCTTACTGAGCCAGAGGGGAAACAAATCAAACGTTGAGTACTAGCAGAGTATATTGTAATCTTAAAACCCTCAAATGGACCTGAACTCTCAGAAATGGACTGTCATCTCTTCTCTGCCTCTGTCCATAGTCGGTGTCCTCCGAGGTCAGTGGTCTCAGGACCCTTTCCTTATACTTGATGACCCTATGGCCTCTCTGTGAGTTCCTTCTTCCAACCAACTCAAGTCATCCTACCAGAGAAGTGGGCCCTCTACCTGCATCGCTCCATGAGGAGAGATTCCTGGTGTACTGCAGATCAGTGTCCTCCAAAAAGCTGAGCCCACCATACTTGCCCCATCTCTCCATAGCATGGGGGAATCAGTAATAATAATGTTGCTCATGGTACATGCCATCCAATAAATGCCAGTCACTTGCATGTTTTCATTCATTCACCCTCAGAACAATATGATAATTATCCGACCCTGCAGAGTAGTCAAGTTGCGTGCTTAAGGGGAGCTAGGATTTGAACCTGGTGTCTGGCTCTGGAGCTCCTCCTATAACCACAGTACCAGCAGGACTCAAGGTCGCTGGGCTCAACAGCCCTTTTCATTTTTAAAAAGTACTCAGAACTCCAAAGAGCCTTTGGACTTGAGATCAGATCTACCCATGTTAACTGTGCTAGAAATTAAAACAGAAAATTTATTCATTTATTTATTAAAATAATAAACCTATTACATGTTAACATAAATGAGGTATTTTTATAAACAATAACCATATCTTCCCAACCCCCAAAAAGAAGCACAATGAGAAGAGGGCCATTGTTTACATTTTTGCAAATCCTTTCATTGCCTGGCTTAGTAGAAGAGACCAGGACATCTGCTTCTGCATTCAATTTTTACAATATTTCACCTCATAGCCTCTGGAAAAAATGTCACTGTATACTCCCAAAAGAAGAGATGTGAAAGTAATGTCTTAGGATTATTATAAAAATATTCTTCACTTGGTGAAGATAATTAAGATCAGATAATTACTGTAAGTGGTAGTGTAATAGTTTTGGGAACACTAGAGGCCCCTGGGCCACACTTTGAGAACCGCTGTGACACTCTGTGGGTATAGTGAGAATATTCTGAGTAGCACGGATCTTAGCAAGCAGAAGTCACAGGCAAGAGAGGGAGGGGTCCTTCCTACTTGTACAGTCCCTGCTTGGAGTGAAACACTTCAGGATCAACTTAAATTCAGGACAAAGTTATTTTTGAACCAATTGCCTCTGGTTACTTCCTAATTAGTTTTCTGTTTTCCTCCAAACTTTGTTGCCTGCCCAAAATGTGTTCCCAAAGGGTTGGCCTCGGCCTTGAGATTTGCCAACTTGAAATAAAATCCCCCTCTCAGGCTCAGCGTCACAACCAGCCATGGGGTGATCACTTACCTTCAGTCCTCTTGCTTTTCCCTTCCACAGGCTGCCTGGCCCAAGGATCCTCAGAGTTTTTCCCCTGGGAGCCCCACATCCCCAACCCCAAGGCCCAAGCAAGACTAAGCTATTACAGGAGTGACACCATCTATCTACCTTCATGAGTGGACAGGGAGTGTCCTGGGGGCTGGTAGTTGAGACAGTGAGCTTCAGCCGGTAAATAAAAAGATAAGGGGGCCAGGAAGAAGAATGTTACCTGAGGAGTGGCTGTGGGAACCCGAAGAACACCGCATTTAAGGAGGCGGGGGGTCTGGATCCCCCCTGTGAGACGGGAAAGGACGTGTTTTAGAAAGAGAGGAAACCTGGAAGGGTGCTGATTTAAAAACTAAGGGGTGCAACCTAAGGAAGGAGCACTCAGGAGTATTTACCCCTCATGTCTTGACTCCCATGTCCCTCCTTCCCCAGGGCTGAAAGGGAGGGGACAAGCACCACAGTGGGTGCAATCTGCACCCACCACCCAGATCCCACAGGCTTCAGGCTGGACAGAGAACAGCTGTACTGGGAGCTAAGCCAGCAGACCCATGGGGTCACGCGGCTGGGCCCCTATGCCCTGGACAGCAATAGTCTCCTCGTCAGCGGTGAGTAGCTCTGCTGCCGTGGGATCTCCTCCTGCTCCCGGGTGGGGTTTCCTTGGAGTGCATTTCCTTGTACCCATGTTTCTCTGTACCCCTAGAATTTCCATGGGGGCTCTGTTCTCTCCCTTCATAACATGTAAAGAGCACCCTTTAAGGTCTGGAAACACCCTCTAGTCTTCTTCATCCCAATGACCATTCACAGGAGCCCAAATGGAGCATGCAGACATCAGGGAAGGAAGAGAGTAAAGTAAGCCCATGGCTGTCAACTCAAGAGCCAATGGGTTCCCAGTGCAGTGACTGATCTGCACTCTCACTTCCTACAGCAGCTTGTGGTCCTTTACCCGTTCTCCAAGGGCTGGAACTACACCCCACCTGAGAAACAAACAACAAAGCTGCTAGGAATGTTTTTAACAATAAATTCCTTTGCAACCATGCTCTTAGCAACAACACCCACAACAACGCCTTACTGAAGGCTAATATTTACTGAGGGATTCCTATGGCCCAGAATGTCATATGTATTATGCATTGCTAATCCTGCCCAACACTCTCTAAGGTATCGTGTATATCTGGTAGAAGAGAAACCAAGGCTGGTGGGGAAATTCCAAGATCAGATCATTAATGTAAGTGGGAGTGTCAGGAATCAAATCCTTAGTTGACTCTAAAATTGAGGCCCCCTAACTACTAAGCTACGCTGCAGACCAGCCCAGCAAGAACAAGCCTCGAACCTCAGGATGGGAAGGCGCCTCAGGAGAACTCTTTAAACTAGAGCTTGACTAGTTGTGTCCCCATTACATCACCGTGGATGTTTTCTTATTACCTGGATTGAAACTTGTAATTGGATTTCGTTAGTGCTTGGAGATTCCTTAAAAGCAGTAGTTACTAGTGTGAGCTTTAGTGACTGCAGCTCTTGCTTTAGTCAAGCCCTCGCCCTGCTTTGACTTACTGTGTGGCCCTGGACAAGCCACAGGACCTCTCTAAGCTCCAGTGTCCATTTTCCAAGTAGAAAAGTCACCTAAGATTATTGTGAGGGTCAAATGGGATAAAAATCTGAATAACCCAAGTAAGTCACAGGGCTCCACTTGGCCCAGTCTCAGAGATAAGTTTCATTGCAAGAAACCCGGTCAGACCATCAAATATAAAAAGAAGTCAAAGTTTTACTTACGTTACTCACAGAGCATCAAAGAGGATCCAACCCATGATCCGGAACCATACTTATTTAAATTCTTTTTCCCATTTCCTCTTATATTTCAACTGTATAGTCTTTGATTGACACCAGCCCAGTCTTTCCCCTCTCCACAAGCCCGCCCCTCTCTCCCCCTCTCCATCTCTCTCCATCATCTCAGTTCAACACTATGGAAGTCTGAGAACCACAAGGTCACAGATCAAGCTGTCTTTGGAGAGTTGGGTAGTGGGAGAAACTTGAAGAGTAAAGACAAAATTATAGTTAGTAGATAAAGAGAACACAACTAAGGCTGAAAAACTAATTTTAAAACTGTTGTCCCAGTTATCCGTTCGATAAGCTTGCCATTTACTCCAGCACTTAGCAAACCCCCCCAAGATTGGGGGTGCTTCGGTCATTGCTGTCTTTCTGGTTAATGATAACACGGATGAAATTATCATCAGCATCAGGGTTTCAGGCAGTTACCTCATGAAGAATGCAGTTCTGTTGTTGTCCATTGATGCGTCTCAGAG
This sequence comes from Miniopterus schreibersii, assembly GCF_964146895.1. Taxonomy (NCBI): domain Eukaryota; kingdom Metazoa; phylum Chordata; class Mammalia; order Chiroptera; family Miniopteridae; genus Miniopterus; species Miniopterus schreibersii. The sequence continues at coordinate 68,361,645 of NC_138105.1, read as the reverse complement.
AAAGCGCTCAGGGAGGCTTGTGTGCTTGTGTTTCTATTTCTACCCCCTCCCCATTCTTGACCTCCTCCCACCATCTTCCCCTTCCTCTTTCTTCTCTGCAGGTTACAGCCATCGGTACTGGATCCCCACCACTAGCAGTGAGTAATGAGGGCCTGGATGTCCTCCTGCCTCCGGGACCCTTCCTCCCTAAGCCTAATCCCCTGGAGGAAAGTACCACCCATCCCCCAGGTGTCAGCCCCAGAGTAGCTGCAGCCACCAGGAGACTCGGATTAAGCCAAGCTAGAGATGCAAGTTCCCATGAACAGCTCCACCCTCTCACTGTTTCATGATAGGGCTCAACAATTTATAGTCCTACTGTATTTTCTTTCAGCTCTGCTGACCTCCACATCCTCTCCAGGACCCCCAGCATCTCTGAGCCCCACCCCCAGCTCCACAGGTAGGAATCTAGCCTCTGAGCCCCATTAAACCTCAACTCTCATCCCTTGGCTGATGAATTCCTGCTTGATCTGGACCATGATGCCCACCCAGGGCAACCTGTCCCACTTGCTCCCTCACTCCCTGATCTCTGGCCACGGCAGCCTCATTTCCTTTCCCCCAGGCCCCAAACATCCTTCTATCTTCAGGGCTTTTGCACTTACTGTTCTTGGAACTGTACGTGGTTCCCCCTTGTCCTCCAAATCCCAGCTCAGCATGCTCTTGCTCGGACCACCATTTCACTCATGGCAATTACTCTGTCCTGGGTTTCTTGACTGCTGAAGTATTTGTGGCTCAAGGCTGAGCACAAAAGTTCTCAGCACCTCCTCTTCCCACTAAAATGTCCACAACTTGCCGGCCTTTGAACACTTTGGGATGAAAGGGTTGAGGTTCCCTATTGAGTTAATGTCACACATCTACCATGGAGGTCCCTTCTCCCCTGTTGGCTGGCTGAGGGGGGAGGGCATCCCAGAAAAGATATCTCAGGCCTCAACAACTGGACACTATGGACTGACGGATAACACTAGTCCCTTCTCCCACATGCAGCTCAGGCCTAAGATTGTGATGAGTGTCCACTCTTTCCCTCCCTCCAACTGCAGATGTGGGCCCAGCCCCGGTGCCTTTCACCCTCAATTTCACCATCACCAACCTGCCCTACACCCCAGACATGAGGCACCCAGGATCTGCGAAGTTCAGCTCCACCGAGAGGGCTTTGAATCACCTGGTAAGAGCCCATTGGTGCTTGCCCTGGCCTGCCTTGCCCTTGTCCCACCCAGTCTCTGCAGCTTACCTGCCTTTCCCTCCTCCCCAGCTTGGCCCTTTGTTCAAGAACACCAGCATCGGCCCACTGTACTCTGGCTGCAGACTGGCCCTGCTCAGGTAAGACTTTCCTTTCCGACATGCATGAAGGGCAAGCTCACCTGGCAGTGAGGACCTGAACACGACAACTACAAAGCGGGAATCATAAATGATTGGGGCCTTCCGGGGATTCAGACTTGGAAGGTATCCTCTCTGACTGAGGGCATCAAAGAGGGCTTCCTGAAAGCGGTGTCTGTCAAAGGTCTTCAATTATTTGGATAAACAGATCCACAGAGCATTCATGCTCATTTGTCAAAAAATGCAGCACTGACTCATTAAACAAACATGAAATGAGACACCTCAGGTAACACCGTGTGACAGAAGCTAAGGGCACTGAGAGAATTGGCCATGGACCCTTTCCACAAGGTGCCCAGAGTCGTCATATAGACTTAAAACCATCATACGACTGGGGTTAGTGCAATGATGAAGCACTACACGGGGCCATAGGAGCCTGGAGAATGGACTTTCAGCTCAGCCTGGGGAGTTGGGTGGAGGCTGTCTGAAGACTGTGGTGCCTGAAGTGCATTTTGACAGTCGAGTGTGCACTAGCCGGAGAAATAGTGGCAAAGGTATTTCAAGGGGCGGTGAGGCTTAAGTAGAGGGGCAGACGTGAGAAATATCCTGATGCATGAGAGAAGTCCTGTGAAATTGGAGAGTAGAGTATGGGGGGAATAGCAATTGGATACAAGGAAAAAGGGAAAGAAAGGGGAGGGAGGGAGGGAGGGAGGGAGGGAGGGAGGGAGGGAGGGAGGGAGGGAGGGAGGGAGCTGGCTGATGGGGAGGGGGCTTCCTGCCCAGATGGGTGGGTGCACAGGAGTGTAGTTGCTCGAGTGGTGGGTCAGTTGTGGGATGAGTTTTGAGAAGTGGATAACATCAGAGTTCAGGTTGGAGCTGGGGCTAAAGGCATACTAGGGAGTTTTCGTAGTATTTTGCACAGCAGAGCACTAATGGTCTCCGTGTCCACATGCATGAAGTCACATCCTGTTTCTGTCACTAGCCTGGTGAGGTTTGGAAGTTCTTTAACACCCCCATGACTTTGCTTCCTCAACTATAAAGTGGGAATTGTATCCGCATTGATCTCAGAGTTGCTGAAAAGATAAAAGAGAAGCCAATGTAAAGGTGGCACAACTAGTAGGTGTCCCGTGAGTATCGGTTATGCTTGCTCAGAGCCGCCGGGGACCATGGAGCTGCGAGCAGAGCCCTGCCGTGATGTCATTTATTTTAAGTGGAACACTGGTAGATATGGGGATGGAAAATTTTGAAGTAATGATGGGACAGGAGGTGGGGAGACCAGTGAGATGCTGGCCCAGGCCTGGGTATTGCCTGGATGGGGGACAAAAGATGGTGAGAGGTTCAGGAAGCTTCTCACATCTCTGGCTCTGGCTTGGATATGGAAACACGGGGGGCGAAGCAGGTTCTGTGCTTTCGGGAAGGAAGACGATAAGCTTAGTCTGAGATATTTGGAACCTGAGAGGTCTGACGGGCATCCCTGAGCCTGTTGGTTACACGGCACAGGGCTTGGGGGAGAGGCCTTGGGCAGACTGAATGAGATTCGACCTCATGGTAATAAAGCTGGTAGCTGGAACAAATGGCTCCATAAGAATAGAAGTTGATTGAGGATGAAGCCCTGAAGATCGGCCACTTGGTGGGGTGGGAAGGTGCCTAGATGAACAGCACGCAGAAAGGGGCCTGTTTGCAAAACCAGTCAAGACCCAATAAAGAGGAATATCATAAAACTTGGGGAACGAGTCGATTCGAAGGAAAGAGCTGAACAAATTATATAAGTCATGTCTTGAACATCCTGTTTCCCTAACCCTGCCACCCTAGGACCGAGAAGGATGGGGCAACAACCAGAGTGGACGCCGTCTGCACCTACCGTCCTGACCCCATGGGCCCTGCGCTGGACGTAGGCCAGCTGTACCAGGAGCTGAGTCAGCTGACCCAGGGCGTCACCCGGCTGGACACCTACACCCTGGACAGGGACAGTCTCTATGTCAATGGTGCGTGTCTGCGCTGCTGCGGGAGCCTCCTGCAGTCCCCTGTCTCTCTCTCCCAATAGCTCTCAGCTGGAGGCGATTCTGTTCCTCAGGACATTTGGCAACGTACAGAGACATTTTCATGCCCTACTGCAGGGATGCTAATGACATCTAGTGCGTAGAGGCCACGGGCGCTGCTGAAGACCCCACAATGCACAAGGCAGCCCCGCACCAGGAAACCTAATCTAGACCCAAATGTCCACAGTGTTGGGGTTGAGAAATTTCTGCACACGGATTCACAGTTCTGGTACAAACCTAGCATTTCCTTGGGGGCTCGTTGATGAGAGCTTCACACACCACAGTAGGTCAATTGTCTTTCCTTTTTCACCACCTGGGAAAAAATATTTCCTCCTCCTGTCAGACCCCAGCAGGAGCACACAGGCTCAGGAGAGAAGTGGGTGATGCCGGTGGGCAGCGGTGCCCAGCTCAGCCCTCACTCTACCCCGTGCTCTGGGCAGCCAGACCGACACTCACGAGACTCTTCACGAAGCACCACACTTAGCCAGTACTCCATGAATCATAGCTGTTTACACAACACTGTTGGCCACAGTGCCCCTAACGGCCATGCTGACACCTAGAATAACTCTAATAATGGGTAATTCTCACCAAAAGGTCCTCATGTGCCAGGAATTACAACAAGGGGAGTAATTATGCTCATTTTTAGAGATCCATCATTCACTCACGTAGGAAGTCATTTGCCTGAGATCTTCCAGCCGTAATGCGTTGGCAGAGGCAACACTCGAACCCAATATCGAGTCCAAATGCCAAGTTCCTAACCACAAGGCAGCCCTGCAGACCCTTCAGATGGAGAAGGCCCCAAACCTCAGGACAGGAGGGGACGTTCATGACCACAAGCCCAGCAATCCAACCTGGTGCTTCATTCGTTATTTATCCTCCTTGTCAGCTTAGAACTCCTTTTATATATGGTTTGAAATATATGTTTGTATGAACAACAGCACACTCTACCCTGTGTCCGTAGCAGACTGAACGCCAGCGCCAGGACTGACTTAAAGCGGTGGGTAATAGTGTGGGAGCTGGTGAGCGACAGATCTTTGTTTTGTGTGATGCTGAACAAGTCATGTAACCTCTGCAGGCACTCATGTCCCGTTTATAGAATAAACATACGTACCAGGCGGGATTGTCCTGAAAATTAAATGGGCTTATTTAGAAATAACCCAACAAAATCCCGGGACGCCTCTGGGTCCAGCGTTCACTCAGCGCCTGTCACAGAGCATCAAAGGAGATGCAACACATAGCCCAGAGAAACACTCGTGAAAAATTCTCTTTCCCCGATTTCTCTCATGCTCCAGGTTTTACACCATCCACTCGACCTCCAAGTCTCTTCTCTTCTTTACTCTCCCACCCCATCTCCAAATTTCTCTAACATTCCCCAGCACATGAACATTCCTTTTTCTCCATCTCGCTACACTTTTACCTTCACGTGCCACTCTCTTAAGCTGCTGTAATTTTCTCTACTGTACGTCACAAAAAGCCAGAAACTAAGCTAGAAAAATAAAATCAGACTGTCGGAAAATATTGGGAAGAGAGAGAAGCTGAGAGAACAGGAGAAAATTCTCTTAATGGATTTGAGAGAACACAGGTAAGGCTGGGAACGGACACCTGTTCATAACTTTGCCCCATTACCCTGGTAGTGAGTTCAGCATTACTTCTGGGGCATGGTACATTCCCAGTAAGTAGGGACAGCTATTATCGTACTTTTATTTTGGGAATAATAGTGGTGATGATGTTCGTTATTTTCAAAGGACAAGGCACCTAAGGGCACCAAATGAAATGTAGACATTACTGTTCATTTTTGAATCTCAAAAAAGTGTTAATGAATTTCATTTCTAGGTCTGCCATCCACCCCTTCCTTAAATCTTACCCATCCAACAGCACTTCTTTACTCTTTCTCCCTACCTACAGGTTATAACCGTCGCAACTGGACCCCTGCCACCAGCAGTGAGTATTCAAAATGGAAACTTCGATGCCCAGGGCACCCTTATCCCCAGAGTGCATTCCTCAGGAGAAAAACTACTAACGTCCCCTCCCAAGTGCCCAGCCCCAGCCTCACAGCAGCCCCTAACCCACCTAAAGTCTTGCTCTGAGTCAAGATAGAAGCCCAAGTTCCAGTGAACAGCTTCTGCCCCGCATTCCAGGGCGGGACTCAATGATTTTCCCGTTTGATTTTGTTCTCAGCATCAGTGACTTCTACATTCTCTCCAGAGCCTTTCATGTCTCTGTCGCCCATTCCCAGCCCTACAGGTCGGAGCCTGCCCTCTGCGTTCTACAGAACTTTACCTCTGCGTGGTCTGGTCCCTGTGAACCAGCCTCAAGTTCCCTCGCTCTCTCCAGCACTCTGTAAACTGGCCACATCAGACATTTGTCTCTTTTTCTAGTGTCCTAGCCTCTGTCTGGCCTTGATACTAGCCCTTCCTGTAGATCAGTTATTCCTGGCACCTTATTGCCTTTCAAATCTCAGCTCCACCATTACCTTCTCTGAAAGACCTTCCCAGCCACCTTGTATGAAGTAGCACTTCTTTTGAATACATACCTCATTTCTCCATCATATCACCACAAGTATTTCTTTCATGGAATTCACCACCATTTGGTTTACTTAATCTTTATGTATTTGTCACTCTGCAGCTGAGCATCTAGTAGGCGCTCACTTTATATTTATAGATTGAATGAATGGATGAATGTAGCAATCTCTGTATACACCCACGTTTGTGGATTTTCTTTGGACGTCCAGAAATTCATTCAAGATCTTAGTCATGAACTTGAATCTTGCCCTGTCTCCTTGCCTTGCCCAGATGTGGGTCTGAGGGCATCTCAGTTTCCAGAAACCTAACACAGGGACTTTGTTTTTGCCGTGAAACCTGTGTTATCTCTACCCTTAAGATTTGTTTTAAAAATTGAGTCTCTGAGTTTTTCTGTGCTTATGTCATGGCCTAGGCTTAATCCTGCTGTGTGAGTCTGAAGTTATGGGATACACATTGGTGTCCTATAATTTGAATTTTGCCTTCAGATCTATATTTAGTAAGTCTTGACACTGCAGATGTTTTACATGCTCTAAACAGATCACATTCTCCACTTCCTCACTGCTCCACCCTGATCAACTCAACGTACCCAGCTCCTACAGGCTTTAAAATGTGTGACATGTGCTATAGACCAAGTTGTTCCGTGACTGATGATGTCATTTTTTCTCTAGGTGCAGTCAAGATTTGTTCTTAATCATTGTTTTTCAGAAGTTTGATTATGATGTGTCTGGCACGATTTTCGTTGAGTTGATATTGTTTGGAATTTTCTAAGCTTCTGAAACTGAAAATGTAGGTTCTCAAGAAATTTGGAGAAGTTTCAGCCACTGTTTCTTATATTTTGTTTCTGCAGTATCTCTCTCTCCTTTCTGGTCCTCCAGTTTAATGATAGTGTCCCACAAGTCCCTGAGGCTCTGTTCATTTTTTAATCATTTTTTTCTCTTGGATCATTTCTATTAATATATGTTTAAAATCACCAACGCTTTTCTCTGTCATCTCCATCCTGCCCATCAAGTGACTTTTTTTAATATTAGATACTATATGTTTCAGTTCTACAACTACATGCCAGGCCCTGTGCTATTCTTCTTTTTATTTCTAACTTTTCATTTTGATATAAATGTAGATTCACAGGAAACTGCAAAAAAAAAACCCAACCCCCCCCCCCCCCCAGAGAATCCTGTACCGTTCGCCTGGTTTCTCCTCCATGATTGACATCTTACATGACTACAGTACAATGTCAAAGCCAGGAAGTCAGGTGACATTGTTAAACTCTACAGAACTCAGATTTCAGGTTTCACTATTTACATGCACTTGTGTGTGTGCATGTACATGTAGCACTCTTCCATTTCATCACATATGTAGACTCTTGTAACCACCACTGCAATCAAGATACAGAACTATCTCATCCCCACAGAAATCTCCTTTGTGCTGCTCTAAGTCACACCCACCCAGCCCAACCCCTGGACACTACTAATCTATAAACCGTGTCTACAATTTTGTTATTTTGAGAATATTATATCAATGGAATCATACAGCATGTGACCTTTGGCAACTGGTTTTTATCACTAAGCTTAATGCCCTTGAAATGTGCTAACTCCTTCAATAGTCATTTAACCTCCATAATTTTCTTACAAAGTATGATTCTCCTCATTTCACCATTAAAGAAATCGAGGTACATACAGGTTGAGTAACATGCCCCTTGTCTCATGCTGGTGAGGGCCTAGAAAGGACTTGAAATCAATATAGAGTTTACCATTTTAACCATTTTTAAGTGCACATTCACAATGTTGTGCAACAATTACCACTATCCATTTCCAGGACTTTTTCAACATTTCAAACAGAAACTCTGTCCCCATTAAACACTTAACTCCCCATGAACACCCCCAGCCCATGGTAACCTCTGTCCTGCTTTCTGTCTCTGAATTTGCCTGTTCTGGGTACCTTACATAATATACAACATGTAACAACAGTAACAATATTATACCAAATATGTCCTTTTGTGTTTGGCATATTTCACTTAGCATAACTAGTGTACCATATATCAGAAGGTCATTCTTTTTTATAGCTGAATATTATTCCATTGCATGAATGGACATTTGTTTGTTTGTTGATGGACACTTATTTTGTTTTCACCTTGGGGCTGTTGTGTTCAATAGCTATGAACATTGTGTTCAAGTATCTGAGTCCCTGTTTCCATTACTTTTGGGTATGTACCTAGGAGTGAAGTTGCTGGATCATATGGTAATCCTGTGTTTAATTTTCCGAGGAACTGATTTCCATACAGCTCCACCAGCATTCCCACCAACAATGCACGAGAGCTCCAATTTCTGCCCATTCTCAGCGACGCTTGCTATTTTCCTTTTCTTAAAAAAATAATAGCCGTTCTAATGGATGTGCACGCTACTGCATCTGACAGCATCTTGCTTTGCTCTTTATATAGTTTGGTCCTAAGCTAGTTTACCTGCCTACTTTAAACCCCTGCTTCCTCAGATCTGGACCCTTCATCTTGGTCCCCAGACGCTGTCTGAGAGCCCGGCCCAGGCCTGACGCAATCATGCCTCCTTTTCCCCTCTCCCTGCTGCAGCAGCAATCCCTTTCCTGGTGCCTTTCACCCTCAACTTCACCATCACCAACCTGCACTACGAGGAGGACATGCAGCACCGGGGCTCCAGGAAATTCAATGCCACAGAGCGGATCCTGCAGGGTCTGGTGAGAGCCCAGCCTACTAATGCCAGCCCCACCCACTTTACCCAGCCCTGCCCACTAGTGTCAGCCCCTCCCACCCCGCTTATGCCCCCATCCTCACCACCTCCACCCTATTCACCCCACCAATCCCCCAGCTCCTCCTGCCCTCCCTCAGTGGTTCCTTCTCACCTCCCCTCTCCTCTCTCATAGCTCAAATCTGTGTTCAGGAAGAGCAGTCTGAGATTACTCTATGCAGGCTGCAGACTAGCCTCGCTCAGGTGAGACCCTCCCCAAGAACACAGCCCTGCTGGGCTATGGGACCCTAACCTATGGGCTCTGTGACTTTGTCCCTATTTGGAATAACCACTGCCCATGGATCCTAAGCATTGAAAATACCTACAACAACAACAGCATTTAAAAATTACTAAGACCCAGGGAACTGTGCTGTCACTTTATATTTGATCTCATCAGTCTTCCCAACAGCCTCATGAAGCAGGAGCAAAAGGTGAAACTGAGGCTCAGAGGGATGAAGTAGCTTGCACAAGTCTCACAGAGCAATCCCAGCATTTTGGGGTGTAGATCCAAACTCCTAGCCTTTAAGCAGCACTGTCTCCGCTGCCCACATTATGACCTTACAGTGTGTGGAAAATATCAATCTGACAACCTCTCTAAAGGAACTGCCCAGATAATCTACAAGAGGAAGAAGAGCTAGTGTTACAGAGAGAAGGTGTGCTCCCAAATGGGTCAGACTCAGCTGAAGGGAGCCTGCCCTGCCCAGAGACAGCTAGGGGTTTAGGCAAACACCATCCCCTAAAAAGGGCTAGAAAGGGCATCTGAACACAGCCTGGGGTGGAAATGGGTTGACACTGGTATAATTCCTAATACACATTATTGAATTATAATCTATATTACTTAGTGTATATATATCACATATTAGGTATAGGTATAACAGAAATAACATATAATTTATATATGCACAATATAGAATACAATAATAAATAAAATATAAGTAAATATACATTATTATACATGTTAAACATATATTTATGTTTGTTGATTTATTATATTTACATTATATATAGTTGTGTTATATATAATACATACTACAATGAGTGTAATGAAAGTTGTAGGAATTGAACAATACAGCCCGTAGGGATGCTTTGGTGATTGAATGACATGCTAATGAGTATGAAATGCTGTCCTCCTGCGTAGTAAATATTTAATAAACGGCAGTTGTGCCCTAGCCGGTTTGGCTCAGTGGCTAGAGCGTCGGCCTGCTCACTGAAGGGTCCCAGGTTCAATTCCGGCCAAGGGCACGTGCCTCGGTTGCAGCCTTGGTCTCCGGCCCCCATCGGGGCCCTTGCAGGAGTCAACCAACTGCTGTGTCTCTCTCACATCGGTGTTTCTCTCTCTCTCTCCCCCTTCCACTCTCTCTGAAAAGCAATGGGAAAAATATCCTCAGGTGAGGATTCAATAAGTAAATAAACAGATGGTCGTTGTTATTGTGGGAGGCAGGGCATCCCTGGCGCTGGGGCATGGGTGCCCCTTTCTCTCTGGAGATGGTGCCGATACAAGGAGGCCCTTATGTTGAATGAGTTACGCTGTCAGACAGGGTGACCACCCATTACAGCTTGAGCCTAAGCACCTTGTTATGTCTGTCAGGATTTGTGACAGGACTTGGCTGTCATTTGGCCTCTTCCAGGATTGTTCGCCCCCCTCAACAAGTGCCTTCTCTGTGTCTGTCCCACACCTAGTGCTTTCAGAGGCATCTCTCCCAGGCATGCAAGAGGCTTGGAGTCCATGGGTTTCTAGCTACTTGCTTCTGGAGGTTATCTTCCTGAGGGCAGCAGTTAGTTTCCCTAGTTCCTGTCTTAGGGGCTGGCCAAGAGAGGGAGGGAAGGATGAATGATGGAGAGATAGTTGGACCAACCATATGGAGGTTCTCACCCAGCCCCGAGAAGGACGGGACAGCCACCAGAGTGGACGTCATCTGCACTCATCGCCCTGACCCTGAAGGCCCTGGACTAGACAGAGAGCAGTTGTACTGGGAGCTGACACAGCTGACCCACAGCATCACCCTGCTGGGACCCTACATGCTGGACAGGGACAGTCTCTATGTCAATGGTGAGCAGCTGCAACGTGGTCTCTTCCTCCCTACTGGGCAGCCCCTCCCCTCTGACTTGAGATCACACTTCCAGTGGGCCCTTCGGGGTTTGGCCAAGTGCACAGAGTGATTTGGGCTCATGACTTTTTCTTCAACTTGGACTGACTTCTCCCTCGGGGCCTTCTTTCCTGATGTGAGGGAGCTGATGGAGAATCCCCAATAGCCTCTGCCCCGTGAAACCCCCTCCATTGCACCAGGGTAACCCCGACCCGTATTTGGTCCCCCACCTCTCCCCAACCCTTACCCACTTCCTTTCTCACTCTTGCTGTAGGTTTCACCCATCGGAGCTCCACACTCATCACCAGCAGTGAGTATACAGTTGGTGTCCCAGTGCCCCCTACACCAGGCAAGAAAGGAGCTGACCCTTCCTCACGCCCACTTATGTCCTCTCCAGGAGGGAAGGAGCTCCCGGGAGGGCACAAATTATTTACTGTCCCCTCTTCCCCAGTTCTAGAGGGAATCCCTGCTCCATCCCCACATACAGTAAGCCCAATAAATAATATCTCCTGCTGGCATTTCTGCCATGTGAGTGCCTTTCTGCTTTCACTGACAAGGCTTTTCTGCAGCTCCTGCGACCTCCACAGTTGACCTAGAGAACTCTGGGACTCCATCTTCATTCTCCAGCCCCACAGGTGAGTACCAGTCAATGGCACATCTGTGAGAGAGTGCCCGTTGAGTGTAAACATACCCGATATTATTCTCTGGAATAAGATGGAAAGTCATAGTAAATCTAGTAATAATGAGTCAGCCAACAAACTTTATTGAGCATCTACTCTATGTGGGCCCTGGGGATACAACAGGGAACGTGAAATTTTAAAAAATCCCTGCCCTCACAGAGCTTATATCCTTGTGATATAAGAATACATGTTGTGATGATGATGATGGTAATGATGGTGATAATAATAATGATTGATGGTGATGTGGTGGTGGTGATGGTGTGATGATGAGGGTGGTGATGAGGCTGCTGATGGTGCTAATGATGACAGTGATGATAATGGTGATGGTGACAGTGGTGATGGTGGGGATCAAAAGATAACAGATAATATCTGACATTATTGAGTATTGAATATGAACCCAGTGCTATGCTCAGCATCTAACTAGTATTATTAAAGATGCTTTTAAAAACTTTTTATCATTATAGCCATGGAAGGCATGGAAACATTTTATCACTCACTTTAAATCTTGTTGCTTATTTTTAAAAATAGATATACTGCACACTCTTGCATTTCCTCTGTATTTGAGCATTATGTTTATTTCTGTTGACCTCAATGTTAAGTAAACCTGCTGTATGGAGCAACTGTGTCTTCCTCCTTTGTGCTCCCCAGCGTCCACTGCAGTGACCTGCTCATGGTAGGTCTATAGGAAATAGGTGGATCCTCCCAGGAGAGGAAGGAATGAAGTATGATTCCTTGTGATGTGTGGAAACCCTCCATTCCTTCCCTGGTTCTAACCCCGACTGACTCTGTCAGCTTGTGCCCAGTACAAATGTATGGCTCTGTGTCAGCACTCCCCACTCCCTCACCCGTGGCCAGCATCACCAAGTGATAACAGCATCCATTCTTTCTGAGCTCAAGACAGCTTCAGAATCTTTACCAACAAAATGCCCCAGGCAGTCGCTGCCATGTCAGTTGGAATTGTCACAGGATTCTGGGGCACAACTCAAGGAAATTAGTTTCCTAGATGATGTGCGAGAGGCTCCTTGGTTTTCCTGGGAGGCATCTGTGAGTTGGAAGTTCTCAGCTCAGGTTCAACTGCGTCATAACTGAGAACCCCAGTTTGATCCAAGACTACTCATACTGGCTAACTACTTGCCTGTGAGGCTCAGCCAATAGGAGGCATTGGCAGAACAGTGGTGGGCAAGGCAAGAGAACAGCCAGGGTATTTCTTCACCCTCCGCTCTTCTGTTTCATGTAGCATCTCCAGCAGGGGCTTTGTCCCCTCCATGGTCTCAGTAATCTCTGGTATGCCACTCTCTCGTCCCTTTGTGCCATTAGCCTTATGGGGCTAGGGATTCTTCATTTTACTCATCTCTCTCTGTGCTATGCTTTCAGTATTTTTGTTTTAAATTCCCTCTATTGAAATACCTGACATAGATTCTGTTTTCCTAACTAGAAATATATGTGCCCAGTGGTGGTGGCACATAATTTGATGTGATGCCTTATGCATCAATAAATATTTGCTCAAAGAATGAATGAATGAATGAATGAATGAATGAATGAATGAACTAAAATTGTAACTAAGAACCTGAGGCATGAGTCTGGTCACATAACAGGGCTGATAAAGTCTTGGCATCACATTAGGGACCTCCAAATCAGAACTCCTGAGGGAAGAACCAATTCCAGATATCAGGAGCGTTGGGTATGATTTACATGGAGGATCCTGGCTGCTTTGGATTAAGAACCGGGCTGGGTGGAGCCGTCTGGAGAAATCAGAGCCCATCTCTGTGAGGGCTCAGAAGCTCAGGCTGGACTAAACAGAGAGTCCTAGCAGGCTCAAGATAGGTCCTCTCATTCACCTTCCAGTTGCAACAACAAGCCCTACCCTGGTGCCATTTACCCTCAACTTTACCATCACGAACCTGCTGTACACGCCAGACATGGGGCGTCCAGGATCTGCAAAGTTGAACATGACGGAAGGGGTCCTGCAGCCCATTGTAAGAGCCCCAGGCTGCCTGCTGCCCACTCCTCTTCACCCCCCCTCCAGTTCCCTTGCCTTCTCCTGCTTACCTCCCTCGTATTTCTCCCCAGCTTGGTTCTTTGTTCCAGAACACCAGCATCGGCCCGCTGTACTCTGACTGCAGACTGAGCTCACTGAGGTGAGGTGCTGGGGAGAGGGTGCCTCCCAGATCCAGTTTCTGTTCTCCACCCCGCGTGTGTCCCCTTTGCCCAGCATAGCAGGCTCTCGGTACCTGTGTTGCTGCACCTACTGAGCCTCCCCCCCCGTTCCTGTTTCTCTGGGTTGTTTTGTCTTCTGATAGGTCCTAACCAAGATGTAGAACATCTCCCAGTATTTAAAGCCCTGTAATTTCCAAAATTATACTGTACTGAGGAATATTTAAAAAGCAAAAATGAACAATCCTTGTGGCATGCACATTTCTTAACCCACATTTAAGAGGCTCAAAGGTGATGCAAGATCTCAGGGCTGCTTCCACCTGAATATTGCCCACCGTGGCCTAATCTGACAGTGGGATAGCAAGAAACTGGCACTTGAAAGATGCACAAACCTTGGCAACTTGAGTTTCAATCCACCTTCTTCGTCTATTGATTATTAATAAATTCTAGATATTTTGTCTTTTTATTTTCCCTTCTGAGGAAGAGTATTTCAGCTTTGTGACTTTTCTAGATATTTCATTCTTATAGTCTCCCTCAGCATCAGTCCTGCATATTTCCTCATATCTGTGTTCCTCCCCTACGCCAGGCCCGAGAAAGATGGATCTGCCACCCGAGTGGATGCCATCTGCACCTACCGCTATGAGCCCACAAGCACTGGGCTGGACAGAGAGCAGCTGTACAGGGAGCTGAGCCATGAGACCCATGGTGTCACCTGGCTGGGCTCCTTTAGTCTGGACAGGAATAGTCTTTATGTCAATGGTGAGTGGAGGCTCAGCCGTCAGGATTTCATGCAGACTGTGCGCTCTGGCTCATGGCACACATTCTGGATCTCCCGTCGTCCTCTGCGGTGTGGGGAGGATTTGAGCTTGTCTCAGACTGGCCGACACCATTAGGGAAGAGGCATCTATCCGTTCACAGCTTTTCCAGAGATATAGTGAGAGATCAGACACTCAGAGAAGGGGGTTGGGGACAGAGGACAGAGGGATGAAGATGACAGATGACCTGATATAGAAATTCTTCCCTGTTCTTTAGTAGCATTGTTTGGGATTGGTCTATAGGGTCTTCATTTTGAGGATGCTCCAAAAATACTGCTTAAATAGATTCATAGATACTCAATGGGCCCAGATTCTTCTTTTTTTAATTTATCTTTATTGTTGAAAATATTACAGATATCCCCCTTTTCCCTCATTAGCCCCTTCCACCTCCCACCCACTCCCTGCCCCAGGCCTTCCCCACACTATTGTCTGTGTCCATGGGTTACGTGTATATGCATATAGATTCTTTGGTTAATCTCTCCCCACCCGACCACCCCCACCTTCCCTCTGAGGTTCAGTTCTTGACACTTCCTCCCAACCCGATCCTTACAACTCTTCACCCTCTCTCTCCCTCTATTGCTGCAGGTTACACCCATCAGGCCCTGACCTCCACCTCCAGCAGTAAGTACTATTATGGGTCCCAAGGTTTCTTTGCCTTGGGGCCCATCTCCTCTCTGCTATCCTTACCACACTTCTCCAGGGAGGCAAAAAGTCAGCAAACTTCAATTTTTCACACCTTCACTCTCCTGCTCAGAAAAGAGAAGCCTGGTACAGGCTAGAGGACAAACAGGAAAAAGGTCTGAAGGCCCCACGCTGGGCCCTCTTTGGCTAGGGAGGCCCTCATCCATCATCTGTGACTTGCTGTGTTTTCTTTGCAGTTGCTGTGGCCTCCACCATCTCCCCGGCAACCTCAGCAACCCCAGTTCCAGTCTCCATAGGTAGGGGCTTCCTCTCTGTAATTCCCAGTGGCGAGCCACGACCATTTCTTCATTCATTCAATAAGTATTCATTTGGCACTTGCGAATGTGGATCCAGATCCACATTCAATAAGTATTCATAAAAGGCCCCGGCAGTGCAGAAGCAAACAGAATAGAAAGGGGCCTAGTCTTTGATAGGCTTCCAGCAAGAAAGACAGACAATAAAGACTTGAGGGTATAAATCGGTATTGAATTACAATCAGGATGGCTTTGGGTGAATTCTGCAAGTGTCTGTTGGGGGGTTGGGGGCTTCTTTCTCTAGGATCTTTAGTTTTCATTTCCAGGAAACAAGGGAACCACATGAGCTCTGTGTATACCTAGAAATGCCCTCTTACAGGCCCTGGCCAGGGATTTGGGCATTTTCTGGTTGGAATGAGGGCCAGCTTTCCACTCCTGGGCTCATGATAGATTGTGACAACACCCACTGTCCCAGATGAGGGTCCTAGATGGACTGGCGTTACCTCTTTATCACTCAAGCCCGTCATACTCATCAGCCAGGGCCTCTTGAAGGCATTTGGATCCCTGTTCACTCATCCAGAAAGAGCGGTCAGTGAAGGTGGGATCTGCCTGTGGTCCTAGGTGGAGGACAGGAGCACAGACTCTGGGACCACAAGGCCTGGGTTCAAATTACCCTCTTCCATTTAGAGATTGTGTGACTTGGGGCAAATTATTTAAACTCCCTTGGGCTTTGTCTTTACATCTGTACACTGCAGATAAGAATACTACCTTCCTCCAAAGGGTTAGCCTCATGGCTTAAATGAGTTAAAATGTAAGTGAAGCACTTAAAACAGGTCCTGACCCCTAAAACCACAGTGTGTTTCTTCAGACAATTTAAAAAAATCAGTAAGTAAGTGGATCTCATAAAAACAATTTGGATAAAATAAAAAAGAAAACCCTCCGGAAGAGAGGATATTTGTCTGGAATTTTAGCAAACTGGAAGGCCATGTGTGTCTGCTTCCGGCTTCATGGTGAATTTGCTTCTGTAGTGCAATTTGTCACACTTGTCCTCAGTGCTCCCCAGTTCATGCTGATGTCCGGGATGTCCTTTCTCTGAAGCTGCCCGTTTTGGAAGAGGACATGTGTGCTGCCCCACACTCAGGTGCACTGAGCTCCGGGTGGGCTCAGTGGGCATCTCTCTTCCACCTCCACTGCAGTCACTGTCCCTGCCCTGGTGCCATTCACTCTCAACTTCACTCTCACTAACCTGCACTACGAAAAGGACATGGGTCGCCTTGGTTCCTCGAAGTTCAACAGCACTCAAAGAGTTCTGCAGGGCCTGGTGAGAGCCTCACCCACTTCACTCTTGTCCCAGCCACTGAAGCTGGCCCACCTAACCCCTGCCACACCCATGGAAGCTGACCCTGGCCCACCTCACTCTAGTCCCCACCACCAATGCAAGTCCCGTCCACCTACCTGTCACACCCGTGGAAGTAGACTCTACCCATCTCATCTTTGTCTCCATAGATTCAAGCCCCACCCACTTATGCCAGCCCCATTCACCTCACTGCTGCTGCACATCCACTCACTTCCCTCTGCCTCCTCTACAGCTTAGAATCTTGTTCAAGAAGAGCAGTGTGGACCCCCTGTACTTGGGCTGCAGACTGACCATGCTAAGGTAAGACCTTGGAACAGCCAGTCAGGGCAGCCTCAGGTGCTCCGAGACCTGAGGAGTTTGGTCCCATTCCTTCCTGCCCTCCCTGTCCAGGTCCCCAGCAAGGTAGAATTTAGGAGGCACTTGTTCCAAGACCAATGCCTCTTCTGATTGTACCTCCCCCCTACCACTGTCCCCAGCTTCTGCAGAGCCCATCAGCAGGACTGGACCCCTAACCTGGTCATCCTTCTGAATTCCCTCCTCCCTTCCCTTGGACCAGCGAGGGTATTTCCTTTAGGTTTTCATTTCCATCCCCAGGATTTTCTCAAGCCAAATGTGTCTGTTTTACTTGCTTTAATCCCCAATTTCAAATGTACACATCTCAAGTATGAGATCTCCTGTCCCCATACCTTGAGCATGCAGGTTTCTACCTTGCAATTTAATAATAATTCACCCACTGGCTCCTTCCTGTCCTGCCCCCAAGAATGTCAAGACCCCTCCCTAGGAACTAACTTCATTTATTGTCATCCCCATTACCCACCCTTTGCCAGGCCCAAGAAAGATGGGACAGCCACTGGAGTGGACATGGTCTGCACATACCGCTCCGACCCTGTGGTCCCCGGGCTGGATAGGGAACGGCTGTACTGGGAGATGAGCCAACTGACCTATGATGTCACTCGGCTGGGCCCCTACACCCTGGACCAGGACAGTCTCTACGTCAATGGTGAGGAGCTGCCGTGGTTTTTGCATCTCAGCAAGTCCCACATCCCCATTCTTCATTTCCCCCTTTCCCCCTTTCCCCCATCCCTCCGGCTCCTCACCTTATCTTTCTCTACTTGTGCAGGTTACACCCGCCAGACTCGGGCAACCACCCCCAGCAGTGAGTATTCTGAGGTTTAAAAGCTCTACAACCCCATAAGTCTCAGCCCTTAGGAATGGAAAAGACCAGAAGTTCACTGCCTCCACGGCCCACCCCTACTCCACCCCCAGCCTCCAATGAAAAGAAACCAGTACCCAAGAAATCCCCAGGCATGACCACCCCCCCACCGAATCTCCAAGATATGATGGCTCCCCAGCCCAAGCTTATGGGGGTTTTTCTCTCCAGTGTCTATGGTGGCCACAGTTTCTGCAGGGATCTCCAGTTCCACAGGTAGGCATTGTCTTTTCTGCAGATGCTCCCGGTCTCCCCTTTTGGGTTCTAAGCACAAGACGTAGAGGAGGGGTGCAGTAGGTGGCATCTCTCCAGCGAGGCCAAGGCTGACTCTGGAGTGTATGACCAGCTACCCAGGCCCCTGCAAATTTCTTGAATACCAGTCCCACCCCCAGACTCAGAGTCCTAAGCCATTCTCTGTGACATGTTTCTGAAAACTATAGGTAGACCCAGAATTCTAAACCATCTCACAAACCTTAGAAGAACAGAAAGCAGAACCTCTCACTGAGAACCGATTTGCCCAGTGGCCAGTTTGCCAGATCGGTAAAGGATCCACTCCCCAGTTTACCTACTTCACCAATAGCTCACTTTGAGGAGTATTCTTTGTGAATATATTGAATAGATATGACTTTATTTTTTTAATACCTTTATGAATCTGTTCCTTGTGAATATATACAGTTGACCCTCAAACAACACAAGTTTGAACTATGCAGGTCCACATGTATGTGGATTTTTTTTCAAGAAATACCTGTCTTGTTTTTGATCCATGGTTAGGAGCCCATGGAAGAGGAGGGCCGACTGTATATATTGATCTGCACTATTTTATACAGGGCACTCGGGCATCCATGGATTTTGGTAGCCACAGGGAGTCCTGGAACTGATCCCTCTAAATACCAAAGGTCAACTTAACTTTCAGGGTGAATCAAAAGTTACATGCAATTTTCAACTGCACAGGGGTCAGCACCCCTAAAGCCTACACTGTTCACGGGTCAACTGTATAGTCTCTCTGGCTATAGTCAGTGCAGAGAATCATTTCATCTTAGCCACACGGTAAGGAACATGAAACTTATTGAAGTCTAGGGACCATGGAGTGTTTCTCCATTTCACGATTATTTTGCCTGTGTTTGTCCCATCCCCCAATTTTTTATAATGAGAACTGTCAAAAATAGCCAAAACATGGAAACAGTAGTGCCAGGAGCCTCCATGCCCCTGGCCCCATTATTGACATTTGGTCTTGTTTCTTACACAGCATTGTTGCGCCATCGCCTGACCCAGGCGTTGCTGACCTGTGCTGTGCAAAACTGCACAGTGGAAATCACGGGGCTTATGCAAAAAATGGGGCTCAACACTGAAAACCTTGTCAGTGGCATAAAAAAATAGGAATCTAATAAAACAGAAGTTTTATGTATGTTGAGTGGTTAAGAAATACATAAATACTACAAAAAATATAGCCCTTTACCTTGAGAGAGACCTGGTGTTCCCTTGTGGAAGTGGTCATCACAGGGATTGAAGCTTGTGAGTTCTCATGAAGAGGTTTGGAAGGAGGGTTACTTGAAGTCAGCCAAGCCCTGGCCTAAGTGGCTCAGTTGGTTGAGCACTGTCCCATGCAACGAAAGGTCACCAGGTCGATTCTCCGTCAGGGCACATGCCTGGGTTGCGGGTTTGGTCCCTGGTCAGGGTGCATGCGGGTGGAGGGGGGGAACCTATTGATGTTTCTCTCTCACATCAGATGTTTCTCTCTCTCTCTCTCTCTAATGAATAAAAACATATCTTCGGGTGAGGATTTAAAAAAAAAGAAGTTCAAATTGGAAATTACAAAATAGTCACAGGGGTGTAAGTACAGCATAGAGGATATAGTTAATAATATTGTAATAACTATGTGTGGTGCCAGTGGGGTACTGGAACTATCAGGGGGAACACTTTGTAATGTATATGATTGTCTAACCACTACGCTGTACACCTGAAACTAATACAAAATAATAGTGAATGTAAATTGTCATTGAAACAAAAATTTATAAAAGAGAGAGTTCACTACTGAGGAGGGAAAAGCAAGGGAACACTGGGGGGGGGGGGGGGGATGAGAGAGGCTATGTGTCTAGGTGATGTGACCCGGCAGCCCAGGGGGCAGGTCTCTGGGTTAGACAGCTCTGAGGGGCAGCAGTGGCTTAGGATGTCTGCAGGCACAAGGGTTACCCTTTTTATGGCTATCATATGGTGGGTGCAGTTTCACAGGATATGCAGAGCAGGCAGGCTCGAAATGGCTAAAATATGCTTGTCTGGGCTTTGCTTAAAACAATTGTACGTGTTGAAATTTGAGTTTAGTCCTGATAAGCTTTTGAGCTGATGGATCCCAGCCTGCTGTGAAGAAATAAGTAACCTAGAGGCTCATATACAGGCACCATCTCGGGGTCATTAATATAGCAGCCTGATACCATCATCTTTACTTTCTGAATGTGGCCAAAGTTGGGAACCATGTAAAACAAAATATACCACTGCCTCCACTCCCCACCCCCACTCCATCTCCAGCCCCAGATAAATAGGAAATGATACCCATTAAAAGCCCCAGCCATGGGCACCCCTCCCTTTTATGTCCAAGCTGATGGGGTCCCAGAGCAGACAGGGATTGTGCTCCAGTGACCCTTTGCCCCACATCTGATCCAGCACTGACTCAGGCGTGGCCTCCCCTCCCCTCCCCGCTGCAGCTGCTGGCCCTGCCCTGGTGCCCTTCACCCTCAACTTCACCATCACCAACCTGCACCACGCAGAGGACATGCAGCCAGGCTCTGCGAAGTTCAACTCCACAGAGTCGGTTCTACAATATCTGGTGAGGGCTCCCTGCTACCCGTTTTCCTTTCCAACTTTCCACCCTACCCCTCCTTGCCACAATTTCGGAGGATATGGAGGGGTTGGGAGGCAGGTAGCTCCAGGTTCAAAGCTTGGAACTGCCACAGGCAAGCGATGGGCTTTGGAGTGATCAGCCTTGTGGTAATGTTTCCTCACCTGTAAAACCAAGACAATGAAAGCCTTATCCCAAAGGTGCCTTTTGAGAATGAAATGTGGTATGAGAAGATTAGGGAGCTGTTATTTTACTGGAAAACATTGTGTTTTAAATGATGATTAGTTTTATTCTTACTTTTGATCCACCCACGCTTTCCTCCGCAGCTCAGGCCCTTGTTCAGCCACAGCATCATTGGCTCCGTCTACACTGGCTGCAGACTGACCGCACTGAGGTGAGACCTCCTGTTGGTCTTGACTTTAGTGGTGGGTAAGGGTGGGCTGGTTGGGCTGGCCAGGGCCTACACTAAGCTATGGGAAGCGAGGTGCCTAGAGCACAGAACTTAATGAGATGCCCACCCTTGGGTACTAACCCTGTGCCTGCACAGCCCTGAGCGATAGCATGTCCTTAAATGCTGTACCTGGGCACCTTGCTTACCTAAATTCCCAGCCCTGGTGCTAGTGCTGTGCCCTCCTCGCTCTAGATCGTCCAACCAGCCAGCCTGACTTGCAAGATCTGAATGGGACAGACCCGACTATAGATTTGCTTAGAAGGATGTGGAGAGGAAACAGCATGCCGGCAGGGCAGCACTGGGCATTTATTTCTCTGCAGGAAAGCTCTTGGCAGTTGAAAGGCTGATCTTTTGGCATTCCAGGTGGCTGTCCCTGTGCACAGAAATGAAACCTCAATGGATAGGTGTTGGAGACACCCTGGCTTAGATGTCCCATGTCCCAAAGGGGAACCAATATCTCTTGTAACAGTCTTGCCCAGTTACCAGGGTCACCCCACACCTAAGCCCAAAACTATAGCTTCCTACTGGGTGTAGATGTCCATTTAATGTCCTCCCAGAAAAGTTGCAGGCCAAAAGCAGCATCGCCTGGCAAGGCAACCGACATTGCACCTTTGTCAAGTAGGAAACCAGAGCCAGAAGCAGCTTAGCTCCAGGTTGCTTCCACCCTGCTGAGGTGCAAGGGACACTCTGTTTTCCCTGCTAATGCCCTCTGTCAGTACAACCTGCTGGGTCTCCTAGGTTATCTCTTCAGGCCTAGGTTCTCCTACTGGCCCAAAGAGGTGGTAACACAAGAGGCAGGTAAGCAGTGGTGGCGTCTCTGCTACACAGTGTCTCATGCTCAGATGCTCATGTCCAAAACTTGGCCTGGATCAGCTAGAGAGCTGATGAATCTCTATTCAGAGCTGCTATCCAGTTTCCCTAGGGACGGTGGGTGCTTGTAAATATTTGTTTAATTAAACAACTAATTATGAGCACTTCTAATGTACTTGGCAGGAGGGCTGGGTATTTTATATCAATCATTTCTGAATCCCATGACATTTCAGAATTCTCTGTGCTGTAAAAATGGGAGAACTGAGTCAGAGAAACCATGTGGATTATTCAACAAGTGACAGAGCTAAGGTTGAACTGATGATCATCTGACTCTAAAATATCCACTCTGGTCCTTTGTGGCTCAATGATGCCCCTTGTCTTGTGAGCCACTCATGCCTGGACCAGGAGAACAGATAAACCGGCATCCACATACAAGTGGGCTGAGGAAAGAATGTCCTACCAGGATGTCTCTGTCTTGTTTCCATATCCATGTCCCTCTCTCTCCAGGCCTGAAAAGGGTGGAACAGCCACTGGAGTTGATGCCATTTGTACCCACCATCCTGATCCTGCAGGCCTGGCATTGGATAGGGAGCAGCTCTACTGGGAGCTGAGCCACCAGACCCATGGTGTCACCCAGCTTGGTCCCTACATCCTGGACAGAGATCGTCTCTATGTCAATGGTGAGCCTCTGGTGGTGACAGTGGTCCTTTGCAGCACCAGCTGGATTCTTCTGTTGATGGTCTGAGTTCTAACCAGAGGATGCACCTATGTCTGCTTCTAGATTTCTCTCTCCTCACTTTCCCTCTCCTTGGGAGGTCCCTGTTCTCCATCATGTGCATATACATCACACAGAGAGAGGTGGAAAGTCAGAGAAAGGTTATAGGAGGCACAACCCACTGTCTGTAGGGATACAACCTCTTGATAGTATCTACTCTTCCACCAACGGTCTAACCCCTTCATCCCTTTCTTAATAACCTTTGAAATGTCCCATCTCACTCTTACCCACTCTGCAGGTTACACCAGACCAGCCTTGACCTCCATTCCCAGTGGTAAGTGTTTAAACCTTAGACGGCCCCACGGCCCCACAGTGATTGGTGGGGGCAGCTGGTTCCTCTTCCCTATGGCTAAGGCCTCATGGTGGGGGGAGAAGCCCTAGAGCCCTTATTATGCCCACCGCCACCCCAACTTCAACTCAGTTTGGGCATCAAGGCCAAACTGCCTCTAGCATCTCCAAGGTGAAGCTGCATCATTCTCATTTCTGATGCTTCCTCCTCAGTTTCTGTGACTTCCACACCCTCCTTGGGAACCTCAGTGACTCCAGTCGCCTCCTCCAGTTCTACAAGTAAGAGCCTCCTCTCCATGTCTACTACCTTCCCGATACACTCCTCCATGGTTTGCACTGAGAGGACAGTGTGCACGGGCAGGAAGGCAAGGGAACAGTGTGGGAGGGTAAAACTTGGGGCCCACACCTTCATCGCAGACCAGTCATCTCCATCCCTGTGTTTGGAGAGCTCTGAGACTCCAGGTTTTCTATCCAAGACTGAAGGTATGGCTCCTTTTAATCCACCTTTGGCTTTCCGTTAAGGTTTTGTATCAGTTAGCTTTTACCGTATAACAAATGAGCACCAAATCTACTGGATTAAAACAATCATTCGGCGCTGCTCATGAGTATACAGGTGAGCTCGGCAGTTTGTGTGGTCTGAACTCAGCATCCTCATGTGCCTGCAGCCTCCTGCAGGTCAGCCAGGCGACTCTGCTTCTGGAGGATGTGGGCTCATGGGTGAGGTGCCTCAGTTCTCCTTCACGTGGCCTCTCATCTACCAGTCTAGCTCCGGCTCATTCATATGGGGGTCCTAGAGTTCCCAGCACCAAGAGAGGGCAAGCCTCAGTGCACAAGGGTCTTTCAAGCCTCTGCTTGCACCACGTTGCTCTTTCCCATTAACCAAAGCAAATCATGGCTGAGCCAGAGTCAAGAGGTGAAGAAACAGGCTCCCATCGCAAGAGACAGGCGGCAACACACGTTGCAAGTGTGTAGGTTCAGGGATGTGAAGGATTGCTGGCCATTTTTATAATCTACCCCAAACCTGCTAGGGAACTTGTGACCATGTGGCCTTAGGTTGACCACATGGTGACCTGGGGTGTGAGGGGGGTCAGTTAGTGAGAACAGATCCAGACGTGCATTCTGGAATAATTCCCCAGACTTCACCTTCTACTAGAATGGAATAGATAAAGGCAAGGGCAAATCCAGGACTGGTTCCCAAAGGGCAGACCAGAAGGGTCAGCAGAGGAAGCAGACGTAAATAACAACAGTGACAACAGAGCAAATGTCCCGGCATTCGCTGATTGCCACATAAGGGGACCCTGATTTATCTGATCCTCAACGTCTGCAGCTGGCCACTGCTGTTTCTCCCTTTCAGAGAGGCATAGGCTGGTTCTTCGAGTAACCAATGTTTTCCTGAGGTCACACAGCCCGCAGATGGTCAGGACTGAACCCTAAGTTATTCAAACTCTAGAGCCTAAGCTTCTGCCCTAAAATAGCTGTGTGGCCTTGGGGAAGTGCCTTAATCTCTCTGAGACTCATTTTCATCCCCATCAGTTGTGGGTAAGTAACAGGATGTACCTTCAAAGCTTGTGTGAGGATTACATGAGATGCTGGATGGAAAGTGCTAGCCCGGAGTGTAGCGTGGAGTAAGCTCTTACCAAACATCAGCTGTTATTATTGCTGCTATTTTTATTTATTGTCATTATTACTATTATTAGTGTTGTTCAAAATAAAGCTTCCTGTTCTGGGGAGAGACATTCTGAGCTCTTGCAAGAGATGTGAATACCAGATTCACCCCCACCCCACTGGCCCTGGCCCCTAAATTTAGCTCGGGGTGTGACGTCTCCTCTCTCGACCTCGCTGCAGTCTTTGTCCCCGCCCTGGTGCCATTCACCCTGAACTTCACCATCACCAACCTGCACTACATGAAGGACATGCAGGGTCCGGGCTCAGTGAAGTTCTACAAAATAGAGAAGATCCTGCAGCACCTGGTGAGAGTCCTGCCCACCTCATTCCTGCACTGCCCACCGATGCCCACCATGCCCACTGCTATCAGTCCCCCGCCTCTCCTATGCCCCGCTCACCTCTTCCTGCCCTCCAACTGATGCCAGCCTGCCCACCTCATCCTAGCCTGCCCCTGTCCTTCCCTGTCAGTCCTCTCCTCACCTCCTCTCCTCCAACAGCTCAGACCCTTGTTCAAGAACACCAGTATCGGCCTCCTCTACTCCAGCTGCAGGCTCGCCTTGCTCAGGTAAGACCACCAGGGTGCCCCAGGGAAGCACAGTGGAGATTTTTATCCACAATCCTCTAGGGCTGGGTCCTCCCTTTGGCCTCAGCTTCTTCCAGCTCCCCACCTAAAACAGCCACTATCCCTCCGGCTCTGGCCCCCTGCTCTTGACCTTCCCATTCCCAAGAGCCTCAAATCTCACATACGAACAAAACGATAAAGAGTAATAACCTGAAAGTATGCACAGACTTCTTACATAAAGGATGCATCCCTGATCCTTCACAAAGAATAAACCCACAGCCTACCATGCCACCAACTCACACTGCATATATTTATTTTTTTAATTTAATTCATTGGGGTGACATGGGTTAATAACCAAACTTATATATGTTTCTAACATACAATTCTGTAATACTCATATACTGCATTGTGTGCTCCCCACCCAAAGTGTAGTCTCCGTCCATCGCCATATATTTGACCCCTTCACCCTGTTCAGCCTCCCCTCAACCCCTTCCTTCTGGTAGCCACCATTCTGTGGTCTGTGGCTATGACTTTGTTCGTTTGTTACTTTTTGTTTTATATCACACACATTAGTGAAATCATAGGCTTCTTATTTTTTCCATTTGATTTATTTCCCTCAGCATGGTACTCTCAGGGTCCATCCATGTTGTCGCAAACAGCAGCGGTTCATCCCTTTTCGTGGCTGAGTAGTATTCTATTGCATGTATGCACTACATCTTTTTGATCTAATCACCCATTGAAGGGCACTTAGGTTGTTTCCATGTCTTGGCTTCATGACTAATGCTGCAATGAACGTAGGGGCACATATATATTTATGAATAAGTCTTTTCAAAAATTCCAGGTAGATATTCAGAAGACAGATTGCTGAGTCATATGGTAACTATCTCCTTAATTTTTTGAGGAACCTCCATACTGTGTTCCACAGTGGCTGTACCAGTTTCCATTCCCTCCTGCAGTGAATGAGGGTTCCTTTTTCCCCACAACCTCTCCAAAGGTGTTATTACCAGTCTTGTTGATAATGGCCACTCTAACAGGTGTGAGGGGCTATCTTCCTGTAGTTTTGATTTGGATTTTCTTTATAGCTGGTGAAGTTGAGCATCTTTTCATATATCTGCTGGCCATTTGTATGTCTTCTTGGGAAAGTGTCTGTTCAGATCCCCTGCCCATTTTTTAATTGGACTGTTTGTTTGTTGTTGTTGAGTTGTATGAATTGTTGATGTGTTTTGGATGTTAGCACCTTATCAGAGGTATTGTTTGCAAATATCTTCCCCCATTTTTGCCTTTTTGTTTTGTTGGGCTTTTTTTGCTGTGCAGAAGCTTTTTCATTTGATGTACTCTTGTTGATTTATTTTTGTTTTTACTTCCTTGGCCTCAGGGATCAAAGTCACACAATCCTCTCTGAGACCAATGTCCATAAGTTAGTACCTATGTTTCCTTTTATTTACTTTATTGCTTCAGGTCTTAAATTTAGGTCTTTGGTCTATTTTGAGTTAATATTTGTGTGTGGTGTGCAGTAGCAGTCTAGTTTCATTCTTTTGCATGTGGCTTTCCAATTTTCCCTACATCATTTATTGAAGAGACTTTCTTTTCTCCATTGTATGTTTTGGGCACCTTTGTCAAAAATTAGTTGCCCATATACATGTGCGTTTATTTCTGGGCTCTCAACTGTATTCCACTGATCCGTGTGTCTATTTTTCTGCCAATACCATACTGTTGATTATTGTAGCTTTGTAGTATAATTTGAGGTTAGAGAGTGTACTACCTCCGGCTTTGGCTTTTTCTCCCCCCTCAGGATTCCCTTGGCAATCTGAGTTTTTTGTGTGGTTCCATGCAAATTTGATAATTTTTTTGTTCTACTTCTCCAAAAAGTGCCATTGGAATTTTGATGGGGATTGTATTAAATCTGTATATTGAGTCTTAACCACGTTGAGTCTTTTTAACTATGTTGAGTCTTCTAATCCATGATTGTCTTTTTGTCTTCCTCAGTTTTTAAAAATAATGTCTTGTAGTTTTCAATGTATAGGTCCTTCACATTCTTTAAGTTTATTCTTAGGTATTTTATTCTTTTGTTGTAATTGCAAATGGAATTGTTTGTTTTACATTTCTTTTTCTGAAATTTTATTGTTAATCTAGGAATGCCATGGGTATTTGTACATTGATTTTGTATTTTGCAACTTTACTGTATTTGTTGATTGTTTCTAATAGTTTTTTAGGTGGATTCTTGCCATCTGCAAAAAGTGACAATTTTACTTCTTCCCAATTTGAATGCCTTTTATTTCTTTTTCTTGCCTGATTGCTCTGGCTAGGACCTCCAGTACTATGTTGAATAACAGTGGTGAGAGTGGGCAGAATTGCTCCTGTTCTTAAAGGAAAGCTTTCAGTTTTTCACCATTAAGCGTGATATTAGCTAGGGGTTTGTCATATATGGCCTTCGTTATATTGAGGTACTTTCTTTCTATATCTATTTTATTGAATGTTTTAATCATAAATGAATGTTGTATCTTGTGAAAGGCTTTTTCTGCATTAAGTTATATGATCGCACGATTTTTGTTTTTTATTTTATTAATTATACTGTTCTAAGCATATTACTAATATCAACATATTTAATCCTCACATGATACACCTGGATACCATGATTACACCCATTTTATAGATGAGAAACTGAGGCCCAGTGACAGCACTGAAGTGCTGAGGGATGAGGGAAGTGTAGAATCTAGGAGGAACTAGATGGACCCTCACTCTTGGAGAGCAGTAAGTGATGGCCAGGAGACACAGCTCCGGGCCAGGAGCCGTGCTGCAGGAAGAGGTGATAGCATGCGGGGAAAGCGGAGTCTAAGGCAGAGAGGACAGGCAGAGCAGAAACCCTCCCCTGCAAGGAGGGAGGCAGAGAGGTGAGCGAGGCAGGCCGTGGGCGTCCCAACGTGCCTGTTGGGACACTGGGGCTTCGTGCACAGGCAGCGAGGAGTGGAAAGGACTTCAGCAAATGTCTAACAAGGAGGGATTTCCACTTAGAGCAGGGATTGGCCGCTGCGCATAGAACGGATTGTGAAGCCCAGCGAGGCCAGTGAGGGGAGTCCTGGGCTCCGAAGGTGGCCTTTCATGGAACTGGTTTCACATGTGGAGTAAATTCACTCAGTGGTGGATGACACGGCATTCCAGGTCCTGTTGATAAGAGCCGCACCCCTTCTAACTTTCCCTACGGTGCCCCCACAACATTCTCAAGGACTTTCCACAGATGGATCCCCAGTGTCTCTGCCTCCATGTCCCTTCCTGCACAGGCCTGAGAGAGATGGAGCAGCCGTCAGTGTGGACACAGTCTGCAACCACCGTCCTGACCCTGCAGGCCTTGGGCTGGACAGAAGGCGGCTGTACCGGGAGCTGAGCCAGCTGACCCAAGGTGTCACCAAGTTGGGTCCCTACACCCTGGACCAGGACAGTCTCTATGTCAATGGTGAGCAGGGGCCACCTTTGCTTTGCTGTATTGCTTAGCTTGCATTCTACGCCCCCCTCTCCCCCCCCCCCCCATATGCCTCTTCAATTCCTTTTCCACATCCAGCACCTTTTCTCTCTCTTCTTTCCCTCTCTCTCTGCAGGTTACACTCACCAGACTTCAGAAACCACCCCCAGTGGTAAGTACCGAGTGGACTTCAGAAGCCCCTCTACCCTACCAGGGAAGGAAAGGACAGGCCCCTGCCCACATCTCCAGCTCCCAAGGAGGGACAGAGTCAGGAACACAGGCTGGGGAGTCATTGCGATATGACTCAGCTGTGAATCACCTCTGTGTTGTCAGCTGGATGCAGAGAAATGGCCAGTCAATGATGGTTGGGTAGATGGATGGAAGATAAATAAGTCAGCAACTAAATGGAAATAAATAATAAGGTTGGGTTGTAAACAGTCTCCTTCAAAGCTGGACAGTTTCCAAATGGCTCCCTCCTTCACCTGCTGCATGGGGTGTTCTCACCTCCACACTGGTCATTCTGGAACCAGACACAGGACCATCAGCCCTCACTGTGTCTCCAGGGAGACAGCCACTGGTCTCAGCACGGTGGCCCCAGGCCCTGCCCCCTACATCCACCACAGGCCTGACTCAGTGTGGGCTGTCCTCTCCCTCTCCTGCTACAGCCACAGGACCACCCCTCGTGCCTTTTACCCTCAACTTCACCATCACCAACCTGCACTACATGGAGGACAAGTGGCCTCCAGGCTCCTTGAAATTCTACACCATGGAGAAGATCCTGCAGAGCCTGGTGAGAGCCCTGCCCATGATGCCAGACCTGCCCACCTAACCTCTGCCCAGCACACTGATGACCACCACTCCCCTTCTGCCTTGTCCATCAGTGCTAGCCCTGCCCAGCTCTTGTCCCAACCATAGATGACCATCTTGCCCCTGCCTCTGAGCCCATCTATTCACTCCCCTTGTCCTCACCCACAGCTCAAGCCCTTGTTCAAGAATTCTAGCGTGGGCACCCTCTACTCAGGCTGCAGACTCACTCGCCTCAGGTGAGACCTCCAGGAGCGGGCCGGAGCAGCCTCAGGTGCGCCCAGGTCTGAGGAGTTTGTTCTGCTTCCTTCCTGCCCTCCCTGTCTATGTCCTTAGAAGAAGTGAAATTCGGGAGGCATTTGTTCCAGGACCAATGCCTCTTCTGATTGCACCTCCCCACGTCGCTGTCCCCAGTTTCTGCAGAGCCCACCAGCAGGACTGGACCCCTAGCCTGGTCATCTTTCGGTATTTCCTCCCCCCTCCCTTTGACCAGTGAGGGCATTTCCTTTAGGTTTTCAATTCTGTTTCCAGCATTTTTCTCAAGACAAATGTCTTTTCCACTTGTTTAATCCCAAATTTCATCTCTAAATGTCTCGCATATGAGCTTTCCTATCCCCAGGCCTTAAGGATGCAGGTGTCTGCATTGCAATTTAATAATTTTCCCACCCACTGACAGTTTCTCCCTTGCAACTTAATAGTTTTCCCACCCACTGACCCTGCTCACAGTGTGGGGATGGTCAGAGCCGGTGAGCTCAGAGAATCTGTCTGACTTGTCACCTCTCTAACAGCCTCATTATTTCCTATGGCCTCTTCCTGTCCTGCCCCCAGGAATCTCAGGACCCCTCCCTAGGAACTCACTTCATTTATTGTCACCCCCATTACCCACCCTTCGCCAGGCCCAAGAAGGATGGGACGGCCACTGGAGTGGACATGGTCTGCACACACCGCCCTGACCCTGTGATCCCCGGGCTGGACAGAGAACGGCTGTACTGGGACCTGAGCCCGCTGACTCGGGGTTTCACCCAGCTGGGCCACTACACCCTGGACCAGAACAGTTTCTGCGTCAATGGTGAGAGGCTGCCGTCCTTTGTGCATCTCAGCAGGTCCCACATCCTTCCTCTCCACTGCCCCTTTCCCTAATCCCTCCTCCTCCTCACTGTTTCTCTACCTTTGCAGGTTACACCTGCCAGATCCAGACCACCACCCCCAGCAGTAAGTTTTCTGAGGTTCAGAAGTCTCTAGAGTCCTGTAAGTCCCAGCCCTTAGGAATGGAAGAGACCAGGACTTCACTGCCTCCACTCCCACCCCCACCTCACCTTCAGCCTGGGGAAATGGGGACTGGTACCCATAGCGTCCAGAAGTGGGCACTTTCTCCCTGGCATCTCCAGAATGATGAGGTTCCTGCCCAAGCACTTGGGGTGTTTTCTCCCCAGCTTCTGCGATGCAGGTGTCTACGTCCATGCTGAGGAGCTATGTGGGGGCCGGGTCTCCTCCCCACTGAGTGCGCTCTGGGCAGCAGGCTTCTGGCCCTAGTTCAGACTCTCATTGGGTCTCGAATTTCAGAGGGATTTGAGCAAGGCTTTGGCCTCTCTGGGGCGGGAGGGGGTATTTTGTATCTTCCAGGTGAGTACTCTGTCTTCCTTTGAATGAATCCCAGAGAAGTGATCTATGAGTGATTTGTAGAGAGGATCTGGTGCCTCCTACCTGTGGGCCTGCTGGAGGGGGCTGGAGCCAGAGAAGTGAAGGATATGGAGGTCACAGGAACCGAGGGGAAAAACAGATGGGCCCAGCTGCCACCTCTCCGGTGGCCAATTTGCCTTTTGATTGAAGATCTCTCCTTTCCCCCTTTCTCACCGTCTCTTCCTCCCTTTACAGGTTCCACCCCTTTGGCCTCAGCTACCACGCCCAATTGTGAGTACTTTGACTTCTGTGTACCTGTGACCACTGCGCTGTCCCTAAAAATAGGAGCTGCTCCACCAGCCAAACTTCCCTCCTGTTACCACCCCCCATCTGGATGGGAAGGAGTCCAGAGGCCACACATAGAACCGTGGTTAAACTGGGGGTGTAAGGAGTCACCCCTTCTCCCCACTCCCCAAACCACTGACCGCAGGGTAAATGGTGCATAGAGAAGGTGCATGTTTTTATAACTAGAACCACCGCTGACGCCACCATTCCCGTAAGGTTATAACACACTTTGGATTTTATTCCTGTTTTTCCCCTCAGTTCCTGTGACCTCCATATCCTTCACTTCTCTGGCTCCACCCCCCTCCAGCAGGCCCACAGGTAGGAGGCACCAAGTCCCCTCTGCAAAGCACTCAGAAGATCACTTCTCTAGTTGCTCACTCACCTTCCAGGGGGTGAGATCTGTAGATTTCAGCCCTCCCCCACCCCCAGCTGCTCAGAGTCCAGCTGCTCAGAATCCAAATCCTGAGTCCAACCCACATCACACAGCTGCTCTGACCCCTGGTCCACTCACCTCCTGCCGTCATCCGGCCCCTCAGTCTCTGACCCTAAAGTCATCATCTTTTCCCAAACGTACTTTCTCATCACCAAAAACAGGGAAATAGGCGCCAAACTTGACTCACCCTCTCACCCACCTCCCACCTTAGTGCATAACCAGGTCATCTCTGCTCCATACAGAATGTCTCATGAGTCCTTCTTTTCTCAGCATCTGCATCACTCAGCCTTTTTTCAGGCCACTGGCATTTTTTGCTGGGATGACTGCAGTTGCCTCCACTCCAGCCTGCAACAGTCCACGCAGCAGCCCCAGCCTCCCTCCCAGTGCACCTCTGTCCACATCACTCCTGTCTTGTTGACAGTCTTTGGATGACCACCTGCTCTATAAATCACACCCAAACCCTTTGCGGCACAGTCACTACCTCCCCTTCCTGGGCTCAGAGGCTCCCTCCAGTCTCATGTCTACACTCCCAAGGCTGTAGTGAAAGGACTTCAAGTTCTCTGAGGGCAACTGCTCTGTCCTACTGTCGGGCCTTGGTCCTTCTGCTTGAGCACTCTTCCCACTTGCTCAGCTCCTATCACCTAACTCTTACTCTTGCTTTTGGTGACACCAGAAATGATGCTTCCTTGAGAAGGCTTTCCCAGTCATTGAGGGGGTGTCTGTCTGTGGCATGTCCCCCGGCTTCCCTGCATCATCATGCTCTGGTCCCTCTCCTGGTCACAACATCGAGACTATGCCTTATTCACCTTTGAACCGCAGAGCCCAGCACAGAGCCTCTCACACAGTAGGCGCTCAGTAGATGCTCACTGAATATATGAGTGAAGGTTCCTGATGTCTTAGCAATTCCATAATGTTCTCTCCTTCAGCTCCTGCAGCCCATGGCTGTACTTTTCATTTCAGTTTTTCTAAGACTCTGCCTTTGGTACTCTTTTCTCATCCTTTCATTCATATCTTTGTTGTTTGTTGGTGTTAGAGTTTCTCAGCATCAGTGTTACACCCGTTGTTCTATTGATTTTTAGTGAACATTTATTTCAACTCACTACCTTCCAGGCACCATCTAAGTTACATACAGTATCAGTCAGCTCTGGCTGCCATAACAAAATACCATAGACCGAGGCAAAGGGAGTCTGGCCCATAAACTGAAACATAGTAGGTGTGCACCAAAACATTGGAGGTTTTCAAAAATTAGTTGCCCTTGCATTAGGGGTGGGTTTCTCAAACTGTCCTTGGGTCCACCACTGGCTTCCTTTACTTTTTCTAAGCCATGACAGGGTTCTGGGCTCCTGAGGTCCAATAATAGCCATCTTTTCCTAAATTATATTAGGAAAAATAAGTTAAAATCAGCCCCACTAACTGTGTTTTTGTTTATCACTGTCCGGTCCTTGGAATAGTTCCTGGAGCATTATAGGAGCGAGTCAGTGCACAGGGAGGGAATGCAAAATGAATGGGTGGAAGGAAGGAAGAGGTGATGAGTGGACGAAAGGAAGGAGGTGAGATGGATGAGCAGCCGGAAGGAAGAAAAGGGGGATGGGAAGAGTGAAAGATGGATGAAGAGATGGGGGAAGAGGGGGAAGAGGAGGGATGGGCAGAAGGACACATAGAAGGAGGTATAAATGGGAGGAAGTAAGAGAGGGAAGCAGCAAGGCAGGAAGGGATACTGGCTGGAAGGATGGATGGATGGATGGATGGATGGATGGATGGATGGAAGGGAGGAAGGAAGGAAGGAAGGAAGGAAGGAAGGAAGGAAGGAAGGAAGGAAGGACCCATCGATGGATGAAAAGAAAGGTGGATGGAAAGGTAGAAGAATTATGGACAGAAGGAAGCTTGAAAGGGGTGATGAACAGAGTGAGGTAAGCTTTTCCCCCAGAGTTTTGTCTTAAATACTCTGCCCCGCATCACTTATCTATTCTAGAGTCAAGCCATGGGGCCACTGATCTTACCTGCATTATATGTTCATTTATGCTACTTCTATTGGGGTTTACACAGGTCACCCCAACTATTGAACATTGTGCCAGCTGCATGAGTCTGAGCCAGAGCACAACAGGGGTGCTCACAAGCAAAGTCTGGGGTCCAAACCAGAGCCTCCCTCCCTCCAGCCATGTGACCCTGGGCAGACTACCATTTCTGTGCTTTGGTTTCCTCCTTTATTTAACATGGGTAATTCTAGTACCCAGATTATTTTTATCCATGTAAAAAGCTTCGGCACAGTAAGAAAGTATTTCCTTATTTTATGTAATGAATCCTCATATAGCACTTATTCTGGGCTCAGCACTGTGCTTAAGCACGTTACAAAAATTAACTTGTTTAAACCTTATAGCAACCTTTGAAGTAGGAATCGTTACTATCTCATCTCACAGGTGAGTAAGTTGAGGTGCAGAGAGGTTGGTTATAGTTGCTAGGGTTTTGTAACCTTTTTAAATCAATGCATAGAAGGTTGACATACCTGGTTGTGATGGCGGGAGAGATGAGAGATAGATGATAGATGGGTAGATGGATGGATAGATAGATGATAGATAGATGATAGATAGATAGATAGATAGATAGATAGATAGATAGATAGATAGATAGATAGATAGATAGATAATAGATAGATAGAGAGATAGATAGATGACATAGAAAGATAGATGAGAAAGAAATAGATCTGTCTCCTGCCGTTACAACAGGTATGCCATCTTCTCTATGCAATAGTTTAAAAAGCCAACAATTATCATAGATATAAATATAGATTTAGATATCTATCATCTCCCTCCCTCTCTCTCTCTCTCTCTCTCTCTCTCTCTCTCTCTGTCGGTCTGTCTGTCTATCTGTGGAAAGGAAGAGAGAAAGCCTGAGGTACAGAGAGACAAAGATAGAGATGGGAGCAGAGAGAATAAAAATACCGAGGGTCATCAGTTCTTCATCAGCGTGGCAGGTTGGAGACTTCTCTTGGGAAAGTACAAAGCCAAGTGTGTTCACAGAGCCCTCCATTCTTGCATCTGGGTAGAAATAACCAATCTCGCTACCCCCACATTAAGCCTGCTCCGCTCTCTGCTGGAGTTGTCTCCATTAGTAAGTGACCCTCAGGCTTATCAGGAGGAGGACATGGCCCCCTGGAGCCCCTCTGTTAAGCAGACACTGGGCCCCCCCGCCTCCCTGCGAGCCTCGGCTTTCTCTGCACCCACCATAGCTGCGGAGGTCCATGAGGAGCCTTTCACGCTGAATTTCACCATCAGCAACCTGCGCTACTCAGCGAACATGGGCCATCCGGGCTCCCTCACGTTCAACATCACAGACACCCTCATGCAGCACCTGGTGAGAGGCCTGCTTACCCCTCCCGCCTCGCCATGACCCGCCACGGGGACTGTTGCTCGCCTCTGACCAACATGGCCTCTCTCCTTCCTCCAGCTCAGCCGCTTGTTCAGGAGGAGCAGCCTGGGTCCCCGATATGCAGGTTGCAAGGTGACCTCGCTAAGGTGAGAAAACCCCCCACCATAGCCCACCACCAAAGGACATGGACTTCTGACTGCGGGAGCTGCCTCTGCTTGCAGGCTACTCTTGGAGGGGCCTTTTCTACATCCATTTAAAAAATATTGCATTATTAATTTGCTATATTGTGATAAAATACATATAGACACAAAAGGATCCATTTAAACCACTTTAAGTGCACAATTCAGTGGCATCAATTATGTGCACAATGTTGTACACCCATCATTACCATCTAGTTTCAAAAACTCTGTACCCACTGGGCAATTGTTCTCACGCCTCCGGGTCAGACTTTGTTCTGTCGGTATTTATGAAGGACTTCTCAATTCGTATTTTCATTCAACTGACATGATGGTACAGCTCCTCTGAGGAAGGTGGTAGGTGCCACAGCGACAAGACAGGCCCTGCCTCTGCCCTTATCTAGTGGAGAAAACAGACAGGAATCGGGAGAGTCGGTGCTGAAGTAAAAGGCTTTCAGATGCCATAAGGTGATGCGAAGCATACCCAAGAGGAGAGCAGTGGGAGAGGAGGTCTACCCAGGGGCACAGGGGAGCCTCTTGAGGAGGCGACATCTGAGCTGTGGCCCAGTTGGCAAGAAGGATTTGGCCATGAAAATGGTTCTAGGCAGAGAGGGCAGCATGTGCAAAGGTCCCGTGGTAGGATTGAACTTGCCAAGTTCACTGAACAGCAAGGAGGCCAGTATGGCTGGAGCAGAGAGAGAACAAGGGAAAGAGGGAGGGGATGAGATCTGAGATATTGTCAGGGTCTACACTGTGTAGAGTCCTGAAGGAATTGATCTTTTGTAATTGTGGTAAAATACACATAACATAAACTTACCATCTGAACCATTTTTAAGTATACAGTTTGGTAGTGTTAAGTATATTCACGTTGCTGTAAAACCAATCTCCAGAACTTGCAAAACTTAAATTCTGTATTCACAAGACAACAACTCCCCATTCTCTCCACCCTGGATCTTGGCACCCACCACTCTACATTCTGTCTCTATGAACCTGACCACTCCAGGTACCTCATATGAATAGAATTATATAGTATTTGTTTTTTTGTGATGCTTATTTCAATCACCATAAGTCTTTTAAGGTTCATCCATGTTGTAGCATGTCAGAATTTTCTTCCTTTTTAAGGCTGAATAATATTCCATTGCATGTATATATCACATTTTGTTAATTAATTCATTAGGACTTTGGTTTTTACAGGGAACAGCCAATGTGCTAAGTGCTGGGGGTTGAACACAACAGCAATGAACTAGACTGTCCCATTCCCTGACCTCTTGGAAGTCACCGTCTGGTGGGAACAGGGACAAATAATACATGCTCACAAACAGTGACCAGGGTTGAGATGGGGGCATCACAGGGCATGGTGGGAAACAGAAGCGATCCCTGACCCTCCTGGGAGGATTCTTGGAGGAAGAGGAGGTGTCTAAGTTGAGACCTGAAAGGTGAGCAGGAAACTGCCCAGGTAAGGAGAGGAAGGAAGAGACTTCCAGACAGAAGTCACTGCAAGTGCAGAGATCCCAAGTGATGGAGTGTAGCCATGTGGAGAAACTGGGAAAGATTCAACAGGCCGAAACACAGGATCCGGGGTGTACAGTGACCCCAGGTGGAGAGGGGCCGAGTGACTGCATCCCCCAGAGATGAACCTCTTCTCCCCCAGGTCTGTGAGGAACGGCGCCAACACCGGGGTGGACTTTCTCTGCACCTACCGCCAGCCCCCCGGCGGCCCAGGCCTGCCTGCCAAGCAGGTGTTCCGTGAGCTGAGCTGGCAGACCCACGGCATCACTTGGCTGGGCCCTTACTCTCTGGATAAGGACAGCCTCTACCTCAATGGTTAGCAGTCCTCAGCCCACTGCGCTGGGGCCACCCCCTGACTCCAGAGGGTTCCCATTTACCAGTTCTCTAGGAGAAAAGTTGAGACAAACTCAGGTGTGACTCTCTTACTCCACACTGGTTCTTCTCTCTCCCCCCGCCAGCCACCCTGTAAGGTTGATCCTTGATTAAACCTATTTTACAGATGAATAAACTAAGGCTTAGAAGGGTTAAGTAATTTGCCCAAGTGGGTGTAGTTTGAGAGTATTCCCCAAATGTAATGGAACTTGGCACGTAGTAAGCCTCAATAAATAAGCATGGGATGGAGGGATAGATGGGAGGGAGGGTGGAAGGGAAGATCGTGGAGTATACGGATATGTGGGGGGATAAATGTATGAACAAATGTGTGAGAGTCTCT
This sequence comes from Miniopterus schreibersii, assembly GCF_964146895.1. Taxonomy (NCBI): domain Eukaryota; kingdom Metazoa; phylum Chordata; class Mammalia; order Chiroptera; family Miniopteridae; genus Miniopterus; species Miniopterus schreibersii. The sequence continues at coordinate 68,323,940 of NC_138105.1, read as the reverse complement.
TGTTGGGGGCGTGCTGGATAGGTGGGTAGGGAACGGTTGTTTTTAATGGAAAGATCAGGAAAGTCTTTATAGTGGACATGACATTTGAGTCTCATCTTAGAAGATGCGCAGATGCTCACTGGTACACGTAGGGAAAAGAACCCGGGCAGGGGCCCCACATGGTCAAATGCATGGAATACCTGGGATTGTTCTGCCACCTCCCCTTATTTGTGATTGTTTGTTTCCAGGTTATAATGAACGTGGCCCAGATGAGCCTCCTACAAGTACGTATCTTTGCCTCCCGTGCCCGTTTCAACCTCCATGGGTCTTGAGCCAAACTGTTCTCCTCACGGACAAAAGGCACTTGCCCCAAACTCAGGCTGGTCTCCTGAGTGGGGCCAAGGTGTCAGTGGGAGGGAGAATGCTGAGTCCTTGGCCTCCTTTTGGACCTGCATCCATGGTATTGGCTTTCTAAATTCTCCACATCCCTTTGGTTTGGAATAAGAAATTTGAACAAGAATTCCCCACAGGGATAGGGGTTGGGGTCAGATAGTGACTTAGAGGCCATGCCTCCTGACAACAAAATCCCCCCGGGGCTGCTCAGTGGTTAGGCCAGATTTGTCCATGCACTCATCCAGCGGCCCTTTGTTTACCTTTTAGTCACCTGCTCCCCATTAGCCCAGTTATCCCTTCTTTCAGACACCTTTTCTCCCTCTCCGCTCTTCCCTCCCATCCTTCCTCCCTCCCTCCCACCATTTTTCTGCTTAGGCACCTGTTTGTCTTCTTTCTGTCCTTCCATTCATCTCTCCAGCTTCCCATCTGTCCACCCATCCTTCTGACCTGTTTGTCCCTCCCTGCTTATGCCCTTCCCTCCTTTTTTCATTTCATCCCTCCAACTTCTCTCCCTTGTCTTTGTTTGCCCTGCTTTCCCTTTGACCCTTCGTTTGTTCACTCTCCCCCTGCCCGCCCAGGTGTCCCACGTGGCTGCACATTTCCTGCCCACCCTGCTGTGTCCCCTCATTCAGTCTCTCTCATTGACCCGCTCTCACTCCCCTGAGTTCATTTCCTTTTCAGCTTTGCTCACCCCTCTACTCACACAGTCACTCTCCTCACTCCCATTGTTGATACGCACGTGCGTGGAGCCCATGAGAGCCTGAGGGGACTTTGCCCACTTTGTGTCCAGGGGGTTGGGTGGGGGGGCTCTGTCCCTCCCTGATGACTGCCTTTCCCACAGCTCCTGAGCCAGCCACCCCACCCCTGCCCACTTCATCATCACCTGTGCAACCGGAAGCAACCACAGGTATTTGAGGGGCCCCCTTTCCTTCCTAAGAGAAGCTCTCCAGCCCTATACCTCCACCAGACAATTGTCACACAGGAACTGGGAAGCTAGGGTGTGAAGCTCTGGTTTTAGGGTAACCATCTTGACCTTAAGGATTATACCAACAGTTCAGTTCAATGCCTCCCCTCCTGGAGGCCCCAGGTTTGTGAGGTTAACAGACCATTATAACACAATGTGGGATGTCTGGGGAAGAGGCATCTGGTGTAAATTGAAAGGGAAGAGCTTTCTGGTGAGTGTTTCACCCACACAAAGCCTTTAGCATGAGGAGGGGTGCTCTGGGCTAACAGGGCTTGGAGAGGGGAGTCCTTGGCAGAGGGGATTCTATGAGCAAAGGGTCAGTAGGCACAAACAGCATAGTGTAGAGAACTGAGAGGGATTTGGTTTGCTTGGATATAAGGCTTAAGATGGAGTAGGTAGATAAATGGAACTGAAAGATTGGCAAGAACAAGATTAGAAAGGAACTTGAGGGCCAGATCAATGCTGAAGGCCATAGTCATGGATGATATAGAACAGTGGTGACCATAGTGAGACTTTCATTTAAGAACATTTCTTCTAGTAGTCAGTGTAGAGAATGTCTTTTAGACAGGGTCTCCAAGGGATTCTGCCGGGGTATTGGTCCAGGTGAGAGAAGGTCGGACCTGGGCTAGGAGAGGGCTGGAGAGAGGTGAGGTGTGTGAGGGTCATTCCACATGTGGAACTGGTATTGCGCGGAGGTGAGGTGAGTAATACTCATACTACTGAGTGGATATGATGGCTTTGACTTGACCACGCTGGTGGGTGGGGTGCCCCTGGAAAAGAAGACAACAGATTATCATGATTGCAGGACTGTGATCTGGACTCGGGCCAGCTCTCAGTGACAGCCATCTCTCCCCTTCTCTTCTTACAGTTCTGTTGCATAACCTGGAGACCTTCACACTCAACTTTACCATCTCCAACCTCCAGTATTCAACAAACATGAGCAATGGCTTGGCCACGTTCAACTCCACCGAGAGGGTCCTGCAGCACCTGGTGAGACCCTGGTCCTGGCAGCTCCTGGTGGGGCGAATCTCACCCAGCCCCTCACCCAACCCTCCTGCCCACCCTCCTTCCTCTCCAGCTCAGATCCTTGTTCACGAAGAGCAGTCTGGGCCCCTACTACTCAGGTTGCAGACTGATGTCCCTCAGGTAAGACTCTTCTCTGAACATTTGCCAGCAATGGGCACTTTTGGTGACCACCCCCTTTCCATTTTTCCCGCTGACCTCACATTTGCCTCTTCATTTTTCTGGCCCCGACACCCAGAAGTTTCAGGATCTCTCTCTAGAGTCCCCACCTCCCTCTCTCCCCAGGTCTGAGAAGAATGGGGCAGCCACCGGCGTGGATGCTATCTGCACCTACCACTCTGACCCCTTGGACCATGGGCTAGACAGAGAACGACTTTACTGGGAGCTAAGCCAGCTGACCCACAGTGTCACCCAGATGAACCCCTACACCCTGGTCAGGGGCAGCCTCTTCGTCAATGGTGAGTGTTTATGCTAAACTTGAATTTACAGAGACCATTTATTTCCTCTTTAAGAAACCAGTCCAAGGTCTGGCTGGGAGATACCGTCCCCAACCCCCATGGGGAAGGTATCTCCTGTTATTTCAGGTAAATAACATGAAATTCTTTAACCAAATTAATGTAATAAATTTTAATTCAAAACCAAAATACAGACACATGATATCTCTTGGGACAGGGTTCTTCTGAGGTTCTTCTATGCCAGTCATTCTCACCCATGGACAATTCTGCCCACCCCCATAGACACTGGACAATGAAGATATTTTTAATTATCGAAATTGGGAGAGGGTGCTACTGGCATCTAGTGGACAGAGGCTGAGTTATTGCTAATATCCTTCAATACACAGGAGAACCCCACCACCAAGAATAGCCCCAAACAGCAGTAGTTCTGAAGATGAGAAACCCTGGTACATGGTCCATAATACCTAGATGTGCACCATGCCAACACTTACCACACTTCACTGCAATTGTTTGTTTAATTATCTAACTCTACAAAATCAAGTTTTGTCTACTGTGGTGCTGGTTCTTAATATATTGGCACATTTTAGTACTCAGTGAATGAATGAGTGAGTGAACAGATGAAATTCGAGAATCTCAGCCCCTCATTTGTAGGTATCTGCTGTAGTTCCCATTCATTCATTTCACAAACACGTATGTGTGACAATTCTGTCCCAAACCATGTGCTGGGTGGGTATGGAGATAAAAGACAAAGCTTCTGTCCCTGAAAACTCAGTGAAGTGAACTAATGATTACTGAGGGACACAAAAATTGCAGCAACACTATATAACTGGTTGCTGTGGGAGCAGAGATGGGGGAGGGGGCAAGTCAAGGAGGCTTCCTGAAAAATGTTATGTGCCCAGACTTGTATTAGGCACTGGGGCACGACTAGAACAAGATAGATGGGTGGGTTCCTACCCTCCAGGAGTTCCATATCTTTGGGCTTCTGAAGCATGAATAGGAGTTTTCCAAGAAGAAGAGTGTGGAAAGGTATTCCACGAAGTGGTAACTTCATAAGCACAAACATAAAAGCTCAGCTCAGAAGAATTCTTGTAAAACTCCCATTTCCCCCTCTGGGTGACTTTCCATTTGGGAACCCCCATAGCCCGCCAGGGTGTGGGGCTTATTTTGGCTGATTCTGATAGCAGTCAGGGGCCCTCTGTGATACCATGCCTCTGTGCTAGAAGCTGAGCATCTTCACCTGTGTTTTCTTCCTTTTCATGGCCCTAGGCTATTCCCCCCAGAGTTTATCTGTTCAGAGTGAGTACCAGCTAAATTTCCGCATCATCAACCGGAACCTCAGCAACTCAGACCCCATGTCCTCCGAGTACGCTGCCCTACTGAGGGACATCCAGGACAAGGTGTGGTCTCTCTCACCCATCTCATCTCTCCTTGCTCTGGGTGCCCCTCTCATTCCTCTGTTTAACTTACATCGATTAAGTGATTGCTTCAACACTTCACTTTACCCAATTTTTCTGAGTTTTGTCAGTTTCCAGAAGCAGAGGCATGTCTGCCTTCCCCCTTTCCCAGATTGGGAAAGTGAGGCTCGGAAAAGGGAGTTGTGTGCCTGAGATCACGCAGTGAGTTGGGGGCAGAGCCAGGATTTGAACTCGGTTCTCCCTTGCTCCAAGGCCTTTGTTCTTTCACTAGCTCCAGTGGCTGCCTCCAGCCCCTAGAGACCGCCATATCACCCACTCTTGCCCCCCTTTATTCTAGGTCACCAAACTCTACAGAGGCAGCCAGCTACGAGATGTATTCCGCTCCTGCCTGGTTACTGATTTGAAGTAAGTTGAGGAGATTAGAAGCATTGGCCGAGCACTCTCATGCATGATCATATCATTTAATTCTCATCACAGCCCCATGATGTGGATACAATGATTGTCCCCATTGTTCAGATGGGAAAACTGAGGCTCAGCAAAATGAACAGCCCAAGAACTGTCCAAGCTGGGTTTGTACCCAGGTCTCTGAGGGACGAGTAGAAGAACTAGGACATCTACACTGGAGAGGAGGATCATGAGACACATTGTTTTGAATATTGAATTTAATATTGAACTTGGAATATTTCTAAACTTCAGTTTCTTTGTGTTCAACATGAGGATAGTTGTAATAATACCTTCCCCCACTGTGATGGTGAGAGAATGTGTAAGTCACTTCTTAGGAGTGCCTAGTAGATGTTTATGAGTATTACTTATTGCCCTTATTCCCAACTCCTAAAACCTTCCCTTCTTGGTCAGGGTTTCTTCTCTATCCTGAGGGAGGAGGCAGCCAGATGACTCTCCTAGTTCTTTGAATCTATAAAGCAGGAGCTCGGGGGACACTGCTGGTGTTGGACGCTGGCTGAGTCCCCATGGTCTTTGACTTCAGGTTGGGCTCTGTGTCAGTCACCATCCAGGAGCTGTTCTCCTCCAGCATCGACCTCAGCATGGTGAAGCAAGTCTTTCTAGACAAGACCCTCAATGCTTCATCCCACTGGCTGGGTGCCACCTACCATTTGGTAGATATTCAAGTGACAGGTACAAGATGGGGGACTGGTTACATGGTTGTGGAGATGGGGTTTTGAGGAAGGATGGGTCTTCTCAGTGGCAATGGAATGGACGTAGGCTCTGGAGGAAGATGTGGTACTTTTTGGAGGCCTGTGCTGGTGACCCATGTTCATGGAAGTGGGTCATCCAGCAAGAGTAAGGAAGAGAACATGCAGCAGTTACCCTCAAAGGAATACTTATTTTTACACGTAAATTTTTCCAGCCTCAAATGTGGAGGACCCTGAGTTGCCTTTTTAGGCCATCTATTTGTGATTCATTTATTCTTTCATTCATTTAACTAATATTTAATGCAAGTAAATAGGTTCTGATGATAACACTGTGAAATTTCTTTTTTTTTAAAAAAAAATATATCTTTATTGACTTCAGGAAGAGGAAAGTAGAGGGGGAGAGAGAGATAGAAACATCAATGATGAGAGAGTCATTGATCGGCTGCAGCCCGCAACCCGGGCATGTGCCCTGACCGGGAATCAAACCCTGATTGTCTGGATCCTAGGTCGATGCTCAACTGCTGAGCCACGCCCGGCCGGGCCACTGTGAAATTTCTATAAGGGGATTTCAAGAGCCTGCGGGACCCTCAGGGAGGGACGCACATCCCTGTCTTAGAACGTTTTCATAAGAAAGTGATGAAGAAGTGCAGATGTGATGGAGAACATGACCTAGCCTGTGGGAAGAGATTGACAGTTGTGCTACATGTGTCTTTAACCTAGAAGTTAGAAAGAGCACGGCATATTTGGTGAAGCTATAAGAAGTGTGTTGTGGCTGGTGCATGCACTTTGACATGGGAGAGGTGAGAGCTGAGGCAACAATTGAGGCTAAAGAGGTGGTCAGGGACTTTCCTGGGCACTGGAATGGTTTGTGGAGGAACACAACACACTCTGAGTTCTGCTTTCAAAAGGCTGTATCCTGGGTGCTGCATGGAGAATGGATTGGGAGGGGAAGAAGACCAGAGGCAGCAAGACACACTAGGAACCTAGGTCGGCAGAGGTGTGCGACAGATGCCTGCTGGTGTGGTCAGCACCTGCACTTGCCAGCCATGCCTCAGAGAGCCCAGTCTCCTCTGCCAGACATCCTAGGAAACTCTCACAATCCTTGATGGAAAGGGGTTGCACAGGTACACAGATGACTAGATTCAAGGTGGACAGGTAGATGGAGGGTCTTCTGGAGCCCACCTTAAGCAATTTTAATATATATATATATATACTTTTTTTTTAATTGATTTCAGAGATAGAGGAAAGGAGAGAGAGATAGAAACATCAATGATGAGAGAGTCATCATTGATCGGCTGCCTCCTGCATGCCCTACACTGGGGATCAAGCCTGTCACCCGGGCATGTGCCCTGACCGGGAATTGAACCTGCGATCTCCTGGATCCTAGGTCGATGCTCAACCGCTGAGCCAAGCTCGGCCAGGCTGGAGCCTACTTTAAAAACCCCTGTTCAGATCACATTACCAGAAATAAGTAGACTGGCTTAAATGACCTCTTGTTAAAACCTTCCCCAGATATGGGAATTTTATACTTTCTTTTTATTCTAGAAGTGGAAACATCAGTTCATCTGCCCACAGACAAACCAACAAGCAGTCCCAGCCTTCAGCACTTCCAGCTGAATTTCATTGTCACCAACCTACTCTATGTCCAGGACATAGCCCAGCCAGGCACCGCCACACACCAGCGGAACAAGAGAAGTATGGAGAATGTGGTGAGAATGGGGTGGTGTCCACTCTGTTCCCATGTAGGGACTGACCTATGGATGCCAGGTAGTCAGATGATGACTTTCATAACAACTCATGAATAAAGGTTCTTATTCCCATTTTACAAATGAAGAAATAGGCCCAGAGAAGTTTACTAGCTGTCCCAGGGTCATGTAGTTAAGTCACCCTGGAACAAGGCTTTTTTTTTTGCTTTTTTTTGGTACATATACCTTCACTAGTCTCTGTTAAGCCAAGAAAAAATAGATGGAGAAGTCTGCTCAGTGGCTGAACATTCTCGAAGGCCACCCAGCCTGGGATTCTGATGAAAGAAACTTTACCCTGTCTTTCAGCTCAACCGGCTTTTCCAAAACAGCAGCATCCAGAGTTCTTTTTCTGACTGTCAAGTTTTAGCATTCAGGTGAGTTTGCAATCAGGACCTAGTGACTCTGTAACCTTCTCTTTTACATAAAGGATATACTGTCTTTTTTCGGTAGGAGTATCCCTAGGCTACAATCTCTCCACCCCTGGCTGTTATAGAAGAAAGCCCTAGGAATATGGAGCTGTTACTTAAAAAACAAACAAACAATGTCTCAGCAGAGATGGAGGTGCCTGGTTCTGGGGTCCAAGGGATATGGATTGTAGAAAACATGCCTTAAGAAATCAGCTCCTGAATCCACAATCCATATATGGGGGCTATCATGAGATGATTTAAAATCCAGTAGTCTAATCCCGATGTCCAGTAGTGTAGCCACTAACCCCACGTGGCAGTTCAAGTATTTTATACGCCTATTGAGATATTATTCACATACTGTGTGTGTGTGTGTATGTTTGTTTCTCAGAATGTTCCATATACAATATCATGTCATCTGCAAAAGTAAATGGTTTTACATCTTCTTTTCTAATCTGGATGCGTTTTTTTTTCATACCTAAGTGCTCAATTTAGAACCTCTAATACCATGTGATTAACATATGAGATGAGGGCAGATATCATTGTCTTGTTCCTGGTCTTAGGGGAAAATTTTCTTTTACTGTTGACTCTAATATTAGCTATGGGGATATGGGGGGGGGGGGGGGGTGTGGAGTTGGATGCTGTTTATCAGGTTAAGAAGATTCCTTTTAAAAATCTCCTTTTTAAAATCTCCAAGTTGTTGAGTGTGGGTTTTTTTTTTTCAATCAAAGAAGACCTATTTTGTGAAATTCTTTTGTGTGTGTATTAAGATAAAGTGGTGTTTGTACTTTATTCTATTACTATGGTGGATCACGTCAGCCAATTTTTTTAATATAGTAAGCCAACTTCTCAGGTAGAGATAAGTGATTAATCTCTTTTCAAGTTTTTCCTGGGCATGCACCCAGACCTGCACTCCTGCAGCCTTCTAGATCCTCTCAAATACATTGGAGATTTTCAAAGCCACTATGGACATCTCATTCCTCCAATTTTTTCTTTTAAGTTTTGGCTCACCTCTTGCCTGCCTCAACTAATATTGCTTCATGTAACTACAATGCAAAACAGTTACCATTGATTGTTTTTAGAAAGTTCCCTGAGGATAGACTTTCCTTGCTGAGCAAACTCTGAGACAAATAAAGGCAAGCCCTGAAAATGAGGATATTTCAAGGGGTCGCTAGACAGGTCCAATAGAAACAAATTGGGATGGATATTTTGGGGAGCTCCAAACCCACTATGGCTACTTGGCTGCTGTTTTTCAGTTACCATGGTTCTGAAATTGATGGTTTTCAAAGTTATTGAGGACGCTGTGAGAGCAGAATGGGACTAGTGCAGGTTACAATGCCACGGTGCCTTCTCCCTCTGTCATGATTCAGCCGTTTTTATTAACTAATCACTCCTCAGATTGTTGCAAGCCTCTGGTTCATTTCTGGACTTTTGAAAAGTTGATCTCAGCCATTTTTACTGTATTCTCACTATTCATTACATCACATGAGACATTCAGTTCTTCATTCACAGGCACCAGTCGCATTTTAAGCTCTCGATAACAACTGGTGGCCAATAATGATTACTTTGGGCGGTGCAGACACAGAGGTTTACATCATTGCAGAAGGTTTTCTTGGGCAGGACCTAGAACAGGGAACCTAGAATCAGGGCAGACTTTCTGATATCCCTGCATCCCATGTGCTTCCAGGTCTGTCCCCCACAGCAACCACACCAGAGTGGACACCCTGTGCCACTTCTCATCATTGGCACTGAGAGTGGACAGAGTTGCTGTCTATGAGGAATTCCTGCAGCTGACCCGGAATGGCACCCAGCTGCAGAACTTCACCCTGGACAGGGACAGTGTCCTAGTGGATGGTAAGACTTCCCAGTCATTGGGGCGGGAGTGGGGGTCTAACTTCTGCACCGATGGACTTGTCTGGGAATTGGGAGTCCTGGGGATGAGTCAGCATTGAACTTTCTCAAGCTGGCAGGAGGTAGCACAGTCCCCTGGCTTTACCCATTATTGAGGGAGAGGAAAGGACACCCAGTGGGATATAGGAGGCCTTTGCCCTTCACCTAGACAGCTCTGTGCCCTCAGGCTAGTCCTTTCCCTGCTCTGGACTTCTGTGTACTTCTCTGTACTGAAAGCCTGTTTCCAGGCGGTCAGTGAGGGCTTTCAGCAGCAAACTGTGTGTGAACCAGCCTCAGCAGGTTTGATGGGGTGGACCTGTTTTCTGATTCACAGGCTGTATAGAAACAGGCAGTGGACCTGATTTGGCCCATGGCTGTAGTTTTCCCGGTACTGCTGTAGATCGGTACCATCCAATAGAACTTCTGCACTGATGGGAACATTCTCTATCTGTGCCGTCCAGGACATCAGCCATGTAGAGCTATTGAGTATCTGACATATGGCTAATAGGACTGATTTTTATTGGTACTGATTTGTAATGTGATGAGGTACCAGATTTTTAAATTGTATTTAATTAAAATAAATTGTAATTTAAGAAGCCCCTTGTGGCAGCTCTGTATTGGACAGCACATCTTAAGAAGTTGGCTAGGGAGAAGTTGTAGAAGTAGGGGACCTGCAACCCTCCCCCCATGCCCAATGGGTGCAATGTGTCCTTACCCTCATGGAGTTTATGTTGCAATTGAAAATAACAGAATAGGCAATAGTCAATAGTAAATTATTTGATATAAACCAATCCATACTTGGGAGTGGTAATCAGAGAAGGCTTCCTAGAAGAAATTATATTGTAGGTGAATCCTGGAAAATGAGTATAAAACAACTCAGTAAAGGAGAAGGAGGTGAATGTGTTTCCAGGCAGAGAAGAGAGATTGTGAGTGGGAATTTACATATTTAGAGAGATCCCATGTGCTTGCCAACTGGGATGAACCATTGTCCCCTGACGATCATAGGATGGTCCAGCCCACTTTCAGTCTTCCATGCCCAGAGGTACGAATTTGATTTAATTTCACACACTCCTGTAGTGTGATAATGGCCTTCAGTTATGTAGGCCACTGCACCTCATTTCTTAGAGATGCAGACTCAAGTGGAGTGAGCCATCGTGGTGTCTGCTTTAATATTTCCATGAAAAATTATGGGACGAGGCAAGAGCAGCGAGTGTTAATAATTTATTCACTGGACAAAATCTGTTTTCATTGGATGAAATATTACTAAAACCAGGGGTGGGTGTTTATGATATTGTTCTATTTTCCTGTGTGTTTGAAGAGTTTTATTAAACAGAGTAACACACACTCACATGCCCTCTGCATTCTGTTCGCTCCCAGGGTATCCTCCCAGCAGACACGACGCCCTGGCTGGGGACTCGGGTAAGCCTCGCGGCAGCCCCTGGCAGGGAGGGACTGTCTTGGTGCCGTGCCTCACCCAAGAGGACCAGGCACCCAAGAACGTGGGGGATAACAGGAGTTGGCCAATCCGTGTCAAGGACTGTTGAGGCACCGTGGGGAGAAAGCAAGGTCCCTGCGGGCCTGGGGGAAGGTGGCTCAGCCCAGCCCTTGTGTCCCCAGGCCTCCCCTTCTGGGCTGTCATCCTCATCTGCCTGACAGGGCTCTCGGTGCTCATCACATGCCTGATCTGCTGTCTGCTGGTAAGCGAGGACGTGGCACTTGTCTTCTTGCTATTGGGTAGTAAGAGGTTTTTATATACACTCATGCATCGCATAACAGCATTTTGGTCAACGATGGGCCACATATACGATGGTGGTCCCCTAAGATTATGATGGAGCTGAAAAGTTCCTACCACCTAGTGGCATCGTAGCAATCATGAGGTCCTGGCAAAAGAAGTCACTCAAGTGTCTGAGGTTAATGCTGGTGCAAACAAACCTACTGCGCTTCCGCTTGCACCAAAGTATAAATTGTATACAGTACACACTACTTGCTAGTGATAATAAAGGACTATGTTACTGGTTAGGTATTTACTATACCATACTTTTATTATTATTTTAGAGTGTGCTCTTTCTACTTATGAAAACATTTGCTGTAAAACGCTAGGCCGTGTTACTCCCGCAGCAGCCCCATACATCTCGTGTTTACTGCATCTTGCTAGCACCATTTTCTCTGCTTGATTTAATCGTGTGTTGTTTTGTAGAGTAACGTGCTGTACAGGCAATCACCTATCAGCACCTATCTCAGAACACCCCCTTGTTCTTATGTGGTGCATGACTGTATTTGAAATACAAGTTCTTTGATGGGCACGTTTTGCAAATAATTTTCGCGGTCTGTGTGTGGCTTGCCTGCTTGTTTTCTTAACAACTGGAGCCATTAGGGAAAGGTAAGAAAAGTCACAAGTCCATCCTAGTGGTAGTTACCTTACATGTGAGAATCGCTAGCATATTATAAAGACTGACTGAAACAAGTGTCGGTAAGCAACAGGAACTCATACAGTGCTAGTGAAAAGGAGCTTGGTATTTTTTTTAAAGTTACATACACCTACCCAGCCCTGCGACTCCTTGGAGTTTACCCAAGGGAAATAAAAGCATACATCTATGCAAAGAGACTTGTACACAAATGTCTGTAAGTGGTTTATATGGACTAGCCTGACATGGAAAACAGCCAAGATGTGACACACTTCCCCCCCGATGTAACCTTCTTCAGCAATGGCAAGGAAAAGGTTATTAATTCATGCAGGGACATGTATAAATCTCAAATAATCCTGCTGAGTGGAAGAAGCTAGGTGAAGAAGAGACTGTATGATCCCATTATAAACAAACTTTACAACATACTGGCCAATCTGTAGGCACCGAAATCAGGTCACTGTTTGCCTGGGAATGAGAGTGTGTCTGCAAACGGCAGGCGAGGAAGGAGAACAAGGGAGCCCTAGGACACTGTGGGGTGATGAGTGTCCCTTATCTTGATTGTGGTGATGGTTCAGTAAGTTATAATCAAAACTTATCAGTCACTCACTTTAAATGTATGCAGTTTATTGTATGTCAGTTATACCTCAGTTAAGCTACAGCATGAGGGAGGGAGGGAGGGAGGGAGGGAGGGAGGGAGGGAGGGAGGGAGGGAGGGGAGGGGAGGGGAGAGGGAGGGAGGGAGGGAGGGAGGGACATAAACGGTTACTAGAAGGGAAATGGTAGAACAAATGAGAGTGAAAAGGGAGAGAGAAAAACAGGAAGGGTTAAAAGAGGAAAAAAGGAAAGGACAAAAAGGACAGGGAGAAAATTAAATTTAAAAAGGAGAAGGGCACGTCTGGCCTCTGGCTTTGGCCATCTTCTTCCCTGGCATCTACCGGGCAGCTGAACAGTCCACGCTGAGGCCCCCTCCCCTCCTCCCCTTGGCAGGTCACCACGTGCCTGCGGAAGAAGGAGGGCGATTTTGAGATCCAGCGATGATGCTAGTACCTGCCATGCCTAGACCAGAGGACGCTGCGACGACACGGTCTGCCAGAGGCCCCTGTTCCCAGCTAGGGCCCAAAGGAGTGTGGCCGAAGAGAGACCTGCCACACCGCCCGTCAGTCTCTGGGCCCTTCCCAACACGGCCCCTGTCTGGTTCACTGGAAACTAAGATAAAATCCTCCCCCTTCGTTAAGTCCTGAAGGCAGCTGCTGGTTCTGTCTTGTGGTTTCACATCCCTTTATCCCTCAGGAACAGCAGAACTGGCAAACCTGGAGCAGAAATTGCCGTCCTACTGAATCATATCCTCTTCAGTGCGAGGTTTCCTTTCTTAGGAAACTTTGCAACACACGCCCCTGACTTGTGTAAGCCACCACACTTATCTCTGTTCCTCCACGTTTCCCACCCCAAAGCCCTGGCATCTCAGGCGCCAACGGCACTACTTCATTCTCTGAAGTTCAGATTCGTCAGGACTTAAGATCAACCTGTCTCGGTGGCTCCTATTTCTTCGTGGTTCTCCAAGATGGAAAATAGGACAGGCTGGAAGGAATGGCTTAGACTCGACTCTGCATTCAGCCTGGGACGTGGGACCTGAAATGACTTGATATGTAGGGATCCAGAGTGATACCCAGGCTCTAGAGAGAGAGTGTCTGCTTTGGATGTACAGTGAATAAAACTCAGGGGGAAAATGTGAGAGAATGAGTCTTTATTCAGACGTCTACACAGAATCTGACAAGACAGTTATAGCAGAAACTCCCCAGTAAGCAGCTCAAAGCATCGCAGGCATGGGGCCAGCTGTGCTGTCCTGCAGTGGGTTTGCAGAAACAGATGTATGATCTCTACACATTTTGCAGATGACCTCAGCTGAAGACACCCAAGGGCCAAAAATTAAAGTCCCAGTAATGACAACCATTCCTTTTTTTTTTTTTTTGGTGCAAACTTCTGCTCCTCAGTCTTAAACAGCCATTCTTTGAGAATGAATGTACTTTTTGAAGATTTTAATAATGATAATATTAGCTATCACTATTGATAACTTCATATCTGCTGAGCAACATGATTGATAAGCTTGGAATGCATTGTCTCAGTTATTCTCACCATCCTTGGGGCTTTATTTCTATAAAGATGTGCTAGCTAAGAAATATTAAATAGTAAGGAAGGAAAAAGAATTACTAAGAAACTAAGCACCTAGCCAAGCTATCTGTCAAAGAAGGAGATAAAGACATTTTCTGACATATAGTCTCAAAGTTGACCTCTCCTAAGTTCTTGAGAAAACCAGTAAAGAATGTACATCAGGAAGAAGAAATGTGAACCCAGAAAACCATCACAGGAGTCACGAGGAAAACAAAAAATAAGTGTATGAAAATTAGTATTAGTTTTGAAAACAAGACATTAAAAACATTCTACTAAAACTCAAGATGATTACATGGGAGAATAGTGGAGAAAAGATTCAATTAAAAATAACTAATTTTCACCCTGGCTGGTGTGGCTGGTGTGGCTCAGTTGGCTGAACATCATCCCATGTACCAAAAGGCCTCTGGTTCAAATCCCAGTCGGGCACATGACCAGGATGCGGGTTCCATACCCAGTCGGGGTGTGTGCAACCAATCAATGTTTCTCTCTCACATTGATGTTTCTCATTTTCTCTCTCCCGCTCCCTTCCTCTCTCTCTAAAATCAAAACTTTTTTTTAAACTAAGTTTTAGGGAATATATAAATACCATGATATATTGTGTAACACATCACTGTCAGAAACTGATAAATCAGACAAAAGTTTGTAAGGACAGGACTTCTGGTCAGATGACAGAGTAGGCAAACACTGTGCTCACCTACCCTCATGACCACACCAAAATTACAACTAAATTATTTTTTTAAATATATCTTTATTGATTTCAGAGAGAGGAAGGGAGAGGGAGAGAGAGAGAGAGAGAGAGAGAGAGAGAGAGAGAGAGAGAGAGAGAAACATCAGTGATGAGAGAGTCATTGATCAGCTGCCTCTTACACAGCCCCTGCTGGGGATCAAGCCTGCAGCCCAGACATGTGCCCTGACCATGTGCCCTATGATCTCCTGGATCGTAGGTCGATGCTCACCTCAAGGCTAGCTGAATTGAATTCCTGTAACTAAGGCTCTGCAGAAGCAGCCACGTGGAGACTGGTAGGAGGGGCAGAGACATGAAACAGGCTGGTCCCATAGCCATATGTGGTGGTGGAAAATCCGCTTTGGAGGTGCCTCCTGATGAGTGAGGGGTCTTAGCCCCACAGTAGGCTCCCCATCCCGGAGCACCAGTGCTGGGAAGAGGAGTCCCCACAACATCCGGCTGTGAAAACCAGCGGGGATTCTGTGTGGATGAGATGGAGGGCTGCTGGAGACCCAGGCATCCTTTTAAAAGGCCTGAGCACAATCTCACTGGCTCACAAACACTAGCCCAAAGCTGCAGCAAAGGGACAATAGCTTGAAAAGAGCGTCAGGGAGGAACTGAGCTGTCTGCCTTCAGGGTGAGAGCTGGAGGGGCCCTTCTGTCTGGGACAGAAGTGCTGGTAGAGGCCATTGTTCCTTTGTTGCTTCTCCTCCCACCCAGCCTGCAGGCACAGGTGGTGCAAAACCTGAGCCTGCATCTATCTGCTAACACCACTTGCCTCACCCTGGTGATTCCCTGAGACCCGGCCCCACCCACCCAGCACACAGGCCCGAACCTCTTTCAGCAGCTCTTCCTCACAAGCAGCTGGCCTCTACCTACTCTGTGGAATTACCTATAATCTCTCATTGGTCCTCAAAGCCCAAACAAGCAGCGAGCGGCTGGCCTCAGAGTACACTGTACAACTTGCTAAATGGCCTCAAGCTCGGCTGTCACTAGTGGCAGCCAGCCTCTCCCAGGCAACTCCAAGCCTAGCACAGACAGCTACCAACTACAGACCACTCTAGCTCCTACCATGGAGCCGCAGGCCAGGCACACGAAGCGGCTGACCTTGGCCTGCACAAGAGCCCCTCCCAAGAGGCCCAAATACCAACGCACCTGGTGGCCAGCTCAGAGCACACCAGGGCACCAGCCAATTAGTCCCACAAGTGACACGCACAAAGGGTGGACTAGGCAGGCACCAGAGCTCCACTAAAGTGAATCCCACTCCATGGGGTCAGCCCTCCCACATCAGCACATCCACCGTAGCCATGGCCAGTCCTCACAACCAGTCAGCCAGAGGGTCAGTTCCACCCATTGACATGCCAACAGCAATCAGGGCTCAATTTCATACAACTCACATGAGGCCCTGGAGCACGCAGCTCAGTTGAGCAGGGAAATTGCTCCACTGGGTCCCAGAACTGCCAATTCCTAGCCTGTCCAGCAGGCAGGAGGTGCAGCTGGAGACCCAGCCCAGGGTCAGGTGAACTCCTTTGGGAATGGGAACAGCAAGGTTTGGAACAGCAAGCAGAGCTGGTCCTGTAGCGCTGTGGAAAACATGGTGGTGGACAGCAAGTAAGGGGGTCTCTAACTCCAGGGCTCCCAAGGAGTTCAGATGTAGCAAAACCACACTGGGCCCCAATGTGTACTCCCCAGTCCATGCATTCCCAGACGAGAGGGTCCTTTGCTTGCCCAGGCCCCAACTCCATGCCAGCTTGTGGAAGCTGGGGCTCTGGAGAGGAGGTTTGCACTGGGAGCTCTGTGTGCCCACAGGTGTGGAGGCAGAGCCGGCCCAGTTCCCTTGCCCAGGCCCTCAGGCCCATGGAGCCCCACTGCAGACCAAGAGCTGGGGTGTGGGAAAGGCCAGCAGCCTAAAAGACACAAGCACTGACCTGGCCAGGGTCTCCATCTGTCCCTCTGTGTGCCTCTCTGTGCTTCCTTAAGCTTGGCTTTAAGCACTGTTGTTGGCAAAAAAGGAAAATCTGGAAACAAGGAAAAACAGAGAAAAGCAAACTGGTGAACCCCTGTGTTTCTGACCTGGGATAGACAAGTTTGGTCCCTATTTCACTTATGAGGAAGCAGAGGGGTGATGTTTCCTTGAGTCTCATTTAAAACACACAGTCATAGCTCTTTACTGAGAGCAGGACCAGGGCTCCAGGGGTTGCTACAGTCAAGGCGCAGGTGAAAACTAACATTTTTTGGAAGATAGAGAGAAGGAGCATTTAATTACAAAAATGGTCAACAATTAGGGTGTAACTAAGTTCAGTGCGCAATACATCAAATGGGTGGGCTGTCAGACCTGGGGAAACGGGGATACTAATGGAACAGGCCTGCTGGCATTAATGAATGCCCGCTGCGCTTCCCGCGGGGCTGGAAAGCTCTGGGCTGTGGGCAATGAATGGAAACCCACGTCTGGGGGAAGGGGTTGTAAGTCACTGGCTTCTCCGTGAGCTCCAGCAGGTGGAACTCGGTGGGATTGGTCCCTCGTAACCAGGTAACTGCGGAATGTGTCCTGGTTGGCTGGCACCTGCCAGGAGAACAGCCTTCAGTTGAGAGGCAACTGTGGAAAGGCAAGGAGCCTGGGCTGTGCTCTCTTCCCGCGGTGGCTGCAGCTCTCAGCGCTTGCCTGGCCCCTACCCATTTTAAATAAGTCGGGTTGGTTGCTGTCCTTTCAGACTAGTCAACCTGAGGGGTGTGGCTGGGCCCTGAGCCCTGCCCGGGGCCTGGCAGCCCAGCGGCCAAGCAAACAGTGGGTGAGGTCTTACCTGCTTTTTTGGTGAGGCCATTGCTGGGGGAAAGGGAACTGCTGAGGGCTGTGGCGTGGGTGGGGGGGAGTTGGGGTGCCAGAGAACCGGCAACAGCAGTGAGGAGTGCAGGTTCCCCATGGGGAACAAGCTGACCTGTTGCCTGAAGCCCAGTGCCAACCCCAAGCTGGGCCGACACTCCAGGCGGGTTGAGCCGAGGTGTGAGTCTGAGGTTTATGAGGCGGCTGCCAGGGATGCGGTGGCGGTAGGCACCTCTCCTGCTTCCCCGAAGCCCCCCAAGTGGAATTTCGGAGGCTTCAAGGGCCTCCACCCGGAGAACATCAGAGGCCCAGAGACGCCCGAAGGTAAGAAGAGGCAAATGCCACCTGCTCTTTGGCTGCCTCTGGCCTCCGCTGCCCCCAGCATCCCCTGGGAGGGGGCCACTGCCTGGGCTCCTTCCTGCCTGGAGCCAGCTTTCTAGAGCTAGGCACTGGGGATGAAAGCTGGCTCTGCCTGGGGTCCCCACCCCTAATTCCTTCCCCAGGTGGCCAGCCAGTTTTTTTCCTCTTTACTACCCTAAGACCTAATTCTTTCCCCTACAGCCATTTCCCACCCCTGCCTGTGACCCTCCGGTTTGCACCCCTTCCTGTTTATGGCTCTATTTAACATCTCGTGGGACTTCATGAGACTTCGGGGTATATTTTCTTTCTTTTCTCAATGAAACTTTCATACCCAACTCCAGGGTATCCATCCCATCCCCCATCCTTGTCTATCTGCATGGTACCTAAGTGAAGGAAGCAGGCAAGGGCCTGTGGTACCCTAGCTCCCACCTGTTAAGGTAGTTGATACTCAAGACAATTCAGATGCAAACATTTTACGGTTTGTTACTTAAATTCAAAATAGAGATGAACATAGGAGAGTCTATATGGTATGTGTTTTTAAATTGATTTTTAGAGAGAGGGAGAGGGAGAGAGAAATCGATATGAGAAAGAAAGATTAATGTGAGAGAGAAACATCGATCGGTTGCCTCCCATATGCACCCCAACCAACAATCAAATCCACAGCCTAGGTCTGTGCCCTAACCGGGAATTGAACCCGCGACATTTGGTGCTCAGGATGATGCTCCAACCAACGGAGCCACTGGCCAGGGTTATATGGTGTAAGTGGGCTCTTCTCAGTTGCCGATAGAAACTGCTTTATTCCTTCCAACTATGATTTGAACACAGAAGGAAAGAAAGTGGTGGAAGAGGGAGCTTAACTGAATTACTGAACAATGTGCAGTGTTGCTGCTGGCGCTGCAGAGAATAGGCGTTTGTTTTGGAGCTTTTCGTTTGCTTGGATTTTTCCCAAAGAAGCAGCTCTTCGCTCTTAAGGGACATGTGTCTACGTTGCCTGACCCACACTGTAGGGGACAGTGTGGGCAGCAGGCGAGCCCAAGAGCCTCTGGGGAGTTTGTTCTTGTCTGGCCTTTGGGAGTGCAGAACGGCTTTGTGTGCCGTAGCCGTGTTCAATTAGGCTGGCACACGCATTTTGTTTTTTATTTTTTTAAAGAATAGTTTATTGATTTTTAGAGAAACAGGAAGGGAGAGGGAGAGAGAGAGAAACATCAATGTGGGAGCATAACATTGGCTGCCTCCTGCACGCCCCCTACCAGGGACCTGCCAGCATCCTGGGCATTTGCCCTGATCAGCACAGGAGGTCGCCCAGCCAGGGCTAGGTTAGCACTCTTATTTTAAAATTTAAATTTAAATAAGTTACTTTCCAACTGAGTAAAGACCCCCCCCCCTTTTTTTTAGTAAGATATTTTAGTTGATTATCAATAAGTGGTTCAGGACATTTCCAGGGATGCTGAGGAGTCTAAGGATTAGTGCCCGGCCTGAAACTGGCTCTCAGAGCGGGCAACTGTTAGATCCTAGGGGTTCAAGTGAGGTGGGTGTAAATGTAGAATCAGAAACTACCACTGGGTAGAGGTTCAGATATGCAACAGGTAAACTTTTTCATTAGCTAAGTTTCTCACCTGGTCTAATTTGTTTTGCCCTTTCCTTCTATATGGAGAGTCTTTCATTTGTACCTAATGGAGATTATACGTTAGGTCAACAAGTAAAATGAAGTTTTTAGATTTTACTTTATGGGGCTCGTCTTTCCAGGCAATTCAAATTATAAATTTTGTTGGAAATTATTTACAATGGAATAAAATTTTGTCTCATTTTGTGTGTTGCAGTCTGTCAGATAATCAGCAACTTTTATTTTTCTATGGCATTTGTATCAGAATTGATCAGTTAATTTTTTTATTCTTAGTGCAAGACAAGAAGAAGAACAATGATGTGATTCATGTAAGTAAACAGTTGAAAAGTTAAGTAAGAAATTAATAGTTTGATGTAAAAGTTGTCTGCCATGATTCCTAAAAAGTATAATGGGCCCAATACCATTAGCATGGACCTCTTTTTGCAGGTTTTCTAAATCTCTTCTGTTTTCCTAATTATTCTAGCTTGAAGGAGAATTTATTTCTCCAAATAGTGATACTTTTCAAAAAATATACCACCTGCAACTTTTGGTTAATAAATAATAAGTGGCTTTGCAGTGAAACATCTGAAACAAGCAAAATGGTGTTTTATGTAATATGGGGATCTTTCTGATTATTGGCTACTGGTGATTTTAAAATGCTCTGTATTTTAAGAGGCATCAAGTAGATCTTCCCCCTGCCCAATCTTTTGTGCATTTGTGGGGGATACTGACGGGAAAGTCTGACGGCATAATGAAAACTATTTTCTATGAATATGAGGAAGGACGGCTCATCTGAATTAGTTTAAAGAACAACAAAACCAAGCCTATTAAAATTGTTGGCATTTTCTGATATTCAAGAATGCTACTGTTACTTTCAACTACTTACAGTGACTGGGATTCATCAGTGGCTTTACTTTAAGGAAGAGAATTTGCAAAACATAGTCCACGCTATGTCAGTATTTGATTATTGCTGAATTGTTGGGCTCTTTGCAAATCAATGGATACTTGTAAAATAAATGGAGATGTCTAAAGTGTGTTAAGATCGTTTATTTTCTAAAGGTTCATCAAGAAGTTTATTGTCACCTCTCCAATACCACTGCAGATAAATTCTAATTAGTATCTGCAGTAAGATTTACCTTCCAGCTATAAATGATGTTAAAAATTTTGTCAAGCACTTGTTGAACTGCTAATCTGTCCCAGATTCTGAGTGTGGTGAGAGTGCCAACTGAGAGAATGGAATTCATGACATTTGGAAATGAATGGAAACTATTTCTTGAGGTTCTCACTTGAGTAATGATAGTCTTACACCTGAAGTGAGATTTAAATTCTGAAGCTGTGTCATCTGGTTTTGGTTTCGTTTTTTTGCTTTGTTGTTGGTTTTTTGCACGTGAGAGGGTCTTTGGACACCACTTTATCTTCTAGATGAGGAGAGTGAGGCTCCGAGAGACCTTTGGGCCCCAGCGAGACCTTTGGGCCCCAGCTTGTTAGCGAAGGGGCAGCCCCGGCACACACACCTCTGGTCAAATATGCCTGTTTTGTCCCCCTGTCTCCTGAACTAATATTTATTAGTGGCTTTCATTTACTGCAATGAAATGGTCCTGATTTATTATCATGTAAGGCATTACATGTAACTGTAGTAAATGAACAGTAGATGCAGAAAATCTCAGCTGCTTTTCATTTCTTAAGGGGAAAAAACACTGAAGTCTCATTCGAAACTTTTTACACTGTTATAAAGGGCATTTATAATAGGTGTTTGCCAGGTTTATCGGTACTCTATCAAGGGCAGCATTTGATAACCCATTCCTCAGATCTCATCTGTGCAGGCTGGAGTAGCTAATGCATTTCCCATAGAGCTGACCACATCACACGCAAGCAGTTCATGGAGTGTAAGAGAATCCTAATGCTTAGTCGTTTAACATTTTAACCAAAGAAAAAACACACTTTTATAGGTTTAATGTACTGTAACATTTTCTACTCTTTCCCCTCCTTTTTAGGGATTTCCGGGGCGCCTTACTAAAAAGTATAGGTCATGCCCAACGGTATTTCTCGATGACAGCACAGTCAGCCAGCCGAATTTCAGAACCACAATCCAATGGTGAGTCCAGCTGGGCTGCCAAGGGCGGACAGCCCCCTTTTGCTAAAAGCACCCACTTACCTGTAATTTCAATCATTTGGTCGTCCTTTCGGTGATGAGGTTAAGAAACTGGTGTCAATTGTATATTGATTTCAAGGACCTAAATATGAATTTTCAATTTCCATTTTGCTCTTAAAGTGAATGGAAGAAGGGAAAGCCAGTTAGCAAATAAGAAATCCCTCAGAAAGCATTGATCTTTATTTGGTGCATTTCCATTGTTAAGACATTATTGACCATAATGAAAAGGAGAGGTGCTTTTATTGGATGTTTCCATTAAAAAGTATTTCTTTATGAGACATGGGCACATCACTTTGGAAGCTACTCTTAGAAGAAAGAACATTTTGTCCCCTACTGGCACCAGAGTGTATCTGCATTAAAATTTAATTGGATTTTATCAGATATTTCCCATCATACATTTTTCCTGCACTATTTCTGTATAAAAATTCACTTCTCCTTCCTACCCCCCAAAGTGTGTGGGGAGAATGTATCACACCAGTCTTAAGAACCAACTTTTCAAGCTAATTTCTTTGTGGATAAAATTTGTTCAACTGGTTTGAATCTATTTAATTCAATATCAATCTAATTTAATACCTATTTAATTTAATAGATATATTAACTTTAATTATATACATGTATAGATATATAAATATATCTTCAAGACACTATATCAATCTATATATATAAAAATCACAGGGGGGGAAATGAGCGAGATGAAGTTTTGGAAGCATAGCCATAGTCAGATTTATACTTAAGCAAACATAACAGTGTTATGATGCTGAAAAGTATTTACTAATTTCTGGGAACACCACATAGTCCACGAATGGGGTGAACTTTAAAAACACTCTAAGATAGAACTTCCAAGCTTATGCAGGAGAGAAATACATATATAATGTAGAATTTCCTGACTCCCATTGGGTTGTCCAAGGTACATTGTCTCTGTCGCTCTGGAATACAAGTGTTGATTTCCCAGAACACAGTTTGGGAAATGCTCCCTGACAATATTAATATCTTCACCTTTAATTTTGTTTTTCAATCTTAAAAATATAATTTACTTACAAGCATAATTTTGTTTATAATGTACCAGCTTTTTTGCTAATTATCAGTAACTTCTACTTTAATGAAAACCAGCAAGTTCACAATTATTATAACGTAACTTTCCTCTCTCACTTATAACAATAGTTGAGATCAAATTCTGTTTCAGCAAAAACTGAGCCTAGTCTCTCTCTAAAGTCCTGAGCTTTGAGGCCTATCGAGTAATCACTGAATGTTTTCATTCAGCCAGGACACTAAATCCAAGAGTAAAAAAAACCACTCAACTTTCGCTCCATTCTGTAGCTTCTTTTGAATTCAAAAGAGTCTGATGTTAGAGGATATAATTCAGACGTAGTTTTAGCCTGGCCCACTGTGGCTCAGCAGGTGAGCATCGACTTACGATCCAGGAGATCAAGGTTCGATTCCCGGTCAGGGGCGTGCAGGAGGCAGCCGATCAATGACTCTCATTGTTGATGTTTCTCTCTCTCTCCTCTCTTCCTCCCTCTGAAATCAATAAAGATACATATATATTTTTTTAAAGTAGTTTTAGAGGTTAACCTTGCTCAGACAAGTAGGTTTCATGCTTCTTTCTCCAAATTAGTCTAATTTTGGAAGTACAATAAGTTTTAATTTGTTCTCCTTAAGTTCTGAAAATGATCATTCAGAACATTCACTGTTGGTGAAATAAAGGTTTACTGAGAAAATCAATAGAACTAATTGGCTTTTAGGGATGATTTTGAAAAATGTTTATCATCGTATATTGTTCTCAATGGGGATGCAACTTTTTTCAAAATCTTTGCCTCTAAATACATGTATTTCATGCCCCCTCCCCAACACAGCCTGTCAATGTCACAATCTTTTGGTCAGCTGAGGAAAATTGTGAGGCATGATTAGATGGACAAAAGCAAATGGAAATTCTCATCTTAACCCTGATTCATGGGATCCCAAACTTTGCTGCTCATTGCAGCACCTGGGGGGCTTTGCGAACAGTCCCACGTCTTCCCAGCTCCAGTTAAATCAGAACATCTCAAGGCAGGAGCCGGGTAGTTTCCACAGCTCCCCAGATGATCCAGTGTACAGCCAAACTTGGGGACCACTGCCTGGTTAAGGGGGGGAGAAAGAACCGCTCCTCACTATTGGCAGGACCTTGAGCAAGTCTGTTTTAAGCCTCTGTGTTCTTATCTATAAAATAGGTTGTTGAATTAAATATCATCTAAAGTTTAGTGGTCCTTTGCAGCTTATAATGCTTCAAACTCTGTGACTTTGAAATCAATTTGAAGATGAAGCTGTTTGAAGCACAATAGAAATGTCCATCTTCGATGCTCACAGTGTTATAGGCCTTTTGACAACTGCTCATATTCTACAGACCTAGTTATAAAATTCGGATTTGCCTTCTCTCAGTTAAATGGAGCTTCCTTTAGACACTGAGGGCAAGGAGAAGAAGCATTTAACTTAACTAAGAGAACCTCTTTGTTGCCTATGACACCACATCTGTGAATAACTTAAAACCCAGTCACTTACATAGTATCTGAATACATCTGCTCATTAAAATCTCATTTAACCTACTTAGGAAATAAGTATTATAAATATTACACTGTGAGGAAGTGTGCTGCATTGTTAGCACTGCTTGTGTCAGGATAGCTGGACCTACCGATGTGTGGTATCTTACATTTGCCATTAAATTTTCTAATAATTATGTAAAAGTGACCTTAAACCTCTTTTTTTAGTATAGAACACTTTATTTACTTTTAGGAAAATGAAAAATGGGTAGATAGGTGGACAGTGAACTAAATCAACTGAAATGCAGGGCCTAACAACTTCTTTAAAAAGCACAAAAACTACTACTATATGGCTTAAATTTGAGCAAGTGTACAAATGCATATAGCGTGTACAGAATGCAAGTTCTATGGGTAGGAAGGCAAATGATGGGGGAATATGTAGTAACATGTACACGGTGGGGCAAAAGTAGGTTTATAGTTGTTTGTATGGAAAATGATACAATAATTAATAAATAATACAAGAATAAACTGTTTCATGTACTCACAACTATAAACCTGCTTTTGCCCCACCCTGTATTATAATAATAAATTGAAACATATCTTCTAACAGCATATCACCTAGCATTTTGGTTCTATTTTTGCTAAAGCAAAATACCTAAACAAGGGCAATGTGCCCATATGGCACTGTTGTGAATGAGGATTCCGAGGCCCCTGGGCAGCTGGGAAGATCTTCCCCCACCCCCACCCCTTGAAAAATGTCCTCAGACTTGACAATAAAATCAGCTGCTACAATTCTCTTTTCCTCCACAGTGTTACCTTGGCGATACATGAGCGCATAAAGAACAGGTGAGTTTTAAAACCTGTCTTGTTATTCTAGCTAATAAATTTATAAGACATCAAGTTCAGTGTCGGGTCATAACTGTATACACTTTTGGAGTAAGCTGTGGACTGCTTTTATTACATGATTGAATCGAATCGTTTATTTTTGTCTTATGACTCATAACACTTATGTTATTGAGGATCCCAAAGAGTTTTTGTTTATGTGGGTTATATTGCTATTTGCTGTATTAGAAATTAAAATAGAGAATTTTAAAATCAGTACACTGTATGTTTAAAAAATTTTTTTAGCACTACGGAAATTCTGAGCTAAATAATGCTTTGTTGTGGCAGATTGTCTTGCATGTTATAGGATGTTTAGCAGCGTCCCTGGCCTGTACTCACTGGACACCAACAGCAGCCCCCCCTACATTATCACAACAAAAAATGTCTCCAGCCATGGCCAAATGCCTCCTTAGGGGACCAAATCCCTCCTGCTTGGGAATCATAATGTAATTTTGTATGAAAAACAATTACTTTCCACACTAAAGTTTGAGTGGAAAGTGTGTCATTTATTTTTACAAATCTCCTTAACGTCTGGCTTGATAGAAGACACCTGATTCTCATGTATACTCTGTCTTCAATCATTTGCAATTACTTCAATCATTTTAATCCTTTGTTTTGAAAAAGCAATATGAAGAAGACAGCCTCATGTAGTATGGCTAGAAAAAGATGTATTTCTAAAGCCTCGGATAATTGTGAATATTCTTTGATACTAGACCAAAAGTCCACAAGTGCTGTTTTTTTAAATTACTTACAATGGAATTTTAAATCATATCCATGAACTTGTAGTAAGTATTCTGTTAATACTCATTGATCTCTCTTGTACGCTGAATGGATCTTTTACTTGTACATTATTTTATGATATTCTGTGTTGATCATTTGGAAAGTACTGGTTCACGCTCTTTATACAGTGTCAAAACTCGCTTTTGTGAGTATCACTACCAATCTTACCAGAAAAATCTTTAAGTATTGAGAAGCCGTCAAGCTCACAAAAGAAGGTTCACATTTTTACCCCAGCCAAATAGCTCAGTTGGTTAGAGCATTGTCCCAGTATGTTAAAATTGTGGGTTCGATCCCCAGTCAGGGCGTATACAAGAATCAACCAATGAATGTACAAATGAGTAGAACAATAAATTGATGTTTCTCTCTTTCACACACACACACACACCTACACACACAACAACAAAAAGAAAGAAAGAACAGAAAAGAAGGTACACATTTTCTCAAATCCTGATTTTTAGCTTGATAGCTTGAATTATGTCATTGGAAACAAATACACAATTTTTCCTGAACTGACAGGCTCACTTTTTATCTTTGAGAGGATGACAGTTGTACCATCAAATAAAGATGTTATTCTGTGAAAAAAGTGGCTTGTTCTGCTCGCAACTAAGTCGTAAGTGCTTTTCCTTAACCACATTTCCCTGTGCAGAAGTGCTTGGTGGGTGCCTTCCCCATGTTCAGGATGTGAGCACAGGATCAATACTGTTCATTTTTACTGCTTTATCAAGGGTGTTAAGCAGGATTTTTTTCAACTGCAAGTGGCAGTGAAGAATGGGATGGCTACTAGCACAGCGTGGTGCCCCTGCCTTCATTCCTGCTCATTGCAAAGTCGGTGTGGAAGCGGGTAATGCCGCCATAATCCTATAGAAATAGTTTTGACCTCACAGCCTCCTGAGAAGGCCTAGGGGGCCCTCGCTGGTGGCCCAGAACCACTTTCAATGAACAGAGTGTTTTAGTGCGGGAACAGTTCATCAAAAGACGGGTCACTTTTAAAATAGAAAGGCACGATTTTAACTCAAACTATTTCAAAGAGGCAGGAAGAAATACATAATAAGAATATAATATAGGAAAATAATAAGAGGGGAAAAAATAGAAGAAACATGAATCCCATATCCACATGAATTAAAATTCTAAAGACACGACTGCCCAACACTTAGCTTTATAAAATGCTCTGTGGAAACAGGTTTGGTTGACTAGCATTGCCTGTCAGGGTCAGTGCTTATGAAGTCAGTGAGGAAAAGATTTCACGGAATTGGATGTGCTGAATAAAAAGAAGTCAGGAAACCCTCTCACCGAATCTAAGGCAAGAGTTTGCAAAACTGCTTTGTTGAAAGTTAAGCTTCCCCTGTGCCCTCTTTCCACTCCCAGGTGATAGTAACAATTCCTGAGTTTGTTTTTTAAATGCATGTTCTTATTTTATAGAGTTGGAAACAGATCCTACGACATTTTTGACGAAAGAACACATCCATTCGCAGTAAGTGTGGGCTTTATTGAGGTTCTATTTCTCTCGTGCAGTTGTGTTTCTTTCATACTGATCCACTTTGAAATGAATCGCTAGAAGAAAATGACTCCCTCCAGCTTGAAGTCAAAACCATCTTCTTTTAAGTCTGCTTCCCCACTCCATGCTGTATCTAATTATTTTACACAGGAGTGTTTGTGTAGGGGACACGTCACTAAGAACCGAGCCTCAGCTTTGGATAATAACTGTGCCTCGAGTAAGTAAATATATCTTTTTAAAAGATATCAAACAACATAAATATTTTTAAATAAACCTAAAAGATAGGTTAAGATATCTATGAAAAAAATTAAACAACTATTTAAATTTTAAATCAATTAAAATGACAGAAATTTTCAAATTCATTCTTGAGATGCTCGGTAGCAATATGTGGCTGGAGACTACTATAGAGCACAGGGTCTCAGGGTTACAGGAAACTGAAAATGTACTTTCAGAGTTGGTGACAGGGAAGTATGACAGGCGATCAACAAGACCTTTGAGCCTAAAAATAGTTTTCATTTAGGTAGACTTCTGTAGGGCGAAGGAGCATATATATATGTTTTCTGAGGTTGCACCTGTATTTTTCTTTAATAACTGGTGAGCATTGAATCAGTATTGTTTAAGATCCATTGTTTATATTTAAAAGACTAAAAGACATGTCACCCAATCATTTTTCTTCAGTGGATACTTATATTGCATGTTTTCTCTTTCAGCAAGAACTAATTACAAGGGACCACTTCATGCTCGATCCTGAACTGAAAATTATCTACAGATTTGTCTGTACTCTTTTCAGCGCCGAACACCTAACCGCCGAATGTGCAATTGTGACTTTGGTAAGACAGTTCTTGCAGAAGGCAGCTTTTCTGTCCTGTACATAGGGTACAGTCCTGCTTTTCAAAGCAAAGTAAGTTCCCGAAATGATCATCAGAACTTTGTTAAGCGAAACCTATCAAACTAAGTAAAATACACACATTCGAGCTAAATAATCCTTGCGATTTAAAATGTCGCCATTGCTATTAAAGACATCAGGAGAGATTTCCAGTTTCTCCCTCCACTCCTCAGGAGACACATGCGCCTGAAGTGCACACGCATACAGGGTGTGCGGGCCTGGCAGGGCGGGGGACAGACTGGCTCAGGGAAAGTCCCTCTGAGCCCCAGGCTGTGCCCCGGGCAGCTCTTGCGTGTGCCCTGACTGGGAACTAGAGCCCTAGATTCTCTGTTCCTTCAATGAGGGTTGTTCCTCCAACCCTGCTGTCCTGTGCCTGCCTGTGAAGTCGCCCCGGATCACAGTGCCAATCGCACCTGAAAGGCTTTGCTAGTGGCCTGCTAAGCTACACCTGTGTAAGGACCTTTGTGCCATCCACACAGAATTCCTATGGTAAGATTTTAACCTTTTGAAATAGGTTCTCTTCTAGTGAGAGGTGGTTGGGATTTTATTAGTCCTCCCTCCAGCCGGGGAGCGAAGTGCTCTTAATTACACAGTCTCTCTGGCTGCTTTGGGGAGAAGAGACTGTCGCTGGGAGTCCGAATGCAGGCAGTAAAGTCATGAGGCAATAACAGTGACACAGGTGAGAAGTGACAAGTAGAATAGAAAGCGATCTGATTGCCAGTGATCGGTGGAGATAACAAGAATTGCTAACAGATCGGAGCAAGCTAAGCTAACTCAAGTGGAGGTTTTGGGTCCCAGCAACCAGGCAAATGGCAGTGCCCTGCATGCTTTTAAGGGATCTTGGGGAGTTGGGATGAAGGGCTCTGGTTTGTGTCGCGAAGGCAAATACCACTCAGGCATGAAGCATTGCATGTGGTCGGCACTCAAGTATTTATTGAACAGCTTGAATTGACACTGGGCCTGTACGTGCTGACCTTTACAAGTGGAGAGGTAATAAAAACACAATGCATTTCTTCAGGATGTCCTTTGCTAACATGTCCATTCATTTCTGTGACCAAAAATTGGGCTAAAAGTTCACATGGACAAAGTAGGCAACAGAAGTATCTGATTTGCACCTATGACTTGGCCCCCGGCTTTAGCTGGCCAAGCAGTTTCTGTAGAACCTAAGTATAAAAGGAATTTCACCCTCGCCGACGTGGCTCGGTGGTTAGAGCATTGATCTGCACACCAAAGGGTTGTGGGTTCGATTCCTGGTCAAGATCATGTACCTGAGTTGCAGGTTCAATCCCTGCTCGGTCAGGCATGTGTAGGAGGCAACCAATTGATGTGTCTCTCCCACATCAATGTGTTTCTCTCTCTCCCCCTCCCTCACTTCCACTCTCTCTAAAAATCAATGGAAAAAACATCCTCAGGTGAGGATTAACCAAAAAAAAAAAAAAAAATTTCATTCAAAAATGGGTGAAAGCTGTCATTTCTAACAGTCCTTACCACAGCACTTACACTGGACTAAAATCAAAGACCAGTGCTCTACTTTTGCAGGTTTACTTGGAAAGGCTTTTGACCTATACAAATACTGACATTTGTCCCACTAACTGGAAAAGAATTCTTTTGGGAGCTGCTATTCTTGCCTACGAGTTTTGGGACAATCAGGCTCTGTGGGATGTGGACTACTGCCAGCTCATCGATAACATCATTACAGCCAAGGACATGTGAGTTTGTCAGGCTTTGGTAAACTGCCTAACCATTCCCCAGGACCTCTTTTGCCCCCCTAAAGTTTACATGTTTAAAAATATTTTGAAAGATTTCATTGTAGAGAACTGAAATAGGCGTTAAATTGCATACTTCTTTCCATTCCATTCGAGTTTCCTGGGGCACTGAGCAAGCACAGCAGGGCGGTGTGGGGGCTGTAGGTTGACCATGAAGGAGCGCTCCACAGGTGGCATGCTATATGAGAGCAAAGCTCCAAAGTTAACGGGGGCTTTCGATCTGGCCACACCGACTGCTGTGGAGGGCTCTAGGGTGGTAGGCAGGACGAGCCGAAGAGATATTTGCAGCAGACTCTCAAAGTGCCCGGTTGACAATGAGAATGTCTTTGTGGGTGGCACTTAGGAACATGTGAGAACACCTCTTGATTATATTGAACAGCATAGGAAGATCAAGATGGTGACAGGCAGTGGCAAGAGTTTGTTTTTGGTACCTTTCCCATTACTCTAGATGAGACTCAGTCAGAATTACCAGAGTGCATGTGCACAACTGAAATGAGGCTACTTGCGGGTATGTTCCCATTGTGTCTGGCAGGGGCAGGGGATGCTGAGCATCTCGGGAGGGCATTCCCAACATGGGAGAACACTGTTTGCGTTTGACTCCAGGGCTCTATCAGAGGTCATGTCGTAAAGTGGGTGTAGTGCAGCCAGGGCATCTATCTTGAATCTTTCTGCCTTCCACAGTTTAAACAGTGCATCCTGGCCTGTCATAGTGACAATTTCTCACCCCGGTAGGATTAAGGTGAACAGAAACCTCTGTGATGTACTCTGACATAGTCCCATGCCCTGGGGCAAAGGACGGTTCCCTTTCCCATAGAATGTGCCTTATTTATTTACTTATTTATTTGCAATGAATCCTTGTTGCCTCCGGACTGTTGTCCCCTCAGAGAGAATAGTGGTGGCTCAGGATGGATCCATTTGTTGCCATGGGGATGCGCCCACTTATTCTGTTGGCGCGTCTCTGCTTCAATACTCCCCTGCCTCCTGTCGGCCTGGTGAGATGTCCACAGGCTCTTCAGAGCTAAGAACAGCAAACATCTTCCTTTCATCCAACTCGATAGTGAGGCCTCGTGAGTGAGTGAGGAGCATGTGCACTGATGGGACTCAGACCAACGGGCCCAGGTCAGCAGCACAGGAGCAGCAGAGGGCCGTAACCGCCTCCCCTCCTCCAAACTCAAAGGCTGGGCTGCAGGAAAAACCACAGACAGCCGCACCTCGTTTGAACATTGGGGTGCTAATACAGCTGGGTGGCCTTTATTTGTTTCAAAACAAAATGTAGGGCCATCCTAGTAGCTCGGGATATTTTGAAGAAAGCCTGCTTGACTAAACTTGTTCTGTGTTGGTTTTGTCTCCTCTGCCTTCCCCAGGAATGAGATAGAAATGTATTTTTTACATTTAATTCACTTTAATATTAATATTCCTGCCAGTATGTATGCCAGATATTACTTTGACCTTCGGTCCTTAGCCCATGAAAACAACCTGCTTGTTCTGTTTGAACCTCTTTGCAAAGAAAGAGCACAGAACCCAGAGGTAAGGCTGTGGAGTCACTAAGTGGGGTTTTCCTCAGTCACCTAAGCCAACATCTGTTCATAAATTATATTAAGCAATGGTTAGGAAAATGGAAAGTCTTTTAAAATTAACACATTAAAGAAGAGCTTATTAACCCTTTTGTATCATATTTCTGGTGCCTTTTATGGTTTATACAAGGATCCCACATTATTAAAAAATTCTAGATCTCTTTTGTGACCATGATTCTGAATATTTTAAATGACATTTCATCTGTTAATGGTTTTCCATGTGGCCCCCTACCCTTTCTTATAACTGTACATTTTCCACTTCTCACTCTTAACTCAGTTTGCAAATTTGTGTCTTTTCTATATTTATCACAGCTCAGCCCCACGGGTTTATTGGACAGAACATTAGTGTCTAACCCGGGGGCCCTATATTTAGAGCGTGCAGTGTGAGGTTTTGAATCCTGGGTGTAGAAAGTACACGGGGTTTTAATGGAAATGGTAAAGCACATGAGATAAAGTAATATTCATGGCTTATGTCTCCTGGTGAGACCACAGCAACTGGAATGGACACTTGTAAAATGGACGCTTTCTGTGGTACCTGGTGGTGCTTTACAATAAGATGTTTCTACCATAATTAACGTGCACGTGAATTAGTTCCTCATGGGGAACTATTAGATCTTTAGTCATTAGATCTTTCCTACCTTCCAATAAAGTGCAGGGCATGCCTGCTTCATTAAAGTTTGCTGAGAGTGTGTAATAACTAATGAAGATGGGACAGAATTTGAGTAGCTGACTAGATACTGATTTTGCCCAAGTGCATGTTTATTATGTTTAAGGAACAAATGTAAAGGCAACAGATGATATTGTTGTTAGGAGCCCTTCATGCCCTTGACATCTTTGGGAACCCAAAATTTAAATAATTCTAAATCCCCTTGCTCTGGCAGTCTAATTATAGCCCTTAATGAAGGGACTTACCCTAGTGAATTAGCAGAACCTGGCCCTGTAGACCTCATCTACCCAAAGGGGCAGTAAGTATACACTGTATAAGGAGTGGGGATGTGTGACTGAGCAGTGATGCCTTTTTTAAAGGTTGGAACTTTTTTTTTAAATTGTACCCTTTTTATATTGGTTTCCTTTCCTAGGCTATTTCCAGATGCTGTAAAGAAAAAGACCTGTGCAGATCCACTATAGAAAGATCTCTTAGTGCTGAAAATTTTATTGGCATGCAATGGACCAAAGCCATGCTCTCTTAAGAAATGAGGGGTTATAGCATCATGAGACCCTCATCTCCAAAAACTATAGAACTATCACCTCTTCTGCTCAAAAAGCCGTGGTAACAAGCAGTTAAAGAAACAAGAGGGCCTGGCCGGTGTGACTCAGAGGTTAGAGCATGGGACTTCGGACTGACAGGTCCCAGGTTCAATTTCCCGTCAAGGGCGCATACCTGAGT
Organism: Miniopterus schreibersii; assembly: GCF_964146895.1. Lineage (NCBI taxonomy): Eukaryota > Metazoa > Chordata > Mammalia > Chiroptera > Miniopteridae > Miniopterus > Miniopterus schreibersii. Next base: position 68,291,004 of record NC_138105.1, on the reverse strand, counting down.
TGCAGGCTGGATCCCCAGCCCCAGTTGGGGGGTGGGGGAGGCAACCATCGATGTCTCTCTCTCACATTGACATTTCTCTCTCACTTTCTCTCCCTCTCCCCCTCCCTCCCTTCCACTCTCTCTAGAAATCAATGGAAAAAATATCCTCAGGTGAAGATTAACAAAAAAATAAAAAATAATAAAAAGAGGTGTCCACATGTCTTACTGCAATTTTAAGTTTTCATATTGTGTGCTTGGGCCCTCCAGGGCACCCCTGCAAAAGTATAAATGCTATAAATTTATAAAACACCATTTAAAAATTTAAATATCTCTTAAACTTACTTAGTTTTGTAGGTTGTAAATATTAAGCTTTAAATTTTTCTGTGTCAGCCCCCTTTTGAAAATGGCAAAGACTGGCTCAGCCCTCATTGGCTAAAACAAAAAATTCAGTTTTAAATATTAAATATATTATTTCAACTACAATTGGCTAAAAAATATTAAAATTTAAATAGTAAGCTTTTTTGTTTCAGGCAATATTGCCACTTTCAAGAGGGGGCTGAAACAAACAATTAAAATTAACGGCTTAATATTTAAAATTTATAAAATTAAGTAAGTCCAAAAGAAATTTAAACTTTCAAGTGATGTTTTGTAAGTCTGTAACATTTATACTTCTACAAGGGCCAAAGCTTAAAATTGCACTGAGACTTTAAGGGAACACCTTGTATTTGCATAGAAACACCCCCCTCTTTTAAAAATAGTTCTCTGAGGTGGACATCCAAGGTGGCAGCAGAGCAGGTGGCCATTACACTCACCTCTTCCCAGGAAACCTGGAATTACAGCTAAAATACAGAGCAACAATTTTCAACCTTTTCCATCTCATGGCACACACACACTAATTACAAAAATTCTGCGGCACCCCCAAAATAGATTTTCCTGTCTAACAAAAATAATAGGTATAATTTTGATTCTTGCACCCCAAACAGCTATTGGTCTGTTGGCTGTTGCCATTTTTTTATTTGACAATCTAAAGGAAAAGAGATCAGTGCCCCTGACTAAATAGTCAGGTATTGCATGTTTTAAAATTTTTTGCGTCACACCAGTTGAAAATATCTGACCTAGAACAAAACTTAACATATTAAACACACACACACACAAATACCAGCACCAATAATGTGAAATTCACAATGTCTGGCATCCAATTGCCCTAGCTGGTTTTGCTCAGTGGTTAGAGCGTCAGCCTGTGGACTGAAGGATTCAGGGTTTGATTCTGGTCAAGGGCACGTACCTCGGTTGCGGGCTTGATTCCCAGCCCCGGTCAGAGCACGTGAGGGAGGCAACCATTCCATGTGTGTCTCTCACATTGATGTTTGTCTCTCTCCCCCTTCCACTCTCTCTGAAAAGCAATGGAAAAAATATCCTCGCTGAAGATTTAAAAAAACACACAAAAACTACCAGGCACATAAAGAAGCAGGAAAATATTATCTATAATGAGAAGAAAAATCAAATCAATTGAACATGACCCAGAAATGATAGTAGACAGGGACATTAAAAGAGTTATTATAACCATAAAAGAAAGTATGGGCATGCTAAGGTGAGATGAAAGAAATAAAAAGTCATGAGTCAAACTTCCAGAGATGAAAGAACTCTGATGAAAACACTGAGTGGGATTAACAGTAGACTAAATATCATAGAAAAGATTAGTGAATTTAAATACGTAACAATATAAACTACACAAAATAAGGAAGAAGACAAAAAATAACAGAGCATCAGTGAGCTATGGGACAACTTTGAGCAGCATAATATACATATAATTGGAGTCCCCAAAGCAGGGTGGGGGAGGAGGAAATGGGGGATGTAGTGTGGATGGTGACAAAAAATACTTTTTAAAATATTAACCAAAAAGATGACAGTGGAGCAACACCTATAAAGGGCTGAAAGAAAAATACTGTCAACATCGAAATCTTTTCATGAAACAGACTTTTCTGTTCTATAAAACCTGAAAATACTCACCCCCTGCAAAGCTGCACTACAAAAAATGTGAAAAGAAGTCCCTCCCACAGAAGAATGATGGTACCAAAAGAAATCTGATACTACTTGAGAGAACGAAGATCACTAGAAAGAGTAACTAGATGGGTACATATAAAATCTTTTTTTTTTCATTTTAAAAATGACACTACAAATAAGAAAAATAATAGCATGATGAAAAAGTTCTGGAAATGGATAGTGGTGATGGTTGCACAGAATTTTAAATATATTTAGTGCCACTGAATTATACACTTAACAAGGATTAAATGGTAACTTTTTTTTACTTTCTTTTTATCACTGACGCTTTTATAGATGTCCCCATTCCCCACCCCCTTGCCCCCCTCCACCCATCCCCCCTTCCCTCTGGCCATCACCACACTCTTATCTGTGTCAATGGGTTATGCATATGTGTTCTTCGGCTAATCCCTTCACCTTCTTTTGTCCAGTCCCCCCTCCCTGCTCCCCTCTGACAACTGTCAGTCTGTTCCATGTATCCATGCCTCTGTTTCTATTTTGTTCATCAGTTTATTTTGTTCATTAGATTCCACATATGAGTGAGATCATATGGTATTTGTCTTTCTCTGACTGGCTTATTTCACTTAGCATAATACTCTTCAGGTCCACCCATGTTTTATTCTTTTGTATGTGCTAAGTTTCCCAGCATCGTTTATTGAAGAGGCTTTCTTTTCTCCATTGAGTGTTTCTGGCTCCTTTAATGAAAATTATCTGCCCATATACCTGTGGTTTTATTTCTGGGCTCTCAATTCTGTTTGTCTGTTTTTCTGCCAATACCATGCTGTTTTGATTATAGTAGCTCTGTAGTACAACTTGAAGTCATGTAGGGTGATAGCTCCTGCTTCATTCTTTTTCTCAGGGTTGCTTTGGCTATTCAGGGTCTTTCATGGCTCCATGCAAATCTGATGATATTTTGTTCTGTTTCTTTAAAAAATGACATTGGGATTTTGATGGGGATTGCATTAACTCTGTATATTGCTTTGGGTACTATGACCATTTTAACTGTATTGATTCTTCTAGTCCATGAACATGAATTATCTTTCCATTTCATTGTGTCTTTTTCAATCTTTTAGTAATGCTTTGTAGTTTTCAGTATAAGCCTTTCACATCCTTTGTTAAGTTTATTCCTAGGTATTTTATTCTTTTGGTTGCAATTGCAAAAGGAACTTCTTTTCCATCTCTTTTTCTGAAGTTTTGTTGTTAGTATACAAGAAAGCAGACACAGATAACAGTATGGTGGTTACCAGAGGGAAGGGGTTGGGGGTAGTAAAGGGTAAAGGGGGCCAAATATATGGTGACAAAAAATGATTTGACTTTGGGTGGTGGGCACACAATGCAATATACAGATCACGTATCACAGAAATGTACACTTGAAACCTATATGATCCTATTAACCAACACCACCTCAATAAATTTAATTAAAAAAACTAAAAATAAAAATCCTAGATATAGCCTAAGGACATAACCAACCCTATAAAAATTTATGCAGAAATATTTACTACATAGTTATGAGTAAAAAATTAAAGCAATCTCAATATGCAATATGAAATAAATGGTATATCCATGAGGAATATTATGTAATGAGTTAAATTTTATCTATAACAAGTTTTAATGTTATGAGGAAATAATTATGACAAAATGTTAAATTTATAAAATAAAGGGTATACTACATTGTATTGCAGTATAAGTTCACCTCCAAAAACACACATTGTACAGCAAGAACTGGAAGGGAATATACTAAAATGTTAATCATCTTTCACAGTAGTGAGACTATTGATATTTTTTTCTTCTTTGTATTTCAGAATTTGTCTCAAATAATAAAGAGGTAATCCTTTTATAATTAGAAAAAAGTTAAAAACTAGAAAAACATTTTGATGGAAAAATTTATTCATATAGCAGCTCAAAAATCAACAAAAAGTTTATGCATTTATGATCTAAAAGAAATCCATCAGGTGGTTTTAAATATAATCTTATGAGGATCACATAATTCAGTTTCCATAATCCCTACAGGTAATTCATTCCAAAGTAATAACAATCAAAAAATTTGAAACTTACCTGGATTTTTTTGTTTCAATTTGAATCCATTATAAATTAGTGAGTTGTAGGACTATGTCTATTTATGTCACACTCTAACACCTCTTTCTTTTACTAAGCAACCTATTCCTTCTGTGTTTTCTTATTTTATGGTCTCTTGATTATTTTAGTCTCTATCATCTCAAGTTCTTGGGGTGCTAATTTTCCAATTTATTGTGTCCTGACTCTATCTCACAGTGGATCGTTTTCTTGTGCAGTCTATAATTTTTAATTGTGAGCACAGTTTTAGCAAGGTGCATTGGTTTCTTAGATGTTCCATGCGCCTTGACTCATAAAAGTGTACCCAAGAGAGATTTTACATTTGCTTCTGTCACAGCTCTTGGGAATTCCATCCCATTTGAGACCCATTTTTATACTAATATCTAGGCTTCATAATTTCATACCATGTGACCAGTACAAATTCAGATCTTATACCTTTGCTTGGGGTTTTCATTTCTCAGAAGAGACCCATTTACTTTCTGTATCTTTTCCAATATTTTAATTTTGATTCATTCCATGGTGTCGTTTCTTCAAATACATAATTTGTAAAGTACATGATATGGTTGCCTAGTTACCATAAGAGGAAATGAATTTGACTTCTTCCCTCATTACAAGTCTATTCCTAAGCCTATGCAAAAAGTTCAATAAGGAAAACTGAAACCTATCTTATTGGGACATTCCTCACCTGTGCCTCTTCTCCATGCCAGAAGCCACTCTTTCTCCTGAGAACTCTGGCATTTGCACCCATGTTCTCCATATTGGTAGTAAAAATATTAAGGTCTAGAGGGGTTGGATACAAATAAGCACAACCCAGGGGCAATTTATTGGTAAGTTCTGATTTTTATCTACATCGTTAAAATGAGTTTTCCTCAATTATATGGCACCTAAGCATAGAGTAATGGTAGGAATTATCTTTAAAAAACAAACTTTGTTTCTGGCTTTGTAGGACATCACCAAGATTTTTGTAAGCTCCTTTCGTCATTGGCTTTAAGAGAGTTTTCTAAGGAAAGGAGGGGGAGCTATTGCTCATTTTACAGCAGAAGCTGCCCAGTGCTAAAAGCCCTCAGGTGTCTACTGAGCACACCTATCTTCTCAGTTGTCTGACACTTGAATAAACCACTTTCCTTTTTCAAGGCACATACTTGGGTTGCAGATTTGATCCCCGCCCCAGTTGGAGCATGTGTGGGAGACAACCAATTCATTTGTCTCTCTCAAATCGATGTTTCTCTCTCTCTCTCTCTTTTTCTCTCCCTCTTCCCTCTCTGTACCTCCTTTCCACTCTCTCTAAAAATCAATAGAAAAAATATCCCTGGGTGAGAATTAACAAAAAAAGTCCTAGGAACTAACTTCAGAAGATACAGACTCTGGCCTTCAGTTATCCCAGTTCCAGGAGATTTGCTGAACTTCAACTGTAGAACCAGGATGACACACACCAGACCACCACTTGACCAGTTTCAAGGTCCTTATTGGAATGGACTGGACTGGACTGCATGTAGAGAACTTTTCAAACCTTTCCTCTTGATTTCTTTGTACTGCTTTCCCTCTCCCTCCTTATAAAAACCCCTGCCTGCACTGAGATGTTGAGATGGGCTTTGTGACAAGAGCCCCCCATCGTCTCAGTTGTCCAGCACTTGAATAAACCACTTTCCTTTTTCATCAACATCTGTCTCATGAATTTGGTTTTCGAGGCTGCAAACAGCTGAACTTGGGTTTTGGTCACAGTTTTGGTAAGTCAGCCAGGATAAGTGGACCTTGGTAAGTCCCAGAGGGTCTGGGCTGGGTTCCCAGCAGCTCATAGCAGACTGATCCCATGGCAGGGACTGCAGAAACTTCCCAGCAGCTGCCAAGAGTTCTTTAACTCAGGGACTCTCCCTGCTTTCTCGCTCAAGGCATCAGCCTCCTGAAACACCTAGCTGGTGAAAGGAAACAAGTGTTTGGGGAGTCAATGGACTCCAAAACTGGGTAAAGTCTCTGGTGTGCACAACCAGGAGTCCCTGCCCTGCCATTTGGGGTTCTTTGAACCACTTAGGATTCCCTAGGGATCAATATGGTAGGCATGGCTCAGTGACTAAGAAAAACATAACAAAATACATGACACCCAGTCATATTTGAATTTCAGGTAAACAATAATTTTTAAGTACAAATGTACTTAAAAATTTGATTTGAGAATCCTGCCTGGATTATTTGTAGTTTATCTGAAATTCAAATTTAATTGAACATCCTGTATTTTATCTGGCGTCAGTTTGAGAAAGGCATTCACACAGAGGGTGGCCTGCGTCGGGGTGCTGGAGCTCAAGTGGGGTGAGAAGAGCATCCATGAGGAAGGTGGGAGAGGCCCACAATGGGGGCGGGGGGGGTCAGAGGTGAAGCAGAGAAAGAAGGGCACTGGCACCGGAGATGGGGTAGCAACAGAGATGTGAGATTCCTAAGGCTGCTGGTGTCCGAATCTGGATTCGCCCTTTGCCAGGTTTTGTTCAGGAGACCAGAGGCTGAGGCAGGAAGCCCCGCCCCCGGGGGAGCCCGCCCCGCCCCCCAGCGTAGCCACTCGTTTCTTAGCAACTGTCAAACACAACGGACCGGCCGGCGCCGCCGGCCTCCTCCCCGGCGGCTGCGCAGTGGCCGTGGGAGCTGACACGCCCCAGCCTGGAACCCGGACGAGCCGGCTGCCGTCCCGCGTCCGCCCGCAGGTACCGTGGGCGCCTGGAGGAGCCTGTTTCCCACCCGCCTCCACCGCGGCCCCACGCCGCACCCTCTGCTGAACGTTAGCCGGGGTCAGCTGCGTCTGCCCGGATCCCCGCGCTCAAAGCCCGTTTGTGTCTCGCCTGAGGGTCCTCACCCTCCTTTGCCTGCCGGGCATTTGCACGGGCTGTCCTTTAGCCTGGCTTGCGGCGCTCCCCAGGCCTCCCTGAGTGGAAAGCCTGGGGGTGGGGGTGGGGGTCTGCTCCCCTGATGTAGGCATTCCAGAACCGCCAAATTAACGCAGCTGGCGCTGGGCCAGAGTTGGAGAAACTGGTGCTGCTTAGCATCAGAATTACCGCCAGGACCATTCTCTGCGGTTCCTCCACTCGTTGTCTAACTTTAGTGAGAGTGCCTGCTGTACGCCAGGCAGTGTCTGAGGCCTCGGCCATGCAACTCAGACAGGACAAGGGAAGGGAGGAGGGAGGATGGTGTTTGTTCCTGAAAGAGGCCAGGCTGGCCTCCTGGGGGCCGAGGGTGATGACAGAAGCACCTTTCTTTTCTTCCAGCCAGGAGTGCTGGGCGAGGAGGGGAGCTCTGCAGCATGTCGCTGCATGCCTGGGACTGGGAGGATGAAGACGTGGAGAGCATGGAGCCCATGGGCGCCTTGAGCAACTTTTGCCAGTCCATGAGCGAGTGCCAAGTGGAGGAGTGCCTGAGTGCCAAGGCCCAGGAGTCAGAGTCTGACCAGCAGTACAGCAGTAGCAGGTCCCCAGATGGGCGTGCCAGCACTTTCAACTCCGAAGTGCCCCAGGTGGTCCCCTGCAAATTCATCATCTCACTGGCCTTCCCAGTGAATATCTGTAAGTGCTAGAGCAGAATTCCACAAAAAGGGGGTGGACTAATGACCTTCGGCCAGGAGTTTAGGACACAAATACTCCCTCCACCGCTTTCCCAAGTAGGGTGGTGGATTCCAGGAGCAAAGATCAGGAAAGAAACTGCAATTTTAGGGGGCCCACTGTTGGCCAGGCAAGTAAGTGGTTGTGTGGCCTTCACATACTTAATCCTCTCAATAACCCTAAAAAGTAAGAGTTATTTCTGCCTTTAGCAGATGAAGAAATGACGGAGAGATTAAGGCCTTTGTTCCCATAAGCTAATTGTGCATCACTTATTTTCCTCATTTAAAATACAGATTCTCAGGTGTATTGAATCTCTGAGCATAAAGGTATATTGATTAGCTGCTAGTTGCAACAGCGCTGTGTAACAAACCCAAACAAGCTCCCCAGTTCATTGGCTTCACACAGGAATCCCTTGTCCTCCTGGGTGAGCTGGCCAGCTGCTCCAGCCTGGGCTCCCTACAGTGGCTTAGCTCTGCTCCATGTGTCTGTCACCCTCCTTCTGGACATGTGGGCTAATCCAGACACATTCATATTATGGAAAAGCAGAGACACAGCAGCAGGCAAGCCCAGTCACCTAAGCACTCATGTCTTTTGGCACCTCCCACCTGCTAACATTTTATTGGCCAAAACAAGTCATATTGTTGAACCCCAAGATTAAGGACAGAAAAAAGTACTCCACTTTTATATACCTTTTTTGTCTACTTAAACTACACCTGCCCCCCTCCCATGATTAATTTCAGCTTCTCCTTGTAGCTGCCAACTGTTGCTTCAGATTTTTGGAGGCTATTTGCTTAGGTGTATACCATGTTTAGAACTGATCAATCTTGTTAGTGAGTTGAACTTTTTGTCCTAATGTGGTAACCTCCTCTGTTTGTAATGATGCTTTTTATCTTGGGTCTAAAGAGCTTAGAAAAAGACTTATGGCAAATACCAACTAAAAGAAAACTGGTGTTTACTTGATCGCCGTAGCCCTCACATCTTCTGCAGCATCTCCTAGGTTTGTTTGTCTTATTTTGGTGCTTCTTTGAAAGGCATTTACAAAGGAGATCTCTGTGCAGCCAAAGTTTATGAGGCCTTGTATGTCTGAGGGTCTTTTTTATTAATTAAATTTTTTTCAATTACTCTTGACATACAATACTACATTAGTTTCAAGCGTAGAACATAGTGATTAGACATGTAATATACCTCACAAAGTGATCACCACTGTAAGCCTAGCGCCCATCTGACACCATACATAGTTATTACAATGTTAGTGACTATATTCCCTATGCTTTACATCCCATGACTGTTTTTATAATTGGCAATTTGTACTCTTAATTCCCTTTACCTTTTTCACCCACCCATCTGGTGCCCGTCAATTTGTTTTCTGTATCTAAGAGTTTATTTCTGTTTTTTGTTGTTTTTTAATTTCAAGCCTTGCAACCAGTTTTATTTTATTTATTTATCCTCCCCTGGGGATATTTTTTTCATTGTTTTTCAGAGAGAGTGAAGGAGAGAGAGAGAGAGAAACATTGATTGGTTGCCTCCCACACACTGGGCGAGCCTGCAACCAAGGTACATGCCCTTGGCCGGAATCGAACCTGGGACCGTTCAGTCCGAGGGTCGATGCTCTAACCACTGAGCCACACCAGCTAGGGCTATTTCTGTTTTGTTTGTTCATTTATCTTGTTTTTTTGAGTCTTTTTATCATGCCAATACCTTTGAAGACATTGAAGGACATGTCTTTGGCTGGATATAAAATTCTAGGTTCAATGTTTTTTCCTTCAATATCTGAGTATTTATGGATTTGTTTATTTATGCAAATTGTTTTTTAAGAGAAATGAAATCCTACACATTCTATTCTAAAACTTGCTTTTTAAAAATTTGACAATATCTTAGATGTGTTAAAGGAAATGAGCATATTTGTTTTTACTTTGCTGATGTTTTGTTTGGAACACCTATATAGTATGTGTCTAACTTATCCTTCCCCTTATTGATGGATATTTAAGTTTCCAAATCGTTTCTGTTACAGTCCTGCACTAGCCCTCCTTGTGTGCACATTTCTGTTCCGTAGCCTGTGTGCAGGCACTTCCGTAGCCTGAATTTCAAAAAGTGGAATAGCTGGGTTTAAGGTACAGCAGGTCCTTGAATAATGTTGTTTTGTTCAACATCATTTCATTCTAACATTGATGAGATGCTGTAAAAACTTAATTATTGTTTATATCAATCAGCCTATGATAAAATTAGTTCCATTATATGCAGTTTCATTTGAAATCCAGAACCTATCAATGATATTGAGGACTTACTGTACGCATTTACATTTTTTTATAGATATTGTCAAATTGCCCACCAAAGGGTTTCTAGCAGTTGTTTCCTCTTGCCGGCAGGCTCTGTGTGTCCGCTTGCCGGCCCACCATGAGTCAGAGCACAGACCCATGAAGTGCAGCGTACTTTCTGCTTAGTTGCGCCTTCACAAGAAAGTCTGATGCCTACCAAGACTGGCTGGAGAAGCTTTATTCCAAGCTCTGCACAAAAGCTAACTCTCCTGGTGGCACAAAATTAATACAGAAGCAGTCTCTTGGGTGTTAAAAACTTGACATATTAAAACTACGGCTTTGAATATAGTCATCATATTTTTATAGAATGGAAATTGGATTAAGTATTTATGGAGCTTCTGAAGAATCTTCTTCTGGTGTGCAAAGCCCCAGCCTGGAGGGTTCAGTTTCAGGTCAAGGGCAGGCAGTGGATGCCCTGGTCTCTGGCCGAAGCCCATCCTACTTTCTGCGTCCTTTCCGCATGCACCCCACATTGTGCAGCTCCACTCAGGAGGTCCTGCTGGGCTGTGCCCTCTACCGGGAATGCCTGCCAGCTTTCCTTCTATGAGACTCTTAAGGGGCTCCCCCCGCACACCCGAGGCAGAGTTTCCCCCGCCTCCTCTGTTGTTCTTCAGAACCTTATTTATCCTGCCCACGTTGCACAAATCATAGGGTGCTGGGATTTTTTCTTACATACTTCTTACTGCCGAGGCAAGGGCGAAGCACAGGAAGTGCCTAAGGTGAAAAAATATGAGAAGACACTGTCAGAGTCACGCACTGAAACTGTGCACCCTCGCGCCTGGTCCTAGCCCAGAGTCGCCTGCTCCCCTGCCGGCTAGGAGGGCTGGGCCCGCATCTTAGCCCCCAAGCCAGGCCAGCAGCGTGGCCGCACCAGCCTCCCACGGCCTCTGGCTCCTGCTTCCCGGGAGCTGCGGAAACAGGTCTGCTTCCCGTGCGAGGTTAAAGCAAGACTCATTAAATCTGTATCTTCTAGGTCCAAAAGGAAAATGCGTCAGGTTGGTCGAAAAACACAAGAAACACCCTAAAATGGACAAACCTGCTGCAAAGGGTCACCGCACCTACCACATTGAGTATTTCCTCCTGCCAGATGACAAAGAGCCTAAAAAAGTTGACCTGGTGGTGTTTCCGGCGGTGGTCAAAGTGTTACTGGATTCAGGAGTAAAGGTGTGTGTGTGTGTGTGTGTGTGTGTGTGTGTGTGTGTGTAGCCTCACATATAACATACAGCCTAATACTACATAGAGTGTACTCACTTCCTCACTTCCCCTTGAACTTGCTAGAAATGCAGAATCTTGGGGCCCACCCCAGACCTACCCAATGAGAATCTGCATTGACCTAATAATACCAATTAAATGATTTTTTACTTAGATATTTTTACCTAATAATTTCTTTGTTGTTTCAAGTTTTTGTAGCTCCCGCAATTTTCTTTTTTTGTGTGCGTGTGAGTACATGTGTGTGCACACCTGCCTGCCTGCACACACACACACACACACACATACACACACACACACACTCCTGCCTGTGGCCCAGCTGGGATTAGAATCACTGTACAGGACACTATTTGCAGGTAATTGCTTTAACTTAATTTTTTCCCCAAGGAACCCAGAAGTGTGACAAGCCCCAGTTCATGACACTCATTTCTGGATGTGACTTGGAACCTGGGAGAGAGCCAGATACAAAAGCCAAACAGGTGGAGAGCGGGACCCGGCTTCACTGCCAATAGGGCAAGGCTGGCAGTGGTGGGTACTGCCAGACTGCTGAGCCTCTGAGCCCCCCACACTGAAAGTCTCTTGCTATTTTTCTGCACAGACCGTGAAGCCATGGCACGAAGGGGACAAAGTCTGGGTGTCATGGACCCAAAATTTTGACATCAACGTGACAAAGGAATTACTAAAGAAAATAAATTTTTACAAAATAACCTTGATGCTCTGGGACACTACAGACAAGGTTTCAAAAAAAGTCAGGTATTTTCGATTAAAGAATGCTGGATGTTTAGAAGATACAGAATCTTTGGGTAAGTCAGGAATCCATGTTTTATTTGAAATGTTTCTAAGGGTTGTGGCTTCTCATCAGTAACAGGAGAAGAACTGGCGCCCCCCTTCCCCTCATTTCCTGGGCTCACACTGGTTTCTGTGTCAGTGGAAAGTCATCCCTCCAGAACATGCTCGGGTGTTAGGAAGTGCCGCCCGTGTCTGTGTGCAGGCACATTAGCCACCACCTTCACCTCTGCCACCTTTGGGGACTTCCTATCTCTGGGTGGCGCCAACATAGGCACCCACCCCAAGCCTGTCTCCTTGAATGAGTATTGTGTGTTCACTGAAAAAATTTAGAGGATACCAAGAAACAAGAGAAAACTTTTTTTAAAAATCCCACTACCCCAAGACACCATATTAGCATTTTCACGTAGACATTCTAGACTCTTACTATGTCACTATCATATCAAACCCAGAAAAATCTCCTTTTTAACTCCCCTCAAAGGAGGGTGCTGGAAAGAGTAGAAAGACTCGGGTTTTGAAGTCAGACAGCTAAATTCCATCCTGTCTCCATCCTGAACTAGCTGGTGACCTTGGGCATGTACCTACTATCTCTGGTCATATGCCTGGAGCGGGACAGTGAGAGTGGTCCCCCCACCCCTGCCCAGGCACAGGCAAAAAGGAGAGAGTGCGTCGTCCATAGAGAATTTAGAAAAAATAATAAACTATGCCATGGCATTCATTGTAAAGGTGCATCCCCATTTTTAGAGATATTGAAAGGTAAAAGCAATGTGCCTCTGAGGAATACGGTATTATCGCTGCTGTCAGGGGCTTGCAGGGAAATACCATCATTCTCATTTGATAGTAAGCCTCTGAGACTGTCACTTGCTTGAAGCAAATGGCAGTGCCACAATCAGAACTAGTTTTCCATGACTTGAAAATTGGCCTTTCTCGGGCTTTGCAGCCTCACTTCCCAGGGAGCCCTTCTGACATCAGGTGCTTAGGGCTTCCCGCGTTTAATCTTTCATTTATGTCTAGGGCTTTTATGCTCAGCATTGGCATTTTGGGCCTGGTCTTTCCCTGTTGTGGGACAGTCCTGTGCATTGTAATGATGAAATGGAATAATCTATGTCAAGTACTTAGTGGTCTTATTTGGAAGAAGCCATTGCCAGTGGAGGTTTGAGTTTCCTGGTGTTTTGAAGAAGGCCCCTAGGTGACAGCTCCGGGAGGTCAGGAGCCCTGCCTCTTATCCATTGCTCCACCTCCAACACCAGGACAGTCACTGTCACATGGTAGGTATTCAATGAGTATTTCTGGCTAATCGAATCAATGATTCTCTTTTATCCTGTGTTCTAGATGAAGTGAAACGTTTGGTTTTAAATCAGAGAAGACCGTCTGAAGCAAGCATTCAGGTCAATGAAGAATGGAACCAGGAGTATGAACCAGGAAAGCCAGAAAAAGCTGGAAAACTCTTAAAGCCTTTCCATGGTGAGTAGAGGTGACCCTTGTGGACTCTGGCGGGGAAAGGGCTCGACGGGTTGGCGGTCACGCTGCCGCAGTGCTGTGCCGGAGTCCTTGCCGCCCACCAGCCACTCTGCCGGTGCCCTCGCGCCCGGCCGTAGCAGGCCCGCTCTCTGCACCCCCTGCTCTGGGTTGCGGAGTCTTTTTCTTCATTTCATTTGTGCCTATTTTGTGGCTTACAAAAAGCTTTCTAACTGTAGAAGTTATAACTGTGTATTTTTAGAAAATCCAGTGAGTATAAAAAAGTATAAAGCAAGCAGGGGATGTTATCTATAATTCCATTACCCGGCACAAGCCCTGTGATATCGGTTTATCATATGGCAAATTCCTTTCTTTTTTTCTACGATTTTTAACATAAATGAGGTTATCCTGGATACGTAATTGTGTATTCTGAGATGAATGTGTCATTACGTGCACTTTCCAATTTCCTTCAAAACTTTCCATAACCTTTATTTGTGGGGACTAAAGAACATTTCATCTGCTGGTAATACTATAATTTCTGAGATTTGTTTGTGTCAATATATGTCAGTCCAGAGCCTTTATTCCGACTTCTATAGTACTTGTGGGACGGATGCACCATCCTTCACGCCTGCAGCCCCCCACTGAGGGGCAGCGCTTGTCTCCAGTTTCCCGCTGCCACCAGCACTGCCCTAGTGGGCATCCTTGTGCGGGTGTCCTTGTGCCCGTGCAGGAGAGTCTAGGGCGGCGATTCTCAACCACTGTACCGCAAGAATTTTTAAAACACCCAACACCTGACTGTTTAATCAGGGGCACTGACCTCCTTCCCCTTAGATTGTCAAGTAAAAAAAATGACAGCAGCCAACACGACAGTAGCCATCTGGTGTGAATGAATCAAAGTTATACCTATTTTTGGCAGGTAGGCAAAAAATATAACACATTTTTCCATGTGCCACAGTATTTTAATGATTAGTTTATATGCCATGAGATGAAAAAGGTTGACAATCGCCGGCGTAGGGCGTTGCCCAGCGCGGTCGCCCGGCGTGTGAAGCACCGTCGCCGCTCAGTGTGCTGCGTCTCCTCCCTGGGTTGCACCCGGTCGCCCTCCTGACAGTTCCCATTGCCCCAAGTCATCACCCGAGCTTGGCACAGCCAGGGGCTTAATTGCCGACTCCTAGGGGGGTGGAGGGCATCTCGTACGCTCACCTGATAACATGCGAATGACTTGTCTGTCCTCATCTCTTTTCTTATTTTCCTGGTGGGTTTCACATTTTTCTTATGTATTAACAAGGTTCGTTGTGTGCATCTCCTGGATAATTATGCGGTCAGGTGCATGCACTATAAGCATCACAGACTGGGATCTGTAACTTATTTTTATTTGGTGAAACAGTTAACCATTCCTTTCTAGTTTGTACCTTTGACAATGTTTTAAGAAATCTGTCCTCCTTGGGATGTCAGTAGAGTCTCCTGTGCACCCTTCTCATGCTTTCGGAGATGTTTCCCACCTTTGGCCTGCAGTTCCTTCTGCATGTGGCATGAGGTGTCCCATAGTTTCATTTGCCTCCCGGTGGATCGTCAAGATCCGATAGTCAAGATCATTAATCGACTCGTCCATTCCTTCCCGTTGATTTGAAATGCCACCTCTGGTGCCTATGAAGTCCCTCATATGGGTGGATCTAGCTTGAGCTTTCTAGTCCATTCCCACGGCCTTTATGCGATGGACCCAATAGCTCGTGGGAACTTCAGCCCCTCCTGCCCACGTTCTCAGGCAGTAGCGGGTGGGGAGTCAGGACACCCCTCAACTTCTCCCTGCATATAACTGGCAACTGGCCCAGTACTGAGATGCCTCTCCAGTAGCTGGGAAGGGCAGCACACAAGGAACAACCTCTGCCTTCAAGGAGCTTCCAGAACCTTCCCGAACCTCTGCAGTGTGCGTGCATTCACATGTGGCAGCTTGAATGTGAGCTTCTCTTAACGCCCTTTCCCCTCCTTTGATTTCCCAGTTAAATGGAAGGAAGCGGAGAGGGGCAGGAAAAACCAGAAGAAAAGAAAGAAGTACCCAGCGGAGGAGGAAGCCGACCCCAAGCTGGCGGACTACTGGGCACAGGGCGCCTTCTCCATCCAGCTGGCGGTCATGCCGCTCCTCGCAGGTACCGCAGTCCCTCCCCGCGGCCCTGGCGTCGGTCACATGCGGCTGAAAGCCCACAAACAGGGCGCTCATGGTGATCAAATCCCTGCTCTGTGCTACCTCATGTCATGCAAAGTGGGGGTTTGTATCTCTATTGTAGACGGAGGAGACAGAGGCACAGAGAGGTTACACGCACTTTTTTAAGATTACATAGTGAGTAAGTGTGAAGGCAGGATTTGAACCCAGGTCCAATTTCAAAGTCAAAGGAAACCTGTGAGAATAATGTCACAATTTTGCTAATCAAATGCTGCTTCTTATAAACATGTTTCTACAGGTTTTTACCAAAACATCTAGTAAAGGGAGTTAGGAAAGGGAACCAGTATCTAATGTCCCATCATTACTTCTCATGACAAACTCTGGTCCCCCAGTGAACTGGTGGTGGTGATGGTGATACCATTCTCACCAATATTTTTCAGTGAAGAATCAAAAGCCAGAGAAGTTAAGTAACTTACCGGAAATCACACAGCTTAGTGGCAGAATAAGGGTTTGATTGTTTTGCTTTGTAAGATCTATCACAAGTTACAAACTAGGTTTTCTACAGTTTGATAAGTAATAAGTAGGTATTCATTAAACTCATGTTTTGATGATGGAAAGTTCAGAATATATTTTGGGTAAAATTATGTGACTTTGTTTTAAAAAGGGTAATATGGAGGGGGAGGGGTCCTCTTGTTTTTCTCCTTAGAGAATAATTTCAAACCTAATTTATTGTGGGGGTTTTTGGCCATCAGGGTGAGTGTGCACATTCTACTGGCCAATCTGCAGAAATTTCAGTTTAGGTCCTTTCAGAGTCCAGTCCCACAGGTGCTGGGAAACTCCTAATTCTCACTGTCACAAAGTGGCTGCTGCAGCTCCAAACATCATGTCCTCACATGATAATTCCCAAAGGCAGGAAGGAAGGACATTTCCTTTTCTGGTCCTCTTTTCATAAGGAATAAAAATCTGTTGCAGAAGCTCCTCAAAAGATCTTACCTCTAGTCCTATAGAATAAATGCAGTTACATAACTGTACCTTAGCTGCAAAGGAAGCTGGGATCAGGAGTGCCCATCAAGGAAGACGGACTTTCCCATGCTGGCTGTCGCGTGAGGAGCCAGTAGGGTCAGCCACAGGCAATCCAGGGTCTTCCCCAGGCACAACACAGACAGCTAACCTGTGTAATAAGGGCTGGGTTGCCCCAGGAGATGCTCCCCACACGTGCGGACAGCTGCACACGCTGGCCCACAGCCTGCTTTGGAAGCGCCTAGTCTTTCTGAGCATGCGTGACTGGGTGTCTCTATGCCCTAGACGTATGTTTACAAGCATTTTGAAAAGAATAAGGCTGATTTTTTTTTTAGCATGTACTATGTGTTAAGCAATGTTCCTGGCACCTCGACGTGCATAGCCCTAAGAAAGGTGGTAGCTGTGCCCATTTTGCACATGAGTAAATTGAGCCTCAAAAAACCTCTTACTTGTTGTGGGTCACATGACTACCAAGAGTCAGATCTAGGATTTGAACCTAACCCTCTCTGCAAAACTGGAGCTTTTGGTATTTTTTTCCGTACGCCAGTATGTCTCCACCTGGTGAAATGAATGGACAACTTTTATGAGAAAAGTATTCTCACAGCTCTCTATGTGCCATGCAGTGGCTCAATTCACCTGCCCTTTTTTCTAGTTGTACTGTTGCAAAACCAGCTTGGCTCAAATGTATCAGTTATGTTCTACATCAATATCTATGCCTTCCTCATTGGACCCCAGCAGTTAAAGAGACACAATGGACCAAAACAGACATTAGCATGATTTGTTCCTGAATGTGTTCTATCCTAAAGTAATAGCCTGGAGCAGCACTCCGCACGAGTGCTTTCTACAGTGATGGAGATGTTCTGTGTCTGCATTGTCCAGTCCAGGAGCTCATAGCCACACATGGCTACTAAGCATTTGAAATGAGACTCATGTGAAGAAGGAACTGCATTTTAAACTGTATATAATTTTAATTAATTTAAATTTAAGCTGCATTTTAAACTGTATATACTTCAAATTTAATAGTCACATATAGACAGTAACTACTGTACTAGAGAGCACAATCACCTGGGGAGCTTTTTAAAATTACAATGTGAGGGCCAAGTAAATCAGACTGTTCAGGGTGGCACCCAACTATCTGTATTCCTTATTGTATCCTATAGGTGATTCAGGAACTGCTTATATTACAAGATGATCATGAAGATTAAATTTAAAGAATTAAATTCTCTTAGAGAATTTATGGAAACAATTTGAGAAATTGGTGTATAACATGCTATCTGCATGTGTTTCCAATTTTTTTTTTTTTTTTTAAGATTTCTTTTTTGTTGTAATTTTATCATTGGCTCGTCTTAGCTTGCCTCATCCCCCTGTGCTTGTCTTGGGAATGTCATGAGTAGCATTCTAATGCTGTGTGTATCCCTCATCCCCCCACCAGGATGGCAAACTGTTGTGAGCCGTGGCAGTAAAAAGTCTGCTAACATTTTAGATTGTTTCTTGACTTTAAAAACAGAAGTTCCTATCATGTCAGAAGAGCAAAAGCAGGACTTAAACCCCTTGATCATAAAGATCAAAGGTGTTTCCTGCCTTCCATCTCAGCCTGTGCCCATCCATGAACTAAAGGTAAGAGTGAGCCTGATTTGAAAGCTCCTTTTCCCAGCAGATTCCCCACTACATGTCATCTCTTTTCCCCCCAGTGCCCTGCATAAGATATGTAATCATTCCCATTTCACCATTTAGGATCTCACAGCAAGACATAGAAGAGATTGGGTTTCTTGGGTTAGGAGCTACCAAGTCTTCTGGTCACCCACTACACCACAGGTGTTCTAATGCAGGCAGTGATCCTCCCCTCAGAAGGAACCCCAAGGCCTCCTTGTTACAGCAGCATTGCTCACTTATTTTGAACCAGCCAGGTTGAGCACTGCTGTTTGTCTCGGAAGTTCCCTTTTCCCTCTCTTACTGGGATCTCTGCCCCTGGATTCGATGTCTTCCTCTTGCTTTGTTTGCTCTCTGGTTTGGCTGGAGCACATCCTCCTGTAGCTTCTTGAGAAAAGGTTAAGTGATTGGAGATATATTTGTGCTTCTTCAGCCTAAGGATTCATGCCTCTGATGTGTTCCTAAATTCTCTGTCCTTATCTTTTCTATTTTTACCTTTCTGCTGTTCTATTTGTAATGGTCTTCTGAAACTCCAATTAGGTGTATGTTAGATCTAATCACATTCTCTTCCATTTCCTCTTAATCATTCCTTTATATTTTTAATATCTTTGTCTTTTTGTGTGAACATGGATAATCCATTCAGCTATATGTTTTAGTGCACTAATTCTCCCTTCAATTTTTTACTTTTAAATTTATTTTTCAATTACGGTTGGTGTACAATATTATATTAGTTTTAGATGTACAAAATATTGATTGGACATTAAGATACCTTATAAAGTTATCATGACCCAATAAGTCTAGTGCCCACCTGGCACCTTACATACTTATTACAATACTATTGACTGTATTCCCTGAGCTGCACTTTTGCCCCATGACTATTTTTATAACTGGCAATTTGTACTTCCTAATCCCTTTCACCTTTCTGACCCAGACATCCAACCCCTTTCCATCTGGCAACCATCAATTTGTTCTATCTATGAGTTTGTTTTATTTGCTCATTTATTTTGTTTTTTTGGATTCCACATATAAGTGAAATTATATGGTATTTGTCTCTCTCTGCCTTACTTATTTTATTTAGCATAATACCCTTTAGGTTCATTCATGTTTTTGCAAATAGTAAGATTCTATTCTTTGTATGGCTGGAGTAGTGTTCCTTTATATATATGCACCACCTCCTCATTACCCATTCATCTATCAAAGGATGCTTAGGTTGCTTCCACTTCTTGGCTATTATAAATAATCCTGCAGTAAACATAGGGATGCATATATCTTCTCAAATTAGTGTTTTTAATTTCTTTGGATTAATACCCAGAAATGAAATTGCTGGGTCATATGCTAATTCTATTTTTAATTTTTTGAGGAACCTCCATACTGTTTCCATAATGGCGGCACCAATTTGCAATCCCAACAACAGTGCACAAGGTTTCCCTTTTCTCCACATCCTTGCCAACATTTGTGGTGTGTTGATTTATTAATAATAGCCATTCTGACTGGTATAACGTGATATCTCATTGTGGTTTTAATTTGCATTTCCTGATAATTAGTGATCTTTACCATACTTCCATGTCTCTTGGCGATCTGTATAATCCCTTTTAAGAAATGTATATTCAGGGTCTCTGTTTTGCTTTGTTTTTTTGGTTAATCCTCAACTGAGGATATTTTTTCCATTGATTATTTAGAGAGAGTGGAAGGGAGGGAGGAAAAGGGACAGAGGAAGAGAGAGAGACATCGATTGGTTGCCTCCTGCACACACCCCAACTGGGGCCAGGGATTGAACCTGCAACCCAGGTATGTGCCTTTGACCAGGAATGGAACATGCTCTAACCACTGAACCACACTGGCCAGGGCACTCTGTCCATATTTTATCTGGGTTGTTTGAAGATTTGGGGGGTGTTAAGTTGTATGAGTTCCTTATATATTTTGGATATTAACCCCTTATTAGATGTATCATTGGTGAATATCTCCTCCCATTCAGTAAGCTGTTATTTCATTTATTGATGATTTCTTTCACTGTGCAAAAACTTTTTAGTTTTATGTAGTCTGATTTATTTTTTCTTTTGTTTCTTTTGTTTGCAGAGATAAATCCAAAAATATATTGCTTAGAGTGATGTCAAAAAAAAAATTTACTGCCTCCCTATCTGATTTGGCTCAGTGGTTAGAGTATCGGCCTGTGGATTGAAGAGTCCCTGGTTCGATTCTAGCCAAGGGCCCAAACCTTGGTTGCAGGCTTCGTCCCCGACCCCGGTTGGGGCACATGTGGGAGGCAACCAATCAATGTGTCTCTCTCACATCGATGTTTCTCTGTCTGAGACTCTCTCTCCCTCTCTCCCCCTTCCACTCTCTCTGAAAAGCAATGGAAAAAATATCCTCGGGTGCGGATTAAAAAAAAAATTACTGTCTCTGTTTCTTTCAAGAAGTTTTACGGTTTCAGGTATTACATTTAAACCTTTAATCCATTTGGAGTTTATTTTTGTGTGAGAAAATGGTCTCATTTCATATTTTGCATGTATCTGTCCAGTATCCCAACACCATTTATGTATTCTTGCCTCCTTTTCATAGATTAGTTGAATATGTAGCTGTGGGTTTATTTCTGGGCTCTCTGTTCTATTCCATTGATCTATGTGTCTGTTTTCATGCCAGGACCATGTGTTATGATTACTATAATCTTACAGTATATTTTGATATCAGGTATCATGACACCTCCAGTTTGTTCTTCTTTCTCAAGGCTGCTGAGGCTATTTGGGTTGTTTTTGTGGTTCCATATAAATTTTAGGATAATTTGTTCTCATTCTGTGAAAAATCCCGCTGGTATTTTTATAGGGATTGCAATGAATCTGTATATCGCTTTGCATAGTATTGTCATTTCTATGGCAAATTGCTTTAATTAAGAGCTTAATTAAGAGCAAAAATGTTTAAAGGAAGTCTCGTGTAGTAATTATTTTATTCTATATTTCAAACATCGCAGGATTCTCAAGCAATTTCAAAGTTTCAACATAAAAGGTAATTTTAAACTATCTTGCTGTCTTGAAAGTTGTCCCAAGAATTAAGAACATGATAAAACCACACCAGTTTCTAGAATGAGAAGGAAAAAGTAAGACTAACAGATTGTTACAACTTAAAAATTTTTATAGGCTCAAAAGTTAATTTTCACCCCCAAAGAAAAGGAAAGAAAAGAAACACTAACTAATTAATGACGTGGACACAGGAAGGGGCCTCACAATTGATTCACGCTGATTATTCATCGTTCGTGCACATTGAAAGTGCTTTTAGAAGTCTTGTTCATTTGTCTTCTATTTTAAAAGGGGAAAAATAGCCAATACTACCTTCTAGGTTTTTCCAGGTCTCCATCTGGAGTTTTCAGTAGTAAGCTCATTAAATACGAGTGTGTTTCCTAAAGAAGAGAGAGTCTGGCTTGTTCAATGAGGATGTGTCTGGCCATGTATTTCTTTGACGTTATCCTGATGAGACTGAGTTTCTTGAATCTAAATTTATACCTTTTGCCAAATTTGAGAGATTTTCAGACATTGTTCCTTTTCTTTTTTTTAATCGTCACCAGAGGATATCCTTTCCATTGCTTTTCAGAGGGAGGGGAGGGGAGGGGAGGGGAGGGGAGGGGAGGGGAGGGGAGGGGAGGGGAGGGGAGGGGAGGGGAGGGGAGGGGAGGGGAGGGGAGGGGAGGGGAGACTGATGTGAGCGGGACACACTGATTGACTGGGCCACACGCACCCTGACTGGGCCAAGGGTCCAGCGGGCAACCAAGATAGTGCCCTTGACAGGAATGGGACCAAGACCCTTCAGTCTGCGGGCCAGCCCTCCAGCCACTGAGCCAAACCCACCAGGGCCAGGCATTATTTCTTGAAATATATTTTCTACAAATATCTTTTCTCCTCTCAGCCTGTGACTCTGATGATACAAATGTCAGACCTTTTGATGTTGTCCCACAGGTTTCTGAGGCTCTCTTTACCTTGTAATTTTCCATCTTTTTTCTCTGTGTCTTCAGATCACATCTTTTCTATCTGAAAGCTTACTTATCTTTTCTCTGCCATCTCCATGTTGGTTTGGAGCATCCAGTGAATTTTTTACTTCAGTTATTGAATTTTTTCATTCTGAAATTTTTCATTTGGGCCCGCATTGTAGTTTCTGTTTGCTGAGACTGGCTACCTTCCAGTTGTTTCAAGAGCATTTTTGTTACTTCTTGGAGCATGGCTATAATTGTTGTTTTAAAGTTTTCACCTGATAATTCTAATATTTGAGTCACCTCAGAGCTGCTACCTTTTGTTTGTCTCTCCCCTTGATAATTGGTCAACATTCCCGGTTCTTGTCTATCAAGTAAATTTAGATTGTATCTTAGACATTTGGAATATTCTATTATGAGACTCTGAGTCTTGTTTAAATCTTATGGAGAATGTTGGCAGTTTTGTCTTATTAGACAACAGACTCAGTTAGAGTCAAGCTGCAGGTTCCAACCCACCCCCTGTGGGCAGTGGATTTGTCAGTTCAGTTTTCAAAGATTTTGCAGTGATGTTCACGTCTGTCCTGCATGTGCACCCGCGGGGACCAGCCTGAGCCTGTGCAGTGGTCCACCCTGCAGTTTGGTTCTCAACACTCTAGTATGCTACCTAATATCAGAGCCAGACGGCGCAGTTCGGGAATAAGCCCAGGAGTTTACACACAGAGTTATGGAGCCCCTTTCTTGGTTCCTCCCCTTTCCTTACTCTCCCCTCCTAAGGAGTCCCCTCCCTGGTCTGTTGGCTCAAAGGGTGTCGCTTTAGTGTTGCCACTTCCACATGCCCCTCCTGGGACTGGGTCTGCCTCTGAGAAGAGGTTGTGGGGAAATATAATACAGAGAAAACAATAACGAGGCGTCTCCGCACGCTCTTTGGATCACAGTTTGTCTGGCCAAAGAGGATTCCTCTCTTCTCAGATTTTCAGGTGCCAGCCCAGCTGCTGTCACTGCCACCAAATTTCAGCCTTGGAACTTGAGCCCGCCTGAGGGCAGAGCCAGGAGAGAAATCAACGGGCGATTCCCCCCACTCTGTCCCGTAGGGAGCCTCCCACCCATTCCTCGGGGCGTAGGTTGAAAGCGGATTTCTCCAGAAAGGTTTCTTAATCACTTCT
Organism: Miniopterus schreibersii; assembly: GCF_964146895.1. NCBI lineage: Eukaryota > Metazoa > Chordata > Mammalia > Chiroptera > Miniopteridae > Miniopterus > Miniopterus schreibersii. Next base: position 68,267,620 of record NC_138105.1, on the reverse strand, counting down.
TCCAGGAACCTGGAAGCACTGCCAACCCAGGATTGTTTTAAAATAAATGTTCAGCATCGGTGTAAAATAAATAAGGCACTTGAAATATGAGTTTGGACAACAAACTTGTGTAACAGTTATCTTTTGGTGATAAAATCTTAGCACCACGTGAAAATATACCATGTTCCCTATTTTCTGCCTCGCACAGCTCTGCCCGCCGTCCCATTTCATTTTCCAGGCCCTCTTAAGCCCCAGACCTCTCTGAGTCTCTCTTGCCCTTGCCGCAGCTTTCCAGCTGGATGCTTAATGTGGTAAAGATGAGCCTGTGCCAGTCCCTCCCATGCATGTCTGGAAAATACAGTTCACTGGTGTCCACCGTTCCTTTGCCTGACCTTGGGCTAAGAGCTAGAAATATAGACGTGAAAAAGGCGCATGGCCTGTCTTCGTGGCACTCAGTTTGGGAGCCTATTCTTGTGCCAGCCACCATCTTGGTGCTTTCAAATATGTCCCTCAGCCCTGGGAACGACCTTGCAGAGCAGGCTGTCTCGCTGGTGTTTTGTGAATGAGGAAACCCAGGCTGCAGGCGCTGTGGGGGGTGGGTGGCTGGGGGGTGAGTGTGGCACTGGGACTCGAGCCCCTGCACTGGGCACCGCCCTTTAGAGGGGAGACAGAGTGACTGCCACTGAAGTCCAGTGACGTGATGTCCCCTGGCTCTCTCACAGAGGCTCTGCACCCCCGTGTACTGCAGGTACCAGTTTCATAAGGCTCCGGTTCACCAGACTGAGGGGCAGCCCCATGGAAGCCGCGTCTCCTTCCAGGACATCAATGTCATCTTCCTTGGGGCAATTCACCCCAGTGACCTGAGGGAATACCTGGAGGGCCCTCCCATGGTGGTAGAAGTTCATGACCGGGACCGAAAGTCAGAGGAGTATTCCCGGAAGCCCACCCTGTTTGGGGAGGACCCCCTGGATTCATACCTCAACTTCCAGGCCTTCATCTCTCCCAAAGAGACAGAGAACAACCCCTTTGAATCCCAAAACAAAACGTGGGACCCTTATGGCATCGCCCGGGTAAGTTTTGCTGACCTCCTCCTTGGCCAAAAGTACTTGAACTTGGCTGTCCCCATCCACAGCTGTGAGTCCAAGCCCATACACCACGGCCAGGACAGCAGGAGCAGGAAAGTTGTGGGGTTTAGGGTCCCTACAGATGTCCTCCATTGCGGCCCAATGCCCATGGGCAACTACCTGGAGGCCAACTCCCTGCTCAAGCTGCGGGTAGACATCGCGGTGCCCCTGCAGGCCGCAGCAGCAGGCCCCGAGCCCGACCTCGCCGTCACCCAGTTTGGCCGCATCATTTTCGTGTTTGACTCCAGGAAGAGCTCCCTCCTGTACAGCGTGCTGCAGGACATCACCATGATCAATGCCAGAGCCCTCGACCTGGACTCCTACCCCATGGCCACCATCCGGCAGATCCTGTCCGCCTTCAAGGTCCGGGTGAAGATCCAGGAAAGGCAGGACCTGGACGTGCTCACCGGCTTCCACCTGCTGGATGGGAAGACCCACCTCCTCATTCTGGAAGGCTTGGCTGACCAAGGCTTGAAGCGGCTGTGGGAGAGCCACCAAGGCCGGTAGGTGGCATCTGCGTACTGAGTGAGTGGGGAGATCTTTCAAAACCAACCTGGGGTTCCCTGTCTGCTGTGAGAGGGGTGCATTCGCTCGTTTCCTCGGGGTTTACTGTGCGGCGCTCCTCGGGGCTCGGTAATTGGATGTTCTAACAAGACGCACTGATTGCCTTTAGTTGAAGGGAAGACCTATATGAAGAGGAGGTCAGTCTTGCTAGTTTTCAGGGTTTGTGGGGTTTTGTGTGTTTTTTTCAGAGAAAACTATTCCATATGTAGCTACAGATTTGTCATGTCTGTGGGAGGAGGTGAGTTCAGGATCTTCCTACATCTCCATCTTGAGCAGGAACCTAGGTTGAGTTTGTGTTCTGTTTTAGTTTTGGGGTTTTTTGTTAGTTTGTTTTTTGCCAATTCATATCCAATTACTAAAGCACCATTTGTTGAAAATACATTTTCCTTTATGGAAATGCTTTTGCATTTTTATCAAAAATCAGTGAGTTCTAAATGTATGGATGTATTTCTGGGTTCTCTATTCTGTTCCATTGACCTATGTATCGATCCCCTCACTAATACCACACAGTCTGATTACTGTGGCTATATAATCAGTCAAGTAGAGCGATTCCTTCCCCTTTATTCTTTTTTCTCAAAGTTGTTTTAGCTATTCTAGTTTCTTTGCCTTTTCATATAAATTTTACAATAGGCTGTCTATATCTATAAAAAGTCTTGCTAGAATGTTGATAGGAATCATTAAACCTACTTATTATCTGGGGGAAACTGACATCATTGCCATGTTGAGTCTTCCAGTCCATGAATATGGTATGTTTATTTATTTAAGTCTTTAATTTCTTTCATTAGGATTTTGTAGTTTTCAACATACACATTCAGTATGTGTTTCGGTAGATTTATATCTAAGTATTTTATTTTTGAGTTAAGTGGTATAGTCTTTTTAATTTCAGTTTCTAAGGGTTCATTGCTAGTATGTAAAAATATGATTTTTTCTTTGTTCATCCTGCAGCCTTGCTAAACTTGTTGGCTTGAGGAATGTTTGTTTGTTTTTGGTAGATTCCTTGGGATTTTCTACATAGACCATCATATCATCAGCAAATAGGGATAGTTTAGTCTCTTGCTTTCCAAATTGCATGTCTTCACTTCCTTAGTGTGCTGGCTAGGATCTCAGAATTATTTTATATCTGACTGGTGGCATCCTGTCTGTTTCTGATCTCTGGTGGAAGGCATGGGGTCTTTCCCATATTATGCTAGGCATAGGCTTTCATAGATATCTTTTACCAATTTGGGGAAGTTCCACTTTATTCCTAATTCACTAATGGTTTCCTAATTTGCTGGCTCATGTAATTTACAAAGACCAGTTCCAGGTGGATTAAAACCTATTTGAAATAATTATACACTTATAATAAGTCACAAAATTATCATAGAGAAGTTCCATGTACCCAATACCCAGTTTCTCTCAATGGTGACATCTGACATAAAGTGCCTTATTGGTGGACCCAGTACAATTAATTGGACCACAGTTACCTGGGCTTACCCATAGTTCATGAGAAAAATCTATTTTTGAAAACCAGTAGTTTAAAGGTTTTAGATAATAATAAAGGAGAATATATTCACAACCTCAGAATAAAGAAAGATTTCTTGAATAAGGCAGAAGTACAAAGAATAAAGGAAAATAATGATAGATTTGGCTACATTAAAATTAATAACTTCTCTTCATCCAAAAACATCATAAAAATAGTGAAAACACAAACAGAGAAAAAATATATTTACAGTGTGTGGAGCTAGTATGCTGAACATATTAAACACCTGTGAATCGATAAGAAAACAGTGAAAATGTCCCAAAGGAGAACAGGCAAATACTGGAACACACACTTCATGGAGGAAACCCCATGACAACACAGGTCCCCCAGCAGTATGTGCAGGATACATATGGACTTCACCAGGTTCAGTGAGGCGTGGGAACTATGTGTGCCAAACACAGGGGGTGGCATAGCAGGCTGCGTTTAGAAACAGCCAGGCTGGTATAGCCAGTGAGCAAAAGTGAGTACCAGGGTGGAGGGTGAGGGAAGGGCAGTGGGACCCAGGCAACATGAGGCTGGTCTCAGCATTTTCACAGCCAACCTCCCCTTCGAGGTTTTAAACAAGCCAAAAAACAAAAACCACCTCTGTCAGCCAGAGCAGAACAACAGTGGTGCCAGAGCCCGCGGAGCAGGGTGCAGACCCTGTCCCATGGCCTCCTTTTGCAGAATTACCAAATCAGAGTACAGGAAACACAAGGTGCTCTACAACTCTCAGCTGCTGTTTCAGCACCGCCTCTACGCAGACATGGACACCATCCTGTACCACGTGCACCTCTTCAAGCCACTGTCACAGCTCATGAAGCACATGGCGCTCTACCTCCACAACAGCGTGATGAAGAAGGCCTTCCAGACCCTGACCAGGTGCGCACCGCGCCCGCTGCAGGGACAGGAGCTGCCAGCTGCCTTGTGGCGGCGACCTGACTGTGGGCAGTGCGGTGACCCTTTGAGGTGCAGTTGTTGCTCTTTATGCCCAAAGAAGCAGAGCCAGGGGTGGAGTGCAGTTCCAAGGGACCCCGAGCCTGGGTCATTTCCACTCTTCCACATGCTCTCCTGGGAGAGTTTGAGAAATGTTTTGGTGAAATGAAAACAGTTTGTTCAAACACATGTCCCATGAACCTACCTGCTGCCCTTGGAGACTATCCTAGCATAGCCTGAGGAATGAGAAACTGGTGAAAACCCATTTTCCCAGTGAGCGGTGGGAAACTCCCAGGTCCACCAGGCCAACAGCTTTCTCAACTAGATGTCTGCTTTTCTGTCTGCTTCTCCCAGGATCCCCTGTTCTACCCTCCCTATTCCTCAGAAAGCCATTCTCCAAAGATCTGGATCTCTGACTACTGCGCCCCTTTGCCCGTGCTGCTGGGGCTGCTGCTGCTCCAGCACTGGTGACTTCCCAGGCCCTCGGCGGTGGGCACTCCCCACCCTGGGAAGCTGCGCGCGCCTCCTGCTCCTCCATTTGTGTAGAATGGCCACTTTCTGGTGCCTGCTCTAGGAGCAGGGCTAAGAGAAGCAGACCGGGGTTAGAAGAGGAGACCGACTATGAAGAGTGCAGTGTGGGCGCTGAGCGAGCCCTGGGTGCACTGTAGCCAAGAGGCTCAGGCCAGGCGCTATGCTAGAGAGGCGCCACAGGATACGGGCTGGGTGCAGTGGGGCCTATCTTGCCAGGTAGGTGAGGCTGAGTAGGGTGGCCCTTCTGTGTTCCAGGATCTACTACATCTGTCATTACACCACCAAGCTCAGGGAGGTGATCACAAGAGACTTGCTGCCTTCCTCTGCCATGATCAAAGACTTGAGCCAAAAGTTTGGCTTGCCCATTTCACTAGAAGAACTCACCGATGGGAACTTTGTGGCCATGCTGCCTCATCCTACCTCCAATCTTGAGGACTTTCGAAGTCGGAATTCCACCCTCAATTATGAGATCCTTGCTCACCAGGAGAAGTACCTGCAGTGGCGGAACGTTATGATGTCGAGGAATAAAAGCCAGAATCACAGTCTGATCCAGGTGGGCGCTCTCTACTCTTTGGGGTCAGGGATCCCAGGTGTTTGCCTGACCTGGGCTGTCCAGTCACATGCTGGGAGATATAGGGCATATGGCCAAATCTCGAATGGGGCATCTGCCTCTGGCCTGTATTACTCTCCTGCCCTGGGGTCCATACAGGATGGGCAAGAAGTGCTGTGTGCAGGGCTCAACCACACCAAAAGCACTCACTCATAACCCTGGCATACCCAGTCCTCCCAAAAGGTGAAAAGGAATGCTCTTTGATATATTACCTTTACCTTGGCCCCAGAGTTCATCTTTAAGGAAGAACTGTGTGTGTGCATGTGCGTGCGTGCGTGTGTGTGTGTGTGTGTGTGTGTGTGTGTGTGTGTAGCATCTTAAGCTACTAAGGGCATGGATATTATCAGATGTCCAAGCAACACAAGAGATTTAAAGCTGGGTGTTATGTGGCCTGAATGGCCAACAAGAACCTCCTTCACCCCATACCAACCAAAAAGGCAAAAACACCAACATCCAGGATGGGACTTGAAGTTGTCCTCTCATGGTCTGTCTGTATGAAGCCACCTACCACATCCCCACACCAGTCTCTGGAGAAAAAGGACCTTAGAAATGTGTGTGCCTTGTATGTGTGCATTATTTATGAAAAAACACAAAAAGAGGCTGTTTTATCTCATTAGTGTTTAGGCTTCTAGTTGTATGTGTTTTTTAAGACAACCAGTTCTTGGATTTATCAATCTGCTTTTTCTGTTTTTCTAATTTATGAGCTTCAGCTTCTTTTTCTGATATTTAAAAACTTATATTTTCTCCTTTTTCTCTAGCTTATTAAGTTGACTTTCATTAATTTTTATTCTTTCTTGTTTAATAAGAAGGTATGCATTTCCCTCTGTATATATCATTGGCCATATTCTGTAAAGTGTTATATGTACTATATGTTCTGGTTATTATTTGCCTTAAACTTCTTACAAGTTACAAAACAAGGCCTAGGTACATGCTTATACAAAATTCAGATATTGAGAGTATTAGCAGTCTTCCCTTACCCCTGTATCCCACATTCTCAATGTAGTTACATATGTACACACACATAAGTACATGAATATATCATATTCATTTATGGGTTATATAATTTTGTTAATGCCATGAAATAAGGGGTTCTAAAATTTTTTAAATAATATGGCTGTACGGAGTTTTATAATATGTTTGTACAATTTATTTACTAACCCCATTTCTCCTTAATTTTGTTGACATCACTTGGAAATACTGTTCCAGAATTTTAGAAAATTATGTTTCTATTGTCTCAGATATTTCTACTTTAAAATGTCTTTAAATAGCCCTCCCGGTTTAGCTCAGTGGTTAGAGGGTCCACCCGCAGATTGAAGGGTCCTGGGTTTGATTCCGGCCAAGGGCACATACCTCAGTTGCAGGCTCAATCCCTGGTCCCAGTCAGCACTCAAGCAGAAGACAATCAATTGATGTGTCTCTCTCACATCGATGTTTCTCCGTCCCTCCCTCTCTCTCACTCTACTCTCTCTGAAAAGCAATGGAAAAAATATCCTCAGGTGAGGATTAAAAAAAAAATGTCTTTAAATATAGATAAGCTAAAGCAGAAGTTTGAGTCAGTGATTTGGAAGACAAGATAGCATAAAACACCCAATCAGAACAGCAAAAAGAAAACAGAATTTTTAAAAATAAGAATAGTTGAAGGGACCACTGAGATAACATCAAGCATAACAACATTTGCATTGTAGGGGCACAAGAAGGGGGAAAGAGAAAGCAAGGAAATGAGAACTGATTTGAAGGAATCATGACTGAATACTTCCATAACCTGACAAAGAAAATAGACAAACACGTGCAGGAAGTTTAGAAAATCCCAAACCAAGACACATCATATTTTAAATGGAAACTTAAAGACAAAGAGAGAATGTTGAAAGCAGCAAGAGAAAGAGAGTCACCTACAAAGGGACACCCGTAAGACTGTCAACCGATCATTACAGGGCCACAAGAATGGTTTGACGTATGCAGATTGGTCAATGTGATACACCACATTAACAAAAGGAAGGGCAAAAATCATGTGATCATATCAATAAATACAGAAAAAGCATTTAATAGATACAACACCCATTTATAATTTAAAAACTCAATAAAATGGCTATAGAAGGAAAGTACCTCAACATAATAAAGGCCACGTAGGACAAACCCTCAGCTAATATCATGCTCAATGGTGAGAAACTGAAAGCTTTCCCTTTAAGGTCCGGAACAAGACAAGGATGCCCACTCTCACCACTCTTGTTCAACATGGTTCTGGAAGTCCTAGCCAGAGCCATCAGCAACAGGAAGAAAAAGCATCCAAACCAGGCAGGAAGAAGTAAAAGTGTCACTTTTTGCAGATGAATGATTCTTTATACAGAAAACCTTTCCTGCACTTGTCTATTTTCTTTGTCAGGTTAGGTACTAAACTTACGGACCTTGGTCTTAGAGAGGATTTTATGAATTTGACCCCAAAGGCAAGGGATGTGAAGGCAAAAATGAATGACTAGGACTGTATCAAACTAAAAAGTTTCTGCTCAGCAAAAGAAACCGCCAACAAAACAAAAGGCAACCGATCGAATAGGAGATATTTGTAAACAACAGCTCTAACAAGGAATTAATATCCAAAATATAGAAAGAACTCATACAACTCAACACCAAACAAACAACTCAATTAAAAAATGAGCAGAGGGCTGGGCCAGGCGTGGCTCAGCGGTTGAGTGTCAGCCTAGGATCCAGGCGATCGGGGTTCGATTCCCAGTCAGGGCACATGCCGGGGTTGCGGGCTCGATCCCCAGTTGGGGGCGTGCAGGAGGCAGCTGATCAATGACGACTATTCATCATTTTTGATGCTTCTCTCTCTCTTCCTCTCCCTTCTTCTCTCTGAAATCAATAAAGATATATTTTTAAAAAAGGGCAGAGGACCTGTACACTTCTCCCAAGAAGACATACAAATGGCCAACAGATATTTGAAAAGACGTTCAACTTCATCAGCTATTAGGAAACTGCAAATCAAAACTCCATGAGATACCACCTCATGATACCACCTTAGTGTTGGAGAGGTTGTGGAAAAAGGAACTCTCATTCATTGCTGGAGGGAATGTAAACTGGTAGAGCCACTATGGAAAACAGTATGGAGGATCCTCAAAAAAACTAAGAATAGAGCTACCATATGACCCATAAATCCCTCTTCTGGGTATCTACCTGAGAAATTTGAAAACATTTATTGGCAAAGATATATGCACCCCTATGTTCATTGCAGCTTTAGTCATGTGGCCAAGACATGGAAACAACTGAAGTGTCCTTCGCTAGATGATTGGATAAAGAAGATATGACCCTGGACGGATGGCTCGGTTCGTTAGTTGGGGCATCGTGTCATACACCAAGGGATTGCGGGTTCAATTCCTGGTCAGGGCACATACCTAGGTTGTGGGTTCGATCCCTGGTCAGGACACGTACAGGAGGCAACCAATCAATGTTTCTCTCTCACATCGATGTTTCTCTCTCCCTTCCTCTCTCTCTAAAATCAGTGAAGACATATCCTCTGGTGAGAATTAAAAGAGAAAAAAAAAAGGTGATGCATATATACAGTGAAATACTTCTCAGTGGTAAGAAAAGATGAAATACTGACATTTGCAACAACATGGATGGATGTTGAGAATATCGCGCTAAGCACTATTTCATCTCACTCATATGTGCGATATAAAACAAAGCAACAAATGAACAAACAAGAAAGACACAAAATCTCAGACACAGCAGTATGGTGGATATCAGATGGAAGGGGGGGGGCTAGTAAAGGTCAAATACATGGTGATGGAAGAAGATTTGACTTTGGGTTGCGGGCACACAATGCAATATACAGATGATGTATCAGAATTGTACACTTGAAACCTATATAATCTTTTTAACCAATGTCACCCCAATAAATTTAATTATAAAAAAACCCCTCTCAGCTGATTTCTCAAAGGAAACTTTGCAGACCATTGCTAATATAGTCGTTTAGATCTTTTAAGAATTATTATTAATATTTATCTTAAATTTTTATCCCATCCTTTCCAATAATATGGCTTCTGTGGTTCAGTTGGTGGCCTTTTTAAACATTGAATGTGCTCCTCAGGCATCTAGTTACTTTGGCTGTCAGTCCGTATTCCTCAGCCAGCTCAGCCTCAGGATGGAGAATCCCGGATATGCAGGGCAACTGTGACCACTGTCTTCGTTTCACTCTTTTGGTCAGAACCTCAACTTAAAACTCGAAGGAAAGAGTGTTATGGAAGGAAGAATCTGTCTCCCCAGGCTGTCATCCACCAGCTCTAGGGTCTCGAAGGAACAGGGTCTTCTACTTTTATTAACAGCAGACTGACTAATTCAGACCAGCCCTCCCAGAAGACAACCAGAAAAACTGGACGACATACTGAACATTCTGACTGAAGCTCCGCATGGGCCATGACAGGATTCGAGCTGACATAGCTTCCCTAGCGTAGTCTCTCAACACTGCTCAAAGGCCTGCATTTTTGTCCCTTACCGGTGACCCTCGCCTGCCTTTGCCTTTGTTCCCAGACAGACTTTTCTCTTGCGTGTGAATCACAGATCTAGTTAGTCCTTCCCTTGGTCACTTTGCGCTCTCTTACAGAAATTCCTCGAAGATTCCAAAGTCAAGGCAAGCTATGCTGCACGGTGCTTAACAATTCAGAGCAAAACTCTTCCTCTTTCTCCTTTTTGGGTCTCAGCCACCTTTCTCTGAAACCTTCTGTTTTACCTTTTATCTCTTTCCTCATTGCTACTTTTTGAGTTTTTTATTTTTCAACTATAGTTGATATACAGTATTATGTTAGTTTCAGATGTATAACAAAGTAATTAGACATTTATATACCTTATGAAGTGATCACCCTGATAAGTCTAGTACCCATCTGGCATAGTTATTACAATATTATTGGCTGTAACTTAAATCTTTGTAAGAAATTTGTATATCATAATTGGATTTTTTTAAATTTTGTTTTATTTTTTGAGGTTTTTTCTCTCTTTGTGTTTTTTTTCTCAATCCCCCCCCCATACACACCCAACCCTAACTGCCCCCCCCCCAACAGCTGTCAGCCTGCCCTCTATCTATGAGTCTGTCTCTATTTTACTTGGTAGTTCAGTTTGTTCATTAGATTCCACTTATGAGTGAAATCATGTGGTACTTGCTATTTTTATTCACAAAGGAAGCCAACAGACCATCTTGAGGCTATGGAGAGAAGAGGGTAACACTCCCCACGCACACAGCCATGGTCCAGGATGGCCGTCCTTGCTGCTTTAGTTCATGTCTCCCCTGTATATACTGTGAGAGCGTCAAGCCTCTCCCATCTCTGACCATCTGAGCCATAAACTGTGGCCAAGTGCTATGTGTTCCAATTCCAGGGACCTTAGGCAAATGCCAAGTTTCTAGTCCACTGAATTCCACTGTAGACAGCAGGGACTGGACTGGGTGGCCCGTTGGCAGGGCTCTATGATGAAGTGGCAGCTCCGGGATCCAAGAATCGATCCCTGCACTGCAGCCGTGTCCCAGAGCTGACTACGAGCAGGTAGCTGGTGGTGAGGGGCCTTTGTGCGGGTAACGGATGGAATCTCTTTCTTCAGAAAAACATCAAGGAAGCCTACCAGGTTAGCAAGAAGCCTCCAAAGCTGGTGGTGAAGGTGATTAGAAGTGCAGCCTCTGCCAAGGATGTTGTCCATAACTACAGTATTCAGACTCTGAATTCCACAGAGCTTGGCAAGAAGGAGCTGTATCGTGAGATGGCCAAGGTGAGTGAGAGGCTCAGAGTGGGGAGCAGTCGTGTGCTTACACTCCAGGCAGGATGACGGCAGGTGGCTAATCCCATGAATGCCTTCCTCTCTGACCAGCGGATCTCCAGTGTGGGGGTGGGAGCCAACCAGGCGGGGGGGGGGGGGGGGGGGTGGCAAGGGATCGGGTACTGGCAAGGGGATTCTGTTCCCATACCACACGTGAATCCTCCACGGGCAGGGGTGAGCCGAGAGGGCCTCACTGCGCTCAGATGTTCCCAGCTGCAAACCACTGCAGGCTCCGCACCTCTGGAGAGCAGGTTGCTGCTGCCAGGGAAAAGCAGCTGTGACCCTGCAGGAAAAGCCTCGGCTTAGGCTTTCAGTACACGGTCAGGGTGCGGGCCCCTTCTGTCAAAGGGACAATAACAGGAAGGTCCCGAGGCTGCCGCACCGTTCAGTTCATCTGAATGCCCCACTGACACCGTTGGGAACTGTCACTGTGCCCTCAGTTGTTTCTGACGCCTGCGCAGAGACCTGAGGCTCAGCCGGCCCTCTCCAAGTCTGCCCCACCCTTCCATCCACACATCTGCCCTCATTTTCAGGAGCCGAGGAAAAGATTCACATATTCACAGAATTTCCTCTCAGCCATGGTGGAGCCTCAGGATCCAGAAGAAGAAGAGAAAAAGGCCAAGAAGAAATCCCGCCAGGCCTGGCTCACAACCAGTGGATTCCAAGTGACAGGTCTCCATAGAAGCGCCGAAAGGGACCATCACCCCAAGTTACTGCCCATTTACACCGCCTCAGAGCTGACCGAGGTCCACGGGGAGGAGCAGGGTGTCGGGTGGGGTGTCTCCGGGGACCTTCCCCCTAACTTATTGGTCCTGATCCAGGAGTGGAGGGAAAACGCGCTGTTTGCTAACAAGCTGAAGCCTGTGCTGGATCGAGAGAGGTGGAGCTGGGACCGGCGCCATCGGGACTTCGATCTGTACAAGAAGCCACCGCCTTCCCTCTGGCTGCCCACTTCTCCAGCGCTGAACCCAGCCGCAGGTAACAGAAGCGCCCCGCCAAGCCGAGCCTCCTGGTTTTGCGGCAGGAGTTCTGTGCGGCTGTCTGTCTCCAGCAGGTTCAGTTTTGTTTTAGGTAATGCCCATGAGAGGATGGATTCAGGATGGATCTGGCGTAACAGACTGAACGCTGGGCTGGAGCTCAGGAGTCCTGGACTCCAGTTACGGCGTAATATTAACTTGCCAAGTGATGTTGGGCGGATCCCTTCATTGCTCTGGTCCTGGTTTCTTAACTGTATAAAGGGAAGTTGGAAAATAGATCCAAGGGCGTTCTGAGCTTCAGCACTGTCTCTCCCCGCGACTGGCCTCTGGAGGCCCAGCCAACAGGTGGGGACAGTATCAGGGCGTCACGGGATGGAAGCCCCGAAGACACCTTCCAACTCCTGTCCACCTCAAGACGCTGCCGTCTCCCTGCCATCCGTCTCCCTGCCCTCTTCCTGCCCTCTCCCTGCCGTCTCCCTGCCCTCTCCCTGCCGTCTCCCTGCCCTCTCCCTGCCGTCTCCCTGCCCTCTCCCTGCCCTCTCCCTGCCGTCTCCCTGCCCTCTCCCTGCCGTCTCCCTGCCCTCTCCCTGCCGTCTCCCTGCCCTCTCCCTGCCGTCTCCCTGCCCTCTCCCTGCCGTCTCCCTGGCATCTCCCTGCCCTCTCCCTGCCCTCTCCCTGCCGTCTCCCTGCCCTCTCCCTGCCCTCTCCCTGCCATCTCCCTCTGCGGGGAGACTGGGGCCTTGCTGCATCAATCCCTCTGAGCTTTCTTTTCCTTCTTCCCATCCCTCTGTTTATAAAGACCTCACAATCATTTATTGGTTGACAGAGAACCCAAATTTGTTGGTTAACAGAGCCAGAATGTTCGTTCAGAGAAAAAGAGGTGGTTTTTCTGGCAGCAAGGTTTAGGGGGAGCCCCAAACCACTCAGGAACCGAGCAAAGCTTGAAACCAGCCAGCGAGCTGGGAGCCAGCACAGCCAGCAAGTAACAGCAGAGGGCGCCTGGGAAAATGCAAAGGCCTGTTAGCGCCACCTAAAGACACCTTTTTGTCCCTCACCTCAAGAGAGAAAAGCCCAGGTGGGAAGCAGCATATATTGTCATATACCAAGCAGTGGGGTTGTCCACCCTACACTTGGGAGGGATCAAAGCGAGGGCTCCTAACCCCCATGGCCTGCACTGGGCACCTGCCCCTCAACTTTCAGGGCCTTCTTCTCGCTCGGTGAGGACAGAGGGACTGGGAGCCATCACCAAAGGGTGGTTCTCAGGGTCATGCTGTCATCCATTAAGGGCTGGTTCTGAGTAAAATCATGACTAGAAGGATAAACACAAACTGTCACTTTATTTTTTAACTTTTTTAAAATATATCTTTATTGATTTCAGAAAGAGGAAAGGAGAGGGAGAGAGAGATAGAAACATCAATGAGAGAGTCATCGATCCGCTGCCTCCAGCACACCCCCGACTGGGGATCGAGCCCGCAACCCCGGCATGTGCCCTGACGGGGAATCAAACCGTGACCTCCTGGATCCTAGGTTGATGTTCAACCGCTGAGCCACACCTGGCCAGGTCACTCTGTCACTTTATATTCTTCTTTGTTAAATGGTTCCTGCTACGTGTTTTAAGTGCATTTTGCTCCTTAAGTGAATGACACACAGCTTTCCAGCTGTTTCTTTGGGCATGTGTGGTCTGGTAGAAATGGCTGTCCATGCCCAAAACAGGTACCCCCCAAAGCCTCATGCCACGCAGGCAGTGGCACAAACCCCAGTGTCCACTGTGAAGTGTCCTAAACTAGCAGCATCAAATCCCAGGTCTCAGGATTTCATTCTCTCTCTGTGTTCAGAACCTGGGGACATGGCAGGCAGGAGTGCCCACAGGCCAAAGCCTGGAGGAGGCTCCCTCAGGCCAGGTGAAAACCAGGAAGAAATAGTTCAGCTTGGAATAACCCCACGTTCTGTACTGTCAGGAATATGTGAGAACTGTCCAGCAACAGGCTGTGGCCTGGGGGCTGGTGGCAGCAGGGCACAGACATTTGCTCCACTCTCTAGAACCTGCTGGGGACATTTTCTTCATCTGTTCATCTAGATATTCTGGAGAACCTGGGAAGGAAAAGGAGACCATGGGTGATCTTTCTGCATTGTGATCATAGAAATATTGTTGGAACATTTTTTCCAACAGTCAGCCTGTGGGTGGCCACAGACCCCACCCCCCAGGCCCCCAGGAAGGGATTCTGGGCTGTAGATAGAGGCTAACAAAGGGCTCATCTTGTTAATCCCTAAAAACTCCAGATCATGCAGAATTAGGGATGCAGAGAAGGCACTTGGTCAATAAAAGGCTGCTCTGCGATTTGAGCCTACTGCAGGAGAAACCATCTCCTCACTCCCCAAGCACATCAACAGTCAGTCAGCACCCTGGAGGGCGCCTGGCCAGCATCCAGAGCCAGGAGCTACACAGAATAACTAACTGTCCTTCTCCACAACCTCCCGGCAGCAGGGCTGGGCTCTGCAGGGCTGTACGGGTCAGAAGAAGAATTCAAGTTGCACATTCTAGGACATGGCCACATGGCTATGGAAGAGGAAGGGCATTCCAGACAAACGGAGCAGCCCAGCAAAGTTCCCGCATGGTCTAGGGCAGCAGCCTGGGACATCTGCAAGAAGGGCAGCTCTGTTTCCACTGCAGTGCAGGGCTGCAAAGGCAGAGGCTGCCTCCTTCCTTTGTGAACCTTCCCTGGGCAGATGCCAGCAGGGCCTCCACCTCTGGCACAGCTCTTGTCTGCAGGTCAGCAGAGGTCTTACCCAGCCCTCGCTCAAGGCAGAAGTTTGTGAGCAGCCAGCAGGCCCTAGGAGATTGACAGGGTCCAGAAACAGCTCACTGCCAACAGCCGCCTAGAATCAGCCCCTCTCCTCCTTCCCCCACGCAACCCTACTCACACTTGTTCAGCTGAGATAAGGTGGAGAGATTCTGGGAATAAGCTTCCGTGCAGAAGATCTTGGCCAACAGAACCTGCCAGAATCAACGTCAGAGAGAATGCTGAGATCTCTGGGCCATAGGGTTCCCCCTCGCTGGTGACTGACCTCTGAACTCCAAAGAACTACTGGGCAGCTTGTCTGGGAACAAGAGGCCTGGCTCAGAAGTCACCAGTCTTAGGTTCTAATTCCAGCCCTGAGCCAAAAGCAAAATACTCAATATCTCTGAGCCTCAGTTTCCTCCTCTGTGAAAGGGGCATCATAATTCTTGTGGGTCAATGTGTTGCTGGTGGAAATGGAGTCCAGGGACCCACACATGGGAGGATGAGGTTCAGTGGTAAGATTTATTGGGGTTGAAATAAATTACTGCCCCCAGGTTCCCGATGTCTCATCTCCATCTGTCCCACTGTGGGGAAAGTCCAGCCTTATCTACATCAAGCCCAGAACAAAGACCAGTGTCCAGAAATTCTGTGCCATTGGTTTAGTCCAGTTCTGTCCCTGTCCCCATCCGGCTAGTTTAGCTTCTGTTCCTGGCTGCGCTTCAGTTAGTGCTGTGCCCAGGCCCAAGCTTGGAGCCCACATGGTCTTCTGCAGGCCCTAGGTGGCTGCATGGTTGCTGTGGCTGCTGTGCAAGCACATGGGGCAAGCATGTGTCACCAGACAAAAAAGAGAGAGAGAGAAAGAGAGAGAGCTTTGTCAAGTTTCGATTATATTACCTTGGGCTTTGGAAGGACTAGGTGCCCTTTCAAACTAACCAATCAACTTCCCAGTCTTTCCCAGGCCTCTCATGGGTCCTCCCCCTAACCTGTTTCCTAGGTCTTCCAGAGTTCTGTGTTCCTTTCCCAATCCGGTCCTGTTCCCAGTCTAGGTCCGCCCCTTACTGTCGATCTTAGTCCCTACTGCCAATGCCTCATAGCAGCAGCACCTCCCCTGCACCATCTGGGCTCCCCCTGGCATGTGCTTACCTCCCCCTTTATTGTTTTATCTTTCCCTCAGTAATCCCAAATAATGGCTGGTTGTACCCCAGGAGATTGGAAAGCAGGTCCTTTCTCTCTACACAGGGGAGGGAGGAGTGTTAATCCCCTTGGCAGAGCAATGCCGCGGTCCCCTCGGGAGCCTATGAATGCTGCAATTTCCTAGTAAAGCGGGCTCATATCCAATCCAGCTCATCTCTCTAGTTTATTATGCTCAGTAACGCCTGGTTCCCTTTGTTCCCTTTATTAACACCTAGCTCCCTACTCTAACAAATGCATGTAAAGACCAAGTACACAGCAGGCACTCGGTGACCACACTCACCCCCTCCAGCAGGGTGAGGACAGACGGGGGAGGGCACTAGGTTTGGGACCCTGTCACTAACCCACCCTTTTCCATCAGGTAGGAAGATGAAAAAGACAAAAGAGAGTGACCCTGTGTCCTGAGCAACAAGGAGCCTCCCATGGGAGCTGGCAGTGCTCACCACAGGCCACAGCCACAACTCCACGAACCCACCAGCATCCAGGCCAGCGGCTGCATGGACCTTGTGCTCCACCCTCTCTGGGACCACAACTTGCCCAGCCCCTCCCACCTGGGACTCCTCCATGCCATCCAACGCCCCCCGCCCCCCACCACCAGGCCTCATTAAAGCACAGCAGGACAAAGCCAGTGGGAGGCTTCCTGTGTGGGGACCAGGTGGGAGCAGGGTCGGGGGGCTCGCCTCATGGTCACAGCCCCGAGCCCTGCTCCCACGAAGCAGCTAGCCCGAGCCCGCACAGCCGTCATGCCGTACCGGCTGATGAGGACATTGGCCACCAGCTGCAAGACCATCTGCTCCTCCACAATGGCCTGGGAACACAGAGGCCCAGGGTGAACCCCCTTCCCCCCCCACACACATCTTCACCCATAGCCGAGCCTCACTTTATGCCTCAGGGGAGAGGGGCTAATACCTCCTTTCCCTATGGGTTTGGGGAGGTTGGCTCATGGCTGCCTTGTTTTCCCTTCACTGTCTAGATGTGGGCAAGGGTCAAGGCAAGACCAGGTCCCAGGGACCTGGCTGAGATCAGAGGCTGGTGCTTAATACCCCTTCAGCAGCAGAGCCTCACAGATCAGGTCCCAAGACTGGGCCCTGGTGGGGCTGCCCCTACCAAAGGCAGGGAGCCTGTGTTCACCCAGCAGGGGCTCCCACCCAGCTAGCCGAGTGGTCCCTGGGACAGGCAGCCATAGCCAGCTTGCCTCCCTACCCCAACCCTCCATGGTAAGATTTCTTTCTAGGCCTGGTCCCAAAGGTGGCCACTTGGTGAAACATCATCTCACAGATGCTGGCCCCATCTCCCTGACTCCCACATTGGAGGGCCCGCCACCCCGGGTCTGGCAGGGGCCCAAGTACCTTGCCAAAGCAGAGCAGCAACATCTCCAAGTACAGTCAAAGTAATACACGTCCCCAAGCTTGCTGGCACTGTCCTGGCAGCCAGAGGAAAGGACTCAGCACAGCACCTCCTCCCCATGGTGCCCATCCTGTTTCACTGGCACAGGGGCACAGGCTCTGCTACCATGCTGAGCAGTTCTCCATCGTGACAGGGTAGAGACAGGGGATATCACCTGTCCCTCAGACTGGCTGGGTCTCCCCAACACCCCCAGGTCACATCCCTTCTGGGAAGGAGATATCCAGCAGGCTATACCTGCTGGGCTCACTCCCCATAAGAGTGAGATGCACAGCTCCAAGATTCCCCATCAGCTCCAGGTCCATAGTTCAGTTCAAGGAGTCCCAAAGCCTCTGGCGAACAGGACAATGGACAGTGGTCACGTTGCCCCATTTGAGCTCACTGCAGAAAGCCCATGGCCCCAAGACCTGAGGCCCTGCTGCTGCTCTCTGTTCAGAAGCATGACCCCCACCACTGCAACGCTACAAGGCAGGGCTAGATGGGGCCCGGCTAGATTTCTTTGCTTAATAGGTTCCCACTGGGAGCTAGCTAGTATCCTGACCCCCTCACAGGCTGAGCTCTTTGCTTTTGAGGTTCCCAGGTGGTTTGGTTTTGTTTTTTGCTTCTCAGGTTCCGCCCTGGGACGGATCTACCGCGCATGCATGCGCTGAGGGGAGCTCTGCTTTCCAGGAACCCTTTGCCTTCCCCAGCAGGTGTCAACTAGTGCATGCTCAGAGTGGAGCTCTTTTGGGAGTGCCTAAAAAGAAGCTTTAAACTTATCTAGGAGAGGGTAAAAAAAAAGTGACCAGCATTCCCATTTGTTTAAGAGAGGCTCAGCCTGTCTCAGTACTGTTCCTACCATTGAGGTGTCACTGGAGCCCTGACAGGGAGCTGGAACTCCATCCACCACTCCATCACTAAGAGAACCTCACCGCTTAGAGGTCAGTAAAGGCCAAGTGGGGAACCTGGATGCGCACACTCACCTGGCAGTAATGAGCGCCCGTGAGCCGTGTCTTCTGGAGGGTCTAGGAACGAGGCTCCTGTCACTCAGGACCCCTGCTAGGACCTTGAGGTGTGGGAGGCCCTGCTTTGGTGGCCCTTCCTGACAACCTTGGCCCCTGTCCCCTGCTGTGACCTGCCTTGGGAGGCCTGCCTCAGCATCTGACCCTTCTCTGTCTCATCCACCAAAGTGGGCTGCTGGCACTGCCAGAAGCAATTATTCTCTCCTTGTAATTATCTGCTGCCGCCCACAGCCAGATCAAGCCACGTGCACCACCTAGCCAGGAGTCATTCCTGAGAGAGGGACAGTGAGGGCTGCTCCAGGGCCTCCTACGGAGCCAAAAACTGTGGACAAGAAGTGCTGGCCTGGAAGGATCTCCCTGGGCAGGGAGGGGCTGGGAAGGCCGCATGTGTTTCTCCGCTTGAGTAGGGAGGTGGGGAGGAGGTGGTGGAGGTGAGGATCAGAGCCTCAGAAGCACAGCTGGATTTGGGAAGCGGGGGAGCCTCAGAGAAAGAGACCGCATGTGGCCAGGGCCCTGGCCTGGGACTACTCTCTCCTGGCTGCGCCCAGGGGACCCAGGCCTCAGAGCACATTGTCTCACCCCATCCCCTAAAGAGCCCGAGAGAATGGTTCCCGTCTGAGTTTCTGATTTAAAAAAAATAGGGGCCATCCACTAGCAGAGTGTGTTATTTGTCATATACTATACTCACTGAACCGCACATGGTTTTTTCATATGACCCATACATTTTGGAGGTCTTTTTATAAGAGGACATGAAAATATGCCTCATTTTAAAAACTTAACTGCATATTACTTATTACATTCTATGGATATATCATCAATTAGTGAAACGGTCCTGATGGATCGACACCTTGTTTCCATGATGATAATGAAATAGAAACAGTAGAATGGAAACTGGGGTATCACCATGCTGGTGAACTACTGTGATTGCATCTGACTTGTTCAAACCAAACAGCAGTTATTTTACATGAGAGATTTGGGGATGGCTGACAGCCAAGAGCCCGCTCAAAATTGCCAATCTGAAGAGGCAATTAAGAAAACTCTGCCACTTGTTGCTTGCCACACACACATTTATTCAACAAGTTAAGAAACAATCAGAAACTGATCCGTTCAGTGGCAATGAGAGCTAACAAAAGCCCTGGGCTGCCTTAACCCCAGCATGTGGTTAGTCTTTCTTGGCCTGTAGCTACTGTTTACTGCCAAATGTTGCATCAAAGCAAACCTTTGCTCATGGATGGTCTTTCTCCTCAGTGGTGAAGGGTGTCCAGGGACCCCGTGGCACCCATGCAATGGTCCAGCACCCTCCGGAGAGACTCAGGGACACTAAAGTTGTTTTCCAGAGTTTGGTGGCTGGCAAGAATAAGCCCTGCTGGCTTGTCTTCTCTTTGGGTGTGGCAGCCTAGTGAACTTGTAAATGTATTTACAGGTTTATAGTCTCATGCTTGCGTACAAAATGCTCCTTTTCTTCCATCTAACCCATCACAGCCAATAAGCCAGGGTGATAGATTACATCACATCACCCTGAATTTATATGTCAGGTCACCCTGTATTTATAAATCATACTTATCACGATATCCCTGGGATAAATTCAGAGCAATGGAATTTTTTAATGAACGGATTATGCACATAGTTAATTTGGTTAGTGCCAAAGTATCCTCCTGAAAAAGGTGTATTTTATGCTAGTTTTATTCATGTAAATTTGAAGTTGCATGACATAAAAAAACACATGAGCCCTGGCTGGTGTGGCTCAGTTGGTCGAGCATCGCCCCATGCACCGAAAAGTCATCGGTTCAATTCCTGCTCAGGGCACATGCCCCAGTTTCTGCCTCAGTCCTCAGGGGGCATGCAGGAGGCAGCCAGTCATTGTTTCTTTCTCTCTCTCCTTTCCCCTCTCTCTAAAATCAATAAAAACATTTTTTAAAAGCCACGTGAGCCTCCCTAAATTTCACCTTTTCAAGGGGAATCACACAATTTCAAAGCCAGCAGGTGGAGTGAATTATAACCTCTGATTACATCACTGCCACGTGGAGGAGACATTGAGCTGGCTGAGCAGAAAAGGGTCACAATCCTTTGTCCGCGACCTAAAACCCACACACAAAAGCTCTTCAAATGGATTATGGTGACTCTTGGCTATTTTAACATTTACTGTTATAATTTAAAATTATTTTTAAAATGTTGGGTAACAAAGTCATTCATCCACTTACTAATTCTAGTACTGAAAAATACACCTAAAATTCAATAACCTTGGAAAACAAATTAGAAAGGGTAAAAATAAGGCCAAACCACCACTGAGATACAGCATGCTGTTTCAGAACATGCTCAAGATAGCACTAAGAAAACAAGATTTTCTTTAACCAGGATGGATTCAAAACAGTCATCAGGGAAAGAAAACCGGAAAGTCCCCGTCACCTTCCCAGTGACAATGCAGAGCTAAGCGGGGATGGGGGGAGGGGGTGTTTCCGCACTCCTAGAATGCAACCCACTTTTTAATATTTATTCATATGGGAATTACATATTGAATTTTGCAGATGTTGAGCAATGTAAGATCTTTGGAAGCATGTAAAGCAACAGAGAAACCAGAGAGTGAGTGTGAGCTGAACCCAGGTGCCAGCCAATTAGTCTCGGGCAAGGTGGCAACAGCTGGAAGAAGAAAATCCACTCATTTCCCTCGTCATTAAAAAGGATCCGTTGAGCACTTAATTGCACGTGACATACATTCTGGATCCCAGTCTAAGAATTCTCCCACGTGCCCCTTTCTGTCTGCGGTGACAGAAGCCAAAACAGGAGGAGGCAAGGCTCATTTTCATAGGAAAGATACAGGCGATGGCATTTGTCCAATCCATATGTGACCACAGTAGGGTGCCATCCAAAAGCGGCTCAGTCTTCTGTTCTTTGCCAAAAATCAGTTGCAAGTTGAGCCCTAGGCCATAGTTGGTCAGACGCAGTGTCTCTTCCGTGAATGAATTCTGGTGACTTCCTTGGTTCCTCCTACTGGGGCAGATAATATGGATAAACAGCTGAAAAGATATTAACTCCTCAGAAATTAACTAAAAGTCTAGCATGCCTGGGGCTGGCAAGCTGGCACCTCGAAGGTCCAAAGCTGAATAAAGAGGCCCTGCTATCTGACTCCACAGCTTCCTGCACACGCACCAGCGTAGATGGCCTTTTTATTTATTTCATCTTTTCACAAACCTTTGAAGTGTTTGCTGTGTGCCGGGTAGCATTCTAAGCACTTAACACATATGACCTCATTTAATTTTTATAAGATAGATACTATTATTTCCATTTTACAGATGAAGAAACTGAGGCACAGAGACATTAAGTGGCTTGTGTAAGGTCACAGAGCCTGGAAGTAGAACAGTTGTGGTTTGAACCCAGGTGCTTTGGCTCCGTTTTAACACAACAGTGATGAATGACTTAAAAGCTACAGATGATTAATGAAGATTTTAAGGTTGAATGTGTGCTTTTTGGAATGTAAAGGGTTGTTCAAAGATAAGGGATTATAATCATTGTCGAGCTCTTAGATATAGTTGACTCTTGATCATTTAGAATTAATAAAAAGTAATGTTGACATGGTTTAGCATAAAGTGCTTTTGTGTACATTGTTTTTGTCCTGAACCAATCAGACATTTCAATGTTGAGGCTCAGAGAGGTTGAGCTACTTGCCCAGTGTCTACCAGTCAGAACCTGAAAGAATCAAGATTTAAATTCAGATCTGGCGAGCCCCAGAATCTATGCTGTGGATTCCAATGTGACATATTTTTGGTGACCATGTGTGTTGAGACAGTTCATTTACACAGTTCAGACTGACATATCCTTTGACCATTGATGAGTTCAGCCAAAGGGTGACCAGCGGCATATATTGTGAAAATAGGGTATTGTTACAACAGTCAGTAGCCGCATAGCAGAATTATCCTTGATGTGAAACTGCGTGTTCTAAAAACATCTGGTCCCAATAGTTGTTCATCAGAAGTAACAACAATTCTGGTGACAACCAAGGAAAGTTGTCAACTTTTGCAGGAAACCAGACCTGTGTTAGAACTTCTCTAACTGGCTGAGTAGCTCTAAGTAAACCATCTGAGCTTTCCCAGTTTCAGTTTCCTCATCTTAAAAAGGGAAATTTAGACACTCAACAAATGAAGCCCAAGAGCCAGGCATTGCTCCAGGCAAAAAGAAAACAATAGTAGCCCAAACCATGAAATTTAGAGAGGGTGAAGACTGACCAAAAGCAAACACTTTGATGTCTTTAAAATAAATACCATATATAATGAGATAGTTATGCAGAGAATTAAAGTAGAATGTAGTGACAGAGAGTGAGACTATCATAGAATGAGTGGTTAGGGAAAACTTCTCTGAGGAGGTGACATTTCAGCTGGAGTGTGAACATTAATGAGACAACCTGGCAGGATGAGAGGAAAGGGTGGGAGGAAACAGCTGGTACAAAGGCCCTGAGGCAGGGATGAGCCTGGGAAGTTCAGGGAACTGAAAAGGAGCCAACACAGCTGAGTAGAGGTGTTGGGCCCATTTTAAGTGAGGATAGGAGGTTCAATTTGATTCTAAATGTGATGAGAAGCCAGAGTTTTAAGTAGGGGAGTAAAATAATCTGATTTGCATATTTCACTGCTACTCTGGCTTCTATGTAGAGAATTGGAAAGGGAATGAAGGGAGGGAGGGAAGAGAGAGAAAGGAAGAATAGCTTTTCTAGTTTGAGTCTTCAAAACCAGAAACTTCAGCTTCATAATACAAGAACCTAATGCAATTTATATTTTCTTTCAGATCAAGGAACCAGGATGTTCATGGTAGCACAAGATGTTGGGTTCAGACAAGTACACAGCGCTGCAGAGAAGCTGGTCTTACCATTCTGGTGTGGATAGAAGAGGGAGAGACCTCAGTGTGTTCGGTTTCAACCCCTTTCTGCATCCCGCTAAACCATTTCTTGTATTCCATTCGCACCTGGAAGTTTGGGGAATATAGAGGCTTGTGTTATATCCAGAGCTTGGTTCAGAAGAAAGGGCCCTAAAATAGGAGACTAAAGATATAAATGCCAAGCCCTGCTCTCTACAGCTCTTTCATTGGTTTTCTGTGTAATCTTGGCCATGGTCATATTGATTTTTTTATTTAAGTTTTACTTCCTCAGTTGTAGAAAAGGTGTTTACTAAATATCAAGCACCATAAGGACTCTATATATGACTGTCATGATAATGAAAGTCATGATGGTGATGGTGATAAAGGTGATGATGGCTGTGATGATGGCAATGATGAGGAGGAGGGTAATGATGACAATAATGAAGGCGGTGATGAAGATGGTGATTATGAGGACGATGGTAGTAATAATGAAAGTAGCCTGGCCGGGCGTGGCTCAGCGGTTGAGCATCGACCTAGGATCCAGGCGATTGGGGTTCGATTCCCGGTCAGGGCACATGCCTGGGTTGTGGGCTCGATCAATGACTCTCTCATCATTGATGTTTCTATCTCTCTCTCTCCCTCTCCTTTCCTCTCTCTGAAATCAATAAAGATATATTTACAAATAATAATAATGAAAGTAAATATGGTCATGATGGCGGTGATGGTGATGACAGTAATGATTGTAGCAGAGGTAAGGGTGGTGGTGGTGATCATGGTGCAGATGATGACAATGGTGATGATTAAATGGTGATGATGGTGACAATAATGATGACAATAAAGGTAACAATGGTGGTGATTATGATGATGAAGGTCACCATGTATTGAAACTATGTTTAATGCACTTATATACAATATATCACTTAACCCCTACATAAATCCAATCAGTAAGGTATTTCTTGTACCCACCCCCCATTAAAGATGAAAAAACTGAGGCTCTTGGAGGTATGTTGACTTGCCTAAGGTCACATAACCAGCTTTCAAAATCTTGTCATTCCTACTCCAGAGCCTTGATTCTAAGCCACCCATTGTGACTCCACAACTTCCTTTAACCTACTCAAAAGGTTATAAAAAAGTCATCTGGATATTTCATACTCAACATTAATTTACCAAAGCACTTAAGTTGTATTTTACTTCTTCTGTGTGTAAGAAGTACAAGCATTAAGAAGGCATTAACAGATGAAAGGGGAATTAATGAAGTGTTAAAATGTCTTTTTGTCACTTGCATCTTAATTACTGGTAGTTTCACTCACTAGCAAAGGAAAAAAGCCAGGAAAGCCATTCCCAATCTTCTGTAAAGGGTAAAATTATAATAATGCTCTTCACTAACTACTTGGTGTATGCCAAGGACTGTGCTAGGAGACTGATATTGAATTATCTCATTTCATTATCAACCCTGTGAGGAGGTACTGCCACATTTTTGGATGAGAAAATCAAGGTTCAGAGAGGGAAGCAGCCTGCCCAATGTCACAAAGCAGCCCACTCAGTGGAAAAACTGGGATTAAAGCTGAAGTCTCTCTGAGTTTATGGTAGATTTTGCCAAATATTCTAGTACTCTCCTTGTAGTGCACCTGACTCCAGGAGAATTATTCATCCTCTCTCTGGTGAATTCAGGTTTGGCCATGTGACTTGCTTTGGCCAATGAGAGAGAGCTAAGCTACACTACACCTTTCCCTTTGCCATGGAAACACTGATGTTCTACATCCTCAAATGAAGACCGTGTAGCTCATGTGGCTATGTAGCATGAGCAAGAAATAAATCTTACCCATTGTTGTTAAGCCACTGAATTTGGGGAGGGGAGTTATTTGTTTTTGCACTATAATCTACCTTGTCCTGACTGATAACATGCTCTACTATGAACTGGTTTGTGTCCTTCCCCCTACCCCCCAAATTCTTATGTTAAAGCTCTAGCCCAACAATGTGACCGTATTTGGAGATGTGGCCTTTATGGAAGTAATTAAGGTTAAACCAGGTCATAAGGGTACAGCCCTGATCCAATAGATTTAGTGTCCTTATAAAAAGAAGCATGAAAGCTCTCTCTCGGTCTCTCGTCCAAGTGAAAACATAGCAAGAAAGCAGCTGTATGCAAGCCAAGAAGATGGCTCTCACCAGAACCTGACCCTAGTGGCACCCTGATCTGAGAATTCCAGCCTCCAGAATTGTAAGAAGGTAAATTTCTGTTGTCTAAGCCACATGGCCTCTGTTATTTTGTTATGACCTCCTGAGCAGATGAATGCATGTTCTTAAGAGATATGCTCAAATGATCAATGTTAGGAGGCTAAATGAAATCCAGAGCACATGGCAAACCCAAGCAGCATCTCAACCTTCTTCCTTGAGAATCAAGGCAACCTCAAAATATAAAAGGTCAGAGAAGGACAAGAAATGAACAACCATTTAATAAGGCTCAGAGACAAGGTAATTCGCTTTACCTGGCGATTAAGCAGACAGTGTACCACAAAGAGCAAAAACCCCTGCAGGACATTGATGATGGTAAACATGTAGGCAATGACTAATCCGATTGTCTTCCCAACTTCATCAACCATTAAAAAACCAAGGCCCCAAGAACAGCCCAGGATAAACAGCTGAGCAATGGCTTTAAATGTCATGACTCTGAAAAGGAAAGAGTAATAATTACCACCATCTATCAGGGACACACTGTGCTCACTGCTCTGTGTGCATCACCTTCTTTAAATTTCATAACAACCGCGGGTGGTTAAGTGGCTTCCACCAAGGTATGGAGCTTAAAGATGAGGCAGAACCCCTGTTTCCAATTTTTGCCTCTGAGAATAACCCTTTCTCCCACTCTTGGAAATGACTTCCCTGCAAAGTCTCGTACCTGGACTTATTAGAAGATGTGTGGAAAGTGCATTCTAGAAATGTGTATTGAGAAATGTGGATGATGAAGCTATCATGACTTCAGAACATAACACAGTGTTACATTTCTTCAAACAAAAGATTATGCCTAGAATGGGTTTGTTGATGGCCACGGCTAGGCAAGTTGATGTGTGTGAGTGTGTGTGCGTATGTGTGAATGTGTGTGAATGTGTGTGCGTGCGTGTGTGTGTGTGTGTGTGTAGAGGTATGGAGAAACACGAAGAAGGGTGACACTCAGACCCTCCAGGATCAAAGAAACTGAGGCTGAGATGTTAGGTTGGTCTGAGAAGTACATGGGATCAAAGGCAGGGTCGGAGCTTGGAAAGAAATTCCTTGAAGTTTTGTCCACATGACTCATCAATGCAAGGTTCTTACCTCCTCTTGGGTAAGGTGAACAGTTTGTCCCTCTTATCAATGGGGATTTTAGTAGTGCCCACCAGAGAGGTGAGCGTCATGAGCATTCAATGAACTAATCTTGGTAAATGCCCAGCATCTATCAAGTTCCTAGTTAATATTAGTGGTTGTCATCAGTATTTTTAACAATCTAGGTCAGCACCAATGAGAATTGAGTTTCTACACCCAAGGAGAATGCAATCCAAAGGTGGGTGGACTCTTGGGGACAAAAGGATAAAGTTGACAGTTTTGGAGTTAATTTTATATGAAGAATGAGCTACACAAATGAGGCACCCAATGAATATTTATTGAATAAAGGGATGGGAGAGTTCATGAAATCACCTGAAAGTTATAGTTTTTCCTTATTCATAAGTTGTCCCTCATGTACTCTTTACCTAGTACCAGGAAATTTTACATCACATTTTTGAATGGGTTTTTTCTCTCCCAGGCAGGGTTCTCCTCCAGGAAAATCTGGATACCACTGATTCTGTTACCTTCTTACCTGGTGTCCTGAATAGTGGAAACTTCTTTATTGAGGGAGGAAAGTTTGCTTCTCAAAATCCACAGAACTTGGAAGTAGAACACCACGTTTATCTGTAGAAACAGCATGGAAAATTGACTTGAAATTTTCTTTTGAGGCCATGTCATGCAACCCAACTTGAGATGGACCTAAGAATCTTTTCCCAAAAGATACAGGCTTCATAAGGATGATATGGACCCACACTCTGGTCTAAACAGCACAGGGTGTATAACCTGTGGCAGTTGGTGCTTGATCAGAGTGACTATATAATTTATCATTCAAACCAGGAC
This sequence comes from Miniopterus schreibersii, assembly GCF_964146895.1. NCBI lineage: Eukaryota > Metazoa > Chordata > Mammalia > Chiroptera > Miniopteridae > Miniopterus > Miniopterus schreibersii. Next base: position 68,240,256 of record NC_138105.1, on the reverse strand, counting down.
ACCTTGAAAGTGAAAAAGTGCTATTAATATTTATACCAGAACATTGGATGTAAATGGAAAGTTCCTGGCCAACAGAAAAACACATTACTCTATGCAGAGTAGAAACTTGCTAAATATTTGTTGAATAAATGAATGTAGAATTTTTAAAAGAATGCCCAGTAGAGGGTTATATTATATCAAAGCAACCAGTCAGCTCAGCAGAAGCCAGGGAAACACACATTCAGCCAGTATTTCCAGTAAGGGAGAGTTGACCACATTAGGTTATATTTCCTTATCTTTATCTCACTTCCCCTTTATGCTTGGCTAACCCAGGGCAGGCACACCGATAAATAACCGTCAATGGTCACCTACCAAGACAACGATGGCCACTGGCCCCATGAAGGCCCAGATGAACCCTTTATCAAGCTTGAGCCAGCAGCTGTTGAGAGAAAGATAAGGATTTGCTGTTTATTTCTCAGAAGACAAGAGATTTAATTCAGGCTCCTGTAGCAAGATCTGAGCAGTGCCAGGAGCTGTTTAGTTCAGACCTGAGTTTTAGATCGAATCAGACATGGGTCTTCATCTGATACAGGCTGTATGCCTCGAGCCTGTTTTCCCAGGTGTAAAGTGGGGTTAACAGAAGTATTGAAAAAAGTTAAATGATTACTGTGGCTATCTACCAAGTAAGTCTTGAAGTCAGATGGAGTCAATCCTGTGACTTGTTCTTCTCCTTCAGCATTATGTTAACTATTCCAGGCCTCTCCACATAAACATCAGAACCAGTTTGTCAAATGTCCACAAAATAATTTTCTTGGATTATTATTGTGGATGCATTGAACCTACAGATCAAGTTGAGAAGCACTAACTTCTTGACAATACGCAGTCGTGCTATCCATAAACATGGACTATCCATTTATTTGAGCTTTCTTTGATTTCTTCCATTGTTTTCTCATATAGATCTTGTAGGAAATATTAAATGAGGTAATGTGCACACAGTTTTTAGATACAGTTCCTGGCAGAGTTAAGGCTAAATAAATGTAGGTATCCTAATAATAATGATTACTACAATAAGAAAAAGAGTAAAACTAATTTTTTCATTTCAAGAGTGTTATATAATGAGAATCATATGGAATGTAACCATTTGGTAGTGATTACACCTCTATGCATGTTATAAAATTGCACAGAACTAAATATACAAAAGGATGCAAGTAAAATTTGAGAAGTATAAACAAGATCAGAGATTGCTTCAATGTCAATGTTCTGGGTGTGACCAGGAAACTTTTGGAGGTGTGGATATGCTTGTTACCTTGATTGTGGTGATGGTGTCACAGTGTATGTATATGTCCAAACTCATTAACATGTATCTTTAAATATGTGCAACTGTCTGTATATCAATTACATCTCAATAAAGCTGGAAAACAAGAATAAAAATAATAATTTAACTGGAATTATAAAAACTACCAAAAGACTCTGTATTCTGTCATGGCTTATGTTGGCAATGGTAATATAGCTTATTCTGAAAGGGGACCCGGCACTGCGAAACTGGCAAAAATAACAAGCAACCACCAACACTCAGTGGTCAGAAAAACTCCCACTCTTAGTTCCATTCCAAAGGTTGCAAACTATGTCCCACGGGCCAAATCCAGTCCACCTCTTATTTTTATAAATAAAGTTTTATTCAAACACAGCCATACCCATTCATTTACATATTGTCTATGATTTGGCTGCTTTCACACCACAAGGGCAATGCTGAGTCATTGCCACAGAGACCACAAAACAGTTACCATCTGGCCCTTTATAGAAACTTTGCCAATTCCTGATCTACCCTGCCATCTCCAGGACCATTCTGGGAGGACACAGGGATCAAGCTGGAGACAAGGCATCTCTGACTTCAAGATGGCCAGTCTCCTACATGTTGGTTTAGCACACGCATACCTACCTCCTAACCTAAGCCCCACTGCCATTGCCAGAATACTAACTTCTTCAACTATCTTTGCAAGGCTTTGCAAACTTCTTTAGTGAGGCAGCAAAGCATGGCTGTTAAAAACACTGCCTTAGGAATTCTGACTTACTTTCTTTTAGATATGACCTTGAGAAAGTTGATTAGATGCACTAAGGCCCAGATGTCCCGTGCATGATGTGATAAATGATGCCAACCTCATGGGAGGAAGAGACTAGATTCTGCAGCTAGAAAGCACTATCTCTGACACAGCACAGGCCTTCAGAGGTGGTTGTTATTGTTGTTATCCTTTACATTGTGAAGATGAACCTCAACCTAGTCAACCCACTCTCTCAGAATCCTACAGAACATAAAACCCACAGGTTTTTAATGTGGAGTCATGGGTTTGCTATCTTGCCCCTAAATTTCATGAAGTTGTATTAAAAATTTTGTGTTCATTTGTCTGGGGAAACAGGCCCTGAATTTCACCAAAATTCTCAAAGGGAACTACCCAAAGATGCTGAAAACCACAGCTCTAGGGATTTCCAGGAGAAAATAAAATTCAGGCTTAAGGAAGAACTGGTTTGAAGTAAAATTCACAATTGGAAAATGGAACGTAAAGCAATGTTTTTTTATTTCAGATCACGTATTGGCCACCCTCATTATACTTACTGAGTGTATGTTCCATAATTTTTGTGTCCTACTATTGCAGACACAGCCACAATCAGAGCTGGAATCCCATAGCCTAACGGGTACATGAACCTCTTCTTGAATCTGCCTGCGCTGGTGTAGTTGGCCACCTTGAGGTTCCTGACAGTGAGGTAGAGGTGCAGCCCTTCGAGGAGCATCCAGGTAAAGGAGGCCAAGTAGAGGTAATGCAATACGCCTGCGATGATGGAGCACAGCACCTGGAAGGCAGAGAAGAGTTGGCAATGTGATGCCAATGTCGTCTGTACCTGAGTATATACTCAGCACTTATCATTTCCTGGGTGCTGGCTGGAACTTTAATTCCAATACCTGTGACACTTTGCCTGGGGCAACACATTTTCTGGGGGCTTTCATTGACCATTGAAGTCTGCCCAGTGCATGGGGGCAGCCCTCAAATCCATGACAGATGAGAGCTGGTAAATAAATGCTCCATTGCTCTTGTCCTTTGAAAGGCTGTGATGATTAATTTTATGTGTCTGCTGGACTTGGCTAAGGGATGTTCAGATAGCTGATGAAACATTTTGGGGGTGTTTGTGAGGGTGTTTCTGGAAGAGGTTAGCATTTGAATCAGTAGATGAATAAAGAAGATTGTCCTCACCAATAAGGGTGGGCATCATCCAATCCATGAAGAGCCTGAATAGAATAAAAAGGTACCAGAAGGGAGAATCCACCCTCTCTTCATGAGTTGAGATGTCCATCTTCTTTAGCCCTTGGACATCAGCAGTCAAGGTTCCAATAAATGTTATTTACAAAAAGCAGACTGTGGCCAGAATTGGCCTGAGCACTGTAGTTGGCCAACTTCTGCCCATTTTGAAATGAGTAAACTGAGGCCCAGAGAAGTTGAAATCTCTCCCAAGATCACATTTGGTAAAAACAAAAAAATGTATTTGAAACCCAAACTGTCTGCAGAGACCATACTTACTCTTAACCATAGCACTGTACTGCCTTCTAGGAAGGAAAAAATGGAGCTTTCATAACCTTCTGATGGCAAGATCATAGTCTTTAGGGTTAAAAGGAGTGTTGGAGAGCATCTGCTACCAGTTCTTCCTTGATGTGATGATATGATGATGATCATGGTCATGACGAAAATAAAAGCTAGTGTTGTTCTCTGAGTGGTTAATCCAGGCTCTATGTTTTATCTTGCTAAGTCCTTACTAGAGCCCCATGATAATGCCCTTGTTTTAGAGAGGAAGTTTAAAAAGGGGAAGTCACTTCAACAAGGCCATATAGCAAGTAGGGTGAAGAGCTGAGATACAAGTGCAGATTGTGTGGCAATGACACTGCCCCAAACATGCAAGCCTCCCTCCACCTCTCAACTCTAGAATATAGATTTGTCTCTAAGAAAGGACTTCCCAGCCAGAGAATGCATTTCCCAGCATGCCTTGCAGGTAGGTGTGACCATGTGATGGCGTTCCAGCCAATGGAATGTGAGAGGAAGTGATAGGTACCACTTCCCGAGGCGGCCCATATAGACCTCATGGGACTCGCCGCGCTCTTTTCTCTCCCAGTTGGCTGAAATGGAAAGGACCCAGGATGGCCTCGGAGCTGTGCAGGAGACAGAAGAACCTCCATCAGCCTGAGGTTAGAGGACAGACACCCTTCAGACCTGTGTGCTCACCCTCTGCTGATACATACAGGTAAAGGGAACTACTCTTGTGATAAGCCACAGCATTTCGGAGTTCATTTGTTACAAACTATTGTAAACTGGCCTAATACCATCAGTTCGACTCTCAATCACTTTACTCAGTGCCCCTCAGAAAGTATGTGTCCTTAGTGTGGCGAAGGCCTGGGGTGGGCAGGGGCTGGGAGGACGGGGGCTGGGCGGGGGGGGGGGGGATTGAGGGACATCTGTAACGCTGTCAACAATCTTTTAAAAAAAGAATATATGGGTCTTGTCAAAATTAGAGGAGAGCTGAAACGGGGACCCTTGCATTTTCCCCCAGGTAATGATTGCCCCTCTCCCCATCTTTCCTCAAGATGAGATGATAGATTTGATTATGATAACAAGGGACTTTGGTTAAATTGCCTACCTCGGGCTCAGTTTGATCAATCCCGGTGAGGAAGAGCAGGTGGGCCAGGAAGAGGCAGATGCAGAGCTGCAGGTGGAGGGAGGTGCTGGTGTTCTGGATGGGTCGGCACCCGAGGAAGGTGACGGCTGCCAGGAGGAGACACAGCAGAGAGAGGCTCAGTCCCACGTAGGTGATCACAGCCAGAGTGGGATCCGCCTATGAGCCACCAGAAGAGGGACCCATTATAGTTTCCGACTCTGCAGTTAGGTTCCTGATGGAGAGCCAGGTGCGCTTTCTAGTTGAAGCACTCAGATGAGTGAGTGAGCCTCTCTGAGACTCACTTTTTCCCGACTTCAAAATAGGGGCATTTACCACACAGGGCTATTGAAAAACCAAAACCACTAGACTGGTATAACAATATAGCAAAATATAACCAGTTCAAACTTCAATCAGTGTAAAATAATTATGAATGAGATGTTTGATATTCTTTTTTCCAAAGTTAAGCCTTTGAAATCCAGTGTCTATTTTGCACTTACAGCACATCTCAACTCAGGTGCTGTTTTCAGTGCTGAAAGTGAAATGTAGTCCTACCACAAAATAAAGTTGAGTTTAATGGAAAAATATTTTACACTGCTGCTTTTTTTAAAATTTCAATTACAATTGACATTCAATATTATTTTATATTAGCTTCAGGTGTACACCATAGACTTTTTTTAACTTATGAAGTAGCCCTCCCACCCCACAATAATTCTACTACCCACCTGGAACCATACATAGTTATTACAATATTATTTACTATATTCCCTATACTATATATCCCCATTAACTATTTTGTAACTGCCAATTTATACTTAATCCCTTCACCTTTTTCATCCAACCTCCCTCCAATCCCCCTCCTATCTGGCAACTCTCAGTCTGTTCTATCTATGAGTCTGTTTCTGTTTTGTTTGGTCATTAATTTTGTTCTTTAGATTTTTGCATGTAAGTGAAATCACATGGTATTTGTCTTTCTCTATCTGACTTATTTCACTTAGCATAATGCCCTCTAGGTCCATCCTTGTTGTCACAAATGGTAAAATTTCATTCTATTTTATGGCCGAATAATATTCCGTTGTATATATGTACCATATCTTCTTTATACAGTCATCTATTGATGGGCACTTAGGTTGCATCCATATCTTGGCTACTGTAAATAATGCTGCAGTGAATATAAGGATGCATATATCTTTTTGAATTAGTGTTTTGGATATATTTGGATATATACCCAGAAGTAGAATTGCTGAGTCATAAGGTAGTTCTATTTTTAATTATTTTAAGGAACTTCCATACTGTTTTCCATAATGGCTGCACCAACCACAATCCCACCAACAAACAGCAAGTGCTGGCAGAAATTGGAATCCCACTTGCTGTTTGTTGATTTATGGATGATAGCCATCCTCACAGGTGTGAGGTGGTATCTCATTGTGGTTTTACTGTGCATTTCTCTGGTGATTTGTGATGTTAAGCATCTTTTCATATGTCTCTTGGCCATCTGCATGTCTTCTGTGGAGAATTACCCATTGAATATTTCAAGCCAGTCCCATCTGGCCTGAAAATTTTCTGTTGAGAAATCAGTTGACATTCTTATGGGGCCTCCTTTGTAGGTAACTAATTGCTTTTCTCTTCTTTTAAGATTTTCTCTTTTATTTTAACATTTGCCATTTAAATTTTGATATGTCTTGGTGTAGGCTGCTTTGAGTTCATCTTGTTTGGAACTCTCCGTACTTCCTGGACTTGTATGTCTGTTTCCTTTGCCAGTTAGGGAAGTTTTCAATCATTATGTCTTCAACTAGGTCCTCAATCCCTTCCTTTCTTTTTTCTCCTTCTGGTACCTCTATGATGCAAGTCTTGTTGCGCTGATATCATCCCAGTATAGTCCCTTAAACTATACTCATATTTTTTATTATTTTTTCCTTTTGCTGTTCCAATTAGGTGTTTTCTGCTACCTTGTCTTCCAAAGTGTTGATTCAGCCCTCTGTTTCATCTAATCTACTGTTGATTCCTTCTGGTCTATTTTTTTTTTTTTATTTCAGTTATTATAGTCTTTATTTCTGACTAGTTCTTTTTTATAGTTTCTACTTCCATTTTTATGTTTACTATCTCTTCGTGGAAGTGCTCACTAAGTTTCTTGACCACCTTTATAACCAATGTCTTGAACTCTGTTTGATAGATTGCTTGCCTCAATTTTATTTAATTCTTTTTCTGGAAATTTTTCCTTTTCTTTCATGTTTTTTGTCTTCTCCTTTTGACTGCCTCTCTGAGTTTGCTTCTGTGTATTAGATCCGCTACATCTCCCAGTCTTGGCTGAATGGCCTTACATAGTAGGTGTCCTGTGGGGCCCAGTGGTGCAGTTTCTCTGTTCACCTGAGCCAGGTACTCCAGGAGGGTCCCTTATGTGGAGTGTGTGCCCTCCTGTTATAGTTGAGCCTTGATTGTTGTTGAAATGTCAGTGGATGGATTGACTTTCAGGCTCACTGGCTGTGAGGATTGGCCATGACCACAGCATATGAGCTGCTCTCTGGGGGCTGGCTTCATGGAGTAGGATATGCCCCAGCAGGGTCTGGTGCCTGCCAAGACAACCTTTGGGGGTGGCTACTTGTGGAGCTAATTGGGTGGTGCTCTGTTGTGGTCTGAAGCTGGCCACCAGGTGTGCTGGTTCTGGTGCAGGCCAATGTCAGATACTGCCTATGAACAGCCTAGGGCTTACTGTTAGGAGTTACAAAGTGATTGTAGTTGGTAGACACCTATGCTAAGCCTGTATGCTCGTGTAAGAGACCACACTGAGAACCGAGGCTAGCTTCCACCAGTACCAGACCTGGGCAGGTCATCAAAAGGCACAAAGTACCCCAAGACCCACTGCCACCTGTTGACTGCCCATAAGCCTCAGCCACTGAAAGAGCCTTAGGCAGTACTTGAGTTGGGTGAGGCAGTGTCACAGGGAGTCACCAGGGTGGTGCTAGTGGAACTCTCCGGGCTAATGCATTCAGGTTTGGATGTGTTGTGGTGGGCTCAATACAGGGACAATGGCTGCCATCCCTCCAGTCATCACCCTGAAGCCACGTAACTCAGTTTCTCCCTGTATGTCACTGGTAGCCCCCAAGCCACTGTCCCTTTTTCAGAGCCCAAGATGACTGCCTGCAAGCAAGAGTTTGTGTGTGGGTCCTTTAAGAGGACCTGGGTTTTACGTAGCCGTGTGTCTAACCTAGACGGACAGAATCCCACTGATTTTCACAACCTGATATTTCATGGGCCTATCTTCCCAGCACTGGTGCTCTGGGCTGGGAAGCCTGGCATTAGGTTGAGACCCCTCACTCTTCAGTGGGGACATGTGCAGCTGAGATAGCCCTATGGATTCTCAATCACCAGAAATGGGTTTGGGGCCAGCCCATTTCACATTTCTGCCCCTCCTACCAGTCTCGATGTGGCTTCTTCTTTATATTCTTAGTTATAGGACTTCTGTTCAGCTAGTCTTTAGATGGTTCTCCAGGTTGATTGTTCTATAACTTAGTTGTAATTTTGATGTGCTCATGGAAGGAGGTGAACACAGCCTCCATCTACTCCACCATCTTGACTGGAACTCTGCACTGCTTCTTAATTTAAATAAATTAAAATTAAATGAAATTTAAAATTTGGTTTTTCAGTCACACTAGCCACATTTCACATGCTCAGTAGCCACATGTGGCTGGCGATCCTATTGGAAAACACAGCACTCAGAAGTAGTTTCTATGAATGTTAGGATTTCTTTGTTTGTCTTGTTCCTGTGTCTAGAACAGCATCTGACATATAGTAGGCACTCATATATGAACTTGTTGAATGAATAAAGTGAGGCCATGCATTAATTATGCAGTAAAATGGTTGTCATACAGTAAATATGCAACAAATGGGAGATAAAAAGAAATAGGGGAAGAAGTTAGGTAAGCTTCTTTAAACCTGAGTTATCATAAATATTGTTGGGAAGTTCAGGGGGCTTTGTTTTTTCATTGGTGACAGTTGCCTTCTTCTGGTCTGACTAGGAACGTTTAGCTGTGACTCTTTCTTGCAGAGGAACAGATGTTTTTGATCCCAGATCACCTTGGACCTTTCCACTATAGGAGCTGACAACCCAACTTCCCAATGTCTGAGGGCTTCCTCTACTAACTTGAGCTCACTCTGCCATACCCATGGATGTGTTAGAGAATTATTGTCCCCTGGATGTAGCTTTCAACTAACAACTGAAGGGAAATGGTGTATAAATGCCCCAGCTCTCTCATGTTCAGTTGCAATGAACTATATTGACCTCCAACGTCCTTCAGAAGGAAGTAAGCTGCAGTTACCCACAGTAGTAACTGGCTTGATAATGTTCTCTGCATGGTTTCTGTCCTTTTCCCACTTCACTTCCCCAGTCCCTTTCTGGTGCTTCCTGGAACAACCTCTCAAGAGTCTTTTTCTAAGACATGGAGCAGATGACCTCTCAGCTTCCTGGACACACTCAGATTCACAGGAGGGGACCATGAATCTTCATACCTTAGGAGCAAGAGCCATGAGGACAGCAAAGCTGGACAGGTGAAAGCACTTGCATTCGGTGTAAGAATCATTGCTGCTCACATGAGTGCAGCCCTCCGTCGACCAGCTGCCTCCCTCCTCTGATCCTTCCCAGTACACACACAAATATTTTGTTCTCACACCACCAGGCTGGAAAGAGAATAGCATTAAAGTGGCTCTCTTTCTGGATTTACTATTTCAACTTCATAGGTTGGTCAAGGATTCACTGGATTGGAAACTGGGTGGGAAAGCCCCATCATCTGGAACATGTGTGGGGAAGAGTTTTATGTCACACCTGTGTGGGCTTTATTCTCATTGATTGTGCCCTGCTCTGGTCATCTCAGAGCCCCAGGAACTGACCCTTATGAACTGCTTTACCCAGGTTGCCTGTCATTGGTAGGATCAATGAGAGGAACTGGTGAGAGACTGTAGGATGAGAGCAGAAGAAGCTCAAGTATTACTTCCATATTTCTATTGTTCCAGGCAATCTCCATCTCCAGCAGGGCAATCCCTCCTCCGTGCCTCCAGCTTTCACTGGACTCATTAATGCTCATCCTCCCATCGCTTTTTTTAGGCTTAAATGTGATAATACCTTCTCTGGAGGCCTCAATATTTATTGTCGGTTCTCTGAACCCTGGGTCAGTAAGAGTTGGATTTGATTACCTGCCACGACCCTGATAACACACCCATTTAAGGTAATACATAGAGAGCCAGCCCTGGATTTTGCTCACCTGAGTATGTTTGAAGGTCAGGAACACAGGTTTAGACAGATAAACTTTTTCCTTAACACCAATGGTGCCACTCACAACACGAGAGTTCAATTTTATGTCCAGTGTTCCTCTTCTATCATTGAAAAAGGATCCATTCAGAATATTTCCAAGAGACTGGTAAGTGATAAGTGCAACTGTACTCTCTGAGAAAACAGAAGAGAAATCACTTTATAGGGGATCTATAGTACGTCCCCACACCTTGGCCCAGTCACCTAGAAATGAAACAGCAGTGCGTAGAATCTGAAGGTCAAGAGAATCCATCTTAGACACAGTACCTCTTGTGGTCCCTTTGAAAACATCAGTGCAGTGCATATCCATTGTGTTATTTCCAGCTTCCAGAACAGCCTTCTCACTTGTCTCATTGCACCTCTTGGTTTCATAGACTGGAAGCATTAAGAAAATAAGCCTTACTTTGCTCATTTCTCATGCCTAAGGAACTTGCTGAAGAACTCCCTTCTGTGAAAGACCCCCTACTACTGATTTCATTTTTTGCATGCAAGGTAGACCAGATGGTACTTCCTTCTACTTCTCTGGTCAGTAGGGATGAAATTATCAAAATGGCCTGAGCAACACACACTGGCCACCCAACTCGGGGAGAGAGAAGATAGCCATGTTTCCCACAGCTGGACCTGGGGCAGGCAAGCTCAGCATTTACCATAGAATATTTAAGGGGCAAAAACAAATAATGTGTACTGGAGTACCTGGTGAGGGGGAAACTTAATTTTTTAAGCAAAAGAAGCTTAGCATCTAAAAGATTTCCAAGGAAATAGTGTTTGGAGCAGATCTTCTGCATTTGGGAAGGATCCCTTGAGTGAATTCTCTCTATGTCATATAAGCATAAAGTCTGACCAAAGAGCTCTCCCCCAATAAACTTTTGGTGATAAGGAAAATGTTCAGTGTTTCTTACCTATATCAAAAACGGAATTTTCATGCTTTCCTGAAGAAGCAACACTCTCATTCCATATGGTCAATTCTACGATTTGAAGTAGTTCGGTAGCCTTTTTGGCAATGTACTCTTTGCTTTCATTGTTGTTTGGAATTGTCTTTCAAAGAAATAAAGCTAATTAGGTAGACTTACATAAAGTTTAAAAAGCAGTAATGTACATAAGTGTGGCTGGTTGACCCCAGAAGACAATAACATTTATTAAGGGGCTGCTAGGCTCTGTGCTATCAACCTGATAAGACTTTTCTCATGTATCACTCACAGTCCTGTGAAGAGTGTATCCTTGTATTTATGAGAACACAAAGACTTTAAAATGAGGTAACTGGAACCTACAAAAGAGTTTCTTATGGAGGAAAATAGGAAATGGGAGGTGGTGAGGGGATGAAATTGGGCTCTAGATGCTTGATGCAGGTCTTTGAATGGCACCTGAGCATATAATCCTTTCCCAGAATTTCCCAATCTTCTCAATTGACATTTGAGACTGTATAATGGTTGTGGGAGGCTGTCCTGGGCATTATAAGATGTTTAGCAACATCCCTGGTCTCCACCCACTAGATGCCAGTAACACCATTGTTGTGCCAACCAAAACTGTCCCCAGACATTGCCCCAGACATTGTCCCCTGGGACAGAGGACAAAATCACTCTTGTGTGAGAACTGCCATATCCTAAAAGACATAGGGAGCCGTGGTAGCATTTGAGCAGAAGAATGACATGGAAGATTAATTAGCTATTTCCCAAACTTAGCTTCACCTTACTCACCCAAATACTCTGTGATGATTGTGTCTTCTCACCAGTGCCCTCTGGGAAAGAAAAGTAGCCATTTAATCAATTATGGGAGATAACACACCCTGGTTCACATCCCTTCTTCCAAGCACCCTCGAGTTGGGTCTTTCCCTGGTGCTTCCACATCATATCCTAATTCCCCTCTAAGAAGTCCCAAATGTCTAATACAGTAGAATAAAAGAGAATTAGGATGGGACTTCCAGTTCAATCATTAAGTCAATAGTATTTATTGAGCAACTACTAAAAGCCAGACATAGTGCTAAACCTTATGGATAGAGGTTGATACAGAGACTAAGGGAATTTCCTTCTAGAATTTGCAGGCTTCCAGGAGTCACTAAGCCAATAATGGCAAATAATTAAGTGATTACAAGGGTTCAAGATGTTAACAAATAGAAGGAGAGGACTTGGGAGTATACAGAAGAGGCCCCAGGATATCGGGGGTGCAGATGTTTCCCAAAGGAATGAGTGTTAATTGAATTAATAATATAGAAACAATAATAATACCTGCCACTGTCTACACAGCACAGTATATAAAGTGCTATCATACACATTATCTCATTTAAAGGAACTCAGAAGATTCTAGAACACAGTTATGTAGCATAATAGCTAATATTAGTTGAGCCTACCCAGGTGCGTAGCAATGCACTAAATATTTTGCAAGCCTTAATAATCATAGATAAACTGTATTCATTTCCTAGGGCTGCTGTAACAAAGTACCACAAACTAGGTGGCTTAAAACAATGGAAATTTATTCTTTCATGGTTGTGGAAGATAAAAGTCCAAAATCAAGGTGTTAGCAGGGCTGTGGTCCCTCTGAAGGTTTTAAGATATATCCCTCTTTGCTGCTTCTAGCTTCTGGTAGTTCCCAGCAATCCTTGCTGTCTCCTGGTTTATGGCAGCCTAACTCCAATCTATGCTTCTATCATTACATGTCCCTGTGTGTGTCCCTAAATCCAAATTTCCCTCTTCTTATAAGGACACCAATCATACTGACCTTAGGGCTCACCCTAATCTAGTATCACCTCATCCTAATTTGATCGTATCTGCAAAGACCCTATTTCCAAATAAGATTACATTCACGGTTTCCACGAGTGGACACAAATTTGGGGGAAGGTATTTCACCCAGTACGTGAGGTAAGAAGGTTTCTGAAATGACTCTCAGTGATCTCCGCCTCACCTGCCTTTATTCACACCCTTTCGTGTGAATTCACTTCTCCCCTTGCCTCAACTCAGCGACTCATTTCTGATGAATAGAGTATAGCGAAAGGGAAAAGATGTCACTTCTGATGTTAGGTTATAAAGGACTACGGTTTCTGCTTTGTTCACACTCTCTTCCTGGCTGTTCTCATGTGCTTGTTATAATAAAGTGAGCTAGAGAGGCCAATATACCTAAGGATGCAGAGCGACTTCTTATCACCAGAAAGAGAGTGAGGCCTTCAGTCCAACAGCTTTCAAAGAATGGAATCTGGCCAGCAGTCATGTGAGTGAGCTTGGAAGCGGACAAACCTTCAGGGGAGACTGCATCCCGGACCAGTACTTTGATTGTAATCGTGAGAGGCGTATAAGATAAGCCACGCTTCAACTCCTGCCCTACACAGACCCGTGAGCCAATAAATATGTTGTTTTAAGATGCTAACATCGGGGTTAGTTGTTACTCAGCAACACATGACTAGTACAGTAGATGCGACTACTGTTCTTCACACTTACAGACGCAGCACAAAGGAGTCAGTTATTCCCCCAAAGTCAGCCGTAAGCAGTAGTGCCGGAAACCAAATCCAGTCTGCCTAACTCAAAATATGGAATTATACTAGGGATCGACAAATAAGTCAATAGGCTGTGGGTAGTGAGAGCCAGGTTTTTGAGCGTTGAAGAAGTTTACAAATAAGGAAAGAGGGAAGGCTAGATCAAGCCCTGGCGCTGGACTGGGATTGGAGCTATCCGCGTAAACTCATGGATTTTAGTATATAGACAGATAAAATGAGTGAGAGAGAAACAAGTAGAGAAGTCTAGTGCAAAGGAAATTAGAGATATCATTTTGGAAACCTGGGAAAGAGACATAAATTTGTAAGGCGGTGATGTAGAGGTGGTGATTGATACCATGGGCTTAAATAAGATCTCCTGGGAAAAGATTACAACAATGGGTGAAAGACAAGGCCAGGACAGATCTCTGCTCTCTTACCCTGGCCTGACATTGGTGGGACTCTCAAAGTCTTCCCTTGCCCCTCCTTGTTCATGGTGGAGAGTAATTGGAGGTTCTTACCATAACAATCTGAATGATTCAACTTTAAAAGTTTAGCCAACCAGTTGACAAAATGAAAATTTGGGACACAGCTGCAGTAGTAACTTCCGATTTCATTTCTGCAATATGATACCTCCTTGCATTTTGCCAGCCCAGTCTCACACTCATTGATGTCTGTGAATCAAGAAAAAATATCATTTTTCATTCTCATAAAATTATACTATTTGATGTTGCCCTTGGAATTTCTATTACCCAATGTCATTCTTAAGTGTACCCAGAACATCTATTTTCACATAAAATGACTCCATATTATAAAGATGATAGATAGCTCTCCTTAAGTTACTTTTTTTTTTTTAATTCTCACCTGAGGACATTTTTCCATTGCTTTTCAGAGAGAGTGGGAGGGAGAGAGAGAGAGAGAAACATCAATGTGAAGAGACACATTGATTGGTTGCCTCCCGCACACACCCCAACTGGGGCCAGGGATTGAGCCTGCAACCGAGGTACATACACTTGGCTGGAATTGAACCCAGGACCCTTTACACCCCCCAGATTCACACTCTAACCACTGAGCCAAACTGGCTTGGGCTCCTTAAGTTAATTATAAATCCAGTACAATCTCAATAAAAAATATCTACAAGTATTTTATGGAGTGAGATGAGTTGCTACTATCATGCAAGAGTAGCCAGAAAAACTACAAGGTGGGACTAGCCTCCCAAGATATAAAAACATACTACAAAGTCTTAATAAAACAATGAGATACTGGTATATAAAGAGATAGACAAGTGAAAGAGCCCAAACGTCCAGAAATAGACTCAAATATACATGGAGTTTTAGAATCTGTTAATAGTCATATGTCAAATCACTGGACAACACATTCTGCTGGCAAGACAGTGGGAAGATGGGTGCTCTCATGCATTGCTGGTGGAAATGCAAATTGGTCAGCCTCTCTGGAATTAAATTTGGAATATCTAATCAAGCTATATATGAATTTACCTCTTGACTCAGCCATCTCACTTCTAGGACTATACTCCAAAGACACACTTCCATAAGCGTGTCCATAGGACAGCCTAAATATCTGAAACAACTTACATGCCCATACTTAGGAGGGGGTTGAATAAACTATGGTTCATCCCAAAGCTATAAAAAAGAAAATGGGGAAGATCTCTATGAACTGATTTGAAGTAATTTCTAGGATACATTTAAGCTAAAAAAGCGAAGTACAGCCCAGCCGGGCGTGGCTCAGCGGTTGAGCATCGGCCTATGATCCAGGCGATCGGGGTTTGATTCCCTGTTAGGGCACATGCCCCAGTTGCAGGCTCGATCCCCAGTTGGGGGCGTGCAGGAGGCAGCCGATCAATGACTCTCATCATTGATGTTTCTCTCTCTCTCTCTCTCCCTCTCCTTTCCTCTCTCTGAAATCAATAAAGATGGGTGTTTTTTTTTTAAAAAAAGTGAAGTGCAAAAGGGCATCTATGGCATAAGGGCATCTATGGTGTCCTTTCAAAAGTGTCATGGTTGCAAAAAACAAGGAAAGACTGAGGATCTGTCACAGATTAGACAAGACTAAGGATCGTGACAATTAAAGGCAATGTGGGATTCTCAAATGGTTCTTGGAACAGAAAAAAAAGGGAGACATTAGGGGAAGAACTGATGAAACTTGACAAAAGTCTGGAGTTTAATTAATATCATTCCGTGGTTTTGATCACTATACGGTGGTCATATCCCTGGTTAACCTCAGGGGAACTGGGTGCAGGAAATACTGAACTCAATGTGCTGTTTTTGCAATTTTTATTTAGGTCTAAAACCATGTTAAAATAAAAATAGATATATCCAGTATTGTATGACTCCACTCAGAGGAGTACCCTAAGAGGAAACAAGTTAACAGAAACAAAAAGTAGATGGTGGGTGCCAAGGACCGGGGGAGAGGGAGGGGAGTGAGTGTTTAATGGGGACAGAGTTTCAGTTTGGAAAGATAAGAAAGTTCTGTGGATGATGGTGGTGGTGTCTGCACAACAATGTGAGTACTTAATGCCACTGGAAGATACATCTAAAACGGTTAAAATAGTAAATTTTATGTTGTGTGTATTTTGCCACAATAAAATAAAACAAATCCTAAGCAGTCTACCATTATATGTTCCACCCCCTGAATGGACACTACAGCTCCACCAATCAGATGTTCAGGAGTGCTATTTTCCTTTGATATTCAAATTGACCTTTAGAAGTTGTGGAAATTAAAAAGAATTTTGGCTGGAGTATACTGGCATAGTGAGAAGTGAAACTGGAAAACTAAATTGGGGCCAGGTCATGGTAGATAGTGAGTGTCAATATGTTGATTTATTTATTTGTTCTCTCGGTCTGTGTGTTTTTACTGAGCATCTGCTATGTGACACTATTCTCTGTCCTAGGCATACAGCAATGAACAACACAGAGATGATCCCTGTCCTTGTGAAGTTCTCAGGCAAACAAACAGACACAAACACCAGTGCTTGAGACTTTAAGAGCCCGGGGTCCTGGGAACTCTACCTTCCTCTAAAGAAAAACCAAAGATCATCAAGCCAGCATTAGAATGACAGGGGGAGGGTGCACAGGGGTAGGGACTTCTCTAAGGACTTTGGGACTATCTCGTAATATTCTTGCATCTTTGCAGCACTAGCATCCCTATATAACCCAGGGTTTGGGGCACAGAAGGATGCCCCTGACCATTCCAAACTGCAAGATGAATGTGGATTGCATCCTACCTTCACATTTCTCATAAGGTTCACTGAAGTACCTCCTCCCAGACATGGACTGATACCCATCTTTACAAACACAGTAGGTGCTGTTGAAGCAGCTGGCATTTTCAGGGCATGGGGGACAGGAAGCTGCAGGGAACACAAGATCTTTTCATTCATTTGCTTACTCATTTATTCAAGAAATATTCATTGAGCACCTATGATTACTGGACTCTGTGGTCAAAATCCCAAACCATGTCCCACCTCTGCCACCAACGTCACTTTTTTTGACAGTAGAACTTCTCTAGCACCTGTGTTTCTTTACCTGTGGGCTTTCTTTGGCCACCAGAGTCCTCTTTGCTCTCCACATGACAGGTAGCAGCTTTCTCTCCCCCCTAGCAGCTCTCTCAATCAATGACTGACAAGAGTCAGTGCATTAAAACCCCAGTTATCTTATTATCAAAAATAAACAAAGACTAAGATGTGGCAAAATTGTAACCCTAATGCATTGCTGGTAAGAATGCACAATAGTGTAACTCTTATGGAAAACAGTTTGACAGTTTCTAAAATTAGAATTCCCATATGATCTTGCAATTCCATTCATGGGTAGATAGCCATAAGAATTGAAAGCAGGGTCTTAAAAAGATATTTGTATACCCATGTTCATAACGGCATTATTCACAGTACCCAAAAGATGAAAGCCACCCAAGTGTCCATTAACAGATGAATGAATGAACAAAATGTGGTCCATCCACACAACAGAATATTATTCAGCTTTTAAAAAAAGAAAGAAATTCCAACACATGCTACAACATGGATGAACCTTGGAGATACTGCGATAAGTAAATAAGCTCATCACAAAAGAACAAATGCTATATGGTTCCACTCATGTGAAGTTCCTAGAGGAGTCAAATTCATAGAGACAGAATGGAAGGTGCCATGGGCTGGGGTAGGGTGGATAGGGAATTAATGTTTAATTGGGGGAAATAACTTTGAGGTGCATGCTTCTTACTATGTCCAACAGTCCCTGTGTGCTCAAGCTTCAGTTGCCCACATGTGGATAGTGGACCCTATATTGGCTCCTTGCCTTCCCACCTGACTTCCCACTCCCAGCTGGTGCTTCCTAGGATGCCCTTCCAGATAAATGATTTGCTTTCAAGTTCTTATTTCAGTATTTGCTTCTGGGGGACCCAACCCAAGACATGGGGCAAAGGCAACACTATCTCCCAGAATGATTTGGGACACAGGCTTTTGGGAAAGAAAGGGCAGAGATCAACATCCACCAGCTGTGTGACCTTGAGCCAGTTACTTCTCAAGTAGGGATAATGTCAGAACCATCTCTGCAGGAATGTCATGAGGATTGAACGAGCTGGAGCATTCAATTTGCTTAGCATTGAGCCTGGTGCAATACAAGAGCTAAATACATGGGGGGTGACAATGGTGATGATGTAGAAGGAGGGGGTAGTCCTCGGGAGCTCCAAGGAGTGTGAAGGAGGCATCAGGGATTTATATTCTCTCCCAATGAAAGGACTCCTTCCCTCCTCTGGAGGCAGGCTGCAGACCCCAAATTCCTTCCCCTGCCTTTGACAATTGTAGACTCACCTCTAGAACTCTTCGCTTCCAATCCTGACAGAGCTAGCAGGACACTGAGACCTGGAATAGAGAGAGAAGGGGATAGTTCAGATGGAGGATGCCCTGGGGCTCTGCTTGGCTGAGGTATGGGTGAGTTAGGGGCTTCATCTCCCACCGTTCACTTTACTGTAGACTCTTCCAGGTAAACTATAAACACAAGGATCATGAAGGGCATCATATATTACTTCAGTATGAGATGTACATCTGATTGCAGCTGTAAGAGGTTCAACACCCAATTCTAATGTGCATTGCCGGGGGGGGGGGGTCCACACCAACAAGAAATTCTTGGGCACCAACTGGATTTTTATGATTCAAATCAATTCTGACACTGTCTACCTGGAGACAGCATCAGATTCCACAGGTTAAGGGCTATAGATTGGAGGTTCCAATGATCCCCTCCTTGGGTTTGATTAATGTGCTAGAGTGGCTCACAGAACTCAGAGAAACATTTTGCTTACTAGATCACCGGTTTATTGCAAGAGGCTACCACTCAGGAACAGCCAGATGAAAGAGATGCATAGGGCCAGGTATGGGGAAGGGGCACTGAGCTTCCATGTCCTCTCTAGGCACCACTCTCACAGCACCTCCAACAGTTCACCATCCCGGAAGCTCTCCAAACCCCCTCCTTTTGGATTTTTATGGAGGCTTCATTACATAAGCATGACTGATTACTAATTGGTCATTGATGACAGATTCAACCTCCAGCCCTTCTCCCTACCCTGGTAATCGGGGTGAAACTGTAAGTTTCATGGTCGAAATGGTGGTGCAGGTAAACGTAGTACTCATCTCCTTCCTTGACCACATTAAAATTACAACTAAACGAGAGAACAACCATCATTGAGAACTATCTAAAGTCCAGCTGAACAGAAGTCCTACAACTAAGGATATAAAGAAGAAGCTACACTGACACTGGTAGGAAGGGTGGAGACACAAAGCAGACTGGTCCCACACCCACATGTGGTGATTAAAAATTGGGAGAGCCCTGGTTAGTGTGGCTCAGTGGTTGGAGCGTTGGTCCACACACCAAAGGGTTGTGGATTCGATTCTCGGTCATGCCTGGGTTACAGGTTCAATCCCTGGCCCTGGTCCTGATACATGCGGGAGGCATCTAATCAGTGTGTCTCTCTCACATCAATGTTTCTCACTCTCTCCGCTCCCCCCCCCCCCCGCTCCCTCCTTCTCTTCCATTCTCTCTGAAAAGCAATGGAAAAAATATCCTCTGGTGAGGATTAACAAACAAACAAAATGATAGATCCAGAGAACAGTTTGATGGTGGCTAGATAGGAGGGGCCTTGGAGAACTGGTGAAAAAGGTGAAGGGATTAAGAAGTACAAATTGGTAGTTACAAAATAATCAGGGGGGACATAAAGTATAGCATAGGGAATATAGTCAATAATATTGTAATAACTAAGTGTGGTGCCAGGTGGGTACCAGATTTATCAGGGTGATCACTTCATAAGTTATATAATTGTGCTGATCACTGTGCTGAACACCTGAAACTAACACAATATTGTATGCCAACTGTAATTTAAAAATAAAAATTATTAAATAAAGTAAGAAACAAAGTTCCAATTCAACTGGCTCCACTGTCAATGAGCCCCCTTCCTTATGTGAGTTCCAAAAGTCACTTCATTAATATAACAAAAGGCCTCATCACAGGAAATTCCAAGGGTTTAGAAGCTCTGTGCCAAAATCAGGAACACAGACCAAATATGTATATCTTATTATAAATCACAATATCACAAGGTGTGTGTCCCAATTTCTGAAAATCCAGCAGCTCCTAAAGCTTTTTCTCCAAGTCTAGCACCAAAAGGCCAAGTTTGCAACAGTCTAGCTTGGCCAGTCCACACTGTTCAGTAGAAATATAATGTAAGCCACATAGTTCCTTTTAAATTTTCTAATAAGCTCATTTTTTAAGTTCTCATCCCCTCACCCCCTTCCCTTTTGGCAACCGTCAGTTTATTCTGTGTATCTATGGGTCTGTTTATGTTTTCTTTTTAGATTCCACATATAATTGAAATCATACAGTATTTGTCTTTCTTTGTCTGATTTATTTCACTTAACATAATACTCTCTAGGTCCACTAATCTTTATTTTTATTTTTATTTTTTTAAAATATATCTTTATTGATTTCAGAGAGAGAAAAGGAGAGGGAGAGAGAGAGAGAGACAGAAACATCAATGATGAGAGAGTCATTGATCAGCTGCCTCCTGCACGCCCCTGACTGGGGGTCAAGACCGAAACCCAGGCATGTGCCCTGACCAGGAATCGAACCCTGATCACCTGGATCCTAGGTTGACGCTGAACCGCTGAGCCACGCCCAGCTGGGCTCCACTAATTTTTAAAAGGTAAAGAGAAATAGGTCAAAGTAATTTCAATAATATACTTTTTTAACCGACTATAGCCAAAATGTTATCATTTAGACACACAATCACTATAAAACAAATTATTCATACAGTATATTACATTCTTTGGTGTGTGTGTTAAGTCTTTGAAACCCTGTTTGCATTTGGACTGGCCTTATTTCCAGTGCTCAGTAGCTACACATGGCCAGTGGCTATGGTACTGGGAAGTACATGTCTAGCCTCTTAATAACCAGTGCATTCTCTGGAATAAGGAGAGACTGAAATAGCACAGACCATAAGAATCCCAGGAGTCCAAGACTGTGGCAAATTTGGAATGAATAAGGAAGTTTTCAGGATGCTCTATTTTGATGATGACCTGAAAAATGTCCACCATATGACTAGACAGAGTTTCATATTGAAGTTGGAGATGAACTCAGAAATGCAGACAACTTTGCCACAAATTTGGGAATATCACTCCTTCAAGGTAGGTGGGTTGGATAACCAGGCACTGGGAAAAGGATTTGCCCTTATCACTTTCATTGCAAGCGGGTTGAGTTGGAATCCTTTGCTAAATTCTGGAGGCATCTGCTTTCATGGCCAACATCAGCCCTCAAGGGGTTTAAGTGGGACAATTAAAATCCAGGTAACTTGGATTTATATCCTACGTAAGGACAGGAGCAAGGATTATTTGGATTATCACAGAACAAGACAAGTCCCCTGGACAAGATAAGATCAACACCTGCTCTTCCTACCTCCTCTGCTCTATATCGTGAGTACTGACAAAAACATCATATTTAAGGATTCATACTGATAGGGATACAAGGGTAAAATAAAAATATGCTTTGTTTTTCCCCTTTTCTTCCTTTCTCTTATCTTTCTCTCCCTTTTTACTAACAGAATATATAATTGATTAATTAACTGTATATGTTTAACCTTATGTTCTAAGATTTGTCGCAGTTCTCAGTTGACTAGGCAAGCACAAAGAGACTTTTAACTCAGTCTTGAACTTCCAGGCCTGGCCACCAGGAATGCAGAGGGTGATCCATTAGGCCTCAGAAACACCAGGATGACACACACACGGTCACTGCTCCAGTTTCAGAATGCTGACCATCCTGTTCTGGGGACCAGAAAGGAAGGCATTCATCAAGACCCAAGACCCCCACAGGCACTCAGATTCCAGGACTGCAAATCACCAGAACCCCCTTGTACTATTTACGCACATTCCTTTTCCCTGATTCCCTTCTATAAGCTTTCTCCTAACAAGTTTGAGGGGAAGGAGGATGTTAGGGTTTTCACCCGTCACCTTCCCAGATTTCTGGTATCTGATATTAAATGCGCACTAATAATCCAATCCCTGTCACTGCTTTTCGGCTGGGTGTGTTATATCGGTAGTTAGACAGACATGAGCAGAGCAAGGACAAAGGGCCATGTACAGAAACTCACCAGGGCAGAAAGCCCTGGATGTCTAGCAAGGCACAAAACTGGGAAAACAAGAATCTCACCCCCAGGGTAACCTTTCCTCCCCTAGCATATGGCTGGTCATTTGGTTTAAACTCCCCTGACCTTTTCCTCCCTAAAGGTAACATTTAGGCCTCAGTTATATTTCAGCTCCAGGCCCAGAAAAACAACCAATAGAATATTTATCAGCTTTCCATGTGTGCTCTTACAGGGTCGTGGTCTCCACTGATTGGTCAGCGCCAGGAAGGGGGTCATTAGTCAATGTAGCTGTCCTGAGGCAGCCAAGGGGTCACTTGTCTGGTTTTGCTATTCTGGGCCAGGGGAGGATAGGTTACCCTGGGGTCGAAGTTCTTGTTTTCCCAGTTTTGCCGAGGCTTTCCGCTCTGGTGAGTTTCTGTACTTGGCCCATTTTCCTGCTCTGCTCATGTCTAATTGCCTATATAACAGGTGGTGAAAGGTTTCACAAGCCCCTGACTCAGTTGACCTCCAAGTTACAATACTACTAGGCTGAATCATATGATACGGCCACTTCTTAAGTCAAAAATGCTCAAACGTCAGCAATTTCCCTATGAATGTTTTTCACACACTCACAAAAGAATATTACTTGATTCCTAGTGAGCAAACTGTAGCCCTTGGGCCAAATCCAGACTCCTGTCTGTTTTTTGTGCTAAGAATGATTTTTATGGTTTTTAAGTGGTTTAAAAAAAATCAAGAAGAAGCATACTTCACAGCACATGAAAATTATATGAAATTCAAATTTCTATACCTATAAATCAGCTTCTCTTGGAACATGGTGATGCCCATCGGTTCCCATAAGGGCTGTGGCTGCTTTTGCTACGGACATAGAGGTCAAGTTAAGACAGAGACCAAACGGTCCACAAAGCTGAGAAGAGTAATTATTTGGCCCTTGGCAGAAAAAAATAGTTTGCTCACTCCTGACATAGAGTATGTGACTTCGCATGCTTGCTTAGATCTTTCAAAACTTCTAGCCTGTATTTGCCTCATCCGATGGTATTTTTTTAATTATTCCAAAGACCCCTAAAGCCCAGGGCCCAAGGGTGGGTAAGTCCAGGTCATTGTAACGTACTAAGCTAAGGTACTCGGAGCTGGGACCCTCTTGGTGGTCATCAGTGTAGCAGATGCTTGGAGTGTCCCTCATCCTTCCCGAGG
Organism: Miniopterus schreibersii; assembly: GCF_964146895.1. NCBI lineage: Eukaryota > Metazoa > Chordata > Mammalia > Chiroptera > Miniopteridae > Miniopterus > Miniopterus schreibersii. Next base: position 68,217,007 of record NC_138105.1, on the reverse strand, counting down.
GTTCCTATGCGTTGCAGATAAGTCTCTGTAAGAGGGCATTTTTCTTCAGCCCGTGGGGGACCAGCCAGAAATGTTGGGGAGTTACACTCGGTGTGGGCGTCAAGCAGCGAGGCTGTAACCACAAATTAACATTCCAATTAAGCGCCCAGGAGGCTATGCAGTGCTTGTCTTTAGGCGGCAGCCGACCTTCTGGTTTAACGAGAGTATGTCGCTAAAACCCTGTGTGATTCTTCTCTTCTTGTTCACAGCTTAAGAGAAGGCTGTGAAAACAGTTCCCGGGGAGGAGGGGCCGCCCGGCGCCAGCCTCGCAGATCCTAGATGGCCGCGGTGAAAACGACCCAGCCCTGAGAGATCATGCCTCGGACCCAGGAGGAAACCCGGGCGCGCCGCTCCGCGGGGCCTTCCCCCTCCCGGGCGCGCCGCTCCCCCGGGCCTTCCCCAGCCCCCCCCCCGGGCCTCCCCCCTCCTCCCCGGGCGCGCCGCTCCCCCGGGCCTTCCCCCCCCCCCCCGGGGCCTTCCCCCCCCCAGCTCCCGGGCGCGCCGCTCCCCCGGGCCTTCCCCAGCCCCCCCCCGGGCCTCCCCCCTCCTCCCCGGGCGCGCCGCTCCCCCGGGCCTTCCCCCCCCCCCCGGGGCCTTCCCCCCCCCAGCTCCCGGGCGCGCCGCTCCCCCGGGCCTTCCCCAGCCCCCCCCCCGGGCCTCCCCCCTCCTCCCCGGGCGCGCCGCTCCCCCGGGCCTTCCCCCCCCCCCGGGGCCTTCCCCCCCCCAGCTCCCGGGCGCGCCGCTCCCCCGGGCCTTCCCCAGCCCCCCCCCCGGGCCTCCCCCCTCCTCCCCGGGCGCGCCGCTCCCCCGGGCCTTCCCCCCCCCCCCCGGGGCCTTCCCCCCCCCAGCTCCCGGGCGCGCCGCTGCCCCGGGCCTTCCCCAGCCCCCCCCCGGGCCTCCCCCTCCCCCCGGGCTTGCCGCGCGCCCCCGCAGCCCCTCCCCGTCTCTGCTCTGCGCTCAGCCTCCCCCTTAAACACCCCTGGGCACTGAGCGGCCAGCTGGGTTTTGGAGGACAAGAAAAGCCTCTCTTCTCCCCGCTGGCCGGCAACTGGAATAAAACTCCTTTCCTTCGCTCAGCACGTGGCTCCTGAGTGTGGCTTTCGGGGTCAGGCAGACCCGGACCCGGACCCGGCCGCGGCTCGTTTTCGAGGCTTCAGTTTTGGGGAGCCACAGCCAGGAGCAAGTGGGAGCTCCGGGTAAGTCTCGGACCTTGGAGGGGTTCCCCAGGCTGCCTGGGGCCCGCCCTGCCGAGAGAGATTTTGAGAGTCCCTAGCAGCTGCCGGCGATTTTGCCCGGGGACTGGCTGGTTCTCTGGGGCGCGCCGCCCACCAAGCCAGCTGAGGGAAGGAAACGGGCTCCTGGGGCTGACTGGGAGAAGTCCCCGGTGTGCAGGACCAGAAGCCCGCTGCGCCCCCGTCTGGGCTCATGTGCACCATCTGGGCTTCTGTAGGAACCAACTGGCGCCACTTGGCGGGTGGCAAGGCCTTGTGACAAAATCCCAGCCCTCCTCACCCTTGCAGGCATCTGTTCAGAGCACTCCCTCTGGCCTGGCTGTGTATGGATTTCTGGGTTCTGGATGCTTTAATGATTGTACATATTGTACAGGGTTTTTGATGGTGTTAGTTTCTTTCTTGATTTTCTGCATTTCCAGCGCCCTTACAGCCCTACTTTGTAAAATTGTCCTCCCATTTCACAGGTTCTGTCCTTGGCTAGTAACCATGGAAACAACACAGTCCATCCCCAAAGGCAGCCCCCAGGGCCGCATGTTAGGAGGGTGGTATACCTGTGGACGCCACTGACAAAGAAGACAATGATTTTCTATTGTAATACGGCCTGGCCAGTGTGTTTTGGGGTCGGAAGAGCGATAGCCCCTGAATGGCTCTTTGAGTTACTATACTATTTTGCAGTTAGAGTTATTCTGTCAAAAGTCTGGGAAATGGGGTGAAATACCTTATATACAGGCTCTTATGTCTCCGCATAATAAGGATGCAGCCAAGGAGGGAAGTATGTTAGTGGTTAGGAGGGAAAGCGCTCTGAAGCCTCTCCTTGCAGACAGTAAGACGCTAGAGGAAAAAGGTAAGGGGGAAGTGGCTCTTTCGGCCTCCTCGAACCCCAAGACGCAGAGGTAGGGAGGCGGCCCTTATCCATCGTTGCCCCCCCCCACTGCCCCCTGTAGATCTTGGAAATTAGGGAACTGGGGCTGCCAAGGCCCCTCCTTCATGTGATGAGGAAACAGTCTCCCCTTCTAGGACCTGACAGGGCACCCAGTTCGGACCAGGGGCTCCCCAGATGGGAGCAGGGCAATATCCGCTGAGACAATTGCCCATTGGAGGCATTAATCAACAGGGCCGGCTGATGGGGTATTATTGGGCCCCTACCCCATTTTCAACTTCAGATTTGCTTAACTGGAGGAATTTTAATGCCCTTTACCAAGAGGACCCCCAGAAAATGACTGATTCATTACATCTACTTCCTCAACTCATTGCCCTAACTGGGCCCATACACAGGAACTCCGGAACGCCCTACTAACAAGAGATGAGATAAGACTAGTAAGAGATAAGGCCATGGAGGAAGCCCATCGGCTTCATCAGGAGAACCCCAACGGAACCCCTGACCCAGCAAGGGCAGAGCCTCTGGTAGAGCCTGATTGGGATCCAGACAGCAGAGGCCTAGTGCACCTGGCGCGTCACAGGAGACGCATACTAGCAGGGTTAAGGAGAGGGGTGACTGAGCAAAACAGCCTAAACAAGGTACCAGCAGTACAGCAAAAACTTGGTGAGGATCCCTCGGCCTTTCTGGAGAGGATTTACCAAGCCGACCGTAAATACAAGGATATAGACCCCCAGCGCCTGAAAATATGCTGATGGTCAATATGACCTTCATCAGCCAGAGCGCCCCATGTATTAGGAGAGAGCTTCAAAGACTGGATGGGGCCACTTGGATGAACCCGTCGCAGCTGGCACACAGTTCGGAGTTTCATAGCCGCAGCTGGCAGATACTGCGGGTTTCATAGCCGAGAGATGGAAAGGCAGAAGCAGGCTGAGGTTTTCTGAGTAGGGAAAGGAAGGGGATGGCTAGAAATGAAGCAGAGGAAGCCACTAGGTGCAAACCAGTGTGCTTCTTGCAAGGAGGAAGGGCACTGGAAAAGAGAATGCCCTAGGAAGGGCCACAGAAATACTCTGAAGAAAGGAAAAGGGAGAAAACTTCGAAAAAGAACGATTGAGAGGAATGGGGACTCAGATGAGGAATGAGGGGACCCAGGGGCTCCCTTGGCTATTACCTGGCCCATTGTTATCTCCCCACAGGCACCCCGGGTACAATTGACAGTGGGGAACAAACCCGAAGACTTTCCTGTGGACCCTGGAGCGACTTACTGGGTTTTGAAGGCCAAACTAACGCAGCAAAGTCCCCCCTCCATGGCAGTGACTAGGGTGTCAGGAAAACCGCCACTGCAAGCTTCCCTTAAGCCCTTAGAATGCCGGCTGGGAGACCTCAAGCTAAGGCATAACTTTCTTCACATGCCAGACTGTCCGATTCCACTGTTGGGTTGGAATTTGCCTTGCAAGTTAGATGCTCAAATGACTTTCTTTCCAAAGAAGCAGCAACTCCCATCTGCAGGTGCCCCCAGAATGTGCACTGAGACTCCAGCGGTTCCTTGCAGAAACCGGAGGGTCCACAGAGGAATTTTCCCGCTGGAAATCTCTGAGCAAGTAAGGTCGTATGGGCCGACAGGACCCTGGGACAGACAGTAAACGCTTCTCCAGTGTCTATTCAGTTCAAGGAAAAGGCAGTCGTGCCTAGGAGAAAACAACACCGGCTACAGAAGGAAGCTTTAGAAGGAAAGGGATACAACCCATCCTGCAGAAAGCTCTGAAAGCAGGATTAATTCGGCCTCGCAGATCACCATGTAATACAGCAATCCTGCCTGTTAGGAAGGCAAAGTTGAATGAACACCCTTCTGTCCAGGACCTATGGGCCATTAATGCAATTACTCAGGACATTCATCCAACTGTCCCCAATCCATACCCCTTGCTCACAGCTGTGCCGGGGACCAGCACTTGATTCTCTGTTCTGGACTTAAAGGGTCCCTTCTTTTGTATTTCAGTTGATGAGCAGGCTCAATTACTGTTTGCATTCAAATAGCAGAACCGGGTGAGTAAGATTACTACCCAATATTGTTGGAGTGTATTGCCACAGGGATTTAAGAACTCCCCCACGGTTTTCAGAGAGCTAATAACAAAGACTTGAGAGACCTACAGTTGGATCTGGAATACTTTTATACCATGTTGATCACCTGCTCATAACTGGATAAAGAAGAATTGATCATATGGACCTGAATGAACTGAGGATAATTATTGTTTTATGACTTTGTTCAAAATATTGCTGATTTTTAAAAAAATATGTCTTTATTGATTTCAGAGAGAGGAAGAGAGAGAGAGAGAGAAGCATCAATGATGAGAGAGTCATTGATAGGCCGCCTCCTGCACACCCCCGACTGGGGATGGAGCCCGCAACCCAGGCATGTGCCCTGACCGGGAATCAAACCCCGATCTCCTGGATCCTAGGTTGACGCTCAACCGCTGAGCCACGCCCGGCCGGGCAAAATATTGCTGATTTTTTTAAAAAATGTTTTGTTTTCCAGATATAAGGACACTTGTTTTTTTCTTAGAGCAGTTTGGTAAATTATACCTTTGTAAGCAATACCAAGGCATTTATATTTTTTCCCCTACCTGATCCCTCTAGAATTCTAAAACTCTTAATGAGTGAGTATTATTTAATTTTCATGGCATTATGGTTGTTTGTAATGCATTCAAACAGAGACTCTGGTCTCTTTATAACTGGACACAGTTGAAAACTGATTTTATTGACCAAGACTTTGAGTGGCCTGTCATGTTTGGGGATATATGCATAGACTCTGAATGTCACCAGAAAAAATTTAAGGAATTAAGATTGACTTTAACTGATTCCAAAGTTGAAAACTCACAAACACAGACAATAGTAACCAAAGAAAAGGATTTGGGAGGTAAAAAAATGTATAGGGAGTTTGAATGGTAATAGAAGGAAGCTTGACTTGGGGTGGTGAACACACAATACAGTGTACAGATGATGTTTGTAGAATTGTGCACCTGAAACCTTTGTATGCTCTTATGAGGAAAGGACAGCAGTGTGATTGGCAGGAGAAGCACCAGCGAGCTTTTGAGGAGGCAAAAGAGCAGTTAAACAGGCACAGGCACTTGGTATCTGTGATTCAGCCCTACCTGGAAAATTGGATGTACATGTACATCCCCAGGAGGGGATGTTGTGGGTTCTCTGGCAGTGACAGGGGAGTCTCTGCATCCCAAAAGGGTTTTGGGCCCAAGTATAGAAAGGGGCCAAAGAAAGATACAGCCTAGTTGAGAAACAGCTCTATGCCACCTGCCATGCCCTGCAAGCAATAGAGCCTGTAACTGGAAGCTCTGCTATGACAGTGTGGACCACCTATCCCATCGTGGGGTGGCTGCACATGTCTCATACCCTGAAATCTGGTGCAACAAGACACAAGCTATAACGGGATGGGGTGTTGACCAGCAGCAGAGACATACCCATTCAACAGCCCCTCTTGGCCAGGAATTGCAGACACTGTTAGGGCCAGTCACCTTTGTGTCAGAAGGAGATGTTGAAAAGACACCCGAGGAAGAGCCTACTGGCCCTTTGCCAGTGAGAGCAGGTACAGTTTCAGTGCCACCTGAAGCATGGTATGCTGATGGCCATGCAAAGGACAGCTCCCTAAATGGCACGCGCAGGAATGGACTATCAACAGCTGACCCCTGTGGGGACAAACAATATGGACTGACATATGGATGGCTGCACAGACTAAGGAGGTGACCCTTTATCATGTCACAGAACATCAGTCATTACAATGTCCAGGGAATGATGGAGTGAACGCACTGGTTTGCATTCGCTGGGTAGAAGAGGCCCCAGCAGAAGACCTGGCTACACGGTTACACAGGAAGATGAAACATTCAGGGCAGGAAACCCTGTAAGCAGTGGCTAAAGCCTGGGGCCTCCCATTGAAAATGACTGACATTATTACAGCTTGTCAACACTATTCTATATGTGCAGAACAGCATCCGTGTCCCTTGCCAGCAATGGCAGGACACTGTGTGCAGACTGGCCTGAGAGCCACAACATTGAACGACCACTGTACCTCCCTTACAATCCAACAGGAGCTGGACTGACAGTGTTATAATGGACTGTTGAAAAACACCCTGAAAACTGAGGGAGGATTGTTACAAGGATGGACCACAAGACCCTCTGGCTTTCTACTAGCCATGAATGAAAAGCCCCAAGCAGATCAACCTGCAGCGTTCCAGATGCAGCAGCAGACATGGGCATCCCGCCGAGAGTGCAGGTTGTAACAACGAACAAAGGATGCTAAGGTAAGACCTCGATGGGGAGCAGAGAATAGCCTGTTGTTTCCAGCACCCCAGGACATAAACCCTGGAGCTAGTGCATTAACCTGGCCCTGGGAAGCCCAAACTGGTACCCGCTGGTGTGCTCCCCTAACCCCATGGGGGAGGGCCTTGCCTGCTCCTACAACCTGCCATAACTGGTACGTGGCCAACTGCTCTTCCTTCGGCACATGTGCACTCCTCCTCTCACAGGCAGCATTCTAGGCCAGGGGACATCACCAGTGAGGAGGCGTGGTACAGGATAGGAGGCCAGGGAGACCGCCCGAATAAGCCACTGTTCTTACCCAGGCTAGAGCGCTGGCCTGGCCACTGCCCGCTGCTGCTGATTTGCCTCCGTTGGTGCCTGCGAGACATTTGTCTCAGTCTCCTCAGTTCAGCTCAGGCCAACAGCTTTGCGAGATGGGCTCACAAAGCGGCTCTCCCTCCGCTCCAAGGTTTCAGAGACGCCCCTCCCTGCCAGGGCTGGGCTGCCTGGGAAAACCAACCCCGGCCGCCTGATGGAATGGTCCTAACCCAGCATGATTTGGAAAGTTGTCTTGCTCGGCCAGGTGTGGCTCAGCGGTTGAGCGTCGACCTAGGATCCAGGCAATCGGGGTTCGATTCCCGGGCAGGTATGTGGGCTCAATCAATGACCCTCTCATCATTGATGTTTCTATCTATCTATCTATCTATCTATCTATCTATCTATCTATCTATCTATCTATCTATCATCTATCATCTATCTATCTCTCTCCTTTCCTCTCTCTGAAATTAATAAAAAAGGTATGTAAAAAAAAAGAAAGTTGTCTTGATTGGCTATCTGCTTTATATATTCTCATACTGGTACGTATAAGCTTGATATTCCTTTGCTGTGTGTTATATTGTTGCTGTAAAATAAAAATGCAGTGTCTCACCCATACTCCTCCCTCCCCAGGGTACATACGGGCAGATTGGACGGGAGCGGGAAGGGACCGTACCCACGTGGGGATGGACTGTGTGGTGAATGGGAACAAGCACCCCACCCCTGCTCCGACTCCCCCTCCCAGCCCGCGGGAGCCTGGCCAGCTCCTCAGTCAAGAAAGCAGCTAGCTGTGTAGATCTCACCCAGCTGAGAAAACACATCCCCCTCCCTGCATGCTCAGTTTTTCTGTTTTCTGTAAAACCTTGTGATGGGAAAGTCTGGATGGCTGCGAAACAATAGCACCCACTGGCCGCCCCCCCCCCCCAAGCAGCCCATTCGCAGGCTGAAGGGGACTTGGTGGTTCATCTTCACCGGTGGCAGCGGCCTGGCAGTCAGCTTCACCAGCAGCCACCACCGGCGCGCGTGTAAGTCCTGATAAACCCCCGACTTTCACAGCCAGTCCTCTGGGTTATTTCCTTGGGAATCCAAGAACCATATGCTGAGGTTTTCTGGGCCCTCAGCACTTTGCGTAACAGCAACTAAGAGGCTCGAAAGTTTCTAATAGGACAGGCGCATAGTCATTTCTGGAGAAAGAGCCAAATGTGGGGAAACAACCAAAGCTAGGGCACAGGGTCATGGGGAGAAGTGTGGGGAATTCTTTGTCCCACTTACCTGAGAACAGGGCCAGGCACCTGCTTCCCATAGCGCTGGGACACCAGGAACAGTCTGAGATGCTCTCCAGCGGGACAAGGGTTCCTGGAGTGAATAAGCCCCATGGAAATGAATTGCTGATGGTCACAGAGTTTAGAAGCCAGGTGGCTGATGTTTACCAACACCCTTTAAGCTCTGCCCATCTTTTAACAACAATTCCACGTCTAGGAAATCGCCCCAAGGACAAGCTCCTGCAAGGATGATCAGAGCAGGGTAGCTTATAGGAAACACGCTTACAGCCCAATAAATAAGGAGCACAAGAGGCACCTGCTGGAATATCCTGCTGGAACTTAAATATCCTGCTAGTCTACTGCAATCAGCACCATCCAAACTGGGAGGCTGCACATACCAACTATCCAGTTTCTTCATCCAAAACTTTTTAAGTAAAAAACACTTAGGGTACCTACATTAAAAGGGACAGAAACCTATCAACAAATTGCAGTGTCTTACTGGATCCCAAATCCAACAAATAATTTTTTTTTAAGGTTATAAGGCTGGAGATGTGATGACATTAAGGAATGATTGTGCATTTTCCGTAGATATGATCATTTCCTCACCAGCCAACTCAGATGGCTGCTCCAGAGGAAGCTATGGGTATGATAAAAGGGCTTTAAAGACTCCAGATCTTTTGGAGATATGTACTAAAAATCTTGCAAATGAAATAATATGATACCTAGAATTTATGTCAAGATATCTGGGGAGGGAAGTGCTTTGGGGAGCAAGTGGAAGTAAAAATGAAAAGAAATTGGTCATTTTTTTAAGAGCTGGGGGAAGAGTCTAGTTATTGTCACTAAATTAGTGTATGTTTGAAAAGTTCCCTAATAAAAGGGAGAGAAAAGATTGTCTTAAAGGTGTACTGTTAAGTAGATAGACACCAAGGGGCAGACATATGTATACTAACATTTGTGTAATAGGGAAAATAATAAAGATGTTACATATATGCAATTAGAAATATGTATACATATATTTCTAATACATTTACATAACAAGGAAACTATCTCCCCTTTTACACAGATGTTATCTATTCTCTCCACAATTGTATATGGCGTGTACACTTAGGCACACACAGAGTCATACAGGCCTGTGCACAAACATGTAAGTGCATCAGATGCACGTACATGTGTATAACAAGCTTGCATTGGCATGAAACCTTCCTGAAGCTGCCTAAGAAATTCCTAACACCTGTTGCCTTTGAAAACTGAGCGGCTGGGGAAATACAGTTTCCAGGGGCTAGGAGACTTTTCCCATTTTGTCCTTTCAAAATTTGGATTTCGAACCAAGTGAGGGTATTTCATAATCCAAAAATAAGTCTCTTTTCCCCCCAGTGACCTAACATTTGTTGAAACTAAAGACTTGTGCACAAACTTTTGTTTACTCCTAATTATCTAAATTGTAACAGCTGCATTCTCTCCATCCCATTCACTTATTCTAGAGGAGAGAATAGTAGAAGTACTAGACATCTCTATGAATGAGCTTTTCAGAGAGGACTTTAAAACACAAGGTAGCAGCGTTTGCCATACAATATCATTTCTAATGTAAAAAGTGCTGTGATCAAATCACGTCAATGGGCAGTTGAGGTTTAGGATAAATGTTCCAGTGCATGTTAGCAAAGGTAAGCCGCCCCAAAGTGATGCTAAAGGCACCGATGGGAAAAATACAGCCAAAGAGTTTAAATAGTTTCATAAAATGTCACTGGGAAGAAAGGCGGCATTTAAATATGTGTAATGCAAATAATTCAGTATTGTAAATAAAATAATGTAGGAGGCTAGTAAAATAACATGGAAAGCAATCGTGATGTAGGTTAGGATAATAGCAGGCAGAGCAAAATATAGAATATCACATTTAAAGGAATTATAAATGTCAGTAAGAGTGATTTTAAATTTCTTCTGCTTAACTGTAATTCTAAATTTTATACATTACTTTAGCAATAAGAAAATAATAACAATCATGGAATATTTTAACAGGAGAAGAAACAGAATGGCTTAAAATATGGTTTCTCTCCCTGGCCAGGGTTGCTCAGTGGTTAGAGCACCAGCCTGCATACTGGAGGGTCTCGGGTTCGATTCCCCATAAAGGGCATGTGCCCGGGTTGCACGTTTGACCCTCCACCCCTGGCTTGGGGCACATGTGGGAGGCAGCAGGTCGATGTGTTTCTCTCTCTCCCTCCCTCTCCCTTCCACACTCTCTAAAAATCAATGGAAAAAATATCCTAACTCCTCAGAAACCATATATATATATATGGTTTATCTTGGCAGCTCCATCCCTTCTCTATATTCCTGTTTTGACAATACCATTCTGCTTTATCATTGAGTTTGGAGTCCTTCAGGGCCTCCCTGTGGATCAAGTCTCTCTTGTCAGGTGCCCAAGACAACCAGTTTGATTTATTTATTTTTTAATCCTCACTCGAGGATATATTTTTATTGATTTGAGAGAGAGAGAGAGAGAGAGAGAGAGAGAGGGAGGGAGAGAGAAACATCGGTCAGTTGCCTCCCATACACACCCCAACCTGGGATTGAACCCACTACCTTTTGGTGTTAGGGACAGTGCTCCAACCAACTGAGCCACCCAGCAGGGTGACAACCTGAGTTTGAATTGCAAATCTGTAGTGACTAGTTCAGTGCCTCCTAGGTGGTGACTTTGCCTCTGAGCCTCAGTTTTCTCATCTGCAAAATGGAGCTAAGGAAAAGCATGTACTTCGTAGTATCCTCATGCTGATTCAGTGAGACGGTCTTTCACAGCGTGTGGCACCTGCCTGGCACATGGCAAGTGCTGAATAAAGTGAACCGTGATGAGGACAGGATATAATGACGGCGGTGCTGGTGGTGGAGATATTGATAACAGTGATGAAGGTGACGACGGTGATGGTGGTGGAAATGGTGGCTGCGGACAGCAAAGGGGCTCTGTAACAAACCTAACCAAAAGCAACCTCACAGTGTGGTCTGGTCATAAATTCCTAACTGGGCAGGTCATGGGGGGTAGTCACACCCCAGGCATATAAAAGGTTTACCTTTGTCGTAAGCAAGCCCTGTCCGTTGTTCTTGTTAACGCACCTTTGGAGTGCTGCTTTTTCAGACCCCTGGGAAGGGTAACCACCCTCAAGGGAGCACAGAATCTTACTGTCCTGTAACCAGTCATAGAGGTTTCCCTGCTTTGCTTTCTCCCACGGTTCTGTAATCTTCCTTCTCTTTACGTGCCCTCCTTAATTCCAAATATATAAAAGAAACTGCAAACTGTCATTCCGTGAAGCATTTTTCTCAGTCTTTGGTGACACTGCTTCCAGGTGCGTCCTCTGCTTGGCCCAAATAAACTCTTATAAAAATTCTCTACAGGTTTGGAGGGTCTTATGTTGGCTTGGTGATGATGGCGATGATGGTGCTGGTGAATGAAAATGGTGTACCTGGTGGTGGTAACAGTGGAAGGAGCATTTTGGTGATGACAGTGATGGTGGTGATGATGGTGGATGTGATAGTGATGGTGACAGTGGTGGTCATGGAGCTCTCTCATGTCCCTTCCATGACTCCAATTATAACTACGGCTTTGCATGCTAAGGACTGACCCGTCACCCTGTGATGATGAGAATTAACAAGGGTCCCATGAAGCCCCCACAGGAGCAAAATAGTGGTCTAAGAAGGCCCATTCCAGAAAATTATCTTATTCTTGATGGTCCCGAACAGGCTAGTCACACATTATGTGCTGGCACCAAACACGTAAATCAAATTTTGCTGAAGATACTTCTCTTAGCTCTCTCATTTTTTTAAATTTTTTTTATTATTATTATTTTAAATATATCTTTATTGATTTCAGAGAGAGGAAAGGAGAGGGGGAGAGAGAGATAGAAACATCAATGATGAGAGAGTCATTGATCAAGCCCACAATCAAGCATGTGCCCTGACCGGGAATCGAACCCCGATCACTTGGGTCCTAGGTCGATGCTCAACCGCTGAGCCACGCCTGGCCGGGCAGCTCTCTCATTTTAACTTCCTAAAAACATTTATGAAATTTCTATGACAGGCCAAGAGTTTACTAAGAACTTCAATGCTGTCATCTCTTGCAAAGCTCACAACCCATTCTATGATGTAAATTTCATGATCCCCATTTCTCAGATGAGGAAATTGATGCTCAAAGAGATTCTATCATTTGCCTCGCTTGCTCAAGGTGATGCTGCTACAAAAATGCTAAACTAAGACTTGGACAAAGCTGAGCTGGCTCCAAAGCCATTGTTTAAGCCCCACACCAAGATCCTGAACCCCAGTGCTCCCTAGGACCTAAACATGGAATATAAATAAGTGAGGCCATTTGGGGAAGCAATGGGGACTGTACAGAACTGGAGACAATGGGCTCTACCTAAAAACATTCAAATCCACATTTTCTTTAAATGCAAAACCAGTGGGCATGCTCCCTGACTGAAAATCAAATTCTATTCAGAGGACTTATACGCAGTCACCTCCTACATGCCTTCCCTTCTCTCAGTATTTGTTTGCCTTTGGGGTTCATGTTTCTCTTTCTTTCCCAGAATCTTCTCTAAAATACACTGGAAACTCCCGGCATAAAAAAGCCCTGTCTTGATAAAGACAATTCTTTTTTGAGGCCTCATTTGAAACCAGTTTAAATGGGTACTTTATGGAAAAGAGGTGATTATATTTTCCAGAACAGCTAGACCTCTAGCAATGCTGATTTGGGGGTTTTTTAAACCACTTTCCTGAGGAATGATTGGCATGTAAAAAGCTATATGTGTTTAATGCACAGACCTCAATGAGTCTGGAGAAAAGTACACACTCGTGAAACCATCACTACGATCAAGGCCATAAACATACCCACTGCCTCCCAAAGCGTGTCTCCCTGCCCCCTGTTTTTAATCTTCACTTGAGAATATTTTTTCCATTGCTTCTCAGAGAGAGTGGAGGGGGGGGTGGGGGAGAAACATCGATGTGAGAGCGGCACATCAATTGGTCGCCTCCCTCACTTGCCCTGACCGGGGCCCGGCAACCAAGGTACGTGCCCCTAGCCAGAATCGAACCCAAGACCCTTCAGTCTGAGGGCCAATGTTCTAACCACTGAGAAAACCAGCCAGGGCCTCCTGCCCCCTTTATGATTAGTGTGTGTGTAGGGGCATGTGTGTGTGTGTTCATCTTCCATAATTGAAACTTTAGACCCTTTATTTATCACCTCCCATATTTTCCTCTCCCCAGTCCCTGGCACCCACTTTCTACTTTCTGGCTCTTTGATCGTGACTCCTGTAGCTTCTACATATAAGTGAGATCACACAGTATTTGTCTTTCTGTGTCTGGCTGAATTCACATAGATGTCAAGGCTGATTTGCAGAGAACTGTGGCCATGACCCACTGTAAGAAATACATTTGCACCAGAGAGACGGAGAAAAAGAAAAAGAAAGAAGGAAGGAAGGAAGGAAGGGAGGGAGGGAGGGAGGGAGGGAGGGAGGGAGGGAGGGAGGGAGGGAGGGAGGAAGGAAGAAAAAGAAAGAAAGAAAGAACTGAGCCAAGTTTCGCAAATCAGTATTAACTACATGCAGCCTCTGATATTTTATAATTACAATCCTTTCATGCCTTTTAAAACACTGGTTGGTATCCATTAAATCGGTTTCATGAGCCCACCCTGCAACTGGCTGAAAAAACCCACCCCCCTGTAGATACTTTAGCCATAAATAAAACCGATGAGCCTTTCCCTGTGAGCCTGGCACTGAGTGTGCTGGTGTGTTTATGGGGTGAGGTGTGTGGGTGTGAAAAGCTTGGTGATTCACTGTGGGACCCTGGGACAATCACTCACACTTAGACCTTGTTTTCTCATTTTTCAGAACCAACGGGTTATCTGCTACATCTGCTTCAGACGCTGTGCCTTGCGCCTTTCTGATTTAGTTCCCCTTAAGCTCCTTAACCCACAGCTCCCCACCTCTCTGGCGAGCGCGTTAAAGCATTTCTGGCTGCTGCCCCTCACAGCCACTCCTCACCCGGGCGGAGGTGGGCAAGTGGACATGAGGCAGGTGCCCCCAAAGCAGCTTTCAAGAAATAAAGCCACAGGACATGTAATGAGGCCTCCCGGGATTTTTTTCCAATGCCAGAACATTTTTCTAGACCTAAGAATGCACAGGAAACATTTTCTACTTTCTAGGGGAAAACGCCAGACCGGTTCCTACTTACCCACGAGATGCAAATCCCTCGCTTCTGGCCCAGCCTGGGAGCTTCTCAGAGAAAAAGAAAGAAGTGACCTCTTATCTCGACCTCGTTTCTCAAGGAGCCTGGTGGGTGGAGCAGGCCGGGGTGTTGGCCGGGGAACTTGCAGAACCATTAGGTGGTACGTTACCCACCCGGCGGACCCTATTAAAGTGCCTCAGAAAATGAACTTGGAAAGGGTGATGGTGTCTAATGGGGAAACCAGGCAACGGAGAGTGGTGCGACCGCCGCCTACACCAAGGAAATGGACTCAGCTTTGGGGACGCTCCTTTAAGTTGGTGAACTTCTTAGTGAGAGACTTGAAAGCCAGAATATAGGAGAGAATCAGCATAGCCAGCTCCTACCCAGTTCCCTCTTGTCATATCCCATCTCAGCTTACCGCTTTGGGAAGAGAGCATGCCCATATTCTTGGTCTTTGAGTTGGGGTCACCCAACATAATCACACTCACCTACGTGGCTGGTAAAACTTTTGACTGGTCCCATTAGCTCGATGTCCTGCAAATTTCTTCTCCTTTGTATTGGAAGGATCTTTGTAAGATCCAGCAAAAGTATGGCCAATGTCCCCAACTTTGACAAGTCCAGATACACACCTGGTGCTTTACTCCTTGTCTGGGTTTTATTACATCTATGAAACATTGCCTTATTATTTGTAATATGAATATCTTCCTTTTTCAGGTTCCCATTTCTTTTTATAAAATATTTAAATTATCACCTGGATATAGTTCTCTAGTTGGGCTGGCCCTCAGCCCCTCCATGTCAGACTCAGAATATTTGCTGCCTGCAATACTCAAAATGTTTCTTTTGTGGGACCAAGGAAAGACAGTTTAAGCTTATTCTTGTCAGCTGAGCTGAAATGAACATTGTCTGAATGTTAAACTGAAATGCCTGAACCAATAGTCCCTGAAATTCTGAGCCTTCCATGTGTTCACAGCCTAAGTCTGCATGTGACAGATTATTTGCATAAGCAGATGCCAGAATGCCCCTTCTCCATGTGCAGTCCTCCCATGCTGACTTTAAACCTGGCCACACGGCTGGCTTTGGCCAAAGAAACAGCTAACAGAATGCAAGCAGAGATATGGAAAGTGCTTGCACATTGGGGCTTGCCCTCTTTTGCTGCACTTGAAACCTTGAGATCACTATGTGAATGAGCCTAAGCTAACCGCCTGGAGGAGGAGAGGCCACATGGAAGAGAAACAAGTCTCACTAGTCAATAATCCAGCACTCTGGTTGCCAAGCCACCAACCACCAAATGGAGAAGTGAGGCCATGCTAAACCATCTAGCCACCAGTTGACCCACTAACTGACCAAAAATGCAGGAAAGAGCCTGTCAGAGACCAGTAAAGCTAGCCTAGACCAGAAGAAATGTCTAGCCAATCCACAAAATCATGAACAAAATAATATAGCTGTTGTTCAAAGCAAAAGAAATTTGGGGGTGATTTGTTACACAGCCAAGGCTGACTGATATACTTCACAAAGTTGATAAAGACTAACTGGACTTTTAAGGGAACATAGTCAGGGGGATCTATGGGAGGAACTAGGGCTTATGGTAGTTCAGGTTCTCGCAACATAACCAAGAGAACCATACAGGAAAAACTATGTTTATTATGTTTATAATAAAGCCCTTCCCTTTATTTCTCTTCTATAAATGCCCCTCTGTCTTGGCACACAGGTCAGGGTGTGTGCGAGACTTGCCACGTCTGCATGCATTGGTTGCAACCCTTTCTTTTTCCTGAATAAATCCATTTTGGTGACAAAACACTGAGTCGATATTATTTTCAGTTGACAAAGTAGACTGGAAGGAGTACTTTACACACTGTTGTCAGGCATGGTAACATGACTTCAACTCCCAATCACAGATGATTGGACCTAGGAGGTGACCCAGCAGAAAACCAGCAGAACTAGAAACCATCAGGCAAGAGAATCTGTGGATGACCTTCCTCCTTGGTCTCTGCTTCAGGTACCTCACCTTCCCTTGGTTGAGCAATAGGCTGTCACCGTCGCAGGACCCCAGCTGGTCTCACAAACCAAGGGAGGAAATACTCAGTCTGAGGAACAGAGGTGTGGCCACCTCTCAAACTTCATCAAGCATGTAACGGTCCACTCTGGGCAACTGTAAAGAAACCGCTCTCCATCCTCCCCTGCCCTGAGCTGTGCACAGGGAGGTTGTCCTGTATGGACGCACCGTCAGGACCCTCTTGTGCTCTGTCTTCAGCTGGATGTGACTAGTGGAAGAAGAGGAGAACTGGAGGAGAGAGAAAGATGGGGTATTTTCCCAGGGGGCTGGATTCTTCTGTCACAGGCTAAGGCCTTTCCAAGTTTCTATAACTGCTCCCTCCCCTTGCCCCTTTAAGCCAAGGGCTGATAAGAGTTCTCCCACCCACTATGGCTGTTCTCAGGGTGCCCACCGTCCTTTGCTGGTTCCCCCCAGCCCTGCTGTGAGATTGTGATTTATGATAAGAAATATATCATTGGTCCTGTTCTGTTTCTGGCTCCTGATATCCTTGAAATTTCCTGAGTGATAAGAGCAATGGGAGCATCTTTTGTTAGAATATTTGGTCTTGTCTTCAGTTTCTTGATATCACTTCTGAGACATAAAGATGAAATAGGTGTCTGGTTAGTCATAACGAGCCCCTTCCCACCACAACTGAGCTTATGTTAATGAGGTGACTTCTGGAAAGCAGCTAAGGATGGGGGCTGGTTGCCAGGAGAGCCAACCAGGAATAGAATAGAGGGTAGGAACTTTCAGTCTCCGTCCCCCATTTCACCAGCGGGGCAGGGGACTAAAGGTTGAATCAGTCAACAATGGTCAATGATTTAATCACCTGTGCCTATATAATGATGCCTCCATAACCACCAACAGAACAGGGTTCAGAAAGCTGCTAGGTTCTGAGCACATGGCGATTGGGAGAGAGTGGTGCCTGTAGAGGACATGGAAGCTACACAGCTTTCCCCATGTACCTGGCCCTACGCATCTCGTAATCTGGTGGTTCCTGGATTATAGGCTTTCATTATAAACTGGTGGGCTAATATGTAACATGTTTCTCTGAGTTCTGTGAGCTACTCTAGCAAATTAATGGAACTCAAGGATGGAGTCGTGGGAACCTCCAACCTACAGCCAGTATCTCAGAAGCACAGGTGACAACCTGGACTTGAGATTGGCTTCTGAAGGTGGGGAGGCCGTCTTGTGGGACTGAGCCCTTCACTGGTGGGATCTGACGTTGTCTCCAGGTAGATGGTGTCAGAATGGAGTTGAATTATGGGCCACCTAGCCGATGTTGGAGAATTGCTTGCTGGTATGGAAACACCCCACACACACATTGGAATTGAGTTTAGAACCCCTTTTATCTGTCTATACATATAGAAATTTAATCCATTTGTCTGGGCCAGCTGCTTCTTGTCAAGTAAACAACTAATACACACCCTAGCACTATAAGCGGATCTACCTATTCTAACCAGAAGCCAACCCTGTTTCCATTAACTGTAACAAAAGAGGAAGGTACATTTCAGGGGAAAATAAAAAAAAAAAAGGAAACATCATCTTCCACCAAACTGTGGAACTCGAGCACAGAACATCAGTGCCACTTCCTTCTTTGCCAGTCATTTAACAATTGCTTCTCAGCAAACTAACTTCCCATGCCTTGATCAGTGGCATTCCACAGGAGTGGCTGGAAATGTGGTGACTGTGTCCTGCCCTATAAGAACAGGACACAAGAAGCAGAGCCCAGTAGTTGTGCCCTGTGAGAATGGGACCTAGACGTGATGCCAAAAGGCCCTGGTGAGCAGCTTGTAACTATGTTCTTTCTCACCCACTGGCTCACTGGAAATCAACGGACTCTAGTCCTTAGAATACACTGGAAGGAAAAGAAAGACAAGACAGAAGGGTGGACAGTCTGTCCAGCAGACCTAAGTGACTACTTGGAGGCCCCTGAAGTGAACAGGTAGAATGAGAGATGGTGCTGGGGTGTTTATGAGTCACAGTTGACTGTGCCCAAGTACAACAGCTCTGGGGCCCAGGAGACAGTGCCAGCCGAAAGTGAGGGTGCGAGCCTGCCTAGAGCACAGGTCAGGATGAATCTCGGCTTTCGGGGGACTTGGCCTGGCCACGGACGGGATCACTGTGCTGAGCTGGCAGACAGCTGAGGAAGGCATGTGAGGGACTCGGACTGGGATGTAGAGAAAGACGGTGGACACATCCTGAGCAGAGACCAGATGCTGTCTCAGCAGCACCCACAAACTCCTGAAAAGGGACATATCTGAGAAAAGGGAAGAGGAAAGAGTGTAACCTGAGATCCTGCCGTCCAAAACCTCGCCGTGTAACCTGAACCAGCCCATATGTGTAGCACAGGCAGATGCAGCTTGAACATTGCAAATTCCACACACAGTGGATAATTTTATCAATGTTGGGAACTATTCATGGAGGTCACAGACATGATATATAACAAATACTGATTATAAAGTGATGTATTATTCGGGGGGAGATGTTAAGTACTATTAGGTGGTGTACATTATAGATTTTCACAGGAGGGGTGGCTGGAAACGTGGTGACAGTGTCCCGCCCTGTAAGAACAGGACACAAGAAGCAGAGCCCAGGCATCCTCCTCCCAAAATCGGCGTTAGAAATGTCTCCTGAAGCTTTTTTTTTTTTTAAGATGAAAGCACATTATTAAAGGTATGTTTGCAAAAATAAAAGCCATTGCATTCCAGGTTCAATAAAGCCAAGTGGTAACAAGCTCTAAGGTCTTTCAGTAAGAGAAACTGAAATGTGAAGACAAGGAGGCAACCAGGTGACTGAGAACCCACAAAAGAAAGCTTTTCTAGGAGTAGATCTTATGTTATCTTCAAATTACTTTATTCCTAATGGTTTACTTTTTGACAGTGTGACAGCTTTTGTGCAGTTGTTTTTCTTCAACCAGACATCAAGACATGTAAACTTCCTCCCACTGATAACTATTCGTAATTTCAGAAGCATTTAAATGGAACATTTAAAATGTATCTCGAAGATGTTCGCTACAATGTTGTTTATAATACTGAAAATTTGGAAATGATGCAAACTTAGGTTAAATACGTTATGACACATGTGAACCATAGATTACCAGGCAACCACCAAGGAAAAAAATGAAGTTCCAAAAGGTCCAATGAGTTGAAAAGGTGTTCTCAATGGAACAAGTGGGAAAAATAAAGATTTCAAAATAATATAGGCATGCCTGCTGTAGGTCAGCCTCAGGACAATTTCCTACGTGGGCATGAGACACCTGGTGCTGCCATGCCAGGATTTTCCCCGTGCCTACAGACATCTGTAACTAATAGATTATTACTATAATCAAGCATCTTTAAGCAAGGAGTGCCAAGGACACATCCCATTTCCTTAAAAAACAGCTACAAATCTTCCCCCAGATCATGATCAGGACTAGGACTAGGATGAGGGGAGAGCAGCACTCGCCTCAGGCACAAAACTTAAGGGGGCACCAAAAACAAAGGAATCTACATAAACGCTATGTCAATGCAACATTTTCAAAATCAAAATCAATGCAAGAAAATCCATGATACATAAAATATTCAAATTCAAGATCTGTGCCATGCTGAGTCATAATGAACTTATAATACTTTTAAAATATAGTTCTAATAATTTTTTCTAGAACTTGATTTTGAAAATATTATTGATGAGTTTGCTTCCATTCAAACCAAGAAAGGCAAATTTTAATAAATTCTGGTTTGGGGATAAGTGAAATTTAAATTTAGAATAATGTTTTGGGTTCTAATATCCTTACTTTTCGGTTTCTCTATTTTTTTAAACTATTTTGATGTTCATGGGGAAAGGCACATTGTAGGTGGTCAATAAATATCACTTGAGAGAGTGGATCTGTATTTTTTAGACACTGTCAATTATTTGAATTATAAGAGGCCAAAGTTATTTCATCTCATATTTATGGAATTTGGGAACCATGCAGTTTTTATGCTGAGTCTCTTCCTCCAGTGGAGGCACATGAGACCACAGCAGTAAAGGAACTCACCAAGTGTAGCTTGATGCTATAGTAAGAAAAATTCCTATTGTGGAGGTCACAGCTTTATTCAATTACCTCAGAAACATGGGGTTCCTTAGGGCACCTGTATCTTAGAGCAACACGTAACACTGTGGTAGAGACAAAGCCTTGTGCAAGGCTTCTGTCAGAAAGAGCTATTCAAGCATATAGATTTATACAGCCTGGTGGCTAAGAGGAAATGAAGACCCAACCCCTCTTTGTACACTCAAAATGGTTGCAATCAAATGCAAAATGCTGACAGTTCCTCGGTTGCTGTATCAGTTAGCAATTGCCACAGAAATGCTTAACAGCAAACCAGTCCTGAAACTCTGCCTTAAGATCATCATACTTGATTGTTGATCCCGAGTCCGCGGCGAGGCAGGTGCTGATGGTGGCTGGGCTCATTCGTGAGACTACAGTGAGCAACAAGCTGGGTAAGGACAGCCTCGGCTGCTACAAAGGCAGCTTATCCCTCCTCCATTTGTTCCTCCCCTCCCTCCAGCAGCTGGCCTGGTGTGCTCTCATGGTGGGGGCAGGAGTGCGAAAGCAAGACCAGCCATGCAAAGGGCAAGAAGGAGCGCACGCCCGGTGTGCAAACCTCTGTCCTTGACTCGTTTGCTAAAACTGCATTGGCCAAAAAAGTCTCAAGGTCCAGCCAGAGTCAGAGCAGGGAGTGGTTACAAAGCCCCAGGGATGGGGTATGGAGAGGTGGAGGACCATTCTTGAGGCCGCCGCTGCAATCAACCTGCCACAGCTGGCTGTGGTTGAGAGCCAGGCCATGTCTTCCTTCAGTGTCCCTTACAACTGTCACCTCTGTGCTAAACACCTGGACAAACCGATCATAAATGAACGCACGTCTCAGCTTCCCTCCCAAGTTGTAGCTGCCACAGATAACAAAGATTAAGCTCCCATCAACCAAGTTTCATGTTATCAAACTGTCTTACCCATGATCATTACTGAGCTAATTCAATCCTAAGTAGTAAGTTGACTCAAAGTAGTTAGTCTTTTCTCTGCGTCCACAAACTAAGAATTTCTGGGGTCAAAGGAAGAGAAGGAGAGGGTCAAGGGGTTGGGAAAAGGAACTCCATGGTCAGGAGCTCAAAACCCAGATCAGCCACCTATGGCTGTATGGTGCTGAGAAAGTTACTTCACTTCTGAGTTTCAGTTTCCTCGTCTTCAAAATGGAGAATAACCATTTATGCACCCTATTTATGGAGACTCTGCTAAATATAGTTCTCTGCACTCGTGAAGTCTAAGTTGGAGACACCCTAGAAAAAGAGAAATTCTAATACAGGGCTAAAAAGCATGAAGCCTTAGGGGACACACAGAGGTGACACCTAATCCTACTTCAGATTCAGCGCCTAGTTCCTGGTGGGGGTGCTGACTAAACTGAGACTCAAAGTGAGGGCAGGAATCAGTCAAGTTTTCAGGAAAGGTGTCCTATGAAGAGAGAATGGCAGGTAAAAGTCCCAAACTCAAGATGTTTCCTTCCTGGCTATCAGCATGGCAAACAGAAGAATATTCTAGCATATTCTAGAACGTTCATTCAGAGGTACAACACAAATTCCCTGGGGATCTCGTTAACATGCAAGCTCTGGGTCTGCAGATCTGGGGTGGGGTCTGAGATCCTGCTTTTCTAACGAGGTGATGCTGACCCACGGACCACACGGACCACACTGAGTAGGGAGGTACTAGAGAGGCCACTGAGGGAGGATTTCTACATTTTAACTTCTCATCGCCTTCTCTCCCTGGCACTCAAGATTTTATGGGGGGTGGAGAGCAAGGTGGGACGTCGATACCTTTGTGAACAGGGTAAATCTGGCCAAGTCAGAAAAACGTTCCTGAAAGGAAGGTACATGTTGGTTCCCAGGAAACCAAAACACTTTCCAAAGGCTGTTGTCAGCAAGGGCTTCAACCCTTCACGAAACGCTAGAGCTCTGCTCCGTCACCCACTCCTACTTACCCGGATAACGCTCAAGCATTTGTGCCAAAGTAGCCTATGTGTCTACGCACTTTATTTGTCCGCTGGGACTGTCGTTACAGTTTTATTGACCATTTCTTTAAAAGCAGGAATAGTCTTTGTGAAAGGGTAAGCCAGTCAGGTGGCAAATCATTTACTGAGCGTTGTGCTGTGTCAGGCCTGTGGTAGGTGCTGGAGAGGCACCCTTGGAGCCACGCACCAATGAACATAAGAAAAGAATGGCAGCCAGATCATCTTGCTCATGCCATTGCACTGAGATCTGTTATTTCCACAAAATTCTGGAAGGGCAAAGATTTTCAGAACACAAAAGGTGAAACTGTCATCTGGAGCTGAAATTCTTGTTTCTCACCAGAACACAAAACCATGGGGAGACTGTCCACCCATCCATGCTTCGAACTGCCCAGATATTCTGGGGCTGGTAGGATCCTGTAATTTCTGCATCAAGCCAGGAAGAGAAGATTTCAGGATAGGCTCCTGCAGGCACTTGCTTTCCTCGAATGCTGCTCCATACCATACTTGAAAAGCAAAAAAGGTCTTTAACCCTGTGAGAGAGAAATCAGAGTCAGCAGCAGGATTAGCACAAATATAATTCCAGGAGTCGTATCTGTAAGGGGCAAGGGTCTTCTAAATATAGAGAGATAATACAGCCACAAAGACTAGAAGGATAAACATTAAAATGTTAACAGTGATTATTCCTAGTAGGGCAGGCATTGCTGGCAAACTGGAGCCACTCTCAAACTCTTCACCAATGACAGCTCCCATTATAGAAGCTAAAAAGCCAAACCCTTGATTTGTCAAATTCTTTTATAACTATGAGTGGTCATGCGATGCAGTTCAGACTGGGAAATCTGCTGAGGGGTGTCTGGGGAAGCTTTGGTTTCCTGTTAAAGGGAGGGGATTAAAAGGAGAGTCTACACTTCTGCCCATCCCTCTTCTTCCTGCCTTGACCATGGTCATGATGGCTGGAGCTATGGCAGCCATCCTGCAACCATGAAAATAATTTGATGAGCCCGGCTGGGCGTGGCTCAGGGGTTCAGCATCGACCTAGGATCCAGGCAATCGGGGCTCGATTCCTGGTCAGGGCACATGCCCAGGTTGTGGGCTCGATCAATGACTCTCATCATTGATGTTTCTATCTCTCTCTCTCCCTCTCCTTTCCTCTCTCTGAAATCAATAAAGATATATTAAAAAAAAAAAAAAAAAGAAAAGAATTTGAGGAAAAGCCAACATGCCACTAGTGGAATGGCAGATCTGGGTGAGTCTAGATCCTTTATAATACTACTGAGCAATAGAACCAACACCAGCAACCCTTAACTCTGGGCTTCTATTCTTACATGAAAAATAATTCCCTATTTAATTAAACCACTGAATCTTAGTTACTTGTTCTTGTAATATATCAGTGAGAAAACAAGACATTCTAGCAGGAGATGGAAGACCATGAATAATAAAATAAGGAAGCTATCGGGCATTGGAAAGTGGGGTGCTGTGAAAAGGAGTCAGTACAAAGGGGCGGGGAAACATGAATACAGGGTAGGAGGAGGAGTAGAGTTGTCAGAGGGACTCCATTGGTAAGAAATGAGAGAAACGAAGACTGGAAGGAGGTGGGCAAAGTGGGGGAGTTGGTCGTGTGGGTCCCAGGACAAGAACACTTAAGGCAGAGAGCTTCCAATTCAAAGTTCCTAGGGAAAAAGTGAGCCTGGCATGTCTGAAGAATCCTGAGCAGGCCAGTGTGGGTGGAGCAGAGTGAAGGGAGGGGTAGATTAGTTGAAGACGAGGTCAGGGGGGAAAAGAGTCAGATCAGAAAGGGCTCTGTGGGCCAGCAGGAGGACGCTGGCTTTTACTCTGAGTAAGGTGGGAGCCATGGAGTATTGTAGGCAAAGAGGAGGTGACCTGACTCAGGTGTCCACAGTGCCCTCTTGCTGCTGCAGGGAGAAATACTAAAGGCGGGCAGGGGAAAGCTGGCACGGGGCAGAAAGAAGTCAGATTCTGTACACACTTTGAGGAAGAGCAAACAGGATTTGCGGATGGTTGGTGATGGAGAGTGAGAGGAAAAGCGAGTCGAGGACACTCCCTGGCTTCCTGCTGAGCAGCAGAAGGGTAGGGGGCCCTCCTTGGGAATGGCTGGTGGGAGGACCAGAAGCTCGGTTTGAAACACGTTACATTTCTGATATCTACTAGCCATCAAAGTGGGGCCACCGGTAGGTAGTTGGTTATATGAGTCTAGAATTAAGGAGAGGGGGCTGGACTGCACATTATTTAAAATTTGGGAGTCATTGCTAATAGATGGTGTTTATAGTCATGAGATTGGATGAGCTTTGCTGCGCAGACAAAAATGTGTGCTTCAGTGGAAAACGATGTGTTATCAGGGGACCCCTTATCTAGTGGGAGCTATTTTACTACTCTACATTTTAAATAACTGACAGCAATGCTAAATAATTCTGTGGAAAAATCAATTTTACCTCCATTTGCACATTCATTTAAATATTTATGAAATTATATATAGGCATTATAATTCATATGTGGAGTACATATATAATATATGCAAACTTATACATATTTTATACTCTAATTTTTGTATATTTATTACTGCATGTATAGCTCTGTTATATATAATTGTATGATATATTATATATTATATATTATATATATAATTATCAATGAGGGAAACAGGCAGATGTTATTACTGGCTCAAAATAGAATGCAAAAAACAGACATATATATGTGTTACACAATACATACTACATAATGTGTAATGTATACAACATATTTAATGTACACATAATGGACATTATATAATGTATATGTCTATAATGCATGCATAATATGTGATACACATGATATACTGTATGCAATGCATATAAAATATACATACTGTATATTACATAATACATATATATGTCTGTATTTACTCTTTTGAGCCAGTTATAACATCCGCCTGGTTCCCTCACTAATCAGTGAGTAGAATTAAGGCCCTTAACGTATGCTCATTTTATATCTGTATGAGTCATGATCTTATCTCGTTTAGATCACAAAGCTACTAAGAGGCAAAGCTCAGATGTAAACCAGGCAGCCTGGCACCCGAACCCCACACGTTATCCGTGAGCCAACAGACAGGGACACGCTTCGCTCACAGCAGGCGCTAACTCACAGCTGCGTCGTGTATGGCTAAGAAACAGGCGTGCCACCCGACAGACCCTGCGTCAAACACGCGGTCTCACCACTTTGGAGGTGGAGGGGATGGAGGACAGAAGGATCCCTGAAGTCTGGGACTGGGAGCTGGGCTTGGCCTTCCTGGTGATCCATCTCCTGTATTCTTCCCGCACCTGGAGTTGGACACAGACGGGGCGATGAGTCACCCCCGGGCGCTGGAAGTGTGCTCCACGGGCACGGCCCCGGGGCAGGGGACGTCAGGGATGCGAAGGGCAGCAGCTGCCTACCTGGCGGTTGAGCACGCAGTGAATGAGGAAGATGAAGGCTCCCTGCAGGCTGTTGATGATGGTGAACAGGTAGGCCATGACACTGGCTATGGGTCCTATCTGGAAAATGCCCAACACCCAGGAGCACCCCAAGATGAAGAGCTGGGCGAAGGCCTTGAACGTCAGCAACCTGGAGGAGAAGATTTGCAGAGGATAAGGTGCTGGGAGGTGGCGGTTGTCCTTGTGGGCCATGCTCCCAGAAGTGGTCCGAGGCTGCCACTCTATGACCCACCGCCAGAGGGAAATAAACATGGGGTGGAGTCTCCAAGCCTAGAGGCAGGAAAATCTAATCCTATAAGCCTTTGAAAGGCAGTGGACCTACAGACAGACACGGGCACAAAGATGTGTGAACACATGCATTTAATGCTATATGTCTGAAAGCTAGGAGGACAAACATGTCCATGAATTTGGGACACATTAAATCAATGGTGAAGCCATACTATGAAACACTATAAAGTCCTTTCTTATTGAGGTAAAACTTAAGCTACATAAAATTCACTATTTTTACCCTAAAGTGTGTGATTCAGTGGCGTTTAGCACAGTCATAATGTTATCCGAACATCACTACTACCCAGTTCCAAGACATTTTATCATCCCAAGAAGAAACCCATATCTATTAAGCAGTCATTCTCCATTCCCCTCTCCTCCAACTAGAAACAACCCAGATGGCCACCAAAAGATGAATGGATGAACACAATGTGGCCCATCCATGCACTGGAATACTATTCAGCCATGAAAAGGAGAGTAGCGCTGACACTCGCTACGACTGGGAAGGGCCTTGAACACATGACGCTCAGCGGGAGAAGCCAGACACAAAAGGCCACACAATGTGTGATTCCATTTATGTGAATGTCGAGGACAGGCACATCCACAGAAAGCAGATTAAAAAAGAATTTTTTAAATGAAATGAGAATGACAATATACTATAGAGGATACGAAAGGTTCAGGCTCTGGGTCAAACTGCCTACAAATAAATTCTCACTAATTTATTTACTAACTAACTGGCCTAGTAAGTTACTTCACCTCACTGTGCCTCAGTTTCCTCCAAATGATATAGAGATAACACAATACTGACATGATGGTTTTGCAGATTAAATGAGATGACAAGGCCCTAAAGGTGTGTAGAACAGTGTGTGGCACAATATAAGCATTTTTGTTAGTTTTAACCTTAAGTATTATATAAACTATGCATTATGTGGAAAAAAACAGTGCCGGATGTTGTGTAGAGTATCCTAGCACTTATGTAAAAGCAGGAGGGTGTGTAAGTAGACAACTTTGTGGACAGAAGCTCAATTCGAGTGATAATAGCTGCTTAAGGTGGGAGAGATCTGGGGACATGGGGTGTCAGGGAAGAGAGAGGGAATTAATTTTCACGCGTTCTCTTTGTGAACTCGGAAGAAAAAAGACACTTATCCAAGAAGGGCTCCTGGTGACTAACTGGGCTCAAATTTGAAAAAACAGAACCTAGCAGCCACTTCTGCACAGGGGCCTCTGAGGCAAACTGCACTTTACCAGGCCCGGGCCTGCGTGCCTCTGGACTAACTGCCCGCCCGCACTGGTTTCTGCCCCCTGAGCCAGCCCTTATAAAGGAGCTCTTGGGATCCTATTTCTACCAGCAGGACTGAGGCTTTCCCCATCCACCAGAGCTGCACAGCTCCAGCTGACCAGAGCAGCTCTATTCTGACCGATCAGGATGGTGACTTTTGCACCAAACTGTGAGGATTTGGAGTCCTCATTTCCATGAGGACAAACCAACCAGGGACCAGGGGTAGGGAATTCTGTCCCTATAAGCCAAGTCCCCTCTCCCTCAGCCAGCACACATTTCCTTTCCACCAAAGACAGAGGGCTGTGTCTCCCTGGCTGAGATCTCAGGAGATCTCCCACCAGAGCACAGTGCCAAGTAAACCAGCTCCACCGAGCCGGAGCAGAGCCGGGCCTGGCCCGGGGCTGCCTCGGGGCCACGGTTTCCACAACCGTGCTCAATCACAATCCAGCTGTTTTGCACTGAATAAAGTTTCCTTCTTCAAATTGGAGATTCCTGTTGGAGTTGAATTGCACCACCATCAGCTGACATCTTTTACACTACTTAATTTTTCTTACCATTGTAGGTATTAACTTTGAACTTTTTACATTAACTTTTTAAAAATAATCTTTAGAAAAAAACATTTAAGATGGATGAGGGATTGAACACTGTCAGAACAACAAGCTGGGGACTCGGACATCAGGTTGCTGACAATAAAACCTACACGATGTCTGGTTTCAGTAGGTTCTTAAAATGAAAATTAGTCCAGTGATTGAGTTAGGAAACACAAATGGTCTGATAACGGAAAAATAAAATGGAGCAAGCACTGCTAAGAGATTCACTTAAAATAGAGTTAGGAGGCTCTTAAGGAAGTGGAGCCTCTGCAAGACCTCTGCCTCCGTTCTCACAGCTCCTATTAAGTCGCTCATGGGCTGCTAAACTCAGCTCAAGGCCGAGCCATGAGCATCCTGGAACAACATACGAAATTGCCCTCCTCTGTGTAGTTTTTACCCGCCTTGGTTGCATATTGAACTAACCAGATCCCGGTAACCTAGCCAGCAATCCTTCATTTGCAGGAAAGAATTACACTGGAGTTTTTGCTTTTACAAACCCTGCCCTTCTTTGTTCTCTCCAGAGCACTTCTCAGGTTTTCCCCCTGAATGTGTCTCCCAGTTTCAAATCTTTTTAAGACCCCCAAAAAATTTTAAGTTGCTTACAGTCTCAGATCTTTATTGGCCCATAGGTCTATAAAAATATGAAAAAGTCCCACATCTGTAAGATAAAATTACGTATGTGAAACTAAAGTAATAAGATTGTGTATTTCACCAATTAATTCTGCAAAAACAACGCAACAAAAAAATGATTAATTCCAATGCTGGCAAAACTGCAGGTAAACAAGCACTTACAAATGGAGACAAATTTTCTGGAAAACTACTTGCAATATATACTATAAGTGTTACAATCCAATCTACCCTTTGATTCTGGCAATTTCATGCCTCCTGTTATGATTTCCCAGGTGTGGAAAACTTTATGTAAAAGAATATTCAATACAGTATTGTTTATAGTAGAAAAAAGTAATTTATATGTCCATAA
The DNA here is from genome assembly GCF_964146895.1 of Miniopterus schreibersii. NCBI lineage: Eukaryota > Metazoa > Chordata > Mammalia > Chiroptera > Miniopteridae > Miniopterus > Miniopterus schreibersii. The sequence continues at coordinate 68,188,145 of NC_138105.1, read as the reverse complement.
GGGATGATTTAAATAAGTTATGCTGTGTCCTTACACTGAAAGGCTATGCAAAAAATAAAGACTGTTGATGAGTTTCTAATTAAATTAAAAAACACTCATGACATATTAGAGGAAAATGGTAATAAAAATAAAATAGCGTTGTTTTTGCAAATATGTGCATATAAGTACGCACAGAAGAATTAGAAAATGTATGAATAGGTTCAATTTATGAAACACTCTTCCTAGTAAACTGTGTTGGTGTAGGTAGCTAGTTAGTATTAATAAAGGGAGGGAGCAAAGGGAATCTGCCATTAAGCCTAATAGACCAGGGAGCAGAATAGGATATTAAGCCTGCTTCACTAGAAGTTGCAGCATTCATAGGCTCCCCAGGGGACCCCCACATTCTCACCCTGGGTACCTAACATCCTAAGTCTGCAGAAGGAACCTCCCCAGGCACATCCAGCTGGCCAGGTACCGGGATTATCAAGGGGAGCAGGGGCGAAAGTCCTTTGCTAGGCGCACGCCAGTAGGAGCCCAGATGGCAACCACAGAGGGGAGGCACCTAGCCTGGGAAAAGAATCAGGCTGGGAAAAGAATCAGGTTGGACGTGGGCACAGAACCCCCATAAGGTCCACGAAAGGGAACGATTTGGGGGCGGGCCCAGCACAAGCCCAGAAAAACCCAGGAAGTTGGTCGGATAGTTTGAAAGCAATCTTACCCGTTCCCCAAAACCAAAAAAATATGTGGAGCATTATCAAGGACCTTGGCGCAATTGCTGCTAGAGCCTGCCAGCTCTTTACATCCCCAAGGCCGTATTATTTCCCTTCACCCCAATACATCTTGCCACTACATTTAAACTGCTCCCACACACGTGCCCTTTGAAATTCCTTTCTCATGCCACTGCAAGAACCCATCTTCACCAGCAACTACTGTGCTAAGTGCTTCACAAGCCATATAACGTGTGCAGTATGAATATCTCCATTCTATAGGTGAGGAAACCGAGTTTCAGAGAGGTTACATAACTTGCCTAAGGTCACACAGCTTGTAAGTGGCAGAGCTGGGGTTTGAGCCCCCAAATCTAGACACTATACTGTTCTGTCTTGGGTAGCAGACCAGGCAAGAAAGAAAGAAGGGAGACTGGAAGAGGAGAGAGAAGGAGGAGGGGACTGCACCTGGTATCTTTGAGTGTTGAGACTTCAGCATTGACGCTGGAAAGTTTCTGCCTCAGGATCCACAATGTCCAAGTCAGAAGGATGGAATTGATCTACAAAATCAAGCCAAAGGGATTGAGGGATTGGATATACAAACTGTTAAGAGAATAAATAAAATGGAACAAGCATTATACTAAGAGAGAAACTTAAACATCAACTCAGGAAGCTATGAGGGAAGTGGGGCCTCTGCACAACTTGTGCCTCAGTTCTCAGAGCTGCTATTAAGTTGCTAATCAGTTGCTAAACTCAGCTCAAGGCCGAGCCATAAACATCCTGGAGCAACAGAGGGAAACTCCTTATAATTTTCACCTCCTTTGTTACTAACCAAGCCTGGAAAGAATCACACTTTGTTTGGGGGTTTTGCCTTTACAGACTCTGCCTTTCTTTGTTCTTCCCTGGAGCACAGTTTAGGGTTGATACCTGAATAATCTGTGTCTCCAAAGCTGCAGCTCCTTTGCTGAAATAAATGCTTTTCATTTTTTATCACAGCTTAAAATTAACTTTGGTTGGTAAAACAGACAGTGGACAAACCATCTTTAAAAATGGAACTCTGACCCAGTCTTCAGTAACCACTCCAGGAAGCCCAAAAATAACTCCTGTAGCAACTGACCCCAAACAACCAGGACTTGATTAATAATTAACAGCTTCCTTCATTTCTACCCCTGATTCCAACTTAGGCCCAAAAGTAGAAAGCCAGTATGTATCCATAGCCCACCTATGGGATCCCCATGCCCACAGCCACTGATCAGGGCGCACCTGAGGTCTCTCTTTTTACCTCTATAAAGCTTTCTCTCCTCAGCCTGCTTTCGAAGCTAACAAATCACGGGATGGTGGCTGACTCCCTTACTATAGCAATCTCTGGATAAATAGCCTTCGCTTGTTCTCATTTGGGTAATCTTCGTTTATTTCCACTGGATGCATCTGTGAAGCTGAATTGTGTCCCCACCACCACCACCCCCTAAATATATGTTTAAGTCCTAATCCCCAGCACCTCAGATCTAATTTGGAGATCTGGTCTTGGCAGAGGTGATCAAATTAAAATGAAGTCAATATGACTGACTGGTGTCCTCCTAAGAAAAGGAGATTAGGACACAGACACAGACATGCACAGAGAATGACCATGTGAGGACACTGAGAGCAAACACACATCTACAAGCCAAGGAGAGCCTGAGGCTGCCAGCAGTTGGAGAGACCGGAACAGATCCTTCTCTACGGCTTTCAGAGGAAGCTTGGCCCAGCCAGCCACTTGATTGCAGACATCTAGCCTTCAGTACTGAGACAATAAAATTCTGTTGTTCTAAGCTACCAGTTTGTGATATTTTGTGCTGGCAGCTCTAGAAAACTAACATATGGCCCTGAAAAATCTGAAAGAGGTCAGAGCAAAACTCTCTGCAGGAATACAACTGCAATAATTCCCAATGTTTAGATGGGTCATATATAAGATCATAGTTAACTATTGCAAGTGACACAAGGAAACAAGGCACCATGAGTGAGAGTCTGAAGAAATAATCATCTTGCAAGACTAGAATCAGGGTTGGAGCCAAGGAGGCAGGACAGGGTCATTGCTCAGCATCCCTCAGGATTCCCAGAGAATAGACTTGTGGTTGCCAGAGATGTGCGGAGGTGAATTGGAGAAATGTTGGTCTAAGGTTACAGCTTCCTTTATGCAGGGTGAGGAATTCCCCGCATCTAATCTACAGCATGGTGACTGCAGTTAACAATATTGTGTTGTATTCCTGAAATTTACCGAAAGGGTAGATCTTAAATGTTCTCACCTGCCATTTTCAACAACACGGATGGGTCTTGAGGGTTATTAGGATAATGAAATAAGTCACATGGAAAAGGAAAACTCCATACGATTTCACTCATAGATGGAATATAAAACAGAAAGTAACAAACCAGCAAAACAAAACAAAAACAAACTCATACACACGAGCAACAGAATGGTGGTTACTAGAGGGTAAGAAGGGTGGGAGAGAGGGCGACCTGGGTAAAGGCATAAATATATGGTAATGAAAAGGAACTAGACTTTTGGTGGTCAGCACACAATAGAGCACACAGATGTCCTATTATAATATTGTACACCTGAAATCTATATAACACTACAACCAATGTTACCACAATAAATATAACTTAAAAGAAAAAATGGTAACTGTGTGAGGTGACAGAAATGTTAATTAGCTGATGGTGGTGATCATTTCGCAATGTATACATATGTCAGAACTTCAAGTTGTTCACTTTAAACATACACAATTTTTATTTGCCAATTATACCTCAGTGAAGCTAAAAAAAAACCTCTACCTTTTCTTTCGTTCAACATCTGTGCTCAGAAGAGATTAACAAACATATTTTACTGAAACACAAAGGACTGAGAAGACTGTGGTCCCTCCCAGGAGATCTGCATGTTGCATTAAAAAAATCACAAGTCAAAAATATTACACTCCAACTTGGAAGTCTCAAGAATCAAGGATCAGAAGAGAGAACGTTTGAGAGGAGTAAGTGACCTCGGCTATGCAAAGCCCACTGGCACTCCCTGGTCCCTTGGTCAGGTCCCTCCTCCAGAACCCAGGCCCCAAGCAATTTGCTTACCAGAATGATGGTGCAGACTGGCCCCAGGAAACTCCAGATAAGCCCTGTCTCCGTACTCAGCCAGCAGCTACGGAGAGAAACAGGAGTCAGTGCTGGCCTCCAAGTCCTGACCTTAGAGTTAATTACTCCAGCCCTGCCAAATGCACTAATGAAGGAGAAAATTGGTAGATGAAACAGAGATTTTTAAAAAAAAAAAAACTCATGATGGGGCAGGTGGAATTTCAGTTTTCTTTGGACTCGAACAAGTCCTTTCTGGCCTTCTTCCTGAGTAAATGTTCCTGAAATGTTCACTTAGTACCGAGTAGGGACTCTCCCTCTTTTCAGGACTCTCATGGCACACCTTGTCATTCAAATGTCACGTCCTCTGAGAAGCCACTCCTGACTATCCCTATGGAGGTATACTGTCCCTACTCCTGGTCCCTCTCTAGCAGAGCTTACTCCCTTTTTTACAGCATCTGTTGGTATCATAAATACCGCGTTCAGTTGTTTGCTGACTGGCGGATTTCCATCTTCCCCTACTGGACTGTGACCTGCTTGAGAATTCAGACCGTGAACATCTGTCCATTTCTGAACACCCAGAACTGCTATGGAAGCGGCATCCCATAACTATTTGTTGAAAGGAAGGAAGGATCTTGCCCTTTGCAGCAACATGGATGAAACCTGAGGGCATTGTACTAAGTGAGATAAGTCAGGCATTGGAAGATAATACCATATGACCTCACTTATAGGTGGAATCTTAAAAAAAAAACAACAAACCAAGCTCCTAGGTACAGAGAACAGATAAGTGGTTGCCAGAGGTGGGGATGGGGGTGGGAGAAATGGATGAAAGGAGTTAAAAGGTGCAAACCTCCAGTTAGAAAATTAATTAGCCCTAGGGATGTAATATAAGCATGGTGACTATAGTTAATAATGTTGTGTTGTATTTTATGTTTTGAAGTTGCTAAAAGAGTACATGTTAAAAGTTCTCATCACAAGTAAAAAATGTGTAACGATGTGGGGTGATGGTTGTTAACTAGACTTACTGTGGTGATCATTTCACAATATATAGAAATAGTATTTTATCTGTATGCTGTCTTTATTAAATATGCACCTCCACAGCCCAAACATAAACCATGCGTTACATTAGAGCATACTATTCTGGTTTACAAATGATAGCTACACATTTTCCAGAAACATACTGACATTATACTCCAAACTTATGTTAGATTTCCAAAACCCACCTCCAATGTGTTTACCATGTGTATATGTTGGTTTTCATCCTGTGCTGTAATGATAGGCAATCTAGTCCCTGGAATCAGTGAAAATCTGCCCTATTTAGGCAATTGATTGCTATGACCATTGGAAAATATAAGACTTTCAAGTTATTTGGGATTCAGATGAAAAGTAAATATATTAGCTATAAGAGAACATTCCATTTTGTTCACAGTGATCCATATGGGATATGACAGATAACTAAGGGATCAGAGCTTATAATACACTTTTATTAGATAAAGCCCTTTTAATCACTTCCTTTAGTCTCCTGAATTACTCCATAGTAGCTATAATTGTTTTATGCTTTCCTCTGAATGCCCAATTAGCAATGGTACCCCTGTCTCCCTTCCCCTTAGCAATAGCATAAACATAGTCATTCAATTAAATTTATCTTTAATTTTGAAACTCTACAGAGAGATTGGATGATGTGATCATGTTGCATCCTTAGCAATTATGGTGTAGGCTGAATTCAGTACTTTGACAAAGTGGGGACAAGCAGCGAAACCAGTGTCCTTTGCTCTTTTATCTCCCTGTGCTCTGTAAAGCTAACTCTTCATGTGAAGCCTGAAGAGGGCAAAGTAGCTCCTGATGAATGCAAGGTTTGTTTTGCTAAATATTTTTATGGCTTTTTCTGCTATGAACTAGTCACTGTATGATTGCATGCAGTGAATGGGCAACTGTGTGTACCTGCAAATGTCATGCAAAGATTCTAAACCTTTCCATTTCCAGTGTTAATTGCCTGTGGCCTCCTGTTGCTGCATATGGAGCTCTCTGTTGAGTTTAGTAACACAGAGTAATGCTTTGGCTTTCTGTGGCGGATTACGCAGCTCTTCATAAGCATATTTACGAAGGTATCCATAGTAGGCACTAGGACAGAAGATTTTGGGGAAAGTGTATTTGTGCTTTGGAATTAAATTTTCAAGCCACAATGCCCTGGGCTATGAAGTGATGGACAGATTCTTTCTGGAACAACAACAACAAAAATCCATCATTCAAAATGATTATCTATATGTAAAAACTGTGCATAGTTTTGATTCTGGCTGAGTTTTTCGTTTTTAATGTCCTTCTAGGAGATCGCCGGGAGAACTGTACTTAAACAGCGGAGGGAGGAAATATGCTCGCTCTCTCCTGCTCTCCTGGAAAAGCCCATCTGCGTGAGAGAAGCGGGGTGTGTTGTTTCTTCCAGGCGGCTTTGTCCCGCCTTCATATTCTTTGTCTTCGTGGGTTGTAAAGTAAGCAAAAGCAGGGAGCTAAAAAACGCTTAGGTGGTCACAGGAATCTTAGCAAAACCTCAACCTAGTAATAGGACAGAGACTTTGTCAGCGTATATCGGAGGCACAGGGTCCCAGGCTCTCCCCTGGGTGGGCTTAAGCCACAGGGCTCTCTGTGCCGACGGGAGCCTGCGGCTGCTCGGATCCGCCAGGAATCCAGAAGGACAGTGACGATCTTCCGAGGAAAACGACGTCAACACGTCCATGTTTTACTCGTGTTAGTTTATGGACAGTTCCAAAGTCATTAAAGGGGGACAAGCCTGGTTATTGTTACCATTTCTTTCTTAGTCTAGTTTTACCTTGTAGACACATAGTGAATGGCATGCTCAAAATCGTGGGTGAATATATACAAATATCGAATCACTGTGTTGTACACCGGAAACTAATATTAATCCTATTGTATGTCAAGTATACTGCAATAAATAAATAAATATGAAAAAGGAAGTGGGAGGGGGAGGGAGGAAAAGCAAACACAGCATCGCTCTGTCCACCATGCCTCTCGTGGGTGTCAGCTGCCATCCAGCAAGCTGGCTACAGCCCCCTGCCCTCCCTCAGCAGACACCCCCCACTCCTCCCCCGACAGCAGGCGAGCAGTCACGCTCGGACAACCACAGGCTCTACCCTTGGCGCTTCTCCGGGAGCAGGGCACTAAAGGCAGGGAAACGTTTGCAACGTAAGAGGCTGGCCACACCCTATCGGGACCCGCCACACCCTTTTGGGACCGGCCACACCCTATGGGGACCCGCCACACCCTTTTGGGACCGGCCACTGAAGTCACACTGGCTCTTTCCCACCCGCCTCTGCTGCTCTTCGGGCCAGCGTCAGACTAACAGCGCCCGCGGCTTCGCCCTCCTGGGAGCAGCCCAGCCGAGGGCTGACGGAGGGAGCTGGGGGGCAACCGTGGCCGCTCCATCAGCCTTGGTGGGACGATGGTGCTGCGCGCCCCGCGGTCTCCCCTGGGCACCGTGGTACTAAGCCCAGTGACCCGCAGCAGTACCTGCTGGTGAATGCACCCTGCCCGTTCCTCCTCCCTGCCTCACTTCCCCACTCCCTTCCTAAGATCGTCTCAAATCCTGTCGATGATACTCCCCCTTCCCCAGATCTCCGTGGTTCCCACCACCTACAGGTATTCTCCAGCGTGCCCACCTCAGTTTCCCACCTTCCCGCCCAGTGCATCTGTTCTTCAGACACACCTCCAGCTCTCCCCCTCGGGCAAGGTTTTACCTTCACCTGTGTTCTACCCCCTTTCCTCTTTCCTGCGTACATTCCAGTAGAGCTTTTAAGGCTCAAATTCTACCTCCTCCAGGAAGCCTTCCATGAACTTTCCAGCTTTCATACGCCATCATCCTTCTCTGGTCTGTGCCAGGGCTTATACTACCTACACCATTGTCGCTGCCATCTCCTGAAAGAACGGCCAGACCTGGACTCAGCTGGGAAACTGCCTCGTTATGTGACCCGGGCGATTTCTGCAGCTGTCCTGAGCCTCCAGTTCCTCTGCAGCCACCATTTATTAAGCTGTTTCTCTATGCAGGGTTGGTCTCGGGGCTGCCGTGTATAGCAGCACAGGCTGTGCGCTGCACAAATCCAGGGTACCATTTATTCTGTACATAATGACACTCTCCGTTTTTACACGGGATTTTTGTCGGGAAGTGCCAGAGATAGGATTGTAAGGCTTACAGGGTTTGGGGGCTCACTGAGTATGAATTCCTTTTCCTCACCCCTTATCTCATGACCTTACCTGAAGTAAAAACCATCATCAGAAAGAGAGGAAACCTGGGTAATTTAACCCCCACCCCAAACACACCCCAGCCAAGTGCCTATAGCTCGCAGTGATAAGCAGAGACCCCGGAGTTGGAAAGACCCAGATTCATGTCCCCACACTGCCCCCTTCTCACTGTCCTAGCAAGAAAGGCTTTCACCCCTCTGAGCCTGTTTCCTCAACTGTAAATTAAAGTAGCAACACTAGCCCAGCCGGCGTGGCGCAGCGGTTGAGCATCGACCTAGGATCCAGGAGATCATGGTTCGATTCCCGGTCAGGGCACATGCCCTGGTTTTGGGCTCGATCCCCAGCAGGGGGCGTGCAGGAGGCAGCCCATCAATGACTCTCTCACCATTAATGTTTCTATCTCTCCTTTCCTCTCTCTAAAAATCAATAAAGATATATTTTTTAAAAATTAAGTAGCAACACTACCTCGGTCTGTGATAGAACTAAAGGAAATAACGGCGAGGTACAGTCTCTGCCCCATCGACCTATTCTTTGTCCTGTAATTTACCTCATTTTTCCCTCAAAATTGACTCCATCTTTTACTTGTACAAATTGTGTCTGTGAAATCATGAGTCTGGTATTCCAGCAATTTTTTTCTAATTATCTAAAAAATAAATACTTATTAAAATTAGCACTTACCAGCATACTGTGTAAAATCATCTCACATGGAACATGTGATAAACATACCTCACCTCACTTAAAACAGACAGTGTAATAACAGTGGTGATGGTGATGACGTATAGGATGCTTTCCTCTGTGCCCAGCACCGTTTTAGATGTGCAGATAGTAACTCGCTTCACCCGCACAACAACACTCTGATGTGAGCATTGTTTTTAGCCCCCGCTGTACAGGGGAGGACAGGGAAGCATGTAGATGTTAAGTAACCTGCCCAGCTGAGCACAGCTAGGAGGCCGTGGGGCCAGGCTCAAAGCCAAGCGGGTTGGCTCCAGAGTCCATGATTTTAAAACTGTACAACCAAGCCCTGGCCGGGTGGCTCAGCTGGGTGGAGCACCGCCCTGTACACCAAAAGGCTGCAGGTTCAGCTCCTGGTCAGGGCACATCCCTAGGTTGCAGGTTCCATCCCTGGCTGGGGTGCATACGGAGGCAACCCACCCATGTTTCTCTCTCTTTCTCTCTCTCTCTCCTCCCTTCCTCTCTAAAATCAATAATAAAACAGATCCCCGGGTTAAGATTTTTTAAAAACTGTACAACCAAGTCCACTGTTTACATCACTGTAGTGCAAACAAGCCCCTGGATTTGTGCAGCCTGTGCTACTGTACACGGGTGGCCACCCCGAGAACAACAGTACACAAAAAACCCACTAAATGGCAGCCACACTCCTGATATTGTTGTTGCTCTCCTTGTGGCTCCTGTAATTGTCCTCGTGAACCCCGGCAGCAGGGCCTTAGGCGGGGAGGGAGATGTCACTTACCGGTCATGCGTCCCGTAGCCCTGTGGCCGCGCACTGACGGCGACGACCACCACCAGCGCTGGGAGCCCATAGCCGAAGGCGCAGAGATACGGCATCTTGATGTTGCGAGAGTGGAAGTAGTTTACCACCTTCAGGTTCCTGACCATAAGGAAGAGCATCCCGGCCTCCACCAGCATCCAGAAGAAGCAGGCGAGGAAGAAGTAGTGCAGGAAGCCCGCGATGATGGAGCAGCCTGTCTGGGGAGCAGAGGCGTGTGCACTCAGGACTCCCCTCCCCTGCTGCCGAGGGTCAGGGTCAGGGGAAGAAGGCAGGAGGTGGACTACTTGAAGGGCATTCCCCAAGCACAGCCCACTCATTCATTCAGTCCACAGACATGTATAGAGCTGTGCTTTGCCACAGGTGGCGCCATCCCTTTGGTAGGGTGACCAGTCGTCCTGGTTTGCCTGGGACTGAGGTTTCTAGGACATGTAACTGTCAATGCTAAAAGTGGGAGAATTTGGGGTAAAAATGGGTAGATGATCACCCTACTTTAGGAGATGATTGAAGATATAGGGGTGGGAGGTTCGCAAACTACAGCCACTGGACTGGCTGCCTGTTTTATAAATAATGTTCCATGGGCACACGGCCACACCCGTTAATGTATCCTCTATGGCTGTTTTCATGCTAAAACAGCAGAGTTGAGCAGTTGCAACAGAAACCGTAGGATATCAGCATTCTGTGTCTTTATAGAAGTTTGCCCAACGCTGGCCAAACGATGGGAGTGGGGTGCACCACCAGCATTTACTTCCCAAAGGGACTGGGAAGCCAAACATCACACAGTGAGGCTGTGGTTCTGTACAAAGAATGGTCACCCACCCAAAATGTCAATAGTGCTCCTTTTGGGAGAACCCTGAGAGCCTACTTTGTTTCTGGCACAGTTCTGGGGGTAAACTGGCCAAAGTTCTTGCTCTCAGAGGGTACACAGTCTAGTGGAAAAGGTAGATATACAATAAAACAACAAGTAACCAATATAGTTTCAAGTAAGTGTTGGGAATGAATGAAAATGGAGTGGTAGGCAGTTTCTCGGTTGTAGCAGTATTGACAGCTGCAGACTACTGCCAGATTATTTTCTGTTGGTGGGGGGAGGGGACGGGGGCTGTCCTGTGTGTTGTAGGATGTTTAGCAGCATCTCTGGCCTCCACCCCCTAGATGCCAGCAGCACCCCTCCCAGTGGTGACAATCAATAATGTCTCCAGCAGTGCTAAGTGTCCTCCAGGGGACAGAATCATCCCAGGTGAGAACCAGTGGTTTAAAGAGTGATAGGAGGGACTACCACAATATATAACATGATCAGGGAGATGATTTTAAACTGAGACCAATCACTAAGAAGGAGTCAACCAGGTGAGGTGCTGGAGGATGAGTATTATGAAAAGGGCACAGCATGTGCAAAGGTCCTGAGGTGGGATCTACTATAGAGAGAGCTGGGTAGGGATGAGCAGAGGCAGATGTGGAGGTAATGAAGCTGGGTGGGATCCTAGCCTGAGGGATGTGAGACCTGGTTGTCAGTCTTGTCTACACCGGTGAGGAAGAGAATCTTGGCCAAGAAGAGGCACACGCAGAGGTGCAAGTGGAGGTAGGTGTTGCGGCTGCGAATGGCACGACACAGCAGGAAGGTGGCGATGGCGAAGATGAGACACACCAGGGAGATGATCATGCCCACGTAGCTAATGACGTACAAGGAGAAATCCATCTGTCAGGAAAGAGATAGTCCACTCAGACAGAGAAAAACATTCCCCTGGGCAGGAAAAAGAGTTATACAGACTCCTGACTTGGGCAGAAAGAGCTTGGGGACCTTTTCTTCCTCTGACACTCAGTGTAAATTAGATATTGTCCATCATTCTTTGGCATCTGTTGGCATCTATCAGCACCCATTCCCACCCCTGTCTCATGCCCCACTCCTGTATTACCAGGGCAGGATGTCTACAAACTACACTTCCCAGAATCTGTTGGGGCTAAGGTCCTGGATGCCATTCAGGTTCTCCAATGAGATGCATACAGGGAAGTTTGGGAAGGCAGAATGGAGGCAGATACCAACTTTCTGCAGACAGGAGTGAGCCGTGGCTGGACTCCTCATCCCAGCTGTGCAGTCTTTAATTCCATGGATGGGGAGTGGCCTGACAGCTGCAATTTTTATCCTCTCATTACAGCAGCAGAGGGGTGATCTTGAAGCCAAAATCCAAGTGGTAGCCCCTGACTTCAACTCCTCCATCCCTTCTAACAATTTTGGGAGCACCCTGTTCCTTATGTTAAATCCCTTCCTGCTTGAAATACCTAGAGTGGTTCCTGTTTCCAGCACTGAACAAGGACTGATACATAAGTGTCCAGAGACACCCAGCTTCTGGGAATGGAAATGACAAGCTGAGTCCTTCCCACATGCCATTATTCATCAATAATTTTTAACTTATTTGACTGCTCTCTGTGTGTTAAAGATATGTAAAGATATGCCAGGTACCATCTCATGAGTTTCTCTCAACAATATTGTGACACAGTAGTTAAGAAAACTGACTACAGTTCTGCTTGTTTCTAGTTGTATGAGCTTGGACAAGACACTTAACTGCTCTGTGCCTCAGTTTCTTCATCTGTAGTAACTACCTATAAGGTAGGATAGGTTTAGGATTTTAGGAGCATTCAATGAAAATACTGAAATTGCAACTGTGCCACAAACATATTATGTACCATAGAAGTGTTAGCTGTCATCATTTTTCTCTTGTTCTCAATTTTGAGATGAAAGAACTGGGTGAAGGCTCAGAGACACTAAGTGACTTGCCCAAGAAAACACAGCCAGGAAGTGATAGAGATGGGACTTAAAACTAGGTCAGTCTTGCTTGGGATCTGGTTCTCTTAAGTCCTAAGCATTATATTTCTCTAAATAGCATTCAGGGACTAGGGACAGTGTCTTTCCTCTCTACCAAATCTACCCAATCACCAAGTCTCATTTCAAACTCTATTTCCTTCCTAATCTATCACCAGATCTCACTGAAATACTTCTGAATTCCCACAGCACAGCCTCTTGCACCATTTGTATAATTTAGTGGAAAGAGACCTCTGGAGCTAGACTGTTCAAATCCCACCTCCACCAATTATAAGCTTCATGACTGGGCAGACTCCTGAGCCTCAGTCTCCCATCCTATCAAATGAGTCTAAAAATAACAACTTAAAATAAAGGGTCTGACACCTAGTAGGTACTCATTAAGTAGGATCTGTGATTGGTATTGTGCCTGTACCTGTTTAGGGTCATTTCTCATTTGATACATGAATCTCATAGCTTCCCAACCAGACCATGAATTCCCCCAGGGCAGAGACATGGCTCACCTCCTCCATCCTCACGGCTCACTCGCATAACACACAACACCATGAGAGGGCACACACAGATGTGGGGAACCAGGGCACGGGCTGCCAGCACTGACCGTGAGCTCCCCCGAAGCCATGATGATCGCCAGGTTCGCCATTCGATTGCAGCTGCAGACGGTATACATCTTGGAGGCTTCAAGGACCACGCAGCCAGATGGTGTCCACCTACCACTCCCCATGTCCGTGCTCCAGGAAACACAGATGGGCCTCTCAAACTTCTGCTTTGGCTGAAAATTCAAAGGCCCTGGTCACCTGAGAGTCCCTCTTGAGTGGATTCAATGTGATCACTCAAGAGTCATTTGGGGCAAGAAGATGCAGGTGTGTTCTGTAGGGAATGGAGCAAAATGCTGATATGTCAGTGCACAGTCATGAGAAGAAATGTCTTGGGTGCCAGACCTGTCTCTGCCACTGGTTTGGTCATAGCTAATATGACTAAAACCCATGTTATGTTCCTGCATCAACATTACATCATCTAACCTAAGCCTTATTTGCTGAGGAATACTATAGAAGGACACCACATAGAAATGGAAGAGCTCAGCCCTGGCGGGTGGCTTGGTTGGTTGGAATGTCGTCCCATGAACCAAAAGGCTAAGGATTCAATTCCCAGTCAGGGCACATACCTAGGTTTCAGGTTTGATCCCCGGCCGTAGCATGTATGGGAGGCAACTGATCTATGTTTCTCTCTCTCTCCCTTCCTCTCTCTCTAAAATCAGGAAAAACATATCCCAGTGAGGATTAAGAAGACAGAAGAGCTCATTCTTCTAAAACTGGGCTGAGTTGCTAGTAAAGGGGTTCCCATAAGAAATAAGAGTCAAGCCTGTCAATAGGTAGATGGGGGCCCAGTGGGACCTCTTTGCAAACCTCAATATTCTCCAGAGTGTAGATGACTGGGTCAGAGAACCCCTCTTTCTTCTCCCCCGTCATGATGCCCCCAATGATGCGAGAATTCATCTTCAGCTTCCTCTTGGAGTTGGTCAAGGGGGTCTGAGGGTCTTGGAAGAAGCTCTCATCTAGAACAGACTCCATACCCTCATAGGAGACAAACGCCACGCCAGTGGTTCCTGCAAGTCCCCCAAGTGCAAAAAAAAGGAATCATTTGCTCAGTAGGTATTACAGATGGCTCAACACATGCATACACATACATGTTTAATTCCCTGTGCATCACTGGCCTGCTCTGAGGACTGAAACACCAGTGGGCTTCCAGGTAACCCTCAGCGGAACCATAAAAACAAAATCCCGAGATGCCATCACCTGGAGAAATCTGGGCTACCTTTAAATATAAATTTGAATTTGTATTTTTAAGGGACAATTTGACTCAGCAGTGGGAATTCAGTTCCCCTCCCACGTTTTTGGTTGTTCTCATTTAGTCTCTTGGGTGAGTTTCCCCTTTCAATGTTGGTGGTCTTCAGGGATGTGTCCTAGGCCTGCCCCCTGTGCCCTCCGGAGAGCAAATCGATCAGGGGGTGGCTGACGATGGCCGACAGGCCAACGGAGCCATCGCCTGGGTCTGGGTTTTTTTTCCTAAATAAAAGTTGTATTGTAGCACAGCCACACGCATGCATTTACGTATTGTCTATGAATGCTTTTGCACTATGATGGCAGAGATGAAGAACTGGAACAGAGATTATATTGTCCTCAACGCCTAAAATAATTACCAACCAGCCCTCTACAGGAAAAGCTTGCCAACACCGATACAGAGCGGCACTGTCCGCTAGAAGCACAGTATCAGCCACATGTGTAATTTTAAATTTTCTTGTGGTCACATTTTAGAAAAGGAAAAACCAGGTAAAATTAATTATAATAATTTTTAACTCACACTGCAAAATAACATTTCAACATGCAATCAATATAAAAATTATTAATAAGACCTCTTACATCTTTTTTTTTTTTGCACCCGGCCTTTGGAATCAGTATAAATTTTACACTCACAGTTATACCACATTTCAAGCGCTCAAGGACCAAATGTGGTCAGTAGCTGCTGCACTGGAGAGTGAAGCCCTCAGTACCCCAGTACTGTGAGAGTATTTATTCAATGTCTGATTTCCCCAGCAGATGGAAAGCTCCCTGAGGCCACGGACTACTTCTGCCTCCACCATCATGATTCCCTCACTGCTAAGAGGGGATCGATTAACATTTGCTGACTGAAGGCACCCAACCGCCCTCCTCGACTCTCACGGGCAGGTCTGTACCTACGGATTCCGATTCTTCAATTGTGGAACAGCTGATCATCATGTTATCCCCTTTGGCTTTCAAGTTAAAGGTCACATTCTCTCCAATGCACTCTTCCTTGATGACTTTGCTCTCAATATCTAAAAGGAGAAAGGGAGACCTTGCATGACATCAGCCAGAAAGTGGGTTGATCTGGGTTTCTGACACGGGTTCGCATCCTTGGTTGTAAGCCACGGAAAGAACAGAAAGGCCAATTGATCCTGGGGACGCACTTGAGCCCCTTCATGAACGATGGGCGGGTGGGTGGGAGCGGCAAACAAAGGAGTGGGAGCTCCAGGAGTGAGCTCTTACGCCTTAGGGGATGCATCAGCGAAAGATGGGTTGCCGTCAACAGTGACGAAGGCTACAACCTTATAGCACTCTCAATACTCCAAATTTAGCTGAGTTTTCCAAAGCCAAAGAGAACAGGAAGGGACTGAAATAAGCCCAGCATGTGGACAAGGGCTCAGGTTCTGCACTGACTGGGAGGTTCAGCTCTGCTGCTCCCCAGCTGTGTAAACTTGAGCAAAGTTTTAACCTCTCTGAGCCTCAGTTTTCTCACCTGTAACATGGCCATAATTATAGGACTTTTCCTGAAAACACAATAGATAATGGAACCAGAGATACCCTTCAAAATACAATGTCATTCCTCTTCTCAGATTCTCCAATTCTGCCCCCCAGTTTACTTCAAATAAAATCCCATGTCCCTACACTTGTCTCCAAAATCTTCCTCTCCCTTTCTTTTCTGACTCCTCCTACAGCTCTTACCATCCTCTCCTCCACGTCGGCCACACTGGCCTTCTCAGTGTTGCCTGAACTCACCAACTATTCCCATATTCGCTTTCTCCAAATATTTACATGGCTTCCTTCCCTCAGGTCCCTGCCCCAGTGAGACTCTTCCCTAACCACCCTGTGAGATAGCAACGCTCCCCTCATCCTGACCCCCTCTAGCCTCTTGTCCTACTGCATGTTTCTCTGTAGCACTAGCTCTGTCTGGTATACCAGATGTGTGTTTGACTGACTCACCCTAACAAAACATAATACTCATGAGGTTAGTCTTGTTCACTGTTGGTGGAAGTCCACCAAGTATTCTATTTCCCACATCTTGGCCTCCCAGGAACCTACCGGGATAGAAATTCCTAAGGTTATGTGACTGATCCTAGAACAAGTACCATGAGTGGGGTGCTGATGTAAAAGGTCTACAGCACCCAGGATTCCCAAGTGGTCACAGATCACACATGTTCTGGGTGTATCAGTCAGGAGAGGATCAGTTATGCCTCAGTAACAAACAACCCCAAATTTTAGTGGATTAAAAGTAACAATCATTTCCCTGTAGTGCGTTGACTTGGGACTGTCCTCTGCTTTGTTCTTACATTGAGACCTGCACAGGTGGAGAAACTGTGATCTGAAACATGACCTGTCACTAGGGCAGAGGGAAAGAAAGCTCTGGAAAGTCTCATACTGGCAACTATTGCATTCACAATCCATTGACCAGGACTAGTCACAAAAATCCCATCCAACTCCAAGCGAGGAAGTACCATCCTGCCATGGGCCCAGAAGAGAGAGCTGGAAATATTTGAACACAGCAAGTGACTATCGGCCCTTAACACCTGCACACAGTAGGCACGCAACAAACATTTGCTGAGTGGATTAATGTCACACTCCAAACACGGTGCCTGGCACACACTCAACACAGCGCCCAGCACTCAATCCATGAGAGGTATTGATAACATGATTGGAGTTGCTTTGCTGGATTCAGAGGTTTCAAACAGTTGGGCAAACGGCGTATGGAGAATCACATCACTGAAATCACTTGTCAAACTCAGCACCCAGGTGCGACCTTGCCAGGGAGGATATGTCCTACCTAAGTGCTCCGTCTGAACAGTGTCACTGCCATTCGTTGAGGAGGGTTTCAGAAGAGCTGCCAATGTGGTGCTTTCCACGCTCTCCATTAAGACTGTGGCCAGGGTGGATGTCTCATCTTTGGTGAAGTTGGCCCACATGCGTGTTTGTTCAAGCACAGAGGCGAAGCTCTCAGCCGAACTCTGCAAGGAAAAGGGTGTTCACTCGCTTTGCTCTCTCCTCTCTCGCCCTCTCTCTCTGGCTGTCTCAGTCTCTGTCAGCCTTTTAGTCTCTCTCTCTCTCTGTCTCTTTCTTCTCTCTCTGTCTCTCTCTTTATCTCTCTCCTCTCTCTCTCCTCCATGAAATAGCACCTGTCCTCTCTCATCAAGAGAGTGGTTTGACAGTCTAGGCTGATGAAGAATAAAAAGGGCGTCCGCTCAGCCTCACTTTTCCTGATTCAAGAGACCCCACTGGGAATGCAAATCGGTGCATTCTTTAGGTGGTGCAGTAAGTCAGCCCCTGTAACGGCATAAACTGTACATACTCTTTGACCCAAAATCTCCCCTTCTAGGAATTAATCTTTCCAGAAATACTTTAAAATTCTGCAAGGATCTAATTCGGTGATGTGCATTCCAGTGTGGTTTGTGATAGCTAGAAGTCAGAGAGGCTCAATGTCCAACAGATCGGTTTAAGTAAATGATGAAATCAAATTCAGGCGCAGCTGCTAATAAAAGAATGAAGCTGTGTGTCAACGACTTAACAAGCGAAAGGTCCGTGAGCTACTGTTAAGTAAAGCACATTACAGACTGACCTGCATATATTATCTCATTTAGTTTAAAAAGCTACTTTAAAATGTTATATCTATGGTATTTATGTTTCTGGCACATAGAATAAAAATAACTAACACTTACTATGAGCCAGGTATTGTTTTAAGTGTCACATATTAACTTATTTAACTTTAGAAAGAGATCTAGAAGGTATAGCCTATTACCATTTCCGTTTTTGGATGGAGAAACAAGGTCACATATGTAGTAGGTGGCAGGACCAAGTTTTGATTGCTGGCAGTGTGGAATCAGGCTGAATCCTCAGTCACTGCTCTAAACCTCTCACAGTAGGTGCTCGATAATAAATGGCTTCAATGTCTGTGTGTGTCTGTGGTACACTCACAAAGTAAAGAGGTATAGAAAATACACATGTAAATGCTACATGGCTTATGTCTGTGGAATAGAGGTAAGAAACAACCAGCAATAATAATAATAGTAATAGTAATGTTGATACTATTCCCGTGATTATTGTCAATAAATAACTATAAAAGGTGACTCTGACCCCAACCAACATATATATATATACATACATACATATATATATAATTCACAACCTAATAAATCAAGGAAGAAACTGATTGAATCCGGTCAGACAGTGAAGGAAATTAACCTAAATCTTAGCAGGGATACTATTTATTCAAATTAGGTAATAAAAAGGTGGGAAAGTTTTTCAATAAAAACTGGGTCAGGATGAAACTTGAGAGATGATTGTCCAGGAGAAACAGGTGCACTGAGATCTGTAACTGTTTCCCAGCTGAAAGTCAGGAGTTTGGGGCCCCTCCCCACCCACATAGCAGAAAACATCTCAACTAGAGTCACCCTGAAAAAAGTGGCTAATGAAATCACATCAAAACTCCCTTTGAAATGTTAAATCTGTTCTTAGCTAGGTAGTTTATTTTGTATTCTCAGGGAAGTAAAAAATTAATATAACTAATTTAGCTTAGTTTTTAACTTTAATATAGGCAAACAGACTCGACAGTGGTAATACTTTTGTGTTAAATTTAGAAGATTTTGTAATTTTTGGCATAATCAGGAAATCTATTTGAAGGGTTTGGGACAATTTGACACATTTGAGAAGCTAACCAATTAACCACGTGATTTCACTGAAAAAAACAATTAGACTTGTGATTTTAACATAAACAATTTAAGAGAATGTAGCTGTTTATAAATTGTATTAAACATTTTAAAGCCTAAATTATAATATTTATACATTTGATTAGATTTATGAATCCCTTAAGGACATAGTGACCATGCCTTTTAGGTTTGTAAATTTCCTCATTACTAGGTACTTGAAATTTGGGGGAAATAAGAATATTTATAAACATACTATAAAGTGTTTGAGGGAATTTAAACTAAATAGTTAATCATTTATAGAAGTTTAATCTAAAAACCCTATGAATAAATGTACATTTAAGGAATAAGTATGTTACAATAATAAGTTAATTTTAAATTAATTAAATTATAAATGAAAGTGTTACTCTTGTTTTCATACAAAAAAAATAAAATAACTTCCATTAGTCCAACTTAAAGACTAAAGAAAAACTAGGTTTTAAATCTACAGTTGTAATGATCTACTAATCCCACTCCTAGGTACATACCCTAGAGAAATATAAATTCAGGAACATGCACACAAAAAACTGTACGTGAATGTTTATAGCATCTCTACTGATAATCACTAAAAGCTGGGGTGGGGGTAGGAAATGAAGAGGTGCTGTTCAAGTGGAAACAATTCAAATATTCTTTAAAGATGGGTGGATAAACAGTCTATGGACCATCCATACATGGGGAATATTACTCAGCCATGAAAAGGAATGAGGCACTGCCACTCATTGCAATGTGGATGGACCTTGAACACATGATGCTCAGTGAGAGGAGCCAGACAAAAAAGGCCTCAGAGTGTGTGATTCCGTTTACATGAAATGTCCAGAACAGGCAAATCCACAGAGACAGAAAGTAGATTAGTGGTTGCTGGGTTGGGGGATGAAGGGAGATGCTTATGCAGTTTCCTTTTGGGGTGGTAAGAATATTCTGGAACTATAGTGGTGATGGCTGCTCAACATTGTGAATGTACTAAATGTCACTAATGGTTACCAAAAAAAGGGCATGGGACTATTAATAAACACAGCATTGACAGCTCTCAAAGGCATTGTGCTGAGTGTGCTGAGTGAAAAAAGCCAGACACAAAGGACCACATACTGTGTGATTCCATTTATATGTTTTAAAAAGATAAAGCTATGACAGAACAGATCAGGGATTTATAGGGGCTGGTGGTGGACAGAGTATGTGACTATAAAGGGGAAGCCCAAGGGAACTGTTCTGTATTCTGATTGTGGTGGTAGTTATACCAATCTGCTCCGGTAGTGATAAAACTTGTCCAGAAAGGGGCAATTTTACTGTATGTTAACTTTTAAAACCTTATAACTTTGATAAATTAAATGTTAACTCACAACTCAATTATAAAGAGGGCTTTCTGCACCCAAAGTGTCCCCTGGGATGTTTAAAACATGAAATACAATCACAAAGACGTCGTCATTACCTTCATAGAAACAACAGTGGTGTTGTTTGCACAGGCCCCGTCCAGAACGCTGAAGGTGGCATTCAGTAGTGCGCAAAAGGAAACCTGCGCCCGGAAGAAAGCGCATTCATGAGCATTGACCTATTCCTCCCCAAGCATTCAGGTACCAACTGGGCCACCAAGCCCACCGTATGGGGTGGCCCTTAGTCCCGGAGGCGTCATGAGTCTGTAGAGTTCTCAGGGAAATAAAAACTCACCATATGATCAAAATTGAAACCACAGCACTTCTCTCTTCCACGAATAAAACATCGAAACAACATAAAAGCAAAACTATATAGGAGGATAGAAAGATGGGGAAGTGTGTGAAAAAAATCAGTGTCTAAATTGAATTCTACTCATCCATGAAAAGGAGGGAAGCGCGGACACTCGCTATAACATGGATGAACCTTGAAACCATGATGCTCAGTGAGAGAGGCAGACACAAGGCCATACAGCGCGTGAGTCCCCTGATGTGAGGTGTCCGGAACAGACACGCCCATGGAGATAGAAAGTCCATTAGTATCTGCCAGGGCTGGGGAAGGAATGGCAGTGACTGAATAGGCACAGGGTTTCTCTTGGGGGTGACGAGAATGTTTTGGAGCTGGAAGTGGTGGTTGCGCATCACTGTGAATGTACTAAATGCCCCTCAGTGGTTGTGAGAATTTCCCAGAGCCCAGAGACCGAAGAAAGAGGCTGGCAGGTTCCCAAAGGGCCTGGCCTCTCAGGGGGCCCTTACCCTGCACTTGGAGACAAAATTCCCCCAGGAATGTTTTTCCTTGAATATCCATTCCCAAAGTATTTTCCTGGATTGGGGAAATGAACACTAAACAAGGGGAAGGCACCCTGCTTGGACGGGAGCCAGATGATTTTTTCCTACTAGCAGGAAATATAGCTTTGTGGGCCCCTCAAACACCTGGGCATAGATAGTCTGTCTCATTCCTACTTCTGGCAACAAATAGTGAGGCTCCTCAATGGACTTCCAGGGATTAGCTTGTCCTGGTAGGCCTCCCTCATTCCACCAGGCCTCCCACATCCATTATCCAGTCCATTAAAGAATGATCTCCCTGGGCCTGGCCCTATAAAATATGCCTTAGTGCTGGGTGACTGGTGATATTTGTTCATTTTTTTCCCTTGAGGTCGGGAGAGAGATCCCATCAGCTTGTGTCCCAAAGCCTTGCCATCCAAAGTTGAAAGGCTTTCTTGTGCCTTTTGTTGAAATTTAGCCACAATATCTAGCAATTCAACCAGGGAGTATTCTCTGATTATTCAAGTTTCTTGTACAGGGTCCTTCGTTACCACAGTGGGCCAGACAGTGCTCAGCAAGCAAGGCACCAGCCCTGCCAGCGTTTGCAGGGGTCCCCGTGCGCACACAGTGACCACAAGCATCCAACATAGGGGCCCCCCTTCCCCACATGGAGGCCAACGGCTAACCCAGGATGGCCCCAGGAAGCCTCTTTCCCTTTCCCCTTTCCCCGGTCTCCTGGCTGGCTCGCCATTTCTTGGGAAAGTTTCCTGGGGGCAAGAGGCTGACAACTCCAGAATGACATCAAGAGTTCACCAGGGGAAGTTATGGACAGAAGCAGCGCCCGGGGGCGGCAGCGGGCCGGCAGATACCAGCCCCGAAAGGGGATGGAGTCTGATTGATACATCGGCCTCCAAGAACACGGTGGCTCCGAGCCAGCAGCACGTCCTGGTTAAGTACCATTTACTCCAAAGCAGAAAACAGCTTAATGGGCCCTCTCATCTATGCAAGAACATTCCTTTCAGGTGAAATGGGCCCACCTCACCAGGGGTGAATTGGTGTCAGCTTGCTTCATTAGACAGCAACTGTCAAAATTTTAAGTACCGGGAATCACTTTGCCTAACAATTGTACGCTTTAAAATGGTTTAAATGGTGAGTCTTTTATGTGTGTTTTATCACAATATAAAAAACAACAGTGGTCCAAAGTGCATGAGAATTCCTAAGCTAATTTCCAAGCTCAGATTTAAGATAGTGACCTCAGTTCCTATCGAGTCTCATGAAGACTGGACTCACTACAATGACTTTACTTGAGAACCAGGACATCCACATTCCTCTTTGGCTGCCCTGGGGGCTGTGTCACATCCATCCTATGTCACACACATGCAGTCCCAACACTTTCACTGGTAGTGAGACTCCAACATCTTTTCTTCTTTTAGTAAAAGAATCTCCAAGTTTTAAGTAAGCAAATGGCCTCCCTTCTAGGCTTTCCTTTTGGCTGTGTGACCATGTGACTACTTTCTGGCGAATAAGAGATAAGCAGAAGCGATACTGTGTCATAGTCTTAAAGAAAAGGGCAGTGCTTTTCAATTCCCCTTCTCCCACGCCCACCAGCTGGAATGCAGATGTGATGGCAGGGGCTGCAGCAGCCATCTTGGGCCACAACGAGGGAGTCTTGTGTCAATGATGGCAGAGCATTATGGAGCCATCATATCAGCTCTCAGCAGCCTACACTCAGACTGTTACAAAGAGAGAAATAAACTGCTGTCTGTTTTAGGGCACTGCTCATTTTACCTTTGTTAAAGATGCAAACAATATCCTATTTAATTGGCTTCCAGGAAAACTTAAGTTGGTTGGGCATCATCCTGTGTACCTAAAGGTTGCCTGTTCAATTCCTGTTCAGGGCACATGCCCCAGTTGCAGGCTCAATGCCCGGTGGGCATGTAGGAGGCGGCGAATTGGTGTTTTGCTTTCACACTGATGTTTGTTTCTCTCTCTCTTTCCCTTCCTCTCTTTCTAAAAATCAATAAAAAAATCTTTAAAAAAAATACTTTCAAAAATACTTACATCTTCAGGCTCCACTGCTGCTCCCACTTGGCATAGTAGGACATGTTTATTGTTGGGCATCACGTCTTCTTTACACTTGAAGGGTACTCCTAGGAAGAAAACAAAAGCAACCCAATCAAAATCAAACTTAACCAAAGCAAGATATGACTAAGCAAGTCCAATTGCCTCACACCCTGCTTAAATCCATCTATTGCCATATTATACAACAGTGGAAATAAACGTACTATACCCTACAGCAACAGGGACTCTAAGATGTTTTATAAAGCTCCAAAGCAAACAAAACTAACCAAGGTATTGCTTAGGAATACATACAAGGGGAGAAATATTTTTTAAGTAGGGTAATTATGAACACAAAGTTCAAAGTGGTTCCCTCTGGGACAGAGACAGGGATATGGAATGGGGGAGAAGCAAGGCCATCAATTATATTCTACTTCTTATGTTGGCAAGGGCCTCAGAGAGATTCATTTTATTACTGTACTTCATTGCTTCCATGTAAGTTATCTATATTTTTAACGTCTCAAATAATCCATAATTTAAATTTTGTAAACATCTTATTGTTTCTCATTGTTCTTGGCAAAAAAAGACTCAAAAATTCTTTGAATGTCTCACAATATCCTGCAGAATCTGACCTTTGCCCACCTTCTCAGATGCAGGTAATGCCATTTCCCTCTGCCCTTTCTCTGTGTTAGCCTCAGGCCCTTTGCATGTGATCTCCATGCTTCATCTGGATAATTCCTACTCTTGCTTCAAGCTTCAGCTTAAATGGTATTTGCCAGCAGCATATTAAATATCCCATTAGTCACTCCAAGGTGTTCTAAGATTTTTAAATGGTCACATTCATCGTGGTCATTAAATAATTACATATGTGCTCTCTACTTTCTTCCCTAGACTATAAGCAAGTATCATGTCCATCATCTCCAGGACTGAGTTCTCAGTACTTAGTGCAGGGGTCGGTTTGATTCATTAACTAATTAAAAGATGCTCCAAAAATAATGTATTGAATGAGTGAATTAATGAATGAGTAAGTCAATGAATGAATAAAGAGGGAACATGGGTATGAGGTGGAAGTAAGAAAAGGATCCAGCGGGTGGGCAGAGTGAGCAAGACACAGATTGCATTGCCAAGACACACAGGAGATCATTACGTTTGCAGCTGAAGTTGCCATATTTCCAGGAGCCTTCAGGCTTGGGACGAAAGCCCTCAATGCAGCCGCAGCTGTAGGAGCCCAGGGCATTGGTGCAGGCAGAATTGGGGCCACATGGTGATGGATCTTGAACACACTCATCAACATCTGCAAAGAGCCCGAGAATATCAAACAACCAAAGGAACAAGGAGATATTTCTTCCCAGGGATGTCCAGACAACGCTCCACTCACCTCTACATTCCACCTCTTGCCCTGTGAAGTTCAGCCGTCCGTTGCTTGGCACAAAGCCAGGGTGACAGGTGCAAAAGTAGGTCCCAAGGGTATTGGTGCATGTGGCGTTGAAAGGGCACATATCCGGGCACTCATCAATATCTGTGTAGTAGAGATCGGGCGTGGAGCAGAGTTGGCCAACAGGCCAACAAAAGCCATGCTTCCCATTCTGAGGCATAGAATTGTCACTTAAATAACAGCAGCCCAGCCAGAGACTGCATTGCCCAGAACCCTCCACTTCTGGGTTTCTTTTGACATCCTTTCTGTAAATGACGACCTGTTGGCTAATGTGTAACTTCAGATAAACAGCCTGCTTGCTAAAGAATTCTAGGAACTGCCCTGGCCGGTTTTGCTCAGCTGTTAGAGCTTCGGCCGCAGACTTGAAGGGTCCCAGGTTCGATGCCAGCCAAGGGCAGGTACCTTGAAGGCAGGCTTGATCCCCGGCCCTGTTCGTGGGGGAGGCAACTCGTTGATGTGTCTCTCTCACATCTCCCCCCCCCCCCACGCACTGTCCACTCTCTCTGAAAAAGCAATGGAAAAAATAGCCTTGGGGGAGGATTACCAAAAAAAATAATAATAAATTCTAGGAACTAGCTTTAAAAGAATCAGACTCCACCCTCCAGGTCTTCCAGCTCCGGGAGATTAGCCGACCTTCAACCAGTTATTGGAACAGACCGTGGTCCTCTCAATGGGGAACTCTCAGCCCCCTCCTTTCGATTCCTTTGTTCTGTTTTTCTTTCTTCCTCCTTACAAAAAACCCTGCCTGCGTCCAATTGTTAGGATGGTCTTTTCCACATCAGTCCAACATCTTCTCAGGCTGCCAGTTCTTGAATAAACCTACTTTCCTTTCACCCACCCTTGTCTCTTAATTATCGGCTTTTGAGTGGCAGGCAGCTGAACCTGGGTTCGGTATCAGTGTGACTAGTCTTCATTTATAGAACGTGAAAGGGTATGACATTTGTCATTTCTGGGCCCATGTGGCCAAGAAGTGGATGTGCCTTCTCTCTCTTGCCTCCCACTGGCTGGGACCAGGGATTCCAGGGTCCTAAAGGATAGAAGAACCAAGAGATGCAAGGAGGCTGGATCCCTATTATTACCTGTGGAGGGAGGCTGCCCATCGGCCAGGTAGATCCATATTGGATTGCTGAGTGTAAAAAATTTCTATTATGTTAAACTAATGGTTCTCAGCTGGGGCAATTTGCCTCCTCCAGGGAACACTGGGCAATGTCTGGAGACACTTTTACTGTTAAGACTCGGGGAAGAGGTGCTACTGGGATCTAGTAGGTAGAGGCCAAAGACACTGCCAAACATCCTACAGGACAACAAAGAACTATTGAGCCCAAAACGTCAGTAGTGCAAAGGTTGAGAAACCCTAGCCTAACAAATAAAGTGCTATCAGGTCACTATGGCAACACAGGGTTTCCTCTTCCCCTGAGGATTTCTGAGCCACAAAAGATGTGCGGAATTGAATGCTCTAGAAAAGTAATTAGGAGGGAGGTAATGACATTTCTGTGTCAACTCATAAACAGGGGGCATCACTAGTCACCGAAGCAGGTATATGTACATTGCATTGGGCATTACCATGGAGAGCTGGGGCAAGAAGTCCTTGTGATGTGAATGTAGACTAATTTGGAGTCATCAAAGGACATGAAAATGGCCCACAGTTGGAAGACATGGGGAAGTGGTTGTACTCTTGGTGTCATAGAAACATGTCTAGCCGGGCTGGTGGCTCAGTGGTTGAGCATTGACCTGATTCCCAGTCAGGGCACATGGCGGGGTTGCAGGCTCCATCCCCAGTAGGAGGAGTGCAAGAGGCAGCTGATAGATGTCTCTCTCTTTCTCTCTCTCACTGATGTTTCTACTTGTCTATCCCTCTTCTTCTCTCTCTAAAGTCAATAAAAAACTTTTTTTTAAAAAAGAGAAAACATCTCTAACCAAGAAGTGAGCTCCCCATTTCCAGACATATTTAAGCATCGACTAGGCAAGCTCTTGTCAGAAATAGCAGAGATGGAATTTATGTTTTGTGTATGAAGCTGGACTAGTACATGATTTTCAAAATTTTTTGGCCAGGAAAACCTTTGTTCATGTGAAGTGAAACCTGAGTAGGTAAGACAAATGAAAGAGGTGATAGTGTGACCGAAAGGGGGATGGAAGTCCATGGCTTTGCTTTCTTGCCCTTGACTGAGATTCTGAGTAGATTCCCAGGAGCCATTAGAGCTGTATTACTCTCTTTAAGGTCCGTTTCAATTTTCTCTCTGTATTGTTCCACTTCTAACAACGTCAACAGCTAGTGTAGATCAATAAGAAGAAATAGACCATGGGGTTGAGGAATATAAAATGTGTTCTGCAGTGTAGTAGATACTCTGAGGACGGCCTTTATCAACCCCTCTACTTTCTGTACGCACATGCTCCCCCAGCGAGATGGGGAGTTTATTTCTCCTTCCTCTGAATCTAGGCTGGCCCTGTGACTGTGACCAATAGAATATGGTAGAAGACTGCCAAGCCCAGGCCTTATGAGGACTAGCATTTCTGCTTTCTGCCCCTTTCAACATTCCTTCTTGGAGACCAGCTGCCATGCCATGAGGAAGCCTAAGCAGCCATGTGGAAAGGCCCATGATGAAAATCAGGGGGCCCAACTAAGCCCCAGCCAGAGACCAGCACCAACTACCAGCCACGTAAATAAGGCCATTTCAGAACTGCCAGCCATCCTGGTGCCCCAGAAAACCCATGTGGTCAACCTGTAAAATCATGAGCAAGGACAAAGAGTTGTTATTATATGCCACTGCATTTCAGAGTCATCTGACATCCACTGAGAAGTCCTCCTCATGGCTGGGGTAATTACCTGTACATTTGAAAGCCTCTGGTTGCTTGGGGTTCCAAAACTCAGGTGAACTGAACCCAGGCAGGCAGGAGCAACTGTATCCTCCTGGGATGTTGGTGCAGAGAGTACTGGGACCACAAAGAGTCGAGTTTCTGGAACATTCATCCACATCTAAGCAGAAAATTGGTCTAGGTCATAAGGATGAAGGATGCTGAGGCCGTAACAGCAGTACACAGCCCACCAGGGACAGAAGCCAAGGGGGGCTTCCCTGGCCCCCGTCTCACCTTCTTACACACACTTTCATCGCTATGGAAGGGAAGCATTGAGAGGCATGTCTATGGCCCACCCAAATCTCCTGAAGAGGCTCCCCACAGCTCAGGGTAAGACCCAAACTACTCACCAGAACCTACGAGACCCTGAGAGCCTGCTCCCAGCCAAGTTCACCTCCCTCATCTTCTGCTTCCAACCCCTGCATCACTCGTGATCCAGATTCGTTGACTATCTGTAGGTTCGTGAAGGCTCTTCTCTCTCACCTGTGTTCCCTCAGCCTCAAACTCATTCACTCCCTTCTTTCCCTGGTGAATGTCATTCCCTCTCCACTATATTATTAATAATAATAACAACTTAGATGTATCAGAATGGAGGCCTGGAGGACGTGGACATGTTGGGTTCAAAGCCTGGCTCCGACCCTCATAAACTGTGTGTTACTGGGTGCTATGAACTTAATTATGCCCCCCCATTCACATGTTGAAGCGCTAACCCTCAATGGTATAGTATTTGGGCATGACCCTATGGAACATAATTAGGTTTAGATGAGGTCACGGGGGTGGGGCCTTCATGATGGGGTTAGTGCTCTTATAAGAAGGGGGAGAGACACAAGAGTTCTTTCTCTCTCTGTCATGTGAGGATGCAGCAAGAAGGCAGTCATCTGCAAGCCAGGAAGAGGGTCCTCACCAGAACCTGGTCACACCAGGACCCTGATTTAGACATCCAGCCTCCAGAGAAGTAATGTCTGTTGTTTAAGCCCCTACCCTGCAGTATTTTGTTGGTAGCCTGAACTGACCAATGCTCTGGACAAGAGAATTTATCTGTGTGTCTCAATTTCTGTCAGATGGGGATACTAACAGAACCCATTCCAGAAGGCTATTTAGGGGATTCAATAAGGTGATATCTGTAAAACACTCAGAACAGAATCCAGGGCATAGCATGGACTACGTAAGGATCTGTTAACTAAAATAAAAAATTAACTGCTAACATGTTGAGCTTTCCTTGTGGCAGGCACTGAGGTAGATCCTTTACTTTACATGCATTAGCTCAACAAATGCTCAGAGCAGTCCTATGAGGTGAACGTTAATGTTATTTCCATTTTTCAGAGAAGGAAACTGAGGCTCCAAAATTGTGCAGCGTCACATAGCTTGTGAAAGGTACAACAGGGATTTAAATGCAGGCTCTGTCTGGCTCTGAAATTTTTAGATGACAGCTTCCTGGGATGTCTTGAGTCTCAGAGTCTGGAAATACAGTGATAGAATCGCCCACCCTGAGGTGCCAGAGTTTGCAGCCTGATTTGGAGGCAGAATGACATGGTGGTTGGGAGCATGGGTGTGAAGACACACGTAGGCATGGTTCAGATGCTGACCCTCCTACCTCCTGTCTATTTGACCCTGGGAGAGTAACTCCACCACAGTGGAGGCTCTGTTTCCTCATCTCAGAAATGAGTATAAAATATCACCAATAGTACCAGGTTGCTGGGGAGGGTGGAAGTGGTCACACATGGAAGAACTTAGTGCCTTAGCTGAGATCCTGCCTCCAGGTCTTTGTACCTGCTGGTCCCTCCTCCTGGAACACGCTTCCTCGGATACCCAGTATCTCACTCCCTCAGTTCCTTCAGATCTTTCTCAAATATCAACTTCTCGGTGTGGCCCTTGCTCTACTAAAATTAGAAGCCCACTCCAGCACTCTCGATCTGCCTTTCCTGCCTTATTTGTCTTCATCTCCTTTAACTATCCCAGACACACAACACATTCATGCACTTATTTTCTTTGTGATCTGTCTCCCTCCATGCTAGGTGACAAATTACAGAGCAGCTATTTTTGCCTGTGTTTTCACCACTGTATCCACAATCCCTAGAATAGTGCGTCACGTAAAGCAGGTGCCCCAGAAGTATTTGTTGAATGAGTGCATGAATGAAAGAATAAATGAATGATTATTGGCTTCAGCTTTGCAGATGAGGGCTTTGAACTCGGCTGAGATCCACCCCACTTTCTGCCCCACCACTGCTATCTTTGCAAACTGGCTTGGTCCTGAGACCCCCAACAGACCTCTTCACCTACCTTCACACGTCTCTCCTAGGCCACGGAAATTCATGTTTCCACTGCTGGATTCAAATCCTGGGTTGCAGACACAAGAGTAGCTTCCAAGACTGTTGTGGCAGGTCGCATGCTCTGGGCAAGCTCTGGGATCGGCGCATTCATCCACCTCTGGTGAGTGGAAATGAAAACCTGGGTCAAGACAGGTGAGGACAGGAGACTGCAAGCAGGAGATCCCCTCTACGTGTTCCTAATTGGTGACACACAGTGCTGCTGCTCCCCAATACCCATGCTCCCCTCTTCTTCCTATCCTACCTTGCATGAGGTGTGCCCAGGGAGAATAAATTTTGGCCAACAGTGTGTAAGCAAAAGGGTGGCAAATAGTTTCAAAACATCATGGATCATAGATTACAGAGGTGTTCATGGTCTTTCACTCCTCCCTGTACCCACACCCTGGGATATGGACTGTGCAGTGCCACACAGCTCTGCCACTCCTCTCTTTAAGATGTGGAGCTGTGTCCCCACCTCCTGAATCGAGCTGGCCCTGTGACTTGCGTTGGCAAATAGAATGCAGCGAAAGTGATATGGTGCCAGTTCCAAACTTAGGCCTCTAGAGGGTTGTCTGCTTCTGCTCATTTTCGGGGCTTCTGCCATATGAACAAACCCTGGACTGGCCTAACGAAGAATAAAAGACAAAGTGGAAGAGAGACGGATGCCCCAGACACGTGGGCAGCCTAACCGAGATGGGCAAAGCTGACTCCCGAACGACCCCAGGTGAGACCCGAAGGGCTGGCCCGCAAAGCCCGACCTCAACTGCCCGGACGTGGGATCAAGAGTCAAGTAAATGGTGGTTGCTTTTAGCCACTGGCTTTCAGGGCGACCTGTTAGTCAACAAAATAGCAAACTGCTACACATGGACTGACTCCAAATTCCTCTGGCTCCAAGGCAAGGGGGTACATGAGCTTTGATGGCACCAAGCAGTCACCGTCCCCACATGAACGTGGGAACATGGGCTGCACCAGCCTCGGGAGCATGAGGCCGTCTCTCAGTGAGAATATTCCGACTGCAAAGCGGAGGGTGGGTTCAAAGAGGCAGGACTGGAGAAGGGAAGAGACTGCCTCGGCCATTGTGATGCTTGGACCAAAGATGGGGAAAAACGGGGAGATTCAAGACCATTTACCAGGTCGATTCCCCAAGACGTGATGGCTGATTTAATATGGAAGGAGAGGGAGGATCAGGGGTTAACTCTCAGGTCTTAACTCAAATGCTTTTTTGGAGAAAGTTCTGAAGTTTGGGTCTCCCTGGGACAGAGTGTCTCTACCTTAGCACTACTGACAGGTGGGATGGGATCATTTTTTTTGAATCCTCACCTGAGGATATTTTTTCCATTGCTCTTCAGAGAGAGTGGAAGGGACAGAAAGAAGAGGGAGAGGGAGAGAGAAACATCGATGTGAGAGAGAAGCATCGATTGGTTGCCACCTGCACCCTGACTAGGGCCGGAGATCGAGCCTGCAACCGAAGTACATGCCCTTGGCTGGGATCAAACCCAGGACCCTTCAGCCCTCGGGCTGACACTCTATCCACTGAGCCAAACCGTTTTTGTATAGATGTGTATGTGAATAAAAACAACTCCATTTCTGTGTCCGGATCTCATTTCATTTTAAGTTTCATGCTGTAAATAACTTCACTGTCCTTAGCATGCATATCAAGCCTTCTAGTTGATGATTATCTGTGTCCCTTAAAATGTAGCCATAAATATTTGTGTTAGTAATGGCCAGAATGCCATGACAACCAAGATAAACATCAAACTGACCCTCTGTCACAAGACCACCAGGAGCTATGGCACCTGGCGCTACTGGACTCCATTCTTTGTCTTATCAATCACTAGTACCCGAGTTATACTATAAAAAGCACGGTAACAGGGGTCTGGCAGTGGACAATAATCTGCACAGACGGCTGGGCTCTCTGTTCTGCTCTGACCCGATCTTCCCGTAAGTGACCTATAATAAATTCTGTTCCACAGAGTGGCCCCCTTCGTTCTACAGTCCGAAGCTAACTTCTCGCTACGGTGGCCAGTGCCTTTGCCCATCACCAGATGATTTTTGACTGTGGGAGGCTGTCCTGCGCATCGTAACGTGTTTAGCAGCATCTCTTGCCTCTACCCACTAGACAACAGTAGCACACCCAACCCCACCACCACCACCAGTTGTGACAATCAAAAATGTGTCCGGGCGTGGCCAGTGTCCTCTGGGAGAAAGGCCGCTCTAGGGACAGAGCCCCCTGTACTCCCAAGTACTTCCTGACCCCACTGCTTAACTCGTAGTAAGATCTAAACAGGGGTTCAAATCCCAGCCCTTCCCCTTTAATAGCTGTGTGCCCCTGAGCAAGCGACTTCACCTCTCTTAGCCTCAATTTTCTCATTCTTAAAATGAGGCTCTTCACCCCTGTTGGAAAGGATCATCAGAGAGGTGAATGAAGTAGGCAAATGAAGCAGAGCAGGCCTTCCGTACCTTCACAGAGGGAGTTGTTGGAGATGAAGCCATCTCGGCAGTGGCAGCTATAGCTTCCCAAATGGTTGGTGCACTCAGCATGGTCCGGGCAGGCCCCGCCGTCCAGGCACTCGTCCACGTCTGCGGAGCAGCGGAGGGGAGTGAGCAGGTGACAGGCCGCTGTCTGAGGTCCGCCACACATGTGCCCAACTCGGTAGCTACCCACCAAAGGCCCACGCGGAGCCCGGGAGCGTTACCTGTACAGGAGAAATGCCTGGACTTTTTCGGGGTCCAGTTATCGCCGGTGGGAGAAGAGAAGCCAGGCAAGCAGCTGCACTTGTACCTCCCCGGCAGGTTTTTGCAGACTGAGTTAGGGCCGCATTGGGGGGGGCTTCGGGAACATTCATCTACATCTAGGCAGAGAAAGAGTCAGAATTACAAATTTGCCTCATCTTGTAGAAAAGACTTTCTTTTCCAAAGATGGCTGTGATGTCTTCCATTCCTTATGCCCTTCATTCAGCGTGAATTTGGCACTCCTTCCGTCAAGCAGCGGCCTATGTGCCCTCCTCTTGAACCTGAGCAAGTCATTCCAGCTCTTCGAGCTTCAGCTTCCTCATCCGTCCAATGGAGAAGCATCGCACTGCACCTAAAGCCTTCGCAGGGGGCCCAGCATTCAAGAGGTGTTAGAAAATCTTATTATCTGCATGGAGAGGCAGAAGGAGGGTCCCCAAAATGAGATCAGTGGTTATTTCTGGATATTGATAAGTAGCATGATCTTTATTTTTATTTATTGCAATGCTAGACTCTAATCATTGGAAATTTTAGTGACCAGGAGTCACTTTCATGATAGAAAGGAGGCGGGGGGGGGGGGAGAAAGGGAGGAAGGGAGGGATGGGAGGGAGGGAGGGAGGAAGGGAGGGATGGGAGGGAGGGAGGGAGGGAGGGAGGGAGGGAGGGAGGGAGGGAGGGAGGGAGGGAGGAATAATGTTTGGGGGGAAAAACAAAGTACCTACATCTACCAGCTCTCACTTAATTTTCTACTGAATGTTGGAGGATTTTGAAGGGGTGTGAACTCACCTTTGCATTCCACTCCTGGGCCTCTGAAGTGCTTCAGTCCGTTGCTGGACAGGAAGCCTCTTTTACAAGTGCAGTAGTAACTTCCTACAGTATTGGTACAAGTGGCATAGGCTGGGCACGTGGTGGTATCCCAACACTCATTCACATCTAGGCAGCACAGAAGAAAGAGCTCGGGTTAGAACACCAGAGTGGGGCTGCGGGGAAAGCCAGTGGGAGAGCGTGGAGGCGGCTGTTGTGGGTTAAACTGTGTCCCCTGTAAAGATATGTTGAAGCCCTAAACCCCGGTCCCTGAGAATGTAACCTTGTTTGGAGATCGGGTCTTTGTAGACGTCATTAAGATGTAAGTTAAGTTGAGATCATACTGGAGTGGGATGGCCCCTTAATCTGACATGCTTGGTGCCCTTATAAGAAGCAGAGGAAGATACAGAGGCATAGGGAGAACACGGTGTGCAGCGGAGGCAGAGGTTGGAGTGGTGCGTCTGTAAGCCAAGGAGTGCTGGCAACACCAGAAGCTGAGGGACGGGCAGGGAACAGATTCTCCCGCTGGAGCCGTCAGAGGAAGTAGCCGGATTTTGGACTTCTGACCTCCAGAGCTGTGAGAGAATAAATCTCTGTTCTGTTACAGCAGCCCTGGAAAACTGATGCAGTGACCAAGGGTGCTGATTAATGACACTGAAGACCCTAGACCCTTCCTTCTCAAAGTGTGGCCCATGGGCCAGCAGCACCAGCTTGAGGGAAGCAAAATCTCAGGTTCTGCCCCAGATCTCCTGAATCAGAGTCTGCACTGTAACAAGAGCCTCAGGTGATTTTTGGGCCCATGAAAGTATGAGAAGCACTGACCTGGGGCCCTTGCTACTCCAAGTGTGGTGTGTGGTAGCCTCTGCTTCACCTGGGATCCCCAGGAGAGCTTAGAATATCAGATGCTGATTCAGCAGGTTTGAGGAGAAGCCTCAGATACATCCTAGCCAATCCTGGGACATGTGATTTCACTTCTCTGTACCTCAGTTTCCCTGTTTAGCCCTCACCTTCACATCCAATGAGTCTTTTCCCCATTGATTCTCCCTCCCAAACATCATTCTACATCCACCTACTTCTCTCCATCTCCACGACTATGCTTGGCACAGATCTTCCTCTGGACTGTACAATCAGTTCTACATCCCCCACTGTCCCCTGCAATCATCTCTGAATGCAGATTTAATCATCCACCCCACCCTTCCCTAACCCTGCCTGTTGCATTCAGAATTAAAATCCAAATTACTTAACATAACCCAAAAAGCCCCCAGTGACCAGACCCAACCATATCTTTAAGCCTCATCTCACTTCAGTCTCCACTTCTAGCCTTCCCACCACAGGGCCTTTGCATGTGCTATTCCCTTTGCCTCTGCTTTGCCCGGCCAGCTCCTACTCGCTCTTCAGGTCTTGCTTAAATGTCACTGCCTCCAAGAAGCTTTCCATGATGCCCCCATAGCTACCTGTGCTCCTTCTTTGTGACACTCATCACAACTTTAATTGCTCAATTATTTGTGTGATTAGCTCTTCAGTGATCAACTCTTCCACCACACTGAGATCCAGGAGGACAAAGCCACAGGTAGGAGCAGGCTCCAGGTGCTAAGGAAGATGCTCATTTGATATTATCATTCCTATGGTCAGCAGAATAATGGCTCCCCCCAAAATGACTACGTCCTAACCCCTGGACTAGGTGAATATATTATGCTACATAAGAAGGGGGAAGTGAGGTTGCATGTAGAATTAAGATTGTTGATCAACTGACCTTAAGATGGATTATCGAGGAGGCGACAGTGTAATCACAGTGTCTTTATAAGTGAAAGATGAAGAGAGCAGAGGCAGAGTCAAAGTGATGCAATGAGAGAAAAGCTTGACCAGCCACTGCTGGCTGTGAAGATGGAGGAACAGGACACGAGCCCAGGAATACAGTTGACCTCTAGCAGCTGGAAAAGGTAAGAAAACAGATTCTCCCCTAGGACCTCCAGAAAGGAACGCAGCCCTGCTGACACCTTCATTTCAGCCCAGTGAGACCCATTTTGAACTTCTGATCTCCAGAACTGTAAGATAATGCTTGGTTGCTTTAAGCCACCAAGTTTGTTACAGCAGCAATCGGAAACTGATACAATTCCCATTGTATGGATGTGGAGGTTAAGTGACTTGTCCAAGGACACACAGCTGGTAAGTGGCAGCAGCAGGCCTGTCAAACCCCAAAGTGCATGATTTTCACTACAGCTACACAAGAGGTAGATCTGTCTGATGGAAATGGAATAAATTTTCATGCACTTTCTAAGACAATTTTGTAGAAAAACTTGTAGAATTGATTGTTTCAAGTCTGTTACTCTGATGGACTGTGAGCTCCGAGAAAACAGCAATTTGTTTGTCTTATTTACTGCAGTTTCCTGAGTGCATAGAACAGTGCCTGGTACACAGTCGTTGTTCAATCGTAAAGACCTTACTGAGAAGGTCACTTGTAAGCAAAGACCTGAAGGAAGCCAGAGAGTGAGCTATGAAGCTGTTTAAGGGAGAGGAAACAGCAAAGGCAAAGGCCCTGTGGCAGGACAATGCCTGGTGATTCATGGAATTCCAAGGAGGCTGGTGTGGTTGGAGCAGAGTGGATGAGGGAAGAGTCAGAGGAGGTGACATGGCCAGATCATGTAGAATTTGCTAGACCACCATAAGGCTTCAGCTTTTTATCAGGGAGAGATGGGAGCCATGGAGAGTTTACAGCAGAGGATGTGCACAGCATGACTTAGGTTTTACATGATCTTCTGGCTGCTGGTGGGAGAGATGAACTGTAGAGGGCCAGGGGCAGGATGACAAGCCAGGAGGCATCTGCACTTGTCCAGGTGAGCGATGACAGTGGATACTATCCAGGTGGGAGCCCCAGAAAGCATGAGATTCTGGATCTATTCTGAAAATAACACCAACAGGATTTGCCAATGGACCAGATGGGGGTGTGGAAGAAAGAGAAGGGTCAGTGATATTGCCAACATCAACTGGTGGGATGGGATATCATGGGAAAGCTCTTTAGAAAAAGTGCCATAAAAACATAATGGATGAATGATCATGATTAGGATCTTGAGATCAGGGCTTTTTGCCTCCTACAAATGTTTTGTTTCCCTTTCCTGAACTCAGATTGTATCTTTCTTCTCATTTCCAGCTTCCCCTTTCATCTGCAGAGACAAGTTTTCTCTTTGCAGACTTCCGGCACATCACCACTTGCGGTCTCCCCACCCTGAGCTACCCAGTGCTTTCTTCCTCTAGCTCTGTCCATCACAGCTCAAGTCCGCCCCCAACCAGAACAACCCAGTCCCCTGTGCCTGCAAACCTGTCAACCCCTCCAGCTCATCTCCTGCCCTGTCCCATCAGCCATGGTAATCTTTGCTCACTTCCCCAAGTCGTTTCCTGTCTCAGGACCTTTGCACCTCACCCCGCAGATCTTGGGACTTGTCAACCTCTGTAATCAAGTGAGCCAAGTCCTTATAATGTATCTTTACATATATGAATACATATATAGAGAGATATATAGATGCCCATCCTCTTGGTCCTGTTTCTCTGGAGAACCCTGACTGATACAAACACCTACTATATGCCAGGACTCTTGTAGGCATGGTAGATTGAGCAGACACACAAGACACACAAAATTATTGACCATCAGAGAGCTGATAATCTGAGGATGTGAGGGTGAGGGATACAATATCAAAATAGAGTAGTCACTGAGAAGATGACACATGAGCTGAAACATAAAGAAGGTGATGGAGGGAGCCATGTGTCTGTGCAGGGCTAGAGCATTCCAGGCAAAAGGCATAGGATATGCAAAGGTCCTGAGGCAGGGCCATGCCTGATGTGTTGGAGGAACAGCAAGGAGGCCCATATGGCTGGAGCAGAGTGAGGGAAGAGGAGAGAGGGAGGAGGTGGGGGCATGGAGGGGATGGGGCAGGTCATGCAGGGTCTTGTGGACTGTGGGGAGGGACTTTGGCTTCTACCCCGAGGTAGGTGGGAGCCCTGGAGGGCTCTGGGCAGAGGAGGGACAAGACCAACTCAGGTGCTGTCTGGCAGCTGCTGGGAGAGCAGGGAGCCAGGAGACCAAGCCAAAGGCCATTTCAAATAGTCCATGTGAGATACATACATGATGCTCAGTCATGAGCAAAACAACTTAACAGATGGTCACTTAATTGACCTAAGCAAAAAAAAAAAAAAAAAAAGGCTCAGAGAGGCAAAGAGAGTTTTTAAAGTATAACTAGAACTTTCATTTCATAGGTCCCTTCCATGCATCTTCTACAGTCCCCACAATAACACTTCAAAATAAGGTGACCAAGTCTTGGTTTTCCCAGGACTTTCCTGGTGTTCACACTCAAAGGCCAGCTTCCCAGGCTCCCATCCCCCAGTCTGGGCCAAGTCAGGATTGTCAGTCAACCTCCTTCTGGTACATGCTGTGGCTGCACTATGCAGATGTGAAAATGATGCCCAAGAGCACTGGTGCGGCCTGCCCCAGGCACCCCGCGGGTCGGAATGCCAGACCAGGCAAAGCGGAAAGAACCAATGCTGGCAAGGAGTCCAGGGGACATGGTCGTTATCCTGGCTGTGCCCCCTTGTTGGCTACCAGCTTGGCTCGTCTGCAACCCAGCCAATAAGAACCAGATCGTTTCTATTTCTCTGAGGAGGGGATGCAAGACAAGGGAGAGGAGGAGGAGGGGATGGGGGAGGAATAGACAGGGAAACGGAGCTAGAAGAGGGGAGGAAGGAGGAGAGGCAGGAGGAGGTGGAGAGGGGCTGACTTAATTGAGCACTTACTGTATTCCATTTGCAGCACTGCTTGTATTTTACCTTTTTTTTTTTTTAATATCTTTTATTGATTTCAGAGAGAGAGGGAGGGAGAGGGAGAGACAGCGATAGAAACATCAATGATGAGAGAGTTGTCACTGATCGGCTGCCTCCTGCACACCCCCGACTGCGGGTCGAGCCTGCAACCCTGGCATGTGCCTCGACTGGGAATCGAACCGCGATCTCCTGGATCCCAGGTCGATGCTCAGCCGCTGAGCCACGCCCGGCCGGGCTATTTCACCTTTATCATCCTCATCAAAACCACGTGGGATTAGCTCCTCTTACCTTCATCTTCATGGACACTGAAGTTCTGGAATTTACTAAAACACCTGAGGTCCCCAGGGCAATGAGCACTGGAACCAAGACTAAAACCCAGGGGGTGTGACTCCAGAGCCCCCCCCCCCCCCCCCCGTAAACAACCCCTCATGGAGTTGAATCCTCACAACGATCTCATTAGGTGGGTGTCGTCACAATGCCCATTAATCAGATGACAAAACTGAGAGACGGAGGCACTTGCCCAAGGTCTAACTGCCTTCAATTGGGGGGAGTCTCTTACCCAAAGTCGCCTGTGTTGACCAGGGCTGCCAACCTGTAAAGAGAGAACAGAGAAGCCCTTACATGCTTCTGAGATCTGGCTAGGACCCACCCTGTCGCCGAGCCCGTCCCTATATTTCCCTAAG
The DNA here is from genome assembly GCF_964146895.1 of Miniopterus schreibersii. Lineage (NCBI taxonomy): Eukaryota > Metazoa > Chordata > Mammalia > Chiroptera > Miniopteridae > Miniopterus > Miniopterus schreibersii. The sequence goes on along the minus strand of NC_138105.1, from coordinate 68,149,406 downwards.
TGACAAGGATTTCTGCGGCAAGTGATGAAAGCAGGAGTAGGTATGTGACAAAGAAAATGCAGGTTCTTCCTGGGGAGCTGCCTACATCAGCTCATAAGTTCTTTACCCTTCGCCAGGTCAGGAAGGGTGGGCCTGTAGCCGCTCTTGGCAACACTCTCCATCCACTCTACCAGGTTCCCCCAGCCTTCCCCCAGCCCTTGCACTGGCCTAGGAGCAATGGCTGACAGAGGCAGGGGGACAGCCTGGCCCCCTTGCCTCTGAGCAGGTCAGCCTCCCTGGTGCAAGTCACTCTGCAGAGCCCCCTGTGCCAGCCGGTGGCTGGGCTTCCCCTGAAAGGCCTCCGCGTCCTACACACTCACCCCAAAAGAGGAGCAGGCTGAAAGTCCACATCGCGCTCCTTCTGTCATTCAAAGAGGGGAACCTTTCTGCACCCTCGGGCTTTCCAATAAAACAAGAGGGTGTCGAGGAAGGGGGGGAGGGGGCGGAGCCAGAGTTGCTTCATTACTGCCAGGGCCCGTGGACGTTTTTGCTGAGTTGCTGCCACTAAAGAGGACAGTGCAGCAAACCCCTAGCATTATCTTTTCTCCACGGTGAAGAGAAGTTGTCTGGCTGGGCACTATGTTCTTGCTCTCTCTCTCCTGCCCCCCTGTTCTTTCTTTCTTTCCAACCGACATCTGTCTCCTATTTCTTATCACCTCGTTTCACTGCAGCTGACACTAAATGAGCTTCCACCACCTGCCCCCGGTGAAGCAAGCCCCAAGCTCCGGGGCCTCTTCACAGCCCGCCCCGTAAAAACAACCGTCTCCAGTATCGCCTGCCAGGCACTGTGCTAGACACACGGCTCACAAAATGTAACGCATTGCAAAGTAGGAATTTCTACTCCACCTATTTGACAAAACTAAAATGAAAAGGGAAACTGAGGTTTGGAGGGGAGATGTGACTTGTCCAAGATTGCTTGGAGGACCTGGGATTTGAATCCAGGCCCCTCCGCCAAGGTGTGGAGATTTAACTCTCATCTTCCCTCAGCTCCACTATCTGATCACATCATCGCCATCGCCACGGTGCACCGCAGCACTCTCACCCCGTCCCAGCCCCCACCCAACATGCTCGCACACACGCATGCACGCACAATCCCATTCATGTGGACGTCTAGGACTTGGTGAGGGTCCCCCAGAAGCAGACACTGAGACAGGATTCTAACAAAAGTAGTTTCTCAGAAAAGTGACCCCAGAAAACTCTAGCTGGGGAAGTGGAAGTAAGACAGGGCAGGGAACAAGCCCACAGTGGGTATGTTATCAAGCAACGTGCTTAACCTCATTGGGCACCTCTTGAAGGCGGCATGGAGCCCACTCTTCAGAATTATCCCAACTGAGGGGTGAGGGAACAGGGTATTTATCCACCAGCTACTGTCAGTCATGCATTGAGCCTTGGGGGCCTGATCTCCAGGCAGAAAGAACGGGCTCCAGAGACAGATGTCAGTCTCATGTGTGCTGAGGAGGGCAGAGAGGCACCAGGAGCTAAAAACGAGGTGCAAAGATGGCCCCAAGTTCCTGGGAAGAAAGGTGCCACTGGTTCTTGCCTTCCCCCTTTTGTTCTCTGCAAAGCAAAACACCCATCTTGGACTTATGGGCACTGAAGAAGACGCAGCAGTGGTCCCCTGTTTGTGCATCTAGGGACCCCACCCCGAGAAGCTGCAGTTAAGATCCAGTGTGGAAATACAGCAAATTGCACCAGCAAATTGGACCAGCAGAGTGGTGTGATGCCTAAGAGAGGCTCTGGAGGATAGCGCACACCCTGGAACCGGACTGACCCTCTCCCGGGGGTGGGATTCAAATCCCATCTCCGCCATTTGCTAGTCATGTGAGGTCCTGGGCAAGTTCTCAATCTCTCTGTGCCTCAACATTCCCATGTCTAAAGTGGGCCCAATAATAGTAAGATCTACTTCACGAGGCTGACATGAGCATCTGAGGAGTAGGTGTGTGTGACACGCAGGAAAAGCTCCACATGTTGGCTATTACGGTGACAGGAGCTGGGATCAGGCAGACCTGGGATCAAATCCTGACTCCCCAAGGTATTCCCAAAGTGAGCTTAGGAGGTGACTTGCTTCTCTGGGCCTCAGTTTCTTCATCTGGAGAATGGGCTATTCCAGAGGATCGCTGTAGACGGGACACAGTTCGTGGCTTAATACTGCCAACTGGGAGGGACTGCTGGGGCCTGCGCTTTCTTCTATAATCCCGCTCAATGAATGCGGGGGTGTGGGCCCTAGAGGTGGGCAGACCAACGCGGTGATGTTAACAGATGCCCACAAATTCTTTGGTCCCCCTTCCTTCGAGAGGGGGAGCCTAAATTCTCCGTCCTTGGGTGAGCACTGGGCCTAAGACTGGCTTCTAATGACCGAGATGAAGATGTGATATCATGTGACGTCTGAGGTTGTGGCATCTGGGACATCTGAGGTCATAAGAGTCACTGTGGCTTCCTCCTTGCTCTCTCTTTTCAGGATCTTTCGAGGGGTGAGGGATGGGGAGCCAGTCAGCATGTTGAAAAGACACAGCGCTGTGGAGAAGCCCATGTGTGGGGGGCTGAGGTCTCCAGACAACAGCCTGACTGCCCCCTCATGAGAGACCCCAACCCACACCCTCCAGCTAAGCCACCTCCACACTCCTGACCCTCAGAAACTACAAGAGAATAAAAATATGTGTCGTTTAAAGCTGTTAAGTTTTTAAGAGTAATTGTCACACGGCAAGAGATAACCGACACACCAAAAGCAATTTTCCCCATCAGTAAAATGAGAATAATAAGGATTTCATAGGGTTTGAGGCTTCATGTGATAAAAGTCATAAAACCCTGCCTGGCACAAATTAAATGCTCAATAATATTAGTTATTATTGTCATTATTATTATCCAAGATGCCAAATGATCGTGGCTACTCACAGGAGAAGCCACCAACTTAGAGGCTTGAAGCAGCACAAGCTTATGATGTTACAGTCCTGGAGCCAGAGTCCCCAAGGAGTGTCCCAGGGCTGCAGTCAGGATGTCAGCAGGCTGCACCCCACCGGAGGCCTAGGGGAGAGCCACTGCTCGTCCTTTCCAGCTTTTAGAGGCACCCACATTCCTTGGCTCAAGGATCCCTCCTCATCTTCAGAGTCAGCAGTGTAGCAGCTCCCAGGATCTCTCCCTCTCTCTCCTTAGATGGACGATGGACGCCTCGGTTAATCATTCCCATTCTCTCCCTCTCTCCCCGTCGCTCTCCCTCTCTCATTCTCTCCTGGCCCTCCGGCCTCCCTCTTAAGAAGACCCTTGCCCGGCTGGGCGTGGCTCAGTGGTTGAGCGTCCACCTAGGATCCAGGCGATCAGGGTTCGATTCCTGGTCAGGGCACATGCCCAGGTTGTGGGCTCGATCAATGACTCTCTCATCATTGATGTTTCTATCTCTCTCTTCCTCTCCTTTCCTTTCTCTGAAATCAATAAAGATATATTTTTAAAAAAGAAAAAAGAAAAAAAAAGAAGACCCTTGTCATTACATTAGACTCACATGGATAGTCCAGAATAATGTCCCCATCTCAAGCCCCTTCACTTAATCTCATCTGCGAAGTCCCTTTTGCCAAGTAAGTTGACATAGTCACAGGTGCTGGGGATTAGGATGTGGGCAGCTTGGGGTGTGGGAGCCTCATTATTTTACCTACCACAGATGGGGGCTGGGGTCCTGGGGAGTGATTGAGGACACAGATGCCAGTTGCCCTTCAAACCCAGAAGAGGTGATTAAGGTTGTAACATCTGGTCAGCTGAAACCCTGCAGGGACCAGGGCAGGCGTAAGGGGAGAAAACGGGGAAAACGGAGCAGAGGAAATGCACAACTGCTTGCAGAAGCCTTGTGACTTTGCTGGCAAAATCACAAGCGACGCTCCAGATTAAAGAAGTGAGCCTGGAGGAGCCCCAGAGACATCTTTCACCCTCACACTGCATGTGGGGAATTCCAGGGCAGCCCTACCCAGCTTGACCATGTCCCTCCTATGTTCTAAACCCTCATGTGGCCCGGCCGGGCGTGGCTCAGCGGTTGAGCGTTGACCTAGGATCCAGGCGATCAGGGTTCAATTCCTGGTCAGGGCACATGCCCGGGCTGTGGGCTCGATCAATGACTCTCTCATCATTGATGTTTCTATCTCTCTCTCCCCCTCTCCTTTCCTCTCTGAAATCAATATATATTTTTAAAAAAAGATTAAAAAATAATAATAATAAAAATAAATAAATAAATCCTCGTGTGGCTCCCTATTACCTTGGGATGAAGTCCATGCTCATTAATACATCAAGACCCTGCCTAGTCTTACACTGGTCTCCTCCTCTGGCCTCAGTGCTCCCCACCCCACACCAAAACACCCCAATCATCTTAGACGAACCAAAGCCCCTGTAGTGGGCACTGTTGATGCCCTGTCCCACCACCTATTACAGCTGGAGCGCCCACCCCCAGCAGCTCTCAGTGTTACCTGCTAACAGCTCTCAACTGTCCCTTCTCCACAGAACTGCCCTCCAGTCCAAGAGCTGCACAAACCCCCAGACCTAGCCCACAGCCAATAACAGACGGTCACAGAGGGACGAAAGGCCAGCCCTCACCCCAAGGGGAGGTCAATTCGGTGGTGTTCTTCAGTCTCCCGGGCTGCCCATGGAGTGAGGCTGAGCCCCTGTCTCAGCCCTACCCTGCTTCCTTTACTCCTTTCTTCTAAGCACTCTCATGGGGCGAAGGGGCTGGTGGCTTAAGAACCCCTCCCAGACAGTATGGATGGACCTGGAGAATATTATGCTAAGTGAAATAAGCCAGGCAGCGAAAGACAAATATCACATGATCTCGCTTATACGTGGAATCTAAAGAACTTAATAAACTGATGAACAGAATAGATTCAGTGACGTGGAGGCATGGATGAGACTGATGAATGTCAGAGGGATGGAGGAGGGTGGGTGGGTGGAGGGGGAGAGAGTAACCAAAGAATTTATGTCGCTGTACGCACAACCCAAGGACATGGACAATGGTGGGGAGAGGGACTGGGGAGGGGGAAGGAACGGGGTGGAACGGGTCATTGGGGAGAAAAAGGGACATCTGTATTATTTTAAACAATAATAAAATTAAAAATTAAAAATTAAAAAAGAACCCCTCGCAGCCACTAAACACTTTGTCTGACATGGGTACTCGCCTCAAATCCTATGCATCCTTCCCATGTATATATCACCTCCACCAGGAAGCCTTCCAGTGTAAATATCACCTCCACCAGGAAGCCTTCCTTGACCCCCACTCCAAGGTTAGAGACCTCCTCTGTGCTACTCCCATACCAACACTCAGTATGATCTATCCTTGTTTGAATGTTTCCTCCCAAAGACTGGGACCGTCCTAGGGACAGGGAAGGAATTTTGTTGGCTTTTTTATCCCAGAAAATGGAAAGGAAAAAAAAAAGGGGGAGGGGAGAAACTGATGAATCTCCTGACATATCAACCCTCCCCATGTCAAGAAAGAAGACCTGGGACTTGAGGGGGTGGAGATGAGCAACAGCTGCCCTCCTGCTGGGTGGCAGGGGCAGGGGTTCCGGGAGGGAAGCGGGTACTGAGGGCCAGGGCCTCTTGCTCCTCTGAGGAGTAGGTTGCCCCGGGCCAGCTCCTGCGACTCCAGGCAAGCAGAGGTGGTTCGTCCACAGGACTCTAGGACCGGCCCCAGATTCAAGGATGCACCAGGACTCACAAGACTCAGCAGAGAGTCGTCCTCAGGGCTGTGATTTATTACAAGGAAAAGATTCAAAGCAAATCAACAAAGGGGAAAGGGTTGAAGTCCAGAGGAAACCCGGGCTCAAGGAAATTTGGGGATTATGAAAACAGTTCCTGTCTTTATTGTGGCAGAAGTGGTCAAAGCTCATCCGTTTTTCACTGTGAAAGGAAGCAGTGCGCTGCGCAAAAACCACTCGGACAGAGTTGGTGAGACTGGTTCCAAAATAAAGAGAACCCACCATTCTGCCCATTTTATTATGTGTGTTAAGGGACCAAATGGTTTCATGCTCTACAGAGGAACCAAATTACATGTATTCGGAGTTTCTCCACTGAAGAGTGTGGTCTCGTACATTTAATCAGAGAGCTGAGATCATTTCACAATGACCTTCTTTAAAAAGCGAAGAAATCCCTCTAAATTTATATTTCCTTAAAAATAAAAATGACATAGCAAAGCCAGTACAGTTTCCCAATTGCACCTGACTGATAAGAAATCTTTCTTGAAAATCCTTCCTCATCAGCGGTCAGAGGCTGGCCGAGCTCTGCGCCCACGCCGCCTGCGCATCGGGCCTAATGACTTGCTTTTTGGTCCTGGGCAAGGGGCCCGCACATACTCTCTCTGCCTCTGCAAATTTCTGCAGAAACTCAGTTCCCCGAATGGCTTTGGTTATCACTGCATCTCACGGGGGCAGAAGAAACAGCTGGAGGAGCTGCTCCCTGGGCCTTGGACGTAGGACCAGAGGAGGATGTATAAGTGCAGAAGCTTCGAGAGGAAACTAACTCATCATATTTGCTCCCCAAACACAGGGCCCCGGGCCTGAGGGCACCCGCAGCAGGCGCCAGCATTTGAGGGAAGTAGATCTCAAAGAATCTAGAGAAGAAAGAAAATGGGCTTCCAGGCCTAAGCCTCTGAGAAAGAGGAAGGTGCTAGAAGGAGAGACCTCAGAAGGATACAGTGCAAATAAGCGATAATATACTATTCTGTGAGCTCAGAGGGCTAGCTTTTCTGGCAGATAGTACTAGTTTCATTGCATTTGTTTGCTCGGGCTGCCATACCAAACATCACAGTTTATTGTCGCACAGTTCTGGAGGTGGGGAGGCCAGGATCAAGGTGTCAGCAGGGTTGGTTTCTCCCTAGGCCTCTCTCCTTGGCAGGTAGATGGCTGACTTCTCTTGTGTCCTCACATGGTTGTCCCTCGGTGCATGTCTGTGTCCTGATCTCCTCTTCTTATAGGGACACCGGTCATATTGGGTCAGGGCCCACCTTAACGACCTCATTTTATCTTGATCACCTCTTTAACAACCCGATCTCCAAAGGCAGTCACATTCTGAGGTCCTGGGGGTGAGAGCTTCAACACATGCATCTGGGGGGACACCATTCAGCCCATTGCATGCACATTCTGGCTCCAACCACTTAATATGAGACCTTGGGATGTGAGAACTTCTATGACCCTCAGTTTTCTAATTTACTGAAAACTATGTGTTCACTTTATATAATTATCATGAGGACTACATGAAGTAATACATGAAAAGCACTTAGCAGAGGGACAAGGGCACAGTAATAATACATCAGCTACTGTCCTGATCACAATATACTACATACATGTGCATACAAACACATACATCTATTATATCTCCAGGACATTACAATGGGCTGTCTCTCAGTTAGGTTGCAGCCCCCAAATCTGGGAGAGCATAACAATCAAAGTCACTAATAAAGCTGTATTCTATCACCCACGCAGGGTTTGCAGAGGAGATGGCTAGAAACCGGCCTTGTGACCCTTTAGCTCAAGGGTCAGCGACTTTTTCTGTAAAGGACCAGGAACAAATATTTTTGACTCTGCAAGCCATAGGGGCCTTGTGGCAATTGTGTCCCTGCAGTGTGAAAGCAGCCATTGATGATACAAAGGGGAGTGGCTGTGTGCCAATAAACCTTGATCTGTGGACACCGAAACTTGGGCTTCATATGTTTCTTACGTGTCGTGAAATATTATCCTCCCTTTGATTTTCTTTCACCACTTAAAAATGTAAAAGCCATTCATAGAAGCACTATTCCCAATAAAGAACCCAAGCACCCGTCAGCGGATGAATGGATAAACAAAATGTGGCACATGCATACTGTGGAATATTACTCAGCCGTGAAAAAGGGTAAAGCACTGACACCCACTACAATGTGGATGAGCCTTGAACACATGATGCTCAGTAAAGAAGCCAAACACAAAAGGCCACATATTGTATGATTCAACTTATATAAAATACCCAGAATAGGTAAATCTATATAGATCGAAAGCTGATTTTAGTGGTCTTCAAGGGCTGAGGAAGGAGGGGAGAAATGGAGAGCGACTGTTAATGGGCATGAGGTTTCCTTCGGGGTGATGGAAATGTCCTGGAACTAGAAGACAGAGGTGGCGATTGCGCAACATGGTGAATGCACTGCCACTGAATTGTGTGCTTTAAAATGGTTGAAACGGTAAATCCTGTTCCCCATGTACCTAAGACTCACAGATGACCCCTTGTGTACCCAGGACAAGTTCAAGACACACCCCAAATTCCCATTCTTTGCCTAAGTGATTACCTGAACCGCTGCCCCACTGACTAACTGGAACAGAATGCTTGTGAACCAAACTCTGGCTAACCCCCTCTCCTCCCCCGACCCCTGGACTTAGGCCCTCTCCCCAGTCAGCCCACAGCACCTTTAATCTACCTCAGATCTAGACTCAGAAATGTGCCGAGACAGAAAATACGAACAGCACACGCAGAGAAACGGCAGCGGTGGTGTGGCCCCGACCCCTCGGTTGCCAGAGCCTGGAGGCTGTTCACAGACCGCGCCCCTCGCCCGGAGGTCCGCAGGCCCGGCCCTGCCAGCCGGGTGCGGTGGGCCCTGCCCCGCACCGCCCGCCAGACACGCTGCCCGTCTCGCAAACCTCCGCTTTCTCTCTGCGCGGGGACCTCGGAGTCTAGGGGATGAGCTGGGAGAGGGCTCCCAGGAGAGCCACCCAGCCTAGGGCGGCCGCGTCGGATGATCGCGTGAAGGAGAAAGAATCGTCCGTCATTCAAGCCTTTGGGAGTGGGAGGCTTGACTGTCACCGCAGCCAGCACTCCCCGTCCCAACTGAAACACCCAGAGTGTTTGCAGACAGAGGACATTCTGAAGCAGAGCACTGAAAGGCGGAGACAGGACCTGAGGGAGTCACAAAATAGACTGGAAAAGACTCGTCAGGAGGTAGAGAGGAAACCAAGCAGGAGAGTGGTGGCGGCCAGGGGCCGGGACATAGGGTGACGAGAACCCCGAAGGACCACCGCCTGCAACAAGCTGGACCAACAAGACCTGATGGGGAAAACCGGAGCCTTTCCTAAGCTCTGAGCGCGAGAAGAAAAGGGGCCCCATCATTGGGCACCACTGTTGCCAAGGTTACAGGCAACTGAGAGAGCAAAGTTTTCCAGTTCTGTTTACTACTTTTTGTGTTGTTGTTAATGCTCACCTGAGGATATTTTTTCCATTGATTTTTGTGTGTTTTTTTTTAAAGAACGTGGAAGGGAGGGAGGGGGAGAGAGAAACATCGATGTGAGAGAGACACATGGATTGGTTGCCCCCTGAATGCACCACAACGTGACCAGGGTTGACCCTGCAACCCAGGTGCCTGCCCTTGACCGGGAATTGAACCTGAGACTCTTCAGTGTCGCAGGCTGATGCTCTAACCACTGAGCCACACCGGCCAGGGCTGTTTATTACTTTTTATCTTTACTGCAGAGAAAGGGCCACAAGGAAGTGAGACCCAAGGTGAATTAAAGCTCCAGAGAACAAGATACGGGGTCTGAAAACCTTGCAAACATCAGTGCTGCTTGCTTTGTTTTAAATCTCATGGGGGACAGAGAAGGAGCAGGCACCGTAAGTATAAAGATTCTGCCCCCAGTTTTCAAAGGTACCTGATACTAATTCCATGTTAACCACTTATGCTCTTGGTTCTGAATCTTCTCACAAAACCTTCCAACCCATGAAAAAGTCCCAAATATCACTAATTGTTAGGGAAATGCAAATCAAAGCCACGATGAGATGCTAGGATGGCAATTATTAAAACAAGTAGAAAATGGCAAGTATTGGGGAGGATGCGGAGAAACTGGAACCCCTGTGCATTGCTGAGGCAAATATAAAATGGTGCGGCCACCGTGGAAAACAGTACGGCAGTTCCTCAAGAAATGAAATACAGAGTTATCATACGGAAAGTTCACTTCTGGGTACATACCCGAAAGAACTGAAAACAGGAATTCAAACGGGAACCTGTACGCCAGTGTTCGAAGCAGCATTATTCACAACAGCCAGAAGGTGGAAACAACCCAAGTCCAGCGTCCATCGACGGATAAACAAAATAAGGACACACACTGTGTGAGTCCCGGTATGAGGTCCCTGGGGGAGTCAGAGCCATAGACACTAAAGGGTAAGGTCGGTGGTGCGGGGACGGGCTAAAGAGCCAGCTCAGACAGTGACTAAAGACAGACTGAGTTTGGCCCGGCCGGGCGTGGCTCAGCGGTTGAGCATCGACCTAGGATCCAGGCGATCGCGGTTCGATTCCCGGTCAGGGCACATGCCTGGGTTGAGGGCTCGATCCCCAGTCGGGGGCGTGCAGGAGGCAGCCGATCAATGACTCTCTCATCATTGATGTTTCTATCTCTCTCTCCCTCTCCCTTCCTCTCTCTGAAATCAATAAAGATATATATATATTTTTTAAATGTGTTTGTTTAAGGAAACGGGGGTGGGGGGTGGGAATACCCAAAGGGAAGGGCTACACAGCTCTGAGTCAAATGGTGCTGGGTCATGATGGCAGCGAAAGTATACTTAGGACAGTGAAACAAGGAAAGGTGTAGAAGAGGCAACCGGAGGGAGAAGTCAGAGAGAAGGGGCCTTGGAAACAGGGTCGGGGAGAAACCCCAGATGAGCTGCCGCTGCCCATTGCTTCCCTGGTTGCAAGTCTCGTAGGGTCCCCTCAGAGGGAAGAAGGGGGGGGAGATGGCGCTGGAGCTCCCCTGGTGCGGAGCCTGCACTGGGTCTTTCTTCCTGAATATATTAATCTCGTGCTTGTAGGTGGAAATCTTAGGGAAGGTCCCAGGGGAAGTGTCTCAATAGAATGTTCTTCAGCTTTCCAGGTGGGCCCCTCCAGGGTCGTGGTCTCCACTGATTGGTCAGCGCCAGGGCAGGGGGTCATTAGTCAAAGTAGCTGGTCCTGAGGCAGCCACGCACCATTTGTCTGGTTTTGCTGCTTTTCTGGGAGTGTAGCTGAAACACAACTGAGGCCTAGATATTATCTTTAGAGAGGAAACCCTCAGGGGGTCCAAACCACATGACCAGCGATATGCTGGGGGAGGATAGGTTTCCCTGGGGACAAGGTTCTTGTTTTCCCAGTTTTGCCCCTTGCTAGGTAGCCATCAGGGGCTTCCTGCCTTGGTGAGTCTCTGTACCCTCCTTTCTGTACCTTGGTTTCTGTACCTGGCCCATCTAACACAGAAAATAGATGGTGGGGGCTGGGGCCTGGGAGAGGGGGATGGGGGTTAGCATTTTATAGGGACAGAGTTTCAGTTTGGGAAGATGAGAAAGTTCTGGAGATGGATGGTTGCATGAATGTACTTAAGGCAGCAGATCTGTACACCTAAAAGTAGTAAAAAGGTTAAACTTTATGTTATGTATCTTTTACCACAATAGAAAAATAACAAAGTTATTTTAAACCCTCTAATAGCTTCTGATGGTAGCCACTGCTGAACTACACAGCAGTGAGTCAGAAGAAGGTGCCCCCCAGATGCAGCCCCACTCCCAAAGTGTATGGCTTAGCTGAGGATGAGATTCGGTCCCCACTTACCCCCTCAGCCAGGCACCTTTGCACAGAACACAACTATATACAGAAATACTGGCTTCCCCTTACGGTTAGAATTCTATAGTTTTCACCATGGCCCATTCCTGACAACCTCACTTTCTACTCTCTCCTTGCTCTCTCCACTTCAGGCCACTCTGGCCTTATTACTGTTTCTTGATCTCACCAAGCTCATTCCTCATACCTCAATTAAGTGGCTTTAAAAAATAAAAAAAGGAAATCTGTCCAATGTCTAGCTTCATTGCCTGAAATTCCACTATTAGATAGCCCTTCCTTTGGATAAATGCAGTTATCTTCTAGAAAATACAGGGTGTATTGACAGAACAATTGCTTGCTGTTTCCTCTGCCAGAAACAGTTTTCCTACCCATATTTCCTTGGTGCGTTCTCTTCATTCATTCAGGTCAGAGAGGCCTTCCCTGGCCACCCCATCAATAGTGACCACCTACCCCCATGGAGACACCCGCTAGCCTGCTACTCTGCATTGTTTTTCTCCATGGAGCTAATCTCGAAGTAAACTCAAGCTGAAGCTACATCTTTACTCAGCTTTTCTCCTGCCCCTTCCTGCTCTTTGAGGAAGGGAGGGTGGAGCGGGGCCAGGACAGGAAGGGAGATGCAAATTATATAAGGCCCTATGGGCCATCCTAAGGATTCAGCTGGTGCCTGGCTTATCTGATGTCAGCTGTGCTTGTCACTGTGAAGTGGAAATGAGGGAGGCTGGCAGCAGAGGCAGTGATGATACTAATGACTTGAAATCAGCCAGGGTGGGTGTATTTACACTATGAAAGTTGGAGAATGCTATGCCAACATCCACTGATTCCATGGCTCCCCATCTTCTTCACCTTAAAGCTCAAACTTGTAAGCTTGACTTGAAGACTCCCCTTACGTTCTGGTCTTTTCAGGAACAGTCTGAACAGAATGCTGTGGGTGCTGAAGCCAAATCAGCGATGGCCACTAGAGGGCAGCATGTAGCTCCAGATTAATGCTGCGCAGACACGCCCGGGAAAGATCTCTGGGAACCTGAGCCCCCAGTCCCCAAAACACCAGGGAAACAGAGCGGGCTGTGTCTGAGAGCACAGGCTTTCCTCCAGCCACTAGTCCCCATAAAGTATGAGGTGGCCCTACATGGAAATCCACCACAGGAGGAAACTTTGGGAGGTGATGAATATGTTTATGGCCTTGATGGCGGTGATGGTTTCACAAGTAAATACTTATCCCCAAACTCATATGTGTGCATTCAGTATGTATAGTGTTTTATGTCAGTCATGACTCAATAAACTAGTGTTAAAAACAAAATCTGTCCCATGTTTTACTTCATTGAAATTCCACCATTAGAGCCCTGGCTGGTATGGCTCAGTTGGTTGGGCGTGGTCTCAGGCACCAGGAGGCTGCCGGTTCAATTCCTGGTCAAAGGCACAAGCACAGGTTGCAAGCTCAATCCCCAATAGGGGGCATGCTGAAGGCAGGCGATCAATGTTGCACTCTCACATCCATGTTTCTCCCTCCTTCTTCCTCTCTAAAAATTAATAAACAATTGTTTAAAAAAAAAAGCAAAAAGGAAATTCCATCATTAGAGAGTCATTCCTTTGGATCAAATATTTCTCTCCCAGAAGGTACCAGAAGATACAGGATACTGACTCAACAGCCCACATGGAAGTCCCTGGAAGGGATTAAAGACCTGGGAAGAGCCTTCAGACCACAGCAAAAGGCTCCCCTCCATCTACCACATGTTTCTCTGCCTTTTCAACAGTATAACTATGAACTTATCCCTCAAAGACCCAGATCCAACCTCCTCTTCTGGGAAAACTCTCATCCCTCTAGGTCAGCGATTTTCAACATTTTTCATCTCATGGAACACATCAACTAATTACTAAAATTCTGCAGCACACCAAAAAATATATTTTGCTGATATGACAACAAAATAAGTATAACTTTTATTGATAATAATAATAATTACCTACCCTTTTTGCTTCAAAGTGACTTTTTTAAAAATCAGGTGCCTATACTTGTATATAAAGATTTCTGGTACCAAGAATTAACCAGTCAGACAAACCTTGTCATGCAATGTGACCAATAAGATGCAACTCTGTTATATGACCTGTATATTTATGGTTCAAGAACGCGCATTCGCACCAGACAGCTACTGTTGTGTTGGCGGCTGTCATTTTTTTTTATTTGACAATCTAAGGGGAAAAAGGTCAGTGTCCCTGACTAAATAGTCAGGTACTTCATGTTTTAAAAATTCTTGCAGCACACAGTTGAAAATCACTGCATTAAGCAATGATTCTCTCCATTCCCCTTCCCCCAAGTCCCTGGTAACTTCTAATCTACTTTAGGTCTCTGAATTTGCCTATTCTAGATATTTCATATAAATGGAATCATACTACATGTGACCTTTGTGCTTGGCTCCTTTCACTCAGCATAATGTTTTCAAGATTCATCCACACTGTGTCAGTACTCCCTTCCTTTCCGGTACTGAATGGTTATGCCCCTGAATGGATATTTTGTTCATCCATCATCAGTGACTGGACCTTTGGGTTGCTTCCACCTTTTGGCAGTTGTGAATAATATTACAATAAGCATTGGCGTACAATATCTGTTTGAGTCTGTTTTTAACTATTTTGGGTATGTACCTGCAAGTGGAATTACTGGATCATATGGGAATTCTGTTTCCTGTTCTATCCCCCTATTTTCAAGTGACAGTAGTATTGTTTGTGGAGCCCTGGCTATATGCCGGCACTGTGCTGGGACCTTTTTAAAAAAATATATCTTTATCGATTTCAAAGAGAGGAAGGGAGAGAGAGACAAAAACATCAGTGATGAGTCATTGATCGACTGCTTCCTGCACAGCCCCCACTGGGGATCGAGCCCGCAATCCAGGCATGTGCCCTAACCGGGAACTGAACCACGATCTCCTGGATCATAGGTAGATGCTCAACCGCTGAGCCACACCGGCCAGGCTGTGCTGGGACCTTTATCCGCATCAGCTCATCAGAGCCTCTTGCAACTTCCTGCTCTATATGCATTTATTACTCCCATTTTCTAGGTGGGGAAAATGAGGCTTAGGTAGGTCCTTCAACTTTCTCCAAATTACACATCTAGTAAGTGGTGGAACAGGGATTTGAACTCCAGAGTCTCTGCTGCAGGCAGCCTTCCTCCCAAATCACATGGTGCTGCGGTTGGAGGGGGAATGGCAGAGAGGTGGGTGAGACCTGCCCTTCCAAGAGCGCTGTTCCTCTAATAATTATCAAGAGTAAGTCAAATTCCTTGCTTGGTAGACCCAGAACTTAAATTCAATTGAAGGTTTAATACTATTTTGATATGAACATCACTATTTAACTCTTCTATATGAGAGAGGAGAAGGCCGGTAGTATCTTATGGTAAGAGCAACGTACATGACCAAAAACCAAAATCAAAACAAGCAAGAAAAAAGGAGAAGTCTTCTAAATCTTTGTTTATATATTTTCATTATTTTCTGGAAATAAGTTCCTCGAAATAGAATTGCCTGGTCCAAATAAAGCACCTTGCAGGCTTTTCATACTCTCTTAACCAGGCCTATTTGATTGTCAGGAATAGACACACACTTGAGCCAGCTCAGACCAAAGGTGGCTTATTCAGAGGACATGGGCCTCAGGCAGCAACTTCAGGGCTCTCAGCAGCTGAACATTTCTAATTAGCAGGTCAGCCCCTCTTGGGTTTGATAAAAACAGAGTAGAAAGGGATTGATTAGCCCACGATCTTTTCACTGTGGCCTGTTGTGCCTGAATGGAGTGTATTTTCTGCAAGGGAGCCAAGCCCGGCCCAGCCCAGTTTACTGTGATAATAGTCTTCCCCTTGCACAGCCCCGATTTATTGCGGCCTAACAGGAGAGCTCGAGAGGGAGGGGGGTCTCAGAGGTCACCACCAGCTGGGCCAGCAAGGGGTACCTGGATTCTCACACAGACAGCAGCCCACCCAAGGAAGGAAAAGATGGCAAAGGCTTCCATTGTCCCCAACCTAGAGGGTTTGTTCAGTCCTGAGACAGAGAGCGGCAGGTTTGGGCTGAGCAGGGGTGGGAAGACCTTGAGGAGGGGTGGGTGACTTCAAGTGAAAAGGTCAGGGACTGAGATGGGGCCGGATGGGGAGAGTCAGTTGTAACAATGTGATGACCTGGTGTCCGTGGGCTCTCCCAGCTCTGGCCTGTGCCAAAGGCTGCCCTTGCTGCCTGGGACAAAAGCAGGTTACAGAGCAATGTATTCTCTGAGTAAAGACCCAATTTTGTTTTTCTCTTTGTCAGCACAGGCGAGAAGCTTCTTTCTCCTTCTTGCTGGGAGGGACAGGCCAGGAGGCAGATAAGATCCCTCTAGATGGAAGAACGGTGGTTTAAAACAAGACCATGGATTCTGAGTTCCCCCACTGAGATGGGGGAGTCTCTATTTTCCTCACTTGAATCTGGATAGGCTGGGACTGCTTCTGCCAGTGGAGTCTGGAGGGAGTGACACTGTGACTTCCGAGAGGCTGGGTCACAAAACCTCATCAGCTTTCATTTATTCGCTAGAACCCTCAGGCTTGGAGATCTGAGCTACCGTGTGAGAAGTCCAACTAGCCGGTTGTTACCGTGCTGGAGAGGCCACAGGCTGGAGCTTCAGTTGGGGGGCCTCGGAGGAGCTCAGCCTCCCAGGCATCTGCCCCAAGGCACCGACATGCGCATAGACCCTCTGGGCCAGCACTGCCAGCTGCACACTCCTGAGTGATCCCCGTTAGCAACAGGGGAAACAGAAGAGTCGCCCAGCAGAGCCCTGCCCACGTTGCTGACCCACAGAACCATGCAATTACTGCGGTAACATGATGGTTGCTGTACTCAGCCACTGCGTTTAGGAATAGTTCCCTGCACAGTGAGAGACACCTGGAACAACGGGGGAATGGCGTGTGCACGTTCTTTTATTAGCAGGTTCCGATGCCAGCCACATAGGCTGAGCCAGGGCACTGTAGTAAGGTGACTGGGTATGTAATACACTTCCTCGGATGACACACTTCCTGCTTGAATTTCAAGGTGTTTTGATTCATAATGTCAAGTTGATGGACAGAAACTGTCAGGTCTCTGGGGCTGGGAGATGGACTGGGGCTGCCAAGTTGTACAAACTCCAGCATTCAAAGTGAGCAGAGCCCTGGGGTTGCGGCTCTGGGCAACGTCACGGAAAATGTTTGGACTGTTGTGGCACTGCCTGAGTTGCAGTCTTGGTTAGAACTGTTGAGCTGTGTGACCCAGAGACAGGCGGTTTACCTGTGATTACCCTCTCAGTTTTCTCAGCTATAGATGGGGCTGATGATAACGCCTACTTCATGGAATTACTTTAAGAACTTATGTAAAAGGCATTTGTCACTTGTTATTTGAAGGCCCTTTCTACATTTTGGGAATTCCTTGCTGTCCCAGTCATGGAGGGTGGTAAGGAGGGGCATTTGTCCCCCTTTGGAGTTGGAAGCCAGATTTTTGCTCTGCCCATCTATCTCCCTTGCCCCTACAGTATTATGTCATACACCAAGTAACCCAGGCTCAGGTGCTCTTGTCCCAGACTTTGAACTAGGAGCTGAGGTAGAAAGAAACCAAATGGAGGAATAAGGAAAGATAAATCTTTACCTTCTATACTTGAAAGACAATAGATATATGAATGGGGGGGAAAACAAGAAAAAACAAAATAAATATTTTATTTAGTAAAACAGAGATAATGTATAGGGGGGAAAGAGGCCATTAGAAGAGTTGAAAGTGATTGCTACAGGGAAGTGAGAGTTCACGGGGAGGAGAGTTGGGGCAGGGACCATAGTAGATACCGATGGCCAACCCACTCAACGCCCATTCCAACCTTTTTTTCCTTCCTTTTCTGCTGTAGAGACTGAAAAGCTAAAAAAAGAAAACCTCTCACCTTCCCAGACTCCTTTGCAGCTGGGGTTGGTCATGAAACACAGTTCTAGCGAATAACATAATCAGAAACCCGCTGGAGGTTTCTGGGAAAGACTTTGCTCCCTTCCTCCTGCCTGGAATACAGATGTGATTAACCACTTGAGGAGCAGCGGCAGCCATTTTGTGGTATGAGGGAAAAGTCAAGAAAGGAACCTCTGACCTAATGCTGTTGAACCAATTAACCACTTGCTCACCTCTGGACCTCTGGTTATGAACAACAACAAAAATAAAATCAACTTTTATAGGTTATGTTTTCAGCATTTGGGTTTTCTGTAACTTGCAGTCATGTGCAAGCCATAGCAAATCTCTTTTATTTTTGTGTTTTTCTTTGACTTTTTCATCAATGTAACTGCAATATTTTGTTAATTATTAAAATTAAGTCTAAAAATGGGGAACTTGCCAGTTTGGAACTGGCTGCAGGGATTGCCTGGCACACACATGGTTCCTGAGCTTGTGATTGCCTGGATCAATACAGTATGATGGAAGTGATTTCCACCCCTGTCACCTCCAAAACTAGGTTTTAAAAGATGGTGCAGCTTCTTCCTTGTGAGCCAGAACACGCCCTTGAAGCCTTCGGCTTCCATGCAAGTAGCCTGGCTTCCCCGAGACCAACATGCTGCGAGGAACCCCCAACTAGCCTATGCAGAGGCCACATGGGCTCCATGATGAGAGAGAGAGATGCCGGGTCAGCACCCAGCTGCCCCCCTGCTCCGGCTCCAGCTCTACCTGACAACAACTGCACAAGAGACTGAGCTCCAGCCACACATGTGAGACCTTCCCAGGGCCTTGGAGTCACCGAAAGCCTACGGAGCTATGAGGAAGATGTTAGTGAGGTCTTCAGAAAAATGTTGCTGGAAACTGGAAGAAAGGGAAACGTTGTTATGAGCTGGCAGAAAGTTTGTCACCTGCAGTAACCCAGAAAAGAAGAAATGTATGTAATGAACTCAGTGATACAGCAGAATATTGAGTGTCACCTGGCTTTTCCTTGCTACCTATGATAAAATGCAAAAGGAGAGATTACTAAAGAAAAAAACTATTAAATATCAAGGAGCCAGGATCTGCTGGGCTCACAAACAGTTTCTCATTCCCAGCTGCTCCAAATGGCAAAAAATTCTCCAACTGAGAATAGATCTCAGGCTTTTATTATCTGATTTCAAGACTTATTATAAAGCTACAGTAATCAAGACAGTGTGGTAATGGTGAAAGGATAGACACATAGATCGATGGAACAGAATGGAGAGTCCAGAAATAGACCCACGCATATATGGTCAATTGATTTCCAACCAAGGTACAAAGGCAATTCAATAGAGACAGGATAGCCTTTTCCAACAAATCGTGCTAGGACAGTTGGACATCCGTATGTAAAACAAAAAATCCTCAACACATGCCTAACCCTCGAAACAAAAATGAACTTGAAATGGATCATAGACCTAAATGGAAAACCTAAGACTACTTTGAAAAAAATCTTTGTGACTGGAGTTAAGCAAAGATTTCTTATATAGGACACAAAAACAAGTCGTAAAGAAAAAACTGAGACATTGGACTTCACCAAAATTTAAAACTTCTGTTCTTTCAAAGACACTGTTAGGAAAATGAAAAGCCAAGAGCTACATATTGGAAGAAAATATTTGGAAAACGCATTATCTTACGAAGGATTTATATCCAGGATAAGTAGATAAAAACTCTCAAAACTCAATTTTAAAAAGAAATTCAATTTTAGTATAAAACAAACAACCCAATTTAGAATGGGCAAGGACTCTCTGTTCTCCACTGAATTGCCTTTGTACTTCCATTGAAAATCAGTTATCCATTTATGTCTGGATCTATTTCTGGACTCAACTCTGTCTCATTGATCTATCTTTACACCAAGGGCACACTGTCTTGAATACTGTAGTTTTACAATGTCTTGAAATCAGGTAATGTTTGCTCTCCAACTTTGTTATTACTTTTCAACACTGTTTTCACTATTTGAGGTCCTTTGCATTTCCATATGAATTTTAGAATCAGCTTGCAAATTTCTATAAAAAGCCTGCTGGGATTTTGACCAGAATTGCATTGAATCTATAGTTCAACTTGAGAAGAACTGACATCTTAACAATTTTGAGTCTTCTGACCCATGAACAAGATATCTCTCCATTTACTTATGTCTTTAATCTCTCTCAGCTTTGTGGTTTCCAGTCTATAAGTCTTACACATCTTTTCTCAGATTTATTCTTAATATTTAGTTTTGATCTCTTGTAAATGGCAGTTTTTTTAAATTCCAATTACTTATTGCCTGTATATAGAAATGCAATTGATTTTTGTATAAGCATCTTGTATCCTGCAACTTTGCTAAACTCACTAATTCTAGTAGCATTTTCATCGATTCCACCAGATTTTTCTACATAGATGATCATGGTCATCTGCAAATTTTATTTCTTCTTTTCTACTATTATTGTCTTTTATTTGTTTTCCTTGCTTTATCAAAGTGGCCATAACCTCTAGCACACTGTTGAACAGAAATGGTGAGAGCAGACATCCTATACCTTGTCCCATACACAAAAATTAACAAAATGGTTTATAGAACTAAATGTAAAAATATAAAACTGTAAAGCTTCCTAAAGAAAGAGAAAATTTTTGTGACCTTGGGTTAAGCAAGCAAATATTACTCAGATAAAACACCAAAATCATAAGCCTTGAAATAATTGGTAAATTGGACTTTGTCAAAATTTAAAACACCTGTTCTTTGAGTAACACTGTCAAGAGAATGAAAACGCAAGCACCAAACTGGGAGAAACTATTCGTAAATCATATATCTGATAAAGAGCTTATATCTACAATATATAAAGAACTCTCACAACTCAGTAATAAGAAAGTAAACAACTCAATTTATAAAGCAGGCAAGAGATTTGAACATACATTTCTCCAAATAAGATCTAGATGGAAAGTGAGCATGTGAACAGATCCTCCACATCACTAGTTAAGGAACGCAGATTAAAACCAGTGAGACACCACTACACCCCTATTAAAACAACTAAATGAAAAAGACTGACTGTGCTGGGTTAAATAGTATCCCTCAAAAATTCATGTCTACTGAAACCTCAGACTGTGACCTTACTTAGAAATAAGGTCTTTGCGGATGTTAATTAGTTAAAGCAAGGTCATAATGGATTAGGGTGGATCCAATGACTGGTGTCCTTAAGAAGGCCATGTGAAGACACAGAGACACACAGGGACAAACACCATGTGAAGACAGGTACTGAGATGAGAGTGATGAATCTATAAGCTAAGGAACGTTGAGGGCCACCAGAAACTGGAAGAGGCAAGGAAGCATTTTCCCTGAAGGCCTTCAGAAGGAACCAACCCTGCTGACACCTTGATTTTGGACTTCTCGTGTCCAGAACTGTGAGAGAATACATTTGTGTTGTGTTAAGCCACTCAGTGTGTGGTAATTTGTGACTGCAGCCCTTGAAATCTAATATAATGACCATTCCAAACGTTGGTGAGGATGTGGAGCAACTGGAACTCTCATACGGTGCTGATCACAATGTCAAATAGCACATTCACGTGGAAAACAACTTCACAGTTTCTTCAAAAGTTATACATACAACTGCAATATGACCCAGCCATTCTGCTCTTAGTATTTACCCAAGAGAAACGAAAGCAGTGGGAAGAATAGTGCACCCCCAAAGATGTCCATGCCCTAATCCTTGGAACCTATAAACACGTTACATTACATGGCAAAAGGGACTTCACAGATGTGATTAAGCTACAGATCTTGAGATGGGAAGATTGTCCTGGATTATCTGGGTGGCCTAATGTAATCACAAGAGTCACTGTAAGTAAAAGAGAGATGCAAAAGAGTGTCAGAGTGATCCACTTGATGAGAAAACTTGACTGGCCATTGCTGCCTTTAAAGATGGGGGAAGGGGCCATGAGCCAAAAAATTCAGGTGGTTTCTAGAAAGGCAAGGGAACATATTCTCCCCTAGAGCCTCCATAAGGAATGCAAATGTGCAGACACCTTGATTCTAGCCCAGTGAAAATCATTTGGGGACTTCTGGCCCCCAGACCTATAAAATAATAAACCTGTGTTTTAAATCATTACATTGGTGGTAGTGACTTACAATTTGTTACAGTAACTACGGGAAACAAATATGAACTATATATCTATACAAAGACTTGTACACCGATGTCCATAATAGCTTTATTTGAAATAGCCAAATATCCACAAATCACGGACTATCCATCAATGGAATCCTGATCACCATATAGACTGTATGATCACCCTGATATGGCATCTGGAAAAGGCAGAACTAGAGGGACAGAAAATAAAAGTGGGTGTTCCGCCTGGTATGGCTGTTGGTTGGGCATCGTTCCCTGCACCAAGAGGTCCCTGGTTCAATTCCCAGTCAGGGCACATGCCCAGGTTGTGGGTTCAGTCTCAGGGTGGGGTGTGTCTAGGAGACAACCAATCAATGGTTCTCTCACATTGATGTTTCACTCTTTCCCTTACTCACTCTCTAAAATCAACAAAAACATTTTTTTTTTTTTTTAAAGAGATTTCAGGGGCTGGGGTGGGTAATGGAAATGACTACAAAGGGATACAAGAGAACTTTTGGAGGTGATAGAAATTCTACACTTAAATTGTAGTGGTAGTGATATACTTTGGAAATATATTCAATCTTTCAAGTAAGCAGTTTTAGTGAGGGTGTGGGATAACATCGTATACAGCTGATGTGTAAATTAGCATCTTTCTAGAAGGCAGGTTGGTTCTGTGCATCCAATCTCTTCAAAAAGTGCCATTATCCCACAATTGCACTACTAGGAATTTTTTTATTGTTGGCACTATTACGGATGTCCCCCACTCCCCCCTTGCTCACCTCCCTGCCTCCACCCCATTCTAAAGAAGCAGTCAGATAAGACGCAAGGATAGCAACAGAGAACAGCTTATCACCCGACAGAAATGTGAATCTACCTGGAGGTCCACTAAGGGGGAGTTTGCACCTAAATGCTGGTTCATCCGTGGACTGTGCAACCTTGAAAAGGATGGCATTCTGCTATGTTTACAAACGCAGAGGTGTTCACGACATATTTTAAGTGTAAAAAAAATGCAGAATAAGCAGCCGTATGTCCCAGTATGGGGGTGGGCAGGGCATGTGCCTGACTACATTAGAAGTCTAGGAAAATGTTTACCACACTCGTTTCTGGGTGGGGGAACCTCAGATAATGTTTCCTCTTTATACTCGTCTGCATTTTCTCGCTCTGCATGTGTGTGAAGTTAAAAGCATCAGGACTGCTTTCTGGTGGCAGTACCTGGGCTCATAGGGACAGGCTTGGAAACAAGCCCGTGCGCACACACAGACACACACACGCTCACTCTCTCCCCCCCCCTCCTTTTTCTGCTCTCCCTCCTCCCTCCCCCAAGCAGGGACCCAGGGATCTGCCTACGAGGTTGGGGCACTACTGCCCCCGCTCAGGCAGGCAGTGGCCGCTTTGGCTTTAATTTGGGGCCACCGGCTTTCGAATGTCCACTTGCACGTGTGTCCTTGTGTTATAAACGTCTGTCCCCATGGGCGTCTGCCTGCCTGCGTGGGAAGCCTGTGCATCCATTTCACACGTGGATGTTGTCATCTGAGTATGCGAGTCCTCGGGGAAGGGGAGGGTGTGTCTGTCTGTCTGTCCATCTATTTTGGGGGTGCCTGTTGTGTGTGGAGGTAGCTGTTTGGGGTATTTCTGTGCCTGCTGGAGGTTGGGGGCACAAGTGTGAATCTGTCACACCCCTGAACTGTACACATGAATCTGTTTAGGGGGATAAATTTCGTTATGAGTCTTTGGCCACAATTTAGAAAAATAATAGTCTTAACAAAATAGACCAGGGTCCCCCACGTGGAGGGGAAGGGATGAATGGCAGAGAGGGACGTTAAACTCAGAGACGGGTGCGTCCCTGTACCCACCGGCCCACCCACCCGTCTAACGGGCTTCAGGGTGATATGAAATAACATGCCCCGGAGCCCCCGAGTCCAGGCGACAGCAAGCCCCACAGGGTTTCCCCACACCTTGCATCCGGGGGCTGCCAAGGGTGTGCCTGCGGTCTCTCTACCTCGGGGAGAGCGTCACAGCCCTGTCGGCCCCCACTCAGCCCTGATGACACCCATACAGGTCAATGGCTCCGAAAACACCTGTGGTTCTCTGGCCACTAGGCCAGGCCCTGTCTACCTACAAGCATCTCCTAAGTAATGACGGATGGAAGCTGGTGAATAAAGACCGCAGCTGCCTTGCCCCTCAGCCCCCAGGTGTGCTCTACAGCTGCCAGGGGCCCTCAGCAAGAGCGACCCCCGCTGCCCACAGCTGTCACCTGCTTACCAATGCTCCGTACAGGCTCCTCCACTTCCTCGTCTGCTTCACTCCCTTCTGGATGCTTCGTGGAATCGCCACCAGATAAACTTCACCACCTGCCTAACCCAAATCCTTGTCTAGGCTCTGCCTCTGGAAAGGTCCAATCTAAGACATTAACCATATCATTTATCATCCCAACCAGGAGGCTTTGGAGAGAGAAAAGGGTCGCAAATAACCAGCCCAGGGCATGGCCAGGGCCGTCCGGCACCCAGGACGCAGTCATTCCACCCAACATTTAAGGAAGAACAGCCACATGCCCTGGACGTGCTGAGGGATGTGGAAGACGCAGAGGAACCACAGGCGACACCTCAGCAGGTGGCAGGGTGACGGAAGATAACCACCGGGTCCCAGCCAAAGCCCCTGGAATGTCAGCATGACCCTGGGGAAGACTAAGGAGACCCACGCTCAGCTGAGACGAAGTGTCTACCGCTCAGCAGGATTAGAGGGGCTCCGAATAGTAATTAAGTTCTATCGCGGAAAAGGCAATGACAGTTACATTTTGTGACCCAGAGTCTGTGGGAGTAAAATTCTTTCCTGCTAACTGGGGGTTCAGGTCCTTCTTCAGGTCTGACTTTAAAAGGCGGAGAAAGGTGATAAAGCTGGAAGGTTGGGTTTGGGGGGGGGGGGCCTGCGCCCCGGCGGCCCTTTCCCTTTCTCCCCTCCAGGGCCTCTGAACACCAGTCCCTCCATTCATCATTTTATTCAAAGCAGTTGCCTTGAGCCCCACCTTCCTGAGGAAACCCAAGGGGAAATCAGTGTGTTATAAATTAACCATGGCAGGGCATCACCCCAGAAGCCCTGTCAACTGGATGCAGGCCCTCCATAGTCCATCTCGGATTTTCAGCCCACCGGGACCTGTCACAGCCCCAGGCCGCGCAGCCTGCCCATCCTCGGCCCACAGCCTGCAGTTTCTTGTCTCCCTGCCAGTGTGCCGGAGCTCAGCAGTATTCGGAATAATCTTCCTCCACATAGTTAGAGGGAAACCAGCCAACCTGGAAAGAGATGAGGAAGGGGTCAGGGCAGCCTCTACACTGCTCCTCCCGCTGCTCCTCGACAGACCAGGCAGGTTTCTTCCCACCTCAGGGCCTTTGCACCTGCCATACCTGCCACCCCAGAAAATATACCCCTTAGATATACACAACAGCAGACCCCCCACCTCCCACTCTTCTCTACTCACACATCACCTTATCAGGAAGGACTTCCTGCTGTCCTATTTAGTATTGCAAAGCCCTTTTTCCACTTTAGTTTCTTCATGGCACTTATCGCCATCTAATTGATTGTATACGTTATTATTTATGGGCTTGTTTTCAGTCTCCCCCCCAACGCACACACAAACACACTATAATATGAGCTCCACAAGGCAGGGATTTCTGTGTCTTACTCACCACCAAGTGCCAAGAGCCTAGAATAGTTCCTGGCACACAGTACATACTTAAAGAATATTTGTTGAAAGGATGCATGGATGGATGGATGGATGGATGGATGGATGGATGGATGGATGGATGGATGGATGGACGGATGGATAGACGGACGGACGGACGGATGGATGGATGGATGGACGGATGGATGGAATGATGGATGGAATGGATGCAAAGATGGATGCATAGATGGATGCATGGATGGAATGACGGATGGATGGATGGATGGATGGATGGATGGATGGATGGATGGATGGATGGATGGATGGATGAAATGATGGATGGATGCATGGATGGATAGATGAGGGGAAGGATGGATGACAGATAAATGCTTTACAGCTCTGACATTCCTAAACACCCCAAAAGTCTCTCTCAAATCCTAATTGTCTTTACTGCACACTAATGTTTACCCTCCATGATTCTTAACCAAAGTCTTCACCTAAGCAATTATCCAGGTCACTTTTTCACTTACACTTCCCCTCAGTAGAATGTAAGCCCCTAGCCCACTCTTTGTCTTGATTCAACATTTCTGAGAAACCATTATAAGCGAAGCAGTACTGTAGAGGCTAGGAACTCATCCACAGATGAAATAAAGAAGACTCTTTGCTTTGGTAAAACAAAAATAAAAACCAGGCAGAAACAAACTTTTTTGAGAAATCTGGAGGTCCCTCCTGACAGTGTGAATTCGGGCAGGCAAAAAAGTGCAAAAGGAAAAAGTGATTAAGCCAGCTCTGCCTCTTCAGGCATTCAATATTGACTGAGCACCTACTGTGTGCCAGGCACTCTTCCAGACACTGCTGATACTACAGTGAACAAGATAAGACACAAACCCCTCATGGGTCAGCTTTGGCTTCTGTAAGCTGCCCCGACCCAGGGTGGGTCAGGGATCCCCTGGGACGCTCGTGCTGCCCTGTGATTCCCCATCACAATTTTCACCACTCGGCATTGTAACTGCTTAGTTACAGGTTTGCTCTCTTCACTAGGCTATAAGTTTCATGACGGCAGTGATTATACTGTCCTCATTTTTGTCTCCTCAGCACCCAGCAGAATGCCTGGCACATAGTAGGCGCTCAATAAATAAATGCAAGATGCATCAATGAATGAAACCTCTATGTCCCTCCCTCCCCTTAACCAGGGAAGACCTCCACATGAGCCATTCCCCACATTCTCCAGCCCACAATTCTGATACAGCTTTACTGTGGCCAGGATGCCTGAGATGCCAAGCTCCGCCCTGACTCACCCGGCCATAGATCTCCCCTCGCCACCAGCCTTGTTGCCCCTTCTTGTTAAGGATCTTGACAATGTCACCCTCCTTGAGGTTCAGCTCTGATCGATCCCTGGCGCAGAAGTCGTAGCGAACTTTGGCTGTGCCAAAATATTTGGTGCTTCCTGCTGTAGAGGGGAAAGCAGAGGTGGTAAAAGGGTCTGGGGCAGACCCCAGCCCACTGTGCAGGGTCAGTGGGAGGATAATGCTCTGAGGAGGGTAACGCCAGGATGAAGGGTCCTTTAACGCTTCTTCATACAGAGTGTTAGCTGCCCTGTGCTCGAAGGCGACCGCAGTTGTACTCCCGAAATCATCCTTGCGGTCCAACCACCATCCAAATTTAGAAAATAATACCATTTATAATTTTAAAAAATGGTTTGTATATATTTATAGTAAAAGAAACAGAAATGATGCGGAAAAATACATTCTAAGCTGTTAAATATTAACTATTATAAGAAGGACCAAGGGTAGAAAAAGAGGAAATGGGAGAAAGATAAGCCCATTATCTTATCTGGGTGGGTGGGAGGAGACAAAGAAAACTTTTCATAGTACAATATAAGCGATACTGTAATTAACTTGTAATATTTCTACGAATATGCTAAGATTGAACATCCATGTCTACATCAGTACAAATTAGTAACATGCAGGCAGATAAAAGCATTTATTTGACTTGATGATGTGAATAGAAACAGTTTTTGTCTTGGAGTCATGTTATGTTGCTTTTGCCTTTTCAGTAATAAAACAGTTTAATAATAACTAAACAGTTAAATAATAACTAAATATCTCTTAAAAATTTTTTTTGGACATAAAAAATTCAGACACTATACAAACCACATGACTTTTCTGAAAAACATACTTCAGAATGCATCCCAGAAAAACAAAATTTGGACCAAAATAAGAAATTTTAAAAATAAAGAAATACATGGAGCACAAGAAATATAGTCTAAACAGTTCTTAATACTGTATTTGCAAGTTAAATGCAATTGTTATGAAAAGGTTTCTAAAATATATGTCATAATTATTTTAAATTGTAGCAAACTATATCCAACATTCCAGATAATTTCAACAAATCCAATGGGTGAGAGATGCAAAGGAAAGGGGAAGCTAAAGTGCACTCAAGGACTTGCCTTTTTATAGGAGAAGGCTGTAGATACTAATTAATCCTTGATATTGTTACAAAAATATAGGCTTAAAAGGTACAAGTAAGGACGCTTCTGGTTCCCGGTGTCCTTATCTTCCCCAATACAAAAAAACCCCTGACCCATCTTCCACACAAGCAAATGAGTATGCAAACCACTCAAGAGCAGGGGGACAGAAAGGGGTAGGAAGGATGTCTGTTGATTCACAGATATGACCTCTCCATGCCCACTGGAAGCAATATCCATGATATTCCCAAGCTTTCTCTCCACAATGGGAAGGAGCTGGAGCTGCAGGCCCCGTCTGAGATGTCCTACCTGCTGGTTTGCTGATGGCTCTCCTCTCTGGCTCCTTGAAGGGAAACTGCAGGGTGGTGTCCAGCGACTTGAAGCAATCCTTTAGGGAGTTCTGCTGGTAAAACTCCACCAGCTCCTAGAAGGGGGACAGCAGAACAGATGCTATCCCAGCAGGCCAACCCCTGAGGGGGCAGACCTGGAAGGAGCCACATCCAACGTGAAGCAGGGCCTCCCTGGCAAGTGATTCCTTGAATGTGTCCCATGATGGGAAGCTCATTCCATTTCTGCACAGCCAGAGCCATTTTATGTGAAGAGACCACACTGCCTAAAGCCAGTTCCTCTAATAACCAATTTGCGTCATGACACACTTACACAATAATCAACTTGTCTAATGATGAGCTCACCAAATTGAAACCCAACCCCTCTGTGGGTGCCAGGAGCCTTATTTTTACAATTATAATAATAAATGCTATTAAGTACCTAATATGTGCTGGCCAGAGTGTAACCACATTATCAAAACCTCCTAATAGTCCTGAGAGGTGAACATGTTCATGGTACCCCTGTTTTATAGATGGAGAAACTGAGTCACAGAAAAGCCAAGTTCCTTGTCCAGATTCCCATAACTGGAAAAAAAGGGGACGCAGAATTCAGCCCCAGGGGAAGCAATGGAATATAGCAGCTAAGAGCTGCTTCTGAAATATGACTTATCTGAATTCAAATCCCAGATTTATTACACTTATGAGTATTTATTACATAAATGCTCAAGCTGATTCTAATAAGTAAACAAGCAGAAAAATCATAACTAAGGGACATTCTGTAAAACAAAAAGTTTGCATTTTAGAGTTCTAGACTCCAAAGTTGCCAATGTGGACCCTGAGAATGAAGATTCCTACTAAGAAGGACTCCTGGTGGCTAACTAGGCTCAAATTAAAAACAACAACAACAACAAAACACCCAGAGCCTAGCAGCCATTTCTACACAGGGGCCTCTCATGCAAACTGCACTTCGGGGAGAAGCCTGCACTTAACTACTTGCCTCTGCACGGCACTTCCTGCCTGCACTGTGTTTCTGGCCCCTGAGCCAGCCCTTATAAAAGAGATCCTAGAATCCTATTTCAACCAGTAGAACTGAGGCTTTCCCCATCCAACCAGAGCTGCACAGCTCCAACCAACCAGAGCAGGTCTATTCTAACCAAACAGGAAAGTGCTTTTGGGCCAAACTTACATGAGGACCAATTTACATGAGGACAGACTAATCGGGGACCAGGGGTGGGGACTTCTGTCTATAAAAGCCAGCTCCCCTCTGGCACTGGGAGCACACTTTCCCTTTCCACTGAAGACTGCTTCTACCTGGCTAAGCTAAAACACTGAAGACTGACTTGGAGCAGAACAGAGCTGTCTAGCTGGAGAGGGGCCTGACCAGGGGCAGCTTGGCCCCAGGGCTGCCTCCCGGCTGTGCTGTGTCACAATTATTTTGCAAGGATAAAGTTTCCTACTTCACCACACCCCAAACTGCGGATTCCCGTTGGTACTGAATTGGCACCGATGACCACAGGTTGACACGAGTATCTTGAAAGACCAAAAAAATAAAAGACTAGAGAACTATTGCAAACTAAATGAGACTAAGGAGATAAAAACTGAATGCAATGTGTAATCCCTGAGTATATCTTGGGGAGAAAACAGCTATAAAAGATATAACCAGAGTAATCAAGGAGTTTAGAAAATGGAATGTATACTAGGTAATCTTGCATCAATGTTCAACTATCTGAGAGTGATAATAATAGTGTGGTGAGGCCTGAGAGTGTCTTGGCTCTTTGGGCACTCATGCTGAAGTATTTATATATAGGTGAAGAAACTTGATATCTGCAAGTTGTTCCTCTTTCTTTTTATTTTTTTTTTAATTCTTCTCCAAGGAGAAGTTTTCTTTAACATATATATTTTTATTGTTGACAGTACACACATGTTCCCCATTTTCCCTGACCTTTACCCCTCGTCCCAGACCTTCACCACCCTATTGTCTGTGTCCATGCATATATTGTCTATGCATGTAAGTATGTAAGTTCTTTGGTTTATCTCTTCTCGCCCCCCCAACCCCCACACCGAGGTATGTCAGTCTGTTCCATGCCTCCATGCTTTGGGTCTTATTTTGTTGGTCAATTCATATCGATTTTAGAGAGAGAGGAGGGAAGACGGAGAGCGCTCAAGAGAGAGAAACTTTGATCAGTTGCCTCCCGTATGGACCCAGTCTGGGGATGGAACCCACAACCTGGGTATGTGCCCTGAGCAGAATTGAACCTGCAGCCTTTTGGTGTACAGGACAATGCTCCAACCAACTGAGCCACACCAGCCAAGGCCAAGTTACTCTTAAGTAAAGTGCAGAATAAATGTGTGAGTGTGTAGAGAGAGAAATTTAAAACAACAGAGTATTAATAATTAATCAATCTAGGCGAAAGGTTTACAGATGTCCATTACATTTTTCCAGTAACTTTTCAGAAATTTTTTCAGAAATAAAAAATGGGGGAGGGGGTGTTTAAGAATAAAAAGTTAGGGGGAGAAAAAGATTTGTGGAATAAATTAACAATCCCTAACCTTTGGGGAAGTTAAGTCTCCTTGTGAGGATCAAGTGAAATCTGAGATACCCCCAAAAATACAGGTATGTGCAAGATTCTGGATTTTGTTGATTTGGAGAATCCACAGACCATGGGTATGATCCATGTGCCTTAGACCAATGGGCTTAAAATGCCTAAAAGACAATCCGAAATTACAGGACTCCAAATAGAAACAAAACAACTTGAAAAGTATTTGAATTCTCAGTCAGATAATCATGAAACAGATTAAGCAGAGCTAAATCTTAAAGTCTGACAGAAATAGGACTCTGCTCTTCTGTGACACTAGATGAGATCTAAACATCAGTTTCACCCATCTGTGAAATGGGTACTCAGAGAGTGAGCTGAGGGGATTAACTGGAGTCCTATCTATAACATGGCTGAAGTCAGGGGAAGGTTGGCCCTTACCGTCAGCCCCCGGAAAGCCTTCTTTTCTGTAATCCGGTACAGTCCTTCTGCCGTCATGATTTTAATGTGCTTGACCTCAACATTATACCTGGAAGCAGTAAGAGAGAGGGCGAGATGGTCATTGAGCCCTGAGGCTGGGGATCCAGGCCCATACTCAGCCAAGGCTCAGCCCCAGGATATACCCCCAATCATGGAAAAGGCTTGGCTACTTCAGGGAGGGGGTGACCACTGGAGCCCAAGGACTGAAGCTGCCTCCTGCTCTCCCAACTGGGTTTCTTTCCTGGGGCCTTTTCTACTCTAAGCCTTCATTTCTTCCTCTAAGTCTTCAGATCTCCCTAAGATAATAGGAGTCATCTTTCTGGACTCACAGGGTTGTTGAGAAGTCAGAGAGACCTTGCAAAGAAAGGAATGTTCTAGAACAGTGTTTTTCAACTTGTGTGCTGCAGCAGGCACACTGGTGAGCCACAAGAATTTTTAAAACATGCAATACCTGACTATTTAGCCAAGGGCACTGACCTCTTTTCCCTTAGGTTGTCAAAAATAAAAAATAAAAAATGACAACAGCAAACACAGCAACAGTGGTCCGGTGTCAATGAATCCAAATCATACCTATTTTTTGGTAAGATTGGCAAAAACACATATTCTGGTGCACTGCAGAATTTTAGCAACTAGTTGACATGCTGAAAACCGCTGATCTAGAGGAGATAGGACGAGACCTACACTGTCTAACTTACCACAGCGCAGGGACAGGGAAGAGATAGCCACTTCGGCCAGTATGGAGAACTAGAAAACCAAACCTCCTCCTCCTACAGAAAACCCCTAGAAATGCTGGGGAGAAAAGTGCTGAGTTCTCCAAACAAAGGAAATGCCCAGATGCCAAAACTGAGGACAGAACTGAAAACTAAGCAGTAAGCATGAACTGCTACCCTAAGGAGTTTGCTGAGCTTGGGAACCAAGAGGCTTATGTCTGGGTGATCACAGAGTCCCTGGAGGTGGAGAGCTGGCCTGAGACCCGCCCCGACTGGCCGGGTGAGAGGCTGGCCGGCCGGACTGCCAAAAAGCCTCGCCTGCGGGAAAAGAGGTGGGCTAGGAAACCGCCACCCGTCAGCACGGCGGGACAATGAAAAGCTTGTCTGCTTCAGCCCGAAAACAGAAAGTCACCCTTGCAAATTCATAACCTCAGCCTGCCCTCAACCAAGGAGAGGTTCAGGCTGTAATAAAGAACAAAAGGCATTTATTTGAGCAAAAAGTTGCAGCCCCGGAGACACAGGTTATTCAGGTATCAACCAAAATTGTGCTCCAGGGAGGAACAAAGAAAGGCAGGGTCTGTAAAGGCAAAAACCCCCACGTGTAATTCTTTCCCGCAAAAGAAGAACTGCCGGCTAAGTTACCAGAACTTCATTTGTTTAAATATGCAACAGAGGGGGGGTGACAACTATAAGGAGGCAGTTAGGTCCAAATGTGTCCAGGCAGCAGTTGCTGTTCCAGAAGGTCTATGGCTCAGCCTTGAGCTGAGTCTGGCAAGGGTTAGCAGCTTAGTAGCAGCTCTGAGAAATGAGGCAAAACCTGCAGAGACCCCGCTTCCCTAAGGACCTCCCAACTCTATTTTGAGTGTCTTAGCAATCTTGTTCCATTTCTTTTTTCCATTATTAGGAGTTTGAACTTAATCTAGCTGTGTAGTCTGGGAAGCTAAGGCATTAACCTAAAAAATTTAACCTGTTCAGGAATCCCACAGAAACAAATGCAAAATCTCTGGAGACCCAGGCAGCAAAAGACTCCCATAGAGGAAGCCCCATTTAAGATCGTAAGACAAAATTACAAAACCTACTAGGAAATGAATCATCATGAGCTAAAAGCTGCACTCAGCAAACAGACAAGCAGGAGAGGCAGGGTCTGGGAGATTCCGGTTCAGGTGACGGTCTACCTCCTCCTAAATGCCTTTTGGAGCCTCCCTAAGAAACATGTCTCTTTCTTGTGGGTTGTCAGTCATTTAAAGGAAATTAAGGTTTTTTTTAAACACTCAGGACTCCAGGGGTTGAATAAGGGGGCCATCATGACTGTACACTCCCTTCCTCCCAGGCACCTGCACCACCCAGGTCACCAGGGGAGATGGGTCAGAAAGGGGGGGGCTTACTTAATGCTGATGGCAAATTCCGCTGCGTCCTTCACCCTCTGCCGCACCAAGAATGTCCCATCCGAGCGGTTGGTGAGGATGCTTTCTGCTCCAGCACGCTCCATGGGGCCAGCGTACCTGCCAAGACACACCAAGGAGAGAGGTCTGCACAGCTCCCATGCCTGGTCACTTTTTCTCTGAACCCTTGTGACTTTTTTTAAGATGGTGACAGTCTGAGTCCAACAGCCCTTAGACACCAACAGAATTCCCAAGGAGGAAGTGGCCAGAGTCCAGAAGTGAGAAATTTAAATGAGGGTGCCAAAAATTCAGCCCTCCCTCTCTCTCTCTCTCCCTCCTTCCCCCGTCCCTTCCTCTCTCTCTAAAAATCAATGACCAAAAAAATATCCTCAGATGAGGATTTAAAACAACAACAAAAAATTCAGCCATCAAGATAAATAATGACAAATAAGTAGTACTTCACATGGTTAAAAGAAATTGAAGCCACAAAGATACACCATGTTCATGGATTGGGAGAATCAACAGTTCAAATGGCCATATTACTCAAAGCAGTATAGAGTTTTAACGTAATCCTCATAAAAATCTCAATGGTATTTTTCAAAGAAATAGAACAAAACATTACCAAACTTGTATAGAACCACAAAAGACCCCAAATAGCCAAAGCAATCCCGAGAAAAAAGAACAAAGCCAGAAGTATCAGCCTCCCTGAATTCAAGTCTACTCCAAAGCTACAATAATCAAAACAGTGTGGTACTGGCAGAAAAACAGACACACAAACCAACGGAACAAAACCGAGAGCCCAGAAATAAACCCACATGTATATGGGCAACTGATTTTCAACAAAGGAGCCAAACACATATAATGGAGAAAGGAAAGCCACTTCAGTAATGATGCTGGGCAAACTGAAAAGCCATGGGCAAAGAATAAAACTAGACTGCTGGTGGACACCATACACAAAAATTAACTCAAAATGGATTAAAGACTTAAATATAAGACCTAAAACAATAAAACACAAAGAAGAAAACACAGCTACTAAATTTAATGGGCCTCGGTCTGGAGGATTTTATGAACTTGACCCTAAAGGGAAGGGAAGTCAGAGCAAAAATAAATGAATGGGACTATATCAAACCAAAAAGTGTCTGGACAGCAAAAGGAACCACCAACAAAACAGGCAAACAACCGAATGGGAGAAGATTTTTGCAAACAGTATCTCTGATAAG
Source organism: Miniopterus schreibersii (assembly GCF_964146895.1). Taxonomy (NCBI): domain Eukaryota; kingdom Metazoa; phylum Chordata; class Mammalia; order Chiroptera; family Miniopteridae; genus Miniopterus; species Miniopterus schreibersii. The sequence continues at coordinate 68,115,012 of NC_138105.1, read as the reverse complement.
GGACTAATAGCCAAAATACATGAAGAATTCATACAACTCAATAACAAAAAAACAAACAATTCCCACTTGGTTCTTGCCAACACCTAGGGTAAGAAAATTATTTTAAAAATTTAAACAAAACAAAACAATCCTATTTTTAAAATGGGCAGATGACCTTGGACACTTCTCCCAAGAAGACATACAAATGGCCAACAGATCTTTGAAAAGACGTTCAACTTCATCAGCTATTAGGAAAATGCAAATCAAAACTACATGAGATACCACCTCATGATACCACCTTAGAATGGCTGTTGTCTACAAGACAAATATAAGTGTTGGAGAGGTTGTGGGAAAAGGAACCCTCATTCACTGCTGGAGGGCATGTAAACTGGCAGAGCCACTATGGAAAACAGTACGGAGGCTCCTCAAAAAATTAAGAATAGAGCTGCCATATGACCCAGCAGCCCCTCTTCTGGGTATCGATCCAAAAAGTTTGGAAAGGTATTCGTAAAGATAGGTACCCCTATGTTCACTGAAGCATCATTCACACTGGTGAAGACATGGGAACAAGGCATGTCCATTGGTGGATGATTGGATGGAAGATGTGGTCCATACACACTGCAACACTACTCAGCCATAAGGAAAGACGACATGCTGCCGTTTGCGACAACATGGATGGACCCTGGGAGGACCATGCTGAGGGAAATTAGTCAGATGGAAAAGGTCAAGAACCATCTGATTTCACTCATAGGTGGAACATGAAACAGAAAGCAACAAATAAACAAACAAAACAAACTCATAGACACAGTCAACAGGATGGTGGTTACCAGGGGGAAGGGGCGGGAGGGGGCAAGAGGATGGACTGCCTGCTGACGAGGGGACTAGACTTTGGGTGGTGAGCACAAAATGCGACATGCAGACACTGTATTACAGAACTGCACGCTTGGAACTTAGATCGTGTTACTAACCAAGGTCACTCCAATGAACTTAATTTGAAAAAGTAGTATTTTGATGTAATGTTTTTAAAAATCAAGAGGACAACAAAAGCAGCCATAAAAAGGAGCAAAGTTCTGACTCTCACGGCAACATGGGTGAACCTCGAACACATGACGCTCAGCGAGAGAAGCAGACACCAAAGGCCACACCGTGTGCGATTCCATTTATGTGCAATGTCCAGACAGGCAAATCCAGAGACAGGAAGTGGGCTAGTGGTTGCCAGGGGCTGGGGAAGGGGCTGGGGGTGACTGCTAATGTGGATGGGGTTTCTTTTTTGGGTAATGAAGATGTTTTCGAGCAAGAAAGAGATAATGGTGCACATCACTGTGAATGTACTAAATGCCACTGAATATAATTCTCAATATGAATATTTTTATGTTGTGAATGTAAATATGTGACAAATATATTTATAGATTATATATAATTATAAATAATATAGAAATGTGAATATGTATATATTTATGCTATCAATGTGAATAGGTACCAAGTGTTAATTACAGGTATGTAATTATAGATGACATATAAACATGAACATTAATATATGCTATAAATGTAAATATATAACATAAGTATGTATTAATTATAGATAACATGTAATTATAGATGATATATAAATATGTAATATAAATGTAAACATTAATATAAATTACACTTCAAATGGTTAATTGTATGTTATGCGAATTTCACCTCAATTTTAAAAATGAATGCGACCCTAGCCAGGTAGCTCAATTGGTTAGAGCACTGTCGTCCCCATGCACCAGGGCTGCAAGTTCAAGTCCAGGTCAAGACATACAAGAAGCACCCAATGAATGCTTAAATAAGTGGAACAACAATCAATGTTTCTCTCTCTAAAATCACACAATAAATAAAAGCCTTTAAACGAATGCAGCGCTGGCTGGTATGGCTCGGCTGGCTGCACAGTCCTGGGCGCCGGAAGTTCACCTGGTCGACACATGCCCAGGCCACGCGTTCTGTCCCCAGTTGGGGGGCATGAGGAAGGCAACTGACAGGTGTTTTTCTCTCACATCAATGTTTCTCTCTCTCCCTCCTCTTCCTCTCTCTCTAAAATCAATGAAAGTATGTATTTTTTTAAATGAATGCAAAGATAACCATGATGATTAAAATGTTAAAATTTCAAATAAAGACAAGGTCTGATTCTGCACTTTCCTGATTCAACACAATTCACCTTTTCCTACACCCAGCCCTGTCATATCCTGTCTTTATTTACAATTTTGATGTTTTGCACATCATGGATATTTTTGCCTTGCCTTGCTTTTGAATTTTTCAAACATTGCATTAAAATGTTGTGGATCTCAATGTCTGAGTTTTTTGGCACCCCCTTAAGTTCTGCACCCACAGTGAGTGCCTCACTCTCCTCACCCCGTTTTTGGCCCTGGTGACCACTTCCCGGCTGGGGAGGGCAGAGTGAGCACAATCTGGAGAGGCTTTGGTCTGAATCCTGGCTTTACCACTTAGCTGCTCTGTGACCTCAGGAACCAATTTTTTCACTCTGAACCCCAATTTCCTCTCCTAAAAAGAGGGTGATAAGCCCACCCACCACAGAGGAACATTTTTGACAAATGAGGATAATGCAGTTGAAGCACCTCATCTGTGAAACAAGGGCATTAAATACCCGTTGCGTTATTAAGACTTTCAAGAGGTAGTCAAGTCAGGCTGTGGAGTCAGGCCAACTTGGGTAGAATCCCATCTCTGTCACTTCCTCACTGTGTGACATTGAACAAATCACTTCTCCTCCCTGAGACTCCGTTTCCTCCTCTGCAAAAAGGGAGTTAAGAATAGCACCTACTTCAAAGGGCCATTGCGAGAATTAAATGTGCTGACACATGGTCATAAAGATAACACTGTTGTTACGTCAAGTCTAAGATGCCAACGATTATAACACGCACCGTTATTTTATGGGCCATTACAAAATAAAAGTCACTACCCATAAAATAAGGCAAAGACTGAGACTCCACTGATTGTAAAAGATGTTAAGATGTGTGGAGGTGAATGGACACTTTAGGATTGATGAAATGTGATAATAATAGCTAATGGTAATAACAGATAATAGAGTGCTTATTGTGCGCCAGTTGTGAAGCCTCATGACAACCCTATGAAGTAAAGGTTGGTATTAATCCATTTTCCAGAGAGGAAAGCTGAAGCAGAGCAGCTGACTTACTAGCCCAAGGTCACATAGCTGGGAAACATTGGAGTCAGGGTTTGAACCCAGATCAGTGGGCTCCAAAAGCAACACTGTAAACCTTTATCCCTCACTGCTCTATACGCAGTAGGTGTTCCCAAAAAATAGGGACCACCATTACCATCACCACCATCATTTTCCTGCCAGGACACCATAAGCTCCTAAAGTTTGGGATCCTCCTTTCTCCGCTCTCTCCTCAGCAGCTTTCGATGCTGGGCTGGACCCCACCATCAATGCCCAGGGTTCAAAGAATGGATAACTGACTGGTTTGGAAGCCCCTCCCATGTCCAGCTCAGGCACCCACCCCAGAGGGACCCCAACTTGAAAGTAAGAAAGGTGGTTCTACTCACCAGAGATGGACGGACAGGTCCTGAGGGGGGCCCTAGGGACACAGAGACCGAGACTTAGGGCAAAGAGCCCAGTTTGGCAACAGAGTGCAGGGCACTTTGTTCATTCATCCATTCATTCATTCCACTGTCGTTTACTGAGTGCCTATCATGTGCCAAGCACTGTGCTGTCCACTGGGAAGACAGTCCCAAAATCTAATGGGAGAGGCTGGTCCCCTATCAAACAAATCAAGGATTGTCCAGATACCCATTTTAGCATGACCTCAAGCTAAGAAAGGTTTTTACTTTTTTTTAATGGTTGACAAAAATTTTTAAGAGCCTAATATTTCCTGGCACATGAAGACAATATGAAATTCCTAAGTCAGGGTCCATAAATTCAGTGTTATTGAAACATGGTCCTGCTCCTCATTTACAGGTCATCTCTGGCTGCTCTGGCACCTGTGGAGGAGTGGAGGGGTCACAAAAGAGTGAAGCAGAACGTGTTTACTGTCTAGTTTCAGGAAAAGTTTGCCAATCCCTGATCCAAATAAATGTAAAAGGGTGCATTTCTACCACCTCAGGTCCAAAGAATTGAAAAGAGGGACTCGGATAGCTATTTGTCCACCCATGTCCACAGCAGAGTTATTCAGTAGACAAAAGGTGGAAGCAACCCAAGTGTCTATCCACAAATGAATGAATAAACAAAGTGTGGTCCTTCAGACAATGGGAAATTATTTAGCCTTAAAAAGGAAGGAAATTCTGACATGTGCTACAACATGGATGAACCTGTAAAACATCATACTAAGGGAAAGGTGCCAGTCACAGAAGGATGGATGCTATGTGACTGCACTCACAGGAGGTCCCAAGAGGAGTCAGATGGATAGAGACAGAAAGTAGATGGTGGGTGCCAGGGGCTGGGGAGGGGGCTGGGGAGTGGGTGCTTAATGGGGACAGGTCAGCAGAGCCTTGAGCTGGAGAGTGACCTGCCATGACGGGCAGCCCGGCTCTATCTCAGGGTCTCCCCAAGCCTGTCTGCTCTCTCAGAAGCCCCTTGGACGCCCCTGCCCTCGCTCCGTGCAGCCTGAGGCACTCACATGCACGTAGGGCTTGACCCTGTCACAGGGAAACCAGCCAACTTCGTTGGTAGCTGTATTCCTGCCCTAAAACGCCAGGAGGGAAAAACATGAGAAAGGTTACAGGCATCTGCTCGCATGTGTGTCCATCTTCGTACTTCATGGCATCTCCGCCCGTCCATCTGTCTCTGTGACCTGGATGACCCAAAGATGTGCCAAGCAGTATCAGCTTCCTGGGAAGTCAGCCAGCTCAGAAGGGCCAGGCCAGCCCCAGAAATCGGGGGCTGCACCGCCCTTCCCAGGCACCTCCTCCAGACCAGAGACCAATGAGGCCATAGCCCCACTTCCCAGGGTCACCTACACCCACGGCCCCACACTGGGGTGCTTCTCCATCACTCCCACAGCCACAGCCTGTACCTCCCACCAGTTCTGTTCAGCCTCGGCCTTGGTGAGCTCCACAATGTCTCCAGGGTTGAGCCGTAGAAAAGGTCCAAAGGCTCCCGGGGGCGGAGGAAGCCCATAGTACTCCTGGCAAACCTCCATCTTCGGCAGCCCTGGAAGGGAGGGGGAAAACTGCCATCTGTTTTCCACAGTGGGCTTGGTACCCAGGGATGTTTAAACCTGAGTCTCACCGCCCACCAGGATAGCAAAAATTAAAAAGACTGACAATACCAAGGGATGGTGGGTAGGAGGGGGAGCACCTGGAACTCTCCTACATTGCTGGTGGGAATCCACTTTGGAAAACTGTTTGGCAGTATCTACTAAAACTAAACAGATGTCTACCCAGTGATCCAGCAATTTCCCGAGAGAGAAACGAAAACACATGTCCACCGAAAATCACAGACAAAAGTATTCACAGCAGCTTGGTCCACAACAGCCAAAAACTGGCAACAAACCCAATGTCCCCAATAAAATGGATAATCAGAGTGTGATATGATCATACCATGGAATACTATACAGCAACGAAAAAGAACAAGCTACTGCTACAAGCAACTACATGAATGAATCTCACCAATACTGTGCCGAATAAAAGAAGCCAGATGCAGTAAGGGCACATACTGGATATATACACATATACACACACTCATATGTATTTCCTCCTATAATGAGAACATTTTGGTTGTTTCTAAGTTTTGACTGTTGCAAATAAAGCTGAAATATGTATACATATAGATATACCAATATACATAGACATGAAATCTGAGTGTTTACACTGACTCTTTACACTGAAATGGTTTGTTTCTCTCGGCCACACCAAACTATTTTCACTTCTTTCATAATGCTTCGCCCTCCTGCCTCCTAGCCTTTGCACATGTTGTTCCCTCTGCCTGGAACACTCCTGCCCTCCCTCTCACCTAAATCCTCTTCATCGCACAAATGTCCACTTAAATGTCTCCTCCTCTGAGAAGCCTTCCCTGAAGGCTCAGATTCATCAGGTCCCCCCATTTTATGCTCCAGAAAACCCTATAATTTACCTATCACAACTGTAACAACTTAACCAAAGTCTGTCTCCCACTACCAGCCTGTGATTTTTGGGAGAGGAAGAAGCACAACTATTTAGTTATCATTTGCCTCCAAATGGTCCAACAGAAGCTGAATAAAAGTTCACCCATCACGGCTGTCATTGCACAAAAACCACTGACTTATGAATGAATCGGCCTTTTCCCCCTGCCATTGGAGTAAACAGAATTCTGGCTTGGCCACACTGTGTCTCCCCCCTTCCCTCATACTCCAGGTGGAAGGCGCTTTGCTGGCACCACCATAGTAGAAGATTTTGTGATGCAAAATCAGTAGAAGAGGAGATGAGCACTATCGAGGTTGGCCTAGTTGGCTAAGACTACAGGAGTTTGTCAGCAAGAAAAAACAGAGGCGGTGAGTAAGAAAGGCAGATGGCAGAGAAAGGGGATCTTAACCAAATTGCTATGTTCCACACATTCCCTTCATAGTGTTTGAGCAAAGCAGGTAAAGAACTTGACTTAGTTATTTTTAAATTCCTTTCAGGTTTCTAGGACAGAAACAAAATGCTCTATAAGCAGGACATTATGTGATCATTGATATAATTGTTGATATCTGTCCCTGGGCCAGCATCCCTGAAACAAAGACCAGATTTCCTCCTGCCCCACACAGCACCCCATGCTGACTCACCCAGCTCATTCCTCCTTTTGTCCTGAGCCCGGCGATACGGCCTGTCCTGGAGGGAGAGACCAAGAAAGCCAGTGTGGGTACCTATGCCCAGCTTTGGGACTCCTCAGCCCCTATCTGAGCACCACAAAGGGCCATGTTCACTTCTGGGGTCTCCTGGAGCCTCATGTCACTACCTCCCATGGTTTCCAGGCACAGAGAGAAGTATGGAGTCTTACCTTCTTCATAGTTCCAGCAAAATCTATGGGAGGGAAAAGGAAAGTTAAGAATGGGAAATACTCCACACAGAACCAAGACCACCTCTGCCCTCTCTCCCACTAGTACCTTGCCCATGGCGGCCACAGGGAGGGACCCTCCCCAGACACTCTTTGTGTGCAGGTGCCCGGCACCGATGACAACGGTAGCCCTGATAGAAGGTGCCTCTGGCATGCAAGAGGTGAGATAAAGGAGAGTCAGTGGTGGTGATGAACATAGCCAGTTATATTACCAACGACATGAAGGATTGGGTTCTCTTTAGAGCAGGAGAGAGATGGAGAAGCTTAAGATCAAAGGAGAGCCTCCCAGCTCCCAACCCAGGGGACTGATGGCTGGAGGAGCCCCTTTAAAGAGCAAGTGCTGACAAAGCCCAGGACCCAGGCACATCCTCCCAAGACTCCCACCTCAGCAGCATCTGGCAAGCCTTGCAGGACGTGGTCTCCTCGAAGGAGAACATCTGGAAGTCATGTCCGTTGGCTGTAGCATTCTCAGGGTAGATGTTGGAGCTAAAGAGGGAAGATAATGCCATGCAATGGAATAGTATTCAGCCACGAAAAAGAATAAAGTGCTCATAATGCTGCAACTTGGATGTATCAGTACTTCCTTTTTAAGGCTGAATACCATTCCATTGGATATATCAAATTGTGTGTGTCCATTCATCCACTGATGGACATTTGGGTTGTTGCCACCTTTTGGCCACTGTGAATACTTTGAACATGGGAGGAGACAGAAGGCAGATTAGTGGTTGCCAGAGGCTGGGAGGGGAATTTGGGGAGTAACTGCTTCATGGGTGCAGGGTCTCCTTTTTGGGGGGGATGAAAATGTTTTGGAACTAGAGGTCATGGTTGCACAAGAATGTGATATACTAAATACCACTGAATTGTACACTTTAATATTCTGTTATGTGAATTTCACTTCAAGGGGAAGAACAAAAAAAGGAAGCATAGGAGAAAGAGGAGGAAAGCGTTCTAGGCTGGTAGCCAAAGCTTGCACAGAACCTTGGCATTCTGAGGAGGCAGACACCCTTGAGCCCTCCCTCCCATTTCCCAGATGATGAAACTGAGGTTCAGAGTAGTCCCACAGACTGTCAAAGCCGATGTGAGACTAGAGCATAGAATCGCCTCTCGTTCCCTGCACCTGTGACAGTCCCCTCTGAGGATGTAAAGATGGGGGGGGGTCTCACATGGCCATCTCGAACTGCTCCATCCACTTCTTCTTCAGTTCTCGTGTCTTGAAGAACAGCTCATAGCCCTGAGCACCTTGGTCCTCGATCAGGAGAAACATGTGAGTCCACTGCAGAGAAGCAGGGTTCAGGATGAAGGTACCCACCCTGCAGAGGGTGGGCTCACATGCCCACCAACCCCTACCCCTGTAAGGGGAAAACGGTGGGGCCAGTAACTGCCTTTCTGCCCCCAGAAGAACCATGCATTTACCGCTATACAGGGTTGCCCAGGAGAACCAAATACACATCCACAAATCTAAAATCACACACACACACAAACACTCACGTCTGAGACAGACACACACGGGCATTGCAAAGGCCAAGTGGAGTGTCCCAAGCACTGGGACTTCTCAGCAATGGGGTCTCCAGCTCTGGCCTCAGAACCCCACCTTCTTGTTGTCACGCTCTCCTGAAGAGTCATCTCGAACCTGGAAGCTGTGCAGGTTCACAAAGTCCTTGAGGTCATAGGAGTCCCCTCGGCGCTTGCAGATGAGCAGAGCTTTGTCGAGCAGGAAGGCGTACCTGGGAGCAGCTGGGTCAGGCGCTTCTGTCTGGCTTCTCCCAACAGGCCCTCCCAGCTCTCTGCCTGATTCCTTCAACATTCCGCCCGCCCTGCTGTCCACTAGGACTCCTGCCCTTCCCCTCTTCCGTGGCCCACTTGGCCAGGCCCGCCTGCCCATCTTGACCTCACCCGTAGGTTCCAGGCCTTGGCTCCACCCACAAACAATCATGCGGGCTTTGCCCTGTCCATCTAGACCTGCCCCCTCCAGGTGGCCCCACCCACATGCCTATTTAGAAACCTGGCCCAGGCCATGCAAAGGCTCCACCCATATTTGTGTTGGCTCCACCCACCTTCCAATCTAAGAACCTGGGCCTGCCCCTGCCAAGGCCCTCCCACCTGTCCATCTTGGAGCGGCGCTCCACCGAGGTGATCTTGAGCTCCCCATCGATCTTGGGCCGGCCATAGTGGGCTAGAGACTGGTCCTAGGTAGCAGGCAGGGAATCTGGCGAGGGGCCACCAAGGAGGACACCAACCACCCTTCCCACGTGGCCACACCCCTGGCCCTCCCTGCCTCATCCCCTCACCAGGTTCTCAATGGACAGCTGGAAGTTGGTGATCTGCCGCAGGGTCTCATTGTCCCGCTTGACCTCATTCACACACTGTGCCAGGTCCTGGGGGTTAGCCAGGTGTGAGCCTGGGCACCCCCACCCAGGTCAACCCCCTACCTGGCCAGGGATAGGGGTCAGCCCCCACCAGGGAGGCAGGAGTGTCCACAGCATATCAGTGTCCTCAAAGGTGATGCTATGAATAACTTGTCATACAGGCCTGTCGCCTTGTGGTGGGGGGAGGTGTTGCCCATGGGTGTGAGTGTGTGCCTGGGTGGCACTGTGCAGCACTGCCCTGAATGTATGTGACTGTCACCCCATGTGTGACTACTTACCCTCATTGCGTCCAGGGCCAGCCGCAGATTCTCCTTCTCCATTGCGTCCTGCGTGTGTTTCACCAGCTCCTGCATGACCCAGGGAGACAGATATCACCTGGGCCTGTCCTCTCCTCCTGGGGGGCCTTCCAAACAAGCCTGACCCTCCAGCTCCTCCTGCTGTCCCAGGAGGCTTGGGCATGGTCCCAATAACCCCTCCCAGAGGGTCCTAGAGTCCAACCTCCAGAAGCCAGCCCCTCCCCCACTCCTACGACACAGGGATTAGATATACCAAGCCCATAATCACTGGACCTAGGAGGTCCCCACTTGTGCACCTGGAGAAGTAGGTGGTACTTGAGCACTCGCTGCATTGGCACCATCAGCAGGTCCCGCAAGGTGAACCTCCCATTGTTTGCTCGCTGAGAACATTCCTAGGGGATCAAAGAACCAGGTAAGCAAGATGGGGTGGAGGCAGGTATGGATTTTTCTAGAGCCAGAAGCATACTATCTCCCTGAGGAAATAAGGAAGCAAGAATGCCATGGGGTGAGGGGTGGTTGAAGATGCAGCTGGAAGGCAGCCTGGGGTGAAGGTCCAGGGCCCACCAGCCAAGTGGAGCTGGAGAGAGGAAGAGGGACAGGTCTGGTGGGTCCCCACTGTGCAGAGACTGGATGTACGGTGCACACAGGTGACTCCTCGTCATCCGTGCCCTCCCTATGCTTCCACTAGACACATGGGTCCAGACTGGGGTTCAGTCAAGGATCAGGGCTCAGTGTGAATTTGGAGCTCAGCCCAGACTTGGTGCACAGCCAGGACTGGGGCTCAGCCCAGCGCTGGGGTTCAGTTTGCAGTCAGAGTTCAGTTCAGGGTCAGCATTAGGGCTCAGTTAGAGTCGGGGTTCAGCTGGTGCTGGGGTCATGGCTTGGTGCTTCAGTCTATTTCTTCCTGCTCCAGGACTCCCACCCCAGACCCCCAGTGGGAAGACCCCTGGCTGGGCTGAAGCAGAAAGTGATGCCACCCCCAACTCAGTGTCCTCCCTGCTGCCCCTGGGGCCTGTGAAGGAAGGAGAGCCCTCCAGATGGGCCCAGCCCCACCTCCAGCTTCATCTGTACATCCTCCCGGGCGTTGGCCACACGGTCCAGGTGCTTGCTGGCCGACTCCACCTGGCTGCAGTAGCGGCCATAGACAAGGAACCTGCGGGAAGAGGACAGGGAGCCATGGCCAGACGGGTAATGGTGGCTGACACCAAGGTCAGGCAGCTCTGGCATCAGTCCCGGCCTACCTCTTCCCAGCTGGGCGATACTCAGCCTCCGTCTCCCTGTCTATAAAATGGGCATGCGAATAGCATTTCCCATTTGGGGTTATTATAACATTAAGTGAGATAATGCACCAAAAGCTCTTGGCACTTGGCAAATCATCTCTGTTCAATGTTCATTTATTTAACAAACTTGCTGAGCACATACTGTGTGCCAGGCCATGTGCTAAGAACTTTAGGCATCAATTTATTCAGTCCTCACCACAACCCACGGAGGTACGTCCTGTACCACACTGACTGTAGATATGGAAGCAGAAGCACAGAGACATTAAGTGACTTCCCAAAGCCACACCCAGTTCACAAAAGGCAAAGCCAGGGATTGAACCAGAGGTGGGTAGCTGCTTGCCCATGAGCAAAGAAGGAAAATCCCTCCCTGTCCAGCGGTCTCTAAAGACAAGGCCTCTCAAACGCCCAGCCTGGGCAGGGCAGGGTGACCTTCAGGGGTCCAGGATGGCCTCACCTCTCCTTGTACTTGATGAAGACCTGGTAGAGGGTAGGTGCCCCGGTGGTGGCCAGGGCTTCCTTCATCTCCTTTAGGAAGTGAGTGTGCACACGAAGCAGGTCCTAGTCAGAGGGAGGGGTAAGGGCTGGGCAGAAGCCTGGGGCTCAGGAGAAGGGTTACCCACTTGCCCTGTGTTGTCCAACTCCCAACCCCCACACTCCAGGGACGGATAGGGCCAGGGGAGGGGATCAGAGACCAGGTAAGCAAGATGGGATGGAGGGCTGGGGACAGGCCGGCTTACCTCGATGTTGATGAAGATGATCTCTATGTCTTCGGGTTTGAGAAACCGTTGCAGGGGCTTCATGAAGTGCTGCAGGGAGGGGAGAGAAGGATTGAGGAAGGTGAGACCCCTGGACAGGGAGGGTGTTTCCTTCTTTGTCCCCAGAGAAACAGGGACAGGGAGACAGACATGAAAAGAAGCCAACAAACAGAAAGACCAAGAGAAAAAGAGACAGAGATATAGAGAGAGAGAAAAGAGAAAGACAGAGACACGGAAACAAAGGCCAGCAGGAAAAGAGACAGAGATGGAGAATGTCCACAAGCAAACCTGCACGTGCTGTTCACAGCAGACAGCCGAAAGTGGAAACAACCTCAACATCCATTGGGTAACAAAACGCGGGCCATCCACAGAGTGGAATATTACTCAGCCGTGAAAAGGAGTGACGCTCTGACACTCGCTACAGCATGGATGGGCCTCACATGACGCTCAGTGAGAAAAGCCAGATACAAAAGGTCACATACTGTATGATCCCATTTATATAAAATATCCAAAACAGGCAAATTCAAAGAGACAGAAAGTCGATTAGTGGTGGCCAGGGGCTGGGGGAGGATGGGGACCTAGGGGGTGACGGATAAGGAGAATGGGGTTTCTTTGGGGGGTGATGAGAATGTCCTCAAACTAAACGGCGGTGGCGGCTGCACAGCCCCGCGTATACGCCTGAGGCCCGTGAACTGTGTGTGTTAAACGCGCGCATCGTGTGGCTCCGCAGCTCCAAAGGAAACAGAGAAATGAGAAAGCCGAAGGCAACAACAGAGACAGACGAGACGAGGCTACACAGAGGGGAAAAGGGACAACCAGACGGAGAGAAACAGGGCGGGGGAAGGCAGCGACGCGGGCACACCTGCTGGATGGAGCCCAGCGTGTCCGTGTACTTCTCCTCCGTCTGCTGGATCTCCCGCAGGCAGCAGCACCGCTTGTCGTGCTCTGTCATCTTGGGCTGCGGGCGGGCGGGAGAGCGGGCGTTGGGGACCCGGGGCTGCCCGCCGGCCGCGCCCCCCGCCGGCCGCGCCCCCCGCCGGCCCTGCGCCCCCCGCCGGCCCTGCGCCCCCCGCCCCGGCCCTGCGCCCCCCGCCGGCCCTGCGCCCCCCGCCCGGCCCTGCGCCCCACGCCCCGGCCCTGCGCCCCACGCCCGGCCCTGCGCCCCCCGCCCCGGCCCTGCGCCCCCCGCCGGCCCTGCGCCCCCCGCCGGCCCTGCGCCCCCCGCCGGCCCTGCGCCCCCCGCCCGGCCCTGCGCCCCACGCCCCGGCCCTGCGCCCCACGCCCGGCCCTGCGCCCCACGCCCGGCCCTGCGCCCCACGCACCGGCCCTGCGCCCCACGCACCGGCCCTGCGCCCCCCGCCGGCCCTGCGCCCCACGCACCGGCATGGGCCCCCCGCCCCGGCCCTGCGCCCCCCGCCCCGGCCCTGCGCCCCCCGCACCGGCCCTGCGCCCCACGCCCGGCCCTGCGCCCCACGCACCGGCCCTGCGCCCCCCGCCCGGCCCTGCGCCCCCCGCCCGGCCCTGCGCCCCCCGCCCCGGCCCTGCGCCCCCCGCACCGGCCCTGCGCCCCACGCCCCGGCCCTGCGCCCCACGCACCGGCATGGGCCCCCCGCCCGGCCCTGCGCCCCCCGCCCCGGCCCTGCGCCCCCCGCCCCGGCCCTGCGCCCCACGCCCGGCCCTGCGCCCCACGCACCGGCCCTGTGCCCCACGCCCGGCCCTGCGCCCCCCGCCCCGGCCCTGCGCCCCACGCCCCGGCCCTGCGCCCCACGCACCGGCATGGGCCCCCCGCCCCGGCCCTGCGCCCCCCGCCCCGGCCCTGCGCCCCCCGCACCGGCCCTGCGCCCCACGCACCGGCCCTGCGCCCCACGCACCGGCCCTGCGCCCCCCGCCCGGCCCTGCGCCCCCCGCCCCGGCCCTGCGCCCCCCGCCGGCCCTGCGCCCCCCGCACCGGCCCTGCGCCCCACGCCCCGGCCCTGCGCCCCACGCCGGCCCTGCGCCCCACGCACCGGCCCTGCGCCCCACGCCCGGCCCTGCGCCCCCCGCCCCGGCCCTGCGCCCCACGCCCCGGCCCTGCGCCCCACGCACCGGCCCTGCGCCCCACGCACCGGCCCTGCGCCCCCCGCCGGCCCTGCGCCCCACGCACCGGCCCTGCGCCCCACGCACCGGCCCTGCGCCCCCCGCACCGGCATGGGCCCCACGCCCCGGCCCTGCGCCCCACGCCCCGGCCCTGCGCCCCACGCCCGGCCCTGCGCCCCACGCACCGGCCCTGTGCCCCACGCCCGGCCCTGCGCCCCCCGCCCCGGCCCTGCGCCCCCCGCCCCGGCCCTGCGCCCCACGCCCCGGCCCTGCGCCCCACGCACCGGCATGGGCCCCCCGCCCGGCCCTGCGCCCCCCGCCCCGGCCCTGCGCCCCACGCCCGGCCCTGCGCCCCACGCCCCGGCCGCGCCCCACGCCCGGCCCTGAGCCCCACGCCCCGGCCCTGCGCCCCACGCCCCGGCCGCGCCCCACGCCCGGCCCTGAGCCCCACGCACCGGCATGGGCCCCGGCTCCGTGCGCATCAGGTCCTCGTAGATCTCGTCGCCCTCCGCCTCCTCGTTCTCCACGCAGTCGTACAGGTCCTCGTCTTCCTCCACCGTGTCACTGCAGGGCGCGGGGTCAGGCGCGCGGGAGCCCCGGGCCCCCCTCAGGCCCCTCCCGGGTGAACGCCGTGGCCCCTCAGATCCCAAGGGCAGGGCAATGCCCCTCAGACCCCCCCTGGGGGGCATAATCTTGTCCCCCCGGCCCCCAGGGCAGGGCCTGGGCCCCAGACTCACTCGATCTGGTCGGACAGGCCGCTGTAGATGTCTTCATCCCCCATGCTCTCCTCCTCGGTGGGGAAGGGCCTGGGGGGCCAGGATGGTGTGAGCCAGAGGCTTGGGGGCCGGGGGAGGGGGATTTCAAGGATGGGGAGGATGGGGTCAGCCCAAAGCTGCCCGTGGCCTTCTGGCTACTCACATGATCCCCTTGTTCTGGGCAATCGGGGTCCAGGACAGAGCAGACAGGGTGTAGATGACCTGTGACAAGGGCCATATTTTGCTCAGCAAGCCCCTCGCCCACCCACATGCCAGAACACTGCCTTGGAATCCAAGCAGCTGAGGCTGCACCTTAGAGTTAGACCCCCGGCCTCTGGGAGCCTAATTCAGGATTTTCTCCACCTTCCCAGCCCCCCACGGCAGCATGCCAGCGTTCCTTAACTGAGCACCCACCACTCGGTCCTCTTGTTCTATTGAATCCTCATGACCGCTCTGAGAGGATGGGATGAAATTATTCCCTAGGACTCAGAGAGGCACAGCCACATATCTGAGGTCACACAGCAAGTGGTGAAGCAGCAAGGACTTGAACCCAATTCCACGTCCCTAAGCCAGGCTCTGCATTTGGTGATGGCCTGGTATGGCACACCGGTCCTTCTCCTGCCAGCTCTTAGCCTGCCTGATGTAGATGTTCATGGAAAAAAACTGAAATCCAATCTTTGGGCTCTATGTGCCCAGCTCACCTTCCCGAAATCCTGCACATCGAAGAGGTCGAAGGCCTCAAAGAGCTCACTCCTCTTGAGGCCAAACTTCTCACAGCAGGTAGACAAGAAGGTACGGATGTTCTTAAGGCACAGGAACTGTGGACAGAACAGAAATGAGGGTGGGAAATGTAACCGGACAGGGGAGAAGCTGAGCCCTGGCAGGATGACTTGGTGACTGGCAAGGAAGGGGGAAATTAAAGCACAGTCTCCTCCATAAACCATACCCTCTTCTGATAAAGATGAAGCTGTACCTGAAGCCACAGCTAGCCCTCAATTTTTTTATTGAGGTAAAATTCACATAACATAAAGTTAACCATTTGTACTGTCGTAAATACAAAGGAATATTATTCCGCCATTAAAAAGGAATAAAAATTTGACTTATGATACAACATGAATGAACCTTGAAAACATTATGCTCAGTGAAATAAGCCAGACACAAGTATGATTCCACTTATATGAGGTCCCGAGAGGAGTCAGATCCACAGAGACAGAAAGTAGATGGTGGGAGCCAGGGGCTGGGGGAGGGGGAAAGGCAGTTAGTGTTTAATGGGGGCAAAGTTTCAGTTTGGGATGTGAAAAAGTTTTGCATATAGGGGTAATGTTTACACAACAATGTGAATGTATTTAATGCCACCGAACTGTACACTCACAAATGGTTAAAATGATAAATATGATCATTTTACTTATATATTATTAATATGTTTTGATATACATTTTACATATATTTACAAAACATATACTTATATCATTTTAGTTTTATATATATGTAAGTATTATATATTTTTTACCACAATGAAAAAGTTTAACTATTAACAATTTTGAAGCATACACTACAGTGGCATTTAGTACATTTGCAACTATTAGCCCATGTAGTTCCAAAACATTTTTATTACCCCAAAAGGAAACCCTGCAACCATTAAGCACTACTTCCCATTCCTCACTCTTCTCCCTTCCTCTTGGCAACCACCAGTTTGCTTTCTGTCTCTATCAATTTAGCTATGTCCATCCATTGATAAACAGATAAACAAAATGAGGTATATCCATACAATGGAATATTATTCAGCCATGAGAAAGGGCAAAATAGCCCTGGCTGGTGTTGCTCAGTTGGTTGGGAATCATCCAGCGCACCGAAAGGTTGCTGGTTCCATTCCTGGGCTGTGGGCTTGATCCTCAGTAGGGAAAGTGCAGGAGGCAGTCAATCGATGTGCTCTCACGTCAATGTTTCTCTCTCTCCTTTCTCTCTAAAAATCAATTTTTTTCTATTAACTTTAGAGAGGGAGAGGGGGAGAGAGAAACATCAATGATGAGAGAATCACTGATCAACTGCCTCCTGCACGCCCCCCACTGAGGATCAAGCCCACAACCCAGGCATGTGCCCTGACCAGGAATCGAACTGTGATCTCCTGGTTCATGGGTGGACGCTCAACCACTGAACCACACTAGCAGGACTAAAAATCAATTTTTAAAAATCTTTTTTTAAAGAACAGCAAAGTACCGATACACAAAGTGGATCCCTTCAAAAACATGACGCTGAGTGAAAGAAGCCAGACACAAATGATCACATATTGTATGTTTCCATTTAAGTGAAATACCCCTGAACTTTTCCATTCTATGAGCCAACACATTCCTTTTTCTAATTACACCAGTTTGGGCTGGGTTGCTGTGACTTACAACCAGAAGACATCAGCAGTCAGACATACAGGATGTCACGCTGGTTTGCAGAGTATTTGGCTCTGATATAAACAAGCCCTCGTGTCCTTGCATTTGCCCAATATCATCAGGTCATGCAAATGTCCCAATGGGCTCAGCTCTCTCTAAGGTCCCTCAGATACTAAAGAATTTTAACCAGTCTCCTGACCAACAGCCTCCCCAGCAAGCAGAGCTGGCCTCTCCCATGGCCCCCAGCACTCTCAATGAAGTTGATGTTGACCAAGATTTCTAGAGCAGGTTCATCAAGAGAGCTGATGAATGTGTCTCCCAGCCCTGGCCAGTGTGGCTCAGTTGGTTGGGCATCGTCACATGCAGAGAGGGTTTGCCAGTTGGATTCCGGTCAGGGTACATGCCCAGGTTTCGGGCTCCATCCCCAGTGCGGGGCATGCAGGAGGCAGCCAATTGATGTTTCAATCTCTCACATGGATGCTTCTCTCTCTCCCTCCCTCTCTTGTAAAAATCAATAAAAAGATTTCAAAATAAAATAAAGTGTGTCTCCCAAAGTCACATATTTTGTGATTGCATTCACACAAAATGTCCAGAATAGGCAAATCCGCACACTGGAATATTGCTCAGCCATGAAAAGGAGTGAAGCACTGACACTCGCTACAAAATGGATGAACCTTGAAAATATGATGCTCAGTGAGAGAAGCCAGATACAAAAGGCTACACAGCATGTGATTCCATTTACGTGAAATGTCCAGAACAGGCACATCCACAGAGATAGGAAGTGGGTTAGTGGTTGCCAGGGGCTGGTGACTGCTAATGGGGACGGGGCTTCTTTTGGGGGTGATGAAAATGTTCTAGAATTAGATAGTACTGATGGTTGTACAATTTTGTGAACGTATTAAAAATCACTGAACTGTACACTTTAAAATGATGAATTTTATGGTATATGAATTATATCTCAATAAAAAATCCATCTTCCCGGTCCTTCCCCCTCATACCTACTTGGTGTTTGGACATCTGAGTTAGGTCCAGTCCCTCCTCTGCCCACAGCTCCCCAGGCTCCCACCTCCCTCAGGGTAAAAGCCTAAGTTCTCCCCAAGGCCCACAAGATCCCGCATGACCTGCCCCCATCACCCCTCCGCTCTCACCTCCTCCCTCTCTCCCTCCCTCACTCTGCTCCAGCCACGTGCTCCTCCTCACTATTCCTCCAACACGCCAGGCACAGTCCTGCCCCAGGGCTAGTGATGCCCGCTTCTTGGAATGTATTTTTCCCTGTGTGATGGACTGAATTGTGTCCCCCTCAAAATTCATATGTCAAAGTCCTAAACCCCAGGACATCAGCATGGGGCTGTATTTGGAGATAGGGCCTTTAAAGAGGTAACTGAGGTAAAATGAGGTCACTAGGGTAGGCTCTAATCCAATATGATTGGTGTCCTCCTAAGAAGAGCTTAGGACACAGATGCACAGAGGAAAAATCATATGAGGACACAGGGAGAAGGTAGTCATCTGCAAGCCAAGGAGAGAAGCCTCAGAAGAAATGAAGCCCCTACTTATGCCTTGATTTGGACTTCCAGCCGCCAGAATTGTAAGAAATAAATTCCTGCTGTGGAAGCTCCCTGTCTGTGGGACTTTGCTATGGCAGCCCTGGCAAACTCAGACACACTGATGTCCACAAGGTCCCCTGCCACCTTCTTCAGCTCTTTGCTCAAAGGTCACCTTCTCCATGAGGCCCCCTCTGAGCACTGTACTTAAAATTGCAACCCTCTCCCACTCTGGCATTTTCTATGCCCTTTACTGTGCTTTACTGTTTACCTCCCCCAAATAAAATGTCACTTTTAGGAGGGCGGGGCAACTGTTCTGTTCCTTGGTACATGTCTAGCACCTAGAATAGTGTAAAAGACCCTCAATAAATATTTGTTGAATGGATGGATGGTGAGGAGGCCTGGAAATCTGCCTTTCAACAAGCTCTCCAGGTGATTCCTAGGTTCCTGCTAACCCCACTCTGTGATTCTACAATAACAACATTTGCA
Source organism: Miniopterus schreibersii (assembly GCF_964146895.1). NCBI lineage: Eukaryota > Metazoa > Chordata > Mammalia > Chiroptera > Miniopteridae > Miniopterus > Miniopterus schreibersii. Next base: position 68,096,082 of record NC_138105.1, on the reverse strand, counting down.
TTTTTAGATGTCTGCTATCTGTGGTTGTACACTCAGATTTATTCTGTTCTCATGACAATCCTGGGAGTTTTTAATGCCCGTTTTCCCTATCAGGGAGCAGGTTCAGAGGTGGAAGGAAAGCTGCCCAAGATAATTAACAGAAGAGGAAATCTGTGGAAGAGCTGAAATTAAACCCCAGGATGCCCTGAATCTAGACATGACTTTCTGGACCACAGCATCTCAATGCCTTGCATGAGCACTGTCACGTATGTGCTCAATCCCCAGCACTCTGTCTATATATTTTTAAAACTTACATACTTTAAAATAAAAATTATCTATATTTAAGGTGTACAACATGATGACTGGATAGTCATAGTGAAGTGACTACAGTCACGCTAATTCACATATCATCTCACCGTCACCTTATATTTGTGTGTGATAAATGCCCCTGAAACCTACTCTCTTAGCGTATGTCCAGTGTTATCAACAGCATTACGAAGGACACGCATCACGCGTGGACAGTGCGCCCCTAGACTGATTCATCCTCCGTCCCTGCAGGTTTGTACCCTTTCACATCCCCCCAGTTCCCCACCACCCTGCCCCTGGCAACCACCATGCTATTCTCTGCTTCTACAAGCCTGTCTGTCTGTCTCTCTGTCCATATATCTACCCATCTATCTATCCACCCACTGATAAATAGATGGCATCAAATCCTCACAACAGTCTTGCAAGGTGAGCACTGCTATTATCCCCATTTTACAGACAGGGAAACCGGAGCCGAGCCAGCCAGCCAGGCCGCGAGCCCAGGCAGCGCGACTTCGCGTACTGGGCCTCAGCAGCGCCCGTGAACCACTTCACACACAGTGCTTCCTGTGTCATGTGTCTCACACTTCCCTCCTCACAGTGTCTCTTCTCGATTATTGTCACATCCCCCGTCTAGCTAACCCATTCTCTATGGAGCATGGACTTTGAATTAACTTTCATTTAAACAGATGTATTTAAGAAGAGAACTTTGCATCCCACCATCAAAGGCAACTGGGGTCATCTGCAAAGCAAAGCCAGTGAAAAATAAAGATGAACTGCACGGCGTGACCACATTCCGCTGGACCCTGCTCTCTCTGTCACAGATGAGCCGCAGCGAGAGGCACATAAAAGGCAGAGCAGCAATCCAACAGCCATTCCTGACAGAGAAAGAAAACACCGCTCCTGGCAAAGCAGGAATGGGAAGGAACTTCTGCAACCTGATAAATAGCATCTTCAAAAAACCTTCAGCCTTTGTTTTAAATAAAAAGCGAAACATTCTACTTAATAGTGAAATGTTGAAAGGATTCCCTGAGAAATCGGAGCCAAGCCAAGGGTGCCCGCTCTTACTGGTTGGTCACCAGCGTACTGAAGGTCTCCGCCTGCGCGACAGGACAGGACAGAGGAAGGAGAGAAAGAAAGACAATGGTCATTTTTGTAGATGGCCTCATTGTCGACGTAGAAAGCCCAAGAGAATGTACAGATAAGTAACTAGCATTCATAAAATAAAATAATTCAGCTATTATGCTAAGTGAAGTAAGAGAGAAAGACAAACACCATATGATTTCACTTACACGTGGAATCTAAAAAACAAACTAAGCAAACTAACAAAACAGAAACAGACTCAGAGAGAGAGCAGACGGATGGTTGCCAGAGAGGAGGGGTTTGGGAGGCTGGGTGAAGGGATAAGATGTACAAATTGGCAGTTGCAAATAGTTCCAGGGATGTAAAGCACAGCACAGGGAATACAGTCACTATATTGCAATCACCATGTATGGTGCCAGGTGAGTGCAAGACTTACTATGGTGATCACTACATAAGCTATATAAATGTCTAACCACTATGCTGTACCCCTGAAACTAATATAACATTGTATGCCAACTGTAATTGAAAAATAAAAGATTATTTTTATAAATGAAAAATAAAATAATTTCACCATGTGACTGAATATAATATCAACACACGAAGTTTACCACGTGTTGGTATATCAGCAAACAATCAATCAGAAAATGTGTTCCAGTTCAAAGATAACCTTTGCAAAATCCTAGGAGAAACAAAACTAACCTACGGTGATAGAAATCAGATCAGTGGTTGCCTCTGAGGTGGGGAGGGCAGTGGAGACTGACTCAGAAACCCCACATGTGATGGAAACGTCCTGTGTCTTGATAAGGGTGTGGGTTGGACGAGGGCAGACATGCGCTGGAACTGACTGAATGGTAAACTAAAGACTTGGGCAGTTTGCTGCATGAATATTAGACCTCAATTTTAAAAGGACATCACTTACCATTGCCTAAAAAACGTAAAACAAACAAATAAAAAAACTGGTAATCTCTAACAAATCTGACAAAAAGATATGCAAATCCTTTATAGAGAAAATTATAAAATGCTAATGAAAGGCATAAAAAAGATCTAAATAAATAGAGTGAAATATATACTAATTCTTATCTAAAAAGAGTCAATATTTTAAATTTTTCAACCCTCTCCAAAGCTGAGCCATAGATTCAATGCAATTTCAGTTAAAATCCCAAAATGTTTGTTAAGATTTCTTTTAAGCCAGATCGTATGCATTCATTTTGAAGTTTAAGAATGTCAGTTCTTTCGTTTTTATTATTTACTGTTTATTGGGTTTTTCATTGAACTTGACACATGAATGTAAAAATCTGTGTGGAAAAGCAGAGAGTCGAAAATAGCCAAGACAATTTTATAAAGAAAAAATCAAGTGGGAGTACTAGTCCCAGCAGATATCAATTTACCATAAATCTGCAGTAATTAAGACAATGTAATTATAGTGGTTGGCCTCCAAGAGGACTCCCGGTGGCCCATGAACCCCAGCACTCATGCCCTGTTTGTAATCCCCTCTCACACCGACCCAAGACCGGCCCCGTGTGACTAACAGTGTGGTGTGTAGATATTTGTTACACAGTTGTATCCAAAATATATAAATATGTGACTACTATTCAAGGCTAAGGAATACAAAGCATTGCAGCTTCATTGCAGCTTCCACTTTGGCCTCCTGAGTTGCTCACCAGCTGCCATGTCATCGTCATGAGGCCTCCATAAATTTTTAGAGAGAGTAGAAGGGGGGGAGGGAGGGAGAGAGAGGGAGATTGATGTGAGAGACACATCCATTGGCTGCCTCCTGTCCGCAACCTGATGTGTGGACCAGGGTTGAACCTGCAAGCCAGGTACGTGCCCTTGACCGGGAATTGAACCTGTGACCCTTTGGTTTTGAAGGCCGACATTCTAACTACTGTGTCACACCAGCCAGGGCTAAAGGCAAGACTTGTAGAAGACAATTTAGGAGAACAGCTATATGACCTCGGAAATGGGTGTGATTCTAAAGCAATAAGCAGAAAGCCCAAATCATAAAGAAAAAGATTTAACTACATGAAAACAAAGTTCTAGTCATCAGAAAGTATCCTGAAGAGAGGGGGAAAAGACAAGCCACAAAGTGAAAGTGGGTATTTGTTAGAGATTTGTATCCAAAATATATAAAAAACTCCTAATGACTCAATAACAGACAATTCATCAGAAAATGGGCAAGAGGTGAACCGGTATGTCACTAAAGAGGAATTACAACTGCCCCAAACACATGAAGAGATGATCAACCTTAGAAATTATTTTTTTTAAATGCTAATTAAAATCACAACATTTTCTGTTCATCTGATATGCAAGAATTTTTAAGTCAGGTGAATATCAAATACTGGCAAAGAGGCAGGATCCCAGAAACATACACTACTTCTTGGAGTGTGAATTGGGTTAAAATCTTTGGAAAACATTGGCATTATCTACCCTTTGACCCCCAAATTCCTGGATTTAAATAATAAAGAAACACTTGCATATGCGCCAAGAGATGTGTACAAGAATTTTCAAAGCAAGAATGCTCTAAGAATCCCACGGTAGCCAACTTTCAAGATGGCCCCAGTGCCCGGGGGGCGGGCAGCTCAGTTGCTTAGAGCATCATCCCGATATGCCAAAGTTGTGGGTTCGATCCCCCTGTCAGGCCACATATAGGAGTCAGCCAATGAATGCATAAATAAGCGGAACAACAAATCAATGTCTCTCCTCTCTCTGGCAAATCAGTTAAAAAAAAACCCACAAACTGCAAGCTTTCTGCCCTTTGTTTTCTTTGTATGTGAACAGGTGAGAATTTAAAGGCCGTACTCCTGGTACATCCCAGCTACTACATAGGAGCAGAGGCTGGGCTAGCCAGTCCCAAAGTTTAATGTGCACTAGAATCATCTGGGGGCATTTGTTTAAAATGCAGATTCCTGGATTCCAAACCCTGGAGATTGTGATTCAGTTGGAATGGTGGGGAAGCCAGGAATCTGCATTTTAACTGGTGCCTCCACATAATTCTGATGCATATTTGGCTCCAGTGGGAAAATGGGCTAGACCTTCCAAGGGGTTCTCAAATTAAGGTCTGAAATTTTAACACTTAAGAAGTCATGTTAGGGCTTCCAGTCAAGATGGCAGAGTAGGTAAATGCTGCACTCACCTCCTCCCGTGACCACTTCAAAATTACAACTAAACTACAGAACAACTATTATTCAGAATCACCTGAAGACTAGCTGAACAGAAGTCCTATAACCAAGGATGCAAAGAAGGAGCCATGTCAAGACTGGTAGGAGATGTGGAAACACAGAACAGACTGGTCCCACATCCACTGGTAGATAAAAATCAGGAGGGATGTCTCAGCTACAGAATCCCAGACATTTCTCTTAAAGGACTGACGCACACTTATTCACTGATGGACTCACTCACTTTAAGTGCCAATGCTGGGCAGAGACTCGAAAGACGGAGGGGTCCTATGGGAGGAACTGAATTGTCTGGCTTTCAGGCGGGAGCCGGAGGGGCAGCTTTCCCCCAGACAGAAGTGCTGGCAGAGGCCACTGTTCCTTTGTTGAGTCCTCCCCCTGTTCCCAGATTCTTACCCTTAGAAATTGTATGAGGCAATAAATGTTTGTTTGCTCTTAAATCTTGGGGTAATTTGTTACACAGCTATAGCTAATTAATGCAAGTCCTGAAATGGAAACACCCCAAATATCCATCAAGAATAGAATGAATAAATAAATTGGGGTAATTCATACCGTAAAATACTATACAGTGTTATGAAAGTATTAACTACAGTCACAGACATAAACATGGATAAGTTTCAAGGACATAATGTTAAATAAAAAGGCAATTCTCATGTATTTATTATAATTCTATTTCTATCAAGTACAGACATCAGCAAAATTAAGCAGTAAAATGTTTAGGGATACACATATAGCAAAACTATAAAAAACTATCAAGGAAATTATTGCCCCAAAATTTAAGATAGTGGCGACTTTTAGGGAGTGGAGAAGGGGAGGGGAGGGGAGGGGAGGGGAGGGGAGGGGAGGGGAGGGGAGGGGAGGGGAGGGGAGGGGAGGGGAGGGGAGGGGAGGGGAGGGGAGGGGAGGGGAGGGGAGGGGAGGGTGTGTAGTGTAATCAAGGAAGGGCAAACAGAGGCTTCTAAGGTTGTTTTCTAAACTGTGGATCGTGAACGATAAGCAGGTCACAGAATGAGCTTGGCAGATCTCATTAGAATGGAATAAATATGTTGCAATGTTTTCCATGTAGAAAAGTAGGGATGAAAAACTTCCATTTCAGTGGAATGTGCTCTTGTAGCAGTGGGCTAGGGAGTCATGGGAAAAAATGCATTTCTTACTATAGTTAGAGCCCAAAAAGCTTGAAAAACTGTCTTAAGGATTCCCAAGAAATGGTAATGTTCTAATTCTTCACTGGAGTGTCGGGTACATTGCTCATTTTCTTTTTCTTTAAGCTTTTCCAATATGCCTTCCACATCCTCATGCATATGTGACAGGTTTCCCATTAGGAAGAATACATGACACTGGAGCTGAGCAGAGACTCTCCACGGTGAACGAGAAGGGCTGAGAGAGAACCAGGGGGAGAACGGCCTTCACCGCTGTGCCGGTGATGTTCTCTGTGATGTGTCCATGGTTGGTCTACAATCATCTCAGGTGCCCCCTGTAGTAACTGGTGCCACCATGGTGATTAAAATTATATTGTTCTGAGTACAGTATGTTACAGTCACCTGGGCTGTTTCTTATGCTACAAAGTGAGCTGCATGCTAAGGCTGCATCCCTATTCTAGTTTGGGTCCCTGAAAGAAGCCCCTGAAAGAAAGATTTGGACTAGACGTAGTATATCTGGGAGGTGATCCGAGGACTCAGGGCAGCAAGGAAGTGGGACAGGGAGGAAAAGGAAACCAGCCAGGAGCTGTTCGTTGGGACCTGCTGATGTCAGGTAGGGCCCGAGCCTCTGGTAGATGAGGCAGGCACTGCCCAGAATGGTCCCATCTGAGAAATACGAACATTGACCCCTCAACTCCCCTCCAGCTTGACTGTGGGTGCCTCTCAGGGTAACTTCTGGGCACTTCTAGGCTGCCCTGTGCAGGCCGAGAACATTCGCAGCCAGACTAGAGGGGCCATCAGCAACCCTCTGTAGGGGACCCCAGAGCAGGCTGAGAACTTATGGGTGGGGCGCCCATAGCATCCACTAGGTCCTGAGCAATTCTCTGTCTGCCCCTCCCTTCTCATCTTCCAGAGCTTCATATTATGCTCACTGCAAGAATGACTGCATGGAAGTGCTCGCAGAAACTGAGATTTCACAGAATCCAAGTGAGAAATATGGGACCAGGAAGAACTTCCCAGAGGTGCTGGGACGGGACACAGGTGCTGCCAGTGGGAGGAGGTCGCGACACATTTCCCCATCAGCCGACCAGGGTCATAGCACCTCGGGCGTGACCATCACTAAACTTCAGAGCTTTCTCTCCAACCTACTGTCCTCAGCCCCTGGACTCAGGAGGGAGGCCCTGGGATGGTAAGACAGGGACGGAATGGAGGACACATCCCCAACAGGCTCCTGGTCCAACAGGACAAGGGACGCCCCTCCTTCCTTCTGCGTGTCTTTGGCAAGTCGCCTCCTCTCTCTGAACTTGTTTTCTCAGCTATTCAGTGCGGAGCGTCGTCAAGCCCACTGTCCTTATAATTCAGTGCAGTGATCCACGCGCAGGGCCTGGCATGGTGCGAGCCCTCAGCATCTGAAAATGATCATTGTCTGTATCACCACAAATATCACCATCCTCACCACCACCACTGTCGTGGTTATCCTGTCATCGTTGCTGTCACCATCACCATCAATACAATCATCATCCGCAGTGTCACGCTGGTGATCACCGCCCTCAGCCTTTGTTGGGAGGAGGCACCGTTTATTGAGAACTTAGCCTTTTCCAAACCTTCTACAAAGAGTCTGATGTGCAGAGGTTTCATTTTCCCAACAGAGCTGCTACCAAGATCTAGGAGGCAGGTTCTAATATCTGTCCTTCAAGTTACTTGGACTCAAAACGTCAAAGTCGCCTTAACTCCTCTATTTCTCTATCACTCCACTTCCAGCCCATCTGCAAATCCCACAGTTAACCTGGTGCCTCCCTTCCTTGTCTCATTCACACCTTTGATGAAATGTTATTTCTCAGTGAGACCTTCCCAAAGACTCTAAAACTGCAACACGTGCACGTGTGCACGCACATAGCACTCGCCATCCTCCGTTTCTGCTTTATTTCCCGCCATGGACTGTCTGGAACACTGTATATTTCACTTACTCATCTAATTATTGTCTGTCTGTCCTCCACCCACCCTCCCCTACAAACCAGAATAGAATATTAGCTCCACAAGGGCAGGGTTATCCCTGTATTTTATCCACTGCTGTGAACTCAGCACTTAGCACAATGATTGGCACACAGTAGGTGCTCAATGAAAGTGGGTGACTAGATGAATGAATACCCATTTGACAGGTGAGACAACTGAGGCTCATAGAGGAGACATCACCTGCCTGAGGCCAAAGAGGTAGGAATAAAGAGCCACACACACATCAACTCTCTGAGCTCGGAGGCCATGGCCCTAACCACTGCACCACTGTCTCTTTGAGCCACACCAGGCTTCCCCCTGGTGTTACCCAGGACAAAAATGGAGGGTTCAGCATGTGAAAAGAACCACATGTACCACTCTCCAGCCCAGCAACCTTTGCGGGGTCTGGGACTGACTCTGGACAGGGCTTGCAGGTCACCAAAGGCACTAGAACAGATGGCCTCATCTGGTCTGGGGAAGGAAGTTCTTTCCAGACCTCAGGGAGATCAGCTGAGCCATGAGACTCGTTCCCCTCAGTCATGTGACACCTGAAAGGCGGGGAGGGCATATGACTCATCAGCCCTCTGGGCTGGAGCAGAGCCAGCTGAAAAAAAAGGAGCTACCTCAGACAGCAGGAGGGATTGAGGTTAGACCACCAGAAGAACTTCCCAGTAGCCTGTGGCATGGGAGAAGGTGGCAAAGGACAGGAGGGCCTTTAAATCAACATAGGTGGGGTGTATAAGGACATTTCCTCTTTGTTGGGGGGGCAACCCCTTCAGCTCCCATCCTCCTGCCACCAGATACCAGGGTTTGGCTGGCATCTTACCCACATGCAAATCAGCACCCTGGCACTTCCCCTTTGCCTGAAGGCCCCCCATCAGCACAGCCCCAGCCCAGACAAAGAAAGAGCTAGAAATGTTAGCTAGTTCACTGCCCGTCTTCAGTGAACCAAAGGGCAGGGACAGACCCTTTGGTGGCTGCGGCGGGGGCAGGAGAGAGGACCTAGAGCTGAGCACACTGCTGCAATCAGCTCCCCACCCCCACCCCCACCCCCACCCCAGGGAGCGGCCGGAAACAGGAAATGCCTGTTACCAGGGCTTGCCGTGGAGACAGAGAAAGGGGGGCCCTCTGCCTTCAGCCCTTGCAGCCCCTTAATCTTGAGGCTGCAAGACTTCATCTTGCAGACCAGAGAGGGTGGGTGTGCTGTGCAACCTTTTCAAAGCCTATAAGCAGACATACAAAGGATAAACTCTTCATCCTAGTCTTCAAAACCCTTCCGGCGCCAACCAGTCTCTCCTCTCCCCTCTCCCCCAAACCCAGCACACACACCCGACATCTCAATGTCAGTCACGGGGTACCAAGAGACTCCCAGCCACTGCAAGCTGAGGGACCTTGCATGGGTCTCTGCACCTTCTGGGGCCCCGGTTTCCTCATCCGCACATTGGGAATGAAAATACTAACCAAATGAATCTCCCCTCTAGCGCCCAACCCACTAGGCTGGGCCGTACATTCCTTCAGCAAGCATGTATTGAGCGCCTGCTGTGTGCCAAACCCTGGGCCTGGTGGTGGCCAAGACAGAACCCTTCCTCACGGAGCTTATATAGCCTAGCGGGGGACAGACACCGAGCAGATATTACCACAGTGGGGAGGGAGGGTGCCTAAGAGCACAGAGACCCGGTTAAAAGGGAGCTGCGTCTGCTAAGGCCAAGGAGTAAGAGGCGGCGAAGCAAAGCGGAGAAGCAACCCAGGCAGCCCTCGCAGGCTGCTGGTGGGACGCCAGACGGTGCAGGCGCTTTGGAAAAACTGTGTGGCAGTTTCTTTAAAAATTAAACGTGTACGACCATGCAACCTAAAGCGAACGTTCATGTGGAGGCCTGGACACAGATGTTCCCGTAGCTTTATGAGAGCCTAAAAGTGGGAGCGACCCAAGGGTCCATCAACAGAATGGGGAGTGTTCCAGGCAGCGGGAACAGCATGTGAAGGGACTCTGAGCATCCAACCACCCCTTCACGGATTCAATTAATAGTCATTGAGCACCTACTATGCTCCAGGTAGTGGTCCAAGTGCTAGGGACACAGTTGTGAGCAAAAGAGGTACAGATCGCTGCCCTGGCAAGGCTGATATTCTGACAGAGGACACAGCAACGTATTATATGCACACGAATACAGCTTGTCGGGAGGTGGTGAGCGTAAAGAGAAGACAAATTGGGTTGCGCCCAGAGTGGACCACTGCTCGATGGTAATAAGGGGTGAAGAACTGATACACACAACAGTATAATAAATCACAAAAGAATCATGCCAAGTGAAAGAACGCGACTTAAAAAGCATAAGACTGTATGACTCTATTTATGTAAAACTCTAGAAGATGCACACACATCTATAGTGACCCAAAGCAGATGGGTGGTTGCCTGGGGATGACCGGCGAGGGGACCGAGAGGGGTGGAAGAAATTTCAAAAGGTCAGGAGGAAACTTTGGGGGTGATGTGTTCACTCTCTTGCGTGGGGCTGGTTTCACACGTATGTGACAATTTATCAAATTGTGTATTTTAACTATGTCATTTATTGTATGTTAATAAAGCTGTTGTTTTTTTAAAGCCAGTGGGAGACCAGACACCTTTGTGTCTTTCCCCTAAAACTAGGAGCCTTAGGGAAGCTGGGAGGGGAGGGGAGGGGAGGGGAGGGGAGGGGAGGGGAGGGGAGGGGAGGGGAGGGGAGGGGAGGGGAGGGGAGGGGAGGGGAGGGGAGGGGAGGGGAGGGGAGGGGAGGGGAGGGGAGGGGAGGGGAGGGGAGGGGAGGAATAACGTAGACCATCTTTGGTCAAGATGCACTAGGTATTCTCCTGTCATATTTGCGTTCCTACCGTTGATAAAACATACTGAGTTAAAGACAAATATGTGCTCTTTCTGTCTGAATAAACCTTGGAGTGTGAGGGGGAGAACATGTTCCAGGCAGAGGGAACAGCATGTGAGGGGGCTCTGATCATCCAACCACCCCTTCATGGATTCAATGGTTATTGAGCATCTACTATGCTCCAGGCACTCGTCCAAGTGCTGCAGATACAGCTGTGAACAAAAGAAATACACATCCCTGCCCTGGTGAGGATGACATTCTGGCAGAAGTAGGCAAACAATGGTACATGAATGTGATTATAGCTTGTTGGAGGGTGGTGTTAAGGGACAAAAATGAGCAGGAAAGGGGGGGCTGCCAGGAGGGGTGCAATTCTAAATAAGGAGGTCCAAGAAGCCTTGGTGAAAGAGTGACACTGAATAAAAGCTGAAGGGAATGATCCAGGTGTGTGTCTGGAGGAACAGCATTCCGGGGAGGGGAAACAGCCCATGCAAAGGTCCTGAGGCTGAACCCTGCCTGGTGTGTTTGAGGAAGCGGTTGGAGGCCAGAGTGAGAAAGGGGGTTGAGAGGGAATGAATCAAGGGTGGGATGTTTTCACCCTAAACATCCCACCAGTCTGCCATATCTCCCAGAATCCCTGCAAGGGAAGCACAAATGGATGATGCCTTTTTAAGCATTTTCTCCAACTCCCCCTGGTCCCATGCTCAATCATAGACCAGACTGAAAGCAAGAGCCCCACATCTCTTGGGTTACTTAGATGCTGTGCCCATCTGGGGGTCATTCGAGGTCCCCAGGGCAGATAGGCACAAGACAGCCACCCCAAGGTGGAACTCTGGAAACACTGTCCATTGAGGAGCCATGGGGGGGCTGCAGGTGTTCAGCCAGCTCTAGAGGCGACTTGAGGGAAGCTGGGGACACAATCATGGTAGGCAGATCTCTGATGGGGTGCACGGAAGAAGGCTAATTAGCTGTGTGTGCTGGTGGCCCATGACAAGGAGAATCCTAGGGAAGAAGATCTGGACTGCCCGCTTGCTCTCAGATTCATTCTGCACCTCCCCCTGCTTTGCTCTGCAGTGAAGGGAACCAGATTTCCCAGGCTTCTTTGCACCTTGGCTTCCAGGTAGGTTCAGTCAATGGGGGGCCCAGTCAGGAGACCAGAGGGCGGGAGGATCAGAGAAGCCAGGGTATTGCTCCCTCTCTTGCTCTGCCTCTTCCAGCAGCCAGTTGACTATTCCATGGTCTCAGTTCCCTAAAGACAGCTGTTGCCCCAGGTTCCAGCTCTCACTGAATGGCCCTGGACCCTGGTTACACCACTTCCTTCTGTTGTTCCACCAGCCCAGTGGCTCCTCTCTTAGGATCCCCCATCTGTCTTCTCGGCCTCACCCATTAGGCAATTCTCTGAATTAAATTGTCTCTGGCCCGGCCGGGCGTGGCTCAGCGGTTGAGAGTTGACCTGGGATCCAGGCGATCGGGGTTCGATTCCCACTCAGGGCACATGCCCGGGGTGCAGGGTGCAGCCGATCAATGACTCTCTCATCACTGATGTTTCTATCTCACTCTCTCTCTCCTTTCCTCTCTCTGAAATCATAAAGATATATTTTTAAAAAAATAAAAAATAAATAAATTGTCTGTTTGAGATACCCAAGATTACTTCTGCCTTCCTGAACCCTGACCAGGAGAATTTGAAATCTGAATCCAAGACTATCTCCATAACCACCTGGAAGGCTCACATGTCCCCTCAAAGAGGCGGTAGTCATAGAGTGTGTATGGTTACAAATTTGGGGGGCCAGGACACTGGGGTTCAAATCCCAGCATAGCTACTTATTCCCTCAGGCAATTTAAACTTCCCATGTTTCCATTTCCTCATATGTGAAATAAGGGTAGTAACGTGTAACAGGTTGTGCTTTCCAAAGATGGCCACAAAAATATCAGCCACCCAGCGCGCTCTCCTGCAGTGTGACTTGTCACACTCCCACCAAGAGGTGGAGCCTGACTCCCCTGCCCTTGAATCTAGACTGGCCTAGTGACTTGCTTAGTCACTAAGAAAGCAAAGAGGTGACACTGCATGATCTCCAAGTAGGTCAGAAGAAACCTTGCAGCTTCTGCCTTGGTCTTTGGAGGAACAATTGCTCTCTCTCCATGTTCCTGCTCAAAACCCAGTCGCCATATTGTGAAGAAGCCCAAGCCCAGGCCACACAGGGAGGCCACGTGCCAGGGCTGCAGGCCCCGGCGCAGCCCGGCACCCGCCAGGCCGGGAAGAATTCTCCGGAGGTCCCAGCCCCAGACATTCACGGTTTCTCATCATGGAGCTGACAAACCACCCCCGCCACGCCGCATCTGAATCCCTGACGGGATCTATAAGAATTATAAAATAGTTGTTGTCTTATCACACTATGTTTGGGGTGGTTTGTTTCCCAGTACAGAAGTCCCCTTACCCGCGGTTTCACTTTCTGTGGTTTCAGTTACCCACGGTCAACCGTGGTCCAAAAATATGAAGTGGAAAATTCCAGAAGTAAACAATTCGTAAGTTTTAAATTACATGCCGTTTTGGGTTGTGTGATGAAATCTCACGCTGTCCTGCTGCCATCCAGCCCGGGACATAAATCATCCCTCTGCCCGCATCTCCACACCGTGCATACAGCACGAAAGACCCTCTGAGAGAGAGGCCACATTCACTTCACTTTTATTACAGTATACTGCTATAATTGTCCTATTTTATTATTACTTATTGTTGTTCATCTCTTACTGTGCCTAATTTATAAATTAAATTTTATCAAAGGTACGTATGTAGAGGAAAAAACATAGTATATACAGAATGTGGTACCCTCCACAGTTTCAGGCATCCACTGGGTGTCTTGGAACGTGTACCCCCCAGATAAGGGGGGACAACTGTAATAGATAACTGAGACATGATGGCGCCCACTCCGCGGATGTGTTGTGAAAATAAAATGAGTGAGTATTATGTGCTTAGAACACGTGCACCTAGTAAGTGCTCAGTAAATGGAACCTGTTTCTGTTGTTGTTACTCATTTACACTTTCTGAATCCACTCCCGTCCACTTCGTTAAAACTGTGCCAAGACCTTGATGTGGATATGCTCTTCTCTTTGGGCCTCGACACCACACCCTCTGGTTTTACTCCTGTCACTGAATTCTCCCCTCTGCCTCCCGGCTGCCTCCGCCTTCTCGCCCTCGCCCCTCAAGGCTGCTGCTCCCTGGGGCTCAGCCCTCAGGCCCCTGCCCTCTGTCTCTCGCCCCCCTCCCAAGATGAGCGCACTGGCTCCCTAGGATTTATTTCCCAATCACTAACGGGTAGTGCCTGCGGTGCTTTACAACTATACAACTATTAACTCATTAAAGTCTTATAACAGCCCTGTAAGGGAGGAGCTATCCTTGTCCCCATTTGAAAGATGGGGAAACTGAGTTATAGAGGGTTCAGTAACTCATCCAAGATCCCACAGTCAGGGTTGGAACCCAGATGCCCATGCAACTGGATTCCATGTCCCTCAAACAGGATTTCTCAGCCTCAGCACTACTGATACCTGGAGGGGTGGCCTGGGCATTGTAGAATACTTAGCAGCATCCCTGGTCTCTACCCACTAGATGCCAGTGGCACATCTCTCCCTCCAGTGGTGACAACCAAAACTGTCTCCAGGCATTGCCAAATGACCCCTGGCATGGCAGTGTCTCTCCTCCCATGCTGGGAAACACTGGGCTGCCCACTAGTCTGAGCTGCCTTCCATCTCCAGTGGAACACAGTCCAACGAGAACGCCCCCAACCTTGTTCCTCCCCGTCTTCCATCTTAGCAAATGATACCCACCCCCCCCAGTGCAGTTCCCTAAGCTAAAAACTTCGACATCATCTTATCTCCTTTCATTCGCCCCCACCCTTCTCCCTCATCCAATCTGTGAGCAAGTCTGGTCAGCTCAACCACCAAAATGGGAGCTGGATCCATTGTTTCCAACTCCTGGTCCCCGCCACCTTCATCAACCTCTTCCTCTCAGGTCTCCTTGCCGCCATCTCCATCACCTTAAAGTCTAGGCCCCACAGAGCAGCTAGAGGGGCCTCTTTAAATGGCCAATCTGTTTAAACCCACCAAGGACTTCCCATCACATTTAAATTCTGCACACATCCCACAGTTACTCCCAAACCTCATTTCCCATTACTCTCCCTTCACTCACCTTCCATCAGCAGATCCTTCATTCAGAGCCTCCCTACCACAGGATCTTTGCATGGCCTTTGTCTTCCCTGCCCCATTCTTCCCAGAGCTAGCTTCTCTCTCCTTCAGCTCTCAGATTTCCTTGACACCCCTCCAGGGCATGCTTTCCCCTTCCGTTTTTCTTCATCTTGACGCCTGGTTTTTGTCCACAGCATTTATTACAATGTTTCATTGATTTGCCTGTTTACTGTTTGTTGTGGGTTGAACAGTTGCCCCCCAAAAAGATATGTCCACATCAAATCACTGAAACCTGTAAATGTGATGTTATTTTAAATAAAAAGACTTTGCAAGATGTAATTAATAATTAAGTTAAGGATCTCAAAATGAGATCATTCTGGATTATCCAGGTGGGCCCTAAATCCAACGGCAAGTGTTTTTATAAGTGGTGCACAGACAGACACAAAGGAGACAGCCATGTGAAGACAGAGACAGAGGTTGCAGTGACACAGCCACACGCTAGGGAACCACCAGGAGCTGGAAGAGGCAAAGAACCGATTCTTACCTAGAGCCTCCTGATGGAGAACGGCCCTGCCAACATTTTGATTTCAGACCTCTGGCCTCCAGAACTGTGAGATGACATATTTCTGTTGTTTTAAGCCACCCTGTTTGTGGTACTTTGTTACAACAGCCACAGGAAACAAATACATTCACTCCCCTTGTCCCCCACAAGGCCATGAACTCAGGAAAGAGGAGAGTTAGTCTGTGGTGTTCTTTCCCGTAGCCCAGCCATCATCACAGGGCCTACTGCTGATACTAGTGTAAATGAATATTCTAGCTCAAGAAGCTCTCAATCTCTTCTTTGCCATCAAAGGAAGTGTTTACATTTCTTTGGGTCCCCCTGAGATAGGAAGCTCCCTCCCTCCAAAACAGGGATTTTCTCACCCAGTGATGCTGCTCCCCAGGGGGACATTTGGCAATGTCCGGGGACATTTGGCAGTGTCTGGGAACATTTTGTTGTCACAGCTCCAGAGGGAAGAGTGCCATGGCATCAGTGAATGGAGGCCAGGGATGCTGCTCAGCATCCTGCAAAGCGCGGGGTAGTTCCCAGGACAGGGAATGATCCCATCCCAAATTTCAGCTGTGCTGAGAAACTGTACTAAATTTAGTACTCACTACCAATATAAACTGCAATGGCCTGCTAACATCTGTTCCCCTTCCTCTGTAACAGTCCCTCAGTTTCCCCTTTGTAACTGCCCCTCCCCCTCTCGCAGTCTAACTTCTTTGGGTAGAGTCCAGTCAGGCCCAACTCCAGCAATGGGCAGCTGACCTGGCCTGGTCAATCAGAGCATCATATTCCCCTGAGCACAGCAGTTGGTTCAGGGATGGACATGTGACCCCACCAAAGATCTTAATCATGACCAATGACAACTAGATTTTTGCTTGGGAGGCCTTTAAATTGACCCTCCTATTTTCCATTAGACAAAGAATTGTAGGAATACAAATTTGGAGCAGGTAGGCACCCTTGTCTGCCCCCATTAGGAGGAAGGATGACTGAGAATGGAGAAAAGACATCCAAAAGAGCGAAGTTAAGAGATGAAGGGGGGCCAAGAGGGGCAGGGGGGCAGTTTTCCTGATAAATGCTTGAGTCCCCTGGATCCAGCCAGACCTGAAGGCATTTTTCTCCCAATATTTTTAGTTATGTGAGCTAATAAATATATTTATTTTTTTACTAAGCCACTTTCAATTGGATATTCTTGTCACAAGATCTAAGATACTTTATTAAAAGTTCTGCAGACTCAGCTCAGAATTTCCTCACACCTTAAACTTCTCCAACTGAACATCCCTGAGTTCTTCCACTGTTGCCCAAGGGACCTGACTCCCAAATTTCTCCTAAAGCCCAGGTCACACAACACCATCTCTAATATCAAAAAGGGGACAGTCCATCTCTGCAATGTGCTAAGATCTTTAGAAGGCCAGCTATGTTCATCCAACACATACTCAGGTGATGCCTCCTTCCGGGCACGATTAATATTAGCAAGGAAGACAAAAAGAACTCCTTCTGGCTCCTTAAATATGCCCCAACTTCCCACACTCAATTAGCATGTCACCTCCTCCAGGAAGCCTACCCTGATTTCTTCTGGGGAAGCCCTCCCCTGATCCCACAATGCCCTAGGCTCCACCCATCTATCACTGAATATATTATAACCACCTATTTCCATGAGTTGCAAGAGAATCTGTGTCTCATTTATCATGGAATTCTCTATCACCCAGCACATAGCCTAATACAAAGAAATGTTTACGAGGTGGGTGGTATTATCATTATTATTATTATTACTGTTATTATTACTATTATTGTCATCATTTTCCCCATTTTACAGATGAGAAAACCTAGACCCTTGCCCAAAGTCACATAACTAGGAACTCGTAGAGGTGGGATTGACTCCAGGCAATCCATACTCAACCACCACTAACCAAGTACCACTAACTAATAATCAGTAAGCACTCAACAAGTGCCTATTACATCATGGCTCGATCAGCAAACTCTTTCCGTAAAGAGCCAAATAGTCATTTTTTTGGCTTTGCAGGTCATAGGGTCTCTGTTGTGACTATTCAGGCAGTGAAAGCAGCCATGGACAATTTGTCAACTAAATTTTGTTTATAAAAAGAGGCAGCCAGCCCACAAGTTATAGTGTGCTGACCCCTATATTAAATGAATGATGAATGATGAATGAATGAAGTGAATACTTAATAAATATTTATTGCACCTACTTATGTGCTGGGCACTGGAGATACAGTTTGTGAGCCAAACAGACAAAAGGCCGTGCCCTGACATTCCAGTGGGGAAGGCAGCTAATAAGCAAGTAAGTAAGAACTATGGTCGGTCAGGAGGCTCTAAGTGCTGTGGAGAAAATTTAAGCAAGGAAGAGAATGAAAATTGTATGTGCGCAGGGAGGGGAAAGGGATGCACTTATAGATATGGAAACCAGGGAAGATCTCTCTGATAAGAAACCTAAAGAAGCTAAGAGAACAATCATAGTGTGTATCTGAGGGAAGAGGGATCCATGGAGAAAGAACAGCATATGCAAAGGCCCTGAGGCTAGATTGCACCTGGCAGGTTCTAGGAACAGTGAGGAGGCCACTATGGCTGGATTAGAAATGAGTGAGGGGGCCCGGCCGGGTGTGGCTCAGTGGTTGAGCATTGACCTAGGATCCAGGTGATCGGGGTTCGATTCCTGGTCAGGGCACATGCCCCGGTTGTGGGCTTGATCAATGACTCTCTCTCCCTCTCCTTTCCTCTCTCTGAAATCAATAAAGATATATTTAAAAAAAGAAAAAAAGAAAAGGAATGAGTGAGGGGGAGAGAGGCAGGGGATGAGGGCTGAGAGGTAAAGAGAGGACAAATCTTCCGGGCCACAGTGAGGACTTATGTTGACCCCCCCAGGTTTCCATCCCCATCAGTCCTAGCAGACGTGTTGAGATGAAGTCTTCCAACCAGCACAGCCCAACCCACTTTGATTCGCTTGCACCCCAGCCCTTCATCCCTAACTGAGTCCCTTCCCCATGGCTTTGGTTCAGGTCCTCCTCATTCCTCATCCTACCAAGGCCTCCTCCAAACCAGCTCCCTCCAGGCCTGCATCTCTGAAGCCAGCTAGGTTTCGCCTTGGGGTTCTTGGGGGCAATAACTTCTCTATATCCACCCAGTCTATTTCCTTGTCCTTCTTGGCTTCCGGCTAAACTATATTCTCAGCCTCTCTTGCAGTTGGATGGGACAGTGTGACTGAGCTCTAGCCCATGGAACAAGAACGGAGGTGATGGTGCCACTTCTGTGACTGGCCCATGAAAGCCTCCCATGGTTTCCCTTCTCACATTCCTTCCTTGCCCTCTGGATGACTAGAGAGGACTCCAGGGGCTGTAGGGAGGGTGGGGCCATGAGATGGAAGGAGCCAGGATTGTAGAAGCACTGTAAAGAAGGGCCATTCCCTCGGTCCCCCAGTTGACCCAAACTAGATTGCTATGTGAGCAACAAGTAAATTCATATTTTCATTGAAGCAATGCAATTTGTCATAGGAGCTAGCCTCACATGCCCTGACTAGACC
This sequence comes from Miniopterus schreibersii, assembly GCF_964146895.1. NCBI lineage: Eukaryota > Metazoa > Chordata > Mammalia > Chiroptera > Miniopteridae > Miniopterus > Miniopterus schreibersii. Next base: position 68,077,312 of record NC_138105.1, on the reverse strand, counting down.
ACATTCCACAGCCAACTCAGACCCAATGAAATCAAATTAACAAAAAGAGTGACTCTCATTAATTTAGTTCTTGCTATATGTCAATCGCCATGTGAGGAATTTAACTGACCTTATCACATCTGGTCCTCACACAGCCCTGAGATAAAGGTGCTATACACATCCCCACTTTATAGATAAGACACAGATAGGTTAAGGGCTCAGATAGGTTAAGTAATTTTTTCTCCAAGATCACAAAGCCAGTAAATACCTGACTTGAAATTCAAACCAGCCTAATAAATAAAGAGCTCCAGAAAATTGAGAAGGAAAAAAGATTAACAGTACTAGAAGGGAAAAAATAATGGGCAAGGGATAGGAACAAATATTTCACTGAGAGAAAATAAAAACAGCCTTAAACATAGGAAAAGAGCATCAACCTCACTCAGAAAAAGAGAAATATAAATCAAGCCATAATGAGCTCCATTTATCCCCCAAATTGGCAACTCCTAAAGCTGGACAACAGAATAATCTGTTGGCAAGGCAATAGAGAACAAACACTTTCATGCATTGCTAGTGGCAGTGTAACCGGAACAATCCATATGGGAATAATCCCATTTACAGAACGATTTCCCCATCTCCAAAACACACACTCATTCACTTTGAGCCAGCAAACCCTTCCGAGAATTTATCCCATGGATGTACTTGCCCATGTGTAAGGCCGCAATAATAACATTTACATGTAGCCAGATACTTTCCTAGGTTCTTTATAGTAATTCGTTTAGCCCTCACAACTATGCTTTAAGATGGGAATGTATTATCTCCCTTTCACAGCTGATGAAACCGAAGCACAGAGAGGTTAAGTAACATGCCCAAGGTCACACAGTACAGGAGCCGAAAATGAGTCATGGACTAGGTTACTGATTGCAGTATGTTGGTTAGAACAAAAACCAGGTGCTCACTGATGGGGGTAGGGGAATGGTAAAATAAATGATCCCCCAGCCCTGCAATGAAACAGAGGCAGTTTAGAGCAATTGTTGAATATAAGGATCCTGAAGCCAGGCTGTCGGGGTTCAAATCCCTGACTCTGCCACTGTCAAACTGGGTGCCCTGGAGCAAGTTACTTAACATCTATGTGCCTCAGTTTCCCCATATGAAAAATGAGGATAATAATACTTTCCACCTCATAGGTTGTTGCGGGAATTAAACGAGTTAATTTATAGAAAGCATTTAGACCAGGGTTCAGTGAGCTTTTCTACAAAGATCTGGAGAGTAAATACCTTCAGCTCCTCAAACCAGACAGTCTCTGTGGCAACTACTCAACTCTACAGTTGTAGCTGAAAGCCAGGCGTAGACAGTACATAAATGAATGCGTGTGGCTGTGTGCCAACAAAACTTTATTTATAAAAACACATTGTGAACAGAGTCCACCTTCTGATTGTAGTTTGCTCTCCCCTGGTTTAGACTAAAGCCTGACACATAGCACAATGTAAGTGGTTTGTTAAATGAACTGTCGAGAATATCACGTAGCCATTTTCAGAAAGGAAATCTGTATGCACTGATTTGGTAAAATTCCCAAGACGATTATTAAAACGAGGAAAGCGGGTATAAAGCAGTGGATAGTATATGCTATCTTTCGTGTTAAGGGAGGAGTGTAGTAAGTCAGAACATGAATTCCTATTTGCTTATATTTGTATAAAGACATTCTGGAAAGATATACAGTCAACTTTTTAAAAATGTAGTCATTTTGGGGGGAAATAGGAACTGGGTATCTAACAGACAGGACTAGAAGTTAAATTTTTCCCTGTATGCCTTTTTATGCATTTTAATACTTGAATGACTATATATATATATATAATATATATATATAATATATATATACACACACACACACATATATATATATATATATATATATATATATATGACTGTATTATTTAACTCAACAGTTAAATAACTGAAAGATTCTATTGGGCTCTCTGTCCCCTAGCACAGGGTCCTTAACCTCAGCACTGCTGACATTTGGGGCAGGGTAATTCTCTGTTGTAGGCTGTTGAGCAGCATCCCTGGCCTCTATCCGCTAGATGCCGGTAGCATCTCCTAGAAGTGACAACCAGAAATGTCTCCAGACTTTGCCAAATGTCCCATGGGGGGCAAAATTGCCCCAGTTGAGAACTACTACCCTAACCCAATTCCTACCTGCTGTGTTAGGCGGCCCTCCCTCCCACTACCCCACATCCTTTCTAAAAAGACTTTTTCGTGAGGGTTTATCAAGTCTCAGACACTGTGCTAAGCAGTACTGAGATATCACAAGAATCCACCCAAGAAAGGGGACATTTTTATTTACAGTTCACAGATGAGGAAACCGAGGCTCAGGGAGGTAAAGCCAGGAAGTGGTGGCACCAGCATTTGAACCCAGGTCTGACTGCTCTGAGCCACACACACACACACACACACACACACACAGCCCACTCTCCCATTCTAACTCTTTCGCCCTCTCCATTTTCTGCCTCTGCCAGTGGCACCAGCATTCACTGAGCTGGGGACCTTGACATCATCTTGGCCCCAGAGCCTGTCCCCACCCCAAGTCTAATCAGCTCCCATGTCCTGGTGGATCTTTCCCACAATGACTGTCACATTCGTCCCTTCCTCTTCATGCCCTTAGCCTTAAAATTTCATCTCTGCAACCCAGAATTTTGAGCCTCAGAGAGCAGTAGAAGAGTTGCTACTGCAGCTGCTTATAATAGTATCATCCACTCTCTCTGAACCTCAGATCTGAGAGACCTTCCAGCTTGAAGACTCCCTCCAATCTGACCTCACCTATGAACCATTTCCACCAGCCGGGCCACTCACTGCCCCATAGTACAGCACAGCCTATGTGGGCACTCACCCTTTCTGACCCCAGGGCCTTTGCACTAGCAGTACCCCCTACCGGAAGCACTGTTTTCCCAGATCCATATGGCTCATTCATTCCCTCACTTTCCCCAGGTCTCTTCTCAAATGCACCTTATCAGTGAGGCCTCCCGGACCCCCTATTCAAAAGTGTGGCCCCATACTTGTAAGTCCCCTTTCCTGCTTTGTTTTCTCCAAAGCACATACCACATCCTGACAATTTATACGTTTCCTTCCTTATTTGCTCACTGTCAGTCTCTCCCACTAGAATGCAGGCTCCATGACATCAGGGGTTTGTGTGTGTCCTGTTCCCACTGTCTTGGTCTCAAGAAGAGGTCCGACATACATTGTAATTGTTGACAAATGAATGAATGTTTAAATATGCTCTTCCCACCCTCTTCCCTAGAAACAACTGAGCAAAAGCGGAGGAACTATGAAAAGGAAAGGAGAGAAACTGGGAAGCACCCTTATTCTAGCCTCCACACCTTTATTTATGCCTAGCCCCTTTCCCCCTCCCATACCCTTCAGGAGCACCCTCCCTTTTCTCCCTCTGCCCTTCTACACCCCATGGCCCTGGCTTACATCTGTTGACAGACAGGGACTTGCAAACCTAGAGATGTTGTTCTTGTGGCACCTCCCTCTGACTTAATGTTTTAGCTTCCTGCACACATCCCCACTGTGAACGGGGCATGGAGCTGAGCTTTGAAGGAAGCCAAAATGGGCAGGGGCAGAAGGGCACAGAGCTCCTACTCACTCTTCAAAACCCAGCACAAATGTCTCTTCTTGGAGAAAGCCAGACTTCCTCAGGCAAAGCCTTGCCTTTGCTCTAGGACCCCCAGCCCAAAGATTTATCCCTCTACCACAGTCCAGACAACAAGGGGCTGTGGATGTCTGGTTACATTTCCCCAGTCTGGGAGCACCTTGAGGGCCAGGCCTGGGCCTGGGTCCATGGCATTGCCCAGAAAATAGAATTAGGATGGTTCCTGGAGTCCCTGCAGCTGCCCTCCTAGACATTAATGCCACATCCCCTTGCTTTTCATCAGAGAACCAGCTTTAGGTAAGATGCATGCAGGAGTGGAAGTTCATCCTTAAGTCTATCCACTTGCCCATTAGCTGCTATTGAAGCCTCACTGGGGACCTTGCCTCCTTGCAGATCTGAGGCCTGTAGGCAAATTCAGGATGCCTGTGGCCAGAAGGGCTGGCCATGGAGGAGAGAGGTCTCTGGAGCTCCCTCATTCCATTAAGAAATCCTGCCTGGGCTAGGAAGTGGGAGCCACTCACCTCTCCACCCATGGCTCTGTCCCCAGAAAATGCCCCCAAGGACCCCCACGGATCCCACTCCCTGAGCAGTCATTTCCCCTCCCCCACCTGCACATGGCACCTCAGACCAGAGAGGAGGCAATGGATGCCCTAACTGCTGCACACACACACACACAGCCTACAGCTCCTCTGGACAAGGCATTCATCCAGGCATAGAGCCTAAGGGCTGGCCTATGGGTCCCCTCAGACCCCCATGGCAGGTGGGGAACCCCCAGCCCCCACCCAGCAGCATACACCACTTCCACCCAGCACCCAGGCAGCCATAGAGAACCAGAAGGTGCTACGAGAGAGCATCCAGTCCTGTTACCTCCCCCACCCCAACCGCATTCAAATAGGGACTTGAATGTATTTCCTGAGCCGGGGGCGGTCACAGTCAAATCTGCCTCCTTCTGGACCCTTAGCCCTTACAGAAATCGCTGAGAAAGTGCAGCTATTCCTAGGCTCCCAAACCCCAGAACCCACTCTCGGGGGCTCAAGACCAGCTCCTCAAAGTCCCCCAGGGGATGGAGGGAGCTAGGAAGAGCAGAGTCCTCCTGGTCACGGCCCCCCACCTACCCCAAGCTGCCCCAGGCCCAGGCAGGAAGCCAAGGGGAAGGAGATGTGAGGGGAAGGAAGGGGCCCAGGGCCCGGAGGAGGAGACACATGTGGGGAAGGAGGTGGAGGATGCCCTTCCCCCACAGCCAGAATCTGGGGGTAGGGGATATAAGAAAACCTTAGGCACCCTGTTGGCCAACCAGAGGGTTCCTAGGCATCCCCTCAAGACTCCCAGAGGATGGCACCTGGGGCCTTGAACCCCTGTAAAGTCAGCCTGGGGCTCAGGAGCGGTTAACCCCCAGCTTGCCAGTTCTCAGCCTAGATTTGGGCTCACTCCGTGCTTACGAACGAGTCCCTGTTAACCTGGGGCGGGTCACCCCAAAATGTCAGTGTTACCTTCCACACATCCCCCTGTCCCCTAAGCCAGCGCAGAGTTGGTATACGTCGCTCTGCATCGCCGGTCCAGGGGCACAGTGCACTAACCAGCCTGGAATGCCCCCCACTTCCAACCCGCGGTCTCGCAGCCCGCGGCGGGCTCACCTGGGACATCTGGGGGCGCAGGTTGACCTCGCGTAAGTTGATGGCGTGGGGCAGCAGGTTGTTAAGCAGCTGGCAGAGAAGGACCCCATCCCGAAGGGCCTGTGCCAGCTCGCACACCTGGGCCCCGTCCCAGGTCACGCGGTGGCTGGGCGGCAGCACCCGGCACTGGATCAGCCAGTGGGTACACTGTCGCCACAGCTCCATGGCTGCCGCCTTCCCGGGCCTGCCCGCGCGCCCTCGCAGCCTCCACCGCCCACCCGCCTGCCCGCCGGCCCGCCAGCCTGTGCTACTAGCTACCACTTCCTCTTCTTCGCCTGTAACTGTCGACGGGAGAGGGGGTGGAAGAGGAGGAGCTTTAGGGGGTGGGGGCGGGGGTGGCACCTGCAGTCCAGCCTCGCCTAGCCCAGCCCCTTCCACGCGGGACCCTTCCCTCCCCAGCGCAACACCTGGAATGGGAGAGGGGCTGCCGGAGGTCAGGCTAACAGCCCGCCCTTCTCCATATCCAACCCTTTAGCAGGAACACCTGAAAATACTCAAAATCCTGCCTCTGCTCACGCCTCCCTTCTCTGCCTCCACCCAGGTCCAGCCCCATCAGCGCTCGCCTGGACCAGCGCAGTCTCCTCCGCCCTGGTCCCTGGGCTCCCGCCCCCTGGCTCCAGTCTATTCGCCCCACAACAGCCAGAGGGCGCCTGGAGCACCTGAGTCAAGTCGGGATGTTACCCCCCTTGTCACACACCTTCCTCTTTGGGGTAAAAGTCCTCCATGCAACCCACAAGTCCCGATAAAACCTGACCTCCCTAAACCCTCCCTGCCCTCAATCCCTCCACACCCCTTTCTCTCACTTGCCGCCCAGGCCTCCTGCTGCTCCTCCAACAAGTCAGGCATGGTCCTGCCCCCAGGACCTTTGCACATGTTCCTCCCCTGCCTTAGGCAACTTCACTGCTAGTTCCCACACCACCTACAGGTCTTTGCTTAATGTCACCTTCTCATGAAGTCTTCTCAAACCTCCCTATTTCAAATCAGCCTTTTATCCCACCCCATCACACCTTATTCCTACTTTAAGCCTTGATCAAATCTGACATTTTATTATACTTATTTCTTTATTGTCTATTTAGAAATTTGTCTCTTATGTGCTGGACACTCCCCCCAGCACATATACGTGCTCCATAAATATTTGTTGAATGAATGGATAAACAAACAAACAAATGGTTGAAAGCTCTGACATTTATCCCAAATCCATCCATGTATCCCCATGGCCCTGGTCACTATCAACTCTCTCCTTATAGACTTCGCTAGCGACGTTGTTAATTGCCTTGTTTAGCAAACATTTACTGTGTTCGTAGCCCTTGCCACCTAAAATCATCTTGTCTATGAGGTCTCTCACCCCAGTAAGTTGTGAGTAGCCTCCCCTCCTCGCCTCAATCTCCCTAGACACACCTTGAATTTTCTTTTTTAATTCTTGTAACCACTGGGGGGCGCTAGGCCCCTTCCCTGGATATACCCCCCTACCCTCTGACTGTATCAAAATTAGGCGGGAGAGACGGTCAAGGAAAAGATACTCCCCTCAGCCCTTCCTGAGCCCCCTCTTCCATATGAGGGCGGGAAGTCCAGCCCAACCTGGAAGTTTCCAGCTTTGCGGTCCTACAGGTGCTAAACTTCATCCTCAAGCATCCTTCGCTCTATGTGTCAACTTCCTCATCTGTAAAATGGGTGACCATTTAGAATTATGGTAGGCATCAGAGATGGTGGGGCTGCCAAGAAGAAAGCGAGGAAGACAGGATGGCCCTCCAGGGCTCCACGTTTGAATCGACCACTCACAAACCGGCTCAATTTGGGCATGTGGCTTAGCTATCCGGTGCCTCAGTTTCTGCATCTGGAAAATGGGGGTGATGAAAATAGTACCTACCTCGTTGAGTGGCCTAGGTAAAAATCAAGTGCACTGAGGCAGGTCGGGCGAGCAGTCCAGTCCTGGCAAGCAGCCAGGACTGAGTAAATGTCAGCTGCGACGACTGCTTGCTTTCCTCCCCCCCTTCCCTTCCTCCTCCATAGACGTGGCCAGAGCGTTCCCTCTCTCGTTCCCGATCCCCCCCACCTTTCTCATGCCTGCCTCCAGGCGTCACGATGCAAGATCCGCCGCCTCCTTCCCCCCACCCGGAAAACCACCTGCGTGTTCTCCCCACCCCCCATGTCCCTTCAGTCTAGCTCAGCTCCATCGCGCTGGCACTGGGGGAGGCTGTGGCGTCTTCCCGCATCTCTCCACAAAACCCCAACACTCAGCTGGGGTTCCACTCCCGGAAACCCGAGGGGGCGGTCTAGAGGAAGCGCACCCCTCCACGTCACAGCTGCCGCCAACCCTCGCCTAGCCAGAAAACTCCTAGGGGCCGCCCCGCCCTTTCCCGGAACCCTGAGGGGCGACAGCGGGAGAGATACCCCTTCCCGCTTCCCGAGGGGCGGGGGTGACTAGGGCCAGCCCGAGGGTAATGGAGGAGCCAAGTTCTTTTTTTTTTTTTTCCTTTTTTTTTTCTTTTTTTCTTTTTTCTGGAGGAGCCAAATTCTAAGCGGGACAAAAGCGACAGAGGGGGGATGGGCGTGGCCAGCGGAGGGGGCGGGGCGGTGTTCTGAGGGGCCGGGCCCGCTTTAAGGGAAGAGCGGAGTTTCCCAGGGTGCTGCGGTCTATGAAGAAGGTGCTGCGCCCGGCCGCGCGTGGCTCAGCGGTCGCGCATCGCCCAGGAGATCGCGGTTCGCTTCCCGGTCAGGGCGCAGGGCCGGGTTGCGGGCTCGATCCCCATTTGGGGGCGTGCGGGAGGCAGCCGATCAATGACTTTCTCATCATTGATGTTTCTCTCTCTCTCCCTCTCCCTTCCTCTCTCTGAAATCAATAAAGACATATTAAGAAAAGCAGAAGGAGGTACAGTAATACCCAAAGGCGACGTGGTTACTGCGAGAAAAGGTTCTGAGGGGGCGGAGCGTGAGAAGCCTTGGAGGCGGGGTCCGAAGGGGGCGTGGTGTCGAGGGGCGGGTCTCACGGGCCAGGGCCCGGTGATTGGGCTCGGTTCCCACCTCGCCTGGTGGGAGGGGCCCGGGGCGGTAGAACGTCAGGCTCCGGTACCGCTCCGGCCTCTCGGGAGCTCCGTGGGTGCCGTCCCAGGTGAGTGAAGGGCCCCGGGTGCATCCAGGACCAGGGGATTACTCGGGTGGGGAATCCTCTCTTTTTCAGGTGGGGCCGCCGGCACCCAGGGAGGGTCTGGCTGGCTGTCGGTCCAACTTGTCCGCGGACGTAGAATGGGTCGCCGGGTGCCCGGTTGGGTCGCGGTGCATTACGAGTGTCCGTGTACCTGGGCGTGCCTGGGCGTGCTCCTCTAAGCGTGTTTCCTTTGCAACACGGCGATCCTCACTGCTTCCACTTTTGCCTGATCTGTCTTTTTAAGCCACAAACCAGATTGTGCCCCTCCCTCACTAAAAACCCTTCCATAGCTCCAGTTCTGTCCTACAGAGGTGAAAATCTGGTGCCCAGCAGTTCCTGCATGGCCTCGCCCCTGCCGACCTCGCTGGCTCTCCACTTAGCTCTTTGCTTACTGCATTCCAGCCACACTGGCCTCCTTGATGATGTCAAGTGTAAAAAGCAAGTTCCATCTCACCTTTGGATTTGTTGTACACCCTGCACCTGAACTGCTGTTTCTCCCAAATCTTTGCATAACTATCTCCTTCCCTTTACTAAAGACTCAGCTCCAGAGTCACCTTCTGGGAGAGACCTTCCTGACTAGGCTACTTAAAGTAGCCTGCCCCCTCCAGCCATCTTATCACCTCTCCCTGTTTTACCACCTGTATTGATTATTCTTAGAATTTATTCTTGTTTTGTTGTGTGTTTTGTCCACCAGACAGCGAAGGGCGAAGGCAGGTCTCTGTCATCACTGTATTTCCAGGGTCTAGAACAGCACACAGTAAGTGCTCAGCCAATTGGTGGTTGCTCAGTGTCAAGTTTGTCCATCTGTGTCCATGTGTCTATGTGCTGGTGCCTGCGACGTGTACACATGTATATGGTCTATAGGCCATGAATACCCTCTCCCTCCTTTCCCCATGCTTGCCCCTACATCACCCTCTCTCCTGATTCTGCCCCCTTCCTCTCTCCCCTGCCCAAATATACAGAAATTATTCCAAAAGAAGCAGGGCAGGAGGATGACTTAGCCTGTGGCTGACCTGTGCCCATCCTGAGCTTCCCCACTCCCAACTAACCAGAATTTTGTCAGTGGTGCACCTTGATGTCCACTAAGGGGGACATGAGACAGAGGAACCTGGAGTTGGGGACTCTTAAGACGGAGACTGGGCCTGGTCCAGCTGACAAACAGGAAGTGCACAGGCACCCAGGAGACACACCTGGTGTTCAGGTATGCATTGCCTGGAGCCAGCTCCAGGCCCAGCTCCCCACCCCTAAAGTCACCTAGGGCTGGTCTGAGTACTTCCTGCCCCTTTCAGGCCCTCAGCCAGGCTGACTCAGGATGTAAGAATCCTGGTGCTGTTTTCCTGCAGACCCTGACCAGGCCTCGAAGACCTTGCAGGGTAGAGAGTGAGAAGCAGATCCCTTGCTTCCCTCCTCCCCAGGGTGGGCTTTCTCCACCAGATACTTGAGATAGGCCTGCCTGATGACCAAGGGAGTCCCAAAGTGTCTGGCATCTAAATTTGACTGTAATTATAATGAAATATATCGGCTCCAAAATTGCATTTGCTGACATTTCTACAAAGATGTGACCTTTCAATGTCCTTAAATGTGGTGTTACATTGGAAAGCCGTGTACAAGTTAGATTTTCTTAAATCCTAAGAATCCTTTTGTGTGCACAAGGACTGCTTAGGAGCTATGGAAATTAGTAAATTAAATTTCCTCTGGCCTGGAATGTTCTTTCACCCTGAGAACCACCAGGCTCGCTCCCTCAAAATCATTCCAGTTGTACTGACTGAGACCTTCCCAGGCCACCCGATGGAAAGTCAGAGCTCCCCCACTAGGATCTTCACATCCCATACCTGGCTAGATCTTTCCGCTTGGCTCTCTCTGACCTACCTACAAGCTCATCTATTTATTTTCTTAATCACCATCTCCCACACTAGACCAGCTGTGGTCTCCAGTCTGTTTTGTTTACTGCTGGGTCTCTAGCACCTAGAACAGCGCCTGGCACAGAGTGGGTGCCACATAAATATTGGTTTGAGTGAATTACTTAATTAAATTTCTACAACCAGGAGCATTACGTCATCTGCATAAAATGCCATTACATATTAAAGCACTGCATAAGTCTTCTCCCTTTGCAAGAATCCCAGTGAGTGCATGGCTGTTTCCATGAAATCACAGCCAATTCTAAATTAAAGTTACTCATAGCCTGACTTTATATATATAAACAGTTGACCCCTGAACAACATGGGCTTAAAATGCACAGGTCCACTTATATGTGAATTAATTTCAATAAATACTGTAAATGTATTTTCTCTTCCTTATGGTTTTCTTAATAACATTTTCTTTCCTGTAGCTTTACTTTATTGTAAAATACAGTATATAATATATATAACATACAAAATATGTGTTAATTGACTATGTTATCTGTGAGGCTTCTGATCAATCATAGGATATTAGTAGTTAAGTTTTGGGGGAGTCAAAAGTTATATACAGATTTTCAATTGTGCAGGGGTCAGCACCCCTAACCCCTGCATTGTTCAAGGGCCAACTGTAATCTGGCATATATCTATATAGCTGGTATATATATTTATATATATATAAATCTGACTATGATTAACTTGTTTAATTTAGAATATAATATATATTTATATAATACATATATATGCATATACAGAGAGAGAGATGCATTTTAAGGTTTGATAGGATATGGGCTGCTGTCTCTAAAACTAAGAAGAACACACACAAAAGAAAAAAAAAAACATGAATAGGAGCCACTCAGGAAGCAGGAATAATTATTTCCATTTTACAGGTGTGGAAGACTGAGGCCTGTTGAAAGTGCAGAGCTCAACCCCAGCATCCACTGTCCCCAAAAGCTCCATGCAGGTGCCACAGGATGGAGAGGACTTTGCCAGCCAACCCTGGTACCACGGCCCTCTGTCCCGCCAGGTACTGCCTTCTGCAGGGCCTCAGCACCATGCCACAGGGAGCCTCTCCTGCCCTTGACCTGCTGGAGACTCTTGGGTCCTAGAAGAGGAATTTAGGATCAAGGGCTATTGGAAGGGGTGGCTGGGAGACTGGGGACTGTCTTGAAGCTTGGTTGGTGTGACATATCATTCTTTATTTTTATTTTTTAATTTATTTTTAAGTATATCTTTATTGGTTTCAGAGAAAGGAGGGGAGAAGGAGAGAGAGAGAGAGAGAGAGAGACAGAAACATCAGTGATGAGAGAGTCATTGATCGGCGGCCTCCTGCACAGCCCCGATTGGGGATCGAGCCCGCAACCCGGGCATGTGCCCTGACCAGGAATCGAACTGTGATCTCCTGGATCCTAGGTCAATGCTCAACCACTGAGCTACACCCGGCTGGGCCACTCCTTATTTTTGAATTATCACTTTCTTTGGGATGGTGCTGAGGATGGTAACAGAGATTAAAGAAGGTCCTAGATCCCTCAAAGCACCCCTTGGCTCTGCTTGTCTCTCTCTCTTTCTCTCTCTGGGTCCCAGGCACCTGTGGCCACCAGGACCCCATCTCTCTCTCAATTCAAGGCTCCCCACCTTCATCTTCAACTCAGGTGTCACCTTCAGGGGTCCCGGGACCCTGGGCATCCAATCAAAGCATGAGAGGTTGTATAGCTTAGTGGTTAAAATCCCACACTCTAGTCAGACATCCTGGGATTAAATCCCAGCCCTGCAACTTACATTCTGTGTGACCTAGGCTAAGATAGTTAACCTCTCTGGGTCTCAGTTTGCCCATCTGTAAAATGGGGATAATAGTACCTACCATTTAACTTTGGCAAAGGATTAAATGAGTTCATATGTTTTACACCTAAAGCAGCACCTGGCATCCAGTAGGGCTATACATGTGTCCACTGCATATATTGTTCAGTCCCCAGCCCCTATCACCAGCTGTGCTTTGTCTCTCTGATATCAGAGCCCTCAGCCCCTGTTTTCACACTAGCCATCGCAGCTGTCATAAGACAACTTGAAATTTTTATAGAGGATTTATGGGCCACACACTGGAAGAATCCAACTAATGGCTTATTTTGAACCCACATTTGCAAAGCAAGCCAGCGTATTTACTCAGATTGGAAGTTGTACCAGTCAGCATCAGCTAGGAGCTATAACAAACATTTCCAAGATGTCACTGGCTAAACACAATACACATTTAAGGGCTTGTTTATGTCACAGTCCAAGGTGGTTGGGGAGTGAGGAATTGGAGCTCCAGAAATCAGTCAGGACCTAAGCCCTTTCCATCTTGTGGCTCAGCCTTACCCCAGGACTTTTTTGACATCAGCTGACAAATAGGAAACAGAATCTATAGGATTAAAAACAATTATTTTAAATATATTTTTATTGATTTTAGGGAGAGAGAGAGAGAGAAACATTGATGTGAGAGAAATATCCATGGGTTGCCTCCTGCACATGCCCTGACACACCCTGACCAGAGACTGAACCTGCAACCTGGGTATGTGACCTGACAGAGAATCAAACTCACAACCTTTGGGTGCACAGGGCGACCCCCAACCAACTAAGCCACACGGGAGGGGGCAGAACCTGTAGGACTTTGCAGGAGGCTTTTTATGGGCCCTTCGTGGACAGTCCCCCACTGTACTTCTGCCCTCCTCCCATTGGCCAGATCTTGTCACATGATAGCTCCAAGTGCAAGGGAGCCTGGGAAATGTAGTCCAGAGGCGTGCCCATGAGAAAAGGGTAAACAGTTTGGTACCAAACTACCCAGTCTCTGGATGGCTTTTCTTGGGTGGAGGTTGTGAGGTACAATTAACTACTGATCTGGGCTCATGCCTAAACCCCCTGCCCCCTGTTCTCCATCCCCAGAAGGCAGAGGCTCTTCTTAGGCAAGACGGTGACTTCTTGGTTCGGGCGTCTGGGTCCCGTGGAGGGCACCCTGTGATCTCCTGCCGCTGGCGGGGCTCGGTCCTACACTTTGAGGTGCTCCGTGTGGCCTTGCGTCCCCGGCCAGGCCGGCCCACAGCGCTCTTTCAGCTGGAGGATGAGCGTTTCCCAAGCCTGCCTGCCCTGATTCGCAGCTATGTGACTGGCCAGCGTCCACTGACCCAGGCTACAGGGGCTATCGCCTCCAGGCCCGTGATGCGGCAGGAGCCTATTCAACGCAGCTTTAGTGAGGACACCCTCCTAGACAGCAGCACTCGGACAGAGCTCCTCAGGTACTCACAGGCTCCCGACCTTAACGGCGACACCCAAACTCCCTGGGTTTTTTCACTTCGGCAGTGTTGACACTTGGGGCCAGGTCTTGGTTGTGTGGAACTGTCCTGTGCATTGCAGGATGTTGAGCAGCATCCCTGGTCTCTATCTACTAGATGCCAGTAGAATCCTCCCCACTCCACTCCCTAGTTGTGGCAAACAAAAAGTGTCTTCTGACCTTGCCAAGTCCCCTGGGGGCAGAGCATCCTGGGTGAGATCCAGTGGTCCTGAGTGACTGCAGGTAGAGGGTTCTGGGCGTTGGTTGGGCTGCCCTGCTCAGGCTGGGAATACACTTCTATCCCATCTCTGTCCCCCAGGGCCAGGAAGTGGAGTGACAGTCAGCCTGCAGGTTTGGAGCATGTGGGGCAGTCGAGAGAAGGCCACTCTGAACCAGGTGAGAGTCTCCCAGGACAGCCTATGGCTCAGAGATTTCTTTGCCCCTCATTCCCTAAGTGATTTTGAGCAGGTGACTTAACCTTTTGGGAAATGGGGACAATGATGCTCTCTAAGTGGTCACAGTGGTTAAAAAACACATAAGAACTTTGTAGGTGCTTAATGTGGTTATTCTAAGAAACCCTATGTGTTCTGACCATGGCTGATCTCCCTAATAATTCTTGCCGTATGCCCCTCACTCCAGTCACACAGTCTTCCTTTCGGTTGCTAGAACATTTCACATTTGTTCCTACCTCAGGGCCTTTGCACTAGTTATTCTTGCCATTAGAAAGCCCATTCCCCTAATCTTTTTCTGACTGCTTCTCACCCAACATGAATGCCTCAAAAAAGCTTACCCAAATCATCCTACCTAAAGAAGGTCTCCCTCATGCCCCGTCTGCCTTGTCTGCCCTATCCATCCCCCACCCCGTTTAACATAAGCCCTCTCCACATTCCAGTTACTGTATTACGTGCTGAGATACATTGATGAACGAGAAAGACAAAGATTTCTGCCCTAGTGAAGCTAACATCCTGTTAGAGGAAGACAGACTAAGAACAACAAAAATAAGTCAATTCTGTATGATTTGGGGTAAAAATTAAAAGCACAACAAAATAGAGGAGACTTTAAGTAGCAGTCAGGAAAGGCCCCATAGAGAAAGATTTTGAGGACATAAGGAAGGGAAGGATGTGGATAACTGGGGTGAAAGTGTCTCACACACACACACACACACACACACACACACACACACACACACACACACCAGCAGAAGGAACGAGTGCAAAGGTCCTGGAGCAGAACAAGAGTTTGAACTACTCATTCAGCCAAAAGGAGGTGAATGTAGCTGAAGCAGCAGGAGTGAGGGAAAGTCAGAGAGATCTGGGGCTCCGAGTTTGAGAGCTTTTTGGGCTACTGTGAGGACTTTGGCCAGTGTTCAGAGCATGCTGAGAAACATGGGAAGTTGTTAAGCCCCTATAACAGGGTCTATTTAAATGCTTTGTAAGTATAGAATCTCCCAGAAGTCTGGGTGTGGTTTTAAGTTCTAATAACCTTGGAAGTAAACATGCTACAAACTTAACAACAAAAGACATCATTTGAAGGTTTGATAAATTCCATTGCTTTGATGTTTATGTAGTTTTGTGAATTTTGATTAATATGTTTTTGGTTTTTTTAATTTTTTAAAATATATTTTTACTGATTTCAGAGAGAGGATGGGAGAGGGAGAGAGATAGAAACATCAATGATGAGAGTGTCGTCATTGATCAGCTGCCTCCTGCACACCCTTGACTAGGGATCAAGCCTGCAACCCGGGCCTGTGCCCTGACTGGGAATTGAACCGCTGTCTCCTGGATCCAAGGTCAATGTTCAACCGCTGAGCCACACCCAGCTGGGCAATATGTTTTTATTTTAATTTTGTACCATCAGTACTTTACCATCTTCAGTCAGAGGGACGAAAACAAAGGATTCAAATTTAAAATGTGGTATTCAGAATTCATAAAACTATGTAAGTGTCAAAGAAAGTTCATTTTCAAACCATTGATGTGTAGCATTTATACTGGGGAAGTTGTTAAAGTTCAAAGCCACATCAAGATAGGTAGGGATACCTGGGTATTGACTGAATGAGTGGATGAACCAGGACCCACTCAACTATCTTCTCTGTGTACCTCCTGAACCCTTTCTTGTGTGATCCCCAGGAGCTTCCACTGTGCCCACATTTGCCCTGCGTTGCATGGGTAGTGACCCTGTTTTGCTGAAAACCCTGGCTCCCCTGGGATCAATTACTGACAGCCTCAGGGCCTCGGATGGGCAGCTTCATGCCAAGGCACCAACCAAGCCACGTCGAATGTCCTCACTGGTGCTGCCCGATGCCTCTGGACAACCCCCAACATACTGTGAGCTGGTGCTCCGAGTGCCCAGTGCCCAGGGAACACCCCCTGGCCACAGATGCCCAGAGCCAGAAGCCCCATGGTGGGAGGCCCAGGAGGAGGAGGAGAGATGTTTCGCAAGACCGCAGGCAGAGGTCTCTTTCTGCCACCCTGACAACCCCTCCAGCCTGATGGGCCCCCAGAATCGGCCCCTGGAACCCAAAGTCCTGCATACTCTCCGTGGTCTATTCCTGGAGCACCATCCTGGGAGCACTGCCCTCCACCTGCTATTGGCAGACTGCCAGGTGAATCACATACCTGATCCCTTCTCCCCAGACAGAGGTGAAGCCCAACTGTACCTTACACCCATACACTTACTCTGTTCACTTGTCCTCCCCACTCCCCCTCCACTTCCCCTAGGCTGCGGGACTATTGGGAGTGACCAAGGATCAGCGGGATGCCATGGGGGTTGCCTCTGGCCTGGAGCTGCTCACACTTCCCCATGGCCATCGCTTGCGGTCAGAACTGCTGGAAAGGTGAGCCAGCCACCTGGAATTCCCAGGATCTCCAAATCTCCCTACTCTGGGAGGGGGGATGGGCAGTGCCACATCTGTCCTTCCTCACCCCGAAATACACACCTCCCCACTGCCCCCAGACCCTGGTCCTCTGCCTCCACAGGCACGAGGCGCTGGTGCTGGCCGGCGCACTGGCGGTGCTGGGCTGCACGGGGCCGCTGGAGGAGCGCGCGGCTGCCCTGAGGGGCCTGGTGGAGCTGGCACTGGCGCTGCGGCCGGGGGCGGTGGGAGACCTGCCGGGACTGGCCGCTGTCATGGGCGCTCTGCTCATGCCCCAGGTGAATGGGGTGCAGGGGTGGGAGGAAGCCCGAGTGCAGGTGATGGGGAAAAGCAGGCATGCTCAGGGTTCTTACCCCAGGTGTCCCGGCTGGAACACACGTGGCGCCAGCTCCGCAGGAACCACACCGAGGCCGCGGTGGCCTTCGAGCAGGAGCTGAAGCCCCTGATGCGGGCGCTGGATGAAGGCGCCGGTGAGTGGCGGCATTTGGAGCCACGCACCAGCTCTAACTCAGAATCCTAATCCAGTCCGCGGCCAAGTCACTGCTTCTGTCCTTAACCCACGCCCTTCGCCACAGGCCCCGCCCCCCTCACCCTAGACCCAGCCTTCCACACTCGACTGGGCCTCGGATCCAATCCCTAGGCCCCGCCCTCACTGTACTTTAGGCTCCACCCCTTCATCATAAGCTCTGCCTTCTGCACCCTAGGCCCCACCCTATGCACTAGGCTTGGTCCGGGCCCCAGTCCTTAGGCTCCGCCCCTGCCCTATACTACGCCCTTGACTCAAGCAAGTTACTTTAGTCCTAGGGTGCCTGGCCCAGTGTCCCACCCTCTTCACCCTAGGCCCTGCCCCCTGTCCCAAGCCCACTCCAGGCCCTTCTCTCCACAGGACCCTGCAACCCCGGCGAGGTGGCGCTGCCTCATGTGGCACCCGTGGTGCACCTGCTGGAAGGCGAGGAACTTCCAGGGCCGCTAGACAAGAGTTGCGAGCAGCTGCTGCGCACCCTGCAGGGGGCGCGTCAGATGGCCCAGGACGCACCCAAATTCCGCAAAGCAGCTGCCCAGCGCCTGCAAGGTGAGCGCCCCCTCTGCGCTGGGCTGCCAGAAGGTCCCAACTTTAGGAGCAACCCGCATGCTCTAACCTGGTGCCCCCAAACCGTGCCTGGGGCCATAGTCTCCCACCACGCCTCCCACAGTTCCACGCAAATTGGGACAGCTCCCCTCAGGGGCCCCCAAGCCTGCTTGGCAAGCAGCAGTGGATGACAGTAAGCACCCTACACCCAAAAGGGGCGGGCCCTGCTCCCAAAGTCACACTCACGTGTCCCACTCCCACCCATCCCAACTTCCTCCCAAGTTTGTCGCACAGGGTGGCCCAGGACCCCAAATCCTGACCCCGGAGCAGCTCCATCTCCAGGCACAGTCTCTAAGGTGGGGACCCTAGCAGCTCAAACCAGGAACAGAGCGTCATCCCCATGCACCCTGGCCAGACTCACCTCCCCCAATCCCCTCAGCCACGCCTTTCCCTGCACCTGCAAGGCCCACAGAGCCCACACCCCCCTACCCTACTTAACTGTCCAGAGTACTTGGGGCAGAGTTCCTCCAGGGCCCTGCAGGGTCAAAGTCCCCAGGGGAAAAGGCAGATATGAGGAGGGGCTATGTAGGTGCCTGGGCCTGCCCCCAGCACATCTGGCCCTTCCCCCAGGATTCCGGCCTAACCCTGAGCTGCAGGAGGCCCTGACCACCAACTTTGTCCGGAGGCTGCTCTGGGGGAGCCGGGGTGAGGGGGCTCCGAGGGCCAATCGTCTGGAGAAGTTTCAGCATGTCCTCAGCGTCCTATCACAGCGCCTGGAGCCTGACTGCTGAGAGCCCAGATCCCCTTCTTCACACTGGGACACCCAGACTTTTGGTAATCCCAGCGGGAGACCAAGGAAGTCATCTCAAGTTGCTCCCACAGCCAAACAGGGTGAGGACCCACACCCTGACTTGCAGAAGGGGTAAGGGCAGGTTTGCAAGAACCCACCCTGCCTCCTAAAAATAAACTGGGATCCTGGGGTGAGGGGCAACCTCCTCCCCCACAGAAGACCCAGGTGTCTGGAGGCCCTGGCTGCCATCTCCTGCCCCCACCCCCACACATATCCCACAAATGTGAAAGTGTAGCTTCTGATAAGAGAACTTGCAGCTCTGTAAGAGGCCAGAGTTCAAAAGCCTTTCAAAGGTTGTGACTGCTAGCAGATTGCTTGCCCTCTCTGTGCCTGCCTTCAACATAAAAGTGAGACTGTACTTTCTAGGAATTATCGTGGGAATTAAAGCTCAATATTTAAAAGGGATAATGGGTGGAGAATGCCTGGCACACGGTAGGTGCTCAATAAACACTACCTGCTCTCAGTAAGCTGCCACGAACACAGAAGGAATGATGTTTGGCACCCTCCTCATAGACAAGGGCCCAACTCTCAGGAAGGGACAGGGTGTGTCCAAGGTGTGCCCAAATTCACCTCCCCTTCCTCATTCCCTGTGTGGCCTCTAAGGAAGGTGGCATTTGAATATCCAGCCCCAGTATCTAAATCTCCTAAAAAACCATGGACTCCAAGAACTCTATAATTTTATATATATATATATATATATATAAAACAAAACGGTCCTAGCCAAGTGGCAGGAAGAAAAGATTTAAAACATGAGTATGTACATCAATGGTAGAAGGCACAGCGGGTCCATCTGAGGTGAGGAGTGGGGTGGAGGTGGGGGGCAGCAGGTTACACAGGTCTCAGCTGAAGCCACGGGGGCAGAAATAAAGTGCGTAGGTCCTGGGGGCCCCCCGTGGCCCAGAAGCAGCAGCCGACAGCCCCCTCTCCCCACCTCTGGCAGGGTTCAGTTGAGCGTGATTCGGAGGTAGGAGGTGGGCACGTAGCCTTCACCTCCCTGTTTCCGCCTAACCCGAGTCCAGCCATCGCCTTTGTCTTCTTCCATGAGACTCAGGTCTTCACCTTCAACCATGGAGATGGTGCCCTCACTGGACCCTGTCGCGGGAGTGGTGGTGGGCTTAGGTCTGCTTTAGGAGGATTTCAACAGAACCTAGCCAGACACCCCCACCCCCACGCAAGCAACTGATGCTCACCTTCAAAGTGGTAGATGGCCACACAGGTACCTATAGGTGATGCAGACTCCTCCTCAAAATCCTCATCAAACTCCGTGTAGATGGGGGTGTCCTGGCCTTCCTCCAAGGGGGGCTCTTCAGAGCTGGAAGGGGAGAGTAAAGCAGGTGAAGACAGGCCTCCTATGACCTGGGGGCAGACCCACTGTGACCACCCCACTCACCTCTCCTTGTTCTCCTGTGATCCGCTATTGCTGCTACTGCTGCTGTCAGGTGGGGCGCTAGCTGGGGGGTCTGGAGGCCGGGTGTGCCGGCTCAGGCTGTTCCCCCGGTTGCTCAGGACCCGGCTCTCAGCTTCTGCCAGCCAAGCCTGAGAGGAGGGGACCATGTGGTCAGTTCCAGGGCAGGGCTCTGGGGTCAGCCCGCTCTGGGCTCAGATGTTTCCTGAGATCACTCATGCACACCCAAAGCTGTGATGAGAAACAGCTGGAGCCTCCCCACAACACCTCCCTGTCCCCCAGGCAGTGACTCAGCCCGGCTGGCTGGCCCCGGCCCCCGCCCCTCCCCAGGGTCTTCCCTGACCTCATACTTCTGCACTTCCAATTTTAGCCGTTCAATGTTGTTCAGGGTTTCTGTGATCTGGGGCTCCAAGCTGTTGGGGTCCCCCATCTGGGGTGTCTTCTCATACACATCCTTCATTTTCTTCAGGGCTTCTCTAGGACCAGACAGATGGATGAGAAAGAACAGCCCCTTGTGATTTAACAAGCAAAAAATATGGGTTTTGCCCTGGCCAGTGTGGCTCAGTTGATTGAGCACCCTCCCATGCACCAAGAGGTCACTGGTTTGATTCCCCATCAGGGCACATGCCTGGGTTGTAGGCTCGATCCTGGGGATCGTGCAGGAGACAGCTGATGTTTCTCTCTCTCCCTTTCCTTTTCTCTCTCTAAAATCAATAAAAACATATTTTTTTTAAAAAAATATGGGCTTTGCTTCATGGAGCAAATAACCAGACAATAGTTAAAGCTCACATATTAGTGCCTCACTGCCTGGGCTTGAACCCATCTGGCATTTCCTAGTTGTGTCCGTTTGGGTTGTAACTGAACCTGTCTCGATATGCTAACCTTGAAAATGGGGATAACGATGCACACATCTCACGGGAACGGTTGTGAAGATTAGAAGTGCCTTTATTTATTCACATACCCAGAGTGCTGCATAGCTGCAGAGCAGGCACTGTTCTAAGCAAGAGTGTCAGGATCCTGCCTCTGCTCGCATACAGTCTCTCAGGAAAACTTGGGAACTCCAGTGAATTCATGTAAAGGGTTTGGAATAGCGCCTGGCATACAGTGAGTGCTCTATAAATGTTAGGTATTATTATCATCATCAGTCCCTGGTCCCTAGTTCCTCCATGACTATCTGTACTAGCAATAATAGTTATACGAGCGTAGATTTCTGGAAAATGTCAAACCTGGGTTCGACTTCTTTCCAGTCCTAAGATGATCCACGTTACAGATGCAGACTGAGGCACAGAGAGGCAAAATAGCTAGAACTCAAGGCCCATCTGTCGACGCCAGAACATGCACCCTTCACCCCTACACCATAAAAACTCAGGAACTGCGTCCCTAATGGAACTTTAAACCAATAAAAGCCATTTTGTACAAGAGGGCAAAATATAATTTGTCTGTCTGTCTACAAGTGGCAAACGTCATTTCTATTATGTAAGAGGACTGGAAAGAAAATCTCGCTGCTTGGAAAGAATGAGTAAAAATTTTCTGTTTTCAATCTGGCAGGTTTTTATTGTTAATATATTTTAAGCGTCTGAGTTAGTAAATAGATAATCATATGTTATTTTTTTAGCCAATTCATGTAGTGACTGGGACTGACCTATATATATTTTTTAATATATTGAACCATCTTAGCATTACTGGGGGGTAACACCCAACTTCTCATGATTTTTTTAAAGTCTTTTAAAAAAGCCCTAGCTGGCCCAGCCGGGCGTGGCTCAGCGGTTGAGCGTCGACCTGGGATCCAGGCAATCGGGGTTTGATTCCCGGTCAGGGCACATGCCCAGGTTGCGGGCTCAATCAATGACTCTCTCCTCATTGATGTTTCTATCTATCTCTCTCTCTCCCTCTCCTGTCCTCTCTCTGAAATCAATATAGATATATATATATATATATATAAAAAGAGCCCTAGCTGGTTTGGCTCAGTAGTTAGAGCGTTGGCCTGTGGACTAAAGGGTCCTGGGTTTGATTCCAGCCAAGGGCACATACCTCAGTTGCAGACTCGAACCCTGGTCCCTGTGCAGAGCATGAGGGAGGCAACCAATTGATGTGTCTCTCTCACATCGATGTTTCTCTCTATCTCCCTCCCATTCTCTCTCAAAAGCAATGAAAAAAATATATCCGTGGGTGAGGATTTTAAAAAAATAAAGTCTTTTAAAAAAAAATGTTTAAATATGATAAAATATACAGAACATAAAAATTCCCATTTGAACCATTTTTGGTTCATTTACGCCAAATGTATAGTTCCAGGACATAAAGTACATTCACACTGTTGTGCAACCATGACCACAGCATGATGGATTAAGTTTAAAACACACAATTGGATTTGCTCGGTTAGGACTGCATCTAAGATCATAAATGAAGTAAAATGAGCCCATAATTCTATTTTCTTGAATTCTTGCTAACTGATTTTGAAATAAAGATTTCACCAGCCTCCAAAAAAATGTGCTGGTGGTGGTCACTCATTTTCTGTGTGCTGGAATGAGTTGTATAAGATAGGAAATAACTATTTCTTATGAGTGGGGTAGGAATCACCTATATAACCATCAGGGCTTGGGGCTTGCTGGGAGATGTTTGAGTACCATTTCGATGTACAGATGGTCCCTGACTTACCATGGTTCGACTTACAGTTTTCAACTTTGCGATGGTGTGAAAATGATACCCATTCAGTAGAAACTGTACTTCAAATTTTGATCTTTTCTAGGGCTAGCGGTATGATACTTTGTCGTGATGCTGGCAGCCACAGAGAGCCATAGCTCCCAGTCAGCCACCATCATGAAGGTAAAGAAACAATACTATGCAGTGTAGTATTAAATGCATTTTGACTTTCGGTATTTTCAATCCACAATGCATTCATTGGATGTAACCCCAGGGTAAGTTAAGGACCATCTGTAATTGTTTATTATTTTATTTTCTTCTGTGCCTGCCTACCTTTCACCTTACCTCTGGTCAATCTCCTTCTGTAGCTCCCGATTACGTTCCTCCAGCTGCTGTTGAAGCCGCTTTCTCTGCTGCTCTGGGGGCAAGTGGCTAAAATCCTCAGTCACCACTGTCTGCAAGGTAGAAAGAGAACTGAGTTTGGGATCATGCAGCCTCGGCTTCCAGGCTCTAAAATCCTCATAAGACAGACACACCAAGTCCACCTTCCTCCCCACCCAAGGTTCTTGGGGGGCAAGGCCATGCACTGAGCGAAGCAGGTCCGAGTCGCAACGGGAGGAGGGGGTCCAGCCAGCAGCAGGAAGCGAGCCCAGGGTCCCGCCTCCCGGCCGCCGGGCAGGCTGGGCGCCCCCTCCTTCTCCCCTGGAGGCCTCACTTACCCCACGGCCGCCTCGAAAGCTGCGGAAGGACGCTAGCCGCGGTTTGACCGACTTACTGATCTCACTCAGTATGGCCAAGGGGTCGAGGCCGGATCGGGGGGACGGGGGTCCATTAGGCAATGCCGAGGGCAGAGGGCCCCCCAGGGGGGAAAAGGGTGGGGGATGCGGCTACCGGTGGGGACCGTGGAGGAGGTGCACCAGGAGGGGTGGGAGAATATACAGAACGAGTACGAATATGGATGGATGGAGGGACGCATAAAGGAAAAAACGAAATGGAAAAAAGAAAAAAAACGGTAAGAAAACCACAACTCAAGATGCACAATCACACACAGAAAATGCATGCAAAGAACAACACGAAAATCTGGGAGGTCGCAGGGAGAGCATTAGACTGTGAGCCAGAAGGCCAGACCCCTTCCTCCCCCAGTATCTCCCACATACCCTGCATCCCATGTCCAAATACCTAGAATGGGGTCTGAGGGCGCAGGGAAGCCCATGTTTCTGCCCCCACCCCGCTTTCTGGGCTCACAGTCTAGAACGTGGAGGGAGACACATGCAGAAATCAAGGTCTCATACAGGTATGGGACCACAGAAGTCAAGGGCAAGCTGAGAGAAGGGTCAAAGGCATGAAATATCAGAGGATTACAGGTGGGGTTTCAGCTGGGTAGGGGGTACGCCATATATAAATTGAAGCTGGTATCAAGGGCCAAAGATATAAACTAGGGAGTAGGCAATTGTTGAAGGTATAAACCAGGAGTGTCCAGGTATGTGCTTGACATTGAAAACCAAAAAACCCAAGAGAAAAACAGCCTGAAGGTTGGGGCCTAGCCCCATGGGTGGGATGGAGAGAGACCCAGGGAGAGTCCCCAGGGCCAGCATCCGAGCCTTCACCCTGCCCTAAATCCCACAAGCAGGTCTTCTCCTAGCATCCTGAGAAGCAGCAGACAGACGCCACAGCAACCCCCCCACCCCCTTCCTGGCCCCCTGTCAGCCTCAGGGGACTCCCAGGCCAATCACCGCTTTCCCTCTAGCCTGGGCCGACAGCCAAGAGGAAAATTCCTGCCCAGGACTCAGAGTTCCAGCGGCTGGGGCTGACTCAATGCCCCCCCCTCCACACCGCTGTCCCCACTCACTCACACCCCTTCCCCAAGAGCCCCGGCCCCCACCTTGTTCTTCTTGCCAAAGGGCCAGCGTTTGGCACGGCTACGGGCTGGGCCTCGTAGCTCAGACCGACCGTCTGAGGGGGTGCCCAGGCTGCTGTCCGAGGATGCGCGGTTCATGGGCTGGCTGAAGTCTTCAAATTCCACGTCGCCGGGGCGGGCAAAGCCTGACTTGTGCAGTTCAATTAGGACCTGGGAGTCCTGGAGGGAGGGCACGGGGAGGGGGGAGGGCAGTCAGAGGTAAGACTAGGTGCCCAGCCTTCGGGGTCCACCTGCCCACCCCGCAGCCCACTGGCCCAGGACCAGGCACCCACATTCTTGCTGTCCACAGCAGCCGCAGCCACCTTCATGCCCTCCAAACACTTGGTGATGATAGGCAGCACCTGCAGCTCGGCCTCTGACAGCAGCCCGTACCCAGCCCCCAGGTGGGTGGCCCGGCGCTCATCCATGTCCTGTAGCTTCTACAGGGACAGGGCAGGGGTGCTAATGGAGGGGCTGGAGCACAGATACTTCCAACCAAAGGTGGTCAAGGGAGAGACAAGAGGCCAGGGTGGTTTCAGAGGGGACTTTAAGGAACCTCCCACCCCCTTGCTTAGGGAAGTCAAGAAAGGCTTCTCAAAGGAGGTGACAATGGAGCCAGGGCTTTGAAGAAAAAGCAGACCCAGCACAGATGCTGCCAATCCCAGAATTAGGACAAAGAGTGGAACATAAGGCTGAAAAAGAAGAGGAAAAATTCACGAACTTTCAGAGGGGTTGTTAGAGCTGGGGCTTAGAAGAATGAACAGGGTGTTCAAAAGGAAGGAAAGACATCCCTGGCCGAAGGAACAGCTTAGGCAAAGGCAGAGCTCACTATGTTTCTAAATGCCTTTCGATTTAGAGATTAGGGCATTGCAGCTGAGGTTTTGACAAATGTGTAGGAGATGGTTAACAGTGGGGGATTTTGGGGAAGGTGGGAGACTTGGAGCACTCACATCAAATATCTGGGGCATCTGGGAAAAATAAAAGTGGGCCTGGTCTCGGTTGAAACGCTGTAGTTGGGCTGCGTACTCATTTTTGCTTTCTTCTGCCATATGACTCCGAAGATGGGCTTGTTGCTTGGCCTAAGGAATATCAAGGTGGGGGTCATTGGCAGGTTCTGGCCCCATCCCACCCTATCCTTTAAACCTGCCCCAGACCCCACAAGCACCTTCTCCACATCAGCCTTGGTGGCATTGATATCCTGGTCCAGCCGCTCTGCAGTCTGCGCTGCCTTCTCGGCCTCCCGGCAGTCTCGCTCAAATTTACGCTTACTCTGTGTGGTGGATAGAACCAGAATGGAGGAGCTGCCATTCCTGATGCCAAGGGGGTATGGGAAGCCAAGTATTCAGGGACTGGCAGGAAGTCACCCAGCAAATGGGGGGCAGTGGCATTCTAGAAACCTTCAGGAGAGGGGAGGCCCCTGCCAGACAAAGGGGGCAGCTCTGTGGGTCAGCAACCCTCACCCTACTTCCTGGGACCAGAGCCACCCTCCACACCCACAAACTCACATTCTCCAGCTGTTTGAAGCCACTTTCCAGCTGCTGCTGGGCCCGCCGGCCTTCTTGGAAGTGCTGTGGAAAGAGGAGCAATAGGCTCACCCGGGTCATAGAAGAGGCCCTCAGGAAGACGCAGGGAGGAGACCACTCACCATCTTTCTCTCCTGTTTCATCTCCTGCGAGTACTTGGCCAGCTCAAGACACACGTGGATGCTGAGATTCTCAGCCACCAGCTCCCGCTGGCCCGCAAAGTCATTTACCTCCTGGAGAATCTGCACAAAGGACTGCTGCTGGCTGAACCTCAGGGGGAGAGAGGGGGGCAGGGAGCCAGAGGTCAGACCCCAGGACCCACCTCCACATGAGAAAGGGTAAGGCCCAAGACATTCACTCCTGAAGCAATGACAAATTCTGGCCCATATCCCTTACCCCTAACCCTTGCTTTAGTGGGATGCATTTCGGAACTCAGAATTTTTGGGGTTTTCGAAAGGAAATACAATGCTTATATATCATCTGTTGTGCACCACCCCAGTGGGGTCAGGGGCAACATCCTGTAATCAAACACTATAAATATTTTGTAGAGAGAAGTATTAATATTCACACTAAGTGGAATAAAAGACCAAGCCCATAATGAACCTGATCCACATTCAACTGAGTTCCAATCAGAGGCGGCCTCCAAATAAGTTACCAGAAAAACTTTTGATTTCTAGAACTTTTTGGGTCCTGAATAGGAGACCCATAAGGGTTGGACACTGTTTTAACAGTGTCCATTTTAACAGTGTGTGTTTTAACACATTAATTCAGTTAATCTTCACGTGAGCCCCACAAGGTCATGGTCATCATGTCCATTTCACAGATGAAGAAAACAGAGGAACAAAACTTAAGTGACTTGCCCAGAGTCACTCATTTAGTAACTGCTGGAGCCCCCCATTTAATAGGTGAAAGCAAATGGGAGCAGAGAATTTGAGTCAATCACCCAAAGCAGTTCAACTAGACTTTAGGATTCCAACCCTGGTACTCTGGAGCCTATGCTCTTTTTAAAAAAAAAAAATTTTTTTAATTGATTTTAGAGCAAGAAGAAGGGAGAGAACATTGATTGGTTGCCTCCTGCATGCACCCTGACTGGAATCGAACCCAAGACAACCAACTGAGAGCCACACCAGCCAGGGCCTACCCTCTTAACTCTAGGTGGGATTTGACGTGAGAGGTGAAGGACCTGATTGAGTGACCCAGCTAAGGGAGAGAAAGCGGGACAAAGCCCCCTGCACCCCCCCCCCCAATCTAGCCCCACACCCCCTCTCCATCCTTACTTGGATTCAGGGTCATCTTTGGCAGGTCTCTTGGGCAGATATTTTTTCACCAGGTTCCTAAGGGGAAAGAGAGGCAGGAAGGCTGAGTCCCCGGCCCCCGAACCCCACCCCCTAGCCTCAGGGGACAGCCACCCTAGGGTCTCACCGCAGCTGCTTCGCATAAGCCTGCTCCACCTCGGTCCGCTCTTTCACGAACTTCACATATCTGTCCAACAGGTCCAGCCCCCACTGCGTGTGCCGCTCAATCACCTCAAATTGATCCTGACGAAAGGTGGGGGACGGGGGAGGACCCGGTAAAGACCCCGCAGCCAGATACCAGGGAGCCTCGAGGCTCTGAGCTCCAAGAAGGAGTGGCTTCCCGGACCCGCCCCGGCTCGGCTGGAGGTGGGGTGGGGGGGGCGGCAGGAAACCAGCGGGAACCCCCTCCCCTTCCCGGGAAGGGCCAGGGAGCAGGGGCGGGGCCCCAATCGGACTACAGGGTCTCCTTCTCCGGACGGCCAAGAGGGGTGTAGAACGGGGCAGGGCCACTCCCCTTGCTCTGACTCCCCTAATCCCCCCAGATTCCGGAAAATCCGGCCGGCCCGGCGTGAGTCAGGGCTAAAGGGGCCGGATTCCCCGCATCTTTGGGGGGGGGGAAATGGCCAGGGGGCAGGCACCAAGTTTCCAGGGTCACTACTCCCCCGGGGTACCCCGATGTACTGTTTCCCTCACGAACTCCACTGCACCTTCAAAAGAAATCCCAGAGTTGGAGGGAGGGTGATGTAGTTATTTCGCTGTACCCGGGGACCTAGAGATGCCACCGCCCCCAGAAAGAGGAGAGGTCGAAGGTCCCGGCTAGAAAAGGGGGAAATTCCTGGGGCTTCCAGAACTGAGGTTAGAGGCTGCCTGGGAGCGGCCCCTCCCTGTGCCCGGAGAGAGGAGGCCGAGCCTCATAGCCCCTTCCCCCACTAGAGCGTCCCAAGCCCCTAGGTGTTGACTGGAGGTGACGCAAAGGGCAGTCAGAACTTGTAGGTCCCACGTGAGGTTGAAAGTGGCCAGAGGGTCCCCTCCCCCTCACCAGCCGGACAGGCGGGCGGCGGGCAGGAACCCAGGGGCCGTAAGATAAGCCGCCCGCCCAGCCAGGGTGCTCAAAATAGGTGACCTCGCTCGGCCGCCCCGGCCTGGTCCTAGGACTTCTTCCTCCTCACTCTGAACCCCGTGCCTCAGTTTCCCTACGCTGCACCTGCGAGGTCGCCCCTCGCCCCCGAGCGTCCTGAAACGCCCCAGGAAACTCCGAGAGAGGGCGGAGCAGGGATTACAGGGATCAGTGGAAGGGAAAGCGTGGAGTCTCGGTTAAAGTATTGCAGGGGCAAAAAGGGAGCGTCTGGACCCCAGTAAGAGCAGAACTTGGAGCCAGGCCGACTGGACTCACCCACAGCTCGGTGCCCCAATCCATGCTGCTCCCGCCGAGGCCGCCACCGAGGCCGCCGCGCCCGGTCCCCGCTGCCCGCCGCCCGCCGCGGGGAAACTCAGCCCAAGGCTGTGCGCCCGGCCCCGCCCCGCCCAGGCCCCGCCCACTCCGGGCCTGGCACGCCCCTTCAGGCTCTGCCACGCCCGGCCCTCGCGTAGCTCAGGCACCCAGACCTAAAAGGCGGGGCCACCGGATGGGACCCGGCTGGCGCCTTAAAGGACCTCCACCCATTTTCCAAATCCCCGGGCCCCTCTTATCTTCCCCACCCATGCCCCGTCGGGGACTGTTCTAACTGTCCTCTTTCCCTTCAACCATTCCTTAAAGGGTCAAGATACTAAAACCCCATCCAAGAGGTCCTTCACCTATCCCTTCGCAGGGAGAACCAGAGGTCACTCAGCTCTTGAGGGCCGGCGCGGCTCCAGACGCCTGTGCTAGTCCCACTAATGGTCTAGTCCCGGCCACAGGGCGGATAGGAGGACTTCGATCCTGTCCAGGACGCGGCTTCGCCAAGGCCGGGTCCATTAGTGCCCCCACCGCATCCTGCCTTCCCTCTCCTGAAGTCTGCACCGGGAAACTGAGGACGGACCGTCCTTGGGGCTCCGGGCCCAGACCTTTCCTCGGCTCCCGTCCAGTTCGTGTTTGCACCTGCCCATTTTTCAGTCGCATCCATTCAAGGCCCAATTACGTTTAATTGTCTGTACTGGGATTCCGACTCCGCCCCTCCCTCCTCACTCGGGCCTCGGGCTGGGAAGTCTTTGGGCTCCCTCATAAAAGTTTGTTCACACTTTGTTAATCCCTTTGAGGCACTGGGATTAAAGGGGAGAGATCCCAGCAGCTAGCTCCTACCCTTATCCTCTCCCGCCTTTGCTGCTTTCTCTGGCTATAGAGGTAACAGACGCTCTGCTGGGGCTGGGAGCTCTGGCCTAAGGGACAAGTTAGGCTCTGAGTTCCTGAACGCCCAGGACTCGTACGAGGGAGCCCTGGAGGATAGCTTCAGGAGCCCACACTGGGAGAGATGGCTCTGCAGGGACCTGGCCCCACCTGCTGGTAGCTTCTGGGCTAGAAAACCTCAAGTTGCAAAGTCGTCTGTGCTCCAGAGTGTGAGGGAGGCTGAGGTCTGGGCACAGTTAGCTTAGGCTGGGATTAGGGTCGCAGCTTTGGTCTCAAACTCAAATTGGAATTGGTACTTATGCCAGGTTGCGACTGAAGTTGGAATGGGATTTCAAATGGGTCAGAGGCTTCGCAGAGGGGCCAGCAACCGAGTTGGGGGTTCTAACACTCTAACTAGGATCCAACGGTCCGTCCTCATCTGGGGTCAGGACCGTTGGCGGCGAGGGTCTCAACCACAGGTGAAAGCTCAATGTAGGTCGAGGGTGAGAAGGGCGTGGGGAATTTGGGTTTCAGGGTGAAGTCAGGGCTCAGTTGCAGGAAGGGAACTCAGCCCTGGGGTCGGGGTTTAGCCCATAGTCAAGTCCAGCCTGGAATCTGGTGGTGGGACTCCAGTTAACTCACTCCGGGATAGGAGGCTTCACGTAAGGCTGAGACTCTGCCTGGGGTCATAGGTTATCCTAGGGTCAAGATTTAGCCTGGGGCCAGGTTTAGGTTTCTGGGTTGATAAAAAAGATTAGAACAGGATAGGCCCCAGCAGATGCAGTGTTTACCAAAAGTCTGAACTCCGGCTGGGAGCCAAATCCTGAGGTTAGGAAAGTGGAAGCCAGTTCTTGAGAATCCTGGGAAAGGTAGTTCACTTAATACCTTGTTGAGCTGTCTGCTCCCTCTGCATTCTGGGTACTGTAGTCCTGGACCAGTCTGTGAGTTAAGAGCTGGTGCGGAAATGCTTTAAGGGTCCTATATCAGGTCTATTACGATTGGTTAGCTGGATTATTTATCAAATTACATCGGGACCGTTTTTCTAGTGATTGGTGAGAATGAAGGCGGGGTTAACGTTACCAGCACTCCCATTCGGAGCTAGTGCTGTCCATTTGGTGTCTGAGGGGCGGGTTTGTGAGGAGGCAATCGCCGACTGGTTGGGTGGGCTGGAAAAGCCGAAAGGTCGGCCTCCACCGTGCGGCAATTGGCTCATCGGTAGGCGGGCCTGGGCGCATCAGAGGCGGTGTTAGGGGAGGCGGTAGCTCCAGAGGTGGCGCTGAGAGAGAGGAGGGGGCTCGTCTCCGGGAGCCCAGCGGAGTACGGGCAGAGGCAACTTCTGCTGCCCCTGTTGGGCTGCTGTTCTGGGCGCATTCTCCCGCTGGCGCTGACGGTGAGTCACGCCGCGCAGCGGTCTGGGGCGGGGACGCAGCTTTGTCCCAGAGAAGCCTCTGGCGTGGAGTGGTCTCTTCCTATTTCTCCCGCTCCTTGCGCGGGATGGAGTGGTCCAGCGGCCCCCGCTTCCAGGACCGGAGTGTTCTCGTCCCAGGAGCATCCTCAATCCTCCGGATGGAGTTGCCCCGTGACCGCGCCGGGGTCGTGCCCCGCCCACCTGGGGCGGGTCTTAATCTTCCCGGACCTCCAGGCTCTTAGCTCTCTAAATCCTTGGTATCGTTTTGAGGGAGCTAACGACCCTTAGCTCCTTCCAGAAGAATCCCCGGGGACTCGCTCTACAATGGGATCCTCTGGGCAGTCATTGGGATCTCGGGGACTAGTTGAAATCACGCTGGGGGATCAGTTGGGGATCTAAAAGTTTTCCGGGAGTTGAGGGCCAGACCCCAGAACGAATAACTCTGCTTTCAGGACGGCACTCACCGGTGGGGGGACTTCCAGGCTTTCTTCCTGGAATCTCAGAACAGTGGCGGGAGGACCCAGAGCCACTCTGCTCCTGCCTGGGATTGGTTTGGGGACACAGCCTCCAAGGGAGGCCCGGGAAGCCTGTTCTGTCACTTCTTTGGAGCTGTCCTAAATAAAGGGGTGCCAGAAGGGGGGGCGGCTGAGGCCCTTGGGGGATCCATGTGCCAGAGCCCTAGAGCTGGGCAAGTGGGAAGAAGTCTGAACTGCCTTTGTCTCCTTGGTGTCCAGCAGGGGGAGAAGCGACCAGACAACTAGCTGAACAGCTTCAGTTTCCTTACCAAGGGATCTGGAGATGAACATGAGCTTCCTTTGTCTGGGCCTTCAGGAAACGAAAAAGAAGACCCCTGTGGTGATGGTCTTTGAGGGGTTTGCTGAAGGACAGTGAAGCACACAAGTGTCCAAGCCACCTCCCCCCAGTTCTGGATTCACATCTTAGCTCTGCCTCTCACCCATATGATCTTGGGCAAGTCCCTTGATCTCTCTCAGCCTCAGTTTCCTCGTCTGGAACATGGGGATAATAATATCTCATGCAATATGTGTTAGGCACTGAGCTGAGAAGGGGGAGGACATAGCAATGAACAAGACAGCCCCAGTTCTCACAGTCGAAATGAACAGCTAGCATTTATTAAATGCCCACTGGGCACCAGGTACCATGTGAAGCAGTTTTCATAGGTCTGTTTCCTTGTAGCTATCTTTCAGGGATGCTGTGAAAATGTCATGCCTATAAAGCCAATTTTGCCAGTGTTTACACAGGCTTGGAGGTATGTGGCTTGCTTAGTCACAGAGCCTGCATGCAAATCCAGGTGTGCTGGATTCCAGAGTCCAAGGCAGGAAACCATCAACATTTTATTGATTTTTTTTTTTTTAATTTTATTTCTTGTCCTGGCCCGTATGGCTCAGTTGGTTGGAGCATTGTCCCGTACACAGAAAGGATGTGGGTTTGATTCCTGGTCAGGTTGCGAATTTGATACCCAACATGTGGGAGGCAGCTGATCCATGTTTTCCTCTCAAATCTATATTTCTTTCTCTCTAAAACCAATAAAAACATTTTTAAAAATTTATTTCTTTTTACATCAACATTTTAATTGAGGGGGAAAGAGATGGGCTGGGTCCAGAGGACCAGCGAAGGTCTCCCTGAGGAAGTGACATCCAAGTTGAGTGTCTGTGTCTGCAGGCTCCCCCATTATCCCAAGGTGAGGCCTCCTCTCTCCTCTCTCTGCCCCCACCACCCAGTTCCGCATGGTGATTGGCTTGAGGGCCAAGGAAGGCTAATATAGCCTCAATTTCCACAACTGCTACAACCTGATGGGGGGACAGGAGTGGCCATTCAACATCACACTGAGTGGATGGGAAGGCAGCAGTTTCACAGAGCCCTAACTACAGGCCAGGTACACGATGCTGAGTTTAGCTTCATCAGATCCTCCTGGTAGCTGTGCTATGAAAGGAACGCCAATGTACCCATTTGGAAGATAGGAAGACTGTGGGGGAGTGAGTCAGCTGGAGAGTAGGAGAGCTGGAGACCCAGTGGTGGTTCTGCAAGTCCAGAGCTAGCATGCAACCTCTGCCACCCCCATACTGCCCCTTCCCCAGCAGTGATCCAGGAGAAGAACCCTGAGGGATTCCTATTGGTGGTAGAAATTCCCCTTTCAAGCTCCATATGGTCATGTCTGCCTGCTTCCTGGCCGCTGGCATCTTCTGGGTATCTGTCCTCTGTAAGAACACATAATACCCTTGCCCCTGGGGGTTCTCCATTTCCATTCACCACTCCCATCCATGCCCCTGACTGATGCCTCCATAGGCCTTTTTGCCCTGACCCCCCTGCCAGGTACAAAGTCTTCAAGATCCACTAGCTCATGGTGGTCCTGGCTTTCACCAGGAGTATCTTGCTCCTTTTTCCTTAGTGTGAGAACCTGGGCCCAGAGCAGGGACAGGCTGGGTCCCTGAAGCAGTCTGAACAGGCCACTCCCCAAATTTCTGCAGACCCTGGGCTTGGCAGTTCCGTGTGTCTATCCATGTGTCCATTTCATTCTTGTGTCCAGCTGTCCATCCACTGCATCTATCTGTCCTTCTGTACAGCTGTGACTGTCTCAGTCTCCATCCATCTAACTATGATCTTCATTGTTGTGGCTGTGACTGCCTATCCCTCAGTCCAGTTATCTTTTGGGCTGTGACTGTCCATTTCTGAGTCCACTCACCATCCTGATTGTAACCATTAGTCCAGTCGACTTTCTAGCCACCCACCTGACAGTGATTGTCCTGTTCCTAAACCGCCACCATCCACCTATTTGTAACCACTGCCCATCTCTCTGACTGTCCATCTACCTGTCTACCTCCAGGTCAACTACTTCATCAACAGCTGTAATGCACTACATCACACACCTGTAAGTGACCTTCTCTGCCAGAAGGTGGTGGGCCCCATCTCACCACACCCCCTCCCCACCTCCAGGCTGAAGGGTGTCCTCCTCTTCATCACTATTGCCATGATCAGCTCTGGCTGGGCCTTTGTCAAGTATGTTCTGCCTGATGAGATCTTTGGGATCAAGATCCTGATACAGGTGCATCTGGGGCCCCACCTGGGTGCGCCGCCCACCCCATCCCAGGCCCACAGGTCCTGGCCAACCTGGCCTACATTGTCATCAAGTCCTGTAAGGAGAGCATTAGTGACCATGGACTTCCCTTTCTGGTGGATCTCATCTGCCATCCTTTTTCCTGCCCCTGCCCTCCCCCAGGCCCAGACCCTGCCCCCCACATGGACATGGGTGGCAGCAGCACTGACTGTTCCCTGTGTCCCCCACTCCTTCCCAGGTCTATCGGGCATCTAACACCAACAGGAAGGGTGAGGCCCTGCTCCCTGGGGCTTGCTATTCCCCAGTCCCCATCCTGCTCCAGGCCCTTCGTGCTGACCCCCAGATGTCCCTTTCCTCCCCTCTGACTGCCCTCTCCTGCTTCTCTATCCCCTTCACTGTCCCCTGGACATCCCCTTTCAGACTTTCTGCCCCATGTCCTTCCTGTCCCCAGCCCACCTCCAGCCCTCTCCCCTTGATCCTGCCTCCTGCCTCCATCCCCTGACCCCCACTCTGTGCCACCCCTCAGCGGCAGTGAAGCTGGCCAAGCTGAAGCTGTTTCGGCATTACTATGTCATGGTAGGAATCTCGTTCCCACTCCTGAGGGAAGTTTTGAGAGCGAGGACAAACAGCCTCCTGGCACACACCCCCCTAGCCTCGCCTGCTGTACCTCCGAGCCAGCCGGCTCAGCCCTCTGCGTACTATCTATGGGCCCCACCCCCGGCATCCCCAGTGGTCCTGGTCTCACTGGGCCCCATGCCCACCCGTGTTCCTTGCAGGTCATCTGTTACATCTACTTCACGGCAATCATCGCCATCCTGAGGCGGGTGGCCATGCCCTTGCAGTGGCAGTGGAGGTACCGGTTGAGCACAGAGGTGGGGCGGAAAGGTGGCCCAGACAATGGCGGTGGGGAAACAGGGGTGTGCACCCGACACTCCCGCTCTGCCCCTCCGCCCTGCCCGCAGCTCCTGCCTGAGGCTCCCCGCTCACCTTCTCCCCGCTCACCGCAGCTAGTGGGCTCCGCAGGCAGGCGGCAGCCGCGAGCGAGCGTGGGCCGCGGGCTCGAATCGGGCGGGGCTCTGGTGGGCGGGGCCGAGGCGCTGGGCAGGGATTGGGTGATGTGGGGTGGGCGGGGCCGGGGCGCTGGGCAGGGATTGGGTGATGGTGGGTGGGCGGGGCCTGGCCACCCTCGGGACTGCCCGGCGGTTCTGGGGATGGAGTGGGGTGGGACTGGGACAGCTCTGGGGGCGGGGCCCGGAGGGTCCCCCGTTGGACTTGGTGGGGGCTTCGGGGGCGGGGCCTGGCACCCCTCAGCTCCCCGACCGCCTGGCTGTGTGCCTCTAGAGTGACCGAATCTGGGTTCCGGGAAGGCCTGTCCAAAGTCAACAAAACAGCCAGTGGGCCAGAGCTGCTGTGACCATCCCCCCATCTCGGACCATGCTTTTCCACCCTCCTTCTCTGCTCACACACATTCCTCACTCCAGCTTCTCTCCTAAAGTGTGGGGGTGAGTAGGAAGGCGGCCTGTGCTCATAAGGCCCCCCCAACTCCCTGCGAGCCATGTTCCCAGAGCCCATTCAGAAGAAGACGGACAGCCCCCTCTTCCCCAATTATGAGGCAGCCCTGTCCCCATCCAGGACCACCCTCAACTTGCAGCTGTACAATAATGACCTACCTGTTTTGCTCCCCTGGTTTCTTGCCTTTCTTGGGGTTGAGGTTTAACACAGGGGCTGTGTTTACAATTTAGAAACCGGTATTCACTGGAGGGGGTGGTTGCAGTATTTATTGCTTTACACATGCAATAAATATGAATTGAACAACTACTGTGAGCAGGTCCTATGCTGAATGCTGAGGACAGAGCAGTGACCAAGACCCACCCAGTCCCAACACTGAAGGGGCTCCCAGACCCAGGGGTAGGGAAGTTGGGAGGGGGGGAGGGAGAGGGACATGTCATCAGACAGCTTCATCACAGGGCCCTGACCCAGCCTGGGAAGTCAGGGAAGGTAAATAGAGAAGTGGTGGGAAGGATGCAGGCCCAGATGAGGTACAGCATGTGCAAAGGCTGGAGGTGAGAAAAATGGTGATTGAAAGACACACAAGTGGCTCAGGCAAAGTCTAAGTAGCAGTAGCTAACCGTGGACCTAAATTCATTAAAAAGCTTGTGAGGCACAGAGAATCTAATTAACTTGCCCAAGTCCACACAGCTAAGGAGTTGGTGGGAGACTCAGGACTCAAAACATTGGCAACCATACCTCAATCTTGCCCTGATTTGCTATGTGGCCCTGGATAAGTGGTTTAATCTCTGTTTTCTCATATGTAAAATGGGGGTCACTGAGTATCACATATGAGTATCTGGCTCAGCGCAGTGCCCAGCAACACAGACTAACCTTTCATGGACTGCCTGAAACTTGAGTGACCACAGGTTAGAGACTCACCTGTGCACACACACCTGTGGACAGACTCCCAAAATGCATTTTGTCCCCCTTCCCTGCCTCCCACCTCACCCTTTAACTAAAGCACCCAGGATCCCCTTTGAAGCTTTGAAAAATATTCCTCAGCGGGGGCCACAGACATGGGACAGGGATGGGGAACCAGGCTGGGGTCAAGGTTTCCTGCAGGGGGAAACAAGTGAAACTGGGGCCCAGATGAATAAATAGCCCAGCCAGACAAAGAAGGAAGTGGGAAGGCATTGCAGAGTGAGGAAGTTGGGTGAGCAAAGTGGAGAAGCCCAGAATAGCTTGCAAGTCCTGCTGCAAGGTTGGCAGGGGCCAGTGGGAGGGCAAGAGCAGCTGGCAGAAACCTAAAGACAGGCAGACACACTTGGACTTTGTGCTGGGGCCCAGAGGCACCAAGGAAGAGTTTAAAGCAGGAAGGGATATGGCCAGACAGTGTCAGTGCTTTATCTACAGGCTTCTGGGGTAGGCAGAGTCATGGCTTCCCAAAGATGTCCACATCCTAATCCCCAGAATCTGTGAATATATTACATGACATGACAAAAGATACTTTGCAGATATGATTAAGTTAAGGATCTTAGAATGGGTACTTATTCTGGATTCTTCAGGTGGGCCCAATGTCATCACCAGGGTCCTTATAAGAAGGAGGCAGAAGGATCAGGGTCAGAGAATGAGATGTGATGATGGAAACAGGCTAGAGTGATGTGCTTTGAAGATGGAGGAAGGAGCCATGAGCCAAAGAATGCAGGCAGCTTCTAGAAGCTGGAAAAGGCAGGGAACATATTTTCCCCTAGAGCCTCCAGATGGAGCTAGCCCTACTGACACATTGATTTCAGACTTCTGCCCTCCAGATCTATGAGATAATAAATCAATATTGTTTTAAGCCACCACACTTATGGTCGTTTGTTACAGTAGCAGTCAGAAACTCACACTGTTTAGGAGCACAGACTCTGGAGTTCAGCTGCCTGGGTTCAAATCCCAGCTCTCACCAGCTAGAAGATGTCGGGAAAGTGGCCAAAGCCCTCAGTTTCTTCATTTGTAAAGTGGGGATGGAAATAGCACCTATGGCATGTGAAATAAACCAGATACATGAAATAGACAAGATGCTGCCAGCTGAACTTCATGGAGACATTTGCTGTCAATTGCACGTATTCATGAATTATACATCATAACTTTGCAGAAGGAATACAAAGGTGTATTTTAGGGAAAAATTCCCAGTTAATGTGACGTGGATGAACTGGACGAGGTGAGTCTACAGCAAGGAAGCCAGGGAGCACAGGGGTGGAGAGAAGGGATGGGCTAAGAGAGACAGTCTAGGGGCTGGTGAGGGCTGGACACAGAGGATGAGGGAGAGGAAGGAAGGGAAGACTCTGACTGGGAGGCCTGTTGGGGCTCTCAAAGAAATCAGGCAAGAGGGAGGAGCAGCAGGTGTTAGCAAAAATAAGTATACAGTTCAAGCAGGTCCAGCGCTTGCTACGTGCGGGGTGCAGGCTGAGCGTTCTGCTTGCCTGATGCCACCTGCTTGTCACCCCAAGACTTGGAGGGAGGCACATGACTGTGATGTCCAGTGTACAGATCAGGAACAAGCTGGAGAAGTCAAAGGTAGAATCAAAACCTGCCCCCTATGTCCTCCCAGGATGGGGGTCCCTGGTGCCCAGGCCTCTGCCGAGCGTGCATGAAAGCATGGGGGAAAGGAGCCATAGGGCAGATGGATTGATTCAACCAGGTCAAGGTTACCTACGAGTTAATGAGTAATGAATGGGGTGGGTGGGGTGGGGGGAAAACCAGGCTGCACCATGGGGGGGGAAAAGGCCTAGCTGTGGGTCGTGGAGGGGAACTCTCAGAAAGCGGTGTGGCAAGGACCCTATCTTGGAAGTGGGGGGCCAGGAGGTGCGCTTCTTGCTATTTCCACGCCTGGCAGTGCCTCTGTGGGGAAAGGGTGGGGTACAGCAGGGAGATAGCTGCACCCAGGCAGGTGTGGGGTAGGAGAGGGGTGCCCAGGCCCCCAACCCAGAAGTCATCCCCACTTTCTTCCTCTTTTCTCCTTGCACCCTAGCTAGTGTTGTCAGGCAAAATACAGGGTGCTCAGTTAAATTTAAATTTCAGGTAAATAACAGGTACTTTGTTAGTAAAAGTACATCCCAGATGGCCCACTTAGCATCCGCCCAGTCAGCCTCGCTCTACCACCCAATGCTGGGCTAGGTGGGCCTGCTAACTGGAAGTCCCCTCACAAACCACCTTCCCTCTCCCCCTCCCTTCTGGCTTATCTTGCCCACCACCCCCCTCCCAAACTTCACACACAAAAGTCAAAACGCATTGCTCCTGTCACCTGTCCTTCCCAATGGGTGCCTTGCTGCATTTTCCCCTCCATCCTTCTGGTCCAGGGCCTTTGAAGCATCTCAGCTCCTTTAATTGTCCAAACAGCAGGAACTATCATCAGTCTCATCATTCAGGTGGATTCACTGAGGCTCTGAGAAAGGAGGAACGAAGCCTTGCAGGCCAGGAACTCCTCAAGGCTGTCAAACCACAAAGCCTGAATGATTAAGGCTATAATGAAATCAGGAAATGGGGTGGGAATTTGGAGGGGCCGGGGAGGAAAATAAGAGCAGCATTGGGGGGCCTGAGAATCCTAGCAGGCACCCCACCCCAGTTTCAGAAGTTTAATCTCAATTCTGGAGAATAAGCAGGTGTGTTTGTACTCTCCCTCCTCTTCTAAAGAAAGGGTGTCGCAATCACAGCTGGCAGAGGGAAGGTTTGTTCTGTTTCTCTGTGACTCCCCCACTCTGGACACTGGGGCACAGCCGGGAAAAGGGCAAGAGTGTGGTTTACAGGAACTCAGAACCAGTTCCCCGTTAACCCCTTCAGTGGGGTTTTGGAAACCAGCCCTCCAGGAATCAAGATCCCCAACCCACTATGCTCAGAAGGGACTTCACACACCCCTTACCCCAGATGCCCAGCCTTGCTGGGAATCAGAGAGATGCACGTTAAAATGATACTGAGGCAAAAAGTCAAAACTTTGCCAACTTGATCTCATGGGGGGGGGGGGGGAGCAGTGGGGAAATTGACAGTTTCCTGCAGGGCCAGCATGTAAATCAATACAATCATAGAGGGGAATTCAGCTCTATCTAGTAAGATTACCAATGCAAGCAGACTTTGATCTGGGTTATCTCCTTTCCTTACAAAACAACCCTGTGAAGTGGGCAATGTGATAACCTCTTTTTACATGGGGAAACTGAGGCTCAGAGTGGTTCTCAGGAGCTTGATACCACTAATAATAAGTGTCAGAGCTGGAAAGTGACACAGGCTCATAACTTACTGGCAAGAGTAGGGTTTTTAACCACGGAAATCTGTCCATCAGTTGGAGGCTGGTGACTTTCACACAATGTGAAAGGAGGCAGTCCTTTTAAGAACAAGGAAATTATCTGTGCACTGGTAATCAACAGTCTTATTGCATATAAAGAAGCCAGGTGTGACTCCAGGGGACCAGGAAGAATAGTATGTAGAGCATGCCAATATTTGTTCTTACAGATTGTGAACATTTATAAACACAAATGAGATCTCTGGGAAAAAATCATGATCCTTCATTACATGGTAACAGGCCCAGGAGGAAAATTATCTTTTCCCTATATTTACTTGTACCTTTTAGATGTTAAATCATATGAATATATTACCAATTTACACTAAAAATTAAATATAATTTTTAATAATAATATCCTAAGAGGATGCCGATGTACGACAGATACAAAAGCTAGCATTGAGGACCTCCCTCAAAGATGACTTTTTAAATTATCATAGCTATTCAGGCATCCTGACAAGGGTAGGTGAAGGGAGCTCCAGGCTCCTGTTGCCTTAGAAAACATACTCACCTGAACAGTGAACTCCTGCATATACTTCAAAGCCCAGCTGAAATGGCCCCTCCTCCAAGCAGCCTTCTCTGGCCCTCCAAGAAACAGAGTACTTCTCCACTTGAGATAACACTCCAGAAGGCTAGGAGTGTCTGTGCTAGACTCTGTCTTCACCCCTACTCCATCATGGAAGACTGAAAGTGGGAATCTAGCTACCAGCATGGAGACAGATTTGTAGGAAGGGTTTGGTTAATAAATGCATGGACAAAACTGGAATGGGCCAGGCCCAGATATCTGAGGGGGGTGATCTCTGGCCCTCAGTGTTCCTCCACTACAAAGCAGCTATAACAGGGAAAGGTCTCTGCTCACCCACTGGCCTTGCCCCTGAGGAAGGCCAGGGCAGGGGGCAGTTGTATTCATGTTGGAGGAGGACATGTCCTCAGGTTATTTACCCCAGAACATGCTGGCCCAGGGAATTAAAAAACTTAGGAAACAGTATTGAGAAATCTGGGGCAGCCCCAGGGAGGGAAGAGGCCACGGGGTACAGAGGGCTGGGCTGAGTGGGGGAAAGGCGGAAGCCAGATAAAAGGAGGCTTCCAGCAGCCTCTGCTCACTCCTCCCCGTCCTCTCCCTCCATCCCTCCATCCCTCCGTCCCTCCACTGTTCCTGTACCATGGGGCCTGCTTCAGGTCCCAGCCTGCTGCTGCTACTGCTGACCAGTCTCCCCTTGGCCCTGGGGGACAGCATGTGAGTAGTCATGATGCCACCCCAAACAAAGCAATTTCTGAGGTGGGAGTGGGCATTCAAGGGTCCAGGTCCTTGTAGAATTCAGGGTGCACTTGTGTCTGTGGAGGAGGAATTATTGGGTTGAAGCGTTAATAAACGAGGGCTGCCTGTGACTTTGAGAGTTTATTCGTTGGGTGTTTGTGGAATTCAGGCATTGTGTAGTATGGGGGGTGTTTATAAAACTGGGGGCCTGTAGGTCTAAGGTACATGCGGTGTTTGGTGAGTCTGTGGATGGGATAGTTTGGACTTCACAGGATTTGGGAGTTTACAGTTTCAAGATTTATGATTTTCAGTGTTTGAAGAGATGTGGTGTGGGTTTATGTTGGCTGGGGGGAGAGGGGGGACTTAGTTGTATTTATAGGCCCAGGGTGATAGAAGTTTAAGTAAAAGCTTGGGGTGTTCAAGGATTTGAGGTTTAAAGGTTTGGTGCATGTGAGTATGGTTATGTATAGTTTGGGGTGCCTGAGGGTCTGGGTGTTTAGAGACTTGGAATGTTTAAAGATTTAGGGATTAGGGCTTCAGGACTAAGTGTGTGGGTTCCCCAAGTGTAGGTTTGGAAGTCTAGAGAATTGGAGGACTTGCTGGTTCTGGTTTTGAGGTTCAGGGGTTGATGGGACCTGCAGCCCCTGAGCCTTTGCCGGTCACTGGGTCCCCTCCAGGACCAGGGACTGGGGAGGCCCTGGGGAGGGCTGAAATGTCGGCTCCCTGGGATGACCCCGTGTATTCCTCTGGCAGGTTCTCCATCATCACCCCCAACGTCCTGCGGATGGAGAACGAGGAGACAGTGGTGCTGGAGGCCCACGATAGCACAGGTGACATCCCTGTCAAGGTTATGGTATACGACTTCCCGGGCAAGAAGCAGGTGCTGTCTAGCAAGGAAACCGTGCTGAACAAAGCCAACAGCTACCTGAGCACCGTCACCATCAAGGTGGGTGCACACTGGAGCCCGGCCCTGTCGACGCCCCACCCCTCTATGGATCTTTTCCCCATTCCATCCCTTCCCCTTTCCTCAGCCCTTCCCTATATATATATATATTTTAATCCAACAAGAATACGCTTTCACTGATTCTAGAGAGAGAGGAAAGGAGAAGGAGGGAGGGAGACGGAGAGAGAGAGAGAAACATCGACGTGAGAAACATTAATATGTTGCCTCCGGTACACACCCCAGCCAGGGGATTGAACCCAAAACCTGAGTATGTGCCCTGACCGGGAATTAAACCCGGTGACCTTTCTGTGTACAAGATGACGCTCCAACCGACTGAGCCACAGTGGCCAGGACAGCCCTTCCCCTTTTGAGTCTCCTCCCTATTTGGTCCCCTCCTTTTATTAGCCACGCCCACTCAGAGCCCCGCCCCTGCTCTGAGCTCCTTCCCTTCCAAGCCCTCCGGACTACCTCTGTGCCCCCTCCTTCCTGAGCCCTTTCCCCCCAAGCCCTCTCTACCTCCAGAACCCCTCTCCTCTCTGAGTCTCCTCCTCTTTCTGAGACCCCTTCCACTATTGAGCCCTCCATCCTCTGAGCCCCTATCTGATCCCCCTCTCCATTTCTCTCTCTGGTCCCTAGCCCCTCTCTTGCCCTTGCCCTTTCTCTGAGCACCCCTCCTTCCCCAAACCTGGGCAAACTAGAGAGACCAGGAGTGATGGGCAGCCTCTGTTCTGAGGAGGGGCAGATGTGGACCCAGCTGAAAGCCTAGTGGCTGGACAGTGGGCAAGGGGCCCTGGAGCAGATCCCTCCTGATGCCCTGTTCCATGCCTAGATCCCGGCCAGCAAGGAGCTAAAATCACAGAAGGGGAACAAGTTTGTGACTATCCAGGCAGAATTTGATAAAACTGTGGTGGAGAAGGTGGTGCTAATCAGCCTTCAGAGTGGGTATCTCTTCATTCAGACGGACAAGACCATCTACACCCCAGGCTCCACAGGTAAGGGGCTGGTGGGTGGCTCAGAGGGCCGGCTGGGTCCTTGGGAGGGGCAGGGCCTCACTGAGCTGTTCCTTTCTCTCCCATCACCTCTCAGTCCTCTATCGGATCTTCACTGTCGACCACAATCTGCTGCCCGTGGGCCGGACGGTTATCGTCAGCATTGAGGTATCAGCCAGCCAGGCTCCAGACACACTTGGGGCAGAGACTCAAGGAGAGGCAAAGAGAGACTCTGAGACAGAGAAAGAGATATATAGAGGCACAAACTCAGAGGCCTAGAGATGGACGGGGACCAGGGGAGACAGCATGGAACAATGATTGCACCTGTGGGTTCTGGCTCCAGATAAACCCCAGGTCCCTGTGACTCTGGCCAGGTCACTCACCTTCCTGAGCTTAAGTTTCTCACTTGAAGGTTGGGATAATGACACAATTCTATGTAATAGTCTGTTTCATCTACTGTAGCCAGGAGGTGCCTGTGAGAACCTGAGTCAGGTCCAGCCCCTCTGCCCATAGGCCTACAGATAAAAACTCAAGTCCTCCCTGTGTCCTACAAGGCCCAGAATGACCTCCCTTGTCCCCTCCCTGCCCTCACCTACTCCCTCTCTCCCCCTCCCTCACCCTGCTCCAACCACAACAGTCTCCTGGCTGTTACTCTGACACATGAGGCACAGTCCTGCCCCAGGGTCTTTGCACTGGTTATTCCTTCTACCCAGAAAACTCTCTTCTCCCAAATAGCCATACCACTTGCCCCTTATCTTCTTTGAGACTTTGCTCAAAAGTCACCAACGTCCCAATTTTACAGTGAGGCCTTTCTGAGCTCCCTGTAAAACTGCAACCCCTCCCATTCACACATGCACTCCACTCTTCTCTCTTGCTGCCATCCTTTTGGCATCACGTAATTTGGATTTATTTTATTAATTGCCTCTCCACCAACCTCTGTGGAACCTAAATTCCCTACCGGAAGGAGTTTTTATCTGTTTGCTCAGGGCCTTATTTCCTGCATTCAACAAAGTGCTTGGCATATAATGGGGCTTAATAAACACTGACTGGAAGAAAGGAGGCAGAGAGGGAGAAAGGAAAAAGCGAAATGTCACCTTTGCCAAGAGGAGCTCATTATCCACAGTTACCCTGGTTTCCAAGAGGAGCCAGAAAACCAGATTTTTATGTGATGCCTCCTGATGTTTAACTGTTGGCAAGA
The DNA here is from genome assembly GCF_964146895.1 of Miniopterus schreibersii. Classification (NCBI taxonomy): domain Eukaryota; kingdom Metazoa; phylum Chordata; class Mammalia; order Chiroptera; family Miniopteridae; genus Miniopterus; species Miniopterus schreibersii. The sequence goes on along the minus strand of NC_138105.1, from coordinate 68,033,148 downwards.
AATGAAGTAATATGTGTACACAAAACTGCTATCCTTGTAGGACAGTAAGTTGAACAGAGGCAATTAAGTATGGCTTAGCACAAAAATGCTTAGCCCAGGGTCTTGCACAAAAGTAGGTAATAAATTCTAGTGATTCTTAATATTCGGGGGATACTCATAATAATGAGCTCCTGCTACATAAACCATGTCCCAAGCCAGTGATGTAGGGGCTGTATTTATTTTCTGTTTTCAGATGTGCACATTGAGCACAAAGAAGTTAAGTAACTTGCCCAAGGTCACACAGCTTGTAGGTGGCACAGTGGGATTTGAACCCAGGCTGACCAACTCAGGTCCCTGTTCTTGACTGCTGCTTCTGTAGATATGACCCAGAGAGACTGTCAGGGAGAGGGGAGCCGAGGGGCTAAACCTGGTCTCTGAAGAACCACACCCCCTCCCTGTCTGTCTACAGACCCCCGAAGGCATTCCCGTCAAGAGGGACACCCTGTCTTCTCAAAACCACTTTGGCATCTTGCCCTTGTCTTGGAATATCCCGGAGCTGGTCAAGTATGTCAGGCCTTCCAGGAGGGGGTTTGGGGTTCCTTTATGCCAGAAGAAGGAGTGGGGGGCTGCCAGGTCTGACCAGATCACTCACCTGCCTTCCCCACAGCATGGGGCAGTGGAAGATACGAGCCCACTATGAAGATTCACCAGAGCAGGTCTTCTCCACTGAGTTTGAGGTGAAAGAGTATGGTAAGAGAAGGAGGGAGCCAGGGGGTGGGGCCCATAATGCTGGGCCTCGCACCAGCCCCTCACCCGTGCCATCTCTCCCCGCAGTGCTGCCCAGTTTCGAAGTCCAAGTGGAACCTGCAGAGAAATTCTACTACATTGATGACCCAAAGGGCCTGGAGGTCACCATTACAGCCAGGTGAGGGGTCAGGTGGGGACCAGGTGAGGGGCCAAGTGAGAGGTTAGGTGGGGACCAGGTGAGGGGTCAGGTGGGGACCAGGTGAGGGGCCAAGTGAGGGGTCAGGTGGGGACCAGGTGAGGGGCTAAATGAGGGGTTAGGTGGGGACCAGGTGAGGGGCTGGGTGAGGGCCAGGTAAAGAGCTAGGCGAAAGCTAGGTGAGGGTGAGGTGGGAGGCCGGGGATCCTGGGTCCTCACCATGAGCAGGGGAAGTTTGGGGGAGGCTCCGCCTTCTAAAAGGGGAGAGCCTGAGACCCTCCTTGCTGCGCAGGTTCCTATACGGGAAGAATGTGGAAGGAACAGCGTTCGTCATCTTCGGGGTCCAGGATGGTGACCAGAGGATTTCACTTGCCCAGTCGCTCACCCGTGCTGTGGTACCTGCCAGAGGCCCCTCTGAGCATCCTCCACTCTGAACCCTCCCCTCCCCTCTCTGAATCCCTCCCCCCCCACCCCTCCCACTCTCTGAGCACTCGTTTCCTATCCCAGATCGATGATGGCACTGGGGTGGCTGTGCTGAGCCGAGAGGTCCTGCTGAATGGGGTGCAGCCCTCCGGAGAGGATGCCCTTGTGGGAAAGTCATTGTACGTGTCGGTCACCGTCATCCTGCACTCAGGTGAGGCCAGGGCCAAGGGTGGACTGTCCCACCACACAGTCCAGTCTGAGAGGAGGGGCCCGACCGAGGGAGGCAACTCGGCCTGAGGGAGGAGGCCCAGAATGAAGGTGGGGTCCAGTCTGAGGTACAAAACTCAACCTGATGAGGGAGGCCCAGTCAGAGGGAGGGGGCCCTCAATGAAGGTAGGAGCAGCCTGCTGAACAGGGACTCCAGTATGAAGACAGGGTCCAATCTGAGGGGCGATGCCTGGTCTTGAGCTCACAGCTGGCCCCCTCAGGCAGCGACATGGTGGAGGTGGAGCGCAGCGGGATCCCCATCGTGACTTCCCCCTACCAGATCCACTTCACCAAGACGCCCAAGTTCTTCAAACCCGCCATGCCCTTTGACCTTATGGTGAGACCCAGGGCGAGGTTGCACCCCCACCCCACTCCTGAACACTGGCCATGCCTCTGGGTCTGCTGAACCCCCTCCACCTTCCCCTGTACCCACAGGTGTTTGTGACGAACCCCGACGGCTCCCCAGCCCGCCACATCCCCGTGGCGACTCAGGACTCCACCCAAGGGCAGTCTCTGACCCAAGATAATGGCGTGGCTAAGCTGACCATCAACACCCACAGGAGCTCCCAGCCCCTGTCCATCACTGTGAGTCTGCCCCAACCATAGGACCCCCACCAGGACACAGGACTTTATTTGTACAGCAGGGTCCTAATGTTTGTACAAAGGCATCTTGTCATGTGCATAACAGGGTCCTTTCATTTGCACAAAGGGGTCTTGCCATTCACATAGAGATGTTTCATTTGCATAGAGGAGTTCTTGTCTGCACAATGGGGTCCTGCCATCTGGATAGATGGTCCTCCTGCCATTTGCACAGGGCCCTCCTGTCATCTGCATAGATGTCCTTCTTCTAAGGACCCTTGTGATGACATTGGACCCATCTGGGTAACCTCAGATAGCGTCCCCATGTCCAGATCCTTAACTCAATCCCATCTGCAAAGTCTCCCTTGTCATATCAGGCACCACGTTCCCAGGCCTGGGGGTTCAGACGCAGACCTCTCGGGTAGGCCAGCACGCATTCCTCTCTCCCTGCTCAGGTACGCACAGTGAAGGAGGGCATCCCAGAGGCACGACAGGCCACCAACAAAATGCAGGCCCTGCCCTACAGCACGATGGGCAACTCCAACAACTACCTGCACCTCTCTGTGCCCCGAGTGGAGCTCAAGCCAGGCGACACGCTCCACGTCAACTTTCACCTGCGAATGGACCCCGGCCAGGATGCCAATATCCGATACTACACCTACCTGGTGCGTGGCTTCCTACAACCCCCAGGTTTCCCTCCTCCTCGCTTCTCCAGCACCTCCAACGCCCTTTCCCATTCCAGATCCCCCCATCCTCCCTCCTGCTTCCTGATCCTTATGCCAACCTGTCCCCCCCCCCCCAGGTCATGAACAAGGGGAAGCTCTTGAAGGTGGGACGCCAGGTGCGAGAGGCCGGCCAGGACCTGGTGGTGCTCCCTCTGACCATCACGCCAGACTTTATCCCTTCCTTCCGCCTGGTGGCCTATTACACGCTGATCACCAGAGGCCAGAGGGAGGTGGTGGCCGATTCCGTGTGGGTGGATGTCAAGGACTCGTGTGTGGGCAAGGTGAGCGTGGCTGTCTCTGTGCCCATCTTGGGACCCTCTGCTTTCTCTGCCTCTGCCTGTCTCCAGCCTCTGAATCCGTTTCTCCCCTGCTTGTAGAGTTCCTGCCTCTCTCTTCGCCTTTTCCATCTCGTTCTCCTCCCTGTTTTAATCTCAGTATCTCTCTTGCTTCCAGTTTTCTCTTTCCTTGACTTTCCACCTGATGCTGGTTCTTGGCGTCTCCCTTCTTCTCTCTGTCTCCACCTTTCTCTCTTTCCAGACCAGACCGGGACCCCCGCTGTCCTCTACTGACCACAGCTGGGGCCTTGCTGGGCTCACTTCTCCCTCCCGCCCCTTCAACCTCCTCACAGCTGGTGGTGAAAAGTGCCCTGAAGGAGGAGAAGCAGCAGCATCTACCTGGACAACAGATATCGCTCAAGATCGAGGGCAACCAGGGGGCTCGAGTGGGGCTCGTGGCCGTGGACAAGGGCGTGTTTGTGCTGAATAAGAAGAACAAGTTGACTCAGAGTAAGGTATGTCCCCATGTCGCTGAGGTTGGGTAGAAGATGGCAGAGGCGAAGAGATGGGGTTGGGTTGAGGTGGCAATGGTGCTGGGGAGAACCGTTGATGTGCGGCTGGGTGTGGGTTGAGTGCAGAGATCAAAGGGGACACAGACATGGGGATGGGTTGAAGTTCAAGTTCCAAATGGGAATGTGGATGGACAAGGCTCTAAGTTGAGGATGGTCATGTTGATGGGCACAGCTCTGATTCCAAGAGCAGCACACTCTGGTTCACCCACTGGGGAGTGTCTGGGGACCAAGATGAGGACAGGGGAGAGGTTGGGTGGATATGTTGGTGAGTTGACTCAGGCTCTGCTGGCCTGGCCTCAGCCTACACTCGACCCCCTCCCGCTCCGCAGATCTGGGACACAGTGGAGAAGGCAGACATTGGCTGCACACCGGGCAGTGGAAAGGACTATGCGGGCGTCTTTACGGACGCAGGGCTGGCCTTCCAGACCGACAAAGGCCTGAAGACAGAACAGAGGTCAGGTGAGGAGTCGGCCAGTGGACATCCAGGGAGGGGCAGCACTTCTACCTCCCAGACAGGATCAGGGGACCCTGGGTCCTGCCTCCATCACCAACTAGCAAATCACTGTCCTCTCCAAGCCTTAGTGTCTTCATCGGTTAAATGGGAGCAATAACACTCCTACTTCGAAGCTGCTGTGAGGAGTAAACCAAGGACAGGCAGTCAGTGCTTAATCCATCTTGTTCCATCCACCTGCCCCTCAGATATGTCGTGCCCGAAACCACCCACCCGGCGCCGCCGCTCGGTGCAGCTCATGGAGAAGAGGAAGGACAAAGGTGGGAGCCTTCATCCGCCCGCCCCAACCTTGCACCTTGTCTATTGAGATCCCAGCAAAGGGGGAGGAGGGGAAGGCTTGGATGCGGGGAAGGTCTCCCTGGAGAGGCCCCGCAGGGCGTGTGACTGGGGGGTGTGCTCCCACAGCGGGACAGTACCGGGACAAGGAGCTGCGTAAGTGCTGCGAGGACGGCATGCGGGAGAACCTCATGAAGTACTCGTGCCAGCGCAGGGCGCAGTACATTCTCCAGGGCAAGGCCTGCGTAAGCGCCTTCCTTGACTGCTGCAACTACATCACCCAGATGCGGATCCAGCACCTCAAGAAGGGGAACCTGGGGCTGGCCAGGAGTGAGTCCTGGGGCAGGGAGGGGCCCTGTCTGAGAGGGGAGGAGATGCCTGTCATTGGGGACTGTAAACTGTGTTGATCAAATTTGGTTGCAAGAGCAAAGGCAAGTGTGAGTGGCTTGTGAAACTGAGGGAAATTACATGATCAATTACAGGGCTGAAAGTAACAAAAAAGAATGCCTCTGCTTAAAACCCAGGGAAGACTGGGACGCTTGCCCGGGGCAGGCTGGCAGACCAACACAAAAATAATGATCTTTTTTTTTCTTTAAACAGCCTTCAACTTACAAACTGTTGTGCAGATTAAAAACCTTTTCCCCCCTTGAACTGTTTGATGCCCCCACAGTTCTGAATAGTTTAGTGTGGATTTTTTTGGAAAGCAAAGATATTCTCCTAAAAACCACAGCACAGTGATCAGAATCAGGACATTAATGGTGATTTGTTTCCACCATCTAATTCACAGACTCCACTCAGATTTTGCCACTTTTTAATTTTCTTTATAGTCCTCTATAGGCAAAGGATCAGTTCAGAATCACGCGTTGCATATATGTGTCTGGTTGTGTCTCTTCCGCCTCCTCCTAGCTGTCCAGCCCCCACCAGCTCTCAGTCTTTCGGTACCTTTCACGTTCTTGACATATGAAATACACAGGCCAGATAATTTGAAGATTGTCTGGCAACCTGGGTCTGTCTGATGTCTCTTCATGATCACATTCAGGTTTCGCATTTTTGGCAGGACTGTCACAGAAGAGATATCGTGTACTCCTTGGTGCCTCATGTCAGGAGGCGCGTGACATTGACTTGTCCCATGATTGGTGATGCGAACCTCGATCATTTGATTAAGGCGGTGTCTGCCCTGTTTCTCCATTGTAAAGTTCCTCTTTATTCCTTTTATTTATGTTTTTTTTTAAACATTTTAAAAAATTTAAATCAAGAGAGATGTTCCTAAAGATCAATGTTCACTCAGCCTTTAAGATAACAGATATGGATGGATGCCTTATATGGTAACACATGATTTTCGTGTACATCTGTACTTCGGGGTGGGGGCTTAGAAATTAGCAGCAGCCTCTCAGAGGCAGCTGTTGCCAAAGTGGACAAGTATTTCTAAATTCTTTTAGCTGGAAAGCTAGCACCCCCTTCACCTCTCCACCCTCCAAAATACACAAAGATTCCCAACACGCATGAGCAAAGGACTCTCTATCTTCAGTCTCTTTGCAAATTATGACAACTAGGCATGCTGCTTTCTACTCCAGTGACAGAGAGGCTTTCTTCTGCAAAGAGAAGATAAGGCTACTGAGGAAGTTAGAACTCTGATCTGCTGGGATATGGTTTACACTAACATGGAGATTTATTTTTCAGTAGTGTGTATGTTTTTTAGTCAAATGGGGGTGAGACAGAGGATTGCTTAAATGTTAGTACCCCCAAAAGCACTTTGATAGATTATCCTAGAGCATGAGTGGATTTGAGCATCTATGCAATTCCGCCTACTTTGTTGTTAAACAGACCCAGAGCCAAATTAAAATCTGGCCATCATTTTTTGAGGAGCACAGCCAGCGGTGAACCTTATTCCAGCCCAGCTTTGTTTACTTGCTGATGGCGTCCAGCTGGCTGTAGAGGCCACCACCTCTTCAGGGTCTCCAGCAAGCCAGGAATCTTCCTCTCACCTTGTTGCTCTCAGGACCCACGTGATTTCAGACTCAGCAGGCACGGTGCCTGGGGTCATGATACCTTTAGAAGCTTACACAGGTGCTTTTGTTCCTTTGAAAATCAGAGGAAATGAATACAACCTAGCCTGGATTATCTTTGCCTTTACACCAACACAGTTGTAAAATATGATTTTTAATATTTTTATGGAGGCAGGAGCCCTCCAAGGCAAATGTACCTGGGCCTCCCCCAAAGTCATCACATGGCCATGGGTAGGTTTCGCTGCCAGGAACCCCTCCAGAGATGAGTATCTACGGGGACAGGAGGGAAAGTGGGTCTGTTCTAAACCCAGCTTGCCCCCCACCTGCCCAGGTGACCTGGATGAGGAAATCATTCCAGAAGAAGACATCGTTTCCCGAAGCCAGTTCCCTGAGAGCTGGCTGTGGACCATTGAAGACTTAAAGGACCCAGAGAAAAATGGGTGAGGCTGGGATACCCCCATTTCAACCCATCCCCAGGCCACTTCTTACCAACACCCTAGACCAGACCATTTAATTTGCATGCACCCCAACTCCCCCCGTTTTCTGGAGTCACACTGGAACTCCACAACCCAACCTAGAAAAAACAAGAGGTGAGCTACCTCTATGTGCCCACCCCTGCTCCCCTCCAACCTGTCCCTTGGGGCCCCTCCATGCCCTCTCTCCCCCTCCACCACATCTTCTCCTAAGGCCCCATTTCTCCTCCATCTAGAGTCTCCTCGAAGACCATGAAGGTGTTTTTGAAAGACTCCATCACCACCTGGGAGATTATGGCTGTGAGCTTGTCAGACAAGAAAGGTGAGGGGGGGTGGCTTCGCTTTCTCAGGAGGCAGGCCCCCAGGGTCCCTGGGCATTTTCCTTTTCTCATCCACCCCGAAGATCCTCTGCTTCTTGGTGTCTGACACTCCACCGCTTGGTTCCTGGGGGGGGGGGGGGGTGCATCAGAGTCTAGGTTGTGGGTGTCAGTGCTTTTTATTTTTTAAACTGATTTTTTTCTCAGAGCAGTTTTAGTTTCACAGCAAAACTGAGCAGAAAGGCCCTGGCTGGTGTGGCTCAGTTGGTTAGGGCATCGTCTCGTACACCAAAAGGTGGAGGGTCCGATTCCCCGTCAGGGCACATACCCAGGTTGCGGGTAGTCGGGGCGCATGCTGGAGGCAACCAATCAGTGTTTCTCTCTCACATTGATGTTTTTCTCTCTCTCTCTCCTTTCCTCTCTCTAAGATCAATTTTTAAAAATTCTATTCAAAAAAATTGGGCAGAAAGTACAGAGATTTCCTATATACCCCCCCCCCATGCACAGCTTCCCCCACTGTCAGCATCCCCCACCAGAGTGGTGCATTTGTTATACTCAATCGTGATCGCCCCGAGTCTGTAGCTGACATTAGGACTCACCCTTGGCGTTGAACATTCCATGCGTTTGGGCCGATGTATTATGACATGAGTCCACCATTGCAGAATTGTACAGGCTAATTTGCAACCACAGAAACTTTTAAGGAGGCGATGTCGACATGATAGTTGGTAAAGCGATTAAGAAAAAGGAGAAAGCCGGGTGAAATGGGGGGGTTGAAACATCGGTGGTCAGATTGTGAAGCGTGACAAAAAGTATACCCGTCCCCTGGCCACCGACCGATGGAGTGAAACTCTGAGGCGCTCTAGCTAAATATGGATGGTTTAGAGCAGGGCCGGGAGTTGGGTGAGGAGAGTAAGGCCCTGAATTTCAGTGCAAAACGTAAGTGGGTGCCAAAAAGCCAGTCATCAAGATAAATAATATTTCAAAAGCAATTTTTTTTGAAAATAAAAATGACTACCAAAAAAATCTATGATGAACAAAATATCCAAATTTTAAACAGAGACCAGAGCCATACATGCCCCAACCAGGGATCAAACCTGGAACCTGGGTATGTGCCCTGACTAGAAACTGAACTCACAACCTTTCGGTGTTCGGGGTGACTCTCCAACCAACTGAGCCACACTAGCCAGGGTCAATTTACTTTTTTTTTTTAACATCTTGCGTTTAGAGTAGTACATCTGTTACAATCAATGGGCCAATATTGATTATTAACTGAAGTCTATATTGACATTGGGATTAGTGCTTGGTGTTATACATTCTATGACTTGGGACAAATGTATAATGACATGTCTTCACTGTTACAGTATCTCACAGAATAATTGTTCACTGCCTTAAAAATGACACTGTTGTGTGTCAGAAGTCATTGTTTTTCAGTTCTCTTTCCATCCTTTCATCTTTTTCAAGGAGAAAAGTTAAGTCTGGTGCGAGAAAGAATGTGCTCACCTCCTCTCAATTCCTGTTTAACTCCTTTTTCTTTTAACAAAGAGAGAGCAAGGGGTCTAGCTTGCTTTCTTTCTCTTCTTCTTTTTTATTGTTAATGCTCATCTGAGGATATTTTTTCCATTGATTTTTAGAGAGAGTGGAAGGGAGGGAGGTGGGGGGGTAGGGGGGAGGGAGGGGAAAGAGAGAGAGAGAGGGAGAGACATCGATGTTGGTTGCCTTGTGCACGCACCCAACCAGGCCCAGGGATCGAGCCCGCAACCAAGGTATTTGCCCTTGACCCGGAATTGAACCCATGACCCTTTGGTGTGTGGGCTGACACTCTAACCACTGAGCTACACCAGCCAGGGCAGCAAGGGCACCTAGCTTTCTGCAGGCAACATGGACTGGCCAGTATTTATAATTTTTTTTAAATATATCTTTATTTTTAATTTTTTTTAATATATATTTTTTATTGATTTCAGAGAGAGGAAAGGAGAGGGGAAGAGAGAGAGAAACATCAATGATGAGAGAGTCATTGATCAGCTGCCTCCTGCACGCCCCCGACGGGGGATGGAGCCCGCAACCCGGGCATGTGCCCTGACCGGGAATCGAACCGTGATCTCCTGGATCCTAGGTCTACGTTCAACCACTGACCCACGCCCAACCAGGCTGGCCAGTATTTAACAAAATGTTTTGTTTTCCTGGAGGTAACCTCCTCCTGATGGCACAAGAAGCCACTTTCTCAAACACCACAGTGATACCAAATTAAATTTGAGTTTAAAATGTAAGAACAAATAGTAGGTAAAAAAATAGCTCCAGTGACAATAGCAGCCACCCGAGGGCGATGGGCCAATCACTGTAGGTTGGGAAAGAAGGATTTTGTTCAAGCTTTCTGATTTTTTTTTGCCATTGAAGAATGAACAAAATTTTTTATTAAATCTTCATGAGTTACTAATGTGCCATCATTTTAAATGTGATCATGTTTTTGCAAATTTTGCTTGCATGGACACTTTGCTGGACTTTGATCTGGTGATTTTAACTGTTGTATCACAAGTAACCATTGTGTTTAGCATCATTTTCATTCCATATGGATTGGGGCTACCCATTGAAAATGGTACGTGGGCCCAGCCGCACTGACTCGATTGCAGGTGTGGGGAGGGCAGCCCATCAATGTTTCTCTCTCTGTTTCGCTCTTTCTCCCTTCCTCCCTCTAAGCATGTCCTCAGGTGAGGACTCAAGAAAAAAGGAGAAGAGGGGGAAAAGGGGGCAGAATATAAGTAAGCCAAGGAAAGAAGGAAGGAAGGAAGGAAGGAAGGAAGGAAGGAAGGAAGGAAGGAAGGAAGGAAGGAAGGAAGGAAGGAGGGAGGGAGGGAGGGAGGGAGGGAGGGAGGGAGGGAGGGAGGGAGGGAGGGAGGGAGGGAAGGGTGTAATGTGGACTGTGTGTGTCATTTTACATTTTCTGGTAGCCCCATGAAAAAGAAGTAGATGAAATCCATTTCAGGAATACATTTTATTTCACCAAAATATCATTTCCACATTTTGTAAAAGTTTGCAAAATCACTATCACACTAATAATGTTATAATATTATTATTGTTTGTAATTCATTACCATTACCATTGTTTAGTCTGTGGGCTTCCGAGCTCATAGACTAAGACAAGCTGAGCCTGGGACAGTTCCCGTGGTTAGGGGTAAGCCCTGAGACCCTGGGAGGGGAAGGAACTTGGAGTTGAGCTTGGACCTGGACTTGGACCCTGTCCACCCTACGCACCCCCCTACCCCTGACACTCAGGTTCTATTTCCCCTGGGCAGGGATCTGTGTGGCTGACCCCTATGAGGTGACAGTGATGCAAGATTTCTTCATCGACCTGCGGCTGCCCTACTCTGTGGTGCGTAACGAGCAGGTGGAGATCCGAGCCGTTCTCTACAACTACCGAGAAGCAAATACGCTCAAGGTGGGCCCTTGGAGCAGCGGAGGCCGAGGGAGGTGTGGACAGGGGCCGCCGCACAAGTCCCTCACCTGATACTCTCCCCCGGCAGGTGAGGGTAGAAATGCTCTACAACCCAGCCTTCTGCAGCGTGGCCACTGCCAAGAAGCGTCACCAGCAGGTTCTGTCAATCCCTCCCAAGTCCTCGGTGGCCGTGCCTTATGTCATTGTGCCCCTGAAGATCGGCCTGCAGGAGGTAGAGGTCAAGGCCACCGTCTATGAGTTCTTCATCAGCGATGGTGTAAGGAAGACCCTGAAGGTCGTGGTAAGTCCTCAGGGTACCTGCTGCTTCTTGTCCTTTAAGAAAGGCCCCTGCACTCCTTGTGCTTTCAACTCAGTTTCCAGGCCCCGGCTCTGAGACACTAATACTGTCCAACGTCCGGCTTAGGAAAGTTAGGTCCTAGAAGTTTGAGAGCAGGGCCACAATTAGGGTGAGGCAAGCGAGACATTCTTCTTGGGCATGAAATTTTAAGGGGGTGCCAAAAATCTCAGCAATAGAGATAAACAAACATTTTTCATTAAAATACGTTTTAATATCAAATATGATATTTTGTAAGACATTTCAGTACAGGAGTTTTGTTTTGACTTTTAAAATTTGGGGGAAACATATTTCACAGACCAAATTTTATAATGCAATAATATATAATGTGAGAGTATAGGAAAGTTATATTTTTAGCCTTAAAATATACATTAACAGTTATAATTCTATTCTGAGTACTCCACCATGTGGAACACTTTCAAATATAATAAGCGATAGAATCATCAGTAAAAGGCTTTTGTCATCTTTTTTAATATTTTAAAGCAAAACAAGACCATAAACAAGATCACCAATATTTTAATGCACTAGTTTAAGATATCAAAATTATGCCAAAAATATCCGTGATGAGCAAAATATCAAAATTTTAAACAGAGATAGAATCTGACTGACTAGTCAAGCCATATTGGAATCTGAAGTAAAAAGAAAAGTGAGTGACCCCACAGACATGCCTGTAAGGGATTTTTTTTGTGGTTAATTTTTCCCAAAATTGTTAAAGTAGTTGAAAAAAAGCTTTGACTCATTGAAAAGCAAATGTGTTAAAACTGAAAGTGAGATTTTATGTTGAAATGTTTTATTCATACCCAAACTGGAATTTGTTATAATTTTTCTTTCCTGGTTTTAAGGGAAGCAAACTCATACTTTTTCAATTACTTCAATGTTCTGGAATAATATTACCATTAGAAAATACATTAAAGTATATATTTAAGGGCACATATTTTTTTCTTTTTCCTTGGGCCCCAATATGGCCCAACATACGCACTGGTGGGAAAGAAAACCCAGCAGTGCCAGAACCTTGTGGCCAGCTCTTCCCAATTCTGTCTTCACGGACACTGGTAGCTTGAAATCCATCACAGTGGGGATATTTACACCAAGGAAATTGGCAGCACTGCAAATCAGGATTTTTTTCTTCCTGGAGAGCTGGATGTTAAATATTTACCAACATACCTTGGGAAGAAATTCAGTCTGCAAAGGAAAATCTGGGCTTTATTACCAAGTGAAAGGAGAATGGGTTCTGGGAAGGCCGAAACATTCACTATCCACAATAAAGGTTTATCTGAAGACACATGAAAACTTGAGTTGTGTCTTTGATACTAATTAAGCTAGCCCCTAACACTCTGCTAAGTACTTATGCACAGTCTTTTATTGTATTTTTTAAAAATTTTTATTTATTTTAATCATTTGTTTTAAAAATTAATTTTAGCCCTGGTCAGTGTGGTTCAGTAGAGTATTGCCCCATGCACCAAAGGGCTGCAGGTTTGATTCCCGGTCAGGGCACAAACCCCGGGTGCGGTTTGATACCTGTTTGGGGCCCATACAGGAGGCAACCAATTAACGGTTCTGTCTCAAATCAGTGTTTCTCTCTCCCTCTCTCTTCTCTTCCTTCTTCTCTAAAAATCAATAAAAACATATCCTTGGATGAGGCTTTAATATAATTAATTAATTTAAAAAATTTAATATTTATGTATTTTTCTATTTATTTTATTTATTATTTTAAATTAATTATTGTATTTCATTTTTAAATTTAATTTTACTTTTTACATTTTATTTTATTTGTATTTTATATAACCCATTGAGAGGCACTGGGTTGAAAACCCAGCCAACTGAGCCACACCGGCCAGGGCCAGTTTCCCCATCTTTAAAATGGGAGTGATAATTTCGGTACCTATTGCAAAGATTAAATGACTCAACCTGAATAAAGAAAGCTTCTAGGCACATAGGAAGATTTCTAAAAGCTTTGTTATTTTATTATTATTAATTTATAATTTTGTTATTAAATCACACAACAGTATGAGGTAGGTGTTTGTATTGCCTCCTCCTTATAAGGAAGCTGAGACACAGAGAGGTTAAGTAACTTACTCCCAGTCACACAGCTAAGACCTGCTACAGTAATCACCAGCGCAGTGCCCTGCTGACCAGCTGTTGCTCTCTGTATGTCCTTTCATTCACCCGACTCCCCCTTCCCTCCTCACTGTCCAGCCAGAAGGAATCAGAATGAACAAAACTGTGACCGTTCGCACGCTGGATCCACAAAAGTTGGGCCAGAGTGAGTCAGCCGCAGGAGAGGGTGTGAGGCCTGGGTGGTGAAAGGAGGCTGGTACCAAGGGTGTCTTCCATTCAACCGACAGACGGTGTGCAGCGTGAGGAAATCGAGGCTGCAGACCTCAGCGACCAAGTCCCAGACACAGAGTCGGAAACCAGGATCCTCCTGCAGGGTGAGATACTCTTGGCCTAACCCCATGGGGCCCAGGAAGGTATGGGAGCCAAGGAGGGAGCCCAGTTCCATCTATTTCTGGGAATATTTAACCAAAGCACCTCTCTCCTTCACTTCAGCTAGAACAGCCTCTCCTGGATCTGTTCACAGAAGCCTCCAGGCAGTATTTAGTTCAGCAAATAGCTTCTGCTGATGAAGAAATTTAAGTGAGAAGCAAGAGAGTTCAAGAACAGAAATTCTGGAACTTCTTGCTGAGAATAGAGGATTGGGGTGAGAAGCACAGGAAGGAGCTAGAAAAGCGCCTTGCAACCTGTGAGCTGTTAGGTTTTGAGTAGAGACTCTTGCTTTCCTCATCTGTGATGAAGGCAAATAGCAGTATCTATATCTAAGGGTTGTTGGGAAAATTAAATGAGATACTATATAGTGTTCTCTTAGAAGAGAGCTTGGCAAATAGCATTAAGCATTATAGAATTGTTCATGACAACTGTTCCTGGATTTATTTTACCACTGGTAGAACATGAGGACCCAGGGGCAACCCCCCTTCAGTCACATGCCTCCAGCCCCCAGCTGACCCTGACTCTTTGGCCCCGGCTGGTTGGAGCCTGGGAAAGCCAGGGACAGCCCCTCCCCTCCTCACCTCATAGTGGGTCTCTTTGCTTGAACACCATTCTTCCTTCTGGCGGCAGGGACCCCGGTGGCCCAGATGGCAGAGGATGCCATCGATGGGCAGCGGCTACAGCACCTCATTGTGACCCCCTCGGGCTGCGGAGAGCAGAACATGATCGGAGTGACGCCCACTGTCATCGCGGTGCACTACCTGGACTACACTGAACAGTGGGACAAGTTTGGCTTTAACAGGCGGCAGGAGGCCCTGGACCTCATCAAGAAGGGTATGTCCCTTTCTCTTGGAAACCTCCTCTGAGGCCCCTCTCTGAGCTCTCTCCTCCTCTGAGACTCCACCCCCTCTTGAGGCCCCTCCCCTCCTCTGAGACCTCCTGTATTCCCCTCTGAGCTCCCTCCCCCTTGAGAACCCTTCCCTCTCTGAACCACCTCTCCTCTGAGAACTCCTTACTCCTCACTCTGATCCCTGCACCCTTTTGGAGTCCCATCCCCCCTTTAAGCTCCCCTCCAGACATCCCTCTTGGTCCTGAGTCCCCTCTTTCCTCTCTGAACCCCTGTCCCACCCTTCATAGAATCCTTGTCCCCTCTCTAAGCCTCTCTCCTCCCTGGCATACCCACACCAGCCACTGCCTCCCCTCAGCCCCCTACTCCTCTGGTGACACTTCTCTCTTCCCTGCAGGGTACACGCAGCAGCTGGCCTTCAGACAGAACAACAAGGCCTTTGCGGCCTTCCTTCACCTGCCATCCAGCACCTGGTGAGCCTGCACCCCCTGAGCAGGACCTGGGTTCTAGCCTGGGGTGGTCTAGGCTGGCGTGCCCCTCACAGCCCTGTGCCACTGAACCCCTCCACCTTCAGAGTCAAGGCGCCCACTAACTGAGTGACCTTCTGTCACTAAGCACTGACTGCAAGCAACATTGGGTCCTATGTCCTAGCACGGGAAACTGGGCACACCTGAGCAGGCCCTGCCCCTCTCTGCTCATTGTTTGGCTGGGATGATAGTCTCTGGATCCCAAAGCCAATTGGCCCATGCTCTGTGCCCACCCCCAGGCTGACAGCCTATGTGGTCAAGGTCTTCTCTCTGGCTGCCAACCTCATCGCCATTGACTCCGAAGTCCTCTGTGGGGCTGTCAAGTGGCTGATCCTGGAGAAGCAGAAGCCTGATGGAGTCTTCCAGGAGGATGGGCCCGTGATACACCAAGAAATGATTGTAAGAGGCAGGGATTCAGGCAGGCTGGGGGAGAGGAGCGCCTGAGTGTCACAGCATGGGCAGGACAAAGACCCCACCTGCGATTTGCCCAATTCCCTGTGTAGGGGTGAGGGGTGGACAGAGAAATAAAGGAGCCAAGAGTGTCACATCTCCTTTGTGAAAACCAGAGATCTCAGGGTCCAATGCAAAATGAAAGTTCCCTGGCTCCCCATTGCTTTGAAAAAAACCTGAGAACTCTCCAGGCCAACAGCATCAGCATCAGCTGGAAGCTTGTTAGAAATGCACATTCTCAGGCTGGACCGCAGATGCACCGCATCAGAAACTTTAGGGGTGGGGCCTAGGAATTGGAGTTTTAATATGCCCCCCACTCCAGGTGATGCTGATGTGCGCTCATGTTGGAGAACCACTGCTTCAGCCTGACTTTACGGGCTTCCAGCCTCACAACCTTCCCCCCTCTCCACACTCCATCTGTATTGCTTGGAGCCTTGCTCTGTCCAGGCACAGGACCTTTGCACATGCTGTTCCCACTGCCTGGCATGCTACCCCTACCCTCTTTGAGAACTGAGTCCTACTCACCCTTCAGATTGTGGCTCCTCCTGTCATCCCTTAGGGATATCTTTCCCAAGCTCCCTGACTGAGTCACACTCCCACTATCCATTCTCGCTGCCACATCCACTTCTTCTGCACAGCACTCATCAGTCTGTAATGTATCTATTGATGAGCTGGTTGTTTCATGTCTGTCTCCCCTACGAGATGGGGAGCTCCATGAGGGCTGGGGCCAGTGTCTGGTTTTTGTCCACCAGCTTGCCCACAACACAAGTGAATACTAGAGTATGGTCCTCCTGTGAGACACTGGGGAGAGACCCAGCCCTGCCCTGCCCTGCTGATCCTACAGGGAGGTTGGATGGCATGTGGGAACACACTGGTGACCCCATCCTTTCTTCCTGTTCCACACCCTAGGGTGGCTTCAGGCATGCTGAGGAGAAAGATGTAGCCCTCACTGCCTTCGTTCTCATCGCACTGCAGGAGGCTAAAGATATTTGCGAGGGACAGGTCAACGTAAGTGTGCTCTATCATCCCCCCTCCCCTCTCCTTCCCAGGCACAGTCACCTTGGAGGTTCTATAATCGCTGCATCTGCTTTGTCTTGGGGATTTGAGAGTGGGTTGTTTGACCTTTAGCTGTCCAAGTGGGGAACTCCAGGATCCCAGCTTCACCAGCTGCTTCTCCCTCCTCAGGACCCCAGAAAAGAGATGAAGGAAAGAAGGATGTTACCTTTAATGGCCAAGAGGAACCCAGGCCTTTCTGGTTCAAACTTTGCAGATTTTAAATAAATTATGGTAGAAAAGAGACAGCTCTAGGGCTGTGGGATCAGACAGATATGAATTTAGATCATAACTCTCAGACACTTCCCCTTACTGGGTCTCAGTGTGTACATCTGTAAAATGGGTATAATAATCTTTGTATTTTTTTAGGACTCTCTGAGTTGTTCTAGGTGTAACACACGTGTGACCTACATTATGCAGAAAAACAGGGTGTGGCAAAAATAGGTTTACTGTTGTGAGGACACGCAACACAGAGTTTATTCTTGTGTTACTATTTATTAATTATTGTATTACTTCCCATGCGAACAAGTAAAATCCTACTTTTGTCCCACCTTGTAGATGGGAGTTATTTTAAGAATCTAAGAATTTATCAAGTGCAAAGATGAAAGTGGCCTTGGGAACTCTACCAAGATGCTTTGTTCCTCTTTCCTGTGTTCTTCATTCCCTTCTTGCCCAATAATTCGGCTTTCCTGCCACCCAGCCTGCCTGGCAGAACATAGCTGCCTTCCTTGGGGAAATAGCCTGACCAAGGCTAGAGCTTCCAGATTCTCAGGGAAGGATTCTGATTGGCTCAGCCTGGATCAGCTGATCACTTCTGGACCAATCAGCTGAGTCCAGGAAGTAGGTCTTCCTGGGCAAATATGACTGTTTCCACTGTGGCCATGTGAATGAAAGAAAGGAGAAGTTCCTACAAAAATCAAGGGTGGATATAGGAGAGATAGAAGGCAGGCAAAAGGATTAGTTTCTATATAGTGACATTTTCTACTATAACACAGCAACCTTATAATGGAGTATAGCATAGGCTGTGGAACCAGACTGCTGGGGTTCAATTAAAGAGCTTGCTGGAATTAGCTTGAAAAAAACCAATGGTTAATATTCCAGGAATATTGCTGAACACAATCATTATTAAATATTAATTATATAAACTTACATTTAAATAATTCAGGCAAAACAGTACACATAAAAATAAAGGTAGTAGCCCTGGCCAGGTAGCTCACTTAGTTGGAGCGTTACCTCATATGCCAAGGTTTGGGGTTTGATCTCCAGTCAGGGCACGTATGAGAAGCAACCAATGACTGCATAGATGGCTGGAACAACAAATCAGTCTCTCTCTCTCTCTCTCTCTCTCTCTCCCCCTCCCTAAAATTCAATAAAGAAAAAAACAACAACAAAGGTAGTAAACACTCAAAACTCATCATTTCTTAATTATTTTACTACCTTTTATCATTATCCATGCTCTTGAGGTTATTTATGTCTGTTGTACCTATATGTTGGACATACTATATAATCTCTTCCCAATTCTACAGTCAGTGGCTCCATGTTGGTAGGTTGAAATTGGCCATGGTAGTATTTACACTATGGAAAACAGGAAACACTATAAATCATGCCTGCCTCCACACCTCATCTCCCTGGGTCTCAGTATTCTCATCTATGCAATAGGGATGACGATGAAAATAAAACCCACCTCATAGGATTTTGAGGTTAAATGAGTGGCTATGTGACTGGAACATAGTAAGCATTAGCTACAATGATGTTGATAATTAGATAATAAGTGGACCCAGTGGTATGCTAACCCTGGCTCATTCTAGCTCATGACTGCCTATCTAGGGCAACTCTTTCCCACTGCATGTTAAGGTACGTCACACAGTACCATATGTCACATGGCTTGAAATTGGCCATGGTGGGAGTCTTTACACCACAGTAATTGGCAATCAGTAAAGCAGCCCCCCACCCCTCTGAACTGACTAGATAGCTGATTATTAAACATTCACTGGCAAACCACTGGGTATACAGACTGCACCAGGAACATGATAGGTACTCAACAACAAAGCTGTTCATGGGGGCTAAAATATCTGAGAAGCCCTCAAATATAGACAGATCCAAGACAGATATGTCCCGAGGTCAGAAACCTTGTGCCCAGGAAGTGGTGATTATGTGATCCTTGCCAGCTCTCTGTAGCAGCAGTGCCCACCTGACCAGAGGATGCAATCTTCTTTCTCACAGAGCCTTCAGGGCAGCATCAATAAGGCCGGAGACTTCCTTGAATCCCACTACGAGAACTTGAAGAGACCATATACTGTGGCCATTGCTGGCTATGCCCTGGCCCAGTTGGGCAAGCTGGAGGGCCCCCTCCTCCACAAATTTCTGAGCACAGCCACAGGTGAGAAGCAGCCTGGCACGGTAAGGGGAGATGCATGGCTGGGGTTTGAGGGTGGCCATCTTAAGCTGGGCTGCATGGCTCCAATCTGAGCTGGGATGAGTGGCTTTAGGTTTGAAAAGTCCTTGTTGTAAGTGACACAAGAAGGTCCATTGCATCATTCAATAAGTATTTGTTGAGTACTTGGTAGGACACAGGAGCAACAACATGTGCTCTGACATCAGACAGATTCAAGTTCAAATTCAAATCCCACTCTGCCACATTCTCACTGTTTGACCTTGTACAATTCACTTAATCTCTCTGGACCTTGTGTATAAAATAACTACATCATAGGATGGTTGTGAAGATTAAATGAGTGATGCAGGTAGAAGAAGGTCTAGCGTATAGTAAGAGATCTATCACTGATGTTATTGCCTTTAGTATTGTTAATAACATTATCATTATTTCAAGGGTAATTAGGATAGATAAGATAATGACGGAGGGGTTTCAGCACAATGAGTAACACATAGTAAGCACTTAATCGATGGTTCCAGTGATGACACCTTATCAGGTTTATGCTCACTTCTGTAACATATCTGAATGTATACTGAAGTGGTTTAACACAGAGAAGGTGGTTTCTTGCTGTGTAACAGCACAGTGTGGGTGTCCCAAGTTGGTGGACAGCTCGCCTCTATACAGTAATACAGGGATCTGGGCTCTATATTCTCATGGCTCTGCCACCCCAGGGCCTTGGAATTCATTCTATCCAAGCAGAAGAGGAAACCATCAGGAAGACTGTGCAAGGGAGATAGACCGGGCATGGAGGGGGCCCATCAATTGCCCTGCACATTCCATTGGCCAGAGCGCAGTCATGTGGCCATACCTACCTGCAAAGGCATCTGGGAGATATAGTCCAACTCTGCCCAGGAAGGGGAGGGAATGGTTCTTGGTGACAGTCTCTGCCAGAAGTGCTTGCTTAGGTACTAGGAACATCACAGTGAATATGGCACAGCCCCTGCCATCATGGCCTCATGCTCCAATTGAGGAAAGAAATGTTAATAGATTTCTGTAAAGCATCATAATACTAGGGTGGGAGAAGCACAGGATGCTTTGAGAAACAGAAGGAAGGGTCTCACTCTGTCTTGAGGTGCCATTGAAGCCAAGTTGTGCAGGGTGGGTAAGACTTAACCAGGGATAGGTGGGGGGAAAGGTGCTCCAAATAGAGAGAACAGAATATGCAAAGGCTCAGAGGTAAGAATGAGCATGGCAAGTTTAGGGAATCTCCTCCCATAGATCAGTGGAGCTGCAGTTCAGAATTCAAATGAAAGAGTAAAGGTTGATGAGGGAAGAGAGTGAGGCAAGAAGGAGCAGATTGAGAGCCACAAACATGGACCAGGACACCTGAATACCAAGAGGTCTAGTATGAGTCTGTTTCCTGAACTTTCTCTGAGCTATCTCCAGGCTGGACAAAGCAGTGAGCATGGGGGCTGGTGTTCTCTCTTGTAGAAAAGAACCGCTGGGAGGAGCCTGGCCAGAAGCTCTACAATGTGGAGGCCACGTCCTATGCCCTGTTGGCTCTGCTGCTGCTCAAAGACTTTGACTCTGTGCCTCCTGTTGTGCGCTGGCTCAACGAGCAGAGATACTACGGAGGTGGCTATGGCTCCACCCAGGCAAGTGGTCCCACCTCCCCCGGATAAGATGCTGAGACCAAGGGAGGCAATTGATTGGAATGAAGTTGAGAACTCAGGATTTTTTTTATTTTGTTTTAGTTGCAAATCTGTCTATGGATTCTAGACTAAATTCTGGATGCCCCAAGCTGTGTTTTGAGCCTCCCTTTCCCTCCTGGTGTACAGATCATGTTCTCAGGGCCCAGGTTCAGGTGTGAGCGTCTCTCTGATGGGTTCTGGACCATGTTCCTAGTTCCACCAGGCTCCCCATCTTATCCTGTCTCACTGGTGGATTCTACATCAATTCTCAATTGTTATAGGGAAACATTAAGTCCATCTCTCCCTCTGGCGGGTTCTAGACCATGTGCTCAGTTCCACCAAGCTCCCAGTGTTACCTTATCTTACTGTGGGTTCTAGACCATGTTCTCAGTTTTCTAGAGTATTAGAAAAAGCCTGCCTCTTTCCATGCTGGGTTCTAAACCATGGTTTCAGCAACCTCAAGTCTAGCAACCTCAGGCTTCAGTTTGATCCCCTTTCTCTCTGGTGGCATTCTCAGTGTCACTTTAAAAAAAAAAAATCCCTACCCAAGGATATGTTTATTAATTTTAAAGAGAGAGGAAGGAAGAGAGAAAGAGAAATAAAAAACATTGATGTGAGAGAGAAACATCAGGTGGTTGCCTCCTGTATGCGTCCTGACTGGGGATTGAGCCCACAGGCTAGGTATGGATTCTAGACTAAATTCTGGATGCCCCAACCAGGACTCAAACCCACAATCTTTTGTTGCATGGGAAAAGGCTCCACCTGAGGCACCCAGCCAGGGCTCAGGGTCACTTTTGGATTCTAGATTGTATGCTCAGTGTTCCCAGGCTCCAATTTCTTTTTTTCCCCCCACAAGTGGGTTCTAGATACATTCTCAGTGTCTCCAAACCCTTGTCTTAGACTCTCTTCTCTTGATGGTTCTAGACCACATTCTCAATGCTGCTAGACCTTCAGTCTTATGCCTACACTTTCTGGTATATTCTAGACATGTTCAGTGTCTCCAAGCTCTGGTGTAAGCCTCTATCCCTTGGAGAATTCTAGGAGATGTCCTCAGTGTCTAATGACTCCCAATCTTACCCTTATGCTCTCTGGTCGGTTCTAGGTCACAGTCTTAGTGTCACCAAGCCCTATCTGTGCCTCTCTCACTCACAGAGTTCTAGAACGTGTCCTCAGTACTCACCAACTCCCAGTCTTATTCTCACCCTCTCTGATGAGTTTTAGGCCATAGTCTCAGTGGCCCAGCTCTAAGCTGAGCCTCTTTGTCCCCCAGTGGGTTCTAACTGCTTTCTAGGTCCCACAGATCACCCTCTTTCTTTCTCATGGGTTCTAGGCCACTTTCATGGTGTTCCAAGCCTTGGCCCAATACCAGAGGGACGTTCCTGACCACAATGAACTGAATCTGGATGTGTCCATTGACCTGCCCAGCCGCAGCTCTGTGGTCACACACCGCATCCTCTGGGAATCCGCTAGCCTCCTGCGATCAGAAGAGGTACAACTGCCCGGCCAAACCATCCTTGCTCTCACCCTCCATGCCAGTCAAAGTCTGCAGGAGGCAAGAGGGAGGGCAGGTGGCCATCACAGCCAGGGGAAGGCTTGGCTCCCAACCTTCTCTTCTCTCTCCCCACTCCCTGCAGACCAAGGAAAATGAGAATTTCACATTAACAGCTAAAGGGAAAGGACAAGGCACCTTGTCGGTAAGGAACGGAACTCACACCTGCTTGGCTCCCCACCCTCTCTCAGCCCTCTACCCCAGAGGGACCCTCTCCTTCCCAAGTCAAGTAGGCTGACATCTCGTCTCTCCTCCCATCTCTTCAGGTGGTGACAATGTACCATGCCAAGATCAAAGACAGTGCCCCCTGCAAAAAGTTCAGCCTCAGGGTTAACATACGACCAGCCCCTGAAGGTAAAAGGGACCCAGACCCTAACTGTCACCTTCCCTCCCTGCCATTCTGGTGTCTGCCCCTCTCCTGAATCAGGGCCCAGCCCACATCCTTCTGTCTTCTGTTTCTAGTCAAAAAGCCTCAGGACGCCAAGGATACCATGTTCCTCGACATCTGTACCAAGTAAGAGATGGGTCACTGGGGCTCGTCTCAATCATCCCTCTGTCTCTAGCAAGATTCCTTGTAAATAATGCCTGTGGAGTAAATTCTTTCCGGGAGCATATTGCCGGCTCATGCTGCGCTGAGCACCCTGCAGGAGGCAGACAGCAGGCAGCCTCGCCGTGACCACAGGAGCTGAGACTGCCGAGCGATGTTAATTACCAGCAGGGGAGATTACAGTTGTTCCAGGAATTTTACTTTTTTTTATCCCACCATCAAAAACTCTCCTGCTGCCACTTATAAAAGTATAGAGTAATGAAAAGCAAAGACGAGTGTTTGTTCAGTGCACTGTAATTTAAAACATTGGAGCACCGAGATTAAAGCTGGCTTTGTTTCCTTTGTAAAGCAGTTACCCAAAGCCCTGTCATTTGAACAGTGCCTCCTTCCTTCTCTGTGTTACCTGTGACATGGAGCAAGCAGCTTTTCTACGATGCCGTGAAGTGTCGCATTCCCTTCTAAGTTTGGCTCAGCTTCCAACACTTAATCCTTTCAGCTTTCCATGTCACTGGGTGCTTGAGAGTTCCTTTACTGTGAAGTTTTTTGCCAGTGTCACTTCCTCCAGGACATCATTTTTTTGTCACAAGCACTTCCTTCACTGCCGTTGGTGCCCTTGCCTTCACTAAGTTCCTCCCGCGGCCTGATGGCCTGGCCGAGGGCAGCGGGTCCACGGAGCCACGATCCGCTTTCTCCTCTGGCTCCCCCTGCGTGCTGGTGCAATTCCGCTCCCGGCGTGACCGCTCTTCATTTCTGTGCGGCAGCTTCATCTTTGCTGGCCAATTACCTTTCCACGGTCCCTTTGGGGAAAATCTCATATGGGTGTTTTCCTGGGAGAGAAAGAAGCAACACAGTCACACAGGTGACCTGAATAACCGGTGCTCGGTGACCCATCAGCAACAGACTTTGAAAGAAATTACGTGATTGATCGCCACGCACATTTATTTACATAGTGACTGGTGGACTGAAGAGCTAGCAACTAGATCTGTCCTTGAGGCACTTCCTCGTGACTAACATACTGTGGTACTGGAATTAGAACCATGTTGCTGTGGGACTGGTGTTACTGAACTAGACCATGATAATGGGATCATGCAAAGCGAGTCCTGCCTGTACTCTTGTCTTCATTTTCTAGAAGAACTGAGGCGCAGAGAAGTCAAGTGACTCATCAAATGCTACATAGAGCTGGGATTTGAACCCATGTAGCTGGGCTTCAGAGGCCGAGCAGTTAGTCACCTTGGCCTCACACACCTTGCCTCTGCTCCCCTTGGGGGAGTATTTCCTAAGATCTAACATCCTCTGTGCTGCTGTGTGGGAACCAGAAGCCTCTGTTCTTAATCAGACCCCTTTGTCCAAGCACTGACCCCTAGGGCTGACCCCACCTGGGACTCAACCCCTCTCTCCCTGCCCCAACCAGGTACCTAGGAGACCAGGATGCCACTATGTCCATCCTGGATATATCCATGATGACTGGCTTTGCTCCTGACATTGGCGACCTCAAGCAGGTGTGACAATCCTGGGCTTGGGCTGGGATCAGTGGGAAGGAGCCTGGGGTCTGGAAGAGGCTGAGGGAGGGAAGGAGATCCAGGAGGGGTTTTCACAAGCCTGTTCCTTCTCCAGCTGACCACTGGCACTGACAGATACATCTCTAAGTTCGAGTTGGACAACAAGGCCTTCTCCAACAAGAACACCCTCATCATCTACCTGAACAAGGTAGGGCTTCCCTTGGGATCTTCACCCATATGTGCCTGGCCTTTTCTCTCTTTTTGGTCTTTGCCTTAGAGTCCTCTGATTGATCCATTCCTTCTAGAAGGAAAGAGGATTGATTGTGCATGAGATGGGTTTTTAAAAAATTTTGTATTTTAATTTTTGTACTTTTATTTTTTATTTACTTATTTTATTCTCACCTGAGGATATTTTTCATTGCTTTTCAGAGAAAATGGAAGGGAGGGAGGGAGGGGGAGAGAGAGAAACATTGATGTGAGAGAGACACATCAACTGGTTGCCTCCAGCATGCGCCCCAACTGGTTGTGGGTTGTACCCACAACCCAGGTACGTGCCCTTGACTGGGAATCAAACTTGTGATCCTTCAGTGCAGGGTCCGATGCTCTAACCACTGAGAACACCGGCCAGCGCTTGATTTTTGTACTTTTAATTTTTTATATAATTTCAACCTTACAGAGAAATTGTAGAACAGTATAAAAAATTTCCATATACCCTTGACCGAAATTCATTAATTGTTAACAGTTTTCTCCAAATATACATGTCGATCACACAGACATACATGTCTTCCTTCTTCCTTTTTTTCTTTCTTTCTCATTTATTTTTTTCCAGCTTTATTGAGATAAAATCAGCATGTAACATTGTATCAGTTTAAGGTATACAGTGTAAGGGTTTGATATATGTGCATGGAAAATGATGACCACAGTCAGGTTAGTTAGCATATCTACCATCTCACAGTTATAATATGTATGTGATAAATCTCAACACTTTTAAGATTTACTCTCTTAGCCACTTTCAAATATAAGTGCAGTATTGATAACCATGGAGTGTTTTTATGGGCACAGATAGCAACCCATTGGCCAGAATTCAGTTTCCTGGCCACACCAAAAGGAAAGGGAGGCTGAGAAGTGTAATCCAGCCATGAGCCTTGGAGAAAAAGACAATAGATTTGTGGAACTGCTCATGAATCTCGGCCACTTCCCCCTACCCAGAACCCTCCCCCACCCCGGGTCCCGCCACTGCTCCAGCCCCCAGCACCACCACCGAGCTGGCCTCACTCCCATGCCACCTCCCTGACTCCCCTCCTCCTTTTCCCAGATCTCACACCAAATGGAGGACTGTCTATCCTTCAAAGTTCACCAGTTCTTTAATGTGGGGCTGATCCAGCCGGGAGCAGTCAAGGTGTACTCCTATTACAACCTGGGTGAGCAGCCAACCTAGGGCCTGGTTTCTGAGGGTCCCAAGGATCTGTGAGTTGGGGGTTGCAGGGCTCTGGGAGTTGGGCATCTGGGAGTCCCAGGGCTCGGTGAGTTGGGAGCGTAGGGGTCCCAGGGTTCAGGACCTAGCATCTCCTAGTCTGAGGACTGGAGTTGGGAATCTGAGCCCCACAGGCATGGTCTTGGGTGGAGGCCCCTGCTCTCTGACACCTCCCACCCCTCTGCCCACAGATGAGACTTGTACCCAGTTCTACCACCCGGAGAAGGAAGACGGAATGCTGAGCAAACTCTGCCACAATGAAATGTGCCGCTGTGCTGAGGGTGGGTGCGCAGGAGCCAGGAAGTGGTGGGCCACACCCACTGGGGGTGACACAAGGGGTCCCCAAAGCCCACATCCAGTGGATACCAAGAGGGATGGGCCTGGGGCTGGCCACACCCATGGGTGGTGGGCCCTGGGTGAGAAGTGGGGCTTAGATCACGTCCCCTGCCCACCCACCTGCAGAGAACTGCTTCATGCAGCATATGGAGGACAAGGTCACTCCGGAAGACCGGCTGGACAAGGCCTGCGAGCCGGGAGTGGACTATGGTGAGGAGGGGGCGGGGAGGCACATGTGCATGTCATTGTCTGTGAGCGATAGCGTGTGCGGCTGTGACGGCAGGCGTGGTCGTGGCTGTGAGTGGCCATGGCTGCACGTGGCTGTGTTCCAGGCTATGGCTGTGGGTGACTGGTGTGTGTGTGGGGTGTGTGTGTGTGTGTGTTAGGGGCCACGGTTGTGTGGGGAACCATGATTATGATTGGGCTCGGTATGTGCAAGAGTGTGAAAAAAGGTGGTTGTGAGTAAGTGTGGTGGAGTGTGCCTGTGAGATTGTGGTTGAGGGTAGCCGTGCTTGTGTGAGATGGTGACAGCGGACAGGAGCAGCTGTCCTTGTGTACATGTGCCCGACTGTGGGTAACTATGTGAGAGACGGTGCCTGTGAGTGACCGTGACCGTATGTGGCTGCATGTGAGATGGTTGCGGGTGACAGCGGACAGGAGTAGCTGTCCCTGTGTATGTGAGGAGCTGTGTGCAGCTGTCACTGTGCACATGGCGGTGGGTGACTGTGAGGGTGGCTGTGTGACCCTGTGTGGCTGCACGTGTTACTGGGAGGCAGGGACTATTGCATGACCCACTGCAGTCCTACTGCAGACCCACTGCATGTGTCTGCTTGGGGGAGCGTGTGCCCAGGTGCGCTTGCAGGTGGGGTGCCCCACTGGCAACCCTGCCCGTGACCCACGCTGGCCCTCCCCTCTCCCCCTCAGTGTACAAGACCAAGCTGCACAGGAAGGAGCTGTCGGATGATTTTGACGAGTACATCATGGTCATCGAGCAGGTCATCAAATCAGGTCAGCCCCCCGCTGCCTTCGGTCTCTCTGCCCCCCCTCCCTCCCCCTCCCTGCTCGCGGGCTCAGCGCCCTTCTCCCCGCTCCAGGCACCGATGAGGTGTTGCCTGGAGGGGAGCGCACGTTCATCAGTCACATCAAGTGCAGAGACGCCCTGAAGTTGCAGGAGGAGAAATACTACCTCATATGGGGCCTCTCCTCGGACCTGTGGGGAGAAAAATCCAAGTGAGTGCCGCCCTGCACACGCGCGTGCCCCCCCCCGCCTGCCCGCCCCCCTGACCTGCCCCCCGTCCCCCCTCCCCAGCATCAAGTACATCATTGGGAAGGACACCTGGGTGGAGCTGTGGCCCGAAGCGGACGAATGCCAGGACGAGGAGAACCAGGCAGTGTGCCGGGACCTGGCCAGCTTCACAGAGAACATGGTCGTGTTTGGCTGTCCCAACTGAGCCCCCGTCGCGGTCCCCACGACGAATAAAGCTTTCGTTGTATTCCACGTGCGCTCCCAAGTGCGGAGGTCTTTGCGGGAGGGAAGGGGCGGGACGGCCCCCGGCGGCCGCGCCGCATCTCAGCCTCACCCCGCCCAGCTCCGAGGCCTGTCCTCCGCGTTCCCGCCGGTGCCTCCGCCCTCGCGGCCTCTCCTGGGGGCTGCCCCTCCCCCAGTCCCCACCCACTCGCTCACTCGCCCCTCGCTGCATCCTCCCCTGAATTTCTGCCACATTCTCACCTGGCTCTTTACCTCCTCTCTTCCCTGCGTCCTCGACCACATCCATCTGCATTTTTTGCGTCCTCACTGGGCCACCCCCACACACACACCTCTGCAACCTTATCTGTGCCTTTACTTCTATTTTCCCCTGTCTTTCCACCTGCATTCTCACCTGTGTATCGGGGACCCCACCGCATTTTTACCTACCTTCCTCCCCGGATCCCTTCCTGTCTTCCTACCAGCACCTTTGTCTATATTGTCGCCTGCACAGTCACCTGCCTTCTGGCCTGCGCCTTCTGCTACGTCCTTACCGGTGTCTTCCTCCACGTGGTAACCCTACAGTCCCCCCTCCTTCCTCACGTGCGCCCGCACCCGCTCTGTCACCCGCATATGCCTCCTTCCCAGCTCCCTCTCTCCATTAGCTGTCTGGCCTGCCTTCCCCTGTGCCCTCTCGGCTCACCCCACCCTCCCGGTCGCTGCTTTCTAGCTGGGCCTGAGCAGGCTCCTTGGTGCTTCTGCAGGCCCGGGGCGGCTGTGCCCAGGAGGGGGCGGTGTGGCGCGGGCAGAGCGACGTTTCCAGTGGTGCAGCCAGAGGGAGGGAGGGAGGGAGGGGAAGGCGTGAGTCAGCAGCCCAGGAGAGAGGGCAGGGGCTGTGGCTGTCACAACGTCACCAGAACTGCGTGGGGTAGCGGGGATGGGATGACAGCCACCAGGTTGGGTGGAACTACTGGTTGCAAAGTGAAACTGGGGCTCCAAAGGCCCCATCTAACCTCTAGATCCTTGAAGACTGTTGAGGGTGGGATCCAAGCTCAGGGCTCTGGATCCAGTCATCATGGAAAAAGCCCTTCAGCCTGGAAGTCACCCCAGCACAGCCCTCTTGCCCTAAGAGCCCCAGGTCCTAGAAACCTCCACCTCCCACTTCCAGGATTATGGGGAAACACATTCACAGCCCACCCCTGCTTCCTCCAGCCCCAAATTGCCAGAGACTTCTGTGAAAGGGAGACTCAAAGACCCTCATCACTCACTAGGTGTCCCAGCTGACATCTGCCTGCCACTCCCCCATCCCATACCCATCTTCCCATTTCTTTTCTTGCTTATTTCCCCTTTCCCCTGCCCTGGGGTCCATTTTCTTCATTTCTTTAACACATGGGTTTTTGTTTTGCTTGAGCACCTGTGGTTCTAGGCTGTGAACATTCTGAAGACAGCATGGAGTTGATTTCAGACAGTGAGGAAAGGAGAACAGGGCAATGAGAGAAGGCCTGCCTGTGATAGGGCCACCAGTAAAGGTCATTTAGATGGAGGGATGGTTCATTTCATGTGTGAACTTAGCTGGGCGATGGAGACCAGTCATTTGGTAAAACACCAGCTAAATGTAGCTGTGAAAGTATTTTTTAAAATGGGATTCACACCTATAGTCAGTTAACTTTAAAAGCAATTTACCTTTGATAATGTGAGTGGGCCTCATCCAATCAATTGAGGGGTTGAAAAAATAAATCAGGTTTCCTGCAGAAAAAGGAATTCAGAACAGCAGTGTAGAAATTCTGCCTGAGTTTCTAGCCTACAGGCTGCAACATCAGCTCAACTGAATCTCCAGCCCGCTGGCTTCTCCAGTGGCTTTCGGACTTGCCAAGCCACACAATTACACGAGCCAACTCCTTAAAATAAGTCTCTCTCTGTCTCTGTCTCTCTGTCTCTCCATATGCAAATAGATAGATGATATAGATTAAACATATAGATCAGTTCTAGATATAGCTATAGATATAAATTAGATATAGATACAGATGTATAGATGTAGATATATTATTGGTTCTGTTTCTCTGGAAATCCCTGCCTAATACAGGTGGTCAGGAAAGACGGGGTTCTTGAGTCGAGACATAGATGACAAAGAGGATCTGGGAAAGACTGTTCCAGGCAGAGGGAACAGTAAATGCAAAGGCTCTGAGATACCTGTTGCAAGATGAGCAAGGGTACAAGGGCTTCAAGACAGTGACAGCCACTTAGTGTCTATTCTAAGCTCAGGGGATGGCGAGCTTTTTCTCTAAAGGGCAAGATAGTAAATATTTTAGGCTTTGAGGGGTGAGAGATAAAACCAAAGACATTATGAAGGTACTTCCACCCTGCCATGCCCTATTTGCTTGGGATGGGCCACTGGGCTGGGGGTCACGATGTGAGCCCCCCTGCTGGAGACATTCTCTGGATGAAGAGTGACTAGGCTGAGGCTCGGCAGTCCAAGCAGGTGGGGGAGGTGAGGAGAGACCCCCAAGGCCAGTTTCTATCTCTGCTCCAGATCTCTGCCAGCCTGTCTCTCCCAGGACCCAGCTGTCTCATCTAGATTAGCTGGCCAGAGGCAAGGTGACATGTTGAGTCACCCACCTCCAGAATGAGATTCATCCACTCGGTGCCTCACAGTCACCAACAGAAGACATTCCAACACGTAGGTGGTGGCCAGAGTGACCAGCACAGAGCGTGGACAGCAGTCAGGTTTTGACTGCTAGTCAAGGAGACAGAGCGGAGATTAGAGGACTGAGGAGGACACCCAGCTCTATCTCTTCAGCTCACTAAAGTGCCACCCCTGAGAGCTGCTCCTGTGGCTGTAGAGAAGCAGAAGGTCTGCCGGATTTGGCCCATGGGCCATAATTTGTTAATAAGCTCAATGGGAGGCCATTGGAAGGTTTTAAATAGGGGAGAGATGAGAGTTGCCTTAAGTGTTTAAAAAGCTAATGCAAACTATTTCAATTCTAGTTATGTACCCCAAAGAATTGAAACCTGCTATCCAGAAAAAAATATGCACATGCAGGCTCACAGCAGCATGATTCACAGTAACCAAGAGGTGGAAACAACTTAATACACATCAACAGATGCATAGATACACAAAATGTGGTCCATCCACACAGTGGAATACTATTCAGCCATAATAAAGGAGTGAAGCACTGACACTTACTGTGATGTGGATGAACCTTAAAAACATTATACTCAGTGAAAGAAGCCAGACACAAAAGACCACACATTGTGTGTTTCCATTTTTATGGAACATTCAGAACAGGTAATTTGGTAGAGCAAGAACACAGACTAGTGGTGGCCAGGGGCTGGAAGATTGGGGAATGGGAAGTGACTGCTTAATGGCTATGGGGTTTCTTTGGGGGACATTGAAAATGTTTTGGAACTAGATAGAGTTGCACAACATTGTAAAAATATCAAACGCCACTGAGCAGCTCACTTTGAGATGGTTAGTTTTATGAGATACGAATTTCACCTAAATAAAATATAAACAAATAAATTACTAAATAAACAAGGTCACACTAGTTAGAGGATAGAGAATGAATTATAAGTGGCAAGAGGTAAAGCAGGATGTCCAGCTACTGCAACAGTCCAAGCAAGAAATGATGTGTGCCTTAATGTGTTAGTCCATTTGGGCTGCTATAACAAGACACCCTAGGCTGAATGGTTTAAACAACAGACATTTCTCTCTCAGAGTTCTGGGAGCTGGAAGCCAAGACGAGGGTGCCAGCTTGGGGGGGTTCTGGAGAGATCTCTCTTCCTGGCTTGCAGATGGCCACTTGCTCGCTGTGTCCTCACGTGGGAGAGAATCTCTCTCTCATGTGTCATCTTATAAGGGCACTAATCCCGCCACTAGGGTTTCACCCTCATGACCTAATAATCTGCCAAAAGTTCCACTTCCAAATACCATCACACTAGAGATTAAGGCTTCAACATATGAGTTTTGAGGGACACAAACATTCAGTCCATAGCACTTAGCTAGGGTGGTAGTGTTATCAATGAGACAATGAGACTTCAGTTATTGTCTTCTTGAAGGAAATATTTCATCAAGAGACAAATGCAGCAAAGCAGGCAAGAATTTACTGGCTGCAGCAAAAGCGTACTCAGGACAGTGGAACAAGGGAGGCCTTAGCATCGGAGAAGCAGGAGGAGAGCCCAGGCTGGGTGCTCTGGCTCACCGGGAAGTCAGAGAAAAGGGGGCCTTGGAGACAGGTTCAGGGGTTAGCCTGGGACAGGCTGCCACTGCCCGTTGCTCCCCTGGTTGCAAGTCTTGTGGGGTGCCTTAGAGTTTAGGGGATGCATGCCTGTGGGGGAAAGAGGAGAGGAAGGAGAAGTGCTGCCCAGAAGGAGAGTTGCATGCTGGGTGCTTCGTGTTGAGGGTATTTGTCTCTATCTTGCAGGCAGGAATCTTAAGGGGGTCTTAGGGGAGGGTTTCGCCAGCTTTCCAGCTCTGTCCTTTCAGGGTTGTGGTCTCCACTCATTAGTTGGCGCCAGGGCAGGGGGTCATTAGTCAATGCAGCTGGTCCTGAGGCAGCCAAAGCATCACTTGTCTGGTTTTGTTGCTTTTCTGGGCCTGGAGCTGAAACACAACTGAGGCCGAGATGTTATCTTTAGGGAGGAAAGGCCAAGGGGCCTAAACTGCACGGTGAGCAATATGCTGGGGGTCAAGGTCCCTGTTTTCCCAGTGCTGCCCATTGCGAGGCACCTGGGGCTCTCTGCCCACTGTTCTTGCTCTGCTCCTGGCCGGCCGGCTGCCTGTTACATTCCCCGCTCGGGGATGCTGGCTCGGGATCCTCTCAGAGAAATGCGGCACAGGGTATCTTCCGTAGCTGCTTCCTGCTGAAAAGGGGTGACTTTCCTTTGGAGCCAAGAGGCCCTTACTCCCGGTCAGAGGGGCGATGAGGCCTGGGCGCCGAAGGAGGTGGTGATGGTGCCTAGGGGCAGTATTGCCTGAGTAAGAGCAGTGCCTATAACCTGGCGGAAACAAACTGTGCTACGAACCTCAGTATTATGGGGTCAAGAATTGGGGTGAATGGGCCAATAGAATAAAAAAGTTTTAGTTCTCACCAATTCCAAGTCAAAGAGTGGGAGAAAAACAAAACATTAGTTTGGAGAGTTGTAGTCAAATGTTTGAGAAAATTAGAAAAATTTAGGATCCAGTTAATTCATAGGTGAAAAATAGAGCTTTTAACTGAACTAAAGTCTAATATCCACAACTGTGTATTATGGAGTCTATTGAAATATAATTTTCCCCCTAAAATCATCCTTAATACAGTAAATAAATTGGTCCTTTTATCAAGGAGCCAAATTAAGACCAATTTATTTACTGTATTAAGTCGTTTCCATTTGGCCTGATTAACTGCATAAACACAACAGGAATGGCAATTGATGCTAAAGCCTCTTTCAAATGTGCTTTGCTGGAATCTCACAAGGAATGGGAAGAACGCGAGATGCACTGGTGAGCTCAGTGGCTCACGACGAGTGTGTGCCCCCAAACCCCAGCAACAAGGGGCCGGAGAGGAAGGAGATCCGTTGGTGAGTTTAGGGATGGACAGGCTCTAGCATGAGACCAGGGGCAGGTTACACGGTTAGGTGAGCTGAGTCCGGAAACCTGGGCACAATGCAGGGGACACTCTCTTTCGAGCCCACGATAGGTGTGTGTGGGGGGGACAGAGATGCCTGTTTCTCCCCTACTCTCCTCTGTTCTCTTCCAGATGGGAAACCAACCCTCCCTTCCTCAGGACTCACCCCTAGAATACATCCTCAAGAACTGGTTAAAATTTGATTCCCCAAACCCTAAAGAAAAAGAGATTCGTTTTCTTTTGCAATACCGCACAGCCCTAATACAAATGGGGAACCAGGAGGCCTGGCCGGAGAATGGAAGCCTTAATTATAGCACCATTCTCCGGCTAGATCTTTTCTGCTGTTGCCAGGGCGAATGGACTGAAGTCCCATGTGTCCAAGCCTCTGTGGCCTTAAGGGACAACCCAGGCCTTTGTAAGATTTGCAGCTAGACCTGTTTCGCTAGAAGGTTTGTGAAATGGACGAAGTTCCTGTATACCCAAGTCTTTCTGGCTCTCAGGGATGACCCTAACCTATACACAACCTGTACTAGATCGCTCTGTACTTGCTACAGAGCCTGGGGGGAGTGGGGGGTGGAAAAGGAACATTCCAAAAATGGATGAATGTGTTTTTTTTAATTATTTGTATTGATTTGAGAGAGAGAGAGAGAGAGAGAGAGAGGGAGAGAGAGAGAGAGAGAGAGAGGGAGAGGGAGAGGGAGAGGAGAGAGTATTTGCCTCCCACACATGCCTGGACCAGGGACTGAACCCACACCTCACTGGCCAGGGCCCAAAAGTGGGTGAATGTTGTCTTTTGACAACATTGGGTAGTGACCCATTTCTTGAGGTATGGAAAACCACTGTCCTTGTTTTACAAATGAAGCCTTTACGGGGGCCAGAGGTATGGCTCCAGAAACAACTCAAAGCCCAGCAAATCTTATCAAGTTTCTGGGAGATAATCCTTATTGAAAGGGGAAAACAACACCTTAGCCATTAGAGCAGATCAAATTAACTTATTTCAGCTGTTAAATATTGAAAGAAATTGCATGATTTCGTGATAGAAGTTATAAGGTATGGAGATATTTTTTGAAGGAAAAGGAAGTCTGTTGTTCTAAAGCTGGTTATTTCTGAATGGGTAGAAGGTTTGTGAAAGTTGTAGAAGGTTTATGAAGAGAAATCTTGAAAAGAGATTATATAGGCAAGATGAACGATGAAAATTAAATAAATGAATTTAAAGGTAAAAAGGAAACTAGTACAGAACTAGTTTTGTTCTTTCCTACTTTGTTAAAAGGACAAGGATTTTCCTCTTTCTTTCTAGATATAAGGAGACTTATTTTTTAAGGCAATTTGGTAAATTATATCTTTTTCTCCCTACCTGATTCCTCCAGAATTTGCCAATCTTTAATGAGTGAGCCATGGTAATATGTTTCTTCGCATGAATTCAATAAGACCAGTCACCAATTGTGGTTTTATTAACTAAGACTTTTAGTGGAATGTGATGTCTGAGAGATATTGTTAGTCATGCAGTTTAGACCCTCCAACTTTTTCTCCCTGAAGATAACATCTAGGCCTCAGTGGTATTTCAGCTGCAGGCCCAGAAAAGCAGCAGAACCAGAGAAGTGATGCCGTGGCTGCCTCAGGACCAGCTGCTGACTAATGACCTTCTGTACCATCAGTGGAGACCATGACCCTGAACGAGCACACCTGGAAAACTAATGAATATTCTGCTAAAAGTCTCCCCTGAGACCTCCCCTAAGCTTCCTGCCTGGCCTTCGAGAGAAAGAAAAATACCCTCAACACAAAGGACCCAGTGTGCACTCTCCCGGGCAGCACGCTCTCACCTTCCCCCTCCATCTCTCCATCCCCACGGGCACAAATCCCCTAAACTCTAAGGGACCCAAGGAGGTTTGCAACCAGGGGAGCGATGGGCAGCAGCAGCTCTTCCCACGCTAACCCCCTGAACCCGTCCCCAAGGCCCCCTTTTCTCTGACTCCTATGCTAAGTCCTTCCTTGTTCCACTGTCCTGAGGACACTTTCGCTGCGGCCAATAGTTTTTGCTTGCTTTGCTGCATTTTTGTCTCCTGACTGAAATCTTGCCTTCAAGAAGACAAGAATGTCTTCATCGTTGTCGTTGTCGTCTAGCTGGTAATAGTAGCAGTGGGGATGGAAACAGGTGGCTGAATTGGACACCTGGTTTGGGGAAATAATCATCAGAGCTTGCTGAAAGGTGGGATGTGGGGGACAAGATAAACAGAGGGTCCAGAATGACTCCCAGGCCCTGGGCTTATTTAACTATATGGACAGTAGTCCCATCCCATGACTTTGAGTTCCAATTAAAACTTAAAACACACACATGCACATACACATGCACACATGCATGCACACAGTACACACCCGCACACAATATGCATGTGCACACAAGCATATACACACCCATCCACATATGCACACACACAAACCACTCTTGTATTTTCCATTACTCTTATCATGGTCTAAAACACTATATATTATTTTCTTATTTATTGGGCTCATTGTCTTTCTCGCCTGACTAGAATAGGAGCTGTGTAGGACCAGGGACTTTTGTCTCTCTGGTTCATGCCTGTGCCCCCACACCTAGAATAGTGCCTGGCACACAGGAGATGCTCAATTAATATTTGGCAACCGAGTGAATTAAGCAGCCAAAAGGGAGAGCTGGGACCTCGGTTCCCCAATCCCCACCAGAGTCACATCTTCAGCGGCCTCTGGAAAGTGTGAGAGACCGTATGAGCGAGAGTGAGATGGGGCCAGGGGGGTGGGGGCACAGGAAGGAGAGGAGGGCGAGGGGGAAAGGGGAGGAGCCCAACACCAGCTCTAAAGGCAGCCCCGGGACCCACGGGTGCCTGTCTGCGTGCGAAGCCCAGGAGTGTTGGGCAATTGTGGTTTTCCTCCAAGCCCACAGGGCCCAGTCGCACAAGCCGAGCCTGGGTGCCTGGGGCCTCATTCAAGCAGGCATGGAGGAGACAGTGGTGCGGCCATCGGTGTTCGTGGTGGATGGACAGACGGACATCCCATTCAGGAGGCTGGAGCGCAACCCCGGGAAACAGCCCTGCAGTGCTGCCAGGCTGGGCCTGGGCGTCCTGCTGCTGCTGCTGGTGGCCGGGCTGGCCGTGCAGGGCTGGTTCCTGCTGCAGCTGCACTGGCGCCTGGGGCAGATGGTCACCTCGTTGCCATTGCCGGTGAGTG
Source organism: Miniopterus schreibersii (assembly GCF_964146895.1). Lineage (NCBI taxonomy): Eukaryota > Metazoa > Chordata > Mammalia > Chiroptera > Miniopteridae > Miniopterus > Miniopterus schreibersii. The sequence goes on along the minus strand of NC_138105.1, from coordinate 67,996,918 downwards.
GGGTTTGGGGGCTGGAGGCAGGCAGGTCTCCTGTGTCCCTGTGCATGGGTGTGCAGGGTGGGGAACAGACTGAGAGCAGACTGGGGCAAGTTCATTCACCTCCCTGAACCTCAGTTTCTTCATCTGTAAAATGGGCATTCCCACCTCACAGGGAATAAAATATGATATTGTGTATGTTGTGCCCGTGGTGGCTGGCAGATAGCAAGTGTTCAACCAATGAAAACCAACATTCGTGTTTTTAAAATTAAGATATAACTGCTGTGGCCAGTGTGGCCCAGTTGGTTGAGCATCGGCCAGTGCACCGAAAGTTTGCGGGTTCGATTCCCAGTCAGAGCACATGTCCAGGTTTCAGGCTCGATACACTGGTGGAGTGTGGTGGATTGATGTTTTTCTCTCTCCCTCTCCCTTCCCTCTCTCTAAATCAATAAAAACATATTTTTAAAAAATAAAATTAAGATATGACTGACATACAACATTGTGGAAGTTTAAAGTGTACAATGTATTGATTTGATAGATTTATATTATGATTGCTTTTGTAGCATTAGCTAGCATCTCTATGGTGTCACTTAATTATCATTTCTTCTAATTAAGATCTAGTCTCTTAGCAAGTTTAATGTTTATAAAACAGCTTTGTGGTCTGCAGCCCCTGGAGGCAACCTTCTGACATTGTGAATTATTATTAGCTGTCCCTGATCACTATTATTGGTATTGCCACTAATCCACTTTGTCCAAATCGCTGAGCATCTCTCTGCATCAGTTTCCAGTTGGCTGTGGAAGTGACTGTCTGTCTGCTGGCCATGGCTGTGGGTCTGTGTGTCCCATGTCAAGACCATGTGGTTAAGACTTCGTGTCCTGTGTCTCCAGGTCATTTCTTTTGTGTCTGGATCTGGTGGCCACATATGCATGTCCATGTGCCCATGTGAACTGCACTTTCCTGTGTACACACCCCCACATATCCACACACTCGCCTGTCCACAGCCCTTGGGTTGACGTTGTCTTTGTTTCTGGGTCTCTGTGTGTCACAGACCCACCTGGATCCATAAACCATGCATCCATGTATCTGCATCCATGTGTCTCTTGTCAGTGTCACCTAAGCGTCCAGTGTCCATATACACATGTTGGCCTTTATGTCCACATGTCTATGTATCTTGAAATTATTTATTGGATAAACCTTTATTGAGTGCCAAGCACTGTGATATGCTTTACACATATGAATTCATTGAATCCTAAGCAGGCACTCTTCATTTACAGAGGGAAAAACTGAGGCACCATGTGGTTACAAGATTACTGTGGGGGCTGTGCACGTGGCCCTGGGTGTGTATCTGAGGGTGATGTTGAACCCATGGTCTGCATGTGAGTCTGAGTGATGCCAGGGCATGGGCCCCACAGGTCCTCACTCTGGACTTCTCTTCATTTTCAGGAGGGAGATGCAGGATCCTGGGAGCAGCTAATTCAAGGTGAGCCAGGGTCCCAGTCCCCAGGGAGGGCCTTGGGATGGTTCCCACACTTCCCCCACCCCCATTGCCCAGAGGGATTTGCACAACGGACCCAAAGTCCCACAGGTACCCTTCCCCCAAGCCTGAGAAGCAGAAGTTTGGGTCACTCCGGAAAGGGTGGGGTTGACACCAGGAGGTGGACTTGATGACCTCTAGGAGGATGGCCCTTATCCAACACCCCCCCCCCCAGCACTGCCTTAGCCTCTGACCTCTGACTCTCTCTCCAGAGCGGAGGTCCCACCAGGCCAACCCAGCAGCACATCTGACAGGTGAGGAGAACCCTAGGTCCTGGCACTGGGTGGGGATCAGCATGTCCTAGGGAGACCAGACAGACACACAAGATGTCAGAGTATTTATTCACAGAGTTGCCCAGAGCAGAGGCACTGCCTGGGTCCATGTGTTTCTAATTTTATTCATTGAATAAAGCTGTAAGCAGGGCTATGTGTCATGAACCATAATACACTTTATACATATTAATTCATTAATTCCTAAACAGGTACTATCCATATCTCCATTTTTACTATCCATATATCCATTTTATTGAGAAGGAAACTGAGGCACTCAGAGGTTATAAGGCTGCTAGGCCAGGGTGGGTTCTGCCTTCGTTCTGGATTCTGCCACTACAAGTTTTGGGGTTTTTGTTAATCCTCATTTGAGGATATTTTTTCCCATTGGGGAGGGAGGGGCAGAGAGAGATGTGAGAGACACACTGATTGGTTGCCTCCCATATGTGCCCCAGCTGGAGCTGGGGATGGAACCTGCACCTGGGAATCGAACCGGTGACCCCTCGTGCATGGGCTGACGCTCTAACCGCGGAGCCACACCGGCCGGGGCTGCCACTACAAGTCTTGGTGCTTTCACCTAACCACTTAATTGCTCCGTGCCTCAGTTTTCCCACCTGCAAGGGGCAACAAGATGAGTTACGATGTGTAAGAAGCAGGTGACTTCACTTTTCTGTGCCTTGGTTCCCGATCTGCAAGGGAGGATACGGTGAAATTAATGCGTATAACGTTCTCAAACAGCCTAGCATAGAGGAGGAGGCTCAGAGAGGGGTGGTGACTGGCCTGTATTCACACAGCAACTTTGGGGCATGTGCTGAAGTCCCCTTTGTGTCCCTCCCCAGGGGCCAACTCCAGCTTGATGGGCAAAGGGGGCCCACTGCTGTGGGAGACGAAGCTGGGCCTGGCCTTCCTGAGGAATCTCGGCTACCGCGACGGCGCCCTGGTCATCGCCCGAGCCGGCTACTATTACATCTACTCCAAGGTGCAGCTGGGTGGCCTGGGCTGCCCGCAGGGGCTGACCGGAGGCCTGCCCATCACCCACGGCCTCTACAAGCGCACGCCTCGCTATCCTGAGGAGCTGGAGCTGCTGGTCAGCCGGCGGTCGCCCTGTGGGCAAGGGACCAGCTCCCGTGTCTGGTGGGACAGCAGCTTCCTGGGTGGGGTGGTGCACCTGGATGCTGGGGAGGAGGTGGTCGTCCGTGTGCCAGAGCAGCACCTGATCCGGCTTCGTGATGGCACCCGGTCCTACTTCGGGGCTTTCATGGTGTGAAGGAAGGAGTGGCGATGGATTGATTGGGGGTCTGACTGCAGAGGTGCCTCAGGAGACAGAAAATCCAACAAGCGGGGACCTTGGAGGGTATCCCAGGGATCTCAAAACTCAGCAGTTGGGGAGTCAGCAGGCACCACCAGGGGCCAAAAACTCAGCCACCCCTAGAGGTTGGAGACTCAGCGGGCATCTCTGGAGAGGACTGAAAGAAACTGAATTGCAGACCCTGCCACAGACAATGTTGGAGACAAAGACCCAGAGACTTGGGATCTGGAGGCCTCCAAACAGGGTAAAGCTGATCTGCCTGATATTCAGGATGTAGGGTGGGGTGGTTATTTATGATCTGATTCTGAGGACAGTAGGACTTGGGGGTCCAGGGACTTGACTGGGAACAGGAAGCATCACCTTCTCCATTCTCACAGGTGTGGGCAGAGGTGGGTGGAATTTATCATCTGGAGTCATCCATGTGGAGAGCTCTGCCCCACCCACAGTCACAGTCACCCTCAAGTACCACCCACAGGCTGTGGCTGCACCTCAGCTGGTTACACGAAGTTACACTCAAAGACACAGGCACAGGGATGTGCTGGTAAGTGCTTAACAACCAGCTTTTCCGGGAGGGGAGAGGCTTCCTGGCATTTGCCCATTTCCGTGGTGTAAATGCTCACACCATGGCTGATTTCTGACTACCCATATATTATCAACCACTGGCTGTATCCGGGCACTGCTGAGCAGTTACATCCCACTAGGATACAACAGCTGTGCTTCAGCACCCAGGCCAGGGCCTGGAACACAATGGGCACTCAGAAAATATTTGAAGACGGAAGGGAGCGAGGGAGGGGAGAGAGAGAGAGAGAGAGAGAGAGAGACCATCGCAGAGTCACACAGCTCCACAATCTCACTCTTTCACAGCCACAGACCAAGGAACAAAGCATCAGATTCTTATGCAACTGTATACAAGTCATAGACAGCATCAGAAACACTTGGTCACTGGCCCTGCATGATAACCATATATGATACAACACAGTCATCATCACAACCCCAGGCACCCACATGGGCCATAGAGTCACACACATGATCATCACATCAGACTTCCACATGTCATGTCACAGTCAGACTCATCACAGACACACAGCATCATGATGACAAACCCACACGCACGCACACACACACACACACACACACACACAGCCTGAGGTTCCTCTTAGCCAAGACAAACACTTCCTGGGGTGAGGACCAGACTTTGTCCATAACCCTGGGCCCCTGACCACTGATCTTGGAATAAATGGCAAATGTCGCACCTGGGTCCGTCTAGTCTTAAGGCAACGGTGGCTTGTGGAGACAGAGGAATACATGGAAGGATGCACAGAGTTCACTTTATGGAGAAGAAACCTGAATCCAGCTGGCTCAACTCCATGCAGGAAGACTGGAGGAAAGCCCAGACCTTACACCTGGGTCGGCCTTCCCCTCAAAAGCACCCTTTCTGAGGAAGTGGAGGCGACACCCTGCCCCGCACCCCCCTGCAGCCATCTGGCACAGAGCGGCAGTCTGAAAGCTCAGGGTGATCGCAAGCACAGGGAGAGTGTGGGGGAGGGGATGTGACAATACGCATACAGATGCTCTGTGCCAATGAACACATCCTTCGGTGTGGCTGGATGGAAGCCTTACTTCCAAGGACCTAGGAGGAGGGCTCAGGCCCCAGAGGTGAATAAATTATTGTTATTGTTGATATTGTTGTCATTGTTGCCTAGTACAGGGGTGAAGGAAACAGGCTTTGCAATCTGGCAATCCTAGGTTCCAGTTCCACTCCACCACTTCTGGCTGTGTGTTTTTGAGCAAGTCCTATCACCTCTCAGTGCCTCAACTCTCTCATCTGTAAAATGGGAGGTCATGACAGTCCTTGCCTCCTAGGGTTGTTGTAAAGATTAAATCAGGTCAGGCATGGAAGAAGCCATTTGGTATGGCGCCTGGTACACAGTCAGAGCTCCATAAGTGTGCAAATGCCATAAGTGATTTAGAAATACTAAGAAGACCATTTCTCGGACACTTTCCTTATGCCAGACATTTTGTGTCACATCTTCATATACAAACCTGGGCAGGAGCTATTGCTGTCCCCACGTTCCTGATGTAGAGACAGGTGCTGTCCCTACCTCCTCCCCCCTCCCCAGCAAGGACACAGGGCTTCATGCTTCTCTGCCTTCACTGGGCTGGTGGGAGGTGGGACAGCCCCAAATGCCTGGGCCCAGCCCCCGCTGGAGTTTCCTTTACTTTCATCATGGTCTTTCTGTTTCTGTGGCTTTGATGAGGAGACCATGGTGTTGGGGCCAATGTATTTATCTTAGCCACCAACTTCCTCCTGGGGATGGAACTCTCACTAACTTTAGCCTCCGAAGATCATTCCTGGGAGGGGCCTCCCAGCCTTGAGGTGAAGGAGAGGAAGAGGGAGAGTGGGTAAGGAGGGTGGGAGAAGTATGGAAAAAGAGGGAGGGGAGGGAAGGGAAGGACCGAGGGGGAGGAGAGGGAGAGGCAGAGACTGCTGCAGCAGGACACCTAGACCCGGTTTCGGATAATGCGTGGGGCAGGAAGTCCCTAGCTCAGGCCACTAACCTACTTTTCAGCTTCTTAGAAGTTAATCTACTTGATTTCCGCTTTCACCTTCTGGTTTCCGTGTCTTTACAGTGTTCACCCTCCCCTCCACCCCAATTAACTCTTCCTCAAGACCTGAATTCTGCCATCCCCACCCTCCCCTCAGTCCCTGGGCAGGAAAACCTCCCCCCTTCTTTTCATCTCTTGTCAAGACTTAGAGGTGGTAGAAGTGAAAATAATGATGATAAAGTCATTTATTGATTTCCTATCATGATGCTATGTCCCTCCTGCTACATCTCACTGCATTCAAATACTGAGATGCATCCTCTCAGAGAAACAGAATGGTTCTTACTCCAGAGCCAGACTGCCTGGGTTCAAATCCCTGCTCTGACATTTCCTAGCTGGGTGATCTTGAAATCCATCTATTCTTGGCTTCTCTGGGCCTCAGTCCCCTCATTTGTAAAACAGGATGAATAGTGGCCTCTACATTTTCCTGGTTATTGTGAGATGAAATTAGTTGAGCCTTTAAGTATTTTTCCCACAGGGAAAACTGTAAAGTTTTGGCCCACAGGGAGCTCTTTAATCCTTAGTAGATACTTTTTGTAAGCATAGTTGTAATCACATGCACATTTAAATTTCGAATTCTTTTCAGCTATTATGTCAAAGGTGACCTTTCATCCATAGGCCACATCTAGTCATTGAGTGTGTTTTTAAAATGGGAATTGGTAGCCAATACTTAAACATTACGAAACTTTGCAAGTGGACAAATACAGATTTCTGGATTTTCTTGGAAAGCTGGAAACTGACAACAGTCCAGGTTGGGGTAGGTAGTGGCTGTCCCCTTTGGAGAAGGCATGAGCTCACCAGCTCACCGCAATCTCCACCACTCCCAGTTACTCCCACACAGAGGCTGTCAGTTGCCTTTCCTCACCATGCTCTGCAGTTGTTTTTCTTTTAAGATTATTTATTGATTTTTAATTTTTATTTTTTTTTTAGAGAGAGAGGAAGGGAGAAGGAACAAGAGGGAGAGAAACATCAATGTCAGAGTGAGACACCAATCAGCTGCCTCCTGCATGCCTTGTACCAGGGATCGAGCCTGCAACCCAGGCATGTGCCCTGATCAGAAATTGAACTGGCAGCCTTGTGGTGCATGAGACAACACCCAACCAACTGAGCCATACTGGCCAGGGTGAGGTTGTTTTTCTTAAAGTAATAATGATTTTTAATTATAGTTCATGCTTCTAATGTACTCACTGGGTACCAGACACTGTGCTAAGAGCATTAATTCACAGTAACTCAGTCTCACAATGACCCTGTTAAGATGCCCATTTTATGGATGGGGAAGTCCAGGCACAAAGAGGTTAAATCACTGCTCCATCAAAGGTGAGAAAATAGATGACAACCTGAGGTGACCATGAGTTTCAAGAAAAATAAGAGTTCGTGGTTGTATTAGTTTCCTATTGCTGCTATAACAAATTCCCACCAACTTAGTAACTTTAAACAATACTAATTTATTATCTTACAGTTCTGGAAGTCAGAGGTCAGACATGAGTCTTATGGGACTAAAATCAAGGTGTCGGCAGGAAGGATTTATCCCCAAAACCTTTTCCCAGATCTGACTCAGTGGGAGCTCAAACTGACACATGTGTAGGACACATAAATCTCAACTCACCAGGAATGAAAATAATTTAACTTCCTTTTTGTTCCTAATGCAACTTAATTTATGCAAAGATCCTTTTGCCCCAGGGTGCAAAGAAGTTGATATCAGTTAACTGGGAATCACCCTTCCCCACAGGCTCCTTTCCCAAGACTGTCAAAATTCCAGGGAGCTCAGGAAATACCAAGGCATCAAGGGTGAAGGAGGGGTCAACCTGTTCCCCGAGCTCCCTGTCCACGCATGTGCCCAGCATCAATCTGCATCTGACCCATCAGCCCTCCATTTCGTACTTGTGACCTGTCAAGAACGGTACAGTCTCTGCTACCCTTGAGCCTGGCTGATATTTGATGATAAGGCTGATTTGGAACCAGGAAACTCTTTGAAGCTGTCTGTGGCTTCAACTGCCCAGAGACACCATTGAGTCATTTCCTCTTTGGGGACCTGCAGCACCTCTGGGCTCTGCAATGGGGAGCCCTGCTAGCACTTCTCTGGGGAACTTTCCATGTTTCCAGGGTCCTTTTTTCCTAAAACTAGGGCACAGGAACTTCCTCCCTGTTATGGGTGCTGAATTGACCCCCACCCCTAAAATTCATATGTTGAAACTCTAAGCCACAATATCTCTGAATGTGACTATATTTGGAAATAGTTCCCTTAAAGGGAAAATTAAGATAAAATGAGGTCATTAGAGTTGGCCCTAATCCAATATGACTGATGTCCTTACAAAAAGAGATTAGGTCACAGACACACACAGAGGGAAGACCATGCAAAGACACAGGGAGAAGACAGCATTCCACAAGCCAAGGCTTCAGAAGGAACCAGCCCTGCTGACACCTTGATCTCTGACTTCCAGCCTCCAGAACTGGGAGAGAGTAATTTCTGTTGTTTAAGCCACCCCAGTTCGTGGTACTTTGCTATGGCAGCCCTAGCAAACTAATACAAGACTTCTCCTCTTTCCACCAGTCCTGGGTAATCTTGTTCTTGACTGAGTGGGTAGGGAGAGGCATTGGAGGTGGCATCTTTGCAAGTGACAGGGAAAGGCAGAGAGGCAAAGTCGGAGAAGGTGCAGTGGGAAGCAGAGGTTGGAGTGACAGATGCAGCTGCCAGGGGAGGGGGGGTCTGCAAGCCTGGAATGCAGGCGGCTTCTGGAAGCTGGAAAAGGCAAGGAAATAGAGTCATCCCTAGAACTTCCAGAAAGAATACAGCCCTGCTGACAGCTTGATTTTAGCCCGAGGAAGCTGATTTGGACTCTGACCTCTAGGACTGGAAGATAACCGATTGCGTTGTCGTAAGCCTCTAAGTCTGCGGTAACTTGTTAAAGGAGTCATAGCAGACTCAGCGGGGACCTGGGGGGTACACCACAGCATCCATGACAGTCTCCCCTCGTGCCACTGGGGGCCACATGCTCTGCGAGGAGATTTGCTGCATTTGGGGAAAGCTATAGCAGGAGTCCTGTTCATCACTATTCCAACCAGAAAATGGGTGTAAATAGGAGGAGCCACAGCTTCCACTGCTGCGGCTGAATCTGGCAGCCTCAGCTGGTGCCCATCGCTTCCTCCCCCACCATCCTTTCTAAAGTCCCTTCACCCTCAGCTGGCGCTTCTGTTGGTCCATGCAGCTTACCTGGTGGGGTGATGCAGTCCCTCTTCCCTGAGGTGTCTGACATTCTGATCACCATGCTTTTACACATTCAAGAGTGGCACTAATTTCTGCCATTCCACTGTGATGCTATATTGCGTTTGGTGGACTGCTTTGGTGGTCAAGCGATGTGAAGGGGAGCAATTTTGGAGGCTCCCACTTGTCCACAGAAAAAGCTTACTGACACCTGATCTGCTCAGTGATTTCCAAGTGCCAAGGGCTTAACAGCCATCATCTCTAAACCTGCACAGTGACCTATGATGTCAATACAATTATCGACCCCCCGCTGCAGAAGAGGGAACGGAGGCACGGGGAGGTGAAGGAACTAAAAGCCCTTCATCTAGAAGTGGTGGAGGCTTCTGACCCCAGAGCCCTTGGCCTAAATCACAGTCCTAAATCTATTTGCAGTACTACAGCCTGTGGGTAGACCCCTTTTATTACCCTCTCCCATCCTAATGGACACAGAATTTGTTTCATGGTATTATACACATGCTGTGATAACATCCTCACGTGTGTCTTTTGGTGTAGGAGGGCCTCTCACAGGTCCTGGGTGCCCTCAGATTAGAGTTGGGAGAGGGTTCTGAGCCTCTGTGTGTTGACCTCCATCCTGGGACCTCAAGGACTTTGAATCCATGATTTCCAACCAGTTTTCCTGTATGTCCCACCCTTTCTCCTCTGTGCGCCACCCCACCTCCCCCTTCAGGACACTCTCACCAAAACTTGGCCCTGAGGACTAGCTTGCCACTGTCCTTGGGGGCTTTCTTATGTCACCCTGGTCAAGTCACTTGACCTCATAGGGTCTGTGTTTCCACAGCTATACAATACTGGAAAAAAATAGCTCATCCCTTGCCAAGTCGTTGGGAAGATTCAAAGACACCATCCATGGAGAGAGAAATGTTTTTTTCTGGTGTGTGTGTGTGCGAGCGTGTGTGTGTGTGTGTTGAGGGATAAAAATTTGAAATAATAATTGATCTTTCTCCTTTCCTTCTCCTGATTTAAATCTCCAGCCCTGGCCAGTGTTGTTCAGTGGTTAGCATGTCAGCCCGGGCGCTGAAGAGTAGAGGTCTTGATTCCCGGTCAAGGGCACGTACCTGGGCTGCAGGCTCCATCCCCAGCCCCAGTTGGGGTGCATGTGGGAGGCAACAAATCAATGTCCCTCTCTCACATTGATGTTTCTCTCTCTCCCCCCCCCCCTTTCTCCCTCTCTTCCACTCTCTATAAAAAAAATCAATGGGAAAATACCCTTGGAGGAGGATTAACCACAACAACAAAAAGTCTCCAGACTGTCAGTTACTGGTTGAGTGAACTTAAACGGCTGACTTAGCCTCTCTGTGTCTCAGTTTCTTCGTCTGCAAAATGGGGATAATAATATCCCCACTACTTCATACCTTATAATACAACCCCACTGCCTGGGCATAGTTAAGATATGCCAAGTGCTTAACTGAGCAGGTCCTGGCATAGACGGCGCTCAATAACATTGACCACCATTGTTGATGTTATTATTATTGATTCCTCTCACTCCTTTCCCCATTCAACCAGTAGTTGACTTTGCATGTTCATTCCTTCCCAAAAGAGCTGGTGGAAAGCAGGAATAACCTCTGAGTCTCTTCTTGGCACCAATCTCCAAAAGCCTAAAATGATAAGGAGGTTTGGGGGTTGGCCAAAATTAGGGGAATAGGTAGGGGTAATTCTGAAGAACCACCCCAGCTTGAGCCCCCTGAAACCCACTGTAGCCTGCGTTGTTCCTGCATCACATCCAAGTCCTCCCTCTGCCTGGCCCTGCTGCCCCCACTTCCCTACAGGTGCTGAGCATGACAGTGTTTTGCAATTACCCTCCAGTATGCAAATCTCCCTTTCAGAGTCTCTTTCCTGAAACCCAGTCTATTACAGACACATAGATGTGCTAAGTAAAGTATAATAAAGTAATGTAACATAGACAAGCTTTCAAAAAAGAAAGGAAAGTCCCTGGATGCCAAAAGGGAGAAAGAAGATTAAAACCAGGGTGACAGTGGTGAGCTGTTGCAGCAAGGGGGTTTAGTCCCAAAAGTAGACTCTATGGGGCAAGAGATGAAAATCTGATAACCCCTGGGGACAGAGATGTGGCTCTGCTCTGTGGGAAACAGAGGAAGGGAAATTAAGGGCCCCATCTAGAACCTGCGGCTTGGAAATGTAGTCCGTTCTGGTTAAGGGTGCCTAGAAAGACTCTCCCTATTCTGGCGGGAAAAATGTCACCCAGGAGAAATCAAGAACTCAGACCTGCTTCATATGCTAAGTAGAGTGAGCATGGAGTCATGCTTAACAGAAAGTTTAAGAACCAAAGGTAAGCTCCATGGGGGCAGAGAATTTGTCTGTTTTGGTCACCTCTTATCACTAGAACCCAGGATACTGCCTAACATACAGTAGGGTCTCAAACAATAGTAGTTGAATAAATGGACTGTGACTGAATGTTATGAAAGTGGCATTACATGAATTCTAGGATCTGGGCCTTAAGAGGCCTAGTAGCTTCCACTTTTGCCATGTGAAGTACAGCTATCCTGTGAGAGAGAGCGGGTGGACAAAGAGGCTCTGAAAGATGACAGGCACGACAGGGAAGCCGTATTAGTTCCACCAGCCCCAGATGAGCTGCCCTTTCCTGTGGAGCTGAAACAAAGCAGCCCTGCCAAGCCCTGCTGCGCCAACCCACAGAACTGTAAGCAAATAAAGCAGTTGTTGTTTTACCTCATTAAGTTTTGGGGTGGTTTGTTATGCAACAATAGGTAACTAATAGACCGTGGTCCCTTTTCTGTAATCATGCAGAGAGACAGGCAGGCAGACAGAAAAAGAGATAAATAGATGAATAGATAGATGGTTGATTAGATGGGTAGGGGAGGAATAAATAAATGGGTAGATGAGTGAAAGTGTAAATGGATGAGTGGGTGGGAGAATGGGTGGGTGGGTGCAAAGATGGGGGCATGGTTGAGTGTTGAGTGGATGAATGGATGGATAGATAGATGTGTGGAGGGGTCATGGATAGGTGAGTGAATGGATGGGTGGATAGGTGGATGGTCAATTCGATGATAGATGGATAGATAAAAGAGTGATGAGTGATAAATGATGAATGGATGGATACACACATAAATTCTAAGTCAAACTCTAAACTTAGTAACAGCCTATTTTGGCAGAAAATGAACACTGACTCATATAATGTAGGCATTCACTGTAGGATATACCCCCAGTTTTAGGTTAAAATCTGTGCAACTAAGAAGAAAAAAAGGCTGTGTTCCAGATTTATATCTAACTTATAGGAAGTAATAGGTTGTCATGTTACCATCATATTGATGACAAGAAATGTCCTCTGAGAGCATCGTTCATTTCCCAAGATGAAGCCAGGCAGATAAATCCTATTCCACTGGCCAATGTGTCTATACTTATACCAGTCCACACTGATATCTGGAAAGTCAAGGCCCTTCTTATTTTTCTTCTTCAGAATTATTTCAGTTATGTAGAGCCCTTTACTCTGCTTGCCAAGTTCCATGAAAAAAATGCTGCTGAGATTTTTTTTGGAACTGCATTGAATCTGTAGGTCAAATTGGAGGGTATGAATATCTTTATAACATTGAGTCTTCCAATCAATTAACATGGTATACTCTCCTATTAATGTTTCTCAATAATCTGTCATAATTTTCTTCATAAAATATTTGAGCTGCCTGGCCAGGCATGACTCAGCAGTTGAGCATCGACCTAGGATCCAGGAGATCGGGGTTCGATTCCCGGTCAGGGCACATGCCTGGGTTGCAGGCTCCACCCCCAGTCGGGGGCGTGCAGGAGACAGCCCATCAATGACTCTCATCATTGATGCTTCTCTCTCTCTCTCCCTCTCCCTTCCTCTCTCTGAAATCAATAAAGATATATTTAAAATATATATATTTGAACCATTTTTAGATTTATTTCTAAGTGTTTTACATTTATTGGTGCTGTTATAAATGGCATCTTTTTGAAATCATATTTTCTAACATCTGTGGCTAGTATATACAATGCAATAGATGTTTGTAGTCACCACAATGACATTGAAAAACGTCCCTAAATGGATATTCTTCTCTTATTTCTGATCTTGAAGTGAATGCTTTTAATGTTTCAACATTAATAATGAATCTGCTATAGAGTTTTTAGGTAGCTCTTGTCAGATTAAGGAAGTCCCCTTCAGTCCCAATTTGCTAAGAGATTTTTTAAAATCATGAATGTGTTGTGTATTATTAAATGTTTTCTTTGTACCTCTTAGGAATATCTCATGATTTTTCCCCTTTAGACTGATAATGTGGTGAATTATGTTCATCAATATTCTAATGTTAATTCAATGTTTATTCCTGAAATAAATCCAACTTGATCATGATGTGTTTTTTAATACATTACCATATTTAATTTGCTGAAGTTTCATATAGATTTTTGCATCTATATTTTCGAGGGAGGTTTTTCTGACTCATACTACCTATTTCAGGGTTTGATATTAAGGCAATGCTGACTTCATAAAAAAAACAAACAAACGAAAAAACAGGTATGGTATTTTTTTCTATATTCAGAAACAGTTTGTATACGGTTAGCATTATTAGCTACATTAATTAGTAGAACTCATTTGTAAACACATCTGGATCTGGTGTCTTATTTGGGGGAAGGATGTTTTTGTGGAGGAAGGTTTTAAAGTTATTATTCAATTTCTTTAATGGGTTTTAAATTGTTCAGACTGTGTTTTTTCTTGATTTGGGTTTTTGAAGCTATACTTTTCTAGAAATTTAGATATTTTATCTACATTTTCACAATTTATCCACATTGGTGAGTAAAACCATTCTTTATGCTTATTTCAACCTCTGCAGGCTCCATAATTATGTCCCCTTTTCATCATTAATATTTCTAATTTTCATCTTTTCCTTGATCAATGTCATAGAAGTTTATCTTTTTTCTTCTTTTCTTTTGTTTTTTTTTTTTAATCCTCACCTAAGGTTATTTTTCCATTGCTTTTTTCATAGAAAGTGGAAGAGAGAGAGAGAGAGAAACATCAATGTGAGAGAGACACATCAACCGGTCACCTCCTGCACGCCCCCAGGCCCGCCATCCGAGGTACATGCCCCTGGCCAGAATTGAACCCAGGACTCTTCAGTCCGCAGGTTGACACTCTATCCACTGAGCTAAACTGGCTAGGGCTTTTTTTCCTTCTTTTCAAACTTGACCTTCTTATTACATAAATTGCCCTCCTTTATTTTGACTATTTCCTTCCTTATGCTCTCTGTGGCTTTATTCTGATATTCTTTTCTAAGACTCTGAATTCAATACCTAGCTCACTGATTTCCATTTAAGGCTATAAATTTCCCTCTGAGTGTTACTCTGGCTGCAGGTCAGAAGTTTTCATCTAGAGATGAAAACATTGCATTCCCATGTTCTGCTTTGTTAAGGAGTTTTATCTGCCTTTTTCATATTATAAGTCTTGAGCTTCTCATGACTATTTCCTTTTGGTGCCAATGAACAAAATGGCCACACATCCTTAAAAATGACAAGACTTCCTAATGGTTGGTTAAAAAAAAAAAAGAAATAGAAAAGAGGGAAAAGAAAGAAGGGAAAAGAAAGAAAGAAAGAAAGAAAGAAAGAAAGAAAGAAAGAAAGAAAGAAAGAAAGAAAGAAAGAAAGAAAGAAAGAAAGAAAGAAAGAAAGAAAGATTCTCCAAGGATTTTTAATATTAATTTTTTAATTTGTTGATAGTATTACAGATGTCCCCCAGCCCCCCCTTACTTTGCCCCCCTCCACCCAGCCCCACCCACCCCAGGCCTTCACCCCATTGTTGTCTGTGCCCATGGGCTACGCATATATGTTCTTTGGTTAATCTCTTCCCGCCCCCTCGCCCCCTCCCCTCTGCCACCTGTCAGCCTGTGCCATGCATCCATGCCTCTCGACCTATTTTGTTCATCACTTTATTTTGTTCATTGGATTCCACATATAAGTGAGAGCATGTGATATTTGTCTTCTCTGACTGACTTATTTCAGTTAGCATAATAAGCAAAATGTGGTAAAATATACATAACAAAATTTACCATTTCAACCATTTTTAAGTACACTGTTCCTGGCATTAGGTACATTCATATTGTTGTGCAACCATCCCCACCTCCATCTCCAGAACTTTCTCACCCTCCCAAACTGAAACTCTGTCCCCATTAAACACTCACTCCCCATGCCCCCCCCCAGCCCCTGGCGCCCACCATTCACTCTCTGTCTCTATGAATCTGACTCCTCTAGGGACCTGGTATGAATGGAACCATCCGGCATCTGTCCTTCTGTGTTTGGCTCTTTTCACTGAGCATAATGCCTTTAAGGTTCACCCATGTTGTACTTGGTGTCAGAAAATTTCCTTCCCTTTTAAGAATGAGTAATATTCCATTGCAGGTAGAGTCCACATTTTACTTATCCATTCATCCATCAACGGACACTTGAGTTGTTTCCCCTTTCTGGCTGCTGTGAGTAACCCTGCTCTGAACGTGGGTGTACAAGTATCACTTTGAGCCCCTGCTTTCAATTCTTCTAGATATAGACCCAGAAGTGGAATTTCTGGACCATATAATAATTCTATTTTTAATTTTTTTGAGGAATTCCCATGCTGGTTTTCACGGTGGCTGCACATGTTACATTCCTAACAGCTCCCAAGCCTTCTGTATTGTGTATTTTGCAGTGGCTCTGTGCATGTTCCATATACGTGGCCATGAGATCAAGCTTGTTCGTTACATTGTTGAAAATCTACATGTTTACTTTTGTCTGCTTAAGCTATCAAGCTCAAGAGGGGTGATTTTAAAATCTCCCCACATCTCAGCTCTTACCATCACATGTTTGAATAGTTCTATCCTTTTTTTTTTTTTTTTGCTTCATTGATTGTAAGACTATGTTTTCAAGCACATACATATTTAGAATTGTTATATTTTCATGACAGAGACTTAGTTATCTCTAGTAATGCTTTCTATATTAAACTCTATGTTGTCTGATAATAACAGGGTTAAACCAACTTTCTTTCTGGCTATTTACATCCTTCGATTAGCAACTTGTTATATTATTTATATTTAAATGTAAACATGTTGCTGGATTTTAATTTTTCTTATCCAGCCTGACAATATTTGTCTTTTCATTTGAGTATTTAGACTAGGGGTGGGGAACATCCAGCCTGCAGGCATATGGCCTCAAAATCATTTGGTCTGGCCCTGCCAAGGCAACCGCAGGTGGAACTTGAAATTCAACAAATCTAGGAGCTTTTTTCATAGCTAACTTTTTAAAATTTATCTTTATTGTTGAAAGTATTACACATGTCCCCTGTTTTTCCCCCATTGACCCCTCTACCCTGCTCCCATCCCCTCCCCAGGCTTTCACTGCATTATTGCCTGGGTCCATGGATTATGCATATATGCATACAAGTTCTTCGGTTAATCTCTTCCCACCCACCACCCACCACCCACCCCTGTGAAATATGTCAGTCTGTTGCATGCACCAGTGTCTCTGTTTTTAAGTTAATAATTTTGTATGGCCCGCAAATGATATTATAAATATCCAAATGGCCCTTGGCAGAAAAAAGATTCCCCACCCCTGAAGACCAACTCAGTACAATAGAAATGTAATGTGAGCCATCTCTGTAATTTAAAGTTTTCTAGCAGTCACAATCAAAAGGTTTTTGTAAGGCTGAAATTAATTTTAATAATATATTTTATTTAACAATATATCCAAAATGTTATATCTACAAAATTCAGACCATCCACATTTCAAGTACTTCGTAACAACACAGGCTCTTCCACCATATGGAACAGCACAGATTTAGACCATCTATGTTAATTCTAATTACTGATACTTATGGATTTATTTCGTGCCTTTTGATTGTTTCTTCTTTCCACATTGCTTTTTCTCTCCTTCCTTCCCTTGTTTTGGATTATTTTTTTTCTCATTACAATCTCTTCTTCTACTTAGTTTGGAAATGACCCCGCTTTATTCCTATTCTTTTGGACACTTCCGGAAACACTTTAATTTATAAATTTAATCTATCAAAATCTAACACTGTTCAGTCTTCGGTGGTTCCAAAGCCTACAGAATGGTCTTCCTGTATCTACGCTCGCCCCCTACAGGCCGTTTTCCACACAGTGGTAAACGTGAGATTTTGGCTACATATTTTTTTAAACATGTCACACTTATTTAAGATGATACATAATCTAAATCAGCATCTGTTTGACCAATGAAAATTTTAGAATAAAATACTCTTCTAAAAATGAAGATTACTAATCAAAAGGAACAAAAACAGGTCAAGGATAAAGTTTGAAAGGACTGTGAATTTTTTATTTTTAGTGGTTAAAACATCCTATATTTATTTATTGAGTTATGATTGACATACAAAAAAGCTGTACATAACAGCACAGGGGCTATAGTCAATAATATTGTAATAACTATGTGTGGTGCCAGGTGGGTGCTGGAGTTACTGGGGAGATCACTTTGTAAATTGTCTAAATGTCTAACCATTACGCTATCCACCCGTAACTAATATAAAATAGTATTGCATGTCAACTGTAATTTAAAATTTTTAAGAAACAACATAGTTAATGTATATAGCTCGGTGAATTTGAAGATAAGCAAACACCTGTAAAACTGTCACCATAATCAATGCTATAAGGTTCACCATCACCTCTAAAATTTTCCTCCTTCTTTCTTTTTTGTGTATGATAAGAACATTTAAACTAAGATTAGCCTTCTTTTAAAAATTTAAGTATATAACACAGTTTTGTTAACTATACACATTGTGCTATATAGTAGATCTCTAGGACTCATTTCTTTTTCCAAACTGAAACTCTGTCCCCATTAAACGCTAGCTTCCCATCCCCCTGCCCCAGCCCCTGGCTCCCGCCACCTACTTTCTGTCTCTATGGACCTGACTCCTCTAGGGACCTCCTGTGAGTGCAGTCACACAGTATTTTTGTCCTTTTGTGCCTGGCTAATTTCACTGAGCATAATGTCCCCAAGGTTCATCCACGTTGTAGCAGGTGTCAGCATTTCCTTCCTTTTTATAGCTGAATGACATTCCATTGTATGGATATACTACATTTTTTTTATTCATTCATTTGTTGTTACCATGTTTTTGCTTTTATAAATAATGCTTCCATGAACATGGAAGTGCAGGTATCTCATTGAGATCCTGGTTCCAGTTATTTTGGGTTTATACTCAGAAGAAGGCTCAGTCGATGGTAAGGTTTGAGGAATAGTCATATTGTTTTCCACTGTAGCTGCACCATTTTGCATTCCCACCAAGAGTGACAAGAGTTTTAATTTCTCCACATCCTCAACAATACCTGCTATCCTTTGTTTGTTTGGATAATAGCTATTTTAACAGGTGTGAGGTGATATCTCACTGTGGTTTTGATTTGCATTTTCCTGATGGTTAGTGATGTTGAGCACCTTTTCCTAGGCCTGTTGGCCTTTTTATATATTATTGGTGCTTGCTAATATATATTTTCTTTTTTTATTACTTTATTTATTTACTTATTTTTATTGACTTTAATGGGGTGACATTGGTTAATAAAATTATATAGGTTTCAGGTGGACAGTTCTAGAATACATCATCTGTATATTGTACTGTGTGTTCACCACCCCAAGTCAAGTCTCTTTCCATTGCCATTCACCCTCCCTTTACCCTCTTCTACTTTCTCCTACCGCTTTTGCTAATATTTTCATTAGAACTTTTGCAAATGACTTTGTGAAGGAAATCGGGGCTTTCTTGTAAGTGCCTTTTGGTGCCCATACACATGCATTTATGTTGGGCATATATCTAGGAGTGCATTTGACTATGTTCAATCTTCAAGAAGAAGAACAAAATAGAGTTACTCTTGCTCTGGCCAGTGTTGCTCAATGGTTAGAGCATTGGCCATGCACCAAAGAGTCATGGGTTTGATTTCTGATCAAGGGCACGTACCTGGGTTGCAAGGTCAATCCCTGGCCCCAGTCAGGGTGCATGCAGGAGGTAACCAATCAATGTGTCTCTCTCATATTGATGTTTCTGTCTCTCTCTCCCCCTCCCTTCTTCCCTCCCTTCCACTCTCTCTAAAAATCAATGGAAAAAATATCCTCAGGTGAGGATTAAAAAGTTAATTAATTAAATTAAAAATAGAGTTATTCTTCCAGATATGAAGACCTGTTATAAGGCTATAATAACTTAGTGTGGTATTAGTGCAAGAAGGAACTACAACCCAGGTAGAATGTAAATGTACAAGTGAAAGGTAAAACAATAAAGCTTCTAGAAAGTAAGATAAGAGACTATTTATGTTGCAGTAAGCAAAAATTTTTTAACACAAAAATACTAAATATAAAGAAAGTATTATGAAATGTAATATTAAATTAAATAGTATTGCTAGATTACATTAAAATTAAGATCTGTTTTACAAAAGGCACAGGTTCAGTGAATGAAAAGGTAATCCACAGGGTGAGAGAAAGTATTTTGCAAAAATATAATTGACAAAGGGCTCATTTCCAACATATATAAAGAATTTCTGTAAATCAAAAAGAAAATGATACTTCACATAAAACAATATGCAAACAATAAACATGAAAGAGTGCTCAACCATGCTATCAGGAAAATACAATTAAATCACATGGGGATCTCATTATAGAACAGCTAAAATTTAAGACTGACAACACTAAGTTGCTATAATATAGAGCAAAAGAAATTCTCACATTTGACTTGTGGAGATGAGATAATGACAACTGCTTTGGAAACTGGAATTATCTAATAAAGAGAGGGAAAGGGAGAGAGAGACAGAGACAGACAGAGAGAGAGAGAGAGAAAGAGAGAGACAGAGAGAGAGAGACAGAGAGGGAGAACTAAAATTACCAAAATCAGAAATGAAAATGAGGACATTACTACTGACTTAAAAAAAAAAAAAAGGATTGTAAGAGAATACTAGTAAAAGTTCTATGCTAACAAATTTGATAACCTAGGTAAAAGGGAAAGATTCTTAGAAATACAAAATTTACCAAAACTGATTCAAGATGAAATAAAAAATCTGAATAGACCTATAACAAGAAAGAAGAGTAAACCACTAATCAAAAACCTCCCAAGAAAGAAAAGCCCAGGTCAGAAGGCTTCAGTGATGAATTTTACCAAAGAGTTAGTGAAGAATTAACATCTCTCTTGAACTCTTCCCAAAAAATACCGAAGAGGAAGGAACACTTCTAACTCATTCTGAGGACAGCATTACCTTGTTACCAAAGCAAGACAATGGCATCACAAGAAAAGAAAACTACAGATAAATATCACTTATGAATACAGATGAAGAAATCTGCCAACAAAATACTAGGAAACCCAGTCCAGCAGCATATTAGAAGAGTCATACACCATGACTGTGTGAGATTTATTTCCAGACTGCAAGGATGATTCAATATACAGAAGTCAACCAATGTAATACACCACATTTACCTCTGGCCAAGGTGGCGACAGTAAATGCAATACTCGAATCCTCCCACAACCACATCAAAAATACAATGAAACTACAGGACAACCATCATTCAGAACTGCCTGAAATCTAACTGAATGGAAGTCCTACAACTAGGGATTTAAAGAAGCCACGTCCAGGCTGGTAGGAGGGGCAAAGATGAGAAATGGGATGGTCCCACAATCTTGTGTGGCAGTTTAAAATCAGGAGGGATATCTTGGCTGCAGAGATTCCCCTTGAGGAGTGAGGGGTCTCAACCCACAGCTCAGGGCTCCAGTGCCAGGAAGAGAAGTCCTCATAACTTCTGCCTGTAAAAACCAGCAGGGATTATGGTTGAGGGAGACAGAGGGCCGCTGGAGTGCCAGGCAGTTCCTCTTAAAGTACACATGCACAGACTTACCTGGACTCACACCCTCTGAGTTCCAGTGCCAGGGCAGCAGCTTGAAAGGAACCAGGGACATACAGAGAGGAACTGAATTATCTGGCATCAGTGTGAGAGCTGGGGGAGCAGCTTTCAGCCAGACAAAAGTGCTGACAGAGGCTGTTGTTCCTTTTCTGAGCTACCCCCCCAACACACACAGCTGACAGGAGGGCACCATATCTGAGTCTCCATCAACCTGGCCTATACTGTTTGCCCCACCCTGGTGATTCCCTGAGACCCCACCTCACTCAACTTTTGGGCTTATCCAACCTGTTTCCAGTGGCTTTACCCTGCAACTGGCCTCTCTTGCCACATGCTTCAGACTTTCCTAAAAATCTCTCAGACAAGAGGTATCTGGCCTCTGCCTACCCCCTACCTCTTGCTACATGGCCCCAGGCCCGGCATTAGCAGCAGCCCACCTTGGTTCACAACTTGGCCTCTCCTGGGCACCTCCAAGTTCAACACAAGTAGCAGCCATCTGCAGGTTGCTCTGTAGCTCAAGCCAGGTGGCCCCAGGCAGGGCATAGGCAGTGGCTGGCTTTGCACCTCCCGAGAGGCCCCAGAGCCACTGCACCCAGTGGGCGGCTTCAGACAGCGCCAGATTAGAACCCTACCACCTCCAAGACCAACACACTCAAGGGACAACTTGGAGTGCACCAAAGCCCCACAGAAGCAAGTCCTGCTCCATAAGGTCGACTCCTGCACAGTAACTCCTTTGCTATAGTTGCAGCAAATCCTCACAACTGATTGGCCTGGGGGTCAATCTCTCCCAGTGACGCCAACAGCAATCAAGGCTCAACTACAACAGGACAGTGTACACAGCCCACACAGGGGAGCACCTGGAGCACCCAGCTCAGGTGACTGGGGAGGCTGTGCCACTGGGCCCTACATGACACCAATTACACAAGGCCATTCTATAAAGTCTGGGGGACATAGCAGCTCTGCCTAATATATAGAAACAAACATAGGAAAGCAGCCAAAATGTGGAGGCAAAGAAACAGGTTCCAAATGAAAGAACAGGAGAAATCTCCAGAAAAAGAACTAAGTGAAATGGGGGCAAGCAAACTACCAGATACAGAGTTCAAAACAATGGTTATAAGGATGCTCAAGGAACTTAGTGAAAACTTCAACAGCATGAAAAAGGGATCAACAGTAGAACAGATGATGGTGAGAATCCAATCAGTGATTTGGAATATAAGGAAGCAAAAAACACCCAATCAGAACAGAAAAAAAGAATCCAAAAATATGAAGATAGTGTAAGGAGCCTCTGGGACAACGTCAAGTGTACCAACATTCACATCATGAGGATGCCAGAAGAAGAGGGAGAGCAAGAAATTGAAAATCTATTTGAAAATATAATGACAGAAAACATCCCTTATTTGGTGAAGGAAATAGTCATGCAAGTCTAGGAAGCACAGAAAGTCTCAAACAAGATGAGTCTCACAGAGGCCCATGCCAAGACACATCATAATTAAAGTGCCAAAGCTTAAAGACAAGGTGAGAATATTAAAAGCAGCAAGAGAAAAGCAATTAGTTACCTAAAAGGGAGCCCCCATGAGACTGTTAGCTGATTTCTCAACAGAAACTTTGCAGGCCAGAAGGGAGTGGCAAGAAATATTAAAAATGATGAAAAGTAAGGACTTACAACCAAGATTGCTTTACCCAGCAAAGCTATCATTTAGAATCAAATGACAGATAAAGAGCTTCCCAGACAAGAAAAAGCTAGTTTATCACCACCAAACCAGTATTACATGAAATGTTAGTCTTCTTTAAAAAGAAGGGGAAAAAAGATAAAAACATGAACAATAAAATGACAATAAATACATATCTACCAACAATTGAATCTAAAAATAAAAATAAATGAACAAGCAGAACAGAAACAGACTCATAGATACAGAGAACCTTTTGATGGTTGCCAACTGGGAGGGGGGTTGGTGATTGGTGAAAAATGTGAAGGGATTAGGAAGTACAAATTGGCTGTTACAGAATAGACATGGGGATGTAAAGTACAGCATAGGGAATATAGTCAATGACATTCTAATAACTATGTATGATGTCAGATGGGTACCAGATTTATTGGGATGGTCACTTAGTAAGTTATATAATGTCTAATCACTGAGGTGTACACATGAATCTAGTATAATATTGTATGTCAATTGTAATTGAAAATAAAAAATGATTTAAAAATGTAATACACCACATTAAGAAAATAAAGGGATAAAATGCATTATCACCCCAATTGGTGCAGAAAGACCTTTTGACAAAATTCAAAACCACATTCACATGCTAAGTAAAATAAGTCAGAGAAAAACAAATACCATCTAATCACTCTTATATGTGGAATCTTAAAAAAAACACACAAGCTCATAGATACAGAAAAGATATTGGTGGTTACAAGAAGCAGGGGATGGGGTGGGAGAAATGGGTGGACTGGTTTCCTAAATAAATTAAATTTTAAAAATTTAAATTCCTTCTAAAACTAGCTATTCAGGGAAGTCATCTATGTCTAGTTAAGGCACAGTGCTTTGGTTACTCTCGGCTTACACTAAATTTGGAAGGACACTGAAGCTACAAGCAAATGAAGCGATCTATACCTACGCAGGATGCAAAATAAAGAATCATAGTAATCACCCATACCAATGGTTAGTCATCAAAACAACAGCTGAGCAAAAGTAGCTTCATGAGGGAAAGTTGCCCTCTTCACACCGTACTTGGTGCACAGCCAATGCATTGCAAGTGCTCAAGGGTATTGCTGTGGAGACACCCCCAGCCGGCCATGCTCTTGTGCATAACTGCATTTGTAACCAAGGTGCCTTCATTGAAGGCCTTTTCATAAAGAGGCCTGATAATGACTCCTGACATACCTATGAAAATGAACAATGTACTGACACACTCTATAATGGGATGGGCCTTGAAAACATGATGCTCGCTGAAATAAGCTAGACACAAAAGGTCACATACTGCACAATTCTATTTGTATGAAATGTCCAGAATAGGTAAACCCATAGAGACAAAATAAATTAGTTCTCAGGGTTTGGGGATAGAAGTTTTTATGAAGGTTTCATTACATAGATGTAAACAATAATATAAATGGAACCTCTTTAAAACGGAGCTGGATCCCTGGCCGGTGTGGCTCAGTTGGTTAGGTATTGTCCTGTGCACTGAAAGGTTGCCAGTTGGATTCTGATCAGGGCACATGCCTGGGTTGCAGGCTTGATCCCAAGTAGGGGGTGTGCAGGAGGCAGCTCAATATTTTGCTCTCACATCTATGTCTCTCTTTCTCTTTCTCCCTTCCTCTCTCTCTAAAAATCAATTATAATAATAATAAATCTTTAAAATGGAGCTGGAACTGCCATCCCAGAGGAACTGCCTTGCACATCTTATGCTTCAACCTTTGGAAAGTTATAGCAGGGCAAAATAACCTTTGGACTGGGACTAAAGCAACCTTGTGTCCCAAACAACTGTTTGCAATGATAACTACTAAATTGGAGGTTAAAAACATTCTTTAGAATTAGCATCACTATACTATGTTATCTGCACCAATAGAAATGCCTTCCTTCTATTGATATACTTGTTCCCCTTGCCTTTGTCTCCTAATTGGAACACTGTTTGGGCTTCTGCCTGAATCAGTGCTCAGGGAATAGCTATTCTTATTATCTCAAATAAACATTTCTTTGCCACTCACTTTGAAAGACCTTTTATTTTTAGTTGGCATAGGTATAATTTATTTAAATCATTGGCCACTGGTGATTAACTCACTCTCCATCCCCATCTCCCCTCCCTTGAGGGCTGAAAGTTCCAACCCTGTGATCACACGTTGGTTTTTCTGGGATCCAGCCCCTACCTTGAAGCTATCCAGTAGCCCACCAAGAGTCACCTCAGTGCATAAACTCAGGTACATGTGAAAGGGAATTGTTATGAATAACAAAAGATGCTCCTTTCACCCCCATAATTCAGGAAATTCCAAGGGTCTTAGAAGCTCTTCTGCCAGGAACCAGTGATGACGACCAAATATATATTTCTTATTATATCACAGTATCACAGAGGGGGTACTTCTGACATTCCCTGTAGACAAGAGACCAGGAAGCTGAAGATGGGAATGAGAGAACAGAACAAAGTTCTGAGTCCTGGTACCTGTGAACATGACCTTGTTTGCAAATAGGGTCTTTGCAGATATAACAAAGGAGCTTGTAGCTAAAGAAAAGGGTACAGCTGGTGGCAAGCCCAGGGCCAGCAAGTAAGAGTCCCTGTGAGTCAGAGCCTGGCTGACGAATCTTATCTTCATGGACAGTCAGTCAATAGCTGTTTATTAAGGACCTACTGTGTGCCAGGCCCTGTTATAAACACCGGAATTAAAGCCCACCCTCGGGAGGAAAACAAGATGGCGGCGTAGGTAACAGCCGCACCCGCCGCCTCCCGCAACCACATCAAAATCACAACTAAAATACAGAACCACCATCACTCAGAGCCTCCTGAGATCTGGCTGCACAGAAGCCCCACAACCAGGGAACTGAAGGAGCATCGAGACCCGGAGGAGGGGGGGAATCGCAGGCGGATCGGGGCTGAATCAGAGACTCGCTGCGGGCCCACACCCAGTGCCGCAGGTTAAACCCGGGAGGGAATCTCAGGGGTGGAGGTTTCCCAGAGGAGTGAGGGGTCCCAGCCCCACAGCAGGCCCCCAGCCCAGGGCTCCAGGCCCGGGAAGAGACGTCCCCACAACTCCGGGCTGTGAAACCATCAGGGACAGTCCCTGAGGGTCGCGGAGGCTGCGGGAGCCCCAGCAGCTCCTCTAAAGGGCCCGGCACGGACTCACTCGGACGCTCCCTCTGAGCCCAGCGCCGGGCAGCAGCCTGAAAGGACCCGGGACACTCGGGGAGGAACTAACCTGCCTGAGATCTGGGCGAGAGGCGGAGGGCGGCTTCCTCCCAGGCAGAGGGGCTGGCAGAGGCCATGGCTCCTGTGGCGAGTCCTCCCCGCACACAGCCGCCAGGCAGGCGCCATGTTTGAATCGCCAGCACCTGACTCGCACCTGTGGCCCCGCCCCGTGATTCCCGGAGGCCCCGCCCCTCCCCACCTGCAGGCTCACCTGGGCCATTTCCAGTGGCTTTTCTATGCAAGTGGCCTCTCAAGCCCCATCCTTAGGACTTTCCTAAAATCTCTCAAACAAGCAGCATGCCCCATAGGGCTTGATAAGTGGCCCCAGGCCTGGCACTAGCGGCAGCCTGCATTGGCTCATAGCTTGGCCTCTCCTGGACACCTCCAAGTCCAGCACAAGTAGCAGCCACCTATGGTTTGCTGTGTAGCTCATGCTGGGTGGCCCTGGGCAAGGCACTGGCACAGGCTGACTTTGCACCTCCCGGGAGGCCCCAGAGACCATGCACCTGGTGGTCAGACTCGACCACGCTGGATTACAACCCTACCACATCCACGAGTGACACACTCAAGGGGCACACTTGGTGAACACCAAAGCCCCACTGAAGTAAATCCTGCTCCATAGGGGTGTCCCCAGCACAGCAGCTCTCTGGCTGTAGTTGCAGCTGGTCCTCACAGCTGATTGGCCTGGGAGTCATTTCCTCCCAGTGACGCCAACAGCAACCAAGGCTCCACTACAACAGGACAGTGCACACAGCCCACACAGGGGAACACCTAGGAGGCCCAGCTCAGGTGACTGGGGAGGCTGAGCCACTGGACCCTACAGGACACCTACTACACAAAGCCACTCTGCAAATACCAGGAGACATAGCAGCTCTACCTAATACATAGAAACAAACACCAGGAAGCAGCCAAAATGCGGAGGCAAAAAAACATGTCACAAAGGAAAGAAGAAATCTCTAGAAAAGGAACTAAATGAAATAGATCCAAGCAAGCTAACAGATACAGAGTTCAGAATAATGGTTATAAGGATGCTCAAGGATATTAGTAAGAGTATAATGAAAATAACTGAGAAAATCAATAACATAATAAAGTACCAATTTGAAATGAAGGCTACATGAACTGAAATGAAGAATAATTTACAGGAAATCAATAGTAGAGTAGAGGATGCTGAGAATCAAATCAGCAATTTGGAACATGAAGAAATGAAAAATACCCAACCAGAAGAGCAAAAAGAAAAAAGAATCCAAGAAATATGAAGATAGCATAAGGAGCTTCTGGAACAACTTCAAGAGGCCCAACATTTGTATTATTGGGGTACCAGAAGGAGGGGAAAGAGAGTAAGAAATTGAAAATCTATTTGAAAAATAATTACAGAAAACTCCCCCTACCTGGGGAAAGAAATAGACTTACAAGTCCAGGAAGCACAGAGGGTCCCAAACAAGAGGAACCCAAAGAGGCTCACAACAAGACACATCATCATTAAAACGCCAAAGGTTAAAGACAAAGAGAGAATCTTAAAAGCAGCAAGAGAAAAGCAATTAAGTTACCTACAAGGGAGCACCCATACAACTGTCAGTTGATTTCTCAACAGAAACTTTGCAGGCCAGAAGGGAGTGGCAAGAAATATTCAAAGTGATGAAAAACATGAAACTACAACCAAGATTACTCTACCCAGCAAAGCTATCATTTAGAATTAAAGGTCAGATAAAGAGCTTCTCAGACAAGGAAAAGCTAAAGGAGTTCATCACCACCAAACCAGCACTACAGGAAATGTTGAAGGGTCTTCTTTAACAAGAAGCTAATGAACAAAAGAATCTGATGAACTAAATAGATCCAGAGACATTGACACATGTAACAGACGATCATATTTCAGAGGGAAGAGGGAAAGGGGGTGGAGGGTGGGAAGAGATTAACCAAAGAAGTTATATACATATATGCATAACCCATGGACACAGACAATGACAGGGTAAAGGCCTGGGGAGGGGGTGGGAGCAAGGTGGAGGGGGTCAATTGGGGGGGGGGGAATGGGACACCTATAATACTTTCAACAATAAAGATTAAAAAAAAAAACACCCACCCTCATTCCCAGGTAGGATTTCAAAATTGCTAGTCTTCGCCTTCCCAGATGAGAGTGTGTGCTGTGGGTCTCTGATGCGAGGTTGGACAAGGAAGGAGGCAGATGACTCAAGTCTGGCTCTATGGGCTTGCTACTGAGACCCACACATTATCCCTGTTGTGGAGGATGTTCAACATCACTCAGGTATACTGACTTTACAGCTCGATGCTGTAATGGGCAGGGCTTTGGGGCCATCTCTCTCAGCGAGTGGTGACTGCATTTTGCATGCAGGAAGAATGAGCTGAGTTTTTGGTGACTCAGTGGGTGGATTCTGATAGTGGTTGCTGTTTTCCCCCTAATATTTTCAGCTTTTCTTCTTCTAGGCTCATGGAAGTGTGCCACTTCCCTGCATCCTCTGAAGTTAGGCGGGCAGAGTGACATGCCTTGGCCAGTGGATAGTGACACTTCAGCTACCATGAGCAGAACTGAACACCTCTCTGACCTGCATGTTGCATGAGCAAGCAATAAATGTGTATTGCATGAGGACAGTTAAGGGAAGTTTGTTATTACAGCATTACCTCTCCTAGCCTACCCTAACCAACACTCAAGCTTCAGGGGAAGGAGGAAATACCAGCCTTGACATTGAAATTCGAGATTTTTTTTAGCTCCTATCAAAGCAATAGTCTTGAAAGATAAGTTTGGCCCAAAAAAAAAAAGTATGTTATAAATTTTTTAAACTCTAATTATGTGTTGACATTCAGATCTGAAAGACTTCTATGGTCACTATGTGTCATCCCAGACAAGAAAAAGCTAAAGGAGTTCATCACCACCAAAGCAATATTGCAAGAAATGTTAAAGGGAATTCTTTAAGAAGAAGGAAAAAAATTAAAAATATGAATAGCAAAATGACAATAACTACATGCCTATCAATAATTACTTTAAATGTAAATTAAGAAATGCTACAATCAAAAGACATAGGATGACTGAATGGAGAAGAAAATAAGATCTATACATATGCTGCCTACAAGAACCCACTTCAGATCAAAAGACATGCACAGACCAAAAATAAAGGGATGGAAAAAGATATTTCATGCAAATAGAAATGAAAAAAAAGCTGGGTTAGCAATACTTATATCAGACAAAATAAACTTTAAAACAAAGCCTATAACAAGAGACAAAAAAGGACATTTCACTTACAGTAACCAAGATATGGGAACAACCTAAGAGTCCATTGATAGACTATTGGGTAAAGAAGATGTGAAACATACATACCATGGAATATTCCTTGGCCATAAAAAATGAAATCTTATCATTTGCAACAACCTAGAGGGTATCATGCTAAGTGAAATAAATCAAACAGAGAGAGAAAAATACCATATGATTTCACTTATATGTGGAATCTAAAGAACAAAATAAACAATCAAAACAGAAACAAACTTATAGGTACAGAGAACAAACTGATGGTTGCCAGAGAGAAGGGGGTTGGAAGCTAGGGGTTGGGGAGATGATGGGATTAAGAGGTCACTTGGTTCTATTCCCAGTCAGGGCACATGACCTGGTTGTGGTTGCAGGCTCGATCCCCAGTAGGGGGCGTGCAGGACACAGGGGATTGATGTTGATGTTTCTCTCTCATCCATGTTTCTCTCTCTCTCCCTCTCCCTTCCTCTCTGTCTAAAATCAATAAAAACATATTTTAAAAAAAGAAATACAAATTGGCAGTTACAAAATAGTCACTGGGATGTAAAGTACAGAACAAGGAACATAGTCAATAATATTGTAATAACTATGTATGGTGTCAGATGGGCACTACACTTATCAGGGCATTCACTCTGTAAGTTACATAAATGTCTCATCACTATACTGTATATCTGAAACTAATGTAATATTGAATGTCAACTGAATTGAAAAACAAAATAAAATCAATGAGAAAGGTTACTATAAGTCAGAGAGCTGAGGTTATGATAATGATAATAACAATATAGTGATAGCCACCACCAGTTTCTTTCTACATGATGGTCCTGTGCTAGATATTTGAGGAATATTATCTCTCTTTTTTTTTTTCTCCCAGTTAATCCTCACCCAAAGATATTTTTTCCATTGATTTTGAGAGAGAGAGAGACAGGGAGTCAGACAGAGAAAGAGAAAGAGAAAGAGGGAGGGAGAGAGAGAGAGAAATCAGTGTGAGAGAGGCATCGGTCGGTTGGTTGCCTCCCACATGTGCCCTAACTGGGGTGGGGAAGGAACCTGAAACCCAGATGTGTGCCTTCAGATCGGTAATTGATCCCACAACCCTTTGGTGTCAGGCTGACGCTCTAATCACTGAGCCACAAAGGCCAGGGCTGAATATTAACTCTTTTAATCTTTCTAGCAAGTATATGAGATAGATAACACTATACCTCTAGGGAACTTAGGCACAGAGAGGTTAAGCAACTTGCCCAAGGTCATGCATCTGGTAAGTGGTGGAGTCAGAATTCAAATTTAGACTCCAGGTTCAGGACTGGGGTAATGAAAGTGATGTGAGTCATGCAAGCACAGGATCAGATTCAATCTTTATTTTAAACATTTGGGTGAAGGTGGTCAAAAGGCACAAACTTCCAGTTGTAAAATAAATAAATCTTGGGATGTAATGCACAGCACAGTGACTATAGATCGTAATACTGTAATTGTATATTTGAAAGTTGCTAAATGTTCTCATCACAAGAAAAAAATAGTTAAAAAAGAAAAACAAAAAAACCCCACATTTTGACATTTTGTTCATCCTGCACATTTTTGGGTAATAATTTATTGACTTTTTAAATAGTTACACTAGAATATTATTTTGCTTGATCACTGAGTTTTGGGGTGCCCCCTTGCTTTTTCACCTGAGTGTCTCACCTCACCCTGCTAGGCTGGCTGGCTTTAGATTCTAATCATTTAGCCTCTGAGTCATACAAACCTTTACCACGGAGAAACGGGGAAAATCCCAACTCTTCTAGTCCTACAGAGGAGACAGGGATGGGGTAGGGGAAATCAGTGCTAAGGCGGGGTGTCCTGTTGTACCCCTTCTCCTAGCTGAAATCCAAGAAGTGGGAAGCATGGTATTAGTTAAGGGAGAGGGGCTGTAGCCAAGGGGCCTTTGTCTCCTTCCGGTTCAGAACCCTGCAAAAGAGGAAACCAAGGGGCATAGCCCTCTGGCAAGTTGGGAACATTTACAGCAAAGGGGCAGTGAAAGGGCGGCCAAGTCAGAAGACCCGTCTTGCACCTTCAAGCTGTTCTCACTTCTCGGGCCGGCCGTTAGTTGGGTGTGGATGGCTCAGAGTGCCCTCATGGGTAAAGCGGAAGGCAGACAAAAATAAGCCCTTTGGGCTTGAGGCTTCTCTTAGGAAGAAGATGATCTTACTTCCCTTGTCCAGATTGCTTTCCAGGGGCTTCTCCCCTCAATTCCCTCCCCTGCACTGTACCAGGACATCCCTGACTTCTCAAAAGTAGTGAAGGGACTTAGCTGGCAAGAAAGATAAAATCTGTCCCTTTTCTACAACCGCTAGCATGAAGGCAAAGCCAGTTCTGGTTTCAGAACCTCCACCTTTCGCAGAACTGCACAGTCTAGAGAACTATTGATCTATGGAGAGCCACCCAGCGGCACCAACCTGTAATTCAAAGCAGTGGGAAAACCCAGGCTGTGTTAAGAAAGAGACATCTGCTAGGTTTTTAGCCAAAAGCTACATTCTCACTAATAAATTATTGGGGGGGGGTCCTCTTTGTTAGTACAGATCACAGCACACTGAATTTTTATGTGTGGCATCTGTGTTTGTGACATATGCAAGTGCACTTATAAACAAACTCCTTGAAGTAAAACTGCTGGGTGTATCTTGATTGATTTCCCCAAACTGTACTTCCAAATGTTTAGATCCATTTCAAATCCCAGCCTCCAATTCTCTTTCCAGTTCTCTAAATATGAATGAGACTATTCCAATGCATTTGTATTGCTTTTTGTAACCTAGCTGCCCACATTTGTTTTGTTTTTCTAAGGGGTATTAGTCGCTTCTTACTGGCTTAACTTCTGAGTTATTTAAATCTTAAGGAAATCAATCTGGCTAACAATGGCTCTGTTTTTAGCTTCTGTTGGCAGAGGCAATCCTTGGCATTCCCTGACATGTAGATACATCTCTCCAATCTCTGCCTCAGAGTCCCATGGCCATCTTCCTCTCCTTTTCCTATAAAGATACCAGTCATTAGATTTAGGGCCCACCCTGACGCAGTGTGACCTCATCTTGGCCTAACTACACCTGCAAAGACCCTACTGCCAAATGAGGTCACACACCAAGGTTCTAGGTAGACACAGATTGGAGGGGGCAGAAGCTATTCAGCCCTCTACAACCATCAAAAACAGGAGGACTCGCCCTGGCCAGTCTGCTCAGTGGTTGGAGCATCAGCCCAGGAACAAAAGGGTCCCATGTTCAACTCCTGGTCAAAGGCAAGTCTCTGGGTTGCAGGTTTGATCTCCACCCCAGTCGGGGCATGTGCAGCAGGCAACCAGTTGATGTGACTCTCTCACATCAATGTTTCTCCCTCCTTCTCTCTCTCTCTCTCCTCCCTCCTTCCCTTCCACTCTCTATAAAAATCAATAGAAAAAATTAACACAAAAACACAAACAAAAACAAGTGGGCTCGGGGGACCAAGGGGAAGAGAGAACTGAAGGGCAATGTGGGATGTTTCTATCAGAACAGGTAGGGCCCATTCATCGGCTTCTGCTCTGTTCCTACTGGGCAGGTGAGCCACGTGGTCCCAGGGGTGCGGCTCCACTGCAGCCAGGGAGGCTGGGAGATGGACAGGAGCACGTGGATGTTTGGGGAGCCCCTCCCCAGCCCCACCGTACGGGTGCCCAGCACGGCGTCGGGCCGGCCGTCGATGCTCCGGGGAGGTTTGCTGAATGGGAGCGTGAGGGACTGAGCGCGGGGAGCCGACGGGGAGGCCGCGGAGCCGGGCGCCTCTGCGTCCCCAGGGCCCTTCGGAGGCCGGAGGAATTCCCCCCGGCACCCGAGGGCGCAGGTCCGGCGGCCCCGCAGGGGCATCCCCCCGGGGGCGGGGCGCGTCCCGAGCAGGTCGCGCGAGCACAGGCGCCCCGGCTCCCAGCGCCCAGGCGCATTTCCTGAGCGAGCCCGAGCCCCGCCGCGCGGCGCACCCCGCAGATGCAGCGCCGGCCCAGGACCGCCCTGGCCATGGCCGAGGAGGGCGCCGCCTGGCTGAGCCACCTTCGCGCCCGGCCCGCTCTCGGCCTCCTCGCCCTGCTGGCGGTAGTTTCCTTAGCCTCCTACCTGGGCGGTTGGCACCTCGCCGGGCAGCACCTGCTCCAGGCGCAGGCGGTAAGTAGGGAAAGGGAGGCGCGCCTGTCACCGGCCGCGGAGCTCGGCCCCGCGCGCCCCTGCCCGGCGCCTGTGGAGGGGGTGGGCGACCGGGAAGACTCCGGGGCGGGGAACCGGCCGCAGAGCAGACGGACAGAAAGACAGGCTGACGACAACAAAAAGACAAAACCGGGATGATGGCTGAAATCAGCCAGGAAGAGAGGCCCGGTTGGGAAGACGGCGGGACAGGGAGACTGGCTCGGGCGTGAGGCAGGGGCGAGGCTGCCCGGGGTCCGGGCTGGCACCGCCCTGTCGGGGGTGAATCCCAGGTGGGGATCCCGCGGTGGGCGCTGCCTCTGGGAAAGGTGCATGGGACACGGCGCCCACAGCGCATGACTCGGCGTGGGTGTTCCCCAGCAGGCTGACTCAGTCTGCTGGGGGCTTCACAAAGCTGCGGGGGGGGGGGGGCAAGGACGGGAGGAACCGCACCTGCTCACCTGAGAGCCCAGCGGAACCCCCACAGGCATCGCCTCTGGGGCCCGGGCGGGGGGCTTTGCAGTGGAGAGAGGGAGGTGCACATCCCACCCCTCTCCGCATTATGTCCAGGAAACTAAATTCTTTAAAGTTTTTTCTTCTGTTCCAGGCTGGGTCAAGCATACTTCCTCTTTAAGAGGGGTGTGTGTGTGTTTAAATTCACAAGTCAGCCCCTTGCGATAACGGGTGCATAGCAGGGTGGACAGTGGAAAGACAGCTCTGATCGCCCTGTTTTCTCTTTTCTTCCAGCAGGACGTAGCTGAGCTGCAGCTGAACCACACAGGTGAAATGAGTGAACCCAGTGGGGGGGGGGGGGAGAAAGACCAAGAGAAAGGGAGAGAAAGGAAATAGGGAGAGAGAAAGAGAGAAGAGAAAGGACCGAGCGGCCGATGGGGGTGTTCCTGGGTGTGGCACCCACTCTCTCCCTCAGTCCTTCACCTCTCTTCCACCCTGAGAGAGCCCGAGACAACTGCAACCCACCCAGAGCAGTCGCTAGCAGCCCTGCTCGGTCCACAAACAGCTGAGCACCTGCTGTGAGGCAGGCAGTGTTCCTGGCCCGCTGGAAGGAAGCAAACAGACAAACGCCCCTCCTTTTCCTCTGCTCTGGGGGCGAGGAGGACAGGGGAGCTGCGCGCCCAGTAAAGCTCGAGCAGCGCTGCAGAGAAAATCAAGTGGGGGGTCGGCCTGCCGGGGGTGGGCTTGCTGTTACCAGTGGGGTCATCCCTGGGAAGGTGGGTCAGAGCAAAGAGGTGAGGGAGGTGAGGGGGTGAGTCCCTAGGCCCCTCACACCCTCTCGGGAGCCCTCTTCCTCTGGGCCCCAGAGCTCTGTCTGGTCCCTTTTGGAGTGCAGGAGGCCCTGCTCCTTTTGGTTCAGGCTATTTGCTGTCCAGGCTGTTAGAAGAGCGTGCCACACACTGGGGAGCTTATAAAGAACAAATGTTTTCTTTGCTGTGCCTTCCCTTACCTGGTGGACTCTGGGCTCTCTCTCTGTCTAAATGGGGTATAATTGACAGGCACATATTAGTTCTGGGTGCACAGCATAATGATTCGATATTTGTATGTATTGTGCATGCTCACCACAGTGAGTCTGCTTAACACCCATCACCTCACACACTTACCAATTGTTTTTCTTGTGATGAGACTTTTAAGATCTACTCTCTCAGCAACTTTTAAATATGCAATACAGTGCTATTATATAAAAATGTGTGTACGGTCACCATGCCATAGTAACCCCCCAGGACATTTTTATAACTGGAAGCTTGTACCGTTTAACTACCATCCCTCATTTTGCACCCCCACCCCCAGCCCCCACTTCTGGCGACCACTAGTCTATGAGTTCATTGGGTTTCGTTTGTTTGGTTTTAGATTCCACACGAGTGGGGTCGTATGGTACTTGTCTTTCCCTGACTTATTTTTCTTAGCATAATGCCCTCGAGGTTCATCCATGTTGTCTCAAATGACAGGATTTCCTTCGTTTTTATGGTATAATATTCCTGTGTGTGTGTGTACACAATACCATGTTTTTATTCATCCATCCATCAATAGACACAGGATCCCTTTTATAAGGGCACTAATCCCATTCAGGAAGGCTGCACTCTCATGACCTAATCACCTCCCAAAGGCCCCACCTCCGAAAACCATCGCCTTGAGGATTAGGTTTCAACATAAAAATTTTGGACATTCAGCCTGTAGCACTCAGTTTCCTTAAACATTTATCCTTCTACCCCCCAAACCTCTGACTCCAGGATTGCGGCAGGACCCCAGGCTCTCCTGGCAGGGCGGCCCGGCCCTGGGGCGCTCGTTCCTGCATGGAGCACAGCTGGACAAGGGGCAGCTGCGTGTCCAGCGCGATGGCATCTACAGGCTGCACATCCAGGTGACACTAACCAACTGCTCCTCCTCAGCGAAGGACACTGTGTCCCGCAGGGCCATCCTGACTGTGGGCATCTGCTCCCCGGCCACCCACAGCATTAGCCTGCTGCGTCTCAACTTCGGCCTCGGTTGCACTGTCTCCTCCCAGCGCCTGACACCGTTGGCCCGCGGGGACACTCTCTGCACCA
The DNA here is from genome assembly GCF_964146895.1 of Miniopterus schreibersii. NCBI lineage: Eukaryota > Metazoa > Chordata > Mammalia > Chiroptera > Miniopteridae > Miniopterus > Miniopterus schreibersii. Next base: position 67,961,267 of record NC_138105.1, on the reverse strand, counting down.
ACCTCACTTTGCCGCTGCTGCCTTCTCAAAATTCTGATGAGACATTTTTTGGGGTTCAGTGGGTTCACCCCTGACCTTTGCACATCTTAAACCAGGTCTTTTGAGAGAGACCATTCTCTCTTTTTTCCGTTGTTTTTTATAAAATTTGGTTTGTTTAACACACTATGAAGTAATTTACAGTAAAAGTATATATTTGGTTGCATGGCTCTTTCTTTCCTGAGCATTAACTCTATACTGTAAGGCCTCTTTCACTGTCATACAAATAGGCGGTGCCCCACCCTTCAGGGGACAAGCCCAGGCATGCTTGGGCTTTCTTTAGCTTGAGACGTCATCGGGACTCTCAGACTCGAAAGTAGGCTGAAAACGAACACATGAAACATGCACATAACCCCCCACATACACATGGCCCCCATGCACACAGATGCATATTTCTAAGACCCTGGGAGGGCCCCAGTCCTATCATGTTTGATGCTTGCCTAAGGTCAGTTTTTATTGGGTTTTGATAGAAAATTGGGGAGGGTTGTTTTGAACAAAAAGTTTATTGCAGGCAAACCAGAGTGGCAGCTTCTCATTGACTGCAGGTGGCAGTCAGTTTTATTTTGTTTTAAATGAGCTATAAGAGAATGTCTTTCTTCCTGCTATGCAAATTGAAATACGTTGTATTTTCCCATTTGCCCCTTCATATCAAGAGCTTTCTCTGAAAACATCACTGATCAGTGTCTGGTTATTTATTTATTTATTTATTTATTTATTTATTTATTTATCAAGAGCTTTCTCTGAAAACATCACTGATCAGTGTCTGGTTATTTATCAACTGTTTTTCTTTGTTTTATTTTATATATATATATTTGGTCTGTCTGTGTCCCTCAGAGCCAGGAAGGACCTTTCCCGAGAATCATGTCCTACAGGGAGAGAGCAGGGAGTGACTGGAAACCATAGAGGCCACATTTGAGCAACCAGGAAGGTAGAAGGGGTTCTCAGGCATTTTCTAGTTCAAGTTCATATATTGTCTAGGTGTAAGCATTGGAAATCATCTTGAAGTACGGGGCTATCATTACTCTATATTTGTATCATGTCTTCAGAGACTCAAGAGGTAACAAGTACAAAATTTAAAAATGATTATGCAAAATAAAATTAAAAGCAATATGACAAATCCATTTTGTATGATGATTCCAAACTAAGACCTGAAGGTTGCCAGCTTAGCAAATCAAAGGACTATGGAGAGTCAGGTGAAATTTGTCATAACTGCCCACTGAAAAACAGGATCAACTAGGTATTACATCACCAGAAAGGATTCATTGGGGGTAGGGGGATTGCAATCTAGTGTGAGCAAAGACACATTGAGCTGCATGGGCACGCTGAACTGGACAAAGATGCAGAGGTACTTAGAGAAGGGAAAAGGGGTTCAGGCTACAACCCTGGAGCTCTGTTGTGAGCAGAGTTCTTCCTGCAGCTTCTCCCCAGGACAGAGGGGGAGAACTCCTCCCCTAAGCCCTGGCTCCTCCCACAGACCCTCCTGATTGAAGATGTCCAGCTTCAAGTCTCTGTCATAATTTTTATCCTAACCAATTATTTTATTTAACTGTTTTCTAATTTTATGTAGCTGAGTTTCTACTTCCCAAGAGGACTTTATCCAAATGCAACAGGTTGTGTTCGCAGACACCTCCCAGCTCAGCAAGCAAGTAATTAAGAGCTGTTCTGCTCTCTGAACACACTTTGGCTAAGGCGTCAAGTGCTCTTTGTTGGACAGCCATTGCACTGGCAGTGGGGTCAGCAGTGTCTCCTAATGTCAGAGGTTTCTGAGCATACGTTCATTGGCACAGGAGGGGGAAAGGCCTTTTGCACAGAACAGGAGATAGGATCAGGTTTTTCCTGGGAGTTCTCTTTCAAGGCCACTAAGAAGGTTTAGTGGGGAGGGCCAATGGGAGGCCTCGGGTCTGTTAACGAGGTGCAAATAAAACATTAAATACAGAAAGAGCACATTGTCTTTTCATCCTTGAGTTGCCAAGACAATGAGTTGCCCAAGCATAGGAGCCATTGCCAAAGCTTTCACATATAAAAGAGTAGCCAGGAGGTGAGCATAGGACCCCCTTATAAGTATTAATATTTATGGCCCCATTGGCTGGTATAGAGGTGTTGACATCATTCAGCCAAGGCTCAAACACTCTACTTAAGTATTGAAAAACTACCCAGATACATGGGTCTAAAAGCAAACCTGCAAATCGTCTGGTTTATCATCTGGCTACTCATCCAGTACATATGAGATGAGTCTTGATTTCCCATTCCAGGGCTAGGTTAAATTGAGGCGAGGCATAGGGGTATGTGGATTTAGTTTTCTAGCCTTATAAGAGGAACCTGCAGAACAGTTTAGGCATGCAGTGGCATTGGAGACCCCAATGAAATTACGGGGCAGACTAAGGGGTCACTGCCGTCATGGACTGATGGAGGTTTTTGGTGGGCTCGATTACTCTGTGGGTACTGGCACCTGTTTGCTCAGCAGCCTTAGAGTGGTTGGGGGGGGTCTTCTTTGGATTCCACTTCTGATCACCAAGTAATGTTAACCTTAAACTGAGCAAAGAGCAATTTTATTTAAGAAAACTATGTTTATTCAGGAATGGCAGAGGAGTTGCAATTCAGGACAAGCAGACTGTGGTGAACCATGGGCAAGTCCAAAGAGATAAAGGGAAGGTCAGTTTTTATTGGGTTTGGAGAGAAAATTGGGGCGGGTTGTTTAGAACAAAAAGTCACTGGCAAAGAACTAGAGTTGGGGGGGGGGCTCTTCATTGGTCGTGGTGGTGGAAGGTCTGTTGCACTGAGGTAAGTGGGAATCTTCTTCCCTTCTGCCCACCCTGCCAACCGAGGTGAGTGGCACACGCATGGGCGCTCTCCCTTCGTGGCTTCCCCGACTCCACTTTGGAATCAGGTTTCTTTATCCATTTTTCACATGAAATGTTCACAAGAAACCTAAGCATAATCGTTAAGAACAAGTGAGTTAAATAAATAAAGTGAAGTAAAGTTTATAAATGACGTTTTCAACAACTATTATGTTTTTTAAAATGTCTGCTTTAAAATAGTTTCAAATTAAAAATAGACCTGCCATATGATAAATTCTGGGTATTTATCAGAAGACAATAAAAACACTAATTCAAAAGAAACCTATGCACCCCTATGTTCATTAAAGCATTACTTATAATAGCCAAAATATGGAAGCAATCTAGATGTTTATCCATAGACAACTGGATAAAGAAGATGTGGTCCATATATACAATAGAACATTACTCAGCCATAAAAAAGAATGATTCCCTACAGTAAGCAGTTAGCCATTAACACAAATGATAAAGGAATTTTTTCACCTTTAGGAAAAATTCAACTTTGCCAATTCATAGCAACAGATAGGAAAAACCCTTCAAAAATCTGCAAATTTGTGTATCTATGGGTCTGTTTCTGTTTTGTTTGTTCATTTGTTTTTGGTTTTTTCCTTCAGATTCCACATGTAAGTGAAATTATATGGTTTTGTCTTTGTCTGACTTATTTCACTTAGCAAAATACCTTCTAGGTCCATCCATGTTGTCGCAAATGGCAAGATTTCATTCTTATGAATATGAATTATATTTCAGTCAAACTATTACCTCCCAAAATAACTAGTTTTTTAAAAAGGCCACCCCATAATCTTTGTCTTTTCTCCTGGAAAGAATCTACACGTTCACATGTAATTTTACAATGTCTAGACTCTAATAAAATTGAAAGTAGCTCATTCAGACACAGGAGCATTTTCTACTTGCACGATGCTATACGCCCAGCCCAGATCAGGGCTCTCAGCCGGAGAGGGTAGGTTTCTTGTGGGTACTTCTTAAAATCCGTGGGGGTTTCCCAGTTTCACACAGGCGTGCAACTAGCTATCAGTGTTGGGTTCTCCTAGCAGGCTCTAGATGGACAGCAGGTCCTGATGTCATAAAGGGCAGGCCACTTGTCCTTCAGGATGTCCAGGCAGATGTGACCCTGGGTGTCTACGTTGGGGAGGTAGCAGGGCATGAGGAATGTCACCGTGGGTGCGTTGTAAAGGTAGCCACTGGGGAAGTCCAGGGAGAGCTTATACCTCGGGTCTTCATATACTGTGCCAGCTGCCCCTTAGATGGTCCCCACTCATTTGAAAAGGTTGTCTAATGCAGGGAAGGCAGAAATGCCTTTATCACCAGACATCGTGAGGGTCATCAGCTCCTGCTGTAACCTCTTTCCCCCGACCCCACCCCACCCCTGCCTGCTGGGCACGGCTCCTTTAGGAGCTGAGGCCACGCTGGTGGTGGCTCGGTCACAGTTCTGAGAGGCCAGCCGGGCAGGGACACAGGAACCTGGAGAACACAGACGATAACTAACTCGAAAATTTTAATTTTTGAAAAGTTGTTGTTAATGAGAATGAAGCTTCTACTTGGGAAGGCCAGCCTCACTCAGCATTCACAGCACTGATTGTGCAGGTCCCTCCTGGGTGAGGAAGGACCAGCCCACCTCTACTCTCCAGCAAGTCGGAGGAACATGTGAGCATCCCTCAAAAGACCAGGAGGAGTATCAGCAAATCCTCAATACCAAGCCAGCAGAACGACAGGAAATCTTTTGTGGAATTCACACACAGGACAAGGCCTACAAGTGTCCTGAAGCTTTCTTGCATATCTGGGTACCAGGTTTGACCTCACAAGGTGTCTACTGAACACTTTTTGCATCTGGTTTGATACCACATTTTAGTTCCAACTTTTCATCCTGAGAACACGTAAATGTTTCTGCAGGTCCATTTTATTTTAAATAATAGTTTTTCCATTGCTTTTCAGAGACACTGGAAAAGAGGGAGAGAGAGAGAGAGAAAGAGAGAAAGAAAAAAAGAGACATCAACTGGTTTCCTCCCAAATATGCCAGCTGGGGATAGAGCCTGCAACCGAAGTACATGCCCTTGGTTGGAATCGAACCCGGGATCCTTCAGTCCTTGGGCCAATGCTCTAACCACTGAGCCAAACTGACCAGGGCTCTGCAGGTCCATTTTATACAATTTGAAAGACCTTAAAACTTTCTGGTTGCCACAAGCATGTCTTTCTCTTCTGCTCACTCAATAAACAGCTGTTCCCTATTTGATAGATTTTCCAAACCAAACACCTGGGGCAGCAGCTTTTCAAAATATGGCCTCAGTGGTATTTCCACAGGCACATTCCTATAAGAGCGTGTGCGAGGATGTGTGCATGTGTGTGTGTCAAGTGATTATGTGTCTTGTGCAAAATTTATCTTGGGGATTCTGGCTGTGAACTTGATGCATGACAAATATGGTTCCAAACATCTGCTTGGTCTACAGAAGATCAATAATGTTTTGTGACCACATCCGTTGTAACACCCGTTTTGTGACCCAGTGGATTGTTTTATGGGTAGGTATTATTGTTAAACATGGGCACTGTTTCCAGGCACAGAAAATGAATCCTACGTTAGGATGGACATTAGATGTGATGGTGACACAGCAAAGGTCTGTGGTCCTAGGTCCACCAACGCACAGTGAGGTTTAAAACAGATCAGAGATGGGCTATGGGGCATCTGGCCTCTGCCGTGGGAGAAAAGTACTTTGACTCCAAGCTTTAAAGTGCCCACGTGGAGCCTGTGCTTTCCTCAGTCACACAAAGAGCGGCCTGGACACTGAAGGTCTCCTGTGGAGCAGGAGCCCCAGGGTCGGCTTGGGAACAGGTGAGCTCGGGGCTGGGCCAGGCTACTTGGGATGAGCCTCTTCACCTTTGTATTAAAGACAGACTTTGATCATTTGGTCAGGTTCCCCGAAATTCTTTCACAAGACCTCCATGTTCAGCTGCTTGACTTTGTTTATCAACTCCCTGCCCGAAGTTGCTCACAGACCGTTTTACACCTTCTTTCCAAGGCTGAGAAACAGGAAGCAGCCTCTATTTTGAGGAGGTGGAAATTAAGTATACATTTGTTTTTTACTGTGGCTTGTTCGGGACCATATTTTACAAACTGCTTTGTTTCACCTATTATTGTTTCTGGAAAGGGAAGTTCTATTAAAATGGTTTTGGTTTGAATATAGACTAGTGTGGGTTTTTTAAGTTAGTTTATTTTGAAAAATTCTGAGTTTTGTTCAAACTTGAAGAGATTCACTCTTCAAGATGATTGAATAAATTTTGAATAAGCCTGATGAGATGCACCACTCAGATCTCTCTCAAAAAAGAACCTGCTATTCTGTAAGAAACGCAGTTCCCTGAGCACTTTCAGCTGTTACCATCTTCAGGCTCTGCCCCAGATCTGGCTCTTCCCCAGCAGCCCAGCCATAATGATCACAGTAAGGACACTAGGGCTTCTGGCCAATGTCAGTACCTTCCAAAGAAGGTAATATTCAGAGACAGTCCTGACCAGATGGCTTAGAAAAATTCCTGCAATATCCACATTTGAAGATTCCTTATTAGTGAATGTCTTTGACTTAAATCTAACCAAAAAAGTGCACCATTATTCTTTGTGCATTTTCAATATATGTAACAAGCTTAGTTGCAAATAAATAAATTAAAAACAAGCTTTTTGTTTAAAAAACACCACCACTGTGGGCAAGGGAAGGATGATTAGGAGGAACACGGAGGATCTAGGGGTAGTGACATTATTCTGTGTAATTCTACTTTTGGCCAACACTAAGAGTGAACCCTGACATAAACCATGGGCTCTGGGTGATAGTGATGAGTCAACGCATGTGCATCAGTTATGTGGGATGTGGATAGTGGGGAGGCTATGCGTGTGAGGGGCAGAGAGTACATGAGAGCTCTATGCTTTCTGCTCAATTTTGCTTTGTTTTTTACTCTAAAAAACAAAGTCTGTTTTTATTTTTTTATTTTTTTGTTAATCTTCACCCAAGGATATTTTTTTCTTTGATTTTTTAGAGAGAATGGAAGAGAGGGAGGGGAGGAAGATAGAGAGAGGGGGAAACATCGATAGGAGAGGCACATCTATCAGTTGCCTCCTGCACACACCCTGACGGGGGCCAGAATCAAACCTGTAACCCGGGTATGTGCCCTTGACCCGGAATAGAACCCGCAGTCCTTTGGTGCTCTAACCACTGAGCCACACCTGCCAGGGCAAAAAAGTCTATTTTTTAAGAACTGTACACCTAATATACCTGAATTGTAAATTAAATCTCCATTCGTGACTTTTTTAAAAAAAGATTCACTCTTCAAGATGATTAAATGAATTTTGAATAAGCCTGATGAGATGCACCACTCAGATCTCTCTCAAAAAAGAACCTGCTATTCTGCTGTAAGAAATGCAGTTCCCTGAGCACTTTCAGCTGTTACCATCTTCAGGCTCTGCCCCAGATCTGGCTCTTCCCCAGCAGCCCAGCCGTAATGATCACTGTAAGGACACTAGGGCTTCTGACCAATGCGGGATTCCTTCGTGAGTCAGCTTCACTACTGATTTCCACATTGGTTTGGCTGGATTGTAGTGTGAGGTTCTTTCTGTCCGGTCTTGCTTCCTTCCCATTTCCATTTGTGAGTCATTCTCTCTGAATAATTCTCTCACAATTCTCAGCAACCACTTCCTATACAACCCAAGTGACATGTATTAAGCAATGATAGTAAAAAACACAAGAGGCCATCTTCCTGCTGCTCCCCAGGTTGGAGAGAATTTTTTTCTTAACATCACGTGACCTGGCAGAGAGGGAGCTAGTGGAGTAAAAACCCAGCCCTCAATCATCTCCTATTCTACATCCCCTTTCAGTGCCTCCAATTGGGAGCCAGGGTGGGAAGGGACCTTCATGCCATCAATAAAGATCTTCCTCTCAGGAGCAGGAGAAGGGTAGACAGTTCATCTGAAGAGAGAAACAAAATATCTGAACAGTTGCCCAGCCAGGCATGGCTCAGAGGTTGAGCATTGACCTAGGATCCAGGAGATCACAGTTCGATTCCTGGTCATGGCACATGCCTCAGTTGTGGATGAACCAAACACCAGCCTAAGAGACAGAATATATTAAGAGAACTCTAGCTGTTGTAACAGATAGACCCCAAAGTCCCAAGAGACAATAGAAGTTTACTTCTTGCCCACATGAAATATAAAGCAGGTGTTTCCTGCTTGTCAAGGAACTCTCCTCCAAGCAGTGACTCAGGGATCCAGGCTTATTCCATGGTGTGATTCAACCATCCATCAACGGGCTTGCCCATGGGAGAGAAAAGGTAATACAGGATAATTTTTAGGAGTTTTTATGGGCCAGCTGTGGAAGTGGAGCACATTACTTCTTCTCAGAGCTCATTCACTAGAACTCAGCCAACCTACAGCAAAGGCGGCCAGGAAAACAGCCTAATAGCTGTGTGTGCCCAAAATGAAAAGAGAACAGTTTTGGTGAACAGCTAGCTAGTCTTTGGGAGGGAAGCAAACAAATTACTACCAAATATAACATTTTTAAAGGTAGTTGTGATAAGGTTTATAAAGGCATCAGCTCAGGGAATTACAAGATTACATTAACAGGGAGATCTTGCTTAACTGGGAACAGAGGTTATGGAAGGGTCCCTGAGAGAGTGACATTTAAGGCAAACACTAAGAATGAAGAGAAGTTGCAATTGGCTAGGAGGAGGGGAAAGAGTTTCAGGCCATTGAGGATGAGAGCTCCTGACTGCATGTTCAGCAGTGGGTAATAGCTGGGAACCAGGAAGAAAAAGCCAATTTAGCTGTTGCTGAGCCCCATTTTTACAGTTTTGTCTGCCCTTCTGAAGGAAAATATATGGTTTGAGTTGGTTCTCAAAACACCATCTAAACAAATATGGTGAGTGGCAGCAATCTCAGTTCTTATTCCTGGGTCAGGACACATCCTCCAGGTCCGTCCCATCAAAGCAAGCCTGGAAATATTTTTTTAGTATCATAAAGGGGAAAGTTTATCCTTAAAGAATAAATTATTTCATCTTAAGAAGAAAATATTTCTTAAAAATGTTCATACTACCAAAAGCAATTTATAGATTCAATGCAATCCCTATCAAAATACCAATGGCATTTTTCACAGAACTAGAACAAATAATCCTAAAACTTATATGGAACCACAAAAGACCCTGAATAGCCACAGCAGTCTTGACAAAGAACAAATTTGGAGGAATCACACTACCTGATGTCAAACTATACTACAAGGCCATAGTAATCATACTGGCATAAAAACAAACACAAAGATCAATGGAACAGAATAGAGAGCCCAGAAATAAACCTACACCTATATAGTCAATCAATATGTGACAAAAGAGGCAAGAATGTACAATGTGGTAAAAAGACAGTCTATTCAATAAATGGCTTTGAAAAATTAGACAGATATGTGCAAAAAATTAAACCAGATAACTTTCTTATACTATATAAAAGAATAAACTCAAAATGGATTAAAGATTTAAAATGTAAGACCCAAAACCATAAAACTCCTAGAAGAAAATAAGGCAGTAATATTTTTTTCTGATGTAGCTCTCTGGCAAGGAAAACAAAAATAAATAAAATAAACAAATGGGACTACACCAAACTAAAAGTTTTTGCAGAGCAAAGGAAATCATCGACAAAACCAAAAGACAACCTACTGAATGGGAGAAGACATTCACCAATGAGACATCCAATAAGGGGCTAATAGCCAACATTTATAAAGAACTCAGACAAGTTAACACCAAAAAATAAAATCCCAATTTAAAAATGGGCTGAGGACCTAAACAGACATTTCTCCAAAGAGGACCTACAAATAGCCAATAGACATGAAAAGATGCTCAGCTTCTCTAGTCATCAGAGGTGCAAATGAATGCCACAATGAGATGTCACCTCACACCTGTCAGAATGGCTGCCAACAATAATCAACAGACAAGTGCTGGAGAGGGTGTGGAGAAAAGGGCACCCTCTGCATTGTTAGTGAGATTGCAAACTGGTGCAGCCACTATGGCAAATGGTACAATAACCCTCAATTCTGTGGACTTCAATTTAACGGACTTCAGATTTAATGGGCAAAATTTCCAGTCCATATGTCATATGTGAAAATTAACACCCTGTTAATTTTAAAATGCTTTTAACCAAGATTTACTTATAATTAAATTAACAGGTTACTTTTTGTTATTAATTCACTGTTATTTTTAACAAATTTTAGTGAATAGGCCATATGTTGGAAAAAACGCGGTAGTAATTTCACCGACATAAGTAAATATTACATGTCTACAACGATAATCTACATATTTAAACCCAGGAGTCGCCACTTGTAAACAATGTTCAGTGAATGATTAGAGTGAGATCACACCGCATCACTGGTAATTGGTCCTGTGGTCACCTGGTTGACTTTCTGTCACATTTTAACTCATGGGCTAAGCCCTGCCCCAGCCATACACATTTGTTTACTCACAGCAACTAGTGAATGCATGCATTTACTAGACCAATCAGTATAAATTTAAAATTACTGTTATACACATAGAAAGCTTTCTGTGAAATTAAACTTTTCATACATACATAATTTTAATTACACAAACATTTCTACATAAGTAAAAACAGGTAAACTACCTAACTTGTCAATTTTTTAACATATGCATTCAGAAAACCAACTTTATTATGTAATGGAATTTCTGCTTTAACAGACACCCCCTTGCCCAAATTAGTCCATTATATCGAGCTTTTACAATATGGAGTTTCCTCAAAAAATTAAAAATGGAGCTACACTATGACCCAGCAATTCCACTTCTCAGTATATATCTGAAAAAAATCCAAAACACTAATTTGAAAAGATATATGAATTCCTATGTTCATTGCAGTGTTACTTACAATAGCCAAGTTGTGGAAGCAACCTAAGTGTCCACCAATAAATGATTGGATAAAGAAGAGGTAATACCACCCAGCCCCTGTGGCTCAGCTGCTTGGGCGTCGCCCAATGCACCAAGAGGTCGCTTGTTCGATTCCGGTCAGGGCGCATGCCAGGATTTCAGGCTCATTCCCCAGTAGGGCGCATGCAGGAGGCAGCCCATCGATGTTTATATCGCTCCCTCCCTCTCCCTCCCTCTCTCTCTAAAATCAATAAAAACATATTTTTAAAATAAAATAAAATAAAATAAGAGGTAATACATGCCCTGGTCCATGGTTAGAGTGTTGTTCCAATACATCAAGGTTGCAGGTTTGATCCCTGATCACGGAACATATAAGAAGCAACCAATGAATGCATAAATTAAATAAATGGAAAAACAAATAGATGTTTAACTCCCTCTCCTCCTTCCTCTCTCTCTCTAAAATCAATCAATCAATCAATAAAAAGAAGTTGTAGTACATATATACAATGGAATGTTACTAGGCCATAGAAAAAGAATGAAAGCCTACCATTTGTGATACACAGATGGACCTAGAGGGTACTGTGCTAAGTGAAATAAGTCAGACAGAGGAAGACAAATACCATATGGTTTCACTTACATGTGGAATCTAAAGAACAAAATAAACAAACAAAATGGAAAGAGACTCAGATACAGAGAACAGACTGATGGTTGCCAGGGGGGGAGGGTTGGGGAGCTGAGTAAAAAGGTGAAGGAATTAAGAAGTACAAATTGGTAGTTAGGAAATAGTCATAGGGATGTAAAGTACAGCATAGGGAATGTAGTCAATAATATTGTAATAATTACGTATGGTGCCAGGTGGGTACTAGAATTATTGGGGTGATCACTTCAGGAGTTATATAAAAGCCTAACCACTATGCTGAAATTAATATAACATAATATTGAATGTCAACTGTAATTGAAAAATAATAATAAAGAAAAAAAGAAAGCAAGCATTTATTATATTAGGAATCAAAGTATTTACCTAGGTAGACAATGCTGACCAGAACAAGGTTTTCTCTGATAGCCAGCAAGCAATTCTTCCTCCTTCTGAGGGGTGAGATGGGGGTGAGGGGTGCTGGCACATTAAAAACCTCCAACAGCCCTGGCCAGTTTGGCTCAGTGGTTAGAGCACCGGCCCGAAGACTGAAGGGTCCCAGGTTTGATTCCGGCCAAGGGCACGTACCTCGGTGGCAGGCTCGATCCCCAGCCCGGGTCAGGGAGTCGATGTGCCTCTCTCACACTGATGGTTCGCTCTCTTTCTCTCTCTCCCTCTCTGTCCCTCTCTCTCTCTCTCTCTCCCTCCCCGGCCCCTTCCACTCTCTCTGAAAAGCAATGGAAAAAATATCCTCGGGTGAAGATAAAAAAAAAAAAAGAATAAAAAAGTATTCTCTAATCTGAGCCTGGTAAGTCAATTCCTTTGCACCTTCTTGCCTCTGAATGTTAGTGAGCACTGGTATTTAATCTTTAAACTTTCATATCTCTCCGACAGTTTGATAACGAAGGGTTTCACTCAACTTGGAGTGTCCTCGTAGATTTTATCATTGGTGTATTTAAATATTATTTAATCTAAAATAAAATCTCTCTCAGAAGAGGACTGAGACTTGCTCTGGAGTCTTTTCTTCTGTTAACTCAGTTTCTTCAGGGGTTGAGCTTTTCCTGCTGTTGTGGAGTTTGTGCTGTTTCTTTCGTAGTGTAGATTTTGCTCACATGCCTGTGACTCTTAGTTGCCTGCTCATCTTTGGGTTTGAAAATTCCAGCCCTCCTGCCCATTCCATTTGCTATCATTTGACTCAGGAAAGGAGTGCTAGCAGCTTGATATTTTATATCCACTGCTTTAGCCTTGGGGCAAATTACACCATTGGATCTGCTTACTATGTGCACCAGAAGAGAGAGTAAGGCTAACCCAGCTGACTCCCGTGTTTCTTTCTAAGTAATCACCTTGAAATGCCCCAGAACTTCTCGCATTTTTCTGAATCCACGACACAGTTTGGAAATTCCTAGAACTGCCCCAGCTTCGAGCTCATGGTTTCCTCTTGTTTTATTTCTCAATAATCCTGATCGCATCTGAGTCATCTTAAATGAACACTTCTAATTTATATTCACAACACAGTGAGGGAGGGAAGGGGAGAGGGTGGAACCAAGTACATGGGGCAAAACAGCAGCAATCAGTGCGTGGATCTAGGTAACGATTTTACAGTGTTCTTTGGACTCTTATTAGTGTAACTTTTCTTTGAATTTGAAATTATTTCCTAACGCTAGCTTTGTTTTTAAGAAGCCGTCTGTTGAGGCAATGTCAAGGTGTCCACTTGTCGCTAATTCCTCAGGCCACACTGAAGCGACTATCCATTCACGTTTTGTGAGTACGGCCTTCACAAAACCACCCCTGAGCCTGATGATTCAAAATCCAGTAAATATTTTCACTTCTCATCTCATCTAACTCTCAGCAGTGTTGGGCACCATCAACCACCACTTCCTTCTCGAAACAGATTCCTCGGGGTGCTGTTTCCCTCCTTCCTGTCCAGCTGCTCCCGCATAAGCTTTGTGCAGCCTGGCCTCCCACCTGACCATTACCTATTGCAGACCCTCAGCGCTTGACCCTAGACCCTCTTTTCTGCTACGTCTGTACTTTTTCTTCTAAGAGACTCATCCTTGCCCAAAACATCCATTATATAAATACACCAACAACTCTCAAATTTCCATTCCCAGCCGAAGAGTTTGCATAGCCACAGGCTGAACTCAGTATTCCCACATGGTCTCTTCATAAGCGCCTGGAAACTCCACATGTCCCAAAGTGACCTGTGATCTTTAGGGTCCCCCAAATCCGTAAATGCTTCCACCATCTATCCAGTTGCATGAGCCAAAAGTCTTGGCTTCTCCATCTCAACCATGTTCAAAGCCTTGCCAAGTCCTAGTGCTTTTATCATTTTTCTCCCTTATGCCTCTCCATCTTCAAAGCCAGTGCTCCATCCCAGACCTCTCGCTGTCTCTCACTGAGGTGATCCCATGGGCCTCCTTGCCCCCATTCTTTGCTTCCCATGCAAACTCTACACCCCTGCCAGAGATCTGTTTCTAACAAGCTAATCTGACAGCTTGTCTTCTTAATACTCTGTTGCCCTCAGGATAAAGCTTCGGGCTGGCATCCGTGAGATTGCGTGATCTGACCCTCTCATCCCCATCTCCACTACTCTAGCCACTCTCCTACTTCTAGCCCTCTGTACCTGCTGCCTTCCCTACCTGGAACTCACTTCCCAAATCCTCTCTTTACCTGACACACTTCATCTTCCACATATTGAATCAAATGCCAGGCACACACCCGCACACACACACTGTGCTATTGAAGCCATTAGCTGACTTAATACTCCGAAGAGCTCATGAGCTACAAAGTTTGTTTCAGTTTTACAACTGAAGACATTAAGCCCAGAGACGTGAAGGCACTTGCCCAAGGACACACAGCTTATCTAGCGATGGCAGGACCAGGGCTGGAACTCAGCTCTGTAGGACCCTGAAATCCCTGTTCTGTATGAGCCAGCAATCCCGCTTCTGGGAATACACACAAAAGAATTGAATTTGGGGTCCCCAAAAGATACCTGCACTCCCATGTTCATAGATGCATTATTCACATTCGCCAAGATCTGGAAACAACCTAAATATCCATCAGCAGATGAATGGATAAAGAAATAAAGGAAAAAATAAAAATTAAAAATTAAAAAAAACACAAAAAAAGAAAGGAAATGTGGTACTTCCACACAATGGAATGTCATTCAGCCTTAAAAAAAAGAAGGAAACCCTGCCATATGCAATAACATGGATGAATCTTGAGGACATTATGCTCAGTGAAATAAGCCAGTAGCAGAAGGACAAATGCCATAGAATTCCATTATATGAGGCCTCTAAAGTAGCCAAGTTCACAGAAACAGAGAGTGGAATGGTGGTTGCCAAAGGCCAGGGTGGGGGGAGGAGGTTTGCTGCTCACTGCAGTTTCAGTCGGGAAAGATGAGTGAGTTCTAGGCGCCTGTTGCACAACACGGTACCTATAATTAGCAGTGCTGTGCTGGACACTAACTCTGTTAAGGCACATCTCACATTAAGTGTCCTAAACACAATTTTTTATTTTATTTTTTATTTTTTGTTAATCTTCTTTCAAGGGTATTTTTTCCATTGATTTTTAGAGAGAATGGAAGGGAGAGAGGGAGTGGGGAGAGAGAGAGAGAGAGAGAGAGAGAAAGAGAAAGAAACATCGATGTGAGAGAGACACATTGAATGGTTGCCTCCCACACGTTCCCCGGCCAGGGTGGGGATCAAACCTGCAACCCAGGTATGTGCCCTTGACTGGGAATCAAACCTGAGACCCTTCGGCATGAGGGCCGACCCTCTAAGCACTGACTCACACTGGCCAGGGCAACACAATTTTATTTTTTTTTAATGTACGCTGCAGACTCATCTCCACCCCTTCCTCACTGGACAGCTGCCAACACACACATACGGCCGTGAGAAGCTGTGCCTTAATCCACGTTCTGATCCCTCATACAATTCCACAATTTCTAATCCCAAGCCTTACAAGCCAGAAATGTTTTGGAATCCAGAATGTGCAATGGTAATATGATATATGTCGTACGTTGAGAGATAGAATATACATATTGGTCTCTGTCCTCAGTTTCTGACACAGGGCTCCTAACCCCTTGTAAATTCCTCAGTAAGAATCATTTAGTCTAATGAGTCAACTCTGGTGGGGCTCTTGGATGACTCCTGGATGGGGGCTGTCACCAGAAAGACCAAACCATGATTAGAAGCTTGGAATTTTCTGCTTCCAGCCGCCACCCTTCAGAGAGGGGAGAGGAATGGAAATGGAGTTAATGATCGATCATGCTTGCTACCATAGTGAGGAAGCTACCATAAAAGACTGACAGGGGGTTCAGAGAGATTCCAGATTGTCCAACACATCCACACAGGGAAGATGATGCCCCCCAACTCCATAGGAATGGAAGCTCCTGCACTCAGGACCCTCCCAGGCTTCATCTGGCTGTTCATCTGAATTCTTTCTCATACCCTTTAATATTCTGGTAAATGTAAGTCAGTGTTTCCTTGAGGTCTATGAGCTGCTCCAACAAATTAATTGGACCCAAGGAAGGGGTGGTTGGAACCTCTGATCTACAGCTGGTTGGTCAGAAGCACCTGGGCTTTCTACTGACCTCTGAAGGGGGCGAAGAAGGTGCAGTCTTGTGGGACCGAGCCCTTAACCCGTGGGATCTGATGCTATCACCAGGTAAATGGCGTCAGGACAAGTTGAATTCTTGGTCACCAGCTGGCATCTAAGAATTGCTTTTTGGTATGGGGAAAACATCTACATATTTGGTGATCCGAATTGTCAGAAGCAAAATGTTTTGCGTGGGTAGTGAGGGAGACTCGGCAGAGAGAAACACACACTAAGAACTGGGTTTTTCCCTAATAGGAAGGGAAAAAACTGAGAGTTTTAACTTTACACCTATATTACCCCAGTAGGGGCTTCTGGGACAACCCCGATAATCAAGCGTACTAATGTCCTTGCTTTATGAGTACTGTGCCTAAGGAATAAATGAAAACCATAAACACATCTACAAAGGTTAAGTCACTTTGGGCTGCCAAAGGAAATCAAGGTGTCAGCAGGGCTGGTCCCTTCTGAGGGCTGTGAGGGAAGAATTTGTTCCAGGCCTGACTCCTTGGCTCGTAGATGGCCCTCTTCACACTTACATGGCATTCTCTCTGTGTGTGCGAGCGTGTGTGCATGCGTGTGTGTGTTTGTATCTCCAAATTTCCACTTTTTACAAAGACACCAGTCATATTGGATTAGGATCAAGCCCAATGACATTATTTTAACTTAATTACCTTTGTAAAGACCCTGTCTCCAAATACGGTCACATTCTGAGGTCCAGAGGGTTAGAAATTCAACATATGAATTGTGGGGAGAGCACAGTTCAACTCAGACTTTTATGTATACAATGAGACCACTGGGAAGTGACCAGGGTTCCAGGAAGTCCAGCTCTAAAACTTACACTGTCAACCACTCTACCTGTTATTGGATGTGTGACTTGGGCTAACCTCCCTGGGTCTCAGTCTCCTTGCTTATAAAATTGGAATAAAAATAGACTAGTACCTTCCTGATGGAGTCCTTGAAAGGCAGTTAGTGTCTGGGCCCAGTAAGCATTAATAAACGTCAACTATGGTTATTGTTCCTTTTGTAGGATTCCATCTGCAAACCTTGAGTCTTGGTAACATCTTACAGATGCTTGGGGCCCAAGCATCCTGGCTGTGGGATGCCCCCCAGGCCCAACAAAACCCAGAAAGCAGGACAGTCTCTCAGATCCCAAGGCCACCAGGAAAGACACCAACAGCCATGAGGCCCTGCATCCTTGGAGACTGCTATCTTAAAGGTCATTTGGTAGCACAGAACAGAAACGTCCCCAGAAAGAAAATCATGGGACACTGAAGTTTCTCATGGCCCCCAAGGAGAGATACTAGGTGCACTGGGTTGAATAGTGTCCCCTCCCAAGACTCATGTCCTCCATGGAACCTCAAATTATGACCTTATTTGGAAACAGGGTCTTTGCAGATGTAATTAAATTAAGATGAGGTCACCCTGGAATAACGTGGGCTCTACATCCAATATGACTTGTCCTTTTGGGAAGAGAAGAGAAACGAAGACAGAGACACACGGAGAGAAGGTGGCCGTGTGAAGATGGACGCAGAGATTGGAAGAGCGCAGCACTGAGCAAGGAGTACCAGGGCTGCGGGCAGCCGCCGGGAGCTGGGACAGGCAGGGAAGGGCCTTGGAGGCAGCCTGGCCCTGCTGGCACCTTGATTTCGGACTTCTGGCCTCCGGAACTGGGGCACAATACATGTCTGTCGTTTTAAGCCACTCAGTTTGTGCCCCTTTGTTAGGGCAGCCCTAGGAAACTGCAGGGTGGGGCAAGAGTAGGCTCACAGTTGTTCATATGAAAAATAATTAATAAATAGTAAAACAAGAATAAACTCTGTGTCTTGTGTACTCCCAACTGTAAACCTACTTTTGGCCCACCCTGTGATAGGGTTAGGGCACCACGTGTGACCAGGAAGACGCAAGGAGGACACCCAGGTCCCTCCTCCGTCTCTCCAGGGCGCCGTGGTCTCACCTGCGAATTCCCGGGCGCCTCGCTGCCCGCGCTCTGCCTCTGGCCCCGCCAGGCTGCTCCCCCGCAGAGGTGCGAGCTCCTCACCGCCTGAGGCCAGGCCCGCCCACTCTCCGGAGATTGGCCCAGCTTGAGTCACGTGTTCACCCCACGGGCTGGGCCGGGCAGAGGCATCCCTTGGTGCCAAGGATGTTATTCAACACGCAGCAACCGGCGTAGCCAGACACTGGCCAATCAGATTTGACACTGGATCAAGAATTTGGGGAACTATCCTTTCTCCACCAACTCTAGGGATGCACCAAGGGTTAAGGTTTGGGATGCTTGGTCACAAGGCCCATCCTAGGGGTCCAGAGGAAGTATCCAGGAATGGAGACTGGTAGTAGCAGGTACTTGCCAACCAGTACGAAACAGGCTTAATAATATAATATAGTAATACCCATACTAGTGGGTATTAGCTCAATGTCAGCTCTGCCCACCCAGGAGGGACAAACCCCTTGAGGAGTAGAGATGGGCCAGGCAAATGCAATTCACCTCCACTTCCACATCTTCGCTGTCCATCCCCCACCCTTCTGGCCACTGCAGGCCGAACTCTCCCACCTCTGCCTCACTCACCCCTAATCCCTCTTCTTCTTTTTTGTTTTTTTTAATATGTCGTTATTGATTTCAGAGAGAGTAAGGGAGAGGAAGAGAGAGAGAGAAACATCAATGATGAGAGTCATTGATAAGCTGCCTCCTGCATGCCCCCTACTGGGGATGGAACCCTCAACCTGGGCATGTGCCCTGACGCGAAATCCAACCTCAATCTTCTGGATCATAGGCCGATGTTCAACCACTGAGCCACTCTGGTCAAGCCCCAGTTCCTCTTCTTAAGACCCATCACAGTCTGCTCTGTGGAGACTTTTCTGTCCACCCAGCCCCTTTTGTCCTAGATCTGTCAGGAGAGCCAGGGTCCAGCCAGTTTATATGGACCAGTGGGCGGAAGTTCTGCATGAGGACAAAAATTATGGAGCACGGGGAACTGGCAGGTCTGGAGAGAGGGACAGCGTGCTGGCACATGTTCCATAAGCAGCTCTCCAGAGGCGGAAAATGCAATCGTGTATCTATTATACATTTTATGGGCATAAATGATTGTGTAGCAAACCATTTTAGAATGAAATAGAGAGCATTCTTCATTGCAAATTCTATGTAGCCAGTTGATTCTCTACAGAATGCCTTAATCTTCCCCACTCTTGTCAACCCTGCGTGCCAGTGACAAACAAGTGAATATAGATTGTATTTTCCTTTAAAGACTAAGATAAAACAGACCAAAGACGTATGTCCACACTTCACTTGCTTGTGAAGACATGAGCAACTCCTTTACTAAATCAGGTAACAGTTTGAAAACACTCGAAGCAGACTTCCTAGATTTTTTGTGTGATATTCACAATGTAACAAGTCTCTGAGACAAGACACACTTTTAAGACTAGTCTACATGTTTCTATCAGTTCCTCCATCACTTTAAGTCTAGATGATCCACAGGCAATAAATACATCAAGCCCCAGCTTGTGTGTTTGCTGATTCCCGTGGCTGATTCTGAGTTACCAGTGTGATGTCACTGTACAGAGCCAGCAAGCAATTTCCTGCAGAACTGCATTCTACAATATTTCCACCACACGCTTACAATAAAGGAAAATAACCGCAAGAGCATACATAACAGTAAAGTGGAAATGATAAAATCCTTAAAGCATAGGGTAGTTATGAGTCTCAAATAACACTCTCTGGTGTATAGTAAATGCTCAATACATAGTCATTGTTAAATTTTTAAACATTTTATTATCCAGTACCACGCACCATCTCACACTGCCCCCTGCCAAGTCACACCGAGTCATACACAATCAAAGCCACAGTGTCAAACCATTAGAAGTCAGCTTGCCAAAAGGTGGAGTTTTGGTCTGTCTTGTTCATGGCTGTGTCCTCAACACCTAAAACAGTGCCTGACACATAGTAGATGCTCAAAATACAAGTCGCATGAATGAATGAAACTCATACAACAAAGAATTCTGCAAACCCCTAAAAGCTAGCCCATAAATCCCAAAGGGGGGACTAGAAGTGAGTCTTTATTGCTCACATAATTAACATAAGTTAAGATTTGGGGGGGGGGGGCATTCTGTTTTGCTTACTGATGTTTCTCCAGCCCTGCACAGTACCTGGAATGTAGTAGGTGCTCAATAAATATAAGTTGAATAGATAAATATAAAGTCCACTGTCTGAGCTCAGGCTCATAATAAATACCAAGGGTTTGACTTGGGGCAGGAGTGATAGAGGGATCGGGGTAGTCCTTGAGGAGGGGGTAAGCAGCCAGAACCCCTGCCCAGCCTGGTGAGGTAGAGAAGCCAGGGCCCATCACCAGAGGCCCCACGGAAACAAGGCAGGATTCAGTCTCCCTGCAGCAAGTGGCAACCCCACCTGCCTCATGAAGGCTGTCCAGAGGGGAATCCAGCGGGGACCTTGGTGGCCACTTGGTAGAGTCCCAAGACTGTGGCACCTTGTGCAAGCTGCCAGGCAGGGTGCACCCCGTCCGCAGCACTGAGGTAGACACCTAGGCGCTGGCCAGCACCCAGGTGCAGCAGGCCACCCCGGAAACCAGATGCTGAGTCCGGGGTTTCAGAGGTTGGAGACGGCAGATCCAAGGTCAGGGCCAGAGCTGCAGTGCCTGTGCCCAGTGGCTGCAGGTGCAGGGCAATGGAGACCGAGCCAGAGCCAGCTCTGGCCACCACACGTTGCAGTTTCAGGTGCAAGAAGACATAGTAGATGCCAGCCTCAGACACCACCAGCTCCTGCGTGTGCTCGTCGTAACTCAGGCCGGGGGCCAGGAACACGCCTCTGAAGCCAGGGTCACTGTACCAGTGCAGGAGCCCTCCCTCCAGCAGCACTGCGGGGAGGAGGGGGAGGGGTTATGCTGAGCAAGGATGTGGGCAGGGGCACAGCCTGGGGAAGGCGGTGGGGCTCTGAGGACCCGAGAGGTTCCCAGAGGGAGGTGGGGCTGGGGGGGGAGCTGATGAAGTCGGGAAAGGCTGTCAGGAAACGGGGGGGACTGTGAGAGGGCTGGAGGTGGAAGGTGAGAGACTTCCAGGAACTGACACCTGCGGCGCAGGGAGGCGCAAAATGCAGAAGCGGAGGGGGAAGGGCAGGGGACTCTAGGGGATGGAAGGGAGGGATTTAGAGGGAGGGTGGGATGGAACGAAGGAGGGGACTCGGAGGGGTAAAGAGAGAGTGGGGCGAGTCTCAGGCTGGGTGAAAAAAGAGAAGGGGTGGGGAGGAGAGTCTAAAAGGGAGAGGGGAGGAGGGAGTCTGGCAGCAAGGCGGGAAAGCCAGCGGGAAGGAGAGTGCGAACCTCCCAGAGCCCAGCGTGGAGACCAGGACGGGTGGGACTTGGGGACCCGGGCCCAGGCCTGAGAGGGTGAGCAAACGGGCCAGCTGCGGAGCAGAGGGAACCCGGAGGCGGGAAAGAGACAGGTGAGGTTCAGAGAGATGAGAAGACAGCTTCCAGAGAGGAAAGGAGTGGAGGGTCAGATTTAGTCAGAAGGAGGCCTCCAGCTCCGGGGACCCTCTTACTTAGTGTCACCCTCCCCAGGGGACAGGTTGGCACGGGACACTCACCATCTCGGGCCACCAGCTGTGCGAACACGCCCTCGCCCTGAGGAAGAGCAGAGAGTGAGTGGAGGGTCCCCCGCCGCTCCCGCAGCCCCCTGAAAAAGTGCCGTGTGTCCCCCCCCCCCCCGCGTCTGCCCAGGTCTTGGGCGTGCGCTCTCCCTTTCCCGCGGCTCCAAAAGACACCAACACGCGCGCACGCCTGGAGCTGGGGGCTCGACCTGCCCCGAGCCGTGGGGTCTGCCAGGACGGCACCCGCCAGGATTCCAGACCCAGGCGAAGGGCCTCCACGTGCTCTTGGAACAGGGAGGTTTTGAGAGGAAAGGGGGACACCCCAAGGGTCCGAGAGAAAACCTCTCCGGGGGTTAGGGGGGAAAGCGCGGGTCCCCTCAAAGGTTCGAAGTGCCCCTCGGAGTCACGATGGATTAAAGGTCCTGCCCTAGGGCGTGGGGTGCAGATGGGGTCTCACAAGGGTAACGAGATGAGAAGGGGTTCCCCCGAAGTCCTGGATAAGGTAAGGGTGCTCTCAGGGGCCTGAGAGGGACGGACCGTAGGCCCGGGGTGCAGAAGGGGGTGGCCCCCGGGTGCGGGATGGAGAAGGCGTCCCAAGTAGGGGCACATCTCACCTGCGGGGAGTCGGGAAGGCGGGCCCGGGCCTCGGAGAGGAGCTCGGGGGCCTCGGAGAGTCTGGAGTCGGGCCCGGGGCTGGGGCCGGGGCCGGGGCCGGGGCCGGGCGAGGCGAAGCCCCCGGGCAGCACCCAGGTGCGCACGGCGCAGGCGGCGCAGGTGACGGCGACCAGCAGCAGCGCGGCGCTCAGCACCCAGGGCAGCCGGGCGCGGGCGCGGCCGGGGGGCGCGGGCGGCCGCGGGGCCTCGGGGTCCGGGACGGCGTCGGAGCTGGAGCTCATGGCCAGCGGCGGGCGGCTGCCGCCAGGGTCCCGGGCTCCCCGCTTTATACTGAACCCGGAAGCCCCGCTTTCCGGGGCGGAGACCGTGGGGATCCCAGCGCCCGCCCCCTCCGGCGGAGCGGTCCCTACACTTTCTCTCCTCGGCATCGCCGTCTGGGGTCTCCTTCCTTGGTCTCGCCTTCCAGCCTCTGCCCGCTGCGCCTCCTTTCCCCCGGGGTCTCCCTCCCTTCCTGCCCCCGGGCTCCTCTCAGTCATTCTGGATCTCTCCTTTTGGTGCGTCTCTCACAATGTGTCCCTGTCTCTGTCGATTGTCTCTGCGTCGGGGCTGGGTCTCGGGGGTTTCTATCCCTGACTATTTCCGCGTCTCCGTCTGTCTGTCCCTCACCCCGTCTCCCCCCCCCCCCCTCCGGCTCTCACTTTCTGAGTCTCCCTTTTCCTTGGTCTTCCCCCTCCTTGTCACTCCCACCAGGCTCCCCCAAGGGTCCCCTGAATCCGGCACTTCTGCAGAGGGGCCAGAGGACAGCCAAGTCTCAGCCGCCTTGTCCTCTGGAGCAGACCCCCCAGTGGGACCCCGAGAGCCGTCCTGCGCCCCCCGCCCCGGCTCAGCGTCCCCAGGACCCCCGGCCCTTCCCCCCCGCCCCCGCCCACCCGCTTACACCGCTTCCTGTCGGGAGCCCCCTCTGGACCCCACAAGCGGAAGGCTGGAGAGTCCAGGTAGAGAAATTCCCCTTGTAGGAAAAGGACCCGAGCGAGGCAGAGGAAATTCAAATTTCCCTTTCACTCAGCGGGGGTGGGAGGAGGCGCCCAGAGCCGCCAAAACTCGGCCCAAAAGAGGAAGCAACCCTGGATGGGAGATGGGAAGAGAGCCCTGCGCGGCCTCGCCCGCCGGGAGGACACCGGCCAGCTCCCGCCCGGCCCTGCCCTGCCCGGGGCTCACTGTCCCCGAGGGCGGCGGGAGGGGGCCCGAGGCCTGGCCGGAGGCCGCAGCCGCCCAGGAAACGCGGGGGGTTTGTCCGGGACGGCGCCGCCCCCGCCGCGAGCCGGGCGCTGGCCTTGCAGGGGAATTACAGCGCCCCGCGCGTGCTGATGCACAGGTGCTAAGTGCTTCCGTTGTGAACGGTTCATAAAGTGTGATACACAAACCAGCAAGAGTAGCAAATTCTAGCACCTATGCAAATGCCAGCGCCGCAGTTTACCAACCTCTGGGAACGGAAAAAGCCCAGCGATGGGTGTTTCAATGAGCCGCCCAGAAGATTCCTGTGTTTGCCCAAGTTGGCGAACCCATCGCCTTGTACCCAGGTTGTTCCTTCACACCCACAGTCCCTCTGACTGGAATGTTCTTTCCCCAGATTGGCAGCCAGCCTCGGTTCCAACCGCCCTTCTGGGTAAAGATGAACAGAGCACCAGCCCCTACTTTCACTCTTCTGAAACAGTGACAGTTCAGTGATTGTTTTAAAACCCGAAACAAAATGGCAAGCCAGCAGGATGGAAGGCCAAATATTATTTCCCTCTCGGAATTTCACACCACTATCCCCCAAAGTTCAGTTTTTGGTGACTCTCGCCAACTCGGAAGGAGAGTGGGATGGGTGACCGCGAAAATAGAAGAGTTTGCTGAAAGTAAATTCCCCAAAGAGACATCAGCTTTTCTTCTGCTAAGCAAAAAATAAAAGTCCTTTCAAAGTGAGAGGCAACAAGCATTTATTTGAAATAAAAAAGAATAGCTCTTCAGGACTCACCAATTCAGGCAGAAAACCAAAGAGTCTTCCTTCCAATTAGGAGGCAAAGGCAAAGGGGGTATTTATGAGAAGGGGAAGGGGAATAATTACATCAATAGGTGGAAGGCATTTCTACTGGTGCAGATAACATAATAATGTTAATTCTAAACAATGCTTTTCATTTTCAGTCCAGTAGTCATTAGTCCAGTAAGTCATCATATCTGCTTTCTTTACAAACAGTTCTTTTGGGAAACAAGCCCAAAGGTTATTTTGCCCTGTTTTAACATTCCAAAGGTTTGAGGCGTAAGATGCGCAAGGAAGATCCTCTGGCATGGCAGCTCCAGCTCCAGCTCCATTTTATTTTATTTTATTTTTATTTTTAAAAATATATCTTTATTGATTCCAGAGAGAGGAAGGGAGAGGGAGAGAAAGAGAAACATCAATGATGCGAGGGTCATTGACCGGCTGCCTCCTGCACGCCCCCGGCTGGGGATCAGGTTGCAACCCGGGCATGTGCCCTGACCGGGAATCTCCTGGATCCTAGGTCAATGCTCAATCGCTGAGCCATGCCCAGCCAGGCTCCAGCTCCATTTTAAAGTGGGTCCACTTTTTTTTTTTTTTTCTTTACACTTCCCATCAGGGTGGAAAAGTATCTCTTTTCTTTTTACCTCCAGAGAGTGGAAATGGCAGCATTTCTGGTCAGAGGAACAGCAGTAAATGGTAGAAGAATCACTCTGAACGTAGGAATATTAAGCAAACCTGTGCACTTGAATGCAGAAGCTAAAACTTCCCCACCTCAACCCTCACCCCACTCCGCATCAGGACCCCAAAGATGGGATGGTGAAAGACCCATCTCCGAGGAATCTGACCAACCAGGAAAAAAGATTTATAGGTACTGAGGCCAACGGGCCCTCTTCCACACCACTGCCCTGCTAAGAAGACAGGCTGTTTATTATTAAGCCCTAACCCACAGGAGATGACAGCCAAAGATTGCCTAAGCTGACAAAAA
This sequence comes from Miniopterus schreibersii, assembly GCF_964146895.1. NCBI lineage: Eukaryota > Metazoa > Chordata > Mammalia > Chiroptera > Miniopteridae > Miniopterus > Miniopterus schreibersii. The sequence continues at coordinate 67,936,052 of NC_138105.1, read as the reverse complement.
GACAAAAAGAGGAACTCCAAAGGTCACCACCTCAGACAACTCAAATAAAAGTGTCTCTCCCTCAGCCCTGTTACATCTAGAATATTTTTGTGTTTGTTTACTTGCTTACAATTATTTTCCCCATGAAACAGTAATCTCCTGAAGAGGAGCATCTTTACCTGCCTTGTTTCCATTCTACCTCGTGTCTAGATAATTACAGGCCTCAATAATATTTATTGAATTAGTGAATAAATTAATGAATTATAGCATAACAATTAACAGCATGGGCTCTAGAGAGCAACAAACTACAGTCTGAAAACTATGAATTTTTTGTTTGGTGATTTTGGTTTTAAGTGTCTGGGAAAAGTCAAAAGAAGACTATTTCCTGACGTACAGATTATATGAAATTCAAATTTCAGTGTCCACCAATAAATGTTACTGGCAAGCAGCCACACTCCTTCATTTACATATTGTGTTATAGCAGCTTTTGCAATACTACAGCAGAGCTAAGTAGTTGTGGCCAAGATTGGCCTGCAAAGTCAATATTTACTGTCTTTGGACCATTTTAGAAAAAATTTTCCACCTCAACTCTCAGATTTCTTGCTGAGGGCAAACAGCTACCCCCTCTGAGCCTCATTTTTCACATCTGTTAAATGGGAGTAATAGTAGATCTCAAAAGGCAATTGAGAGCTTACTGTACGCAGTGGCAGGCACTTTGCAATTGCTCAAAAAGGGTGAGCTGTTATGGTCACAGAATCTTTTCTGCAACCCAATATGTGGATGCAGAAACTAAGACTCCACAAGTTGAAGGCACTTAGCTAAGGAGTCACAGTGAGTGCTCTGAACTCTCCACACTGAGGAGCTTGGCATAGTTCTGTATTCTCCCTCCAGAGAGGGGAAACAAAGTCTGGCAGCCTGGGGAAGGCTCTGGCCGCAGCCTGGGAGCACCATGACGTGCAGCTGTGGTTGGGACATCTGAGCCAGGCAGCCCCGCCCACCATGGAGCTGTCAGCGTTACCAATCTAGCACCTCTGTGGCTCAGCAGTCTCCCGGAGGTGAACGTGGGCCCATTTTCCTCATCTCTAGGGGTAGGGCCTGAATCCTCACGCTCACCATCATAGGGCTCAAGGGAGGGATTGAGCAGGAAGTAGCTGAATGGGGGAGCCCCCCCTTCCACCTCTGAGGATACCTCCTCTCTCCTTTTCTCTGGGTTCCCCATTGCCCCCATCCCCTGCATGTGGCCTCCCCCAGTATCAACTTTACTGGCCTGAAACCTCTGTCTCCCCCAGGGCAGAGGCAAAGCCCAACAGAGAATGTTAGTGATATTTGCAGAGTAAGTGTACAAGCAAGTGGGCAAAGAACCAAATTGGGGGCAGGGGAGATGTGAATTGAGAAAAAGAAAAAAAGGAGGAGGAAAGAATTTAGTGAGGTCTGTGGGAGTGGAAACATGTGTTGAAGGAGGAAAGAGGCACAGAGTGGGGGATTGCATTGTCTACGTTAGTCAAGTCTCTGGAAAAGCTGGGTCCTAGATAGGCCAGGAAAACACAGGCCCAGCATGTGTGTGCACCTGTGGTATTGTGGGAATGCTGCAAGGCATGTTGGTACAAAGCACTGAAGCTTTGTGGAGGTGGGGTGAATCCCAGGCTACTCTGGACTCATGTGTTTCCAATGTGATGTTGTGTGTTTAGAGATGAGGAAAGGAGATTCCATGTGTTCGCATGTGTATTTCTAGTTGAGAAACAGCAAATAACACAAACTGTGTGGCTTCAAATCCCAGCTCCGCCTCTCGCTAGTTGTATGATTTTGAGAAAATTCTGTCACCTCTCTGTTCCTTGCTTTTCTCATCTGGGAAGTGTAGCTAACCTCATAGGATTATTGTCAAGAATAGAGCCCGAGCCCAGCTGGGCATGGCTCAGCGGTTGAGCATGGACCTAGGATCCAGGAGATCATGGTTGGATTCCCAGTCAGGGCACATGCCTGCATTGCGGGCTCAATCCCCAGTCCAGGGAGGGCAGGAGGCAGCTGATCAATGACTCTCTCATCACTGATGTTTCTCTCTCTCTCCCTCTCCCTTCCTCTCTCTGAAATCAGTAAAGATTTGTTTTTAATGGCCCCTTATAAAAAAAAAAAATAGAGAACCAGAAAAGCATTTGCCATACAGCAGGTGCTCTGTTGGGTTAGCCATAATGGCTGCCAGTGGGGCTGCCAGTCTGGTGGCTCTGTGTGATTGTACACAGGGGTTAATCTTGCGAATGAACAAGCAGGGTCCAAAAACTAGCACAGACACCAACTGCAAAAATGTTCAGGTGAAAATAGCCAAAACAGTAATCAAAAGCGAAATTGTCAGATTGTTTGAAAATCAGTTCAGTAATCACAGGTGTGAAGGTTGAGTAATCTCTTTTGGGTTAAAAAATAGTGCTACCTACAGAATGTGGTGTTTATTTCACATTTGCATAGTCCATTTCTGGAAGGTATAAAAGAGACAGGGGATTTGGGCTGAGAGAATTTGGACCTTTGGCTGTATGTACTTTGGCCCACTTGCATTTTCCATGTGTTACTGTTTGTTTTGTTTTTTATATATTAAGCACAAAATCGTAGTCAGGTGCACACACACAAAAAAAGAAACTAGTGGCCTGAGCTGTTTGGAAGGGAAAATTTAGCACCAGTGACATCAAAGACAGGAAATCGTGTTTCCCTGATAAGGACAGTGGAGTAATACAGAGATGGGGAACACCCAGGCAGACCAGGGAAGGGCCCTGGGGACCCCTTGGAGAAGCCCCTCGTGAGAAGTCAGCTCATTCTGCTGGGAAGCAAGCCAGCCTGCCCTAGGAAGGAAGTCTCAGCTGGGCTATTATCTGGAAGGGACTCTCCAACTTGCCCAGAGGCAGCTACCACAAAGACAGGTACAAGACATCCCTATTCAGGCTATGCAATTATACAAATGAAAGAGACACACAAAGACATACACATACACTCTCACACACACACACACACACACACACACATATCTGGATACACAGTTATAGATACACAGGAGCAGCCACCAAAGCTAGCCAACAAGCACACACAGGGACACAAAAGATACATATTTCAGGGCATATCTCATCAAGCACATGGAGAATAGAACAGTCACACACACTATCACACACATACTAAAACAGACTTGGAGATACACAACACATATTCAGTCACACACTGAGACAGATGCCCAGAGACACAATCTAGATACACAAGATCAATCACACAAGCTAGCCACCAGCAGACACAGCACACACTCATGGCCATAGTCACATATACCCACTAACACATAGCCTCAGAGAGACTCAAACGCTCTGGGGCAGGCAATCAGAGACACAGCAGACAGACCTGGAGAGACCAGCAAGACACTTGAAATAAAGACACAAAACACAAGGGAACACAACTGAAGGAACCCAGGCCTCTTCCACAGTGGAGACCCAGGCTCCATCCTTCAAACTGCTCAAGATCCACCACCTTCTAGAAGGAACCCAGGCTCTCTTTCTGTGTACCTGTCCCTCCTTCCCTTGAGGAACCACAGGGTCCTTTTTCTTTTTTAAAAAATATGTTTTTATTGATTCTTAGAAAGAAGGGGAGAGGGATGGAGAGATAGAAACACCCACGAGAGAGAACCATCATCCATTGGCTGCCTCCTGCATGCCCCTACTGGGAATCCAGCCGCAACCCACAACCTGGGCATATGCCCTGACCGGAAAGGAACCAACGACCTCTTGGTTCATGGGTTGATGCTCAACCACTGTGCCACACGGGCCTGGCTCTTTCTTTTTTCTATTTTTTTTTTTCAGAGTACCTTTATTAAAATTGGGAACAGTGAAACAAAGGGAGGGCTTAGTGTAGAAGAGAGCCTGTTGCTTCTAGAAATGTTATTGGAGAGAACTGAGCCATGGTAGGGCTGCTATTAGCTCACTGAAAAGTTAGAGAAAAGGGGGCCTTGGAGGCAGGTTTAGGGGGTAAGTCCCGGAGGAGCCGCTGCTGCCCGTTGCTCCCCTGGTTGCAAGTCTTGTGGGGGTCCTTAGAGTTCCGGAGAGAAAAGTAAAGACGCACGCCGGAGAGGGAAGAAAGGCGTGGGCGTGCTCGAGGAAGAGTCGCTCTAGATCCCTTTTCTTTTCAGCAGCACCCGGTGCAGGCTGCGGGCGCCCCCTGGTGAAGCGGTCCAGAGCAGCATGGAGCTGGCGAGGAGAGGGGGTCTGGCTGAAGCGGGGAAAAGGTGCTTCTAGGTCTTCCGCCTCAAATGCAAAGCCTGCAGAGGCAGGAAAATGGGGACGGGGGAGGAGGGGGACGGTCGCCCAGAGCCGGATCAGGCAGGGTCCTTCAGCGCCTAAACAGAACCGAGTTTAACGGGAGAGGGACAGAACACCCTCGCCCGTCCCTACTCCACGCAGCGCCTGGTCCGAGCGGGGCCGATGCGGTCCTGGGACCCGAGAAGGAGCGAGACCAGGGGCGGGTTCCCATTGGTCCGCGCGCGACCAGTGAGGCGCCGCGAGGGCACCCGGCGGGGGAGGGGTGGCCGACCACTGCCTTAGAGGGAAGGACTCCGTCCCGCCCAGTGACGGCTCTCAGCCAGAAAATCACCACCAGGGAATCGCCCAAGCTGTGGAATGCCCGGCGCGGAGTTATCACCATCTCTGACGTGACTTTGACAGCAGAATCCTGAAAAAGGTGGGCCGTCCCTTCCAGGGACCCGGGCCTCCCAAGCCCTGCCCACTTCCCGGCCCCGCCCACTTCCTGTCATTATCTCTAAGCCCCGCCCAATTCCCCCGCCGTCAGCCTCTCGGTCCCGCCCACTTTCCTGTCTTTCTCCCTAGGCTCCACCCACTTCTAGTCATCAGCCCCCCCCGGCCCTGCCCACTCCCATTCACCTCCCTTCCTTCTCTCTAGGCCCCGCCCAGTCCCCCCATATTAACCTTCCAGGCCCTGCCCACTCCCCGGTCCCGCGCACTTCGCGGTCATTCTCCGTAGGCCCTGCCCACCTCCGCAGCCGTCCCTTTGAGCTCACTCTCCTGCCCTACCCACTTTTCTATTTTTCTTGGTCCAGCTCCACCCTCTGCCCAGGCTCCGCCCTTCTATTGTCTCCCATCTAAATTCTTCGCTCCCGCCCGCCCGGTGTGGCGCAGGCATTGAGCATCGACCGATGATCTTGGAGATCGAGGTTCGATTCCTGGTCAGGATACATGCCCGGGTTGCGGGCTCGATCCCCAGTGCGGGGCGTGCAGGAGGCAGCTGATCAATAGCTCTCTCTCCCTCTCCCTTCCTCTCTCTGAAATCAATAACGATATATTGAAAAATAAATAAATATATATATATTAAAAAAATAAAATCCTCGCTCCTTACCAGAGCCCTGTGCCTTCTTCCCAGTCCAAGCTTTCAACCCACCCTCTTCCCTAGTCTGACTTCCCTGGGGACTTAGCGGCCGGGGGCGTCTGACCATTTTGTCTGTCCTTTAGGCCCCTCCCCTTTTGTGCGGTCCTCTCTCCTGCCGGGCCCCACCCCCACTATCAAGACCCCGTCCCAACCTCGTCGAGGTCCTGGTGTGCGATGGGGCCTCCTAGCTAATGGAGAAAGAGACGCCTCAGTTTCCCCAGCCAAACTCTTCCTCGGGAAGGCTCCTGCCTCTCAGCCGACTAAATACCGCCGGGCGGTGGGGCCCTGTCCCCCCCACGGTGGTCTTCACCACCCCAGCCGCCTCTTCCCGCAGTGGCCCGAGGGGCTGGAGAGCTCCAATACCAGGCCGGTCTGTGCCCCCCGCGTCACACGCGCACCCCAAGTCGATAAATTTGACCGGCGTTCCCGGGATGGTGATCCGGTTGCCAGCGACTGTGGCTGGGAAGCCGCGCGGGTCACTCGCGTCCCGTTCGCTGGCGCACTTTCACCGCCAGGATGTCGGTGGCTTTGGACACGTTATGTCTGCTGCTGGGTGAGCCCCCTCCCCCCCAGCTTTGCACCCCACATCCCGAAGGCCGTGGAGGGGTCTGTCTGCATGTTTTTACCCAAGGGTGACTAGACTGGAAACTGGTGTGTCTTCACTTCTGCGTGTTCATGAGCGTATTTCTGAGATGTCTGAGTCAATGTGTGTTTGTGTGAATGGGAGAGAAAGGGATTCTACACAAAAGTGACTTTTGTGTGTTCACGTCTTCCTGGGGCTGGATGCTGGGGTCGGCAGCTGGCTGTGTGTGTTTCTCTTTCTTTCAGTCTTTCATGTTTTCATCTTCTCCCTTCGACCATTTTTTGTCCTTCATATAATTTTATTTGCTGTATGCCTTTTTTATTTTTGTTTAATCCTCACCCAAGGATATTTTTTCTCTTGCTTTTACGGAGAGAATGGAAGAGAGAGAGAGAAACATCGATGTGAGAGAGACTTGTAGATTGGTTGCCTCCTGCACACGCCCCAACTGGTTCCAGGGATCAAGCCTGCAACCGAGGTCTGTGCCCCTTGGCTGGAATCCAACCCGGAACCCTTCAGTCCATGGGTCAAAGCTCTAACCACCGAAGCAAACCCGCTAGGGCACTGTGTATCTTTTTTTATACTGAATTTATTAGGGTGACATTGGTTAATAAAATGATGGGTTTCAGGTGTACAATTCTCTAATACATCTGCTGTATGTCCTTGAGTCGTGTATCTGGGTCTATCTATGTGGGGGGGGGTGGTCTGTGTTGTATTTATATCTGTACAAATGTACGATTCCATGTTTTCCATGTTGTGCTCTTAGGGTGGATGGGCCTAACAGAGAGCCTGGCACCTGCTGGAGACAGCCCCCCTGGCCTTCTTGATTTCAGAATGGTGGTTTCAGGGACCCTGGACCTTGCTCAAACACATTCACACCAATATCTCCTAGATCAACCAGCTACAGAGCCATAGATATGGCTCTGTAGCTGGTTGATGGCATGATCACACACACAGACCCCGGACATAACCACACACAGCAGCACGACCACACATCCATGAGCACCTGCATAATCTCACACACACAGATCACAGAAAAGGGCACATACACCTACACATGCACCCATGTACACCACAAACACCTATTCACACCATACATACACATGAGGCATGATATATACACACACCAAGGCAAACGCATCTGCATGCACATCCCTAAGCATACAGGTGCACACGCCAGGACACACCACATACACATACTTCCAAAAACATAACCACATACATGCAAAGGCATGGAGACTCATACACACCAAGAAAGACACACAAGAAGATTCACACTGACTCACAGCTATGTAGAATTACACATACACCAGGAAACATACATCTACATACATTCATACAACCACACTAGGAAACATACATGCTCAGAGACATATTCATGTAGCCGGTGACATAGACATAGATATCCGTAAGCACCTCCACACACACATTCACAGATGCAGAGACATACACACACAGCCACAATCATCCACACATACACCCATACATCAGGACACACGCATGCAGACAAAGTGAGCCCTTCCACCCTTGTCCCTCATTACCCTAACCCCTTACCTACCTCATTCACAGGATCCCACCCATGAAAGGGTCCCCGGGACTCTGTCCTCCTCTGGCCTTCTGGCCAGACCATTCTCCCTACCCAGCTTTCCCACCCTCCCACCATGTCCAGATTGTGGAGACACAGAGAAGACAAACTGCCCAGAATGCCTTAGGTTAGTAAACCTCGAGCGACAGGTCCATGAGTAGGGTCTTCTCCACCCCCTGCAGTCAGCATCCCCACCGGGCTGAGGGAGAGCAGTTTGCTAGTACCCCACATCCGGGGCTTCTTGTGCAGTGACAGCCCCGTCAGACACACCCTGGCGGCTCCTCACATGGTTGAGGGCTCTGCACTCATTACCACGGCCTCTTCACCTCCGGCTTCACCGTAAGGGGCTTCAACCCCACAGGCAAGCGTTAGCCCTTTTTCTGGCAAAGTGGAAAACCCCACCCATGGGAAATCTTGCTGCTCGATGGCATAGGAGAAATTCTTTCCTTGAGGAAAAGGTAGGGCTCACCCCTTGCTGACACAGAATAGAAGGCATGCCAGCCTCTCTGCCTCAAGCAGGGAGCAAGGAGTCCGCCCCCATCCCCAGTGAGCAGGGAGCAAGGAGTCCGCCCCGTCCCTCACATGCATAAAGCAGGAAGCAGCCCTGCCCCTTTCTGGAGAGTTGGGAAAGATCCCCCTTTTCAAACACAGGGAACATCCTGCCTCTTTCTTCTGGCGAGAAGGGAAGTCCCACCATTCTCAGGCATTCTGGAGGACGTCTAGCCTTTCCCCTTGTCAACAGGAAGTCCCGCCCCTTTCAGCTGGGTGACAGGAAATCCTGCCTATCCCACCGCTTTCCCTCTCTCAGATCTGGAACTCCCGCCCCAAGTCTGACATAAAATAGGGGGATGCCCCACCCCTTTCCTTGGTAAAATGGGGAGCCATGTCCCTTGCCTTAGTAAAATAGGAAATCCTGGCCATTTCTGGCACAGGGGTGGGAGAAGGCCCGTGTGTGTGTGTGTGTGTGTGTGTGTGTGTGTGTGTGTGTGTGTGTGAGATGAAATGAGAGGCCCCAACCTTTTTACCCGGTTTAGTGGGAAACCACACCCTCCTTTCCATATGAAGTGGGAAATGCAACCTATCTGAGAAAAAGAGTTGGAGATTTTCTACTCTTACTGCCCCCTGCCCCCACCTCTTCCTGCACCCTCAGCAGTGACCCCCCCCACCCCCGCCTTGTAGATCAGCCTGGGAGAGATGACTCCTGTCCAGGGCCTGCAGCTGAGCTCACCAGCCTTCATGAGCAGCACCTACATGGCCATGGTCTACAAGCAACTAGGTGCCGTCGTGTTTGGTGGCATGGCCAGCTACTCCCAGACCAACACTGACAAAATGACAACAGGTCACCTGAGACCCCTCTTCCTGGCTGTGTGCCTGCTGCACCGGGCCTCCTTCAACTGCGAGAATGGCTACATTACCGACTACATCTGCACCAGACACCCTGAAGACATACTCGATGCCAAGTGAGTGGGTAGCTGGGGAGGAAAACCCAGGAAGGGTCCCCTCCTCACACCAGCTGCAGCTGATGTCAGCCCTCCCTCTGCCCATCCCCCAGGAAATCCTTCTATCTTGAGCATGCCTCTTTCGGGATGTATGCCATGGTGTATCTGATGGTGAGTACTGGCAGGAGGCAGGCTACACACCCGGCAAGGTCAGAGAATGCTTCTTTGTCCCCCGCCCTCCGCACCCATACTTGGTGCCAGAAGTGCCAGGCACGGCTTCCATAAAGCTTGTGTGTGTGTCCCTGGAGTTGGGAGGGCAAGAATGGGGAGGGCCTATCTCCTCTTAAGGCTTATTCAGTGTCCCTGTCCCAGAATGGTAACTTCCAGAGCCCTGTTTCCTCCCCCCGCAGCTGGAGACAGTTCGCGCTGGGCTAGGTCCACGCCTAGGGCTAGGTTTCGCCAGGAGCAGGGGGAAGAGTAATCAGATCCAGCTGAGGTGTGGGTCTAAAGTCTGGGTGGTGAGGTGGCAGGCGGAGCTGAGGAGAAGGGAACCCTCTGGGAAGGAGCCGATGACCCACAGGCCCAGTGGACAAAGAGAGCATAGATTCCGCTGGTGGAATTGGATCACACACATGGGAGCCAGCCCAGAGCACCTGGGCACCATGGTGGACAGACACAATGACACAGACAGAGGCCCAGGCCACAGAGCATGTGACAGTCACACGGATGTTTTCACACCAGCAACCCAGCAACACTTCTTGAAAGACAACCCATTTGACTGCCCTTCCCCCAGCCTTTAAAAAAAAAAAAGACCAAGTAACAAAGTCACTACAGCTTCTGTTCGATAAAAGAGCTGGGTCTTTGAAGCTGTAATGTAAGGTCTCTATCCCAGCTTCAACTGTGCATGACACTGGGTGAGATACTCAGCCTCCTCCTTGGGCCTCCATTTTTGCATCTGTGAAACGGGCATGCAAATAACACCCGCCTCCTAGGGTTGTGGTTTCATGAATTAACACAAACTGATACACTCAAAGCACTTAGAACAGGATCTGGCCTGAATATGACTATTATCTTTAATAACAGGCAAAGCAGACTCCCTCTGTCCCCCAGGGTGGATTAGGGGCTGGGGTGTATGTCAGCCATGCCTCGAGGTGCACAGGGGGGGTAGCAGTGTGGCCCCCAACATGGCAGACAGATCACTCACAAGTAGGAGTCAGGCATTTCCCTGGGTTTGCAAACCTCGTGAAAAAAGGGCAATTTCATGAGCAGAGTGTTCTGGGTCTCCCTGAATTCCTTTGCCTCGAGTGTTCCCCAAGTCCCCATACTTTGCTTCCCCCAGAAACGCACAACAGCCACTTTCTCATTCTTCCTGCTAGTTTCAAGGAAGTAAATTTAACCTGTTATTTTTAAATGGGGTTTTTTTGCAGATGACGTATTTATATGTAGAATTGTATACTTGAAACCTATATAATTTTATTAACCAATGTAACCCCAATAAATTGAATAAAAAAATAAAAAAAAATTTTTTTCTGTTTTCCATTTCAAAATCAGGAGCCCAAACCCTGTTCTTTGAGGGGTCCGTGCTGAGTCCGACCTAGCTAGATGGGAGATCCGATGCTGGCAGGAGGTGTGAGTTCCGGGCCATAGCAGGAGCCTATCCATAGAGTCTCACCTGACTGCTTGGGAAATCATCCAACATCTAACAATTCTCCCAACAATAGTGTGTAATTAATAGCATAAAGCTCTCTTACAATGATGGTGTCAGGGGTCACAGCCAATACCCTCTCTAGATGCTGAAATCCATTTCCATACAAAATTGGCAAGATGAATGCCCTGTCTCACACCATAGCTGCCCAGGATTAGGCAAGCAGGTGAGCACAAAACACAGCCCAGGGGCTCAGGCTGCCTGCCCTCCCCCCAGTTCTATGTGCAACCTGGCTCCTGGGGATGGAAAACCCAGCTCTTATGGCCCACCATCCAACTCCTTTTCTTCCTGGTTCTGTTCACTGGCTACATCCAGATTTTGGACTATTGGCACCACCCCTATGATATAGTCTTCGGATTCCTGCAAGGAGCCTTGATGGCTTTCTGGGTGGTAGGTAATGCCATGGGACGCCTGGCTATCAGGGAGGATCTGCCTGCTGGGGAGCGGTGGGTACACCTGGCACTCTTCACCTCCCAGGATGGGAGTCCAGGAGAGCCAGACTGGGGCGGTGTCAGCCATGGGGTGCAGATGACACCAGCCTATCCCAGACCCCTCCCCACATCATCCTTGCAAGTTTCTATATCTCTGATCTTTTTACATCTCCAGCAATGCCAGGTCCCAGCAGCTCCAGGTGCTAGAAGGCCCCCTGCCCCCTGCTTTCTATTCTCTTCCCCTTGCCCTCCCTCTGGATTCCCACCCTCAAGGCCCTCAGGGAGCCCAGGGAGTGCCTTGTTGCAGAGAAAGGTAGAGGGCACCCACTGCAGGGCCTGTACTCTCAAGAGAGCTATCCCTTCCCAGGTGAGCTAATCCAGGAAGCTCTGTCTCATTGAAGATCAGGCCACACTCCAAATCCGCCCTGCCTTGGTGGGGTGACACAGGAAACCTGTTTTCCTAGGGCTGAGACCCAAGTCAGCCCTTTCCAGCAAGGCCCCCTCCATTTCTGTTTTTATGACTCTTAATATATTAAGAATTAAGACATGCCAACACAGCATTTATGAATTTTTTATGTATATTAACATGGATTGGTGGATCTCCTACGTCAGTCTGGGCATCATGTCTCAGGGATCAATACTAACAACATTTGCATTAGGTGAGAACCTCAAAAGTCTAAATCAGGGTTTCTCTACCTCATCACTATTGATATTGACGGTTCTTGACTGCAAGAGCCATCCTGTGTACTGTAAGATGTTCAGCAGCATCCTTGGCCTCCATCCACCAGATGCCAGTAGCAGCTCCAAGTTTAATGACCAAAAATGTCTTCAAACATCGCCAAGTGTCCCCTATGGGGCAAAACAACTCCAGCTGAGAATTCCTGGGCTAGGGGGTTCCATTGACCACCCTCCCCCTCCCCTGCCCCAGGAAACCCTGCATTCCATAACCATCTGACTACTGAGGTCCTAGTATCACCAGAAAGGGACCAGGCCCAGAGTGGGTCTGCCTCAGGCCAGTCATTAGGGTGTGGGTTTTTGACTTCATGCAGGAAAGTTTACACAACACAAGTCCAGGTGATTTTGAGGGTACATTTATTAAAGCTGGGGACAGTGAAACAAAGGGCTTAAGGTAGAAGAAGCACAGGAGAGAGCGTAGGCAGTGCTCTGCTTTGGCTTCCTAGAAATTTTATAGGAAAGAAGTGAGGCAAGGTGGGGCTGCTATTAGCTCACTGAAAAGTCAGAGAAAAGGGGGCCCTGGAGACAGGCTCAGGGGGTAAGCCCAGGATGAGTTGCCGTTGCCTGTTGCTCCCCTGGTTGCAAGTCTCAAGGAGACCCTTGGAGTTTGGGGGGGGGGGGGTGGGGAGTAAAGATGCACACCTGAGAGAGAAGAAAGTTGTGGGCATGCTCCAGAGAGAGCCCACCCTGCGTCTTTGTCTTGAGGGTTCTTACCAGTTTTCTAAAGGTGGGAATTTTAGGGGAGGTCTTACAGGAGGATCTCAATAGAGTATCAGCTTTATGCTGGCTTGCCAAAATGAGACTTATTCCCCTGACCATCCATCCTTGGGTGTGGTTGGCAAAATGGCACTAATTGGATTTCTGTTATCTTATTTCCCTGAGTAGGGTGATTTAAGCTGTTTACCCTCTGGCTGGGGAGAAGTGTAAACCATTTACTCTTTTTTTCCTTTTTTTAATTTAATTTATTGGGGTGACATTGGTTAATAAAATTGTGTAGGTTTCAGGTGTGCAATTCTATAACACTTCGTCTGTATATTGTATTGTGTGTTCACCAGCCCAAGTCCAGTCTCCTTCCATCACCATTTATTACTCTCTATACCTACTTTTACCTCCTCCCACCGCCTTTCCCTCTGGTAATCACCATACTGTTATCTGCGTCTATGAGGTGTTTTGTTGTTTTTTTCCCCTCACCTGAGGATATGTTTTTATTGATTTGAGGGAGAGAGAGAGAAGCGTCGATCACTTGCCTCCCCCACATGCCCTGACAGGGGATCTAACTTGCAATCTAGCTATGTGCCCTGACCAGGATTCGAACCTGCAACCTTTTGGCATATGGGACAGTGCTCCAACTAACTGAGCCACCTGGCCAGGGCCCATTTACTCTTAAGTGTCCTTGGTTAGGGAAGATAGGATTTTGTGATTTACTAGATGGCTATAAATTGCTTGGCTGTTTAACTACCTGTCTCAGTTTCCCTTTTCCACTTGTCCTAGCTTACTAACCTGTCTCACTAGGATGCTGCACACATTTAATTTAATACACTTTATGGTGGTTGGTACTGAAGGCGCAATGATAAATTCTATGAAGCCACTGTCCTTGAGGGGAACACATTTCAAAGGGGAATGAAAGGCTACTGACAACAATGAATGTGGTAGTGCTATGGCTACGCAAAAGGCCATGGGAACCTAAACAAATTAGAAGCCGTTTTTGAAGTGACGGGGAACAAGCTTGTTGGCAGAGGCTTTTCACGATGGACCTTGAGCTGAGGAAGCATTCTGGCTTCCATTTCTTATTTTGAGAAGTTGTCTGTCTATTGTTACTTTGTACCTAATCTGTGTTTCCTCTCTTGATTTGTCATTGGTTCTACAGTTTCACAATAAAATTACTAGGTATGGATTTTATGTTAAAAAATAAATAAATAAAGGGGATGGAGCCCGGCTGGGCGTGGCTCAGCGGTTGAGCGTAGACCTAGGATCCAGGCCATCGTGGTTCAATTCCCGGTCAGGGCACATGCGTGGGTTGCGGGCTCCACCCCCAGTCGGGGACGTGCAGGAGGCAGCCGATCAATCACTCTCTCATCATTGATGTTTCTGTCTCTCTCCTTCTCCCTCTCCTTTCCTCTCTCTGAAATCAATAAAGATATATTTTTAAAAATAAAAAAATAAATGGGATGGAGAGAGGAGGTTACTACCAGATACCGGGGGTCAACCTGATTTATACAGTGGTACCTCGGTTTTCAAAGTCTCCGTTGACGAACATTTCGGTTTAAGAACGCCGTAAACCAGGAAGGAAACGCCTCCGTTTTCCAACGTGCCTCAGAAGTCGAACATGCCACACGGCTTCCGCTGAGGGCAAGATCTTGAGGCCTAACTGTCGGCTGTTGATCCCTCGGTTTTCAAATGTTTCAGAACTTGAACAGTCTTGCGGAACGGTTACATTCGAAAACCAAGGTACCACTGTACTGTCTGATCCGTCAGATATTTATTCTGGAGTGAGGTGGGAGTCTAATTCAAATTTTCTCCCAGTTAATTACCACAGGGATTCACTATTGACATTTGGGGGCAGATAAGTCTTTGGTGAGGGGAGGAGAGAGACCGTCCTGTGTACTGTAGATGTTTAGCACCATCCACCCACTAGATGCCAGTAGCACACACACAACCGCCATCCAGGCATGACAATCAAAAATGTCCCCAGACATTGCCAAGTGTCCCCTGGAGGACAGAATCACCCCTGGTTGAGAACCACTGGTTAAAACTAGAGGCTGCTGGTGAATGTGAAGTACCAGTCACACAGCCGAAGTGGCCGATTCAGCAGCCACCCCACAATAGCTGAAAGGGAGGTGAGGAGGAGGCTCCTGGGTGGCAGAGCCGGAGGCTGCCATCAAAAAAGGGTCTGGCCTTCACTTCAGGGGCAGCACAGGAAGTTTTGTCCTGCCCCTGATAATAATTGTAACACTAATAGCTACAATTTATTGTTTACTCTGTGTGAGGGCAAACTGGGGCCATCTTACTCACTGGGCCATCTCATCTGACCTTCCCAACTGGACTGGGGGGCTGGCATTCCTGACTAGCCTGTCTTGCAGATGAGAAAATTCACCCACAGAGAAGCAAAGCTGCCCAGGCATGGTCATATGGCCAACATGAAATATGAAAGGTAGGGTAATAGCTTATTCTGAATTATAACACTGGAGCAGAGAGGTGCCACTCTGGAGAAAGCAAGGCAGTCCCCCAAAGCTCACCATCTCCCCCTCACCATGTGAATTCCAGCTATAAGTCTTACTCCTTGATGTTCCACCTCAGGCAAGGCTGGGGTGACCCCCACCTGCTACAAACCCAAACCCCAACAGAAGTGTCCAGGGGCAGTGCATGGACCCCTGAAGCCTCCATCAGCTTCCACAAGCAACCCCAGTAAAACATGGAAGGAACACAGTGGTTTTACTGACTACACACCTTCAAGTCCTCCAGGAACCTGGCGCCCTCCCCCTCTCCAAAACCAATCGCAACTCCGGAGCCACCAGCTTGGCCCCACTAGGAGCCCTCCCAGTAATTAGAGGTTTCTGGTGAATGGTACATAAATGGAATAGGGAGGGAGGGCGCGGACAGAGAAACGGAGGCAGGGCCTCCAGGGCCGGGTGGGGTGTGGGGGTGGAGAGCAGACGTCCCCGCTGCTTGTTTACCAGGCCTTTCCCTTCCCCCGCCCAATCTCTGCAAAACCCGAGTCGCCAGACCAGGCTGGGGGCAGGGAGGGGTGGGAGTAGATGGTGCTGATCGTGCCTGACAGGTGCCCCCCCACGGCCCGGGCTGGGGACGCACGGGGCCCCGGCCAGCCGCGGCGAGTGTCCCCGGAGGTCTCCAGGTCGCAGGAGCAGCTTCCTCCACCCCCGCCCACTCCGTCCCTGGGCGGGAGCTGGGGGCGGAGCGGGCCCGTGACAGGCCGTGACGCGGGCCCCGCCCTTTCTTATAGAGGCCCCCGGGGGACTCAGGGACCGTGCTTCGGAGTCGCCGCCGCCGCCACCGCGTCCACCTCCCGCCCCTCCGCCGCAGCTCCCAGCATCAGCGCCACCGCGGCCGCGTCCACCAGCAGCGCCACAGCCATGCGGGAGATCGTGCACCTGCAGGCCGGCCAGTGCGGCAACCAGATTGGGGCCAAGGTGCACGGGGACGGGGCCCCGGGAGGCGGCCGAGAAGAGCGGGTCCCGGTCCTTGAACACCGCAGACCTCCCCGACCTTGGGCCTGTTGGCCGACAGGGTCTCCAGGAGCCGTGCTGGTGGACCCCAGGGCCCGCGGGGAAGGGGGCTAGGGGACAGGGCCAGGCTGGGAACAAAGAAACCAATGGGGGTGAGGCCCAGCCTTCTGTCTGCTGGCCACAGCTGGCTTCACAGCTGGGCCACTGTCCCCTGCACACACACAAAGAGTCCCATCCTCTCCCGGTGGCTGCAGCCAGGGTGCACTGACACCAGCAGTCTTGGCTGGAGTGGTGACTCTGCTTCACCCTGCCCCCACCTCTCCCTTCTTGCTGTTTCATCCCTGCCTCCCCACCATGCCTCTAGGTCCCCCATTCACCTTGCTGGGGGACAGGTGTCAGTGGGGGGAGGGGAGGGCCTGAGCCCAGAAGATGGAGGCCAGGGCAGACCTGGATCCCCTCTCCTTCTCTATTGGTTCTTACCACCACTACCACCTCCCCTCTAGTTCTGGGAGGTGATCAGTGATGAACATGGCATCGACCCCACGGGCACATATCACGGGGACAGTGACCTGCAGCTGGAGAGAATCAACGTATACTACAATGAGGCCACAGGTAGGGTGCAGGGACACCTTCGGGAGTGGGGGTGAGGAGGGGCTGGGAGGGGACTGCATGCTGGTTCCTGGCGCTCACCCCAGCTAACTTCCATCTGCTTCCCTGCAGGAGGAAATTATGTACCCAGAGCCGTGCTGGTGGACCTGGAGCCAGGCACCATGGACTCTGTCCGCTCTGGCCCCTTCGGCCAGATCTTTCGGCCTGACAACTTTGTGTTTGGTGAGTCCCAGGCATGGATCACAGGCCTGGAAGCCCCCTTGTTCCTTTCGCTTCCAAATGTTTAGTGAAAATTCTCCACCACAGGCTCCACAGCCCAGTGGGGGAGGTGGACAGGGCAGTCAGGGCTGTGTTGGCGACATGCAGGCCACTGTGGGAGCCCAGGGGAGGCATCTGATACAGTGGCAGGAGGTGGGGGTGGGTAAGGAAGGCTTCCTGCATGAAAATTCCAGCTCTGCCACTTCATGCATTTTACGAATACTTATTGAGCACCTACTGCATGCCACATTCTACTGTATCCCCTGGGGATACCCATGAGAGCAAAACAGACAAAGCTCTCTTCTCCCCTGGTGTTGACATCCTGGTGGAGGGAGGTGGGATGACAATATAAACAAGTAAAGCTCAGGCACTGATCCAGTCAGCTGGGTGACTTTGGACTGGCTCCTCAGTCTCTCTGTGCCTGACACCTTGTCTTTAAAATAGGGATTATAAAAAAATCTACTTCACAGGGTTTGTGAGACCTAAAGCCATTAATATGTGTAAAGAATTTAGAACAATGCCTAGCACAGAGAAAAAGGTAAATAAGCATTTGTTGTTTTCATTATTGTTATTGTTATTAATGTCTACAGTCTAAAATATGATTAGGGCATTGAAAGCAGGAAAGATGTACCAGACAGAGGGAACAGCTGAAGGGGGGGGGGGGGCAAGGATGGAAGCAGAGAGAAAACTAATAATAATAAAAATTGTAATAATTTCTGTTGTATATAATACTTTTTTATTATTATTCAACTACCTGGATGGCTGGGGTGGGCTCTTCCCATAACCACCTGTGTGTCCCCTTCCCTTCCCTCTTCAGGCCAGTCTGGAGCTGGCAACAACTGGGCCAAGGGCCACTACACAGAGGGTGCAGAGCTGGTAGATGCCGTCCTGGACGTGGTCCGCAAGGAGGCGGAGAGCTGTGACTGCCTGCAGGGCTTCCAGCTGACCCACTCGCTGGGCGGGGGCACAGGATCGGGGATGGGCACCCTGCTCATCAGCAAGATCCGGGAGGAGTTTCCCGACCGCATCATGAACACCTTCAGCGTGGTGCCCTCGCCCAAGGTGTCCGACACGGTGGTGGAGCCCTACAACGCCACGCTCTCGGTGCACCAGCTGGTGGAGAACACGGACGAGACCTACTGCATCGACAACGAGGCGCTCTACGACATCTGCTTCCGCACGCTCAAGCTGACCACGCCCACCTACGGCGACCTCAACCACCTGGTGTCGGCCACCATGAGCGGCGTCACCACCTGCCTGCGCTTCCCGGGCCAGCTCAACGCCGACCTGCGCAAGCTGGCGGTGAACATGGTGCCCTTCCCGCGCCTGCACTTCTTCATGCCCGGCTTCGCGCCGCTCACCAGCCGCGGCAGCCAGCAGTACCGCGCGCTCACCGTGCCCGAGCTCACGCAGCAGATGTTCGACGCCAAGAACATGATGGCCGCCTGCGACCCGCGCCACGGCCGCTACCTCACCGTGGCCGCCGTCTTCCGGGGCCGCATGTCCATGAAGGAGGTGGACGAGCAGATGCTGAGCGTGCAGAGCAAGAACAGCAGCTACTTCGTGGAGTGGATCCCCAACAACGTGAAGACGGCCGTGTGCGACATCCCGCCGCGCGGCCTCAAGATGGCCGCCACCTTCATCGGCAACAGCACGGCCATCCAGGAGCTGTTCAAGCGCATCTCCGAGCAGTTCACCGCCATGTTCCGGCGCAAGGCCTTCCTGCACTGGTACACGGGCGAGGGCATGGACGAGATGGAGTTCACCGAGGCCGAGAGCAACATGAACGACCTGGTGTCCGAGTACCAGCAGTACCAGGACGCCACGGCCGAGGAGGGCGAGTTCGAGGAAGAGGCGGAGGAGGAGGTGGCCTGAGCCACTTCGCGGCTGCCCCGCCCCGGCAGGCTGCTTGCCTTTGACCCCTAAGAGCCCCTCTCGGGCCCCTGAGAACCCCGCATCACCGCCAAGCATGACTCAACTCTGACCCTACATCTTCACTTCACCCCTGATCTCAGCTGACCCTTGACCCCTGAGCCCCACCTTGGCCGACATTTAACTCTGTGAACCCGGTTTCACCCTGACCTCTCCTTGACCTTTGACCTTACCCACCAACCCAATGCAGCCCCCAGACCGATAAGCCCCAGTCTACTTCTGGCCCCCTCCCTCTGAGCCTCCCTTCACCTCTGACCTTGCCTCACCTTTGACCCCACAAGCCCACCTGCCCTTTGACCCCACCTTCTCTCTGGCTCCCCTAAGCCCAACGTGCCATTGCTGAACTCACTCCTCTCAGCTTCAACTGACCTTGGCTTTTCAGGGGTGGTGGAGGGCTGCTGTGGGGGGGAGGAGCAGCCCTGGAGCATGTGGACAAGAGAAGCTGTGCCCCCAACCCTCCCCGCCTCCTCCCCTCTGCCTCACCCTCGATAAATAAATTAATTGTTGTCCTGCCATGTTTCTGCTGAGTGCATTTTCCATCTCCCTGTGGGAAGGCCAACAAGCAAGGGTTCCCCCCTACAGGATGGAGGTGGGCGCTGAAGGGACATCTAATCTGGGGGAGGGAGGGAGGGGGCAGAAATTCTGCAGTCTGACAGAACAGGCTATGCCATTAACTGTGTGGTATTGAGTAAGCCACTTGCCCTCTCTGATCCTCCATTTGCTCACCTGTAAAATGGAGGATCATAAAATGGGATCATATGTTTCCCCCCATGGTCCTCACACACCCGCCCCAGGAATGTTTCTGAGGATTCAAGGAGATCTCATGAACACAGTGCCTGTCACAGGTAGTGCTTGGCGATGGAGCTGCTGCCTTTCTCTGTGGGGCATCTAGCAAGTGTGGAAAGCAGAGGGGGGATCTCTAGGGAAGGGCGCTGGGGAGATGGCAGCCTGGAGCTAGCATCCGAGGGACAGTCCTGTCAGAATGAGAGTCACTAACACGGATGGAGCTCTTCAATGTCCAGATATGCCTCATCTCATGTAACCCTCACACCAACGCTGTAAGATCTGAGCTTTTATCTTGTTTCCAATCAAGATTTATAAGCTAGCTGACAAAGTGTTTCAGTGAGCTTTTCCTATATAACTAGCCCCAAAAGTTTAGGGGCTGAAAACAACAACAGTCATATATTTTTGTTCCCAAATATGTAATTTGGGCAGGGCAGCTTGTCTCTGTTCCCCATACATCAGCTAAAGAATCTCAACCAAGGGATTTATTTTCAAGGTGGCTCACTCACATGGCTGCCAAGTTGATGCCAACTTTTGTCTGGGGATGCAGCAGGGCAGATTGAAGGAGGGCGTCAGTACCTCTCCATACTCTGCTTGGACTTCCTCACAGCATGGTGGTCCTCTGGACTCCTAA
Organism: Miniopterus schreibersii; assembly: GCF_964146895.1. Classification (NCBI taxonomy): domain Eukaryota; kingdom Metazoa; phylum Chordata; class Mammalia; order Chiroptera; family Miniopteridae; genus Miniopterus; species Miniopterus schreibersii. The sequence continues at coordinate 67,915,801 of NC_138105.1, read as the reverse complement.
TCAAGCCCAACACAAAGTCATGTCCAGGTTCAAGGGGGTGGGATATAGACTCTACCTCTGGAGTATAAAGAGGCAAGATTTCATAAGAAAGAGCATGTGGGGTGGGAGATACGGCTGTAGTAACCTTTGGAAATTACAATTTGGTCCCATGACTATAAAGCAGTGAGCTAGAGTTCAAAGTCTGACAGTTTAAGTCTAGAGCTCTGATTCTACTTTATCATCTAGGGTTCAGTGTAGGGACCATTCTAGGCATATTAAGCAGACAGGGGTTTCATACAAGGATTACAACACTGTTGGAGGGACTGAGAGAGTGGGCTCTAAGCAAGTGCTTCTTAAACTTCAGTGTGTAAAAGAACCACCAGGAACACTTTGCTAGCACACAGTTTCCTAGGCCCCACCCTAGAGTTTCTAATTCGTTAGGTCTGAGGGGTGGGACTCAACACCTTGCATTTTTAACCGGTTCCCAGGTGATACTGATGATGCTGCCTATGAGACCACGTTTTGAGCAGCCTTGGAATAGGCTGGAACAGCACAAAGCTGACCACCAGGGATCTACTTCCTCTGCTTAGTGAGAAAGGTGGAGAGTCAGTAGGCTGCCATCAAAACTACTAAATTCAAGAACACTCCCAAGCCCTAGCTGGCTCAACGCAGGCCCTTGTTGAGGGGTGTGCAGGAGGCAACCAATCAATGTGTTTCTGACATCGATGTTTTTCTCTCTCTCTCTCCCTTCCACTCCCAAGACCCACAGAGCTGAAAATAGGTCCATTGGAGTGCTGAACAAAAATCAACTAAAATGAATATAAAGTAAAATTAATTAAAATAAATATCCAGCAGGATTCATGCACACACACACATGGGGAGGAGGGGGTTCTACGTCACTTCTACCTTCTTCCAAATCTCTCAAGCATTTCTAGTTGGTAGAATCACTTCTGCATTCAAAACCAGAGCTGCAAAGAAGTCTAGGAAATGTAGTTCTTTCCAGCTTCTGCAATACAAAGGAAGGCAAACCAGGACGGGGAGAAAGAGGAAAGAAGGGATACTGAGAACCAATCAACTATTCCCACCATACTCTATGCTGGACCATTGGACCCAGACAGGCCCCAGCCCCTACTGGGTCCCACCACAGGCAGGAGGCACGAAAAGCATGAGAAAGGCAGCCTGGGTATCCAGCCTACAGCAACCTTCATCCGAGCAGGCCCAGCACAACACCATGGCAGAGCAGACCGTGGACTAGGCAGTGAACTTGGCTGTCTTTGTCATCTCAAACCTAAAGTGGCCACAAAAGAACTCCCTGTTCTGCCCCTAAAACATCCCTTTTCCCAATGAGAAGTACCATCCTATTGTTCAAACCCCAAATCTAGGATTCATCCTTGATTCATTGTTTCCTAAACCCAGCACACTCTTCCTATGTTTTGCTGAGTCCAGTTGTCTCTGTCTTCAACGTGTATCGTGAATCTGACCTCTCCTATCCCCCTGTCTATACTCTGATCTAAGCCACCATTACTGTTCTCCCAGACAACCCCTAATCACTTCCCTGGGTTCTCTGTTGCCACCCCTGCCCGCCCTCCCTGCAGTGTATCCTCCTTCCACAACAGCCAGATGAGCTTTTACATACAAATAAGAACCTGTTCCTCTCCTGCTCAAAACTGTCCCATGACTCCCATCTCACTCAGATTGAAGCCCAGACTCTCACCTTGGTATTCATCCCCTGCTGACTACATTCTCATCACTCTCCCTCTCGCTCACTGAGCTGAAACCACAGTGACCTTCTTCACGTGCTCAATCATATCAAGCTTGATTCAACCTCAGGGCCTTTGCACATACTGTTTCTTCCACTTTTCCCCAAATGTGTGAATGGCTAGCTCCTTTTCACCTACCTGTTTCAGCTCAGATGATACTTCCTTTGAGCAGCCTCCCTAGCAACTCTAAATCAGCATCCAGTAACTGTCCGTCACTTATCTATTTATATACCTGTTTCTTTTGTCTGTCCCCTTACCTCCCCACTAGAATGTAAGATTCATGAGGACAGGAATCTCGTCTGCCTTGGTCACCACATGCCTAGAACAGCTGATGCAGCACAGGCCCTCAGTAATTATTTGTTGAATGGATGAGCAAGTGAATGAATGACTTCATGCCACACTGGGAGGTAAGTAAGTGTACTGTTTTCCTCATATTAAAGTGAGAAAACAAAGACACAGAGAGTGTGGGAATGGCTTCTAAGATGGCCCCAATGATCTCTATTTTCCCCATTCATGCCCTTGCATGATCTCCTCCCCTTGAGTGTGGGCTGGACCTGGCAATGGCTTCTAACCAACAAGTTATGGCAAAGGTGAGGAAATGTCACTTCTGAGATGATTACAAAAGGCTGCGACTTCTGTCTTTATGAACTCCATTGCTTTCTCAGCTTGCTCCGGTTGGTAAAGCAAGCAGCATGTTGGGAAGGTTTACATGGCAAAGAACTGAGGGAAGCCTCTGGCCAAGAGCCAGCAAGGAACTGAGGCCCTCAGTCCAACAGTCCACAATGAATTAAATCCTGCCAGCAGTCCCATAGTGAATTTTAAAAGAGCTCCTTCTCCAGTCAAGCCTTCAGATGAGGCCATAGCCCAACAGACACTCCTAATTATAGTTGAGACACTCTGCAGTAGAGGACCCAGCTAAGCTGTGCCCAGAGTCCTGGTCCCCACAGAAACTGTCAGATCATAAATGTGTGTTCTTTTAAGCTACTTACTTAGGAACACAGCAATAGTAACTAGTACAGAGAGATCAAATGACTTGCCTAAGGTCATACAGGCACTAAAGAACTGAATCAGGTCTTGAACCCAGGTCTCTCTGACTCTAAAATCATCCTCTTAACCACTTACCTCACCTGTCTTTCATAATAACAGAACATATCAAAAGCTCGATTCAGGCTTGCAAGTGTGTTTATGGATCCTTGTGTTTCAACATGACATCTGTGTGTCTGTCTCTTTCTGAATCTGCAGCTCTGCTTGAGTGTGTCCAACTGTGTCTCTCTCCATGCATGTGCCTATGTCTAGCTGTGAATCTGACTTGTGGCTTAGGTGTGACCATGTCTGTCCCTTTGTTACTGCTCTAGCTATGCCTGTGCTCTATGCATTTCTGTTTGTCGTCGGAGTCCATTCTCTGATATCTTGCTTGCAGTGACAGCTGTGATCTCTGCATGTGTGTCCTTCTCTGTCTGGAACTGTTTATGGTTGTGTCTCTGTGTCATCTCTCCTTATTTATCACCTGGCTGGGTGAGGACTGCTCCTTATGTGTGCTATCCCTCTGTGCTTGGCCGTTTGTGTCCATGACTGTGGCCTGCCTGTATAACTTGGTGTCTCTGTGACTGTTCTGGCCTGTTTGTATCAGTCACTTCCTGTCTGCGCCTGTGTTGTCTGTCTGTCTGTGCCTGTGTTCTGACTGCTGTTGGTCGTCCACCTCCCCAGTGCCATGTGTCCACTCTCCAGCTCAGCTCCCTCTGGTGGCCCAACAAGGAATGGCTAGTGCAGATGGACCAAAGGAAAGAAGTTGAGGGAAGAGGAAGCATTTTAGGCAAACTGAATCTTGGGCTGCACAGAGAGGGGAAGGTTTGAGTGTGATAATAGGAACCACACCTGGCCTGGCTGGCAAGATGGGACTTGGGGTCTGGCCTCTGAGCCACCCATTGCCCACCCATCCTAAGAAAGGGCTAGGAGGCAGAATACCTGGTTTTCTCTAAATGGGTGGGGGCAGGGGCGTCTCACGGGGACTGAGACGTCACCCATTAAACTTCCTCTCTCAGCCACACAGGAAGCTGAGCCGGCTCAGGGCCCAGCCCCAAGCAAGCACAGGCCCCCAGAAGCCCTGGGGGAAAGGGCCCCACCGGGCGGCCCTGCAGGGACCATGGAATCCAGAGCTGAGTAAGAGCATCCCCTCCCCCATCCTCTGGACCAAGATTCCCAGACCTGGCCTGGGCTGGGGCCAAGGGGAGGGGGGCTGGGGCAGGCTGGGAGGAGTCCAGAGCTCCGCCCGCAAGTGGTCGAATCAAAGCTGGACTCAGCGGGCTTAGAATACCAGCTCCACTCTCAGACACACTCAGGCCACTCTCAGCCCCCCTCTCTTCTTTCTTTCCTCCACCACCCCCACCCCTGAGCCTCTGTGTGACTAAGTTTGTAACTCTGGGTGTGCACCTCACCTCTTGGTATATCTGAGTGATGGAGAGCATGGTTTCTGGGGGTCAGCAGGGTGAGGGAGGACTGTGTGAATCCCTTTGTGTGAGTGCTTCTGTGGGGCTTGTATCAACATGGTGGGGGCCTCCAGGTGAGGGACGGTGAGTCTGCAGTCAGACCTCACCCTCTTCCTCTGTTGCCCTCCGAGCCTCGCGATTTCTCTCTCTAAGACAAGTCTCTGCACCCTCTGTGTAGTGGGCGGAAGCAGGGGACAAGGGAGGAAGGCAGAGGCTGCAGGGCTCACAGAAGTGCTAGGGCATGCTGCTCTCCTTTCTCTGGTGAGAAATTTGAGTCTCACATACAGAGATGCACATGCAAGGCCTCTTGCTCTCAAGACCGCAGAGATGCACACACATCTGCCCAGTCACACTCACAGCCACACAAGGAAACATGGACTTATTCACCCTCACACTGGCTTGGCCTGATCACACTCTCACAGTCCTACCTGACACATACACTGGATAGCCTCATACTTTCAGGCCGACACAAGCTAGAATCACAAATGCACCCATACCCCCATGCTCACACAAGTCATGCACACACACACCTGCTCACACAAGTCATGTACATACACACACAGTCACACTCTCTCACCCTGCTTCATACTCCCAGGCATGCACACATAATCAACATCATTGCATGTACAGCCTCATACAACCTACGCAATCACTGCCACAAACCCTTGGCGGTCATGCACACACAGTCGCACAAGTCACACAGGCACACATAATCACACATGTGCAGACACAACCACACACAGAGAAGCAAGTCCACAGATCCACTAAGCCCTTTCCTGTCCCACAGAGGGGGTCCTCCTGCCGTGTTCGATTGGTTCTTCGAAGCAGCCTGTCCTGCCTCCCTACAGGAGGGTGAGTGGGGGAGGGCATCGGGTGAGGGGAGTGGAGATGGAAGGTGGGCCTGGGGCCCTGAACATAGAGGCCTGTTCTCCCTGCAGATCCTCCCATCCTGCGGCAGTTCCCCCCAGACTTCAGGGACCAGGTATGAGGGCTGGTTCCTTGATCCCCTGGGACTAGGGTCATTCCCCTTGGGGGAGGTTGTGGGGCTCAACATGCGTGACCAAGCAGTGTGTGCTTTTCTCCACCCCCAGGAAGCTATGCAGATGGTGCCTAAATTCTGCTTCCCTTTTGATGTGGAAAAGTACGGAAGAAAGCAGACATCCAGAGACCTAGGGATCCAGGGACTCAGACACCCAGGGACCCAGGGAATCAGGGACCCTAACAACTAGGTCCCAGACTGGTGGACACAGTACTAGGAGCACTGTTGGGGGGTGAGGGAGCTGGAACACCCCAGGTCTCTGAGAGCATTTTCCACCTCCAGGGAGCCTCCCAGTCCTGCGGTACAGCATTTCACCTTTGCCCTCACAGACCTGACTGGCACCCGTAGGTTTGGTTTCTGCCGCCTAAGGGCTGGTGCCCACAGTTGTCTTTGCATCCTCAGGTGTGGAATATGGTGGGGGCAGAGGATGGTAGGGTGAGAGGGCCTCGACCTAGGGGCACTTCATGGAACCCGTGTCCTCTCTCTACAGCCACCTTCCCTGGTTTGAGGTGTTCTACAAGCTGCTGAACACAGTGGGAGACCTCCTGGCCCAAGACCAAGTGAGCCAGCCCCACTCTCATTCTGCAGGAACCCCAGCCCCACCCCACCAAGCCCCCAGCCCTGCTCAGAACTCTCAGGCCAGACCTGAGCCCCTTGGTTCCTCTCAGAACACCCAGCTTGAGCCAAGGCCTTCAGAATCCTGAACCCACGTTTTGACTCAGACAACTCACCCCCACCCAGGTTTCAGAGGTCGAGGAATTTCTAAATCTGCTGCAGAATACCCTGCCAGAGACCCAGGCTTCCCTGGAGCTGGTGAGTAGTCCCTAATCCCTGGACGTCAGACCCCAGGTGGGTGGGGAGGCAGCCGCCCAGCCCTGAGGACCACAGGGCTGCCTCTCCCTCTGCACCGCAGGGCAGCGGAGTGACGATCTCCAGTGCCCCCCACATCCTGCCCCCAGCCCCCGGGAACATCATGCCGGTGAGCTGGGCTGGGGACCCTGGAAAGTTGGGCTCCCAGGTGAAGCCGACCTCTGATTGATCGGAGGTCCCCCGCCAATTCCCCCCCCCAGCTTTCCTGTTTTGTGGCCCCCGACTCCGGCCGCCTGCCATCCATTCCTGAGAACGTGAGTGGCCTCCTGGGAGGGGGCGCTGGGGGCGGGAGGAGGTCCCGAGACCCGCAAGGACTGCAGATCCTGTCGTCCCTCGCGCCCAGCCCTCCTCTCCGTCCCTCAGAGAAACCTAACAGAGCTGGTGGTGGCGGTGACGGACGAGAACATCGTGGGGCTGTTCGCGGCGCTGCTGGCCGAGCGAAGGGTCCTGCTGACCGCCAGCAAGCTGAGCACCGTGAGGCTGGGCCAGCCGGGCCGGGAGGGGCCGAAGCCCGGCTTCGCCCCTGGGGGCGGGACGACGGGGGCGGATTCCTACTCTAACCTCACCGGGCGACCCCCGAGGGCAAAGTCCTGGCTCTGCCCCTTTGAAGGTCAGGGTTGGCTGAACCCTGGCTCCACTCTCGTGGGGGGTCGAGGGACTAGCGCCGTAGCTCTGGTTCGGGAGCTCCTCTTTGGGAGTGCCGGGTCCAGACTCCACCCGCCGTGGGGCAAAACAGGGCTGGCTCCGCCCCTCTGGAGGGTGCGATCTGCGAGCTCCACCCCTGGGGGGCACTGACAGGGTGGGTAGAGGGTGGAGGCTGAATACTGACTCCACCCCTAGGGCAGGACCAAGGAATATATATTTTAGCTCCGCCTCTTTAGGGGGGGTCGGTGGGACTGAGTCGTGGCTCCACCCCTAGGGCGGGGCTAGAGCGGGCTCAGCGCTTGCTCCGCCTTGTAGGGGTGGAGCCAGCGGGCCGAGTCGCAGCTCTACCCCTAGCAAGAGGGATCCAGCAGGGTTGCCTGTTAGATCCGAACCCTAGAGGCAGGGAGTAGGACGTGCTGAGTCCTGGCTCCACCTGCTCCAGCCTCTGTAATTTGCGGAATTCTAGGTCTCCACGTGATTGCTAAAGGGGTGTGAATGTTCACCTCTTACCTAGTAGCTTGTGGGTAAGGTGAGGTGGGTGGGAAATGGAGCGAGGAGAGCCACCACCCCAGAGAGGGTTCTTGAAGCTGGGGGTCCAGGCCCTGAATTCACGGTACCCACCCGTCCCCAGCTGACCTCGTGCGTCTACGCGTCCTGTGCCCTCCTGTACCCCATGCGATGGGAGCACGTGCTGATCCCCACCCTGCCGCCGCACCTGCTGGACTACTGCTGGTAAGGAGCGGGATCTGGGAAGGGGCAGGGCCTGGGGGCCTGGGGGTCTGGGGCCGGCGCCTGCATGACCCTGCTCCCCTCTGCTGTCCGTCCGCAGCGCTCCCATGCCCTACCTCATCGGAGTCCACGCCAGTCTCACCGAGGTGAGTGGGAGCGGCCATGGACTGCGTGGACTGGCGGAGTTCTCCTCCCTCTGCATCCCCAGATACCGTCCCCCGCCAGGGATCCCCAGACTCTGAGCGGCGGTCCCCCTACCACCCTCCAACGCAGAGACTGCTGGAGAAAGGCCTGGAGGACGTCGTGATGATGAACGTGGACACCAATATCTTAGAGACACCCTTTGACGACGTGGAGGCGCTGCCTCCAAACGTGGTCAGTGTCACCCGTCGCACCCTCCGGCCTGGTCCGGGAGGTGGAGGCCGCAAACCTGCCGACACAGCGCCATTCCCTTGTCCTCCAGGTGTCCCTGCTGAAGTTGCGGCTAAGGAAGGTCGCGCTGGCTCCAGGAGAAGGGGTGTCTCGTCTCTTCCTCAAAGCCCAGGCCCTGCTCTTTGGGGGTTACCGTGATGCTCTGGTCTGCAACCCAGTGAGCAAAGGGGACGCTACGGGAGAGGCCTTGTGGGCCCTGAAGAATAACATTGATACCTATTGTTTATAGAGTGCTTACTCTGTGCCTCTGTTTGCTCATCTGTGAAATGGGATCCAGATAGTACCCACCCAAAAGGATGGTGTGAGTCAATAAATAGGCATATGCAAAATGCTTGGATAGTGCCTGGCACACCGTGACTACTCAAATGCTAGATTCTACTATCACTACTATCTCATTTAATGCTCACGACAGTATTATGAGATAGATGCCATTTTTGTCCCATTTCACACATGAGGAAACTGAGGCTTGGAGAAGTCCTACAGTGGGTGAGTGTTAAAGCCAGGACTTTGATGGGCTTTTTCAGTTTCTCACTATTCTATAAAAACTTGAGAGAAGGGAAAATTCTATCATTTAAGCATCTCATGTTCCTATTGGCTGTGCCTTTACAACACATCTGGAATCTGCCCATTTCTCCTCCTCTCCTGTCTCCACCTTGATCTGGTCCCCATTATTGCTCACCTGGATCAGCGTGCTCACCTCCCTGATGAGTACCCTCTCCCGGGCTCCCACCCTCACCCCCCCCCCATAGTCTGCCTTCCTGGAAGGGGCCAGAGGTCACCTGTGAGCACCCAAGTCAGGCCTCCTCCTGCCTCTGCCCACAGCCCTCCAGGGCTACCAACTCCATCCGGTAGCCAAATCCTCGCCGTGGCTCACGAGGCCCTGCACAAGATCAGGCATACAGCAGGTGCTCAATCGACATTTGCTACATAGATACATGATAGAGTGAGGGAGGCAGCTGGAGTTCAGGAGAGCCTCGGGGAGCTCAGGACGCAGATCTTTCCTCCAGGGCCAGCCTGTGACCTTCAGTGAAGAAGCCTTCCTGGCCCAGAAGCCCGGGGCTCCCTTGCAGGCCTTCCACCAGCGGGCTGTGCACCTGCAGCTGTTCAAACAGGTGCTCAGGAGCCCTAAGGGCGGGGTTGGGGCGGGAGGGGCGGGGCTGGGACGCAGCGGCCGGCCTTGTGGGCGGGGCTAGAGTCGGTTTGGCCGGATCTCCCACTCTAGGTCGGGAGGCAGGACTGAACCCGGTTTCTTAAAGATGAGAGCCCCCGTCCTGATTTCCTAAGGGACAAAACCTACTCCTTGGACCCTGGGGAGATAAAGATTGGACCAAATTCCTAGATCTGGGGTGGGAGTACTTGCCGGCCTTGGGAAGGGGCGTGTCTTGAGTGCGCTCCGCCTTGGCGGGGAAAGAGGAGGGGGGGGTGGGAACTCCTGCGCACCTGGGAGGGGGCTGCGGCGGGGTCCGGCTCTGGGCTCCTGGAAGAAGGTGGGCTGGACTCCACAGGGTCCTTCAGCGTGGGCATGGGTTCTAGGGTCCCTGAAGGTGGAGTCGACCTCTTCCAGGGTCACTGAGAGGTGGGTCGGTCTGAAAGGGCCCCTGTGAGGGGCGGGGTCTGGTCCAAGAGGACAGGTCCTAGCCTGGGGGGCGGGGAGACTGCCGGACCTGTTTCCAGAGGTGGGCTCGAGACCTCCTGGGTCCTGGGGGAGGGGGGGCCTAGAGGGGTCAGGAGTGACTTTTACTTCTTGAGGGCGAGAGGACTCCTACTCCTCTCGCATTCAGATGTGTTGGTGGCAGCCCTGCGTCTGACTCGCTGACCCTTTCCCTCATCCCCAGTTCATTGAAGGCCGGCTGGAGAAGCTTAACGCAGGAGAGGGCTTCTCAGATCCCTTTGAGCAGGAGATCACCTGCAGCGGGGCCTCCTCAGGTGAGCCCTGAACCTAGCCCGGAGTCCCCACCCCACCTGCAGCACCCCAGCCTGGGCATGCCTGCCATGACCATGCTCTCTCCTCACTCCAGGCAACCTTCGCTCCTACCAGCTCTGGGCAGACAACCTAAAGGTATTAATACTTGTTTAGTTTATTATTGGATTAATTTAATCCCACAACCGTTCCCAAGTAGGGTCATCATTTTGCTCATTTATAGAGGTGAAGAAATTGAGGCTCAGAAAGGGAGAAGGGCTTGTCTGGGGTCACACATCCTGGGGTGAGGTGGAGTCTGGGGTAACCCCAGATGCCCAAGCCTCTCTCTGTCATTGTCTTCCCAGAAAGGTGGTGGTGCCCTCCTGCATTCTGTCAAGGCCAAGACCCAACCAGCTGTCAGAAACATGTATCGCTCGGTGAGGCTGGGCTAGATAGGCCATTTACTGGGGTGACAGAGGACATTTTAATTCTACATTTAAAATGCGAACATTTTTATCAACTGAATCAGCAGTTAGACCATTAACAATTTTTCCCACTTTTATTTTCCATTCACCGTTCTCATTTTTGTCAGGATAATTTCTCTCCTATTTAAAATTGACAACCAAGATTGGTTGGTTGTTTTTTCTCCTCAGACACTGCAAACTCCACTTCTATTCTTGTGGTTTTTTTCTCCCAAGCCTGTTTCCTGAGGCCAAATTTGCAGCTCCAAATTGTCCATTCAATTTTATTTTTCCTTCGGCTTTTAAACATGGACACATTTTTACTATGTCCTGTTTTTTCCACCCCCTACTTCATTTGGGAGTTATTTCCCCAGGAATATTCCTTTTGTATTAGTCAAAGGGGAGAGAGTTTATATTGACTCCTAAGTGTTGCATGGGAAATTATGAATATATTTGTGAGACACAAACATGAACAGATAGATGGCAAGACAAAGCTGTCCTAGGAAACAGAGGGCTGAGTTCTCAAATGTCCAGTGCAAATCACCTCAAATCTAATTCTCTTTTGGCTCCTCCATAGGCCAAGAGTGGTTTGAAGGGAATGCAGAGCTTCCTGACGTACAAGGTAAGGCTAATGGCCAATGGCCAATGGCCGGGGGTAGTGGGAAAGGGGCTCCTGGTTCACCCAAACTCTTCCTAGGACAGGGATTCTGGACTGCAGAGGGGGGGCTCCCTCAGGGCTTTATCCCTCACCAGCCGCTCAGATCACCTGCAGCAGCGCCTGCCTATCACCCAGCACTTTGGACAGGTAAGATGCCCCACCTCCTCCTGGACACACATACACATCTGGAACTATCACCAAGTCCTCCTCCCATCCTCAACCTCCATCTAGGCAGCTTGCCTCCCTCCTCGTGTGCCTCAGTATCTGGTGCCCTCTTCACTCTCACCCTCCTTCACACAGTGCCCCCCCCCCACTCTAACTCCTGGGGCCCCGCCCCTCCAAACGTGTCCTTTGCAGAACCGGCCCCTTCGGCCCAGCAGGAGACTCCGGCACCAGGAAGAGAAACCTTCTGAGTCCCTGGGAGAGGAGTAAGGCTCAAAGGCAGAGGAGGGGCAATGTTGGAAGTGGGAGGCCAGGACTAATGGGGAAGGTGGTACCCAAATTTCAAACATGCCAGAGCCACCAGACTGGAGCTGGGGGTTTGGGGCAGATATCTGAGGCTACCTATCCTCATGCAGGACACCCACTCTGGGCCCTGAGGATGCCCAGGATTCATGGGCAGAGGAAGCTCTGGATAGCAGCTTCCTGGGGTCTGGGGAAGAACTGGATTTGTTGAGTGAGATTCTAGACAGTCTGAGCACGGGAGCCACAAGGACAGGCAGCCTACGGCCCAGCCAGAGCTTAGACTGCTGCCACAGAGGGGACTTGGACAGCTGCCTCAGTCTGGTGAGCCCTCCAGCCCTCTCCCACTTGCCCATCCAACTTGCCATCCCCTCCCCCTCTAAAGTCCAGCAACTTGCTAATCTCCCCAACCCCATCCAGCCCAACTTACCAGGAAGACCAAGGTGGCAGCCAGATGAGGAGGACCCCCCAGAGCCCGAGCTCCAGTCCCTGCCTGCCCACCTGCCATCTCTGCAAACCCCCCAGCTTCCAGATACCATGAGCTCCTCAAAGAACCTCACTCCCCAGCCACCCTCAGAGGCCAGCCAAGAAATCACTTCTTCATCCCAATCTTTAACAGCTTCTGCAGACGCAAGCAGCAGAGGGGACCTCAAATCCTCTTTCACAGAGCCCCATCATCAAACCCAACATCTCCCCCATCTCCATGAGGCAGCCAGAGATCCCAGAGCTGAGAAGAGCCCCTGCTCCCACCTCTCCACAGTGCCCACCCAGCCCATCCCTCCAGAGAGCCCTCAACCTCTGGTACCCACAAAGCCCAACTCAGATATCACCTGGACATCTCAACCCCTTGACTCTTCCTCGGATCCTGGTTCTCCAGAGAACCCCAGAACCCAGGCTTCTGAGGGCCTTAGAGCGGAGCATGCTCACCTTCAGCCCCCCAAGGGGCCAGGAACCCCCAGATCCCCTGCCACACCAGCTAGCAACTGGCAGGAGCCCCAGGCCAGGAGCCGCCCCAGAGTTGCTGAGCTTAAAAAGTGTTTTGAAGGTTAAGGATCAGGCATCTGGAGAAGATGCCATTCTCTCAATAAAGTCTCAAGAGCCCAAAGCTGGTTTTTCCTGGTGAGTTTACCTAGGGGCTCTCTTTTTGTTCAGAAACCCACCCCATCCACCACCTTCCCCACTGGGGCAGCCTCCAGCTGGCTCTTAGGGGTAGTGAAAAGCCCTCCCTTCCAGGAAACCCTCCCAGCCTCTAGGATCCTCACAACCTTACAATTCATCCCTCTACAACTTATGATCCCTGCATTTATCTCCTCCATCTAGGTTAATTTCTGCCTCCACCAGCTCAAAAAAAGGTTTTATTATATCTCACTACCAATTTTACACATATATATAAAAAGTGAGCAGCCCCACCCTCCCTTGCCCTCAGGGGCAGAGTCTTTGAAGCACCTTTTCCCCTTCTATTCTTAAACCCTGGGTTGTATGGGTTTGAAGACCCAGAGAGGGGTTAGCCTCCCCCCAAGGTCACACAGTAAGGGAGGGAGATGGATTGAGGAAGGGGACCTAGATGGGCAGGCAGCCCTGCACTGTCTCCTTGGAGTCCTGGGGAGCCTGGACCTCGGTTGCATGGGAGAACTGAAAGGAAAGGAGAGTGGGGTTGTCGGTCCTGTGGGGGGTTGATGCAGCAAGCAGGAAGGCGGGTCCCTAGCACCGGCACCCCCAATTGCAGGCAGAGTCATGCAGAGGCGACATGCTTCGCAGAGCCCGCCCGGCTGGTGCCCCATGGCCCCCAAGTCCAACTGAGCCATTAGAGGCTAGTGTCTCAGTGGTGGATGCTGTGTGGGAGCAGGTGCTAGGCAGTTCTGGGCAGTGATGGAGGCTGTAGCAGTCCCCAGCATTCAGATGAGCCGCTCCTCGGGAGGCAGCTTGAGGTTGGGGGGTGGTGGCGCACGGGCACCCACCTGCTCCTCACTGCTGGGCCGGTAGGTGCCTTCCGTCTGCCGCTTCTCCCGCAGTTTCCGTACCAACAGCACCAGCCCCACAGCCAGAAGCAGGGCGGCAAGGAGGGAGAAGACCACAATGATAGCAGTGGTGGCCTCTTTAGACTGCAAGACAGGACAGGTGTGACTTCCCTGAATCTGGGGATCGTGTCCAGCCCCACCTTAGAAGCATCCATGGTTCCTAATCCCCCCACCCACACCTGCCTCTACCTTGATCCCCATATATCACATTTGGGGCTCCCAGTCCCCCATACCTCCCATATCTGGAGTCCCCCTCCCAAGCACCTGCCACATCTGGGCTCCTAGCTATTTCCTTTCCTCCTTCTGGGGGGCCTATGGGGATCCTGACCCCCTACACTTGCCACCATCTACCCCTTTCCTGAGGTTCTGGGTCTCTCCAATTGTTCTGTTGGTATTCTGACCTCTCGCACTTAGGTTTCTCCAATGCCAACCTCCATCCTGACCTGCCACCTCTGGGGATCTGGGACCCTCCACCTGCTACATGTGGACTCCTAAATAACATCCCTGCTGCCCTCCTGCCGTATATACCCCCAACTCACCAGGGCCCCATTGGAGTCAGGGTGTGGGGTGGTAGTGGTGCTATTCCCATATTCAGTGGGGTCTGGTGCTGTGGAGAGGTGATAGAGAGGATACATGAAGTTCCATCTATCCCTCCCATCTTGGCACATCTGCACCTTCCTTGGGGATTCCCCCTGCCCCCACCCCATTAGAACTCTGCTCTTCTGACTGTGGGTGCTCTGCACATAGGAGCCAGCCCAGCTGTATTGCTCCTCTGGCCAGTGGAGCCCAGCAGTGAGTAATCAGCCCACAGTAGTCTGCAGTTTACACCGAGTTGGGGGCTATGATAATGGATGGTGTCTGGAAGCCCAGCTGTCTCCTCCCCTCCCCTCCCCCACCTACCTGGCCTTTCCTTGGCCCTTAAAGATCTGGACAGATCCTGCTTTTTCCTGGAGTATCTATTTCATTCCACCGCCACCCCCACCCCCACCCCCACCCCAGGCTCTTGAAACTGGAAGAACTGAATGGCTGGGTCCATCCATATGGCCATGCTGGTGGTCATCCTGGACTCAGAGCCCCAGGCATGCCTCCTCCAGGCTCCCAGACAGCCCAAAACACCTCAACCACAGAGACTCAGATATGCAGGCCTCCTCTCCCGCCAGCTTATAATTCCACCCCAATCAGGAACTCTGGAATTCTAGACCAACTCTGTCCAAGGAAGGACTTAGGAATTCAAAATCCCCAACCCTGACCTTGTAGACTGCTGCCCCCAAGGCAACCCATGCCTGCTCCCCAGTTCTTGACCTCTCCGTGTCCCAGGTCCCCAGCGCCCCTGCGGGTACCTACTTTGACCCCAGGCCCGGCCCCAGCGGGCCGGCAGGAGCGGCAGGCCGAGCGCCAGGAGCAGCCCCAGACCGGGGCTCGCCATGGGCCAGAGGACTGGCTGGTGGCACCAGGGACAGGGCTTCTTGCACGCGCTGCTCCTACCGCATCTCGGGCCCGAGGTACTTGCGACTTGGCACCTGCGGGTGGGAGACAGAGAAAGGCCGGGGCGTGGGGGAGGAGGCTGGACCCGGGCGAAGGCCTAGGGGAGGGGCGACCCGCGTCGGGGCACCCCGGAGTCCAGCCCCGCCCCGCCGCCAGAGGTCAGAGATTAAAAATTAACTCGGGGAGGTGCATTCCTGGGCTCTGGAAAGGAAAGGGATGTGGAAAGGGGGCGGCAGGCCAACCAGCGCGACCTGCCTCCCTACCTGGCCCGGGAGTCTTTGCTCTCGCTCAGGTTCCCGGTCTGGTTCCCTCGCTCGAACCCTCCGTCCGTCCCTCGGTCGCTCGGCCCGACTACACCAGCTCCTCCCGCTCACGTGACCCGGAAAGTTTAGTCACTCACCTGGGAGGGGAGCGCACTTCCGGCTTGTGCACCTGAACAGAGATGGGGCGGAGCCAGGCGGGAGGTGCGGCCGCGCCTGGAGCGCACCTGTAACGGGAACCCAATCCTATAATTGGGAGAAGTGAAAAGGCGCAGAAGCGCGCAGGTGCTAGAGGAAGCTCCCACACGCATTGCGGGCAGGTCCGTAGGACCGCACACACGGGGCATGGAGACGCCGAGGTACGAGGCACTCCTGTCTGGGGCAGACCCCGATGGGGAGTCCCTAATGAAAAAAGACCTGCGTGGAACACATCTGCATGGGGGCAAACCTATAGAGAAGACGTCTACAAGGACATGTAAGAAGCACGCCTGTGGGAGACATCTGCGTTGAATCACATCTGTTTGGAGTATAGCTGAATAGAAGTATACACGTGTGGAAAACAACTGTATAGAACAGCTGCGTGATAACAAACACCTGACAGGCACTCTGGTGTACGGTTTTGAAAACGCAGATGCATAGCTCACCTATGAAATGAACAACACTCGAATAAGGAATTTCGGTGTGGAAATGTATTGGCAATACCTGTATGAGAACACCTGCACCTAAGTACACCTGCATGGGGCTCAGTTATACGGAAACAGATCCATGTTGGTGTATGCTTAACTCGAAAACACCTGGGGGGGGGGGCTGTATAACGCATTCCTGGGTGGATTTCTGTTGAGAAGCATACCTGTAAGGTGAAGGAAATAGACTTGTATGAGGAACATCTGCACAGAATTGAGCTCAAATGAGAGAAAGACCTGAGAACATCTGTACGTGGCACATCTGGGGAGGCAGCAGGCCAGCGGCTCACCTGTCGAGTGTATTGAGGCCCACCTGTCAGGGATATATCTGAGAAAACGTCTGTCTGGGGTAAAACATCTGTAACCCCCATGATGAGGGGCACCTGCAAGAACCACCTGTAAATAAAAACATTATAATATACTTGTTTGTTTGGGACGCACCTGTTCAAGTACATCTGTTTGGGCAGAAGCTGAGTGAGAACCAAGTGTCCTCATGGCTGTATCTTCGGATAAAGAACGACGTTAATAAGACGACCTCCTCCTGGGGACTCTAGGGTGAAGAGGATGATGAAGGGTACATACAGAGTGACGGGTAAGGATCCCAGGTCCGGATACATTCCTACTTTACCCTCACTGGGCACGTGGACTGGGGAGAGCGCCCTAACCTGTCTCCTCATCCGGAAAGGAGGAAAGCCGGTCCCACCTACCTTATAGGGCTGGCGAGGACGAAACGAGAGGTGAGTAAAAGGCCTGGCATGTGCAACACACTGAGTCCGTGTTAGCTGTTATTATTACTATTCGCGGTCTCGTGATCGGGCGCCCCGCCCCCTAATGATGAATAGAGAAACTGCACCCGAAACTAGTGGGAGGGATGTTCCGCAGATGCCGCGAGCACTACAAGCTGGGGCCCCGCCTCCTGTGCTCGGCTACCGGGCGCTTGTCCTCGGCCGCGCTTGGGACACTGAGACCCCACAGGCTGGTCTGGAGCGAGCAGTCAGCCCCGCGTCTGGACGGGGCCGCAGCTCGGTTTAGGCTACCGGGCGAGCGCGGGGAGGCGGAGCCCGAGGCTGCCGGGGGTGGGAGCGCAAGGAGGGACCCGCGGGCGCCGCTCGGGCTCTGGCCAATAGGAAACAGACTTTGCAGCCGCGCCGAGCGTTGATCTTCCGTTTCCCGGTCTGAGTGGGGCAGAGAAAGAAGGCGAGCGGGCGGGATGTAGGGCCTGCGAAGGAGCGCGGGGTCTCGCCCTTCCGTTCCCGTGGCCTAGCGGGGAATGTGAAGCGCGCGGGCGGGCAGACGGAGGGCCAGATGGCGTTGGGTTGGTTCTTGAGTACGTCTGGGAAAAACGAGAACTTTTGTTCCTAAAGAGGATTATTAGGGGAGGGAGGTCAGTGGAAAGAGATTACGAAACGCAATCCCTGATTGGGCAGAGGGTAAACTGAGGCACGCAGAGGCGGAGCACTGAAAACAGAACTGAGACCATTGATCTATCTACTCCCTCTTCCCAGAATGAACCCCGATGTTCCCTAGGCTGTTCCATACCGGAGCATCCCTGACATCCCTCCCCACGCCCCCAGCTCCGCCCCCAGCACCCCCCACGCCCCCCCCAGGGTGGGGGGAGGCGACGCAAGTTCTGACGCGGGCGGCGACGGCTAGCAGTCACTGCCTCCAGCAAGTGCGGGAGCCAGGCCGGCAGCGCGGAGGCAGCGGTAGCGGTGGCCCCGGCGCAGGGCCCGGGGGGAGGGGGGGAGGGGGTGCCGCGAAGCCCTGGCTGAGGTCGCCGCCGCCGGGCCTCCCCTCCCCCCCGGAGCGCGCCATGCGTGGGGGTCCGGGCGACGCCGAGCGGCGGCAGCGCTGGGGTCGCCTCTTCGAGGAGCTGGACAGTAACAAGGACGGCCGCGTGGACGTGCAGGAGTTGCGCCAGGGATTGGCCCGGCTGGGCGGGGGCGACCCGGAGCGCGGCGCCCAACAGGTACTCCCGTAGGGCCCCCGCCTGGCGAGCTGCGCTCGCGCCGTGCGGGTGCCGGGTAACCCGAGACCCTGAATGGAGCGCCGGGAGGCGCCAAGCACTGCCTGTGCCCTGGACTCCTGCACCTGTGCCCAGCCTGGGCGTCCCACTTCCCTTCCCCGAGCCCACCTGTGTCTGGGCCTAACAAGTTCGCTCCAAACAGGGCCACGGCGGCCTCGAGCCTGCTGTTTGGCGGGGGTCCCCACCCTCGTCCCCTGGACGCATGGGATGTCTGCCTGAGAATAGAGCCTGGTCCACTTTCCTGCCCACTGCCCCGAACACACTCTCCTGTGAACTCTTTGCACAGCCCATGACATGCCCCGCTCCCACCCCCAGGAGACACATTCTGTCCCCCCCCCCCCCCCCCCCCCCCCCCCCCCCCCCCGGGCAACCACTGCCCTCCCCCCTTGCTGCCCTAGTCTCTTTGTTTACATTCCTGCCCTTTCCCAGACCTGGCTCAGTGCCCCAGGCTGCCCCAGCCAGGGACCCAATCCTGGCTGAGGCCACCTTCATCTGGGGATGCATCTATAAAAGCATGAACTTGCCCCTGGGCCCATGCAGGTGTCCCTCACACCTGTAGCCCCAGATGCTACTGGGGTGGCTCTACAGCATACTGGCACCTCCTGTCCAACCTCCCACTTTCCAGGTGGGAACACGAAGGCCCCACAGCTGCTCAGCGTGGATTTGTCTTTGCCCCACATTGCCCAGAGCTGTCTCTAAGGGAAACTACTGAAACTGCCATAGGGACGGGTTTTTTGTAAGAGACAACTGGGAGGACAGGCTTTCAGAGACAAGAGCCCAATGCTACCTCCCAGTTCCCAGCTCTGTAACCTTGAACGAGTTACTTGACCTTGGAGAGCCTCAGTTTGCTGTCCAGGAAAACTGGACAACCACTATCCACCTCACAGCCCTTCTGTACTCTTGGACATCTTGCTGAGAAGCAAGCTGATGGAGGGAGGGGGTGAATTCCCCTGTCCCTGTCCTCTAGGCACTGGTGGTAGCCCTGGATTCCTGGAATGTAAGCTTGTTATGCCTTTTCCAAATGGAGGAGCAGCCTCCTGGAGCTCCCTCTGTCCCTTCCCCCATGCCAGGGCCTCTCTCCAAAGGGTGGTGCTGACCCAAATGGCGGTCTGGACCTGGAAGAGTTTAGCCAATACCTGCAGGAGCGGGAACAGCGCCTGCTGCTGCTTTTCCACAGCCTGGACCGGAATCAGGATGGTAAGGCCCAGGGATGGGGCTGTGGGGGCCCCAGAGATGCCAATGGGGATAGAACTGGTGATGCCAGGAGGAGGGGTAAGGCCAATTCTCCCTGATGACTCATAGGCTATTTTGGGAACCCTCCTCACCCCCAGATAGGTGGTTTGGGGCCTAGACAACCATCCTACCTCCTTTCCTTCCTGGAGTGGGACCCCTATAATTTACCCTTAGATTTTTCAAAGTGACAAAGATCCCCCCTGTTGCTCCTGGATTCCCTATGGGACTGAGACCCTCCTCCCCAAAGCATCTTCTAGGTCTCCAATATCACCTCTTAATACTCCATGGTGTAGGGAGCCCCATATTTACCCCTATATTCACACTTTCATTTATTCATGGAACAGAGGACCCCCCAACATTTCCCAACCCTGCCACAAACTTCACTCTGGGTTTCTGGATCCCCTGGTCTTGCTAAACCACTCCCATTTCAAGCTGTCCTACTCCTCAGTCTCAGCCCCCCCCCCCCAGACACACATATCTGTCCCCGTCTTGGTTCCCAGGTCACATTGATGTCTCTGAAATCCAGCAGAGTTTCCAAGCTCTGGGCATTTCTATCTCTCTGGAGCAGGCAGAGAAAATTCTACATAGGTGAGTAGCTGCAATCCAAAATCTCAGGTAACTCTGCTCCCTGGTACCCCTTGGCCACCTCAAGCCTCTGGGCCCCAGACCAAGTACCAGGGTGGGTGGATCTGAGAAGTTGAGCTTTGGAGTCAGGTCCATCTTGGCCCAGTCGCTTTACCTCTCTGAGCCTCAGTTTCCCCACTGTAAAATGGTCAGCTCTCAGTGCAGACGAGCTTGATCTACCCCAAATCCAACCAGAACCTCACTCCAACCCACCCCCAGCCTCAGGCACTGATTCTGTCCCACCCCCATCCCCAGCATGGACCGTGATGGCACTATGACTATCGACTGGCAGGAATGGCGTGACCACTTCCTATTGCACTCACTGGAGAATATGGAAGATGTGCTCTATTTCTGGAAGCATTCCACGGTGAGGTGGGGTGGCTTTCCCAGCCTAGTGGCAGGGTCCTCTTCCTCCTCCCCTGGGGGCCTAGCTCTAGTCTCCCCAGGACATGGAGAGGCTGGGTCAGAATGCTGTAGAAGGAGGAGCCACTGGAAGTAGCTAAGGAATGAGACTCTGCTCCTCTTTTCCTCCATTCAGAACTCGAGGGACTGAGGACCCATTTTAGGAGGTCTCTGCAATCTGATTGGAGCCCTTGAGACTTTCTGAAGGGCCTCTGGGAGCAGTCTGTGGGGGTTGGGAGTGCAGGGAAGAAAGGGCTCACCAGATGGGGCACCTCGCCTCCCACCCTCAACCCATGCAGCTCCCCTTCTAGTTTTTCACTGCCTCAATTAAGGATTCTGCTGCTGAAAAGACAAGTTAAGAAGCCACTATTTTCAGAGGGTCCAGTGGGATCCACTGGAATTTGAGAGGGGTGCTCTAGATTGCCATTTCCTGGGGGAGAATTCTTGAACAATGTTTCTGGTAGGAACTGATGGCTTTTGGAGGGGATCCATTTGTGGGATATGGTGAGATGTTCTTGAGAGGTCCAGAGATTCATGGAGGGGCTTAATTGGGAAGTCTATAAGAGGACTCTAGAGAAGGGATGATCCCTGTGGAGGAAATCCCTGTGGGGTTTGGTGAGGCCATGGCAGGGATCTGGGTACCTTATATGGGAGGGCCCCCATAGGATCATGTATGGCCCTAGAAGGATCTTCTGGAATCCTTATGTGGGAGACCCTTGAGTGGGATCCTTTAGAGGGATCCTATTGGCTCTGGAGGGGTCTTTATGTGGTAAATCCTTCAATGGGATTTTTTTCAAGGTCCCCAAGGAAGGACATTAGTATCTTACATGGGCGACGACTGACTTGGATGTTTTGGTGGGATCTGGCAGGGATCACCTGGGCAGTCAAAGTAAGATTCATTGATGGACTGTCTGGGTGTCCGGGGATTCTTGGAGACATCCCCATTTAGAGCTGTGATACGTCTCTTCACCCCTGCATCCTCAGGTCCTGGACATTGGTGAGTGCCTGACTGTCCCTGATGAGTTTTCAGAGCAGGAGAAGCTGACCGGCATGTGGTGGAAGCAGCTGGTATCTGGTGCAGTGGCAGGTGCTGTGTCAAGGACAGGCACAGCCCCTCTGGACCGCCTCAAGGTCTTCATGCAGGTGAGGGGCCCTGGAGTGACTCACCCTCTCCCCCAGGCCTGAGCCCCTGGAGGAGACTCCAGAGTTACCTTTTCTCCCTGCCCAGGTCCATGCCTCCAAGACCAACCAGCTGAACATCCTTGGAGGCCTACGGAACATGATCCAAGAGGGGGGAGTGCGCTCTCTGTGGCGTGGCAATGGGATCAACGTGCTCAAGATTGCACCTGAGTCAGCTATCAAATTCATGGCCTATGAGCAGGTGGGGGCAGGTGTGCGGAGGCATGAGCTAGGATTTGCAGGATTGGCTTGGGGGAGGGAGATATCTGCAGGTCCCTAAGAGTGGGCATCTGTTCCCCTACATGATGCCCACAGTAGGAGGACAGTAGAGGGGAGGTCCAAGTGCACAGAAAGCTCAACCCCTGAGGTTCTGCCCACCGGTCTGTCTCCCACCCTCAGATCAAGCGGGCCATTCGGGGACAGCAGGAGACACTGCGTGTGCAGGAGCGCTTTGTGGCTGGATCCTTGGCTGGTGCCACAGCCCAAACCATCATTTACCCCATGGAGGTAAGAAGGGGGGAACCCAGCGCAGGGTAGGGGGCCTCCAATAATCATTTCCCTTCGTGGTGTGATTATAACTTTGGCTCTCCCTGATTCAGACTGTAGCTCATTACAGCAGTGCTGTTTCAAGTGTAACCTCTCTGGGAACTACAATTTGAGATGTGACTTCTGGGAATGGTGGTGTTGTTATAACTGTTTAGACAGCCATTGCAGGGGCAGCCACTTATGGATATACCTCTTTCAAGGACATTGATTTCCACAGTGCTTGTTCCCAAGGGAATCATTTCTAGATAAAACTGTTTTCAGAGAAATCATTTCAGGTTTCATGTTGTGTAGTGCGTCAGTTAGGATTCTGAGTGATGGAAAAGTCAAATCACATAAGTGAAGTCTAGAGGCGAGCAGTTCAGTGCTGGTATGTGGCTTCAAGTGTTAGAGACGCAGGTTCCTTCCCACTGTCTTGTTCCACCACCTCAGCATGTAGCATCCACCTCGTGGACAAAAATGACTTCTTGTGCTCCGGTCATCCCATCCACATTCCAGCTGAGAAGGAAGAATAGACAAAGAAAAGAACCTCTCCCTGCCTTTAAGGATGCTTTTTGAAAGTCATGCATACCTCTTCTCCTTCTGCTTCTGTTTCATTGGCTAGGACTTAATCACATGGCCCCACGCCTAGGGAAGCTGAGAAAGGTAATCTTTATTTCTAAAGGCTATGGGCCATAATATCCTGAAAAGTATGGTTTCTATTATTAAGGGAGAAAGGACCAAGATATTGGAAAACTGTTAGCAGTGGCTGCCACATGCAGCCATTTTTAAGTATAGAGATTAGAGGTAGCAGAAGATTCTAGAGAAAGTGGTTTTTTAAATTCACTTATTCTCAGGGTATCTCCTTCCAGGAGTAGCTATTTCTAGGTATTTTCATTCCTGGATGTAGTGATTCCAGAGGCAGCTTTCCAGGGATAACCGGGTTCTCCCCAGGTACTAAAGACACGGTTGACCCTTCGCCGGACGGGCCAGTACAAGGGGCTGTTGGACTGCGCGTGGCGGATCATGGAGCGAGAAGGGCCCCGCGCCTTCTACCATGGCTACCTGCCCAACGTGCTGGGCATCATTCCCTACGCGGGCATCGACCTGGCCGTCTACGAGGTCTGTGGGCAGCCCGCCCCCTCTCCTTTCTTCTTCCCTCTGGGATCTGCCCATGGGCCACCCCCTTCCTGTAGGGCTGACTCAGTTGACCTCCAGAACTAGGGGAGACAATCCGGGGGTAGAGAAGCACCATGAACCTGGGGATCCTGGGGAACCCTTTCAGGCATTAGATATCCTTACTCTTTCACTTACCACTGCAGTTCAGCCCTCCGGGGTCTCAGGACGCATGATATTCGGGACCCATTTCAGCTCACAGAATCATGAGAACAGGTGAAGATGAGCTTCAAAGGTGCTCGTTTTACCCCAAAGCTTGTATTGGACCCAGCCTATATCTCTAGGCCAATGTCTTCTTCAGGGCCTGCCCATTTCAGCATCTGTGTCACCATAAAATCCATACCCTGTGACCAGCATCTTGGTACCTTTATCAGGAAAGGCAAGAACAGGGAGTTTTGCTGTTTCTTTTCCAGGGGCTGCGTCCATTGCTTTTACCTTCTCCTGGTGGAATCACCAGGTTCTCCCCAATTAGCACAGCCTCAGATGTTCCCAGGCATCCCCCAAAATCTTTGTATCTAGGGTAGAGTCAGCTTCACAGGCGGACAACCATGGGCCTCAACTCAGAAGGGCTCCTCATTTGGTTCAAAGCTCTGCTGTTGCCATCTTGAAATTCCTAATAATTATTTGAACAAGGAACCTCGCATATTTTTATTTTACACTGGGCTGCTCAAATTACATAGCTGGTCCTGATCTAAAATCTTCCATACCTGCCATCCATACCTGCCCTCCCAGCACCCAGCATCTATGCAGCCAAATAGGACATGGCCATTACTCATTCATTCATTCATTCACTTAAGCACACATATTTGCTGGGCACTGGGCTGGCTGCCTTATCAAATGAGAACAGCACAGCCCTTTCCCTCCTGAACACCACTTCAACAAACTAGGAAGCCAGTCAACCAGCAAATAAGTACTTTTAGATCCTGATGCACTCTCAGAAGATAATAAAACAGGATATGTAATCAAAAGTACAGTGGACTGGAGGGCAGGTCTAGGAATGTCTCTGAGAAGTGATCTTGGAGTAGCAATGAGTTGAACATATATTGGGAGGGATATATGTGTGAACAAGGCAGAAGGCACAGTGAATGCCAAGGTCCGGAAGCAGGAAATGAACTGGACCTGTTGGCAGAGTGCAAGTCTTGAATGGCTGGAGGGAACTGAAGAGTCAGCAAGGACTCAATTAGAAAGAGTTTGGGTTTATCCCTAGTGCAACTAGAAGCCTTTGAGAGTCGTAAGCAGAAGTAAGACTCAAACTTGTTTCATCCATTCTTCACCAAAAAAGGGACTTTGGAGATCTAAGTAATTTGAGAAACTCTATGTCCTCTTGAAGTTTCAAAATCTGTTAGTCCTTTAAAGGCTCTGAGAAGTCCTGCAGAAAAGTAAAAATTTTTTTTTAGCCCAGTGTTGGCCACACTTATCTAGTCATCAGAACCTCTTTTTAATAGAACATCTCTTACAAACTCGTTAAACACCTATTTGGCAAATACTGCTCCAGACCCAAGAGAAGGCTATCTATACTTGTGAAGGCGATAATGGTAAAACACTTGCTTCTCACTTGCCCATTCCATACCAGGCCAGACATCACTAATCCATCACAGCGCTGAAGTCTGAAATGGGTCTTACTGGGCTAAAATCAAGGTGTGGGCAGGGCTATGGTCCTTCTGAGGCATCCAGGGGAGAATCTGTTTCCTTACCTTGCCCAGTATCTAGTGACCGCCTGCATTCCCTAGCCTGTAGGCCCTTCCTCCCTCTTCAAAGTCAGCAGCATAGCATCTTCCAACCTCTCTCTCTATCTCTCTGGCCTCTGCTTCTGTCATAACATCTCCTCTGACTTTCATAAGGACTCTTGTGATTACATTGAACCAACCTGGATACTCTAGGATCATCTCCCATCTCGAGGTCCTTAACTTAATCCCATCTGCCACATAAGGCTCTATATTCATATGTTCCAGGGACTAGGGCATGGACAGTAGGGGGGCCATCATTCCATATTCCATAAAGGGTAGAGGTGAGGACTGAATGTGAGGGTGCAGGTAAAATGCTTGTGCTGCACCTAAGGGTACAAAGTGCTGAGCTAGTACCAGCTGTCATAGGATACAGAAGCTAGCCAGCGAGGTCTGTGAAGCAAGGGTCCTGGTGTCACCCACCTCCAACCCACCCTATTCCCCTCTTTACTTCTGCCAGACCCTGAAGAACCGGTGGCTCCAGCAGTATAGCCACGACTCGGCTGACCCAGGCATCCTCGTGCTCCTGGCCTGTGGCACCATCTCCAGCACCTGTGGCCAGATAGCCAGTTATCCCCTGGCCCTGGTCCGGACCCGTATGCAGGCCCAAGGTGAGGCCTGGGTGGGAGGATGGGGCAGAGAAGGTCTCACAATTTGGGTCTCACCTCCCCTCCCCTAGCTCCTCCTCCTGGGTAGGTAGAATCCCAGGTTGGAGTCCTCCTGGATTTGGATGGCTTTGACCAATTCCCAACCTTTCTCGGGCCTCAGTGTACCCATTTGTAACATTGGAATGGGAGCCCTTTGCCCTAACTAGGAGAACAGATGAAACGAGTGCAAGAAGGGCCCAAGCAATCTTAGCTGGAAGGCCGCTTAATAGACTTCAGCATATTTGGGCTGGTAACTTGAGATCTAATTTGCAAGGCTGGGTTAGTGAGGGGAAGGTAAGGAACCAGGTTAAGGAGAGGCAGGGCCAGGCTGGTTATCGTTTTGTGTTTCTCTGTCTTTTTCTTTCATGGATTCTTTCCTTGATTCTCCCCTACTATCCCTGAATCTATTTTGAGAATTTCCTAGGGAATTTTAGCGTTTGTGTTCCATGGTTTTCACTGGGGGATTGTTGGTGCATAAGACAGATATAGACCCCCACCCTCAAAGAGCTCACAGGCAGGAGAGGAAGAAAGATGCCGAGTAAGTCATTCCATTATTGAGTATGGATTTAGAGTTGAATAAAGGGGAAAGGAGCCTGACTTAGACTGGGGTGCCCAGGAGGGCCCCCTGAAGAGCTGACTTTAGAATAGAGTTTGCAAGGATGAGTAAGAGTTAGCTGGGAGAAGAGGATGGGAATTGAGTTCTAGGAAGAGGACACTTCTATGCCCTCTCCCATTACACACACTCATACCTGCTCTGTTTTGAAGAGTCCCCAAACTTGGGCCCTCCAGATTGAAGTGAAAAGGTGAACAGTCCATTCCAAGGCCAGTAGAAGTCCTGACTCTGAGTGGTAGGTCCTGCTGTTAGTCTAACCTTCCTTTTTCCTGCTGCAACTGCCTCCTGGCCCAGCCCTGAGGGGTGGGAAGGGGAAGGCAGAAGGGGACCTTTGGCCTGACCTTGCCCTCTACCCCTCCCAGCCTCCATCGAGGGCGCCCCCCAGCTCTCCATGCTGGGTCTGCTCCGTCACATCCTGTCCCAGGAGGGCATACCGGGCCTCTACCGGGGCATTGCCCCCAACTTCATGAAGGTTATCCCAGCTGTGAGCATCTCCTATGTGGTCTACGAGAACATGAAGCAGGCCCTCGGGGTTACGTCAAGGTGAGGGACCCAGAGCCACCCTCACTGAGATCTCTCACCTCAATCATAACGTCCCCTACACCTCAGCCACTGGAGACCGATGGCCCAGCCAATGGATCCCAGGTGCCCCCCACTCAAACCACAGAATCCCCATACTTCATCTACTGGGTCCTGCATCCCACATCCCAGGCACTGGGTCCCATGTTTCCCTGTCTCCCCACTCCCCTACACACACACACACACTGGGTCCTAGATCTCCATGTCTTAACCACTGGATCCCCCACAACTCAGCTAATGAATCCGGAAACCCCAACCATAGGAGCACATATCCCCAGCTCACTCAGGCACCAGATCCAATGTCTTCATACAGCACTAGATCCCAGATCCCCAACCCCACCTGCAGATCCCAGACCTCCATGCTTCAATCCTTGGATTTCCAAGCTTGGACACTGGATCCTGGATATCAAGAAACCTCAGCCACCGGCTCCTGACAGTGCAATGCCCAGACCCTGGGGCCCCCACTACTGGATCCCAGATCCCCTCATCCCAGCCACTGGATTCCTGAATTCCTTTACCTCAACCCTGGGTCCCAGATCCCTCTTCTTCATCTGCCAGATCCCTACATTTCAACCACTACACCTTCAACCCCCAACTCACCAGATTCCAGATCCACAAGCCCTGACACATTGGATCCTAGCTCCTAAAGCCACAATCATGAAAGCCCAATGGTAGAGTGAGTGAGTCTGGCAACAGCAGCTGTTGGCTCCCCAATCCCCTCACTGCAGGCCCTGGATACTAAAACCACCCACAGGAAACAGACCCTGACATGTCCAAGCCCTGGATCCCAACCCCTTAGCCCCTGGATTCTGACCTGAATCCTCCCAGACACTGACTCCCAAATGCTTACATCTCATGTCTAGATCCCAGTAGGCAGATCACAGCAACTTGACCCCACATGTCCCCTGACCCAGACACACAAGACCCCAAAGACCTCCCCCACCACAACACAAACCTGGGAGCCTGTGGGAACCCCACATCCTGGCTCCAGAAAACTGGTGGGACTTGTTCAATGTCCTGATATGGCTAGATGCCCCTCATGCATTGCACAGGCACTGGATCCCCCCACTTCCCCAGCATGACCATACTTCTGGGCCCTGTGGGAACATGGCTCCCTCCAACTCTCCCCCCAACTTTCTGCAGTGTCTTCCACTCCCCACCTTATGAGCTGAAAACTCCCAGAGCCTGGGTCCCCTGGAGGATCCAGCTGCTCTTTCTTGGGGGCTGACAATGAGACAATCTGAGGTGGGGGACACATTAGGGGTACCTCCCCCTGCCCTAGCACTACCAGCCTCTCAGACTTCAGAGGTGGAAGCCAGGAGCAAGTCTACACAGATCATCCTTCCCTAAACCCAAGCATCCAATTATGCAAAACAAACCCAATCCCCAGGACTCACTCCAGGTCTATTTTTCTATGGAGAGGAGCAGACATTCCCTCACCACCCCCATCTTTGTGAAGAAACCAAGCCCCAACACCCCCATATAACATTCTGCACTTTATAGTTGGATTCTGAACTTAGGATAACTAGGGGACCCCTTCTTCTACTCTTCCCAAGTCCTTGAAGAACCCCATTAAGATTACAGAAGAACTAGGATGTTTGTGGGAAGTAGAGGACCTCCCCAAGGCTTCCACCTCTCCCCACCTGTACCATGCCCCGCTTCCCTGCCTGTATGTGTTATTTCAAAGAAAAAAAAAGGAATACATTTTCTAAGCTCTTTTCATTGTGGTTTTTACTGAAAGGGGTGGGTGGATGTGGGACACCCTCAAACCACCCACAGGGAAGGGACATGGACCATCTTCCATCACTCACCAAGAAATGACTCCTTTGAGCCTCAGCTTCCACATCGGTAAAGTGGGGCAAGGAGAAGTCCACGTGCAGGAGCCCTTCTAATTTTTTTGATATTGTTTCTAATTACACAAATGTACTCGTTTCCTGGGGCCGTTGTAACAAGTTACCACAAATGGGGCTTAAATCAACAAATTTTAGATTGATGTATTTTCATTGTGGTAAAATACAGATAGCAAAATTTCCCATTTTAATCATTTTTTTAAAAAATACAGAATGCTTCATGAATCTGTGTGTCATCCTTATACAGGGGTCATGGTAATCTCTATCAGTCACCCAATTTTAGTATATGTCCTGCCTAACCAAGCACACTGTTTCAATCGTTTTTAAGTGTACAGTTCAGAGGTATTAAATACATTCACATTATTGTGTGGCCATCCCCACCACCCGTCTCTAGAACTTTCTTATCTTCCCAAACTGAAACTCTGGCCCCATTAAATACTAACTCCCCCTCCCCCAGCGCTTGGCTCCCACCATCTACTTTCTGCCTCTGGATTTGACTCCTCTAGGGACCGCCTCTGAGTGAAATCACACAGTATTTGTCCTTGCTGGGTTATCTGTTTAACTGTCAATCCTCAACTGAGGATATTTTTTCCCACTGATTTTCAGAGAGAGTGGAAGGGAGGGAGGGGAAGAGAAAGAAACATGGATGTAAGAGAGACACATCCATTGGTTGCCTCCCTGGGATGGAACCTGCAACCCAGATACTTGCCCCGACTAGGAATCGAACCGGTGACCCTCCGGTCCATAGGCAGATGCTCTAACCCCTGAGCAACACTGGCCAGGTCTGTCTGGGTTATTTCGCTGAGCATAATATCCTTGGGATTTATCTACATTGTAGCATGTGTCAGAATTTACTTCCTTTTGAAGGCTGAGTAATATTCCACTGTCTGGATGGTCCACATTGTGTTTATCCATTCATCTATCAGTGGACACTTGGATTGTTCCCACCTTTTGATTTTCATGAATAAAAACAACAGAAATTTATGGAGGGGGTCAATGGTGGTGGGGGGGAGACATCTGTAATACTTCCAACAATAAAGAAATTTTTAAAAAATCAACAACCCAGAAATTTATTCCCTCACAGTTGTAGAGGGCAGAAGTCCGAAATTAAGGCGTTGGCATGCTCATGCTCCCCCTGAAGGCTCCAGAGAGGATCCTGCTTTGCCTCTTCCAGCTTCTGGTGGTTGCCAGCAATCCTTGGCGTTCCTTGGCTTGTAGATCCATCATGCCATTTTCTGCCTGTCTTTACATGTCCAAACTCTTTGCTGTGTGGACGGTGACAGTCACCCTCCAAGGCGTCCCCCAAAGCTTTCTGCCTCAAGTATTCGCATTCTTGTATAATCCCCTCCCTCGTTGTACAAGGTGAGTTTGTTCAGCCCTGAGGATACAGCGGAAGTGATGGTATGTTACTTCCAAGATCAGATTATAGGAGACACCGCAGCTACCCTCTAGTTTGCATTTCAAGCTGCTGTGGGGGGGGAGCGGATAATTCATTATGTAGCAGTAGCTTCCTGATACATATGGACACCTACAGATACGATTTTTCACGCACTCAAATAAGGGAGCAAGCCTTGCTAGCTATTTTGTTTTTTACTTCCTTTGAACTATGTCCTTAGCATCAATTCCCAGGAGTGGGTCAAAGGATATTGCTATCTCAGGGTCATGCCGCCAGAAAAATTGTTATGTAATATACACAGCCGCCAACAAGGAGTTGGCATTACCAATTTTACTACCATCATGCTCGCATCAAGTGCTAGCATTTTGAATTTATTTAATTGGGCCAGTTAACATCCATTTTCTTGTCTGCACTCTTATACCCCATGACACTATGGCTGGGATTTGGTTGCATATCAGGCTCTGCAACTGACATGCAGTGTGACACCAGACAGGCTTCTTTTCTCTTTCTAAGCCTCAGTTTCCCCACCCACAAAATAAAGGGGGTTTCCACTGAGATCTCTCAAAGGAAAACAGCTTACATTTATTGAGCAAGCACTATGTACCCTAGCTTTGTGCTAAGCCCCGTTCTAAAAAAAATGTTTTTATTGATTTTAGAGAGGAAGGGAGAGGAGAGAGAAACATCATTCGGCTGCCCCCTACTGGGGATCGAGCCCACTACCCGGATGTGCCCTGGCTGGGAATTGAACCAGCAACCTCTCGGTGCATGGGACGACACTTAACCAACTGAGCCACACTGGCCAGGGCTCTGTGCTAAGCCCTTTAATGTGTTACTAGTATACTCCGGGCCAGATTGAGTTCTGGACATGGGATACATAAGTGAAAGAAAGAAAAAAATGTCTGTTCTCATTGACCCTACATTCCAGCGGGGAGAAAAGAACAATGAATAGCATAAGTGAGTGAATGGATACGTAGCAGCGTGGAAAGCAAGGGTGTTATGGAGAAAAATGAAGGTGGGAAGGAGGATAAGAAATGCTAAAGGGAAAAAAATAAAAAAATTAAAAGATACTAAAGGGTAGAATTTAAATGTTAAATAGGGCAGTCAGAGAAGACCTCAAGGAGGTTACATTTGAATACAGATATAAGAGTGGTGAGGAAAAGAGCCTTGAAGCTGTCTAGGGAAACCGCATCCCGGGCAGAAGAAACAGCCAGTGCAAAGGTCCTGGGGCAGGACTGCCTGGTGTATTGGAGGGACAGGGAGGAGGCCCATGTGGCTGGAGCGGAGTGAGTGAGGGGGAGAGAGGGAGGAGGTGAGCAGAGGGAGGGGAGAGGGGCAGGTTGTGCTGGGCTCTGTGGGCAGGGCTTGGGCTTTTACCCTGAGGGAGGGCCGTGGGCAGAGCAGGGACAGGACCTGACTCAGGTGCTCTGATGGCTGGTCTGGGAAGGGGGTGGGGGAGCGGTGACTAGGATGGTGGTGACTTCGAGAGTCCATGAAGACTCTTGTTGGATCCTACTGACAACACTATCAGGTAGAGTTCATCATTACTTCCAATTTCCAGATGGGGAAACTGAAGCTCAGAGAAGGCAGGCAGGTACTCCCACGTCACACAGCAACAAGTGTACAAGATGAGATTCAAACTCAGGTCTTTCTGACTCCAAACCTATTCCTGTCTTCTTTGGTCACCAACTATGTCTCTCTCCCCCAAGCTCCGGAGCTGTCTCATTCTCTCGCTCTTGTCTCCTGTTGCCATGACAGTAAAGCACAGTGTACTGGTTTCCTGTGGCTGCTGTAACAAATGACACCAAACCCAGTGGCTTAAAACAACACAAATGTGTTATATTGGAGGGCAGAGAAGCTTGACATGGATCTCTCTGGGCTAAAATCAAGCTGTTGGCAGGGCTGGCTCCTTCTGGAGCCTCCAGGGAAGAATCTGTTTTCTGGCATTTTCCAGCTTCTAAAGGTCACCTACATTCCATAGCGGGTGGCTCCTTCCTCCATCCTCAAAGCAAGCAATGGCCTTGAAGCCTTTCTCACATCATATCACTCCAGCACCAACTGTTCTGGCTCCCTCTTCCCTGTTTAAGGACCCATGAGAGTGCATTGAACCCATTTGGTTGATCCAGCATGATCTGTCCATCTCCCCATCGGCTGGTTAGTAACCTAAATTCCATCTGCAAACTTAACCCCACCTTTCTCATGTAACATAACACACTCACAGGTTTAGAGGGATTAGAATGTGGAGCTTTTGGGGGGGAGACCCTCACTCTGCCCACCATATCCAGCTAGGTCACAAGGGACTCTGTGACCTCATTTTTACATGGGACCCAAGTTTACAAGGCAAATTTACAACCTCCCACACGGTTGCTGGTTGTCAAACCTCTTGCCAGGCATCTGAACCTCAATGTCCTGACTCTCTAGCTTCCATGGGAGCCAAACCTGAGGAAGCCCAGAACCCTTGCTCGAGGACCCAGACCCTGTTTAAGAGGGTCAAGGCCTTACTCACCAAAGCTTCACCCCCACCCCTACCCCCATCCCCACCCCCACCTGTCTTCTGGAACCCAGGCTGTACACACGTGTATGGATATGTGTTTGGGCATGTGCGTAAAAACGACCTGGAGCACTTCCCATCACAGCAGGTGAGATACGGGTCACCCAGTATCTCTAGCCAGAACTTCAGGGAGAGAAAGCCCTGCTGTCCACTCCCTCTACATGGTCCACTTCCCTCTAAGCAGGCCTAGAATTTCACCTTGAAGCAGTGAGGACTGGGGTGGGCCTGTCACCAGGAGGGGGGTCTGGGTGTCTGGGGAAGCAGCCCCAGCCTGGCTAAGAATCGGCAGCAAGCTGGGTCTGCCCTGCAGGTGCTCGACACGGGAGAGCAGCTGATGGTGCCCATGGATGTCCTGGAAGTGGATAGTGAGGGAGCCTTGTGGAAGTTTCTGCTCTCTGGAGCCATGGCTGGGGCAGTGTCTCGCACTGGCACGGCCCCTCTGGACCGTGCCAAGGTGTATATGCAGGTGTGTGCGGGGAGGGGCCATGGCGCTGAAGCCATTGAGGTGGGGATGGACAGAAGAGGAGCTGATGAAGTTCAGGGTGGGGGTGGGGGTACAACTGGAAGCAGGTAGGAGGGTGGGGTCGGGACATGGGCTGGAGTGAGAAGGAGGCCGAACGGAGATGGAGTGGGGGTTTGAGTTGGGAATGATGATGGAGCTGATGTGTGTAGGACATGGAGCTGAACTGGGGAAGGAGTTGAGGGAGCGGTACCAGGGACAGGGTTGAGGTTGGGGATCAGGGAATTGGGGATGGGAGTCTTTGGATGGCTTTGAAGACAAAGTAGGACTGGAGAGGAGAGGAAGATGGATAAGATGGAAATGTGTTGGGTTTGGGTCTGCACTGAGTCAGAGAATCTAGGACTAGCCAGGGAAGGAGTTGGAGAAGAAAGGGGAATGGGGTTGTGTAGGTGGGGACAGGATGGGCTTGAATTCCAAGATAGGATGGAGGTGAAGATAGGGTGGGGGACTTCTCACAGGTCCCGGGGCCTCCCTACCCCCAGGTCTACTCCTCCAAGACGAACTTCATGAATCTGCTGGGGGGGCTACGGAGCATGGTCCAAGAGGGGGGCCTCCGCTCCCTGTGGCGGGGCAATGGCATCAACATACTCAAGATCGCCCCTGAGTACGCCATCAAATTCTCCGTCTTTGAACAGGTGGGGGATGGTCTGCTTTCCCAAGTCCTCCCCTCAAGTCCTCCCCTCTCCTATACCCCCCCCCCATCAAAGCTCAGATCATTATCCAAGACAGACAGACGTTCACCCTCCAGGTCCCAGACCTCTCCCTCAGCATGGGTTTCAGATAGGAAGGTGGTCAGTCATTTGCTGTTGCTCCTCTCTCCTGTCCCAGTGTAAGAATTACTTCTGTGGAGTGCATGGGTTCCCGCCCTTTCAGGAGCGTCTCCTTGCTGGCTCCCTGGCTGTGGCCACCTCCCAGACCCTCATCAACCCCATGGAGGTAAGAGAATAGCTGACCCATAGAAAACGAAAATTAGTTGCCAGCTGCTATTGTTTCCCCCTCCCCTGTCCCTCTCTTCTTTTCCTTCTTTTTCTCCATGTAAGATATGTATCAGACTTTTATTCCAGATGGCTACCCAGTTACCTCAACACTATTTACTGAATGAGTCCCATCTTTTCTTACCCAGTGATCAGAAACGCCGCCTTGTAATTTACAAAATTCCTGTATATATTTGGGTTTATTTCTGGCCTTTCTCTTCTTGTTGTTCTGGTGTCTGTTCACGCACTACTATCTTTTAATTTTTTAAATGAATAGACTTTATTTTGTAGAGCAATTTTAGGTTGACAGAAAACTTGAGCAGAAAGTACAAAGAATTCTCATATACTTCTCCTCACGTATACAAAGTTTCTACTCTTATTCACATCTTGCATTTGGGTGGGACATTTGTTACAATCGATGAGCCAATATGGATACATTATTTTTAACTAAACTCTATAGTTGACATTAGGGTTTATTCTTGGTGGTGTACATTCTATGGGTTTCACAAACATATATAATGACCTGTGTCCACCATTACGGCATCATACAGAATCGTTCCACTGCCCTAAAAAGCTACTCTACCTATTTACCCCACCTCCTGCCCCCGGAATCCCTGGCAAGCACTGATCCTTTTACTGTGTATATAGTTCTGCCTCAGTCTTTAATTTCTGAGGTGTGGTATTATGTTTTATCATTCCCCATCCTTCTCTCCTTTATTACTTTTTCAGGCTATTATTCTCTGTTGATTTTTTTCTAGATAAAATTTAGATGCAACTTGTTCGGTTCAAAAGACAAAATCATCTATTGGTTTTTGTTTTTAACTGGGATGGTGTTCAATTCATAAATGGGCTAGAGACTGCTGCCATTTATATGATGTTGAATCTACGTATCCAGGAACATTTGTTCAAGTCTCCTTTTAAGTTCTTTAATGGTCTTTCACAATTTTTTAATATAATTCTTGCCCTCATCTGATTTTCTTCCAAAGTATATTCGTTTTCATTGGCTGTGTAACAAATTACCACAGACTCAATTAGGTTAAAATGATAGATATATTTTTTTAATCTCATTGTTTCTGTGAGTCACGTCTGGGCACTGGCTAGTTAGGTCATCTGTGCAGGGTTTCATCAGGTGGAAATCAAGGAGTCAGCTGGGCTACCTACCAGTGAACCCATCTGCCAAGATTCCTGGTTATTGGCAGGATACAGTTGCTTATGGTTGTAGGACTGATGTTCTCAGCTCCTAGAAGTCAACCAGTCACTCTTCCTGCCTTGTGGTCCTTGCCACAAGTTTGCTCGTTTCAGACCAACAGAGAGTGTCTCTGATGCTTCGTCTTTCTACTTCTGTCTCTGGCAATAGACCTCTTTTAAAAGGCTTGCATGATTAGGTCAGGCCCACGCAGGACAATTTCTCCTGATTCACTTAAAGTCAACTGCTTAGGGGCCTTTATTACATCTGCAAAATCCTGTCACCTTTGTCGTTATCATGAAACCTGATCAGGGGAGTGACATTCCATCATGTTCACAGGTCTAGCCCATATACAAGGAGAGGAGTTGTATCAGGGGAGGCATGAATCTTGGGGATCACCTTAGAATTTTGCCTACCACACCTGGTGGTC
Source organism: Miniopterus schreibersii (assembly GCF_964146895.1). Lineage (NCBI taxonomy): Eukaryota > Metazoa > Chordata > Mammalia > Chiroptera > Miniopteridae > Miniopterus > Miniopterus schreibersii. The sequence goes on along the minus strand of NC_138105.1, from coordinate 67,880,305 downwards.
TGTCTTTTGTGCAACTGTAGAGTTGCCAATATTTTGATATTGAGGCATTTCATAAAAATTCCTATTTCTGGCTCTTTCAGAAAGTTGGCAGATCTGGCCACCTGGAGCCTGAACTCCCATGGTGCTACATTTGGCTGGTCCTAAGTGGAAGCTGCCACATACCCCACTTGGCTCATATCACTTCCCTTCCCCTCTAGGCTTCTGTCAGCACTTGAACTTCTAAACCCAGGGTTGAGAGCACACACAAGCCAAGGGGATGGGACAGGGAGCTCTGGGTTTGAGATCCAGCTTTGCACATTCCTAAGCAATTTCCGCATTTGTAGATGGGGACAATGGCCACTGCTGAGAGTCATTGAAAGGATTAAATCAAATAAGCTGCCTCACTCCTCCCCCTCCCCAGGTGCTGAAGACACGGCTGACCCTGCGCCGAACAGGCCAATACAAGGGGCTGCTGGACTGTGCCAGGCAGATCCTGGAGCAGGAGGGCACCCGCGCCCTTTACCGTGGCTACCTGCCCAACATGCTTGGCATCATCCCTTATGCATGTACTGACCTGGCCGTCTATGAGGTATGGGTCTCTCATAGCAGATGGCAGGGGTGAACCCAGGCCCTAGCAAGCTTTCTTCTGTCCCCCTTTCTCTTGCAGATACTCAGGTGCTTCTGGCTGAAGTCAGGCAGGGACATGGCGGACCCTAGTGGCCTGGTCAATCTGTCTTCAGTGACGCTGTCCACAACCTGTGGTCAGATGGCCAGTTACCCACTGACTTTGGTGCGCACCAGGATGCAGGCTCAAGGTCAGTCTGGCCCTAGTGGCCACTGTGTATGGCCCTCCCCCCTTGCTCCTCCACCAAACCTCTGAACTTTCTTCTATCTCCAAACTCTCCACATCTGATCCTGGCCACCTTCACTGACCCCCAAGCCCACCAAGAATTTACTCACCCCAAAATCTGATCCCAGCACTAAAATTAATACTATAAATCACTAAAATGAACATCCATCTTCCAAATGATTCCCACAAACTCTCCTCAAATGTGACCCAGGCCCCCATACCGACCTCAAGACATATACCCCCCAAATGACCTCCTAACTTCTCCAAATCAGATCCAGCCCTCAATTGACTCCAAAAGTTAAAATGGTTCCTAAATTCACCAAATCTGACCCTTAGATGTGCCAAAACATAACCACTTCCCCTGCAACCCTGGAAACTCCCCAAATGTGTCTCCCTCAAATGGACCCTCAGCCCCTAAACCAATACTCAAACATCCAAATGCTTCCTTAGCCAACCACCTTCACCTTGAAAATGTCCCCAAACTGTTCCTTAGCACCCTCTCCAAAATCTCTAACAGATCTTAGAAGCTCCCTCCCAAATAGGCTCCAATGTTTTCTAAGATGTTCCTGAAAATGAAACCTCAAAATTCCTGCCCAAAATGTTGATCTTGCTCTCCCAAACTGACCAATTTTCTCTGAAAGTCTTCCAAACTCCTTTCCAACTGATTCCCCAAACCCCTGCCCCTGGTTTCACCCCCCCAACATTCCAGCCCCCCAGGAGGCCAGCTCATCTCTGAGGCCCTGAGCTTGTCCCTGTCCCCGCAGACACTGTGGAGGGTTCAAACCCCACCATGCGTGGAGTCTTTCGGCGGATCCTGGCCCAGCAGGGCTGGCCGGGGCTATACCGAGGTATGACCCCCACGTTACTGAAGGTGCTGCCAGCAGGTGGCATCAGCTACGTGGTGTACGAAGCCATGAAGAAGACCTTGGGCGTATAGGCAATGAGCTAAGCCGCACACCCTGGGCAGAAATGAGCAGGAGGCTCCAGTGTCCCCTGGCCCCAAAGGGCCCTATAGGCTCAGGCCCCAGGGAACTTTTTTTCAGGAAAAGCAGGCTGGGAGCCTGGGTCAGAAGATGCTCTCCAGGATGCAGCCTGAAACTATTATGGACTCCAGTTTGGCTCATAGTGGTCTGTCCTGGTTCCAGGGCAAAATGGTGAACATGAAGTCAAACCAGGAATAAAGTGATGGTTTCTGCTCGACATGTCTGGGATACCTGGGTCCAGAAGGGGAGCTGGGGACCTGGATACTTGGGTCCGAGAGAGGACCTGAGTATCTATCTGCACTCCCTGGGTCACCAGGGGGAGAGGGGGGCTGGGTACCTTGGGCCCCTCGGTCCTGAATGGGAAGCATAGATGATGCTTCCATCCAGGTAAGAACTTGAGGACCTGGCATTGGATCTTGAAGCTTGGAACCCAGGACCTTATGTGAAGCAGGTGTAGTGTGTGGAATTAGGGTCTGGGATCCCTCAGTCCTGGGAGGGAACCAATGGCCCCAAACCGTTTAGTTCAGGAGGGGAGCTGGTTCATGAGTCCTGGAACAGAAGGGGCTCTAGAGCCCTGGGTGGAGAAAGGAAAAGGGGGTACAGAAGATCCCGGGGCTTCCTCCTGCTCTCAGGCCACTTCAACTACGGAAGCGCCCAATTTCCTAGACCTCAAGCAGGCCACGTGCCTGGCCTATCCAGCCAGGCTCCAGGGGCGCTAACCCTGACATCAGGCCTGAATTCCGGCCGCCGGCCGCCATTGCACACCTAAACTGCCACTCACTCCCACTCCCGCTAATCCTCTCTCGCCCTCTGGTGGCCGGCTCCGCCCCAATGCAGCTGCGATTCCACTGGCTCCCACCAAAACTGGGCACCTTTACTTCATTGCCATTTGTCCGGAGCGGTGTCAGTCACCTAACACTTGCCCCTGTCTCTCAGCCATTGGCTTAGAAGTCAAGGCTAGAAAAGGATTCTGGTTAACATGGAAAGCCAGTCCAACCCCAAGCGCATCACCCAGAACTCGTCAGGGATTGGATTAAATGGACTGCCAATCTTTACAAGAACCGCCTTCCGCGTGCACTCATTAGCTTGCGTTCAAAGAAGCCATTTGCTAGGCTCCTCCTTCCTGTCGCTTTACTCTTCGGAGCGGTCAATCGGTTCTGAAGCCGCCCCGCGATTCTGGAACTCCCACTTCATTGGGCCTCCCGCCTTCTCGGATCGCCTGGAGTAGCCAAGCCAGCGCCGGCAACCAGTTGCTCATTGCCTCCAAGAGCTGTCAGTCACAGCGCCTCCCGCCCATTGCCTTCCGCAGCACTCAGATTGGTCTTTTGGTTACAGAACCCGCGATTGGTGTTCGGGGAGCGGCGGCCGCCTCCTATTGGCCCGATCGTGCCGTCCGTCACGGCGGCGGGAGGGGGCGTTCCTCTCCCCCCCCCCGTCGTCTTCCCAGCCGCTGGGTTCCCAGAGTGCTCCGCGGCCGTGTGGAGCGAGGCCTTGTTCCCGCGTTGAGCCGCCGCCGCTGCTGCCGCCGCCTCCTCCTCCTCCTCAGCTTCAGCCGCCGCGCCAGGCCCGGCCCCGCCGCGCCATGTCGGACTACAGCACGGGAGGACCCCCGCCCGGGCCGCCGCCGACCGCCGGCGGGGGCGGGGGTTCGGGGGGCGCCGGGGGAGGCCCTCCACCGGGCCCGCCAGGCGCTGGGGACCGGGGCGGCGGGGGACCGGGCGGAGGGTCGGCCGGGGGCCCTTCGCAGCCCCCAGGCGGGGGCGGCCCGGGAATTCGCAAGGACGCCTTCGCCGACGCGGTGCAGCGGGCCCGCCAGGTGAGGAGGCCGCGGGCCTGAGGGGCGCGCGCTCTCGGGCGGGGGAGGGGGCGGGGTCACGTGCGCGCGCGCTCAGGGTCGCGAGTGAGGGGGCACCGAGGCCGCGGCGGGGTCACGTGGGGCAGTAGGCTGTGGCCCTGGGCCCCCCCCCCGGCGCCTCGAGTGGGGTCCCCCACGGGTGACCCCCCTGCAGGGGGAACGGACGTCCGGGGATTCCTAAGAGCGGTCCTTAGGTGTACAGGGGCCCCCCGAGTTCGACTTCTCACTTTGGGGATCCCCCTACCCCTCCTTAGGCCGCGCGAAGGCATGCTCTACTGTCCTGGAAGGAAAGAGTCCACTTTCCTGGGATCGGTCTTACTTGGCCCCCACTTCCCCAATCGGGGCACAGAGCTGGTTTCCCCCAACCAAGTCCCGTTTCAGTCTGCTCCTTAGGAAGAAGGGACTCTGGGGGAAACAAGTCCTCTTTAGTATGGAAAGGGGACCCTTTTGCCGCCAGAGTGGCTAAGTACTTTAGTAAAATGGGGAGGGTGGGAATAGGAGTTGGCTCTTTTTGATGCTTCCAGTGCCTTGAAAGCGTTGTCTCTCTCTTTTTGAGAAAGAGGGGAGGGTCCCAACCAGTTTTTTGATTCTTTATGACAACATGGAATTGCCATATGCTGGTGAGACTGACATCCCCAGAGCCTGGAGGGGAGGCCCATAGAATGAGAGGACTTCGCTGCCCTTTCAGGAAGCAGACCTCAGTCCTGGGTAGTTCCAGTGCCTCCAGGGCAGGGTGGGAGGTCCCGTTAGGTAAACACCCTGCTCTGCCCAGTGTGATCTGTGGCTCCCTCACCTCCAGTTGGGATTAGGGTTCTAATGTGCACTTGATCTGCATGCCCACTGAATTGTCTTGTATTGATTGAGAAGCAGCTATAACTGGGGGAGTTCGTTCTGTGTGCTGTCAGTTGGGGTGGGTTAAGGCCCCATCTGGGCAGCCCAAAAGCTTTGGTTCAAAGTGTTAAAAAAAATGAGAGAGGTGAAAAGATAGATACTTAGTTTTTGGTTTGTATTTCTTTGGAAAACTTGTAATAATTCCACAGACAGATTCTGGTGTTAAGTTTGTTGGATAGGGGTTTATTTGAAGTTGCTGTTCATGTGGCTAAATTGTAACATGTGTTCCAAAAGGGTCTTTTGTTTTCCTCAAATGAAGATTTCAGATGCCTTGAAGCAAAAACTTCCCTGAGATTTGTTTTACATATGTAAAGGTTTCTGTGGGTGAGGGAGATAATACTCTGCAGCATCCCAGTTAGAGAACCCAGTTACTTTGTGGAGATGACCTCAGGACCCTCTGTGACACAGCTTCTTCTCTTCCTTTTACCCCTAGATCAAGTTAGTCTGGCCACAAACAATTTAGGACGAAATCCCATTGAGAAAGGAAGTTTTGAAATTCCTGGATAACTCCTGAACTTTGATGCCTTAGATGAAAATTCCTTCTAGAATGTCTTAACCATCAGGCGCTTCCCTAAAGTAGGGGGAACCTGACTCCCAGGCCAAACAGCAAGACGAGAGAGCAGGAGAGATTCTCAGAAGTTGATCTGAGCCCCATGGAGGTTGCTTTTGGGTGCTAATTTTTCTCTGCTTACAACTTCATTTCTAGATTGCAGCCAAAATTGGAGGCGATGCTGCTACAACAGTGAATAACAGCACTCCTGATTTTGGTTTTGGGGGCCAAAAGAGGCAATTGGAAGATGGAGGTAACTACCTGTTAGGGGGAAGGGCTGGGGTGGAGAGTGAGGTGCCTTTGTTTGAATGTGGTTCAGAGGGGCGGGCGCGGGGGGGGGGGGGGGGCTGCGTTCAGTCTTTTAAAACCTCAGCAATCCCAGCTTTGTTCATTCTTTTTGTTGGGCCGCCATCCTGAGGTATCAGGTGGCTGAGAGGAGAGCAGGTTGACTGTGACTGGGTCCAAGTTGTAAGTTCTCAAGATTGTTTCTCCCCTTTTGGTAGGCTGGGGAAATGCTGATACTGTTATTGAGGGCCCACATTAAGTCAGGTTTGGCTGGCCCTGGGGCATGTTGTATTACCCACAGTAGCCAAAATGATCAGTTGGGTAGCCAGCTATTTCTTTCACCCAGAACTCCACCGCCCAAGGCAGGTCTCATCCTGAGCTGGAAGGACTCGGATGCCGTCATCATTGTTCCCCCATTATAAAGGGCTTTTTTTACCCTTAGTGCTGGTGGCAGGATTGGTGAAGTCTGGCCTCACTTAGGAGTTGGTCTCCGGTACTCTCCTGTCTCGGCTCTGATGTTGAGGGGTAGCAGAAGGGATTGTTTGCCAGGATGTGTGGCGCCAGCATCAGATTTAAGGCAGCTGTGGGTGGGTGGGTGCTGCATCTGACATCCTCTTTCTTTCACAGACCAACCGGAGAGCAAGAAACTGGCTTCTCAGGGAGACTGTAAGTCCATTGGGTGATGCAGGCAGAGGGCAGCTTCAGGATCTTAGGAGGTGGTTAGGAGTTGGGAGCTAGGAGTGCCAAGCACCTGTCCTTTATGGAGGCTCTAGGTGTTCATTACCTGGAGTTCATGAACTTTGGGGTTCCCATAGTCCCCAGAAATTGAGGCAGAAATACCTGGTGCCTGTGCTATTGTGAGGAGGGTCCATTGTGCTCTAGTGCTCAGGACGGTTTTGACTGTAATAGTGCTAGTTGTCCCCATGGAGGCAGGAGCACCTGGGCCCAGTGGTAGTCTGGGTTCCAGAGAGGACCCAGGCCGATCTCTCCTTTGGATTTTCTCTCTGCAGCCATCAGTTCTCAACTTGGACCCATCCATCCTCCCCCCAGGTAAGTTGTGATTTGGAGAACAGGTTGTGTCCTTGTCTGTCAGCTGTCTCTGGCCTTTCTTACTGACTTGAGGGAGAATGCTGGGGGCCCTGCATCATCTGGGGCTGGTTCACCAGAGAGGTAGAAGGCACTACCCTCATCCCTGTTCTTGTCTTCAAGGCTGGAGGGAGGAGAGGGTTATGGCACTTCACTGTAATGACAGAATGGTGGTCTCTGCACCCTGGTGCTTCCTTTGTTGGGGAGGGGACACTCCAGAAGCACAGATGTCTGTTTTTCTAGAAAAGGCTGGGGTTTTTAATCCATGCTCTGCAAATGCTTGTTCCCTGGGAGCTGATGGAGCCTGGGGAGGGGGAGGTCTTTCCTACTTTTTTGCACCCCCCCATGACTTCAGTGAATCTGACATAGAAGTCTTTGTGAAGGACCACATTATTATTATTATTATTTTTAATGGGCCAAAAATTTTGTAAAATACAATAAAGTGATTTGCTAGGATAATGAAATAAAGGTGCAAAGTTATTTTCTTTCAAAGTCAGAAGTGTCCAGGTGTGCATTCTGTCTCTGAGTCAGAGACAGCACTGGTCCAGGGGCTGCACTGCCCCAGAACAAGCCTCTCATGGCCCAGGTGGGAGAACTGAGGCTTCAAGAAGTGGAGGGGGCCTCAGCCTCGTGCTGTTAGATTCTGCATAGGTTTATGGGGTCTTGGTTCCATCATAAGAAGCAGGGTCAGAAACCAGAAACGTTGGGGGACCTTTTTTCCGGTGAGACCCTCTGCTTCTTTCCCATTTGAGACATTCATTGTCTCTTTGCAGGACTTCAATGACAGAGGAATACAGGGTCCCAGACGGCATGGTAGGACTGAGTAAGTATGGGTCACTGTGATCTGGGGTGCCCATTATACCCACTGCACCACGCCAGGATAATGTCCTGGAAGCTCCTGCCAGCCCAGAAGCCTTTGGTCTGAAAGAGTCTCTCCTATTCTGCTCTTATCTGTTCTTTCTGGACTGGAAGAACAGTGGAGCTCTCGACATGCCTGTTGCCCCCTTTGAACATTAATATGGCCCTCCACCACCTCATTTACTCAGTGCTGGCTCCTCCCATCAACTCTGCTTTTCTTTCTTTAAAATTCCATTTTAAAATAACTTCTTTTCTTCTCTCTTCTCCACCTAGTCATTGGCAGAGGTGGCGAACAGATTAACAAAATCCAGCAGGATTCAGGCTGCAAAGTCCAGATCTCTCCAGGTATGAGTGAGCCAGATTCCTGCTAGAATGAATGCTGGGCTGGGGCTGAGCTCTTTGCACTTTAGTAATCCCCTCACTTTTAACTTGACTAATAGATATGAAATGTGTTTATTTTATTTATTGAGTGCCTTCTATGTACCAGGCACAGTGTAGTATTTCCACTATACAGCACCTCAAGGTGTAGCTGTCACTTTTGTTTTCTTTCATTTTATAGGTAGGGGGAGGGCTGAAGGGGAAGATCTAGAGTTGAACACAGATAGCCTCGTTCCAGATGTGCTGTGAACCATTATGTTAAGTCGCCACCTAAACAAAACACCTAGTGGAAACCAGATGGGAATATGGGAGGCAGCAAGGCTCATTAGAAAGAAAAACTATGTGGGCCGGCCTGGTTTGAGTCCTAATTCTGCCTGCTTCTCTGTAGTAGTCTGCTTTTGGGGGGTTTCTGAGGCCTTTCTCTAGCAGAGTGGAGTTTGTTGACTAGAGGCTGTGCATGTGATTGTTAGTGGCAGCGGGAGTGGCCCAGGGTTTGGACCTTCCAGTACCTGCCTCTCCTTCTACCTCATCTTTTTCTCTAAAAGTTCTGCCTTCTTTCTTAGACTTTAAGCTTCCTGACCTTGCATAGCATAGTCTCCCAGGTAAATTGATTGGTCAGGCTGCTGAATGGTAGCAGAAATGGCTCGTGATTGTTCTGGAAGTTTCCTTGTCGCCACTAAAGACTTTTCCAGGGTCTGCAGGCCTGGGAAGGCACTGACCCTATCTCTTTTTCTCTCCAGACAGTGGTGGCCTCCCTGAGCGCAGTGTGTCCTTGACAGGAGCCCCAGAATCTGTCCAGTAAGTGCCTGACTGGGCCTGTCATTGTGATGGGAGTGGGCAGAAGTTCTCTTGATTCCATTGAAAGTTGGGAGTGACTCCCATACCACGTCCTTATACCCCCGCCCCAGGGACCATAGTACTCTCTTCCTCGTCATCTGTTAATCGCATGTGTTGGAGTCACCTTTGTTTTTGAGCTGGGGTCTGGGGTTCGCTATGCCAGTACTCTTTCAAGTGACGCCACCCCATTCTTTCCCTTCCTAGGAAAGCAAAGATGATGCTGGATGACATTGTCTCTCGAGGTCGTGGGGGCCCCCCAGGACAGTTCCATGACAACGCCAATGGGGGCCAGAATGGCACAGTGCAGGAGATTATGATCCCCGCAGGGAAGGCTGGCCTGGTCATCGGCAAAGGCGGGGAGACCATTAAACAGCTACAGGTGAGGGAGTGGAGCGGAGGACAGAAGGTTCCTTCCATCCCAAGAAAGTTTCCTTCCTGTGTCTGGTCTGCACACCACTCCCCACCCCCAGCTGCTTTGCCAGTCTTTTATCCTTTTTGATCATGGACCCCGGCCCCAAGTGCACTAGTCCCAAGAAAGTTGTTTGAACGTCCTGCACTGACAGTCGACATTGGTTTTAAAGGAACGAGCTGGAGTAAAGATGATTTTAATTCAAGATGGTTCCCAGAATACAAATGTTGACAAGCCTCTTCGGATCATTGGGGATCCTTACAAAGTGCAGGTGAGTGCTCCCTGCTGGTGGTGGTGGTGGTGGTGGTGGGTTCCAGAGAAGTGAAAGAGAGCTGGTGGGCTGTCTGGAGATTTGAATGAAAGTGGAGAGGTTTTTAAAAGCACTGACTTTGAAGTCAGCCCAGTGTTCATGTTGTTGTATTGAACTCTCCCTCCCAGTGGTTTGTACATGAGCAAGTGGCCTAATTCTGATCCTCCATTTTCTCATCTGGAAAATGGAGGTGTTGGCCGTGCCTGCCTCTCAGGGTAGCAGATACAGAGTTTAGCACCTGCGTGTCAGTCCTTAGCTTAGGCCTGTGATCTCTCGGTTTATGGGAGGCTGGGGGTACAGTGGGGCAGCAGGGCTTGCCATGTGTAACATGCCCTGTGTCTTTATAGCAAGCCTGTGAGATGGTGATGGACATCCTCCGGGAGCGTGACCAGGGTGGCTTTGGGGACCGGAATGAGTATGGATCCCGGATTGGTGGGGGCATTGATGTGAGTACAGGCCTCCCCCAGAAATGGAGGGCCATGGGGTTGGGGTGAGGGGCTCATATCCAGTAGGCAGTAAAGGCAGCAGAGCTGCAGGAACAGAACTTGGCTGACCCTCTTACCTCCCTCCCTCAGGTGCCAGTGCCTAGGCATTCTGTTGGTGTGGTCATTGGCCGGAGCGGAGAGATGATCAAGAAGATCCAGAATGATGCTGGTGTGCGGATCCAGTTTAAACAAGGTCAGGACCGAGTCGTGTGGATGTGTAGGCCAGTGCTATTCTCTTAAGATCACTCTAAGTGTCCACTGTAGGCAGCTTGGCACCATGGTTAGCCTGCTGAGCCTTTTCGTGGTGCCTCTTTATGCCTGAATCTTGTCTGTCTCCTCGGTGAGACAGCCCCGTGAGAGAGCTGATCATGGCAGACTTTTCGTTTTCCTCTCCTATCAAACCTACCTCATCCTTCTCCCACCAGTGGCCCATCTCAGCGAGGCAGCCTGGATAACTTGGGTACCCTGGGCTGGATCAGATCACTGCCTCAACTCTGGGCTTCTGCCAAGCCTGTGAGAGTCTGTGGGGAGGAGGGACCCCTCTGCTGATTTTCAGAGATTTGTTCTTAGTTCTATAAAATGCATGTTAGTTCTGGGGGTTCCAACTGCAGAAAGAAGCCTCAGCCGCCTCCCTGCCAAGCTGGTCGGTTTTCTTCTCTGGGGACGTGGGGCCTGCCTGCCTCCTTCCTCACTCCTGAGTACGTGGAGTGTGGCAAGCGGCACTGAGTCTGAGATGTCTCAGACACCTAGCTTGGCACATTGCTGCCCTGAGGAGGCAGTGGTTTGGAGTTGTGCTTCTCTTTTAAATCCATGTCTCCGCTCTCTGGGTGCTGGCCTCAGATGATGGGACAGGTCCCGAGAAGATAGCTCACATAATGGGGCCCCCAGACCGATGCGAGCATGCAGCGCGGATTATCAATGATCTCCTCCAGAGCCTTAGGGTAGGTGGCATGGGGTAGGTGAGGAGCTTATGGGGGCAGGGGATGGGCCTGGCTTCCTGCATTCATTCTCCATTTCCTCCTTGTCTCGTAGAGTGGTCCCCCAGGCCCTCCAGGGGGTCCTGGCATGCCCCCAGGGGGCCGTGGCCGAGGAAGGGGCCAGGGCAACTGGGGCCCACCTGGTGGGGAGATGACCTTTTCCATCCCCACTCACAAGTGTGGGCTAGTCATCGGCCGAGGTGAGTAGCCCTCTCCCTGCCCCTTGTCCTTCACCCACTCTTTCTTCCTATCCTCCATTCACTGCCTGTGTCCCCTGCAGGTGGTGAGAACGTGAAAGCCATAAACCAGCAGACAGGCGCCTTTGTAGAGATCTCCCGGCAACTTCCGCCCAACGGGGACCCCAACTTCAAACTGTTTATTATCCGGGGCTCACCCCAGCAGATTGACCACGCCAAGCAGCTCATTGAAGAAAAGATCGAGGTGGGCTCATGGAGGGCTCTGGGGGCCTAGGCCTGGCTCCTGGCTCCTACCCACTGACCTTGTCACACATTCTCCTTTTTCCAGGGTCCCCTCTGCCCAGTTGGACCAGGCCCAGGGGGACCAGGCCCTGCTGGCCCCATGGGGCCCTTTAATCCCGGGCCCTTCAATCAGGGGCCACCAGGGGCTCCCCCTCAGTGAGTATTCCTCTCATCTGCCTGGGCTTTGGGGCTTTGGGACATAGATGGGGGTCAGAATGCTGGCAAGAAGACTAATAGGCCCTGTTTCCATTTCCATTTACTACCAAGAGGTCCATCCTCATCTTTAAGAAACAGTGATTATTCGGTCCCCAAACATGATTCATTTCAGCTCTATTTCAGACACCATCTCTTACACGATGCTATAGGTGTTGACCTTGGCCTCCACCCCATATGTAAATTCATGCATGTTGATTTTGGGGGTCTTTGTTTCACAGGCTGGTTCTCATGCATTGTTAGTTGCCTCACATCTTTCCCTGGGCCTCCTTACTACTAGTCATCCCTGCCCCTGCAGAGGAGCAGCCCCCACTCATGTGTTCTCCATCTTTCTCCTGCAGTGCTGGGGGCCCCCCTCCTCACCAGTACCCACCCCAGGGCTGGGGCAATACCTACCCCCAGTGGCAACCACCTGCTCCTCATGACCCAAGTAAGTAAGGCACCCATTTGAGGGGCAGCACAGGGTCTGGGCACAGGACTGGCTTTCCCTGTCACCCCTCAGCCTGCATTGCCCTCCTCTTGCAGATAAAGCCGCCGCGGCCGCTGCAGACCCTAATGCAGCCTGGGCCGCCTACTACTCACACTACTACCAGCAGCCCCCAGGCCCTGTGCCCGGCCCCGCACCTGCACCCGCAGCCCCACCTGCCCAGGGCGAGCCCCCTCAGCCCCCACCTGCTGGCCAGTCAGATTACACTAAGGCCTGGGAAGAGTATTACAAAAAAATCGGTGAGTGTGTGGGCTGCTGCTGGGTTCATCAGTCAGAGGGGCAGAGGAGGGCAGCTGTGTCCCCTTGCTGTCCTCTGACCTTGGTGCCCGCTTCCTGCAGGCCAGCAGCCCCAGCAACCTGGAGCTCCCCCACAACAGGACTACACGAAGGCCTGGGAGGAGTACTACAAGAAGCAGGGTGAGTTGTACAAAAAAATAGTCGCGGAGGTATAAGTACAGCATAGGGAACCTAGTCAGTACGATTTTTGTATGGTGGTCATGTCCTAAGGAATTTCAGTGGCAAATCACTGTTGTACACCTGAAACTAATACAATATTGTATGTCAGTTGTACTTCAACATAATTCTTTTTAAAAAGCAGGCTGAGCTAATGGGGCCTGAGGCAAGGCAGGGGCCAGGCCTACTCTTGGCTAGCCACACTCACCCTCTCCTCCCCAACAGCTCAAGTGGCCACTGGAGGAGGTCCAGGAGCGCCGCCAGGCTCCCAGCCAGACTATAGCGCCGCCTGGGCTGAATACTACCGACAGCAAGCCGCTTACTACGGACAGACCCCAGGTCCTGGCGGCCCCCAGCCTCCACCCACACAGCAGGGACAGCAGCAGGCAAGTGGGAATTGCCACCCTCCTCCTCCTCCTTTTTCCTTCCAACCCCCAGCCACCGTCCATCCTGCCTTAGTGGGTAGCGCCGGAAATCCCTTCCCCTGCGGGGTGTGTCCTTGATGCCTGCAGCGGGGGCCGTGTGGCTGGAGGTCTCCGGGAGTCCCCATGAGCCAGGGGAAGTGTGCGCTGGGTCCAGAGGTTAAAGAAGAGGCCTCCCTCCGCCGGCTCGCTTGTTCCTGTGTAATGCTGTCGTGATGCTGGGGGAGAGTGCGAGACAGATAAAAGGTGGAACTGTTGAACTGGTGGGTAGTCCTGGGGGTGGGGGCAGCCCGGCCACTGCAACTTTGGTCACCATCCTGGCTGCTAACTCAAAATCTGGCCACTTGGGAAAAAAATGGATATTTTTTCCCCTCTCTGCATTACTTTTTTGGCTTTTGTTCTTTTGTTTTTAAACCCACGATCTTCTCCCTGACGGTGTCCAAGTGACTGTGCAGGCAGCCCCAGCCTGGGGTGGCCCCGGCTCCAGCAGGGATGCAGGGAGCCTGCAAAGGGGACCGGCCCCGGAGCATCTGCTCCGCCTGGGCTCGGCCTCTGCTCTCACGCCCATGTCTGTGTCCCGGTCTTGTCTGTGAAGTGGGCATGATGATCGCTGCCACCTTCCAACCTACCTCACAGGGGTGTTGTGGGGACACCGTGATCTCTGAGATTGTTCATGTTCTGATGCGCCGGGAGCCACCGCCTTCTCCCCTGCAGACCCTGACTTCGCTTCTCTTTCTTCTGCGGCCCCTGCTTCTCTCCTTCTTGCCTTTGTGTCACTCTTTCCTCCTCCTCCATCATCAAGGAGCCAGTCTGACTTCAGCCGAGTCCCCAGAGCACTTGACTAGACAGTTACAGGCACATCCTGCTAGCCACTGGCTTGGGAGAGGGGCTTCCTGGCCCCCTCCTTACTATCCCCGTCTCCCGCCCCTGCCTCCCCCCTCCCTGTAGTGACCAATTCCTATCTCTTCCCTCTCCGCAGGCTCAATGAATCGAATGAATGTGAACTTCTTCATCTGTGAAAATTCTTTTATTATTGTTTTGTTTGGGGGCTTAGTTTTTGGTTTTTGGTTTTGTTTTTTTTTTCCATTTGTTAGGCGAGAGAGTGATGGCTGCTATGGGAGGTGTGGGGCAGCCCTCTCTATGAGTGGCTTGGAGGTTAGTGCCCGGCTCTCACTCTCTCGCTCGTTCTGTCTCACATCCTTTTTTTCTTTCAAAATTGGGATCCTTCATGTTGAGCCAGCCATAGAAGATAGCGAGAATTAAATCTCTGCCAAATTTTTTTCTAATAAAAAACACAAAAAGTGAAACAAAACCTATAAAATTAAATAGATATATATATATAAATCTCTATATCCCACCCCCAGCCTTCCTAAAACTGCTTCTTTCAAGGGAAAGCAATTTATTTTCTCCCTAACACCCGTGGCCCTCTTCCTGTTTTTAAAATAAACTTTTGAAAAGGAAAAAAAGACACTCTTGCTATTTCTTTTTTTTAGTTAGAGTTGGAACATTCCTTGGACCAGGTGTTGATATTGCAGGGAAACCCGCCCCCCCCCCCCCACACACACACACCCTGCCCCGCATCAGTCGACCCCCCTTAGCCTCTCTGCTCCTCTCGCTCCTCCCTCTTCCCTAGCTCGCTTCTCGCAGCCCCTTCCCTTCTGCCTCTCCTCTCCCAGGACTGGTCTGTCACGTTTCATCTGTTCAAGAGGACATTGAAACTGAAAACAAATTGAGAACAAAAAAAAAAATTGTATGGCAGTTTTTACTTTTTATCGCTCGTTTTTAACTTCACAAATAAATGATAACAAAACCTCCCCATGTCTGCTGGGTGCCGTCTCTCTCTCTCTTTCTCTCTCTCTCTCTCTCTCTCTCTCTCTGTGTCCCCCACCTGCCCCCGTAGAGTTTTGAAGCAGATGTTTGTTCTTTATAGATGTTGTAAAGCCTGATAAGGGTGATTGGAAATTATAAGCTTTGTGTTGTGTTTTTTCTTTGTTTTTTCTCTTTTTTAAGAAAACAAATATAAAATAGTTTCAGCAGGCACGTTGTACTTTCCTATAACTTTTCTTCTCCCCACCCCACCCCCTTTTTTTTTTTTTTTGGTTAAATAAAGTGCTTTTTGTCTAAAACTGTGTGCTGGCCGCAGTTGTGTTTGTAGAGGAACAAGGCTTGGCTGATGAGAGTGGGGTATAAACCCCACTGCCCTCTGAATTTGCTTTGGGGGAGAGAAGCAGGCCATACCCCTGTGGTGCAGTCTATCCTCATCCTGTTCTTCCTCTGGGAACTTGGGGAGCAAAGCACCCAGTATGATCCCCAGGGACAAGTGTTACCATGGATGCAGCCTGCCACCACAGCAAACCCATGGCCCTGCCTCACTGGAGTCAGCCTAGCCTTGCTACATGCTCTCTCATTAGAAAGTCCTGAGGTGAAAACCTAGTCTGTCCATGGAAATAGCACCAGTTCCAGTGCTTGGTGGCAGGCCATGGCCTTCCAAGGATGAGGACAGGAGATGGAAAAGTGAACTGAGGGGCCACTTGAACTATCTGGCCCAGGGACAGTCGTTTTGAGGCACACTAGCAGGAGTGTTCCATTTGGATTTACTGTTGAATACTAACACTGGACATCAGGTTTCACATTCATGCCCTGGCTAGTTTGGCTCGGTGGTT
Source organism: Miniopterus schreibersii (assembly GCF_964146895.1). NCBI lineage: Eukaryota > Metazoa > Chordata > Mammalia > Chiroptera > Miniopteridae > Miniopterus > Miniopterus schreibersii. Next base: position 67,864,855 of record NC_138105.1, on the reverse strand, counting down.
AGCATCGGCCTGCACACTTAGGGTTGTGGGTTTGATTTCAAGGGCATGTACCTTGGTTGCAGGTTGAGGAGGCAACCAGTCGATCAGTCTCTTGCATCGATGGATGTTGCTCTTTCCCCATCCTCCCTTCCATTTTGTAAAGATCAATGGAGAGAATATCCTTGGGTGAAGGTTAAAAAAAATCAGGTTTCACGTTCAGAATCTAGATGCCTAGGCCCAGAGGCTTAAATGGCAGCACCAAGCAGGAACCAGCAACAGTGCTGCCTCTAGGTGGGGCCATTCACAGACCTGTGACCTTCCACATTTGTTTGGAACCTCTCCCTGTGGGAGCATTCATTGGTGGCCCCCAGGGAGCCCACTTTGTGGCACCATGAGCCAGAAGAGGGATGCTGTTGCTTTGGGGTCACATGGACAGGTTAGGTTAGAATCCTGGGTTCCTCTCACAGACACTACCTAGCAGGCACTGCACACCCTCTGAGCCCTTAGCTGGTTCTGGGGTGAGGGGACAGCCCCCTACCATCTCACTAGACTTTCAATGACAGCAGCACTTAGCAAAAAGTTTTCTGGAAGTTCTGTCAAGATCTAGAGGAGGGGGAGCAAAAGGGGTCAGTTATTAGTCACAGCTGCATTATTGCCCTCCACCCCAACAACAAGAGGAAAACAAGTTCACAGATCTGTTTACTTTTTTTATCATTTTTTATTTATTTTTAACTTAAATATTTATTGATTGGAGAGAAAGGAAGAGAGAGCGACATCAATTTGTTGTTCCACCCACCTATGCATTCATTTGTTGAATGTATGTTCCCTGATTGGGAATTGTCCCCGCAACCTTGGTGTGTGTATCAGGTTGATGCTCTAACCACCTGAGCTACCTGGCCAAGGCAGGCCCTCTTTTTTATTAATTGCCAGTAAAAAGAATCAGGAGGGACAATCCCATGACTAGTGAGGGAAATGGGTCAAGAAGGCTGGGATAAGACAGGATTTCATGTTACGGCTGGCCACACAAGCTGTACAGAGATGCTGTCCCTCCAAGCAGGCCATAAGGAAGGAGGTGTGGGGAACTGCTCACCCACCAGGCCTCCCATCTCATCCTTGGTCACAGCTAGTTCTATAGGCATTGCTGTCGCTCCCTCTAGCCTCATCTCATGTTCCTACTGTCAGTCAGTGATCGGACCATCACCATAGTTCCCTATCTTCATAACAGGAATTGTGTGGGTCACTGAAAATTATCCCTCTTTTCCACCTTAAAAATTTATATGGCTTTGAATTGAGCTGTGGTTAGCTAGTTGTCATAATCTCATGTTTTGTAGATATGTTCTAAAAATGTATTTAATTTTTCAGTTTTGGAGCCACCTATACATTAAAAGTCATAGCTGGGAGGCCGTAGCCTGCACCCATACTACTTAATGGAAGAAATGGAATTCCTCAATGTACATGGATCGGCTGAGGCCTGGAGAGACTTGAGGCCACAGCATGGATCCTGTGCTGTTTAAGCTAGATCTGCATTCTGGAGACCAGGGAGACGTTTAGAAGTAGGTTCTGCTGGTAGAAGGTCAAGAGGAGCTCACACAGAATGCGGTGCATCTCTGGGTGCTGGCGGATGGCCGACTCTCAGTCATCTGCCCGTTGCTCCACCTTTTTATTTTAGTTTCAAGTTTTTGTCCTACATGTTTATTTTTTGGATAAGTAGGACATTGGCCGAGCTCCTAAACCAAACAACACTAACAGGAAAAAATGAAGTGTTCCTCAACATCCCCAGCCACCCAGCTTCACTCTGGAGGCAACCAAGTACTCTGTTTTTTGTGTCTCTTTATATAGCTATTTTAGGCATATAGTGTGTAAGCGAATCCAGTTCTGATACTCTTTTTCCTCTTTTTCATTTTTAATATAAATGGTGAAGACACTGATTTGCCCTTTTATTTATTCTACATAGCTACAGATGATTCCATATTGACACATGAGAATACTAATTCTTTTTAATCGCTGTGTAGTATTCTGTGTGGATGTACGATAAGTTATTTAACTAGTCTTTGTTGATGGATATTTAGATTGAAATATTCCTTTTAAGATAGGATTTAAGTAGTCTTCACTTGCCTTCCTCTTGCCCACAGACTTTTTCAATATATTTTTATTGATTTCAGAGAGAGGAAGGGAGAGGGAGAGAGAGACAGAGAGAGAGGAGAGAGAGAGAGAAACGTCAATGAGTCATTGATCACTGCCTCCTGCACGCCCCATGCTGGGGATCGAGGCCACAACCAGGCCATGTGCTCTGACCAGGAATCGAAACTTGGTCTCCTGGATCATAGGTCGATGCTCAACTGCTGAGCCACACTGGCTGGGTGCCCACACACTTTCACTGAAAAGATACAAGAGTACCTAGCCCACTACTGCCCACACCTTTGGTCTACCCACTTTGATGGCCCCACTCAGGGAGACCTTTCTGAATCACAATGGCCTCCCACCAGAAGGAAGCTCCACCTCTTCCTAGTTTTTCCAGAATTTGCTTGTAAAACAGAATCCAAAAGTACATTTAAAATAATTAAAACCAAGTAGGATTCATTCCGAAAAGCAAGGATGGTTCAATACAATTTATTGTAATTACATCTTAAGAAAAACTCATCTTTATCCTCGTAAATACAGAAAAAGCAGTTGACAAAATTCAGCATGCATTCTGGATTTAAAAAACAATGATAGGGAGTAGGGGCGCACTCACCCCTTTTCTTTCCCCCTCTTCCCCCAAGGCACTTTACCTTTGCTTTTGTCTCTCCTAAGCTCCAAGGGCCTTTCTTTTGCTTCTGTAACTTGTTTACTTAGACTACACAGCCCAGCTGGCTCGCTTTTACTACCTCTGTAACTTTTTAAACTTTCTCTTAGATTTTGAAAAATAGCCCTAGCCAGTTTTGCTCAGTGGTTAGAGCACCCTGGGTTCGATTCTGGACAGGGCCACATACCTAAATTGAAGGCTTGATCCCTGGCCCCAGTCAGGGCACATGCAGGAGGCAACCAATCGATGTGTCTCTCTCATATTGATGTTTCTCTCCCTCTCCCACTCTCTCTGAAAAGCAATAAATTATCCTCAGGTGAGGATTAAAAACACACAACATAAACTAATAAAGCCACCATCATTAAAACAGCAGTGCACAAGGGGACAAACCCACCCCTAAGACAGAATGAAAAGTTTAGAAATAGATATGTGTGATATGGAAAGTTGGTATATGGCTAGAGTGACATCTCAACTCAATGGAAAAAGGACAGACTTTAATTAAATGATATTGGGACAACTGGATTGCAATCTGGAAAAAGTACAAATTGAATCCTCACTTCATCCCAAAAACTAGGATAAGTTCCAAATGGACCAGAAATATAAATGTAAGAAATAAGATCACATAAGTACTAAAACCATAAAAGAATTCCCATATAAACCTAGGATTGGGGAAAAACAAACAATTATGTCTCAAAATCCAAAAGAAATAACAAAAAATATTGGTAAGTTTAACAAAAAAAAGATTTATGATAACTTTTGCATGTCAAAAAAAATAAAACCAAGTCAAAAGATAATTGACAAACTGAAAGAGGATATTTGCAACCATATCACAAAGAGCTAATAACCCTAATATGTAAAGAGTTCCTGGAAATTAAGACCAAAACTCTGTTAGGGAGAAAAAGCAAAAGATAGGAGTGTACAGAAGAAAGGAACCTTAAACTTTGGAAAAGACCCTCAACCTCATAGTAAAAGTAACTTGGGGTGGTGAACATGCAATATACAGATGATGTATTATAGAATTGTATACTTGAAACCTGTATATAATTTTATTAACCAATGTCACCCCAATAAATTCAATTAATTAAAAAAAAAGTCGCCCGGCCGGGCGTGGCTCAGCGGTTGAGCATCGACCTAGGATCCAGGCGATCAGGGTTCGATTCCCGGTCAGGGCATATGCCCAGGTTGCGGGCTCGATCAATGACTCTCTCATCATTGATGCTTCTATCTCTGTCTCTCCCTCTCCCTTCCTCTCTCTGAAATCAATAAAGATATATTTAAAAAAAAATAAAAATCACATGGTAACTCTATTTTTAATTTTTTGAGGAGCCTCCATGCTGCTTTCCATAGTGGCTCTACCAGAATATACTACAGAATATACTACAGATCATGTATAATAGAAATATACACTTGAAACCTATATAATCTTATTAACCAATATACCCCAATAAGTCTAATTGTTTAAAAAGTAAGTAATGCCCATTAAAAGTACATCAAAGCCCGGCTGGAGTGGCTCAGTTGGTTGAGGGTCATCTCATGCACAGAAAGGTTGCCAGTTCGATTCCTGGTTTGATGCCTGGGTTTCGAGTTTGATCCCCAGTCAGGAAGTGTGCAGAAGGCAGTATTTCTCTCTCACATCAGTTGTTCCTCTCTCCCTTCACATCTCTAAACGTGTCCTCAGGTGAGAATTAAAAAAACAAAAACTATATCAAAATACCATTTCACACCTAAGCAGGTAAGCAAGTTGACAAATACCCAAAAGTTTGGCAGCATTCTCTGTTGTTGTGGCTGTGAGGAAATGGGCACTATTATCTATTGCTGCTGGCAATGCAGAATGAAAACTGAGGTGATACGTAGCAAAATGACCTATGCATTTCTTTTTAATCCAGCAACCCCACTCCTAAGAACCTATCCTAAAGGTACCAGCAAAAATATCAAACGACACCCAAAGGTGGGGCAGTTTGTAGTATCAAGACTGCAAACAGCTTATTGTCTGTCATTAAATTGTCCAACAACCTGGTGCCCCCGAATGAAGAATGCCACTGCCATACAATGGAATATTAGTTGTGAAATGGAACATTTTCGGAGTACATTGTAAAGTTAAAAAAATAAAGAAAACTAAAAAAAAATAAAAATAATAAAAAAATAATAAAGAAAACTAGTATTTATAGAATGCTAGTTTTTGTGCGAGAAGTAGGGACACATATATACACCTTTATATTTGCAAAAAGAAACATCAGAAAGACAACCCAAAAACTAATGAAAGTGGTTGATGGGGAAAGAAGGGCATAATTTGGGGTGGGTGGCAGACAGGAATGAATGGTAATGAGCTCTCTGGATATATCTTTTTATGTGGCTTTGACTTTGAAATCATTAATTTACAAATTCAAAAATTCTAAAAAACAATCCTTAAAAAAAATCAAACTGAAACGAATGTGCCCAACTGTTTGTCAGTGCCATACCATAACTACACAGAGAAAATAATTTTCTCAAGCAACCCTGTATTTTATAGTACATCCATAGTAAGATAGTAGGAAAACCAGAGCTGCAAATAAATCTTAAACTTCCTTCAGTAGTTTCATTCTTAGTCATTAATGTTGATATATTATTTGGAAACTATTTTGCATCTAGTGGGATTATGCAAATAAGTATGTTCATGGTATTAGGAACGAAAATTTTTAGGGAAAGAGAAAAGAGAAAGCACGGGTGATGTTAAGTATAAGCTGGAAATATCAATATGAACTTGTGATTTCTTTTTCCCCTTTCAAAAGTGCGTGTTTCCTGGCTCTGTCCATTGGAAAAGCCTAGAACCAATGACAACCCGGTAGCAATGCATACCTCTGGCACCTAGACTGGACAGCGCTAGAAAAGAGCTCCTTGGAGAAATGGACCATTCCAGGACTGGGTGGGAAATGTGAAAGGGGGGTGGGAAGTCTTGCATAAGAAAGCAATTTTTAAAATAGCTTTTGTCCTTATGTCGAAAAGGACACAAGTGACAGCGTGAAAGGGCTCCTCTTGGCCAAAGATGTGAAAACTTGAGCACCACCAACAAAAAAGACTTCAGTTGATTGACACCCATTAGATATATGAAGACCCATGAGTTCATAATGATGAGCGAGAACAAAACAAAGGAAAACAAAATAACAAAACTCATTGCCACCACTGGAGATAACTATAATACCAATACCTTGGTCTGAAAATACCTGTCTGGTAGGAACTATATTTCAGGATAACCAAATAGCCCTCGTTGAGGATGGAAATTTCTTCTTTAGGGAAGAATTCCAGCTAATCAATGTAGAAAAAAATGACCAGAAAAGAAAGTTGCAAAACCACAAAATAAGAGGTTGATGAGCATTTTATACCAGTCACAATCTGACTCTGTAGATTGTTTAGGGATGCCTGCCTCGACAAAAAATCACAGATTGGGTAACTCAAACAACAGAAATTCTATTTTCTCACAGTTCTGGAGGCTGGAAGTCCAAAATCAAGGTGTCAGCAGGGTAAGTTTCCCCCAAGCCTCTCTTCTTGGCCTGTAGATGCCGTCTTCTCCCTCTGTCCTCAGTGGTCTTCCCTCTGTGTGTGTCTATATTCTGATCTTTTCTTATAAGGGCACCAGTCATATTGGATTAGTGACCACCTAAATGACGACTTTTAACTTAATCACCTCTTTAAAGACCGTCTCCAAATACAGCCATATTCTGAGGTCATGGGGGTTAGCACCTCAACATATGGATGGGGAGGTGGGCACAATTCAGGTCAAAATAGACCCCTTACTAAGAGTGTGGCAAAGGAGCCTCCTGAAATAATTGCAGCGCTCTGCACAAAACTCACACTGATTCATGTACCAGCAAACAGGGGAAGAAGCAGACCATTGAGGAACAGAGAGGATCACAGCCCTGCAGCATCAGAATTGGACGGAAAAAGAACTTTCCAGCCAGCACCAAGCCATGGGCATCTTTTGGGACAACTGGCACAAGTGCTACAAGGTCGAGGGCAAGAGAAAGCGCCACGACGGGAAGGGAAAATATGAGCTGGGGCACCCTGTTGTCAGCACTAAGATTGGCCCCTAGTCCACATGCAGGGAGGCAGCAAGAAGTACGCTTTGAGGCTGGCTGTGGGCACCTTCTCCTGGGGCCCCGAGGATTGTGCTCTCAGAATAAGGGTCATTGATGTCTACAATGCATCGAACAACTGGTCTGCACCACAACCCTACTAAAGAACTGCATCAGGCTCATTGACAGCACATCCCACCAACTGTGGTACAAGTCCCACTCTGCACTGTCCCTGGGCCACAAGAAGGGGGCCAAGCTGGTTCCTGAGGAGGGAGAAATTTTAAACAATCAAAGAAAATTCAGAAGAAATACGATGAAAGGGAAAAGAATGCCAAAGTCAGCAGTCTTCCAGAGGGGCAAGCTTCTTGCACGCTTCATTTCAAGACCAGGCCAGTGGGGCTGCACAGAGGGCTATGTGCCGGAGGGCAAGGAGCTGGAGTTCTAGCTGAGGAAAATCAAGGCCCAGAAAAGCAAATAAAATAGGAGGGCTATTTTAGTTCATGTAATAAAGGTGTTTATTGTTCAAAAGGAAGAAAGGAGAGAGAGAGAGACAGAGACAGAGAAACATTGATGTGAGAGAGACACATTGATTGGTTGCCTCCCACACGTGCCCCTACTAGGGCCAGGGATTGAACTTGCAACCCAGGTACGTGCCCTTGATCAGGAATCGAACCCTGGACCCTTTCGGGGGCCCATACTCTAACCACTCAGACACACTGGCCAGGGCTACATGATTATTTTTTAACGTTCTATGAATCCCTTAAAATCATCTTTTGTCCCCCAGTGCAGGTGACAACTTTGGGAGAAATATCAAGTGTTTTAGTCCAACCTGTTTACAATAATCAGTTAAACATGGATTGTCTGATCCTCCCCACCACCACTGAGCAGTGTGCACCCTGGGGGACTTCCTGTGTATTCATTGGACAACCGGTGCCCACCAAGGGCCAGGCCAGACTCTGAACCCAGTCCTGCCTCCACTACCTAAATTGTGTGACCCAGGTAAAAAAACTGCCAATCTCCTTGAAAAAGTGGGATGCTAACAGTGCGAGAAGCATCCCTGTGCTGGGCTCCGTAAAAAGATCAGGACCAGTTTACACTGCTCTCACCATGGGGACATGCAGGCCCCACGTTGCCAAGTCAGGTGGTTTTCAAGAGAAGCTGGGAGTTTTGATGTGGCATCTCCTGTTTGTTGAGAGTGGGCCACTAATTTAAAATTATAAAAGGGTCAAAAACTAGAGTTAAACTGAACACATCAGTGGATCAAATGAGGCCCAAAGACTGGGGGTTTATAACCTCTGTTCCAAGACTTTGCAGCCACTTGTGGAGTCCATTCATCTGGCATTTGTGACTGGGAGCCTACTTTAGGGCAGCTGCTGGCCCAGGGCTGAGGAGGGCAGAGAAGTCCAGAAATGCTCCAACAGAGGTGCAGACAAAGGGCAGCGCCCCACTGCCCAGGGGCAACTGTCCTGGCCCAGCAACCTTTGTTTGATTCCCGCCTGGACTTCTTTGAAGACATTTCAACTGGAATCCAGCAAAAACCTAGAGGCCTACAGCCTGCCTTGGTTTCTCTTTTCCTGCTCAGCCGTTTCCGGATGCTCCAATCTGCCATTCAGGGACCTGGATGGGCCTTTTCATAAAGTCAGCATTGCTGATGTGTAAAAATAACTTGAAGAAATTCACTCCAACTTGCCCAGCATGGGCTAGTTCCTCCTTTATCGCTCCGCTCTCCAGTGCGCCTGCTTCATGGGGGCCACCTGGACCACCCAAACTGAAATAGTATCCATCCAGGACATCACTCTGTCTTCTGTTCTTCTGTCCACTGCACTTACTGCTATGAGAAATTTTTTGTTTTACATGCCACTTACTGCTCTGGCTGTTGGCATCCTAAGAGGAGGGACCAAGTTTGTCTCATGAACTCCCCAGGACAGAGCCTGTTCTCAAGGACTCTTTGGGGAATAAATAGATAAACGAATAGAGGTGGATGGAATAAATAGATGAATGAAGAATTGGATTTCATCTTTACAGCCCAGAGATGCTGCTAAACCCCCTGCTACTCAGTGGGCAGGAACTGTGCAGGAGATATTAAAATGACATTTTCCCTGCCCTCGTAGAGCTCTTTAGCTATTCACCTGGGTTCTAGATGCTTCCAACAACCTGACTATCCCTTGATAATACAAAATTCCATTTCCCTCCGGTCATCTCCTCTCCCCCAAGTCTCACCCCTTCAGACCTCCATTCAAGGGGAGGGAAGAATGGCTTCGTGCCTCATACCCTCCCACACTTCTGGGCCACTCACAATGTGCTCAGACTCCATGGCCTGCTTCAGCTCCGGGGGAAAGCGATCCACGAGGAAGCCCTGGCTCTCCGGCAAGACAGCATGTTGTCATTGATCATATCTAGGAAGGAAAGGGATAGGTGGATCAGTGGCCAGGGTCCTTTGTGTACAAGGTCACCTTGGCAAATTCTCTTCCTCAGTCTGGACCTCAGGTGAATTCAGGGAACAGCTACCCCACCCCATACCTGAGATTTTGAGTCTCTTTTGACGCCCTGAGGCTTCCAGAAGTTTCTAAGAAATGGACACAGCAACTGTCTGTTGTCCACCACGTGCCAGGCTGGGTCTCATTTACTCATCACTACCACCTTACAGATAGGTACTAGGGTGACCTTCATTTTACAGGTGAGGAAATAGGTGTAGAGAAGGGGCCAATGGTATATGTAATCAGGGAATAAATGCTAATTAATTTTATTGAGCACTTCTTAAGTGTCAGGCACTCCACCAAGCACTATGTAAGAATGATGTCATCTAGCCCTGGCCGGTGTGGCTCAGCTGGTTGGAGCGTCATCCTGTACACCAGAAGGTTTCCGGTTCCATCCCTGGTCGGGGCACATGTGGGAGGCAACTGATCGATGTTTCTTTCTCTCTCACATAGATGTTTCTCTCTCTCCCCCGCTCTTCCTCTCTCTAAAAAGCAAACAAAAAACACACACCCATGTCCTTGAGTAAGGATTAAAAAAAAAAAGAATGGTGACATCTAACCCTCAGCAGACTTGCTGTGGGTCCAGTTGCTCTCCTGTTTTACAGATGAGGACACAGAGGCTCAGGGCAACAAAACAGTGTTGAGGTGGGGAGCTTCCATGGGGCCTTTCCCAGAAGTCTGTCCCAATGCATCCCTTTCTTCCCTCTTCCCCTGCACTCATGAACTCTCACCCTAGGCACCAGGAGCCCCTGTAGCATGATGTCACAAATTTTCTGCCCCGGCTAGGTAATGCCTTGGGTCTCCTGCCACAGCAGCTGGCTCAGCCCCACATGGCAGAACCCATAATTAACCGCCATGGTCCTGCACTGCGTCCCTTTGCCACAGCCTGGGCCACCCATCACAAAGATGGAGGGACCTGAGGATGTCTGCAGTGCCCGGGGAAGACAGAGGGAGAGTGGTTGGTGCCTGTAGGGGTCAATGGGCACTGATGTGATTGTGTCCACAGCTCAGTTCATGTCCTTGGTGTGACACCAGACACAGGTCTGCTGGCATACCCACTTTTGCCCTAGGGTGGTATTTGAGGGTGTATCCAGGCTTGGCATACATTACTGCTGCTGTGGGTTCTATGGGTGAGGACGTGAACCTGAGCGGGCTAGGCCCCTTGCATGCAGCATCTCCTTGAGGCACCATAGTAACTCTATCATCCCATTTTACAGTTGAGGAAACTGAGGCTCAGATAGGGGCAGGGACTTGCCCATCCCCCAGACTCATCCCATATCACCATCCCCTTCCTTTACTTCCTTTACTCCAGCCCCAGCAGCCTCCTGGCCTCCTTTCTGTCCCTTGAACTTGCCAAGCTCATTTCCCCCACAGCTGTTCCCTCCATCTGGGAAATCCCTGCCTCACTGCCTTCAGGTTGCAACACACCCATCATCATTCCCTGTGTTGGAATGCAATTTCCTCCACAGCAATGGCTATGATCAGTGATGACTTTGCCTGTTTATTTATTTTGCCTCCCAGCCAGTGTACTCCACGAGGCAAGGACTATATCTGTCTCATTTGTTCCTATATTTTTAGTAGTTTACACTTCCTGACATAATAGCAGTGAGTGAGGAGCTTAAGGGGTGTTGTAGTTTATGATGCAATTTTAGTGTCTTGCTTCCCTCTGCCTTTTCTTAGTCAACTCCTATGCATCCCGCAGGGCCCAGCTTAAACCTCCCCTCTTCCCTGACTCCTCAGAGCCAGCTGTGCTTTTCCTGTGACATCTCCTGAGTTGTAGGCACCATTTTCTGAGACTGTCTCCTTGACTACACTGCAATCTCCAAGAGGCCAGGGAGCTGGTTTGACAGTCACTCTGGACCACCCTGAACCCAGCACAGCAGACGCTCAAGGGGATTGATGAATAGCTGATCTGTGAGCATGTTCAGCTGTGTTACTACTATGGCGTGGGCGAGGAGCGGTGCATACCTGGTCAAGTGGGGTGGGGTACCTGTACCACCCTCCTGCCCTCCATAGCCTCCTTCCCCGCCCCGTCCCCCAGTAAGCCGCCCCCCCCAACGATGTTACCCTTCTCCTGGGGCCTCAGGGGCCTGCCCATCTGGGGTAGCTTGTATTTGCACAGACCCATCCTGCCAGCTGCCTCTGGGGTTGTCGCACCCCATCTCCGCTCAGGCTCTGACCCCTTCGGGCTCGGCTCTACGTCACAAGGGCGCCTGGCCCAATCATTTAGCAAGATGATGGTGCCCCACGGGGCAGGGAGAAGAAATGAACTCCAATGAGGCTCAGGTGGAGCCTCAGCTACTGGGCGCCAGGAGGCCTCGGTTGCTATGGTGACGCGGCCTCCTTGGACTCACTTCCGGAGTGGGGCGGAGCGGACAGAGGCTCCGAGAGCCGGTGTTCTGAGAGAGTGTCTCCCTCCCCTCCCAGGATGCCCTGCTGCCTTTGCGTGCTGACGTCACGGGAGGGCGTGACCACGCCGTGGTTAGATTAACTGCGCTATATAAAGCAGTCAGTGGACACGCGAGCTCCAGAAGGTATTTATTTCAGCCTTGGGCTGGCTCGTCCGTGCGAAAGGCACGAGGAGGCTAGGTGACAGTTCGTTGAGGGGCCCGGAGTGGAGGAAGAGGCTGCTGCCGTCGTGACGCGGCCCGCGGGAGAATTTCTCTTTCAGGTTAGGCGCAGGCGCAGATGTGTTAGGAGCGGCCACTAAGGCGGACCGCTGACCCCGCAGCGCTTCCGGGTAGCTTTACTCAGGATCGGTGGCACCTCGGAGTTGGGGTCTTCGATCCGGGCCAAAGACCCGACACCACGAGGGCGGCTTTCCCCTGTCTGAGGGTCGGGGACCGCAGGACAGGCGAAAAGGACCCGGATTGGACCATACCCGAACCACCCACCCTTGCCCATGGCGGCCTTCGTAAGTATGAGGCGGGGTCCAGGGGTTCCGACGGCCTCTGCAGCCCTTCACTCACCATCCCGCTTTCTCTTCCTGCAGGGCCCCGGCAGCCACAATATCACTGAATATGTCGTTCGAGTTCCCAAGTAAGCCTCTAACCCCACCTCCACTCCCCCCCGCCCCGCCCCAAAAGAATTAAAACCTGTAAGAGCCTCTAGGCGTACCCAGCGCTGCCTGTGGTTAGCCCTTCAGACTGGCAGCGACCTGAGGGCAGGGCTGGGGTTGAGCTGAGGACTCGGGGGTATCATTGTTTTTTGAATGGAATGAATGAATGAATGAATGAATGAGTACATTAATATGCAGCCCCTGGCCTAACATTCCCTCTGCCAGGAATGCCTTTTCCCCACCTGTGACTCTGCTGGTGGATTCTTGTTGATCCCCAAATCCAGTTCCAGTATTTTTCCTCCTCCAGGAAGCATTCCCTGCTTGCCCTTCTTCCTGCCTAGGGCTGAGTTCCCGATTATCCCCACATCTTGAGTTCCCCTAAATCTTTGTCCCTTTTTCTGCATGGGGTTGAGAGTATGGATCTGGCTTCCCTGACAGACTGGGAACCTCTGGGATGTTTTAAGGGTTCTCAGCATTGCCTGCCACAAAGGGCTGAACCCAGGAGGGTTTGTTTAATGATTGATTGAGTGATCACTGCCTCTTCTTTACAATTCCAGAAATACAACCAAAAAATATAACATCATGGCCTTCAATGCAGCTGATAAAGTCAACTTTGCTACTTGGAATCAGGTAAGTGCTGGTTCTGAAGGGGATGAGAACTTGATCGTGGATGTCATGGCTGTGATAGTAACTAAGGCTTAGTTTCCCCAGCACTTCTCCAGTGGAGATAAATGGTGACTAAGGTCCAGGTTGAGCTGCTGGGCTCTGAGTAAAAATCTGTCAGTCCCTACAAGAGGTCTTCTCCTAAAAGGAGAACATTTAGAAATTGTGCCCACTAATGGGCATTTTTGGCCTAGATTTATCTGGGCAAGGGAGGAGGCTACATTCTCTCACAGCTGCCATTGTCAGAGGCTCTGGAAAGGACTTTGGATGTTGTCTTAGTCTTTTGGGGCTGCTCTAACAGAACATCATATAAACAACAGACATTTATTGCTAACAGTTCAGGAGGCTGGAAGTCCAAGATTAATGCACCAGCAGATTCGGTGTCTGGTAAGACTTGCTTTCTGGTTCATAGACAGTAGTCTTTTTGATGTGTCCTCGAGGAAGGGGGCAAGGGAACTCTCTGGGATTCTTTTGTATAAGGGCTCCACCCTCATGACAAAATCACCTCCCAAGATAACATCCCACGGGTGTTAGGTTTCAATATATGCATTTTGGGACAGAGACACAAATATTCAGGCTATAGCAGAAGCCATTAAGGATTTTAAACAGGGATTTTGTAAAGTGACCTCCCTGCTGAGGTGTGGAGGGCAGATGAAGAAGGGTGGACGTGACAGTGTGGTCCTGATAAGCAATGATGGGGCTTTGAAGCAAACAGGTAATGAGAAATGATTGAATTATAGTGGGTTTTGGAGGTGGAGCTGACAGGGTTTGTTGGTGGATTGGCTATTGAGAGGTGAGGGCCAGGGCAGAATTACAGACATACATTTTAAAATAATATCTACCACCCAGCTAGGTGTGACTCAGCAGTTGAGCATAGACCTAGGATCCAGGAGATTGTGGTTTGATTCCAGGTCAGGGCACATGCCTGGGTTGTGGGCTTAATCCCCAGTTGGGGGTGTGCAGGAGGCAGCCAATCAGTGATGATTCTCATCATTGATGTTTCAATCTCTCTGCCCCTCTCCTTTCTCTCTGAAATCAATAAAGATATATTTAAAGTAAATAAAATAATATCTACTGTTAAATTGTCCAGAGATTGAAATTTGGAAAACCTCAGACTTTAATGGCATGTGAATTCCTGGGGCAGTTTAGAGTTGAATGCAGAGAGAGGAAGTTCAGTTCCAAGCAGGTTGTTTTCATTGTTGTTTTTGTTTTACCACCACAGTGATCTTACTGTGTTTGTTTGTTTGTTTCTTTTTTTTCACTTTTTATTTGGAAATAATTTCAGACTTTCAAAAAGTTGCACAAATAGACATAGCACAAAGCTTGCCCATATCCCTTCACTCACATTCACTGAGTACCAACTTTCTACTTTTTTTTGCCAAACAGGGTATTGGCTTGGAGTGTCTGTAGCTCAGCTTGGGGAGAGTAAAGGGTGTACTTGGGGGTAGGGGCACAACCTGAGCAAAGGTAGGCACTCTAATGAGAGATTTTGCTTCCTGCTTCTCCCATCCTGTCCCCCCCAGGCCCGACTAGAGCGAGACCTGAGCAACAAGAAGATTTACCAAGAGGAGGAGATGCCCGAGTCAGGTGCGGGCAGCGAGTTCAACCGCAAGCTTCGGGAGGAGGCTCGGAGGAAGAAGTACGGCATCGTCCTCAAGGAGTTCCGGCCCGAGGACCAGCCCTGGCTGCTCCGAGTCAATGGCAAATCGGGCAGGAAGTAAGTAGTGATGGCAGCAGGTGCCCATCCTTGTCCTCTCACATGCCCTCACTCTGTGGGGTGCTCTCCCAGAATTTATATGCCCCATATGCACAGCACGGGTGACAGCTTGTCCTCCCTCATGGGGTTTAATTTTTAAAGATGAACCAAGTTGGTGCTTGCATAGGAGCTCTAAGGGCCAGGATGCAGGAAGCCCGGGCACCTGCCCTCGTCATATACAGCCAGGGGCCACCTTGAAGGCAGTAGGCAGGGAAGGGGCACTCTGTAAGGTTGCCTGGACTTTTGTGTGGGAAGAGTGTGAGGGTAGATGCCAGGAGGAGGCTGGCAGTGGTTCAGGCCCGAGGAGGAGCCTGAAGGCAGATCAGAGGGGTCTGACTGCACAATTTATCTAACATGTTCCTTTTATGAAAGGACCATGATATGTACAATGCAGGGAGCCCTGAGCCCGCTCTGCAGGGTGGGAACACTGGTCCTGCTTTCCAGATTTGGCAATCAAAGGCTCTGACAGTTCAGGGGCTAGCCCAAAGCCTCCCAGCCTCTGGTTTTGCTCAGAGAAACCAGCTCTGTAGAGGGGGCAGGCCTGGGGGCATGGGTGGGCCAGGGCTGGTCCGTCTGGCCAGGTTGTGACCATGGCTCTTTGCAGATTCAAGGGTATAAAGAAGGGAGGTGTGACAGAGAACACGTCCTACTATATCTTCACCCAGTGCCCTGATGGGGCCTTCGAGGCTTTCCCAGTGCACAACTGGTACAACTTCACGCCGCTGGCCCGGCACCGTACGCTTACTGCCGAGGAGGCTGAGGAGGAATGGGAGAGGTAAGTGAGCCTGGGCTGGGCTGGGAAGGAGGCAGGATGCAGACAGTGTTGTCTCCCAGCTTTCCCAGTGGAAAACCAAAATAATTGGAAATGAGGTGGGTCACCATAACTTTATGACCAGCTGGGAGCTGGGGACTCGGTAGTGACCAAGCCAGACCCCACCAGGTCCTCAGGGAGCTCTCAGTCCAGTGGGGAGACAGACACCAAACCATCAGGGATGAACAGGGTCCTGTGAGGGCTAAGGAGGTGGTAACTGAGCACACATTGGCAGAGCAGGGCAGGGTGTCCCTGGATGCTTTGAGTTCCCCCAGGCAGGAGGTCCATGGCTGGATCACCTGCAGGTATCTGTTGCTTGAGATTGGTCTTATTATGGCCTTTGTTTTGAAGTCTCTTTTGTCTGATATAAGTATTGCTACCCCAACGTTTGTTTTTTTCTCTTTTTATTTGAAATGAAATGTTTCTGCTGAGAAATCAGCTGTCAGTCTTATGGGAGCTCCCTTGTACGTAACTATTTCTTTTGCAGCTTTTAAGATCCTTTCTTTGTCTTTAAACTTTGCCATTTTAATTATGATGTGTCTTGGTGTGGACCTGAGATTGATCTAGAGCTGGAGAGGTGCTGGGATGCCAACACCACACCAACACCTCCTTGAGGGGCTTGGGGCAGAGGGAACTAAAGAAGGGTCAGCTCTTCCCGTGTGATTTCAGGGTATTCCATGCTATTTGTGAGTCCCCTGGGGTCACATTATCCTTATCACCTAAGTCATGTCTGTGGTTCCCCTCTGGGGAACACCCAGTGAGGTGCCAGGAGGCCTGTTATCAGACCCCACTGTACTCCCAATCCCTGCCCGCAGGAGGAACAAAGTCTTGAACCACTTTAGCATCATGCAGCAGCGGCGGCTCAAGGACCAGGATCAGGATGAGGAGGATGAGGAGAAGGACAAACGTGGCCGCAAGAAGGCCAGCGAGCTGCGCATCCACGACCTGGAGGACGACCTGGAGATGTCATCTGATGACAGCGAAGCCAGCGGCGAGGAGGGTGAGCCTGGGCAGAGACCCCCCTGGTGGCTGGAGTGGTCAGCACAGCTGCCTGGGTTGTGCCTGAATCTTACTTTATAAAAGTGGCTGAATAACAACACAGAGAGGTTAATGCCATTGAAAAAAAAGTTTAGTTATAGTTTCCCGGGAGATGCGAGGCAGGCACAGCATGCCATGCAGGGCCACTTGGGGAAGCACCAGAATGAGTAGGAGGCAGAAATGAGTGATGGGCCCTGGACGGTGTGGTTAAGTTGGTTGTGCTTTATCCCATGCCCCAGTTCAATTCCCTGTCTGGGCACATGCCCAGGTTGCAGGCTCAATCTGTGGTTGGGGTGCTTGATGGGAGGCAACCAATTGATGTTTCTCACATCACTGTTTTTCTCTCTTTCCCTTCCTCTTTCTCTAAAAAAAAAAAATCAATAAAAAATTATTTAAAAAAAGATATGAATGATGGGAAGGATTTGGCCATGGCCTTTATTGGGGTTTCCAAGGGAAAGACAAGGCAGCGGAGGGAGATCACTTAGGATCCACCAGTTTGAATAATTCCTATGGTCTCTGGGCTCCAAGTGTAATTTAGGGCAGGAGACAGTGGCTCTGAGTGTGAGATTAGAGAAGGGGTGTGTCCAAGGGGTACAGGTCCCAGGTTGGTTTGTTTTGCACAGAAGAGGTGTGCCCCTAAGCAAGCCCTTTGTCTTATCTTAAGAATTGGCTAGCCCTGGTCTCTCCCGCTTTGTCAAGGCATGAGATATCTCAGTATCATCGAATATACAAACCATGATGAGTGCTCAGCCCCCCTCCACTTACCCAGGTGGCAAAGCCCCCAAGACCAAGAAGAAGGCACTGACAACTAAGGCGGGCCGGAAGAAGAAGAAGAAGAAGGGGTCAGATGATGAGGCCTTTGAGGACAGTGATGATGGGGACTTCGAGGGTCAGGAGGTGGACTACATGTCTGACGGCTCCAGGTTAGGCAGGTGGGAGGCAGGTGGGAGACCTGCCAGCCTGGAGGAAGAGTTCACTCACCTTCCTGTTCTCTGTCTAAACAGCAGCTCTGAAGAAGAGCTGGAGGGCAAGCCCAAGGTCACCCAGCAGGAGGAGGGCCCCAAGGGCGTGGATGAGCAGAGCGAAAGCAGCGAGGAGAGCGAGGAGGAGAAGCCGCCTGAGGAGGACAAGGAGGAGGAGGAGGAGAAGAAGGTGCCCACGCCACAGGAGAAGAAGCGGAAGAGAGGTGGGCTTGGCTTTCAAGACTTCTGCCCCTCTGCTCCCTCCCAGACCCCCTTATCTGAGAAAGAGCTGAGGGTGGCTATGGGTGTGTCTGGTCCTGACATCCCTTCTTTGGCCCCATACAGACAGCAGTGATGAGTCTGACAGCTCAGAAGAGAGTGACATCGACAGTGAGGCTTCCTCAGCTCTCTTCATGGCTGTAAGGCCCAGCCCCCAAGGTTGAGGGGAGGGGTGTCAGCCTTGGTGTCTGTTTCCAGACTCATATCCGCAACCCTGAAATTTGCAGAAAAAGAAGACTCCCCCCAAGAGGGAACGGAAGCCGTCAGGGGGCAGCTCAAGGGGCAATAGTCGGCCGGGCACACCCAGCACAGAGAGTGGCAACACTTCCTCCACCCTTCGGGCAGCTGCCAGCAAGCTGGAGCAAGGTGAGTGGCCTTCCTGTCCCACTGCATTTTTTTGTGTTTTTTTTTTAAATGAATGAAAGAGAATAAAGTTACGATTCCTTTGTTTTTTTTTTTAAACCATATCTTTATTGATTTCAGAGAGAGGAAAGGAAGGGGGGGAGAGAGAGAGAGAGAGAGAGATAGAAACATCAATGATGAGAGAGTCATTGATTGGCTGCCTAACCTGCAACCCAGGCATGTGCCCCGACCAGGAATCGAACCCTGATCTCCTGGATCCTAGGTCGATGCTCAGCCGCTGGGCCACGTCCGGTCACGCCCCACCGCACCTTCTTGACCTCTGTTCTTGTCCTGTGCATTGAGCGTATCTGAGGCCAGATTAAGGGGCAGAAACCTATCTGCCCCAGAGCCTTTTGTATCCATAATCCAGGCACCACTCAGCCTGGAGTCCTGGGACATGTCCAGTCCCATTTCTAATACTCAGCCCTGCCTCTGCTCCCACAGGAAAGCGGACAAATGAGACGACAGCAGCCAAGCGGTTGCGGCTGGACAGCGGGCCCCAGAGCCTGTCTGGGAAGTCAACCCCTCAGCCCCAGTCTGGGAAGTCAACCCCCAGCAGCGGGTAAGTTGGTGAGGACAGCAGGGGCAGGATCGGGGCCACTGGGAGGGAGGGCCTCCCACTCATCTCCCCACTCTCCACTGGGCTCCTCAGTGATGTGCAGGTGACTGAGGATGCTGTGCGCCGCTACTTGACGCGGAAGCCCATGACCACCAAGGACCTGCTGAAAAAGTTCCAGACCAAGAAGACAGGGCTGAGCAGCGAGCAGACAGTGAATGTGCTTGCCCAGATTCTCAAGCGCCTCAACCCTGAGCGCAAGATGATCAATGACAAGATGCACTTCTCCCTCAAGGAGTGAGGGGCTGGCCCCCACTCTTCTGCCCAATAAATAAGCTCTAGTCTTCAGAAGTTCATGTACTCTTGAATTCCACACACTCACTGCCATGGTTCCCACTGTCCATCTGTCACCTTGCTCCCTGAATCCCAGGACCCGACATTAATAAGCTGGAAAAACCTAAGCAGCGTTCTTCTCAATTTACTTCTTTCATTTCCCCCGAGCCCTCCTTCTGGAACCTTTAGATGTCTCTTAGAACTTATTTTGCACATGGGGTGATTTCTTCAGGTCTCTCTTTCACTTTGCCAGTTCTGTCTTCAGCTTAGTTTCTTTTTCAGATCAACTGGTCTGCTTTTTGTTTGTTTTTTAATTGTTTTTATTGACTTTTAGAGAGGGGAAGGGAGAGAGAGAGAGGGAAACATTGATTGCCCCTCATATGCAACTTGACCTGGGACCAAACCCGAAACCTGCGCATGTGCCGACTGGGAATCAAACTGGCAATCGCCTAGTGCATAGGATGATGCTCAACCAACTGAGCCACACTGGCCAGCGCAGCTGGTCTGTTTTGAGTGTTTTGGCCTTATTGTTTTTCATCTCTTCTTTCACATTCTTATTTTAAGCATCTTAGAGTTTCCATCAGACACATTAGCACCTGAAGCTCATAGGCATCTTGTTCTATCTTCGTATTCCTCCTTGTGATCGATTGTTTTGTAATCTCGGATAGGAGAACGGGTGGCCAGCTTGGGGCTTTTATCTGTGGGACTCCTGGATGGTCTACTTTACAGGCCAGTCCTAGATGATATTTGCTTTTGCTCCCACCAAGTGCCCCAGGAGTCCCAGCCTGAGCCCATTTGGGTTCATTCTCAGCTCAGCGGCTCTGTCCCTACATGGCAGCGAAAACCCAAACCCCTTTTATTGCTGATGTTGGGATCTGGGCTCTGTTTTTCAGCTTTCCAGTGATATTTCTGGGGCTTCCCCTATTTTCTTTCAAGTTGGTTATGCATTTATTTTTTTCTAGCATTGCTAGGTGTTCTATATTTGGAGACCTGTTCAATTTCGTGGACGATAAAGCTGCTGGAAATGAAATCTGGCAGCAGGCACTACTTTTGAATCCCTGTCCCGAGTGATCCAGACTTCCCCTCTCGGCTGGAAACTGCAGGTGGAAAACTTCCCTACCCAGTTCCACAGGACCTTGGCTGTTGACTGGGAATGCCTGAGATGTCAGGCTAATTCCTAGGAATGTCCAGGTCGGTCCAACCTCCCTCCCCATACTTCTGCCAGGCCTTTTTGGGGGCAGCAGGATGGAAGCTCTCACCTCTTGCCCTGGCAGTTTCACCCCTGCACTCGTGGCCATGTGGACTGTGGTCTAAGGCCTCCCCAACAGTCCAGGCCTTGTGCTTCAGTGGTTAGGAGCAGGGGTGTTGTGTTCAGTGGGACCTGGGTTCAGTTTCTGCCAGTGGTTTATTTTGGGTGGCTTTGGACAAGTGGCCTTTCTCTCTTTCTAAAAGTAGTCTCAAGCACTGCAATAAGAATGACCACACCAAAGCAGTGACGCATTCCCCTGTATGTGGATTTCTGGTCACTTCTGATGTGCCGATACAAACAAAGCGAATAGCCTGAGCTTGTCCCTCACCTAAGTACAAGTTCCCGAGGCAGTTCTAGGGTTAGAGAGATGGGATTTGCAATTCAGTATCAAATGCTCAACTGCTGTCAACTTACACTCCCTCCCACAGTGTGGGGTATGCCTGTCATGCATGCACCCCTGCCATGTGGAAGCAAATGTTTAGGTTTTTGCCAATCTTGGGTTCTGAGTCTCACTTGAGTTTTAACTCAGTCTCACCTGTGTGAGGTCGAGCACCTCTTCAACATGCAAAAGCTATTTGAATTTCCTTTGTCTCAAAAGCTCTCCCAAGCTCCTCTATGCCAAGCACCATGTTAAACACTGACTGCCCTCAAAACCCCATGTGGGAGGGACTTTGATTAGCCTCCTTTCACCGGTAAGGGACAGTCTCACTTTCCACGGGCTACATGGGTTGGGTGTGGAAGTCACTGTGACTTGCAGCTGCCTCCAAGACCCAGTGGGAATCAACCTCTGCTCTTGCTCTGATGCCCTGGACACCAGGATGGGGCTGAGGTCCCAGAGTCCTCAGGTGGGCCTTCTAGAGACAGGAGTCCCTGCAGGGTGAGCTTCCTGCCCCTTGTGTCCCAGCCCTTGGCTCTCTTAGAGTCTCTCCCTTTTCCTGTTTTGACACTGGCTCAGCCAGGCCCAGAGACAGGGGCATGAAGTCTTAATCCTCTAGGCGGATCCTCCATGATGGAGTCCCCATTAGCTAATTCACCTGCCAACCTACCTCCTCCCCTCCCCATTCCACCTGGTGCCCAACACAGGGGCTTCTGAGCCTCAGCACTCTGCCTGAGTGGGAAGGGGCCCCACAGAACCCCCCACCTGTCCTTCCAGATGGCAGGTGGGGCAGGGACCCTGTTTGCTCACCCTGGGCTGGGCCCTGGCTGCCGCCACAACTATCGTAAATCAAAGGGTGGAGGGGTGTCGGAAATAGGCCTGTGGAATGTCTGGATGTGGGGGTGAGCCCTTAACTCTTAGAAGGACAGAATGTGAGGCAGAGGGAGCTGACCTGCCTGGATCTGGGGATGTGGAAGATAAGCTGGTGGGGGACACAGGGCCTTTGTGTCCATGCAGCATCCAGCAGTGAAGAGGTTATTTCCCAGACCAGATGGGGATAAATTGAGAGCACAGGACATGCCCATCCTCAGGACCTGTTCGTCACAATGGCCACAGGAAGAGTCCTGCTAGGTTCTCTGCTGCTCCTGTCACTGCAGCTGGGTCTCAGCAGGGGCCAGGGTGCTCCAGGAGCTCCAGTGGTAGAGGGAACGCTCTCATCTGAGCCAGCAGCAGACATAGGAACCTGGAAGCCACAGCTGGGTAAGTACCCCCAGGACCCCGTGTGACTCCCCAACTCCTGGCTGGCCAACCCCACTCCGCTGTCAACTGCCCCTTGTGCCCCCAGGTGCCCACCTGCGCCGAGCTCCTGCTGGCCCATGCCAACTGTGGAGCCTGGCCCTGCCAGTGGTGGAGCTGGGCCTGGGCTACACTTCAGAGGAGATGATCATCTTCCGCTACTGCGCTGGCAGCTGTCCGCGAGGTGCTCGTACTCAGCACAGCCTGACGCTGGCCCGGCTGCGAAGCCAGGGACGAGCACATGGTGGCCCCTGCTGCCAGCCCACCCGCTATGTGGATGTGGCCTTCCTGGATGACCACCACCGCTGGCAGTATCTGCCCCAGTTTTCAGCGGCTGCCTGCAGCTGCAGTGGCTGAAGGTACCCAGACCGGGGCCCTGCAGCCACCCTAGGGCTCTGCTGACTTACTTATTGGAGACTTGGATGCTGCAAAGATGGGAAGGTGGGGGTGGGTTGGGGCTGCCAGCAAGGAACACAATAAAGAAAATTGCTCCTGGGGTCTTGTGACTCTGTGTTCAGTGGGGTGCACTCTGACCCTGCTATCTTAGCTTTCGGTTGGTGGGCAGTTGGGTCCTGGGCTTCCCTTGCAGATCCCAGCCCCAGCAAACAGCCAGTGCAAGGAAGGCCACCTTGTCCATTTCCTAGCTTTATTCACACAGTGTCTCTGAGAAGCTGGGGGAAGGGCCTAGGGGTCATCAGGCTGGGGATGGCTGCCTGGGCTCCTCTGGCGCCATCCCTTCAGGGAGGGAGCGGCAGATCACAGAGATACGTCGGCCCCGGGGAACCCGAAGTCCCCCAAAAAAGGACTCTTCGTCCCGAAGGATCTCATGGGAGAAGTCATAACGAGCCGAGTCTCTGCAAGAGAAAATAGAGGCAGTAACTGGGTGGGGTGCCGGCACCCTGTTCTAGGCTGAGTGTCTGCTACGTAGGGAGGGGATGATAGTGTTTTTGTGAGGGCTGAATGAGAAGGTGCTTGAAGTGCTGGGTATTATCTGACCAGAGACTAGTAGGGTGAGGGCTCCTTGGCTGGGCAGTACCTAAGGATATACAGTGAGCCTGGTTCCAGCAAGAGTTCTAGCCACTCCCCTGGATCCTGGGTGTGTACCAGCCGCATGACACTGGGAGATAGCAGGGACAGGCCAGCGATGGTGGTTCCGCAGAACTGGAAGAGGGCACATGGTGGTAGGTCAGGCTCTGGCCTGGTTGTCCCAACCCCAGCTAGGAGCTCCAAGATGCTGGCTGCTGCCCACCTTGATGCTGTCCACGTGTGGCTTGATGTAGCCCCGAGGTTCCAGGTCCAGCACGTGCACTGAGGACAGCAAGGTCTGGCCAGGGCCAAAGGCAGCCACCTGCACACGCTGCAGGATGGCCCGGCTTGCCTCTGACCAGCGAGACTTTTCTGTCTCTCGGAAGCCGTGGATGGCCTGCATAGAGAGCTCAGGTCAAACGTGGAAACTCCCAGGGGTAGGGGGTCATGGGGGAGAGGACAGGGAAACTGAGGTAGGCAGGGACATCTTCAAACAGCAAGGGGCTGTTTTTCCAGCATGACCCTTGACTTCGCCCTCAACTCACAAACTTTGTCCAATCTAAGCCATGATCTGGGTCTCAAACCCTGAGCCCTGCCCCATCTACTTTGGCCTCAGTCTTTTTTACCCTCCCTCTAGCTCCAACTCAGTCCCAAATCCGGGCCCCAATGCTGAGCGGCCACAATATTCAATTTTGTGTCAGTATCCCCCCCAAACGGTGACCCTCCCACATCTCGCTCCACACCCGTTTCTCTCCCTAATCTTGGTCCCGTGCGCCAAACACCGTTCAGTTCCTGGTCCTGCCCCCAGTTATGACCCTGGCCTCATCCTCAAAGAGCCCTCTCGGCGCCCAGTGACCCCTAGCTTCAAGACCCCGCCCCATGCCCAAGGTCCTGCCCCAGCCGTAGTCCCGCCCCACCCAGAGCCTCACTCCCGTCCCCACCGTAGCCCCGCCCCTACAGCTCCCATCCTAGGCACTGCCCTCATTGTAGCCCCGCTCCGTCCCCGCCCCCAACGCCCCTGGCCCCGCCTCTGACGCGGCCCCGCCTCCAGCGTCGCCGGCCTCACCGCGTCCCAGTGGTCGAATTCGTAGCGGCGGCGGCGCAGCTCAGGCTCTAGCTCGCGCTTCAGCGTCTCTTCCTCGGCCGCGCTCAGGAAACCGGGCCGCACCACAGCCGCATCCCGCAGGCGTCTCAGCACGGCTGGGCCAGAGCCCCGCACCCAGCCAGGCCCGGGCAACGTCCGCAGCGCCAGCCACCCGCTCCCGGTCATAGCCTCCGAGCCCAGGGGCGGGACCCGCCGGGGTCAGGGCTACGCCCCCGTCCCAGAGCCTTGGAGTGCGGCTGCGTCGAGTCCCTCCAGCGATTGGCTCTCCTCAGTGTCCCGCCTCTCGCTCAAGGCTAACTGGTTGCTGCTTGGCTCTCCTTCTTAAGCTATTGACTCCTCCCAGGGCCCGCCTCCTCTTCTGCGCTATTGGGCGCCATCCCTCAGTAGCTTAAACTATTGGCAGTCCCGCAAGTCCGTCTTCCAGGGGGCAAAAGCGGGATCTGGCCCGGGTTGGAGGTTAGGGGTCGTAGAATTTGGGCCAACGCCGACGTTATAGAGTTGCCCAGGATAGAGAACAGTTAGACTGAGAGGAAGGGATCAGGGGCACAGGGGTCAGAGGAGTGACGTCAGGTCACGATTATAGGACCAAGTTTGAGGATTTAGGGGTTGCTGCCAAAGGTCAAAGCCAGGAATCACTCTTTTACGCCTCTCCAAGAGATTATTCCCACTCACATAGACAGACTGGTTTGCACCTTATAAACAATAAAAACAAAAAACTCCTCTCTTCATGGTAGAATTGACATATTACCATTTTGCAGCCTTTACTGGAATAATTATATAATGGATCTAGACAAGGATTCTCGTCGGCCCCTAAAGTCACGAAAGGAGGGACAACTGGATTTTATGTGCCTCTCGATGGAAGTTCATCAAAGGGGAACCTGAATCCAATAAGATTTCTCTACATGTATACACCAAGTTACAGGAAATACCTAGGATAGATGTCACCACATTTCCTGACCCAATCATCAAAATCCAGACTGAAAGTCCACAAGACAGACAAACCTGTTTCTTCAACAAATGAATCTCAAGGAAAAAGAAGGAAAAGAGGGAGAGACTGAGAGAGATTATGGGGAAACCTGCAATTACAGACTTAAGAGATCTGTCAACTAGTTGCAACAAGCTAGAAAAATAGAGACTTGGGAAATTTTGACACTGGTTGGATATTTGTATATATTTTAATTTTTTATAAGTATTGAAATTTTGACACTGGTTGGATATTTGTATATATTTTAATTTTTTATAAGTATTGAAATTTTGACACTGGTTGGATATTTGTAAGTACTGTAACTTTTTTAGGTTTGAAAGTCGGATTGTGGTTGTCCTTTTGGAGATTCCTTATCCTTTTAGACATACTGAAATATTTACAGATGTAATGAGACTTGGGATTTGCTTCAAAGTAATCCAGGGAAGTGGGGGACAGGGAGGAATGAATCAAAATTGGCCTTGGATTGGTGTGATGGGTACATGAGGCCTCATTAGCCTGTATTTTCTATTTTTTGTATGTATGTAAAATTGTCCACAATGAAAAGTTCTGCCAAATGTAACCGATAAAGATGGCCAAATTAAAAAGTCCTCTGAATTTTAAAAACATAAAATTCATCCCTGGCTGGTGTTGCTCAGTGGTTAGAATGTCAGCCTGAGCACCGAAGGATCACAGGTTCGATTTCTGGTCCAGGTCACATATCTGGGTTGCAGGTTTGAACTCTGGCCCCAGCATGCAGGAGGCAACCAATCGATATGTGTCTATAAAATCAATGTTTCTTTCTCTCTCTCAAAATCAATGAAAAAAAATATCTTCAGGTGAGGATTAACTAAAAAAAGCCCCCAAAACAAAC
Organism: Miniopterus schreibersii; assembly: GCF_964146895.1. NCBI lineage: Eukaryota > Metazoa > Chordata > Mammalia > Chiroptera > Miniopteridae > Miniopterus > Miniopterus schreibersii. Next base: position 67,838,820 of record NC_138105.1, on the reverse strand, counting down.
AAAAATCACATAAAATTCACTCCAATTCTCCTTCCAGCCCCAGCCCCATGTTCTCTGCTCTCCTTTACAGCAAAATTCCTTGAAAGACTTGTCTGGCTCCAGTATTTTCCAGCCCATTCTTTTTGGGCCCACACAGCACTGAAAGTGCTTGTTTAAGATCGTTTAGTGGCTTACACTGTGCCAAATCCAACTGCCAATTCTCAGCCTGACCACTAATTCATTGACAAGCTGATGTCTCCTACATTTTTATTTCCAACCCTGACCCAGACTTACCCATTCCTTGAGATGTCTGAGGCTCATCCAACACCAAACATAACATGTCCAAAATCAGTTTCTGATCAAGGCCCTAGAACCTGCTCCTCCCACCAGCCTTCCCTTCTCAGTTAACAACTCTCCACCTTTCTAGCTGCTTTAGGCCAATCCCTTGGAGTTTATGAAGATTACTTTCTCTCTCAAATCTCACATCCCAGCTGTCAGCCCTGCCTTTAAAACCTGGCCCCAGCAACCTGGTTGGAACCTGACCTCTTCTCACCTCCTGGTCTGGCCTTCAGCCTTCATCTGGATTATTCCAACAGTCTCCTAACTGGTCTCCACATTTCTGAGCTTGCTGCACTCCTCCCACATCTCCATGGGAGCCAGTGATACTTCTTTTTGTTCCTCTTCTCAAAACCCTCTGCAGTTTATTCCCTCCTTGCTAAGACCTACCAGGCCTTTTGAGACCTATATTTCTCCCCTTTCTGCTCTAATCTCTACTCTAGCCTTATGGTTCCTCCCAGGTGCCTGGCACACTCCTGCCCCAGGGCCTTTGCACTCACTATGCCCTCTGCCTGGACTGCTCTGTCCCAAGATAGCAACAAGTCTCCCTCCCTCACCTCCTTCAGGTCTTTGCTCAAGTGTCACCTTCTTAGCAAGGCCTTCACTGGCCACCCTATCTAAAACTGTCACACACACACACACACACACACACACACACAATCTGCCTACTGTGTTTCCTGATTTTAAACTGTCTACCCCCACAAGAATAAGTTCTTTGAGGACAAGGATTTTTGTGTTTTCTTCATGATGTGCCACGGCCTATAGAACAGAACGTGGAATGGTGTATATGCTCAGGCGATTTTGTTGAAGTTAAGGAGCTGAAGATTAGAGCCTCAGGGTCAGGGCCAAAGCAGAAAGGGCCTTGTGAAGCACGTGCAGTGGTGGAGCAGGGAAGGAAGAAGCCACAGAAGGGGAGCAAATACTACAAAGATTTAATTTAAAATCACAGTGTCTCAGCCAGGATACCCACCACTAGGGGCATCCCCAAGTCCAAAAGTCCTCATGGGGCTCCTCCAGGCTCAGCAGCAAGAGGCCAGCAGGGCAGCAGCCTTAGCCTCTGGCCCCTCACTTTCCTCTGGAGGGTGAGGTCCACTCAAGTGCTCACTGGGGCAGGTTCTGCTGCCGTCACTGCCGCCACAGGCTCCTTCTGCACTAGCTCAGGTTCGTCCTCACCGTCCTGAGGTGGGTGCACCAGAACCTTGTCTAAGATGCCAAACTCCTGGGCCTCCATGGGGCTCATGTATCGGTCTCTCTCCATGGCCGACTCTGGGAGGGGGGAGTGGGAGGCGGGACATGTGTAGTTAAAAACAGAAACCTAGGGGTAGGTTTGGATCCCTTTTTGCCACTTTTCCCCTGTGTGACCTTGGTCCTCCCCTTTGTGCCTGTTTCCCCATTGCTAAAATATCTATTTCAATTTTTATATTTTTACTTGTTATTAATGGATAATAATCCAGGAAAGGGGATGAATCATAAATAGATAATGTGATAAATTTCAGACTGAAGATACCCACATGGCCAGCACCCAGATCCAGAAATGGGACATTGGCCCTGGCCAGGTGACTCAGATGGAGCATCGTCTATACACCAAAAGGCATCGGGTTCGATTCCCAGTCAGGGCGCATATGGGAGGCAACCAATTGATGAGTGAAAAATCTCTCACATTGATGTTTTTCTCTCTCCCCCTTCCTCTCTCTCTAAAGAACAAACAAACAAAAAAAGGAAACCATATTCTCAGGTGAGGATTAAAAAATAAAAAAGAAGGGATGTTGCGAGAACCCCTGAAACCCAGCTTGGGCCCACTTCCTGTCACTAAGTCCTCCTGCCTAAGAGTAACCACTGTCCTCACAGAGGCCTGACAGTCCTGCCTGTTCTTGTTCTTTAACATGTGGGATCGCAGTGTTTACTATTTTTCCACTCAGCACTAGGTTTCTGAGACTCACCCAAGCTGCCGTGTTACTGTGGACCATTCTCTCACTGCTGTTTTAGTCTTCCACGGTGTAAATAAACCACCACTAATGCACTCATTCTACTGCTGCGGTTATCTGAGTATTTACCTACTTGGGGCTTGTACAGACAGGACTGCCATCAGCATTCCTGTCTGCATCTCCAATGGACATAAGCACTCAGTTCTCCCAATTATATGTCAAGCGGGGGGAATCCCAGCATCTTTTTGCATGTTTAGCCTTAGCCAGGAATGCCAAAGAGCTGAAGTTCGGGAGCTGTAGGTCAGAGCCTCAGTGGCTGTACCATTTTCACTCCAGCCTACAGTGGATAAGCATTCCAGCTGCTCCACATTCTTGTCAACGTTTTGTCAGTATTTTATATTTTAGCCATTCCAGTGGATTGAAGTGGTATCCCGTTGCGGCCTAATTTCTTTTCCCTCATAACTCATAATGTCATGACTAAACAGCAACACTAAAGATGGTGAGCACTGTATTAGCTGGTTTTGCTCAGTGGTTAGAGCGTTGGCCCATGGACTGAACAGTCTCAGGTTCGATTCTGGTCAAGGTCCCCGGTTGGAGTGTGTGCAGGAGGCAACCAATCAATGTGCCTCTCTCACATTGATGTTTTGCTCTCTCTCTCTCCCTTCCACTCTCTCTGAAAATCAATGGAAAAAATATCCTTGGGTGAGGATTTAAAAAAAAAAAAGATGGTGAGCATCTTTTCTTATGTTTCTTGGCCACTTGGAATAGTCTTTGTTGAAGACCTTGGTTCAAGCTTTTGACCTATTTCAAAGGAGTTTTTGAGGATTCTGTAAATTGTTTTTGTTAATCCTCACCTGAGGATATTTTTTTCCATTGGTTTTTTAGAGACAGTGGAAGGGAGGGAGGGGAAGAGAGGAAGAGAGAATCATCGATGTGAGAGAGACGTACCAATTGGTTGCCTCCGGCATGTGCCCTGATTGAATCTGCAACCCAGATACACATGCCCTTGACTGGGAATTGAACCTGTGATCCCTTAGGGCGGGGGCTGACGCTCTAATCATGGAGCCACACTGGCCAGGGCAGTAAATTGTTTTTTTGTTTTTTTAAAGTGTTTGGAACAAGAGTTCTGAACTGGGGGTGATTCCATACCTCAGGGGACACTGGGCAATGTCTGGAGACAGTTTTGGTTGTCATGATTGGAAGGTGTTCCTGGCATCAAGTGGGTGGCAGCCAGGGATGCTGTTCAATACCCCACAGTGCACAGGACAGCCCCTATCACAGAAAATGATTGACCCTGAGGGTCAGTAGTGCCAAGATTGAGAGGCCCTGGCTTAGTGCAAGGCCTAACACATCTGTGTTGGTTCAAATAAAGGGGAGCAGTTGGGGGTCTGCCTGGGGCAGGGCACTCACCAATCACTTGTAGGCTCTGTTTGGTATGCTTGGCATAGATGCTGTAGAGCTGCTTCTTGAGTTTCATGATCTCCTCTGCCTGAATGGCAATGTCTGTGGCTTGGCCCTGGGGGACGTCCCAAGAAGAAGGAGGTTGGAACCAGTCATGGGAAGGCTGGAGATGGGGACTCGGGAGCCCCTTTGGATTTCGGACTGCCAGGGTTCAGGCAGGTGGGACAGAGCTTTACGAGTCCCTCCACATCCTGCTTCATTCTCACCACCATCAAGAAGGCTTCCTGGATTAAATATATTTTCTTATTTTCTGTATCCAGACCTCATTTACCTAGAGGAATGGTCCCTCCCAGGGCTAGCTAATTCCTAGAGATAGCAAACAGCTTGCCTAAAAGCACACCTTTCATGTGCAAACCAGACATTACAGAGACCATACGCCCCCCACCTCCTATGATTCTGAGCCACTATTGCCTTTCCCCAGTTACCCCAAGGCCAGTTGCTGTACAACTAGGGAGAGCTATTACACCTCAGAGCTTGTTGTAGACATTCAAACTAGCCAATCTTAAGCTTGTTTATCTTGCCTTGCCCCCAGTTTTTCCCACAGAAACTACAATAAAGGCTCTTGTCATGTTTTCTTCCTGCTCCCTCTGCCTCCTAACCAACTCTGATGCTTCCTGTGTGGCTCTGTCATAGCCTGGCATGTCCTTCCTTTCAGAAACTGTGAGTAACGAACTATCTTTTCCATAGCAATCATCTTCTGTTGACCTCACTATAACTGAATAAAAATAAACCCTACATTTTAAAATACTGACACCCCCACATGAGTTTCGCCCAGTCAGTCCTTCTGTCTAGACCCCTGTCCCCTATCCCTGAAGCAGCTTGCAGGGACCGGCACTCACCCGCGCGCCCCCAGAGGGCTGATGGATCATGATGCGTGAGTTGGGAAGCGAGTGGCGCATGCCTGGGGTGCCCGCAGCAAGAAGCAGGGAGCCCATGCTGGCAGCCTGGCCCACGCACCATGTGCAGATGGGGTTCAGGATGTACTGCATTGTGTCGTAGATGGCCAGGCCTGAGGTCACCATGCCACCTATGGGTGGGGGTGAAAGTTAGGTGGTGAAGCTCTGGAGGCAGCCTGCCTGGGTATGACCCCTGGCTGGGCAATCTATTATCTGTGTGGCCTAGGAAAGTTACCTAGCCTTTTGGAGCCACAGTGTCTCCTTGTAGATTATGGTAACTAAATAGTACCTGCTAGGTGAGGATGCCATGAAAATCAAATAAGTTAAATGCATATAAAGTGCTTAGAAAAGTGCTTGGTACAGGACGTACTCAATCAAGATTGGCTATTCCTTTTTTGCAGGGAGAGGGTGGTGGTGGTGGTGGTGGAATCTACTAATTTTAAAATGTTGACAACTAGGTCAGGTTGGTAAAATGTTATGTGTGTGAGAAAGACAAATACCATATGATTTCACATATATGTGGAATCTAAAGAACAAAATAAACAAACAAGAGAAACAGGCAAGGACTCATAGATACGGAGAACAGATTCATGGTTAACAGAGAGGAGTGGGGTTGGGGGACTGGGTGAGAAAGGTGAAGGGATTAAGATGTACAAATTGGCAGTCATAAAAGTCACAGAGATGTAAAGTACAGCATAGGGAATTTAGTCAATAGAATTGTAATAATTATGTATGGTTCCAGGTGGGTACTAGAATTATCAGGGGGATCACTTTGTAAATTATGTAATTGTTTAACCACTATGCTGTACACCTGAAATAAATATAAAATAATATTGAACGTCAACTCAACTATAAAAAAAATATTATATCTGTGATCATAGAGGAAAGTTTAGCCCTAGCCAGTTTGGCTCAGTGGTTGGAGCCTTGGCCTGTGGACTGAAAGATCCCGGGTTTGGTTCTGGCCAAGCACACATACCTTGCTCGGTTGCAGGCTCAATCCCTGGCCCTGGTCAGGCAAGTGCAGGAGGCAATCAATCGATGTGTCTCTCTCACATCGATGTTTCTCTCTCTCTCTGTCCTCCCCCCCCCCACTTCTACTCTCTCTGAAAAGCAGTGGAAAAAAATATCGAGTGAGGATTAAAAAAATAAATAAAATAAAAACAAAGGAGAAAGTTTAGCTGAAGCTTTGTAAACCTAGACTTAAAAGCAAGGACAGTTTTCAGAGGTTTCAAGACACTTTGGGGATTCTGAAGGAAACTTTGAATCCTTTCTTCAGAGAGAGAATATCCCTGATGGGGTGGGGGTGAGAGTCTGGGTCCCCAGTCACCCAATGTGTCTAAGTCCAAGGAGTGCCCCTAGCACTTAGGGAGGCCCTGCTCACCAGGGCTGTTGATGTACATGTGGATGGGCTTCTTGTTGCTCTCAGACTGCAGGAACAGCAGCTGTGCAATAACCAGGCTGGCCACACTGTCATCAATCTGCAAGTGGGGAAGACAGGGTGTCCCCAGATGGGGGGTGGGGAGAGGGCTAAGGAAGGCAGGTTTTGGCGTGGCTGGAGGATGAGTCAGGGAGCCAGGATGACTGTCAAGAGCCCAAGTAAGAATTCAGGACTCAGGAGGGAATGTAGGCAGTGGCTGGGACCAGGGGGTTTGGGGCAAAGAAAGGACAGAGTCAGTGGGCTCAGGGCACAGGAAGGAAACGGGTCAGGAGAGTTGGGGGACTGGAGCCCAGAAATGGGGGTGGGATCATAGGTGTGGGAGGGAATCAGAAATTAGGGAGAAGAGGGTTTGAAGAAGGGGTCAGGAGGGAATGGTGGGAAGTACTAGGGGCGGGGGGGGGGGGGGGTAGTCAGAAGACTTATGTGCAAGGAAGAGGGTGTCTGTGCCCAGAGCGAGCCCAGGGTGGAAAGTCAAGTGGGAGAGGTGGGGGGGCCAAGGGGGTTCGAGGAGAAGGGGCGCATAGGGTCCGGGCTGGGAGGATCGGCGTGCGAGGTGCTCACCGGACCCATGACACACACGATGCGCTCCCTCAGCAGCCGCGAGTAGATGTCATAGGCGCGCTCACCGCGGCCCTGGAGGAGAAAGACGGAGGTGAGGGTCAGGGCTGGCGGTGCCCTCAGCCCGAGCCCCCAGGTCCTGCTCTCGGTTGGCCGCTTTACCGTCTGCTCCACCACGATAGGAATGAGCGGGATAGCCCGGGCCGCCGTCGTGTGCAAGCTCCGCTGCAGGGCCAGACTCGTCTCGGGAGTACGCTGTGTGGGGAAGAGGGCGGCGAGGCGAGGCCACAAGGCAGGGCACCTGCCTGCTCCCACCCGGGTGCCTGCCACCAGCATTCCGTGCCACATCCCGCCGCTCGTCCGTCCCGGCTTCCGTCTGATGGCGGAACTACAACTCCCGGCGTGCTTTGCGCCCCCAGCGCTCGCTCTCTAGGCCGCCCACTTCCGGGAACCTGGGCGGGCTCGTGCGGGGCGGGGCGGAGCCATGGAAGGAAGTGGAGCGGCGAGTAGCTGGGGAAATTCGGAACCTCTAGTTCGAGTCCTTTTCCCGACAAATTCGTAATAATATTCTGCTGTTCATTACTTATTTTAAAAACCAACACTTGGCCCTGGCCGGGTGGCTCAGTTGGTTGGAACATAGTCCTATGTACCAAAAGGTTGCGGTTCGATTCCCGGGCAGGACGCACACCGGGTAAGGGCGTGTTGGGGAGGCAACCGGTGGGTGTTTCTCACATCTGCGTTTTTCTCCCTCTCTCTCTTAGAATCAATAATAATAATAAATCAATTAAAAAAATTCTCGAGTGAGGATTAAAAAAAAAAATCAACATTCGACTCTCAAGGAGAACGTCCGTGGGACGGAGGGAGGAATCCACATTGTGCTCACTGGGCCCTGGCCTTGGTGACCTTGCAGCCTGATGGGTGGCTGCTGCCAAGACCGCAGCATTTATCTACGGTCAAGTGTGGGACCCCAGGTTGTGGGAGCCCGCAGGTGGGTTTAGGCACTGACTTACTGTGTGATCTTAGGTGCGTTGCTTAACCCCTCTATGCCTGACGTTTCTCACCTGGAAGATGGAGATGATCAATCTCACACAGAAGGATTTAAGGATTCCTACTGCCGAAGCTGCATATTGAAGTCACCTGAGTTCAAACCTTGGCTACACCACTTACTACTTTGTCCTTGAGCCTCAGTTTCCCATCTATAAAATGGGGATTTTGATAACCTAGTCCTAGGGTGGTTGTACCTCAGGTCCTTGGAATGGGGCCTGGAAAGCAGCAAGTGCTAAATTTGTATTAGCTGTTGATGTGTATTAATTATTGATGTGTTAAATCAGGAACCGTGGAAGTCCTCCCAAATGAGGGTCTATTTGAAGTGGGTTTTGACTCATAGGTAGGAATTGACAGGCAGACAATATTGAGGTGCTGGACTCTAAACTCAGTGCTGGGTGCCCTAGTTAAGGGTAGTTTTGTACCCTTCATGCCCACAGGAGATCCCAGTCTCGGGGGTAGATAGAGCAGGACACAGACACTTCCCACTCTATGGACTTGGGGGCAAGACAGAGGGAAGGACATGGAAGTGGAAGAGTTTGGCGACACCCTTGGCAGAAGGCCCAGATCTAGGCTTCACTGCTAGGGGTTGGGGTTGGGATTGGGGGGGAAGCTGGCATTTGGGCACTGGGAGTGGTATTTCCCCAGAGACAACTAAAGAGAAAGGTGGGCAGTACAGGTTGTCCCAGTTTCTGTTATGAGTCAGGTGGGTAGCCCTGCCCAGCTGGTTCCCTTAGGGCCTGAGCTGCTGCTCTGCCCTAGGGAGAGTAGCACCTGTCACCACCCCTGCATCCTTCTCGTCAACACATTACCACACTCCCTGCTCTCTCTGCCTCCCAGATATCTGCTCTGTCTATCCAAAGTTCAACTACTTTTCACTTCTTTTGTCTCGTCAACACCCCCAGTAATGCCCTCATAGGTGTTACAACTTCACTGTTGTCAGGTGCCCCACTGTTACTTCTTCATTCAGCAGTCTGAGTGAGCTTCATAAAAGCTCATTGAACCGTATCCCTTCCTTGCCTAAAACCTTCCCCTTGGCTCCCTATCACTCTGCTGTCTTTTAACTTCATCTCCTTCCACTTTCCTTCTCTACTCTGCTCTAGTGGTGACACTGGATAGCTTTCTGTTCCCCGGAAATGCCAAGCTTCATACAACCACGTTCCATGTAACCACCTAGCCTTTTCTTGTCTCCCCTTCCTAAATCTACCTCCTGAGCCTCCACTCAAATATCACCTCCTTAGAGGAGCCTTTCCTGATCCCCCTTGCTACCCCAGGAACTCTCTGGAACTTTTGACTTGTTTAATTGGCTATCCAAAACAATCCCATCAATTTCTTTTTTTTTAATCCTCACCAGAGGATATTTTTTCCATTGCTTTTCAGAGAGAGTGGAAGGGTGAGGGAGAGAGAGAGAAACATTGATATGAGAGAGAGACATCGATTGTTTGCCTCCTGCACGCACCTGGCCCCTGACCAGGGCCTGGGATCGAGTCTGAAAACAGGTAAGTGCCCTTGGCTGGAATCGAATCCCCTGAACCCGTCAGTCCGAGGACCGACGCTCTAACGCCTGAGCCAAACTGGCTAGGGCCCATTAATTTATTTTTCTTTATTGTCTGTAGAAGTGAGCTCCATGAGGCCAGAGGCTCTGTGGTATTACTCAGCTCTGTGGCCCTTGCAACACTGTTATCAAACCTTTTAAATTAGGACTCACAAGGAGAAATACATCTCATATAGTGTCAGAGTACACAAAAATACAAAAGTTTTATGAAATGATACTTATCCTTACTTTGAGCAGTGTCTTATAATAATTCTGTTTTATCCTATTTTATTTCATTTCATTTACATTAGGGTTTCTCAGCCTTCTCACTGACGACATTTTGGGTTGGATAATTCCTTGTTGGGTGGGAGAAGGCTATCCTGTGTATTATAGGCTGTGAACAACATCCCTGGCCTCTACCTACTAGATGCCAATAGCATTCCTTCCCCCATCATAATAACCAGAAATGCCTCAGACTTTGTTAAGCGCCCCCCCAGAGGGCAGGATTGCTCCAAGTTGAAAATCAGTGACTTAAAGTGAGTAATGACTTGAAGTGGAAAAAAGGTAACTTTTTTTTTTTTTAAATCCTCACCCGAGGACATGCTTAGAGGAAGAGAGAGAAAGAGACATCGACCAGTTGCTTTCTGCATGTGCCCTGACTGGGGATCAAACCTGAAACCCAGGTATGTGCCCTAACCTGGAATTGAACTGGCAACCTTTTGGTGCACAAGATGATGCTCAACCAACTGAGCCACTCAGGCCAGGTGAAAAAAGGTAACTTTGTTGTCATTAATCCTCACCTGAGGATATTTTCTCCACTGACTTAGAGAGAGTGGAAGGGAGAGAGACATGTCAGTTGGTTGCCTCCTGAACGAACCCTGACTGGGGCTGGGGATCGAACTCATGACCCTTCAGTGCATGGGCCTACACTCTAACCACTGAGCCACACCGGCCAGGGCCCATCATTTTTTAAAAATTTTTATGGCTGCATAGCATCCATTATATAGGAGACCCATAATTTATTTAAGCAGTCCCTTTTTTTTTTTTTAAATATATCTTTATTGATTTCAGAGAGAGGAAAGGAGAGGGAGAGACAGAAACATCAATGATGAGAGAGTCATTGATCGAGCCCGCAACCCGGGCATGTGCCCTGACCGGGAATCGAACCCTGATCGGCTGGATCCTAGGTCAATGCTCAACCACTGAGCCACGTCCGGCCGGGCTAAGCAGTCCCTTCTTGGTGGATGTCTTCTTGTAATTAAGGATTTGTTCCCCTTCTTTGTCAGAGTTATCTTTTAAAGAGACCTCTCTGCCTTGGAGAGGCCTGGCCCAGTCGTTGGCCTTCTTTATCCCCCTGGTAATCTCATCTGGTCTGCTGACTTTAAATTCTTGTATGCCCACATGCCTCCTAGGTATATCTCTCCCACCCAGATATCTCTTCAAACCCTAGACATCTCTCTCATGGCTCCCCTTAGATGTTTAATTAGGCATCTCAAAATGAGCATGTTTGAAACGAATTCCTGTTCTTACCCCCACTCCTTCATCCTGCCACTTGCTCATACTAAAAAACATGGAGTCATCCTTGATCTCCCTCTTTTCATAGCACCCAAAACCCAATCTATTGACTAATCCAGTTGCTCAACCTTCCAAGTTTAGCCAGAACTCAGCCCCTTCTCACCAGTTCATGCTGCTTCTCTGACTCAAGCCACCATCATTTCTTGCCTGGATAATTGTGGTCACCTCCTCCCATTTGTCCCAGCTTCCACTCCTGCTCCCCCACAAACTATTCTCCTTGCAGTGGCCAGAACAATCCTTTTAAAACTTAACTGAGTTCATGTCATTATTTTTAGAATTCTCCTGTAGCTCCCTGCCGCACTCAAGTCAAAATCCTAATAATAGTCTACAACGCTCTACACAATTGATGTCCCCTCCTGCGCCATGAAGGTCTGACTTCACCACCTCTGATTCTCCCCAGTGCTCACTCCACTGAGGCCACATTATTCTCCTTGCTGTTCCTGTAACTCATCAGCACACACCAGCCTCAGGGCCTTTGCACTGGCTGTTCCCTCTGCTTGGAATGCTCATCCCTCAGATATCCCCATGGCTCCCTTCTCACCTCCATTAAGTCCATACTCATTCATCTTCTGACACTCCTCTTTAAAACCACAACCCCACCCTCATCTCCCAGCACTATATCCCTTTTCCCTGCTTTATTTTTTCTTTATAAAACTTATTAGCATAGTATACCTCCCTACTCAAAGTCTGCTTAATAATGCAATCTTAATAATGCAGACTCTCAGGTTCCACCCATACCTGCTGAGTCAAAATTTGCATTTTCACAAAATCCCGAGACGATCCATATGTACCCTGAAGTTTGAGAAGCAATCCCATATGGTACACTCACTGTATTTTGTCTACTGTCTCGCTTCCCCACTAAAGTGCAGGCTCACCAGGGCAAGGGTTTTTCTCTACTTTTTCGTCACTGTACTTCATCTAGAGCAGTGTTTGGCACATTGAAGGCACTCAGTAAACACATTGAATCAGTGAAGGAATGGCTAATGGGTAGAGACAATGGTGGAGGGAGAGTGGGACAATCAGTGTTGTTGATTAAAAGCAACAGAAATTGTCTTAAGCAAAAATGAATCTTGTTGACGCTAAAGGTTCCCCAGCTTGGGCGGGAGTCTAAAAGAGCCACCTTGGAAAAAATTAGGCAGAGGTTGCAGAGACTGAGCATTAGGGAAAATTTGGCTAGAAGGTCACAGCCACCTCTGGACAGCACTGCTACTATGGTGGACACTGCTATAGGCAATAAGGCCCTATCCCAAAAAGAAATGAAATGACTGGGTGTTGGAAAGCCAAAAACAACAACAAAAATATGACAAATATCTTCTACAAAGGGAGATCAATGATGAGGCAGATGTGGCCATTCAGAAGAGAAATGTGGAGGCAGTGTGAGGGGCCATCTAGAGGAGGAGATGGATTTGTGGTGTGTTCAGGAAGTGGAACAGAGAGAGCTTGCAGACTGCAGGACAAGTTTTCTAAAAGTCATGCTAATCCTCGGTAGCAGGATTAGCTGTCTATTGCTACATAACAAATATCCCCACAATTTATTAACTTAAAACAATAACATTAAACATTATCAGCAACAAACATTATCTTGCATAGCTTCTGTGGGTTAGGAATCCAGGGACAGCCTAGCTAGGTGTCCTGACTTGAAGTCTTTCATAAAGTTGGAGTCAAAGTGTCAGCCAGGGCTGTACACCTGTCTACAGGCTTAAGTAGGGATGCAGGGTCCGCTTCCCAAATGGCTCACTCACGTGGCTAGCAAGGTGAAGGCGGGACAGGCTAGATGCTTTGCTCTTATCTGGAGGCTCCAGTTCTTCCTCACGTGGGCCTCTTGATTAATTGAGTGTCCTCACGACATGGCATCTGGCGTCCCCCTAGAGCTAGTGATGCAAGACAGCAAACTGGAAGCTGTAGTGTCTGATATGACCTAGCTTTGCAAGTCACACATTGTCATTTTCACAGTATCCTAGTAGCTGCACAGGCTAACCATAATTCAGTGTGGGGCAGGAAACTACACAAGGGGGGGACACCAAGCGGGGTGCATCATTGGAGGCCGTCTTCAGGGCGGTCCCCACACCCTTCCATCTAGGGACTACATTCCCCAACAACCCTTGCATCTAGGGAGCTATGTGATATGTTTTAACCAAGGCACCCAGCAAGGAAATAATGCGTGAGGCTTCCAAATGAAGGGGTTTCGGAAGCAAGCGTGACTCCTCCACTCTTTCCTTCCACCAGCTCTTGCAGCTGAATGCAGTGACCTGATAAAGATGGGGGAACCACAGAAGGAGCTGGAAATGGAGCCACCTACGAAATTGGAACTTTCATTTCGGATTTTAGATGAGTGAACAACAAACTTCAGTCATGTTTGAGTCGTCAGATATTTTGAGGTTTGTTCATGTGGCACCTAGTATTATCTAATTCAGGACTGGATTGAATATGGGGAGTGAAGGAGAAGGAGGGGTTCAAAGGTTTCTGGCTGGAGCCCTTGGGTACATGGAGGCGTCTTTTACTGATGGGGGGGGGTGTAGGTTTGGGGAGGAAGATGGTGAGTTAGTTTAGGGCCAGGTTTCTCAACCTTGGTACTATTAACATTTGGGATTGAGAAGTTCTTTGTCGTGGGAGCCATCCTGTGCATTGTAGGATACTGAGCAGCATCGCTGGCCCCACCCACTAGATGCCAGTAGCATCCTTGATTGTGTCGGCCAAGAATGCCTCCAGATACTTCCAAGTGTCCCCAGTTGAGAGTTACTGGGTTAGGATCTGGTGAGTTTCAGCAGCCTGTGGATGTCCAAGTGGAGGTTTTCAGGAAGCTGGTGGTTCTGTAATTCTAGCTCTCGGGGAGACAGGAGCAGGTGAGACCTCCCCTCCCCCGCCACACCCCAGGAATGGGTTGGGGTGAGAGGCAAGGAGACCACGAAAGGCCAGTTACAGAAGCAGGAGAGGAATCAGGAGCCGGGGTGGTGGTGGGGGGCAGTCGCAGGTCCAAGGGAGAGGGCGGATCAAGCTGGGGCACAAGCTGTCGAGATCAGCCATCAGCTCCAGACGCGTGAAGTGCTTTGAGGAGCCATTTTAGCGGGGATGGGGAGCAGCATTTAAGTGGGGGTGAGCAATAAACTTGACATTGTGCGTGCATTTTTATTGATGTATAAGGAGTGCCATGGTGTAATTTAAAAAAAAAACTGGAATATAACATACAATTAGTAAAGTGTACACATCTCAACACAGCTCAGTGAATTTTTTATGTAACCAGCACCCCATCTAAGATCTAGAAAGTTCCTTCATGCTCCTTCTCAGTCAATACACCCTGAACGCCCCAAGCTACCACCATTTTGGTTCCCTGGATGTAATTTCTAGGGGGAAAAACAAACAGGTAATAAGACAATGTTGACACCACAATCTCATTGTTGCAAATATATATGGGTTGGGAGCCTATACTCCTAGATGCTAAGAGTCTGTGAGACACGGGTAATTTTTATCTTTTTGTTTTTTGTGTCACATCATAAGCATGTCTTGCTTTTTAAAAAATTGAAGTAAAATTCACATAACAAAATCAGCCATTTTGAAGCGTACAATTCAGTGGCATTTAGAACATTCCCAGTGTTGTATGACCACCACTTCTGTCTAGTCCTGAAACATCTTCATCTCCCCAAAAGGAAACTCCCATTAGCAGCCACTCCCCATCTCCCTCCCCAGCCCCTGGCAGCCACGAATCCACTTCCTGTCTCTATGGATTTACCTTTTCTGGATATTTCAAAGAAGTGTAACATATAATATGTGGCCTTTTGTGTCTGGCTTTTCTCACTGAGCATCATGGTTTCAAGGACCATCCACGTTGTAGCGAGTGTCAGTGCTTCAGTCCTTTCTATGGCTGAGTAAATATTCCAGTGTGTGGATGGACCACATTTTGTTTATCCATTGATTTGTTGATGGACAATGAGCATGTCTTGTGTTTATCATAGGAATAAAGATGGTTTCACTCTTTTAAATGGGAAAGTATTAAATTATTATTTAGTGATAATTATGACTAGTTAAGAGGTGGTAAAGTAGGGGAGAGAGAGTCCTGGCTTCAGTCTCAACCCCACCTCAGCCCCTGGGGCCTTGGGTGAGGATCTGAACCTCTAATAGCCACAGTCTCCTCACCTGCCGAATGAGCGTGAGAATCCTCTTCTGGGTAAGTGATCGGGTGCTTCATAAAAGTCTCTCTCTGTCTGAGAGGTCCAGTTGCTCTACATTCTCAACATCACTTTGTACAGGCAAGTTGTTGTTTTAAAATCTTAGTGAGTATGTACGTAGTGGTGTCTCATTGTGGTCTTAATGGTTGTTTCCCAAGGACTAATGATTTTAAGCACCTTTCACGGGCCTTTGGGCCATCTCTGTATCTTCTTTTGCAAAGTGTCTGTTCTAAACCCTTTGCCATTTTGTTTGTCTTATTATTGTTGACTTGTATGTGTTCTTTATATATTCTGGCAATAGGTCCTCTGTCAGACATATGTATTGCAGATCTCTTCTTCCAGTTAATGGCATGCCTTTTCATTTTTTAATGATCCTCCTCAAATCTTGAAATGTTTCAGCTGTGCCCTCAGGAACTCACAGTCCATCCCAAGCAAAATTTCCTATATCTTCGGAACTTTCTCTTTACCTTCTCTCCCCAACAGAGGCCTGGCTCTCCCCTGAAGACCTTAAGCGCTTAAGTTGTGGCTATTTTCCCTCCTAACTCCTCACTCCTGCACCTCCTGGGGTGAGGCCATGTCCTTGCTCTCTCCTTGCTTGTTACTCTTCCCTAAAGCTCTGCAGCCTGGAATCAAAGTTACCAGGCGATACTCTGCTATCCCCTCTGCTTCATCTGTCAGCCCTCAGGTCAGACCCTCTCAGTCCTTCACTGCTTTACCTCCTGGTTCACTTTTCCTTTCTTGAAAACTTCTCTGGTCACAATTCTTAGTGACTTCAGTATCCACAAAGACCAGGGTTTCCTAGTCCCGGCACTACTGACATTTGGGGCCGATCATTGTTGCTTGTGGGGTCCGCCCTGTGCATTGTGGGATGTTGAGCAGCATCTCTGGTCTCTACCCACTCAATGCCAGTATCATTCCATCCCCCAAGTTGTGACAACCAAAAATGTCCCCAGACATCACCAAGTGTCCCCTGGGGTGGGGCAGCATTACCCTTGGTTGAGAACCACTGAGCTTGATGATCCTTCCAGAAATGTGGCCCCCAATTCCCAGCTCTTCTCTCTCAGTGATCTTGCCTCCAGCTTTCATGGTCTTATTTTAGACCTTGTCATTTTTAAAAACATCATCCCTTTCTGTATTCTCAAACACCCTACTCACCGACCCACACTTTTTTTCTTTCCAGCTCATTCTATTGGTATTCCTATTCAAATAGGAATAAAATAACACAGTATTTCTCCTTCTCTGTCTGGCTTATTTCACTGAGCATAATGTCCTCAAGGTTCATCCATGTTGTAGCAGGTGTCAGAATTTCCTACCTTTTGAAGGGTGAATAATATTCCATTGTCTGGATGGACCATATTTTATTCATTCATTGATGGACCCTTGGGTTGCTTCTGTTTTTTTTGGAAATTGTGATTAATGCTGCTGTGAACATGGGTGTGCAAGTATGTGTTTGAATCCTGAATTCAGTTCTTTTGGGTCTATACCTAGGAGTGAAATCACTGCTTCACATGGTAACTCTATGTTTACCTCTTTGAGGAAGCACCATATTGTTTTCCCTGCCCCAGACTTTGAACTTCAACTTTTTAAAAAGGGAAATCAGCAAGCTTTAGTGAGGTATTAAAGACATGTATCACCACTCTAGCCGGTTTGGCTCAGTGGTTAGAGTGTCAACCTGTGGGCTGAAAGGTCACCGGTTCGAATCCTGGCGAAGGGCATGTACCTCGGTTGCAGGCTCCATCTCCAGCCCCAGGTGAGGTGAGTGCAGGAGGCAACCAATCGATGTGTCTCCCTCACATCGATGTTTCTCTCTCTCTCCCCCCCCTTCCATTCTCTCTAAAAAATCAATGGAAAAAATATCCTCAGGTAAGGATTTTAAAAAAAGAGAGAGAGAGAGAGAAACATGTATCACCAAACGGAGCCTTTCTCCTGGACATCATCAAAAGAACTGAACAATTGAAAAGGGAAAACTTTCTCACCAGGTGAGTCAAGAGTGTTTGAGGCTGTGTCCAGACACCATCTAAAATCATTCCAGGAGCTCGGATGAGCAACCCTCCCAACATTCCTGGGACTTCCCAGCATGTGGGATTCTCAGCACTAAAACTGGGAAAATCCTGGGATAAGTTGGGCACCCTACTGGAAGCTTTCACTTTATCCTATTCCATGCTCTGGGCAACACAGTCTAATCCACCAAGTCTGGTTCAAGATGGAAAAACAAAATCTGGATGAGTTGCCTAGGGCTTCTGTAATAAAGTACCACAGACCTGGGAGATCAGAGTCTCGGCAGGCGACACTCTCTCAGAAACCTGCAGGGGAGCATTCTTCCTGCCTCTGCCAGCCTCTTGTGGTTTCCTGGCAATCCCTGGTGTTGCTTGGCTTGTAGATACATCCCTTTAACCCTGTGTCTTCTCATTGTCTTCCCTCTCTGCGTCAGTGTCCAAATTTCCTCTTTTCTAGGGACATCAGCCATGTGGTTAGGACTCACCCTAATGATCTCAACTTAATCACCTCTGCAGAGACCCTATTTCTAAACAAGGTTGCATTCTAAGGTCCTGGGAGTTAGGACTCCAACATCATTTTTTGTGGGGGGACACAACTCAACCCATAACCCACTTTGAAAGGGGAGGTGGGGAGGGACAGGCAGAGTCTCTCCCTTTGGACCACAGTGACTTCAACTGTGACACTGAAGACAAACATTGGACCTTGGGGTTAGATTTACAAACCTAAATCCTTTGAACTTTAAAACCTGGCAGAAATTCTAGCTGGCAATAAGTCTCCCAAACCATCACCATTCCCCTATAGATAGATAATAGAGGGAGTACAACAGAAGATTAACCTCAGAATAACCACTGGGAATTACTGGGTTTTGGAAGAGCAAGAGCAGGCACTGAAAGATCCACATTATGGAATCTCTTGCTGGAGAGAGGAATGGGGCAGGGCTTCTGGTGTCCTCCAAATTAGGATTGCCAGACTGAGTGAAAAAAAACACAGGATGCCTGTTTGCATTTGAATTTCAGATACACAAGCAAAACAATTTAGTGTAAGTTGATCCTGTGCAATATTTAGGACACGCTTATGCCAAAAATTATTCACTGTTTATCTGACCTGAAATTCAAATTTAACTGGGTATCCTGCACTGTATTTGGTAAGGCTTCTCCAAATGACTAATGAGTTAAACCATGCTGGAATGAACTGAGATGGATTTCTTGAAACTCTGAGGCCACTTGGGGATGTAGCTGAAGCAGAAGCAGTTCTACATCTCTGAGGATGGCTCCTGAGGGGCTTAAATGACATCTTCCCTCGGCTCTGCTGGTGTATCAGGAGGTGAACAGGAAGGAAGCACACTGACCCCAGTGCAACACCCTGTGTGACTCTCTCCCCTGATTCTCTCACAGAGATGACCACTCTTCAGGCTTTGACATTCACCATCCCTTTTCTTTCTTTAAAGCATTTTACTTCATTTTATTTTTTCCTTCACCATTTATCCCCTCTATGCCCTCTTGCACCTCCACCCACCCCACCACCCTTTTTTAAAAGCATTTTTTCACATATGCATGTCTCCCTAAACCTAAGGCAATATAAATAATATTTGCCTGGTTCTGACCCTTTAGCTGCTGGCTCGTGAAATGTGTGGCATCACAGGGACAAGGCCAGGGTGGGCAGGAATCACACTGGGTGAGGGAGGCTTGTAGCACCAGCTAGTTACCAACCGGTGTTGCCATATTTTTAATAACTGATACATTCATACAGGTGCGTGACTGCTGAGCAACAGCCCTGCCCTAAATATTGCTTGTTCAATGTAGCCTGTGTTGTTGTTGATAATGATGTTGTTTTTATCATTCTATAAACAAATGTACTGTTTTGTGACATGTCTTAATTTTTTTTTTTTTTTGGTCCAGCATTTTCTTGTTGAGAGTCATTCACATAATGCATGTCCTCCCTGTCCATTTATTTATGTGCATTCCATTGAAAGAAGGTACCACCATTTATTTATCAAATCTACAATTCAGGAATATTCAAGGCAATTCCAGGGTTTTGCTCTGACTAGCAGGGCTGTTCTGAAGGATCTTGTGCATGAATCCTGGGTCCACCTGTGAGAGTTTCTCAGGGGGATGTAAATCCTGGAGGAGAGTTCCCAATGCAGGATGTGGCCATTTGCAACTTTACTGGATGTGGTGGGGGCAGCCCACTCTGTCACAAAGTTTCTGGTTCCCTTTCTGTGGGGTACAGCTGAAGAGCAGCTACTCACCCAGAGACTACATTTCCCAGCTACCCTCGCCTCTAGTTGGGGTCATGTGATTCCTTTTGACCAATAGAAAGTATGCTGAAGTAAGGTGCTTATGGGCTGAGGTGGCTAAGGATCCAGTGGGCCATATCTCCCCTATCCTAGGAGGGCCACCCTGAAAGTTTCATGTTGGTGGTAAAAGCCACAAATTGGGGGTGGAGGTCACATGTTCAGAATGGAGGCATCACAAGATGGAAGGAGCCTGGACCACTTGACAGACAGCCTTCCAGGGTAGATGCACACACTCAGTGGACTTTGCTTATATGAGAAATAAATGTTCACTCTTAAGATGCTGAGATACGCTGTATTCCTAGTCTAGCCAGCAACCCGCCTTGCCCAGTCATGCACCAGACAGTGTACATTGTTTTCCAAAATCCTCTCCCTTGACCATGTCACATTTCCACCAGTCGGGGATGCAAGTTTCCTTGCTTCACACCCTTACCAACACTTTAAAAAAAAAAATTCTCACCAGATGATATTTTTTCCATTGATTTTTTAGAGAGAGTGGAGGAGAGGGACAGAGAGAGAGAATCAATGTGAGAGGGACACATTGATTTTGCCTCCTGCACACGTAGGACTGGGATCGATCCTGCAACTGAGGTATGTGCCTTTGACCTGGAATTGAACCGGAGACCCTTTGGAACTCAGGCTGACACTGTAACCACTGAGCCAAGCCAGCCACGGCCTCACCAACACTTTTTATTAGCTAACTTTTTTCAACTTTTCATTCTGAAATATTTTAATTGCAACAGAAAAGTTGCAAGAGTACAACGAAATTCTATGTATCTTTCACCCAAATTACCAATCACTAGCATTTTGCCATCCTCCCTCCCTCCCTCCCTCCCTCCCTCCCTCCCTCCCTCCCTCCCTCCCTCCCTCCTTCCCTCCCTCCCTCTCTCCCCCCCCATTTTTCAAGAACTATTTCAAAGCAAGTTGCAGACATATGTGCCTCCACCCTTAAATATTTAAGCTTGTGTCTCTTTAGAACTAGAATACTCTTACATAATCACTATCAAATTCAAAAATCTTACATCAATACAATGCTATTTTCTAGAGTATACAGTCCATGTTTACATTTCACCAGCTGCCCAATCATGTTCTTCATAGCCTATGAAGCCCTTTTAAAACCCCTTCCCAAACCCCTTCCCACCCCAACCCCACCTTTCTAGTCCCACATCCTCAATCCCCATTCCAACCCAGTCTCTGGGCTCAACTCTGTCCTTACCCCCAGCCCATCTCACCCCCCAATTTATTTTCTCCCCATTCTCAGCCCCCAGCCCCACTATCCCCAGGCCTACCTCCTTCCCTCTGTGGTAAGGAGATTCATGGTTACCCCCAAATGTCCATGTCCTCTTTCCTGAAACTTGGGACTATGTTACCTTCTGCGGCAAAAGAGATTTTGCACATGCTATTGAATTAAGGATCTTGAGAGGAGATTATCCGGGGTTGTCTGGGTGGATTCAACGTCATCACAGGGGCCTTTAGGAGACGGGCAACATCAGGGAAAAGGAGGTGTGATGATGGATCAGCAGGGAGACGATGCACTGTGGAGCTGGAGAAAGGGGCCCGAGCCAGAGGATGCAGGCAGCCGCTAGACGCTGGAAAAGGCAAGGAATGGATTCTTCTCTGGAGCCTCCAGCAGGAAGCAGCCCTGTTGACACCTTGATCTTAGCCCCATTTTGAACTCATGACCCCCAGAGCTATAAGGTAATAAATGTGTGTTGATTTAAGCCACTGTTTGTGCTAATTTGTTTCAGCAGCCATGAAAACTCACACACCCCTCCTCGCAGGCTCTGGCTCTTCGCATGCTCTCTAGCCTCCTTCCTCCTCCGAGCAGCAGAGAGCATTGCCTCACCCTTCACATACCTGTGTGGCTGTCCTATTTCCCTAGTCAGCTCTAGGCAGGGTGATTTCTCAAGCTCTCCAGGCTGGGCCGGGTGTGGGCACATGTCACTACCTTGCTTCCTGCTGCGTGACTTCATGAGGTCCAGAAGAGCCAGATCCTGGCAGTTGTGCCCTGCCCTGGATTTGAGCAGGGAAGGACCTCATAGGCCATTTGGTCCACCACCCCATGGCACCTTTGAGGGGAAGGAGTCAGGTTCCCTCCTTTTAGTGGGGGTGGGGGTGGAGGTGGGGGTGAATGTGTGCTCTCCTGGCCCAGCTGAACAGGGCATTTGGAGGCCAGGGCTCTGGCTAAATAGTGGGGTTGTCATTGCTCTGCGGGAATGCAGAGTCAGGTCGAGCTTTTAATTCAGGTTCTGGGAACCTTCTCTCATCTGCAAACCTGACATCTTATCTTGCCAGAGGATCTCAAAGGTGGCTGTCTGGGCACCTGGCAGAATGTGAACGTGGAAGCATTTGACACTTTGTAGACAATGAGGACAACAACAACAACAACAACAACATTAGCCTCTTCATTCAGCACCAGCTCTGGGGGGAGCCTGCAGTTTGTACAACCTCAATAGTTCCTAAGTTTTTGACCTTCACAGACCACCCTCGGGATTTTCCTATACCCACCTCCCATCTGAACTCTTATTTACTTAAGATATTTTGTAAAATAAAACTCCCTTTAAAAACCCAAATCAATTGCTTTTTAAAACTGTGGTAAAATATACATAACATGAAATGTTCCATCTTAACAATATGTAAGTTTACAAGCTCAGTGGTGTTAAGTCCATTCGCACTGTTGTACAACCATCCCCACCATCCATCCACAGAACTTTCTTATCTTCCCGAACTGAAATCGAACCCTAACTCCCTGGCCCCTGGCTCCCACCATCTACTTTCTGTCTCTGTGAATATAATGACTCTAGTTCCTCATATAAATGGAATTGCACAGTATTTGTCTTTTTGTGACTGGTTCATTTCACTGAGCATAATGTTCTCAAAGTTCATCTGTATTGTAGCAGGTGTCAGCATTTCCTTCTTTTTGAAGGCTGAATAATATTCCAGTATATGGATATACCGCCTTTTGTTGATATATCCATGCCAATTAAAAATCTACATCAATTACTTCAAGGAACTATTTTTGGAATAACTATACATTCACAAGAAGTTGCCGAAATTGCCCAGAGAGGTCTGTGCACCCTCTACTCAGTTGTCTCCAGTGGTAACCATACCGTTTCAAAACCAGGAAATTTATGCTGATATGATCTACAGACTTTATTCAGATTTCAACAGCTTTTACATTCATTTGTGCATTTCTCTCT
The DNA here is from genome assembly GCF_964146895.1 of Miniopterus schreibersii. Classification (NCBI taxonomy): domain Eukaryota; kingdom Metazoa; phylum Chordata; class Mammalia; order Chiroptera; family Miniopteridae; genus Miniopterus; species Miniopterus schreibersii. The sequence goes on along the minus strand of NC_138105.1, from coordinate 67,816,420 downwards.
ATGCAATCATGTTAGATTTATGTAACCATCTCCATAATTATAAAGCTTAAATCAATTTATGTTTTAAAAGAAACTTGGAGGCCCTGCCATTAGATATAGCCAGCCATTAGACAGGCTTATTTAAAAATAAGTACAATGAAAACAATGTCACAAGATTCCAGCAGGGCACTGTTACCTACTGAAGGACTTTTTAATCAAACACAGGGATTAAGTGTTAAGAGGCAACTGAGCCCCTCTCCTTGAACTATTGAGAATTGAAAAGGGAGTGGATTACTTGTCACACAGCTTAATGATTCTGAATGCAGGCCCTGCATCACCAAAAATTATCTTCCCAGGGAAGCACTGTATCAGCTCATTAAAGCTTCACAGCAGCCCTAAGAAGGAGGAAACTGAGGCTCAGAGAGGCGAAGTGGCTTGGCCCACTCTCACTTACCAGCTGTGTGACCCTGGCTAAATTGTTTAACTTCTCTGGGCTTCAGTTTCCTCCTAGAGATAACTGTAGTTCTCTCTTAGAGTTGCTAAGAACATTAAATGAGATAATGAATGTTGAGCACTTAGAAAAGAACCTGGAACTGGTAAGTAGTTAGTAAAAGTGTGCCATTATTATTATTATTTTATAAGGTTGCCTTAAAATTTAAAGCCAGCTACAATAAGAAAACGCATTACCATTTATTGTGAGGCCCACTCCGAGCTAGGCAGTGAGCTAAGCTCCTAACCTGTTTTAGCTCTGTGTGCCTTTATAATAGTTGGGTCTATCACCATCCTTCCCACATTACAGATGAGCAAACTGAGGCACAGAGAGATGAATTCACTAATCCAAGGTCACACAGCTTAGGAAGAGGAGGAACTCAGAATTCAAACTCTGATCTTGGCTGACTCTTTCCACAGCCCTTGGAAGTCAGAACCAGGGACCCCCAGACCTGGAACTGCAGATTCTTCCCTTCATGGGGCTTTGAAGGTGGCCCCTGGTGGATTTTGTGACACTGTAGGCATGTGAGGTCTTGACTGCCCAAGAAAAATGGCTTCAATCCAGCCCAACATCTGATGGCACAGACAGAAAAACTGAGGCTCTCAAAGGAGAAAGGATTGGGCAAGGTCATGTAGTGCAAGGGAGCCGGCTGAACCCAGTGGGGTGGGCATGCAGCCACTTGCCTCTGATATGGGCAACAGCAGCTTGGGGCTTGGATGGCGTGAGGTAGTCAAACCTGACCGTTAAGAGCCTGGGGTCTGGACTCAGCTGGCCTGTTTTCACGCCTCGGCATTACCACCTTGCATGCCCTCGACAAGTGACTGCTCTTTCTGCCTCAGTTTGCTTCTCTGTACAGTGGAGTTAGCAAGGGCACTCATCTCAGTGGGCTCATTATTATTATTATATTTTAAATTACTGTTCTCTCATCCTAGTGGGCGAGGAGGGGCCTCCCATCCCACCCACTGCCTCCCTGCCTGGATAGTGCCAGCCTCTCTGCTTATGCCCAGGGCAGCTGCTACGGCATTGCCATGTGGCCCTGGTGCAACTGGGGAGCCGCTCAGCAGGTTTTTCCTCCCAGTGTGCTGTGGAGCACCAAGCTGTCCTCTCCCCGCCTCACCTGAGCCCAGCCCTACTAGGCTCACAGCTCCTCTCTGCCAGCCGCAGCCAGCGGGCAGCGGGCGCTGCGTCACCATGCCCAGCATCTTCGCTTACCAGAGCTCCGAGGTGGACTGGTGCGAGAGCAACTTCCAGCATTCGGAGCTGGTGGCCGAGTTCTACAACACGGTGAGGGCCAGCCGGGTGGGAGGCTGAGGGGGTGGCAGAGCCTCACCAGACCCGGGTTCAAAGCCTGGCTCCTCCATGTCCTCGCCAGGGAATCCTGTTTGAGCAGTTTGCCTCTCTGAGCCAGGCAAGGAGCACTGGCTTTCATTCATTACTTGTCTTTATTTGGCATCAGGCTCTGTGGTAGGCTTTGGAAAGGCAGCAGTGACCCTGGAAAAGAGTGACTCCAGGCATTCGCAACCCAGGATGACGGTGCCGTAATGGGGGACACACAGGCAGCTTCTGGGGGGCCTAGAGGTAGCCCCTAAAGCCAGCAGGGAGGGGTGGATCAGGGAGGGCTTCCTGAAGGAGATGACTATGGCTGCTTTGTTCTCAGCTGTATCCCCAGCCCAGGGTGCTGGGGACTGTCCTGGTTTCAGCATTGAAAGTCCCATGTCCCAGGAGACCCCTCAGCTCTGGGCATACCAGGACAGTCAGTCATCCTTCCCCCAGCCCCACACTGGGAGGGCCCCAGAATCTTGGATGCCTGCATGGCAATGGATTTGACCAAAGCCTGAAAGATGCAAGCAGCCAAAGATACGCCCATCTATGCTATCCTTACGTGGGAAGCTGGGGACACCACAGTGAACGAGGTAGGGGGCTTGCCTTCCTAGAGCTCCTGGGATGGTGGGTATCACATAGTAGGTGATCAATGAATGGTGAGCAGTGTGATGGCCTTTACTGAGTGCTTCCTGTGTGCCGGGCATTGTACTAAACATTGGACAGGAAAAATCTCATTTAACCTTCACAACTACTTAGGAGTTCACCATTTATCATCTATAGAGTTGATCCCGGTTTCCAGGCGAGGAAACGGGCCTTCAGGGAGATTGAGGATACACCAGGGTCACCCTGACCCTTAGAGCCGGATTGGAACTGGGCACCTCCAGGAGAGTTTTTTGGCAGGTGGGGGAGGGGGAGCTCAGCCCCACAGTGGTCAGGTTGCCCTGACTCTGTTGGCCTCCTGGCTTCCCAGAGCCGGGAGATTAGGAGTTTGCGATTCAAGGGTCTTCTAGGTTCTTGTCCCCCCTGGCCAGACGCCGACCGTTTCTGGTGCTCAGTACCCTCACCGAAAAAATGGGAGGGGGCTGAGCGTGCTGATCCCTGCAGGCTGAGAAGAGGGCTCAGGGTTCTGGAATGCTCTCGGCATTCCCCGGCAGCCCCCGCGGTCCAGAACGTTCTCTGTTCAGCCCACCGCACCGAAGGCACCGAGAGAGGGCTGGTTGGGGTGCGGGCTGGGCCAGGTCTAGCCGCGGTCTCATGCAGGCTTCTCCTCCGGCCCATCCTCCAGCCAGTCTCTCAGCGCAGGACACTGAACACTCAGACACTCTCCGAGGCTGCAGGTCCCAAATGCTTTCTGCTCTTGACACATATGAGGAGATTTCTACACCATTATCAGTCAGTACCTGCATTTCCAGATACTTATCAAACAGAAACAAGTGTTTCACAAAGCAATACTCACCTTTCCCTGGTGGAAACACACTTGGGTATTTTTACTTCTATCAAAAAGGCTCTGGCAGACAGGTTAGGGCGTGAGGAACTGCGTTACGTTATAAGAGGGTTTTCCCCAAACGCTTCTGAGCACCTCCAACCCATCCCCATAACTAATAAATCTTAGAGTTCAGGGGTTGGCAAACTTCTGTTGTAAAGGCCGGATTGCTGATATTTTTGGCTTTTGGGGCCGCACAATCTCCGTAGAAATGACTGAGCTCTGCCACTGTAGCTGGGAAGCAGCTATAGGCCAGAGGTCAACAAAGGAGTGTGCCCACGTGCCTATAAAAATTTATTTGTGGACACTGAAATGTGAATTTCATATAACTTTCCTGTGTTATGAGATATTCTTCTTTTAGTTTTTTGACCCTTTAAAAATGTCAATATTATTCTTAGCTCCATCAGCCACACAAAACAAAACAGTGGGCTGAACCTGGTACAAGGGTTGAAGTTTAGCAACCTCTGCTATTGTTAAATGTAACAAACAAACAAACCCAGTCAAATAGAGATCAAGATATTTTTCTTTTTTGGCCTCTCAAAAACGAGTTCATTTCATAGTGAACGCGAGCACACGCATGTTTTGCAGCTTCGTGTGGGAAACTGACAACTGGTGTCAAGACAGGAATTTACAAATAACCCTCGCCCCCTTGACGCCGATATCGGACCTCTAGGAACTTTAACCAAAGAGACAGTCGTAGTAGATGGTGAGATTTATGTGCGGTCATCACTGAGTCATTGTAATTGCAATGAGTAAATGGATACATAAAAAGGGAGCCGTAATATTTTCACCACTCTGTGTAGGGCTGAATACATTCTGCTGAACTACCACACAGCTATTTGAAAGCATGTTTTCGAGCGAGGTATGTAAATCAAAGACAAATATGGAGCAGAAATTTAAAAACATTTGGTCACACGGGCTTCATCATGATCCACTTAGGAGTCACAGCTCATAGTTGGAAAACACTTTCTTGTTGCTCTGCTTGCAAGGAGCTCTGAGCCTGGGGGGTGGGGAAGGAGCCCAGGCCCACATGGTCAGGACATGGAAGAAGGAAGCACCCGAGGACTCACTCCAGGTGATGGGAAGCTTCAGAGAGAAGGGCACCTAAGAGTTGGGTTTTGAAAGATGAGTAGGAGTTCTCCAAGTTGGGTAGGAGCTGGGAAAAAGAGAACAGCAGAAAGGAAATGGGTGGACTTACTCCTGGAAGTAAATGAGGGGCTGGCCAGTTTGAGAAAGGAAAAAGTATGTTTCTGTGGTTAGAATATGGGCAGAAAGGAAGATGACTGTTTCGAATGCAGGGTTGGAATGTTTGAAATGTATCTGTTCATTGATGGACTCATTCATTCAACCAAAATGCTGTAAACCGCTCCAGCTGGTGTGCTCAGTAGTCAGTGTCAGCCCGCAGACCAAAGGGACGTGGGGTGGGTTCCCGGTCAAGCGCACCTACCTGGGTTGCAGGTTCAATCCCTGGACTGGTCAGGGGCGCATGGGGGAGGCAGCCAATCCATGTGTCTCTCTCACATCGAGGTTCCTCTCTCTCTCTCTGTTTTCCCTCCCCCCTCCCACTCTTTCTAAAAATCAATGGAGAAAATATCCTGGGGTGAGGGTTAACCGAAGAAGAAGAAAAAAAAGCTGTAAACCAAACTGTGTTGGGTGATCCTGGGGCACTACAGAGTCTCAGCGTCCTAGGATGTGGAGGGAGTTTCAGAATTAGAGATGAGTCCCCCAGCCCCATGGTCAGTTTGTGGCAAAGGGAGAGACAGGGGCCAGAATCGAGTTGGTGGGGAGCCATGGGGGTGGGGTATGAGGCCTCCACTTGCTGAATGGGGAGGGAACCTCAATACTTAAAGAATGCATAAGTGTTCTCTAGCATTTGCAAAGGTGTTTCGGTGACAGAGAACAGCAGGTGGCTTGAACCAGAGCCCAGGCCACCTGTGTGGGAAGGACCAAGGGTGAAAGAAAGGGCTGTGAGGTTTCCAGGGCCAAATCAGGAATGCTGGGTAGAGGAGTGTGTGCTCTGTTGGGAGGGCACTGGGGAGCCATGGGTGGCTTTTGGGGCATGGGAGAGTCACTGATGTAGAGGCACAAGGGGCACCTGGTTGATTTCATAGACAGCCAGGAGAGCCAAGAGAATATATCTAACAGGAACAGAGGTCAGGGGTGTGGGAGTGGCTGGATCAGGTGGGGCAGGGGGAGAAGTCAAGGTGTAGGCTTCTCCAGTTTGCACCCATTTGCTTGGGTTTGGTGGCCTCCAGATGTGGCCTCCTTCCAGGCTGTTGGCATCTTAGGAGATGCCGGCTCCCAGAGGCAGGTGTGCTGCTGAATTCTTCCTCAGGATCCTGCCAAAGCTTCAGACGCTCTGAATCTCATCAGCTCCAGAAAGCTCCCTCTCAAATGTTTGGATATAGAATAGAGGGGTTGCATGGCTGGTGAGGGAACAGCACAGGCAAAGGCAGGGAGACAGGAGTGAGTAGGAGGCCTGTGGCGGGTGGGTGTGGGAGAGAGGGGATCAGCGAGAAGGGAGTGTCGGGGTGTAGGCCGCAGTGCCTGCATCTCCAGCAGCCTTCCCACCTCCTCTCCCAGTGGAGCCTTCCCTACCCCTGGCCTCTGCCAGGTGGTGATTCCAGTCCCCGTCTTCCCTGAATGTTGTGTGACTCAGGTAGGAGGCCTGGCCCCTCTCCGAGCCCCTGGCTGTGACTAGCAGGTCTCATGAGCTCTACATCACACCTCCCTTCTCTGCCCATTTCCTCATCAACATTCACAGCAAAAGCAATTAATTTCGGGCATCTCCGGTCTGCCAGGCCCTGCAGAAAACCACGAGGGCCTGGTCCCTGCCCTCAGGGAGGACAGACACCATTAATTGAATAATTATCCACAGGAAACTGGTAATCATGCTCATGACACATCCAGGGCCCAGACTTGATAGGTCCCTCTGGACCTCTTTTCTCCATTGGAAAAACAGGCATTTGCGGTCCCCACCCTGCTGGCCTCCTAGGGGGACGGATCTGATTCAAGGGAACAGCAACCCCTCGTTTTGCTCATTAATCAACAAGAATTGATTGAGCCAGGCACTGTTCAGGCTCTGGGGACACGGTGGTGATCAAAGCAGCCAATAGTGCCTGCCCTCCTGGGGCTGGCGTCCTGGGGGATGGAGGAGACAGGCGATAACAGAAGTTAAGGGTACTGTTGATAGTACTTAACTCACAGAACCCTGGAGAAGGTGAAGCAGGTTCTAGGCAACCTGGATGACACACTGGCCTGTTCATACCACAGAGTATTACTCAGCCGTGAAAGGCGAGAGGCGCTGACTAGAGCTACAGTGCAGATGGCCCTTGGACACAGGTGCTCAGTGAGAGCAGCCAGACGCAACAGGCCACACAGTGTGCGATTCTGTTTACGTGAAATGTCCAGGCCGGGCACATCCACGGAGAGGAAGTGGGCGAGTGGGTGTCAGGGGTGGGGGAGGGGGTGGGGAGTGACTGCCAGTGGGGTGGGAATTCTCCTTGGGGGTGAGGAAGTGTTCAGAAATTAGATAGTGATGAGAGTTGCACAACCTTGTGAAAAAACTAAGACCCACTGACTTGTACACTTTAAAAGAATGAATTTGATAGTATGGGAATTATAGCTCAATTTAAAAATAGAGATATTAAAAAACCTCACAGATTCTGGCGCATCCTAATCATTTAATAAATCGAAGCTATTATTATTTCAAGTAAACATAGCACAGAGATGCAAAAGCGTTGATGTGTTAATTACATTTGATGTTTCTTAATTTGTTTTTTAACCTTCACCCGAGGATACGGCTTTATTGATTTTTAGAGAGAGAGGAAGGGAGAGAGAGAGAGAAACATCGATGTGAAAGAGAAACATGGATCAGTTGCCTCCTGTGTGTGCCCCGAGCAAGGATTGAACCCATAACCTTTTTTTGGCGTATGGGACAGTGCTCCAACCAACTGAGCCACAAGGCTAGCGCTAACGTTTATTAATTTTATTTAATCCTCACGACAATTCTATGAAGTAGGTACTCTTATTCTCCCATTGTGCAGATGGCTAAATAAAGGCTCAGAGAGGTTATGTTTTCTTCCCAGGGTCGCACAGCATGTAATTGCCAGTGCAGGAAAGTTGCAAATGCTGGAAGTTCAGCATGAAACCCAGGCCACCTGGTCCCCGAGTCTCTCACTTAACCACAGTGCTGTGAGGCCAGTCGGTTACTGAGTCATTAACAATTAATTCTGTGCATCTGAATTCATGAAAGTAAGTCCCGTGCAGGGAGGGATTGTGGCTTGGCTGGTACTATTGCTCCACCCCCACCCAGCACCAACATTTGTGTGCACCTGTTAAATGGATGCAGCTGGGGTCCTGGCCAGGTGCCAGCGCCAGTGTGTGTGTGGGGGGGGGTCTGAGCTTTGGCCCTGGGGAGAGCCTGTGGGGCAGTCTTGGCCACGTTCATTGACTCGATTAACTCAGCAGGCTTTTCTGGAGTGTCTCTTGGGTGCCCAGCGGGATAGGTGTTGGGGACACAGCTGAGGATAAAACAGGTGTTTCTTGTCCTCACGGAAGTCACAGTCCAGTGGGGAGGGCACAGATGTGGTAGGAATGAATCATGGGCTCCTCCAGGGAAACCAGATTTGCAGAGAAGCTGTTAGTGGGGATGGTAGGGGGGGTGGTTGTGGGGGCTTCAGGCTCAGCCCAGGGTGGTTGGGGTAAATGAGAAAGGGGCTTGAGGCAGGGAGTCAATTCAGGCAAATCTCTCCCTCCCTCCCTCCCTCCCTCCCTCCTGGATCTCTCCTTTCCTTCTTCTAGCCCTGAGGTAACCAGCCACTTCTATTTACTAGACACCCTGCTGGGGGCTGGGTAATAAAAAGAGCAAACATATTAGAATAACAGGGCCTGGCCTGCGTGGTGGCGCTGGCTCAGCGGTTAAGTGTCGACGGAGGATCCAGGAGATGTGGTTCGATTCCCGGTCAGGGCACATGCCCGGGTTTTGGCCTCAGTCCCCAGCAGGGGGCGTGCAGGAGGCAGCGATCAATGACTCTTTCATCATTGATGTTTCTCTCTCTCTCTCCCTCTCCCTCTCTCTCAAATCAATACAGACATATTTTAAAAAATAAACAGAATAACAGCACACGGTTGTACACAGTCGACGGCACCCGTGCAGGCACACATGGGCCTTATTCACGTTCTCTTGCATGCATTATTATCTACAAACATTTACTGGGCACCTACTGTGTGCCAGGCAGTGTTCTAGACACTGCAGGGTTCGAAGCAGTGAATAAAACAGCCAAATCCTGGCCCGTGGCGCTTGGCTCTTTAATCTCCACCCTGGCACTCAGAGGTAAAGGAGGAAATTGGGGCACAGAATGTCCTCCAAACCCTGACTGGATACACATGGTGAAGGCAGGGACCTTGTTTTCGGACACTGCTAAGGTCCTTGAGCACATAGTAGGCACTGAAGGAATGGTTGTGGAGCGAATGAATAAATGAATGAATGAGAAGGCATCTGCTACAGTTGGGACCCAGGGAGTCCAGCTCAGGTGCGTCCAGAGCTGAGGGCCGGGCTGGCTCTGGACACGATCCCGGACAGTGCCTCTCCTGCCTCCACCGAGTCTGGGTGGGGCCAGTGGTTGGGAAACATGGGGGCCCAGCCCTGGAGGGCAGGGAGGACACACTGGCATCTTCTCTGATGCTATCAGAGATTCCGGAGCCAGTGTCGCTTATTAGTCATAGGCTCCACCTGGTGCTCTGCCCTCATTCTGCACACTGGGGCACAATTTCAAACTCCTACCGCAGTTCTGCTGGTATGTCTGAGCTTGGAGCAGCTACACCACTATAAAGCTTGTTATTATTGTCTCCCTCAACAAAAACAGCAGCAGCCCTTGCTATTTCTTGAAGCAGGGGAGCCCCCTTTCATCATTGCCACCTGTCTCATCTTCCCGTCTTCCAAGGCAGGGGGCAAATCAAGTTTCAGAGTCTTCCAGAGCCATGTGACCTCAGAGAAGTCGCTGAGATTCAATTTTTTCATTGCCCAACAAGAACTAGAACCCTGGACTTCGGGGTGTGTGCAAGTATTAAAATCTCTGCAAAGGTGTGTGGTCAAAAGATGAGACAGTAGCAGTCGTAGTGTCTTCTATCCAGAACTTTCTGGATGGAAGACCTCTGTCAAGTATTTTCATGCATGTGATGGATGATCCACCTGAATCTATTTTGAGATCTAGTCAGCAAGAAATATTGATTACCTACTACATTCTGGTTCCTGAGGTTACAATAGGGACTGGAGAAGACACAACCTGTGTAATCAAAGCTGAGTTTAGCAGGACAGCCAGACGGTTCCAGAGCAGCTGGACAAGTGTTAGGAAGTGGGACAGCAATGGGCACAAAGGAAGGCTACCTAGCCCTGCCTTGGGAAATTGGGAAGTCTTTATGAGAAAGTGATATCCAGGTGACAGATGAAGTAGTAGCTGGCCTGGCAAGGGGACTGAGGGTGGGTGGAGAACAAAGTGTTCTAGGCAGTGGGAACAGCATGTGCAAATTCTTGGAGGTAAGAAATAGGAGTAAGTACGGCTCATTAGAAGGAACTGAGTTATGCCTTCCACAAAGATTATAAAGTTGATGTGGAGCAAATAAATGAGTAATGGAGGGAGTTTATAAGCCAAGTTTAAGAGCTTGGATTTGAATTATGGGAGTCACAGATGTATTTTATTTTATTTAGAGTTTAAAGTGACAGATGTATTTTAAATGGAGGCTTTAAAGTTTGGGAGACTGGTTGACTCAGCATCTTCAGGCCTGTGTTGATATGCCCAACGGCTGGTGTTTGGTTGAAGTCAGAGAGGGGAGCAGGTTTGTTCGGGATTTTGCCCGTTTGGTATCCATGGTCAATCAAGGTGCTCCCCCTCCTCTGGTCAGCTGTGGGATGTGGCCCAGACTACACTCCAGAATTTGAATCTTGGGCTTGGACATAAGGACTGAACATAGTTGTTTTCATTCATGCCCAAAGTTGTCCCTTGAAGAGATTGTCCATTCAAGGGTCAGAGCTGTTTTGGTTTCTGGTTTTTCTTGTCTCTGCAATTCCTTTGATTAATGAGCTCCACATAATAAATGAATGAATGAGTCAATTAAGTACGTAATTACGTGTGCGCACACACACACTCTCACATATGTAATATTAATTGTGTAAGTTCACCAGAATCATTTTCTGTTGCTTGCTACCAAAGAAGCCTAGCTAATATACTGGTGGTGGTGGTTTTGTTGGATTCAAACAATAGAAAGTTAGCTTAAGCAAAAAACCAACCAAACAAATAAATGAACAAAAAAGAGAATGCATTATAAAAATACTGAAATATTTTAGAAAATGGAAAGATGAGTTGCTTGGGAGGGCTGTGGCCTAGTGCAGGGCTGGAGGATTCAGCTGAAGGGGAAAAACTGCCCTCGAGTGTTTGTTTTTACTCTCAGCCTCATCTCCTCATGGTGGCAAGACGGCTTCCATATCTTAAATATCATGACAATATCCCAACGCCTGGCTAGAGAACTGTCAACTGTGCAACTCAATTTTGGTAACTCTCAGGCTCTGTGTCTGCTTCAAGTTTTATTTTTATTTATTTATTTATTTTTGAAAATAGGAATGATGAAACTTTTAAGATGACAATGTATTTACATAAATAATCTGGCTGGAAGTCTACATCCGTATTATCATGATGTACTTATCTGATGAAACTAAAACCATGAGGCTAATGCTCGAACAAGAATAGCATTAAAAACAAATTTATACATAAATTTGTTTTGCAAAATTCCACAAGTTTGTCCTGTTTAGAGCGGTTCTTCCTTATTTAGTCCAATAATTGAATCCCATCTGGCAAGTACTGTTACTCCTCTCTCATGTAAAATTCCGTCCACGGGTGACCTGATCCATACACTGCAGTGAGCATTCATAACATCCCCCAACAAAAAATATATATTTCATTACACCAGGCACTCTTCAAAGCCTAAAAGCCCAAATTTTTAAAACCAATGACAGTTAAAATAAGGGGTTTTGAACTGTAAATGCTTGTTAAGCTTTACTGTATAGACGAACATTTTGGTTTCCCAGGCTCAGTGATACTAAATTGCCTATTGGGTGTCGTGGCTTCTTGCATCAGCTCCTGCAGCTGTTCTATTTGTTCATCACGAAAGTCATCAAGTTTTTCTTCTGGCAGGGCTGTTCCAAAGCATGCTTTTTCAGTCGAATTTTGGCTGTTTTCGTTAGCTTGTGGCCATGGCACTGCTGCATGCGCCTCCCATTCCTCCAAGAAACGTCGGGCCTCGTCCGAACCAACCGTGTCATGTCTCCTAAATTCGTCCTTCACGTCCTGGTCGCCGAGGGCTTTGCGGTCCGGGGGCAGAAAGCGGTGCAGCAGCGGGATGTGCGGATACAAGGCCCGGAGGGGACGAGGGCGACCTGCGCGCACCGGCTCCGCCCGCTTCAAGTTTTAAATCCCCAAAGAGAAGATCTGATTGGCCCGGTTTGGGATAGGCGCCTACTCCAGTGGGGTGGGGGCTCATGATACAGACAGGGCGAGTGTGCGGCAGGGCTACCTCTCGGTTCTAGAACAGCCAATGTGAACCAGCGTCTGTCCCAGAGCTGTGTCTGACCTTGTCCATCGATGGGCACAAGAGACCTGGGCATGGAAAACAAGGGTGTGGGTGGGACCGTGGACTGGGAAAACAGCTTGCCAAGGCTGGATCCTCAAACTGTGACCTTTGAGCTGGTTCCACCATGACCCAAGGAGAGCCGTGGGCTTTTCTAGACTCAGGAGGATGCCTCCCACGGGAACTTGTACAGGCTCTCCCAGGACCTAGGCTCACAGGGGGTGATATTGTATTAGGTGAACGAGTTCCCCTCACCCATCACTGAGCTCTGTATTCTTGAGTTAGTGTCCTTAAGATCAGGGTTCTGAAAAACTAACAGAGCACTCTAGTTAACAGGGCGCAATTCCTTCGCTAAGATGGGACACAGTTGAGAAGACCTTTACAAGGAGAAGATTTTATTGGGGAGGGAAGGGTGTAATTGAGCAAGCTAGCTAGCTGGCTCACCTCAAATTGGCGGGTCAAGAAGACCACGAGAACACTTGTTTCTGAGCTCATGTGAGATATTAACTGTAGCCCCCACATACCTGGGGGAGACTTTGAGGGTATTGAAGTCCTGTGTCAGACTTAGAGACTTTCGAGCCATTGAAATTCTGGTGCAAATGTTCTTGTGACCTTAATTGTACTCATAGGCTAGTGAGGTCTGGAGACATTTGGGTCAACAGCATGAAGAGGCAGGTGACATTATGCATATGTCACAAAAGTAGAGATAAAGGGCTAGGGCATTGAAATTACCCCACAATTAGTGTGGTAGCATGGATCCAATCCTATGTCTCTTTGATCCTGAAGCCCATTAATGGGAAAGCTTTGGTTTCAAATGAAACACCCAACTAAAAAACAGCTTAAACAGAAAGGACAACATCTTATTATTATTTTTAAAATAGAAACCCGGATGTAGATGGTCCTGGAATAGGTTAACTCAGCAGTTCAACATCATCCAAGCTTCTTGGCTCTTTCCATCTTTCTGCTCTAATATCCCCAGAGAAGTGGTTCTCGAAATATTGTCCAGGGACTCCCTGGGGTCCCTGAGGCCCTTCCAGAAATTCCTTGAGGTCTAAATTATTTTCATAATAATATGGAGATATAACTTGCCTTTTTCCACTCTCCTTATCTCACAAAGATACAATGGAATCTTTCAGAGGCCCCATGCGTGTGATGACATAACCTCTCTGGCAACCCAGGGAACGTGTGCTTGTGCAGTAACGTATTTTAAAACATTGTTGGACTCAGTTTCTACCACAGTCACTCTTGGTAGATGTAGCTTGAATAAACAAAAGGTCTTTGAGGTCTTCAATAATGGTCAAGAATATAAGAGGGTCTTGAGACAAAAAGTTTGAGAACCACTGTTCTCAACTATTTGTTTTTGCTTTCAGCCTGGTTTCCTCATGGTTGCAAAAGAGCTGCCACATCTTAAACATCATGCAAATGTCCAAAGGCCTTTTCACTGGGCCTGATTTCAGTAAAGAGAACTTTCCCGGAGGCCCCTCATCAGACCTTCCATCATGTTTCAGGGCCAGAATTACATCACACCTGTATTCCTCAACCAGCCATTGGCAGGCACGGGAATGACCCATGACCTGGGGCTAAATCCTGCATCTCTGAAAGCCATGTCCTCCTGATGCTTGAATGGAATTCGGGTTTATTTAGCAAGGAAGAAAGGAGGTACACATAACTTAAGATACAGGTTCAGCTGCATTTCAGTCCACAGGAAGTGGAACGCAAGCCTTAAGCTGCTTATTAAGAAATGGCCTGGAAGCAATAGAGTCGCTCGCATTCCTCTCCCCCGTTGCCACACCAAGTCACCAGGGCACGGTGTGTCGCAAGGAAGGCTGCGAAATGTAGTCTTTAGATGAGTAGCCGTGTGCCTACCTAAAACTTGGAACACTATTTTTATAAGGAAAAGGGGGAGAGTGTAGGTAGAATGTTAGTATATAGTCTTTGCCACTATAACGAATGAACGAATGAATCCATAGGATAATGGGTGGAGTTATGGATCTACGGACCACCCACTGACTGCCAAGATCCGCTGAAAGACTTGACAAACTCTGGGTTGATTCATTGCCTGGAAGGAGACAGGTGACCTACTGGCTCAGGCCTGAGAGTTTTGACATAGGGGCAGCCTCCCTCTGCCTCTCCTGCCTGACACCCCCTCCCCATGTCCCCCTCTTCTCCAGTTCAGCAATGTCACCTTCTTCATCTTTGGGCCTCTCATGCTGTTCCTGATGCACCCATATGCCCAGAAACGCTCCCGCTGCATTTACGCCCTCTGTGTCCTCTTCATGGTCATCGGTAGGTGGGGGTCTGTGGCAGTGGGGCCCTGGGGTGGCAGGGGACACCTCCTTGACCGCCTGCCTTTGTCTCTTGCTCCAGGCCTGTTCTCCATGTACTTCCACATGACACTCAGCTTCCTGGGCCAGCTGCTGGACGAGATCTCTATCCTGTGGCTGCTGGCCGGTGGCTACTGCGTGTGGATGCCCCGCTGCTACTTTCCCGCCTTCTTAGGGGAAAGCAGGTGGGATGGGGACTGGCCCCCTGGTGATCCTGTTGGAGCCCACCTGGGCTCCTGGGTCCCCTCCCTGAGTCCTCTGTGGTCCTCGAAATCCCTCCCCTGACTACACCAGGACTTTCTCCTGACCTTGCCTGACTTAAATGTGCTCCAGGGCCCCCTCCTCTAAGTGTACTTGGAACTCCTAGAATTCTTCCCCAGATAGCCTGGGACCTTCTCTAGGTCCTGTCTGAGCTTACCTGGGGGGGGGAGGTCCTAGGACCCTATGCCTAAGCTTACCCGGGCCCCAGGGACCTATCCCCTGACCCTGGGCTCCCTGGAATCTTTCATATTATCCTCCTAGTCCCCCCTCTTGACCTGAGACCCCTCTGAAATTCTCTCCTGACCCTACTGGACTCTTCTGAGCTTTCCAAGATCCCTTGAATGATAGCTTCTGGGACCCCTGCATTTTCTTCCTTAATCCCACCTGGGCCCTGGCATCCTTCACAGACTCACCTGGGCCCTGAGATCCTCTGCTGAGCACACCTGGGAGCTTCCAGACCTTTCTCTGAGCCCAATTGGGCTCCTTGGGACCCATTCCCTTTCCTCATCTTCCCCCCAACAAGAGCTCCATGTGACCTGCCTGACCCCCTCCCAAGGCCCCGCCTCAACCACCCCACAGCTGATCCCATCTCCCTCCAGGCTCCAGTTTACCTGCCTGGTCGTCATCACCACCATGGTCAGTACCTTCCTGTCCTTCCTGAGGCCTACGGTCAACGCCTATGCCCTCAACAGCATTGCCGTGCACATCCTGTACATCGTGTTCCAGGAGTACAAGAAGTGGGTGGTAGCTGCAGGTGCCCTGGAGGTGCCCCCCCAGACCACCCTCTCCCCCCCCAGTACTCACTCACTCACCGGGCGTGGAGGTCTTGCTGACTCCATGCTCAAGCTTAACCACAAACAATGGGCAGAGCCAGGTTTGAACCTAGAGCTGTCTGACTGCAGAGCTTGTCATTTTTTATTTTGAAGCCCCCAACATATATACAAGCAGAGAGTGTTGCACCATAAACCTCCCTGTGCCCACTAACCAGCCCCAACAACCATCAACATTTTGCCAGCCTGTGCTATATGTTTCCCCCTCAGACTTCATATCATGGCACCCGTTAATTGTTCAGGATTTCACTCTCCCAATAAAGAATTCCTTTTTAACCCATACTAGGTCTTAGCAGGGTAGAGAGGGAATCTCAAATGGGGCCATGTGAGGAGAGTTGCATAAAAGGGTTGTTTACGAAGGAGAGGGCCGGGTGGGGGAAAATCACCAGGAATCATTTAAAACCCCTGTGCTAATAAGAGTGCGATTCTAGGACCATCGGGAGACCTGGGGTGAGGGGTCATGGGAGGGAGTAATTGCAAGAATCTGGATCTGGAAGGAGAGAGCCCGCAAGGTGTCCTTGGTGAGAGCTGTGGCCTCCGGTAGCCGGTTGCAGCCAGCCTGCGCCAACCCCACAGGGAGGGAGCCCTGGAAATAAATCTAGCAGGACCCTCCCTACCCTTTGGTTTCCCGCTGGGGCTCCTTATTGGCCAACCCAACTGGAAGTCCAAGGACAAGGGAGGCTCTGATTTGGTCCACAGAGCCCGGCACTGCCCCCCACTGCCCCCAGGTCATAGGGCAGAGTGAAGAAGGGCAGGGAAAAATCTAGAGGGACAAACGGAAGACAGGACACACGCTTCTAACAAAGGTAACGCTGCGGCCTTACACAGTGCCCAATACCCAGTTCTCACTGACGTTTGCTCAGTTTCTCAGATGCCCTCTCACACCTGGTCTTATTTAAGTCAGGATCCAAATCGGTCTCTTTGGTCTTTATTTCCTATCAGTCCCTCCCTCTCCCTTTGCTCATGTCTGCTGAACACACACTTGGTCATTTGTCCTGTAGAACATCCCGCATTCTGCTTCTTATGGCACCTTTCAATGAGTTTCCTTATTTTTTGTATTTCCTGCAAATTAATAGTTAGATCTAGATTTAGGTTTAAATTTTTTATTTATTGATTTTAGGGAGAGAGAGGGGGAGGGAGGAACACCGACCTGCTCTTCCACTCACTTAGGCCCTCACTGGTTGACCCTTGTATGTGCCGGGACTGGGGAGCCAACCCTCCACCTTAGCATATGGGGACAGCACTCTAACCAGCTGAGCTAGCTGGCCAGGGCTCAGGTTTAAATTTTGGGGGCCGGTATGTTTCATGTGCAGTGCTGGGTGTTCCTCGTTCCATCCCGTTAGGGCTGCAGGATGAGCGCTTGTCCCACATTTAGCGCTGTTAAGGTCGATCAGGGGATTTGAATGATGTCGCCTGTTCCTTTATTAGAAAGTTTCCACTGACCCGTCACCTAATGACTTCAGCAGCCACGGGCGCCCCTGCCTCCGTCCGTGATCTGGGTGCGAAAGGGCGATCTGCAGATTCGGGTCTTCCCTCTGCATTCATGGGCTGGGCTTCTCCCGTCAAAGGCTCTCACTCGTCCACCCTGCAGTGGAGTTTGAGCAGGAAAGACAGGGGAGACCATTGGTTCCTTCCCCCCCGTTTATCAGCGTTGATTTGGCGCCTTGGCCATCTCTAGTGGGGGCCAGTGAGGTTGGTTTTGTTTCTAAGTATACTTATGAAGTCAAGGATGTTTACATTTCTGAAATGTTTTAACCCATTTGGGCCACTGTGCTACATTTTTTACTTTTTATTTTTTTGTTGTTGTTAATCCTCACTGAGGGTATTTTTCCTTTTTTTTTTTTTTTTTAGAGAGAGTGGAAAGGGGGGGAGAGAGGAACCTTGATGTGAGAGAGACACATCGATTGGTTGTCTCCCGCACGCTCCCTGACCGGGCCGGGGATTGAACCCGCAACCCTTCGGTGTGCAGGCCGATACTCTAAACACTGAGCCAAACCAGCTAGGGCTTACTTTCTATTTTGAAATAATGACAGACTCACAGTGAGTTGCAAAAACAGTACCGAGTCCTGTGTACCCTTCCTCCGGTTTCTCCCAGCCCCCAACCCCACCAGTGGCAGCATTTTATGAGACCGAAGTACAACCTCAAAAGGAGGGAATTGACAACTGGACAACACTGTTGACGAGACCACAGGCTTTACTCAGATCTCACCAGTTCCTACTCATTATGCTCTTTCTGTTGTTCAAACGGTCTCATTTCAGGCCAGCGGGCAGGGCCTGTGCTTTTAACCATAAAGGAGTTTGTGCCTTATTAATCCCCGATACTCTCTTTCCTAAGGGACACTGGGTGAGCCCTGCTGTCGGGGAAACCCAGACGCTGTCCTTGAGTCATCCCAACGCAGGGTCATCAGAGACTTACCCTCCCCCCCACAGACACTCGCATTCTCATAGCCGTGCAGACAAGAATTTTCAAGCACGTACTCACAGATGCATACACACCCACACACCCATGCACCCAAACACACAAGCACAGACACAGAAAGGCTTGTTGGTTAAGACTCTGCAATCTGACAACTCTGGTTCAGACCCCAGCTCTGCCCCTTATTAGCTGCATAACCCTGGGGTGGGGCATAACTTCATCTCATGGGTCTCAGTTTTCTCACCTACGAAATGGGAATATTAGCATTGTGGTGAGGGCTGAGTTTCTATCCAAAGGACTTGTTGAAGTGCACTTGGCATCCTGTCAGTGCTCTGCAAATGTTGGCCATAAGAGCAGATGAGCCCCCCTCCCCCCCACCTCGGATCCTTCCCTCTTCCCAGCAGCATCTCTTTGGTGGAGGAATTTCCCATCAGCCCCTGCAGGCTCCATCTCTGAGTCAGGCTCTCATCTCCCTTCTGCCTTCCCTAGGACCAATAATAAGGAGCTCCGGCATCTCATTGAGGTCTCCGTGGTTTTGTGGGCCTTTGCATTGACCAGCTGGATCAGCGACCGCTTCCTTTGCAGTTTCTGGCAGCAGATTAATTTCTCATACCTGCACAGCATCTGGTAAGCGCCTCCCCTGCGGGCCAGGGCCCCAGAACCAGAAAAATCTCAGATCCCAGAGTTGGGAGCGGCAGCCTGGGGACATGGAGGGAAGGCACCAATCCTGGGTCTTGTGTGTTTGGGATGCAATTGGCTGCAATCAGGGGGTCAGTTCCAGAAGGTTCCTTTGGGTGGTCAGGATCCATGAGAAGTAAGGAGAGGACCCAGTTGGGGTTGGGGACGTCCAGCTGGCTGCAAAGGCATTTTGCACCCTCACTAACCTCTCCCTGCGTCCCACAGGCATTTGCTCATCAGCATCACCTTCCCTTATGGCATGGTGACCATGGCCTTGGTGGACGCCAGGTACGAGATGCCGGACCAAACCCTCAAAGTCCGCTACTGGCCTCGGGACACTTGGCCTGTGGGGCTGCCCTATGTGGAAATTATTGGCGACCACAAGAACTGCTAAAGTCTGTTTCTTGACTCCCAACCATCAGCCAGCTCACCCGTATCTCGAGGAGAGAGGCTTGGACCAGGAGTCAGAGACACAGTTCCTTCCTCCAGCTCCTTCCCCATCTCCCTGTCCTGTATGGCCCACCCCAAGGCAGGGGATGGACTTCAAGACTTCCCTGCCCAGAAGACTGATGATCCTGCGGGGCTGCCGGGCACAGCTCCCCTCCATGACCTGCCCAGTTCTCTTTCACCTCCTCATGTCCACTGCTTCCCACACAACAGCTGCTGTGATTAAGTGGCGTCTGCTGGGAATGACCTCAGGCTGGGGCTTGGTCCACATGCGCCTTACTGATAGTGGCGGTCACTACCAGGCTCTTTGGACCTGCCTTTGGCCATGCACTGTCCCTGGTACCTAGGGGCCAGCCCTGAGGATGGACGTGCTTTCCACTCGCCTCGTCTGTCCTCGCCCTGCACGCAGAGACCTGCAGGCCTTCACACACGCTCACGCGTGGGCTTCCGTGGCCATCTCCCTGGCTGACAGCAGGGCGACGCGGACACCTGGACGGGGAGCTGGGAGGGCCGGTGCGGGCTCGCAAAGCCAGGGAGAGGGGGTATGTCTTTCACTGTGGTTAGGAGCACAGGGCTGGGAGTTAGGGGGCCTGTTCGAATCCTGCTCCACCATCTCCTGGCTGTAGTACCTGGGGGGAGTGATTTTTCCTACCTCTGAAGCTCAAACACCTTGTCTGTAAAATGGAAATATTCCTTCCTTCATGGAATTTCTGTGTGGATGAAACAAGATAATGTATGTAAAGTGCTCAGCATGGAATCTGACAAACATCTGTCCATCGACTCACCCTTTAATTTATTCATCCATCTATCCATCTGTCTTCCCACCCACCCACCCATCCCCTATCATCCTCCCATCCATCTATTCAGCTGACTGTTATCTATCACTCTCCTCCACTAAACCATCCATTTTTATTCACTTATCCACCCAAATCATCCCACCATTCTTCCAATTGTACCTCTCAGTCATTCATTCATTCACTGTCCCATCTCTTCAGCAAATAGACATTGTCAACTATATGTCTTACACCAGCCCTTGGGACCACACGGCAACAAAGACATATGAAGTACCTGACTTAACGAGGAGACAGGTTAGATAAAAAGACACACCAAAAGCAATTCCAGGTACCAATGGGTCTGCCTAAATTTTACAGGAGTGGGGAACCTTTCTTCTGCCAAGGGCCATTTGGATATTTATAACATCATTGGCAGGCCATACAACATTATCAACTTAAAAATTAGCTATGAAAAAAGCTCCTAAATTTATTGAATTTCGAGTCCCGCCTGTGATTGCCTTGGCAGGGCCAGACCAAATGATTTCGTGGGCCATATATGGCCCCGCGGGCCAGACGTTCCCCACCCCTGGCTAAAAGGTAGAGCGTGGTGATGTTCAAGAGAACCACGAGGTGGTGGAGCAGCCCTTTTAAATGGAAAGTGAGCGCCTCTCCAGGTGAGACCTCAATGACAAGAGGAAACCAACCACAGCAAGATCTGGGAAAGACCATTCTGGACAGAGGAAATGGCAGGTGTAAAAGTCCTGGGGTGGGAATGCATTGGGGCAACTGAAAGAAAGCTGCTCCCAGAGCTTAGTAAGCAAAGGAGGGACCAGAGTAAGAGGCTCTTAACCTGGGGACCCTGGATGGGTTTTAGTACCCATGGACCACTTGATATTCTCTGCAAAAGATGGGTGTCAGGTGTGTTATCTGGGCCCTAGGAGTGCCTCACTCCAAAAGGACTTGAGGCAAGCCCATCTAGCTCACTGGGGAGATTGGGGTATTAAAGAGAAAGGGCCACTCGTATTTATTGAGCAACTACCACGTGCTCTCTGCCCATGAGACACATCATTGAACCTAATACCACCTCCCCACACCCCTTCAGACAGAGAGGAATATTCTCATATTATTATTATTGTTATTTGTTAATCTTCACCTGAGGATATTTTTTCCATTGCTTTTTCCGAGAGAAAGTGGGAGGAAGGTAGGGAGGGAGGGAGAAAGAGAAACATTGATGTGAGAGAGACACATCCATTGGTTGCCTCCCTCACACGCCCCAACCTGGGGCGGGGAGCGAACCCAGCAACCCAGGTGAGTTCCCTTGACAGGGAATTGAACCTGTGACCCTTTGGTGTGGGGTCTGACGCTCTAATCATTGAGCAACACGAGCCAGGGTGAATATTCTCATTTTATAGAGGTGGCTCAAAGAGGGCAAGCAACTTGCACAGGGCCACACCTGATATGGTCCCACAATTCCACTCCTAGGTATATATTCGACAGAATTAAAAAAAGGTATTCAGACAAATACTTGTACAGAAATGTTTATACAAACACTATAGATAAGAGCCAAAGGGGGGAAAGCGACATAAATGCCCAGTGATGGAAGAGCGGGCAAATCGAATGTGGTGTATCATACAATGGAATATTATTTTGCTATAAAGAGGAGTCAAACGCTGACACACACTACAACATGCTAAACATGCTCAGCGAGAGAAGCCAGACACCAAAGGCCACCTATGGTGTAATTCCATTTAAATGTCCAGAAAATAGACAAATTCATAGAGACGAAAAGCAGATTAATGGTAGTCAGAGGCTGAGAGGAGGGAATGGAGAGTGACTGCTAAAAGGTACAGGATTTTCTTTTGGGGTGAAGAATATGTTTTGGAACTAGATACAGGTGGAGGCTACACAACATTGTGAACGTTCTAAATGCCACTGAACTGTACACTTGACATTGTTAATGGTTAGTTTTATGTTATGTGATTTTTTACCTCAATTAAGGTTTAATAAAGCTCCCAGAGCCACTCTCTACTGATCTTAGGTCATGCGCCCTCCCTTCCCCCGAACCAATCCCAGTAGCCAGAGGGATGCAGCCCTTTGATTGGTGTTCAGTGAGGGGGTAAAAGCCCCATTCCTACTTCAGGTTTGAGAGGGGTAAGTGGGGGCTGAAGCCCTCCCTCAAGCCATGAGTTGGCATTCTTCTGGAAGGGCTGCAATTTATTTTAATTTTAATTTTATTTAAAAAATTTTAAATTTATCTTTATTGTTGAAAGTATTACAGGTGTTCCCCCTCCCCCTCCCCCCCACTGATCCCCTCCACACCTCATCGGTCCTATCCCCAGGCCTTCCCCACACTATTGTCTCTTTGGGTTATGCATTTATGCATGTAAATATTTGGTTAATCTCTGCCCACCCACTCCCCCATCTGAGATCCCTTAGTCTATTCCATGCTTCCAGTCTGTTCTATGTCTCTGGATCTATTTTGTTTATTAGTTTATTTTGTTCATTATATTCCACAGATGAGTGAGATCACATGATATTTGTCTTTCTCTGATTGGCTTATTTCCCTTAGCATAATACTCTCCAGTTCCATCCATGTTGTCCCAAAGGATAAAATATTGGAAGGGCTGCAATTTAAAAATTCATACAGAAGTGCCTTACAGGCTCATATTGGTCCTGGGAGGAGCTCCCAGATCAGGGACTATTGCTAGGAAAAAGGGGGAATGATACTAAGAGAGAGAAAAATTGCAATGTTTAGTATACTGCCCTTTTACACATAGTTTGGGTTGGCTCCAAAACCATTCATGGCTCCCTATGGCCTATGGGATAAGGGCCCAAAGCCCCAGCGTGAGAGTCAAGGTCTGCTTTGATTGAAGTTAATCTGGGGTAGGTCTCCAACTGGCCACTGGGCTCTGCTCCAGCTTGGTCATGTTCAATATTGCCATGAGTGGCTGTGTGTACATTTGTGGCTGGCAGGAAACTGTGCTGAGTACATTTGTGGCTGGCAAGAACCTGAAGTACAGGGAACATGCTGGAGGCTAGAAAGCGGATTAAAAAAAAAAAAATCTTCAAGGGCTGAACCATCTACAAGGTGAAAGGGGAGTCAATGCCAAGTACTCCCTCTGGGTGCTAATAAACCTGACCGCTAGAGGGCGATAGGGGCCTAAGCTGGTAGCAGGTTATAGACAGGAAGCTAGACTCCCTGTGTTCAAAATGTTACTTTCTAGCTTTGGGACTTGGGTCCACTTATAGCTCCCTCTATGTGTCAATTTCATTATTTGTAACATTGAGATAACATGTATCAATCATGTATTCTGCCATATGCTGAAATTACTATTTGCTTTATGTTTTTCTTTTCTCACACTGATGTACGTAGGAAACATTGTGTCACTTTAAGAAGTCATTTGTCACAGATCAAAAATAACCATAAAACTAGATACAGTAACAACAAAAAGTGTTAACTGCAGTTCAGTGATTCTTAACCCAGACTGCACATTAGAATCCCCATTTGAACTTAAAAAAACGTGGCTCTTTGCAACAATTGTAGCTTAAACGTTCTTCACTGCAAGCTTCCTTAAGAGACAAATTGCTACCCTTCTCATTTTTATCTCTTTACCTGGGGTACTGGTTTTGAAAGTTGAGGACGTCTCAGAATAATCTGCAGAACTTGCTAAACCAAACCTCTGGGTGTTGCCACACACGCAGAGTTTCTGATTCCATAAATATAGGGAGACAAGAATTGGCATTTTTAACGAAGTTCCTAGGTGATGCTGAGCCTGCTGGTTCAAGGACCACATAGAACCACTGACCTATTTACATCCAGTTACAGGATTTTAAACTATTGAAGTTGTATCGACACTAAAGTAGCTGCTTTTTTTCTCAGCAAGATCTCCATGCCACTCACCCCCAGCAGGTCCCCAGCACACCCTGCCTTAGATTAACAAGTACAGTGTTATTATGATAGTGACCTGATCTTCAGAGGTTTTGTCTGGACTTACTGACAATCCAAAGTTATTGATTTTTCCCGTGCTGTTCTTATGTGCAAAGTACCTGCCACACCATTTAATGAATACTTGACTGACACTTAAATGAGAAATGAAGGGAAACCCCTGCCCCCAAATGAACAAACAAAACCCCAAACTGATTTTTAATTATAAGAAGGAATTTAAATAACTGCACAAGGGTCCCCAAATCGCAGGCAGAAGTCCTAATGTCCGAGAGACAAGTGGCTTACAAGGCTCTGAAAAAGATGAAGGGATGTTTCTATATCCAACCTAAATATAGTTTACAAGTCCTTGTGAAATTATAGGATCATGGGTAAATTCAAAATTGTTTTTTGGAGGGTTTAGCATCATAAATTTCGAGGTATAATGAGACCCTTTTGATCATTTTAATGCAGCACGATTTCAAATTAGCATCAACTAGCATCACGCCATTCTATGATTGTCCCCATTTTACAGATGTGCAAACTGAGAGTTAGGGGGAGAAACCAGTTGACCAGGCTTTCCACGGCGTAGATCAAGGATAGGAAAATTAATCTGCAGTTCCAGAGCTCATTCCATCACATAGTAGCGGCACGCGACCAGGAAACAAAAGTGTCCCTAGGGCTCCCTCCCCAGAGCTGGAACCCGACACCACAGCTCCAGCTTGGGGAGGTTCTGGCAGGTGAGGCTCCGCTCACCAGGCAACGCCCCCTGCGGGCCACAGCGCGCTGGCACTGCGCGCCCGCCCGCCCCGCCCCCGCCCCCCTCCACGTGCGGCGCACACCTCGCGCTCCCGCGGTGGGACTTGCCTCTCGCCTCCCTCTCTCCCGCCCTCCTCCCGCCCTCCTCCCGCCCCTCCGGTCCGGGCCTCCCATTGGCTGAGGACTTCGTCCCTCCGAGAGCCGCCCGGCCGGTCCGCGCCAGGCCGGAAGGCCCGCCCCACGAGTGGCCTTCCGCGCTGTTGGTTGGTCCAGGCAGCTGTCAGTCAGGGCTGCGGGCCCGAGTCGGCGGCGGGGGCCCGGGGTCGGTGCGCGACCCGGACTGGCTGTGGTTTCCGGTTCCGCGGGGCTGGCGGGCGGGCGGGCGGCCGGGAGCGGCGGCGGCGGCGCCTGACAGACAATGAGGGCGGCGGGGAGGCGCTGAGCGGCGGCAGCGGCAGCGGCGGCGGCGGCGGCGAGCGACGCGGGGCCCGGGGGCGGGGCTGGGCGGCAGCCATGGACAATCAGGTGAGGAGCGGCCGCGCCGCCCCAGCGCAGCCCGCGCCGCCCGCCCGGCCCCCTCCCTCCCTCCCTCCCTCCGCCCGTCTCTCCTGGGTCCAGGCCTCCGGGCCCCCGCTCGGCGCCCGCCCTCCCCGCTTTGTGCGCGCCCGCCGCTCCCCGAGCCTTTATGTGGGGCAGGGGCGCCCCTCCCCCATCTGTGACCGGGGCCTGGCTGGAGCGCCTGGGACCCTCCTGAGGACCTCGGGCAGGCCTGGCCCAGAGCCCCCCTGGGACGCCCCTTGTCACCCCAGTCCAGCCAGGAATCCTCTGAGACGCTCCCCAAGAACCCGGCCCAGCTCAGAACCCTCACAGGCGACCCAGACCCCTTAGGGGCGCCTTTTGGGATCCCAACCCGACCCAAGCCCTTGGGATATCCCTTGGGGTCCCAGCCCGGCGTCCCCAAAGGCACCCCTGGGGAACCCCTCAGGTTCCTCAGATCCAGCCTGTACCCCCTTTGGATCAGAGCCGTCCTGCCTTTTTTCCTTTCTGGACCCTTGCCCCTGAGTCCCCTCAGACTCCTGGAGTCCCCAACCTGCTGCCTCCTCTCCCTTAAACCAAGGCTGGGACCTGATTACCTCCAGAACCCCTGGGACCTTGGTTTGCAGCCCTCTCCTTCCTCAAACCCTAAGTCTTCTTCCCTCTCATCGTCTTCCAGGCCTGAGTCTCCCCTCTCATCCTGTCCCTGCCTCAGCCTGAGTGTCTGTTTCCCCTCAAACCCTGGCTAAGGCCTGAGTCTTTCCCCACAAGGACCCAGGCCTTCGTTGAGCAGCCCCCTCTTTGGGCCTGGGGTTGGTTCCTCGGATGCCTTTGACATACTCTGCTGCCTCAGCCTCCTCTGGTTTCAGGCCCTGGTCACCCTCCCTGAGACCCCAGTGCCTTAGGAGCTGTCTCTTTCACCTTCAGACCCTCTTCTTTTAGACCAAGCCCTGGAGCAGTTTCTGCTCTGACCTGGAGCCCCCACACCCTTCAGGCACTAAATGCCGCACATACCTCAGGACTTTCAGCCCGGACCCTCTCCTCCCAACACACCTCATCATCCTCCCCACCCCCTTTCCCCAGCATCTTAGAGCTTCCACCTAGAGCCTTGCTGCAAACCCCAGGTGGTTCCCTAACCTCTGTAAACTCTACCCATGGCCCCCCTCCCTTCCTTCTGGAAACAGAGCCGGTGCTGTCAGTTCTGGTGAACCTGAGGCTTTTTTGACCTCTGGAACCCCCTTCACCAGCTCTGTGCTGTTTCCTCTTCAGTACCCAGGCCTCTTCCCTTCCTCAAGCCCAGGACCACTGTGGCACCCAGCATAGGATCCTTTATTATTTCTCCACCCTCCCCTGCTGTCTCTGGTTTCCAGGGGTGTGAGGCCAGGAAAGGCGGTGTGGGGCTGTGGGGGTGGCAGCTGAAATCTCTGCCATTAGTGAGGGCAGGTTGGGGCGTCCCTGGTTGCTGGCGCCACTGAGGCGGCTCTGACTGGTAAGGTGCTGTTCTGTGTGATGTTTCAGGGGTGTAGGCCAGGAGACCTCTCCCCAATCCATCCTGGCTGCCTGTGGTGGCACAAGATCATTGAAACTTGTGTTTGTGGCACCGTCTCACTATAATTTCCCTTGTGGCTTTGGTTACTACCTTTCTCTTCAGAGGGAAGGAAGAGTTTATCGCATTTGAATGGTGGCGTTCTGCAGCGTGAATTCAGTTCCCTTGAAGATACAAAGCTTGTTGCCTTCCGTTCATATTGAGTTAAAAAACAAAACAAAATATACCTTCAGTGTCCACTTTCAACAAAGCTCACCTCTGGAAAGGGCTCGTTGGGCACCACATGGGCATAGAATATCACTCCTGCCTCTTACTTGACCTGCTGGTTCCCCGGGAAGATGTCTTAGGCCCAAGTGTGTTCATTCCCTCTGAACAGTTGTCATTTATGTAAGTGGAATGGTGAGAATAGGTGGCATTCTTGGTCTGTGACAGAGTGGACTTGTTGAACACACTCTAGAGAGTGAGATCTGCATTACCCAGTGCTGTGGCCACCAGTACCTGTGGCTCTTTAAACATAAATGAACCAAAAATGAAAAAGTCAGTGTGTCAGTCATGCCCGCCATATTTTAACTACCCAATAACTACTACTGCTGACCTGTCATCCCCCTCATTGGGCAGCCTGGAGAGATGGCAGAAAGGTTCTTTTGAGGCTGCTAGCCTAGATCCTTGCAGAAGTATTTGCAAGTGAAACTGATCCCAAAGGAAAGTATGTGTCACCCCATAGACTGATTCTCCATCCTGGCTGTGTTTTCATGCAAATTTGAGAGAGTGCCCAAGTAGGCTAGTTGGCGGTCAGTGTTCCAGAATGACTTCTGGTACACGGCAGAGGCTTTGAATCCAGCAGAATCTCAGCCTTTCCCATTCTCCCCCAGGATGTCCCAAACCAGTAAGTGCCTCAGTCTGATGGGGAACAACAGGACTTCCCCCTAAGGACCTGGCAGCATTGGGAGTCTTTGCTTCTCTTTGCTTTCCTGTTATGTTCTCTAGAACTTTCAGGCCAGCTAAGAAAGGTGATTCTGTATTTTGCTCTGGGCTCCCAACTTCTCAGCATTGAAATCTTTCCTCATGGATAGGAAAAGTCTTTATGGTTCCCTCTGTCTTGACCCCAAGTCTGTACTTAACACGTCCAATGTCTGTGGGATTTGTATTTTTTTAGGGGGGAGGAGGCCATGTACTTTGGGGGGCGGGTGAAGATCTTTGCTCATTAGGTGTGTGATTTATCCAAGGATGGTAGGGAAGGATTAGGCATAAAGGCTGAGCAGATGCTGGGAGCGTGGGGAAGGGCTGCCTGGGGATGTGGGTTGCCTGGGGAACTAGAAGTAGTGTCAGTGTCTGGGTGATTCTGTTCTCCAAAGGACTAGGGTGTCCTCCCTTCACAGAAGCACTGGGCATGACACCCAAGATGTGTGGCCAACCCATTGAATCACACAGTTGAATTAATGCTGATTCCTCGAAAGTTTCTCTTGAGTTCTAAATTGGGAACAGTTGCTTGCAACCATAGTCTGTTGTTCTGGAAGGGGAGGTTTATTTCTAACGACGATGGCCCATTTTACAGATGTGTAAATGCAGGCTTCAGGAAGGCCCTGAGAGGAGGTCAAGCCTTGGTGGCATTCTTAGGTAGGTCTCTTCTTTTCCTGAGACCTTGGAATTGTTCAGAGCACTCACATGAGTGTGACTGGATTCTCCCCCACCCAGCTCTGAAACTTGCTTGGGAAGTCAGCATGCCAAGTTTTTGTCCTGAAGTTAATACAGTGGTACCTTGGTTTTCGAATGTAATCCATTCTGGAAGACTGTTCGAGTTCTGAAACATTCAAAAATTGAGGGATCAACAGCCAACAGCTGGGCCTCAGGATCTTTCACTCAGCGGAAGCCATGTGGCATGTTGGACTTCTGAGGCGTGTTCGAAAACTGAAGCATTTACTTCCGGGTTTACAGCGTTTGTAAACCGAAATGTTTGTCAACGGAGACATTCGAAAACTGAAGTACCACTGTATGTTGTAAAATACTTGAGGGCAGGGACCTGAGTGCTGTTCCCATTTATGTCCATGTAATGCAATTTTGTACAAGCTTTGGCAACTGTTGGTTAAATAAAAGTAACTCAGTATTGCCCTGGCCTCTGTGGCTCAGTGGTTAGAGCATCGACCTGAGCACTGAAGGGTCAAGGGTTCGATTCCTGGTCAAGGGCACATACCTGGGTTGTTCCCCAGTTGGGGCACGTGTGGGAGGCAACCAGTCAATGTGTCTTTCTCACATTGATGTCTTTCTCTCTCCCCCCTTCCCCCTCCCTCCCTTCCACTGTCTCTGAAAAAGCAATGGAAAAAATATCCTCAGGTGAGGATTAACAGAACAAAAGTAGCTAGGTATTAGACCCTTGTGACCAGGTCCACTGGCCTGGCCACAGTTGCCTTTATTGGGGTTGTGCGCATTTAAAAAAAAAATCTCCCCAAACTGCTCCCTGGAGAACTTTGGCAACACCCGGCATGCTGTCTAGATGTCTGTGGGCATCTCGTGCTTATATAATATATATTCTGTCCCAGGCCTTTCTGGTGGGGTTTTCAGGAACATGAAAACTAAAGATTGTAGGTTTATTTGCATATCCACATGGTCTGTACATTTATCCTTAGAGAGTTTCCAGAGAGCATTCATTGAGCTCCCTCTCATCCCTTTATCATTAACCTTGTGCCCTGGGTGAAAGGAACAAGGCTGAACAGAGCTAGAAGAGGGGTGCAGGTGTTGGCTGCTAGCCCCCTGTGTACCAGCAGTTAGAAGACTAGGGCCTCATGTAGCTTGGTTCTGTCTCCACTTCTGGCAGACTGGTCTCTTGACTGGATTGTCACTGAGGGCAATCCTTCATTTTCTGTCTTTTTCACATTCTCATTCAGTGGCTGCTCCTGAGAGCCCCCCACTGGGTCTGGAGGGAGAAAGTTCTGTGAAGAGTATTTTATTTGGTCTTGTGTTGCTGTCACTTCACGTGACCAGTACTTTTTCCCATTTCTGTATGTGTGGACCATGTTGCCAGCAATCTGCTGGTTCCAGTTAGACTTGGCAAAATCAATCCTGACTGTTGAGGGAAAATGCTCTTGGGTGCTTTCTCCTGGAAGAGGAGTGAATTGTCACATCTGTGAGAATTAGATGCAGTAGGCGAACTCCAGGCATAATTATGCCACTTAGTAAAGTGCGAATTCTCAGAGGAAAGTGTATCTATTGAAGAGAATTCCCACCAGAAAATTGGGGGAAATCTTACAGATAAACTTGTTGTTAAAGACCTGCCTTCTGGGGCCCTGGCTGAGGTCAGGGTTCGCAGGGTATGGAAAGGATCCGATGAAGAAAGGTCATTGAAGGGGTGGAGCTGTTGGGACCAGGCTGGTTCTTTCTCTTTGCCAGGTGGAGGTTGTTCCGAGTCCACATGGGGGGTGGGGACTCTATGCTCTAGTGAAGAAGTTCCTGGAGAGCCGCCCTCCAGGATCTGTTTGCCTGGCTTGTAGGCCTTAGGAGTTTGGCCCTTGGGTTCCAAGTGCCCTCTGCCAATTGGCCTGGAGAGAGGACAGTGCCCATGGAGGACCTCTGCCTAAGGTGAACTGTCACCAGATGGCTCTTGGAGCCCTTGTGGTGCACCATCTTCATCCACAGGTCTTTGGGATGATGTCCTAGAAGTAAAATACTTAACCCTTTTTAAGACAGGCCTGGAATATTCCCCTTTGTTCCAGGCTTTTGTTGGGGGAATTGTTGGCAAAGTGGCCCCCAAGATGCTGGGGCTTGGCAGTAACTGAGGCTAGGTCCCAGGGCCACTTCCAGCCACCCACTTTGGAGGTTCCACAAAGGGCCTCCGTGCAGCTGAACAGTGAGATTCTTCATTCCAAGGCAGGTTATCCTAACCAACAGTTAACCCCTTTAGCCGGGTACCCTTCCTAGAGAAACAGCTGATTTGCTTCAATTCTTTGGTTCTAATGGACAGGTAAGGAGTCTAGGTAGAGTAAGGAAGAGGGGTGGGGCAGAACCCTTGGAAGTGGAATTGGCTTATCCATAGTAATAAATTATCATGACTTGACAAGTCATAGTAGTTGGCCAGGGCTCAGCTTCTTGCTTGCCTCCAGTTCATCATAGCTTGAATGTCTTACTGAATCAGTGAGACATATGTATAATATCCCAGAACTTGTGTTATTCCACCATCTTTATTTTTTAGAAGATTCCAACATTCAGTGGAGTGATCCTCTCTTGAGCACACCATCGTATGCAGTCATTGGCACCTTGAACCAGGGATTTTGGAGGCTGAGTTTGCGCCAGCCTCCAGGGCACAGATGCTGCTACCCAGGGAACTTGGAGCATGGCCTACCAGCTACAGAGATGACCCACTGCTGCTTCAGAACCTTGCTGTTTGTTTACTTTGGCCTCTGGAGTGTATTTTTGGCGCTTCCATTTTCCCCTTTCTGATGGAACTGTGGTTTCCATCTTTTGACAATAACTGCTTTGCTACTCCTGTGCCCTGGGTAGGAACCCCACATAATCAGAAATGCTGGGAAGGCAGCCGAATTGTTGAATAACAGAATCCGAGAAGACGTCTCATTACATAGGAGTTAACTCCAAAGAACAAAAAGTTGTTTGCCAGTGTATTATTGTTATGGTTATATGTACTTAGTTTTCTGCCTGTAATCCTCACAGCAATCCAGGGATTGTCTCCCGACTTCTCAGTGTGAAACAGGTTAGAGAGAAAGGCAGAGTTTCTTACACACATGGACATGTACATGGTGGTTACGGCCTTTCGGGATAATGTAAATATTGCTTGCGTTTGTTTATGTTCAACATTGTCCATATGTGCCACTCTGCAGACAGATGCTTGTGGTGATTTGAGCATTATATGTTTATCCAGACGCATAGTCCCTTGTCTCTAGCTTTTCGGGGGGTATTTCCGCTTGAATATCCCTAGTACTTCCAGCATCCCAGCAGCATCCAGCTACCTGGGTCTCAGAGTTTGAGCTTCCTTAGCTCTCCTCCATCCACCCCAAGGTCCTTGAGCTCTCCCGTTTCAGGCTTGACATAACCTTCTTTTCCAGCTACACCTCTGGTTGCCTTCGTGTGAGCATGTTTGTTTCTTTTCTGCCTTCAGCCCAGACTACACAGATTGTCCAGGCCCTTTTACTCACATATTGTGTCCTCTAATCCAACACCTACGTATAATTGGCTGTCATTTCTGTTGTGTTGAATCTAAACGCTCTGTCCCGCTGCCTACCCCTCCCAGTGGACGTGGTCCCAGTGATTCCTTCCTCATTTCCTGAGGAGCCCCACAGGGACTGTCCTGTGTCAGGGGAACTCCTACCCTGTTTTTACAGCTGCTCATTAAGTTACCCAGAGCCTCCGCTAGCTCTTCATACATCGGGACCATCCTTTAATTCTTATCACAGTCTTTATTGGCTCTTCCTCTTGGAAAGCACCACTTAGAGCTCATTGATCTAGGAACGCTCTCTAGTTTGATTCATTAAGTATAGTTGATGCCTCACATACCGTGGTTCCAAGATAGACGTTAAAAGGATTATTGAGTTGTGGCCCTGGGAAGACAGCAGTGGACAGTCCAGGAACAGTGGCAGGACAGAGTGGGCACCACGGAGATGGTTGTACACACACAATTGGAAAGGACTCTGGAGAAAGTAGCACTTAAGCTGGGGCTTAAGGGACGAGTGGAATTCGATCAGCAGGGAAATAAGTAGGACACCCAGGTTGCAGGCTAGAAGGAGAAGAGAAATAGGAGTGGATGTTCCTCATGTGTTTTGGGATGCAAGCTGGAACAGAAGTGTGCATTGTCTGTGTTTCCTCAGTTGCAAGTCTCTCTGGCGCACCACAAACTTAGTAACAGCTTCTTTGTGTGTGTGCGTGTGCATGCCTTGGGGGGGGTGGAGTTTAAATACGTGGACTGCAAGATACACTCCAACCTCAGAAAAGTTAAAAAGTGAAAAATAATGAGCATCTCAGACTTGAGGAAACACAGGTGGGAAACTGCCAGTGTGCTGAGGCATTTGGACTTTATCCTGAGGGCGTGGTGAGCCATGGAAAGCTGTGAAACAGCAAGAGATAGGATCTGTCTGCCCTGCTTTCATTGCAGTGACTGAGCAGCAAGAGGTGGGTAAAGAGGGAGGAAGGACACTGGTGGAGGGACTGAACAAGTTGCTGAATCACAGGGAAGAGGCAGGTACAGAGGGACTGTGGCCATAGGGACACATGTCATCAGTGGGTTGGGTGAGAAAGGGTGGAAAGTGAAAAGTGGGAGGCTTCTGGCCAGGACCTAGTAGGGTGATTCCATCAAGGGAGGGGAGGGAAGCCCATCACAGGGGAACTTTGTTTCGGAAGTGTGGCATCCATGCCACCCACTACTTGCTCCTGATTATCTCAGCACTTAGGAACAAGTGTCCACTTGGCCTCTGCTTTCTTTGTATCGTTCCTGCATTCGATACTAGGTGTCGAGCTGTATCTGTGGGAGGCTCTTACTAAGGCTATTTACAGTAGGTTCCCTTGGGTGTTTTGAGCCCCCCTAGATGTTGTTGCCAGTGCTTCGAAGTTTTGTGGCTTTGTGTCCAGTGAAGTGGAACCAGCACCAGCTGCCTTATGTTTCAGGGCAGAGTGGCAGATGTGAGCATAATGAAGGGAGCATGACTACTGGGGCTGCAGGTCCATCTGGGACCTGGCCCTAGGTGGCTTCAAGCTTGCCCCTCCATTCTCACCATTCTGCTTTTAAAACTGAGCCACCATTTGTGCAGATGACTCAGGTGACTCCGCTGGTCTCTGTTCTCCAGGAGGCATTCTGTAGGACAAGGGAGAATGAAAATGCTTTAGTTAAGGAGCATGGGAGGCTTGACCAAGGAGGCAAGCTGACAGAGTGCCTATGGGAGCAGGCCCTTGGGTGACGCACACCTGAGTTTGAGTGTGGGCCCTGTTCTTGACCAGCTGGGCCCCCTGTGTGTACTGCTTGGCAGCACACTCTTGGAGCCTCAGGTTCTTCATCTATAGAAGGAAGTAATCACACTTCTTGTTGCACTATTATGGGAGATCTTCGTGGGGATGCTAACTCCGGACAAGGAGCCATCCCTGAGGAGCCAATGTTAGAGGAGAGTAAACAAACCATTGTAAGATGACTTCCGATAGTGAAGAATGCTAAGATGTGACAGAGTGACGGGGATGGTGGTGGGTGGTTTCATGTTAGGTGGTCAGGGAAGGCTTCCCTGAGGAACTGACAGTCCAGCTGAGACCTCAGTGACAGGAAGGAACCTGTCATGGGGAAGGCCTAGGGGCAGAGCACATGAGGCAGAATGAACCGCAGGTGCCAAGGCCCTGAGGCTGGAATGGAGAGGTTGAGGGGAAGGGTAGAGAGGAGCTGTATGGCCTGGCTTGGGCTTGCTCAGGGGAGAAGATGTGTAAAGCAGGCACACGGTACCTTGTCCTCATGGACAGCTGTCAGTCTCCTGCTCTGGGCTTTGTGCTGACCCCATCTCTGCCTCTTTCTCCCACCAGTGCACTGTCCAGGTCAAGTTAGAGCTGGGACACCGGGCCCAACTGCGCAAGAAGCCCACCACGGAGGGGTTCACACATGATTGGATGGTGTTTGTCCGTGGCCCCGAGCAATGTGAAATCCAGCACTTCGTGGAGAAGGTCGTCTTCCGGCTGCATGACAGCTTCCCCAAGCCCAAGCGCGGTGAGTGGCCCTTGCTCCCCAAGCCAGGCAGCCCCACAGGGCTGAGCACCTTCAGCACTAACCCATTTGAGTCAGTCCTTGCAAGGCTGGGGTTCACCTTTTCCCTAGGGCAGTGGGCACACACTCTGAGGTTCTGGCTTGCACCCCTTGGCATGCCAATAAGAAGTTGCCCGGCTAGCACTTGGCCCTTTTCTGACCCTATAAAAAAGGTCCTCCTCCCTCCTTTTTGCTTCTCCTTCACTGTAGAGTTCATAGTAGGGAAAACCCAAAGGAGGTGATGACTGTGTCTCATGTCATTATTTAGACTTGGACTTTGAGAAGTTTCCAGAGAAAACGTAGTCAGTGGCCAGTGGGTGGGAAAGGGTGATTTACGCCCACTTGGTGAGTAATCAGGAAATTGCTTATGGGCCTACATTTGATGAGAGATGCCATTTTAAGAACTCATGATATTTGTGGGAAGAAAAAAAGCATAAACGGTGCTCATTTCACCGCTCTCTTGCTTCTTATATCTTTCTTTCCTGTGTCACCTCTCAGACTGATGTTGATGAACACTAGAGCTTCATTCACGTTTTCCATGAAGATTCTGATTTCTTATGACCTGGCAGTCTGACAGGGCAGAGAGAGGGGGGATTCACCCAGTTTATGGTGATCAGAGGACACTTTCTGGGGAATTTGATGGGGAATTTGGGAACATAGTTGGTGGCCATCTTGTGAGCTCTGTGGGGCCATGTTTGCTTTTCTCATCACTGAGTTCCCATTGTGAAGCCTGGTACATCACAGTGGTCCAATAAGTATTTCTTGAATGGATGTGTTGATAAAGGCATGAAGGACTTTTTGCTAGCAAAGTACTTCAGAGTGAGGAAGCCGCTTCTGTGCTGCTGACCCCTCTACCTTCAGGGCAGGGCTGAGCTGGGAGCCAGGGTGGACAGACCCACTGGGGGCCTGGGCCTGGACCTGGGCCAGCAAGTAGCTGACTTTTATTACAGAAACAGAAACTTCTGATTCAGAAGGGAAGGCAACCTGAGATTCCTACTGGAATGGTAGTCATTTCTTCTTCTTCTGGTTTCTTCTGTCAGCTTTCAGCTGTTTCCCTCATTCCTCCTCTCCCGAATCTCCTTTTCCCTCCTCCTTTCTCTCTGAGCCTCTTGTAGGAGAGCGGACATGTTACTGACAACAGCAGATATCTGTAAAACACCTATTAATAATTATAGTAATAATAATAATAATACATGGCACTTATCAAGCACTTCCTGCAGGGTCTCTATTCAATTCATTCTCCCCACAACCCTCTTTTACAGGTAAGCTGCCTGTGCTTTAAAGCAGGTGTCCATACACTGGCCTGGGGGCCTTGTAGTGCTGCCTGTTTCTGCTGGTACCTGCCATGCCCATTCATTTAGGAGTCCTCTGTGGCTGCTGTTGAGGACTGACAGCAGAGTAGAAACTGTGGCTGCCTTTTTCTCTTGAGCTGGGCCTGCCTTGTTTCCCTAGCAGCTTCCACTCCATCTCTTTCACCACCTCCCTCGCCTGTCCTGTTCCCTTTTCTCCCAGTGTGCCCAGGACGACAATTTCCATTCACCTTTAAACTATTTCATCTTCGTCCCTACAGGGTCAGTAACCAAGCAGCTACTAGAAGTTATATTAACAGTGGTCTGCATTTGTCAAGCTCTCACTGGTCTGTGTGCTGTGCTCATGACAGCCCTGCAACATGGTACGTCCCAGAATTCCTACCAGGTAGATGTGGAAACTGAGGTTCAGAGAGGCCCAGTAACTTGCTTATGGTCATGTGGAAGAGGCATAGTTTCTGAGTTCCGAGCCCCAAGAAAATGGGTAATGAGTGGGGCCCACTTTCTTAGTGTCAGTTTGTGGGTAGAATTTAAATTAGTAGTTGAATGGTGCTTGTTGCCAAGTCCGCACAAAATGTGTGAAATAGTAAATGCCCAGTTATATTTGTTGTGTTGAACAAAACTTGGCTGGATTATATCCTGCCAGTTGTCAGTGAAAAATGGACCAGGTTAAAGAGTAAATTAGTTTCTTACAGGACTCTAGGCTCTGAAATTATGTTATATACTTTAAAAGTATCTTTAAAATCAAATATATACACAACAAACCAAATAGGAATGTGCCAGGTGGGAAGTTTCCATTTCCTGTGCCATCACTGTTCACACTGCCCCAGGACCAATCTTTCTAGTCCTTTCTGGATCGTGTTCTCCCTGAACACCTTAAGTTAGTGGAAGTGAATTGGCTTAGTTCTTGATTTTCAAATTTAAAAAATATTTGTTTACCGGCATGAAAGGCTAGACTTTATACTAAACTCCCAATCCTTTTATCCACTGTCTGTGCTAAATATTTTATAGTTAAGTGATTTATTTTGTGGTGATTGTCTTTGTGACTTTGAATAATGAGCAAACTGTTTACCTTTTGGATTCTCTACAAAGGCTCCGTGTCACCCTATTTAAAGAAGTCCTCTGGCTGCCAGGTCTAACTCACAGTTTCTTTGCTCAGAACACCTAAATAGCCACATGCTTCTAGCCTTTTTTTCTGTTTTATTTTTCTCTTTAGCACCATTTTAGTGTGTTGTTTATATTACTTAGCTTGTTTATCTGATTTGTGTCTTGCTGTAGTTTGCTGCTATCTCCTTGGTGCTGGAAGGATACAGTAAGTGCTGTCAGCTTCTGTCAGTATCTTCTGACTTTCTGCTTAGGAAGAGAAGGATGTGAGCACCCCTGTCTTTCCTTGAACCTTATACCCCTCCTTGACATTGTTAAAGTTGTTGAACTAAAACTGAGACTTTCACTCCAGGATCAGAAATTGACTAAAAGTTGGAACCAGTAAGCAGTACTGACTTCATTGACTTTGTTCATTGTTGGGCTGGTCAGGATGCCAGGTTTTCATTTATCCTCTTGGAACTCTGGGCCACTCAAAGGGGAGCACTCAAGGTCATATCAAGGTCAGATGGGTTCTTCCTTTATCATTCTTGGTTGAAATTCAGCCATGTTTATTTTGCTTCATGTTTGGGCCCTGACTTTGTGACTACCCCTTTGCTTTTGCTTTTTCTCCCCTTGCGTTGTGTCTTCATTATACCTCCACTTTTTTCTATCCTTAACCATTTCATTTAGTCAGTGGATTCCCCCTACTCCCCAGATATTTTATTCTGGTTCTCTCTGCCTTCCTCTAATCAGGAACTGGGACTGGCTTCTCTTGAAGCTCCCTCATTTAGCCACCTCCCTGGGATGTTCCTTTACTGTTCTTCTGGGGGGATTTATTTGTTACCTTATGTTTTGGCTTATTTTCTTGTTTTTCTGGAGTAATTTCTCAAGTAACATCCCAAGAGATTGATTACTTAGGAAATTTCCCAAGAAAGGTGAGTGGAAAATGAACTCTTTGACTCCTAGTATATCTGAAAGTACCATCATTCTGTTCTCACACTGGAGTGATAGTTTGGTTGAGTGTAATCTAGTTTTTTGTTTTTGTTTTGTTTTTAAAATCTATCTTTATTGATTTCAGAAAGAGGAGAGGAGAGGAGAGGGCGGGGAGAGAGAGAGAAACATTGGTGATGAGAGAGTCATTGATAGACTGCCTCCTGCACGCCCCCTACTGGGGATCAAGCCTGCAACCCAGGCATGTGCCCTGACTGGGAATCGAACCTTGATCTCCTAGATCCTAGGTTGATGCTCAACAGCTGAGCCACGCTGGCCAGGCTCTAGTTGTAGAATTAC
Organism: Miniopterus schreibersii; assembly: GCF_964146895.1. Taxonomy (NCBI): domain Eukaryota; kingdom Metazoa; phylum Chordata; class Mammalia; order Chiroptera; family Miniopteridae; genus Miniopterus; species Miniopterus schreibersii. The sequence goes on along the minus strand of NC_138105.1, from coordinate 67,778,639 downwards.
TATTGTTTAGAGCTTTGAAAGTATTTGCTTCATGGTCTTCAGAAAAGCCTGATGCAAGAACCTGATGCAGGTTCTTGTTCTATTATAGATAACCTATTTTTTCTCTAGAAGCATTTAAGATATTTTTTAGGATATTGGTTCTGGGGTCTTTTTTGACTGTGATGTCCTTTATTTAGCTCCAGAAAGTTGTCTTCCATTTCTTTGACTATTTTTATTTTATCTGTTTTCTCTTTTAGGATGCTTATTACTTCTCTGTGTCTAAATATTTTATCTGTAAAATGGAAGCAGTTGTGTCTGCCTTAAGGTTGTTGTAAGGATTACATGAATTAATGTGTATCAAGTGCTGAGAATAGTGCCTGGCACACAGCAGATGCTTTATAAATATTAGCTGCTGGTAGCATTTGTTTAATCTGAATTGTTTCTTCGTGTCTCACCTTTTTCTTTAAAAAATTCTTTTTGCTCTATGTTCTGGGAAATTTCCTCAGCTTTATTCTAGTCTTTTCATGGAATTAAAAAATTGTAAGTACTATATTTGTACTAAAAGCCCTTATTCTCTCATTTTCTTTTCAAAATTATCTTTTTTTTGTTTTGGAACGTGTCTTGGACCTGAGGACAATGACTCTAGTTTCTTTCTTTTTTTTTTTAAAGGTTTTTTTTTATTGATTTTTAGAGAGAGAGGGAGAGAGAGAAGCATCCACGTGAAGCAAGACATCGAACCAGGGACGATGCCCAACCAACTGAGCCATACTGCCCAGGGCTTTTAAAAAATTTTTAATCCTCATCCGAAGATATGTTTGTTTGTTTGTTTTAAACTGATTTTAGAGATAGAGGAAGAGAGAGAAAGACAAACATTGATCGGTTGCCTCCTGTATGCATCCCAATCAGAGATCTAATCTGCAACCTAGGTATGTGCCCTGACTGGGAATCAAACCCTCAACCTTTTGGTCTACAGGATGATGCTCCAAATGATTGAACCACTTAGCCAGGTCCTTATTGAGCACTATTTAGGGTAGGATGGGTTCTGTTGACCAGTAGGCTTCTGGTTAGGGAGGTGGGTCTCCCAATTTCCTAAATGAGGAGGGCTTTACTCTGGACCCAATACCGTAGGCTCTAGCTTCTTCCAGACAGTTAACCCTTCTCCCAAGATGTGGAATCACCTGGATTTCCCCAAAGGAAAGCTTGAAATTGCTGTGCATGGGGTGGTGGTGGGTGGCAGGATGAATCCCAGGGCTGTTGTTCAAGTACAGCCTCTCTGTTTGGCTTTTTTTTTTTTTTTTTAATAACTGCTTTATACATGATAAAATTCACCCTTTTAATGTGTACAATTCAGTACTTTTAGTGTATTCATAAAGTTGTGCAACCATCACCACTCTCTCATTCCAGAACATTTTCATCACCCCACAAATAAACTTCTTGCCCATCATTAGCAGTCACTCCCTTTCTTCTTCCCTTTCCAGCTTCTCTCCTGCCCTTTACTGAATTTGTAGGTACCATGCCCCTGCCTTTTGGGATCTGGCATCAGTGGGGCTCTTAACTGCCCTGCAGTGCATCATGGCATGTTCTGGGCTGCAGCTTCCTTTTCCTGTTTCCTTGCCCAGCATGGTCTCATTTACTTTTCTCATTCTAGAAATTTCTCCACTGCTTATATCACCTCCCTCCCCTCTTCACTCAACTGGCTGTATTTCCTATAGAATTTGTCTCACTTTGGTTTCCGTGGACATCTGCTTGGAAGGATATCCATCTCTGAAAGGATAGACGTTTTTCAGCCTTGGAGTGCCTATCATGTCATAGGCCTTTGGAAAAAGATTGCGAAACCCGCAGTAGGATCTCTTCCTTCAAAGGGTTTGTAGTCTGGTAGGGATATGGAGATCAGATGTGACATGTATTCTTTTTTAAAAAAATATTTTTATTGATTTTTTTAGAGAGAGGGAGAGAAAACATCAATGTGAGAGCGAAACATTGATCAGCTGCCTCCTGCATGCCCCCCACTGGGGACTGAGCCCACAAACCCAGCATGGGACCTGACCGGGAATTGAACCAGCAATCTTTTAGTGCACATGACAGTGGTCAACCAACTGAGCCATACTAGCCAGGGCATGACATGTATTTTTGGAAAGATAGCTGCCCTCAGTGGAAGTAAGTGACCTGGAATTCAGAGACCAAGGGAAGCCAGGTCTGGCCTTGCTTAGGAAGTGGCCCTGACTTGGGCCTTGATGGCAGACGGGAGTTAGACAGGGTGGGCAGGGAAGACGAAGTTGGGGGTGGAATTGGAGGGCAGAGCTGCAGGCCGCTTCCTTGCCTGTATCCTTCACGTGTCTCTCTGCCATGGGGATTGTGCAGTGAAGACAGGCCACCCTTCCTCTGCTCCGCTCCCACTTTCCTTCCTGGATTCAGATAATGATTTAACAAGCCTCCCAGTCCAGGTTACTTCCTGCTCCTAGTCCATCTCCTTAACTTAATGCAGAGCCCTTGGTGTACAGGACAAAGCTCCAGTCAGTTGAACCACCTGGCCAGGGCCTTATGCGGAGGCATGGCGTGTGGCCCTCTCAGCAGTATCTGACAGGTTCTTATTGAATCTTTTTGAAAGGTCTGGCCCTGGGGGTGTGACAGTGAGTGAGATGGAGCTAGTGTAGGAATTAAGAAAAATGGCCAGAGTAAGCATGGAGGTCCTGTGATTAAGTGATACAGGGTGCTGAAGGCCTATGGGAGGGAACCATGACCTAGAAATGGGAGTTGGGGCTCAGCAGGGGTCCTGGAGGAAGTGATCTGTGATCTGAGAGGTTCAGTGGGTCTGAACCTTAGGACCTGAGGTTGGGCTGGGAAGAGATGAGGCTCGAGGTGATGAAGCGTCCTGTGGGCCCCTTGAGGGGCTCGAGGTTTGTCCTGAGGACAGTGGGAAGCCATCAGGGGACAGTTAGTTTGCAGTTCAGAACAATCATTCCTGATACCCATGCAGAAGATGCCCAGGAGTGAGCCTGAGGCAGAATGGCTAGTGACCCACACAGAATGCCAGGCAGTGGGGTGCATTTCAGAGCAGTATGGAGGTGGAACTGATAGTGCTTGGCAACAGGTTATTTGTGGGAGAGAGAGGAGTCTGGAAGTTCTCAGTCCTTGGGTGAGTGGTGGACAACCTGGGTTCTGAGCTGTGGGACCCTGGAAGAGGTGCAGGTTTAGGAGGGGATGAGTAGGTGATTTGGGGCAGTCTGTATTTGAGGTGCCCATCTAGCACCCACGGAGGATACCCAAGGAGCAGAAAGGGACTAGCTAAAATAGTGATTTGAGGCCTGGGTCACCTGAGGCAGCTCCTATCTCTGGGGCCAATAGGGTTTCCCAAGCCTGAGCCACAAGCCCCTCCCCCTGCTTCCCTGGGTTTGCAGATGGGTTCATACAAGGCTGTCTGGACAGCTCTGCTCTTGAGGGTTGCTAATGATTTCAAGCTCACCTTGCCTGACAGTTTTCTTTGAATCGATGAGATACATGAGATATTTGAGATACATAATATTAGATGGGATATTTGAGAGCTGAAAAGATTTTTTTTTTAAAGAAAAGTCTTACTGGGTTTTAATTTAAAAGACTCATGTTTCATTCCATTCCGTATACTGTTTTGCAGCAATTCCTGGCCCATTTAAGAATTATCTGACTGATACACATATAGATATATAAAGGTTTTAACAATTGGCAGGATTTTTCCTGTCTCCCAGTAGTGGTTGCCTCTGGAGAGGGAAGAGTGGACAAGGGTGATTTAATCTGTACTGTTACGATTTTTCTGAAAAGTGGGATAACAATATTTTCACATTTCTTGAATAATGAAACACATGCTGGAGGGTGAGATTGTGGGAGATTATTTTACTTGTACTTTGCTGTTCTTCTAGTTTTTTAAATTTGTGGGGTTAATGAGTCTGTTCACATCACTCCAGCACTTAGGAATGCTTTTGTTAGGTGTTAAAGTGGACCCAGGAGAGAGTCCCAGCTGAGACCAGACCATCTCCATCTCCTGGCATCAGTTCACGTGTTTGAGTGAGCAGTGGAAGCAAGTGGATGCTATAGTTTGCACTGCCCTCCCTGGGAGACCTGGGACCCATAGGGTCTCCCTCTTCACACGTGTCATAATGCCTGCCCTGAGTTGGCTGAACTGTATGACCTGTGGCCAGCACTGGCTCCTCTGCTAGTCTCATGCCCTTTCCTGCTCTCCCACCCTGGCTTGTCAGGGTCACCTTTCTTCTGCTCTGCTCCTTTGATTTTCCATGACCCCTTTGGCATGGAATTGGGCACGAGATTTGGTGCTCACAAGGGGAGTTAGCTTCCTGAAAAGCCGTGCTCCTGTGGAGCCGGTGAGTCCCAGAGAGGAGGCGCAGAGTGTGGTGGGCCTACTGCTGCTGATAGTTAGGCCTTTGAATGGTCAGGAAGCTAACAGATGTGTTTTCCCTTTCTTTTTAGTGTGTAAGGAGCCCCCGTACAAAGTGGAGGAGTCCGGTTACGCTGGCTTCATCATGCCCATCGAGGTGCACTTCAAAAACAAGGTAAGATCCTGGAAGTGGCAACAGGAAGGATGTACAGTTCACAAAAGAGGAAGTAGAACCAGTGACACCGGTGACAGAATGTTGGGATCACTGGTAGTTGGTGGGCTAAGTGTTACCGCCTCTGCAGTGGAAGATGGGGGCTGGGAAAATGGGCACCCTGATGGCAGGTGGGAGTGTAAGTGGGTGTGGCCTCTCCGGGGATTACCTGGAAGTCCATGCAGTCCCTAAGTCGGCAGCAGCATTCCATGACAGGGCTAGATTTGTTAGTTACTGGGCTGTGACTAGTGGCGAAGATCTGAAAATTACCTTTAAGTGTCTGACAGTAGGCAATTGGTTGAAGTTATGGTGCATCTCCTGAATGGGCTCTTTGATGACCTGGGGCCGGGGAAGGGAGTTTTTAATATTGTTGAAAGAAAAAGCAAGTTATGTGTATATTGGCGGCAGGATAGGAAAAAGGAATTACTGTATACGTTAAAAATGTTAACAGGTAATGTGGGTGGCAGGATTATAAGGCAGTTTTGCTTTATTTTCCTCCATGTGTATTTTCTAAACATTTACAGTGAATATATGTTGATAACTATTAACCCATTTGGGCTGCTATAACAAAATACCACAGACTGGATGGTTTATAAACAACAGAAGTTTATTGCTTACAGTTCTGGAGGCTGGAAGTCCAAGATCAGGGTGCCAGCCCCTCTTCCCAGTCATAGACTTCTTTCTGTGTCTTTACATGGAGAAAGGGGTGAGAGCTCTGTGGGGTCTCTTTTATAAGGGCACTAATCCCATTCATGGGGGCTCCACCCTCAGGACATAATCACCTCCCAGAGGCCACGTCTAACACCATCACCTCTGGGAGTTAGGATTTCAACGTGAATTTGGGAGGGACAGAATTAGACTATAGTTTTAGGTTTTTTAAAAGCCCAATGATTAAAATTAAAGATTCTTCCTGCAAGCTGCTTCTACTCCTTCTCACAGACACCACCAAGAGGCCATGGTGACCTTTCCTGACTTGGAGGTGGCTTGGCCATGCTTGGGTGCTTTTTCACAAGTACAGCTAGACTGGCTGCAGGCAGCTCCGCTGTCTTTTAGGAAAGAGATCTCCCTGTGTTGCCTTTGGATGCCACTGCTCCCTTAATGAGTCTCTTGTTTTCATACCTGGCTGTTCTTTAAACTAGCTGGTGTCAAGGACCTCTGGGAATGGTGCTCAAGTGTGCTGCCCCACTGGGAGTTGAGGGACATTTCAGGAAGTGTAGCAAAGCAGGAGTCAACTCTGTGACCCTTTGGGCCCACTTCTCAGAAGTCTGGGTCACCCGAGGCTTTTGTAGAATCAAGGCCTGAAAGACCCAGTGACTGGCCACCGTTGAGAGCAGAGCCCAGCCTGTCTGCGCAGGCAAAGGCTCCGCCATGTCTTTTCAACCAGGGGTCTGGGGGTGATGCAGAGGAGATGCTGCATCCTTTGGGGGGCAGTCTTCCAAGGACCTGCTTAGGGAGGCCAGGCCAGGGTGTGTGGAGGTGGGAGAACTGATGCTGGGAACTCAGTCATGGGGCAGGTGTCCCTAGCCTTTCCAGCTCCCTGTGGGGAGCCTGTGGAAAGGGACGATGAAAGTATCCCTCTGGGTGGTGGGGGAGACAGTCCATCTGCAGAAAACTCCAGCAGTCCTGTACATTGGTACTCTAGAGGTGGGCAGTGGTGAGGGAATCCTTGAAGCCACCTAAGCTCATCTTTGGGTTTCATCTTTGGGTTCCTTTGAGGCTTAGAAGCAGTTTTGGGTCCCATGGATCAGTGAGCTTTTGTGTGCCCTGAGACCTGTCTGGTCCCTGACATGCAGACCTTTCTTTCCCTCCCGGAGGCGTGTCTGCAGCCATCTGGGCCCTGGTAGTGTCCACTCAACTTCCTGCTGTCCCCAGGGGTCTGCCAGGAGGTTCCAGCTGTCCCCAGGGGTAGGGGGCGCCATGCTGAAGCTGGACAGTACCACAGAGGTGGCCAGTGGGTTTTAGTGCCCCTTCTCCTGGCCCAGGGGATTCTTGCTGGTCTCCAGATTCTCGTGAGAGAATGGAGAGTGGTGGGACACTTGCTGTTCCTGCCTCAGCTGGGACCCTCCCCTGTGGTGGCTTATGCAGCCTCTGTTAGTACCTCAGATCTCTCACGTGGATGGTGGGGAGGCACACAGGTGCTCCCTCAAAAGGGACACCTGGGGAAGTGGTGACTGCTTGGGGCAGCACCTCTCTCAGTCCTTACCTGAGGAGTGTTTACCTGTGTTTTGCATCCAGACTTCAGGGCCATTCCTATGCCGAGTCCCTGAGGCGTTCCACCCCTATGTCCTGATCCTAGTAGGGAAGAGAACAGGTGGCTCTCTGACCACAGGACTTGTCCCTGCTGAGTAGAGCATTCTCACATATACTGGGGCATTGAGGGGCAGAGGACCTCTCCAAGGGCGTCCTAATCTTTCAGGATCCTTGGGCTTGCTTACTTGGGGGAGTTGGGGGGGTGCATGTACTTGTGCATGTCTCCCACAGGCAGCGCAGGACCCTGGGCTCCTTTTTAATTGCCTTGTTCCTTTGTGAGTCCCTGAGGTGCTGCCCCTCAGAGGCATTGTACTACCCTGACCATCTAGCTGTCATGGCATCAACTGGTTTTGGATTAAGGGTTTTTGTTCTGTTTTAGTTTTTTGAGGTATAATTTAATACAGCAAAATTTTCCCATTTTAGGTGTAGGTTTTTTAGAGTTCACCATGTGTTTTTCATTTGAACCATGTTGGTAGATGCTTGGTTTTTCTGTAACAAAAAAAGGTCACGTTCCTAGGTTTAGTTGTCTGAGCAGTTCCTATGGAGGCTGTGTGGCTGGGGTGAGAGTGCTGCTGTGGACCTCTTTAATTGCAGCGTCGTCTTTCGCTCAGGATGAATGCTGGATGCTGTGCTCTGCACACTGCTCACTGGAGTCCTCTATTCCTGGTGGTGGTTTTGTCCTCAGAGCTGTGAGGGGAACCCTGCACTGTAAGCATACAGAGGTGTGGCCACCACACGAGGGACCTGGGATACAAGTGAAATCACTAAATGGGTTCTTGGCTTACTGTGATAAGTGGGTACTTAGTCTCCAGACAAGTCCCCAGTCTATGGATGAAGGAGCTCCTGGATACTTAGTCACAGGCTCAAGGCCACACAGTAAGTTGAGGAGCTGGGATTTGAACCAGCAGAGTGTGTAGTCCTATATGCACACCTGAGACAGACTTTTACCCAGAGCAACAGCTGTTCATGAATTCTGGTTTTTGGTATGATTTTATGTATTGTGTTTTGCAGTTGTCTAATTGTGGGTGGGTTCCTGCTTTGGAAGTTTCGTAAAGATCAGACAGTTGTAGAAAAGTGAATGGTGGTTTATGCAAAAGCAGCTTGTACAGATTTGGAGTAGTGTTGGAAACAGGGTCATTATGAATGGATCTACTGGTGCTTTTTCTATCCTGATGTAGGCAAGGGTTGCACTGAATTTTCAGCCATGACTTACTCCTCTGCTGTAGGTAAGGTAAGTAGATTTTTGAGGTGGAAGTGGCTGTGCACAGGTTTCTTTTCTGGGCCTCAGACTCTCCATGAGGTTGGCTTCCTAATTGTGTCTGCTTCTCAGTGCTGTTAGGAAGATTCACAGAGAGATGGAGAGTAAGGTCCTGGGCCCAGTACCCAGCACATATTATGCATTTCATAAGTTTGTGTTGTTATTGCTGCTGCCGAAGTGGTGTTGCCTCTTTCCAGTTAATCTGGGTAAGAGAGGTACGTGGACAAAGCATCCTTGGAGGCTTTCAGGCCCAGAGGAGGTTGAGGCTCCAGAGATGAAGAAAGATGACTTTGGCTTCTCTGGTGAACAGGGTGGATCTATACCCAGGACAGAAAAGGCGCTTTCTCAGACTTAGGCCATTTTCTCATGTCAGCGTGAGGTGTGTTTAGCCACACTAGATCCTGAAGGTGGCATCAACTGTGAAATGAAGGAACTCTGTTTTACATGGTGTTTGGCACTAGAACTTACCTGAGAACACCTTCTGTTTGACCTTTTGGCAGGGTGCTCTTTTAAATAAACCAGTCCTTTTCCCCAGGGGAAAAAAATGAGAGCAGGGCTTTGTCTGATTACAAAAAGTAACATTTGTGCATCATTGAGCTGTTTTTACGCTACTTCTGACACCAAGTGAGAGGGCTTGTTTTCCTTCTGAAACCAAATGTACGCTGCCTTTTCTAACACCTCTCCTCCAATTCTCTGATTCTCCAGGCACTGGTAGGGTGTTCTGTAGTTCATTCACTTCTCATACCATCTGCCTGGAGTTATCAGAGACCCTACAGGGTAAGGACTCAGCCCCACAGGACTGCCTCCACTTCTATAAATTTGGGGGTTCCCACAAACCCCTCTTAAGGTTTCATAATTTGCTAGAACAGCTCATAAAACTCTGGTAAACATTTTACTTACTATTACTGATTTATTATAGGGCCAGCCAGATGAAATAGGAAGAGCTAGATGAAAGAGATGCATGGGGTAGGGGTGCGGAGCTTCCAGGTGCACCACCCTCCCCAGCACCTCATGTGCTCACTTACCTGGAAGTTCTCTGAACTCCATTGTTTAGGGGTTGTTATGGAGTCTTCATTATGCAGACATGATTGATTATATCATTGGCCATTGATGAGATTAACTCAATCCCCAGACCTTCTCCCCTCTCCGGAGGTTGAAGGTGGGGCTGAAAGTTCTGAGCTTCTAATAAAAACTTGGCCTTTCTGGGGACCAGCCCAGTTCCAAGGCTGCCTAGGGGCCTACCAAAAGTCACTTCATTACAACAAAAGATGCTCCAGTCATCCCTGTCCCTCAGGAAATTCCAAGGGTTTTAGGAAGTTTGTGAAATGGAGACAGAGACCAAGTGCTTTTCTATGAGACCACAATTATAAGAATTTATTGAGGTGAAATTCACATAACATCAAATTAACAATTTTATTTTATTATTATTATTTTTTTAATCCTCACCTGAGGATATTTTTTCCATTGCTTTTCAGAGAGAGTGGAAGGGGGAGGGAGAGAAGGAGAGAGAGAGGGAGAGAGACAGCGATTGGTTGCCTCCCTCACGCGCACCAACTGGGGCCAGGAATCAAGCCTGCAGCTGAGGTACATGCCCTTGGCTGGAATTGAACCCAGGACCCTTTAGTCCACAGGCTAATGCTTTAACCACTGAACCAAACAGGCTAGGGCCAGTTAACCATTTTAAAGTGTACAGTTCATTGGTGACTTTATGATGCTGTGTGGCCACTACCTCTAATTTCAAAATTTTCATCTCCCTATTCTCCCCACCCCCACCTTCTGGCAACCTCTAATCTGCTTTCTATTATGTGGATTTACCTATTCTAGACATTTCATATGAAAGGAATCATACAATATGTGTCCTGTTGTGTCTGACTTCTTTCACTCAGTGTAATGTTTCCAAGGTTCAGCCATGTTATAGTATGTATCAGGGCTTCATTTCTTTTTATGGCTGAATAACATTCTGTTGTGTAGATATACAGTTCATGCTCATTACTTGTAATAATTATATTCTGTAAAATCACCACGAACACTGAATTAGTAAAAGTGGACCATTGCCACAAGGGCAAATATAGGGTAGTTTCTTGCAAGCCTCTAGTCACAATGTTTTCATCAATTGATCAGAGCATAACCTGTGTTATGTGTGTTTCTGTTTAAAGGCACCTTATTTAATATACATCGTTGGTTCATTAACATCAAACTCAGCCAACAGCACTATAATTCATGCTTGAACCAAGCTTATATAAAAGATGTATTTTTTTGCCCAGCCAGTGTGGCTCAGCAGTTGAGCATTGACCTATGATCAAGGAGATCAAGGTTCGATTCCTGGTGAGGGCACATGCCCAGGTTGCCGGCTTGATCACCAGTGAGGGGACATGCAGGAGGCAGCAGATCAATGACTCTCTCATCACTGATATTTCTCTCTCTCTCTCCTTTTCCTTCCTCTCTCTGAAATCAATAAAAGATACATTTAAAAAAAGAAAAAAAGATGTCTTTTCTTTGTAAGGAGAAATACATGCCACAGCCTTCCTATGCTTAGGAACTGTAGACAGCACTTCAGCACTATGCTTGGGGCCATTTCAAATTGCAAAATTACCACCAAAAAGCACAAAAATGCAAAAAATATGGCACAAAATATACCAGGAGGACACTTGTTTACAGTCTGAGAGCTGAAATAAAGCAGAGAGCTGCCGTGGTTGGCATCAGCTGGGAATGAGCTTGTTGGGCAACTCAAAGTTTTCACCACTCTGTGCATGTCTGTGAATGATTGTGAAAACCACAAGTGCTGGTTTAGATTATAAGTAAATTTTAATGGCATCTAGGAATTATGAAGATCAACTGTACCACCTACTTGCTACTATGAATGGTGCTGCTGTGAACATGCCTGTGCATGTACATGTTTGAGTTCCAGTGTTCACTTCTTTTGGGTGGATAACTAGGAGTGGAATTGCCAGGTCAGATGGTAATTTGCATTTAACATTTTTGAGGAATCACCGAACTGTTGGCTACAGTGGCTGTACCATTTCATATTCCCACCAGCAGTATCTGAGTATTTCTATTCCTCCATTTCCTTCTCAGTCCTTGTAATTTTTCTTTTTGTTGTTGTTGTTGTTGTTATAGCCATACTGGTGGATGTGAAGATTCATCTATGTTGTTGTGTGTGGCAATGCCTCATTCCTTTTTAAGGCTGAATAATATTCCACATTTGCTTATCTATCCAACTATCCTGGACACTTGGGTTGCTTCGTCGTTTTAGATACTGTGAATAATGCTGCTATGATGATGAGTAAAAAGGTTATTTCCTTGAGACCCTGCTTTCAGTTCTTTTGGGTATGTTCTGAGAAGTGCAATTGCACGGTGGTCCAGTAAATCTATTTTTAATTTTTGAGGAACCACCATGCTGTTTTCCACAGCAGCTGTAATACTTTCCATTGTTACTAACAGTGCACATGGGGCCCAGTTTCTCCACATCCTTGTCAACAATTGTTTTCTCTTTTTTTGACACTATCCATAATAATATGTGAGATGGTATCTCATTGTGGTTTTGATTTGCATTTCTCTAATAGTGAGCAACTTTTTATGTGTTTATTGGGCACATTCTTTGGAGAAATATCTGTTCAAGTTCTTTGCCTGATTTTGAACTGAATTGTTTTTTTGGTTGTTGAAGTTTAAGAGTTCTCTCCATATTCTAGATATTAATGCCTTATCAGGTATATAATTTGCAAATATTTTCTCCCATTCTGCAGATTGCTTTTTCACTCTGTAAATCATGTCCTTTGATGCATAAAAGTTTTTAATTTTCATGAAGTTCATTTTATCTTTTTTTCTTTTTCTTGCTTGTGCCTTGCCTATGTCATATCCAGGAAATCATTACCAAATTCAGTGTCATGAAGCCTTTGACCTATGTTTTCTTTGAAGAGTTTTACAGTTTTAGCTCCTATGTTTAGGTGTTGGGTCCATTTTGAGTTAATTTTTGGATATGGTGTTAGGTAAGGGCTGAATTTTATTCTTGTAGATGTGGATATCCAGTTTTCCCAGCACCATTTGTTGAGAATACTGTCCTTTCTCCCTTAAATGGTCTTGTGATCCTTGTTGAAAATCATTTGACCATATATATAAGGATTTATTCCTGGGCTTTCTAGTCTATTCCATTGGTCTCTATGCCTGTGTTTATGCTAGTACCACAGTGTTTTAATTACCATAGCTTCATAGTAAGTTTTGAAATCAAAGTGTGAGTCTTTTTTTCAATCCCCCCCCTCAAGATTGTTTTGATTATTTGGGGTCTTTGAGATTCCATTTGAGGTTTAAGATAGATTTTTCTATTTCTGCAGAAAATGTCATGGGGATTTTCATAGGAATTGCATTAAATCTAGGCAACTTTGATTAGAATTGACATGTTAACAATATGAAGTCTTTCATCCTGGCCAGTGTGGCTAAGTGGTTAGAGTGTTGGCCTGCACACAGAACAGTTGAGGTTTGATTCCCAGTCAAGGGCATGTATCTGGGTTGCAGGTTGATCCCTGGGCCCCTGTTGGGGCACATCTGGGAGGCAACCATTGATGTGTCTCTCTTGAATTGATGTTTTTCTCTCTTCCTCCCTCCCTCCCTGCATTCCTCCCTTCCACTCTCTGAAAATCAATGGAAAAAATATCCTCAGGTGAGGACTAAAAAACAAACAAACAAACAAAAGCAAACACTATGAAGTCTTTCAATCCATGAACATGGGATGTTTTTCCATTTATGTCTTCTATAATTTCTTTTAGTACTGTTTTGTAGTTTTCATTGTACAAATCTTTTACCTCCTTGGTTAAGATAATTCCTAAGTATTTTATTCTTTTTTATGCTATTGTAAGTAGAATTGTTTTAATTTTCACATTGTTCTTTGTTCATTTCTGTATAGAAATGGAACTGATTTTTGTGTGTGTTGATTTTGTATCCTGCACTTTAGCTGATTTGTTTCTTAGTTCTAACAGTTTGTGTGTTTACTCTTAGGGTTTTCTACAAATAAGAGTAAATCATCCGTGCCCTAGCCGGTTTGGCTCAGTGGTTAGAGTGTCAGCCCACAACTGAAGGGTCCCGGGTTCAATTCTCGCCAAGGACACAAACCTCTGTTCCAGAATCAATCCCTGGCCCCAGTCAGGGTGCGTGCGGGAGGCAACCAATTGATGTGTTTCTCTCAGATTGATGTTTCTTCTCTCTCTCTTTCCCCCTTCCCCCCTCTTCCACTCTCTCTGAAAAGCAATGGAAAAAAATCTCCTTGGGTGAGGATTAAAAAAAAAAAAAAAAAGAGTAAATCATCGGTGAAGAGAGATAATTTTACTTCTTCCTTTCTAGTTTGGTTACCAATTTTTTCTTTTTCTTGCCTAATACACTGACTAAGACTATGTTGTGTAGAAGTGGCGAGAATGGCTTCTACATGCTGTGGCGGCCTTGTTTCTGATCTTAGAGGAAAAGCTTTCAGTCTCTCACCATTGAGTGTGGTATTGGCTGTGGGTTTTTCATATACGGCTTTTATTATGTTGAGGTAATTTCATTCTGTTTCTATTTTTATTTATTTTTAAAATATATCTTTATTGATTTCAGAGAGAGGAAGGGAGAGGGAGAGAGAGAGTTGAAACATCAATGATGAAAGAGTCATTGATCGGCTATCTCCTGCACGCCCCCAGCTGGGGACTGAGCCTGCAACCCTGGCATTGCCCTGACCAGGAATCGAACCTTGGTCTCCTGGGTCCTAGGTTGATGCTCAGCAGCTGAGCCATGTCCAGCCAGGCCATTCTGTTTCTAATTTGTTGAGTGTTTTCATCATGAAAGGGTGTTGAATTTTGTCAATTGCTTTTTCTGCATTTATTGAGATGATCATGTGATTTTTGTCTTTTATAATATTGCCATACACACCTCAGATAATTTTAAACTTGGGAGAAAAAGTATTTAATGATAACATAGGCCAGAAGCTATGTTAGACATTTTACACAATAGTTCCCATAATCCTCATCCTCACACAGCCCCACAAAGGGGTAGGTTCCATTTTACAGATGGGAAAATGGAAGATTAGAGAAGTTAACCTGCCCAAGGTTCACAGTCATGACTGGGAGTGCCCAGAGTGATCTGCTCTGATCTTGCTATCTGAATTTGGTCTTCCCTCCTAGTCTTTCTTCTGGCATACTATTCTTTCCTTTTTCATAGTCACTGAAAACGCAGGTTCGGCTGCCTGCCGCAACAAAAGCCAGATTCGTGAGACAGGTGGTGGTGCAAGAGGAATGACGTTTATTCAGGTGCTGAGACCTGGGAAAACGGTGGACTCCTGTGCCAAAGACCATCTCCCTGCCCTGGCCAGGTGGCTCAGTTGGTTGGAGAATCATCCTATACACCAAAAGTTTGCGGCTTTGGTTCCCAATCAGGACACATACCTAAGTTGCAGGTTTGATCCCCTGTCTGGGCACATACACGAGGCAACCAATCAACGTTTCTCTCTCTCTCTTTCTCCCTTCCTCTCAATCTACAATCAAGAAAAACATATCCTTGGGTGAGGATTAAAAAAAAAAAAGACCATCTCCTCTTTGTGCTCAAGCTCGTGGATCTTATAGGGTTAGGGAGAGGAGGGTTTTTTTCCTATTCAATTATCTTGCTAGCTTTCGGACCCTGCCCATTCATCTTTATAGCTTTTGGCATGCTTGGGTCCTGTCCATTTATCTTTTTAGCTTTTGGTATACTTGGTGTAAGAACCTCCCCCTGTGCCATCTTAGCCAATGGGGGAGTTTCCCGAGCACTCTGACTGATGGCTGCCTATGGTAACAATTCCCCCCTTCAAACTCCCAGACCGTTGTAAACTTACAAGGATAAGTGGATGGAGGTCTCATTTTCTGTAGTTTCTTCCTGCTGTCAAGGAGTTTAGTCCTATCTATCCCCCAGTCCAGAGATTAGTGCTGTCTACTAAAGGAAGAAGAGGGTCAGGAATGGAGGGAAGCCTTTACAAGAGGAAGAAGGATTGCTATCTCAGAAGGTGGCATAAATGGCGTCTAGAGGATAGCACTGCTGAATAAGCAAAGCTGATAGACTGCTTCATATTTTAAGAGGCAGTGTTGCAGATGGGTTTCCAAAGTGAGACCTATTGTGTAGACAAGCAATTAAGTATTTAGTGAGAGGCATGCCTAGTAGTGCAGGGGGAATTTTAGTGAAATCAGAAATTGAAGAGACCAAAGGATCCCTGTGATCTAATCCTGAGCCAGGCTTTGGGTGACACACCCACCAGCGGGATAAGTTTGCTGAGGAAGCCAATGTCTAGGAGATGCAGATAAAGGTGTTATCAGTCCAAGCATGGGTATAAGGCATATAGCAATTGTCAGTATATAATAATAAAAACTAACATTGTCACTTACCTTTGGATGGGGCTGTCCCTTTCTGAAAGAAGAGTTTTAAACCTCTTTCAGGAGTGTAGGTCCAGCTTTCCCTTGCAGTATCAATGGCAGCAGTAAGATCTGAGTGTCCTCTGATGGCACCTGCTTTATCCGTCTGTGGTGGATCTAAGGCTTGATTCCCGTGAGCTTTAGAAAGTAGTGTGTTGTCAGCAGGACGTCACAGGGACCAGCCCATTGCTTGGCTAACTGCTGTTTAGGACCGTGTGTCTTTCAGGTCTTTAGTAAGACTCAGTTTCCTGTTTGGAACAGATGTAAGGGCTTGTAAGACAGGTAGGTAGACCTACAATGAGCAAGCTTTTGCAAAGTTGTTAGTGTTTGCCATATTGTACATGTTTGATTTTTTAAACTCATGTTCTAAATCTAAAGGGCGTGTTTCTAAAACAGAAACTTGGAAGGGTCCGTAAACTGTTTCAAAAGGGCTTAATATAAGCCCTCTTCAGGGCATTACCCTAATCTGGAGCAAGGCAATAGGGAGGGAGTGCCTTGTCCCATTTCAAATGCATTTCCTGGCATGTTTTCGCCAGGCTTTTCTTTATTGTGTGTGGTTCATTTTCTCAGTCTTCCTTGTAGATTGGGGTCTTCAAGAAGCACGTAGTCTCCTATCTTCTGGGAGATTTCTGAAGTGAATGGCGGTCCATTGTCACTTGGAATGCTATAAGTAAATCCAAACCTAGGGATTCTTTCTTTCTTTTTAAATATATCTTTATTGATTTCAGAGAGAGGAAAGGAGAGGGAGAGAGAGAAACATCAGTGATGAGAGAGTCACTGATAGAGCCCGCAACCTGGGCATGTGCCCTGACCAGGAATCAAACCCCGATTGCCTGGATCCCAGGTCGATGCTCAACCCCTGAGCCACGCCCAGCCGGGCGGGATTATTTCTTTAAACAGAAGTTTTGCTGCCTCAGTTGCCTTCTCAGTTCTATTGCGGTATGCCCCTACCCATCCAGAAAAGGTGTCTGCAAAAAGTAATAAAAATTTAAAGTTTCCTATTTTTTTAGGCATCTGTGTAAAGTTGGCTTGCCAGTCCTCAAATGGACATAACCTTTTATATTTTATTCCCTTTCCTGTTAGGGTAAGTCTGTTTTAGGATTGTTTTTGGCGCATACTGACAGGCTTGGATGATCTTCTGAATTGTCCTTTGTAAATGAGGCCCCTTCAGATGTGGTCTAATGAGATCCATTAAAGCATTCCTTCCACAGTGGGTCTCTTCATGTAGGTGTTTGAGGAAGGGATATACTAGAGCTTCAGGGAGTAAGATCATTCCAAGAGTGTTGATCTTCCATATAGAATTAGGGTCAGTGTTAGAGAATCCTCATTCACGGCCTGTTCCTTATCTCGTTTTGTGTAATGGGATTCAAACTCTGACAAGACCAGGTGGGGAATTAAAGCTCCAAGAAGTGGTGGCCCTCGGGTGGCTTGTCTTGCTGCTTTATCAGCAGTTTGGTTTCCCTAGCTTGTTTGGGAACTGTCCTTCTGGTGTCCTGGGCAGTGCATTATGGCAATCTGGTTCAGTAGATTCGCTGCCTTCAGCAATGTAAAATTCTCTTGCATGTTTGATACCCTTATTCCCTGAGGTTAAGAGCCCTCTTTCTTTCCATACTTCCCCATGGGCATGGACTACCATGAAGGAATATTTAGAGTCAGTGTACATGTTAACATTCTTTCCCTGGGATAATTCTAAGGCTCCGGTGAGGGCTATCATTTCTGCCTTTTGTGCTGAGGTTCCTAAAGCAAGGGACTGGCTTCTCTTGTCTGTGGTGACTACTCTGTACCCAACTCATCATTGGCCATTCTCCATAAAGCTGCGGGTGGCCGCCTTAAGGTATTGGTGGATTGTAAGGTAACATTTAGGTTGTCTAATAAAATGTCGTGATATTTTCCCATGTGCCCTGCCATCAGCCAATACCCTTCTTTCTAATAGGATTAGGACCTGGTGTTATATAAATAACATCATAGGTTGCCCCAGAGTGAAAATCTCTGCTTCCCATAAGATGTCATAGGTAGCTGCTATTGCCCAGAGGCATGGTGGCCATTCTTTTGTCATGTGATCTCGTTTCTTTGAGAGAGAAGCTACAGGGTGAGGGATATTTCCCAGGGCCTGGGTTGGTACCCAAAGTTCAATTCCTTGCCTTTCATGAATGTATAATTTGAAAGGTTTTTGTAAATTGGGCAATCCTAGTGTAGGGGCCGAAATGAGTTTTTCCCTCAAGGTGTCAGATGCCACCTGACAGTCTCTCGTCCATTCAAGGGACTTAGAGTCTAGTCCTTTCAAAGAATTATGCAGTAGTTTTGCTAAAAGGCCTAAGTTTGGAATCCAAATTCGGCAAAACCTTGTAATCCCTAGGAATCCATGAAGCTGCCTCTGGTTCTCTGGGATTTTTATTGTATTGATGACTTGTTTTCGATCAGCCATCAAGCTTCTAGTGCTCTGTTTCAGTTGGAATCACAGGTATGCCACCTCCTATTTGCAAATCTGGGCCTTGTGAGGCAATACCTTATATCATCTTTTTGCCAAATGATACAGGACTGTGATGGTGTTGAGCAAACAGTCTTCATAAGTATTGCTAGCTATTAGTAAGCCGTCTAAATATGGTAGAAGAATGCCCGATTTCAATTGAATATCCCTTGTCTTTTGCTAATATTTCCCCAAATATGGTTGGGGAGATATTAAATCCTTGTGACAGTACTGGAGCATGGCTTTAGTTCTGGGTCCTGCCATTCAAAGGCAAATAATAGCTGAGCCTGTTCATCTGTTGGGATGCAGGAAAAAAGCAAGTCTAGGACTGAAAACCATTTGTTATCCCTGAGCACCATGGTCAACAAAGTATAAGGGCTGGGCAACATAGAATGAATATCCTGGTCAACAAATGTCCTGGAAAATATCATTTATGGCCCTAAGGTCCTGTACAAATCGATATTTATTAGAGTGAGGCTTTTTGACTGGCAAAATGGGGGTGTTATCTGGAGACTGGCATGGTTGAATTAATCCTGATTTTAAGATTTTCTGCAATACTGGTTGAATTCCCTCTGAAGCTTCCTTTTTAAGGAAGGGTGTATTATTTCTTCCATGGGATTGGCGCCCCTTCTTTTAGGTTAATTTTTATGGGTTGGATGTTAACCACCATACCTGGGATTTCGTCAGCCCAAATGGCTCAGTCGACCTTCTCATAGATCTCAAGTGGGAAGGTTCACCTCTGGGTCCTTCCAGGGAAGTCAGGAGCCCTTGGAGCTGGAGAGCATGTTCTCAGGGGAAAACGTTATTTGTGCATGTAACTTACAAGTAAATCTTGGCCCAACAACAGAATGGGGCAGTCTGGTGTTTGTTTTTGATCCCCAAGCTGGCATTCTAGAGGTTGAAGGAATGCTGTTTTTGTAATTGTCACTGTAGTAACTGACACTGCAGATTAACTTCTCTTGGTTAGTTTTGTATTTAGCACTGACTATGTAGCTCCTGTATCTATGGGGAAGTCAATTAGCTTGTTCCCCGCTGTCAGTTGTAACCTGGGACTCCTGGGGAGAAATAGTAATAGATTGTAGGTGTTTAGGGGAGCCCCTGGGCCTCTTCATTTGTCTTCAGATTCGTCATTTCTTTCCAGTATTTCTTGGTGAGAGTATCTATTCTTTTTCTTTTTGAGTTCTGGGCAGTCCTTTCTCCAGTCGCCGGCCTTTTTGCAATAGGCACATTGATTGGTGCCTGGTGGGTCTTTCCCTTTTCCTTTTGGGTCCTGCCTCTCCTCCTGGTTTCCCCGCACTGTTTCTAAGAAAACGGTGGCCTGTTTTAATTTTCTTATTTCCCAGGCATGGTAAACTTTATTTTTATTTATTTATTTATTTATTTATTTATTTATTTAACAGGTTTTTTGTTTTTTTTTTAAATATATCTTTATTGATTTCAGAGAGAGGAAAGGAGAGGGAGAGAGAGAGAGAAACATCAGTGATGAGAGTCATTGATCGGCTACCTCCTGCATGCCCCCGCCTGGAGATCGAGCCCGCAACCCGGGCATGTGCCCTGACTGGGAATCGAACCTCGATCACCTGGATACTAGGTCGACGATCAACTGCTGAGCCACGCCCGGTCGGGCAGCATGGTAAACTTTAAAGGCTATGTCCACCAGCTGGGAAGGATTCATTTTCAACACCCAGTCTAAATGTTGGAGCTTCCTTCTGGTATCTGGGGCACTTTGCCCAATAAAAGTCATGTTTACCATCTGGACATTTTCTTGTGCCTATGGGCCAGCATCAGTGTGCTTTTAATAGATCTGATAGATCATTTCTAAAAATTCAGAAGGATCTTCATTTGGTTTCCGTTGAACGACCTGTATCATAATCAGGCTCTTTTGTTTAGGCATCCCTTAAGCCCTTCCAATATGTACCTTTTGTTATGTTCTAGGAAGGCTAGGTCCCTGCTATTCAGGTCTCACTTGGGCTCTGTCAAGGGAATTGCCCTGGCTGGGTTAGGAGTCCCGTTGGGATTCTCTTGATGGAGGTGATGAGCCTCTTCATTAGCATCACATATAACTAGCCACCTTTCATCTGCCGTTAGCAGGATGTTAAGGAGAGCCTGTACATCTGCCCAGTGTGGATGGTGATTAGAAAGAATGGAGGTGGTAAGATCTGCCATTTTATGAAGATCCTCTCTATATGACGGGTTGGAATTCTTCAAATTCAGTAAATCTGAAGTGGAAAATGGAGTATGAGCCCAGTGACCTTCCTGGTTTATTCTGCCTACAGGGTATTACCTCAAAGGGAATTGTCCCATTCTGGATAGGGATGATTCCTGGCCAAATTGGGTGCCCTGCTGAGTCTTCAAGGGGGAGACCATGCCTTCATCATACAGGGGTGGGACTGTCACCCCTCTGGGCCCTATCTCAAGGGTATCTAGCAGTGGGGATGGTAATGGGGGAAATCTACCTGCTGCTAATCCTGGTTCCCCGGGTTCAGGGCATTAAAGAGACTCATCTCATTTTCCTTTTTTTCCTGTGTCTTACTATCAGGGGGGAATTTTGAAGCCAATTCCCTTCTCTGTGTCATTAATTTGTTCCCTTTCTTTTCCGAATCCTTATTGTGTAAAGACATAAATGCCTGGACATAAGGGATTTCGTCCCATTTTCCTGACTGTTAGCAACACAATTCCAACTATATAATGGTGTAATAATTTAGGGAACCATTTAGGGGCTCTTTTCTCTCATAGTCTAAAGTATACATAGGCGAAGCAGTGTTATAATAGAAAACTAATTCCTTCTTAGTCACTGGATTATAGCTGTACATGGACCAATCTGCTAAAATTTGGCCCAGTGTGCTCCCTTCAGGAGTCAAAACAGAACAACCCTTGATGGCACAAAAGTACAAACCCAAAACTATAACCATAGAAAGACCCCAGACAAAGTGGGAACAATGAACAAAACTTGGATCCATAATTCCATTAGTTCAAATCAACACTCACAAACAAGTCCTAGGGGCTTTTCTCCTGCCAACCAGTGCCACAAGTGGTCCTTACCAGACCTAAATGGCATGAAGTCCAAGTAGCTCGAAGCCTAAGTAGCAGGGATAGCTTAGACTACTCTACCAACTGGTACCATAAATGGTCCTAACTGGACCCAAGTGGCATGAAGCTCAAGTGGCGCAAAGACCAAGTGGCAGGGATAGAGGACCCTGGTGTGCATGCCAGTTTGACTTACCCAGTCTTGGAGTACGCCTGCTCCCCAGAAACCTGTTTCTTTTCACCAGCCAAGGGATTCAGGCAGCTCACACCTTGAGAAGGAGTGCAGGGAAATTCCCCGAGAAAAGCTCTCGGCAGTTTCTGGGAACTTCCCACAATCCCGCTCCCAGGGTCTGCCTGTCACAGGCAGCTGGGACCCCAGCCTGGGCCCTCAAAAACGCAGGTTCTGCTGCCTTTCACAATGAAAACCAAGGTTGTGAGACAGGTGCTGATGCAAAAGGAAAGAGGTTTATTCAGGTGTCATGACCTGGGAGAACCATGGACTCACTTGTCAAAGATCATCTCCCCTTTATGCTGAAGCCCACGGTTCTTATAGGGATACGGAAAAGAGAGCTGCTTTTTTTTTTTTAAGTCCTTACCGACGATATGTTTTTTAAATTGATTTGAGAGAGAGAGAAACATCAGTGTGATAGAGAAACGGGTCGCTTGCCTCCCATATGCACCTCAACTGGGAATCAAACCCACAACCTGCGTGGGATGATGCTACAATCAACTGAGCCATCTGGCTACAGTGGGAGGGGAGGGCTTTTTTTCTGTCTAATTATCTTGCTAGCTTTCATCACGTTCAGGCCCCATCCATTCATATTTCTGGTTTTGGGCATGCTTGGGCCCTGTCCATTCATCTTTCTTTGCTTTTGGTGCACTTGGTATAAGAACATCCCCCTGTGCCATCTTGGCCGATGGGGGAGACTCCCTGGCACTCTGACTGACAGCTGCCTACAGTAACAACTGTACTTAAGTGGATATGTGTTCACTTGTCTAATGTTTGCTCTACTGTTAGAATGTAAGCTCTTGAGAGCAGAGCTCTGTCAGTTTTGTTCTCTGTGATACTGGCCTTTAGCACAGAGATGGCACTTGGTAAATATTTGTTGAATAAGTGACTAAATGGATGAACCAGATTGATTCTGGAGGAGGCAACTGTTGTCTGTCAGAAAACTTGGTAACACAACCAGTGTGTAAGTTCACACCCACTTTTAAAAAATGAGGTGAAATTCATTTAGCATAAAATTAACTTTTTAATTAAACAATTCAGTGGCATTTAGTCTAGTCACAGTGTTGTACAATGACTACCTTGCTCTAGTTTCAAAATATTTTCTTTACTCCAAAAGGAAACTTTGTACCAATTAAGCAATTGTTTCTCATCTGATCTTTTGTGTCTGGCTTGTTTCACTTAGTTTAACTGTTTATGAGTTCATCTACATTGTAGTGTGTGTCAGATTTCATTCCTTTTTATGGCTGAATACTATTCCACTGTATGGATATACCACAGTTCGTCTAACCATTCTTCTATTGATGGACACTTGGGCTGTTTCCACCTTTTGGCTATTGTAAATAATCTCACACTGTAATGTATACATACATGTATTTGTTTGAATACCAGTTTTCAGTTCTTTTGGGTATATACTTAGGAGTAGAATTGCTGGGTCATATGGTAATGCTCTGTTTAACATTTTGAGGAACTACCAAACTGTTTTTCCACAATGGCCATACCATTTTACATTTCTACCAGCAGTGTACGAAGGTTCCAATTTCTCCACATCCTTGCCAACACGTTTCCTAGTTTTACTTATTAATTTTTAAAATTATAGAAATCTTAGTGGGTGTATGAAATGGTATCTCATTGTGGTTTTGATTTTCATTTCCTTGTGACTAACGATGCTGGGCATCATTTCATCCTTGTTGGCATATGTATGTCTTCTTTGAAGACATGTCTATTCAAGTCCTTTGCCCAAGTATCAATTGTAAGAGTTCCTTATGTGTTCTGGATACGTGCCCATTTTTCAATGCCGACAATAACACACATTGCTGGGCAGAATGAATGTGTGATATGGGAGCTCTAGTTCATCTAGGGCAGGGGTGAGAAATGTCTGACCTGCAGACCATATACGGCCCATGAAATCATTTGGTCTGGTCCTGCCAGGCAACTGCAGGTGGGACTTGAAATTCAATAAATCTGGGAGCTTTTCTCATAGCTAATTTTTTTTTTTTTAACTTATCTTTATTGTTGAAAGTATTACAGGTGTCCCATTTTTTTTCCACCCAATTAACCCCCTCCTCAGGCCTTCACCCCGTCATTGTCTGTGTCCATGGGTTATGCACATATGCATATAACTTCTTTGGTTAATCTCTTCCCACCCTCCACCCTCCTTCCCTCTTCCCTCTGAAATATGATCGTCTGTTACATGCGTCAGTGTCTCTGGATCTATTTAGTTCATCAGATTCTTTTGTTCATTAGCTTCTTGTTAAAGAAGACCCTTCAACATTTCCTGTAGTGCTGGTTTGGTGGTGATGAACTCCTTTAGCTTTTCCTTGTCTGAGAAGCTCTTTTATCTGACCTTTAATTCTAAACGATAGCTTTGCTGGGTAGAGTAATCTTGGTTGTAGTTCCATGTTTTTCATCACTTTGAATATTTCTTGCCACTCCCTTCTGGCCTGCAAAGTTTCTGTTGAGAAATCAGCTGAGAGTCGTATGGGTGCTCCCTTGTAGGTAACTTAATTGCTTTTCTCTTGTTGCTTTTAAGATTCTCTCTTTTTCTTTAACCTTTGGCGTTTTAATGATGATGTGTCTTGCTGTGAGCCTCTTTGGGTTCCTCTTGTTTGGGACCCTCTGTGCTTCCTGGACTGTAAATCTATTTCTTTCCCCAGGTAGGGGAAGTTTTCTGTAATTATTTTTTCAAATAGGTTTTCAATTTCTTGCTCTCTTTCCTCTCCTTCTGGCATCCCAATAATACGAATGTTGGGCCTCTTGAAGTTGTTCCAGAGGCTCCTTATGCTATCTTCATATTTCTGGATTCTTTTTTCTTTTTGCTCTTCTGGTTGGGTGTTTTTTGTTTCTTCATGTTCCAGATGGCTGATTTGATTCTTAGCGTCCTCTACTCTACTATTGATTCCCTGTAAATTATTCTTCATTTCAGTTCATGTAGCATCGTTTTTCTTAATTATTTTCGTAATACTCTTACTAATATCCTTGAGCATCCTTATAACCATTATTCTGAACTCTGTATCTGTTAGCTTGCTTGGATCGATTTCATTTAGTTCCTTTTCTAGAGATTTCTTCTGTTCTTTCCTTTGTGATATGTTTCTTTGCCTCCGCATTTTGACTGCTTCCAGGTGTTTGTTTCTATGTATTAGGTAGAGCTGCTATGTCTCCTGGAATTTGTAGAGTGGCTTTGTGTAGTAGATGCCCTGTAGGATCCAGTGGCTCAGCCTCCCCAGTCACCTGAGCTGGGCCTTCTAGGTGCTCCCCTATGTGGGCTGTGTGCACTGTCCTGTTGTAGTTGAGCCTTGGTTGCTGTTGGCGTCACTGTGAGGAACTGACTCCCAGACCAATCAGCTGTGAGGACCAGCTGCAACTACAGCCAGAGAGCTGCTGTGCTGGAGACACCCCTATGGAGCAGGATTGACTTCAGTGGAGCTTTGGTGTTCACCAGGTGCACTGTCTCTGAGGCCTCCCGGGAGGTGCAAAGTCAGCCTGTCCCAGTGCCTGCCCAGGGCCACCTAGCCTGAGCTACACAGCAATCCGTAGGTGGTTGCTACTTGTGCTGGACTTGGAGGTGTCCAAGGAGAGGCCAGGCTATGAGCCAATGCAGGCTGCTGCTAGTGCCAGGCCTGGGGCTACTTATCAAGCCGTATGGGGCACCCTGCTGCTTGTTTGAAAGATTTTAGGAAAGTCCTAAGCATGAGGCTCGAGAGGCCACTTGCAGAGAAAAGCCCCTGGAAGTGCCTGGATGAGCCTGCAGGTGGGGAGGGGCGGGGCCTCCGGGAATCATGGGGCGTGGCCAACGGTGTGAGTCAGGTGCTGGCGATTCAGATATGGCGCCTGCCTGCCGGCTGTGTGCAGGGAGGACTCGCCAAAGGAGCAATGGTCTCTGCCAGCCCTTCTGCCTGGGAGAAAGCTGCCCCTCCACCTCTCTCCCGGATTTCAGGCAGGTTAGTTCCTCCCCAAGTGTCCCAGGTTCCTCTCAAACTGCTGCCCGGCGCTGGACTCAGAGGGAGCGCATCTGAGTGAGTCTGTGGGCGGGCCCTTTAAGAGGAGCTGCTGGGGCTCCCGCAGCCTCCGAGACCCTCAGAGACAGTCCCCGCTGGTTTCATAGCCCAGAGTTGTGGGGATGTTTCTTCCTGGCCCTGGGGGCCTGCTGTGGGGCTGGGACCCCTCACTCCTCTGGGAAAGATTCCCAGTGTGGAGATTCCCTCCCAGGTTTACCCGCAGCACTGGATGTGGGCCTGCAGCCATGTCTTGGCGATTCAGCTCCGATGGGCCCGCGTCTCCACCCCTCCTACCGCTCTCGATGCTCCTTCAGTTCCCTGGTTGTAGGGCTTCGGTGCAGCCAGATCTCAGGAGGCTCTGAGTGATGGTGGTTGTGTTTTAGTTGTAATTTTGATGTGGTTGTGGGAGGCGGCAGGTGCAGCTGTTACCTATGCCGCCATCTTGTTTCCTCTCTTTCATAGCTAATTTTTAAGTTGATACTTTTGTGTGGTCCTTGAATGATGTTATAAATATTCAAATGGCCCTTGGCAGAAAAAAGGTTCCTCTGATCTAGGGGGATCCAGATGGTTGTTCTTCGATCATATGTTGACCCTGCAGCCTCTATGTGCTGTGGCTGAGTTCCTTTGAAAAGAGAACTGGACATTCATTGGTTGTGGCTTGGGAGAGCTTGCTAGTACTTCCTCAGGACAAGGCAGTGTGTCCAGGACAAGTGTCTAGGATGAGTCCATTGGTTCCTAGGTTTCCTAGGACTGATCAAGTGAATGGAGTCATGCTGAAATGCTTCCTTTATATCTGCTCATTGTCCTGGAATTGGCCAGAGGTATTGAAAGCTCTCCTTGTTTCAATTGTGAACTATATCTTGTACCCTGGCTGTCCACTAGAA
Source organism: Miniopterus schreibersii (assembly GCF_964146895.1). NCBI lineage: Eukaryota > Metazoa > Chordata > Mammalia > Chiroptera > Miniopteridae > Miniopterus > Miniopterus schreibersii. The sequence goes on along the minus strand of NC_138105.1, from coordinate 67,752,573 downwards.
ATATGCAAGCTGCACATGCACTCTAAAAATTTTTTTAGTAGCCACATTTAAAAAGGCCAAAAGAAATGGGTGAAACAAATCTTAATAATGTAACTTATTAAACCCCATATATCCAGAATATTATGATTTCAACATGTAATCAGTATTTTAAATTTACCAGCTACTTTACGTTCTTTTTCTTTTTTTCTACTAAGTCTTTGTAATGGTATGTGTGTTATACTTACTGCGTATCTCAGTTAGCCACTGTGTTTTATCAGAAAGCCTTTATGTATTTAGATTCCACACAACTTAGAGTCGAAGAAAGAAACAGATTAAAAAACCCAGGTTGTTCCAAATGTGCATAAAGATCTTATAGTAACTTAACCAAGTATGGACTGTCTCATAGTCATGGTTTCTTTCTAACGTTGAATTTTGAAATAATTTTAGAAACACAGAAGAGTTGCAAAGATCATACAGAGTTCCCTTATTCCCCACATCCTGCTTCACTAATGTAAACACCTTACATGACCACGGCCTGTGATCAAAACCAGTAAATTAACATTGGTACAATATTTACTGTGAACAGATGTTACTTAGATTTCCCCATTTTCTACTAATGTTTGTTCTGTTCTAGGATCCTCTGTTGTTATTTCTCTTTCACCTCCTTCAGTCTATGACAGTTTCTCAGTCTTCCCTTTTCTTTCATGACCTTGATAGTTTTGAAATATGCTTGTCAGTCATTTTGTAGAATGCCCCCCACCTGGGGTTTGTTTTGTGTTTTCTCATGATTAGACTGGGGTTGTAGATTTTGGTAAGACAACCGTGGAAGTTAAGAGCTCCCTTCATCACATCATAGTATGGTGGGCCTGATACTAACTTGACTTATTACTGGGGATGTTAACCTTGATCTTTGAGTTAAGGTGGTATCTCCCAGGTTTTTCCACTGCAGAGTTGTTTTCTGTTCCTTTCTCTATTGTTAGACATGAGTCACTCAAGTCTAGCCCACACTCTAGGGGAGAAGTTAATCCCCACATCCGGGTGGGCATAGTTAGAACCACCACAGTAGCTAATATCCATTTGGGGGAGATGCTTTGAGACTGCATATCTCCTGTTTCTTTTTCACATTTCATCCACTAGTTTAGCATCCATCAGTGTTGTTCTATGGTGATTTTTATTTTTGTCATTTCTTCTACATTTATTAATGGGGATTTCTCTATAAGGAAGGCTTGTCCCTTCTTCCCCACTTATTTATTCAGTCATTTATTTATATTCATGGATATTTGTGTGTTTTTTTCCTTTGGGTTATAATCCGGTCATACTGTTATTTATCATGTTGTTCAAATTGTTCTCACTCTGCCAGGCAGGATCTTCCTCATGTTGGTCCCTGAGCCTTTTAACCATGTTCCCATGGTTTTTTGGGCACTTCTTCACTTTCTGGCACCACAAGGTACTTCAGGTTCATCTTAGTTTTCTTCTGCCCCAGCCCTAGAATCAGCCATTTCTCCAAGTCCTGGTCCCTTTCATTTGAGAATGGTATTTAAAAGCCAAGATACGGGAGCAAAGTGTGCTCATTGCTCCTGGGGTATCGCTGCATTTAGTCACCCTCATATGACAGAGCTGGGAAAGGTATGCATTTATACTAACTGCCCCCTGTTTATTTCTGTGTCCGTCTGTCTGTATATAAAAATAAACATCACTTCATACGTATGCCTTCAGCTCTAGACCAGCACCACTGAGTTCATTCTGCCATTCCTCTGTTGCTTATTTAAAATTTTTTCTCTGAAGGAAGAAACCTCGCTCTCATTATCCACAGTATATTTGCTTATATTTGTTTAACCCTAGTATACCCGGAAAGTAGTTTCAGAAGTGCTAACCAGTATTCCTGTGACAAGTGACTCAACCAGCTCAGGTTCAGTGTCCGCCTGTTGTTCTTTTTTCTTTGGCCTTCCAGTGTCCAATTAAAAACCTTTACAAAGTTATCTGTGACACTTTTCCTCCACTTGTATGGGTGTGATATGTCATATATAGTTAGATTCATTATCACAGTTTATAACCCATCTTGGGTCTCCTGCTCCCCCATCTGGTTGTTATTATTATACTGTGTGCTCAGTGAAATTTACTCTGGGTTTGGCATGGATGAGTCATGCCTGCACCATGACAGTCCCATCCCCCACAAAGCCCTCATGCTGTCCCTTTGAAGTGAGCTCTTCCTACCACCCTCAGTTCCTCGAAACCACTCATCTGTTTTCCATCCCTGTAGTCTTGCCTTTTCCAGAATATCATATAAATAGACTCATACAACATACAGTCCTTTGTGTCTAGTTTCTTTCACTGAGCAGGGTGCACTTAAGATGCACGCCCATTGTTGGCATGATCGAAGAGTTCCTTCGTCCTTGTTGTCTGTATGCACTGCACTTTGTTTATCCCTTTGCTGGGGAAGGACGTCTAGGTGCTTTCTCATGTTGGTGGTTATGAGTGAAGTTGCCCTAAATATTTGCATTTACAGATTTTTGTGTGGACGCAGGTTTTCAATTCACTTGGGTAAATACCCAGGAGTGGGATTGTTGGGTCTTATGGGACCAGGTATGTTTAACTTTATAAGAAACTGTCGGACAGTTTTCTAAAGTGGCTATACCCCTTTACATCTTCTCCAGTGGTGGACGTGGCTTCTAGTTGCCCTGAATTCTCATCAGCACTTCATAAGGCCAGTGTTTTCTTTCTCTCTCTCTCTTTTTCCCTTTTTGTCTCTCAAAAAAGTTTAATAACATAAAATTTTAATACAACAAAGCATCAGAGTCCAGAGCAAGAAACAGAATTGACATGAAAGGAAACAAGTATACTGCGGGCATCCTCACGGTATGGAACCACTTTCCAAAAGCCACACCGCTGGACTTTTTCAACACAACCTTCTTATAATTTTCATTGTTTTCACAACATCCTTCTTGGCTCCTGGCTCTCTCTGCCTCCCTGGTCAGCCTTTCTGCCCTTAAGGCCACAGCCAGTCTCTCTTTCTGTGTTTTTTTTTTAGTAATTTTAAAAATTGATTTCAGAGAGGGGAAGGGAGAGGGAGAGAGAGAGAAACATTGATTATGAGAGAGTCATTGATTGGCTGCCTCCTGCACACTTCCTGCTAGGGATCAAGCCCACAACCTGGGCATGTGCCCTGACCAGGAACCAAACCTCGATCTCCTGGATCATAGGTCGATGGTCAACTGCTGAGCCATGCTGGCTGGGAACCAGTCTCTCTCTTGCTTTTTTCACTTTCAGAGTCTGTCTCTGTATATCTCCATGGGTAACTGGTTGCCTACCGCAAAGCTGTGGGACACAGAGACCTGCTCCTGGGATCATCTCTGCCCAACCTAAAAATTGTGCTGTGGTGGGCTCCAGGCTGGTGTGTAGAGACCCAGGACCAGCACAGCCCAGGGATTCACCTGCGCTTTCTGGTGCAATTATTTTCATGGTATTTGTGACATCCAAAGTACTTAAAAGTTCTCTCTCACTGCTGCAGGGCTGGAGTCCCTTGCAGTCTCCTGTACACACAGACTTGCTGGTGCTTCTCCCAGGGCTCCTCCTGTTGCCTGCTCCTGACCACATTGCCAGGATGGGAAGTTATCCTTGTAACTGGCTTCTTGAAAATGCAGTTGGTCAGCCTCATAGGAAGTGCAGACCTTTCACGACGACGTTGCTGTTTGGTCTTGGATAAAAGGAGTTGTCTCTTCTTGGTTAAAGTCGGGGATATCATGTTCCTTTTGAGTTTTCCCAGAAAAGGATGGTTTGTAATGCAGATCAGTGCAGGTTCCCCCTGACTGCAGAGTTGTCTTGCTGACCCACTCCTGAGGTGCAGACCGCCTGTGGCTTGCTGAAAAATGCCAGTATCTCTCTTTTTAAAAAAGAACTTTATTGAGATACAATTTATATACCATATAATTCATTCATTTAAAGTGTACATTTCATTGTTTTTTAGTATATTCAGACCTGTACAACCATCACCACTAATTCTAGAACATTTTCATCACCCTAGAAAGAAGCTCTGCCCCCATTAGCAGTCACTCCCCATTCCCTTTCCCCAGCCCCTGGCAACCACTAACCTACTTTCTGTGTCCATGGATTTGCCTGTTCTGGACATTTCATATAAATGGAATCAAATGCTATGTGGCCTTTTTTGCCTGGCTTCTTTTATTTAGTGTAATATTTTTAAGGTTCACCCACATTGTAGTATGTGTCAGTGTTTCACTTCTTTATGTATGAATATATTTTATAGACCACATATTATGTGTTTATTCATCAGTAGATGGATATTTAGGTTGTTTTCACCTATTAGCTATTTTGTGTACAAGTTTTTGTGTGTGTATGGCTGTGTTTTCGTTTCTCTTGGGCATATATCAAGGAGTGGAATTGCTGGGTCTTTTGGTAATCCTGTGATTAACTTTTTGAGAAACCTCCATACTGGTTTCCACAGTGGCTGCACCATTTTACATTCCCACCATGTACGAGGGTTCCAATTTCTCCACAGTTTCTCGCCCACACTTTCTTTCTGATTATAGCCATCCTAGTGGATGTGGAGTAGTGTCATTAGGTTTTGATTTGCATTTCCCTGAGGGCTGATGACACTGAGCATCTTCGCATGTTTTTTGTGGGTTTTTTTGCAATTTATAGATTTTTCGGGGGGAAATATCTTTTCAGAATCTTTGCCTTTTAAAAAACATTGGATTAGCTTCTTATTGTTGAGTTTTAGTTTTTTATATACTCTGGATATAAGTTCTTTATCTAGTATCTGATTTGCAAATCTTTTCTCCAAGTCTGTGGCTTGTCTTTTTATTTTCTCAACAGTATCTTTTGCCCAGGAGAGTTTTGAGTTTTGATAGCCCAGTTTACCATTTTTTTAAATTTTATGGTTTGTGCTTTTGGTGGTGTATCTAAAAACCCTCTGCCAGACCCCACCCAGGCCCACGAGTTTCGTTTTGCTACCTACTGGGAGCTTACACCAAAAGAGCTGTTTAAAGAGGCAGAAGGAAATTATGATAGGAAGATGGTTTCTAGTAGGGGATTCCACTGTCTTTGATTCTTTGCAGTTGAGAGTTTTTTAGAAAAATTGGTTTATTTACTACAAGGAGGAGAAATGGCTTTTCTTCTGCCCTTTGCTGCAGTGTCATTGATTGGTTCATGTAGCAGATGTTTATTGAGTCTAAGACACACTAGGAACCAAATTGCACACAGTCCCATGTCTTGTGAGCTCCCAGACCAACAGGGATGAGAGGTACTAGTCAGACAATCATGAAGGTGACTACATCAGAACAAGTCATCCGTGCACTGAAGCAGCAGTGGTGGATGCTGTATTATAGGCATCCAGTTAGAAAGGGTTGGGGGTGTTGGGCAAGATTTCCTTTAGGAAGTGAGGTTTACTCAGAGACTTGTGGGTGGGGAAGAGTCAGACCCCCTTCCAGGTGAAAGCTGTGGAATGTGAAGGTGGAGAATCAGGGACATCACGGTTTGAAAGGGAGGTGGGGAACAGGTGGGTGAGGTTGGCAGAGCCACTCATTTCCAGCACATTGGGGAGCCATCAGAGAGTTAGCTGGGGGATGACATGATCATACTTGCTTTTTTTTTTTTTAATCCTCACCTGAGGATATTTTTTCCATTGCTTTTCAGAGAGAGTAGAAGGGGGAGAGAGAGAGAGAGAGAGAGGGAGGGAGGGAGGGAGGGAGGGAGGGAGGGAGGGAGGGAGGGAGGGAGGGAGGGAGAGAAACATTGATGTGAGAGAGACAAATTGGTTGGTTGCCTCCCTCATGCGTCTTGACCAGGGCCAGGGATTGAGCCTGCAACCAAGGTATGTGCCCTTAGCCAAAATCAAACCTGGGACCCTTCAGTCCCCAGGCCGACCTCTAACCACTGAGCAAAACTGGCTAGGGCCACACTTGATTTTTAAAAAGACCTCTCAGCTTGTGTGTGGTGAGGGGATGTGCTGTTAGACCCTCAATAAAGGGTCAATTCCTTTGATCCCTCTGCGCTCGTCTACCTCTTTGAGCATAAGACCTTGTGGCCGCGGCTTCAGAATCCCTGGCCAGGCACCATTTCCTGCCTGTCCCAGATTTTGTGGTAGCACAGCAACATTACAAAGCAGACCTGGACCAGCCTTTCCAAGAAGTAATTCAGTGGCTGCCAAATAGGAAGCACTTGACTGAGTTCTGGTGTCTGTTGGGAAGCAGGGTCAGTGCAGGGGTGGGAGGCTCTGGGGTGAACCTGGAGGGCTTGGTCTTGGGTGTGAGCAGGTGTGGGGCAGCTGATATAATTTTGGCTTTTTCAAATTAAAGATGCTTGCCTCTTAGTTGTGAGTTTCTGGCTTGTGATTGGTGACACCAACAGGAGAAAAGAGTCAGTCATAGGATGGGGATGAGAGTTTAAAGAAATCTGCTCCAATGTTGTCATTCCCACTTCAGGCCAGCAGTGCCCACCTGTGCCGTGTGGGTGCTTGTTAGGGCAGGAATGCTGGCATGGGCACGTTTTGGTATCAAACCCACAGCTTGACCATCCCCTGCAGCTGACCTTAACCCCATTTCCTCTGGTCTGCAACTCCCTTCATTGGGAGATATACTGCCAATTTAATAACACACTTTGGGAGAAGAAATAAACATATCAGGTGTGCACACGGACTTTAAGAGACAGCCCAATTTTCAGAAAAGGTAAAATGTGAAGAAGTTTAATTTGGTTATTTGCTGCTAATGTTAGACATCCTCCCTGCCCTCCACCCGCCTCCCACACAAGCTATTATTGGGCAGGGAGCTCTAACCATCAGTAACTTCCCATGGCTTTACTCAAAGGCTGCTGTCCGAAGTCCCAGAAAGGACATTTTGGTACATTTTATTAGGACATTTGTGTGGTTTATTAGGAAGCCTGAAAGAGTTTTGTAAAATAGCACTGGTTTGTGAGCCTCAAGCCCACTGTTGGAGCTTCTTGGACACATCCTTGCTGACTTGTGTTTGGTGAGGGAGAGGCAGCTGTGTAGGCAGTATGGCAGGCCTGGCAACATACTGGAAGTTCCAGGGCCACCAAATCCTCCACCCTTCCCCATCCTCTAGAGTGGAAGTGGCTCTGGGCTGCAAAAACCCATTTATGTTGGGCCTGGGTGGGCTTTTCCCACCTGTCCTCAGTTTAAATTGAGACTTGGTATGTGAGAGCTGGTCTTGAGTGATTAGGTGGGAACCCAGATTACCCCAGTTCAGCACACCCCTTCTGGAGTCACCATTGTCTGGTCCCCTCACCCTGTGGTGGAGCCACCTGCCCCACCCTGTGGAGCCTGTGGCCCTGCACTGCGTCAGTTGGCTGGTTGATGTGGCTGAGGGGGCCTGTCCTCACTGGTGGATTGCTGAGGAGCCAAACAGAAGGGACATTGTATGAGGAGACCCAGGTTAGGGGGTTGCCAAGTTGTGACTAGCCACGTGAACATGGCCAGCTGTGTGGCTTGGTTGGTCTTTCCCTGGAGCATCTTTCTGTTTCTTGATGTGGGACTCCAAAAGTATCTGCATTTCCTAGAGGACAGTCTGGAACTGCTTCGAAGGAGAAGTGCCTTGAAAGAGCGCATGTGTGTGAGAAGAGGTGTGCACCCTGACCCGTGCTGATTGATCACTGGCACCCCAGGACCTGGGAGGGGTGGTCCACTCCCATTCTTGCCTGCTCCGTGAAAGAGTGCGAGCACTGTCCTGAAGTCACCTTCCCTGAGAACCTCTCTCCTGACTGATTTATGTGTTTTCCTGTAAAGATGGGAATCATGTGACTGAGTCATTTGCACTGTTACCCTCACAAAGTGAGGGAGGGATATAGTTGAGTAGAGGTGGGGCAGGGAGTAATGTGGGGGTGCTTGGCACTATCAGCTCAGCCACTTGCTTTCTTGGAGGTCAGAGCTGGGGGTTCAGGCAGCCTCAGCTTGGGATTTGAGAGAGGTTGTCCCATGTTTTGCATAATTAGCTCTTGTGTCTCTTTGTTTAACAGCCACCATGGGATGTGGGAGTGGTGGTCTCTCTTAAATTGGGGGGGGGTGGTGAGGTTCAGGAGGAGACTGATGATTCTCTGGTCCCCTCAACTTTGAGCTTTCATGGTCTCATCCTGGGGACACCATATTCTTTCCTCCCTTTTGTCTGTTTTTTGTCCAGGTTTCTTTGTCAAAGTGCCATTTCATGTGTGTATTTATATTGCAGACTACTTTCTCACTCTTTCTGGTGTTATATTGGGGACGAATCACGAATCATTGAGTTAGGACTCCAGATAACAGAAGCTTACTTTCAGCTAAAAGTATGTGTCCGTTTTCATGGCACAAGGTCTTTAAAATATAGTGTGTGCCTTTCGGCCTTCTTGTTTTAATTTCTAATTGCTTAGCAGTACATGAATATATTCAGTTTACCTTAAATCAGATAATACTGAAGCATGCAGAGTAGAAAAATGGGACTCTTCCCTTTCTATCCCTTTACACCCTCTAGTCTTTTTGATCTCCCAAGAAGTGAATGGGTGAGTGTCTTTTATCCAGAGTGGTTCCCTGTGTTACACTTGTGTAGAAGTAAAGTCTTTAATGTGACAGCAGTGGTGTTCCAGTTAGACTCACAGTTGTGCCATTAGCTTTCTTCTGTCAGTAGCAGCCTGTCTTGGAGCTCTTTTCATATCCGTATGTAATGATGACCAGCATTTTAAAAAAATATATATATATTTATTGATTTCAGAGAAAGGGAGAGGGAAAGAGAGATAGAAGCATCAATGATGAGAGAGAGTCATTGATTGGCTGCCTCCTGCACGCCCCCTGCTGGGGATCAAGCCCACAACCTGAGCATGTGCCCTGACCGGGAATTAAACCTCAATCTCCTGGATCATAGGTTGATGCTCAACTGCTGAGCCATGCCAGCCAGGCAATGACCAGCATTTTTGAGAGCTCGTATATGGGTGGGTTCTGTTCTTTCCATTTCACAGGTGAGGATGCTGAGTCATGAACAGGTAATGTAATTTGCTCAAGGTGACCCAGTAAATGCAAGAGCAAGCGTAGCTCTAGAGTCTGCCCCCTTGTCACTTTGCCCTGGGAGTACCCTCAGAGGGCATGCACTGTTTTGTTCAGAATTCAAAGGTACAAAAAGAGAATATTCTCAAACCCTTGACCTCTAGCGACAGCCCCTTCTTGGCAAGCGTTTCAGTGGTTTGCCTCTCATTATTGCCCGCAGTGCTGTGGTGACTATTCTTACTGTACCTGGTCCTGGCTGACTCTGAGAGTCCCCCTGGCCTTCTTGGCAGGTCAGTCAGATGTGGTGAGAGCCCAGACTGATGCTGCCCATACTGTCCTGCCAGCCAGAGTTACAGTTTTTCCTTCTTTCTTTTCTCACGCACCCAGAACCCTGTGGTTTTATTTTCTCCTTTCACTGAACTCAGAGAGGTGGGCCAGGTGGTCTAGGGTCACAGCGAGATGGTGGCAGAGCTGTTTTGGCATCCAGGAGGTCTTAGATCCCAAAAGCCAGTTTTCAGCTCACATTGCACTGTTTTTTTAATGCTTTTTGAAGGTTTTTCTTCATCTAACTACAAAAGTGACATATATATCAGGAATTAAAGTCCTGTCTCCAGCCCACTTCCTTGAAGTAACCACTATGAGCATTAGTTGTAAGTCCTTCCAGAAACATTTTGTTCTGTGGCACATGTGTGCATGTGGCGCATTTTTAACTTAAAGAGATGTAGACCCTCCTGTGTCAACACATATAACTCTTCCTCATTCTTTGTGATGTCTGAGCTCTTCCCTCAGCTCAGACCAGCTGTGATTCCCCTAACTTCCCTTTTGAGAACTTTTCATGTTCCTTCTCTAGGCCTCTCACTACCGCAGTGCTGAGTGGTGACCCTCCTCAAACATTTGTTCAGGAGCTCATAGGGACGAATCCTGAAAGTGGAATTGCAGGTTTGGTGGGGTTTGCTTTGGGATATTTTTTTCCCATGTTCCTTCCCTTGCTGTCTCTACCTGGCAGTGAGCAGTTATCTCTTGCTGCCCTGGAGCATTCTGGTTTTGGTTCACTGTGTGGGTCAGGGCTGCATCCACAGGAAGACGCCAGAGGCCAAGGCTTACGGAGTCGCAGGTCTGGCCTTTGTTTGTTCCCTGTGGCCTTGACAAATGATTAAATGCCACTAAACTTCAGTTTCCTCTCCTGATGGATAGTGAGAATTTGTGAGGATGAAATAAGTGCTAGGTAAACTGCACAGTGCCTAGCCCTGGGGAGGGTTGGCTAAGTTGTGCTGGTAGTAGGCAGGCGGCCACTTGAAGCCGAGAGTGAGGCATTTGCGTGGTGGCCAAGAAGGACCTGGGAGACCTGGGGACGGAGGTTTCCATTGGGCCTTGTCTGAGCTCCTCTGAGCTCTGTGATGGAGGCTTGCCCTGACTGTGCCCTCATCCTCTTTTCAGGATAGAGTCACAGTAGGTAGTAGGTACTTAGATGCAGCACTGTGAGAAAGGCTGGGGGTGGAGCCAAGCATATATATTTAAATTTATTTACTATAGAAAACTTAAAAAATGCATACAGAAGTGTTCACAGCTGCTGCACCACCATTGCTGTCTAAGGCCAGTGCAGCCTCTAGCTCGCCAAACTCCAGCTGAGGGAGACGGTAACTAGGAAGGTCTCTCTATACCATGGCTCTTACAGAGCAGACTGCCCACAAATCAACCAGTGAGTGGTAAAGCACCAAGGAAGCAACTGACTTCAAAAGTCGCTCACAAGAATGCACCCTCTACTGGAGGAGTGAAGAAACCTCATCGTAACAGGCCTGGTGCCTTGGTGCTCCGTAAAATTGGATGTTATCAGAAGTCCACTGAGGTTCTGATTTGCAAACTTCCCTTCCAACGTCTGGTGTGAGAAGTTGTTCAGGACTTCAAAACAAATCTGTGCTTCCAGAGCAGTTATTGGTGCTTTGCAGGAGGCAAGTGAGGCCTATCTGGTTGGCTTTTTTGAAGATACCAACCTTTGTGCTATCCATGCCTAGCGTGTAACAACACATTATGCCAAAAGACATCCAGCTAGAACAACACATATGTGGAGAATGTGCTTAAGAATCCACTATGATGGGAAACATTTCATTCTTTAAAAAAATATATTTCTCTTCTGTTATTGGTAGTTCTGAAGGTTAGATTTTTTTCCCCCCCATGGGGTCAAAAGGTACCTAAGTATATGATTACAAGTGGAAAATAGGGGACAGAAATCAGATATTGGCAGTTTTTCCATTTTCATTTGTGTGTGAATTTTTAAAATATAAATTCAGGGACCATAAAGCATTAATGCAAGTCAAAATGTTTCAGTGAACAAGTTTCAGCAGTTCAACTTTATAACAATTATAAATAAACCTGTTAAATTTTTCTGGATAATGTTAGCATATGGAGTTCTTAAAAACAAGTAAATATCTTATTGACAGCAACTAAATGGTGTTTGTAGCATATTTTAATACTTTTTTATTGAGTTAATTGGGTGACATTGATTAATAAAATTATATAGGTTTCAGGTGTACAGTTCTATAATACATCATCTGTATATTGTATTGTGTGGTGTAGCATTTTTAAATACAATAGATTATATCCATTCACTATACTTTTCTGAGTTTTCCTACACACAAGTGCATTTTTAATGTTGTCTGTCTTCTGTGCTGTTCCTGTAATTCTGCCATTAAAATACATTAAACTATTAAAAAATACAGAAGTAGAGAGAATAGCAGAGCAAAGCATTGACGTGGCACCTCCACCAGCTTCAGCAGTCATTTGGGTACAATGTCGTTTTCATCTCTACCCTGAGGATTGTTTTGAATCAGGTCCTAGACATCCTGTATTTTAATTTGTAAATATTTCACTTGGTGTCTGTAAAAGATAAATCTCTTTTTATGAGAAAAACAAACACAAAAAACTACCTAACCACGTCATATCTAAAAATTAATAAATTAATAATTCTTTAATATTAAATATCTAATAATGTCAAATTTCCTCTAATTGTCACATATAATTTGTTTGTTTAAATCAGGATTCACATAAGGTCAGTGCATTGCTATTGGTTACTGTATCTCTTAAACTGCTTTAAATCTTTTTCTCTCCCTCCATCTTTCCCTTTCTTTTTTTTTCTTTCCATGCAAAGCACTTTAAAAAGCCGTATCATTTGTCCTCTAAGGATGTTGCTGGTGGCAGCCCTCTAAACTGATGGTTAGATCTAGGGCTGTGATCAGATTCAAGTTTGACTTTTTTAAAGCCCAGCATGTATGAGCCCAGGGCCTCTCACAAAGGAAAGTCAGACAGGCCCCAGGTACAAGTGTGGGCAGGGCCAAGATGCTGAGGGGACCGCCCTAGGGTCGTGAGGAGCCAGGCATTCTCCTTGACTGCCAGCAGTCTGAGGGTCAGTTACTTTAAACCTAGGGGATTTTCCAGGGCCAGCCCTGCTAGCTGCACAACAGGGCAGGGCCCTGGAGATGGCCCCAAGGAATGGGGGGGTGATCTGAGGCAGTGGAGAGGGCAGCATTGGGAGTTCCCAGCTAGCCCTGTTTGCCTTGATGTGCTCTGTGCTAGGGCCAGCCTGGCCCATGCAGACTCTCATGGCCTGGACTCCCCACACACTGAGGACAGGTGCACACACACTGGCTTTGGTCGCCAGCGCCAGTTTAGCCAGTTCCTCTGCATCTCAGTTTGCTGAGGTCAGAGAGATGCTGGCCTGTAGCCAGTGAGTGGCCTGGGGAGTGGGTGGCTGCCCACAGCCTGGCCTGAGAACACTTGAGGCAGGCCTCAGCTGCCTTTGCTGAGAGTGGGGCACGTGTAGGGGTCTGGCTGGACTAAAGATGTTACTCTTTGGGAGTGGGGGCCCCTCTGGTGACTTGCTTTGAAGTTCCTTGGCTTGTAGAAGCATTACCCGGTCTCTGCCTTTATCTTCACATGGTGTTCTCCCTGTGTGTGTCTGTGTCCAAATTTCCCCTTTTTATGAAGGCAGCAGTCATACTGGATTTAGACCCATCCTATTGCCCTGGCTGGTGTGGCTCAGTTGTTTGAGGGGGCGTCCTGTGCACCAAAGGGTTGCTGGTTTGCTTCCCAGTCAGGGCACATGCCCGGGTTGCCAGCTCAATCCTTGATGGGGGACATGCAGGAGGCAGCCGATCATGTTTCTCTCTCATTGATGTTTCTATCTCTTAAAAAGTCAATAAAAAAATCTTAATAAAAAAAAGCACCTTGAATGTGGCCAGTCCTCACCAAGTATGCTGCTGGCTCTCCGGGGCGCTGTGGTCCTGACTGTGTCTCCACTTGCTCTGGAGGCTGGTTTCCCAGGGGCTGGTCAGGAAGTAGTCTGTCTTCCTCCTGGAAGTTCCCAAGCTTCTCGGGCTTGTCCAAAGGGAGCTCCGGTCAGCCTTTCTCAGTGTGCTTTGAGGGACACATCAGCTGCAGGGCACACACTGGTACCTCAGGGAGGCCTCTGCCTGGCCCTGATGCTGCCTCTAACTTTGCCCTGCACTGCCCATCTCTGGGGAGTCATACAGAATTCTTCCTGGTGTCTTGTTTCGGGCTCTTGCTTTGACCTGTTTTGTTTGTGTGGGCATGAAGTCCTCCCCAGGGGTTCAGAGAACCCCTATAGTGAATCTTGGCTCTCCCCTGATCAGTCACATGGCACCAGGTGGTTACTGCCTTTGTTTCAGTTTCTTCATCTGTGAAATGGGGACAGTAAGAGCACCTGTGTTTTGGTCTGTGGAACATTCATACAAAATAAGTGCTTGGAAAAGTACCTGGCCACAGTAAATGTTCCACAACGTGATGTGACATAGTATATAGTTCGTGTCATGTCAGTATTGCTGCTGTGGTGACTAACTACAGACCCTGAGCGTCCATAAGGTCAAAGATCCCTCCTTGGTCTGGCTCACTGCCAGACAGGCACCCATTAAGTTTGTGTAGGGTAAATGAGCATATGGGCACTTTGAACAGACACAGGTGCTTGGTCAGTGCTAGGCCTATCAGAAATAAAAAAGGGTCCTTTTGTCCAGAATGCTCACAGTTCATTGGGGTGCATAGACAGAAAACAGACATCCATCCTGTGGACCTTGGTTAGTCCTTATGGGGGTGAATCACACTGTGATTGGGGGCAGTGGTCCGAGAAGGCCTGTCAAGGGTTGAGTGCCAGCCAGGGGAGAGCTGGATGTGGGGAGTAGAAGACAGCCACATGGCCTGAGATGGCTGGATTGCACTGGCTGTGGTGACAGTGTGGCATTTGCTCAAGGCTCAGAGGGAGGCCATTGGCAGGTTTTGAAGAAGTGGGTTGGGGGTGAGCCAAGAGACAGTTTCAACTTTGTGGATTAAAAGGGGGCCATAGTGGAAGCAGCTGGACAACCAGCTGGAGGTGATGAGTGGTCCAGGGAGACGAGGAGAAGGGGCTTGCTGAGGAACCAGGGAGATGCAGCTGGACCTACCATGAAGCCAGAAGGAAAAGCTGCGGTTGAGCATGGAGTCAGCCAGGGAAGGCAAAGAGAGGAAGGTCTGCTTCTGAGTCTTGGGGTGCTCCCATATTTGGCAGGGCCTTGGTGCTCTTTTCTTTGTTAATCTTCATCTGAGGATATTTTTTCTATTGATTTTTAGAGAGAATGGAAGAGAGGGGGAGAGAGAAACATTTGTGAGAGAGAGACATCGATTGGTTGCTTCCCATATGTGACATCGATTGGTTGCTTCCCATATGTGCCTTGATCAGGGCCAAGGATCGAACCTGCAACCCAGGTACGTGCCTTTGACTGGGAATCCTAAACGGTGACCCTTCATTGCCTGGGCCAATGCTCTAACCACTGAGCCATACCAGCCAGGGCTATCCACACATTGTGACTCATGAGTTTGTCTCTTTTCAACTGTAGATTCTCCCTCTACCATTTTTTTCTGTGCAGTTTGTTGAAGAAACTAGGTCATTTGTCCTGTAGCGAGTTTGGTACTGTCAGGCTTTTTGCTGCTTCCATCCCTGTGGTGTTTATTTAGCACAGTCTTGCTTTGTGTATTCCCTCTTCATTTGAACTTGAGTCTAGATGTGAGATCTGCCTGGGAAGGTGGCATCGGTCTCGTCCGGTGTTCTGTGTGTGTGATATGGGCAGCAGCTGATGGCAGCGCCTGGATTACTGACCCATGAGGGGGTTAGAGAACCATGATGGGGTCATTCCTTCTCCATGCAGGAGCTGGAACACATCCGAGCAGCTCACCTCTCATCTTCTATGTAATTACACTATGGAGAGGCAGGATAGATGCTTGAGTTTTCCTTACCTTTATTTGCGAGTTTCAGACCCTGCTCCCAGTCGCAATGTCCTAAAGGCCAGAGATTGTTTGTTTCCCAGAACATGGATCTGGGTTCGTTGTTCCTGAGCCTAAATCCCTATAGACCCTTTCGCCCCAGGATGTAATACCCTCCCAGTGACAGCCAAGGCCCTTCTTTCCAGGTCACATGCTGCCACTTCTATCCATCTTCCCCTTCCTGCTTGCCATGTGGACTCTCAGGGTTCCCAGAGAGGATGCTGTGGCCTGTAGTGCTTCTTCCCACCTCCTTGACCCTTCTTGACTACACTAACTCAGACATTATCCAAACTTGCCACAGGGCCCAGGGGGTGTTCTTGGCCCTTCCCCACTCCCATTATTGGGTCAGGCCCTTCTCTTAACCATTCTTGAATTTCATTCTTTTGGAAAATATGGAGTACCTCCCCTGGACTGGCACCTGGAGGGAGTATAAGACAGGAATCCGTAGAGCTTCTGACTCTAAGAGCTTCTGGGTCTGGTGGGGAGACACACCTTTTGTGACAGGTGCCTTCATAAGGGTGGACACGCGGCAGTGCTGGCACAGAGGGGCACCTGACATGTTTAGGGGCATAACAGTGGCTTACTACAGACCATCTTTCCCCTCCTTGACAAGATATCAGGAGGCAGCTGATGGCCTTGGGGCAGTGGCTCCATGGTGCCTGGGCTGCCTATCTGATACTCTCCTGGCTTTCTCTACAGTCCTCCCGTAGTTGACACTGCATTGGCAGGCATTGCGTCACACAGGTTGGCGGGAAGAAAAGAGGTGCTGAGACTTTTTCCTTGCATATTATAGTATTTTTTATTTAGGAAGGAAAGCCCTCCCTAGGGTGACACCTGCCTTCCTTACATTTCATTACCCCAAACTAGGTCACACATTCACCTTGGACAAGAGGGACTTTTATAAGTCTAGTTTAGATGGGCTGAAGTAGAAACCCTGCTTCCTGAGACCTGGGGCTGTGGGGAGGGTCAAGGTCAGTGTTGCCTCATTGGCTGGCAGTGGCTCCAGAGGGCCTGTTTATTTGTCTCCTCACCAGACACAGCTCTTGGAAGGCAGGGTCTGTGACTCTTTCATGTGACAAGTGTGCCTTGTACCTTTGTGGCCTGAATGGGGGAATAGAGTCATCCAGGTGTACTGCAGGCCCGCACTCTTGTCCACTTTGTTTAGAAGTGGACACATGGTCAGCTGGTCCCTGCTCTCAGGTTTCACCCATTCACCAGAGTTCGAAAAGTTTGGTGTTACTCATATGAACCAGGAAGGCCTTGCTTGGGAGGCCAGGGAGGAGTAGCCAGGCTGCCAAGCCCATCTCTGCTCACTCTCTCCCCAGGGTTGGGGTGAAGAGAAGAGGGTGTGGAAATGCCTGTGTGAGGGACTCAGCCTCTTTGCTCCCCCTTTCCTCCTCAAGTGACCTGTCATAAAGTCTCCTTTGAGTTGCTGAGAAACCTTCACTGGCTCCCATACTCCTAGTTTTTCTCTCTCAGTAGAGAGCATTTTTAAAATTTGGTATGTAATTCACTTTCCAGAAAAGTCACCCTTTAAAAGGGTACAAACTTGGTGGGTTTTAGTATCTTCACAGTGTTGTACAATCAACAAAGTTTTGTAATTCCAGAATATTTTCATCACCCCAGAAAAAAACCTCCTGCCCATTAGCAGTTAGTTCTTTGACTGCTTTTTTAATCCTTACCCAAGGATATGTTTATTGATTTTAGAGAGAGAGGAAGGGAGGGGGAGAGAGAGAAAGAAACATCTATTGGTTGCCTCCCATCGAACCTGCAACCTAGGTATGTGCCCTGACTAGGAATTGAACCTGCAACATTTTGGTGTACAGGATGACTCACCAGCCAGGGCAGTAGTTAGTTTTTATGTCCCCCTGACCAGCCCCTGGCATCCACAAACCCATTTCCTGTCTCTGGATTTGCCTGTTCTGGACATTTCATATAAATGGGATCACACACTGTGTGGCCTTGTGTGTCTGGCTTTTCTCACTGAGCATCATGTTTTCATGGTTCATCCATTTTGTAGCGTCAGAACTTCACTCATTTTTATGGCTGAGTAATATTCCATTGTCTGGATGGACTACGTTGTGTTTATCCATTCATCCATCAATGGACAGACACTGGGTTGTATCCAGTTTGGGCTGTTGTGAATCATGTTGCTATGGACATAGACATCAAGTTTTTGTGTGGATATATGTTTTCATTTGGGTATGTATCTAGGAGAGATATATGGGTCATATAGGTATTCTATTTTAACTTTTTGAGGAATTCATAGATAGTTTTCCAAAGTGATGGCACCATTTTCTGTCCTCACTAGCAATGCACAGGGATCCAGTTTTTTCATGTCCTTACCAACACTTGTTATTTTCTGTTTTTAAAATAATAGCCATCCTAGTGTGAGGTGATATCTCCTGGTTTTGATTTGCATTGTCCTAATGATTAGTGATGTTGAACATCATTTCAGGTGCGTATTGGCAATTTGTATATCTTTGGAGAAATTTCCCTTTTGGGAAAGGGATGGGTGGAGGCTCTAGGATCATGGGCCTCAGAGCCTGTGATCAAGTCTCAGCATTGTCACTTAGCAGCTGTGTGTCTTTGAGCTTGATTTCTCTGTTTGGTGGCAGGTACTGCGAGAGCTCGGGGTAGTGTGTGAGTAGAGGCTGTACATGCCATCAGCAAGAATGTTTCCATTAACCCTCCAAGAACATAATTCTTAATGATCTTTGCTTCTGTTGTGGAGCCTGCTTTGCTGGATCCTCTGCAAAGAGTAAGTTTGTTTTGGGTAACTGGGTAGATGAGAAGTAAGCGCATGGAGAGAGAAGTAGAGGCCAAGCAAAGGACAAAGAAAGGCAGGGGCTGGCAGTGGGGAGCAGGCATCCACCTCTGTCCCGTGGCTGTCCCTGCAGCCTCTGGTCCACCCTCTGAAATGGACTTCTTTGTTTTCTTTGTTTAAGGAGGAGCCAAGGAAGGTTTGCTTCACCTATGACCTGTTCCTGAACCTGGAGGGCAACCCGCCTGTAAACCACCTGCGCTGTGAGAAGCTCACCTTCAACAACCCCACCATTGAGTTCCGGTACAAGCTTCTGATGGCTGGCGGGGTGAGTGTGCTGGAGCAGGCGGGCCCTGCCTCTGCTCAAATGCAGCTTCTCTTCTCTGTTGTGGATCCATCTCTGCTCCCTGTGCTGGGAGCGCCTTAGGATCTCCCTGGTATGTCTCTCCGGCCTATGGTTGGGCACCCGATACTCAGAGGGGCAGGTAGCACCTGGCAGCGCTGGATAGAATCTAATTGTCCTGAGTTTGTGTTGGGGCGTTGTCAGCTGGGAATGACTAGTTGCTAGTTATCCTGTAGCTTCCTGGTTGACTGTGATTAATTAGCATTTTCCATAAGGTGGGGGGATGGGAGGAGGAATGGATGTGAGGCCAGCCTGTCAGCGTGGCGACGCACTGGAGCCAGCTTTTAACTGATTGGCAAGGCTGTTCTGGAGCCCCATCACCTGGGGAAACAGCAGAAGCTCTCTGCAGGGTCCCTGATGGTGCACGCCACCTGGCAGTTCTGTCCTTGTGAGGTCAGATGAAGGTGTCAGCTCTCAGAACCTAGGTCTCTGTAATAAATCCTGTGGCCAGTGATCTTGGTATGATGACAGAGTGCCAGGAGCATGTGTCAGCTCTTGGAGAATAGGGGTGGGGTGCTTGGTGCTGATGGATGGTTGGCTGTGGAGGAGGCAAGGCACTTGGCTGCAGGCTGGATTGTGTGTGCTGAGGGAGGTGGCAGGCTGAGGACATAGGACATCCCAAAGCCACCTATTAGTGACCCAAAGTTCCTGAGCCTTTGCCTCACTGTCAGCGGTGCTTGCAATGGAGGATTCAGGTCCAGGTCATGAGTGAATATTTGTATGTGTATGTGGGTGTCAGGCCTATGAATACAAGGAGTTTGGACTGAGTTTCTTTGGGCCTAGGGAGCAGTCCTTTTCTCTTCATTTAATTTAGTTGTGTGTTTTTTTTTTATAAAAAAGTAAAAGCAATTATGTGGTTGCAGAGAATTTGAGTAATTTCTGCTATGTCCCTAATAAAAGATTAGTCTTGGATTTGGACCTAGCATGCGATTACTAATTGAGTTTGGTAACAGAACAGGGAGACGTTGGAATCTATTGACATAGACATTTGTCTGAATTTTGCCTGGGAGTTCTAGAAGAACCAAGGAAGTGGGGAGGAGTTTACAGGTTTAGCAGTCCTCTTCAGCTCTGCCTCTCCATCTTATCTTCCAAACTCTTTCCCTGAGGTTCTAAAGTCGCATTTCAGGGAGACAGACATTCAGACAGTCAGCATTCCATGGGCTTCTTAGAGCCCCAGGATCAGAGGACCATCTCCCTCTCATCCTTGCATCAGGTTTTCTTTGCTCAGAAGAGGTGAAGGCTCAGTATGCATCATCTAACCCTATAAAACTGGAGGGGCAGGGGAGGAGTAGGAGTAGGAATGAGATGTTGAAGGAGAGAGGTTGGGTTGGCAGGTCCGCCTTGCAGTTGGGAAGGGCCAGCCCAGGAGAAAGGAAGGGAAAGTGAGGCCTTTGGGCGGTGGTTGGTGGTCTCTGCTAGGCACTTTTCATCCTTGGTGAAGGCTGCCTAGGGAGCTGGTTGCCTGGTCAGGAACTTTCTTGCCCTTTGGGGCTTGCCCCAGGCTGATGGCAGAACAGTGCTGTCTGGTCTTAGGAGCAGCCTGGGACTTTTATGAGACAGTTGCTCCTGAGACCTGAGTTGTGGCCCTTGGGTTAGTCTGGAGCTCTGAGTGTTCCCAGTGGGGCTCGCATTTACCATCTGGTGGAAAATGACCACAGACCCGCCTGTGTTAATGTTCGTGCTAGAAGAATTGGAGGACCATGCAATCTGTAAGTTGATGAAAACTGCTTTTGTACTGCCTCCCGCTGTGGGGTACATGAGTTCTGTAATTCCTTGCATGAGGTTCAGACACTTCTTTGGCAGTGACCAGAGTGGCTTGGCCACTTTTCTAGATGGTCAGAAACCAGCCCTGCCGGTCCGCTCAGCATTGTGTCTCGTCCTTTGCCCCATCAGTAGCAAGGGTCTGTATTTCCATTGGGTGAGACTCGTCCTCGTGAAGCCCTGTCTTAGAGGGGGAAGTGGATTCATTTATTCGCTTAACTTTTTTTCAAAAGGCTGTTAGAAAGGAGAGAATGATGCAAGGCCTTCACTGCATTATCTTGGCATAGTGTCAGTCTTAGGACAGGACTGGGGCACCTTTTGTTGCCAAGGACCATTTGAATATTTATGACATCATTTGAGGGCCATACAAAATTATCAACTTAAAAACTAGCTATGAAAAAAGCTCCTAGATTTATTGAATTTCAAGTTCCTTGGCAGGGCCAGACCAAATGATTTTGGCCCGCGGGCCGCATTCCCCACCCCTGGTCTAGGACATTCCTGTGAAGGATTGAAGGGAAATGAAAACAAAGGCATGGTCTTCAAGGGAACAGACTCAGGCTTCTGAGGGAACCTGTTCTGGGTTAGGCTGTCAGTCGCTTCTCTAACCTCGTGCATGTCCTTCCTGGCCTTAGAGTGTGGTGATTTCCCAAGGCCTGGTGATCCTCAGCCATGTCGGCCAGGGTCAGGCGGGTTCTGAGCGCTGTGGTTAAGAATATTATAGTTGAGACAGGCTCTGATGAGCAACTTGGCCTCGGGCCTCACTGCCTCAGAGTCGGGTGGGGGCTGGAGTGGCACGAAGGGTTCCACTGCCCTCCTTTCAACGCAATGTCCCCATGACTGTGACTAGGCATTACATCTGCCTCCTCAGATGAAAGGTTGGGCTCGTCAAGGATCCTAGGTGCTCAAGGTTACTAAAGCCGAATGTTCTTTCTTTTTCACTTGAACTTTATTCTTTTGTCCTGTCTTGTTGCCATCTGGAAGGCTCCCTCTGAGTGGTAGTGTGCACTTCCAGTGTCTGTATTTTGAGAACTTGCCCTCGGGTCTTCTCTCCCTTTAGCAGGTGCCAGAGGAGCCTCACTGGATCTGGGCAGGTGTTTCCTGGAGCACATCTTGGCAGAAGCCCAGATCCTTCTTCCTCCTAGTAGTAAACTATGGGCAGAACTCACGTCCCTCTCCTGCAGGCTCCATCAAGTGGCTTTTGCAGAGAATTGGGCCTGTCCCTGTGCAGTTTCCTCCTGCTTTGGCTTCGATGTTCGCTCCCTGTTTCAGTCAACTTTATTCACCTGAGAGTGGAGGAGTGAGGCTCCCCCAGGAGATGTGGGACCCGGCGAAGTCATGCACATGCATGTCCAGCAGAAGTTGCTTTCTCCTCCACACACCTTCCCGGAGTGGGCGTTTGCCTGGCTTCTCACCTTCATGCTTCTGGTCTGTCTTAACTGCAGCACGCAGGCCAGCTTTGGCCACAGCTGCCTTCTTGTGCTTCTCGAACACGCTGCCAGTTTTCTTGGCCCAGGGCCCTCCTCCCCAAGACTGCACCAACTGTACCTGGGCCCAGCCATCCTGGGACTCTGCTTCTCTTTGCTCTCCACCACGAGCCTGCTTCACTCTGAGCACTCAGCAAGCACCCAGACCCTCACAGAGGAAATGCCGTCGACTCTTTTGGGAAAGTGACACCCAGGCTCTCCCTAGCCCCCTCCCCCAGAAGGAAGCTTGGACACCTCTAACCGCACTCCCGCAAGCCAACTTCCTCTTACCCATCGGATTTCCAGCCTGCTTCCTTGCTCGTTGATAACATCTGTCTCTTCTTTATCACTAGGTGATGGTAATGCCCGAAGGAGCAGAAACGGTGTCCAGGCCCAGTCCTGACTACCCCATGTTACCCACAATTCCACTCTCTGCCTTCTCTGACCCCAAGAAGACCAAACCGTCCCACGGCTCCAAGGTTAGTGAGGTGGAAGGCCCAGTCACATGGAAGCACTGGGGCCCAGCAGAGGGTCCTGGGCTCAGGGTGCTCCCTCTGCAGAGCTGGACCTTCTGTCCCCCGACTCTGTCCCTTGGCATCTTTCTCTTGGAGCTCTCTGTGCTCCCTGTGGCTGCTCTCTGCCACTTAGTCAGAAGGGTTGGCCCCTCCTGGGGTGCATAGAACAGTTTAGTAATCACAGGCTCTTCACCCTGTTCCTCTTGAGGCCAGAGAGTCTGCCCTGTCCTCCCCTCTCCCTCTGAGTCAGTGGGCTTAGGACCACTCAGAACCCCAAGATAGTTTCACATGGTTGGGAGTCATGGACAGAGTGTGTCCACTGCAGCCACCACTGCCTACCTTTTCAGGTCTCCTGAGTGCACCCAGGACGCTCCATCTATTGGGGCTGGGTGCTTCCTCCCTGGGCTGTTCCAGGTTTGGCTTCTTTCTTTGGCAGCAGCTGTCGGCAGAGAAAACTTACTTGGGGGGAAGGGCTAGGTAGAACCATTTGAGTGAGTGAGCTGATTTTCCCCAAGAAGAAACGTTTTATCATCATCTCTCAGCCCCGTCAGGTGGGTGGCACTCTACCTTCCTGAGACCACTCTTTTAATCATCCCAGAGTGGCTGCAAGAGCCCTTCTGATGGTGTCATGATGTACACATAAACTCCTGAGTGTTCGTCCCATTCCCCTGCTGCCGCCTACACAGCTCTGTGTCCCAGAGGCCAGGTTTCATCTAGCATTCAGGGCAGCTGCTTGTCTTTGTGACGCTGACCCCACAAGTTTATCCACTTCTCATCTTTGCATTTTTCTTTCTTCACTCACCTGTTGGTTGTTGTGGGCCTGGGGCATCCCTGGTGGGACAGGTTGAGCTCTCATGCCAAATTACAGCCTTACTCAGCAGCAACACTGGAGGAGAGCAACGTCGCCCAGGCAGGGTCTTTCTGGCACTTTCCCCAGGCCAGTGAGTTTCTGAAATCCTCAGATTCATCTGACTTAAGCCCTTGAGACTTATGAGGCCAGAGTCTTAAGTACAGAGTGCAGCTCTGAGGGTCTCGCCATGCCAATCTCCCGGGCCATCTTTCCTGAGCCTCATGGAGGTCAAACGGAAGAGAAATTCTTCCTAGAAATCTTGGCAGTTTCTCTCTCAGCCACTCAGTTGTCTGGAAGTCCATGCAAAATATGAAGGGTAGAAATTGTCATTTCTTCGGTTTGTGTCACTTGTGAGTCAACCCATGAAGAGATGCCCTCCTGGTGGTGAGGATGCTCCTGTGGCCAATAGAGCTGCATCTGCTGGAGTTGGTCATGGCCTCTCTCACTGGAATGTCTTTGCGACCCCCCAGGAATCCCCAGGCCAGGTGGGCATGTCTGCTAGGCTTAGAGGCCTGTAGGTAGGGTGCCTGGTCTCCACCCATTCTGTCTCAGAATCTTTCTCTAGCCACGTGGATGGCATACCGTAAGAGGCTCCTACATAGGTTTCTCAGGCAGCACAAGGCAGGTTCTTCTCTGCAGGAAGCCTCCTCTCTCTGTTCTGTCCTGGCTTCTGAGCCATCAGCCTCACTCTGCTCTTCTAGGAGGGTAGGGCCTGTGCGCCAGCCTGTTCCTCCAGATGAGGACCTTCCTTTGAGTACTGGCTGTACCCCCCAAATTGGTTCTCTGCTGCCTGGACCCGAAGAGCCTGATTGCCAGGTCACATGCTCCAGGCAGAGGGGACTGGGAGGGAAGGGCTTGGTCATGCAGGGCCTTGCTTGTCAGGGTTCCCGACCTGGTGGCCACTGGAGTGTCTGGCTTTTGTAGCCCCAGGCAGATTGGTCGCTGGTGGTCTGTGCCCACCTCATGTCTCCTTGGAGGGTAGCATGGAAGGCAGGAGTTGTAGCCTCCTGTGAGAGGTGTGGGACCCCTGAAGGCTCATATTTCAAGGATGGTATTCCCTTTAGTCCCCACCCCGCAGCACCCCTGGACTTGCATACCTGTAGCTTCTCCCTGTCTGACATCAACAGGTTGGCCTGGGTGACCTTTCTCCAAAACTTGGTCCTTAGCCATATTTGCATCATTGATGGCTTTGAGAACGTGACTGTGAGGGGTCCTCGCCCCTGGGAACATTCACATTACTCTCAGAACTTAGTGTGTGATTTCAGAGAGCCTGTTCTGGAGCACCAATGCAGACCTCCCAGTGAAGAGCTGCTGCTCGGAAGGCCCCTGCTTGCTGGACAGGCCCTGGGCAGCAGTGGAGGCTTGGCTGACCCCAGGGTGACACAGTGGGAACTGTGCTGAGGCTTTGACAGACATGCTTTTTGGGTGTGCTTTTGCCCTGCCTCTTGGGGCTAGGGCCAACTCCTACAGCCCTGGGGGTACGTGGATATTTTGAGAAGAGGCTGGAATCACATGTGTGGTTTGCTTCTTGCTTCCCTCCCCAGGGGAGCAGATTGCTGGAGAGTGGAGTCCCCAGGGACTGGCCTCATTCCACACACCAGCCCTGAGGGGGACACGCCTTTAGATGGTCAGCTGAGGGCTTATGGTGTGAGTACCCCTTCTCACTGCCCTGGAGATAGAAGAACTACCAGGGCCAGGGCACAGGGGCCAGTGTTTCTCTAGGGAGTCAGCAGGATCCCACGGCCACACAAGGCTGTCCCTGAACCTTTGGCCCTCATGTGGATTTGCAAAAAGACTGACCAAGTAGATCTGCGGTGGTCAAGGCTGTGCTATCTGTCCTTATAGCTCTTTATTGTGAAATTCTCTCATTGGGCCCTCAGGTGGGCTGGGAGAGCAGGAGGTAGAGGTCCTGCTGCTGGGCATTTAGCTGCCTCACCCATCCCCTTGGCACTTAGGGTGACCTGGTAAAGTGCGACTGCCTCAGGTGATGCATGCCATCCTCTGGGTCTGGCTGATATTGGTTTCCTGGTGAGCTTTGATCTGGAGAGCCTCTGGGCCCAGCTGTGCACCTGGCTGACTGAGTGCAGGGCAGGGCCCTTGGCAGCTGACAGCAGTGTGCACCTACTAGCAGCCCTGGACGTGAGGGGTGATGGAGAGTTGATAGGGAGGAGGCAAACAAGGAGTCAGAGCAGGCTTTCACCCAAAGGGTGCGCTGGCTATGTGTGGGCTGGCTGCAGCCCCCATGATTGAGTGCTTGCTGTCAGCCAGACCCCTGCACCATCGTTGGTAAGGTAGGTAGGTGGTCTTACCCTTGTTCAGAGGAGGTGAGGGCACACAGGGTTGGTGTCCCCCGGCCTATCTTTCCCAGCAGCCTGAAGCAGAGCTGCTTTCTGCCTCTGTCTCCAGCCAGAGCTCCGTGACCTGGCTGATCCACCCTGAAACCTCTGAATTTCCCAAGAACCATACACATTATCCAGGCAGCTTCTATTCTAAGAGGTCAGGAGTTGTTGGTCCGGAACAGCTCCTGGGAACCCAGCAGGCACTCAGTGAATGCTTACCGTGGGGATCAAAGAACCATTATGTCTGTCAGGCCACACTGGGTTGAGGCGACCAGGCAGAAGGCACACAGTCTCCGTGGTGGGGACAGAAGAGGGAGGCCCACCTGCTAGAGCCCCCAGTGGGGAGCTGCAAGGTATCTGAGTGGGAGGGGTATGTGTGGCTGCCTTTCTCTGTCTGACTCACTGTGCTCTTCTTGAATCCCTCAGGGAATGTCAGTTCAATTCAGAGGGGAATCTTAGCCTGCAGTCGCCTGGGACCTGCTGACACTTCCTAGTAGTTTAAAGGGACAGCTCCATTTAAAACTCTCACCTGCTGCCTTACTTTTTCGCTTTTTGGAAGATTTTCTCTAGCTGAGTCTGAATCAGGTGGATTATATTTTGTAGGGGTCGGGGGAGGTGAAGCAGGGCTCCCTGAGATGCTGTTTGACTATGTCTCCCTTCCCGCCCAACATTTTAGGATGCCAGCAGGGAGAGTGGCAAGGCCTACAAGGCCCACAAGACTGCCAAGGAGCACCGTGAACGGCCACGCAAAGACTCGGAGAGCAAGGGCCCCTCCAAGGAGCCAGATCGGGAGCAAGCCAGGAGTGCCAAGGACACCTCACGGAAGCTGGTTGAGGGCCGGCCACCCAAGGAGGAGAAGGCCCCGCCACCCAAGGCTGCATTTAAGGAGCCCAAGATGGCCCTGAAGGAGACCAAACTGGAGAGCCTGTCCCCCAAGGGTGGCCCCCCACCACCGCCACCACCCAAGTCTTCCAGCAAACGGCCGGCCACCGCTGACTCACCCAAGCCTAGTGCCAAAAAGCAGAAGAAGAGCAGCTCCAAGGGGTCCAGGAGTGCCCCTGGCACTTCCCCTCGCACCTCTTCCTCCTCCTTCTCAGACAAAAAGTTGGCCAAGGACAAGGGCAGCACCAAAGTGGAGAAGATCAAGGCTGAGAGTGAGCCCCGGGAGATCAAAAAGCCCCCAGAGGTGGAGGAGTCCAACTCGGAGGACGAGGCCTCCTTCAAGACAGAGGTGAGGTGCTCCCTTTCCCCATTAACCCCATCATCCCTGTCCATCCTCTTTGGCTCTGAGCCAGCGAAAGCCTTGTCAGCCCAAATGTTAGACGAGAAGACTGGGATCTCAGGCCCAGGGCTCCCACTTGCTCTTTGTAGCTTTGGGTACACCTGAGAGCCTTGCTAAGCCGCAGTTTCCCCTTTTTGTCAATAAGGGGATAAAGCCTGCCTGTGAGGGCTTTGTGGAAATGGTGCTTAGGGAAGGATGGTTCTGGTAGAACATGATAGTCTGGTACCTAGGTTCTGAGCTTGCATCGCCCAGGGTCTTGGTGACCGCTTTGGGGTCAGGGTGGGCTATCGTGTCTCACTGTTACCCCCTCCCTGGCCACCACATGCTTGATCTATTAGGGAACTCACTCCCTTTGCCAGCAGGGAATTCCTGTGCCTCTCCATCCTGCTCTCCTGGTCTGCAGGTTTAACGCTGGCCACTGAGCCTTGCCTGGCTCCATTCCCAGATGGCTGATTGAGTCTGAGGCCCCACCACCCCTACCACCCACCTGCTCCTGCTCCTGCGGCCCAGACACAGGGATCTCTAATCAGCAAGGCTTATTTTCTAAGCATGGGCCAGAGCCCCTCTCCAAGAGCAGCATCCTATCACTGTGAGAGGCTCTGGGCTCCTGCAGCAGTGTTTCCAGGTGACTCTCTGAAGATAACTGTGAGAAACTCCTTGAACCACAAAAGAGCACATAGCCAGATTGCTGACTGGGTGGCCAGACTCCACTGGGGCCTCGAGAGGTGATGTCATCTCCGAGACTGTGTTTGGCATCTGGTGGTCAGAGAACCAGGTGCCTGGGTGTATGGACGGATGGATAA
This sequence comes from Miniopterus schreibersii, assembly GCF_964146895.1. Lineage (NCBI taxonomy): Eukaryota > Metazoa > Chordata > Mammalia > Chiroptera > Miniopteridae > Miniopterus > Miniopterus schreibersii. The sequence continues at coordinate 67,725,134 of NC_138105.1, read as the reverse complement.
ATGGATGAGTGAGTGAATGATCCTCTTACCTATAGCACCACCCCAGCACTTAGTGGCCTTTTGCTATTTCCAAATCTTCATTCACTCTCAAAGGCTGAAGCTTTGTCTCCAGCATTGCTGTTTGGGGCTCCATTGGGACTTTGAAAGTGGCTCCTAGAGATGAAGCTAAAGCTCTTTTGTGTCAGCACTACCAATGTCATGAGCACGTGGCTTCCAGGGGTACCTCACTGGAGGCAACAGCACTGGGGGTGATGATTTGGTTCATGGGTAACAGTGTACCCACTGGCTTAGGGGCACACATGGGGCCTATGATATCATGTGCCTAGCGCTCCTCATAGCCAGGAGACACTGCCAGTGAACCTAAGGTGGCAGGACCTTGGAACGTCTCTTATTTAGAAGCCTCCTGGCCATCCAGGGCCATCTTAGTATCCTGCTCAGCTGCTGCAGGTTCTTTGGGTGCTCAGCAGCACCCTGGTCTATCATTTCTCATCTGTCTGCTCAGCATCTGGAGCTCTGGGCAGGTGCCTTTCCCTCTTTTCCACCCTGGATGATTCCAGGTTTGGCCTTTCTGCACCCAAGGCTGGTGTACTTTCATTGGGTAAGAGATGGAGGCCTCCTCTGATGTCCCAGGTGTCCACACTGATGTCTGACTAAGATCATTGGCATGCTTTGTGGGAAGCCTTTCCCCTCCAGAGCATTGCTGCTGAGAGTGGGCTGAATGTCCGGTGTCTATGGCCTTGCGCACCTTGGACCTGAGGCTGGAGTTTTGTGGAAGCCTGGGGGGTTTCTGTTGGCTGAAGCACTGCATCCCAGCCCTGAGAAACTTCTGAATGACAAGCCCTAACCACTCAAGGTCTGTGCAGGTATGAGACCCAGGCTACCAACAGGGTAGTCTCTAGGACTGCCAGATAGTGACTCAATGACATTTCTCAGCCCTGGGACCTTGGCGAGGCACAGACATCTGTGGTGGAGGAAGTGAGACAGCCTCCCAGCCTCTCTTGACTGTTTAAGGCCATCCCACCCTGGATGCTGGGAGGGGCGCCACCACTGGAAAGCTCTGACCATCGCAGGGAACTTGAGTTGCCTCCTCCCGCCTGGACGAGGGAGGATTGGGGGGCTCCTTGTCTGAGTCCCTGGGCCAAGCCCCCAGCTCCCCCAGCTGCTTCTCTGTGGTCTTCTTGACCCACGGGGTCCTGTTCAGTCATGTGCCAGGAGTGCTGGGAGCCCAGCAGGCCCCTCTGCCCTCCTGCTGGACACTGCATGTGGCTGAGCACGAGCAATCAGCAGCAGCACTCGTATGACCTTTTGTGGGCATTCATACATCTCTAGGCTCTTTAGGCCGAAACCATTTCCACCTCTTGGATTTGTGTGGAAGGAAAAGGGACAAGTACATCTGAGGTCGTCTAACTTACTCGCCACCCCTCATCCCCAGCACAGGGCCCAGAGCCACCTCTCATGGGTCCTGCTTCCCCAGCCTGCTGCCTGAGCCTGCACACAGCCTCCGCCTGGATCCATCTCCTGCCCTGGCCCTGCTATTTTGTGTCAGCCTCATGGACACTGCTCCTCATGCCCCTGGCCCAGGTGGTCTGTCCAGATTCTCTGCCCCAGATGGCAGAGACACAGTGGGCATTGGCCTCCATGTGCTGGCAGGTGGCACACACACTAGCTCTTACAGATGGGGGGAAACTGAGGCTTAAAGCAGGGACGGTGTTGGCCAGTTGGTGAGAAAGCCAGGATCAGAACCAGGACCACTGAACCAGAATAAGAACTCAGGGGTCTGCATGCCAGAGGGGCCACGTGGCTCCAGGCCCATTGCTGGGGGTTGGGGGTCATCCTGGTCTGTGTGGCATCCCAACAGTTGATGGTAATCTAGGCTAGGTTTCCCCCAGAGGATTCTCCAGTGTGAAGGTATGTGAGGGGGGGCATCAGGGGCCTGGAGCAGATGGGTTAGGCTGAGGTAAACTCTAGAGAAGAGGCCCCTTAATTCTTCAGGTGACAAGTATTCTGTCCCCAGGTGGCTTGATTACTCTCTGGGTCTATTGAGTGAGCAGAGACTTGTGCCTTCCTGGGTCCCCTCTGCGGGCTGGAAGCTGCCCTCAGCCCGCAGACCACCAGGAGGGACTTTCCTGATCCCTTGCAGGTCAGGGTCTCCTTTCTTAGAGTCTCCTCTCATATGATACATGCCAGGACTAAGCAAACACTGTTAGGTGTCTTTGCCTGTCACCTGGTCCCTTTCTCTTCTTGCTTGACAAGGGGAGGTGCCCACTGGTGGTTGGTCCCAAGTGGTCAAGGTGTTCCATTCCTCCAGATGGTCCCCCCTGAGACAGGAGGGCTAGACAACCCCCAGCCCCAGAACAGGCTTGCTGGGGGTAAGGCGGCCTCCCAGGTGTCTGGGGTGTTCTGGGCCAGGGCAGACTCTTGGAGCTGTGAACTTTGCCCTCATGCCCTTCAGAGCCTAGGCCATAGAACAGTGGCCTGCTCTGCCATACGTACTTTCTGAACTGCCTCTTGGCAGAAACCAAGGCCCCTGTTCTAGCTTAGTGCTCTGTGCGGTGAGGCCAGAGGCTCCTTCCCTGAGCAGGGGTCTGAAGTGACCAGTTCCTTTTCAACCCAGGGAAGTACAACTCCCAGTCATCTTACCCCCATGTATCCTAAGGCCTAGTGGCCTAGTTTTGGCTTTTACTGCCCCCTGATGGCTGAGTTGGGGTGGAAGGCTGCAGGAAGAAGAGGAGAATGTGACCTGGCTGTCACATGCACGCATTCATCACCACCTCAGGGCACCTGGTGGGTGATGACAGCACGTGACAGGGGGACAGCTTTTTGTCATCACTTAGCCTTTGGCCTGGCTGTGGGGAAACAAGGGGCAGAATGAGAAGCTAGTTCCCCACTTACCTTTCCTGTTCCAGATCTTACATCTGTTCCTCATGGCACCACAGCCCCCATCACCAGCTCTTGCCCTCACAGGAGGAAGGCAGGGCCCACAAACAGATGTGCTACACCCTTCCTTTCATGGATAGCCTAGGCTCATGGGAAAACCAGTGATGTGATGTGAGCTTCTCCTGGAACTATTAGAAATTTACAGTTCCTTAATGGGAAAAGAAAGGCCATTGCACTTGGAATACAAACTGGTGGTGTCCTGGGACTGGGTGCCTGTGGACCCAGGAAGCCACGTTCTCAGGAGTGTGTGCAGGGCTCCTCCTGTGTGCTTTGAGCCTGGCAGCTTTGAGTGTTTCTGGGGAAAGACTCAGCTGGGTGTTGCCGCTGCCATAATGCATTTCTTGTTCACTCCTTTTCTTTGGACTGAAAGATTATTCTTGTCTTCTCTCCACACTGTCCCACTCTTCCCTCCACCCCGTTGTGGGGTGAAGTCTGCCCAGTCGAGCCCATCCAACTCCAGCTCCAGCTCCGACTCCAGTTCAGATTCGGATTTTGAGCCATCTCAGAACCACAGTCAAGGTGGGTGATAACAAAGGAAAGATGGGACGTTTCTGTGGCTTACTGCTGTGGGAGCAGCCCGACTCTACCTAGAGGCTGGTGGGGTTCTGGGTTTGTTATCAAATCACAGGGATTTATGAGTAATTTCCTGTGACTTCCCTAGGGATTCACTCCATACCTGAGCTTCAGCAGGGTCTGACAGTTGCTGCCACTGCCAGAAAAACCCATTGATACCTTACCCTAGGGCATGGGGTGATGAGGAGAGCCTAGAGTGAGGGGGGAGAGTGGGAGATGATGGGGGAAGGCCTGGAGTGATGGTGGATGGGGATGATGGGGGCAGGCCTGGAGTGATGGAGGATGGTCAGGGGAAGGGATGATTAGGGAAGGGCCTAGAATGATGAGTGAGAGTGAGATTGATGAGGAACGTCCTGGAGTGATGAGGGAGGGCAGGAGCCACATGTCTGAGCTGAACTTACCCTGGGCATTTCTTCAGTATAATACTGCTTGCCCAGATTAGGCCCCCAGATACCCACATTCATAGGTTGTAGAAGCTCAGGGAGTGTATTAAAAAGAAAAGCAGAAACAGTTTACCTGACTGCCAGCCAGGTGTGGGAAATGCCTTCCTGGTGTCAGTCCCCTGAGCCCTCAGGACACCGTCTGTATAATGAGGGCTTCGAGCTATACTGGTGAGGTGCTGGTGCTTGTGGGCCAGTGGAGAAGGGCCCCTTTCTGACTTGGGCCCTATCTATAGCCAGACACCCTCCTCACCAGCTCCTCCCAGATGGAGGTGGCATCAGTTCTTTGCCAGTCCCCGCACCTCATCCCATTATAGGAAAGCTCTCCTGGATCAGGGCAGGAATGCTCTGCTCTTACAGTGGGTCTGGCTGGCACTCAGCAGTCTGCATTTTTGCCTTTTCCCTGCAGGACCCTTGGGAATGGAGAGGCTGTTGCGGGGAGAGAGTGTAAGGCCCACTTGGCTGCCCTAGATCAGGGAGGGCCTTCCTCAGGTGCAGGGTGGGCCTGCCACTCCCAGCCTGCAGGATACAGGTTTGAGAGAGTGGCATGGGGCCCACCAACCCCGCCACTCACCCTCAAACCAGAGGCATTTCTTCTGGTGGATTGGGCGATAGTCTCCTCCTCCCACAGCCTGGAATCCTTTTTTTGAGGGTTGCGGAAAGCTGGAGGAGGAGAGCGTATTGGGTGGGGGTTCTGACCTAGAATTCAGATGTGTAGTCACTGAGGGGGTCTGGGGGATGGGGTGCTGGAAGCCCACACTCTCTTCCAAGGGTTCTTATCTATGGGGAAGGGAGGGGGAACCTGCCGAAGCAGGATCATGTGACCAAGGTAATTGAGGGCTTTGTGTCCCTTTGTTGCCTTGGTAACAGGAATATAAACCAAAGATGCCTCTGTAGGGGACTGGAACCCGTGCCTCTAGAGAAAGGGGAAGACGGTGGGCTTGTAGCAGCGGAGGGAGTTGCTGAGGCGCTGGGCAGGCCGAGTAGGGGCACAGGGCTCTGGCTGCCTCGCCCTCCCGGCAAGGCTGGCTGGTCCTGGCTCCAGGCAGAGGCTCTGATCTCAGCACTAGGAGCAGAGGAGGGCTGCTCCTTTGGCTTTGGCAATGGAAGGGCCCTGTGATCCTGCCTCGGGTCAGGGTCCAGAGGCCTGTGAGCAGGGCCAGGAAGGTAGGGGATGTGGGGAAGCCAGAGGGTCCTTTAGGCAGAGTGTAGCCTTAGGGACAGTCCTTGGAGATGGGCGGCAGGCCCCACATGGCCAGAAGGACTTCCTATGCGGGCTTCTGTGGGTGCATTTTGGGGATTGTGGTGTCAAGAAGCTCGTGTGGCCCTGGAGGTGGAGGGGACCCTGCAGGGCCCAGGCAGAGCCTTGACCACCCCTTTTTATCCCTCCCCCCTTCCTTGCCACCCTCCCCAGGACCCCTGCGCTCCATGGTGGAGGACCTACAGTCCGAGGAGTCCGACGAGGATGACTCTTCATCAGGAGAGGAGGCTGCCGGCAAGACGAATGCAGGGAGGGATTCCAGGTACCCGGGCTGGTGAGGGGTGGGGGTGTAGAGAGGGGATCTCAGCAGCTCTGCTGAGCTTATGAGGCCTTGAGGAGGCGGGCTAGGACAGGAGTGTCCCTGGGGTGGGAGCAAGGGAAGCATCTCAGCCTACTGGACAGTGCCCTGCCTAGGGCCCACACGGTTTCTCCTATTACCTGAAGTGGAGGGCCATCCTTTCCTCTGTCGTTGGAAGGTGTGGGCTGCCTGGCGGGAAGGGGTGGGATGTTGAGGGGGAGAACTCCAGTCACCATCTGAAAAGTTGGGAAAGGCCATGCCCAGCGGCCCTAGGGCCAGGCCTGATCTGAGGCAAGGTTTAGGGTGGGGGTGGGATGGTTTTCTGTTCTCAGACCTTGGGACCTTTTTCCCCTTCCCCACATGTGTGTATGGGGTGGGGACAGACTGAGAAATGTCCTGTGGACACCCCAGACCCTTAGAGTGAGCACCTTGAGGATGGCTGTGCATTCTCAGCCTCCCGCCCAAACCAAATGCCAGCCTTGGCCCCAGGCCCGAGGAAGGGGCAGACTTGGGTCAGCAGCCTGGTCGGGCTCAGATTCAGCACCTCCTCCTGAGAAGCTAAGGCCTCCAAGCCTCAGCAGCTCTTTAAGCCAGGCTGGTCACCCAGTCTATACTCACCAGGCACAGGGATGCCTTACCAGTGCTTATAGGCAGTCTATGTCAGTATAGCTGATTAAACCCACCATCCTGAGTGTGTGGCTGTGGAGAGGTCTTAAATGGAGACTTAGCTGGGGAGGGGCCCAAGGAGGATTGCCTGTCTCCCAGGACAGGATTCACGGCAATGGCTCCTGCCTGTTCAGTGCTGGCAACATTTGGTGTGGACTCCTGCTGGACTCTAGGAGCAGTGGTGCAGGGAACAACCGTGCAGAAGCACCTTGAGCGTCCTTTTGCAGGGGCAGACATGGAAAGCCTGGGTGGGGCTTCCCTGGGCGCTGAGGGGGGACAACATCCATTATCAGGGAAGGGGCCATGCACACCTTGCATTGGCACTGCAGCTGGTTGAGAGGAGCTGGCTAAACCCCATTGTATCCTGGTCTGTTCCCTGGAGAGGCCCACAGTCTGCATGGCCCCCAACTCTGCTGCCTTTTGGACCCTGGGAAGAGGAGGGCTCGAGGGGTGTGCAGAGCAGTGGGGCCGAGCTTAGGTCTGGCTGACACAGTAGTGTCGCCTGGGCAACAAGGAGACACCACCTGCCTTTCCCACCAGAGTGATTCACAGCTGGGAAGTTGGGGGGAGAGGTCTGAGCCTCAGGAGAGCAGGGGCCCCAAGGCCTGGTGCTTACTGTGGGAGAAGTTTACCTGAGTAAATGGACAGCCTTGACCTTGGGGGGAATAAAACAGGAGCCCCTGAAGCCCAGGCTCCATGCAACATTCCTGACACGTCTTGGCACTGCTTTCACAGTGAGGCATTTTAGGTAGAGGGAGGAGGTGGCAGGCAGGGTGTACTGTGTTGCAGATGTGGAGGAACAGTTGTCGAGCTCCCCTTTGCTAGATCAAGCCCAAAATGTCTATGAGGGACTGCGATCCCAGAGGGAGCCTCTCCCAAGGGAGGCCCCCAGGGGAGCAGGCAATTCCCAGCTGGTGGGGGGCTGGAGAGAAATTTGCTCCCTCTATACCCACTCGCTGTGCTGTGAGAAATTCTGGAAAAAGCCGAAAGGACTGGACCAGCCTGTGTTTTCCAGACTGAGATCGTGAGAGAGAATCATGACTCTAAAGAGAGGCATTCCAATTCTAGCTAGTCGAAGATTTTGAACTTTGAGTAACCACACCCTTGCTTCCCAAGATAGTAGTGACCATTTGTCGCTGTGAGTCCACCCCTTCCCTATGCACTACTCATTTAGGACCTCATTTTCTGGGTGAGGAAATGGTGAGGCAGAGGTTGAGGACTCACCCAGGGCCCTGCCCCCCAGAAGGATTGAGGTTGAGCCACCACCAGACACACTGTTCAGGGCCCCACTCAGATGGGAATGCCTTGATGTCACTGAGGAATGCCAGTTTCCAAAGTGCTCAGGCTAAGGTGGAAACTGCGGTTACTTTTTGTGAATCCTGTAGTCTGCACCCCTTGCTGCAGGAGTAGCAGGAGGACCATGTGAAAGGAGCAGAACCTAGCACACCTCCATCCTTCCAACTTGCAGGGTGTCCCATCTGGTGTGCTGGCCCCAGGAGACCTGCATCATGGGACATGCCTCTTAGATTACACGCCTGTGGCTCTGGGCTCTTTGCCCTATGAAGGTGACAACATTGTGGGGTTTTTTGTTTTAAGTTTGCAGTGGCTGCCCAGAGTTGAGTGAGGTTTAGGGGGAGCATGCTTCACCCACAGGGAGGGGTATCCCATTGTCAGGCAAGCCTGGGTCAGGCACAGGTCCTGTAGCAGCAGGGCAGTGGAGGCCTGACAGAGCACCATGTTGCGTGTTCAGGTTGAGCTTCAGTGACAGCGACAGTGACAACAGTGCTGACTCCTGCCTCCCCAGCCGAGAACCCCCTGCCCCCAAGAAGCCACCCCCACCCAACAGCAAGGTGAGTCCAGGGGGCACTCTCGGGGGCTCCATCCAGAGGAGGATGTCTACCAGGTGGGCAGGTCGCCGTCACATCCTAGAAGCAGGGCTAAGAGCTGGGCCTTTATTGGTTCTGGGCCTAGGGTTTTCCCAGGGTCCCAGGCTGAGGGTGGTGGGTGCAGAGAGACTTGGTTCACCCCCAAGCCCCAGAAGTGTGTCTGCTCCCCAGGATGGGCTTCTCTTATAGGGTCAGAGGCCAGAGGAAGGAGGTCAGGTGACCCCGGAGCTCCAGGCTGGCTCTAAACAGTCAGTTGTGGCCCTGGGGAGGTTGGAAAATCTGTGAGGGGCTGGGGAGGGGCATGGGTAAGAGCTGAGAGCAGACCCAGGTTTGTCCTGCAGGCATCAGGCCGGAGGAGCCCCGAGTCCTGCAGCAAGCCTGAGAAGATCCTCAAGAGGGGCACCTATGACAAGGTGGGGGGCTTGGGTGGGGTGGGGTGGCGCCCCAGGGCTCCTGAACTGGGTGGGCGAGCTCAGGTATGCCGAAGTGCTGGCCCCAGCAGCATCAGGCCATCCTCTGTCCCAGGTGCCCAGCTGTGATGGGTAGGACCACGGGTGGGCTTCCTCAGGGCTGGGCAGTTGGAAGGGCTGAGACCACCTGCTGAGTGCTGGTCTACCACCCCCAGGCCTACACAGATGAGCTGGTGGAGCTGCACAGGAGGCTGATGGCCCTACGGGAGCGCAACGTGCTGCAGCAGGTACTAGGACGGAGCCCGCCCTGCCCCTCGGTTCTGCTGAGGACACAGGTTATCACACATGAGTCCCTGGGGCAGGGGGTGCCAGTAAGGCCTGCAGGCTGCTGGAACCCCTTGCTGCAGCCCCAAGGATCCTCTTCCTCAGGGGTCTCTTGGAGGGTGGGGGACATCCCAGCCCAACTTCCTGTCTTTTGAAGCCACCCTGCCACCTCTTTCCAGATTGTGAACCTGATTGAGGAGACCGGCCACTTCAATGTCACCAACACCACCTTTGACTTTGACCTCTTCTCCTTGGATGAGACAACTGTGCGTAAGCTGCAGAGCTACCTGGAGGCTGTGGCCACATGACCCTGGGCCGGGTGCCGGGCCCCTGTCATCGGGGTCCCGGGAGGCCACATCCGGACCCTGCCTGCCTTTCTCTCTCTCGATTCACTCGCTCGCAGCACTGCCTTAGTGACCGCCCTGTCCTCGGCCCACACGGCCAGCTGCACTTTCCTTGTTGGCTCCCGGCCTGCCCTTCCCACCAGCTCACCGGGAGCCCTGGCGCCGAGGGGGGTCAAGCTGGCACTGCTGCTGCTCCCTGACACTCAGGGGCCATTACCTGGGTCCTCCTTGGAAAGCAGCTTGTGTTGAAGGCAACACTGGGCCTCATTCCTGTATAGGGGAAGAAATGTGCCCAACGGTGGGAGCCTTGCTCCATGGTGGGGCATGTGGCACGGTGTCGCTGCTGGGGCACCATCTCCAGCCTCCCCAAATGGTTCAGACACACCGCATCCCAGGACCTCAGAGGGTCCAGCTGCTCCAAGCCAGGCCTTGGCTCGTCCTCCATGTGTGCCGGATGCAGCCCCTCTCTTGGCTCTCACTGTGCTGGGACTCCGTGCTGTATAGTTGTCTCTCTATTATATATGTATGTATGCACTGTAGGTACCAGAGCGGTTTCCGGGTGTGCATTTCTGTGGCAGCAGTGCACGTGGGGGGTGGGGGGTAAGGTGGGACTTTTAGGTTAAGATGTCTCCACTGGTCTTGTCGTTGGGCTAGAGGCCGAGCCGGAGCACCAACTGGCTTTCTCCAAGTGCAGGGAGGATCCTCCCTCAGTGGTACAAGGACGCCTCGTCCTCTTCCCGGGACTCAAAAGGCATAGCCCGGGCCGTGAACACTACGATGGAACAGTAGGTCCTCAGGCGTCTGGTCAGACTGGCAGCTGTCTCCAGGAGCAGACCTCCCGGGCTCCAGCCAGCTGCAGGCCACCACTTGTAACAGGCCTTGGCCTCTCCTTTCTTCCATAGGATCCTCTTCCTCCTTTCTATTGATTGAGTCTTCAAACTTTGAGAAAAAAAAAATGAGCTTTTGCCAAATAAGACGTGATAGTTTGTGGAATATTTTCAAGGAGTGTTAGGACGCAGAGCCAGCTCCTCATGCCTGGGCCCCGGCGGTGGCAGGCCCTCCTGGGGCACTCCTGTCTCTCTCTGGTTTGGGCTTAGCCCTCCGACACTTGCCGTTCACACTTGTCCAGAGCCCCGAGACTCAATTCCTCGAACGCCTGAGATTCTCTAAGGTCCAGGCCCGCTTTTCCTCTCTCTGGCCCACCTTCCAGGGTCAGAATGTCCTCATGGAGTCAGCCCACCTTGGGTGGGGCTCCTGAGAGCCTGTTTGCTCAGCCTCTGTTCCCCCAGACCTTGACTCAAGACTCCTCCAGTCCCCCAACGTTTGCCCTGAACAACATATGGGGAAAAGGACTGGGGGCCCAGAGGTAGGCTCACCTTCTCTCTCCAACCCACTGTCAGACAGCCCCTTTCCCCGGTTCCTGAGTTCTGATGTGGGGAGTGCCATACTCACCTTCCCTGTGGTCCCCGATTCTCATGTCCATGCTCTGATTCCGCCTATCAGGCAGACCCTGAACACTCCCAGGTGATCCCCACCTCCAAGGCTTCCCTGAACTCCAGCCTTCCTGATAAGATCCCCAGAACTCTCAGGGAAGGCCTGAGAACTTTCAGAGGAAACCATTGTGACTCCTCGCCGTTCACTCAGATTCTCCCCTGACCCCACTGCCTTGAGGTATTAAGAAGACGTCATGCCTGTGTGGCAGGCCCTGTGCTGTCACGATCCCCTTCTCCAGGCAGGCCAGCAATACTCCAAAGTGAACAACATTCTTCTCTGGAAACTCTTCAAGATACTGGACAGAAGGAACTGGCCTGACATGGGCTGCTCAAAAGGCAGTGACGGCCTGGCTCTCTATGCACAGAGGCTGCCAGGGGTCATAAGGCAGGAGCCTCAGCTCAAGGACACTAGTCTTGGTCCTTCACAAGGATCTCCTGGAAAGGGCTGCAGGCTCCACATGGCTACCAAGGCAGCTGGGCTCTCACCAGAGGCAGCTGGAGAAAGGCTCTCTGGCTTACCCTGTGTCAGCAGCATCTGGCCCTTTCTGCTGTTTCCAGGGCCTTCGGAAGCACCAACCCATTTCTCAGTTACCTCCTCTGGCCAGAAGGCCTCAAGCGCTGTCGTCTGGAGCTGCTCTGGGCCGACTGCTGACCCATGACCACCTAATGGACGTGCCAGGCGGCCAGGTCCCTGACCACAGCATTCCCAGCTGCTCCCCTATCCACCCCCCAGCTGCCTGGCAGCTGGGCCCACGAGGGCTCTAGGGATGCTTCCATAGGAAGGGGCAGGCACTTTGTGATTGCCGCGTGTTTAGTGTTAATCCCCCTGCCCCCAGTGCAAATCCCTGTGTTTTGCTATCTCCTGAACAAAATGTAAACCGACACCTGAAAGCAAAAGGTATCGAATACCTTTCTTACCCATAAGGGTTTTTACAAAGATTGTGTCTCACTAGGAACTAGGACACTTATCAGCCCGAGACCAACTCCTGGATAAAAGGAATAAGGAGAATTGTGTTTGTAATAAGTTACAGGATTGTTTCTGTCCTGGATTTTAAACTTTTTGTTAAATTGTGAAATTATGGAGGAATTTTATAGAAAAAAAGTGAAATAAAGTCAGATGGGAAAGCAGACCTATGTGTAGACCTATGAATCTGTTCGGTTCCTCCTGTTTTAGAGTTGGTGGGGGGACACATAATAACCTTGGGGCTCTTTGTCCCCTCTCCCTATTTTCAATGCTTCCAGATCAACAACCAGGAAGAGGTGAGAAGGTTGGGACCAAGCCTGGGGGCAGCAGGAGGGAGACCAGGGAGTATGAGTAAGCTTGACTTCCTGGAATAATAGAGATGGTGCCACCAGAAATCTAAGAGGAACAAGATGGCAGACCACTTGGTCTCAGCTCTTGCTTTTGATATTATGTTCTTTCCTTGGATGCTAGACTAGCAGCAAGGTTTGGGTTAAAAAGCAAGTCTGACTTCAGAAGATGAGGGATGAATAGATGGAAGAGAGGGAGGGAGGGGGGGAGGGAGAAAAGGTGGGTAGGTGGATGGATGGATGGATGGATGGATGGATGGATGGATGGATGGATGGATGGATAGGTAGATGATAGAAAGCTAGACAGAAAGAAAAATGTGGGCAAAGACATCCTTTGCTGGAAGCTGGGCTGCCCATCTGCCAGCTTGCCCATGTTGTGTTTTACTCTGGACTCAGTGTGGTAGAATTGAGTGGACCCCATGGGGACAAAGCTCTTGCAGGCCCCATTTAAGCAGCTCTGTCCAGTCAGGGCTCGCCCCACTAGAGGGGCCAGAAGTTCTATTTCCAAGTGGTCAACATTGCAGGCCAATGCCCTCTGGCTACCCTGCCTGCAGTAGCTCAAGAGATAGCTGGCACACTCACAAGCCAATTCCTCTCTCTTCTAGTTGCTAGCCAGAAATTTCATTTCCAACATCAGGACTATGGACTTGGCTGCCCATGTTTTTCCTACCAAAGAAAGATTTTGCAGCCTTTTGGGACAGTTTCTGATCTGAGTGCAAGAGTCTAGAGTGATTCTCACAGTTCCCAGACCCACATTGACACAGTGGAACTACTTGTGTGTTAAGAATACAATAGGGCTGGCTCGGGTGGGGTAGCTTAGTTAGTTAGAGTGTTATTCTGATATGCCAAGTTATGGGTTCACTCCCCAGTCAGGGTACATACAAGAATCAACTAATGAATGCATAACTAAGTGGAGCAACAAGTGTTTCCTTTCCTCTCTCTAAAATCAATTTAAAAAAATACAGCCCTGGCTGGTGTGGCTCCCTTGGTTGGGCATTGTCCCATGCATCAAGAGGTCACCAGTTTGATTCCTGGGCAGGGCACATGCCCAAGTTTCAAGCTTGATCCCCAGTAGGGGGCATGCAGGAGGCTGATTGACGTTTCTCACATCGGTGTTTGTCTTTCTCCATTTCCCTTCCTCTCTCTCAAATCAATAAAAACATTTAAATAAAAGTAAATAAAAACTTAAAAAAATACAGTAGGGCTTATTGCAGGCCAGGTGCTACACTAAGAAGTCCCTCATGGACTCTTCATAACCATTCAAGGTTGGTACTACCATCAGAATCTCCATTGACAGATGAAGAAACAGCTTTGGCCTGCCTACGATGTTATAGCTAATAGGTGCATTTCTGATATTCAATCCCACATATGTGTTATTGATGTTGCTTATGGCAGTCCACATTTATTTGTATTTACCCACATAATTGCCCCATATTGCTTTTCTATCTTTCTGTGGTCTCAGTCTGGTAAACTTGTGTCCTTCGACTGTGACCTTCACAGGTACTTCAGCTGCCCCCCACCCCCCATCTTTAACTGAGAGGAAGGATAGACAGGGCTGGAGTTAGGTATTTTCCTTCCCCCAGCTTGGGTAGGCTCTGGTAAAGCCCACATTTATCAGAGTTTGGTAAAAACAGTTTCTTGGAGGGTAGGATTTTGTTAAGGAGAACAGGATGGTCTGGGCATATTTAAAAATGTCTACTTTCCTCTCCCCCTGCGGGAAGCACCAGAGTTTTTCTCAGCTCTTCACTGTGAGAACCTTGTGGGGCTCCTGGAGGTAAAATTCAGTAGTGTGAGCCCCTGCCCTGCCCCACCAAATGCTGGGTCTTCAAGAACCTTTCATGCTCATCTACGCTCAGTCTCCAGCAATTAGTCAAGTACCCTGAAATGTTCCCATCAGGTGCTGGCTCCAGCGGTGGTTTCTGTTCCAGGTGAGCTGCTATTCTTCACATCCACTTCCTGTTCCCTCAGATTCCCTGATGGATTCAAGGTGAGTTGCCGATTTTCAGTTTTTCATGTCATGAGAATGGAAATGACAGCTTCAAGCTCTTTTCCTGTCAGACTGCAAACCGCTCTTATCAATTCCCTGTGTGTATTTCTCAAATGCAGTTTCCTTCTCCAGGGAGAAAGCTCTGTTTCCTTGGGTATAAGCCTCTCTCTCCTGATGTTGGTCTTCCCCAGATGTTTCATGGTTCTTGTTTGTGTACATGACCCTTGAAGGAGGGTTTCCTTGATCCTGTCCTGGGCCATAATGGCGTCTTTGGGCCCCCTCTGAGCCTTGCTTATGCCTGTGCTCCCTGCCTAAGCCAGAGAGCCCCCCTGTACAGCATGATCATGTCTATTTCCATCTTGCTTCTATAGGCTGGGTTCAGGGTGTGGCATAATAGGCACCATTTTTGGGCCACAAGTTCTCCAGATGTTTCTGACGAGGCTGGTGTATGAGTCCCTGAGCCCAGACCCCTCAGTATATAAACGGGAGCAGGTCTCCACCCTTCCATTCCTGGGATGCACCGCTGGGTGATTGTGAACAGCCAGGAGCTATTCCCTCTCTGGCTTCTAAGAGGGTTATAAGGCTATATGGCCACAACTTCTCAAGAGTGTTCATATTTCTGAGTAAAAGCAACTCATGAGCTTTACCTTATCAGTCTTTGACTCTTTGGGGGTCTCAGTATATGACTGCTCACCCACTCGGCAAATTGGCATTTCTTCATGGTATGAGGGCCATCCTGAGCACTGTGGGGTATTGAGCAACATCCCTGGCCCCCACCCACCAAATGCCAGGAGCACCCCTGTGTGTCAACCACAGTGTCCCCTGGTAGGCACTATCACCCCAGGTAAGAACCATTGCTTTAGTGAAACCCATTTATTATTTTACATTTAAATTGAAAACACTTCCTCAGAGAGGGGCATCCTTGTTAAAACCGGGCACTCCACTGGGAGCAGTTTTGCTCTCTCCGGAAGGGAGAGGCATGAAGACGGCATGAGGAAGGGAGCCCAAGGGCTACTATTCTTCCTCATAAAATCTTTCCATTTCAGCTTGGTATACTTTGGCCACCATGGCCTTCGCCAGCTTCACAGTGCCCCTGTAACAGAGTCAAGTCCAACGTGAGGCCTTCCCTCCACCCCTAAGAGGAGCCCCCACCAGGACAGGATAATAGGACGAGGCAAGTGGTGTCAGAACAGCAGCAGGCTTTGATTGAGGAGCTAGAAAGAGGGGTGCAGTAGGTCTGTCCTAGAGCACCCCAAGAATTTCCCTCCTACACATGGATGCAACCTTCATTGCATGTGAGGCTCATGGGAGGAGGGGCTGGTTAAAAACGCAGGTTCTGCCCTGGCCAGTGTGGCGAGTGGTTAGAGTGGTTCACAGGTTCAATTCCAGGTCAAGGGCACGTACCTGAGTTGCAGGTCTGATCCCCTGGCCCTGGTCAGGGTGCAAGTGGGAGGCAACCAATCGATGTGTCTCTCTTACATCAATGTTTCTCTTTCTCTCTAAAAATCAATAAAAGAAAAAAGAAACATAACTGTTAACCAAGACCAACTAGGTGCTTAGATGATCATGTATGGGGCTTTCAGGTGTTAGATGCTGCACTCCGTCTATCATCTCAGTGAACCTCACAGCCACCCTGTGAGGTGGGGCTCTATTTTTATAGATAAACATACCCCCAAGGCTCAGAAAGTTGAGTTCACACACAGCTGCCCAGAATTTGAACTTCTCAACAAAGGACAAAACGTTTGCATCTGGACACAGGATGCCAATGTGCTTTATTATCAGAACTGACTGCAAGAGCTTCCTACTTGTTTCCCAGAAGGTGAGTTGGTTTGGGGGCCCTGATCTTCAAACTTGTGAATGCTTTTCTTTTTAAGGTCTCAGTCCATACTCTGGGGAGAACACATCCAATTGAAACCCACAAGGTCAGATCTTTATTCTAAAACAGGCAGTTCTTCATAGACCTCCCCATTAGCTTCCCTTGGAAGGGAATCAGGCCTGGAAGGTTCATCAGAATTCAGATAGCTATGATCCTGTCACGTGGAAAGCATGGCAGGTCCCAATGGGGGCACGTCTTCAACGAGAGATGGACACAGACAGGATCTGGCTTCTTAAAAACAGGAAAGTCCCTGCCCAGAGCAGTAAACCATGTGTCAAGCTGGGGTCTTCCTGTTGGAAGCTAGAGAAAGGAGAAAGACAAAGTATCACATGGGGATCCTTGAAAAAGGTGTTCATTCTGTGAGACCCCACAGTTACAAGATGAAAATATTCCCAAATGAATAGATCTATTTATAAATCAGAAAAATTTGAATCCCTCTCCAATGAACTTTAGAGCTATGCTAAGAAAAATATCATGTGAACCATCTATATACTTGAAATTTTTCTAGTAGCCACAAAAAAAACTGGTGAAATTGATTTAAATGATAATCTTTTATGTAACCCGGTGTATCCAAAATATTACCATTCCAACATATAATGAATATTTTAAAATATTAATGAGATATTTTATATTCTCTATTAGGCACCAGTGTGTATTTTACACTTACAGCACCCCTCGATTCGGATGTGCCACACTGGCCAGTGGCTGCCCTACTGGACAGCACAGGTACAGAGGGTCCGTCCCCCTCCATCAGTGTCGATGGTCTCTTACCCAGCTGCAAAGTGAAACTGGAAATCTTTCAAAAGATGAGGAATGATGAATGTGTTTAACTGCTGGACTCACCACAAGACTTTGACAAATGAAGGTATGGAGGAGTTAAACCAGTTGATGGAGAAAAGAAAATGGCTGATGGTGATGTTAACAGATTGCATTATGTCCCCTCCTCCAAAATCCATATGCTGAAGTCTTAACCTGATGTAACTCTGAATGTGACTATTTGGAGACAGAGATCTTTACAGAGATAATCAAGTTAAAATGAGGTCATTAGGGTGAACCCTAATCCGTGTGACTGGTGTCCTTACCAAAAGGGGAAATTTGGACATAGACACAGGGAGAGGACAGCACCTGTAAGCCAAGGAGAGAGGCCTCAGAAGGAACCAACCCTGGCCACACCTTGATCTTGGACTTTCAACCTCCACACTGTGAGGAAAAAACATTCCTGTTAAGATCCCAAGTCTGTGGTGCTCTGTTCTAGCAGCCCTAGTAAACGAATACAAGTCTGTTGGCTGTGGGCATCAGAAGAGAGTGATTTGACTGTGCAGCCCATAGGACAACTGACCATGTGTTCTACTCTCTGCCTGCACCGTGCATATAGGGACTCATGGTGTCATGGGGGCTCCTCTGGATAAGACTTGGGGGAAAGGAGAGGAAAAGGAATGGGTAGGAGCAGTTCAAGTCTCCATCCCTTACCATCTGTGATGGGCCAACACAGATTCCTTGGGTGCCTGACAAGTAGACCTTCTCCCCCACCAAAGTTTCTGGCAAAAGGCCTTCTCCAGATAAGCCACAATGAAACATTTTGTTGTTTAATGAAACATTCTAGTCCTGGGTGGGAAGATTGCTCTGCTCCATCTTTGAGACAAGTGGGAAAGGCCAGAAGATCAAGTAATGACGTTGGTGGCCAGCCCTGAAGGAGCCTGCGTGCTCTGCCAGGACCCTGGTAGAGCGTGAGTTAAAGCCAGACACTACCAAGAACCCTCAGCAACTGAATACCTATGGGCACTGCCCATGTGGCCTCTGTAGTTCTGCTCACTCACAGACCCTGCCTGCCACACAGGAGAGTGCCTCTGTTGGACTCATTTGAGGCACAGCCCAGGAAATCCAGTCTCACCATTGGGACAGCCAAGAGCAGCTCTGCCAATCAAGTCAGTGGTATAAGTTTTCGATTTGCTTTTTGTATTTCTGGATTATGAAATGTCTCTTAAACTTTGTTGTTGGACCTATTGTAAAAGGAGAAACCAGTTCAGTTGTTGAGATAAAGTCCACATGCCCTGCGCATGATCAGACAGCAGGGTTGCGTGGCTGGGTCTAGTTGGTGGCCCACTTCCTGGGTGCACCACCTTTGCTATCACTGGGGTGGAGTAGGAGACAAGGAAAGGTCAGAAGGTGAGAGCTCACATGGAGCCATGGTAAGGGGTTTGGCTTTTATTCCCAGAGTGAGGGATGTGGCTGCCCTGGGGAGAAGGGACTGTGTGTGTGTTGTCCGGAGGAACTGGGCACCAGTCAGACGGAAATGGCAGTGTCCCTCTCTCTGTCCCCAGCTGGTCCCACAGACCCTTTGACCCCCAGAATAGGGCATGTCTTGGAGCCCACATGGCCCTGGACACTAGCAAGGGACCAGCCTCCAAGAGCCAAGGCCACCAGCTATCCAGGCCACTCACCCAGCTCTCCACCGTAGATGGAAAAGTCTTTCTCCAGGATGACCCACTTCTGAATCTTCTGCGCATTGGAGGGGGCTTCCTTGTTCACAGCGTCAATGCCTTTCTGGATGGCAGTGTAGACCAGGGGGTCTCGTAGCTCCACGATCTCAGTCACGGTGGATGCATGGCTGCCCAGATTCCGGCAGAACTTGGTAGCCTCCAAGCTCAGTTTGTCCAGTGGCTCTCCGCTCGTCATATCTACCTCACACTGTCCCAGGACACCCCTGTCACCACACCCAACACCCCCACACACTCCCCAGCCAGCCCTCAGGACCAAGAAGAAGGTCCAGAACCCATAGGGTATACCCTCTGGAGTCTGGGGTGGAGACCCCGCAGGACACCCAAGTTACCTTCAGCGTCAGCAGGACGCTTAGAAACTTTGCCTTATCTCCCACTAACATGGCATTACTGACGATGGGAATCTTTTCTTTAACCCTGTTCTCGATGGGAACAGGGGGCACGTTCTCGCCACCAGCTGTGATGAGGATTTCTGGAACAACACACGCCTCCGTGTCAGTTCAGCCATGACAATGGGAAACCCCCACCCTCTTGAGGATGTGAGGGAACAGATATTGGCACAACCACTCACCTAGAAAACCTCAGAAGTAGAAGAGAAACCCTGCTCCTGGCCAGGACTCCCACAATGCCCTTCTCCAAGCCACAAACCCAAAGTCACTGTGCCCCTCCTCCCCTTTTTTCCTTCAAATTCCCCTGACATGTCCAAATCCTGTACATTCCATAAGGACAGTGTGTTATTAATTCATTGCCTCTTTCCCAGTCTCCCATACCCTGGTCCAGGCCCTCTAAGTCTTGCTTAGAAGATGGTGAATGCTTCTGGCCACACCCTGTCTCTCTGTCCCCTGATTTTTCCATCACTTGGCAACCCCAAAAGAACCTAAGTCCAGCCTTACCCAGAGGTTTTGTGTCGCATCCCTAATTTTGGCATGTTCTAAAGAAATTGTGTCACTTTCTCCCTGGAGCCTCTAAAATTCTCCAAGAGCTCCTCCTCCTGCCCCAGCACATTTTGTTCTTTCATCCTGGGATCCTGACCGCTTTCTGGTCCACCCACCCGAACTCTCTCTCCATCACATCTCCGGGTCTCACAGTCACCTTTACTGAGGTGGTTATAGCAGTAGTAATAATGCGATCAGGTAATGGACATCTGTGGTGTTGTCAGCCCAGTGACTTCGTCTTTGGATAAATGCACCCTGATGTTTCCTTAGGGAACTACTCTCCATCTTTATGTGTTTTGGGCAGGTGAACTACAGGGCGAGCATGTGACCAGGTCTGACCAATCAGCATACTCCATCCTCTACAGTGATTCATTCTGAGATGGGATCCAGTGAGAGTCAGTATTAAAACTTTTGCTGAAACTATTGGGAATAACGTAGTCTTATCCCTTTGGGATTAGGATAAGCCTAGACTGTTGGCAGTCATCCTATCACCAAATGGGGAAAAGCCTCTTCAAGAATAGCCCCAACACAGAAGATAGCTCAGTAAGAGAAGGAGAAAGAGCTCCCTTGTCAAATTGTTTTGGCACCTGGATCCAGCCATGCCTGAAGCAAAATCTTTTGGCCTTTTCAGTTTTTAAAACGTTTCCCTTTTTTATTTGGACCTGTTTAAGAAGGGTTTTCTGTTGCTCATCATGGAAATAATGCTAATATAGCTCACTTATTGAATAGTTACTCCCTACCTCAGGCTCAGTGCTAAATGCTCTGCCTACATCAGAGGTTGGTAAGCTCTGGCCTGCAAGCCAAATTCAGCCTTCTGCCTGCTTTTGTGTGGCCATGAGCCAAAAATGGTTTTTACATTTTTAAATGATTAGAAGGAAATCCAAAGAATAATAATATTGTGACACATGAAAATTCTATGACATTCACATTGGCACACAGTCACATCCATTTGTCTACGTATTGTCTGTGGCTGCTGCTTCGCTACACTTCTGCCAAGTTGTGTGGCTGCGACAGAGAACATATGTCCTGCAGATCCCAAAATATTTAAGATCAGGCCTTTTACAGGAAAAGTTGGCCAATCCCTGTTCTACATTCTTTCATTTAATCCTCACTTAATCATTATAACTCTGTAAGTGATTATTATTCTCAAATAAGTACAGGGGAGGAAACAAGTTTCAGGGTTGGGGTGGGTGTCTTTCCCAGGTTCATCCTGCCGAGGGCCAAATGCTGTGCCCAAGGACAGAGCTGGGACGTGTGCAACAGGGCGACCCTGTATATCCAGGCAAGGCCCCGCCGTGGGAGGCAGGGAGCTGAGGGCCTTGTGTATGCCAGCCCCTTAAACGCTCAGGGTGGGCCTGCTTGCAGAGACCCCTGCAGAGCTCAGCTCCAGTACCTTTGATGCGGCCAGTGATGTAGAGGAAACCCTGGTTGTCCATGCGGCCCAGGTCCCCGCTGTGTAGCCAGCCTTCCTCATCGATGGCCTCCATGGTCTCTTCCTGCCTTTCCAGGTAGCCCATGAAGACGTGCCGGCCCCACATGCAGACCTCCCCAATGCCATCATTGTTCGGCTGGAACAGCATGTTTTTACACCCACTTATGATTTTGCCGGAGCTGCCGGGGAATGGGAGGGGGAAAACTGAGGCTCAGAGAGACAGGGTCACCCACAAAGGTCAGCCTGGGTCTGTAGCCCAGGCTCCTAACATCCTGCTCAGCTGACCCGGCTGGATCTGCTTCTTTCACCCTCTCCAGGACCTGTGGGGCATAAGGAGGTGTTTGCCAAATGAGAGGGGGAGGGGAGTGCTCAATCCAGTGAGTCAAATTCCCAAGCACTTGATGAGCTGGGACACACAGCAGAGTTGTACATTTTAATCTCCACATAAACGGGAGGACAAAGAGCTCTTGGCTTAAGAATAGCAACAAAAGCCCTCATCTTTTAGAAAACGGATATGTAGACCTGCATGCAACGACAGGGACAAGCAACCGGAACCTCTTCAGAGGTTAAAGTTACATCCATAAGACAGAACAGCACTATTTGAAATCTGGGTTCTTATAAGACTTCTTTCCCAGAGATAATATTTGGGAGGGTGATTTTAGAATGCAGAAAAGAAAGCAATGCGGCTTTGCTGAGATTGCCTTCACTGGTAGAAAGGCCAGTGGTTTTAGGGCTAATTGTAGGGATTCTCTTAGTTAGCAAGAGTAAAAAAGAGGGTACACCAAAGAAGCTCAAAATGTACTAAAAGCCTTCTGACTTCCCCAATGAAGGCCTTTCTAGGAATATGGAAAAACAGACGCCATAAAGAAAAGATTGATAAATTCAACCACGTAAAGATAAAATTGCACAGCAGAAAACACCTAACTAAAAGTAAATACCAATAATAAACCTAGGGGTAAAATACTTTAAAGTCATATAAAAAACAAAGGGCTGATTTTCCTAATATATATAGAGTGCCAACAAACGAACAATAAAGGAACTGGTAATCTAGTTTTTAAAAGGGGCAGATGGTATGGACAGATAGTTCAGAGGAAAGGAAATACAAATGGCTTTTAAATGTTTGAGAGGATTTTTTCCAACTTCATTCACAATAAAAGGAATGTAAATGAAAGTTATGATGAAATACCATTTTCCTCCAATTGGTTTAGCGAAATATGTGGTATATATTCTAAACATTCACTTTAGCATTGTTTACGGTGACAAATAATGGAGGAAAAAAAGCCCTTAGTATTCACCAGAAAAGGGACTAGTTAAATAAATAATGGTATATCCACCCGGTGGAATACTAAACAGCTGTTAAAAACGAGGCAGCTGTTTGCACTGATAGGGAACATTCTCCAGAAGAATCCCTTACTAACCAAATCTGTTTGGTTCCTGAGCCAGGATGGTGTGAGTCAAGACTGAGTGGAGGTTTGAATTACGAATCCAGATAGTGAGGGAATGCCGTGTTGACTGTTTTTGGTTCCTGAACTCATAGCAGAAAGGATGAGTTTTGTGTCCATTTTCACACGGGAAATGCTTCCGTTTGGGATAAAAATATGTATGTCAACGCACTCTTATGCCAGGTTAATTTAAAAGAATGCTATGTGTGTGGTCATTTCGCCTCTGGGAGGGTGTTAGGGGTTGAAATGCCTCCCCGCCCCCGTTCTTACTTTGCATCATAACTCCCAGTACCTCAGAATGTGAGCTTACTTGGAAATAGGATCTTTGCAGATGTATTTGGCTAAATTAAGATTAAGTCATACTGGAGTAGCATGGCTCCAAATCCAGTACGACTGGTGTCTTTATAAAAAAAGGGGAAATTTGCGCGCGCGCGCACACACACACACACACACACACACACGGAGAGGGAGCGGGAGCTTTTCACTGTCATTTCATACCTTCTGATTTGTGTGTGCATATGCTCCTTGTTGAAAAAAACTAGTTAAAGACAGAGGCTGGAGTCTGTACCTTTCCTCCAGGGTTGGAACAGTGTCACTTCTCTTTAGGGAAGGACCACCCTTTTGGTTTTGGGAAAACTCCAGTGGGCATTTGGGTTCTGCAGGAAGCAGACCTCAGAGAGGATTATGGGGTGGAGAGGGAGAGATACTGAGGTGCAAATCTCCCCTGCAAAGTAAAGTAAAAGGCAAGAGATGATTTTGCCAGATTAGGAAGATTGAACTTTGTTTTTGCCAAATTCCAAGGCAGCTGGCACCTGGCCAAGCATGAGAGACCAGCTGGACTTGCAACATGGCAGCAGGGAAGGAAGAAAGACCACCGGCAGGCTCTGTGAAGGAGCGTGGCTCTCAGACTCGGAGTGGACCTTGCCTTTGGTATTCTTACTGTTTCGGTATTTCTGGGTTCAGTCCTGTAGCCTGGGGTGAGCTGTGCTTGGAAGAAAGCCAGAGAGGGCCGTGGACATGTTTGAGATGGAGCGTTGTGGAGATGAAGGGGCCTGAGGTCCCAGCAAGTGACCTGGGGTGGGTGAGAGTGGGGTGGTCTCTGGAGGCAGAACTCACCAGTGGCAATCTGGGAGACAATGGAAAGTCTCTGACAAACCGGGGCTTCCCACGGTCATGAAGATTTGGGGCTTGGGAGCTGGAGAACAGGGATCATTCTGGAGATACCAAATCAGAATTCATCTCAGCCCTGAGGCCCATCCATCCTCCCATCTTCCTTCCCCTGACCCCGTATTGCTGGAGGCCCGGGGGTCTCTCCAGGAGACCAGTACCTTAGAATCCTGTAGTTATCCCAGTTGGATGCGGTGTGAGGTCCTGTGCTTTCGCTCATCCCATATATCTCGCCGATAGGTATGTCCAGGCTTAGAAAGAACTCAGAGGTGTCTGGGCTGAGGGGCGCGGCCCCACTGATAAAAATGTGGCAGTGATCAAAGCCAAGGGTGCTCTTGACTCTGTTGAAAACGAGTGTCCTTGCTATGCGGTAGCTCATGGAAGAGTCATTTGACCTGTGCGCAATGCCAAGGAGAGTTCTATGGCCATGGATCCCGAATGAGCTGAGCCCCTCACCCACCACCCTCCCCACCCGACCCAGTGGACCCTGCACCTACCCTACCATCCTTTTTGTATTGACCTTTAAGCCAACAGCTCTTGCCCACGAAAACACCTTCTTCTTCAAGCTTGAGGATTTGGCACTACTTTCCTTTATCTTCTCCTGTATCTTCTCCCAAATTCGGGGCACCCCTAGGAAGGCGGTAGGCTTTACTTCCTGTAGAGTGCTGACCAAGGTGCCCTGCGCGGGACAGAGCTGGGTTAGCCACACCCAAACCTTCCATGGACCCCAGATGTCCATCTCTGCCCAGCCACTCAGCCCAGGAGAACCTTCTTTTGGCTGAGCTCTTGATTCAAGCAAGCCAACCCACTGATTGGTCGGCAGCCAATCAGATTTTCCCTCTCTGTGGTGGAGAGTGGCAGGCTGGGGAAAAATCTGTTGTCCAAGTATGCTGTGGAATATTATACAACTGTTTAAAAGGATGCAAAATTCTCCCCCAAACAGGTCTATAGGTTCAATGCAATCCCTATAAAAATCCAGACAGGCTTGTTCATACAAATTGACAAGCTGACCTAAAATTGATATGGAAATGTGGAGGACCTGAATGGCCAAAGCAATTTTGGAAAAGAACATAAATGGAAGAATTACTACCTGATTTTGAAATTTAGTATAAAATAGGGTGACCAACCATCCTGGTTTGCCCAGAACTAAAGGAGTTCCTGGAATGTGGAATTTTCAGTTATAAAACTGGGAAAATTCCAGGCAAACAGTGACAAGGTAGTCACCCTACCATAAAGCCAGAAAAACCCAAGTCAGTGTGGTTTTGATGTAAGAAAATAGACATATAGATCAATGGAATAGCATAAAGAACCCAGAGGTGGATCCTTACGTTTGCGATCAATTGACATTCAATCAAAGTGCCAAGGCAATTGAATGGTGTAAAGGATATTCATATCCCCCCAAAAATTAAAATAAGAGCTTTACTTAGAGACTGACTTCTCACCACACAGAAAAATGAACTGAAAATGGGTCACCGACCTATATGTAATAACTAAAACTAAAAGGCTTCTAGAAGAACACATAGAAGAATATCTCTGATCTTGGCATAGGCAAAGATTTCTTATATATGACACCAAAAGCGTAAAAGTAAAAATAAAATAAATTGGACTGCAGGGTCAAAACAAAAAGACAAGTCACAGATTTGGGAGGAGGTATTTGTGAACAATACATTTAAGAAAGAATTTATATCCAGAAGGTATAAAGAACCCTTAAACTCAACCATGAGAAAATAGGCAACCACATTTTTAAAAAGTTTTTATTGATTTTTAGAGAGAGAGGAAGAGAGAGGGAGAGAGAGAAACATCTATGTTAGAGCAGAATATCCATCAGCTGCCTCCTGCACCCTCCTTGCTGGGGGTTGAGCCCGCAACCTGGGCATGTGCCCTGGGCATGTGCCCAGTACATGGAACGACGCCCAACCGATTAAGCCACACTGGCCAGGGCCTGCAACAACATTTTTAAATGGGCAAAAGATTTGAACAGCCCTTTTTCCAGAGAAGATACACAGGTGGCCAATAAGCACATGAGAACTTGTTCAGCACCGTGAGTCACTGGGGAAATGCCAATTAAAGCGACGAGATACCTATTCACAGCCACCAGATGGCAACGATGATGATGGTGGTGGTGTCGCGCGTTAGTGAGGAGAAACCAGAACCCTCTCATCCTTTTCTGGTGGGACTATACAATGGTGCAGCCTCTTTGGAAAAGCCTGGCAGTTCCTTAAACTGTGAAGGCCACCTTTGTCACCCATCAGGTTGATTATTTTAAAGTTTTTGACGATATTACAGGGTTGATTAAGGATGTGGGAGAATGGGAACTTCTCGGGTCCTGTAGGTGAGTGTATGTGTATGCGTTATGTATTCAGCCAAAAAACTAACATATTTATTGTGTCGAATGGCCACTACCTCTCAGACACTGAGCTTGGGGGATGTGAGAGGGGCCAAGGGGAAATGTAAGCAGAGAACTAAATGACAGTCATCCGCCATGCAAACAACAGAAGAATGGACCTTCTAGAAGGAATTACAAAGGCCCTGAGACAGCCTGTTCAATAGAGAGTGGAAGGCAGAATCACGGTACCCCCAAAGATATTCATGCCCTAACCCCCTGAACCTGTGAATAAGTTATCTTTCACGGCAAAAGAGACTTTGCAGATGTGGTTAAGGGTCTAGAGATGGGTTTGGGTTTTGGAGCTTTTGGGAGTTGGGAATACTGACTTAAAAAAACAAAACTACACACACATTTTGCGTTCAGTACCATTCACATCTTAGTCTTGAGTGGTTCAGTGTATAATCTGTACAACTATATACGGATGCCCGGACTTGGGTAAAGATAAAAATGGCAAGAATGGGGTCCACTGTTTCTGATGCTGCTAAATGAAGCATAAGCTGAGGACAGAGAAGGAACCCCTAGAACTGGGGCTTAATGAAACCCCCCACTCGCCCCAGGCTGCCCCCGCCTCACCTTGAGAGCATCCGGTTGAGCAAAGTGGACGAAAGCCCCGATCTTTATGGGTACCCAGATGTCCATCATCTGAGCTGCAATGTGGCTGAGGGGAAGATAGCTAACCACCGTCTCCTGCTTTTCTGGGGCGCTAGTCAGGCCGCAGTCCTTCGCCACCATCCCGGACAACCATGTCATCTGGAACACAAGTGGGACTTGCAATCCAGGGTACCTTGTACTGGCTGGAGGGACACTTAAATGCAATTCTTTTTTTTCTTTTTTTTTAAAATATATCCTTATTGATTTCACAGAGAGGCAGGGAGAGAGACAGAGAGAGAGTTGAAACATCAACTCTCTTTAGTTTTTTTCCTTGATGTAAACTTTTGGTGTATCAATAATTTTGCAATACATATTTCTTACTGGTGTCATAAACCTCTGCTGAGCAGTTACTTCATTAATCCTGCCACCTGGGCCTCTACACTGTTCCTCCAACACATCGGGCAGGGTCCAGCCTCAGGGCCTTTGCACTGGCTGTTCCCTCTGCCTGGACTGCTGTTTCTCCAGCTTTCCCCATGACTGACTCCTTCTCACATGCTTAGTTTTTGCTTAAATGTTGTTGACACAGAGAGGCTATCTCACATCACCCAAACTGAAGTTTCCATCGTCTAATTCTCCAGGTATCATTCACCATAGCCTGAATGGTTTAATTTAATTGAATTTTTTTCCTTTATTCCCATCCCTACACCCTCTCCTTTGGCAACTATCAGCTTGTTTTCTGTATCTATGGGTCTGTTTCTATTTTGTTTGTTCACCTATTTTGTTCTTTAGATTCCACATAAAAGGGAAATCATATGGTATTTGTCTTTCTCTTTCTGACTTATTTCACTAAGCATAATATACCCTCTAAGTCCATCTGTGTTGTCACAAATGGCAAGATTTCATCTTTTTTATGGCTGAGTAATATTCATTTTTAATTTTTTTTTTAGAGAGAGAGAGAGGAAGGAAGAGGGAGAGAGAGAAACATCAATCGGCTGCCTCCTGCACGCCCCCTATTGGGGATCGAGCCTGCAACCCAGGCATGTGCCCCAACCAGGAACCGAGCCAGTGACGTCTTGGTGCATGGATGACGCTCAATCAACTGACCCATAGAGGCCGGGCGAGGATGGTGAGCTAATACTGATATGGCTCACTATGTGCCAGGCATTGTTCTAAGCATTTTATTTATGCGGGTAGATTAAAGACAGCGGCAAATTCTCTGCCACCCTCCCTTTCAAAGCTGGAGTCTGTTTTTCTCTCCTTTCACAGGACTGGTTCAGTGACGGGTTGACCAGCAGAATGGAGCAGAATGACACTGTAACTTCTGCTGTTGAGCCTTCATAGACGGCAGCTTCTGCCTTGGTCTAAGGGAATATTTGCTCATGTTAAGCAGTTCAACAACCTTGAGCCACTGCTGTGAGGATGCCCAAGCCACAAGAGACATGTGAGTGAAGTCCTTCTTGGACTTTTCTACCCGGCCCAGACATCAGCTGAATACAGCTGAGCGACCCCAGCTGACATTGCGTGGGACAGAAGAAACACCCTGCTGGGCCCTGCCCAAATTCCATACCCAAATATAACCCACTTTTGGTGTTTTAACTCGCTAAGTTCTAGAATGGCTTGTTATGAAGCAGTAGCTAACTGACAGAGTGTATGAAATAATTTAACCTTCATGACAATTCTAAGAGTAGAAACCATTCTCATCTGTGTTTTACAGATGGGGACACTGAGGTCCAGAGGAGTTAAGGAACTTGTCCCAGGTCATACAGCTATCAAGTGGGAGAGCCAGGATTTAAACCCAGGAAGCCTTGCTCCAGGGTTTATATTTGTCACCCAATGCCAGGAAAATATCTCACCAGATATAAAGCCACAAGGAGTCAGATGGGAGTTTAACCAGATGCCTTTTATTCATTCATTCATTCCACAAAAGTGGATTGAGTCCTCCTATGTGCCAGGCACTGGACACACAGCAGTGAACAAGACAACCTCTGCCCTTAAGGAGCTGAAGTTCAGGATAAACAAATGGCTACATAACATGACAGTGTAAGAAAAACAGCAGCCAGAGGAAGATGAGGGATCAATGGGATGGTTTATTGTTTGCTATTTTAAACACGGAAATCATGGAGGGCTTCCCAGAAGAGGTAGTGTTTGAGCAGGACAGGAAGGGGGTAAAGGAGCAAGCCATTAGCTCTCTGATATGTAGAGGGGATGGCCAGTGCAAAGACCAGTGTGTGCTGGTAACTATTAAGCTAGGTCGAGGGAAAAGCTCTTACAAGGTAGAAAATCTTCATTTAAAAACTAGCAATCTTTCTGACTCATGAGGGGAACCACCATGGCCATTTGAGTGGATGTCCTGCCAGACATTTTTCTGCTTTTAAAACTTACACAGGTGCATATTGCTTGCTGGCTTTTTTACTCTTTAACAAAAATTGCATTGTGTTCTGTGTACTCTTCTGCAACTAACTTTTAAATGTTTACATTGCATCTTTGGACATCTTCGAATGTTAGCCACACAGATCTACAGCGTAGTTAAAAATGTGGACTGTGGAGCCAGCCTGCCTGGGTTCAAATCCTGGCTCCCACCATGTTGCCTGCTGTGTGACCTGGGCCAAGAATTTAACCTCTCTGTGCTTCAGTTTCTCATCTGTAAAACAGCATCTGCCTGATAGAATCAGTAGAATTGCTGTGAAGATTTACTAAAACTCTTGGAACAGTGCCTAGCATGCAGTGATCATGCAACATAAGTGAACTCTCCCTGAATCATTCTTTTTTTTAAAAAACGGCTTTATTGAGGTATAATTGACATGCAATGAACTGCACACACTTAAATTGTACAATTTGACACAAACTGACACATGTCTACCTCTGTGAATCCATCACCATCATCAAGATATGAACATTTTCATCACTCCCCAAAATTTCCACGTGTCCCTTTGTGATGCCTCCCTCTGGCCCCTCCCTCGGCAACCACAGACCTGCTTTCAGTCCCTATGGATAAGTCTGCATTTTCTAGGGTTTTCTATAAGTGGAATCTTTTAGTGTGTATTACCTTGTGTGTCATCCCAGTCATCTAAACTACCATCAGTCTTGGACTCCATCCAGACATACATAAGTGTTCCCCAAAACACGCAGCCTTCCTTGAGTAATCAAAACCTCAACTTCTGCCCTGGCCTGTGTGGCTCAGGTGGTTGAGCATGATCCCCTGCACCCAAAGGTCACCCGTTTGGGTTCCTCCCCTGTCCCTCTCCCTGCCTCTCTCTCTAAGAAAAACAAACAAACAAACAAGGCACCCCTCAACTTCTGCTTTACTCTGAAACACAGGACATATTCGCTGCTCTTTCATGTACTTATCAAACATGGTTTTATGCTCTTTGCAAATATTAACTCATATCATCTTCAGAACAACCCACGAGTCAGGGGCTATTCTATCACATCCATTTTACAGGTGAGGAAACTGAGGCTTGGAGATGTGGCATGTCTTGCCCAAGATCACAGAGTCAGGTTTGGATCCAGGTCTGCTCCAAAGTCCTTGATTTCAGCCCTTGCACTCTGCTGTCCCCTCACTAGTGTCCACATGACTCTACAGACTAATGCAGCCCTGCCCCTGTGGGTCAAGAACAAGTGGCCCCTGAAGGCCACTGCCCCTGAGTGAAGTGATTCGGGATGCTACCAAGCTGGTCACTGTTGGGAGAGACAGCACTTACGTTGTCGTGGCTGAGCATCACTCCTTTGGGGTTGCCCGTGGTACCGGACGTGTAGATGAGCACAGCACACTGGTTGGCCTTCTGGCTCGCTATGATCTGGTCCAGCTGGGAATCGGGAACGCTATTGCCAAGATCCATGAAGTCGTCCCACTGTGGAAAGAAAACAAGCAGAGGGTGGGGACTCAGGGAGTGTGAGAAGTGACCTTAAACGTCAGGCGTCCCCTTTCTCCAGTCAGATCCTGTCCCATCAACTTCTCCTAAAGCATAATTTTTAGAAGGAGGAAAGGTTTAGTTATGATTGCTAGTCCTGGTTCCTCTTACAAAAGCTGTTGTTTCAACTGGAGGGTGCTACTGGCATCTAGTAGGTGGAGACCAGGGATGCTCTCAACTGTCCTACAATGCACAGTTGTTTGCTTCTGGTCCCTGCACTCTCCGGCAGGCCACTTAAGCTCCCTGTTCCTCAGTTTCCACATTTGCAAAAATAGGAATGATATCTGAACCCAACTTCTTGGGTTCTTAGCAGTAAATGAATTAATATATGTAAAATGCTTGACAGTGGAGTTCGATATTATTTGATCTCTGCCTTCCCAGATTCCACTCTGCACCCCAAATTTCTCTGTGACCAGATTGATAGGGCCGACTCCACCCCCAATTCCAGAGGCCAACGCTGATCCGTCTAAGGCAGAGGGTTCCATCTATGTGGGCCAGTGATTGGATCTGGTCTGGGCATGTGACCCAGATGGCCCAATCACAGTGAAAGTCATGGCTTTTGCTGGAAGTGCTATCTGGACAAGAATGAGTCAAAATGTAGCCCCAGCCTGGCAGTGTGGCTCAGTGGTTGAGCGTCGACCCATGAATCGGGGTCACCGGTTAGATTCTCGGTCATGGGTCAGGGCACATGCCCGGTTGCCGACTCGATCTCCAGTGGGGGGCGTGCAGGAGGCAGCCTATGGATGTTTCTCTCTCATGGATGTTTCCATTTCTCTATTCCTCTCCCTTCCTCTCTCTCTCTCTAAGAAAAAAAAAAAAATAGTAGCCCCAGGAGCTGCTGGACTGTCTCAGGATTATGGGGGACATTTCACAAGGCTAGAGTGGAGTCAGGAAACCAAGAGGGCAACATGGAGCTTGGGACAAGTGCCAGCCCCTGGTTCTAGCCATGCCTGAAATCCACACCCTGAATTGTAGTTACATGAGTCAACAAATTACATTTTTGCTTAAGCTATATCCTGCATGCCAAAAATGAAATTAAAATTAAAAAGTCTCTCAAAGGCCCACCCACGCCCCTTATGGAGTGTGACCCCCTCTCTTGCTCACTCCCCACTTCCCTCGTGAGCCCCCCCTCCCCTTTGCTCTGTGCCCCGCCCACACGTACAGAATACAGGTTGTTTTTCTTATTGCTCTCTTTCATTGGCCGCTTGTACTGGATAATCGCTTTTACAGTCTCCATCTTGTTCTGTGGAATCTGAAAGAAAGTTCAGCGTGGGCCTCATGGCAACCCAGCCCCGGGAAAAACAGAAGCTGGATGGGTGTCCTAAGCTCTCTCTTACTGCAACCCCAGCCTCTTTTTATCCCCCCCTTTTCTGTGAAACATCGCTCCTTCTCTTGACTGATTTTGGGACTGCAGGGCTCTTTGCGGTGGGTATCAGTAGCCCCCAACGATCAGAGGCAGATGAAGACAGCAGCCTCCCTGAGAGCTCGCCTCAGGCCCGGTGCCGCAGCAGCCAGGATTCATAAACGTTCTTGTTGGAATCAGGCCACAAAAACCCTCCGTGAAGGGGGCTGGGACCTGGGCAGGTTCAGAACTCTCTAGTCATATCTAGAACTGTAAGGTTCAGGCGACCAGGCCCCTGGGATGCTTGGACCCTGTTCATGCAAAGCAAGGAGTGGGCCTCGTTACCGGCAATCCAATGAGAAAGTCGCTTCCAGCATTCATTATGCTCATTATGATTATAGCCAGGGTGCTGGTGTGGATGGGAGAGAAAGAGGACAGAAGTGTTTATAATAGCTGGACAGGAGTTTTCCAGAGAGAGGGGACACATCCAGAACGCGGGGAGCAGGCAGTGGCCTGGGATGTTTGAGGAAGAGGAGAGCTCGGGAAGGCTGCACTGGGACGGAGGGGAGAGGAACCGAGGCGGAGGCAGGAGAGGGTGGTGAGGGCCTGGTAGGCCGCCTTGGAGGCAGTGGCAAGGAGTTTGGGGTTTATTCTAAAGGAGGCAGGGGAGCACTGAAGAGCCAAAGGGTTATAAGCTGAGTATTGCCCAGAATTAGATCAGCCGGTGGAGCTGAATATGCAGTTTGGGAGGAGCGTGTCAGGAGCCCGGCTTCCAACCTTCCATACAGAGCAACCAGAAGCACAGACCCACACAAGCAGTACTTTCAGTCAAACTACGAGATAGAAATAATTCAGGCATTGCTTTATGCGTGTGGGGTCAAATATACCAGAAGCAGGGCAGGAAGCCATAGCGGTGAAGTTGGTGCAGGGGGAAAGTGGGGGCGTGGCATTTTCTAACAGTGGGAAAACCCAAATCGTAAGCCAGTGTTCCTGGCAAGCATGAGGAGCACCCCACTCATCGCCCATCACCTGTCACCCCCCCACACCAGTGTGTTCTGCTGTGAGCAAGCAGGGCATGACATGAGTGCCAGGGACCACAGAAGCACCATGCAAGAGAGCAGTTTCAAAAAAGCTCAAGGCTGGAGGTCGACGTCTGCCCTTCCTGAACCGGGTCAGGAATTAGGTGGCACGTGTCCTATTTCACTGAGTCCGGCTAGGATTTCATTGAGTCGGGAAAATGTGCCCTGATTTCAGAGATTTTAAAATGTGGGGAAACACGTGGCCAATGATGATCCGAGAGGATCACGTCAATGACAAGGCACATCTCGGCTCCAGAGATGTTAAAAAGTGAGAAATGTGCAAGTCAGAAGTGATGAAATATTAAAAAACAGTCACAGTGGCCCCCAGGCTGAGCAATGAATCTGGTTACCTAGGCTCACCCATTCCCCAAACTCCCCTCCCCTTAGGATCTTCCTGCCAAAAGCTGGTTCAGGAAACTGCAGCTCATTCAAACACAAGGAATTGGAAAAGTTTCTACAGTATTCATACAAAGATACTGCAAGGGGAAAAGAGAAAATAAGAAAGGAGCAAATTTCACGAAATCACCGCAAAACAAAGGAAAATTACCACCCAACAGTCCAGTATAAAATTTAAAATGTAATGAAGTAAACGCAGCTGGGAAGGAAGAACACAGAGCAAACATACGAGGAAGACAGAGCCAGACACCAGAGAAGCGAAACAGGAGGCAGTAGACCTCGGGAAGGAAATAGAAGAGAAAGACAAAAGCACCCAGAAATGCACAGTTACAAGAAACGGAGAGAACTGCAAGGCTCAAAACAATCACGCTTCTAAAAGAAAAATAGCAGTGGGCTGTATATAGAATTATGCATAAGCACATTTTTTAAATGGAGGCCAAATAGGAAATGAAGTTAATATGAATTGGAAATTAAACTCCCCCAATCCACCCTCCTCCCCCTAAAAGCAGCTTTGCCAGTTATGCTAAAGTGGGGGGGGACTCTTACTGAACCTGTGCATGAGCCGAGCCCCGCCACCCCACCTGATCATTGGCATCTACCTGGGAGCACAAAGACCCCTGGTCAGAGCCCTCAGGTCCCCCTGGGTGAGTGGCAAGCAGTGCTGGGTAGGGGTTTACCGAAAGGATTTTCTGGAGCTGTTGGTCATTTTCAACCAGCAGGACGTTCACTTTAGCATGAGTAATGGCGTACTGACAAGCCTCCGCAGAGTTGGTGGCATAAATACCAACACAGAGGCCCCTGGGAAAAGAAAACACATGTGCCTGTCATGTGCGCGTGTGTGGTGGGTGGGCGGGTGAGGGGCAGGTGTCCTGGATGGTGGGGGGCGAGGGGAGGAGCCTGTAGGCAAATTATGAGTTTGCAGCCTTGGCACAAGCTTCCCTCCCTCCACAACGTGACAATGACAAAAACTACTGAAGTGATAATGATGATGAAAGCAGAAACTCCTGTGATGTCGTGACATCAGATCATGGAAGCCCCACAACGCCCCATTTTACAGATGAGGAAACTGAGAGTCAGGGCAGTGAAGTCACTATTCAGAGTATCATGGCAAATAATAAATGGACCCCCCTCAGGCACTTGTTCCCTCCATCCGCAGCCTTTTGTTCTTGCTTTTAACCATCCCTGGTTCTCATTTGCATTTCCCTGATGGCCGATGACATGGAGCATCTCTCAACTGCTTATCGCCTGCTTTGCTTTGTGACATTTCTGGTCCAAGCCTTTTGCCCATTTAAAATCTTTCTGTCTTTTTATGACTGAGTTCTAGAAGTACCGTCCACATCCCGTATACTCGAGATACCGGCCCTCTGTCAGGTTCACTGGTCTGTGTGCCTGCCTCGCCTGCCCACCGAGGCTGCGGCCCAACTGCCCGTTCACATCTCAGAACTGCCCAGGGCGGCCGGGCCGGGTCTCGGCTCGTCAGCGCTGACAGAGAACAGCGCGTGCTCTTACCCTGCTAGGATGGCACCAAGAGAAGAAATGAACCACTCCGTGGAGTTGAACCCCAGGATGCCGACTCCGTGGAACCGCTCCAAGCCCAGCTGAGGAGGCAAAAACAAAGAAACGGGAAATGGGAACATGGAAGAGCTCTGCTTCTGGTGGGGTGTGCTCATTGCATGGGGAAAAGCCAGCGCTGAGGCGAAAATCTGGGTGTGAGATTTTTGTTACTATTGGGAGACTGGTTTGCCTCCCTCAGGATACCCCATTGATTTATTTTTATTTTTATGTGTTTTGTTTTTATTGTGGTAAACTATTTACAACATGAATATACAATTTTAGCCAATTTTAAGTGTACAGCTCAGTAGCATTAAGTACACTCCTGTTGAGTGACTGTCCCCACCATCCATTGCCAGAACTTCCTCATCTTCCCAAACTGGAACTCTGTCCCCATTACAGACTGACTCCCCCCCTCTCCCCCAGCCCCTGGCTCCCATGGTCTGTTTCCTGTCCCTATGAACTTGACTCCTCTAGGAACCTCGTATAAGTGGAATCGCACAGTATTTGTCCTTCTGTGTCTGGCTTATTTCACTGAGTATGATGCCCTCAAGGTGCATCCATGTTGTGGCAGGTGCCAGAATGCCCTTCCTTCTAAAGGGTGAAGAATATTCGAGTGTGCGGTGGGCCACTGTGCTACCCACCACCCGCGGACGGGCACGTGCGTGCTCCCACCTCTGGCCGTGGTGGCGGCTGCTGCTGTGAATGTGAGCGGGCACGTGTCTGTGTCAGCCTTTGCTTCGAATTCCCCTGGGCAGGTGCCCAGAAGTGGAACTGCTGGGGCATGTGGTATGTCAAAGTTTAATTTTTTGAGGAACTGCCATACTGTTTTCCACAGTGGCTGCTTCACTCTACATCCCCACCAGCAGTGCAATTTCTCCATATCCTCACCAACCCTTGCTATTTTCTGTTCTTTTTTAAAAAGAAGAGACACGGGTGTGAATTTATTTTTATTTTTAATAACAAAAGTACACTTTTAAAGATGTAGCCTTGGTCTGGATGTGGTTGAGGGTGAAGCAGGAAACCTAGACTTGAAGGTGACCATCCTTGGAGGTACCCCTTTGGTTTGGGGGAGCTCTAACTTTGCTGGCATTTTTAGTCATATGGGGCAAGGCTGGCGGCGACCCCGGCTCTTAGGGAAAACATAAGCATTTGGAAAGCATCTGCCGATGCTCAGAACACAATGCCAAGTGTTTCTGCTTAGTGACAAAAATGTTGTGCTCACTGTGGAAGTATGTCTCTGTCCGTGTGTACATAAACTGATGGGTTTCTGGTTGGATTCCCAAAGGCAGGAGAGCAGAGGGCCCTTGAGCTCCACAACTAAAAGCAAAGCCAACAAGGATCACCTTTCAGGAGAGGTGAACGAACCAGAGCACAGTGGCACTGGGTAGGGCAGCCAAGATAAAACCCAGCCCAAGCACATGGTTCTTAATTGTGATGCCTCATAGTCTCCTGATGAAGACACATGGGCATCAGAGGAGGGGAGAGGGGAACTGGGGTCTAGGTCAAATGTGACCCGATTTCCTGTGTATCAAAACCACCAGCAGACACCCTTCTACAATGGGAGATACCTAATATGTTCATTGCCTTTTTGTTTGCTTGTTTTCATATATTCATTTCCTATTGCTGCATAACACCTTACCGCAAACACAGCGCACATTTATTATCTCAGTTGCCACAGGTCAGGAGGCTGGGGCTGTCTAACTGGGTTCTCTGCTTAGGATCTCGCAGAGCTGCAGTGAAGGCTTCAGTGGAGACTGTGGCCTCCTCTGAAGCATGGAATCCTCTCCTGCACTCACAGATTGTTTGCAGAATTTATTTCTTTGTGGTTGAATGACTGAGGCCCTGTTTTCTTGGTAGCTCTCAGTTTGGAAGCACATGGCAGTTTGCTTCCTCAAGGCCAGCAGGAGAATCTTTCCTTTCACGCTTCACCTGATTAGGTCAGGCCTATCAAACTGGCCAAAATGAACATTTTTGATAATATGATGTTGGCAAGAATACAGACAAGGAGATTCTCTCATAGTGGGCATATAGAAGCACCTCTGTGTAAGAGTTCATTGTACAAAGGAGGTTCACTGTGGCACCACGCATGGAAGCAAAAGGCTGGAAACAGCTTAAATGCCCACCAGTTGGGAGCTGGTTAAGTCAATACTGTTACATACATAATTGCAGTTGTTGAAAAGAATGTGGATTTTAAAAAATGAATCCATTTGGAAGGATCTCCGAGTGTGGGAGCCAGCCTTCGAGATGGCCCTCAATGGGCCTCATCCTGTTATTTGTGTCCTTGCGTAATCTCCTCCATCACTGCACCAAGGCTGGTCTGTGAACCAACAGACTATGGAAGAAGTAATAGTATGTCACTGCTGAGGTTAGGTTATAAAAGATATCGTGGTTTCCATTTTGTTCACACTCTCTTTGGGTCACTCATTCTGGGCGAAGCTGGTTGCCATATTGTGCAAATACTCCAAGGGGACTCTATGAGGAAAGCCATGGGCCAAGGAACTGAGGCCTCCTGACAACAGCAGGCTTAGAAGTGAAACCTTCAGCCCCAGTCAAGCCTTCAGATGATGCAGCCCAGGCTGACAGCTTGGTTGCAACCTCATGAGAGACCCTGAACCAGAAGCATCCAAATAAGCCTCTCCTGGGTTCATGACCCACAGAAACTGTGAGATAATGTTTGTCATTTTAAGTCACTAAATTCCTATGGGGTGATTTGTTATGCAGCAAAAGTACTAACCAATACATAGATATATATCTAAGGGGGAAACCAAGGTGCAGAATCGTGGGTACAGTATGCTACCATGTGTGTAAAAATTTGCATATAGAGAAATTATGTCATATGTACATATAATTTATTCCCCAAAAAGACATACAAGAAATTGGCAATGGTGGCTGCCTGTATACAGAAGGGGTCAAGAATTGGAGGGAAAATTTTCACCAGTTACCCTTTGTGTCTTGCGGTGCCTCGTGCATTTTGTACCATATGTATGTATATGTATTTCCTATTCTGAATGAATGATTGAATAAGTGATGAGGAAGGGAGGGAGGGAGGAGGAGGGAGGAGGAGGGAGGGAAGGAAGAAAGAAGGAATGAGTGACTCATTCACCTTGAGCATGGCTTTCGCAGCCTTCCGACAAACCTCATAGTACTGGCTGTAAGTCAGTACTTCCCATTTTTCGCTCTTCTTTGATGCGAGGGCTGGATAAGTCCCAAATCGGTTGACTGACTCCTGAAAAAGTTCTGGGATGGTCATGGGGGCCTCGTGGCCTGGCCCATGTTTTGATTGCCTCAGAAGGACTTCTCCATCTGGATGAATGGTCCACAGTCCAGAATTAGGTGGCATTATGTCTGGGGAAAAAAATGCACATATCTTAATTTAAAAATATTTTATTCCTAACAAA
This sequence comes from Miniopterus schreibersii, assembly GCF_964146895.1. Taxonomy (NCBI): domain Eukaryota; kingdom Metazoa; phylum Chordata; class Mammalia; order Chiroptera; family Miniopteridae; genus Miniopterus; species Miniopterus schreibersii. The sequence continues at coordinate 67,687,197 of NC_138105.1, read as the reverse complement.
AATGCTAACCATCATCTAAGCCTGTTGGAAAAATGGTGCCGATAGGCTTGCTCAAGGCAGGGTTGGCACAGACCTTCAATTTGTAAAAGATGCAGTATCTGCCAAGTACAATTAAGTGAGGCGGACTAAAACGAGGCGTGCCCGCGCTCTAGGCCGGGTGGCTGAAACAACAGAAGTTTATTCTCTGCCAGTAATGGAAACAAAAAGTCCGAGATCAAGGTGTCAGCAGTGGGTTCCTCCTGAGGCCATGAGGCAGAATCTGTTCCATCTTCTCCCCTACCCTCTGGTGACTTGCTGGCAGTCTTTGAAGTTCCTTGGCTTGTAGAAGCATCACCCGGTCTCCACCTTTATCTTCCCATGGTGTTCTCCCTGTGCGAGTCTGTGTCCAGATTTCCCCTTTGCCTAAGGACACCAGTCATATTGGATTAGGACCCATCCTATCTGCAATGACCCTATTTACAAGTTAGGTCACATTCTGAAGTACTGGGTAACTATTAGGACTGCAACCTATGAGTCTAGGGGGGTGTCTTAGTCCCTGTGAGCTGCTATAATAAAATACCATAAACTTGGTCATTTAGAAACAACAGACATTTATTTCTCACAGTTCTGGAGGCTGGGAAATCAAAGATCAAATTGCCAACCAGTGTCCCTGTCTCCTGGTTCACAGACGCTGTCTTCCCGCTGTGTCCTCACACGGTGGGAGGGACAGGGGAGCTCCCTGGGGCCTGTTATCCGAGCACGGATGCCGTTCAGGAGGGCTCCAGCCCCAGGACCTCATCACCTCTCAAAGGCCCATCTGCTAATACCATCACATTGGGGGGGACGCAGGCATCCCCGTTATAGCCCACATCAATGGAAGGCTGGTCCATAGGGGTCCCCCCACCCAAGGAGAACGGGCTATGGGAGTCTCACCAGCTTACAACAAGGTCGCCTAGCGAAGCCAGGGCGCCACCAGGAGAACATCGCCTCGAAAATGGGCGCTCAGCTATCATGCCACCCTCAGCCCCAGCGCTCCAGGCATCCAGGCTGAAACCTGGGGAGGGCAGAAGCTTCAAACTGGACAAAAGCGTGGAGGGGTACCCCCTGGGTAGGGTGGGGGCATTTTAATGACTATAGTGCGTTGAACAGTGTTCCCTCAAAGTTCATGTACAGAATTTCAGCATGTGGCCTTATTTGGAATAGGGTCTTTGCGGGTGAAATCAGTTGAGGATCTCGAGATGAAATCACCCCAGATGGAGGGTGGGCCCTAAATCCGATGGCTGCCGTCCTTATGAGACGAAAACATAGACATTTGATTACAACATGATGCACGAAGTAGGCGGCCGCGTGGAGACAGAGGCGGACTGGAGTGATGAGGGTGCAGGCCAAGGGTCAGCAACAGCCGCCGGCCGCTGCCAGAAGCCGCCGGTGGCACGGGAGAGATTCTTCATCACAGCCTCCAAGGGGGACCAGAACGGCCGACACCTGGACCTTGGACTTCTGGCCTCCAGAGCTGGGAGGCAATGAGTTTTTGTCGTTTCAGCACCCAGCCTGGGGTGCTTTGCTGTGGCAGTCCCGGGAATCCAGCACAGTGACCAAAATGGGGTTCCCAAGATTATCAGTGTTGAGAACAACTGCGAAGGTCCTTGTCGCCAACATCTTATCCACTTGGACAGGGCAGCGGTGCAAGAGCAGAGGCTCTTTGTCGTCACACGGTGTTCCCCGAGTTCCGGCAGAAAAATGGTTACGACATCATGATAACAAACCGTTATTGCTACATCTGCACTGTATATATAATGTTACATCAGCACTGTATATATAATGTTACATCTGCACTGTATATATAATGTTACATCTGCACTGTATATATAATATTACATCTGCACTGTATATATAATGTTACATCTGCACTGTATATATAATGTTACATCTGCACTGTATATATAATATTACACCTGCACTGTATATATAATGTTACACCTGCACTGTATATATAATGTTACATCTGTACTGTATATATAATGTTACATCTGCACTGTATATATAATGTTACATCTGCACTGTATATGTAATCACATCTGATGTATATATGCTTCCTCCCACACAGACTCACCGCCTAATAGGGAAGGGCTATTGTCAATGCTGCCGTGATACAAACGCCACAAATGAGGCTCTGAAATCACAGGCCTGCCCTCCTTATTAGTGGTAGAAAACCCCACCCCCACGCCCACCCCCTGGGGTTCATGCACCTTGGCCCACGCCAGGGGCTCAGGCACAGAACGGCTGTGCCCTGACTCCCTCAGACCAGGCTCCTTTAGGAAAAGCCTGCGCCAAGTCACTGCACCTTTCTCTCCCCCACAACATGCCTTTTGTTTTACTTATGTCTACTTCAAGGTCCTCAGCCTCCTCTTCTTGAGTTGTTGGGGTTTCAGCCCTTCCAGGTCCGCAGAGAACATTCTTCACAGTACTGCAAGGCACAAAGCAGGGAACTTAGTAGGACTGGCAAAGGGACTGCAGGGCCGGGGCCAGCTCCCATCCACTGGCCGTGTCTGCCTGGAATCCCGGGATCGTTAGTCATGGCTGCTCTGGGTCTGGGGGAAGAGGGGCACCAATTGTGGAGTCCAGAGAGCATTCAATCTGTGTTTCCAGGAGTCTCTTATACATTGGAATAAGGTGTCAAGTCTATATGTGATCCTGTGGGTAAGAAAACATTTTGAAGTCTCCCGAGGGAAAGCAACCCTCGCCCCCCACACCTCCCTGTGGTACGCCCACGCGGCGGGCATCAGCAAGGGAGAGGAATCAACAATCTGAGCGAGTCTCAAAGGCATCACACTGAGTGGAAGACGACAGATTCAAAGGACCACACGCTTTACGGTTTCATTTAAGTCTCTCTCCGGAAAAGGCAAAACTATAGTGATGGAGGATAGTCTGAAGTTGTCAGGGGCTGTGGCAGGAAGACGGGTTGATACAAAGGGGAAACGAGAGAACCTGGGGGGTGATGGAAAGGCGCTGTATCTGACTGTATTGGTGGCTCCACGACTATGCATTTGTCAAACTTCATAGAACTGCACAGCCCCCTAAAAGTAAACTCTATGTGGGAAAAGTGTACAATACGTCTTAAAATGGACAATTTACAACTATTCTGTAGCGAATTCATTGGGTTTTCAGGTATTACTAAAGAGAAAATATAAAGAGAAAATAATTTATTAGCAAATAGCTTCCCGTTTTCTATCTAGACGTGGGCCTTATTCATATGTCAACTATGTATTAGTTGTTAAAAAGTCATCACACCCTGGCCCAGTGGCTCGGGTGGTTGGAGCATCATTCTGTGCACCAAAAAGTTTTCTGCTTTGATTCCTGGTCAAGGCACGTACCTGGGTTGTGGGTTCAGTCCCCGGTCGGTGCGCACACGGGAGGCAACCAATCGATGTTTCTCTCACATCGATGTTTCTCTCTCCCTCTAAAAAAAAAAGATACTGTGAGGGTCTAGCTCAAGGCCAAAACGTGTGTCGTCTATGGTGAGGCCAAATCCTAGTGAAATACGCTGTTCAATGGCAGTCAGACGCTGAATCCTAAAGGACCCCTCTTGCCCCTCTCCCATACCACTGGCACCTGCCGCTCTTCACAAGGTATAGGTCTGGCCATCACAGCAAGGCATTGGTTGCTGAGACATCTGGACACTCAGGTGTTTTCTTCTTCCACAAAGTGACAAGTTGCCCCTCCTGGAAACCTGAACACGTGCTGCCTCTTCCCAGCCCTCGTCACCGTCTGGTCCAGCCAGGATTGTGGTGGTGACGAGAGGCAGGAAGGTGCGTAGTTTTCCTCCCTGACAGCCCTTCCGGAATCCTCTGTCCCAGCCACCTCTTGTGACATCACTAGCTGTCCCTGCCTCCCCACCCCACCCCCACCCCTGGAGGAAACTGCTTCCTGGGCAGGAGAATTTCAGTTTCCTTTTAACTCATTCGTTCGTTCATTCATTCATTCATTCATTCATCATTCATTCATTTGCGCATGCATTGCACTCCTGCATGTGCTGGTGAAGTCTACACAGAGCCACAGCCCTTCTGTTGAGCATTATGCTAGGTGCTGGGAACACAAAAATGAGCAAAACCAGATTAGGTCTGTTTAGGGAAACAGCAGAGAAACTAAGAATTGTGCGGAGTCTCAAGGTGTGTTGAGAGAGTTTGATGAGGAATTCGACCTAGGCAGGGAGGTCTGGGGAGGTTCCTTGGGCTGAGATGTAAAAAATGGGCACTGTTAGCCCTGCTTTCACCACCTCTAGCCCACTCTGCCTCCCCTGTCTGGTGAGAAAAATAATCCCATATTTTACAACCTGCTTTGGTTAGGTTTTCTTTTAGATGCAGTCAAATGCTAGCTTACAGTTTTCAAATGACCTTTCTAGGCTGACTTTAGAAGCTAACAGTTTATGATGGGCGTATGTTAGCTAAGTGATTAACCCCAAATTTCTCAAGATAAGTCTTAAAATCCACTCACAATGCTCACATGTTGTTGGTGGTAGTGAGTGAGTACAGCTCCATTGAAGAATAATTTGACTATTCATCAAAAATTTAAAACATACATCCTTTTCCCCCTCCCCCTGTATTGTGTCAATTCAGTATTCTATAGGGCCAACCCATTACTTTTTCATATTTAGACTAATTTCTAAAAATATTATGAAAGTAATAGAGGTATATGGTTTTTAAAAATTCAAAGTAAACAACCCAGTTAAAAATGGGCAGAGGACCTGAATAGACATTTTTCCAGAGAAGACATCCAAAATGGCCAACAGACACATGACAATGTGCTCACCATCACTGATCATCAGGGAATGCAAATCAAAACCACATTAAGTATCACCTCATACCCGTCAGAATGGCCATCATCAGTAAATCAGCAAACAACATGTGTTGGCGAGGATGTGGAGAAAGGGAACCCTCCCACACTGTTAATGGGAATGTAAATTGATGCAGCCAGTATGGAAAACAGTATGGAGGTTCCTCAAGAAATTAAAAATTGAACTACCTCATGACCCAGCAATTCTACTTCTGGGAATTTATCCAAGGACATCTAAAACAATAATTCAAAAAGACATATGCACCCCTATGTTCATTGCAGCATTATTTACAGTAGCCAAGATATGGAAGCAGCCTAGCTGTCCATTGATAGATGAATGGACAAAGATGTGATCACATACATACCTACATACAATGGAATATTACACAGCAATAAAAAGGATGAAATCTTCAATTTGTGACAACATAGATGCATCTAGAGGGTATTGTGCTAAGTGAAAGAAGTCAGGCAAAGAAAAATATCACATGGTTTCACTTATATGTGAAATCTAAAAAAAATAACAAAATAGACTCATAGAAACAAAGACCAAAGGGATGGTTACCAGAAGGGAGGGAGATGGTGGGGATGGGTGTAAAGGGCAAGGGGAATATAGTCAATAATACTGTGATAAATTTACATGGTGACAAGATTACTAGAATTAGTGGGGTGATTACATTGCAAGGCATAAAAATGTTGGATCACTGTACTGTATACCTGAAACTAATATAACCAATATACACTTAAATTTAAAAAATTTTTAAGTTCTCATCACAAGTGAAAAATTCTGTATTCATGTGTGGTGACAGATGGTAACCAGACTTACTGTGGTGAACATTTTGCATTATATGCAAATATCAAATTATTACATTGTATACCTTAAAGTAATACATCAACTATACCTCAATAAAAATAAAATAGCAAAGCAAAAAACAAACAAATAAAACAAATTCAGGCAAAGGGCCTGATCTGGCCCCCAGGGTGGTAGATTGACAAGTCCTACTGTAGACTGACTAGCCAGGGTGATTCTTTTATTTTCCCGGAGAAAAACAGTAACTTTTCTCACAGTGCCCCCTGGTGGGAGCTCCCACCTTTCTCCACAGACCCAGAGAGACTATACCGCAGAATCTGGTGTAATACAAGCAGCAAAGATGGAGTGCCCTGACATTAATTGGCTGGGTTTTTTATGTTACCACCTTTTTATTAAGGTAACACATATACATTTTTGTTGTTGTTGTTTGAATATCAAAATGATCATAAAGGTTTATAACAAAGTAACAATCCTCTATTCCACCCATCTCTGCCTCCTCAAATCTCACAAATATCCTGCCCCTAGTAGCCAACCATCATCAACACTTTAACTATTTCCTCTAGTATTACTCTCAGTTTCAGACTTTATCTTTTGACTTCCTGTTGTGGCCTTGCTCTCTGACAATTTCCTATGCACTTCAATACTTTTTTCCATTACATTTGCCATAGACCCACTAATAGGTTATTGATTATATACTCCAACCTATAGGACAAGGATTGGTGAACTGCAGCCTGTAGGCCAAATCTGGACCCCTGACTGTCTTTATAAATAAAGTTTTATTGGCACGCAGCCATACCCATTCATGTATGTATTGTCTCTGGTTGCTTTTGCACCATAACAGTGGAGCTTTGTAATTGCAACAAACCATATGGCCTGCAAAGCCAAAAATGTTTTGCTATCTGGCCTTTTACAGAAAAAGTTGGCCAACCCCTGACAGAGGATTCCCTCTGAGAATCTTGCTCTCTAAACCCTCTGTCCCTCAAGTTCCAATCTTCCAACCTGGTTGTTGTTCCTGCTGTTGCTGTAGCTGGGGCCAGAAAATCAACATTCTCTAGTGTGTCCTGTTTTGCCCTCCTAACAGTACATATCACTCTACAATTTGCAAGGATGCTGGACTGGGCTGTATAGTCTCCCCCTCTCAAAATCCATGCCTACCTGGAACCTCAGAATGTCATCTCATTTGGAAATAGTATCTTTGCAGATGTAATTAGAGAAGTTAAGACAAGGTCATACTGAAATAGGGTGGGCCCTACAGTCAATGACTGGTGTCCTTACAAGAAAGAGAGACAATACAGAGGGAGGCAGAGAGGGCTTTGGGTAGAGACAGCTCCAAGGAAAGGTCTCACGTCCCCATCTTCATGGGTATCAGTTTGCAGCTGGTGTGCCCGTTTAGTGGGGACCAAGTCTAGCAGCTGGGTGACTACTCTAACAACACAAGCACATAATGAAAATGAGAACATCATCATTATTTGAAATTCCTGGTTGAAAAATGTTCAACTGGATTCAAAATCCATGCACATCATCAGAATAAATTTTCAAGCTTATATTTGTCAATGAGCAAAGAGGAAGAACAGGGGTCTTCCAGTATAATTTCACTTGTCATTGTGAATGACTTGCAAAAGCTGGTTTTACATTTCCTATCACCTGTCAAGTATAATTTTGCCTGTTGTAATTTTTGAGTGATTTGCAAAAATTGTTTGTTTTTAATTTCTTATCACCTGTTCATGAGCACCCAAAATTTCTTGTCCGTTGTGCCTGTTAAGAATTTGAGGAAATTGGATTGCTGCTTGAACCTGAGTCTTGGCCTTTCGCCTTCCTCCCAGAACAACGTGAGCTTCAGCACCCGATCCAGCTTCTACATAAAACTAGCAGACCCTGGGCTCTGCAGTCGCCCAGCCACTGGGCCTGCAGGCCAGCAGTGCGGCCGGCTTCCATGCAGGCGCTGGGGACTTGGGCACCTGGATCTGTGTCCTACTTCACCAGCATGCAGGGTGGCTTGTGGTCTGGGGGCCTGGCTGCAGGGATAGCCAGGGCACTGGTGGGCATAGGGGGAATCCAGAGTGAGAAGGAGACTATGCAATGCCTGAAAGACAGCTTTTGCCACTGAATTGTTTGTCTTCCTGGGTTTTTAAAAACCTCTCTCCTTCTCATTGCTCACTTGCATTTATCGCCAGTTCTCCTTTCCCCCTTGTTCCTCTCTCCTGTCCTTCTTCCTGTCACCTGCAGCCAGCATGGGGCACAGGATGGCCATTCTACTCCCCGGCGCCCCAGTTGCCTAGAAATGGTTCATACACTTGGCTGAAAGAATGGGATTTAGGGGAAATGTGTGGGCCGTTTAATCGGCCTGCCTTTTTGAAGGCTGTTGGAAGTTGCAGCGGTTCGCTATGGAAATAAGTCAGTGTCCAGAAGAAATGTGGCTGTGGGTGGCGAGAAAGCCATCAGAAATTGAAAGGCCTCCGCGCACACAGGTGCTTTCCATACAAAATCTTCTATTCCGAAGCCCATCCTAATGGAAATTGTCCTTTATGCCGCCCTTGAAAGGATCAGATGCTCACACTCAGGTCTGCGCCAAATAAGTGGCCCTTAAAACCACCCACCAAAGCATGAATGGCCTTTAAAGTTCCAATAGAGCTCGTTAATTAACAGTCATTAGTTGAATAAAATAAGTCAATTAGGAAGAAGACCGCCTGGGGGGGAAAAAGTTTTAACGAGCACTGAGGGTGAGTCCTTCCAACGGGATCAGGAAAGCTCCCAGGCGGGTCCTTGTACTCAGAACTCATGTTTCGTGGCCCTGTGGTTTCACTGGCTAATTCTTTTCTCATAAACACATGGTTTATATTTTCTTATTCAATTTTTATTTTATATTTTAGCACAAGATATGTTTTCATTTGACCATACCTTTGGGGCTTTTGGAACCTACCCGCCAATATTAGAAAAGTAATGTTTGCACTTAGAAAATAGAAAGACATGTAGACAGTCCTGGCTGGTGTGGATCAGTTGGTTGGAACGTCACCCAGCGCACTGAAAGGTTGTGGGTTCAATTCCCAGTTGGGGCACATACCTGGGTTGCAAGTTCAAAAGATCAATGTTTCTCCACATCGATGTTTCTCTCTCTCTCTCTCTCCCCCTTCCTCTCACTCTAAAATCAATAAACATGTCCTTGGGTGAGGATTTTTTAAAAAAAAGACATACAGACAGCCTCAACAGTGCAAAAAGCCTAGCCTCCCTCCTGCTGTTATGTATGCTCTTAGTTTTATATATCATTTGTCCAGGAATGCTCTCTGCATGTGCATGCAGGCTGCAAAGGGCAAGGAGGACAGGGAGCGCTGGGCAGAGTCCGGCTCGTGATGTCAGAGCCAGGCCGCCTGCCTCCAGGTCCCAGCTCTGCAACTTGCTAGCGAGCTCTGTGAGCCTGGGCAAGTGAGGGGACCCTTCTGAACCCCCAAAGCACAGGCAGCCTCTAAGATGCCCCCCAAAGAGATGGCCCTCAATGATCCCCACTTTCTCCTGTTTCCACCCTTCAGTAATCCTCTCACCCTGAGTGGGGGCTGAACTTACTGACTCGCCTCTAACAAATAAGTCCGAATTGATGCCATGTTCTCACTGCCAAGATTAGGTTACGAAAAGATGGTGGCTTCTGCCAGGTCCCTGATGCCACGTCGTCCGGATACTCAAGCAGCTTGTTGAAAAGCCCATGTGGTGACCAATGAAAGTCTCCGGCCAATAGCCCATAAGGAAGTGAGGTTTGCCAACAACCATGTGAATGAGCTTAGAAGTGACTCCTCCCCATAGAGAGTTAATGTCCAGTGGCTATAAAGTTTCAGTTATTGAAGGTGAATAAAATATAGAGCTCTGCCATACGACACTGCGCTTCCAGTTAACACTGTACATACTGTACTCCTAAACTTTTGTTAAAAGGGTACATCTCATGTTAAGTGTTCTTACCACAATCTTAAAAAGACAAAGGAGGGGAGGAAGGAAGGAAGGAAGGAAGGAAGGAAGGAAGGAAGGAAGGAAGGAAGGAAGGAAGGAAGGAAGGAAGGAGGGAGGGAGAGAGAGAGAGAGAGAGAGAGAGAAAGAAGAAAGAAAGAAAGAAAGAAAGAAAGAAAGAAAGAAAGAAAGAAAGAAAGAAAGAAAGAAAGAAAGAAAGAAAGAAAGAAAGAGAGAGAAGAAAGAAAGAGAGAGAAGAAAGAAAGAAAAGAAAGGACACTCCTTCCCCAGTTGAGCCTTCAGATGAGACTGCAGCCCCAGCTGACAGCTTGCCCACACCCCATGAAAGACCTTGAGCTAGATTCTAGCTGCTCGAACCACTTGGCTAAGCTGCACCTGGGTTCCTGACCCACAGGAACTATCTGAGATAATGAATGTTTGTTGCTTTGGGAGCAATTTGTTATAGGGCAACAGATAAGTAATACACCCCGCTCCCTTATATGTAAAATGGGACTCATAAGGCAAGAGTTAGTGTGAAGATGAAATGAGTTAATGTTGACAAAATGATGCGAAATGACCTGCACATAGTAAGCACTCAGCAAATATTTACACATTTGCTTTAAAAGAGTAGTATATTTGTAAGCTCATCCCTTTTTGAAATAAATTTCCTACTTTAAAAATACAAATAGGAAAACACTATAAATTGTCCTGCACTTAATTTTTTATTGTTTAACACATACATCATAGCCATTGTCCTACATCTGCCCACATAGTCATCTCTTTCTTTTCCAGTGCTGCATAATATTCCATTGTTTACCTGAATGCCACTTTATTTAATTGGCCTTTTATTGGTAGTAGTTTAGGATGTCCCCAGGTTTTTGCCATTCATAGCCTCAGTGCCCCATTTTAAGTTGTGTTTTTAGGCACTGACTGTTTGAGGTGGAAGAGACCTGCCTTTGGAATCATTCCATACTAATCATTCCATATCATTCCACACCTCCCCCTTTTCAGCTGACTCCAGATGCAGTTCCCAGGTGATCGCTCAGCACCTCACAATCCCGCCGAGGGAATGGAACTGAGGCTTTGTCATGGAAATGACAGAGCCAAAGAAACTCATTTCACAGCCAGCTCTTTGGGAATACACCAGGACAATGCCTAATAGCAAATGGCTCTTCCCTAGGTGAGGGGGGTTAATAGGTGTTATGAAGGGAAAATAAGGCATATGGCACAGGTTAAATAGGTTTGGGAAATGCTGAGTTCTACAGAATTAACTAGGTTCATTTACTAATAATTACAATATCTCTTGGGCACTTGTGATATCCCAGGCACATTACCAAGTTCATTTTAATTAATTCTCAACCCAGTGAGGTAGGCTTTCACTAGAAACCTTTTTTTTTTTTAAATCCTCACCTGAGGATATGTTTTTATTTTAGAGAGAGGAAAGGAGAGGGAGAGAGAGAGAGAGACATCGAAACATTGATTGATTGCCTCCCACACACGCCCGGACCAGGGATTTTACCCGCAACCTGGGTATGTGCCCTGACAGGGAATTGAACCATGACCTTTTGGTGTATGGTACGAAGCTCAACCAACTGAGCCATACCAGTCAGGGCTCACTGGAAACCTTTTTTACAGAAAAAGAAACTATGGTTTACAGGGTTATGTGACTTGCCAGAGAGCACTCAGCTAGCACACAGCCCATCCAAAATTCAAATCGAGTCTGAAGTTTCCAAAGGTTGTGACCCTAACTTTGACTGATTGCAGGACTTCTCAGGGCCTTTAATAAGCTGTTGGACACTGTCATCATTTCATGTCAGAGCCCTTTCTTCATAGACCATCTGACTGTAGTCAGTAAGACTGTTGGTAAGCAAAGGGTAGCAGGGACTCAATATCTCTCTGTCTGCAACCAAACCTACAAGTTGCAGCAGCTGGAGCAACCAAACATCTCGTTTGCTCAGGGCTAAGATAGTCCCTGCCTGGAGCATGGAACTTTCAGGGTTCCCCCCGCTTTTTTATTGAATTTATTAGGATGACACTGGTTCCCCAAATTATACAGGTTTTGGGTGCACAATTCTACAACATGTCATGTGTACACTGTATTATGTGTTCACCACCCCAAGTCAAGTTTTCACCCATCATCATTTATCCCCCAATACCCTCCTCTGCCTCCCTCCACTTCCCCTCTCCCCAGCAATTACCACTCTGTTATCTGTGTCCCTGAGTTTTTCTCTTTTTTTTTTACACAATCCCTCCACTCCCCAGCCCACCCCCGACAGCTGTCAGCCAAAACATTTTTAAAAATTATTATTCAGATACAATTCACATAAATGATCTTCATCATATTAAAGAGTACAATTCAGTGGTTTTAGTATATTTAAATTGTTGTGCAACCATCCCCACTATTTAATTCCAGAATATTTTCACAAATCCAATAGGAAACCCCATTCAGTAGTCCCTCAATCCCCCTCCCCCAGCCCCTGGCAACCCTGGACCCACTTCCCGTCTGTGGATTTGCCTGGTCCCGACATTTCACTTAAATGGGATCACGCCCCGTGAGGCCTTTTGCGCCTGGCTGCTCTCGCCGAGCACCATGGTTTCAAGGGCCATCGCATTGCAGCGAGTGTCGGAGCTCCACTCCTTTTCATGGCTGAGTAATATTCCAGCGTGTGACTAGGCCACATGGGGGTATCCATTCATCCTTTGATGGGCATTTCAGTCATTTCCACTTTGGGGCTCTTATAAATAATGCTGCTATGAACATTCATGGACAAGTTTTTGTGGGGGTGAATGTCTCCAATTCCTTCGGTTATACACCTAGTAGAATTGTTGGGTCATACAGTAACTCTGTTTAACTTTTTGAGGAGCTGGGACTTCCAGTTTTAAAAGTGGGAAAGTCCCGAGGAAACTGGGACGAGTTGCCCACACCCTATACATGATTCCTCGTTGATGTCACTTGCCCTCAAGCTTTAGATAAGAGGACAAAGCAAGCAAGGTCCTGCCTTCGGCGCACCCCCTTCTCTCCACCACGGCCCAGCTTTTCTGGTTCTGTGGCTTCCTGTGCTGCAGACTTTGCTCTGCCGTTTTCCCTCCAAATTGTGCCCTCCAAAGACGGCTGGGTGCTTTGAGTGGTTTCTTTAAGCAGGCAGAGCTTTCCTGCGGGACGGCCTGGAGCAGAGTCCACTAGGGGGAAATGTCAGCCTGGCCTCCGCCAGCCCGAGCGGGGCTCACCTCCCTCCCAGCCTGCCCGCAGTGCCCCGGCGGCGGGGGCCAGGCACTTCTGCGGTTTGGGGGCCAGAACAGAGATACCCGGGAGCTAAGAGGGATGGAGCGGTAAATCCAGAGCTGGGACTTCCTGCAGGAGATTCACACCTGCGTTCTCTTGCCCTGACCTAATATATAACCGCTGTGTGAGTGGGGAATTGAGGGGCTGCAATAAAAAGCTGAGGATGAATTTCAAAGCAACTCTTCCGTACCTTTCTCAGGTTATAGTCAGAGGCTTTCATAGCCACACGGAACTGCGTTCTTTTCATCTACATTTCCCTAATGGAAGCCTTTTCTTTTCTTTTTTTTCTTTTAATTGGTTTTAGAGACAGGAAGGGAGAGAGGGAGAGAGGGAGAGAGGGAGAGAGGGTGAGAGGGAGAGAGGGAGAGAGGGAGAGAGAGAGAGAGAGAGGAGAGAGAGAGAGAGAGGTGAGAGAGAAACTTCCATCAGCTACCTCTGGCATTCGCCCTGACCAGGAATCAAACCCACAACCCTGGTGTACTGGGGTGATGCTCTAACCAACTGAGCTACCCAGCCAGGGTTGAAATTCCTAGTATTTTGAACCAGGAGCCGTCTCCCCCACAGGCTGGCTGGCAAGTCAGCTCAGTATTCTATCTCCAAAAGCTTCGGTCTCCTCCCTCCTCCAGGGACTGAACCAGGGGACTGTGCAGCAGGGCTGGACATCAGTGCAAAGCAGGCGGTCGGAGGGCAGAGCTGTGATGTCACAGGCTGCTGCTAAACTCCTGAGGAGGTTCTCCTTTAACTAAATGGCTAAGAGGAATTGGATTTTCTTAAAAAGTGATCAGGCAGGGTTCCTACTTTATCCTGTCTCTCTATCAAGGACAACTGTCACTTGACCAGCCTAAACCTACTACTTACTAACATGGAACCAAAATAACTTACTATATACAGTCAGTTCTGCTCTAGTGTCATATATATGTTCCTAAAAATCACCACCCTAGACAAAATTACACAATAAAAACCACAGGGCTTGTTGTAAAATTGGATTACAGTGACAATACCAAAAAACTTCATCAGTGAGTTGCACAATTAAAAAAAAAATGAACTTAACTAATATGGTAACAGACTTATTTAATAACAACTTTATTGAGATCTAATTCATATACCATGAAATTCACCCTTTTAAAGCATATAATTTGGTGTTTTTTAGAATATGCACAAAGTTGTGCAACTATTATCATAATCACTTTGTAACATCTCATCACTGCAGAAAGAAACCCCATACACTTTAGCAGTTACTCCCCACTCCCTCCCCCAGCCCCTGACAAACATTCATCTACTTTCTATTTCTGTGGATTTGCCTATTCTGGACATTTTGTATAAATAGTGTCATATCATCTGTGACCTTTTTGTGACTGACATCTTTCACTTAGCATAGTCTTTTGAAGGTCCATCCATACGGTAGCATGTATCAGGGCTTCATTCCTTTTTATTGCCCAATAATATTCCATTGTGTGGATTTATCATATGTTATTTATTCATCCATCCTTTGATGAATATTTGGATTGTTTCTACTTTGGGCTATTATGGATAATGCCATTATGAAAAATTGTGTACAAGTTTTGTGTGCTCATATGTTTTCATTTCTGTTGGGTATGTATACTTGTGTGAAATTGCTGAGTCACATAACAAACCTATGTTTAAAGTTTTGAGAAACTGCCATACTGTTTACAAAGTGACTGCACCATTTTACATTCCCACCAGCAGCGTATGGGGGTTCTGATTTGTTCACATCCTCAGCAATACTTATTTTTATCTGTTTTTTTATTATAGCCATTCTAGTGTATGTGAATCAGTATCTCATTGTGGTTTTGATTTCTGGTTTTATTTCTCTGATGACTAGTGATTTAGAGCATCTTCTTAAGTGCTTATTGTCTACTTGCATATCTTCTTTGGAGAAATATTTGCCCACTTTTAGATTGGGTTATTTGTCTTTTTATTGTCGAGCTGTAGGTGTTCTTTATATATTATTGATACAAGCCCCTTATCAGATACACAATTTGTAAATATTTTCTCCCATTTTGAGGCTGTGTTTCCACTCTCTTAGTGGTGTCCTTTGAAGCACAAATGTTTTAAATTTTAAGAGAGTCCAATATATCTGGGTTTTTTTTCTTTTTTCACTTGTGATTTTGGTACCATATTTAAGAAACCACTGCCAAACCAAGGCCATGAAGATTTTTCTCCTATATTTTCTTCCAAGAGTTTTATATTTTTAGTTCTTACATTTAGGTCTATGATCTATTTTAAGTTAATTTTGTACGTGGTGTGAGGTAGTTCCAACTTTATCCTTTTGCATATGGAGATCCAATTGTCCCAACACCATTTGTTGAAGAGACTGTTCTTTCCCCATTAAATGGTCTTGATACCCTTGTCAAAATCAATTGACTATAAATGTGCAGGTTTATTTCTGAACTCTCAGTGCTATTGCATTTATCTGTATGTCTAGCTTTACCCCAAAACCACACTGTAGCTTTGTATTAAGTTTTAAAATCTGGAAATGTAAGTCCTCCAATTTTGTTCTTTTTCACAATTGAAATTGTTTGGGCTATTCTGGGTTCCTTGCATTTCCATATGAAGTTTAGGATCAGTCTGTCAATTTCTGTAAAAAAAAAAAAAAAAAAGCTAGATTTTGATAGAATTACACTGAGTGTATAGATCAGCTTGGGGAGTATTGCCATCTTCATAACATTAAATCTTCTGATCCATGAACATGGGATGTCTTTCTATCTATTTGGGTCTTCAATTTCTTTCCATGATTTTTTTTTTTAGTTTTCCTAGTACATTTGTTCCTAAGTCTTTTATTATTTTTGATGTTATAATAAATGGAATTCTTCCCTTAATTACATTTTGAGATTGTTCATTGCTTGTGTATAGAAAAACAACTGAGTTTTGTATATATTTGCTTGTAGTCTGAATCCTTGCTGAATTCCGTTATTAGTTCTAATAGCTTTTTAATGGGTTCCTTAGTATTTTCCAGATACAAGATCATGTCATCTGCAAGTAGAGATAGTTTTCCTGCTTCTTTTCTAATTTGGGTGCCTTTTATTTATTTTTCTTGCCTACCTACCCTGGCCAGAACATCCAGTACAATGTTGAATAGAAATGGTGATAGCAGATATCTTTGTCTTATTCCTGAGCCTAGGGGGAAAGCACTCAGTTTTTCACCATTAAGTATCTTTCTCAGTGGCATTTTTGTACATGCCTCCTATCAGGTTGAGGAAATTCTTCTCTGTTCCAAGTTTGTTGAGTGGTGTATTTTATTTTATCATGAAAGAGTGTTGGATTTTGTCAAATGCATCTTCTGTATCTCTTGAGATGATTATATGGTTTTTGTCCTTCATTCTACTAAAATAGTTGGTTTTTAATTTTGAACCCACCAAACTTGCATTCTTGGGATAAATTCCACTTGGTCATGGTATATAATTTATTTATTTATTTATTTATTTATTTATTTATTTATTTAATCCTCACCTGAGGATATTTTTTCCATTGCTTTTCAGAGAGAGTGAAAGGGAGGGGGGAGGAGGGAGAGAGAGAGAAACATTGAGGTGAGAGAGACACATTGACTGGTTGCCTCCCACATGTGCCCCCGATCGGGGCCAGGGATCGAGCCTGCAACTGAGGTCCATGCCCTTGACTGGGAATTTAACCCAAGACTCTGCGGTCCATGGGCCCACGCTCTAAACACCGAGCCAAACCGGCCAAGGCTATAATTCTTTTTTTAAAAAAATGTTTTTATTGATTTGAGAGAGAGAGAAAGGGAAAGAGATAGAGAGATTTCTGAAACATGGATGTGAGAAACATTGATTGGCTGCCTCCTGCATGCCCCCTACTGGGGACCGAGCAGGCAACCCAGGCATGTTCCCTGACCTGGAATCAAACCTGTGACTTCTTGGTTCATAGGTTGACACTCAACCACTGAGCAACACTGGCTGGGCTATAATTCTTATATATTGCTGGATTTAACTTGCTAGTATTTTGTTCATGATTTTTGCATTTATGTTCATAAGGGATATTGATCTGTAGTTTCTCCTTGTGATGTCTTTGGCTGGTTTTGTTATCAGGATAATACTTGCTTCATATAATGTTAGACCCATAGAGTATTCCCTTCTCTTCTATTTTTCAAAATAGTTTATGAAAGATTGGTGTTAATTCTTCTTAAAACTTTGGTAGAATTCACCAGTGAAGCCATGTGGCCCTGGGCTTTTCTTTGTGGGAAGTTTATTATATTATTATTATTACTAATGGAGTTTTTTTACTCATTATAGGTTCATTCTGATTTTCTGTTTCTTCTGAAGTCAGTTTTGGTAGTTTGTGTCTTTCTAGAAATTTGCCCATTTTATCTAGGATGTCTAATCTCCTGGCATACAATTGTTCATGGTACTGTTTTATCACCATTTCTATCATCTTTTCTAGGATGGCTGTGATGGCCCCCTTTCATCCATGATTTTAGTAATTTGAATTTTCGTTCTTGTCTTAGTCTGTCAGTCTAGTTAAAGGTTTGTCAACTTTGTTGATATTTCAAACAAATTTTTGTTTTTGTTAATTCTACCTATTAATTTTCTGTTTTCTATTTCATTTTTTCCTGCCTTAAGCTTTATTGTTTCATTTCTTCTGCTAGCTTCTGGCTTAGTTTACTCTTATTTTCCAGTTTCTTAAATGGAAAGTGAGATTATTCATTTGAGATCTTTCTCTTTTTTTTAAACATGGGTGATTACAGCTATACATTTTCTTCTGAGTTACGTCCTATAAGTTTTGGTATGTTGTATTTTCTTTTCACTCTTCTGAACGTATTTTCTAATTTTTCTCCTGATTTTGAGATAGCAGAATTTTACACATGTTAAATGGTTAAGAAATGCATAAATACTACTGTAAATATGACACTGTGGCAGGATAGTAAGAAACTAGGAATATTCCTGGCAAGTGGAATGGGGAGACTAAGACAAGAAAATTAAACAAGGCCAAACAGTTTGGGCAGCTTGCAGCCAACTTGTGAATCCCAAGACCTTATCTTCCCCAACCAAGAGTACTTGAGAGCAAATGGTTTATACCCTCCTCCCTAACCAGAGAATACATAGCTTAAATCACTATGGCCTGGGAAAATAGAGAACAAAGACCCAATTAATGCCATTTGTGCCAGTTGAACCCAAGGGACAGATGAAATCTGGGAGACAAATAACAAAAACCCCAAAAGCATTTGGATGGTATCACATGAGGGGGGAATGTTAGGCTGGAAAGATAGCTGCTAGGGCAGGAGGAGAGGAAGGGGGAAAAATGGGGGAGTTTATCTCACCCACTGAACAAAGAAGTCATCAGTCTTGAGACTTGCTAAGATAAAATTGCCAGATGTTTTCATAAGTTCCGGGGAAAACCACACAATGTAAAAGGAGGACCTTGAAATCTAGCCTATCTGGCAGGGGAACCTTAAAACCTACAGGGGGAAAAAGTATAAACCTTTGAACCCCACCAGGCAGGGCACTCAAACTAGCTGAGTTGTCCACTTGTGCTTTATGCCAAGTGTAGTCTTAATAAATTTGCTTGCTTTGCTTCAATACTGCTTTCTGTCACTCATTTGAATTCTTTTTTGCAAGCCTGACAAGAGCTGAGGAAAGGAGAACCCCCTCCAACTTGGGCGGCTCTCTGGTAACACCACCACATTGGGATAAATTCACATTTTCAAAATGTGGTAGGCAGTTAGACAGATATGAGCAGAGCAAGGACAATGGGCCAGGTACAGAGAGCCCTAAGTGCCTAACAAAGGACAATTGTAGGGTGGGAACTCATCCCCAGGGTGACCTTTCCTTCCCTAGCATATTAATGGTCATGTGGTTCAGACCTCCTGATCTTTCCTCCCTAGAAATAACATCTAGGCCTCAGTTGTATTTCAGCTCCAGGCCCAGAAAAGCAGCAAAACCAGACAAGCAATCCCATGGCTGACCTCAGGACCAGCTGCATTGGTCCTGCCCTAGCCCTGACCAATCAATCAGTGGAGACCTAGACCTTGAAAGGACACACCTGGCAAACTACAGAATATTCTGTTGAAATCTTCCCCTAAAATCTCCACCCTTAAAACCCTTAGGACAGAGGACCCAATGCACTCTTTCCCGGAAGCATTTCCCTTTCCCTTCCTCCATCCCCTCTCCCCTCCCCCCAGGCATGTTATCATTTCCTTCCTAACTCCCAAGCTCCAAGGGCCCTTCCTTTACCTCTATAACTTATTTCTTAAGCCCATTTCTTCTAAGAATTACTTCTTCTACCTCTGATTTTCCAAATAAATGTTCTCTTATAGTTTGGGTCTTGGCTCTGAATTCTTTCCAAGCTAGAACTCAAGTACTGAGGTTGCTGAACCCAGGTCTGGGTCTAACTCCTGGTGCCATTCCTAAAGCCCACAACAAAAACAAAGTTTTAGCAGAATGGACTATACAAGGTGGCTCCAAGGCACCTCCCATCACACCCTAAAACTTTATTTCTCACCTTCCCACATTTAGTCTATTAGCATGTTTTCCAAAATGTACCTCTAATCTACTCACTCATCTCCACCTCCACTACCAGGTCCCTAATCCAAGCCACCATACTTTTTACTTAAGGGGACACCCAAATT
Source organism: Miniopterus schreibersii (assembly GCF_964146895.1). Classification (NCBI taxonomy): domain Eukaryota; kingdom Metazoa; phylum Chordata; class Mammalia; order Chiroptera; family Miniopteridae; genus Miniopterus; species Miniopterus schreibersii. The sequence goes on along the minus strand of NC_138105.1, from coordinate 67,667,763 downwards.
CTCTGTCTTTCTTGTCTCTTACATTTTGTTCTCTACACATGAGCTTTAAAAATCACAAAATACAGGCCCAGCTGGGTGTGGCTCAGTGGTTGAGCATCGACCTAGGATCCAGGAGATCGTGGTTTGATTCCCGGTCAGGGCACATGCCCGGGTTGTAGGCTCGATCCCCAGTCGGGGGCATGCAGAAGGCAGCTGATCAGTGATGACTCTCTCATCACTGATGTTTCAGCTCTCTCTCTCCCTCTCCCTTCCTCTCTCTGAAATCAATAAAGATATATTTAAAAAAAGAGAGAGTGCTTTAAAAAAAAAATCACAAAATACAAATTGTATTAAATATTCTGCCTGCTAAAAACCCTCCAATGGCTTCCTGTGGATGAAAAGGGGTCACATATTAAATCTGACAAGCTCAGGGAAGCCCTGCATGGGGGCCTTAAAAACTCAGAGACCTAAAGTAACCACAATGGATGGTCTGAAATTAAAACTTTTAAACTAAAAGCAGTTTATGGTAGGCAGTCATGTCCTAAGCTAGAATTTTCCCTGACAAAGGTAAATCTTTATCTTAATTAAGCCTGTCTATTGTCTTTTTGCATCTACAGTAACATACCTGTTAGGGTTTTGACCAGTGATGTGGGCTGTGAAAAATTTCACAACTAAAAGGATACAGAGGGAAAGTTTATTTAACTTTCTCGAGAAGGGAAAGGGCTGATGCATGCTGATCAATACAAGGACAAGAAACAAAAGGGCCAGCCTACTTTTCAGCAGGTACTGTTGCTAGGAGACAAGGAAGGGAGGGGTTTGGGTTGTCTTGAAGTTGAGCAGATACCTGGGAGGTTGTTTTGAAAAGTTATGTAGTACTTTGCTTTCCAGGAGACAGTCTGGCAGATGTCCTAGGGAGGTGTCTTAGTATTTTTCCCAAGCCCACAAAACATGCTCAGAGCAAAAGTTACGAAAAGTTCAAAAGAGGCTCGTTTGAAGGGAACTTTCTATAACTAGAGACTCCTTGGTGTGAAGTATCCCTGTGTTGTGAAAACAGCAGGGCGGAGGGGCTATAAGAATGCAGCCTTGAGAGTAGCTTGTCTTGCTGCAGTTTAAACAGAGGGGCTGTTTGAGTCAGAGGAGTCAAAAATCTTGGGTTAATTACCAGGTGCTTCTCATAAATTGTGGAAGGCCACAGCAAAAAAAACCGAAAGGCCTTTTTTTTTCTGTCCATACAATATCTTTGGAATGTCAGGGTAACTTCCCTTTTTCAGACCCCTCAGGGCACAACCAATGCACCAGGGTAGAGACCACAAATACTCTCACTGTTACTGTTACTGAGTCAATTGTGACCACTAACTATCCTGTACCCACTTATGTAAAAGAAGCATATTTATCATTTTACTTTTTATCCAATCTCAGAGGTCCCCCCGTTTCTTTCTCCCACCTAATCTCTCACCAATGGATTTCTTGTAACCCACTTACACCTTCTCTTTTGATTGTAATGTATAAAATAAAATGCAAAACTGCCATTCTCTGGAGCATTTTCTCAATTTTTTGTGATTTTACTTCCCGGGCATTGAGACTTTGGCTCAAATAAACTCACAAAAATTCTCTACAGATTTGAATGTTTCTTACCCTGACATTCCCAGTCTGCCAAGGACCTTTCCCCATGGCCTATAAGACCTCAAATGGAATGACTCCCTCTATTCTCTGACTCACCACCCTGCACCCACTCCTGCCCTTCCCATTCATTCTGCTCCAGCCACACCCAAGGCCCAGCTTTCTGCTTGTTGGACAGGAGTTTCCACCCCAGGGATTTTGAATTCCTGAAATGTTCTTCCCTTTTTCCTCATCATTCCAATCATGGCATAAAGTTCCTACTCATAGTTGAACTTTCCATTTGCAGGTGAGGGAAAGGCAGAGGGTTGGCAAACATTTTCTGTGATGGTCCAGAGAGTAAATTTTTTAGCTCTGCTTATGCCATTGGGTCTTTGTGCAACTACTCAGCACTCCACTACCCTGTGGTGTGAAAGCTGCCTTCTACTTCCCTTAAAGGAAAGGGAGTGTCTGTGTTCCAATAAAACTTTATTTACAAACACAGGCAGACAGAACTTGGTCCACAGGCCAGTTTGCCAACTTCTGAAGGAGCTGAAAACGCTGGATTCAGTCAAATCAAGTTTCATGTTTTTTTTTCACATGCCACAAAAGAGTCTTCCTTTGATTTTTTAAAAACCATTTAAATGAAAAATATTTTAAATTTTTCAGGTTGTGGGCCATGAAAAACGGGCAGCGGGCACCCGCAGGCCAGCGTGGGCTGACGCCAGACCCAGCCTGTGCCTGGATATCCCTTAATCGTCTGTGAAATAAACGAAGGCCCGTAGGGTTCCCCACACTCGGCCTTCCGGGAGCCAGGCTCTGGGGCGCCACCCGCCCATCAACCTGCCCAGCCCCGCCCGCCTGCCGACAAGCCCCGCCCTTCATCGCGGCGATTGGTCGGGCCTCGTCCTCTTGCTCTTCGGGAGCGCCCTCTCCGACAGGCACTGCGTTCAACCAATGGGAAGCCTCAGGGCCTTTCGCCCTGCCCTCCCGCGCCCGTTGGAGGAGGGCGTGGGCGGGCCGTTGAAGGGGTGGGGCGTGGAGCCTGGTAACCGTTGCCGGTAACAACGCCCCGCCCAGTCGCTGCGGGCGGGCGGCGCGAGGCGGGCGGCGGAGCGCGAGGAGGAGCCGCCGCTGCCACCGCCGCCGCCATAGAGACTGTAGCCGTGGAGACTGTTACTTACCAACGGGGACCAACACGCAGCAGCCGGCGCTGCCGCCGCGGGAGCCGCTGCCCGAACTCCCGGCCCGAACTCCAGGTGACCGATGCGACCGCCCGGGACGGCCCGGGCGGGGAGTGCTGGGGGCGGTGGGGGCCCCGGACTGGGGGTCGAGGGGCGAGCAGCTCAGCCCCCGCCCTGCCGTTCCTCCGAAACGTCCCGGACTGCGCGCCCGCGGGACTCGCCTTCGCACTCCCGGTCCCGCAGGAGCGCCTGAGTTTAGGGGCTCCCTGAGACCCCTCCTTCCTTTTAACCAAACTCGGGAGGAGGTGTGGATCCGTCGCCTCACTTTTTATAAAACTTCCGGGGTAGCGCGCCCGGGGACCCCTTTCAGTCTTACCCTCAAAATCCCGGAATTGGGGACACCCTGATAACCTCTCAAACTTCCTGTAAACTTCCTGAATTGGAAGCGCATGTGGACCTCTTTTCTTCCTTTTACTCCCCAAATCTCTGAAATTGGGGCTCCCTGGGACCCTTCTCTCTCTTAACCTCAAACTTCTCCTTAGGAGGGCCTCGAAGACTCTTTTCACCTTTACCCCAAATTCCTGGATTTGGAGTGCCCCGGGGACCCTCTTCTCGTTTTGGTTCCCCAAACCCTGAATTTGAAGGCGCCCTTGGGACCACTTTCTCACTTTTTAACCAAAAGTCCGTGCGCTTGTCTAGAGGAAAACCCCTCCCCCTTCTCACTATTTCACCGCAAACTCCCGGAGAATCCGGCTTCCTGGGGACCCGTTTTTCACCGTTCCCCCCACAAATCCTGGAGTTTTTAGCTCCTTCGACAGTCCCTTCCCCACCTCCTTCTTAACCCCTCATTCCTTCGCATCCCTCAGCTCCCCAATTTGGACTGATCGCTAACCGAGAAAAGTTTCACCAAAAGGTTTTATTTATTATTATTATTATTATTATTATTATTATTATTATTATTATTAATTTATTATTTTGTTAAAGAGCCCAACTTGTGGCCCAGACTCCTCGGTGACATTTTCTCCTGCGATTGTGCGAGTGCGTGTGTGTGTGTGTTTGTGAATCCAAAACCCACCCGGTAAATACACTCCCCGACCCCCCAGCTCTTTATTACTTTCCTTTTCGCTCTGGGAGAAGCGCGGCACCCCCTCCGGCTCTGTCCCTGTGGGTTTTTTCTCTCCGCTGTGCTAGGAGAGTTGGGTTTCCTAGTGGCTATTTCAAGGGTCCCCGGGGCCAAGCTGACCCTGCCATTAGGGCGGCGACGGGGGTGGTTCATCGTTTTAATTTTAACCTACTGGTTGCCCTGCAGGGGTGAGGCACCAGGGCAGGATGCAGCGCGGGAGGCCAGGGCTGCGCTCCCCCATAGACCTCATTTCTGCTTCTGCTTGTGATGCCTTCCTCTAATTATTTCCTTGTTTTGTGCAATAAACAGTCAGTGCAGACATTCATGAGTTTTTTTTCCCCCTCCCAATCAGCTTTATCTTTACAAATCCAAAATATCAAACCTATACAAGGCTCTCAGTTTTAACTGACTTCTCCAGCAAAACAATGATAATTATAATGACAGAAAACATCAACAACTGGTTTTTTACGACTGCACATATTGTCAATATGTTTTCATCTTTTTGCTTCATGCCCTGAAATATTCTTTATTTGTTTATATAAAGACCCTTACCCTCTGACCTGGGGAGTAAGGGAGGGTGGTTACCCACTCCAGTTTAAAGATTTGAACTGACTCTAAAATAACCTTAGAAATGGCTACTCACCTGCTCTGACCAGAGAAATGAGTGTTTGGTAAGCCCTCCCCGGAAAAGGAATTTAATTTTCTCAATGACCAGGGCTGCTTCTCCCACAGCTTGCTGAAGTATGGGAGGGGACGTGGTAGTTTTTATTAAAAATACTTCCCATAATATATCATGGAAACGATAACTGGTTCTGTGATGCTGTGATATTCTAACTGATTTGGGTCAGGAGTGAGTTCAGAAATGGTTTGCCCCACAGTAAAAGCAATACTGAATTATTTAGCCCTTTACATACATTTCTCTCTTGTCCCAGATAAACCACCAAGATGTTCAAAAGGGGAATCAGGAGGACAGGGACAGAGTTATTAATAACCCCCAATTAGCAGAACAAGTCCTTTGAAATTCAGTTGATACTTGCTTTCTGGGTGAAGGGCACATATTACCTTAATATTCATCTATTAACTACATTTATCACAGAAGCACTGCCGCCATGGAGCCATGCACCAGAAATGGAGATGCTATGAAATTGTTTATCTGGCTTTTCTTATTCCTTAGATCTAAATTGTAGTTTCAGATTGGAATTATAAAATTAATAATAATCAATATTTAATTAATTTAACTTTAATATTATAATTGAGTCAAAATTTTAGATATTCTTGAAGAATTTTTATAGTCGCATGTGGTGGTTTTGCTCATAAAATTCTAGGGCCTAAAGGAGCCATATCTTATCATAATTGGCTCTTTTTAATTAACTGCAGGTTGACCACTTAATATGCTCCCCTCATACACACCTACTTGTTTGTAAAATGTGAAACTATTTCTTTTTAAATGTGTCTATGTTAGAGATCTCAACTCCTGCAATATGATTGTACTTTCTCCTGATACATATATGTACATAGTGGGGGTTTTTGTTTGTTTTTGTTATTTTTAATATGTCCTCATTGAGAGAAGAAGGGAGAGGGAAGGAGAGAGATTGAAACATCAATGATGAGAGTCATTGATCAGCTGCCTCCTGCACGCCCCCCACTGGGGATTAAGCCTGCAACCCAGGCGTGTACCCGGACAAGGAATTGAACCTTAGTCTCCTGGGTCATAGATTGATGCCCAACTGCTGAGCCACGCCGGCTGGGCAAATGTGCAACTATTTAAAAAGCAAGAATTTCTCAGAGAAACTCTGGCTTGTGAGGACCCTCATGAACTCGGGGACAGGAAAGTATAAATTCAGACCCAGTGTCTGAAAGCCCCACCCAGGACATACCCACCACACACACCCATATATCTACATGGAACTATATGCAGATTCCCATTAAATAGGGGAGACAAAGACCATCAACAACCTTTTGTCAGTTCAGGTCAGATTTGTCGCCTAGTGAGTCCATGCCAAATTTACCAGAAACTTCCCATTTTCAGAGCTTTTTGGATTTTGGCATTATTATAAGGGAATGTGGACTAACACATTAAAAAGGGCATTTTGCCCTGCCCAGTATGGCTCAGTTGATTGGAGTGTTGTCCTGTGCATCAAAAGGTGGTGGGTTTGATCGCCAGTTGCAGGTTCAATTCCTGATCAGGGCATGTGCAGGAGGTGTTTCACATTGATGTTTCTCTCTCCCCCACCCTCTCTCTGAAATCAATTATTAAAAAAGGGGGGGGGGGGTTGATCCCTTTTATAAAATGTAAATTACAGTTAGCTCCACCACAAGGCCATGTTCTCTTGGGCACATGCCTGACACAGAGTGTATACTTATTTCGTCCAATAAATGAATGAATGGATGGATGGAATAGGCACTGGGAATTAGAGAGAAAACTGAAAACTACCTATATGCTTTTGTAAACCCCAAGGTCAGTAAAGTAATTCTTAGAGGAAAAAATAACAGTGGGAGAACTTGAGTAGAGGAAGACACAGAATCAAGTAGTAGGGTGTGGGATCAGGAGTGGGTGAGTCTGGGGAAATTTGTGCCCAGGGAAACTCAGACTAAGATGACAAATGAAGAGACAGGCTTCTATGAGCTTCCCAGCAGAAAAGTCTGGCCAGCTGCCTGCTACATATCCAGATGATTCTGACCGGCAATTTAAACATGGGGTGGCCAAACAGAGCTCAAGATATTCCCCCCAAATCTCCTTCCAGGCACTGGCCTCTCTTCATAAGAATCTGCTGGCTTCTCTCAGCTGCTCAGGCCAAAACTTTGGCATTGTCCTCCATTCCTCTTTCTCTTAAGTCATCAGCAAAATTGCCCACTCCACCTTTGGTGGGGACCTAGAATCTGACCACCGCTGGCCACCTCCACTGCCAGACCCCTGCTCCAAGCCACCAGCACCTGTTGCCCAAATGATTCTAGCCTGTTAACCTGGGGAGGAAGGCCACATTGCGTCTTGTGTATTCCTCAGTTCAAAACTCTCCCGTGGCTCCCGTCTCACTCAGAGCAAAAGCCAGAGTCTCCTCCCCCCTGGTCACCCACCCCAATCTCTCTTTTTTTAAAATTCTCACCTGAGCATATGTTTATTGATTTCTTTTTAGAGAGAAAGGAAGAGAGAGAGAGAAACATCTATGTGAGAGACAAACATCAATTGGTTGCCTCTCGTATGAGCGCTTACTGGGGATCTAACCCGCAAACTAGGTATGTGCCCTTACTGGGAATCTAACCTGCAGCCTTTCAGTTTACGGGACAATACTCCAACCAACTGAGCTACACCAGCCTGGGCACCCCAATATATCTTTGGCCTCATCTTCAACCCATGATCCCCTGTGCTCACTCCACTGTAACCCTGCTGGCCCCCCAGAAGTTCCCCAAACACTCTGCCTGGAAAGTTCTTGGCCCAGGTATCGGGAAGTTGGGGAGACAACTCCCTCATTACCTTCAGGCCTTTTCAAAAATAATCACCTTCCCACTTGAAAGTGATGCACTCTTAGCCTCCTTCCCTGCTTTCTTGGCCTCCTTAGCATTTATCACTGTCTAACTCGCTGTATATTATGCATATTGATTTTATTATTATTGTCTCCTCTTGGAATGTCAGCTCTGTGAGGGAAAGAAGCTCTGTGTTTTATTAACTTCTGTATTCCCAGGGCTGAGAATAATTCTAGCACTGAGTAGGCCCTCAATAAATATTTGTTAAATTGAAAAATAAATGGTTTCCTGCACAGCTATGGGGAAGCATATGTAGAAATTAAGAGTTGTTCCTTATCTGATACATATAGCCATCTGTGGGACTCGGTGCCGCTCAGATCAGATGCATGGAGCAGAGGGAAGAGAAAAGGAAAAACTGCAGGCTGGACGTAGGACACGCTGCAGAGGTGGGCTTTGGGGACTGACAGAGGGGGTTAAAGTGTGGCACCTTCGTTTATTAGCTCTGTGACTCCAGGTAAGTTTTGGCATCTGTGAAATAGGTAATAGTAGTTTTATGGTTGCTTTGTTAGAAATAATATCTATAAACTGCTTAGCACAGGACCTGGCATGTAATGGGTACTCAACAGTTGTTATTATTATTATTATTATTATTATTATTATGGGGATAAGCAGGAGTGGCCTAAGATTATTTTTTATTTTGGTTTCCTGTCCAGTACCAAATGCTGAGTATACACTGAGTGAACACAGAGCAGGCAAGCCTTATGCTGCCTGTTTTAGGATGGGAAATGCCCTTCCATTAGTGTGGAAATTCATTGGTACGTATATGCCACTCTGCAAACGTAAGTTCTCTGCAATCATGAAACAACAACTACAAGTTACTTGCAGTCCCACATCTTGGTTGTGGTTTAGATCCTTCTGAAATTACCCTCCAAATATCACACTCTTGGGTGGGTTTTTTGCATGACCAGCCCTGCAGGCAGAACTTAGAGATGAGAACATTTAAAAACTGGTTTCTCCTCTCTGTTATCTCTGGCTCTTCAGTGCCACTGGTGGAAGTCTGGAAGCAGCCAGCTGGAGGTGAGGCCTGGCCTGGTCTTCGTGCTAGGACTTGAATTAATCCCTCGGGGCAGACGGCCTCGGCCTTCCTCCTTCTGCACCTCACTTCTTTTTTCCTGAAATGCATTCCTGTTTTATGATACATAGGTTTTGTATGTTTTATGCTCTGGCAACTTCTTATTTTTCATTTTTGTGAATGCTGTAACTTTCTGAAAAATATAGTTGACTTCCCAAACCTGTAGGTGATACATACAGTAAATGGATTTTGGGAGCTGTGAATCAGAATACATTGTCCATGTTTAAAAATATATATATAAAGCCATTAAAGATATGTAGAACTTACATGTAATGGCCCAATATAGCAATTGTCATTTACCATGCAGTGAAGCCCAGATGTGCTATATACAGTAAACCTATTTCTACTAAGATCTTTGCAGTTATTTTGAGAGCGTGTGTGTGTGTGTGTGTGTAAGTTTAAGAACTGGGCTACTGGTGTCCAGCGAAACTCTTCAGGAGATTGACAATTGAGTTGAGACTGAAATAGTGAGAAGGAGTGGCCCTGTGGACTTCAGAGGGAAGAGCTTTTGGGGGGGTGGGTGGTGGCAGCAGGTACAAAGGTCCTGGGGCAAGAGGAAGTAGCTGGGCTTGGTCAAGGCAAAGAAAGTCAGGTGTGTGTCTAATGCCTAGTGAGCAGGAGGAGAGGCAGAGGGTCCCAGAGGCCATGGGGAAGAGTCTGGATGCTATTCTAAGTATAAATTAGATTGTTGGTAAATTTCTTCTCTGCCTGTAGTTATCAGGTCTGTGGTGTTCAGTCGTTTGCTAGAAGATCTGCTTTCTAGGCCTCTGACATTTGTTCATCATTGATGCACTCATTTATTGCTCTCTAAGTCAAGTACTATCCTATGAGTTTATAAAGACCAAATACCAACTAGGAAAGGAAGCCAGTTTCAAAAAGGGGCTGTGCTGGATGTCTCTGTATGGCACAGTGAGTGAGTACACAGAGGAGGGAGTCCATTCTCTCTGGAGGGGCCAAGAAAGGTGTCCATGAGGAGATGGATTTAAGTTGATACTGGATACTAATGTCCTGTACGCTGTCAGTGAGGAGAGTAGTGGCATGGCTGTGTTTTTAACAAGCTGAGTGCAGAGTGCAAGGGTGATTAGGAGGAGAGCAGGTGTCAGCCAACTGCAGCCTGTTTTTGTAAGTAAAGTTTTATTGGCACATAGCCACACCCATTCATTTACCTACCACCACTGGCAGCTTTTGCAAGGGAATGGCAGGGTTGAGTATTTGTGACAGAGACAGAATGTGTACCACAAAGCCTAAAATATTTACTGTCCGGGCCTTTACAGGAAATGTTTGCGACCCCCAGCTAGACAAATGGGATTTGTCTCTGTGGATCCGGGCTGAGAGGTATATGGGAAAGAACTTTGTGATCAGGAATGATTTTTGTAGATGCATAGGAAATCTTGGTGTCTGCATGTTGGCAGTGAAGAGATTAATGTTGCCATATAGTTCAGGTGAAGGATGACAAGGGCCTGCCTGACAGCCCCAACTGGGGGGTTACTGGGGAAAACAGAGCTGTGGGGTTCTCAGGAACCTGGTGACTTGCTGTGGGACAAAGGGCAGGAGGATTCCAGGTGTCTGATTTTGGGGATCAGGTGGAACAGATTGCTTCAATGAGTGAGGGACCACAGGAGAAGCTGCTTTTGGGTGGGAGAGTCAGGAGTTCAGTCATGGGCTTGCCCAGCTAGAGATGTCTATGGAACATCTAAGTGGGGCTCTTTTCCAGTATGCACAGTTTGGAGCTGAGGGGGACAGGCCAGGCTAGAGGTCAGGATCTAGAAGCTGTCAGCATATGATTGGTCATTTTAGTCATGAAAACAGATGAGATCACCCAAGGAGAGGGTGGGGAGGGAGCATAGAAGGCCAGAGCACAGCCTTCAAGGAGCAGGAAACCAGTTAAGAATCAGAGAAAAGTGAATTTTTTAAACTGTGGCAAAATATTATAAAATTTACTATTTTAACAATTTTAAGTGTATAGTTCAGTGGCATTAAATACATTCACATTTTTGTGCAATCATCACCGCCATCCGTCTCCAGAACTTTCTCATCTTTCCAAATTGAAATTGAAACTGTCCCAGTTTTAACACTAACTCCCTATTCCCCTCCTCCAATCCCTGGCTCCCATCGTCTACTTTCTGTTTCTATGGATTTGACTTCTCTAGGGACCTTATATGAGTGGAATCCTACAATATTTGTTCTTTGTGTCTGGTTAATTCACTAAGCATAATGCTCTCAAGTTTCATCCATGTTGTAGCATGTGTCAAAATTCCTTTCTTTTTCAAGGCTGAGTAATATTCCATTGTCTGGGTGGACCACATTGTGTTTATCCATTCATCTGTCTGTCCATGGATACTTGGGTTGTTCCTACCTTTTGGCCATTGTTTATAATGCTGGACAGAAGAAGTATTGAAGAGGTTCTTAGATGGAAGGAGTAACTGGAAATGGGCTCTGCAGGCAAAGGGGGAGTAGTAACTCAAGGACTGAGCACCAGGAAGCAGGAGGCCCGATGGAGACCAGAACGATTAGACTGGAACCAGTCCCCACAGAAAGGCAAAACGCTTGACTCATGAGCGCTCGTCTTCCTGGAAATGTATTGAAATCATCCTAATGATATAGAAGTCCATTCCTAAAGTCATAATAGCACTTAATTATGCTTACATTTTAAAAATGCAAACTGTTTATCTTTTAGAAACAGTGCCATGTTTCTATCCAAAAGGTGATCCATGGGGTAAGGCCTTGGAAGCAATTTCCAAAAAAATTACCAGCCCACAAATATGTTCCAGCTCCACCCTGGCCAGGGCGAACCCAAAGAAAACACACAGTGCTTTCCCACCTCTGCCGTTGTTCTCAGAATATGTACAGGCAGATGTAGCCTGCTTTGAGAAAAAATAGATTTGGAATTCCAGACCTACAGAAAATAGCTTAAAGGATGTGCTTCTGCTTTTTCAAAGAATTCTTCATTTTCTAGAAGAATTCACTTATGAGGGACTTCTTTATGTGAGGAGCTCTCTGGGTCCTCCGTCCATTCAACAAATATTTGTGAGCCCCAAATATCAAACATCTTATAATTAGTTGAATACTTTGAGTGTTTTAATATATCATCATGTGGAAAGTTAAGAGGGGAAAAGATGCTAGAAATGTTTAAATTGTTAGCACCCATTTGCCACTGACATTCAGATCCGAGGTTAAAGCATAAACTGGGTATATTATTTCAGGAGTTCGCCAATCATGTAAATCATGGTAGGGTTATACAGCCAACTCTTAAAATGACAGCCAGGAGTAAATAGAAAGTATTTCTGGAAACCCTGTGTGACTCAGTTAATTGCTGGCCTTAGGTCACAACTAGGCATGTATTTGTCAGCTGGGCTCTAATCGCTGGGGAGACCCAGAATGCAAGGGAGAGGTTCAGCAGTTAGTGGCTATTTTAGAAACTGCGGATGAGTTAGAAGTAGTGATAGGGCAACAAGGTGGTGCCCCCGCCAGACTTCTGGTTGCAAGCTTCTCCTCTCTCCTTTGTGGGGTCTACACAGCCTAGCTTCTGTCGCTATCATAGCTCCAGTGGTGACGAGTCCTTTGTCCTACTTGCTGCAAGGGCCCAGCCCTCCTCTCCTGTCCTAGGAGCACTATTTCCTCAGCCTTCAGCTCAGCACCAGTATGTGTGCTCCACATCACTTTGTATCCTTCACAGACCTGGGTTCCTTCCTCTCATAATTCTTACGTATCTCTTCATCTCCTCCCCCAAACCCGCCTTGGTTCTCCTGGGCTACGTCTGGAGGAGAGGATGGACAATTTCTCTCTACTTTTGTTAGCCAAACTGATGGACTGGTCCCTGCCCTTTGTCATAAACATATCCTACTTAGCTTGGTTCAAGGCTTTTCTCCATCCAGCCCCATCTCAATATCCATTGCCTCATCTTTCACTCTTTCTCTGAATAGGCTTGCCGTCCCTTAAACAGGTCTTATACTTTTGTCTCCCCTCTCTGGAATGTCATTACTATTGATGTCAATCTTACCCTTCTAGGAAGACCCATCTCTAATGCTTTCTCACCATGGAGACTTGAGATTTTAATTGGTGAGCTGAGTGGGAAAATGTCAGACTAGGGCAGAGCTTTTCTTCTCAGCACTGATGACTCTTTGGGGCTGGATCATTCTTGGTGGAGGGTGAGAGGCCATCCTAGGCACTGTAGTGTGTTGAGCAGCATCCCAGGCCTGCACCTGCCTGAACCCACCTACTCTCAAGTTGTGACATAACTATGTCCCCAAACATAGTGTCCCCTGGATAACAGAATCATCTCCTAGTTAGAGACCATGGAACTAATCAGAAGTGGCAGTGACTCCTGAAGTGGCACATAAGACTGCTTGGACACGTTGTGATTTATGTGTCTTATTTCCTGTTCTCAGTTGTACACTCCTGGAGGATAGGGACAATTGTCCCTACCATATTTCTTGTAGGACTTCATATTTAATACGTGAGTGAATAAAACACTTGAGCCCAGAGTGCTCTTCAGAGGGCATGGCCTATGTCAAGTAATGGCAGCCTTTGGTGGTTTTTAGTGTGTTCACAAAGTTATACAACCATCACCACATTCCAGTTCCAGAATATTTTCATCACCCCCAAAAGAAGCCCCATCCCCCTTAGCAGTTACCTGCATCCACCTCCTTAGCCTCTGACAACCACTAACCCACTTCTTGGCTCTGGATTTACCTGTTCTGGACATTTCATGTAAACGGAATCACACACTCTGTGGACTTTTATGTCTGGCTTCTCTCACTGAGAGGTTTTCAAGATCTGTCCATGTTATAGCAAGTGTCCATGACTGAACTAATTTTTTTTTTTTTTTTTTGGCAAAAAGGGATCATATTCTGCCCACTTTCCTGCAACCTGCTCTTCCCATGTAATGTTTAGCCCATACCTTTCCTTATCACTGTTTATGTGCCCTCCTCGTTCTCTCCACGGCACTGCACGAGATTCCAAGGCACAGCTATGGGTGAGGAGTTGAATTAGCCCCTGATTCAGGGGCATTGGGTTGATCCTTTCCACTTTTCCAGTGATGCTGCAGTGAACAGCCTTGTCCAAACATCTCTGTGTGTGAGGTGTTGGCAAGTTCCCAGAAGAGGAATTGCTGGGTCCAAGGGACTTCCTTTCCCTGCATTAGCTTTCTCTCATTACATCCACACTCCATTCCTGCAGTGAAGGTCACTATCCACTGTCATTGTCACATGTCCTTGCCTGCACCTACACCATTTCCAGCATGAGCGGCTGGCGTCACCTCCCTTCCCTACCCACACCATGGGGCTGTCACAATATGCCTGTTCTTTACCCTTAACTCCTGGTCCAATTTATAAAATAGCCAGTCACAAACCTTTTGACAACCTGGTGAAAACATGCATACTCCCCCCAGGAAAGTGTGTGGTGAATGTATTGATTCTGCCTGCGATTTTGCAGGCTCTCTGGCTCCTTGTAACCTCTCCCTGGACCAGCTCCTATTTCCCGGTCAATTTTGCTCTGCGCATTTCACTGCCCCTGTGTGCCTGACTCAGCCCCAGTCTGTCACCAGAGCTGCACCCATGCCTGTGTGTGCCTCTGGGGGAGGCCCTGCCTGGAAGCTGGTTTGTGTCCACACAGGTTCACACTTGTTGCCTTGACTCTGAGCCGGTTCTCACATAGCAACAGCATTTTCCCTCCCCTTTGAAATTCCTCGTTGATATATGGCTTTCAGCTCTTCACTACCTTGATACTCTACCAAAGCATTCATTCTGCTGCTTTCCCGGCAGAGACCTGTCCTAGCAGCCAGGCATGCAACCTCTGGGCCAATATAGGGACCATTTTAGATTATATATCATCTATTTTTCTTCTTGTCTGGCATTTGTCAGCACTTTCTGTGTCATTTTTTTAAAATTGAGATAAAATCCACATAACATAAAATCCACAATTTTAAGTAAAATTCAGTGGCTTTTATGATGTTTGAAGTATTATGCAGCCATCATCATTATCTAATTCTAGAACATTTCCATTACCCCTAAACAAACCCTGTGCCTATTAGCAGTAACTCCCTCTCCTCCTCCCTCACAACCATTAATCCACTTCCTTTCTCTATGGATTTGCCTGTTCTGGATATTTCCTGTAAATGCAATCTATAATATGTGGCTTCTTTTGCGACTAGCTTCCTCCACAGAGCATAATGTGTTGAAGTTCATCCACGTGTAGTGTGTGTCAGTGCTTCATTCCCTTTTATGGCTGAAAAATATTCCAGTATGTGGATGGACCACACTTGTTTATCCATTTATTAGTGATGAACATTTGAGTGGTTTCTTTTTAGTTATTGTGAATAATGCTGCTATGAATGTTTGTGGACAAGTTGTTGTATGAACATATGGTACCTCCATGTTTAACTTCTTGAGGAACTGCCAAATGTTTTCCACAGCAGCTGCCCCATTTTTCATTTCCACCAGCTGTGTAGGAGGGTTCCAATTTCTCCACATCCTCACCAACACTTAATATTTTCTCTTGTTTTTGTTATAGCCAATCTTGTAGGTGTGAAGTAGTATATTGTTTTGGTTTTTTATTTCACTTTCCAAATGACTAATGATGTTGAGCATCTCTTCATGTGCTTATCGGCTGTTTGTACATCTTCTTTGGAGAAATCTCTATCCAAAGGTGTCATCTTTTGCAGTATTCTTGCATCCACAAGCTTTTCTTTCTCTGTGAAATGTCCAAAGATCCTGAATCATAAAGGTGCAGGACACACATATCAGAGCTACGCAGGGGCAGAGGGAGGGAGGGTCAGAACTGACAGGACATGAGGGCCGTCTTCTCTCCCTTGTCACGTGGCTCCAGCCCTGGCCCCTTTTCAGAGACTTCCTGAAATCCTGCACCATCCTCCTCTAGGAGCAAGACATGACAGGATCTTAGTCCTCACCCTCAGAGTGTCCTTGACCTTCTGGACATTGAGATTTCTAGAATGTTCTTTGTATAGTTGTCCCTCGGTATCCACAGTGTATTGGGTCCTGGACCCCCACAAACACCAAAATCCTGGGATACTCGAGTCCCTTATATAAAAAGGCATAATGTTTGCACATAACTTATATTTGCATATAAGCTACATATAGCAGAGTGTGCCACACATCACTTCATTCATGTGGATTCAGTGTAGTGCTCAGCATGTGGCAAATTCAGGTTTTGCTTTTTGGAACTTTTTGGAATTTTTTTTCCTGAATTTTTTTTGGTAAGATTTTTAAATTGATTTTTAGAGAGAAGGGAGAGGGAAAGTGAGAAACATCGATGTCAGAGCCAAACATAGATTGGCTGCTTCCTGCATGCCCCCTACCTGGGATCCAGCCTGCAACCTGGGCATGTGCCCTGACCGGGAATCAAACTGCAACTTTTCACTGCATGGGACGACGCCCAACCAACTGAGCACACTGGCCAGGGCATTTTCTGAATATTTTTTATCCAAAGTGGTTGAATCGCAGATGTGAAACTGCTGGATACAGAGGGCCGGCTATAATTATATGGGCTTTTTGAAACCTTTCCATTTATTTATCCATAATTATTTTAGGTTCTCTTTTAGAGACATGAGTTCAAATGTCTGAGCCTTGTACAAGGTTTAGCAAACAGTCCATGGGCTAAATCAAACCCACTGCGTGATTTTTTTACAGCCAAGAGCTAAAACTGGTTTTTTACATTTTTAAATAACTGAAAAAAATCAATGAAAGAATAATATTTTGGAACACATGAAATCATATTCAATTCATATTTTAGTGTCCATCAATAAAATTTTATTGGCACATACCCACATTCATTTGTCTACATATTGTCTATGGTGGCTGGTGCCCTATGACGGAGGAGTTGAGTAGTGTCGAAAGACCGTCTGACCCACAAAGCTTAAAATAATTGCTGCTGGGGCCTTTACAGAACAGTTTGCTGAGAGCTAGGCTAACACACAGCACTGGTTATATGTGACTAGCACCGGGCACATCATCCTGAGGCTGATTTAGAGGTTTATGAAACCCCTTAGAATCTTCAGTAGCGCTTAACATTACTTTTGCTTCCTTTGTGGGTGAGGGGAATAGTATTTACCTTGTTATCTACTCCTGTTTGCTATAATTAAAGAAGTCTTCATCTTGCAGGCTGAATCCCCTTTGCCTTTTTATATCTATAAAACTGCACCCTTTTAAAAATTTTAATTTTTAAAATTAATTTAATTTTTTACCTGGATCCCAGGTAGGGAGCTGAGGTTAGGTTTAGACCAACATTCCTTGGTGGGAAAGTGCTCTGCAGTCAAGAAGCATCAGTTCCTATTTGCTCTGGTCCCTGGCTCACCGATACTTGGCTCCAGGTGACTGTCACTCAAGGACAGCTGCTCTCTCTGGGCAGGTTGGACCAGCTCTGCAATTCAGTGTGCATGTATGTCATTGCACCCAGCAGTGATTTCTGAAATGACTGCCACAAATGATGGTGCAAGGAAACAGGCTCTGTGTGGGAAAAACTGACACCTGTAATCAGTTGGCTTCATATGGGAGCACACTATAACAGTGATACCTAAGAAGAAAAATGTGTAATGGCTTATCCATAAGGAAAAAAATCATTGTTTAGAGATCAAAACAGTGAGCTATTTCCACATTTCAGTTTTTTCCATATACACCTAAAATCCTACTTGAAATGCATTCTGCATGACTTTGAAATAATTTTTTATAGCTGTATTTTTCAGAATTGAGACATAACTAGACCCCCAGGAGGAACAGAACTGGCATTGGGCTACTTTGAGATAAGAATGTAAGCGTGGCTCACCTTAACCCCCTTGCCATGGGAATAGTCAGTGTCTGCTACCAAAGATGGCAAATTAGGTTCGTGTCCTTGGTTTGGTTGGGTGAAACCCTAGAAAAGACCATGACTTCTTTCTCTTCTTTATTCCCCACTAGCAGATGATTCTCTCTCAGGTTTCCTCAAATCTGTGGCATTTCCTGGGCTTTGTGGCCTGTGTTGTTAGGTATTGCCAAGGCGGTCATTGAAGATTTAACTAATTATGAGCATGATCCCTTCCTGAACTGCTTGAATTCCTAAATATGGACTGTGGGAAAGAAATCTAGCTACCTTCAGACTGTGGCTTCCTACTAGAGACAGGGCATATACCCACTCCACTCCTGTGACTGTCCCATCTGGTCCTACTTCTCTGCTGTATGTGATTGGGGGCCCGCTGTCACCATTCTGCCCCTCGTCGAGTAAGTGAATTAATTGTGTTACTTACTTCTAAAGACTACTTACCTGCCTGGGTTATACAGTGAGGCTCATGGAAAACTGGTATCCTTACCCGGGCTGATGTGGCTCAGTTGGTTGAGTGTTGTCCATGCAGAAGGCAACCAGTCGATGCTTCTCTCACATTGATTTCTCTCTCCCTCTCTCTCCCCTCTGCCCCTCCCTTTCCCTTCCTCTCTTTCTTAAAAAAAAAAAAAAAAAAAATCAATAAAAACATTTAAAAACTGGGATCCTTGAATTTGTGCACTTAAGTTAAAAGCAGACCATCCCTCAGGGGAAAAAAAACACTTCATCACTATAGCCCAGTAGTTCTTAACCTTTCTTCAGGACCACTTTCAAAATGTCTTGAAAGTTGGGGATTTTTTCCCCAGGAGAACAGGCATAGACATATGTGACCGCCACTTGAATTTCATGTTCAAATTCAGATTCATGGACTCCCTGAAGTACATCCTTGTGAATCCATGGACCCAGTTATAGGATTCTGCTTTAGGCATTTGAATGGGCAAATTGCAGAGTTTAAACTACCTTCCAAGTATTCTCTAGGTTTTTAAAAATAGAAGGGCAGAAATTACGTTGTAAACAAAAAAGGCAAGGGTCTTCATGCGATGTTATATCTCTGTAGAGTGGCGTGGGTCAGCTACACACACACATTGCATTTGAAAATAATTGTGAGAGAGTCACCACTGAGAATGAGAGTAAGAGTCGCACACAGATGGCTCTCACTGTCAGGGAAAAGTAGAATTCACCTAATGCATGTCAGCTTCTTTCACAAATTTGCTTTTCAGGTCCTCTTTCTGGCAACATTAGATATTTGTGTGTTGTTACTTAACTTTAATTACTTGTTTATAATATTTTACTCCAAGGGTGCCAAGGCCATTCAGTGGGGGAAAGGAGAGTCTTTTCAACAAATGTTGGAAAACTGCATATCCACATGCAGAAGAACGAAGTTGGACCCTTGCCTTACACCATATACAAATATTATCTCAGATGCATCAGAGGAAGAGGGTGTCTGTAATACTTGCAACAATAAAGATACATTTTTAAAAAGGTAAATAAATGCATCAAAGACCTCAGTAGGGGAAAATCTTCATGACATTGGATTCAGCAGTGATTCCTTGGATATTTTAGCAAAAGCAGAGACAACAAAAGAAGAAAAATAGATAAATTTGACTTCATGAAAATTAAAAACTTTCATGCATCAGAAGACATTATCAACAAGTGAAAAGGCAGCCCATGGAATGGGAAAAAATGTTTGCAAATCATACATCTAATACAAGATTAATATCCAGACTATATAGAGAATTCCTACACATCAACAACAAAAGACAACTCAGTTAAGAAATAGGCAAATATTTAAATAGATACTTCTCCAAAGAAGGTACAAATGGCCAATAAGCACATGAAAAGATACTCAACATCACTAATCATTAAGAAATACAAGTCAAAATTACAATGAGATAACAGTTTTATATCATTACAGTTGACTATTATTTAAAAAGAAGAAAACAGGTGTTGGTGACAATGTGTATAAATTAGAACCCTTGGGCATGGCTGGTGGGCATGTAAAATTGTGCAGCTGCTGTGGAAAACAGTATGGAGGTTCCTCAAAAAAATTATACATAGAAATAGTGTATCATTCTGCAGTTCCACTTCTGGTTAGGTACTTAGAGACTTGAACAGATCTTTGCAAACCCATGTTCATGCCAGCATTATCCACAATGGCCAAAAGGTGGGAGCAACCCAAGTGTGCGCGGATGGATGATGAGTAAACGCCATTCACAGTGTGGTCCATCCACACAATGCAATATTATTCAGCCTTAAAAAGAAGGAAATTCTGACAGCTGCTACCACGTGGCTGAACCTTGAAGACATTATGTTAAGTGAAATAATCCAGTTACAAAAGGGCAGATATTGTAGGATTCCATTCACAGGAGGTTCTTAGAGGAGTCAAATTCACATAGAAAATAGAATGGTGGGTGCCAGGGGCTACTGAGAAGGCTAGTCAATGGGTACAGAGTTTCACTTTTGCAGGATGAAAAAAATTCTGGAGATGGATGGTGATGATGATTGTCCACCAATGCGACTGTACTTAGTGCCAGTGAATTGTACACTTAAAAATGGTAAATTTTTGTTATATATATTTTACCACAATTAAAAATAACAATAATAAATCTTTCACTTGGATTCTATTTCCCAGTGTTACATTAAAGAGGTGTATTCTTTCTTAGTTTACATCTCCTAAGTCCCACCTCTCCTGCTGAAACATAGGATCACAGCTTTAGTGAAGACCCTAAAAATCTATCTCGAACATGGTCATGTTCTGGGTATGTGTGCTGGTGCATTTGGGGATCTGGGGGTGAACAAAGAATGAGAAGCGTTCTTAGTAGGGATTTCAGAAAGGAGACAACAGGACTAATTTGTTCAGAGTCCTTTGAGTGCCTGCTTCATAGCAGGCATTTTTCTGCAAATGTGAAGATCACTAAGAAATGATTCCTAAATGGCCATTTAACACAGAGTCAGCAAACTAACTCTGGGGCCAAATCTGGCACGATACCTGTTGTTGTGTAAGTCTTGCAAGCTGAGAATATTTTTTGCATTTTCAAATGATTGGGGAAAAAATCAAAAGAATATTTTATGACTCATAAAAATTATATTAAATTTCAATGTCCATAAAGTTTTATTGTACAGCTCCAGGGCTGGGACTAGGGTAAGACAAGTGGACATTCACCTTGGGCACAAATTTATGGGGTGGGTGGCACCAAATAGCTCACTCATCAAGATAAATAATATTTTAATGCAGTATTTTTAAAAATCAAAATAAATGCCAAGAGATCCACAATGAGCAAACTATCAAAATTTTAAATAAAGACAAAGTCAGTGTTGCTGATTTTTTTCCCCTTTGCCCAGGCTCTAGTAGCGTTCTGAAGGGCATGAAGACCAGCACACTCATTCCTTCCTTACTGTCCATGGTGACTTTCTAGAAATAGTGACAGAGACCCTATGGCCCATGGAGCAAAAAATATTCTCTGGCCCTTTGTAGAAAAAGTTTGCCAACCTCTGAATGAAATCAATTTACTATATTAATCCCTAACAGTGAGCAACTATAACCAAACTACTGATCCATTTCCTCTGCCTACTTTTATGTGCTTTTAAAAAAAAATGAGTGTACACTCATAAATTATTTAATTTTTGGGTAACAGCATTTATAAGTCAATAGGGACAATTCACACTTAATTAAGAAGCACATTGATGCCTGTGGGCTCTGATGATTGACTGTATAATTACCTGCATTGAAATTGTAGAAGCCATCATTAACTTTCCTATTAATTAAATAGTTATTTAACCCTTCATTTATTGGGCTGACTTTACTTGGTTTCTTTTATAAAATGATACATTTCCTGCTCAGCTGCCATATATAGGTCTTAATAAGCTCAATTAAGAACTTAAGAAGTATTCCTTATTATTAAAATTATAACATGATAAATGCCGAGGAAGCTTCCTCCCTGGTTTTCCTGTTTTCATTCTTTCTCCTAATAGTCTAAAAAGTGTGTTGTTTTATAAACATAAGTCAGATCATATTTTGCCTTTACCCAGGGCTTCCCTCAGGAACTGGAATAAAATCCAGACTTGTGACCATGCCCTCAGGGTCTCTGCTGACCTCTCTGGACAGCCCCCTCCCCTGCCCCAGTGCCTTTGCACCTGCTATTCCCTGTGCCTGGAGTGCTTTCTCCCACATCTACCCAGGTTTGCCCCTGCTCAGGTCAGGTCTCAGCCAGCCTGTCGAGAGGTTGGGAGCCCCTCTCCACCACTGTCTCAATTCTGTCCATCTGCCATCTCCTTTTGTCCCAGCCCGGATCTCTCTGCAATCACCTTGTGTATCTGGTGCCTGGTCTTTTATCTGGCTCCCCTGCTCAAAGTTGTCAGCTCCCCAAGAGCAAGACTTTCATCTGACTTACCTTGATTGCTCAGAGCCTAGAATAGCATCCGACTCCCAGTAAATTCACTTTGTTCCCTTTTTGTTTATTCCTAGTTTAAGTTTATATACATTCATGTTCACCCTTTGAGGTGTATGAGTTTTCACACGTGTAGGTTCTACAAATATTTGAGAGCCTACTGTGTGGCAGGCACTGCATATCTTGGAGAATGTACCTCATTCTTTTTAATGGCATTAAAGTATACAGCAAGGATGTACCATAATTTATTTAATAATTTTCCTATTGGTAAACATTTAAGTTGTTTCCAATTTTTGATGACTTCAAATAATGCTACCAGGGACATGTCCATATACCTTTATTTTTTTACAACTTTATTGAGATATATTTCATGTACCATGATGTTGACCCATTTAAAGTGTACAGTTCAGTAGTTTTTAGTGTATTCACAGAGTTGTGCAACCATGACCTCTTAATTCTAGAACATTACACCACCCCAAAAAGAAACCCCATCTCCATTAGCAGTCACTCCCCATCTCCCTCCTCAAGTTTCTGGCAATCACTAATCTGGTTTCTGTCTCTGTGGATTTGCCTGTTCTGGACATTTCACAAAAATGGAATCACATACTGTGTGGCCTTTTGTGTCTGGCTTCTCTCACTTAGCATCATGTTTTCAAGGTCCATCCAGTGTCAGAGCTTCACTTCTTTTCATGGCTGAGTAATATTCCAGTGTGTGGATGGACCATATCTTGTTTAATCAGCTGGTGGACATTTGGGTTGTTTGTACTTTGGGGCTATTGTGAATCATGCTGTCGTGAACATTGGTATACAGTGTTAGTGTGACCATGTGCCTTCCTGGACATGTATATTTCTATAAGATACATTCTGAGGGGGAAGGGAGATACCTCTTCCCGCTAGCTCTTCATTCTCTAACTGTGTGGATTTGGACATATCCTGAGTCTTGAGGATCCCCTGTTCCGGGCGAGAATTCCCAACCTCTTGCCCAGCAGCCAGTGCTGCATGGCTTTGTGTTTGCCTCCCTCGCATATGTTCAGGGAGGACACTTCAGGAGCCCTCACCTGTTTTTGAATTAGTGCTAGAGAAGGCATTGGCAAAGCCAGCTGTCTAATGATGCAAACCCCAGAAACTTGGAGCAAAAGACAGAAAGCAAAGAGGATCTCCTTATGGGGAATTAAACAAACTCACTAGCTCTCTCTCACCGGGAAGGACAGCACTAAACAGTCTACCTTCGTCACCATTTGTCAAGCAATTTATGAGAAACTCAGCCATGGAAAGTGTATCGTACATGCGCTGAGGTCTTATGGAAGGGCGGTATTTCTGAGAAGGGAAAGGGAGCTGATGATAAGATATAATCTTTCTGACAGTAAAGTTAATTTGGAAGGAGAGCTGCTACATTTGGCACAATGCTGGGAGAGAAACGAGTATTAAGTATTGGGCCCAAATATGCCCTGGAATGAATGGAGCACATAGTATGAGGTGCTCCCTGAAGAACTTGTCATGCTTATTTGTTTTTGAAGTCCCAAATAGCAAAGTACATAACTGCTTTTAGAGCTTCAGATATTTAAATAGGCAAAAAGCAGCAACTGCTGTTGGTTCCATATAGGAGTAGATTACAGCAATGACTAATTAGCATTTATTGAGCACCTACTATATGCTGGGCTGGGAATTAAACCCCATGCTTGGTAGGCTTCGTTTTCTCTAACACAGCAACCCACAGAGGCAGGCAGAGTTTATTTTCTCCATTTATGGATAAAGAAATGGAAGTCCATGTTTGCTGGCAGTGTCAGCCACTTTGGGTGGAGTTGCCCCTCACTCATCCTCCATCTTCCTGAGAATTGACCTTGACCCAGGCACTGACCATAACCCTTGCTGCCCCACGTCAGGCCTGTCCAGCAGTTGCCAAAAATTCCTCCTGTGGTTGTCCACAGTCATACATGTGTAAGGACAAAACACATACTTTGTATTTCCTGGAGAGAGAAGATTCTGGCAGCTTTCTGCTGGTGTCCTGCATCCTCACAGATGTTATCCTATACAGCGTGGGCTGAGCAATAGATGCCCTAGCTCCCCAAAGAAGAACGTTAAGCCCAAATTATTGAGATGATTTTCCACATTTAATCTAATCTTAAGCATGGAATTTGCATCATAAGAAAAGAGAATTTGACTTACCCAGAAATGCAATTGCATCTTCATTATTCCAGAGTGCAGTAAGCTTTAGTGGGGTTTTCACCAACTCGACCTTTTTTCCTTATTCAGATCGTTTCAAATTCCATGTGGATGGAAATCTCAAATATTTATCTTAAAAAACATGCTGAAGTAGTAATAAATGCTGTTCAAATGTAAAGGTGGTAGAGGCTTGGGTAAAGATGTGGCGCATATACAAAATGGAATACTACTCAGCCATAAGAAAAGACAAAATACTGCCATTTGCCAAAACAGGGATGGACCTTGAGAATATTATGCCAAGTGAAATAAGTCAGGCAGAAAGAGCTAAGAACCATATGATTTCACTCGTATGGGAGATATAAAACTGAAACTTGTGGACACAAACAGCAGTGTGGTAGTTGCTAGAGAGAAAGGGTTGGAGGCTTCGGGGTAAAGGGGGCCTAATATATGATGATGGAAGATGAATTATTGACTTTGGATGCTGGGCACACAGTGCAATATACAGGTCTTATAACATACAAATCCACACCTGAAACCTAAATGATCCTATTAACCAATGTCACCCCAATAAATTTAATTTTTAAAAATTCTTCTTCTTATTATTGTTAATCCTCACTGGAGGATATTTTTTCCATTGATGTTTAGAGAGAGTGAAGGGAGGGAGAAGGAAGGGGGAGAGAGAGAGAAACATTGATGTGAGAGGGACACATTGACTGGTTGTGGGAGCAAACCCACAACCGAAGTATGTGCCCTTGACCAGGAACCAAACCTGAGACCAAAGCGCAGGCCAATGCTCTAACCACTGAGTAACCGGCCAGGCTAAAAAAAAAAATTGATTTTTAAAGGTAACTGTGGTGCTTTTGAAAGTGCCTGGCAGCTAGGTTATGTCAGCTGCCAGGGCTTCCAGACGCAAGGAGGACCGGAACCAGTATTGGCACACGGGAGGGTCTGAAAGGTGGCTGCTTGTCCAAGGGCACATTCTGAGCGAGAGCGAAGAGGACGGGAAGGACCGAGAGCCCGCTCACCACTCCCCGGGGCGCGTCCTCCAGCACTCATCTGTTTCTCTTTCCGCCTTTCAAGCAGAGGTAGTGCATTTTATTCCATTTTCTTCCTAAACCATCTTTTGCTCTACTTGGGAGCTGACTTAATGCAGAGTTGGGAATGGAGACACCAAACACAACCAGACAAAGCTAGGCATTTTTCCAGACATTGCGAGCTGCTTGCCCGTTTCACACTCAGGGCTCTTCCCCAGCCCTGTGCCGGTGGGAAGTGTTTGCTGAAGAAAATGAAGACTCATCTTAATATTGATGGAATAGGAAAGTCATTTAAAATATTTTCAAGGTTTTATGATGCCCTCTTAAATTTATTTATTTATTTTCAATATATCTTTATTGATTTCAGAGAGAGGAAGGGAGAGGGAGAGAGAGAGAGAAACATCAGTGGTGAGAGAGTCATTGATCAGCTGCCCCCTGCATGCCCCCAACTGGGGATCGACCCCACAACCTGGCATGTGCCCTGACTGGGAATCGAACTGTGATCTTCTGGATCTTAGGCCAACGCTCAACTGCTGAGCCATGCCTGGCTGGGCTTAAATTTTAAAAAATTACATTTCCCCTCAAGCTTTTGACTAGCATGTCTTTCTAAAATGGAATCAATTTCAGTGTATCTTCTTAGCTTTAATTAGAATTAATTAGTTTAAAAACTAAAATACCCCCAAGATTTCATTCTTTGAGTTTAATTAGAATAAGTTCAACAACAACAATAAAAATCATTTTGTTCCATTTTGTCAAAGTACTCTGAGGTTTTGCTTTGGGGTTGAAACTTTCACAGGGACAGAATAAATATCCTTTTGTTCTCAGAGGATTGGACGGAAGGTCAAGGTGAGGAGAGAGGAGATGATGGATGGGATCAATATTTCTCATTTTGCCTTTTGTTGATCTATTTTCATGCCTTTAGAGCTCCCTAGGCCTTGCTAAAGGATCTCTTTGACTAGATTTTCGGTCCATGGCCAATCGAGATAAATTATCCCCTAGAGACTGATGAGCAGTAAAAGCAATAGAAGTCTCCCTCCCTCCCTAGACAGGCAGACACTCCTCAAGCTGGCCCAAGTCCATTTGTTGTCCAGAGCAGGAGAACTCTCCTTCTGAACTCTCACTGCAAGATCTCTGGCCTCCCTCATTTATCTTATGTTAAATTTCTTGGTAATTTTGCATAGTTCAAGCATGACTTAGCAAGAATACACTTTTATTTTTCTATGTGACTGAGCTTTTTTAAAAATCCTCACCTGAAGATATGCTCACTGATCCTAGAGAGAGGGGAAGGGAGAGAGAAACATTTATGTGAGAGACAACATCGATCAGTTGCCTTCCATATGTGCCCTGGACTGAGGATCGAACCCACAACCTCTCAGTATATGGGAAGATGCTTCAACCAACCAAGCCACACTGGCCAGGGCTAGAGCTTTTTCTTATTTAAGGTTTTGTGTATGTACAGTGACATGGCAAGAATAACAGGTGTATTAAACTAATTTCTAGTAATACTTAGACACTGGAAAGATCAAATATTTTGGTAGATTTGAAAAGAGGTCTATAGTAACCACATGAAAGCAGTAAAAAGAGCAAATTGTGTGTGGGCATAAACATGAAGGATGAGGCTTTTTTAGACTATTGAGGGAGAACCATGGGGTGGAGGGCAGGATGGTCTGTTTTAATCTGTTTGAGCTGCTATAACAGAATACCATGGATTGGGTGGCTTATAATCAACAGAAGTTTATTGGTCACATTTCTGGAGTCTGGAAGTCCAAGATCAGGGTGCCAGCCCCTCTTCTGGGTTACAGACTTCTCCCCCTGTGTCCTCACATAGAAGGAGTGAGGGATCTCCCTGGGGCCTCATAATGGCACTAATCCCATGACCCAAGAACCTCCCAAAGGCCCTACTTCCTAATATCATCACCTTGGGCATTAGTTGTTCCACATTCGAATTTTGAGGGTATGTAAACATTCAGACCCTAGCATGGTCATATGGAGTCCTGAAGCCTGGGGCCTAGGGATGCTGTCTGTGGGCTCATCCCCAGGTACAGCTCACCCTTCTAAGTCCAGGATCTGCTGGAGACTCTGGTGTGAGGTTTGCAGACCTGACCTGAGTCATGTGCGATGTTCAGCTCCCACTCCGTGGTTTTGAGCCTTCCACCTCACTGAGGTTGGAGGCCTCCCAGCCCTCCTGCAGGGGCCAGCGCTTTTTCTGTAGGGGGCTGGAATAGACTTGGGAGACCCTGGCTTTGTGATGCAGCGATCCCATGACTGAGGAACGGGATTAGGGACCAGGAGCTCCCTGAAGGGACTTGTGGGTTTGGAGAAACCATCTATATAACTTGATGACACCCACCTCCCTAAATCCAGGCAAAGGTCTTGCCTTTGTTCCTGGGCCAGTGGACAGATATCTGTCTGTCTAGCTCTGTCCAAGCCCTCATCTCTTCTGCAAGCTTTCTCATCCTGTCCCATCAGTGCAAGGACATCCATTAGCAATTCTCCCCTCTCCTGTGCCAGTTCCCTCCCCTTAGGTCCTGCCCATCACAATACATACCTGCTGTTACTTCTTCCATTTCAGAAACCCTCTCTCAACTGGGCTTCCCCTTTTAGGTGCCACTCCATTCCTCTCATCTTTCCAGCAGAGACTCCTCTAAGGAAGTGTCTGTTTCTAGGGTCTCCAGCTCCACAACTCTTGGTCTCTCTTGAACCCACTTGGATTTCTGTGGCTTTTGCCTCATCATTCCTCTGGAACTGCTCTGTCATGGTCATGGTGACCTTCACTTCACTGAATCTAGTGGTCAGTTCTCAGCCCCACTTCACTCGGTGCTCAGGACACCACTTGCTCTTTCTTACTTCTTTGGCCTCCTCTTTTCAGGCTCCTTTGCTGGCTTCCCTCCTGTTTAGGATATCTAAAAGGTGGACAGTTGAAGAGCCCAGCCTCTTCTCTGCTCTCCCTTGATGAACTCAGCCAGTCTCATGGCTTTAAATAGGTCATCTATACACTGATGGTTCCAGCCCACATCCTCTATATACTGATAGCTCCAGCCTACGTCATCTTAAAATGCTGGCTCCAGCCCAGGTCGTCTCATACACTGCTGGCTCCGGCCCACATCCTCTACACACCGATGACTCTAGCCTGTCATTTATACACTGATGGCTCCAGCCCACATTCTCTGTATACTGATGGATCTAACTTACCTCTGGTCCTTCAGGCCCTCATTTATATATCTGCCTGCTTTCTCAGCATCCCAACTTGGGTGTCTAAGAGCCTCTCACACCTCACACCTTTAAAACTCAACTCCTGCCCTGGTCATTGTGGCTCGGTTGGTTGCAGCGTCCTCCTGCACTCCAAAGGGTAGCGGGTTGAATTCCTGGTCAGGGCAAATGCCCGGGTTGTGGGTTCAGTCCCCAGTTGGGGCACATGAGGGAGGCAGCCAATCAATGTTTCTCTCTCACATCAATTTTTTTTTTCTCTTTCTTCCTTTTTCTCTCTAAAGTCAATTTAAAAACAAAACAAAACTTAACTCCTAGGTCCTCCTCAGGCCTGCTTCTCCTGCAGTTTTCCTGATCTCATTTTTTCAGTTGCCAAAAACCTTTGAGACACTCTCAACTCCCTTCCCTCACACTCCATATCCAACCCATCAGCAAATCCCATGATCCCACCTTCAGTATTTACCCGGAATCTACCCCTCCACTGCTCTCTCCCAGGACAGGCATGTCTCTCATCCGGATTATAACATTAGTCTCCTAACTGCTCTCTCTGCTTTCACCCTTTTCCTTCCTTTCCTGTTCTCAACCAGCAGCCAGAGGGAGCTGGATAAAACGCAAGTCAAATCTGGTCATTCCTGGGCTCAAACCCTGTGATCACTTTCATTCCTCTATGAGCAAAAGCCACAGCTCATATGATAGTCTTCATGGGTCTTTTCTTCTCCTTCTTGTCTTCAGGTTCACTTAGCTTTAGTCACCAGCCAGGCATAGTCCCACCTCAGGGCCTTTGCCCTGGATATTCCCTCCACGGGAATGTTGTTCCCTCCACTGGAACACTTTCTCTAGACATCTGAAGGGCTCTGCCTCTTACTTCCCTTATCTCTTTAGTGAATCTTCTCAGGGAGGCATTTGATATAACCCTTTAAAAATTGCAGCCCCACCTCAGCACTCCCTATCCCTGCTCCAGTTTTCCCTTTGGCACCTATCACCATCTGACATGCTATATATTTTTCTTATTTATTTTGTTAACTGTCTATAACCACCACCACTCTACCCCACGCCACCCGCTCACTATTCACTAGAATATAAGCTCCATGAAGGAAGGATTTGTGTCTGTTTTGATTACTGGCCAAGTCCTGGCTTATGCTCGGCAGTCAATAAATATTTTTTTATTGGGATCAGTGAATAATGCAAGTAGGGAACCTTGTCAATCCTCTTTCAGAGATGGAGTTTAGGTTCTTTACAGCTGCATGTCAGAGCCTCCCTTCAGATGGGGAGTCCAGGCAGAGTCATCAGTGTCCCCAGGGCAGTGCCCATGCAGTGACTTCCATGGTTTTGGCTGCCCGTGGTCTCACCTCCAGGCCTACAGACATGTCACCTTCCATGTTACTGCTTCGCCGTTGATTAGTGGCCCAAGTCTGGCTTCAAATTCCTCATGTCCCTGGAGCCCAGGTTCAGATTCTAAAAGCATGGCATTCACCTCTCTTCTTCTCAAGGAGACATGCTGATTCCCTCCTATTTATTTTAAGATCAACTCCTGGAGGTTATCTTAAGAAAACAGTTTTTGTGCACCGATTGTGTCTGTCTCAAAGGCATGTTTTGTCATGTGCTTTTCTAATCTAAGATGTGGACTCCTTACGGCTGTAGCCATATGTTTCCCGTTCTATCAAAATGTTTTACAATCCTTAGACATGTCCCCCTCCCTGCAAATAAGACCATCCGCTTAGTATTCTATGTTCCCCTTGTAAGATGGGGTGCTCCTCTGTGCAAGTTCCAAAGCCACAGAGAACCCATGCTCAGCCCGCATAGCTCTAGTCAGAGCCAAGGTTGTGTGCTTTCATTTTAACTTTTTTTTTTTTGCTTGCTGTGGGTCAAGATTAGCCAATGCTAGGGACCTCCCTGCCACCTCTTTCTGGGGCTGTGTGTCCCTGTGCCTCCCACCATCTGGGGGCCTCTGATGTGACCTGGCTTCCTCTTCTAAGAGTCCTCCCCTCTCTGAGTAGGGCAGGAAGAGCAGGCAAAGGGACTCCAGATACTGTAAGTTCCTTCCGGCAAAGCCCCAGGATGCATTTCTAATGCTGAGTCAAAGATTCAGTTTGCACCTATTTTGTATGTACATAACATTTTCAAGAGTCTTTTTAATTCGGAGCAATTTCTCTTACATATTTTTCAAATAATTTAATCTGCAGGTTGTTTTAGTGTGTCTAATCACTGCCCAGAAAACCCATGTGTGGCTATAAACTATCCAACACTGTTTGCTGGGTATTAAATTCTTTCTTCTTGGAGAAAAGGGCACTTTCTCCTCCTGCACTAGGAAAGACTGAAGAAGTCCCTCCTGTGATGCTTATGCAGGCAGAGTTGGTCCTTTTCGGGTTTTGTTATTTCAGAACAAATATGGTAAACTGTTTTCTCCTCTGTTACTATAGAGATGAGATTATTTGCCTTTCTCTTAGGGCTTCTGAAAATAATAGATTACATATTTGGGAGGGTTTTTTTTAGATCTGGTTAATGTGAGATAGAGAGGATTGCTCCTGGGATGACATTGTTTGGTTTGGGAAGTATTCTCCTGGTTGCCCAGCAACAGGCTCTTGGAGACGGGAGTGGACTGCGTTGTCCCTGGCAACCGTTGTTACTCAGCAAACAATGAGGGCTGGCAAGCAGCGCCAGGACTGCAGACTCCTGGGCTTTAAGTGAACATCTGCATATATTTTTCTCTGATGAAATTATATTTGTGTTTGATCTGCCATGACAGGTAGAGCTGAGTCCACCTGGGGTCTATTTAGAAGAAAGTGTATTGTCATGTTGACATCTTACCCTGTATATAAACCAAGAGGAGATGATGTGGGGAAAAATACCTTCAGCCATTTGACTCTGTCCTAGACTGCTCTCAAATGGAGACATATTTCAGTCTTAAGTGGAATTTCTTTTTTGCTCTTCTTCCCTGTGTTTATAAAATCATTACCCACCAACCTACTACCATAGGTCCCTGGTGAGCACAACTTCTGGAGCACTTTTCAGCATGATGCTTTCATTCCTGATGCCCAAGAATATTAGAAAAGCCAGGAGTTGAACCCTGATGGCTCACACATAAAGACATTCACATGTAAGGCTGGCTGATGATGGAAACTGAAGCCAGAACTTTCTGGTTCTTCAATATTCCTCTGAAGAAGTTGTTGATCCTCAAGGGAACATGTGTATTATATTAGGAGAAGCAGGTGTTTTCCCACTAACAGGGGAGTGGAAAACCCTTACCCTGTTAGTGGGCACTTTGCAGCCACAGGGTGGATTTTGTTCAAAACAGTGTCACTCCCCCACCTCCTCCTGGGCCAGCCAGAGATAGCGATTGTTTACCAGGGCTGGTTGCTTAGGTAAACACTGCCCCTGAACTTCATTCAAAGCTGGTGACACATTTCTTTCCCTCCTCTCAGCACTGCCCCCTCCCCTGCCCACCAACCAGGGCTATAAATTGAGAAATGTTAGGCAGTGCAGGGTTTGGCGGGGCCCCGCCTTACTTGCCTGGAGTGCAATCTGTCTGACTAATGCAGCAACTGCCGCAAAAGTGCCGCCCGTATCAGAACACCGCAGCCTGTGGTCAGTAAAACAGCCCTTTGGTGAGACTTGCTTTAGTTGTATGGATTTTTTTTTTTAAGGGCAGTTCACCCTGTAGCTTCGAGAAAATGTTCATTGCACTTCTGTGCCAGCATTCCAGCTGACGTCTTGGGACAATTTAAAGTATCTGAACAAGTTGCCCAACTGTCTTTTGCAGTTGAAACTTCTAATGGGGTGTCATTTGTGTTCTAAAAGCAAGCTTATAAAAAAAAAAAAAAAAAAAAAGCTCTTTAGCTGGTAGATGCACAAATTAACATCTAATTACAGCGAGTGTTGCTGGAATCAACATGAATTCTGACTTAGTGAAGCCTCCCCAGAAGGTTCTTTTGAACCCACAATCCGTCCTGCAGTCTGTTGCAGAGGGTAGTTGTAGATCACTAGGTACTGAAAAAGAGAAAGCCTTCCAATAGAAATGCTACCCTGCATTCCAGAAAACTATTTCACACCCAGTCTCAATGCAGGCAAGTCATTTTTCAAGAATTGTTGCCTCATTGTTAAATGTTCTTTTAAATTAATTATTTTTAAAATTTTCCCATGGAAATACTTTACCCCACATCAGGCTTTATATCTTGGGCCAACCACTTACCATCTTTGGGTAAATCCTCTATCTGTTGGGTGAAAGAGCTGGGCTAGGTGATTTGTAAGGGCCCTTCCAGGGCTGTGATTTCAAGAAGTTCTTGATTCTTAGTGGTGCCATTTCTCCACTTTTTAAATTTCAGAGTAAAGTGATGACAGGAGGGAAGGTAAGGGATAAATTGGAAAGGTCCTGTGTGCGATGGTAGGACAAAGGAAGTCAGCCTCCTCTTTACCTGAATCAGTTGTGGAGGTACTGCCCCTCGCCCATGGTCATTGCTTGTCCGTAGGGATGGCGGTGGGGAATGAGACAGAGACCTGTGTGCCAGAACCCAGGCTATGCTATCCAGCTCAGAACCCAGGCTATGCTATCCAGGAAGAAGTTCCCGGCCTGCCCCTGTTGTCCTGCCGTGCTCCTCCTCCACCCTCAGGCTGTCTGGGCCTTTTTGAAGACTTGAGAAGTGGGATAGCAGGGGATGAGTTAAGGCAGTCTCCAGCCTGGCATCAGGCAGCCTTCTGGGCTTTCCACATTTTCACTGGTTTCACACATTCCCCACCTGCTGGAGAGTGTGCAGAAGGGAGAAAAAAAGATAGAAACCAGGTGCAAGTGAGAGGGAAAGAAAGGCTGCTAAGCAGGACACCGATGAAACTGCGCCCAGAACCTGGAGCCAGGGACCCATAACTGGCTGAAGGTGGAGGCCAGTGTTCGGCCCCTTGTAGACAGTGTAGGTGGGTAGCCCTGAGCAGCAGGTACCTCATGCCCCCATTCACTTCAAAGTATTTCTGGGAGGTCATTTTGGGGAACATGCTAGGGGAGAGGAGTCAGGAGAGGGATCCAGGAGGTCATCATAGGGTGACTAAGACCTAGACTTGGTTTTCTCAAGGAGGCTTGGCTGGTCCCAAAGCCAAATGTGTAAACAACTGTGTGATAGGAAACAGAATTAAGAGCAGCAAGCAAGAAGAATGGTTTGGCTAATTGAAAATGCCATGTGTAGTGAGGCTATGGCCTTGGACCAGTAGTTCTCAGTGGGGGTGATCCTGCCCCCCAGGGGACACTATTGGGTGATGTATGGAGACATTTGTTGTTGTCATGACTGGGGGAGAGAAGATTCTCCTGGCATTGAGTAATTGGGGGCCAGGGATGCCGGTCATCACACTACAGTGCTCAGGATGGCCCCACAGAGAATGACCTGGCCCCAAAGTCTGTATTGTCAAGGCTGAGAATCCCTGGTTTAAAGCCATGCTTCTCAAACTTGACTGTGATTCAGATCTCCTGGGAATTGTGTTAAATTGCAGGTTAGAATTCATGAGCAGTCCCAGAAAAGGTAGAGCAGTGCCTCTCGGCCACGGTTGACTTTGCCCCCCAGGGATATTGGGCACTGTCTCAAGACACCTGTGCTTGTCAGATGTTCCTGGCATCAAGTGGTAAAGACCAGAGATACTGCTCAACTCCCCCAAGTGCCCAGGACGGCCCCACAACCGAGAATAGCTTAGCCTAATGTTCACAGTGCTGAGGTCAGGAAACCTGCACTGGATAGTGAGGTGATTTGACAGAGGGCTTTAATCACTGCTCACTACCATGCTTTGGTCCACTTTGAAGCCACTGGTGGGTTTCCCTGTTCCCCATGTCAACTGAGCAGCCCTTCTTAGCTGTAACAGGTGGATAGACTTTAAGGGACAGTGCTCTCCAGCCTGGTCTTGGCCTTTCTCCATGGAGTCACATCAGTCCCATCCTGGAAGGCGCCATTGTGGCTGTGGTACTGGTGGAGACACCTGTCCAGCTTCCAGTGGCCCCCCATGTCAGAATGACTGCCACCCATCTGGTCACTCTGAATCTGGACCACTGGAACCACACTGGCCACCCTCAATTCTGCAAAGACATCAACTTGTAGATGGAGGCAGCACAGTGCAATGGCACACGTTCAGGTCCCACAGGCCTGGGCTCCATGCCTGCCACATTGAATTCCACTTGGATTGAACTGCGGGGACCCGAGGGGTTGAGTAGCCAACCTAGTTAAACAGTCAGGAACCAGAGGAAGCCTGGCTTTCTCCACAGTGACAGTGAACATGTATACAGGGCAGAGGGGAGGGTTGCAGGAGATACAGCGTGCCTGTGTGGAGAGGGGACTTGGCATATGTGCTCACAAGCACACCGTGTGGGCAACTCCTGTCGGAAAAGACAGTGATGGTTAGGGTCGTTATGTGCAAGTTCCCTCCAGTTACAAGCATGAAAAAAGAGCAGCTTCTTAACCAGAACCAGACAGGGCAGGGACATGTGCAAGTCCCACCAGGTTCATGTAACTCATTCAATAAGTCCCATTATTCCATTAAGAGCTCCAGTGACGTACGTAAGGGGTGGAGACTCTTCAAGTAAAATACCCAGCTCCTGTTATTGTTTTGAGTTCTCTTTGCCATAAGGTTGAGGAGCAATTTATCTGGGAAGGAAACAGGACTCTGCATAGTACAGAAAACAGGAGACTTAGGGAATGTTTACAAACTTGTGCCTCCTTCTGTTAAAGGAGGAAGTCCTAGTGCAAATCTAGTTCTACTCTTCCTCTCTGAGTCTCAGTATGTCTGTCTGTCGTTTCTAAAATGGGAGTGATAATGAACTAAGTAGGAACATATACATAGTGCATTTAGCCCAGAGTCTGGCACACAATCAGTGCTGAGGTGATTGCTGCCACTACCATCACTGTGATTGTCTTTGGGGTTCTTGACCCTTCCTTTTTACTTGGTTATACAGATGACCCTTGAACAACATGGGGGTTAGGGGTGCCAATCATCCCCCTCAGTTGCAAATCCACATATAACTTTGGCTTCCCTAAAACTTAACTACTAATAGCCTACTGTGGATTGTGAGCCATACTAATAACATGAACTCTGGAGTAACACATATTTCTTATGTTCTATGTCAGCAATTTTCAACCTTTAATCTCATGGCACACATAAACTAATCACTAAAATTCTGCAGCACACCAAAATATATATTTTTTCCTGATATGACAAAAAGAAAATTATAATTCTTGACAAAAAATAGGTATAATTTTGATGTATTCACACCAGACTGCTATTGTTGTGTTGGCTGTTGTCATTTATTTTATTTGACAATCTAAGGAAAAGAGGTCAGTACCCCTGACTAAGTTGTCAGGTATTACGTTTTAAAATTTCTTGTGGCACACTGGTTGAAAATTACTGTACTATGTATTGTATACTATATTCTTATAATAAAGTGAACTAGAAAAAATATAATGTTATTAAGAAAATCATACAGGTCATCTGCCAAGGCAAGTCCATATTGTCCCAAATCTCCACAAAAATTTCCCACTATATTTATTGGAAAAAAATCTGCGTATAAGTAGAACCACAATTCAAACTGTGTTGTTCGGGGTCAACTGTATTTATTTATAAAGCACTGGCTGGGATTCAGGCTTGAGGCGGCAGGTCTAGCACATCATTCCAGTTCATCCTCCCCACGCCTTTTGCAGATGAGGAAACTGAGGCCATGGCTGACAGCAAATGACAGAGCTGAGATTTGAACTTGGTTGTGTCTGAGTCCAAAGTCCATGCTGCCCCTCCTCCTCCCCAGCTGGACACTCACCTCAGCATGTGTTCAGAAGTGCAGTTTTTTATTTAGGCTGTTAAGTCTTTTTCCTGATGGAACTAAGATCCAGTGGCAGGTTGGGAAGAGAACCAGGTGTCCCTTTTTTGAAGCACTCCACAGAGCAGGGCTTGGATGTCAACAATTTTCAGGTCAGAAGATCTGGATCGCCCAGAGTAGGCTGCACTGTCCCGTAATGTGAAGGGCACACCTGAACCATCTAGTACATAGCACTGGACCTCCTCAAGGGCCACAGACCCTTGACCTGAGAATGTCTCAGACCCCCCTCTTTGTAGTAGCCCTCGATTTAGAATGTGCATCCACTCTGGAGGCAGATCCAGACTTCCAGGTGTGCAATGAGGAGACAGGGACTGTACTAGATCCCTGAGAGGTAGTACCCAACAGAGACAGCAGGGCAGAGTCACCAGATAGATGTGACCTCGAGGCCAAAGGAGATGCCCAGTGACTTACAGCCCAGTAGCTGAGGAAATGCAGTAGTGGCAAGTTTAGGGGAAAGAAGTTTCCTTTTGGATTTGTTGTGGCACCTGGAGCTGGGCAAGTGGGTGGTATTGGAAGTTGTGGTGCAGGGTAACAGAGTTGGGAGAGGGGAGTGGCCAGAGATGGGGACTGAGAAGGCATCCTCAAAGAGAAGAGACCAGAAACAAGAGGACAGAAACCAAACATTACAGAGAGGTCAAGTTCAGACCAGCCTGGAAACGCGCCACTAAGACCTAGGTTGGGGAGAACCGTGGGGCTGTCATCAGAACATGGATGGAAGAGCATGAGAGGAAGGCAAAGATGCCAAAACAGCACAGGCTCTCTCCCCAGACCCTGAGCCAGCAAAGGAACTAAGGCATGGGGTCATGGTGGCGATGGATGTGACTTTAAGATGGTGTGATGGAACGTGCTGTGAGCTACAAGAATGGGGCCTGAGCAGAAGGCAGAGGGCAGCCTGGTCAGCGGGTCCTTTGTGGAAATGAAGGCTCTGGGACACATGCCCACACCTGTGGGCTCTGGGCCAGAGAGTAATAGGCTCTGCCGGTCTCTGTCACAGCCACTCCACTCCGCCGTTGTAGCAGGAAAGCTGCCATAGGCAACACATGATGGGAACTGAGGACGCGAGGAAGAGAGGAGAAATGTCGGGGTCAGGATCTGGGTGGGTGGAGGGCCGTGGGCTGAGGGGAAAGGGCAAAGGACATGGGGGATTGTGCAGTAGCATGCGGGCTGAGAGCTGGGGAGAAGAGGCTGCGTGAGAAAGTGGGTGGCGGGGGTTAAAGTTTTGGAGCCAATCCCAGGATGAGGAAGTTTTCTATGGAGCAAAATTTGTACTCTGCGATTTTTCTCCTGTAGGCACGTGTGCAAATATGGAAGCATAGGTCCCCCTCCCCTTTTACTATAAGAATCATTGATTTTTCCCTACTGGGACTAGGCAGCATTCAATTTAATAGAAAAATGTCTAGAGTAAGAACATGGCAACAGGGTCTTTTAAGTGGTTTTGGCCATTTTTCTCGCATTAGCCTGTGTTGTGTGTACATGCATGTGTGTTTTGTGTTTATGTGTTTGTGTATATGCATGGTTTCTGT
Organism: Miniopterus schreibersii; assembly: GCF_964146895.1. NCBI lineage: Eukaryota > Metazoa > Chordata > Mammalia > Chiroptera > Miniopteridae > Miniopterus > Miniopterus schreibersii. The sequence goes on along the minus strand of NC_138105.1, from coordinate 67,630,330 downwards.
ATGTGTTTGTGTGTATATGTGTATGTTTGTATGTATTTGTATATGTATATGCATTGTATGTGTGTGCAACTGTGTGCGCATGTGTTTATATGCACATGTGTGTTTGTGTGGACAGGTGCATGGACGTGTGTGCTCACGCATGTACGTGTTTGTGCATGTGAGGGCATATGTGTGTGTGTTCATGAGTGTGTGTGTATGTGTGTTTGTGTGTACATGTATGAGTGTACAACACTTTTCTTGTCCACTCTCCCAGCACAGAAATGCAGCTGACAGTTGGTCTCCCACATAGCACCCAGTTCCCATTCCCTCTGATGTGATGAACTTCAGGGCACCTGTCCCCAGCCTGGGGAGAATTTTGTTTCCTGGGCACCAAGTCTTATGGTGTTTAAGTTTTTACTAATTAGAGCTAGTATCAGGAGCCTGCCTAACATATTTGCTGGGTGAAAATGTCAGTGAAGGTTTTTTAATTCCCATCTTCCCCTGAATACATGATATTGTCACTTGCAACTAAAATCAGATCACATCTAAGACGTAACCAGACATTAGCTTGGACAGTTTAAAGTAGTAGTCAAATACTCTTTAAGAGGGAAGTAAGAGAGCGCTCCCATTAGGACAGGAGGAAAGGCAACTGTCCCATGTGACTGAGGATGACAGCCTGTGACTTTAGGGGCTGGCTGGGGCCTGGCAGCATCCTGCCTTGAGCCCTTCAGATAGACAACCAGTTCCCAGGGCTTGGGCCTGATCCTCTGCTGGAGAAAGAGGGACAGTTTGGCTGCTGAGAAGAAAACAGGAACAGATGCCCAGTTCTTACCAAAAGAAAAAGGAATTTGAACTCTGAAGAAACCTTATTTCAGAGAAACTCAGAGCCAGCTCTGATCCTTCAAAGTCCACTGCTGCAAAAGAAAAAATTTAAGAATTGCCGGAGGAATGACAGGATGCCCAAAAAGTTTAGGCGAAGTAGGACTAATGGATTGCCCTTGCTGGGAGTTGGAATTTGATCCTCTTAGAAATGGTGGGAGCCTTTAAAGAGTCCCTCATTTTTTCCCTCTCTAATTCCACACTCCTTGTCTGGCAGAATTGTAACTATTTCATGTCCAGGTCACCGTAGTCCCCTCTTTGTTATTCTTAACCTGTCAACAAGTTCATTTCACCCAAGCACCATTTATCCATCTTATTTCTCAGACATCTTATGTTTATTTAGAACAGTGGTTCTCTTTCGGGGCAATCCTCCTCCACAGGTGACATTCTGCAGTGTCTGTAGACTCAGGGTGAGCAGGGGGTGCTCCTGGAGGCCAAGGATGCCTCTCAGAACCCCATGGTGCTCAGGACAGAAAATGTCAGCCTGAGACCCTACATTAGTGTTTGCTGGGTGTGTTGGGAGTGATCCAAGTGCAAGAAAGGACATGGTTTTTACCATCATGGACTGTGAAAGCATCCACTTTTCAGCAAGGAGAGATGGACACTTCGTTCCTCAAACGTGCGAATTTCCTCTTGGTGCCTAGGGCTGAGCAGGGCTATGGCAAGGGCTAGGCAGGGGCCTCGCTTAATCAGGGACAGAACCTAAACCATGCATTACATGGTCCTTAGACCTGGACTCAGATTGAAGGGGTTCAAGAGAAGGAATGGACCTGATTTTTCTGGTCACTGTAATAACACTGGGACTATCAGTATAAGTATCAGGCAGAAACCAGGTTTGAAAGAACTCTTAAGAGTGTTCTGGACTTATTGCTTCTTGGTCATAGGGAAGAAATTAATTGCTTTTTATGAGGAAAATGAACCCTGGTGCCATCCAGATACCACCAAGTATCAGGAGAGTATGAACTCATGGCCTGAGGAGACCTATGTCACTCCCCAAAGTAAAGTAAGAGGCTGTGTGTCTCTCTAAAGCGGAAGTTAATTAGCCAATCAGAATAAAGGGAACTGAAAACGTTTGTATGCTCTTCCCTAATTACCCAAAGATGACCAATGTTTTCTAAATATCTATCAGAACTTGGTAAGGCAGGTGATCCCTCTGCTTGGCATATGGAAAAGCGAATGAAAGGACATTGCTGCAGGTCCTGGTGCGTCAGTGTCAGGCCAGGAGCAGGCCCAGAAATTGCCCTCAGCATTTCCTGCATTTCCTTTCCTGTCATTACTGGTTACTAGGTAACCAGAGTATTTTCCTATAAACAGAAGTGTGTTTCTTTCCTTTGTGCCCAGGCAGATTCATTCATGGAGGCCGCAACCCAGGACTGCTGACCATGGGTCTACGGTTCCCCTCACATACACTCAGGGACCTCAGCATATGTCCTCATTGGTGGGTGTTCTTGGCAGCATCTCCAGAAGGTCAGATGTATCTTCTACACACTGGTGCCCACCCAGGAAAGGAAGTTGCAGCAATGATGTGTGCTTTCTCACTTATTTCTCCAGTCTGCTCTTATCTTGGACCAGATGACAAATGAAAAGTGCTCGGCTTATAAACAACACACTGGGAGCTTTGGGCCAACCTGGCCCAAAGACTGGATTGTGTTTGAGGCCCCCCTTCTTTGTATTGGCCATCCTGAGGGCTCTGGACCCCAGTCGAGAGGGGCCACAGATGAAGGGAGTCAGAGAAAGAATGCTTGGGTCCCTGACTTGGGAAGACAAACAGGAGAGAGGACAAATGAATGTGACAAAGACAGAAACTGAATGGTTCCCACTTCCTATCACAAGTTCAAGTTCAGAGCAGAAGCACAGACATGCACTCATACCTATGAGACTGCTTCTAGGGTGACCTTGATCACCAAAGAGCCTAACCCCACTGAGCAGGAAAAGGGGGATTCCCAAACTTCATGCTGAACGTGGCCAATTGGTGCCCCAGCCACCTCCATTCCCCTACTGCTCCCTGTTCTACCAGGTGGAGGACTCACTCCAACCTCACACCTTCTGGAAAGACCGCTGAAACTACTGCTCTTCAAGGGCTGCTAGCATGGCAAACCAGCAGTAAAACAGTCTTGCATTGCCCTGGCCTAGTGGCTCAGTTGGTTGGAACGTCATCCAGTACACCAAGAGGTTGTGGGTTCGATTCCCGATGGGAGCACATACCTAGTGTACAGGAGGCAACTGATCAATGTTCCTCTCTCCCTCTTCCTCTCTCTCTAAAAATCAATTAAAAACCACCACCCTGGCCCTAGCCAACTGTCTCAGTGGTTAGAGCATTAGCCTCCGGACTGAAGGCCCAGAGTTTGATTCTGGTCAAGGGTATGTACTTCAGTTGTAGGCACAATCCCTGGCCCTGGTCAGGGTGCAAGGGGGAGGCAACCTTGCCTCTCACATCAATGTGTCTCTCTCTCTTTCTCTTTCTTCCCGCCCTTCCCTCCCACTCTCTCTTAAAAAAGAAAAAAAAAAAAAATGGAAAAAATACCTTCAGGTGAGGGTTAAAAGAAAAAATAAAATAAAAATCAATTAAAAAGAAAGACCACACACACATATCCTCAGCTAAGAATTAAAACAAACAAACATCCTTGCACTTATTCTTTTGGGCTAAAAGCTAATAGCTAGACTGGCTTTTTGTTTAACTTTTTATAATGGAGATTCCAAACATTAACAAAATCAACACACAGGATAATGAATGCTGTGTAGCCATCACCTGCCTCTACAGTTACCAGCCTTCTACCTTTCTTGTACCACTTCCTATTCTCCACTTTGTTATTATATGTTTCCAGGATCTGGGGACTCGCCCCTCTGTGCCTCTCTCTTCCAGGATTCTCCCCCAACATTCTGAATTCTTTTCTCTGACACTTCAACACACAAGCTGGTGCTTTCTGCCACCCTAGCATTTGTGGATTGGGGCGTACCCCCAGGGCCAAAGCCACAGAGTAGCTGGTCTGACCTGTGATGGTGGTATTTCAAGGGTGGACTTCCTACAGTGTCCAGTGGCTTTAAATAGTTATGTTTTTTTCAAAAATATTTTGCCCATATTTTATCATTATGGGCAGGAGAGTTAGTCCAACCAATCTGCTCCACCATTACTGAAAGCTAGCGTTCTGTTACATACCTTTTAAAAACCTTTTTTTTTTTAATCCTAAACTTTGATGTGCTAAGAGCCTTTGATGAATGGACCCAAATTTATTTATTTTTTTAATTTCAGAAAACTGGATCAGTTTATGTACAACCTACAACATTATCTCAGGTGAGTAAAGAAAGATTCCATGCTCTCTGCAGACAGGTGTGTTGTGTGTTAATATATATGAGCAGCCAAGCTGGCTCACAGTGTCTGTCAGTCTGTCTGTCTGATACAAGCATCAGGGGAGGTGTTCAGGGGAAGTAGAGCAGTCAGTCTCAAAAGGTCACATTTCCCAAAATAGTCCTGGATATCCTAAAGTAACCAGGTAGATTTTAAATTTTCTAAAACCTTTATGAACTTGTTTATATTTTCCATCTGTACTGCCTCTTGAAATATGAACTCATGTATGGTTATCTGTGTTATAAAGTACTGTCATAGATTCTCACTATCTGAAATGCTATAGCTAATTTTATATAATTCAGTATCAGATATAATACTAAGGAATTACTAAAGTATCCATTTATTTGATCAGTATGTATCAACTGCCTGAGCTGTGCATGGCACTGAAGCACTACATCAACATTATCTTGTGGGATGCCCTGGTCCCTACCTGTCCCTTGTGCTCCTCATTTTATGGACCCGTTTGAGTTTCCTGGGCTGCCATTCAAGGTAACACAAAATGGGTGGCTTGAAACAACAATAACTTATCCTTTCACAGTTCCAGAGCCTAGAAAGTGTTGGCAGGGCCGTAATCCCTTTAGGGGAGGATCCTTCCTGCCTCTTCTAGCTTCTGGTGGTTCCCAACAATCCTTGCTGTCTCTTGGCTGGCAGCTGCATCTCTTCAATCTCTGCCTCTGTCTTCATGTGGCCTTCTTCCCTATGTGTCCTTTCTGTCTCTTATAAGAACTCGATCATTGGAGTTAGGGCCCACCCTAATTCAGTATGGTCTCATCTCAATCCTTACCTTGATTATATCTGCAAAGACACTATTTCTAAGTAAGGTCACATTCTGAGATTCCAGGTGGACATGAATTTGGGGAGACACTATTCAACACATTACAACTCCCCAAAGTGATCTGTCCATTGTGCCCAACTCCTGTCTTAAATTTTAAGGGCTGCACCTGGCTTCTGGGGTCCCAGGGTTTGGTGAATCAATGTGACTTCATAAGCTTTAGAGCACTATTGTCATTCCAGACCAGTGTTGGATATTTCCATTTGTCTTTAAATGTTAGCAGCTCCACCCTCCTAGCAATCTGAGCCCCGTGAGGCCCCCTCCAGTCCTGCCATGTTGGTGAGATATGGCCACAAGAACTATGCACTAGATCCAAAGGCCTGTGGACCTCAAGGTTCTGAATCCAGACAGTATAATTTTTCTACTCACCTTCCAAATCCACACCACTTTATCAAACCTGGATTATGTGGACTGAGCACCAGTAACCATCACCCATTGCCTGTTTTTGGAAGTAGAGTTTTATTAGAACACAGCCAAAATCATTTGTTTACATGTCAGCAAAGGCTGCTGTTGTTCCTCGATGGCAATGTCTAGTAGTTGTAGTAGAGATTAGACGACTAAAAAGTCTCTGATCCTTTACTGCAAAAGTTTGCTGACCTTGGTCTAAACAATATAAGCTGAACGCACTAGTGCGATCAGTTCAGACAGTGCATAGTAAATAGTGTGCTAACCAGGGAACACGTTAGCATGAAAACTGCATGATATGGAATAACTTGTGTTCTGTCCACAGGAAGCCGAGCCTGGGCTCACTATCTATCCCCAACGCTCTCACAGCTCTCCTTGTTTCACTAAGGCTTAGACTTTGGAGCAAAAATATTTCTGCCTGTGGAACAAAGAAGTGGTCTCAGTGAAGTCAGCTTTCTCACTTTATTGCTAGTGGATTCTTTTCACAAAGAGTTCTAGCCGACTTCTTTCCTCTAGCTGAAGGTGCCCATTCTTACCTTCAAATGGGAACAAAGTGGTATATGGTGTGTAAATGATTGATTTAAATCTTAGGGAAAACTGTAAAGAAGAGACCTCGATTAAGCAATTTCCAACAGAATATTCCAAAGGTCAGTTCTGTCAGGAAGACAGAGAAAGTTGGAGACCCAGGAAACACAGGCTGGAAAGTGACAGTCTCCTTCTCTGAAAGAGGCAAAGGAAATAGGAGGTGCCAATCACCATGGGGTGCTGGGGACATCTAGTGTTGAGACCCGAGTCAGGCTCACAGGAAACAGAACCTCAGACACAGACCACGGATCCATCCAGTGGCTCTCATGGTACCAAGGCATTTGGGGAGGGGACTAGAGGAAGTCATAGAATAGTCCCTGTCAGTAAAAATGACATTAAACAAACACACTCAGGCTCAAACCCACACACACCCCTTTCTGCTTCCCTTAGGCAAATTATTTTATTCTGTTATCAGTTTTCCTCTGTATTTAAAAAAAAGGCTTTTAAAAAAATTATTCATTCTTGCTGGTGGGGTGATAGAGAAACATATAAAAGTTGTGGCACTATATCCTGGGCTCTGTGATGTGTGCTGTGCTGTGCCATGCGGGCCTCCCTGTGAGGCAGAAGCCAGGAGACTCCGTTCATGGGGGTTACATGCTCAGAGCCGGGGCCAGGACAGGGATGGTGTGCGTGACCATAAAGCCACCTCCTCTCTCTGCAGTTTGTATATTTCATTGCCTCTCAACTGCTTAAGGTAGCCAGTAGTTTATTTAAAAATGAAGAGTTTGACTTTCTGTATTTTATAGAATGGTTTTGTATAATTTGCCACTTTGTTCTGATATTAAACAAGCCTTTTTTAGAGAATTTTAAATCTACTTATTTGAAAGATGTATGTGGTTGTCCACAAAGAAATACACTCTTGTTTTCTCATGAGCAAAGATCTCTAGGAAGAGAAAGCAATTTAGAATTACTACTGAAATTCCTGAGGACTTTTATCCAGCACAGGAAAAAGTGCTTCTTTACCCTCACTGTATATCACCATTTTCTCCCTAGTTCCATGGTTCTCAACTCTCAACTGGGGGGCAGTTTTGCCCCCAGAGGACATTGGACAATGTCTGAAGACATTTTTGGTTGTCACAACTTGGGGGAGAGACTGTGGTCCTGGCATCTAGTGGGTGGGGTCCAGGATGCTACTCAACACCCCCCAGTGCCCAGGATGCCCCCCAAACAATGACCCAGCCCCAATGTCACAGTGCCAGTGGGGAGAGACCCTGCTAGAGGATAATGCACTTGCCAAGCTCCCCAAACAAGGCGTCCACCAGGAGCTTTTGAGTTGCTGGGTAAATGAGTAAATAGTTCCATGAGCCCTGAAAATAGTTCAGCCTGATCAGCCTGGAACAGGGACAAGCACCTATCCCTGACGTGCCACTGAGGAACTCCTGCAGGGCTGCATTTTGGTTTGATATTTGGAAGAACAGTTCCTGCCCTGCTCTCCTCTCCATTTCTTTGGAACAGTTGTGCAACCTGTTCCCTGTTCTCTACCCAGCCTGGCCGGATCCCTGCTCTGAACCTGGAAGGCTGTAGGGAATTCCCGCTCGCCTGTCCTGTCTACGTCTGCAGTTGCCTCTGTGGACTTTATGACTGCAGCCCTGCCCGCTCACCCTCTCTCCGCCTCTCTTCAGAACTGAGCATGCAGAGTTCAGAGGGTGCAGCGGACTCGCCAGCTTCTGTGGCTCTGTGTTCATCAGCGGCTGCCCAGGCGCCTGTGGCCCAGCCAGTGCCAGCCTCCCCGCAGGTAACGGATCAGCACAGGAAGACCAGTGTGGCCAGTGTGGTCACATCCACTGTGGCTTTGAAAAGCACTTGCATCAGCAGGGAGGAACCCATGTTCTCCTGAATTGCCTTCTCAGCCCCAAGGCTATGGCTGTTGAAATAGCCGCACCTTCTCCGTCTTCCCCCATCATGTTATATGGCTTTTTCACTGTTTGTTCAAAAGGTCCCACCAAGGAATTGACGATAAAAGCTCAAAAAGAAAGCCCTCCCCACCAATCAGAAGAAGTTTGTTTTTCTCTGTTAAGAGAAGTTTTCTTCTATCTTGGAAATGACCCTTTACACAGAAAGACTTTATGGGTAAGGCAAAAGATAAGTGAAAATTCTCAGCATTTGGTTCAAAGTTGAATCTATCATTAGAATGGATATATTTTAAATTTGTGGAGAGAATTTTTATATTAAGTCTCTCAAAACAAAAACCATAATTCAAAAAGATATCTGTGCCCCATGTTCATTGCAGAATTATTTACAATAGTCAAGATGTGGAAACAAGCTAGGCGTCCATCCACAGGCAATTGGATAAAGAATATGTGGTACATAGCCACAATGGAATATTACTCAGCCATAAAAAAGAATGAAATAGTGCCATTTGCCTCCACATGGAGGTACCTACAGGAAATTATGCAAAATGAGAGAAGTCAGACATATACCATACGATCTCACTTATATGTGAAACCAAAAAAGAAACCCACACATTAAGCTCATAGGTACAGAGGACAGATTGGTGGTTGCCAGAGAGGATGTAGGGGTGGGTGAAATGGGTCCTGCCATTGCCACTGTGTCTCTCCCAGGTTCCAGGGCTCCCATCCCTGAGAGATGCATCCAGCCTCCCTACACCCCTACTCCTGCCTCAATGGCAACATCCACACACCCCTGCCCTTCCTCTTTGGTCCCCAGATACAAGCTGAGCCTCCCCACTGCCTATCCAGGGAACTCCCTTTCCTCCAGCACTCTTCCCCACAGGCTGTGTTTTGTTCCCTGAACAATGACCAGTTCCTTGCCAGAAAGAGGAATTATTGCAGCTCAGTTCCTATGGTGCATTGTCCATGCTTCCCCTCTCAGCCCTCCTACACTGCCCAAAAGAACTTCCCACACAGACATGTTCTGCCACCAGCCCCAAGTGGCTCTGAGCACTGGAAATGTGGCCAGTGTGCCTGCGGAACTGAATTGTACAGTTTATTTAAATAGAATGAAACTTAAATGGCCATACAGCTACACAGCTAGTAGCTACCGTATTGGACAGCTCAGCTTTAGAGAGTATGAATATAAATCCTTGATGTCCTTTATTATATTAATTGAGGTGAAATTCACATAATATAAAATCACCACTTTAAAGTGAACAAATCAGTGGCATTTTTGGTACATTTATCACCCCAAAAAAGAAACCCCAACCCCCTTAGCAGTCACTCCCTATCCCCCTCTCCAGCCCCTGACAACCATGAGCCTACTTCCTATTTGTGGATTTGCCTGTTCTGGACATTTCATGTAAGTGGAATCATACACTATGTAGCCTTTTGTGTCTGGCTTCTCTGAGCATTATGTGTTCAAGCTTCATCCACGTGTAGCATGTATCAGAGCTTTACTCCTTTTCATGGCTGAGTAATATTTCATTATGTGGAGGGACCACATTGTTTGTGTCCATTCATCCACTGATTTTTGCACTGTTTGTGTTCTTTTTGTCTTTGATCTTGAGCTCATGGAGCGCCCCATCCCTGTTGATTTCTTTTTATACAGCGGTGTTTAGAAGACAAAGCACTGCAGAATCACCAAAATCAGTGACATTTAGGGTCCACTTCAGAAAATCACAGAATTGAAATCATTGACTTCTAAAGCCCCAGCTTTGTGTAAACAAAACACTCCTGTTTCTCTCTTGACTCTGAGGTTCATTTGATCATTCATATTTTCATAGTTTTGTGTCCAATAAAGCAAAAGCAGGCCAGGCGGCAGTAGCTCTGGTGTATTCCATGTTTGTTTTCAGGCCTAACCTCTGATAAGTCTGAACGTTCCTCTCTCCTTCCCTTTTAGAGGGTGCTGGTCCAGGCAACAGGCTCAGCTTCCAAAGGGGCCCAGATGCAGCCAATCTCCCTCCCCAGAATCCAGCAGGTGCCACAGCAGGTAACCGCAGCACAGGTGACATGAGATGTATTATCACTTAGGGATCTGGAGTCCTGTCTGAATTATGCATTCTTTTCTGTCATTGCTGTTCCGTCTTCTTTAATGTCTTCAGTTCCTTACCAGAAGGTTCTTGGGAAGCTATGTTTAAAAAAAATATTTTACTTCAGATAGTTTTGCAGCAAACCAAGACAGCTAGTGATGTTTCATTCATTCAGAAATTCATTGTGTGGAACACAAGCCAGCCCCTCAATAGAGCACTGGGTGCTGAGGTAGACATGCAAACAGATAGCGAAGATTCTGGATTGGAGGAACGCAGAACCTCCTGGAGAGGCAAACCTCTCCTCAAGCAAGTGTTGTACCCCTCAGACAATAGCTATGACCAAGGAAGCACCTCTTGTGAAAATAAATTATCTGAGAAGAAAGCTTGATAGCATGGGCTCTCCCACCAAACAGCAGCGCAGATCATCAGCTCAGACAGTCAATGGGCTCTAAGAGAGCAGTCAGCAAACCTTTTCTGGAAAAGGAAATAGTGCATTTTTTTGGCTTTGCAGGCCAGACAGTCTCTGGCACAACCACTCAACTCTGCCTTGTCTCCAGAAGCAGCCATAAGTGTAAAAGAAGGAGCATGGCTATGTGCCATTAAAACTTTATTTATAAACCAGGCAAACCAGATCTGGCCTGAGGGCCAGCTTGTGCTCTGCAAGAAGCTGAATTAAAATTAGTGCAGGCTCCTGCCTCAAAGAGATGGCTGAGACCCCAGAGAACATGCCTGTTTCTTCACGGGCTCCTGCTCAGATGAGTAGTGTGTGTAGGGGGCTTGTTTGTGTCAGTGAGAACTGGGGGAGGCTTGCGGGGTTAGGGGAGAAGCTAAGGTTCTGAGCAGGCTCAGAAAGGAAACAGCTCTTCGAGGGAGGGGAGATCAAGATTAAAGTAATGATTCCAGAAGCTTCCCCTACTCTCTGGGGCTGGGCCTGTACCACCTTTTTCTCTCTGGGCAGCTCAGACTTGCGGGGTGACTTATGCATTTCACTCGATCCCCTAAGGCAAAGCCCACTGAGCATGGTAATCCCTGGACTCCTCACGATATGCTGTTCCTCCAGGGGCTGAGCGTGTACGAGTGTATATCATGTTGGGTTGCCCTTGGAGGTGGGAATCAGCTCCACACACAAGCCTAGAGAGAGCTCACGATGGGACCCAGCCCTCAACTTTGTTACCCCAAAATGAGGTTGAATAAGGCATTGGGTAAAGTTCCCTCTGCGGTGAGATGCTGAAGTCCTCCATACAGAGCTCTGGGCCTCACCACCAGGGCCAGCATCCCTCAGGGGCCATTAGCTGAGGCGCTGAACTGACGGGCCAGGCGGGGCTATTCTGGGACCCTCCCATCACCTCTTTCTACATCTCCCACTCCAGGCCCATCGTTTCTTCAGTTCTGCTGAGAACTTCATAGTCTCTCCTGAGTGTGGCTCCAGGACCCCTGCCCTTCTGCCGGGGAGGGGCACCAGGGCCACCCTAAGGAAGCATGGCGGGGAGAAGGGTCATGTAGAGTGACCATCTTGAGCACTCTGCCCTGCCCTTGGGTGTGGGTGACAGGTACAGCGCTCAGAGGTTGGTGTTCTGTCCACAACTCTGATTTCCACTGTCTAGCATCACCGACCCTTCTACCCAGTGGTTGGCAGGCCCCAGGGCCCTTCCGAGCTGTCAACTGGGCTCTTTCCCCCGTGGAGTAGGCACCATTGCCTTGGCTTCCCTCCTGCACAGCAGTGGGTCAGTGACAGTTCCACTCCTGTGTCACCTTTCCAGTACTGTCTCTCCTAGTTTCTTTCCAGAAGTGCCAACTATAGTGCACTACTTAATGTTCATAAAAGGCAGTGGAAGTTATTTTCAGCTTGAATAATGGAAAATCATGAACAAGTAGACTATACTGTGCGTAACACGAAATATGTGATGTTTCAGGTCCAGCCCGTGCAGCACGTGTACCCGCCCCAGGTGCAGTACGTGGAAGGCGGAGATGCCGTCTATACGAATGGAGCCTTGTACGTGATTTTCCCTCCGCTCGGAAGGGTCCTCCCAGACAACCTTAGGCCACATCTGGAACCTTCCTTTATGACTCTCCCACCTTTGTCCATCTGGGGATGTGTTTGTACAAATCCCTCTCCCTTATCCTTGGGGGGTATGTTGGAACCGTTACTGTGGAATTGGGTCATCACAGCCCTGCGGAGATTTCAGAAATCACACACCTTTGTAGTTTTTGCTTCCAGAAAAGGCAGTCTTAAAGAAGCAAAAGCAAGCCCTAATCCCGTTCTAGGTCTAAAGATTCAGCCCTTGCAGTCCAGGAACCACTTCTGCCCCTGCTTTATATCCCTGGCATTCCGGAGCCTCTGGCGTTTTGTGGCGTTGCTATGACTTGACTTTATTTGTCAGGTGCTCATAGGGTTTCTGCTTGCAAACAAAGAGATGCTTGGGGAGAAAAGGGTATATTTCTTGGGGAGCTCCTTGTGCTCGAGACTTAAGTCCTTTTGCTCATTCTATTTCAACAGCTCCCCTTTGAAAGTTCAGGGATGGAGCGTGAGAGTGTGGTTGTGGTTAAAAAACTATGTGAGCTTCTACAGCACAACACTGAAGGTTCTAATACACACACAGACACATGTGAGCGCATGTAAAACCCATGGCATCTGAGCAAGGTGTGTAGATTGTACCAGTGTCAACTTCCTGGGTTCAGTTGTACTATGCTTATATATGATGTCACCTGGTGGACAGGGTGGGAGTACATGCCTCCCAGAGGTTGAGGCCACCCTGCCACCCAGAAGGGCATTCCCTCAGGACAGGTCACTAACCTTTAGTCACCACCAAGGAAAAACCTTTACCAGCTGCCTTTTACTATGGCCAGTGTTACTGGAGTGGAACTTAAAATTTTAAGGGATGACATATGTAGTTAAATGTTTGATCCAGGTGTTAAAGGAATATTAGACAAATTCTTCATATCACTTGGAAATTTCTTTTTACTATGCCATTTCATTTTTAACCTTTTGTTTAAAATATAGAATCATAGACTTAGAGGAAGTTACAAAATTTGTCCACAGAGCCCTAAATACCCTTCACTTAGTATACCCCAGTGGTGACATCTTTTATGAGTAGGTCAATACCAGGAAAGTGACATTGGGATGGGACTATTAACTAGCCCATAAACCTTATTCAGTTTTACCAGTCTTGATACGTGTGTGTGTGTGTGTGTGTGTGTGTGTGTGCGCGTGCACGTGTGTGTAGTTCTGTGGAGTTTTTTCCTCCTGTATAAATTTCACGTAACCGTAATAAGACCCAGAGTTGTTCCATCTCCATGAAGGAGCTCCCTCATATGACCCCTTTATACTTAGAATTTTTAAATGATCAGTTTTTGATGAGTCTGCCTGTGATCCTGAATATTTTCAGAGATGATTGCTTTGAACACTGCACTGTATGGTGTTTGTTGTCTGACTTACCCCATATGCTCAGTCTTGTCAGGCTTCCACTTTGACATGAAGTTTTGCAGGATTCCTTCAAGATTCAGAGGAGGTACCTTCTCTCTTCCTGACAGGCGGACGGCCTATGCCTATAACCCCGAGCCTCCGATGTATGCCACGAGCAGCGCAGCATCTTACTTCGAGGCCCCGGGCGATGCCCAGGTGACCGTGGCAGGTTCCTCGCCGACGGCGGTCCCCTCCCACAGTATGGTGGGCATCACCATGGATGTCGGGGGGAGCCCCATCATCTCCAGCACAGGAGCCTATCTCATCCATGGGGGGATGGACAGCACAAGACACTCCCTGGCCCACACTTCCCGGTCGTCTCCAGCAACGGTATGTACTAGGCTCTCAGGGGCAGCAGGTTAGACCCTGAATAGACTGGCAACAGGAGCAGGGATGGTGAGTAGGAGGCAGCCCGGAGCCCTGAAATGGAGCCCTGCCAGCCTCAGCCAGGCCCTGTGACCCGAGGCAAGTCTTGGCCTCTTTGAACCTCAGTTCTGCCACTGGTTTAAAAAATAAAAGGATAAATCTTCCATCATGGGCTATTGTGAATATTACATATTTGTAAAAAATACTCCGTACTGGCAGTGCTGCTGCTGCTGCTGGTGACGGCATCATTATCATCAGCCTGTTAGAGGCTTAGGTCAATGTCCACCCATATGAAACTAGACTGAACCAAACAGGAGGAAACTTCTCTTAAGAGCTATGCCGAATTGTTTTCCCCATGCTCCTGTCCAAAACAATACCTGCTTTAAAAACTTAACTTTCAAAACTCTAGTTTCCATATTTACTTGTAATTTTTAAATTAATACAGAGTAAAATTGACTTTCGGGTGTATAGCCCTGAGTTTTGACTCACATACAGATTCGTGTAACTACTGCCATAGTCAGGATCCAGGTGGTTGTCTTGCCCTAAACTCCCTCCTGGTATTTCTTTGCAGTCATGACCTCCCCTCACCCACAACGCCCGGCACCCACTGACCCTTTCTCTATCACTATAGGTTTGTTTTTCTGGGACTGTTGTATGAACCGAATCATTCAGTAGTGACCTTTCGAGTTGGGCTTCTTTCACTCAGCACAACGCCTTTGCGATCCAGTGAAGTTGTTGCTTGACCAGGCTTCCTCCTCCTCCGTCACTGAGTAGTATTCCTGCTTATCCATTCACCAGTTGAGGGCAGTTGGGGAGGTTTCCAGTTTTGGGTGATTATGAATAAAGCAGCTATCAGTCCTCACTGACGGGTGTTTGTATGGACATATGTTTTCCTTTCTTTTGAGTAAATACCTACGTGCGGATTGCTGGCTGACATGGTAAGTGTGTGTTTAACTTTATTAGAGATCACCAACAGTTTCCTCAAGTGGTCGTACCATTTCACATTCCCCCAGCAATGTGTAAGAGTTCCTGTTGCTCCACTCCTCACCAGCACTCCCTGTTGTCAGCATTTTTCATTTTAGCCATTCTAGTAGGTGTGTACTGGTATCTCATTGTGGTTGTAAACTGCATTTTCTTAAATACTAGTAATGGTAAGCAGTATTTCACATGCTCATTTGCCTTTTGTATATGCTCTTTGGTGAGGTGTCAGTTCTAGTCATTTGCCTATTTTTAAACTGAGTTGTTTGTTTTCTTACTGTTGAATTTTGAAAGTTCTTTGTACGTTCTTTATATGATAAGTACCCTGTCAGATGTGCAATTTGCAAATATTTTCTCCTAGTTTTTATAGTTTTTTCATTCTCTTAAGAGTGTCATTTTCAGAGAAATTTTTTTTTTTTTTAATTTTGATCAAATCTAACATATCAATTTTTTTTTTTTTGGAAAGATCACACTTTGATATCATGCCTGAGAACTCTTTGCCTATCTCCAGGTCATAAAAATTTTCTCCTGTTTTCTTGAAAAAGTTTTATAGTTTTACATTTTCGAGTTGGATCTGCTTCATTTTGAGTTAACTTTTGTATAAAATGTAAGATTTAGGTTGAGGTTTATTTTTATGCATATAAAACCACCAGTGTTTCCAGCATCATTTGTTGAAAAGACTATCCTTCCTCCATTGGATTGCTTTTTGTCTTTGTCAAAAATCAATTGGCTGTGTGTGGATCTGTTTCAGGACATTCTGTTCTGTTTCACTGATCTGTGTTCCTATTCTTTTTCCAGTACTAAGGCCTTAATTACTAGAGCTTTATAATGAGTGGTTCCTCCAACTTTATTCTTCTTCAGTATAGTGTAAGCTATTTATATAAATTTAGAATTTTCTATATCTACAAAAAATTCCTAGAAAGAATTTGATTAAACAGCTCTAAACCTGTAGATCAGTTTGGGTAAGAATTGAGTTGGGTCTTCTAGTCCATGAACATGGTATACTTTCTTATTTACTTAGGTCTTCTTTGATTTCTTTCGTCAGCATTTTGTAATTTTTAACATGCAGATCCTATGCACATTCTATTAGGTTTATACTTAAGTATGTCATGTTTTTGGAACTATTGTAAATGGCATTATTTGTTTGTTTGTTTGTTTGTTTATTTATTTTAAACCAAGCTCTGGCCAGTTTTAGTAAAGAAAAATTTTGCATGATTTAATTTCCACCAATCCATTCTGGCATGCTTCTAATGATATCAGAATCACCTAGATCAATGATAGCCAATGTGCATATTCTGTAGTATTTTCCACACTCTGTGCCCAATTAAATCTTGTTACCACTGTAGTGGACACCAGTTTTGGCCAACATGACATGGTACTCCATTTCAGATTTCCTCAAGGCTGGATAGGTGTTGGCAAGGATGACCAATTTCACTTTGCCTGATCATCTTCAGAGTCTGCTTGTACCCCAGCACATACTTTCCACTTTTCATAAGTTGGATCCTAGAGTTGATCTACTCCAGCAACTCTGTCATCTTTGTGGCTACCATGTTCCTGTTTTAAGTGCAGGATGGCCCCCAACTTAGAACATACAGAGCAGTGATATTAATTTTTAATTTCCATTTCTAACTGTTCATTTGTTAGTATGTGAAAATGCAGTTGATATTTGGCTGTTGTCTTTGCATCCTGTAACCTTGCAGAACTCACTTTTTAGTTCTAAGAGTTTTTTGTTGTCTGCAAATAGGAACAATTTTATTTCTTTTTCTTGCCTTTTTGCACTGGCTAGAACTCCTGTACTATATTGAATAGGAGCAGTGAGTGTGGACATCCTTGCCTTGTTCCCAGTCTAGGGGGAAAATCTTTCCATCTTTTATTGCTAAGTATGATGTTAGCTATAGGTTTTCATAAATGCCCTATTTCAAGTTGAGGAAGTTCCCTTCTCTTCCTAGTTTTCCATAAATGACGTTGAGTTTTGTCAAATGCTTTTTCTTCATTGATGTGGTCATGAGTTTTTTCTTCTTAGACTGTTAATATGATGGATTTCATTGATTGATTTTCAGTTAGGAAAGAACTTCCTATTTTGGTGTTGGACTAATCTCCTGAAGTAGAAGGTGATGTTCTAGCTTTCTCTCTGTTCTTTTTTGGGTATTTTGGCATCACCCTGACATCAGAAAGGCCCCTTGAACTGCTGTCCTCTCTCTGTGTGTGTCCAGAGTGCTCCCCAGAACCTGGCGTTGAGGACAGGCGTGGAGAGAAGTCACTTGCATCCTAGAAGCCACAACGTGTGGGGCAGTGTCCACTCCTCAGTCCGAGGAGCACTAGCTTCTACCTCACTTCTCTTATTTTTTTCCACACAGCAAGCTCAGAAGGGGCTGGGAGGCCACAGGGGGCTAGGGACACTTCTCCTTCAGAGGACTGGCTATTAGTGATCAGAAAGCGTTCCTCACATGCTACGTTAACTTTCATGGATATGGCAGGCTCAGTTTTGTGAAACTGCATCAATTTATAATTGTAAAATGTACTAGAATTGCAGGAAACGAATTTACTGAGAAACGGTAGCGTTCTCTCTGGTCCATACCCTCTTGGTTACAGGCAAATGTGCAGCTCAGACCCTGGGCCACTGGCTACTGTGGTTTGTTGTCTGGGTTGCTTTTGAGGAATCAGGTTTTTAAACCATTTGGAAATCTCTTAATGAGCTGTGTTTTGACACACATCCCCGTGAGAGCCCCTAGGAAGTGATCATCTCAGCTGAGAGTGTGATCCCTGATTCTTCCTGCTCTGTGTTGTTTATTGGCTTGGTTTTGGCATGGAAACATCTCACAAGGATGCAGCAGAGATCCGAGGGACTTTCTGGGAGCTACAAACAGAAATGGCCCTGAGGCTGCAACAGGAATAAAATAAAATAAAATATGGCTCCTTTGACATCTGCCAGTTCCTTCATGTTAGAGTTATGGGACTGTAAGTTAATCCCAAAAAGGGAGCACAAAGACCAGGGCAAATTGCCACCTACATGCTCAATAAGTGATTTCAAACTTTTGGTGACAAATTTTCTTGAGTCTTTACTTCGGGTTAAATTTTCATCAGTATTATAAATCTTTTAAAATATTTTTTATGAGTTTATTTGAGCCAAACAGATGACATGCTGGGAATCAAGATCTCAAATGCTCCCAGTACTATAAATCTTAAGAGTGAATTCCCCAAATGGTGAGTTTTATATAAAAACTTTTTGTTGTTGTTGTACCTTCTCTCCCCCCCCCCCCCCACTATATGGAGCAGAGATAATAAACTGAGAGGTTTACTTTTGTCATTTTAGCCCAGGTTGAACCTCCTTGACACAACCCAAAGGGCAAGGCGCCCAGGGTGCCAAATTTAAGGAGGGCTTCACCTCCAGGTGCTGACCCTACCCTGGCACAACCTGGGGCATGAGCACCTCCTTAAGTTTGGTGCCCTGGGTTTGGTGCCTTGTTGGCTCCACCCCATTCCTGGCCCAGTATAGAGACTTATATGCCTCTGGTCTAATCAGGTTTTTGTACAGCAAGCATGTGTAATAATATTACTTACATAACTTTAAAATGCTTAATTCACAAAATAAAAATGGACAAACAGATTTCAAATGCTCCATTCCCCTAAGTCAGCCTCTCCCTCTCCCCAGTGGTGAACCCACCTTCCCCCAACTTCCTACCTGGCCCCTAAACTGCAGGGTGGTTCCTTTCTCAATGTGTAATTCTATTTGTTTATGTCCCTGCCTCAAAATTCCAGCCATACTGCTTTCCATCTTTTAAAATACTCTCCATTTTCTTTAAAGATCCAAAGGGGTTGTTCATGCAACATCTAAACTTTTATCTTCTCCTTTTATGGTCACGTAAGTAAGCTGCGTTTTAGGATGGAGGGTTAACTACATCAGGTTTCTGTCCTTGTCCCCACTTCTCCCCGGTTTTTCCAAGGGCCATCCTTGCCCCTTCCCACTTCTAGCCTCAGGAGGCATGGTCCAGAAATTGAATTAGAGAAGACGCAGCCTGGAGAAGCAGGTGTTTCTTCAACAGTGGTCTTTGCTGGCTCTTTGTAGGGATGACCCCTGTCTGGTAGGCCCTTTTAACAAGGTTATTATGGGGTACATGGAATGGCCACTGGGGCAGATGCTAATGAACTTGAGGAGAAGTAACTAACATTCTCCATTAGGAGGCATGAGTATAGCCCTTAAATCATATTAAAATCTTGCTAGGATTATATGTGAAAGGAAAGGGTTTTTAAAATTCCTTTTAAATTTTTTAAAGAATTGGCTCATTTGAATATACTTGGGAGCTTTAAAATTTGTGTGCTATCTGCTATTACATTAGGTTCTTGAGATACTATATCTTTGATCACAAGTACTTATACATTTTCTGTCCTACATCCGAATGAGTCCTTAAAGCAGGTCTTCTGTTAGTAATTCATGTGGCAGAAACAAATGGTATTAAATGGCCAATAAAAAGGAGTACGTGTTAGCATTGCACCAGATCAAAAATAAAGATTAAGCTCCTGATAAGTCAAGATATAGATACACTAGCATATACATAATACCAAAATGTGAAGGAGATTACCAGAAGGTCAAAAAACAGAAATGATCTTAGGGAAAGCTGCTTGAGCCTGGGTAGGGACGGGGCACCACTGCGTGCCTCCTTGGCTCTTCAGTGCTGTTTCACATGTAGCACTTTGATGAAATATTTAAAATAAACTCCAGTCAAATATAAAATTAGTTTTCATTTTAAGCATATTTAAAGATTAAACCCTAACTTCTCCAGCCACCAAGAGGACTGATAAAGGCGTTTGTACTTATGCAGTAAGAATCCTTTGGTCAGGTCAAGTTCAAGTGCCAGATGCTCCTTTTCCAAGGACGCTGCGCGCTTCCCATGCTGGGTCTGGAGGTGTCGCCAAAGCGCCCTCTGCTGGACGCGCGTGCGCGCCGCGCCTTCAGGCCTGACTCCTGGACATCAACCTGTCTGGTGTCTGGCCTTCAGGGACTTGACGGTAGTTTCCTGACCTATGTTGCCTTCAGATGTTTAAGTGATATTTTTATTTTAAAACACAGTGAACACCTTGGGACGTTCCACTGTACGTTAAATTAATTTTGTGTATCATTGGACTTGTCTAAATCCTATTTAATAGCTATGGGTTTTTGATGATCTTAGAGAGCAAATCTTAATTTGTATTCTTTTCTTTTCCTCTATACACATAACACCACGATTTTTAGCAGTCAGCCTTAAATATGTCCAGCAAGTCTGTGGATCCCTTAAGGGGCTCCACAAAGTCAAAACTTTTCATAGTAATACTAAGGCGTTAGTTGCCGGTTTCCCTGTGTCATCATTTGCACTGATTGTGCAAAATCAACACCCTTGAAACAGATGGGCACAAATCAAGGCAGAGGCATCAAAGGCTCCTAGAAGCCACTGTACTCTTCACCATCAGGCCTTCAGTAAAAAGGAAAAAGAAAAGAGGAATAATATCAGTTTTACTTAGGAATATCCTTGATGAAGGAGTAAAAATTATTAATTGTATTAAATCTCAATCCTCGAGTTCACGTCTTTTTAATATACTATGTGACAAACAGCCCTTCTGCTGTCTGCCAAAGTATGATGACCATCTTGAGGGGAAGCTCCTGTCAATGAGTTGTGAGCAGAACTAGCCACTTTTTTCATGAAATGTCATTTTTGCTTGAAA
This sequence comes from Miniopterus schreibersii, assembly GCF_964146895.1. NCBI lineage: Eukaryota > Metazoa > Chordata > Mammalia > Chiroptera > Miniopteridae > Miniopterus > Miniopterus schreibersii. Next base: position 67,609,875 of record NC_138105.1, on the reverse strand, counting down.
GAGTAACAGACAAATTGTGATTATTCAGACTCAGAGGCATGGTAGACATTTTCTCAAGCAAATGGTGTGAGTCAGGCGTATCCATGAAAACAGCTGACAGATTTTGTTGCCAGTACATTTTCAACCCAAAAAAAAGAAGAAAGTAATTTTGAAAAATTGGTATCTTTTCAATAAGGTTCGTAGTGATATTAACAAATGTGATTTTTTTAATATTATATAATGAAATGTGTCAACATTTGGAAGATCTGCAAACTCAGTGAACGAATATTTTCCAAGTGACCAGTGCATGATGTTAAAACCATGCATGTGAGTAAGAAAGACTAATGGATTTTCAAATTAGTTATATATTTTTATTGAGGTAAAATTCACATAACATAGAATTCACCATTTTAACCATTTAAAAGTGTACGACTCAATGACAGTATGTTCACAATGTTGTGCAACCATAACCCAATCTAGTTCTAGAACATTTTCATCTCCCCAAAAGGAAACCCTGTACCAGTCAGCAGTGGAGTGGAAACCCTGTACCACTCCCCAACCCCTCTCCCAGCCCCTGGCAACCAATCTGTTTTATGTCTCTGAGCATTCGCCTGTCTGGACATTTCACATAAATGGAATCACACACTGTGCAGCCTTTTCTGTCTGGCTTCTCTCACTGAGACGTGGTTTCAGGGTCTATTCACATTGTAGTTTATGTCATTGCTTCACTCCTTTTCATGGCTGAGTAATACTCCAGAGTATGGATGGACCACGCTGTGTTTATCCATTCATCTGTGATTGGCATTTGGGTTTTTCTGCTTTTTTGCCATTATGAATAATGCTGCTATGAACATTTGTGTACAAGTTTTTGTTTGAACTGTTTTCAGTTCTTTTGAATACATACCCAAGAGTGGAATTGCTGGGTCATATGGTTTAACTGGGTTTATATTTAATTTTGAGGAACTGCCATACTGTTTTCCACAACAGCTGCATCGTTTGACATTTCACCTGCAATGTATAAGGGTTCCAATTTCTACACTTTTTTTTGGCAATACTTATCTTTCTTTTTTCTTTTCTTTCTTTCTTTTCTTTTTAGCCATAGTGGTGGATATGGAGTGGTATTTCACTGTGGTTTTAGTTTTGTATTTTCCTAATGATTAATGATGTTGAGCATATTTTCGTGTGCTTATTGGAGACGTGTCTATTTAAGCCCTTTGCTATTTTTCATTGAATTGTCATTTTGTTGTTAAGAGAGTTCTTTATATATTCTAAATACAAGACCCTTATCAGATATATGATTTACTAACAGGTTCTCCCATTCTGTGGGTTGTCCTTTCACTCTCTTAATAGAGCCCTTTGATGCACAAAAGTTTTTAATTTTGATAAAGTCCAGTTTAATCTTTAAAATTTTTATTTGTGGTTTTGATGTCATATCTAAGAACTCATTGCCAAATCCAAGGACATGAAGATAACCTTGTTTTACATGATTATCTGATGTTTTCCTCTAGGAGTTTTATAGTTTTAGCTCTTTCATTTAGTTCTTTGATCAATTTTGAGTTGATGTTTGTATATGATGTCAGTAAGTAAGCATCTAGCTTCATTCTTTTGCATGTGGCTGTGCAGTTTTTCCAGCACCATTTTTTGAAAACTTTATTCTTTCTCCATTGAACAGTCTTGACACCCTTGTCAAAAATCAATTGACCACAGATGTATGGGATTGTTTCTAGACTCTCAATTCTATCCCATTGATCTGCATGTCTGTTGTCCCAGTACTGCACTGTCTGTTACTGTAACTTTGTATTAAGTTTGAAATTGGGAAGTGTGAGTCTCCCAACTTTGTTCTTCTTTTTCAAGATTGTGTTGGCTATTTGGGGTCCCTTGCAATGCCATATGAATTTTAGGATCAATTTGTCCATTTCTGAAAAGCAGTTGGAAGTTTAATAGAGAATTTTGATAGGGATTGCATTGATTCTATATATCAATTTGGAGAATATTGCCATGTTAACAATATTAAGTCTTTCAATCCATAAACATAAGATACCTCTTTGTTTATTTTGGTCATCTTTAGTTTCTTTCAACAGTGTTTTATAGTTTTCATTGTATAAGTATTTCATCCCCTTGGTTAAATTTATTCCTAGGTATTTATTCTCTGATGCTATAGTAAGTGGGATTGTTTTCTTAATTTTCTTTTCACATTGGCCATTACTTAGAAATGTGACTAATTTTTTATGTTGCTCTTGTATCCTGCAACTTTTGTGAATTCATTTATGAGGACTAATTTTTTTTTGTGGATCCTTTAAAATTTTTTATATTTAAGAACATGGTATCTGCAAATAGAGATAGTTTCATTTCTTCCTTTCCCATTTTGGTGCCTTTTATTTGTTATTGTTGTCTAATTGTACTGGCCAGAACTTCTGGTACAATGTTGAATAGAAATGGCAAGTGGATATAAACAGCAATGGTCAAAAGAAGTGATAGGTCCCTGGATGGTTTTGCTCAATGGTTAGAGCGTTGGCCCACCGACCAAAGTGTCTTGGGTTCAATTTCCAGTCAAGGGCGCATGCCTCAGTTGCAGGTTCAATCCCCGCTCCCCATCTCCCTGACCGGGTATGTGCAGGAGGCAGCCAATCCATGTGTCTCTCTCAAGTCGATGTTTCTCTCTCTCTCTACCTCCCTCCTCCCTCCCTTCCATTCTCTCTAAAAATCAAAAGAAAAAATATCCTCAGGTGAACATTTAAAAATAAAGAAGTGATGGGCCCTGGTCAGTGTGGCTCAGCTGGTTGGAGCATTGTCCCATAAACTGAAAGGTTGTGGCACTTCAGATTCCTGGTCAAGGCACATACCCAGATGTGGGTTTGATCCCTGGTCAGGGTGTGCACAGGAGGCAACAGATCGATGTTTCTCTCTCCCTTCCTGTCTCTAAAATCAATGGAAAATGTATCCTTGGGTGAGGATTTAAAAAAAAAAGAAGTGATGGGTGAAGCAGTACCCCTCTTGTTCCTGAAACCAGTCCAGCTGCACTTTCTGGAAGATGCCTTCAACCTGCTTTTTGCAGAAGCGTTGCTGAAGTCTTTGCCTTTCCTGGTATTTGAGGACAGACAGCATATGCTTTAGGTTCATTTCTTTCCTCTGCAGTTCTCTGCCTATGGTGATGTGCCGCAGCAGAGTTTAAATTTCCATTTTCCATGTACAAGTCAAGGTCAAATTCAGCACGTATAAATGCGGTAGCCACACACAGTTGGGTGTTTCTTCCTTTGCTTAGACTTGTGGCACCACTTCAGCTCCTTTTGTCCACAAGATCCTCAGAACCCAAATGAGAAACCCCTTCCCCCAGGAAAGCCTCCCTTATAGCTCCACGTGACTTTCCGGTGACTCCATTCTCATTGCCGTATAATACTCTTTGCACAGCTCACGCTTCATAAACATTCAGGAGCTTACTTCTGTGACATGTCCAGTGACCCCAGGGTCCTTTGCCTCTGATGGCAGGGCCTGGGTCTTTGGCTTCATTGGTATTTTCCTGAAGCATCCAGGAGAGACACCCTGGATTTGTGACAGGACAGGCTGGCCAGGAAGTCAGTGCCACCAACTGTCCTTGGGCTCTGTTGGTCATCTGATTCTCCCTAGCAACAGATGACATGTGTGGGGAGCAGCAGGTGATTATTCTGCTCGCTTTGCTTACACTTGAACTGATGCAGTGACTAAGTGTTCATGTTGTGCATGTGCACATGCAGACATCCTGTTCCACTTAATAGCCAGTGATCACATCATAACTTCATCCACTGCTTGTGCTCCAGGGGCTCCTGGACTCATCTGCATGTAACAGAGTAACACTTCTGGCTGTAGCTTCAACTCACAACGTAACGGTCTCCCCTGCCTGCGTCAAGCTTTATTTTTATTTTGTAGGTGCTTGAATCATTATTTGGATATTAATAAAAACAAACCTTGGCTGATGCTAACCATCTGATTTCCCTTTTTTTTTTTTCCATTTTGTTTTGTTTTGTTTCTGCACACATTTTCTTTAGCTTGAAATGGCGATTGAAAACCTCCAAAAAAGCGAAGGGATCACATCACACAAAAGCGGTTTACTCAACAGCCATGTAAGTGTGTTGCCTGGTGGTCTGCCACACTGTGCACGTACCTGCGTGAGCATTTCAAAACAAGTGAAGGAAATGACTTGATACCTTTAAAATGTTGAAGGGGGAGAAAAGCCAGCCTAGAATTCTATATGCAGCAAAAATATCCTACAGTATAAGGGGGATGGAGGCAAGTTCTTCAATCCTAAAGGCAGATAATCAGAGTACCTACCTCTTTGGGGGCATGTTATGGGAATTTGATTATTTAATACACGTGACATGCTTCCAGCAATGCCTGGCAGATCACAAGCATTATAAATAAAGTTAATACTAAAATAAGCAACAGTAACACAGGATAGGGAGTGCCATAAAGTTTCTTAGCTAAGTTTCCCATGATCAGCTCTTTGAAAAAAAAAAAAAGTAATTAGAAAAATGCAAAGTAACTCATTCCTACTGATTTGGGCTTCGTAAAATCTTTCTCCTTCACTTGCCTCCTGGGGAAAATCGTAATCGTGGGTCCTGTGCCAGGAGGTGGCAAACGTCTTTGTCTCTGGGCAGCCTCATAGGGCAAGACGGCACTGGATAGGTGATGGTTAAGAGTATTTCCTGGGGGCAGTTAAGAAGGAAAGCTCTGGTCTCCTCACACTCCTCCCTTTTCCCTCTACTCCTCCAAATGCTCTCAAATCAGCTTTATAGGTAATTGAAAATTCGAAAGGAGGACAAGCCACTGAAGTCAGAGTGTGCTTCTCAAGCACTTAGGTTGGGATTTGACCCCAAATCTCTTTAATTCTCTTGAGAATTAAAACATCAAGAGAAAGAAGCCCCCTGTAGTCCATCACGATCCTGTGACCCCATCAAGACTTTCATACTGGCCAAGGGTTGCTTGAAAGACAGTGGTACTGGGGCAGAGAAAGGCCCAGCTAGAGAAAGGCCCCAAAGCTCCTGGTTTATGTGTTGGCCCAGGCGTGCCCCGCCGCTCCAGGCACACGTGATGAGGGTCTGCACTCCTCAGCCTCAGAGGCTGGTCACTAGAAGGAATAGCAGCCTCACATGAGTTGTCTCAAAGGAAAAATACAAAAGACCATCAGGCCCCTCCCAAGTGCCCCCCACCCAGGCTAGGAGAGTCGTGGCCACCCTGTTGTCCATCACTGCTGGACAATGTCACCTTGTGGGCATACCTGGGGAGGGAAAATCTTCAGTGAATGCTTGGAGGGAAGCACACCCCCCCCACCCTGTCAGTGCACTGGGTAGAAAAGTGTGCAGAATGACAGTCTGTTCAACAGGGACAATCTCTCTTTAACCGGGATAGGCATTCTTCAGCTGTCAAGCAGACACATGTGGCCATGTCACAGTCTGTGGGCCCAGCCCTAGGTCAGCCCTGGGGACAGCCCTGTGAGGAAGGCAGGATGGGGGCACCGACCCCAGCGACAGCATGTGTGTCGGGGGGGAATGTAAAATGTCTCGGGAAACGCATGAGCCGCTAGTGTGGCTGCAGGGCTGCTCCTGGCTTTCTAACACTTTTCTTTTGGAAGGCAGACTTTCCTGAGTGTTTCCAGCTGGTTTACATCCCTGAGTTCACTTCTGAGCAGGAAAACCTCCCCGTGCTCTTTTTCTCCCTGGTGATCTGTGATTGAGCCTCCTTCCATCAGGAGCTGTGAGGAGCAGGAGCTGGGGCTTGGAGATTTGGAGTCAAAGAGAATAGACAGAAGATCTTTGTAAAGAGTTGACCATGTGCACTGGGTAGAATCCCCCTGGAGCTGTCCTTGCGGATGTGAGAGGGGGAGGAAGAGAGAGAGAAGGAGCATGACCTGCCTCACAGATGGGCAGTGTGTCCTGTTGACACCTGTCATGGTCTCAGCTGGCTGAGCCTGCCCTCTGGCCAGTTGCCACTGCAGCTACGTACAGCTGAGATCACTTTAGTGTTGGGCAATGTGGGCCACAGTCCCCAATCCTTTGCCAGCCCAACCCCAGAGCAGACGAGCCTGGCTGGGGGGGGGGGGTACCCCGTCACAGTGTCCTCCCGCCATCAGCGCTGTGGCCAAAGGAGCAAGAACTCACTCCAGGGAGCTTGGCCTGTGAGGGCAGGAGCTCAGCAGTGTGAGAAAACCTGCCTAGGCAAACCTAAGTCCGCCCAGGAACCCGGCACAGAGGTTTACCTCTGGAACTGCTACTGTCTGTGGAGCTTGTTTCCTTCCCAGGGCACCGTCTTGGGGTGGGTGCGCGTGGTGGTGCCCAGAGCCCAGGAAGGCTGAACAGCACCTTCCAGACCCAGCTGATGTCAGGGCCTCACCCCACCCCCAGCTTCCCATGCTGCCCTCAGGAACCTGCAGGTTGAAGGAAACTTATAGCCTGATATGGAAACCCCGCAGAGGGTGGGCCTCAAGTGAGCGGTCTCTAAAATAGGGGTGGCTGTGATTTGGTGACATGAAAACAAGGGATAACTGTTTCAGAGGAAGAAGGTGACAAAGCTGGTGCTGGGGATGAAAGCACCTTCACCCATTGGGGTGTCACTGTGACCTCCCCACTGTCGTGCCTGACCCGGGGAAGCCACAGTCAAGGTCCCCAGCCAAGAGTATTGGAGGTGCCAGGCTCCTCCCAGAGCCACCACCCTACTCTCCCCCAGATCCTGGCATGAGAAGCCCCTCCCCGCCCCAACTCTTGGTGATTCAGGGACCCCACGGCATGTTCACCAAGTCACTGTCATGGGGAGGCAGCTACCGTCTACTAAAATGAATTCTTATTTCCAAACCCTGCCTTTGGATTAATTGTATTCAGACTATATGGCTTTTTAATCAAGAAACACAAATTGTCAAAGATCCTTTAGCCTTTAGTTGATAGCCAATCACAGGCTGGTGTAATGACAAAGCTGTCACCTGCAGACTAAGCTGGGGCTTAGCTAGAGCAGCAGCTTCATGGGATGGGTCTCTTGTCCAGAAGTTGCTCCAAATTATTATGGCAAATGCCTGGCAGTGGTCTTGAGGGGACCACTATTTCTTCAGTATTCCTGACCCACCCTCATTGTCTTTCCCTCCTGCTGCTGACAGGACAGGTTGTTTTCCTACAGGGCATCTACTTGGACCCCTCCCCCAACTCCACACTTTAGTGTCCGGAGCTGAGCCCTGACACTCCCCAATCTCCCCCTCCCACCATCTTCCCTGCTCACCAAGTCCTTCCAGTGCTCATTCTTGCGTTCCTGCCTCCTCCTGCACCCCACCTCCCAGTGCTCCTTGACCTCACCTTCAGAACAATTTAGAATCACACCACTTCTCCCACTTCCACCACCATGGCACACACACACACACACACACACACACACACACACACACACACACACACACACCGTCTCTCCCATGGATTGTCGAAGTCACCTACTAGCCAACCCTTCGCTCCCAGGCCCTTCTCACACAGCCACCAGATTGGTCCTACTAAAACCTAAGTCAGATCCTTGCACCTCTTTGCTCAGAAGCCTGCAGGGCCCCCATTGCCCTCCAAGTAGATGCCAAGTTCATGGAAATGGCCTTGCACAAACTCCCCATCCCTTCCCTGCTCTCAGCCCCTCCCTCTTTCCTCCTCGCTCACTATGCTCCAGCCACACAGGCCTCCTCACTGTTCCTCCAACACTACAGGCATGGTCCTGCCTCGAGGCCTTTGAATGGGCTGTTCCTTTGCATAAAACACTTCCCCAGTGGTTCCCTCCCTCAGCTTCTTCATGTCTTTACTTATTTGCCACTCAAATCATTTTCTCTTCCTGGTAACTTGTTAATGCAAAAGAGAGGAAGTGTAACCAACTATTCTTTTGGAGGCTGATAGTGGGTGTCAGTTCTGTAATCACTTCTTGGAGGAGGGTCACTATGCATCCTTAACTTCAAGATGGCCTTGATGTCAACTCAGCAGAATCACCCAAACAGAGAAGTCTACTTTTAATTTAAATAACACAGAGTTGGAGGGAAGGAATCACATTTCTGAAAGCTTTCTCTTTACATATGAGCCAACTGTATTGAGTGGTGTGAGCCTTCCTCACTCAGGACCCCTGGTGCAGTGCCCCTTCCAACCCACCACCCACACAATCTGTCCCACCCTCAAGCCCAGGACCAGTGTCATCACATGGCCCCTGCCCCACCCATCAGTGCTGTCAGCCCTGAGTCATTGGGCTCCTGGATCCGGCTTCTTTCGTTGACAGAGGATTCCCTAAGAAGTGGCACCCTAGGCCCCTCAGCCTCAGGTGGCAGGGAGAGGAAAAGCCTCCAGCTTCTGTGCCCACATGCTGGGGTCCCATTCACTCTTCAGGACCTTGTCTTCTCTGGTCAGTGTTTCTTAAAGCATCTTTAAAACCCTGGGGTGCACCCTATGTTCATAGCACAGTTTACAATAGCTAAGATCTGGAAACAGCCCAAGTGCCCATCAGTAGTTGAGTGGATAAAAAAGCTGTGGGACATTCACACCATGGAATACTATGCAGCTGTAAAAAAGAAGAATCTTGTACCCTTTGGGACAGTATGCATGGACCTGGAGAATATTATGCTAAGTGAAATAAGCCAGGCAGAGAGAGAGAAGTATCACATGATCTTGCTTATATACAGAATCTAAAGAACTTAATAAACTGATGAACAGAGTAGATTCAATGACATGGAAGCATAGATCTGACTGAGGAATGTCAGAGGGATGGAGGAGGGTGGGGTGGTGGTGGAGGGGGAGAGATTAACCAAAGAACTTATATGCATATATGCACAACCCAAGGACACGGACAATGGTGGGGAGAAGGACTGGGGAGGGGGAGGGGACAGGGTGGAATGGGTCATTGGGGAGAAAAAGGGACATCTGTAATATTTTAAACAAACAAACAAAAAGATCCTGGGGTGCAAATGTGGAGAGAGAGGTCAGGCACAAAGGGGACCGAAGAGATGCCTCCTAAGGCTCCAAGTCCTGGGCCAGAGTGAATCTCTGAGGGAGAAGGGAGGCGCTGTGCCACCTGGGTAAGAAAAAGCACATTTAAGGCAAGTTTGAAAATGAAAGGTCTGAATGACTTGATGGAAAGTAAAAACTATGATGTTCTTTTCCCAAAGGGACATTTGAAGAAGATGAGTCTCTTTTCAGGGGCCTTTCTTATTTCCTATGACCTTGGGCTCGCCTCATGCAGCCAGACGCCCTGCCCAGAGCCCTCTGCCCTTGACAGCTGCCACCCTCCTGTGCTGTTGCTTTGCACCCTCCTTCCCGTGTCCCTGTTGTCACTGTTTCTCATTCACCCTGTTGGTGAGAGCAGGTTCCACCCTAGGGTTACAGGAATGGCTAAACACACAACACCCAACACTAGACAGAGTGGACAGCCATTTATTAGTCACAGACTCAGCCCAGGGGAAGAGGACACCTCAGGGCCATACACGGGCGCATTCGGAAACACCGAGCAGAGGGGGCTTATGTGGCTCAGCAGGAGCAGCGTGGGGAGGGGCCTCTCCTGGTTTACCAGATCAGGCCTCACACCACTCTTCCTCCTCAACCCTCTGTGCACCCCTTACCCCAGAGACCCTGCGGTGTGTCCGTGGAGCCAGATTTACATACCTGGCCCTAACTTGTGTCCTGAGCACCAGCCCAGCACTTGAACACCTCCTCCCAAAAGCAGAGCCCACTGGCTCGCCCTTCTCCATGCCCCATGCCTGTCTTTCTGTTAAAAGACCCTCTGCTCTGTCAGTTCCCCAGGTACCCCTTCATCTGGATTTTTGACCTGTCTCCCACTTTTATCCTGTACCCCCACCTCTGAAACCTCTCTCACTCTGGCACCAGAGCCTCCCCCTGGCTTCCAGTGAGAGCAGAGAGGCCTAGGGATGAGATGAAGGGGTTCACTTTAAAATGACCCAGGTGGGGCTTATTTTGAACCCTGGGCTGATTTTTTGAGGCAGGAGTTCCTTAGACTATTCTTGCTACCTCTGTGCACATTAGAACTTTGCCATTATAAAACTATTTTTTAAAGGGAGATGAAAGCTGACTTCCCAGCTTGCATGCTAAGTCTGGGTGCGGCCACAATGGGGTGTGGAGTAGAGTAGGGTACTGCCCCTGGGTGGGAAAGTGAGGGTGCTGATTTCCCAGGGGAGGTGCTCACTCTGGTCTGGAAGGAAGCAGAGGGCACTAGGACTTGAAGGAGCCCAGCATGCCAGGACTGCAGAGGGGTCTGGGCCAGTGGAGGGGATTGTCTGGGCAGGCGCGGCAGCTTAGACAGACCCCCACCTCCTACAATGATCCTGGATCCTTCACAGGGTCCTGCCTCAGGCTGGCTCTGGTGCACATGGCTCCTTCCTGTCCCCAATGCCCACGTGTGGTTAAGGCCTTTTTGTACTCACAGAACAGAGAGGAAGCCAGAATCAAACAGCAGCTTTTGGGGCTCCCAGGGGGGGCATATTGCCCCACATGGGGACTTAGCTTTCTACAAGGACAGCTCCTGTCTGTACAACTCTGACGACCTCTGAGGGCAGCAGCTTCGACTTCCGATTCTTCCTCCTGCCTTGGCCTGAGCATAAAGCCCGGCACATGAGCGTCTTAGGTATTTCGCTCAGTTTCCATCTGTGCTCTGCTCAGTCAGGTCCTGCAGGAGACAGTAGTCCGTTTCCATCGATGTCCACGGCCAGTGCACGGCGTGGTGCTCACCGGCCCCTGAGTTTTCTTTAATTTGCCTCTTATCATCAGAATTGATCTCTGTTCCTATAGGTATAGGAGACATTTGGTGTTTAAGCGGCGTGTGGGCGTGTGCGTGTTTAAATGATTATAGGGACAAATTGTATGAGGTCTCCATCCATGTACGTTTTTCTCAATTAAGTCAAGGACTTAGACCAGCCTGAAGACCAGGCTGAAAATTGAAGGAATAAAGAAGCAGGTGAAAAGAAGCCACTAAGTAATGTGCCCAGAATCTTGAACTCAAATCCATGACAGTAGCAATGAATTTCCTCCTGATGTTACGTGGAGGGAAAGCATGTGGTTCTCTTAATGAGTCCATGTTAGCATTTTGGTGTTTGGGGGAATCTGACAATCAGGACTGTGTCTCTTTCTCCAGCTCCAGTGGCTGTTAGATAATTACGAAACTGCTGAAGGCGTCAGTCTCCCCCGAAGTTCTCTTTATAACCATTACCTTCGGCACTGCCAGGAGCACAAGCTGGACCCTGTGAATGCTGCCTCCTTTGGGAAACTGATTCGCTCCGTGTTTATGGGCCTGAGGACGCGGCGGCTGGGCACCAGGTGGGTAGAGGGGGCGGTGACAGCCTGCACACCCACCCATTCTTCCTCTTTATACAGAAATTGAGCTTTAGGGGAACATGGGGCTTCCTCCTTCTGCCCACGCATCCTGACTGACATGCCTCCGGGTGAACTTGGAGCTGCCCGGAACTGGCAGCAGCATTGGCCCGGCCAGGTCCAGGGTGTGGGCTATGGTTCAGTTCTCTCTGGGTGATGGGACACAGTGGTTCGATTCAGCTCTCTCTGTTTGAAATTTTCCATAATAATAGGTTTTTAAAAAGCTGCCTCTGGATTATCTAATAGAGTTGGATTTACTATTTCTTGATGCTTTTTGCTATACTTGGACCAACCCGCCACAGCCTGCCATTGGCCTACAGCTGCCAGGGAACCTCATGTGTCATAAACTTAACCAGACAATAACACAAACACCCCTCTCACTAGAGTGAATGACCTAGAGCTCATGTGGCTGTGAAATGTGATAGGCCCACCACCTGCTCTCAGTGAAGTCATACAGAAGTGGGTGGCAAGGTTCATTCATGTACTCTCAGAAGGAGTGAGTCTTCTCTTGTCCTCTGCCACCTTTGATCCTTGACAGAGACTGTCTTTACAGATCATAGCCACAGAACTGGTTTTCTAAGTGCAGGACTTCTCAGAGCCTTTATCATACTAAAATGCAAGAGGGGAGCCTCCCAGAGGGGGAGGTAGGGTGCAGAATTTTCTAAACCTCTCTGGCCACAGAATAGCCTGTGAGCATTTCCCACACAGTCCAGGAAATACTGAACCTGAGGGCCCAAAGTGCAGGTGACAAAACAGCACCTCCTGTGCTTTAGGACATCTGCAGGGAGAACTGACTCCAGGTGTTTGGTTTCTAGGGGCAACTCCAAGTACCATTACTATGGGATCCGCCTGAAGCCGGACTCCCCCCTGAACCGGCTGCAGGAGGACACCCAGTACATGGCCATGCGGCAGCAGCCTGTGCATCAAAAGCCGAGGTGAGTGGCCGGGGCCACGGCCAACCTGAGGAAGGGGACGGCCTGGGTTTTTCTAGGGAGAACACAGGGAGGGTGTTTCTCAAACATTAAATACATTTGCATGAGGGGATTCCCACTCTACAGTGGAGAAAACAAACTCATATTAACCTCAGTCTCCAATGTCCTGGGAGAGCCAAGACGTTCACCTCCACTGACATGAAGGGAGGCCAGCAGGATTCGGGGCGGACAATGAAACCTCACCAAATAACTGAAATTCCATAGCATTGTCTTTTTTTTTTTTTTTTTTTAAAGTCATTTTTTAGAGCAGTTTTAGGTCACAGCAAAATTGAGTGAAAGGTACATACATCCCCTGCCCCACACATGCACAGCCTCCCCACTATCCACCTCCCCCACCAGAGTGGCACATTTGTTCCAATCGACCCTACATTGACACATCGAGATCACCCCAAGTTCATAGTTTGCATTAGGGTTCATCCTGGTATTGTACATTCCACACATTTGGACAAATGTATAATGACATGTATCCACCATTACAGTATTTTCACTGCCCTGAAAATTCTCCGTGCCCCACTTATTTATCCCTACCCCCAGCCTCTGGCAAACCCTGATCTTTTTACTGTCTTCATAGTTTTTTGTTTTCCAGAATGTCATAAAGTTGGAATCACAGATCTTTAATTTTTTAGCTGATAGGAAAAAAAGAGAGAAAACTGAAAATAACCCAAGAAACCAGGAGAAAGGATCCTATAGACTTAAGTTGCTGCTTTCTTCCTGACATTTTAATCTGATGGCTGGAAAGGCCTGGTCATTTTCTGTAATGTTCTCTTTTCCCGTCACAAACCTACTCATCTTTTAAGGCAGCAGTCAGCAAACTTTTCTGTAAAGGCCAGAGAACAAATAAATACCTTGAGCTTTGCAGGTTGTGACTATTCAATCTGCTGTTGTGTGTGAGAGCTGCCACAGATGATTTGTAAATGAGTGGGTATGGCTGTGTGCCAATAAAACTTTATATATGAACACTGAAACATGAATTTATAAAACAAGTGGCAGAGTTGGCCCTCAACAGCTCTAGTTTGCTGGTTCAGGTTCCCACTAGAATGTCACCTCCCTGGCAGCCTTCTAGTCTCCCAGGCTCCCTCTCCAGAGTCCAGGCTGCTTCAAGGTGGATACTTTGCCTCCCTCACCCCCACAGGGCACCTTCATGTGTCTGCCAGTCTGTGTGGTTCAAAATCTCATTTCAGCTGCTCTAACGTGTCCCGTAACTCCCAACCACATGGCCGATCACAGGAGTTGGAAGTCACAGAAGAGAGTCTCCAGGAGACAACACATCAGAACAGGACCAACAGTCCATCCTGACCCTGGTTTTCCATAGACATGGACTGAAAAGCCTCCTGTTTGATTTTTCGGCCCCTGCAAGCACCTGTGAATTTATACCCCAAGTAGCACATAACTCTAGGAGCAGCTGCACGTATTTCATGGCAACACTTGGAACCACCCCGAGTAAGGTTGTCCACGAACATCTGAGTGGCATTTCTTCCTCTTCACAGTGAGCCTGGCCCCACTTTCCACAAAGGCACTCCCAGTTCTGGCCCGAATCTCCCACCCCCGCCCCTCCTGCCTCACATACCACCTCAAAGCATCCCTCTGGGCTCAGAAGGACAAGTCGCCTGGGAGGCCCTTCTCTTGATGTTTCTCAGTTTGCTGCCCGCACAGGCTGTCTACTGCTTTCTGGCTTAGAGCAAAAGGAAAGTCTCAGAATTTCCTTCAATACCATACAATAGTAAGATATTTGAGATTCCATGTGTGAAGTTCACTTGTCTTCTAAGAGAGAAGTATTAGAATACTATGTATATATACATACAAGCAACCCTAGTATCCAACAGCAGATGAATGGATAATTAAAATGTAATATACATATACATGCCATGGAATAGGATTTAGCCATAAAGAGGAAGGACATTTGACACATGTGACAATGGGGATGAACCTGGAGGACATTATGCTCAATGAGAGAAGCCAGGCACAAAAGGACAAATACTATAGGAGGTTCAGTCATAAGAAGTTCCTAGAAGAGTCAGGTCAACAGAGTCAGAAAGTAGATAGTGAGAGCCAGGGGCTGGGGAAGGGGGGAGGAAGGTAGTGTTTAATGAGGACAGTTTCAGTTTGGGGAGATAGAAAGTTCTGGAGATGGATGGTGGTGATGGTTGCATAACAATGTGAATGTGCTTAATGTCATTAGACTGACTATACACTTAAAAATGATCACGGTGGTACATTTTGTTAAAATGATCAAGGTGGTACATTTTGTTAAAATGATCGAGGTGGTACATTTTGTTATGTGTTTTGACCACAATTATTTAAAAATTATACACATACCACTGCATCCTTTGCTTCTCGGGCCCCTTCTAGGCAGTGCTGCTGGGGTCTCATGGTGGCACGTGTGTCTTCTACCCAGGTACCGGCCAGTTCAGAAGTCGGACAGCCTTGGGGACAATGGCTCGCACAGCAGCCTGCACAGCACGCCAGAGCAGACCATGGCCGCCCAGAGCCAGCACCACCAGCAGTACATAGGTAAGCAGTGGTGTCCCCACCCTTGGTGCAGGGCCTGCTGTGACAGCTCCGGATCTCCTCGGCACTTCTGGATGCTTGTGGGTTTCAGCACCAGCAGCATCTAAAGGAGTGTATTAAACAGTTTTCTTGTGTGACACCTTTTATTTTTTATAAATTTATTTTATTTATTTATTTATTTATTTATTTTTTAGACAGAGAGACATCAATTTGTTGTTCCACTTATCATTCCTTGGTTGATTCTTGTATGTGCCCTGACCAGGAATCAAACCTGCGACCTTTTGGTATATGGGAAAAGGCTCCAACTAACTGAGCCACACTGCCCAGGGCTAGATGTACTGTCAGCTCAGGGCAGCAGCAGGATTTGGCTGTCCTCCTGGGTTCTCTTCCTTGCTTACCTGGATGCTCAAGACCCCTAAAAAACTGTGTTACTCCCCTCCCAGTACCCTCACAAAGGGCTGCCTGGCCCTCTTCCCTGGAAACTGTGGGACAGACAGTCCCCCCCCCCCAACACACACACACAGTTGGCCCACACTGCTTTCTTGGGATTGTGTGCTAACCAAGAACCTACCACCTGAACATGCCCAGGGAGGGTCACTGATCAGTGTCATAAGCATACACACACTGAGATATCAGTGGTCTGGGTGTATTTTTCCTGTATTTCTTTCTTTCTTTTTAATGAGATCACTGATTAAAGTTGATTTCTATTTTTTTAAATATGTTTGTATTGATTTTATAGAGAGAGGAAGGTACAGGGAGAGATAAGAACATTGCTGAGAGATCCATCAACTGCCTCCTATACTCCCCCTACAGGGGACTGAGCCCACAACGGAGGCATACGCCCTGACTGTAATCAAGCCAGCGACCTCGTGGTGCATGGGTTGATGCTCAACCACTGAGCAACACCGGCCTGGCTTTAGTGTATTTCTTGAGCCTGAACAGAGCCCTCCTATATTGGGTCTTCTGGAGAGGTTGTCAGGCCCGGGAGGTCACCACAGGGCCAGCTTTGTCCCCAGATGTGCTGCTCTGACTGGCCCCCATGGTGGGGTGATGAGAGCACTCACTGTGTCCAGGCCCTGGCACAATGCTTTGTCTGTCTCGGAATATTTCATGTCTCTGGGAGATGATAATGCTGTCCCCATTTTGTACCTGAGAAAACCAAAGCTTACAAAAGCTGTGTGACTGCTCAGAGGAGCCAGGATGCCACTCCAGGGTTGTCAGGTGGTCACTGGCACTTCTGGACAGTGTCCCCCAACACATGGGACTCCCAGCCCAGCTTCTGCTTGTGGACCGTCTGCAGGTCTGCTGATGACCCTATTTCCGTCCCCCCAGATGTCTCCCACGTCTTCCCAGAGTTCCCAGCTCCTGACCTGGGCAGCATCTTACTGCAGGAGAGCATCACGCTTCAGGATGTCAAGGCCCTGCAACTGGCCTATCGGCGGCACTGTGAGGTGACTGCCCCCTCCAGGAAGCGCCCCGGGAAGAGCCCACACCTGGGCTGTGGGGATTCAGTGGGAGCCTCAGTGCTCCCAGGGCCTGAGTGTAGAGCCCAGTGTGCCTCCCCAGGACTACCAAATGCTCAGACATCCCCAGGTGTCCCTGACAACATGGAGGACCCAGGAGTGACCACCTGCTCCCTCTAGCCAAGGAGCAGATAGAATCTCTGTCCCCTGGACAGCGCTCCTCCATCCATTTCCATCTCCACTGTGGCCTCTCTCTGATTTCAAAAGACCCTTCCCTCCCCCACAGCCCAAATCATGAATGATTGCTTAGAATGCCCTGATGATAAGTGATCCACATTCATGCGTCTAACCAGCCGTTTTAACGTCCAGGCAACTTTAGATGTCGTGATGAACCTCCAGTTCCACTACATTGAGAAGCTGTGGCTTTCCTTCTGGAATGCTAAAGCCTCCTCTAGCGACGGCCCCGCCTCTCTACCAGCCAGGTACCTGTGGTCGTCCCCCCAGACATGCCCAATGACACCCATACTTCAACCCACAGACAAATGCGTCAACTTTCCAAGAATGCTCCCTCCATAATTACATGTTGTTTTTTACTTCTGATAGTTGATTTATAATTCACATTGCTCATTCACTTGTTTCAAATGACTGATTTTATTGGTGACCATATGCCATCCCAAAGAGAAGTCACCTCAGCTGTAGCTACAGTGGGAAATGTCACTGCCTCAGCCATAGGCGGGTTGGACAGCATGACCTGCATGGAGAATGTGAACTCGGGTGGTCTCCTGGCCATGGCTTACCTCGTGTCCTCTATTCCCCCACAGTGATGAGATCCCTGAAGCCACCATCCTCCCGAAGGACAAGCTGGTGTCTCTGTGTAAATGCGACCCCATCCTTAAATGGATGAGGAACTGTGACCACATCCTCTACCAGGCTCTGGTGGAGGTGCTCATCCCCGACGTGCTGCGGCCAGTACCCAGTAAGCAGCTTGCCTCACCTGCCTTCTCTCCTTCCTGTCCCTGCACCCCTGCAGCCACCTTGTCAGGTCCAGCTCAGACTTGGGACACTGAGAATCCAGTGAGAGCAGCAGCTTAGTCACCCCGGAAAGATGCTCACCCTTGCCTGCCCGTTTTCCTTGTCACTGACCCAGGGAGAGAAGGAGGGAGGGCCCATTTTGGCTCTGGTGAGGGCTGCCCACCCTCAGGTCACTGCCCACATGGCCTGGGCTGGGCTTAGGGCTTCGTGCTGCTGCCCAATGCTGTGGGCTTCTGGGTCTCTAGAAGGCGGGGCAAAGCCTCATGACATCCATACCCCTCCAGACTGCTGCATTTGCTGAAAGCCCTAGGGATAGTATGAATCCGGTTTTAACCCACCTCGCCCAGGTTGATCTGAGGCTGCGCTTAGCTTCCTCCCAACCCTGTGACTCTTTAACACCGAAGGATGGACTCTATAGAATTTTCTCAATTCCAGCATCCTTAATTAAGGAAAGGAGAAAAAAATGAAATCATGGGCCTTGACGGCTATACCCATTGGGGCTGACATGGACCTTCCCAGGGCCACTGGGAACTGCCTGCGAGGCCTCTGGAGGTGATGACAATGCCCACCACCAGGGGGCACCAATCATGCCAGCATCTCTTGTGGGCTCCCAGCATCCTGGGTGGCAGTACCATCCCAAGTGAAGGGCAAGCAAGCAGGGCACCGAGGCCTCGCTCTTAATGCCTTCAGCAGGCACCACAGGCTTCCCTTGACAGGTGACCTATGCACATTTGTGTCAGTGCTCA
This sequence comes from Miniopterus schreibersii, assembly GCF_964146895.1. Lineage (NCBI taxonomy): Eukaryota > Metazoa > Chordata > Mammalia > Chiroptera > Miniopteridae > Miniopterus > Miniopterus schreibersii. The sequence goes on along the minus strand of NC_138105.1, from coordinate 67,591,807 downwards.
GAAATTCCGTGTATTTCTTAATAAACTGGTCTGCTGCTTTTGTGCCAGAAAATGGGAAACAGCATAACAGTTGCATTTATCCTGTGGCCTGTGGCCTTGCCTGTCCAACAACTGTTAAGTGTAGTGTGTAGTAAGTCTATATTAAGGTTTGAATTTGGGGTAGATTTGCTTTTACACTTAGGGGATTGTTTTCTTTTTTTAGAGAGTCTTATTATTTCCTTCTTATTGTAAGCCATCTCAAAATAAATTTAGAAGTTGGTAGAATATATTTACATGCATGTGTATCAGGGTCTCGGTTTCAGCATTGCTGACACTGGGGCCAGGTCAATGTGGGATCGTCCTGGACACTATGGGCTGTTGAGCAGCATCCCTGGCCCCCACTTATTCGATGCCATGAGCACCCCCAGTCGTGAGAACCATATATGTCCCCAGACATTGCCCAGTATCCCTGGGGCGGCGGGGGGCAGGATCACCCTAGGTGAGAACCCCTAGTGTAGACAGGTGTAGACAGAGATGAACAATCTGGATGAGCCCTAACTCTTACTCGAAGCTCCCCTCACTAAGTGTCCCAAATTGTCCCCCATGCCTGTGCTCTTCCATTGTTCTCTTTTCCTCTGTGTTGCTTGTTGGGTGGTAACTTTCATTACATTTGCATCTCTTACACTCATGGCTGATCCCAATGGGTGAGGTTTTGCCTTTCTCGCTGTTAATATCGTGGTTCCATCTCCAGGCACCTTGACACAGGCCATTCGTAACTTTGCCAAGAGCTTGGAAGGCTGGTTGACGAATGCCATGAGCGACTTCCCACAACAGGTTATCCAGACTAAGGTAACTCCTGGGGTTGGGGTCTGGGCCTTCAGACCACACTGGTAACCAGAAGCAGAGGCCATGGGTCTGGGACCCCTTGAGCCCTGCTGTGCTGTTGAGGGGGCCGGGAGTGGCTCAGAGGAGAGGGCTCTTCTCACTCTGCTCCAGGGGAACTTGACTGCGGGGCCCCAGAGAGAGCCACTCACTCCTGTGTATCCTGAGGATCAGTGGTCCCTTCAGGAAGTCCTGAGGAGGATGCTGATGTAGGATAGGTGCTGGCAGGGAGGAGTGTGATGAAGATGCCATTTTATGTGATACATTTGGGTCAACTCACAACAGATTGAATGTTTCTATGCTCTTGAAAAGATGGGAATTTAATCTCCTTGCTTTACCCTTATTACATTAGTCTTGGCCACAAATCAGAATTTAAATGTGGAGATTTGGCCCACATGTGAAAAAGAGAAGAACCTTTTGCAATCATCCTCGCACACATTTCTTTCTTTTCTTAATCCTCACTCAGGGAGTGAGGATATTTTTTCGATTGGTTTCAGAGAGAGTGAAAAGGGGAGTAGAGGAAGAGAGAGAGAGAAACATCGCTGTGGCAGAGACACATCGATTGGTTGCCTCCCACACAAACCCGGGCTCGAGGATCGGACCTGCAACCCAGGGACATGCCCTTGAACAGGAATCAACCCTCCAGTACGCAGGGTGACACTCTAACCACTGAGCAATGCAGACCAGGACTCACACACTTTTTTTTTTTTAAGATGTCTTTATTGATTTCAGAGAGAGGAAGGGAGAAGGAGAGAGAGAGATAGAAACATCAATGATGAGAGAGTCATCAATTGGCTGCCTCCTGCACACCCCCTACTGGGGGTGCAATCCAGGCATGTGCCCTGACTGGGAATCAAACTGCAATCTTCTGGATCCTAGGTCGATGCTCAACAGCTGAGCCACGCCAGCTGGACTCGCACACATTTCTTAAAGAGCTGCCGTTTACAGAGAAGGCCAGATTCTGGGTGTCTGGTCTACCTGCCTACAGTCTGGAATTGCTCTGTAAGGCCGGTGATATTGCAACTTCAGGGAGCAAAAGAACCACCTATGTAGTCGGTAAACTGCAGATTCCCAGGCCACAGCCACAGAGTCTGACCCCATGGGCCCAGGAACCTGTATTCTCATCAACCACTCCAGAGAGCTGAAGGAATTGATGGCACGCCGTCTGCTATAGATGCCACGTGATGTGTTGGTGACCTCTGTGTCCTTCACTGATTCTCATTCTATGGGTTCTTGAGACTGTCACAAGGGTGCATCTATTTTCCTTGCCCCTCAACTGCCCTGAGCCCATGCCCTCCAAGGAGAAGAGAGAATAGGCTTTTCCTACGTGCTTATAGCTCACCCTCTTGTGCCATCTTCGGCCACAGGTCAGCGTGGTCAGTGCCTTTGCCCAGACCCTACGGAGATACACATCCCTCAATCACCTGGCGCAGGCGGCCCGGGCCGTGCTTCAGAATACTTCCCAGATCAACCAGATGCTCAGTGACCTCAACCGCGTGGACTTTGCCAATGTGCAGGTGACTTTCCCCAACATGGTTCCCCAAAGCCTGGGACATGGGACACCAGGACCAGACTGCAGAGCAGGGGCAACGTGCATGTGACCCCCACCCCTCTGGCCTAGCCTTCTACCCTCTAGAAAAATGCACAAACCCTCAAACTGCAGCCCATAGCAAACCCAGTGCACATTTCTGTTGCATGAACCAAATCAGAGTCAGCCGACCCAGGGACCACAGGTTTCCACTCCAGGATTTCTCAGCCTCTAGAAGTTGTGACCATCACCTTGGTTCATTTTCTTTAAAAATGTGCCTTCCTATTGCCACATTCATGGTTCTTTCTTTGGCCTTAGAAAAGTTCAGGCTGTTAGCAAGTGGACCCTGCTACTGTACTTATGTCTAGTTCAGGCCCTGGGTTTATCCACTAAACACACATACACATTCATGAGTGGTCACTCAAAAATAAAACAACCCAAAGACATGGTATAATCGGAGATACGGGTTCAGGAAGCCTGGATTTAAGTCCTTATATCCCCAGGCAGGTTCCCCCTCTGGTCCATTCGTCTCTGCCCCCGTGAAATGGGTACTAATGGTGCTTGACTGCAATTGGGCAAGGCCAAGGGTGAGGATGCGTGCATGCTCAGCATAAGTTCAAGTGTGGAGCTGGTGCTCAGGAGATGGCCGCAGTCGGGGTCCCTGTGCTCTCACCCATGGAGTTGGTTTGGGAGGCTATCACTGACCCTCTGTTCTGACCCACCGCCCTTGTGCCTGCAGGAGCAAGCCTCGTGGGTGTGCCAGTGCAAGGAGAGCGTGGTACAGCGGCTGGAACAGGACTTCAAGCTGACCCTGCAGCAGCAGAGCTCCCTGGACCAGTGGGCCAGCTGGCTCGACAACGTGGTCACGCAAGTCCTGAAGCAGCATGCAGGCAGCCCCAGCTTCCCTAAGGCCGCCCGACAGTTCCTGCTGAAATGGTCCTTTTATAGGTAAGTGCCCCTTGAGCTCCCCAAGAACTCCAGGAAGGCAGGGGTGGAGGACTCCAGAGGTTATCCTGCCTTCAGTAGCCTAATGCCCAAACCAAGGCCCACTGTGGGCCTCATCTTGGCAGACTTGGCTCCCAGGCTCAGGTCCAGATGCCCCCTGTGGCCTAAAAGCAGGTGGCAGGCTTCCACAGATAGAAATCATCATCAGGCCTCCTGGAGAAGCAGCAGCTTAAGCCCATGCGTTTATTTCTGCTCCCTAGCAAAACCCCACGAAGTGGCAGCAAAAGAAGTGGAGAAAAGCATAAACCCCCAGGACAAGGAAACAGAAGAACAGATGATGGCAGATAGGAGATGAGTGAGAGCAAGAGTTTGGCAGATGGTGTGAGGTGGTCAGTTAGGTCAGTGAGCCAGACCAGGAGCAGCCATTGGGCTTTTAGTCACTCACTGCCAAGTGCAAGCAGAAGGCAGAAAGAGGCGTCAGTTCCCCCGTGGTCCATGTGTCCCTACAGAATGGTAGTAGGCAAGGGTCAGGTGTCAGGGAGTATATATATTTTTAATTATATATGGAAATATATTATAATCATAATTGTATATAAATATAGGAATAATAATTATTATATAGTAATATATAAGGAGATTTATTTTAAGGAACTGGCTCATGTAGTTGTGGGGCCAGAAAGTCTGAAATCTGTAGGGTAGGCCAGCAGGCTGGAGACTCTCAGGCAGGCACTGAAACTGCAGGCCAGGGTGGGATTTCTTCTTCAGGGAAACCTCAGTTTTGCTCTGAACGCCTTTCAACTGATTAGATGAGGCCCATGTTATCAAGGGTAATCTACTCCACTTAATGTTGAGAGGTGAGAGATATGATCCACAGCCACAAAATGCTTTTACAGCAACACCTAGACCTCTGTTTGATTGAATAACTGGGTACTAGAGCCTAGCCAAGCTGACACATAAACTATCACAGGAAGTAAACATAAGAGAGAGAAAAAAATGTGAGAAAAATCATGAAAGAAAAATGAAAGGATTTGATCCAGAAGGTTCAATATCCAACTGATAGGAATTTTTTTTTAAGTAAGAGAGAAAATGGAGGGAAAGAAAATAATAAAACCATAATCAAGAAGCTCTCTCAGAACTGAAGGGCACCAGTCTCCAAACTGAAGAAGCCGCCACGTTTCCAGCACGATGAATGGCAGCCTTCCCAAGGAGCATCCCTGCAGAATTTCAGGGCAGCAAGATTAGGAGACAGCTATAAAGGTTCCCAAGAAAAAGCAGCAGGCCTAGGGACCAGAACAGAGTGTCTGACTGAAACAGAATGCAGAATCTAGTAGACAAGAAAGTAGTATCTTCAGAACTCTGAAGGAAAACAGTTTCCAAGATACGATTCTAACCTTTGCAGATGGGAGCAGGGGAACCCGGACTTCAGGAGGGACAAAACCCAAAAGATATCAACTGTGCTTGCTGACGGCAGCCTGGCAGTTCTGCAGGGGAGTCCTGGTCTCAGTGATAAATACATGGAAAATTGAGCACTTTTAAAGAAGGAAGCAGTTAACCCCAGGAAAATGATAGCCACTCTAAGGCTTTCAGGCCATGCATGATCCAGTCGGTCAGGGAACTACAGCTGGCAGGTCACACCAACCCTTCACCTGACTGTGCAAATAAACTGTTATTAGCACTCGGCCATACTCATTTGTTTATGGGTCCTTAGCAGAGTTGTGGCCACAAAGCTGAAAATATTTACAATCTGGGTCTTATAAAAAAAACAAAAAAAAACTTCGCTGGCCTCTTAGCCAACTGCCCAGTAACTCCCTGTTCCCAACTCCCTCCTCATACCCTACTCTAGCCTTCCCACCTCAGGGCCTTTGCACTGCCCTTCCTCGGCCTGGAACACCCTTCCCCCAGATAGTCATGTGGCTGGGTCATCACCAGAGGCCTTCTCAGACCTTTCTAAATAAAAGCATACACCTGCTCATCCTCTGTCCCCCATGCCTTGCTTTTTCTCATGGTCACCTATCACTTTGTTCTCTGTTTGCCTATCTGTTGTCTGTCTCCTCTGTGATCGAGCACACTCCCCAAGAGCCTGGATGTTGCTTTTGTCCACTGCACTATCCCCAGCACCTAAATGTGTGTTGGGTGAATGAATAAGGAAGGAAATGTGAGCCTAATATACTGTCTGGCTCAGCTGTGAGCCACATAACACCCTATTGCCACATAAAGGAACACCAACTGAGCCAAAAAGTACTGTAAAGCAACACTGAGATGATGGACAAAGAAGGGGGTGCACCTCCGAGTCTGGGTACAGAGACAGAGTCCCTGTGGTGGCACGTCTCAGGGAAAGTCATGATCGGAACAGTTGAGAGCAGCAGGATGCGCCTACGACAGAAATGCAGAAACGAGCACAGCTAAAGCTGAAGGGGGCCGTTGCCTCTGTGACACGAGGCGCTTTTCTCCATAAGGATGAAACACTACCTGACTTCATTTTATTACATTTCAAGGACCTCTTTTTATAGCATCCACCAGAAAACGGTAAATGGATGGGCACAAGCTTCTTGAGGGATCACCAAGCTCGGGTTGAGCTTCTTCTGGTGGAGTTCTACTGATGTTCCTACTGCAGGAAGCTATCAGCCCATGTGGAGAACCCAAAACATACCAAGCAACCATGGAAATGGTTCAAAAAAGCTACTTGAGCTGGAGCATCGCACCAGACACCAAGGCTGAGGGTGGGGGCATACAGAGTACCAGCACCTGATCCACAGGAGCAGGTGGGGGTTTCAGGGAAAGGGAGCCTGGAACCGAGCTAGGTGGGCCATAGATGGGGAGTGAGACCTGAAGTGTGTGGACCTGGGGTCCCCTAACAGAGCAGCAGCAACAGACAGTGTTTGAACAGCTTGAGTCGTCATGAGTATCCAGACCTGTTACCTTGTGTCTGACAAACAGTGTTCAGAAGGAAGCTGGCACAATGTCAAACCAAGCACAGATCCCTGGGGTGGGGAATGGAGGGAGAGGGAGCAGCAAGAGGTGGGCAGGGGGTGAGAGCCTCCTTCCCAGGGACCTGCAGTCCATGTCTGTGCATGTACTTTAAGGGGGTTGGCCACAGAGAGTCAAAGAAGCTTCTAAAGAGAAAACACATCACAAACCCTGAGACCTTTCATCCTGTCCACTTATAAGTACTGCCTTTGCATTCATGAATGTTCTTCAAGTGACTTTTGCTTTCTAAAGTGCCAATTTGGACACAGTCACCACCTGGGTCCCTTCCTTGGTTACCCTTCCTAAGCCATCTCAAAGCCACAACCAGCTGAAGCCAGCTCTTACTTTCTATGGCTGAACAAAACTGCTTTCAGAGTGCATCTACATGCTGGCCCAGAGATACAAAAAGATTGAATAAACTGATATGTCATCAGCTGTCTTTACTGACTCACCTGCAGCCCCACTGTGAATATACAAGTATAGACCTTTTCAGCCTATTAAAAGTTAAACTGAGCCTGGCCAGGCGTGGCTCAGTGGTTGAGAGTTGACCTAGGATCCAGGCGATAGGGGTTCGATTCCTGATCAGGGCACATGCCCGGGTTGCGGGCTTGATTCCCAGTCAGGGGTGTGCAGGAGGCAGCCGATCAATGACTCATCATTGATGTTTCTATCTCTCTCTCTCTTTCCCTCTCCTTTCCTCTCTCTGAAATCAATAAAGATACATTTAAAAAAAAAAGAAAATAGTTCTTTAAAAAAAAAAATTTAAACTGAGATACATTAAAATTTCCAAACATTTATTTGAGCAAACACCGATTTGCATTGGGCAGCGTCAAACCCGAAGTGGTCAGGAGCCTCCACCAACAGAAATGAGGGTGAGGTGTTTACGAAGATGAGGAAGCAAAGCAGGGAAATGATCTGATTGGCCACAGTTCCAGCAGCTGCCTTATGTGGGAACTAGTTGTGACTTTGTAAGTTTCACTCTCAGACATTGACTGACATGGCTTAGATTTTGGTTTGCTTACTAGGCTCAAGGCATCAGAGCTACCCCAGTATGATGACCCCCGTATTTCATTGCTGTAACAGCCTGTGTTTACATTGTCTCCCTTCCTGTCTTGCCCTGCCTCTTTTATTGCTACAGTAGTGATTAGACTTAACTGAGGGTAGGTGAGCTCTGAGATGGACATTTGAGTGTTTGGGGCTACATGGAAGATGTTTGTAGGCCAGGGTTTCTGGTTGGGTGCCATGTCATATACTTGCTTTAAATCAGGGGTTGCTTTTTGTTTTTTAAAAAGAATCGAATAATAAGTATTTTTGAATAATAGTTTTACTGGCACATGGCACACAACTTGTAAACAGACATGGCTGTGTGTCAATAAAACTTTATTTATAAACACTGAAATGTGAATTTCAGTTACTTTTCATGGGTCACAAAATAGTTCTTTTGACTTTTTCCCCAACCATTTAAAATGTAAAAGCCATTCTTAGCTCTCAGGTTGTACAAAAACAGGCTGGTAAGCTAGGTTTGGGCTTTAGTTTGCCAACCCCAAAGGCAGAAACACCCTGAAATTCTCTCTTGTTTTTAGATACCTAAATCACAGACTGAGGAGTGGCAGGAGGAGGGAGGGATACAGGGAAGGCCGGGAAAGGTGGCCTGCTGTTGGGGAGTCAGTATGGCACTGAAAAGACTCCTTACCAAAGGCTTTCTCTAAGGCTTATGTCAGACACTGTCACCTTTATGTTCAGTAGCTTCTTCTTAGAGCCACTGCTCCTGCCCACCTCCCATCTTTCTGTCCCCACCGTAGTCACACTGAGACACGGAGGTGGTCTGGCAGTTGGCATGCCCCTTGTAGGTCTAAGGGGTCCCCAGATGACCTCAGACCTGAAGAAAAGCCTGGTTTGCTTGCCTGATGGGGCCCCATGCTCCTGGAAGGTGCCTAGCCTCTGTCTGCCCATTTCCCAGCTCCATGGTGATTCGAGACCTTACCCTGCGCAGTGCTGCCAGCTTTGGTTCCTTCCACCTGATCCGCCTGCTGTATGATGAGTACATGTTCTACCTGGTGGAGCACCGCGTCGCCAAGGCAACCGGGGAGACACCCATTGCCGTGATGGGAGAGGTGAGGACTCCAGAGCAGCCTGTAGGGATGAGGGAGGCTGCTGAGCATGACACAGTGGACAGTAAGCAGGAAAGAGCTCTCATGCTGGAGTATGCAGACCTGGGTTCAGATCCTGGCTCCTCTGCCAACTATTTACTCTCACCCTGGACAGGAGATCTTGCCTCTGAATGAGGCCTCAAACACCCGACCCTGTGGGGTTTTTATTGTAAACTACATATAACATAAAATTTACTATTTTAACCATTTTGAAGTGAACAACTCAGTGGCATTTAGTAAATTCACAATATTGTGCAACTATCGCCTCTATCTAATTCCAGAATAGTCCATCACTCCAAAGAGAAACCTCCCTCCCAGCAGTCACTCCCCATCCTCCTCCCCAGTCCCAGACAACCATGAATCTTCCTGTCTCTGGATTTGCCTGTCTGGACATTTCACATAAATGGAATCACACACTGTGTGGCCTTTGGTGTCTGGCTTTTCACACTGAGCATCATATTTTCAAGATTCATCCACGTTGTAGCAAATGTCAGTGCTTTGCTCTTTTTCATGGCTGAGTAATATTCCAGTATGTGGATATATTCAACATTTTGTTTGTCTATTCATCTGCTGATGGACACGTGGGTTGTTTCTACCTTTTGGCTATTGTGAATCGCGCTGCAATGAACATGTGTGTACAAATTTTTGTTCAAATACCTGTTTTCAGTTCTTTTGGGTATCTACCCAGGAATGGAACTTCTGGATCATGTAGGGTTGTTTTAAGGAAGAAATGAAGTGATACTTATACAGCTTTTGGAACATAAAATAAGCCCTTTATAAATGCCAGCTATTCCTTTACTGTAACTATTTCAGAGGCCATAGCCCCTGTCTCCTTGCTGGCCTGAGCAGTCAGCACCCCCTCAACCCTCCAGCATCTCCCAGACACAGCCCAGAAAGCGTTAGAGGGGACACACAGCATCATAGCTACTTCTTATGTAAGGGTCCCTCACTTACAAAGCAAAAGCCTGTTTTAATTGTGGGTGGATGACATTGCTAACATTCACTGGGACCCATTCTGTGGAGGGTCCTGACTCTGTTCTTCTCTCTTTCAGTTCAACGATCTCGCCTCCCTGTCACTGACACTGCTGGACAAAGGTGGGTGTGTCCATGGCTTTCCTATGAGGCTTCCTCCTGCCTTTGGCCTGGTAGAAATCAGGGGAGCTCCTGGGGTGGGTTGAAGGCCTCAGGAGCTGGCATCCAAACAGCGGGTGACACCTAGGCAGCAGTAGGTGTCCCAGTGATGCCTCTGAAGGGCTGGCCCCAGCTGGGGCTCAGAGGAGCAGCCCTGCCCCCTCCTGCTTGCGTGTGGTACTTCGGGGGGACATTTAATCCTGATCCCTGGGCACCCCACACCAGGCCCCAAAGAGCAGGGCCATAGCCAGGAATGAGGTAGGAGGAAGGATTTGAAGGGGGAGAGGGGCAGAAAGGCCCCCACCTCCGGCCCATTCCCTGCCCCATGGGGGTGGGAGGCCCAAGCACCAAGGGAACACCTGCCAGGAATATGACCCAGGCAAATGAACACTGGTCAAGAGAGGTCATGGCTAAGAAGGCTGGGAAGGACCAGGTTAACCCAGACCACAGCTGAGGTCTTTTCATGCCAGGGCCCCTCTCTGAGGATGTGCTTCTCTCTCCCTCCCTCCCGTTGTCCCCCACCCACCCCCTTCTCCCCAACACTGACCCTACAGATGACATCAGTGAAGACCGGAGCAGTGAGGCTGATGCAGATGCCCGCAGCCTGGGTGAGCCCCTGGTAAAACGGGAGCGCAGTGACCCAAACCACTCCCTGTAGGGTATGCAGCACTGAGGCCCTTCCCCAGGCCCGCCCGGCCTCCTGGAGCTCCACCGAAGTCGTGCCTCTTACATGAAGTGACCTTAACTCTGACTCACAGGGTCCCATGGCATGGGCACCCTGAAAGGACATGCTATTCCTCCCGAAGAAAAACTGTTGTTCATCACGGCCAAAGGTCACGCCCAGTCCTGAGGACCTGAGTGGCTCCCCGGGCACCACCCGGATCATCTTTTCCTCCTGACTTAGTTCTCCTGCCTGCTGGACTGTGACCTTCAGGCCACTTCCACACACCCCACCGAGAGCTGGAAAGACCACGCTGGGCAGGTCGGCACCTCTGCGTTGGGCTTCTCCATTCAGCTCAGTCCAGTTTTCACCGTGATTTTTAAAACTCAGGTAGATCCCAGGAAGGAAGGGTGTCTTGCAGCTGTTAGGCAGTCCCAAGCTGACCTGGTGCCCCTGGGATAGAAAAGGACTGTCTCCGCACTGTGCCCCATAGGCTCTCGTGGACAGGCTGTCCTTGGCTGAAGCACGTAGGCGGCCCCACAGGTGCCCGAGCTCTAGATGCCAAAGGTCCCCACAACATGTCCCAAGATGGCAAGCAGCCCACGACATGCCCCATGTGGCTCAAAGAACAAGTCACATAAATAGGCCCTCTGTGTCTTTAAGAGTTAACACCAGAAGTGTTACCAGCAATGGGAAGGACTGTGGTTCTGTCCAAGGTCACAGCCAACATTAAGCCAAACCGCTGAGTCTGGAATGTGTCTGTTCCAAGAGGGCCAAGGCAGTCAGTGTTTCAGTGGTGCATTCAGAGTCCCACCATCCCACCAAGTCTGCACAAATAGCCATGCCTGCAGCATGCTCCACAGAATCTTCTAGAACCCCTGCCTAGGAATTGGCAATCCTGGAGCATGGTGACCCCGGGCAGGTCCCATCTTGAACTATTCGAAGATAAGATCTTCTCTGGGGACAAACAGATCCCAAGGACTTGGACAGCCCTGAACTTTAAACTCCCGATCTGTGTCCATAGCAACACGTTGCACTGGTTAGTTCCATGTGAGAGTTCTGTCCCAAAAGCAACTGCAAAGAAAGACAAACCTCTAGTCTAGGAAGCGCCATCTAATGCAATGCAATAGTTTATCTTTGGAAATATGTTTATACCAATAGTTTTGTGCTCCAATTGTTATTAGAACGTTTCTTAAGAATGTATATTGCAGTACATTTGGTCCCCAATATTTTTTCTCATTCATGTCAAGCAGGAGAGCTGGGCCCACCTCAGCCCTCGCCAGGTGTGCAGGGTGGTGGTGGGGGAGGGGGTAGCAAGAAAGATAGGCACTGATTCTAGAAACCTAAAGTCCATAATGATCACAAGGTTTGTCTGGTCTTAGTGTTCAAGACTTAGATGAAATCAGACAGAAAGAATGTCTTTAAATGTACACCTCCTCTGCTGGAAGGCACTGAAGCTCACGGTGCGTGAACTGTAATGGCCTGCCTCTTCTTTCCCAGTGCCAGCTGGGTTCTGCCTTAGGCTCTGTCTTGTCCTTTGCAGGATTCCATGAGGACTACAAATGACAGTAAAGACACAAGCCTTCCAAGCCTGTTCTCGTTTTTCATTGCAGTAAACACATTAAGCATACCCATCTGGGGGGGGTCACAATCCCCACTCCAGCCCCCCACCCCCCACCTGCTGCAGTGGTCCTGGAGAGCAGGCCCTCCCTCCTGGCCTGTCCCCTGCCCTGGCCTGCTTGGAAGCAGCAGCCTCCAGCACTTTTCTCCCAGCTCTCTGGGGAGCACTGGAGAAGGAGCATGTTCTTTAAGCTTCATTTAGCAAGGCCAGTCCAGGGCCAAAGATGGCAAGAAACAATTCTTAGCACAGGATGGTTGAGGCCATTTGTTTACAGAGTAAATTCATTCAAATATTACAGAAAAAAATCCACACTCCAGCCGCTGAAGCAGCCCATCAGTTGTTCTCAAGTTTTACTCTGTAGAGTGGTGGGGGCCAAACTCCAGAATCCCCTAAGAACCAATGCTAGAGCTTATTCCAAAATCACCAATCCCAGACCCCAACTAAAGAAAGCCTGCCTCTTGGGATTGGGGGGGGGGCTGGGAATCTGTCTTGTGACCACCCCTTCCCAGGGGACTGTGACACAGGGGATCATGGGACTTTGAAGAAACCCTGCAGAGGAGAGTGATGCCATTCCGGAGCAGGCTCCCCTAAAAGCAGCTTCTCGCTGACAGGCCCCACATGTCCCACATGCCCCAGGGATGCTCAGCCTCTCTGTCCCAGGGGGTGGCCCTGGGGCCCCCAGGTGACACTAAAATCGTCCATCACTTCCTTGGGCTGGGACTCCAGGGTTTGTGCTTGGCTTAATGCTCTGCGGTCATTATCTTAAAATTCTTAATATTTGAACAAAGGGCCTATGTCTTCATTTTTCACTGGGCCCCACAAATTCCAGGGCTGATCCAAGGGAACTTCCTCCTCTTCAGACCCTAACTCTGTGCTGACTCCTGGCCAGGCTCATGGAATGCAGACTCACCCCTACCATCTGGTGATTCATGATTTCAGCTACTTAGCAGCACCAGCCCTTGCACCAAACAGCAGCCACCCCTGGCCTTCCCCTTCAGAGAACCAGGCTGGGTGTTGGAGTGGCAGAGCCCCCAGAGGGGGAGAATCAGTCCCTGCCCTTGGGGCCTGAGTGGCTGGTAAGGGATTGAGCCTGGGCGTTTCCCATGTGATTACTGCCCCAGGGCTGGGAGAGCTGAGCAGGGGAGCCTGCTGAAGGCCCACAGGCTCTCAAGTCCCTCGAGGGCCCACTGCGTAGGGCTCTGGGGAGCAGGCACTACACAATAAAGGGAACCCAGTCCTACCAAGATCCTCTGGGAGCTTCTGCATAATCACAGGAGCTCCACGATAGACACTCTGGTCTGATCTCTTTTTGAAAATCTTCCAAGGTAGGTGTTACCCCCATTGTACACATGGGAAAATTGAAGCTGCTGGCTGGAATGCAGACATGATGGCTGGAGCACCAAGAGCCATTTTAGATCTTGAGGTGGATGTTCTATAAGGGTGGCAAAGCAATGTGACAGGAGCCTGGGTCCCTGGTGATCATTACAGTTTCAGCGGCCCCCGGTCAAAATTTAGTAAGCCACAGTTGGGAGAGAGGGGTGCAGGAGACCCACAGATGTTCCTATCTCCAAGAACTGGTAGCAAGAACTCTGAAGCAAGATGTGAGGTGCCCATACACACCAACTGCAGGTGTTAACTCTTGTCTGCCTTGCTCAAGACTATTTCCCAGTTCTAGCACAGTGAATGCTCAACAAACACTTAGTGAATGAGTGAATAAATGAATGAAGGAGGCTTCTGGGGGAAGGCACTATTCCTGGTGATCATGGGAAGGTAGGAGAAAGGAGAGGAAATGTGGAGGAATGATGAGGAATGGACAAAGAGAAACTCAGGAGGCCACCACTAGAATTTTTTTATCGAAGCTGGACCGATTCTGGCAGGGTGGATCACACATGAGGAAAGTGGAAGCAAGGAGGTCAGCTAGGTACTTAAGGTCTATAAGTGGGAACTGTGGGAGCTGTGTGGAAGTGTAAGTAGAGAAGGCGGCCGAGAGGCCTCAGAGCCATGTGCCCAAAGGCAGGCCGAGTGGGTTATAAAATCATGCTTGTGACTTAGGACCAGTTTAGTTTTCTTTTTAATGGATTAGGATAGAAATGGAAAAGATCAGGAGTGTTGATGTAATAAATATAAACATGGCTTTGTAAAATCTTAATTTCAGTAATATATTAATATGTATATCATACATACGTGTATGGTATTGGGCTGTAATGTATTGAATGTTCATATGTATCCAAAGGCACAATACCAGAGAGTAGTTCTCACCCCATTTTGAGATCATGTGTTCCTTCTAGAATCCTCTATGATGGACAACTGTGGGGTTTTGCTATCCAGCATCTGCTCCACCTTCTTTTGGGATAACCCTTCTCCCATGGTTTTAAACACCATTTCTGTGTGGGTTCTCTCATATACTGAAGGACACTGCTCCAGCACTGGGAACAGGCTTGTCGTGTGTGTGGAGCAGCAAGGAGGCCGCTGTGGCCGGCGCAGGGTTAGTGGTGGGGCAAGAGGGGCAAATGGGGGGAGACAAGGAGGGCTGCCTAGATCCTGGCAAGGACTTGGGGTTTCATTCTGGGGTGGTGACCCATCAGTGAGAGGCCCATGACCACAAAATGGATTGAGAAGTGCCCTCCCTCAGCCCTCATATGTATAAGTTCCCACTAGACGCCTCCACTGGCATCAAGATACCTCAAATGGCACCTCACCAGCAGCTGGGCACCTAGAGGCACTCAACAACCGAAGGACGCCTGAACTGGATAGCAGGGGAATGCAGGCAGGACAGAGGTTAATGCGTGCCTGTGGCCCTGGGCCCAGGCGATACTTTTTCCTGATTCTGAAGGGGGAGCTGAATGACTGTGAGACTGAAAGCAATTGTATTTTGGGCATTCTCAGGAGGTGCCTCTCTGATACTGCTAAATGGTTCCCAACCAAGGACCAAGACGGCTGGAACTACCCAGTTTCTTCTCTTTCTTTTCTCTTTGATCTTATCAGCATCCTCTTAACTTTCAAGCAAATTCCCCCTTTGCTTACATTTGGCCAGAGGTGGTTTTTGGGGTTTGCAACCAGTCTCCAAAGTGAGACATCCTTAGTACCCATGAGTCTTTTGTTTTTTTAATCCTCGCCCTAGGATATGGTGTGGGGGGGGGTTTGTTTTTCATTGATTTTAGATAGAAAGGGAGGAGGAGAGAGAAACATGGATTGGGTGCCTCCCATACTTGCTCTGACTGGGGACAGAACTGGCAACCTAGGTATGTGCCTTGACTGAATCAAACCCACAATCTTTTGGTATATGGGAGGACCTCCAACCAACTGAGCCACCCAGCCATCGCCCCCATGAATTTTGCAGGCAGGTTCAGAAGGGATTCTCAGACCCCTGAAGCCCTCCCAGGATCCGGAGTTCATTTTAGAGGTAGCACATGCATACTGACGGCAGTGTGATCCTCAGCAACTAGGTATGGTGAAACCAAGACATGTCTACCTCTGTGCTGGTGCAGCCAGCGCCTACTGACCTGATTCCCAGGAGATGCCAGACCCCAACAGATGCAGAGCCTTTGAGACCCAGCAAATTTACTTGGAAGGGCCGGGTAGCTCAGCTGGTTAGAGCATGGTCCCAATACAATGCACCACGGTTGCAGGTTTGATCCCAGTCAGGGCATATACAAGAATCAACCAATGAACGCATAAATAAGTGGAACAACAAATTGATGTCTCTCTCTCTCTTCCTCTAAAATCAATTTTTTTTAAAATTTTTTAAAGGAAGAAGGAATGAATTACTTTTTTTCTGGAGCCTTTTTGAATTCATCCCAATCTTCTGCCGCCCCCAAGCGGTCACTGTGTGACACAGCCTTTTCCTTCTGGCCTGCAAACACTGTGAGCTCAGATTTTGCCTAGAATGGGGGCTGGTTTGTTGACTAAACTGCAACTGCCCAGAAAGACCACAAGCTCTTTCCTCCCTCTGCCTCTCCTCCTCTTCCTCAGATATTCCCTATTTACTTATCTCCCCGCTAGATATTAAATAATTACAAGAGGGAAAGCAGTAACCTAGCAGACATCATCTAAACCAAGTGATCTAAGTTATCATCGGTGGTAACACAAATCGATATCACCTGTCTCCCTAATAGGGCACCTTGAGAACACAACATCACTCCCACATTATTCCCACCCAAAATGCATCACCAGAATTTAATCAAGAGGAAACATCAAACAAATTTCAAATTAAGGGCATTCTACAAATAACTGGGCAGTACTCGTTACCAGTGTTATGGTTAAGGAAAAATAAGGCTGAGGAATTGATCCCTACAGAAGGAGACTAAGGAGAAATAACATCTACATGTATGGAGGGATATTGGACTGGATCCTGAAAAGAAAAAAAAGTTAGTGATGAATGGATGAAGTATGACTAAGGTTTGTACATTAAGAGTGCTGCATGGTGTTAATTTCCTGGTGTTGGTCATGGCACTGTTTACCTGAGATGTAAATATTGCGGAATCTGGGTAAAAGCTATGTGGAATGTCTTGGTACTATTTTTGCAACTTTTTGATAAGTCTGATTTTAATTTGTAAGTTAAAAAAATTTTTTTAATATTTTTATCGATTGTTAGAGAGGAAGAAAGAGAAACATCGATATGAGAGCAGAACATCCATCAGCTGCCTCCTGCATGGTCCCTACCTGCGATCAAGCTGGTATGTGCCCTGACTGGGAATCGAACCTGCAATCTTTTGGTGCACACGATGATGCCCAACCAACTGAGCCACACTGGCCAGGGTGAAAGCTAAAAAAAAATTAATTCCACATAAAATAGAGTAAGGTAAGTATTTCCATACCATATTTAACTGCTGCAGAATACAGGAGGGAAGCTGATGCACTCAGCTTATCAGGAGTTGCCCTCTCAGTGTCAGTATCAGTCACACTGGACATCCTGCTGTCAGGAACTCACAGGACTAAGGGAGGACAGGGAACGGTGCTAAGCAGGGGAGGCAACCAAGATGACTTCCCTCTGTCCCCCACCTGACTCTGAGCTCCCTGAGGGAAGGGACTGTATCTGATTCATCTCTGGGTCCTTGACCTCAGTGTGGGGCTGGGCACACTGAAGATAATTCTTCACATGCTGGCTCCTTGCCCATGATGGGAAAACAAGGACTGAATTACAGCTGTGAAGGCTCTTTTACCTGGAGCCCAACTATAGAAGCCATTTTCCATCTTGGCTATGGAGAAGGAAGTTCACAGTTCTCAGCTCAGTCCGGGGCTCAGGGGTACCTCAGACTTGTCTCCTGCTAAGCCAAGGAGGAAGCAGGCAGCAGAGAGGCAGATCAGCAGTTTAAGGGAAACAATTTGGATCCCTCCACTTCCCACTTCCAACTCTTATATTAGGAAAAACTCCAAATTCCTCACTGTGGCCTACAAGGCCCTGCCTGTCCCTTCCTGACCTCATTTCCTCACTCTGCCCTGGCCCACACTGAGCTCCTCACTGCTCCTCCAGCTCACCAACCTGGTTCCTGCCTCAGGACCTTTGCACTCACTGTTCTGTCTAGAATGCTTCTCCTATAGATCTTCTACTAAAATTACCCCTTCAGAGGGGACTTCCCTGACCAGCCAATTTAAAGTATCCCCTTTCTGTCACTCTGTCATAATGTGCTGTTTTCTTTGTAACACTAGTCACTATCTCAAATTATTTTGCTTACCTGTCTATTGTCAGTCTCCCCACAGAAGAATACAAAGCTCTGGGAAGGCAGGGTCTGTCTTGTTCATTCTAGACCCCAACATGTAAAGCAGTGCCTGATGCACAATAGGTCTGGTGGATATATATATTGCTGCATAAAAAATATCCCCCAAATTTAGTGGCTAATAACAGCAACCATCACTTATCTTTCATGGTTTCTGTAGGTAAGGAATGGCAAGGGATAGGCTGGGCAGTTTTCTCTCGGGGTTTATGGTCCCTGTGTTTCAGCTTCTCACAGCATGGCAGGCTCAGGGCAGTTGGACTACTTACATGATGGCCGAAGGCTTTTAAGAGCAAGTGTCCCAGCAAAGCAGGTAGAAGTTACATCCTCTGTCTCTTTTATGACCTAGCCTTGTAAGTTACATAGTGTCATTTCTACTACACTCTACTGATGGACCAGTAACAAGCCCATCTGCATTAAAGGGAAGGGAACAGAGACTTCAACTCTTGATGGGAAGAGGGCCAAATAATTTGGGGCCATATTTTAAAACCACCACAGTAGGTGATGAACAAATATTTGCTTAATAAATAAATACTGACTAAATTAATTTGTTAGAGGAGACCCAGTAAAGAAATCAAAAGAAAGTTTAAAGGGCATGATGTTGGCAGTTACTGACACTGTGATAAAAATTGTGAAACCAGTGGAAATTCAGTTGGCTGTCAGGCTGATAGGTTTAGCATCTCTCAATGTGCCTTGAAAAACCACAACCGGATTATATTTTATCAAGTGATGACGAGTTTCTGGGAGTTCCTGAAGTGTGGGATGAATGTGGTGTATGAAATGACTCGGAGACGTGTAGACATGGCATTAAATGGCACCAAATCACATGGATTATAGTTATCCCATTTTCAATTACCTTTCATGCCTTCTCATCATGTCAAGGAGAAATTTCAGTTAAGTGATAGTACGCCTTTAATCCCCCTCTAATAATTTGCTAATCTCTCTTTACATCAAAGAAAAAGCAGGCGTGAGGCTCAGCACCTTGGAACAGTAGCCACCCAGAATTTTAAAACCTTATTTTGTTTTCCAGTTTATATTTTTTTTAGCATTTTAAAAATATGTTTTTATTGATTTTTTTTTTTTTTTTTAAGAGAGAGGAAGGGAGGGGAAAGAGAGAGAGACATCCATCAGCTGCCACTTGCACATCCCCTGTTAGGGATAGAGCCCACAACCAGGGTGTGCCCTGACTGGGAATCGAACTGGTGACCTTTCAGTGCATGGGAAAACGCTCAACCAACTGAGCCACACCAGCCAGGGCCCTGTTTATTTTTACAATCACCTCCTATTCATGGCTTGCAGTTTTCTATTTTAAATGGTGACATACAGTGTCTATTTAACGTTAACTTTAGAACAATAAAAAGGCAAAGAAAGAAACATATTAATTCATTAAAGGTCAGAGGGTTCAGAGATACGGCAAAGGCCAAGAAGGGGTTATATGTAATGATATATAATGAATATAATGAAACCAACAAGCTAGAAATGAGAAAACCTAAGTCCACACACTGCTGCAGACCACCAGATGGACTTGATGATGCCCCCCCCAGGGCCCTTTCTAGCACTGATATTCTAGCTATTCCTGGAGAATTTCTGACTCAAGGTCTGTGGCCTGTGCCTGAAGCCTGGTGGCAAAATCTAGGGTAGCAGAATCCAAATGTCTATTAAGTAAAGTTAGAAAAAAAATTTAATAGTATTAAACATACCCCACTCCCAATAATAAATAAAAGTTCCACTTAAAAGTTTCTGACAGCCCAGCCAGTGTGTCTCAGTGGTTGAGCATCAACCAATGATCCAGGAGATCTCGGTTCAATTCCTGGTCAGGGCACATGCCCGGGTTGTGGGCTCGATCCCCAGCAGGGGGCGTACAGGAGGCAGTGGATCAATCACTCTCATTCATCATTGATGTTTCTCTCTCTCTTTTCCTCTCCCTTCCTCTCTCTGAAATCAATAAAATATATATATATTTTAAAAGTTTAACAGTGAGTCTCAAGATCTAATGTGCATAGGAAGCCCCTGGGTAGCTTGTTAAAAATGCAGATTCTGATTCAGGATTTGGTATTTCTAATATGCTTCCAAGTGATGTGAATGTTGCTGGTTTGGGGACCACTGAGAAAGTAGCAAGCTCTGGAAAAAAACAGAGAGTGCTACTATGCATCTCTTCCCAACTTTGTGGTTAGTGACAGTCACACCACTAGCCTGAAATCGGCCATGAAGTATATATACCGAGAAAATCAGCATTACAAAACAGGGTTCAATTAATTATTTTATTAAGTGTCTTCTAGACTTACGACAGTGATAGGAAAATCAGTAAAATTTACAATAAACCATACACATATAGACACACACATATACACATACATACATACATACTGACACACACATTCTCCCCCAGAGAAGCAGTTGTTAAACATGTATCACACTCCACTGGTTGTACAGATACATATAGGACAACAATGTAGATACACATGTACTAGATCAGAGGTTGGGAAACTTCTATAAAGACCCAAATAATAAATATTTTAAGTTTTGTTGGTCAGACAGTGTCCGTTATAAGCACTTAGTTCTGCTGTTGCAGCTGGAAAGCAGCCATACACAATATAGAAATAAGTGTGGCTGTTTTCAAATAAAACTATATTTATGGACACTGCAACTTAAATTTCATACAGTTTGCACATACCCTAAGATATTACTCTTCTTTTGACTTTCCAACAGTTAAAAACGTAAAACCATTTTTAGCTCGCAAGGCAGATGTGGCCCACAAACTAGGGGACCTCCCCATTTAGCCCACTCTGGAGGAGGGAAACTGGGATTCAAACCTAGATAAGCCATAGCATACAACGTCCCAAGAAGAGGGATCAGCAAATGCAAAGATCCTGACGCTGGAAGGAGCCTAGTGCTCTCCAAGGATGGAAAGACCCATGTGGCTGAACTGCAATAAGCAAGGGGGAGCATGGGAGCAAAGCACAGGGGGCTGTGTAAGCCTGAATAAGAGGTTTACAACTGATTCCAAATTCAGCAGAAAGCCCTTTGGAAGCGTTAAGGAAAGATGTGCCCTTGATCCACTTTATAGTTTTAAAAGATTCCTCTGCATGCTGCTGTGTGCAAAATAGAGCCTGGAGCTCTAGAAGAATGAAAGGAAAGAGAGCAGAGAGAGCGAGAGGACACTGTCCAGTCTTCCAGGAGAAAGAGGAGGATGGTGGGCCTGGGCTGAATTTTGGAGAGCAAGGCAGAGCCCACAGGGTGTTCTGAGAGATTTACAGCAGGTGAATCGAGGAGTTCAGGGTGTCCAACATTCTCACATCAGCCCGTGGGGCTGATCAGCCCACTTTACAGATGAAACTCCAGGCCCCACTCTGTGCAAGGGCACTGCTCCATTCACGGCAGCCGCGTACGGCCATCCCAGGGCTCCCGTTCTATTGGCTCAGGGAGACCAAGTCCCCTTGCGCTGGGTCCCCCGGCCAGCGCCTGTGTCCCTCCCCCTCGGACACCACCCCACCTCTGCTTCCCACCTCCAACCACTCCCCACCTCCCAATGTGGCCTTAAGAAATCATTTGCCCAATCACTTGCCCCTTAAGGGGAAACTGAAGCCTGAAGTGACAGGGAGTCAAAAACCCCCCAGCAGGCCACCCCCTCTGGCCTCTGACCTGTGAGGGTAGAAAGTTTCCCTCCCCTGGTCCGCAGACCCCAGGGATTTACCTAGAGGACGGCTTCCATATCGGTGCTATGGACGCCTCACTCTCCCACCACCAGGATCCCACGGAAAACAAGCGGTAACCAGGGGCGTCAAGACCCAGCGCCCGCCGCGCCAGCTCACGGAACATGTGTTCCCACCTGCCCCGCCGCTCGCGAGGAGCACTGCGCATGCGCCCTGCCCTGTCCACGCCCCCTTGATCAGCGGGAAAAGAAGGCGGGGACAGTTACTGCGCAGGCCAGTTCTAGTAACTTGGCCGGGCTCTGATAGCAACGAGGAGCTGGGCTCAGCACGCAGGCGCGAGCTGCCCTCCTCGCTCCGAGTCGGCTTGAGAAGTGCGCACGCGCGGGAGTTTCTGGCAGAAAGCAGGCGAGCCGCGGCCGGCGCGGAGCCTTGTGGGAGGGCTTGAGGAAGTAAAATGGCGGACCTGGCGAACGAAGGTAGGGGAGGCGCCGTCGGGGGCCATCTGGCGGCCAGCGAACGGGCGGGGGAAGGTCCAGAGGCCAAAGGCCCGAGGGGTGAGCACCTCGGAGTATGGGGTGTCCGTCGGCTCCGGGATAGTGGCGCAGTGGGTCCCGAAGCCGCCCCCCATTGCGTCCCCTCAGTCCAGATTCACCGGCTCGGCCCATCACTCCCGGTAGCCTCAACCCTGCCGCCGTCCAGCTAGGGGGTCTGGAAGGCCGCTGCGGCCGTGGCCCTGACGCCCTTCCGCCTCGCGGACTAGGCCGAGGGCTGATAGGCATGGGAGGTGCGGCCTCATCCCCTCGGTCTCGGTTGTAAATAGACCTCCGGGCCTGGTGGTGGGCCCAGCGCGCCACACTCCCTCCCCGCCCCCTCGTTCTCCCGTACCGGGCCCCCGCACCCTACCCCCGGCCTGACTGGCCGACCCACCCACTAGTCCTGTGGGGTTCTCATCCTCCGCGGGCCTTCCCCAGTCCGAGGACTGAGGACGCCGGGCCTGTTTTCACCCCCGTCCCGAACTCGGCCCCCAGTTCCCGCCAGTTCCCCCGGATCCTTCGTGGCGACCTGAGAGTCGCGCCTCGTCTACCCCCATTTAGGCCCAGCCGCAGGATGTGGGCTGCGTAAATCCCTAGCTTCTCTTTGGCCTTTTTTGCTGCACTTCCAAAGAGAGAGAGACAGAGACTGTTATCGCCTCCCCTGTGGAGTGCTGACATCCCACCTGAACGTTTTTGACAAGGTTACAGTTCCTAATCCCTGGAGAAAACACTCCATAAACCGATGTCTGTTTAAATCAACAGTGGTGTTGATATCGCAGTAGCTTCAGGACTTCCGAGGCCTATTTTTAGCTCCCTCCTTTTCTAGGTGCACAGCTACAGCTATCTCCCTGCCTGGCCCTGATTCCCAATACCATGCTCCCTGCTATCGGAGGGTGTCCTGAGGTTTCCATAGTGAACCACATGAATTCATGAATTGATAATAAGTGCTCACCCTGGTGGAGCATTTGGGATGGTACCAGGTAATGTTCAATGTCTTGATCACCCTGTGTTATAACCGGCAATACTCACAAAAGCTTCATGAGGTAGGTACTGTAGCCCTGTGTTCCTGGTAAGGAAACTGAGAGTGATTAAGTTATTTGTACAAAGCAGGTCACACAGCTAGTAAAGAACAGGGATATGAATCAATAAGGTCTGGCTTCAGAACTCCCCCTACCCTGGCCATTTTATGCTACATCTCTTTTATAAGGTAAAGGAGCCCATAGAGCATTTCATTCATAAGATCCATTTAAAGGCAGAAGAGGGGCTGGACAAATGGGAATCAATATGATATACTTTATATATTTACATCTTCACTCCATTCAGTTTCTTGATTTCAAGACTCATATATCCAACATCATATTCGACATCTCCATTTGGATGTCTAATAGGCATATCAAACAACATCCCTACCTTTTCCCCCCCACACCTGTCCATTCCACAGTCTTTCCCCCATTGTAGTAAATGGCAAGTCTATTCTTTGAATCAGGCCCAAAACCTTGAAGTCACCTTGGCTCCTCTCTTTCTGTCATATGCCACAACAAATCCTATCCTACCTTAAAAATATTTCCAGAGGGTGACCACTTACCACCAATACTACCGCCTCTTGGGCTTCCCTTCCACCCTTACCCATCTAACAGCTGCTTAACCCAGAAGCTATAGTGGCCCCCTGATACCTCCCTGTCCTCCTTTCCCACCACTCCCTGAGTCTGGCTTTCTCATTGCCCCTTCAATAGTCTGTAAACTCCCTCCATTATGCCTTTGGACCTGCTGGTTCCTCTGCCTGAATCACTCTTCCCCATTTACCTCCATTGCCCACTCCACCTTCAGGTTTTTACTTAAAGATTATTATTGAGACTTTCTCTGGCCACCTGTGTTAAATTGTGCCCATATTCCCTGTCCCCTTTACCCTGCTTTATTTTACTCCAAAGCACTTAATCACCATCTGTCATGCATGCTAGGTTTACTTGTCTGTTCAACTACTCTTCCTCTGGAATATAAGCCCCACGAGGCCAAGGCTTTCTATCTGTCATTATTACTGATGGAGCCCTTACATCTAGAACAGTACCTAGCACAGAGTACGTATCCAAGAAATGTTTGTTGAATGAATGAATGAATGAATGAATGAATTCAATGAGGGCCTTCATTGTAAGGTATATCTTTTAGCATAAAGAGAAAATTATGGATTCCTGTTTTCCAGGGATATCATTTCTAGCACATACCTGACACATCAACTGTCAGTTATAAATTACATAGTTGAATGGGTAAGTGTAAAATAGAGAAATGGAATGTTTTTGCCTAATAAATGCCACACTCACCTAGTACTTTGCCTCTGGCACTAGTTCTGGCATAGTCATCCTCAGGAAATCAACTCTCAGTGCCTTTTTGTGCCTCACATATTCCTGCCATCCTTTAATTAGTTGTTTTGTGTTTATTAACTCCATTTCTGGATTTTGTTTGGATGTTTAACTTCTTATACATTGTAAACTAAGACTTCCTTGCCTATGCATTTTAAACCTTTAAGGGCTGCCCCCATCCATGAGGGAAATAGCTTCCCCTCTTGCTATTTAAGCTCCAAATGCCCCCTTGGATTCTGTGTTTCCAGACAGGGATTCTAGGTTGATCCATCTCACACCCTCTGTCTCTCTTCTCTGGGCCATTGTCACCTCTGTGTGAATCTAAAGTATTGGCTAGCCACCTGGTCTGGGCATCAGGATTGCCTAGGGAGCTTTCTTAAAACCACAAATGCTCAGTCCGCACACCCCACCCATTCTGATTCTGTGAGGTGTTTGGTGGGCCCTGGGCATCTGTATAGTTAGAAAGCAGTCAGGGTTGAGAAACCACTGCCTTGAGTGGGACAAGTTAGGAGTGCTGCTTTGTGTATAAAGAAACGTTTCCAGTGGTATATCCAATACAGCATCTTGTTGGCTCTTGTTGCCATAGTGATCTCTTCGGGGATGCTGACAGCAACTCCCACAGCCTTTCTTGGTAGTCATGTAGTCCGTGACTTTTAAAGTCCAGTTGGAATGCTGCTCTCCTAGAGGTGTGTGTCTGTGTATCTGTTTTTGTCTCTGTGTGTGAATGTGTATTTTACACTTGTGTTTCGGGATATTGTCTTCTGCCTGGCATTTCACTATTGATATATCCCAAACTCTGATCCTCCTATCTCTGGAATTATTGTGCATTGTAGACTGACATTAGGATTTGATGGCAGCATTTTGACCTTGGTTAAGTTAGAGAAGAATGGGGAGAGGGTGAGGAGAGTGTATTTGAGCTATAGGAAATCTTGGGTTCTAGATCCCAGCATTACCATATATATCACCATATATGAATCCTTACTGGCCTGTGGACATGCATGGTGGAAACCTGAGATATGGTATGAAGTAGGTTCTCAACTTTGGCCCCAGTGGCATTTTGGGTTGGATGATTCTTTATGGAAGAGGCTGCCCTATACCTTGTAGGACGTTTAGCAGCATAGTGGCATCCCTAACTCTACCCACAAGATACCAGTAGCACACACCCTCCCCTGCATCCCTGCCCCAGGGGTCATAACAACCAAAAATGTCTTCAGACATTGTAAAATGTTCTGGAGTGGGGGCTGAGGTGAGCTATCAACCGTTGAGACCCACTAATATAAAGCCTGATGGTGAGGCACAGGCTTTGCCCTATAAATTGGATTTGTGTTTTGACTCTGACTTGTACTCTCTGAGTGACTTTAGGCAAATTCTTAATCCTTTTGAGCCTCAGTTTACTCATCAGTAAAATGGGAATAATGATGATCATATCTATCTCATGGTTGCTGGGAGCATTGGTTGAATTAATGCATATAAATTTAGCACCTGTCTCAGCACACAGTAATAAACAGTCAGTAAATGGTAGCTATTTTTACTGCAGTGGGCTCATGTTGTAGACACATTTAGCTTAAGTGCTCAGCAAAGAAAGAGAGAGTTAAGAAATGAATCTGAAAAAAAAGAGAAAAAATGAATGTGAATAGTGCTGATGAATCTGTCCCACTGAATGAGATGGCCCTGGGGTCAGCCCATGGTGAAGGCCAGCGGGAGCTGGTCCTTTTAAGTATTCTGTCTTCCCTTTCATTGGGTGATCTTCTAACCATGTGTTCTCAGCCTCAGCACTATAGACATTTGGGACTCATTCTTTGTTGTGGGGCTACCCTGTGAATTGTAGGATGTTAACTGGCTTCCCTTGATCTACTAGATGCCAGTAGCACCCTCCCCAGTTATGACAACTAAATATGTCTCCAGATATTGGCCAATGTCCCCTGGCAGGGTGGCACAACTGCCCGCCATAGGGAATCACTGATCTAGCCTGACCAATTATCAGTCTAGAGATTTCCAAGGGTGGTTTAGCTTTTCTCAGTTTTTACCTTACTTGTTGACTTAAAACATAAGCCCTCTGAGGGTGAGTTGCAACTGAATTTTTATTAATGAGCCAGAACTCAGTTGGACTCCTCAGTGCACTTGATTCTCACCACCTCCTTCCCCTGCCCTAAACTTAATTTTTAGGGTAAGTGATAAACACTTATTTTAAAATTTTTCATTAAGTTACAGTAAACATTAACTCTGGGATTTGCCCTCAGGTCAGAGCATGTACAGTCAACTCTCCAGTGCTTCTCATGTATGTAGCAGATGGGGCCTGGTGGTTTGGGGGGGGAGGGGTGCTACCTCAAAGGCTGCAAAATCTCTATACACTTTGAAGAAAATTTCAGTTTTGCCCAGGATCCTGCATATAGACCGAAAAGCTTATAGTTCTGCAAGTTTAAAGTTTTCAATCAAATTTTTAGTCTGCCTGTCAATTAACTGGAAAATGGAATTACCCAAGCAGTCCTGTTACCCTCGTACCTTCATTGGTGTTAGGGATAGTCACGGTCTGGTGTGTGCTTATAGTCCAAGGGAGTTGGAGTGAGTGGAGGCAGCAGGAATTTGGTGAGGTTAGAATGGAGTTTGGAGAAGGGACAGTGTTTGGAGTTGGCGAAGGGGACATTTTAGGTACCAGTTGAATTCTGGCCTAGTAAGTAAATTCAAGCAGAGAATAGACTGGAGTAGAGTGGGAGATGGGGGCCATTCGGGGAGCAGTGGGATGCATTTGGAGGATCTCATGTACATTAGAAAGGCAGAGGGCAGAGGTGGCTGGTATTGACTTGGACAAGCCTTGGTAGCTCTCCATGGTACTTTAAGCAGTCAGGAGCCAGGTGGGTTTGTGATTACATCATTATCTACTCAGGACCTGGTGGTAGTGCAGGCAGCAAGTTTCTTTGTTTTGTTTGAACAGTATTTGTTTTTCACATCTGTGTGCAGTAACCTTCCTGTGGTCTCATGGAGTCCTGTTCGGTCTGAACTGTGCATTACTGCTCAGTAGCAAACTATATAGCACAGGGCCTCAGAGTAAAGCCCTTCATGTCCACAGTTTGCTTGGTTGTTGGCACACTGTGCTGTTGCACAACACTCATTGTTAATCTTAACCCTGATTGCCCATCCCGCTTGTTTATTGTTTAAGGAGATTGTGAGGAAAATAAAAACTGATGCCTGTACTGTACCATCAGAGATTGCTACAGGGGGTCCAGGGCATCTGTAGTTTTAAAAAGCCCACAGATGTTTTATGACATGAAGCCAGAGTTGAAAACCACAGGTAGAAGTTACAAGGTTGCTTCAGGGGAGAGTAGACATGTTTAATTTGGCCCATTTAGGTTTTTCTTTGTTTTAATTAGGAGCCAACACTTAAGAATTCTTAAGTTTCTAGGGAAAAAAAGAATAACCCAAGTTTCTGATTTCTCTTGAAAAGTAGGAACCAGCCTCAGCCTGCATTCCTGCATGGTATGATTTGCCAGGTCTGAGGAGCAGCTGCTGCCCTTGAGATAGACTGTCCTGGACACCACAGTCCCCACCGAGTTGTTTGGAGCCTGGCGCACTTCCTCCTTTTCCGGTGCCTGCCTGATCTGCATTGGCATTTGGGTTTCAACCCTGTTGTACTCCTCTTAGACACAGCATTTTTCTGATACAGGGTACTCTTTAATCTCAGCAGAAAGCTCTGTCTGCAATTAATTTGGGATTCAGTGTCATCCAATGCAAATACTCAGAGAGTAGTATATGGCAGCAGTTCTGCAAGACGGCCCAGAGGCCCCTGGAAGTCCCCAAGACCTTTTCAAAGGGACTGCAAGTTCAAAACTATTTTCATAACAATACAAAGACATCATTTGCCCTTTTTACTCTCATTCTCTTGTGAATGGACAGTATACTTTTTTCAGAGGTTATAATTGCAATGGGTAGCTCGCAGAAGCAGATAAGAGACTCTAGCTGTCTTCTATTAAGCCAAATGTTAAAGAGATTTGTCAGAATGTAAAATTATGCCCCCTTTTCACTAGTTTTTGTTTGTTTTCAAGAAGTTATTTTTCGTAAAAATTTTATTTAGGTAAACCTTTACTATTTATCTTAAATAAGTTCACTAATATTTTGACTCTTTCTTAGTTTTAATTTTGAATATGGTAAGTGTCAGTAGTTCTACCCCACATTTACAAAAGCTCTTGAGGATCCTCAGTAATTTACAAGTGGAAAAGGGGGTTCTGTGACCAAAAAGTTTGAGAACCCCTGTTATGTTGTGTGGATCTCCAGTGTAAAGGACCTGAGTGGGGCCTGTAGGGAGATCCACATGGGTTTTTCTCATTTCTCCAGCCCCAGAGGAATTTTAAACTGGGACTGACCAGCAGGCTTCAGTAGCTAACTCGTGGCATAGTTGGAAGCTCCTGGATTCACTATCCTCAGTTTGTGCCACTTACTTGCCCAGACCTTGGGCAAGTTGGTTGACCTCAATTCCTGCGTCTATGGAATGGGAACAGTGCTAATCAAGGCTGAGGATAGTTGTGTGAGAGAGAGCATATACTCACTGGCTTGTGTGGGTACGTGTCAGTTACAACTGGCTGTTACTTTTCTGTAATTGGGTGCCTGGATAGAGAAAAAGCTCCTTTGGGGTTATAGCTGTGTTTCTCCACCTCATCATTATTGACATTGGGGTTAGTGGGGGCTGTGCTGTGCATTGTAGAATGTTTAGCAGTATCTCTCCCTGACTTTTACCCATATGATGCCAGTGGTACCCACCTACCCCCAGCCACGACAAGGAAAAATGTCTCCAGACATTGTCAGATGTCCCTTCAGAGGCAGAATTACCCCCATTTGAGACCTCCTGGGTTAGGGGATTCTATTGACACCTCCCACCCCCAAGAGAGTTTCTGTTCTATAATCATCTGATCTACTAAAGTCCTAGTCCTGCACACATTTTTAAAAATATATATATCTTTATTGATTTCAGAGAGAGGAAAGGAAGGGGAGAGAGAGAGAGAGAAACATCAATGATAAGAGAGTCATTGATCGGCTGCAGCCCGCAACCCGGGCATGTGCCCTGATCGGGAATCGAACTCCAATCTCCTGGATCCTAGGTCGATGTTCAACTGCTGAGCCACACCCGGCCGGGCTACACACATTTAAATAGCAAACTGAGTTGGGAGGGGGAAGGACATAACTCACAAAAGCTGGGAGTCACCCTGGTTTGTATTGTCTGACACACCAGGAACTTACTCTGGTGTATAATGTGAGTTAGGTATCTAAAGCAGTCTTTTTCCAAATAATTAATGTAGGGTTTCTCAACCTCAGAACAGTTGATATTTGGGGTTGGATCATTCCTTGTTATTGGAGGATTGCCTGTACACCGTAGGATGTTGATCAACATCCCCGGTCCCCATTTACTAGATGCCATTAGCGATTTCTCCCCATTGTGATAACCAAAAACATCTCCAGACATTGTCCATTTTTCCCAGGGGTGACAAAATCACCCCTGGTGAGAATTGAGTTATAAGATTAAATAAAACTATCCAGGAATAAATTATTTGCCAACTGGAGTTTAGGGCTCACCCTCTTGACCTTCCTTTTCCATTGTAGTCTTTTCGCAGCTAAGTAGGCATCGTGGACTTCATATCCCTGTTAATAAGGAAGAACAGTGTGTTCCATGACCTTTCAGGTTCAAGGTGAGGACCTCTCAGAATGTCAGAGCTGAAAAGTACCTTCAGAGATGTTCCAGGTTCAAACCATTCCATTTCAAGAGAGCTGAAAGTTGGCCGGTACTGACGTGTTTAACTCCAGCCATTGAGTCAAAGAGCCCATGGTCATCCTTTCCAGTGGATCAGTACCATCAACTTAACAGGAATTTGTTCTCCCAAAAACTGACTCATGGGGCACTACATTTGCTCTCACTCTGTCAAAGAAAAATAGGAAATTGTAGAGATGGTAGTAGTTACTCCATGCACATGTTTAGAATGCAGGGCTTGTTTCTGCAGTAAGTTTAAAATGCCTTGGCTAAGCTAAACTCCCCCAGGTTTGCCACATAGTCTCGGGAATTTGTTGACTCAGAATTAATGCCTGCGCATCATCTGGAACAGCAGAGCAGGGGTGGGGAAAACAGTTCTTAAGAGTTTGGCCTTCTCTCAAGAGTCCAGGATCTGGGTTATTCATCATCATTGCCCTTGGCAGGGGGAGTGGGGGGGGGACGACACCCTGCTTGTGGAGTATTCTTGTCAGAGAAGCACAAGTTATTACAGCTGCCAGCATCTGCCACTGAGAGAGCAAGACGTGCCTTCACAGCCTCATTACAGTCATCTCTGTCCCCATACCTGAAGGACTGACAGACTGTCTCCAAAATATTCAACTCTATCGACTTTGCCCTGTCTGCAAGGCTATAAGACTAGCCTGAGCCACCATTGTCACTGCCACTTCTCACCTGGATGACTCCTGGAGACTCCTTGCATCTACTTGTGCCTCCCTGAGATCTGTTCTCACCACTCCTAGGATGATCTTCACCAACATTTTATTACATAACTTTTCTAACACATGAGAGGAAGAATCACATGAGGACTGCCAGGGTGGATCTTTTAAAAATACAAACCAGGCTGCCAGGCTGGTATGGCTCAGTAGCTGAGTGTAGACCCCTGAACCAAGAGGCCACTGGTTCGATTACTGGTCAGGGCACATGTCCAGGTTGCTGGCTTGATCTCCAGTAGGGGGTGTGCAGGAGGCAGCCGATCAATGTTCTCTCTCTCATCAATGCTTCTATCTTTTCCTTTTTCTTCCTCTCTCTGAAGTCAATAAAAAACAAGCAAAACCACTAGTATATGTAAGCCAGGCCCTGGCCAGGTGGCTCAGTTAGGTGGAGCATCTTCCCGTGCTCCACCTAAAAGTTGTGGATTCGATTCCTACTCAGGGCACATGCCTGGGATGCAGGTTCCATCCCTGGTCGGGGCTTGTATGGGAGGCAACCGATTGATGTTTCTCACGTGGATGTTTCTCTCTCTCCCTCTCCCTTCCTCTCTCTCTAAAATCAATAAATCTAACCTCAGGTGAGGATTATATGTGTGTGTGTGTGTAATAGATTGTGTCACTCCCCTGCTTGGAGTCCTCCACTAGCCTCCCTTTAGACTGGAGAAATCCATACTTCTCATCACAGCACTCCCTCCCCAACTTCACCTCCCACCTTTCCGTGTGGAAACTCTCAGTTATGTTGGCCTCCAGGTTCTTTCTGTCCTTAGGACTTTCATACTCGGGATTCCCTCTGCCCAGTACATTTGGCCTTCATCCCTTTTCGTCAGAGGTTTAGATGACACCTCAAAGAGGCCTCTCCCACCTATTAACCTTCTACCCACATCACTCTTTCCCACCCCCTTGTAGCACCTGTCTCCAGAATCTCTCATGCCTCTGGGTACTTGTTTGTTTTCTGTTCTCATTAGAGAGCTATGGCCTTGCAGAGCAGGTGCTCAGTAAATCTGCTGCTGGGAGCAAGACTTAGCTAATTGGCCCTCTACCAGGCCACACCAGTGAGATCTCACCTCAGTGAATCCTTTGACTTCAAAAGGGCTTGAGGGATTCTGAGCAGCTGAGCATTTGTGTTAAGGTGCCCCGGCATCCATGCAGCTCTCAGAAGGGGACAAACTCTCCTTCATACATGAGGCGTTTATCATTGTTGGGGGCTTGAGGGCCCATTCTTTCAGGTGGCATCAAAGTATTTGTAGTTTTCTATGTATAATTATAATAATGATAATGCCAACATGGAATTCTTATTGTGTGCCAGCCACTTTCCAATCACTTTATATGCATCATTTCATTCAGTCCCGAAGCTGCCTGGGGTATAGGTACCATCCCTGTTGGACAAAGGACAGTGTACAAAGAAAGTGAATTAACTTGCCTAGCCACAAATGGTTGAGGTCAACTTGAATGCACACAAAAATCAGAGTCCGAATTCCCAAATTTTACCAGTTTGGGTCTGCAGCCTCAGCAGAAGTTCTGTAGTCCTTAGATTTCCTTCCCATGAGGGACTTTCTGTTGTCTTTACTAGAACTTTTCTCCAGTCTTCAGCCACTTTTACTTCACCTCAGCTGCACTGGTGTCACGCTATCTAGTGGCAGAATAGAGAAGTGCTGTCAACCCTGGATCCCTGAACTTACCAGCAGTTGTAGGTGAAGTTGCTTTGTTTGATTTATTTACTAGGTTTGTGGGGTTTCTCTTGAAGTCAAGGCACAGAGGTGCCCAAAGTACAAGGTCTTATCCCAGCGTCTTATTCTGGGTGTGTGGGTCAGGGGTAGAGGGTTTGGTTGCAGGGCTGATAAGTAGAAGGCAGATTGCTGCTTTGCCCAAGGTGGAGTTCCAGGGGGATGGGAGGTGCCTTACTCCCTTGGAATGTCAGGCTTGGGGTTATGATCCCACCTTTGCCACTTACCAGCTTTGTGACTTCAGGCAAGGCACTCATCTATCCAAGACCTCTCAGTTTTGTTTCATGATTTGCAAATCAGAGATAATAAGTAATATCTACGTCATGGGGGTTGTGATAACTGTCAGTGAGACTGAGTATGTGAAGCGCCTACCACTGGGTCTAGTAAAGGCCATTCAACAATTGTGAGTAGCCCTTTGCTCTTCACCATTGTTACAAGTATAGGGGCCTTGCAGTAAGATGAGAGCAGTGAAAATTGTCTTCAATTTCAGGTGAGGGTCATGCTCCAAAGAGCATTCTAGAAAAAAATGCATAAAATAAAAGACAGCATCATCTCCCAAAACTGTGCCCCCTGTGATCTCCATGAGACAGGTGAGAATTGCCTGAGGAGAAATATATTTGAGTACCAAAAAAGAATTCAGGGGCCCATCACCTTCCACTAGCTGAGCTGGGCGGCCACTGAGCATTTGGTACACTAACATTGAGAGAGGCATCACCAAGCAACAGCATGATTGAGATCAGTGTCATTCTTCATCAAAGAATCAGTTTTCGAACAGAGCTGACACATCATCTTTATGTTGCTGCATAGAATTGTTTATAATAATTCCTGAGAAAAGAAATGACTTGAAGGGCTAGATTGTCACAGGATTAAAGCATTTACCACGTATTAATACTGTTGTTTGTGTTGGCAAGATGCTTTCCATATTTTTTACACAGATAAGATTAAGACACATCAGCCCAGGATTAAAGCTCATTTTACACAAGTACCTTGCTGACATTTTAGACAGGAATTCCAAGTGGCTTTCCAGAAGGAGGCTGTTTTCTGGCAGGTGTTCGAGCCATCATTTAGGAGGGAAATAAACAGAACAGGAAAGATAATCCAGATTCCCTTCACTGTGTGTTTTCCTGGGTCTGCATATTTTCTTCTATTTAGTTTAACAGAGATCCTCAGAGATAAAGGTTGGAGACAGCCACAGGGGGGTGCCAGAGTTTGTCACAGGACAGGTCTGCCTTTGGTATTTGTGTACGTTAATTCCTCCACAGCCTGAAGAAGGAAAGTTTAGGTGAAAGGGAGGAGTGGAGAGAGTGTGTTTTCAGCTTACAATCTAAATGTGTTTTGCAAAGCATTACATGGTTAAACACTTGACCAATGAAGACAGTGTAATTTGTTTTACCATTGAGTGTGCTTCTTGGAATGTGTCTTCATTCTTTCCTTGAGGATCCAAAGGATCAGCTATTGGCTTAATTGCACACTCGTCGTGTTACTTGTTGAAAGCCTTGGACCCATCCCAAAACTTATCGCTTGCCCTCTAGTTTCTTTTGTACTCTTCCATAGATGTTTATACAGGATGTTAACTGACAGCTACTTTATTCTTGATGTTATTTCTCGGTAGAAAAGTGTGTGTGTTTCTTAGCTTGAAGGTCCACCTGAGCAGAAAAGATGGGAGAAAGCAAACTGGTGTCCTGACTTCTCCCTTTTGCACTTGTGCTTGAATAGCAGTGTAGCTCAGCTGCCTGGGCTTCAGAGTCAGGCCTGCCTGGATTGGAGACCTGGCCCCACTTTGGACAAGTCACTCAGCCTCTCTGAGTCTCTGTTTCCTGTTCTATAAAATAAAACATTGGGATGACCTACCTCCTAAGGTGGTTATGGAGATTCAGGATGATGATGCGGAAAAAGCACTGAGCATCTGCCTAGCCCATAAATACTGGGAGCTCAATGATGGCTGGCCCATGTACAAAATCATCCTGGGGTCTTGGGAAACCCCATTTGGGAATGTCTGTGCTCTGAATAATGCAGCAGAGTCTGGGAAAAGTCTAAAGATGGGATCCCAAGACCTCTGTTACCCTGGGGCTTTGGGAAACACACTGTTCTACCCAGGTCCACCTCTAGGGTCCAGGTCAAATCCTGACTCTCCTTTCCTTACTTGTAGTAGGAACTCCACCTCTTTTCCTCAGCCACCGTTTCCTTTGGGACTCTTCTTCCTTCTTAGACTGGCTTTGGAGTAGTGCCCTTCTCCATCCCCTTCCTTGCTGTCTCTGGAATATACACATAACTCCTTTCATCTTAAGGGGTTTGCCAGCAATCGATCTCAGCAAAAAAGACACAGATAAAACCCTTGAGTCCAGTCCCTGGCCTACTGGTAGGGGTGGTACTAGGAAGCCCACTATTTTAATTCTCTTAAGTATGGGACTGTTTAAAACTTTCTCCTCCTGTTGACCCTACTTACCCACTATTGAAGAAGGCAGTTTATGAGCCCTCTCCCTGACAAAGACATTGTACACCAAAATTATGGACATGACTTCGGGGCGGAGCTTTTAGTACTTCCCACTCTTGCACCTAAGCCATCTGAGGACTTTCTCTAGGTTCTGGGGCCCTAGTAGTTTCTGCTTAAGGAGAAGGGAGCCTCCTTTGAAACCCTCTTCCCACCCAAAAACCTATGCTCCCTGCATGCCCCTTGGGTGAGGAGGGAGCCTGCATCTCCCGGACCGTCTTTCAAGCTACCTTTGGCTCCACTGTCTTTCAAGCTACCTTTGGCTCCTTTCCTGAAGAAAGGAACTGCCTGAGTGTGATTGGTGCTTACCTTACAGGAGCTTCTATCCTCAACCATGCCGGTGTGAATATGCAAACCTCAGACCTAGCAAAGAGAGAGGGCGCATTCTACTATTGCCCTGCGCTTCAGTGGTCTGTTTTCCTGTCTGTCCTCAAGGATCTGGAGTCCGTCCACTGGTGCCACCTTGACCTTTGTATTTCCAGTGTTCCTTGCTGTCTACTGCCTCATTTCTCCCTGCTCCTGGTCACATGGTTAAATGCTGTTTATCCTGCCACTTAAGTGGCACTTCCTCCAAGAAGCTCTCCCCAGTTCACTACTTTTTTGCAAGCTTACCACATTGAGTGCCCCAGCTCTGTGCTCTGAGTCCCTTCTGTGCATCCCCTGTGTTGTAACATTCAACTAAAGTCTGACATCACATTCTGGGAGGCAGAAGACATGTCTTCGTGTCACTACCATACTATAGAAGCCAGTACGATGCCCAGTGCTCAGTGGGCACTTGGGTGTGTGGAATTGCTGAAGGTTGTAGTTGTCAGTGAATATTATGATATAATATGCAAACATAGCAAGAGGTGTAGCTGGGGAAGTGGGTCCCAGGCTAGACCGGCTGGGGGGAGTACCCAGACAGTCATGGTCATGTCAGCAATGCCTCTGGAAGCAGGGTCCTGAGACCCGGGGTAGGGTGTTTGTGCGGAGAGGACCCAGCCATCTGGCAGAGGTTTGAAATGAGAGCAGAGATCAGCAACTTCCTGCACCTGTGCTCACCTATCCATTCTCATCACCCAGGCTGCAAAGACCAGATTCAGGACACAGGCCCTGCCCTTGGGGATCAGAGCTGGGCTGTCCCATTTTGCATTTGAACCTCACAGTTAGATGGAGGGTGGCAAGGAACAGGAGGGAGAGCTGGTGCTGTGTACTAGGATGTCATCAGTGGCTCCCTCCTTTCAGTTTCTGCCCAGTGACCCCCCCCCCCCACACACACACACACAGTTTGCTTGGGGTTTGGGGAGACTGCTCCACTGGGTTATGTGATCATTATCTAAGATCACAGTTGGGCTCTGGCTGGTGCTATCTGGGACACAAGAGCTGAGGAGGGGCACGTAAAGGAGGATGCAGGAGGCGTTTGAATTGAGCAGCGGCCATCTTGGACTTGGCATGTGGCACTTGGAAGGCTGCAATGAGGTCAAAGCACCTGACACATCCCAGACAGTAGAGCCTGTGCCACCTAGAGGTGGGGCTATTGTTTGAAGTGACTTGGGGGCTCTGAATCCCACCCTACTGCACACACCAACATGGGCCACAGAACACAGGTTCTCAGGCTTCATAGAGGGTGTTCTGGGAAGGGGTGGGGTATTCCCTGGTCAGATAACTTTGGGCAACATTTGGTTAAACAGGTTTTTTAACCCTTCCTATGCTGATGTGTCAAGCCAGTGCTCCAGGTGAGCTGCTTTTTTACAAATTAATTCCATCTGGGAGCATTTTACAGAACCAAAAAACAAAAACACCTAGGTGGCAGAATCTGGATCAAATAGTCTGCATATGATTAACATTGTAACATTTTAGGTCTTTGTGGTGGCCTGGGTCTCTAGAAATTTCTGGTGGCTGGGCTGGGAGTTCAAGATCATAGAAGCCTCATTGCTTGACAACCAGAAAAATGTTTGGTGATGGGAGACAGTTGAAAAATACTCTGGTAAGTGCGGAGCTGGCCTACTTGGAAGGGGTGCATATCGTCATTTTATAATATCAGTACTCATTTGCAATTTGCAGACTTCTGGCCCTATTGGAGCTGAGTGGAAATGAAATGTGCGTATCTTTGGTGCTTTGTGTGTTTGGTGGAGAACTGATAGAAGTTCATTGCTACGTTTTAGTGCAGTGGTTGTATTTGTCATGACTGCCAAACCTACCCTCAGTGGGGGTCCCAGTGGGACCCAAGGTGGGCTGCCAAAGCCCTTGCCACCTCCCAAGTCGTAGCCCTGGCAATGAAGGACATTTAATTCACTCTATAGCTGTTTGTTGAGCGTATGTTTCTTGTGTTGCTCTAAAGACATGGAGGTGAACACAACAGAGGCCTCACTTTTGCAGAGCTTATGGTCCAGGGGTAGATAAGCTTCCAGTGAGCAGATAACCCACTGCAAGCTCCGGGCCTTGTATACAAACACTCACGCTTTTCTTTCAAATAAGGTGTTTTACCCTAAAGTTCTCTGCCCCCAGCTTCCTGTTCCCATTTTTCCTGTGATGCCTTGCACGGAATAAGGGCTTAATAGATACTTGTGATTACATAGCAGCTGGTGTTACACATGTGAAGAAGTACAGAGGGAGTTTAGTTCAAACATTTATTGGATGATTCTTACATGGTGTGCATTGGGTGGCAGGCTGGGGTACAGAACTGTTTTGGGTACTGTATCCGTAGTCTCCCAGTCCTAGGTATGCAGGATATAAGCCAGAGCATGCTTTGGGAGCACAGTTCAAACTAGGGGCTTCCTGAAGGAGATGGTGTCTATACATGAATGAGTGTTGACCACAGAAGAGAAGGTGAGAATGTGTTCTAGGCAGAGGAACTAAACCAAGCAGAAGTCCAGAAATGTGACAGAAGCAAGCGACAGTACCACAGTAATAGTCAGGTGGGGGGTGGCCTGTTTGAAGGAGCTCCAACCCTAGTCTGGGAGGGCATTGCAGAGTTTTAGGCATGCATTTTACACCAGTGGTTCTGGCTGCTCTGCAAAAGCTGTACTTAAGGGGGTAAAAGTAGAGACAGAGAAGAAAGGTCTGAACTATGATGGTGGTAGCAAAGGTGGATCTGCTTGAATCTCACCTGGTGTTCCTGTTCTTTGGGTAGCTGATTTCAGATCTCAGGCCCCATGGTCCCCTCCATAACCTCCCTCTGCCCCCAGTTGAGCAATGTGCCATTTTCAGTGCAGAATTGTTCCTCCTTCAAATGGGACCTCTTCCAGCTCAGGCCTGGACCCTGCCACATGGTTCTGTTCTGTCCTGTCCCAGGGACCCACAGGCAGCCCAGGCTTCCCTTGGTTGCCCTCCTTATGTGCCTGCAGATCAGAAAGGCCTTCCTCTGCTGTCCAAATGGCTCTCTCTTCATCTAGTCCTTTCTTACTAGCCTGGCAGTCATTTTCTCTAGTGCCCTCTCCTCTTGCTCATCCCTTCATCAGGTATTTGTTGAATCCCTGCAGGTTGCCAAGTACGGTTCTCATACCACAGAACAGGGAGGGGAGAACCCAGCAGTCTCCAGTCTCCTGGAGTTGACATCTTAGTAGGGGAGATAGACCATAAATCCATAAATACATCCTGTATCAGCTGTTGATCCCTGCTATGAAGAGAAAGAAGCATCCACTTCCCTTTGAGGCCAGTCTTAAGTTTCTTCTAGGGACTACAGTGTGAGTTTTATGAAGTCTGCAGCAGTGAGGCCCCACCTCTCAGGCTAGAGGCTGTTAGAGACAGGGGCCGAAATCAAGCTCAGAGTTCCTTAAGCAAAAATCAGCCTCTGTTGACTTAACTGAAAAGTCTTGGGGGTGGGATTAGCTTTGGACCACCTGTATCCTGGGCCTCCAGCAGTAGGATTCAGTTTTCTACCCTGCTTCCCACTGGATTGGCTCAAGGCCAAGGTCCCTTGTGATGACAGGCAGCTGCTGGCAGCCCCAGGGTTACCTCCTACCAGCTTAGCAGACAGAGAGCGCTCCCATTCCCCAGTAGCTCCAACAAAATTCTCGGACCTGAATCTCATTCACCATCAGCAGTCTGGCCTTATTCACGTGTCACAGTGTCCCCTGGGGTCAGGGCATGCAGTACTCCTTAGGCCTGGAGCCAGAGCTAGGCTCCATCTGAAACATGGAGGTGGGGGAGGGGTGCTTCCCTAAAGAAAATCGGCTGGGGGTGCTGGGCTGGCCAAAACTCTGGCTTCATCCTGTGCGCCTTGCTGCTGGTCAGGAGTTGAACACAAAAGCAAGGCTAGGGCCTGGACCTCCATCCCCTGATGCTGGGCTTGTGGTGTATAGGGTAGCATCAGAAGGTCTTTGGGCTTCCCCGTGGTAGACAAGTGTGAATAAGCTGCTGCCATCCCCAGAGTCCCTCCAGCATTCCTTTGCTTTCATTTATTGCATAGGTATGTTCATTCATCCATCCATCCTGGTCTGTCGGGCAGCAACTATGCACTGTGCCAGGAGATGGCTGCTTAGGGAAGCATGGAAACCTTGATGGCAACCCTTACCCTCCTCCCTTTAGCACTTTGGTCTCACACATGTCATTCACTTGTGTTCACTGTGGGCTGTGCACAGTGAGGACTGTTGCGATGAATCTGACTCTGGTGTGGTGCTGCTTCAGTGAGCACTGCAGAGGAAATGGTCACCATCAGTGGGCCATTGCTTCAGGGTGAAGACTGGCTTCTGTCTTGCTTCTCCAAGGACAGGGAGTTTGGAGGGATGGGGAGAACAGGGTCAGTTTGATTTTGTCTCAGTCTTGTCCTTTTTCCTTAGACCTCCTCTTCACCCCATTTTTATTGTGAGTGATCGCTGTCACCTCCCAACTTGTCTCCCCATATTGCCCCTTTCCCCAAACTGTTCTCTTTTTAAACCTAAATCACCACCGTGCCTCCCCCACTCCTTTTACAACACTTTCCAAATCCTCGACATGGCCGCCATGCGCCCTGGGCTCCGTGCCTTCACACCTGCCACTCTCACTGCCAGGCTCTTTCCTTGAGAC
Source organism: Miniopterus schreibersii (assembly GCF_964146895.1). Lineage (NCBI taxonomy): Eukaryota > Metazoa > Chordata > Mammalia > Chiroptera > Miniopteridae > Miniopterus > Miniopterus schreibersii. Next base: position 67,552,026 of record NC_138105.1, on the reverse strand, counting down.
TTCAGCACAGCAACCTCTTCTTGGGACGTTTCCGACTCTAGACAGCAGACTCCTGCCAGCTCCCCATAAGCACTCTTATGAACTGTGAACCATGTCCCCCTCCTGCATAGTAGTCCTGCTGGAGCAAAGTTGTGTGAATGTAGGTTCCTGGTTAATCTCAGCCTCCTATGACTGGGGGCTCTGTGACAGCAGGACTGTGCAGGTGCTCCCCAAATTCATGACTCCCCTGGCTTCCCTGTACTCACTGCCCTTGAATGCTGAAAGAGACCCTGGGCACCCCACAGGGTTGATGAGCACACCCAGAGCCACCAGGCCCAGGCCCAGCCCCAGGATGATGAGGGGCCTCCCCCATGGGTTAAGGTGGTCCTCATTTACAATCCCCTAGCTGGCAGCAGAGGCTTCCTGGGCTGCCCCTGGATAGGATACAAATGGTGTTACCTGAGAACAACAGTTGACATAGCCCTGGTCCCATCATGTGACAGGACATCCCAAAGGGTTTTTTCCTTCAGCAGCCACGCAAAATGGACTCTCAGACTTTTGCAACTTCATAAATCCTTTTTCTGTTAATGGCTTCTCACTTAGAAAACCAAGTGGAATGTTGGGCCGGGATTCTCCAAAGAGCATAAGCTGTGTGGGCAGAAATTGCAAACTGGTTGCCCCCTGGCCTCAGTTCGCCTGCAGATTTGAAAAAAAAAAGTAAAAAACCCTAAACTAGTCTCCGGCATTTGACATTCAGGAGATGCCACATAAATATCTGACTTCCCTGCTCCAAATTCCTTCAGAACCACAGTTGGTGGCGCTGAATAGCCACCTCTGATGCCTTGCAGCGCGCTACACTCCCCGTGGCTACACTCCCCACGGCTACACTTCCCACTGCCCTCCCTTGATCCGTGATGTAGCCTGTTCTAAGTGAGTCTTAAAGCCTTCTTATTGGTATATAATATACACACACTCCTACCATTAAGTGTCAAATTGTCACAAACTAAAAACCCTACGCCTCCATGTTATGAAAATGTTTTCTGAGTGATTTGATGTTCTTTGGAGTTACTAGTTTTATACTGGGTTTTTTGTTTTTAACTTATTATGAACAAATATAGTTTTGTTTACTGTATGAAATAGTGTCGGGGGGAAAAACACCAATTTTTCTTTTTGCAGAAAAACCTGCCATTGCTCCACCTGTCTTTGTGTTTCAGAAGGATAAAGGACAAAAGGTAAGGGGCTGGTATGTTCTCTCTTCATATTTGTTTTCTCCCAGAGATCTCTCTCCCCAGGTCACATGGCCAAGGATGCTTCTGCCCTTTAAGCCTTCACATTGAGCTTGGAGGAAAGAGGGCTGGTGGCTTCAGGTTACCATGGCGAGAGGTTGAGATAGGTGTGTGTGGAAAGGGTTCAGAGACCCTGCTTTAAAAAATAGTGGTAGAAAACTTTCTCCTCATTCCTACTGATTTTATTTAGAAATACTGCTGTACATTAGGAAAGCTATTAGGAGAAAAAGGTAGAAGGAAGAAGAGGAGGGAGAGAAGGAGAAACAGGGAGGGAGAAAAAGTGGGGGGAGGGAAGAGAGAAGAAGAGAGAACTATGGTGGATAAGGGGGGGAAACAGGATCTTTAAAGATTTTAGGGGGATTTTTTGGCTCCATCCAACTTGGCATAAATGCATTTAGAATAATTATTGGTTGGCTTGGATTGTATATTTACCATCCATCTTTGTTGGGTTGCTTCCCCCTCTTAGATTTTAAATGTCTTGATCACACTGTTGGAAATACCTTGCCTAATTCATAGCAATGAGCTGGCAGCCTGTCAAAGGCCTGATTGGTGTAGCAGCCTCATTTTTACCTTCCCATGTTGTTTATCTTGAAGTCACAGGTTTTATATCTTCATCTGACAAATCAGTATGGAAGGTTGGGATTGTGTCCAAACTTAGTTGATGTTTTGTGGTGATACCTCCCAAGCTTGTGTGAGGATTCCCTCTATTTGTCAAAAAAATGAATGATCCCTCCCCACCCATGGCCCAGGACAACAGGTAATTTAATGCCCATGGCAAGATTTCAGAGTGACCAAGGGTATTCTGAAAAATGCCTTTGCAATCTTGTTGGTAAGAAGATAATTTGAGAATTGGCTCGGGGCTGGGGATCCACAGGCCTAGGTGCTCTGGTGGATCCCCAGTCCCTCGGTAGGGTAGCCGGCTCTGAGGTTGGGGCTGCTGGTCTGGTGACTTGGGACTCCCAGCAGTCCAGCTACTGCTTGTAGACTTTGTCATTTGGTCTGAGAAGAGAAGCCAGACTTTTCTTTCTGTGCATCTCAGTTTTCCTGGAAAACATTCAAGTGCTCTGCCAGGAAGAAAGCTTGTATATGGAGGGGACAAGAGGGAGAAACTACCCCTGCCCTCCGCTCACACCCCCTTGCACTGGAGCCTTCTGTATTGGCAGGGGCTTGTCTACTAGGCTTGTTCTCACATTAAACATTGCCATTGTTAATTCTTTGCTGAAGGAAGAATCACAAAACCTGAGGAAATGTTCTTCCCATTTTGTTTTGGTTTTCCAGGTGGTATTTTCAAGATACATCATCCTCTGCTGTCTCCTCTCCCCTGGGCCCTGACACATACATACAGCTTACTTACCTGTGTTTTTAATCATCCCTCCTTTGGAAAAGGGTCAGTCACTGAAGGGCTGGTGTGTTTCCTGTAGCTTTTTAGAAATGGATGTGTTCCTCTCCTCTTTTAGATGTAAAAGTCACTTCTGAGGTTTTCCATTAAATCAGGGTTTTCTAGAATTTTGAATTTTATTATGATCATCTTTTGAATCACTTTTAGCTTAAAACAGGGGTCAGCAAATTAAGGCCTGGCACTACCACCTGTTTTTGTAAATAAAGTTTTAATGGCACACAGCCGTGCCCATCCCCTTCACAGTAGCTGAGGCTGATTTCACATTGTAACAAAAGAGTGAAGTAATTTGGACCCAGACCAGACCGGTGGCCTGCAAAGTCAAAAATATTTAGTATCTGGCCCTTTACAGAAAAAGTTTGCCGACCCTGGATTTAAAATAAACAATAGGAATTAATAATTCTTTAAACCTGAGGACTTTTGGACAACCAGCAGGATGAAAAACTAAAATGTAATATTTATTCAGCCAAATTTAAAATGCATTTAAAATAACTAATTCCTGTCTTACTACTGTTTTCACAGTTGAGGCCGTTCTGTTGCTTTGGTTTTTTGGGTTGTTTGTTAGGTTTTCTTTTTATTGAATTTATTGGGATGACATTGGTTAATAAAATTATATAGGTTTCAGGTGTACAATTCTATAATACATCATCTGTATATTGTATCGTGTGTTCACCACCCCAAGTCGAGTCTCCTTCCATCACCATTTATCCCCCCATTATCCTCTTCTGCCTCCCCCCATTCCCATTTCCTTCTGGTTTTGTTGCTTTGTAATTCAAAGGATAACTTGCATGTATTACCTTCGTAAAGTTGATGCAGATTATGTAAATGGATGACATTGAACCAGAAGAGTGGCTGGGAAGATGGTCATCTTAAAATGTACAAATGTAATTTTTATCAAAATACTGACAGAGTCAACACTAATGGCCTTCTAAAAATAACTAATCTGTAGCTCTTCAGAATTCAGCTCTCCACTTCTGTCCCAAGATCACCTAAAGGGTGTGGGAAGCCTCTGTTTTTAACAGCAGACGCTGGAGAAGCCTTTGTGACTGTCCTTTAGGGCCGCTTTCTGAGCTGTGAGGTAGATAGATAGTGGCCAAATGGACACAGAAATTCTTTTTCTATTGTTTATGACAGCTCAAGAGTAAGGCGGAAAGTAAACAGTAACTCAGGTAGCTTTGTTTCCCCTTAGCTTCCCTTTTCAAGGAAGATGGAAGGAAGGGCAAACCTTCAAGGAGCAGGCACAATACTTTTTGACAAAAGTGAGAGTTTGAGAGCCTTCCAGTTTCATTCTCTCTTTCTGCCTCATTCCCTTCTCACACTGCAGAAGCAGAACTGGGGTAAAGCTGTTGGGGCTGCTTTTTTCTGAGCAAACTTTTTTTCTTCTTTGATATTTTGAAAATTATAAATTATGAGATAAGTTAGAAGAATGGTACTGAAGACACTTGGGTATTCTTCACCTGGCTTCACTGTTAACATGTTTGTCATAAATGCTAGAAGCACTCAACTGTAATTTGCTCCCATCTGCTGTTTCTCTTTAAATACTTCTGCAGCTGTCTCCTAGGAATAGTTTGTCATTCTTCTCCATGGCCCCAGTACCATGTTACCCCTAAGAAAATGATCATTAATTCAGAAGTCTCCTCTATAAATTGTCCTAATTGTCCCCAAAATGTCCCTTTTAGCTATTTTTGAGCCACTTCTTGATCCACAAAGATCAGATATTCGCATTGTCACTGTGAGGCCATTAACTTCCTTGCCAGTAAACGGTCTCTAAACCATCCAGTGGTTTCAAAGAGCCCCTGTACCCCTCTTCAAAGGAGAGAGTACCATAGGCCCATCTATCATTACTGAATCATGATTAAGATAAAAGATTTAAAATTTTTAAAAAACTTAAACTGCCAGCCTGGGTGTTTTTCTTTTTGTTTGGTGGTGAAACCACACAACATTTTCTCTCCGTCCCATTGATGGTCTGTGCATTCACAGCAAACTACAAATTGGTGTTAGTGGCCTGCTGATGACATCACAGGTTAAGTTGTCAAATCCTCTATTCTCCCATGTTAGAGAAAGCCTTCCACAATATGAACTCCAGTCCTAACACACACGAATTGTTTTACGTCTTCATGTCTCCAGGCTTCCTCGAGGTGGTCCTCTTCATGAAATGCTTGTGTTTACTTGCATTTGTGTGGGATTTTTTATGTTATTATTTTTTTAATCCTCACCCGATGATATGTTTATTGATTTGAGATAGAGGAAGGGGAGAAAGAGAGAGAGAAAAAAAGAAACATTGATGTGAGAAACATTGATTAGTTGCCTCTCGTACACACCCCAACCCGGGACCAAACCCAAGTTGACCGAACCCAGGTATGTATCCTGACCTGAAATCTAACCTGCAGCCTTTCAGAGTACAGGATGACTAACTGAGCCACACCAGCCAGAGCTATGTGCATTTGTTTTTTTAAAGCAAAAACAAAACCTTTCATTAACTGCCTTGAATGGAGGAGGCAGTTTTTTTCTTTTTAATGTGAAGAGAATTTGAATCTCCTTCGGTCAGTTGTCTTGTTGTTCATGATGATTAAATGTTTCCTTCAGCCCTGGCCAGTATGGCTCAGTTGGTTGAGTGTCATGCCATGCACCATTCACCAAAAGGGTACTGGTTTAATTCCCAGACAGGGCATGTACCCAGGTCGCAGGTTCCATGTGTATGAGAGACAACCGATCAATATTTCTCTCTCAAATCGATGTTTCTCTCCCCCACCCTCAAATCAGTAAGAACGTGTATATATATTTTAATGTTTCTTTCAGTTAGTTTATCTTCCAAACATTTGTTTACCTGAAGAGTGATGGCTTTGTGGTTACACTGGCAGGATAATGCCCATCTGGTAAAAAGACAGAAAGCAGTTACAGAAATGCTTATGAGCAGAAAGTCCTGTGTTGCTGAAAGTGCTGTATATAGTATGTTTAGACCTAATTTTGAAGTTTATTGTTGGTGTAACAGGTGTACCCTATGTGCACATTTTTGTTCTGTTCGTTGTTTTTGTCAGCCACATATATTTTAGGATATATGACCTAGGTTCCTGATCTGATGTCTGGTTGTAACAAACATGTTGAAAACCTACATGTCCTATCATGATTCTTTTTCTTCTAAGCTTGCAGTATTCCCCAGGCCCAACCCTCCTTAGCTTCTGAGATCTATCTTGGTTCTTTAGGGCTTACTTTTCTTGTCCAGCAGAAACACTCTGAGCCAAGGAGAAAATGCTGAAACAGCATTTGTATTTCTTTTTGGTCCTCTGATTTAGACTTCATCTTGATTCCACCATGCTATGAGGGCATTGGAACATTTATGTTCTAAAAGCAGGAATTAAAAAAAAAAATCCAACTGGTTCGTATTAGAGAGATAGGCAGTTTCCCGCAAAGCTCTGGGTTTAATTTTCTCTTGTCGGGTGTTAAATCTCAAGCCATAAAGTAGCAGCCAACTAGTGCACGAACTGACCTTGGTGCCCCAGACGGGTCGGAGGAACAACTTTGGAAGGAAGGCCTTTGCATCTGTGGATCTCCCCTGGATAGGAAGAGTTGATTCTGGTGGCTTTTTAGATGTACTCATGAGTTAACATTGTGTTGCTATTGCTCTCCTAAGAATGTTCTCTTAAACCGTTTTTATATAGTTCCTTTCATCTGACAGGCTCACATGTTAAAAAATAGCCCCAACACCCTATCTAAAGAGGTCTCAGGCACTTCTCACTCAGAAGAAACGCGGCAGCGTCTATGGGGAGGCAGGGTAGGGTAGCCCCATGGTCATTTAGTTCACAAAGTAGGAAAAATGGCTTTGTGTGGTGGGCGATGCCATGTGGGAGGTTTGGGGATTGGAGCCCATTTGTTTCAGGACACCAGCTTTATAACCCATTTCTCAAGAAAAGAGTCTTGGCCACAGAGCTCTCAGCCCACTGAAGTACGCCCCACTCCCCATGCCCTGAAGCCCAAGAACCAGCTCAAGAATGCCAGGGGTGTTGTGCTTTCAAAGATGAAGACTTCTGGAGCCAGCTTTCTCTTATCCTGGCTGTTTTCCAAATAAGCCCCTTCCTAAGGTGTTTGGGGTGAGCCTGGGTTAATCCCAGGCCAAAGGTCTCCCTCTTCCACTTAAACTCCCACCAATACAAAACCAGTTCTCCGTGTCTCTACCAGCTCTTTTGGTTACCCCACACCTGCACTCACTGAGATGAGAAAGCTCTTCCTTCACCTCAGGTTTAAGCAGAATAAGTTGAAAGGTGCTGGAAGAACTAGAGTGAGATGCAGAAGCTTTTGGCCCTGGACACCTATTCTTGGTTGTGTGATGTCCTGGGCCTGCTTCCCCACCTTTCCTAGCAGACAGAAATGATGCTGAGGACAGCTCCCTTCCTCAGTATCTTTGAGGAGATATGTTATTAAGCTATAATCATCCTCGTTCCCCTCTTATAGAGGCACGGTCCCCATTTTCGTCACCAGGAGTTTTTTCCTCACTCATGGCCCATAAACAGAGTAGCTCCATGCCAGGCCTCCTTGCACTTTTGAAAATGAAGGTTCAGACTTTCTGCACACCTTAAAGCTCCTTGCAGAGCCAAACAGCAGCGAGTCCATGTTCTTTTCACTTTGTGCTGGCTTTTTTGGCCCATCCTCCTGGGCAGGAACTGCTGAAGGTCAAGCCATCTCTAGCCCTTCAATCCCCGCCCCCCTCCCCTGCCCCATGTTGCAGCCTTTATTTACATTGAAGGAAAAATTGTCTTTTTTGCTCCCAGTCCTCTGCAGAGCAAAAAGACTTGTCGGATTCGGGAGAGGAGCCTCGGGGGGAGGCTGAGGCTCCCCACCATGGCACAGGTCACCCCGAGTCACCTGGTGAGCATGCTCTAGAGCCTCCTGCCCCTGCTAGTGCTTCAGCCAGCGCTCCTGAAGCCCAGCTTCCTCCTTTTCCACGAGAACTGGCAGGGGTAAGTCCACCTCCACCGAGCATTCCATGGTCCAGGGGTCCCAACCCAGACTGGTCCCTTTCCCTCTGGGTCCCTCAGATCCAGACTCTAGATTAAAAGCAGCTGATAATAACTGAACAGGTGATCAGGATCTCTCCACCTCTCTTTAATTCCTGCTGCAGAAAATTCAGAGAAGATTAGATCCCCTTTACATGGAGACTTTCCTAGTTGGGGAAATAAATACCCATAGCAAAAAACTAGTCCTGTTTCCTGAAAGAGACACGAGGGGTCAAAAGAGTAATTGAGTAGTGGGTAGAATCTTCCAAGTCAAATTCGACCCCTTCTCCCTCCTTCCATTTTTTCTTTCTCCTCTCTCTGAATCTGGGCCTTCCAGTTAAGTGTCTTAAACACAAGGAGCTCTGGCTTCCTTAATCTGTAGGAAGAGGAGATGTCCAACACAGATTGCTTTGCAAGACTGATTGTGTCTGGACTGTGGTGAGGCTGTGAGCTGCTTGTCTTCAATCAAAGCAGGAAGAAGAGAAGACTCTTCTTTGAATCCAGAGGGAACCCCTGAGCCCTTTCTCTTTGTATTAAGGAGGATTTGGAGATTATAGGTGGAGAAGATTGTGAACTCTCAAGAACAAGAAATGTCTTGAGTGTTTGGAGTTTGATAAGTTGGGAAAGGAAAACTCCATCCTCTAGGTACCCCCAATGTCATGACAGGGAACAGTGACTCTTAACAAGAAAACAGAGGACCCCACTCTGCCATACAGAATGCCAGGCAGCCTTCCAGGGCATCACAACCCTAGACCTTTAGCAATTTCTATGTCGTGTCACCAGTACCCTGTGTTCTTAAGGAAACAATTAAAATTCAGTTACAGGCACCAAACCATAGGCTACGCAGGAAGAAGTCATGTTCGGCCAAGGTGAGATTGGAGTCATATTTTAACACTTTGGAGGAATCTGTGTGGTGGATAAAGAAGAAATAGTTTTTATCATGAGTGGGGAGTGGCGGGGAGGCAGTCCTTCATGGCCTAGAAGTGGGTTTGGGGTAATGAAGTGTACTCAAAAGCTCAGTAAAGATTCCAGCCAGGAGGCATTTATTGCCAGAGTGTCTGGCATCACAGCCCTCACAGGAGAACTGACAGGGCAATAATTAGGAGGTGATCACTGTTTTGGTTGGTTGCAGTTCCTGGAACCTCCTCTGAGTCAGGTATTGTTAGTTATTTTGTCTTCAGCCTTCCCACACAGGTCATCTGTTCTTAGTGCCCTGAGAACAGATGATCTTCATGCGGATCTGCCCGAGACTCTGAAGCCTTCTGCTTGCTGCCTAATTTGAAAAGCACAACTTACAGAGACATCTCCAACTGGGAAGGTTGAGGGTTTTCAGCTGAGTAGCAGATGGCTAGATCGCAGAGGTTGTGTCATGGCAGCCACTCTTCCAGGCCCTTCTCAGTTCTAGTGCCCACTTGGTAAGACTGGTGGACCCCTGCCCCCCAAAAGGCCTGTGCAGGAAGTGCCTCACCTTCTACCTGTGGCCAATCCAAATGTTGATCTCTGAGGAACTCAGTTTCTCTGTTCTTGTGGACTTTGGGTTGGAGACTCTAATCCCAAGAAATTCAGTTGTTCCCCAGCCTGACAAATGCAAGGTCAAGTGTTCTAGCAGGGAACCTCAGGATGGGTTGTGAAGTCACCGTGGGAGGGAGCCAGAACTCAGGGGAGCAGCTTATGAATGGAGAGCACAGCCGTAAAGGCCTGCATCTGACATACACACATGTTGTTTCAGCATTCGTAACTAGAAATCCTCAGTTCCGTCACAAGTTCCATCAGCACCACCATCGTATCATTTGGGGACAGCTCCTAGGGCTCACCCAGGGCTCTCTCTGTGGAGCTGTCTTCAGAGAAAACCCTGGCAGGTTGCTAATGGCTCCTGTCAATTGGCTTTCCCCACTGACTGGGCATGTTCAAGCAGAGCTCACTTTGGTTTTTGGGTCAATTAGGGCATAATCAAGGCAGATGAGCCCGATCTCAGCTTCTCAGGCTGAGATTTTCCCTTGGTTAACTCATTGCTTTTGCATCAGAACAAATTTGGATCTTGCTTTGTACCACACCAGCGTTCAGGAAACCGCGCACATGTTACTCAGCAGGTCTCATCCATCATGTTCAGTCTCCTCTGTGCCACGATCCCTGGGGGAATATAAAGCACGAGCTCTTTATGGCAAATAGTGGCTTGCTGAATTGTTATAACGGGCCCTGATCGTCTTTCAGTCTCATCAGCACTCTAGCCATGGGAGACACTGTACCAGAAAAAAGTATATGTATCAGACTTCCTGGCTCTCAGCAGGCAGTTTAAAGAAGACCAAACCACATTCAGATTCAATTCTCTTACCCAGAAGAAGCGAGCAGCTTCGTGCTTACCCCGATCCTGGCTGAAGTCTGCTGGACTGAAGCTCCAAGCCAAGGTGCTGATGAGCCTAAACTATGTTTATGAGACCCACCAGAAGCTTAGAAAGATTCTGGAATGAACTCCCTGGCTGGACAGCTTCCCTCATCTTTCAGCTCCTGCACAGGAATTGACTTTTGTTCTACCCCCACCCTACTTCATGTCCTTGGAGGCCACTTCTGTTTTTCTTTTTTCAGTGAGCCTTTTTGTAAGAATTTCTGAGCTGGTTACCTCAGTCACAAAATAAACAGCATTGATTTGGCCCATAGTTAATATGAAGACAAGGACACAATCAGCAGCCCTTTTTTTTTTAAATCCTCACCCAAGGATATGTTTATATGGATTTTTTTTTAGAGAGAGAGGGAGATAGAAACATCAATCGGTTTCCTCCTGTGCATACCCCAACTGGGGATTGAACCTGCAACCTAGGTATTTGCCCTAACTGTGAATTGAACCTGCAACCTTTTGGTGTACAGGACAACACTCCAACCAACTGAGCCATCTGGTCAGGACAACAGGCCCTGCTCTTAATTGATTTTTCATCCCACAGCCAGCTGGACTTTCTAACTGTTCATTCCAGACCACAGTAACTGAGGCCCAGGAAGACCAAATGGTATCCGGTGTTTTCTGGAAGGAATTTATCTGACTTGGTCTTGCTTTCTGGTCTTTTCTGGGAGGTCAGGAAGGTAGTGCTTTTCATTTCTGCATACTACCTGTTTGCCTGTGTCTGTGTCAGATTCTGAGACATAGTCTCCAGCTCCATCCCCTTCCCTGGACTGGCACCTTTGTCCCCCTCGAGGCCATACCAGGCAGCCTCACGAGAGCCATGGTTTTTTGGAAGAGAGCGATACTTAATAAATGTAATGATTGTAATTTTTACAATTTCATCTTTTATACAAAGAACAGAAGCTTACCATGCCTGTGTTCCCATCCTGGGTTAGACGTTATCCCCGATTTTGTACTTGGTGACAGGGACTTACACGCCTCCCAGAATGAGCTGCTTCCTTGGAGGACCCAGTGGCTTCTGAGGGGAGAAGACTGCCGCTACCTGTCCCCGCCAGCTGGCAGGGCTGCCGGTGCCACCCTGAAGCACGCAGTGAGCAGCTCCTTTGATTCTTCTGCAGGCTGGCCTGCTTACCAGCCCGCAGCCCCTCCACTGTCTCAGAGGACTTTTCCATCTTTGTGAGCCTGCTTCATTCGTTCACACTGTCCTGAAGCCAGCAAAATCAATTGAAGGGTTATCTTTGTTCTGCTTTCTCTTGGCCTCCTTTTGTCAGTGTTAGTTGGGGATATTTTCATCATGGTGTCCCAAATGGGTGTTGACCCCAGCATCCCCCAGGTGTCATCCTCGCAGAGGTGGATTCTACTGTGGGGAGAGACAGGGTAGAAAATGGGGCTTCTAAACCCTGCTTCTGATCTCCTCCCCAAGAAGCACAGATCCTGAAAATCTGCTCTAGAACCCTCCTCACATGAGTCTGTAGTGGTGGTTTCTGAACTTTGAGCTACAGACTTCTGGGGTCCAAGGAGTTGGAGTCCCAGGCATTGCTCTCTACTGACCCCTGAGTAGCCACTCCCTGGGTTGGGGTGAGGGGTTGCCTCCAGACTGCTCTGACATGGAAGAGGTCCTGAGCATCAGGCTGCTGTCCAAGGGAAATGTTGGTGAAGATGGCATTAGCCTTGTGTGGGGGTTGGGGGGGCGGGGATTGAAGTGGGGTTGCTGCACCCCTGATCTTCTGCCAGACAGCATGCTCAATCCTTCAGCAGGGTGTAGGGGCAGGTTGCTCCTCATATGGACAGCTGTGGAGGATTTCTAGAAGGGTCAGCATATCCAAAGGCATGCAGAAATGACTTCACCTTACATTCTGTCTTCCTGCTTCCTTGCACTAATTTCTTTTGAAAAGAGTTGCCAATGTCAGTTTCCTCATTGCTTCTCAGCTGTTTCAGACCCCACAGGAGGTTCCAGCACTTTTTGGAAGGTGGTCCTCATGGGGGAGTCTTCCTGTGTTTTCCTTCCTAGACCTTGGTCTCCAAGCTTTTCCAGGACCAAGAGGCCCACCGCATGCCTGTGGATGCTTCTTCAAGAGACTTGGGGCATGGATTTGAGGGTCTCCTGGAGTTGGGTTTAGGCGTGTCTGAATCTTGTTTGGCCGGGCAGCACCTTTTCTTCTCAGGTTACCTAAGGGGCCATAGTGGAAGATATGGGCTCCATTTGTGCAATAAATACTTGTTGAGAGTATTTTGTGCACTGTGTCCTGGGTGTTGCATATATGAGCTATGAGCATAACAGATAGGTAGGGCCTCAACATAGTTAGAGACAGATACATTAGATCATTTCCAACTGTGATACACAAAACATGGTAGAGGCCCAAGAGAGGCTGGAGGGTGGGGTGGAGAGGAGCTGCCTCCGCTTTCTGGGCAGTGAGATAGACATGAGCACAGGTTCACCCTGGAGGTGGTCAGGAAAGGCCTTGGAAGCTACAGTGAGTGGATGTGCAGGAAAAGCATCCCAGGCCTTGGGAGTAGCACATGACAAAGGAACCAATATTGAGGCAGGAACAGTGCTGACATGCTCAGAAAACAGCAAGGAGACAAGTTGGAGTATGACAGCAAGGAGGGGTGGTGTGGGATGGACCAAGGTCAGCATTCCTGGCCCCGAAGAGGTGAGGCTAAATAAATCCCCAGTGGCTCCTGGTCTGGGGAGGGGCTCTTAGCACCATTCAAATTCTTAAGTAGACTCAGGTGCCTGAGGTTTTGGGGTATCATTGGCAGAGGTAAGAAACTTAGGTATCATTAAAAGAGCCCAAAACATGAAGCAAAAACTGGTAGAACTGAAGGGAAAAATAGACAATTCAGTCATAACAGTTGGAGACCTCAGTACTGCACTTTCAGTTATCAGTAGAATATCCAGACAAATGGATGAGAACAGTGAGGACTTAGCAGAGTGCACTTCTCCCTCATAGGCATGAGGAACGTGCTCCAGGGTAGACCACTTACTAGGTCACAAAACCAGTCTCAGTAAATCTGAAAGGATTGAAACCATAGTCTTCTCCAACCACAGTGAAATGAAATTAGAAATCCATAGCAGAAGGAGGCCTGGAAGATTCACAACATGGAAACTGCCGGAGATGGCCAATGGGCAAAGGAAAGCTAGGCATGGAGGCCTCTTGAAATTGAGATGCTAGAGGAATCTCTTCTGTAACAACTGAGGAAACTCAGGCCTAACAACTTCAGGGCCACTGGCCAGGATGCTGGCTGTTGCCCTGTGCATAATTCTAGAATACAGGCCTTCATTGCTTCTCCCTAGCCTTTCACTGAGCAAATGCTGATCAAGCTCCTGTTGTGTGGTGCCAAGGGCCAGCCCCCTCCTGGAACTTAGAGTCTAGCGGGGGACCCTGACACCCGTCACACAGTTGGAATAAGGGAGCAGTGAGGTCAGAGGACCAAGGGGTTTGTTCTCACATGAGAAGTTAAGAGATACCTGAGGGAAAGGACAGCATTAGTGGATGAGGGGGCAGTGTCTACAGAGGCCAGAGAGGGTGGCCATTTCCATGTCCCAAAAGTCAATCCAGGAAGTGGCAGATCCCACAGGACCTTCAGAGCCAAGGGACTTGAGAATAGGGATGGGGATGCGCTGAGCCTGCTATGAAGGGAGGGAGACCACTTGCTAGGTCACAAAACCAGTATATAGGGGAGGTACCTGGATCCTGCACCTCGATGATGTCTCCTGAGGAACGGGATGACCCTAGAGGAGGCTTGATGTGCTGGTAACACAGCTCTTTATTATCAGATGTCACCCTAGGCCATGGCGTCTGCTGAATCATAGCACTGTGGGAGTACAACTCTCAGGCCCCACCCCCCCATGCTGAGTCCTGAGCTCAGTAACCTCCTCTTAACCCCTATCCAAGGGCCCCCAAGTCTGGCCCCTCACCTCCCAGCTGCCCCCCAGGACATTATTCCACATCCCAACTCTCCTCTTCATGCCTGTCCTGAGCTTTCAAGCCCTGCCCAAGGATATAACATCCAGCAGAAGTGAGCTTGCTGGGAGAGCATGGCCACCGTCAGGTGTGAGCTATGAACAGTGATAGCAAGGTTGGGCACTGGGCTGAGCTGATGCCACCTGCTTATCCATCTGTCCCCTTGCCACTTCCCTGAGGGGGATGTGCCAGCACCCTCTTCTCCAAGTGAGATAAATTGCCGAAGGTTTCCCTAGTCGGTGGGATCTGCCACTTCCTGGATTGACTTTTGGGACATGGAAATGGCCACCCTCTCTGGCCTCTGTAGACACTGCCCCGTCATCCACAAGCCTCCAAGAGGGGGGTTGAGCAGTCTCATGCTCCATTCTCATGTTCCATTTGGACCCAGTGGTGTGTTCACAGCTGCCCCAGGGACTGTTGAGTAGCCCCTGTTGTTAAGAGTTTGTGTTCCCTAGCATTTGGATGGATGGTCTCCTCTGAGCCTCCAATCCCCTGAGACACACCTGGGGACAGTGTCATCCTCTCCCCTTCACAGACCCTTCCAGGGAGCTCTTAAGACAGACTTGGAGCAAGAAGCCCAGGTTGGTTTTTCTGACTCAGACCCTAGTAATTGCCTCACACAGGAGGGAGGGTCCAGGTTGGGATCCTTTCCTTACTGTCCAGGCTCTCACCATCCTTCAGGATGGGCCAGTTCACACATTCACCCACAAGCTAAGGTGATGGTTACATTTTTAAAAGATTGTAAAAACAGAATATATGATGTGGCTGTCAGAGCTGGAAATACTTTCTGGCCCTTTATGAGAAAAGTATGTTGCCTGGGCTTTAGGGGGTCCTCACTAGTGTAGAATCTGAGGTTCCACCTTCAAGAGGAAACGAGAGAGGGTGTCAGGTCACTAGCAAGAGTCTAGCTGCCCGGTCTTTAGGAGGATCCCTCCAGCTCCCTCGTCTACAGTTTAGTTGGTGCAGTAACTGCCTCCACACGTGCTCCAGTGCTCTGATGCATAAAAAGCACTTTCACATGCACCGCCTCATTTCAACCTTCACAGCTCCTCCAGGCAGGTGGTCGTCATTTGGCTAAACTTGAGCCTTAGAGGCTTTTCTGAAACTAAGAAAACTGGCTCCTCTGCTGGCTCTTAAGTGCCCCAAGAGGAGTGATACTCACCTCTCCACATTTGTTTTCGGCTGCTTGGTTCTCAAGAAGCACAAGTCCCTAAAAAGAGACATATAGGAGGGATTGTGTGTTATCCTGGTTGGGAGGGGACTCATTTCAGGCCTTTAATTGCTAGTTGTTCACATTTAAAACTTAAGGTGGAGCTTCTTCAGCCACCTTCTCTCAGCATGTGTGTTTGGTGGGTTTTGTTGTCTGCTAAATTGTTCTATTCTGAGCACTTTGTAGCAGACTTTGGTCCAAGGCATTAAAGTTCTGAGTTGCTCTGGAAACAATAACATACCTTGAAACAGGACAGGGTTCCTTACCATGGAACATGCCAGGGCAAGGAATGGAAACGACCACAATCCGGTGTTAGGCGACCATTTTAAAATTAAACAGTCCAGCTGCCCTTCAGAGGGAAGAACAGGTTACTTTCCAGCTCTTGGCAAGATGGGTTTTGGCCAGATAAAGTTTCATTGTGTTTGAATTTGGGGGTAACATACCAGTTAGCTATAACCTGTGGAGAAACAAACCGATCCTTGTGCTGTAAGTACACTCTCAGTCATTAAGAGGATTCCTTGGCACATGGCCTGGTCAGCCAGATGCAGAAGGTTAATGGAGGAGTTCTGAACATGAGGTTGAAAGTTCTTCTGTTACTTGGTGGCTGAGCTAAGGGAGTTGGCCCTCAGTACTGTGTCTCAGGATCCGTTCATTACGGAGCTCATGAGCTGTTAGGTGAGAGGGCAGCTTCACCCTGTCTTCCACCCTGACGTGTGCTCTCGTTTCAGAGGTCAGCTGGCAGCTCCAGCCCTGAAGGTGGAGAAGGTGAGGAAACCTCTAAAACGTTTCACCATCTTTTATTGTAAAAGTGGAAGGAGCCTGATTTTCTCCTCATTATTTTCTGTAGATTCTGACCGAGAAGATGGAAATTACTGCCCTCCTGTCAAGCGAGAAAGGACGTCCTCTTTAACCCAATTCCCACCTTCACAGTCAGGTAACAGCTACAGATCTTTATTGAGTGGTAAAAGCTCCCATGTTTATAAGCCCACTGTTCTCCTCCAACATCTCATGCTCATTGTCTGTCTCCTGCCCAGATCCAGTTAGAATCAATCTGAGGCTTGGTCTCTGTCACAGTAAGGTTAGAGCTTGCCCAAGGTGTGGCACCAGGTATTCCAGTCTGGGATCAGTGGCACTTAAGTAGGGGCATGACCTAGTCGACTGATAAGGAAGATGCACCAAGAAAAATTGTCCCTCTGAAATGAGAAAGGAACTTTCTGAGCCCTTTTGGGGCCTCTGACCATTAATCACATGTCTGCCTTCCAAACGCCACTGGGAAGTGGGGGGTTCTCCTGACCCTTCTTCCATGTGCCTAGAGCTTGGTGGTCTAGTTGAGAAGTACACACACACATACACATAGTACATAGTGAGCTGAGCAGTCCCAGCAGGCACTTTGGCAGTGGACTGCCTTGAACTCCCAGGGGAGAGGACTAGGTAGAGCCTTGAAGGGTGGGCCAGGCTGGGCCCCTGTGGAGGTGTCTGGACTGGGCATGGTCCGAGCACATGCACAGAGGCCAGAAGACCAGCCAGGGCTTGTACAAAGTCTGGTGCAGGAAAGAGGCAGGTACCGGAATAGAGAGAGACACTGGGGTTACTTAGAGGGGACTCCTCGAGGCTGGGGACCTCCCCTGCAGATTGGAGGGTCAGTGCTGCAGCAGGGCTGCCCCTTCTCCCTACCTCATCTGGTCTTGATCTATTCTGGTATTGTCCTGTGTTCTCTCTTGGTCTCTGTAACCATAACTTAGAGATATACGTGTTTTGGGAAAGGATCTCTAGTTAGCCAAGTTGAAGTTCATTCTTGCGAAGTTCATATAAAACATTTACAACTGTGAACCTTAAGGATATCACTTTAAGGGGAAAAAAGATACTCTTGGAAGGTTTGTTTTTGCTTATAAAAGTAATGCAAACTTTACATGAATAGTCAGTGCAGAAAGTGAGTGTCCTCTCAAGGTTGTCTCTATAACACACTTGATTTCTTACCTATTTCCCTTAACGCTTTTTTTGGACATTGCCTTGTCCTTTTTCATGACTGCATAAAACCCTCCCCTGAATGGATGCACTGTCGGTGCCATTCAGGCATTAAGGAACTATCCAGATGGTTTGCAGTCTAGGCTGCAGTGGACATCCTTTTTTAAGGGCCTCTGCCCGCTTGTTGCATGGGTGTTTCTATGAAATGAGGAAGCATCTGCTTCCTGGCTATGATTGTGTTCCTTCCGTTCACTGTCTACTGCTGAACCACACTTTCTCATCAGGAAGGTATAGTAGAGAAGAGACAAGGTGATTTGTGCTGTGGCACTAGGCTGAAAGGGCAAAGGACCACCAAACATTTTCTCTCCCTAGTGCATTGGTCTAGGAGATAATCAGCTCCCAATCCTCAGGGGAGATGGAAAGGTGAGCAGTGCCAGTAAGATCTGAAACAGGTCCCAGGGGCACAAGGACAAGAGAGGAGACCACAGTAGACCAGAATGAACTTGTAGACATCAGACAGAGGCCATTAGGCTGGAGACTCCCCCATTCTTGCTGTAGAGAGAGTGTGGAGTGTCTAATGGCCTTATTCATAATGCTGACCCCCACCTCCTGCACCATAGTGGGTCTTGGAGATCGACCCCTCAGGTTGGAGAGGTGATCTGGGGCATGTTTGCCTACTCACTCTGTTTTTCCTCTTGTTCCCTCCCCTGCCTGCACCTCCTTGCTGACAGTATCAAAAAACAATGTTTTTATGCCATCAACCTTCTGCGAGCCATCTGCAGGCAATTCTGACTCAGAACCAGGTGAGCCCTCACATCCCTTTGCCTTTCACAGCCAGTCACTGGGGGTTTTCCTGGGATGAAAAGCAGTTGATATTGTAAAATAACAACAGGAATAGGCAATTTGAAATCAGGGTTCTTTTTCAGTTCCTAAAAGTTTCCCAACTATTCAGCTTGTACATTTGGAATCCAGTGTGAGAGGCTTCATAAGCCCTTATTTCTGTTTCTGTAAGTAAGGCCTGTTTCCAAGGATTTTTACATCCTTTTTGGGGCGTAAAGAGGTGTATTACTCATTTTTCAAAATTTTACACAAGTAATACATTTCATATCATTTTTAAAAAGGCAAATTAGAAATACATAGACTTAGAGAATTAACCTGCCCCTTTCCCACTCATTAACATCCCAAAGGTAACTCATGTGAAATGTAATTTCCAAGACCCCTTTTCTGTGTATTAAATTCTCACTTTAATTAGCATTGCTTAGATGTGTTCAGATAAAGCATATATTTAATCATGGCTTTAAAACTTTAAGGAAAACAGCTTGCTCCCCTCTGAAGAACAGGGAGCCTGCCTTTTTTGGTCTTTCGCAGGAGAACCAACTCCAGTAATTCCTGAAAGTTTCTCCTCGTAAAAGATTTAATGAGCAAGTTTAACCACCCGAATTCTGTAACCCAACCTGCCTTATATAAATTCATTGCCTACTTCAAAAGCATTGCGAGATAACTAATACTTGGGCATGAGAGTGATGTCGAGGGAAGAGGCAAGTCTTTATAACTTTGAAGATTGATTTGATGGCACCATTTCAAACAGTTGAATTTGTTCTGACTCTAAAAGCAAACTGTTTGGAGTTGACTCCCCTTTCCTGGTTCTGAAGAGGAGCTTGGTTTTTAAAGGTCTTTGGTTGTACCTGGGGCGCTGGCTTAGCACGTTGTGTTTTGAGCTGTGGGGGCAGTGTTAGCCTTTGTGAGCCTGTTTTGGTCTAGGGATCAGTAGCTGAAGACACACATCTTGATCCCTTTATGCCGTGGAGTTCTATTATGAATCTCACAACCACCTCTGAGGTCTGTGAGTGACCACCTCGCTCCACCCCTAAAACTTTTATCCAGCAGCACTGAGAGCAGGGCAGCCCTGAGAAAGGAAGCAGCTTAGTCTGCCTTCAGAGGCTCTAACACAGGTACCTGATACAGCATGTCAGTCACATTAGACTTCCCTGCAAAGTGAGCCTCATATCCTTGCCTGCCTGCCTGTCTTTGACGTTTTAGCTTTAATTTGGGGGGGGAAAAGTAAAACTTAATGGAAAATTTTTATAAAGCGCTTCACTATGCCTTTACTTAGAGAGGCTCCGTGCGTTCTTCAGAACAAGATTACAGGCCAGTTATTTTAGAGGAGTCCTTCAATGGGGTATGTCTAGTGTTTCCTGGTGCTTCTACCCAGCTTGTGTATTTGGGGCTGGAATACCACAGAAGTGCAGCCGTGCTCTCCCAGTGCACCCCATAGTGGCATACAATGTGTACTCATCCTGGTGCTGGCAGGGTTCACTTTGGTCACTTGATTAGGGTGAAATCTGCCCAGTTCCTCCGCTGTAAAATTATTTCTTCCCCTTTTGTCATTACTGTTTTCTAGAGAGATACTTTGAGACATGAGGAAATCTTCTCTCACTTTGCCCTCCTGTATTAGCATCCATTGATTTTCTTGCTTGAATTCATTATTACTCTGATGATGGCCAAATGGAGATTTTCTGCCCCATTATTGCCCCAGCGTTTATTAACTGGCATTCTACTGTAAGAAACAGCTTTCTTTTCCTCACTTTACTTAGTCATTTGTGTCAATATGGATTTACAGATTCCTATTTTAGTCAGTGGATTATAATCTGTTATTAGTATTTATTTTAATAGTCAGTTTTATTTTGGTCATCGGTTTATTTTAATCATTCCAAATTCGGCCAGCGGGGCCAATCAAGCCAAGTTCCTGTGTTCTTTTGTCAGGTCCCTTTCATTCTTTTAAGCAGCTTTACTTCCTGTCATAACAGGAGGTTCCAGGCTCATAATCTTTCCCCGTTTCTCAAAGGGGTCCTGGTTCTTAGTGGAGCATGGTCTCAGGAAACCAAAATCTGAGTGCTCCATGTGCTCACCACCATTTGGGCTGTCACTGCTCCCAGGACCTCTCAGTGCCCAGAGCTAAGAACACACACTCAGCTAGAAACATAAACACATATACCTACATGCTTACATATGCTTACATTTACCCATATTTCTATATCTTTGTCTATCTGCATATGTGGATAACCCCAGGTTCACATGGATACTTTCAATTTAGCATCAGCATGGTTCATCTTAACCTTCCCCCTCTGTATTTCTACCTCTTTTCTAACTGTAAGAAACCCTTTGTCCTCAGCTCATTTACTCATTTCTTCATCCCCCATATCCCCCAAACATGGTCGAGTGCTCTTCTCACCCTGCACCAGCACCACCCTTTCACACCCCAGCCATCATCAGGCTGCTTTCTCTTAGATTCTTTTCAACCTCTGGTATGCATCAGGTTGAATTCTGACATATTTTCTTGTTAAATCTGGGGTTCCCTGGGAGGTGAACATTGCTCCCTCAGAAATCACTTAGGATCTTCCTGAGGCATGGCAGGATGCACCCTCAAAGAAGCCTACTTGCTTCAGACATGATTTGGAAGAGGAAGAAGGCTGCCCCAGAGGGAGAGACCTCTTCCCACAGCAAGCTCACAGAAAGGCATGCATGTACCCTCAAGAAGACACCAGTGCAGCCACCTATGTGTGGTGGGGCTCTGGCCTCCAGGCAATTCCTTTTTGTTATTCCCTGACCATTTTGCAGGAAAATTGAGTTTTTGGAGGCCATGAGAGGAGATCGTATTTGTTTTAGTAAAGATGGGGCCTCTGACAGGGGCCTCCAGGGTTTGACTGCTCTGCAAGCACACCTCCCTGCTGCTTTGGGCCCCTTCTGTCCTGAGTCCCAGTTGCCATTAGAAGTGTGGTACACCTTGTCTGTCCATCAGTTCACTGCAGCATTCAGCATAGGTTTCCTGTGCATCTTTAGGGTTGGCCTTGCACTGGGCGCAAAGTTAGTAAGTACTCACTGGTAATGATTTCTGGGCCCACTGCCCACACCGATCAGCCAAGGTCAGCTCCACAGGTCAGTGGCTGTTAGCATTGGCTCTGCACAGAGCTAAGTAGTAGACATCAACCTGTAGCCACAATGTGAGAATTGCAGAGCCAACTCTAAGGACTTTAAAACATTATCTAAATTGTGAGTTTCATCTCAGTTTCTTAGTTTTTAAAGGAATTGCCAGT
The DNA here is from genome assembly GCF_964146895.1 of Miniopterus schreibersii. NCBI lineage: Eukaryota > Metazoa > Chordata > Mammalia > Chiroptera > Miniopteridae > Miniopterus > Miniopterus schreibersii. Next base: position 67,530,745 of record NC_138105.1, on the reverse strand, counting down.
CATCTGAATAACCTTGAGCTTTGGAAATGTAATTCAGTATTTTCCTTCTAAAAAGGAACATCTGGCAGCATGTCTTCCCCTGCATCCTGTTTTGTCTGATTCTCCCGGGTGTGGTTTTTATGACCCAGAACTCTCTTAAGGGAGAGACACCAGCCCACTAATACAGGCTCTTAAGACTGGCAGGCTCCAGTCCTTTTTACTAACCAGCAGTGAGAGTTTCTATAATCCCATTTTTGCCCAAGAAAAGCAGTTTGGCTCACCAACATGTCCACAGCAGGAAGAGGGCCCTTCTGTTTCATTTGGAATTCTAATTTCATTTTGTTTCCTGCCTGAAAGTTTGGTCTGAGAAAGCATTTGTGTTGTTTTAGTGTACAATTGGCTGGTTTTTAGTATATCCACAGAGTTGTGCAGCTATCACCGTAATTAATTTTAGAGCATTTTAATCACCCCCACAAGACACCCCATATCCTTTAGCAGTCATTACCCATTCTGTCTTTCCCAGCCTCTGGCAATCACAAATCCACTTTCTGTCTCTGGATTTGTCTGCTCTGGACATTGCATACAAATGAAATCACGTACTATGTAAACTTTTTTTTTTTTTAAATATGTCTTTATTGATTTCAGAGAGAGGAAGGGAGAGGGAGAGAGATAGAACATCAATGTTGAGAGAGTTATTGATCAGCTGCCTCCTGCACGCCCCTCACTGGGGATCGAGCCCGCAACCCAGGCATGTGACCTGACCGGGAATTGAACCGCGATCTCCTGGATCATAGGTCGATGCTCAGCCGCTGAGCCACACCAGCCAGGCACTATGTGACCTTTTGAGGTAGCTTTCTCTTTATTTTAAGTCTTTACTTTCTTCTAACAACATTTTATAATTTTCATTTGTTAAAAGTACTCCAAAGTATGTTATGTATGTTATTTTCTTTTGTGCTATTGGAGTTTTCTTTTTTTGTTTGTTTTTTTGTTTGTTAATCCTCACCTGAGGATATTTTTCTCATTGCTTTTTAGAGAGAGTAGGGGGGAGGGTAGGCAGCAGAGAGAAAGAAACATCAATGTAAGAGAGACACATTGATTGGTTGCCTCCTGCACACACCCCGACCAGGGCTGGGACTCAAACCTGCAACCCCAGGTACATGCCCTTGATGGGGAATTGAACCCAAGACCCTTCGGTGCTCAGGCTCAAACCATTGAGCAATGCCAGCCAGCACTGGAATTGTTTTCTTGACTTCATTTTTGGGTGGTTCATTGCCAGTGTATAGAAACGCACACTGGTTTTTGTATAATGATCTTGTGCCCTGCAACCTTTCCAATGGGTTGCACCTTAACACAAAAGCAAGGCTGCCTCTGATAGCCCAAAATGCTGCTGTCCTTCTGCTTCCCCAGGCACAGACCTGGCCTGTTGGAGACAAAGCTTTTTATGCTGATCCTTCCACCGAGGATTGCATTAAACTATCTCTTCCATCCCCACCCCTTTCTGAGATGGGCAGAGTCACCAAGATACACGGATTAAGGGATCTGTGGACACGTGGCCAAGTGGGAACCAGGTTTTGAATATCCCAGGAGCCCCTGTATTTCTCAGCCCAAATTAGAGTCCTGGAGGAGGCCCTACCTCCTTGATTGTGGCCAGGACAAACAGCCCTGCTTCCTTCTTCCGGGCCTTCCAGTGCTGTCATTAAGCAATGAGACAAAGCTCTCCAGGCATAACTGGAAAGAGAGCAAGCCCGCTGTCTGCCACTCTTGATATCTTGCCACAGAAAACATGTCTCATTTCCCAGACATCTGCAGGTAGTACAGAGACCTCTCCTGACAAGTCCTCTAGGAAAGGGGGATGCATCACTAAAGACCTTTATTTGGTGGCCCTCTTACATTCTCCAGGGCCTGCGAGTGCAGCATGGCATCCAAGGTCCTGGCAGGCTGCTAGGTGAGGTGTCCCATGGGTTGACCAGCCTTGCACTCACCATCCAGATGGAAGGGCTCCTTGGTGGAGTGGTCACCCTCACGTCTGTCTTGCACCTTTGACACCCTCTGGTCTTCCATTGTCAGCACTTTGCCCCCAAACCACACTTCCTGCAACCCCCTGCTTCCTCACCCAGGCTGCCTTACAGCCTTGGTGATTCGACAAGACTTCTGCATTTCTGTTTCAATTTGGAATCATTTCCCTTGTTCTCCAGGCCCATGGCTACTGAGGCCCAGATAACAACCCTCTCCTGCCCCCTGCTCCCTGCCAGCCTCACCACCACACCCCAGGCAGGCCTTTTTTTTATCTTTTGTCTTGTGCTTATAGAGGAAAAGAGCAGTGGGTTCCGGTTGAAGCCACCAACACTGATCCATGGCCAGGCACCCAGCGCAGGTATGTGCCCACCTTGGAGGAGGAGAGTAGAGGGGCTTTCTCATACCCTTCCAGGCCTCTGCACAGTGTCTGTTTACACAGCTGCCTAAGGCGACCCCACCAGTATGCTCTGGGCCTTCCACCTGACACATGAGCTCTGGAAAACCACTTTAAAGAGCCTGTCAGGCTAGGGAGCTTCTCCCACCTGTAAGCCCTCCGTGGAGGTGGCAAGGGAACAGGCTTGGCTTGGTGTGGGAGTTTGTTCTCTGTGCCCAGTGATAGCTCAGTTGGTTCTGGCTGTCTCTCCAGAGCATTCTAGCCCCAGCACGCATTGGTATTAACCCTGATTTGCAGAGTGGCCTCAGTTCAGTGGCAAACTGCTGGTGAGCGGGGCCAAATGATGGCTCTGTCCAGACCTGTCAGGTCCAATGGGAGCCCGGGCAGGGCCAGAAACATTCTCTCGTGGTCCTTTTCCGAGTTATATTTGGCAGAGGTGTTTCTTAATGTGGCATTTAAAGGCAGGTGCAAAGAGTACCTTTCTGTGACCCCAGGCAGCATCCTAAATTCTGGGGGGTCGCCTTTGGCTTCGCTGCTTTCTTCTCACGTCTGTGCTTGTCCCTTGAGCCCAGCACTTGAGAACAGCTGTCCCTTGACTTCCCCAAAACATTAGTATACTCACTGGATTAATTCACAGACATAATCAGTTACATGGGAGTGTTGTTTAATCACATATAAAAATAGCAATAGCGAGACTCTGTATGTTTGGCTATAAAGAAAATATCTTGGGCTTTTTAAAAAAATATGCTTCCCTACAGAGTCTAACCTATGAGGGACATGAAATGGATTGCTGGGTTTAATTTGTCTGTAAAGTGCCTGAAAGCCTGAGCTGTTGCATTTCTGCCCACGAGGTCCAAGGGCGCTGGGCAAACCGACCTCTGTTCCCAGGTCTGCCAAGCCAGAAGCCCAAGGAGCAGCAGCGGAGCGTGCTTCGCCCGGCAGTGTTACAAGCCCCACAGCCAAAGGCACTCTCACAGGCCGGTAAGAAATGCAGCCCTGATGCCCAGGCTCGCATGGCAGAGTAGAGCGTTATAGAAGTCGCTTCTGGACAGCCATGTCTCGACACGTGTGACTTTGGTCATATCTGCCGAATGCACTTAGAAATAGATAAAGAGAGCACTGGTAAAACAATCCTTTATATTCCTGGTAAGCCCAGGAAAGACAGGAGGCCAAGCCAGACTGCTGGTGTGAATGTGCTTTGTGCATGCACTGGCCTCATAAACGCCTCCATTCTCTGAGTGGTTCAGATCCGTTCCTACACGTTTACAGGCAGAACTCAACCCTGCAGTCTCAGAAACTCGAAGGGTAACTTTCACGTGTTTTTATTTTATTCGCCAACCTTCAGACATGACTCTTAAACCATATTTCCATTACATCCACATAAGCGGTGGTTTTCATTTTGTCCTTAATTTATGCGAATGAGCTCTTGTCTTCCTCTTGATCTTTCCCTATAACTCAGGAACTCTTCATTAGAAGCAACACAACATCCCACATGAGGGAAATAGTTAATATTTCTGAAGAGCTTTTTCATTACATGGGAAGTTTTTTATGTAATGTTCACCAGTCAAAGCTAGATTTAAAGCTGTACGTGTCATGTAATCTCAACTATTTAAAGGACAAAAATGCATAGAATAAAGATGTTATTCGTAAAACTTGTTTTATAAAACTCATAATTGTTCCCCTAGTATTTGTTCTTTTAATCGAAGAAATTGTTGCTTTTAGTAATGATGCCAGGCCCTCTCTTAAAAAAGGAGAAATTATATACTGTTGGTCCAAATGGTGGCAGGAGGAAGCACTAGAAGTGGTCCAGCACTAACTCCACAATTCCCCCTCTGTCCATTTTCCCCCACAGTTCCAAGCAGTGGCACCAATGGGCTCAGTATCCCAGCAGACTGCACAGGAACAGCAACATCAACATCACCCAACAACCCCACACAGAGAAGCCCACCTGACGAGGCGCCAGCACCTGAGGTCCGTCTGTGCCCAGGCAGGGAGTGCACCTCACAGGAGACTTCTTGGGCTTTGCTGAGCACGTAGACTGTTACCTACTCTGAGCGGTGTCAGTGTTGTACTGTGTTCAAGCTTTCTTGATTTGCTTAGCAGTATCAGTGCAGAACCACAGCTGATGAACACCAAGAGTGGGGAGGGGTGTCTCCATGGCTCTGAGAGATAGATGCTATGAGCAAAGTTCTACCATAGAGTCCTGCATTGCCCGAGTCTAGCATGTCATTTCCACATGTCCTAGGGCAGTATTCCTGCCAGCAGTCACTGCTAACCTTTGAGCCCTGTGGAGCCTCTGGGACCGGAGGGATGGCTTTTATTAATGAGGTCCTTGTACCATTTTATGTGGAAAATATCTTGCCTCCCTGTTTCCACACCCTGGCAACTCTGGGGATTCATACATGTGTGCCCTCTCCAGTGCCTGGGGAGTCAACTTAGAAATCATTTCATTTTAAAAAACAGCCCTTCAGGGTTCTGGAATTATATAGGCCAGAAGCATCTGTTTTCCAGTAGTGCTACAGAGCAGCTGGGAAATGGGCATTTCATGCACCTGCTCTTGGGGTCGGCAGAGACAGATTTGGAATCCAATGTGTAGTAGTATAACCATGCCTCATACACAAGCCAGACTGTCTGTGTGTTTTTTGCACTCCAGCCACTTCAGCAGATAAGTTGCTGCCAGAGGTTCTCTATCCTCTGCCTTCCCCACCCCCACCCCTGTGTACATGTTCAGGCTCAAATGGTGAAAATGATCATCTACAGTTCCATTTTGAAACTTCCTTGAGCTCTCCCCACCCTCAAACCAGTTAGCGGAATAGAAATTGTTTCTGTAACATATGCTTCTTAGAAACTTTGGTAGCTGGGTCTCGGGGCAGTCAGCTGTGCAGCTATGCACTGAGGGAACCGTCCTGTCTTCCCCATGTTCCCGGCTGCCGAGAGCCCACCCTGTCCAGTCCCGGACTCTGCCTGCCTCACTCTCCCTGTTGGTTCTAGCCCTTCCTCAGATGTTCCTCAGCCCAGGGACCCTGGCCAAGGAACATGCAGCGGTGCTGTAAGGTGGCTCAGCTTGCTCATCAGAGCTAATATGTCCCTTTTTTTCAGTTGTCATTGTTCTGTTTAACTAGGAGAAAGAGCCCCAGAAAAATGAGTCTAGCAATACTTCTGAGGAGGACAACTGTGAGAAAAAAGAGCAAGCTGCACAGCAAGCATTTGTGTTTGGGCAGAACTTGAGGGACAGAGTTAAGGTATGTGCTCGGAAGGCTGAGTGAGCTGTTGAACTTGGGGATTGATCTTTTTATGCCTCTCCCAGGTTCAACAGGAGTCTGCTCCTTAAGGGTGGGACACAGAGACTGTGGGATAGTCCTGTGACTCACAGCATGCCGGCAACTACTTGGTGTGCATACTTCCCATACTCAGCTGCTCAGCCACCCAGGATGCCTGCCACCCCTCCACCCTGAGTGAGATTCAGCAGTGGCTCCTGGCTGCAGGGGACAGAGAGGCAGCCAGTGAGAGTTTTTTGTTTCCTTCAGGGTTTTCTATCTCAGCACTAGCAGCATTCAGACTGGATTGTGTTTAGTTAGAGAACTGACCTACTCACCACTGTGGGTTGTTGAGCAGCATCCCTGGCCCCTACCCTCTAGATACCAGAAATATACCCTCCCAGTTGTGACAACCACACGTGTCCCCAAATACTGCTGAATGTTCCCCATGGGACCAGATTATTCCTTGACTGAGAAGCGTCACCTTATTTTTCCAAAATAGGGCAGGTTGAAAGATATTTTCTCTCTCACAGGAGCAACAGTATCTGTCACCTCTTGGCTGCCCCCTAGGCAGGTGGATCCAGTCTGGGGACTGAGTTGGGATGAGGAACATCTGGCAGTGGCAGGGATCTCAGCTTTGCACCCTGTGTCTTAGCGCTCCAGAAAGACTAAAGTGGGCAGCACTACCTTCTCGCAGCCACAGGGACGGAATGTTCTTCGGTGCCATTTCTAGCAGTTCATCTGGCATGTCTGGGACATCTGTGGTTGTCACACTAGGGAGTAGGTACTCCTGGCATTGAGTGGGTAAGGGTCAGGGATGCTGCTCAATACCCCACAGTGCCCAGGATGATCCAGTCCCAATGTCAGCGATGCTGAGGGTGAGAGACCCTGAAGTATAGAAAACAGCGGGTCATGCCATCTGTGTTCTCCTGTGGTGTCACTGTCCAAGAGAAACAGATGCCCCTGGAGATGAAAATAGATGTTGATATCATGTGACTTTAGCCAAAATAATGAGTCCCTTGGGGACTGCTCCCTCCAGGGAGGAGGACGAAAGTAAAGGGATGGCCTTGAAATCCACCAGCACTGGGGGAGTGGCCTGGCTAGCCACCTGGTTGAGTCTGCTCCTCAAGTTCAGGGGAACTCTGCCTTGACATTGGGGCAGGGGCAGTGTCTCCTAGAGGTCAAGGGCTCATGTGATCTCTGAGGTCTTGTTCTGAGCCCACGCTTCCTTGCTCACAGGACCAGGTCCATCCTTCCACTCCTCAGCGTTCCCAGGAGCAATGTGTTAGGTCACATGTGACGGAGCAGACATGGCAGCTGGCATCAATGAAGCCCTCAAGAAACATTGCTTTTATGTTCATAATAAACCCTTAAAACACCAGATTTATAAGTGTTCTGTGATCTCAGAAGTATGGTTGAAAATGCTAATGAGATGCCAGCCTGAGTGTGTTTTTAAATTTTTTTAAACAAGGTAGAAGCAATTTCCTAACACTTTATGAATTGCTTTTGTACCTTAACCGTTAAAAGCAGAAGTTCTAGAATTGACTGCAGCTCCAGCCCCCAATGCTCGCACACACAAACCCCTGCCTGCACATTGATAGGATTTGTGTGTTGAGCTGTGCAGAGGGGTTGTGCAGCCAGGCCAAGTTGTAGAGGTCCAGAATGTGTTGTTCTCTGAGTATAGGTGTTTCTATTTCCCAGTTAATAAATGAGAACACTGAAGCAGCTGACATGGAGAATGCCGGACACCCCAGTTCAGAAACGCCAACCGCAACCAACTATTTCCTTCAGTATATCAGCTCCAGGTATGTGTCTTGGGCCCTGGGCCCAGCCTCAGGTAGGATGAGCTGCAGCCTCAGAGGCACTCAGGTCATCCATCTGCCCTGTCTCAGGCCCAGGGAGGAGACAGAACCCAGACCAGAAGCCAGCCTAGTCCTTCCTCAGGGGACAGGATGAAGGGGAGGGGGCAGAGTCCTCCAGAATCCCAGTCGCCCTCCAGTCCCTCCCTTCTTTCCCACTTGGCACAGCTATAGAGGGGCCAGGACAGTGGATTTTGATGGACAACAGGCAGGACCTGAGTTCTGTGGGATTGTCCAGCCCAGACCTCAGAGTGACCTCTATCACCTGGGCCTCGTGCCCAGAGCAGAACCCAGTGGGCTGGTAGTGGCTCAGCTGCCTCTTGTTACCCACCAAGGTCCACCCCCGAATTCACAGCCCATCTTCTCTTCAGTTTAGAGAACTCGACCAATAGTGCCGATGCCACCAGCAACAAATTTGTATTTGGCCAGAACATGAGCGAGCGCGTATTGGTGAGTGGCCCCTGTGGGGACTGTTCTTCCTAGGCCCCAGAAGCTTTTAAGAGCTCTCCAGCCCAGATCAAAGGGACATGGGTATGATGGGTATGGCTGCCCATTGTCTCTTGGGAAATTAGGATGATTTCAATTGCAAGTAAGAGAAAGAAGACCCACCCAGCTCAGTCAGACTCAGCTTAAAGCCAGGGGCAGGGTTATCTGCTCTCCAGGAGCCAGTGTTTCACTTCCTGTCTTTCCCCATCCTAGGGCAGGTTCCCCTGAGCCACAAGCCATGTTTTTTCCTAGCCTAAGGCTAGCTGCATTGACAGCCATCAGACCACAGTCCTTAGCCACACACTGCTGGGGCCCCCCTGAGCCACTTCTGGAGCCAAGGATGGTCAGCTCCGCCTGACAACAAGGCTGCAGCACAGAGTGGGGGACGAGTGTGGTGGCTTCAGAGGGGACCCTGTGTCCCATGTACTCCTGACACATCACAGCCAGGGTTGGTTCTGGAATTGTTTACATGCTTCCTCACTTTATCCCTTTTCCCAATCAGGTGGGCACAGCCCTGTTGTGTCCATTGTCAGTGTGGCTAAGGAGCTGTTTTGGGTCCAACCAATTCTGTCCCTGTTTATCTCAATCTACATTACATTAAGGAGCCGCCTGCTTCTTTTCTCGAGCATCAGTGCTGTTCTTTTTCTGTTAAAATGAAATAGTCAAAGCCCTAGCCAGATTTGCTCAGTGGTTAGACCATCAACCCACAGATTGAAGGGTCGCAGTTCATTTCTGGTCACGGGCACGTACCTCGGTTGCAAGCTCGATCCCTGGCCCCAGTTGGTGGGGGCACATGCAGGAGGCAACCAAGCAATGTGTCTCTCTCACATCGATGTGTCATCCCCCCCCCCCCCCCGCCCCTTTCACTCTCTCTGAAAAGCAATGGAAAAAAATATTCTCTGATGAGGATTAAAAAAAGAAAAGAAAAAAGCAATAGTCAAAGATCTATCTCACACAGACGAAGGTGAATGCTGCAGCCCAAAGTAATGTCAACTGGTGGCATATGCCTCCTGGCAATGCCACAAGAGAATGCATTTGGGGGCTCCAAGGATAGTTCATGTGTGATGCCACTTTTGTGTTAGGTTTTAACTAAACTAAATGATGCTTGAGGATCATTGTGTGGTTCCTTGGCAAGCAGGGGTGTGGCTGTGACCCACCCTGTGGGGAAGGTCTGTGTAGGCCTGTATGCCAAGTCTGGAGGGTCCCCAAAGCTGCAGAGAAGCCATGGGCAAAAAGCGAAGTTCTGAAAGCTGCCAAGTGACTTCCCGTTCCGTAGTGATTGACCCACTAGGATCACCCAAATGTGCCTTTGTTTCCCTGCAGAGCCCACCCAAATTAAATGAGGTCATTTCAGATGCCAACAGGGAAAACTCAGCTGTCGAGTCCGGGTCTGAGTCTTCGTCCCAAGAGGCCACCCCTGAGAAAGGTATGTCGCAATCCTATTACCTCGTAGGAGGGGGGTACCAAGTGATGGGACACTGTCCATCTGCACCCTGGCCTGGGAGGGATGTAGGACTAACTCAACACAGCAGTAATAATCTCATGAACCAGTCTCTGGGACAGAGCCAAAAAGCCATGGGCCCTGGTTTTCAGTGAGGTGAAAGGGGACATGTTCATCTAAAAACAGGCCCGTAGGGCTGTGTGGTGACTGGGAGGGAGGGGAGGTTGAGGTTGTTGCCCTTTCCCTTCATGCCCTGAGGCAGCAGAGGTAGTTTCTCTCAATGCCCTCTTCAAGGTCTGTCCCCTACTGAATGGGAAATGGGAGGTCTGGAGCCATGCCAGCAGCTCCCAGCTGGCTTCCCTACAGATCCCCAGGCTGAACTACTTGGCATGTTTCAGGGTCCACTCCACATCCCAGGATAGCCTGCCAGGGGTAGCTGGCACCCTTGAGGCCAAGCCAACCCTTTTGTCTCCTGTGAGGTACACTCCCCCTAATCAAGTAAATAGTCAATGTCGTTTAGCTAATAACATTGCAGAGTCCCTGGCTGAATCGGCAGCTGCCTACACCAAGGCAACAGCACGGAAGTGTTTGTTGGAAAAAGTGGAAGTCATCACCGGGGAGGAGGCAGAGAGCAACGTCTTACAGGTGAGATGGCCTCAGCCGGGCCTCTTCACTCTTAGTGGAAGTGTGGGGGCGCCTGTGGCTTCCTTGTGCATCTGAGGGTCCAGCCCCTAAGGGCTCAACCCACATTCTCCAAGCACATTTGAAAAGACACTTCCCTTGGAAGTGGCAGTCCTGAATCCCCACCTTTAGGATCATGTTGGTGTGGCTTTTGTTGAAGTTTAACCAGCCCTAAGGGTTTTCTTATATTGCTTTGTTTTATAACAAAAGGATTCTGTTTTGAAACATTCTCATAGTTTAGGGAATGACAAGACTGTTGTGACTTCTCTTACTATCCAGAGTTACAGCTGTGGTTATTTTATCACACTGGCACCTAGTGTTGTTTTATTAAGAGGAAAAAAATCACAGATGCTGCCCAGACTTCACCCTACTCTTTCCCTGTCCACATCTTGCTCCCTCTCCTGGGGCAACATGTCCAGGTCTGTGTGCTTTTTCACACTGTGTCTATAAACCACATATATATAGTAAAGGGGAGTTTTTAATGCAGGTTTTAGTGGTACTTGTTTCCCACTCAACATTGTTTTTTAATCTATCCATATTAAGAGATACTAACATGATGATCTGCAAACTTTTTCTGTAAGGGACCACTTACGGTCTCAATATTCTTTTTTTTTTTTTTTTAATTTAACAGCTTTATTGAGATATAGTGCACATAGTAAGAAATTTACCCTTTTAAAGTGTACAGTTTGGTGATTTTTAAGTATATTGTCGCAGATGGGCAATTGTCATTATTATCTAATTTAGAACATTTTTGTCCCCCCAAAAGAAACTTTGTGCCCATTAACAGTCACTCCTCGTCCCCCTCCCTAGCCCCTGGCAACCATGAATCCACTTCCTGTCTCTGTGGAATTGCCTGTTCTGGATATTTCATATAAATGAAAACACACTGTGTGGCCTTTTGTATTTGGCTGCTCTCACTGAGCATCATGGTCCATCTGTGTCAGTGCTTTGTTCCTTTTCATAGCTCAGGAATATTCCATTGTGTTGATGCACATTTGGGTCGTTTCCACTTTTTCGCTGTTATAGAATTCTGCTGCCATGAACATTTGTGTACAAGTTCTTGTGTGAACACCTGTTTCATTCCTCTTGGGTGGATACTTAGAAGTGGCATTGTTGGGCCATATAGTCACCCCATGTTTAACATTCTTTTTTTCATGTTTTTATTGATTTTAGAGAGAGGAAGGGAGAGGGGGAAGGAGAGAGAGAAACATCGATGAGAGGGAGCCATGCCTCCTGCATGCCTCCTGCATGCCCCCTACTGGGGGTGGAGCCTGAAATCCGTGCATATGCGCTGACCTGATTAGAACTGACTTCTCAGTGCTTGAGAGGACATCAACCAACTGAGCCACACTGGCCAGGGCAGTGTTTTTATTTTGTTTTTTAAATCCTCACCCAAGGACATTTTTCACTGATTTTTTTTTTTTTTTGAGGGGTGGGGGAGGAAGAAAGAGAGAGAAACATCGATGTGAGAAAGAAACATCAATCAGTTGCCTCCCAGACATGCCCTGACTGGGATCGAACCTGCAGCCTAGGCATGTGCCCTGACTAGGAATCAGACCTGTGACCTTTTGGTATACAGGAAGATGCTCCAACCAACTGAGCCACACCGTCCAGGGCCACGTTTAACATTTTGAGGAACTGTTTTCCATAGAGTCCATCAGCAATGTGTAAGGCTTCCAGTTTCTCCATATCCTCTCCAGTACCTATTATTACCTTTTTGGTTGTAGTCATCCTAATGGGTGTGAGGTGGTAGTATCTCGTGGTTTTGATTTCTATTTCCTTAATTTTTTAAATATCCCTCGAAAAGTATAGAATCCACTTTAGTTTGAGGGCAGAATAGAAAACTGGCCGTATGTGGACCTGTAGTTTGCTAACCCTGGTAGTTCATGGGAGTTAGTTGGAGGCTCCCAGGGACCCCACCGCAGTGGCATCTACCCAGCCAGGGTCTCTGCTCACCCAGAGGGCTGCCTTGTGTTCCAGATCCAGTGTAAGCTGTTTGTCTTTGACAAGACTTCTCAGTCGTGGGTGGAGAGAGGCCGAGGGCTGCTCAGACTCAACGATATGGCATCAACTGATGATGGGACATTACAGTCTCGACTAGGTGAGCTGTGGTAGAGGGCTGTGGAGAGGGCCTGGATTGGTGCAGAGGTCCCAAGGCAGTAAAGGGCAAAGTCCCAATTCGGCCCCTTGACCCAAGAAGCAGGGGAGTGGGTCCCCATGGGAGAGCCCCAGGTACCAACACCCTGAAGCCTGACCCAGATGATCAGGGTGCCAGCCCATTCATGACTTTCCTCTTTCTGAGTGTGAAAGTAAGATAAAACTACTTAGCAATTTTTAAATGTATTTTCTGGTAATGAAAGTGCCTGTTTTATGGTAGGATGGAAAAAGAAAAAAATCAAACATCAACTGCAATCTCTTTATAAAGAGAGAAGTCTCTGCTAGTTACATGGGAGTCCACTCCTATTCTGTGGTTCTTTTTTAAGGAACTAGGGCAATTTTATATTCTGCTCTTTTCACTTGCTATTTTATGAACGTATTTCTGTGTCATTAAATTTTCCTTAAAAGGTGACTATTTGGGAAAATTAATATATTCTGTTGACAATGAATGCATATCACCATTTCCCTGTTGATGGACATGTAGTTTGTCCCTAATTTTTCCAAGTATCATAAATGGTGGCCCTGGGCTGCCTATACATGAATCTTACTCCCAGAAGTATACGATTGCGAAAATGGACGTGGGGAGGCGGTGCATATGTACATATATATACATATATATAACGTGTTTGAAGAGAATTAGCATATCCATGCGTCTGTATTGTGAAATGTGTATGTTTACTTTTTTTTTTATCTTCCCAAACTAAAATTGTTCTCCGACCTTTACAGAAACAGCAATTCCCTACCCAGTAGTAGTTCATGTTGCATCCTTTCAGAATTGTCCCCAAGATTGGAACAGGGATGAAAAAGACCCTTCTGTTTGAGTACCGCTCTTTTTCCCCCATGGATGTCCCCTCCATTCTTTTTCCATTTTTTCTTACGGAAATGTTTAGTGTATGTGGATGGAGAGAGCACAGTATTTCTAGCCCCACAGCTCATCACTCACCTCCTTAGCCAGCAGTTTAGTCGAGCTTCGTTGCATTACACCCTCCTCTCCCTCATTGAGATCCATCCCAGACACCTTTTCTTTCACCCCGCACAGCCTTTAACCTTGTCACAGACCTTCTCTCCAAGCCTATCTGAACTGCTCCACTGCCTCAGAGGTGGGCACTTTGGGCTTGCAAGGCTGGGCTCAGAGGACACGGGGGAGATCTGGTCATTTGGTTCCCAGGACCCCACAGGCCTCCCCAAGTTAGCCCAAGCTGCTCCCCATCCTGTATGGCCATCTGTGGCCCAGGATGGGATGACATCTAATCCTCTCCAGGCCTGTTATGGGGAGAGCTTCACTGGTACACAGGGGTCACCCATGTCCATGGGTTCAGGGCATGGGCAGGATGGGTGGGCTCTGACAAATCGGGCAGGCTGACTGTGGCCTTAAGTCTCCAGTGGGTAGAATTGGGGGTGTCATGTACGTCGAGAGAGGGAAGGTCTATGCCCGGTTTTTCTCCACCATATGCTTCCCTCAGTCGGTCTTTATCTCCTTCCTGTTGGAAGCTCTGAGCATGGGCTGGCCTCAACCCTTGTTCTTAAAAAAAAAAACAGGGATTTGGCCTGTATGGGACAGTGAGGGGGTGTCCACTTCCATGTGACGTGTGTCGCATAAAGTGAGTGTCCCCAGTGTGCAGCCCATGAATGTGTCTGTCTGGCCCCACCTCCCTGCCGATCTCCCCCTGCTTCTGCCTAATCACCCCCTTTTTTAAGGGAGCCGCCATCCTGGCACATGCTATGTAGTCCAACAAAACCCTGTTACATGTGGCCTTTGACCCTGCCAGTGACATTGGTGGTTCTGGGTCTAGGAAGCCAGGTGGTAGTGCCCGGCCAGCCCCAGCATGCGGGTGGCTGTTGCTCAGTGGACAGGTGGGCGGCTTTCACAGACCTTGGGAGAATAAGATTTCGCCATTGGGGTTTGCTTTCCTTCCATATTGTGTCTGTTCTAGCTGGCTGTTGGGCTGGGGGTGGGGACCAGGGCTGAGAGGCCTTGTTGGTTGCAGTGATGCGGACCCAGGGGAGCCTGCGGCTGATCCTCAACACCAAGCTATGGGCCCAGATGCAGATTGACAAGGCCAGTGAGAAGAGCATTCGAATCACGGCCATGGATACAGAGGACCAGGGCGTGAAGGTCTTCCTGATCTCGGTGAGCAGCCCCAGGGACAGGCTGGGCTGCCCGAACCCGAACAGCCCAGCCCCCACCCCGACCAGGGCAATGACCCTGACCTGCCACAGGAGGGAAGCTTCTTGGGACATGCAGTTGGTCACCACAGGGCTAGATGGAGGGGTGCCCCTCTGCAGGTTAGCAGTCAGCACTGCACTGAGGGCATGAGCCAGGGAGAGAGCAGAGAGGCTTCATCCCCAAAATAAGAGGCAAGAATGCCACTGTCACCGAGGGCTGGCCCAGCCACAGGCTCTGGGAGCCCCTTGGAGGGGTGATCCCCAGACTGTGGGAGCTTTGGTCTCTGGTCCCAGGTTGAGGAGAGCCCAAGGGGGCGATTTCCCCTTGAGGCCTCATAATCAGTACTTCCTCTGCCTTCCCCAGGCCAGTTCCAAGGACACAGGCCAGCTGTATGCCGCCCTGCACCACCGCATCCTCGCCCTGCGCAGCCGCGTGGAGCAGGAACAGGAGACCAGAACACCTGCCCCTGAGCCTGGTGCAGCCCCATCCAATGAGGATGACAGTGATGATGACGACGTCCTAGCTCCGTCAGGGGCCACAGGAGGCGGTGAGCCAGCAGTCCCTGCCCTGGAGGGCACAAGGGGGCTGGTTTCCTAGATCCCCTCTCACCCATTGCTGTTGGCCTGAGGGTGACATCTTGGTATGGAAGCCTGACCCTGGGGGATGGGGTGCCTTCCAGAGTGGGGACCTGATGGCGAGGCCACTGCTTCCCACAGGCGCTGACAACGAAGGGGACGGGCAAACGGCTGGGAGCACATAGCGCCGGGACCTGGCCACCCAGGAGCCTGCTGCTTTGTCCGTCTGTCCACCCATCTACCCGCCCGCCCCTCCCCGGCAGCGTCGAGGTGCGGGGCCTGGGAACCACACTCCCCGCTGGGTTGGCCACAGTCCGGATCCGCATGGCCCGTTCAGAAGCAGACTCGGGAACTGCCTGAATGTGGTTTGGGACACGAGACCTCATCATATTGATGAGCAAAACAAAAAGAACATTTCTTCCCTCCCCCCTTTGAATTGAAATGGCACATTAAGACTTGTCACGGCTTCTCACTGGGACTGGGGTGCCTGGTTTCTTCACCCCTCTCATGCCGCCGATACACCCGTGGGTTCCTGCCACCTGCCCAGGCTGCCAGGTCTGTTGCCACAAGTGTAAACACTGGCCCTGCTGGATGTTCTGCTAACTACTATCTTTATTCCCCCTTTCCCACCTTCTCATTAGGGGTGTATATTTTTAGATTTTTCCCCTAAGGCTTTGTGTTTGGTTTCTTAGATTAAGACACTCCTGTGTGTTGAGCAGGTGCAACTCCAACGTCCTCGTTCTCCCTGTGGTCACGGCTTGTGTGCTGGGGCCTTACTGAGGAGCTGGGGGTGCTCTGAGGGCCCCCACTTATTCCCCACCTGGAGTTCCTGCAGGCTGTCATGGGGTATTGAGGCCATACCTGGAGAGAGCTTATCTAGAAAAGGGTCACTAGATCTAGGAGGGTGCTCAGGGGCTGTTTCCTAGATCCCCTCTCACTCATTGCCATTGCCCCAAGGGTGACATCTTGGTACGGAGGCCTGCCCCTGGGGGATGGGATGCCTTCCAGAGTGGGGACCTGATGGTGAGGCCACTGCTTCCCACAGGCGCTGATGGCGAAGGGGATGGGCATACAGCTGGGAGCACATCGCGCCCCTCCCCTCCTGCTTGTCCCCATCATGTGGGTCACTCATCATCAGGTACCCAGGTACACACCTGCTTTCTGCTGATGGCCATTCTTTGCCCAGCCCTGGATGTTACCGCTCCCAAGACCATCCAGGGCCAGGGGCATCCATAACAGGCAGAGGGGATCCCTAGCAGGGCCTTTGAGGAGGGGCAGGGGACTGGTTCCAGACTACAGGCTGCCATCCCAACACTCGCAGTACGCACAGAAGCGGGTACTGTGCCCACCCTACTCCAAAGTAAGGCCAAGAGCCCATCTGGGTACTGCCCACCTGCAAAGAAGGTCCCCGTGAACAGGGCCCCCAAGGGATTTCAGAAGAAATTACCCAGCCCACTCTTATAGGGAGGGAGAAGGCCTGGTCTCCGCAGCTGTGCCACCCACACCTTGGGTCAACTCTTTGCAGCCAGAGCCTGAGCCATGGGAAGACACCAAAGCCCCTCCCCCTCCAGCAGATCTGGCCACACTTCTCTGCTTTAAGCCTTAGCCAACTAGTGACAAGTAAAACCAGATAATGCCCATGTGTTTTGGAACATTTATGTAAGATTGTCATATGAAATGTATTTGGGAACTACATTAAAACTTTTAACTAAACCCCTGGCCTCCTGCATGCCCCAGGGGCCTCAGGAATCCCAAGGGCCTAGCCAGGAATGACCTCTGCCTCCCAGGGCAAGGCTCTTCGAGCAGCCTGGCCTGCCTGCTGCTCTGGGCCCCTGCTCCACACTCCACGCCTGGACAGGGCAGTCTGCTGCTTTCCAAGACCTGCCACTTCAGTGCAGAGCCTCGCTTCACAGAAGAGCCATTTGCTTCCCATCCCCCACCCCCCACCACATTCTCAAACATCCCCACACACACACACCAGGGGCCTCCTGGCTTCCCAGGGACCACAAAGGAAGGGCAGGGGTGGGGGTGCTAACAAGATCAAGCATTCACTGAGCAGAACTGGGTTGGGGAGGGCATCTGCAGTGGCCTCATGAGGCCTGGGGGGCATTGTCCCACTTGGGCTGGTGGCCAGGGAAGGGCCTCAGACCTGGTCCAACCAGTTCTGCAGCTTCAATCCTCCCTGCTCCCCTCCAGCCCCCACCCCTGGGGCTGCCCAGCTGAAAGCTCAGGGTGTGCCATGGTAGAGTCCTCTATGCTACAGTGGTGCCAGCTGAGAGTGCACACTGCTCACAGTTGCCAGGCGTTGGTCATCATGGCAACAAACTCCTCATCTGTATCCACGGAGGCGCTCACGCCACTATAGTAATCCTGGAATTCAGCCAGGGTGACCTAGGGGCAGACAGGCTTTAAGTAGGGGTGGAAAGCTGGGGCAGGAAGAGCTGGGGTACCCCGTAGGCACCTACCTGCCCATCCTTCTCATTGGAATCAAAGTTGTCCAGGAAGCGGCGGAGCACCTCCTTCTCAGTCCATTCCCCACTCTGTATCTTGGGGTGGGCATGGCAGCTGTATACTCCCCGGAGGTCATCCACAGTCACCACACCATCTCCACTGCGGTCCAGCTTGGAGAATGCAGCTGCAATGACCGCCTCCCGGGCCTGGGACATCGGAGGCTAAAGGAGGGAGATTGGTGACTGAGGGACCCCAACCCCTCCAGGCATAGAGTGCAGGGGGTCCCTGATTCTCTTAGTGATGAATTCCTGGGTGTCTGGTGTCTGCTGACACAGGTAAGCCCACTGAGAATCCAACACAGCCGTCCCTACCCCCCAGTGCCGCCAGACAGCTGAGTAAAGGGACCTGCTTGCCCCTAGTCAGCCCCTCCTCACCCTCAGTGCCCTCAGGAACTCCTCCAGGTCTAGTGTCCCACTGCCGTCACGGTCCCATCTCCTGCACACGCCCTCTGCCTCAGCCATGTCCAACACCAGCCCCAGCTTAGCCAAACCCTGCTGGAGTTCCCTCGCATCCAGGGATCGGCTCCTGTCCTGGTCCAGGCGGCGGAAAAACCTGGGGGCAGGGGTTGCAGTTGGAGAACAGTCCCTGGGGCTGAATAGTCAGGAAGGGGTGAGGGGACAGCTCACCTGGCCAGGCCCTGGATGCCAGAGGCCCCTCGGGACAGGCACTGTTCCCGGAGCTTCTCCACAGTGGCATCCACCGCATCCATGTTAGGTCCAGGCTTTCTGGGCAGCTGGGTGAGAGAGAGGTCAAGTGGGTTTCCTGCTCAGCCAGCCAGACTACAAGCCGGGTGCCCCCTACTCACTCAACTCGCCTTGTCTGTCCTGGAGTCCTCCAGATGGTCACTCCACTGGTTCCTGCCTGCTTTGTCCAGTGTTGGCAGTGTGTCTTGCCTGGTTGGTTTGTTGCTAAGGGACAGTGGCTCTGGAGACTGGGAGGGGCCCCAGCTGTAACCCTGATTGTGCTGAATAGCAGGGCCAGGAGGGACAGAGCAGTGCTGTCATTGGCACCCCTGCCCACCCACTGTGCTGCTTACTCTCAACCCTGCAATGCTCAGGCCTGGGATAGAGCCAGGCCCAGACCAGGGTGTAGGTTGGGGGTCTCTTTCTGGCCACAATGAGGAAGGGCAGGCCCCAGCCCTGAAGGGATCACAGTGTCTTGAATGGAGAGAGGCTCAAGGTCTAATTCCTATGTGACCTGAGGCAGGGCCCCTCTCCACTCTGGCCTTCACTGGCCCCCTACCCCTTTTCACAGGGCTGCAGCCAAAGCTGCTGAGGGGTTTTGAGGTTAAAAGGACTGGAGGTGGTCTAGGGTCAGGTTCAATGGGAGGTCCTGAGACCAGTGCTAGCTGAGCCAGGTCACAGCAGAGTTAAGTCGGTCAAAGTAGTTCCTGGCAGTTATTGAGGGGCCAGTCATGGTGTTTTTGTTGTATGGGTCTTTTGGTAGTTGGTTTACAGTTCTCAAACATCACTTGGTGGGCTTTTTCATGACAAGCTGGTGAGCCAGGGGGTTGCAGTACCAAACAATGGACCTGCTGTAATCCAAGAGGAACCAAGGGCACCATCAGAGAAGGCCTTCAGTCCAGATTTTGGGCATCTTTGCCAACAGAGCATTACACCAACCAACAGGATCAAAAAGGATGTTGAGCCCTGGCCAGGGTGCTCAGTGGTTAGAGTGTCAGCACGCGCACCAAAGGGTCACAGGTTCAATTCCTGGTCAAGGGCAAGTACCTAGGTTTCAGGTTTGCTCCCCACCCCCTAGTCAATGTGTGTCTCTCACATTGATGTTTCTCTCTCTCTCCCCCACACCCCCATTCTCTGAAAAACAATGGAAAAAACATCCTTATGTGAGGATTAACAAAAAAAAAGACATTGGATTTCCCAGGACTTAAAATGTGGGCCCTCACTCTGGCTGGTGTGGCTCTGTGGTTAGAGTCAGCCCACAAACTGAAGGGTCATGGGTTTGATTCCTGGTTAAGGGCACATACCTTGGTTGCAGGTTCATTTCTGGACCCAGTCGGGGTGTGTACAGGAAGCAGCCAATCAACATGTCTCTTTCACATGATGTTTCTCTCCCCCTCTCCCCCTCCATTCCACCCTCAAAAAAAAAAAGTCATTGGAAAAAATATCCTCAGGTGAGGATTAACAACAAAAACGTGGGCCCCCTTTGGGGACCTCCCGTCCTTGCACACAGCACAATGGTGTGTAGTCAGGAATTCCTGACCCAGCGTTGCAATTCAAGCCACAGCTGATGTTACACTGTCAGCTCTGAGAATCCAGTGACATTCTGCTGCACAAATTCTGATGGCTTGCTGCAGTCCAAAATTCTTTGGGTAGTCAGAGAAATACTGCATTGTGTTTTTTAATGAGTGTTACATCGCTTTTTCCCTGTGGAAAATGTAAAATCTATCCACAATTGTAGCTGTTTGACATCTTTAAGAGAATCAGAATTTCAACAATAACTTCCAAAACTGGTAGTAGCCCAGGCCCTCCTGACCCAGAGGCCTTTTCACTTCACCTCTTAGCCTCTTTCCCAGCTGTGAAATGGGGCAAGCCTGTGTCCATAGGTGGTTGCAAAGATGTGTGTGTGTGTGTGTGTGTGTGTGTGTGTGTGTGTGTAGAGTGCCTGTGGCACAAGCTCCTGTAACTGTAACAAGCCCCCGCCCAGCAGGGCCCCACCCTAGACCAGGAACTGCACAGATGTCACCTCTCCAGCCCCCCACACCTGGAAAAAAGGAGGAAGGACCAAGGCTGACAGATCACCCCGTTTATTGAGCTCACACAGGCCCCAGCCTGCCTCCCCTCATACAAACAGCCCCCCTTCCTTATTCACCCAGAGGAGAAAATGGGGATATTGTTATACACTGAAGGGTCAGTGTTAGATACCAGGCAGACAACAGGCACCATCCTGAGGTCTGGGGATGGGTGGCAACCTTTCCAGCTGGAACAGGCCCTGCCCCACAACGGTTCCTGGTATGACAATTTCCTGAGTAAGGAGGCAGCGGGAAACAGCTCAGGCTGGGCTGAGAAGAGTACAGGGTTCCCTGGTTTGAGAAAACAAAACTCCCTGAATGGCTCTGGCCAAGAGGGCAGTGTAGAAAAAAGGAGTTAAAAAATAGATTCTCTAGGGACTATAAAAAAGGAGCCAGCTGCTTACTACAAAAGCTGGACTAAGTGTGGAGGGGAGGTCATCAGAAGTGCTGGAGACCCGACTCCCTTCAGGGCCCACAGACCATCCTGCTCCTTCTGGGGTCTCAGGGTGTAGCAAGTACTGGTGACAGAACAAAAACCCTGCCGTCATGGAGTTTACATTCTGATGGTAAGTTCCATAAAGAAAAAGTAAATGTAATGGTAACAGCAAGGGGCGGGGAGGAATTACTTCAGGTAGTCAGGGAAGGCCTTTCTGAGGAGGTGACATTTGAGCAAAGACCTGAGTGACAAGAAACCAATCATAGGACACCTGGAGGAAGTGCATTCTAGGCAGAGGGAGCAGCCAGTGTAAAGGCCTTAAGGCAACATGTTATCAAGAAAAGGCTAAAGGATGCCTGAGTTTTCCTGGGCAGTACAGCCTGGCTGCCACCATCTCACATGCCCCACACGCACTGCCTTCTGAGTCAGAGGTTGAGGGAAGGACGGGAGAAATATCTAGGATTAAAAATTTGTCTTCAAAATAATTAATGCAAACAGCATGAAGCTTGAAGTTCTTAATTCTGGTCTGGGGGCTGGTGTGGCTCTGCTGGAGCATCCTGTACATTGAAAAGTCGCAGGTTCAAGTTCCTGTCTGGACACATACCTAGGTGGTGTGGATTTGATCCCCAGTCAGGGTGTGTACGGGAAGGCAACTGATCGATGTTTTTCTCTCCCTTTCCCTCTCTCTAGAAAATCAATAGGCATGTCCTTGGGTGAGGATTAAAAATAATAAAAATAATTCAGGCCTGGGATGTAGTAAGAAAAAGCTCTAGCCTGGGATGGAGGATGCTTAAGGATGAACAAAAATCTGGACGGGAAGAAAGGGGGGCAAGACAGTCGAATAATCTGGAACTGGATGCCACCTGCCTCCACCAGAGAGATGTCTCAAACTCATGCTTTGGGGCCTGGACATCTGGCCCTAAGAGAGATGAGGGGGCTAATTAAAAACTCACACCCTAGCCCAGCTGGGCGTGGCTCAGCGGTTGAGCGTCAACCTAGGATGCAGGTGATCGGGGTTCGATTCCCGGTCAGGGCACATGCCCGGGTTGTGGACTCGATCAATGACTCTCTCATCATTGATGTTTCTATCTCTCTGTCTCCCTCTCCTTTCCTCTCTCTGAAATCAATAAAGATATATTTAAAAAAAAACTCACACTCTGGCTGAAGAAGGTATTCTGGGTTCAGATCCAAGCAGGTATGGCCAGGTCTGAAGCCAGAAATCCAGATTTTTGTGTGTAAACATTGCCACTTTTTCAAGAAGGATAATTGATTCAAAATTTTGTTTTTAAAAAAATTCTGTCTGGGCTGAACATTTTCATTTGGCCTGCAGGCTGACCATTTGAAACCTATGACTTTTTAGCAGGTCTGATGCTTGGAAAGGATTATGCCTCTGCCACCTCCCCTCTGGGACACTGGTGAAACCCCTCCCCACCCTTAAGGATGTCCACAGCAATGGAAAAATTCTCCACAGGCACCCTCTGTCTCCATTCTGAAATCTGTGCTCTGGGGCTCACACAGTGGTCCCAAACACTGCTGGCTGGAGTTGATCCCTGTCCCCCTCCTCCCCAATGCTGTTGGCAAGGAGTAAACTGGGCCCACCAGAGAGTGGGTGGCCAGCATCACTGGCTGGCAGGGGACCTAGGCGCTCAGCCTCAGCCAGGGCTGCCAGCAGCCCAGCCAGGGGTGGTCGCCGGCGGCATATGTCCTGCAGCAGCTCGGCCCGGGGCTGCAGCTGCCTGATGAGCTTGTCCTTCTGGTGCACGGCAGCCTGCAGGCTGTGGACAGTGGCCTCGGAGGTCAGCAGCTGCTCCTGGAGAGTGGCAATCTCGCTGGCAGGAAGACAAAACTTGGTAGTAATGGTACTGGAGGACCAGAGGTGCTCCTCTCCCTACTCCTGATCTCTGAAGCTCCCCCTCATCAGAATAAAGGCCATGCTTCTCATCACTGCCTCAAGGCTTCCCCTTGTTAGGGACTGAATGGTTGTGTCCTTCCCAAATTTGTAAGTTGAATCCCTACATTCCAGTGTGATATTTGAAAGTGAGGGCCTTTGGAAGGTAAGGTTAGATGAGGTCACGAGGGTGGGATCCTCAGGATGGGATTAGCGCTCTTATAAGGAGAGACACCAGACAGCTTGCTCACTCTCTGTGTCCTGTAAGGACCAGGAACTAAATATGCCAGTACTTTGATCTTGGACTTCAGAGCCTCCATAAGTGTCTGTTGTTTAAGCTACCCAGCCTGAACAAGCTCATGGCTCTCCCTAGTTCTTCCCGCAGTTCTCTCTCTTCTACATCTTTTCCTATTTGTTGTTCAGCTTAGATGGCTCCTCCTCCAGGAAGCCTTCCCTCTTGGTACCCTCAGAACCTTGTGTACACCTCCATCACAACAACCCCAAATCACCCCATGTTGTAATTGCCTAGTGATGTGTCTGCCTAAGGACAGAGCTGCGTAGATGTGCCCTAGTACCCAGGACAGTGTCTGGCACAGAGTAGGTGCTTAGTAAAGATGAGGTGCTTAATCCAACCACCTCTGAATTGTTTCCCACCTGGGCCCCAGTACCTCCCCCTGGGCACTTGTCTCATCCCTTTCAATTCTCAGCTGCTAGAGGGACTCTTCAAAAACTTCTGATAGACCACATCCTCCTCTGTTCAAGAACCTGCCATGATCTACTAAAGGAAGTCGGTGGATCCTGCACCACTCAGTACCAGCTGATTTTACCTTGTGGGACACTTTTAAGTTAAAAATCCACACTTGTGTAACATCTCTTTACATGCTGATGACTAATTCAAGTTCTTTGGTGTTTGTTTTTTCAATCCCTCCAGTAGTCCAGCCTCCACGTAAGTGAATTCGGTTCCCCGTGCCAGGGCTCCCTTTCCAATCTCGGCTCCGCCTCCGCCCACCTCCTCCTAGAAGTTCACCTGGCGGGCCCCGGGCCTCACCGGTCCTTAGCGCGGCCCAGCTCGTCCAGGGCGGCGCGCAGCTGCTGGTCTTGGTGGGCCAGGCGCTCGGCCTGGATGCGCACCGTGCGCTCCGCCGCGTCCAGCCGCGCCTCCAGCTCAGCCGCGCGCCGGTGCACGGCCACCAGGTGTGCATTCGCCTCGCGGATCTGCAGGGGCGGCGGCGCGGACATGGCCCCCGCGGCGGTCCAGCCCGGCCACGCCCCCGGGCAGCCTGGGACCCGTGCGGGCCCCCGGATGGGCCACGCCCCCAGAGGCCTGCTCAGGACCTCGGCGCGATAGGCCGCAGCCGACTGGGTGGTGCCCTCCTCAAACCCAAACACCCGGACCGGTTCCGGAACCTTGAAACTCCGCCCCTGGGCCCGATCTTGTCCTCCGACGGCACGCCCCATTCGGGCTCTGGCAACGGAATTGGTCACTGTGCTCAGGAGCTAACACCAGGATTGGTCCGGATTCCGCGACCCAACAAGTCTGATCCCGTCCCCGGAATTGGCTGCGCATCTCCCAGATCCACACTATTGGGCACATCCACGCCCCTTAGGCAACCGTACAGCTTCGGATTGGTCAAGTTCCCTACAGGTTATGTCTCTGGCTCTCGCCACGTCCCCAAGCAAAGCGTGTACTTCGTCTGACACAGGATTTGGACCAGCCGCAAGTTGGGCGCGGGCCAGGTCGCTCTAAGATCCTAGCGCTAAGGTTGTTCCCTTTCCCGTCAAGCCCCGCCCTTGACCCTGGCCACGCCCCCAAATAGTCGCACGCGGTTCAGACTCGGACTTGGGGGCGGGCCACAGCGCGTGACCACGCCCTCAGGCAGATTCTGCCGCGGGAAGTGGCCACATTTTCCCTATGCCCCGCCCCGCCCGCGCCCTAAACGGTGCGTGGCGATATGCCTAGTACCGATTACGTCCAACCCCTAGATTAGGCCTCACCTCCGGGAGTTAGACTTTTCCTAACCTAGGGCTTCTCAACTAGAACTAGCGAGATCTGCCTTCACTGATCCTGGTTCGCCTCAGTTTCCCCCTCCAGAAACCGGCCCGGGGAGCACGCGCTCTTCCTTCGAGCCAGTTCCGAACTCGGCGCGTGCGCGCAGCCCGTGTCCATAGTCGCAGCTCTCAATAAAGTTGCACGCTTGGCATGCTGCGCGCGCAGCCCAGGAAGTCTCGCGATAGCAAGCGGCGGCTGCCCTTGGCCATTGGGGACTGTGGGCTGTGCAGTGAGGGGCTCAGGGTGCATAGCCATGGCGCGGGTCCTTCTTCAGAGGTACTGGGACATCCCCGACGGCACCGAGTGTCACCGCAAGGCCTACGCCAGCACTAGTATCAGTGGTGCTGTTGGTGAGCACCGGCCGGCCGGGCCCCGAGGGCGGAGGGTGCGGGGAGGTCATAGGGCCGCTAGGGGCTATCCGAGGGTGGCCTGGGGGCTGGGGATCTCGCGGGGTGGCGTGTGGTTGTCGTCAGGGTGTCTGGGGATGCCTTGGGGCGCTGGGGAGGTCCTGTATGAGATGGACGTTGTGGGGTGTCGGACTAATTCAGACGGCGCGGGAAGGCTGGGAGTGTCGCGGGGTGGTACGTGGTCCTCGACGGGGTGTCTGGGGCGATCACAGGGAACTCTTAAGTGAGAGAGACGTTTCGGGGGCTGGGGGGCGGGGTTGGAGGGCACCGGGAGGTCATGGTACATGTTACAGGCAGGTCACGGGGATTGTCAGAAGCGGTCCCTGGGTGCTGGGGTTGGGGGTTGTTGTCGAAGTGGTCACCGGGCTCTTCGGAAGTCGCGGAGTGGGACAGGGCCATTATCGGGGTCAAAGGAGCTGGAGGGTCATGAGACTTTCCAACGGGGTAACGTTGAGATTATTTGGGGTGGGGCGGATTATGGCTTTTTATTGGGATGTCTGAGTGGGGTACAGAAGATTTGAGAAAGTTCTGGAGTGAGGTCTTTTTAGAATCCAGAACAGCTGTGTGGTCAGTGACATCTGAAGTTTTATTGAGGCCACCAGAGGGATCCTAGGGATGCTGAAGAGGTGGTAGGTGAAGTGAGTCAGGGACTACTATAAGGAAAGCATTAGGGGTGTGAGGGGACCCACAGCACTGACATTCCCCTGCAGGGGAGACCCCTGAGTCTCCCCCTTCCAGTCCCCTTTCATTCTCAGTCTCCCTGAGAAGTAAATGTAGTGGTTTTGGCCACCTCCGTATCTCTGGCTCCTGAAACAGGGCATGGCAGAAGTTGAGTCAACACCGGGAGGCATTTGCGTTAGGGTAGACCTAATAATTGCTGTCATTATCTGCATATTTAGTTATCTCCATTTCTCAGAGGAGGAAACTGAGGGTTGAAGAGGTGAATTAACTGCCCCAGGGTCTTTTGAAGCCAGGCTGTAAATCCAGGTCTGCTGATCTCCTGGGGGTGGCTGGGGCAAGGAATGTGTGCACAGGGTCCTTATGGAGGGTGGTCAAGAGAAAGGGTTGAAGAGGGAGTCCCAGGGAATGGATTATATAGAGTCTGCTTGAATGGCAAGTTATTGGGATGGTTTAGGGTGTGTGGTGGGATCTCTATGGGGGTCCTTAGAAAGCCTGGGAGGGCTGCACAGGGTGGGATTGGCTCACTGTAGGAGAAGGTAGGAGAAGTTATTCTGGTAGGTGCTTATGGGGAGATGCTGACATTGGCAAATGCCTGGAAGGTCGTGGTTGGGTCTTGGGAAATTAAAGCTGGAGGGGGTCGACTGAGGGGTTTGTGGGGCTTTCAGGGAGAAGATTTGGAGTAGATGCTTTAGGGCAGTGATTTTTCAACTTTTTTCATCTTGTGGCACACACAAACTAATTACTAAAATTCTGCAGCATACCAAAAAATATATTTTTTACCTACCTGACAAAAAAAAGGTGTAATTTTTATTTGTTGACACCAGATGGCTATTGTTGTGTTGGCTGTTGTCATTTTATTTATTTGGCAATCTAAGGGAAAAGAGGTCAGTGACCCTGACTAAATTGTCAGGTATTGCATGTTTTAAAAATTCTTGCAGGCCCGACCAGCATGGCTCAGCAGTTGAGCATCAACCTATGATCCAGGAGATCCCTCTTAGATTCCCAGTTCAGGGCACATGCTTGGGTTGTGGCCTCGATCCCCAGTGGGGGGTGCAGGAGGCAGCCAATCAATGACTCTCATCATGGATGTTTCTCTCTCTTCATCTCCCTTTCTCTCTCTGAAATCAATAAAGACATATTTTTTTTAAAAAATCCTACTGCACACCAGTTGAAAATCGCTGCTTTAGGAATTTTGAAACTGAGAAGGACGTTAATGCTAGTGTTTGGGAGTGGGAGTAGGAGTGTGTGCTCTCATTCAACACACAGAACTTGGCTTAAACATGCTCTTGGATCCTCCCTCACCTACCCATTCCTTCATTCCCTACCTCCCCTCAGCCCTCATAAGAGAACTGGTTTCATGTTTGGCTTCCCTGAGCTAACTGGTGAGCCCCTGGAGGAGCCCTACTGTCAGCAGAGCCCAACACCTTGTAGACACACCATAACTGTTTCTGAAGGAAGGAAGACAGTAACTGTGAGTGATTAATGAATGAATGAATGAATCCGGGTACACAGTAACTATGTGAGTGAATGAATTTTTGAATGAATGGTTGTGGGTACACAGTAACTATTTGTGAGGGAATGAATAAATGAACCAGGGTCCTGAGTAACTGAATGAATGGATGCATGTGGGTACACAGTAACTGAGTGAATGAATGAAAGATGGCACACAATAACTAAATGAATGAATAAACTAATGTGCACTGTGTCTGGAGGTCACTATGGGGGACTGAGAGGAAGCCAGGAACAGGCTGAGGGATTGGAGAGGGGGCCTTTGGAAGGGGTAGTGGGGCTGTGGAAAGGTGTGAGTAAGATCCTTGTGTGCTGGGGGTCCCAGCATCTGAGGAGTTGAGCAAGCTCCTGGAGGGGTAGGCTCTGTCAGGTCACCATACTGGATGATTGCTGGGGGAGAGTTTGGGTAGAGCAGTCTTGACCTTGGGATAATCAGGGGCCTCTCAGGTCATTTGCTCCCAGTTGAAGGACTTCTAAGGGCATATAGGATGGTTGGGGCACTTTATGTGTCCAACATGGCCAGAACCACAGGCATATGGGATGGGGTTGATAAGGTGCTCCCCGGGACTCACCACATGACTAGTTTGGGGGCATCACTGAATCTTGTCAGTGGTTCCCCTTCAGGGTGTCCTAAGATCCTCATTCCTGGCCCAGCTCCTGAGATCAAGACTCACCGGATCCCAGGCAGAACTGGGAGGCCCCACTGATTAAGTCTCTTTACGAGGGAGGGGAACCATGTGTGAAAGAGAATGCCTGGGGGGAAGTGCTTGCTGGGCTGGAACAGAGTCTGGCCCCACTACCCCCTTGCCAGCCTCCAGCCTTTCTGAGGTCAAGTGGGGAGAAATAAGATTTGGAGAGCCTGTGGACCAGGGCCTTGCACATGGGAGCCCTCTATTTTTTTTATTTTTTTAGTGGATAAATGTGGCATGTAACATTATGTGTATTGAAGGTGGACTAGAGCCCTCTTTATACGTGGCTCTTTTTCCCTCATCCCGGGGCCTCATTTTACCCATCTGGCAAGTGAGGTGGCAGTCTTGGCCTTCTTCACAGTTGCTCTGAAGATTAACCCCACTGCCCAGAGTGAAAAGTGCCCCACAAAGCCTCCAGTGACTGAATCCAAGCCTAGGCTAAGGTGGGAGGTACTACTCAGCCTGGAAGGTCCCATGGGTGGGTCCTGAGAAGTTGGAGGCTTGGGGGCTGGGTGAAGCCTACTCCCCTGGGCTGCCTGAGGGGTAGACCATGGCCCTAGGGTCAAATCCACCTGGCTTCCAGACTGCTCTGCTTAGTGACCTCAGGCAAGTCACTCTGTCTCTCTGAGGCCCCTCCCCTCCCATGAAGCAACAGATATAAGGGTATTGAGCTCCTCAGACCCTGAGGAGAGTGAGTGGGGCAGTGGCAATGCTTGTCACCTAGTAAGTGACAATTCTCTTTTGTCTGGAATAGAATGGGCTTGCCCCAAGAGGTAACTGCTGGTAACTAGGCAATGCTTGGGGTCTGTAGGGAGAGGAGGGGTGCATTGTTGCACTAAGCAGGGTCAGCTGGAGGATGGAGAGTGTTCTGGCGACAAACAGCCAGGGGGCCCTTGTCTGCCCATTCACTGAGGAGGGTCTGGTGGGGGAGGCCGCCCGAGGGCCAGCCCCAGCCCTACCCCATACCCACGTACCAACCCAGATCAGTGTTCACTCAGGATACTCCAGGATAGAACCTTGGTCCTTGCCACCCACCTGGCACTCAGCTTCAGGCCCAGCCCCTACTCGGATTCCTCATGCATCAAAGCCAGTGTCAAGGGCAAGGTGGTCAGGCCAACAGCAGAGATGGAAAAGCTGATGGCAGGGGCAAGGCCAGTCATATATGAGGGACGGGCCCAGGCCGGAGCTGCCAGTGGGGAGGGGGCCCTGGGTGGTGACAAGTAAGCATTGGCAGCCGCAGGAGCCAAGCTTCTCCCAAGGAGGATTAGGCCATGGAGCCCTGGGCCCCACAGGAGAATAGAACCCCTGATGGGAGCAGGACCTGGGTGCCAGGGATTATGGGGGTGCAGCTGTGGTAGCCAAGCCTGCACTCAAGGCTGGGGAGCAGCCTGGCTGTTGAGGCCCTGGGCCCGTCCTCTTGTCCTCTGTGTGCTGGGCTGGTGCCCTGCGGTGGGCCCAGGAAAGTGATGGGGACCCAGGTAGGCCTTCTGCAGGAGCTGACTTGGTTAGACCTTAGGAGGGAGGCCTAGGGGCTGGACGCAGAGTGAGAGACTAGGCTTCGCAGCAGCATATCCACGTTCCCGTCCCAGGTGAGATACCTTGGAGGGTGCAATGGGGACCAAGAGGGGGAGAGTTTATCAGGTGACAGAGGAGCCTGCTCCCAGCCAGGGCCACTCCTCAGTGCAGAGGCCCAAGTCTGAGCTACCTTACCCCTCTTATCCTGCAGGCCTGATCACCTCTGCCTACAGCGTCGCACTCAGGCCCCCTGACTCCTTCCTGGAGGGAGTGGCCAGGACAGGACGGTACACATTTACTGCAGGTGAACAAGCTTGGGGGGCATCTTGTTTCTCCTCAGGGTCCCTCCTGGCACTGGCCTGGCCGTCATGCCCCTCTGGGCCCCTGACTCAGTGCCCACCCCTTTCCATCTGCTCCACAGCCGCCATTGGTGCCATATTTGGCATTGCCTCTTGCGTTAGTGCCCAGGTCCGACAGAAGCCCGATGACCCCCTGAACTACTTCATCGGAGGCTGCGCTGGAGGCCTGACCCTGGGAGCACGCAGTGAGTGAGCTCCCCGATTCTGCCCTCCACTGCCCCTCCTCCCTCTGTGTTCCATCCCCTGACCAGGGGCCAGGCAAGGCTGGGTGTGTAGGATGCCTGCTCCAGCAGAGGAGGTGGCAGTCACCATGAAAGCTCCCAGTGCTTTTGAACCTCAGCCACCAGCCAGTTCAATAATAGTAACAGCTGCTGCTGCTTGAGCACCTACTGTACACCCACCTCACCAAGTCCTCCCCTCCTCCCTTTTCCCCCTTGCTCTCTCTGCTGCAGCCGTGTGGGCCTCTTCCCCGTTCCTCCAACATGCCAGGCACCATCCTGCCCCAGGGACTTTGCACAAGCTGTTCTTGGCTTGAACGCCCTTCCTCCAGATGTCAGCACAGCTCTCTCTCTCACCAACTTGTCTGTGTACAATCTCGGACTCCCACCACCCTCTCTTCATATTTCCCTCCTTTGTCTGTTGTGCTCTGTCAGAGAATTTGAGGTCACTGCCTGTTTCCGCCACCAGCCTATGAGCACAAAGAAGGTGGTACTGGTTCTTGCACTACCATCTCTCTCCACAGTGCCCACAGCCCTGGCTGACTGAACACACAACCCTGTGGGGGTGCTATTCACTGTCCACACTTTACAGATGCAGGGACTAAGGCTCAGAGAGGGCGCTTAGGTGGCCTGAGGTCACCTGGGACCCAGCAGAGCATGCCTCCCTAGTGGGAGGGGACTGGCCCAGGCCAGCCTGGAATGGTGAAACCACCTGAAATGGAGCAGATACTGTTCTTCCCACAGCCTCAGAGGCCACACGCAGGTCAGCTGCCCTGGCCCAGCAGGCTGGGAGTGTTGGTGGAAGGTGCCAGCTGGGCAGAGAGGGAGGGCACTGCATAGGGGGAAGAAAGCCTGCACTATCCTGCCTTTGCTTTGAGATCTTGGGTGAGGTCTGGGTTTGACATGCGCCCCAAGCCTGTGAAGGGGTGTGAGCCCCACACAGAACAAGCAGAACCCTATCCTTGGTGGCAGTTTTCAGGCCATCAGGAGCAACCTGCTTCTTGGTTCACAAACCATGGGGCAGACACAGGGCCTAGTACCTGTGACCAGGGCACAGGCTGTGACTTGCCGATGAGGCATCCACCCAGCAGCTTGAATGTGCCCCTGCCCCTCCCCCCAGTCCTGACAACCTGTATTCCTGCCCCTCTCTCTGCCTCAGTTTTCACACACACCTTCAAATTCAGAGGGTTAAGTGACTTAATCCCTCGAGGGAGGGTTGCCTGCCTGGGGTGGGCATGGGCAAGCCCCACGGTCCCTCACGCCACCCTCTTCCCCTTCGCAGCTCACAGCTATGGGATTGGAGCTACAGCCTGCGTGTACATGGGCATGGCAGCTGCCCTGGTCAAGATGGGCCAACTGGAGGGCTGGGAGTTGTTCGCAGAGCCCAAGGTGTGAGTCCCACCACCTCCCTCAACCTTGGGCAAGAGGAAATCCCCCTAAAATTAAATTCTGTGTATATTTGTGTCTTTGCGTCTTCCTTTCCTCCTCCCCTGCTCTCCAGAGTGATGATGACAGGCCAGTGCCAGCGAGGGAGACTCAGGGTGGATTTGGGAGGAAGCAAGGGAGGGAGCAGGAGGTTAGGCATCTAGGTTTGTTCCCTCACCAAGCCAGAAGCACCAGCTGGGCCTTGAAGGAGGGAAAGGGTGTTGGGGGACAGGAACCTGTGAGTGGGAGCTGGGTCAGCCACCCACAGCCCTTCCTGCTGCTCCCCTGCAGGTCATAGGCCATCTTCTGTTTGGGCCTCTCCCCAAAGCCAACAGCATGTGGAAAACATGCCCAGGGCCCACGAACAGCCTGACTTCAAATTCCTGGGCATTGGAGCAGAGAGACCCAGATGGCCTAGCCCCGGAGCCTTGTCCCCATCTGACAGGTTGGTGACAGGCCACCAGGTGCCTGCAGGGCAGGGGCCCATGGCAGCAACAAGAGGAGAGACTGGAGATCCTCACCAGCCGCCACCTGTCAGGCACAGTGATTTAGGCAGCCACAGAATACTGGCCGGCTCAGCCCCCAGGCTTTCTGCAGAACTGGCTTGGTGCTTCCTGGCAGCTGGAGAGGAAGGTCTGGCTTGCTCCAACTCGCTGAGATGGGTCATAAATTAGGGCTCTCCAGTCCCCACTCTGGGGAGCAGGGTTGTGCCCTGGCGGGGTCTGGGGCTCTGCAGATGGCCTTGGGGGCAACAGGAACAGGCTAAGCTGGTTACAGCCCTCATGCCCCCTCCTTACCCCTGCCCTCCCTGTCCCTTCTTTCTCTCACACCCACCCCCGGGGCCTAGACATGGTTGAAAGCCAAACTTGGAGCCTTGCTTTCCTCTTCTGTCCACCCCAGGTAATAACTCAGCCGGGTGTTGATGGCTAAAATTAAACCTCTGCAGAGCACAGCCCGGGCACTGCTGCTGTCAGCTGCTGGCCCACCACTGCTGATTTTTTATTGTCCCATTATAGCCACTCCAGGTCGTTTCTGGCCCTGCCCACTCTGTCTCCCCACCCCCACCCCATCCCCGATGGTGAGGGACCCCTGCCAAGAACACCCTCTCTGGAATAGGCACAGGCACCCAGAGCCTGGACTTGGGTTCCCTGAGAAAGGATGGAGACACCCCCACCCCGCCCATGGGCTAGGAGGGGGTGGAGCCCAGACTTCTGGCTGAGCCCTGAGAGGGTGCTGGGCTTCCAGACCTGCCTTCTAGTTCCAGTACTTGGTTATTTTGTGGCTCTACCCTCAGTTTTGCCACCTTACAAGGGGGTAACAGGGTCCCTCATAAGATATTTAGTGAGGAGGGAAACGACTATATCCTGGGGATAAGCTCCCCTCCCACACCCTCTGGAGGACCAGGCCCCTCTGCTCCTACACCAGCCTGGTCTGTTCCTTCAGTGGCCGGCAGGGGGCAGAGCCCACCACGCTCAGCTGGATGGATGGCTACCCCTTGGTTCCCTGCTCTGTGTTGTCCACATTCTGCCCCTGCCTCCCTGTTCATTTCCTCTTCCCATTCATCCTGCCTGAGTCAGCAGGGGTGACAAATTCTAAAGTAGGTACTACGGACCCAGACCCAGTGTATGGAGGGTCCTGAGAGCTGGAGCAAGGAGGTATCTATCCAAGGGCCTGTACCTGGTCACTTAGTCCCAGAACTGCAGCCAGAACCAGATCCTCCTGCACCTCCCTCTCCTGCACACCCTTCCTCAGCCTCCCCCACTACCTCTCTCTAAAGCCCAAACCTCATGCCAGGTGGGAAGGGAAGGTTCCCAGCCAGCCAAACTTGCTACCTCCCAGCCTTGGTTTCCCCTCTAGACAACTCAGCCAGGGACTGCTCACCACCCACCCAACCCTTGGGTGGGCTGGTTGCCAGTGTAGAAGCAGATCTGCCAGGCCCCCCAGAATGGGTCAGGAGGGAGCAGCTGCCTGCTGGCTCCAGGGAGCCCCAAAACCCAGGCCCCCTTGCTCATAAACATTTACTAGGCTGTGAGGGGCTGACATCATCCCCATCCCACACACAGGCCCCTGTCCAGAGCATCCAGTTCCCCCACCCCTCTGCCTAGAACCCCACCTCCTGCCCTAGCAGCCCCTGCCTAGGACAGTGGAGGACCTTTGCCAGAGCTCCCCCCGCCCCCAGGTGAGGGTGAAGAGGACTTTCCAGATGTGCATGAGGGGGAAGGGCATGTGGCAGAGGACATGGCAAGACCACAGGCCCAGCCTAGGGGAGAGCTCAGCTGGGGAGCAATAGAGGACCTCACGTTCCCACCCCAGCAGGCAATCCCTGAGAACCATGGCCCTGTGACACTCTTCCCAGCGGAGCCAAGCCTACAGGGCCTGCTCAGCCAGGGGATCTCTGAATTATTGTAACCCAAGAAAATGTAAGTGATCCAAGTAAGACAAGAAGAGAAAAACCCTGGAGCCTTTCCCACCTGCCAGCTATTCATATTAGTCCTATTTTACAGACAGGAAACCAAGGCCCAGAGGTGACATGAGAGTACTCACAGTGGGCACTCAGCGTTGTTTTATTACTGTAGCTACTGTTGGGACACAACATGTTAATTGTCTCAGAAAGACTTTCCAAGTGGGAGTGGTCGTAGTGACTGGGAACGAAGCAACCCAGTGGGTCAGGGGGACCTCAAAAGCAAAATTATATCCCACAAATTTCTTTACAAAGTTATGTTGGATATGGACTGAGGTGTCTGTTGGTCCAGCAGGACACACTAGGCTATCGGCTATCAAAAGGGCCCTTGGGGCAGGGGTTTGCCCTTGCTGCCTGGGCCTAAGGGGCTGGGTCCTCTTGCTCTCACCCCCCTGTGAGTCCTTCTGCCTTCAGAGTCTATCCCTGATCTGCCCTGTTCTCTCCCCCTCCATGGCTGCCCCCAGGCCCAGCCCCCACCATCACCTGTCTGGACCAGTGCACTCGCCTCCATCCTGGTCGGGCTCCCTCCCTTGCCCCCACCCCTAGTCTGTTCTCCCCCTCAGCAGTCACCAGAGAGCGCCTGTGAGCACGAGTCAGGTGCCCTCCTTACTCCACTTGGTCACCCTTGGTCCAGTGAAAAATTTCTCCTCCGTGGAAAATGTGTGCATGTCCAGGTTCCTCCCACGTGGTACCACCATCACTGCCCCATCCAGGCAGTTTTTCTCTCTCCCTGGGTTGCTGCACCAGCCTCCTCCCTGGTGTCCTTGAGTTTACTCTCATCCCCAACCAATAGGCTGTTCTCCCGCCATAGCCACCAGGGGATGCCTATGGGCACCTGAGTCAGGTCCTGCCCCTCCTCTGCCCACAGCCCTCCAGCGCTCCCACCTTCCTGGGATAATAGCCCTAGTCCTCCACAAGGCCCTGCACAACCCTCCCCTGTCCCCACCCTGCCCTCACCTCCTTTTCTTCCCCTTGCTCACTCACTGTTCCTCCAATACACCAGACACAGTCCTGCCCCAGGACATTTGCATTTGCTGTTCCTTCTGCCTGGACTGCTCTTCCCCCAGAAGTCCCACAGCTCTCTCTCCCCCTCACCTTCTTCAGTTCTCAGCTCATGTCACCTTTCTCACTGAGGCCTCCCTGACACCCCATTACACGCCATCACACCTGGCCAGCAGGGCACCACACCCCCTTTCCCTCTTCCACTTTTGCCCGTAGCACTTACTAGCTCCTAAATCCCATGTCGCCATCACATGTATTGTTTAGTGGGACATGGGTCTCCTTGAGGGCTGGGACGTATCCTCGCTACCACCCATGGGTCAGCACCCAACCTGGAAACAGCAGGGCTCCGTAAATATGTGGCCCAGCCCTGCTTCCTGGGTGCCAGCTCTGGGCAGGATCCCCCCTTGCTCCATCCCATTAGATGATGGCCGCGGGGCAGGGAGAGAAACCATCCATACTCAGGTCTCCAAGTCAAGAGTCAGAATTCATCTACACGTTTACTGAGCACCTACCTGTGTATAGTCTCAAGCCTCGGGTCGCATCAGCCAACAAGGTCCCCGCCTTCCCGGAGCGCAAAGTCTGGTCTGGAGGAAGAAACAGTAAAACAAGGTAGGAAAAGAAAAGAAGCAAACATGCAAATGGGCATGAACTGTGCTCAAGAGATAAACCCAAGGTGAGACAGAAGACAGGTAGGCGCTCGCCGGGGATCTCCGTTGGTGGGAGCGTCCTCCCCATACACCGAGGTTGTGGTGCGATCCTGGTCAGACACCCAGGAGAATCAGCCGGTGAGTGCCTGAATAAGGGGAGCAACAAAGCAGTGTCTCTCTAAAAAAATCAAGAAGAAAATATATATATACACACATGTGTGCGTGTGTGTGTGTGTATATTTATATGACACAGATGTGGTGAGGTTGTCCTTAGCTGGGGGTAGTCAGGGAGGGACCAGAAGAAGCCAGTCTCCAGGTACTTTGGAGGAAGGGTGTTCCAGGCAGAGGGAACAGAGCACAAAGGCCTTGGGCTGGAACAAGCTGGCTGAACCCACCCCTGCCCCTGCAACAGCTAGGAGGCTGTGCTGTGGGCGGGGTGGGCCGTGGGTGAGAGGAGAGGCCAAGTCAGGCATCTTGCCCAGGTGGACACAGCGAGTCAGGGCAGGATTTACTGCCGTGGAGAACGCTGGCTGCCAGATACCACAAAATCCATCCTTCCATTGAGGGCCCTTCTAGACAAAAACATTTTCCTTGTCCTGGCGAAGACCCCCTGGAGCAGCGCCAAAAGTGCAGTGCCAAAGGGCTGCTCCAGGAGGGGGCAGGGCCTGAATGCCTTGTGGGCAACATACCACTGAGCTACAGGGTCCCCATCCTAGAAGGGAGGGTGGAGGTTTTAGGAAAGAAGGACCCTTGGGTTTTCTGGCTGGATTCTGGTGGGAAGGCCCCAGCCCACCCTCCCACCTGACCCTCAAACCCTAAAACTGGGTTTGTCACCACTTCAAGGGGCTGGAAGCAGGGGCAGAGCTTTACCAATCCCTACTCAGTCTGACTTGACATTTAGGGCTCAGAACCCAGTGGAGGCCCCAGTTCTCTGGAAGCAGGTCATCTCAGGCATCCCCTGCCAGAGAAGACTGTGTCTGTGGGGAAACTGAGGCATGGAGCAATTTCCCCCAGTCCCCGGCTACCCTCCCATCACCCTCCCTCCCTTCCCTCAGATCCTCCTTAGATTTGGGCTTCAAGTAAAGCCTGGCTCAGCCCCCAGCCCCATATTGCTGCTTACAGTTCCCTCCTCTGAGCCAGCCACGCCTCCCAGTGACTTCCCAGAACGCTGGGTGGTCGGTGGAGTTTGAGGGTCTCCCTCAGGCCTGGCCCCAGCCCGGCCCACATCTCACCTCCAGGGCCTTGCTGGGCTCTGAACATTGGATGAACCAGAACAAGAAAGGTGTGAGCCAGACGAGGGCAGGGCTCAGGGCCCGTGGGAGGGCTTTCAGCCCCAGTGGAGAGGCTGCAGGCAGACCCATGGCCTGGCCTACACTGCCCCCCCCTTTTTTACACCCATCCAGATGCTTTAATTTTGCCCATTGTTTTTTCACAGTGGTCTTTCTAAAATATACTGTACAGTTGATTTTTCAATAGGTAAAACAGACCCAGGCCCAGAATTTAAAATATACTAAAGGTATTCAGAAAAAAATCTCTGCCACCCGCCCTCTCCAGCCTCTTCCCCCCACCACCTGTGGCTCTCCCCAGAGACTGTGGCCTGGTTTCTTGTTTTCCCCTCCAGCCATGTTCCATGCTGAAACAAACATGTCTGTATATTTTCCTTCCTCTCTGCAGAAACATATACTGTCCCTGCTGGTTTTGCAAATTTTAGTATGGTTCCCTCATAACAATACATCTCAGATCCTTTCCTGTGAAGAACTGTCTCTTGCTTTTTAATGACTGCATAATCTTCTATCCTGCAGTTGGACTGTTGCCCATTAAAGCACATTTCCTTATTCCCAGGTTTTTGCTACTATAAATACTGCTGCAAATGTCATTTGGATATGGGTGAATATACTCACAACCTTCCTGAAAACAATTTTTAATTAATAAACTATTTTTAGAGCTATATAAACTATTTTAAATTTAAAACTAGTTTTAAATTTACAGAAAAGTTGAACAGAATATATAGAGTTCCCATATACCACCTTGTCCCCCACAGGCACACATACAGTTTCCCCTGTTACTGCATTCAGATCTTGAATTTGAGGCTACATTTGCTACAGTCGATGAGCGAACACTGACACCTCATCCCCCAGAGTCCACAGCTGGCATCGGGGCTCACTCTCGGTGCTGTGCATTCTGTGGGTTGAGGCAATTGGATGGAGACCTGTATCCACCTTCACAGTGTCATACAGAGTAGTCTCACTGCCCTGGAAATCCCGTGCCCCACCGAGTCATCCCTCCCCCCTCTGGCAAGCACCGGTCCTTTTGCTGTCTCCATAGCTTCGCCTTTTCCAGAACGTCACAGAGTTGGAATCAGGCAGTTTGTAGCCTTTTCAGACTGGCTTCTTTCACTTAGTAACATTTAAGTTTCCTCCACATCTTTTCACAGCTGTCAGCTGATTTTCTTTTTAGCACCAATAACATCCCGTGGTCTGAATGTCCCCCAGTTTGTTTACCCATCACTTCCTGAAGGACACCTGGGCTGCTTCCAGGTATTGACAATTATGAGTAAGGCTGCCGTGAATATTTATGTGCAGGTTTTTGTGTGGACATAAGCTTTCAACTCCTTGGGGTAAATACCACAGGGCACAGTTGCTGGATCATATGGTAAGAGCGTGTTTAGTTTTGTAAGAAATTGTCAAACTGTCTTCCAGAGTGGCTGCACCATGTTGCATTCCCACCAGCCATGAGTGAGGGTTCCTGTTGCAACAGATCCTCACCAGCATTTGTTGTCAGTATTTCAGATTTCAGCCATTCTCATAGGTGTGTAGTGATAACTCATTGTAGTTTTAATTTGTCTAAATATTTGTTGAGCCCTCCCCTCTAGGAGCCAAGCATGGTTTCAACATCTTTAGTACAAAGTGATTTATTTGCAACTCAGGATAGGAAGGAGGTGCTAGTACCCCATTTTACAGATGAGGAAACAAAGAGACGGATGATGACTTGCCCAGGGTCATACAGCAAATGGGGGGTAGAGCCAGGGCCCTGTGGCTGACTCCAGTGTCCTTTGGTCTCCAGTGTTGCAGGCCCTGTGCTGGGTGCTAGGGACACAGTGGTGACCAAGACACCCTCCCAAGATTCATAGCCCAGTGGAGGAGACAGACACATAACCAGACAGTTACAACTCGAGCTGACCAGCACTGCAGAGGGGACAGAGGAAGCACCTGATATGGCCTCAATGTCCGGGGAGGTTTCTTGGAGAAGGGGATACTGAAGCATGCATAGGAGTTTTCCAAGAGAAGAAAGAAAAAGCGACCCAGGCAGGAGAAACAGCATAAAAGAAGGCTCAAAGAAAAGAAAGAAAGGAGGGTGAGGCCGAGAGTCGCAGCTCTGCCACTGCCGGCCAGTCAGCCCCTTCTCTGGGCCTCGGTTTCTACTCCTCAGCGTGGCTGTGAGTCTTCAGTAGGCTCCCGAGGGTAACAAGCTCCGGGAGGCTGGCATCTGGGGAGGCAGAAGGTGGGGGAATCCAGGCGTTGCTGTGCGTCTGGGGCTCGGGGACTCGGGAGGACCCAGCACAGGTGGCCAGTGGGGACCAGTGAAGGCAGCCAGAGATGCAGTCCCTGGCTGCCTGTCTTCCTGCCCCTGCCCCAAATTGGCCACTTCCTGCCCTGGGCCGGCCCCCTGGTGGGCTGGGACCACCCTCCCCACCCCCACTCACTCCCTCGCCCCCATTAGTGAGGCCACCTGCTGTGGAAGCTCCAGCCCCAGGTGCTCCTGCCCACACTCTGGCCCAGTAACCACCATTAAACATGAGTAATGAGCCAGAGCAGGCAAGGCTGGCCGGGGTGGGCTGGGGAGGCCCGAGGCGCCCTCTTCCCGCCCGCCCTCCACTCGGGCCCCAGGGAAGATCAGCGAGAGTCACCCCCGGCGCCCCCCCTGCCCCGCCCACCCCGACCCCCCAGCTAAGGTTGTCAGAATAAGCAAATAAAAATACAGACGACCAGTTACGTTTGAACTGCAGATGTAAAATGAACCACGTTTTAGTCTATGTCGCATCCAAAACGCGGGACATACTTAAACTGAGGGGTGATTCATTGTTTATCTGAAATTCAGATTCAGCAGGATTCTCTCTGGCGCCTTTTCTAATCCCGCCTGGAGGGACAGTGGGCCTCAGTTATTCTTCCTGTGTTATGGATGAAGGCTCTAATGTGATCAATATTAACCCGCCAGATGGACCCTGTCCCCACAGGACGCTGGGGCCTCCCTGTCAGCTGTGCCCCCCTCAGGTGCTGGGCCTCGGGAATCCTGAGGAGCCCAGGAATGGGCCCTGGGGAAGTTGAAGCCGCATCTATCTGCCAACCGCAGTGGACGGATTTGTTTTTTGGGTTTTGTTGTTTTTTTATAGAAATATCCAATAACTTTAATTGGACCCCCACCCTCTCCAGGCACCCATTCCCCCCCCAGACACATACAATGAACCAGACAGGGAGCAGTGTCTGTGCAGTGGACGAACTTGAATGTGGTGCTGCAGTTGTGACTCCAGAGGTCCTCGGGGGAGAGAAAAGAAGGGGTCACGTGCCCCCTCCCTCAAGTACCCGTGCGTGGGGTCTGTCATCTCCCTGGCCTTCAGCAAGGCCTCAATGGCAAGGACACAGTCCCCGAGTCCCGAATTCAAATCCTACCCCTTCTGTTGTGTGGCTTTGAGTGAAGTGCTTTCTCCCCGCCTCTCAGCAGGCGGACTCACGAATGGGGATACTACTAATAGTACCTGACTGTCGGGGTCATTGAGAGAATGAAATGCATTAATATATTCGAGGGGCTTGGCCTGGCACAAAGTTAGTGCTCACTTAAGTGATGGCTGGTCCATCCGACCTCCCTTCGGGCCCCGGAGGGAGGGGCTGAGCGGGAATCAGAGGCTAATTTTAGCCCTGATGACACCCCCTGGCTGTCTGCCTTGTCCAAACACCCTCAGCCAAGCGTGAGGTTCAGAGCGTCCCCTGGCCCTCGGACTCTGACATGCGAGGAGCATGTTTATTCATTCCTGCTCCGAGCATTCCTCCTCGGCCCGCGCCCGCGGCCCACCCGCCCAGCGGGCCGGCTTCAGGACCACCTCGCCACCGGCAGCCCCTCGGAGACCGCCCCAGGCCAGGCAGTCAAAGTGGGGGGCAAGGAAAAGGGCGGGCAAAGGGCACTGCTGCCCCAAAGCCCGGAGTCCCCCGGGGTCTTTGTTTCTAATTCTCTGAGTAAGATTCCGAGCTTCTGCCTGCAGTGACTCACAGACGCTGTCATTCACTTGGCACCTGTTTACTGAATACCTGTTGGGTGCCACGTCCTACTGGGGACCCAGGCCCTGCCCCATGGGGCTCTCTGTCCTGTGTGAAGGCAATGACAGGCCAGGAAACAGGAGCATTTTCCAGCATGCTCGCTACTGTTCATTTATTTGTTTGCTCATTCATTCATTCATTCATTCATTCATTCAAGGTGCATTCCTCGAGCCCCTCCTGTGTGCCAGACACGGTTCAAGGTGCTCAGGGCTCAGCAGGGAACAAAGCAGACCAAGATCCTTGGTGGAGCTGATGTTCTGGTGGGGGACAGAGGCAAGAGACAATGAGTGATGCGAAGAAATCAAATATAAGGTGTCCCCCCAAAATGTACACACACTTTGCAGCTGGTAGCTCAATTGATGTTCCTTTCTTTTCAGATTTAACCCATTGGAATTAATAATTATTCAGGGTGTATACACTTTTTGGGATACCCTGTATATAGTCTAGCTAAATGGTAGTACTTACTATGAAGAAAAATAAAGCGGGAAAGGGGATGGGCAGTGCTGGTGGGAGGGGAACAATTTGAAATAAAGTGATTTAAGAGGGAGATATTTGAGGGAGCCATGTGGATATCAGGAGGATAGAGTTCCAAGCAGAGGGAATAGCATGTGCAAAGGTCCTGTTCATTTATTTGTTTGCTCATTTATTCATTCATTCAATGAGCGAACTGTGAGGAGGCCCATGGGGAGATGCAGGAGGACCTGTGGGCTTTGCCTCTGACGTTGATGAAGGCCCTGGGAGGGTCTTGAGCAGAGGATGGGCAAGATGTAGCCTGAAATCCTCCCATCTGGCTCTCCCCTTGTTCCAAGGTCAATCCGCAGAACTGTCGCTCTTTAGGTGGAGGGCCAGGCCAGGGGCTGCAGCTAGTCCAGGGACCAGAGTGGCTGCAGGTGGATTCCAACTATCAATGGGGCTTCTGAGACAGTCAGAGAGCCTACCAATGGAGATGCGGGGACGAAACCTGGGCATGTCTTCCGCACGTGGCATCTCCATATGCTCACCGCAGGGCCGGGCTGGTGCCCAGCTCGCCCGCATTCCTGGCTCAGGTTTTTGCCAGTGGAGAGACAGGTATCTCAGAAAACTGGAAAACATCCTCCAAAAACAAACCAACAAAACCTCTGCTTTTCTGTCTCCGTGTCCCAACAGATCTTCTCCAAACCGTTTTTCTTTCTTATAAAATACCTTCACTGGCTTTTCTGATTCCAAAGCTGCCACACACGCGCTCTACAAAACCTCTCCAGAAACAGAGAAAGGGCCCTTTGTTTGCCAGCCCCTGTGCTCCCTGGAATTCTCTGTGTCCCAGCAGCAGCAGCGCACCTAGATGCTGTGCTGTTTTTTCACACAGTTTTGCAACGGGCTTTTTTTTCCCCACTCAACAATAGATGGCCCCACAGCTTTCATTTCCAGAAATTGGAAAATGAAGCGTGTCTGGCCCCCGCCTGCTCACCCACCTCAGGCTGAAATTTAAGCCACGTGAACCCGGTCAGCCTGGGTGCCAAGGGTGGGCACACCCCAACGTGCCAGGGACCCAGGGAGAGGAAAGGCAGAGGGCGGGCAGCAAAAGATGCCAGGTTTCTGTCACCTGGAGTTTCCCCTACTCCCTCTCTGCGGGACAACCCCCAGCACCATCTCCTGGGCAGGAGGACGCTGTCTTCTTTCAAATGCCATAGGAGGGGAAACTGAGGCCCAGGAAGGGCCAGGAGCCCAGCCTCTTGCCCATAGTTATGCCCTGCCAAGACGGTGTGCGGAGACTCTAGAGAGTTCTACGAGGATCGGTGGGCATTGCTCCATTTTGCAGACAAGATGACTGAAGCTCAGAGAAGTGACATAACTCGCCCAAGGTCACGCAGCTGCCAGAGGTCAAAGTCTGTTCTCTGAAGCTTTTTCGATCAAGAGCTCTGAGGTGAGACAGGCAGGTCCAGGTTCCAGCCCAGCTCCACCGCTTAGGGGCTGCAGGTGGATTCTGCCATTAAATGGATTTCCTGAACATTCCAGAACAGTCTGGGGTTGGGGAAATTGCTGCTCTCTGGAGAATGCCAAGGAAAACTAAGTTGTGGGTAGGCATGAATTCCAGGCGCTCGCTGAGCCTCAGTTTCCCTATCCACACAGTGGACACTGAGGATCCCTGTGATGCCTTTGACTGGGCTGGGACCAAGGTTGGAGGGGGCACCAGTGGGTAAGGATGTGGGGGGCCTGGAATGCCTCTGCCAAGCTCCTCCCGGGACCCCTGAGCCAGTCTCACGCGGCCTGTCACTCACCTGCCACCCACACCACACACCTAGGACCTCTCTCCCCCCTGGCTGGCTGCAGGCCAGGTGTCTTGGGAGGTGGGCGGGAGTCCTTGGGAGCCCAGGCCAGGACTTCTTTGCAGGCTGGGGCAGGGCCGCCCCGGAGTGGGGGTGCAGCTCAGGGTGGAGCCTGGAGTCCTTTTGTCCCTGTAGTCACCGCCCCCAACTGCACTGACATCTGACAGCTGAACCTCTCACCCTTTCTCCCTCTCTTTATCTCCCTCTTTCTGGAAGTTTCTCTGAGGCTGCCGGTGGGGAAGGACAGGAACCCTCGCTGAGCCCCGGGCACCCGGTTAACATGGGAGATGCCAGGGTGTCCCCTGCCCACACCCACGCACCATTCTCATACCACCATCGCCTTCCCCTGTGCCCGAAACCGTACGCGTGGTTCATTCTCACCCATCCCGGGTGGGAGGCCCCCTGCCCTCCTCCTGAGCTGCCAGCCGCCCCTTGGCTGGCAGCCCTGAGGCCCCAGGGAGAGTGAATTCCCAGCAGGCTGGCTGCTCCATCACCCACGCAGCCCAGGCCGAACAAGGCTCTGGGGCGTTGATGTAGGTAGAGACCCTGGCTTGGGGGGGGGCCACGCTGGGGACACCCTCCCTCAGGCTGTGGAGGAGCTGGGGCCACCTCACTCTGAACACCCTGGTCTCAGCTCCTCCACAGCCTGAGGGAGGATGTCCCCGGTGTCCCACACTCTGGGCGCTGGGACCAGCCCCTTTCCGGGGAAGTGCTGCCTGGCTTTGGCTCGGCTCGCCTCTGCCCAGAGTCAGGTCTCAGGTCACAGCAAATTCCGACTGAGCGTTGGCTCCCTCTGGCTTTGGGCAGGAGGGTCTTCTGACCCCCAAACGCTGGACCCCAGAGGCTGGCGATTGGTCCACCTGCACATCCTGATGCCAGGAGTCTTCGGTTCAAATCCCAAACCCCCACCCCCATCTTCTCCCCACTTCCCAGCTGGGTGACCAAATGGTTTGAAATAAAATTGTAGGCGATGTGAGGCTATAAGAGTAAATAATGGGAGAGACAGTGGCAGGAGGGCTCCTGAAGAAAGTGGCATTCAGAAGGAAGAGGCTGGGGCAGGGGAGGCTGTCCTGGGCAGAGGGAATGAAGTGCCAGTGCGAAGGGCACGGGGAGAGTCAGGGTGCGAACCAGGTGGCTGTGCCCAGTGGCTGCCAGGCATGAGGTTGACCAGTGCAGGAGCTCACTTGGCCACAATGCCAGTTGGGTTGGTTTGGGTGGGGAGGAGGTGACCTGACTTCCCTAATCCCTCTTATACGCATGGTTTTATTTCCAGTCCCTGTGGA
Source organism: Miniopterus schreibersii (assembly GCF_964146895.1). Lineage (NCBI taxonomy): Eukaryota > Metazoa > Chordata > Mammalia > Chiroptera > Miniopteridae > Miniopterus > Miniopterus schreibersii. Next base: position 67,486,285 of record NC_138105.1, on the reverse strand, counting down.
GGGACAGGGTTTGCTAGGGGTCTGGGTGGGTAGAATTACCATGATCAGGAGCCCCAAAGGGACTTCCCCTTCTTGACAGTGGGGACCTCAGCCAGGATCAGAGCTCAGCTGGGGTCGGGTCCCAGCCTGGCTGTCCTTCCTGACCCCGGGAACACTAATCCTCGAGGCCAGCTGGGTCGTTCAGCCCCCTGTTGCCCTGAGTTCAGGCCCAAGCAGGCCTGTGGGAGGCCCACTCAGGCAGGGTTGGGGGTGGGTGTATGGAAAATCCCCATCAGCACCCCCAGCCTGGCTGCTTCTGCCCGAACCCACATCCTACTCATGGCCTGGTGACAGATGGCTAGAGCTTCCAGGGACCACCGGGGCCTTGGGGTCCTGAGGTGCAGTTGTGTGTAGGGACCCCCTGTGGACAGCACCACCCTTCTGGCCATATGATGACAAGTGGATCTGAACCGGGAGACCCAGAAGCAGGTGGGAGAGGGGCAGCACTGGGGGCCTACCTCTGGCTGCAGTCCAAGCCCATCAGAAGCTATCTGGCAGAGGCCTCCTGGAACTTTTCTGGCTCAGCCCCAGGGCGGATAAAGCCCCTCCTGGCTCCTCTGGGGCATCTCAAAATGGTGCTGAGCAGCAGCTCCTTCCACAGCAGAGCCACCCTGCTTGAATCCTCCCCTTGACAGGGAGCTTATTCCCTCTAAAGACAGTAACAGTGAGCACTCCCAGTGGAGCTAGCACAAGTCCAATGTAGAGGGGAGAAATTGAGGCTTGAGAGGGGCAGTCCATAGCCTCAGATCCCTCAGTAAAAGACAGGACCATGTTCCCAGCCCAACACACTTGCAGACATAGCCAGCCAAATTTTTATCACAGCTGTGGACTAGGCAGAGCCCTATGGCTCTCCACTAGAGACCTGCTTGGGTTTTAAATCCTCTCTTCCTGGTTCTCTTGCTCTTCCAGCTTTTCTGTCCTCAAAGAGCTGCCAGCCCAGCAGGGGATGTGACAGCGTGGCCAAAGCTGTGATGGGGGACACAGAAGCAGCTGTGGGAGCCTGAGGAGTGATCTGATCTGGCTGGGAGGGCAGGGAGGGTACTGGGGGGAGGGGTCTGTACTGAGCCCTGAAAGATGACTGGAAACTAACAAGGTGGCAGGGGGCAAGGAGTATTCCTGACAGAGCAGCTTGTGTTGCTGGAGACCCCTTAAGTGCATTTGAGACTCCGAGTGACTTGTGGCAAAGACCCCCTCTCTGGACCTTGGTTTCCATATCAGCAGGGTTGCAGGGGGAGGAGGCCCTGGTCTTGGCCATAGGCCCGGGACACAGTGACATGAAGACTGACAGCTTCATGAGTTATATTTTAATAAGTTACCAGATAATTCCGCCTGTCAAGGAGTGATCCATGAGGAGACTTGGGCCTGCCTCTTCTGTGAATCCCCTGCCCTGGAAGACCCCCTGCCCCTTGGGACCTCCACCAGCCCAGGACTAGTTGGACATGCAGATGGTGGGGCTCCAGGCAGCATGAAGCATCCTCACAGAAATGATTTCTTGTCTGGGAACAAGGAAGTGGGGATACCTGGGAGCTGGACCTTGGTCTTTGACTCACCTGCAGCAGCCTTCTCTCTGGCCTCCCTGCCTCTGCTCCGCTCCCAACAAACTGCTCTGCTTGAAACCTCCCATGGCTCCCTATCGCCCTAGTGCTAAATACTCCAGATGTGGCTCGATGTGGCCTGGCCTCGGCACTGGTTCTGAACTCATCCCCTGCATGTGAACACCCAGCCTTACTGGATTTCCTCCCATCTCTCCATTCCTTGATGTCTCAGGGTGTTTGCATGGGTTGTTCCCTCTGCCTGGAATGCTCTTCCCTGCTTCTTTTACTTTGAGAATTCTATGGGGCTTTAGCTCCCAGAACACATGTCCAGGAAGTCCAGATCAGGTCACACTCTCCTCACTTTATGCACAGTATAATTTTATGTCCACTTGTGAACTCTCATATGTGTTGTCTGCCTCACCCACTTGCTCTTTGCAATATACCTGGGGCTTGATACATAGCATGGACTGCAGCAATATTTACTGACTGAGGGACTGAATAAGGGGTGGGATCTGGTGGAAGTGAAGGTAGGGAAGCTTGAAATTAAGCTTACCTGCCCCTCCCCATCCCAAAGAACCCCTGGCACCTCCCCTCCCCAAGGAACCCACTTTGAGAACCAGTAGCTTAGGTCAGCCCTTTCACTTGATGGATGGGTCAATGGTATGCCCAAAGCTACACAAACTCAAGGCCACAGGTGAAGCCAGGATGGTGACCCCAGTCCCCAACTTCTTGCAGCACCCCATTGGATCTTCAACGGCCATTAGGGGAGGCCCACAGTTTTCTTTTGGATGATGGCCTAGTCCCTGGGACAGGATACCCTGGATCACCTGATGGCAGGGGTGAGGGCTGGGCTGCGTTGTCCCACAGCTAGAGGTATATTTGCTTCTCCCTGGTGTCACCTTACCCACACCCTGGGAGACCAGCTGTGCTCAGTTCTAAACCTGCTGATCAGCTGCTGGCTACACCCACCCCCCGCCCCCCAGGTAAGGCTCTGGAGGCAAATGCATCAGATGCCGCCTGGGAAAGGCCTCCAGGCTGCAGTCCCAGGGGTCTTTCTGGATGCCGGGTGGAGCAGAGGTGGAGGGAGATGTGGGAAGTTCCCAAATCAGAAGGAACTGAGCATTTGTCTGGAAAGTTCTGGATTAGGGCCCCCTAGCACACTAGCTCCCATTCTTCTCAAGTTTGGATTCTCTCCACCCCTGTCTGGTGGGAAAAGAATACTTAGGATGCAGTGGGGTTTTTGTTTGGTTTGGGGTTTTTTTCCTGATCTCTGTGGTGTCCCATCACCATGGCATTCTTCAGTCCTTTTCTAGATACCTTGGGTTCAACTTGGGTGGGATCTCGGCGCTGGTTTCACATCCCCCATCCCCCCCTTACCTCCAGTCTGTTGTGCTCCTCAAGGTCATTGCCAAGGGCCTCCATGTCTCCTAGGAGGGGCTGCAATAAACCCAAAGCCCAACTTGGAAAACAGAAACTATATTCATTTTAATTACATTTCTATGCATTAACGTTCTGTGCACAGCCCAAAAGCCCTACTGTACAAAGTAGAGGGTAGTCAGAGTTCAGCCTTCCTTCCTGGCCTGCCTCAGGAGGTCTCCCTGAAGGCCTGTCTTTTGCGTCTCTTTCCAGAAACATAGGTGTGAACGTGTAATTCCACATTCTGCTCCCTTTTAATCACACAAGGCCACCTGCCAGGTCCTCCATTCTGCACTTGGAGGCTCACACCAGCTCTACCCCATAGAAGGAGCCTGCCAGCCTCCTATGTCAGGTTTTAAAACAGCTTCATTGGGGTATAATTTACATCCCATACAGTTCATCCATTTAAAGCATACAATTCAATGGTTTTTGTCATATTACATTATTTTTTTAAATTGGGCCAAATATATATATGATATAAAATTTGCCATTTTAACCATTTTTTTAAAAATATATCTTTATTGATTTCAGAGAGAAGAAGGGAGAGAGAGAGAAACTTCAATGATGAGAGAGTCGTTGATCGGCTGCCAGCTGCACGCCCCCCACTGGGGATCAAGCCCACAACCCGGGCATGTGCCCTGACCGGGAATCGAACCACGATCTCCTGGATCCTAGGCGGAGCTCAACCACTGAGCCACGCCCGGCCGAGCTCAACCATTTTTAAATGTGCGGTTCAGTGACATTAAGTACACTCGCACTGTTGTGCAACCATCGCCGCCATATATTTTCAAAACTTTTTTATCACCCCAAACAGAGGCTCTGTACTCAGTAAGCAAAAACTCCCCATTCCCGTTTCAACTTCTCAAGCCCCTAGTAACCTCTAATCTACTTCCTATAGCTATGAATTTACCTATTCTAGATATTTACAGAAGAGGAATCACGCACATTTGCCCTTCTATGACTAGCTAATTTCACTGAGCATAATGTCCTTGGGGTTCATCCATTTTGTAGCAGGTGTCAGGATTTCTTCCTTTTGGAGGCTGAATAATATTCCACTGTATGGATGGACCACATTGTGCTTATCCATCACCTGTCAATAGACATTTGGGGGTTGCACCTTTTATCTGCTGTGAATAATGCTGCTTTGAACATGGGTGTCTCAAGTCCTTGCTTTCAATTCCTTTGTGTAGAAACCTAGGAGTGAAATTGCTGGGTGATATGGTAACTCTATGTTTAGCTTTTTGAGGAACCTCCAAACTTTTTTCTGCTAAATACTATGTAATTTTCAATTTTCTATCAGCCACATTAAAAAGAATAGGAAGATACTAGTAAAATTAATATTAATGATATATTTTATTTCACTCAGTACATCCAGAGCATTATCTCAATATGTAATCAATATAGAAAAGTATTGAGGTATTTTTTTTTAATACTCACCCAAAGATATGCTTTTATTGATTTTTAGAGAGAGAGGAAGGGGCAGAGAGAGAAACACCAATCTGTTGCCCCACCATATGTGCCCCAACTGGGAATTGAACCTACAAGGTAGGAACATGCCCTGATCGGGAATGGAACCCAAAACTTTTTGGTGTATGAGATGATGCTCCAACCGAGACACCCAGCCAAAGCTAATGAGATATTTCACATCCTTTTTTCATATGAAGTCTTAGCAATCCAGAGTATATTTTCTAGTTTGAGCACATCTCTGTGTGGATGCTGAATTTTCAACAGCTACAATGAAATGTGTTCCTACTCAAACAATAAAGTTGTACTTAATAAAAAACTTTTCTATGCTGGTTAGTTTTTAAATTTACATTTGAAATTTAATGACATTTACACTTCAATTTCTCTGTTGTATTAGCCGCATGACAAGTATCAATAGTCTCTCTCATGAGGCTAGTGGCTCCCATGTGGGACAGTGAGAGTTTAGACCAAACTACAGTCATGTGCTGCTTAATGGCAGGGATACGTTCTGAGAGTCAGCGGTGCATTTTAAATTATGATTCATGACCATATTAACAGATGCAGAAAAGGCACTTGATAAAATCCAATACCCATTTATAATAAAAACCCTCAGCAAAGTGGGAATAGAGGGAACATACCTCAACGTAATAAAGGCCATACATGACAAGCTCACAGCCAACATCATACTCAATGGGCAAAAACTACAAGCATTCCCCTTACAATTGGAAACAAGACAGGGATGCCCACTTTCACCACTCTGATTCAACATAGTACATAGCCACAGCAATCAGACAAGAAGAAATGAAAGGCATCCAAATTGGAAAGGAAGAAGTGAAACTGTCATTATTTGCAGATGACATGATACTGTATATAGGAAACCCTAAAGATTCCACCAAAAACTAATAGAACTAATAAATGAATTCAGTAAAGTAGCAGGATACAAAATAAATATCCAGAAATCAGTTGCATTTTTATACACCAATAATGAATTACCAGAAAGAGAAACTAAGAAAACAATCCCATTCACAATTGTTTCAAAAAGAATAAAATACCTAGGAATAAATTTAACCAACAACGTAAAAGACCTGTACTCGTAAAATTATGAGACACTGAAGAAAGAAATTGAAGAAGATATAAATAAGTGGAAGCATATACCATGTTCATGGGTTGGAAGAATTAATATCATTAAAATGTCCATACTGCCCTGGCTGGTGTGGCTCAGTTGGTTGGGCATTGTCTGGTGCACCAAAAGGTTGCCAGTTTGATTCCTGGTCAGGGCACATGCCAGGGCTTCCCTTGGTCCCCAGTGGGTGGGGCGTGTGGGAGGCAGCTGATGATGTTTTGCTCCCACATCAATGTTTCTCTCTTCCTCTTCCTCTCTCTCTAAAAATCAATAAAAATATATATAATAAAATGTCTATATTACCAGTACCCAAAGCAATCTACAGAGTCAATGCAATTCCTATCAAAATACCAATGGCATATTTCACAGAACTACAACAAATATTCCAAAAACTTATATGGAACCACAAAAGGCCCCAAAAAGCAAAAGTGATCTTGAAAAAAAAGAACAAAGTTGGGGGAATCATTCTACCTAATACCAAACTGTACTACAAGGCCACAGTTAACAAAACAGCATGGTACCAACATAAAATCAGACATATAGCCCTGGCCAGTGTGGCTCAATTAGTTGGGCATTGTCCCATGCACCAAAAGGTTGCCAGTCAGATTCCTGGTCAGGGCACATGCCCGGGTTGTGGCTCTATCCATCAGGGATTGTACAGAAGGCAACCAATTGATATTGTGCCCTCACATTGATGTTTCTCCTTCTCTCTTCCTCTAAAAAAAAAAAAATCAATAAAAATATTTTTAAAAAGAAACAGACATATAGATCAATGGAGCAGAATAGAGAGACTAGAAATAAACCCACACCTTTATAGTCATTTAATATTTGATGAAGGAGGCAAAAGCAGACAATGGGCTAAAGAAGAGCTATTCAATAAATGGTGCTGGGAAAATTGCAAAAAAATGGTACATGCAAAAAAATGAAACTAGACCACCTTCTTACACCACACACAAGAATAAACTCAAAATGGATTAAAGGCTTAAAACTGTTAGACTCGAAACCATAAAAATCCTAGAAGAAAATATAGCCAGTAAAATCTCAGACATTTCTTGTAGTAATATTTTTTCTGATATCTCTCCTCAAGTGAGGGAAACAAAAGAAAAAACAGAGGACTTCCGGAGAAGATGGCAGTGTTGGTAAACGCAGCACTCACCTCCTCCCACAACCACATCAAAATTACAACTAAGCTACAGAACAACCATCATTCAGAACTGCCTGAAATTGAGCTGAATGGAATTCCTACATAAAGGATATAAAGAAGAAGCCACATCAAGACTGGTAGGAGGAGCTGGTCCCGCACATACATGTGGTGGATAAAAATCAGGAGGGATATCTCCAATGTGGAGGTCCCCCTGAGGGGCAAGGGATCCCAGTCTCATCCCAGGCACCCCAGCCTAAGGTTCCAGTGCCAGGAAGCGAAGACCCCATAACTTCTGGCTGTAAAAACCAGAGGGGACTATGGCTGAGGGAGGCAGAGGATTGCTGGAGTCCCAGGCAGTTCCTCTTACAGGGCCTGCACACGGACTTTTTCATACTCACTCCCTCTGAGCTCCAGCACTAGAGCAGCAGCTTGAAAGGCACCAGAGACATACAGGGAGGAACTGAATTGTTTGGCATCAGGGTGAGAGCTGCAGGGGCACCTTTCTCCCAGACAGAAGTGCTGGCAGAGGCCATTGTTCCTTTTCTGATCCCTCCCTGCACAGAGCCTGCAGGCAGGTGCCATATCTGAGTCTCCATCAACCTGGCTCACACTATTTGCCCCACCCTGGTTATTCCCTGAGACCCTGCCCCACCCAACTTTTGGGCCCACCCAAGCTGTTTCCAGTGGCTTTTCCATAGGAATGGCCTGTCTTGGCTCATGCTTCAGATTTTCCTACAATCTCTCAAACAAGCAGCATCTGGCCTCAGTGAGCCTCATACCACTCTCTCTAAGTGGCTCTAGGCCCAGCACTAGCAGCAGCCAGCTGTGGTTCACAGCTTGGCCTCCCTGGGCACCTCCAAGCCCAGCACAAGAAGCAGCCATCTGCAGATCGCTTTGTAGTTTATGCTTGGTGGCTCTGGGCAGAACACAGGTGGTGGCTTACCTTGACCTGCACCTCCTGGGAGGCCCCAAAGCCAGCTCACCCAGTGGACAGCTTCAGACTGTGTCAAAGCACCACCACCCAACCACCTCCACAAGCAACACACTGAAGGGGTGGGCTCAGTAGGTACCAGAGCCCCACTGAACTTACTTCTGTGGGGTGGGTCCCAGCTGATCCTCAAAGTGGTTGGAGGTCAGTGGTCAGTGGTCACCGCCAGTCCTTGCAACTGATGAAGCTGGGAAAATCCTCCTATTGACATGCCAACAACAATCAAGACTCAACTACAACAGGAGGGTGTACAGCCTACATGGGGAGTGCACCTTGAGTGCCTAGCTGGGATAATTGGGGAGACCATGCCACTGAACCCAAAAGGACACCTACTACATTCGGACATGCTACCAAGCCTGGGAGACATAGCAGCTCTACTTAATACATAGAAACAAACACAAGGAGGCAGTCAAAATAAGGAGACAAAGAAACATGGCCCAAATGAAAGAACAGAACAAAACTCCAGAAGAAGAACAAAATGGAGATAAGCACTCAACTAGATGCAGAGTTCAAAACTCTGGTTATAAGGATGCTCAAGGAACTTAGTAAGAACCTCAACAGCATAAAAAAGGGCCAGTCAGAAATGAGGAATATACTAACTGAAATAAAGAATAATTTACAGGTAATCAATAGTAGAGTAGGTGAAACCAAGGATCAAATCAACAATTTGGAATATAAGGAAGAAAAAACACCCGTCAGAACAGCAAAGAATAATAATAATAATCCAAAACAATGAGGATAGTGTAAGGAGCCTCTGGGACAACTTAAGCATACCAACATTCACATCATGGGGCTACCAAAAGGAGAAGACAGAGAGCAAGAAACTGAAAACATATTTGAAAAAATGACAGAAAACTTCCCTGACTTGGTAAAGGAAACAGACATACAAGTCCAGGAAGCACAAAGAGTCCCAAATGAGATGAACCCAAAGAGGCCCACATCAAGACACATCATAATTAAAATTCAAAAGATTAAAGACAGAGAACCTTTAAAGCAGCAAGAAAAAAGCAATTAGTTACCAACAAGGGAGCTCCCATAAGACTGTCAGATGAATTCTCAAAAGAAACTTTGCAGGCCAGGAGGGAGTAGCAAGAAATATTCAAAGTAATGAAAAGCAAGGACCTATAACCAAGATTACTCAACCCTGCAAAGCTATCATTTAGAATTGATGGACAGATAAAGAGCTTCCCAGACAAGAAAAAGCTAAAGGAGCTCATCACCACCAAACTAGTACTATATGAAATGTTAAAGGGTCTTCTTTAAGAAGAAGATAAAAAATATGAACAATAAAATGGCAATAATACATATCTATCAACAACTGAATCTACAAATAAAATGAACAAGCAGAACAGAAACAGACTCATAGATACAGAGAACTTTTTGTTGGTTGCCAGATGGGAGGGGGGTTGGGAAGATGAGAGAAAAGAGTGAAGTGATTAAGAAGTACAAATTGGTTGCTACAGAATAGTTAGTCATGGGGATGTAAGGTACAGCATAGGGAATATAGTCAATAATATTCTAATAACTAGGCATGGTGCTGGATGGGTGTGGGATTTTTTTAAAAAATACATCTTTTATTGATTTCAGAGAGAGGAAGGGAGAGGGAGAGAGAAAGAGAGAAACAGAAACATCAATGATGAGACAGTCATCATTGATCGGCACATTGGTTGCACATCCAGGGCAACCCAGTCATCTGCCCTGAGCTGGAAGCAAACTCAGATCTCCTGGATCCTAGGTTGATGCTCAACCGCTGAGCCACTCCCGGCCAGGCGGGTGTGAGATTTATTGGAGTGATCACTTAAGTTATGTAATGCCTGGTCACTGATACACCTGAAACTGATATAATGATGTAGGTCAAGTGTAATTAAAAATAAAAAATTATTTTAAAAATAAATATTTTAAAAAAGAAAAAAATGAACAAATAGGACTACATCAAGCTAAAATGTTTTTTCACAGCAAAGGAAACCATCAACAAAATGAAAAGACAATGCACTGAATGGGAGAACATATTTGCCAATACATCTGATAAGTGGTTAATATCCAAAATTTATAATGAACTTATAAAACTCAACACCAAAAAACAAACAATCCAATTTAAAAATTGGCAGCCCTGGACAGTGTGGCTTAGCTAGTTGGGTGTTGTCCCATGCACCAAAAGGTTACCGGTTCGATTCCTGGTCAGGGCACATGCCCAAGTTGTAGGCTTGATCCCTGGTGGGCACCGTGCAGGAGGCAGCTGATCGATGTCATGCTCTCACATCAATGTTTCTCTCTCCTTCTCCCTTCCTCTCTCTCTGAAAATCTATAAAAATATATATTTTTAAATGCTTATTTTTAAAAAAATGGGCAAAGGACTTGAATAAACACTTCTTCAAGGAGAACATACAGATGGCCAATACACATATGAAACAATGCTCAATGTCACTAATCATCAGAGAAATGCAAATTAAAACCACAATGAGACATCAGCTTACACCTGTCAGAATAGTTATCATTAATAAATCAACAAACAACAAGTGTTGGCAAAGATGTGGAGAAAGGGGAATCCTTGTGCACTGTTGGTGTGAATGCAGATTGGTGCAGCCACTGTGGAAAGCAGTATGGAGATACCTCAAAAACTTAAAAATGGAACTGCCTATGACCCAGTGATTCCACTTCTGGAAATTTATCCAAAGAAATCCGAAACACTAAATCAAAAGAATATATGCTCTCCTATGTTCATTGCAGCGTTATTTACAACAGCCAAGATTTGGAAGTAGCTCAATTGTCCACCAGTAGATGAGTGGATAAAATAGCTATGATACATTTGCACACTGGGATACTAGTTGGCCATAAAAAAAAAAAAAAAAAAGCCCAGCAGGTGTGGCTCAGTGGTTGAGCATTGCCCTGTGATCCAGGAGATCACAGTTCAATTCCGGTCAGGGCATATGCCTGGGTTGGGGGCTCAATCAGGAGGCAGCTGATCAATGACTCTCTCTCATCATTGGTGTTCCTAAAATCTTTCTCTCCCTCTCCCTTCCTCTCTATGAAATCAATAAAAATATTATTTTTTTTAAAAAAAGAAAATTTTACCCTTTGAGACAGCATGGATGGACCTGGAAAACATTATGCTAAGTGAAATAAGCCAGTCAGAGAAAGACAAGTACCATATGATTTCACTCATATGTGGAATCTAATGAACAAACTGAACTACCAAGTAAAATAGAGACAGACTCATAGATGGAGGGATTGAGCAAAAAATTTAAAAAGGAGAAAGAACTCATGGACATGAACAACAGTGTGGTGATTGTGGGGGAGGGAGGTGGAAGTGGAGGAAGGTATAGGGAAATAAGTGGTGATGGGAAAAAAAAAAAAAAAAAAATATATATATATATATATATATATATATATATATATATATATAATAAAGTAAAAAAAAAGAAAATACTGTCAGATCAGTTTTTAAATAAATTACGATTCCTATCACTAGTTTCCCTTTTTTAGAAATTCTAGAGCAATGAATGCTGTCCAATAGAGATAAAATGCAAGCCAGATGTATAGTTAGTATTTTTCTAGTAGCCACATTTTCATATGAAGTTTTGGCAATTCAGAGTATATATTATGACATTAATTTAATAATATACTTTCTTTAACCCAATAGATCCAAACTAGTATTATTTCAATGTGTGATAAATATAAAAATTGAGATATTTTCATTGTCTTTTTCACTCTAAGTCTTGGAAATCCAGTGCATATTTTATGGCAGCACACTTAATGCCGGCACTCACTTTTCCTTGTAGATACTTGACCTGTACTTAGACTCCATAAAACATATGGTGGAAAAAGCAGATTTGCACATCCAAAGTGTTCCAAATGTACTTACATGTTTTCCAGTCATAGAATTGAGAACCAGACATTGTTTTTGGTTTGTTTTTACTTTTTATTTTCAAGTTGTTTTCAATTCACAGAAGAGAATATCCGTTTTAAAATGTAAATGAGCATTAACAACTCCGTTCCTGGGACACAACAGCCACATTTCAAGGGCTCAGTAGACATACTCGGTCAGTGGCCAGTGAATTGGATGGTGCAGAGGTAGAACAAGTCCCTGATTGCAGTAAAGTTCTATTGGATTGTGCCAGGCTGTAGATTTGAGCTCCACCTGCAAAGTGGGAGAGAAGTTTGGGGTTACATGAAGAGGGGAGAGTTGAGGTTCTGGGTCATAATGGCTCTAGCTGTGTGTACTTAGGCAAGAGACAAATGAGTCGCTCTGGGCCTCAGTTTTCTCATCTGTGAAATGGGCGGCTCCAGGGCTGCAGACCCAAGGTCATAAATTTCTGCTCCAGTGATTGGGGCATGAGGTCTGGGAGAACTTCGTGACTACCATGTGGACAGGAAGGACTGGGAATGGAGGGAAATCAGCCAGCACAAACCCAGAGGAGCTGTTTTTGAGCACTTATTGAGCATGAAACACCAAGTAAACATAAAATCAAGTTCACACTGGCATCCCTAAGCACTTTCTTTGCTCTTCCTGCAAACAGACGAGGCTCTCTTTCACCTCCAGGCCTTTGCATTGGCTGTCTCTTCTGCCAGGAACATTCTTCCCCTGACTCCTACTCTACCTGGTGAGTCCTTACATAACCTTCAAACCCCAATCCCATTGTACCCCTCCCAAACAGAGCCCAGGATTTAAGCCTCAATTCCAGGGCACAGGGAGCCTCTTGTAACTAACTCTGACTTCTCCCCAGATTGGGGAAAGAGCCTGGGAAAGTTGAGAAAGGGCAGGGTCGAGGTGGGACCCGAGAGCTGTTGTGACCTATCCCACCTTTCCTGGGGACCCCTCTCTCCCCAGTTAGCGAGGTCATGTTGCCTAGTGACTAGGAGAAAGTGGGCTCAGGTCAAACTGTCTTTGTTGGAGTTGCAGCTCTGCCATTTCCTCACTGAGTCACTTGGCCTCTGCTCTCTCATCTGTAAAACAGGAATCATTAACAGTGTCTACCTCAGGACTTATGAATATTAACCCATGTGTGCACCCTAGGCGTGGGTTATTGTTTTTATCAATGATACTGTCTCCACTGTCCCTTCTCCCAGCTGCTCTGACCCATGTATCCACTCGACTGGGCCAAGACATGATGTCCCTGGCACCATTCTCTCCTTGGGGTGCTTTTGGTGTGCTTCTGCTACTTGTGTGTATCCACAAGCCCATGTGGTCCCATAAGTTCACAATGGACTCTCATAATGGGTGAGCAGGGCCCGTGTCCTCTGGGGGAGCCCAGCCAGGCCTCCTTGGGGGGTCCCCCCGCCCATCCACCCCTGCTTCTCCTGCTGTGGACATGGGCATTCAACACCCCGCAGCTCTGTCCCAGTGCTCAGAACCGTGGCCTGGCACAGCTGACAGCCACCTGGCCATCGACCGCAGCGTATACCCTCGGGAGGACACAGCCCTCATGCATCCCTGAAAGGTTAGCTACTGACCGCAGGCGCAGCTTCCGCCGTCCCTGGGGCCGCCCGGCCAGTGCTGCGTGTGGTTTAACACGGCACCGCCCAGCTGCTACCCACACTGAGGGCCTGTATGAGTACTTCAGTCTCACCATGTCCTTCCACAGAGACTGGGACATCACGTGGCACGGCTGGCTGGAGCCATGGCCTGGCCAGCCTCTGGATGCACCAGTCAACCTCTCAGCTAACATGGAGCTGGTGGCCTGGGTGGTGTCAACCGGAAGAAGGATTCGACCAGATGCTTGACATGTATGGGCATTCCCACAAGCCACTGCTCCAGATGGTCATGACCCAATAGCTGTCCCAGTACAAGTTATATCTGGCTTTTGAGAACTCACACCCCAACTACATCACAGAGAAGCTGTAGAAGAATGCCCTGCAGGCCTGGATCATGCCCATGGTGTTGGGCCCCAGCCGGAGGAACTATGAACAATTCCTGCCGCCTGACACCTTCATCCACACAGACAACTTCCAGAGCCCCAAGGAGTTGGGCCAGTATCTGCTGGCACTGGACAAAGACCATGCCCGCTATCTGAGTTACTTTCACTGGTGGGAGACACTGCAGCCTTGATCCTGCAGCTGGGCCTGGGCCCTGATGTTCTGCAAGGCCTTCTGGCAGCTGTACCAGGAGTCCAATGACCAGGCAGTGACCAGCATAGCCTCTTGGTTCAGATGAGCCCACCAACCTGGGGCCTCATCTGCTGGGGACCTCAACTGCCAGCCTCTTCTGCTTTCAGAAACCTCACCTGCCAGGGGCCTCATCTACTGGGGGTGCAAAGGGGGAGTTTCACATGCTGGGGGCCTCACCTCCTAGGGATCTCACCTGCTGGAGACCGTGGTTGTTGGAGATTTCACTTACCCAGGACTTTACCTTCTGGGTACCTCTGCTTCCAGGAATCTGGGCTCCAGGAACCTTACCTGCCAGGGGCCTCACTTGCTGGGGAGGGAAGTGTCTCCCCTGCTGGAGATGTTGGCTGCTGGGGTCCTCCCCCACCAAGGCACTCACTGCCTTGGCTCTGCTGGGTCTGCTTGCAGTTATTATCACTGGCATAACTGCCTGTGGGCAGGCAGGAAGGCAATATTGGCATCATTTTCCAGATGGGAACGTTCCGATGAAAACTGTATGTCCTCCCTTATTCTAGAACAGCAGTTCTCATTCCAGGGCAACTCTGCCCCCTGGGGACACTCGACAATGTCTGGGGACATTTGTAGTCATCAAGACTTGGGGTGGGCTGCCCAGCCGGCATAGCTCAGCGGTTGAGCAGCGACCTATGATCCAGGAGGTCACGGTTCGATTCCCAGTCAGGGCACATGCCCAGGTTTGGGGCTCGGTCCCCAGTAGGGGGTGGGCAGGAGGCAGCTGATCAATGACTCTCTCATAATTGATGTTTCTACCTTGCTCTCTCCCTCTCCCTTCCTCTCTCTGAAATCAATAAAGACATATTAAATTTAAAAAAGACTTGGGGTGGGCTGATAGCATCAAGTGAGTGGGAGTCAGGAATGCTGCTCAACAGCCTGCACGGCTCCCCAAACCCAGAATGGTCTAGCTACAAATGTCAAGACGTGGAAAACCCCTTGAGATCAAGCCCATCAGGCAGAGCGGGGAGAGTTAAGGCCCAGAGGGACTGGAAAGTGGGGGCCAGGCTATCCTGGGGTCAACATGGGGCAGGGCTGGCACAAGGGAAGGAATGACCCCTTGAAGGAGGGCAAGAGGGAAAGAGTGTGATACTGCGTGTGTGTGACACATGATGATCATGCAGGGCTTGGAGCATGACAGTCAGCATGGGTGTGTGTGGCTGCGAGTGTGTGACAAAATGCGTGATCCTGTTTCCTTTTATTTTCAAATGAATGGTGACTGTGAGGGTGCCCCCTTCTGAGTGTGCAGTTCCAAGTGTGAATGACAACTGAGCGTGTAAACATGTAGGCTGTGGGTCTGCATGTGATCCTGTCTGCTAAGCCCCATGTGGGAGGTAATCTCCGTACCGTGTGTGTGTGTGTATGTGTGTGTGTGGCATGAGCTGAGAAACCCCACCCTAGGGGTCTGTGGGGGCAGCTCTGTTTACGTTTCAATTATTTGGCGGGCTAAGCCAGAGCTCTGTGGTTGGGATGCTGGATCTGGGTGGGAGACAGGGAGGCTGAGGTCCCAGGAGGCCAGGGGAGCATACACACACACACCGAGGCAGCCAAGCTTCAGGGGCCACAAACCCAGGCCTCCAAGACCAACTTTCCTGCTGTATGTCCTGAGCTCAGCAACGTCCCTCTTTGAAGCTAAGGGCCATCTACGATGGGGAAACTGAGGCTCAGCTTCTGCAGTGTCTAGGGACTCCAGCCTCTCTCCCATGCCGGGCTGAGTCAGCCCAAACAGTGGAGGAATCCACCACCCCAAACCTCAGAGTCAGAATACTGCGGGGGCGGGCAGGGACCCTAGCCAGCCTTGGTCCTGAAGCTGCCTTCCAAGCAGACCACCCACTGGCTGGGTGGAGTCTGGCTGCCAAGCCATGCTCTTGGAGCTCCTTGTCAGTCCTGCCTGTTAGCTGCCTCAAGTTTCTCTAGCTGCAACCGGGGCCCTGGGGAGCAAGGAGTTGGGGGATGTTCCTGCCTGGCTAGGTGATCCTCCTTGGAGGCAGCTTCTGACTTGAGCCCTCTAGCTTCTGGACATGGATTGGGTCTGTAAAGGATGTGGTGGTTCAGGGTGGTCCTGAACTCAGATGTGTGGGAAAGAGGGGGCCCGTCTAGGAAAATAGTAAAAGGAGGGAAGGGGATGTTCCCTTGGGAGCCCTCAGTCTAAGGGGCTGGAAGGAAAGGGTCCATGCCCCCTGGGTGCCAGCCCCGGGCTTGTAGTGCCTACCCCCTCACCCACCCCCCTTCAGACCACGGGACCCACTGATCCTTCCCTGAACTCTGGGAACTCAACACCCTGCGCCCTTCCTCGGCCTGCCAAACGTCAAGGTGACACCATGGGCAAATCTAAACACTGCTCAGTGCTTTTTCCATCCTCTGAGGGGGCTCGTCATAAATCCCCCCTCGAACTCTGGCCAGGGTTTTTTATGGGCTAGGACCTAGATCCCTCGGGACCAGCTCTGCCCCAGAAGGCGCCAGGTTTGAGCTGGACAGGGCTGGCGCCCTCCCCAGACCTATCCCCACAGGGAGATGGGCAGTTTGCGTGTATTTTTAGCTAGTAAAAGGAGATAGTGGCTTAGAGTTCACTCTTGCAGTGGCCTGAGGATGCCCGTCGGGTGAGGGCAGCCCAGGCCCACCTGGATCTGCCTCCTCCTCTGTAGAGTGACTCCCCCTTCCTCTACCAACTTCAATTCTCCCCTTTCCCTCCCCAGAAGGACACACTGTGTGGAAGTGGGGAGGGGTACACGTTGGAAAGACCGGGTCCAGCTGGACCTGTCGCCCCTTCTACACGGTGACTCCACCTTCCCTCCCCAGAAGCACAGCTAGCTGGGATACCACAGGCTGGGCAGGAGCACAGGGACCTGCGGGGAGGTGGGAAGTACAGTCCCTGCAGACATTGCCCAGATTCACCCTATTTTCCCACTTGTACTCCGGAAACAGGACCCACATTGAATCTTTCTCCCTAAAGCAAATGGGATCTCCTCACCATCCGGCAGGTGATACCCGCATCCAACCCCTTTCCCAGTGGAGATGGCGCCACTTCCTCACACCTCCGCCTGCCCCTCCAAGAGGTGGACACCCCTGGTGCGCACAACCAAGAGCCAGCTCGATTTTCCACACTTTATCTCTGTACAGTTATCGCAAGTGTCCCGAGGCCTCGACGGCAGGTTCTGCGCACGGGCAGTCTGTGGCGGGTCCGACGGTCGCGGCTGTGGGTGCCTTCGGGGCTGGGTACGCGGCCGCCCCCTGGCCGGGACCGGTGAGGTAGGGTCACACGCAGGCGCACTCGCGCGCCGACAGCTCGTGCACCGTGTGGTAGCGGCTGTGCGCGTCCAGGAAAGACACTTCGTCCTCGTAGGCCGTCGGACGGCAGCAGGGCTGCGCGCGGACCCTCTCCCGCCGCACGCGCCGACGCTGGCGCAGGCGCCGCAGGCCCAGGTCGTAGACGCGCGCAGCCGCCTCGCACGCGCCTGCGCAGTAGCGGAACAGCACCGTCTCTTCCGACGCGTAGCCCAGGCCCAACTCGCTCACGCGCACCTCGAGCTCGCGCAGCCCGCACGGCCGCGTCCCCGACCGCGCACGCGCGCGCCGCCGCCGGGGCCCCGCCCGACGGCGCGGACTCGGAGATCGCCCGGCCCAGGGCGTCAGCTCGCGCAGTTCCACGGCGTCCGGGGCGCCCTGCAGCAGGGCACGGTCTGCGCGGGGAGGGAGAGAAGGGGGTGGGCATCAGTGGGTGGGCAGCAGGGAGCCCCTACCCTCGCTACTCCCCTGCAAAGAATGACCCATGCGGGGAAGCTGGGGTCATAGCGCATTTCCTAGATACCCGCTCTTGTACCCTCTCTGGCGGTGTTGGAGGGGTGCATATGCGGACCCCAACGCTGGTCCCCAAGGCTATCAACGCCGCTGTCTGGACCCTGCCCTATGTTGAGCTGCTCAGAGCCTGGCTAACCCTTTCTGGGTTCCCCGCACCACTTTCCAGCCGGCCCACCTGAGCAGATCTGATCTGGGTGTCTCAGCCCCTCTGGGCACCATCCCCCAACACTGTCTGTGGATCTCATCCCTATGCTGGGCTGCCCCAGGGTACTGACACGTCCTCTGACCAGTGTTGGAGTGCTGCCTCCCCCACCCAACCCCTCACCCTTTAGCTGAGCTGTATGGGTCTCTGCCTCACTGTCTCGGGTCCTTGCTCAGAGCCCCAACATCTTCTCTGAGCCCCTGGACTGCTCACAACCCCTCACCTTGTACCTGCTGCTCCACTGTGCAATAGGACTCAGTTTTCCCATACAGAAACCCAAATCGGGGTGTTTGGGCTCCCTAGAACACACAGTGGAGCAGCAGGCACAGAGGCCTGTATGGGGACCCCACCCCATGGGGTGGCAGCAGCTATTGTCAGGGCCACTCCCATGTTATAGGTAAGAAAACTGGGTACCCAAAAGAGCAGAGACTTGGCCAAGGCCACACCACTAGCAGGTGGCAGTGAGAGAGAGAAAACCAGACAGCATTCTTTCCGCCTCCATCGAGTGCCCAAGTTTGGCCCAAGTTCAGCCCTTTTCTTCCACAGCTGCCCGAAGGTGCCCATAGTCACAGAATCTCAGGGTCCCGTAGTCTAAGTTTATTTCCCAAGAGGCTGGCCCTGCCCCAGTACAGTAAGTCCTTACTTAACGTCGTCAGTAGGTTGTTGGAACTGCGGCAAAACGACAGAATGAAACCAGTTTTACCAAAGGCTAATTGATATAAACAAGAGTTAAGTTCCTGCGGCATTTCATCATTATAACACAACTATGTTGAAGGAAATGACTTTAATTGAGGACCTGCTGTACTGTGAAGCCCCAGGAGAGAAGTGCAGACTTTGGAATGGCTGGCAGGAGGCTCCCAGCCCCTGATGGTTGCAGTCACAGGTTGGGAGAGGAAATCCTGAGTTTAGCCTCAACCTGCCCACAAGGCTGGTGCACCTGGCTGTCAAAAGAAGTATCTTACTGAGAAGCCTGAGCGGGAGGGACTGTCTGTCACCCTGAGGTTGTCTGTTTCCATAGCAGGTCTCAGAAAGCAGACAAGCCCAGGTTCTGAGCCTAGCTCTGCCACTCTCCTTGTACAACTTCAGGCAGGTGATGGCCCTGCTATGCCAATATCCCTGTCTGCTCAATGTGGCTTGCAGAGTCCCTGAGGTGGTTGTGGCTGGGAGAATGGAAAGTGGGGGATGAATGAGCAGCCTTTTCTGAGTTCTTGCAGCCCAAGGGCCAGACTGGGATGGTCAGCACTGTCTGCTCTGGGGTTAGATTTGAACGTGGCTTACTTCTGGTGCCTAAAATGCCACCATTTAGTATGCACACCCCAAGGTGTACATCTAGAGAGTCATTTGGGGGGTTGCCAGATGAAATACAGATGCCCAGTTAAATTTGAATTTCAGATAAACAGTGAATAATCTTTTAGTATATCTGTCCCTGCATCCCTCCAGCAGGCCTGGCCACGTGCACAGGGTCTGGAACGCAAAGAGATGAGATTTGCTCCCCGCCCCCAGCCTGAAATTCCACCATCAGCGCATTAGTCCCAGGGCCTTAGGGGGATCAACAGCCACTCCCTTCCCCCAGTACAGGACACAGGGCTGGCAGGCATCCGCCCATGGGCCCAGATTCTTCTCAGTGGATTTCACCATTGGTACTTTGCCCCCAGGTCCTGGAGCGCTAGCTTTTGGGGGCCCCACCCAGGTCTCTGGGACCCAGTGTCCTGGGAAGGGTTTTGAGGCCTACGAGGGCAAATGGTGGGGACGGAAGTGAAGTCCCTGCCGGAGGCCACCCTTGTCCATTGTTAGGACAAGAAAGAAGGACTGTGTGGTCTGGCAGGGCGGGCATGCATGCAGCCCCCACTCACAGGCACCATGCATGTGCCCAGCCTGCGCCTACACCCCAGCCACCCTCACGGGCACACTGCATGGTCCTGTGCATGTGCACACAGGTCGGGGCCCACAGAGAACTTGCAGAGGGCAAGCACCAGGGGCAAGTGAGGAGCTGTGCCAGGTAGCCATGCTCCCTAGGTGGGATTTTCACTTCTCTACCTCACTGCCTTTTCCACGTCTGTCTCTCCCACCTTTGTCTCTCTCTCTCTGCCTCTCTATATCTGTCTCTTTCCCCATGTCTAGGTCTGTTTCTAGGTCTCTCTCTGTCTCCCCCTCTTCTTGGTCCCTATCAACCCATGCAGGTCACTGGGGCCTCGGGTCCAGCTCCCCCCCCCATGTGCTGCGGGGGGGATGCACCCTGCTGAGTTCCTAGGTCTAATCTCCATCTGGCCCCCTGGCCCCTGAGGGACGGAGCCTAATTCCTTGTGACAGCTGAGCCAAGAGACCCTAGTTCCCAGGAGTCATCCCCTACACACACATCCTGCGATGCCATGCCATTGGGGGATTTGCACCCTCCCTCCACCCCATCTTTAAAAAGGCCTCTGTGGCCTGGTTCCACTGCCTGAAATTCCACCAGTATGGCCATACCTATGTCAGGGGTATCTGACCCAAGACCAGGGGAAGGGCTTACACTGGGCCAGGCGGGCGATCCGGGCATCCAGGGTGCGAGGTGGCCGGCGCAGCGGGGCTAACGCGGGTCCGAGGCGGTGGCTGAGGAGCAGGCCGTCCCGACACATCCAGATGGAGAGCACAGAGCTGCAGAGCACTGAGGCCAAGGCCGCTGCCTTCCAGCGCTGCATCCTCGGCCTGCGGGCACGGGATGGTCAACCAAAAGGCCTGTCTGCCAGGCAACAAACCAGCACGGGACACTGGGCCAGGCACTGGGAACATAGTGGGGACCATGATTTTGAACCACTGCTGCTTAACTATCAGTAATAACATGTTATTCAGCAAGGAATCACAGAACATGAGTGTGAAAAACGCTGCTAAGGAGGGGTGGGCGCTGTATCAGGGGTATAGGGAACTGCCCCATCTGGGAGTCCCAGAGTGCTTTCCTGAGGGTTGAGGAAAGCTGAGACCTCACCAAAAGTAAGACTTGGCCAGGCAGAAGGGAGTGGCATCTCAGGCAGGGGGAAGAGCCAGTGCAAAGGTACAGAGGCTGAACCAAGCTTGGCCAATCCAACAGGAGGCTGGAGTGGCTGGAGCCCAGTGTGTTTAGGGAAAGAGTGAAAGGTGGAGGCATTCCCAACAGGGGGCACTGTGGGACAAGGGTGGCCAGGAGACCCAGTGCTTAGAATACAGTCCAGGGAGCAGAAACCCAGGGGTTGAGATTTTGTTCCCTACATATGATGTCCTTGGGAGTGACTTGCTGCCCCTTTCAGAGCCTGGGTTTACCCTCCAGACATAAACTGATGCCCAGAAAGGGGCTGCAATAAACCAAAGCTGCTCTTCACCCACTTCCAGACTATTGCTCAAGCAGGTCCTTCCACCCAAAACACTCTTTCTCTCCCTCCCCACTCCCATTACCCTTTCAGTCTCAGCTTGGACCAGCACCTCCCCCAGGAAGCCTGCCCTGACTGCCCTCACACTCAGGCCCTGAGCAGCCCCCATTAGAACTCCCATTACTCGGTGCTGTGACTGCCTGGGAGCGTCGTGCTTAGTGCATACAGTAGGTGTTTAATAACCCTCGTGTACACCCATCCCCCCTAACCGTCTCCAAGCAGCTCCCCTCCGCCTGGCGGCCCCTAGCCCGGGTTTACATTCCCCCACCCGGCTGCCTGGTGCCGGCCCGCGCGGGGCCTGGCGACAGGCCCGGTGTAAACATTTACACAGAGCGCTGAAAGCCGGGCTGGACGCAGGTCAGCGCCCGGGCTGGGCCGTGGGGTGCCGGGCGCCCCCAAGCGCGCACCTCGGCGCGCAAGCTCCTCACCCAGGCGCAGAGCAGTTATTTGCGTGCAATATGCATTTCATTTGCGTGTTGTTTGCATTTCATTCGCATGTGATTTGCGTAATCTGGCTGTTTGGGCTTCCCGCGGAGCTCTCCCCAGTCGCATGAATGCAAAGGCACAGGACTATACCCAACGGACCGTAATAGTGGGCATTTATTAAGCGCCTGCTCTATACCAAACCGTGCTGAACCCACGAGAGAGTCACTATTATATCCATTTTACAGCTGCGGAAACTGAGGCACAAAACAGAGGGGCTTGTTCAAGGGCATTTGGCTAGAAAAGGACCTGAAATTTGAAGGCATGTTTTTTAACAGGATTCACATCACATGGGTTGGGCCGGGGTTGAGAGCAAACGCTGTGGAGTCA
The DNA here is from genome assembly GCF_964146895.1 of Miniopterus schreibersii. Lineage (NCBI taxonomy): Eukaryota > Metazoa > Chordata > Mammalia > Chiroptera > Miniopteridae > Miniopterus > Miniopterus schreibersii. Next base: position 67,464,272 of record NC_138105.1, on the reverse strand, counting down.
CCCCAAGGACTTGCCACTATTGATACCATAATTTTTATTACTGTTGGTGGTGGAGGTGATAGAGAATGAGCTCCTAGACATGGGGGCATATAAACAAACCCTGGGCCAGCCTGGATATCAGAGGGCACAGCATTTGCAAAGGTCCTGGGGCAGGACCAGGCCTGGCTTGTTGAAGGAACCAGGAGGTGCCCATGTGGCTGGAGCAGAGTGAGGGAGGGGAGGTAACAGCGCAGGTCCTTGGGGCCTTATGGACTGTGGAGAGAATATTTCATTCTCAAGGTTGTGCAGCAAACAGAGGTCAGCCCATTTGTCAGGTTCCCAAACCCACCCCCTTTTATGTCAGATCCTGCTCTACAGACAACACATATTAAGTCATTTCAACCTCACAAGAGTCTTTATCTCCATTTCACAGATGGGGAAACTGAGGCCTAGAGTAGTCACATGACTTACCCAAGGTCACAGAGCTGGTAGGGGGAGATAGCAGGGAAACCCACCCAGGCTCAAGACCTCTGGTGGGCACGGCTTTCTCTTGACCCCAACACCCTGCTTGCTCACACACCCAAGTCTTGGAGTAGTGTCTCAGTTTCCCTGTTAGGCTGGAACAAGGCCCAGCATAGCACCAGGCTGTGATCCTCTGCCTCTGCTAAGGGCTCAAGTGGGTGCTAAAAGGGTGGATGAGACACCAGCCAAGAGACGGCCTGGTCACAGGAGTTCCCCTCCCTAACTACCCCCCTCCCCATGGCCTTGAAGCACTAGACCCCATCAGAGCTCTGATGGGGGACAGGAAAGCAGGGGGGCTGACAGTGGAGGGGGCCCAGCAAGCCAGCTGATAAGCATCGGTTAACAATGGGTCTTTCTGTAAGGGGGTCACCCAACTGGTTTGTCTCTGGCACGGAGCTGACCGGGAGGGGGTGATTCGGGTGTGGCGGAGGGCACGGGGGAGGGGCCAGGTGTGCTTGTGTAATGGAGGCCCCGAGACCTGGGGAGGTGGGTGCCCTCACAGAGCATTTGGGGCTCACACACCCAGCATACTTATTCTTGCACACACTGTATCCCACTCACGTGAGCGTTTTCACACACTCAGACACTCCCATTTACACGCTCAGTGTTTTCATATTCACAATCATGCATTTGGACATCTTCACACACATTGAAATCCTCCCATTCACACATTTGAGCACTATCACACACACATTTGGGAGTTCTCACACTTACACCCAAACACTTACACACCCACACACTGGGGTGTTTTCACACCCCTACTCAAACATTATCACATACTTGGTTGTTTTCACCCTTAATCTTTGAACGTGACATATACACTTGAACACAATCACACACTCATGTTTTCACTCACATACTCAAACATGATCACACTCACTCACACACTAATGTTTCACACTCACACACTTGGGTGATTTTATTTTAAAATTTTTTTAATCCTCACCTGAGGATATTTTTTCCATTGCTTTTCAGAGAGAGTGGAAGGGAGAGAGAAACATCGATGTGAGACATCAATTGGTTGCCTTCTGCACGCCCCCTGACTGGGGCCAGGGATCGAGCCTGCAACTGAGGGGCATGCCCTTGGCCAGAATGGAACCAGGGACCCCTGAGTCCACAGGCCGACACTCTAACCACTGGGCCAAACTGGGTAGGGCCACTTGGGAGGTTTGAGACTCCTGCACTATGACACTTACACACTACCACATGCTCATGATCACACTTGAATACTACCAAGTTCACGCAGTAGTGTGACTTTGCATTCCAGATACACACATAGGGACACACACAGAACACACCCTCAGAGCTGTTGGGTCTTCAGCTGCAAAGATCCCAGGGGAACAGTGAACGGCACACACATGGTGGGCTGCAGGTGAGGCACATGGAAGTGAAGGAGGCAGGATGGCCCAGGAGAGAGCTGCCCTGCCCTGACCACTGGTACCCGGCCAAGGTTCATACCTGCTGGCATCTCAGTGCCGCCCATGCTGCCCAGACAGGGACTGGCTGGTTCCCTTCCCAGCCCTCAGACAATGTCCGGACCCCGGAGAATCTTCACTGGTGAGGGAATGGAGTACCCTCCCTTCTTGTGGGCCAGGCCAGTCTGAACTGCAGCAAGGGATGGAGGCAAGACCTCCACCTCTAGCTGGAGGCCACAGAATCCCCAGAGCTAGGGTAGGGAGGAAGAGGAATCTGAGGCTCAAAGAGGGGCGATGAGTAGCCCAAAGTCACACAACCAGGTAGGTCCTTCCAGTCATCCAAGGAGCAGTCAGTCAGGGTGGGGGTACGTGGGTGTTTCTGGCAGCTTCCTTGGTGGTGCCAGGAAATGCTCATTATCCTGGTGTCCAGGCAACGCCCTGGGGCTCCGCCTTTCCACTGGGTGTCCCAGGGACACCCACCAGGCATACCTGTTCCCAGGGTTAACAGCCTCCGACCTGCAGAGCTCCTGGCCTCAGGGAGGCGCCTGCTTCATGCTTGTTTCCAGGGACAGGAAGGATAAGAGGTGACTCGTTCCTCAATCCATTCATCCCTCTAGTCTGGAGGAGGCCTGGAATTGGAGCCTGTCCCCATTGGGCAAACTCCTACTTATCCTTCAAAGCCTTAGCTCCTAAAGCCCCTCCTCCAGGAAGCCTTTCCTGTTCCCCATCATGGCATGTTGGCCACAGGTCCCTCCCTCTTGCCCTGCCCTGCACAGTATCTATGTCCATGTCTGTCTTTTCTGGAGTAGGGGTTTCCGGAGGGACAGTCTGGGCTGGGTTATCTCAATAATTCTATTCACAGAGGCATGAGCTGCCTGCAGCCTCCCAGTCTCCACGCTTTTTAAAAAAATATGCTTTTTATTGATTTCAGAGAGGAAGGGAGAGGGAAAGAAAAAGAGAAACATCAATGATGCAGTCTCCTCGCTTTTGTTGCCTTCTTCAATGTGCCCCCTTCTCCTTCCTTTCCACCTCACTTCTGAACATGTCCCTGGTCCTCCCATAACTCGGTTTCCCCATTTTCAGAAAGTGTCTGAAAGGAGCTGCCCAGCACTGTGGGAATGCCAGGAAGGACCAGGGAGAGCTTGCTGGAGTGGCTGGTAGGGCTGTCGTCACTGTCCACAGGCAGCGCGGGCCAGGTTGTGAAGCCATGGGGACAGATGGGGTGGCCCGCACGCTGGAGGAGGGGCATGTGTCTGTGAACACTGCAGCGCGAGGGCTCCAGACAGCTGAGTTTGGATCCCTGCTCTGCCTCTTCCCGACCGGGTAACCTCCCCCTCTCAGAGCCTCAGTTTCCCCATCTGTACAACGGACTGCCCAGGACACCCTCCTCATCTGGACGGCCATTTAATTAATTCAGTGAAGTTCTGCAGAACTGGCCGACAGCAACAGTTGGCCTCAGACCTCTTGCACGCCTGTACCTCTGTTTCCCCCATCAGTGCTGAGAGCTCCCAGGCTGGCAACTGGGCCTGTTCCTAGGACAGCCCTGCTTGTCTCCTTTCTCCCAGATGGCCCCTGGGGGGTCCACTGATGGGGAAACTGAGGCCCTATGACAGGCAGGACTTGGGTCTCTCTCAAGGCAAGACTCAATGGTTCTGCAAAACAAGAAACAAATTCTGCAGCCCACAAAAATGTGTCCCCTCCCTCGGAGGGCCCCAGGGCCCAGCCCCACCCCATGGTGGGGACAGGGAGGCCAGGGCAGCCTCGAGCTGGCAACACACATCTGGGGGTAAACCAGGAACATCTGGCTAGCACAGTTGGTTCAGATGCTGTGTCTGCAGGGGCCAGGGGCCAGCCCATGGGACAGCCTCAGGGCGGGCACAGTCACAGACACCTCCAGCAGGCCCTTCCAGGCCTGGCCAGAGGTGGGGGCATAGCCTCTCTTCTTCTTCCCCCAACCAAGGAGCTGCCTGCTGCCCAACTATGAGCACCATTGCTGGCTCCCTGCTACTCTGAGAATCAAGTGTCAGCCCCTGAGCTCATCTTAAGGAGCTCTGGGTTTGTCTTGGCCGAAGTACAGCTGAGGGGTGGACTGACAGAGAGAGTGACTTCTGGGGAGGACTGTGCTGGTTGCGATAATAATAGAAGTAAAATAGCCCTGGCCAGTTTTGCTCAGTGGTTAGAGCGTCAGCACACAGATCGAAGGGTCATGGGTTTGATTCCTGGTCAAGGGCACGAACCTCGGTTGCAGGTTCCCCGTCCTGTTGGGGCATATGCGGAAGGCAACCAATCGATGTGTCTCTCTCATGTTGATGTTTCTCTCTCTCTCCCCCCTCTCCTCTCTCCCTTCCACTCTCTCTACAAATCAATGAAAAAAATATCCTCGGGTGAGGATTAAAAAGAATAATAATAATAGAAGTAAAATAATAACAGCTAACAGTAACCCTAGCAAACAACACTACTGGTATAGGCACTTTACACGTAATGACTCATAGCTAGGTATGGACTATTTTATCCCCATTTTGTAGATGGGAAAACTGAGGTCCAAAGAAATGAAGTGACTTGCTCAGGGTTAAACAGAGTGTAAGTGGGATTTGAACTCATGTAGTTGGGCAAACTCCTACTCATCCCTCAGAGCCCCTGCCCTAACACCTCTTCCTCCACATTTTTACCCACTGTACCATATGGCCTTTCTAACAACAACAATAACATTAACACCTAGCAATGTTGTCCATTCCATTTATTTAGTGATGAGCACTGTGCTAAGGGCTTTCTACATATTTAATTCTTCCCCCAGTCCCTGAAAAATATATTATATTAGCCCCATTTCCCACACAGGGAAACTGAGGCTTGGAGAAGTAGGGACTTGTTTGAATAAATGGTTGGGCTGTGGTTGAACCTGGGTCTGACTCCTGACTTGTTTTCTCAATGCCTCCACAATCCCTGGGCTCTGGGTAACAGGGGTAATGCTGAGAGAGAGGAGACATGGGGAGGGTATGATAGGCTCTGCTGTCTGGGGAAAAAATAGGACTGAGCTTCAGGGAAGTAAGAGGTTTCCTCAAAAACACACAGCAGAGCAGAACTAGCAGTAAATAAAGGGCCAGATGGCAGAAAGCCCAGACAGCCAGACTGAGCTCTGTCCATAACACATTAATTCAGCAAACACTTATTGAGCCCTTACTGTATGCAGGGCCAGGCAGGGAACTCAGGATGACCAAGGCCAACCTGGGCCCCACCCTTGCCAACTCACTGTCCAATCAGGGCAATGGATGATAAATAAGAAATAAATATGGTAATTTGGTTGTTGACAGTGCAACAATAACAAAAAATAAAAGAAGGTGAAGCAATGGTGCCTGGGGTGGGGGTTGACTTTGTGGTTGAGTGATCAAGGAGTGCTTCTCAGAGGAGGCAGCATTTGAGCTAGGACCAAGTGAACATTTGGGGAGAGTGTCCCAGGTGAGGGAGGTGCAGGAGCAAAGGCTCGGAGACAGGACTGTGCCTGTTCAACGTGACCAATGTGACTGGAGCAATGGTACCAGAGACAGTATGGGGAGATGAGGTGGGAGAGGTCACAAGAGCCCTGTGACCTACCTGCAGAGTCAGTCCTCCATTCTCCACCAGTGCCTGGGGCCCTCTTCCTGCACCCGCTGCTGTGTTCTCAGGAAGACTGGGCTGGGGAGTGTGTGTGCGTGTGTGTGTGCGTGTGTGTGTGTGTGTGTGTGTGTGTGTATGGCTCCGGGCCACAGCTTTCAGGACCCACGGACCCACCATTTCTAGCCCAGCCCTCTGTGACTAGACCATAAAGTTCCCACCCACCTTGACCACACCAGGCTGGTTGGCGCTGGCCCTGTAGGCAGCTGGGGCGAGCAGGAGGGGGCTCCCTGGGGTAGGATAACAGGATCAGCCTAATGAGGCCTGGCACACCACACAGCTGAGCAGCTGGCATGGGGCCTAGCGGGTGGTGTGAGAGATGTGGATTCTTTGAGAGTGGCCAGGACATCACACAAAGCTGATCAAAAGACAGAACAGGAAACTGAGGCACGGGCCCCAGGCACAGCTCAAATCCTAACACTAGTTTTCTGGGAACCAGGATACCTGTCACTTCTTCCATCTCCCCAAGTTCAAATGTTTGCCTCAGGTCCCCAACACACTAAGCTATTTAAGCATGAATGGTGCCCTCTCTCTGGGCTTCACTTTCCCCAACTGGGAAATGAGATCCACCTACTGCCACCAGAGGCCCCTCCTCTAATTTCTTCTGCCCTGGACTTTTCTGCCCCACCTTGGGAGACCAGGAAAGATACATCTGAGGAGGAATCCAACAGCCCCTCAAGCAGAGATGGCTGGGCCCACTGATATCACATGAGTTAAAGACCCTTCCTCTCTCCTCTGTATTTCCAGTCCCCACCTCCAGTAATCTGTCTTTGAATACCCCAGCCCAGGACTCCCTCTGCCAACCTTTCAGAAAGTCTCTCCTTCCCACATTCACCCCAGCATCCTGGATTTGCCATAACCAGTTAGCCTATTCTTTCCTGCTTCCAGATCTTTGACTATGCAGTTCCCACCACCTGGAATGCCCTTTGTTTTCCCTCTTAGAAAACTCCTACTCATCCTTCACAGCCCTAGCTCTAATGCTCTTCCTCCAGGAAGTCTTCCCTGACTGCCCTCCCCTAAGATAGAGCCTTTGTTCTCCACTCTGGGCTCCACCCTTAATCTAAGTCTGTTACCCTTGAAGGACAGAGCTCAGGAGCCCTGACACCAAAACAGTCATACCATTTCTGTCCAACAAACATTTGTTGAAACAGTCTCTTGATTGTGTCTTTGTGCCTGGCTATAATCTGTTTGTTTCCTTCACTTGCTCTAGACTCTTTATATCCTCTGCTCTTTCCCTGAAAACTGAGGCCTGAAACTTGAGGGACAAGCATTAATGGTGGAATTTCAGACACTGTGCCCAGCTGCAGAGGGGGGATGTTTGGTTTTCTTTCCTGCAACCCCTAGAACCAGCTCTTTGAAACTCGCTGTGGGTAGGTTGGAAGGCCCAGGAGTGGCTTCGAAATCCCAATCTTCAGGAGTCCTGGGATGAAAGTAGTTGGGAGGGGTGTCCAAAGGGCCCCAAGGCAAGGGGCTGAAGGTGGGGAGAAGCTGGCAAAGCTGGGAGTCTTCCTTCCACTGACATCCGCCTAGACCAGTCACGCCCCATTGGGGCTTCCTCAGCCTGGGGCACTTGAAGGCAGACAAAGAGTGTCATGGAACACAGAGAGAAGGATGTTGGACAGGGAGAGGACAGGGCGGGAACAGAGGAGTGAGGAAATTCAGGGGTCCAGCCTCCCATGCGCCTTCCAGGCCCCTGGCCCTGCTCCCTGGGCTGGTGGCCTAGCCTTGCAGGTAACCACAGGCCAGCTAAACAGAGCCAGTGGCACCACAATACATGCTGGTGCTTCCTGGAGAGCGGGCAGTGGTGACAGCAACCCCTGGGAGGGGCCATTTTTCGCTCCAGTCCCACCCCAAGTCTGCCCACCCTCTGCAGCCCCCTTGGCCTGATGAATCCTAACTCCCAAACCGCTCCTCCTGGGAGAATTTTTAGACTATCCTGAACAAGATAATGCCTCTTTTAAAAAGCAAAAAAGCAAGGTATAGCCCCCTCTCCTTCAAATCTGGTTTTTGCCCTTAAGGACACCCCCCCCCCCCAAAAGGGTTTCGCGCCCTCTTGTGGCCGAACAAGCGGCTCCAGGAGCCAAAAGAGCCGGGCCCTTACCGGAGGACACGGTGTCCCCGGCGGCGGCGGCGCGCAGGGAACGCGGCTGGAACGCGCCACTGACAGATGTTTACTTCTGTGCGCAGCTGGGCCGCGACGGCAACCCCCCGCCCAGGGTCTGCGGGATCCGGATGCCCCCCACGGCCCCTTGTAGACGAAAAGGCAGAAGGAGCGTCTGGAGCTCGCTCTCCTAAAGGCTTAGGAGGGGATTCCGGCTGCCTTCGTTCCCACTCCTCTTCAGACGCACACTTGGGGGTCGGAGGAAGCAGAGGTGTGCCCGCCCCGTCGGACAGGGAGCCGCCCCCCTCCCAGATCCCGACTTGCAGAGGCGCTTCATTAAGATCGCCCTCCCCACCCCGCCCCTCCACCGCGCGGGGACCTGTTGCCCCTTGACCCCATCCTCGTACATACACCGGTTCTCGGCTCCGGGAGGGAAGCTACGGGTCTGCCCCAAATCCTAGAAGCCCCCCAGGCCCCCGTATACGGGCCCGGTCCTCCCCCCACCTCGGTCCCCTGTGGGCCCCCAGCTTGCCCTTGCTTACCTGCTGGGGCGTCCGACTACCCGTCAGTGGTGGCCGCGCCTGCCGCCCGCGCCAGCCCCAGCCCCTGCCCCTGCCGCCGCGACCGCCATTCCGGCCGCCTGGGCCCGCGGCGCCTGGGGGGGCCCGGGCCTCAGGGGGCGGCCGCGGGGGGGGCGCGGCGCGGGCCGGCCCATGGGGCCCCCCCGGGCTCGCTCAGCCGCGGGCTGCGGCCATCCCGGTGCGGCGGGGGCTGGGGCTGGGGGATGCTCTGGACGGCCTGCGGCTCCGAGGGCGCGGGGGACGCACGGACGGCGCGGGCGGCCTCGGTGCAAGGCGCGGGGCTCCGGGGCGGCAGGACGAGGGGCCCGGGTGCTCCGAGCGGCTCCACGGCGCGCTCTCCCGCCGCCTCCGCCGCGGACCGCACCGCCGGCTAGGGGCCGGAGGCGGGGCTGGAGGCGGGGCCAAGGGCGGTAGCTCGGGTTTCCCGAGACTTGAGCCGCCCTCTCCCCGCCCCCGCCCGATGGGGCCCGAGGAGCGCAGGTGGCAGGGATGCGGGGGCCACAGCGCCCCCCTAGACGGCGATGTCCGGGGGCCCTAGAGAGCCCAGCAGAGCTGCTGTGAGAAAGTGGGTCCCAAGACACCTCCTCCCCAACGGCCCTTCCTGGGATAAAACCACAGCGCCCCGACGCCAGTGCCCGCAGCTCTCAGCGCCCCCACCCCTGAGGATTTGGCCTTCCTGTCAGACTCCGGATCCTGCCTGGTCCCCTTTCGGAAAGCAAGGCCCCAAGAAGTCCCGTCACCAAGGAAGCCCCTGAAGGGAATCCTCAGAGCAGGTCCGCCTTCAATTAGCTGTTTCCCACCCCCGCTGCAGTGACCCCGACGGCGCATCCTGGGTAAATCCGGGGCTCAAAGATGCCCCCAGACCCCCTTGGGACAATAAAGAGTCACAGTACTCCCCCATCCCACTAAGGATTGTGGAGTCCCCTAGTACCGCCCCAGGTCCTCTTTCAGAAAGCTACAGAAGAGTCTCTTGAAAAAGCCATTTCAAAGAACTGAATTCAGTTTTTCCCTAAGACAGCAACTGATATCCTAAGACTGACAACCACTGTCCACAGAGGCCCCATCAAGTGGCAGTTCCCTCCAATCTGGCCTCAGAGCCCCGAGTGGGATCCCTTTCCCACCCATGGCTCCCGGTGGTGCCCTCCTGGGCACTAAGACCCAGCGTTGCTCCCCAACAGCCAGCCCAAACCCACCGGGTCTCCTCCCCGACGGCTCCGCGTTCCCAAAGCGCCCCCTGGCGGTCTCAGCCGACTAGAGGGCGTGGATAGAGGGGCGGGGGCGGGGCTGGAAAAGCAGTGGCCCCGCCCCACCCCGGCCTATTCACGGAGAAACACCTCCCTGCAGCCCCGCCCCCGACCCCCAGCACGCAGGTTCCTCCCCGCGCCGTCCTGGCCCGCACGCGTGTTCTTGGTGCCTGGTGCTCAGGTTTCTCGCTCCGGCCGCCTGATTTCTTGGGTCCTCCTCGCTCTGGCCAGGCCGCCTGCGTTCCTTTGACCCCGGCAGCCTGGGGTTAGGAGCATTTGGCTCTGGTAGGAGCCCACTCCCCATCCCCAACACACGCATACCCTTGGGGCCCATACAACTTGTGCTACTGCGCAGTGTACACGGTTTCGGGGTGGGGTCGGGACACTCGGGCAACCTCGCCCGTTGTACACGAGCTCAAGTGAGTTTGGGACGGCTGGGTGCGCGAACGGCGCATGCGCGCGGCGCGGTGCAAGTGCAAGCGGAAGGCGGGTAGGAATGTGACTTGGGAGGGCAGGAGCGCGCGCGTGGGCCAGAGTAGCGGCCCCGCGGCTGCCCGGTCCCAGTCCAGGATGGAAAGGACAAGGGGGTCTGTGCTTTTTGTGGCTTTGGGCCGGTACTTCGCTCCGTGGCTCAGTTTCCCCATCTGTGTTATTAGCAGATCCTCAGAGTTCTAGAAAGGACCTGTGCCAGGCGCGTGGTGAACAGTGTCCAAGTGTCCATTATTGGTGTTGCCAAGTGCTCACTCCCACAGACATCCACACCCTCAGGAGGAAAGGACATGGCGCCGTTGGCCATTCACACAGAGATTCCCCAAACCTTTGATCCAGGCAGGGCCACACCCACTGCCGTGCCTGTCTCACACATAAGCGCCATCCTTATACACGCCGTGGTCACAGCCAGCTACACCATCCTGCTCTGACATGCGCTGTTGCTCACACTCATACAGGCATTCTTACTTGGCTCCCGTTTGGACACACTCACACACAGACACAGAGCTCACACTGCCCCAACACATGCACACACAGACACAGACACAGACAACATGACATTCATACACTTATCAGCCCACTGGCCCTCAGAGTAGCTACAGGGAGCAGAGTAGGGGCACTTGGCACACTGTTACACACTCGCGCACTGCCTAGCACTGGTACGCACGCTAGCACACACACAGAGCTCCCCCCAAAACCCCCAACACTCACATGCCATCCCGACCACAGGTTGCCTACCCCATAGCCACCCCATAGAGAAGCATGAAGACACACACACTGGGCCGACTAGGAGGCACAGCTTCCCTGCACACATGAAGCCCTGCCAGGAAGCCACCCCCACCCCTCCAGCCACAATAAGCTGTCACCAGCTGCCCCGTGGCTGCCTCCTGCTCACCCCACACTGCCTGTGTCCCCCTCCCCACTGCGGTTGGGGGCCTTGGGGGAGGGGGCGTGCAGGCACATGGGGAGCAGGACACGCACATGTGCCTACCATGTGGACACTCATAAAATGGTTGCCCTGGCAACAGCAACTTGAAAGACTTGGTTCTTCCTCTGGGATGGGCGGGACAGAAGACAGGAGGTGGGGACTCCAGGATCCACACCCACCTTCCACCACAGGAGTGTGTCACACTCAAGGATATACACACTGATACAAACACATGTGGAGGACACCCTATCACATTTACACCCCCCGAGACCCAGCTCTGCTCAGGGCCGGCTCCATGTGGTCAGATGAGACACTAGTGTGACACCCTCACCAGTGTGTCACTTCACACAACCCAGCACCCCAGCCACTGTCACCAACCCACACACTTTTTCACCTCTTGGACATGCGGTGACACAGACACCTCGTCACAGTGGCTGACTCACACTGCAGCTTGGAACAGGGGTGCATGAGGGCACCTCTGCCAACCAGCCTTCACCCCCCTCAAAGGAGCTGTCAAGGCCTGGCTGCCCGGGAGGCCAAGGGGACTTAGGGGCTGGTTCTATGTGCAGGGAACATGGGTATTTACAATGCTTATTTTTAAACCTTCCTTGTCCCATGCTGGGGCCCCTGAGAGGTGGAGTGGGTAGAACTGAGCCCTGAACCTCCTGCACTAGCAGTGAAGGCCATGGGTCAGGACTGTGGTCTCCCCAGGGCACAGATGTGCAGAAACTAAGGCTTGGTGAGAAGCAAGGGGCACCCTGGGCACCTGTCACCTATGGCTGGTTTGAGCCTGCTGGCCCCAGGGTCAAAGCTGAGGCAGAGATGGGACAGTGCTGGGGCACTGGAACTGAGGCTCCTTCACCTGCCTGTGGTATTTACCCAGGAATTAGTTCCGCTCCTTCACAGGCTCCTGGGATGTCTCCCCCAGTACTCCAGGCAACACTTCTTCCTCCCCAGTCTGCTCTGTGCCCACTTTCCAGTTTTGAAACTCAAGGATCAGAGAGGTCAAGACACTGGCCCAAGATCACGAAGTGAGGAAGAGGCTCAAACTTCAGATTGCATGACTCTAGAACGTCATACAACTGCCCCCAGACTCTCCTCCACCCCTGTCCCCCAAAGCTGGCCCCCTTCCCTCCCTGGGCAGTCACTGCTCCCAAGGGGAATGATCTGTTCAAGGGTGGAGGCCCAGACGGAGGTTGTGGGAGTCTGGTGGCCGCTGGCCAAGACTCGGACTTGGCTGGTGGAGAAGTTTCCATCTTAGCATCAGGAGCTGGTCCAGGCCCCTAAAGCCCAGTACTACACCTCAGGACCCCCAGGGATCAACCCAAGGGGGGGGAGTGGCCCAGCGCCCTCTGTGTCCTCTGTCCCTCCAGCTGTCCCCAGCCAGAGCATTGACCATCTCCACACACTAAGCATTGCCTCATCCCCCAATGTGCTGATGACCAGGTTTGTTTTGTGCCCAGCACAGGCCCTCAGCGGTGGGTAGTGTCACTTTGCAAGAGGCTTCCCAAAACTAGGCTTCAGGGCTCTTGATGTGACAAAGTCATCCTCACCCTGAGCTAGATAGGCTGAGAGTGGGCTGAGCTAGACATACAAAAGGCCTCAGCGCACTGACGGGGGACAGAGCTGGACATGCACACCCAGCTGGGGTCAGAGCATGGGTCCCAGGGGCCAGAGGAGAAGCCAGCTGAGCTCAGCCAGGATAAGGCCTTTGAGGCTTGTGGGAGGCAGGAAGGAGTTGGCTGGTTCCAGGCGAGGATGGGAAAAGCAGGGATGGTAGCTGTTCCCACATGGCCATTTACAGCCACAGGTCACAGGTCCTGTCCCTGGAGGCTCCAGGTCACCAAGGTGGGAAAGCCATTAGGGTGGCCAGAGGGAGCTGGGTGGGGGGTTGAGCCCGAGTCTGTGAGCGTACCTGCAGAGCAGGGCTGGAGTGAGAAGCTTCCTAGGCTCACAGAGGCACAGACCTTCCCCTTCAAAAGTCAGAAATGTGTACACACAGTCACACACACAGAGACATACAACAGACACACAGACACACCTCAAAGTAACTCATACTCAGCAGTAACTGCTGCAAATATGTATATACCATGACACACTCACAAACACAAAAGCCACAAATGTGTACACTGTCACACACATACAATAGACACACACAGACACATAAACATGCTCATAGACACACATGCAGAAAACCCCCAAAGTCATTCATACTCAGCAGTCACAGCTGTAAATGTGTATACACCAACATCGTCCTCCCCCCCCACCCCCAGCAGCCCTAGCCGCTGAGGTTCAGCAGCCCTGCAGCACATCCACCCTGGCATCAGACTCTCAGTCACCTGCCTGCCCTGCTGTCTCATGTCCTTGGCCCTGGGCTGCCCTAATCCCGGTCTCATGTCCTGAAGCCAGAAGATAAGGGGCAGCTGCAGCCCCAGATAAGGAAGGCGCAGCCACAAATCTGGGGCGGCCCCAGCAGAGGTGGGCACCAAGCCCAGCCACACCTGCCTCGCTCTGGCAACCCCATCCAGCCTAGCAGAAAGGGACACGAGGGACTGAGAGAAGGCAAGGGGGAGACAGAGGAGAGGGATGGGGAGAGTGGGAAAAGGCAGAGAGAGATAGATGCAGAGAGACAGAGATACACAACAGAGAAGTGTGAAGAGAGATGAGACAAATATAGAGGAAAAGAGAAATGCAGAGCAAGATAAGAAAGAGACAGAGGAATACACAATACAAGAGAACAAAAAAAACTGGGACAGAATCAGGAAGGAAAAAGAGACAGGCAGAGAGAGTTAGTGACTGAGAGGAGTGTCAGCTGCTTTCCCAAGGCCCTGCTCTACCCCTAGCTGGGTGCCTGTCTTCCCACCTGCCTCCTTCTTGCTTTGGAGAATAACCCAGGCCTGGTTCAGGGTGGGGGAACACCTTCCTCACTGTCCCCACATTCTCCAAGGTGACACCTAGGAAGGTTTCAGCTCCCTCCCACAAGCTCAGTGAAGGTGGGACCCCTAGAGTAGGTCCTACCCGCTCTGTGTCTGTTTCCCCAGTCATGATAAGATGTATTCACTCAGGAAGTGTTCATTGAGCACCTACTGTGTACCAGGCCCTGAGCTGGGTGCCAGGGACACAGTGACCGAGGTAGACCCAACTCCCACACTCCCTGCGCTCACAGTCCATTGGGGAAGATGGGTGTGTGGCCAGGTTGCTTCCAGGATAATCAGAATGGTGATAGGGGGCACTCAGGCAGCTGCAGAGCCTATAAGGGACACTGGCCCCCCCTGAGCAGGGGGCCATCAGAGAGGCTTCCAGAGGAAAAGGACGTGAGAACTAAAATGTGAGTGTAATGAGCAAGGTGACTAGGAGCAGGGAATAGATGTCCTTGAAGAGGGAAGAGCATATACAAAGACTAGGAGGTAAGACTGGCTCATGGGAAGTCTGAAATGAACTTGGTGATTGAGTTTAGGGAGTGAGGAGGTAATAAGGGATGAAGCTGGGGAAGGAAGCAGAGGCTGGGTCATGTAGGAACTTGGGAGCCGTGGTCCAGGGCTGGGACAGTAGGCAACAAGGGAAGGCTTAGGAGTGGGGGAAGGGGGGGTATGGGCAGATATGTTTTAGAAAGAGCTGTGGGCTCTGGCTGGGTAGCTCAGTTGGTGTCATTCCAATATGCCAAGGTTGAGGGTTGGATACCTGGTCAGGGAACATACAAGCAGCAACCAATGAATGCATAAATAAGTGGAACAACAAATTGATGTCTCTCTCTCATCTAAGATCGATACATAAAAACTAAAAAGAAAAAAGAAAAGAGCAAGCTGTGGGAGGATGGGCTGTTGGGGACATTGAGGCCCTGAAGGCTGAGTAATAGGAGAGGAAACTGACGAGAGAGAGACTCTATAAGGAAAACGGGCAAGAAGCTGTGGGTAAAGAGGCAGGAGGGGAGGCTGATGCCCTGGATTCTGGCTCAGGACAGTGTGGCAGTCCCTGGGCATGGAACCACTGCAGCCTGTGGATTCAGGTAGAGGTGCGATGACTTCCTGTTACTTTCACTCACAGTCACAGAGAGAATAAGTGAGTTAATGCATGAAAAGGACACACAGTAAACGCTCAATAATGGTTTGGCTACTGGTAAAAAATTAATATTATACTTTTTAAAAAATATATATCTTTATTGATTTCAGAGAGAGGAAAGGAGAGAGAGAGAGAGAGACAGAAACATCAATGATGAGAGAATCATTGATCGAGCCCACAACCCGGGCATGTGCCCTAACCAGGAATCGAACCCCGATCACCTGGATCCTAAGTCGACGCTCTACCGCTGAGCCACGCCCGGCCGGGCTAATATTATACTTTTAAATAATATAATAAATAATGAGCGATATTATGCCATTAATATCAATACCATGGTTATCAATGGCTAGTCCACAGCCCCCCTCCTACAGGAAGCTTTCCTGGCCCTATACAGAGTGGACAGGCCATCTTAGAGCAGAGCCATGGAGCACTGGGAAAGCTCTCCTTGGAGGCTGAGGCCCAGAGAGGGGAGGCCATATTCTTGAAGTCTCACCCTATGGGCCTCAATTTCCCCACACCTGTCTCAATTCTCTCTCCAGACTGGTTGTGGGTGCCTGTGGGATCACAGGGGGAGACTACTGGTAGAACCTCAGATGGCAATGGGATGGGTCCCTTGGGAAGGAGTGAGCTCTTCTGTCCCTGGAGGTGGGTAAGAGGTGCTAGGCAAGAAGTCTTCCAAAGTGCCTAAGTTTTTTCCAGTTTTAGATTCCACTGTTTTATTCCCAGATTGTCCTACAGAGGGCAGCCTAGGCCAGTGATGGAAGACAAACTACTCCCCCGCCCACTTCCATTTCGTCCTAGGTCTTGGAAAAGCTAGTTCCGAGCCCCGAGGCCCTTGTGGCCGCAGGCAAATCCTTTCCCTCCATCTTTCGGTTTCCCCTTCCGTTATGCAAGGAGCACAGTCCCCGCATCAGGTTCCTTCCCTGGGAAAGCTCTGCTGAGTTTGGCAGTGAAATGCAAGGGAACCGAAGGGATTGGTTGTTCCACTGGCACTGGGTTCACACAATTCTGGGCAAATAACAGTAATAAAGTAGTAACAGTAGTTGTTAATATTTACTGATTGTTATTTATTAAATTCTTACCTTCTAAAAGAGGTATTTTTATCAGCCCCGTTTTTCTGATGAGGAGATGGAGGCACAGGGAAATTAAACAACAAAGTTTCCAGCTGGTAAGTGTAAAGGCTAGAATTCAAACCTTGCAGGCTGAGCCCAGAGCCCTGAGATCTCTGTGCTGCATCAGGCCTCTTCCAGAAACAGGGATCTTTAGGCGGGGCACAACAGGGCACAGAGGGGACTGTCACAAATAGTGGCTGGATTCTGCCTTCCTTGGCTGACAGCCCTCCCACTTACCTCGGGGTAAAAGCCCAAGTCCTCCCACCAGGCCACAAGGCCCAGCACGACCCCTGCCTGCCCTCACCTCCCCCCTATGTCCACCTGGCTCACTCGGTTCCAGCCACAGAGGGCTCGCTGTTTTTTCAATACCCAGGCGCGGCCCGACCTCAGGGCCTTTGCACTGGCTGTTTGTTCCCTCCACCAAAAACATTAAAAAAAAAGACCCAGCAGGAAAACAAAACATTTCTGTGGGCCGACTGCGGTCCGTGGGAGGGCGGTTTGCGTGCCCCTGGAGGATCACTGAACGTTCCCAGCGTTCTCTCACAGCCGGCTCAGTAGTAAACCAGACCCCACGCCCCACCCCACACAGGCTGCGACCCCGTTACGTCGACGTGCGTGTAATGGCGTCACTAGGAGCGACTCAGGCATGCGCACTTCCACAGCTCCAGCGGACGGGGCACATGCGCGACCCGGAAGGCCTCCCCGCTTCACCAAAGCTGGCGTGAAGGGGGCCGATGGCGGAGGGTGCGGCGGAGGCCCCAGCAGAGAGTGGTAGCGGTGGCGACTTAGGGGCCGGCGCGCTGGAACGGGGAGTGGCGCCCATTAAACCTCGGTGAGTCGCAGGGATAGAGAAAAAAAACCTGACGGGACCTTCTCGGCACCCGTAGGGAGGCTCGAGCGGTGCATGCCGGGAGATGGGCAGCCCGGGGCGGGAAGCTCGCAGGCTTCTTCAGTATGGGCTGTTCCTCAGCAGCGGTACCTAAGGTAGTTGCACGTTGGGAGCTGTCACACACTAAGGACTCCACGGGGCGTGCTAGCGTGGGCGGGGTTTGAGGCGAGGGCCGCAAAGCAAGCTGGGGACCGTAGTTCCAGCGTATGTCGGTAATAGCGCACGTGCGCCTCCAGACGGCTGCAGTTACTTCGGCCTTGTGTGGGGCAGGCTGGGGCTTGTACGGCTGAAAGGTGTGTTGGGAAGTGTGGCGGCTGTGGTCCCCGTTGTAAGGCATGCTGGTATATGTAGTTTCCTGTACGCCTAACGTTTCAAGGGAAGGTCATGCCTGATGCCTGTAATTTGGCTTAGCACGCCGTACAGTGGGGACCCAGAGACAAAATAGGCCGTTCCTGTGGCCTTGAGGTTCTCCCAGGCTGGCAAATGTCCCGTTCAAGTAGTGAGCTCCGCATCAGCGGAAGCATGGAAGCAGAGGCTAGTGTTCTCAGTCCCTTTCCCCAGTGTTCATTGGGTGGAACTGAGGGGAGGGACTCCCTCAACAAGCGCTCCTTTTTCCTCCTCTTCTGGCAGATACCTCACCACCAAGGAGCAGTTCCATGAATTCCTGGAAGCTGGAGGGCAGGAGAAGACCAACCAGGAAACCAGAGGAGGAAACCATTATGGCTGTGACCTGGCCGAGCCTGAGGCCAAGCGGATCCGACTGGAGGATGGACAGCCAGGAGAGGTTCCCACGGAGAAGGCAGCAGAGCACCTCAAGCAGCCTCAGGCTCAGAAGAGAGCTCGGGGTCAGAATAAGGGCCGGCCTCACATAAAACCCACCCACTATGACAAGAACAGGCTCTGTCCCTCACTGGTGCAGGTTAGTGTCATTGTTACCATAAAGTCCCAGAAGCCTTCAGTCTGAGCCTCTCTGTCCCCCTTTCAGTCCTCATGATGTTGTAATGTAAATATCATTATTGTTCCCATTTCCTAGGTAAAGAAACTGAGGTACAGTGAGGTTATTGACTTGCCCAAGGACTTACATTCAGGAGGGGAGGGATCTGAGGTTCAGAGACCATCTGCCCCAGCCTCTCCCTGTCCTCCCTCATTGCCTTCCTGTTTACCTGCAGGAATCAGCTGCTAAGTGTTTTTTTGGTGATCGCTGTCGCTTCCTACACGATGTGAGCTGCTACCTGGAGACCAAGCCAGCTGACCTGGGCCCCCGCTGTGTACTCTTTGAGACCTATGGCAGGTGCCCCTATGGTGTGACCTGCCGCTTTGCTGGAGCCCATCTGGGGCCTGAGGGCCAGAACCTGGTGCAGGAGGAGGTGGTCCCGGCTCCTCCCATCCGCAATGGCTTGGATAAGGCTCTGCAGCAGCAGCTGCGAAAGCGCAAGATCCACTTTGAGCGTGCAGAGCAGGTCCTGCGCCAGCTAGGCAAGGGCCACCTGCCACGCCCCACCCCTTCTGCCACTGTCCCTGAGGTCCCAGGGACTGAGAGTGCCCCAGGGCAGGACAACTGTGATGCCCAGCAGGCCCCCTTGGGGCCTTGCATTGGTACCCCTACCAGTAGCCCCATACAGACCTGCGGGCCCCTGACGGATGAGGACACAGTCAGGCTGCGCTCTTGTGAGAAGAGGCGGGTATGTCACAGGCTTCCTGTTGATACTGGCAGTGTGGGGAGCAGAAAGAGCGAGGCGCACACTCCCAGCCCCAGAGAGCCGGGCCTGAGGCAGAGGGAGGCTGTGGGAAAGGCTTCATGGAAGAGGGGGCATTCGGACTGGGGTCTTGATGGTTGACTAGAAGCTATCCAGGAGAGAGCATGGAGAAAACATTTCTCATAGACGGATTGGTTGACATATGCAGAGATCAAGAGGTAAAAGGGTAGTAGGCCAGTGGGGCAAAGCAAAGCATGTTCTAGATTGTGGGGAGAAGGGAGGCCTCAAAATCCGGGTTGGAGGGTAGAGCCTCGTGTGTTTTCTTTCCTTCCAGCTTGATATCAGTGGAAAACTATACTTGGCCCCCCTCACCACGGTAGGACCCATGTGGAGTGGGCTGGGTGGTATCAGTGTGATTACCCTGACAGTGCCTAGTGCCTGCCAGTCTCAGGTATTCCTGTTGAGGACACTAGGAGTGTGGGGGCAAGTGTCTGGGGTCCCTGCTTGTCACACCCTTGTGTCCCCCACTGCCCCCAGTGTGGCAACCTGCCCTTCCGGCGAATCTGTAAGCGCTTTGGGGCTGACGTGACATGCGGGGAGATGGCTGTGTGCACCAACCTGCTGCAGGGCCAGACATCCGAGTGGGCCCTGCTCAAGCGCCACCAGTGTGAGGATATCTTTGGTGTCCAGGTTGGTGCTGCCCGGAGGGAGGGAGGGAGGGAGGGAGGGAGGGAGGGAGGGAGGGAGGGAGGGGAAAGAGAGGGCTTTCAGCTGCTAAGATTTGGAGCAAGGTTCAGGGTCGGCTCTCTTGGATCCCAGGCCTGCCTCAGTCACCTCACAGATCTCTCTCACCTCAGCCATGGTCCAGGGTCACCAGCCTGATGCATCTCCAAGGGCTGATGGCCTTGGGATGGGCCTGAGGTGGAGCCAGGCAGAAACAGTCTGAACTGGTCCTAGCCCCTCACCCCTTCTGTTCTGCCACCTGCCACAGCTGGAGGGTGCCTTCCCCGACACCATGACCAAGTGTGCTGAACTGCTGAACCGCACCATTGAGGTGGATTTTGTGGATATCAACGTTGGCTGTCCCATCGACCTTGTGTACAAGAAGGTAGCGACCATTCAGCCTTGGCTCCTCGGAGCAGGCAGAGTGTGGATGGGACAGAGGCTTGGGACCCAGCTTTGCTCCTGCCGGAGTCACCGGGAACCTATAGGGGCCCCTGTGCCTCAGTTTTCCCATTTGCACAGCAAGGGCAGTGAGGCATGTTGGACCCAGCTTGGGTCTTTCCCCCCTTTGCTCCAGCCGCCCGTCTCTCCCAGGGTGGAGGCTGCGCCCTCATGAACCGCTCGGCCAAGTTCCAGCAGATTGTTTGTGGCATGAACCAGGTATGCCCCGAGATGTCCCTATCTTTTCCCCACCCGACTCTGGGCCCTGCTGACCACATCCATTTCCGCAGGTGCTGGACGTGCCACTGACGGTGAAGATTCGCACAGGTGTTCAGGAGCGTGTGAACTTGGCACACCGGCTGCTGCCTAAGCTGCGGGACTGGGGGGCAGCCTTGGTCACGGTGGGTCTCAGGGTGCAGCAAGTATCAGGCCTGGGGGGCACTCCAGTGTCCCTTTCTAATGGTCTCTCTCTTTCCCACTTTCCTCTTCATCTTGGCTCTTCCTCCATCTCTGTCTTTGTCTGTCTCTTTCTCTCTCTCTCTCTCTCTCTGTCTCAGCCTGGGTTGGTCTGGGTCTCTCTTTCTTTCTGTCTGATGTTCCATTTTCCTGGACCTTCCCTCCCTCCCCATGTGGCTGCTTCTCTTCTAGCTCCATGGCCGCTCTCGTGAGCAGCGCTACACCAAGCTGGCCGACTGGCAGTACATCAAGCAGTGTGTGACGGAGGCCAGCCCCATGCCACTATTTGGTGGGTCCCCTGCCACTCAGTCAGACCTATACGCCCTGTCATCAAAGGCCACAACACTCAAACTCACCCCCCACTTGAGACCCCTCTCTGCCCCAATGGGGGCTGCTGGGCTGGCAAGAACTTCCCAAGAGCTGACTTTCCTGCCTGTACACAGCTCCCTGAGGCCCCTGTCTCTGTGCCTCAGGAAACGGGGACATCTTATCGTATGAGGATGCTAACTGCGCCATGCAGACTGGTGTCGCTGGAGTCATGATTGCTCGGTAAGTGTGCCCAGTGCTTGGGGCGCTACAGTTATCTGGAGCTGCCCCTAAGGCTCTTGTGAGGGTGTGTCTGAGCCTTGTTAGTTTTGTCATGGTGCCCCGCCTTACTGCTTCACTTACTGTTCCGTTTGTCCCTAGCAAGTGTTTCTGTCTGTGCAGAGAGATGGTGGGGCTGCAGCTGGCAGGGGCAGGAAGGACTGGAAATTTCTGCAGCTGTGGGCTTGGGCTTGTGGGTTGGAACTCTTGGGCTTTGAAGGCTTTGAGGACACCTGTAGAGTCTGAACAGCTGGAGGGACAGGGACTATGGGTTTGGGGGCCTCTGACCACTCCCTGCCCCACAGTGGTGCCCTGCTAAAGCCATGGCTATTCACGGAGATCAAGGAGCAGCGACACTGGGACATTTCGTCGTCTGAGCGCCTGGACATCCTGCGGGACTTCACCAGCTATGGCCTGGAGCACTGGGGCTCGGACACACAGGGCGTGGAGAAGACCCGCCGCTTCCTCCTCGAATGGCTCTCCTTCCTGTGCAGGTGGGCGTGGAACAACTAGAGTGGCTGTGTTGGTGGTCAGGCCAGCCTGGCCCAACCCTGTCCCCACCTGCCTGCAGGTATGTGCCCGTGGGTCTGCTGGAGCGGCTCCCACAGAGGATCAATGAACGGCCCCCCTACTACCTGGGCCGAGACTACCTGGAGACGCTCATGGCCAGCCAGAAGGCAGCTGACTGGATTCACATTAGGTGCCTGGGAACCAAGGAGTGGGGGTGGGGGCGTCCTGGGGTGGGGGTGGCCCAGGCCCTAGGCCTGACCCTGTACTCTGCCTGCCCTCCTCACAGTGAGATGCTGCTGGGACCTGTGCCGCCCAATTTCGTCTTCGTGCCAAAACACAAAGCCAATGCATACAAGTAGCTTCAGGGGGGGAGGGAGCATCAGAGGGTCCCCATAGTGTATGAGAAGACAATAAACTATACTTTAAAACTGAGGCCTTTCTGTGACCCTGAGGCTGCCCCTTCCCACTCCTGGGAGTTTTCTCTGGACACCTGCCTGTCTCTGTCCCGGGCAGTTCCCTTCCTCCTCCCTCCCTCATTCACCAAAGTCTCCCGGCTACCCCCATGGGCGCAGCACTGTGCTGGCCACTGCTGGTGCCCAGAGAGGCCTTGACCACAAAGAAGCCACTGAGGCTTCTGGGGGGGCGGTGAAGGGGAGTGGGCCTTGGCCTGTGGGGGTGTGGATCAGGATGGGCTGCCTGGAGGAAGGGGCCTCAGAACTATTAGATGGGCATTGCTGGTAAAGGCAGAAGGTAATATACTAGGCCCAGGATTTGCCCCACACTTTGTGACACATATCTCTGGCTGCCTTGGTTTCCCCTTCCGTCCCTGCCCACCCTCCCCCACCTCCAATACCCGGAATCCTCACCAGTGGGCGGGCCACAGGCTGGAACCTGCTGCCCAGAGTAACCAGGCAAACAGAACTCCGCATGACTTCTGAGCCTGTTCTCTGGGTGGGCTCCCTGTGCTCCCACCTGCCACCCTCCTGGCCTGCCCAGGCTGGGCCCCTGCCTCCTCATGCAGCACCGCAAACCCTTCTACACTCCTGCAGCTCCCCAAGAAGGTTTCAGCCCCCGGGGCCTGGATGGCACTGAGGGGCCAGGCAGCCAGCCCACTCCTGCCTGCACAGAGCCTCTTCCCACTGTGGGTATGAGTCAGGGAGTGGCGGCAGGGGAGGGGAGGGATGGAGTTTGATGGGGTGGTAGACCTGGGCTCTGCCCACCAGCTTCAGTACCCCACCCACCAGCCTGCCTTTGTTCATAGGTTCCTCCAACCTGTATCACCCCCCAAACCTGGAGAAAGAGGTGTTTCCGGCCCCTCCAGCAGGTACTGGCCCCCTCCCAACCCTTGATTGCACCCTGGGAGTGGGTTGGAGTAGGCAGGGCCGTCTTGCCTCCATCCTGTCCCTTCGTGGCTACCCGAAGGCAAGGTTCCTGTCCCTGTTTCCCAAAAGGGCTCTCAGACCAAGGACCATGTGCCCCATTTATATGAGACCCTGAAGACAAGGTCTGTCACTCTTACCTTTGACAGGTCCCCCAAAGCCAGGCTTATGTCCACAGGCCCCCAGGGTTTAGGACCCCCACCATCTCACACTGCCTCCCCCAGGCAGGCGGGTTGTAGCCCTGTCCTCTCAGGGCTGCCCCTCCTGGGCCCACAGGTTTCCAGATGGCACCCTGCGGCTGCTTCTTTGACCCCCGCATTTACCGAATCGAGTGGGCCACCACTGACTTCAGCCAGTCGTCCCTGTACAAGCTGGCAGCAGCGGGTGGTGGGGTGCCAGCTGGGGGCCCCACCTCACCAAGCACCTACCTCCTAGAGCCCCAGCACTACCTCAAGGCCCCGGTGCCACCCCCGCCATACCCCCATTTCCAGCCAGTGCCTGGGGGCCCCCAGTACCTTATGCCCTACTTCCCCCCTGAGGGGCCCGGGCCAGAGGCCCTGGGCTTCATGGGGGATGGGGGGGCCTCCACCTTTGTGGAGTTGCCCCCACCCCTGCTCAAAGAAGGCCTGGTGCCCCTGCCATCACCGCTGCCCTCCAAGGAAAACAAGCTGCCCCCTGTTGTTATCACACTGCCTGCTGAGGCTGCACTGCCCGCTGGGGCCTATGGCCACCTCAAGGGTCGCCTGAGCCAGTTCCACACACCTGGGGAGCCCCTAGGCTTTCCTGCTAAGGAGCTGCAGGGCAGTGGTACCGGACCTGGTCTGCTATACCCACCAGGCCCTGGGGACCCCAAGGCGGCCCAGGCAGAGGCAGGCCCATTGGAGACGGGTGAGACCAGGTCCCCTGAGGCTGCCAAGACCTTTGTGCTGCCTGAGAAAGTGCTATTGGAAGACGCCATGAAGCTCTTCGACTGCCTGCCAGGGGGCACTGAGCCTGAGGGTTCCCTGCGCAAGGCCCCTGGGCCAGCCCTGCCTGACAGCGGGGGCGGTGGGGATGACTCCTCCAGTGACATCCGCTCACTGCATCTGCCGGACGAGTTGCTGTCCTTCGACTACAGTGTGCCTGAGATCCTGGACACCGTGTCCAACGTGGACTACTTTTTTAACTTCAAGGCGCTCGACGAGGAGCCGCCACCCTGTCCAGGGCCCTCCGCCATCACCACTGCAGCCCCTGCACTTCGGGCCGAGGCC
Source organism: Miniopterus schreibersii (assembly GCF_964146895.1). Taxonomy (NCBI): domain Eukaryota; kingdom Metazoa; phylum Chordata; class Mammalia; order Chiroptera; family Miniopteridae; genus Miniopterus; species Miniopterus schreibersii. The sequence goes on along the minus strand of NC_138105.1, from coordinate 67,440,264 downwards.
CCCAGCAAGAGAAAGTCCAGTGCCTCAGCCACCAAAAAGGGGAGACAAGGAGGCAAGAGTAAGCAGGCCATGGGCCTGGCCAGCGCCCTGTCCCCCGGGACCCAGGCAGGACCTGGGAGTCACCCCCCATTAAAGCGGATTTGATCTCTCAGCCCAGTGTCTGCTCAGTGGCGATGGAGGGCAGTAGGCCAGGGGCGGATGCAGAGGGCTGTCGTCTCATCTGCTCCATTGTCCAGTGGGCCCTAACCCATGTGAGGAGGCCCTGCAGGACCCCAGCGCTTGCTGGGTGCCAGGATTCCAGACTGAGCCAGGGAGCCCTCGACTTGGGATTCTAAATCCCTCCCTGGAAAATTAGCCCGCAAGGAAGCAGGGCTTTTGTCACCCAGACTCCTGCACTATAAGGATTCTTCATCTCCATGTTTGGTGGAAAAGTCAAGGCTTCCCAGAGATGGGCAGGAACTTGCCTGGAGGGATACACAGCAAACAGGGTGGCCCCCAGTTCCCTTTCTGTCCCCTTGAGGCCATAATTGGTGGAGGGAGAGGGGACCTTTGAGGGGTTTGCTGCTAAGGGTGGGTGAGAAGCAGGAGGGGTTGCATGGTGCATGGGAAGGACCCCATGCTGATTCAACTAGACACAAGTGGGGACAGGTGCTGGATAGAGGTAAAGGCACTTGGTAGGGTGGGGGTCAGGGAGGTGGGAGGTGGTGCCCACTTGGCACACAGGTGACCCAAAATGGGCCCACCCGTGATGGGGACCAGCAGAGTGCACCTGAAACCCCGGGTGACAGCCAGAGACCAGGGTGGGCAAGTATGTCCCAGGAAGGGCATCCAGCTAAGCCTCATACCCCAGGTTCCCCCATTGGGCCCCATGCATGGGTTCTGTATCCCAAGTGGCAGGCACAGGAGAGCCCGGAGTTTGGGTGTCCATTTCTCACACCTGCTCCTTTCCACCCTGTCTTCTCCTCCTCGGGCCCATGGAGCTGCTCTTCCCCTTATCTGGTCCGGGCTCTCCTCAATCTTTCCAGAGGGCCCAGGGGCAGCTTCCAGCCACACCCTTCTCTGAAATGTTCAAGGGGAGCCTGAAGGGACCGACTTGTTTTCCCAGGTAACATACAAGGAATCAGGAAGCAAAGGGAGATGGCGGCCTGCCCCCCAACCTGCTCCCCTAACCCTACAGAGGCCCTGGGCTGGGTAGTGGCAGTCTGACGCTTTCTAGAATTAGAAGATGGCAGGGTGCAGGAAGGGCAGAATGGGGAGCTGAAACCTGGTACCTCTCAAGTGCCCAGCACCATGCCACAAGTGTGTGGTGCCATGGGCCTGCATGGCTCATGTCCCTGAACCCTTATTCCAAAGCTCAGCGAGATAGAGACAGCTATGCCACCTAGGCACTGGTCCCTCCATCCCAATCCTGTTTCACAGGCTGTACCAGCATCATTTACATTTGTCCCCACCTGTCTGTCCCATATCTGTTCTGCACCGGACATGGGCCTAGAGAAGTCAGGAACCCACTTGCCTTGGCTTCCTTCTAAGCCCTGAAGTAACATTTGGGGTATTTTGAAATGAAAATCAAGTGTCCTTAATGAAGGGAAGGCCCTGGTAAAGGAGGTGGTGGATGTAAGAGGATGAGCTTGTTTTTCTGAAGATGACCACAGATCAAGGGACAGGAAGCTAGTGTCACCTGACAGCCTAATACATCTCTTCCAGAGAGGCTACAGAGGTGAGGGGGCCATCCAGCTCAGCCTGGGAAGGCAGGGTAACTCGTCACTGCATTGCATTTGGCACTTGGAGGTTTCAGTGACTGGATTGAGAAAGCATTGGGCAATTTTAGATGACCATGAAATATATGTTTTAACCTAAGAGTAATCAGGAAAAGTCATGGGACCACCCAAGTTTCCATTTAGGATGAGATCGTGGCTCTATGCCACCTGGATTTATGATGAAGTGGTGACCTCCCACAGATGGATGGATGGATGGATGGATGGATGGATGGATGGATGGATGGATGGATGGAAAGAATATACATACACATTGTATGTATACAGGGTGGGGCAAAAGTAGGTTTACAGTTGTGAGTACACAAAACACAGTTTATTCTTGTATTATTTATTTTTAAAAAATATATTGATTTCAGAGAGAGAAGAGGGAGAGAGATAGAAACATCAATGATGAGAGTTATTGATCTGTATTATTTATTAATTGTATTATTTTCCATACAAATAACTATAAACCTACTTTTGCCCCACCCTGTATATGTATACACATTATACACATGCTTACACATGCACACATGTATACACGCCCACATACATGCACACGCCACATACATGTGCCTGTGCGCATACACACACGTGTGCATTGTCTACACACACGTGTGAGTGCACATGTGCACACACAGACACGAACACACATGTACGTGTTATATGTGCACAGGCATGTATACACACATGTACACCACTTTATAATGCACTCATGTACATGTGTGTTGTTTACACATATACACGTATATATGTATTTATATTACCTATAGGTATATACACATCCACAATACAGAATGCATACGGTAAACATGCATGTTTACCTATCTACACACAGGCATATACTTGTGTGTGTACATGTGTATACATGTTATATGCATGTGTAACTATTACCTACACGCGTGTATATATGTACACACGTGCCTACATATACGCATGTGTATACACACATGTATAAGCATGTGCGCACTATGTGCGTGTGTATAAATAACATATAGTAAAATACATGCTTCCAAATTTTTATTCATGTACATACCAAACATGCATGTATATGTTTGTGCATGTGTTAGAGTTTATAAACACAGATACAGAATTTCATCAATCTGTCTTCTACACACTACACCACTTTTCCCTGGGTCTTACCTTTTCTAGCAACACGTCGCTGTCTTACACTTTTTGGAGGCCTTCCTGTCACTTCACTGTGTGTCTATGCTGGTCTGTTTCACCCACCCCTATTGATTAGCGCTTGGGCCGCCCCCCTATGACTGTTACAGCTGATGGAGGTGCTGTCATTCAGAGGGACTCTGACACCAGCATATTGAGGAAGGCAGAGAAGTGAAAGCAGGCGTCAGGAGACCACCACCCATGATTGATGCTCACTCCACCTGCTTGTTTTGCATACACTTTATTTTATGACAACTCAGCCTCTCCAGTGCATGCTCATTACTTGTGTCGGAAACATGCACAAGATTTTCTACACCTTTTGCACAGACTAACCCAGAATCCTCTGACCCTGTGGCCCAGTTCTGTGTGTAGCAGTTTGGGGATCATGTAGGCCAGCCATAAGGACAACAGGATGAACACCATGAGCAGGAAGGTGATGACCTCCTCCCAGGGGGTGATCAGTGGGAAGGCCCCGTGCACGTAGACGCTGAAGGTGGTGTACAGGCGACAGTAGCTGCAAGGGTGTGTGGGGAGAGGTCATGGGGCACTCTCTTCAGGGGCCTCACCTTTACCCAGAAAACACACTGAAACTGAGATCAGGGCCCTGGGCTTGTGACCCAGGACACCAAGTTCCATTTATATCCACTTCAACTTTTATCTATTCTGAGTCTGCCTTCCTCTTGTGTATTTTGGCAGTAGTCATATTTCCCCCAACACTCCTGGGGTCCCCTCCTCTGGGGACAAAGCTCCCCTGCTCCATGCCCAGGTTCCATCACAGCGTGGAAACAGAGAGGGCAGGACTACAGCCACAGGCATCCCTGAGGCTGGCAGCCAGCAGAAGTGTAGCAGGATGGGCAGGAAGGAAGTCCCAGAAGGGACCTGGGGGATGGGAGAACTCACTGAGGACTCTACTGGAAGCAGGGTGAAGGAAGAGAAGGTAACAAGTCTCACAGGTAGTCCCCTCTCCCCTCTGGATGTCCCCACCCCTGTGCCTTTCGCCCAGGGCCATCTCAGAGCTAGTCCGTCTGGTCCAGGGTCTGAGGCCTCTAGGGAAGGCAAGGTCTCCACGTGCTTTTGGGGATGGAGTTTGTACCTCTCTTGAGGAGATAGGTGATGGGGGAGAGATGGCTCCACATACTTCCCCTCCTAGTGTGAGACACTGATGATCTAGACAAGCACACTGGATATGACTTAGGAGCTTCTCAGCCCTCATGGGTGGTAAGTTTTAATCAGCTCTGGGGTGGGGGTGGGGGAGGTCTAGTTGGTAGTGTGTGCTGATTCCCCTGGTGTAAATAATCCCACCATGGCCGATTTCAAGGCAACTGGCTTGCAGAATCCCTGAATATTTCTGAGTTGGCTCCTTCATACCACCAGACATGGCATGAGAGAGTGACTCTGGTCCCCATGGAGGGAAAGTAGGTGCCCCACACATGTATGATATGCCCAGCTGTTCCAAGAGGCCCCGGGCACAGGGTGGTTCCCCACCCCCCTCCCTGCACCGCCCCACGCCCTGCCTCTTTACTCACCTGTAGTATGGATCCACGATAGAAATGTAAAAGATATAGATTCCATTCCTTTGGTCGAAAATGACCTTGTTTTCAGTTGGGCCTCCCAAGATCTGATACGGGGCCTTTGGCCATTTCAAGGGAGTGTCACTGTTGGCATCGTGGCAGCTCACGTAGTTCTGGGGAGGAGGACAGGGGTATGCCACTGGCCCTGGAGGCTGGGGAAAGCCATGCCAGCACCACAGGCATCCTCCAACATAAGCACGGTCCCACTTGCTCACCAAGCACCCATGGTTCAGGTCAGGACCCCATGCCCGTTGGGCGAGCCAGGTCCTGATCCCTGTGGAGGCGGCTGTGGACCCAGCTCAGGCTTCACTCCTCCCTCCACCTTCCCAGTGTTTGCGCAGCGTTGTGAATGTACAAGATGCAGAAGTTAGTTGTATGCTTTAAAACGGTGTGTTATGTGAATTTCACATCGGTTAAAAAAGCACAAGTAAAGCCAAAGTCACCAACAAAACAGATGACCGAACGCACACAACAGAAGGGGATGTAAAAAAAGGGGATTTGATCAGCCAAGCCCTGGCCGGGTCGCCGAGGTGGCTGGAGCATTGTCCGGTGCACCAAAAGGTTGCAGGTTCAATTCCCGATCAGGGCACATGCTTAGCTCGTGGATTTGATCCCCAGTGGGGTGGGTAGGGAAGGCAACCGATGGGTGTTTCTCTCTCACATCAATGTTTCCCTCTCTCTCACCCTTCTTCTCTCTAAAAAAAAAAAAAAAAATCAATGAAAAAAACCCAACCATATTCTTGGGTGAGGATTTAAAAAAAAAAAAGGAGGCAAGAATCTGCAGACAGGAATGGGCTTGGGTGCAGGGAGCCCGTTGGTGGTGTTGCCTCACTGCATAGTGTTGGCGCTTTTGATGTTGAGGGGCTCAGTTGATGGAAATTATTAACGTGCATCCCAAGAAGACTAAATGTGATTTCTTCCTTTTACTGACATGGTGCCCTTATGTGTCTGTTGTGTACAAACCGATGCGCGTGATAGAAATGCTCGCTGAGCAGAGCAGATGGTGAGTTTAATCAGCTCCTTAGTAATGGGCGTTTGGGTGGTTCTAGGACACTATCAGCAATGCCCACAGCTCTGAACATTTGGCAATGGCCTTTGAGAGATTCCCAAAGGAGGAACAGGTGTGGCCCACAGCTCACAGTGCCAGTGTGCTCCCCTCCCCTGACACCCCTGCTGAGGGCTAAATATTGGTGCGTCCCCCGTGTCCCCCAAATTCATATGTTAAAACGTAACCCCCAAAGGGATGGTACTAGGAGGTGGGGACTTTGAGAGGTGATTAGATCATAAAGATGTGCCCTTATAAAAGGGACTCCAGAGAGCTCCCTCACCCCTTTGGCCATGTGAGGACACAGTGAGAAGAGTCAGACTCTCAGACACCAGATCTGCCAGCATCTTGATCTTGGACTTCAAGCCTCCAGGATGGGGAGAAATAAATGTCTGTTGTTTATCAGCCTCCCAGTCTCTGGTATTCTGTGATAGCAGGCCAAATGGACTGAGATAACCCCCAATTGGGTGTGATCCCTCGTCACCATCTGACTGGTGACCTGTTTTGGAAATAATCAAAGAGTAAGTACTACCTTTCGGTGCCAGACGAAGGGCTCCTTTTTGCCAACAGTCTCCATGACAGTGGTCCAGTTCTGCGGCTGGGACTTGCAGCCCGCGGTGCCCGCAGTCAGGGAGTATGTGTATGTGAACAGCCCGTTTATCTCCAGCAAGACGTACTCTGCCTCTACCTCGATAACCTCCTGGAAATTTCCTTCCCACCACCTAGGACGCACACACAGAAGTGGCTGTGGGGGGCTGGCCCACGGGGACATGGCAGCCCTGATGTACTAGGAGACCATTCTGGGGGTGGTCCCCACCCCACCCCATCCTGGCTGACACTTCATGGACGGCCAACACGTGGACACGCAGCAGAGGCAGGTGGGGACAGAACAGGGGGAAGAGGTGGAGGGGCAGCTGGCACTGGTATTGTCCATGGGGCAGACACAAAAGGCATCTCTGAGAAGGAAACAAATGAGCAGAGACAGGGAGAAACTGATGTGATGTCCTATAACCAAATAATGTAATTTGGAAAGAAATCGCTAAATTAATAACCAAGTAAACCAATAAATAACACCCTTCACACCAGTCCTGATATTTTTCTGATGAGCACCTGCAAACCCGCAGAAGGTGTACGTTTAGAGCTGGTGATTAGGGTTGTTCTAAACCACTGTGTTCTGCTGCTCCTGCCAGCGTGGAGCTCACACCCCTTTCTGACAGGACACGTTCCTGGCCCTCACCCCAGCTCAACACACATCCCCCACATGGCAGCTCTGAATTAGGGGGCTAGTAACTAGATCATGGACTCAGTCCTGTGTATCTGGCCCACGATTTTACCTGGGCATGGATTTGAGGCCGAACTAAGATGTGGATGTTCTAATGAACCTAATGTTTACAGATGGAAGCCCTTCCTGCCACCCTTCAGTCAGTCAACAACCATGAGGTCAGATGATATGCAGGCACTGAGCTGAGCCACTGGTCCATATGTGCTCATTTAAATTAATTCCCATTAAATAAAATGGAAAGCTAGCTCCTCAGGTCACATTTCCAGTGCTCATTGGAACCTTGGAGCTCTTGATGTCCCATTGGGTGGCCCAGAATTATGGAAGCTTCCACCACTGCAGAAACTTCTGGGCAGTGCTGGTCTGGGGCTACAATGGGGTCAAGGGGCTGTGGTTCCAGCCCCCTAAAGACCTGTGCTGAAGTGACCCCACTGGGATCATCAATCACCCACAAAAATGTAGAAATGACACTGAAATGTGTCCCCTCAAATTCTGATGTTGGGAGCCCTAGCCCCCAGTGTGAATGTATTCGGAGGTGGGCCCTGATCTCATAGGAAGAGGAGACTCCAGAGCTCACTGGCTCTCCGCCATATGAGGACACAGGAAGGAGCAGGCCACAGAGGGAGCCTGGTGGGAAACCAGCCCTGTGACTCCTTGGTCTTAGACTTTGGACCTCCAGGGCTGTGACACGATCATGTCTGTTGTTTAAGGCCCCCAGTGCCTGGTATGTTGTCATGGCCACCAGAACTAAGACAGTGGGCAAGGGAGGGACTGTCTGAGCTGAGAGCTAAGGAGGGAAAAGGAAGAATGGCGTTGCAGGGAGATGGCACAGCATGGGCAAAGGGCCGGTGGGGCTGGAGAGGTCCTGGGGTGTGAAGAGATGGGGTGGAGAGGGCTGTGGGGAACAGTGAGCATTATCCAAGGGCAATCAGGGGACTTGAAAGGCCAGGATGGGAACTGGGGAGCAGGGAACATAGCCCTGCTGCCACCCCACCAGCCTCACGGGGAGCTTACAGTTCCACCACAGGCTTCCATGGGTCGTCGTAGTAGACGAGGAGGGGACAGCCCAGCTTCTCATAAGGGTAGTGCACCACCAGGTCCTCGGTGGCCCTCTGCCCCTGGAAGTTGGGGTCGTAGGCTTCCCTAAGCAGAAAGGGGGCAGGGGGTGAGGTCCCACCAGGCAGCCCCAACGTCCACCCTACCCCCACACCTCCCAGGCTCAGCTGCTTCCAGGGGAGGGATGTCTGAGGTGGGGGTTCAGAACTATGGTCGAAATGACCCTGGGATCCCTGTGATGGTTAACTTTATGGGTCCACTTGATTGTGCCACTGGATGTACGGTCAGAGATTATTCTGATGTTTCCGTGAGGGTGTTTTTTTGGGGATGAAATTAACATTTAAATCAGTGGACTTTGAGTAGCATGCTCTCCCTAATGTAGGTGCAGTTGAAGGCCTTAATAGAAAAATTGTATGATCTCTCTCTCTCTCTGTTCTTGTCTTTCTGTCTCATTCTGTTTGTCTCTCTGTCTCTCTTTTACTCTCCCTTTCTCTCTGTTTCTCTGTCTCATCTCTTGCTGTCTGTCCCTCTGTCTCTGTCTCTCTCTCAGACACATACATCCTGTCTCTCTTTCCATGGAGACCCCTAACTCACACACTCCTTTGTGCCCCCATGAGGCCTGATTCTGCAGGTCAGCAAGCCCAATAGCGCCAGTTTCGGTGTCAGCTGTGGCCCTGGACAGCTCACCAACTTTTGGCTTGTATCCAAGCTCATATCTTCCCACAGGGCCAGCAGGGGAGGGGCTCCCCTTGCTCAGTGCCAAGAAGGGCCGAGCCCCATCCTGTGCCCATTTGGTGGCGTGAGGGACCAGCGCACTGCATAGAGGTTCACCTTGGCTTGCCACCCCCTCCTGCCTTAGCTCATGGTGTCTGGCCAACTCTGCTAGCTCAGGCGAGCAGGCGGCCGGGCTCCATGAGCCGGCAGCAGGCTGGCGAGGCTCTGTGAGGTGGGGGGGGTAGTCACAGGAGGGAGGGGTGAAGGAAAATCTTTGGCTCACTTCTCGATGATGTAGGTGTAATTATCCTCAAGGGCCACAGCGTCAAGGATGCCTTTGGAACAGGCTGATATTTCTCTGCAGGCAACAAAAGGCGATGAGAAGCGGCTGACCCCACGCAAGACTGAAGCAACAAGAACTCTTCCCTTTGACATGTGTGGCCCATTGGTTTGATATTCAAGCCCTTTCTTACCTCCTGGTTCTCCGAGAGGCTCTAGGTTTATCTTGCACCTTCCCTGCCCAGCCGAGAACTCGACCTTTCTCCGAGGAGCCCTGATGCCACGTGTTGGAGGCCAGGATCGCGACGCCGGGCGTCCTGACTTTAGAAACTATCATTTCCTTGCTCTTCTGTGTGCTCTGCCGCCTGGGCATGCATCCTTAAGCTATTTGGTTGATTTTTGCCTGACTTTGGCTTCTTAAGACTAGACTATGCTATTTGTGTTGTCTTGAGTCTCTCATTCCACCTCCACGTTTTTTATGATCCATCCAGCTAATTCTGCCTCATTCGTTTTCATTGCCATGGTAGCCCATGGTATCAAAACCTTGTACCTGGTCTATCCGTCCTCCAGCCAATGGACATCTGCGTCGGCGGCTTCCAGCTGGGACTATCAAGAATCTTGCTGCAGGCCCTGGCTGGGTAGCTCAGTTAGTTAGAGCGCAGGATGCCTATGCCAAGCTTGGGGGTTTGCTCCCCGGTCAGGCACATACAAGAATCAACCAATGAATGCATAAATAAGTGAAACAGATCAATCAATCTCTCTCTCGTTCTCTCTCTAAATCAATCAATTAAAAAAAAAGAATAATGCTGCAGCCCTGGCCGGTGTGGCCCAGCTGTTCGGAGCGCTGTCCCTTATACCAAAGGGTTGCAGGTTTGATCCGGGGTCCGGGCACGTACAGTTTCTCTCTCTCTCTCCCTTCCCTTCTCTCCAAAATCAATAAGCATATCCTTGGGTGCGGACTGAAGAAGAGGAGGAAGAGGAATGCTGCAGAGGACATTCTGGAAGCTACGCCAGTGCAAACGTGCACGACTGGAAGTGCAGATTTGACGGCCTGCTTTCCAAAGCAGCAGAACCTTGTACCCGCCCACCCGCAGTTCCCCGGGCTCCCGAGGCTGCCGCAGGGGCCCCGCTGGCCAGGCTTCGCTAGTCCCGCCTGCTGGGGAAATGAGGCCCTCGGACTAATTTTCATTGTCATTTCCTCGAGAAGTGAGGTTGGCCACCTTTTCAACACCTGTCACGTATTTATCAGCCTTTTTTTTCTTTTCTTTTTTGGAAGTGCCTTTGCCCATTTGGTTTGTTCATTTCTCTCTCTCCCTCTCTCTCTTTTATTGATTTTTAGATCGTAGAAGGGAGAGAGAGAGAGAAACATCAATGTAAGAGAGACACATCGATTGGTTACTTCCCACACATGCCCCGACCTGGGCCGGGATCGAGCCTGCAACTGAGGTTCATGCCTTTGTCTGCAATCGAACCCGGAACGCTTTAGTCCGCAAGCCGAACTCTAACCAGTGAGCCAAACCGGCTAGGGCAATTGGTTGATTCTTGAATGTGCCCTGACCAGGAATCAAACCCAAAATCTTGGCATATGGTGACAACGCTCTAACCAGCTGAGCTACCTGGCCGGGTCTTTCTCTCTCTCACTTTTTAAATTGATTTGTAGGAATTCTTTATAAATTCTGGATACAAGTCCTCTGTTGGTTACATATGTGGCAAATATCTTCCCACTCTCTATGGCAAAAGTTTTTAAATGTTGTGTTAGCAACCTTTCCTGCACCTATGTTCTAAATACATAATTTATTGATTCAAAAAGCTGTTTCCATTTTTCGGGAAAAAGTCCCATTAAAGCATAACCTGTGTGTGGTTGCCTTGTGCAGGGAACGCTAAAGTCACTCCTGCTGGGTCCTGGAGCCGACTGTGAAGTTGCAGGATTCGGGAGTCCCATGGCAGCCTGACCTTGGCACTGTGGGAGTATTTACACCACAGGGTTTGGCAGTGCTGCAAATTAGGGCTCCCTCTCTACCCAGACCCTGCCTGAAGGGCAAAAGGCTGGTAATTTAGCCAATCTTAAAACTGTTTTTTTCTTGGATTCTCATGGCTTCATTCTCTGGGGTAATGATGGATGCTGAAGGCAAGGTTACCAAATTATTCAGCAAGCAATTAAAGCAAAAAAGCTAGCATGATTTTAATCAAAATGAGGAATTAAGGGATTGAAAGGAAGAAATAGGATGAGCGAAATGATTCAGAGGAGGGAAGAAATGCGAACAATGCGAACAATGTGAACAATGTGAATATGGCCGAGTCAGTGACCGAGGGAGGGCCACTGCACAAGAAACTCAAACTTAACCTAATAGTATAAAGTCCTGACTTGTTTATTATGGAAATGGTGAACAGAAACCAAACACAGAATAGCATCACCCAACTTCAGTAATTGGGAAGCAATGGCGACCAAACTCGCCCCATCCCTTCACCCACCCCAATATCATCAACACACTTACTTCTGAACGACAATCTTTTTCTTCAGGTCACAACCAACTGAAACGAGTGCCGTCTGGAGAAAGAGAGACAAGGTGCCAACAGGGTTAGTGAGGGCCACCAATAGCCCAGCTACACTGAAGATCCAGTCCGGACACACTGGCACCCAGGGGGGACTGCAAACCATGCACCTAGATCCTGAAGAGGTGACCCAGGCACCCGGGACTCACTGGCTGTGACCAGCCCCACATAGCTCAGGCCCTAGGTGCCTGCCGAGCACTGGAGCACAGCTGAGGTCCCCCCACTGCTGACCTGCCTTAGTGATTTCACAGAGACCAGAACTCAATTTATAAACCCAGCACAATGCTTGGCATACAGAGCAAAAGGGAAGGAAGGGAGGGAGGGAGGGAGGGAGGGAGGGAGGGAGGGAGGGAGGGAGGGAGGGAGGGAGGGAGGGAGGGAGGGACTACAATGATCAGACAGAAGGGAGAAAGAGAGCAATTTGGGGTTAGCCTGACAGCCTTAGGGACATGCTTCTCAAACTGGGATATGGTGGCACCCTCAGAGATCTACAAGGGAGTCTAAACCCACAGGACAAGGAGACTGTTATTTGGAAAAGCAGCCTTCTATTAAGACAAACATGGACTTATGGTAGAACAGAATGCAAGATTTGCATCTATTTCTTTAAAAATTGTGGTAAATAGACAATATAATAGCATCTTAAACATTTTTAAGTATATACAATTCGATGACATTAAGTACATTCTCAATGCTGTGCAACCATCATCACCATCCATCTACAGAACGTTCTCATCTTCCCAAACTAAAAACTCTGCCCCCATTAAATTTTCCATCCCCTGCCCCAGCCCCTGGCTCCCACCATCTACTTTCTGTCTCTATGGATCTGACTCCTCTTGGGACCTCCTATGAGTGGAGTCACACAGTATTTGTCCTTCTGTGTCTGGCCTATTTCACTGAGCATAATGTCCTAAGTCCGCTTTCAGACTGCTCCCACCCTCCAAGCCCTCTCCAGGACGGTCCCTCCCTTCCTCTGCCCTCAGGGATGCTTTGCTGGAGTAGCTGGGAATTGCTAACAGGATTCAGACAAAGTCAGGAATGCAGCCTCCCTCTGAGCAGAGCAGACACTAGGGCCAGGTGCAGAGGGTCACAGGGCCGAGAGCCCAGGTGCCTAGGAGCAGGCAAAACTCCAAGTGCTTACACCACTCCCTTAAGCATTAACCCCTGGAGATGACATCTAGGCCTCAGCTGTCTTTCAGATCCAGGGCCCGGGAAACAGCAAAATCAGGCACACCACCACCTTGGCTGACACCGGGACCAGCTACAATGACTAATGACCGCCTCCCCTGACCCCGACCAATCACTGGAGACCAAGACCCCGAGGAGACACAAAGGGAAAGCTGATGAATATTCTATTGAGAGCCTCCCCTGAGACCTCAGATAAAAGCCCTCAGGATGGAGGACCCTGCATGGCTCTATGGAGCATGCCCATGCCTCTCCCCACCTTCTTTCCCCAGGGTGAGCCCCACCCCCCTAGCTTCTCCTCCCTCTTTCAGGTGGGTCTCTCTCTCTCTCTCTGTCCTAAATCTGGGGTGGATGCCAGATCTGTCAGCAGTGCGGGGCTGCCTGACCACTGGGTGGCCATCTTCCACCAGGCTTGTGGGGTCTGAGATGGGATGTAGGTGTCTCCTCACAAACAAAACAGTCTTGTCTCTGGTTTGTTCAGAGGTGGCTGTGGACTGTAGCTCAAACAGGCATCCAATGGATAGCACCCAGCACCCAACCTCCCTTGAGGACCATGTTGGCCAGGAACAAACCTCGGGGAGGAAGACAGGCCATCCCAAGGAGGGCGTCCGGCTTCTCAGGGCCACCTTCTTAGTGTCCTCGCCCATTGTGGTAACTGTATTTTCTTATTTTTGCAATCTTGAGGCTCTGGACCTGGGGCCTTGCTAACAGGACCACCCCTCCCTGGGCTGCCTAATTCACAAAGAGGGCAACATTTCCCCGAGAACACAGTCCTCCATTGCAAACCAACCAATTCAGAACCAACTTTTTTTTTTCTCTTAGGAGCACCAAGTGCTGTTACCCGAGTCAGCAAGGGGTGAGGATGGTGAGGCAGGAGTCTCAGTCCTGGGAGATGATTTGGAGGAGGGGCAGTTACCCGGCCCTGGGGAAAGGATCTTGCATTTCCATATCCTGAATGTAGGCCTGGCCAGTTCCTTAGGGAAAAGTCAACCGAGGCCTGCTGCCATTATTCTTAACACTAATAACAAAGAATATGGGACAGCACAAATTTAGGACACACCAGTGGCTTGAGGTCCACACATGAAATTTCCTTGTTGGCTATGTCCAGAGTGATGGTGGACATCGTGGGTCTCTTTATGCTGCAAGGTAAAGGGAGTTTGGTCATTACACACTGGTACCCGCAGTAGAAATAACTGCCGACCCATCCATCCTTTGGTTTATCCATCTATCTATCTGTCTATCATCCATCCGTCCATCCGTCCGTCCATCCACCCACTCATCCATCCACCCACCCATCCATCCGTCCACCTGTCTGTCCGTCCTGGAACACCAGAATATTGACTGAGAATCTCTACTTACATATGGTGGCCCCGCCTTACTCTTGAGTTTCTACCTCTTCTTGAATCAGTTTTGTTAATTTATATATAAGAACTTATTGAAGAGAACACGTGGCATTCGATTTTATTATCACCTAGCTGTATATGATGTCTTCTCATCATTTTAAAAATAGCTTCTGTATTCAGACTTTTATCTTCATTTTCTATTCTGATTGTTCATCTTAATGCTGCATTTTCTCCATTGGGATTGCAGGGTTTTATTTATTACATCAGTCTTCTGAAGAACCAGCTTTATGTTTCATTTTGACTTTACATTATCTTTTTGCCCTCTATTTAATACATTTCAGATTGTATCATTATTAATTCCCTTCTCATAATTTCTTTTTATTGCTCCCGTTTCCTTACGTTAAATATTTAGTTAATTTATCTTTAGTTCTATACTTTCCTAATGATAGAAGTGCTTGGGGTATAAACTTTTCTCTGAGTATATTTTAGCTGTATTTCATGCATTCTTTGATTCAGGAGTTATTTGTAAGGGTGCTTCTTAATTTCTAAGTAAAGGGGATTTTGGTATTGTTGTTGCTTTTTTTTTGGTTGTTGAGTTTTAGTTCTTTTGGATTAAGGTCTGAAGGTTCGATCTGGAAATTTCTACTAGGAGAACTGTTTTTCTATGGCCAAGTACATAAATTATTAAGTGGCTTTTAAATCAATTTACCACAAGTATGAGAGGAACATAATCCTATACCAGTAGCATAGGAAGTTCTTTTTTTTTTTTTTTTTTTTTTACTTTTCATTTATATTTTTTCAGCTTTTTTGAGGTATAATTGACAAAATGAAAGACATTTAAAGTGTTGAATGTAGCCCAGCCAGGCGTGGCTTAGTGGTTGAGCGTCGACCTGGGATCCAGGCAATCGGGGTTCGATTCCCGGTCAGGGCACATGCCTAGTTGTGGGCTCGATCAATGACTCTCTCATCATTGATGTTTCTGTCTCTCTCTCTCCCTCTCCTGTCCTCTCTTTGAAATCAATATATATTAAAAAAATAAAATAAATAAAAAATAAAATAAAGTGTTGAATGTAGAATGTGATGATTTGCTTGGTACATGTACACATTGTGAAAATTAACACATCCATCAGCTCGCACATTACTATTATTATTATTTGGTGAGAACACTTAATTATACTCTTTACGCAAATTTCAATTATATAATATAGTGTTACAAAGTTCTATATATAGAATTAAAACATTCTTGTTGAAATATATACTCTAGTGACAGCCTACAAAGGGAATCGCACAGTGTTTGTCCTTTAGTGCCTGGCTTGTTTCACTCAGCATAATGTGAAAGTTCATCCACATTGCAGCAGGTGACAGAATTTCCTTCCTTTTCGAGGCTAAATAATATTCCATTGTGTAAAAGAATCACATTCTGTTTATCTATTCATCTGTCAATGGACATTTAGGTTGTTTCCACCTTTTGGCCATTGTGAATGCTGCTGCTCTGAATGTGGGGGTACAGATACCTGTTTGGGACCCTGCTCTCAATTTGTTTGGGTATGTACCTAAAAGTGGGGTTGCTGGATCATGTGGTGATTCTATGTTAATTTTTTGTGGAACTGCCATTTGTCAAGTATTTTCATCATTCTTTTTTATGTTGAATTTATTGGGGTGACATTGGTTTATAAAATTATATAGGTTTCAGGTATACATTCTGTAATGCATCATCTGTATGTTGTATTGCATGTTCACCACCCTAAGTCCAGTCTCCTTCCATTACCATTTATCCCCCTATTTTTAATAATTTTTGCCTTACCATCCTCCATGGAGGGGGGGAGTCTCGAACTTGGCCTTGCTTTCTCAGCTCCTGCTAAGGGAACCCTATAGGCACCTTGGGGCCGCCCGCCATGGTCCCAGTGATGACATACCTGGAGGTGAAGTTGGGGTCAGCCCTGCCCAAGTGTTGCTGCTGCCTCAGGGAAATGTTCTGTGGAACAAGAGAGAAAACCCAACTGCCACAGTGGGACAGCATGGCTCAGTCCAGAGATCGGGGTTTGGGGACAGATGCAGGGAGGACGGGGGTGCTGGGAGGAGGAGCCTGGAAACCATCCAGGCCTTTCCTGGGTCTAATTCCAACGCCCATGAAAGGCTTCTGGAAGCTCATGGAAATGGCCACCCCAAGCTCCTTCATTCCCTTGCTGCCTTTGTCCTGGACCCAGTGTGAGGTACAACTTTGTTCCCCTTCTTATTTCTCTGGAAAGTGACAAGGACTGGTCCAAAGAGTTTGTTGTAGCCAACTCATGCCTTGTCTTGCAGGAGCCGCACAATCCAATCCTGGGCTTCTGGGCTCAAGTTCAAATTCTGTAGTGTGACCGTGAGGTCTGGCTCAGACCTACAGATCCCCCAGACCCATATATCCAAGTCCCTCCCAGTCCCCCTGGCTACTCCCATTCTAAGACCTCAGTTCACCCAGCTAATACAAATCTCCTGCCTTCCCTAGGGCTGGGTTAGGTTTCCTGTCATGTCCTCTGCGCTTCTCCCATGTGTCACCTTAGTGACATCACTTACTTAGGTGATAGTTGCCTGCCTGAGTTGGGGAAAATTCTGCAGCACCTAATGCAGGTGCATGCAAGGAGAGGAGAGGAGAAAGGAGGGCCAGGCCCAGAGAATGACCATGGGCGCCGGCCTTGGCCAGGCGGGTCAAGGCTGTCCCCTTCACCTCATTGACCCTGGTTTGGGGTGTGGGCGCAGCTCACCAGCCTGTACTTGGCATTCCCATTGTAGGTGTTGCCGTCTTCGTAGATGATGGCCTGAAACCCCAAAGAGTGGGGATTGCTCACCGTCGTCTGGGGTGGGGACAGGAGAGGCATTAGGAGTGCCACTGGGGTGACACCTGCAGGTGACTGTCATGCACCTTCAGAGTAAAAACTGAGCTTGCTCTGCAAATGCAGATGCCAGTCCTATCCCCAAATGCTTCCCCCGCCTCATCCACAACCCCTGACTGTGGCCTCTAAGCCTCATTCTGCAGACAGCCTGGAGCTGCTGAGCTGCAGGACCCAGACCCGTCCCTAGTGGTGCGGGGAGAGGCCCAGAGGCCAGTCCCAGAGAAGGAGGTGGAGATGAGAGACTTCTGGATGAGAGCTGGAGCCAGCCTGGTGTCCCTTCACTGGCCCTGGTCCTGGCTGGCTGAACTTCCCCCCAAATTCTTACACTAATCTGTCGCCCCATTTCCAGGCTTGGACATTTGGATGCCAGGCCCAGGACAGCCACTGTTTCTCAGGCACCCCCGTTGCACGAGGCAAGGCTGTGAGTCAAGGCTCTGCTAAGAAGAAAGGGAATCTGTGGAAAGTGCTTGGGGCAGCTTAGAAGGGTAGAGGGTGAGGCCCAAGATCATATGAGAGGAGGCGGGGCACACAGCTCCCTGGGCCGGACATGCAGAGGCTAGCTGCGGAGCAAGAGACCGTCTCTATGGGCATCATGAGTGAGCCCTCTCCGTGGGAGGACACCAGGGAGTTTCCAGAATCTGGGAACAATGGGCACAGGGCGTGCGGCCAAGGACACTGGGAATAGCACATATCAGAAACACTTTTCCAACAGATAAGGAGATGTCCTTACTAGTGGAACCGGTGACATGCCGGGCCTGGGTATCATCAAGGCGGTCAACTCCAATTTGCTGTTCATATCAATGACATACATTTTGTTTTCAAATTCTCCTTGCAGAAGTTCTACCTAGTTAGAAATGTAAAAAATAAATAAATAAATTTGAAATTAAATCAAATCTCTGTTCCCAAAAAATGAAAGGGCAAGCAGGTGGGAGGTGGCCAGTGGTTCCACCGAGGGATGGAACTTTCTAGTCTCGCGGGTACAGCAGCCTGGGCCTGCCCTTGCGCCTCCTCCCCACTAGGTCCTGCACCCTCAGGAGGCCTTCAAGGTCCCCTCCTCTCCTCAGCAGTACCTCCTGCCTGACCTTTGTGGTAATTGCCTTTCTCCTTGTGTTTCTTTCAAGAATTATAGATGATATATCTTGGTCTTGCCCGTTTTCAAACAGTGTTATATCTTTTAAGTCTCTTTCCATCCACAGCTCCCCGCCCCAGCCCCGGGTGTTGGGCCTGCAGACTTCCCAGTGGGGATTTTCCTGGCACAGTTGGGTACATGCCCCTGTGCTCTGCATTTCCGGCAGACTGGCAGCTGGATTCATCAGGCTTGGGTTGGGTTGTGTTGGCAAGACTCACCAGCTGACTGATCTCACATTGACAGCACATAATAGCTGGCGGTCTCTTTTTTGATGTTGGTGGTCATCAAGGCTCCAAGCCCACATCCATTAACATGCTGGGGTTGCGTACAGGACCAGCGGTACAAAAAAATAGTGTGTGCAAGTACCTGGATAACGCTCCTGTTTTGCAATAGTGCAACTTTTAAGTATATATTGTTGACTCTCCATAGTCCACATAGTTACAATTCTACACTGACAGTTCCTAAAGAAAACCACTTAAAAAAAGGCAGAACCCCAATGTTCCATCACTTGACCAACCTCATCTGAGTTTAGATGTAAGAGGGCTTGGATGTATCCAGAGTAACCCACATGCAACACGTTACTTGATCAATTTACTAAAATAAGGTTTCAGGACAGTGACAGTAAGATAAGGGAAGGAAACAGAATAACTTTATCAGTAGCCATTTCCCTTTTCTATTTCCTGGGCCAGTAGAACAGAACGGCATGAAGAGAAGGTGGGATAAATGCCTGAGTCTTGGCTTTTATGTCTCCAGTTTCCAAGACGGTGGATTGGTTTGCTGCCATCTCAGAAGGTGACCAGTGAGTAGTTTCCTGGAGAAGTGGCCGATTCCAGGTATGGGGTCAAGAAATGGACACTGGAACATCTCCTCATAGCCACATGACTTGTCACTGTCCCTGTCAATCCTGATCTCCTGGTTAAAACCGTGTCTGCAGCTTTCTCCACTCTCGAGCCGCAATTTCCCTTTCCAGATTGTTTTTCTTTGGCAGGTCACTAAGGCCAGACCACACTAAGGCAAGGAGGTTAAGCCCGACCTCCCGGAAAGGGGAGGGTGCAGCTATATTATTTGGGATTCTTCTGTGAGGGAATGTGTCTCCTCTCCCTTTATTTATTCTGCCATTTATTTATATCCATATGGACTTGTGCATATTTATTTTTGGCTTGTGATCTAACGTTGTATTGTTTATTTTTGTTGCTCAAGTTGCTTCGGCTTTTATCCATGGGTTTTTGTGGTGCTATATCTTTTTGGAGGGATTTTGGAAAAGTACTTGCTGATGCCACAGCCATCTTCCTCAGAACTGTTCAAGGGGCCAAACATGTGCATGAAAGCCTCTCTCCTCCCCCTCCCTCCACTTGTACATAAGACCAGCAATTCTCAGATATGTTAAGGACCCACAAGAAAATCACAAAAGCTAGGGAGTGACATTTTATTGTGGCAAATAAAGAAAACTACTGCCATCCATTAGCAGCATCGTCTCATAAAAGGATATTTTAATAAATCAATAAACTTGGTATATGGCACAGTTACTTTTTTTTTTCTCATTTCACTCAATGCCATGTATTCAGTGGCCATTTAGAAGTGGCCACTCTACAATCTTTAGCCCCTCGGAGGGGGAGTGGCCCCACAGATACATGACACCAGGGCAGCCTGGGCTCTGCTGAGCACAGTCCTGGACGGACTCAGTGGACTTTAGAGCACTGACAGATGGGGTGAGGTTGCTGGATGAGACAGGCTCACAGATGGCATTTCCTTGGGAAAATAAATTGGTGCAGCCACTATGAAGAACAGTATGGATGGTTCTCAAAAAATTAAACATCGAACTACCATATGACCTGGAAATTCCACTTCTGGGTATTTATCCGAAGGAAATGAAATCACTATCTTGAAGGGATATCTGCACCCCCATGTTAATTATAGCATGACTCACAATAGTGAAGACATGGAAACAACCTGTGTCCATCAGTGAATAAATGGAGAAGATGTGGTGTGTATCTATAGCTATATCCACGATGAAATGTTATTCGGCCTTAAAAAGAAGGAAATCCTGCCACTTGTGACAACATGGATAGGCCTTGAGGGTATTATGCTGAGTGGAATAAGTCAGAGAAAGACAAATACTGTATGACCTTACTTATATGTGGAATTTTAAAAAGCCAAACTCATAGAACCAGAGAACAGATTGGTGGTTACCAGAGGCAGGGACCGGGGGGTGAGCAAAATGGTGGAGGGAGTCAAAAGGTAAAAAATTCCAGTTATAAAATACTGGGGATGTAATACACAGTATGATGACTATAGTGAACAACAGCTATTGCACATTTGAAAGTTGCTAAGAGTAGATCTTAAAAATTCTCATCACAAGAAAAAAAATTGTATATGTGTGGTGATGAATGTTAATTAGACTTATTGTGATGAGCAGTTTACAATATAAACATATATCATTATGTTGTAGACTGGAAACTAACGCAATGTTATATGTCAGTAATATTTCATTGGCCTTGGCCAGGTAGTTCAGTTGGTTAGAGCATCAACCCGATATGCTAAGGTTGAGGGTTCGGTCCTGGGTCAGGGAACATACAAGAATCAACCAATGAATGCATAAATAAGTGGAACAACAAATCTTTCCTTTTCTCTCTCTCTCACTCCTTTCCTCTCCCTCTCTAAAGTCAATAAATAAAATTTAAAAAAAACACCATTAAAACTGGAAAAAAACTTTAAAAATAAAAATAAAGTTAGGAAAAACTTCCCTATACTTCCAACCATGTGATTGCCAGCTGCTCCCCCTTTCTGAGGGTAGCCCCAGTTTCCTTTGGCAAATCGCCCTTTGCCCATCCTTGTACATGTAGCCTGGTGGGTGAACTGACTACACCACTGTCTCCAGGAGTGGATTCCGATCGGCTCACTCTCAGCCATGTCATGGTCCAGGAAGGGGTGTGTCATCCCCTATGAGCCAATGATACGTGGGAGACGTGCTGGAATTTTTCTTGGCCTCTGATGAGACCCTCTCTCTTGCCTGAGGTACAGTGTGAGGATGCCAGGTCTTCAGGGTTGGCTGCCAGCTTGCTGCTATGATATGAAATCCTGGGGCTTCCCAGAGGCATCCAGATGGAGCTTCAGGATGAAGCATGAAACACCCTGACAGGCAGAGTGGAGAGATGGAAAGAAGCTGGCTCCTGGTGGCATGATTTCAGATACTAGATCAAGCCTCACCTGAAGTCTTCCTCCTTTGGACTTTTTGGTCCTGAAGTCAACAATTGCCTTTCTGGTTTAAGCCCACTTGATTTGGATTTTCCATCACTCGCAGAATAACGAATCCAAACTAATATGTGCATATTAATGTATTTCTATGATTTCTCCCCTCTTTAATCAATCTGCTTGGCCTGGGTCAAGGCTGATCCCCATGGCTCAGTGTATAGTTTGAGACCAAATGAATCTCCCTCTCTGGGGGCTCTCCAGGTAAGTTTCTGTGGAGTCCTGACTGTTCATTTGACTGCTTGTGGTCCTGATAACCACATCACTTACTTCTTTCTCTTCTGAACAATATCAGGTTTGGTTTACTTCCTTGTTCCAAAGAGCATCTACTAAAAGTGAAATACATTTCTATTTGAAAGAATGGATAGGAAATTGTACAAGATGTGGGTGCCAGCCTTTGGGGCAGTGGTGGCTGGCTGTCAGATCTAGTTCACGTAAAGTTCAAATTTAACTGGGCTTCCTATATTTTATCATGCAACCAACCCTACTTGGAGCTCTATGTGTGGTTATCAGCCACAGGTGCCCAACTCTGGGTCTCTGGGATTTGCCTTTTTTTAAAAAGAGTTTCTTGAACTTGGAATTAAACAGCTGTGATCACATACTTTGCAGATGTGAACCTGGAATTTGGCATTCATGAGAACTGCCTGGATATTCACGGAGTACTTCTGGAAATCAAAACTTAGAAAAGTCAAGTCAAGAACTGGGGTCAGTACTTCAAGCATCCCCAGGCCAGTGAACATCAGGACTGCCTCTTGGGACCAGACGTCTTGTCTTACCAACTGGAAAAAAAAAAAAAGTGATATCTGAAATAGGGCCATTCTAATTCCTTTTTGAGGATTTAGATTTTGTCTTAGGATTCAAGTTTAAAGAAGGTAGACCAAACAGACAGCAAAGTCATTAGCATGCTTTGTTGAGACATCTACTCTTGAGTTTCATTTATCCCTCAGTGTTTAAATGAATAATGGAAACTGTGTTTCCTATCAGAGAGGGTACCCAGGAAATTTCTTTACAGGTCATGGACCTCCTTGGAGAGTTGGAAAAGCTACAGAATCTCTCCGCAGAAAACACTGGTCATCAGACTGCCAGGGTGAAGGCTTCAGAGAGATGGTTCTGGTGCTGATGCCCCACATCCAGTGATCCTGTCCTAATTCTATTGTCCAGCACCTTTCAGGACACATAGTGGCTGGAGATCTCACAGGAAAAACACCGAAGTAGCAGTTGGTACAGCTGGGGGACTTCTCTGGCTCAGTTGCTAATGCTAAGAGAGAAAGGGACTTGAACTTCAGTTTTCTCCCTGTAAAAGTTGGACAATATTGCCCTAGCCAGTTTTGCTCAGTGGTTAGAGCATCGGCCTGTGGACTGAAGGGTCCCGGATTCAATTCCAGACAAGGGCACATACCTCGGTTAAAAAAGACAATACTGACTCCTTCATGAGGTTGTTGTAAGAATGAAATAAAATTAGATAAGCATAATGCTCAAAATAATGTGAGCTATTCCCAGCGTCACCACTCCCTATCTCTATAACCTCGGACAAATGACTACCTCTGTATCCTCAGTTTGTCCGTCTGTCCAATGGGGAAAACATAAGGGGGTCTACTTCTTAAGATGATGACCAGGGGTAAGCGAGGTAACAAAAGATAGTTAGACCAGCACCTGCCATATTCTAAGTGCTCAGTAAGTTTTAGCTGCCATTGCTGTTATTTTAATAAATATTAAAATTACTATTACTACTAAAATTATTGTTATTAATTTAATATTAACTATAATTATTGTTATTATTACTGCTATTAAAATATTGTTACTATTTTAATATCTAGAACAATTTCTAGCCTTCAGAAACAGTATTGGAAGTTTAGGAACAGGACTGTTATTCCTTACAAATTGGGCAATAACCCTAACTTTGATTTTACCTACATTGATTAGGAGATTTTTCAGGATTCCCAGGTTGCCATAATACAAATTATTCTCCTGAGTTAAAACTGCCAGTTCGTTTTCATCTAGAAAAAACAACAAGACAGAACAAAAATTGAAATGAGGCTTGTTTCAACAGACAAAAATATTAAAAATATAAGCAGTTTTTTAATAAAGATCATTTTATTTTATTTTTACTGTTTTTTAGTTTTTTATTTTTGTTTAAAATATTACAGATGTACCTTTTTCTCCCCAATGACCCATTCTACCCTGTCCCACCCCGCTCCCCAGTTCCTCTCCATACCATTGTCCTTGTCCTTGGGTTGTGCATCTATGTGTATAAATTCTTTGGTTAAT
Source organism: Miniopterus schreibersii (assembly GCF_964146895.1). Classification (NCBI taxonomy): domain Eukaryota; kingdom Metazoa; phylum Chordata; class Mammalia; order Chiroptera; family Miniopteridae; genus Miniopterus; species Miniopterus schreibersii. Next base: position 67,416,805 of record NC_138105.1, on the reverse strand, counting down.
CTCTCCCTCATGTTTTTTAAATATAATTTTTAATGTTTTAAAATTGATTTTAGAGAGAGAGGAAGGGAGGGGGATAGAGATAGAAACACTGATGAGAGAGAAACATCATCAATAGGCTGCCTCCTGCATGCCCCTTACTGGGGATGGAGCCCAAAACTCAGGCTGTGCCCTGACCAGGAATCGAACTGGTGACCTCTGGTTCATGGGTCGACATTCAACCACTGGGACACATGTGGTTTTTTTTTTAATTACCCCAAATTCCATCATCTAGACTGAGGGTCAGCAAACTTCTGTAAAGGACCAGATGGCAAATATTTTCTGCTCTGCCAGTCACTTGATGTCTGTTCAAAGTATTCAACTCTTCCCTGGCTGGGTAGCTCAGCTGGAGCATCATCCCATGCACCAAAAGGTTTTGGGTTCGATTCCAGTCAGGACACATACCTAGGTTGTAGATTCGATCCCAGGTTGGTGAGCGTACGAAAGCAATCAATTGATGTTTCTCTCTCTGTCTAAAAAATTAGTAAACATCCTTGGGTGAGGGTTAAAAAAAAAGTACTCAACTCTGTAAAATCAGCTCTGGACAACTCATAAATGAATGGACATGATCGTGCTCCAATAAAACTTAATTTACAAAAACAAACTGTGGGCCAGATTTGGCCCACAGGCCAGGGGTTACTGAGCCCTCTCATAGGTAACCACTGTTAATACTTTAGTAAACTTCTTTTCTGATAGTTTTACATACATGGGAACATATCCTGAAACCCTCCAAGCTGCTTTGTAACTTATTTTTTCTTTCCTTTTGTGTACATGGATGTAGTTGGCTGGTTGATGTTCTGGTGCCCGGATGAACTATAACTTACTTAACCAGTTCTCCACTGATGGACATTGAGGTTGTTTCTGATCTATTGCATATACAAAGTTCCAAGGAAACACAGGACACCATTAAAAGGTTTTATGAAGGGGGCAACAAGATCCAATGTATATTTTTATTCTTTTTTTAAAAAAAGCAACCAAGGAGCCCTGGCCAATGTGGCTCAGTGGTTAGAGTGTTGGCCTACACACTGAAGGGTCTTGGGTTCAATTCCTGGTTGTGGGCACGTACCTGGGTTGCAGGTTCAATCCCCGGCCCGGTGCCCGGCCCCAATTGGGGCACATGCAGGAGACGACCGATGAATGTGTGCGTCTCTCTCTCTCTCTCTCTCCCCCTCCCTCCTTCCCTTCTACCCTCTCTAAAAATCAATGGAAAAAATATCCTTGGGCAAGGATTAACAAAAATAAAACCCCCAAGGAAGTTTTCAGAAGAAGTGAGGCTTAAACTGAGCCTTGAAAAAAGGTTCTGCTGTAGAAAAGTGAGGTGTGTTTGCAGGGCAAGGACCCGGCTAATGTTCCTGAGGGTTTCTCAACCTGGGCTCCACTGACATGAGGGGCTGGATGGTTCTTGGTGGTGGGGGCTGACCTGTGCATTGTTTGATGTTGGGCAGCACACCTAGCTTCTACCCAGAAGATACCAGGTGCACCGTCCCTAGTCGTGACAACCACAGACGTCTCCATACATGGCCCAGTGTCACCAGGTTGAGAACCATGGGGTTACGTGGACAAAAGGGATCCCTTAGGGCAGTGGTGGGCAGTCAGATAAGATGCAAGATACATAGACCTGAATGTCATTCTTGAGAATTTGAACTTTATTCTTTAGAAAATAAGAAAATATTAAAGATCCTAGACATGGGAAATGCACATAGGAAATGATGTGCGCTCAATAGTTTTTTTTAAAAAAATGGATTGGGAACACAAGCCATTGACTGAGAAAAAATATTTGTAGAGCCTATTTCTAATAACGGACTTGCATCTAGAATACATAAAGAACACTTACAACTCAACAATAAAAAGACAGACAGCCCGATTAAAAGTGGGCCAAGGACCTAGAAAGACATTCCAGCTAGGAAGCTACCCACAGGTTGGGCACGTACTGGCAGCCACGCTGTGGATGCTGATGTTGGCTTCGGAAATGGAGGAATACACGGTGCTGTATCCTACTTGCACCCGGACAGGGTGGACAAGCTGACCTACGAGACAACAGGGCAGAATCATGAGACCTGCGCACGTTGGAACGGGGGGTCCACTGTTGAAATGCCGCCCACCCCACACCTTGGTTTGTGACTCAGATGATAAAGATTCAAGAAAAAGATAACACTGAGATGCAATGTTGTAAAACATCCTTCGGAATACGCTTAGGTTGAAGGAAGATTTTTCACTGTCTGGATACTTGAGCACCACGGAATGCCTTTTCCCATACAAGTAACATGTATAAGGAATAAGACAGAGCTTTCTTTCTGAAATAGGGTCCCCAAAATGGGCAGCCCAGCTGTACTGTAGGAGGTCCGATCCTGGGAGCACCATGCTGTTCTTTGCTAGTCCGAAAAAACCACACAGGGGACCAGAGGGGAAAGACTTAGCCTTTCTTACTTATATCTGGGGAAGACTGGAGGAGAGGGGAGAGGGAGGGAGCCGTGCTGGGAAAGGCCTGCATGCGGGCCAAGGCCAAATAGGGAGTCTGGTGAGAGGCTCGTTAGCTGTCAAGGACATCAAGGATGTGGGAACCACTCGGGTGTGTGCTGCTCTGCTCCCCATGGTGGACTGACTGGGAGGGGAAACTGGGCTATAGCCTCACTCTACCCTGCACTGGCCCTGAGCCCTTTTCTTGCACTATGGGGAGCACCGTGTTCAGGCGGCCTGACCGATGCTGAGTAGCTGGCTGTGACTGTGGGTGCTTTTGCAACCACACCTCTGCTCAGAGGTTCCCGACAGCACCTCTTCCAGGGAGGGCTGCCTTTTGCTCCTCTGCTTATGCCAGCGAGAGGGCTGGGGCTCACACAGCCTGGGCACTTCCAGGATTCTTCAGCTAGGCCACCTGCAGGTGCTGTGCCACTTCCAGATTCTTCTCTTGCCCAGGGGAAGTTCAAGTGAGTGGCCCTGGCCCATCTCCCAGGATCCTTAACCTCAGCGCCAAAAGAAAGTATGCAGTTCCTGGACTGAGGACTTGGACCCTCTGTCCTTGGCATCTGGTGACTTTCAGAACCTGCCTATTGTCCCTGAAGGTCCCACAAGGCAGGGAATGGGGGTGGGGGGATGCAGTTAGGACGGTGTATGGTAAATGGGAACATGCTCCAACTCCCTCTCCCACCCTGTGGGAAGACGATGAAGGCCATCAGTAAGGACCGTGAAACCTTGGGAGCCTGGCCAGCTCCTCAGTCAGAAAACAGCTAGCAGTTTTGAGCTCACACAACTTGTGGGAAAACACATCCCTCTCCCCCTGGCGAAACAACAGCACCAGCCAGCAACCCCCACTAGCAATTCAACTTCACCCGTGGCCACCCCTGGTGCGCATGTAGGTCCTAATAAACCTGTCTTTCACAGCCAGTCCTCAAGAACCATATGCTGAGGTTTTCTGGGACCTCGGCACTTTGCATAACAGACGGCAAAGTGAGAATGGGTTCCTTGTCCACTCAAGTCGGGGGAGAGAGAAATAATGGCATGCTTTCTCTGCCTGGAGGGGGACACTGAGTGGCAGCCCCGAGCCTGGGCCCCACTCACCTGCATTTCGGGAAATTAACAGGCTCTTCTCGAACCATAAGATCAGAATGCCTTTCTGGCCCGGGGTGATCAGGACATCGAGGGTCCCATTGTAGTCAAAGGGCACCCCAAAACTGCGGTTCAGAGGGTGGTCCGAGTACCAGAACTTGGCCTGAGAGAGAAAGACTACTGAATCTCAAGTGATAAAGGACATTGCCAAATCAGCAGACAGGTGCAGGACCACGTGGTCTGTTATTCAAACTTTCTTCAAACTTTCTTATTATCTGGTCCAGCAGCTCTCAGCTTGGGATGACCCTGCCCCAGGGGATACCAGGCATGTCAAAGTTTTCTCTTATTTGCTCTTTATGAAAGACTCCTGACAGCACTGTGCAAGGATGGAATTTAAAAAATCACTGTCACTGGTTCATAAGTGAGTCCCACCAAGACAGCTGTGTCCCCTTCCCGGGAGGAGCACGGTGGAGAGGAGGGAGGGACTGCTGGCTGGTTTTCTAAGTGCCTCCAGGGGCGAACTAAGTCTCAGGGTGAGGACTGGCTGCACGGCCGCTGGGCGTGACCGGTCCTGCCCCACACCGTGGGCCCCAGCCAGGCCATCGGTACGAGGTGTCCAAGGGACAGTGAGTGTGAGTTCTTACCCCCAGCTCATCCCACTGTGTTGTGAACCGGGGGCCTTGGTCCCCAGGTATTACAACTGCTCAGTGGAGCTGCCCAGTTGGAGCAGCCAATTAAGGCAACAAGGAAACAGGAGAGTTCAGCCTTGAATTGCTCGCTGCGGGGGAGTCAGCAGAGAAGAGGCAGAGGAAACAGCGAGGGGGGGGGGTGGGGTGTGTGTGTGTGTGTGTGTGTGTGTGTGTGCGCGCGCGCCCCGCCCCGGGGGAGGGTCTGCTGGATCAGCACAGGCGAGGGGGTCCTCTCACTATGGAGAGAGCCCCACAAAAGGCTCCTGTAGTCTTATGCACCCAGGGGCGGGGGAAGGGAGAGGGCCCAGGGCTTGGTGCGAAAAGGTGCTGACTGCGGGCCAGGTTTTCCCCTCCTCCCTCCACAGGGAGGCTCCCGAAGAGGACTTGAGCAGAAGACTGACGGTAAAGACCTGGGAAAGAAGGCCGCCCACAGGGCCCGGGGCGACTGCAAGTCCTTTGGAGCCTGCAGGGCATCCTGACTCATCTCGCCCCGAGCCTGGAGCGAGGGAGGAGCATCCCCAGGGCGCCTGCCAGGTAAAGCTTTCCTGAGGGCCGTGGTCAGGCCTGACCAGTCGGCGTAGGTGGTAACCAGGAGCTGGACTTCTCAGCCACTAAATTCTTGGGATTCCCAGGGTAATGGGAGTGTCTCTGTAATTCAGGGCAGCCCTGCAGTTTATACTAATGATTGATTCTGGATGGGGGCTGGGCCAATCAGGTGTTAGAAGGTGGGGCTTTCAGCTGAATAACAGCCCAAGCTCCCGAGGCTTCCTGATGGTGGGTCTCCCCCAAGCTTCAGAGCTGCACAGTCCACTCACAATGTGTGCAATACCAGGTCCGGACTGTACTTAATCTCTTTCTGAATTAATATTGTATCTTCTAATGCAGTTTAAATGGACTGACTCCTCTTCTTAACTCAGTCTTATCCTAAATGAAATCTGTGATGCACAGGTCTTATGTACTGATTTTCTGAATATACATGAAAATAATTGTTTTTAAAAGTTTGATGTGAGATATTTAAAATGATCTAGTCAATAAATTTAAAACATTTTAAAAACGATCTTGTACATCATCAGTGGTACATATACCACATCTTGAATATCATTCCTGCTGCTCAGTGGGCACGACTCACACACTGAGTGTGTGACCGAGTGAGGAACAAACGGGGGGGGGGAGGTGAATGGGAATCTGATGAAAGGCAGGTAGATGAATGGGTGGGTGGATGCACTGGTAAGTAGGTAAATGATGGATGGATGGATGGATGGATGGATGGATGGATGGATGGATGGATGGATGGATGGATATGTGGGTGGATAAGTGGTTGAATGGATGAGTGGATGGATGGATTGTTAAGTGGATGGATAGGTAAATGAAAAGCCAAATGGATTTCAGATATGAAAATCTAAGTGTGTGGGTTTTAATAAAACTCTGGCTTGGGGCAAAGGTGATTTAAGTCATCCTCCCCCCCCCGTCCCAGTGACTCACCTTCCCATGATTAAAGAGAAGCAGCCCAACCTGCGACACGGAGTGAAAGTAGAAGATCCCACCCAAAGACCCGACTAGTTCTGCCTGTGAAACAAACAAAAAAAGTTGCATGTGAATAAATTGTAAACATATATTTAATTCTAAGGTTTACTTTAGATTACCCAATGAGCTAAAATGAAGGAAAATTTTAAAAAATTATGATCTATTTAGCCTCTGTGGAAATGTAGCATCTAGGGCAGAATCTTGAGTAAAGACAGCTTTGTGTTGGGGTGTTGGAGAAAGTGGTGTGACCCAGAACCATGCTAGATGCATGCCTAGCTCCTTCATCTCTGCCTGGGTCCCTCACTCTAGAGTTTTGGCTGGTCAATAGACTGTCCAGCAGCCACGCTGGAGCACAAGGCCAAGCTGACATCTTCCAGGTGAGAGAGACCACTATCTTAATTAAGCCTCTGATTTGGGGGAAGGTTCTATAATATACAGTGCTATGGACTGAACTGTGCTCGCCCCATCCCCTCAAATTCATGGGTTAAAGCCCTAACCCTTCGTCTTAGTCCGTTTGGGCTGCTATGACAAAATATCACAGGCTGGGTGGCTTATAAACAACAGAAATTTATTTCTCACAGTTCTGGAGGCTAGAAGTCTGAGATCAAGGTGCCCACATGGTTAAGTGAGGGCCCTCTTCTGGGTCACAGACTTCTTGCTGTGTACTCACAAGGCAGAAGGGGGCTAGCAAGCTCTCTGGGGCCTCTTTTATAAGAGCATTCATCCCATTCATGAGGGCTCCACCCTTATGACTTAAACACCTCCCAGAGGTCCCACCATCACCAATAACCTCACACACACACACAGAGCATGAATACTCTTTGTATTAATCATTGGTATCAAAGTGACTGGACATCAAGGAGAAGAGTAAACATTACTCTAGGACTTTACCTCCTCTCCTGGGGAGGGGTTAGTACATTTTTTGTTGTACACAGGAAGGTTGTATTGTGTTGGGTGGAATTCTGTCCTTGTTAGTGTCTTGACTTAAATTACAACTGCAGAGACCCTATTTCCAAGTAAGACTACATTCTGAGGTTCTGGGTGGAGTAAATTCAATCCAGTACCGATCTCATCTGTAAAATGGGGGAATGGGGGTCATAATGGTATTGATCTTCAGGTGGGCATGGGGTTAAGTATCATAGTTAATGTGCAGCCTCTCCTGTGGCACCACAGTTTTCATAAGCACTTCCTAAACGTGCTATCACCTAAAACCTTTTGTACCTTTCCTCACTCCCTAATCTCCCTAGCCAGCTCCTATGACCTGGAATTTTCCCTACCACATCAAGAGAGAAAAGCCCTGGTTCACCCACTGAGCACTAATTACTCCAAGCACACATGAGACATATATTTTTTTGCTCCCTTTCTTACCCAAATGAACATACCTGTCTTTCATGGACATACTTCTGAAATTTGTATCCCTGGGTATTTGAGAAATATATACTGGTCTGAGATATCTCATCTCCATACAAATAAGCAAAAACGAAATTACTTATTTCCTGGAAGAACACACACACAGAACAGTCTCTTTAAAATGAGATTTGGGGGGTGAGCAGATGCTGTTGAAGGTCACAAAGTTGCAGCCAGTAGATACATAACTCCTGCAGATCTAATGCACAGTGGAGTGATTATAGACAACACTGCTGTATTGTAAACTTCAAAGTTGCTAAGAGACTAGATCTTAAAGGTTCCCACCACTAAAGAGAATTGGCAATGATGTGCCATGATGGAGGTAACCCTACAGTGGTCATCATATTACAATATATGCATCAAATCACCACCTTGTACACTTAAACTTACACAATGTTATGTCAATTGTATCTCAGTAAAAAAAGGGGAGATTGATGCCAAAGGTTAAACTACCAAGCATTTATCCCAGAAAAATGAAAACTTATGACCATACAAAAATCTGTACATAAGTGTTCAAAGCAGCTTTTTTTGCAATACCCAAAAGTGGAGGCAACCAAATTCTGGTACGTTCAGACCATGCAATATTACTGGCAATGAAAAGGGACAGAGTAGAGGTATACACAACAAATTAGATGAGTCTCCAGAGAACTTAGCTGAGAAAAGCTAATCCTCAAGGTTCCCTATTGTATGATTCCATTTCTATAACATTCTTGAAGTGATAAAATTATAGAGATGGAGAACAGATTAGTGTTTATCAGGGGCTGGGGTGAGATGGGGCAGGGAGGTATGGAGCTCTGGGGTAATGGGACAGACAATCTTGTATTTCAATGGCAGCAATGGTTCTGTGATATGACAATATGATAAAATGCTAGAACCACACACACTGTATCCATGTCAATACTGGTTTTAGGATGATACTACAGTTATGTAAGATGTAGCTGCTGGGGAAAGCAGAGGGAAGGGTCCATGGGACTCTGTATGATTTTTTTCAACTTCCTGTAGAGTCTATAATTATTTAAAAATAACAAGTTCCAAAAAATGGAAGGTAGATGGATCTATTCATAGCGTGCTAGCCAGCTGATCTGAAAGCAGCTTCAGAGCCCCTCCTGAGCCCTGGGGAAATGACATTGCCCAAGTCTACGGGTCCAGTCCCAAGGTGTAGGCCTGTCCTATTTCCATCTGTGTTCAGAGCAGAGTTAAAAAATGACACACCAGTCCGGCCGGGGTGGCTCAGTGGTTGAGCATCAACATAGGATCCAGGAGATGGAGGTTTCATTCCCGATCAGGGCACATGCCAGGGTTTTGGACTCGATCCCCAGCAGGGGGCGTGCAGGAGGCAGCCGATCAATGGCTTTCTCTCATCATTGATGTTTCTATCTCTCTCCCCCTCTCCCTTCCTACCTCTGAAATCAATAAAGATTTTTTTTTTTTAAATGACACACTGTACTCACCAAGCAAAAGGGATGTTCACTATAACAACAATTGTCACCAGAAATATGTGAAACGGGGTATTTTATGCCTGAAAGGAAAAGATCATTTAAAAACTATGAGTTACCTGAAATTCAGAGAAAAGGTCAGAGAGGGGTTTATCAGCCTGCTATTGACATTTGGGGCCAGATGGGTTTTGGTTGTGGGGTCATCCTGTGTACTGTGGGACATTTTGCAGCACCCCTGCCTCTAATGACTCAGTGTCAGTAGTGCCTTCCTGCAGTCTGGACATCCAAAAATACCTCCCCACATTGCCAAGTGTCATATAGGGGGCAGAACTGTCCCCAAGAACTGTGCCCAGTTGAGAAGCACTGGTTTTGTGGACACTCTTTTAGGATTATGCCAAAATTGCAGGAAGAACGCCCTTCTCTTATCAAGGTGTTCTCTGATTCCATTTTATATGCAGAAACTTTGGCTTGAAAGGAAACAGAAAACAACCAGTATTGGAGAGAATGTGAAGAAAGTGGAACCTTCGTGCCCTGTTGGGTATGGAAACGGTGCAGGTGCGGCAAACAGTGTGTCAGTTCCTCAAAGAACTGAAACTAGAATGACCAGATCATGACTACAGAAGACGTGCAACTTTAACACAGACAATGAAGAAAGACATCGCCATTGTTAGAGATTTTGCTTACTTTGGTTCAGTCACCAATTCAAATGGAGACTAAACTCAAGAAATCTGGAGAAGGCTGAGGCTCAGAAGGGCAGCAGTGGGAGACTTTGGAAAGATCACCAAGAGCCAAGCTGTGTCCTTAGAGACCAAGGCTACAGTCATCCACACCCTCGTATCCCCAATTGCTATGTACGGATACGAAAGTTGGACAGTGAGGGAGGCTGGTAGGAAAATATAGATTCATTTGAAATATGGTGTTGGAGGAGAGCTCTACAGATACCCTGAACTGCCAGAGAGACAAACAAGTGGATCCTGGTGCAAATTAAGCCTGAAATATCGCTGGAGGCAAAAATGACAAAACTGAAACTGTTCTACTTCACGAACATGATGACAAGGAAGGGGTCTTTGGAGAAGACAGTAATGCTGGGGAAAATAAAGGGCAGCAGGAAAAGGGGAAAGGGAAATATAGGATGGATTGACTCCATAAAAGAAGCCACAGGCCTGAGGCCACAGGAGCTGAGCAGGGCTGCTGAGAGCAGGACGCTGTGGACATCGTCATTCAGAGGGTTGCCAGGAATCAGAGCCAACTCAATTCCACTTCTGGGTGTATACAAAAAAAAATTTAAAGCAGGGAATCAGGAAGATATTTGTATATACATGTTCAAGCAGTATTATTCACAATAGCTAAACCACAGAAGCAACCCAAGCGTCCATCGGCAGATGACTGCAAAACAAAACGTGGTCCACCCAGACCATGGAATGTTGTTAAGTCTTAAAAAGGAAGGAAACTCTGACACGTGCTATAACATGGATGAGCCTTGAGGACATTATGTTGAGTGAAATAAACCAGACACAAAAAGGCAAATAGTGTATGATTCTATTTATAGGAGGTCCCTAGAGAAGTCAAATCCAGAGAGTCAGGAAGCAGAATGGTGGGTGCCAGGGGCTGGGGGGCAGTTAGCTTTTTGGACGCCATTAAGGAAACTGATGGAGAGAGGAAGGATGGACTAGATTGATTCACATTACAAGGAGCCCTGACGGTTCCTCAATAAGTTAAATATGGAATTCCATATGACCCAGCAATTCCACTCCTAGGTATCTACCCAAGGGAAATGAGAACACACATCCACAGAAAAACTCGGACACCAATGTTCACAGCAGCTCTACCCACAGTGGCCAAAAGGAAGAAGCCACCCAAACATCTGCCAGGTGATGAATGGACAGACAAAAGTGGCCCATCCTCAACTGGAATATTATTCAGCCATAAAAGGAAGTGAAGCAGTGACACTACAACGTGGACCAATTTCAAAAACATTATGCTGAGTGAAAGAAGCCAGACACAGAAGGCCATGTATTGTACAATTTCTTCATATGAAATGTCCAGAGCAGGCAAATTCGTAGAGATAAAAAGCATATTAGTTGTTGTCAGGGCCTGGTGGAGGGGGATAGGGAGAGACTGCTTAATGGGCACTGACTTTCTTTTTGGAATGATGAGAATGTTCTAGAACTTGATAGTGGTGACAGTTGTACAACATTGCAAATGTACTAAATGTCACTGAATTGTACACTTTAAAATGGATAGTTTTCTATGAATTTTATGCCCTCCCCCCCAAAAAGGAAAAAGAACCATGAACTATGAGAGAGAAAATAACAGAACGGGGCCCTGCCAGGTAGCTCAGTTGGTTAGAGCATCGTCTCGATTTGCCAAGGTTGTGGGTTCAATCTCCAGTCAGGGCACATACAAAAGTCAACCAGTGAATGCATCAATAAGTGGAACAAGGAATAGATGTTTCTCTCTTTCCCCCCCTTCCTCTCTCTAAAATCAATAAAAAAAGAGAAGAACAGAACTGCACTGGAAGATCAGGAGTGCAGTCGAGATGAGGAATGAAGGAAGGGCAGTGTGAGGGGATCTGGAAGGAGACAGAGGAAGGCAGAGGACTTTGAGGCAGTTTGGTTGTGGATGGGAAGTTCTGTAACATGTTGGTCAACTGAAGGCAGGTTTGTGTTAGGTTCGGGTGTGATACACCGATGAGCTGGTCCTCAAACTGGCCCCCAGGTAGCCGAGCCTTACTTGGGTTACGTACATTCTCTAGGGCTCATTTATATACAGGACCCACACCTCCACCAAGGGGCTTGGAACACTCCAGGTGTCGATGTACTAAAATTCACCCAATCACCTGCTGACAGTCAAACTGGAACACTAATGAAAAGTAAGACAGAGGCCAAGTCGAGGGGGACCCTTCTGCTGTGCTTCCCTGTCCCTCCCGGAGGGCTGTGATCAACTCACCCGCCAGTGTTTAGCGAGCACCTGGCAGGTGCCCCGTTGATGGGGGCAGGGTGCCATCTTGGGGGGCCCACGGTCTTTCCCCAAAACTAATATAAGTGAAGCAAAAGAATAACAAATTGCCAGATGGTGATCTACCAACCCAGGGGTTCTCCACTAAGGGGATCTGGACCTTCCAGGGAGCACTGAGTGTTGTTTGGAGATATTTTTGTTGTCAAGACTTGGCAGGGGGGTTGCTCCTGGCATGGAGTGGGTAGAACCCAAGGATGCTTCTCAGCACCCCACAGTGCCCAGGATAGCCACCCCTCAGAATAATACACCCCTGGATGTCAGCAGTGACACTCCCTCTGCTTTCTTCCCTTTTTCTGAAAAAAGAGAAGGCCATCCCTCTTTTCTAAAGAATAACATCTCCGATCTTTATTCTTTTTTAAAATGTTTTTATTGATTTTAGAGGGAGAAAGGAAGAGAGGGGCAGAGAGAGAGAGAAAGAAACATCAATGTGAGAGAGAAATATCAATCAGTTGCCTCCTGCATGCACCCTGACTCCTGGCCCGAGACCAAACCCACAACCTGGGCATGTGCCCTGACTAGGAACTGAATCAGTGACCTTTTGGTGCACAGGATCATGCTCAACCAACTGAGCCACACCAGCCAGGGCTCCCATCTTTATTCTTGACCCCATCTCCTTGCCTCCTACCTCAGGGTTCTCTCCTTTCTCTCTCTTCATTGAACTAGCGTTCTCTACTGTTCCCTGTCCCTAATACGAAGTACATGGGACTGAATATCCCATCAACCAAGCATCTAGGAGTCATTCTTGCCCAGAGACGTTTTTTCTGGCTTGTAACTATAATCCACAGTGGAAACACTAGGTTCCCACCCTATACAATGGGGATTCAGGCCAACTTCCATTTGAATTTTAAAGAATAGCCCTGGTGGGTGTTGCTTTATGGTAGAGTGTTGACTCAAGCACGAAAGGGTTGTGGGTTCGATTCTGGCCAAGGTCACATACTGGGGTTGCAGGTTTGATCCCTGCCCCAGCTGGGGTGCATGAGGGAGGCAACCAACCAATCAGTGTCTCTCTCTCTCACATCAATGTTTCTCTCTCTGTTTTTCTCTCTCTCCCCCCTCCCTCCCTTCCACTCTCTCTAAAAAATTCAATGGAAAAAATACCCTCAGTGAGGATTAACAAAATAAAATAAAATAAAATAAAATAAGATAAGATAAAATAAAATAAAATAAAATATAAAATAAAATAAAATAATAAAAACAAAGAACAAAGTAACATTCAGGGGTGGACATCCAAGTAGCAGTATGGTTTGCTCTTCCGAAATTAATAACCATTTCTCTGATGTTGGCTGAATCCAAACAAAATAAAAAACACAAAAAGGCCTTGGCCAGTTGGCTCAGCTGGTTGGAACATCATCCCATACACCAAGAAGTGGTGGGTTCAATTCCCAGTCAGGGCACGTACCCAGGTTGCAGGTTTGATCCCAGGTAGGGCATGTGCGGAGGCAACCGATTGATGTTTCTCTCTCACATTGATGTTTCTGTCTCTCTCTCTTTCTCTCCCTTCCCCTCTCCCCCAAATCAATAAATAAAAACACACAAAAAGAACATATACCTGTAGATGCATTCCAGGAACCAGCTTCATAATCATAAATATAGACTTTCTGATTCACTACTAACACCAATACTGAACCAGCAAAATGTGCTGATGATACTTCTGGAATGCCAACCTACAAATAATGACACATATGGCATCAATAAGCACATCTTTTCGGGTATCAACTTGTGAAGCAATACTTCTAGACACGCATCCAAGAAACTTTAGTGCCAGCAGGAGCTGTTTAGTTCCTAGATATTGGGGACTATGTATCCTGAGGTCAGCTGGAACCAAAACTGGGAGGTTGAAATTGGTGTGAGGATGCAATTGGTGTTTGGTGGCCTCAGGCACCTAAATTCACTCCATCTCCTCCCTAATCAAAACTTTCTTTGAGGAGGCCCTGACGGGTAGCTCAGTTGGTTAGAGCATCATCCCGATATGCTAAGGTTGCAGGTTCAATCTTTGATCTGGACACATACAAGAATCGACCAATAAATGTATAAATAAATAAATGAGTGGAACAACAAATCTACGTTTCTCTCTCTCAAAAACCCTTGTCTGAGGGTTAAGCCCAAAGATAGATGCTGAATGAGGAGCATATATGATGAGCATAACTGTTGTTTCTAAGAAAAACATTGGTATTTAATAGATGGCGAAATTTCTTTAGCATAGGCACTAATGGTAGAACTTCTCAAGACAGTTACTGCGGATAAAGGTTTTTCTGTTTTGGTTTAGGGCAATTTAGGGAGGCCCTGAAATTAGTGCATATAAGCTATCTATTCCAAACACACAACCAGCTATGGGGAGCACTGGCAACAAGTCTGCTTCCTTTTTCAGGGAAAAAAGGGTACTACTTTGGTAGTAAGGGCAGAATAGAATCAACCCTCCTTTTGGCTTAGAAATTGCTCTCAATCTCTTTAAGAGATACGTTTTGTAAAATAAACTCCAAACTAACAAAAAACAGACTAATGTGATATTTCCAAATTATACCTTTACCCTAAGTATTATGTATTTTGAGCATCCTTCAGATTGTTCCATATAATAACTACCTGCAATGACGTAGGGATGGAAAATGGAAAGAGACTGCTCTGAAAGTTATTTCTCGTCAAAAAAAGTTGTTGTCTGAAATAAACAATAAAAGAGTTAAATTAAGAGAATTTCACACAAGAAGAAGAAAAAAAAAAAAAGGCAAGCACTCTAAAAATGTTACACCCAAACAAAATTCCTTTTTAAATAAGGAATCATTTAGGTTCTACCTGTCATCTATCTATCCATCATCCATATATGGCCATCTATTTTTGCATGAGTAAATTTCCATAGCCTGGGTATTTGAATTCTTGAAATAACGTGATTTTAAAAGTGTGACCATGTTGTTGCCATAGACAGTCAGTCCAAGTGTGGACAGCCAGCAGCAGGGTGGGCACAGGTTGGCTGGCCACTCTGGAGGGCTGGGACGTGTGAGCACTGCACAGAGGACGCAGGCATGCCAGCATCCAGGGGTGCCCCATGGACTCCAACTGGTTCCCCCGATGTGTGGATGCTGTGTCCAACATCAGGAGGTGGGCCTGACGGCGGGTCTTGAAGCCTCCACCCTCTGCCCCGCTCTCCACTGACCCTCATACCATAGACAGGCAGGGAGCTCCAGGAAGCCTCCCCCATTGGTCAAGATGTTGCAGGGGTAGATTCTTACACTGAATGCACCAAAATCTATAAAGATGAATGGACAGGGCCTGAGCATGCCAAAAGCTAGAAAGATGAATGCACAGGGCCCAAGTGTGCCAAAAACAAACAAAAGAATTGGTTTGCCCTAGCCAGCTTGGCTCAGCTGTTAGAGCGTCGGCCCATGGACTAAAGGGTCCCAGGTTCGATTCCTGCCAAGGGCACGTACCTTGGTTGCAGGCTCAGTCCCGGCCCCACTGCATGGGAGAGGCAACCAATTGATGTGTGTCTTTCACATTGATGTTTCTTTCTCCCTCTCTCCTTTTCTCTTTCTCTCTCTCCCTCCCTCCCTCCCTCCTTCTCTCTGAAAAGCAATGGAAAAAATATCCTCTGGTGAGGATTAAAAAAAAAAAAAAAAGATAATTGGATAGGAAAAAAAGCCCTCCCCTGCCTATCCCTGTGGGCTTGAGCAGGAAGGGGGGATTGTCTTTGAGATGGTAGTCCACCATTCTCCCAGGTCGCAGCACCTGAATAAATCTCTTTCCTTTTGCACCAGCGCTAGTCTCATAAGTTTGGCTTTCATTGCAGCAGGCAGCCAAACTTACATTCTGGTTATAGTTTTTGATGACCCAGCTGGGACAGTGTGGACCTCAGTAAGTCCCAGACTGCCAGGTTGGGGTCCTAATTGCCTGTGGTTTCTAGGGAGCAGATGGACTCCACGACTGGGTAAGTCAAAATGGCATGCACACTGCGGGGTCCTTTATCCCTGTGCTTGGGTTTTGTGCCACTTGTTCTTTGCACCACTTGGGCTTCATGCCACTTGGGCTCTGTGCCACTTGAGTCCAGTCAGTACCGCTTGTGGTATAGGTTAGCAGGAGATAAGATGCTAGGACTTGCTTGTGAATGCTTGTTTAGAATAATAGAATTATGGATCCAAGTTTTATTCATATGTTCCCACTTTGTTTAGGGTCTTTTTATGGTTATGGTTTTGGGTTTGTACTTTCATGCCATCAGGGGTTGTTCTATTTTGACTCCTGAAGGAAGCCCACTGGGCTGAATCTACAGTTGATATCAAAACCAATAAAACATTGGGAGAAGGAAGAAAGGAACTCTGAAGCATGAACTGTGGAATATTATTTTGTTTATTTACTTATTTTTGGTTTTGGTTTTATTTTAGAACCTGGCATTGAGGTGGGTATTTCTTTTTTTTAATATTTTTAAAATTGATATCAGAAAGACGAAGGGAGAGATGGATAGAAACATCAATGATGAGAGTCACTGATTGGCTGCCTCCTGGACGCCCCCTGCTGGGGATTGAGCCTGCAACCCAGGCATGTGCCCTGACTGGGAATTTAACCTCGATCTCCTGGATGATAGGTCGATGCGCAACTCCTGAGCCATTCTGGCTAGGCTCTATTTTGACTGCCTTAGGGCCTTTGCACATGCTGTCCCTGCTGCCTAGAATGCTATTCTCCTTGACTGTAAGAGGAAGGGACAGTCCAGGCAGAGGGACTAGCTGGGACAAAGGTCTCAGGAAGGGAATGCACTAGTAACATAAGTTAAAATTGTAGGTTAACTTACTAGAAATGGGATTGTTGTATCTGAGAATGTGTTGAACATTCTGACAGATTCTGCCAAACTGTCCCTCCACAGAAGGGGAACCCACTTAGCCTCATACTCATTGACCCTCATCCTCACCAACACGACCATGTTGTCCCAAATGGCAAGATTTCATTTTTTTATTGCTGAGTGAAATATTAGTCTTTTGATTTTTTCCAAGCACATAAAGATGTAAAGACCGTTCTCAGCTCACTAGCCCATACAAAATGAGATGGTGGACTGGATCCGATGTAAATGTTCTATTTCTGAGCTGTCCCAAAGGGCAGTGCTAGTCACCCTGAATGCCTGAAATGTGGTTAGCTGGACTGTGTGGACTTTTCACTGTATTTTGTTTTAGTTAATTAAATTTTTTGTTTAATTTTTAAAATTGTGGTAAAATACACACAACTTAAAATTTCTATTTCACAATTTATTTTATTTTAATTGTGGTAGCATATAATATAAATTTTACCAACTTAACCATTTCTAAGTGTACAGCTCAGTGGCATTAAGCACATTCACATTACTGTGCAGCCATCCCCACCATCCGTCTCCAAACTTTCTCACCTTCCCAAACCGAAACTCTATCCCCATTAAACACCAACTCCCATCCCCCTCTCAGCACCTGGCTCCCACCATCTACTTTCTTTCTCTGTGAATCTGACTCTTCTAGGGACCTCCTTTGAGTGGGATCAGACAGTGTTTGTCCTTTTGTGTCTGGCTTATGTCACTGAGCATAAAGTCCTCAAGCTTCATCTGTGATGTAGCATGTGTCAGAATTTCTTCCTTTTTAAGGCTGGATAATATTTCATGGTATGGATGGACCATATTTTGTTTATCTACTCATCAGTTGATGGAAAACTTAAATACAAATAGCCACTAGTGGCTAGTGTTTACTCTGCCGCAGCTCAGCTCTAAAGGAATGACAGATTTTGCATCTTATCATTTGAGATGCTTCTGCTATGGGAGGAGCAGCTGAATCCTCACCCTGCTCAGGACTAGCCTTGTCCCTCTGCTCCCCACTCCCTCCTTGGGAGGCTGGTCACCCCCCACACTCCAGGCCCTTTCTATCAGCAGGAACATCCTCCATACCCTGCATCCCATTCTGCCGAACTCTGGGCCTCTTGCTTTCCAACGTCTTTTTCTTTTCTCTCATCTGCTCTGAGCACTGAACACATGACGCCTATGTAACTGCACTCATGTCCGCAGCCAGAACCATCACTCACATGTACTTGACCTGCTGTTCCCATCTCTGGCCTAATGTGTCTTCAGTATCCTGCAAACAGCATGACATCCCGGACCACTGCCCCTCTCCCTGATCTTTCCATCAGAAACTTGGGGGCCATCTTAAACCACCTGCTTGCCTCTTCCACATACCCTGTGAGTGGACAAGTCCTGCCAAATCTGCCTCCTTCTTTATGTGGCCTTTCCTTCTATATAGGTTATTTCATGTTGTGTGGTTTTGTTTTCTTTGTCTGGGCTTTTTGGAAATCCTCCTAAACACAAATTACGTGGGCCCAAATCCTGCGCTGACTTTAGGATGAGGGGTGAACATCTTGATATGGTGTACATATCTTCTTTTCTAATGTTGTATCCTATCACCTCCAAGTGCATGCTGGGCATGGTATCCATTCCTTTGAATGCTCTGCTCCAAGCCTATTCATATTTTGGGCCTCCTCTCCTCACAGTGAACTCCTAGTCATCCTTCAAAACCCAGTTTTGGCATCAATTCCCCAGTCGAAACTTCTAGGCATTTTCTCCTTGGGTGCCCCCCCCCCCGCAATGAGTGCTTATATCAAGCATCTGTGACAGGTGGTACTAGAGTATACTGGAATTAAGTTGGAATTAAGTATCTTCTGGTCTCTTCATCTCTCTTCCTCTGACCCCCACCTCAACTATGAACTCCCTGCAGGCTAGCAACTAGCAACACAGGACAAACTTATCTTTCTTAATATTTGTTGAATGAATCAATGAGGGCAAATCTAACATTTTAAAGAAAGGAAGGTAACAATTCATAAAATGGTTACTTACCCTAGATACAGGGCTATGTTTTCCTTGCAAGGATGTTTAATCAAGCGTGCTGGTACAGATGAAAAATACAGGGTTTCCTAGACAGTCACAAAATCTTAATATTAATAATAATAAACACTTTATGAAAACAATGTCCTAATGTGCAACACTGAAAATGTAAAGGTGAAATCTGAATTAGGCAGGTGCATTGTATCAATATCATTTTCCTATTTTGATATGACACTCTGGTTATGTCAGATGTCACCACTGGGAGAAGGGTACCTGGGACATCTCTAAACTATTTCTGCAACTTGCCGTGAATCTATCATTTCAAAATAAAGAGTGAAAAGATTCACAAGTTAATTCATATCACATCTCATTCCACATGTTATTGCTTATTTCCAGATTGTTACGGTTATTAGAAAGAGAGGTGAGAGGACAAAGAATTGTAAAGCCAACAGGTTAGAAAGCAGCCACTTTGAGATTATTTAGAAATGCTGACACCTCTTCTGAAATGATGCAATGTCAATAGGCAACTTATTTTAACAAGTAAAATGTTTTTTTCTTCATACATTTTCTTTCATTGAATTTATGGGGGTGACGTTGGTTAATAAAATTTATGGGTTTCAGATGTATAATTCTATAATACGTCATCTTCATATTGTATTGTGGGTTCACCACCCCAGTTTCTTCATGCATTTTAGGTACACGTGGGGAGAAAGGAAGTTTCCTGTTGTACTGTGTCATGTAAACAAATAACAGTTTGCTTCCCATGTTATTGCAGATTTGAAAATCTCCTATCAAATAGAACACTGGTGACCTGAGTTCTAAACCCACTTCTATCTCCTGGCTTTGTCCAGGTTACTTGATATTTCTCTACTTTTTTAGTGAAATGGGAAAGAGAAATCCCTTATTTCAAAGAGCAATGGTAAGGATTGATGTTGTATGCCTAATACAACACTGGCACCACAAAAATACTGGGAAATATTCTGATCCAGTGATAAAAGTGAAGAATGAATGTTAAATATGGAGTCACATACCCATTGAGTTTTCTGTGCAATACTGAACATCTTTCCCGTCCTCACTGTGTGAACACTAGAGGTAAGTGACATAAGAGACCATCTGTCAATGTTTATTGAATATTCAGCTTGACTCCTAGCTGACTGGAGTTGCTTCTAGGTTAACTCTGAACTATCTGTTCTTTTCTGGTTATGGGAGCCTCTGGAAAATCTAATGAAACTGGGGGTCCTCCTCTCCCACAGACACATGGATACGGAAAAATGGAGATATTTCCAAGAGCTCATAAAGGTTCATTTGCATTCCCCAGATTAGGAAGATTAGGAATTCCTACTTCAAGATATTCTTCTTTTTTGGGGGGATGGGTGGGTGTTGGAGTCTGGGAGAATGCTGCTATAGTTTACAGCAGAGGTCCTCAACCTTGGACATACGCCGGAAACTCCTGGAGGGTTTGATAAACTGTAGATGGCTGGGCCCCACCTGTAGATCCAGGGACTTGCAATTGTAACAAATTCCCAGGTCATGCTGTTCCTGCTGATCCAGGACCAAATTTTGAGAACCCGTGTGGGGAAAAGGGAGAATTACATATAAATCTTTTCAGACTTTGAGACAAATCCTCCTAGTAAATCCTACTGGAAAACCCTACTCCCCACTGTCTAGCTATGTCTTTAGGCAAGTGTGTCTTTAATTTTGCTGGGTGTGTTTTCACAGCCATAAAACAAGGTTAAGGAATCTCTACTCTGTGAACCTTGTCGTAAAGATGAAATGAGGCCATGTACCATAGCACGCATTTACTATTTCATCAGCAAACAGGGCCCTGCTAAATGTGACAGCTTACTTCTGGCAAGAGCTCCCCGAGGACAAGAACCGGGCTTTGTAGCACCTGTCTAGCTCCTATAGCACTTTGCATAGCCTTCACTAACATAACATTTCCTGAAACCTAATAACGTTCTAGGTATTGAGTGAATAAGATAACCCGCTACACTCTCGTGAGGCTAATATTTCTAGTTACGGCAACAGGCAAGAAAAAAACTATAAAAGAAAAGAATAACAGAAGTTAGTGATTGACAGCAAAAAGCAGATATGAGGAGGGGGGAGTTAAACAAGGAAATATGCTATTTAAGGTGGAATCGGGATCTGATTGATGAGGAAAAAGCCATGGAGAAAGCTGGAAGCAAGCATGCCATCAGAGGAAACAGTATGCGCCCATCCTCTCCCACCCCCGAGTTTGTCGTGTTCCAGGGAAGGCTTGGCTGCAGCAGTGACTCCGGTGGGCAGGGGCCAGGCTGGTGGTTGTCAGATCCCCAGGGAACACTGGGCAATGCCCAGGGACATTTCTGATTGATGGTCAAGCCTGGGTGAGTAGGAATTACTGGCATCTAGTGAGCGGAGGTCAGGGATGCTGCTCAACACCCAACAATGCACCACCCTAGAGAATGACCAGGCCCTAAACGTCTGCTCCACTACTGTTGAGAAACCCGGGGGGACGTCACACGAGGAAATGCAGGCTGCTCAAGGAACTCGGGTTTTATTCTGGGTGCCGCAGAGAACCAGAGAAGGGGAGTGACGAGATCAAATTCGTTTATCAGTTTTCCTCCGGCTGCCAGGGTGGGGGTGGCCAGGAAGGCGCAGCTTAGGGCGGTGGCAGTGGACGTGGCTCGAAGGGTTCGGAATCCGGCCACAGTTTTGAAGTGACAATGGGAGCACTTGGTGATGGGCTGGAGAGGTCGGGAGGGGGTGAGAAAAAGGGAGGTGTCAAGTTTGATTCCTACAAGAGTGGACTGGGAAGCCTCAATGGGGCTGGAGAGCGAAGCGTCCTTTCGGGATTCCGCCCCCGCCCCCCCGCAGATGAGCCAGACCCCCTCCCCGACCCCTGGCAGCACCCCAAGCCCCGGAGGACGGCCCCACCAGCACTGCGGCTGAGCTCTGGCCAGCGAGCAGAGCCGCACGGTCGCTACCACGACTACCACCGACACCAGCATCTGGGAAGAGGCGCCGCCGCCGACACAGCCCTCAACCGCCGCGGGGGGGGGGGCTTCACAGTCTGGGCATGCGCAGACTAGGGCCTGAGCCTCCCGTCAGGCGGCAACCGCGCCGCCTGAGCACGCGCACCTCGTCTCCCCGGAAGCCCGAATCCACCCACTTCAGCACGCCCCCTTCCAGCGCCTGGGCACGTGCGTACAGACACGCGCGCCCGCCCTCACGGAGTCTGACCGTGTGCGCATCGTCTCCCGAACGGGCCCCTAGAAGCTGGGCCTGAGCACGTGGCAGCCGGTGCGCAGTTTACAACCTGACCATGCGCACAGCGTCTCCCGGGGAAGTTCGAATTCACCAACGAGGACGCGCCCCAGGACCTGAGCGTGCGCATACTTCTCGCACGCCCTAAATGCCTCTGTACGCGCGGGGCTATGCATGCATTGCCAAAGCTTCACATTCAAAAACAGCCGGTCATTTTTCCGGGGTTTATGGCGAACGTGCACAGACCTCCACGGGACCCAAAGGGACCTTGAACGCGCTGATTGGCTGGAAGAAGTGGCTGCAACGAGGAAGCTCTAATCCCATTCCCTCTGCTCCTTGCAGGCCCCGCCTCCACTTCCTTCCGAGCCCCTCCCCCCGCAAGTCTCCTGCCGGACCACGCCCCTGCAGGCACCGGAGCAGGCTGCCGACGTCACGTGCGCTCCGGCCCCGCGAGCGGAAATGACGCGAGCCCTGTGCGCCCCCAGGATGGCCGGGCCATGGCGGCGGGCACAGGCTACGTGCGGCTGTGGGGCGCTGCGCGGTGTTGGGCGCTGCGGCGGCCGCTGCTGGCTGTCATCGGGGGGCGGGTCCAAACTGCGACCGGAGCGTGGTTGCCCAGAGGTCGGCGGACCTGCGACACTTCTCCTCCTTGGGCGCTGTGGGGCCGTGGCCCCGCGGCTGCGGGGCAATGGCGGGGGCTTTGGGAGGCAAACAGCCGCGGAGGCAGCGGCGGGGGCGGCGGCGAGGATGCCCCTGAGGGCGGCGTGGAGGATGGTGCCCCCGGCGCCGGGGGCAGCGCAGGCGGCGGGGAAGGTCCCGTCATAACGGCGCTGACACCTATGACCATCCCGGACGTGTTTCCGCACCTGCCACTCATCGCCGTCACCCGCAACCCGGTGTTCCCGCGCTTTATCAAGATTATCGAGGTAATGAGGTCTCCCGCGTTGGCCTCCGTTTCCCCATCTCTGCAAGCAGCGGGTTGGACCGAGAGATCCTTTAGCACCCTCATTCCTCGAAAGTTTTTCAGATACGAAATTTTTCAAAGGCAGGAGTTGGAATTCTTGTCTGCACATCACTGGTTTGGTGAACTGGAGCCAAATTCCTTCTCCTCTAGGATCTCTTAAGGGGAGTTGAACTCGGTGAGTTGAGGACTGTCATAGAAATCCGGCTCAGAGAAGAACAGTCTTGTGGCCCAGTTTCTTTTCTGCAGGTGTTGGTAAATGTTTTGTAACCCTGTCTCCCCAGGGTGGTCTCCCTTCTGGTTATGAGCCCCTTTGGGATCCGGATTCATTCCTTCCTTAAATATTTCTTGACCACTTTCCATGTGCCGAGTTTGGTTCTAGCTGTTAGGGATACTGCCGTAAACAAGACAGACAAGAATTCCTGCCTTTGGAGCTCACATTTTAGCGGGATGCGAGAAGTAATAAACAAGATTAGTAAGTAAAGTATGTGCTGGAAGGCAATAAGTACTACAGGAAATAATAGAGCAAGGGGTGGATGGTACCAGAGACAGAAGGAAGGCGGGAGAGGAATGCTCTCAGAGGGGTACAGCTATGGTTTTTTTCATTCAGCAGAATGTTCTTAATCTACCATGTAGCGAGCACTGAGGATACAGTAGCAAACAAGTCAAACATAGTCCCTGTGCCTAAGGAATTTATGTTCTAATGGAAAGAGGCAGGAAACAAGATCATTGCAGACTAAGAGCCCTAAAGAGAGGGTTGGGTGGGGAACTAGGGTGATGTAATAGAGAGAAAACATCATGAGTGCAAGGAACTTGAGTTTTTAGAGTAGGAAGGACCCAAATGCCTCCCTCCCCCCCCCTTTTTTAATGATGTGGAAACAAGTCCATGGAGGAGAAAGGTTATCTTTTAACTGTCTAAGCAAGGTCATACAATGAGTCAACCGCTGCATTCTGCCTCTAGCCTCGCCTCCTCATTTCCAGTTTCTGCTAAAGAAACCTCAGGGATGCCTTGGAAAGGAACAATGCAGAGGGGCAGCAGCCAGCCAGTGGGGAAGGGACAAGAGATCCCCTTTACCTCCTGTTTTGCACTGCTGATCATATTTGTCTGAGCTACCCTGTGAAGGGCCTTTCTTGATGTTGAGTAGTGGTTACTTGGAGGCCCCAAGGTAAGACCCTGTGGCTGGCTCCACCATCCCTAGTTCTATAACCTTGGGCAAGCTGTTCCTCTGGGCTTCCATTTTCTCATCTATAAAATGGACATACTAGTAGTACTTCCTGTCTTAGAGCTATTGTGGGAGATATATGAGGTGACATGTAAAGGATTTAGAATGGTGCCTGGTGCTTAGTATGCCTCAGCAGTAAGCAGTTGCACCTGTTGTTTCTTATGTGGGGCTCTTCATACATTTCAGAAGCCTGCCTTGGAGATCTCTTTCCCATCTTTGACCCACCTTCAGCAGTCCTCTCTACCCCACGGGGACTGTTCACCAGGTTTGGTCCCTTCAGCCCAGCAAAGTGGCAGATGCCCCTTGTCCCCAGTGCAGAGATAATGATTCTTCTAAGAGATTCTGCCTTCCCACCTGAGCTAGCCAGGAGGGTTAAATGAGTCACGGTGGATAGCATGAGACTGGAGTGTGGTACTCCTTTCTATTGCTGTTACCTTGTTGTTTGTTTTTTTTTAAATATATCTTTATTGATTTCAGAAAGAGGAAGGGAGAGAGACAGAGAGAAACATCAGTGATGAGAGAGTCATTGATCGGCTGCCTCCTGCATGCCCCTGACTGGGGATCGAGCCCGCAACCCGGGCATGTTCCCTGACCAGGAATCGAACCCTGATCTCCTGGATCCTAGAGAATTGAACCCTGATCGCCGCCACTCCCAGCCGGGCTCTGTTGCTGTTACCTTGTAACGAAAAGGGATCCTGCCAAAGAAGGGGAGGTGCTGAGATAGCAGTTAGCTGTTAGCAGAGGAGAAATGAGGAAAATTTCTGTAGACCCAATAAATGTTTCTGAACTTGTTAACCAAGCTCTGTTTACTTCTAAGTTTGTAGTTGACTGCATGGGGCTAACTGCCCCAATAGGTTCTCTTCTTATCAGTGGCCTCTGAGTATAGACTACTGGCTCTTAATTTTTATTGGGTGATGTACCCTCCTAATGGCTGTCACGGACCTTTCCCCTAGGAAAAATGCATCTATAGTATCAGGAATTCCTGGGCTCTAAGTTAAGAGCCACTGTTAGGGGGTGAGTTAAGGCACTGGTTCTCAGATTTCGGTGCTTGGACCAGCAGCATCACCTGGGAGCTTGTTTGGACTGCAAATTCTCAGGCCCTCTTTAGATTTCCTGCATCAGAAACTACAGGCGTGGAGCCTGGCCATCTGTTTCAGCAAGTCCTCCCAGGTAATTCTGATGCATGCTAAAGTTTGAGAGCCATTAAGTTTAGTCAGAGTATGGTCTGGGAATTAACACAGGCTTGAAAGAAATCATTTGAGCCTGAAAAGACATCTGTGCACCACCCCCCATCAACTGTTTCCTAGGAGACATCATTAGCGCTCTGCCTGCCACTGAAATGACATCAAGAAAATGTGCTGTGATCTTGGGGGTTTTGATGATCAATAAATAGGGTAAAGATGTGATTGGGAAATACTTTTAGTGAAAATTAGAGGAAGTTACCAGCCTGTGGGGTAGGCCCCATTTGAATTACGCACGTTTAGTGTAGTTCTTCTCACGGTGATGAAATCAGAACAGTTTAGATTTTCAAGGCCATATATTTTGGCACTGAAACAGCTCTTGAAATTGAACCTTAAATCAGTTTCTTGGTTCTGGCCATTTGTCTCCTTTGAGTTTTCTTTAGGAAGGGGGAGAACCACTGAGGAATGCAGCTGGTCAACCCTGTACCCTCTTCTTCATATATCTGCCTTTTGTTTGGTTTTGATTCAGGGGTTCCCAGACCAGGATGGTTACTGTCCTGGATCAGATTAGCATGTCCCCAGAGAATATAATACAGAAAACGTTAGAGCTGCTGTCAAAATGTCAGCTAGAAAACCTACCCTGCATTTCACTTTGGGGTCATTGTCATGCTAGGTTAAAAATAAGAAGTTGGTTGAGCTGCTAAGAAGGAAAGTCCGTCTTGCCCAGCCATATGCCGGCGTCTTTCTAAAGAGAGATGACACGTAAGTGTAATTTTTCCTTCACTCCTTTGCTAAAGTCACCCTGGAGTGTAGCTCACCACCAGTCTTGCCCCCTAGAATAGCCTGGACCTCTGGCCCTTGACCTGAAAGAAACCAAGCAAAGCCTACAGGGGACTCAGCCAAGAGCCAAGCATCCCTTTATAGTCTGAACTGAAGGCTCAACTTGCAACGCTGGGCTTCATGCGTTGACAAGATGTGTGGGGGATATTAACCTCAAGGAACCTTGATGTTAAAACACACATACCTGCAAGGCCGTTTCAGCACTGAGCTAAGTGGGCAGATATCACAACTTTGGATACCTCCACTTTGACTCCTGGTAGAAATTAGTTCCACTTCTGAGTTAGAAGTCTAGGGTGTCCTGAGCAGGCTCTGTCATGGGATTGTGTAATGGAATAAAAATTCCATGTGGCACGCCTCACGGCCAGCTTGGCCAGGAGCTGCTCACTTGTGCAGTTACAACTGATGTTCCTTAGCTGGCAGGTACTTTACTAGGCTCCAGAGCCCCTGTGGGAGCGAGAAGGTCACACTTGGTTTTCAGTCCAGGCCGGTTGAGTTTTTCATTTCCCTCCTCCCTCCTAACCTGAGAGACTCCATGGGTATCAGAGCCCCTGTGCCAATGTTCCTTTGTGTCTTTCTCTCCCTCAGTAATGAGTCCGACGTGGTTGAGAGCTTGGATGAGGTCTACCACACAGGGACGTTTGTCCAGATCCACGAGATGCAGGACCTTGGCGACAAGCTACGCATGATTGTCATGGGACACAGAAGGTTAGGGGCCGGAGCATGGGGAGCACTAGTGGGGGTGGTTCTGAGTTCCCCCAGGTCCCAGCACTGCCTGCCCTTCTCAGCCCTGCAGCCTGGTCACTGCAGCCAGGCCAAAGCTGGAGGTGGGGACTAAGATATGTTCTTTCTGGAACCTCCTTTCTCAGAGTTCCCTTGTTAAAGTGACAGCATAGGTGGTCACTGAGAAGTTGTTTCTTCCTTTGTTTTTTAATACTTTAAAAAAAAAAAAGTTTTATTGATTTGGGGGGGGGAGGAAGAGGGATAGAGAGACAGAAACATTGATGAGAGAGAAACATCATCAATTGGCTGCCTCCTGCACACCCCCTACTGGGGATCAAGCCTGAAACCCGGGCATGTGCCTTGACCAGGAATCTAACTGGTAACCTCTTGATTCATGGGTTGATGCTCAACCACTGAGCCAAACTGACCAGCTTTTTGTTGTTGTTAATCCTCACTTGAGGATAATTTTTCCATTGATTTTTAGAGAGGGAGAGAGAGAGAGAGACATTGGTGAGAGAGATGCATCAATTGGTTGCCTCCCACATGTGTCCCGACTGGGGCTGGGTACCGAACCTGCAACTAAGGCACACATCCTTGACCCTTTGGTGCATGAGCCGATGCTCCAGCTACTGAGCCACACTGGCCAGGGTGAGAAGTCGTTTCTTTAATGCATGTTATTCAAAAAAGCATCACAAAAACAGAAAATAACAAGTTGCCTCATGTCTCATGTCTAGGTGTCTGCCTTTCACAGTCTGGCTTGCTTTTCTTCCAGATGCTCTTGTCTGCATTTGCCCGCAGATAATGCTGTATTGTTATTCTTAGCAATTTGTAGTTTTTCTCTCAGACACGTTTCCTTGTCAGTCCATGGAATTTTTATCTATGATAAAAATCTGTCAAAGGGCTGCATACGCTTGTAAGCCCAGTTTAAGCCCTTGTGCTGTCACAGTTAATAAAGAAAAATCTGCAAGATCAGCTCAGGGTTAAAGCTGTCTATAGAGAAACTAACCAGCTTTACAAATTTGTTCCAAGCAACATTGGTCCTCTGAGACACCTCACAAGAGTCCTGTGGCCAAATATGAGAAACATGTCAGAGTGCGAGCTGTTATTGTGTAGTGAAGATGTAGTGAATGTTCTGAAAAGCCCCTCATTGGAGACTCTTGACAGCGTTTATTGAATCTAGAGTTCTCCCCCCTTTTTTCTCACAGAGCCATTTTCTTGTGTCAGCCAGGCAGCACCCCCAGAACACAGTCTGGGGAAAGGGCCTGTGCTGGACCCTGATTTTGTGAAAGCCTTGGTGGCAGTCCCCTGCACTGAGCCTCCACACCCCTTCATCTGTTCCCTCTAGAGTCTGTTTTAGGGAAGAGGCTGCTCCTCTGTGTCCTGGAAGGACTCGTGAGCCAGAGGAAACAATAAGATGCAGTCAGAATTAATAAAAGCTTGTGGCTTCTAACTGCCTTGCCGGCCTGTGAGGTGCCTTATAGAACGATCCTAACTCCTGAGGCTGGGCCTCCTTTTCTCTGTGCACCTTGCTGATGACAGCTGGGTACTGGTTGTGCATCTGTGGTGGCTGTCAGGCCGTCCCTTTGAGGAAGGAACCATAGTTAGTTACCTGTGTGACAGAAGGGAGGTGGCACAAGTCATTTAACACCTGGAGCCTGGTGTCCTCCAGGACCTCTGGTTAAGTGAAGAGATAGGCTAGGGGCCGCCTTGTGGAGCACCCCCTAGTGGGGAGGACACAGGGTCATGAAAAGAGGTCACAAGCTGAAATCAGATGGTGGTGGGTGCTTTGGGAAGGAAATGAAGATGAACAGGTTGATGGGTGTGTGTGGTGGGGTTCTGGCCTCTTTGAGGAGGTGCACTTGAATGGAGACCTGAACAATACGAAGGAGTGAGCTCCAAGGTGAGGGAGGGGCAGGCAGAATCCCAGAGATGGGCTCTCTGCTGAGCTGGCAGCTCATGATGGTCCCCAGAACTGGTTACTGCTGGTTTAATCATCAGTTTGTAGATGATAGTGGGGCACTGGTGTGGGAAATGGAATGGACAGGTCTGCTGGAGCCCAAGGACAGAGGGGGACACTGGTCTTGGGGTTCTGAGGAAGTCACTCAGTCTCCAGATCCAGAGCTCATAGTTGCCTGACCCAGCAGGACCCTTAGTTGTCAGCACTGGGGAGCCTCTCCAGGGCAGGGCCCCTCCCAACCTCAGCAGCTTCACCTCTGCCTTGCTCCCGCTTCAGGATTCACATCAGCAGACAGCTGGAGGTGGATCCGGAGGAGGCCGAGGCTGAGAACAAGCAGAAGCCCCGCCGGAAGCCCAAGCGGAGCAAGAAGGAGGCTGAGGAGGATCTGGGTTCCAGGCGCCAGATGGAGGTGGTGGTGGAGCCTAACTCAGGCGCCCCCAGTGAGGTGCTCATGGTGGAAGTAGAGAATGTTGTCCATGAGGACTTCCAGGTCACAGAAGAAGTGAAGGTAAGTCAACACTCCTGAGTAAGGGTCTACCCTGTCGCAGCACTCAAATTGTTTTAGAGTGCAAAGCATACTTTTCCTCCCAAGTCATTGGGAGAAACTGGGATAAGAAAGGTAAAGGAAATCGACTGGGGTCCTTAGCTGCTCTCGAAAGAGGCAGGGTTTGAACCCAGCCTGCGATCTCTGGGCAGATGCCTCCAGCCTGTGAGGTGCCTCCCAAGCAGGGCACATTCACCAGGAACCCGGGCTCTGAGACAGGAAAGAAGCAGCCTCCTGACCACCTTGGCCCCCAGACCTAGGCTTACCTGCCTTCCTCATGGTGAGGCAGCGAGGCAGCTGCCAAGGTGGGAGTGGGAGTGTCCTTCCACCCGTTCTTCTAGTGCAGGTTCTAGACAGGGTGACCTGCTTCCAATGGGTAGGGATATAGCTAATAGCTTTGGTCTGGTCCTGAGGCACTGTGGGGTTTTTTTTTTTCTTTTCTTTTTTTAATTGATTTTTAGAAGCAGGGGGGAGAAACAGCTATTCATTACACTTATTTGTGCACTTCGGTTGATTCTTATATGTGCCCTGACCAGGGATCAAACCTGCAACCTTGATGTATAGGGACCATGCTCTAACCAACTGAACTACCTGGGGCTCTGTGGGAAGGAGTGCTGTGATTGATTGATGATGTCTGCTCTCGGTGCTGGATGGGGCTTGGCTGCATTTGCCACTGGCCTGTACCAGCAGTCCACAGGGCCACACAGGGTCCTTGAGAGCAGCGCTGTTTGGGAAAACCTTCCATGGTGGTGGAAATATTCTGTAATTCTGCTCCATTAGCTGCCTGTGGCTGTTAAGTACTTTATGGCTGGTGTGACTGAGGAACAGTGTCTATTTAAATGTGAATAGCTACCAGTGGCTAGTGGCTGCCGAACTGAGGTGTGGCTTTGTATGTCATAAACAGCACAGCTTCAGAGTTTCCTATGAGGATCTTGTAGTGAGGGAAAGATAAACACATAGATGGTGTGATGAAAAGAATTGAGGACCTTGGAGAGACAGCATACTCATCCATGTTCATGCAGGTGCGCTGGACCTCTAGCTGGCTATTCTGGTTCCTTCTACAAAGATCAACTCAGGCAATTCAGGGACAAACCCAGTAATTAGAGACCAGGAGATTACACTGAAAAATCCCAGCTGTTGTGGCTTTTTGCTTAATGCCCACTAGTGCCCTCATTGGAGCACAATATGCTGGGAACCGTGGCCTTCTGAAAACAAATGAGACATGAGTTTGTATGTCATAAACTGCCTGGTGGTCCTGCCAGAACAAGACTAGCTTCACTGTGGCAGGGAACAAAAGCAAGAAGGAAATTAGTATCCATGGTGTCCACAGCATAGGACTCACACCTCTAAAGAGACCTGTGGTGCGGGTCCAGAAGGGAACAGGCTGAGAGCCTTAGTGACTCACAGGCAGGTCCCAGACAAAGAAGTCACAGCCAGAGTGTTTTGCGGCCAAGGTTGAGAAGGAGTGTTGGTTGTGAGGATAGTGCTTAAAAGAATAAAGAAGACCCCCGCACCATCTGTAATAGTGTCAACAATAAAAAGAAAGACGAAAAAGGAAATCCCCTCTCTTTTCCCACCAAACGCCTCATTCTAAGATCAGAGCGGTGTAAGGAGTCAGAGTTGGTTTTAGTATATGCTCACTTGGTCCTGTGTCCCTGTGACTGGTGAATTCGGGCTCTCCTCCTGGACCTCTGAGGCCATCTTTGGCCAGGACCAGGTGAGAGGGGCTCTCCAGGGCCACAGTGGGCACCCTCTTCCCCCCAGCCCCAGTGACCCATGGCAGCCTTCTCGTTTACCCAGGCCCTGACAGCTGAGATCGTGAAGACCATCCGGGACATCATCGCCTTGAACCCGCTCTATAGGTTGGTGTTCAGTGCCCTCCCCAACCTGAGTGTGAATGTAGCCCTTCCTGAGGCCAGGCTGGGCTCTCTCTTTGGCACGTAGGTTGGCAGAAGTTTTTCTCAAGGGTAAAAATGTAGAAAACCTTTTGGGGGCGGGAATTTGAGACCCAGGGCCCAAATTCCTGTGCAGGGGAAACCTCCTTCCTCTGGGGTGGGGACAGCTTACCTGGCCCAGGTTCTTTTCCTTCTTCCTGCTAACAAGGTCCTGGATTTGGCTGGTAGCCTTTGTTGTCATTACCTTGGGTGAAGGGGAATCTCATGAGGGGTTACCATGTGGCTGCCAGAGGGGGCTTCCATCTGGGCTTGGGGGCATTAGTCTCATGACTCTAGAACAGGAGGTGCCACTAGCCCTTTTTTTTTGATCCTTACCCAAGGATACTTTTTCCATTGCTTTTCAGAGAGAGTGGAAGGGGGGGCCAGAGAGAGACAGACACATCAATTGGTTGCCTCCTGCATGTGCCCCAACCAGGGCCGGGGATTGAGCCTGCAACCAGATATGTGCCCTTGACTGGAATCGAACATGAGACGTTTTAGTCTGCAAGCTGATGCTCTAACCACTGAGCAAAACTGGCTAGGGCCCCACTGGCCTTGAAGCTGGTGAGGCCCAGATGTAGCTCTGGCTCTCCATGCTGCTAAGGACAAGGAGACTGAAGTCCAGCAGAGTGAAGTCCCAGCTACTGCCTGGTCCTCGTGCCCCATGACGATGTCCCTCTTCCCTTCCAGAGAGTCTGTGCTGCAGATGATGCAGGCAGGCCAGAGGGTGGTGGACAACCCCATCTACCTGAGTGACATGGGTGCTGCATTGACTGGAGCTGAGTCCCATGAGCTGCAGGATGTCCTAGAGGAGACCAACGTGAGTGCTGCCTGTCCACATGTGCACTGTGCTGGTCCTTTTCTGCACATTTGGCCGCTTCCCAGCCTGGCTGGTGTTCTCAGCTCCATTTTTGGGATGATTTTATGTTAACACATGTCCTTCAGTCCACATCCAGCTCCCTCATTCTTTTTAACAGCTGCATAGTACTTCAATGGGTGGTATACATTATTTAGTGGGTGGCATATTTGGGTTATTTCCAGTCTTTTGTGATTACAAACAACACCTGTACAGCTTATAGAGCTGCTGGAGTTTGTCTGTAGAAGGTGTTTCCAGAACTGGATTTGTTGGAACAGGGATGCATGCCTCTTTTTGTTAAGGCATGGCTAGCAATCTGTTCCAGTTTGGGATCCCTCCAGCAGCAGCTTGCAGAGTGTCCATCCCCCCGCCCCCATCGCACGCAGATGGACAACCACTTCTGATTGTCCTCTCACCTCTTTCCTTTTTTGGCAGATTCCTAAGCGGCTATATAAGGCCCTGTCCCTCCTTAAGAAGGAGTTTGAGCTGAGCAAGCTGCAGCAGCGCCTGGGGCGGGAGGTAAGTGGGGCAGGGGCAGCCCTGAGCTGAGAAAGCACCTGTGCTGTGAAACTCATTAGATTAAAACTTACAACTGAGCCTGGCGGTGTGTAGCTCGGCAGTTGATCCAGGATCCAGGAGATCGTGGTTCAATTACCGGTCCGGGCACATCCCAGGGTTGCAGGTTCAATCCCCAGTAGGGGGCATGCAGGAGGCAGCGGATCAATGACTCTCTCATCATTGATGTTTCTATCTCTTTCCCTCTCCTTTTCTCTCTCTGAAATCAATAAAGACATTAAAAAAACAAACAACAGCTGCTGCCAGTGGCTGAACCCAGAGACAGAGGTCTCCATCTGACCATCCTCCTTCGAGGGGGAAGAGTTCTCTGCCTCAGAGTCCTGGAGAAAATGCTCGAAATTGGGAATCAGACTGGGAAAGGTTGCAAAGCTGTTTACTAAGACTTGACTGTTTGAAGCTCACCTTCCCAATTTTGGGCAAATCCATGGACCACCTGGATTGTTAGTTACTTAAAAGTCATATAGTTTCCTAGATGTGACTCAATGTTTCAGTTAGGTTTTATGTTAGAAAAAAATTTCACATCTTTTTTTTTTTTTTTTTACTCCCACTGGAGGATATTTTTATTGATTTTTAGGAGAGGAGAGAGAGAGATGTTGAATGGTTGCCTTGTACACTCCCTGACCAGGGATCAAACCCACATCTAGGTATGTGCCCTGACTGGGAGTCAAACCCGCAGTCTTTTTAATGTATGGGACGATGCACCAACCAACCGAGCCACCTGGCCAGGGCACATCACATCTTTCTTTGGGAAGCCTGTAACACCTGGTTGTTAATACACGGCAACTTGCAAAGTAAATACTGCAGGACACTAGGCAGGTGCTGGTGCTAACGCAGCATTCAGAGCTGTGTCCTGCTGCCCTGTCCGTCTGAATTGTGGGAGATGCATTGGCATCAGTCCAAGCTCCCCTTGTCATTCAGGATGGAAAAGCAAATTCTTTTATTATCGTTATTTATCGCAAGGCCCACGCTCGGGAAGACTTTGGTTAAAGATGGAAGGAATTGCACCCTGGCCATGCTCAGTGGTTAGAGCATCAGCCTGTGCACTGGAAAATTGAGGGTTTGATTCCTGGCCGAGGGCACGTATCAGGGTTGCAGGCTCCATCCCCGCCCCGGTCAGCCCGTTCAGGAGGCAACCAATTGATGTTCTTTCTCACATCTATGTCCCTCCCCTCCCCTCCCCTCCCCTCCCCTCCCCTCCCCTCCCCTCCCCTCCCCTCCCCTCCCCTCCCCTCCCCTCCCCTCCCCTCCCCTCCCCTCCCCTCCCCTCCCCTCCCCTCCCCCACTCTAAAAATCAATGGAAAAAATATCCTCACTCCTTGGATGAGGATTTTTTACAAAAAAAAAAGATGGGAGGAATTGGAGGCTGTATGCACTTGGTTTCTTTTTCTGAGTCCCGAGGCGGCAGCAGCCCTACCAGCCCTTATTAGCCTGTGAACATCCTGTGTGCGCTCTGGGCTCATGGCAGCTGCTTGGCCCTGCAGGTGGAGGAGAAAATCAAGCAGACGCATCGCAAGTACCTCCTGCAGGAGCAGCTGAAGATCATCAAGAAGGAGCTAGGTCTGGAGAAGGAGGACAAGGATGCCATTGAAGAGAAGTTCCGTGAGCGGCTGAAGGAGCTTGTGGTCCCCAAGCATGTCATGGACGTAGTGGACGAGGAGCTGAGCAAGCTGGGCCTGCTAGACAACCACTCCTCGGAGTTCAAGTGAGTGCCTGGGGCGCCAATGCCGTCTCTCTGTCACGTCTGGCCCTCGGAAAAGCCTGTGACCTGGCAGGTTCTGGGACTCCAACCCTGAAAGCCAAGAGGGCACGGGCACTTGCTGTATTAAACAGCACTTGGCACGCATCAGTCCTCTCATATTGCCCTGTGTGGAACCTTCCTTTGTCACCCCCATTTCACAGATGAAGAAGTCAGGTTTCAGGGTCTCCAAGCTGGTAGATGGGGACAGGGATTTGAATCCAGGGATGTATGGCTCTGAGCCAGTTCTTCCAGCTGGGACCAGGAGTCCCTGAACCATCACCCCAAAGCTACCCTCTTCCCCTGGCTTCTGTCTCCTGGCCTCTCTCTTGCTGCTTTGAGAGCCAAGAAGTGAGCATGTCTTGTTTGGGGACGAAGCCTTGCCTGGTGGTCCTTGTCCCTCACATGGTCGCTGTGAGTCAGGATGGCTGCCTAGGGTTTGGGCCGAAAGGCTCAGGACCTGTGGGATTCTTCTGGCTCTGCCTGTGGTGTCAGATCCCAGAGACTGAGCATTGATCCTAGGCAGTTTGTGGGCTGGCCAGGTCCTGGAACAGCCCCTCTGAAGGGAGGACCCGAGCACCAGGCCCTGAGTTCCTGCTGGGCTAGGCCCCTTCCTGGCTCAGGATGTCTGGAGAGGGTTGGGCTCTTTCCACAAGGACCCTGGGAAATGCTGGTGCCTCCATTCCAGAGACAGCCTGGCTTTTTTTGCTCAGGCAGCTAATAAGCTTTTCATGCTGCTGTTGCAAGTGTTTATAAACTAGAGTCTTAAAACAACACGAATTAATCTGTTTTTTTAAATATGTCTATATTGATTTTAGAGAGAGGAAGGGAGAGAGAGAGAGAGAGATAGAAACATCAATGATGAGAGTCATTGATCAGCTGCCTCCTGCACGCCTGCTGCTGGGGATTGAGCCTGCAACCTGGGCATGTGCTCTGACCGGGAATTGAACCTTGATCTCCTGGATCCTAGGTTGATGCTCAACTGCTGAGCCACGCCAGCCAGGCCAACATGAACTAATCTTACAGTCTCTCTTATAAGGACAATTGTGAGGGGCCTCTTTTAGGCCCAGGTAGCTGCTGTCCGTGATATATAACTCCCAGCCCAGGGGTTACTCTCTTAGTGGTGCTGACCTGCTACCATCCAGGCTTTAGTCTCCCCACTTGCCCTGGGTTAGGTTTCTCCTCCCCCTCCCCCCGTTCTAATCACTGCCCCTTCCATGGTGTTGGACCCTGAGCATTCCCCATGCTCCCCATGTCTCTAGTCTGGTAAATGAGCCTGGCACTTGTTCCAGGAACCAGGCCACTTCCCAGGTGTGGCCCACGCTGAGATGGCTTTCCATAGTGGTGACAGCTTTCCATAACGGTTAACAGCCTGCCGTGAAGGTGCACTGTTGTAGTTCACTCTTTGAGCTCGGTGGGTACCAGCTACATGGATTTGCAACAGCAGGGGTCAGGTGCTCGCTGAGTCCCACTTACCACTCTGGTCTGTCCTGTGGCAGCGTCACCCGCAACTACCTGGACTGGCTGACGTCCATCCCCTGGGGCAAGTACAGTGATGAGAACCTGGATCTGGTCCGGGCCCAGGCAGTGCTGGAGGAGGACCACTATGGGATGGAGGACGTCAAGAAACGCATCCTGGTGAGGCAGCCTGTACCCTCTCCCATGGGCCCCGGGGACCTGGGCACAAGTCAGCCTAATCCTCCACTGGGCACCATACTCCCACCTCCCAGACACTTGGTCATTGCACCTAGGGTGGGTGCTGAGAGGCATGGTCTGTAATGGTCTGGATTTGTACATGGGTGCTGGTTGTCTCAGGGGCTGGGGCCCAGGATCCCCGCTACTCATGCTGTGGGGGTTACCCATAGGAGCCCCCTGGTGAATGGGGGGTTCTGGAGGTACGCAGGGGCTCAGGAAGGTAAGGGATGGAGGGCTCTGGCCAGAGGTGTTGGATTGGCTCAGAAATGTCAGGGGCTGCCAGGGCTGGCTTACCCTGCTCCAGGGGCTCAGAGATTTACAAGGGGGAGAAAATGGGCCTGGCTGAGGGAATTGGAGCATGGTGAGACCGGGAGAGAGAGAGGAGGCATTTGTGATCCATGATGTGGAAGGAAAGGGCATGTTAAGTGGGAGAGCTGCCTCATGGGCCTGTACAGTGGTCACCCATGTTCTCCTGGCATCTACTTGTCTTATTGGTGGCACAGGTTGTCCCTCCCTGTGGCAAATGACACCTTCAGTCAGCTTGGTTCCTCCAGGAAAGGCTTTGTCCCTTCTCCCAGCCCCCAGAAACCTAGAAGTTATGAGAAGGTGGCCAGGCTCATGTCAGGGACAGCCCTTGCTCAGAACAAAGGCAGCAAGTGACTGAATGTCTCATGAGAACCCACCTCTGCCCATAGGAGTTCATTGCTGTCAGCCAGCTCCGAGGCTCAACCCAGGGCAAGATCCTCTGCTTCTACGGCCCCCCTGGTGTGGGCAAGACAAGCATTGCCCGTTCCATCGCTCGCGCCCTGAACCGAGAGTACTTCCGTTTCAGTGTTGGGGGCATGACCGACGTGGCTGAGATAAAGGGGCACAGGTAGGCCCAGCCTTCTCCGCTCCTGGCTTACTCCAGCCTCCTGAGTCTGCTCCTGCCTTTGTTAAAGTGATTTTGGTGGCAAGTAGTAAACTCCACTCACACTGGAGTAACTGAAAAGTTCAGGCATCGTTCTAATCTTGCCCTGCCCAGTGACCCTGAGGCCTGATAGGCCCCTGCCTGCTGTCCCTAGTTGAGGACCCAGGTGTTGGGGATGTTCTTGGTGCCGGTGCCTGGCTGCTCCCAGCCCCTCTTGGTCTGTTGGGTTTCACTGGATATGAGGTGCCAACTTGGGGAATGGGTCTGAGTGAGACCTGGCTGTGAATCTGTGTTCCTGTCCCAAATCTGATCTGGGGTAGGAGGTTGGGGGTGACAGAGTGCTCTGCAGATCGGCATAGCTCAAAGCAGCCAGCATTTTCCCCCAGAGGGCTCGCGGCACACTGAGGTCCTGGATCTCTAAGGGAGCTGGGCTTGGGAGTGCTCATGTGGCCCCTGGTGGATGAGGCACTGACTGCCCAGCTATGCCCTCTTCCCCAGGCGGACATATGTGGGCGCCATGCCTGGAAAGATCATCCAGTGCCTGAAGAAGACCAAGACGGAGAATCCCCTGATCCTGATAGATGAGGTATGTGTGGGCCCGGGAAGGCTGAGTTGTGGCTGAGCTTCCCTGAGGTCAAACCCTGAGGCCCTCCTAGCTAGCCCAGAGCTCCTGGCAGTCCTCACCAGGCAGAATCTGTGTCAAAACGAAACCCATGGCCCTTGTGGTTTTGATGGTCCCTGAGTCACTGTGGGTGGCCTCACTGCAACAAGGCCATCTCATGACACTAGCCTCTCCCCTGCCCCAGAGGATCCCATGTCTGCTCACAGCCATGCTGTGAGGTCAGTCGTCCTGTCCTTGCTCAGGGCTTACCCAGTCCTGGCCCCCAGTGCAGGTGGGTTCTGGGCCCACCTGGTCCCCCCACCTCATTGTCTGGTGAGCAGGTATAAAGGGTAGGACCAGATGCCAACACCATCTGTCTTCTGATGCCCTTCCAGGTGGATAAGATTGGCCGGGGTTACCAGGGGGACCCCTCGTCAGCACTGCTGGAGTTGCTGGATCCTGAGCAGAACTCCAACTTCCTGGACCACTACCTGGACGTGCCCGTGGACTTATCCAAGGTGCGTGCCCTGCCTGGGGGCTGGCCCTAGCAGGGAGAGTCACGGCAGCCAGTCCTTCAGCACCTCACCACCACCTTCCCCAGGTGCTGTTCATCTGCACGGCTAACATCACCGAGACCATCCCGGAGCCACTGAGGGACCGAATGGAGATGATCAATGTGTCAGGCTATGTGGCCCAGGAGAAGCTTGCCATTGCAGAGGTGAGGCCAGGCATCCCCAGTCTGTCCAGGTCCTGGGAAGGGGGTGCCCCACTGTGGCTCAGGCTCAAGGAACATCTGAAATGCACAGTAATACTGGGCACTTAGTCGAGTTGGGGGTACAGTCCACGGCGACCCTGCTCTCGGAGCTCCCATTCCAGGAAGAAACAGGATAAATATGTGATCCTTTGTGAAGTGTGACCGAAAGAAACAGGAGTGTTATAAACTATTTGTATAATCTCACACCTCTGACGCCAAGTGTGGGGTGTTTCCCCACACTGTTCAGTTTTCCCACAATTCAGTGACACTTCTCAGGGTTAGTGGCAGACTTTACAGGTTCAGGGCTTATCCCACAGAACTGCCCCAACTACAGACACCACTCAGGTCCCGGCCTCTCCTCTGACTGACCAGCTATGAAGCAGGGTTCTTACAACCTCCTCCTCAGGTTTGATAGTTTACTAGAACAGCTTACAGAACTCAGGAAAACAGTTTAGTTTACTGGTTTATTATATGGTATACACATTGGGAACAGCCCAAAAAGAGTGACACAGGACAAGGCACTGGGAAGTGGTGCAGAGGGGAGTCTTGTATTTCCATTTCACTGTTTTCTTTCTGGAAAGGGTTTCTCCCCCTGGATGCCTTTGCTGCTCTGAGACAGGCACTGGGCCCCAGATTTCAGGGCCCAGGGGGAGGGAGGGGACGAGGAGCTCCTAGCTGAGGGGATAGCAGGGGTGCTGGGACTCCTTGCCATGTCCGTCCTCCATCCACAAGGACTCAGCTGGGTGAAGGATGGGCTGACTTAGGGGTCTGGGTGGGGGCTTCCTTCAACCCCCTGAAGGGCCAACAGGAGGGACACGGACTCCTGGGGGCTCCAGGGTCAATCGCAGTGTCAGTCGGCTCTGTCCCCTACCTAGTGCTCAGGATTGTATCCATTGACTGCTGTACGGCAGTTGTGCTGAACTGTGGGTGACCGTGGAGCCTCTGACTGCTCCCTGTCTGCTCAGGGCAGCAGCTACATAACCTGACACACAGGCCCTTGGTCTGTATGTGGGGAGCCCAGGGATCAGGGAAGCCTTCCTGGAGGAAGTGACATCTAAGATGACATCTGGAGGGAGTATCAGAATTGGATCTGGGCAGAGGATGCAGCAGGAGCAGGGATGGCTGGCTGGGGGTCTGTAGGTTGTGGGCCCACTGTTCAGGGTCCTGGCACCCACTGAGTTATGCTGAGACACTCTTGTTATCCCTCCAAGCCTTACTGGCTCCTCTCACCCATGAGGTGACACCCTTTACCCTGCCCTGACACCGTTTTTGGATGGCTCCAACTCTCCCAGGGACCAGAGCTCTGTGAAGGCAGGCCCTGGGTCTACCTCAGTCCTATCTTTACCAGCAAGGAATCTGTGGCTGGGTGGTGGGCCCTGGGTCCTGAGACCCAGGGATGGTGGGGTTGGGGGCATGAGGGGGGGAAATCCCCAGGAAAGTCCTGACAGAGCTCTCCTCCCTCAGCGGTACCTGGTGCCTCAAGCCCGCGCCCTGTGCGGCCTGGATGAAAGCAAGGCCAAGCTGTCATCGGACGTGCTGACCGTCCTCATCAAGCAGTACTGCAGGGAGAGCGGCGTGCGCAACTTGCAGAAGCAGGTGGAAAAGGTGAGCCTAGAGGATGTGATGTGACTGAAGTGAGCCAGACACAGGGCAGATGCTGTCTGATCCCACTCATGCGAGGCCCACAGGAGTCAGACTCAGATATAAAAGTAGAATAGTGGGTGCAAGGGGCTGGGGAGTTGGTGTTTAATGAACAGTTTCAGTTTGGGAAGCTGAGATTCTGGAGATGGATAGTGGGGATGGTTGTACTGTGTGAATGTACTTAATGCCATTGAGCTGAGCTCTTAGATGTGGTTACAATGGTACATTTTTTATGTGATGTGCATTTTACACAAATTTAAAATTAAAGCAAAAAGAGCAGATGGAGGTGGTGAGTGCGGGCCTGCGACGGGGCTGCCCATCACCCTGCTGCACCTGCCGCAGGTCTTAAGGAAGTCCGCCTATAAGATTGTCAGTGGTGAGGCCGAGTCGGTGGAGGTGACACCTGAGAATCTGCAGGACTTTGTGGGGAAGCCGGTGTTCACCGTCGAGCGCATGTATGAAGTAACACCACCTGGCGTGGTCATGGGGCTGGCCTGGACCGCCATGGGTGAGTGCTATACATCCCATCATGTGTTCGCTGGGACAAGTTTGTACCTGAGCCTTTAGCTTATTGCTTGAATGCCCTTGGCTGACTGCTGGCATACAGTGAGGCCAAGGGAACTGGCGCTGTTGGAAAGGTGGGGCCACAGGGTGGCAGGTGTACTCCATGAGCTTTATTTAGGTGATGCTTTGACAGGTTTGCACGTGTGACAGTCCTTCACAGCATGAGACCCTGGGACACCAATCCAGCAGGGGAAGGGGTCAGAGGGGAACTTCTGTGCCCAGGTGACATTGCTCAGCCTGGGGGTTCAGTCTGTTATAGCCCAGGGGTGGTTCTGTCAGTGGCTGGCAGGGGTTGGGCGCAGCATTATGCAGTTTGTGTAAAGGAACTGGGCTCTGGACCACAAACTTTGCTTATTTGGCCTATATGTAAAGCTATTGTGTAAGAATTTGTGTCTAGTGTGGAGGTACACGGTGTAGGGCCAATACACAATGGTTCCCTTATGTCATCGGCACATGACACATGAAGGAGAAGGCGCTAGGCTGAGGAGAGTTGGGCAAGGAAGTGTTGGTGGGGGGGGGGCGGACGACGATGACTCCCTAAAGTGGCGCAGTATTGAGGGAGTGGCTGTCTTGGGAATCTGAACTGTCCCAGAGCTCACAGGCCTTACACACTGATGTCTTCCAGGAGGCTCCACGCTATTTGTTGAGACATCTCCAAGGCGGCCACGGGAGAAGAACGGCAAGGGGGACAAGGATGGGAGCCTGGAGGTAACAGGCCAGCTGGGGGAGGTGATGAAGGAGAGTGCCCGCATCGCCTACACCTTTGCCAGGGCCTTCCTGATGCGACATGACCCCACCAACGAGTACCTGGTGACTTCACACATCCATTTGCATGTGCCAGAGGTGAGCCACAGTGCCACCCCCCACCCCCAGCTCCAGGCCTGCCTGCCTTGCATTAGGCTTGTTCACCACCCACTACTTCTCCCCACCAGGGCGCCACCCCCAAGGATGGTCCAAGTGCTGGGTGCACCATCGTCACTGCTCTGCTATCACTGGCCATGGACAGGCCAGTGCGGCAGAACCTGGCCATGACAGGCGAAGTCTCCCTCACAGGCAAGATCCTGCCAGTGGGCGGCATCAAAGAGAAGACCATTGCGGTGAGTACTGTGCCATCCCCCTTTCCCGCTGGGGCTCTCTGCATAGAGCCCCATACTGCCATACAGTCAGTTATGTGACAGGTAAGTCACCATTCACATCACAGACCAGGTGATGGCCTACTTTACAGAGTGGGCATGGGATTTGGACCCAGAGCTAGGTGGCTTGGAGCCTGTGTTGAACTGACTGTCCCAGATGCCCCCTCCACAGTGCCTCTCAGTCTTTTCAAAACAGTGGAGAATGTTCTAGGTTTCCCTATAGAAAGAGCCCCCATCTAAGTTCTGTGGGCAGGAATGGGGTCTCCAGCTTTCTCACTGCCCACTTGACCTGGCACCAAGAATCACGGTACTGAAAAACCTCTCCAGTCTCACAGGGTACTATATGTAAGTTGAAGGACTGTGGTAGTTGTTGGGGAGATGTCTGCCCTGGGCAGGCCCTTCATTCCCTACATGCCCACCTCCTCCTTGCAGAGCCCCACTGTCTCCTGAGCCTCCACTGCTCTTTATTGTACAGATTGGGCAGTGGGACTCGAAAATTTTAAAGTTAGCTACATTTTCAAAATTGCTTTCCCCCAGCTTTCATTGCATTTTTAGGTGCCCAACCTCCACAGGTAAAGCAGTAGTGCTGTGACTGATTCAGGGCCATGCCTGGTGGACTCAGGAGGATCCACACTCCAAGAGCCCCAGGCTTCTTCAGCAGAAGCCAGTGCTTTTTCCTTGGGCCTCAGTGCCCTCATCTGTGACGCAGGGTTAGGGTTAGCCTTCCTGGACTAACCTGTGGTCCCCCCCCCTGCATCCCAGGCCAAGCGCGCTGGAGTGACATGCATCATCCTGCCAGCAGAAAACAAGAAGGATTTCTATGACCTAGCTGCTTTCATCACTGAAGGCCTGGAGGTCCATTTTGTGGAGCACTACTGTGAGATCTTTGACATCGCCTTCCCCAAGGAGCAGGCGGAGGCCCTGGCTGTGGAGCGGTGATGGCGGCCTAGGTACTGCCGGTGCCAATAGGCCCATCCTGAGCTGAAACCGCACTGCAGGGGACGGGCTCTGGGCAGTTGAGCCGCCAGGAGACTCAGCAAGTGGCCTGGAACCCAAGGACCTCAATTATGGCGTAATCACGGAATCTGACACACACGAACTATTTAATTATGATTAAAGACCATTTCCAGTATTGCCTGTCTGTTGCTTCTTTCTGTGCCTACCATGATAGACCAGATGCAACAGACCACAGGACCCCCAGGTTTCTGAACAGGTTTTATTAGACATGGGTTGGGGGCTTAGTCCTTCTTGGCTGCTGCCTTCCTCATGGCTGCAAGGACATTGCTCAGCTCCTCTCTTTTCCTCTTGGCACGGATGTGTGTCCCCACCTGCCAAGCAATGGGGGCCATCAGCCCGGGCAGGCCCCAAGCCCACCCTTGTCCCTACCACACTCCACCTGTCCCCCTTGGTACCGATGTTTCCACCTGCTTGGCAAGAGACTAAATGCTTCCAGCCAGTCCCACCCAGCACCAACTGCCCATTTACCCTTTTCTTGATGAATTTCAGGGCCCTCTTGTCCTTAGAGACCTTGAGCAGCTCCATGGCACGCCGCTCATAGGGGGCAAACCCACACACCTCTCGGATCATGTCCCGCACGAACTTGGTGTGCTTGGTGAGGCGCTGTGGGGGATAAAGCGAGGCCATCAGGAAGCGCTCCAAGGCCAGACCACTTAGGGGCATGTCTGGGCCACCAGCTGGAGCATTTTGACTGGTACAATGGAAGCGGGAATCCTATCCCCCCAATATCATTAAAATGGCACCTCATGCTGGCCCTTTGCACAGGCTGTTCCATGGGCCAGGAATCCTTTCCCATTGGACACAGGTTGCCACACAGAGTTGGGGCTATTTA
Organism: Miniopterus schreibersii; assembly: GCF_964146895.1. Lineage (NCBI taxonomy): Eukaryota > Metazoa > Chordata > Mammalia > Chiroptera > Miniopteridae > Miniopterus > Miniopterus schreibersii. The sequence continues at coordinate 67,373,424 of NC_138105.1, read as the reverse complement.
ATAGTGTAAAGTGCAGAAAAAAAAGGGGTGCTGTAACATCAAATTCCTAACTGGGGAGGTCACTGTGGGTGGGTAGTCATGCTCCAAGCCTGTAACCTCTTTGGTGAAAGGTTTTTAAGCAAACCCTGCCCACTGTTCTTGTGCATCTAGGTTAACACATTTTTGAAATGCCCCTCTCAAAGGTATGACCACCCTCAAGAGCACATAATCTTAACTATCCTATAATCCAATCCCCGCCTTGCTTTCTTCCTTAATTTCAAATGCATAAAAAAAATTGCAAGACTGTTAATCTCTGGAAAAATTAGAGATTTTACTTCCAGGCACGTATCGGTTTGGCTCAAAGTCTTATGAAAATTGTCTACACGTTTGGACGTTTCTAACGTAGACAGAAGCCCATAAATCCTGACCAGCCTGAAACTCCTCAACCTGACACTCAAAAGGCTTTCCCCTCTACATGCCAACCTACAACCAACTCCTGTTCTACTGGGCAAACTCCTGATGTGTCAAAACCCGCCCCCAAACTTGCTCCACCTGCCCCAGCTTCCATCCCACGGACTGGAGGATCCTGGTGTATGGTCAAGGTGGACATTCGCCGCGCAGACATATAAGGACATTTCACTCACTGCTCTGGCCAGCCTGGCACCCCCTTCCTTCCGCTCAGCCCACCGCAGGGCTCCCCACTCTCCTCGGTAGCATGGAGCTTGTGCCCTGGCCGTTCCCTCTGCCCGGAAGGCCCTTCCCACCCCACCTCCCTACAAAAGCAACCCGAGCGCGGGCCTCCAGAACTCACCCCACGGCGGCGGCTGTGCCTCGGCTTGCTCACGTTTTTGGTCACCTTGTGGCCCTTGTTGAGGCCCACGGCCATGGGGTAGCGCAGAGCCATGGCTGCCGACAGGGGTGGGGAGGAGGAATAGAGGTGAATTCCAGCTCGGCCACCGCCGCCCGGAAAGCCGCGTCCCGGCGCCCCCGCACCCCTGCAGTCGTTCGCTGCACCCAGCCACTACCCCAAGCCGCACCGAAGGCCAGGGGGTACGGATGGCGGTGGATTCCGCCAGCGCACAGACCAACTTACCTGCTGGTGCTCAATGGCTGCCTCGGCGGAAGGGCTAGCAAGGCGCGGAACTCTGGGATAGCTGCTACTCGAGGGTTTTGCGGGCCAGAGAGGCAGGGACGCTGCGAGCTCCCCCTGGCGCCTGGAGGATTCCCTGCGGTCTCCCTGAGCATGCGCGTTTACCCCAGCGGGCCTTAGCGAGAGGTCGGAGCCGGTGGGCGTGCCTGTGGCTGCAGGGCCTCCCTATTCCAGTGGGTGGAATGTTCGAATCTCACTTCTGCTGCGTGAAATCCCTCCTCAGCCACTAAGCTGGCGCCAGAGACTTCACCTCCCAATACCTGAATTTCTCCATTTATTGAGTGAGGGCAATAATAGGACATATTCCAAACTGCTTGAACAAGATATTATGTATGGTACCTGACACAAAATAAAACTTCCATAAATGGAGGTATTTTATATGAGGCTAAGCTCCACGTTAGGGCCGAGGAAGACGATGTGGTATAGTGCCCGCTGGTGGCAATTGATGTCATTCTATTTAATTTTAGGTGGTGCAGAGATGAGAGGCATGAGAACAAAAAAAAATTTTTTTCTGGTTTTTATCTTTCAATCCTAAAGTCAAGTGTGTAGGGCCTGATGCACATTATCATTATTGGTGCACAAGGCATGTACTTTGTGTGGTAAATAACGCCTTTGGTACACAATCGGTACCCTTTCTTCTGCCCCAGACTTCCTGGGTGAGTCCACCTCTCTCCCAGCCTGTTTCTCCACCTGTAAAATGGGGTTGAGAGCTCTTAGTACATACATCCTCTCTTCCCTGCCTGCTGCGAGCAAAATGGAAGGACCAAGAAACTTGAACAGATGTGAAGGGAAAAAGGATTTTTATTATGAAAAGGAAGGCTGGGTACAGGGCAGAACACGTTCATTCCCTCCTCCCCCTCCTCGGACCCTACCATTGGGTAGATAGCTTTGTGGCTCTCCCTTGCTTAGGGCAAGGGTTGGGGGATGCTTTGAGATTGAGTGAGTAGAAAGAACAAACCAGGTGGATCCAGGTGAGAGACAGAAAAGGTTCCAAGGGTGTCTCATCAAACAGGTCACACCACCTGTTTGATGTGGCCAGGGCCCTAGGGCTGACTTGCCACATTACATCTCTCTGAGCCTTAGTTTCCCCATTTGTGAAATGGAAGTAGCAACCACATCAACAATGACGACCAAGAAGACCGAGATAATGCCTTCCAAGTCCCTGACAAGGAACTGGCACACAGTAGCTGCTCTCACACCCAGAGATTGCATTGTTTCCAGGTGCTAGTAGTTTCTCTTGGTTTTCCTTTCCTGTGTTGATGACACTATCTTGGGCCTTGGCCACCCTCTCAGAGGTGTCTGTTTTTGTCTGGCCTTCAGGACAGCTGGATGAAGTTCCCCTCTGAGAAGATGAAGGGGCTCCACCCCAGGAGCTCAGGCAGTGACATTGAGCTCCTGGCGGATGAACCAGGCCCTTGGGTGAGGCAGCCAGGCCCGAAGAAGGCAGAGCATGTGGAAGCGCCAGGGGTAGAAGACGCGGGAGGCGCGAGTGGCACCTCCGCGAATCACAGCGAGGGCTGCCTTGGGCCCCACAGCCGCCTTGGTCCTTGAGACACCCCTGGGGACAGGAGGGCATGGTGGGGGGTGCAGCTGGGCCTGGGTGGCCCCCCACAACCCCCGGCTCGCACCCTTGGCCTTACCTGACTCCCTCCACAGTTGAGGCACGATCCTGGAGGCCCAGGACACACATGGTGATGGCCACATTCACATCCTGCACATCCAGTTCCCGCTGCAGGGAGCCAAAGAAACTGTCCAGTGCAAACTTGGCCGCCGAATAGGGGCTGGAGAAGGACTTGGGCACGTGGCCTGGGGGTGCAAGAGGGCAGCGACTGAGCTGCCACTCGCTGCTCCCCCTCCTCAAGTTAACCTTCCTGCCCCATCCAGGCTCTCCTACATCAGGCCTGTGGCCCCCCCATTTCCCTCCCCGCATGCAACGTACCGAGCAGCGAGGACACCACCACCAGGGAGCCCTTGCTGTCTGTCAGACTGGGCAGCGCGAACGAAGTTAGTTGCACGTAACTCAGGAAGTTCACCTGGAGGCGGTGACAGAGTCAAGCAGCAGAGGAAGAACCCAAACCCAGAAGGTGGGGCAGGGGGCGAAACCTATAAACCTGGGAGCGGGTCTGGTTAAGGATGGGCAGGAACCAGGACCAGGGCAGAGTCTCAGATGGAGGAGCTGGAGTTCAAGCCCGGGGGCGGAGCCAAGGCCTAGAGAGGGTGGAGCCTAGTAGCAGGAGGGGCTGGGGAAGAGTCCAAAGAGAAATGGGGAAGAGGGAGGGGGAGAGTACCAGCAGTGTTAGAAGCGAAAGTCGAAAGGGGGTGAAACCTAGCAACCTTAGACGTGGGACCTGGGGATAGGAGGGATGGAGCACCCGCCCGGGAGGCTGGGAGGCAGAGCCGAGGAGGAGCGGAGCACCTGCAGGAGCCAGCTCGTCCCTTGCGCACTGCGGGCCCGCGTGCCTGCCGGGGCAGCACCGAGGTGGTTCAGCACGAGGTAGTCCAGCCCGCCTGTCCAGGAGAGGCCCGTCAGCTAGCAGCTAGTCCTTGAGGCTCCGCCCCCTGGACCGCTCCCTAGCCCCACCCCTTAAACTCGCAAACTCTGCCCAGAGCATTGACCCAACTAGCTCCGCCCTAGGTAGCTTCCCTTCTGTCCCCCAGATTAAAGAGACCCCACCCTACTCCCTGGATCCTGCCAAACTATGTCCCTAATCCAATGGGGCCCCCTGGATGCAATGAGACTCCACCCCTAGTTACTCCCCAGAACCTTATAAATTTCCTCCCACAGACACAGGTTACTACCACGCCCCCACGCCAATTCGGGTCTTGCCACTAAGGTCTAGGCCTAGGACCCAGGCTCCATGCCCCGCCCCTCACCCAGCTTGTCCAGCGCAAACTGCACCACGCGCTCGGGCACCTCACGGGAGGCCATGTCCGCAGCGATGTAGAAGACCTTGGGAGCGCCCAGCTTCCGGCAGTTCCCTACCACCTGGGGGGGGGGGGGGGCAGAGCTGCCCGTGGGCCCCTCCACCCCAGTTGGCTCCCTTCACCTGCCAGGCTCATTGGGTCCCCAGCCTGAAGCCCTCTCCCCTACTGAGCTTCCTGTTCAGTTAGTTCCCAAAGCTTTACCACTAGGGTGGCAAACTGCCAGCTGTTTCATTTGCTCAATCAAAATGTAACACTCAGGTGATATCAAATAAATCTCAAGGTTTCTGGACCTTCTTGAAATTCTGGAAGGTTTGTCTTCAAGAGCTGTGCATTACCTTGGAACATTCTGTTGCTAAGAAATGCTCACCCACCACCCGTATCAGTTTGAGATCCCTGGCTATAGTCACAGGCTTTGGACACTACCAATACTGCCATTTATTGAGGAACGCTCCCTGCTTTGCACTCACTGCCTTACTGCATCCATCCAATACCATAGCCCACAAGAAGGTACTTTTATTGTTTCCGTTTTACAAATGAGGAAATTAAGGCTCAGAGAGGTTAAGCAACTTGCCCAAGGTCATATGGGAAGCCCTGGATCTTTGGAGGGATTCAAACCCAGGCCCCATTTTCCATTCCACTCATGCCCCCACTGTTAAACTTGAAATGGGTGTCTCACCTTCTGCAGGAGAGCCTCGGTGTGGGCAGTGAGCACCAGGTGGGAGCCCAGACGGGCATAGTGATATGCCAGCTCCTCCCCAACACCTGCACTGGCCCCTGTCAGCAGCACACGAGCTCCCTGGAGGCTAGCTGGCAGTGAGCAGGGGTGGTCAGCCTGGGGGCAGGGCTCACAGAACAGCTGGCCGGATTCCTCCCTGTCCCACCCTAGGCACTCACCTGGGTCAAAGTTGTCAGCCCAATAATAGGCGAAGAATAGGGCTCCCAGCCCAGTGAGGAGCAGCACCTTCATGGCCCTCCCTGGGTCTGCAGTGAGAGAGGGTGGCCAGCAGAGTCCTGGCCCACAGCCACACCTGTTTCCCCAAGTGCACCTTTGTTGGAAGAAGATCCTCCTGACCCCTGGACCTGCCCCTCTTCTCCAAAAGGCCCTCCATGGACCAGCCCCTCTTGCTCACCCTGCTTTACGCCACACCAGTCTCTTTCCTGTTTCTGAGAACCAACCAGTCACCATCTGTGTCAGGGCCTTTGTAGTGGCTGTTCCCTCTGCCCAAATGCTCTTTGCACATATAATCCAATGGCTTGCTCTTACTTCTTTCAAGTCTCCAGCACAAAAATTACTTCCTCCCATGGTGCTTCCCTGGCCTTTTTTTTTTTAAATCCCCACCTGAGGATATTTTTCCCATTGCTTTTTCAGAGAGAGTGGAAGGAAGTGAGAGAGAAAGAGAGAGACACAGATGTGAGACACATCAATTGGTTGCCTCCCACGTGCACCCCAACCAGGGCCCCCTGGGGACGAGCCTGCCACCGAAGTACATGCTCTTGGTCAGAATCAAACCTGGGGCCCTTCAGTTCCCACTGGGCCAAACTGGCTAAGGCACCTGGCCTATTTTTCTAAAGTGCCTCCCTTCCTGGTCCCTTCCTCTCCCTTACCACTAGAACTTTTATCTCCTTCTCAGTACTTAACATCACCTAAAAGCACCTTGATTATTTGGTTCATGTTGACTGTCCTTCACTTCTAGACTGTCAGCCCCATGAAGGCAGGCAGGAAACAGAAACCTGCTTCGGGTGTTTTTCACTATTAGGTCTTCAGCGCCCCAAACTGTGCCAGGGACATACATAGTAGGTGCTCAATAGATACTTGATTGACACAAGAATGTGGGAGGCAAGAGCTGAAGGAGTCCAGAACGACCACTCTGGAGATACCCAGGAGGAATTGGAAGGTCCCCATGTCATGAGAGTTAAGATATTACTTCAATTGTGGGAGCGATTTACCTGTTCCAGGGAGAAGGCAAAAGAGAGAAACAGGCTGGGTGTTTAAAGTTTGGGGAGTCATAGGTCTCCCATGAAAAAGGCACAGGCCGATCACATCTTGGGGTTTCTATCCCCTGGACTCAGTGGGACAAAGAGGAGAGGGGGACTTCCAGGACTCAGGAGGCTGAAAGGTGGTGCGATTGGGGAGTTCTCACATCCCCAATCTCTAGATGCAGCCCTATGTCCTTTGCCCCCACAACAAAGTTCCAGCTGCCTCCTCCCTGGCTCCCGCACCTTTCTATCCATGCAGCCAAATGGGTCTTTGTCAAAAGAAATCTGGTGTGCCCCTTCCTACTCTAAACCCTCCCACGGGCTCGCCACTGCCCCAGATGGAGACCAAGCTCCTCACAGTCCACAAGGCTCAGGGGGTCTGGCCTCTGCCCACCTGTCCATTCCTATCTTCCCCAACCCCTATGAATCAGTTCTCAGAAGAGTGAACTTCTCGCCCTTCCCCAGTGAGAGCAGCATTCTCTCAGCAGGAAATGCGCTCCCACCTCCTTCACTTCCAGGCAAAATCCGTGAAGCCCCTCAGCTCAACCCTCTTCCCACCCCTGGCCTTGACCACAGCAGCTCCACAGGGCGTGGCGGAGTTGGATGGATGGATGGATAGATGGGTGAGTGGGTGGGAAGCAGGATGAAGGATGGATGGATGGATGGATGGATGGATGGATGGATGGAAGGAAGGAACAAACAGCGGGGCTGAGATGGGGAAGGAATAGGAGAACCAGATTCTCGCACAATCCACTGGTTCTCTGGCTTCGGTTTTCCCGCTGGACAAAAAGGACGTGCGACCCGCTCGGAGCTCCCAACTGCTCACTCACGGACTCGAGCCTCAGTTTCTTCCGCCGTCCACCGGGGCTGGGGTCCCTGACTGGGAGCCACGAGCACGCCAGTCCGGCACCGGACCGCGCCCCCTCCCGTAGGGCCTGAGCCACCTGACTAAGCGCCTGCCTCTTCACCCCGCAGGGCCAGGCCCCGAGGACTCTGCGTCTGGGCGTTGCCGGGCAACGGCTTCCTGGCAGGTTCTTCCGCTCGCAGCTGAAGCCCTGGCTCAGTCTCTTGAACGAAAACAACCCCCACCCTTCGAAACCGCTCACGTGACCTAGACCCTCCTCTCTGCAACAATTCCGCCCTCGCGTTGTCGTGACAACTGGCTTCTAGGCATACTGCTCTTAGACCCTTGCCTTGATTCCCCGGCGCGGTCGCCGGTGGGTCTCCGGCGCTCCGACATCTTCTTGGGTCAACCTCAGGCCTCACTCCAGACACCTTACTCCTCTTTTCATTCACGCCAGAGACAGGACTACATTTCCCAGGAGCCTTGGCGGCTAGGCGAGCAGTCCAGAGCCTCACGGGGCAGTACTGACGGCATTTCCCAGATAGCTTTACGGCGGCCCGGCCCATAAAATTAATTACGCTTTCCCGCGCCCTTTTGCGGTGGGACCGCAACCTAGGGCATTTCTGGGCAGTTAAGTCTCCGACTCCCAGAGGCCTTTGCGGCTGACAAAAGAAACTACGCTTCCCAGAGGCCTCTGCGGCGTCTCCACCGGAAGCGGCGGGCGAACCGACTGTCCTTGCGCGCGGAATCGAGAGACTATGGTGTCCCGAGTGTGGCCGATGATGAGGTGCGTGCTGCCTTCGGGCGGGCCCTGAGCTCCCAAGAAAGCTCCCTCCTGCGGACACCCCCTTCTGGTTTGCTCCCTACTTGCTCTTTGTTTCCCGTAGTGTCAGGTGCCCTATGGCCCACATAGGGAAACCGAGTTTCAAGAGGAGAGGTGATTACCGAGGTCGCGCGAGCCCTTGCCTTCCTATTCTCGGAATACGAGGTCTCTCCAAGCCTCAGTTGCCTTCTCTGTAAAGTGGGAGTGCTGCACGCCATTTATTGGGAGGTGAATGCGCGTGCCCAGAGCGGCGTAGGACATACGGGAAGCGATCAGACACACTTGGAAAACTCTCTTGAGTTGCTCGCGGAGGGTCCCTCCTCGGGCGACAAGAGAAGGCAGGAAGTCATGGGACTTAAGTTTTCACTGTTCCCTGTTCTGTGGGGAATCGTTAGTTACCCACGGTCCTGCGGGCCTCAGTTTACTAGTTGAGTGGGGCGGAGTACTCCAGCTTTACACACTGTAAATGGAGTGCTGTGCCTAGTAGGGGTCAGACATGCCTCTGGGCTAGAAAGGTGACCTGTCATTTCCTTATTAGCTGCCTAACTTCGAACGTGTCCCTTTTTGGAATGTGGGGCTCTCTGGGCGGGGGGTCTAAATCCTACTCCCATGGGCCTAGTCTCCCTGAGAGTGGCCAGCAGTGTTCCCTGAGCTGCTGTCGTTCCCTTCCTTGTATGCAGGTTTCTCATCAAGGGGAGTGTAGCTGGGGGAGTGGTCTACCTGGTGTACGACCAGGAGCTGCTGGGGCCCAGCGACAAGAGCCAGGCAGCCCTTCAGAAGGCGGAGGAGGTGGTCCCCCCTGCCATGTACCAGTTCAGCCAGTACGTGTGTGAACAGATGGGCCTGAAGATACCCCAGGTACCCCGTGCTGGGAGTGAGGCAGAGGCTTGATGGGAGTCAACTTTGGGGTGGCCTTCAGTCCCTGGTCCCTCCAGTCTTGCTTGGTGTCCTCCACACTGGGGCATGTGCTGCTCTTCCTGCCTCTGGAGGGGGTTGGGGCTGCCAGGCCCTTCCCCTTTCACCAGCCCGTTCTCCCCTCTCTCTTCCCAGCTCCCAGCCCCTCCAAAGTTTAACTTCCACATCCGTGATTCCTGGAATTCAGGTAGGCCCTGGTTCCTCTACTTGGGGGGTGGGCCCAGGTGCCTGAGTCTAGCACCCCCAACCCTGCTTCCTGGTCATGCCTTGCCATCGCTCCCCTTACTGCTGTGTGTGCCTCTCCTGCATCTAAAAAGGAAGGGGTGGAGGTTCCAGGGAAGTAGGGGCAAGATGGAGCCTCTTTTTGAGAGCTTGGGCCACATTGGAGCATGTCAGAGTCGGGTGGCCCCAGACAAGGTCACGCCCTGCCTCCTCTTCCTCTGCCTCAGTTTGTGTGTGGAATTGACAGCTGGAAGTGGCACCTCTAAGAGCATGGCCTACTTCGTTGTCCGAGGGGGTTGGACTAAACCCTTTGGCTGTAGGTGGGGAGCCTGACCAGGCACTGGGCCCTTCTTCCCTCCCCACAGGCATCATTACGGTGATGTCGGCCCTGTCCGTGGCCCCTTCCAAGGCCTGTGAATACACCAAGGAGGGCTGGGAATACTTGAAGGAGCGAATCAAGTAGCCTATCAGAGGAGGTTGCCTTTCCTGGTGGGAATGGGCATGGATGCCCTGGACCTCAAGGCTTCAGAGTGGGACCCCAATCCAAGGGCAGTTCCTGGCCTTGCCAGCCCAATAAAAGACTTTGGAAGTGTTCCCTGACCTGTGTGCTTGCCCCAAGGGCTTGGGGTTGCCCCAGCTGGCTCTCAGTGTGTGTGGGCCTGGGCTTCTGGCTCCTGGGGGCTTCTCAGGACCTGATCTTCGTACATATCTTTTCCATCTGGTCCTTGACCACTGGGGCCCTCACCCTGTACAGGAAGTGGGGACAGTTGGCCCCAGTGCTCAGGGCCCTGGGAAAGATTTGAAAAAGTGCTGAAGGCAGTCTAGCTGGGCTGAAATCCAGGTGGCAGCAGGCCTGGCTCCTTCTGGAGGCTCCAGAATCTGTTTCCTGGCCTTTTCCAGCTTCTAGACGCTATTTTATATCTTAGCCTGTGGGCCCTTTCTCCATTGTCACAGCCAGCAGTGTCATCTTCCTCTCTTTCTCACATCTCCTCTGGCTCCCCTGCTGCCATATTTCTTTTATAAGAACCCTGGGATAACCAGGGTATCTCCCATCTCAAGGTTCTTAATTTTAAAAATCTCACCTAAGTCCCATTTGCCACCAGAGTTTATTTTGCCTGCCCCTGCCCTGGTGGGACTTTGCTAAGATGGTAAGGAGGAATGGTGAATTCTGCTGAACCAGAGGTGACCAAGAGACATGAGCCCTAAGGATCCTGCTATGTACTGGGCTCAGGGTCTCTGTGTCACCTGCTGAGAGCAAAGTTCAGCTGATGCTCTGTTCCCAGGGCCGTATGCTGTGCAAAGCCTGAGCCACCTCCTATATGCTGTCCACTTTAGGGCCAGATGGGCTGCAGCAGCCTGGTCTCTTTCCATAGGTGGCTGAGGGCCAAACCAGCTTTCATTAAATCTGGAAGTACAAGGTGATACATCCAAACAGACAACAGCTATGTGTTTCCCCATCATGGCCCTAGAAAGTTTTGTGGTCAATAGGGATCCTGGCCTGGCCAGGCATGGCTCAGCGGTTGAGCATCAACCTAGGATCCAGGCAATCGGGGTTCAATTCCCAGTCAGGGTACATGCCCCGGTTGCAGGCTCGATCCCCAGTCGGGGGCGTGCAGGAGGCAGCCGATCAATGACTCATCACTGATGTTTCTCTCTCGCTCTCTCCCTCTCCTTTCCTCTCACTGAAATCAAGAAAGATATATTAAAAAAATAAAAAGGGATCCTGGTGGACTAGAACTTGGGAGCTGCTCTGTGGCCTTCAGAGAATTAGGCTACTTGTATCTAGGGGAGTGGAGTAGGCAGGAGGGGGAAACTCCCACAGTGACACCTCTTAAAGCAACCCAGTAGCTCCATTTTACAGGCGAGCAAATGGAGGCTCATAGAACTGAAGGAACTTCCCCAAGACAGAACTTGATCCCTGAACACAGGCTGTGTCCTGACTGGGATCCTTGATCCAGTTGTCACAGATCATGTGTCTGGTCTCTGGGAGAAGGAACACAGCAGGCCCCAACTGGCTGAGGGGAGATGGCTCCTTGAGGTTGAGAGAGAACTGCCAAGCTGCAAACCCCTGGATTCCACGCACCTCTTAGTCCCTGAACATACCTGCCTCACTGTCCAGCCTAAGGCCTCCTTCCATCTCCTGTCCTGGCAACTCCCCTTCCACACTCAAGCCCCAGGTCCTCCCCCAGCAGAGTTCATCACTTCCTGGTATCCAGTAGCTTTTCTTCCCTCAGCTCCCCACTTTGCTGTTAACTTGTCCTTACCCCACTAGGATGCAATTCCATTCATGTGAGGTCCCTACAGGAGTTAGATCCATAGAGACTAAGTAAATGGTGGGTGCCAGGAGCTTGGGGAGTGGGATGGGGAGCTAGTGCTTACTGAGTTTATTTGGGAAAGTAAGTTCTGAAGATGAATGGTGATGGTTGTACGCAGTATGAATTAAATGCCACTGAAGTGTGCACGTAAAAATGGTTAAAACAGTAAATTTCATGTTATATATATATTTTACTATACACATAACAGCCTGTTCAGCAAGGGCTACAGGACTGCTAGAAACCCTGACAGTCCCTGGAAGCTGCCCCTTTCAGCCCTCCTTCCCTGAAGGAAAAGCTGTGACTCAACTATGCCAAGTATAATTTCATTTTTAAGAGGCGGAAGTAAAAAGAGACGATCCTTTAAATAAAGGGTATGTGAACAGAAACACATTTATTACAAAAACAAACAAACAAAAAAAACAAATTCACATTGTATCGAGCTACAATATGGCAGCAGATAAAAAAAATTTATTGTACACAGTTTAAGATAACTCCTAACAGAACATACTCTGGTTGCCACGTGACGGAACGCAGGATTCCAAGCATTTAGTAGCGGCGAGTGAAGCGGGCGTCATTGGGTCTGCTGCCCCGGCTCTGGCGGCCAAATCCGCCTTGCATTCCACCACGCGGAATCACATGGCCCCGAGAGGCCCCACCTGGAGTAAAGCTGCCACGCCTGGAACAAATGCAGATGTTCACGTCCAGAGCCTATTCTGTGGGACCTGTTTGGTGCCCATGGGACATACGCTCTTCGGGACTCTGTTGTTCCCTTGAGCAGCAGCACCAGGGGACATACCCACACCATTTTAGGAGCAATGACAGAACAAAGCACACAGCACCTTAGGGGAGGCAGTGTAAGTTGGGAAGACTTGATTGTTTCTAAACCTTCCCCAAGGTAAGCCAACATGCAAAGAGAAGACTAGTACAGAGACCAACCGACAGAATGCCTTACCCTGACATCCCTCCCCTGTTCATCATGTGACCTGGCCCAGAGTGACCAGACATGCTTCTCTCACCACCTAGAAAACAAGAGACACTTTTCACAAGATGCCTCCAAGCACAGAATGTAGTTTAGAGGACACCGACACAGGGTTCTGGCAAGTCCAGTCCCCTTTTTGAACCACCCAGTCAACCCAGAACTCACAGGTCCCCAGTGAATGTGTAAGCACGAGAACACCATAGGGCTGTCCTTACTAAGTCACAGCAGGGAGGAGTTACCAACACCCACAGCACACTTCTGCGCCAACCCTCACTCCCCACCCCCACCAAGGGGCATCTCCTCTGCCAGGCCCTGAGGAAGGAAAGCAGAGAAAGCTGCTCCTGCCCTCAGAGCAGGGGGATGAGCGTGACTAGTGAAAAGCAGGTGCAGCTTGAGTTTTCTAGATGCTTCTCTGCAGACAGATGGGTCCCTAAAGAGCCAGTCTTTACCTTGCCACCTCTTGTGGTCCCTGTCTATCATGCCTCCATCAGCAGCGCCCTGCCATGCATGGTCATCCTCTATTCTTCGGCCATGGTCCCCCCAGTCACGTCTGCCCCTTGGAAAAAAACATCTCTGATTTGGATTGCCCCCATCTCTGCCTCTCAGAATAGCAACAGCAATGGGTTCTGGAGTGTGGGTTTAGCATTCTGTGTTCCCAGGCCCCCAGCCCTTCAGGGGACTGTGGGAAACAGGACTGGCTCTGGCCCCATGCTACTCAAAGAGCTCCAAGATGCTCTGAGCCATGGTCAGTGCACTGAGTCACACTGCCAGTGCTCATCACATCCCCGAAGATGGTGGGTCCAGTCCGTCAGCTATGTATGAGGCCCACAAGGGCACTGTGGGGTGTTAGACACAAACCTGGGTGGAGGAGGCAGCCCCCGGCCCTCGCTCATCCTCTTGTCGGAGCCATATCCACCCCACCCGTCACGGGATTCCCGTCCGTGGCGCTCTGGTCCTCCGTGGCGTTCGGGGTAATGCTGGGTGTTAAAGAGCCAAAATGAGAAGGGTTTAGTATTAACTCTGCATCCCAAAGCCTTTGGGGCAGCAAGGTAATAAAAACAACAACTCAGAAGCACTTGTAGACCCGAGACAGTGCTAGCAAGGCACTCTGCATGCTGCCTTATGCCACACACGCCATTTGATCTCACAAGACAGATGCGTCCCTGAAGTCTGCTCATGGCCTGGTGAGGAAAAGTCACTTGAGTCAAAAGGAGAAGAAAATTTAGGGCTGACATTCACCCTAACCAGAAGGGAGAGAATGGAGGAATTGAGGGGTGTTGGGACCTTCGCAACTGCTCCATGCCAAGAATGGGTCCCTGTGCTCACAATATAAACACCCCCCAGAACCACAAGAGCAGAAAGGCCACAAGGGATCCTTTAACACAACTCACAACTGGGCCTGGCATTATGCCCCTGATTTGCCAGGAATGCAGGACACCTGTCTGACAGGGCTGGGAGAGGCTGCACCGACACTGCACCATCACTGTCAAGTCCTGCACTGGCACAGCTCCAGCAATGCCTAGCTCTGTTCTTCATGAAGAAAACGAAAGAAGGCCCTGTCTGCTAGAGGAACGTACAAAGCTGACTTTTAGGGACCTGGAGAGGTGGCTTTCACGCCATAGTTTGCTGTTCCAGCAGCCTGGTCACTTGTCCACAGCCATGTGCAACCTCCTTTCACCCCTTAAGCCGGAGCCCTCCAAGGCCAGGGTAGGCATGCCCTTAAATGGAGCCCTAACTGCCACCAGGTCTCTCACCTCCAAATATGCTTAAACACCTCCCCTCAACGAGAAGATAAGGGAGTCAATTTAACCAGATGGACAAAATAGAGCATAGTCCCTTCAAGGGGCAAAAAACAAAGACCAAAGTGTCCACAAAAGTCAGTGCTGTCAAGTGAAAGAAGAGCTGCTGAAACTGAACACCTGAAATAACAGTTCTACAAAAATTATAGCTCATGATTTACAGAGCTTCATCTGGTTGTGGACAAAGACTAATGTTCAAGAAAGGAGGAATTTTTATCTAAAGACAGAACTGGACAGAGGAGCATTTCATGTAGGGAAGTTCAATGTAGCAAGACCTGGTTCTTGAAAGCCCATTTCCATCTCTCCCTGGTATTTTAAAGTTTAACCAACATTCTTCTGTCCAACCAACCAGCCCATGTAACAGTTCAACAAGGCTCTGAGGGTCTGTGTTATTTCCCCTTTCTGTTGTCATATGTCACCATCTGCCATTTGGGGTAGCACTAAGAACAACAAACCCTTTCAGTTTTGCATTGTCTGATATCAAATGAAAAACCACTAGCAGTAAGAGCTATGTGTGAGGGACTGTGAAAACACTTTCTGTGGACATGCATGTTGTCTCCTTTATTCAACCACCTATGTAGTAAAATAATTACCCTCATTTCACCGCTGGAGAAACAGGCTCAGCAAAAACAGGATGTGAACCTGGTTCTGATTCTGGAGCCTGGACTGTTTAACCACTGTGCTCAACTTCTCCACCAAAGAAAAACCAGAAGACTAGGTCTAGAGTTGGCTGCATGTAAGATTTATCTCCAAGAGTAGAGAAAAAGGACTCACATGAGGATCACAGAATTACTCCTGAGGTGGCAGAGGAACTCCTCAATATACCAAGGAACTGAGCCATCCCCAGCCACATTCTTAGGAACTGAGCAAGGAGGTGAGGACCAAAAAGTCTCTCTGCTGGAGGCAGGGAAAGGATGGACTCACAGGGCAGCAATTCTGCTAAACAATGCCCCGACCACACCCTTCCCTCAGTCCCCTCGATTTTCCATGTAAACCCAACCAAGAGTCAGGGCTCCTTGGGGAACTTCTCAATCCACATGTAAGATGGGAAATAAAGGAGAAAATTGAGATTATTTTCTAAGGTGTTAATTCTGCAGAGAAAGAGTATGGACCAGAGACTGAGTTGCTATCTGAGGCTCAGCAGGGCGGGCTGATCAGTGACCACAGGTGGACTTGGACTCCACAACATGGAAGTGTGGAATCTGTCAGCTGTGTAGGTCACAAAGTATATTCCTACAGAGCCTTTCAGACTCACCCAAGGCTCTCTAGCATTTTACTACCATTGCATTTAGTTACTAAAAAAGGGCTTCAGAAAATCTGTTTAGATTTCCAGCCAAGACTAAGCACAAATCATTCAAATTGTCATCCCACGAACAGTGAAGGGCTGACCTGCTCCTTTACTCATTTTCCCACTAAAGCAAATGGGAGGAGGAAGGCTGGTAGAAGAAGGAAAGAGAAATCAATTCAATGGGAAAACTGGGCCCACAATCCTAGCTTCTGACTTACCTGTCCTTCTCTTTCTCCCATCATTGACCTTGAACCTTCTCTCCTGAAAGAGACAATTGAAAAGAAACCATAAGAAGGGGAAGGATAGACCCCCAAATAGAAAACATTTCCCAAACTGAACCCAGTACTCTACACACACACTGGTTCATATGGATTCATGAACCTAAAAGGGCCAACCTCACCTTCTCATTATTAAGAATAACCCAGGACAAAGAATATTTACATTAAACAGGCAGGGTCATGGGGGCCTGGCTAACCTGTCTACTGAGTGATCGGGGTAGCGGCCCCGGTCCCTGTGGTCAAAGTCGTGGAAGCGGTCCTGGCGGTTGAAGTCAGAATGGTAACGCTCATCCAGGGCAGCTCGCTTGGCTTCTGGCCAGTAGGCGTCATCTCGCCTGAAAGGGGAAGTAAGAAAGGGCTGAGTGCAGTTTCCCCCTCCAAATAGATCACCTTGTGGGAGCTGGTGAACTGCACCCGGAGACTGTCCCTGGCCCCACCACTTCAGAGAACGAGAATTAACTTTATCAACAGAGTATTCTTTGCTGCAGGAGCTGAGAGCGGCTGGAGGGGTGATGTAAAATCTGACTGAATGCCCTGGTTAGTGTTGCTCAGCGGTTAGCGTGTCAGCCTGTGCACCAAAGGGTCATGGGTTGGATACCTTGTCAAGGGCACATCCCTGGGCTATAGGTTTGATCCCTGGCCTCAGTTGGGGCATGTGTGGGAGGCAACCAATCGATATCTCTCTCACATCGATGTTTCTCCCCCCACCTTCCACTCTTTAAAAATCAACAAGAAATAACCTCAGATGAGGATTAACAACAAAAAAATCTGACTAAATTATTGTTCTGTTTTTTCCAACACTACTACTTCCCCTGCACAGAAGAGCTTTGGTTTGCCTATAAGAGGTGATCAGTGAAGTGGGCAGGTGGGTACACACAAGCATCTGCACAACGGTGACCACAAGGGTCGGCCTCAGTCTATCAAGACAGCAAGTGAGAGGTGTTATGGGAGCTCTATAGTGTGCTTCTGTCTCTTCTAATATGACACTGACTTGGTCCATTACAGACATCCAGTGGGGAGGACTTTTAGAAGTACTTGAAATGTTATGTTTCAAACATTTATGAGCAGTACAGACTCCCAACGTCAGAATTTTGCGCAAAGGCATTAAAAAGTCCTGAGAGCGCCTCTTATAGAAGTCACGTTGTACGTTATACAGGGACCTCTTTTAGCCCATGCAGTAAAGATAAAAACAAAGCATGGTTTTCCCAAATTGCAATGCACTTGGAAACTTAGGATCACTCAGACTCCTCACAGCAGGGTTCAAATTTAGGCCTCTTTTTCACTGGTGGTTAGAAATTTAGTTTCACATGTCACATCAATATTATTTATAATAATAAAAAAATCTTATTTAAATAAGCAAAAACAAATTATTGCACTGATTACAAAGCCTGGAAGGGGCCCAGAGGTGTTGCTCTTTGGTCCGGCTGCCTGCCCAGCGGCTTTGGGTACCTGAACTCCTTCCTCAAGGAATCTGTGCTGGGGTTGGAACCTAGTGACTTTATCAGCACAACTTTGCCCAACCATTTCCCCACTGACCTCAGACCATTGCAGATTCCCTGACCAAGTTCAGGACATCAAATTGGGCTGTAGCAAGTACTTGTGCTTCCTTTTAAATAAGAATCCCAAGTTAACGTGGAGGACCATAACACAATTTGAAATGTCATGAGCCACTTAAGGGTGGCTGGTTGGAGCAGCTCGACTTACCTGCCATCCACATCATAGGGCCTCCGCACAGCAGGTCGCCGCTCCTGCTCATAGCGCAACTCCTGCTGACGCCGCAGCTCCTCTCGCTCACGGTGGATGCGCTCTTGTTCCTTCCTACGCTCATGCTCCACATGCATGCGCTCGCGCTCCAGCCGTTCCCGCTCCATGCGCTCCCGCTCCAGGCGGTGCCGATGGAAGGCCAACCTCTTGCGAGCATACTCCAGCTGCTCCCGCTCCTCCTGCTCCCATAATGCCTGCATGCGCTGCTCACGCTCACTGCGCTCACGCAACCTGTGGGCCAAAATCAGCAGCTGCAGGGGCCCACAGTGCATTACCCAGCAGGGTGAGCTATATGAATGTAGAGCAGTAGTTCCCACGGGGACGTGCAGAGCAGCCATGGAACACTTCAGAAATGCAGCTTGCAGGGATGGGTCTGGACCTACAGGACTGCTGCTCTAGCAGGAAGAACAAGAGTGGGGCCCTTTGCCTCTGAAAGAGCAGCAAGAGCCCAGAAATGCCAGCACTGGTTCTGCTTCTAGCTGAGTTCGAAACCAGCCAGGTTACAGCAAAGGGGTGTGTGTGGCGTCAGCTATAGTATAAAATAAGATCTTTCTGTAAGTTCAACATCTGATTCCATAAAATACCCACTAAAAATAAGAAACATATTTTTCACAGCAAGTCTGAATTAGAACCTTTGCTCTCTAAATCATGAACTTCAAATAGTCATCGTGAAACCAAGCTAACATACTAGAAAATCTTTTGATGCTGTAAGATAAATTCAGGTGAATTTAACAACAAGCAAGGGCCTGTAACAGCTGAGTGGTGAAGTGCCGCCAAGGCCATGCAGGGCCCCTACCCTGTGCTGGACAGCTGTTCTTATAGTGATACTGTCATATTGCAGCATGTATCCTTCCAATCTCTGTATACTTGCCAGGCTGTCTCCTTTCCATCCTTTACTAAGCATTTACAGACACATATTTGTACCAGCAGAAATGCATAATCTTGCCTTGCTTTGTGTCTGCATCTTGGACAAAATGGCAGCTTCTTTGGTTCACGTAACACATTCAGAACCCACCCATGTTCCCATTTCTATAGATCTACTTTGCACTTTCTGGAAGGAGCCCGTGGAGTAGGCAGGTTTACATAACCAGCACCCAGAGGCGGACCTCATGGTTGTTCCCAACCTCACAAAAACAGACACCCAAGCCCCATTATCCTGTGCACAGGTTCCACCAGGGAGTTTTGAAGAGGTGGTATTTCTGTGTTCAGGGCACTAGGATTCAGAAGTGTGCCTATGTAGAATGTCTCCCTAGGCTGAATGTCCATGTACACTCCCACCTCTACTAATACCAGTCTCCCACACTAATTCAAATGGTGATCAAATTAAACTGGTGAATAAAAAAACTGGTCTCACTGTTGTTTTCATCTGCATTTCCTTGGTCCCCAGTGAGGCAGAACCACTTTCTATAGGTTTCATGGCCACAGGTATCATCTTCTGTCCATTTACTATCAGGTTATTTTTCCCTTATTACATTTATTTCAAATCACCTTTATTTCCACCTGTCATTGTGGAAAGGTTAAGTTATG
Source organism: Miniopterus schreibersii (assembly GCF_964146895.1). Taxonomy (NCBI): domain Eukaryota; kingdom Metazoa; phylum Chordata; class Mammalia; order Chiroptera; family Miniopteridae; genus Miniopterus; species Miniopterus schreibersii. The sequence goes on along the minus strand of NC_138105.1, from coordinate 67,354,639 downwards.
ATTTAGTCTACTTCTCCTTTATGACTTTTCAGGCCTTCCAAAGCTCAGACTGATAAATATATTTACTTTCACATTACATGAATAATTTTAATTTTTTTGCTTGTGTTCAATCATCAGTTTACTTTTACTATTTTGTCAATGACGTTAGTGAGTTGGAGACCCAAAGGACTATCCAAAGGAACAAATTACCTGAAGTCATTTTTGGGAGAGTCCATCCTTTCATTACTAGTGGGAAATGTCATTTTTATTAGGATAATTTCCACATGCACATGGTTCGGTTCCACCGATTTATTTGCCAATTACTTCACCAAAACTAAAATTTCCTTTGCCCAATGCCTTTCTCTTTCAGGCATCAAGTTCTGTATGGGGCATTTAAAAAAATGGCACCCCCATCCCATTTCCTCTCTCACTTTCCTAGACTTTTTCTACTAACAGTTACTTTTTAAACCACAGTTTAAAAGTTGTTTCTTGATAAGAAAAATTAACTGTCACTCATTGTGATCAATTCCATTTGTGTTTAGTTTTTAAAAATTATAAAAGCATTTTTTTCTCAGCTTAAGGATGAGGACCTCTCAGCTCACTCAATGGATCTGTCCCAGTTCTTCGTTTTTCATAGCTTCTGGAGCAAATAAATTGGTGTGTTTTGTTAACAAGCACTACTGCACCAAGAAGCATTCCATCTCCTGCCGCTGTTCCCTTCCGTAATCTTAGGGAAGAGATGAGCCTATTGCATGAGAAAATCAAGTCTATGAGCTGAAAACCAAAGCGGCAAAGAGGGTTAAAGCAGTTCTCCACCCATAGGGGGCTTTGGAACACCCTTCTCCCACCTTAGACACAGTTATAACCAGTTCAAGGCAACAACCAAACCAATGAACATTCCTGGACCCTGACTCACCTTCGGGACTCCGAGTCTCTAGACTTCCGAGGCTCTTTGACTTTATCAAAGGATACAACGGATCGCTTCTCTCTGCTGGCTGATTTGCGATCCTGGCTCTTGGAAACCTGGTTCACCAATGAACATTAAGAAGTTAAGGTAGGAATGACAACAGGAACAATTAAGTATGTCCAGATCCAAGTATCCAACATGAAGATCAGAAATGAAGATTAACATTTAATGTGACAATTAGGTAACAACTCGTTCTCCTAAGCAACTACACATTCTGCTTATTATAATTCAAAATCATAGATCTTCACCACCATTTAATACTAATATACAGGGTGGTGCAAAAGTAGGTTTACAGTTGTTTGTATGGAAAACAATACAATAATTAATAAAAGATCAAAAAAGTATTTTTTATACTTTGTCTTTTGCATCTGAAATAAGTTCCATAATCTTGTCATTTTCCTTCATAATTCAATGTGCAGTGAGTGCCCAACTGAGGCCCCTTCTGGTATGCTGGAGGATTCCTTATTTGTTCTGACTGTGTTCTTTTTGAGATCTACCTATCTTAGCCCTGAAATCCACCCTTTCATTTTGCCCTTTTCCAGACATTTTTAATAATGTAAGGGTAAAGGCTATAATACATTAAAATATTTGCACAAGCACATGCAGACTTCCATAATCGAAATGTCGGCCTGCAACTGATGCACACTATTCAATAGCTGGAGTGGTTTGTCATCTGTATAGTACAGGGTACACACAAACAGGCCTGAGGCTGGAATCTGGACACTTGATGCGGGTGTCCCCAGTGGAGTGTCAACTGGTAGGGGTGATTCACCATGCCTAAACTGTGCAAACTACAGTTTACACTGAACCCATTGCTTTCTTTCTAGGAGTTGGGAATTGTGGTACTTGCTAAGTAACAAGCCCCCAGTAAAAACCTTGGCTGAGGTTCTAATGGGCTTCCCTGGCCAAATGCATCACCTGTGTATTGCTGCATTTTCACTGCTGTGTGAACCTTCATGGGAGGGAGAGAACACAAAACAGCCCACAAAGGGTTCCTTCCAGATTCCACCTGTGTCTTTCCCCCATGATCTGCTGTGCATCCTTACTGCATCATTGTAGCCAACTTTAGCTGTGAATACAACTATATGCTCAGTCTACTGGTCCCTCTAGTGAATCACTAAATGTGGGTAACCTTGGGGATCCTGGACCCACATCTATCAAAGTTGTAAGGCTGTTCTCAAAAGTTGCATGTATGAACATCAACTTTGCCATGACCCTAATGGCAGGCAGACTTAAGTGGTAAGAACCTAACACAGGCACTTTGTGGATTCTGTGTTTTGCAGACCATGAATCTAAGGTGGATGAAGCTAAGGTGGAGGCTGGCCTAAAGGTGGCGGGAGTGCTGGCTGGGTCACATGTAGATTAGGAATGCATGATGAAGCACTGCTGAAATCTTCAGGGCGGGCAATGAAAATGAACTGTTAAACACTGACTCGGGGAAAAGGTCAACCACTCCCATTTTTGAATTTTAAAATTAGCTTTACAAAGAAAGAAAAAAGCAATAATTCTCATCAAAACAAAGTTAAGTACAAAGGAAATCATTTATTTATTTATAATTTTATAAGAGTTTATTGGAGCCAAACTGATGGCATATGACAGTGAGCAGGATCTCAAATGCTCCTAAAGGAAAGCTTTTAAAAGTTTTCTCTTTTTTTTAGTTCAAAATATCTACATTTTTAAAAGGTAGACAACCTTTGTCAAATTAAGCTCAAGAATTCCCTAAAACATACTTAGAAATGTAAATGAAAGATGCCCTGGCCAATGCTGCTCAGTGGTTAGAGCATTGCCCACACACCAAAGGGTCACGGGTTCAATACCTGGTCAAGGGCACGTATACATGGGTTGCAGGTTCCAATCCTGGCCTCAGTCAGGGCATGTGTGGGAGGCAATCAATCGATGTTTCTCTTCCCCCCTCCCTCCCTCTCTCCTCCCTCCCTACCTCCCTTCCATTCTCTCTAAAAAGCAATGGAAAAAATATCCTCTGGTGAGGATTAAAAAAAAAAAAAGTAAATGGAAGAAATGTCAAATGAAAAGACTGATTAATACCTTAGTGAGAAAATTAATACTCACTCTCTCTTTGGATCCCGATGTTTTGACACTAATAACAGGCACACCTTTAGATTTATCCATTACTACAGTCCGCTCTGTTCCTCGACTTCCTACAGGAAGAAAGGAGTCAGTGTAAGGTAAGAAACAAGAACATCCAAATGAGAAAAAAATACTCAATTCTATGGAAAATAAATCTAATTTGTGTTTCCAACTAATCACAGCAAACCAAGAAACCACACTGGATAGGAATGGAGAGCAAGGTGAGTTCTTGCATATCGATCAGGTGGGCTACCTGATTTTGTGGTTCGAGATCGCTCTGAGGGGCCAGGTTTCTGATCATCTTGATCTTTACTCTTTTCTCCACTTCCATCTTCACCCTTCTTAGCATCATCTTTTCTGTCGGCTTTATCTTCTCTTTTAAGGTTTGCAGATCTAGGTAAGATCCGGGAACACAGAAATGTGTTAGATCAGGTATTTAGATAGATAAACCAGCTACGACCAGATTCTTGCAATGAGCACCACGTGTCAAGGAGGAGGATGCCTCAGGGGCACTGACAAGACAACAAAGAAGGACCCCATCTTGTTTTCCCCAAGTGCCCCTAGATTAAGGAAATCCTCCCCAATGACCAGTGTGGGATCCCCCTTCCAACAAATGGGAAAAATAAAGAGGGTCAGGGGTCTCGTGCTCTTCCCTATCTGTGGACATCTTGAAGGATGTAAAACAAAGAAAAGAACTGTCTTGGCCACAATTTCTTCAGGAAAGAGAGTAATACCTGTCACTGGTGCTAGATTTCTCTTTTTTCCCTTCACCCTCTCTTTTGTCAGAGGTTTTCTTCCCAGCAGGTTCATTTGCCTGAAAAATAGAAGAAAATGGAAGTACTACCTTACTGTTTCCTCAAATGGTCACAGCCCTGGAAGAAACTGGCCCCTTACCTTTTCCACTGATATCATCTTCCCATGGAGCTCTGTCTTGTGCAGGTGGTTAATGCATTTTGTGGCCTCTTCTGCTGTGGACATTGTCACAAAGCCATAGCAGCGAGCTCCAGGACTCCGAGCATTTGTCACAACCTTGGCACCCACCACCTCAAAGGAAAGTACAGAAATATCTGACATGAAGCTCTCCATACAGACCCCAACATCTACTCCTCAAAATGCATAGGACATTATGGTTCATGCTGCTTTGATCTGATATAGCCCAAGTCCTGGCTCCCTCCCTGGTATGAGGAGGACCCATGGGAAACCTTGTCAGCAGGTGCCTGAAAAGAGGCAGATGACTAGGGAAGATAATGCTATTGTCTTGCAGCTACTACTCCAAGGACCTCGTTCACTTATGGCTGTTCTTCCAGGGAACCAAGATGACAGTGTGTAGAAGAGAGAAAAGTGAAACGAAGGCAGAGTTCTACCAACATTCCTTTAATATTAACTCAAACTTGTAAAAACATTACTCTGAATATACAGTCATATGTGAGCAGCAAAATAGAAGGACATATCTACAGATGGCTAGCGACATAAGAAAAAGTTTGTAAAGAGTACTCTGGAAGGCAGAATCCACCTCACTAGAAATAGTAACAAGTTCACTAATATGTTTGAGACACTAAAAGTACATCCTCACATGCTGTGTAATTCCCTCAATGACTCCAGCAAGCTGATGTCAGGCACCAGGCTCCAGAGAAGCCCCACAGGAGCCAGTATTCATCCTCATTGTGCCAAAGTCTTAGCCCCAAAGGAAGGTTTCAGAGTGGTCTGTGTTCAAGTCACATGAAACCTACAATGCACCCAAGACCCCATAGGCTTCAGGGTAACATTTTCCTGCTTAGAGCACCCATCCGCTGAGAGCACAGGGGAATCAGGAAAGGGCCCACCGTATTACTGAGGCCCAGGGAGCCCTCAGTTATCTCTATTACCATGGCACATTTAGTTTTTTCTTTGTTAGTTCTTGGACATCAATAACCAAGGTAAATACTGCTCTCTCATAATTTGCTGAAGCCTTAATATGAATAAGGGCCTCTCCAAGTTTCACTTTGGCTTGCCCCAAAAGCTGACTCTAAGACAAGGAGCCCTGGATGCAGGTTATTTGGGAAGCTGAGTCCAGGAGTTACAGGGCGAAGGGGAGAAGGTGAGAGAGAAGGGAGGAAAGCCAACACAAATGCCCTAACAAGGAACTGTAGTGGGAACCTGGTTTGGAGGCTGGTACATGAGCATCTATCAATCACTGCCACCTGTGGAGGCTGAGGAGGGGCAGGTGGTGCACAGAAGAGGCGGCTATAACTGCCCCTGCTGTGGGTAAAAGCAGGCTATGGGTGAGGGACACGGGCAAGGCACCCATAGCTCTGCTATAGTTACACACCATCTGCAGGAGGCAGCAACTGAGGGATCCCAGGTGTAGAGATGATGTTCCGACAAGGGAAACAACATGCCCTGTCACAGTCACACAACTGTGAGCGGCAGAGCTGGAACCTGTCACTGGTCAAAATGCAAAGGCCTTGTATGTGTATAGCCTCACTAGTGCTGTTCTATAGTTACCACTGTCTCACAGAAGTGCTGACAGCACCTCTCCGCTCTGCCCTTTGCTACAAACCCTGTAGCCCTTCCTGGGGTTAAGTCCTGGAGCCTCAAAAATGGATTCCAGAAATCCTATAAAGTCTAAGTGGTAGCTTGGGGGCTGGAGAAAGGGGAGAAGAAATATAAAGTAGACGGGGGGGGGCTCTGGGAACTTCCACAGATCTGTCACCTCCACATGTGGAAGGGTAGGTGACCCTGAACCGGCCATGAGCTATGAGCTCAAAGAACAGCAAGGTGTCAAAGTAGTCACTGAGGGGACAGTAATATGCATATAAAGGCTGCAGTACATTGGATTAAAGACATCTTCTCCAGAAAACGCTTGGTCTTACCTTCCCGTATTTACTGAAAAGATTCTTCAAATCTGTAGCTCTGGTGGTAGAAGAAAGTCCACTAACCCAGAAATTTCTACCACAACTGCTACGACCTATTTCAAATAAAAGTTCTGGTAAAAAATATAATTCATATAATATCCCAAGTCTTAAAGTCATTTCAAACCACATAAGTTCCCCACTTGTCCCAGATGCCAGCAGCCCCAAAGCCCATTGTCCTCACAACTGGAGTAACACACTAGGCCCAACAGGATCTGCAGCAATGCCACTTACAACAGCAAGTCAGGGGCTGTTAGGATCATGGGAAATTCCCTTAAAAGTTACCAAACAGCACCACAAAACCCAGTGAGGTGGCGTTTGAACAAAGAATGCTGACAGCCATGTTAAACCACTTCAGGGCTTCTTTCTGGTGGCACATACCTTTGCACCTATTCCTGGTTTTTGTTCTCTTTAGAACACTGATTAAGAATGAACCTGTATAGCCTGGCCAGTGTAGCTCAGTGGCTGAGTGTCAACCCATGAATCTGAAGATTATGGTTTGATTCCCGGTCAGGGCACATGCCTGGGTTGCGTGCTCAAACCACTATAGGGGGTGTCAGGAGACAGCCAATCGATGATTCTTGTCACTGATGTTTCTCTCCCTCTCCGAAAGAAATAAAACTGTATTTTAAAAAATCTTAAAAAAAAAAAAGAATCTGGATAGTAAAATTTCGATTAGAAAGGAATTGTAATAAAGAGCTAAGGTGCTGATAAAGCTGAAATACCAGGTAACACCAAGATATCTGACACCAAGACCATTTTTTCCATTTCCAAAGTGCCCTCGCAAAAGCAAGTGCCTGCACCACACCAATACATCAACTCTGAGTAACTGGCCTGATCCCCACAACCCAGGACTTGCAGAATGAAGAGCAGGAGTGGAGAAACGCCTCATGGAAGACGCACAGGCACATCTGGGTAAGAAATGCACTACGTGATAAACCAGAATAAAATACCACACCACCGCTAAGGCCACATACACTGCAAGGGACTGCCATAGGGACCTACCTTTGTCCTCTTTGGAAAGCCGTTTTGTATCCGAGTCATCTTCGGCAGAACTAGAGAGAAAAAATAATGTCACTCCAGGAGGAAGATGCAGAGAAGAAACAAACTCAAAATTATAAAATACGTGCTGAAGTTGCATACCTACCCGAAATTTAGCTCTGAAAAAATGATACCCCGACAAACTTGTATTGGAAATCTGACCTAACCATAAGATTTCACACCCACAGGAGTTAATTAATTCGGCTGGGCTAAAGATAATTAGGAAGAATTAAAGAAAACAACCTTGACAGGTTGAGAAAAGAAAAAAGATTATGTAATCAGTTTAAAATAAACAAAGAGAAATAAAACATTCTTTAGAAGTAAACTACAATTTCATCAGTCTGGCTGGCCAATTGCAGAAAAAACAGCTTATGTGTGTCATTAAACGACCAATGAAAAGGAGATAGCGTCTGGTCTAAAACTGAGAAAAAACAAACCTCATTTTCTGATCAGCGCCCTCACTGGCTGAGGACTCTTTAGGAGCCGGAGGGACTTCATTACAAGCTTCAAAAGCAAACTTCTTCACGTCTTCTTTGCTATCTCTGGGGTCTGGGCTTGAGGCTTCCTGGGGCGCTTCCGCGACCTCCTCGCTAGAGGCTTCCGCGAGCTCTGAGGCTTTACTACTCTGCTCAACTGGCTCCTCTAGCCCTACAGGCTCACAGTCCGTCCTCTCGTCACCGCCTGTCTGCTCCACGGGCTCCCTTTTCACTACCGCTAACAGGGTGTCTGCCTTGCTCCACTGAGCTTGTGCTGTTGACTCGCTGGCCAAATCTAAATCACCCTCCTCCGGATGGCCGCTGCCAAAAAGGTCCTCTTCCTCCGCAAGCTTTCTGTCTGGCCCCACGCTACTTGTATCCTGTGCAAATGGCTGCTCCAGCTCGGAACCTTCTTCTTTTACTGGCTCAGATTTACAAGTTTCCCCCAAAATGTCGAGTATTTTCTCATTTTCTACGGATTTAACAGGAATAGAATGGCACAAGGTTTAATTACCAGGGAAATAAAGCAATCACAAATGTGGAACTGGCACGGCTGCCACACTAACACGAAGAGAACTGCTAGCTACACAGAGATTGGAAAACCCGTGGGTACACACGTTACACTGGTTACACTACCTGCACTCCAACCGACTGCTAGAGTAAGCTGCTATGCTACATGGAAGAGAAAAGCATCCCAGAGATTTAACCCCAAAACCTTCTGGCTGATTCTTGACAGTCTTCATTCTGTCGTCGTTTATATATGACTCTTCCAAATTTAGCTTCCAAAGTCCAAGTTGCTTAACTGAATGTATCACCATTCAATGATAGCTCAATTTCCAAATTTCTTTGAATTTCTTTTAACAGAACAGTCCAACATGAAAACCAGAATCTCTTCCATCGGTGCTCTGAGATATTTGAAGTCCAGAAAGTGAACAGTATTTGTTTGGAATTCTCATGAAGAAACTCTTTCCTCTTCTGGAATCCAGTTATGTCTCAATGTTTTAAAATTTATCTCCCTACCTCTACCTGTACTGCCTGAATTAAAAACCACAAAGTTAAGGTAATGCCCAATATCACAAGATCTGTTTTGTGGGGTACAGCAGTATTAGCTCGAGAGGCATGCAAACTCTTTCTACATACGTTTAAGGGTCATTTATATTTAAAAAGGCATGAGATCAATTCATCTCGCCAATACATTTTGCAAAATGAGAAGTTAGCCACTTTCACAGATCTGGTGATATGGCTGGGTTTCCAATCTCTATGATCCTGGTATGTTCTGGATCGTAAACCTTTAGAACAATGTATACTACACTAAGGTAACTTTTTAAAATTTAAGAATTCAAATTAGAGAAGGTGGAAAACTAGAATGGTTCCAAACCCCCGCTGGTAAATTTTTCATTGAACAGTACCTGGCTCCAAGGATGGCTCTTCAATTTCCTGCAAAAAAAACAAAAATAAAATAAAATAAAGAAATAAGATAGTGCTACATGGATAAAACCTATATAATTTACTTATACCAAAACTACAGTAACTAGAAGGAAAATTTTAAAAACATAGACTAGAAAACTCACAAATGCCAACAGGTAGAGAACTTGCTCGTGAAGGAAAAGAACCCACAGAGCTGGCATTCCAGCTCCTTCCTCTGGGCCCCAAGCCCCACATTTCAGGCTATTCTCAAGGAACCTGATATCTGGTTTCCAGTTTTTGCTGTGTTTCCCCAGTGCGTGGCAAAATTTCACTTTACATGGTGATGAACTGATCACATGCCCGTCTGTCCCTCTAGACAGAACTCTTAAATGCAAGAAGAGCAGTGTTTTCATTTTTCTACTTTTAGTGTCGAACAGAATGCCTGACACATATCAAACAATCAGGTTTTAACTTAGTGTAGTATTAGTTTAGAATACTCACAAGACTGAGGGAATACAGGAAAAGGTGGTTGGAATCTGTTATTTCTCATAGTTGTACCACCACAGTCCCCTGGTCACCTAAAGGCTCTCTAGGATTACATATTCCTACAATCAAGGTCCCCACTAGGCCATTGATAATTCCCAAAGATCCCTCCAACCCTTCCCAGGAAGCCCTGTCAATTCAGACCATTGCTATCCCTCACCTACAATAGCCTCTCATTTACTATCCCCATCCCCATCTGTGTGTACTTTGCCATCATGGTGAGTGCATGTCCCTCTGTGGCCTAAAGGCTGTTGCAACGGCCCCTCACACCACCCCCCTCCCCAGCAGGCCCATTTGTACCGTCCCCACCCCCAGCCAAGTCCTACACATTTAGGTCAGGGGCCCTTGTCTCCTAGATAGGTTATCCCTGAACGACTTCAGAGGCTACCCCACTAATGAAGGGCCTTTCTCTTAATATGTAGTCTCTGGCCCCTACCTCTGCACAGGGTACATTATTCTGAAATTCCAGACAATACTGATGAGCACTGACTAGGTTTCAGGTGCAAATTTAAGCACCTTATGTACACATATATTAACCATCAGATAGTCCTAGCAGGTTGGAACTATTAGTATCATATTTCTTTTCAGATTAGGAGACTGGCACAGAGTGATTGACAAACTTGCTCAAGAACACACAGCAGATAGAGCCCAGATCTGAGCAAAGGCTATGTGATGGGGAGTCTGTAAAGCAGTCAGGCCAATTTCCAATGCTCTTTACATGTGTACTCCATGGATGGAGACCAGTCTTTCTTCTCACTCATGTCTGTACCCACACCAACACATCGCAGGTACTTAACATATACCCCATTAAGTGAATGTGGATGATCTATACCTTCCACTGGGGATTGACCTGCCATTCTAGGTAGCCCTAGGAAATTTTAAACTTTCTCCATAGTTTCATTTCATTGTAATCAATTTGTTTTTAATATAATGTATCCCACTTTGGGAAGTAAAACTCTATGAGTGAAACAAAGGATTGCTCCAGGAAGAACAATTCTCTCCTTAACTTTTTCCAAAGAATATATTCCTACTTGTCTCTGGGAGGGGTTAGATGCTTTCCATTAACTTGAGAGTCTTTGACCTAGAACAACTCGATGAACCACCAAAACTGGCTCCTCTTTCCTTTTCAGAAGGAGAAATAAAATGCATCTCTTTACAGTTGAAGAGAGACACCAGCCCTAAAGTGAGCTGGGTTCCACCAAGTTTTTTTGAGGTTTGCACCCTCCTTTAGGCTGGGGTTCTGGCTCGCCAAAAACCACCAACTTTGCCCTGATTGGCAGAAGCAAATGGAGATCTTGTCTGAAAGGTGATTTCTAATTAAACAGCATAGGTAACATTAAACAAACAAACAAGGACTGGAATTAGCTGACTGTATTTTCATTTCCTCATATATTAAAAATTAGATCCAAGCTCTGGCCAGCATTGCTCAGTGGTTAGAGCATCAGCCTGCGCACCAAAGGGTTTTAGGTTTGATTCCCGGTCAAGTGCACGTACCTGAGTTGCAGGTTCGATCCCCAGCCCCGGTCGGGGTGAGTGTGGGAGGCAACCAGTTGATGTGTCTCTTTCACATCAATGTTTCTCTCCTCTCCCCCACTTCCACACTTTCTAAAAATATCAATGGAAAAAATATCCTTGGGTGAGGATTAAAAAAAATTTTAAAATTAGACCCAATTAAGTTTATTCCAGCAGTTTACACATATGTACGTCCGGCAGAAAAATTAAAAGGAAACTCAAAACCCACATTTATGCAAATCATACCTGTAAGTTAGTCCACATCTCATTTGTTCTCATCTAAGATTTAATATTTACACAGATGGTAATGAAACAGCCAAGATGATACAGTCATCAAAAAAATTCTGTGTATTTCCATAAGGAAAACTTCCCAAAGAACCAGAAGCCTTGGAATCCACCTGTCCCACCTGTGATGTCTGTGCTTTGCCCACCCTACCCCCCTGCATCCTAGTCTGGACCCCACTAATCTTTCCTAGAGAGGCCCACCCTTTGCTATCTTATCTAATAGTCTTTCTGCAGAAGACGCCCTAGAGATCAAATCAGCAAAAATGTCCCCAAATATGCCCTCTCAGTTATAGGGAAGCCACAGTAACTAGAGGGGAAGCCAAGATGGTGAGTCCTTTGCAACAGGTATGTTGTATTTAGGGAGAAGGGAACAAAACCCCCTCTAAACATGCTGACAAAGTAGGCAATGTTGACAAACCTTGTAATGACTTTTCCTTGGGAGTGCTACACAATGTCTGCAGTGGTTTCCAGAAACTGTAGTATAACCTTTGATGCTAAAATTATTGATATACAACAATTTACCTGTAATATAGTGAAGTCAGATGATGAAGTATCTAAATTATTTATAGTTTCTCTGTCCTCTAGCTGTAAAATAAACAGAGAAGACAGTTTATTACATCAATAAGGTAACATAATGGTACATCTGTACAATAAAAAGTAAGAGCCATGAAAAATCACTTATGACAACTCTGGCCGGTGTGGCTCAGTTTGTTGGGTGTCACCCCATGTACTGGAAGTTCGATTCCCTGTCAGGGCACATGCCCAGGTTTCAGGGTCAATCCCCGGCAGGGGTGTGATGAAGGCAGCCAATTTATGTTTCCTTCTCACATCAATGTTTTTCTCTATCTCTCTTCCCCTTCCTTGCTCTTTAAAAACCGATTTTAAAAAATCACTTATGACAAAATTCTAAATACAGTGCAGGAATCAAAACAGCAATACAGGGTGATTCTGCTGGAGGTGTTGGAGCATATCCCTGTGGATAAGGGGTGCTACTATAGTACACAGACTTTCCAAATAGATTGGAGCATGAGGTTTGGGGACTACTCTTTCAGGAACTATGTCTAGAATCATGCTTTGGAGTGGATTCTTGGACTTTGGTGACCATCACAGCTTCCCCAAGCCTTGATACAAATGACACTGGGACTACTGCCCCTGAGGTTGCTACAGCCCTGAATGGCATGGTATCTTTGAGAACCCTGCCTCCTAGCATTATCAACTTCCAAATCAGAGTATGAGGACAGGAGCACAGGAGTGGAAATGCTCAGGTGACCCATTGCCTTTTCTGTATAGTCAGCAAATTATTCCTCATAAAAGTAATCTAATAAATGGCATCAAGACAACATGGTGTATGAATTAAGCACATGGACTCTGGAATGAGCCTTGTCTTAATTCTTATGACCCTGGAGATATTTCTTTACTTTTTTAACCTCTAATTTCTTCAATTGGAAAATGGGCATAATAGCACCTATATGCCATACTGTTGTTGAAAAGATTGAACAGCCCTGTCAGGCATCGCTCAGTGGTTAGAGTGTCGGCCTGTGCACTGAAGGATCAAGGGTTTGATTACCGGTCAAGGGAATGTACCTGTGTCACAGGTTCGATCCCTGCCTCAGTTGGGTACATGCGGGAGGCAACCAGTTGATGTCTCTCTCACACTGATATTTCTATCTCTGCCCCTCCCTCCCTTCGACTCTCAGTAAAAAACCAATGGATAAAATATCCTTGGGTGAGGATTAAGAACAGAAAAAAAGATTAAGAACGTAATGCCTAATGCCTGGCAGACAGGTCTTAAATAATATCCCTAAAACATTTAATGTTGTATTATGCAAATGTATAGCATATACTCCTGTAGCACACGAGACACCACCTTTCAACAAAGTGTGTCTTCAGAATCATCTGAATTTTACATGCAAACAGATTAGCTACTATCCTACTGAACTGACACTGAAAGAACTTATTCCAGGTATAAAACTTCTCATCTATTATATCTGAGTAACTGATGCATTCATGGTACATTTTAGAGACTGCAAAGTACCTACAGCATGTTCTTGAAGTTGCTCAGGAAGTTCTTTCATTTCTCCCTCTAGCTCTCTACTATCAGATAGGGACTCTGGGAGATTATCAGCATCATCATCTTCCACGCAATCTGCAACACTTCCATTATCGATTTCTGCTTCATCTAACACGCTGATATCCATCATGTCGATGTCCTGCAAGTTTTCCAAACTGGTTTCAACATCCTCCTGTGACATAACAAAACAGAGCCATCAATGAATGAACTGCCATGGGCCATCACCAAGCGGATTCACTGGCAAGGCTACACATACCTGTCCATCCCCAGAATTTTCCTCTAGCCCATTATCTTCCACACCTTCTTCTTCTGGTTTACGTCCTGAAGAGACAATTGTCAATAGCATGAGATCAATAACATGCATTTTCCAGAAGCAGTAATTTTTACTTTTACAGGCCCTCAGCACTACAGAAATGGCCACCTAAAACACCCATGGCACTTCCCAACTGAAGGGCACTGTGTAATCCAGGAATGGTAAGGCCATTCAGGACTCCTGCCACTTGAGAAGAGATTCTGTTCTTATCCAGTGGCTATGGATGTGGAAGTATGAGGAGCTGGGAATTGGTTCTTAGTAAGGTGAAGGCAGACCAGACCTTTCTCAGGCCTGGCCTTTTTATCAAGTGGCTTTGGTTAAAGGGAGAATAGTATCTCATACAAATGTGCTGCTTTTTACGTAAGAAACATAGAACACATGTTCCCACAGAAACAATGTAATAAAACAAAATATAAATAAGCAAAGAGAAAATAAAAGCCATTCATAACTACCACCTAGAGTTAGTATGTTATCACATACTGACATATATAGATATCTTCCCATATTTTGCTATAGATAAGCATATACTACGCTTATAAAAATGGCACTGTACTGTTGTTCTATAACCTTTTCACTTAATGTTGTGAACATATTTACATGTTCTTTTTTGTTGTTGTTGTTAATCCTTACCCAAGGATATTTTTTCCATTGATTTTTTTTTTTTTTTTTTTTTTTTAGAGAGAATGAAAGGGAGGGAGTGAGGGAGGGAAGGGGAAAGAGAGAAACATTTTTTTTTTTTTGCATATAGGCAATTATCCTCTTAGAACATGTTTCTAGAAATGGTACTCCCAGAACAAAGAGTATGTGTATTTTTAAGGTTTTTATTGAAACAAATAAACAAAAATCGTACACATTATCACAATATCCCAGAGGAAGGTTATTTCAATTCATACAGTTCCATCAACAGTGAATAAAAATGCCAATCTTTCTGAATCTTGTAAAAATCAGCCATTTTTCTTTACCCTTGCCAATGTGCTAGGCAAAAGGAAATATTTGTTTTAATGTGAATTTATCTGATTACTGCTTAGGCTGAATTTTGTTGTTGATTATTTGTAGTTTTATTAAACTCTCATTTATATCCTTTCCCCATTTAAAAACTTCTATTCCATTTCTCCTTTTATATACTTGCACATCATATATGCAACAAATATTTTTTCCCAGTCCTTCACTAATCTTTTATTTATGGGTTCTGGGTAAATTTCACTTTCATGTAGCCAAAGTCATTAAATAGTTTTTACGTAGAAATGCTTTTTTACTTTCATGTTTAAAAGCCCTTTTCCATACCAAGACTACATAAATACTCACATGTATTTATTTATTTATTTATTGGTTTTCAACTTAACACTCAACTCTCAGTTTTGTGCAGAGTGAGACTATTTCCCAAATGACTGTCCCACTTGGAAATTAATTTTCCTGAACCATTTACTAATTTTCCCCCTCACCACTGACTTAATATGTTGGTCCAACTCATTATCATATTCTTATGTACACCCAGGACTATTTAAAGTTTCTATTCCTTTCCACTGATCTCTTATTTCTGTACCAGTTTTTATTATGTGGCATTATAACAATTTTTTTTAAGTATAAAGTATTGAGATTAAAAGAAAGGAAACTAAAGTGAACCAGAAGAAATGGCTTAACCTCAGGTGTTTCAAGGGGTTAGTAAATTAAGATTAAGAAAAAAATGAACAGTAAGAAGCTGGACACATTTTTAGGCTTGCCCTTCACTTTTCAGATAAATTTGACCCAGCACTTTAAAAAAGGGGGAGCCTGGCTGGTATGGCTCAGCTGTTGAGCACTGACTTATGATGCAGGAGACTGAGGTTTGATTCCAGGTCGGGAACACACTCCAGTTTCAGGCTCCATCCCCAGCAGGGGTGTGTGTAGGAGGCAGTCGAACAATGACTCTCTCTCATCATTGATGTTTCTCTCTCTCTCTCTTCCAATTTCTGAAATCAATAAAAAACTAACAAAAAACAAACTCCCCCTTCCATTTAAAAATAAATAAATAAATTTTAAAAAATTAAAAAGGGGGAAACCATTTCCCCTAACTTCCCTCATCCAATGTCGTAATTTTTCTTTCCTTTTTTTTTTTGTTAGTCCTCACCAGAGGATATTTTTGCCATTGATTTTTGGAGAGAGTGGAAGGAAGATGGGGGTGGGGGAGAGAAAGAGATGTCGATGTGAGAGAGACATTGGCTGCCTCCCAAGCAAGCCCAGGGGATGGAGCCTGCAACCCAGGTACATGTCCTTGACTGGGAATCTAACCAGCAAGGCTTTGGTGAGCAGGCTGACACTTTAACCACACCAGCCAGGGCAATTTTTTTCTAATAGATGAGTTTATAACTTTCACAGTCTGTTCTGGAGTCAACAGTTCACAAAGGGCCGGATTGCTGGCACTTTCATCCCAAGAGCATTATGTATGTGCTCATTTGAAACGAGCAAAATAGAAATATGTAAATGATAATAGAAATTACAGAGCTGAAGCAAAATGGAAATTATTAGGCATGACAAAAATTAAAAAATGTACGGCAAAAATAAATTTTTGGTCTCTAGAGTTACGTTTACTAAAATTAAATTGATTCGCTTTTTTTTAATTTTAATTTTTCAATTACAGTTGAATGCCATATTATATGTTTTAGGTGTACCTGATTGACTATTTTCAATATGAATAAAGAATAAAAATCACATGTATGAAGTACATAAAATATACTGTGGAGACCATGTCTCAAAGGCATAGAGTAGCACAATATAGTTTTGTGTCTCAGAGCTACTGCTAGAGATGCAGATTTCAATAGCTCTTTATCAGGAAGGTGACGCTCAGTTTCTGGAAGGATGTAGGAATGGACACTGATCTGCTATACAACCTTAGGAAACCTCACTTCCTGCAAGGCCTTTTTCTAAGCATGAAGATCAATTTCTCAAGCCTATTAAGTGTTGTCTCAAGTACTATAAGGGAACTAGATAGTAATATGCCAATATTTAATTGATTAAGCTTGTTAAGTTGTACAAAATGTGCAACAGTCAGAGTAAAACAAAACCCCCAAAAGACAAAAACCCCAAATCAAATCATTTACACCACAATGGAGCCTTTAAAAAAGCAACCCTCTCTCAGGGATAACAATTTTCTTGTAACGTGTTATTTAATTTTTATTTGGGAAATAGGGGACTGTCAAACTAACACTAAAATTCAATATATTATGTACAAATAGTTTTGGTGGTTGTTATATTCCTTATTTTAAAAATTGGGTTTATTGGGGTGACACTAATTAATAAAATTACATAGGTTTCAGGTGTACAATTCTATAATACATCATCTGTATATTGTAGTGTTTGTTTACCACCCCAAGTCAAGCCTCCTTCCATTTTTAATTTTATTTTTTATCCTCACCAAGGATATTTTTCCATTGTTGTTTTTTTAAAAAAAATATATCTTTATTGATTTCAGAGAGAGGAAGGGAGAGGGAGAGAGAGATAGAAACATCAATGATGAGAGTCATCATTGATCAGCTGCCTCCTCCATGCCCCCAACTGGGGATTGAGCCCACAACCTGGGCATATGCCCTGACCAGGAACTGAACCGCAATCTCCTGGATCCTAGGTTGATGCTGAGCCACGCCCAGCCGGCTTTCCATTGGTTTTTAGAGAGAGTGGAAGGTGGGCGGGGGAGAGAGAGAAACATCAATGTGAGAGAGACCCATCGATTAGCTGCCTCCCGCACGGGCCCTAGGCCGGGCTGGGGATAGAAAATGCAACCCGGGTATGTGCCCTTGACCAGGAATTGAACTCAAGACCCTTCCGTCCCAGGGCCGACGCGCTGACCACTGAGAAAACATGCTCTGGGCTTCAAAGGACATTAGGAACTCAGCCCAGTCGTCTTTGCACACACACTGGGAACACACACCAGCAGCATTCCCCAACTTTACTGGATTTTATAAAGGGCTATCACTCTGGAATATGTACACTCGTCCAATTGTATTCATCAGGAAAAGTCTGACTAGGTTACCACAAACTTGCCACCCTTTATACTGTGTTTCTCCCTTTCACAAGAAAGGGAGCAGATTTTTATCAAGCAGAATCAGGGGTTTCCACTCTTACTACCAATTTTTCTCATGAGCAGCAGCACAGGCACACTGCAGCCCAAATCTCTTCTGGGGGAGAGCTCTGGGTAAGACATGATTGGAAATTGTCAAGAGAACATGTGGTCTTAGGAATGTTTAGTTTTCAATATAGAAAGCATATCCCCCCACTAGGATGTCTCTCAACAATTACGCTTTGGGAAAAGACGACCTACTTCTCAGAGATGAAAATCAATGTATTTAATCCAATCCCAAATTAAGGTCAATGAAAAACACCACTCCCTGGCAAAAACTAAAGCACTGCCTGTCTTTATCCAAAGGAAAAGGTGGCCCTCAAATCCTCCTCTGTAAAGTAAACGTCACCCTTGTTCCCAGACTTCAAGCTACAGGCATCAGTTCTTGCCTCTGTAACCTGCTCCTGCCACCACCTGGCTTGGGATTCTACGTCCTCTTCTGGTTCAGCTTCTGATTATGTCCACACTCACCCGGTGGACCACCTCCTCCCACTGCCACTGTGTGGCCTGAGGAATGGGTGAGCCATTGCTTATTTTTATCTGACTATAAAAGACTAAGTTTCACAACTATACAAATACACTCACACTCATTAAAAGATCCACACTCATTTCACTGTGAGTTTTACTTCACTAATAAAAAATTTACCCTCCTAAAGATATGAAAAAAGCTAGTCTCTTTTCTCCCCACTGCACTCCTAAGAAGTAATCAGTTATCAGCTTGGTGGGCCTTAAAAACATTTTCTTGGGCATTTACATACATACATTACATAAATGGAAATAAACTTATGTGAAGGGACCATACAGTATATACTTGCTGTAATTTGCTTTTGTTAATCAGTAACAGGCCTTGGAATATTTTCTTTCACTATATATGCATCCACCACCATCTTGTACTCCATACAGTGGAAGCCTCCCACCAAGACGCTGTATTAGTTTACCATCTCCAACAACTGCCCATTTCCTCACACCCTTGCCAAAGTAGGATATTAGGAACAGTGTAAATTTTTACCAGAGTGACAGGCAAAAATAATATCTCATTATTTTTGTTTTCCTTCAATTGCTACCAAGGGGGAATCTTTTTTGTTTATAGGTCATATCTGTTTTTTATCTGTGAACTGGCAATTCAGTCTCTGCTCTTTGTCAACTGGACTGCTCTATTTTCCTCACTGATTTGTAGGAATATTTAATGCTTTTTGGATATTTATATGGTGCAATATTTTCTCCCAGCCTGTTGTGTGTCTTAATTATTTATGGTGTCTTTTGTTGGGAGGCTTAAATCTTTTGTAACCAAATTTATTTTTCTTTGTAGTCTCTCAGTTTTAGTCTCACTTCAAGCCTTCCTTACCACTACATCATAAAAGTACTATCGTAGCTGGAATTTCTATTTTGTGTGGAAGGAGGTAAGAATAGTTTTCCCCATCATCAGATAGATAGCCAACTGTTCCATTATCATTTATTGAAAAGCTATTAATGCTACCTTTAAAATGACAAATCCTCAAACTTTCCACTGTTTCCAATACCCTACCACTAAAATTAGAGCAAGTCTGGATCAATGTTTTTTCAAAATTTTAGTTATTCTTGTGCATTTTCTTTTCAGATTTTTAGATTAAATCCCAAAGTTTCTTTTTAGTTTACTTTGGGGGGAAACTGACAACTTTTTGATATGAAGTCATCACATCAAGGAAAACTTCCTCAAAATTAGTCATGTCACAGGTCTTGAATAGCTCCTTTTAGCTTCATTTGCTATTTTAGATTACATCTTTTTATGTCAACCTGGCAATACCTTAATAATAAATCTTTGACTTCCAGATGATATCACGTACACCTAAAAAATGCAAGAGAATAAAGTGATAAACTATTATAAGTAGCCAGCAAGTTTGTCAGGTGCACTGATCGTACTAGCCAGGGCTTAATTTTTTCACATTTCTAAAGTTGTCATTGGCTTATATCTGATTACTTTACCAGTATTTAATTTCCTGAGGCATATTCAGCCCAAAAGACCTTACAAACCCAGCACCGGCCTAGATGGAGCTGACATTACAGTAGCAGAGTACCACTCTCCATAAAAAGGAATGAGTACCTAGAAGAAATGGCGGATTCTTAGGGTGGGAGAGGCAAAGGACAAGAGAATGGAATACCCTCTTGTGCCACAAAGTAAGAATTGCTCAAAGAATGACATAGACATGCCCAAAAGAGAGGCGAGCCAGCCTGAAGGGCTCTCACTGGGACAATTTGAACTTAAAAATAAACAATAATCATAAAGTCTTGCCCTGGCTGGTTTGGCTTAGTGGAAAGAGCGTCAGCCCTTGGACTGAAGGGTCCCAGGTTCGATTCCAGTCAAGGGCACATACCTTGGTTGCAAGCTCGATCCCCAGCCCTAGTCGGGGTGCATATGGGAGGCAGCCAATCGGTGTCTCTCTCACATTGATGTTTCTCTCTCTCTTTACCCGTTCCGTTCTCTTTGAAAAGCAATGGAAAAAATATCCTCGAATGAGGATTAAAAAATAATCATAATAATCATAAAGTCTTATAACCTACTCAATAAAATAATCTCTAAATTCATACTGGTTAATGGGGGAAAGGGCAAGCTATCCCTTATGGTACAAAACCAACTAATAAATGGAGAAGGAATATAAATTTAGAAAAATCACTACTAGATAAGAATAAATGGATGCTAAAACTAGTGAAAGATGAACAGGATATTTACATAAGTCTCAAAGTATTTCCCCCATAGATGTAATTACAAAGGATAAGACAGTAACTTTCAGGTGGAGAAATCTGACCACCACCACTTTAAATGTTACTTGAATGGACTGCATGTGCCTCTGGAGAGGATACACTGAGAAGAGTAATACTTCCTGTGGTATTGCTGACAAGTATATAATTTGAACCTAATCATAAGAAAATACTTCAAAGTACGCGGTCTATATACCCCAAAAATGGCAATATACGAATATAGCACAAGACTCAAGAACTGTTCCAGATTAAAGGAAACCAGAGATATGACAACTGAATGCAATGCATGACTCTGGGTTTTCCTTTTGAACTATGAAGAACATCACTGGAAAAAAAATGTCTAAATTTAAATAATGTTTAAGCTTAGATAATAGCATTGTATCAATGTTAATTTCTTGATTTTGATAATAAATGCTATGTAATGTCCTCACTTTTAGGCAATACTGTAGTATTTAAGGTGAAGGGGCACATTTTTGGAACTTATGCTCAAACAGTTCAGAAAAACATATACATATATACATAAGAACACAAATGACCCAGTAGCAAAAGCAAATGTGCTCTGGCTGGTGTGGTTCAGTGGTTAGAGCATGGGCCCATCACCCAAGGGCCGTGGGTTCAATTCCCTGCCAAGGGCACATACCTGGGTTGCAGGTTCATTCTCCAGCCTCCCCAGGTTGGGGTGAGTGGGGGAGGCAACCAGTTGATAGCTCCCTCTCTCCCCCGCCTCATCCGTCCCTCCCTTCTACTCTCTCTGGAAATCAATGGGAAAAAATATCCTCAGGTGCAGATTAACAACCAAACAACAATAAAAAAGTCAAAGGAAAAAAATCCTCAGAGGAGGATTATCAACAAAGAAAAATAAACAAAAAGCAAATGCGCTGACTTTGTTTTTCCAGTTAAATTTACTTTGCTGATAATTAACAAATTATTGGTGTAAAACTACTCTGGAGGAGTGCTGAGATTACCTGAGATATGCTTTCAAATATTCTGATTAAAATAATCAGTATGCTGATTTTAAACCATTTTGAGTTTGCTCATCAAATGGGTTAGAACTCTCCAGTATTTTCAGTTAAAATCTTGATACAATCTAACAAGGTAGTTGAAAATAATTAAGTAGAACTTACAGATTTGCCATATCAAATACCAAAATGTCCTATAAACCTCCAAATAGAACTAATTATGCTGAGCAAAGAAACTAGACACAAAAGCAATTGTACTGAATGGTTCTACTTTACACAAAGTTCCGGAACAGGCAAAACGAATCCATGGTGACAGTAATCACAAAATTGTTTTGGGAGGAGGAGGGGGAAGTGTGACTAGGAAAAGGCAAGAAGAATCTGACAGAAATATTCCTTATTTTGATTCCTACCTACCTCACAACATATGCCAAAATAAACTCTAAATGACTTAAACATTTAAATGTAAAAATAAAATCATGACTATTACTCTACAATGTAGAATATTTTCTATATTTAAAGGGAGGAGAGTCCTTTAAAACACAACATAAAATCTAGAAAACGTACAGAATAGGTTGACAGCACTTCCTAAATTAACAATTAGAACTTTAATGACCAAAACACCACAATCAAGATAAGTCAAATGACAGTCTGGGGAAAAAACAATTGCAATATTTTATAGAGAGCCCTTAGAAGTAAGACAAACAACCCGGTAGAAAAATGGGCAAAGGGCATGGAAAAGCAATTTTGTAAATATAGACAGTCAATTATCAAAAGCTGTCTAATCTGTGAAGAAATGCAAATGAAAACCTACCTGTGGAGAAATGCAGATCAATACAACAAAATATCTTTCTTCTTTATAAGAGGTAACAATAAAAAAGATAAGTAATACTCATGTTAAATGAGAGTTTAAAGAAATAGGCACTCCCCTCACATTGTTGGGCGAGAGACTGACCAGTACAGACTGTTGGAGTAGCTATTATAAATAAAATGCACATATTCTTTGACCGTAAAATTTTACTTCTAGTTATCAAAAAGTATATTTCTTTAACCACAGAGACATTTCTGTTTCATGGCAGCACTGAATATTGGAAATGCTGAGTGAAAATTGGAAAATAATCTCAACAGTCTAGTGATGAGCTAAATTGTTGTACATCATATGAAAGATTACTATTAAGCTATTTAAAAAGAATGAGATCTTTTAATTGCTGAACTATGGAAAGATGCCCTTAACATGTTAAGTGAAAAAAGCAAATCATAAAATGTTTTGTATAGGACCTTTTTTTGTTGTTAGTCCTCAAAATATTTTTTCCATTGATTTTGAGAGTGTGGAAGGGGGGGAGGGTGTGTGGGGGGACAGGGAGGGAGAGAGGGAAACATTGATGCGAGAGAGACACATAGATTCATAGATTGGTTGTCTCCCGCAGGTGCTCGACCAGGGCTGGGGATTGAACCTGCAACCCAGGTACATGCGAAATGAACCCAGGGAATCGAACTCTTGACCTCTAACCACTGAACCACATCAGCCAGGGCAGGACCTATTTTTTTAAAGCAAAGAAAAATACATGTACACAGGTGTATTTGCATCGTTATGTATTTATTTTTAAATGACTGTATATACACAGAAAAGTCTGGGAAAGCATGCCCAACCTTCTATTAGGTTTCCTCCTGATGGAGAAAGAACTTCTACATTTTACTTAATGCATGTCTATATTTTTAAAAACCTTAGTACAAATATATTTTTTTAAAGGAAAAGGAAAGCAAAAAGAAGATTCACAAGCTCAATTTTCCCCCACCACGACTGTCTTTTTCTATTGATTTTCCAGTACATTTTCCCTTGGCAAAGACATTTACTTGGGCAAAGGCAAAAATGCACAATGTATCATGGACCAATGTATCATGGAAGTGACTACATTCCAAGGTGAGGTCAAGACTGCTATTCTCCCAGAGCTTACACCACACAGTGTGGCTCACATTGGTGACTGCCTCTCAGACATTTCAAACCCAGTTCTTTCTTCATTACTGGCCAGGTAATATGATTATTTCATTTTGTTTTGGAGCCTGAGCAACAAAGCCTCCAATCACCCAAGGGACCTTTCAGGATAGTCCAAATGCTCAATTTTAGCCGATTCTTTCTTAAAACAGAAAGAATGTTACTACATTAGAGTAATTACCGAGGGGAAAGAAAAACAAGGAAGATACAGTTCTTGCCCTCAACAATCTGGTTATGACACAGGAGGAACGACATAAGCAAGATAGAAGGAACTAGGTCATCGCAGTGAAGAGGATGAAAGGACACAAGAGTTGCTATTGGTGGGATCAGAAGTTGTCTCTTGATTAACTAGGACATGAATTCAGACACGCGGGGAAGAAGAGTGGGCAGAACGCAGAGGGCCAAGAGAGTGAACCACATGTTTGTGGCCTGATGAAAACCTGGAAAGTAGTAGAAGAAGGTAGTGGGGGAGGAAGTGGGAAAGGGAGGTTTGGGTCAGGTGGTGAGGGTCATTAAAGCTATGTGGAAGGTTGCTTTTACACAGAAGGTAGTTTTTTAAAGCAATGTCTTTAAAAGTGACAACTCTGTTTTGGCCAGGTAGCATGTAAAAGGGGAGTTAGTTTCCACAAGTCAGAGCAATAGTAGACTCAAACCATCATAATTACTCTCTATTTAAGGAAGGTTAAGGGCCTGGATAAGCAAAGGCTGCTGAGAAACCTACAGAGGAAAATGAGTAAAGGTGTAAATACCCCTTCCACCCTATGAATTCTCAAGTAGCACAGAAACAAAATACAGTGATCTTGAAAAAAAATGCAAGGCTTCATTCTAACCCCAAACACAACCAAGTAAATGAGGCACATTAGCAAAGAAATTAGTTTTGAAGAAAGCTCTTTAACATTAGCAGCACTCATAAAATCCTTGATACCTTTGCTAGATCTCTTTGATGTCTTCTTGTTTCCTTCAGACGTAATCTCAATTTCATCAGGATTACCCCCTTCATCTTCAATGGCCTAAAGGAAAGGTAAAAAAAAAAGTTCACCATGAAAGTCAGCAGACTTGGCTTTCACAGCCACTGATCTGGAAATGCATCATCTCCACCCCTTCCATTCATTCTTTCTCTTGCTCCACACTTTGAAGCAAGGGCTCTGGAGTCAGACTCTACCAGTTCTCAGCTGTGTGGTCTTAAAGAGATTTACTTAATCACTCTGACTTTTCTGCTCCGTTGGTAACTTGGGGTTACATAAAAGTACAGTACTTACCCTTAAAAGCTGTGTGTGAACTCTATTGCCCATGTAAAGCAAGCACTGAACAAACATTCGGCTTATTTTTAACATTATCACACAATCTGGTTTATCCTATCCCCAGGCTCAATGGAACTAAAAAAACGGAAAGGCACACTCTCCAATTTCCTATGACTTCACCCAGCAACGTGTTCAATATTTGACCTTCTATCCCCTCTCCACGCCATGCCTGCAGTTGGCACTGTCTGTATAGAATACTAACACTCACTGGCTGAGTTCCTACTGTGTGTGGCATAGGACAAGACATGACATGTATTACCTCGTCTACAACTGACTCTAAAGGTCTTGCTCTCAGCCACTAGGGGACCCATCTCAAAGGATACAGAATTGCAAGAAGCTCTGGGCAAGCCCAGCCTCCCACCCCAAGAACTTGTCATTCCCTTCAACAGCCCCACCCACGTACAGCAAATCAGTACCGAACATGTCACTGAAAACACCCCTGGATACTGGGCTTCATGTTCAGTTGTTACTACTAACCCTTTCTCTTTTTATTGTACTATCCTGTGAGCATAATTTTCTTTTAGACCCACTTCAAATACTGTTTTATTTGTAGACAGTTTTAGATTCTTAGGAGTTTCCAGCTTGCTATCTGAATTTAGAATGGGGCTTGGGAGTCCTGCATCTACCTACTCTATATCAGGAGCAAAGAAAACCTCTCCCTTCTCTCTGAAGCCAGAGTTAGAAAAAATCAGAGTTCTGCCCTGGGATCAAGGAACAGACAACCAGAAAGTCCCTTACCCTCTTGCTAGGGACACACAATTCTGGACCAAGAGAATAGAAGAACAGCTCTACACAGGAGGTGTACATTTCACCCTATGTCTCACTGTCGTGCAGTCTTTATGTCATCTCTAGGTGGACTGAGGGTTCTAAGTCATCCTTACAAGCCTTTGCAAATCAACTTTGTGTGTTCCCTCCACCTATTCCTTTTTTGCCCTTCCAGGAAAAATAAACCAAGGAAGGGATACAAACTGGATGACAGAAGTGGAAGAGAAAGAGATCAGTAGTAATTCCAGACTTGCTTGGGCATGGTAGCAGATGGGTGTATAGGCTCACGGTATTTGCATAGTGCCCAAGTCCCTAAGAAACTGAAGGAGGAAGAAGGGATGTATTTCTCCCGTCAAAGATGACAGTGATGGAAGATTCCTGAAGTCACACACCAGTCTCAGCCTCCAGCCTGACAGGAGGATTCAATAACATCTTATCAGCTTTGCAGGCCTGTAGATTGGGGAAGGGTGCAGAGGAGCAAGAGGGGGAAGTTTGGGGGGAGGGGGGGAGTAAACAATTTGGTTTTGTTGACGGGGAGGCCCTGGTGGTTAAGAACATGGACTACATCTCAAGTGCCAACCCTCCTTGCATTTTCTCCAGGTATACATCTTGGTTAATGAACTGCCTGCACTGAATAAAAGAAGTTTGTATTCCTAGTGAATGAATAAAAGAAGTTAGTATCCATCCATAGTAAAAAAAATACAAGTTCTGGTTAGAAAGGCCCCAACTGGCTCTGGATTTATCAACTCACCACTCTCCAGCCTGAGCTTCCTTATCTAGAAAATAGGAAAAATGCCTAATTCCTCTCAATAGCAATTAATAAAAGAATAAAACCCCAATCCTCAGTTGTTTGGGAGCTAGGGTGGAATGAGTCACAAACCACGTTTTCTGCAGGGGGTGGGAGATAGTTGTCAAGGCTGAGAGGGTCTCAGAACAAGAGGATCTAGGTGTGGAAAAGGTAAAGAAAGAAGGCAACAGGAATAAGAAAAAGGTCAGGGATGCAGACATTTACTTAACTGTGCTTTTCACACCTACCCTTCAGTATCCCTGAAGGGTAGGGACTATTGCCCCCGTTTTGCAAACAACACATGGTGGCACAGAGAAAAAGTGAATTGTGACAACGATCATATCCTCAGTGTTTACATGTGCTAGGCAACATGCCAAGGCCTTTTCAGTCAACCTCAGTCCTAAAACAAAAGCACTATTTTTTCCTTCTTTTTACACAGGAAGAAACAGTCTTTTAAAGGATTAAACGTCTTCCACGTCAAAGAACAAGCCACTGAGACCTGACTGAGCCCCAAGTCCAGTCACACACTCCCTCTAGGGCAAGTCCTGAAGCTATCTCGGTGTCCTCCCCAAGTCTGTCTTTTACGTTTCTGTTCATTCCTGCAAATAACACTTTCCTTCCGTGTTATACCCCCAAGCCAGGGATGGCAAACCCCACTGTTTTGCCCCCTTCAAATATTTTCTTGACACGCTTACTTTATAAACTAACCTCCTATTCAAGGCTTGTTGGCCCTAAGGGTACAATAAGCCTCTATCTTTCCAGAAAAGACCCCCGCGGCCAACGCGGGCACAAGTTATCAGCCGGCTTGGGGTCAAATCCCATCGCCTCCTCTCCCGGACCGTGTGACCTTGGCCGAGTCTCCTGCCTCACCTAGAAAGTGAGGATTTCAGGGTTCCCTATACACTTTTGGAGGCTTGGAAGAGACAATGAGAGGAAAGCCCTCAGCAAAGTGGCTGATGCGGAAAACAGCAACTCTCGGTCGCTATAACCCGCCATCTAGAGCTGCGGGGCCGCGGCGGCCTCCTCCGTTCGCGTCATATTTTATTTTTCTCGCCCCAATGCGGCGCTGGGATTTGAACCTGGTCTGGCTGGGTTCGCAGCTCCCGCTGGGGCCTAGCAGAAGCAGGGAGAAGCTCGGAGCGCCAGGCCGGGCGCAGGCCGCAAATGAGGCCAGAGGCGGGCGGCGAGAATAAGGAAACTCTGTCGCGGCCGCGGGGGTCCCCCGACCCAACTCTTGTCCACCCTGAGGGCCCCGGCTCCACCTTTCTGAGCCTCTCCATCAAAACGCTCTTATTGCCGCTCGAGTCCAGATTCCGTTTCTTCAGCTCCGCCCGCAGATCGATCACCCGCAGGTCGCTGAGGCGCCGCGTCCCGGTCTCGGACGAGGCGGAGCTCAGAGCCGCTGCGCCCGCCGCACCCGAATCGCCTAGGCCTGAGAGAGTCTCCGCCATTCCAGGGACCCTGGCTCCGCCACCCACTTCACACAGAACCGGGCCGGGGTTCTCTCAGCTCCTGGCACAAAATGGCGCCGCCTGCCAGAGAACTGCTCAAGCCGCCCCGGCTCGCCCCGCTTCTGCGCAGGCGCACCAGGCGCGGGACCGACACCGTAGCATTTGCAAATGCGTGGAGAGAGCCCTGGGGGATGTGCGCAGGCGCGTTACGTCTCTCCAGCCTCCCGCCGCGAAAAGCCGGGACGCATGCGTGCTGAACATACGGCGCCTGCGCGTTGTCGCTGGGAACCTGCGGTAGGTAGACGCGCTAGCCCGTTGCTGCTAAGAACGCATGCACCGCCGGAGAGCAGGGCGGGAGGAAGTGAGTGCGTTTTCCTCTTAGGCGGCGCCATTTTGTGCTCAGAGCCGCTACAGCCGCTGGCGGTGTCGGGGGTGGGTGCCGGAGACGGGAAACTCGGGATGGCAGAGACTCTGGCAGGGTCCAGCAACTCGGGCTCTGGCACGGCCGCTGTTGGTCCGGGCGTCTCGGAGGCAGGGACGCGGCGGCTCAGCGAACTGCGGGTGATCGACCTGCGGGCAGAGCTGAAGAAGAGGAACCTGGACACAGGCGGCAACAAGAGCGTCCTGATGGAGCGATTGAAGAAGGTGAGGTGGCTCCGGCTGGGGGGGTGACGCAGGAGGTCGGAATACGCCCCCGCGTGGACCTGTCACTAACTTCTGGACCTGGGAGTCCCGGCCCGCCCTGCTGCTTAGCCGACCCCTGGTCTGGGCTGTCGGGGACCGTGGGGGCGGGCTGTGTGACCTTGCCCCGTCATCGCCCCTCTCTGTGCCTTGTTTCCTACCAGCCAGTCGCCTCAAGTGCGCTGTCAGCCCGCCTTCTTAGACGCTAGGGTAGCCCCTGGACTCCTCCCGAGACTCGAGTTTTAGATTGGGCTTTGTGACCTTGGACAAGTGCTTTCTTCTCTCTGAGCCTCAGATGAAAACCTCCCTGGAGAGTTTCTCCATGGAGAACAGATGACCGGAGGACCTTTGAGATCTTATAGGAAAGGGAACTGTGCTTGTTCCTGCCCCCAGGGCCTTTGCACTTACCCTGCCCTGCGCCAGACTGCTCTTCTCCCAGGTCTTCTGGCTGACTCCCTGTCGTCATTTTGGGTCTGCTTGAGATGTCACCTTCGTGATCACCCTCTGTAAAGTGCAGCTCCCCCTCCCTGTTTTTATCTTGACATTCTGTGTTTATTATCCACCACAGAGCACATAACACAAAAATTGAATATGAAGGATTGTAATGTCTCCAACCATAGCAAGCTTTTTTTTTTTTTTTAATACATCTATATTGATTTCAGAGAGAGGAAGAGAGAGAGAGAGACTGAAACATCAATGATTAGAGAGTCATTGATTGGCTGCCTCCTGCAGACCCCGGACTGGGGATCGAACCCACAACCCCGAGCATCGGTGCTCTGACCGGGAATCGAACCACCATTTCTTGGATCCTAGGTCAATGCTCAACCGCTGAGCCATGCGCAAGCTTAAGAGCGTGGAACTTGTGAGTTTACTGTTGAGTGCCCAGCCCTGTGCCAGGAAAGAGGAAAGCACTGAGGCACCTCCCTCAGTCCAGTCTGTTTGTTCTCCCTCTGCCACCCCAGGTCAAAGATGGCTTATGGAACACCTTGTAGACCAAGTACAAGTCTCTTATTATTTGTTGCGTTAACTTAAACTAGAAGGTTGGGCAATTCTGAGGTTAGGGGACATTTTGTAACTGGTCCTTGACCCCGACTTGGAAGACCCAGCTCACACACCCCTTTATCTTGTGGGTGTGGGACCCAGAGTTGTGCTGGGTTCATCCTGTGCGTTTTGGGCTTAAAGCCCAGATAGCAGAACCAGACTTGCTCTTTGCAAGGCAGGGTTAGAAGTTGTTACTAAAAAAGAATAATTTGTGCCCTGCAGCTCTTGATAATGTAAAATCCATCTCTTCCTGACAGGCAGTTAAGGAAGAAGGGCAGGATCCTGATGAAATTGGCATCACATTGGACGCCACAAACAAGAAAACAGCAAAGAGATATGTTAAAGGTATCTGCCTGTATTTATTGATGCTTGAGGCTGTTTGTTTTGAGAGCTTACTTAGAGAACTGGGTTTTTAGCACTCTTTCTGCCCTCCAGGCCAGGAAGAGAATGTCTTTGGCTGTCATTGCTCTCCATCGCATAATTAGGCCTGCTCTTCACCAGCTAACAAATAGCTCTGTCAGGGTGCTGGAGGAGGACTCCAAGTAAAATTAAAATATATACTAAAAACCTCTCAGCTCTTTTCATTGATATTTTAAAAGAACTACAGGAAGACACTGTGAAAGCTACCCCTAGTTTGTATCCAGCCTATGTTTTTACCAGTGTGATTTTTAAAAAATTGAGATATAATTCAAATAATGTAAAATTCATGTAAAGTATACAATGCAGTGCTTATTCACAAGGATTTGCAATCATCACCAGTGTCTAGAACATTTTCATTACCCCAAAAAGAAACCCCCTTGTCCATGAGCAATCACTCTTCGTTTCCCCCGCCCTCAGCTCTTGACAATACCCAATTGACTTTGTCTCTGTAGATTTGCCTGTTCTGGACTTTTCATATAAGTAGGATTATACAATATGTGGCCTTTTGTGTCTGCCTTCTTTCACTGAGCATTATGTTTTCAGGGTATATTTATGTTGTGCCATATATCAATTCCTTTTTATGGCTAATACCAGTTATTTTTTGGTAGGATTTAATTCCATAAAACTTTGAAACCTTGCTGCCCTTATTGGCTGTTGTCCTCATTATTAGATTTTATAATGATAACGACAATATAATTCAGGCAGTGGAGGACAATTGCTTAGAAAGTAAAAAGAAGTTATTTTGTTGCATTTTCAACAATTTCAGTTTAAGTTTTAAACAGATTTTCCTAGAAGGAAAACTTTTCTATAACTTATCTAAGTTGTTAAAACTTGTACAGTGTGTTTTGAAAGGTTAAATTTTTTTAGTTAGGTTCCATAAAGGGATTTACATTGTGTTTAATATTAAACATTGATGTGTTTTTTCTGCTCTTGTATTGAACTATACTTCAGCTATGAATACTGTCTAAACCAGGGGTGGGGAATGTCTGGCCCGTGGGCTGTATAAGGCCTGTAAAATCAATTTGGGTCTGGCCCAGTAGGCAACCACAGGCGGGACTTGAAATTCAATAAATCTAGGAGCTTTTTTCATAGCTAAGTTTTAAGTTGATAATTTTGTATGGCCCTCAGATGATGATATAAATATCCAAATGGCCTTGGGCAGGAAAAAGGTTCCTCACCCCTGGTCTAAATGAATACAGACTGAGAGACTGGTCTACAGCAGGAAACATACAACTAGCTCTATGTGCTTCACTGTTAAATTATCCATGGTCTGAAAGCCTGTTTTACAATAGCTATGAAACAACTTAAGTTAGTTTAAAAGTTTTTAATGTAGATGCTTGTTTAAAACTATTGAGGTTTAAGGCTTACTAATCTAAATGTTCTTGGCTCCTAACAGGGATCTTTACATCATTAGATAAACTGAACCTTAGCTAGGTGCTTTAAAAGCCTATCTGAATGCCTGGATTAAAGCTTAGGTCAAATCAAAACTATGTGGAGTTAGCTTTTTGTCCAGAAAGCTTTGGTAATAGTCACTTTCATTGGTATAAAGAGAATGTTTATACCAGTGTAGCTCTAGCACTGATCCCTTCCCCTTTTTCAGAGAGGTCACCGATGTCCAGAGATGGAATAGGTGGCCTAAAGTCCAGGGACAGAGGATAGCACCTGTACATTGTTGAGCCAGCCTATTCTTTGGAGGTGTTTGGGCTGGTGGTTAGTGATAAAAAGGATTAGACGCTTATGGTGTCCTGGTCGAAATTAGGTCCTCAAGATTACATAAAAGTGATCAAGAGAAATTAACCAATTGTTTTCCAGAGTCTGTGCCACAGAGTGGGACTAATTTTGGGAAGTCAAGAGTGACTGTTGCGTTTTAAAAGTAAAACATAGCTAAAATTGTGGAAGGAGTGTGGATGTGTTTTAAAAGGTTAAAATTTTGAATTAGGTTTTATGTGGGAAACTAAAATTTGATTTTCTAGTTTCTATCCTATTGCCCCCCCCAGCCCCTTTTTCAGCTTTTAGTCAGCAGAGACCAGGCCCTTGGGATTGGGGTATAGCCTATCTGCTCAGCATTTGTCATTTCCATTCTTATTTAGGGCACTTTTTGGTGAAGGTTTAGGATATGCATCTCTCTTGTTTACATCTTGTGTGTGCACTGCAGAATACTATTTAGAGGCCTAGAAATTGGTTGCGATTGGCAAACATTCTTAGTGTATTTCAAAAGTATATGCTAGGTTTAGATGTAATGGGAAGTGGTACAGCTGCGTTTTTGAGTCCCAGCTTTGGAGCTGAACCAAATTCTTCTGTATCAAATGCAGATACTAAACCTGCTAGCATTATGGGGAGTGTTAAACAATAAGACGTAGAGAATACAGTATTTGACATGTAATAAAACTACATTTCTTGAGTGATTACTGATAATAAGGGTAAATGTGATACTTAAGGTATAGACATTGCAGTGTGAATCTTTAGTTAAAGATTGAAGTTTCTGCCCTGGCTGGGGGCTCAGTTGGTGGTAGCATCATCCTGTACACCAAAAGGTTATGGGTTTGATTCCCAGTCAGGGCACATACCTAAGTTGCAGGTTTGATCCCCAGTCAGGCATGTATAGGAGTCAGCCAATCAATGTTTCTCTCTCACATCGATGTCTTTCTCTCTCTTCTTCTCTAAAATTAATAAAAACATATCTTCAGGTGAGGATTAAAAAAAAATGAGGTTACTTATGTTTAATTTTTTTGTTTGTTTTAAAAATTTATAACTACTTTTCACCCTCACCGGTAGGCTCAGTGGTTAGAGCGTTGGCCTGCCCACCGAAGGGTCATGGGTTTGAGTCCCTGTCAAGGGCATGTACCTGTGTTGTGGATTCTGTCCTTTGTCAGGCTCTGCTGGAGGCAACCAGTCAATCTCTCTCTCACATCAATATTTCTCTCTCTCTCTGCCCCTCTTTCCCTCCCTTCTTCCCTTCCACTCTCTCTGAAAAGCAGTGGAAAAGATATCCTTAGGTGAGGATTAACAAAAAATAATAATACTTCTCAATAATTTGGAAAATGTAAAAAGTACGTGTGTAAAAATAAAACGATCTCTAATTATACCACTCAGACTTTAACCACTGTTGGTGGTTGCCTCAGTCATCTTCCTCTGTATTCATCTTCACGCTTGCATGTATACAAACATATATGTGCTTTTTAATAAAAGTACATCTGTGTGGTATTGTTTCTTTTTGTAATTTTACGGGAATTTTGCCATATCAATAAGTATTCCTTGAGAGCTTATTTATTTTTTTTAAGTTGCAAGACATTGTATGGTGTACCAGAGGTTTTTACAACCTTGGCACTGTTGACTATTTGGAATAAATAATTCTTTGTGGTGGGGCACTGTCCTATGCAGTGTGGTAAGCAGCATCCCCGGTCACTCACTATCCACTAGTTAGATTCCAGTAGCACACACAACCCAGGTCTGATGCCCCCCAAAATGTCTCCAGATATTGCCAGGTTACACTCCACTCTGATATCCCACATGTGAACAAAATGTGCTATAATTTGTTTTCCTTTCAGATGTTTAGGCTATGTACACTTCCTAGGTGGAATAAATACTTATGTTTTGAATCCCTTATCAGACATTTTAGTGCATGTCTTAAGGAGAACACCTGGAATAAAGAGCATGTACTTTTTTTTTTTTTTTATCCCCACCCAAGGATATTTTTTCCATTGCTTTTTCAGAGAGAGTGGAAGGGGGGGTAGAGAGAGAGAAACATCATTGTGAAAGAGACACATCAATTGGCTGTCTCCCACTCTCACACCGACCAGGGCCCGGGATTGAGCCTGTAACCGAGGTACGTGCCCTTGGCCAGAATCAAACCCAGGACCTTCCAGTCTGCAGGCCAACACTAACCACTGACTCAAACTGGCTAGGGCAAGAACATGTGCATTTTTAAGGCTTTCAGTACACGTGGAGCTTCTCCTTCCCCTCCAGCTCCACTTGGGAATACCTAGCATCAACTGTAAATAGTTGTTTTTCATTCATAAGATTTAAGCTGACCATGGACTTTATGGTAGCCTTTGCCTTGCAAATAAAAGTTCCTGAGCGAGAGACTGATGAAAGGCAGGCAGCCTGCTTAAAATGGTAGAATGTAGGGAAAGCCAGCAAGTTAATAATCCAGAATGTTATGTAGGGTTGCATTTCTTTTATTACTAGATGGATATTATATTTTCAAAGTTACGTTTGTTGAAAATACCGTTATCTTTTGCTCTTTTTTTGGGGTGTTTGTTTTACTTCGGAGTGGTTTTGAAATCTTTTGAAGCTCTTAGGTATTTTGTGCAAAATCAGAATGCTTTGTCTGATAGTATTACAGAAATCCTAGATATTCATATCCCAATGAAGACAGAATTACACATATTAGAACAAACTAAACTTCATCTGGTTTCCTTGTAACATGTTCTCTCTAAGATTGAAATCTATCATTCTGCATAAACTAATTATGAGGCCAGACCTGAATTGTTATCTGATTGAACAATTATTCTGTAATTAGGACAGAAGACTGAGGAAGAAGGCACAGAAGACAATGGCCTGGAAGAGGATTCCAGAGACGGGCAGGTATGTGGCGTGACAGTGAAGACAGCAGCAGGAGCTTCGAGTCCTGGTCTACCTCGTCATTGACACCTCTCATTCCTCTTCATAGGAGGATGTGGAAGCAAGTTTGGACAGCTTGCAGAATATTGACATGATGGACGTTAGTGTGTTAGAAGAAGCTGAAGTCGAGAACAGCAGTGCCCCAGACTTTGGGGAGGATGGCACGGACAGCATCCTCGATTCCCTTTGTGATAGCAAAGAGTATGTGGCTGCACAGCTGAGCGAGTTCCCATCTCAGCTCACAGAACATGCTGTAGGTAACACTGAGACACATGGAATGTGCCAGGAGCCCCGAGGCTTCCAATACTTACATGCTTTTTATATGAGCAAGAACATGTTTGGGGTTGATTAAATAGCAAGCAGTAAAATCAATCACCATAAACACTGTTTAGGATCTGAACCTTGGTGGTAAATTCTCTCCATTTAAACTGGAAAACCTGCCCTCGAAGGGCTGAACTTTAAACTTTCAAGGTCAGAAGTCACAAACTCCAAACATCACTACACCTCCACCTAGGATAGTATTAAGGAATTGATTTGCCTTCTCTGTGATCCTGTTTTATCAATGTTAATTATTTTCAGAGCATGTACTTGGTTTCTAACTTCTTGGTTAATGGGAGTGTCCAGGTTATAAGGTTCAAACCTAGAAAATGAAAAAAGAGAAAATACCTGGAAGGGGTAGTTTTGTATTTTGCTTAGGTAAAAAACATTAAAAATTTAATAACCTTTAATTAAGATAAGTTGGGGTTTTCTTGTATTTTATTTTTTGGTATAGTAAACAATAAAAAGGAAACAGTCAAGTTAAGTGTTTGTTAAATAAAGCACTCTAGAAGAAAGTGCCCAGTTACTGTTATTTTAAAAGTATTGCTACCAAGTGAAATTGGAGACGTGCCTGGTTTTGAGTTCTACTTTGGGAATTCTATGACTGAGTGATGTAATTAGAGCACCAGTATGTGGAAACTCCCTGGAAAGTGAATTTATTCATTTGGGCAATGCTGACAGAATACCTACCATCTGCAAGCCTTTATCAGTGATGCTGGTGTTATCCTCTGCTGGAGCAGGTATGGGGGCAGGGAGGCAAGTAATAAACTGAATACTCTAACAGTTTACTTACGGATGGCAGTAGATGTCTGAAGGAAATAGACACTTGGGTTGCCTGGAACATAGTGAGTTATAGGCCTTGGCATTCACAGCTCTGTCCCCACAAAGTGACGTTCCATCATCTTTCAGGTAGACGGGGAATGCTTCGAGAGCACTTTGGATGCTTCATCATTGGACTTCAAAGTACCTTCGGTAAGTGAAAATCTGTTTCTGCATGGTTGGAAACTTTACATGAGTAGCTAATTTTCCATAGTGGGAAGGGATGTGTACATGTATGTACAAATGATTCCTTGAGCATTGATACTGAGCTGGGTGCTGGGGATAAGAGGTTGAGAGCCAAACCGGCCAGTTTTGGAGTTTTGAGTCTAGTGGGGGCAGAGTTAACCAACAAGAATGAACTGAAAGAGAAGTTTGATGAGGGAGAAGTTCAGGTAGTTGGCCAGCAAAAGCACCTAGAAGTCTTCCTAGAGGAAGTCCTATTCTAATTAAGGTCTGACATCGGTCAGGAGTTAGCCTGGTAAAGGGGAAAAAAAGACTTGGGATAGAAGGGAGCATGGCTCACTGTAAGGATGGAGTATACAAAGTAAGGGCAGAGGGGCAAGGGGGTGGCTGCAGAAGCAGGTGGGCCTGACTGCCAGAGTTTGTGGGCCAGGGAAAGGATTTGGCAGGTGGTCTTGCATACAGTAGGAAGCTGGGAGAGGTTTTAAGCAGGGTAGAGAGATGGTTTTGTTAAGAGGGTCCAGTTATAAATAATAGTTTATGTTGGTAGAAACATTTTTTTGTCCAATCTGTTTTGATTTATAAAGCAGTGGCCATCTATGTGACCTCTGCCTTGGCTGTGGGGAGTCTATCAGCTGTGGAGGCCATTAGATCAGCTTGAACTTGGGGTGGAGTGGCCAGACTCTGAGGAGAGAATTGAACAGACTAAATAGTACCACTATATTCTGCTTTTGCTGGGGTGAAAATGACAAAGTGATTGTAGGACTAAATGCATTGTTTTGAATGGATCTGTCCAATTTTTAAGTGCCTTGTGGTTTTTGTCTTTTCTTTTTTAATTAGGATATTGAAGAACCACTATTGGAGCCAGGTACTGATAAGAGAAACACAACAATTATGGTTTGAAAGTTTTCTCACTACTATTTTTTTCAAGCTGTCTATATATTTTATGCTGTGTTATGGTCTTGTAAATGATTTTAATGGTGGACAATCCAGATCATACAAGGATCAGAGATTGGAAACCCATTCATATCACCAGATCTGTGGAACAGCTGTTCTGGTTTCTAGAGGTCATATATATGTGGTGAGATGTAGTGATTATATTCATCTCTCTAACCACATAGAGTGGCATTTACGTAATTTCTCCTTGTGATTCTTCCATGTGTTTCTACACATGAAACAGATCTTGTGATATTTCTCTGCAGTCAATTTGATTAATGCAGTTAAGGCAGGATAAAGTGGTTGTCAGGGCACTTATAACCTGAGAAGTGACTGGATTCCAGAAGAGGAAACAGAGTTTCTTCATGAAAATTTCCAACATGTTATTCCCCTTCTGGACTGCGTTTATCTCTCGCCATCTGAAGAGTTTCTGGTTTTCATGTTGGACTGTTCTGTTAAAAGAAATTCAAAGAAATTTGGAAATTGAGCTATCATTGAATGGTGACTGCATTCAGTTCAGCACCTTGGACATTGGAGAAATAAGTGAGAAGACCCAGACTTGAACAAAACATGAAGAAGACTGTTGAGAAGCAGCCAAGTGGTTGTAGGTGTTTAAATCTGTGGGGGCCTTTTCCATGTAGCGTAGCGGCTTTAGCAATCGGTTGAAGTGCAGGTAGTGTAACCAGTGTAACGTGTGTACCCACGGGTTTTCCAATCTCTGTGTAGCTAGCAGTTCTCTTCGTGTTAGTGTGGCAGCCGTGCCAGTTCCACATTTGTGATTGCTTTATTTCCCTGGTAATTAAACCTTGTGCCATTCTATTCCTGTTAAATCCGTAGAAAATGAGAAAATACTCGACATTTTGGGGGAAACTTGTAAATCTGAGCCAGTAAAAGAAGAAGGTTCCGAGCTGGAGCAGCCATTTGCACAGGATACAAGTAGCGTGGGGCCAGACAGAAAGCTTGCGGAGGAAGAGGACCTTTTTGGCAGCGGCCATCCGGAGGAGGGTGATTTAGATTTGGCCAGCGAGTCAACAGCACAAGCTCAGTGGAGCAAGGCAGACACCCTGTTAGCGGTAGTGAAAAGGGAGCCCGTGGAGCAGACAGGCGGTGACGAGAGGACGGACTGTGAGCCTGTAGGGCTAGAGGAGCCAGTTGAGCAGAGTAGTAAAGCCTCAGAGCTCGCGGAAGCCTCTAGCGAGGAGGTCGCGGAAGCGCCCCAGGAAGCCTCAAGCCCAGACCCCAGAGATAGCAAAGAAGACGTGAAGAAGTTTGCTTTTGAAGCTTGTAATGAAGTCCCTCCGGCTCCTAAAGAGTCCTCAGCCAGTGAGGGCGCTGATCAGAAAATGAGGTTTGTTTTTTCTCAGTTTTAGACCAGACGCTATCTCCTTTTCATTGGTCGTTTAATGACACACATAAGCTGTTTTTTCTGCAATTGGCCAGCCAGACTGATGAAATTGTAGTTTACCTCTAAAGAGTGTTTTATTTCTTTTTGTGTATTTTTAATGGCTGATTTGATTCCTTTTCTTTTTCTCAACCTGCTATGGTTGTGTTCTTAAATTGCTAAATGTTCTCCAGTTAAATCGAATTGACTTAAGAATCTGACATTGTATTTTGGGGAGTCAGATATCCAATATAAGCTTGCAAAGGTGTCTGTTAAAATTTTATTTCAGACTAATTTTCTGGTAGGTATTCAGTTTTAGCACATATTATATTTTTAATTTAGTTCTCTTTTGTTTTTTTCCTGTATGATTAACATTAACTTTTGTCTCTAGTTCTTTTAAGGAAGAAAAAGATATAAAGCCAATCATTAAAGATGAAAAAGGTATGATTTAACCTATGTGGTGGGGAGCCACCAATGGATCCCTTAGCTTAGGAGGGAGGGGCCTGAAAATTGCCTTATTCTGGATCTCATAATTTGTTTTATTGTGGATTACTGGAATAAACTTATCTAATTGTATCTTGAGAGATTGGTTTAAAATGCTGTGTTTTATATCTCTTGTAGTTGTCATTTGTGGGATAGTAAAAACTCTGTTACAGTGCATCCTATTACAGCCTATTCTCCATTGAGTAATGTAACGAGTTATAGAAACTGCTATCTTGGTTGAGATCTGATCATTGAAAGACATTTCAGTTTGTAACTGATCTGGACATGATTATTCCTCAAGTAAGAAAACTCTGTTTCTGCCATCCAAATTTTTCACCTCTGTCTTAGATGTTGATGGTGATTAAATTCTTGAATTAGAAGAGTTGAAATTGAAAAAAGAAGAGTTGAAATTGGATGTGGTTAGGGTTTAAGAGAGGGCCACATCTTAGGTCATGCTTCCTATTATTCCTGGTGACAAAGCATAATCTCCCTCCTGCTCCAGGTCGTATCAGCAGCAGTTCTGGTAGGAATCTGTGGGTCAGTGGACTGTCCTCCACAACTCGAGCAACAGATCTGAAGAACCTTTTCAGCAAGTATGGAAAGGTATGCTCTTCCTTACATCTTGCTTACCCAGCCTCAATTTAGCTTTAAAAAGTACACTCAAGAGTTTAGAAATCTGCTTTGTGCTCATTTTATTGTTGGTCATTTCTGGTTTAAAAAAAAGGCGGTAGGGGGGAATCCTTATGGGGGAAGAACTCACCTAGTTTTGGGTAGTGTGCCTTTTTTCCTATTTGAGAGTGGATAACAGGCAGAGCAGATTCTCATGGCATAGACCATTAGGCAGAAAATGTGTGTAAGTAGCTATAATCTCAATGTTCTTGTCGTTCTTTATAACTTCAAGAAACTGCTATATCTTTTGGCTTATATAAAACTTAAAGTTGGCATCTTAGAGTGTCAGCCTGCTCACTGAAGGGTCTTGGATTTGATTCCCAGTCAAGGGCCATGGTTGTGGGTTCACTTTCTGCCCCTCGTGGGGTGTGTACAGGAAACAACCAGTCAATGTGTCTCTCTCACATGGATGTTTCTTTCTCTTCCCCCCCCCCCCTTCCCTCATACTCTCTCTGAAAAAGCAATTGAAAATATATCCTTAGGTGAGGATTTAAAAAAAAAAAAGGAACTAGAATGTGATAATGGTTTATAAATAAATCACCTAATATGTTGCTCATGGGGGCAGGAAGAAAATAATACAGTTCAGAAGCTTTCCAGGGAACTTAAAGGACTTTTAAAAATGATTCTGTTATTTTGGAATTGGGTGATGAAACAATCTTTTTATAAGCCATAGGGACTTCCCCGGGCTCCTGGGTGCCTGTGGGAAGTGGCCCTCTGAGGGAGGGGTAGGAGGCGGTACCTTGAAGTAGTTGAGAAGCTGCAGGGATCCTAGGCAGAGTTTCTGAGGCTGTCTCGTCCTGGCTGCTCAGGTCATACCTTTTCTCAGATATGTGTCACCCAATTAGGTATTGGTGACAGTGACTTTTAAGCAGTCAGGATCCAGAAGAAACATTCAGAAGGGCTTGGAAAAGTATTAAGCTGTAACCTACTCATTTATTTTATTGACCTCTTTCTGAACTTAGGCACTGGTTATAAGGCCTAAGCAAACAGATATAAGGTCCTGGTCATCATAGATCTTACAGGCTGGTGGAAAAATCATTTACAGAATAAATATATTCAATAAGTATGCTAAGGAAAATTACAGCATGCCAGTCATGTATGGTAGGGAGACCTAATTTAGATTTGGGAGGTGTGTTTGGCAAAGCTCACTGAGGAAGTGATATTTAGGGCAAGATCTGAGTGATTGGAATTGAGCATGTCTGTGGAGCTCAGCTTTGGGTAAAGGAAGGCCCAGTAGTGGAACAAGGCTTTGTAATTTGGATGAATTCCTCAAAGGCGGTTGTGAAGAGCTCCAGGACAGAGTGTAAGCGGGGGGTGGGGTGGGGTGCAGAGACAGGGATATGCGAGCTCCTTATACTATCTGCCTTTATTTGGGTTTAACTATCATTGGAAGTGATACCTTACAAGGATAATTAGTTTGATGAAAAGGTTAAATAACCCCATCATTGGCTCAGCACCCTGATCTTGAGGAGAGGTAAGAATGCAAAGCTTCATTTCTGCTCTGACAACTGACACCTGTGTCTTCAGCAGAGGCTTCTGTCACCTTTGGTCCTGTATGGAGTGCTCTCGGGCTTTCCTCTGCAAACAACAGCACTTTTCCATCTGGTATGGCAGAAACTCAAACATCAGGGTCTACAGGGAACCTAGAGAGCATGGACCACTCCCCCCTCATCACAGTTGGGAGCACACGTACAAAAAGAGGAGATGGTTTGTTCAAGTTGACCTACTTAATCAGAGGTGGTCAGAGCCTGAACCGTGGGCTCCTATGTCTCAGGGGCCTCTTTGCACTTCCAAAGGGGCTGGTCCTACCCTCACTTCAGATGTCCTATGGAAATGTTTACATTTAATGAGAACATTTGTGTGGTTGGCTTTAAATCTGTGATCTCGTTCTGTGTTTTCTTTCTCTTGTTTCTTCTTGAGTCACTGGTTTCTGTTTACTTGCCACTTTTTGCATTGGGTATTTTTTATGATTTGTGGCTAATTACCTATGACTGTACATATAACCCCTTGATATTATACCAGTACCTTACAGCAGTACTACTGTCAATGCCCCCTCCCGGCCTTTGTGATGTTGTCATACGTTTTACTTCTGTATAGTGTACCACACAGTATACTATTGGCCTGTTTTTGTGGGTTTTTAATTTCTCATGTGTTCACAATTTTGAGTGCTTTTCATTTCTTTTCATTTTTATCTAAGTTCCCCCTGGTTATCATTCTCCTCCCTCCTTGAACATTAGGGCAGGGTTGCCAAGGAAGAATTTGTATATCTGCAAGTTTTCCTTTTTGTGGTTTGTTTTTGTTTTTAGGGGGGGAGAGAGAGAGGGAAACATCAATCGACTGCTTCCTGCATTCCCGCCTCCACTGGGTATGGAGGCCGCAACCTGGGCCCCGACAATTGAACTGGTGACCTCTTGGTGCATGGGACGACATTCAACCAACTGAGCCACACCAGCCAGGGCTGCAAGTCATTCTTTTGCCTTTATTTTGCAGGCTGTTTTCACTTGATGTGGAATTCCAAATTGGTTGATTTTCTTCCAGGCGGCAAAGCTGCTTCGCTGCCTTATGGCTCATGTTGTTTCCGACCAGTTGGCTGTGCTTCTCATCTTTATTCTTGGCGCACGTGTGGCTTTTCTTCCTCTGGCTGCCTTTAAGATTTTCTCTTTATCACTGGTTTGGAGCACTTTGCTGGTGATGTGTTGATTTTGTTTGTTATTTTTTCCCTGCACTTCTTGCCTTTGAGGATTCCACACGTTGCCCTACAAGTCAGTATTGCTTTGATTTCTTTTGTATTGTCTGTCTTCTTTCTCCATTTCATTTTGAATAGATTCTCTTACTATGTCTTCAAGTTCCCTAATCTTTTTTTCTACAGTGTCTGTTGTCAACCCCATGTAATATATTTTTCATCTCAGAAGTTTGGGTATTTTTAAATATCGTCCATGTGTTTACCTGACATGCTCCGTCGTTCCTTCACCTTCTTGAATATTTAGAATATAGCTAAAACAAGTGCTTAGCATCCTTGCCAACTAATTCTGGCATTGTGTCATTTCTGAGTCTGATCTTATTGGTTTGTTGTCTTCATTAGAATTGGACTTCTTGCTTCTTGGCTAACTCAATTATTTTTTATTAGATGCCAGGCATTGT
Organism: Miniopterus schreibersii; assembly: GCF_964146895.1. Lineage (NCBI taxonomy): Eukaryota > Metazoa > Chordata > Mammalia > Chiroptera > Miniopteridae > Miniopterus > Miniopterus schreibersii. The sequence goes on along the minus strand of NC_138105.1, from coordinate 67,312,292 downwards.
GACTTTTACCTTGTGAGCTAGTTATTCTTGGGTCCCTGCAAATGTCTTTGAGCTTTTGCTGGGGCACAGTTCAGTCACTTGCACCTTCTGAGGCTTGTTGTTAAGCATCATTAATCAGGCCAGAACTCAGGGCTAGCTTCATCCACTCCTGGGGCAACACCCTTCTGAGCACTCAGCTCAATGCCCATGAATTACAGGCTTTCCTACTCAGCCATTGGATTCATTCTGAGTGAGCCCCAGGGATTGTTCCATCTACTTCTACAGGTGGTCATCTCTCCAGCCTTGGTGGTTTTCTCACACACATGCACTAGGGGGGGACCTTATGCAGCTCTCTGCAGCCGTCTTTACATGGCTCTCTGTGGTACCATGATTGCTCACTGCTTTGATCTTAGACTCTTACATCTGCTCACCTCAGGGATACCAGGCCCCTCAGTTCCTCCTCCCTGCCCATGGCCTGGAACCTGTAGGCAATAAGAAAGGGCAACCATAGGACTACCTCGTGTGTTTCCACTCTTGCAGGTGTCACCATCCTGGGCAGCCTGATGTCTGGTGTCTGAAAACCCGTGCTGACTACATTTCCTCCCATTTTTTAGTTTCAGGCAACAGGAGGGTTAATGCTTGGTTCTCCATGCTGGCTGGAATTGGAAGTTTGCTCTGCATCTGTGTCAGGGGTCTTCTTAGCCTTGGTCCACATAGATTGGGGTACATTTCTGAATAGGTATCACCTCAGCTCTCCATAGAGTAGAATTGAAGAAAATAATCCGAGGGGGAAGGGGTTTTAATTAATTAACAAGTTGTGGTTAGTGAAGTTTAACTGTCTTTAGCTTTATCTGTTTGTTTTTGTCACTGAAAGCTGATCTTGTATCAAAAGCAATTGTGTTTTGATAGGTCAGGATAGTTTAGAACCACTTTTAAAATATATGTATATATAGATTTCAGAAAGAGGGAGAGAGAAACATCAGTGATGAGAGAGTCATTGACTGGCTGCTTCCTGCATGACCCCCACTTAGGATTGAGCCCACAGCCTGGAGAATGCCCTAACCAGGAATTGAACCACGATCTGAATCATAGGTCAATCGGTGCTCAACTGCTGAGCCATGCCAGCTGGCAGAACCATTTTAATAACTATGAAGAACTGACAAATCCTAGAGGAGGAAAAACTAGTAGAAATAAGGTGTTTTTTTTCCAGGTTACTTATGCTTGCTTTATTTAGCTATGGTCACGGAGACTGTCTCAGTTTTCCTTAAAATCCTCTTGACCATGCTGCAGTATCATGGCATGAAAGATTCAAAGTGCCACTAGACATAAGGACAGAGGGTTGTTGTTTTTTATCATTAACCATGATTTTGGGTAATGTTTGAATGGGAACATTTTATATGGGTAGTCAGATGAAAGATACCAGAATGTCTAGTGGAAATGATTTTGATGATTAGTTAACTGCTAATAATGTTTTACGTTGTGTGATTATTTGTATGAGAAAATAAGAGTGCCCTTTCCTGTGAAGGTTGTCGGGGCCAAAGTGGTGACCAATGCTCGCAGTCCTGGGGCTCGGTGCTATGGCTTTGTCACCATGTCGACATCCGATGAGGCTACGAAGTGTATCAGCCATCTCCACAGAACTGAGCTTCATGGGAGAATGATCTCTGTAGAAAAGGTGAGGCAGCCCTTGCCTGTTCTAACTCAAGAACTTCACATGGGGGAAGGCCTGGTCCGTGAGCCATTTCTGTCTTGTGTTATATTTTAGGCCAAAAATGAACCAGCTGGGAAAAAGCTCTCTGACAGAAAGGAGTGTGAAGTGAAGAAGGAAAAAGTATCTGGTGTTGACAGACATCATTCTGTGGAGATCAAAATTGAAAAGTAAAGTGATTTTTTTAAAAGCTTTCTCTTGGGATGATGGCTGGGAGGAGGGCAGGTGGCAGCCGCAGGGTCACTCATGAAACAAGCATGTGTCCTTTGCATAGACAGCCTCACTAGCTTTTCATTTACATCGCAGGTGATATTTGCGTCTTGCTGCCACTTCAGTATTCAGCTTTCAGCAGATATTCATTGAAGTAACCTTACAAAGTGGATTCAGATGGTCGTTAATAAGTATTTACGTCCAAACAACCTAGTAGCTTGTTGACAAAAGTAACACAAAACGAATGAATAACATTTCCTTTTTATTCTGAACATCCTTGGTACTTGCACAGCCTCTGAAACCTTTGAATCGTTTCATGGTCCAGGTTGATTTTCATGTGCATCTTGCTTTTTATCCCAGGAACTGCAAAAACCCAGCTTTGCAAAGATACAGCCTTATCCAAAAGGATGTAAGCTGATTGAATATTGAACAACCTTAAGCTAGTAGTTTGTGCAGCGTCTGACAATTGTCAGGTATTGCTGTGTTTCCCTCAAAAACTTGAAATATCCCAGAATACCTGTGAGTTCACCATGGTACCTTGGGGGGGGGGTACCTTGGCGTAGTAATTTGGGGACTACAGGTCTGAGATACTATTTTTATAAAGGAGGTGATTTGTAGCTTTAATCAAGACAGAAATAGGGACAAATCTTTCAGAGTAGGCATTGCTTATTTATACTTTTATAAAACCATAGGCTTATCTTTGGGGAAGGGTAGATATTGGTGATGTGCTTGATAACAGTGCTATTTTCAGAACACTGTGTATGTGTTAAGTTTATATTGACAACACAATTTATTTCCACTTCCAGGTCCACTCACACTGTAAAAACTTGAACCCTTTGCTGAGAACCTGTTAGTTTCACAGGTCTATTTTGCTGTTGTTTTTTGCGTAGGAAAATTTATAGTTGAGTAAACATGGCTGTGGACATCAATACTCATAAGTTGGACTTGGTTTTAAATGGTGTAATTGCTGGTCTTCATTTTGACCAAGTTGGAAATTATAGACCCATGAGAAATGGCTGTCAGGTGAGCCTTCGTGTACTTAGAAGTGAAACCCACAATTTTATCAGCAACTTCTCGAAAAGGGGACACATCTATTAGCAGTGCTAAAAGTATCTATTGTTAGAATATGGGAAGCTGTTGAGAGTTTTTGGTTTTCTTAGTGTCTTGAGATACTTTTCATGCGTTCATTTTTTTGAATCACAAAAGTGAGATGTGTTTATGGCAAAAAGGAAGGGGATAATAATCAATTAACATGTCAGGGAGTGGTCCCTTAGCCTCTGGAAGAGTCCTGTGAAGTCTGTGCTCTGTGTAGATAGAAGAGGGAACTGGCTCAGAAAGGGGACGTGCCAACCGAAGGTCACACGCTCAACTAGCAAGCAGCAAGGGCAACATATAGGCACTTAACTGGGTGATGAGCTTAAGATGTTTAAAACCAAACTGCCTTCAAGTGGTTTGCCGTAGGAGGTTGAAAGCTTTAAAATTTGTTTTTAACCTTATTTCTTTCCTTCAAATGAATACCTTTATTAACCTTTCATTTTAAGAATTTCTAGGCTTAGTCGTCAGCCTAAGTGAAATAGAGAAGCTTGTTCACAGAGGTGGCTTGTTTTGGCTATCGTGGATGAATAGTGGTTTTTCTGCAATTGCCATTTAGAAAGCACACACTGAAGTCAGGCATAATACCAGTACCTGGTGGGAACACTTTTTTGTATATATCCCTCCAGCCTATTTTCCTACATGCATTTGTTTTTGTTTTTTTGTGTGTGTTTTTTTGTTTGTTTTTAGAAATTGCTTTTTAGTGTTACTGACAAGTTTTTTGTATCTAGGAGGTGTCATGTGAGTACAGAACAAGTAGGGAGGAGTCTCCTGTCTCAACATTTTTCAGGTCTCCTTGGAGGAAGGAAACACCACTGCAGCATAGTGAAAGAGACACATCAGAGATGATTCATGTGGCTTTATTTGCAGTCATATATGGTCACTGGAAGCAATCTCTAGTCTATAAGAAGGGAAATGGTAAATAACTGTGGACTGTTGTGTAGCAACTGAAAGGAACCAGATCTGTATATATCCACACAGGCAACCTTTAAAGTAGCGATTTTCAACCAGTGTGCTACAAGAATTTTTAAAACATGCAATACCTGACTATTTAGTAAGGGGCACCGACCTCTTTTCCCTTAGATTGTCCTCAAAATTAAAAAAAGTGACAGCAGCGACCTGACCAGTTTGGCTCAGTGGTTAGAACGTCAGCCCACAGATGGAAGGGTCTCAGGTTCTGTTCCCAGTCAAGGGGACATACCTTGATTGCAGGCTCCATCCCCAGCCCCTGGGGCGCGTGCAGGAAGCAACCAATCGATGTGTCTCTCTCACATCGATGTCTGTCTGTCTGTCTGTCTGTTTCTCTCTCCCCCTCTCCCCTTCTCCCCTCTCTCCCTCCCTCACCCTCTCTCTCTTTCTCTCCCTCTCCCTCCCCCTCCCCCCTACTTCCACTCTCTAAAAAAAAAAATCAATGGAAAAAAATATCCTCTGGTGATGATTAAAAAATAAAAAGACCAACAGCCAACTCAACAATATGCATCTGGTGTGAATGAATCAAAATCATACCTTTTTTTTTCTTCTTTAATCCAATTGGCAAAAAACATATTTTTTAGAGTGCCACAGAAGGGCTGAAAATTGCTGCTTTAAAGCATTAGGTGAAAAGTGCTAAAGAGCAACATATCAAAGGCCATCCCCGTATGTCAGTCTCCAGAAATGTGATAAAATATCCCTGAAGATCGTCAGGGTTTTGTGAAAGTGTCTGTAAAGGTTTGAGAGGTGGGGCCAAGTGATCAACAGTTATGGCACCATGTGTGGTGGTTGTTGGGGATGGGACAAGCATGTCTGTGACATTTACTGCATCTATAGTATTGTTTTGTTTTATTTAAGGGAAACTAGTATGTTAAAAACATTTACAATTGTCAGTGGTACACACCATTAATGGTCATGGTATGTACTTACATTTAAAATATTTTTAAGTTAAAAGTTTTTCTTAATATTAATTTAAAGACTATGCTGTGGAAGTTTAGGAGGGGGGAAGAGTGAGCTGGGAGAGGTTTCTTCTGTCAATGTGAACTCTGCTCAGGTCATAGGGAAGAGAAGGGCAGGAAGCACTGGTTAGAGAACCCAGTGGGACCTGGCCTTTCTGTCCTGTACCTTGGCACATGGTAGGCATTTAATGGCTAGAATTAATTGCCTGAGACTAACAGCATTAGGAAATATGAGAGACAAACTTAAATGGCAACAATGATTTATTTCACTACTTAGAATAAAACTGCCTTTGTTTGAAATGTTACAGTTTCCATATTTGCTGGCATATAACAGCATTTTAACTCCTCAGAGTATGCAGAAATTATCAGGTGCTGAGTGTTGGTGGGTAGATGACACACTGCTTCATGCTGCAGGAACGGTCAGTCCAATCCTCATACCGTACCTCTATTCTGTTGTACTATACCTATTTGGGGAAAATATATTTTTCCCACAAAACTTAATATTCTACACATACAAAATGAGACATTTAAAATTAGTTTTTCACAAGCATTGTTCCATCCTGTCTACTTGCATGCCTGTCATATATATGAGTGCATCTAGCATTTTGGAACAACATCCTCATGAGCCTGCAGTTCTATCCTGCATATTTTGAGATGTAGCAGATAACTTAAGTGGGAATAGGAGCTGTGTCTAAAGGGGATTATTACCACAGTTTTTAAGTAATTCTCCCCATCCACTTGCTACTGGGCTGGGTTTTTGTGTGTGTGGCAGTCTGAGTGAGCAAACTGCTCCTGTTAGTGTCTCAGGAACTCAAGTTTCATAACCATGTTTTTACATAGAACCGTAATTAAGAAGGAAGAGAAGATTGAGAAAAAAGAGGGGAAAAAGCCTGAGGACATTAAAAAGGAAGAAAAAGATGAAGACGAGCTGAAACCAGGAGCTACAAATCGGTCCAGAGTCACCAAATCAGGTGATTAGAGTCTAAGTGTTCATGAGGGGGGAAGAGCCGGTCAGAGTGGGCTGGTGGGCATCGTAGATCAAATAAGTAGAGCGAGCTTTTTGGTGACTTTGCTGAGTTTTGCTGCTTATAGGAAGTCATTAAAGCAACAAAGCCTTGGGTGATGAGGTGGCTTAAAGGAGTTTTTACACGACAGCAGGAATCCAGGGATATTCTGGTCAGTGACCAGAGTCTTTAGCAGAAAAGAGTGTGGGATTTGCCAGAGGGGTATGTCCTAGTTCTTGTGACTAATTCAGTGCAATTCTGTAGATGTGTAATCCCATTTTTACTGCATGTACGTTAAAGCCATATCAAATAAAAAGCATAGAGAAAACAAAAACCTCACGACATGTATAGCTGGTGGAGCAGGAGTGTGTCACTTCTGTTGTCATTTTATAAAAATTCCCTGTGCTCTGCACCTTCAGGTTTGCCTGAGGCTCCAGAGAATATTTTGTAGCCAAAAAAAGCCCATCTCCTCCCCCTTTCAAAAAAGAAAACCAGAAACAAAACCTGACCATCTGGAGCAGTGGGATTTGGTGCAGCACATTACAAGTTAGATCTTAATCATTGGAGTAATTTGCCAGCAGTCTCATGAGGAACGTGTTTCTAAAATGTTCTTCAAGTATTGCAAATTTCTCTAAATCAGTGGTTGTTCCAGCAGTTAGAGCCTGCTTATCGTCTTAGGGAGAGGAGGAATTGACGTGGAGCCTTTATTGCTGAAGACGGATGAAGGGAAGTGCATTCATGGGGGTGGAGAGGGGCTCCCTGGGAGCCAGCAGTGTCTGATTCAGAGTACAAGAGCCTGGGTTTTGCAGAGCATTCCACAATGTGTGGGAGGAATAAAGATTGAAATTGGTTATCCTGGAGCCACTAGGATTGAGTGTGAGGCAGGAAACATACAGGCGGGATGTGTTTGTGCACACATTGCAGAATGCACTTTGACTCAAATTTAAGTTGTAAGATGTAAGCAAATCACAGCTGCTGCATTCTAGATGAGCAAAGACCTGTTTGGGTCTGCCAGCCGTTTTCCACCCAGTGTGTCCATATTGTTAGTGCTGCTTTTTTGTTAATTCTCACCAGAGGATATTTTTTCCATTGGCTTTTAGAGAGAATGGGAGGGAGGGAAGAGGGGGGGAGGGAAAGAGAGAGACAGACATCAATGTGAGAGAGATACATCGTTTGGTTGCCTTCCACATGTGCTCTGACCGGGGGTGGGGAGCAAACCCACAACCCAGGTACGTGAGCATGACCAAGAATCAAACCCAAGACCCTTTGGTGCACAGGCTGACACTCTAATCTCAGTCACTTGACAGAGATGCAAGAGCCCCAGCTGGTTTGTGTGCATCAGCATGTTTTCACAGATTGCTGTTTTTTTTCCTGAAGGAAGCAGAGGAATGGAACGGACGGTCGTAATGGATAAATCAAAAGGAGAGCCTGTCATTAGTGTGAAAACCACAAGCAGGTCAAAAGAAAGAGTGAGTATTGCTTCTGCCATTTTAAGTCCAGCCATTTTTGATACTTTGATTTGCTTATGAAAACAACATTGTTTGGCCTTTAAAATTTTAAGAGTTCTCTGAAGTCCTCAGGAAGCATATTGTTAACTCTTTAGATTATATGTACAGCAATTAAGTTAGGTTATAGAACTTATTTCAGAACAATAGTTACCCATGTTTCCTTTCCAGAAATGTGTTCGCTCTTCTCTGATTCTTTGTCAGGTTACACCATCTTCTAGGAGAACTGATTCCCAAGGAAGGACAAGACCCAGACTTTCCAAGTCTGAGGCAGCTTCTACTCTTTGGCTAATCTAAAAGCAGTTTATTTATTTTCTTTAGTTGATTTTCTAGTCTTCTATTCAATTAACCAAAAAGAAAAGTAGAGTCCACCCTAAAACTGACTGTCATCAGACAAGCTCATTGCTTATTAACTTGTGCACACAGCTGGACAAGCTAAGGGCTTCTCATTTTGCTCTTCTGCTCTGGAAAACAAACCCTTTGCTTCCCAGATGAAGGTTCTAGCTAATGTGTTAATGAAAAGAACATCACTTTTTCAGTGAATACACTTTTTTATGATTCACCCCAGAACACTTTGTGTTGTTGCAACTTAAGTTTTAAATTAACATATGGATTCTATAAAGAGCAGTTCCTAATACTATTTTTCCTAGGGACTGCATGAAAGTCATAAAATAGAGAAATGTAGAGATGAAAACAAAAAAGACCCATAAACTTACCACCCGGGCAACTGATGTTAAAAAAAAAAAAAAGTAGTAGTGATGCAAGTGTGATTATAGCATTCAGATAATATAGGAAGGCACAACCCAAGCGCTCAGGAAGCCTCTTTTCTTCTGCATGGCTTCCTCACACTTCTCTCACATGTTGCACACACAACAGACTCACAGATGCTCTGAAACACCACCACTGATGGGGTTACTCTAACTTGCTCTTGGACACCTTTTGTACATTATATGTCTTGGAGAGCTTTATATACTGATACATACAGTTCTACTTCCTAATTTAGATTTAATTTTGAAGTAATTATAGATTCACTGGAAGCTGTAAAGAATAGGACAGAGGCCCTAGCTGGTTTGGCTCATTGGTTAGAGCATTGGCCTGCAGACTGAAGGACCTGCAGGTTCGATTCCGGCCAAGGGCACATACCTCAGTTGCAGGCTTGGCCCCAGTCAGGGCGCGCGGGAGGCAGCCCATTGATGTCATGTGTGTGCGCGCGCCCCCCCCCCCCAGGAAAATCGATGGAAAAAAATATCCTCGGATGAGGATTAAAAAAAAAAAGAGTATACAGAGATCCCATGTGTCCATCACCCAGTTTGTCCAGTTTTGCCCAGTTTTTTTATTTCTTGTCACTGTAGCACAATATCAAAGCCAGAAAGGTGATGTTAACATTGGTGTACAGTGTGTGTGCAGTGCTAGGACATTTAATCACCAATGTAGATGGACATGTCCGCTGTTAAAAACTTCTGTGCCTGCCTCTTAGCAGACTTGTAACCACCAGTCAGTGGGGCTGCCAGGCCCAAAGGTGTGTGTGTGTGTGATTCTTTGCGGTAGATGTCATCAGGTGCCTTTAAGAAAGTTATGGAGGACGTTGACATGCATGGGGTGCAGAGGTTGTGCTGGGCCACCAGTAAGTGGTGAGGCCTTGTGAACCCAGAAGCCCAATTCGGGGACTTCAGGGCCATGTAGCCTCCCCCTGAAACTTAGGATGGCTGTCCCTCTTCACTCCAACCTGCAGGGTGTGTGATCACATTTTAAACTCTGCCCGTCTCACAGGTCAAGGGTATCCTGCAATGTTCTGAATTGTGCATCTGTCTTCTATCTGTAGGTCCCTCTTCCCCCCCCCCGATCTTTTTTTTAGTAGGATATCTGGTCTTAATCTTTGACCATTTTTATTTCAGGTTGCTTTATCTGTCTGATTTTTCTTACCCCCCTATGTGAGCTAATTAAATTAAGCTGAGCAGCTTTTTTTTTTTAAGATTTTTAATTGGTTTTTAGAGAGAAAGGAAGGGAGAAGAACAGAGAAACATTGATGTGAGAACGAAATATCTTATCAGCTGCCTCCCACACATCCCCACCAGGGATTGAGTCCGCAACCTGGGCATGTGCCCTGACCACGAATTGAACCAGCACAACTTTTTAGTGCACAAGGCGATGCTCAATCAACTGAGCCACACAGGACAGAGCAGTTTTTTAAAAATGTGATAGCCTAAACCCTTTCCCATGGGGTCTGCAGGAGGCCCTGGGTTTTGGGCTGTATAAAAGTTTCCTGGGAGAGTCTGATTCCTGGCCAGTTTGGGTGTCTCAGTGTCTGAGAGCCTCAAAGATGGGAGTTGGCCATCAATATTTCCTACCTTATGCCAGAAATGGAATAGCAGGCAAGTCACCCATTAATCTTTCCTATCTCATTGGAAATGAGCTTTACAGTACAATACCTTAGCTTGTTCTATTTCAAGGCTACATGTCTGAGCCCTGACCTAGCACTTGAGAATTGAAAGGTGCAGTCCCCCATTCACCTGTCCAAACAGTTGGCTTGACAGCTGCTCCCCGGTGAATGAAGGGGCCTCGTAGCATCAGGTACACATGCCCCATGGCTCTGCTATACTAGAAAAACTGCCTGTAGGTTTTCTGAGGTTCCATCCCATCTTTTCTCTTCCCTTAATACCCTTGGTTTACAACGTTTAAAAGCCAAGCAATAGGGCCTTGGCAGGGTAGGTCAGTTGGTTAGAGCATTGTCCAGGTACGCTAAAGTTGTGGGTTTGATCCCTAGTCAGGGCACACACAAGAATCAAATCAGTGAATGCATAAATAAGTGGAACAACAAATCGATGTTTCTCTCTCTCTCTTTCTCTCTCTCTTTTCCTCTCTCTTCCTCTCTCTCAAGTCAATTTTAAAAAAAATTAAAGCCAGACTATAGGATGAACAGTGTGACTCAGATGTGGAGTGAAGTGGCCTGTACTGGGCCTCCAAGTAACCTGAATGTGACAGAAGATCTTAGTTTAATCCAGATAATGCATATTTAACTTTCATTGTACATTTGTGATCATTTTTCTGACATTAAACCAATTTTGGTAAACAGAGCTCCAAGAGTCAGGATCGCAAATCAGAAAGCAAAGAGAAGAGAGACATCTTGTCGTTTGACAAAATCAAAGAGCAAAGGGAGCGAGAGCGCCAGAGGCAGTGGGAGCGGGAAATCCGAGAGTCTGAGAGGCGGCGGTGAGTGGGGCTGCGCCAGGCTGCGGGTTTTGCTGGTCTCCTCTGAGGATGGTTGTCCTTTTTCCCCAAGCGAATCTCCTTTGTGGCCTGGGCTCACAGGCCACCTTGTGTGTTTCCTCTGGGGCCAAAAGGCCCATCATGGATGGCATGATATTCATCAAAAGCCTCCCATTTTTTTTAAATTGAATTCATTGGGGTACCATTGGTTTATAAAATTATACAGGTTTCAGGTATACAAGTCTACAATATATCATCTGTATATTGCATGTGTGTTTACCACCCCACCATCAAAAGCCCATTTCTGCTGAGCATTTCCTCTGGCCCATGGAGCAAGCTTACCCAGGGATGGCTTTGATGAAAGGGTCCCAAGTGTTAAGGCCTCAGTCTTCCCTCCAGAAACCTATATAAGTAAGAATTTTTTAAAAAAATATATCTTTATTGATTTCAGAGACAGGGAGGGAAAGGGAGAGAGGGAGATAGAAACATCAATGATGAGAGAGCCGTCATTGATCGGCTGCCTCCTGCATGCCCCCAACTGGGGATTGAGCCCGCAACCCGGGCATGTGCCCTGACCAGGAATCAAACCACTATCTCCTGGATCCTAGGTTGATGCTCAACTGCTGAGCCACACCTGGCCAGGCCATAGGTAAGATTTTTTAAAAATGAACCAAGGAATGTGTCAGCTTTATTGGAGATGTTATCATAGGAGTGGCCTCTTCACCCCTCGGGTGCCTGCATTTCATGGCCTTTTCAGGCAGCAGTGGTTACACAGTGATGTTCTTTACCACTCTCACCTTTTGTTAAAAAGATAGTTTATTGAAGTAAGCTTGTCATTTCCACTTTTGTGTTCTGCCATATTGTGTCAGGACATGTAGAGCCCCCTTGTCATTTCCTTCCATTGTTCCACGAAACAAAAACTTTACATCATGGTGTTTGGGGAACTTTTTTTTTTTTTACATATATCTTTATGGATTTCAGAGAGAGGGAGAGAGAGAGAGAGAGAAACATAAATGATGAGAGTCACTGATTGGCTGCCTCCTGCATACCCCCTACTGGGGATTGAGCCGGAAACCGAGACATGTGCCCTGACCGGGAATCGAACCGTGATCTCCTGGATCATAGGTTAATGCTCACCAGCTGTGCCATGACGGCCTAGCTGGGGAACTTTCTTGAGCTAAAGCAGATTACACATAGACTTCCAAAGTTAGGCTACATTTGCCTTTTTTCTGAAGTCCTGTTATTTCAGCTCCTGCCTAGGTTGCTTCAGAAAATAAAAGCACATTGAGAAGCTTTTTGATCCCATTCAGAGATCTTTTGCTTCCTACTGGCTCATGCTTGGTTTCCTGTCACTGGTGGAGAGTGTGAGAAGCGACAGCATGTCCTCTTCTTAGACACAGAGGGGTGGTCACAGTTTGCTCAGCTCCTAGCATGCAGTGGCCCAGGACATGAGACCTTGGCCCCATCTGCTGGTGCCAGGCCAGCATACAATCACCTCACTAGCCTTATTCTGTCCCCACACCTTCTTTGGTATGTTCAAAATGGCACTCATTTAAAAATACAGCCTTTTTAGAGGGAAGATGTGAAAAGGAGACAGCTTGGTTGTACAGCATTAACCTACAACGGAGTGGCCTTCACCCTTAGGGAAGCTACTATAATTTCTTCTTAAGCGTTTTCTCTGTATGCACAGCAGTGCATACCCTTTGCTTTTCTTATTTTTCTCCCCCTTACTGACCTGTAGCTTCATTTGGGTGCCTTTGAACCAAGCCCTCCTGGTCTAGACCTGAGGCTTTGTGTCTCCCTGGTGTCGCTTGCTCCCTCCCAGCCCACCTCCGGCTTTGCTTTATTGAGAAAGGGAAAGTTTAGACATTGGGGCTTCTGGCTGTTTCAAACAACTTAGTGGAAGTGAGTGAACACCTTCCGCCTTATAGCCTGGGGCCCAAGCTAGTGACTGTCCAAGAAACCCAGAATGGCCAGGTGGAGGTTCCAGGCCTCTTTGGAGGGCAGTTCTTTGGTGGCCAAGTACCTTCACAGCAGGAAGTCAGAGTGACCTTGCTGTGTCCCCTCAGAGAGCGGGAGCAGCGGGAACGGGAGCAGCGACTGGAGGCCTGGAAGGAGAAGGCACGGCTGCAGCGGGAGCGCCTGGAGCTTGAATGCCAGCGTCACCTTCTGGAGCGGGAGCGCATGGAGCGGGAGCGGCTGGAACGAGAGCGCATGCGAGTAGAGCGAGAGCGCAGGAAGGAGCAGGAGCGCATTCACCGTGAGCGTGAGGAGCTGCGGCGTCAGCAGGAGCAGCTACGCTATGAGCAGGAGCGGCGGCAGGGGCTCCGGAGGCCCCATGATGATGGGAGGTAAGGATCCAGCCACCTGTGGCCTAGAGATGTTGCCTCTCCTCCCATTCCAGTAGCTGCTCCTGCTCCTGTCCATCTGAATTTTGGAGAATTGGGGCTGTTTAACATGGAATTTGGACGCCTATTCAGAACTCACTGCCTCCACCACCTTGAGTGTGTGAAGTTTAATGTTACCATCTAATGGTTATACACCTTTTTTCCCCAACTGAGTTCCTTAGAGAATCTTGATAGTTCCAATGCTGAAGCATTTGTGATGCTTTGGCTTAGGCTGTGCTATTATTTGCACTGTGATTTCTGGTGGAGCATAAGCACCCTTCAAGTGCTGTTGCAGGAGATGACCAAGCATGCATTAGGTCCACATTGGCCACAGTCACCACTCCATCTCATGTCCTTGTAGGGGGAGAGGCACAGAGTCGCCATTGTGGAAAAGGACATTCATTGCCTTCTGTTTAAAAAGTAGGCTTATTGGTCTCTAGCTTCTCTGAGTGGCTTAATTGACAGTCACCCATTACCTCACCACCCATGAGCCTAGTTGTCCGGTAAAAATCAGGAAGAAGATAATTGGATGCTGTCCTAAGCTATATGTAATTCACTATCACCAGCTTTAATTCCCTTTGCTTTTTGCAAAAATCTCAGGGGGAGGTTCAGGTTATCATAGAAGATGGGAAGGTGAAAATGTGGCACCTTGGGGTACCAGTCCTGAAGAATCAAATACTGTATTTCACTTGCATTTGAGCTCAGGTATTAACAGCCTCATGACACAATTAGTTCACAGGAATCTGGTTTCTCAGGACTGTCAGATGAGAATAGTCATATGCCTCTTGGCAGTTTGGGGGATATTAATTTATTAAATCAAAGCGATAATGATTGAATGTTTAGAGATTAGCCCTGCAGGACATTTTAAATGATACTGGGTCTGGAGAGAGAGCTCCCCTCCCTACTTCAACTCCCTTCCTTTTTTCCTTCATTTTCTTTCATTATAAAATCTACATTCTTTTCACAATAGACGAGATGATGCCTATTGGCCAGAAGGAAAACGCGTGGCCCTGGAGGACAGGTACCGCCCCGATTTCCCTCGGTACGATCACCGCTTCCACGACTTTGACCATCGAGACCGAGGCCAGTACCAGGACCATGCTGTCGACAGGTCAGTGCCCCACCCCCTTCTTGCAGCAGGGACAGGTCTCCATTTGTTCTCTTAATATCTGATTTACTTGTGAGAGTCCTAGTGGGTAGACTTTGACCAGCTGCACGTGGGATTTAGAAATGTAGGCCTTGAGCAAGGTGTTGGAATCTGTGGTTACTTATAGCGTCTGCGACTTGTCTGGCAAGAAAGTCCCTCAGAGCTCATTTCACCCACTGTCCTTTGCACAGATAGGACAGGTGGGACTCTGGGCAGGACCTGAGCCTCAGCATTCCCCAACACTCAGCTCTCTTGTGGGTGGCCCAGGCTCTGGGTTTCACACCTCCCTAGAGATTCCTCCCTGTCCCTGCCATCAGCACCAACCCCCCTGGATCCACAGGGCTTTGTTAATATACATAGATGAGGAAGCAGTTTTTAGAAGAGGTGTGACCTGCCTAAGCCAGTGAAAGCAAAGTAAGCAGGAGTCCACGTCTGTGGGGTTTACTGGCTAGTGTAGGTTTCTGTGCCAGCGAACTACAAAGAACTGACCAAAGAATGTGGGACAGTTCTCAGTGGGCCTTGTTTGTGTTTTGAAGGTCAGGATGGGTTTTTTGGCCAGTATTCTTTTTTATTTGCCAGTGCCTTGTTTAATGAGGGCTGTATCTACTTGATTAGAAAGACAGCCCTCACTTTTCCTGTTAAAGAGTTCTCTCTTTGGGAGAAATCTCATTGGGCTCCCTTGGGTTGCATATCCTGGAGCCATTTCACCATTCATTAGCTCTGTAAGGGAAGAGAGAACAGGGAAAGGTAGCTAAAAAGCCACTCATTTAATTCATTGTGGCTGGAGTTGGCACGTATGTTGGGCCAAACCAAAGGTTAAGTTTCCCTGTTACCCTGACTCTTGTCACCAGGTCACAGGTAAATGAAGCCCTAGTTTTCATTCAGGATCTCTGCTTCTGAGACCCCTCCCTCCGAGGGATTTCAGTAAAATTCATATCCTCACCTTTTTAGGATCTGACTTCACTCCCACTCCCTGGGAAAGGTCTGAGCCAGCTGCTTTTTAATCAGTTCTTTCATGTAGAATGCGTACCCCAATCGTGGGGCCTGCAGAAATGTCGTATGGTACTATCAGCGGCTGTTGGAATTAGATTTTTTTTTTTCCAGGAGGGAGGGCTCAAGGTCAGTGATGGGAGAGCGAGATGGACAGGTGAGTAACACCCAAACACCGGCTGCCTGCTCTGTGTCTGGGTGGGTGGGAGACTCTGGACATGGTGTTATGGCCAACAAGTAGCACACAGAATTGTTTGTTTTCTGATGAGTCAAGTCTGTGTTCATATGCATAGGGCTTGTTTTTGTTTCATTTTATCCAGCACAAACTACAAATACCTCTTGTTGCCTGCTTGGTTAGAGTGCCTCTGAGTCTAAGGAGTGTGGGATTCCCACGGTACCCCAAATGGGGCTTAACAGCCTGTTTTAAGGGGTTATTTAGCCTATATTTTGAGGGGGTCCCTTTGTCTCCGGTGCCCCTGGGGTAGGTCCCAGTGTTTCTAATCTGCTAACACCTGGTGCAGGATGCATAAGGTGTCAGTTCAGAGAAAAAGGGAGCCTGCCATGACAAAGGCAGGGGACAGACATTAGAATCACGGTTTTTAAAATAGGGGTGTGTTTTCTGAGAACAGTAGACCAGCTCTGTCACTGCCCAGATGTGCTGGGTACCTAAACACAGAACTGATTGGCCAGGCACTGAAGTTCCTTTCTTTAGCACTTGCCTCTAGTGTCAGCTACTAAGGGGCCGTGCCACCTCCATAGATTGATGGCAGAGGAGGAAGTCTGGCTCTGTGGAGGGGCCCTCCTGTCATCAGCAAGGAGGATTGCCCCAGTTCTTCGGGGAAGACTCTTAAGTGACTTTTCTCAGTGGACCTCACAGGGCCAGAGAGGCATGTGCTAGCATTTTGTGTAATGCCAGTGATGGAGCTGCAGGAACACTCAGTTCTCAAGAAAGCAGAGAGCTCTGCCAGGAGCTCCTGTGTCATTGTCAGGGTCACCAACAGAGCATCCAGTAAAATGAGATTCTGAACGGGCCTGGGCAGGTCCTCTCGGAGTGGCAAGATGCCCTGGCCCACCTCAGCAGCGTGTACTGGTTGACAGGCCTTCCAGAAGGTGGGCCTGTGCAGGCCTGTAGGGAGTAACATGGCTAGAGTTGCCCTGTCCTCCTCCCTTTCAGCACTACTCAGATGACCGCCATGGCCATGGAGGACCACCAGAGCGCCACGGCCGGGACTCTCGAGATGGCTGGGGAGGCTACGGCTCAGACAAGAGGATGAGCGAGGGCCGGGGGCCGCCACCTCCACCCAGGTTAGTGGGTGGGCCACGACTGGGGTGGGCATCTTCCCCTGGTCAGAGGCCTACCCCTTTGAAAGTAAACTGGTCGTGTGCACCTTGCCAGGCTGCCTGCGTCATCCCAGGTCTGAACATCTACATCACAGGGCCCCTACCTGCTGAAGGAGACATCCCTGAAGCCTTTCTTTTTTTTTTTTCTTCTTTTTTTAAATATATCTTTATTGATTTCAAGGAGAGGGAGAGAGAGAGATAGAAACATCAATGATGAGAGAGTCATAGATTGGCTGCCTCCTGCAGGCCCCCGACTGGGGATGAAGCCTGCAACCTGGGTATTGTGCCCTAACCGGGAATTGAACCCTGATCTCCTGGATCCTAGTCGATGCTCAACTGCTGAGCCACGCCCAGCTGGGCTTGAAGCCTTTCTTAGATTTGTTTTCCTGGACAGTAGAGAAGCTTTACTCCCCCCTACCCACACACACCGCCCCAGAGTTGTCTAGGAATTTTGAAGGCCAGCATCTTGGATACCAGAAGGTTCTACTTTATCTCTTATGAGGTTTCAAGTGGTAGGCAGAGTCTGCGGTGCCAGTCTAATAGATTAGTGCAAAGTGTGCTTTCCCGAATGACCTAGTTAGTACTCCGTCCTTGAACATTTAAACGGGTCTCACTTTGGGGAGCAGTATTGTGTTCACCCCTGAAGACAGGTGTTGGGGGCTTTGGTGGGTTACTTTTCCTTGCCTCTGAGCACCAGTCAACCTAGTGTCCAGTGCACTTGTCATTCTAGGCTTAGCCTTGGTGTTATCGTTCCTGGGCAGCCATGGTGACTGCAGATACCCTCATATTGGGACGATGTTTAGATTTTAATCTATTTAGAACATTTTCACCCCAAAAAGATACCCTGTACCCATCAGCAGTCATTCCCCATCCCTCAGCTCCTAGCAACCACTAACCCACTTTCTATTTTTCTGGATGTGCCTGTTCTGGACGTTTCACATAAATAGAGTCGCATACTATGTGGCCTTTCATGTGTGGCTTCTCTCACTGCGCATCATGATTTCAAGTTTCATCCAGGTTGTAGCAAGTGATAGTGCTTCATTTTTTTATTATTATTGATTTGAGAGAGAGAAAAACATCTGTTTGTTGTTCCACTTACGTGTATACATTCATTGGTCGCCCCTGGTATGTTCCCTGATGAGATCAAACCTGCAACTTTGGTATATCGGGACAACGCTCCAACCAACTGAGCTATCTGGTCAAGGCTTATTCTTGTCTTTCCTTTTTAATTTTTATGAGTTTGAGCCAAACTGACGACATACACTGGGAAGCAAAATCTCAAATGCTCCTGCTTCGCTCCTTTTCGTGGTCATGTAATGGTCCCTGGTATGGATGGACCACGTCTTGTGTATCCATTCATGAGTTGATGGACGAACACTTGGGTTATTTCCACTTGGGGACTATTATGAATTATGCTGCTAAGAACATTCATGTACAGGTTTTTGTGTGAACATACATTCCCTTATTTATTCTTTCATTGCTTTTCAGAGAGAGTAGAAGGGGGAGAGAGAGAAACATTGATGTGAGAGAGACACATCAATTGGTTGCCTCCTGCACTTGCCCCAACTGGGGCCGGAATAGAGCCTGCAACCGAGGTATGTGTCCATGGCTGGAAGTGAACCTAGGACCCTTCAGTTGTCAGGCCAATACTCAACCACTGAGCTAAACTGGCCAGGGTTGTTCTCTAGACAACTAGGAGTGGCATTGCTGGTTCCATAGTCACTCTAAGTTAAACCCTTTGAGGAACTGCTGCTGTATTTTCCCCTAGGAGGCTGCCTCATTTTCAGTTTTTCAGTTCCACTGACCATGTGTGAGGGTTCTAGTTTCTCCACTTCCTCACCAGCACTTGTTACTGTGTCTGTCTTTTTTTTGAGAGAGAAAAACATCTATTTATTTTTCCACGTACTTATGCATTTATTAGTTGATTTGTATGTGCCCTGACCAGGAATGAAACCGGCAACCTTGGCTTATTGGGACGCCACTCTAACCAACTGAGCTACCCATCCAGGACCAGTCCGATAAGAGTCATGGCATGGCCCAGCAATTGAGCATTCACCTATGATCCAGGAGATCGCAGTTCGATTCCCGGTCAGGGTGCATGCCCTGGTTGCAGGCTCAATCCCCAGTTGGGGGCTTGCAGGAGGCAGCCAGTCAATGACTCTCTCTCATCACTGATGTTTCTATCTATCTCTCCCCTCTCCCTTCCTCTCTCTGAAATCAATAAAGATATATTAAAAAAAAAAGAGAGAGAGAGTCATGGCATGGTGGGGGGCATTTCGAATGTCTCGCTCATGTGGTTGTGTTGTTACCATGCTGAACACCTTCTCATGTGTTTAGTGGCCATGCATGTACCTTTGGAGAAGTGTATGTTTCCATCTTCTCCCACTTTCCTCGGGTGTGATGAGCCATACCACATCCTCCCCTAGAGGCATACTGAGTCTGGTGTATCTGCTTTTTTTTCCTGCCGATACAGGGGTGGGCGTGACTGGACAGAGCACAGTCAGAGGCTAGAAGAGCACCAGGAGCGTGCCTGGCCGGGCATGGTAGACGCAGGCACAGCAGGCCGGGAGCATGCCAGGTGGCTAGGTATGAGCTAACTCCTGCCCATGAGTGAGGGTGGGGGACTCCCAGGGAAGTTTGGCCAGTCCCAGAACTCTCCACAGTCCAGCTTCCCCCCAACATTTCCAGAGGCTTCCAATAAAGTAGTGTTTTCAGACTCTTTCTTCTCTTTCAGGTGGTGAGAGGGGTCTGTCTGGGCCCTCAGGTCCAGGGCACATGGCCAATCGGGGTGGAATGTCAGGGTAAGAAGTTTTGTTCCCAGATAAAATTGATTTGTTCCTGCTCCTCACTTCTTCTCCCTTTTTGCATGTTTGATCAACTTTCTGGGTTGAGTGTTTTAAAAACAAACCCCAAAAGCAGCTCTTGGCAACTAAGAGAAGTAATACTTTCCAGTGACCCAGAATGTGATCTGTGATTAGGATGTTTCTCACCTGGAAAAAGCCACGCGGGCTCGAAAGGCTGCAGAGCTGTGTACCGCACCACGTTGTGGTGAAAGTGTAAAGCACTTCAAGAGGACAAACGTATGCCTTTGTTCCTAGGCGAGGCGGCTTTGCACAAGGTGGGCATTCCCAGGGCCACGTGGTGCCTGGTGGAGGACTGGAAGGTGGAGGACTGGCCGGCCAGGACCGGGGCAGCAGAGTCCCACACCCTCACCCCCACCCATACCCCCACTTCACTCGCCGCTACTAAACCCCACTCCCTCTGCGTGTTCAGGTAGGCAAACGCACTGTTGAATCTCTTAGCCAGTTACCTTGAACTCGTGGAATCTTTTAAGAAACAAAAACAAATCCTGCCATCATGTTGTAGCTCGGTAATATGTGAACTCACTGTTGTTTTTTTAAAATAAGCGTGTTCTTGTTCTGCCATTTTTGAGACAAGGTTTCTGTAACAAGGCATTCCATTTTCCATTAATAAAAGTTTACGATTCACACTCCGGTGTGTGTATGTGTGTTGTGTTGATTACAGAGCAGAGAATAGTACCGACCTATAGCAGCACCATTGCTCACTGGGTGACGACTGCCAGCTCATCATACTTGAATTCTCCCAACTGTCAATGAAGGGCATCATCTCCCGATCTGAGAGATAAGGAGCCATGTGCAGGGGTTAGATCATGTGCCTGAGGTCTTAGAGCTTATAGGTGGCAGAGCTGGGATGGGAATTTAGAATTATTTTTTTTTAATATGTTTTCATTGATTTCAGAGAGGACGGGAGAGGAAGAGAGAGATAGAAACATCAATGATGAGAGAATCACTGATCGACTGCTTCCTGCATGCCCCATACTGGGGATCAAGCCCACAACCGGGCATGTGCCCTGACAAGTAATCAAACTGAGATCTCCTGGATCATGGGTCGATGCTCATCCACTGAGCCATGCCGGCCGAGCAATTCAGAATTCTTTATTGAGGGGAGGGGAGTGTGCATTGTGGAGCCTCTCACCAGTCACTTCACCCTTTGTGCCAGAGTGCCTGGGGCAGTGTCCAGTGATGGTGTGAAGTTTGAGGGCTTGGCTAAGGGATGGGCATGTGTGGTGGGCCCCGTAGTGCTTAGTAGCTGCCCTCAGCCCCACAGAGCACACTGGCATTTCTAAAAGGGAAACCCATGCTTGGCATGGGCTCATTTGTGATAGAAGTAATTCCAGTTTTCTTCATTAAAGACTACTACTGAACAAGGTACCTGGCTGGCCAGAGATTCCGTGTCACAAGCCCCCAATCAGGCCTCTCCAGGGTGACATCACAGTGAGGTGCTTCTCTTCGTCTGGGAGAAGAGCAGTTGCACAAGCAGAACTGCCAACAGGAGTGGGTGACTGTGGCGTGTTGGGGCAGTAAAAAGCCAAATCTGTCACCTCATGAGTGGGAGGTCTGGTGGCTGCAAGGCTGGGGCAGGAGGGCTCGCTTCCCACCCACCATTCCTGGCCCTGGTCCAGTGTGTTAAGAGTTAATCTACTGTGCTGCCTGCTGGGAACTTCAGTTCCCTCCCCTTGGTAACTAGGACAGCCACCCCACAGGCCCCCAAACAATTGCCAATCCTCCCTGAGTACCCTGTGTTCCTGCTGGGCTGTTTAGTTTTAAAAGAGCAATCTGAAAATCCTCCTCAGCGTTAAAGTCAGGTCAGTGCTGGCCCTCTGTATTCTGTGTGTTTGAATTGCTGCAAATAAACACTTCGTGAGCTTCCCCCACTGCAGGGGTTTGTAGGGTCATTTTCCAATGACAGGTTGACAGGACATCAGCTCCATGTTGTGCATGGGGGGGCAGCATGGCATGTTGTGTCTTGCACTGAGGTCTGTCTGTCTTCAAACTGTAGTCTAGAAATTGGGGTCTGGGCTTTCCATTTGGGGCATGAAAAGCCACACTCAGCCTGGGGTAGTGGGTGAGACCAGTTTTTAGCTGTTGTCATGTATATGCAATGGAGCAACTACTCTCTGGCAGGCAGAGTAGAGAAACATTGACGTGAAAGAGAGACATCGATTGGTTGCCTCCTGAACCTGCAACCCAGATACATGCCTTTGACCAGCCCTTCGTTGCACGAGCTGATGCTCTAACCACTGAGAAATGCCAGCCAGGGCCCAGCTCTGTTTTATATAGAGACACAAAGTACATTAGTTTTCTAGGGCTGCCATAACACAGTACTGCAAACTGGTTTGAAACAAATTTATTCTCTCCTAGTTGTGGAGGCTCGAAGTTCAAGATCAAGGTGTTGGCAGGGCTGGTTCCTTCTGTGGCCGTGAGGGAGAATCTGTTGTAGGTCTCTCTCCTTGCTTGTGGTGGTCACTGGCAGTCTTTGGTGTTCTTGGCTTGTGCAGCATTACCCCATCTCTGCCCCTTCGCCCAGCCTCCCTGTGTGTCTGCATCCAAATGTTCCCTTTTTATAAGGACACAGTCACACTGGATTAAGGTCACCCTAGTGACCTCATGTTACCTGTGTAAAAGTCTTGTCTCCAAATGGGGTCACATTCTGAGGTCCTAGGGGCCAGGACTTTAACATATGAATGGGGGGGGGCACGGTTCACCCTCTAATAGTACTCTTCACAGTTTTCATACATACCGATCTTTTCAGGGATGCAACTTCTAGGTAAATTGAGAGAATTGCCTGTCGTTTGGTACAGAACCTTCTTAAGAGTTGTTCACCATTTCTGTGAGCAGAGCTGCTGGGGTCTCAGTGCCTCCCTGCCGATTCTGTCTGACTGGCACTGTCTGAATAAGTAGGTCCTCACTGTTGTGCTCTCATGCAGGCAGGTTAGGCAGTATCGGACATTCTTTTCATTTCTTCTGTCTGTATCTGATAAGACATCTCGGCTGGATTGTTCTTTTTTTAAGTTGTGTGTAGTTAGGTTATATTTGCTCTGATTTTTATTTCAGGAGAGAAAAGGGAGGTGGAACAAAATATCTGTATAAAAGGGGCTGCAAATGGACACTCAGGTTTTGCTTCCACCTTTTGGCTTCTGTGAATAGTGCTGCCATGAAGACAAGTATATATGTTTGCCATTCTCCTGGGTGGATACCTAGGAATGGAATTGCTGGGCCAGACTGTGTTTAACTTTTGAGGCACCGCCAGGACTGTTTCCCACAGTGACTACACCATGTTTCATTCCACCAGCCATGTGCAAGCATTCTAATTTCTCCACATCCTTGCCAACACTTGTTATTTTGTTTTTGTTTGT
Organism: Miniopterus schreibersii; assembly: GCF_964146895.1. Taxonomy (NCBI): domain Eukaryota; kingdom Metazoa; phylum Chordata; class Mammalia; order Chiroptera; family Miniopteridae; genus Miniopterus; species Miniopterus schreibersii. The sequence continues at coordinate 67,289,577 of NC_138105.1, read as the reverse complement.
TTTACAGTAGCCATCCTAATGGGGCAGTATGTTTATCCAGACAATAGAATACTATTCAACCTTAAAAAAGAAGGAATTGCTGATACCTGCTACAACTTGTATGAACTTTGAGGACTGTGTGCTCAGTGAAATAATCCAGTTACAAAAGGACAAATACTGTGTGATTGCACTCACAGGAGGTCCCTAGAGGAGTCAGATCTATAGAGTCAGATCTATAGATGATAGGAGCCAGGGGCTGGGGCAGGGGGTTGGGGAGTGAGTGTTTAATGGGAACAGAGTTTCAGTTGGGGAAAATGAGAAAGTTCTGGAGATGGATGGTAGGGAGAGTTGCACAAAAATGTGAATGTACTTAATGCCACTGAGCTATATATACACTTAAAAGTGGTTACATTTTATGTGTATTTGATCACAATTTGAAAATAATTTTAAGGTAGAGGGTCTGTTAGATATCAGGATTGAGAACCACTGGGATATAAGCTGGGAGGGCAGGCTCAAGAACCAGACAGCTTGGAATCAACCCATCTGTCTGCCCACGGGGAGTTACTAGTTTTTCTCTACTTTGGCTTCCTTAACTGGAAGCAGGGAATAATGATAGTATTTACCATAGAGGCCTTTGCTACAATTAAATTAGTTAATATAGCCCTGGCCGAGTGGCTCAGTTGGTTGGAGTGTCATCCCATACACCAAAAGATTGTGTGTTCGATTCCTCGTCAGTACATACCAGGTTTGATCCCTGGTCAGGGTGCATACGGGAGGCAACCGACCAATGTTTCTCTTTTACGTCGATGTTTCTCCCTTCTCTCTAAAAGTCAATAATCCTGAGGTGAGGATTAAGAAATATATATTTATAAAGCTCAGAATTGCTCCTGGCACACAGTAAGTGCTTAAATGTTGAGAGGCCCTGCAGGAATGGAGCCGAGGGTGCTCATGTTTTTACAGGAGACCTGAATTTATTGGCTCCACAAATAGAAAAAGAAAAGTGCAAAATCAGAATTAATACCTTATCAAATGTCTTCCCATCTACAAAAATGTGTCAGCTTCATCAACTGCTAAATTTTGTATTCATAAAGATTTCATTACATTTCAAAACAGCTCCTGGTTTAAATTTTCTCACTTGGTAGGAATTCCCACGCCTGCACAATGATTGCCAGGCTTACACTGCATGTGTTACTTTTAGTCAAAAAATGTCAAATGCAACGTTATAAAAAGGGCTTTTGATGTTTTAAAAACACAGCCACAAAGTCATTGGTTAGTGGGGATGGGGTCCCTTTTGACTGGTTGAGGGGTAGGGTCTCTACCATGAAATAAGACTGTACCTTGGTCACACAGTCCAAGATGAGGCCCAGGTGTCAAAGAATCAAAAACTAGGGAAGTAAAGACCTGGCCAATAGGCCTGGAATGTAGTAAACAGAATAAGTGCTTACTGAATTTATGAAGAAGAGAAATAATATACAAAATAATCCTGTATTTTCAGGTTTTTGGATTGCTTCACCTCTTGTATGGCCTGTTGGCTCTTTTGAGGCCCGGTAGAAAACACTCTAGTTTAAAGTGTGATGGGGCCGCCGGATCCAGTGTCTTCTGGTGTCTTCAGTAAACTACCAGGTGTCGGACTATCTGCTGAGATTCAGAGGGAGCACTACAAGCGTGTTTGGACACGCGCAGTAGTAAGGTTGCCATTACTGAGAAAGGACTGAGAAATACATCTAGCGAGAGTTACCTGAAGGTTGAAGGAAGTGCTTCTTAAAAAAAGCAGGTCTGGCCCTTCCAGGCATGGCTCAGTGGTTGAGCATCGACCTAGGATCCAGGAGATCCAGGAGATCACAATTGGGTTCCCAGTCAGGGCACAGTCCCGTCGGGGGCATGCAGGAGTCAGCTGACCCATGATGACTCTGTCATCACTGATGTTTTTTTGTTTTGTTTTTTAATATTTTTATTGATTTCAGAGAAAAGAAGGGAGAGAGAGAGAAACACCAATGATGAGTCATTGATTGGCTACCTCCTGCACACCCCCTACTGGGGATCAAGCTGGCAACCCAGGCATGTGCCCTGACCGGGAGACCGAACTGCCATCTCCTGAATCATAGGTCAATGTTCAACCGCTGAACCATGCTGTCCGGGCCATCATTGATGTTTCTAACTCTCTCTCTCCCTTCCTCTCTCTGAAATCAATAAAGATATTTAAAAAAAAAAAAAAAGCCTGGGGTTCTCGGGCCCAGCTCAGACCTGCTGATTTAATTCAGGCCGTACCTCCAGCCACTCCTGGGATCCTGACGGTGGCCAATTGGGGGAGGCCTCCATGAGGGTTGGATGACTTGAGACCAAGGTAGGCTAGAGAGTTCCAATCCTAGCTCTGCCCTTCACCACTTGAACCCTTCTGAATTTTCTTGTTAAATGGTCAGGGTGATTCCAAGGATGTGAGAAGATGATGCATTTAAAGTACTTTACACAATATCTGCATGTAGTAGGTGCTTAGCAAATGGTGGTATTTCCTGTTAATTCTAGAAGAATCGGGTCTAAATTAGGCCTTCTGCCTAATTGCCAGAAAGCCCTTCCTCTAAGGATTAAGTGTGGCCTTTGGATATGGGAAAGGGGTCCATTCAGCATCCGTGTCAATGTGGCTGTAATCTGTGATGTTGCGTTAGCCATTTTTAAAACCAGAGGTCTGGGTTTGGTCTGCACACTGCACACTGCGGGGTTAAGCGCTGGGAGCTGCTGATGGCCTCTTGCCTCTTCCAGTTCTATAGTCTTACCTACTCTGTGCCAACCCGCTGTGAAGCTGCCTGGGTGCCCCACATACCCAGCCATAGAAACCTCGAGTTAGGCCCCACGGGGAGGCTCATAAAAGGCACTGAAGCTTCTCCTGCATAGATGCTGTCGGCCATGGTGGTCCAAATATTTACAGACAGTTGAAATGAGACCCAGCAGGGTAGATTTCACAAGCAGCCAGAAAATGTCTCTTCACCCCCGTCCCTAGAAAAACAGGGCACAGAGAGGGAAAACGCCCACTTTGCCAAGCTCTCTCCAACCCCCCAGCAAGGCAAGATCAAAGATCTGGGGTCAAGAACATGCCTCTGAGCCTTTTCTAGCTCATTCATTTAGCTAATACTTCTTGTGCCAGGGGCACAGCCATAACCATAACAAAGACAGGCCTGCTCTCTGGAGCTCAAGGGATGATTTCAAGGAGGGGGTGGAGTAAGGCTGGCTTCCTGGAGGAGGTGACTGGAAGGGCATTTCTGGGAAAGGGAACAGAATGTACATTAGCCCCAAGAAGGAAAGGGTGTAGCACCTCAAAAGGACTGAGCAAGCAAGAGCAGGAGAGACATGGAATCAGACAGAGTGGCCTCCAAAATCTGGGCGGTCAGGGATCAGGTTATCAGCTAGCAGGCATGTTGGGTTTTTAATTCAGAGGAGATCTCTGCCCTCCTAGCAAGATTCAAGGGTGACCCTCTCTCTCTGCTTTCTCTTTCTCTCTCTTCTTCCTTGCTTGGGGGTTCAAATCCTCACTGTCCCCACATCCCCCACCCCCATGCAACCAGCACTTGCCACTTTCAGGGAGCCAGCAGCAGCCAGCTCTGGGGAAGGGGTAAACCAGGGTGGGCTCATGGGCTTCTTCAATAACTGAGCCAGGGGCCTCCAATTACCCATACTTGTGCACCCCTCTTATTAGCTGCATCCTCTATTTGGACAAAGGCAAAGCAGAAGGACCATGTGCTCCTCCAGGCATGAGGTCCCCTCCCCAAAGACCAGAACATAGGAAGTAGGTGTGGCTGGCAGGCAAAGCTGATGGGGTTGGTCATCACGCCCCACCTGGGCTGAGTCACAGCAACAGTCTTTGAGCGGCAGGAAGTGCCAGGATGATACCACTGGGGGACAGGGCACAGAGGATGCGGCTAATTGGGGGTGCACAGGAAGGGGTGATTGGAGGTACCTGGCTCAGTTATTGAAGAGGCCTTAGGCTCCAGTGGTGGGGAAGAGGCATGGGGGGAGAAAGAAAAAGAGAGATGGAGATCCATAGAGGAAGAGACAGAGCTGCAGAAAAAGAGATGGACACAAAGGAAAAGGAGAAGAGACTGAGACACAGAGAAACAGAGACACAGACACAAATAGAGACAAAAGCAGTCACAGATGGACGCAGAGGGACCCAGAGACCCACAGAGAGATGTTAATGCCTCTGAGCTGTCATGCCCCTGTCCCCTGTGCCCGCCAGGTGGCGCCCGATAGCTATGCTCTGTGCCACAGCCATCCCAGCCCGGCCCCTCCTGGGGCCCAAGTCTGACACACCAGACACACTGCCTTTGCAGGAGGCCCTGGGCCCCACGGAGGAGGGATGGAGGTGGAGACTGGAACAGGGGGAGCCTCCCTAACCTGGCCACCCCAGGCTGAACTCCTGGGCTGTGTGTGCGTGTCTCATGTGCATATCTGTGCTTGTTTTGGGCTGTGTTTGAGTTGGTCTTTGTGTGCTTGTTTTGAAGTGGGTGTGTCTGCATTTGTCTCCGAGTGTATGTTCACATGTGTCCTTGTACGTGTCTGGGGAGGAGAGGTAATTGTATGTGTCTCGTGTCTCAATACCCACCGAAACCTGCCACTACCTTCTCCATTCACCTTCCCCGGCAGCACTGTGTTGAGTCACCCAAAGATTTCAGAAACCGAAACACTTAGGGAGCACTTACTGGTGCCCACAGTGTGCAAGGAAGTACTTCCTGGGGAGACAGGAAGTATTCATGGAGCTGACTGAGCAAGTGAGCAAGATTTAGGTTCTACTAAAGCACCTACTGTGTGCCAGGCCCTAGGTAGGGGGCTACTTTTATGCTGTAGACTCAGTTTCCTCATCTGTAAAATGGACCTGATATTGGCATCTACCTCATAACTTTGCTGTTAAGTGATTAAGTGAGTTGAGTTTTATAAAGCTCTTCAAACACTGCCTGCACAGCCTAGGGACTCAGTAAGAGCCAGAAATCATCTCATTTAATCCTTATAACTACAGGCACATCCATTAACCCATGGGTCAGTGGGAGTCCTGAGAATCCTCCACTCACTGCTCAGGATATGAGGGTTGTCTTAAAGACCTAATGAGGTGGATACTCAGATGTCTGCACAGAAACTTCCCTTTTGGTCTAGCTCAGTGGTTCTCAAAGTCAGTGTACAGAAAAATGAGTAGATGAGATCATCCTGGGTATGTAAATCAGAGCTAGGTACTGTTCTAGGCATCAAGGACTCAGCAGTGAACAAAACAGACAATTCCTGCCTTCGGGGAGCTTCTGCCCTAGTGGGAACAAAACATAATAAATGAAATTGATTTGTCACTTGACAAAGGTGAGTCATTATAATTAGTTATTATCCATCAAAGGCTTTCAATACCCTTTGCCATTTTACCTTCCAGAAAAACGGTACTAACTTATTCCAGTAAGAGATTTGAGTGCCCATTGCTTTGTGCCCTCACAGAATTTAATATCAGATAACTTCGTTGAATATTAGAGTGGGGGAGAATCCTAGGATGGTTAAGCACTTTTTCATTGAGTCTTTATTTTGTGATTTCCCACCTGTGTTTTTTGTGTGCTCAAAGTGGCATCCATGTTATTTGCATGTCTCTATCTCTAACAACTCTTTATATATGAAGGATGCCACTTTTGAACATGTTGCTAGCAAATAGCCTTTGTTTCTAATAGAACTAGAATGGAATAACATAATTTAACAACAGGGGCCAACATGAACCCTCATTTTCCAGGTATCCTAGCAATGAATTTCTTATGAAATTTCCCTCGAGTGGGACATATACACCCAAGACGTAGTAGCTATGAAGAGAGCACTCTGACCTAAGACAAGGCCTTTCTTAGCTAAGGATTAATGTATTCATCTTCTAAAATAGGTTCCACACTGTCAGGGACCTTTCTAACATATAAATTAGATCACGCCACTCCCTTATTTCAAACCTTCCCATAGCTCCTCATTGCCCTTAGACGAAAATCCAAACTCCTCCCCATGCCCTTCTCAAAGCCACCCTCTCCACACCACATTCTCTTTGGTACCACACCAGGTAGAAGTACCTGAGCTCTCCTGCTAACTGATTCCTGCCGTGTTCCAGGGGCTCTGCTCTACCTTCCTGTGTGGCTTTGGGGAAGCCTCAGTTTTCTCTTCTGAGAAATGGGAGAACAGAAGTATGGATCTCATAGGGTTGGTGACAGGGACCCAATGGAACAACTGATTGTAAAGCATAGAGGTACATCCATGTGCTTTTTCCAAAACCTTTTTAGCCTCTGTGGGGGGCTGGAGGGCATGGGCAAACAGCTGCCTTGGGACCACTTTCTTGATCAAAATGAGGATACAAAGTTAGTACTATTACTAATCCAGGGAAGGCAAACTCTTCAGGGCTCGGGGAGTGCATCGGACCAGGTAGGGACTAGGGAATTCATGTCCACAGAGGACCCATGGTTGCCACTTGGATTGGGGGCCCAAAAGAAGTCCAGTTTCTTATATGGAAACACTCATTTATCAATTCTTTAAAAAAAATTGTGTGGGCTCTGGCTTACAGTTTGAGAGACCTCTGGCCCAAGGGAATAAGTCTAATAAAAAAACTTCTTTTGTGTGTCACATGAGGCTAAGCACCTGTGATTCCAGAATTTGTCCAAGTTCAGTGGATATGCCACCCGTAGGGGCAAAATGACACAGCACCCACCCTCCCTTCCTATCTGCCTGTAGTATTGGAGGACCCAGGCCCACCCACATGTATCCCTTCTGCTTCATTCTGGTCCATTTTTCTTTTTTATACTTTTTATCTTTTTTTAAAATTTATCTTTATGGTTGAAAGTATTACAAATGCCCTCCCCCCCTTTTCCTCCATTGCCCCCCTCCACCCCGCACCCTCTGGCCCATTTTTAAAACCTGTTTTTCTCACTCTCCACTGATTCTCTGAACTCCCTCAGAACCTTCCCCAACGTTCCTTTGCCCCCTAAGACAGCCAGAAGTGACATGTGTTGACTGCCACTCGGAACCCTGACCCTCATGCTAGTGAGCCCTGGTTTCTAGAATGTTCATGAGAAGGGGTGAATATTCTGAGGGTCTAGAACACCAGGCCTTCCAAGATGCTGGGAGTCTGCAATTTCAGTGATCTTCCAGTTCTGCGCCTCCCAGGTTCCAGAACTCAGGGATTCTCCAGCTTGTCCCTGTCGGCCTAGCCCTTCATAATTGCCCATGACAGATAATAGTGTCTCCAGGCGGAAACCATGATTCCTTTAATCCAGCAGCCCAGGCAGAGGGCCTGCTGCCCACAGCCACCTGGCTTTTCCTAACAGCCTAATGAGAAAGTCAGAATTAATTGGAACTGGCACCCAACACTCACAGGGCTCAGTGTGGCCGGCTTGGCCTCCATATGTTAAAGCCAAGTGTCCCTGGGCCTTGCTCTGATCTGTTCTAGACACCAACAGGTATGACACATGAGGCCTGGAGCTTAGCCTGATAAGGAAGGTGGCTGGGGCCGTGGTGACCTGGTTCTACAGGTAGAGCCAACCCTCTCACCTTGGGGGTGTGGAGAGAATACACACCCTCTACCACTTCCCTCTATGTGCCTCAGTTTTCCTCCTTTGTTCCATGAGCTAGCCATGGTTTGCTGTAAATTGCTCAGCACGTGCATTGTGCTATAATCTGTCCTTGGGCACCTGGGTAGATTCCCAGAGGGATATAGTTAGTTTATTGTTTCAACAGCTATTATCAGAGAGATTACTCCATTTCACACTCCAAACCCCAAGGTATGAGATGGCTCTTTTCCCAAAACCCCAGTGACATGGTGAATTATCAAACTTTTCCATCTTCCCTACTGATGAAATGAAACCTGATAGATTTCACTTTAAAAAGATATTTCAAGGTAGTTTTATATCTAGTTTTACCATGAGTGAAAATGACTTCCTCTCATGTGTTTAGAAGACACTTGTATTTCCTTTTCAAAAACTGTTCATGTCTTTTGCCTTTTTCTATTGACCTGTTGGTTATTATTGATTTTTGGAAGCTTTTTACATATTAAGGAAATCAGCCTTTTGTCTTTCAGTCTTGGAAAAGTTTCCCTGACTTTGTCTATTGACTGTCTAGTATTTATGTGTGTGTGTATGTGTACAAGAATTTTATATTTGTATGTAGTCAGTTATTAATCTTTTAATTAAAGACTTTAGGGTTTAATGTCATGCTTTAACAAACTATGATTATTACTTTTAATTCCCATGTTTTCTTCTAGTAGTTTTATAGCCTCCCTCTCTCTCTCTCTGTCTCTCTCTCTCTCCTGGGAGGGGAAATCCATGTGGAATTTGCTTTTAGACACCTTCAAAATCTCCATCTGAAATCTCATGATTGTGAAAGAAGCTGCATAGTCAGTGGACAATAATGTGAGTGCTGAAGCCAAGTGGCTAGGATTCAAATCCTGGCTCTGCCATTTTTCACTGTGTATTGTCAAGGAAGTCATTTATACTTTCTGTGCCTCAGTTTACTTGTCTGTAAAATGGGAGATAATAGTGTCATGTGAGAATTAAGGAACATATTCTATTTTTTAAAATATGGTTTTATTTTATTTTTTAAAAATATGTTTTTATTGATTTTGGAGAGAGGAAGGGAGAGGGAGAGAGAGATAGAAATATCAAAGATGAGAGAGAGTCATTGATCAGCTGCCTCCATGCCCCCTACTGGGGTTCGAGTCTGCAACCCAGGCATGTGCCCTGACCAGGAATCGAACCACACTGGCTGTGCAGGATATATTCTATTTTTTAAATCAAGTACCTAGAAGACCATCTGTCACTGAGTAGGTGCTTTTCCTACTTGCTGACTTTGTTTTTGTTTTCTTAGAGAGTCAAATTGTACTTTTTAAAAGATATATTATTATTGATTTCAGAGAGAGGAAGGGAGAGGGAGAGAGAGAAACATCAATGGTGAGAGAGAGACATCAATCAACTAGCTGCCTCCTGCGGCCCCCCCCCCCCAACACACACACACACTAGAGATTGAGCCTACAAACCTGGCATGTGCCCTGCCTGGGAATTGAACCATGACCGCCTGGTTCATAGGTCAGCGGCTCAACCACTGAGCAACACTGGCCGGGGTGTACTTGAAAAAAAAAACATTTTTGATTTTAGAGAGAGAGAGAGAGAAACATCACTTTGTTGTTTCACTTTCTTCTGCATTCATTGGCTGTTTCTTGTATGTGCCCTGACCTGGGATTGAATCCACAACCTTGGCATATTGGGATGGTGCTCTAACCAACTGAACTAACCAGCCAGAGCCAAATTGCTCTTCTTTCTGAATATCCTCTCACATAGCCAACTAGTGAGTGACTGTGCTTCAGGAACATTTCTGAGCGCTCTACCCTCAGTCATTTCATCCTCATAACAACCCCACTGGATAGACGGGAACATGGAGGCCCAGGGTCGTTAAGTTTCTTCCTAAGGAACTTTCAAGGGTCAAGGCTGGGGTTAGACCCCATACTCTTCACTGCCCTGCTCTGGCCTCGGCCTCTCTCCCCACATCCCTCCGGCCACTGCTAGAGGAGGAGTTCCCAGTGGGCTTCATCTTAACTGGCTTCTAAGTATAGACTGAATCATGGAGGTCAAGCCAGTATCCTGGATATCCAGAACTGGTCAGTCCTGTCCTGGCGGGGCAGGCAGCGATCAGGGAAGGCTTTCGAGAAGAGGGTGCTTGGATAAGTATGACTGGAGGGGCTAGAGAGGCCTGAGAAAGGGGAAAAGGGGTTGCAAGGGGGGCACATGGAATTGGGGGTGGATGAGCCCCTGCTCACCAGCCTCCCATGGCTGCCACTGACCACAAGCCTTAACTCCTGCTTTTGCCTCACTGGGCACACACTGAACTATATAGTTGGTGATCGTGGGCAGGTGTCTCCTTGGTGGGAATGTTGAACTCCTATTCATCTGCCAAAGCCCTAGCTCCAATGCCTACCCATCTGGGAAGCCATCCCCACATACTGGCCTTTCCCAGTTGGGGCCTCTCCTTCTACTCAAGCCCTGACCTCATAAGGCTGGGAGTGTTTGTGTCCAGCTCTGTGTCCTCTACCCTCAATTGGGAGACTCTTCAGGGCAGGGCCTTAGGTTGTGATTTCTCTGGTGCCCAGCATTGCCCAGCCCAGCCAACACAGAGTAGATGCTTGTTGAATGTGTCTTGAAGGAAATAAGGGAATAAATGAGTAAGTGATGAATATAAATCTCAATCACTTACCTCCCTCTACCTACAGCCCTCCAGGGTTCCTGCCTCCCTCCTGGTAAAAGCCCAAGTCCTCCTGGAGGCCCACATAGCCTTGTGTGATCTGTCCCTCATCACCTCCCTGACCTCACCCCCTCCTCCTTTCCCCCTTGCTCACTCAGCTCCAGCCACCATGTCCTCCAACCACCAGGCATGATCCTGCCCCAGGACCTTTGCACTGGCTGTTCCGGCTTCAGTCTGCAATACTCTTGACCCTTTGCATGGCTGACTCACTGCTTCTCACCTTCAGAATTCAATTCAGATGCCACCTCCTCAGAGAGATCTCTCTTGACCTGGATCTTGGTCTAAGAGAACCACCAATCTCTCTTCTCTTCCTCCTTTTTCTCTCCCTAGCATTTCCCACGATAGGATGCATTGTGTGTTTAAGTATTTATCCTCATGTGTCTCCTTGTGGGTTTTGTTCGCAGGTATCCCGGGCACTTCTAGTACGCACTAAATGCCTCTGTGCATAAAGGGAGGGGTGTCCGCGGGTGGGGGCGAGGGGCCCTGGGCCTGCCTCTCCGCGCCCCGCCCTCGCAGGACCTCCCTGAAGCTCACCGGGCGTGGCCGGGCGGGCGGGGCGCGGCGGGGGCGGGCTGCTAGGCCTGTCGGGCGGGTGCGCGGGGCACGAGGGGCCGGGGCCGGACGCGTGGGGAGCGCCCGGCGGGCGCCATGGAGGGGCTGCGGCGGGGCCTGTCGCGCTGGAAGCGCTACCACATCAAGGTGCATCTGGCGGACGAGGCGCTGCTGCTGCCGCTCACCGTGAGGCCCCGCGACACGCTCAGCGACCTGCGCGCCCAGCTGGTGGGCCAGGGCGTGAGCTCCTGGAAGCGCACCTTCTACTACAACGCGCGGCGGCTGGACGACCACCAGACGGTGCGCGACGTGCGCCTGCAGGACGGCTCCGTGCTGCTGCTCGTCAGCGACCCCAGGTGGCCGGGCCAGGGCCCCGGGAGGCGGGGTGGCGCGGCTTGGGAGGGCCTGGCTGGGGGCCTGGGTACAGAGGGGGTCAAGGCTGGGAGAGGATGGCGAGGAGCAGGAGGGGCTGCTGGGGGTGGGGAGCCAGGGCTGGGGGAGATGGCGGGGCACAGGAGGGCCTGTCTGGGGTCCGGGTGGGTGGGACATGGGCTGGAGGGTGGACTAGGGGTGCTCCCTGCCCCCTGGAACCCTCTTCCGCGGGCTGCGGCATTGCCCTGTGTGCACCGGCTGCGGGAGAGGAACGGAGGGCGCCGGGAGGGCGGCTGGGTGCCCCTGGCTGCTTCCTTCTTTTCTCGCCCTCCGCCTGCCTCTCTCTGGCCTCCCCTGGCTGTCTCAAGATCCCTCTTTCTCTCCCCTCTCTCCTTCTCTCAGTGGTGCTATCCTGTTTATTTCACTTCTATCATTCTTTCTGTCTCTCTATTGGCTCTGTCCATTTCTGTCTCTGCTCTTTTCTCTCTGTGTCTCTCTACGGCACTCTGTGCATTTCTGTCTCTATTTTCTCTGTGTCTCTGTCTTTCTGAGTCTCTCGTCCTCCCTTCATCCATCTCCCCCACTGCACCTGCCCACCCCACATTCCCATCCCGACACTTGCTGCTTACACTCTGACCTGGCCATCTGGAGTCCTGACCAAGGTGACCCACAGGCGGTTCTGTAGAGAAGGGCATCTGGGCCATGGGAACAGCACACACCGAGGCCGGGGGCAGCTCTGGGAGATGGTGGAGGCTGTTGCTTGTCCATATGGGCAGTGAGGTGGGGGAGGTGGGCAGGGGCTGGTCCCAGAGCTCCTGCTGCCACCTTGGAGGTGTTGGGCAGGGGGCACACTGGATCTATATGTGTAACCCTGGAGTGTATGGGGTCATGCTTGCCGGGCCACAGAGGTTTGGTCTGCCTGGGGTGATATTTGAAACCTCAGATGCTGGCTCTGGAGACTCGAGGTGTGTTGGGGGGAGAGCCTGCCTCCCCAGGCTCTCAGGAGGGAGGATCTCAGGGGCAGAGGCAGATGGTGGAATGGTGATCGATGGGGGTTTGGGGCTGGCAGTGCACCCTCTCCTATAAGGTCTGGAAGCAGGAAAACCCACAGACGTCCACACACCATAATCATCGTTCAATATCCAACAAGTATTTATTGAGTGCCTACTGTGTGCCAGGCCATGTGCTGGGCACTGGAACCCAGTGGGGACGCAGACCAGCCTGCCCTTACAGAGCCCATAGTCAGTTCAGTGGGGAGAGAGATATGAAACTAAATAAACATGATTAATGTCAGATTGGAATGTTTTCCACCTTCCTCCCTCCCTCCTTCAGCTCCTTCAGGCCTTTGTTCAGCTGTCACCTCGGTGCAGTCTTCCTTGATTACCCTGTTTAAAATCACATCCGACCCCCACCCCTGCTTTTTTTTCTTTAATAAATGTTTTTATAATTGATTTTAGAGGGAGGAAGGGAGGATAGAGAGATAGAAACATCGATGGGCTGCCTCCTGCACACCCCCCGCTGGGGACTGAGCTAGCAGCCTGGGCATGTGCCCTCACTGGGAATCAAACTGGCCACCTCTTGATGCTCCAGTTGACACTCAACCACTGAACCACACTGGCTTGGCCCCACCCCTGCTTTTATCTTTCTCTCTGACACTTATCAGCCCCTGACTTGTCTATATTTTTCTAATTTTTTCACCCCATCTCCCCCACCAGACTAAACTTTATGAGGGCATTATTGTTCATCCTGTTCACCGCTGTGCTCCCAGTTCAGTGCCTGGCACATAGTAGGTGCTCAGTAAATATTTGTGGAATGTATTGTCTGGAGGTGAGGAAAGGGCAGCTCTAGACATTTTTCTAGAGCCCTAGTGGTGCCTGGAAGTGGGGGAGAAGGTCTCTAACCTGGAGGTAAGTCCTAGCAGATGTGGGACGATTCATCAGCTGGACACTGAGCAGATAGGAGAGGCCTTGAATGCTGAGGTGAGGGCTGTAATCTGTGTCTTTCTGTCCCCCTCCTTCAGGTAGTCTGGGTTGGAGGAGGTGGAGCCATGACTGAGGGGACCAAAGATGCTGGCTAAAGGAGCAGGCTGGGGTGGAGGACTACTTCGGGAGGTAAGTCATTCCAGGGACCTTACATATTGTGAGGACCATGGATGGGGAAAAATGAGGCCCAGAGAGGAGAAGGGACTCACCTCTGTTGAGTGTCACCACCCCACCCCACTCCCTGATTCCAATCCCCTGTGCCTTTGACCCCTTGGGCAAGGACACTACCGTTGCCTTCTCACTTACCTTTAGACTAACATGCATGGCCCCTAACATGAATGATGTTGCTCAGACTGTGTGACCTTGGGTGAGTGACTTTGCCTCTCTGGGCTCTGTTACCCCCCGTCCTTACATTGTACTCTTTGCCTGAATTCCTGTGACTCCCACCAGGTGGCTTTAAATAGCCAAGCCCCCTCTAAGAATGGCTGGCTACCTGTGGCTAAAGGGTCACCCTTGTCCCTCCTGGAGGGCACCAGGCCCACGGGGAAGGAGGAGATGACTGCAGGTGTTGCTGTCCACATCCATCAGGAGGGGATATTAGGGAAAAGGAAGAGGGAAACCTGGCCAGACAGCTGGTGTTCCACCCTCCTGAAGGCTGAATTGAGATTGTTTTACCCACCCCTCCTGCTATTCCAGGTTCTGGGCTCCTAGGGTGGACAGTGAAACATTGGCCTGACCAGCTGATGCCCACGGCCTTGGACACTCCTGCTGGAGCCCCACTCCCTGACACTGAACTAGGACCTTGTCTCCCCAGCCCAGCCAATCAGGTTGTACTGTGACCCTGAGTCCATGCAGCGGGAACCACTGTGCCACCTTGAGAGGCTCCCATGGGCAGCCAGGGGATGTATATGAAGAGAAGCACAGAGGAGAGAGGCGAGGAACTCAAGGCGGCACCTCTCTTACCTTGTACATTCTCTTGACCACAACTTTGCGCAAGCTGTGCCCCCTGCCAAAGGCACCTTTCACGCTCCTCTCTGCGGCTCCAGCCCACCTGGAATTCCAGCCTCCTCCAGGAAGTCTTCTCAGGTGCCCTCCTGCCCAGCCAGTGAGCACCTTATCCTCTTTTGGGTCCCCACAAGCCCCCTCTACTGTGAACAGCCTTGGCTGTGAGGTATAGCCAGTCGCTCAGGAAATCTCAAATGACTAAAGGTGGAGATAGGGGGACCCCAGCTCTCTCCTAGTTCTTCAGCGTCATTTTCCAAATACCCCCCCCCATTGCATCTGTGCCCACCCCCTCGGAGGTGCCCTCCTCTTAATGCCTTGTCCCCTTGCCTCATGCGTGGGGTTTCTTGATTGGATCTGAAGGATTTTGGTGGAATAGGCAGAGATCTGGGGGCCTCTGTGCCTGGTAGAGCACTGAGGCATGGCTAATCTTTTGTTCCCTCCATCCCATTCATTTTTGTGACAATAAAACACATTTTTGCCCCGTTGGTCCCAAATACTGCAAACAAGCCTGCAGGCACTGGACTCTGGATTCCGTACTATTGGACTCCTGCTTTTCAGTCTGAGCCTTGTGTCATGGCTGGTAATCTTGGGGGCATCCCAGCAGTGTGTTGTGGGAATTCTGGATACAGGACCCCCAGATAGAAATGCTGAGCCTCAGTTGGATCTCTGACCTGCGGCCACAGGGAGGCTGGTTGGGGGTGTGGGGCTCGGGGCCTGTGCAGGGTGTGGTGTTCACGCTCCAGAAGCTGACCTGGCGCAGGGAAGAGGCGAGGGAGCCTGGGAAGAAATAATGTTTTAATTAAGAGTCGTGTTGGCTGCAAGGCCCAGAGCGGAGACAGGTAGATAAAAAATCATGGCCCTGGGGGTAGTGCGCTCAGACCATGTGTTTGACTATTGCAGGGATGGCACCAGGCCCATAGGCACCTCTCCTTGGGCCAAGAAGAAAGGGGGATGGAGGAGGAGACAGACAGCCAGAGAGGGCAGGGGAGTGGGGAGAGACAGAGAGCTCCCCGCTTACCTCTTGCTGATAGCTGAAGGTGCAGCACTGTGTCCCAGGCTTTTTTTGCTGGTGTGTAAACTGAGGCCTGAGGTGGTTTCTAAGTATCCTGTGGGAACACGGGGGGGGGGGGGGGGGGGGGGGGGGGGGGGGAGGCAGCCCAGACCTCTATTCCTGCCAGGTTTGGGCTTCTGTCACTGGGTCACAGGCTTGGGTGCACACACACTTGGGGACCCATCCTTCTAGAGCCCAGCAGAAAGGTGGGGCTTTTAATAATCATCAGCTCCGTTCCTCAGCCTCTACTACCTGCCAGGGTCTGTGCCACATTCTTGTGGCGCCTCAGTTTATTCTAGACTGCCAGCTGTGCTGCTTAGTGGCAGTACTGGCCATAATTACGGCCCATTTTACAGAAGGAGTGTCCAAGGTCACCACCAGGTCCCCTCTAGGCTGTCACTCCAGCAGCCCTTGAACTGACGGGTCCCCAGCACAAGCAGGGGGTCCCTGGTAGAGGATAGGGGAGGGTTTCCTGCTTCTTGACTGGGGGTGGGGGTGGGAGAAAGCATTTTCAGCATGTTTTCATGTTTAAGAAATAGCATGCAAATTTAATGCAAATCACATGCAAATCGCCACCCATTTCTTAAGCCTCGACAGCTCTGGTATGTTCTGAAATAATAATGTTGGACTTGTCCCTTGGTGTTGGCCTGGAGGCAGGATACAAAGCCTTTCCTGTCTTCCCTCCTTCCTTCTTTCCCTTTCCTTTCCTTTCTTTCCCTCCCTCTCCCTCCTTCCCTCTTTCCCTCCCTTCTTTTTTTTTCTGTTTTCTCTTCCTTCACATTATTTGTTGAAGGTGCCCCAGTCCTGAGATGAACACAAACAGCAAAAGTGGCTTCTGGTGTCACCATTTTCCAGATGGGGAAACTGAGGCACAAGCTTGACCTGAGGTTCCAGAGCCACATTGTCAAAAGTGTCCCCCACCAAGTATCCTTGTGGGCCAAAGTGGATGGTACCTGTGACCCAAGGAGGAGAGATGACTGCAGCTGAAGCGGGCCTAACGGGGTTTCTTGGCCTTGAATGGCAGGCTGCTGAGCTTGGATCTGGAGAAATCTCACTTCCCCTACTCCTCTAGTCCTTCTTTCTCCTGCTACTCCATCAGCTTATTCCTTGAATTCAGGCCACAGCCCTTCTGCTCCATTTGCATGCCCTACCTTCTCTGTTTGGCAAGCTTCTATTCATCCTTCAAAACCCCAGCTCCAATGCCCCTTCTTCACGAAGCCATTTCTGATCCTCTAAGAAGAGCCTTCATATCCCTCTGGGCTTCTGTTGCCCTGGTCTCTGTTTCTGGTCCCGCCCTGACCACTTGGGACCCACAGTGTCACAATACTCTGCCTCAATTTCAGCACTTGTCTGGTTATTACACACTGCCAGACCTTTGCATATGCATATTCTCTACACAGAATGTCCTCTTCAGTCTTTTTCACCTGGTACACCCGTAAATTAAAAAAAAAATTATATGTTTTTATTGATTTTAGAGAGAGAGGAAAGGAGAGGGGAAGAGAGAAACATCAAAGATGAGAGTCATTCACTGGCTGCCTTCTGCATGCCCCCGACTAGGGGATTGAACCCGCAACCCGGGCATGTGCCCTGACTGAATGGAATCATGACCTCCTGGTTCATAGTTGATGCTCAACCACCTCACCATGCTGGCTGGGCTACACCCCTAAATTTTCAAGGCCACCACCAATGCCCCACCTCCATGTGGGCTCTACCACTCTCTCCCAGACCACATCTGGGTCCTGAGGCTGCCATCCCTCTCTCTGGCCCACCCCTGACCCCTGGAACTGGAAGGTCCATATGTCCTCCCAGTCTGAGGGGTTGCCTCTGGGGTCCCGGAATCATCCAGGTTGGGACTAGGTACAGAGGGGCTGTCTTTGAATGTGTACTGAGTAAAAGATTAAGTGCAAACAAAAACTCAAATTCAAACTTTATAACTAAGCACCCTTCACCCTTCCCTCTTGCTCACCTCCAGGCCTTTGCATAAGCTGTCTCCTTTGCCAGGAATGTGTTTTCCCTTGAATACTGTTCTGGGGACCCCAAGTCAGGCACCTCCCCTCTCTGGACTGTGAAACTAGGGGATCCCACCCCCCACCCCAGGGCCTCTCAGGCTCCTGGCTCCACCCCGGGAGCAAGTCTGGGCTGTGAGGAGTTTCGGTTGAGACTTGGCAGCCACGTCTCCCTCTGGGGCCCACGGCGTCCCAGGGAGGAGCCACCTCCAGCCTTGGCTGCCCACCCGGTTTGTGCTCCCAGAATGTGAGGGAGAATTTTCCTGGGTGGCAAGTAAATCCAGGCAGTTCCCAGAGGAGGCATCTGTGGCTCAGCTAGAAACTGCAGGTGCCAGGCTTCCTGCTTCAGTCCTACTCTGTCTCTGTTTCCCTCCCTCCCCTCCCTCCCTCCCTCCCTCCCTCCCTCCCTCCCTCCCTCCCTCCCTCCCTCCCTCCCTCCCTCCCTCCCTCCCTCCCTCCGGCTCCAGGCCGGGTTCTGGCATTCTCTAACTGGTTGGTTCAGCGGGCATTTGTCGAGTTCCTTCTGTGTGGCTGGCCCTTGCTGGCCCTTGCAGGCTGCTGGAGATACTGAGACAGACGCTGCTCAGGCTGTCCCAGACAGTGGGACAGGTTGTTTATGGCACCCAGCACCCAGCTGAGGGGTGAAGGGGAACTTTCTGTAATTCACACCAAGGCTCCTCTGTAGGTTAGTGGTGGTCCTGACCCTGCCACCTTTCTCTCTCTCTCCATCTGTCTCTGCTTCTCAGTCTCTCTTTCACAGATCTGCTCCCTGTTTATCACTCTTTCTCGCTGTGTCTCTCTAATATCTACATCTGGGTCTGTGTCTCCATCGCTGTCTCTGTTTTTCTCCATGTTTTTGTCTGTTTCTCTGGGTCTCTCAGTCTCTCAGTGTCTCTCTCTCTCCCTGTATCTGTCTCTCATATACCCCTTTCCCCTGGTGCCCTGAACGTGACCTCTGGGGTGTTTTCAAAAGCTGCTGGGGCTATCCATTTTGAAATCATTGATTAAGCACCACCAATTTGCAGGGCACTGGGGACAGCGTGGTGACCAGGACATCCAGCCATGGGCCCTCATGGGGCTTGAGGTCCAGCAGAAGAGAGAGAGGCTGCAGGGTGGAGGCTGCTCCTGGGATCCCAGACGCCCCTCCTCTGGGCCAGGTTCACAGTCCTCCCCTGAATGACCTCGGGTGATCCTTGTCCCTCTCTGGGTCTCAGTTTTCCTATCTGCCAGAGGAGGGATGTGTTCAGGGTGGCTGGGCTAGGAGCTCCTCTCATGGCATAGGCGGTTTGTTGGCAGAGAAATCCTGACTCATCCCCATGCCCACATGGGTTTGAAAGAATCCTCCAAGGGGAAAATGGTTGTAAGAAAAAAGCAGATCACAGAGTTGACCACCCAGCCTGCCATCTGACTCACCTGGGAAGGAAATAGCTTCACTGCCATCTCCTAGATCATCAGGAAGACTTGCCTGTCTCTCCCCGTCATGGCCCCTGGCTAGTCACTGACGGCTGCTGCCTCACTGTGAGGGCTCCAAGCCCAGCCCTGAGGGCTCCTGACTTGGCACTGACCTCACACTTGTGTTCTGAGCTCCAGACCCACTAACCCCTTGCTGGGGTCCCACGTGGGACAAACTCTTTCTGGCTACAGGGTGTTTGCATGTGCTGTTTCTAAGTGTGGACCACCCTCTTCTCACCCCTCACCTTACCCCTCATCTTTCATTCTCTGCTTTGCAGGTTCAATGTCACTTCCTTGGGGAGGCCCTAAACAAGTCCCCAGTTTTGCATTCTCACACCATCCTGTTCTTTTCCTTTGTAGCATTAATTATTTAGATTATTATTCTAAATGTATATTTTTCTCTGCTAGCCTGTGGGCACAGTGAAGGCTGGGAAGGGGTCTCTTCTGATCACCACTGGATCACACAGCACTTAATAACCCAGTGTAAGGGAGTGGGGTGCCAGAAACAGCCTCCCTTCTCAGGCTCAGTGAGGGCCCCTTCCCCAGTTCCTGTCACCATTCTGCCCAGCTGCAGGTGGCCAGGGGGCACAGAGGCTCGGGATTGGGATTCCAGGCATTCTGGCTCCTGCCACTGTGATAAATGGGAATAATTCAGAATTAATTATTGACTGCTCCGCTGGCCCGATGTGGACAGATAAAGAGTGTCCTTGCTGCTGTGTCTGCCCAACACCTCTCAGGAGTTAATTAGAGGTTGAGAGGTGGCTGGCTCAGGGGAAGGTCCCAGAAGGCACTGGCACCAGATGGAGCTGGGTGCAAAGCCTCACTCTGCTGGGCCACTTTGGGCAACTCACTTTCCCTCTCTGAGCCTCAGTTTTCTCATTTGGAAAAAGGAAAGAGAAAACATACTCATCTGTTGGGATGAATTTCTTGGGAGAATCACCTCAAGCTAGTAGAGTGTGGCATACAGTAGCTATCCAATGAATGCTGCAGAAATGGCGAGTTGTTCTTTGGAGGCTTAATTTTTCTTCTACTACCAGCAGCAGAATAAAGTGAGGGTTAGGAGCAGAATCCTTACCCAGAGGTAGATCTGTCTCCCTTAGATGGTGAGAGATAGCATATGGCAAACATAGGTCTGTTTGTAAGAAGTTATGTAAGACAACAACCACAAAGGACCAACAGTTTGTCTGAACTACTTCCTTCAAATTTCAGATTGCCTGACCCCACTGCAAGGGCACAGTGCCCTCTGGTGGGCAGTGCAAAGGTGACAGCATCTCAGAATTCAAATGTCATCGGGTCAGCCTAGCACTGGTAGAAAGATCATGGAAGCCACATATGTAATTTAAAACTTTCTGGTACCACTAGAAAAAAAGTAAAAATAAGCAGGTAAAGTTAATTTTAATAATGTGTTTTATTTGACTCAATACATCCAAAATATTTTAACATGCAATCAATATAAAAATTTGCTAATGAGTTATCTTACATTCTTTTTTTCATACCAAGTCTTTAGAATCTGGTATGTATTTTATACTTACAGAACATCTCAGTTTGAACTAATAACATTTTAAATGCCAGAGGCTCCCATATTGGACAGAATAGAGTTAGGGTTTATGATTATCCCTTGCCTGGACCATGCAGTCCCCTCCACCCTGGTCCCCCAACTCCAGCTCCCACTCTCATCCACCACAGTCTGACCTCCCTGCAGAGGGCATCTGTGAGCACCGGAGTCAGGTCCCACCCATCTCCTGTCCATGGCCCTCCTTGGATCTCATTGCCTTGGGGGCAGTGAGGAGCACTAGGGCTTTTACCCTGAATGAGGTAGAAGCCCAAGTGAGACGTGATGGGGAAAGAGTGTTCCAGGCAGAGATAATAGCCAGTGCAAAGACCCTGAGGTAGGGTCGTGCCTGGCCCGTTAGAGGAACAGCAAGGAGGCCACTCCTGACTGGAACAGAGTGAGCAAGCGGGGGAGAGAGGAGAGGAGGGCAGGGAGGGGATGGGAGCAGGTCCTGAAGGGCTATGTGGGGGAGAACTTGGGCTTCTCTTCCTAGACGGATGGTAGGTGGTGGGTTTAGCAAGAACAAAGGCTCTGAGGGGTTGGGGGAGGCTGGTTGCATCATCTCTGAATTCAGGACAGGCAATAACTCTACCTCAGTGGAGTCAAGGGTTTCAAACCTGCCTCTGCCGCCCCTTAGCCCAGTGACTTGAGGCCAATGACTTGCCCTTCTGGGCCTCAGTTTCCCATCCATAAAATGGGTCCAAAAATAGACCATACTCTGACAGTGTTGAGGCTGCGGATGAAAAGGGGGCCATATACTAAACCTGACAAGGTCAGGGGAGGCCTACATGGAGGGCCTTATGGTCAAATATAAAAATTTCTAACTAAAAGCAAATCATGGCCAATAGTCATGTCTTAGGCCTGTAGTTTCCTTGACAAAGGCCAGTCTTTACCTAAGTGAGCCTGTCTCACTGTCTTTTTGCACCTAAGAAAATATACCTTTGGAATATCAGAGTAATCTTTCCCAGACCCCTCATGGCACACCCACCCACACCGGATCATTAGACCACAGAACCCCTCACTGTTATCTTGTTCCCCAAATACCATCTCTGTGTGCTAGAAATGCTAATTATTGACTATCATATACCCACCAATGTAAAAGAAGCGTCTCTCCCTTTTACTCTTTATCCAGTCTCAGAAATCTCCCCACTTTGCTTTCTCCTGCCTTCCTAATCCACCCCAATGGACTTCATGTAACCCTCCTTATGTCTTCCTCCTTTGATTCTAATGTATAAAATAAGCTGCAAAACTGACATTCTCTGGAGCATTTTCTCAGTTCTTTGAGATTTTGCTTCCTGGCAATTGTCATTAGTTTGGCTCAAATAAACTCATAAATGTTCTCTACAGGTTTGGACGTTTCCTCCATAGACAAGGCTCAAATGAGCTCCTGACTCCATGCAGCAGTTATGACTGGAATCAGGGTGAGAAGAGAGAGGCATTGGCCTCCGAACAGAATTTAAGGAGGCTCCACCAAACTCAGTCATCTGGATAAATACTATTTTAATGCAACATTGAAAACAAAAAACAAAAAACCACAATGAATGCAAAAACATCAACAGAGAAGAAAGTATCAAAGTGTTAAATATTGGCAGGATCTGACCCTTTGCTGGCCCCACTCTGCCTTACTTGCCTCACCCTATTCCAGTCTCTTGCAGCACCTGGAGGTCCTTCCTCCAGCAGTGTCCCCTCCCCGCCACAAAGTCCTCTAATTAAACCTTAATTCCTTATAATTAAGCCCAGGGATCTAGTGGCCCCGAGCATTCTAAGGAGGGAGGCCCTGGCAGGGGTGGGCCAGGCTGGACTTCCCTGGGGGGGAGGGAAGGCCGGGAGGGAGGCCACTGAGAGGTTGGAGTGGAAGCCCAATCTTAATTAACCCCTCAGGATTAATTACTGGGCCTATGAACAGGCTGAGAAATCTTTTTCTCTAAACCTACCCCCATTCTTTTCCAACAAAATATATTTATTTTAAAAATGCATTGCCTGGCTGGGCGTGGCTCAGTGGTTGAGCGTCGACCTAGGATCCAGGCGATCGGGGTTCAATTCCTGGTCAGGGCACATGCCCGGGTTGCGGGCTCGATCAATGACTCTCTCATCATTGATGTTTCTATCTCTCTCTCTCCCTTTCCTTTCCTCTCTCTGAAATCAATAAAGATATATTAAAAAAAAATAAAATAAAAATAATAAAAATGCATTGCCTGGCTGGGCGTGGCTCAGCAGTTGAGCATTGACCTAGGATCCAGGAGGTCGCGGTTCGATTCCTGGTTGGGCACATGCCCGGGTTGCGGGCTCAATCCCCAGCTGGGGGCTTGCAGGAGGCAGCCGATCAATGACTCTCTCATCGTTGATGTTTCTGTCTCTCTGTCTCCCTCTCCCTTCCTCTCTCTGAAATCAATAAAGATACATTTTTTTTAAAATGCGTTTTTGCCCTGGCCAGGTAACTCATTTGGTGAGAGCGTCACCCCGATACTCCAAGGTTGCAGGTTCTATCCTCAGTCAGGGCACATACAAGAATCAACCAATGGATGCATAAATAGGTAGAACAACAAATCGATGGTTTCTCTCTCTCTCTCCTCCTTCTCCCCCTTCTCTAAAATCAATCAATAAATTTTTTTAAAGTCCACTTTTGCCCTGGCCAGTGTTGCTCAGTGGTAGGAGTGTTGGCCCATGATCTGAAGGGTTGCAGGTTCGATTGCCAGTCAAGGGCACGTACCTGGGTTGTGGGTTCCATCCCTAGCCCCAGTTGGGGTGCATGCAGGAGGCAACCAGTTGATGTGTCTCCCTCACATCGATGTTCTTCTCTCTCTCCCTCCCTCTCTCTCTCCCCCTTTCTCCTTCCCTCCCACTCTCTCTCTAAAAAAAAAAAAATCAATGGAAAAAATATCCTCAGGTGAGGATTAACAAACAAACAATTCTTAAAAAGCACTTTATATCCTACCATCAAAACATATATATAATAGATGGTGTATATAAATTTGGGGGATATATATTGAAATGAATATGTAAGTGTTGAAAAATGATATACGTGCTCTTGTTTGGAACCATGGTAACAGCAGCTGCTTTGTGAGCGAGCACTGAGTATGTGCCAACTGCATACACACATTTCTTAGCTCATCTCCTCGTAATAGCTCTGGGGGTGTATAAGTTATTATTACCCCCATTTTCCAAGAGCTTGCCTGACTCTAGGATCTGTGCTCTTGGGCCCCAATGTATACACCAGAGTGGGTTCCAACTTGAGATCTTGGCTGCAAAGCCTGGACAGCTGTTCTATGCAGGAAAGCCACTTTGGGTTTCAGGTGAGATTGGAATATGTGATTTTTTTTTTTTTTTGCTTGGGCCTCCAAGCATTTGCCTGGGCATTTCCTTTCACCAGGGATGCCTTTCCTTTCCACATGTGAATCCTCCTGGATCTTCAAAACTCAGGATACATGTCTGCAGGAGGCTTTCTCTGTGAACCCCCCCGAATTGTGGCTTCACAACTTCCCACCAAGGGCCCCCAGTTTCCTCTGCACAGCCTCTGGCACCCTCTCCCCCAGCCTCATGCCATCGCGAGCGTGTACATGCGGCAGACATGTATATTTTGTACACCCCTGGGGTCTGCCCTGCGTGCCCCAAGTCCTCATAGCCCTGCCTGTGGGTGGCAGGTCCTTCCCTCTAATCCGCCAGCCTCACACATCAGCCCCGCCCTCTGCCTCCAGCCGGGGAACAATTATAGTGTTAGAGATGTTGCTGTCGCCCCAGACAGGTCGGCCTCATGTTTAATTCATCTCAAGGCTAATTATAGCCGGGCTGGGGGAGGGGCAAGGTAACCTTGGCTCTCCCTCCCCAGCCCTTCCCGCCGCCAGGGTGGCCGGGAAAGGGTAAGGGGAATGGGTTTTGCGTCCTCCATACTCCCCAGCCCCAATTCAGGGCTCCGGTGCCAGTCTTGCAGCGCCTCCTCCTAGCGTGCAATCTCGGAGGCAGCACTGATGGCGGAAACGACATGGGGCGGGAAGGGCGGTGGGAAGGGGACGGGGATTCCAGCTCCTGGCGCCAGTGTGTGAGCATCAGGAAATCTCCTTCCCTCCTGCCTTCCTGTTTCCCCGGATCAAGACTGATGATAATAACCTGGGACACCGCGAGCTAGTCCACCACCTTCCAGGTGGGCCCACCAAGGCCTGAGGGCGGCCCCCTCACAACAGTGAGTAATAATAACCAGCCTTTAGAGTCGGGAGACGGTCAGGATTGTTTGTGGCGGTTGGCCCTCCTGGAATGTTAGCTGCATTTACCGCCACTGTCCTAGATTGCTCTCTGTGCCAGGCACAGTACGAGCAATCGAGGCCATTGTCACTGCGCTGGGATTTAGGATGTGAGCGCGGCGCTCGCCTGGGCGGGAAAACTTAAGGAGGCACCAACGAACTCAGCAAGGGAAATACCATTTTCAGCCATGTTTTAAAGGACACAAAACAATACCGAAAAAGTCCCGGTGAGCCCTAGCTGGTTTGGCTCAGTGGTTAGAGCGTCTGCCTGCGGACTGAAGGGTTCTGGGTTCGATTCCAGCCAAGGGCACGCACGGCGGTTGCAGGCTCGCCCCAGTTGGGGCATGAGCTGGAGGCAACCAATCGACGTGTCTCTCTCACATCTCTCTCTCTCTCTCCCTTCCACTCTCTCTGAAAAGCAATGGAAAAAACATCCTCAAGTGAGGATTTAAAAAAAAAGTCCCCGTGAAACAAAATATCCAAATGTTAGGTACAGACGGACAGGACCCTGCTCAGGTAGAACTTGTATGAATGTTACTGTCCAACAGCCCCTAGGACGTGGGGACTGTGATGACCAACGCAGGCGGGGAAACAGGGCAGCTCGCTCTTGTCCAAGGCCTGAGGTCACCCCATCCTGCCCTCCTCTCTGCTCCGCTGCCCCTCTCCGGGCCCAGGTCAGGTCTTTGTTCTCCCCTCCCCAGCTTGCACCCCTTCTTCCTGTCCCTAGCTTGTCCCTGTCAACTTGCCTAAGTGACACTGCCCAGAATAGCTGTGGTGTCAGTCCCTGGTGGGCTGCCCTGTGCCACGTGCCCACGGCCCCTCCATAGTAGTTCTCCTGGGTTGGTGACACAGACTGAAGCTCTAGGACTCTGGAGTATTGGGCACTTGCTGCTCCCACCCATGCCTCAGTGTCCCCATGTGTACCCCGGGGGGCTTCCAGTCCTGCAAGGGGGGTGACGAGAATCAGGTCCCCTCCTGCTTGAGAGGCCACCATTCATGAGGCCTTCCTTGGGGGTAAGTGTGACCCCCTTCAGATTCCAGTTTAAATGTATGTGCAATTTGGAGCTAAGATTCCAGAGCCAGCTGGCCTGGGTTCAAGTCCTACCTCTACCACTTGCATGCTGCGTAATTTTAGGCAGACCACTTAACCTCTTTGTAGCAACGGCCCCATCTGCAAAATGCAATCTGCGAAATGCCTCCGGATTAAATGAATGCGTGGCAAGTTTAGGGCGACGCCTGGCATACAGTAGGTGTTCAGCGAGTTGCCGAAATCACTGGGGCCGGGCGTTTGGCTTTGAGCTCCAGGCATCCTGGTGCACGCAGCTATGACCTGTTCAAAGATAAGAAACCCAGGCTCCAAGAAAGGCCAGGACAGGCTGAGGTGGGGCCCTGGCGGCTAGCCCAGCGGGGATTCGAGCCAGCGGCTGCGCCTCCAGCGTCCTCGCTGACCCGGCTCACCCTCTAAGGCCCAGAGAGGGGCACAGGCGCCCCAGGTCCCACAGCCCCGGGGAGGGAGCGCGCGGGGCCCCGGCTCCGGGCGGGGGCGGAGGCGCCGCGGGGCTGCGCTCCCTCGGCCGCGCTGCGCGTTTCCTCGGCAGCCCGGCGGGAGCCCGCCCGAGCGATTAAGGGTCGGGAGGAGCGGCTGCTAAAAATAGCCCGCACCACACGGGGCTCGTTAGCTGCTGGGCTTTGGCTGCCAGGTACCCCCTCAAGGCTCTTCTTCCCGCTCGGGCCGGGCACCCCGAGGTTGCCAGGCTGCAGGAGGACGCGCAGGGGGGGGAGGGGCGGGGGCTCACGGGGGTCATGGGCCCTCGCCCCCCTGGACCTGCTTCCAGGCCTGGCCCCTCCGGGCCCTACTCTCCGGATCTTCCTCAAAGGCAAATCTGATCTCACTCCTCCCCTGCTCTAAAGCCTTCTTTAGCTCCCCATTGCCCTTGACCTCAAACCCCCAAATTTCACCCCCATGAGCTTCCTGATTTCATCTGCCCCTGCCCTGGGTGTCTCTCAGGGGCTGAAACCCACACACGCTCCCCCACTGAGCCTGGGCTCCTGTTGTCCCTTCCATGCGGGTCTTACTGTCTTCTTTTCATCTCTCACATCTCAGCTGACACATCACCTCCTGGTAAGGCTGCAACCCCAGCTTAGCTCCGGGGCCTCTCTTCCGTCCCCTCATCGGGGCTCCCACAGCAGCCTGTGAGCTCTGAGGGGGAGAAGATGAATGTATTTTGGTCCTAGCATTAGGAATAGGATATGGCACACAGCAGGTGCTCAATAAGTGTAGAATAGAGTAATGGAATGAGATTACCCAGCTCTGAGTGAGGCATTTCCTGGGGAATAATGGTGGGCACACAGCCTGAGGGTTCCCACTGTCCTCTGTCCCAGGCCAGAAAGTCAACGGTTCATCTTCTCTCTCCACCAGGTTCATTCTTCCGCTTCCTCTGGAGAGGATGGCCTGCTGTGTGACCCACCTAGCTCACTCCCCCTCTCTGATTCCCTTTCTGCCTTACAGAATCGCCATAGACATAGGACTTAGAGGTCGAAAGGACCCAGCTCAGTTTTAGTGGAGCTGCCAAAAATTGGGCAGGAAAGGGAGGGAGCTCTGATGGTGGAGAGAATGCAGGAGAGGATGGACATCCATGAAAACATATTATGTCTGTTGAAGAACCAGTGGGCAGCCTCAGATGGGCAGGGTTTTCTGAGGAGAGAGCCAAGAAGGACAGTTTCCGGGCTGATCATAAGGTGCTGAATTTGGCTTTGTACCGCTTGCTTGCAGCAGGAGGGGAGAGGCCAAGAGCAGACTCAGAGGGAAATCAGGAGGGGGATGGGTGCTGATGGGCAGTTTGTAGCAGGAGAGTGTTAGCGGGGAAGAGAGGAAGTCTGTTGTCTACAATGGGCAGTGACAGGGCTCAGAACGCTTGATTATTTGAGATCTGTGTTGCCATGAAACCGCGATCATAGCATCATAAAACCAATGGCTTGAGTGAGAAGCTCATTGCTCCTGTCCTCAGGCCTGCGCATCATCTTGGGCTGCGATAGAGGCTCCACAATCATCAGGGATCTAGACTTCTTTAATCTTGGCTCTCCCTCCTCAGCCAAACTCCCACCCTGTGGACCATAAGGGCTGCTCCCTCCCCTGCCACCATGGCCACCTTCCAGATGGGGGAGGGGGTGGAGAGGAGGGAGGGTGGAGGAAGGCCTATTCTTGTCTTCTGAGGTTACAACCTGGCATTTATGCTCATATCCACCGCGTAGTCAAATGGTGACTCTGGGTTGCAAGAGGGCTGGGAAATGTAATCTTTTATCTGGGCAGATTCTTTTTTTTTTTTTTTTTTAATCCTTAATCCACGGATATGTTTTTCATTGATTGTAGAGAGAGAGGAAGGGAGGGAAGGAGAGGGAGAGAGAGAGAGAAAGAGAGAGAGGAGAGAAACATCAATCTGAGAAAGAAACATTGATTGGTTGCCTCCCATACATATGTACTCCGACCCGGGATCAAACATACAACCTGGATATGTGCCCTGACCAGGAATCGAACCCAAGACCCTTTGGTGCACAGGACCATGGAACACTCTAAACAACTGAGCCATACTGTCCAGGGCATAGGCAGATTCTATTTTTAAAGGGAAAAGTAGAGAATGAATATTGTGGGCGAGCCCATAGCTTCTACCACCAAATGGGTTGGGAAGGAGGAATAGACATTTGTCACCATTAAATGTTCCTTCTCTTTGTCCTATGGATGACCTGTCCCTGTCCCCTCCCTGCCCTCATCTCTTTCCTCTTCCACTCGCTCACTTTGCTCCAGCCACAGGGGCCTCTTTGCTGTTCTTCAACACACCAGGCATGGTCCTGCCCCAGAGCCTTTGCACAGGCTGTTCCTTCTGCTTGGAATGCTCTTCCCCCAGATCTCTCTATGGCTCCCTCCCTCTTCTCCTTCAGAACTCTGCTCTTATGTCACTTCCTCAGTGAGGCCTTCCCTGAACATCCTGTTTAAAATTACAAACTGTCCTCCCTCCCCAATTCTTGCTCCATTCTGTCCTAATTTTCTTCCCAGCACTTAGCATTCTCTAAAACCTATAGATAGGGAAACTGAGGTCTAAGGGAAAAGGTGATTCACTGAGGTCACATGCTAATGGGTGGCAAAATAAGGTTGTGTTACCTTCTGAGTGCCCATTTCCTCTCTGTCACTGACCCTCTTTCTCCACCCCTCTCTTCCACCCAAGAGCTTCCTATAAATTTCTATTCTTCCCATGTCTGCTGGAATGAATTTCTCTTGCTTTCATCCAAGAGCCCAGGGTGACCAAAGGGGCACCTCTGTCATGCCAGGCACAGTGCCTGGTGCATTAGCTGCCATGTCACATTTAATTGCCACACAAATATGAAAACGTTTGCAGATTTCAGAGCACATGCAAAATGTTCTTAGTCCCAATTCTAGAGGCATGGAGGGACTGAGGCACAGTTTGGGGAAGGTATGATCCTGCTCAGACAGCCAAGAGGTGGCAAGGGGCTGATTCCACCCTTCTGCCTTCCTAGCCACCATTAGATGAGGCTCACTGCCACCCAGGACAGTGCAAAGCTGATGGTCTTGGGTTCAAACCCTACCTTGTGAGGTCTTGGACATCTTCCTCTCCCTCTCCCTCGCCAGGCCTCAGTTTTCTCTTCTGAGAAATGGGATCCTAAAAGCTGTCCTGGGTGTATCACACAGAATGTCCCATTGTGCCCAGAGCCTGGCATAGAGGTGAGGACATCAGCCAGTTCCTGGGGGCTGCAGGTGCCCCCAATCTAGACTGCTTGCTGCTCCCCGCCTCGCTGCATATTCCCTTGGCTGCCCTGTGCCAGGCTTCTGTTTAGTTTAATAATCTCCCGAAAGTTTAATTGTTGTTTTATTCATCCGTGACCTTTCTCTCTCATCTGGAGACGTATTATTGCTAATCTACAAATTTCAAGAACCAGATTTATTTGCAAAACCAATTACCTGCCTATGCAAATGACCTCTTTCAGCTCCCGCCTCCCTGGCCAGTTGGCTGCTGAGGGGAGAGGGGACCCGCTGCCCGCCCTTTAGAGCTGCTGCTCAAACACTCGGATGCAGAATTATCTATAATTCCTCCAAGCGGGCGGCCCTCTTGGCCCTGGAGTTAATCAGAATCTCAGTAATCAAGGAAGGCCCTGACCTCCTAAAGGGCCTCTCGAAGTGGCCAGAGGCTCTGACGGCCTCCCCACTGGGCCCTTCTGATGGGAATGAGGGCTGTTGAAGTGTTCATTCATTCATTCGTTCATTCATTCATTCATGATTATGCCGTGAGTGTCTACCGTGAGCCAGGTACTGTTCCAGGCTTTGGAAGCGGAGCAGGGAGCAGGCAGGCCAGAAGGAAGTAAGCCCCCATCTTCATGAAGCTGGCAGAGAGAGAGAAAACAGGCAAGATAAATAAATAAGGAAAATATATAGCATGGCCAATGGTATAAATTGCAGTGGAGGCCCTGGCCAGTGTGGCTCAGTCGGGTGGGCGTCGTCCATGCACTGAAGAGTTGCCGGTTCAATTCCTAGTCAGGGCACGTGCCCAAGTTGCGGGCTCAGTCCCTGGTAGGGGTTGTGCAAGAGGCAGCCAATCGATGTTTCGCTCTCACATTTATGTTTCTCTCTCTCTCCCTCTCCCTTCCTCTCTAAAAATCAATTTTAAAAAATCTTTTAAAAAAAATGTCAGTAGAGGACAAGCAAGCAGGAGAGGGGGATGGGGATGGCTAGGAATGGGTGGTCAGGGAGCATGGACTCCTTACCCCCTCCTTCACTCTGCTCCAGTCACAGAAAGGAGCTGATTCTTAAAATGCCAAACTTGGTCCTCTCTCTGGGCCTTAGCACTTACTGTCCCCACTGCCTGGAATGCTTTTCCCAAACCTCTTGGCCAGACCCATGCTTCCTCCCACAGTCTCAATTCACATGTCACCACTTCAGGGAAGCCTTTCCTGATTTCCCAGCTAACAGGCATCTCCCCCAGACCATTTCTGTCCCCTTTCCTTGTTTTATAATTCTGACTATTACCTGAAATTAGATTAGGTATTTGTATGTTGTTTTTCTCTATCACTCTATTTTAATATCAGCACCTTGAGGACAAAGGAACTGTGTCTATTTTGTTCATACCTGTATCATTGGTACCCAGAACAGTATCTGGGCGCTCAATAAATATTTGTTGAATGAACGAATGAATGATTCAGGGGCCAGGAGGCCATGCTAGTCATGGTGTAAAGGACATAGTAACTTCTTATAGTCATCTTGGCCTCAGCACTTCCCCATAGCCTCGTGCAATGGCTGAAATGTTCCCATTTCACAGCTGAGAACATGGAGGCTGCTAGATTAGGTGTGTGGCTTGGCCAGCAAGAGCTAACAAGGCTGGGATCAGAAACCAGGGGCTGAAGGGGTTGCCCTCAATGGTACCCAGGGCCCCTGCAGGTATTTGACACGAGGAAGGAACAGCCTAAACTGGGAGGCAGGACCTTGCCAATCCCTAGACCTCAAGTTCTTTATCTGGGCAAGGGCCTTCAAGACTCTACCTACCTCGGTTTCCCTCTCACCTCTTTGGCCGTGCTTTCTGTCTCCTTTACCTTCTTGTCACTTCCTATGGCCGACTCCCGCTCCTCCTGTGGATACCTGCCCTTGAGTCAGACACCAGACATCTGCCTCCCCTTTGCACATGCTATTCCTTCTGCCTGTCACACTGTTCCCCAGTGAAGCCCTTCCATGGCCTCCCAACCTAATTAGCCCTTCCCCCCAATATACATCCCAGAGCAGCCTAAACGTGTCTTAAGGAAATGGCGCAATGTCAATGATGGAGTTGTTCGTTCAATTGTTTGCTTAACATTTATCTTCCCAACTAGACACTAAGCTTCAATTGAATAGGAGCCTCAAATGTCATTAAAAAACTTTTAAAAATTGATTTTTAGAGAGAGAGAAAAACAGAGAAACACCAATTTGTTGTTCCGCTTATTTGTGCATTCATTGGTTAATTCTTGTATGTGCCCCGATTGAGGATCGAACCCGCAACCTTGGCATATTAGGGTGATGCTCTAACCAACTGAGCTACCTGGTCAGGGCACCTCGGCTGTCATTTTTATCCTGGCATCTATAGCACTCAGCACAGAAAAGGGCACTCGGTGGTAGCTTATAAGTGTTTGTTGAGTGATTGACCAGGGGTGGACAGGTGGGAGGTGGATGAGTGAATGGGTGGGTGGGTGGGTGAGGGATGGGGGTTGGATGAGTGGTTGGGTGGGTGAGAGATAGATGAAAGGATGGAGGGGATGAGTGGGTGGGTGGGTGTAAGGATGGTGGGCTATGGCTGGTGGCAGAGGGATGAGGGAATGTGTGGATGACTGGTGATGGGTAATGCAGCCCAGCCTCCATGAGGTGGGCTGCCCCCGGCAGTGGGCCTTGGTGAAGCTGCATCCCTGCCCTGCCAGTGGCTCTGAGGATCTGTGTTGGGCGGGGATGTGGACGTGGCCACAGACCTCTAGCTCTTTCTGCAGGGCTCAGATTGTCCTGCCCCTCACGCCTGCACTCCTGCTGCCCATAGCTAAGCATATCCCCCTGGTGAGGGCCCCACTTTTAGCCAGGAATGCGGCCCCCAGCCCTCTTCTCTTTACCCCTTCACTTGATTCGATCCTGGCCACCTGCCGATTCAATTATTCTGCTGCTGGGGTGGCTGGCAATTTTCTTTCAGGGCTGGGAAGCTGTGTTTGTATCTGTGTGGCTTTGAACAGCGCGGAGACCCAGAGACAGAAACAGGGAAACAAAATGAAGAGGAGAGAAAAGAGAGACAAGTGGGAGGGCAGTCTGGGCTATTCTCCTTCCTTGCCCGAGGCTTTTATTTTATTTTTTTATTTTTAAAAAATATTTTTATTTATTTTTAGAGAGAGAGGAAGGGAGAGGGACCTAAAGAGAGAAACACTGATGTGACTGATCGGCTGATGGAGCCCGCACCCCAGGGCATGTGCCCTGACCCCAAATCCAACTGTAATCTTTCCAACTGAGCCACACCAGCCAGGGCCCTCCCCCAGGCTTTTAAAATATTCAAACAGTGAGCACCCTGCAAAGATTCCAGAATTTTCTCCTTGTGACCTCATTTCACTTTTGCATCTTTCAACACACACACACACACACACACACACACACACACACACACACACACACACACACAAACATACACACACACACACACATACACACACACTCTTCAGGACACAAAACTCAGCCCAGATTTTGCTGAGGACCTTGCTAATGACCAGACAGCTCAGGTAAAATGGGAGAGGTTTTTGAGGTAGTGAGCTCCTCATCCAGAGAAGAGTCCAAGCAGAGGCCCTAGAAGTTCAAGGTGCCCATTTATTCTGCACTGGATCCTTTATTTATTTATTTTTTCTGAGCACTTGCTAAGTGCCTGGGGCTGGGATGGAGGGAGTAAGGGGGACAGAGTGAGGAGGTGAGGGCTGGAAGGGGACAGAAGCAGGCCGTGCAGGGCCTTGGGGGCTGGAAGACTTGAGCTTTTACCCTGAGGAAGGTTGAAGCCCTGGAGGGTGGTGGGCAGAGGAGGGGGGGACCTGAGTCAGGTGCACATAGGCGCCCTCTGGCTGCTGCTCTTGGGAGGTCAGTTGCCAGGGGACCAGGGCAGAAGTGACTGCACTGGTTCAGGTGAGCGATGACGGGGGAAGAGCAGTCAAAGCAGAGGAAACAACCTGTACAAAGGTCCTGGGGCGGGACTGTGCCTGGAGTGTTGGAGGAGCAGTGAGGAGGCCTGTGTGACTGGAGCAGAGTGAGGGAGGGGGAAAGAGGGAGGAAGTGAGGGCAGGGAGGGGATGGGGCAGGTAGTTCAGGGCCTAGTGGACCTCAGGGAGGACTTGGGCTTTTATCCCCAGGGAGGTGGGAGCACTGGAGGGCTGTGGGCAGAGGAGGGATGGGATTGATTCAGTTTTACCATGGATGGCTGGGAGTATCTTGCACCCCTTTGGCATTGTGACCTTGGGCAGTTTTCCCCCTTCTCTGGCTCTTGAGCCCCTCTCTCCACACAGAGTTGATGGACAGGGTCATTTCCCAGCACCCTCTGGCTCCCACTCCTCGGCCCCACCCTCTGAGCAGCCTCAGGGATCCTTGATGACTCCACTGCCCTATATCATGGGTGATTATCTGTAAGCCTGAACCCTCCCAAGAGCTTTGCAGACAATAATGAAATCACCTAATCTCGTGATCAGGGACTTAACAGGGACGTCCTCGCCAGCTGGTGCCTCTCTCCAGGGAGGAATCCCCCAGGCTCAGCCAAGAAGAGAGGATGCTTCCTTCTCATTCCGCCTCCCCCGCCAGGAGCTTAAGCAAAATCAGCCGCTCCCTGGAGAGGAATCGCGTGGGACCATCTTCCTCGTTCAGGCCCTTTTGGAGACTCTCCAGCTCTGGCTGTGCACCCTCTTTGCTGTGTGGTTCTGGGCAATTGCCCACCCTCTCTGGATCTCGGTGTCTCTAAACTGGCTCCTGACACTGCCTCTAAGCGTTCTGTGAGGGGCTTCATTGTGGGAAGCACAAGATGGGGCCGCCCTGTGAGAGGCAAAACCTTTCCCTTCTGCTGCCCCCAACCGCCCACTTTTAAATTGTGGCCAAATCCACACAACATAAAAGTTCCTGTCCCAATCATTTTTAAGTGCGCAGCTCAGTGGCATTAAGCGCATTCCCATTGCACAGCCATCGCCACCATCCGTCCTCAGGACTGTTTTTCATCTTCTCCAACAGAAACTGTATCCATCACTCTTGCTTTTCATCTTAAGAAAGTACCTTAGTGATTCGTCCATGGCATTCCTTATTCTTTTATACAGTTTCAAGGGGCTCCTGGTGTGGCGGGACCCTCGTCCCCTCATTTATTTACCCCTCCACTTTTTCTAAGCTTTCTGCACAGGCCTCACTCTAGTGTTCGTGCTATTAACCACTGAGCTATTCGGCTAAGAACCCTCGCTCCCTGGGGTGATACTAAACATATTTAGTTACAGGTACAGCTCGTGTCACTGACCAGTGAGACTGGATGTGCTGGGCAGGTCCCAGCATTGCTGTTAGTGGCCAGAGCCATCATCCATGTACCAAGCATTCCTGCACAGTGACAAGCCCAAGGTCACGGCAAAGTCCAGAACACAAGTTGTCTTGCTGCCTATCTGCCAGCGCTTTGGTCTGAGGCTTCCTGAATACAGTCCTGCCCCCCCTCCCCCCAGCATGTATTGTTCCTTTTTCTCGAGAGGGTCTTGGTTGTTGGAAAGAAAAGGCCAGTAGATCCTGAGCGAGACTCATAGAAAGCAGCTGGGACTAGGATGGCACAATTTGTGGCAGCTAAAGGGACTTGAAAGCCCCTGGCTAGTTCCTTGTCCAGCCTGAAAGCCTGGAAGAGCACCCCTTGCTCCTGAGCACCCCCCCCCCCCGAGAAGGAAGATGGGAAGGGAGGGTATTGGGATGCCTGGTGAAGTGGAACTTAACATTTTTTAATCAGGGCGAGCTGCCAGCCACCTTTCCTTTATAGAGTGGGGACCTCTAAATTCTGTGAAGCAGAACTTCTTTATTCAGGGAGACTCATGTGAACAGTTTCTCCTAGTTTCATTCATATTCAGCCCGCCCGTCGTCATGGGGGAATGGTGATGACGTTGCCGTAGCAGATCGGATATGTCACACCAGTCCCAGATCCTATGGCTGAAAGCACTATGCATTTATTTTTGCTCATGAGTCTACATATTAGCTGGGAATCCTTCTAGCTTGATCGGGCTTGTTCCTGCCTTTGCACTCTACTTGGGGTTGGGGAGACCACTCTGCAAATTTTGGCTGGGCTCTCTTATTTGGGGGTCAGCTGGCTATTGGCTGGGACAACTGAAGAGCAAGAGTAGCCTGGGGTTATTCGCTCAGCAGCTGGGCTCCGAGAGAGTGAACAGAAGCATGCCAGGCCTCTGGAACTTCGAAGCAGACCCTGTTCCAGTAGAACCTGGAGATGACAGTGGCCCCAGCTGACACCTTGATTGCACCTTACGAGAAATTCTGGAGTAGAGGACCAGCTAAGCCATGTCTGGACCCTTGACCCACAGAAACGGTGAGATAATAAGTGTTGTTTTAAGTTGCTACGACTGTGGCAATTTGTTACACATCAAGAGCTGGCAGATGCATACTCCTTGATGTGCAGAGTGGGCTGATGGCGATGAGATGGAGCAAAGGGATGGAGATTTTTGTTTCCTTCCCTTCTGAGGCTCTTTCTGACAAGTTGAGGTGGCCCTGAGCGAGATGTAAAGGCAGAAAAAGACACTCAGTGGAGTCAATCAAAGACACCCAGGTGGGATAGTCAGAGCACGTTGAACTTCTGGCTTCAGCAATTGGCTCAGGGTTACCCAGCATGACCCAGATTGGCTCAGAGTATAGTCCTGAGCACTTGCTAGATTTATGGGGGAAGTTCTGCTATGGGGGAGAAGACACTCGTTTCCTCAGTGATTACTGAGCTGATGGAAACCTGGTCTTCCTAGAAGCGATCTGATCACCATGTAGGAAGCATCTTTCCATGAAGAGAGCTAATAGAGAGGGAAGAAAATTATCTTGATGAGATTTGAGCACCTGGATTGAACTGTACCTGAACCCTTTTAAAATAGCTCCCTTTTTGCTTAAGCTGACCTGAATCAGGTGTTGTCGTTGTTATTGTTGTTGCTTTGCCACTTGTAGACCAGTCCTGACTATTGAAGGTCCAGATTTGGGGAAGCTGGTCTCATGGCACTGTGCGAATGTGCTGGGGCTACCATAACAAAGTACCACAGACTGGGCAGCTTACACAACAGAAATTTATTTTCTCACAGTTCTGGAGGCTGGAGACACGTCTGAGGCAAGGTGTCAGGAGGATTGATTTCATCTGAGGCCTCTCTCCTTGGCTTATAAATGGCTGTCTTCTCCCTGTGTCCTCACATGGTCAACCCTCTGCATGTTTGTGTCCTAATCTCCTCTTATTCTAAGGACACCAGTCATATTAGATTAGGGCCCACTGGTACGACCTTACTTTAACTCAGTTACCTCTTTAAAGGCCCTATCTCCAAATCCAGTCACATTCTGAGGTCCTGGGGGTTAGGACTTCAACATATGAATTGAGGGAGGGGGCACAATTCAGTTTATAACAGGTACCAAGCAAGTGGGGGGGGTGTCTGTGTATGTGTGATAGGCAGAGCTTCTCTAACTGCAGACCTGGCTTGGTTGGTCCTGACTGCCGGGGGTGACGTGGGAGGGGTCAGCTTCTAACACTTGGGAGATGTTAGGAACCAGCACAGCTGAGTGAACAGCTTTAGGGCTGGAGCTTGGTACCATAGGTTGAAGCCCTTCCTGCAGAGTGGTTAATGATCAGAGCCCTCGTGCCAGACTGTCTGGGTTAAAATCCCACCTCGGAACTTGCCTGTCCTGTGGCCCTGGCTAAGTCAGTGAACCTCTCTAGGCCTCAATTTTCCCTTATGAGCACCCATCTGCTTATCTTCTTCCCCTACCCGAAGTGAGTCACTGCCCATACTTGCCTCTGTCAGTCCCTCCAAATTCTCCCCATAGTCTAAGGCTCAGATCAAATGTAGCCTCTTCAAGGAAACTTCACTGGTCCACCTTGAAATCTCCTATGAACTAACACAGGAATTATCTGCGGTCAGTATCTGAAGCACTTGTCATAGTTCCTGTAACCCTCACATCAGACCTATGGTGTAGAGTCTTTTCCTCAAACCCATTTTGCAGATGAGGAAACTGAGGCATAGCAAGATTAATTTTGCAGATGAGGAAACCAAGGGATAGCAAGATTCTTTAGCTGGCCTGGCTGGTGGATCCTGCCTCTGAGTGTTTCCATGACGGACAGGTTGCCCCTCTGTGCCTGGGCGAGCCTGGCACAATGCCTTCTCCTGGATGCTCTGCTGTGTCTCTCAGGCCTTCCTTTGCACCAGGCAGCTGGGCAGAGACTGGGAGAGGGAGGGATGGAGGGCACCACTGAGAGAGGTGGGGAGAGATTGATCATTCACAGAGTCCTGAGCCTCTGTGGCCATGGGGCCAGTGGCTTATGTGGAGATCTATTGCATTGCAGACTCAGCACTTGGCCCGCTTCCCCTTGACTGCCGTGCCCCAGTCTCTGCCAGAAAGAAAAAGGGCCTAGTGATTCCCTGAAGCTGCCAAATAACCCAAGCAGGGTCCTCGGTGGCCCCTGTTAGACAGCGGCTTTCTCCCCAGGGAGGGTGGTGGTCTGTAGTCGGGCAGACTTGGGTTCAAGTTCTGGCTCTGCCACCTGCTGGGTGACCTTGAAATGGCCTTCAAAGTCCCATGCCTCCATGCTCACCTTTGTAACACCCTTCTCTAGAGGGGCAGCTTGAGCATGAGTCTTGGAGGTGGTGGGGACGTAGTAGGCTCTGGATGAACGATCGCCACAATAATAGTAATGATAGAAACAGCACAGTGGTTAAAGGAGGCCTGGGCTTTGCAGTCACACACACACTGGTTCGAATTCCAGCTTTTGGAATTTCTGAGGCTGGGGGGACCCCGGACAAGTTGTTTATCTCTGGGGCCTCGATGTTCTTATCTGGGCAACGGGTCCAGCAGTATTTCTCCTTCGTGGAGGCTGTGAGGAGGAGTCAGGCAGGCCAAAGAGAGTGGAGGTCGAAATTCCCAGAGCCCATGAGGAAAGTGTTAGGTTACATGGCAAAGGGGAATTAAGGGTGCAGATGGAATGAAGGTTTTTAGTCAGCTGGGTTTAAGAGAGAGAGAGATGATCGTGGAGAATCCCAGGGGGCCCAGTGTAATCCACGGGCTCTGAAAATGGAGCAAGAGGAAGGACAGGAACAGCGGAGATGGCAACATCTGAAGGACTTGAGCAGCTATTGTTGGCTATGATGATAGAGGAAGGGACCACCTGCCAAGGATGTGGCACCTCTAGAAGCTGGAAAAGGCAGGAAACAGATTCTCCTCTGGAGCTTCCAGAAGGAACCAGCGATGCCCACAGCTTAATTTTAGCCCAATGAGACCCTTGTTGCACTTCAGACTGCAGAACTGTCAGATACTCAATGTGTATTGTTTTATTAAGTGTTTCACTAAGTTGGTGGTAATTTGTTATGGCAGCCATAGGAAAATAATACAGGTGGTAGCTGGCATTGGCAGATGTAGGAGTCAGGTGTATGTTCATTGTTCCCTGCCTTTTCATATTCATCTTCCCAGTGTTCCTCACCTGCAGAACCACTGCAGAATGGCACTCTGTTAAAGACTACAGTTCCCAGGCTCCCTTGCAGCTAGCTAGCTAGGAGTGACCATGTGACTGATCAATGAGATTTTGGGATGGGCTTCTGGGAGGACTCCAT
This sequence comes from Miniopterus schreibersii, assembly GCF_964146895.1. Lineage (NCBI taxonomy): Eukaryota > Metazoa > Chordata > Mammalia > Chiroptera > Miniopteridae > Miniopterus > Miniopterus schreibersii. The sequence goes on along the minus strand of NC_138105.1, from coordinate 67,250,776 downwards.
AAAGGAGACAGTCCACAGGAGAAAACCTACTTTGTCCTCCCACCCTTCTTCTTTTCCTGCTGCTAGAATAAGGATGTGATGGTTGGAGCTTTGGCAATCATTTTGGACCATGAGGAGCAACATGGTAGACATACTGAGGAAGATGCAGGACTCTGTACTTGTGATAGCTAAATCAATCATCCCTGGATGAACAAGTCATTTATTTATTTAACAAGCTAATGAATTGTGCCACTGGGAACATGCTAATGAAGCAGATAAAAATTCCTGCCCTCAGGGAGCCAACATTTGTAGGAGGAGAGAGTAGATAGTGAACAAATACACAATGTCAGAAGGTGCTAAGTGCCGGGGATGAAAATGAAGGGGAGTAAAAGAGAGTAGAGGGATTGATCAGCGAGGGCTCTTGGAAGAAGTAGTTTTGAGTAAAAATCTTAATGATTTGTTGTATAAGGTGAAAAATGTTTCTTAATATTAAATCAAGTTAATTGGGGTTTTCCTGTTACTTGCAGCCAAAAGCATTGATACTGCTGTTCCTTTAAGTTCTCACACCATATCCATGGGGTGTGGAAGTAATGATCATCCTGTTTTACAGATGAGAAGACTCAGGCTGGATGGGGAAGTGACATGCCAAAGATTACATAACTAGTAAGAGGGAAGTCGGGAGTAGAAGATTTAGGTGGGGTGGGTAGCTGGGAGCCATGGAAGGTTTGGGAATAATTCAGTGAGATGTGGGAATCCCATGGGAGCAGGAAGATAGGTAAAGAGACATGTCCAACCCGCACACCTTGCTTCTTCAGGCCCCCTGCCTGTGATGCCTTCTCTTTCCGACCCCAGCTGCGGCCACACCTCCTCCTGGAAGTCCCCCTGGCCCCCACTATCCTCATCATCCCATCATGCCCTTCCACTGAGAGCTCAGAGGGTTTGGGGAATAGTTGCAGGCCCCTCTCCCTTTCCCAGCCACCGTGCCATCATGTTTATGCATTGCTCTGGAAAAAACTGATTACATTCCATCCTGACCTTCTCCCTGTCGGCGGGGCCCATTACTGCATCAATCACACGGCTCAGAGGGGGAAAAATTATTTTATCTTTAACGATACTTAAAAGTGCTCAGCAGGGCCGTCACGGGGACTGGGCATGGGCAGCTGCTGGGCTCTGCATTCCAGATCCCTGCTTCTTGTCTGCTTTCTCCCTGCCTTACAGAAACTACGAAAACCCTCTGATTTGCAAACTTAATTTCCATCCTCTGGGGCCACCCATTTCCAAAGGGGACAGGTCCCTCTTCCTCTGTAGCTCTCTTTGTCTCTCTGCCTTGACTCTCTGTTTTTCTGTCTCTCTCTGTCTCTATCACTGTCTCTGTCTTCAACTCCCTGTCTCTTTCTCCCTCTGTCTTAATACTCTGGGAATCCCAAGTGACCTCTCTTTTTTTAAAAAAAAAAAGTTTTTATTGATTTTGAGAGAGAGAAGGGAGAGGAAGAGAGAGATAGATTGACTGCCTTCTGCATGCCCCCTACTAGGGATCGAGCTCGCAACCTGAGCATGTGCCCTGACTGGGAATTGAACTGGTGACCTCTTGGTACATGGGTCGACACTCAACCACTGAGCCACACTGGCCGGGCCCAAGTGATCTCTTGAGTGGTCATCTAGGCTGGCGTCCACAAATCAGTTTCTCCTCCCCAGCATCCTGTGATGGGGATACCACGATCATGCCCATTTTACAGTGCTGAAGATGGAGGCCCAGAGAGGCAAAGCTCTTTTATCAAGGTCATACAGCAATAATAACAAGGCTGAACTGGGGTGCTTTGAAACCACAGCTATCTGTCACCACACCTGGTCCCCTTAACCAGTCTAATCTGTCCCTGCAGAGAAAAAAAAGCTGTTGCCCCTTCCTTCTGAAAGCAATGTGGTATCCTGGAGGCTGTGGTATCTCAGACCTCAGGGTAGGTTTTGAATCTTAAGTCAGCTACCCTGTGACCTTGGACAGGCATTGAGTAGCCTCTGCCTAAATCTCATCAGACAACCGAGCCTTCCTGGGGCTGTTGGGAGCTGGGGCCCTGAATGTCATGGTGGGACTATCAGGTAAAATACAAAATGCCCAGTTAAGTTAGAATTTCAGATAAACCATGAATAATTTTTTTTAGTATTAGCATATCCCAAATATTGTGTGGGATATACTTATATTAAAAATTCATTTAATTCAACAATAAAGATAAATTAAAACATATATATTCATTTATTGTTTGTCTGAAACTCAGATTTAACTGGCCTTCTGTATTTTTATTGACCAAACTTGGCAACCCTCGCTTGGGACTCTCTGGAGGAATGGAAGGTTCTGGACACTGTGGGGCAGATTCATTTACGCACATAGTGCCAGACTCTAATGGCCGCTCTGGGTGGGACAGTGAGGTCTCCAAAAATGGAACACACTGAGCCATTTGTGGGTGCTATGGCACATGTCCCTCTGCTGGAGTCAGGGCTAACCTCTGTCATTTGGAAATGACAGCCTCCATTGTGGCTTGATCCTCCTGGGTAAAGCTGACCAGAAGCCCAACATCCCGTGAGGTGACAAAGAATGCAACCAGACTCAGGCCACTGTCGTCCCATTCCCTTGTCCTGCACCTACACCAGCCCTGCCAGCCCCCCCATCACGGCCCATCCCAAGGCTTGTGGCCCTGTCCTCAAGGTGTCAATACCTCCCTTTCTAAATTTCACCCCAGAAATCAATTAGGTCTCTGGGCAAGTTGATTATAAATCAGCTATTTTCATAATTGTTATGTCTTTAATAAATCAAAGCTGTGCACATTGCCAGCAAAATGGTGCTTTTCTTCATGGTCATCAATTACCCGGGGGAAGACAGGGCCGCGTCCACAGTCCCTCATCCTGCACCCAGTCTGGAGAGGCTGCCGCTGTCCAGGGAGCTCCTGGACCCGGGCCAGGCTGTTCCATTACAGAATTGCTTAAGCAGCGTTTTAAATAACAAAAAGGGATATCATTTAATTTTTTTGCAACGTGGAGATCAATACGCTGTCCTTCAGATGGCATGACGGATCGTCTTGGCCAGCTTCTCCAAGTTAATCCAATTTCTCTGGGTCTGGCTGTGACTGGGCCGCCTGGGCCCAGCCTGGAACGCAGGAGTTCGCAGGGTCTTCCTCGCCTCGGCCTGTGAGCGCTGCAGCTATGTGCGCAGTGGGATGGAGAAGGGAGGTGGGCAAGGAGCCAGTTCTGCAGGGCTGTGAGTCTCAACCAGGGATGATTCTGTCCCCCAGGGGACACTGGGCAATGTCTGGAGACATCTGTGGTTGTCACGACTCGGGGAGCTCCTGGCATTGTGTGGGTGGGGGCCAGGGATGCTGCCCAGGACAGTTCCCCCACAGAGAATGTCCTGCCTCCAATGTCAGCAGCGCCCAAGGGGAGACCCTGCTTTAGGGCAATTCATAAAGGCAGCGACTGGAAGGTCTTCCCTGTCTTCGCTTCTGAGCCCTATGTTCTGGTTTTTCCAAAGCTCGGGGGTTCCAGGCTCACAGTGATGACAGAGAGACCCAGGTTCGAGTTCTGGGTCTGCTGCTAATGGGGCTATAATTTAGGGCAAAATTGGCTGTTTAGTTTCTTCCACCACAACATGGGCCTCTGGTTTCCTCCTCTGCCTCCCTGAAGGGATAAAGAGATCCAGGAATCAATGATTCAAGTCAGCCAGTATATATTGAGCACCTAGTGTATACCAAGCACTGCTCTAGGTATTGGGGACCCAGCCACCAAGATGGAGGAAACACCTGCATCTTGTTGGGGGGGGGAAAGTCGGCAAGTAAATAAGTAAACGAGGAAGGCAGTTTCGGAGGTCCTAAAGGAAATAAGGGGAGTAGCTGGGGGCGGGCAATTCAGGCAGGAAGTCACGGGGTGTGGGTGAGTCAGGGTTCTCCAGAGACACAGAACCAATAGCATGTATATATATCTAGAAGAGATTTGTTTATTATAAGGTATTTGCTCAAGCAATAATGAAAACTGAGATGTCCTATTGCCCGTTGTCCGCAAGCTGCAGACCCAGGAAAGCTGATGGTGTAAGTCCTAGTCCTAGCCTGAGGGCAGAAGACCGATCTCCCAGCTCAAGAACTCAGGCAGAGAGTGAATTCTCCCTTCCTCTGCCTTCTTTTTATTTATTTTATTTTATTATTATTATTTTCATTTATTTCAGAGAGAGGAAGGGAGAGGCAGAAAGAGATAGAAGCATCAGTGCTGTGATGAGAGTCGTAGATCGGCTGCCTCTTGCATGTCCCCCACTGGGGATGGAGCCTGCAGCCTGGGCATGGGCCCTGACCTGGAATCGAACCATGACCTCCTGGTTCATAGGTCGACACCCAACCACTGAGCCATGCCGGCCGGGCTCCTCTGCCTTTTTGTTCTATTCGGGCCCTCAACAAATTGGATGAGGCCCACCCGTGTTGGGGAGAGCCATATGCTCAACTCAATCTGCTGACTCAAATGCTGCACACCCAATGGCCCAGTCAGATTGACATGAAAGTTACCCCTGAGGCTGGAGGACATGTAAGAAACACACAAACTCTGTGGGAAGAAATATGAAGAACTGATAAAGCAGTCTTTGTCCTTAATGCTGCCATGACTTGCTGTTGTTTGCTAGGTTGAACCATTTGGATGGAAGTCTTTGCCAGCTGGGAGCCATAGAAGGTGCTAGAGCAGAGAAATTACTCCCTTAACCACCCCCCAATGATTGCACTTTTTCTTTCTCTGGCTGGCTTGGAGAAGGCCTCAGGCTGAAGCCGGCCGGCTGGAACCCCCCAGTCCCCCTGCATCCCCCCCAAACTGGCTGCTGGGCTGTCATCTCTGCGGGAGAGCCTGGGAACTCGAGATGAGAATGACCCGTGATTGTCGTGGTTGTCGCTGAGGCCTATGCTCTAATTTCCACGAATGGGTTTTGAGCGGCTAATGTAGTCCCTGCTGGGCAGGAGATGGAGGACTCGGCAGGGCCTCCAACACTAGAATGTTTGAGACCCATCTGCAGCCAGGGCTTGAACTCTAAACCTTGCATTTGCTGCTCTGGGCCCAGGGAAACCTCTAGTCCTGGGGGCTTTGAAGGGAGAAGGGAGGGCAGAACGCTTGCCCTCTTAGATCTGGCCAAGCCCGTGCGGGTCAGAGGGGCCAGGCTCCAAAGGGACGTTATGGTTGGGTTTAGGATTTAGAGGCGGCAGGACTGGGAGGGGCATAGTCTCCTCTGAAGACGGGTGTGGAAACTGATGCTCAGTGTAGGGCAGGACCTAGCATCAGAGTTTGGAGTCGAGGCTCAGCCTTGTTTAGACTGATCTCGAAGTGGGCATCAGGCCAGTGTGGAATGAATAAAGGAATCCCACAATGACCACAGCAAGGCCCGCCAGGGCGGAGTCCAGACAACGAGGCAGTCACCATAGTTTTCCTTGCACACAAAACCCCTTCAAGGACGGGTATGGTGGTGACCTGTCTCCCTCAGTGCCCAGAAACTCAGACGGGGCCCTCGAGGGTCTGCAGTTTCTCTCCTAGACCCCCACCCCAGCCCTGGCAGATGGGAGATAGTGGAGACATCTGTGGGTGGGGGTGGAGGGGGAAGAAAAATAGCTCTGGCTGGAGCCCCGGATGTGTGGGACGGGGTCCAGCACAAGGGTGGGGACATTGTGGGAGCTCAGCCAGGCCGTCCTGCTGGGGAAGGGACAGCCATCCTGGGCTTCCAGGTGAGGGCTTGGGCAAAATTTACTGAAGGAAGAAACACCTGAATGGTAACATGGGGTCGGACCCGCCTCCCACCTCTCTACAGCCCTTGCAGGGACTCAGCTCCACTGAACCAGCATTTCTGTGTCCCTACTGTGCACAAGGCAGACCCTCGATGATGTGTGACGGCAGAACAGAAGACCTGGAAGTGCCTTGGAGAGAGAAAACCTCTGAGACTTAGGGGGATGAAGACCCCATTCAATCAGACACCATTTCCCCTGCAGTACCCTTTTCTGGTTTGAGCCCAGGACCAGGGCCCAAGAACAACAGGATTTTATTGTGCACTTTTAAAAAAAATCCTCACCCGAGGATATTTTTTCCATTGCTTTTCAGAGAGAGTAGAAAGGAGAGAGCAAGAGAGAGGTAAGAGAGACACATGGATTGGTTGCCTCCCGCACGCGCCCCGACCGGGGCCGGGGATCGAGTGTTAGGTATGTGCCCTTGGCTGGACTCGAACCCAGGACCCTTCAGTTCATGGGCCAATGCTCTAACCACTGAGCAAAATCTGCTAGGGCTGTGCACTTTTTCTTAAAATAAGAAACTCCTAATGCAAAATGCCTCTTTCCGATTCCTCAAGAAAGTGGTACACTTTTTGTTTGTTATTAGATGGTTTGCAACGACTGAGGTGCCCTATGCAAACGGCGCCATGATTAATTCTGCCCCCCTTGTTGGAGTTTTCACAACTCCCTCTCCCCCCTGGCCCCTGTTGTGAGTGGATCCTGGGGTGGGTGGTAGGGCAGTCAAGCTCAGGTGGTGACAGTTCATTTCCTGACAATAGCAAGACCCCCCTCCCCTGGACATGGGCACATATGTCATCAAAAATAAATAAATAAATAAAAGCCCTCATCCCCCTGGAGCTGGAAACTGCTTGGTCATATGATCATCTGTGAGCCACAGGAGGGCTGGGCCCATCTGTCTCAGTCACTGCTGTGTCCCCAGTGCTCAACACACAGCCTGGCACACAGTAGGAGCTCAGTCAATATTTTGACCTGAATAACTGAATTAAACAATATAAATTGGATGAATTATTATTATAGAAAAGGTCCAAAGAGGGGAAGGGAGACTCCTGAGGCCACCTGGGAGTGAGCCTTAAGATATTAAAATAGTAGCTTTTGTTCTCCATCTGGCCACCCTGGGAAAGAGCCTCCTGGGCCTCTCCTCTCCTCCCTGCCTCTTGTAGGGAGCCCTGAACTAGGAGGTTGCCTTCTGATGGCTGGGGAACTTCGGGAAAGCACTTTCCACTCTCTGAGCACCCCCAGATCCTACATCCCTCCAAGGTGGGAACATAAAGGGCCAATGATTGACGAGGCACAGAGGCAGCTGTCAGATTCTTGAGGTCACACAGCAAGTCCTGGGGAGAGAGGAGACCGCCCCTCCCCCCGGCCTTCCTTCTCGGGGCCCGGGGAGCATGAACGACCATCTCCCTGGCACGGGTTAATGAACGTCTGGCAGCCAGACCATCACAAGGACAAGCTCGATGAATTTGTCTTTGTGGATATCTCAATGCAGCGGCCCGGGCCGGGCCAAGCGTGCCCGCGGGACGCCTCGCCGCCTTTGTCAGTATCTCAAAGTGCCAGGCGAGATCCCCTTCAATGCAAACCTCTGCCAAACACTGGAGAATCTCTTTTATTTTCCCCTCCCTATTTATTTATCCTCGCCCTCCCTCCTCTCTCCTCCCACAGCTCGAGAAGAAGCGATTAAACAGCAGGGGAGGCCAAAAAAAGATGAACAAAGAAGCAGCATTCTGGGCCGAATGGGGATTTTCAGGTGGAGGACGCGGCCGGCCGGCGAAGGCGGGATGTGGAGCTGAGGGCTGAAAGGAGGCCGGTGCCCAGCAGAGGATTCCGCCGGCTCAGGGCACAAAGGCGGCGACTGGGCCTCCTGGGCAAAGCCGCCAACACCTGCTCCCTTTTCAGAGGCCACAATAGGGGAGTTAAGCTTCAGCCACCGCCTCCCAGATCCCAGAAGCCCATAGCCTGTGGGGCTCCGCTGCCCCTGTGTTGCGGGGACACAAGGGGGACAGCCAAGGGGGTCTCTTGGTCCAGGGCTGTGAGTATGGAGCAACCTGGAGCAACAATCACCGGGCTTGGGTTTGAGTTCCGGCTCAGCTCTATATTCAGCATTTCCTGAGTACCTACTATGTGCCAGGTCCTGTGCTAGGCCCGGGGGACCCATAAGTGAATGAGACAGAGACTATGCGACTTGCCCTTGAGTGGCTGACATTTAATGGACTGTATGACCTCGGGCCCTGTCTTTGGAGATCTGGGTTTGCTATTCGGCATCTGGAAAATAGGACAGTGTCTATGTCCATCTCACAGGAAATTAGAATAGAAAAGTTATCAGAAAAGCCTGTTGCAGAGCGAGTGTCCCTAAACAGCTGGCATCAGGGTCCCTGCACCCTGCCTTGGCACTGGTGACTTTGGGGCTGGATCGTTCTCTGGGGGGGTGGGCATCCTGGGCACTGTAGAGTGTTGAACAGCATCTCTGACCCCCACTCACTTGACACCAGGAGCACCCCCAGTTGTGACAACCACAGATGTCCCCAGATATCACCCAGTGTCCCCTGGGGGAGTGGAGTTGCCTCCAGGTGAGAACCCCTGCTTTGCATTATTAATTCTTAGAAATGATTTTGCCAGGCTAAAGCACACCTATGCCCACGGTTTTAAAAATTATTTTATTTATTTTTAATTAAAATTTTTTTAAAAAATCCTCACCAGAGGATATTTTTTCCATTGCTTTTCAGAGAGAATGGGAGAGTGGAAGGGAGAGAGAAAGAAAGAGAGAGAGAGAGAGACATCAATGTGAGAGAGATACATTGATTGGTTGCCTCCCCCACACACCCTGACCCTGGGCCAATCGAAGTATGTGCCCTTGGCAGGGTCAAACCCAGGACCCTTCAGTCCTCAGGCTGACACTCTAACCATGAGCAAAACTGGCTAGGGCCCATGGTTTTAAATAGATGATAGATGTTGTCAACTAGTCCTTTGCGTTTTTACGCCCTTAATGGCAAGATTGCCAAGTTGTAACTACGATCCTCCCAGTAACTGGACATATTGTAACCGATGAGACCACATGTTCCCTGCCCAAGGTGAGACTGCAGGAAGGACTTCCCATGGCAGTTCCTCTGAACCAGACCTCCCTCCTCCCCACCCACAGCCGCCAACCTCCGCAGTGTGGGGAGCACACAACCTCCCTCATCCTGGGGATGGAGGGGCTGGCCTTTCTTCAGCTAGAGAAATATTCCATTTGAGCTGAGGCTCTGATGCGGGTTCCTTCACTGGCTGGAGAAAGGAGGGCCTGAAATAGCAGAAGCGGGGACTCTAAACGTTGGGGTGTCCCTGTCTCTGTGGCACAGAGAAAGAGAGCTCTGGAGGGTGTCTCTGGCCCAGAAGTGTCACAGGCCATTTCCCGTTCTGTTTGCCTGCGGAACGGTGGGCTTCAGGGCAGAGGGAGGGGTTGTTCGAGGGCCAGATGTCTGAGATCCGTGGGGTCCCTAGCACCTCTCACACCAACGTGGTCATTGTTCGCTCATTATTACCGGCTCCCCCATCCGTGCTTTGACTTGTTCTGGGTGCTGGGGACATAGCGATGACTGAGACAGGCCTGGCCCTGTTCTCTCAGAACTCACAGTCCAGGCAGGGAAACGAACATGCGACCAGGCGGTGACAACATGGGTGGTGAGAGCTACAATGGGGGCTTTCAGGCAGCTGCAAGAGCCCAGAGGGGCCCCTTGAGCCAGCCTGGAGGTCAGGGGAAGTGACTTCTAAGCTGAGTCTGGAAGAGTAGGGCGGGTTATTTGGCTGAGGATGGAGGGCAGGGAGCCTGATTTTAGGAGCCCTTTGGGGAGAGTGGATAGGAAGTCTCAGGATTGGAGGTGGGGAGGCCAGGGGGCAGGCAGAGGCTGGGGTCTAGGCAGGGGAGGGAAGGCCTGTGGTGGGAACAGGTAGTGGGAACATGTCGGCAAACGTTGGGGTGTCCCTGAGATGGGAGAGGGTTTGGGGCAACTTTAAGGATCTGATGCCCGACGGGGGTCCCTCCAAGGACCAGATGCAGGGTGTGTGTGCAGGGTGGGGGGTGGGGGGTGGGGGGTGGGGGTGGGGGTCAAAGGAAGCCATGCAAATGCATCCTGAGCAGGCCAACAGCCCAACTGACAGCCTCTATTAGCTCCAGAGCCTTGTTTAAAATAGAGTCTTGGTGGCAACAAAAGCAATTTGCCTTCTGAATTTCCATTCTGAACGGATGATCTGCTTTTAATCAAGCAAGGCGTCCCAAAACGCTCTTAATTACCCCGAGTCAAGGGCTCAGCAGTAATTTTGATGTTGAATTTCGGGCAGGCGTGATTAGGTTTTCACAAAACAGGTTCTGGGGAGACGCGGCTGGAGGAGAAGGATTTTGGGGTGAGGTCAGACGCGGGCTGCCCTGGATGTCCAATTTGGAACTGGTGTGGGGGGGTCACAGCTGGAGCCAGGCCTTGGGCAGGGAGGCTTGATCGTTTGGCCTTGGGCAAGTCTCCATCCCTTCTGGGGATTCAGTCTCCCCTCTGTAAGTTGCCGCTTGGTGCCTGCGTGGAAAGCATAAAATGCGAGAGTACTTGAAAACCTCCTAGCATCGGGCCAGAAAGTTTATTCATTCAACCAATACTTATTGAGCACCTACTGGGTGCCAGGCCCTGTGTTAGGCACTGGAAACTGAGCCGCAGCCAAGACAAACGACGTCCTGCCTCCTAGGTCCAGCAGAAGAGACAGTCACAAAGCCATAAACACACCACATCTCACGGATTCTAAGATGCACAATTTTCAAGTTTTAACACGTCGGAAATCGGGATGTGTCTTCTTCGCCTGTCCCACGATTTAATTGGCGGGGCTGTTTTCTGCCTTAGCAGGATATAAAATAAGGGTGGCTCTTCTCTCTGATCACATCTGAGAGTCCATGGAAGAGAGTAATCACGACAGGGTGTTTGCAGGCAAGAAAAGCTATGGAGGCGGAAATAAAAGATGGTGCTTTCGAAGACTTCAACACAAGCTGGGAAACACTGAAGCCCATACCAAGCTACGGGCCAGGGAAGTGGAAATATCTGCACTGGCCACATATCACTTGGCTACAATGCATTTAGAACAAAACCGACCAGCATTCAGATTCTCACCAAGGATGGAGTCCTGGGTATCTGGGTTATGACACCCCCTCTCACATGATCATGGTGAGGCCGTGGAAGGAACTGAAAGCTTGGCTGGTGGCTACATGAGACTGCCTTGGAGAAGGTACTGAGTTTTGTTGATTTAAATTCCAATAGGTAGGTCTGAACAATCCTAGGGCTTGCAGACATGCCTCCTTTTTCTGCCCAAACTATCAAAAACCTTCCATTCTTATTGTAAAACCGAAACATGCTTGGTTTTGTTGCAGTAACACACAGCCCCCTGTCTCAGAGGCTAGTGACATCAAAGGTTTATTTCCCATTCACACTGTATATTCACTGTGGGTTTGGGGGGCTTGGGGAGAAGCCACTGTTTGGAATGTTGTTGGTCTCTGTGGCACAGAGGAAGAGCTCTGGAGGGTCTCTCACTAGCAACAAATGCTCTGGCCCAGAAGCGTCACAGGCCGTTTCCTGTTTGTGTCCCATAACTCGCCATGCAGTCCCACCCAGTCCAACCAATCAAAGAAGCCAGGAGTGCAGTCCTATCATGTGCTCACGTAACAGGCAGCTATTGCTGTGTTACAAATACCCACCAAATCTCTGCCGTTCAGCAACATGCATTTAATTCTCATTTGCACATCTGCAGGGCAGCTGGGCTAGGTTCTCATCTGTGAATTGAGTCCAGATCTGGTCCATGTGTTTCTCATCTTCCTTGGATTAGTGGCTACTCAAGACATATTTGTCTTGTGGCAAAGGCAGGAGCACAAGAGGGCAGTTCTTAGTGCCTAGGCTCAGAACTGGCACACTGTCACTTTGCTCATGTTGCCTTGGCCAAAGCAAGTCACATGGCTGGGCCTGACATCAGTCGGGCAGGGAAGTATATTATTCCCGTGGAGTTTGGGGAGAGGTTGAGTGAAATTTGCTAAGTAATAATCTAATCTTCCATATCTTAGAAGGTGAAGATCAGGAAATATTTGATGAGAGCATTATTAGTTACCACACAGAAGCCATATGCATAAATGTCCAGGTTCTAACTGGGAAATCCAGGTGAATGTGAGCTTCAGGCATGGCTGGATCCAGGAGCTCATTTCTCTTTGTCTTTCTGCTCTGCTTTATCTACATTGCTATTGTCAGGCTCCATGAAGTCTACAGAAGCTCTAATCTTATCATTCCAGGTTTAAGTGCAGCAGGAAGAGCCTGCATTATGACACTTCTTTTTTCAGCTGTCAAATCTCTCAAATAGCATGTGACAAAAAAACAGCAACCTTCATCACTTGATTGACAGGTAAAATGCACAAATTATAGCCTTCTTTTCCCACTGCTCCCATCACACTCCTGGTCACACTGAGCAGCTCATCTTCTGCAAAAGGCTCTCCTTTCCACAAGTTCCCCTCTCCCAGCATTAGCTCATGCACTGCCACCCACATCCCCAGTGGGGATCAGGTCATACAATCCACTGTTGCAGGCTCCCAGGAGGCCGGGTCAGAGTTCTTTGCACAAATTCCTGATCCTGAGGGCCTTTCTCAGATATGCCCACAAATGCATTTGCTTGAACCTAAATTGGCAGTCCCGGAACGTGAGCCTCTTGATTGAAGTCAGAAAAACAGGGCAGCAGTTTGCTTAATTGATTTGCTCTTAATTGGCTGTCTTCCTGGATGGTCCCCAAGGGAGGGAGCAGAGCGGAATCTGGAGCTTACTTTGGGCACTTGCTGGCAGCCCACCCCTTCCCCAAGCTGGGGAGAGAAACAACTGGACCTAGATACTCCCAGCCCCAAGTGCTGAGGGTCGGGTCAGGGGGCATGACCAGGTATGGCGCGAAGCTGAGAGCACTGCCCGGGGAGTCCAACAGACTTCGGTTCAAATCCCTGTTTGGCCACTTATCCAGTGTAACCTTAGCTAAGCCACTCAACTCTGTGTGCCTCGTTTTCCCCATCTGTATATATTGAGGAAAGCAACAGCATCTAACTCACATGGCTGATGCAAGGAGTTAATCCACGAACAGTGTGGGATAGAAAATGTTTTCTGTAAAGAGCCAGAGAGGCAAAATTTCTGGCTTTGCAGACCATAGGGCCCACTCTGCCATTGCGTGAAAGCCACCATATGTAAATGAGTGGGCATGGCTGTGTGCCAATAAAACTTTATTTATGGACACTGAAATTTGAATTTCATATTATTTTTGTGTGTCCCAAAATATTATTCTTTGATTTTTTCCAACCATTTAAAAATGTCCAAAACAGGTTCTGGGCTGACCCCCAGTGTAAATGCAGCATTGACATAGTACTAAGCACATAGAAAGTGCTCAAGGCCGGGGAGCTCAGCTGGTCAAAGCATTGTCCCGATCCACCAAGTTGTGGGTTTGATTCCTGGTCAGGGCACATACCAGAATCAACCACTGCGTGCATAAGTAAAACAACAAATCAATGTGTGTGTCTCTCTTCCTTTCTTAAGCCAATAAATAAATACAAAAAGAAAGAAAGTGCTCAATAAATACTGCTACTCCTGTTATTGTTCGTCATTGTTGTTTAATCTCGAGGTCATAAAAGGAGTCTCAGAGCTAGGGGGTGAGAATGAAGAAGGACCTCAAATGTCCATTTTCCAAGTGAGGCTGCTCCTCTTCCTGGCCATTTGACTTGGAGGTTGCAGCTTGGCCTCTGAGCCTCAGTTTCCCCTTATGTACAAGGGGTGTGGCATTACTTCCCCCGGAGGCAAAGTAGCGGCTCATCCCTTCACCCCCTTCATGACCACGCTGCTCTGCGGTGTGCTCCTCTCTCCTTCAGGCTTTCGTGTCCTTGCTCTGGGGGTCCCCCCACCCAGAACACACTCCCCCGTCTCACCGGTGCTTGTGTCTCATCCCTGGGGTCAGCACAGAGGCTGCCTCCTCCAGAGAGCCTTTCTCAACCCCAGGGTGGATCAGGGACTTCTCTGTGCGTGCTCTTGCCCATCACAGCAAATGTCACTTTGGGCTGGGAGTGTCAGTGCTACACCAAGAGGACTCAGGGTTGTGTCTTTTCCAGGTACAAGGCTAGCAAGAAGGGAACACTAAAAACAGGCGTGTCCCACTCTGGACAAATATAGGTGGTTAATAAGATGTCATTTGTTCGCCCAGGCAGGTCATTAAATTAAATTACACTGAAGAAAGGGAAAATTTATTTTCAATTCCTTCAATCCTCCTAGAGCCACACTGTCCAATACAGTAGCCACTGGCTACATGTGGCTTTTTAAATTTTTAAAAATTTGTTTATTTATTTTTCTTTATTTATTTTAATATGTCTTTATTTATTTTAATATGTCTTTATTGATTTCAGAGAGAGGAAGGGAGAGGGAGAGAGAGAGAAACATCAGTGATGAGAGAGTCATTGATCAGCTGCCTCCTGCACCCCCCCCCCACTGGGGATCAAGCCCGCAACCCGGGCATGTGCCCTGACCAGGAATCAAGGCTATCTCCTGGATCCTAGGTTGATGCTCAACAGCTGAGCCACGCCTGCCGGGTGTGGCTATTTAAATTTAAATCGATTAAATGAAACTTGATTGAAAGCAGGGTCTCAAAGAGATATTTGCCCACCCATGTTCATAGCAGCGTTATTCACAGTAGCCACGGGTGGAGGCAGCCCGAGTGTCCACAGATAGATGATGGATGAGCAAGTGTCCGTCCACTCAATGGAATACTATTCAGCCTTAAAAAGGAAGGAAATGCTGACACCTGCTACAGCGCAGATGAGCATTGAGGATGTTACGCACAGTGAAGAAAGCCAGACACAGAAAGACTAATGCTGTGTGACTGCACTCACAGGAGGCCCCTAGAGGGTCAGATTCCTAGAGACAGAAAGTAGATGGCGGGAGCCAGATGGTGGGAGCGCATAACGTGCTCAATGTCCATCTGCACTGGGGGCGGGATGTTAGCATTTAATGGAGACAAAGTTTCAGTTTGGGAAGATGAGAAAGCTCTGGAGGTAGACAGTGACAATGGTTGTAAAACAATGAGAATGTAGAATGAATTAAACTGTACACTTAAAAATGGTTAAAATGGTAAATTTTATGTTTTATATTTTACCACAATAGGGAGAACTTATTAATTGGGTGGCAATAGTGAGAATTTACTAACTGGGTTTTGTTTTCACTGTGGATCAGTCAGCTGTTCTCCCCATAGTGGCCAGAGGGCGCCTGTGAGCAGCTGAGTTGGGTTCCTACTCTGTCCACCGCCTTCCAGGGCTCCCACCTCCCTGGGGTAAAAGCCCAAGTCCTCTCCACAAGGCCCTATATGACCTGCCTCCATCCCCTCCCTGCCCTCACTTCCTCTCTCTTTCTCCCTCCCTCACTCTTCTCAAGCCACACAGACCTCCTGTTTCTCCAACACGCCAAACACAGTCCTGCTCCAGGGCCTTTGCACAGGCTGTTCCCTTTGCTGGCAAGCTGTTCCTTCAGAAAGCTACATGGCTCTCCCTTTCACCTCCTTTGGGTTTTTGCTCAAATGTCTCTGTGGCAAAACCCTCAATTTCATCTTAATTAAAAATTGCAAATCCTGCCCCAAACTCAGAGCTTAGAGCCATCTCCTATCCCACCCTCCAGACAAGAGCCTGGGGCTCAGGATCTGGGACTCCCTGAACAGTGCTCTTTGGATGGGGAGTCCAGAATGCCCTGGCCTGCCCATGACCTTGTCCTCAGCCTGGCCTGTCCCCAGCTTGCTCTGCCCCCTCCCTCCAGGAGCTCAGAAATTCGCCAGGCACACAGATGCCAGACGGGAAAATTAATTGGGCCTTGCTGGGGCTGCTCTCCCTGCTCCCGTCAATAACAGCCGTAAAGCGGGATTTATGTGGCTATGCTGGCTCTGGATGGAAACTGGGAGGAGGGGCAATGTTCTAGAAAAGTCAATCCCTGGCCACAGGAACAGGCAGCAGCTGGGGTTCCAGGACCAGAGCCATCTTCCTGCAGCCCTTCTCGAGGCTGTACCTTTCCCAAGTGTTTTTGGAACATTAACAGTTTTAATGGAGATATAGGGATTATTTTTTATGTCTATTTTAACCAGTAAGGAAACTGTGGCACAGAGAGGTTAAGCAACGTAAGGTTGCACAGCTGCTTTTGCCACACTCACCCTTAGCTTAGGGGTTTGTGGGGACTAGGATGTGCCAGGGAAATGTAGGCAGCTGAGGAAGACATGACCAGCCAGTGTGGGGATGAAAGAACGCTCTGTCCCCATCGCCACTGTGGGCCCGGACCCTCTCAGCTAGTGCACCTCCTGGCTCCGCCCAGTCACAGAGCCATCCCCCCACCCCTTTTTCCCTTTTTTCTTTTCTTAATAGTTGACAACCAACATCACATTAGTTTCCGTGGGGGCATGTGCGTATGCAGGTTTGTGAATGTGGGGGCATGGGTGTGTGCAGATTTGCGGGGGGGTATGTTAATCTGGGGTGTATGTGTGAGAGATTATTAAGTCACAGGCCGCTTTAATTGGCCCCACCTGGAGCTGTTGAGCGGCACCTGCTCGAGGCCCTGGGGCAGCTGAAGGGATGCCTCCATTGCCTTTGCCTTCTCCCTTCTGGGTAGGGGCTCTTCCAGGCATCCCTGGGGAAGTCATTTAGGGTCTGGGTCCATCCCGGGTCTGCTGTGTAACCTTGGGGAAGTGTCTTGCCCTCTCTGGGCTCAGCTTCCTCATCTGCAAAATGGGAATAATAATAATCATGGACTTGAGCAGGCATAGACAGGGGAGCGCCCAGCCCTGGCGAGCGCTCAGTGGCTGACATTTTACTATTGTTCTTACTGCTTTTAGTCGCCCTCACACTGCAGGGAGAGGGAGCCTGCTGCATCCGCATCTCCTCCCTGGGGCGCTTTCTACCATCCCCAGACCAGATCCAGCGGCCTCTGTCTCCCACAGGCACTGTCGGGACGGTTTTGATGGACATGTTTTTTGCACGGAAAAAAGCTGGGGGAATTGTATTTTGCCAAAAGTGTCAGCTGGAGAGAAAATATTTCCTGCATCTCTGGTGAGTGTTGATGTAGGAGAGCTAGAGTATTGGTGGGGGGCGGGGGTCTGAGGGTCCACACAATAGGGCTGGCTGCCCCCTGCCCCCCTATCAGCCGCCAACCACCCCCTCCCCAACCATGCCCAAGCCCAGCGTCCTCCTCTCTGATCTCTGCCTGGCTTCTCCCCTTGGATGGTCTCTCACATTCTCTCTCAGACACCCTCACCTCTTTCCTCAATGAGTAAATGAAATGGGAGCTGTGGTTTGAGTTCCTCTGGAGAAGGAGGTAAGTGGGAGGAGCACTCCAGGCAGAGGACACAGCTCGTGTAAAGGCCCTGGGGCAGGACCATGCATGTTGTGTTTGAGAAACAGCCAGGAGGCCCTTGTGGCTGGAGCAGAGTGAGCAAAGGGGAGAGCGGGAGGAGGCGAGAGCAGGGAGTGGACGTGGGCAGGTTGTGCAGGGCCTTCGGGGCTGCGGGGCAGACTAGGGGTTGTATTCCAGGGGCACTAAGGAGCCCTAGGTCAGTCTTTGAGGGGAGGGGGGCACCAAGCAAGCACCCTCATACACACGGGGGCAGTGGAAGGTGTGGGCAGCATCCATGGAAATTCAAAGTAAACCAAACTCAGCCCCTGCCCCTGTTCTAGAGCTGGAGAGACGCTCCCCCTTCGTCGTGGCGTTGGAGCGCCAATAACTGGAAATCACTGGAAGCCGGCCACCAGGGGGTGCGCGACCCCCGCTGTCCGCGGAGGAAAACCTCGCGGCCCTGACAAAGGGCGAGGTGCCCCGTGTCGGGGACGCCGAGGGGGCAAGAGGAAGCTGCAGAACAGTGACGTGGAAGGAGAAAGCTCTGGAAGCATCTGCATCAAAGCGTCAACGTGCGTCACCCAAGGTAAGATTTATTTTGTTTTATTTTGTAATTGTTTTATCGAGGTGAAATTGACAAAATTAACAATTCAGCACAGTTAGTACGTTCCCAATGTTGTACTGCCCTTCTCTAGTTCCAAACAAATTTTCACCCCAAAAGAAAACCTGAGACCACCAAATATTACTTTGTAAAATTTAAAAATATTTTTGCCCGGCCGGGCATGGCTCAGCGGTTGAGCGTCGACCTAGGATCCAGGCGTCGGGGTTCGATTCCCCGTCAGGGCACATGCCCGGGTTGCGGGCTCGATCGGTGACTCTCTCATCATTGATGTTTCTCTCTCTCTCTCTCTCTCTCCCTCTCCCTTCCTCTCTCTGAAAAATCAATAAAGATATATTAAAAAAAAAAAAAAATATATATATATATTTTACTGTGGTTAAATATACAGGGGTGGGCGAAAGTAGGTTTACAGTTGTGTGTATGGAAAAACGTGCAGGTTATGATTATTACAAAAGCTTTATTAACCCTGTGTTTCCCGTACTCACAACTGAAGAACCTACATTTGCCCACCTGTATGGGACCACTGCCGGCTTCTGCTGGCCCCGGTGCGCCTTAGCTTGTGGCATCACCCCCATCTCTGTCTCTGTCTTCACCTGGCCTCTTCTCCCTGTGCCTCTGTGTCCTCTCCTCTTACACAGACGGCAGTCATTGAATGTAGGGCCCACCCCAGATCCAGGGTGATTTCATGTGAGATTCTTAACTAATCACACCCACAAAGACCTTATTTCCAAATAAGGTCACATTCTGGGGTTCTGGGTGGTCATGAATTTGGGGGGACCCCATTCATCCCACTACATTATGTAAGGAACCTTATTGACAGGTTCAAGGATTAGGATGAGAGCATCTTTGGGAGATATTATTTTGCCTACCAAACCATTCATCCTATTGTGTCCCTCCCCTGCTCAAAGCTTTCCCATGGCTCCCCATTGCTTTGGACTCAAACTCAAACTCAGACTCCTTACTGCTGCCCATAGAGCTCTGTGTGGTCCGGAATCTGCGCCCTTCTCCCACATCCCCCTTCCCACCTCACTCCATCTCCAAGCTGTTCTTCACACAGGCCAGGTTGGTTCCTGCCTCAGGACCTTTGCACTGGCTGTGCCCTCTGCCTGGAACACCCTTTCTTAGCCTAGATCTTCACAGCTGCTTCTCATTGGTCTCTTTAGCAATGCCTTCCCAGACCACCTGTGCTCAATCTGCCCCAACCCCTCCACTGTCACTTACGATAATGTAACTGCCCAACTTGGCTCCTGTCCTTGCCTACCAGAGCCTGTCTACCCACAGCAGCCACCAGAAAGAGTCTGCGAGCACCTGAGTCAGGTGTAGTCGCTCCTCTGCTCACAGCCCTTCAGGGCTCTCACCTTTCTCCTGGTAAAAGCCTAAGTCCTACCTACTGCCCATAAGGCCCTGTCCCCTTCCTGCCCTTACCTTCTCCCTCCCTCCCCCTTGCTCACTCTGCTGTAGACACAATTGACCTCCTCACTGTTCCTCCAACATGACAGGCATGGACCTGCCCAGGGCTTTTGCACAGGCCGTTCACTCTGCTTGGAGCACCCTTTCTCCAGATACTCACATAGCAACCTCCCTCACCTCTTCCAGGTGCCTATTCAAATGTCACCTATTCAAATGTCAGTGAGCCCCCCCCCCCCCATTTATAACTTTCACTATCCTCCATCTTTGGCACCATGTATCTCCTTCCCTGCTTTCTTTTTCCCCATAGTATTTATTACCCCACATACCATACAATTATGTATAGTGGTTATTGCTTGTTGCCCAATCTCCCCCCGGACATGCGCCCTGAGAGGGCAGAGCCTGGGTCTGTCTCCATCTCTGCTTGTCTGCAGCCCGAACTCAGGCCCTCTAGCAAGAGAAGGGACTCAGATGAATATCTGTGTGACATGGAGTGATATGTGTTCCATCCTGGAGCCTCAGTTTCCACATCTGTATAATGGGGTCCTGACCTATCTATTCTTAGGGTTGTTGAGAGTCTTGAGCAGCCCCCGCATCTGCAGAAGTGCTAGGCCAGCTGGGCTCTGGTACCCAGTAAGCACCTGACGCTTGCTTCCTTGCTCCATCACTGAGACCTGGCATGGGAGGTTTGACAGCTCTGCAGATGCCACTGGCTCAGGCTGTACCATCGGGTCAAAACACTGTCACATTTGGTAAATTGCAGGCAGGCTGCTCCCACAGCTGCAGAGCCAAGGAAGGGGGGATGTGACTGGGAATATCTCAGTCCCCCCCTTTTTTTAAAGAATAGTTTATTGATTTTTAGAGAGAGGGGAAGGAGAGGGAGAGAGAGAAATATTGATGTGAGAGTGCAACATCCATGGGCTGGCTCCTGCATGTCTCCCATTGGGGATGGAGCCTGCAACCCCAGCATGTGCCTTTGACCAGGAATCAAACCAGCAACCTCCAGGTGCGCAGGATGACACCCAACCAACTGAACCACACTGCCCAGGGCCTCAGGTCCCTCTTGCGACTCAGGGCTGGGCTCAGAAGTGGAGACCTGGGAACCCTCCCTCCCCTTCTCTGGGTCTTGGTTTCCCCATATGCAAAAGAAGAGTCCTTGAGATCATTGAGGCATCTCTGGGTTCAGCCATGCATGACTCTCACAAACCCTTCTGTGGCTTTGAACTTCCATATGTAAAGTGCAAGGATGAAAGAAGAAATAAGGTCTGAGTATGGGGGAGGTAACCATCTATCTCCTTCACTGCTTCAAGGCCTAGCTCCTATGACAGGGCCCAGAGCTCAACAAACAGTAGGAATACCCCTGTCATGATAGCTACATTGATTGGGCACCAACTGTATACCTGGCCCCACATTGAGAACTTTATCAGGATGTTAGGTCTAATTTAGGCCTCAGACAGCAGCCTGGTGACATAGGATACAATTTTATGCCCATATTACATATGGGAAAACTGAGGTCACACAACCAAGAAGTTGTGGAGGCTGAATTGAACCCAGGTCTCTCTTGATCCCAAGTCTGTGCTCTAAACCACCACACTCTACAGCCCCAGGAAACTTTTGTCAAGTAAATAAATGAGTGTTGATTAAGCCTCTGGGAAGGAGGAGGGGACCCTTGGCCACTTTTCATAATGGCACAAGGGCCTCCAGTTTTCCCCAATAATAAGCCCAGGCCCCCTGCTACTCCCTACACCCTCCCAGCACAGCTACCACCTTGCAAAGACTCAGTCAGTCGGGGAAACTGATTCCTTCCTTGAGCCTGGGGCCAAAGGCTTCCCCAACCCCCCTCCCTTCTCCTAGAGACCCCTCTGGCGGGAGGAGTAAAAAAATACAGGAGAGGAGGGGAGGGAAGAGAAGGGGGAGGGCGCTCTCCATTTGTCCACCTGCAGCCTCCTTTAAAGAAAAGCAAAATATTAACAAACGAGCATGCCAGCCCACCGGCTGCATGTGAGTGTGTGCGCGTGTGTGCGCGCACGCACGGATCTATGAAATATTTAGGCAGCGCCCAGTGTGTTTATGGCCGTGATTAATCTTGTGTCTGGTTGGCAGAGAGCAGAACGTTAAGAAACGACTTTCCGTGGCCAGACTCCTTTCCCAGGATGGGGGCGGGTAGAGGGTGGAGAGGAGGAGAATTTGGGAGGCAAGCTTGTGGCCCTGGACTCCTGCTTCAGGAAGCTTCTTCTAAATTCCCCTGTCCTGCCCTGCCTGTCCCCCACCCCCCCGATGGCCATGAAGTCCCCAACCCAGCTGGTACTCCCTGTCCCCGGGCCCTGGGCTAGGTGATTGTTTTGTTTTGGTTATTTCATTTTGTCTTTGTCGCTTTATTGGGATTTAGCTGGCATACAAGAGACTGCAAATACAGGGGTAGGCAAAAGTAAGTTAAATTAAGGACATGAAATAATAGCAAGAAGAAGAAGACAAATAATACAAATAAATAATACAGTAATTAACAAATGAATACTACAAGAATAAACTGCGTTTCGCGTACTCACAACCGTAAGCCTAGTTTTGCGCACACGCACCCGTACAACCAGCGGGACAGCGAACGCGTTCGTTGCCCCCAAAAGGTCCCTTGGGTTTTTTGTCACCGCCACGGATCTGCTTTCGGTAGCTCTGAATTCATTTGCACTTTCCAGGCAGACACTTGTGTGCCTGGCGTCTTGGGCTCGGCATGTGGCTGGGGTTTGTCTGCGTTGCTGCGTCTCTGCGCCTCCTTCCTTTTTCTGACTGAGGAGTGTCCCCTGGTTTGGGTGGACTGAGGAGTGTCCCCTGGTTTGGGTGGACTGAGGAGTGTCCCCTGGTTTGGGTGGACTGAGGAGTGTCCCCTGGTTTGGGTGGACCACTGTGTGTTTATTTGCTCACCTGGGTGGACAGCTGGATGGTTTCCAGTTCGGGGCTGTTACGGACAAAGCTGCTCTGAGCATGCGGGGACCAGCCTCTGTGTGGACACGTGCTCTTGTTTTTCTTGGGTAAATTCTTAGGAGTGGAATTGCTGGGTCATAGGGTAGGTATGAGTTTCACTTTTTTTAAAAAAAATCTTCACCGGAGGATATTTTTTCTATTGCTTTTCAGAGATAGTGGGAGAGAGAGAGAGAAGAGAGGAAGGGGGGGGGAGAGAGATATGAGAGAGACACATCGATTGGTTGCCTCCCACATGCTCCCCAGCTGGGGTCAGGGATTGAGCCTGCAACTGAGGTACATGCCCTTGGCTGGAATCGAACCCAAGACCCTTCAGGCCAGGGCAATGAGTTTCACTTTTTTTTTTTTTTTAAATTTAGGGAATAATTTATTAGTTCCTGTAATCAAACTCATGCAGATTAAGACCTTACATATTTAATACAGTGCATTACCCCTCTACAAATGGAAAAAATTATGTTGGACATTTCTAGACCAATATGGCTGTTAACTTCTGTACAATGCCAACCCAACACAGGACAACTGGGATAGTTTTTCCAAAGTTGACAGCACAGCTAAAGTTTCCAAAAATTCAAATTATATATGTATGTGTATATATATTCATTTATATAAAAAGACTAATACCAGCATGCTATGCACCAATAGCAGCAACAGCTCTTCCAGGTTTTGCAGTCACCTGAACAAAATTACAGCGATGTCCAGCACACTCCATTAGAAAAAAAAAAAGGTAAAAATAAATCCCCAGAAAACAGCAAAGTTCTGTTACTGTTGTGGCACCTGGCACCATTTTTTTTTTATTAGCTTCTCCATCATCATCTGGAAAGAAAACATTCTAGAATAACATCATTAAAAACAGCTCTGATAAAGCACGGTCACTGCTCCGTATCATAAAGCAGGAACCAGATATTTTATATCCACGGAGGTATGATGCAGCCCTGCCCCGCATCTACACTACTAGGGATACAATTAAAAAGGCATCATTTGAGACTTGATTCTGTTGTCCCAGCAGAGGCCCCAGGGTGGAACAGCCCGGGGAAGAAACACACCTTCTCAGACAGGCTTTCCTTTCATCGGTGGCACAGTTCTAGGAACTGACTGCTCTTCATGAATATCACCTAAAAACTGTTTAAGAAAGACCAAAACAAATAAACAAAAACAACAACCCCCCCATTACACCCCATTGGACTCATACAAAGATGACCGAGTGGAGGCGGGCAAGACTTGCCCTAACACAGCCCTACCACAGAGCCTTTGCACCTGCTGCCTGAACCCCACTGCCTGAACCCTCAACGCCTGCTATGCACATGGGCGGCTCCTCCCCTTCCTTCAGGTCTCAGCTCAAAGGTCACCTCTTCAGGGAAGCCTCCCTGATTTCCCCATCTAAATCCGGTGCAATCAGGCCCCTCTGTGGTACCCATCGCCCTATTATTTCTTCCCTCCAGCCCTTTTTGCCCTTCGAGATTCTATTTTGTATTCTACTTTTTAAAAGGTCCATTAACATTTACATAGGATTTGTTGTCTGCCCCGAACCCCACTCTACACCCCACACCTCTCAAGGGTGGACTCATCTAAACTTTTTATAACTTTGTGCATCAGGTACTATCAATAGCTCCATGTACAGATGAGGAAAGTGAGGCACAGAGTAATTCAGGCAACACAGCCAGGAGACATCTGAGGGCCAGGGTATATGCTTACAGTCTGTCACCTCCACAGGACAGGCCTGATCTGTCCACAGCTGTCTTCCCAGTCCCAGCGCAGGGTACAGTTCAGCTGGGTAAACAGCCCTATTTTTACAGATGAAGCAGCAGAAACCCTAGGGGGGCGGTAACTTGCCCAATGGCCAGGCTGGCTTTGAACCTGCACGTTGGACCTGACAGCCCTGTGTTCTTTTCCATCCCTAAAACCGAAACCAGGTCCCCCAACTGTGAGGCCTGAGCCTCAGCGTGGCCTCCGCGGGTGCTGGCTCAGACTGCGAACAGATGCTCGCTATTTTAAACCCACTGTTTAACTCATTAAGACAGCTGTTTCCCATCCCCAAAGTCGGCGGAATTAGAATTAAATTCATTCCAGAATTAAACACACACATACACACGCACATACCCCACCACCATTTGGAGGCAAAACTTGTTAGCATTTAGGCAAGCTGTGCCTTCGAGCCTGGGGACTCGGCTCTGCTTCCGCCTGACAACTCGCATCACAGCCCAGTGGTTGCCAGCTGGGCCTTTGGCCAGAATGCCCCATGGGTCCAGATTCCTACGTCTGCCCAGGCCTCTGCCATTAGAGTCCAGCTGCCAGTTGGGCGACCCCCCTGGGTTTCTCCCTGACCCCTCAGACTCAGTGAGGCCCACATAAAAATCAGTATCTAGTCTCCATCTTGGCGATGGCCATCCCACCTCTACCTGCCACTCACAGTGGAATTTGCCTCTCTCCTCCCCCCCCTCCTCTTACCTCTCCAAATGGTCAGGACCCCTTGGAGATGCTACTTACAAACAGCTCTGTTCCACCCCTACTGTTACTGCACTAGTCTGGACACTTGCCCTGGGCTTCTGGCTTCCACTGGCCCTCAGTCCCAACCAGCTGTTTTCCCTCAGTAGCCAGAGGGATTTTCCTAGTGCCTCAGTTGGATTGTATCAGATACTCTTGTTTCAAATCCTCTAGCATAGTAGAACTCTACGTCATGATGGGAATGTTCCAGACTCTAGCCACCCAACATGGTCCCTCCCATGTGCCCATGGAGCCCTTGAAATGTGGCAAGCATGAGGAACTGAATTTTTTTTAAATATATTTTTAATGTATTTCAACAACTGCATATAGCTAGTGGCTGCTGTGTGGGTCAGTGCAGCAGCTCCACAGGCTCTGTGGCTGATGTGGTCAGTGTCCCTCCCAGATCCCGGGCCCTCACTGCTTCCCTGTGCTGGCCTCCCAGCTCTGACTCTCTGCCTGAGCCTGCTCTGCTCTTGCCAGGGCAGGCTAGAAATGTCACAGAATTGATGCCACCTCTCCCTGGCTGATGTTGCTCCACTGGTTAGAGCATCATCCCGTGCACCAGAGGGTCGCAGGTTCGATCCCTGGTCCAGGCTCATTCGGGAGGCAACTGATCAATGTTTCTCTCTCACATCAGATGTTTTTCTCTCTCTCTCCCTCTCCCTCTCCTTCTCCTTTCCTCTCTCTCTAGAATCAATGAAAAACATGTCCTTGGGTGAAGATTAAAAAAAAACAAAACGAATTGATGCCACTCCCAACCAGTGGCTGGCAGGTGCTGGTGCATAAATGCTCCAGTGCCCTTGTCCCTCCAGTGGGGCATCTCTGGGGTGCATGGCCTGGGTTATCTCCCAGGGGTCCCCATAGGACTGACCCCATCTGCCCACCAGTTTCCTGCTCGCTTATGCGTCCTGTGCTGGCTCCTTCCCTTCCCTCTCTCACTTCCCCACTTCCTCCTGGGATAGCCTCCCACAGAAGCCACTTGGACGCGAATCCTTGCCTTCAGGCTGCTTGTAGGGAACCCAGGCCGGCACTTACGACAGAATGCGGACTGTTCATCATGATCTGTGAGAGCCCCCATACTGCAGCTGGTTCCCTCTTCATTCCTGCTGTCCACACCGCCACAGTGTTCAGTTGCTCTTCCCCAGATGTGTGTGCCATGAACTCGGGGCTTCCCCACCACCTTCTGCCAACTCCTCACCCTCCCAGCCTCCATGCAAATGCCCAGCTGTGCAGAGGGGGCTTCCCTGACCGCCTTCTGTGCCAGCCATTGTTTCTGCCTCACTTACCTCTTCCTCCCCCCCTCCCTCTCCTTCCCTTGGTTACCTCTTGGCCCCCAGTGTCCAGCCCAGAACCTGGCACACAGTAGGTGCTTAGCAAATATTGGATGAACAAAGAAATGGCATGATGCCAATCAACGAACCCCAGGCGGCACCCCAAGAATGAGGAGTATTTTAGAAGGGAAGGTCTTTCCTCATTTTAGACTTCCATTCAAACATCCCTGCCTTGGGGAGACCTCCCCTGAGCACCCTAATGAAGGCTGCCCCTCTCTGTCAAATGCCAGCTTAATTTCCTTCACAGCACTTTACACTCTGAAATTACTTCTTTCGATGGTCGGTTCATTCATTTATTCAGTTTGCTTACTGGCTGTCTCTGTAAGGCTGGGGGTTTTGTCTTGGTCCCCACTGTATACCCAGTGCCTAGCACCTCATTCTGTGCAGACAGATCCCTCTCTCCAGCAGTGTTTTCTGCCTCCGTAAGTTTAATTGTTCCCGTGTAAAAACCAGGACCTTGTGTTATAGTAGGCACTTAGACATTAACCAAAAGGGAGCGAGTGAATCAATCAGTCAGAGGCAGATATCTGATTAAGCTTACAGTCGCCAGGGGAGTCCACCCCACTGATGGGGGCCGGGAGCAGCTGGCGCGGGGGGGGGGATGCCTTTCACTGGGTGCATGAGCAGTGGAAGCCAAGATGGTGACCATAAAGGGGGCTCCTGAGGGCAGAATGTAACTGGGCGATGTCACAGAGGCTGGGGGCATCTAGAACCCTGGGGGGACCTGGCCTCGGCATCATCTGCCAGCAAGGCCACCCTGGTAGGTCAGTTCCTCCTGAGACCAGCCTTCAAAGATACAATGCGGATGTGACTGCCACCAGGAGCAGTTTCTGCCTAGGGCCACCCGGGTCCCGGTCGCTCTGCTTACCTGCCTCTGAGCCTCCCACTTAAGCTCACTTCCATTCCACTCTGGCTACGGGCCCCTGGGAGGTCCTGGAGATGCCCAAAGGCCTCCCATCTGCCATCCTCCGTGGGACCTAGGTTCACACGGAAGCAGGGGGTGGGCGGCCATGGGGCAGCAGCGGCTGGCCCTGGCCCTGAGCGTGGTCAAGGCCGCACTGGTCCTGCTGGCGCTGCTGGTGCCCTCACAGGCGGTGGTGCGGGCCGTGCTGGATGGCAACTTGAGCACAGTGGACTTTGCCGATTTGCCAGCCATGTTCGGGGTGCCCCTGGCCGCCGAGGGTGTGCGGGGCTACCTGATGGAGGCCAAGCCGGCTAACGCGTGCCACCCCATCGAGGGCCCCCAGCCGGTGGGCAACGGCTCCCTGGGTGCCATCGTGCTCATTCGGCGCTACGATTGCACGTTTGACCTGAAGGTGCTGCACGCCCAGCAGGCCGGCTTCAAGGCCGCCATCGTCCACAACGTCCTCTCGGACGACCTCGTGCGCATGGCGCACGTGTATGAGGACCTGCGGCGCCAGATCTCCATCCCCGCGGTGTTCGTGGGCGAGGCTGCCTCGCAGGATTTGCGCGTCATCATGTGTTGTGACAAGTCAGGCCACGTCCTCTTGTTGCCCAACTACCCGCAGTGCCCTGACCTGGACTGCCACCCTATGCTGGCCATCTCCTGGGTGCTGGGCCGCACCCTGGCCCTGCTCATGTCCACTTTTTTCATCCTGAGACACCTGTGGAACTGGCTGTGGGCCTGGTGGACCTGCGGGCCTGTGACGGTCAAGAAGCCGGCCAGCCAGAAGGCCGAGGTCCGCACCTTCACCCGGCTCAATGACTTGTGTGCCATCTGCCTGGACGAATACGAGGAGGGGGAGCAGCTCAAGATCCTGCCCTGCTCCCACACCTATCACTGCAAGTGCATCGACCCCTGGTTCTCCCAGGCCGCCCAGCGCTCCTGCCCCGTGTGCAAGCAGTCGGTGGCCAGCACGGAGGACAGCTCCGACTCCACCATTGAGAGCTGCTGCGATGAGGACCCCTCGGTGCGCAGCCACCAGCCCCCCATCTGGGCCATCCAGGCCCGGCTGCGCTCGCGGAGGCTGGAGCTGCTGGCCCGGGCCAGCCCACACCGCTGCTGCAGTGCCACCTCCGTGGGGGTGGCTGAGGCCACGGAGCCCTCGGAGAGGCCCCCAGACCCACTCTGAGGCCCCCAGACCCCGGCTGGCGAAGCTCGGGGTGGGGTGGGTAGAAATAAGTGTTTCTAGTCTGGAGAGAATAAAATGGGTTTGAAAGCAGTGTCGTGCCCTGGCTGCTGTGAGGCCACCCCTTCTCTGGCCGCTCATGCCACCCATGTGACAAAGCCCTGTGGAGCCCAAGGCTGGCTGCTGCTGTCTGTGGGCGAGTGAGAAGATAGGGGCTGGGAGGGGGGCATTCAAGGTCACTGCGTTCATCCCCAGCGGTGGCTCTGCCTCGGGCCCGGGCCTCAGTTCCAGTCCTGGGACCAGGGCTGCTGATCCCGGATATGTTTATTTATTATTCATTTAAACATTTTTGTTTTTTAAAAAAATAAACTTTTTACTTTGGAATCATTTTAGATTTAAGATAAGTAGCCAAAGTTCTAGAGAGTTCTCAGGTACCCTCACCTGGCTTCCCTGGATGTTCACATCTTCCATAAGCACAGCGTGTTCATCATAACCAAGAAAGCAACATGGGTACCTTGTGATGAGCTAAACTCCAGGTTTTATTTAAATTTCCCCTGTCACTCCAACTTCTTATACTGGAAAATATCAAACATACCCAAAGCAGAAAGAATAGAATAATGACCCCTCCACATGTACCCATTACTCAGATTCAGCAATTATCTCCTGTATCCATCATCTCTACTTTCACTCGCTCCCCACTCCCTTGCTATTTTAATGCAGATCCCAGATGTTTGTTTCATCCATAAGTATTTCAGGTCATGTTCTCAACTGGGGTGGGGATTTTTACCCCAGGGGACACTTGGCAGTGTCTGGGACATTTTTGGCAGCCAACTACTGGGAGGTGCTATTAGTCTCTTGTGGGTGGGAGCCAGGGGTGCTGCTCCACACCCTACAGCACCCAGGACAGATGTCCCCACAGAGAATGACCAGTCCCAATGCCCACAGTGCTGAGGGGGAGAGGCCCTGCTCTTCAAGATACCGCCTTTTGAAAACAACCCCACAAATACCATTATCATGTTCAAAATAATGATTCCATCTGGGGGACACCTGGAAGTGTGGACATTTATGGTGTACATTTCTTTAGGTTGTCTGAATCAGGTTGATTGGCTCCTAAGTCTCTTAATGGAGAGCTTTGCCCTCCATCTCTCTCTCTTTTAATTTTGCCTTGCACTTTATTTGGTGAAACAGCTGCGTCATTCACCCAGCCTGGGTTTTACCAGTTGGGTGTCCCTGTGGTGTCATTTAACATGTTCCTCAATCCCCTATATTTCCTGTAAATTTCTACTTGGATTCAGAGACCAACTCAAATGTGGTTTAATTTTATGGCGAGCAAATAAAGTGCTTCTTCAGTCCCCAGCATGTCCCCTTCTTTAGAAGGTTTGGGCCACATTAAGGGTTCTTTGGGGCTATAAGTGAGGGGCTCTTGCTTGGCCATATGGCAAGTGTGATCAGGGAAGTCATAGATCTGAGACTGGAATAGTGAGAAGGAGAGCATGCAGGAAGAGTGTTCCAGGCAGATGCACAGCCTGTGCAAAGGCCCTGAGGCAAGACCATGCCTGGCGTGTTGGAGGAACAGTGAGGAGGCCCATGTGGCTGGAGCAGAGTGAGCAAGGGGGAGAGAGGGAGGTGAGGGGAGGTTGTGTAGGGCCTTGTAAAACTTGGTAAGGAATTCAGTTTTTATTCTGAGGTGCTGAGTAAAACCATTGGAGGGTTTTAATTAGCTCAGAGAAAACTCCCCTTAGCAACAGTTCTAAGTCTCTGTTTTACAAATGAGGCAACTGAGGCCCAGAGAGGCTGAGTCACTTGCTTGGGATCACACAGCATGTGGGTGATGATGGGATTTGGACCCTGCAGTCTAGTCTTGCTGGATTCACAAGTGAATGTTTGCATTTAGTCAGAGGTTTCTTTTTTTACACACACAGAAGTGTTTTCACTTGTGCTTTGCTGTAGCCGTGAACTTCCGAGGTGGTTTAAAAGGAGATTTTCCCTCCAATTGATGGCAAAGATGGGCCTTCTGTTGTGGCTTATGTGTGTGGTGGAGGCTAACCAACCAGAGCAGCTTAAGCACATGGGGCTTATTTGCTCATGAGCATGAACAGTCAGTTCAGGGATGGCATGGAGGCTCCGTGCTTGGTGTCCAGAGCCCAGATTCCTCTCATCTTATTGCTCTACGTCCTCAGCAAGAGGGACAATACCGTTGGCGGCAGTGAGAACAGCACCAGGTGTTAGACCAGGGGGGTCAGACTGGACCTGGATTCAGCAACCCTGGTACTTGAGTTCTGGCTAGGAAAGAATTCAGAGTCAAGACTCAAACTATAAGAAAACATTTATTTAGAAAATCAGAGGTGGAAGAAATGAATGGTAGAAGAAATGGGCTTAGGAAAAAAATTACAGAGGCAAAAAAAGGGTCCTTGGAGCTTGGGTGTGAGGAAGGTAAAGGTAACTCTTCTGGGGGGAAGAGGAGGTGGGTGGGGACAGGAAAGGCCTGGGCGTGCTCCCAGGAGGGAGAGTGTACTGGGTCCTCTGTCCTAGGGTTTTAAGGGTGGAGATTTTAGGGGAAGTCCCAGGGGAAGATCTCAATAGACTATTCAGCAGCTCTCCAGGTGTGTCCTTTCAGGGTCTGGGTCTCCACTGACTCACCAGGATGGATAGTGTGTGTCATTAGTCAATGCAGTTGGTCCTGATGTCAGCCTTGGCATCACTTGTCTGGTTTTGCTGCTTTTCTGGGGCTGGAGCTGAAATACAATTGAGGCCTAGATGTTATCTCTAGGGAGGAAAGATCAGGGGGTCTAAACTGAATGCCTAGTGATATGAAAGGTCAGGGGGTTCAAACTGCATGACCAGTGCTAGGGGATGAAAGGTCACCCCAGGGATGAGGTCCCACCCTATAATTTGTCCCTTGCTAGACACCCAGGGCTTTCCACCCTAGTGACCTTCTCTACCTGGCCCATCGTCCTCCCTCTGTTCATTACTGCCCATCACAACACAGCTGCTTGAGCTCCAGCCCTCATATCTGCATTCCAGTCAATGAGGAAGAAGGGGTGAGGAAGGGCTCACCCTCTCCCTTTAAAGACATTTCCCAGAAATCCCACATCATTTCTGCTCATAACCCATCGGCCAGAACTTAGTCATATGGCCACATTTCCTGAAAGGAAGCTGGGAAATATAGTATTTATTCTGACTGGCCAATGGTCCAGCTGAAAACCAGGGGCTCTATTGTTATGGAAAAGGAGAGAACAGATGTTAGGGGTGACCAGCATTGCCTGCCATTTAGACTTCTTGAAGGTCACAGGTACCACAGGGGAGCAGGCACATCCTGATTCCCCAGACAGATGACCTTTCTAACAACCAAACTGCCAAGGAAGAGAGTGAGCACACTCACTAGGGATGAAAACAGCTCTTACTGAGGCTCTACTGTGCTCCAGGCCCCAGGCCACCTGGCTTCTTTCCACTATTAAATCTTTCTGAGCCTTGGTTTCCCCATCTATAAATAGAGGACTGTAACAGCACCTGCCCTGCAGGGCTCTCTAAGCATGGATGGTCATGCACAGTGCCTGACACCTACTAAGTGCTCTGTCAGTGTTTGTGAATCAACTAAGTGACATGCCCATAGCCAGTTATAATATTGGGTGATCAGAGCTGTGATGGGAGGAATTCAGGCGCTGCGTTAACCCAAATGGAAGTGTCTGACCCCCCCCCCCCCAGAGAATCTTGGAGGCTTCCTGGAGGCAGCGTCTTCTGAGCAGAAAGAGCAGGGATCAGTACTATAAAAAGGAAAAGTGATTCTGGCAGCTGGAACAGCATGGGCAAAGGCCCCAAGCAGCCTGGTCTGGCATCCACTGGGTCCTTAATAGGTGTACATAAAGCCCTTGCCCTCAAATCAGGAACTTCACACTCTAACAAGGGGCCTCAGCTTTATCCCCTCAGTTCCCCAACAGCCAGAATTGGGCCATTCTCCAGCCGCCTCCAGGAAAGCTGGGTGCTGCCAAGGCCCGCCAGCTTAGCGAGACCAGCCTGTTCTAGCTCCAGCGCTCCTGCCTGGTGCTGCTCTAGGTAAACACCAGCGGAGGCTCCTCCCGCCCATCCAGGCAGTGGCCCATCTGTGTGGTCTAAGGGGGAGTGTGGCCAAATGGGGGAACTGAGACTCAGAGGAGGGTGACTAGCCTCCGTGATCGGGTGGATTCAGGGATCCTGTAATAGTAGCCGCCAGCGAGACTACTGAGCACATATGGGCTGCCAGGTGCCTGCACTAACTCCTAGCACCCTGAGCCAGGTTCCTGTGCATCTGCCCATTTTCCAGAGGAAGAAACAGAGTTTGTGAAAGAGGATATGGCTTGCCCAGGGCTACATACCTGGAAGCTGACTGAGCCAGTGGCAATGGGGAGCTCACTCCTGCACCTGAGACAGTCTTTTGCATTTTTAAATAGCTCTAATTTCCAGCTCTGCATTCTGCTGGTCTTACTTCCCCATAACTCCAGCTGTCTGTCTCCATGACCATGTGTGCTGACCACCTACTTGTCCAAGCCTGTGCCGGGCACCCTAGACACGACAGTGACCAAGACAGACCTGGTCCCTGCTCATGTGGGCCACCCAGTCTAGTAGAGGGAATGGACTGTGACAAGACAGCATCAGGGTGACTGGGGCTGTCATAGGGGACACATAGGTGAGGGTTGAGAGGGGCGCTTGCCCCAGCCTGGAGGGTGGGGTAGGCTTCTCAGGTAGGGCACCTACCTCAAGACCCAAAGGATAGAACGGAAGCAGCTGGGAAGGGTGTTCCAGGGGGGAGGGAACAACATATTCAAGGACACAGAGACCTAGAAGACACAAGGGCTCTTAAACTTTTGGACATCTCCCCAGCTCCATACATATAACCACTTATAGTTATAACAAATAATGACACTTTGAGTTCATAACAAAGCTCTCTTCAGCAGCCTGAAAATGCTTGTGCTGTATTGTTCTAGAAAGTCAAATGAAAGTAGGTCCTTTTATAACCAATTCCAATTTCCAGATGAGGAAACAGAAGCCCAGAGAGGTTAAGTGACTTGCCTTAGGGCAAGCATCTCAAGGGCAAGGGCAGAGCTGGCATTCAAACCTGAAAAGCTCATCTTTGGAGGCTGCTTGTGCCACTTCTTTACCATTCTCCTGAAGAAGATGGAAGGAAGGAGTGAATAGTGGGATGAGAGCAGAGTGATCCACCCCTCTCCTCTCAGGCCAGGGTGCTAGGGCATCCCTCACCCCTGGCTGTGTCCCAGTTCCTCCTCTTAACCTCTTTGGGTGGGTGCCAATCCTCTCTAATGAGGGTTAGGACAGTGTGCTCTTCACCTCCTCTACTCCACACCCCCTGCTCCTAATGATAGGACCAGTGAGAAGCAAATTCCAAGGAGCCATTACTGCCACTCCCAGCAGCCAATGGAGGCAGCGCAAAATGGTGGAGGCCACAAGGAGGCTGGCTGCCAAGATCTCAGCCTAGATGGCATCTGAAGGGGGGTGCAAAGCCTGATTCATCACATGGTTCTCTTTCCTTCCTCTCCGCCCCCCCCCATCCCCACCTCCTCCCTACTTCATTCTCTTCCTTGCCCATTCCTTCCAGCCTCCCAGCCGAGCCCAGGAGGGGAGGACGTTTTTTAGGAACAGATGGCTGCCTTCTTTGCCCAGCGCTCTGCCAGTTAACGCCGCCTGTAATTAAACTTCCCACAAATTAGCTGTCAGCTACGCTAAAGGGAACCGTCCCTCTCAAATGCCACCTTGACTTGCTGAATTGTGAGCCTTGTTGACAAAATAATTAAAGGCAGAGGGAGGCAACCAAAATTTGGAGGCTTTTCCCCTTAATACCTTAGTTGGTGCCCATAGCCAAACACTCTCATCCAGGACCTGGAAATACAAAGCCTTTTTTCTGAGGTTCCATGAATTAATGCCATCCATTGTGGAAGGAATTTTTATTGAGTACCTATTGTGTGCCAGGCACTGTGCTAGGAGCTGGGGACACAACAGTGGCCAAGGTAGGCATAATCATTGCCTTCTTGGAGCTTACAGCCCTGACATACATTTTTTTTTTTTTAATCCTCACCAGAGGATATTTTTTCCATTGCTTTTCAGAGAGAGTGGAAGGGAGAGAGAGAGAGAAACATCAATGTGAGAGAGACACATTGATTGGTTGTCTCCCGCACTCCCCCTGACTGGGGCTGGGGATCGAGCCTGCAACTGGGGTACATGAGCTTGACCAGAATTGAACCCGACGCTCTAACCACTGAGCCAAATTGGCTAGGTAACATACATTTTTAAAGGCAAAGGAAATAAATGAAATTGTTACCATGGGGAAAAAGCATTCAGAGAGGAGGAACAGCCACTGCAAAGGCCCTAAGGCAGGACCAGTCGTGAAGGGGCCTGGACCAGGTGGAGATGGAGGAGAGGGGAGAAATGGGCGAATTTGGGATAGATTTTGCAGGCAGAAGTGACAGGATTGGCTGTTAGGTCATATGGAGGGTGAGGGTAAGACAAAGGGAAAGAAGGGAGCTGCCAGCTCCCAGATCTCCAGCCTGGAGGCAGAAGAAATGGACAGTTGATCCACAAAGATGCCAGATTTCCATAGAGTAAAGCCTTTTACAAAAAGAAAAGTCTTCAGCCTCATGTAGGCCAGTTGCCAAGGTCCAGGGAGTGTGGTTGGATGGAGTGAGGTCCCCAGCCTAGGCCTCTGCACCCCAATCTCCCCTGGGGGGTTGTCCCAGCATTAAGGATGGGGGCGAATGCTACCTACGTCTGTTAGAATATAATCAGGTCCTAATGGCTGCAGAACCAAGCCCCCAGGAGACCTCAGGGGAGATCAACAACGTGCCTGCCAGATGCCCATGGGCTGCAGAGGCTCAAGCCCCAACTCTCTGGGGTCAGAGAAGAGTTACGGGACCCTCACCAGGCAGGCAGGAAGTCCACATGGACCCCTGTGTTCTTGCCCCTCTCAGGATAACTTGCAGCCCCCTAGGACAGATTTCAGGTCCCCAAAGCACCTCAGGGCCTTTGCACAAGCTGTGCTTGTTACTAGAACTCCCTGTTTCCCCTCCCTCACTACTTTCTTATCCTCCAGGTCTTTGCTCAGGCATCTCTTCCTCCAGGAAGCCCTCCCTGATGCCTCAGCCTGAGTTAAGTGCTTCCTCTGGGTCCCCTACCAGGTCTGTGCTTACACCGTTATGGCCCTGGTCACTCTGTGTTGTAACCACCGGACACCATGTCTATCCTCTTCCCCCACTGGACTGCAGATCCCATGAAGTCTGGATCTGCCACTGCCTAGCAGAGTTGGTAGCACACAGTAGGTTCAATAAAGGATAGTAAATAATAACAGAACTTATCTGAAACCCTTGGGGCCAGCTGTGTTTTGGAATTCAGAATGTCCTAGAACTTAGGAAACTAAATTATGTATTATATATGCCCCTCCCCCCCAATCAGGGCCTGGGGCAGCCCATCCCAGTAGCAAGATAATGGGAACATTCACAAAAGTGGGATAAATAAAACTTATGAATAGCTAAAGGCTATTCTTGATCTCAACGAGTTTTAGAGTCATCCTGATGAAAATTTTCTGGTTTTAGAGCTTTTAGATGTTGGAATTGTGGGTGAAGAAGTGTAGGCTGTGGCCAGTGTTTGTTGAGTGACTTCATCTGCTTGGGTGCAGAGAGGCAGTGTCTGCCATGGTCAAGAGCATGGGGTGTTTCAGGGCCTGGTTCAAATCCCAGCTCTGCCCACTTTGGAACTGTGGGGCAGGGACAGGAAACAGCACCTTCCTATACCTTAGTTTTTCCATCTGTAAAATGGACATGATAACGTACCTAATTTGTGACGCTGTTGGTGGAGAGGATTAAATAACTTTGTTTCTATTTAACTTGTATGAAGTGCTTGGAATGTCACCAGGCCACTGTAAGTCCTCAAAAGCTATTTGTTAAATTTTAAAAATAATAATTAAATAGACTGGAGAAGACTCAAGGCAATTAAGATTATAGGCACAAAATGTATACTTAAATTAAACCTCAATACAGGCAAAAAAATATACATATATATGGATGCCCAGACATGTGCTTGCAGTCTCCTCCACGACTGGTGGGAATGCAAAATGCTACAGCCCCTCTGGGGAACCGGTTGGCAGTTTCTTAAAAAGTTAAACACACACCTACCATATGACCCAACCATCCTCCTGGGTGTTTGCCCGAGAGAAATGAAAGCATATGTCCACACGAAGACGTGTGTGACAATGTTCATAGCAGCTTATTCAGAAGAGCCAAACACAGGAATCCACCCAAATGCCCGTGAGCCGGTGCCTGGCTGCACCAGTGTGGGCCTGTGCGCAGAGTAGGGCAGCCGGGGGAGCAGGGAGCTACATGCAGGCCGCCGCTGCTCCGCGTGAAAGGAGCCAGATTCCAGACTATGTCCTGTATGACTCTATTTATAGCGATTTTAAAAATAGGCCAAGGAAACTGTGCTGATGGAGAGTAGAAAGTGTTACCTGGGGTGATGGGGGAGAGGTGCTGCCCGGGAGGTGGCTGCGGAGGCTTTGCCTGGTGGAGTGTCCTATATGGGGCCAGAACTAGGGGCAGGGGAGGGAGGCGCGCTGCAAACTTTAAGGGGCACTGGAAACCCAGCCATTAAGCTAAATACCATTGGACGGCACTATTTTGAAAAGTCAAAATTCATGCCAAAGAATCCAGGCTGAAACGAAATTTCCAGGAATAACAAAGTATCTAAATTTTA
The DNA here is from genome assembly GCF_964146895.1 of Miniopterus schreibersii. Lineage (NCBI taxonomy): Eukaryota > Metazoa > Chordata > Mammalia > Chiroptera > Miniopteridae > Miniopterus > Miniopterus schreibersii. The sequence goes on along the minus strand of NC_138105.1, from coordinate 67,214,008 downwards.
AATAAAGACAGCGTTTGACCCTGCACTCGCTAGGCTGGCCTCCACACCCCCTCCGGCTGCTGGCCCCTGGGGTCTGTGCTTGTAGAAGTGCATCCAGCCCTGCACTTAAGATTGGTGCCTTTGTATGTGAAAGTTACACCTCAGTGAGAAAGTTGGCCAGGCGCGCGAAGCAGCTTACTCTCAAGAACCCACAATTAAAAATAAGCCCGTTAGAATGGGGGGGGGGCGGGGAAGGGAGAAGAAAAGGGTATGGAAAGCCAGGGGTGGGGCGGGGATGGGCTCGAGTAAATGTCTGTGGAATAAATACAGCAGTGAGCAAGGCACAGCCTGCGCAGCGCCCGGGGCTCCCCGTCAGTAAACCAGCGAGCAGGATAATTAAGAGGGGAGCCCCCGCCCCTGCCACCCTTGCCCGCGTGGCAGTTTCTGGTGGCGCAACCCCTCCGCCGACCCTGCGCACCGTCAGTCTGCCCTCCTGGGAGGCAGGCTAGGAGGGGGAGGAGAGGTGACTGTCCCGGGAGTGTGCCTCCTCCTTCCCCACTATTCTGTGAGCCCTCGGAGGGCAGGGACCCGGGTGCAATTTCACTACAGCTGTATCCCCAGGGGGCTCCCGGGCTGGCATTCAGCTGGTGCTCAATAAATGTGCAATTGTCCTGAAAGATCAAAGCTCTGGGGTCTTTTGACTGTGGGAAGGGTAAAGGGGAGAAGGGTCTTTATCCTTCGGGCTCTTATGAGAGGACCGATGGTGCACCCCCGAAGGCGGCAGGCGGCAGGCGGAGGTCTCTAAGTCCAGTCCCGCCTTTTCTCGCTAGGGTCTGAGTCCAGAGAGGGGAGTAAGCAGGTGGGGGTCTCACAGTCAAGAGTGGGTGCAGGTGCTCGGGTGCCATCCCGGGGTGTGCAGGAGGCTGCGGGACCCCACCCCCCTCGCTTCACACAGGCTTCGCTTTCCTGGGGGGCGACAGGAGAACAGCCTCCAGGCTGGCCAATGGGAACAAGGAGTGGGCGCATTACCTCATCAGGCAGCGCGGCCATTGGCTGCACACTCCCGGTGGGCCGGGGGGCGGGTCTTGGCAGAGAAGTAGGGAAAGGAGAGGGGAGGGGAGGGGAGGGGAGGGGAGGGGAGGGGAGGGGAGGGGAGGGGAGGGGAGGGGAGGGGAGGGGAGGGGAGGGGAGGGGAGGGGAGGGGAGGGCAGGAAGCCGGAGGATGAGAAATTTGAAGTATTTTCATGGCTGTGGGGGTCTTTATAATGTGTGTTGCCCTCTACTCCGCGTCGCTCCCCAAGCGGGGCCCCTTGCCTGGTCATCTTGTGGCTGATTTTAGGGGGGAAGCAGAAGGGGAATGAATGATCCCCTCATCTCTTCGCTAAATTAGGAGCCCCCTCCCCCCAAACACACAAAGTGTCCCCAAGGCAGCATGGACAGACCCCCTCTCCCCAAATCAAACGTGACTTCAGTTTGCCAGTGTGCCTGAGACACCTCCATCGGTCCCACACAGGCCATGGACAGCCTTGGAGCACCCGCACGTTGTAGGCTGCACCTCTCTGGGCCGCAGTTGCCCCTATTTTCCTCTGTGAAATGGGATTGATAAAAGTCCCTACGTCTGGGAGGTGGGTGCTGTGAAGATCCATTCATTCAGGTAACAAGCACACGTTGAGCAGTTACTGTTTACCATGCCCTGTGCTGCTACTGGGGGTACAGCAGTGACAAAGGCAGGACTTGGCCCAGCTCCCTGGACCTTAGGTCTGGTGAGGAAAACAAATATAAACAGATGAAGATGCATTTCAGAGGACCCTAGTGTTAGTCTTATGAGGAAAATAAAAGCAAGGGGAGAAGGTGGAAAGAGAGTGAGTTGGAAGCTGCTTTAGCTCAACAATCAAGGAGGGCTCACCTGAGGAGGTGATGTTTAGCTAGAATAAAAAGAAGCTATGAGAAGGTTTGGGGGAGTAGCATTCCAGCAGAGGGAACTAGCATGTGTAAATGTCCTAAGATGGGACTATTTCTGGCATGTTGAAGGAAGAGCAAGGAGTCCCATTGGCTGAAGCAGAGTGAGTGAGGGGGAGAAAGGGAGGAGGTGAGGGCAGGGAGGGGATGGGGACAGGCCATGCAGAGCCTTTTGGGCCACAGGGGGGACCTGGACTTTTAACCAAAGGGAAGTAGAAGCCTTACAGGGCTGTGAACAGAGGAGAGACAAGACCTGACTCGGGTGGCCACAGGCGCTCCCCCACCATGGCTGCTTCAGGGAGTATAGACTGTGGGGGACTAGGGTAGGAACAGGGGGACCAGGGTGGAGGGGACTGCAGTGGTCCAGGTGCGCGATGATGGAGCCAGACCAGGGTAGGAGCCATGGAGGGAGCCAGAAGTACATGAGATTGAGGTATATTTTGGAGTCAACAGGTTTCATTCCACAGGATTGGAGAGGCGGAGGTTTGGTTCCTGCACATGACTTGGCCCACAGTAGGCACTCAGTGAGCAGGAGGGGTGAGCAGTAGCAGAATAATTGAGTGAGTCACCCCTGGCTGAGAGGAGCAGGGAATGGTATGCACTGGGCCCTGACTCAGGCTCCGGACCACGGGTTTTGACTCATCCACAACCCCCATTTCTCACTGGAAGTCCAAGGGTGCCCCCCAAGTGAGATTAGTAACACATCAGACACCTCTCTATGGGGTCCTACCACTCTCTTGGCTGAGAACCCCAACTCTGCAATCCCAGCCTGCCAGATGTCAAAATCTCCACTGCACCCCTGGGTGGTTAGTGTGTTGTTATCTTGCATACCTCCAGAACTGGGAAACTCACTCTTTTAAGAATCATAAAAGATCATAAAAGATCTTATGATTGACCCCAAAATCTGCCTCCATCAGCAGAGATAGCTCTTAAAATATAAATCTGAACTTGCTCCCCATCTCCCCCAGAACAACAAAATCTCAGTGTGCCTGAAAAGACCTGGTGAAGTCTGGCCTCTGCAGACTTCTCCAGCTCAGCTCTCCCAACCACTCTCAATGTAGTCTGCCTAGTTCCTCCTCAACCTTTGCACAAGCTGTTCTCTCTGCTTGGAAGGCCCTTCTCCCTTCCTTTTTTTTTTTTTTGTTTGTTTTGTTTTATTTGTTGTTGCTGTTGTTTGTCTGCCTCTTTGATACATCTAAGCACAGTTGAGATGTCAGCCTTCTAGGCCGCCTTCCCCCACACTAGGGGAGGTAAGGAGCTGCTTGGCCCCTTTTGTACACATTGTTTCTCCCCTAACTGGCCTTGCAAATTGGAATTGCTACTTGCCCGCTACCCTCCTCTAAATTGGTGGCTGCCTGCAGGGCTCTGAAATTCACCAGCCCAGACTTTTGTGGAAATTGGATTCTCCCCAGAACTGCCCCTCAGGCTCTCCCTGGGGGCATTATTAATATAAAATGATCTCCTCTGATCTGCTCACCACAGGCCACCCCCAACGAAGCCACAGCGGAGCCCCTTTTGAAGAATGGTTGACTATCAGTCGTTAGATTAATGGGAAAGGCGCAACGTTTTCATTGCTGCTGCATCTACAGACTAAATGTTCCCATGTAATTACAATTAAGGACATATCCGTGTGTGACTGCTCCGGGCTTTCTTGCCTGTTTCCTCCTGTTTTCCCCGTCTTGGCCTTCTTTCCCTTAGGTTTCTCCCCACCTTCCTCTTCCTCCCCACCTCTCTGCCCAGAAACTCAGGTTTTTCTCCTCTCTTCCTCTCTCTTCCTCTTCATGTCTGTCTCTCCTCTTTCTTACTCTCTCTGTCTCTCTTTCTATGTCTCAGATTCCCTAATTTTTCTATGTATTTCTTCATTTAGGTTTCCATCTTTTTCTGTCTTCACCTGCCTGTCTCTCCTTTTCTTTCTGTCTCTCTGTCTTTGCCAGTCTTCAGAGTCCTTCCCCCTGTTTATGTCCAGCTTACATTCTAAAGTGCACTAGTCTTAAGTGTGTGGCCTACCAGTCATCACGTGGGTATAGGCCTGTGTAGCCACCACAAGATCAAGACAGAATATTCCCATCCTCAGGGCTCCCTTCGTGCCCCTTCCCAGTCAGGCCCCCTCAAGAGCAATTGTGTTTGTTTTTTTTCTTTCGCTTTTCCTACGCTGACCCTGGGACTGAGCACCCTTTACATCTTCTGCCCTTCCCAGTTGCCCTTCCAGGGCAGGACCAGGCAAGGGGCTCTGTGCCTGGGATCCAGAGAAGCCTCCTGAGAATGAAGTAGCCCTTCCAAGAAGCCAAGTATGGCCCACAGAGTCCCCCAAGGGACATGCAGTCCAGGACGGGAGAGAGGGCGGTCCCTATGTAGTCAGGACACCCTTTGTCCTAAAACTCAGATCCTGGTCCAAAGATCTCACATTATTGCTTACCAGGCTCTTAGGAAGACAAAGGCCCTCCCAGGGTTCCCAGTGTCCTTAACCAGTCCTGTAGATGAGCTTTTTGGCACAGGGGACCTTCAAGGACCCAGGGCCCTTCACTTCTCCCTCACCTATACAGACAGCAAAACTGAGGCCTGTCATGGCTACCTACCCAAGGTCAGAGCCGGGACCCAACAGAGTTAGGACCTCAGGTTGGTCCCTTCTCGTTCCTGAGCCATCGTTTTCCCCACATGTGTTCAGGGACGTTGAGAGTTGAGTTAGGGGACGCTGGTCTCTGGGCTGGGAACCCTGAGGCTCGGGCCCCTGCCCCACACACGTGGGCAGTACTGTGGAGAGCAGCAGAGGGGCCGTTTTCTTCCCGCCTGTAAAGTTCAAGGTCAAATGTGGGCTTCCCAGGAGAGAGAGCAGGTTATATAAACACTGTCTCCTGTTGGTGCCCTGCTGTTGTGAATTTGTCAGCACTTTCCCTGGTGAAATGGGACACAGGAAGGATACATTTTTATCGAGTTAAAGGTTATTCTGAAACGAATCTAATCTTGCCTCATCCTGTCTGAACCCCAGGCTCTCCCTGACCTGTGCGGCCTTCATACCTGTTCAGTGGCCCATCCCTGGTTCAGCTTCAGAACTTTGCTTAGGCTAGTCCACCCTCTGGGCCTTGCTTTCCCTTCCTGCCTTCCCTACCCAAAGCCTCCCAGCTTTTGAAAACAGGTTTTTCCCAGCCTGGTACTCTTTTTTTTTTCTCCCTGACAGTGACCTAGCACAGGGCAAAGCAATAACAGTTATAATGACCTTCCTCTCTTCTTCCTCCTTGCATTTACTGAACAGTCACTATGACAGGCATTGTGCTAAGGGCTTGACCTGAATCTTCTCGGATAATCCACTGTTCACCAGTCTTTGAAGACAAGCACAACCCTTGTCCCCATTTTACAGTTGAGTACACTGAGGCAGAGAGGGTTCGATACTTGGCTAAGGTCATGCAGCCAGTGAGTGGCAGAGCTGGGATTCGAACCTAGGTCCGGGTGACCCCCAGATGCAATTCCCCCTGGAAGTGAATGTCAGAACACAAGCTCAGCTTCTCCTCTTCCCTCCTTGTGGCTGAAACTGGGTTTACAGACACCAGAACGCCTGTTGTCAGCAGCTCCTCTGGCCTCTGATAAATCGAGAGAATTAAAATCCATTTAGAGGGAAATCTCTAAATAGGTCTGTGTTGTGTTTTGTGTGTGTTTTTTCCTGTCTTTTTTCCCCCCTGCTGTCTCTGGCTAGGTAATGTATTCCAGGAGCAGAACTGAATCTGACTTAATTGAATTTAAAAGCAGGTATTACATCTGCACCTTGTAAGCAAAGGCGGGTGGAGGAGTCACTGCAAGATGGAGCATTTTTTCTCCAGTGTCGCCTAGATCTTTGAGCTGAGGAAGTAGCATGGGGCTAATCTCCATCCAGGGCTTCTTGCTGGGGGTCTCCCTGGGCTGGACCATAAAGGGCGGGGGTTTGGACGGGGAGAGGCCATGGGGACTTGCAGGCGAATGGGGTTTCTGGGCCTCTGAGAATGGATGCAGTGAACCCTGTGGCCTGCAAAGCTGATGTGTCACCTCCTCCCAGTTTCCTGTTAGCCCCACCTCCAAACCATGTCCCCAGTTTCCCTGTTCTCACCCTCTCCCCGAACCTACCCTGACCTGAACACCCATCATTGCTTACCTGGACTCTGTTCTATCCTGAGTCACCCACAGCAGCCAAAATGACCTTCTTTCTTTTTCTTTTAATTTGTAACTTTTTTTTAAATTGTGGCAAAACATACACAACAAAGTTGACTGTTTTCACCATTTTTTGTCGCTGTTGTTCATTCTCACCTGAGGGTATTTCCTCCATTGATTTTTTTTAGAGAGAGTGGAAGGGAGAGTGAGAGACAGAGAGAAATATCGATGCAACAGAGACACATGGATCGGCTGCCTCCTGCACTGGTCCCGGGATCGAGCCTGCAGCCGAGGCACACTCCCCTGACCAGGAACCCGACCTGTGACCCTTCCGTCTGTGGGCCGATGCTCCAACCACTGAGCCAAACTGGCCAGGGCTCGTTTTCACCATTTTAAAGTGGACAATCCAATGGTACTAAGTAGAATCACAATATTGTGTAACTATCACTACTACCTATTTCCAAAATTTTTTCATCTCCCCCAAAATGGAAACTCTGTACCCATTAAACAATAACTCTCCACTCCTCCTTTCTCAGGCCTTGGCAGCCTCTCATCCACTCTGTCTCTGCGGCTTTGCTTGTTCTAGACCTCATATAACTAGGATCACACAATATTTGTCCTTTTGTGGAAAAAAGGCTTATTTCACTGATCAGAATGTTTTCAAGGTTCACCCCCGTAATACCATGTATCAGAACTTTATTTCTTTTAAGGTTGAATAATATTCCATTGTATGGAAGGGCCACATTGTGTTTATCCATCACTTATAAGTGGACACTTGGGTTGTTTCCACTTTTTGGTTGTTGTGAATCATGCTGTTATGAGCATGGGTGTGAAAATACCTACTTGAGTCCCTGCTTTCAATTCTTTTGGGGATATACCTAACAGTGGAATTGCTGGGCTGTATGATAATTCTACGCCAAAATGATTTTTAACAAATGTCACTCACTCTCCTGTTCTAAATTCTTCCATGGCTCCCTATTGTCCACAAGAGAGTTGAAACACCTTCCCATGGCCCTCAAGGCACTGCCAACTTCTCACTTCTCATTTTCCACTACTCTTTCATCCTCCATCCTCACCAAATTACCTTCACTTGCCCCAGGGCCTTTGCACATGCTGTTCCCCCTCCCTGGAGCGCTCTTCCCCATTTCATATTTCTGTTTGATATCCAGTTCCCCCTCAGCCTTCATCTCTAAGCTTTTTCTGACTCAGGAAGCCTTCCCTGATCTCCCAGGCTAGATCAGGCATCCCTCTGTGGCCCCAGAGCTGCCTGAGCATCCCCCGTCATGGCCCTGACCATGGGCCTCAGACAGGGAGACCCATCTGTCTTTGACACTCGTTAGTTGGGGCTGGGTCTGTCTTGGTCACTGCTGTGTCCCCAGAACCCACACAGAGGTGCAGCATACAGTAGGTGCCTGATAAATGCTTGCTGAATGCTCACACGATTCTTTCTCTTCTCCTGCAGACCTCACACCCTTGAGAAATGAGAAACAGTCACTTTCAACTTCCTCCATCTAATGGTAGATTTCAAACAGTATCTTAGCTGTTGATTGGAAATAGATCCAGTCAATGTGCTTGTTTCAGTTCTGCAGCGTGTCTGTGATGGATGGGCGGGCGGTGGGAGTGCTATTAAGCCGGGGAATTTTCTATATGTTCCAGGTTTTGGGCAGATTTTCTTCAAAAAGCTATCTGGCCCAATCTCAAAATGAGAAAGTCATTAGGTAAATACACTCTCTCACACACACACATACACATATTGCAGGAGACCATCTCCTTCCCAGGGGGGAAAAAGCAATTTACACAACTGCAAATGTCCCAGTCTGTGTGTGGAGAAGTGAGGGCCACAGCTGACAGGGAGCAAGGGGCAATGGTTTTTTGTTTTTGTTTCCCCCCCAAAGCCCATCAAAGTTCTCCCTGGAAGAGTTGGCAACTGAGTTAGAGAGTTGAGAGAGTTTCACTGCACAGTGTCTTAGGCTGGGAAGCAGTGTCCCGGGGGGAGGGGAGGAAGCCAATGTCCAGGAGCAGGTGACTGCCAAGGGCAACTGGGGCTCAGTCCCAATGGGGTCCCCTGGGAGATGGCATAGAACGTGCGCTTGACTTGTGCCTCCTGAGCTACAGGGACTGGGGTGTGTATGTTGCTTGTGACTGGCCCAGGGCTGCTTCCTGAGCATCAACTCCCTGGCACTTGCCACCTGCCGCCTGCCCCTCACCCTGGCTGAGAGCCTCAGGCCTGGAGAGGCAGGTGGCCGCAGGGCGATGCTGGAGGCTGGTATCGAAACGTGGGTGCCGAGGGCATGCAGGTGGGGCACCCACAGCATCTGCCACACAGAGTGGCATTCACAGTGAATCAGCCTTCATTTAAAAAGATTGATTAATTCCCTACTGGATGCCAGGTGCTGTGGTGGGGGCAGGGTCAGTGCTGGGCAAGACAAACAGCCCCCATCCTTCTGGAACTCAAGGACACGTATCCAGGCGGTTACAGCGCCGGCTGGTCAGAGTGTGCTGGGAAAAGCTCGGGCGTCTGCAGCAGCTTGAAGGAGACTCGTCTCTCAGCCTTGGGCAGGGGTCAGGGGAAGCTTCCTGGATGCGTGACATCTAAGGATGAGCAGGTGACAGATGAATCAGGAGGGGAAGGGCCGGGCGGGGGAGAATGGAGTAGCACTTCGACTAGGAGGAATTTTGAAAGTAATTTAGACTTTCTTTCTTTTTTAATCCTCACTTGAGGATATTTTTTCCATTGCTTCTCAGAGAGAGTGGAAGGGGGAGAGAGAGAGAGAGGAAAACATCGATGTGAGAGAGACACGTCGATTGGTTGCCTCCCGCACACACCCTGACCAGGGCCAGGGATCGAGCCTGCAACCCAGGTACGTGCTCTTGGCTGGAGTCAAACCCGGGACCCTTCAGGCTGCAGGCTGACGCTCTAACCACTGAGCAAAACTGGCTAGCGCTAGACCTTTTCTTGAGGGCACTGGCGAGCCATGGATAGCTGTGGAGGAGAGAAGGGTCAGATTTACACTTACGATCGATCTCTGCTGTGGATGCTGAGAGGCTGTCAAGGAGGCTGTTGCAGGAATTAGTGTTTGAACGAGGTAGGATGGAGTAGAGAGAGGGGGTGGTCTGGAGACAATAATAATGAAATCAGTAAGAATTGGTGAGTGTGGAAATAGGGTGGGGATAAGAAAGGGATATATATATATGTATATATATAAATAATAATTTTTTTACTAATTTCAGAGAGAGGAAGGGAGAGGGAGTGAAAGAGAAACATGAATGTAAGAGCAGAACATCGATCAGCTGCCTCCTGCATGCCCCCTACCAGGGATTGAGCCCACAACCCAGGCATGTGCCCTGACTCAGAATCGAACTGGACAGTGCCCAACCAACTGAGCCACACCAGCCAGGGCAAGAAAGGGAGATCCTGAGTCTTGTTTCCAGATTTCCATAAAAATCCTGGAATCACTGTTGAGACGGGACACAGGAAGGGAGCTGATGTAGGGTAAATTGATGCACTGGGGGGTGGGTAGGTTGAACCTGGACATCCAAGAGGAGGTGTCTAGATAGACACCTGGGGCTACATCTGCTTGGAGATGGAGTTCAGGGCATCATTAGCGTGGTTAAAGCTGTGGAAACAAGTGTCTGAATTTGGACCATCCAGGAAAGAGACAAGAGCATTAAAAAAAATAAATGAAGTTCATTTCTCTCTTCCCATGGCAAATGTTAGAAGCCCAGTTCTCTGGCTTGGTGGACTGGCTTCAGTGCTCCCCAATGCGGTGGTCCCTGGAAACCCCTCAGATCTCTGTCTACATTGTTTGGCCACATGTCCACGGCTGACCCAATCAGGAAGCCGGTAGGGACAGGATTCAGTGATTGGCTGACTTCACCGGAGCCCCATCCAGAGCTGCTGGGTGGCAATCAAGCCACAGGATTGGAAGCGGGGGGGAAGGTGTGGATTGGTTAAGGTAACACTTCTTGATGTAATAAACCTGCAAAACTGGGTGACTTGACACAACAGGAGTGTATTTGTTGCGCATACAAAGGGCAAACAGGTGTTTCTGATTAGTAGGTGGCTTTTCTACACCCACTGAGGGACCAGCCTCCTCTGTCTGGTGGCTCCTGGGGGAACATCGCCAGGACTGAAAGTGACCAGCACATCACTTCCACCCACATTCCGCTGGCTAAATTCAGTCACATGTCTACCTCAAATGCCAGGGGTGCTGGGAAATGTGGTCTTGCTGTGTGCCCAGAAGAAAGAGCCCCCCAGGCAGCAGCAAAACCGGGGCAACGCTGCCTCCTGAAGGTGGGCAGAAGGATGCAGGTTGGGAAAAGACACAGATGTCCAACAGGATGACTCTAACTGCTAGAAAAATGGAGAGAAATTCTCTAGTTCACCTCATAAGGTTGACCAAAGGGATGAAAACTGTTCCTCTCTAGTTTAGCAGCTCCTATTGGGTAGGACCCTGATGTGTCTTGGTCAAGACGTGGTCACTGTCTTCTAGAACAGTGCCTGGCACACAGCAGGGGCTGGATATATATTTACTGAATGGGTGAATGGATGGCTAGGTTGGAGGATGGATGACAGGCTGAATGGGTGAGTAGACAGTGATGGATGGATGGATGATGGATGGGTGGGTCTATCTACGAGTGAAACCGTCCCCTCTCCATCTTTGGGCTGTACTGATATGGCTATGGATGCCGATAGTGCGAATCCCCAAATGGACCCCTAGGGTACTGGGAGAGTCTAGATTCTAGGGTAATTCTAGATTCTAGGGTATTGGGAGAGTCTTCTGCCTGTCAGGTAGATGGACACCAACCTGATGGCCGTGAGATGGTTTTAGGTGATACATAAAACCACTTTAAATACCCACTGAGTCTCCCAGTAAGAGAGCTCTTCCTTTCTCCTCTTTTTAAAGAGGGAAGTCTTCATTGGATGCTAATCAGTCTTTAACACCTCCCTCACACACGGGGATCTCCCCTTTGGACAAAGAAAGAGAGCAGGCCCCAGCTCAGAACCCCAGAGACAGCTATCTCTTGTCAGAAATTAATAATATGAGTTTGTTTGTATCGAGTTAGTTTCTACTTACGGTCAGTGATGCTGGCTTTTCATTTACAGTCATGATAAACAATTTCCTTTTAAGTAGGTATACGATTTTAAAAGTGGCTCAGTTTGAAAGAAAATGTCCAGGAAGTGATAGTAGAGGCGATTGGCAGGTGAGGTAGGACCGACTGCATTTTGGGAACCTGAGGCGCGGGCAGCCTCGCAGTTACCATGTGACCTGGGGCAAGTGGCCTCCCTTCTCTGATGCTCAGTCCTCTCATCTGAAAATGCTTCCCGTAGCTCTCTCGCCATGGAATGCTTTGGGCGACCGGGTGAGTTAGCTCACCTGTGTGACCCTGAGGCTCGGTCCCTTGGAGCATCTCCGGGACTTGTTTTGTCTGCCTGCCTCAGAAAACAAGCAGGAGATCAGGATGGACGTTCTCCTCGGGTGGGAGAGGCTGCGGAAGGCTTTACTATGGATAGCAAAAATCTCTCACCTGTCAGGTCCTCGAGAGATTTTGCGGGTATCTTGTTGTGGGGGAGACTGTTTTTAACCTATTCTCGGGCAAGATGCTGGGGTCCGGCGCTACGCTGTTTTCCCCTGTGGACCAATAAACCCGGACGCCGCCGGTGTGGACTGAGAGGCACTGCCTCCTGCACCGGTTTCACGCCCTTGGTAGAGCGGATCAGAGAGACTTTCGAAAGGATTTGTAGAGAGCCTGGGAGAGAGCCTGCCCAGGACAGGACTTGAGTGCACCCTGGAACAACCCATGTGTGTCCTGGAACCTGGTGGCACCGGGGATGAGCACCCAGACCTTTCTCAAGAGTCTGGGCTTCGTTCTCTCCTCCCATCCCCCACCCTCCTCGCCCAGACTGGTGTGTTTTCCCTAGATGACATTTGGAATCTTTTAATAGTTGTCACATTAGCATACATTTGCATACCTTATGCTAATAGGGCTATTTATTTTTGAAAAAGCGCTTTGACTTGTGGAGCCCTGTCTCACTGGGGATCTCACACCAAGTTTTTCCTTGAGACTGTCTGCTTCCCTGGAGGGGCAAGGTGTTGCATTTCGCCACCACCCGGGACAGGGGGCCACCACCTCCCAGGCACACCCCGGGGGAGAGGGAGGGGTTGCTAGCCTGGGCCTTTGCTGGGGCCTGAACTGAACTGGGGCCAGCAGCCCAGAGGTAGGTGCCCATTTTGCAAATGAGACAGCAGAGGCGGGATGAACAAAGTGTTGGGCGAGCACCAGATCCCTACCCAAGGACATGGCTTCTCCTCTGACATCTGTCTCCTCAGCGCCATTCTCATCTTACAGGGAAAAACTGAACTGCACACCCCCCTCCAGTTACCCGCTTTGCTTCTCTTACGGTAGAACCCTTAAGAGAGTTGTCTACACTTGCTCCCTCCCGCTCTCCTTCTCTGACCAGCTCCTCGCACCTCCCCGGCCCTCCACCAGGGAATCACTCTCCCTCCACCATGGAATCACTGTCCCTCCACCAGGGAATCACTCTCCCTCCACCAGGGAATCACTCTCCCTCCACCACGGAATCACTGTCCCTCCACCAGGGAATCACTCTCCCTCCACCAGGGAATCACTCTCCCCCCACTACGGAATCACTCTCCCTCCACCAGGGAATCACTCTCCCTCCACCAGGGAATCACTCTCCCTCCACCACGGAATCCCTCTCCCTCCACCATGGAATCACTCTCCCTCCACCAGGGAATCCCTCTCCCTCCACCAGGGAATCACTCTCCCTCCACCAGGGAATCACTCTCCCTCCACCACGGAATCACTCTCCCTGCACCACGGAATCACTCTCGTCAGGCTCAGACGTGGCCTTTCCCATCGTCCCCACCAGAGCTTGGCCCCACTGGACCCCCTTCTCCTGAGGACTCCTCAGGGACATTCCCCCTTCCACTCCTCTCCCCCGTGAGGCCTGTGGGGCCTCTAAGGCCTCTACTCCCCATGTCACCCACAGATTGGTCTTCAGCCCCAGCTCCCCTGAGTGCCAGACTCAGACTCAGGGGTCCAGCTACCCCTCCGTATCTCCACAGGGGGCTCATGGAGGTCTCACACTGAACACAGCCACCTCACGCCAGACCTTGCCCCCAAACCTGCTCCTCCCCTGTCCCCCATCCTGGCTGAGGGCAGCCCCATCCTGTAGCTGCTTGGCCAGAATCTTGGAATCACTCTCTTACCCCACATCCTCAGTAAGCCTTGGCCTTGCACCTTTAAGAACTACGTTAAGTTCTTGCCCAGCTGGATGGCTCATTGGTTGAGCGCCGCCCTACACACCGAAAGGTTGCCGGTTCGATTCCCCGCCAGGGCACGTACCCGGGCTGCGGGTTTTATCCCTGGCTGGGGCACATCCAGAAAGCAACCCATTGATGCTCCCCTCTTGTATTGATGTTTCTCTCTCGCTCGTTATCCCCTACTCCCTCTCTCTCCCCCTTCCTTTCTCTAACCATGTCCTTGGGTGAGGGTAAAGAAAAGAATTACATTAAGTTCTCTCCTGTCCCCCTGATTCCACCTGCGGGCTCCCTGCTGACCTCCTCACCCCTTACCCCAACTCCTGCACTCTGTCTGCCTGAGTCTCCCTGCTCCTCCAACCTGCCAGGCATGGCCCAGCCTCAGGGCCTTTGCACAGGCTAGTCCCTCTGCCCGGATTATCATTACATAAGCTGCTTTTGTTTCCTGTTGCATTCCCAATATCCCCAGCACTGGAAACAACACGCAGCACACACTAGATACTTGAACATTTGGCACATGAATAAATACATATGCATAAAAAAAATCCCTCTGGAACCACCCCCCTACACATACACATCTGTAGTCATGGTTGAGTTTACAGGCAATTTCAATGTTTCTGTAGACTTATTTGTTTTCTACTTTCCACCCAATGAATGTAACTCCATTGGAGCCTAAGACAAAAAGAACCCTCATGTAGTTTTGGTGCAGGGCCCCACCAGCTGTGTGACCCAGAGCAAGAGGCATTTTTCTCGGATCCTCCCTTTTCTCATCCAGAAAATGAGGACGGTCCTAGCACCACCCCCAGAAAAGTCCCCTGAGAGCCACTTTCCGAGTCTCAAAGAGTTAAATCCAGTCTGGGGCGTGACATTTGCAATGCATGAAGTTTAAACATTTTCAATAAAGGAAAACAAATCCTCCGGCGTGCTCTCTGATTTATAGTAATCGCAAGCCCGCAGCGGTGGATATAATTGTCCAGCGGAGGGGGTGGCAAGGGCCTCAGCGGCCCGTCAGGGCTGCGGCCCCAGTCAGGTTAAGCAAATGCATTACTGTAATAACCTGGGAGGCGGCTGAAGCCATTAGCAAGAAGGGAGAATAAATATTATCCCAAGAAGCTCCAGAAACTGCGGTTTTATCACTGAGAATTGTCCCCATGCTATTTACTTTCAATTTAAATTTTCGGGAAAGTGGCTCTTGGCACATTTTATGTAAGAAGGAGAATGACTGGAATTGAAAAATGACCTGATTTTGCCATCCAGGAGGAAAAGAGCCAGGGTATTTTGGAGTCCTGGTCTGTCCCACTGAATCTCTCTTCCTCCAGGTTGCCCTTAGAGTCTGAGCGCTAGGACCCGGCTCAGGCACTTTCTGGAGGCTCTGGAGTTCAACTTGAGCCTATTCCAGGGGCCCAGGGATCATGGAGTCAGATATCGAGGGACGTAGCTTCATTTCATTGCAGTTGACCTTACAGATACTCTGGTCTGCTCCGTTTGTTGACTGATGGGGGAAACTGAGGCCCAGAGTGAGGTTGTCATGAGCTATTTGCCTAAGGCCTCCTTCCAACTACACCTCCTCTTACTCAAGGACCTTCATGACTCCCTATGGCCCCTGGGATAAAACCCTCTCGGGCTATACATCACACTCAGAACAGAATTCAAAATGGATCTTAGATCTACATGTAAAATCACAAAACATCTAGATGAAAATCTAGGAGCAAATCTTCAAGGCCTGGAGTTAGGGAAAGACTTTGTAAGCATGACCCCAGAGGATGAGCCAAGACAGAAAAAATGGATAAATTGGGCCCTGGCCGGGTGGCTCAGTTGGTTAGAGCATCGTCCTGTACACCAAAGGGTCGCGGGTTTGATTCCTCGTCAGGGCACAAACCTAGGCTGCAGGTTCGATTCCTGGTCAAGGTGCACACAGGAGACAACCGATTGACGTATCTCTCTCACATCGATGTTTCTCTCTCTCCCTTCCTCTCTCTCTAAAATCAATAAAAACACCTTTAATTGAGGGTTTTTTAAAAATGGACAAATTGGACTTCATCAAAATTTAAGCTTTTGCTCTGTGGAAGATTCTGTTAAAAGGACAAAAAGACAAGCCACAGACAGGGAGAAATACTTGCAAGTATCCGACAAAGGATGTGTATCTAAAATATATAAAGGACTCTCAAAACTCAGCAAGAAAACAAACAACCCGGTTCAAAAATGGACAGAGAAAGAAATAGACATTTCAGTGAAGAGAATGTACAGATGCATATAAGCACATGAAAAGCTGTTCAACATCATCAGCCATTAAAAAGATGCAAGTCAAAACCACAGCTGGCATAGCACTACACACCTGTCAAAATGGGTAAAATAAAAAAGGTGCTAATGCTAAATGCTGGTGAAGATGCAGAGAAACCCAGTCACCGATACAGTGCTGGTAGGAATGTCAAATGGTACAGCTACTCTGGAAGAGACCGGCAGTTTTGTTTTGTTTTACAAAATTAAACATATGTAAAAAACAAACAAACCCTAAACGTGTACTTGCCATAAGACCCAACAATTGCTCTCTTGGGTATTTATCTCAGAGTAATGAAACATTTATGTTCATACAAAAACCTGTACATGGATGTTCAGAATAGCTTTATTTGAAATAGCCAAAACCTGGAAAAAACTCAGATCTCCTTCAATAGCTGAATGGTCAAGGGACCGTGCGGAATGAAAAAAAGCCAGGGTCAAAAGGTTAGATACAACACAGTTCTACTTATATAGCACTCTTGAAGTGACAAAATTATAAGACGGAGAACAGACAAGTGGTTCTCAGGGAAGTGGGAGGGAGGTGGCCGTGGCCATAAAAGATAAGCATGAAAGATCCTTGCAATGGAATCTTCTGTGGTGATGGGCACAGGAAACAAACATGAAGCGCGCGCGCACACAACCAAGTGCACCGAAGACTATTGAAATCTGAAAAAGGTTGATGACTTTTATTAATGTTAGTTTCCTGCTTAGGCTGTTGTAAGAGGTTCCCATTGGGGAATAATGAGTGAAAGACGTACGAGATCTTTCTGTATTCATTTTTCTTTTTCGAACAGCTTTATTGAGATAATTCATACACCTACAATTTATCCCTTTAAAGGGTACAACTCAGTGGGTTTTAGTATATTCACAGAGTTGTGCAACCATTATCGTAATATAATTTTAGATACTATTATCATAGTATATTTAGATAATAAAACTGGTAATAATATTAATTAAATCAATCAAATGATAGGATAATAATATTTAGATAATATAATTTTAGAACATTTTTTCACTCCCTGTTCCCCCCTTGCCCCAGTGACAACCACTAGCCCGCTTCCTGTCTCTGTGGGTTTGCTTGTTGCGGACATTTCATGTAAATGGAATCACAAACCGTGAGGCCTTTTGTGTCTGGCTTCTGTCACTGAGCATCGTGTTCAAGGCCCATCCACGCTGTATCGAGCTTCAGTGCTTCACTCCTTTTCATGGTCAAATACCATCCATTGTATGATGAACCACATTTTACTTATCCATGCTTTTGTTGATGGACATTTGGTTTTTTTCCATGTTTTAGCTATTATGAATAATGCTGTGAACATTCATATACAACAATGCTCTGAGCACTCATATGCAAGTTTCTGAATGTACGTATGTTTTTATTTCTCTTGAACGTTACTTAGCACTGGAATGGCTGGATCTTAAGGTAACTCTGTGTTTAACTTTTGAGGAATTGCCTGACTTTTTTCCGAAGTGGTTGCACTGTTTTAGAATCCCACCGATGTATGAGGGTTCCAGTTTCTCCATGTCCTTGTCAACATTTGTGACTGTCTTTTTTATTTTAGCAATTCTATGACTTGGGAAAGTAGATATTGCTACTGCTTCAGCCTACCTCATTTCTGATTTGTTGGTTTTCATTTTGTATGGGAAAGTGATTGGTGACAAATATTTTATAATTCACCTTTGTACAGCTCTCTGTGCGGGGCATGTAGGGCCTAACCAGCTGACAATATCGGGAGTAATGACTTAAAGGAGCACATAAGTCTAAACTTAAATTATAAAGACCAACTCCAAATGCATTCAGGGATCACTCTTGCGATATATTATCTTGTTTATTAACAAGAATAACTTCACTTGTGCATCTGTATTTGTGTGTCTATTTCAATTCATAAACTTTGAGAAAGGTGAATGACTCCAATTTCTTCAGTTTTCACTTAAAACCTTTAGTATCACGTAACTATTGATATTTGTCGGTCTTTCTGGATGTATGTGTGATTTAATAACCTAGGTATAGATTTTTGCAGTCAACTAAAATATTTCTTTTTTGTTTAATTCCTTGGGCATGTGTAATTTCTTTAGGTAGGCAGGAGCAGTGGGGGATCTGGCTGAGATTTCACCAGAATTCCGTGACTGAGCTGAAGGGGACACTCACAGCCAATCTCAGGTGCTAATGCACATTATATTTCACGTCAAAAACTATTTTCTACATTATGGATTTGTAGATTAGCAATTTTATATTCCTGCACCTTTGTTAGATTTCTCCACAATTATTTTCAACCTAGATATAGGAACTAAGTGCTCTAGATAGATGTTTGGAAATAATAAATACATGTAAACTAGAATTGTATGAATTTTATATAATAGTTATGTGGTATACTATTCCATGTTTTCTCTGTTTAAATTTTTGTATTGATTGATTTGAGAGAGAGAGATTTGTTGTTCCACTTATTTATGCATTCATTGGTTGATTCTTGTATGTGTCCTGACTGGAGGTCGAACCCACAACCTTTGCAACCTTTGCTCTAATCAACTGAGCTACCCGGCCAGGATTGTTTTCTCTGTTTTAAAACTTAAATGTAACCACTGGCTCCCTGCACCCCACCCCCCAATTCAGTATTACTAAAATCCTTATACTACTGGACATTTGTGACTATTTGGAAGGTTTTTTAAAAAAATCATACAAATACATATTTATAATATTCTATTTTTCTTTATATTGACCAACACAAAGAAAGCTAGTGAAAAATTAGTCAAATTTGGCATAACTTCTGCAAGAATCAGATATATAAAAGCACGTCTCTAGAGCACCCATTCGAAGTCATAAAGGAGTTATTTACAGAGGCGTAGTCAGGGTAATGGGAAACCTCAGGGCACCGCGCAGCACGTGGGGGAGCTGTTACCTTGTCTAGGTCTGAGTGGGCAAAGGGAGAACGTGGTCGCTGAAATCCAGTGGGAGTGGAGGCTTGGAAAGGGGCTCAGCAGCTCAGTACAGTGCTGCAGAACAGGGGCTGGGAGAGTAAATGCCCCGACTTCCTTCCTCCCTCCCTCCCTCCCTCCCCTCCTTTCCTCCTTCCCTCCTTCCCGCCTCCCTCCCTGCCTCCCTCGTTCATTCATCCCCCTACCCCCCCACCCCACTCCCACCACTACTGTCTCCCATTGGTTGGACACTATAGGATTTGGCCAATAGGAGACTGAGAGTTTTGTCTATGCAGATGAGCTTCTCCCAGGGCGCAGGCGATTAGGAGAGGATCTGGGGAGGGGGAGGGGCAAGTGGAAACTTCCCAGCGCAACCCCGCAACCCTGGGCCTCCCGCGGTCCTGGGACCTGCCCTCTGAGTTCCCCTTAGAGTCTGGCCAGCTCCCCACGCATGCTAAGTGTGGCCTTCTGTGTCTCTTGCTTTGGGGTGGCCTGGGGCTCCCTGTGAGATGCTGAGATGTGGGCTGAGCCAAGTCAGAGTGGGTCACAGAGAGGTCCTCTTGTAGGAGGACATGGCAGGTGACTGGCTAGGATTGGGCTGAAATGTTTTCTTCCAGGATGGAGCCTAAATTATTCATCCTAATCTTCAAGACCCTTTCCATTTGCAGCCCAGCTCCTAGCCTTTCTTCTCCTCCAACCTGGTTCTCCCCGCCCTGCCCATTTCTCCACCTGCACATTCTTACATTCAGCTGATTCAGTCTCAACATTCTTGGCACCCAGTCTTTGCCCACACGGAGCTCCCTGCCAAGAACACCCTCCCACGGCACACCCCCCCTCCAAATCCTACCGCTGGGAGGCCTGGGAGGCAACATGTGAGCTGAAGCTTAGAGACAAGGAGGAGCTCATCATGAGAAGAGCCCTGGGCAGAGCATGTCAGGAAGAGGGCACTGCAAGTGCAAAAGCACTGAGGTGGGAATGTGCTTGTGGGCTGGAGGAACAGCAGGGAGGTCAGTGTGGCTGGAGCAGAGTGGGGGACAGGGAGGAGGTGAAGGCAAGATGGTCATAGAGAAGCTGGATTTGAGGGGCTCTTTTAGACCATGGTGGACAGTTTGAGTTGACTTGAGTGCAATGAAGGGCCCTTGGAGAGTGTCATAGCCTTCTCAGGATGCTATAACAAAATACTGTAGATTGAGTGACTTAAACAACAGATATTGATTTCTCACAGCTCTGGAGACTGGGAAGTCCAAGATCAAGGTCCTGGCAGATTTGGTTCCTAATGAGAGCCTCCTGCTGGCTTTTGGATGGCTGCCTGCTTACTGTGTCTGCACGTGGAGGAGAGAGGCGCTCTAGTCTGTCCCTCTTCTTATAGGGACACTAATCCCATATCCTGGGGGCCCCACCCCCAGAACCTCATCTAAACCTAATTATCTTCCAAAGGCCTGACCTCCAAATGTCATCTCATTGGGGGTTTGGGCTTCAACATAGGATTTTGGTGGAGCACATAAGCATTCAGATCATAACAGAGTCTGAATGCATGAGTGAGTGAATGTTTGGATGACTGGCTGGCTGGCTGGCTGGCTGGCTGGCTGGCTGGATGGCTGGCTGGATGGATGGCTGGCTGGATGGATGGATGGATGGATGGCTGGCTGGATGGATGGATGGCTGGCTGGATGGATGGCTGGCTGGCTGGATGGATGGATGGATGGATGGATGGATGGCTGGATGGATGGATGGCTGGCTGGCTGGATGGATGGCTGGCTGGATGGATGGCTGGATGGATGGCTGGATGGATGGATGGCTGGCTGGATGGATGGCTGGATGGATGGCTGGATGGATGGCTGGCTGGCTGGCTGGATGAAAGCACATGAGACTGATCCATAGCTACAGCCTTGGTCCACTCAGAGCCCATGACCACTAATGGCACTTAGACACCCTCGGCATCCCTCAAGGCTGCCTCTTCCCTCAGCCCCGGTCTGGCCCCCACAGGGACAGGTTGCTTCAATTGCAGCAGCAAGGCTCATCCTGGCTCTATCTTAATGATACCCAAACAGTTCCACAAAACCAAATGGTTCATCACAATTATTATAAAATATTAAAATGACTCACAAAATAAATTATTCACACACCTCATGTTCTGCTTCCAGGTGTTTGGGGACTAATGAGACTTTTTAAAGGCAGGGAATAAGGAGTGGCCTTTGGGAATCGGAAAGCTGCTGAGATATTGTCTACCCATCATGTCATTGTATAGATGGGGACACCAAGGCACAGGGGTAATGGGTGGCAGAGGCAAAACTGGGATAGGACACAATGAGCATTTCTGCCCCAATGCAATGTCGCCTACAGTGGCTGACCTGCAGGCAGGGTGAGAGGTGAGGGTCTTTTCTCCCACCCTGTCAGGTGGATGGAAAAAGTTGGGTCCATTGCAAGCAGCAAGAAGGGCTTGGAGCTTTCAGAGTGCTGGGGAGGGGGTGGAGATAGAGACAGAGACATGGAGAGGTAGACAGGCAGAGACAGAGACGCCAAGAGACATTGAGAACCATAGAGAAACAGAGAAACAGAGACAGAGACAAAGATGCACAGAGAAATACAGAAAGTGGCATGGGAAGAAACAGAGAGACAAAGACAGAGGGAGGCACAGAACCAGAGTCAGAGACATAGAGACACAGAGACAGACAGAGACACATAAGGAGATATAGAGAGACACAGAGAGGCAGAGACAGGCAGAGACAGAACAGAGAGACAAAGAGACATAAAAAAGAATTAGAAAGAGGCATACAGAGACACAGAAAGACATAGGAAGAGACAGAGACAGAGACAGACACTGAGAGAGACAGAGACAAAGAGATGCACAGAAAGATACAGAGACATAGAGACACAGAGAGACAGAGACAGATAGATACAGAAAAAGACAGAGAGATAGAGACAGAGAGATGCAGAGACAAAGAGCGTGGAGACTGGATTAGATGTTACTGTTATCAACTCATGATCCCCTGAATTCTCACTTGGGTGGATAGAACCAAGGCCAGGGCCAGGTGGGGCTTAGGAAGTCAGGGTGCCCGGGGGGAGGCTTCTTCTGACAGAGGCCACTGAGATAGGAGCTGGGGGGTGGGAGTTCTTTGAAAGAACCATGTGGGTTCCTGAGACCTGGGATTCCACTGCCCGGCCTGTGTACAGTGTAAGCTCTGTCCCAAAAAGCTGCAGCAAGCAGGACGCAGAGACACCCACACTTGCGCCATTCAGCACTATGGACAGAGACATGCTCCTGAGGCCAAGAGAGAACACCTCCGGGGGTCAGTGGCTCAGCAGGGGGCTTTCTACCTGCTTGAGGCAAGTAGGTGTCCCTGTATGGGGTGATGGTGGCCCCCTTTCACTGGTGGGTAAACTGAGCTTCAGAGCTCTGAAAGCACATATGCAAGGTCCCAAGCCAGCCCCATGTGGGCTTACTTGAGCATCTACTGTGCTGGATGTTGGAGACACATCAGTGACTGAAACAGGCAAAAGTTTTTGCCCTTGTGAAGCAAACAGATGATATAGAATACTTTTTTTCCCTGAAATGAATCCTTTCTGATAAAAATTCTAAAGAAAATAAAATGGATGATGTGCTAGAGAGACAGAGGGGTGACTTTAGTTGGGGCAGGGGGATCAGGGAGGGTCTTTATGAGGAGGTGACATTTCAGTTGGAACCTTTAGCAAGTGAAGGAGCCAGCCAAGGGGGAGTGTGCTCCAGGCAGAGGGCACAGCAAGTACAAAGGCCCTGAGGTCAGAGAAAGTTTGGTGAATTCAAGGAACAGAAAGAATTCAACTTAACTTTCAAACAAGTGGATCCTGTACCCATCTATCTGAGGGGGGTGGACAAAGCACTCCTCACACAAGTCTGAGCAAGGAGTCAGTTGGCTTTTATTGAGAGCAAGGAGTTAGACAAGTATTTATGGAGTCTTGGGTTCAAATTCCAATTGCTACTTCCTACTGTGTGGCTTAGGTAAGTGATCATCTGTACTGGTTAGCAATTGCTGAGTAACAAATTTCCCCAAAACATAGTGGCTTAAAACAGCATTTACAATCCCAATCTCAATTTCTGTAGATCAGGAATCTGGGCATGGCTGAATGGGGTCCTGTGCTCCAGGCTGTAATAAGAAAGAGAGTCAGTAGAGAGAGTCCAGCAAGATGGAAGTCAAAGTCTTTTCATATTCCAGTCATGGGAGTGACATCCACCATTTTTCCTGTATTCTCTTCATTAAAATCAAGGGGAGAGGATTATACAAGGGCTGGATGACCAAGGGACAGGGACCCATGGGGACATCTTCCTAAGCTGTCTACCACAATGCCCTCTCTGAGCCTCAGTTTCCTCATCTGTAAAGAAACCAGTGAGTCCCTACTTTTCAGGGGTCGCGGGGAGGATGCTGTGCATAGAAAGGTTCGGGGAACAGTGAGTCACCTTCAGCCCCACCACCTTCTGGAGACACAAGTGTGAGATTCGGCCCTTGAGTTGGCAGTTCTCTGTATTCTGTTCCTCCAGTCAGAGGTGAGGTTGATCTGAGCAGACATCAAGAGCTTTGCAAACATAACCCTGACTTCCTAATGCAGTCACTCGTTAACTCATTGGCTCACCCACTGTACCAGTTTTCTGTGGCTGTTGTAACAAAATACACAGACCAGGGGCTTTAACACCAGAATTTTATTGTCTCAGTTCTGTAATCTAAGTTCAAGATTAAACTGTTGGCAGGGTTGGTCGCTTGTGAGCCCTGTGAGGGAAGGACCTCTTCCAGGCCTCTCTCCTTGGCTTGTAGATGGCCGTCTTCATGTTCACACGTGTTCTTTCTGTATGCATGTCTATGTCCAAATCTCCCCCTTTTATAAGGACACCAGGCGTATTGGCTTAGGGATGGACCACCCAGCTCCAGTATGACCTCACCTTAACTGAACTAATTCCAACTGCAATGACCCTATTTCCAAATCTAAGGTCTTGGGGGTTAGGACTTCAACATAGAATTTTTGTGGGGGGAACACAATCCAACCCATAGCACCCACCAGTGAGAGACTCGTGTCTCTCTGTGTGTCTGTCTCAGTCTGTCTCACAGCCTCTCTGTCTTTGATTTTGTGTGCGTGTGCGTGTGCATGTGTTTTTTTCTCACTCTCTCTTTGTCCAAGTTTTTTCCCACCTCAGGGCCCTTGGATGTGCTGTGCCCTCTGCTTGGAAAGCCCCTGGCTCTTGCAGGTCTGGCTTTTTCTCAGCTCAGATGACACTCCTCAGTGGGGGGCTCTCCAATCTACCTCACCTCCAACAGTCCTCTATCATGTCCTTGCTGTTCTTCAAACATGCCAAGCAAGTTCCTGCCCCAGGGCCTTTGCCCTGGCTGTTTCCCCTGCCTGGAACACCCTTTGCTCACATGGCTCCTTCCTTCATTTTATTTAGGTCTCACCTCCTGTCACCGTATTAGCTAAAGAGTCTCCCTCTCTCAGTCCTCCCAGAGCCCCTTCTCTCTGGCTTTGTTTTTCCCCATTGCATGTCTCCCCCGCCAGATAAATTATAACCAATTGCTTGAACTGATTCTTGCCATCTCCACCCCAGACTGTCAGCCCCACAAGGGCAGGCACTGTTGTCTGTTTTGGTTCCTGCTGTGTCCCCAGCGCTTGAACCAGGGCCTGGCTCACAGCACATGGCCAATAAATGTCTGTGGAATTGACAAATCATGGCTAATCAGAAGATCTCAGAATGACTGCCCTGACCTCGAGCGTTGTAGAAACAGGGTTCGTCCCTGAATCCCAGGCCTAGAATCTTACAATTGACACTAAATCTTAGAATCAGAAAGAAAGGAGCCTTGGAATCCTCCTGCTCCAGTTCCCTCCGTGGACTCTGGGGCACGGTTCTCTAATTCGCCTGGGTTACCTCCTGTGATGGGGCCCTTATTACCACCTAAGGCAGCCTGTTCAGGTTTTGGGTAGTCCCACAGGTATGAAAACCCCTCCTTAAGAACTGAGCCCACATTTCCACCTTGCCATTCCCGTTGGCCTCAGAACCACCCCCATTCCTGCAAAACCTGTCCACTCCCTCTGCTCCCAGGAGTCATTGGATTGGGAGGAAGGGATTTGAGGCAAAGAGTTCTGTTTTCTGAGGCTCTCCCCCCCATTCTTCAGCCTCCTGAACACTTCTGACAAAGATGAGAGCTGAAGTGTTAGCTGATAGCTAAGGTGTGAGCTGATAACTAAAAGGTTAACAGATAAGGGAAGCGCTGGCTGATAAGAAAATACTGGAAGGTAACTGCACCATGTGAAGCAAGAACTAAAGTGCTTTGGCCAGGAATTCCTCCTGCCCTCCTTTCTTTCTCAAGTATTTGTTGACCACCTACTGTATGCCAGGCCAAACGCTGGGACAGGAGTTACAAAAACAGATCAGACGCAGTCTGTCCTTTGGGACGCCCAGTCTTACACAGCTGAGGGCTAAGGTCTCTTGGAAGCCCCAGAGCCAGCAAAGTCTTTAAGACGCCAAAGCTGGGAGCCGGAGCCGCAGCAGGCGGCGCGCACATTTCCCCCTCCAGCCCTTGCCTGCTGGCAAGGAAACCCCTGAGTATGTCCCCGCTGTTGGCACTTCTGGTCCTGCTTCCTTCTCTCCAGGCGTGGGTGGCAAGTGACTTCATCTGGCCCCAATGGCTGTCACTCAGCCCTAGTCAGACAGGAGACATCACGGTTGCCATGGAAACGAATATGCTTCCCCCTGGGGAGGGGGCGGGTGAGCCAAGGGAGCCAGAAACTGTGGACGTGTGAACTGAGGCACAGAGTGACCCAGGCCTGGTGACTCAAGCGGTGGTGGCAGCAGAGGGTTAGTTAACTCCTTCACCGCCACTCTCCCCTCCTCTGCTCACGCTCCGGGTCCTGGAGGAACCAGGGTTTCAGCGACAGAGTTGAGAGTGTCAGTCCCGGAGAGTCTCGAGCCCAGCTCTCCCTCCAGGCGGCCTAACCCCTCTGTGCCTCAGCTGCCTCATCCAAAAAGTGGGCACAAGGAGATGCACTCAGGGAATGAACACGGACGGGATGCTCGCCGCGTGCCTGGCACTGTTCGGACGCCCTCGGGTTGTCTAGACCAGTGGGGAAGGGTCAGAGAGCAAAGAAATAAGTGAATTAGAGAAAAATAAACAAGTGCTACGCGGGGAAGTTAAGAGAATGGGGATGCGGTCGGGGGTGGAGGAAGAGGGCCGGGGAGCATTTAGCTGGGGTCAGGAAGCAGCTCTGAAAGGAGGTGACATACATTCAAGCTTAGATGTCAAGGACGAGATGTCAGGGAGAAGAGTGGTCCTGGTTGAGGGAACAGCTCATGCAAGGGCCCTGGGGCAGGACTGTGCCTGGTTCAGTAGAGGAACCCTGAGGAGGCCTGTGTGGCTGGAGCAGAGTGAGCAAGAGGGAGAGAGGGAGGAGGCGGGGCAGGGAGGGGACGGCAGGGAGTGCAGGCCTTTATGGGCAGGGGCAGGATTTGGGCGCTTGCTCCACTGAGGTGGGAGCCCTGGAGAGCTGTGGACAGGAGACTACCCCTGATTCAGATGCTCACTGGCGCCCCCTGTGGCTGCTGTGGGGAGGGAGAGATGGCGGGGGTGCTGGGGAGGGGACACCCACCACGATGGAGGTAAATGCCCTGGACAGGGGAGCAATAACGGCGCCTGCCAGGCAGAGGCCACCTTGGCCAGCCTCGCTGTGTCCTCTTTTATTGTTGTGCTGATGGTTTACATATTAAAATACATAGAATTTTATTATAAAGAATATTCTTTTCATTTTTCTTTATATTATAAGTAGCAAGTTATGTTCTTTGAAATTACACGTGTAGGTTGGTTATGCTGTCTATGAATTTTACTCTAGGATGGGCTGAGACTCATGGCAGTGGGGTGGTCCCTGGTATGGATCCATGTGACAGGGCCTGGCACATAGTAAGGGCTTGGTAAATAGCACCTGTGGTTCATGGGGTCACAGGACAGAGGTGGAAGGGAGACAGGGTTCTCTCCAGGCTTTTGGGAGTTCCATCACGATGACCCCATGTCTCAAGGACCCAATTCCAGGCTCCCCTCAGTTCTCTTTTTGTGGATGGAGAAAAAGACTTCCAGAGAGGCCAAGCCATTTTCCCTCGATCACACAGCCTGTTGTGGTGAGCCTAAGATTTGAAACCTGGCTGTTTGGGCCTCCTCAGATGCTGTGCGTTGATAAATATTTGCTCTGCCTTTGGGAGAACCCTTGTTCCCCACTCTCTGCCTAACCCCACCCTTCATACTTCTGGTTCTTAATTGTCCCTGAGCTTCTTAGTGGGAATATCATATCCCTTGGCCACAATGATTGATTCAGAGGTGGCCACAGGACCTGAGTAAAGCCAGTTAGAATCAGCCTTGGACTTCGCAGGAACCAATAGTCAGGAAGGCTTCCATTTCTATTTGTGTTGCTGACTGGGAAGAGACAAATAAAGCTGGATTTTGGGGTCTCTTTAGCCTCTATGGAATGGGGGGCCTGCCTGTGAATGAAGCCCACTCAGAGGAAAGCCAAGCTGAGACACTGAAAGAGACAGACTTCCAAAAACATTTCAACTCCTAGATTCAATAACACCATCTCAACTCCTGGATCCAGGACTTTACAGCTGCAAAACCTGTTTATATGCATATTGTTGGTTTTTTGTCATTTCTTTTTGTTTTGTTTTTTCTAATCTGTTTAAGCTTCATTGCTCACAATCGGAGACACTAGAATTCCTACCCTCGAAGCCTGTGTCCCATTACGGTGCCAGGCTTTCTTTGTGTGCTGGGCAGGCATTATAAAGAGGCACAAGGATGATATATTTATTATCTTGATTGTGGTGATGGTTTTATGGAAATATACATATGTCTAAACCTATCAAAGTGTACACTTTTACAATTTATCTGTCAATTATGCCTCAATAAAGGCATACGTTTAAAAAATAGCATCTATAGCATCATTTCGGCTCCTGGGTCCAGCCATACTTGAAAGCAGGAACCTTTGGACTTTTCAGATACATAAGCCACCTGTCAATGTCCTTTGGGGAAGAATAATATTTATTATTAATTTTTATTTCCGTGTCAGTTTTGTTAACCCTTCTCTGTCTCTTTCATGTCACAGTCTAGACACAAGGGAGACCAGGAGAGGGCAGTGGTATGATGCAATGCCTCTAAAGATGTGTCCAGGAAACTGCTGCGGATAAAAGTTTATCTTTGAGCTCGTTTAGGAAACTGTTCAACAGATGTCTCTTCTGCAGGACTTGTCAGAGCCTTTAATATATGAATGGGACAACTCTGAGGCTTGCTTTATGCAGTCTCCCAGAGGTCCCCAGCAGGACTGAGCCCCGGATGGCCACAACAGTCACCGCTCATCAATGCCCCCATAATGGCCCCTTCCCTTGCCAGTGTCCATCTCCCCTCCCTTTCTGCTGCTTCCTGGAATCACCTCTCAGAAAACACATTTTCCTTCGAGAAAGTCCCCACACAGTACTTTTCCAGAACCCAGAGCCCCACACTCCCTCCTATTTGGACCTCATTGTTTCTTTGCTTTTTCCCTCCCTTGTTGGAGAACATCAGAAAAACCAGAAGGCCCCTTTCCGTCTGGCCTGGGGAGAAAGTCTCACAACTGTACCATCTCCTAGTCAGTCCTCCCTCTGAGCCTTTGTTTATGCTGGGCCCCTGCCTAGCATGCCCTTCCTCTCCTCCTAACCAAATCCTCACTCTGTGGGTCAGGATTCCCCGTGATTCTGGATTATGGAATCCATAGCACGGATCTGCACGGTGAGAAGTGAGTCCCTTTCCAACCCTCTCTCATTCCCTCTGATAACATAAAGAAGAGAGACTGCACTGGGGCCTCAGGTTTTAACCCTTTCTCTCTCTCTCACTGATGCTCTTTTAAGCAAAGTGAGAGCAGGCTGCAGGCTCCAAGCCTTGGTGGGCAGCAACACCTCACTGATGGACTAATCATATTTTGTTTCCATTGCATGCATTTTGCCACCCACCTATTTTTGGCAGGTGCAACTGGCTCTGATTTCCAGGAAAGAAGCAGAGATTCTGTTTTTAAATAAGTTCTGGAACAGGTGGGGTGCCTACCTGGCAACAACCATTGCCTACAATACTTGGGAAACACTCTCCTCTTTCAGGAAGCCCTCCTGGATTGCCCTGGTGAAGCCTGCAGGGTCTCTGCTTTGCCTTCGAAAACCCCACCATTTCTGATGAGGGCCCCCTACGTTGGCACATGCAGAGTGCAGTTTTCACCGCAGAAGGGCAACCTAGAGCATTTGGCAGGTGTCTCTGGGCCTCAGTCTCCCCGTCTGTGCCAGGAGGAGGGCGGGGGTGGCTGCAGTGCTCGCATGGGGGTGGGGGGGTGGCAGGTGCCTCCTTGCCAGCTGGGCCTGCCTTCCCGCAGCTGCTGGCGTTGCCATGGTTACCCCACAAGCCTTCCCCGCCCCCATCCCCCACCAGCCAGCCCTTCACCCTCAGACCAGGCCTTTCCGGGGACTGTGGCTCCTGGGTGTCATGGAAACGGTTTCCAGGCATCCTCAGCAGGCTTCCTCATTGGCTGGCGAGGCTGCAGGCAAAGGTCAACCTCGGGGTCACTTCCAGGGGCCAGATCTAGGTTTCTTCAAGGTCCCCAGCAAGTGGGATGTCTGCTGGGTAAGCTTGATTTTTAACCCATTTGTTCCTGGGGCTGAGGGTCTCAAAGTCACCTGGATGGGGCTGGAACCTTTAGGAACTCCCCCCAAACTCCCAAAAGTCCCCCCAAAGACCTCTGTTTTGAGGCAGTGAACTGGGCTTGCTCTGCATATGTGGTGCTGAGAGGAGCCACCAGGCAGCCCCTCCCCCTTCTTCTAGAACCTTCACCCAGCAGTGGTGGCTGCCGCAGGGCAGGGGCTGGGGGCCAGGACACTGGACTCAGGAGCAGAGGAGAGCAGGGCTGGGACTGCGTCCTAGGGGGTTGGAAAAATACAACAGCAGGTAACTCGCTTGTGAAGGCAATTCTCATGTACCAGGCTCTGTTCTATATATAAATGTGTAGTAACTCACTTAATCCTTAAACAAGATAGGTACCATTATCCCAGTTTTAGCAATGGGGAAACTGAGGCCCAGAAAGGTCAAATGCTTTGCTCAGGGTCACACAGAATGAATAGCAAGAGGCAACATGGATTTGAACCCAGGCCACATGGCTCCAACATCAACAATTTTTCACCACCAGGCTCTCAGATGCTTCCAATAATTGTGATTGAAGGTAACATCTGCCATTGGAGATGGGGGCAGATGGGACTGAGAGGGGGCTGCCAGGAGGGGACTAGGACCCTGGGTAGCCAGAGGGAGAGATGGGCATTGCCAAGGGATGTGGTACAGGGGACTTCCAGGCCCTTCTGAAATCTCCACCAGGGACTGTGGAGCCACCCTGAAGAAACCGATAACTCAAGTTTAAGAAGTGAGCCCATTGTGTAAACCCAGTTTCAAGTCCCCTCAGACCCCCAGCCACTCCATCTCTTCCAAACAGATGCTGCAGCAGACCCCCTGATCCATGGAAATTCTGGAAGGAAACTCAGGCCAAGAGGGGTCAAGAAGAAAAATTGAACTTGGACAACAAATGTCTTAGGGTGGCTGCTTAGGTGTTCAGCCCTGTGCTGAGAGGTAACCAAGGGGCACTGGGATGGTGGGTCAACAGAGCTGGACACAGACACACCCAGTACCTTGGGGTCAGGGAGGTACCAGAGAGGGGACCTATTGGGCCAGGCAAAGAGGTGACATTGGAAGAGGGACATTGAAACTGGGCTTAGATGGTGAGTAGGAATTGGCCAGCCAAAAGAGAAGAGCATTCTGGGCAGAGGGAACAGCCAGGGCAAAGGCCCTGGGGTAGGGCAGTGCATTGCAAGGTGACTCATGTGGCTAGATCAGAGTGAGCAAGGGGAAAGTGGGAGGAGATGGGGTCAGGGAGGACATGGAGATTGCTATAGAGTGAATATCTGTGCCATACCCCCTCCATGCATACACTGAAGCCTAATCCCCAAAGTGATGGTATTAGGAGGTAGGGCCTTTGGGCAGTGATTAGGTCACGAGAGTGGAGCCCTCCTGAATGGGCTTAGTGCCCTTATAAAAGAGACCCCTTACCTCTATGAACCAGGATCAGCCTTTGCCAGATACTGAATCCACCAGCGCCTTGATCTTGGACTTCCAGTCCCTAGAACCATGAGAAATAAATGTCTGTTGTTTATAAGCCCTCTGGTCTATGGTGTTGTGTTAGAGCAGCCCCAATAGACTAAGACAGAGATTGACTATGCATGGGAAGTTAGGAGGGCTTCATGCGGGAGGTGACATTTGAGCAGATCTGGGGAGAAAAGTGTTCCAGGCACAGGGAAGTAATCAAATAACAGTAGGGGGCCCATGTGGCTGGAACAGAGTGAGAGGTAGCGAGGACAGGGAAGTAGCGGGGACCAAACCCGAGAGGTGCTATTGCACTAGTCCCGGCGAGAGATGACAGTGGCCTGGCCCTGGCAGTGGCAGCGGGAGTGAGATGGAGACAAGGACTTGGATTCAAGGCATAATTTGGAGTTAAAACCCCAAGTTTTGCTGATGAAAGGAAGTGAGGAGGGAAGGAAATGGAGGAGCTAGGGGTGACAGTCAGGTTTGGGGCTCTTTCCTCCCCAGCCAAGAGAAGTCACCAGGCAAGTTTTGGCCACAGACAGATGGTGAGACTAGGAGGTAACTCAGGGCCACCTAGCCTCCCGGAGACATCACTGCTTCGTGGCATCCCAGATCCCACCAGCTGCTGACAACATGTGGTCCAGATGTTCCATCCCGGGGACATCTGTGCCAGGCCTTCCCCAGCATTCAGCAAGTTTCATCTGCAGCGTGACATCTGGGATGCCTTGAATGGGGAGGCAGCAGGGTGGAGCTGGGGCTAAGAGGGGGTCCTTTGTTCCGAGTCAGGAGTCTGTCACTACCTCTCACGGGGAGGGGACACATGGACAGCAGAACCCAGCGTGGCTGAAATGGTGTTGGAGATGGGATCTGTGCTGCTTGAGTGTCAGGTATAAACCCCTCTCCGGAAGGGGAGGAAGCTGGCGGTCCCATGCCAGGCGCTTGGGGCTCACAATGCCCAGTTGCAAATTCTTGCCTCCGAGCCTTTGCCCAGCCATTCCCCTGCCCGGCATGTGCTATTCACTCCTCAGCACATGCTGAGCATAGACCGTATACCCAGCACCGAGTACCAGAAAAATAGCAGTGACCAAAACAGACCCACCCCTAAAAAATCCCTGATCTCCTCTCAGTTTAGTGTGAGGCAGGTAATAAATTAACAAATTAAAAAAACAAACAAAACAAAACATTTTAAAAGAGTGTAAATGCTGGGAAGGAAACAACATCATGTGATGTAAAAGAAAGGACCAAGAAAGCTTCTTCAGCTGGGAGTAGTCAGGGAGGGCCTCTCAGAGGAGGTGGCATTTGCACTGAGAGCTGAAACGGGAAGAAGGGCCAGCCCCCAGTGGGAGGAGGACACTTAAGAGGGATCAGCAAGTGCCAAACAGAGGCCGAGGCAGGACAGAACTGTGCCTGGCTTGTTGGCAGAACTGCAAGGAAACCCTCGTGGTTTAAACCGAGTGAGCAAAGGAGAGGGAGGGAGGCATGAGGGCCAGGAGGTGAGCAGCGGCTGTGATGCTGGTAGGACAGTGGGACGTGGGTGCGGATTTAGCCTCGCGTGCCAGCCTGGCCTTTCCCCACAGCTCTGCGATCCGGGGGCCCCAGCACTCAACAGAAACTTTTCTCCAAACAGATAGGGAGAAGAGGGAAAAGAAAGAAGGGAGGGAAAGCTCAATATTTCTATTGTTCTTATCCAAATAAATTGAGACGTATTTGTGAAAGTGTCAAGGAAACCTCCAGGAGAGAAACTATAAAATCACACAGCTGCTCTGAGGGCCCGTGACAGACAGCTCAGATTAATGTAGCTGTATTTTTACGGTCTGTTAACAACTGATATGGGTTTTAAATATATTATCTTCCATTGTATTGTCTGTCATTTAAAAAACTGCTCATGTCTCCCGTGTTTGCTTTTAAAAGGTTCTTATAGAACCTTCGGCTGCTGAGTTCCCAAATCTTTTTCCTGTAGATATATCATTGCACATCTTCCCGAGCAGCGTTTTCCCTGTACTTTCATGGGTAATTTACCACAGAACCTATTGGAACCCCTTGGGTTTCTTAATTCAGGGAGCAGCTGCAGGAGGCCAGCTTCCTGTCTGGTTGGGGATTTCTGAGATGTGTAGATGGAGCTGTACTGGTTGGGATAAGCAGTGGTGAGGATGTCTTGGGCCTCCATTTCCATGTTTGTCAAAAGGAGCCTTACCTCAGGGAGCTCAGAGTCTGTTTAAGGAGACTTGTAGCAGTCAGCTAATGCTGTGATGATGCCACATAACAAACTATCCCCGAATCTCATAACAACAAACATTGGTTTCTTGCTTATGTGTCTCCACTTTCTCCCTCTGGGTGAATCTATCCGTTTCAGAGATTCCTGCCAAGTCTGAACACCACCCTGAACTGCTTTCTGTGCTCTAGACCAGGAAAGCCAGCATTTCACCCCTTAGGCAGGATTCAGATAGAACTTAGCATCATTATTACAAACCTTCATGTCCACTTCTGGGAAATGGTCCCGTCGCCCACCTCATTTCCCCTTGATCAAAGACCTGGGGGTCTGCTGCCCCTCCTCCCACATCCTCGCCATTACTTGTCAGTCTCCACATCCTTCCCATTCCACCCCCTGAATCTCTCTCTCATCCATTCCCTTCTTTTCACCCCCACAGCCTTTGAACCACTCAATCCATCTTAACCTCACCTCTGGACAGCAGAAATCACCTCCTTCCTGGTCTCATGGCCTTCGCCATCTCCTCTTCCTCCTTACTCTCCCAAAGCATCTAGAGTGATTCTTTCTTTCTTTCTTTTTTTAAAATTTAATCTGTCAAGTCTCTCTCCTGCTCAAACCCTCTTGTGTATCCTCAGAAGACAAAATCCAAGCCCCTCAACCTGGTCTTCAACGTCCTCATATAGGACCCCCATTAAATCTTCCACTTTCTCCCTAAATTTTTCCCTGCTGTAATTTCACATTCCAGCCAGGCTGTTCCACTAATTCTTACCTTCCCACCGAAATACCCAGCTCTTTCAACATCCAAACCTTTGCACATGCTGTTCCCTCTGCTTGGAATTCCCTTCCACTTCACAAACTCCTATGCATCTTGTAGGACCCAGCCTCCACTGCACCTCCTCCAGCACAGGGCGCCCCACTCTCTGGTCAGGACTCGTGGCTCCCACGAGCACCTTGTGAATCCTGCCTTTGCTTGTCTTCCTGTCAGTGGGAGCTGCATTTTCCGCCTGTGGGCACCGCCAGCTCCCACCCCAGGAATGCACATGGCTCTAACTACACAGAGTGGAGAGGACGCCCTAACACGAGGCATTAATTACAGAGTCTGGACAATTAGAAGCGAGGCTGGTAGACTGTAGACGTGCAGGCAGCCACAGAGCCATGTATAACGAGGTACTAATTGTGCAAGGAAGACAATTAGGAAGGGAGGTTTTGAGTCACCGGTTCTGCAGTCTGGACAATTAGACATTGGGCCATATATAAAAGATGTACTAATTGCTTGGTTCAGACGATTAACGGGGCACCCAGGAAATAACAAGGCAAAATGCCACCATGCAGCCAGGCACAGAGCCAGGTGGCACAGCCTTGGGGACTGAGTCTTCCCGCAGGACCTCAAAAAAGAGACTTTTCCCCTCGCTGAGCCTCATTCTTCTAATCTGTAAAACGGGATTGTTCATGGCACCTGGCACACATGAGCATTATCAGATAAATGGCAGCAGGGAGGCTGCTAGAAGGTGCTCATTGCCAAGCCCTGGATGGTGCAAGAGGCTAATTACCCAGGTCACACAATGCGAGAATAGATTAGTGTATATGATGAAAATTGAGTGATGGGCACGAGAGGCTGGGAGAACCTAACAAGGTACGAGTTACTCAGTGTGAACAATACAGAGGACATCAGTGAGGTACCCCACTCTGTCCCAGCCCTTATGACCCCACTCCTTGTGGATGTGCCCTTAATTGTGTTCCCTGGGAGCATGGGACTGGGAGCTATGGAGCAGACAGGCCTGAGTTTGAGTTCTGGCATTGCCAGTTTGGTCAGGTACTTCCCCCTGGCTGAGTCTCAGTTTCCTCATCTGTGAAATGGGTGCATTTATCATCCCCATATCTCCAGATTCGATAAGGTGTCACACACAAGCACTTAGCACCATGGCCAGCACGAGGAAGAAACGGGATACATAGTGGCTGTTTAAGTATCATTATTCACATCAGTGTTTTCACTATTGTCAGCCACCGTGAAATGTTTCTCACAGTTCCCTCATGGCTGCGCCTGCACTCCAAAGCCAGGGTTCAAGGGCACACACAGGGCCTTGCAGAAATAGCTGTCCCATCCAGACTAGAATGTTTCTCTTGGTGGCTAGGTGGCCTGGGACCTGGTGGAGGGTGATGGCTGGGTCAGCACGAGCCTCCAGGAATAGTTGTTCAATGGGTGGGAGGGACTCCTGGGAGGAAAGGCCTGCTGCTGGGCATATGTGGGGTTTCTTCAGGTGAGCAAAGAAGGGTGTTCCAGGCAGAGAAACCTGTGTTCAGTGGTATGGAGGTGGGAAGATGGGGCGATGCTGAGGGTAATTCAGGAGTGGTGGGACTAAGCCATAAAGGGCATCATCGTCTGAAGGGGAGGGTGTCGGATTGACTCTAGAGGCAGTGGGAGCCACAGGAGGTTGTAGAGTAATAGAGGAGCTGCGTATTACATCTAGAAGACCCACTGGGGCTTGGTGTGAGCTTCCTTCCATTCTGGGCAGGAATGTCTGAGGTCACTTCTGCTTTAATGCAGTTTAGAAAAAGCTTAAAGCATCCTCTTTCCTCAAATACATGTCCTGTGAGAAGCCCTTGGCCCCTCTCCAACCCTGTAAGAGCCAGAATGGATTGCTTACTGTATACTAGAACATTTCTTTTTCTCAGGTAAAACAAAACCAAAACCAAAAACTTATGTTCCCCCTTTCCCTTTTACCCCTAGGAAGCCCAGACCCAAATGTGAGGTCCAATGATAAGTACCTTATTACAGCCCCAAACAAAAGTAGGACATTATTGTAATTACTCCTCACAGAACCTTACGAGACAGGAACTGTCCCCTACTCCGGTTGAGGACCCCCAATCCCACCTACCCACAGTGTGTATATATCTCAGTTTTCCCGGGATAGTAAGATGATCAGCCCTCCGGTTTGCCCGAAGCTCCCTGCTATGTGGGGACGCAGGACTTCCAGTGCTAAACCCAGGGAAGTTCTGGGTAAACCAGGATGAGTTGTTCACCTATATGACAGCTTTTAAAAAATCGAAAAAGATCAAACAGCACGCTTTTCCCACCCAGGGGCCCATTCATTTAGATATCATGGAAGCACCTGAGCCAAGTGTGTCTTCTTTTTACTGAGCGCTTGTTAATAAATTAACAAAAATCATAGCAAACAAACCCCTAGTCATTGTCCCTGGAGAGGTGGCAGAGAACCACTGAGTCTGCGAGGAGGTTTGCACCGGGGGCCCAAGGTCTGGCCCTGCCCCTGGGTCGCTGGGTGACCTGGGGAGCATGCTGGGCGTCTCTGGGCCTCAAAGGGCACTGCGGGCTGGGAGGGTTCGAAGCTGAAGCTGACCGATTATGTGAGTCTCCATCAGGTAATGCTGGGGAGATGTGCCACCTCCCTGAGGACGAGCCGCTCAGGATGGTGGGAGATGAGGCTGGAATGTTTATAACATCTTATGCTGAGCGCCCACCGGGGTTCAGCCCATCATCGCCCGTTTGGACCAGTGCTGTTGGCCACGCCCCCACTGCCTGTCATCCCCGCAGTGGCCACCAGAGGGCGCCTGCCAGCCCAGAGTCGGGTCGGGCCTGTCCTCTACCCACAATCCTCCAGGACTCCCTCCAGGTAAGAGCCCAAGTCCTCCCTGTGGCCCACAAGGCCCTGCACAACCTGCCCCTGTCCCCTCCCTGCCCTCACCTCCCTCTCTGCCCCTGCTCACTCTGCTGCAGCCACACAGGCCTCCTCGCTGTTCCTCCAACACGCCAGGCAGCTTCCTGCTTCGGGGCCTTTGCACAGGCTGTTTCCTCTGCCTGGGACACCCTTCCTCCCACCATGACTGCTTCATCTCATCTTTCATGTCTCAGCTTAAATGTCAATTCAGAGACGCCGTCCCTCAGCATGCCAGCTAAAGTTGCATCCTCCCACCCATCACTTTTTCCCACACCGCCCTGCTTAAATTCTGCCCATCATGTGTCTCTGTTTGCAGCGATCGTTTTGTTTGTTTACTTGCCTGTTCTCTCTCTCCAATGTCCAGCAGCTCCAGGAGGGTGGGAAATATTGTCACTTCTGTTCTCTGCTGGGTCTCCAGTGTCTAGAGCAGGGACGGGCATACAGTGGTCATCAGTGTTTGTTGAACAAATAAGTGAACAAACAGAGGCAGAGAGGGTAAGAACACAGATGTGGGCGTCGAAGAACTTTATGTTTAATTCCTAGTTCTGCTGCACACTGGCTGTATGACCTTGTATCAGTAGCTTAACCTCCCTGTGTCTCCATTCCCCCATCTGTAAAATGGGAAAATCTAATGAAATAATTCACATAATGTGCCTTGTGCAGCGCCTGACAGCTAGTTGGGCCTCACTGAATGAGCAACTATTACAGGAAAGCCAGTATCCCACTTGTAGGACCCGATAACCTTCATCTCAGAGCCCTTGCCAGGTCAGGACACGTGGGCCAGCCTCTTTCTTTTTTTAATGGCGTATGTTTCCATACAGCGCATGTTCTATGGTTTATCTACCATGTCCCCACATGATGGACACATATCACCAACAACCCTGCAGGGCACACCCTTGGGCACACCTCTTGGCACACCCCGTGCAGGTGTGTCTGAGTTCACAAAAGAGGATGAGTTGCTGCTCTGCAGTTTGATGCCTCGCTAATACTTGGTTCCATCCATTTTCCCCCAATTTTCCCCCAATCTGATCAGTGCAAAACGAGATCTAGTTCTGATTCAATTTTCCATTTCCTTGACCATGATGACTTTTTGTTTTTTTTTTAATATATCTTTATTGGTTTCAGAGAGAGGAAAGGAGAGGGAGAGAGATAGAAACATCAGTGATGAGAGAGACATTGATCGGCTGCCTCCTGCACGCCCCCTACCGGGGCCTAGCCTGTAACCTGGGCATGTGCCCTGACCGGGAATCGAACCCCGATCTCCTGGATCCTAGGTCGATGCTCAATTGCTGAGCCACGCCGGCCGGGCTGCAATGACTTTTTCCCCTCCTCCTCCTCCTGGTAGAATGGACGTGCCCAAGAGATGTGGGCATTGCCACCCACAGGCACAACACGGGTGTCACGCATGGCCTGCCAGCACCACAACTCAGCCCAGGAGTGAGGGGGAGGAGGCTGGAGAGAGGCTGGAGTGTGAGCTCTGAGCTGCTGGTGGGGCCATCAATCCCCTCCACCCCCCATCACTGTGATCACAGTGTGTTCCGGTCAAATTGGGAGATACACCCCATGGAGCAGCCTCTGTGCATTCATTGATTGTTGGGAGGTCAGAGTCAGACTGCCAGTAACAGCTCAGTGGCCCCCCCAGACTCCCTAGACCCGGAGTGTTAGGGAGGAAGAACTGAGGCTGCCCAACCAGGCTTGATTCCCAATTTTTCTACTGACCGCCATGAGACCTGGAATAGGTAATGTCCCCTCCCCAAACCACTATGTGCGTATCTGTGAATGGAGCATTAACAGCCTCCTACCTCCCAGAATTCATTCATTTAGTCATTCATTCAACAAGTATGTATTGAGCACCTACTGTGTGCCAAGTTTTGTCCTAAGCCTTGCAATTTGTAACAGTGAGTAAAACAGACAAAATCACTGTCGAGATGGTAACAGTCTGATGAGGTCATGGGCAATAACCAATGTAGAAAATAATGAATGGTTTTGAAAAGGATGTGAAGAAAAATAAACTAGGGTGAGAGAGTAGAAAGTGAAGGGGGCATGGTTCCTTGAGGTGGAGTGGTCAGGGAGGGCTTCTCTGAGGAGGTGATATTTGAGCAAAGACTTGAAGAGGGTGAGTAGAGAGCCAGGTTGGTATCTGGTTGGGGGTGGGGAAGCACTTCAGGCACAGGGAGGAGCCAGTGGTGCAAAGGCCCTGAGGTAAGTGGGACCATGATGGCATATTGAGGGAACAAGGAGGAGGCCTGGGTGGCTGGAGCAGAGAGAGCAAGGGGAAGAGAGGGAGGAGGTAAGAACAGAGAAGGGATGGGGCAAGCTGTGTGGTGCAATGGTTAGGCCCTAGGAGCCAAGGCATCTGGAGTTCAAATCCTGGAACTGCTCCTCAGTGGCCAGCGACTTTGGGTCCAGAGAAGCCCATACAGGTGCTGAGTATCCCCATGCCTCATTTGCCAAATGGAGGTGATGATACAGTATCTGCTTCATAGAATAGAGGAGTCTGAGCAGGCAAAGAAGAGATTTAATCTGTGACTTCTTTAAAAAAATTCTCTTGGGCCCAGCCAGTGTGTCTCAGTGGTTGAGAGTCAAAACATGAACCAGGAGGTCACAGTTTGATTCCGGCTCAGGACACATGCTCAGGTTTTGGGTTTGATCCCCAGTAGGAGGCATGCAGGAGGCAGTAATTGATGATTTTCTCTCATCATTGATGTTACTATCTTTCTCCCCCTCTCCCTTCCTCTCTCTGAAGTCAGTAAAAACATTAAAAAAAACTCAACTCTCTTGGGCTGCAGGAATGGGAGCCTGGAGGCCAGAGGAGTTTGGGGTGGTGTCTAGACAAGAGATGACAGCTTCCTGTGAGGGTCTGTAATGTCTGACACGGCTGGTCTTGTCAAATCCTCACCCCGTGGTCATTTTATTATTTTATTATTTTATTATTTCCATTCCACAGGTGAGAAAACCAAGGTCATTTCTTATTAGCACACCACCCCCAATGTTACCTGGGTTTCCTTTTTCCCTCTTTCTTTAAGAACAAGAATTTATTGATGTCCTTTACTTCAGTTCTGACCACAAAAGTAACTAAACA
Source organism: Miniopterus schreibersii (assembly GCF_964146895.1). Classification (NCBI taxonomy): domain Eukaryota; kingdom Metazoa; phylum Chordata; class Mammalia; order Chiroptera; family Miniopteridae; genus Miniopterus; species Miniopterus schreibersii. Next base: position 67,174,376 of record NC_138105.1, on the reverse strand, counting down.
AACGAAAGTGTGGTAATAAAACTTAGCTGCCATCTCCCCCAAAGAGCCCCAACATGTGTGTTTCCTTTTAGTCTTTTTTCTATGTGATTATATACTTTGTAATTTATTTAATGGCAACATACTGTTTTTTTCAATTGCTTCTCTATTGTTATTTAGGTTGTATCTGGTGGGTTGCTATTATAGACCAGGGAATAACACCCTTGTAGCTACGTATATGTTCACATTCACAATTATTTTCTTGAGAAAATGTCCTAGAACGACTAATCAGAGGGCAGGCATAATTATTAGGTTTTCCTCCCCTCCTTCTTCCCTTCCTCCCCTCCTCTCCCTGCCTCTCTTCCTTCCTTTTTTTTTTTTTACTAATTTAAGACAACTTTATTAGAATCCTTACATAAAGCTCTTTGTATCAAGTAAATTTTCACACCCAAACACACACACACAATGAAAGAATAGTAGCATATCCTTTTAGCAAGGTTCTTGATGAAAATAACGTGTGATGAAGCCCTTGCCGTGAGTGACCCCGAATGAGACCACCCTGATTTCCTCTTTGTCCTTAGAACATATTGTTCCATCACCTCTCGGCCTTTTGGCTAAGATCAAGTGTGGAAACATATTGTTCCCTTATTGATTCTTGATTTTGAGACGGATCCAGAATATCCTCCTAGGAACACTCGTCATCTGAGATTTTTACCTGTACCATCAATTTCACCATCAGCATCTGTCTCCAGGGCCTTCACTGTTTTTATTGTCATTGAGGTGAAATTCACATAACGATCATAGCCTTGGGATGTATCCTTTTGATGCAGATTACCCAGTGTTCAGACATCCCTCCATCCCTGGTGGCCGCTATTACTATTTTGTTGTGTTTTGTCCAGTCTTTTTTCTGTGCATGTGGGATGTGGGCACCTGTCTCTCTGCGCCTGCTTCATTCTTCCCCTCATTACAAATCTGATTTGATTAATCACTAAAGCGAGGGCCAGGAGTTTGTCTGTCTTGGACACTGCAGTGCCACCGGTGCCTCGAACAGCCTGGCACACGGGGACTGGGTAAACACCTGGTGAATTAATTCATGAGCAACATCTCAAGACTTGTTTTATTTTGCAACCCAGTGTGCTGACATTACAGGACCTTTTTCCTAAGTGTGAATATGGGTGTGACATGATCGGTACAGGTTCGAGAACATGTCCTCTGATTCAAGTGGAGACTTACGCCCCACACCCTACCAGTGTCTCCTGCTGTCACATGCCTGCTTAGTGGAACATCAGGACGTCACCAAAGAGTCCTCCGGAAACACCCAATCTACTCTCCGTTACAGTTGGGGAAGCTGAGGCCCAGAAAGGGGACATGTTCTGCCCGGAGAACCACAAGAAAAAAAATAGCAAGAGGGTCCCTTTTGTTTTTAAAGGACAGTGACTCGAATGGGTGACACTTGACTGGGACTTTGCACTGTGCGCCACATACCTTATCTCTTTTGACGGTCACAACATTCTAGCGAGGCTGGCACCGTTGGTGCCATACCCGTTTTACAGAGCAGGCAAACTGAGACTCATAGAGGGGAAGGGAATTACTCACGGGGTGAAAAGAAAGAGAGGGCAGCTGGGTAGGAGACAGGGCTCATGCAAAGACTCGGAGGTGGGCCTCGCAGACGGTGCACAAATACGCGCCCCTTCGAGGGGCTCCCACAGCTGCTCTTGCTAATCCCCAGACAGCCCAGGGGCTGGTCTGACAGATAAGCAGACGCGCTTGATCTGGGGAAGTGACTGCTTAAGCAGGGCAACCGAGGCCCGGAGAGGGGAACGAGGTCGGGAGGCTCCGGGAGAGAGCCCGTGACACCCCTGCTTGAAGGGAGGATCTTTGACTGTCAGTTCCGCAGCGAGCCTAGGGGAGGTGATGCTAAATCTTCCTGTGTCAAAAATTAACAGGAAATTTATTTCAGTAGCATGTGGATGCACCTTTTCTGCTCTTCTCCCTCTCCCAGGCCACACACATGGTGGGGTGGGGGATTTTAGTTAGAATGAGGGACAAACTAGGGGGCCCAGATTCAACAAAGTAAGGGGCGGACTCTCCAGAAGGGCAGAGAGAGAATAGAGCCCCACTCTAGGTACAGGGAGGGGGAACTGAAGCCCGGAGGAGAGCACGCAGACTCACCTTGCCCCTCCCGCGTCACCACGGGGTCCTCCGCGCACTGTGCGTTCATTCAGGTGAAGCCCCGCTCGAGCCCCATCTCCCGTGTAGCACATTGTCAGCACACAGTTGGAGCTGCCTGATGTGTGCTCACCCCCCCAGACACACAGCCCGGCTCACATGGGAGGAAACTGTGGCCCAAGAAACTTGGGTGGGTGACATGCCCAAGGTCACTCAGCTAGGGGTACTTGGCGCTCAGCTCTGCTTTCGACCAGTCTGTAATTTTTTAACTGCAGGCAGCTCTTGCTCTCTCTCCCTCTCCCTTATTCTCTCAGAACCATTTAAACGATTACAAAGATGCTATTTTTATCTCAGAGAAAATTCAATTATAGACATTGACCTTTATGTTTTTCCCAGGCTCACGTGCTGCAGGCCCGGGGTGTGAAAGGCTCCTGTGAACGTTCTCAGAAGAGAAACGTCTTCAAAGGCAGAAATAGAGGGGTAAGAGGAAGAGCAGAGGTCAAGGGTGAAGGTGCAAGGTCACGGGATGGGAGGCATGCCTCAGCCCTCAGGGGGAGACAGGAGGGCAGGCAGGCCCTTGTCGTCGCCACATTTTGGGGCCAAGGCCAGGAAAATCCGGAGTGTACTCGCTCTGAGCGCGGACTCTTCCTGGGCTGCCCACCTGCCTCTCATAGTATTTTCTGTTTTCCTGGACAAATCTTTCGGGCTGTAGCAATAGTAGAAGCTCATCCAATGGGTTGGGGCTTCCCTTAAGTATTTAATTATTCAACAAATATTAACGGTATGTCAGACGCTGTCCTAGGTGCTGGGGGGAAATGGTGACCCGACCAGATGAAATGCTCCATTTCCAAGAGCCGATGTTGTACGTTAAAAAGTGAACGAGCCCGATATATGTGGGTGGCGAGAAGGAAGGAAAGAAATGGAGCAAAAGAGGAGGGGGTGTGGGGAGGTAGGCCCTGAACAGGGCGGTGCGGGAGGCCGCGGGGAGATGACGGCATTGGAACACTGGAGGCCGGAGGAAGGGGCCACACCACAGAGCCACACCCGCCAGGGCTTCAGATATTTTTCTACACATAGGAACAACTTGGGGATCATAAGCGGGATCCTATTTAAAACCGCTCTCTTCCAGTGAATTAATAACTGCAATAATAGTTAGGCCTCCTAACCCAGCGCTGGGCATTTTATAGTTCGTTATGTTCTCCTAACAGCTTAGAAAGGAGATGTTTTTATTAGTCTTCATTCATAGAAGAGGGAAAGGGTCATGCAGCGAAAAGAAAGTCTGGATGGGACCCCAGATCAGCCTGATTCAGAGGCTGGGGGTTAGCCAGCCTCCGCTGCGGGGAGGAGTGGCTCCCCTCCCGGGGCAGCCCCAGCCGCAGGCCTGGCAACCTGCTCCTTTGAGATGCTAATTAAGGCAAATAGAAGATTCCCACCCTGGACCCTTCCAGAGAACTCAGTGCCAAAGGGGCACTCCCTCCCCCGCTCCCTATGTAGGCAAGGTGTTACCCGAGCATCCGGGCCTGAGGGACTCAGTTTCCCCAGGTTGCGTCACTTGCTCTGAGGCTGGGTCCCTGGAGGCTGAAGACGGGAGCAGAGAGAAGGCTGAGCTCACCAGTTCGGAGATTGGAGGTACCAACCGTGGCCCAGGAGCCAGGCCCTGAACACTCCCCTTGTACTATTCATTCAGTGTTCAAAAAATTTAGTCTTGCCTATTTCTTTGTTTGGATAGGGAAGGGTAGAACAGGGTATACAAGTGAAGAACAGTTTTTAGGTGGCACCTGCCTTATGCCAAACCCTATTCTCAGCACCTGATTAATTGGTATTAATTCATTATCTCATCCAAACAGCCCTCCAAGGTGCTCATCACCATTTTTGTTTTGTAGGTGAAGACCCTGAAGCACAGAGAGGTTAAGTGGCTACCCCAAGTCACACAGCTGGTCAAAGGCAAAGCTGGGCTTTTCGCCACTGCCTTTGGAGGTACAAGAACTCAGGGAGAGAAAAAGTTCTCCTCTCCACCCTGGGCCCGGGCCCAGCACCCATCCCTAGAGGAGGCCACTGTCATAGGCCCCTGATCCGTCGGGACACCGTGCGCACACGTAAGCCCCTGTGCGTGTGTCCCCCCCCCCCCCCCCCCCCCGCCTTTCTCACTTTCGCGTGTATTCAGTGCTGTCCTGCACTTTCCTTGCTGTCACTTAGCAATCCCCCTTCGAGGTCATTCCTTATCGGTACCTGGCTTCTCCCTTTTTATGCTCTGTCAACTCCTCCACTGAGAGCACAAACCAGACTGTTTTTAATATGGTAAAAGACACATAGTATAAAATTTACCATTTTAACTATTTAAAATGTACAACTCAGTGGCATTAAGTACACTCCCAATATTGTACAATCATCACCACTATCAAGTTCTAGAAATTTTCCATCTCCCCAAGAACAAAAAAAAATTTTTTTAATTTTTTAACCCTCACCTGAGGTTATATTTATTGATTTTATTTTTAAATTTTTTCTATTTTTTATTTTAATTTATCTTTATTGTTAAAAGTATTACAGATATCCCCCCTTTTTTCCCCCTTGACCCCCTCCACCCCACCCCCAGGCCTTCCCCATAACAATGTCTGTGTCCATGGGTTATGAATATAAGTATATAAATTCTTTGATTACTCTCTCCCCACCCACTCTCCCCTCCCCGTCTTCCCTCTGAGATCCCTCAGTCTGTTCCATGCTTCTGTGTCTCTGCATCTATTTTGTTTATCAGTTTATTTTGTTTATTATATTCCACATATGAGTGAGGTTACATGGTACTTGTCTCTCTCTGCCTGGCTTATTTCGCTTAGCATAATATTCTCCAGGTCCATCCATACTGTCCCAAAGGGTATGAGATCCTTCTTCTTTACAGCTGCATAGTATTCCATGGTGTGAATGTCCCACAGCTTTTTTATCCACTCAGCTACTGATGGGTGCGTGGGCTGTTTCCAGATCTTAGCTATTGTCAACTGCGCTGCTATGAACATGGGGTGCATAAGTTCTTTCTGATTAGTGCTTCAGGATTCTTAGGATATATTCCTAGACGTGAGGTCACTCGGTCAAATGGTGGGTCAATTTTTAATTTCTTGAGGAACCTCCACGCTGTTTTCCACAGTGGCTGCCCCAGTCTGCGTTCCCACCAGCAGTGCAACAGGCTCCCCTTTCTCCACACCCTCGCCAGCATTTGTTTGTTGATTTGCTGATGGAGCCATTCTGACAGGTGTGAGGTGACACCTCATTGCGGTTTTAATTTGCATCTCTGATGATCAGCGACTTTGAGCATTTTTTCATGTCTCTTGGCCATCTGCATGTCCTCTTTGGAGAAGTGTCTATTCACGTCCTTTGCCCACTTTTTAATTGGATTGTCTTCCTTTTGTTAAGTTGTATGAGTTCCTTATATATTTTGGATATTAGCCTTTATCCGATGTGTCGTTGGCAAATACGTTCTCCCACACGGTGGGCCCCCTTTTCGTCTTGTTGATGGTTTCCTTTGCTGTGCAGAAGCTTTGTATTTCGATGCAGTCCCATTTGTTTATTTTCTCCTTTGTTTCTCTTGCCCTAGGAGATATATCTGCAAACATATTGCTACGAGAGATGTCTGAGATTTTGCTTTCTAGGATTTTTATGGTTTCATGCCTTACATTTAAGTCTTTTATTCATTTTGAGTTTATTCTTGTGTATGAAGTTGGTGGTCTAGTTGCATTATTTTGCGTGTACCTGTCCGATTTTCCCAGCACCGTTTATTGAAGAAACCCTCTTTACTCCGTTGCATGTTCTCGCCTCCTTTGTCAAATAGTAATTGAGCATAGTGTCCTGGGTTGATTTCTGGGGTCTCTGGTCTATATGTCTGTTGTCCCAGTACCAGGCTGTTTTGACGACAGCGGCTTTGCAGTATAACTTGTTATCCGGTATTGTGATCCCTCTGATTTTGTTCTTCTTTCTCAAGGTTGCCATGGCTATTTGGGATTGTTTATTGATTTTAGAGAGAGAGGAAGGGAGAAAGAGAGAGAGAGAGAATTCTCACCGTGAGAGAGAAACATGGATTCATTGCCTCCCCTACACGCCCCGATCTGGGATCAAACCCGCAACCTGGGTGTGTGCCCTGACGGAAACCAAACCCGCAACCCTTTCGGTGTACTCGACATGCTCCAGCCAACTGAGCCACACCGGCCAGGGCGCCTCTTAACCATTTTTGTGTCCAGTTATGTGGCATTGAGCCCATTCACAATGTTGTACAACCGTCACCCCATCCGTCTCCGGAGCTTCCTCACCTTCCCCAACTGAGACTCTGTCCCCATTAAACACCCCCCAGCCCCTGGCTCCCGCCTGCTCTCTGCCTCGCCGGCTCCTCTAGGGGCCTCCGCCTGCGCGCACACAGTGCGGTGCTTCTGCGCCTGGCTTACTGCCCTGAGCACAGTGTTGTCAAGGTTCATCCACGCTGCAGCAGATGTCAGAGCTTCCTTCCTTCCTTTTTTTTTTTTTGGTTAATTCTCACCCAAGGATATATATATATTTCCATTGATATTTAGAGAGAGTGGGAGGGAGGGAGGGAGGGAGAGAGAGGAGCATCAATGCGAGAGAGACACGGCCATTGGCTGCCCCCGGCATGTGCCCCGCCCAGGCTGGGGATCAAGCCTGCACCCCGGGTGAGCGCCCCCGACCGGGCACCGAACCCGAGACCGTCCGGTGCGTGGGCCGCACACTACCCGCTGAGCACACCGGCCAGGGCAGAGCGCCCTCCCCTTGTGAGGCTGATTCCGCTGCGCGGCCAGACCGCGCCTGTCCGTCTGTCCACTCGCCCGTGGCGCTCGGGTCGCCTCCACCCTTCGGCTCTTGCGAATGGCGCTGCTGTGGGCGGGCACGCGCGGGTTTCCGTGGGGGCGCCTGTTATTCGGGGGTTAGACTAGGCCGTCCTAAGGAGCCCTGTGGGCGGGCGCCGAGCCGCTCGCACTTTCGTTTGGCCGTCGCGGACCGTCGGCGGCGCTGCCGGCTCTGCGCCTCGGCGGTCGCTCCGCTCCTGGCGCATCGGCTTCCCCACCTGTCCTGTGGGGCTGACGACACCTCCTAGGATGGGGCCGACTGACCGTGAAACTGCAGTAAAGGGCTTGGAATAGGGCCTGGGCATAGTAAGTGCTCAATTAACGTCCGTCCTCTTGGGATGTCCGGAAGCGCTTCCTCTCCTGCCCCCTTCACAGCGTCAGCTTTTCAAACTCAGGAGCCGGGAGGGGCTGGCTGAGTGTGGGGTGGCGGGAGGGGAAAACGCGGCAGGGGTGCGGGTTGGTACTTCACAGGGGTGACGAGGGTCCAGGAGGCCACGTGGAGCCTGGCACACAGGAGGGAACAGTCACACTCGCTGCCACATGTGCCCTCGGATGAGTGGCCTGGGCATGTGCCCAGGCGGGGAAGTAGCAGCTGAAATTCACTAGACGTTATGAGCCCATCTGCCTCCCCTCGCAGGCAGAAGCAGGGACACGTGTGGGGGACACAAATGCCACAGTGACATCTGTACCCTGTGCGTCTTCGGTGAGATCCAGCTCGTCAGCCTTAGAAAGGCAGCTCTGAGAGGCAGCCAGTGCTGCACGTGAGAGAGAGAACGAATCTTCTCGGTCTGTTTACTCATTCACGCGCACACACTGGGCACCTACTGTGTGCCAGGCGCTGTTCTAGGTTCTGGGACCTACCAGGGAACAAGTTAGCCGGTTGTGGCCTCAGTGTCTGGTGACTCATACTCCCATTTGACAGATGAACAAACTGAGGCTCAGAAGGAAGGCAGGGACTTGCCCAAGGTGGCACAATTCTAGCAGGAGAGAGAGCCGTTGGACAGGTAAATAATCCCTGACAAATGCACGGATTTCTACCAAGTGGTATTGGAACTGAGAAGGAAATGAATAGGGGAGAGAATAATTGGGTGTGTGCTCAGATAGGGTGATCAGGGAAGCCTTCTCGGTGGAGATGACATTTAGGCTGAGGGCTCAGCGGTGAGAAGAAGCTGGGGATTCAGTCAAGAGTTTGGGGGGCTTCCAGTCAGGATGTTGGCATAGGTAAAGGCTGTGCTCACCTCCTCCCACAACCACATCAAAATTACAACGAAACTACAGAACAATCATCATGCACAACTGCCCGAAGCCAAGCTGAACAGAAGCCCGATAACTAAGGATACACAGAAGCAGCCACGGAGAGACTGGCCGGAGTGGGGGAGGCCTGGACCTGGCTGGCCCCACACCATGCGGCGGTTAAAATCAGGAGGGATATCTGGGCTGTGGAGGGCCCCCCTGAGGAGCAAGGAGTCCCAGCCCCACCCCAGGCACCCCAGTCCAGTGTTTCAGTACCAAGAAGACACGTCCCCTTAACTCCTGCCTGTGAAAACTGGCTGGGATTGTGGCTGAGGGAGCTGGAGGCTGCTGGGGTCCCAGGTGTTTCTCCTAAAGGGCCAGCGCACAGACTTACTCGGACTCACAGAAGCTCGAAAGGCACCCGGGACGTACAGGGAGGAACTGAATTGTCCAGCGAGGGCTGGAAGGGCAGCTTTCTCCCAGACAGAAGTCATCCATCCATCCATCCATCCATCATCCATCCATCCATCCATCCATCCATCCATCCATCCATCCATCCATCCATCCAATTTCCAGGGGGCAAAAGCAGCCACAGAAGGATCTAAGCAGAAAAGGGACATGATAGGGTTTGTGTTTTGAAATGCTTCCTCTGGCTGCTGAGTGAAGGCTGTCGTGTTGGAGTGAGCGGTAGGGGTGGGAGTTCAGGGACCAGGTGAGAACCGAATGGCTGAGAGAGGCCACCTCTCCCCCTTGCGCCCCAGGTTGGTCCAACCTTGTCTCATCCTGAACATTTACTGCTTCCCAAAGTTACCCTGGGTCAGGCACCAGCAAGATGCTTTTGAGGTGTCCTCTCCTCCTTACAGTTCCCCACAGTCCCTCCAGTCCATGCCAGGTAACAAAGGAGGCAAAGTGACCCCAGCCACCTGCAGACATAAATGTTGAGGGTGGAACACCAGGCCAAGAGTTGGGAGGCGGCCACGCATAGGGACAGCCCCCGCTGTGGATGGTAAGGAGCACCCTCCCTGGCAGGCCCAGATGGAGGGAAGCGACTGGGGGGCCAGGTGGAGAGTCCCAAGCCCATCTGTCCCTGTGCCCGCTTTGTTTTATGCATACTGCCACCGTGTGGGGCCTAACTGGATGGTGGCTGCCAAGGCTTTGACAGCTCTGGGGACAGAACCCAGGTGCAAGATGCAGCCGAGGGTGTCTGCCAGATATGGGGGGCAGAGCTGGAACCAGCCCTGGAGCTGGACCTGGAGATAAACCTGCGTTGGCTTTAGACCCTGGGCTGCAGGGAGGGAGGCCTGAAGAGGCTGACATCAACCACAGCCGAGCACTATTTATTGAATGCGGGGCATGTCACATGTACCACTTCACACCATCCACAGAACCACTCCACAAGGGAGAGATTTCTGTTCCTTCTTTGCAGAGGAGGGAATGAAGCTCAGTGATAGGAAGCGACTTGCCTAAAGTGATCCAGGGAAGATGCAGTCCATCCGAAATTTGAACCTGATCTGAGTCCAGGATCCATCCTACTGGCCTTTTCAGGAGGGTATGGAGGGTTGTCTCTGAGCAGGAGCAGCCCCTTAACCTCGGGATGGCAAACGATGCTCTGTTCGCCTGTCCGTGGCAGGCATCACTAATCAACGGCAGAACTCTCCCCAAGGAGACAGGACCCAGGCATCACTAATCAATTGCAGCACCCTTTCCCTGCAGAGCTGGAACACAGGTTCCGGATCCAGCCCCTAAGCAGCAATTTCTCACAAATGAGCGGGTGTGCACTTGGAACTGTGAGGGGGACACAGGCTGACAAAGGTTCCTGCATCTTCCAGACGGACAACATTAAGCCACAAATTCCATCCCTTCCCTGTTAAAAATCCCTTTAGTTTCTTCTCATTGCCAAGGATGAAATTCAAATTCCTGGCCCTGCCTTTGACCTTGCCGTCCCCTCCTGCCCTCCATGCCATCTCTTAGCTCTTCAGAGAGCTCCCTCCGACCAGCCACTCTGGCTAAAGTCTCTCCAACATCTACCCTTCCATTATGCAATGCTTTTGTTTCTTTGTAGCAATTGCCACGATCTTCAGTGATCATCTTTATTCCTCAGTGTGTTTGTCCCTCTCACAAGACAGGGATGTGGTCTGCAGGGTCTGGAACCCGGAATGGATGGGCCGGGGTCCTGACTCCCACCTCCAAGAGGAAAGAACCTGATGGCTCAGCCTATGCCCTGGTTCAGTCTGTTAAGACAGGAAGGTGGGGGTCACACTGCTAATGAGGCAGGGGGCACTGTATTAGTGGGGTGGAGAGTCGGGGCCATTCTCGGGAAAAGCCCATGGGCAGGGCAGATGCCCCAGATGGGTTATGAAAGCAACAGCTCAAACGACAAAGAGAACTAATAATAACAGCAAGTAATCATAGCTAATATTACAATTTTAAAATTAAAATATTGTTCGTATTGGAAAATGGGAAAACCAAGGCATAGAAATGGAACGCAATGTGCCCAAGATCACACAATGAGTACTCAGATGTTCACTAGAAACCTCCCTCCCCAGGAGGAGATACATTCCTTCAAAACCTGACCAATAGGAGAACTCCCCCTGTCCCCCCCCTTCCCCCCAGGAAATGAAAATCCCTTCCCCTGGAGGCTGAGCCTGGTCCTTCCTATCTCCTGAAAGGGCCCCAAGGGCAAGTCCCTCCCCACAGCATCTCAATCCTCTGTGACCTTCATTCAATCTTGGCATGGCCCCAGGAACATGTAGGGCTTCAACTCCAGAGCAATTATGTTTTCTTTGTGGCTACTCTGCCTCAACCGCTCTGGAGGGCCTGGCACCAACAGCTGTGGGTGAAGTTTGCGTGTGGAGGACAGGAAGTGTCTATCTTTATATTCTGCCATTAACAAGCCTCTGTCATATTGAAATGGCATTTTATTTCTCCTCCTAATAAATGAGAATGTATTTTTTTAGCTCTTCCGCCATCACTTGATTCTCAAGTTTGAATTGTCTGAATGCTTAAAACACTTTTGACTACATCAACACATTTTAACATTTTCCTCTCCTGAATGAGAAAAGCATAAAAAGGGGAGAAAAATGTGAAAACATTTTGATTGTATTAACAGGAGTATGGAGTGCAAAAATCGGGAGGTGATTGTGCCACTTTCTCTGCTTGGAACTTCACTAAGAGGAATGTGTTTAATTCAGAAAACTCTGGTAAACTGGCATATAGGAAGGAAACAGGTGGGATAGGGTATAATATGTGTCATTCATTTTTTCATTCAAAAGCAATTACTGGGCACTTAATGTGTGTCTGGTACAGTCCAAGGTGCAGGGGTACAGGTGTGAAAGAGCAGATAGCAAGCTCTCCCTCCTGACATGGAGAATGTATGTGAAAACAGAAGTTAAGCAGTTACTTACATAATTAACTATCACAGTCTAAATATAAACCATTGGACATGGGATGGGGAGGAAGCCCAGAGGGGGAACCTCATGTGACTTCTCAGCTGTCTTATTAAAGATGAAAAGCAAAGGAGGCCAGGAGGAAGAGCATTTCTGGCAGAGGGAACAGCATGTGCAAAGGCCTTGATTTCGGAAGGAGCTGGGTGTAGTGGGGAGCAGAGAGAGGATGGCTGGGTCTTGCAGGTCCTGGTGAGGGGATGAGTGTTACTCTGGGAGTCCTTGGAATTTCTTGAGAAGGGTCAGATTTGGAGCACATGAGGAGTAACCAATAGACCAATAATTGAAAGGAAAAACATTCATTGGATAAGTATTTATTGAGCATCTGCTATGTGCCAGGCTCAGCAAGGTGCGGGGGCCACAGGGGCAAACCAAGATAGGGGATAATGCCCTTGTTTTTACACACGAGGAAACCAAAGAGCAAATAGACAACATGGATTGCCCAGGGCGACAGAGCTGCCAAGTGGCAGGTGTGTCTGACTTTAAACCCTGGGAGTCAGATGTTCCCCAATTCTGGTCCTTAGAGTGAAAGCTGAAGGGCTGCCTGGAGGAGGAGGAGAGAAAGGTGGTAAGGAGAGGAAGGAGGGAAGGGAGAGGGGAGAGTGAAGAAACGAGGGAGACTTTTTCTGAGCAACCTCCGGAGAGTAGGACCAGGATCAGAAAAGGGAGGTGAAAGGGAGACAGAGACAAACAGATTAAAGGAAAAGCTAACCCTTAGCATAACCTAAAATCAAGGCAGCTGTCCCATACAGGGAATGAGGGTCCGATTACTGGAAGTGTGCAAGGCCAGCCTGTGTCAGGAAGCGGTTTCCACTCTAAGAAACCCCTTGACCTCCAGGCCCTCGCCTCTCCAACAGCCTGTGATGGAAGGACAGAGGGGACTCCAGCCTGAGACTCCAGGGCAGCCTTGGCTGAGCATGACTCAAGTCACAGAGAACTGGTTTCCAATCCAGCCTCTGCTGTGTGGGCCTAGGCTGGTCATCAGCCTCTCTGTGCCTCACCTGTAAAATGGAGCCATAACAGCACAGACCTCCCAGGAAAAACATTGGGAACAGTGTCTGGAACAGAGAGTGCACTCTGGAAATGCTGTTTTTGGTGGCACTTCCAGCTCTGGTCATCAGGCAGGCTGTAGTTGTTACTAAGGCCTGGGAGGGGTCTGGCACACACTGGGAGTGGCTGGCAGCAGCCAACAGACCTCTGGGAGTGAGTGATGTCACTGGTGTTTCCAACTCAGCCCTCTGCAGACTCCCACTCAAGTGCTCAGGGTGGAGTGGGCTCCTATTTATTGAGTTTTGGGGGCACAGGCTGCCCTGTCTGTGGGTGGGGGGCTCACAGACCTGAACCTCATCACACAGGGGCTGAGGGAACTTCAGCCCCTGGGGCAGCAGCTTAGTGCATGCCTGGGGGCCGAGTCTTGGGACTCTGTCATCTGGGTTAATAATACAAATGTGCCCCCATTTAGTCCCAGGCCCCAGAAAGACTGCAAGGAAAGTGTGGCCAAGGGTCACTCCGTCTCCCTAGTCTGTCCCCAGTCTAGCTACTTTTCTCCCTAAGCTGCTTGCATCCTGGTCTACCCTATCATCACCCGCCCCAGCCAGCACTGTCACCTCCAACCTTGTGTCCTGGCTCCAGCCCTTGCCCACCCGTGGTTTGTCCTCCCTGCGGCAGCCACCAGAGGGCACCAGTGAGCTCTTGAGTCAGCCCCCTTTCTCCTGTGCCCACACTCCAGGGCTCCCACCTCCCTCAGGGTAAAAGCCCCAGTCCTCCCTGCGGCCAACAAAGCCCTGCACAACCTGCCCCTGTCTCCTCCCTTTCCTCGCTTCCCCGCACTCTGCTCCAGCCACAGGAATCTCCTTGCTGTTCCTCCAACGTGCCAGGCACAGTCCTGCCCCAGGACCTTCGCACTGACTGTTCCTGCTGCCTGGGATGTTCTTCACCAACCACTTTTAGGCCTGTGATGTTCAATTATCACAGTGAGGTCTTCCCTGGCCATCCTGTTTAAAAATGCACCCTCAGTCCTTCCCTTCTCCTGCTTCATTTCCCCCACTACTTCTCACCATAGATTTATTCATCTGGTTTCATGTCCATCTCTCCTGTTAAGAATTCAGCCTAAGATTGTTGCCTGTTTTGTACCCTGCTGTGTCCCAGTGCCTGGCACAGAGTAGGTGCCTAATAATTGTCTGTTGGATGCATGGGTAAATTTAGAATGAGCTGAAACAGACCTGGGGCTAGAAGCCCAGCCCTGTCTCTCCCAAGCTATGTGAATGCCAGTACATCCTTTTAACTCTGAGCCTCAGTTTGCTTGGCTGTAAAATGGGGAGAAATCACCCTTTTACTCCCTGGGGAGGATTCGTGCTGCTCAGCTGCACGGGAAGCTCTCAGCCCACAACCTGGCACACAGCAGGTCCTCATCAGATGGAAATTTCTGTTGTCCTTTGTCCATGACCTTCCCCCTTCCCTCAGCAGCCTGTTCCTAGCTCAGAGACATTCCAATATTTTGGTTTCTGTTCCAAGAAAAGTTATGTTCCCTTAGGTGACAAGGACAGTGACCCTAGGTTGGGGGGGGGGGTGTCCATGTGCTGCTTCTGAAACACCATGAGTCTCTGGGGCACAGGAAAAGCACCCTCTCAAGGGCCCCAGAGTGCCAGGCACCCGGAGAGAAGCTTGATGGGTAATTGGGACGCAAGGCAAGCAGATTTATTTAGCACTTCCCATTTTATCCTGCACGACATCTCTGCTTCCAGGACGATCCCACTCGCAGCCACATGGTTGGATGGGAGCCTCAGAGGGTAGCAGGTGGAGGCCTAGGCTCTAGCACTGCTGGGACATCCATACCCACTCTATGTCCTGGCCAAGTGGCCCCTCTCCAAGGCTGGATTTCCTTTGGAGGTGTGAAATAACACTATGGTATCTAGTAAGTGCCTACTATGTGCCAGGTATTTCTGTGATAACTGCACATAATTAAAGGCAACTAGAAGTTGCTCTTGGATGTTTGTTAACTGACTTAGTGACATGCACAGTGGTTAACACAGGCTGAGTAGAATTGCCTGGCAGTGGCTGCTGCTAGATTAATTTTTGTGAGAATACCGTGTGTAAAACCATAGGCAGGTAAACTGAGGACAACTTTATAATATCCTGGGGTAAAAAATATACCTTTGGAGGTACTTGTGGTTGTCTAGTTATGGGGAGAAGAGATGTCACTCTGATCCCACAACAGTTAAGGCAATCTGTGCCTCACTCCTGCCTGCATCTCCCACCCCCAGCTCAGAGCCTTCTAGCTCTGCCCAGAATAAGGCCTTTCCCCTTCATCCACCTCTTTGGGTGCTCCAGCACTCCCCTACACCCCACTGTAGCGGGGCTGCAGTCTATTCCCAAGATGCATCTGGGCACAGTATACAAATGAAGTAAGTTAACCCTTTTCTCACTCAGGAAGGCCCCACACCCAGCAGGTATTTAGCGAGCCCCAGGGTATGCTTGGCTCTGTGAGAAGGGTTAACAAGCTCCCTGCCAATCCTGGGCCCCCAGCCCAGTTGTCATAGTGACAAGTAAGACCGGGGCTGTGAGCTGGAAGAGTCAGTAGAGCTTCCTGGATGTGCCTTGTAGGTGTTAGGAAAAATAAGGAATGACAGAAAGGGCAAGCGTGAAGTAGGCACAGCCTGGGGAAACATCCAGAGGTAGGACCATCGGAGAAGGAAAGGGTATAGCTCTGCAGTCAGGCTGATCTTTGTTTCAGACTTGTCCCTGGACCAGTGATGTCACCTCACAGATCCTCTCAGCTTTACTGAGATATAATTCACACATCATACAATTTGTGTATTTGAAATATATAGTTCAATATTTTTAGTATATTCCCAAATGATCATCAGCCACCCACAATCTAATTTTAGAATATTTTCATCACCCCCAAAGGATTCATTGCCTAATCCAAGATCATAAAGATTTATGCCTAATGTTTTTATCCAAGAGTTTTACAGTTTTAGCTCTTACATTTAGGCCTATGATCCATTTTGAGTTAATTTTTATATATGGTGTGAGGTAAGGGTTCAGTTTCATTCTATGGCATGTGAATATGCAGTTTTGGTAGCACCTTTTGTTGAAAAGATCATTGTTGCCCCACTGAACTGACAACCTTGTTGAAATCAATTGATCATAGATGTGAGGGCTTATTCTAGGCTCTAAATTCTATTCCATTGACCTATATGTCTATTCTTATGCCAGTAGCAGTGTCTTGATGGCCATAGCTTTGTAATGATTTTTGTAACTGGGAAGTGTGAGCCCCTCAACTTTGTTCTTTTACAAGATTGTTGGCTATTCTGGGTCCCTTGAATTTCCATACGAATTTTAGGATCAGCTTGTCAATTTCTGCAAAAGAAGCCAATTGGGATTTTAATAGGGATTGAGTTGAATCTGTAGATCAGTTTGGGGACTATTGCCATCTTAACAATATTATGTCTCCTGATCCAGGAACATGGGTTGTCTTGCCATTTATTTAGGTCTTTTTTCATTTCTTTCAACAATGTTTTGTTGTTTTCTTAGTATAAATTACACACTTCTTTTGGTAAATGTATTTCTAAATATTTTATTCTTTTGATCAATTGTAAATGGAATTGGTTTCTTAATTTCATTTTGCTTGTTCATTGCCACTGCATAGGAAATAAAATGGATTTTTGTGTATTGATCTTGTATCATGCAGCCTTGCTGAACTTGTTTACTAGTTTTAATAGTTTTTTTAGTGGATTCCTTAGAATTGTCTATACACCAAATTATGTCATGCGCAAATAGAGATAGACTTCTTCTTCCTTTCCAATCTGGATGCCTTTTATTTCGTTTTCTTGCCTCACTGCTGGGGTAAAACTTCCAGTAGTTTTGAACAGAAATGGCGACATCCTTCTCTTGTTCTTGGTCTAAGGGGGACAACATCCAGTCTTTTACCATTAAGTATTATGTTAGCTGTAGTGCCCTCTATCAGGTTGAGGAAGTGCGTTCTATGCCTGGTTAGGTGAGTATCTCATCAGGAAGGGATGCTGAATTTTGCCAAATGCCATAGTCACAATTTGAATCCATGTTTCTCTGACTCCAGAGCCTCAGTACTTACCTGATACACTAAATCAGGGGACTCTCAAAGGAGCCCCCCATGGAATCCAGTAAAGAGCTGGTGTTCAGCAAATGGGGTGCTTCCATGTGTCCCCTTTCTCTTTAGCATTTGAAGTGAACTTGGAGAGGGAGAGGGAGAGGGAGAGGGAGAGGGAGAGGGAGAGGGAGAGGGAGAGGGAGAGGGAGAGGGAGAGGGAGAGGGAGAGGGAGAGGGAGAGGGAGAGGGAGAGAACCACGTTTAATTGGAAGGAATGTGTAATGATGGTGGAATCTCTGGCACAGGACAGAGTCGTAGGGGAGATGTTTTAGACCTGTCTCACAGGGATTTAAAGCTGGGTACTATGCAGACAATCCTGAACTCGGCATGAGGAGTCCTGTTTATATACAGTATTGGGCAGCTGATGGCTTCCCTGGAGTTGTCTCAACAAAAACACACTGGAGCTAATTACCAGGTTCTGGGAGAAACTACAGCGTGAACAGGCTGGGCTGGAAGGGAAGGAGGAGGCGGCTGGGAGGGTGGGAGAGCCCCCATCCCCAGCAGAAGATGGAAATGTTCATTGACTGAACTTTTCACCCAACAAACAATGAGCCACACCCACTGCTTTCCAGGTGCAGAGATTGGCAGAGACCCAGAGCCCACAAGCCGCGCCTCCCCATTCTAGTGTTTTCCAGGGTGGAACTTTGAGGCTTTGGCCATGCCTCCGGGGAGAACATTCTCTCCTCCGTTGTCTTCAAGCTCTGGCTTGCGGGAAGTCTTGGTTTGGTGTTACTGAATCTTAATGCCTTTCTGACACTTGTCAACCTCCTGGGGCTGCCTGGAGGCTAGGACAATGTCAGACTTGAATGTTCTGTTCTCCTTGTATTGATTTTTATGGTCACCTGGCTAGCCATCCTGACTCTTCCCACTGACAGTGGCCACATTTATCAAGCAATCCATTCTTGATTCTATACTTGGTGTCAGATGCTTGATGTTACGTAGTTCACTTCACTCTTCCAACAACACTAGGAGATAGAGACTATTACTATCCCCCATTTATAGATGGCCAGAGGCACAGCCAGAGTGGGGAGACAGAGAAAATAAGCAAACTCGCCCCAATACAAAATCACTCCAAATTATTAGAAATAATCTGGTACCAAGATGAAGGGTGAGGAGGATCCAGCCTTGGGAAGAGTAGGGGGAACAGCGCCCTAGGCAGAGGGAACAGCCAATGCAAAAGCTCTGAGGCTGGATTGTGACTGATGTTCAAGGAACATTGAAGAGTCTGTTGTGTGTGGAGTGAAGTAAGCAAGGGAGACGGTGGAGGAAGGAGAGAACGTGGACAGGTTGTATAGGACCTTGTGGGCTTCACCAGAGACTTGGGTTTTTACCTGGAGTGAGACCTGGTTTACCTCCTCCCCTGGATTATTAACTCCTGGAGGGCAGGACTTTTTAACCTGTTTACTTCTGTGTCCCAGACCATGAAACAGCCTGGTACAGATTAATGGCCTGAAGGGATAGATTTCCCGGGGAACTGTATCATACTTTATGCCCGTTTTCCTTTGCTGCTTGAAAGAACCCTCACAGGCAGATGTAGTTGTCCCCTCTTTACAAATGGGAATAGTGAGGCTCAGAGTGACTTTTTCAAGGTTCCTTCCCTAAACAGGTGGCAGAGCTGGGGCTCATGCCATGCCCACGAGCCTGCAGTCTCATTTCACTCTGCCTCCTCGAGCATGCAAGGCTTGAGCACCTACTGTGTTTGAGAAACCATGCTCAGAGTTTGTGGGACCATCCACTTGATCCTTTAAAATGGGGCCGTGTCCCCATTGCATGGATGAAAAAACCAAGGCCGGATTGTCAACGGCTAGGTCAGGGTCTTGCACCTAGGAAGGACAAAGTAGGCTCTGCAAACCTGGCCGCTGCACTGGCCGCTGGGAAACTCCAAGCTTAATTTAGGTTCCTTGTTTAATTATTCATTCCCTCCTCTCTATTCTCCTATTTATGACTTCCGCCTTCTCATTTTGTTCCCCGGTTAATGCCTTTTGTTTATATCTGCATCTTTGGCCTGGAATGAATGAATCAACGATTTTGGAGGAAAAACCCCTCAAATTCTAAACTTGAGTTCCTTTGTGGGTATGAGGCCCTCTCCAAATACATACCTTGAAGAAATAAAACTCTTTCAACATGTTCAGAACACAGTGACTCCACTTGCGATCTTGTTTGGTGTCTGAGCACTCACATCTCCCACGGTCATCCTTTTCTTTTATATTTATTTATTTATTAAAATATGTTTTTATTGATTTCAGATAAAGAAATGGAGAGGGAGAGAGAAACACCAATGATGAGAGAATCATCGATGGGCTGCCTCCTGCACGCCCCCTACTGGGGATGGAGCCCACACCCGGGCATGTGCCCTGACCTCCTGGTTCACGGGTCCAGGCTCAACCGCTGAGCCACACTGGCCGGGCTTATTTTAATTTTTGTCTTGTTTTCTCATTATCCCATTTTCAAGCACCAACGACAGGCTAGGCCGGCACCTTATCACAATTCGTCCTTACACTCTCCACGTGAGCAGGGGCTGCCTTACCCCATTTCACAGATGGGGGCCTGGAAACCAGAGAGGGAAACCCAGTTTGCAGGTGGAAACACCCAGGCTCCGAGCCCCACGCAGCTCGGCAGTTCCCGAGCTGGGGTTCCAGCGGCGGTTTGTCCTGACTCGGGGGCAGCTGACACGTCATCAGGTGGGATGTTTGCAAAGTGCTCGCTCTGCAGGAAATGCTCCCTCGTCCATCAACCAACACACAGGGATTCACGAGCCCCTGGAGCCAGAATGAAACCAGGATGACGGATAGAGGATGGAGTGTGAGGCGGCCGGTGGCCCGGGGCAGGGAAGGCGTCTCTGAAGAGTTGCCCTTTGAGCAGAAACTGGATCTTGGAGAGACTATTTCAGACAAAGGATCAGCACGGACAAGGGCCCTAGGTCAGGAGTGAGCAGTTGGTTGAAACTTTAAGGAGCCAGCTTGTCTGGAGCGTGGAGCTCTGAGGACAGGGTGGTGGGTGCGAATGCGGCGAGACGGCTGGTTTTATTCCCAGGGCACTGGGGAGCCTTGGCAGTCTGGAGCGGGGCATACCAAGCGCTGTGGCCTTTGCGCCAGGGGCCCCGGGGCTCACGAGGAAGCCAGGGGCCGGAGCCGCCCCTCGCGCTAACGCCGCGGCCCACGTGTCACGCGAAGCCGTGTACCCCACGTGCTCGCGCGGCCCTTCAAACGCCCGCGGCCACGTGACGCCACCGCGCGACCTCATTGGCCGGGGGGGCGTGGCGGCCGCGCGGCTGCGCAGTGACGCGCGCATGCCGGCCCCGCCCCGCGGCCGCCGGCCGTGGCAGAGCGCTGGCGGAAGGGATGACGTCACCGGCTGGAAGGGGGGCGCGCGAGCCGGCTCGAGGGGAGCGCGAGCCGCAGTGAGTGTCCTCGCGCCGCCCGCCCGGCAGCCCGGCCGGCGCGCGCATGCCGCGAGCCGCTGGCGCTCGGGCTCCGCTCGGATCCCATGTAACAGCCAGGATGTGAAGCGGGACAGAGCCGGGGGAGCCCAGCCCAGCCAGCCTCCAGGTAAAGGGAGAACAAAAATCCTGAATTACCCTAAAATTGCAAGCTCTCCAGTGGGGGTCTCGGTGGCAGCGGAGTGGGCAGCGCGCCGGCTTTGTGCTGGGGAAGCCTGCACGGCCATTGTGCTCGGAGGACGCTCCGCTGCAGCCGGCTGCATGCCCAGTCGCTGCGCCCGGCCAGCTGCATCGGAACAATGCCCGCGAGGGCTGGACTGGGCGGGGGCTACGGGGAGGCTCGGCGGGCGGGTGGGGGGCTTCGCCGCGGCGGGGGAGGGGGCTGGGCTGGACTCGCCCGGAGCGCGGCGTTGGAAGCTGCCCAGCGCCGCCGGCTGCACCACCCGGGCTGCGGGCGGGGCGAAGGCGCGCAGGGGTACGTGCATGTGTGGAGGGGGTACTGGCCCCGGAGGCACCCGCGAGGGACCCCGGGCGGGTCCTGGAGCCAGGGGGCGCTGTGCTGGGGGTGGGGTTGAGCAGACGCCCCGGAATGGAGACCAGACCGGGACGGGTGGCTCCAAGTGCGAGCGAGGGAGGACCGGCAGGTGCGCCCAGGTTGGCTGCTTTGCCCGACGCCTTCCCTCTCCAGTCCCCATCCCCTGGAGACCCCCGAGTCGATGCCTTCTCCCTCGAGCGTCTTCCCGGCTTCCTCTCTCCCTTGAAAGGGGAGCGCCCCTCCATCACCCTGGCCTTGCCCCACCCTTCTGCCGCCCTGGTTTCCCCTTCCAGCCCCCCAGGCGAAGCGAGGCTTCGCCCCCAGCCTCAGGGACTCTGGCGGGCGGACGAGCGCGCGCCCGGCACCCGACCTCCCCAGGGCGCTGGGGGTCCCTGGAGAGGGGAAGCCGCCCCTACATCCGCCAGCCCCGGGGGTTCTGCACGCCGCTGGAGCCCCCTGGGGGCTGGGAGGGTCAGGTCGGTGACGTCATCCCGGGGGCGGAGTCGTCGGAACCAGGTTGAAGGGGGCGTGAGGGGGATGGGGGTTGCCCTGAGGGGAGGCTCCCCGAGTTAGAGTGCCCAACTCCGTGCCCCGGGCGAAAGGGTTTCGGCTAGGCTGCGGCCAAGTTCACTGCTCCTTATGGAAATCTTTCAAATTCAGGAACCCCCCTCTTAGTGCTTACCCCTATAAATCCAGGACACTCCACGAAACCCCCCTAAATCGGGGAACTCTCCTTCAGCCGCTTTTTCTCCAAAATTCTCAAACGAGGGAACACCCTGCGAACTGGGTTTTTTTTTTAGCCACACCCCCCCAATCTGGACCCTCCTCCTACGTGACCCTTTCCCCATTTCAAATCCTCCTCTAGTAGCTCCGTAAATATGCAGCTTTTGAGAGGCCCGTTCCTCCGCAACCCTTCTTCAAATTTAGCCACCCCCTAGGGACCTCATTCCCCAAATTAACAAACCTTCCCAGCGTCTCCATCTGAGGGGCACCTCCCCTCCCTCTCCTGGTCTCAGCTGGGATTCCCTGTTCCCCCCGTGTCCATCAGGGGGAGTTCCCACTCTGAGCATGGGGCCCTTCAGCCGCTGGTCAAACCCCTGAACAAACCAGCCTGGGCAACCGGGCTGGTGAAGCGGGGTGTCTGAGGCGTCCAGGTTGGGCTTTAGGGCTCTAAGAAGCGGGACAAATTCGGAGGGTTCTGGAGGGTCCCCAGGATAGGGACCCACCCGCTCTGGGCCTCCGGTGGCCTTCATCCAGACTGGTTGCTGGGGTTCTGGCCTACTCTCAATGTAGTTGTCCCTGGGGTGCAGGGGGGAGGGCCCCTCTTTGTTTGGGGCACTCTGCTTCCTGCTCCGACGGGCTTGCCGCCTTCGAGGAGAGGAAGCCAGCCCTCCCCATACTCCTATGATACCAGCTGCTGCTGCTGAAGCTTTTATTAATGGCCGAGGAACCCAGTTGATTCTACCATTTGCATAGCTCCCCTCCCCCTCCCAGGGTCCCTTTCTTTTGTAACCCCCTCCCCCTGCCAATCTCGCTAGCCTTCTGTCCTTCAGCTATCTTCTTCCTCTGCCAGCTGATACTTTGGCTGAGGATGGCAGGCAGCTGGGGCTAGGGGCGGCTGCTTCCTGTGCCCCCAAATCCCAGAGCCCACCAACTTGGGCCTATGCCTCTGGCTGGACTCCCCTGCCCCCCAAGATGCCCTTCATTGGGCATCTTTTGCTGCCTGTGCTGCCTGCTGTCTGTCCAAGTCTCCCTTCTTCTCCAGAAAGCTTTGTTCTGCCTGTCCCTGGGGTGGAGGGGTGGGGGTGGGGTGGGGGCACCTTCACCATGACAGTGCACTTCTTCATGGGGCTCAGCCGCCCCAGCCCCTTGGGGGCTGCCACCGCCATACTCTGTCACACTGAGAGTTGGTATAATTGGGCTCAGGCAAACAAAACGTCGAGGGAGACCTGGTCTGCCTGGTGAGTTCATGCGTTTTTCTATTCTTGCCGCCTGGGCCAGTGACATCGACCCCCCCAGGGGGTAATGGAGGGGGAGGGGCTGGTGCTGTCATTTCAGTGGACTTTGATAGCCTGACCCACTCCCTTTGGGAGATGGGGGATGGGTCATTCTGGTTTTGTCGGGGTATGGCTTTGGAGGGCACTGCTGGGGTGGTGTGCTGGGCTCCCTGGGGAACCCTCTTTCAGAAAGGTTCCTTGCAAGCCCCTGAGCTAGGCCTGTGGTGGATGCCAAGAGAAGGTCACTGAAAACCAGGTGCCTGCCTGCTGCATAGAAATCAACGTCCATGACCATGGTCTTCCCCTCTCAGAGCCTTTCTTTTTCCCCTGCTTCCCTGGGGATTCCGGGCATCTCTACGTGTCCACTTGGAGTCATGAGGCATTTTCTCCCAACACTGGGACTGTGGCTCAGGGAGCAGGTGGAAGGGGAGAAGCTCCCTGGATGTCAGGGATTAGTGGTGACATCTGGGTGGATGATTCTGGAGCCATCACTATCCACCCATTCTCTTTTATATTTGGGTCGAACACAGTGTGGGGCTCTGCGTGGCATTTCCCAGACCTCGGCCTGGTCAAGGAGACAAATCCAAATCTGCTGGACAAATGGATTTCCAAGGATGACTCAGTTTCCCCTCCTGTCTTCTGGGTCAGCATTGAACAGCATTTTACAGGTGTTAGAGCACAGCACACACTCCAACGGCTGCTTCCAGCATCTGGGCGCCAGGAGACCTGTGGCTCTACTGATTATTCCATCGGCCGAGGGGCCTGAACGACTATCAGCGTCGAGTAAGGTGGCTGGGGAGGGACGGGGGAGGGACGGCAGGGACGATGTGACTGAGGCATAGCGTGGCATTTCCACCCTGGCACCCTCTGCCCTGTGTTCACCTGCTAACTGTGACTTTAGAACCTACCGCGACTGTGTGTGTGGGGAAATATAGCGGAAGCATGGAGAGAGAGCATGGGTGGGGATGAAAACCCTAAAAATAAAAACGGATATTTATAAACCCAGCAGGTTTGGGGAATAATTGACGAAGCTTAATGTTTTCAGCTGAGAGCAATTTCCCCCACCCGACTGCATTAGGCTCCATTTGTGGAGTCATTTGGAGCCAGCTGAAGGTTCTTGAAGAGTGTGGTGGGCTTGGTGGTGCCTTGCAGGCCGTGGCTCTTTTTGTGGGGGTCTCGTGCTTCTGAAGGGAGACGGGGGTCTAGGCAAGGGTGCTGAGACACCAGAGTCCCCGGCTTCTCTTCACCCAGGGCAGCCTCCTGGCACTCTCCTGTGGTGGGCATCCCCTCTTCCAGAATTTGTAAGCAGGAGGATGTCCGTCTCCCATGAAGCCGGGTGCAGGCTGTCCTTGCCCTGTCCTTCTGTGCAGCAAAAGATGCCCGGGGTTGGGTATTTGGAGAGACCCCCCACCTGCCCACCAGGCACGGTGGCTCAGCCTTTAGTGGGGACAGAAGGGGAGATGAAGGCATAACTGCTGTTCCTGAACAGGATCCATGTGCCAACCCGACAAAAACCCGCCATGGGTGCGGGACAAAGTTACATCATTGCCTGTTTTAGGGAGAACCAGGGTTTGAGAACTTTTCAAATGGTTTTAAAATTTTTTCTTGTTACCACCTGGTCTGGAACCAGAAAGCTGCTGACTTGTAGGGTGCGGAAGGTGGGTGCTGGATGGAGTGGAGGTTCAAGTGCATGCTACCCTATTACAATGACGGACAGCCTAGAGACAGACACATCTTAGTTCTGAGATACGCACAAAGTAGTGACACCTGGGTCTCCTAGCCCTGTGGTTCAGTTTGTCACCTCCTCTGCCTTTTAGAAGCTCAAGGATACTGAATGAGGGCTTATTCCCCCCCCCTTTTTTTCTTTAAGGAAATAAAAGACACTCAAAAAAAAAAAAGGAAAAAAGTTCTAACATCCCATTTCTGTCTTGTCTCTGGCTGATATTTCTGGGGTGTGTGTGTGGGGGTGCATGGGGAGTATGAACAAATCAATTGGCTTACACTTCCGCAAAGGCGAAAATCAGATAGCAGGTGGGAGTGACTCATGGACAGGGCCTGGGCTTTTCATTGCTTTATTTTTGTCTCCTTTTTCCCCCTCCTCCAAGTAGCTGTGGGTCCCCATGCCCCTCCCCAGGCCTGGTCAGACTGGACCTGGGGGCTTGTGCTGTTTGGCCTGGCCTTGGAATCTCCTCTTTACTGGAATCCAGGCACCCCCAGAGTGGACAAGGCTAAAGAGATCCTACACCAGAAAATCCTCCCAGGTTTTGTCCAGCATCCCTGTTGGTTCCTTCTTGGTCCTGTGGATTCCACTCTGGTGGGAGGCTTGGAGCCTCGGTTTCTGGGTTGCAGTGACTTCTCCCCCTAAAATGTCTGAATTGGAGCCAAACTGCAAATGTCATTTTTCTTTCCAAGGGGCAGATTTTGTCCAGAACTCCCTAGGTGGTGGTCTCTGTGACTTCTGAGTTGTTGTTTTTTTAATTTTTGCTGTTGGCCCCTGTAGGAAGGCCAGGAGTCCTACTGGGGAAGCTGAAAATCCCAGTTTCTCTCCTGGTTCTCTCCTTCTCCTCTCCTTCTCTGTATGGCCTCGCATCTGCCCTGGAGCCCCTTTGTGCGGAAGCCTTCTCGCTAGCAAAATGAGGCTGTGTCTCTGGCTTCAGGGTCAGAGCCCTGACTTCCACCGCCTGCCCTGCTTCATCTGTGCACACGCTTGGGCTGGTTATCTGACCTCTGTGCTGCTTCATCTCAGATCAGGGCAGCCACAGCCCATTTCTTGGTGAGCTGGGACATGAGATGCTGTGTGTCTGATGCAGCCCCAGAGGCTTGGGACCCCCCGGGTGGAGGTGGGGGGGAGGGCAGAGAGGGCTGGGAAGATGCTCTATTGTTGTGCTGTTGTGTGGGTAATTGAGTGTTGGTGGAAATTTAGGGGTTCTGGGGAAGTAAGGTTGACACGTCTGTGTGTGTATAATTTAATGCCGCTTATAATTAACCCCGTGATCAGCTAATGAGGGGATGTCGGGGGTATAATAATAGCTGCTCCAACTTATTTGGAGTTGGCACTCCATGCCAGGGCCTATGCCGAGTAAGCACACGAGGCATGTCCTCATGCTTTTAACCTTCACACCCTCTGTGAGCTCAGTTGCTGTTCTTGGAGTCCCAATTTTCAGAGAGGGAAACTGAGGCACAGAGAGGGGTCTTCACTGGCCTGGGTTTACACAGCTTGTAAATGACTGAGGGAGAAATCTTACCCAGGGCCAAAGGATGCCAGAAGCTGAAGTCTTAATTGCTGCAGAGTCTGGTGCTCTGCCCAATTGTCAAAGAAGTTGTTTTGATGACATTTCACCTGCTGGGGGCACCTGAGAGTCACTGTGGAGGCTTTGGGGCTCCCAGCTGTCTTTCTCAGAGGGTAAGAGAAGAGTCTGGATGCTGGACCAAGGCTGCCTGGGTTCAAATCCCAGCTTGGCCACTTGCTGGCTGTGTGACCTGAGGCAAGTTGCTCAATTTTTCTCTGCTTTTATTTTCAGATCTGTAGAATGGAGAGTAATAATACCCACCAAGCAGAGTTGTTGGGAGGATTAAATGAGTTAATATGTATAAAGCAATGCATTGTGACTTAGTGGGACCTGCTGTGCAGGGGCTTCCTAGCAGCCCCCCATCCCTCCATGGGGTCCAGCATGGAGAAATGTCGGGATGACTCAGCCACTGCAAACTGGGGCGTTCCCCTTCACTGGCTGCGTAATCAAGGCCGCCCCACTTCTGCAGCAGGACCAGGCCAGGTGCCTGGTAGGATCTGAGCCACGGGAGCCAGGTGGGGCTGGTGGGGAGGGCAGGCACTGCCTCAGAAGGCTCTGGGTGCTCCTGAGACTCCAGGAGATCGCCCCGACTGCCAGGATCCATGAGTGAGTGCCCAGGGGGAGGACAGAAACACTTCACAGCTGTGAGGTCTCAGCCTTGACTGCGGTCCCACTGAGGAGTGCTCAGGAGGTCAGTTTACAAGCTTGATGTGCCACCATCCATCCATTCACTCATTCACCAATTCATTTCTTCATTCAACCATTATTTGTTGAATACCAGCTGCCAGAGAACTTGAGAGCCGGACTCTGGGTTCAAATTCCAGCTCTGCTGCTCACTGGCTGTGGGGCCTCAGGCTAGTTACATAGCTGTCCTGTGCCTCAGGTTCCTCATCTGTAAAATGGGTGCTTTGGCAATGCTTCACTCATGATAGGGGTACTGTGAGGGGCATAGGAACTAAGCCTGGCAGAGAGAAAGCACTATGTAAGTACTTTTCCTTTCTTTTTAAAAAATAATAGCAAATAAAAACGAAATTCTGGGGCTACAGCAGTGAATAAGGCAAGCTGGGTCCTTGGACCCTGCAGTGTATTGGGGGAGATAGTGAGGACATAAATAAGCAAAAAAATATTGACTACAGTAGGGTTCTAAGGCTGAAAATCCGGTGGCACCTAGTACATCACCTGGCCACTATTTTTTCTTGGGGAGACATGGAGGGCCTTTCTGAGATGGTATTTGGGGGCAGCAAGTGCAAAGCAAGGAGGGGGCACCCACCTGTGTGGCCGGAGGTAAGGGAAGCAGAAGTAAGAGGTGGAAGGCCCCACTGGAAGGTGGGCTGGGTCCCCTCACACTAGTCTGGAGGGGGAAACTAAGGCAGGAAGACATGGCAGGAACATCATTCTCAAACCCAGTGCCCATTAGGGCCTGGCAGGTAATGGCAGTGGGTGAGTGGGCAAGGTGCGCTCCCCCAGCCTCTAGGGCAGCCCCGAGTGGCTTTACAGCCAGATCCGCCAGTTTTTCTGAGAAAAACCAGAAATCTAGATTTTACATGAAATTGCCCCATTTCACATCCTTAGATCTTTCTTTTTCTTAAAACATCTCCATTTGCTGGTTGTGTTACCTTGAACTACCTCACTTGCCATTGTTGAGCCTCTGTTTCCTGGGCTGTAAAATGGGTTTAAGATTTGAAATCACTTTGATGGGTTCTTTAGAGGCACCGGCCCAACAGCCCATGGGAGGGACGAGAACAGGGCCTGGGCCAACGTCAGCGCTCGATAAACGTTGGCTCTGATTATATTAATATTGGTCATAATGATAAACTTGACTTAAATTAAATGCTGAGCAGAAGGAAGCCGGCTGGTCCCGTGGGGCAGGCCTGTGAATTATCTTCTGGCTGCAAGACCCGTTCCTCACACTCTTGTCTTTTCCCGAACATACCTGTTTGCTCTCAAGACTGGGGCGTGGGGGTCACCAGTATCCTGTGAAGAATTTATTGCAGTGGTTTGCAACCAGGGATGGTTTAGCTCCCTGGGGGACATACGGCAATGTCTGGGAACATCTGGGGTGCTTCTGGCATTGCGTGGGGGGGCCAGGGATGCTGCTCAACACCCCGCAGTGCCTAGGACTGCCCCCCACAGGGAATGACCCGGCCCCAGTATCATCAGTGCCGATGGGGAGACCCTGATTCATGCTCAAACCCGCGGCGGCGTGAGAAATCAGGCTGTTGGCTTGTCTGTGGGTGTCCAGCTCCCACGCTTCGCAGGGTCCTGTCGGATTTGAACGCTGAGATTACTGATGGGTTCCCGCTGTGCACCTGTCCTGCCCCACTGCCCAATTGATTATCAGAAGCAGGTAATTGCCCCTGACATGTGGATTCTAGCGATCGGGAACGGCTTCTGGCGATGGTGCTGGATCTGGAACGTGGAGGGGCTGCCACATCCAGGTTTGTGTTTTTCCTTTTCATCCCACCTGGCCCTGCGAGCCTGGACTATGTCCCCACTGGGGAAGGGCTTTCGGAGGCTTGAGCACTCTCATTGCAAATTCTGACACCAGTCTTCCCCAGCTGTGTGAGGCAACCCACTATTCCCTCCGCCCTTGATTTTTCTCATCCGTGAAATGGGGACAAAGCTTGCCTGCTGCGTCATTGGGGATTAAATGGTGTCATGTTGATATGGTGCCAGGCACCTGGAGTACACAGGTGGGGACTGAGTGTGTCCTCCCGCCCCCATCTTCACGAACAGGTAGGGGGCTGAGGATGGAGTCCCAAACCTACGGTTTCCCAGCAATTGCAGTGGAGGGGAGATCACCTCAGCAGGCACTGAGCCCCTGTCGCAGAGCCCGCGCTGCATACCTGGTCCTGGGCTCTGGCTTTGTTTGCATTTTCTCTTTTCATCCTTAGAATGGCTCTGAGATGTGGCAGCTATTGCCCCATCTTGCAGAGAGGGAAACAGAGGCACATAGTGGGGATGAGAAACTGGAATGGCTGGAGCCTTTTGTCAGGGCTGCCCCCACCCCAAGCCAAACTGCGGTGTCGTTTCTGTGGTTGTAGGGGTTCCGAAGTGTCTGCACTTGGTTTAATGCTTTGCTGTTATTTTCTTGAAATTCTTAATAATTTTTGGTTGCCCTGCAGTTTCATTTTGCAGTGGGCCTCGCTATTATGCAGCAATTAGGAGCCAGAGGGCTGCTTCCCATAGCGGTTTGGGAGCAGAGCAGAGGGAGGGACTTTGTTGTGGCCAGGTCTGGGTTTCAAATCTGTTTTTGCCTCTCACAAGCTGTGTGACTTTAGGGAAGTTGCTTTGCTTCACTGGATGAGGCACCGGACTCCCCCCTTGGCAGCAGAGTCCCTGCCGGCCTCCCTCCCCTCTCCACTCCCCTCTCCCTCTTGCTCGTTCTGCAGCCATCACCGTCCCCTACTGATTGTCCCAGACGGGTAGGTCATGGCTGGGAAAGCCCTGCCTCAGCAGCCTAGACGACCCTGCTCAGCTCACTCAGCCCTGGCAGGGAATCTGGAGAACTGGTCTTGAGTGGAGGTGCTGTGTGACTTTGGCTACTCACTTAGCTGTCTCTGAGCCTCTGCATGCCTGAGGTGTCTGGTAGAGAAGCAGTGATGAGTGGCCATTGAGAGTCAGGGAACCCCAAAATAGCCCATGAGATTTCCTGTCTCCTGGGAGAAGCCCAAAGGAGCTGGGACCCCAAAAAGTGCATAGTAACCAGGACAGGTGATTTTAAGGCTCAATTACCCCGATGTTCATTTGATACCCTTTGTGTCTGGCCAGATTGCTGGAGAAGACACCAAGGAGGCCCCCAGGAACGGGCCAGCTTTCTTTGGGGAATTGAACTAGACGTTTGAAAAGCCCACACTGGAGTCTTGACAGGGCCTCATATGTGGTGTGACCCCGGGCCAGTGGATCCATCTGCTAGGGCCTCAGTCTGCTCGTCTGTAAAATGGATATGAGGTTCTCTTGGGTGGTTAGAAGGATCCATACCATAGATGCCTGGAAAGTACTGGCATAAACATTGTACAGTACAATGTGATGGTTAACGCCCTTTGGGAGCAAACTGGGAGACCTGTGTATAGGGTTTTGGAGGATAGGGTTTGGGGGTGCTGGGGAGCGGTTGGGTCAAGCAAGTCTGGCTTGTCTCAGTGGTGTGGAGTCATGCCTGGAGCCTCCTGCTGCAGTGCCAAGAGCAGGCTGGCAGGGGCCAGTGGCAAGCCCTGGGCAGATGAACCACAGGCCAGGCTGACGCTGTGATTGACTCTGGAAGGAGGCCTGTCCAGGAACCACCTGAACCGTGCTGGGGAAACCAAGTCACACTAGTGTGGCCAGAGTCCTTGGCAGGTATGGGGGGTCAGTTCTGACTTTCTGGGTCTGTGCTGAGGTCACCCTGAAGGCTACATCAAGTCCTCTGGACTCCCTGTCTAGTGCTCTGCTGGACACCACCCAAATTTCAGTCACTGATTGTGACATGTGCCTTTTGCCCTGGCTGCCTGGTCCTCCTAATGACTAAGTAGTTTTCTTGAAACCCATTCTCTTTTAAAACTTAAAAGAGAATACTTTGTCTTACTTTCATGAATGGGAAACTGGTATGTCCTTGATATAAGTAGGTGGGACTTGACAAAAACTGTGATGGGAGGGGAAAAAAAGACATTAAATAGTTTGGCTGCTGCCACAGAATTGGAGCAGAGGCCTAGGGCTACTGAGACATTAAAGCCACATTAGACTCACCGGAGACTTCCAACCTCCAGAAGGCTAGAAAACGCCTGGGACAGGAATGGTCCCCTTGCCGGTTGAGCCATTGTTACTGATGTGGCTAGAACTGTTTGGGGGTCTCCCAGCCTTGTTGGGAGGCCGGGTTTCCTCCTGCCTTCCGACTGAGTTGCTTGGACTTTCTTGTTTGCATCTGAGTGTTCCTTCTCAGCGGCCTGGGGAGAAGGTTATTTCTCCCTGAATTCAATTAATGAGCCTATTAAAAACTATTTATTTTCCCTGACAGTTGTTTACTGAGGAGAAGGAGATGAATTGGTCAGGCGTCCTCACCAGGCAGGCAGGAGGGAGGATGGGGGGGATGCCTGGAGCCTTGGGTTCTGGCGCTTGGGGAGTGCAGACTGCGGGTAGGGTTCTGCCTTAAGGGTGCCCCCAAAACACAGAGCCTGATCTTGGGCTTTGGGCACTGTTTCTGACTTTGGAGCTTTGGGGGAGGTGGATCCTGGGATGTGTGAAAACCATCCTGGTGTGGAGGCAGGAGCCTGGTCCCAGTGACTTCCATCTCTACTTTCAAGGCCAAAGTGTCCCAGATGCACTGGTTTGCAACCTAAGACCTGACCCCACTGGGCCATGTTTGTGGCAGGGTGTCCCAGTATCCCTTTTCTTCTCCATAGCAGTTGAATCCTATGACTTATCTGGGCACATGGCCACCTGGTGGAAAGAAACATTTTCCATTGTACTTTGAAGCTATCTGTGCTGTATGATTCAGTTCTAACCAGTGGGATAAATAAGCAGGATTTCCTGGAAATGCCTTCAAAGGGAGGTGGTGCAGGCTCCCTTTGACCCCAGCTGGATGTGGAGGCAATGGTAGGCACTCAGGCAGCCGTTTTGGACCATGAAGCAGGTATCGTGGGTAAGAATGAGGGAATCAAAGAGATGGAAGGAGCCTAAGCCCTAATGATTGTGGGGTGGGCACGATAGCCCTGAAAGGCCACCCTCGGGGCTTACTTGATGTGGAGAGAGAAATTACGCCATTCTCACAGGTTTTTTGGCACCCGCAGTCCAACTGGATCCTAATGGTAGCAGTACATGAGCCTCAGGAAATGGTGCATTCTTTTGTCTCCTTCAGGTCTCTCTCCTCTTTTTTTTTTTAAAGATTTTTTTTTTTAATTGAGTTTTAGAGAGGGAGGGAGAGAGAAACACTGATGTGAGAGTGAAACATCAAATCGGCTGCCTCCTGCATTCCCATCCCAGGGATCAAGCCCACAGCCTGGGCATATGCCCTGACCAGGAATTGAACTGGCAACATTTCAGTGCGTGGGACGACACCCAACCCACTGAGCCACACCAGCCAGGGTTCTGCTTGCTTTTAAGTGAGGCTTCCCCTGACCTACCTATTGAGAGTTGCAAGATTTGCCTCTCTACCCAGCTCCCCACTTTCCCCTTTCCTGCTCTGCTTTTACTCGAAGCACTTGTCACCATCTCCCTGTTGTGTGTATCTTGCTTGTCATCTGCTTCCTGCTCTGGCTGGGGCTCCCCAGGGGGCGTTTTGGCCTGTCTTCTCTGCTATGTCCACAGCAGCGCCTGTACACAGTAGGGCTCAATGCATATATTTTGCACAAACAGAGCTCCGTTCACAGGAGAAGAAATGAAGCCTGAGGTCTTCCACCTGGCTGGTGGCAGTGCCACACTTGCACCAAGCAGGTGGCTCCCAAGTTCTCCCTTTTCACCCTGCCCCCAACCAGTTGGCCAGTCCAGGCGGGCCGAGTCAGTCCCAGTGGCTGCTCCTGATCCTTTCTCTCGCCCCCATGTTCTCACCTCAGCCTCCAGAAATAGCCCCTTTAAAATAGCCGTGTCCCTGTGAGCCTTCCGGGGCCTCTGCCTGCCCACGGATGTGACGCCTTGCTGACGGGCCAGTCTCCTTACTGCTGTGGGATTTTTAAAAATATAGTTGGTGTTAGGTGGTTTTTTTCACCCCTCTTTTATGCCTGAAGAAGCCCTGTCATCCACAGGGCTGCTTTCTCATTCCTGATACTTATCATTTAGGTTTTGCTCTGTGTGTCCCTATGAATATTCCATCAAGGCATGGCTGCTGAGGGATGTCTGGTTGGCAGAGCCAAAAGAGCTTCTGTCATAGGCTGATGGCAGCTCAGGCAGGACATGTGGCCCACAGTCCCAAGACTGGTTGGGAAGCCCTGAGTTTGAGTTCCAGTGCTGTCTCTTGCTGGCTGTTTGACCTTGGGCAAGTCTCAGAACTTCTCTGAGCCTCAGTTTACCTGTCTGTGAAATGGGAACATCTCAGGACTTAGGCAAATGGCCAAAGTTCTCTGGGCCTCAAACACAGCTGATGCTCTGTAGAAGTTATAGGCATTTTTCTAATGTTTTATTCTTGTCATTAATTGAGACAGTGTAAATTAGTGGTTAAGACTAGCTCTAGGTGGCCTGGGTTCAAGTCCCAGCTCTATTCCTTATTTGCTGTGATTTCAGCTCTCATGGCCTCAGTGTCCCCATCTCTAAAATGGGGATACTGATGACCCCAGCCTGCCAGGGTCCTTGGGAGGAGTTACTAAGTTGAACCCCTTAGAGCAGCACTGGGCTCAGAGTGAGGGTGAGATGGTGCTTGTAAATAATATGTTTATTTGGTAAATATTTATCAGGCACCTTTTGTGGGCCAGCTCTTTCTGGAAACAGGATTAGTGAGATGGAAGCTTCTCTAGTTGATCTGTTTGTTTGACTTCGGGGTCCTGGATCAACCTCAGGGTCCTCTCTCCCACCAGGGCAGGGATTAAACTGGCCGGAGGGACATGCTCAGCCCAGGCCACAGGCACTATGCAGGGGCCCCTTCTTCCTGTGTTTGCTCAGCAGGTGTTGGGCCACCGGATAGCTTAGACTGGAGCTGGAGACTCAGGAAAGGGGGCAGAGGGCAGAGTCCAGGGATGGCTCTGAAATGGGGACAGGAAGGGCCCTGCTGGAGGAGGCGTGGACGCTTCCGATGCTCGCCCAGCGGCTGGCTCGGCTGCAGCCACTGCCTTCCCCACATCCGTGCCTTCAGTCATCCAGGGAGTTTCTCAGACACCTACTGTGTGCTGGGCTCTCCGCTGGGGCTCTGCTGGCAAGGAAGTGCTTGCTTTTGTGAGGCTCGTGTTCTGATCACAGAGAGACAGTAAGCAAAATAAAATATGTGTCGTGTTAGATGGTGATAAGAAAAAGCAAGAAAGGAAAAAAAGGGATTTGGGGGGTGGAGGGATGAGGGTTGCCATTTTAAATGGGATGGTAGGGGCGGCTTCATTGAGGAGGTGACAGTTTGAGTAAAGGTGAGATGTAGGTGAGGGGGGAACCAAGTGTTTATGTGAGGGAAGAATGTTCTGGGCAGAGGGCATAGCCATGAAAAGACCCTGGGGCAGAGCCATGGCTGGCATGTTGGAGGATCAGTAGGTGGCCTATGTGGCTGGAGCAGAGAGAGTGAGAGGGAGCAGGGACGGGAGGGGTAGGTTGTTGTGTAGGGCCTTGTGGGCTGTGGGGAAGACTTGGGTTTTTAACCCTTGGGAGGTGGAAGCCCTGGAGGGATCTAGTCAGAGGAGGGCTGGGACCTGACTCAGATGCTCACAGGCTCCCTCTGGTGGCTGCTTCGGAGCGGCAGCCTTTGTGGGGGTGAGGGCAGGGGTGGTCTGACCAGGGCAGAAGGGGCAGCCTTTGTGGGGGAGGGGCGTGGGGGCAGGGGTGGTCCTCACCAGGCAGGAGAAACTGCCCTAGTCCAGGTGGGTGGTGATGGAACTGGACCAGGTGGAGACAGAGGAGCGGGGAGGAGTGGTCAGATTTGAGATAGAATTTGAAGGCAGACTTGTGTACCTTTTGTAGTTTTAATCTTCACAATAGCTGTGAGGGAAAGACTCATACCCATTTGACAGATGAGAACACTGAGGCCCAGAGAGGTTAAATCATCTGACAAGTGTCACACAGTTAGATGTTGCATGGTGACAGGGTAGCCAGCCAAGCTGACCTGATGCTGGGTCTGGATGGGGTACAGCTTGCTCCCCAAGTACTTAACGGCCATCACTTCTTCCTAATTCATAGATTAACCACATGCTTTTAAAGGTTGTGTGAGTTTAGTTTTCTTAGTAGAGAGGTTTGTTGGGTTCCACACCCTGTCCTGTTTTAGGAAAAGACATTGTAAGTGCTGAGGTGCGCAGACCAGTGCAAAGCTGGCGATTCTGTTAGACCTCAGTTCAAAGTCTGCCCTCACCTCTTGCTTAGCTGTGTGACTTGTGACCAGTGCCTGACCTCTCTGAACTTTAATTCTCTGTGACGTTTGTTCATCCAGAAATATTTTTTGAGCACCTGTTATGCGCCAAGCACTTTGTTTTTTTTTTAACCCTCACCTGAGGTTATTTTTTCCATTGCTTTTTAGAGAGAGTGAAGAGAGGGAGGGAGAGGGAAGAGTGGGAGAGGGAGAGGGAGAGAGAGAGAGAGAAACAAACATCAATGTGAGAGAGACATCAATTGGTTGCCTCTCACACATGCTTCAAGTGGGGCCATGGATCAAGCCTGCAAGCCTGCAAGCCAGGTACATGCCCCTTGACTGGGAATCGAACCCATGATCCCTCAGTATGCAGGCTCTAACCACAGAGCCACACTGGCCAGGGTGCACCAGGCAGTTTTAGTCAGAGTGGTTATTCCTGCCTTGCTCACTGCAGCCTCCAAAGTGTCAGTTGACAAACCATATTGCTCGGGCCATGTGACAGTGGGCAGGAGCCTCAGCCATTGTTGGTACCTTCTGTGGACCCCTTCAAGGGGGTGTTGGCAGCTCAGAGGGAAATCCTGGAGCAGCTGCCCATGGGAGATGCTAGGTTTCTTGGCCTGGCAACACAGGGATCTGTGCCGTGCGTAAAACCCCAAATTGGCAAGTCTGGGTTAAAAAGCAGTTCAGAAGAGTTGAGCTTGGGACACAGAGGAGTTTTAGGAAAACTTGAACCTCTACTTACACTTTCCATTTTGTACCTAGTTCAGGAGAGAAAGCTGACCAAAATCTCTATTCAAAGAAGTCTAAAAAGCTCTTTCAGTAACTATCAAATCATAATTCTCTGTGATAAGGAGGTCGTGTCCAGTTTAATTGGCAGTGTTTTTTCCCTCTTATTGGTATGTAAAATAATGATGCACCTTAATCTCAGTGAAGCATGGAAATTGCCAGATCTGGCACTGGGATGGGGAGAGGAAGAAAGGATGGGAGGGAAGGTCAAGGAGGGCTTCCTGGAGGAGGCAGCAGCTGATCTAAGATGTGGAGGTTGAGTAGGAGTTAACTGGGTAGTGGGGAAGGAAGACTGTCTCAGGCAGAGGGAACAGTGTTGGCAGGCTTTCCTTCCCATACAAAGTCACAGCGAGTCCTCAAGGTGAAGTAGTTGTTTAATCTTGTACCTTGCACTGGGCCCAGCACATAGATGTAAATGGTTGCTGCTCTCAGTCGCAGATCTGGATGATGCCACCCATGTGGGTGTGACT
The DNA here is from genome assembly GCF_964146895.1 of Miniopterus schreibersii. NCBI lineage: Eukaryota > Metazoa > Chordata > Mammalia > Chiroptera > Miniopteridae > Miniopterus > Miniopterus schreibersii. The sequence goes on along the minus strand of NC_138105.1, from coordinate 67,138,125 downwards.
TTCCGGTGACTGTGTTTTGAAAGACCTGAGACCCAGAAGTTTGGGTCTGTTTGAAGTCCTTCAACAAGTTGACTGTTGAGCAGGGATAACTAAGGGTTAACACCCTCAGCTCCCTGCCCCGCCACTAATGAGGTTTCAGCTTCAAACACACAGTGGGCCTGTAGCCTGAAAGGAGAACAAACCCAAATCAAACTGACTTTAGTATAAAAGCAGATGAATCGGGCCCTGGCCAGATAGCTCAGTTGGTGAGGGTGTCGTCCCGATACGCCGGAGTTGAGGGCTCAATCCCCTGTCAGGGCACTTACAAGAATCAGCCAGTGAATGCACAAATAAGTGGAACAACAGATCTGTCTCTCATCAGTTTTAAAAAAAAAAGGAAAGCAGCCTGGCCAGCGTGGCTCAGTGGTTGAGCATCGACCTATGATCCAGGAGATCGGGGCTCGATCTCCAGTCAGGGGCGTGCAGGAGGCGGCCGATCAATGACTCTCTCATCATTGATGTTTCTATCTCTCTCCCTCTCCTTTCCTCTCTTTGAAATCGATAAAGATATTGATTAAAAAAAAAAAAGAATATACCAGCTTCAGGTGTGGCTTAGTCCAGGGATGCAAACAAGGAGCCTTTAACTGATGAAGAAAAGCAGACCCAGGTTGCTCAGACCCCTTGCCTGAGGCCACAGAACTAGGCGGAGGTTTAGCCAAAATTCAGAGTGAGAGTTGCTGTAAATGTGAAGTTTGTGGCTTGGGAAGGTTGTCCCAGGCCAGGGGGTGACAACTCCATTTTACAGATGGGGATACTGAGGTTCATAGATGGGAAATGATTTGCTGAAGGCCACACAATAAGCAAGGAACAGAGCCTGAAACTGAACTCTCATCAAACCTGTGGTCTTAGACCTCTCACCATATGGTTCTCTGTAAACAGAGGTTAAATGGTAGGTTGGTCCAACTGAGGCAGTGAGGGAAAACAGGTTTGCTAGGGGCCACATTGACCTTGGGCCAGGCTGTCCCCTCCCCACCCAAGAAGTGCCCCCTTATGCTCCCTCCTGCCACCCACCCCAGATGGTTATGACATTTACCTCGCTCTTGATGAACACATCATGGGTGACAGGTGGGGAGGTCCCTGCTGACTCTGGCTCCATGCCAGGCGTGGGCCCTGGCCAGGCCTGCCCATCTCTGTCACAGGAGGAAATGAGACTGGCAGCCAATTGTTCTCTGAGCCAGCCACCTTGCTCGCCTTGCTCTCGGAGGCCCAATTCCCTGTGTGTTTGATTCCTTGCTCCAGCCCTCCCTCTCCTCCCCAGCAAGCACCCGACTGACTGCTCAGCAACTCCCGCCGTCTCCGCCTGGACATGTGAGCCGTGCCTCAGCTCACTTCGCCTTTAGGCATCCATGGCATTTATTGGGCACCTACTGTGTACCAGGCATGGAGCTTGGCTGCTGGCAGGCTTTGCCACCACATATCCTGTTCTGTGTGATCTTGAACAAGTGTCCTGACCTCTCTGAGACTCTTTCCTCATCTGTAAAGTGGAGAGAATTAGGTGAGATGTTATATGTAAAGCACTTTGAACAGTGCCTAGCACATAATACATGGTCTTAAAATATTAGCAATTATTATTATTGCTACTGTTATTTTAACAGCAAATACAGCTCTGTTCTTCTCTTCCCTTTTCCACATGTCGTCCCCTCATTAGCATTCGCTGGATCTTGCCCGGTCACCTATAAAGAGTGTTTACAATCTCCACTCTGGTCACCAGTGAGCCAGTGCAGGCCTCCCTGTAGCAGCTCTGTGGGACAGGAATGTTTTTCTTCTTTCTTTGGCTGCTCTTGGCTGCTCCCACTGAGCCAGCTGCAAGAGCCAGTGCAGGCTGCCACCCCCTCCCCACCAATTCCTCCAGGGGATGGTTCAGCCCTAAAGTTTTCTTTCGGACCCTGAGAAACGCTTCTGAGTGTTGTGGAAACAATCATAGCTCCTTCTCTGGGCCCAGAACCCTGCTGAGGGTCTAGATTCACCAATGGATATGCCAGGCCCCTGACCCAGGTGCTGGGAACAGAGTGGTACAGAGACAGAGGGAAAAGCCCTGTCTTCATGGAGTGTAGCAGGGAGAAAGACAATACACAAGTATTTATTAACGGCCTACTGGATGCCATGCTTTTAAGAAAAATGAAGCCAGGGAAAGGGTTAGGCATTAAGGATGGGCTATTTTTAGCTACTGAATCTAGGCAGGCCTGTCTGAGGAGGTGACATTTCAGTAAAGACTATCAGGAGGTGAGGAAGTGAACTGTGTGGAATTCTGGAGGAAAGGTGTTTCTGGCAGGGGGAACAGCCCATGCAAGGGCTCTGAGGCTGGACCATGCCTGGGTTATTGGAAGAGCAGCAGAGAAGCCCGTGTGACTGGAGCAGAGTGAGTGAGGGGGAAAGGGAGGAGAGGATGGGGGCAAGTTGTGCAGGGCCTTGTGGACTGTGGGGAGGGTCTGAGCTTTTAGCTCGAGGGAGGTGGGAGCCTTGAATGACTGTGGGCAGAGAAGGGATGGGACTTGGCTCAGGTGCTCTCAGTGTATTTTTGCCACCGCCGGGAGGACAAACCATGGGGGCAAGGGCAGGATCTGGGAGATCAGGGTGGGGGTGACTGCACTAGTCCAAGTGGAAGATGATAGGGCTGAACCAGATGGAGCAGAGGAGAGGGAGTAAGTGGGTGGATTCTGGAAGGATTTTTCACAAAAGCCAGTGGGATCGGCCATGTGGTTGGGTGAGGGTAAGATTGAAAGGAATCAAGGATGACTCCTAGATCTTTGACCGAGCATCTGCAAGGACAAGAAGGGTAGGCATGGGGAACCCCCTATTACAGGATAACCACCAAGGTTCCCAGAAGGCAAAGGGGCTGGTTCTCCCTAGAGGCTTGGTGTGGGCCTTCTGGAGGTGGTGGATGTGATCTGGGGCCCCTGTCCCTGTGCTGCAAACAAGCCAGTGCCCTCAGCAAGGCACATTCTTTTCTCAGCCTATGTACAAAGCACTTAGAGTAGCACCCAGCTACACCTTTGGGGTTGGATGGGGCTCGGGTTGGGGCTTTGCCAACTCCAAGCTCAACTGGGGCCCTTGGGGCAGAAATTCAGAGAGTCATGGAGGCCTCCATTTTGGGATGTAGAGGAGCCCTGATTTGCAGCCCAGAAGGCAGAAGCCCAGCGAGGTTAAGGCACTTGCCCCAGGGCACACAGCACATAGCAGGAGTTTGACTACACTCACAGGCCCACACTCCCTCCCCTCCCCTCCCGCTCCTTTTTTTCCTCCCTTTCTGTGTGTCTTCCACCCCAGGGGTTGCCAGCTTCAGTTCTTGGTGGTTTCCAGGTTCCCCTTGGCTCCAGCTTGCACTCAACTCCTGCCTCCACGCGCTCTGGGCCGAGGGGCTGGTGCCAGGTGGGCTCGAGGGACCAGATGAGCACCCTCTGACTTCTATCCAGGGTTCCCTCACCCCCCTACCCAATCCCACTAATGATGGAAGAGAAATGGGAGCGAGGGAGTGAAATTATATACACACGAACATATAAAAATTAGTTTAGGATCTGGGCCAAGAACCACTTGCGCTTGGCTGGGCATTGTGGGTAATTCATCGCCGATTACCATAAAAGCAAGAGCCTGGCTGACAGGCGGCTGTGGGGCTTTTGTTTAAGATTCTGATGAATATATAATTTCTCTCCAGGCCTGGAACCTGAGGTTCCTTCCACCCCCACGGCTTCAGGACCCCTGCCCGCCCTATCCATGTCACCCACTGCTGAGCACTGCCCCCCCAGAAGGATGTATACAGGCTTCTGCCCAAGGGACTGGCAGTTCTGGCCTGCCCAGGAGCCAGGCTGGCTCTGTGTCCATTGGTGAAATGGCCTCAGGGAAGCTTGCCTGGGCATTCCATGCCCCCACCAGCCCCAACAATCCCTTGTATTGCAGCCCCATCCCTGGGCCCAGTTCCCTTAGTCCTTCATGTGCATTTATTGGGCTTCAACTGTTTGCTTGCTCCCACACAGATGCTGCGGATGCTGGAGCGAATGAGATAGCTGGGGCCCCTGTCCTCTGTTCTTTAAGAGTCTGAGGTTGATGGACATTTATCTATATTTAAAGATTCCCAGGAGATGCAAATTAAAACAACAAGATAACCATTTTTTGCCCATCCTCTTGGCACAATTGTCTGGAACTTGGTAATATCCAGAATGCCACCAGCAGGAGAATAAATAAGCATCTCCACTTCGCAACATCTTTTATTTTTAATTTATGTTTCTGGCCAGATAGTGCATACACCTGGGGCACAGTTACGGAGATGCAGAAGAATGCGCGATGGAAAGTCTCTGCTGCCCCCCTCCCTCCCCATCCCCAGTTCCCTTCCCCCAGAACAGATCAGTAGATTTTTTTCTGCAAAGCACCAGATAGTAAATCTTTTCAGCTTTGCGGGCTGAAGGGTCCTGTCTCTGCTACTCAACTCTGCCATTGTAGCGAGAAGGCAGCCAGAACAGTGCAGGGACCAATGGGCGTGGCCACGTGCCAGTAAAGCCTAATTGGCCTGTGGGTTGGAGCTGCCGCCCTGGTTCTGCGTCAGTCAAGTTCAACCTTTGTGCACTGATAGAAATGCTCTCCACCTGTCTTCGTACACATTTGCAATGTGGCTAGTGCAACTGAGGGCTGGGATTTTAAATTGTATTCCATTTAAATATAAGCAGCCATGTGCGGCCCGTGGCTACCGTTTCGGACAGTGCGGTTATGGAGAGCTCTTCTGTGAACATTTAGTAGGCGAGTAGATTTATACTCCTTTGTTTAACCAAATGCTAGCGTCCTTTATATGCTGCTCTGTACCTTGGTGTGTTTTTTCCCCTCACTTAAAAATATAGTATCTTAAAAGTAATTTCATAATCGTACATCTAACTTCCCCATTCCTTTTCACAGCTGTGACACCAATCTCATAATACTAAGAAATACAACTTTTTTGTGGCATTACTTGGTCCCTTGTGCTGTTATATGTTTAACTGAGCCACTGTTGATGGGCACGTATGTTATTTCAAGTCGTGCTGTGAGGACTTTCTACAGGTGTCCTTTCAGGGGGATGGTCTGTCAGATACATTTCTAGAGGCATTGTTTGCAGGCTCAAAGGGGATGTGAAAACATCCCTCCACCTCTTAGCATTGAGAGAGACAAATGTTTCCCCGAGGGCCTGGGAGGCAGGGGTGTAGAGACTCATCATGGCCTTGGGTGAGCAACAGGGGATCGTAATAAATGGGTCCAGGCTTGTAGTAGAAGATTGTAAGGCAGGTGGAAGGAGGCCAGGGATGTGTGTATGATGTCATGGGAAAAAACGCAAGATGGGAAATGACACAAACAGGATGATACAGTTTCCTCTTAAAAACCCACTCTGCATTCTGGTGTTCCCTTTGGTCTGTAGCTGTGTGGGGGAGATCTGCAGAGATCGACACAAACCCACAGCAGAGGTTGCTTCTGGAAGCAGAGAAGAGGGACTCTCCCTTCCGCAATGTTCATGTCTGCTGTGTGCCAGCTGCTCGCTGTTCCACGCACAAGTAATTTATTTATTTATTTTAAAAGATTTAAAAAGAAAAAAGATTTTTAGAGAGAAAGGGAGAGGAAGGGGGAGAGAGAGAAAGAGAGAAACATCCATGTGAGAGTGAGATATCAATCAGCTGCCTCCTGCAAGCCCCCTACCAGGGACCGAGCCCACAACCCAGGCATGCACCCTGACTGGGAATCAAACTGGCAACCTTTTGGTGCATGGACGACACCCAACCAGCTGAGCCGGGGCAGACGCGAGTAATTTAAAAGAACAAATCCCCTGTCTTCTTGCAGCTCGCAGTTTAGTTGCGGAAACGGAGAACAAACAGCGCAGCAGAATCACATCCACTGTCAGGGTGGTACATTGCTGTAGGAAAAACTCAAGAGAAGGGGAAGGGGGAGTGTCACAGTGGAAGGCAGAATTTTAAGCAGCGGGTCCTGGAAGCCCTCCTTGTAAGGGGAACATCTGCACCGAGATGCTGAGGGAGGGAGCCAAGTGGGTTTCTCGGGAGAAAGTGGTCCTGGCAGAGGGACAGAGAGTGCAAAGCCATCATAGGAGTGCCAGAAGGGGAGGGAAGTGAGCGAGGGATAGAGAACCTGTTTGAAGAACGAATGGCAGAAAACTTCCCTAACCCGGTAACGGAAAAAGTCACGTAAGTTCAGGAGGCACGAAGAGTCCCGAGCAAGAAGAACCCAAAGAGGCCCATGCCCAGAAACATCATAATCAAAATGCCAAAAATTTGAGAGTGCAAAGGCCTGGTGTTGAGTCCTCCTGGAACAATTGCTGAGCCCAGGCCACTGTCCTTGCCCATGCCTGTGCCTCCTTATGGGTCCCAGTGCTAGGGGCAGCTGCTAGAGAATAATTGATAATTAATAATAATAATAAATACCTTTGGGAACCAGTGGTCCATCCTTATGCCTCCAAGTGGCTACCAGCCCCTGACCATGTGCAGACTGCGAGTCACAGATGGGCTGTTTTGAGATGCCATGAATTCTGGGACTGTGTAACTTCCAAGTGAGGCAGGAGGGTGATGGCTGGGGAGGGGAAACTGAGACTCCGATGAGTGGTTCGGGGAGGAGATGAGAACCAGCTTGGGTTCTGGTCCCTGCTCTGTCACTTATTAGTGGTAAGAATTTGAGCTCAACCTCTGTGCCTCAGTGGGGGGAATAATACTATTCATTGAGGGGATTCAGCAAGCTGCTTGTGGATGCCTGGCTTTCAGGAAGAGACAGGAACAATAGCTGGTGTGTTCCTTGAGCACCTACTGTGTGCCTGGCTCAGTTCTGAGTGCTTTGCCCATACTAAGTGCTTAAAGAGCGTTTTTAGGTCTTGAGGGAGACTGGGTTTTCTTCCAGATCCAAACTCCTGTCTAAAGATGTCACCTTCTCTCTGGACTTGAGAGCTTGGGGAGCTGTGAGGTTGTACTTGTACCTGGGCTCACACAGCAGGCCTGGCCTCCCACCCCCACCCCCACCCCAGCAGCTAGCTCCCTAGTCCCTGTCTTCTCACCTGTGGGGTGTGACTGGGACTTGGCCCAAGGTCCCTAGTCTCATCTCTTCCATTTTGTCCAGTGCTATTTAGGTCTCCTCTTCCAGTCTCTCTTCATATCTTAAGTATCACCTCCTCCTGGAAGCCTGCCCTACTCCCAGGCCTGAGGTATTCCCCATCACAGGTCTGATCTTTAACTGCTGGAGCCCCTGTGTACCTCCCCCACAGGCAAGTAAACTCCTTAAGACTGGGCTGGGGCTGCCTGGGTCATCCTGTGCCCCTAGTGCTCAGCCTGGAGCCTGGTATACAGTAGGGGCTCTATAAATGCAGATTGGGTGTTAAAGGAGAATTGTTGAAGGAGTGTGATGATTGTTCATGCCTCAACTATATTCATTTCTCAAATGACATTCCCCACCCCCTTACCCCACTAATCCCGTTTCTCAGCTACCAGCCACTTCTCTTTCCCTAGAACTTAGTGTGTTCAGCCCCCACCTCAGGGCCTTTGCATGTGCTGTACCCTCTGTCCAGAACTCCCTCTTCACCCCCATATTTTCATGGCTGCTTTTGTGTGTCATTCTCCTTCCCTGGAAGAGAAGCCCTGGGAGGTTGTCTGCCTTGGTCCCAGCTGTGTCCCCAGAACTCAGGATAGCACCTGGTGCAGGGTAGATGCTGAGGTTTGAGTAGTGAGTGACCAAGACCGGGTCCCACCTCACCCTGCCTCAGGGACCTCGCTGGCCTGTGTCTCAGTTTTCTTGGTGTTCAAGGGTCTTGAATCCATAAAAATCAGCTTTGGGCACTAAAAAACAATCTTCCTCTGTAGAGGTAGGGAAACTGAGGCCCAGAGAGTGGCAAGGACCTGCCCAGGGCCACTTAACTCCCCGGGGACAGAGCTGGGAAGAGAACCTTGCCCTCCTGCCTGTGGGCAGTGATTGCTAAAGTGGGGGTCTGCCCCCAGAATAAGGCTGTTTTGGAGTGACCTAAGGAGGAGGCGTCAGGTGCCACAGAACTGCACAGACTAGCAGTGACTTTTCTTTCGGTTGACATGTAACAGGTCCAGGAGAGACTCAGTCAGGTGCAGGGTGATCTTTAACATCAGCACCTGCCAATCCAATCTCTTCATACCAAGTCCCATTCAGGCTGCTGCCTTTAGCAACAGTATCTAGGGAAAATGGAAGAATTCTGTCCATATTTTCATTGTAACAATTTTTCTGATGACTTTTGAGGCTAGGCAGTTAGAGCTGTGCATTATCAAATTAGTTTCTAAAGTAAATTAGTTTAAGGCAGCGATTTTTAACCTTTTTCATCTCATGGCACACAGAACTAATTACTAAAATTCTGCAGCACACCAAAAAATAAGTATAATTTTGATTGATTTTTTTAAAAAGTAATTACCTACCCGCCCTACCGGGCGTGGCTCAGAGGTTGAGCATCGACCTAGGATCCAGGAGATCAGGGTTCGATTCCCGGTCAGGGCACATGCCCGGGTTGCCGGCTCGATCTTCAATGACTCTCTCGTCATTGATGTTTCTATCTCTCTCTCTCCCTCTCCTTTCCTCTCTCAGAAATCAATAAAGATATATTAAAAAAAAAAAAAAAAAAAGTAATTACCTACCCTTTTTGCTCCAAAGTGAATTTTTTAAAAAAATCAGATGCCTATACTTGTATTTAAGGATTTCTGGTACCAAGAATTAACCAATTAGATGCAACCTTATCATGCAACTTGACCAGTAAGATGCAACTCTGTTATATGACCTGTATATTTATGGTTCAAGACAGAGCATTCACACCGGACAGCTATTGTTGTGTTGGCTGTTATCACTTTTTTATTTGACAGTCTAAGGGAAAGAGGTCAGTGCCCCTGATTAAATAGTCAGGTATTACATGTTTTAAAAATTCTTGAGGCACACTGGTTGAAAATCGCTGGTTTAAGGGAAAGGCATGAGCCAGTTGAATGACAGATTTAAAGAGGGGATTGGGGTGTGGCAGAAGTCATGAGAAAGGAGGGTACAGGTTTTCGAGAGCGCCATGTACTGTTGATCGTAGAGGCACCTTGCAGAGAGCATGTGGCCAGAGCCATGGAAGCAGCCACAGATGGCTCAAGGTGGGAGATGGTGGTGGGCCGGTGGGGGCCCCAGCCTAGAAGATTGTGCCTGGTAGGGGATCTGGCCCTGCTGCCCCAGCTTCTGGTTGGGTCAGTATTTTGGTGCCAAGCTGTAACATGGAGTCTGGCAGTGGCCAGGGCAGTTTTTTACAAATTTCTGCCCTTGGGGCTGGAGTAGTAGCAGCCCCCAGAGAATACCTGGGTTGCAAGTCAGGTAGACCCAGGTGCAGATCGCAGCTTGTGGACTTGTGGCTGCAGATGGCACCTGTCAACCTCTGCCCTGTCCTGCAAATCAGCCCCTCCAGGCTTTGCAAAGCCTCTTAGTTATTCATTTGTTCACTCATTTATTTAGAGAGCATTTATTGAGCACCTACTCTGTGCCAGGCCCTGGTACCCAGTGGTAACCAAAGCCAACCCAGTCCCACCTCCTGGCTCCCAGTCTCCAGTAGAGCTGTCCACAGAACTTTCTGTGATGATAGAAATACACTATATCGCTCTGGCTGGTGTGGCTCAGGTGGTTGAGCGTTGTCCTGTGCACTGAAAGGTTACTGGTTTGATTCCCGGTCAGGGCACATGCTTGGGTTTCAGGCTCGATCCCCTGTAGGAGGCATGCGAGAGGCAGTCGATTAATGTTTCTCTCTAAAATCAATAAAAAAAATTTTTTTAAAAAAGGAAATACACTAGATCTGCACCAGTACCGTAGCCATGAGCCTCATATGCAGGAAACTCAGTCAGTGTGACTGAGGAACTAAATTTTGAATTTCATTCAATTTTATTTAACTAGTCATCCATGGCTATTGGTTCCCTATGGGACAGTGCTGATCTAGACAATAAACGAGATAAATACAGGGTAGGACAAAAGTAGGCTTACAGTTATTTGTATGGAAAATAATACAATAATTAAAAAATAATAATACAAGAAAAAACTGTTTCAGGTGGTACTCACAACTCTAAACCTACTTTTGCCCCACCCTGTAATTTCAGTGCCAAAAAAGAAAAAAATAGTGGCATGTGTGAAAAGGGCTGAGGGGGGTGCTACCTGAACCGTGTAGTGAGGTCAGTGGGGTGTTTGCGAGGAGGTGATGTTTGAGGGCGACCTGACTGGCGAGAGGGAAACAGCTATGAAAATGTGGAGGAAGGGTGTTCCAGGCACAGGGAATAGCTGGCTAGTGCAAAGGCCCTGAGGCAGGACTGTGGCTGGTGTGTTGGAGGAGGCCATGTAGCTGGAGTGGAGTGAGCCAGGGGGAAGGAGGGAGGAGGTGAGGGGAGGAGGGCACGGGGCAGATTGTTCAGGGCCTTCTGGGCTATGGGGAGGGCTTGGGCTTTTACCCCAAAGGAGGTGGGAGCCCTGGAGGCCTGTGGGCAGAGGAACAACAGGACGCAGGACCTGACTCAGGTGCTCACAGGCTCCCTCTGGCTACTGCAGATAGGACAGACTTTGGGGAGTGAAGACAAGAGCTGGGGGACCAGGGCAGAGGTGACTGTCTGGTGTAGGCAGGCAATAATGGGAGCTAGATAGGGTAAGAAGGCACATAGAGAAAGATGGACAAATTCATAAGAAATTTAAGAGGGATGCTTGGGAGTAGTATTTCCAGACCAGCAGCATGTGCAGGTGAGGGAAGAAGCATCAGGGCTGGTGCCTAGGTTCTAGCCTGAGCCTCTGAAGGATGGAGCTGCCATCAGCTGAGAAGGGGAGAACATGGGAAGAGCAAATGCATCTGGATCCAGCTGCACCTGAAGGCATCCTAGATTTCTCCAAGAGGAGAGGAAGGTAGCTGGGCCTGTGAAAAAGGCAGATGAGGAGCTGGGGCATGCCTGTAGTGGGCAGTGTGCCTGCTGTGGTGTAGCTGGCAGGCAGATATGGCGCCAGGACCATGATGTGAGTGTGGGTGACGTGGGCTCCTGGCTGGTCAGCACACGCTCACTGCCCCGGGTCATGAAAAAGGAGGAAGCTGCCCAACCAGTTTCTCCCTCACTCTGCATCCCAAGGGTGTGGAGTTTGGTGGTTGCCTGTAAATGAAACTTTTGAGAGATTTTGGCCCCAAATGTGAGGACAGTGGGGCAGATTGGGAAAGGAATGGGAGTGGGGGGTCCTACCCAGGTATGCGTGGTTTTGCCTGAGGGCACCGCATCAGGGCAGGTGTCAAAGGCTGTAGAACATCCCAACAGAGACACTTGCTGATTGGAATGTATGAGTCAGGTCCTGCTCTTCCTCTGTCCATATCCCTCTGGGGCTCCCACCTCCTAAGCCCTTCCCAGGAAGTGACAGGCCACAGGTTCATATGTGGATGTATAGGAAGTGACAGGCCACAGGTTCATATGTGGATGTCCCTCTCAGTGTCGTCATTTGTAATGCAGAACAAGTAGGAACTGATTAAATTCTGTGGGTTGGACACCGGCAAATGCTGATCTCCATTTTAAAAGGAAAGTACTAATTTGCACACATAGAAGACTAGAAGGACACAGTTGGCCTCAGGACCTTTGGACTTGTTTCTCCTGCCTGAAACACTGTTCCCATAGGTGTTTGTATGTCTGATTTGCTGACTTCACCCAGGTCCTCTGAGAAGTACCCCAGGCCCCTCCAGGCTTCTAGAGCTTCACTGCTTTTTTTTTTTTTCTTTATATCTCTTAACACTGTCCAGCATTATGCTATTGACAATGTTGGTTTCCCTATGAGTGTCTGTCTTCCTCACTCATCTTGAGGGCAGGGGGGCTGACTCTGTGTCTATTGCTGTGTCCCCATTGGCTTGGCACACAGTAGGTACTCAATAAATGTTTTTGGAAAGAATGAATGAAAATGATCACATGCTCACATTTCCTCTCCAGGAGAGGTGTGGATTATGGGCAATTTTTATGTTCTTTATGCTGATTTTCTGTAATTTTCTGCTGCATGCGCCTATTTTATAATTAGAAGAAAAGTTATTTTGAAAAAAAAATTACCCCCAAATGTCCCAGCTGCAGGGGCTGACGTGATCTAGCCCCATGCTTCTCCCCAAGGGCAGCTGCCTCCTCGGTGTATATATAGAGGACATATCAACAGAATGTTCATGAGCTCCTGGGGGTCAGCCCTCAAGGGCACTGGGGAGGCAAAGCAGTCAGGGAGGGCTTCCCAGAAGTGGCAGCTCTTAATCTTCAAGGTGTTCCAGGCCAAAACCCTGGAGTTGTCCTTGAGTTCCCTGCTTTAATTTATGCTCCACAACTAGTTCTTCAGATAATTTTATTGGATCTGCCTTCTGAATCTATCCAGAATGTGCCTGCTTCTCCCCTGCTTCCTTCCTGTGCTTCCACCTGATCCAGCCCCCTCATTGCTGGCCTGAATATGTGCAGTCACCTCCCCCATGGGTCACCCCTAACCCTCCACAGTCTTTCTTTGCAGTAGACAGAGAGTGCCTGTGAGCACCTGAGTCAGGTCCTGTTCTTCCTCTGTCCATATCCCTCTGGGGCTCCCACCTCCTAAGCCCTTCCTGGGTACCCACAAGGCCCTGTATGACCTGCCCTCCCCTCCTCCTCTCCTTGCCCTCCCCTCCCTCTCTTACCCCCTCACTCACTCTGCTCCAACCACACAGGCTCCTCCCTGTTCCTCCAACATGTCAAGCATGGTCCTGCCCCAGGACCTTTGCATGTGCTATACCCCCACCTCTGGATTGCACTTCCTCCAAACATCTACACTCCTTCACATTCCCTCACTTCCTTCAGGTCTTAGGTCAAATGTCACTTCCTTACTCCCTAACCTCCCTGTTTAAGACTGCATCCCCCCCCCCCCCCCCCCCCCCCCGCTTTGTCCATCTTCATAGCACTTACAGCTAACTGACCCTTGGTGTCTTTTATTTCTTCTGTTTCCCTTCTGTTGTCCTCAGTAGAGCATCAGCTCCAGGAGGGCAGGGATCTTTGTCAGTCTTAGTCACTGCTGTGTCTCCAGTGCCTCAAACCAGTCCTGGCTTACAGTAGGTGCTGAGAATTTTTTGTTTAAGAAAGGGTGGGTGAAGATGCCTGCTTTGTGGCCAGATACCACGCACTGTGGCTCCTAGGGGAGAATAAGGTTGGAGAGGGCCCTTCTGGGTGAGGAGGGTCCTGGCTGTTTATGTAAAGGTTTGCCTAGAACCTACTGTGTACCATGCATGCCCTCTGCTGGGTGCTGAGGACCCATGACACCGTGTGTGCTCTGATCAAGACAGACCCTTCCCTCAGAGGTCACAGTCAGTGGCAGAGGCAGGCCCTTGACTAGGCAGTTAACCAATGGGTGATTAGAGCTTTGATGGTGGGGGGCATTAAATGTGCTGTGTGGACGGGGTCACCCAGCTCTGGTAGACCAGATGCAGGCCTCATTCCTGGCTCAGATCGCTCCCACCCCTACCTCGAAGGTGGCTGTGTTCCCAGTCCATGTGGTCACTGCCATGCATGGAGGCAAGAGGTCATCTCCAAGGAGACATGGGCAAGAGGCCCAGAGAGGGCAGGGCTGGCCAGGGAGTGGGTAGCAGGTCCTCTGCCACCATCCCCTGGGTCCTGGACAACCCAGAGATGTGCAGTTCTGCCCAGGTCACACAGCCCTGGGCATCCTGACATGTAGATTCACTGAGCACCTGTTGTGCGCTCTGTTTTTAATAAAGATGGGAAAACAGGCCCAAAAGTACAGGTTCTTCCTTGAGGTCACATGGGACATGCTTGGATTCATTCCTGGGTATGTATGAGTCCAGTGCCTGGGCCATCAGCAAAACACCCACTGTGTCCTGGTAGCATTTTCTAAGGGCCCACTGTGTGCCCTTCTGAGCCAGAGGAGGTTACACTGCTTGATTTCACATCCATGTTGATGCAGAGCATCTCCTGTGTGCCCCATGTAGTGTTGGGGTGCCAGGGATCACGCCTCATGAAGCACCTACTGTGTGCCTCCCACAGTTGGGGCTGTGGGAAGGGGAGATATCAGAGTATCTTGTGTTTAGCAGCACCTACTATGTGCTCCATGTAGAATCCACATCCAGACATTCACAGAGAACCTACTGTGTGTCCAGTGCTTTGGGAACTCTAGTGCAGGCCTCTCCAATGCTAGGGGAGGTGGCATTATACACTGTTTTGCCGTGGGGCGAATTGAGGTACAGGTTGGAAAAGGGTCAGATCACCCAGCCAAGGGAACTGGGGAGAGGTGGGGAAGTGACCCTCTAAGGCAGCCATAGTAGGGCATGGATAGGCCACCTTAAAAAGTGAGTTTCCCTGAACCCTTATCAGGGGCTCCTCTGGGCTCCCACAGCTGCCTGTGTGGCCCCATCAAAGCCCCTGTCCTTTGCCCCACTGGGCGGTGAGCTTATTGAGGGTGGGGCCTGTCTGTGTCCAGTCCAGTACTGCTGTGTCGCTGGATGATTTTAATTTGTAGCAGTTTGTCCATTTGCTCTGCCCTGACCCCCTTCCAGGCCTCCTGTAGCATTGTGGGTAAGGACTCATCCTCTGGACCCAAACCCTGGTTCTAGTTCCTGCTCTTCCTGACCTTGGACAAGTAACCTCTCTATTGCTGCGCTAATCCCTTTGGAAAATTGGGGTGCTGTTGTGGTGACGCGAGCAGGCACAGCGCTGGGCATACACTAGGAGCTCCATAGATGTTAGCTATGGGAGTCATCCTGAGCACTAATGGTGGAACAAGAGGCATTTTCGCCAGGGGTAGGAGTAAATGGGGCCCTTGGCTCTCCAGGCGGGCCTCCGCCCCTCCCTGGAGGCCTCTCCAAGCTCCCAGAACCCCGGGGGCCTCCGCGTTCCCCGCCTCAACCTTGGGAGTTTTCAAACCCGCACCGGGCAGCAGCACGGCCGCGATTGGCTGCGGGGCGGGGCGCCCCTCCCGCCTCCCCCACTCCCCCCACCACCCTGTGGATCGGGTGTCTCCGGCCTGGCATGGTGGCCCCATCTGTTTCCAATCTGGGCCTGCACTCCGCCCCCTCCTCAGGGTTGTGCCTGGGGTGGGGGCGTCTGCCACCGGGTGCCCCATTCATGCCCCCGGACCCCAGCGGGAGGGCAGCCTCTTTGTGCCCGCGCCCTCCCCCACCCCTGGGACTCTGTCGGGGGCGCGGCCTCTGCCATCCGGCTCGGGCTGGGAGGGACTCTGCCCCTTAGCCGACCTCCATTATTTTGTGTGTTTGGGGAGCCCTCCGCTGCGGCGTCCGGCATCCAGCCCCTTCATCCGTTGCCATGGTCACGACCAGCACCTGGAAAGGGAGGGGGAGCAGAATAGGGGTTCCCTCTGTCATCAGGTTGCCGAAGGGGGGGGCCTCAGGGTGCTGCCTCATGCATGTGCATGTGGGGTACATAGTACCCCCCTTGAAGGCTTCTCGCGCACAGGAACCCGGTGGAGGCTTCAGGGCCCCCTGATGGGGCTCCCCCGCGGGCCCCCCGCCCCACTTCCGCCCGTAGCCCCGCCCCGGCCCCGCCCCCGGCCGCGCTCCGGGGCTGCGGCCTCTCCCGAGCCCCTCGCTGCGCGCGGCGCTGGCGCTCAGAGTGGACGGGGACCGGGGACCGGCTGCAGCGGGGCCCGCGCCCCACCTCTGAGCCGAGCCGCGGGGTGAGTGCACCCAGGACCCTCTCCCACCTCGAGGGCCCGCCTGCGCTGGGCTTTGTTTCCCTCCCTGTCCCCCCCCCCCCCCCCGGGCTCCCAGGAGGGGGTACCCTCGCGTTCCTCACCCACCCCGCCCCGTGCGGGCCTGGCCCGGCCGAGCTCCGGGGACAGCAAGCCGCCCGGTGCTTCCCACTCAGGCCTGTCGCTCTTACTTTAGAAAACTCCCGACCGTTATGCTCCGCAGGCCCCCTCCCGCCTCGGCCCCCAGCCCTTCTCCTCCCCGACCTCTGGGGGCGGAGCCAGGCGGGGCAGCCTGAGCTGCCCGCCCGGGCGCTTTGCTGGGGGGCTTCTGCGTCCTTCCTCAGGGACTCGGACCTTGGACCTTGGAGGAGGCGGCTGGACCATGGCGGTAGGGTGGGGGATATGCGACTGGTATCTCTGCTCTTAGCACCCCTCAAAACTCACAGAAAGTTTCCCACTCTCCATTTGTCCCTGTGCCCTTCTCGCCAGTGGACCCCAGGTTGATCCTGTGTCTCCTTGGGGCTTTAATAAACTCGGGGGTCAGGCAAGCATATCAGCACCCCGTTCTCACCTCCCATTTCTGACCTCAAGCTCCATGTCTTTGTACCCCCCGTTATAACCCACCAAACTACTGTTACTGCCCAAGAGTCCAGCTTCCCAAGATTCCTTCTTATCCTGGGCCCCTCCAAAGGAACTCCCTGCAACTCTCCGGCAAGGGGCCCAGCCTCCCATGTTCTGCCTGCCCCTCTCTGAGTCTCATTTCTACCACTTAAGACTCAAGTTGACCGCCAGAGCAGATGTAAGTTACAGCTAGCAGAGTGCTTATGTTGGCCTCCCCTGCCTGCAGTGTCTCTCTCTGACCTCAGCTTCCCCTTCTGCAATGGACGTGACCACAGGAACGATGTGGGTAAAGTACCAAGTGGGGCCAGGCATACAGTAGGCATCTGTTATATGCAGGGGACTTGCCACATTACCAGGGTGAGGAGAAGGCTCCCATCCTGGAGGATGACAGGCCCATGATGGGAGCAGAGCTGTGAGGGGGGGACACAGGGTGCTGGGGAAGCCCAGAGGGGGTCCTGATCCAGTCTTGGGCATTTGGGGGGGGCTTCCTAGAGGAGGTGACAGCTCAGCTGAGACCTGATGATAAGTGTGAAGGCTGAGGTTTGGTGGGGAAGGAGGAGAGATGTGCTGGGGAAAGGAACAGCATGAACAAATACCACTGTGAGCCAGAGGGCAGTGAGTAGGGAAATGGGGCAAGCAAGGCACTAGGGGTGCCACGCGATGGGGTCTGCAGTTCTGGAGGCTGTTAGGAGTCTGGATTTTAATGGATGTAGATGAGACTCGGAGGAGATTTTAGAGCAGAGGAGGGATAGAGTAAGACACAGCTACTCCCAGCTCCAGGGGTGTGGGTCAGAGCTTGAGCTGAGGAAGGGTCCTGGGATTGGGGGAAGAGTCCAGAAGGCACCAAGGCTTAGCCTGGGGTGGAGGGATCTGTGGCTTCAGCTTGAAGGATGAGTTCACAGGTGGTCCAGCTGGGGAAGGGTGTACTTGTTAGAGGGACCTGTGTTAAGAAAGGCCCAGAGACCCCAGGCAGACCAGTGCATTCTGGGAATGGAGGTAACCTTTGGGAAGAGGCCATAGGGTGGGCCTAGGGTCAGATCCCAAAGGTCCCACAATGCTGAGCAGAGGTGCTGGGGAGCCCTGAAGGGTGTGAGCAGGGTAGGGGTCAAACTTCTCCATGAAGCCAGTGTGAGGGGCATGCTGGCAGGAGCAAGCCTGGCGGCCTGGGCACTCAGGGAGTATGGACTCTGGGTTCGATTGAAAACCGGTCTCTCACCTTGAATCCCAGCCCAGCCCCCTCCGTGCTGTGTGATCCTTCACAAGCAGCAGCCCCTCTCTGAGTTTCAGTTTCTTCATCTGTGAAACAGAAGGAAGCTCAAGGAGCATTTAAGAGGGCTCGGCACCTTGGGACACCCAGCTAGGATTGCAGATTCCTCCCTCTGGGGCTGGGCCTGTCTCCCTCTCTGCTCTGCCCGTCCGCTCATCTTGGGGACAGCACCTAATACAAATGGATATTGTTAAAGGCAGCTCCCTCGCCCCAGTCCTAGATGCTCCAGGAAGGTGGTAGGGCTGGCCCAGCACTGTTTCCCACTGGGGGAATGATGAGGCCCACCAGAGACTCAGAGCTGGAGCTTGGACCCTGCTGGGCACTTTGGGGGCAGTTATCCAGCGAGGCTAGAAGCCCAGCTCCTGCCCTTAAGAAGGTCTGGGGCTTTTTTCTCAGGAAACTCTGCTCGCCCAGAAGGGAGGTGGTGGGGAGGGAGAAGTGTAGTGGGTGGATGTGAGGGCAGAGAGGTGGTCCAGTACCCGGTGTCCTCAAGCCGCACTGCCAGCATCACCAGCCTTCCCTTCCCCTGGCCCAAGGCCATGAGAAATCTCCCGAGGGTCAGAGTTGCACAGTTGAGCCCCCAGACCCCCTATGACAGGATGAACCCTCAGGTGGGGGCAGGCATCCTCGGGCCCCAGGAGACCCTGCCTTGTACGGGTGACACAGAGCCTGTTTGCTTTGCAGTCCTGGGTCATAATCACCCCTTTATGCTCCCTGCTCTGCGTGGGTACACAAGGCTGACTCTGGGATCGCGTGACCCATGCCCCGGCGCCTGGCTGGAATGGGTGCCCACTCGTCCCCCATTAGCACAGTCTGGGATCCCCCAGTGGCTGCCCAGGAAGCTGTATCAGGCCCTGAGGGTCATTCACTGTCCTGAGATCACATACTGGCCAAGGAAGGACACAGTCATGTGATTAAATGTGGGCTCTGGACCAAGGTCCAGAGGACCCAGCCCTAGCTGGGGACCTTGGGCAAGTCCCCAGGGACTTCTCTGTGAGCCTCAGTTTCCTCACCTTTGAAAGGAGGGCACAAACCATGTTCCCCCACAGCCCCCCAACTGGCTGCTGGGAGCAAATGGTGGACAACTCAGTCCCTGGCACAGAGGAAACTCTCTTCTGATGGCTGGACAGGACCCTCCCTGGACCCTGGGTTCCAGGTCCCGAAGCTGCTCCTTTCCTTCCTCCCTACCCCTGGCCCAGCCTCATTTGCTGCCCATTATTTCCTGCAACTCCCACGGGAGGTTGTTCCCTTCTTTACAGTCACACCATCTTCCCAAAATTCAGGGATTGCGGCATCATGCGGCACCAATGCACCTGCCTCAGTTTCCCTTTCTTGACAGTGGCAGGGCTGGTGTTGCAGGCTGCTTTCCTGAAAGAAGCACAGGGAGGAGGCTTGGCTGGATGCCAACCTGGCCACATCTCCCCCTGCCCAGAGCTGCCTAGGGCTCCTTGCTGTTCTGTGTTTCTGCCCTGATCTCTTCCCATCTCCTTCCTAGGACCTCTAGGTACTGCTTCTTGCTGTTTCTTGTGTGGATGACCCTCCCCCCCATTCCCATTCACCCTTTAATTCTCAGCCAAATAATAATATTAACATTAAATCTGGAGGCAGAGGGAACAGGCAATGCAAAGGTCCTGGGGCAGGACCATACCTGTTGGAGGAATAGTGAGGAGGCCCATGTGGCTAGAGCAGGTGGGCAAGTGGGGAGAGGTCAGGGAGGGGACAGGGGCAGGTCATATAGAACCTTATGGGCTGGGGAGGACTTGGGCTTTTACCCCAAGGGAGGTGGGTAGCTCAGGAGGGCAGTGACAGAGGAGGGATGGGATCTGACTCAGGTGCTCACAGGTGTCCTCTGGCTTCATGTTAAGGACAGACTATGGGGAAGTGAGGGTGAGAGTGCATTGGCCCAGGTGGGTGATGATAGGGCTGGACCAGGTAGAGGCAGAAGAGGGAAAAGTAACAAGTGGGCAGATTTGGGATAGATTTTGAAGGCAGAGCTGACAGAGCTTTTTTATATTCTCTCCAGGTTCCTTGCAAAAGACCCCACACTTGGGGTCTTTTAGAAAGTGGTCGTTGGTAGGAGGGTTGTGGGCTTTGTAGGGTCTTAATCTCTGTCATAGCAAGTTCCTCCAGCCTGCATGGGGGCCTGAGAGACACTGTCACTTTTTGTCTTCTGTGTGGTGACTGACCCTCTCCTCTCTGAGTCTGTCCATGCCTCTCACCCCCATTCCAGCTTCATCATCCAGGCCTTGACACACACTGTTCTCTCCCTCCCCACACCAGACCCCAGCAGGCTGGCCCTGAGGGAGTTGGGAGCTCATGGCTCGGCCCATCCTGCCCAGATGTCAAGAAGGCATGGACCCAGCAAGGCTAGGGCTGCAGGAACCAGGGGGTAATTTGAAGCTGCCCTGTTTAGAAGGCGCTGCCCCTGGCTCCCATGGGGTGTGGACAGTGGGGGAAGCAGCTGTGTCCGGGGCCCTCCCATACACCAGGCCTTCTGTGCAGCTGGTATTCTAGATGAGGAGACTGACGCTGGAACAGGGATGTCACTCGCTCGAGGGTCCATGGTAGGCTGGGCAGCCCTGGATTTGAGCCCCTCTGTGCTGCAGGTGTGCTATGCTGCCGTGGTTTCCCCAGACGTTCTCTGAGGGCCCACCCAGCTAACCAAAGTGGTCTGGGCCAGAGTCCCCCTTCCCAAATGTGGTCCAGCAGATGTGCGTCTGTGGGTAGGGCCAGCTGCTGTGGTCATCCTGGCCTCATCTGTGCCTCTACCTTCCTTGTTTCCACTTTTAAAGGGCCCATGGCAGGGGTACGAGGTGAGGGGCTATGCTCAAGGTTCCAGTTTCCCCAACTACCCAGTCCCCAGCTGGTTGTGTCTGAGTGTGTATTATAGTCTGTGTACATGCCTATCTGCATGTGTGTGTAGATGAGGGGGATACGGCTTTGCATGTTTCGATTTATTTGCCTGGCTGGGTGAAAGTGTGGTTTGTTCACTGCGTGGCCTGTCTCTGTAGCCTGTGTGCACACATCTGAGTCTGGGGTCTGTGTGTTAAGTTTACCTGCCTGTGCACCACCCCAGATCTGACCTGACTCCATATTTATATTTCACTGCAGCCCAATCATGTACCTGCATTGCTTGCCTGACTATGACCCTGTGTGTGTCTCTTGTCTGGCTGTGTGTCTGGCTGTGCTAGTGGTCTGACGTATGTGTATTGTTTGTCCCACTGTGACCCTGTGTGTCTGAATATGTGCATCCGAGGTCTGATTTTGTACCTGTCTGTGTTTGTGGTCTGACTGTGTACAAGTTTTATTTGCCTGCCTGTGACTCTGTGTGTTTTGGCTGGTTGTGTATCTGTGGTCTTGGTATGGACCTGTGCCTCTGATCTGTGTGTTTCTGTATACTGTGGTCTGATTACCTATATTGTCTGCCCTGCTGTGATCTCGTGTGTGTCTCTTGTCTGCTTTGAGTCTGTGGTCTTTGTGTGGACCTGTGCCTCTGATCTGACTGTGCTAGTGGTCTGGCCATGTATGTGTATTATTTGACCCACTGTGATCCTGAGTGTGCATTTTATCTGACTCTGTGTGCCTGAGATATGATTTTGTGCCTGCCTGTGTTTGTAGTCTGACTATGCGCAAATTTTATTTGCCTGACTTTGTGTGTAGCCCCATCTCTATTGCCTGACTGTATGCATACATCTGTGACTGTTTCTGTCTCTCTGTCTGTGGTCCAATTGTGTGTCTGTGACTGTCTGTGGTTTGACTGTGCAGGCATCCTTCTTTGGGTCTGTTCTGACTGCATGTCAGTTACTGGTCTGACTGTGTGAAAGTTGAGCCCCCCTACCCCCACCTTCCATCCCAGTTTCCCCATCCTCCACCCTGGGCCATGACCCAGCCACCACCCAGTCTCCCCTGGGGCCGCTCCATGGCTGGGCGAGGTGACCGCAGCTGGGTATTTTGGGAGCAAGATGACAGGGGCTGCCCCATCATTATGTGGCACCCATCCCTGTGGTCATGGCCCAGACCCACCCAGGGCATGGCCTGGGGTGGGTTCAGGGCTGACCTGGCCAAAGGGCCTTATCCTTGAGTCTCTCCCTGCCCTTCCCTAGCCCTCTGCCCTGACTGGCCAAAGCAGAGACTTGGGGAGGAGGCCAGCCCAGGGTTCTGCCCATGGGACGCGGGACCCTTCTGCCTTTAGACAAGTTTAGGTTCTTGTGGGAGAAACAGATGCTGAGTGATTAGCATACCATTTAATTTACAAACTAGGGTATATGTTGTGGAGGATGATCTTAGTCACTTCTGAGGCTGTGGGATGTGGAATGGGGTGGGAGGCTGACCTTCGAGGGGCAGTGAGGGTTCCGGAGGAAGTGACAACTGAGCTGAGACTTGTCATGTGGTAGTGGGGGGAAAAGGAGACAGCATTTCTGGCAGAGGGCACAGAAGGGGCAAAGACTTGCAGGGGAGACTGAGCTCATGCTGTGTGGCTGTCAGCAGAAGTGGCTTCCTCTGGGGGTGATGGGAGCCACAGCAGGTGTTAGAGCAGAGCAGGGATCAATAGATGTGTGTTTGGAAGATCTGATTGGTGGCCGAATAGGGCCAGGTTGTAGGGACAATCGGCAGTGTTAGCTGGTATCTCATTCTTCCAGAGTTCCACGCTATGAGGGGAAGAAATTAGGTGTTCAGAGCAAATTCTAGAGCTGGTGTTCAATCCTGGTTTGGGGCTTGGCTGGAGTCAGGGCTTCTGTCCAGGTTTGGGGGCTCAGTCAGTGTTGGGACTCAGCTGGGTGTTGGGGCTGTTTCATTTTGGGCTCCTATAACAGTACCAGAGACTGGGGGGTTTCAAAACAACAGACATTTATTTCTCATGGTTCTGGGAGCTGGAAGTCCAAGATCAAGGTGTGGCGGATCTGATGTCTGGTGAGAGTCCGCCTCCTGGCTCATAGACATTGTCTTCTTGCTGTGTCCTCACCTGGTAGAAGTGCTCTGTTATCAGGGTACTAATCCCATTCAGGAGGGCTCCACCCGCATGAGCTAATCACCTCCTAGCGGCTCCAACCTCCTAATACCGTCACATTGGGGGTTAGGATTTCCACGTGCCTTTGGGGGAGGGACACAGACATTCAGTCTGTAGTAGGGCTCAGCACTTTCTTTCTACCCCATCGTCACCCTGTGACCCTCCCCCATTGTCCTGTAACCCTCTCTTCCCCATCCCCTGGCTCTTCCTCCACCCCCCTGTGATCCTCCTGCTGCCTCCCCCAGGGAGTCCTCCGGGATTCCCCTGCTCGCCTCTCATGGCCCCTCTGTTGTCTCTGCAGACGCTGCCTCATTTGACGTGTGGCTCGAGGCCTTTCTGTGAGGGACTGGGGCCACCCCCCCTCCAGGGCTGAGGTTGGAGGTTGCAGGTCACTGCTAAGCATGGCGCCTGCCTGGGGCCCTGGTGCAGCGTCTGTGATTGGTCCCATGGGCCTCCTTGTGGTCTTGCTCATCGGCGGCTGCGCAGCAGAAGGTAAGAGCCTGGCATAGGGTGTGCGGGTGTCTGAGTATGCATTTATGTGTGCGTGTGTGAACACATGTTGTCCCCAGGGCTCCTGGATTTGCCAAGTGGATCCTCTGTGCTCCATGAATGTTACTGAGTAAAATGCCTACTATGCACTGAGTCCTGAGAGATTCAGAGGCAAATAATAATGACGGTATTAATAAAGCAATAATGGTAGTGATGTCAACGATGCCTGCTTCCCCAGCATCAACTCTGCACCAAGTCTAGTGCTAAATACAGACTTACCTGCTTCATCTCCCTCCAGCCTCTCAAAACTCAGCATGCCTGTTCAATTACCTTCCACATTTTCCGATGAGGGAAACCTAAGGCTCGGAGTAAGAAGGGACTTAATTGAAGTTCCTCATTCCTGAGTGAGCCACAGAGTTCACCTTCCCTTGCTGTAGGTAGAAACACCAGCACCCTGGTGACAGATACACAGGCATCCAAACCTTTCCAGGCAGAGCCAGAGGAGGTTTCTTAGGAAAGAGAGGGCATTGGAGTTGGGGCTTTGTGGGTTTGTAGGAGTTCACTGGTGGAAAGGGCATCCCTAGTGAAGGTGCTAGCACATGCAGTTTGGATAGGATAAGAGTCAATTGTGGGCACACCACCAAGACCCACCCCACCATGCAGGGCCTAGAGGAGACATCACTCAGACCCATGGGGACACAGAGTCAGTCCAGAAGGGAAAGAAGCTGGGATCTTTGATTAGGCCAGTTTTGCTGAAGACCTGCTGTTTGACCTTGGGCTTATGACTCAGCTATCATTTCCTCCTTGATTGAATGAGACTTATAACATTATCCCCATCCCAGCATCCTTGTGACAAAGACACATGATAAGCCCCTGCATGCTGCCTGGTACATAGTAGGCTCACAGTCCCAGGTTACCACAAGCATAATAATTATTGCAGCTGGGTGAGAACACCGGAGACACACTCCTCCTCGTCCATTGGTGCTTTTTCTCGTTTTCATGTTGTTTTTTAGTAAGTGCCTAACAGATCAGCCACCATAATCTGATGAGATGAATACTGTTATCATTATCCCCGTTGTACAGATGGGGAAGCTGAGGCATAGTCAGGTTACAGTACACCCAAGAAGTGGCCATGCTCAGATTTGAACCTGGGCCGCCTGGCTCCAGAGCCTGAATTCCCCACTATGGTATGAAGCTGCCTCCAGGCCAGAGGCCAGAGGCCAAAGGTCAGGCGTGGCTGGGCTGTGATCTGTCCAGTTACCACCTAGGGCTCTGTTCCCTGCAGTGGAAATGGTGGAATAAAGGTACTAAGAATTTTAGTTTTTCATTCATTTTTTAACACAGGGTTTTTCCCTGTGGGCACTGCTGATGTTGAGGTCTTGTCATTCTCCATGGGGGGCCGTCCTCGCCACTGTGGGGGGTTAAGCAGCCCCCACCCACTCGATGCCAGGAACACCCCCAGTGTGACAACGACAGATGTCCCCAGAAAAAGATGTCTTACCCCCATTTGAGAACCACTGACTTAACTTACACTGGTTGAATAAATGATATATTTACTGCTTGGCATTTTGCTTCACTGATAATTACCAGCCTTGGCCATGGTGGAGCTGAGATCATCCCTGTTTTCAGGTGGGGAAACTGAGGCCACAAAGTGGCCATTGTGATGAGGGATAGAGATCACAGAGTTCTAGACCTAGGCTCAAATCCTGGCTCAGTTTTGTGACATGGAAGGGACTGTTCTCATTCACATAAGCACCTGTTGTGTGCCAGGCGTAGGTTTAGACACAGGACAAAACAAAAGTCGCACCCCCTTATGGAGCTGCTAATACAGAGAGGGAGAGACACTAAGTGTGTTAGATGGTGGACATGCCCAGGAGCAACAAAAGGGGGAAGGGAGATGAGGGTGTGGGGGGTCAGGGAGAGGTCACAGTGAGTAGGTGGCATCCGTGCAGAGACCTAGAGCTGAGGAGTGCACCTCACTGGTATCTGGGGAAAAGTGCCCCAAGAAGAGGGGCTAGCATGTGCAAAGGCCCTTAGGCAGGACCATGTCTGGTTTGTTGGAGGAACAGCCAGGAGACCTGTGTGGCTGGAGCAGAGAGCGGCAGGGAGGGCAGGTTGTGCAGAGCTGTGTGGGCTTGGGGAGGACTTGGGCTTTACCTCTCTGGAGGTGGAAGTCCTGGAGGGCTGTGGGTAGAGGAGGGGCTGCACCTGACTCAGGTGCTCACTGGCACCCTCTGCTGGCTGCTGTGGGGAGGACAGACCATTGTGGGTGATGGGAGGAGCTGAGGGACCCGGTGGACCATGGTGGGGTGTGACCTAGGATGTCAGCTCTGGCATGTAGCAGGTGTTCCCTTTGTAAGTCCTCATTTATTATTACTGTATTACTTTAGGTGTTGGTAGTGGTCTAGATTCAAACCCAGGTCTCCATCTTTAGGGCTGGGACATCTCCACCCCAGTAGGTGGGTCTGTTTAGCGGGAGCCCTGTCATCTGGGGCCCAGCAGAGGGTCTGTGGGCACCATGATTGGCATTGCCAGCTTCAGGGAGTGGCCCAGGTCCTCGGGGGGCCATCTGAGGTGGGGGGGCTGTCAGGCTGCAAAGAGCCTGGGGGAGCAGCTGAAGTGTTCACAGCCGGCGCCAAGAGGAGTGATTTGTGCTGTGGAAATGGCTCCTGGGCCTGTGGGGCCTTTCCAGGGTGCTGTGGGCCGGCCCAGGCAGAGTGGAAGGAGACGGTGGGTGGGTCTGTGAATTTGGCACCAGATTCCTCTCTGCAGAATCTGAAATGGAAAAACAGAAATCAGGCCTTTCCCAGCCTTTGCACTGCTGGCCTCCCCACTTGGAAACTCAGTCTCTTCATCTGAGCCTCAGTCTCTTTGTCTAAGAAATGGGGACCCCTGGAGTGCTCTTAGTAATGAAAACCCACAGCCCAATTTATCAAGACTGCTGTTTGCAGGGCCTGGGAGCCAGATAGGATGGGGTTGGAATCCTAGCTCTTGGACTATCATGAGCTGGGTGACCCTAGGCAGGTCACTCACCCTTTCTGAGCCTCAATTTTGCCTGTGACGCAGGTGTAAGAATAGTGCTGAGCCCCACCAGGCCTAGCACAAAATGAACACTTGCTGGCGTGGACCGCGCCCATACCCAGTGCATATTTCTTGTGTCTGGGCTCCTTTGCCAAGAAGAGGGGAGAGAATGAGAGAATCCGAGCATCCACAAGGAATTTTCTAGTGGTGGATGCAGTGGGTAGAGAAAGCTCTCCAGGGCTGGCTGGGATTTTGGAACCACCTGGAGAGAGGCAAAGAAGGCGACTGCTGCGGGGGGGGGGCAGGGGGGCGGGGAGCCCAGGAGTGAGTGGGCAGCTTCACTGGGCCTGGTGTTAATGGGCGTCAAAGTCAAGAGCCCTATTTTCTCAAGGGTCCACTGGATACAGAGGAGGTATGGTGGCGTCCTGGGGAGTGGGGGCTGCCCACACCCACCCTACCCTGTGGCACATAGCCAGGTATTTCAGCCCAGCCGGATCAGGGCTGTGATGGGAGACGTCCAGGCAGTGGTAGGGACAAAGGGGCTCTTGACCTCCTGCCATAATCGAAGAAGGCTCCCAGGGTAAGTGCTGGCCCAGCTGAGATTGGAGCTGCCAGATGAAGGGACTCCAGAAGGAAGGAACAGCAACGCCCCACGTGTCTCCTTCCCTGGATTGGTGGGAGTAGGGGGTGTCCCCAGCTCCGATAAACAGCTGTGCCTCCTGCAGCTGCTCTGCCCTTTCGTCCAGAGGCTCTGAGGGAGTATTTTCCCAGAAGTAAGATTCCTGACCTGGCCGTAGTGACTTTCCCTGTGACCTTGGCTGAGGACCCATATGGCCCCAGTTACCATTCCTGAGGCTCAGAGGAGGGGCAGCCAACAGTCAGAACCAGGGAGGCGGGCCCAGCCCAGGGCTCTGTGGAGCAAAACATCTAAGTCAGGCTCAAGGCCTGGAGGCGATAAGAGCATAAGATGTGGTCTTGGGGACAGAGAGACCGGGGTTCAAATCCGAGTGTTCTCATTTCTGAGCTGTGTGACCTTGTGCAAGGTTGTTAACCTTCCTGAATCTGAACAGTCCCACCCGTACAATGGGATTAAGTCACTGCCTCAGAGGCATACGTAGGAGTTGAATGAGGTCACACATGCTGCATGCAGTGGGTCCACTGATTTTCAAGAGAGATGGCCAATGTAGACACATGCCACATCAATGGGAGCAGAGCCCTGAATGAGGGAGGTGAGGCAGGTCAGACCCCTGAGATGGGCATTCTGTTTTGTTCAAGCCTATCCTGAGCCACGTATGGGATAAACTAGGGCCTGTGGGGCACCCAGCCTTGGAACCTGAGGCTTCCTTGAGCTTCCCCAGGCTCTGAGCAGCTAGAAGTTTCCAGCTGAGCCCTTATGGCCCTCTGCTCTCCCCACTGATTTTGGGGGCTCAGAGGCCCGGGATTGCTATAGTTTGAGTTGCTTGGCCCCTTTCTGCCTCCCCTCAGACCTCAAACTTTTACTTAATAGGTTTCTTTAATCAGCTTACCTTTTTATTCAGTCCTTTAAAAAAATATTTTAAATTGATCTTTGAATAGTTCCAAATATTAAAAAGGTACCAAGGTATGAAACCTCCTTCGTCCTGTGTCCAGGGATGTGGTTTTTGTCCCTGGAGGCAGCCACTGTTTCTGAACATGTACATACACACACACACACACACACACACACACACACATGACACACACATATGACATATACACACACTCTCTTTCTCCCTTTTCATTTTTCTTATCACACAAACAATAGCATTCATACACTTTTTTTACCCCTAACTTTTCCCCATTTCATGATATCTCTTGCTGTTTTTTCCCTAGTAGTTCATTTGAAAAGCATCCTGTTCCTTTTTATAGCTGCATAGTATTCCACTTCATGGGCATTCCAGGATGCATTTAATCACTCCCCTTTGCTTGGATATGTAGGTTATTCCCCTCAGGACCTTTTAAGTATGTTGCAGCCCTTGAGTCTGGTGGTAAAAATCTCGGAAGTAACTGAATTCATTTTATGGGATACATTGTAGCATGACTGTGAATGGAAATCCAGTATCCCTTTGGGCAATTCAAAGGTTACTGTGAAAAGTCAATAAAAAGGAAATAATGTTATTGAACTCTGGCTGGATACTGTAGTCTGTCCTAGGTAGGCAGTTGAGGCTATCTGGGGATGTTAAAGACGTAATAGTTCCCACTTGACACTTTCTTGAAACGGTATCAGATCATTGCAAGGGGCAAAGAATGTGGGCACAGGAGCCAGCCTGGTTCAAATCCCTCAGCCCCTGGCTGGCTGCATGTGTCTGAAGCAAGTGCTATGTCTGGTCAGTGCCTCAGTTTTCTCATGTGTAAAATGAGAATTATGATGGCCTTGCCCCTCACGCCGTCAGAAGGATTAGATGTTACTAATCTTAGATGTTACTAACCTGCTTGGTGCCTCAGTTTCCCCACAAGTCTCTCTAGGGGATTAGACCAAGTTATCTCCTAAGTCTTTTCAGGACTAAAGACCCTTCAGGGTTTGACTGGTCACCACTGGGGGCCTCCAGGTGCTGAATTTGGGGACCTCAGAATCTCAGGGGTCTCCTCTTCCACCATCCCCTGTGGCGCTGAGTGGGTGAGCCCACGTGAGACTGTGTACACATGAGTGTATGTGGCTGTTGATCCAGGTGGTGGCAGATGGGGTGGGGCTGTGCAGACCCCGGGGTACCCACAGGCGCCTTGGGGGGAGCATTCAATGATGGCGTTCTTTCACCTCCCTCCTTCTCTCTCCAGCCCTCCTGTTGGGCCCACATCGTGACTCCATGTCCGGCGGGCGGGCGGGGGGGGGCATGTTTGCATGGCCCCGTGAGGTCCTGGCCACTTACCTGGGCCCACTGGAGCCTCTTTTTCCTGCTCTATCCTCAGAGCCCCCTAGTTTCATCAAAGAACCCAAAGACCAGATCGGCGTGTCGGGAGGTGTGGCCTCCTTTGTGTGTCAGGCCACAGGCGACCCCAAGCCACGGGTGACCTGGAACAAGAAGGGGAAGAAGGTCAACTCACAGCGCTTCGAGGTGAGTTGGGGGTGAGGGGAGGCAGCCTGGGGAAAGTCCCCCCCGCAACAGGTCTGTAGCAGCTCAGTCATGGAAGATGTCACAGAAATGTTCCCCAACATAATGTGGGCAGCCAGGGCCAGTCACCCTCTCCAGCCAGGGCCCTTCTCCCACTCACTGCCTGCCAGGTGGCCCCACCTGCCTGCTTAGTAAGGGCCCTGCCAGGCTGGCTTGCTCTGCCACCTTCATGCTGTGTGGCCTCAAGTAGGGCCCTGCCCTCTCTGAGTCTTATCTTACATTCACACAGACTCACATTCAACACCACTGCTCACAGGAAGGAATCTATATACATGCACATGATCAGACATGCATGTTTCCATATCCAAAACACCTTCACATGCCAGTCACACATATTTAATGTGCATGTCACATTCCCACATTCCCACAATACTCTTTACTTTGTACATGCCCAGGCCCAGTTTTCTGCCTCTAGTGTATACATGTGGGACATCCACACACAGGTGTGTACAGCCCCCAGTTCCTCTCCCTGGACCCCTGGGATCCCAGCTTTGCCCTGACCTTCCTTCCTTGTCCATGGCAGACAATCGAGTTTGATGGGAGTGCGGGGGCTGTGCTGAGGATCCAGCCGCTGCGGACACCCCGAGATGAGAACGTGTATGAGTGCGTGGCCCAGAACTCTGTTGGGGAGATCACAGTCCATGCCAAGCTCACTGTCCTCCGAGGTATTGGGTTCCCCAGGGTTGGTGGGGGAGGAACTGGGCCCTAGGCTTTGGGGACAAACACCAAAGGCATCTGTTAAAGTCTTGCTTTGGGTTTTCTCTTTGGAAGACCTTGATCTCTCTTCTCTAGCCTCTAACACCAATGAGCCCAGAAGCTATGGATAGGATTGCGTAAACCTTTGCTGCAAAGAGGAATGTTAAGAGACTAGAGCCATCCTCATTTTTTTATCTTAATCATGCTCTTGTGATTACAAGAGGCTGACCAAACCCAGACTGGTTCAAGAAAAAAAGAGAATTCATTGGTTATGTAATTAAAATGTATGTAGAGTAGTCCAGCTTCAGGTTCAGCTGGATCCCGGAGAACACTCATACAGTGTTCTCAGAGCTCACTCTCTCTCTGCCTCTGGGCTTATTTTCTTCCATATATATCTTCAGATGCCTCCCATTAACTCCAGGCTTCCAAGCCCCCACCCAGAAGGGAGGACCGAGTGACCCAGGACTGGTGCACTTTGGCCCAGCTTGGCCATGTCTGAGCCAGTTACTATGGCTAGAGGGACAATCAGAGGACTCCAATTGGCAGAGTGTTCCTTGGAGTCCAGGGTGTGTCAGCCGCTTAGGGTCAGTAAGGCGTGGCTTCCCCAAAAGAACAGAGGAGGAATAGCTGGACAGGCAGAAGCGGCTGCCCCCCACTTCCCTGTACACTCACATGGATCCCTTGGGAACACTGCTTCGCTGGGCTCTTTCAGGCGGGTGGGGGTGGTAGTGCAGAAAATTGCTTCCTCATTATAAAACAGCAGCATTTGGACAGCCTTGCCACAAATCCCCGCCCATCTGCTCTCTACTGCCTTCTCTATTATAAAGTGGTTTTAGCCCAGGGGACTACAACTTGAGTTCAAATCCTGACGCTGCTATTCTGAAGCTGTGTAACCTTGGACAAGTTAATGAACCTCTCTGAGCTGCAGTCTCCCCACAAGGGGTGGATTCATGAATTAGATGAGTGGACGACACAAGTGAGAGAGATTCGTGCAATGCTATGCAGGGAGTGAGCACTTGGTCAAGTCTCTGTTTGATATTATTATTATTGTCGTCGTTATTTTGGTTTGAATAAGATAGCTTGGCCACCAACCATTCTGCAGGTCTCAGGTGGGTGAGTTGCTCCTGTCACCTTCAGGGATACCCTGACTCTTTCTGATCTATAAGTATGAGCCATAGCCAGCGGTTAGGTGGGAGGTGGCCCCACATGTGGCTCCCGGGGTGGCGTTCTTTCAGTGTCCTCCAGAGTGGCAGAGCTGTGGTCAGCTTGGAGCCCGGAGGAGGCATCCCATTGGCCCCAGGGGCACTTTGTCCCTGACCCTGGTGTGTGACCTCTGTAGGGTCCCTCCCTCAGAAAGCTCTGCCATGACCATCTGGAAATCCTTAATAATTGTTTAACTGGAGGCCCCATCGTTTCATTTTACATGGGTCCTGGAGCCTGTCCTGCAGGAATGGAGGGAGGAGGGAGGCACAGGGAGGAGTCAGAAGCCTGGCCGCCTTGCCCCTTCCCAGCAGATATTTTTGCCCTGACCTTTCCTGGGCACAGATGGAACAGCCTGCCTCCCCTCGCGCCGTGCCAGCCTCCATTGTAAGGGCTCAGAGAGTTAAAAGAACAAGCTCGGAATCTATTAAGTGCCCTGGGCGTCTGGGAAAGCTACATCTCTGCTCCCTGCCCCCCATCAAGGCCTCCTTGGCATCTCTGTGCTCCAGCTGCTAGAAGGACGCAGTGCTTGGACTGGGCACCCAGCCCAGGGTGTTTGACCCAGGAGCGCCTGGCCTCCCCAGCCCTAGGCCCTGAGCCCCCATCCTCCCACCCCCATTGAGCGAGGAAGTTCTGAGCTGCTGGGCCCGGCATTCCTGCTTCTCCCTCCCTCCCCTGCCATCTGATTGTGGACTCCGCTCACGCCTCCCACACCGTTGTTTTAATTAAACTCCGAGGAATAGGGCACAATGTGGTACACGATGAACATTTTTGTTTAATTAGGAGCTCGCAGTAACGCCAGGCGGCCGTGGCCTTCCCCAGCACCCACGTGCCTGCTCCCACCCTGGCTGGCTGCCACCCACACGTGCTCACGGGGACTCCAACAGCTGCATGCACATGGGAAGTACTAACATGTGGACATGCATGTGGGTGCATACACAGGTGAACATGCATGCACACATATGGAAACAGGAGCACAGAGGGTTGCAGGCAGACCCAGCCTCCAGCATGCCCAGGCCAGGCCTGAGCACCAAGAATTGAGGCCCAGTAGTTTTGGCTTTGGCCTCTTTTGATGTCGTCCATACTAATGAGAACCACCTTTTTGGTCATTCAGGCCTTGGGGCCTGAACACCTCAGACAGGGTCTGGCTGCTTACTCAGACCCCAATAGGTCCAGGCCTGGTTTGGGGGTTCTGCAGCTGCCATCCCAGCCTCCTCAGGCTCAGCCAGGCCTGGGTGCCAACCCCAGCCTTGCCATGTCCTGGCTGTGTGACTTGGGGCAGGTTTGTGTCTGTCTGAGCCTCAGTTTCCCCCTCTGAGGAGGCACAGGAAGTTACCTACACAGAGCCTGGCACATAGTTAGCATTTGAGACTTGGGACTGGAGCCACTGGCCCTCCATGCGGCGACTCCTGCATGGCCACAACCACAGCCCTTTTGTTCCACTGGGGATATAGGGTGATGTGGCTCCTGTCCAGGCAGCCAGTCCCCAAGCCCTACCCTGGAAGGGTGGCCATGTGATAACCGGGCCTTTGTCCTGTTTTTCCTATCTCTGCCCTCAGAGGACCAGCTGCCACCCGGTTTCCCCAACATTGACATGGGCCCCCAGCTGAAGGTTGTGGAGCGGACGCGGACAGCTACAATGCTGTGTGCTGCCAGCGGCAACCCTGACCCTGAGATCACCTGGTTCAAGGACTTCCTGCCCGTGGACCCCAGTGCCAGCAACGGGCGCATCAAGCAGCTGAGATCAGGTGAGTGCAGGTAGCCAGGAGGACCTGGGAGCCACGGAGGGCAGCAGGGGAAGGGTGGCATCTCCAGGCCTAAGCCCTGTGGAATAATGGGAGACAGGCAGAGATGCTGGGCAGCCATGGCGGGCGTTGATGATGGGGAAAGTATCTTCAGAGCTGGACCAGTGGGGATATAATGGGGCACAGACTGGCAGGGTGATGGAGAGCTGTGGTAGATGATAGGAGGAGAGCTCTTTAATGCCTGAGTGGGCATGTCCTGGGCCCAGTTATGCATAATGAGGGGGAGCTCTAGAGTCCCCAGGGCATAGTGTCTCCAGTACCCAGCAGTGGGTTCCCAGTGAGGCACAGATAGTTGCAGGTGATGGAAAGCCACAGAGGATGGTGGCTATCTGCAGTGCCCCAACAGTGGGACACAAAGTGAGAAAGACAGGCAGAGATGGTGGGGAGCCATGACAGGTGGCAAGGGAAGGCCATTTTCAATGCCTAACCACTGGGTATATAATGGGGCACAGACAGTCAAGGTAATATGGAGCCGCGAAAGTGGCATAGGGAGAGTATCTTCTATGCTAAAGTAGTAGGCATCTCCAGAGGAGATAGTGAGCCATAGACAGGTATGGGGAGCCATTGAGAGCTGCAGGGATAGTGTCTCCAAGACTGAAGCAGTAAGGAAGTATGGGGCAAAGATAGGCAGAGGATGGTGGTAGAGGTTTGTCTGTTACGGGGCACAGACAGGCAGCCTAGCCTGTTTGTCTAGGCCCTGGCTAGGCTAGGGGGCCTTGGGACAGAGCACAATGCCTTGGTCACCTCAGGGATAGGCGGGTCCACAGTTGTCTCAGCATAGCACCCACGTGCCCCATCTGTGAGTCCATGCGTCTGGGGGGCTGTGTGTGTATTGTGTCCGTTTTCCCCCTGCCTCACGATACGTCCATGTG
Source organism: Miniopterus schreibersii (assembly GCF_964146895.1). Taxonomy (NCBI): domain Eukaryota; kingdom Metazoa; phylum Chordata; class Mammalia; order Chiroptera; family Miniopteridae; genus Miniopterus; species Miniopterus schreibersii. Next base: position 67,104,340 of record NC_138105.1, on the reverse strand, counting down.
TGTTTGTCTGGGCTCCCTGTGCTGGCCTGATCTGTGGGCATGCAGGCCATGCCATCAGCACATAGGTTTGCCTTCTCCCTCCCAGGGCAGAGCTTGTCTGTGTGCATCTCAGCCACATGTGCACCCATGTTACAGTCCCTTCTGTGTGCTGTACCCAGGGCAGTCCCCCCCCCCATGAGCACATGTCTCAGGCCACAGCCCCCTAGTCCTTGTGTGTGCAGACACGTGTGGTAGGGGTGTGCTGTGTGCACTCATGCATGTTCCAGTCCGTTGTGAGTACACATGTTGGAGCACACCTCTTTTTGCTTTCTCTCTCTCCTTCCTCTGAGTACTCCACCTTGGAGCCACCCGTGCTCGAGGCCTCCCAGTTGTTCTCAGTGCCTCTTACTCATGCTCAGCCGCATCTTCTGAGGAGCCTGTTTACCCATCCTCTGCTTTCTGTTTCCCTTTCCAGGGAAGACCTAAGCCCTGAAAAGAGGCAGACTTTAAGCCCAGAATTTCTACATTGGGGAGAGAGAGAGCCTGGCCCCGCCTGACCTGTCTGGGGATATTCGCAGCTTTGGGGGTTCAGCTGGGGGAATGATGGCAACCTTGGGAATCCAGTTGCTTCCTTGTTGGCTTCCACCATCATCTCCCCAGTTTAGTGAAATGATTAAGAGCATGGACCTCAGGGCCTGATGGCCTGGGTCAGATGTCAGCTGTGTTCTAGAGCAAGTCCTCTCTGGGTCTCAGCATCCTTATAAAATGTGCCTACTCCCTGGCATTATTGTGAGGGGCACAGGAAGGAACTCCTGGCACGTAATAGGTGCTCAGTGAACATAAGCTGCTTTATTAATTATAATAACTGATTATTCTGACTTTCCCTCCGCCCCCCGCCCCATGAGTATACAGGTTCTGCATAACTACCCATTAATGATCCTGTTCTCTTTTTCTTGTCCCTCTGTTGTAAACGTTCAGAAACCTTTGGTAAGTCTCATTTCTTCACCACGTCAACAACTAACGTTCCTTCTTTGTTCCCTTGTCCCTTCCCCCCAGACTAACAGCCACTGTGACAGTAACTGTGACCCACTCCACGTGGCATGTTTACTAACCCAGCCCTCTCCACCAGCACTCCCCACCGGCCACCCAGCCCTCCCCAGCCAGGTACCAGGGAGCTGCAGAGAGAGGACCCCGAGGGAAAGAGGAAAAAAGGCAAGGCCACACAACCCGAGAGTGGGGGCTGAGGGAAAATCAGGGTCATCCTGGAGCTTTGCATATAACAATCCACCTGCCCCATTCTGGAAAATGATGGAAAATGAAGTTACAGAAGTCTGGGGGCTGAGGCTAGAGTGAGAGGGGAGTTTTCTAACTGGGCTGGTACTGGGCACTACTCATCTCCTTTCCCAGCATCTAGCCTGAATTCCCTGAAACCAGCTGTAGGCTAATTCTTACTAAGGTGAGAATGACTAATCATGGTCCTTGATTTTACTTTATGTTCCTTGGGGTACATCCTTTTCCTCTCACTGTAGTGGCCATGGGCAATTGGGCATCTTGGGGAGAAACCCTGTTCTCTAGCCTCTAGTTTCTATCGTAATCCATGTGTAGTGAAACAGCCCAAAGCAGGGGCCGACCTAGATTCCCAACTGGCCCGGATTCTAGTTCTCCACATTGCAGCTAATTCTCATTTCTTCTCTGTAAAGAGGAGAAAGTGGCCTTGCTGGGTTGAGGATTTTGTAAGAGATAATATGGGGGTCCCAAAAAGTTCAGGCTAGACAGTCCCTAACCCGATAGGTTGGATAGCTGCGTTCAAGGCCCACCCCTGCCTTTGACACATGGTGTGACAATTCCCTGGCCCCTCTGGGCCTCAGTTTTCCCATCTGTAAAATGGGCCTGGGCCATGCAAAGGAGCTATTTTTTTCACCCTCAGCAGCATCTCTGCCCTGGCTTTGGGGTCCCCTCATCCTCAGCAGGGTTATGAGCTGCCATTGGGGAGGGGGGAAGATATCCTCCAGGAAGATGAGCGGAGGGTATGACACTCCAGTCCGGGACCTCCTTTTCCTGTCCCCTGAGTTGTCCCTGCCCCCAGTACCCACGTAGACACACAGATAACCCTTTTTTCCTCTTTTCCTTTTGGAAGTAAAGAAGACTGACTGCAGGGCCCTCCTCTACCCTTGATCCCTTTCACTGTCCTCCCTGTCTTTCCTACTTGGCCTGTCTATAACACCTTCCCTTTGCTTTATTAATGCCCAACCCTGGGGTACTAACCCGTCTCCCACTGTCTCTAACAAGATTCCTGAGATCCCCATTGCTCCCTATCCCTCCTAGAAAGGAAAAAAGGAAAGGAGGTCATGGACCTCCCTCCCTTAGCCCCGAAGGAAGGCAGTCAACAGGGCCAGGCCAGGCCATCGACCTCCCCGGGGCATAGCGATGCCCCTCCTTCCCCAGGAGATTCCTGCCCAGCCTATGGGAAGCCCTCCCGATTGATAAGCCCTCAAACCCACCCTGCTCCTCGGAGCCTTGCCTTCTCTCAAGGTCTGCAAGGCCCTTAGACCTAGGCTGGCTCGGCCCCTCCGGGGGCAGAATGGACAGGCCTGGCTCATGGCCTGGCCTGACCTCCCTGGGGCCCCCGGCCCCCCAGGACTGCCTTTGTCGTTCACCTGACTCTCTCTGCTTCCCTTACAGAAAGCACTCCGATCCGAGGTAAGAGGCTCTTTACTCACCCACCCACCCACTCATGCTCTCTTGCTGCCCACCCAGCCCCCCAGGCTCCATGGGAGGCTGCCGCAGGCCCCCCCTCCAAGTGTCTCCTCCTCACCACCCTGCCCAGTGTTCGTCTATTCTCTGTGTCTATGTTGCTGCCTGTGGCTTGGGGTCAAGCCTGGCCATGGTGGCTCCTCAGGCCACCTGGCTCTAGGAAGGGAGCTGTCTCCCGCTCTGGAAGGGCGGTGCCTCCCAGGCCCACCCATTGCTCTGTGTGCAGCCCCGTCCATCTCCAGCCTCAGTTTTCCCATTGGTAAAGTGAGCGTACAGAAGGGGTCTTCCAGCTCTGAAGCTTTGATCTGCGGCTTCCAGCCCGAGGGATCAGGGAGACAGGCCGCCTCAAAGGCCAGATCTGACTTTAGCCCCTGGGTACTGCCCCAGAGAATAGACTAGAATAGGCCTGACTAGGAGCCCTAGGAAAGAGTCAGTGTCTAATCCTGGCATTACCATGAAATGCTGTGTGACATAGGGCAGCCTCTCTGCTCTCTCTAGGCCTCTATAACAATACCTGCCTTCCTGCTTCCTCAGAGCCTTGAAGTTGGGGAAAAGTAAGAATGTCACATGAGGGAAGACCCTCCTCCACCTTCCAAATGAGGTGTCCCGTGTCACTCCCATGGGACAACCATGAACAAAACTAGGAGGAGGGGTCTGCTTGGGAACTTGGACTGGATTTTCAGACTCTTGGTGCCAGGAACTCTGATCAAAGCCTGTGATTCTAACACACTTGGAGATACTCATATTTATTTACAGGTCATTAAGCACTTGCGCCCAGGCCTGTGGTTCAGACATAGTAAGAGATGTTCACTCATCCTATTTACTTGTGAAACTGAGGGTTTGCCCCAGGTCTTGGTTTCAGGTGTCCTTGGGGAAATCCTGGGCTCATTTTCATTTACTCCTGGGCACTGTAGTGCTTGATCAAGGCCTGTGCTTTCACATATTTTTGAGAAGTTTCATTCATTCTTCTATGATCATGGGAAGTGAAGTCTGCTTTTGGGCCTGTGATTTCTAACGTGCTGAGAGGAAATCAGCCCTATTTTCATTGACCTCAGGGGCACTAAGATCTATGATTTGGGCCTGTGATTTTAAATACACGTGAGAAAATTGGCCTCTTCTTTATATTTGTATTCACTCATGACCAATAAATTCTTTGATCCAGGCTTGTGATTTCAAATATACTTGATGTTTATCAGTTCGACTTCCTTTAACTGTCATCAGGAGTAACCCAGTCCTGAAATTTCATTCAAACACCCTTGAAGAGTTAACAACCTGCCTCTGTTGACTTGCGGGCACTGCGGGCTTTGGGGCCTGTGATTGCAAACACACATGAGGATCCCAGACCCATGTTCATGTCCATCTGAGCACTGGGTAAAACCAGCATAGCACCCACCGGCTCCCTGAATTTGCACATCGCTTGGCGTGGCCCGTTAGGTCCTAGGGTCTCTGGAATGACTGCTGTGGGGCATGAATAACCGTCTCTCCCCTTTGCCTGGACAGTATAACTCGGTGTTTTTGCAAATTCACCATCATGGCACACACACCACCCCAGCTTGTAGTTCACGTTGGCAGCTGTTTATGAAGGCCGAGCTCCATGACCAGCTGCTTTTACAGTGACAGTGGAGGATTTCTGGGGAGTGTGGTGTGTTCAGGAAAGTATGGGGCTAGACTCGGGGTAGGGGGAGACGAGCCAGGGAGGTGCCAGCCTAGCTGGGGCTTCCAGGCTAACTCAACTCTTTCATCTGCCTCTGGCCCAGCCAGAACAAGATCGGGCCAGATGGGACTCTGGGAGAGCCCTCTCAGCCCACCCCTGGGCATCCCCTGACTGGCCAAACTTTCTTCCCTCTCCCCACAGGGGCTCTGCAGATTGAGAGCAGCGAGGAGACCGACCAGGGCAAATATGAGTGTGTGGCCACCAATAGCGCTGGTGTGCGCTACTCCTCACCTGCCAACCTCTACGTGCGAGGTAGGGAACGCCGTATCCAGGTCGAAGTCAGGGACCTGCCCCATCCTGTCCCCATCCCTCCTGGGGCTCACAGCCTCCGGGCTCCCCTGTCCCCTGCAGACCGGAGCAGGAGAGCCCTCCTGCCCAGTCGAGGCAGGACCTTGGGCCAGGCGGCATCCCTCTCTAGATCTGAGTTTCCTTGCCTATAAAATGGGGGCAGCTTAAGTCCCCACCCCTGTGCTTTGTGATAGACGCCCAAGTGGGGTACCGGACTTGGGGGAGGGCAGGATGGAACAGGGCAGGGCCTGGGGCGGGGGCGATTCAGTCTGGAGCCTACAGGGCCGGGGGAGTCTGCAGGCCTCTGCCCCACCCTGCCCACCCACCCGAGTCAGCTTCTTCTGTGGTGTGTCGTGCGTGCCTCCCCTTGTCATGTGCTCGCTTCGCTTCTCCAAAATCCGTGGCCTCGTACCTCGCCTCACCGCCCCCCCTCCAGTGCCCTCCATCTAAGAGTTAGGGAGATCTTCGAGGGTGCCCCCCACTGCTGGCCCTGCACCCTCAGCTTTCCCAGAGCCCAGTGCCATCTCTCCTAGTTACCCTTAGAAAGGACTCTTGTAGACCAGAGTGAGACCAGGGCCACAGCAGGCACCTACACCCAGGGCCTGGTGTTCTATCAAGCCAGCCAGGCTTCTCCTGCCCAGAGGCATGGGGTTCTTGCCCCAGCACCCCCACCCCACCCAAGGAAGCCCTGGGAAGCATCTACACACACTTCCTTTTGGGTCCCTTGATATTCCCTCATACCCTGGGGGCTCCCCTGCCCCCAGTTCTGCCTGTCGCCCCCTTATCCCTGTGTTGGTTCTCTTCAGTCCTTTCAGAAATTTTAATCTGCCGCCTCCACTGTTTTTGTTCCCTCATCTCCTGCCTCCTAATGGATATTTCTGATCAGATTTGTGGTAGAAACAGCTTCTTCCTGCCAGGAAATGGGCCTGTTCAAACCCCACGGCAGTCCCAGTTGGCTCATACACTTGACTCCATCACGCCCCTTCTCCAGCCCCAGTTTCCCCATTTGACACACCAAGCCCCTGCCATTCTTCCTTCACCTGGGAGACCGGGCGGCTCCTCCCTCACCCACAGCCTACCAAGCGTAGCCCACCAGGCACACAGCCCCACTGGCCCTGAAGCAGCTCCTTGGTTCTGCACCTTGGGTTTTGCATCTGGTCTCTGAGGAGGAGGCTGCATGGAGGGAGGGGACGGGGACTTGGGTGGGCAGGTGGGCAGGGGGCACACATTTGATCTGCTGCCACGGCCCCTCTGGTGAGTTATAGTGCATCCATGACTCCAGCTGACTGGTCTTCGTCTAACCTGCTTATTTTTCTGCAAACACCTGGGATGGGGGTGTATAAGTCTGGCAGAGCTCCAGGAGAATGTGGATTGCAGGGTGGGGGTGGGGGGCTCTATCACGGGTATGACAAGGGAGGGGGGCCTCTGTGTCCCCGGCCCCCTAGAGGTGGGGTCCTCAGCATGTGCTTCCTTCCTTTGGGAGGGGATCCAGCCTCCCAATCTTTGCCTGGGTCTCAGATGCTCCAGAATTGAATTTAAAAAAAGAATCGTGGAAGGCAAATGTAGATCTTGTTTGTCAAGGAAGGAGTGGAGGAAAGGAAAAAGGTCATTGCTGTTCTTTTTTATTTTTTAATTTTAATTTTTTTTTTTGGTTTAAAGAAAAAAACGACAACAAACTATTGCAGCTTTTAGCCTTGGGAAGTCCTCTTTTTACTCTCTGTATCTCCCCTATTTTTTCTCTTCTCCCCATGTCATTGTGTTCTGCATCAAACCCCCTTTACATCCCTCAGAGCTTCGAGAAGGTTGGTGTGTTTTTTTCTTTTTTACTTTCTTTACCCACATTTTTACATTCTGAAAGTGACACGCACACACACGAAATACACACAGACACGCACATGGACACACACGGACACGCACATGGAAAATGATGGAAAAATCAACTAAAAAAATTAAACTAACAGAATACGAATAATAAGCGCAAAGCAAACAAAACAAAACAAAACAAAACCGCCAAGCGAGAGCAAAAACCCAGAAAGACACGAAAATCTCAGCCGCGCCCAGCCCGGCCTAGGGCAGGCCGCACACATGCGATGCTTGCATTGTGGTCGCCTCTATGCATCCTGTTGGTAATGTTGTTGCTAAGTTTTTTGCACTCCTCGTCGTCATGGTAACTTGGGCCTGATGCATGCTGGGAGAATGTAAAAATTTCTCTGCATGCCACTCTTGTCGGTTCGGTTTGGTGAATTCCCGACACCTTCTGTTGGAGTGTTTCTCGTCTTCTGTTCCGTTTTTCTCTTTTGGTTTTCTTCATTTTTCTTTCTTTCTTCCTTTTATTTAATGATGAGTTTTTTTGTTTTGTTTTGTTTCATTTTGGGGGCAAAAAACCGATCAGTTCGTTATTTTTTCCCCCTCCCATCCCCTTTCCCCGGCCCCCTCCTCCTCCAAAGCGTTTTTGTCTTTGGCTCTGTCGTGTGTCTGTGCTATTTGATTTCGGTTTCTTGGGCTGAGCTGCTCTGTGGTTGTTCTCCAAACGCATTGTGATTTAAAAGCCAGTGTTCCTGTCCCAGCTACCGTCCCGGAGGGCGGAAGTCCCACAGCTGGGATGCTGCGGCAGAAAGTGACCGCCGAGTGCAAGGGAGGGGGCTAGACAGGTGGTGGGAGGTGTCGTGGCCCAGGTGGGGGGTGGGAGGAGCAGCCCGGTTTTCCTGACCTCCCTTGGCCAGCCCGTTTGCCCGGATCTGGTGCGGCGGCCCTGCCAGGCAGCGGTGTTGGAAGCGGACTTAAGCAATTCCCGTTCTGCTTCAGCATGAGGCCACCTCACCCTCCCAAACAGCCCCAGAAAGCGGCGTTTGAAACGCAGCCAAATGGGCAGTCGGCATCTCGAGGCCTTGTTCAATATAGTGACAAGTCGAAGTGCGGGAAGCGGTCACCCGAAACTGGACCATCCTCCCCAAATGATGCATGCCTGACCCACAGGCAGCATTCAGAATGGCGGCTGGTGTGACGACTTTGTGGGGCCTGGCTGGGCACAAATACGGAACCGCCCATCAGAAAGCGCAGCCTGACAGACTTTGGAAGAAGGACAGCCAGTCATCCTGCTCTTTAGTGTTATGCCCTCGCCTCCCAGGCAGTGTGGCTGATTCCCCCACCCCCTCGCAAGCTCCGGGTCTAGTCACAGGTGTCTTTTGCCCAGTAGTACAGCACGGTCACTTTCTGAGAACCTGAGCATCGGAACTGTGGGATTCTGGAGAAAACCCAAGGGAACTTTGGACACAGCCTCTCCACCCCTCCGCCCCTCTCTCTGCCTCCCCGATTCTCTCTGCCTTTCTCTCTCTTTCAGCTCTCTTTCTCTCTCTGTCTCTCACTCTTGCAGACCTTCAGAGATGCATGCTCCCATCATTTGCTCCCTCCCTTGAATAAAGGCAAGCCCTTGAGAGTCCCACTCAAACCTCCAAACCAGTCTCCAGTAAAATCCATTTAGATTTCTAATCCCCAGCCCCCAGCCACTACCCAACATAGATGGTAACTGAGGGCAGAGGCCAGCCTCTTTGGGGGTCACCTTTCCCCCTATTATTCCTTACCTGCCTTTGATAAATTCCCAATTATTAAGCCTAGGGCCAAGTTGGCAAGAGGAGTTTAGATGCAAAAAGAGGGGGTGTATTTCTCTTTCCTCCTTTTTAATCCAGCGTGAGAGCTCTCAGGTTGACCTTCATGGAAGTCCCAAAAGATGGAAGAGAGGGCTCTCCCAGCCTCTACTAAAGTTGAGTCCCAGTGAATTGGAGCTGAGGGAGCTGAGGATCTCTGAAGACCACTTGGACTTTGGGGGCAGTATTGCCTAGTGGTGAGAGCACAGACTCTGTGCTCCAACAGACCAGGGTTCAAATCCTGCCTCTGTTCTTTGACTGTAGCTTTGGGCTAGTCACCATTTCCTCATCTAAACAATAAGGATCATTAATATGCCTATTTCCCAGGGTAGTTGGGAGGAGTCCATCAAGTTCATTAACGATCCTCAAGTGCCCTGTATAGTACATGGAACAAAAGAAAGTGCAAGTGGGATTGTAGAACAGGGAAGTTCAAGCAAATGATTTGGACTAGTCACCATCCATTGTTTGGGGACCTCAGTTTCCCTGTTATGTACTTCACAGATCCACTGTTTGAATAATATGGCTTATGGGAAACTGCTTTGAAAGGGCAGAGGCTAATTCATTTGCTCAGATCTCATTTTTTGCTAGTGCCTTTCTGAGGCACTGGTCGCATTTTCTCCTGGCTCCAAACCCATTCCTGTGAGATCAGTGGCCTCCCCAGAGCCACGCCTCTCATCTCACGCCCTGTCACTCCCCTAGGCAGTTCTGTGGCCACAGTATCAGAAGGGGGCAAAAAAAGGCCCAGCTTGGGTGCTAAGCTACCCTTGCAGATAAGTGCCAGCCCACCAGAAGAGATGGGCCACCTGGCATGTTCTGCCCTCAGAACTACAAGCGTTTACATTGTTGCCAGAGCATCCAGTCCTGGGAGTTAATTGCAAGGAATTTCCACCTCAAATGTAACTCTTCTTCAGTTCACAATCTCCAGGGTTGTTTAGGGGGTGGAATATTCAGACCTATCACTCTCTTCCTGAACTTTATCTCAGATCCAAAGGACCGAAGTAAAAACCAAGCCCATTTTTAAATGCAGCTGGCAGCTACACTCCCAGAACTCCCTTGGGTAAGATGAAGCTAAAGCTTTTGACAAGGTGGGAAGATGGTCAGATTATATGCTCCTGGGCTGTTAATGTTCTTCTTTGTCTCTTTAAAATTGTAAGACTTTAAGGTACGAGTTAGTGGCAAAAGGTGGTATCTTTACCACTTGGTCTAGCAAATTAGCATTATTGAACCACAATGCACAGGACCCAGTTAAATGATGTGCCACATGCTTCTATTGTGGGAATGTGCAGGGAGAATTCAGAGCAAGCTGGAGACAGTGGGGAAGAACTTTCCACTTCCAGGGGCCTTAAGATATCATCAGGGTTTTAGAGGAGGCCATGTGGGGCTGGGGTCATTTAACACCCAGTCTTGAATGCTAAACTAAGAAACTGGGGCTCGATGCCCATCACCAGTGGGAGATCTAGATTGCCCCTATTTCCAGGTGTTCTTCAGAACCTTTTATATGAGACCTGTGCCCCAGTCTTTTCAGATAAATCTGTGTCATGGAGTTTTATGGGACAAATTGTTCTTAAAATTAAATTTCTGGCACTCAAGCCATGTAATTAGTGGATATGATCTCTAAGTGCTCCCCCTACCTCTTGGCCTGCCGAAACAGGAGTAGATGAAGATATTGGGCTTGGAACCCCTCTCACCTCCTATATCTCCCGAAAGACTTCCAGAGGATGTGTTGGCGAGCTCCCCAGTTCTGCTGGTTATACCTAGCCATGCCACCCCCAAGACCCCTGACTTGGGGGTAGGCGATGGCAGATCAGGACCCAGCCCTTCTCACCCACCCTTATCCCTAGGGGAGAGGGGGCTCCAGGGTGGGGAGGCAGGCTTTCCTCCGTTTGGGCACGGCGGGCGGCGGGGAGGGAGGCGTTCTGCAGGAACACTGAGCTCTAGACACCTCTCGCCTGCTGCCTGCCTCACGCTCTTTGCATTGCTGTTTCCTCTGTTTTCGGTGGGGGGTGAGGGGAACATTAGATTACACCTTGTCATTTGGAAAGCCCTTGTCTCTGGCTGCAGTGAAGGGGTCAAGGGGAGTCAGTTGATTGGCAAGATGTCATCCCAATTTCTACTAGAACCAAAAAAAAAAAAAAGTGGGGAGAGAGAGGGTATTAAAAAAACCCCAATAAAAAAATCTATAGTGCAGTAAAATGTCCAGTTCAAAATGCCAACTTGCCAAGGCCGCTGGTCAGCCCGTGGGCCAAGGTTCCACCCAGGTCCCTCCAGGCCTTGCATGCTATCCTGATGGCGGAGGGAGCTGGTGGTGGGAGGAGGGAGGCAAGAGTGGGGGGAGGGAGAAGATGCACAAGGCAGGCGGTGGTGGTGTTGGGGTACCCATCCTCCCTGGGCTACAGGCTGAGGTTCAATGGAGGGGCTGAGAAGGGATTTGAAATTAGGCCTCGGACCCCCTCCCTTCCCCTGACAGGTGTAATCTAAGCTTAAACCCGTGGAGGCTGCAGAACTTCTTGGCATCTCTCCCGTGCCCTCCCCACCCTCATTGTCATTTTGGAGTCCGGAGGAGCATCCAGTAGCTTCTCTCACCCCAAAATGCCCAGCAGAGCCCCACCCCCCACCCCCTCGGAGCTGCGGCTTGCTGAATCATTGAGATGTCTGACACTGTTGAGTTCCTTACCTAGTGCTTCAACCAGATCACCTCACTTTTGAGTTTCCCCCTCCCCCCTCCCCCACCCTTCTCCCCTGAACCCCACTTTGGTGTTTGAGTTTCTGCCTCTTCCTGCTTGGGGGAGGGGTTGTCTCCCGGTTGCTTTGATGGTTTTTGAGTTGTTTTTCCATGTGAATCGGGGTTTGAAGCGACCCACCCCCATCCCAAACCCGCCCCCCCCACCGCCCACCTTCCTGACCCCCTCACCCATGCGGGTCCCCCCGCTGGGACCCCCGGCTACTCGGTGATGAGAAGAGCTGGAAACGAGAGCCAGCTGGAGCGTGCTGAGGACCAAGGCTGGTGTGGTCCCCTTATAACCTGCCTGGACCCTCCATTCAGGTCGGTAATTGGGGGCGGGGGTCCCGCGGGGCCACTCTGTCCCGTGGGCTCCTCGCCCACCTTACTTTCTCACCTGCACCTCAAACTTGCAGCCGGGGGTGGAAAGATGACATGGGTGGGTGTCAGCACCAAACTGGGCAGAACACAGCGTCAGCCGCCCGTCCTTGCCAGCTGGGAGGATGCCTGGAAGCCTTATGAGACCCCCAAGGGGGTTCTGAGTCACCTAGTGCCAATGGGCACAGTCCTCCCCAAATTCGTGGCGAACCAGCCCTCTCCCCACATCACACCCTTAGAAATGAATAGGGTGGGTGAGAAAGCAAGTGGGCAAAGTGTCTTAGGTGTCAGCTTTTATAGCTATTGGCAGATCCATTTAACTGATGGCTGCCGGCCATGTTGGGGATCATAAGCACTAAAATTACTGTTGTTGATAACTGCCCTCCCACATTTAACTGACTTATAGTTAACAGCCTTGCACGGCAAGTCTTTTACTTATTCAAGATGTATGCCTTGTCTCTACTTCTGAAAAAAGGTACCTTCCAAATGATGATACTTCCTAAGGGAAGAATTTTTTTTTTTTTTGGTAACATATTTTTATTGATTTCAGAGAGAGGAAGGGAGAGGGGGAGAGAGAGAGAAACATCAATGATGAGAGAGTCATTGATCCTTGCACGGCCCCGACTGGAGATCGAGCCCGCAACCCGGGCATGTGTCCTGACCGGGAATCGAACCACGATCTCCTGGATCCTAGGTCAATGCTCAACCGCTGAGCCACGCCTGGCTGGGTGCTAAGGGAAGATATGTTAAGATCAGATGTGAACAAGATCTTTTGGGCAAGATGTTGAGCCTTACAGAGGAATAAATCGGGCTCACATTTAATCTTTAAATTCTAAAGCTCTTACGCCCTTTGATGTTCCAACAATCCCTTTCAGTGTAAGCCTTTTACTGAAGGCTTCTGGGCATCTATTTTGATGGCTGCTGGTTGTTATCCAACTGGCGGTTACTGGGCATTATTCAGTTGATAGCAGTATATAGGCGATGGGTACTTTTGCCCTCTTTGGTGTCTTCAGTGGGTAAGGACACACAAGTTTGAAAGAGCCAAATGCCAAAAAGGGACATCTGGCTATAATTCTTGCTACCTATAGGTGACAGAAGTCTCACTTTATCCGAGGCAGGAGCCAGGCATGCCTGGCTTTGATCTCTGGCTCCATCACTTCCTTCCTTTGTGTCTCTCAGCTGGCCCTATCACCTCTCTGAGCCTCTACTCCCTCACCCACAAAACTGGCATTAGAACATTTGCCTCTCAAAGTTGGGGGGGCAGAATAAAGTGAGATGGGGATTTAGTAGAAGTTTTTACTATTTCCTTTTAAAAAATGTTTTAATTCTAATCCATCCCCAAACTCTCTTAAGGTAGAGAATCTAGTTGATCTTCCCAGCACCCTGGAAGTCCAGAAGGAAACTTCACTAGTCCCATGCCAGGCTGAGCTCTGTTCTAGGCACTGCCCCAGGCAGTTTAGTGGCCTCGAATGTCATTGATTGCCTCCGTGTTACATATGAGGAAACTGGGGCTCCAGAAGGATGAGGGATCTTCCCAAAGCCACAGGGCTCATTCAGCCACATCAGCACCCCCACCTCTGCCCAGAGAGGTTTTCTGAGGCCTCAAGGAGTTGACCTTATTGTGCAATTAGTGTCTGGTCCTCTAGTTTTTGTTCAGCCCCAAATGACAGGCAAGGTGTCACTGAGAAGTGGGCCTATAGAGGCTTTATAGAGAGGGGCTCCAGTGGGGCCGGGCTGGTTTGCCCCGAACGTTCTTTCTCTGCGAGGATGTCACCTCTGTGGCCGCCGAGGCTCTTGGGTGCTGGGTAGGGGGGCCAGACCCTGTGTTCTGCCAGGGGTGGGGGGCACCTCCCCGGGGAAGCCACAGCCCTCCTCCTTTCAGACCCCGATTTTCAGCCCCACACCCATTCCATGTTTTTTTCTTTTCTTCTTGCTTTTGGGTGTTTTGTTTTGGAAGAATTTTTGTTTGGTTGGTGTTTTGGATTTTTCTTTTTTTCCGCTTTGTTTCTTCATTTGTTTCTTCTGGCTTGGACGTCGATGCCGTTTTCTGTCCTTGATTAATTAGCTCCCCACGCTCATCCCCCATCGTGTTCCGTTTCCATGACAACGCAGCGTAGGGCATCCCACTGGTATGCCTCGCTGTGGATGCTGGCGGCGGTGGCTGGCCTGGACCACGTCCGCTGGCTGGCCGGACCCCATTCTCTTCCCCCGACTCCCTCCCCCCCAGCCCTGCCGGAAAGCCACCCCCCATCTCAGAGCCCCACCCATTACCCCCAGTCTGTCAGCATGGCCCCTCTGTCTCCTTTCCCTATCCCAGTCCCACTCCTCCCCTCAGGGGATACCTTCCACTTCCTCCATCCTGTCTCCAACATGACTCTGGACTTTTCGTGGGGCTTCCTTTTCCGAAGGGCTGCCAGCGTCTTGGCCCTCCTCCCTACCCTCCCAGAGCCCCCCCTTCTCTTTGCCTCCATTCAGAGATTCAGAGAGCAGAGGTTAGGGTTTCTGCTGGGAACCCAGGCTGCCTTCCTTTATCCCTGTAGCCCCCTCCTCTGTAGAGCAGGCTACACCCCCTACAAACACCCTCTTAGGGGTGCATCTGTACCCCCAATACCATGTGAAAATTAGAGGCAGGTCGGAATGCTGAAAGTTGTGGCCCTGTTTTGCCTTTTGAGACTCTACTCTGTCCTCTCTACAGTTAGAGACAAGACTCCTTGGCCCACCCAAAGCTGGGGATCTGCCCACGTGGCTTTTTAAAGCCCCAAGATCTTAGCCAGGGACAAGCTCTGCCTGGCTGGAAGGATTTACTAGGCTAACCTCAGTCTTTCCCACTGCGGTTATACCTCCCTTAGGGGCAGCAAGCCATTTAGAAGTTCAGGTGCCCGTTAGCATGAGCCCCTCACCACACCCCCCGACCCAGAAACCTGTCCAACTTCTGAAAATGGAGCCCCCGAAATGCGTCCTGCTGCCTTCATGGTCTGCGAGATGGGGACAGAAGGCTGCATCCGCTTTCCTGCTAAGAAATGCACAGAACATGTCCCTGTTTTCTCAGCGTTCAAGTTCATTCCCCACGTTTATTATTATTATTATTGTTGTATTCTGCCAGGGCTGTGATGTAACAATGTGACATGTCACATTGGGTCACATCCGCTAGAATTAATATGCAGCATTGAAGTGGGCCCCCTCCCTCCTCCTCTCTGTCTCTGTCCCCCCCTCTCTCTGTCCCTCTCCCTGTGTTCTTTTTCTCTCTCTTGCCTCGTCTGTCTCTTCTCTCTGGTACCCACACGAGTGTGCACTCAGGCCTCTGAGATCCAGGCCTCTTCAATGCATTAGCTCTCTGTTCTCTTCCTGCCTCTCTCTCCTTTTCTTTCTTTTTCTCTTTCTCTTGACCAATCTCTTTTGCATGCTGTTTGTGACTCTGAGAGCTGCATTTATCAATGGAAACTTGTGAGATCCGACAGAAGCTTTTAGAAGGGTTTCTATACCCAAAAACCACAAAAATTTCATTAGAGTTTCTCATCTTTTCCTAGAGGGCCCCCAGGGAAGGGGGTGGGGCCCAAGTCACCAGGGGGGCGAGGGTGGGCAGCCGGCCGAGATTCTGGCCCCCTGTGCCTCCTGGTTCCAACTCTTCCCCTGACTTCCCCTCTTCATTCCGTCCTTCCCAGAGTCCCCCACATGCAGCCAGGCTCTTCTGAAGCTCCCCACGTGGGAGAGCGTGTGGAGGGTCTGCTCCCTGAAGCCACATCTGTCATCAAAGATGAGAAACAGCTGATAAATTTTTGTGTTTGTAACTGTGCTGTGACCAGTCCCTCTGGTCTCTGAAACCCTGTTGCTATGAAATAATGCTTCATGTCTCTGATTATATATCGATATATCTCTATTGTTTGTGAAGTACCTTCCTTTGAAGTTTTGGTTTCTTTGTGTTGGAATTTGGTTTTAATTTGGCTTCTTTGTTTTCTTTTCATTTGGAATAAAAAAAAAATTCAACTGGGGGAAAAGAAACAGCCATTTATATTTAAATTGTTTTCCGCTTTTTTCCCCCCTTTTTTTCTTTCTTCTTCCTTTCTTCCTTCTTTTCTCTTCTCTCTCTCTCTCTCTCTCTCTCTCTCTCTCTCTTTTCTTTTCTTTTCTTTCTTTCTTTCTTTCTTTCTTTCTTTCTTTCTTTCTTTCTTTCTTTCTCTCTCTCTCTCTCTCTCTCTCTCTCTCTCTCTCTCTCTCTCTCTCTCTTTCTTTCTTTCATCTTCTTGCTTTTCTTTCTTTTTTCCTCTGCATTCTGCCCCCCCACACCCAACCCCATGCATCTCCCTCCTGCCCCCAGTCCGCCGCGTGGCTCCTCGATTCTCCATCTTGCCCATGAGCCACGAGATCATGCCAGGTGGCAACGTGAACATCACCTGTGTAGCTGTGGGCTCACCCATGCCATATGTCAAGTGGATGCAGGGAGCTGAGGACCTGACACCCGAAGATGACATGCCCGTGGGTCGGAACGTGCTGGAACTCACAGATGTCAAGGACTCTGCCAACTACACGTGTGTAGCCATGTCCAGCCTGGGCGTCATCGAGGCTGTGGCCCAGATCACGGTGAAATGTAAGCAGGGGGCACGGGGGAGGTAGGTGGAGGGACCTCAGGTTCAGGTGATGGGGTACAGGTGGAAAACCTCTGAGTTTTGGCATTGGACATTTGTGGCTTTGAAGGGGACAGTTCTGTGGACATATATTTATTGGTTATAAATTATTCTGGGCCTGGCCCCATGGCATGAGGCATAGTCTTGCTCTGTTGATCCCACAGTCCAACGTGGGAGATGCCTGCGCAGCCATGTAGCTATGATACATGCTAATTAGGGTTGTGATGGGGGGTACATTGGGCCATTCACACCCCAGAGTAAAGGCCCCATCTCCCAGGAAAGTTAGGTCAGGGAAAGACTAAAAGTTGAAAGGGAATAAGCCGAAGAAGATGGGGCACAGTTTTAAGAAAAGGGAATAGCTTGTGCAAAGACTCAGAGAGATACGGAGGGTAAGGTGTGAGGACTACAGATTCTCCCTGTGTCTCAAGTTTGTGGTGAGATTCAGAGGAAGGTGTCCACAAATATTTTTCTAGCTTTAGAACAGGGGCCAG
Source organism: Miniopterus schreibersii (assembly GCF_964146895.1). Taxonomy (NCBI): domain Eukaryota; kingdom Metazoa; phylum Chordata; class Mammalia; order Chiroptera; family Miniopteridae; genus Miniopterus; species Miniopterus schreibersii. Next base: position 67,087,751 of record NC_138105.1, on the reverse strand, counting down.
CAAACTGCAGCCCTAAACTTTTTTAAAAATGAAAGTTTTATTGGCACACACCCATTGGCTCACGCCTTATCTGTGGAAGCTTTCTGGCTACAAAGGCAGAGCTTAGTCTCCACAAATGCCTGCAAAGCTAAAAGTATTTACACTCTGGGCTTTTGCAGGATAAGTTTAATGAGCCCTGCCCTAGGTCAGCTAACGGTTTGTTGGTCATTTTCCCGAGGGATTGGACTCTTGGTGAATGCTTCCTGGGCCTGTGTGGTGTGACATCTTGGGACGAGTGGTAGAGAAAGTCACAATTATCCAGGTGCAGGGACACAGCTGTAAACAAAACTTGAGCTCTGCTGGTGGGGAGAACAGACACATGTGAAAATGAGATAACCTTGTGTGTGATAAGAACTGGGCAAAGTAGCCTCTAGCCTGGTGGTGAATGAGGGCTTAAGGGGTGATTTTAGAAGGAGCTGGCCAGGCGTCCATCTGGGCACTGCAGGTACTGGAACAGGAAGTGGGAGCAGACAGAAGGGCCCCATGTCTGAGCAGAGTGACCGCAGAGAGAGCTGTGGACCAGGGTCCGCCAGTGTTTGCTTCAAATATAAATATTTTTGTTAAATAGCAATTTTTTTTTGAAGTCAGTATTTTCAGCTTTACAGGCCAACTAGCCTCTGCTGCATGCACTCATCTGTCCTGTCATGGCTACTGTTACACTGTGACAGAAAAGCAATAAGTAAGCGCTGCTCCAATAAAACTGTATTTATAAAAATAGGTGCCAGCCTTTGGACCTTCATTTGCTGACCCCTGCTACAGGTAATGGGATAGGGGTCGGGTCCTTAGGCCCGTGGTCACTGCCAAGGAAATTAAGGCTCAGAGAGGGCAGTTGTGTAGCAGAAAGTCACACAGTTTTCAAGGCCTGCAGGCAACATGCCCAACGTGTGACCATGCCCCCCACCCACAGCTCTCCCTAAAGCCCCCGGGACTCCAGTGGTGACAGAGAATACAGCTACGAGCATCACCATCACATGGGACTCGGGTAACCCAGACCCTGTGTCCTACTACGTCATCGAGTACAAATCCAAGAGCCAGGATGGGCCGTACCAGATCAAAGAAGACATCACCACGACACGTTACAGCATTGGCGGCCTGAGCCCCAACTCCGAGTATGAGATCTGGGTGTCAGCTGTTAACTCCATTGGCCAGGGTCCCCCCAGTGAGTCAGTGGTCACCCGCACGGGCGAGCAGGCCCCAGCCAGTGCACCGCGTAATGTGCAGGCCCGCATGCTGAGTGCCACCACCATGATCATCCAGTGGGAAGAACCCGTGGAGCCCAACGGCCTGATCCGAGGCTACAGGATCTACTACACCATGGAACCCGAGCACCCTGTGGGCAACTGGCAGAAGCACAATGTGGACGACAGCCTGCTGACCACCGTGGGCAGCCTGCTGGAGGACGAGACCTACACCGTGCGTGTGCTGGCCTTCACCTCTGTGGGCGACGGACCCCTCTCAGACCCCATCCAGGTCAAGACACAGCAGGGAGGTGAGATGCCTGTGAGCATGGCTTCTGTGAGGACAGCAGGATTTGGGGTGTCCCAGCAGAGGGGGAGGCAATGGTGCGATGATGTGCTTCCTCCTAATAGGCAGCTGGCAGATCTTGCCTGGAAGACACAAAGTGATTTATTTGTCCCACACGATGCTTTAAAATATTTTCATGCTAGCGTTTCAAAGCAGGAAGTTGTCCCAGAAAACCCAAATTTCTGGCTGTACTTGGAAAATCTGATTTGGCAAGCCCACGGGGCTACAGTCAGACATCCAGAAAGATCCCCGTGGCTGCATCTGAATAAAGGGGTGCGGTTTCCAGTTGCCTCCCTCTTCTCCGTTAACTGCCCAGCCTGTCAGCATCTGAGTTTGAGAGCCCCTGTCTACTGCTCTCATTGGAGAAATTCATGCTGCCCATTTTGAAATAACAAATGGGACGTGCATGACCCAAAGGCAGTGGGCCGGTCTCCCGCTACTCAGGTAGAAGGACCGGCATTGGGGTGGAGAGCATCTAGGTGTTTTGTACTCCAGCTCTCTGCATGTTTCTGGTCCTTCCCTCATGGGCTCAGACTTCCTGACCCTGAAATCCAGGAAGACTGAGGCAACCCAAGTGAAGGGATAGCAGGGTTGGGATTCTGCCAACAGATTGGAAAGGATGGAGATCCATATTTCCAAATATTGTCCCCACCAATTTCTCTGACAATTTGAGGGAGGGGGAAGGTGCTGGGGTGATTTGAAAAGGGATTTGTAAATGTTTTTTCCATTGGATGCAGAGAGGGTGGGAGAATTGAGGTGGATAACTGACAACAAGAAGGCAATAGGGGGTCCCACGGGAAAACAGGAGTAATAAGGACAGTGGGAGAACATTCTGGAAGCCTCTGGAGACAAACAGCCTGAGCTCCACGGGACTCTCTTTGAGGAGAATGCAGACACGTGGCAGGTTAGGTGCCCCAGGGGTGGACCCCTCCCTGGCCTCTCCCCGATTTCTGTTCCTCTGCCTTTCCGCCCCCAGTACCTGGCCAGCCCATGAACTTCCGGGCCGAGGCCAAGTCTGAGACAAGCATCGGGCTCTCGTGGAGCCCCCCAAGGCAAGAGAGCATCGTCAAGTATGAGCTCCTGTTCCGGGAAGGCGACCACGGCAGAGAGGTACCTGGGGAGCCAGGCGGGGGGCGAGGCTGCAGCGGCGCTCACTGGGCCTCCCTCGCCTGCTCTGAGCTTCCTCTCGAACCTCCCTGGCTCTGCCTGGATGTCTCTTTCCCCTGCTCTTTGCCTGTGTATTGCTAATTTTCCCACCTCTCTCCTGTTTCTCTATCTCTTTCTGTGTCTCTGTCTCTTTCTCCCCCTTCCCTCTGCCCACTTTATCTCCCTTTTCTCTCCTGTCTCTCTCTCTCTCTAATTCATTGGTGTTTCTGTGTGTCTCTCCATTTCTCTTTTCCTGTGTCTTATTTGTGTTTCTGTCTCATAATCTCTGTCTCTCTGTTATGCCTGTTTCCATCTATTTCTCTGTGTGTGTCTGTTTATGTCTCTGTTGTCATCTCTGTATCTCTGTCTCTGCTTCTATATCTCTGTGTCTCTCTGTCTCTGTCTCCCTCTGTGTCTCTGTGTGCCTCTCTTCCCGCCCCTGCCCCTGCTCCCAGGTCGGGAGGACCTTCGATCCAGCCACAGCGTTCGTGGTGGACGACCTGAAGCCCAACACGGAGTATGCCTTCCGCCTGGCGGCGCGCTCCCCGCAGGGCCTGGGCGCCTTCACCTCGGTGGTTCGGCAGCGCACGCTGCAGTCCAGTAGGTGTCTCGCGGACCCCGCCCTCATCTTCTGGGGGGACCCTCGGCCGTCACAGATGTCCTCTGTGCGTTGACCCAGGAGGAGCCTGCCATAGGATAGGGGGTGGGGGTGCCTCTGGCCCATGCCCTCCTCGCTCCTTGACCTCAGACCTGTCCACCGGCGCTGTCCTCACTTTCCCCACCAGGGCCGTGGGGTCCTACGGGCTCTGGCTTCTCTGTCTTCCTGGGGACCAGTTTTGTGGCTTTTCCCCTTAGTTTGGGAGGAGTTCCTGACTGCACCTCTCTCCTCTTCCTCTCCCTGATTTGGGGCTAATTAGAGGGGTACATGAGGCTGTAACAGCTCACACCCCAGAGAGAGAAAAGGGTGCAGAGACCATCTCCCCAGGTGGCCCTTCCCCCCCAACACAGGGTCCCCATGACCAAGGACGGGTGGTGGGAACCAGAGCTGGCACTGGGTTTTGGGGATAGCGCAGGGCCCAAATTCCTAGAGTTCTTTGCTGTACCTGCCTGGCCTCCCTGTCACAAACAAGTTACCTTTTGGCCAGGACACTACAGCCAGGAGCTGGCTCTGGGCCACACGGTGGCCCTCGACATTGCCCTCTCTGCCTCCTCCGAGCTCAGGGCCTACACAGGCCCCTCCTCCTACTGTTCCCTGCCTCCCTCTCTTCCTTCTGCTCTCTCCTCTCTGCTCAGTGTAGCCTGGCGTGGCCTCTGGTGTGGCCTCCGCCGCCGTGGTACCCACTGCTGTGGCCTTCGTCGTTGCGCCCCTCCTCCCCTCCCACTTCTCAGTCAGTCACGTATAGCCACCCAGGCCTTGTACTGGAAGCAGCTTCAGTGTTCAAACATTCAAGCCCCCCTGGGTGTGTGCACCTGGGGGGAATCACGGGTCAGTCGAGAGTGACAGCAACTCGGGCCAGGGTGTCTGAGCTGCTGGGATCAGGGGCCTCGGAGACACAGCACTCCCCCCCCCTCCCCCCCTCCCTGCTCCTGCGTGCTCCTCCATGCCGAGCCCAGCGCTCTGCAGGTCACAGGCATCTGGGCGTGTTTGTGCGTGAGGCGATCAGTGAGGGTGTCCTGTGGCTTGGGTGGCCACGTGAGAGACTGGCACAGGTGCCTCAAAGGTGAGTACGCGCTGGCCTCAAGCAGGTTCACAAAGACGGCCCACCCTGCGTGCTCCCCACCTGCCCCAGTAGCTCTGGGCTGCACGAGCAGTCCAGAGCCCAAATTCAGCCCCCCAAATTCTCCGCTGCACGGTCAAGAGGCACACCTGCCAGAAATGGTGAGTCCGGAATCCTGTGCTGCTGCACACGTGTGTCTGTATTTCTGTCCATCCCCACCCCCTCTCAAGACGTCATGCAGGTTGGGCCGGATTGTGAAGGAGGCGGCCTCCAGGGTCGTCAACAAAGTGGCTTTGGCCCAGCCATGCGAACCTCGGGGGCGGCCCAGGACAGGGACCAGGGGAGAAGGGACTCTCCACTTCTCGCCCTCAGACGGGTGGGGCCTGAGAAAACTGGCAGCCAAGACTCAGGGCCAGGCGTACCCCCCCGGGGGCTGCGGGCTTCTTAGGCTGAACTCAAGGGTAGGTGGAGGCCAGACCACTCAGCCGTGGGTCTCCCCAGACAACGCCCCGCCTTCCCGCCTCGTCGGCACCTGTCCGGAACCGCAGCGTGCCCGCACGGGCCGAGCAGGGCTGTAGGCCCGCGCGTCTGGAGACCCACCCAGAGCTCGGTCTGGCCTTGTAGCTCAGCATTCGCCATTCCCTCCCTCGTAAGAAAGTCTTTTAAGTTAGCAGTTGAAGAGTGGAAGGTAGGTAACCAGACTGGGAGTATTCTGGAAGGCGTCTTTCTTTTATTATGGTTTTCCTCATCATCATCACTATCACTGTTGTTTTGTATTTTATTATGGTTTTGGTTTTATTTTTCCTCCCCCTTTCTCAGCAAATCCATTCCTTCCAGCACATTCCTTAATTGGTTTTTTCGCTCCTGCCTGATTCCCTTGGGCATTTTTGGTTGGGATGGCTGGTCAAGAAATGGGGGAGGGGACCCAAAGTGTCTAGTTTTGAAGGAGGGCGTTCCGGTATTTCACTTTAAGTGAGGCTGGGGGATCATTCTAGTTGAAGTAAGTCAATGGAATGGCCTCTGGGGCCTCTCATAGCCTGATGACTTTGAAGACGGGCTTGTGATTCATCTCTGGATCCCAGGGTCTAGCACAGGCTGCGCATGTGGTAAATACTATAAACACATGTTCAGTGAACAAATGAGGCTAGCATGATGGTGAAGGTCCTTGACATCAAGCAAGGCCAACTCTCAAGGCCTGCAGCTGAGGCAGTGTGGCTCCAGCCATCCCCAACTGGCCTGAGCTGATAGAAGGTACAGGCTGAGGTCAGAATTCCCAGCCTCAAGCTGAGGCAGTCCTTGGAGAACAGCTGAGCCTAGGTTCAGACCCTGCCTCTTGCCCTTGGGCAGGCAACTTATCATTTCCCAGCCGCAGTTTTTTCACCTATAAAATGGGAGGTGATATATGAAAAGCACCAGGATGGGTGGGGGCCTGGCATCCAGTAGGTACTGAATCAGTGATAACAGAAAACCAAGCAGATGGGTTTTGAACCTGCTTTTACCACCTGTAACATGGGTAGAGCTGTAGGGGTGATAGTTCCGGCTCCCTAGGGGGGTCATGAGTATTAAGTGAGGCATGACCAGTGGAATGCATTTTGAATCTATAAAGGCTTAGGGTTCTGGGTGTGCAAAAAAGGTACATAGAACTTGAGATTTATTATCAGTAATGCCCATGGCACAGGATCTGCCCATTGTAGATGCTTAACACATGGAAACTATTACTGTTATTTCATAAAGCTTTGAACACACAGTAGGTGCTTAATATATGAGAACTGTCACTATTAGCACAGTGCCTAGCACGCAGTAGGTGTTCCATATATGCAGCTGCTGTTTTAAATCTAAACATGGATTGTCATGGTGCTAGGCATATAGTTGGCATTCAATGAATGGAAAGCTATTAGCAGTTTGTCCCAAGGTTAACCTCATGCCTGGCACACAGTAGGCACCCAGAACATGGGGGCTACTATTATTGTTCTGCAAAGTCCTTGGCACAACGCCTGGCATACATTAAGTGCTCAGTAAGTGGTACTTTCTTTAAAGAGGTTGGCCTGGTACTAGGCACAAAGTAGATGCTCAGATGGGAGCCATTGTCATTCTGAAAAGGCCTGACATGGTGCTGGTACACAGGTTTTGCTCAAAACATGGAGTTATTATCTGCAAAGCTCTTGGCACCGTGCGTGCAAATAGTAGGTGCTCAATAAGAACTATTACCATTTTTATATAAGGCCCTTAGCATAGTGTCTGGCATACAGTAGGTGTTTAATACATGGGAACTACTACCGTTATCCAATAAAGCCCTCAGCATAGTGCCTGGCATACAATAGGTACGTAATGTATGGGGACTACTACTGTTATTAATACAGTTATTGCCTGGCTGGCATCGCTCAGTGGTTGAGTGTTGACCTAGGATCCAGGAAATGGCGGTTTGATTCCCAGTCAGGGCACGTGCCTGGGTTGTAGGCTCGATCCCCATTGGGGGGCGTGCAGGAGACAGGGAATCAGTGACTCTCATCATTGATGTTTCTCTCTCTCTCTCCCTCTCCCTTCCTCTCTGTGAAATCAATAGAGGTATATTTAAAAACAAACAAAAATACAGTTCTTGCCACACAGTAGGTGCTTAAGTGAGAACTATTAATGTTCTATAAGGGCCTTAGTATGGTGCCTAGCACGTAGTAGGTATTTAATTTGTGGGAATTGTTACTGTTTTTCAGTTAACCCCCTAGCACAATGCCTGGCACACAGTAAGTGCTGCATAAAAGGCAATTACTATTTTTATGTTTAGAGGGCCATTATGATGCCCAGCCCATAATAGATGCTCAGTAAATAAGAACTCTGATCTATAAAGACCTTTGCACACAGTAGGTGCTAAATGTGGGCTGTGTTCTCTGTAAAGCCCTGAGCCTGGGACTAACATTGTAGGCACTTGTTTGTATTATTCTGTACAGCCCTTAGCATGCTAACTGGTACACAGTTGGTGCTCAAGACATTGGCATCATTTTCAGATGAGGCCAAGACTGTGGTCCTGGATGATGTAAGCCATGGGTGTAGGTAGCCTCTGGGGTCTCTGGTAAAACATGTTCAGTAAATAGATGCGTTTGCTGTTAACCTATGAAGCTCTTAGCACCGTGCACATAGTAGGTATCCAATAAATAGAAATGGGGCTTTTACTGCTATTCCCCTAACAGTGCTATTCCCTGGCAATACTATTTCCCTGGCACACAGTAGGTGTTCTGTAAATAAATGTGCTTATTGTTATCCTATGAAGCTCTAGCACCATGCCTAGCACATAGTAGATGCCCAATAAATGTGGCTTTTTATTGCTGTTACCCAGCATAGTGCCTGGTACAGAGTAGGTGTTCAATAAATAAATATTTTCCTATCATTCTTTGAAGCCCTGGCATGGTGCTTGGCACATAGTAGTTACCTAATAGGGCTTTTCACCTGAGGACATGCTTTTATTGATTTTAGAGAGAGAGGAAGGGAGAGGGGGAGAGAGAGAGAAACATCGATGTGAGGGTGAAACATCGATCGGTTGCCCTCTGCATGCACCCTGACCAAGAATCGAACCCTTGACCTTTTGGTGTACTGGACGACACTCCAACCAGCTGACACCAGCCAGCCAGGGCCCTAATGGGGCTTTTCTTGCTTTTCCACTTGGCTCAGTGGCTGCCACATAGTGAGTGCTCAAAAATAAGGCTTTTATTGCTATTCCCTGGTAGTGTTACCCCCTGGCACACAGTTGGTGTTCAGTAAATAAATGCATTTACTGTTACTTTTTGAACCTAGGACACAGTAGGTTCCTAATAAATGGGGTTTTTGTTGCTATTCCTCTGACACACAGTAGGTGTTTTGTAAATTAATGTGTTTACTGTTATCCCATCCCTGGTGCTGTGCCTAGCACACAGTAGGTACCCAATAAATGGAGCTTTTGCTATTCTTTTGCCACAGTGCCTGACACACAGTCGGTATTCAATAAATACTTTACTGGTACTCTGTGAAGCTCTTGGCACCATGCCTGACACATAGTAGTTACCTAATAAATGGGGCTTTATTGCCTTTCCACTTGATATGGTGGTTGCTGCATAGTAGGTGCTCAGTAAATGGGGCTTTTATTGCTAGTCCTCTGGCACAATGTCTAGCACATAGTAGATGTTCAATAAATAAATGCATTTACTATTTTATGAAGCACTTGGCATGGTGTTTGGCATATAGTAGGGGTTCAATAAATAGATGCTTTTTTTAAAAAACTTCATCCACTGGTATGCTTGTATTAGTTTTAGAGAGAAAGGAAGGAGGAGAGAGAGAGAAACATCATCAATCAGTTGCCTCTCACACTTGCCCTGACTGGGGATTGAATCTGCAGCCTAGGTATGTGCCCTAACTGGGAATCAAACCCGCTCCAACCGACTGAGCCACCCAGCCAAGGCAATAAATAGATGCTTTTGCTATTCTATGAAGCCCTGGGCACCATACCTGGCACACAGTGGGTGCCCAGAAAATGGGGCTTTTATTGCTATTCTACTTGGCATGGTGCCTGACACATAGTGGGTGCCCAATAAATGAGGCTTTTATTGTTATTCCTCTTATCACAATGCCTGGTACACACGTGTGCTCCACAGGGTCTGTGGTGGTCCACCACCTAAGACCTACTATGTGTCAGGTGCAGCCACATCAGTGAGTGCAGTGTTCTTGGCCAGCCCTCCCAGCCCCACCCCCACCCATCTCACCTTTGGTTGACACCCACTTCTTTTGGGTTCGACTTCTCTTTGCTTTGGTCCTGTTTTGTTTGTTATCATCTTCTTTTTTATTTTCTCTTTCCCATCTTTTGTTTCCCCGCCCCCTCCCTGCCCATCCCGCCTCCCTTCCCCACCCCCACGTTCTCCCCCCCAATAGAACCGTCTGCCCCCCCTCAAGATGTTAAGTGTGTCAGCACACGCTCCACGGCCATTTTGGTAAGTTGGCGCCCGCCACCGCCGGAAACGCACAACGGGGCCCTGGTGAGCTATAGCGTCCGCTACCGACCGCTGGGCTCGGAGGACCCGCAACCCAAGGAGGTGAACGGCATCCCCCCGACCACCACTCAGATCCTGCTGGAGGCACTGGACAAGTGGACGGAGTACCGCATCACGACTGTCGCTCACACAGAGGTGGGACCAGGGCCCGAGAGCTCGCCCGTGGTCATCCGCACCGACGAGGACGGTAAGCACCACCCTAGCCTGGGGACCCCCGCAGGCCCCAGGCCACCCCGCCCTGGAGCCTTCTGTCTGGAAGACTGGGCTGGCTGGTGGCCGAAAGGTAGACGCCACTGTCATGAGAGGGAGACATGAAGCACTCTCTCTCCCCAAGAAATCCTGGGCTCCCTGACTGGGAATTCTGTTCTAGACCCTTGGGCACCATTTGCTCCCTGAGCCTCGTGCCTGGAAAGTTGAGGTGGCAGCCCTGTGTTTTGGTCCAGTGGTGGAAGCCATGGAAACAAAGTGTAACAAGCAGCCAGTAGCACTTGCAAAAAATTTATGGTCCCTCACCCCAGAAACCTACCTTTTAGACTTATCTTGGGATGAGCCAGGACCTGCGGCTTCCTACCTGAGAGTAGGTGGACTGTGTGCTGATAACATTTAACTACCAGCTGTCTGGGAGGCGGAGACTGATTTGTACCGTTGGTCAAATTCTGGGGTGTCAGTACTCCTGCCGTGGCCGATTGCAGGTAGAAAGGTTTAAGCTGCAAAGTGAGGCGGATGCTCACAGAAGCTGAGGGCTGGGGCTAAATGAAGCGAGCAGCTTCCCCAGTAAAACTGAGCCCCTTTGAACCTGGTTTGCTTTCTGAGCCACTGACCTGGAAGGTGTGGTTGGCAGCCCCACGTTGTGTTCTGGTCGTGGGCGGGGTGGACTAGAGGCCTCTGACCTGGGGGCCGGCCGAGAAAGATCTCCAGGGCCGAGGGGCTGGCTGCGCACTCGGGTGTGCAGGAGCACGCAGCTGGGCCGGGCCTCAGCTTTCCCGTCTGTAGATGAGGAAAAGCCCCTGTCTAGAGGGCGTGCTGCGAGGGTGGTGGCGGTGTGCCTGAGGTTCTCCCAGCGAGGCTCAGGGCCTCTCATGTCATGTGGCCCTGGGCGGTAGCCAGGCACTGGGGCTGCTCAGTTACCCCAGCTGTGAACGGGGCGCGCCATCAGGGCCCCTTCCCCGGGCTGGGCCGCTGGTGGTGTGCGCGTAGAGCACCCCGCGAGCCAGCAGCTGCTTGTCACCCTGGCATCGAGCAGCCGCCCGGGGCAGGGCCGGGTGCCCCAGTAACAGGACCTCCCACCCTCCCCTCCGTTCCCGCTTCGCCCTCCCACCGCCAGTGCCCAGCGCGCCGCCGCGGAAGGTGGAGGCGGAGGCGCTCAACGCCACGGCCATCCGCGTGCTGTGGCGGTCCCCCGCGCCGGGCCGGCAGCATGGCCAGATCCGCGGCTACCAGGTCCACTACGTGCGCATGGAGGGCGCCGAGGCCCAGGGGCCGCCGCGCATCAAGGACGTCATGCTGGCTGACGCCCAGGTGGGGGGCGCGCTGGGGGGGCCGGGGGGCGGGCTGGGGGGGGTGTGCCCCGCCCCGTGCTCCTGCCCTCTCGCTGCTTCTCTCTCTGGCCACCCGCTCATCTCCTCCTCTCTCCCCTGCCGCGCCTCTCACACTCAGTGGGAGATGGATGACACGGCTGAATATGTAAGTAGTGCCCTCGGCCGCTGGCGTGCTCTTTCCGCGGGCCGTGCCTGCCGTTCTGTGACACCCGCCCCTGCACGCCTCTTGTCAAAGGGTCTCCTCCCCTGGGTCCAGGATGCACACCCCATTACCTCTTGGAGCTAGCAGTCTCAGTTTTCACATCAGGCAAATGGGCACAGCGGCCCCAGGCGGCACCTGCTGGGGGACCCAGAGGTCACCCATTATCCTCCTTACCTGGATGGCCCCTAGACTCCCAGTTTTCTCACACACACACCCTCCCACACACACACACACGCACTCACGCACACGCGCCGTTTCACCATCATAGCTTTACTCAAGCTGTTCCTGAGGCCTGGAATGCCTTTCCTACAGCACCGACCCACTCCTCCATCCCTCTGCCTCCCCTGTCGGACCCAGACCAGAACTGGGTCACTTTCCAACGCAGCCTGACCCTTTGTCACCTGCCTCAGCCCTCCCTCACCTAGAAATTTCTTTCTCTCTTCAAAGCATCCACTTCATTCTGGCCCTTGAACGATGGAGGGGTCAGTGGGCCCAGGGTGGGAAAGGAGTCCTGTAGCCCCACCACCATCTTCATCGTTCCAAGCTTTCTCTAGAGACCCTGAACCAGAGTTGGGCAGGTCACTGCCTCTCTGGGCTGTCGTTCTGCCTTTCATAAGAAGCCACAGGCTCTTATGAGAGCCCCAGGTCTGATGCCAAATTGACACTGGCCCTACCTCCTCCCATAGGGAAGTTTTAGCCCCTCCCACCTACCAGGACCCTGAGAGGGACTAAATGTGAGGCTCAGGGGAAGGAGACCCTCTGTTCATGCATCCCTGTCCCCCCTCCTCATGCTCTTGACCTGGGGACACCCCACAGCTCCCAGGCATGCTGAACTTTGTTTGTGGTGTGCATGTGTGGGAACATGGGCACATGTAATGGTGTTCATGGGGGGGGTGCAAGTCAGGGTGCTCTGGCATTCATTGAACAAGCAGTCATTTACTGAGCACCTAGTGTAGGCTAGATCCTCTGTAAGGTGCTACGGAAATGACAGTGACCAACACAGAGCTCAGAGCCTGCCCTCCCTGTGATCACAGTCCAGTGTGGGAGAAGGACGTTAATGGGAAAGAAACACAAACATATGTCTAGTTACAGCTCTGGTAGAGGGAGGCAGGGTTTAGACAGTGATATAAAAGTCAGTTCTCCAGATGGGTGGATGGGGCAGCCCTGATCTGTAGCATATGCATGGTGTAAATACTTCCATTGTGTCAGTTTTCAGCTAGATGTGCAGTAGCTCATTGCTGTATAGTTTTCTACCACAAGGTACAAGAGACAGAATAACCTTGACAGCCTAGGTAGTGGTAAACGTAGTAGAATGATTAGGAGGGGGGTACTGAGTACTTAATACCTTTGTTTTTTTAAAAAAATTATTTTTGTTTAATTCTAAGTTTATATAATTTACTTCTAAATAATGGCTGTGTTTAATAACTGGCTCACAAAATTCCTGAAAATTTAAGTATTCGCTCTCATGAGCTGGTATAGGAAATTCCAGCACACCAATGGGCGTAGTGGAGGTAGCGGGAATAGCCTGTGCAAAGGTCCTGGGGAAGGACCATGCCTGGCCTGTTGGAGGAACAGTAAGGAGGTCCTTTTAGCTGAAGCAGAGTGGGTGAGGGGAGCAGAAAGAGGAGGTGAGAGCAGGGAGGAGACCTGGCAGGTATTGCAGGGCCTTGTAGGGCACAAGGAAGACTTGGGCTTTTACCTGAAGGGAGGTGGGAACCCTAGAGGGCTGTGGGCAGAGGAGGGGTGGGACCTGACTCAGATCCTCACAGGCACCCTCTGGTGGCTGCTGCAAGGAGGACAGACTCTGGGGATGGGGGGGTGGGAGCCATATCACTAGTGCAGAGGCAACTACCTTATTCCAGTCAGGCTGCGCGTGGCCATCTTAGCATGGACCTGCTACCTGTCATGGTCTCTGCATGAGGTCGGGTGCATGTCTCTGCCTGAGGACCAGGGCCCACATCTACCTTGTTTGAGCCCAGCCTTGGAAGGAGGGTGGACAGGGCTGGTCTCCGCCCTGGTTGCATCGCTGACCCCATCCCTGCCTGCAGGAGATGATCATCACAAACCTGCAGCCTGAGACCACCTACTCCATCACTGTAGCCGCCTACACTATGAAAGGCGATGGCGCTCGCAGCAAACCCAAGGTGGTAGTGACCAAGGGAGCAGGTATGAGACCTCCTCCCCCCAACTGCTCCTTTGCCCCCAGTCTCCCTGCAGAGCTCTTGAGCCCGTGTGGGGAGAGAGTGTACTGGACAGGAGGAACAGCCAGAGCTGTGGGGTGGGGTCTGCTCAAGGGGGCATTTGGGGCCCAGCAAGGTCCAGCCCCCTCATCTTCCTTAGCCACTTGGCCCCAGCCTGATACCAACAGTTAACAGCCAACTCTAACCCCCTTGTCCTCCTGGATTTACCTGGCTGCTCCCTCTGCCTGGACTTCCTTCTCTGGGCTGGCTGTCCCCTCCCCATCCTTTAGGTCTTTGCATCATTCCTACCTCATTAGGGAAGCCTTCCCCACCCCACTCCTATCCTGCAGTCTTTGTTCGATGCCCCTGGGCCCCCCCCCAGCACCCTGTCATTCCCCCATCATGGCTCTGATCACCCCAGGTGGGTTGTCATTTGGGGGTGGTGTGCCCTTCTCTCCAGCTGCACCATGATGCCTCCTCTTCTGGCAGCCCTGCCTCAGTTTCCCCTTCTGGCTCCTCTCCCATCAGTCCCAAGGTTCTATTTTTGCCCCAGCCACAGATGAGCTGAATGAGGAGGAAGAGACAGCTGTGAAAATGTAAAGGGAAGATGTTCCAAGCAGAGGGCACAGCCTAGGCAAAGGCTTGGAGAGGTGAACAAGCTTAGTGTGTTCAAGAAACTGTGGAAAGGCCTCTGTCCCACTTCCCATACCCATTCCTCTCTCTGGGACCCTCAGTGCCACACCTCTGACCACATAGCCTAACATCCAGGCTGGACACAGCCCCTCTCTACATTGCTGCCAGCCCTGCCCATGCTGTTCCTGAGCCTGGCTAGTCTGTATATCTATCCTCCAGTGTCCAGTGCCCATGCACCTCCTCCAAGGAGCCTCACATGGTCTCCCCCTCCTCTCTCAGGGACATTGCATTAGAGCCATGCTTGCTAAGCTGAATCCACTGCATATACTGTGACTGCTCATAGCACAGCCCATTAAAGGTCCTGATAAGTCCTGCAGTGGAGAAGCTTGGTTTCCTTTGTAGAGCCCAGCTTTCCCCCTTCTTTACCTGACCCCAAAACCTTTTTTGGCACATTCATTACTACTCAGACTGCGAAGATCATGGGGCATGGGCAGGATTTCGATACTCCTGTGTCCCATGGATATTAATCAGGTGCCAGCGAGGGATAAATAAACAAAGCAAGAAATGTATGACTTAACTGACTAAAGGAGGAGATACTTAGGTGAGGCCTACTGTAACATCTGTGAATGTTTTCTTTTATTGGGTTCTGTTAATCCCTGGCCTCCTTGCTGTTCTTACACTCATACAGCACAGTCCTACCTCATGGCCTTTGCACTGGTTGTTCCCTCTGCTTGGAACACTGTTCCTCCTAGACCTCCCTGTAGCTCCCTCCCTCGCCTCCTTCAAGTCTTTGTTTCTCAGTGAGGCCTCTCTGAGACCCACTTTTAAAAACTGTAACTCTACCCTGTGCTCCCAGACTGCCAGGTGGTCACTGATGCTGGCCTTGTGTCCCCGCAGTGCTGGGCCGCCCCATCCTGTCGGTGCAGCAGACCCCTGAGGGCAGCCTGCTGGCACGCTGGGAGCCCCCAGTCGGCACCGCCAAGGACCAGGTACTGGGCTACCGCCTGCAGTTCGGCCGAGAGGACTCTTCACCCCTGGCCACACTGGAGTTCCTGCCCACCGAAGACCACTACACAGCATCGGGCGTGCACAAAGGGGCCACGTATGTGTTCCGGCTGGCAGCTCGGAGCCGAGGTGGCCTGGGTGAGGAGGCAGCAGAGGTCCTGAGCATCCCGGAGGACACACCCCGCGGCCACCCACAGATCCTCGAGGCAGCTGGCAATGCTTCGGCTGGCACTGTCCTGCTGCGCTGGCTGCCACCCGTGCCTGCTGAGCGCAATGGGGCCATTGTCAAGTACACAGTGGCAGTCCGGGAGGCCGGTGCCCTGGGCCCCGCCCGAGAGACTGAGCTGCCGGCAGCAGCCGAGCCAGGCGCTGAGAACGTGCTCACACTGCAGGGCCTCAAGCCCGATACGGCCTATGACCTCCAAGTGCGGGCCCACACGCGCCGGGGCCCCGGTCCATACAGCCCCCCTGTCCGCTACCGGACATTCCTGCGGGACCAAGGTAGGCGCGAGGCGACCCCCACACCAGAGCCGGACCGGGCCTTGTGCCCACCCCCACCCCAGCCCCTTCCCTCTCCCCCGCCCAGGTAAGTGGTCACTTTTCTGCTTCCTCGTGATGCTCGAGGCGAGTCTGGACCCTGAGGCTCTGGCGTTGGCAAAGGTGGGACGTGCCTCAGTGGCACCACCATCCCCCACCCCCACCCCCCTTCCTCTGCCTTCTCTCTGCAGCCGCGCCGTCTCCCCCAGCAGGGTCTTGGGTCAGGGCCAGGCAGGGCCGGGCCAGGGCCAGGCAGGAAGGCCATGGGCACAGCGGACAACAGGGAACGCCTGGGCCGCCCCACCCCACCCCACCTGCCTGTCCACCCACCCCTGGCACTCACTGGGCTTCTCTTTTCCTCTCTTCTGCTTGACTGCTGCCTGGCAGTCTCCCCCAAGAACTTTAAGGTGAAGATGATCATGAAGACATCAGTCCTGCTCAGCTGGGAGTTCCCTGATAACTACAACTCACCTACACCCTACAAGGTGTGGCCACCTGGCAGGCCAGTGGGCTGGGTCAGGTTTTGCTGCTCAGCCAGGGTTGGGGCTTGGTTTGGAGTCAAGGCTTATTGGGGTGTGGTGGGGTTCAGCTGGACTCAGCTGAGTGGGATCAGGCTTCATTGGGGATTAAGGCTCAGTCTGGGTTTGGGCTCAGTTTGGGATTAGGACTCACGTCTGGGACTCAGGGCTCAACAGGAATTGAGGCCCAATCTGGGCTCAAGATGTAACCTGGGATCAGGGATCAGTCTGGGCCGGGGCTCATTCCGGGATTAGGGCTCAGTTAAAGTTGGGAAGCAGCTGGGACTGAAGCTCTGTCAGGAGTTAGGGCTTAGTTTTAGTATTTGGGCTCAGTCATGATTGGGACTCAGAGTTGGGGCTCAACTGGGGTTAAGACTCAGTCTGGGGTTGGAGTTCACTCTGGGATTAGGTCTCAAAGTTGGGACTCAGCTGGGATTGAGGCTTAATCTGGGATTAGGGCTCAGTAAGGATTGGGACTCAAATCAGAATTGGGACTCAGCTGAGATAAGGCTCAGTCTGGGATCAGTTCAGCAGGGCTGAGTCTAGGATCGAGGCTTAGTCAGGGTTGGGGGTCAGCCCAGACCCTACTAAGCCAGCCCTGGCCCACAGATCCAGTACAATGGGCTCACACTAGACGTGGATGGCCGCACCACCAAGAAGCTCATCACGCATCTCAAGCCCAACACCTTCTACAACTTTGTGTTGACCAACCGTGGCAGTAGCTTGGGCGGCCTCCAGCAGACAGTCACTGCCTGGACTGCCTTCAATCTGCTCAGCAGCAAGCCCAGCGTGGCCCCCAAGCCCAACACCGATGGCTTCATCATGGTGTATCTTCCTGACGGCCAGAGCCCCGTGCCCATCCAGTATGCTTGACATCCCCAACCCCCAGGATTCCTCTCATCGCCCGTTAGCCAGCTGTGTGACTCTCCAGCCACTTGACCTTTCTGTGCCTCAGTTTCCTCACCTGTCTATAAAATGGGGATTATATTAGCCCCATCTAGTGTGGTTCCCCTGAAGGTCCAGTGAGTCTCATGGGAATAGTCAGTCACTAAATGTGGCTTTGTGTTTGCTTCTCCAGCATTTTCTGACATCCCTGTGTGCCTGACCTTCTACTTGTTTGGAGTTCTAAGATTGTTGGGGAGACAACTATACACAGACTCTTGACCCCTTGGTGTGGCAATAAGAGGCAGAGAAGAATTCAGGGCTTTAAAAATCTCTGGGCATGGAAGCTGGGGCTTTGAAGGGTGTGTAGGAATTCAAAAGTTGTAATTGAATGGGATAGGCTTTCTAGGCAGAAGGCACAGTGTAATCAAAGGCCTGGAGGTTTAAATATGGCTGGGGCTGTAGGGCAATAGACCCCATTATATGAGCAGAAGGGAAAATTCAGAAAGGGAGGCTCCCCACTCACCCCTAGACAGCATCTCTGTCTGGTCATGCCTATAGACAGCCTCCCTCTGACTCTTCGTCTTGTGACAGGAGTTACTTCATTGTGATGGTACCGCTGCGCAAGTCTCGTGGTGGCCAGTTCCTGACCCCACTGGGCAGCCCAGAGGACATGGACCTGGAGGAGGTAAGGGCTAGCGCCCAACCTGCAAGGAACAGACACATCGCAGCTGTCATGAGCCCAGTTGATCCCAGCCGTGCTCTGAGCAACCCACACCTGTTTCCATAGCTTATCCAGGACATATCCCGGCTGCAGAGGCGCAGCCTGCGGCATTCGCGGCAGCTCGAGGTGCCCCGGCCCTACATCGCGGCTCGCTTCTCCATGTTGCCATCCACTTTCCAGCCCGGTGACCAGAAGCAGTATGGTGGCTTTGACAACAGAGGCCTGGAGCCTGGCCACCGATATGTTCTCTTTGTGCTTGCTGTGCTGCAGAAGAGCGAGCCCGTAAGTCCCAAGTGATGTCTGCCCACATCCAGCCGTACCCCCTGAGTGAGGCAGGCCTCAAAGTGACCTCAGCCCTCAGGGCCCTGACCTCAGACACAGACACAGACACAGATCCTCCCAGCTTCATGGGCAGAGGGAAGGACTTAAAGCTGCGGGAATCCCAAGGGGAAAGCGTTTTAGAGGAAGGAACTTGGGAATTGGGGCTGGACGTGTAGGAATCCAATAAAAAAGAAGGCACCCCAGGATTCTCATGTGCAAAGGTCTAGTGGTACAAGAGGAACAGAAAGGATTTCAGAGTGGCCAATGCAGAACGGGAATGGGGGCAAATGCCAGTTGGCAAGGGCGAAGCCATGCAGGCTACCACGAGGGTCAGTTTTCTTAGAAGCCATAGGAGGGTTTAGAGTATGGGAGAGACTTAGATTTGTGTTTGAGGAAGACCCATCTGGCCTGTGTGAGGAGAATGGACACTGATGGAGGCTCTGTCCACCCCGTTTATGCAGACATTTGCAGCCAGTCCCTTCTCAGACCCCTTCCAGCTGGATAACCCAGATCCCCAGCCCATCGTGGACGGTGAGGAGGGGCTCATCTGGGTGATTGGGCCGGTGCTGGCTGTGGTCTTCATCATCTGCATTGTTATTGCCATCTTGCTCTACAAGAAGTGAGTCCCCTGCCTCCCCTGCTTGACAGAAGGGGAGTTTCCTGGAAAAGGAGGGTGTCTGGGGAAGGGTCAGCTCAGAAGATCATCACGGGAGCCCTCTATGGTATAAGTAGGGAAATGGAGGCTCAGAGGATAAGCCCCTTGATCAAAGTCACACAGCTTGGGAAGTGGCAGGACTGGGTTTCACACCCAGCTAGTGATTTGACTCCTAAGCCCCACATTCCACTCAGTAAGATTTGGGGTAGAGTCTGTCTCTGTCTAGTTGAATGAAGATACTGCTTATAGTAGCCACATGGGGCCTGTTTCAGCTTAGAAAGGGAGGGTGGTGCCCCAGCAAAAAGGATTAGTCCAATTTTCTGGATGAGACCAAGGCTCGGAGAGGTTAAGCAAGCCACCCCACCATCACAGAACAGGCCCGTTATGGCTAGCACACCCTCACCGGTCTTCTTTTCCCTCCTCACCCATGTCTGCTTTTGGACGCAGCAAACCTGACAGGTAAGAACTGGCCCTGCCCTCTAGAGGCCCAAGGAGGCCAAGGAGGGAGAATGGAGTAGTGCTGAGTCTATGGGGCGGGGGATACCTGGCTGCTCCTGTATGCATGGCCCTGGGACCCCAATTGTGCGTATACAGTGTAAATACCATGCACAGTCCCTTTCCCACTGGCTGGGTTACATGTTCACGCTTCCTGGAGTGTGTTCACATGGGCATACACATCAGGCACATGCTGACACTCACTGATTCTTCCTCTTCCTCCTACAAAGTAAACGCAAGGACTCGGAACCCCGCACCAAATGCCTACTGAACAACGCTGACCTTGCCCCCCACCACCCCAAGGACCCTGTGGAAATGAGACGCATTAATTTCCAGACACCAGGTATGTGCTTATCCCAGGTGCCAGGGACAACACTGACAGGGAAGAGGAAACTGCCTCTTGGCAACCCTCATCTGCCTTGCCAAACTGTGCTTGGTGCATTTAAGGTCCTGATGCCCAAATTCCTGCATGGTTCCAGGCCTGGAGCTCTCGTGGATTGGTTCTGTTTACAACCAAATGAGGCTTTTGAAAACTTGCATTTAACTGGTGATTGCTGTCTTTAGTGGGGAGCTTGAAGGACATGTAAAAACCAAAAAACCCTCCTCATTTCTTCTGGCGGAAAGAGCTCTGCTTCTGTTCACACCTCTAGTCTTAAGATCTCTTGGCTTTTTCCCCACACTCCCCTGGGATGTGCCCCTAGCAAGACACTAATTACACCTCCCACATCCCTGTATCTCTCCCCTCCACAGCCACAGATGCTCATGCGCCTTCTGCCTCTAAACAGTTCCCTGTTAATTAATCAGGTGCAGCTTAAGGCACCTGCCATGCCCGGGGGAAACTGAATCAGGGTCTTGTCCTCGGTCATCTTCGTGTACAGTGAGCCACACACTCCCCCGTCTCCTCCCTCTTAATGGGCTCATGCTAACTGCTTCTCACCAAATACGGAATTTTTAATGTAACTGATGGCTGCTGTTGTCCTTAACACGGTTACATCTGCCCCTCTGCCTGCCTCCACTTCCTGTATCTGAACTGGTTCATATTAACTCCGTTTCCAACCAAATAGAGATTTTAAACATTTGTATTTAGCTCATGGCTTCAGTCCTCAAGAGCTCACGTGCGATTCCTGATGGACTCCTTTCTCTTTTCTGCTGCTGGACTGTCTCATGTCTGTCCTGTTTTTATCCAAATGAGGATTTGGGGCCTTTGTATTTAACTGGTGGCTGCAGCCCTCCGTGGGGGTCATGAACGGTCTCATACGGCACCTCTAACGTACTCCCTTCTCTCATCTCTCTGTCAGTTGTTTCCATCCAAATGAGGATTTTAAACATGTGTTTAACTGATGGCTGCTGTCCTCTTCAAGTTCATGGCTGTGGCCCACATGTCCTCCCTCTGCCCCCAAGTTCTCCCTCACGATCCTGCATTCTCCAAAATCCCCGTTGACCCAGACGGGGGACCCAAGGCCAGATTAGTGTGGGGTGACGTAGACAGAAGAACCAAAAGCTTTGGGATCCTCCCAAAGTCATGGCTAAACAAACACCCGGCGAAGGAAACAGCAGCTACTCTAGGCCCAGCAGCCATGTCCCTCGTTGAAGTTGCTCTGCCCTGTGTGTCTGTTGGCAGGCTGCTGTGCGTGCACCCAGCAAGGGGTGGGGGAGGTGGGCCCCCCGCGTGTTTTCATTTATTTATTGTTTGCTGTTTCTGCAGATTCAGGCCTCAGCAGCCCCCTCAGGGAGCCGGGGTTTCACTTTGAAAGTTAGTTCCTGTGTCTTTCTGTTCTCGGCTCCCTTCCCCACCCCACCCCTCGTTTGTTTTCATCTTTGGTTTCTCCATCCCGCCACCTATCTCTGCCCACCTGTCCTGCACTGGCTTCGGGGGGAAAGGGGGGTCTGGTCCATTGTGCCCTTAGGGTGCCAATTGTGATTATGTGTGTGGAGGGCGGGGACAGGGACGTAGGTGAGACACATATGCCTACCCATGTGACAGGCAGGGAGAACCACAAGGAAAATGGACACTAGCCTCAGACCCCACAGAGGTGGGCTCTTGGGGGACACCAGGGGGCCCCACTCAGAACAACAGTTGTTTACCAGCCAGCCTTGCAATGTTTGTCCCGTTTCATGCCCACTGCTACTTTCATGGCAGTACGCAGCTGCAGAGCACACGTGTAGCACCGGCCTGTGCGTGGAGAGGGGTCTGGCAGACCTGGATGTCAGGAAGAAAGAGCCAGATCCACGCCACTACCTCCAGTCACCCCCCTGGGGGTGCTGAAGATCAGGGCTGTCACCATTCCGTGTATCAGATGAGAAAACAGGCCCTCAGAGTCGGGCTCAGTGCACCTGCCCCATGCTGGTGCAGAGACAGATCCCTGCTAGGCCCTCTCAGCTCTTCCTGGCAGAGGACTTCCCAGGTCCTCTGATCCCAAAGGTGCAGAAAGGAATGTTTGTCTCCCACCCCAGGGAACAATGTTTTTGGAGGCCCAGCTAGCTGCCATCTGCTTCTTCATTTCTGTGTCACTCGCCTGCTTCCTGCCACGAGGCACTAGGAGCTTGAAGTGCTCCAGGGCAACCCTCTCCCTGCTGGGTTGGGGTTGGAGTGGGAGGACAGTGTGAAAAGGGGTGTCGGGCTTGGCCGGGAGCTGCAGTCTCTGATGCTCCACTCTCAGACCCTCAGGCCTGGGGTCCCCGCACCCGCCATGCCCTCTAACCACAGCTCGTCCATCGCAGACTCACACTGTAGAGCATCCCCACCCCACCCCGGCTTCTGGGCTGGCCCGCCCTGACCAGCCTGCACCGGCGGGGTCTGCTCTCCCCGCAGGCATGCTTAGCCACCCGCCGATCCCCATCTCAGACATGGCGGAGCACACGGAACGCCTCAAGGCTAACGACAGCCTCAAGCTCTCCCAGGAGTACGAGGTGAGCTGGACCCCACCTACCGCCCTCCTGGGCCCTCCCACGCCCACCCTGACACCTCCCACCTTCCTTCCCCTGCAGTCCATTGACCCGGGCCAGCAGTTCACCTGGGAGCATTCCAACCTGGAAGTGAACAAGCCCAAGAACCGTTACGCCAACGTTATCGCCTACGACCACTCCCGCGTCATCCTCCAGCCCATCGAAGGTAGCACACGGGTCCCGGGCTCCATCCTGCCCTTCCTCGTTACCCAGACAGCACACAGACCCCACGCTCCTCTCGGCCATGGGGCAGAGCCAAGCTAGGGGACAGATAGGGAAGAAACCCGATTCTGGTCTCAGGCCTGGTCCAGCACTAGCCAGAAACCACTGGGAATTTTTAGATGTGTATTTAACGGATGGCTGCTGTTACGTTTTTCTATCCATCACTCTATATCAGTCTTTCTCAACTCAAGCATTTCTGTCACCCAGGGACGTTTGACAGTGTCTGGGGAAGTTTTTGTGGTCACAAGTCAGAGGAGGGGGTTTCTAGTGACATCTAGAGGGTGGAGGCCAGGGACGGTGCTCAACATTCTACAGTGCACAGGGCGGCCCCTCCCCAGAGGATGGTCTGGCCCCAAATGGCAGTCGTGCTGAGGTAGAGAAGTCCTGGAGTCCGTGCCCCACGATTTCCTCGGAGACAGATGGGGGCACTCCAGGAGGGCTTCCAGTTGGGCTGCATAGAGCCAGCCTAGGACAGGGCACCCCCACTGATCTCTGCTTCTCACCCTGGCCGTAGGCATTGTGGGCAGTGATTATATCAACGCCAACTACGTGGACGGCTACCGGCGGCAGAACGCATACATCGCCACACAGGGGCCCCTGCCTGAGACCTTCGGTGACTTCTGGCGTATGGTGTGGGAACAGCGCTCGGCTACCATCGTCATGATGACACGGCTAGAAGAGAAATCACGGGTGAGGCCTGGACCCCGCCGCCCCCTAACCCCCAGCCATCCCCGGCCCACACTCACCTCCGTTCTCCTGCCCCGTACAGATTAAGTGTGATCAGTACTGGCCCAACAGGGGCACGGAGACCTACGGCTTCATCCAGGTAACGCTGCTGGACACCATTGAGCTGGCCACGTTCTGTGTGCGGACATTCTCCCTGCACAAGGTAGGGCCCAGGCCTGGTTGGAGGCTGGGGGAGGGGTAATGGGGCAGAGGAGGAAGACAGGACACAGCTTCTGCCCTGGGAGCTCCCCATCAGACAGACAACCAAGCATATTGACCCAGGTTGACCACATTCTCGTGAAGCCCACTTTATAGGCGGGGAAACTGAGGTTCAGGGTGGGGCACTCCCGTCTCTGGCCACAGCAGGAAGACAAAACCAGCAGACCCCAACTTAGCAGTGAATCTGTTATCCTCCTGCCATCAGTCACTCCCAGGTGTTACCTGCTCTCTTACCCGCCTGGGCCTTTGACGGGGTCCTGGCAGAGTCTTAAGCCCTGCCCTTAAGGGGCCGTAAGTCTTGGGTGGAACACAGAGCTGGAGACACCCTGCTAGCCTTGGACAGTCAAGGCCAGGGCAAAGGTAATCTTTAGGTAAGTGTTTAACTAAAGGCTGCGATCCATAATATTGTGCCATCTGTCTTCTACATCAGTGGTTCTCAATTGCGGCAGTTTGCAATCCAGGGGACGTTTTTTATTGTCATGATGGGGAGAGGAGGTGCTTACTAGCACCATGATGCTCCCGACTCCAGTCAGGTCCTCTTTCAACATTAAGTGCAGGCCTCACCCAAGTGCTCGAAAGCTTGGTAGATGGACAGGAGAAGGGAGTAAGAATTCTTTTTTTAATTTTTTTAATATAGCTTTATTAATTTCAGAGAGAGGAAGGGAGAAGGGGAGAGAGAGAGAGAAATATCAATGATGAGAGTCATTGATCGGCTGCCTCCTGCACGCCCCTGACTGGGGATCAAGCCTACAACCTGGGCATGTGCCCTGACCGGGAATCGAACCTTGATCTCCTCGATCCTAGGTTGTTGCTCAACCATGCCTGGCCGGGCAAAAATTCTTAGTTCATTCCCACATATCAAGCACATCCTGTGTGTCAGGCCCTGACCTGGGCACCAGGACACAGCAGGGACTAAGACAGAAAAAATGTCCCAACCGTGAGGGGCTTAGTCTAGTGGACAAGACACAGACAAAAGACAAGAAAATAATAAATTTTTTAAAGTTAAATTTATTAGGGTGGCATTGGTTGATAGTAACTAAAGTTCCAGGTGCCTGTCTTAATAATTTTACATCTATATTCCATTGTGTGCGCACCACCCCCGTGTCCTCCCCCACCCTTTTTCCCTCTGGTAACCACCGTTCTGTTGTCTGTAGCTATGAGTTGGTTCATTTGTCGGTTCTTACTGTTCCTGTTCTTTTCCATCTGACTTATTTCGTTCCATCCACACTATCACAAATGGCAGCATTTCATCTTTCCTTATGGCTGAGTAGTACTCCCGTGGATATATGTACCACATCTTCTTTATTCATTTATCCTTCAGAGGACACGTCAACTGTTTCCATGTCTTGGCCACCATGAGTAATGTTGCAGTGAACATAAGGGGTACATATCTTTACGTGTGTTTTGAAAATTTTTTGAGTCAATACCTATAAGAGGGGTTGCTGGGTCATATGGCAGCTCTATTCATAGTTTTTTGAGGAGCCTCCATACTGTTTTTCCTGGTGCCTGCCCCAGTTTAGACCCCCACTAGCAGTGAATGAGGGTTCCCTTTTCCCCACACGCTCTCCAACACTTGTAAGTGGTGTCTCTTTGTAGTTCTGATTTGCATTTCCCTGATAGCTAGTGAAGCTGAACATCCTTTCATGTATCTGTTGGCCATCTGTATGTCTTTGGAAAATTGTTCAAGTCCTCTGCCCATATTTTAATCAAATTGTTTCTCCGTTGTTGAGTTGTATGAGTTTTTTATATATTTTGGATATTATTGGAGATACCGCTTGCAAATATCTTCTCCCATTTGGCTGGTTGCCTATTTGTTTTGTTGATGGTTTCTTTTGCTGTGCAGAAGTGTTTTAGTTTGATGCAGTCCCATTCATTTTTTCTTTTACTTCTCTTGCCTTTGGGGGAGGGTGGTCAAGTTCACAAAAACCCCTCTGAGACCAAGGTCCAAAAATGACAAGAAATCTCACATGTAGGGTTAAAATAAAGCTGAGGAGAAGAATAGAATGTGTACTGGGGGACCTGGAGGAAGTGAGGAAGGGAGCCATGAGGAGATGTGGGGAAAGAGCATTTCAGGCAGAGGGCACAGCTAGTGCAAAGGCCCCGGGGCAGGACCATGTCTGGCGTGTTGGAAGAACAGTGAGAAGACCACCTGGCTGGGGCTGAGCGATCAGTGGGGAGAGAACAGGGAGGGGATGGGGCAGGTTGTACACGGCCCATGGGCCACAGGGAAGACTTGGGCTTTTACCCCAAGGGAGGTGGGAGCCCCGACTCCTGCTCACAGGTGCTCCCTGGCTGCTCTGGGGGGAACAGACTTTGGGGGTGGCAGCAGGGCAGAGATAACCATGCAATCTGAGGGCGATGATGGAAGGACCATGGTGACTGCCATGAGGAGCGTGAGAAGTGGGCAGGTTTGGGATAGGTTTTAACGGCAGTGATAGTATTGGCTGATGTGTTGGATGTAGGAAGGCATCCAGTCGAGGGTGACATTTTAAGTCCTGGTCAGAGCACCTGGAGGGATGGAACCACCATCAGCTGAGACGGGGGAAGCAGGTTTGGGGAGAAAGTGGGGGCACAGTGTAGGCTGCATTGTGTAAGACAGATGAAACTCTCCTGTGGAGACCCCTCTGTGTCCTGGGGGCAGTTGGACACCCGGGTCAGACACTTGGGTGCAGTGGTCTGGAGGTGTGCATTGGGTATCCTCTGCACGTGGGTGGTGGGCTGCAGTGACAGGTGGTTTTCCTGTGGCTCCCAGAATGGCTCCAGCGAGAAACGTGAAGTCCGCCAGTTCCAGTTCACAGCGTGGCCAGACCATGGAGTGCCCGAGTACCCCACACCATTCCTGGCTTTCCTACGGAGAGTGAAGACCTGCAATCCCCCAGATGCTGGCCCCATCGTGGTTCACTGCAGGTACGCGTGTCACCATCCTCCACACCCAGCTCCGTCTGCACTCCGTTCTGCATGCCCACCTCATCCCCCTCTCCTGAGGGTCCCCTGATCACCACACCTGTCCCTGCAGCGCTGGGGTGGGCCGCACAGGCTGCTTCATCGTCATTGATGCCATGCTGGAGCGGATCAAGCCGGAGAAGACAGTGGATGTGTATGGTCACGTGACACTCATGCGGTCCCAGCGCAACTACATGGTGCAGACTGAGGACCAGTATAGCTTCATCCATGAGGCCCTGCTGGAGGCTGTGGGCTGTGGCAACACAGAGGTGCCCGCCCGCAGCCTCTATGCCTACATTCAGAAGCTGGCCCAGGTGGAGCCCGGCGAGCATGTCACTGGCATGGAACTTGAGTTCAAGGTGGGAAAGGATGCGGAGGCTGCTGTGGGCGGGAGGGCAGAGGGGCTGAGGAGCTGGAGACGGAAGTCACCCTAACGATGGGGACCAGAGCTTAGGGGGTGTTCCTCTACCATTCTACCATTAGCACTCTGGTGGGAAGCTGTTCTGATGGCAGCCCCGCCTCCTTGTCCCCACAGCGGCTGGCCAACTCCAAAGCCCACACATCCCGCTTCATCAGTGCCAATCTGCCTTGTAATAAGTTCAAGAACCGCCTGGTAAACATCATGCCGTACGAGAGCACGCGGGTCTGCCTGCAGCCCATCCGGGGCGTGGAGGGCTCCGACTACATCAACGCCAGCTTTATTGATGGCTACAGGTACCTTACCTTTGCCTGGGGTTACTGGGGCCCCAGAGGGTCCCAGCCTTGTCCCTAAGAGGCCTCCACTCTCACTTGGGAGACAAAACTGCAGAGACATTGCCAGCCCTGTGCAGCATCATTGAGGTGGAAGGAACCTTCGAGTGTAATAACTGATGGCTAGCATGGCTCTGTCTTTCCTTTGATATCACTGGTTCTCAATCTGAGCAATTCTGCCCCCAAGGGAAATTTGGCAATGTCTAGGGACAATTTTGTCATGATTTGAGTGCGTTGGGGGTTGGGGTGGCTACTACTGGCATATAGTGGGTAGAGGCCATGGATTTTGCCCAGAACAGTGCACGTTCACAGAGAGTATCCAGCCTTGAATGTCAGTACTGCTGGTGTTGAAAAACCATGGCCAAGGGAGGTTGGGCAGAAGGTACGGCCTGTGCAAAGGCCCGGGTGTGAGGGAGAACTTGGCCTGTGCATACAACCGAGAGTACTTTACTGGCACTTGAGGGAGGTGGAGCAAGAAGGCAGGAGAAGTCAGCGGACAATTTTGCGAGCTGGAATGTATCCTGGGGCTAATGGTTTCCCCGTGTGCAAAATGAGATAATTGGGAGGGCTGAATAAGACGGTGAGGGAGATAGGCCACTGGTCAGCCGTCCCCGGGAAGGCAGGCATGTGGCAGGTACGGCTGCCGTGGACTCCTGCTTTGTTCCTGACCCATCAGGCAGTATCAGGCCAGATCTAGGCCTAGGCCTGGGGCTCCCCATCAGCCCTGGACTCACCCCCCTCCCCGCAGGCAGCAGAAGGCTTACATCGCAACGCAGGGGCCACTGGCAGAAACCACAGAGGACTTCTGGCGCATGCTTTGGGAAAACAACTCGACCATTGTGGTGATGCTGACCAAGCTGCGGGAGATGGGCCGGGTACGTGGGGACCGTGGAGGGCAGGGTAGGGGCCTGGTGGGGACTCGGACGGGGCTGACCACAGATGCCATCCCCTCGATAGGAAAAATGTCACCAGTACTGGCCGGCTGAGCGCTCAGCCCGCTACCAGTACTTTGTGGTGGACCCAATGGCGGAATACAACATGCCACAGTACATCCTGCGGGAATTCAAGGTCACAGACGCCCGGGTGAGTGTGGGGACGATTGGCAGCAGGGACTAGAGCCCAGGCTGGGCTCAGTGCTTCCCTGGTGATCTGGAGAGGGCTTCCCTGGTTGGGGGATAGAAGCAAAGGCCCAGGGATAGGAATAAGCGTGGGGGTTTGGGAGGAAAAGGAGTCAGTTGACTAGTTGACCAGTCACTCCTACAACCAAGTGGGTGGAAGAGACCGTGTCCCTGTGCTGACCCCATAGTGTCCCCATTAGAGCATGTATGACCCCACTCACTAGGGCACATGGCCCAAGGGGATCAGGTAAAAGGGAGGGAGGTGTCCTCTGGAAGCAGCAGCCTGTGGAGGAGAGTGTTAGAGGGCTGGGAGCTGGGTGGGGAGAGTTGATGGGTTGATGGTGCTGGAATGGAAAAGGGTGGTGATCAGTACGAGGTTGGTGGTGGGAATTGTCACCACTCAGTAGGGAGAAATGAAAAGGCGGAGCGGATGTCGTTGGCTGATGGGGGGGGGGGGTATTAGATGGCAGCTGATGAAGACTGATCCTGGAAGGTGGCCCAGTTGGGTGAGAGAGGATCAAAGTTAGTGGTAGAAGAGGGGATTGGAGAACATGGGTAGGATGCTGGGGGTTCAGAAAACGCAGTCAGGGTGTTGCCAGGGGCTGGCGAAGCCTGATTGAACGCACAGCATCACTGGTCGTAGTGTTGGGTGGGGTAAGATGGTGCCATTGGATGGGTGGGATGTGGGATTGGAGAATGGAATGTGTGGGTAACACCAGTGGGACATGGTACTGCAGGCCAGCGAGGGCGACTGGTCATCAGCAGTGGGCGGAGGAAGAGGAGATTGGAGAACAGCTGGGCTGTGAAGAAAATCAGTGGAAAACAACTTCTAAAAGGGAAGAGGGATGAGCATTCAGTGGCCGTAGACAGTGCTGTGGACGGTACAAGAGGGAGGGGATGGGACTGGAGAAAGGACATGTAAGTGGTAGGGGCTGGAGACCTTTAGGGTAAGATGGTGTCATTGGGTGGCACCATTTTACTGTAGAGAGTGTGACTGGAAAAAGGCAGGTGACAGGTGAAGGAGGTGAGAGAACGTCAGTGGAAGGTCGTCCCCTGGATGGTAAAGAGGGGTGAATCATTAGTGATGGGTTGTGGCAAATGGTGCCATTGAGTCATGAAGAATGAAAGACGGCAGAGTAAGGACATTGGTGGCGCCGCAGGGTGGTGGGAAGACAGGGTTGGGGAGAAGGGTCACTGAGTGGGGGGGTGGAGAAAGTCATTGGAAGGTGACAGCACTGGATGGGCAGGATTGCGAGTCGCCAGTGATGGGTGGTAAGACAGGAGGTGATGGTATTGGTAGTGCTCTTAGGTGATTGATAGAGGATCACAAGCACAATGGTCCCCACTTATGAATGTTCCAAGACCCACAATGGATGCCTGAAACTGCAGATAGTACTGAGCCTGAATATACTATGTTTTTTCCAATACATGCCTGTTATAATGTTAAATTTATAAACTAGGCACTGTAAGAGGCAAACAACAGTACTGATAAAATAGGACAGTTGCCCTGGCCGATGTGGCTCAGTGGTTAGAGCGTCAGCTCACACAAGGGTCACAGGTTCAATTCCAGGTCACGGACACATACCTGGCAACCAGTCGATGTGTCTTGTCTGTCTCTCCCTCCCTCCCTCTCTCCCTCCCCCCCTCCCCTCTGAAAAAGCAACGGGAAACATCCTCTAGTGAAGATTAACAACATAAATAAATAAAATAGAACAGTCATGACAATATACTGTAATAAAAGTTACGTGAGTGGCTTTGTGGCCAATATGAAGTAAGATAAGGGTCACTTGAACATGAGCACCGAGATGCCACACAGTCGATCCAATGACCAAGACGGCTTCTAAGCGACTAACAGGCGGGGAGCGTATAAAGCTGGGACACACCAGACAAAGGGGTGACTCGTACCAGGCAGGACAGGGCAGGATGGCGTGAGATTTCATCACACTACTCTCAGTGTCACACCATTTAAAACTTATTAAATGGAAAATTCCAGGAATAAACAATTTTTTATTCTGGACCATGGTTGACTGGGGTTAACTGAAACCATGGAAAGCAAAACCGCAGATGAGGGGTGGGGGGCTGCCAAGCGATAGGTGAGTTAGAGCAGCGGAGGGTGGCGGGGGTGGTAGTGTTGGGTGTCACTCTGGTGGTGGATGGGATTGGAGATGTGGAGAGAGGAGCAGGTGGGCAGCGGGGGTGGACAGTATCCATGTAAGATGGTATCATTGGACGGTGACAATAGAAGATGGTGGAGAAGGGTGTTGTTGGCAATGAGACTGGAGCATCTCAGTGGAAGATGGTACCATTGGAGTCATCAGGGTGGATGGGGAAGGATGGGGGTGATGCTGGCTGGTGATGGAGGATGGGATTGGAAATTGGCAGGGATGGAAAACAGCTGTGACCACCACTGACCTCAGTAGCAAGACTGGGTGCCTCTCCTTTCCAGGATGGCCAGTCCCGGACTGTCCGGCAGTTCCAGTTCACGGACTGGCCGGAACAGGGCGTGCCAAAGTCGGGGGAGGGCTTCATTGACTTCATTGGCCAAGTGCACAAGACCAAGGAACAGTTCGGCCAGGATGGCCCCATCTCCGTCCACTGCAGGTGAGCTGCTTCCCCACCCCAGCTCATTTTCTGGCTGGGGAAACTGAGGCCTAAGGAGGATAACCATCAGCCTCGAGCAATCCAATCTGGGCTATTTTCATGCCTGGGGAAGTGGGGGCTCCAGAGCCCCTGCCCCTGAGCTGCTGTCTACCTCCCACAGTGCCGGCGTGGGCAGGACTGGTGTCTTCATTACGCTCAGCATCGTGCTGGAGCGGATGCGGTACGAAGGTGTGGTGGACATCTTCCAGACTGTGAAGATGCTGCGGACCCAGAGGCCAGCCATGGTGCAGACAGAGGTGAGGCGGCTGGCCTTACAACTCTGTCCCCAGAGCCTTAGTTTTCTCCTCTGTGAGGTGGGCTTGTGAATGGCTGGTCTTCAACACCTCCTGCTTTGAGCAGGAAGATGATTAGCTCCTGGCACAAGAGTCGATTGAAGTCCAGAGCTGAGAAGTGTCCCTTGGAATAGACAGAGAGGGGTCCATTCTAGTTCCAGAGTCACAGCAAGTTTATGGCTCAACCAAGACCCTAGTACAGGCCACAGATTCTAAAGTCCCACTGCTCCCCTGAGGGAGAAACTGAGGCCCAGAGTGGGAGGGTCTTCCGTGGGATCGCATTCACATTGGCATTTTAACAATGTCTACAAATACTCTTCTGTCTCTGGAGAGACAAATCTGGAGTCACAGACTCCCACCCTGCAGGGGCAGGTGACTGGTGGAGGGGACAGCTGAGCAGCCATGTCTTCAAAGATGTACACGACCTTTAGGCAGAGAGAGGAGAGGGCATTCGGGGTGGAGAGTGGCTGCTCCTGGGCGGCGTCGGAGCGGGAGAGACACTGACAGAGCCCCTGTCCCCTCCCCTCCCACAGGACGAGTATCAGTTCTGTTACCAGGCCGCTCTGGAGTACCTGGGAAGCTTTGACCACTATGCAACCTAAAGCCATGGTCACCCCCGGCCCAACTCCACCGGCTCCAGATGCCTCTGCCCAGGCTAGGAGGGCCCCGGGAGGCCTGGACCCCCTGGCGGCAGCATTTCTGCACTGTCTCTGGGAAGACGTGGCCCCTCGAGCCCCCCCATGCGGCCCCCAGCACCTCCCTGGCACCGGCCGCCGCCTTCAAATACTTGCCACATTCCTCGTTTCCTTCCAATTCCAAAATGAGTAATTCTGGGGTGGGGGGTGGGGGTGGTGGTGAGCAAAAAGGGGTTCTCCCCAGAACCAGAGGAGGGCAGGGGCCGTGAAAATGACCCCTTGTTCCCCCAGGGAGCCTTCCAGCCCTGCATTCTGGGGGTGCCGGGCTGGGGGGTGGGGGGCAGAATTCAGCTTTCTTTTCAAACTCCATGTAACTGTATACAGTGACATTTTCTTTTTTTTTTAAATAGCATATTTTTTTCCTTTTTTTTTTTTAAAGAAGAAACAAACAGACAAAAAAAAAGTGACTTGCAGTTAACGAATTTAAAAAGGAAATCATTGCTTATTCCTGTTCTCGTCACCGTCTTTTCCACCGTAGCAAATGTTGCGGTGTGAAGGCTGCGTCCCAGACGCGCTCCGTGGCCCGTGCTGGCTCTTTTCTTTTTCCTGCCATTGGAAGCCGTGCCTCATTCAAGAACAGGACATCCTTTTGCTCCTGGTTTCTTTTTGTTCTTTTTTTTTTTTTTTCCTTTTTTTTTTTAATGATTAAATTCTCAGACATATCAAGGACAGTTCTGAGGGTGGGGCAGTGGAGGGGTGGGCACTGCCACAGGAGGTGGCAGCAACCTGCCTCCCCTGCAGCCTGAGCCCCCATCACCCGCCCCCGAGGAGGAGGAATGAACAGAACAGATTCCGCCTCTTCGGGGACAGAGGCTGTGTGCCGCCCCAGTTCAGGGAGCCTTTCCCCGTGGACTGTGGGGCAGTTTGGGGGCAAAAGCAGAAAGGACGATATCCCCCACCCCTGAGCAAGTGAGTTTTTCTCTTTGTACAAGAGCAGATCTGCCGTTGCTCTCGACACTGTTTATTCAAACGGAAGCAGCTGGGTGGTTTTCCCACCTCTGTGTATGTAGATATATCGACTTTGTATTAAAGGAAGATCGTCTGAACCTGGCTGTTGGTGGCTTCTTTGTTGTGCCCGTCAGTCCCATCTTGTCCTGGGGCTGGCAGGGGCCTGGAAAGCTGTGTTCTCATCCCGTCTTGTGACAGTCCATTGTGGGTGGGGCCAAGATAACACAGGGTCTAAGGGTCCACGCTGGGATTTGAACCTAGAACCCGAGTTATTACTGTTTATAGTGTGACTACTATTGAACATCTACCAGGAGCCAGCTCTCTGAGATGGGTGCCATCAGCCCAATTTACAGATGAGGAAACAGGTTCAGAGAGGGGCACTAACCCAAAGTTACAGGCACAGAAGGTTTGAAATGGATCTGGGATTCATATCCTAGCCAGTCTCACCCACAGCCATATTGCCTTCTCCAGAAGGACCAGTGATGGAGCTGAGTCCATGGAAGGAAGCACTGGGTTAGGAGCACTATTCTTATCCAATGAGTGAGCCCATACTCAGAGCCAGAGTCGGACCCTGGGGGATGGATGGTGAGCCATTTCCTGTTTATACCTTGACTAGGAGCCAGATGTAGGATGAAAGATTCCCCCTTCCATGGTCACACAGAGGCTCCAGGGACCAGAAGGGGTGGTCTTAGGACAGGGGCTCAGCCTAAGAAAGGGTGAGGTCACCCCTTTTAGAAACTGTGAGATCTAGTAGTCAAAAATTCATTTATAGAAGATGTGACTAACACCATTAATAAACTTAGTCAAATAGATTGATCAAATTCTATATTCCCCAACCCCCAAATTCTCAATACATGGACCATTTATAAAAAATCAGCATTTAGAAAAAGCAGCAGTGGACTTTTTTTTTTAATTTTTACCCAAGGACATATTTTTATTGATTTTTAGAAAGGGAGGAAGGGAGAGAGAGAGAGAAAAACATCAATGTAAGAGAGAAACAGTGATCGGCTGCCTCCTGCATGCACCCTGATAGAGGATCGAACCTACAACCTAGGCATGTGCCCTGACCTGGAATCCACTGCTCCAACCAACTGAGCCACCCAGCCAGGGCAGTAGTGGACATCTTTATAAGTTCCAAGAAACAATTAGATAAGATAACCTGATCTTGGCACCAAGGAGTAAATTCTGCAATTAAAGTCTGCCTCCCCCAAAAGGCCTAAAGGGGGAAATTTTAAAACACATTTCTAAATAAAGCATGGGTTTAAAGAAAGAATATAAAGAAGTATATTATGTAATGAAACCTTTGGATTGCAGCCAAAGAGATGCCCAGAGGAAAATATATAGGCTTGAACACATGGTTCAGAAAACAATAAATTCAGAAATTTCGAGAATTAAAAAACAAGTGAAGCAAGCTTTCAATTCAAATAACTAGAAAGTAATAGAATAAATCCTAATAAAAGAAAAATAAAGATAAAAGTGGAAATTAACTGTAACTGGACATTTTTGAGATTCTTTTGAATTAACAAAAACATTTAGCTCCCGACTTCTGAATTCAATAAATAAGGGAGAGGGATACTCTTAATGACAGATTGTGGGACAAAACGGACAGAAAAGTCAGACTTACCTAAGCTTGGTCCTAGCTGAATCATCTAAGATGATACTCTGCCCAGAGAACTCCCACTCAATTCTCAAAGCCCCATTCTAAAAGTCCCTCTGGTCTCCCAAGCCCATGAGTCTGAAGTGTCTAAATAGGATCTACCTTGCCCTCCTTACTGGAAACTGGACAAAGAGGATCTTCAGGGAAAGTTAACATGTGTGACCCCTCAGTTCTGTGGTTCGGCCCTTGAGATGCTCATGGCTGTGGTTGGGTAGGTGATGGCAGGCAGGGGTTTATCTCAGGGCTTCCTGGAAGAGGACCCTAAGGGATTGTCTTAACCTACAGGCATGACCACCAAGACACTAAATATCTCCAGTTATTTTGTCCCTGCCACAGGATACCATAACATCCACCCCCCATTTATTGACCCCTATTGTATGCCTGCCTCATGTAATCTCAACTCTTCTGACAATAGACAGGTAAGAAAGGCTGTAAGAGTCCAGGTCTCTTACCCAAGATGATGTAAATGGTAAGTAGTAGGACGTGGTGGGCCCAGGTCTGCCCACTTCCCATGGCCATAACGAGGGAGTTAAGGGCATCTATGAACTCTGCCTGCCCATGGTCAGTATCAGCCACACACACCACAGGACCAGGCTGGGAAGGATAGCCTAGAGCAGAGCCCCACCTCCTATCACCATGGATCTGTCAGGAGCAAAAGCATTGTAGTGTTAAGTGCAAATGCCCTAAATATACACTTTGTCTCTAAAAACAACACATAAGAATGTTTAAAGCAAAAACACCCACAAGGAGGAATGGAAAAAATCATAGTGGTGCTAGAAGCAACCTAACTCAGGAACAGAAAGACCAAGTCCTCAAAATAAGGATCTTGAGGAGATGAATAATGCAGTAGCAAACTTGATCAAATAGATGTGTACAGGACTATGTCCCCAACAAATAAAGAACATACCTTCTGTCCAAACACAGAGCTATCACAAAAACGGAACATGTATTAGGTCATAAAGGAAAGCTCAACAGTCAGACTTAATAGCCACAATGCAATAAACTTATAAATCAATGACCTCTAGCTCCTGGAATCCACATAATTGGAAGTGTTAAAACAACAAATCATGAATTAAGGATAAATCATGTAAGTTATAAAGTACTTAGAATTGAATGATGAGACCACTGCAAATAAAAACCAGTGGGATGCAACCAAAGATGTATTCAGAAGTAAACTTAAAGTCAACTGCATTTATGGGGGGGAGGAAGATCATGAAGTATAAATGAAATAAGCAGCCAAAGAAGTACTCAGAAGCAAATAATGTAGCTTTATATGAATTTATGAGGAAAATAACTGAAACCCGTTAAAGCTTTCAACTAAGCATCTACAAAAAGAACAAACGCAAGGTAAGTCAAGGGAAAACATCATTAAGACAATCAGAAATCAATAGATGGGAAACTACGGCAGCAACAATGATATAAAAAGCTGGACCTTTGGGAATACCCATAAAAGAGGCAGGCCTTTAGCAGAAAGACAGAAGGCACAAACAACGTTAGGAATGACGAGACCAACTACTCTTACAGGGGAGAGATTTGAAAGGGCATATATACAACTTTATACCACTAACCTATAAAAGGATAAAATAGAAAAAAAATTAAGAACAAATCAAAATTAAGTCATTAAAAAGTGAGTAATCTTAGACATTAGCAAAATGATGGTCAAGGGTCCATCCCTCGTACAAAACACCTTCCCAGATGGTTTTTCAGGTGAGTTTTGCCAAATCTTCAAGGAAGAGATGATTTGCATCTTTTATAAACTATGTCAGCTCATAGGGGGAAAGAGAGCGCTCAAATTGTACAAGGACAACCTGGGGTGGGGGCAGCACATCCCACCTATGTGCCTAGGTACAGAAAGGCTAAGAAAATAGCCACAATGCAAACCTATCATCTCATTAAAAGAACGGGTGTTATAACAGTAGGGAAGGAGTTATGGCACGCAAGGAGCGGAGGAATTCTAATTTTCCCTTTGCATTCCTTAACTTCAACCAACTGAGCTACGCAGCCAGGGCGAAATATGGCCATTGCAAAACACGACCACAAACTCTTTGGCACTTCTGTCATTGAGAGGTGGGGTCCACAGCCCCTCCCCTTGAACCTGGCCAGGCTTGTGACTGCCAGGACCTATAGAAGACAGGGCAAGTGGGGCTAAGTGATTCCCAAGGTGAGGTCATAAAAGGCTCTTAGCTTTCTCAGGATGCTCTCTTAGGCCCTTGCCATACTGTGAGGAAGCCCCAGCCACACAGAGGGGCCACATACAGGTGCCCTGGTCTGCAGTCCCAGCTTCCTAGCTGATGCCCCAGACATCACCGAACAGAGATAGGTGTTCCCACCACGCTTGGTCCCAATGACTGACTCACAGGATCAGTGCCCAGGAGCATAACAAAATGCTGCTCACGGCTTGAAATCTGGGACGAAGGGTGTGTGGCAATGGAAACTAGAAGAGAGCGCAAAGATGAGACCGGGGCAAAAGATGACGAAACTTTAGTTCTAATAGTACTATCTGTGTTTTTACGATGGAAAGTGGGTTTATGTAGTAATGGTGTGATTAAAAATGAATTTAAAAAATGAAACCCTTTTATCCATTATCAGCTATTAGAGATTTAACTCATCCTGAGCAGAGAACAGCAGTCCACAAAAATGAGGGTACAGTAATCGTGCTATGTGACTCCCCCCAGGGCCTTGTCACTATCATTAAAAAACAACAAAACAGCTCCCACTGATTGAGAGGCAATTGTATTTCACACCGCTGTGATAACATAGTATTGTCACCATTTTGTAGATGAGACAACTGAGGCACAGAGATGTTAAGTAACTTGCCCAAGGTCACACAGCCAGAAAAATGACAGCGCCAAGATTTGAACCTGGGCCTTCTGGTCCCAGAATGTTCACAATATTGAGCAAGCATGTGCCAGGCACTGGATATTCAAGAGTGAACAACATAAACGCCACCTCGACCTTCATGGAGTCTGCTGATGAGTTGGGGAGACAAAACTGTAAACAGGAAGTGGCTGTTTTATTCTGCTGGGTGGAACACAAGGGACCACGGGTACATAGATTAAAGGGTGTCAAGAAAGGCTGCCCAGCAGAGCCAGGTAAATAGGATTTGAAGATTTTAATTTCTTCATGAGGGGAGAGGGGAAATGGTGTGCCTGGAAGAGGCACAGCTCAAGTGAGACCAGTGAGAGAGCCCAGCATCTGGGCATCGGGGACATAAGCAAACTCACTGGCCCCTTCATTCAACTCACTTTCATTTATGTGGGCTGTCCCCTCCATAGGACAGTTTTAACGTCCATACAGCTCAGACTAGGGGAGGTGGGGAGCCGGGACCTGGCTTCTGGAGGAGGAAGAGGGCTGCTAGCTGTGCCCCAGCTGACACCTGTGGTCCCAGCAATTCTGTTCAGTCCCAACTGGTCGGCTCCTCCACCAAATGAATCTTGGGGAGATGAAAGAGTCATTTGAGCCAGCTCTGTGGGGGTCAGCCTTCTTTCCCAAGTCCCAAGATCCAAGTGGATGCCTAAAACCCTGGACAGTACCAAACCCTATAGATACTATGTTTTCCCTACATATACACACCTATGACAGAGTTTAATTTATAAATCAGGCACAGTAAGAGATTAACAATAATAATAAAATTACATTATAATTGTTCTCTAAAAGTGATGTGAATGTGGCATTAAGTAAAATAAGGGTGGCTTGAACACAAGCCCTGTGATAACCAAAACCATCAATCTGATCACCTAGATGCTACTCGGTGGCCAACGGACTGGGAGCGTTACAACCTGGGTATGCCAACGGGAAGACTCAGTTCCTGCCTTGGACGGAACTGATTTCATCACTTAGCTCAGAATGGTGTACACTTTAAAACCAATGAACTGTTGCCCAGCCGTGTGGCTCAGTGGTTGAGTGTCAACCCATGCACCAAGAGGTTGCTGGTTTGATTCCCGGTCAGGGCACATGCCCAGGTTGTGGGCTCGATCAATGACTCTCTCATCATTAATGTTTCTATCTCTCTCTCTCCCTCTCCTTTCCTCTCTCTGAAATCAATAAAGATACATTTAAAAAAAAAAAATGGATGAATTGTTTATTTCTGGAATCTCCCATTTAATATTTTCAGACCACAGCTGACCCCGGGTAACTGCAGCCACAGAAAGCAAAACTGTGAATAAGGGTGGGGCTGCTACACAAACAGTGCTGCTTGTGAGAGGGAAGATCTGCCAGCAGTTTTTTCCACCCACTTGAAGACTTCACCCTGCCCAGGACTTTGCCAGTGAGATGAATTTTTCTTCTGGTTTTACACTGAGTTAAACCAGGTCTTACTGGCTGAATTGTGTCCTCCCAAATCCGTATGTTGAAGCCCTAACCCCAGGACCTCAGAATGTGACTGGGTGTGGAGATCGGGTCTTTACAGAGGTGATGGAATTAAAATGAGGTCGAGGGTGGGCCCTCACCTAGTGTGACTGGTGCCTTTATAAGAAGAGATCAGGACAGGGACTTGCACAAAGGGATGACCATGTGAGGACACAGGGAGAGGACGACCATCTTCAAGCCAAGGAGAGAGGCCTCACAAAGAACCAACCCTGCTGACACCTTGATCTTGGCCTCCCAGCCTCCAAGACTGGGAGCTGATATGTGTCTATGGTTTAGGCTCCCAGCCTGTGGTGCTTTGTTACAGTGGCCCAAGCAGCCTAATACACAGGGTTTCCCAAGTTTGGAAACAAAGCACAGGAGACAAATAGAATTGATGGGAAGTGGAATGATTTCAGATGGCACAGGGATTGCACCAAATAATTGAATCACAAATGAGGACATTCTCTTTTATATATATATAAAATTGATTTCAGAGAGAGGAAGGGAGGAGAGAGCTAGAAACATCAATGATAATGAGACAGTCATTGATTGGCTGCCTCCTGCACGCACCCTACTGGGGATTGAGCCCGCAACTAGGGCATGTGCCCTGACTGGGAATCAAACCTCGATCTCCTGGATCATAGGTCAATGCTCAGCCACTGAGCCACATTGGCCGGGTGAAGACATTCTCTTTTAATTCTCTCAAAATTCTTCTGCTTGGGCCCAGGCAAAAAGACTCAGTTGTATGTTACTTAATAAC
This sequence comes from Miniopterus schreibersii, assembly GCF_964146895.1. Lineage (NCBI taxonomy): Eukaryota > Metazoa > Chordata > Mammalia > Chiroptera > Miniopteridae > Miniopterus > Miniopterus schreibersii. The sequence continues at coordinate 67,048,361 of NC_138105.1, read as the reverse complement.
CACCCTAATCCTTGCTAACCTCCTCTCATCTTTTAAAAAATTTTGGTATAATTTACATGTCCAAATAGTAAGTGTACAGCTGGATGAATTTTTACATCTGTTTACCCATTAGATCAAGATAATAGAATATTTCCAGCCTGCTATGCTATGAATGTGTCTCCCGAAATTTAGCCAATTGACCCTTGAACAATGCAGGTGTTGGCGCGCTGACCCCACATAGTCAAAAATCCACATATAACTTTTGATTCCTCCAAAAACTTAACAACTAATAGCCTACTGTTGACTGGAAACGTCACCTATAATATAAACAGTTGATGACACATATTTCATATGTTCTATGTATTATATACTGTATTCTTACAATAAAGTGAGAAAAGAAAATGTTATTAAGAAAATTATAAGTCAGAGAAAATACATTTATGAGTATTTACTGGAAAAAAATCCACATATGAGTGAACCCACGCAGTTCAAACCTATGTTGTTCAAGGGTCAATCTTGTATTGAAATCCTACCTCCCAATGTGATGGTGTCAGGAGGTCACCAAGGTGGAGCCCCTTTGAACAGGATGAATGTCTTTATAAAAGAGACCACAGAGAGCTCCCTCACCCCTTCTGGCACATGAGGACACAGCGAGAGGGTGCCATCTATGAACCAGGAAGAGGCTCTCACCAGGTGTAGAATCTGCTGGCACCTTGATCTTGGACTTTCAGCCTCCAGACTATGGGAAATAAGTATCTGTTGTTTATAAGCCTCCTAGTTGCTGGAATGCTGTCATAGCAGTGCCCCCACACACGCCCTGCCCCCCCCCCAAAAAAAATTCGATGGTGCCTCCTCCAAGTCAGTGTTTCCACCCCAGGGAGAACCACTGTTCTGATTTCCATCACCATAAATTAATATTGCCTGTTCTTGAACTTCACTGGAAAGAAATCATGAAGCATGTTCTCTTTGGGATCTGCTTTCTTTCACATATGCTGTAGATATGTGTTGCTTCTGTTATGTGATTCCCTCTTTCTTGTTGCTGCACACATAATATTCTGTGGTTGGATTATCCATTCTGCTGTAGATGAGCATTTAGGCTGCTTCTAGTTTAGGAACAAAGCTGCTCTGAACATTCTTGTACAAAACCATGGAATATCATGGAATATGTATTCCATAAGATGATGGAATACTATACAGCAATGAAAAGAGCCAGCCACTGGGTAAACACCCAGGAAGGGGCTGCTGTATCCTCCAATCTCCTATTTTTTTATAAAGGACATCAGGTCTGGGGTTCAAGTCCTTGGGCAGGAAAAATTTTATTAACATAATTGTTTCCTTTATATACTTTTAAATAAATTTTACTTTTTGGAGAAGTTTTAGGTTCACAGCAAAATTGAGCAGAAGGTACCAATTTCCCATAAGCTCTCTGCCCCCCACATGACAGCCTCCCTCACAATTGACATGTCCCACCAGAGTGAGACATTTGCTACAGTCGATGAGCGAACACTGACACCTCATCACCCAGAGTCCACAGCTGGCATCAGGGCTCACTCTCGGTGCTGTGCATTCCGTAGGTTGAGGCAATTGGATGGAGACCTGTATCCACCTTCACAGTGTCATACAGAGTAGTCTCACTGCCCTGGAAATCCCGTGCCCCACCGAGTCATCCCTCCCCCCTCTGGCAAGCACCGGTCCTTTTGCTGTCTCCATAGCTTTGCCTTTTCCAGAACGTCACAGAGTTGGAATCAGGCAGTTTGTAGCCTTTTCAGACTGGCTTCTTTCACTTAGTAACATACATTTAAGTTCCCACCACATCTTTCCACAGAAATGAGCTGTTGGCTCGTTTCTTTTTAGCACCAATAACATCCCGTGGTCTGAATGGCCCCCAGTTTGTTTACCCATCACTTCCTGAAGGACACCTGGGCTGCTTCCAGGTATTGACAATTATGAGTAAGGCTGCCGTGAATATTTATGGGCAGGTTTTTGTGTGGACATAAGTTTTCAACTCCTTGGGGTAAATACCACAGGGCACAGTTGCTGGGACGTAGGCTAAAAGTATGTTAGTTTTGTAAGGAATCTCCAAGCTGTCTTCCACAGTGGCAGCACCATTTTGCAGCCATGAGTGAGGGTTCCCATTGCTCCACACCCTCACCAACGTTTGTTGTCAGTGTTCGGGATTGTGGCCATTCTCCTAGGTGTGTAGTGGTAGCTCATTGCGGTTTTAATTTGCATTTCTTTCCCCATGACCTACGACGTTGAGCTTCCTTTAATATGCTTATTTGCCCTCTGTGTATCTTCTGTGTACTGGTCTTTGGCTGTTTGTTTTCTTGTTGTTCCCCACCCCTCATCTTCACTGAGATATAACTGACACAGAAAGATTGTATATATTGAAGGTGTGCAACGTGATGTTCTGATATATGTTCATTGTGAAATGATCACAACAGTCAAGTTAATGAACAGACCCACCACCTCACACAGTTCCCTTGCGTGTGGTGAGAACACTTAGATCTACTCTCTTAGCAAATTCTAAGCATACAATACAGTATCATTAACTACAGTCACCACGCTGAGCACTAGGTCCCCAGACCCTCATCCTGCATAACTGGAAGTTTGTACCTTTTGACCAGCATCTCCCATTTCACCCCTGGTGCCCCCACAAGGCCCAGGCGAACACCATTCTACTCTCTGCCTTGATGAGTTTGACTTTTAGATTCCACATATAAGTGAGTATCATACAGTATGGCTTTCTCTGACTTATTTCACTTAGCATAATGTCCCCCAGTTTCATCCATGTTGTCCCAAATGGCAGGATTTCCCTCTCTCTTTTTTTTTTTTGTTTAAACGTTTTTATTGATTTTTTTAGAGGAAGGGAGAGGGAGAGAGAAACATTGAAGAGAAACATCATTGATCGGCTGCCTCTTGCACGCCCCTTGCTGGGGATCGAGCCCGAAACCCGCGCATGTGCCCTGACCAGGAATCGAACTGGTGACTTCTTGATTCATGGGTTGATGCTCAACTACTGAGCCACACCCACTGGGCTCCTTCTTCTTTAAGGTTGAATAATATTCCATTGTATATATATATCACATTTTTAATCCACTCATTTGTCGATGGGACTTAGGTTGTTCCCATGTCTTCACTACTGTGAATAATGCTGCAGTGAACTTGGGGGTGCAGATTATCTCTTCAAGATAGTGATTTCATTCCCTTCAGATAAATACCCAGACCTGGCATTGCTGTGTCATAAGGCACATCTATGTTTATTTTTTTAAGGATTCTCCATACCGTTTTCCATGGTAGTGGCACCAATTTACAGTCCCACCAACAGCGTATGAGGGTCCCTTTTTCTCCACACCTCGCCAGCACTTGCTGCTTCTAGTCTGTGGATGGTTGCCATGCTGACAGGTGGGAGGTGATCCCTCGTTTTGGATTTGACTTGCATTTCCCTGATGATCAGTGTGTTGAGCATCTTTTCATGTACCTGTTGGCCACCTGTATGTCTTCTTTGGAGAAATGCCCATTCAGGTCCTTTACCCATTTAAAAATCTGGTTATTTGTTTATTTGCTATTGAGTTCCATTTCTTACCTATTTGAGATATCAACCCCTTATCAGATGTATTGTTTGCAAATATTTTTCCCCATTCCCTATGTTGTTGCTTCACCCTGTGGATGGTTTCCTTTGCTGTGCAGAAGCTGTTTCCTTTGAGGCGGTCCTACTTGTCTATTTCTGCTTTTGTCACTTGTGCTTTTGGGGTCTTATTGAAAAAAAATCTTAGCACCAGATCAATGTCAAGAAGCTCTTTCCCGAGACTAGGACAAGATGGCAGCGAAGGTAACAGCTGCACCCGCCGCCTCCCGCAACCACATCAAAATCACAACTAAAATACAGAACCACCGTCACTCAGAACCTCCTGAGATCTGGCTGCACAGAAGCCCCGCAACCAGGGAGCTGAAGGAGCATCGAGACCCGGAGGAGGGGCGGAGACGTGGGCGGGTCCGGGCTGAGTTGGAGATGGGGCCTCGGGCCCACACCCAGTGCCCCGGTTGAAACCCCGGAGGGAATCTTGGCGGTGGGGGTTTCCCGGAGGAGCGAGGGGACCCAGCCCCACAGCAGGCCCCCAGCCCAGGGCTCTAGGGCTCCAGGGCCGGGAAGAAACATCCCCACAACCTCGGGCTGTGAAACCAGCGGGGACCGTCCCTGAGGGTCACGGAGGCTGCGGGAGCCCCAGCAGCTCCTCTAAAGGGCCCGGCACAGACTCACTCGGACGCTCCCTCTGAGCCCAGCGCCGGGCAGCAGCCTGAAAGGACCTGGGACACTCGGGGAGGAACTAACCTGCCTGAGATCCGGGCAAGAGCTGGAGGGGCCGCTTCCTCCCAGGCAGAAGGGCTGGCGGAGGCCATGGCTCCTGTGACGAGTCCTCCCTGCACACAGCCGGCAGGCAGGCGCCATATTTGAATCGCCAGCGCCTGACTCACACCTTTGGCCCCGCCCCGTGATTCCCGGAGGCCCCGCCCCTCCCCACCTGCAGCTTATCCAGGCCATTTCCGGGGGCTTTTCTCTGCAAGTGGCCTCTTGAGCCTCATGCTTAGGACTTTCCTAAAATCTCTCAAACAAGCAGCAGCGGGCCCCATACGGCTTGATAAGTGGCCCCAAGCCTGGCACTAGCGGCAGCTGCATTGGCTCATGGCTTGGCCTCTCCTGGACACCTCCAAGCCCAGCACAAGCAGCAGCCATCTATGGTTTGCTGTGTAGTTCATGCTGGTGGCCCTGGGCAAGGCACTGCCACAGGCTGACTTTGCACCTCCCGGGAGGCCCCAGAGACAGTGCACCTGGTGCTCAGACTCGACCACACTGGATTACAACCCTACCACATCCACGAGTGACACACTCAAGGGGCACACTTGGTGAACCAAAGCTCCACTGAAGTAAATCCTGCTCCATAGGGGTGTCTCCAGCACAGCAGCTCTCTGACTGTAGTAGCAGCTGGTCCTCATAGCTGATTGGCCTGGGAGTCAGTTCCTCCCAGGGACGCCAACAGCAACCAAGGCTCCACTACAACAGGACAGTGCACACAGCCCAACAGGGGAGCACCTAGAAGGCCCAGCTCAGGTGACTGGGGAGGCTGAGCCACTGGACCCTACAGGACACCTACTACACAAAGCCACTCTACAAATACCAGGAGACATAGCAGCTCTACCTAATACATAGAAACAAACACCTGGAAGCAGCCAAAATGTGGAGGCAAAGAAACATGTCACAAAGGAAAGAACAGAAGAAATCTCTAGAAAAGGAACCAAATGAAATAGATCCAAGCAAACTAACAGATACAGAGTTCAGAATGATGGTTATAAGGATGCTCAAGGATCTTCATAAGACTATTAAGGAAACTAGTGAGGTCATCAATGACCTAATAAAGTACCAATCAGAAACGAAGGCTACACAAACTGAGAGGAAACAAGATGGGGGCGCAGGTAGCAGCTGCGCCTGCCGCCTCCTGCAACCACATCAAAATCACAACTAAAATACAGAACCACCGTCACTCAGAGCCTCCTGAAACCTGGCTGAACAGAAGCCCCGCAACCTGGGATCTGAAGCAGCACCGAGACCGGGAGGAGGGGCGCAGACGCGGGTGGATTGGGGCTGAATCTCGGAGATGCGCCCGCGGGGCCCACACCCGGTGCTGTGGGTAAACCTGGGAGGGAATCTCCAGTGGAAGTTTCCCGGAGGAGCGAGGGGTCCCAGCCCCCCATCAGGCCCCCATCCCAGGCCTCCAGGGCTGGGAAGAGACGTCCCCACAGCTTCGGGCTGTGAAACCAGCGGGGACTGTCCCTGAGGGTCGCGGAGGCTGCGGGAGCCCCAGCAGCTCCTCTAAAGGGCCCGGCACGGACTCACTCGGACGCTCCCTCTGCGCCCAGCGCCGGGCAGCAGCTGGAAAGGACCTGGGACACTCGGGGGGGAACTAACCTGCCTGAAATCCGGGCGAGAGGTGGGGGGGCGGCTTCCTCCCAGGCAGAAGGGCTGGCGGAGGCCATGGCTCCTTTGGCGAGTCCTCCCTGCACACAGCCGGCAGGCAGGCGCCATATTTGAATCGCCAGCACCTGACTCACACCTTTGGCCCCGCCCCGTGATTCCCGGAGGCCCCGCCCCTCCCCACCTGCAGCTCATCCAGCCCATTTCCAGGGGCTTTTCTATGCAAGTGGCCTCTCGAGCCTCATGCCTAGGACTTTCCTCAAATCTCTCAAACAAGCAGCAGCTGACCTCAGCATGCCCTATACAGCTTGATAAGTGGCCCCAGGCCTGGCACTAGCGGCAGCTGCATTGGCTCATAGCTGGGCCTCTCCTGGACACCTCCAAGCCCAGCACAAGTAGCAGCCAACTACGGTTTGCTGTGTAGCTCATGCTGGGTGGCCCTGGGGAAGGCACTGGCACAGGCTGACCTTGCACCTCCCGGGAGGCCTCAGAGACAGTGCACCTGGTGGTCAGACTCGACCACACTGGATTACAAACCTACTACATCCACCAACCACACACTCAAGGGGCCCACTTGGTGAACACCAAAGCTCCATTGAAGTAAATCCTGCTCCATAGGGGTGTCTCCAGCACAGCAGCTCTTTGGCTGTAGTTGCAGCTGGTCCTCACAGCTGATTGGCCTGGGGGTCAATTCCTCCCAGTGACACCAACAGCAACAAAGGCTCGACACAACAGGACAGTGCACACAGCCCACACAGGGGAGCACCTAGAAGGTCCAGCTCAGGTGACTGGGGAGGCTGAGCCACTGGACACTACAGGACACCTACTACACAAAGCCACTACAAATACCAGGAGACATAGCAGCTCTCTACCAAATACATAGAAACAAACACCAGGAAGCAGCCAAAATGGGGAGGCAAAGAAACATGTCACAAAGGAAAGAACAGAAGAAATCTCTAGAAGAGGAACTAAATGAAATAGATCCAAGCAAGCTAACAGATACAGAGTTCAAAATTACAGTTATAAGGATGTTTAAGCAGACTATTAGGGAAATAATTGAGAAAATCGATAACATAATAAAGTACCAATTTGAAATGAAGGCTACACGAACTGAAATGAAGAATAATTTACAGGGAATCAACAGTAGAGTCGAGGGTGCTGAGAATCAAATCAGCAATTTGGAACATGAGGAAACAAAAAACACCCAACCAGAAGAGCAAAGAGAAAAAAGAATCCAGAAATATGAAGATTGTATAAGGAGCCTCAGGGACAACTTCAAGAGGCCCAACATTCGTATTATTGGGGTGTCAGAAGAGGAAGAAAGAGACCAAGAAATTGAAAACCTATTTGAAAAAATAATGACAGAAAACTTCTCCTACTTGGAGAAAGAAATAGACTTACAAGTCCAGGAAGCACAGAGGGTCCCAAACAAGAGGAACCCAAAGAGGCCCACAGCAAGACACATCATAATTAAAATGCCAAAGGTTAAAGACAAAGAGAGAATCTTAAAAGCAGCAAGAGAAAAACAATTAATTACCTACAAGGGAGCACCCATACGTCTGTCAGCTGATTTCTCAACTGAAACTTTGCAGGCCAGAAGGGAGTGGCAAGAAATATTCAAAGTGATGAAAAACATGGAACTACAACCAAGATTGCTCTACCCAGCAAAGCTATCATTTAGAACTGAAGGTCAGATAAAGAGCTTCTCAGACAAGGAAGAGCTAAAGGAGTTCATCACCACCAAACCAGCACTACAGGAAATGTTGAAGGGTCTTCTTTAAGAAGAAGCTAATGAACAAAAGAATCTGACCAAAAAAATAAACCCTGAGACTTTGAAGCATGCAACAGGCTGTTGTATCTCAGAGGGAAGAGGGGTGGGAGGTGGGAAGAGACTACCCAAAGTTATATGCATATATGCATAACCCATGGACACAGACAATAATGGAGTGAAGGCCTGGGGAGGGGGTGGGAGTGAGGTGGAGGGGGTCAATGGGGGGGGAAAATGGGACACCTGTGGTACTTTCAACAATAAAGATAAATTAAAAGCAAAACAAGCCCAGCCGGGTGTGGCTCAGCAGTTGAGCATGGACCTAGGATCCAGGAGATCGGGGTTTGATTCCCAGTCAGGGGATATGCCTGAGTTGTGGGCTCGATCCCTAGTTGGGGGTGCGCAGGAGGCAGCTGATCAATGGCTCTCTCTCATCATCGATGTTTCAACTTTCTCTCTCCCTCTCCCTTTCTCTTCTGAAATCAATAAAGATATATTTAAAACAAAACAAAACAAACAAAAAACCAAAACCGAACAAAACAAAAAAGAAGCTCTTTCCTTATGTTTTCTTTCTAGTATTTTACAGTTTCAGGTCTTACCTTTAAGACTTTAATCTATTTTGAGTTCATTGTTCTTCATTTAGTGAAGAGAGTACACCATTTCCCGAACACTATTTATTGAAGAGACTATTCTTTCCCCATTGTGTATTCTTAGTGTAACAGAGTAGTGAGAAGCTGGGAAAATTCCTAAGCAAGTGGAAAAGGGAAACTGAGACAAGAAAATTAAACAAAGCCAAACAGTTTAGGCAGCTTGCAGCCAGCTTGTAAATAGCAAGCCCTTATCTTCCCCAACCAAAGACGCATGAGAACAAATGGTTAATGTTTCTCCTCCCTAACCAGAGAAAACATAGCTTAAATCACCCTGGAACTGCTAAGGCAGGAGGGGGAAGGGGAAAGGAGAAGAGGGGGAGTTTTATCTCATGCCCTAAACAGAGAAGCCAGCAGTCTCTGGGTTTGTCGAGATAAAATCACCAGACGCTTCTTATAAATTCTGGAAAAGCCATAAAAAAGTAAAAGGGAGACCTTGAAATCTAGTCTGTACCAAGATATCTGGCAAAGGAATCTTGAAACCTATAGAGAGAAAAGTATAAAAAATGTTAAACCCCCACCAGGATTGCTCCTCAGATTAGCTGAGAGCCTGTCTGTGCTTCATAAACTAGATGTATTTTCATAAATTTACTTGCTTTGCTTCTTTAATAAATTGGCTTTATTACAGTGCAACTTTCCAGTGTCACTCCTTTGAAGTCTTTCCTACCAGACTGACGAGAGCCGAGGAGAGGACAGTCCTCTCCTTCTGACTCAAAGGGCTGTGTGATAACACCTTTTCTGGTGTTTCTGGTGCTTATAACATTAGCATTCTTGACAAAGATCAGTTGACCATAAATGCATGGATTTTTTTTCTGGGCTCTCTATTCCATTGATCTATGTGACTGCTTTTATGCCAGTACCATCATGTTTTGATTATTGTAGCTTTGTAATATGGTTTGAAATCATGAAGATTATAGATCCAGCTTTGTTCTTGTTCAAGACTGCTTTGGCTCTTCAGGGTCTTTTTTTGTTTGTCTGTTTTGTTGTTTTTTTTGTTAATCCTTACTCTAGGATATTTTCCCATTGCTTTTTAGAGAGAGTGGCAGGGAGGAGTGGAGGGGGAGGGAGAGAGGGAGGAGAGGGAGAGGGAGAGAGGGAGAAACATAGATGTAAGAGACACACATTGATTTGTTGCCTCCTACACAAGCCCCAACCGAGGCTGGAGATCTAACCTGCTACGGAGGTACATGCCCTTGACCAGGAATTAAACCCGAGACCCTTTGGTGCTGGAGCTGACACTCTAACCACAGAGAACACCAACCAGGGCCAGGGTCTTCTGTGGTTCCATATGAATTTTAGGATTTTTTTTTCTGTTTCTCTGAAAAGTACCATTGGAATTTTGATAGAGATTGCACTGAATCTATAGATTACTTTGAGTTATATGGACATACAAACAATATTAATTCTTCCAATTGATGAACACAAAATATCTTCCCATTTACTTGTGGCTTCTTCAATTTTTTTTATCAGTGGTTTATAGCTTTCAGTGTACAGGTCTTTCACCTCCTTGGTTAAGTTTATTCTTAAGTATTTCACTCTTTTTGTGCTATTGCAAATGGGGCGTTTTCTTAATTTCTTAATCAGATAGTTCATTGTTAGTGTACAGAAACAACTAATTTCTGTATTTTGATTTTCGTATCCTGCAACTGTACTGAATTCATTTATTATTAGTTTTAACAATTTTTTTTGGTGGAGTCCTTAGGGTTTTTACAACATAGTATCATGTCATTTGCACACAGACAATTCTATTTCTTCCTTTAGGATTAGGATGGCTTTTGATTCCTTTTCTTGCCCCTTTGCTCTGGCTAGGACTCCAGGACCATGCTGAACAGACATGGAGGGGGTGGGCATTCTTGTACCTGTTGGCCACATGAAAAGGTGGCCCTAATTTATCTTTTCACTGTTGAGTCTGATGTTGAGTTTTGAGAGTTGTTTGTATATTTTGGACAACAGTCCACTGTCAGGTGAATCTTTTACAAACATATTCTCTCATATATTTATTTTCATGACAATCTGTCTGGTACACAGGTGACATCTGCGGCTCTATAAAGTCTTCTTATGAAGGAGAAGTGAGTTGATGAGGGACCCTGGCTGAGCAGCCAGAAATGGAGAGATAGCCATCCAGACCACGCAACATGGGGGAACCAGCCTGGAATTGAAAATTCTTTTTTTATAAAACATCTCAAAAGCCATTTTTTTCACCTGTTCAGCCTATAACCACTGAATTCATTTAAATCCAGAAGAGGAGAAAGGAAGCGGGGAATTCTAATTTTCTCTTTGCATTTCAATCAGGGCAGACAATGGGCAGCTGAAGCCAGAGGGCTTCAGGCGAGGCTGTCTGCACCCCTACAAAGGGGCCCTAGTCTCAGAGCTTTGTTCCCAAGCAGCCGCCTGGCTTCCAGCGTTTCTGGCGGCCCTTTTGGAAGGAGCTGGAGGGGGCTATGGCTATGGCTGAATAAACCTCCCGAATAGCCAACCACGCTGACGTTCCCAGCTCTGGGATGGTTTAACCCCCTCCCTCCCACCCTGGGAGCCCTCATGTTGACACTGGGCAGGAAAGTGGCAGAGAGCTGAAGCACTTGTAAGTCACAGCCTATCGAGGACCCACTCACTATCATAGGGTCTGAGCTCTCTGCAGTGACTTTCTACAACCAGTGTCCTCCAGGGTTATAAGCCCAGCGACTCCACACTCAATATACTAACTTTACAAAATAAATACAGTAACAAGTGTTCACCAGGACGTGGAAGAATCAGGCCCTTGTTTGCTACTGGGGGGATTTAAAATGAGGCAGCAACTTTGGAACAGTTTGAAAGTTCCTCAAAAGGTTAAATGTAGAATTAACATATAACCTGGCAATGTCACTCCTGGAAATTGAAAACATGTTTGCGCAAAAACTTGTATGCAAATGTTTATGACAGCATGATTCGCAATAGCCAAAACAACCCAAATGACCACAAATGTCAAGTGTATAAACAAGATGTGTCCAACCACACAGTGGAATATTACTCAGCCACGAAAAAGAGTGAAGCCTAGTACTCATTACAAGGCAGATGACCCTTGAATGTATGATGCTCAGTGAGAGCAGCTGACACAAAAAGGCCTCACAGTGTAGATTCCATTTATGTGAAATGTCCAAAACAGGCAACTCCACAGAGATGGAATTGGGTTATCAGTTGCCAGGGGCTGGAGGAGGGGAGTGGGGAGTGACTGTTGATGGGGACAGGGTTTCCTTCTGGGGTGATGAAAATATTCTGAAATTAGATACTAATCATAGTTGCACAACTCTGTGAATGTACTAAAAACCACTGAATTGTATACTTTAAAGTAGTAAATTTTATCCTATGTAAATTATCTCAATTTTTAAAACTTTTAACCTTTCGGGGCCTCCCAAGGCAAACTCCTCACTACCAGCCCACCTCATCCTGCTCCTGCTGTCCCACTTCACGGCCTGTGCCCAGACTGTTCCCTCTGCCTGGAGCACCTCTCCCTCCCTGTCCGGCTCTGCATCTCCCACCCATCCTTCAGGTCCCAGCTCAAATTCCTTCCAGAAGTCTTCAAGGACACACCCCCCACTAGCCAGGGTCAGGCTCCCTTAAAACATCCTCCTAGTTCCCTGTTCCCTCTCAACGTTGATCACAGTTGTGATTTTGTATTTTTGTGCGTGGTTATTTATTGAATGTTGGTTTCCCGCCACTAATTGTAAGGTCCCCAAAGGCAGGGATCTGGTCCCTCTTGGTCACCCCTGAGTCTCCAGCACAGGGCTGGCACATAGTAGTTGCTCAGTAAATATTTGTTGAATAAACAAATGAATAAATGGAGGAGTGAGTGAGTGAATGAACTTGGAAGTCTGTGATCATTCGTTGGCTTGACAAACATTTGTTAATTGAGCACTTAATGTGTGCCGGGTACTGTGCTAGGTATGAGGGCACAGCAGCGAACAATACTGGGCATAGGAGACAAATACAGTATGGTCGGGCAGCTTCAGACATGGCCCCTCATCTCTGCCTCCTGGTGGCCATGCCCTTATGTGATCCTCACCCCTTGAGTGTGGACGGGACCTGGTGACTGGCTTCAAACAAACAGAACAAGACAAAAGTGACAAAATGTGATTCTGAGATGAGGTTGAAAACATCTAGGACTTCTGTCTTGTTCACACTCTCTGGCCCACTCGCTCGTTTGCTGTGATGAACAACCACGTGGAGATGCTCATGTTACACAGCATAGCTGACCGATACAATGCCGGACCACTGCGTCAGGGCCATAGCGGGGCTCAGCAAAGGTTAGTGGTTTTGATTACTCCTAACATGGGGTAGGATGTCCAGATGAACATGATGAGTCACCTCCAGAGAAATGAAATGTCCTAGTGGGGATCCAGACACCCCCCCCCACACACACACTTGTCTTCAAGCAAACTACAGTAAGTCCCACAGCAGACACCATTTGGGGCCCAAACACCATGCTCAATCGCACCTGGGTTTTGTTTTAGGGAGCCTCTCACTACATGTGGCTTTGGGGGTATCGTGACACCATCTGTTGGTGAAGAGACTGGTCCTCCCTTCACCTCATGTCAATCTGCATGAGGGGAAGTCAGGGTTTAGGACCCTTGAATGACCCTAGTCTGCAGTGAAAAAATGACGTCCATGTACCAAGTCCAGTGGGCTGGCTCGGGACAGAACTGGACCGTCTCCTGCCATCACATTCCACTTTCTCACCTCAAATCTCCTCCTCCAGCCTGCCACACTCATTTTTTCTAAATTGAAGTTAATATTCCACTCGGATAAAAACAATCCCCAATGGTTGCCCAGCTTTTTTTTTTTCCTTCTTTCATAATCTAAATAATGTTTAAGATTTTTTTTAAAAAAAGGAAGAAAAAACTAATTACATCTTGGAGGGAGGAGAATCGTAAATCACAGCATTACAGTGAGAACACGGGCAACTCAGGCCAGGCCGCAAGCCGGCGACAACTTCTTATCTCATTACCGTTTAATTAAGAATTATGTCTCAGCGTCTCCTGTTTCATTATCGTAGGGCCCAGCTGACTTCTAATCTCTTTTTACCCGGCGTACAGGAGGGTCTGGTCCAAGATGCGCGCTAATGAATTTACAATTCTCTCTTTGGGGAACTTTAATAAAATTAGCCCGCACAGAAGATGAACACAGATAGGGTAAACTTCTGGAAGGAACATTTGCTTTCAATGACTGGAGTTCTGGAGAAAAGGGCCAAGGGGACCCCAGGGGGCTCTGTGGAAGCCTCAGGAAGGAGGCCCGAGGGTTGTGCTGTGTGATCTGGGGCACACTTCACTCTCCTGGCCAAGGAAGGCCTGCCCTCCTGAGTTTGCCTGTAGGTATTGAGCACCTGCTGTGTACCAGACCCCAGGCTGGGTGCCCTAGATCCCGCCAGGGTGGGTTTTCTACCCTTAAGGGAGCAGGTAGATGAGACAAAACTCTAAATAATTGTATAAATATGTCTATGAGAAGTTCTCCAAAAATGAGCACACTAAAGTGCAGGAATCTAAAACAGGATGGATGCCATCAAACTGGATGATGGTATCAGGGAAGGCTTCCTGGAGGAGGCGATGTTTAAGCTGTGACCCAAAGGACAAATAGGAATTGGCCAGGAGAAGGAGGGGTGAAAGGTGCTCCAGAGAGCAGCCTGAGCAAGGGCCTATGGGGTGGAAAGAGCTTGGTTATTTTTAAGAATTTGGGGGTGGGAAGTGGAGCATGAAATGAGGTCCAGGGTGGGGAAGCAAGGGATGCAGAACTTTGAGACCCACATTAAAGAGTTTGTCCTAAGAGCAATGAGAAGCCTTGGAAGATGCCTCAGTCACTGTTAAGTGAGTGGATACAGCTCATATCTTGGTCACACTCTCAAACGCCCCTTAACACCAAAAGCTGCTGATTGCAAAATCCCAACTCAGTCTATAGGATTTTTTCTGGCTGCAGGAGCAAGCTCAACCCTGTGCAGAGTGAGCCAGGGCTGCTGGCCCCAATATGAAGCTCACCTCTCGCTTACCCCTCACTCATCGGATGGCAGGATTTGGTAGATTAAATATCCCAGTTCTCTGACCCTTCAAGTGGGACCACCAGGTTGTACAGTCTCCAGGGGCCCCAGTGGACTGAGTTCCAGTTACCCACACCTGCTCATAAACACACTCTGTATTGGCTCCTTTCCTTCCCCAAATCACTTTGCCTCCACCACCCACCCCAGCTTCCTAGGATCACCTCTCATGTAAACTACTTGCTCCCAAATGCTTGTTTCGGGATCCCCTTCTGGGGAACCCAAACTAAGATAAATAGTAAATGTCAAAGTAATCGTGGTTCAAAAAAGATAAAGTATCTGAAAGTGAGCACATCCATGGTCACTAGGATCCCAGCTTCTTCTTTCCACCTTTCTCAGAGTCACCTCAGAATCCAAAGTGGCTGCCAGAGCTCCAGCCATCACATCCACATTCCAGACTGAGGGAAGGAGAAATGGGGGAAGGATAAAAATGTTGTGTCTTTCATCTGAATCAGTTTCCTTTAAAGGAGACTTCCTAGAAATACCACACAAAATTTCTGCTAGGATCTCATTGGCCAGAATATAGTCAAAAGATCACATCTACTTGCAGAGGAGACTGGAAAATATAGTAATATATATATATTCTCATATTTACTGCAAATGTTGGGTTTTTATTTTTATTTTTATTGAATTTATTGGGGCGACATTGGCTAATAAAATTATATCCATTTCAGGTGTACAGTTCTATAATACATCATCTGTATTTTATATTGTGTGTTCACCACCCAAAGTCAAGTCTCCTTTCATCACCATTCACTCTCCCTTTACCCACCTGTACCTCCCCCTACCCCCCCTTTTCCTCTGGTAATCACCATACTGTTTATGTCTATGAGTTTGTTTGGCTTTTTTGCTCAATCCCTTAACCTTTTTCACCCAGTTCCCCAATCCCCTTCCCTCTGACAGCTGCCAGTCTGTTCTTTGTATCTATGAGTCTGTTTCCTTTTTGTTTGAATGCCTTTTATTTCTTCCTGTCTTATGACTGTGGCTAGGACTTCCAGTACTAGGTTGAATAAGTGGTGAAAGCAGACATCCTTGTCTTGTTTCTGATCTTAAGGGCAACACTTTTCATTTTTGCCTGTTGAATATGATGTTGGCTGTGGGTTTGTCATATGTGGCCTTTATTATGTTGAGGTATGTTTCCTCTATTTCCACTTTGCTGAGAGTTTTGATCATAAATGGGTGCTGGATTTTATCAAATGCTTTTTCTGCATCTATTGATATGATCATGTGATTTTTATTCTTCATTTTATTTATGTGGTGTGTCACATTTATTGATTTAGGGATATTGTACCAACCTTGCATCCCTGGAATAAATCCCACTTGATCATGTTGTGTGATCTTTTTAATGTATTGCTGGATCCGGTTTGCTAATATTTTGTTGAGGATTTTAGCATCTATGTTCATCAGGGATATTGGACTATAATTTTCTTTCTTTGTAGTGTCTTTATCTGGTTTTGGAATTAGGATAATCCTGGCCTCATAAAATGAGCTTGGGAGTCTTCTCTCCTCTTGAATATTTTGGAATAGTTTGAGGATAGGTACTAGGTCTTTGCATGTTTGGTAAAATTCATCTATGAAGCCATCCAGTTCAGGACTTTTGTTTGTTGGGAAATTTTTGATTACTACTTTAATTTTACTAGTTGTAATATGTCTATTTAGATTCTCTGATTCTTTCTGATTCAGTTTTGGAAGGTTGTATTTTTCTAGGAATTTATTCATTTCATCCAGATTGTCCAATTTGTTGACATATAATTGTTTGTAGTATTTTCTTACAATCCTTTGTGTTTCTTTGGTGTCAGTTGTTACTTTTCCTCTTTCATTTCTGATTTTATTTATTTGGGTCCTCTCTCTTTTTTTCTTGATGAATCTGGTGAAAAGTTTGTCCATCTTGTTTATCTTTTCAAAGAATCAGCTCTTGATTTCATTGATCTTTTGTATTGTTTTTTAAAGACTCTATGTCATTTATTTCTGCACTGATCTTTATTATTTCCTTTTTCCTACTCACTTTGGGCTTTGTTGTTCTTTTTCTAGTACCTTTAAGTGTAAAGTTAGATTGTTTATTTGAAATTTTTCTTGTTTCTTGAGGTAGGCCTGTAATGTTATGAATTTCCCTCTTATAACTGCTTTTGCTGTGTCCCATAGATTTTGGGTTGTCATGTTCTCATTTTTAGGAAATATGGTCTTTTAACTGATGCATCGGTACCCCAAATAAAACTTGGACTCTATGACTAAAGAAGAGAAGGAAAATGGTTATTGCGTGGGCCGCCCACAATCTCTGCTGTCATGGTTTAAGCCATTCATTCATTTAATCAACAAATGTTTATTGAGCACCTACTGTATATCAGGCTCTTGACATCTAACAGTGATTAAATCAGAGCAAACTCCTTGCCTTCTTGAAGCTGACATTCTAGTAATAGGGATATATGATCAGATTTATATTTTCAAAACATCACTTTGGCTTTTGTGTGGAGAAAGTGCTGAATGAAGTAGGGGCTGGGAGCAGGAAGCAGGAAGCAGGAGCAGTTACCAGGGGGAAAAGATGTGGTGAGGGATTGGTTATGAAGGTGGCAAGGGTGACAGGGAGTCCTGGGTCATGGCCCAAAGAGGAGGAGGGGAGTGGGGCCACGCCCAAGACTCTGCCTGCCCCCTCACACACACGTGCACATTACAGCAAAGCACAGTGGGCTCATGCTCTGTGAAGACTTGATGGAGAGGTTACCACTCTGGTCTCTCCTCCTCCTTGGCTGACAGTAACTCTGGATGGTTTTAAGAAAAAAGATAGATTTACAAAATGATATTGAGAAGTGAATATTAAAGCCATAACATGATGCCTCTTTGTACCCTCTAGAAGATCACCAACAGCACTTTCTGTGACAATGAACAAGGTCTCTAGCTGTGCTGGTCACCACAGCAGCTGCTACTGAGACATGGCTACTGAATCAGCATGACTGAAGAGCTGCATTTTTTGTTTTGTTTTATTTCACTTGAATTAATTTGAATTTAAATAGCCCCATGTGGCTAGTGGCTACTGTATTGGACAGTGCAGCTCTAGAATACCTAATTTTAGAAAGATTGACCACATCAGGTGTTGGCGAGGTTGTGAAGCAGCTGAAATGCTCAGACATCGCTTGGGGGATGGGTGCAAAATGTGGTGAAACCACTTTGGAGCTGGCTTGGCAGATTTCTATAAATCTGATGACTTGCTTAGTGAGGACCCATACATCCTACTCTAGGTATTTACCCAAGAGAAATGAAAGCACATGTTTACACAAAAACCAACACACAAGTATTTACAGTGGCCTTATTTATAATAGCCCCAAACTGGTAACAACACCCACCGACAAGTGAATGAATGGATAAGCAAAGTAGTCCATCTATAAAATGGAGCACCATTTATCAATAAAAAGGAATAAAATATTCACACAACATGGATGAATTTAAAAAACATTATGTTAAAAGAAGCTAGATGCAAAAGACGACATTCTTTGTGATTGCATTCATATAAAGTTCAAGACAGGACAAACTCAGCTGTATTGGTTTCTTATTGCTGCTGTAATGTTATCCAAAATTTAGTGGCTGAAAACAGCACAAACTTATTCTTTCACAATTCTGGAGGTCAGAGGGTCTCACGGGGCTAAGATCACAGTGTCTGCAGGGCTGGTTCCCTCAGGGGAGAATCTGTGTCCTGCCTCTTCTGGCTCGTACAGGCTCAGGTTCCTTGGCTCATGGCCCCTTCCTCCATCCCCACAGCCAGCAATAGCGGGCCAAGTGCTTCTCAAATCGCATCTCTCACTCTGCCTCCCTTTTCCACTTTTAAGAACCTTGGTGATCACCTTGAGCCTACCTGGATAATCCATGATAATCTCTCTATTTTAAGGTCAGCTGACTAGTAACCTTCATCCCATCTGCAAACCTAATTGCCCTTTGCCACATAATCTAACATATTCACAGGTTCCGGGGATCAAGCTATAGGCATCAATCTGCGTACCACTGAAACACTGAAAATCAGATCACTGGTTACTGCTAGGGGAGGAAAATAACTGGGAGGGGACATCAGGGAACCTTCTGGTGGCTGGCTACGTTTTGTGGTCACAATACTCTATGCAAACGTAAAAATTCATTGAGATAGCCACTAAAGATGTATGTTCTTTCCTGTAGGGTAGGCCTCAGTCATTTTTAAAAAATATATGGTTTTATTGATTTTTTTTTTTTAGAGAGAGAGAGAAGAAAGGAGAAGGAGAGAGAAACATTGATGAGAAAGAAACATAGATTGGCTGCCTCCTGCACATGTCCCACCAGGGTTTCAAACCCACAACCTGGGTATGTAGCCTGACAGGGAATCGAATCCACCACCCTTGGGTGTATGAGATGATGCTCCAACCGACTGAGCCACACTGGCCAGGGCTCAATCATTTTCTTTTTTTTTTTTTTTTTTAATATATCTTTATTGATTTGAGAGAGAGGAAAGGAGAGGGAGAGAGAGAGATAGAAACATCAATGATGAGAGAGTCATTGATAGAGCCCACAACCCGGGCATGTGCCCTGACCGGGATTCGAACCCCGATCGCCTGGATCCTAGGTCGACACTCAACCGCTGAGCCACGCCTGGCCGGGCTCCATCATTTTCTTTAAAGAGAATGATCTGATACCAAATAAGCGCATGAAATGATGTTCAACATCATTAGCCATCCCAGAAACACAGCCTGAAAGCACAGTGAGATGCCCCCCACAGCTATCGGAAGGGCTCAAAAGGAGCGAGCGGAGGCCGCAGGGCGGGGCGGGGAAAGCTGGCCCCTCGGCCGCGGGGATGTGAACCTGAACCGGGGAGCCGCCGCCCGGCTCTGCAGCCTTCGCAGGGTAAGCGCGGAGCTGCCACGCCACCCAGCACGCGCATCCCCAGGCATTCATCCCAGAGACACGGAGGCATATGTTCAGGCAAAACCGTGTACGCAGTGTTCATAGCAGCTCTATTCATCGTAACAAACACGAGAACCGATGTCTTTCAACGCCTGGATGGTTGAACCAACTCCGGCAAAACATACCTGGACTATTGCTCAGCCATAAAAAGGGAAAACTGGCTGGCACATGTGGCAACCTGGACAGGGCAGCGGGACAGCGGTCGACCTTGGGAGGCCACCCGCTGTCTGATTTTATTTATGCCGCATTCTCGAAATGAGGAAACGATAGAGGCGGAGAGTGGATTAGTGGTTCCTGGAAACAAGGAAGCGGAGGCAGGGTAATAGGAAGAAAGGGCACCAGGGAATGACTGGTGGGGGCGGAGAGCTCCGTGTTTCGGTGATGGCGGTGGGCACACGAAGTTACATGTGGGGTGAAACCACACGCGTGTGCGCACGCGGGAAGGCAGGTTTCAAAAGCTGTGAAACTGAATTTCGCCGCCCGGTAAGCAGGGCCGTGGCGCGCGGCCTGTCTCCTGGCTTTCATACTGCCCTCCAGCCATACAAGGTGTCACCACTGGGGCAGCTGGGGGCGAGGCAGATGGGACCGCCTTCTATTTTTGCAGCTCCCTGGGAGACTATGACTACATCAAAATTAAAAATTAAAAAACAAAAAGAGAAAGATCTGACTAGCAATGAATTAAGAGAGAGGCTTTTAGGAAAACTAAAGGAGCCCCAGTCAGTTTGGCTCAGTGGTTAGAGTGTCGGCTTGCAGACTGAAGGGTCCTGGGTTCGATTCCGGCCAAGGGCACGTGCCTCGGTTGCAAGCCCGATCCCAGCCCCGGTCAGGGCGCATGCGTGTGTGCAGGAGGCAACCAATCGATGTGTCTCTCTCACACCGATGTTTCTCTCTCTCCCTCTTCCACTCTGAAAAGCAAGGGAAAAAATATCCTCAGGTGAGGGAAGGAAGGAAGGAATGAGGGGAGAAAACTAATGGAACCTCAATTTCTTTTTCAAAATGCCCCTGTGACTATTTACACTGCCAGAGAGAGGTGTGTCACGAGTAGGAGAAAAATCTGCCCAAACAGCCCTCTAAACACTTGACGGTTTGTTTATGAGAAGGATTTGCACATAGCTACAAGAGTAAATTAAACTGTATGGACCACAGGATAAAATAAAGCAAGTCGCATAGTTTGTTTTTGAAGATAAAGTCCTTCTTGAACCCCTCCAACTGTTGCTACAAATTCTGGCACCCGACCTGTGTGGATTTTCTGCCTGGTGCATCTTTGATCCCATAAGCTTAGGAAGGCTCAGAGCCACGGGACTGGGCGCTCTCCAACCCCTCATAGTCTGCTCAGGCTGCCATAACGAAATCCCATTGACTGGGGGGCTTAGACCACAGACATTTATTTCTCACAGATCTGGAGGCTGGCAGTCCACGACCGGGGTGCCAGCATGGTTGGGTTCTGGTGAGAGCTCTCCCTGGTTTGCAGACAGCGCTTTCTCCTGTGTCCCCCAACAATGCACACAGAGAGCTCTTCTCCCCCCATCCTCCCACAAGGACACTAATCCCATCACGGGGACTCTAACCTCATAGCCTCATCCAAACCCAATTACCTCAAAAGGCCCCCCTCCAAATACCATCACACTGGGGATTAGGGCTTCAACATAAAGGGGTGGGGGTGGGGGGCCTCAAACATCCAGTCCACAGCACAATGCCAGAGAGAAAGAAACCTAATGCAATTTCCTAAAATAGAATCACAGGCCCACATTTTCTCCTGTTCCAACCCCTTCCTCTGGGACCCAGGAACACTCCCTCCCCCAGCACCTGGGATGTGGGGCTTCCAGGACAAGCCTGAATGGAGATGAAAGATGCTCTGAGCCCAGAGAAACCAGATCCCATGCTTTGCTGGTGGGAATGTAAAGTGGTACAGCCCCCCTGGGAAATAGCTTGGCAGTTTCTTTAAAAACAAACCGCTTACCATATGATCCAGCAATTGTACTCCTGGGTATTTAGCCCAGACAAATGAAAACTGAAGTACACACAAAAACCTGGTTGTGAATGTTCAGAGCAGCTTTATTCATAGTAGGCACAAACTGGAAACGATCCAGATGTCCTTCAACATGCTGTGAACAGTTAAACAAATCATGGCCGGTCCTTACCGTGGAATATTACTCAGTAATGAAAAAGAATGAGCTACTAACACACCGCACTTGGCTGAATCTCAAGGACATGACTTGGACTGAAAAAAGCCCATCTCAAAGAGCTGCCCACTGTGGGAGTCCCTTTATGGAACATTCTTGAAATAACAAAAATTATAGAGATGGAAAAGAGCTCAGTGGTTGCCGGGGTTAGGAATGGAGTGGCTACAAAGAGAGAGATAGCTCTAGGAAGAGCTTTGTGGATTCTGTATCTGGAGTGCACTGGTGGTTATAAGAATCTGCACATGTGATAACATTGCATAGAATTAGACGCACTGTACCAACGTCAATTTCATGGTTTTGATATCATACTAACCACTTAAGATTTAACCATTGGAGGAAGCTGGGTGAAGCATATACCGTTTCTCTGTATTATCTCTGCAACTTCTTATGAATCTAGAATTATTTCAAAATAAAGACTTAAAAAAAAGAGATGGACTGACATCTGTGGTCTGATATATGACAAACCTTCCCAGCAGCAGAGCCTCAAGCACAGATCAAATGATTTCCTGGGACATCCCATCACAAAGGATGAGCCAGCTCAGGGGAGGGAACTCGGCAGAGCTCACAGCTCCACCTGCATGTAATGGGCACTCACATGAACTTCATGGGGTCAAGGGATGGGAAATGCCACTCCACACATTGCCCACGACCCTGGCAGAAGCTTTATTTAAACTAGCCTTGCCAACAACAGGTGAACAGAAGCACAGCCCAGCATTTGCCCATTATTGTTGCTGTGCCCTGGGCCCTGGCAGGTGGCCATGATGCACAAGTGCATGGTAATCGAGGCAATGTGGTGAGCACATCCAGAGGGCCACGTGTGCTGGGCCCAGACAGGCAGAGAGTGGGGACCGCTCCCCCTTAAACTAATTCTGGTGAGTCCTGCCTCCTCAGGCTGGTCCTTCTGCCTGAGAGCCCTTTTCCTGTCCTGCCAAGCCCTTTCTGCTTTTCATCCCAGTCTACAAAGTCATCTTCCTCTCTCCAGGAATCCTCTAAGGACTCTGTGAATCCTCTATAGATTGACTACTCTCGTATACTCAAGAACATACCTACAACTCCAGATCTAAGCAGTAAACACAGCTGTCCTTGGCAACTGGAGCTCACAGAGATGGGTATGTAACACATCAAAATCAGGAAGCAGGGAAGGCTTCCTGGAGGAAGTGACATCCAAATTGAGAGCCAAAGAATAAACAGGAGAGAGAGGGGCAAAGAAGAGGAGCCCAGTGTCCCAGGCAGAGGACACACAGCAAGTGCAAAGGCCCAGAGGAGGTGAGTTTGGGGACTTGCAAGTAGCCCTGCCTGGAGTATAAAAGCAAAGAACCAGGGAGGTGACATCACCAACATTCTCAATGTTTTCAAAACCCACTGAGAAAGTCCTAGAACATGGAGTTGAGCCCAAAGTACCCTTCTGCACCACAGATACCAGGACAAACTGCATCAAAAGGGTAAGGAAAGCAACTACACTCTGACTGTATCTCCCCTTCCCCTGGTGGGGAAGCACCACATGGAGGTCCCCTGAAACTGAGGTTCTTCCTGTGGGAAAACAGAGCCCCGGGTGGACATCGGCTCACCCCGCACTCTGGTTCACTTCCTAGGAACCCCCACTCTGGTCTCAATCCACAGGGAGTGCCAGGGAATCTGTGGGGCTTGACCCCTGGGAACAGGACAGTGATGGAGAAGGGGAGGGGCTTGCAAAAACCAGTGCTCTGGTCTTGGCAGACCAAGTTCCTGCCTTCAGTGTCCAAGGAGTAATCCAACCAGCAGCTCTGCTCATCTGCAGAGCCAAGGCTGGCACAGGCTGACCAGAGAACTGGCCAGGGGGTGCAGGTCTACTGGTCCTGCAGTCTGGTATGGCTGCCCCTGCCCAACCAGAGGAGCTCGTTTATAGCTTCACTCACTGCTGAGTGTAGCTACCAGCCCCTCCTGACCAGAAAGCCTGACTGGGAACACCTGGAACACCTGGAAAGCCATGTAGCCCGGCCATGCTGGAGCTCAGAATCTCGCATGCAGAGCCGATCGTCCACAGAGCAAAGCCCGCAGCCCCCTTCAGCCAGGAAACCCGGGGCATGGATGGGCTTACGTCAAGATTACAGCAATCATTGCCACCCTTGGAGCTGGTTCTCCTGCCCCACCTGGCAGGAAAACGAATTCATAGCTCTTCCCATTGCCAAGTGCAACCTTTGGCCCATTTGACCAGGGAACCTGCCCAGAGCACATGGGAGGCTGCACGGGCCACCCAACAGCGCTGCTACAGCAGCACTTGAACAGAGGGCACAGCCTGTGGCTTTCCATCTGCAGAGCAAAGCCAGCGGCCCCTCTGGTCAGTGCACAGTCTTGCCTGGTTTAGGTCCCCCTTTGCCGGCCTTAGGGCCCATCCTGCTGCTCAGTCAGGACAGAGAAGCTAGTTCATAGCTCCACCTACTGCTGAGCGTGGTTCCCAGTCCCACTGGAAAGGAAGTCTGACCAGAGAGCCAGGCAACGGCAGAGCTCACCCTTCAGGCTTCCTTGGGCAGGGAACTGAGCCAGCAGTCCTGTCCAACTGTTCTCAGTCAGTGGCAGCCCTCACCCTGACCTTAGAGCTCAGGCAATGACCTCACCCCAAAATAGGCCCTGTGAGCAGAAAAGTGACAAGTCACACACATGGGGACCCCCATAAAACTACCAGCAGATTTCTCAACAGAAAATTTTCAGGCCAGAAGAGAGTGAGATGATATATTCAAAATATTGAAAGAAAAAAATTGTCAAGCAAGAATTCTGTATCTGGCAAAGCTGTCCTTCAGAAAAGGAGAGAGAAAGACTTTCCTGAACAAACAATAGCTGGACTTGCCTTGCAAGAAATGTGCAAGGGAGTTCTTTGAGTGGAAGTAAAAAGACGCTAAGTAACATCATAAATACATAAGAAAGTGGCATAAAACTCACTGGTCGTGGTAAATACAGGGTGGGGCAAAAGTAGGTTTACAGTTGTGAGTACACAAAAGTTTATTTTTCTATCATTATCTATTAATTATTGTATTATTTTCCATACGAACAACTGTAAGCTTACTTCTGCGCCACCCTGTATATGGTCAAAATTAGATTCTATAATAAGATAATGGTGTATAATTGACACACAACTCTAGTTTAAAAGTTAAAAAACAAACATAGTAAAAATAAGCATAGTTACCATAATCTGTTAGTGGATACACAATATAAAAATATCTATAAACTGTAACTTGAAACATGAAGGTGAGAAGTAAAAGTAAAGTTTCGGAACTCGATCAAAGTTAACTTGTTATCAGTTTAAAATAGGGAGTTATCACTCTAACAGATTTATGTGTGCCTCCTGGTAACCACAGGAGAAAATCCTGAGTAATTACATAAAGAAACAGGGAAAGCGTACTGATACCAAAAGACATCAAAACACACAAAAAGGCAGCATGGTAAGAAGAAAGAACAAATCTACAAAACAGTGGAAAACAATGAACAAAGTGACAATAGTAAGATCTTACCTTATCAAAAATACTTTGAACATAAATGGATTCAAAGCCAAGGGTGGGAGCCATGGAAAGCTATTGAGCAGCGGAGGGGTGCTACCAACTTGGTGATTTAGGTGGATCTCTGTCACTCTCTGGGTTGGTGCATCCTCTTAACATGGAGCCCAAGATCCCACCATCTCTCTGGCTGCCTTCAAGCTCTGATTGCCACCCCCCACCTTGCATCGTGGTGTCTTTGTACCTGTTCACACCCTTCTGTCCACAGAACTCCTCCTCATCCTCCAAAGACTGGCTCCATTAGCAGCTCCCCCAAGCACCTTTCTGGGGACCCCACTGCAGCCCACCCTGGCCTCCGCAGTTTCAACCAGCACAGGAGGGACATAGGTGGCAACATTAAATATCTCTCACATAAAGAAATGACTGAGCAAAGGTTTGAATATTATCCAGTGAGAGCCAAGGAGAAGGGCATTAGCTGTGTGACCTTGGGCACAGCTCTTAACCTCTCTGAGCCTCAGAGCATGAAGGAGGCCTGCCAATCAGGCCGTCGTATAGCAGGTGTCGGCAAACATTTTCTGTCAAAGGCCAGAGAATAAACACTGTAGTCTCTGTGGGCCAGAGAGTCTCTGTGCCAAACGCTCAGTGCTGACACTGTTGTGTGAACACAGACTTGTACATTAGGAAAACGAATGGTTGTGGCCGTGATCCAATAAAACTTCATGGCACAGAAATTTGCATTTCATTCAATTTTCATGTGTGGTGAGATATTTATCTTCTTTTGATTTTTAAAAATCCATTAAAAACTGTAAAAACATTCTTCATCTGCAGGCTGTATTAAAAACAGGCAGGGGGCCAAATTTGGCTGGTGGGCCAGAGTTTGCTGATCTCTCTTCTATGCTTTTAGGGGGGTGGTAACCCAATACATATATGTGCAAAATTGTTCAAGTTGTACTCTTACGGTTAGAGCAGTTTTGTGTTTGTTGTAACTCAATTTGTAAAAAGGTAAGTCTATGGGGATTTTCTAGAAAACAACAAGGAGCACAGCCAGATTTCATTAGACCTGAGATTTCATCCTCGTGAAAACAATCCCAAGACACTGAGTGCATTTCCGGGGGGGCACGTAGACATCTACACACACACGGAACAAATGTGGCGAGGTCCTACTCTGGAGAGAAGGGTCCAGGCTGGAGAAGAGGGCAGGAAGGAGGAAGCCAGCCGCTCACGGTGTTCTGTGGCCGCTGAGCCTTGTATTTGTGCAAAACGAGAATGGAAAACGTGTCCACACAAAAACTTGTGCACAGAAAGGAGTGAAGCGCTGACACTAGTACAACGTAGATGGACCTTGAGCACATGATGCTCAGTGAGGGCAGCCAGACGCAAAAGGCCACACAGGGTGCGATCCCATTTATGTGAAAGGCCCGGAACAGGCACATCCACAGACAGGAAGCAGCTTAGTGGCTGCCTGGCCTGGGGACGGGGGACGGGGGATGGGGGGGTGACTGCTGATGGGGACGAGCTTCCTCATGGGATGATGGTGTGATCTGGAATTAGATAGAGGTGATGGTTACCCAGTCTTGTGAATACAATAAAAGACACTGAATTGTACGCCTGAAAAGGCCAAACTTTCTGGTATGTGACTTATATCCCCCCAATTTTAAAAAGTATACAGAAAAAAAATCTTTAAGAAGAAAATGGTAAAATCCATCTACGGCTTGTGCCTGAGTTCATGATATTATAGCGATTCCCTGGCTTTAGGAGGTACTACGGCTGAATAAAACATAATTATTAGGGGGGACTGGGGGGAGGGTACACAGGGCTTCTCTGTACTATTTTTCACAACTTCCTGTGACTCTTAAGCTATTTCAAAATAAAAGGTAATAATAACAATAAAAGTAATAATAATAATAATGGAAGTCGATCCGAGGTTCGGCTGGGCCCATCTGTTCCCTGGAACAGCCTCTGGGAGGCCTGACTCTAGGCTGAATCGACACCTGGACCCCGACCAGCCAAAGATGACCAAGAATCAGGGAGACAAGCAGTCCGCAGACCCCCCCACTGGGCCTTGCCAACTCCCCGCCTCCCCCGCAGGAGCAGAGGACCCAAGATACCTTACATGCAACAAACACCTTTTAATTCAATGGCCCAAACAGCACAAGGAGATTATTAGTTTTCTGTAAGATTTGATTCAATTAATTAGTTCCCAAATATCAGCCTATCCAGGCAAGCAAAGGCAAACAGATATAAATCCCAGCCCAGCCTAGCTTCATCTTTTAAAGGCAATTAACTCTTAGTTATTAGCTTTTAATTAGGGAGTAATAATGGCCTCATTAATACACTTTATTATACTTGTCACCAGGCAGCTGTTCCGAACAGATTCCATTATTGGATGGTCATGGCCCTGGTGTCAACAGTGTTTATCCCAGCTGAGGCCACGGTTCCAGGCTGTTCTCGGGGTTGCAGGCTGGACCGTCAGCCCTACCTGCTTCCCTCACTGTGGTCCTTCAGGAGATTACAGGGTCTCCTGCCTTCCACTTCTGTCCCCCAAAACAAACCCTGGGCTGGTCCTAACATTTCCCCACTCTGCCTCCTCCCAGCACTCCCCACTGCTCTCCCAGCAAAATGAGCAAAAGCAAAGCTCTCCCTGGGTCATTGGCCCCCATCACCTTCTGTCCCCACTGTTGCTACTGGCTGCCGGTAATACCCCTGACCTTCCAGGCTTTGCCCCTCCTCTGCTCTACAATTAAGTGCAAGTGTCATTGTTGCAATGTTCTCTAGAAACCCCTCCAATGTGTCCCGTAAACAGGAGAAGGTTCTGTGAGAGGAAGTGAAATCCGAGCTAAAATCTGACAAAATATCCACAAACACCCATGGGCAAAAATGAGTTCACAGTGGCTTTACTTTCCACCACCAAATGTTCATCAACCAGTGAGCAATTGAATGAACTGTGATCCAGCCTTGTGATGGAATATTACACGGCAGTGAAAAAGGAACGGACTGCAGAAGCACAAAGCAACAGGGGTGAATCTCACATGCACTGTGCTGAGGGAAGGAAGCCAGGCACAAATTACTATATTCTGAATAGTCCCATATATAGGAAGCTCTAGAACAGGTAACACTAATCTATCGTGACAGAAAACAGATCAGTGGTTGTCTCTGACCACGGAGGGTTGATGAGGAAATATTCTGGAAGGAGGGAAATGTTTTGTTCTATTTTGTTTTGTGCAGTAATTATTCGAGGGTGTGCATTCACCAAACTTATGGAGCTGTACAACTTAACATACGTTTTTGGAATCTAAATTATGGTTCAATAAAAGAAATTGAAAATATTAGAGTGGCATTAAAATATGAAGCATGAATATTTAATGAGATGAAGTGTCCACAGTGTAAAGTTAAGTTTCATGCAGTTCACAGAAATGGTCACAACCAAATGACTTCCCAATGGTATGTATTACAGATCACCTTTTGCTATGGACTGAATGTTCGTGTCTCCCCAAAATTCATATGTTTAAATCCTACACCCCAATGTGATGGCATTAGGAGGTTAGGGCCTTTGGGAGGTGATTAGGTGATGAGGGTGGAGCCCTCATGGATGGGATTAGTGCTCTTATAAAAGGGCTCCAGGGAGCTCACTTGCCCCTTCTGCCGTGTGAAAACCCAGTGAGAAGACCGTCTGTGAACCAGGAGCACGCTCACCAGACACAAAACCTGGCACCGTGATCTTGGACTTACAGCCTCTGAAACCATGAGAAAGACTGCAGGTCCTCAAATAACGTCATTTTTTTCAATGTCATTTAATTATAATGTTGATGAGATGCCATAGGAACTTAACCCTTGTTTATATTAATTAGCCTATGGTAAACTGGTTTCATAATACATCGTTTTGCTTAAAGTTGCAGAACCTATCAGCAACCTTAAGTGAGGACTTACTGCAAATGTCTGTTGTTTATAAGCCTCATAGGAAAATACTGCAACCTAGAAACGTGCAGTGGTCACAGGTCAGCCCAAGTAGGAAACAGGATCTGTACATGCCAGGGCTCTCCGAGCCGTGAGCGTGATGGGATTTGGGCCAGCACTGGAAAGAGTGTGAATGAAGGGTACAGAGTCAAACTTGTGTTTATCAGATCGGTGGCCACTCAAGCCCCATTCTTGGTGAGAGGATGGTTGGGAGATGCTCTTAACAGGTGACATGGGGCCACTGGCAATCTGAGCTGCCAAAAATATAACAGAACCCAACACAACACTTCTCAAACGAAATACTGTGACCTCTGGGCTCAACCAAATGTACAATTCCAGTAATGAATGAATAGACTTGATTGCTAGAGATCAAAGTAAAACCTGACTGTGGAAGCCCCATTCCACACTGTGCTGCTCACACAAAAGCCAGCTCAAGTCACCAATGGTGTACAGCACCGGCTCATCCCAGCTTGCAACCGTCAATCATTACATTTTCAGGAATTTTGCAAACTGGTGGTCAAACAGCCATTATGAAAAATAAAATTATAAAAACTTACAATTAAAACATTAAAACTAAAGCTGAATATTCAAAGCTTATTGTTTGCTAATTATTTTATAACATTTTGCTATCATCTATGCTCTTGAGGTTTTTTATATTTATTGTATGTTTGGTGGAAACTTTTTTAAAAAATATGTTTCTATTGATTTTTAGAGAGAGGAAGGGAGAGAGAGAAGAGAAACATCGATTGGCTACCTCTGGCATGCCCCCTACTGGGGATCAAGCCAGCAACCCCGGCATGTGCCCTGACCAGGAATTAAACCAGAGACCTTTTGGTGCATGGGATGACACCCAACCAACTAAGCCACACTGGCCAGGGCTGTTTGGTGGAAACATTTTATCATGGTGTGCTGCCCTGCTTCTCTTTCAAATTCTGCATTAAGTGACAACAAGTTGGTAGCTTGAAATCGGCCATGGTGGGAGTATTTACACCATGGAAACAGACAAACACTACCAATCCAAGGAATAAATAAATGATGTTAGAGACACCTCTCAGGCTCTGGCTCTTATGATTGTAAAATGGCTGCTGTGGCTCCAGCCATCACTCCCACATTCCATATGGGAGGAAGAAGTAAGAGGAATGGGAAAGGGGCAGCACCAGCCCTCACTGTCCCTTCCATGAGGAAATAAAAAATTTTCCCAGAGTTTTCCAACCACCGATGCCTCATTGCCCAGAACCATGTCACATGACCATGCAGAGCTGTAAGGGAGCTCGGGAAGGCAAGTATTTTGATTTCCCAGCCTTTAAAGCAGAGGAATGGGGCAGAAGCAGTTAGGGATGTCTGCCCTGTTTAGTCGCTGAAAACCTTTTCTACAAGGAAGAGGGTCCTGACAGTTAAGCTTTGTTTTGAGAGCTGCGACCAGCTTCAGGAAGGTGGGGTGAAGCCAGTACTGAGGGACCGTCAGCTTGGGGGACAACCAGGAGGAGCCACTGCTTCACAAATACTGCAAATTGTACGCGACTTTACACATCAAGAATGACTGGCACCAGTGATTTTCCTTCTGGGGACAGAGCAAAGAAGAAAAGGATGATTATGACAACAGGCCCATCACCCTCTTCAGCTGAGGGACAAGCGGGGCAGCAGTGACAAGACTTCGCTGTTTGCTGAAGGATGCAGGTGGGAAAAGGTGCACATACAATTTTGAAACACAAGTTTTGAGAACATTTTTTGGTGACACTGATCACTCCACCCACATCCACGGCTGTTATTTCAAATAGCTGCTTGTGGGGCTGCCCTCGGGTGTGTGGCAGGGAGGTGTTCAGCCACTCAAGCAGCCTGGGGCTGTCCCTGTGGGCTGACCCGCCTCACTCGGAGAACAGATTGGGGTTTCCTTAAGAAAACCTCTTTTGCACAAATGGCCCCGTTGCCGGGAGTCTGACCCTTCAGTGACACACAGGATTTTCTTTTCCAGTTGGGGAATGAGACAGAAGATTCATCAAGGGGTATATTTTAAAACTAGATCCAAATGCTTCAGCAAACACCAGCATGGGATTCTTGGCCGAGCTAACACAACCAACAGGGCGCGGAGTATGTGGCTGCCTCCCCAAGTGGAAGGGCCAACATCCCCGCCTGTCCGGGGACAGCAGTGACTTGGGTCTTCAGCAAGATGCATCCGCATTTTCTGGGTCTTTGTTTGAACTGATATGAAGTCATCAGCCGCTTGCCACTGCTTTCACTACACAGTAATTACGGGCTCGGGTTTTTTTTAACTTCCCAGAATCAAGAAAAGAGCTGGCCTGGGTGTGGTCCC
This sequence comes from Miniopterus schreibersii, assembly GCF_964146895.1. Classification (NCBI taxonomy): domain Eukaryota; kingdom Metazoa; phylum Chordata; class Mammalia; order Chiroptera; family Miniopteridae; genus Miniopterus; species Miniopterus schreibersii. Next base: position 67,017,106 of record NC_138105.1, on the reverse strand, counting down.
TGACTCAGGACCCGGCAAGCTGAGCTCAGGACACGGAGCTGGATGGGCAGAGAGGTGACGGACTGAACATCAAATCAATGGGAAATGGCCATCGAGAACTGTTTAAATAATACGTTTCAAGATGGTCTGACAAAAGGCTTTTAATCATATGAAGGGAAGCTCAACTTGTTATAAGAGGAATGAACGTTTAAACCACGATCAGGTGCTGCTCTGCACTTATCCAACAGAGATCACGGCTGGGTATAGCTTATGTCCCGACGGGGACGGGGACGCCCAGCGGGGCACACAAGGCATTGGGGGTGTCATCTGGCTGCAGGAATTAAAAGAAAAATTGCAGGTGCTTCCACCCAACAATCCCCCCATCCCTTTTAAAAGAAATTCATTCTAGAGAAAAACAAGATGGCGGCCTGGTAACAGCTGCACCCGCCACCTCCCGCAACCACATCAAAATCACAACTAAAATACAGAACCACCGTCACTCAGAGTCTCCTGAGATCTGGCTGCACAGAAGCCCCACAACCAGGGAACTGAAGGAGCATCGAGACCCGGAGGAGGGGCGGAGACGCAGGCAGATCGAGGCTGAATCACAGAGACTCCGCCGCGGGCCCACACCCGGTGCTGCGGGTTAAACCCGGGAGGACATCTCGGCGGTGGAGGTTTCCTGGAGGAGTGAGGGGCCCCAGCCCCACAGCAGGCCCCCAGCCCAGGGCTCCAGGCCCGGGAAGAGACGTCCCCACATGTTCGGGCTGTGAAACCAGCGGGGACTGTGGCTGAGGGTCGCGGAGGCTGCGGGAGCCCCAGCAGCTCCTCTAAAGGGCCCGCGCACGGACTCACTCGGACGCTCCCTCTGAGCCCAGCGCCGGGCAGCAGCCTGAAAGGACCCGGGACACTCAGGGGGGAACTAACCTGCCTGAGATCGGGCGAGAGGCGGAGGGCGGCTTCCTCCCAGGCAGAGGGGCTGGCAGAGGCCATGGCTCCTGTGGCGAGTCCTCCCTGCACACAGCCGCCAGGCAGGCGCCATGTTTGAATCGCCAGCACCTGACTCACACCTTTGGCCCCGCCCCTCCCCACCTGCAGCTCATCCAGGCCATTTCCAGGGGCTTTTCTCTGCAAGTGGCCTCTGGAGCCTCATGCTTAGGACTTTCCTAAAATCTCTCAAACAGGCACCAGCGGGCCCCATACGGCTTGATAAGCAGCCCCAGGCCTGGCACTAGCGGCAGCTGCATTGGCTCATAGCTTGGCCTCCCCTGGACACCTCCAAGCCCAGCACAAGTAGCAGCCAACTATGGTTTGCTGTGTAGCTCACACTGGGTGGCCCTGGGCAAGGCACTGGCAGGGGCTGACTTTGCACCTCCCGGGAGGCCCCAGAGACAGTGCACCCGGTGGTCAGACTCGACCACGCTGGATTACAACCCTACCACATCCACAAGTGACACACTCAAGGGGCACACTTGGTGAACACCAAAGCTCCATTGAAGTAAATCCTGATCCATAGGGGTGTCTCCAGCACAGCAGCTCTCTGGCTGTAGTTGCAACTGGTCCTCACAGCTGATTGGCCTGGGGGTCAATTCCTCCCAGTGACACCAACAGCAACCAAGGCTCAACTACAACAGGACAGTGCACACAGCCCAACAGGGGAGCACCTAGAAGGCCCAGCTCAGGTGACTGGGGAGGCTGAGCCACTGGACACTACAGGACACCTACTACACAAAGCCACTCTACAAATTCCAGGAGACATAGCAGCTCTACCTAATACATAGAAACAAACACCAGGAAGCAGCCAAAATGGGGAGGCAAAGAAACATGTCACAAAGGAAAGAACAGAAGAAATCTCTAGAAGAGGAACTAAATGAAATAGATCCAAGCAAGCTAACAGATACAGAGTTCAAAATTACAGTTATAAGGATGTTTAAGCAGACTATTAGGGAAATAACTAAGAAAATCGATAACATAATAAAGTACCAATTTGAAATGAAGGATATACGAACTGAAATGAAGAATAATTTACAGGGAATCAACAGTAGAGTAGAGGATGCTGAGAATCAAATCAGCAATTTGGAACATGAGGAAACAAAACACACCCAACCAGAAGAGCAAAGAGAAAAAAGAATCCAGAAATATGAAGATTGTATAAGGAGCCTCAGGGACAACTTCAAGAGGCCCAACATTCGTATTATTGGGGTGCCAGAAGGGGAAGAAAGAGACCAAGAAATTGAAAACCTATTTGAAAAAATGACAGAAAACTTCCCCTACCTGGGGAAAGAAATAGACTTACAAGTCCAGGAAGCACAGAGGGTCCCAAACAAGAGGAACCCAAAGAGGCCCACAGCAAGACACATCATAATTAAAATGCCAAAGGTTAAAGACAAAGAGAGAATCTTAAAAGCAGCAAGAGAAAAGCAGTTAGTTACCTACAAGGGAGCACCCATACTTGTCAGCTGATTTATCAACTGAAACTTTGCAGGCCAGAAGGGAGTGGCATGAAATATTCAGTGATGAAAAACATGGAACTACAACCAAGATTGCTCTACCCAGCAAAGCTATCATTTACAATTGAAGGTCAGAAAAAGAGCTCAGACAAGGAAAAGCTAAAGGAGTTCATCACCACCAAACCAGCACTACAGGAAATGTTGAAGGGTCTTCTTTAAGAAGAAGCTAATGAACAAAAGAATCTGACAAACTAAATAGACCCAGAGACATTGACTCATGTAACAGACGATCATATTTCAAAGGAAAGAGGGAAGGGGGGGAGGGTGGGAAGAGTTTAACCAAAGAAGTTATATGCATATATGCATAACCCATGGACGCAGTTAATAATGGGGTGAAGGCCTGGGGAGGGGGTGGGAGCGAAGTGGTGGGGGTCAATTGGGGGGGAAAATGGGACACCTGTAATACTCTCAACAATAAAGATAAATTAAAAATAAATAAAAATAAAAGAAATTCATTCTAGAAAAACATGCTTACAAGATACCTGCTTGGCTGTAGCATTATCCCTAATTGGCACATTTTGGAAACAACCTCAGTGTCCATCAACAGGGTATTGATTAAATAAATTACAGTCCATCTATTCAATGGAATGTTACTTTTTACCGAAGAACAGGGCCATCCTGTGTATAAAATCGTAGATGCCCCTCCAACCAGGCATTCACACCCCTGCTCCACCCTAACTCTCCATTTTCAAGGTCATGGGAACCTCCACACTGCTGACCCCAAAGAATGGTCACCTCTTTCCTTCCACCAGCCCAGCCCCCATCATCGCCTGCCTGGACCAGTGCAGTCCCCTACATCCTGGTCCAGCCCTTCTCTCCCTTCCTACCCTGGCCCCACACAATCTGTCCCCACCACCGCAGCCACCAGAGAACACCTTGAGCCCCTGAGTCAGGTCTCACATCCCTGCCTATAAGCCCTCCAGGGCTCCCACCTCCCTTGGGGTGAAATCCCAAGTTCTCCCCACAGCCCACAAGGCCTACATGACCTGCCTCTTTTCCCTTCAGCTCCTCCCTCTCTCCCCTTGCTAATTCTGCTCCAGCCACACAGCCATCTTCACTGTTCCTCTAACACCCAGGCATGGTTCTGCCCCAGGGCCTCTGCACGGGCTGTGCTTTCCACTCAGAGCTCTCTTCTCCTGATGTACCCCTGACTCATTCCCTCGCTTCCTTCGGGTCTTTGCTCAAATGTCACCTTCTCAGTGAGATCCTGAACATCCTATATAAAATCGTACCCCACCCCTTTCTTTCACATAGCATTTACAATCTTCTAACCTGCTTCATAACTTGGCTATTTATCCTGCCTGCCTCACCTGAGAGACTGAGAGCTCCCAGGGGCAGGGACATTTTTTGCCTGTCTCCTTTCCCAATGTAGCTTGATTTTAAGAAGTTATGGTTGGAGGAACATGAAACCAGACTATGGTTTTAAGAGTCAGAGCTATTTCAAAAGCTATAGTCAGAGATGGTCACCCCCTCTTCACTCCTGCTACTCCGTTCCCACCCCCAGTCTTGTAAGCCCTCTCTCACCAGCCTCCTGTAGGTAACGAACCACCTTAGGCTCTGTGGGACCTGTCACCAACCCCAGGACTTAAAGAACCACCTGCCAGGCCCTGGGCTGAGCACAGCAAATGCCAAGGGAACTAAGACCTTGTCCTTATGCTCAAGGAGCTCATGGTCAAATGGGGGGACAGTTGTGAGACCAGGGAGTTACATTAGGGGTGTCATTAGATCCATGATGGGGGAAGGATGCAGGAATGCTCTGTCTGAGGGCCCCCAAAAAGATACCCCAGGTCCTAATTCCTAGAACCTGTGACTATGACCTTACTTGGGGGAAAATGTCTTTGCTGATGTAATTAAGTTAAGCGTCTTGAGATGAAGAGAACATTCTGGATTATTCAGGTGGGCCTTAAATCCAGTGACTGGTGTCCTTTTAAGAGGAAGACTGAGAGACACTGGAGACAGGACAGACACAGACAGAGGGAGGTGGCCATGTGAAAACAGAGGCAGACATTGGAGCAATGCAGCCAACAGCCAAGAGATGCCTGTCGCCACCAGAAGCTGAGAGAGGCAGAAAGATCCTCTCCTTGAGCTTCTGGAGGGCTGCAGCCCCATGACACCTTGATCTTGCTGGGACCTCTGTCTCTAGGACAGAGAGAGAATAAATGTCTCCTGTTTTAAGCCACCAGTTGGTGGCTTAAATATGGGGCAACAGAGCAGTGTTTGGGGGCCAGCAGAGGCCACTAAGGGTCAGTGCCACATAAACTATTTCCAAATGCCCCATTTGTACCCACATTTTACTGTTGTTTCTAAAGTAAATAGACTGCTGTGGCTAGTGGGGTAGAAGACCCTGGTTGGCCCCTCCTCCACCACCCTAGGAAGTTGCTGGGAGGGGAGTCATCTGTCCCTGTCACCTGGTGAGCAGCAGAATGGATGCTGCACTGAGGAGACACCAGGCATCCAGATACTCACCCTTCCCTGCCACGCCTCCTCCAGCCACCATGTGTCCCCGCCTCGTGCTGCCTGTGGCAGCAAATAATTCTTCTTTTCTCCATTAACAGAGCTAAAGTGCTAAGTAAATCAAATTCATAAATAATGCTCCCTGAGGAGGGTTCCAGAGCTCCCCTCTTGGGGCAGGGGTGGCCTGGGGGTGGGGGCAGAGAAGGCACCACTGGCGATGAGGAGACACACGGAGATCTCAGCACCATCATAAAAGGCACGAACACCGGACTGCAGAGGCCAACAGAGGCCCGAATCCTTTGATGCCCCGGCTGAGGTGGTCACTCGGGGGGAGGGCTTGGATACTAGACATGCGTGGTTCTCCAGCCGTGGAGAGCAGGAGCAGAGGTGCCAAGCCGCGGAGGGCAGAGCCCCCGGTGGATGGATGATGGGTGAATGGAGGGTCCCTGCTCAGTCTTCTTTCTGCCTCACTTCTTGTCGGGGGAAGTGTGCTAGGACTAGGGGGCCTAGCTGGGAGCTTTGAGAGACAAGGTGGGTCTGGGCACTGAGGGCTGCCCCATGGGAGAATGACGCTGTTGGAGGCACCAGGCGTGGAGGTTGCCACCTCCCACTTACTCTAAGTCTGGGATAAGGACTATTTTTTTCTGTAAAGGGCCAGATGCTAAACATGTCTGACTTTTGGGGTCAGGGGGCCTCAGTTGCTGCTGCTCAGCTCTGCTGTTGTAGAATGAAAGCTGCCACAGATGATGCTAAGTGAATGGTTTTGGCTGTGTTAATAAAACTTTATTTATAAAGATAAGTGGAGGGCTAGATTTGGTCCAAGGGCTTTAGGTTGCCGGAGCCTTTACCTAGGAGGATGGGGACACTCGACACAATGTGCCCCTGAGTTTTCTGATAGGACATTCCTTAAGGGGTTGGATCCATTTAAATGTCACCCCCTTAGAAGTCTCCCTGACATCCTCTCTGCCAGGACTCTACCTGTTTTTGTCCTTCAGGGCACATGTCAGAGATGTATTTGTGGTCCCTGATGCTTCCATGCTCTGCCTACTTTCCTGAACGCTAAACTCCACAAAAGCAATGCCTGTGTCTCCCTTTGGTTCAGCAGTCTCCTCAGGTCCTGGCACAGGGCAGCTGTGCAGGAAATATTTGCCGCCTGAATAAATGAGTCAACTCTAGTGCTGAGCACAGGGCCCAGTGCCCAGGGCAAAACAGACCCCATTGCCTCCACATGGCTGCACAAGTGGGATCCAGCCCGGTGTCCCCGCCCTGGCGGCAAACACCTCCGTTTTATACTGTTTCAGAGAATGATGGGCCATCTGCAGTCGTGCTGACCACCTGGGTCTGCTGTCTGCGGCCCCATCCCAGGGCAGGCTCAGAGGACACCGACCTGTCCAGTCAATGGTGCAGAGGCCCCCATAGCAAATGGGGAAACTGAATCCTGGTGCTGTTGAAGGCAGCTTCTCTCTGAAAAGGAGGGTCTGAGAAGTGGGGTGAGAGGGTGGCCGTGGCTGGATGGACATTTTATCAAAGGAAATCTCTGCTCAGGACACCATTGCCCTATAAGGACACCCGCTCTGCAGAGGAAAAGCTGAGGCTCAGAGAGGGTTACCCCATGTCACTGGCTGCTCTTCCTCATCACCCTGGGGCCTAGTCCTGAGTCCCCTTCTCACCAGTCCAGTAAACATATCACCTGTGAGCTGACATCTCCTAAAGGCTCTACCCTGGCCCCCAGACCCCTGTCTCTTCTCGTAGGGGATTGTGTTCAATCCAAGCTGCTGATCTCTCCCTACTCCCAGCCTGCCCCATCCCAGTTCATGGCGATGCCATCTTTCCAGGTGCTCAGTGCCCTTCCCTCCACCTTGATCCCAGCTCCCACCCTCACCCCCAGGCTGTCCTCCCTGCAGCCGCCAGAGGGCGCCTGTGAGCACCAGAGGCATGTCCCATCCCTCCTTAGTCCACTGCCCTCCAGGGCTCCCACCTCCCTTGGGATAAAGGAACAAGTCCTCCCTGAGGCCCACAAGACCTTGCATGACCTGCCCCTATTCACCTCCTTGCCCTCACCTCTTCCCTCTCTCCTCCTTGCTCACTCTGCTCCAGCCACATAGGTTTCCTGGCTGCTCCTCCAACATGTCAGGCAGTCCTGCCCCAGGACCTTTGCACTGGCTGCCCATGGCTCACTTTCTCATCTCCTTCAGGACTCCCAGCTAAAAATATGACACCACTACCCGCACATCCTACCACATTCCCCTTTGTTGTTTACATCACAGTTGACATCCCATACATTTTACTTACTCCCCGCCTCTCTCACCGGTGTCAGCTTGAGGGCCAGGATCGGACCTGCTGCGTTGCTGCTGTTTCCCAGTACTTGTTAGATGAGTGACACGTTCACAAATACCAGGGGCCCAGACACATCTCAGGGCTGGGAGACCCCACTGTCTCGCATGCCCAATAGATGCCCACCACTCAGATGTCACAGGAACTGGGCAGAGGCTGAGAAGGCAGTAGGAGAGGATGGCCATTTTTTCCAGACAAGAGAGGGATCAAAGACAGAAGGTCCTGCCTTGATTGTCTTGCAGAGGGGACCCACTGCCACAGCTACCTCTGCTACCTACAACCCTGAGAGGGGGACCAGAAAGCCTATGTGGAGTCGTCTGCAGATACAAGCTATGAAAATCCAGCTTGGGAAGGAACTGTCCTCCATCCTGGGGGCTGGGAGTCCCTGAGGAGTCAGGACCTGCTGAGCAGCTCCACAACCTAGGGAGCAGGTTCTGTTCCCCCTGGAGGAGACGGCCATCCCACCTCCCAGGCACCACTCAGAAATGAAGACACACCAACGACATGGACCTGTAATCGCAGTGCTCATGAGCCTTTAATTCATTATGAACCTAGAGGCAGGGAAATTAGGCAAAAATACAGCACATCCTTAATCTCAGGTTGGAAAAAAATCAGGGCAGGTGGGTTGTTTTTGCACATAGACACATATATCTTTGTGGGGAAATGTGTTTCCCCTTTGCTGTGCGGCAACTTGTCTGCACAAGTCATCCCGGAACCCATGACAGGGGTGCAACCCAGAGACCCCGCCACAGGGCTGGCTATCCCTCAGACCCCTTAGGGCCCCAAGGACCACAAGGGTGTCTTCCTGCTTCTTTTTATTTTCTTTACAATATAAATAGCATTTTCAAACTACATATGAATACAGTGACGGCACCACCAGGCGGGGCTGCTGCATGCAGAGGGAAACCCCCACATTTCGGCTGACTCCCCTCAGTCCCTCCCCGCCCCCGCCCACTCGGACACCTGCCCTCCTCCCCCCACCAAGGAAATGAAAGGTTCTTGGCTCATTTACATACTCTCCATTTTCCTTAAATAGTTCTCTCTGGCCTGGTAATCATTAGAACACTTTTTTTTAATTAAAAAAATTTTATACACGCAAATGACGCTCTCAATCCTGCAGGGGAGAGCAGGGACAGCAGAGATAGAGAAAGTGGGCTGAGCTGGCGGTGTCCTTCCCAAGCTCATGAGAAAAGCGTGTTTTTCTCTCTCCTAAATTCAACCCACAACTCTTAAAAGGCAGATTTCCTTCCAGTTGAAAGCAGTGATGCCCTCTCCATCTCTCACTTGCTCTCTCCCAGACACAAGGGTCACAAAAAGGACAGAGGATGCTGCCAGCCCCTCAGGGTCCCAGGAGGCCCTCCCCATGCCCCCATACCTACGTAGGACCCCATCCAAAGCAGGGGCACCTGGGAGTCCGGGGACACAGGCTGGACTTGGGCCACCTGGAAGGCCTGATTTGGCTCTGGGTCCTCCCTCCCTGGACGCCAGGTGCCCACCTGCTCCGGGTGCAGGAAGTCGCCCAGGCTTTTAGGGCTCCCTCCCTCTGAAAAGGCTGAGGGACGCCTGGGTTGCACCAGGGACACTCAGTCTGCACAGAGCCCTCTTGCATACCGCAGGCCTCAGCTGTGGAATGGTTCTCACGGGGGAAGAAGCAAAAGATGGAACAAACCAGAAGAGACTGTTTATTTTGCAAAGGCGCTCTGCAGACAGGAGGGAGGCTCCTAGATACCCGTGGCCAGCACTCGGCCACCAAAAGGTACTCCAGCCTCCTCCTGTCTTCCTCCTGCCTGGCAGAGAGGGTCCGGCACTGTGGACATTGGTGGGGACCATGGTGCCAGCCGCTCAGATCTCCATGAAGTTGGGGAGAGGGCAGGTGACAGGGTGTTGCCTGGCGCCTGGCACTGGGTGTCCTGCGCCTCCCCCTCCCAGGCCTCACCGCGCTGCCCTGCCTGCCCGCAGAGGAGTAAGATTTTAAAACAACAAACAAAAAAATGAGATGCTTCTGTCTCCCTCAGCATGTCTCAGTTCTGATAAAAAGAACGTTTTTTGTCTTGTTTTGTTTTTAAAGCCACAAATCTAGAAGACAACTTTAGGGAATTTACCCTCTTCTTTGTTTTCCTTTTTTCTTGAGTTTTTTAAACAATAGGTATTTATAGAAAGAGCCTCACAAAGGTGATTTATGTACAGGAGTCACAATCTCAAAGGCTGCTCAGGAGGCAGGCAACGCAGTAGCACCTTTTCGAGAAGAGCTTACGTGGTTTACAAATCTGAGTAGTGGGGGTGTTGAGAGCCCCAGCCGGCCCCCCCAGAGCCGGCATGGCCCCACTCCCTGAGTCCGGGCTGCTGCCAGCGTCCTGCTTGCTCCTGTCCCCACAGAGCATGGAGGTAGCCTCTCGGGGCAGGGAGGCGAGGACAGGAATTCACAGCAAGCAAATGCCAGGGCCCGCTGCCGCCTGCTTTGCTGGGCCGAGGGGTGGCTGGGCGGCTGGCTGGCTGTCTTAGAAGGGGGCCCTGGGCCGGCACTGTGCCTGCAGGAGGCTCTCCATGAAGGCCAGGTAGTCTGGGTTCCGCCCCGAGTCCTCGGTGCGCGGGGTGCCCACCCTCGGGCGCTTGGCGGCCTTTACTTCCTCTCCTGAGAAGACGCTTTCTTGGGGTGCCCCGGTGCTGACTGACTGTGGGGGAGCAGACAGCACAGGAGTTAGTGCAGAAGGGGGTGTTATGGGCTGAAAGTTTGTGTGTCCCCAAATTCCTGTGTTGAAGCTCTTCCCACCAGTGTGATGGCATTAGGAGGTGGGTCCTTCGGGAAAGCATTAAGTCATTAGGGCGAGTCCCTTATAAGTGGGATTAGTGCCCTTGTAAAAGGACCCCAGAGAGCTCTCTCTCTCTCTCTCTCTCTCTCTATTCTATCTCTCTGCCACATAAGGGCAGCAGAAGGGGGCTGGCTGTGAACTAGGAAGAGGGTCTCACCAGACACCAGATCTCCCTGTGCCTTGGTCTTGGCTGTCCCGCTTCTAGGACTGTGGGGCATAATGTTTGTTGTTTAAGCCGCCCAGTCTAAGGTATTTGTATAGCTGCCTGAACAGATTGAAACGGCTCCACCAGGGCGCCTAGCTGGAGTAAATGCCTGCCCTGCTGGGGGCCAAAGGCCACTGTCTCTCACCTAATGACCTTCCGAGAGGGACAATCAGTCACTGGGGATGGCTTCTTGGTGCTCCTATCTCTGTGTAAACCCCCAATCCTGTGCGTGAGCCTCCCAGCAGGCGGGCCACAAAGGGGGCCCTACACCTCTAGTCACTGGCCCCTAGAAGGGACAGCGGCCAGGCTGTTCTGTCCCACAGGTGGCTGTGAGGAGTGGCTGTGCCATCCAGAGTGATGGAGGCACAGCTGCTCATTCCCCAAGGGAGCCTGGTGTCTGAGGTCAGCTGTGCAACCCCCACCAGCTCTCACTTTGAACTCATTCACCCACAGCCCCAGCTGCCTGCTCCTTAAAACCTGGTCTTTGGATTAATCTCAAAGAAAGAGAACAGTGACAGGCTAGGAGAAAAGGACAGTCGCGTCCAACCTCAGGGACTCACTGCTCCCTTTGAAAAGGAATGAGCTTTGGAAAAGTGTTTCTTTTTGCACCGCCAACCTTGGAGCTCAGATTTAGTGTGCAGGTGGCAGGTGCACCAAGTGCAGGATGCGTCACAATGAGTCTGGCTGGTGCAGCTTTATCTCCTCCTCGCTGCGCTGTCACTGGGAAGGGTCCTCCAACTTGCCCCTACCTGCCACAGAACATGCTCACTCCCTGAGAACTACCCTCAGTTGCCCCCCAGGGGGAGCAAAAGCCAAGGCAGGGAGGTCACGGCCACATCCCCATGACTACTAAGGGCCCCTCAGGGCAGCTTCTCCCCCAGCCCACCTTGTGCAGCCACTTACCAGCCGTGACCGGACCCTCTTGGGCAGCTCCTCATCCAGGGTGAAGATGTCGCCACGCTTCACTGTCAGCTGGGACCCATCTTCAAATTCCACCTGCCCAGGGGCACAGTTCTCAGACCGGTGCCTGGTGCCAGTGACTGACTCCCAAGGTCCCACCCAGGGCCACTGCTGCTCAACTGCCAAGAAGGGTGCTGGCTCACTCATGGCCCCACTCACCAAGGGCAGGAGGGGAAAAGGGATGTGATTAAAAATGATGGAGGGTGCAGACAACATAAGAGAAAGCAAAACAGTAAAGAATTCGCAGCCATCATCTGTGATTGCTGGGACATGCATGGTTTTTCTTCTAAGAGTCCACACTTGTAAATGTTTTCTCTTCTGCAATCATGGGAAGAAACTCACAACTATCTTCATATAAAAAAATAAAAAAAATCGGCTCAGCCAGTGTGGCTCAGTGGTTGAGCATCGACCTAGGGTCCAGGAGATCAAGGTTCGATTTCCGGTCAGGGCACATGCCCGGGCTGTGGGCTCGATCCCCAGTCGAGGGCGTGCAGGAGGCAGCCAATCAATGACTCTCTCATCATTGATGTTTGTCTCTCTCTCCCCCTCTCCTTTCCTCTCTCTCTGAAATCAATAAAAATATATTTTAAAAAAATCAGAGGGGCTTGGGGGAGGAGGGATTGAGCAATTAAAGAGGGGGAAAAAATCAGGGACACTAAACTGTATATGCTTTAAAATGATTAAAAGAGTACATTTTATGTTATCTATGCCTTCCCACACACCAAAAAAAAAATCAAGAAAACATTTGTAAAGGGGAAAATATTAGACAATTTGAGGCCCCTTCCAGCTGAAAAATATAACAAGCCCTGACTTTCTAGGTTAGGTGAACAAAGAGCGATCAATCCCAAACAGGACACTCAAGGGTCCCCCAAGCCTGAGGGCCCCCCTGTGTCCTGTACCTGGGAGACAGGGCCCTGCTTACCTGATAGATGTGACTGGTCACAGAGGAAATGAACTTGGCCTTGTAGATATTGCCATCAGTCCACCGGAGTTCAACAAACTCCCCCTCAGATGGGGGTCCCAGCCGGACACAGTCTCTACTCTGTTGGAGGCAAGAATGTGGTGGGAGGGGAGGTGGTAGGTCCCTGGGCATCAGTGCCCGTGGGCTCCTTGGGGTTTAGATCCTCCCTGTGCTGTGCTGCCTGTGGAAGCCAGCGGTGCTCTCTGCCTGAACCCTCAAGCAGCATGAACATACACAATCGGGTGCTAGGCAGGGGATGGGGGCTGGCTGCCACTGCCCACCCTGGAGGGCCTCCCTGCTGTAGGCTCATCTGGACTGACAAAGCTTTCTGCTCTGTTTCTGCAGAAACAGGCAGTGCTTTCCCTGCAGGGGGCCTACAGCCTGGACCTGTCCAGTGGGGTCACAGGTGACCCTGGACACAAGTGACTCCTCTAAGGGACTGGGTCACCTACTGACTTCCTAACAGCACCCCTGCCCACCCTGTGCCCGCCCACAGCTCACGGTGATGCTCTCTGGGTACAGGTTGTCACTGTAGGACCCATCATCAAAGTTCACTTCATAGAAGGTCTGCGTGGTGGTGCCGATAACACGGCACCGGTAGTAAAGCCCATTGCGGTTCTTGGTGATGACCACCTGGCCTAAGGACACAGCCCTCAGGAACTGGACCTGGGGGTGGAGGGAAGAAGGCTGTGTCAGCACTTGGGCTTAGGGTAATGGGAGGGGGCGGGAGGGCTGGGCACTCACAGCATGGCCTCCCGACTTGTGCTTGAAGCAGGTGATGGAGACGACGTAGGGCCAGTCATCTGGCTCCATGAGGACCCCGGCAGCGTGGGCGCAGGTCACGTGGAAGGAGGTGGAGCAGTGCTCGCAGGAGCACTGGATACATGCCCCAGACACCTTCTTCATCCGCTTCCGGCAGTACACGCATTTCTGGGGTGACATGGAGAGGAAATGGGCTCATGCTGGCACCTGGTGCTGGGAGCCCCCCACTGGGCCTCCAGGACCGTCTCCTGGGAGTGACCCTAAGATCCAGGACTGGAAGGCAGAGGCCCTGGCAGCCTGGCATTGGCTGGAGGCAACCTAGGAAAAGCCCAGGGAGTCCACGTAGTGGGACTCTGACCATGGCAGAAAGCCCCCCAAACCAACCCAGCCTGTAGCTCCAATCCCCAGGGGCATTCTCAGGATCCTTCTACACTGACCCCTCTGCAGAGGTGCCTGCAACAGGCACCAAAGAGACACAAAGTGGAATACAGTTTAGCCAAAAAAAAGCCGGAGGCACTGACACTCGCTACAACATGGATGGACCTTGAAAACATGATGCTCAGTGAGAAAAACCAGACACAAAAGGCCACACAGTGTGTGATTCCATTTATGTGAAATGTCCAGACAGGCAAATCTAGAGACAGGAAAGGGGCTGCCAGGGGTGGGCAAAAGGGAGGGATTTCTTTTTGGGGTGATAGAATGTTTTGGAATTAGAGGTGATGGCAATACAACTCTGTGAATGCACTAAGAGCTACTGAATTGCTCACTTTAAAATAGTGAATTTTATCTTAATTTTGAATAAAAAGCACTGCAGAGTAGCTTCCTTCATAAGGAGGAGGGTCTGAATGAGGCCTTTCAACACTGTGGGGGTCTTGTGGTGGGAATGCCCCCCACCCAGAGTGACCTGCTCCTGTGGCATCAGCGTCCAGGGCCACCCCCACACCCCCAGCTCAGCAGTCGCCAGGCACACTGGTGCCCGTCACTCTGAGCATTTAATAAGTGGCTTTTATTGCTCTGTAAACCATGTTCAAAAGCCAGATAAGCACAGTGGCCAAGGGCGCTGCAGGAGCTGCCAAACCGATCGATGACAATGAGATCTCATTATTAAACTGTCAATACTTAATTCTCCTGCTGGCCTGTGGGATGGGCACTGACATACAACATGCTCCATGCAGCATTACCCTCGAGTCCTGGACCTTCCGCAGAGCAGAGGTGAGCACAGCTGCCCTGAGGTCCCAGGAGGAGCTGTCCCTCCTGAAAGCCCACAGGCTTGAGATCTTCCATGTGTCACCTGCCCCACCCGAGGCCCAGGAGAAACCCAACAGCCTGGCCTGACTCAAAGCACAATTATCCCCCTGCCCCAGTGGTGGCAGCTCATTATTCTGAGTTTCTGGACCATGAAGAATGTGGCCAGGCCCCCACTATGCCAGCTGTCACAAGCTGAGCATGAGTGGGTTCGGTGTCTGAGTTTTTCCAGAACCCATCCCAGCTTGGTGAGGGGGATGAGCACATGGCTCAGGCCACTGTACAGACCGGGCCAGCCCCAACTCACCAGGACCCCCCCAGGTACCAGAGGCAGTGGCCAAGGAGTACTGGGGATAGATTGATGGACAATGACCAGGAGTGACTGTTCCCAAGCATGTGGCCTGTGTGTGGCCCCAGGAAGGTGGGCAGAAGGCTGGGCAAGCAGGAGTTAACCACTGGCTTCCTTGCGCGGCTCCATTAAGCAGTACAAGCAAGCCTCGTGTAAAAGGATTTTTAATTCATCGTTACAAGCGCTGGTAATGAAGAGGCTGCAAGCTGGAAATGTCAGATGCTCCATAAAGCGTCTGGGGGAGGATGGATCACAGGCCGTGCACCACACCATCACTCCACCTGAATGATGAAGGCTTTATGCCCATAATCACCTGCAGGCCACAGCCTCTTCCTGATGGCCGTCTGCGCCCGGCACTCCATGATTGAGGTCCCTGTCCCCCAAAGGCTCCTGCTAGTGCCCACTCAGCCTAGCACCTGTGGGCATGAGGTGGGTGTCCCTGTTCCTTCCTTCCTACCAGGTCCACTGCCCACAGCCCAAGTTCTCTGCCTTCTGCCCTCCATAAGCCTGGAGGAGCATCAATACCTCGGGACTGCCCCAGGCAGCTGGGAAATAAACCAGGCAGAAAAAGCAGCCATGCTTCAGGTGCCCCAGCCAAAGTCCCAGCTCCCAGGTGCCATGCACACATCCCTGTCAGAGCTGCCACCTCCACGTCCAAGTGAGACATATCCCCAGCATGGCTGCCACAATCTCACAGCAATGATCAACCTGAGAGCATGTACTGGCACTCAGACAGCTTAATCAGCACTTTACTATGAGGTCCATCAATGTGCACCATGCAGAGAACTGTTACAGAGGGGAAGGCTGAGGCACAGAGAGGTCAAGGAGTGTGTCTGGAGTCACACAGCTGGCTGGCAGCCAAGCCAAGAATGGAAGCCAGCACATGCTAAGAGTCAGACTCTGCCCACACCACCCGCTGCCGCAGAGGTTCACTGGGTGACCATTATCAGCAAGACCATCCGACAGAGGACAGCCACATGCTCCTTAGAGGGGGAAGCTCGACATACACCAAGAAGGGCCAGTTATGAACTCCAACAACTCAAGAGCAAACACAACCTGATTTTAAAATGAGTGAAGCACCTAAATAGACATTTCTCTAAAGAAGACGTACAGGTGGCCAAAAGGTGCATGAAAAGGTGCCTAGCACCACTGATCATCAGGGAAACACGAATCAAAACCACCATAAGCATCATCTCAGGCTATCAAGAAGACAAGAGATAAGTGTGGACAGAGATGTGGAAAAAAGGGAACCCTCATGCACTGCTGGTGGAAATGTAAATTGGTGCAGCCACTATGGAAACCAGTATGGAGAATCCCAAAAAAATTAAAAACAGAGCTGATGTACAACCCAGCAATTCTAATTCCAGGTATATATGCAAAAGAAGTAAAAACAGGATACTGAAAAGATATACAGGGTGGGGCAAAAGAAAGTTTATAGTTATATGTATGGCAAATAATACATTAATAAATAATAATACAGGAATAAACTCTGTGTTTTGCATACTCACAACTGTATACACCCCCGTGTTCACTGCAGCATTATTCACAATAGCCAAGACATGGAAACAGCCTAAGTGTCCAATGATAGACAAAGAAATGTGGTCCATCCACACAGTGGAATATTACTCAGCAGTGATAAAGAAGGAAAGCCTACCATTTGTGACAACATGCCCCAGCCAAAGTCCCAGCTCCCAGGTGCCATGCACACATGGATGGACCTTGAGGGCATTATGCTCAGTGAGAGAAACCAGACCCAGAAGAACAATGCTGCAGGATTCCACTGAAAGGAGGTGCATACAACAGTCAGACTCAGGGAAGCACAAGCCAGAGGGGGAGGGGCTGGGGAGGGCAAATTGCTAGTTGGCGGGTATAAGGTTTCAGTTACACACGCTGCATATATTCCAGAGCTCTGCCACACAGCATCGTGCCTACAGTTAACAATAGTGTACTGTGTACTTAAAGTTTTGTTCAGAAGGAAGATCTCATGCTAAGTGTTTTTACCACAATTAAAAAAAAAAAAGAGGGGCCAGTTAGGTAGCAAGAAAAGTATAGGGCAGAGTGTGTGAGGCTTCTGCTTATGAAAAAGGTGGAAACGGCAAGAGCCTCTGGAGTGTGTAAAGGACATCTCTGCACAGAGACCTGGGAGCCAGGAGCCAGCCTGAGAGGGAGACTTGCTTTTCTCTGCGCACCTCTGTGCCTTCTGACTTTTGTACCTTGTGCCTTCGGGACAATTCAGGAAGTAATAGGTTTGCCCACACTGAAATTCATGGCATCTGGTTTCCTGGGACTTCCCTCCCGCCACAGGACAAGATCCAGGGGTCGTACCAGCTTCCACCGCTGCTCAGGGATGGCGCTGATGTCCACAGGGTGGCGCTCTATCACGTTCAGGAACCGAACTTCAGGGACTGCGATGGCACAGATCACATGGACCCACCTGGGAGGTGGGAAAGGGTAGGGTCAGAGGTCATGGGTGTCCCTGCCCCTTCCCTCCTGGGCACTGCCCCATCCACAGTGCTGCTGCTGGCCAGTCAGGGTTTACAGGACCTTAAGGGATAGTCTGAATGATTGTTTGCTCCTCCTGGTCCCCCCACCCCAACTCCAGGCCCTGAGGAGGTGCCAACACCTCTCAGGACACACCCAGGAGGAGCAGCACCCCTTCTACCCACCTCCTGTCTGTTGTCATCTGCAAAGCTCCTCCCCGGAGGTTGCACAGGCAGCACTCCTGCAGGGAACAGATAAGTCCATAGTGAGGGTGGCGCAGGGGAGGGCTGCCCCCACGCTGCTCTGGGGCCTGGTCCATCCCCTGCCCTTGGTCCTTACATTTCAAACTAGCAGCCACCAAAGGGAGGGGCCAGAAGTGCGCCAGGCTCCACCCCCTCACTGCCAAGGTGAAGAAACCAAGACCCTTGGAGGTGAGGCCGCCAGCCCAGGGTCACTCTGCGGGATCGGACAAGCCCAGGGCCCGGGCCTGGCTCCCCCACGGGGCTGGATGGCTCTCAGAGTACCACCCCAGCTGCAGGGGTGAGTTACCGCAGTCCAGGCGTGGGCCGTGCACCGGGAACACGTCCAGCCTTCGTTGACCAGCTCCGGGCGGATGCCGTAGCAACCTGGAAGACAGCAGAAGATGGCTGAGTCGGGACGCATCTGTTACTGCAGCTGCACACAAAGCTGACAGGGCCTTCTGGAATCCAGCCTTGGCTCTGAGGGTTACTGCTCTCACCGCCCTCTCTACCTCAGTCCAGGCGACGGCACACAAAGCAGGAGAAAGGTTGGAAACAGATGCTGGGAAGGTGAGCAGGGCCCCTTCACTGTGCCCGTCCCAAGCTCTGCTGAGCTGAGACCCTAGGAAAGTGACCAAGAAGTTGTAATAACTCCAGCCTCATGGACACTGGAGTTCAGGTCAGCAGAGCTGGGAAGGGTTAGCCCAGTGTTCAGGCAGAATAGCTACTTCTGAAACCACAAGTTAGAGGTTCTGAGTCACCAAGGTGATCTGCTTTGGAACGTGGTCATGGTTCAGAAATAGGGAGAGAGCATAGAGGAGGAGGGCAAATGGAGGGTGATGCCCTAGAACAAGGGGCTCTGCCTCACCCTCGGGTCATTGCCCAGCAGCACTGCAAGTCCCTCAGCCTCCAGAGCTTGTCACCCACCAAAGAGGTGCTCGGCTGGCTGCAGTGGGCAACAGCCAGGTGCCGAGGGGTCCCCAGTGGGAACACAGGGAGAGAGCAAGGTAACAGAAAGGCGATTCTGTGTCCCCACAGGGATCCCAAAGGACAGCAAGGTGCTCAAGAGCCTACACTGGGCCCTCTGCTCTATCCCCTGAGGCATTCAGCTAAGGTCTGGGCCTGGGGGGCCTGGCTCCTCGAGGAAGTAGGGGCTCCACCTCTCTCCAGGGCCAGGTACCAAGGAACACACCTATGCTAAACCTTCTGTCTCCTGAGGTCAGTGACTGAGGTACCTCTCCCACTGTGAACCCAACCTCTAGAGTGGTCCTCCGGGAGCCTCCCCTGGAGCTGTATCTCACACCAGGCCTAGCAAGGCTGAGCCAACAGGCTCCCAGACCGTACACAAAATGAGCCCCTGCAGGGACAGATGAGGGACAGAGACCAATAGCTGCCTTCCTCCATAGGGTGGGGGCACACAAAATTAAATGGTCCCAGAAGGCTTTCTTTCTTCCTGAGAACTCAATCTCCCATTTCCTGACCTGATGCCCAAGAAGGGGGCAGATGTCCATTCTCCTGTCTCCTTGGGCTGTGTTCTGAGCTTCAGGGTCTGGGAGAGGGTGGTTGCTGATGGCAGACATATCAGACCCTGGACCTCTCTAGAGTCACAACTTTACCATCAACTCTGGCCCCAAAGCAGAGTTTAAAATCACCTTGTTACCTAATCTCTTCCTGCTGCCTCCCAGGTCCCAGAGGATAGGACAGGGCTCAGCAGAACTGTCCGGAAGGAGGCTGACCAGGCAGGCCCACCTTGGCCAGGGGGAAGGGTAGGAACCTACCCCCTGGCCAAGAACCAGGACCCCACTCCACGACACCAGGACCTGCGACAGCCCAGAAACAGCAGCCCACGGGAAGGGACACCCTGCTCCACAGACTCAAGGGCGGCCACCCTAGGAGGGTGAGCAGGGGCTGCATGCTGTAGCCCCCATAGTTTTCCTTCAGCCCAGCCTGCCTGGCGTCTGGGACCCCACTCACTGGCATGGACCTGCAGGCAACACTTGGCACAGGCGATCAGTAGGCTGGTCCCGTCATCACCGATGTAGGAGTTGGCAGGGAGTGGCTCTGTGTTCTCAGCGCTGGAGGTGAAGCACATCTCAGGGATCAGCGGCCGTGTCTTCTGGCCACATTTAGAAGGCGATATGGAAGGACTCTCCCCAAGGGAGGCCTGTGGGGCCTCCTTCTCCATCTGTAGGGACTGCAGAAGGGAGGTGCCTTCAGTGAAGAGCCTGGTATGGGGCCACCTGTCATCATTAAACCAGGCTTTGGGGCCATCCTTGCCACCTCCCTTGGCCTGCCCCTCACACGGCTTCTATATCCAAACAGCCCTAGCCTGCCTCCCACCTTCCCAGCCACTACATTGGGGCCTGCTGCCAGGACACCTACAGCTGACCCCGAAGGGCTTCCCCAGTGCACCAACCCCACCTTCCCAGACCTCAACCCTGCTCCCCCAAACATAGTCAGATCCTGGCCTGCCCCCACTGAAAACCCTCCACTAGGGTCACATCTGGACATAGTACCGACACCACCCTGTTGCCCTCATCCTCTTGCCTCCACTGTCCCTTACCCACTTCCTCTAGCCACATGGCCTTGCTCTTCCTCCAACACCCCAGATGCCAGACATCATCCTGCTCCAGGGCCTTTGCACATACTGTTCCCCTCTGCCTGGAGCACTCAGATCTCTGTTCTAGACCCTGCCGTGACCACATGACCAGTAGCCCCAGCCCGTCACCCTGCTATCTGTCTTTGCAGTCCTAATCATCACCTGATGCCATGTTATCTGTGTACCTATGTGGATATCCCCCCACCTCCAATATGTACCCCATGATGGTTGTACCCAGTCCTCAATGAGTTCTCCAGATCTCATCACGTGAAGAAAATGTGGCGAAATCACCCTGCCCAAGGCACTAGGATCCAGCACCCCCAGGCCTGTCACAGGACAGTGGGGCTCCCAAAAGAGCCTCCCTGATGCCCTCCAAGGCATGGCAGGAGGATGGGCCCCTGCTCCTGATCCAGGAAGAAAGAGCTCCACTGCGGAACTCCAGCCTCATAGGCCAGGTGTCGAGAGGATGGTGGCACCTCAGATTAGGGGACCAGCTTTGAAATAAGAGCCTCCCATCAGTCTCCCCACTCCCCCAAGCTGCCCCCACTAGTCAAGAATGACTTGTTTCCAAACAGGCAGAATGTCCAGCCACAGCCCTGCTTACAGCAAGGGGAGGGCCAGTAAGACCTGCTCCTGAGTCTAAGGGCTCTGGGTTTTGTAAGCGGTTGGCCCACAAAGCCCAACAGTACTAAAGTTAGCCACGATTCTCTGCTTAACAGCTGGAATTTAGAAAATTCACATCTGAAGTTGTAGGTCCCAGCACTCTGACTCTGCGCAGCCTCTCCAGCAGCACTGAGGAGGGATGTGCCTGGAGAGGACATCTAAATATTACTTGTTTCCTCCCCCAGATGTTGACTCTGCTTATAAACAGTGGGTCCAGGCAGGTCTGGAAATGGGCACAACGCCCTCAGCACAGGGCACAGGCCTTGGGACAGCTCAGCTAATGTGCAGAAAGCACAGGGCACTAAGCTAGGAGCATGGCAACCGAAAAAGCAAGCGAGACCTGGCTCTGTCCTCTAGGGGTTCACAATCCAGGGGTCACTATACACAGAGAGAGGAGGAGAGGAGAGCAGGGGAGCCCAGGGTGGGGTATCTCAGAGCCAGCCTGGGGATAGTAGGTCTGGGAAGGCTTCCTGG
The DNA here is from genome assembly GCF_964146895.1 of Miniopterus schreibersii. Classification (NCBI taxonomy): domain Eukaryota; kingdom Metazoa; phylum Chordata; class Mammalia; order Chiroptera; family Miniopteridae; genus Miniopterus; species Miniopterus schreibersii. The sequence goes on along the minus strand of NC_138105.1, from coordinate 66,996,081 downwards.
AAGAGGCAGCAGATGAGTGAACTCAAAAAATGAACAAAAATCTGTCTGACAAGGTAAGGAATTGGGTGGGTGGGTGGGTGGGAGACCCTAAGTGACATCAAAGAGCACACTGCTGCTGTGGGGTGGGGGGAGGGTGCAGATGTCACAGCTGAGGAAGGCCATAGGGGCATGTGGCCAGGCTGAAGACTGTGGTGAGCCTGGCAGAGTCTCCAGCCAGGGAATGTACGGACGGAGCAGCCTCCCAAAAGCCTGTCCTGGCCATGGTGAGGCACTGGTCAGGGCAAGGGAAGAGGACAAGGGGATGAAATAAGAGGTGAAGAGGGAAACTGGGCAGGCTGATGACCCAGGACAGAGTGCAGGGAGAGGCCAGATTCCCAACTTGGGAAACATGGGACAGAGGGGGACCTGGTCTAGAAAGTGTGCAGGACACTAGCTCAGGGGAGATTGATCAGGTCTTCACAGCATTGGTGTCCCAGTCGGGTAATGGGGTCTCTGCCCTGGCCTAAGCCCACCTCTGGGACTCGGTTAGTCACCACCCACTTCCACCCAGCCCCCAGCCAGCGCCAACCCAGGCCATGTTGAGGAACTTTCTGAGTACAGTGGTTGTGACGCCTCCATGCTGTCCCCCAAACTCTTTGTCTGATACCTCATTTTTATGCCCATTGACAAGTCACCTTCAGATAAAACTCAGAAACTGGGCCCTCTCCCTATAGCCCTCACAAGGGAGGCTCCAGCACACCCTGAACTGCCAAGGGCTTCTGCCTGTCATACTGAGAATGTCCCAGCCCCGCCTGCCCCATTCCAGTCCTCCAGGCTCTAGCTGATCCCACTGTGGCTCCTACAGCAAATGGATTCTCCTTCAGCATTACCCCCCCCCCCCACCCAAGGGTTCCTTTCAAGCAGAACAAACACTAGCACCTAGGGGAGCAGACAGACACTGCCCAGGCCCCGTGTGGCCCTGTGAGGCCATGTGCTCACCTGGCTGTACGGGTAGAAGAGGGTGCAGATGGCGCAGTAGGGCTCGGTCAGAGCAGCCACCGCGTTGAACTTCCTCTCAGCCTGGAAGCTGGCCGCCTTGTTCTTCCACTGCAGCGACAGCAGAGACCTCAAGGCCTCGGGGTCACTCATGTCCTCCTCCCCAGAGAAAGGGAAGGCTTCTACAGGGAAGGGGAGAAAAGGTTAAACCTCGCCTGAGGATCCTCTAAAGGTGGGCATTTTACTGCTGAGAGCAATCGTGGTCACGCCTACCCACTTATACAGCCCCTGAGCCTCTCTGCAGAAGCCACCAGGCCACCCAGGCTGGGGGGGGGGGCTGGTCCTGTATGGGGGTGGGAGATGGGCTTGGTCAGGCCTCAGCAGGTCAGGTGCAGACTCCTGAGCTCAAAGAAGCCAAGAGAGAAGTGTGGCTGGGAGTCAGGAAGGGGGTGCTGTCACCAGAAAGTCCTATTAAGGTAAGATGGAGACCACTAATGGCCGGGTCTCTTCTGCCCCCGCCTGTCATCACCTGGTGGGCTCCATTACCTGCCCCATCCCCCAATGTCCCACTGTAGGTTTCCTGAGCACCTGAGATTCAGCGCTTAATCCTGAGGCCCCAATCTTCACAGCAGCTGGGTCAGTGCGGCTGATAAACACACAGCCCTCCAGACTGTAAGGCTAAGGCCACCTGAAGGGACTCACGGAGCATTTCATCTCCCTCGAGATCTCTTCCACTCCTGGGAGCTCAGCCCTGTGATCCACAGAGCTTCTAGAACCCTCCCTGCCCTAGCCCTCAAATTAGATTCAGAATAAAAGAAGCAATCCAGACAATTTTCAAATTCCACATGCATCTTAAGCCGAAGGCTCAAGCGAAAGATGAAAAATTGGCTTCCCAGGGTTTCTGCCCACGAGATAGCAGCTCCAACACTCAGCCGAGTGTTAAATAAAAGCTTCTCATCTCCAAGCCTCCGCAGCTCCAGCTCCAGTTCCCACAGCCCATTGTTCCAACCTCCCCAAGGCCTGCAGCTGGGCTGAGAGGCAGGAAGAGTCACCTCTGCTATGACTAGTGGCTCCCCAGTCCTGTGTCACCTCACCCAGCCATAGGCCTGGGTGTCTCTAATAACAGCTGCCTGCCTGGGGGGGGTGGGGAGGGTGGTTGCAAAGGTTTCCTCTAGTCACAAAGCAAACAAGGGCTGCCTCCCTCCACTACAAGGCAGTGCAGTGCTTTCTGTTGATGGGCAAGGGGACTGGGGAGCCAGGACATTCCGCTGGAAATGAACTTGGAAATGAGCAAGTTCTCAGGCCCTATGCAGCTCTGTTACCCTCTAGCTTAGTCCATTTCTCAAACCTCAACCTGGGATATGTGGCCACATTTTGCCCCTAGCTCACATGGCACATCAGTGGCACATGGGGCTGGGCATTTCCTTCACTCATTCACCAATTTGCTGCTCTGTGAATGTGTGGAAGCCCCACTCTGCGCCCACCATCCAAGCAGATTCTGGGGCCCTCATCCAGAGGATGAGATAGGATCCTCACACACTTTGGGGGCCAGGCTGGGACACAAATGCACAGGGGCCACAGGAGCTGGGGCGGGGCTTAAACCATGTCTGCTTAGAGGAAGGGGTAGAGGTTATGGCAGAGAGCTGGTGTGCTCCAGGGTCAAAGGCAACAACAGCCACACAGTAATGACTTCACCTCAACTCCATGCACCTTCTGGCAGTACCGCTGCCCTTATTTTTCAGATGGAGAAACCGAGTCACTGGAAGGTAAATAGCACTCATGGTCCTGGGATCTGGGGGACAGGCTAGGGTTGGAGCCCAGGCAGGCTGCAGCCTGTCTTTTACAGGCCACATTAGACATTCAGGCCCTGGGCCCAGCATGAGTAAGTACCCCACAGTGGGAAACAGAGCAAATGGGGTTGAGGGGTACAGAGCTGAGGGGCCGACCTGCGGGGAGTCCTGCAGGCTGAACTGGGGAATTGTAGGGGGATGGGTCCAAGGGCTGGGCAGTCTGGTGGCAGAGGCTGAGGGCCTGACTTAGGCCAGCGGTGGTGGGGGTGACCAGTGGGGAAGATGACAGAGGGAGGCTCTGGGGGAGGTGCTGGGTGAGAGAGGAGGAATTATACACAGCCTGGGGCCCAAGCAGGCAGGGGGACAGCATTCTTGCTCACCCTCATCACTGGATGCCTCCTGCTTGACCACTGACAGAGGGGACCGGGTGGGCGGCTTGCCCAGAGGGTGGCGGCGGCTCTTCTTGATCTCCATCTTCAACTTGGAAAACGTTGATGGCGCCTGAAACACAGGACAGGAAGTGTCTTTCAGTCACAGCTCAGAGACGAGAGTCAGAGTTCAGCTCAGCGGTGCCTCAGTTTCCCCAGGAGGGGGTAAGAGACCCCAGGAAGAGGAAGCAAGAGCCACTGTGGTTTCTAAACCATGAATATGCTATAGGCCTCTGTGAGGAGCCATGGGGGCCATTTCATGAGCAGGGACGCTGTGGCTGATGCACAGGGACAAGCAGGATCCCCAGCCCAGGAGCCCTGGAGGGCATACTACCTGCGCTTCACTGGCTCCACTCTCCTCCTCAGGTTCCGTCAGCTCCATGGGGGCTATCTGCTCCTTCCAGGTGGGGCCCTTCTGGGGAAAGTGCTCAGAGGCCTGCTGGCAGGACACTCGGCCCTTGTCACATGTGGCTTGGCTGGCCCATGGCACCACATACAACATGGGGATGATGGGGCGCTGCTTCAGCTCCAGCTCCTCGGTAGGTGTCTCAGGGGGCACGACGTTGAGGGGCGGTGGCAAGGGGCTCTCCCCAGTGACTTCAGGGCCAGGGGTCAGCAACGGGGGCTCTAGCGGGGGTGGCGGCACCTCCTCGGTGGGGAACTGGGCAGGCAGGGGTGGCGGCAGCTGGGGCAGGAGTGGGTGGTGAGGGTGCAGGGGACTCTTCTTCTTCCGGTCGCTCTTGGCCTTGGCTGACCGCAGCTTGCCCCTCCTGTCCTCTGTGAGGAGAGAGGAAAGGTGGGCCATAGCTGAGGCCAGTGGCCTTGCAACCTCCTGGGAGCCCCCTGACCCAGGCAGGAGCTGGCTAGAAGTGGGGGAAACTCCTCTGGCCTTCCCCAAAACAACACAGGCTTCAACCAAGTTCAAATCACTGCTGGGTCACACTGCCAGGTGGCAGGAAACCAGTCACACACACGAGCCTTGGGGGAGCCCCCACCCCCACCCTCACCCTCTGGGTTCTTCTGTAGCTGCTCAAAGCACCTTCTGGAATTAGCTTGAAGTGGAGGAAAGAGATGTTCCCAGGGGTTGGGGGAGAAGAGGCAGGATTTGTTTTCCTTTCAGATATCTGAGTTTTGTGTATTTCTATAGTGAAAACACATAACTTGTAGAATTTTTTTTAAAACAAAGACTCAAACAACAAACCATAAATGAGCGAGCAGTCACTTAGGCTAGAGCCAGATGGGCCTGGAGGGCCCAAAACACCCTTCCGCCCCCAAAACACCCTTCCGCCCCCAAGGGTTGGTGCTGAGGGGTGACAGGGCGGGGTGGGAGGCAGGCGAGGCATGTCTTCTGTAGAAGCCTGGGTGGGTGTGTGGTTGGCAGAATCATGGCCCTAGGAGACACCCACGTCCTAGCTCTGGAACCTGTGAATGTGGAACCTGACACGGCAATGACTTTGAAGATGGTCTGGGGCATCCTGAAAAGCAGAGGAACTTTTCCAGCTGTGGCCAGAGGGAGCCATGACTACAGAAGGGTCAGAGAGATGCTGATGATGGAGGAAGGAGCTCAGGATGTGGTGTCCCTAGAAGCTGGAAAAGGCCAGAAATGATTCTCCCCTAAAGCCTTAAAAAGGATTCAGCCCTGCCCACCCTGGGTTTAGCCCCATAAGGCCACATGAGGCCTATGTGAGGTTTCTGTCCTCCAGAACTGTCAGCAAATAAATGTGTGGTCACTGTCATGGCAGCCCCAGGGGACGCTGCAGGAGATAACCTTCGTGAAGCCTGCTATGCTCAGGGTGAGGCCCCACAGCGTAAGGGACCCTGCTTTCAAGGACAACAGGACTGGTGGCGGCCTACCAGGGCCCAGAGCTGGTAAGACAGTGAGCCCTGGAGCCCTCGGGCCTTGCCTGCCCCACCAGGAGAATGGGCACATAGCTCATCCGATGTCCCAGGTTCCCAGGTGTTCTGGATGTCGCATAAGGAGGAACACTGGCTGGAAACCAGGGGACCATCTATTCTGTGGTTGTGCTGTGCTTGACAGTCTCAGGCTAGGAAAATAAGGACAAATGGAGGGCAAGGATCTGTCCCTCTCCATGCGAAACTGGTAACAACGGGAAGCGTAATGAGTTCTGGTTTGCAGCACGGCAACCACATTTTTACCTCTTGCTATAAAAACCCATCCATATGTCACCCCTGTTCCTGAGCCAAAGATGACGGAACAAGTGCTGATGACCTTGGGTGAGGGCTTGTCACTTAACCCCTGATCGGCACTGACTCCAAGAAGGGATCAAGCAAGGAACCTCCCTGCAGTCAGACACCCAGCCCAGAGCACCGGGAGGAGCCAAATCGCCCCACTCACCCCAATGAGGGGGCTGCAGAGGCTTTGAGCCAGGCCTCAGAACCCATGAAGAGGTGGCCCAGTCCTCCTCCCTCTCCTCTCCTCTGCTCCCTGCTCCTGCCCTCCCCCATCTGCAGCTGCAGCCCTGCACTGGCTGCTGGGATAGCCCATGGTGTCCTTGGCAAGCATAACCTGTGTTTTTCAAGACAGGCTCCATCAGCCAGAAGGTGAGGGAATGCTCACCCCTACCCTCGCCCCTGCCCTCTGGTCCTGAGCCTTCTGGAGGCAGCAAGGATTCTTTCCTTACCTTTGCCCCACCTAGGGGAGCCTTAACCATTCCCCAGTCCCCCCTCTCACAAGCCTCTCACAAGTCTGGTCAAGTTATCTGGCCAAGGAAAGCAAATAATAGATGCTCCCTCCCCTCCAGAAGTGGAAGTTGGATGGCTCCCCCAAACAAAGGGTCCCTTCCCCATCCAGAGGCATGGAGCATTACTCAGTAATGATAACAGCAGCATGACCCCAGGAGGTGACCGGGAGGTAACCACAGGCCCCAGAAGATCAGTGGCCAGGGCAGTGGCAGGGCTAATTTACAGAACCAGCACAGAGGCTGGGCCTAGAGCCCCTGTCCTATTTGTGTAAAAGGCACTTTCAGATAAATGCTTTGTTCTCTAAGCAAATTCAGTATTTCTTCCTCCCTCATAGTGCAAACTATTGAATGGAAATCACACTAGCCTGTCATCCTGAGGATGGTGGGTCCAATTTACATTCCGTGCTGGAGACTCTGCTGTCAAAAAGGAACAAGTTCCGATCTTTTTCTGTCTCCCAGGCTCTGGGAAGCCAGGGCCCTTTAGGGGACAAGCCCAAGGCCAGGAAGGACACCTGAGGGTTCAGGGCTCTGTCCTCACCACAGGACTTCCCCCACCCCAGATCGGGGCAGCTCCCCCCACCCCCATCAGGGACCACACTATCAGACTTCAGCAAGCCCCCTACCTGCTGGGGCCTGAGACAGCCTCAAAATGGAGCAGGGATGTCACATCGAAAGGGCTTAGGGTCAAGGGAAAAGGGGGGGGGGGGGGCTTAGGATCTCAGCCAGTCCCTCCCCAGCAGACAAGCTGAGGCCCTTCTAATACTATTTTTAGTAGTGGGGAGGATGTCACGGCCAAGAACACCCCCACTGTTGGATTTTATTGGCTTGTCTGATTCTATGGGGTTCCCACACCTTCTCTAGGGCACCAAGTTCACTGGGGGAGGGAGGGTGCACTGAGAATACCTGATAGATCTGGGATCCCAAGCTTAACCGACTGCTACCTGGTTTAGGGACACTACACCTCGTATCCCTCCACCCTTGCCCAGCCTGGGCCAGCTGTTCCTGGTCCCCATGGCCCACATCACTCCTGCCAACTCTGTATCCTTCCCAAGTCCGAGGCAGGGCACACACTAATGGTGCGTGAGGCCTAGGTGGACTGTACTGGGGGGGGGGGGTGTACATGGCAGGATGTGAAACTCGCAGTCCCCTCATAAAGGCCCAGTTCATCTGATCCTTGCTGGGTACAGCAGCCTTTGCTGTCCTGTCCTAGGGCCAATCTCAAGCTGTCAGGCCACTCCTGAAACCAGGTACTCCATGACCAAGAGCTGCCCACAGCACCTACTGTCACACTCCTGGGTGCTCCTGTCTCTTCAAGGCCCTGGGAGGTCTCGGGGTGGGGTCCCTCTCCCTGCATGCTCTGCCTGGGAGTGTATGGCACTGTGGTAGGACCAGCCCTGCTGGGTCCTGGCAGTGCCCCTGCTGCCATCTCCCAAGCTGTGAGAAAGGACAATGGCTGTGCCTAGCCACAGGTGTGGGGAGAGCATTATAACATGGCTGGAGCCAGGCAGGAGAAAGGAGCCCCTGCTGCTCCAGCAAACCAGGATTGACATGGCTGCTTTCCTGCCTTCCGCCCGGGTCAGGGGTGGGCATGGGGTGGGGGGCAGAGGGAAGATGCTGGTCCATCCCAGGGCAGCAGCTCTCCCAAGACCATCCAGCAGTAGGTGCAAAGAGTGGACACTGGAAGCCAGCGGGGAAGCAGCCTCCCAGGCCTAGAGCCCCATCAGCCATCCCAGAGCCCCTCCCACCCCCAGGGGGCTTACTCCTGCCAGTCCCCAGCACCCAGATCTTGTCAGAGAGTGTCCCATGTGTGAGCAACAGCAAATGATCTCCCTTTGCAAACAGAAAACTATTGCTCACACCTGACATGATCCTTAGCACTTATAGCTTTTAGAGACATTAAGCTGGTATTAAAGGAAGTCTGGAAACCACTTTAAAATCTTCCACTCGTTCATTCCCCGACACGTGTTCGCTGTCACCCCTGACTGCAAACACTTATTTGAAGTGTTAAGAGTTGTCTTCCTACTAAGGGTTCAAGAGATGGCTCCCAAGATGCTCCTGACCTTGGCAAGAGCTCTCTAGCAGTGGCTGCCACATCTTGCACCCTAAAGGGACCACTTCCTTTCTGGAGAAAGACCCCCCCCACAACCCAACTCCTCCTTCTTGGGAATGGGGCTATCATAGGACAGGGACCGAGTATCTGAAGTTGGGGAGTACTGCTAGCCCTGAGAACATACACCCCCCACATACAGCCCCATCCTTCCTGGGTCCACATGCCTCTGGAAGCTCATGGAAGCCACAGCCCTAGAGGACTGTACCAAGGCCCCACCACATGACACCATACATGACACTGTGGCCATCACTGAAATGCAGACCCTGAAGCCCAGGGGTCCTGGGATGAGACTGTTGAAGCGGAATGGGAGTGAGTACGGATGCCAGACAACCAGCGAGGAGAGCACATGTCTCACACATCCCCCTCTGCATAGCTTGTGGTTTTGTCTATAGCACACATTTTACTCTCAAGGGACATAGAACCTCTTGTTTAGGCAGCAATTGGGGAAGCAGCCCTGCAACACACACATGAGGCCCTCAGCCCAGGGGCCCGCCTCGGAGAGCTCATTATTAACCATCACAACCCAAGCTCGACCACCCAACTGCCTCACAGAACGTGGGCATTCATTCGTATTTCTTACGTCCTGGGGCACACAGGCCAGTGCAGGGCCTGTAGTCCTTTGGAAAGAGTCACTGTAGATGTCATGAGTTCAGATGAGGTCATCAGGGTGGCCCTAATCCAATATGACTGGTGTCCTTATGAAAGGGGGACATTAGGGCAGAGATGCTGGCACAGGGAGAATGCCATGTGAATGAGAAGATGGCATCTACAAGCCAAGCAGAGAGGTCTCAGAAGGAACGACCTCTGCCAACACCTTGATTGTGGACTTCTGACCTCCAGACCAGTGAGACGAGAAACTGTTTGGAAGCCCCCGTAGCCCCCAACTGGGTGCTTTGTTAGGCAGCCCAAGCAGACTCAAATGCTCCCTCAGTAATTCACTGCCTAGCTTGGCGAGTCCCATAAACTGTAAATGGGACATTGTGCATACGTGCCCTCTGTGACATTTGAGGCTACATCTGAGAATCCCCTGGGCACAGAACGGTGACCTTCACCTCTCCCACCTGCAGTGGAGGGTGCTCTCACTCCTGTTCTGTGAGCTTACGGCCAGTCTCCAGATCTGCCCTGACCTTTCTTCTACCTCTCTCCTTCCATCTACTTTTAGATCAACACCCCCCACACACCCTGCTGGGATCCTGAAAGGAGCTAGAGAACACCCAGATAGTGTGGGGGAAACTGTACCTTCACATGGGGGAGTTCTCCCAACACATGGCTCCATTTATTTAGCAATTCTTCCTTGCTTCTCAAAAATGTCTCTAATTTTCTCCATAAAGGTCTTTAATTTTTTGTTAGCTTTGTTCCAAGGTGCTTACTCTCTGGTTACTTTTATTGTAAGTAGCATCCGACAGTGATGCTGTCTCTCCATGCTGACCCATGGGAATGAGACCTGGCTTATGGGGCTCACACAGCTCCTCTGCTGGGTCTGAGCGACTGGATGGCTCCGTTTCCACATCCCTTTCTATGTAGGGGATCACGCCTATGCCCAGGTATTGCTGGCACATGCTTCCTCTCCAACCAGGCGCCTTCTCCCTTCATCTTGTCTTCTGGACCTCCTGGGTGCATGAGGCCTCACTAGGCAAACGCCCCACTAGGCAAGCATGTGTTGGGCCATCTGGGAATGCACCAGAACACTATTCACCCAGAAACACTCTGTTCTTCCCCTTATGAGTGCCTGAGGGTCCTCAGGGACACTCAGCCTGCCAGCCAGGGGTCATAGTCAATCCCTAACTGGGAACCCCAGAATCAGCCTGTGGGTCCATCCGGGTACATGTGCCTATCTCCGACTGTGACCCATGGATAGTCACCTTGGATGCTGCATCTTGGTGAGCACACAACTCTGAAACAGGCAGGGTCATGCTGGGCTCAAACACTCCAAGGCACAGCCATGAAGCGGGGAACTGAGGAACCAAGCAGAACCCTCTGGTGAGCTATGGCCTGTGACTGGGGTCTGGCTCCCATTATTGCCTGGTGCCTGGAAAGGGCCAGAGAGGAGAGGGCCCCTCCTCTACCCTTGGGAGCAGCTGCTATGTGCAAATGTGGGAGTAGTTGAAGCTGTAAATTAGAAAAATGAAACCACCCATAAAAAAGGAAAGGGAAACACTGTAAAGCACGGGAGTGGGAACCTTTAAAACGCTCACATATTAACATTCTACAGCCCGTGCTGTGTGAAGGGCATGTTTCTGAGACACTCCTACCACAACCCCAGTGTAGGCTCAACAGTATCTGGCCACAAACAGCAGGCTGTCCTCTTTCACAACTGGGCAGATCACACCTCTGCTGTGGCTGAATGTCTGTGTCCCCCCAAAATGCATTATATTGAAACCTACACCCAGTGTGATGGTCTTAGGAGGTGGGGCCTGTGGGAGGTAATCAGATCATGAGAGTGGGGCCCTCATTAATTGGATCAGTGCCCTGACAAGAGAGGCTGCAGAGCTGGCTGGCTTCTCCATGTGTGGTCACAGCGAGAAGGCAGCCACCTGCAACCTGGAAGAGGGCACTCACCAGAACCCGGCCACACTGGCACCTTGACCTCAACTCCCAGTATCCAGAACCAAGAGAAACAAATGTCTGTTGTTTTAAAGCCACCGAGTCTGTGGTGTCCTGTGATGACAGCCCAAATGCACTGAGACCACCTCTCTTCAGTTTCTGGGAGAAGAGGGACTCTTCACAGCACCCCCTAACAATGTACATTTTTTATGAAATGCCTCGCGCAGCCAGGAAAGCACATGAATTGGATTCTTAAAGAGCAGAGACTCTGTGGCCACAGTGAAAGCTGGCTCTTTCCACCAGCTGGGGTCAGGAAGGGGCCAGCGTGGACACAGGCCTGCCTGGCCTGCCCGGCTATAACTGACCTTCTGCGCCCTCCGCCTCCCGGCCCTGCGGTGGCAGCTGGGGATCTTCCTCCTCGTCCTCGGGGTCGGCCTCCTGTGCAGCCTCCTCCTTCACACTACCACTGGTCTCCTCCGGAAGGGCTGCCCCAGCCGCCCCCTCCCCTGGCAACTTGGGGTCTTCTGACTTGGGCTTCTTGGGCTGACTGCGTTTCCGGTGAGACCTGGTGAGGGAAGGTCATCAGACAGGCAAAAGAGCAGAGGGGAGAAGCCCCACATCTGCGCTCCGCAGAACAGAGCCTCCACAACCAGAATTGGGGAACAGAGGGCTCCCGGGAGGTGGCTCCAGGGAGCAGGGCAGGGTGGTGGAGGCAGAGAGGCCTGGGAGGGGAGGGTAATAGTGATGGTGGGGGTTGTGTCAAAGCAGGTGCTGATGACAGCTGGAGATGGGATGACTGGACGAACCCCGGACTCCAGGAGCCCCCATGTGGTGGGGGTGGGAGGGACAGGGAATGTGAACACAATGGGAACAGCAGCGGGTGGAAAATGCCTAGACAACAAACGAAACAAAAGGTGCACTTACGACAGGCCTGGCTTTTTGCTCTGCTCTTTCTTCCTCTCTAGATTTGGTTTCCTCTCCTCCTCAGTCTTTTTCCAGTGTCTGCTTTCTTTCAGACTAATTTGTCTAGAATGTAAATGTCAGGGAGTTTTTCTCTAGGACTGGTGTTAACTCTCCAAGATGCCTCATCTTTGGGCCTCGACTTGGGCACCTGCTTCAGTCCGGCTTCCCATGCTCCCTGTGTGCCTCTCCACACTCAGGAGCTCCACACCCAGGGAACAACCTGCACCCATGCCCCTCATCACCCTGTCACCGGCCTGCAAGGCAGGGTCCATGCCAGAGGGATGTTGGGTCCCCACATCCAGCCTTGACTCAGGGTATAACAGTCCCGGGGATGGTGGGGGCAAACCTCAGCCCCCAGTGAGAATTCAAGCTGAGGTTTAGCTATGGCTTCTTAGTGAAAAGGAGGGAGAACTGGGGTTAAAAAGGAAGAAAAGAAAGCAACAAAGGGGGTAGGCCTGCAGATTAGTGGCCAGGGCACCCCTGCAGGGGTCCTGGGAAATGAAGCCCTGGAGCCTTCCAGGGAGGGGACAGAGCAGCTTTTAGACCGACAGGAGGAGTATAGTACCCCAAAAGCTCAGGCAGAGGTAGGTGTGTGGAGAGGCCCAGCCTTGGTCAGGCCACTAATGCCCTCCAGGAAAAGGGGGGTGCTCTCCCACATGGCTGCAGGCTCCAGGCCACATGACCAGCTTCCACTACCCTTTTGTCTTTCCCAGTCCGCAGCCTGAGAATGTAGATGTTTCCGAGAGAGGTGCTGGCTGCAGCTTCTTTCCATAACGAATTCTCCATGTGGCCCCGTGGGTCAGAGTTGGACATGGAGACCCTATGGAGGAGTCCCTGTTAGCAGTCACACCTCCAAAGACCAACATTCACCAAGGAGAAGCAGGGCTATCTGACTAGGGGAGGGTCGGAGCCCAAGGAGGCCCCGAGGGCGCTGGATGCCAGGATCCCTACTTCCCACTGGGTGGTGTCTACAGCAGCAGGACCTGATGGCTTCCTTGCTGCCTCCCCAGCCCGCCCCTGCTCTCCATGCTGGTTTCTGGGGCGCCCCCTCCTAACCGTCCCTTGACACTAACCTCTACTGGTCATTCTCATGGTTTGGCTGCCTAACTCAAGGGCCCTGGTCTCTGCTGCTCCATCTCCCCTGAGCCCAGTGGGCAAGTGACAAGCCCCACTTGATGTTTGCGGCATGAATCACCCCATGACCAAAGGCGAAAAGCAGGGAGCATTCGGCGGGGTGGGTGGGTGGGAATTGAGCAACATGGGCAGAGGCATGGCATCACACACAGCATGGCGTGCAAGGGTCACTGCGAAAGGGGCAGGGCAGGGGCAGGAGGGGACACGGGACCAGAGATGCTCTCCACCACAGCAGAGCCACCAGCGAATCCACATCGGGTACATTTGGGAAATGCCAGGTATGGCCCCCACAGAGAAACGGGCAGAAAGCCCCAAGACCTGGCAGTAGATGCCACTGGCTTTTGTCACCAGCTGTTACCTGAGGAGGGGCTTCTCTCCAAGTCTGGAAATGCTATGGGGCCACAGGGCTAGGCGTCCAAAGTGAACCTCCAAGCTGGCCCCAAGCAGCACCCAGTTGAGGGGCACCCTCCTACTACCAACTCACCTGGCCTCAGTTTCCTGTAGCTGCCCTCGGTTCTCTCTTTCACCCCACCCCAGAACTGGCCCTGGAGGCCACTTCTGACCCTGCCCACCCGCTCCCAGGGCTGACCAGGGGTGTCCCCACTGGGGACCTATCTGTCCCAGAGAGCCCAGGCTTTCCTTGTCCCAGTACACTCCACTGGCCTCAGAGCTCTGGGGCCCCCAAGCTCCAGTGTCAAACCTCCAGTACCAGCGGTCCTCCCCAATGCAGAGACCCCCAGAATGGGTGGAACTAGGTGGACAGGCTTAGTTGCATGTCAGCATGCAAAGAAATACCCATTTTGTGAATACATAAGCTAGGAGATTAATGCAGGAAGAACCTGTGGCCAATTTGCCACAGAGCTGGGGGCAAAGGCATCTGCCAGGCACATCCTCATTATATTCCAACCACAGCAGCAGCCACTGGGTGCTCCCCAGACACACCTTCCTCTCTTTTAGCCGTTTGTCCTCTTAGCTACTTCCATGTGTTTCCCCTACACTGCTGCCTCTTTTTGTTTGTTTGTTTGTTTTTTGTTCTGGCTTCCTTTGCCAAGTTACAAAGCTGTACTTAGTCACCACTGAGGGTGTGGCCATGCTTCCTGATTCCCCACCCACTGCCCTCTCTGCCCAAATCTGCCACCATCTTTGTTTATATTTTTCTGACTGTAAATATTGTTCATCCATGCTGCTTGCACTGTAGCCTTTGTTTACTCTTCCTGGAGTAACTGGTCCTCTCTTAGATGCTTAACTTTCTTGGTTATTTCCAAGCTCTGTTGTGGTCTCCTACACAGGGTGTCACATACTCCTCGATGGCATCCTTACCTTGAAACTGGTTTGGATTCTCCTGGGTTGTATTTGGTTTCCTTGGTTCTGTGTCTTTCCTGGCTGATGCCACTGTTTAGCTAGAGCACACCCTCTAGTAGCTTCTTCAGAAAGGAGGGGAAACCTGGGATTCTACATGTCTAAAAAGATCCTTATTCCTCTTGCACATTTAGCTGGTAATTTGATATATTTCTGGGCTAAAAATTATTTCTCTTCTCTCTTCTGACTTTGAAGGCCTTGTCCCTCTGTCTGTTAGCTTGTAGCATTATGATCACTGAGTCCAATGCCATTTGGGTCCTTTGTTCTTTACGTTGACATATTTCTTCATTCTGGAAGCTCGGGAGACCTTCAGTTTCACCCAAGAGTTGCGATGTTCCGAGGTGCACATAATTCTCATCCCCTGTGCCAGACTCTAATCTGAAAACGTAAGTTTTTGGTTCCTGGGAAACGTTCTTTTCTCTTTTTCTGAAACTCCCAGTAGAGGCTGGAGTTCCTCGATTGGGCCTCTGATCTTTCTGTCCTGCTCTCTAGAAGGTTTCCCAAGCTGTTCCCCAAATGTTTTCTTTGCTCTCATTTTAAATGTCCAAGAGCTATCTCTTTCCTAAATGCTTCTTTTTATAGCAACAGGTGCTTCTGTCATAAATGCACAGCCACCCCCCTCCCCCCACCCCAAGGAGAACACGTGAGTTTTCTTCTTCTCCTTGCCTCATCTCTTTCCAGAGACTTCTGCTTTCCCTTTTGTTTGAAACACTCTCTGTCTTCCACTGAGAGTTTCCTCAGAGGTTGAGGGACCCCTGGCTGTTGTGTGAGGTACTAAGAATGTCGTTAGTGGCTGTGTGTGTGTGAGCAGAGCTTGCTGAAGGGGATGGAGAAGGCAGGAGCCCTGTCACTTCTTGGGGGACCCCAACATCAGAATCCACAGCTTTGCTCTGCTGGGCCACTCTGTGACCCAGAGAGGACCCCAGAGAGGACCTTGGGGTTAGGGGCACATGGGGCTGGGAGCCAGGCTTCCACAACCTCACCCTCAGGAAGGCCTCTCCCTTGGGCACAGAACCACCCAGATTTGACCCCAGCAGGCAGCAGGACTACCATCCTCTACTGGGGGGTGCCCCAAGCCCAGCATTTCCTTACACACCTGCCTTCATTCAGCCTACCTTGGTCCCTGTCCCAGGACGTGCCCATATCTCAGAATCCTATGTCTTTCCAAAGTTCCTCAGCACAACCTGGCCACACCCGCCTGTGAGCCCTTGGACAGAGTTTCCTCTGTGCTGCAAAGTCAGGTATCACTTGCCCATCCTTCCCTTCTTTTCCAAGTCTGCTGTCGCTGTGCAGCTGTCATGGTCCCCTCTCTTATTCTTTGTCACTCCTTTATGGTCATTTAGTGGCATTTCAGGGGAGGATGGAGATAAACATGCACTTCACTTGTCAGGCTTAACTGGAAGTCACTTAGTTAAGTTTATACAAACCAAATATTGGAACCAAGTCCAAACACCTGTACTAATATTTCCAAGATGAAAGCAGGTGTCCTTGAACCCCAGATGGCACGAGAGGCAGAGTGGGGGCTCCCCATGGGCCCCCACCCTATGCAGTGGGCTCAGAGTGGCTCCAAGCTCAGTCACCGAGGGGCCCAAAGCACACAGTCCCTCTGTACCCTAAGGCAGGGCTGTCGACTCTCACGGGACCAGCTTTTGCCCAGAACTTCTGACTCCACAAGGGGAATTTGGTGTATCCAAGGCTGCTGGTGCCAATGTAGTCCCTGGGTCAGGGTGCAAGGGTCTGTGAGCTGTGTACCCCAGGGCCCTTCTCCCCTACACTCAGCCCCAGGACATGCACAGCCTTTCCTCCTAACACTCCCTGCCCACACAGACAAGTGGGTGTGTGGCGTTTAGAGGCCTTTGCCTCTGAGATATTGCCAAGGGTGTCCTGGAAAAGGACAATTTAGGAAGCATTCAGTGAGTCACCAGAGCAACAAGCTCCTTCAGGGCCTGGCAGGCCCCAGAAGGGTCACAGGGCCCATCCATGAGTGGCCAGAAGTTGTGTCTATGGGGAAGGGCTCAGGAGTGTGGCAGGGCCAGGGCAGCCCTGGCGGGAGTGGGGTCAGAGACTCAGTGGCATCCAGTGTCCGGTCAGGAGGCATCAAAGGGGGCACTGGAGCTGTTCCTGTCTCGTTTTCATGGTGATCTGAGGGTGGTGGTGAGAGGTGGTGTGGGTGGGCAAGCAGGGCCAGGGGGCCTCTTGGCCACAGTCAGTTGATAGCCTCCCCCATGGATAGCTGGAGGTCACAGCCAGTGGAACCAGTAGGGGCTGGGGTAGGTTGGGAACCAGTGGGTCCCAGTGAGGAAGCTCGTCTTCTCTCCATTCCCCTCTTTGCACTAGCGTGGTGGTGGCAGCTCAGATGTTCTATAAGCATGTGTGCAGCAAGCTGAATGCACACCTGCTGCAACATGTGGTCGATGGGCTACATTTCTTGATGTTCTCATTGGAAGTAACAAGGAGGTGAGAGAAAACGAGTCTGCACATGGAGAAGGTATTCAGGGAGGAATGGGAGGAAGGAGGAGGGGGGCCTGACAGAGACCAGGCCTGGGCAAGGTGCCAGACTCTAAGGTGGCCTATGCCAGCGAAGCAGGGATCCACCTGGTGGTGAGGGCCAAAGAGGCCACACAGCAAGGAGCAAGAAGTCCAAGCTTTGTGCCCTGTTTGTCATGGGGGAGGGTCAGTTTATTCAACAAGATTTAGACATGGAAGATAAATCCATGGGAGAGTGACAAGAACTAGAAGATCATTCTCTCCCAGGGAGGCCTACACCAGGCCTCTGCTCCAAGATGACATGTGGGGCACAGTGTGGGGGGCTCTCAGGAAGGCTAGACCCTCAGTGTGTGGGGGGTGGGACCTGGCTGAGTCAATCTGAGCAGGGACCAGGGAGAAGCTGCAGGGCCAAAGGACGAGATTGCAGGGGGACACGAGGGTTGGGAGTGGGGGGAACAGCAGATGGACATGGGGTCCACCACAATGCCACACCTTCTGTCTAGGGCAGGGGTTCCCAACCAGGGACACTGGGTGGTACCAAGACGTTGTGGTCATTAGGACTAGGGGAGCTCCTGGCATTAACTGGGATGGGGAAGGGATGCTGCTCAACACCCTATTGTGCCCGAATAGGCCACTCCAGAGAATGACCATCCCCAGTGTCCACAGTGCAGGGGCACAGGACACAGTGAGGGGGGCACACAACCCTGATCTAGAAGCCACATTTGCCCCTACCCCTATCTAGCCCAAGCCACCCTTCCCTCAAAACAAACTCTCTGAGGCTCAGGGGAGCAAACCCTCCTCAGTGGAGACCAGGCACAGCTGCGGAGGGGCAGGACCTCCACATGTTGTGGGCCTGGGGCCAGGAGAGAAAGGTACAGGCAATTTTGAGAGTCACTGACTCATAGGTGGAGGGGTAGCAGTCAACCTTTTCAGAGAAAGCCCCTCCATGACTTAAAAAAGGGGGGAGGGGCGGAATCAGTCTTATTTTACATAATGAAGCCTTTAAAGAAAATTATATCCTTGGGAACAGGACTTAATTTGTTATTCAATCCCACTGCTGGAATATTACAGCTCCCTAGGTCAGAGGCAAAAGAGGCTGAAGCGAGAGAGGGATGCTCCAGAAAGGAACAGAGCATGACAAGCAGGCCAGGAGCCCTCCACTGAGGGCTGATTGGCCTGGGGGAGTGTGAAAGGACAGTGGCAGGGAGAGGGCCTGTGGGAAGCTTCCTCTGCACACAGAAGTCTCCAGCTAAGGGAAGCACAGCTGCTGGGGCGCCCTGGTCCTCTAAGCCCATCCATTTCTGGAGTGTGAGCTTATTTATTGGCAGTCTGCTCTGTTGACCAATTAGACTGAGCCACAATCAATTAGCCATTATGCAAATATTGCGTCGGACTCTGTTTTGCAAGCTCACCCTGCTGGGAGGGATCAGGAGCGGCACAGATCGGCCTCACTGAGAAGCTGCTTTTCATGAGAACACAGGAGAGTGGGAATCAAAAGGACAGACAACAAAAGAAATCAGAAGAGAGACTCACCTTCAGGCGGCTGTCAGGAACAGATGTGAAAGCATTCCGGGCTGATGGAACATTCTCAAAGAGAGAGGCCAGGGGGTGGGAAAAATATGTGGGTAAAGCCAAGACAGCCCAAGATTCTGGATTCACAGATGAATGTGCTGAAAACTAGAACAGCACCGTTGGGGAAAAAGGTTCTGGACTGGGCATAACCACTTGGTTGGGATGATTTTTCCCAGAAAGAGTTCCAAGGGCATTTCTACAGTGTGTGGGAGTGCCGCCAACCTGGCACAGCCAAAGGAAGGAACTGCCCGAGCACCCACCCCCTCAATGGTCAGTCAGTGGGGCCAGCTGTCCATCATCAGTGGGATCAAAAGAAGTCAGAAGTGACCAAGAGGCTGCAGATGGAAAACCTCACCCGAGGCCCATATCCACAGCTGCCTGTTTTGGTGTGGCCCACCAGCTAAGAAAGTTGTTTCTGTTTTATAGGGTTCAACAATTAAAATAATAATAATACCTTGTGACATGTGAAAATGATATAAAATTCCAATTTCAGTGTCCACAAATAAAGTTTTATTGGGGCACACCATGTTCATTATTTATGCAACGTCTACTGTCTGTGGTGGCTTTCACAGAGTTGAGTGGTTGCAAGAGAAACTGTCTGGCCCATGAAGCTGAAAACATCCACACTGGTCCTTTGCAGGAACGCTGTCAGGCTACTCTGAGCTGTCCCTCCCTGCCACAGTGCACAGCCAGGGCCCAGCGCGGATTTGCTGAACATTCCTTGGGCACCAAAATGAGTCTGTTGGAACTCTGTCTGAGCAGCTCAGAGTCCTGAAAGCCTTGACGTTTCCCAGAGAAGAGAGCAAAATGGGACCGATGCTTCCAGGGCTGCAGGGTGATGCCAGGAGCACAGCGCTCACTGATGTTTCACTCCTGGCAGGAAGTCAATTTCTTCCTCCTCCCGGCTGCCACCCATGTCCCCATGGCTACGGTGCTAATGCCAAGAGGGTGCAGCCACTTCACCCTCTTTTCCCCTAGTAGACTCCAGGCGCAAGGCTGGGCAGCCACCATGTTGTCATGAAAGGCAGAAGCCAGGAGGGGGCTCCCTGAGATGGAACAGGGGTGGCAAAGGATGTCCCTGGGGGAACAGGTGTCTCAGTGACCTCCATGACTGTGAATCTGAGCAGCACATTATCGGAAAAGCCAAAATGAGCAACCAAAACAGAAAATGGCAGGGGCCGGTGGCCCACACAGACCAAGCACTGGACCCCTATGCCCCATGGCTCCAGCAAGGTACCTGCCATCACTTAGAGCCAAGAAGGGGCCTGGCAGCCCCAGCATGGAGACATAGGGCTCTCTCACCTAAGGTCACAAGCAGAAGAGGAAGAGGGACAGCGTGTGCAGTCCCAGAGAGGAAACCAGATTGCTGGAGGGTCAAAGGGCCAGCCTCCCAGAAGCCAGGAGGGAAACTGAGTCTAACAACAAAGACACCGCCTGTTGTTAAGGCCCACCAACCTCAAACTGGAGGAGGTCAGGGCCTGAGAAACACACTCTGACTCAGAAGCAGCAAGAAATGGAAGAAGAGGAGGAGGAGAGGAAAGGAAAAGAGAGAGAGGGAGGGGGCAGCCTGCAGCCACCTGTCAGCTGGGACTGGCTGGGGTGGGGGTCATTTACAGTCACCAGCAGAGCCAGGCACAGGGCAGTTCCTTGGCAACTCACCTTCGGAGGAGCTTGGCCTTGAGTGAGGCCCGGGAGGTGCTCCAGGTGCTGAGCTCGGGGCTGCTCAGGGCTGTGGGCCTGGTATGGTCGAGCACGGTGAGGTCTTTGCCTTGCTTCCACAGCTCATAGCGCTCTGGTTGCAGGATGCGCACGAAGACGTCCATGGAGATCTTGACCATGTCCTTCCGGCACGTGCACTATGGGGGGCAGGAGAGAGACCCTATGAGCCCGAGAGTGAGACACCCCACACTAGAACTTCTATCATGAGACAGGAAATGGCATATCTTCCTTTCCCAGGTGAAGGTAAATGGGAGCCTCTGGTCCACCAGCTGGCATATAGTGCCAAGGAACAAGTGCCAGGTGGTCTGGAGCAGACATTGCCTTGAACAGGAAGGTCCCTATGTCCTGAAGCTTCAAGCAAGGTACAAACATGTGATGAGGACAGGCTCAAACACCACTGAACACCACCCTCTCCAACAAACATGTTCTCAGAGCCTCTCCCTCCATGTTATAGTGTCATGGTGGCCCCCAGGGCTGGGCATGTGCAGGAGTAACCATACCGCACGTATTCTGGGGGCACTTGACATTTGGGGCAGTTGTGGACCAGAGAAGTCAGCCAAGAATCCTAGAATCTGGGCTCCGACAGGGAGCCCTCAGTCAGCAAGAGGAACTCAAGTGGAGCTGGCCTCCTGCTTTCCTGTGAATGGGGCCAAGACCAGATCGGAAAAGCATCCTATTGTGAGAGGTAGGGAGAAACAGAGGGGACTTCTAATCTAGGGCAGGGCTGGCAACCTACATAAAGGGCCAAGCAATAATCTTTTCAGCTTTGTGGGCCACATGGTTTCTGTCACAACCTCTCAACTCTGCACTGTGGCTAGCTAGGAATCATCATAGATACTACATAAACTAATGGGCATGGCTGTGTACCAATAAGACTTTATTTATAAGAAGAGGTGGGGACCAGATTCGGCACAGGCTGTAGTTTGCTGGCTTCTGGTCTAGACTCCAAAGGATCGATCAGCCCTTGGAATGGGTGGCAGACTTCTGGAAGAGGGGTCACCACAAGGATGGCTGAAGCTGTGTGGAAGCTCAGGAAAGGGTTGCAGAGGATGAGGGGATCTCAGGGGTGGCCTTAACCATGGGGTGCCACACTTGCACAGTCCTTGCCTCCTTCTGAGGACACACATACCTGGGGACACACCTGTCCTGAGAACCGTGGCAGGAGGCCTTGGGGTAAATGCCCTGCAGGGACACCTGCACTGGAGCCCCCGAAAGCTGGGAACGCTCGTGGCTACTCTATCTGACTCTCTGTCAAATAAACATGCTCAGGAGAAGCCCATTTCCAACCATGGCTAAAAACTCATTTCCATTTTAAATGCACTTCTCTGCCTCCTTTTACAACCTTCTTGCTATCACTGCCACTTTCTCAGTGGAAATGCAGGAAACAGAAAGGAAAACACTTAATTAAATGAGGCAATTATGTACCTTGCCCTGACAAGTCCTTCAAACTTCCCTCAATTTCCTCAGGAAACAGTAAAGTATTTATGACCCCAAATCTGAGGCCACTGGGGGTGGGAGTGCAGGAGAGGCTGTAAAAAATGTCCCAGGGAAATTCCTGCAGCCCCAGCTCCCCCACCCCATCACTCCTCCCAGCCTGGATCTGGGAGCTTGGACTCTGGAACAGCAATGACACAAGCACGTTGAGAGGGAGGGAATATTTATGGCCAAGAGATTCCCAGCAAACTCAATTCATTTAATGAAAATCTGCACAACACAGAAAGGCTAGCAGAGTAATTTGGCTGCGGAATGGCGAGACCACAGATGGTGTCCGTGTTTCAGAATCCTGGCCCAGCCGTGGCCTCCCCTGTGTCACCATCAACAGCAGCTTAAGGGATTTATATCGAGCAGCTCCACAATTGCTTTTCCTTTAAGTAATTGAAACAAGCACCTGTGTGCACTCATGAAAGGGAACACATAGACAAGAGCCAGGGAGACAACTGCCCTGATGACCTGGAGCCTGGCCTGGCCTCCTCACCCAACCAGGACGAAGCCACTGGGGACAGCCACTCTCAAGGCTGTGCAGGTTCTGCGTGGAGATCTGGGGAGCATGGGCACCTGGTGAGGAAGCAGTAGGAAGAAGGCAGGGTCCTGTGGGTTCCACAGGAGGGAAGTGACAGCCTACTGGATTTAGGACTCAGTGACCTCTGTGGACTGAGCAGCTGAGCTCAGGTGCAGGCACTGCAGACCCCTCACTCTGGTTTCAGCCTGGCAGTCTGGGTAAGGAAGTTGCTAAGGTAACTTCCTACTAGGAACTTTCAGAGGCTTGAACATGCCAGATCCCTCAACAGCTCCCCACACCTGGCCATTTTCTGTTGTGGGGCCACGTGCATATGGAACATCACATGTGCTGTTTCGCTTCGGCCCAGGAGCAAGCACAGAGCGCCTCTGCCAGCGCAGGCCATCCTGGGAAAGGGATGGGAGCAGGCCGGAGGCCAGAGGCTGGTGGCGGAGTCCTCAGGGCAGCCTCAGAGCAGCACCCAAGGAGGTAACTGAGTTTGAGAGCAAAGTACTCTATTGTTTTCACCAATAGTCCCCCTCCAGCCCCTCTTGGGCTCCCAAATCTTCTGGGTCAGGTGTTTTCATAAGGATCTGCTGGATTGACTAAAACTGACAGCTTCTGCTGCTCTCATTCCAGCTCCTTGACTTGGCGGTCCCCCATCAGCACCGCAACAGAGACAGAGTACACCTCCCAAGGGAATTTGGCCATGTCACTAGTCTCTGGTGGAGAAATAGAGCACAAAAGGGGGAGGAGGTCTGAGGGGTCCCCTGAATGCCCCAGGGCCCTCTATACAGAGGCATAAAGCACTCAGCCACCAGAACCATGAGAGGCAGGGGATCATGCTCTGAGAGGCACTAAGTAATGAGGACTCTGAGTGGCCAGTCCTGCTCAAATCAGTCAGGGCCCAGTGGCTAGTGGTTCCATTAGTGCTGAGTGGGGCATCTAGGGACAGATGGAGTAAAGAGACAGGGACATGGGGGGGTGGGATGGGGAATGCAGAGTTCATGGCCTGGGGTCCCAATGATGGTCTGTTCCCACAGGTGGTCTGTTCTGAGACAAGCTGCGTTTTCAGCGGGCCCCCTTCCCAGGCCTGCCTACTTGTGTTGGGATGGGCCTCCCGTCCAGAGAGTGGGCTTGTCCACCGAGGGCTCAGCCCCTCACCTGCTCACCCCATCCCAAGATTCTGGGCCCAGCACCTGTGGCCCCTCCTCGTTTATCAGTGATGCCGGCAGAGTGAAGAGGCACGATTTGGGCTGGGGCTGCTGGGTGAGCACCCCTCTCAGCACCCCCAACACTCATGAGCAGAAACTGGCTCTCAGATGGTGCCTAACATCAAGAGAGGCCTGACAGCCTGCAAAGTGTGCCTCAAAGAGCCCTTGACAGGGCCACCATTCCAGGAGCTAGCTGTCTGCGCCAGTTTAATTAGCAGAATGCATTCAATGACGCTCCCTGAACACAGGAGGAACAAGTGCTGTTTCAAGTGACAGCAGCAGAGAGAAGACACAGCACTACCCCCTGCACCACCCCCCCAGAGGAGGAGGGACAAGATGGCCTGGCCATCATTGCCCCATGCAGCCCCCAGCAAGGCCAGGCAGCTGGAGACAACAGACACCAGCTACCAACCAGACAGAGACGGAGGTGCAGCTCTGACAAGCCCTGAACAAAATTTGGACTGCGGCTCCTTTCAGCAAGAGCTTCCCTCACCTCCCCTTCCTAGGGATCTTGCCCAAGGAAGTGAAAAATCTAGACAAAGCCATTCTCTGCTTCATTACTGAGAGAAACACACACACACACACAGGAAAAACTCTAATCGTGCTGTTCAACAATTGTGGACAGATTGCATAAATGATAAATCCCACCGATGGTGCCATTTAAATAACAGAAATGTTCTTAGGACAGGTCTGTTATCTGAAAAAATACAAAATGCACAGTCAAGAATACAGTAAAGCCCCAATTAAGAGCAAAAATCTTTAGAAAAAGCCAAGGACATTCATCAAACACCAACCATGGTTCTTTGTGGAGTCAAAAAAAATGTACTATTTTATTTTTCTAAATCTCTTTATTGAGCAGGTAAGTGATTTAAGTCAGAGTGGCCAAATTATGGAGTGTGGACAAATCTGGCTCACCACCTGTTTTTGTAAACAGTTTTTTTGGCACACCACCCTATCTACGGTCGTGTTGGTACTGCTAAGGCAGAGCTGAGCAATCACCCAAAGGCCGCATGGTCTGCAAATCCCCAAATATTCACTATCTGGTCCTTTACAAAAAGTTGGTCCAACCCTGATTTAAGTCATAAAGTAATTTTTACAGGGTACCTTGAGGTGTAACGACCTTGGTGTTGAACTTCCCACATGCCAACTTTAGTGAACTGTGTAAGCGACTACAGATGTGTGCTATGCGCTGAAATATATGTTCCCCCCAAACTCCTATGTTGAAGCCCTGAACCCCAATGTGACTGTATCTGGAGATGGGCATCAGGAGATCATTAAGGTTAAATGTGGTCATAAGGGTGGGGTCCTGATCCTATAGGACTGGTATCCTTTTAAGAAAAGGAAGAGACCTCAAATCTCTCCCAGGCCCCTCACCCCCACATGTGAGGACACAGTGAAAAGTCGGCCATCTGCAAACCAGGAAGAGTCCTCACCAGAATCCGATGACACTGGCACTCTGATAGACTTCCAACCTCCAAAATTGTGAGAAATAAATGTCTGTTGTTTAAGCCGCCCAGTCTTCGGTACCTTGTTACAGTAGCCTGAGCTGACCAAGATGGATATCCTAGAGAGAACTTACAACTGTCCCATTTTTTACTGAGTATGGTGGGCTGCACACTCCCCACCTGCTTCCAGAACCCAACTCTCACCATGTGCCAGGAGCATTTAGAGCCTGTTGACCAGAGGCCTGGTCTCAGGTTCCACCTCTAAGTCACCTGGCCCCCTATCTGCAACCCGAGCTGCCACTCACGGTGAGGAACACTCCCCCAGAGCCCATCGGAACCTCAGTGGGCTGGGCCAACTGCACTTCACCCACATCTGAGCCCAGAACCAGCCTCAAACAGGACCTGGTGCCCAATGGGACCTGGAGGCACAGTTCCCCTCCTAGCAGAGGTGCCAGCTCTTAACCCAAGCCACAGATTTCACACAATCTGCCTGGGACTGCCCCAAGGTTGTTTGTGTTAATGAACTCAGACACTCAGAACTAAAGGAACACAGGATCCAGGTCTTTGAAATGACACATAAGGAATGAAACGGTCAGGCCCCTGGGCATCCAGTTTACTGAGAAGTGTGCCAGGACCTACAACAGAAGGTGAAAAACGGACAGCCTTCGTGATGGGGTCTTCTTGTTCTATCTTTTGTGGTGATGGGTGTGTGGGTGGGGGGGTCCCTCTTCTCACTGAATCAGTCCCAATATGCTACCCCTACAAGCAACATTTGTGTGCTGCTAAGGAAAGCGTCTAAGGTGAGGTCCAAGTTACAGGTCTAGCTTCCCTAACAACAGAGCATTGAGTGAAACTTCCTGAGCCTTCAGAACAGTCTGACTGAGAGTGGATGCACTCACTAAGGGCCTTCAATTTCCCAAGGTTTTAGGTGTCTAAAAAGAAAGGCAATGATCTTAGATGAGATTCTGCAATTGAAGTCATAAAAACCCAGAGCAAAACTATTTCCAACTTTTAGCTCAAAATGAGTCCCATTTCCCATGTCTGAACTATTATATGCTCTGAACTAATAAGGCTGAATTGATGCAGTTTTACCACACAACACTGAGCCCTGCTCTGCAGTAGCTTACGGTGGAATTGTGGAGAAATACACACATGAGGAGACAGGAATGTGGGTGCAGAGAAGAGCTACATCCACTAAGGGTCCACTTGACCCTCCCCCCCTTGGTTGCCAGGAAGGAGCACCTACTATGTGTTCTTCTCATTCTGCCACTCCAGTTATTGGCATTTTTGCCCAGATGAGGCCCTGGGGGAGAGTCCCTTCTCTTGTCTCCTCATCCATCCCGTAACTAAGGCTCATGGACTCACCAGGGTCCCCCAGAACCCTGGTGTGCCTGTGCCCAGCTTCCGGTCTGTGGGAAAAGGGGGCAGAGAGAGAAGAAGGAGGAGATGGGGGACAGGACAAGCAGAGAGGGGAGGGGAAGAAAGGTGGTGGGAAGGGAAGCCACAGGGAAAGGGAAGGGGAAGGGGAAGAGGAAGGGGAAAGGGAAGGGGAAGGGGAAGAGGAAGGGGAAAGGGAAGGGGAAGAGAGGGGACAGAGAGAGTTTGGCAAAGGGGGGTCTGGCAAGGCTGGGAAAGTTTGGCAAGGCTGGAGACTCACAGGGCAGAACCCTGGCCACCAGGGCTCAGGCCATTCCCTACACAGTGTGCCCCAACACAGAGCCTCCTGTCATACAAGTATCGGCCAATGTGAACCCAGTGGCTCAAGCCTGTCACAGGCTCATACAAAAGGCCGGGGGTCTTGAGAGTTCCAGCCAGAAGCTCAACAAGATGCACACTTGTCACTTCCAAATGACAAATGACAAGAGTTACAACCACTGACTCTAGGGGCCCTTGGCCTAATGTGAACACCGAACCAAGAGCAGGGAGGCTGTCACCCTACGTCAGAAGACTGACACATCAAGCAGCCCGACATTCGTGCAAGGGTCTCCCAGGACATGCTGCTAAGTTGAGGAAAATGAGAAACAGGGCAGGGCAGAGGTTTGCCATCAGCTATCAGAGCAGGGCCCCAAGCAGAAACAAATAGATTTCTTCTTTCCAAAGCATGAAAAACAGAAATTGGAATGTCATCTGGCTCAGAGCTG
Source organism: Miniopterus schreibersii (assembly GCF_964146895.1). Taxonomy (NCBI): domain Eukaryota; kingdom Metazoa; phylum Chordata; class Mammalia; order Chiroptera; family Miniopteridae; genus Miniopterus; species Miniopterus schreibersii. The sequence continues at coordinate 66,969,502 of NC_138105.1, read as the reverse complement.
GTGGCCCGTGGGGCCCAGCAGCACTAGGCTGGAGCTGTCCCAGCCACAGAGAGCGGAGGGTAGAGGGCAGAGGGCAGGCTCAGAGGGCCCATGGCACCTGGACTCCCCAGGCTTAGGGCACGTGGCAGGGGACCTCCCAGAGCAATCAGCCACCAGCACAAGACCCTGACTGCCGCTGGGGTCCCCAATGCAGGATTATAACGGAGGGCTGGCAGCCTCGACTCCACCTCTCCCTCTAGGCTTGAAAGCAAAATAAATGTAACCTTTTCATAGAAATGAGTAGGAATGACCAATATAACCCAGAGGATCTTACTATTTGACATTTCCACGGTATGAGGCGTGCAAAGCACTTCACCACCACTCATGGGCCATTACCCACAAGTGGGTCTCAATCAGTAAGGGGAGGCTCTCATCTCCTAGTCCTACCCCCCACCCCCAATGCCTGGTCCCTCTCCAAACCTTCCCCCAGGGGTGCCCAGCTCCACATTCTCTACTCCTCTCTGGCCTTGATCCTTGGCAACACTGAGGCACCAGGGCCCTGACGGCTGAGACTGGGCTACCTCAGAGCCCTGGGGTCTTATCTGCCACATTTCCCCCAATTTAAACAGCACTGATCTTTAATCAGAGGCCACCTCTTTTTAAAAGGCTGACTAGACATTAGGGTTTGCTCATATAAAATAACAAAGTGGGAAAGTAGAGATAAGGGCCTAAAGAGAAAATTATTAAATGTGGTTCAATGAAATTATCAACCCAAACAGCATCTGACTACAGGGACCCTCTCTCTAATCTGAGCAGCAGCACCAACTCTGGCTCTATTTCAGGAACCAGACAGGATGTGCAGGGCTACATGGGGCCCAGCAGACTGTTCAACATCCTCTGAGACTGCCCTGTGGTGCATGGAGGTGGGGGCCCTCAGAAACAGCATACGAAATGGCGGGGAGAGGGGGGTCAGGCATGGGCCTGTCTCCCAGCTGACGACTCATTGTCACCTGCAGGGCCATACATTCAAACTGAAAGGCCCCCTTTAGTCCATCAGCACTTCCTGGCCCTGGCCACTGAGGTGCAAACCCCGTGACCATTCAGTGCCCAAGACACTTCCACATGTCCTATATCTGTGCTGTTTGGTGTGGTCGCCACTAGCCTGCATGGCTCTTACCTAGAACTTGTAGTTACAACCAAGGTCCAAAATGTTTAATTTTACTTCATTTTAATTAATTTACAGTTAAATGACTGTGTGCTCAGCTAGTGTTGAACAGTGCAGACCTGGCACTTGTCCCTCCTTCTCTCTCTGCTGACTAAGTGGCCTCACTGTGCACCCAGATACTTGCCCCCCTCACTCCCTGCACCCTCCATGTTCCTTCTGTTGAAGTCCCACAGGCCCCACCCTAAAACCTAGGCCCAAACTCTCCCTCCTCTCCACCCCACCCTGCACACATCCGGGCAGTCTCACCTCCTTTCTCTGCTTCCCTCAGGGACTTTGCACTTTTTGTTCCTGGTCTGGAATGCTCTCTAGCTTCTAAGCCCTCCAACCCCCGTGCTCCCAGGGATACAGGGCTGAAGAGTGCTCCCAAATTCCTGCCTACCAGGTACCTAAGAAGAGGACCTGATTTCAAAATAGGGTCTTTGCAGATGTAATTGGTTAAGGTGAAGTCCGACTGGATTAGGGTGGGCCCTAAATCAAATGACTTATGTCCTTATAAGAGAGACAACTACACAGAGAAATGGCCATGTAGTGACAGAGGCAGAGATTAGAGAGACGTGTCTACAAGCCAAAGGACACCAAGGATTTCCAGCCACCCCCAGAAACTGGGAGAGGAAAGAGGGACCCTCCCTGGAGCCCTCGGAGGATGGATGGCCCTGCCTGACACCTTGGTCTAGAACTTCTGCCCTTCAGATGGGGAGAAGACAAACTGCCGTTGCCCAGCTCCCCAGTTTATGGTATTTTGTGACAGTGGCCCCAGGACATGAACACATCAGGGTATCATTGCAGCATCGACTGGAACCTCCCCTCCTCTAAGCAGCACCTGTGGCCCTGCTGTCGCTGCCCAGCTCCACCATCCCTTTTGCTCTTTGCAGCTTCTCTAGGGTCAGAAATCTTTTGGGCACTCTTGTCCCTTATCCATCTCCTCCTCTGTACCTCATCAGTCTCATTCCATATCTCTCAGCAGCTGAGCAGTGACTTGCACGATGACTGCTGAGTGGGTGCCAAACAACAGGAGTGACAGTTTGTTTCTCAAGGAACGATCTGGGTAAAGGTTGGGGGGTATACCTGGCACTTCAGCCCACAAAGCGTTAACCACCCAAAGATGGGGGCAGAAAACCAGCCAAGAAGGTGGCATCTGCTCTGAAGGCTCACAGACACAGGCCCCCTGTTTCTGATGTAATTACCAGCACTGCAGCAGAGATGCCACAACAAACCAGTTCATTAGGAAATCCACTGGAAGCTCTCAGAAGCGCTTCATAAACAAAACAATTAGGCACTGGCAGGGGCTCCCTTGGTTCTTGGCCCCAGGGCCTGCTTCCCACCACTCCTGACAGACAGCTGGACCCAACAGCCAGGGACCAGGCAAGATTTTGAGGACCTTCAACTGGCACAACACTGACCCCCAGGAGGCCGGAGCCCCAATGTCACCCTCTTTTCCTTTCTACAGAAAGGAAGCCTCATCCACATGTCACTGTCAGCCTCCCCAGGGTCCACTGGCATGATCTCAGCCCTTCAGGACCTGTTCCCTTCCCACTCCTATGCCCTGTCCTTGGGCGGGGGGAGGTCTTGGCAGCAGCTGGAGAGCCAAGAAGTTCCTTCTGCCTATCTATGATCCCTTCCCAACCCTCCTGCACAGATGACAATCACAATAATAATAATAAACCCAGGGTGCTCTGAGCCAGGCACTGGCTCTGAGGACAGAGCCAGGCCCTAGGGCCACAACACCAGCCCTTGGCCCCTCTTCATCTCCAGGCTCTCCCTTCTGCTGAGTGAGACTTTATCTCTCTCTCCTCCAGGCTCCATCGCTAGTACCTCGAGGGGAGCCAGCCCAGCCTGACCTCGAAACAAAGCTCATCCATCACCACAGCATTTACTTCAGCTAAGAAACAAACTCTGCCCCCAGCAGGACAGCAGGACACCCATGGAAGGTGGGTGGGGGTGGAGGCAGGTTCAGGAGGCAGAACGGGGGGACACATCCTCAATCTGCCCATGAAGCCCCTCCACCCAGACCACATCCTCATCTAAAAAAGGCCTCTGTCCCCTGGAGCTCACCAACTAGTAGCATCAACAGAGGCCTGGGCAGGAAAGAGGACGATGGGGAAGGAGGACCTTACCCACTGAGGAGCCTCGCTAGCCCAAGGGGTCTACTTGCTGATTCTGCCCCCAGGGGACACCAGGTGGTGTCTGGAACATCCGTGGATGTCATGACTGGGGGCACTCCTGGCATTAAGTGAGTGGGAGCCAGGGATGCTGCTCAATTCCCCACAGTGCCCAAGATGGCCCCACAAAGTAACCCAGCCCAATGTCAGCAGTGCAAAGGGGGAGAGACCTAGTCTGCAGATTTGAATCTCAGGCTCCCAGTTCTACCAGGAAAAGCAGCAAAGCCATGATGATGAGGAGTGGCAGGCGCACTGACATGAGCAAGCATCCTTCTCCCAGTGCCATCTGGCCACACGCCTGCCAACCCACCAGGGGAGACAGAAGTGGTACACAGGAATAGGTAGCACCCCATGCAGGACCTGAAGCCCCCACTCCCAGAGAGACTTGGGTGTGTGGACCAGCAGGGATTTCTCAAGCCCTCCCTCTGAGCAAATGGGAAGTCTGAACTTAGCTGCTTGTAATCCAGGGACAACCCCAGACACGGGGACAGGAGTGGAAAAGAGAGAGGGATTGGGGCCAACAAGAGGTTGGGACCTCTGTCTGTCACCCACCACATGAGAGCTGCAAAGTTCCCGGGAGGACAAGGAGCAGAGTGGAGGCCTGTCACAACGCCAAGCATCCAGCTCTCAAGGAACCACAGATAGGCGCTGATGCTCTTCAGGACGCACTCAAACTACCGTGAACAGAATTAACAGAAGCCACAGGAGCAAGATGAGACAGAGGCTGGTGTGTTCACCGAGGGGAGGGGGCTGCAATTACACTTGTGATTCTTTGCAACGTTCCTGCCTAGACTAATGTGAAGCTTGTCACAGGGAAGCTGTGCTGGAGGAGGGAACACATGGAGGAGCAGAAATCTCCTGTAGATCCCGGGCCTGGGCCTGGTGCAAGTCCCGAACCCTCCCAGCCACGGCAACAGAGAGGGAGGCACTGAAAATGAAGGGTGGGGAACACAGGCCCCCACCTCAAGCCTTGCCAGGGCTGGGCCAGGGCAGCAGGCCTCTGTGGTCTCAGAACCCCACAACTAAAGAGAAGGTTCTTCTCAGGGGAGCCCACCAAGGAATCAAGTCCTGCCCATGCCAAGCCAGTGGGGTTATAAAGGAGTCCTCAAGATCAGTCCTCCTGTGCATTCTCACAGTCCTCCTTGCTAGGGGCAGAAAAACCTTACTCTATGTAAGCAGACATACCGCATGTCTATGGTGTACAAGGGTTTGGGTAGGGGTGGCAACAATGCAAAAAAGGCTGAGAAACGTGTCTTAGGCCAGACTCAGGAGTTCCCCCACAGTCTCTGGCCCTCTCTGCACCACTGTGGGTGTTACAACACCCTGAGCTTCCACGGGCTTTAAGCAAACCAGGGACAGTGACAGGAAGCTCCAGGGGAAGGAACAAAAGGAAAATATATTTCACGTGGCAATTTACTGCGGACCCCATGCACCCAGCCACCCAACCTATAAATCAGAGGGCCAGGGGGGCACAGAAGCGCAGGCAGGCAAGGCAAGCATCTCAGATCCTGGAGGCTGAAGGCGAGGGCCCACTCCAGCCTTCTCCGCCCATCTCCACCTCCACTCCACCTTCTACCACCTCCCTTTGGGCTCCAGGTTAACAGCCTGGAGCAGGCAGCCTTACCAAACAAAAGGCACACGTTCTTGGAGGGAGCAGAAATTTGGTTCACATTTTACAAGTGATTAAATTGATGTACCCCAGGCTGTGGTTTCAGGAAGAGGCCCCAACCCTGGATGTGGGAGTGGAGGGAATGAGGGCTACCTCCAGAAACCTCTCCCCTCCTCCACACTGAGAAGAAGCCCTCCCTACTTGATGCCTCTAGGGGGAGCTCACATTTCCAGGGAGGCTGAGTGCTCAGCAGGCAGTGCCCAGACAGCTGGTAGAAAACTAGTTAAGTGCAGCCAAGCTCCTGATCTTGCAAACTGGGTTTTAAATCTCTCTCGCTCTGTTTAATCCAGCAGTCAACTCTGGCATAGCCATCAAGCCCATGATGGAGGGGAGAGACCTTGTGAGGCTGCACCCAGCACCACCCACCTAGAAAGCAGGGAGGGCCATGCTTAGCTAATCCAACATGGAGTGCAGCATTGTAGGACTAATTCGAGTTCGGACCTAAAAATGGCTGGTACATGCACATTTTATTTTCCCTGAGTGAGAATGGAGCATCTCTTTGATCTCCCTGTTGGTAATTCCACTGCAAAGCCTGCCATCTGAGCATGTGCCAGGAATTGTTCTCTGAATTAAGCAACGCTCCATCCCCCCACCCCACCCCGAGGCTGCTCCAGACACCTCAGCTGAGCACTGGACACCCACATGGAGGAGGCCACTGGCTTGGAAGATACTCAGGGCAGGGAGGGTATCTCCCACTCCCAAACCAAGTACAGGCATAGGCCTCCAAGTGGAATAAGGGAGACAGAGGAAGGCTGAGGGTGTTCAGGTCTGGCCCTCTTGCTACTGTGACCTTGATGCATGTTGGTGACATCAGTAAAGCTGGAGAGAGAGAGACAGAGACAGAGACAGAGACAGAGGGAGAAGGAAAGGGAAAGAGGCAGTGGGGATAGGGGCAGTGGAAGATACCCAGGAGATGTTGCTTTGAGGAAAGGGACCACTCAGAATAAAATAAAAGCAGCAGCGTGTGACCACAGGCACACATGGTCACATGGTGATGAGGATGGCTGGTTGAGCGACAGGCCTGCAGCCTACTCTGACCTCAGACCCCATCGAGTCCTTGGGTCCACAGGGCCCTCCTGCTCTGCACTCTTACCCTCTTCCTGCCGGCGGGCAGTCCAGCTCATTCTGGAACCCCTCCTAAGCCCATAGTAGGTGTTCAGTGGGCTGGGTTTTCACGTGATGTTCTTTGCTTCCCTCTCTCCAGGCCAGGACATGGGGGGAAAAGGAAGCCCGGCTCAGAGCAGCGATGGCTGGCCTTGCTATTAGGTCCTCATGGTTTTAGCTTATTTGACTTCTAATTCCCATTTTAAAAACAAACCAACAAATTACCACTAATGACAATGACAGAAACAAAACCCCTTCACCTCAAGGGGCTGCAGCAGTCTATGGGGGAAGTACCCAGAAAGGGCCAAGATCACTCCAAGCTCCCCCAAAGCTACACTAGTTTTGTTTTGTTTTGTTTTTTAAGTTGTAGAAAAAGAAACATATTGAGGATTAATGTATCTAACACCGACCAACATTTGGGCAAATTCCCCTATCCCCACCCCTACCCATACACATAAAATGGGATTGCCTTTCATGATCCAAAGCCTATTTATTCATTCAAAGTGCCGTATCTATCTTTCCACACCAATATACTCAGTGAATCCATTTTCAAGGCTGCATAATATTCCAATAGTTCACCCAATCTGGTCACAGATATAAATTTTCCACTATTATAACTAACAATGCAACTATCCCTGAAACCACCACACACTGTTGAAAGGAAGAACTGCTACATCAAAGGAGACACACATACAACTGATGGCAGACACCCTGCAGAGGCTGTCCCTTAGGGCCCACCAGCAGCCTACCGAGGGCTCGGGGCTCCACAGGCCCCAGGGCCTCCTGGTCCCAAACACCTTTCCCAATTGCATGGGTAAAAAGAAATGATCCCATTGGTGTTTAGTCTGCCTCCTACATAACATATGCTCAAGTGTTTGCTGACTATAGGAGAGTCTGCTTGGTGCATACAGGGATCCACTTGTAGACCTGCCCACACCCTGTGTACCAACCATTTATGAGATGCTTGAGCATCTTTTGCCCATTTTTTATACTGGGTTATCTTTCTCGATCTGATAAGAACTATTCAGAGTGGTAAGATTTTTTTTAACAGCTTTATCTCAATATGATAAGAACTAATCTGGGTGGTAGAATTTTCTTAACAGCTTTATTGAGATACAATTCACATACCCTATAATCCACCTGTCCAAAGTATACAATTCAGGGGTGGATTTACCTGTTCCGGACATTTCACATAAATAGAATCACACTGTGTGGCCTTTTGTGTCTGGCTTCTCCCACTGAGCATCATGTGTTAAAGGTCCATCCACGTTGTATCAAGTGTTAGAGCTTCACTCCTTTTCTCAGCTGGTGGGTGGTAGAAATGGAAGGTCTGTTTTCCCTCCTTTCTACTTGCCTTATTTTCTAATTTTCAACAATGTATATCCTTCAGTTCTAAGTCTCCCCTAACTGATAGATGAAGCTGGCAGGATGTTACCAACCCCCTCCTTGAAGCTGTAAAAATCATCTGGTAATCCACACCTCCTCCTCTGAGGTCCCAGGCTCCCCTCTGCTCACCCGGCAGACTGGCTTGGGTTCTGAGTCATTATGTAGGAGCCCTTGCTATTTACTGTCAGCAGTGCATTGGGCAGGGCAATTTCCCTCCATAGATTTCCAGATGGAGGCCCAGCACCACCCACGCTCTGCCACAGCCTGGGAAGCACAGCAAAATGGGAACTTGTGGTCCAGAAACTGTGAGGAAGAAGAGCCCGCCCTTTGCTTAGGGTGGGTTTCCGCAGGAGCTTCTTGGCACTGGGTTTGAATGCATTTGACGGAAAGAACCTCCAGCCAGAAAAAATTAAATGTCTGCTTGCTGCTCCCTGCTCTTGCAGCCAATGGGCCCTTGGGGGTGGATGTCATCCAGTCACTGTTGTGTATGAGGGGGTGATTTGCAGGTTGGTAAAAACTCTGGAATCCCAGAATGAGGAGGAGCACTCACTCTAACATCTAGCTCCTCAAAGAGGAACAGTTTCTAAGGTGGAGGCAAATTGATGCTCTGTGGAGTCCTTGTTTCATTCCCACAACTCCTGTTGGCCCAGCCTCCCCTCTAGAAAAGAGAAGCACATGAGACTAATGAAACCCATGATCCCTGGAGCAGGAGTAAGGAGGTGGAGGCTGGAAGGGGGGATGTCTCCCTGCTCACAGAGAGGATGGCGTTAAGAGAGGTTTCCAGTCTCTGGCCACAATATCTGTTATCTGACCTGCTTAAGGGACCTCAAATCCCATGGCTGCAAAACACAGGAGAGGAAATTACTTTCAGTAGGAAAAGGAAGCTTACAGCCCCAAACATGATGCCCTGGGAGATGCCCTTAGGAGAAATCTGGAAAGAAAATACATCGAGCTTATGACATCTGTATCAGAGAGTCTACAAATATCACTGGACAACCACCCACTGCCCAAAAAGAGAAAGAAGAAACCTGGTCTGGCTAAACAGGGGTCTCAACAGGGGCTGATCCTGGCCCCAGGGGACACTGGGCCACATCTGGGCACATCTGTGGTTGTCACGATTGGAGGTGCTCCTGGCATTGTATGGGTTGGGGCCGGGAATGCTGCTCAACCCTCCACAGTGCCCAGGATGGTCGCGAATTTCCACAGCGGTGAGGAGAACCCTAGATTGGACCAACAAGCCAGAGTCTGAGGGACTGGGGACACTTGCTGAGCACAGAGTGCCACACAGAGTGTTCTTGTATATCTCTTCCCACTTTATGTTAAGAGAGCTCCAAGAAAGGGCATCCCCTTTAATAGACAGAAAAGCTCAGGGTAGTCCAAAGATTGTAGGTGTGAGGGAGGCAGTCCTGATATCCCCAGGTACCCTGAGGCAGGGATACAACAGGACCCCACCACCACAGGGTAGCTGGGCAGGTGCAGGCAGCCATGTGTTTTCTTCCCATGCACAGATGGGTAATGAGGGTTAACACAGGTAAAGTGGCTCAGAAAGGAAACCATCTGGGAGAAAAACACCATCTTAACTTGACAATGAACAGAGCTGGTCAGTGTTCTGTGTTTGTGCTGCAGTGAGAGGGGGAAGAGAGAATACTCCCCAGGCAACCTCCAGCTGCAAATGGGGCCCAAAGGAACTCCCTCAGAGGGGCTCCAGTGACAGGCTGCAAGCTTTTTCTCCAGGGTTTTATGCCCAGGAGGAACCTGGGAGCCCCTCTGCCCTGCAGTCAGGACATTCGGGGGGGGGGAGGGTTGATGCTCTGCAGGTGGCAGCTGTGGCATCGGCATTTGGCATACCCTACTGGGTGGCCACAACTACTGGCACCCTCTTGGGTCCATCTGAACCCAAGAGGCAGTGGCCTTGGCTCTGGGAGTACAGGAGGTGACTGTTTAGCCCTAACTGGCTAGAGCCAGGGCTGGCAGGAAAGGCCCACACCAAATGGCAAATATTTTCAGCTTTGCAGGCCAGACGCTCTGTTATAGCTTCTCAACTCCACCATTGCAGGTGAAAGCAGCCGCAGACAACAGGTCAATGATACAGGTGAGGCTGGGCACCCATAAAACTTTATTTATGAAGGTGAAATCTGAGTTTCATCTAATTGTATGTTGCATATTCTTCTTTTGATTCCACCCCACCCCACTCTTTAAAAGTGTAAAAATCATTCTCTGTTTGCAGACCATACAAAAATAGTCAGCCTGCCAGTTTGCAACCCCTGCTCTGGAAGGAGATACCAAAAACTCATACAGACTAACCAAGTATGACAGTCTGGCTTTTAATGTGTTAGCAAGAGTCAGAATGACAGAAAAGAGACAATAGAGGGCAGGAGCTTGAAGAAGGTAACAAATCAACAAGTAAAATAGTCCCTAAAATCTAGGAAGTGGAAATTCTCCCCTAGGTTATGTTCTGATGAAGGTGCTAGAAGAAACTGGCCCAAAACACAGATGGAGTGGGGCAGCTCAGGTTGACTTACAGGAAAAGGAATCTTGAGATCCTCCCCACTCCCTAAAATTTGGCTGAGGACTCACAGGTCCCTGTGTGCCATCTGACCTGAATGATTGCCCTGCCTCTCTCCGGACCTGCCTCTGACATGCCTCAGCTTATTATCTCTAAGGCCAGGCACCTTGGCAGTATCTGCAGCCTGGACTAGTTATGGGGACAGCAGAGCTTACAAGAGTCAGGAACTGCTGCCCCATTTCAGTACCCCAAAGCCTGAAAGATGACATCCAGGACCAATGGCCAATGGTCATTCCCTGGCTGAACCCCTTGCCTTCCTGCTGCAGGGGCCTGGGCAGCCCAGACGGCTCTTCAAGGGAGCCCTGCACGGTGCCTGGATGTCCACTTTGAACCCCAGCTTGCTCCGAGCACCAAGCGCCACTTGTTCAGTCATTTCACGCTCTGCCACCTGGCGATGTGAGCGTGGAGGTCCAATCTAAGGCTGTACTTCCCAAATGTCGCTTGTCTGTGAACACATGGTTGAACCTAAAATAGCTTCTAATATCTGGGCAGTCCCCTGGCCCTGCTCAGTTTCGGCTCTGACAGCCTCTCCAGAAAAAAACCTGGTCCTGGGCTCCTGGCTCCATGGCAGCTCCCGCCTTGGCAGGAGGTCACGGCACACGCAAGTCCTGAAGGTTCTCTCTACCTTGAGTCTTACCATCCATGGTACCCCCAGGTAATGCAAACAAAACCACACACCCTGGATATTTACTCCTTTAGATCAGATGGGCAAATCCTAACATTCGCATGTCTCCTCTTTTAGTGACACCCAGAGTCTCCACCTGTGACAATCCCATCACGATTTTCTGAATTAAGTATAAAAAGCCCAATGCTTTTAAATCCTGGGAGCACCTCCCCCATCTTCCTTGCTACAAAGCCCATTTCCTTTTCTAAACTCGTTGAAATAGTAAAGCCAGGGAAACAGATAATAAGAAAAATAAAGGCTAGCCAATTTGTCTAGAACAGTACTGCCCAATAGAAATATAACACAGCCTGGCTGGGCGTGGCTCAGCGGTTGAGCATTAACCTAGGATCCAGGAGATCAAGGTTCGATTCCCGGCCAGGGCACATGCCCGGGTTGCAGGCTCGATCCCCAGTCAGGGGCGTGCAGGAGGCAGCTGATCAATGACAACTCTCCCATCATTGATGTTTCTCTCTCTCTCTCCCTCTTCCTTCCTCTCTCTGAAATCAATAAAGATATATTTTTTAAAAAAAGAAAGAAAGAAATATAACGCAAGCCACCTTTCTGGTTGCCACATTCAAATTGTGAAAAGAAGCAGGTGACATTCACTTTAATAATATATTTTGTATAACTTAAGCTATACAAAAATATCAGTCAACATAACCAATTAAAACAGATTTTTGGTGAGATATTTCCTGTTCTTTGTTACACCTGAAGTCTTAGACACCATGTATGTTACCCTCACAGCTCATCTCCGTGCAATTGGGCCACATCTCAAGGCCACGACACCCGTGTGTAGCCACTGGCCACTGTACTGAACATCACTGCTTAGACCCTCTTTGCAAAGGTCTGAGGTCTAGAAAATGCTACATGAGTCAGGGTCTGGGTTTCAGGTACACTGACCCCACCATTTGTCCTGACCCTTGGCCATAACTGGGAACAACTAAGCAATTGTGCGGAGAAACCCAAGGCTCCAATGTGGGAGGCTGGCAGGAAACGCCCCTTTTTACCCTGTATGCAGCCAGCTGGAGGGGCTTCTCCTGTTCCCTGTGCCCCAACGCCAGAGCAAGACTCCCACAAGTGGCTGGGCCTGCCTCTGCCATAGAGAGAGGGCCAGAAGGGGCTGAAACCTGTGAGCTGGGGCAGATCGACTTGAGTCCAGCTGGATGGGAGAAGCCTGCCATCTTCCTCTGTGGCAGATGGGACAGACATTGAAGGTTTCAGTAACAGTCCCGGGAGGAAGGTCCCTGGTACTGGCAGCAGCTAGGAAAGGGCTGGGCCTACTGTTAGCCCAACAGTCCTCTTTCTTGCTACTCCCTCCAAAGTTCCATCATCCCCCACTTGACTGGGTAGGCCTGCAGTTCATGAGCCCTGTGTACATCCTGTCACCTGGACCTCCAGAGCCACACCTCAAGCCTCCAGGGGGAGACAAGCAAGAGGAAGGAAATGAGGCAGGCACGACCCAGCCCTACACCCAACAACTCCATGGACTTGCCATAGAGCCCTCCAAGCTGTCAATCAAAACCACAAAGACAGGTGCACTCAGAGCTAGGGCAATTTGAGAACAAGCACTCAGTTCAGATGTCACATCTTTTGGATAATAATCAGCCTTTGGAGACCAGAAATGGCAAATTACTGGGGGTGGGAGGAATCAAAGGAGTCTTCTCACCTTTCAGTATCCTCCAGGGACAGCAATGCAGCAGGCAGCCCTCAGGCCCAGAGAGCACAGGGTGTGCCATGTCTGGGTTCTTCCAGGAGACGGGGAGCCCCCAACCCTAGGCCTTCCCAGGCCCTATCTGCTGCATGTCCACCCATCCCACTCATGCCTTGTCCCCACTCTTCCAGGTGAAAAATGTTCTGGGGACAAGTTCACTGAGGATCTCAGAAACAGACCGATGGAAAGTTTGGGCTCCCAGCTGCTACATAGGCCTGGGCCCAAGAGAGCTGGCTCGGAAGGACTGGCCCCCTTTTTAGTCTTTCATGGTGTCGGGGGGCACTTACCTGAGTGGCCACCTTGCCGTAATCAATCCACCGCAGGGTAGCAAAATTGGTCGATTCAGCACAATTGAATCCATGATTGAAGCCGGCGTGGTAGCCATAGGGAAAGGTGATCATGAACTCCCCAGCTTCCTGTGTGATCTAAGGAAGAAGAGTCCGGCAGGTGAGGGGAGGCTGACAGGTGAGGAGGATAAGGCCCAGACTCAGAAGGAAGAGGAGTTCATGCATGGCTCACCTGCCAGAAGCAATGCCTGGCCTGGGGCAGGGACGGGCTGGAGCCAGGAGCCACCAAGGAGCACAGAAGGGGATGGGGGCTCAAGGAGTTCCCAACAAGTGCCAGGGAGCCCTTACTTCAGGAGTCAACAGAGTCTGCCAAGTGAAAGGTGGCTCTACCTAACTTCACAGGCTCCCGCCCATTTCCCATGGGCTGACGAAGTAGGTATGGCAGCAGCCAGGTCAACAGCTCACTACCAGCCCTGCTCCCCATAGCCCAGCTGGAACCCTGAGGCGACAGACAGCGCTCCTCAGAGGAGTGAACTGCAGATACAGAGGGACAGCTGGATGTTACCATTCTAGGCACTTCTCGCTTTTGGTGAGGAGGGGGTCTCCCATTTTGGAGGAAGGTGGCCGTGTCACACCTCCCGTCTGCTGTGAGATGTTCCCATACATCAGAGGGGTGGATGGCACTGATGGCAGCTGCAGAACTTCTGAGCGCAGGACAGGCGTATGCACATTACAGTGTCCTGCCCTAAGATGACCTAAGTCCCTCATCATCATAAGCACAGAATCTATCCTTTCTATTCCAAGAGGTGGGGCCTTCCAGATGAGGTCAAAGAGACTGAAGAGACATCAGCATGTGGAAGAAAACGATGTCAAGGTCAGAGCTCTGACGAGAGAGCTGATGTTTCTAGACCAATTCAAATGGTCTGGACAACCAGATACTGCAACAGAGACTCTAAAACCAGGAGCTGTGCATGACTGATGGGGTGGGGCCCACAATGACACCAGATCAATGCTTCTGAAACCACCACCTGAAAGCCTGGAGGAAAAGGCGGGGGCTGCAGCCTCATCCCCTCATCCAGGGAAGAGACACTTTCTATGACCACACTGACCACCCTCCTCCACTGTCACTGAGCCCATCAACCAAGCACTCCAAGAGGCGACTATACAGAAAGACAGAGCACAAACAAGAGTGCACAACATTCCCACTCTCCGGGACTCGAAGTGGAGCTGTTGGTCCAATTCATGGTTGTGGAAGCTGAGGCTGGTGGCATGAGAGCAACTCTCTCTGCAGCCAGGTGGGCTTATCTTTTCCTTGATTTATAGTCAGGAGAAGGCACAGATGACAGGTTGTGCAGAGTCTGAGTAACCACCACCCTAGACAGAAACAGACATTTCTGGTACCCTGGAAACTGAAGTACCCCAGTACCTTTCAAGCCAGTGTGCTTTCTGCCACCACAGATTCTGTTTCTTTCTAGGGTTTCATGTAAATGGAATCAGATGATCTACTCCTGTGTCTGGCTCTTTTTGCTTTTCGAGATGCATTCATCCTGCGTGCACATCTGTCTTTCTCTCCTTTTTGTTTCTAAAGGGAATTCTGTCGTGGGGATGTGTCACTATTACCCATTCTCCTGTAGACAGACTTTAGGACTCAGGTGAATAGAGCTGCTGGGCCAGTCTTCTCACAAACACGTGTTTGCATTTCTTTTGAATAAACAGACATGGAAGGGGGAGGCCTCAGGGTCTCAGGGAGGGTACATGGCCACACCACTAAGAAACTGCCAACTGCTTTTCCATAGTGGCTGCTCGTCTGCAGCCCCACTGGTGGTGAGCGAGAGTGCCCTCTACTCCCCTCTCAGCATTTGGGCATGTGCAGTGGGATCTCCTTGGCTTTGGTCTCCTTTCTCCAAAATCCACAGAATGTTGCACATGTTGGTTTGCGTGTACGTCTCCTTGTGCAAAGTCTGTTCAAGCCTTTCACCCCTTCCTATTAATCTCTTGGCTCATCTTTTTATTGTTGATTTGTAGAAGTTCTCGGGGCTGCTGATCTTTACTTATTCCCCCAGAGAGATGAGCAGAAATCACTAGATTCGTTTAAGTACCAGAGAGATGTCAAACTCTGGTGGGGGGAGAAAGGGGAGAGGGAAGGGGGGGTGAGACTTCCAGAAGCCAACCACAGAGTCAAAAATCAATCAAAACTGACACAGCCTGGAGAAAAGCCAGCCCTTAAGAACACTAAGATATTTTTCTTTTCAAATAATGAATTGCACCAATCAAGGGAAGTCAGTGTGCATTAAGTTATATTTTAAAATTCCTGTCCAAGTGACAGCTGAGTGTGGGGAATGAAGCATGCAGCAGGAGATGGGGGGAGAGAACACTCACGTGTCCCCAAGGTCCCAGCCACCCCATCTACAGCAAGGGTTCTCTGGGCCACTTCTGACACAAGACTTAGAGCTTCTATTTTTTTAAATGCAGTTACTGTTTTGCTTATTTTATTTGAGCTGACCTGGAAAGCACTTTTCCTCTACTGCCAACTTGCATGCTCCCCTTCTCTCCACCAGGGCATGGCCCCATGTGGCACAAGTACAGAGCCTTCTGGGAGCATAGCAGGGTACTGGGGATGCCAAGCCTAACATCCCCAGGAGGTACGGGAGGTGCCTCTACTCTAGGTTTGGGCAGACTTGGGGCTTACTTCCCCCTGCCCGACCCCTGGCCATGAATCAAGGCCTAGAAAAGAAGAGGCACTCTGTTAGGACAACAGAAGATTATTTCCTGTCAGAAATCTTCATCCCAGTGACTTCATTTTGAGTCCACAGTGTCTGTCCTCCATGTCACTGCTGTCAACATTATCCCGACAGTAAATTAGAAGGCACTGGGGATGATGGACAGGTTGGATGGCAAAGTAATAAGGAGTGAAGGGAGTAGTAGCCCCAAATGCCAGTCACTGGGAAAGCCCGGAATTTGGTTTCTTGTGCAAGCTCACATAGAATAAATGAGGAAGTCAATGGCAGACTCCAGAAATACACACTTTTAATTATTAAAAAGCTTGTTATTGATCTGCTTTTTCTTCTAGACATAAATACCATTTCAGAGATTTATAAGTGGTGTGGGAGTCACTCCTTTCAAGGCCACCAGGAACTCAGATCAGGAATCCACATCGCACCCTCACTGGGGCATCCATCGGAGCCCAAAGACAAGGGCCCTCGCCCTGCTGGCCTCAGAAAGAAAACAGAGCCCTGCCAGCCAGCTCCTGGATCCCTGTCCAAAAAGCATAGCCTTGGAGAATGTTCTTGACAAACCACAGGAGAGCAAGGACTTCTCACTTCCATGATCTGTCTATGAGGTTCCTGGTAACAAAGGGTGTTCTGACCAAAAACAGGGAGAAGAGAAAAACGCAAAACCTGCATTTCTCAAAGCAAAATACCTCATGACCTGATGAACAAGTGATGGCTGCAAGTCGCTTCCTGGTTGTGGCTCCAACAGAAAGAACAAATCCCCGATCCGAGCACTAATGCTGCCAGCAGTTTGATTGAAATATCAGAAGCAATTTCCAGCTTGCTGACACTCAGGTGAGAGTGAGGCATGAAGATCTGATAGCAGAACTTGCCACCATACTTGACAAATCGTTCTTCTGGGGAAACCTTCAGAACCCAGGCTCCCACAGGACCCTCCTCCCCAGTCTGCTCGGCCTATTTGGAAGGTTCCCAGCACATGCCTCTTGCCTGGATTGATTGGGGACACAAGCTTAGACTTTCCTGCCCAGGAGGCCTGTCCTTGGAGAAGGAATCACCTAGAATGCACAACTGCTGAGCCCAACCCCAGGGTAGAGCCACCTCCGGGCCTCAGGTGCTCAGCTCCCACCACCTGCCCTCCACAGGAAGTGGGTTCTCTGCCAACCAGGTTCCCTGGCTTCAGGCCTATTCATCACAGCCCTTTGCCCTTGGAGTAGTAAAGTAAATGAGTTTAGTCTTCCCTCTGCGGGAGACCCAGATAGTTCATTTCTAACCAGGTATTCAATCTGGACTGTGGTATGGGCCAGATCAAGGGCAAAGAGGGCAGTGGGAACCCAGCTCCCCTCTGGGGAGTAGAGGAGCCTGCCCCTGGTCTTGGGGTATTCTTCAGCTTCCTGGAAAATCTGCAGGAGCAGCCCCTCCACTCTCCAACCTGACCCTGCTGGACCCTGCAGAGGGACAGCCTACTGGCCACATCTGGCCAAGTACAGGTTTGGGTTGGTTTGGGTTTGGATTTGGGTTTGGGTTTGGGTTTGGGAGGGCGTGGAAGGGAAAGTCAAGGCCCCACTGGATTCTCCCCTGTCCCATTCTCATCTCCACCTGGAAGAGTTGAAGGCTGACTGCCCAGCCAATGTGGCCCTCCCTTAGCTTGCCCTTGTTCTAGAACCTTCTTAAGGGTTAAAAAGCCAGTTTCCTGGGATGTTTGTGGTCACCTGGGCCAGAAGACCCTCCTGGAGCAGCCCCTACGTACCCGGCTGAACGGGATTCCGTACTTCTTGAGGATGATGGGCGAGATGAGGGTCATCTTGTGCCGCAGGAAGGCGTCGCAGCCCTGGGAACTCCCGGGGAAGAACCCTGGAGTGAAAGAGATGGGCATCAGTCTAAGGGCCGGGGCTAGGGCTGGGCCAGGACAACTCTTTCTGGAGGCAGCTCTTTCCTTCTGTTGGAGCATACAGCAAGGCACCTGCAGCTCCAAGGGAACCAAACACATGAACCCCATCACACAGCCATGTGCTTACTGGTGACAGTGATGTTGATACTCCCTGGCCTTCATTTAGTAAATCTGGAATGGAGAACAATCCAGGGCTGTCTGTGTGACAAGGCTCATGCCCAAGGCACACACGCAGTCACAGATGGGGGATGGGGCATGGCATGGCTGCACAGAGACTTCCCCTCCAACCTCCTCCAAAGGACCAACTGTGCTATATCCACGTGGTCACTCAGCCACTTGAAAGCAAAGCCCAGGAGACAGGACACAGAAGCTGATGTTCTCAAATCAGACAAGCTGTGATCAATAAGGAGTGGTGCTCTCCACATACACACACACCACAACCAAGTGTGCAACAAAGAGGAGGCCATCTGAGTGGCCCAGGCTCTGCTCTTGGCTCTTTGCACACATGGTCCCCATGGTCACCGGGCAGGTGAGGAAACAGAGGCTCAGGTCATCAACCAACCCGCCCGAGGCCCCTAGCCCTGTGGGGAAACCACAGAGCAGCCTGATCCTGGCTGTGACCACAGCTCAGGTCCCTAATCCTCTGTTACAAAGTTTGCATGTGCACATGCTCCCTTCCAAGACTATATACCATGTAGTTAACTTAAGGTAATATTTGTAAACATTGGAACTCAGACCATCAGCTTTACCTGCTCAGAAATCATGTTTAACTAACATAGTTCAGAGATGCTTCCAAACCACTTGCTGGCTGAACCTCAAATCAATGACACCTGCATCCTATGGTTCTGGAATTCCACCTGAAAGTTCCAGAATTCCACCAAAAGGCAGCTGGTCTCCTCATCGCAAACCATCACCAAGAGGCAAGGAAGGGCTGCCATGAGGACTCGGTGAGGACGAGGTATGGGATGTGCCCCTAAGCATCCACCACCCTCCATGACTGTGGCATAACCAGCCCCAGGATCCTTCTAGAAGCTGACCCAGACCTTGATACTCTCAATGTGTCACTGGTCAGAGAGGGCACATTCACGTGTGGGTGTGCACAAGCACACAGCCCCACGCACACGCTGACACGGGGAGAGGAGGCTTTGACACTTTCCATGCTGGCAGATGGTGCCTGGCTGCAAGGACACAATGGCAAGGTTCTGGAAAGTGCAAAAGACTACTGAATCCTGCAACTTTCTTCTGTACTAAAAGCGTTTCAATTAGAGTTATGGCTGCCTGCCGCCTGGCCCGCCGGCCTCTCTGCAGTTCCTCTTTTTAATGCACAGTTTAAGTGGCTCTCATTAAGGCTCTAATAAAGGCGCACATTTTAAGTGATTAGCACCAATAATGCGCCAACACATTAATGCTCTGTGGGCTCCACAACTCTCCCAGTGAGCCCATTTGGAGTGCTGCTATTCATTTTCCATATTAATCGCAAACTCATTCCACCCATCTCAATAATGGAGTCAGAGACGCCTGCCCCTTTAACCACAGGATGCAGGTGTCAAAGTTTGAAAGGGGCACCGAAGAGGTCAGGCTTTGCATGCCCTAGAACCTTCCTGTCCTTCCTCCAAGGAGGGGAAAGCAGACCTCATTGAGGGGCTATAGAGGAATCACCACGACTTCCCGACCCTCCTCCAGTGCAGACAGCCAAGTTTCTCGAATTCTGGCCACCCTGCCGAGGAGTGACTTAATGAGTCCCTATTTTTCGAAAAGCAATGATGGGTGACCTCCTATAGACCTCAGAGCTTGCTCACTCTTGCTCTTCCAGTCCTGCCAATAAGCTCCTACCAGCCATACAGGTCCCCGGGTGTCAGAAAATACATGGACAGCCAGGGCTGCAGGAATGGTTCAGGGAGCATGGCTGAGTTCCAGGAAGAGCCCCTATCTAGGTTCCCACAGTATATCTAGGTTCACTAGCTTGCACTCAGATCATCCAAAACAGAAATTTTCTAGTAGAAAAGGCATATTGAGTGACAACAGTCTGGGCATGGCTAACTGCTGAATTTTAGAGAAGTTGTGGGCAAGGGTCAGGCAGCGTCAGTCATGGGGTCACCAGAGCATGTCCCTGCTGACTGCCTGAAGATGTTTTCTCTCGTGTCTCTATAGGTGTTGGAGGCTGAACAGTGGCCACCCAAGATGCCCCTAACCCAATCCCCAGAACCTGTGATTATGTTCCCTTCTCTGGCTAGAGGGACTCTACAGATGGGATTAAATTAAGGCCCCTGAGATGGGGATGACCCTGGATTCCCCGGGGGGGGCCAATGTCACCACAGGATCCTCATAAGAAGCAGGAAGGTCAGAGTCAGAGATGGAAGAGGCTGTGCTGCTAGCTGTGAGGATGGAGGGAGGGGCCACAAGCCCAGGATGTGGTGTCTCTAGAAGCTGGGAAAGGCAGGAAACGATTCTCCCCTGGAAACCCAGCCCTGCCCACACCTGGGTTTTAGCTCCATAAGGTTCATTTTGGACTTCTGACCTCCAGAACTGTAAAGAAATGAATCTGTGAGTTTATTTTAAATTAGAACTTTTTTTCTTTTTAAAAGATATTTTTTCCATTGATTTTCAGAGAGAGTGAAAGGGAGGGAGAGAGAGAGAGACATAGATGTGAGACACGTCAGCTGGTTGCCTCCTGTTCTCACTCGGACTGTGGTGGAGCCTGCAACTAAGGTACATGCCCTTGGCCAGAATCAAACCTGGGACCCTTCAGTCCGAGGGCCGACACTCTAAACACTAAGCCAAAGAAGCCAGGGCTAAATTAGAACTTTTTCTTAGAGCAATTTAAGGTTTACAGCAAAATTGAGGGAATTTGTGTTCCTTTAAGTCACTGAGCTTGTGATAATTTTTTACAACAGCAAGAGTAACCTAATATATTGAGAAAATATTTTTTAACATATTTTTAAATTAAAATTTGTATTTTAGTCTTGGACGGGTGGCTCAGTTAGTTGGAGCATCATCCCATACACCAAAAGTTTAAGGGGTCAATCCTGGTAAGGGCACATACCTAGGTTATGGGCTCAATCCCAGTTGTGAAGTGTACGGAGGCAACCGATCTCAATATTTCTCTCTCACATTGGTGTTTCTCTCTCTCCTTCTCTCTCTCCCTTCCTTTCTCTCTAGAACAAATCAATTAAAAAAATATATCCTCGATGAGGATTTTTAAAAATTGTATTTTAAATGTCTATTTTATTTAAAAAAATACAATGGGAAAACATTTTTAATTTGGTTTTATTTTAGAGCACAATAAGTGAAATAGACCCTGACTAGGGCTGCCTGTAACTGTGGCATTTCTATGAGAGCATGTTCTGGAGAGAGGAGCTCAGCTCTTCCCATGAGGACAGAGTTCAGGTCTCCAACAGAAATGTTAACCAACACCGCCGCCCTCCACCTGGGAGGCTGGGACACCTACCCCACTCACCCTTTCTCCATTCTCAGGACCTGTGTCACTGGTGTGCAGGCACACAGCTCTGAGTGTAGCTAGGACAGGAGGCCCCTATTTTTCCAGAAAGACTGATCCACCATTCCCATCTCCAAAGTCAAAAGACGAATGGGAAGGTGAAGAGAATGTGATGGGCATTTTTTGGTGAGGTGTGAAGAGGGGTCAGAAGACTGAGGCCAGCAGTGAGAGAGCCTGCACCAATATGGAGTGATGGCTTCCAGAAGGTTCTGTGGATACTTCAGGAGGGCTGGGCTACCTGTCACTGCAGCCCAGAAGGTCAGGATGATCAGATGGACCCTGTGCTACTGGAGCAGCTCCTAACCAATCACTTTGCCCACCTCACCCCCACCTACGTGCTGCCTTCGAGGGAGGGGCTGGCTCTCCAGGTAACAAGCGAGGGCCAGACCATTGGGATAGAAAGCAGGGTGCCATGAAGGGGAGCACTGGAAGGTCACCTGCCCAGTCCTTACATCAGGGTGTCAGGGGCCTCAGCACCGCCTAGCCAGATGTCTGGCAGGTCTCTGCCAATTCCTCACCCTGAGGTCCTGCCTTGACCTCGAGTGGTCAGTGCCCCATCTCCAGACACACCCTGGGACTCCCTCAGACAAATCCGTTGGTCCCATAAGGCCCCAGCAGGGGTCTGAATACAGGTGGTAAGACAGTGGCTGCTGGAAGGGACATTTGATGAGGGAGTCCAGGTGAGTCAAAACCCCACACAAGAGGGTAGGGGCCTTGTGGTCACCACGCAGCTCCGAGGCCCAGGTGAGGTTGCTCCTAACTAACTTCTCATTTTCGAGACTGGAGGCTGAACAAAGACTTGAAGACTTAGAAAACAGTGAGACACAGTGCCAGGCGTCGGGAGACAGAACGTAGCCGCCCTCCCTGACCCTCAGGAGCCTGCCACCACGTCCAAGAACTCCATGCTAAGAAAGCGGAAAACAAAGGCCTGTTTAAAGCAACAGCATTTCTGTGCAGAATCTATGAAGTGACAAACACCCTAGCAGAGGGACCACAGATCTGATCATGAGGGTGCAAGAAAATGGTATACTAAGACAGTGATATTTTGCAGCTCCCAGAAATTAAAACCTAAACACACAGCAAAACCTGAGAGGGATGACTGCTGCCTCCCCACCCCACATGCCCCACCTCACCCTACCCAGGTCCCAGGTCTCAGGCCCCGGTCCTCAGCTGCAGACACCTACCAATTGCCAGCCGCTCCAGGCGCTTGCCATGCTCCGGCGGGATGGCGTACCTACAAGAAGGAAGGCATGTCAGAAGTGAGCTCATGTGGCCACCATACACTTGAGAGTCCCTGGGGAGCCTGTGTGGCCTCAGAGAGACACACAGCTCATGCACAGAGCAGACGTGACTGCTGCTGCGGTCAGTGCTGTGAGGTGAGTGGCAGCTGTAAGGGGAGGAATTCCACACAGAAGGGGTTAGTGAGGCGGGAGGGCTAAGGATCAGGGACCCGGTGGGTTGTGACGGCACTCTCAAATGCCAGGAGTGAAAACATTCCCAGTTAAGCGACACTAAACCTCGATGAGGCTTTAAAAGCAAAAAATAAAATAAAAGCACTGGACTGGAGCTGTAGGGGTGGGGACACTGGCTGCCTTGTGTTGCCAGCCTGTCCTCCCAGTCCGAGGAGCCGAAGAGGAAAGAAGCTTCAGGAAGGAGAAGAATTTCTGTCACTCGTTTCATAAGTTTTATTTTTACATATTTTACATTTGAAAGATTACGAGGCTCCATCATAAATTTAAAGAAATGTGAGGTGGAAGTTTGCAAACAGATGCAGCAAGAGTGACATCTTGCTGATGCCATGTAAGGAAGCTGGAGGGATGAGAGGCCGAGGGCAGGGGTGCTTAGAAACCCCAACCCAACTGACATGCCACCCCCAGCCCACTTCAGGGGATTTGGTAAGATAAAAACATCAATTTTCAAACAAAGGCAGGCAGAACTGGGGAGCAAGTCCTTAATGATGCAAAGTGCTGAGCACACCTGAGCCCCATTTAGGAGGAACTCCAGAAAAATGGTTCTCAACCACAGTGATCCTCCCCCCAAGGGACACCGGGCCATGTCCCCATGGTTGTTATGACTAGGGGTGCTTTTGGCATTGAATGGGTGGGAGCCAGGGTTGCTGCTCAATCCCCCACAATGCCCCGGATGGCCCCCACAGAGAATAATCAGGCCCTAAATGTCAATAGTGCTGAGGAGGACAGACCCTGTTCCAGAATAAAAAAGGCCATTGTCGCACATTCTGGAATGAGTCAAATGTGAGGATGCATCATCGGGCCACTCCCTCCCTCATGGTGCAGGCAAAGGATGGGTACCCACACGGAACATGGAAGATCGCCCAGATGCTGCAGCTGGTTAAGTCTATTGCAACTAAGAGGTTTATTACTCCTTTTTTAATAAAATAAAAGTGTGGGGGTGGGAGGTAAGTTGAGTATTGTGTTGTCTCTAATCTAACAGGATAAAAATAATTAATTTCTGGGCACCCTCTGGGGCCCTTGAGGAGATGGCTGCAGCACCTTCGATTCTGTTGTCAGAATTTTCCATCGTCTGGACAAAGATGAGGTTAGTCTTTTTAAAACAGCTTTTTATCACTTACACAAAGACGATAAAAGTTAACCCCAATCCAAAGCACCTTTTGGGATTACCATCCCCCTAAACGGGGAAATGAAGCATTCTGTCCCTTCTGGGAAGATGCCAGCGGACTGGAAGGACTAACTCATGGCACCAAGGCTGTGATGATTAATGCAATATCCCCAGTCTACAATGCTGCTTTCACTTAATTACCGCCTGTAATTGGGAGTTGTAAAGATAAGATTAATTGAATCTGGTGGATGTTAAAAGTTTAATACATTGAAACATGGCTCCTCTGTTATCGGAAAGTACAGACTGCAGGACACTGGGCTGAGCGTTCAGGAGAGCAGCCCCTAGGGAGATTAGAAAGGACTCCAGGATGGGAAGCCAGAGCCACGGGGACTCCTAGGCTCCAATGTCCCCAAGTGAGTAGTGTCTCTCACTGCTTAGAACAATCCAATGACAGCCTTGGTGGTGCCAAGAAGCTCCATCGCCAATGACATGCCACACCAGCCCCTCAGTTTTCTTTTCTTTTTAATATATCTTCATTGATTTCAGAGAAGAGGGGGAGGGGGAGGGGGAGGGGGGGAGGGGAGGGGGAGGGGAGGGGGAGGGGAGGGGAGGGGAGGGGGAGGGGAGGGGGAGGGGGAGGGGGAGGGGGAGGGGGAGAGGGAGAGGGAGAGGGAGAGGGAGAGGGAGAGGGAGAGGGAGAGGGAGAGGGAGAGGGAGAGGGAGAGGGAGAGGGAGAGGGAGAGGGAGAGGGAGAGGGAGAGGGAGAGGGAGAGGGAGAAATGTCAATGATGAGTCATTGGTCGGCTGCCTCCTGCAGGACCCCTACTGGGGACTGAGCCCACAACCCGGGCATATGCCCTGACCGGGAATCGAACCTCAATCTCCTGGATCCCAGGTCAATGCTCAACCACTGAGCCACACCCGGCCGGGCAGCCCCTCAGTTGTCAAGGAAAGGCAGGCACAACTGGGGCTCGGGTTCTTAACACAGAGCACTGACGATGAGGGGGTCAAAGGAGGAGGAGGGGAGAGTAAAGACTCCACAGCTATCCGATGGCTGGGAGAAACTCTGGAACTATGGGCCACAGGTTCCCACTGGGCCCTCTCTCACCAAGGATGACCCTTTGGGTGCCCCAGGTGAGCCCGATGACATGGGGGCCACAGTGAGCCAGTTATAGAGCTGGCCTCCCAACAGGAATTGACATTTGCCACTGGAGAGAAGTCACTGGGACTGTAGGGACTCCAGAGCAGAGCCTTGTGGGGGTTCCACCTAGGGCCCCCAAGGTACCCTTGTCACAGTCCCACCCAGAGTCATGCCACCAGTTCAGGGCATCTGGACTCTCAGGCTTGACTCTGGAAGAAAAAAAAGGAAAGCAGCAGCAGCTATTGGGGTTGAGAGAGTGTGTTCACTAACCTTCCAGGCAGGGAGCATCTGTCTGGACATTAGTGGGGGAGTTCTCAGAGCCATAAAACAGAGTTGGTATATTGGTCACCAACATGGGGGCAGTTTGTCTCACTCCCCAGGAGATCTGTCCCTATCACAAGGTCACACCTCAAGACCAAAACCAATCAGTTTTGCCAGCCTGCAACCCTAGGCGGCCTCTCTTTATATGTGACAGCCCTGATCACCTGAGTGGCAGAGGATTCTTATGTGGTTTCCTTGGACAGACAGCCATGGGGTGCTCTGGTCTGGCCTGTTCTGGGTGCCCGTTTGTCTTGGGGCTGGGCTAGGGCAAAGTCCCCTGGCCTCTCTCCCTCTTCTGGCTCAGCTCAGTGCTGCTCAAAACCTCCCCTGGCTCCCCCAGCCCACTCTCCACCAGCACAAGCCTTCTCCAGCAAGGCTGGCGTCCCCTCACATCCTGCTACACATCGGCCCCCACGCCTCCTCCAGGGCTGGCCACGCCCCACCCCAGACAGCCTCAGTCACCCCTGCGGGACAGAGCAGCATCTACTGGGCCCTTCTGGGCAGTCAACTCTCCAGGACAGTGGTAGGGCATGGAGGGACCGCAGCCCAGCACACAAGTCATGATGGAACAATCTGGAGATGTGAGGAGAAAGAAACAGGGCAGAGTGGAAGGGAGAACAGAGCAGGGGCCTCAAAGGTAGAGGCAGAAATGGGAGAAGGGACAGGCCTCCTGTGCAGGGTCACCCAGCTTTCTCTGGCCACAGCCCCCGGCCCTCCCTGTGAGAGTTTGGCTCTAAGTCAGTGGCTGAAAGCAGTCACAGCAAGGGGACATGTTGGCCACTACTTGGGACACACGGCAAGTCCCAGCCCTGAGGTTAGCCAGGCCGGAATTGCCCCTCTGGAACTTTCTCAAGAGCTATACCTCATCCACCCGTGTCTTTATCTCCATACTTAAAAGCCCCCCCCACACACACACACACTTTCTCTCTGCTTTTGAAGGTTTTTTACACAAAGTACTTCTGGACAACTCTAAACCAGAAAGTCACAGAAACTTCAGTTCATATCTTTGGCTGCATGGTCGGAACAGTATCCTGGCAACCAGTCCAGGTAACCCTGCAGGGGCTGCAGCAGGACTCGACAGGCTCCATAACTCTGGTTTAATGTCATGGAATTGCCAAAGAGGCCAAGAGAGACAAACCTGGGCATCATTTGCCAGACACCCTTGTCAGGAAGGCAGTTGACTGCAAACATCAGGGGCTTCGGTGAGAAAATAACATGTTTTCAGACTAGGTATAAGGCTCATGGGATGCAACGGCAGAGACAGCAGCCCAGAAACCGGGTGCCCCCATGGGGACCCAAGACGTGAAAAGCCACATGATGGTTGAGAAATAACTACAGTCCAGCAGTTTCATGGTTCAAATGAAGGATCGACCAACAGATCCACTCACCAGGAGGGAGAGAGGAAGGGAGGAAGGAAACAGGCTTCAGGTGGTAGGACAATGAACTGCCAGACTGAGGTCCAGATGCCACCTTCCAGGGCTGGGCCAGCCCAGGGAAGATGGGTGTCCCCAACCTCCTATGCCTCTCCAGGTTTCTTTTTTTATACTTCGAGGTATTTGGGGTTGTGAATGCACCCCCCTCCAATCATAGCCATCTCAAAAACGGCAAAGCTGAAACCCAAAAACCAGCCCACAGGGTGAGAGTAGAGGCCTGGGCCCCAGCCTGACACTCGTTCAAGAGTCTTACCTGTTTACTGGGGTTCAGGGACATATGGGAAAGACTGGACACTGGAGAGGAGCATCATTCAGCCCAATGTTCCTGTTTTAACACTGAGGCCAGAGGATGGGACATCTCGCCGGGCCCTGCTAAGGCCAGGCCTGAGTCCAGGCTGGAGGCTTGGGGACACTGTGAGGCCCTGGACCTCAGGGGGTTTCCACCTGAGCAGGTCATGGCAGACTCCAGGGGACCAATAAAGAAGTTTCAGGGCTTGTGACACTGGATGCGTTGTGGGAGTTGGATGGGCGGAGGCTTCGGCCAGTTGGCCAGGTGGCTCTTGACAGAGCCAGGAGATTAAAAGGAGAGGTGTCCTCTGTGGGCAGGGCTGCTTACCTCGGCCAGGGGACAGGCAGCCTTCATTCCACCAACACGGCCGGGGAAGTCTCCCGTCCGCCGAGGAGGATGCTATTAATAGTGTCATTTTCTCGGTGTTTTGTTTACTCCCCTGGAATGGCTTGATGGATGTGAGTAATTATCAGACTATAAAAGCCAGCAAATGTGCTACTTTCTATCGCTCTAAATCATCAAACAAATAAAGTGTGAAACAGCATTTTTGAATATAATTTTCCCCTCTAATGGCTTAGAATTATTATCAAGAACAATGAAAATAAATAAGCAAATGCCTTGTGAGTTAAAAATTAAATGAGTGTGTCAGGAAGAGGAACACAGAGTGTCTTGGAGAGCAGAGACCTGCTCAGGGGCCATTAGTTATGAGGACGTGAGACAGGGCTTTGGGCCTCACAGAAACCCAACTGGCTCTCAGCGTAGACTCCCACCAGCTTCGGTATCCACCAGGAGTGGGCACCTGGGGCCACCTCCCTAGATGAGTGATGTGATTCCCCAGGGGAGGACTACACTAGGGTGCATGCACCATGGTACCTGTCACCCAGCTGATCCCCAGCAGCCCTGGGATCCTACGTGTCATTGCCCTAGGATAGCCACACAAGACCCCAAAAAGCAAGGTGGGTGGGGGGCTGGCCTCTGCTCTTTCTCTCCTGGGCCATGAACAGGCAATGCCAGAGGGGCTGCGGCCTCTTGGACCAGCAAGAAAATCCGTTGCCACAGGACAAATCCTCAAGACAAGGAATGTGAAACTCCAATGGAAGCACTCTCACCCACCCTAAGGCCTGGTGGCTGGTCTGGCCACTAGCCCTCATTTCCTCGCGCTTGCCAGCCACTCTGGGCTGCAGGGCTATCACAGGTGGACTGGCTCCCTTTCGAAGAGAGCAGCATTTACATGGTAATGAGGTAATTCCCAGCACCCCATCTTGCCCACCCCACTGCAAGGATAATGATACTTGATTGGGGGCCAGGCTCTCAAATCAGAGCTCTAAATCCCCAACCACCCTTCCTCGAGAGGCCCCCAGTCTCTGTGGGGCCCCTGCCTGGGACCATCTTGCTCAGAATCAGGAGTTGCAACACCATAGCACTGACTTCCTTTTCCCCCCAAGACTCTTTCAACTCTGCTGGTGACAACAGCACCTGGAATTTGTTCATCGCCAGTCTGACAGCTTCCATTGGCACAAGGCTCCCTGCAATTAGGTGCCAGTGATAAGAAGGCTCATTTCCCCTCCCTCTCTACTGAAAACTCATGCCAAGAGCAGGGGTCCAGCCAGGAGTCCTTTGGAAATGCCAGTTCAGCCTGACACATGTCGGAGGGTAAGAAAGTTAATTTCACAGTGTCTGCACAAGGCCTGGGCAGACAGGCCCATCACCGTTTAACATGCTATAATTACGGAAACAGAAACAAGAAGGCAGGTCCACTGGAAATGCCGAGACCACGTATCAACTTGGAGGCCACTTGGCACAAGCAAGCCAACCCATACAAGCCCAGGAAGCTGAGGCAGTTCCAAATGCCAGAGGCCCTGCCAGGGCCCTGCGTGCCGGGTAGACATTAAAGTCATTATTACTACAGTCCCAAACACAAAGCTCCTATGTGGTCACAGCCTGTGACCTCTCTTACCACAAGTCAGTGG
Organism: Miniopterus schreibersii; assembly: GCF_964146895.1. Taxonomy (NCBI): domain Eukaryota; kingdom Metazoa; phylum Chordata; class Mammalia; order Chiroptera; family Miniopteridae; genus Miniopterus; species Miniopterus schreibersii. The sequence continues at coordinate 66,940,905 of NC_138105.1, read as the reverse complement.
GACGGTTCTAGCACGCGGCCCCAAGGTCTGGATGGGCCCAGAAGAATGACTGAGCTGGGCCAGGGTGGCCTCACTGCTCCACTTGTCTACGCTGTGGCATGGAAGCACCCAGAAACACAATCACAAGCAGTCACCCCTGATGTGATGGCTACTGAGACCAACCCTGTCAATTGATCTACTGAAATGTGCAAACAGGTCAAGTGACTTAACCATGTATGACATTTATGTGTGGTATGTAAGTTGAGCTTTAATAAGGCTGTTTAAAATGTCCCTGCCCTGCCGGGCCGGGCATGGCTCAGTGGTTGAGCATTGACCTAGGATCCAGGAGATCGTGGTTTGATTCTCGGTCAGGGCACATGCCTGGGTTGCGGGCTCTATCTCCAGTCGGGGGCCTGCAGGAGGCAGCTGATCAATGACTCTCTCATCATTGATGTTTCTCTCTCTCTCTCCCTCTCCCTTCCTCTCTCTAAAAAAAAACCAATAAAAATATATTAAAAAAAAAAAAGTCCCAGCCCAGCCCTGGCCAGTATTGCTCAGTGGTTAGAGCACCAAAGGGTCATGGGTTTGATTCCCAGTCAAGGGCACGTACCTGGGTTGCAAGTTCAATCCCTGGTCCCAGTCAGGGCTCATGCAGAAGGCAATCAATGTCTCTCTCTCTTTCTCTCTCTCTCTCTCTCTCTCGCCCCACCCCCTTCCTTCCATTTCTCTCAAACTCAATGGAAAAATATTCTCAAGTGACAATCAACAAAGTAATAATAATAATAATAATAATAATAATATATCTCAGCCCTGAGGACACAGGAGTAGTGAGTCACAGTACCCACCCCAGGTGCTAAGCTCAGTGTCACAGATACACTTAGCTCTTCAGCATCTTCTTTGCCTTGGACCAAGGCATCCACCAGGTTAATATAAGCCCCATCAGACAAACCAGAAACCCTGAAAAGACAAGGTCATGGATGCTGGAAATGGAACTAAGCCCTGGTGGTTTTACTGAGAGTCCTGAGCAGGTGGGAACATCAGATGTTAGTGAACTTATTTTATGAATATGGCATATTGTTTAATGGAATGAATGAGTGAGAAACCCTGCCACCAACAGAGGACAAGGATACACAGGAAAATGATAAGCTAGTCTCAGCCACTAAAGTCTTAAATAAAATATCAGCAAATCAGACACAAAAGTGTATTACAAGACCAAGGGTTTATCCCCAGGGTTGCAAATAAAACTCTATAAAATTCTAAACCATTCAGTATAAAATGTCTTAGCCAACTAAGACTAGGAGGGACCTTCCCACGGTCACACTCCAGGAAGTTGGAACACATTCCGGGAAGTTGGGAGCAAGGCAAGCTGCCCGTTATTACAGCCACTCAACAGTCCATACTAAAGTCACCATCCAATATAATAAGTCAAGAAAAAGATAAAAGGGGAGTAACAATTAAAAGGAAAGGGACAAAATTTTCTCTTTTAAGTAACACAATGTTCTACTTGGAAAACTAAGAGAAATTGGTGAACTACAAGATGAAACAGTCCAGCAAGGGCACAGAATTTTAAAAATCAACACATGAACAGCCAGGCTCCCTCTGCACCAGAAACATTCACAGCAGACTAAAACCTACTAAGGTGACACCTACCCCTTGCCTGGGGTCGAAAGCAGCAATTCCTCACTACAAACAAAGTCAAACATAAAGCTGGGTGAGTGCTTGCCACTGACAGAATCAGAATCTGACCCAGGAGAGCCGATGCACATCTCTGCGAGGCTGATGCTGCTAGGTGACCCAACCACTTGGTGCCTCTGTGCAGAGCAGGAGATGGCAAGAAACTCACCTGTGATCAAGTACTTCGGTAAACGAGGTAGTGGTGATGACTGATTGTGACAACAGCACCAACTGCAATGGTGGTGGGGGTCATTACTTTGGGTACGAGAAGGGTGGCCTTATCATTATGGTTGAAATATGAAAGAAGCACTGCTAATAGTCGCCCAGATGGCAGAGGTAAGCAGGACAAGTGGTCACCCCATATATTGTCTAGCAAAAGAAAAGATGTCAGAAAAAGCGCCTGGCAGATAGGTTTGCCCTTGAAACGGGAGGAGTAGGTCCAAAGGCCTGGATGGATAGCCGGCCTTAGAACCACTGAGACACCCTGGGGTCCACCTGCCCCGCTGGGAGGGGAGGAGGAGCTGTCACCAACCCAATGAGCCTGGAAGGGAGATTACAGAGGACCTGGCCCAGGGAGGAAAGGCGAGGCTAAGGCCCTTTCCTAAACACTCAAGAGTGAAACAGTCCGGCCAGGCGTGGCTCAGTGGTTGAGCATCAACCTAGGATCCAGGCGATCGGGTTCGATTCCCGGTCAGGGCACATGCCCGGGTTGTGGGCTCAATCAATGACTCTCATCATTGATGTTTCTCTCTCTCTCTCCCTCTCCTTTCCTCTCTCTGAAATCAATAAAGATATATTTAAAAAACAAACAAACAAACAAAAAGAGTGAAACAGAAGTATGTTTCCAGGCCCCTGAACAGATGGTGCACACACAGAAGCTACAACCCGGGGTGGGGGGGGATTCCCATACACCCCCACTTGGATACTGCTACACAAAAGAGTTCAGCCTGGACTACACAGCTACCTCCCTAAGACAGTGACTCAAATTGTCTGACAGCAAAATGGATACCAGCCCAGTTTATCAGGAAATCCCATCTTACCTTCTGAAGAGCCTCGTTCAAAGGGGAAGCAGCCTCCCCCACTTGGCCCCACCCCAGGACAGATATGAACACTTGGTGGGGAGATAGGATCAGCCCAGGACCAGGGTGGCTTGTTCCCAGGAAAGAACCTTATTGAGCCATGGTAGTTTTATCTTTAATGGATCGTTTTCAGGGACAACAGAGAATGAAATTTGGTATCTCACACCAGCAATGTCAATGATTTGAAATAATGACATTTTTATTGAAACCTACACATGAGATAAAGAGAGTCCTGGGAGCATCTGCTCGGAGAAAATGGGATGCCTCAGATGGAGACGACCGCCAGAAGGAATGCCAAAATGAACTGGCCTGCTGGCAGGAGACAAAAGCAAGGGGCAGGAAGGAAGGGACACCATAGCCTTAGAGGGCCAGGGTGGGGGCTAGGGGTGTGGAGGGGTCAGCACTCTGGGCACCAGGGCTGCACCCAGCCTGCGCCCCACCTCTACTGGGTCCCAGCTGTTTGCAGCACCTCCCATGGGGACCTGGGATGGACCAGCATCCTAGGGGACCCAGTTATAGAGCCCAGCTTTAGGGGAGTGGGAGTTGGCTGCACACACTGCCGGCCACTTTAATTAAAGGAACAGACTTTACAAAGTGAGTGGTGTTGAGCATGCAATTAATCACTGAATTGGAGGCATCTGATCCCCAGCCCCAGTTTATTATAGGCCTGTGAATCATTTCTGTTATGTGACAGGACCAAGGATGCCAAGCATGCTTGGTTTTGATGCTGTTTTTAAAGCTGTGGGGGGTCCTTCTCAGGTGAGGTTTTGAAAGGCAGGTGCAGACAACTGAGCATCTAGTAAGAGAGGAAAGAAATGGCCTATGCTGCTAGCGTGGGGGAGACCAATTCGTGGAATACAAGCTGGTGAGAACTCAGTGGCATTTACAAAGACCTCAATCTCCTCCTCATAGACCTGGCCTCAATTTCTGCTCATAAAACCACCAAGGGGCAGCCTTCCATTGTGCCCTGACCCTGCAGAGGCTGGTGACACTGGCTGCTCCCGCCACCAAATTCCTCCTCCAGCAGCGTGTGTGCCTTAGCAGGGGATGCCCTTGATTTACTGCTGTTGAAACATACAAGATGGTCTGAACAGAAAAGGCGAGGACAGGTCTACTGAGAGGGCAGGAGTGTCTGAAGGGACAGGGGTTGCTGGCTCAAAAGAGAATAATCTTGGTTTCCATTTCATCAGAGTGGAGAGGAATTAGGCCGACGTCAGCCACCCCCAGCACGTACCAGCACAAGCCTGGGATGTGGGAACAAACTGGGGCAGGCCTGGGAGGGTGGCTGAAGTCCACGTCTCTCAGGGTTGAGAGCAGTCAGGACACCTTCAATGTGGGAGACTCCAGGTCTGTTAAAATGACTTCCGATGTCATTGGTGTTTGCATTCATTGTCACACAGACACACAAGGCCTACTGAACCTTGGATACACACTGGCCACCAAGGATCCTGGCAACTGGGAGGACAGAGGTGGCCCTGGGTATCCTTGACCTTTTCTCTTAACTAGGGGACTAGCTTTCTCGAATGGTGAGCATGAGGGTTACACAATCTTTACAAACAGGTCCTGTGACCACTAGGGGTTCCAGCTTCCATGTGTAAGACCATCTGGGTCTCAGCCTCCTGCCCAGAAGGTGAAAGCCACAGGGCACTCCGGGTCACTTCCAAGTTGCTCTGGGCCCTGGCACTTAGGGAAGGGTTAAGCTCACACACAAATTACATTGGCTCAGCTCCGTTCAGCTCACAATCAGGCAGGAGAGAGCAGAAAGACCAAGCCTCAAGGGGAAGCTGCTGAACAAGGGCCATTAGCGTGTCTTATCCTGGTGGCACGGCCACCTCTGGTCCCATCCTGCGCCAGCCCCACAACACCTTAAGGCCACAAGGGTTCCCATCTGCTGCTGATGGGCCAACATGAGAGGAGCACATTCACCGCCAGATTTGTAAGCAAAGCTAATGCAGACTTCCCCTACTCACAGACTCACAGGAACCTCCCTTCTGGGGAGCTGAAATCTGCTGGCAGCAACCTTGCCATGGAAACCATACCCTGCAAACAGAACCCAAAATCGCTCATGGCTCAGCTAGAATGAAAGGTGTGGGGGTAAGCAACTCTGGGCCAGGATACTCTCTCTGCGGCAGAAAGCCCCTCACTACAACACCTGCAGCAGCCACAGACCCCCCACAGTTAGAATCAACTACAAATCTAAACACTGCCTATAGGAGGATCTCCATATTGACATTTCAAACAGAAGAACCAACAGTTTCTAGAGTGGTGGGCAGGGAAAGGCTTCCGGCTTCTTGCCTGGTATGCTCCAGCCCAGAACCAGGAAAGTGGGGGCCAAGAGGGCTTCCTTGGCTCTAGTTGCCCAAAAGCAAAAATCCTGCAGCCTCACAATAGTGCCAGCCAGTGCAGAGCACCACTGGGCCAACTCTAAAGCATCTACTTTGAACAAAAGACTCTAAAATGAAGGGCCATCTGCTCCTGCCAAAGCAAGCCAGAGGAGCTATGCAACAGCCAGTGATGCCTGCGGCCACAGCCGTGAGTGGCAGACGGACAGGGGATGATCGTACCCGTGTGGGGAGGGCTGGCGACCAGGCAGCAGGGCTAACCCACCCTGCCTGCTCCCACCCAGGCCCTGGACCCTTCCTTGCACGCTAACTCACCCTCCTGGCCAGAGGAATCTTCCTGGAATGCCTCAGTGCAGTAGCTTTCTAGCCCAGGAACCTTCTAGACTCCCAGCTCCTGATCCAGCTGGGCCCCTCCATGGGCCGCCCTGGTCCCTCTCCTTCCACAGACTTCCTCACTCCTGCAGCTTCTCTGTCTCCATCTCAGGGGCTCCGAGGCTGCCAAGACTACCAGGCTTGGCCCTGCTACAGGGGCAAGGAGGGGGATCCAGCCACTCTGTAAGCTCCTTTCCCAACAGATGGCATCTGTCCTCATGTGAGTCCAGGGCTTGAGTAGACCGGTCTCCCTCTACAACCTGGCAACCACCTTCATTTAGCACCCACCCCTTTCCCTTCTCCTCTTGGACACATGGTAAGACTATGTTTCCCAGCCTCCCACACTAAAGTGTGGCCATGTAACTGGACAACAGTCAATGGGATGTGGGTGGAAGCCATGGATGCTGCCTCCCAGGCCTGTCTATCAAAGCTTTCTGAACACTCCATCCCTCTTGCCCCACCTGGACACTTATGCCCAGCATAACCTGGAAGCCATGTGTGGAAGGTGACAGAGCCTCTATCAGCCTGGGGCCCTGCATTCCTGCATCATCCCCTCCATCTCCCACAAGAACCTACCAGCTTCAAGTTCAGCTAGAGGAGTCGGATTCACTGATAGTTTTAGGACCCTGTAAGAAAAGAGTTCTTCTCTCCTGAACTTGGCCTACAACTTTGGACCAACTTTGCTAGCTGGGACGCATCCTGTCCCTAAAGCTGAGCGACTTCCTGGCCAGAAACTGCCACCTCTCTTCTGATTCAAAGGACAATGCTTTGAGGAACAAGGCAGAGCAGTAGTTAGGAATACCAGCGGGGCCACAGCCTAGTTTAAGCCACAGTCCCACCACTTCCGAGCCAGTTGGCCCAATCCAGCATCTATGCCTCATCTGTGATGGAGGCTGGCACAGGGTAGCAGACAAGTACAAGGAGTCACTCCAAGCACTGCCCAGCATGCAGGAAGCATCACAAGAGGCCACTAGTATCATTACTTTTCATCTCATCATCGTGTATAGTAATAGACTTCTTACACAATGACAGGTAAAAGGTGACTCATCCTTTGCAACAGCCACAAACTGGAAACAACCCAAATGTCCATCAACAGTGAACAAATAAACAGATGGAGAAGCAGTTATATGATGGAAAATTCTACAGCCGGGAAAATGAATAAATTATCGCCACATATAACATGGATGAATGCAAGATACAAATGAGTCCATTTGTATGGAGTTCAAATATGGCCAATACTCAACTGCCCAGGGACACAGACGCAAGCAGAAAAATGAGACAAAGAAATAGACACCAGCACCATCAAAGACAAGAGGGTGGTTGTCAGTTCTGGGTGGAGAGAGAGCCTCAAAAGGAGGGGGCACTAGTGCAGGGTAGAGGAGAAGATGCTTTTCCTGACATCATGGGGCTTTCACAGGAGCTGGCTGTAGAGCCATTTGGTAAACTGTACATACATATATTTTTAGTACATACATATTTTGTATACTTTCTGTACCATGTTATGTTTCATGATTTAAAAAGGTTACAAAAAAGGGAACACACTATGACAGGCACAGTTCTCAGATGTCCCCAAGACTTCTGGCCCCTGTGGCTCACACACCTTTTCTCAGTTATTCAAATATTCCTCTCAGTGCTTCCATGAGGGAGTTTTGCTGTTAAAATTAAAATCCCAAATCAGTAAACCTTAAAATAGAGAAAGTATCCTGGTGGGCCTGACCTAAGCAGGTGAGCTCTTAAGAGAGGTGGGGCCTTCCTCAAGTCACAGATGCCAAGTGTGAGGGGATCCCCCAAGGAATCCCTGGAGATGTAGGGGAAAACCTAAGAGCGCCTCTAGGTGCAGGCAGCAGCCCAAGGCTGACAGCCATTGAGGACACAGGGACCTCACTCCGCCAACAGCCTGAGTGAACCTAGAAGTGGATCTCCCCAGAGCTCCGGAAAAGGGCCTAACCCGCCAATGCCTGAACTTCAGCCTCTGAGCCCCTGTACTGAGGACCTGGCTGGCCTGTACCTCGGTTCTGACCTACAGGAGTGTGAGCTAATCAACGCAAGCCACAACTCTAGGCTCAGTTATTGTGGAACAACAGAAATACTAAATCAGCCAGCATGAAAAGAGAAGAAAGGAAAGAAACGAAAAATATCTGACAGAAGTATGCCAGAAGGTTCACATCTGTCCCATCTGGGTAACTGGGCACACGGCTGTTCTGCTAATTACTCTCTTCCCTATTCTCATACTGGAAGTCTTTTGGGTTTTTTTAAAGAATACACTTCAAAGAGGACAGCATGGCAAGGGGGAAAGAATGACTTTACAGTCGACAAGCCTGACCAGCACACTCAGGTCAACATCAACTATGGTAAGTGACCTTCATTGTGAGGTCTTCCTCCCAGAACCCATCACCCAGTCTAACCATGAGAAAAACACCAGACAACCCTCAACTGAGGGACTTTGCACAAAATCCCTTTTCAAAACTGTCAAGGTAACCAAAAACTGAGAAACTGTCACAGCCCAGAGAGGACTATGGAAATGTGACAACTAAATGTCACATGGGATCCTGGATTGCATCCTGGGACAGGGAAAGGACATTAGGGAAAACAGAGGAAATCCGAGTACAGTATGGACTGTAGTTAGTAGAAATGTATCAGTAAGAGTTCATTAACTGTGACAAATGTACCAGGCTAATAAAAGAGAATAAGGAAGCCAGGTGTGCGGCACATGGGAAGTCTCTGTACCATCATTCTCTGCTTTTCCGTAAATCTAGAACAGTTTGAAAAAGAGAGAGTACACCACCAAAACAGTAGACAAACAGACAAGCTTGTAACAAATGTCTAAAGCACAAGGAAACAATCTCATAGTTTGTATCGGGCACTCCTGGCCAGTTCATCCTGGGACCTTCCACCCCTGAACAAAAAGCCAATTTCCCAATTCCATCAGCTGCAGTGACACCCAGCTGTCCAGGCTCACAGTATAGCAATAGCTGATCCGAAATATCAGAACCCCCCACTCTAGTCTTGCTGACTCTGGAGGACAGCACATGGCGAGATTCTTCCATAGCAGAAGGCTAACCTTCCTCTGCTTTACTCGATGCTAAAATCACTTTGCATTCCCTGAACAAACACCAACTGTGTCTGTCCCTGCCAGTGTGCTGTGACATGTGAGGAACCAGCCCGTGGGGACAGATGGCACTGAAGTGTGGGAGCTCTGAGTGAGTGCCCCTAAACACACTGGGTTTCCTAGGTGCCCTGCTCTGAGTGGCACTGGGTGCATGTTCTCAAGTGACCCATTGCCAGGCTTAGCCAGAGTGTTAAGAGTTTAGTGAGGGGAAGGTTGGTGAGAAGCAAGTCCAGTGAATAGTAGGATCTGTGATTAAACCATGTGGTGCCATGCTGCACGAAATGCTCTAAAACTGCCCGTTGCCATACCCACCATGGTGATTAACAACACAATCCTAGTCTCATAGTCTGATGGCACTTGACTGCCCAGTGTGAGACTCGAAGGTCTCTCCAACAACAGGAGTTAATTTTTCAAATGCCAAAACCAGCTCTCAGTTTTAGATTTATTGCACAAATCTTGACAAGCAGAAAGCCAGGGGTGGGAGCATCATGGCGATAGTGTGATTCTGGCAAGAGCGAGGCTGAGGGATGAATAGGAGGGCTGGGAGGGGATCTGGGCTGAGGTGACACAGCTATCCTTCCCCTAGGCACCCGCATGCACAGACCCTCCTGGCCATGCTAGCACTGCACCACTGTTATGATCCCAAGTTCCAGAGCTCTCAGCTGTAACACCCAACTAGAAACAAAAGCCCCAGCCTGGGGTTCTCAGCAGCCATTTGGGTGAGTGCACACACACACACACACACACACACACACTCATGCAATGTGAGTGCACACTCTCGCGCACTCACACACTCTAGGGTGACAAGCCGCAAGGTTTGCCAGGACCTGACAGTGTCCCAGGATGCAAGAATTTCAGTTCTGAAGCAGGGAAAGTCATGCTGGTCACCCTGACATATACGCAGGAGCATTGGAAGGAGGCAGTGGGCAAGTGGGTTAGACACAAATGGAATAAAGGACAACCAGCTCTGGTACTGTGGCCACGGTCACAGTCAAAAGAAGACACTGGAAAGGTGACCAAGAAGGTGCTCCTTGCCTCTCCACAACCCCACCCCAGCATGAGCCCAGCAACACACAGCTCCACTGAACACGCTTACATCTGCTCTTAGGAGGAGGTTTCTGCTCTAAAATACTCTTTGTTGCTGTATTTCTGTCATCTTAGCTCAGGACCCAGGTTTCCCCAGCGTGTTATCAAGGTACAAAACAAGCCGCCTCCTGACATCTTGGTAGGTCTTATCCATCTGACCTCCCCAGGCACCACAGCCATACCAACTCTGTCCCCAGACACCAAGTGGGGGTTTGGCAGGCTGGGGGTGAGTGAGGGGAGGAGGTGGAACATCTATCTGCTCTCGAATCTTGTACCGGTGACAGGGTGTGGTGTTATTGAAACCAACAAGCTGTCAGGCTCCTACCAACCTTGGCACAGAGCCTTCCCTGCCACATGGGGCCTTTCGGGATCTTGCCAGAGCAAGGTGGATATGAGAAGTTACCCTTGTCACTGGAGGAGGGGTTTTGCCTGAGTGAGGGAATGGGGACGTCCTGGTGGCTGCTGCCCTGGAGTTTTAGAAGCCACGAAGTTGCACATGACCAATGAGGCCTCCAGGCACCAGCACTCTCCACCAAGGGCCTTCAGAACTGCTGCCTGGTCAGCTTCCCATGGCTCCATCACCCACCTCAGCACCCCCCATCACCCCCCCCCCCCAACAATGCAGAGGACTCCCTGGGCCTGGACCAGGCACTGTGGTCCACCAGTCCACTAGCACCACCTACAGCCAGGCCTGGGTTGTCGTCTTTGGAGAGCCCAGTAGAAAGGAGGGAGGAGGGAGGGAGGGAAGGGGAAGGGAGGGATTATTCAAAGCTGCAGGAGGTACAGCTGAGAAAAGGACTGATGCTACCTCAGGTGGGCCTGCAGAGAGGTCCCCAGGGGCTGGCTAAGGGGCAAGGGAGTGGCCCAGCAGCAACCCCCTCCCCCCCAAAAGAGCCTTGCTCTGTCTGGGCAACAAACCCACCAATCTTGGGCCCAGCCCGTCCAGCCTCTTACACAGGCTACAGTCAGAGAGCAAGTCACACAGGTGCTAGCCAGTGCATACACACTTACTCCTTGTGCCCCCATGGCAGGGAGTACATGTCCTCAAATGTATACATATACACTCAGGCCTGCACACACAAGTACATGTGCACATACAAGCACATTTGCACACACCACCTCAATGTACACAGGGCCGCCATGCACACAAAGGTGCAATGCATGCAAGGCACATGTGCATAGATGCACAGGTGTACGCACAAACATGCACACTCACATGCACCCGCGGGCACACACACACCTCCAGAGTACCAAGCACAGGCAGAGATGGCTGTGCCTGCTGGAAATTTCCTGGCAGCAAAGGCTGCCCAATCCTTTCCCTATAAAACTCCCCTGAGCAAATGGCAAAGAAAAACTCTAGGTGTAGCTGAATCAAAGAGAAAAATTCTCCAACCCCGTGGGAGCCTCAATCAGGCTTCTGAAAGGTCAAGGAAGGGGCAGAGCTCTCAGACAATCTCCCAGACTCCCAGGCTCTCTTACCAGCATTCCCTCCACCAACCCCTGCACAGAAGGATCCACTCATCGTACCTCAGGACCAGACATGAGCTAGTGAGGGATCCATGCCCCATATGGGAGCACAATCAGACTCTGTCCCCTGTTCCCCACTCAGGGACACTGACTCCAAAGACTTGGAAGACCGAATCCCAGATAAATCAAAGTGGGAAGGATGGAGGGGCTGGGGAAGCCAGAGACAACTCAGGGAACCTGCACCGCCACCCTCATGGGATGCTGCAGAGTCTGGGGCCTAAAGGCCAAGGTCACAGCCCTGAGGGCCAACTCCTAGAGGAAGGAAAGCATCCTCCACTGGGGAACACCCCCTTCCGGAGGGAAATAGGTATCTCCACCTCCTCCAAGAGCAAGAAGAACCAGAGAATGAAGAGGGAAGGGGGAAAGGGGTGGCTGGGTATGTGACCCTGCCTAGACCGTGTTGATGTTCCTTCAGCTAAAACACATCTGCTGTGTCCTCAGTCATCTGGAAGGGGCTTTCCCTTGCTTGCAGCATTTAAAATATAGAAAGGAAAAACCACAACTGGACAGCTCTGCCTGCATCCCAGCCATCACAGTGTAGCAGCCCACTAGAGGCCCTGGTGTCTGACTGCAGCTCTTGGCAGCCCAGAGCACCAGGCTCCTGGCAGCTCATCCACCTTGCCCAACACCGTAGAAACAGCCGGCCTCTGCTCTTCACAGTGGTCTTTGGCTCCTGCAACTGAGCCCACCTGCCATGCTGGCCTCACCCTCACAGGCTGTCATCTCCCAAGCCTGCTCTGTGACTCAGGGGTAGCAGGGCACTCCAAAGCCTTTGCCAGCCCTTGTGTGGCATGCAGGTACACAGGACGTTCCACAAGGCACCTTCCCCTACCCTGGGGGGCAGGCCAGAACCACAGCAGGGCCAGGGGACTGACTCCTTACGATGACAGTAGTGTGTGCCAGGGTACCCTGGCACAGGGCGGGAGGCACTCTGCTCTCTTCTTCAGGATGCACAGCACACTCCAGATGGTCCAGAAGTGCCCAGGGAGACAAGGGCTGACCAGAGCCCAGTGTTCTCCAATTCCCAGCCCAGAACTCTTTCCTGGGGACACTTGGAAGCAGCAGGGAGGACAGGAGGTGGCAGGTGCTACATGTGGCGATACTGCTAGAAACACTGTTTAGTGCTACACCTGAAAAACAGTGTGAAATAACACAAGGTGGGTGTGTCACATGGAGCTGAGGTTTCCAATGATGGGCATGGGAGAAGACCAGGCCTGAGACTGACAGGGACTGAACCAGGTGGCAGATGGCCAAGGGGAGGCCCTCAGGCAGAGTGGCCCTGGGATAGGCTGTGGGGATGTCATCTCTGGCTAAACCACTACTATCCATGGACTCCAAGGCAAGTGTCCGGCCTAGGACAGCAGGCTCTACAGGGCACAACCTCTGGACACTGAGCCCTAGGCTGCCCACCGCCCAGGCTGGACCCTGCAGAGCCAGCCCTGCCTCCTGATGCCCATGCCCACCCACCCTCTGGCCTCAATAACAGACAGAGCGGCAGGAAGGCCCGGCAGTGGGGAGGCCGGTCCTCGTATGAGTACAAGTACCAGTCTATTTTAAATCCCCATCTCAAAAGGAGCTCTGAGGCACTCAAATGCTTCAGGTATTCTTAGCCTCGCTGCCTGAGAGCACCACGTATTGCCAGCTTTTCAAAGCAAATTCCATGCTTTTATCGACACCAGGCTGTTCACGTCACTTTGACACACAAATCACACTACCGAAGTAGCAACAGACCCAGAAAGCTTTCATAAAATGCTGTAAACCTGAGGATGTTGACACTTTAAAAAAAAGTGCTACCGAAATACTCTGAAATGGTTGCAATTAAGCTACTGTAGACGCAAGCGGAGCAATACATATATTAAGGAGACAGACGTGTGAGCACAATCTGCCAGAGAATGTCTCCTCTCTGAGGGCCCAGGGGAGGGGTGGGAGCAGGGCACTACCCTCCCAGGGGGTTGCCAAGTGGCTCCCTGAATCCCAGCCCAGGGGCAAGAGGGCACCTCACCTGCCCCCCAGGCTGGTGTTCATGTCAGGCCCATGATGGAGCATGACCAGGAGGACCGACTCCCACAGGGATGGCACTGGCTCCACAAGATGGAAACCACAGCACACTGGAGCTCTGAGAGGCTGAGGGGTTACTGTGGTCCCAGTACCCAGGTCTCCTGATAGTTACCGAGCCCCTCTCTATGCCGGGCCCCTGCTGGGAGCTGGGTACGAAAGGAAGACAGAGAGTCCTGCCTTCACAGGGCCCATGGTCTGGTGGGGAGGCACTGATGCCAACATCCCCACCCTGATCCTGAGGAGAGGAGAGCTGGAAGGGTGCCCAGCACAAGCCAGGCTGAGCAGACCAGGCATGGAGCAGGGAGCTTGGCAGGGGAGGGAGGCAGAGGCCCCTGCAGCTGGACCCTACACAGCCACACTGTAAGAAGCCCCTTTCCACTGGCATACTTGGTCAGCGTGAGAGACCTCCGAGTGCAATCTTACCCCCCTTCAGGACCAGAAACAGACCAAGGTCAAGGTGCCTCCTGGAACACTCTTTCTGTCAGAGGGCATGCTGCTGTGTCCAATGCCAGCCCTGCTGATGGCTTCCCCACTTGGGAATTGGGTTGTGGGGAAGGGTAGAGGTGAGATGATGGGTGGACACAAGAGCCATCCCAAGCAAACCAGTGATGCAGCATGGGACAGCAGGGGGGCTGTCCTCAGGGACTACAGCCTGAAGAGCACCAAGTGCTGGCAACAGGAGACGAGCATGCAAAACCAGGTGTCTGTCCTGCTGCATTACCCAAAGAAGAGGCTGCTGTGCCCTACATTCCCAAGGTCCCCTCCCATGGACAACTCTCAGGGACTTTCCACTGCACTGTCTCGCACTTCACCTCCTTCAAAGCCAGTCCCACCACCTTCCCACTATCCTCCATCCCAGCCACTTTTCAATGGCCCCACCATCCTCTCATGACCAGCCAGCCTCCTTGCCAGGCTCCCTGACGCCACTTCTTGCACCAGCCTCCCTGAGACCAGAGCCTTTCCTTGGCAGCCTCACTGCCTGCTGCAGGGCCTCATGCCCCTAGAACACACTTTTACCCCAGGGTCACGTCTGAGAGCTCAACCTGCCCTCAGCTACCGTATGTTGAAACTCAACATTGGCTTGCTTTCTTTCCCTTCTTTCCTTCCTTTCTTTTTCTTCCTTTCTTCCTTTCTTCCTTCCTTTCTCCCTTTCTTTCTTTCTTTCTCTCTCTCTCTCTCTTTGCTTTTTAAGGAAAAGGTGGGTTTTCTTCCCTTAAGGTCCCTCTGGCTGGCAGACCCCAACCAAAACCAGGGTGTCCTCGCAGAGTTGAGCAGATTAAAGGCAGTGTTCCTACTGCCCATTCGCCTGCCCAACAGAGTCCTTGCTCTCCTCCTACTGTGGCTCCCAAGGGGTCCTGGGATGATGACTGCCCAGTGGATTCTAAAAAGGCGGAGTCTAAAAGTGATTAAAAAAAAACCTAGGAAATTTCCACCTTGGTGCAGGGAACCAACGGTCCATGGGGAAGGGCAGGGGCGCCATCTAGTGACCCTCAGGGGAGCTGCACCCTGCTGAACTGGGACGCAGAGGACAGAGGACACTCAGATGTGGGTCCAAGTCACTGGCCAATACCATGAGGTACCATCCAGGCCATTGTACATGCCCAGAACACACACACACACACACACACACACACACACAAAAACACTTCACATGCAGAAACACACGTATACATAAACACAAATACACACAAACAGACACACATGTACATATATTCATACACATACAAGCACACATATACGCACTCAAACAGACACTCAGACATACTCTCAAAATCACAAACACACGAATCTGCACGGGTAGTCAGCTGCTCATAGGCACTCAGCCTGCACAGCCCAAGGAGAGTACACTGACTGCCTGGAGGCATCAGGCAGAGCCCCAGGGGAGAGGCAGCTCCACTCGCACCACAGGCTGCACTCCCCGGCCCTGCCCTCCTGCCTGCAGATGTGGACTTGGGGCAGAGCATGGCCTCTTCTCCACCTGGCCTGGACCGGGGCCTCTGTGGAGTCACAGCCTAGCCTTGTCATGGAGAGAGGAGGGGACAGGGTGGCTGCGCTGCCACTGGGACCTCCTGGGCAGGACCGGGACAGTGCCACTGACCAGGAAACACTTCTACCAGAGTCCTCAGAACCACGCTCGTGGGCGTGAGATTCAGGCTTTTGTGAAAAGGGCATCACCAACTCATCAATCTCTCTCCAAATTTGTCCTGGAAAGGCAACTCCTCCCAACCTGGAGGTTTCGATGATCAAGGGCCAATGCAAAGCCACAGAATGCCACCAGAGGAGAGAAGCAGACTGAAAACAAGAAGCTCATGGAACTGTAACAGGACCCCCCAAAACACTCAGGGTAGCACAGTTCAAAGGCCAGAGGGCCCAGGGCTGGCAGGATAATGGCCCCAAAGACATCCCAGTCCTAGTCTTGGGACCTGTAGACATGGCACTTCATATGGCAAGAGACTTTTCAGATAAGGGACCTTGGAATGGGACCACCCTGGATTCCCCAGGGGGCCAAGGTCATCACAGGGTCCTCATAAGAGGGAGGCAAGAGGGGCAGAGTCAGAGATGGAAGAGGCTGTGCTGCTCACTAAGAAGGAAGAAGGGGCTGAGAGCCAGGGATGCGGTGCCTCTAGAAGCTGGAAAAGGTCAGATTCTTCCATGGAGCCTCCAGAAGAAACAACCCAGCCCACATCTGGGTATTAGCCCTGTGAGACTCCTGACCTCCAGAACGTAAGAGAATAAAGGTGTGTGTTAAGGGTTGTGGGTCATTCATATCATTACAGTAGCCCTGGGACACTCATATAAATGCCTCTGCCATGTCCGTGTCCAATGCTTCCTTCCCTATCCTTCCCTGCCTGTCTGAGCAGGAACTGCTTTGTTCACATGAGAGGTGAGGAGAGCATGGTCACACAGCCAAGGGCAGAACAGGGAGGCCTGGCTTCCCACCTGCAATCTCCACCGGGCTCCTGGGCCCTCTATACAGAGCTCCTATTCCCACCCCACTCAGCAAAGGGCTCCAGGAGGTCCAAGCTACATAAAGGGGTTGACGTGCCTATGGGTACAGGCTCAGCCAAAGGGGTGTCTTGGCCAGGGTCTGCTGCCTGTGTCCCCAGCTGTGCTATGTTCTCCTGTCCCCTGCCCTCCACTGCCCCTAGCTAGCTTGGCTGAGGTCGTGAGTGCCACAATCTGCTCCCGGGCCTCCTGCCTCCTGCTTCCCCCCTCCCACTGCTCTAAGCTTCGCCAATTATTGTGACAACAGAGGCAGGGAGATAAATGCAAAGCCCCAGCTCAGAAACAACAGTGAACAAACAGAAGGCAGCTGCCCCCTGGCCTGCCAGCAGAAACTAGATGTGAGGTTAGTGTTCAGCTCAGAGATTCTAAAACACAGAACGCACTGGACATATGGCCCAGCCTGCAGGGGCCCAGCACTCACGGAGTGGCCTTCAGGGCAGCTCGCCCACCCCTGCCCAATACCTGCAAACCAGCAGGGACCCCAGACAGCAGGGGCCTACTGCTAATCTCACCCCTCAACTCGAAGGCCAAGAGGAAGGCAAGGGGAGGTTCAGTGCTCAAGGCCACCCAGTCCCTAAGCCCGTGGCCCCAAGAGAGCCCCCAGTACAATAGCCACATGCCTGACTCAGCCTGGGGAGGGGCTGAGGGAGTCCAGCACCAGCCACTGCTCAGTGGGATGCTCTCTAGGTCCCCCCAAGCTCCACAAATCAGGAAGCTCATTTCTGAGGGGCACGTATCCCTCATCCCCAAACTGATGGGTAAACTGAGGCTGCCCTGAAGCCAGTGGGGGCAGAGCCAGCAGATCTTGATGTACCAGAGCTCCAACCCTGGCCCACCCTGACTGACAGCCCTGGCCACAGGGAGTCACTCA
The DNA here is from genome assembly GCF_964146895.1 of Miniopterus schreibersii. NCBI lineage: Eukaryota > Metazoa > Chordata > Mammalia > Chiroptera > Miniopteridae > Miniopterus > Miniopterus schreibersii. The sequence continues at coordinate 66,923,802 of NC_138105.1, read as the reverse complement.
GAAGGCACCCCAATGCCTGCCTGACCCCTGAGGAGCCTATCCACCTGCCCTCCCCCTGCCCTTGGCCCTGCCGGCAGCGGAGACCCTCCTCCTTATGAAGCAGGTCAAGCCGCTGGCTGGACACTCACCATGACTTGGGCTCCCCAAAGTGCAGGTAGTTGATGCTGTACAAGTCCATGTCCTCCGTGTGCCAGGCAAAGGTGGTCTTCCACATGCCAAAGTACAGGTAGGGGGTGTTGACGCCCTCAATGATGGTGCCACACTCTCGCTCCACCATGTCCAGGATGGTCCGAAGGTTCCCGATGTTCCACTGGGCCACATCCTGTAAGGCAGCAAGCACACAGTCAGTGTTTCGGCCATCCCAGGAGCACCCGGGCCCTGCTAGCCCCAGATACTAGAGGGAGAATAGGGAATGTCCTTCCCTCTAAGCCCCCGGCTGCAGTGTGACCCCCATGAGGACCCAAAAGCCCAGGTGTTAGCTCCAAACCTGTCCACTTTAGAGCCTCACCCACCCCAGTATCCAAAACACATTCTGGGCTGCTCACATACTACACACGCCAACAGACTGCCCTGTGCAATGCAGTTGGGCAGAGCTTTCTCTGGTTTCCATGTTGAGCTGTGTGTTAATCTTGGTAGTAAAGATCTCAGTTTGGTCATGAGTAACTAATGTGCCTCAAAGTCAATGACATGGAAAGAGGAACACAACTGCCGAGTGAGGCCAGACCAGCTAAGGTGCCAGACAGTCCTTCTGGAACCTCCCATGGAGAAGATGGAGATGGTTCTCAGAACCAAACAAGGCTGGAATCCTCACCTACCAGTCCCATCTATTCCTAATGCCACAAGCAAACAAACTGTATCCTTTCATAAGAGCTCATAAAATGCGCTTTAATCAACTCCCATTCCCTAGAGAACCCTTCCAGCCTGTGGAGATGCTGAGTGAACATCAGCATTCTTCCCATCCCAATCCACCCTGTACCACCCACTCCTGTCCATATTATAGGCCCTTGATGTGGTAAGACCAGTGGCTGGCTTTTGCAAGGTGAGTACTGGCAGAAGCCCAGGACATGGGGTGGGGGCAGTAACCAGACCCCTCAGTATAAGAAAGAAAAGCCCAAGGTCACCTTGAATAGAAGCTGCCCAAGGTCAGGGCACATCAAAAACAGGTCGTTGCCCTGTCCAATACACCTCACTGTCCAGCTCACACATCCACAATGCAGACACAGGCGGGGGACCTGAGGTTTAGTCTAAGCCAGGCAATAACTCGTGTGGCCAGGGCAAGTCATTTCTCTGCTCTGAGCCTACATTTCCACATCTGTAAAAGGAAACTGTTGCACTAGGTTAGGCAAGGGAAACACAGGGCCCCAGATCCTCTTCAGGAACCTATGGCAGGCACTGCTTCCGATCTTAGCATTGGTCTCACAGAGCCTCACTGGGCAACAGAGGTCTTCATAGGGCCATCACTACAACCGACTGCAGGCAGCACACGGGAGCAAACCCAGAGGTTCTTGCTGAACAAGGCTCTAATTTTTTAATCTTTATTTGAAAACAATAATGCAGGGTCTTCAAGAGAATGAGAAGACAAGCTACAGATCAGGAGAAAATATTTGCAAAAGATATTTTCTGATAAAGGATGGTTATCTAAAATAGACAAAGAACTCTTAAAACTCAATAATGAGAAAACAAACAATCTACTTAAAAAATGAGCCACAGACCTCACCAAGGAAGATACACATTAATAGAAGCTCCACATCGTATGCCATTGGGGAAATGTAAATTAAAACCACAGTGAGCAACCACCACACACCTATCAGCATGGCCCAAACCCAGAACACTGACACCAAATTCTGAGGATATGGAGCAACAGAAACTTTCTCTTATTGCTGGTGGAATGCAACATGGTGCAGCCGCTCGGCAAAATGAAATGCTGGGCAATGATTCATGTGGGAACCTAAGCAGTAGTCCTGTTTTTTCTGATACCTTTTTGGAGTCACAAGCCCTGTCTGTTCTAACGAGCTCCTCTCTGGGCGTCCAAAAGGGTCCCCACTCCTCCCAGGAGGGGGCACTATTTCCACCCAACTCCAGCCCTGCCTAAGACCAGGACTTAGGTGGCACCCACCAGCTGCTCTCATGGTGAGTGTGGGCTGAGTGGATGAAATAGTGTGTCCTGGTAAGAGATGACCTTCAGAGTGACAACATGGGGTAAGGGGCACAGATGGGGACAGAGAGGGCCACCCCAGGGAGTGGAAAAGGCCAGATTTTAGCCCAGGGTACCTCATGCAGAACACCCCAAGGAGAGAGCTATGTTCAATAACTCAGAAAAAATATTTTTAAATATATCTTCATTGATTTCAGAGAGAAGAGGGGAGAGAGGAAGAGAGAGATAGAAACATCAATGATGAGAGTCATTGGTCTGCTGCCTCCTGCACATCCTCTACTGGGGATCGAGCCTGCAACCTGGGAACCTGCCCTGACCGGGAATCCAACCACAATCTCCTGGATCACAGGTCGATGCTCAACCGCTGAGCCACACCTGGCCGGGCAATAACTCTGAAATTAACCCCAGGACATCCATCCCAGGGTTATCTGAGGTCTCATATATATTAATAAACTGTCACCTAAAAAATAAGGGTCCCACTCAAACCTCCCTCTGCTTTAACACCAGCACCTCTCTGGGCCTCTGTGTCATTGTCACCAGCATCTGGTCTATGTCCTTTGACAGGTCAAGGCTAGGCCCCCTGTTGCCTGGGTGTCCCCAGAACCCCCCAACCCAGCATAGGGACCAGGCATAAGTGAACCCAATAGCAGCCTGACCGGCTGAGAACTTGGGGTTCCTGGGATTCTGAGGATGGCAGATCAGGCCACACAGGGCTTTACGATTTGGTAGGAAAGATTTTGCAAGTGAGTAAAACCACGGGATTCACTTCATTCATTCTAAGCCTAGGCATTTAATTGGAACTGGAGCCCAAACAGAAAGCCCAGCTAAGCTTGTTATTTTTAACTTCCATTTTCAATTCCATTTCCATTCATACTCCTTCACCTCTGCCATGGAAACTGAGTCCTTATTTTCCCCAGAAGCTCTTGGCCTCGGGAACTTACGTCATCATACAAGGAGCCACTGATATCAGCCCCATAGATGGGAGAGACGAAGGTGAGGTTCTTCCAGTACTTGCGTTCCAGGTCATCAAAATCCTGGTGCCGGGGAGTGCAGTATCTGTGAGCAAACAGCACACCGAAAATGGGGGGCTCAGAGCATGTGCCTGATGCTCACAGCTGAGCCAGGTCCAGGGCATCTGCTGGATACACCGAGGGAGGGGCTCTGCTCAGACCACCCACTGTCCCCACCACAGGGCACAGCCCCAAGGAACACAAATGTGGTCCCATTGTTGCTGGGAGAGCATTTACTTCAGCAGGTGTGTACAGGATGGGCAGGCAGCCCTGCCTGGAATGATGCCCCTTCATCCTATCTCATCAGCTAGCTGGGCCTGTAGCATCCAAGTCACAACACACACCAGGGGCAGGTGGCACAGGTGGATGGGCACAGGCTCTGACGGTTCTCATCATCCCATTGCTCAGCACATGCTAAGAATACCGATTATGGGTCAGGTACTGTCCTGGGCACCAGGGCCAGCGCGTGAGCGGGCAGATAACACCCTGCCTTCACAGTACACTTATGTTTGAGAGCAAAGGTACTGCTGGAAATGCACAAATGATTTCAGAGAGCCAGGGAGCTGGCAGTAACAAAGAACAGGGAGGAGAAAACAGCAGTGTGCCCGTGAATGCCCACAAGAGCATCCATGAGCACACAGAATGTGCATCAGGAGTGTGCCCGTGTATGCACTGTGTTGAACCAGGAAGCAGCGCTTGGGAATGGGTGTCAGAGAGCCCCTCTCTGAGGAGGCACCATCAGAACCAAGACATTATGGGAGGGTGTAGGGGACGCACTCCAGGGACAGGGGACAAGGGCAAACCCCTAGCGGGCAGCCCTCAGAGGTGAGTGTTGAAGGCAGTGTGAGGTGGACAGGTGGCCGTGAGCTGGCGAGGGTCTGGATTTCACTCTCTTTAAACTGGGAGGGATCTGAGCACAAGGTGCCAAGACTTACCCAGTGCACCCAGAGCAGACGGTATGAGCTTCATGGGGGCCTCCATGTGCCCTACCATCTCTGTACCCCCAGAGCCCCTAGTGGACTGGGCTTTGCATATCAGGGGGGTGGATGCCTTCAAGGTGTGGCTCCACCTTAGAGCCAGGCCTTCAGGGGGCCCACCCTACACCCACCGGGGTCCCCACTGCATACTTCTCGCTGTTGGCCAGGCGGCGGTACTCCCCAACTGTCATGGCCTTCTTCTGGATGTTGTACTGTGTGAAGAGGCCTGACTGGCCCGTCACCACCTGCTGGATGGGAGCTGGGATGACCACGTCATCGATGTCGTCATATGTCTGCCGTGGTTTCCACTCCTTCGGGGGTATGATCTACGAGACCAAGGGGGAAGTCAGTGGCACCTCCAGACAGGCATGTCCACTCAGAACAGAAGGATGAGCAGAGGACACATTCCCCACTCCTGGGAGACCAGCAGCTACTACTTGGGAAACACACCAGGGACTGCCCCCCCAGGGGCACCAGGAACCATCTGTGCCTTTATCGAGCACCCAAACGATCTAGTGCCAGCAACGTGGGCACCACCAGCTACATCTGAAGTTCTTATAAAACCTTTGTCACTGGAGGGCAGGGCCACTGCACCCTCTAGCTTCAGAAAGGAGCAGGCTGGAACCCAATTCATTGACACCTACTGGGGGTAATCATGGCTCTAGGTGCTGGGGTGGGGAAACATGGGAAAACAAAGATCCAAGTGGGCCTTACATTCCATGGAAGAGGGCAGATGATAAATACCAGTAGGAGATGAGGAAACTCTGTGGGAAGGTAACCAGTTGTAAGTACAAAGGATATAAAATAAGGAAGGGCTGGGTAAGAAGCCCAGAGGCAGAGGGAGGGTGACAATTCAAAGTGGGAAGAGATCTGAGAAGGTCACCCTTGAGAAAAGGTTCAGGTATTTCCTGGAAGTAGATTTAACAGGCAACCACCAGGCCTTGACCCTAAGCAGATGGCAGCTCTCCAGGCCCTCCCCTCCCTTCTCTGCCTTTCTCCATAAGGGAACACTAAGAGTTAGCAGGAAATCTGGTGTCAGGGCACTGGGTCTGGGCACACCCTGAGTGGGCACTGTGCTGGGCTTGCTTGGGCTCAGAAATCCACTCCTGGCCCCCTCACCCTCCTGGTTGGGGGCGACCTCTGGGCTGAACCAAGGGCGTCCTGAGCACCAGGCACACTTCTGGGCAAGCCCCACAGGGCTGACGGCGACTAGTCTCTCCAATCCTGGTGGGTGTTTGCAAGCCTCAAGTCTCCTTTCAGGGTGCCCAGCACCTAACAGCTTTGGGAAAAGGACCTACCCAACCCATTTTTAGAGCATCAGCATGAACTCTAAAGAGGCTGAACCCTCACCCTGCTCAGGGCCAATAAGGAAAGAACACGACACAGATGCCCAAGTTTGCTGACAGCTTCCAGAAGGGCTGAAATCCATTTACCATCCCCAAGGATTCCACTGTCACATCTAACACATCTGTGGGAGAAAATGTTTTGCTTGGCAACAAAAACACTTATTCTCCAGTTGCCTGTTAACAACAAAAAGGCGCTACATCCCGTCAGCACACACAAGTTTATTTACAAAATACAAATAAATAACAACAGAACAATAAGAGGAAGTCAGTGAGTCTCACCTGGGGCAATCCTGCCCCCAGGGGGCACGGAGTGATGTCTGGGGGACATCTGTGGTTGTCATGACTACGGGTGCTCCTGGAATCGAGTGGGTAGGGGCTAGGGATGCTGCTCAGCACCCTGCAGTGAGCAGGACAGCCCTCCCCAGTGTGACCTGACCTCGATGTCAGCCCTGCCCACCAAGGCTGGCAGCCTCATGTAGGATTGAATGGGGACGAGGACACAGCTATTCAGTGAAGGCTCTTTCTGAGGACATCGCTCTTGCTCTGTCTACCTGTATCTGGTGCAAGGCCATGTGACAACAGGGTGCCAGCTAGGGTCAGCCTGCTAGCAGAAGGTTTTCTTAGATTTCAAGTGAGAAATCTGAAGATTCAGGTGCTAAACTAAAACATTCAAGGCTGGAAAACAGAAAAATAAATGAAAGGGGCTATGCCTCGAGGATCCAAGATGTTCTTCAATAAGGAAGAATCTGTGACCTTGAGCTGCTTTTTAATTACACTATTGATGTCCCCTCTTGACAGAAAATCTAGAACTCCTCCTGCAGGAAAGTGCCGTGACCCTGGACCAGCTCCAGACCCACTTCAGTTCTATTAGAAGTCTGTCCCTTATCCCAGTCTGGGGTAAAATGAACAAAATATGTCACTCCTGAACTCCCCACTTTCAAACAAGAGTCTGAGGCTATTCTGTTCATTTACGCCATCCCTAACACACTGCTGTATGAAGACATCTGGAAACCAGGGAGGGATCTCAGACACAGTGCAATGCCTGGTTTGCATACATGTGACTACTCCTTCCTGGACACATTCAAAGCAGGCTCTGAAAAGGCTGCTTAAAAGGACGGCCACTTCCAGCTGGTCTGGAACATGAAGCTTCTGGAAAAATCCCTTAGCAATGTATTGTTTTCTAACACCCTCACATCTCTGCAAGATGAGATCTAAAAGGAGGATCCCAGACAAAGGACATCTGACAGATGTCACCTAAAGAACTTCCAGCATTCTGCCCTAGGTGGTTTGGCTCAGTGGTTAGAGTGTTGGCCCACTTCTAGCTGTGGCCCTGGCTCTACCTATGCCTGCTGAGTGCCCACCCCCTACCCAGCTCTACCAAGCCCCACACAGCTTTGGAAGAGGGGTCCAAATACAGATTTTAGGAAAGAAGAAAACCCCTACCTACACACATACACATGCACACAAGCACGAGCACACACATGCACACACACATGCACACACACACAAAGAAGGGCAGTCAAGACTGATGAGACCAGGGTGGGGGGACATCCATGTCTGCGGAGCTGACTCAGGCCAGCAGGACATCATAATCATGTCTCTTCTTCAAAGATACTAGCAGCCCTGAGAGCCAAGGGTTCTAGTTGAAAGAAATGGGGGGTGCCCAGGGATGAAGCCCCTGCTTCCCTGGATCCATGTGTCCCCAGAGTGGCAGGGAAGCCGCTGAGGGACTAGAGGCACCACACACTGTCCCTGCTAGACGGGAGAAGGGACATGTGTATTCATGTGTGTTGGTGTAACCCTAATTCCCAGGAGAGTCTCACAGAACCTGTGCCTGCACCCCCAGGTTGCCTTCACCTCAGCCGGACTCAGAAAGAATTCCCGCATCCAAAGGTGGCCATCAGTCAGAGAGAAAGTGGCAAATAAACCACCACTTAAGAGAGAAAAGGAACATGCAAAACAAAAGGGAGAATAAAAATATTTGCCTCACGAAATCCCCAGTGCAGTTTTCCATCGATCCAAATAAATTAGAGAAAAACTGGTCCACTGGAATTAAAAGCCTAAAGCAGAGGCCTCTGGGTTCAAAGAAGAAGCACTGAGACAGCAAAGGGGATAAAAGAGCGGGGAGAGAGAAGGTAAAGGGGCGGATTGCAGAGGTAAAGGAGGGGCAGCAGATGTGACGGAGGTGAAAGGATAGCGGAGAAGTGCCAGGGCTGGGATTTAAAGGTACTTCTAACAGAATAGTACAAGATACTAATTTGCTACAAGTTTCCTGACATAAAAGATGACATGAATCCAAAGGCAGATGGGTTGACTGTGTCCTGCGAAAAGTGGACAGTGACAACAAAGAAAGGAACCCCAAGCTCCCCCTCTCACAGGCACCAGAATCTCCCCACCACTGGGGAACTGCAATGGGCAGAGCAGCAGAAAGTGTCACCTGACAATTGACACGAGACTATGGATTGGTGGGGATTGGTGGGCAGGTAGAAAGAACGCTTCTGAACTTGCTAGAACCCCAAGTACAGAGTTTCCAGAGCACTTCTCATATGAGATGACAAACTGCAGGCAAGTAAGACACAGGCGGTGAGCACTGAAGGTATTTAAAGGGAGAACTGAAGTTAATATGGCGGTGGCAGCCATGGTTCCCAAACCACATAGAAATGTTCTGTTTTGTCTATGTTATTATGAATACAATGAACAAAAATCATGAGGAAGAGGAGGGAAAGGTGCTGCAGGCATACTGCCTTTTTCTCCTGAGGCTGAGGTTGAAGGTATGGGTGTCACCAGGACAGGAACTGCTTTAGCAACAAAACCAACCAAAACTCCTGGGGGGGGGGGGGTAAGCAAACAGCAGCCTGTGGTCCAAATCTCACCAGCTGTCTGCTTTTGTACAGCCTGTGAGCTAAGAGTGTGTTGTTTGGGGGTTTGTTTTTTCATTTTCAAACAGTTGGGGAACTTTTTTCAAAGAAGAATATTTCAGGACACGTAAAAGTTCTGTGAAATTCACGGTTCAGTTCCCATAAATAGAGTTTTACTGGTGTACAGCACATCTCTTGGTTTATGGGTTGTCTAAGGTGGCAGTGCTAAGTGGTCCGAGAGAGACTGCCCAGCCCACAAAGCTGAAAATGCTATCTGGCTCTTTGTAGAAAAGGTTTACCAACCTTCTGGTTTAAGGAATAGACAACTAGGAATCTTAGATAAAGTGATACTCATCCTGGAAGCAACTAGAAAAACCCTAAGCAAACAGGTTACGAATCTTCCCAATCATTAGGTGAGTAATGCCACACACAGGTTCCCACGAACATGAAGAAACACAGCCATGCTCGGTTGGAACATCAGCCCGTATACCAAAAAGGAGTGGGTTCCATTCCCGGTTGGGGGGCATATAGGAGACAACTGATTGATGTTTCTCTTTCTCTCTCCCCGCCCCTTCCGCTCTCTCTAAAGTCAATAAAAACGTATCCTTGGATAAGGATTTTAAAAAAAAGAAACACAGCCATTTATATTAAAAAGAGAAACAGGCCCTGGCCAGTGTTGCTCAGTGGTTAGTGTCAGCTGGTACACCAAAGGGTCATGGGTTCAATTCCTGGTCAAGGGCATGTACCCAGGTTGCAGGTTCAATCCCCAGACCCAGTTGAAACCTGTGCGGGAAGCAACCAATCAACCTGTCTCTCACATCGATGTTTCTCTCTTTCTCTCTCTCTCCCTCCCTCCTTTCCACTCTCTAAAAAACAAACAAACAAACAAAAACCAAAAAACAATGGAAAAAATATACTCGGGTGAGGATTAACCAAAACAAAAAGAAAAAAGAGAGACTCACAAGGTGAGCTTGTGTGTCTATCTGCCTTCACACATGTACACACACACGTATGTACACATATGTGTATAATATGCCAAGAAGGGAAACGGGATATTGGTAACAACATTGCTTCCAGAGACACGAGCTGGGGGACAGGAGGATGAAGGGCTCACTAGTCAATCTCCGCCTCTCGCACTGTTTGAATTTGCCTCACATGTGCATGCTACCTCAAAACCAAAGCAAAACGAAACAAAAACTTGTTTCACTAGGAATATAAAGGCAGAAAACTCAGGCCTTCCTGGCATCAACTGCCCAGAAGCTCTCCAGACTCTCAACCTCTTTCTCCCCGGGCGCGGTGAAACTTGCTGCCGTGATGCCCTGGGCAGCACTGACCACTGGGCTGGGCTCAGCACAGCTCTGTCTCCACCGCAGCCTGCCAACTCCTGCAGGGGCGGGGCCGTGTGAGTCATTTATGACTTCCAGTGCCCAGAACAGTGCCTGGCAAGGGGAAAGAACCCCATCATGTTTGTAGATAAATGAGGTCAAAATGGTTCAGTGAACAGGTTAATGGGTGTACCACCGCTGGACATGAACACACACACAGAAGCTGCGCAGGACCAGGATGTCACCCACCTTTGCTAGGCCTGCCCGGTGGGCTCCCTGGGACTCGATGTAGGCCACATATTTGTTGAAGTCCTTAAATTCTTCCATGGTTGGGCGAAATGTCATGATTTTACAACTGGGGTTCTGGGCTCCATGATCCTCAGACCCCATGGCTGCAGCTGAGACACCGCCACACCTGCAAGGGAAGACAGAGAGTGTAAGTGTGGCAGTGCTGCCACCAGTGGGTGCTCTGCTCCCTTAGACCGCACTAGAAGTACTCGTGGCCCCAGGAAGCAATGCGGGGCAGAGAGAAGACTTGGAGCTGACTTCCCTGCTCTGCTCTGGCACAAAAGACCAAAATGACTTCAACTAATTAAAAACAGAGGTGTCCTAGTTTCTAAAAGCCAACGTGATACTGGAAGCCAGAGCACTGATTTTAAGCTTGGGGCCCTAGGAAATAAAAGTTTTTCATATCAGGGACTCAAATTAATGTATGTCCTTCAGAGCTGGACATCCAAAGAGAGAGTATCACGCAGCAGGTTCTGTAAGGAAAGTGAGGTTGTGTGTGATCTGCCTTCTTTTTTTTTTTTTAAATATGTCTTTATTGACTTTGGAAAGAGAGGAAGGAAGAGGGAGAGAGAGAGATAGAAACATCAATGATGAGAGAGTCATTGATCGGCTGCTTCCTGCAGGCCCAGCAACTGGGGGTAGAGCCCACAACCCGGGCATGTGCCCTGACCGGGAATCGAACCACGATATCCTGGATCCTAGGTAGATGCTCAACCGCTGAGCCACGCCCGGCTGGGCTGATCTGTCTTCTTTTGAGGTGCAAGCCTGCAAGCGGGGGAATGACAACTCCAGGCGAGGTCCACCCTGAGCAGCGTGTGCGTAGTTCCAGGGCCGGCCTGGCTACTATCAGTGAATCCAGGCCCAGGGACCCATGGGCAACCCAAGGCAGGAATCTGGAACCAGAAGGACAGAAGGCCCAGCCAGAATGGCTCATTCCTGCGATCAGATGCTACAAGGTGTGGTTATAACCACATCTGGACATTTTGGCACAGAAGGGGAGACAGTGGCTATGTCTGTGCACTCTAAGAGTCACTGCAGGTGCCTGCAGATAACTGGAGACCAGGGCTCCTCTCAGGGAGGAGGGTGCAGGCTACAGTGGCCCCTCCTCTCTCTGGAGTTAAGGGGACCCAGTGGGGCTATTGGTGGCCCACTCTGAACAGGAAGGGACTCAGTGACAGATTCAGGGACTCAAATCAATGTATCAGGGACTCAACAGGAAGGGTCCCTATTGGTCGATTAAATTCTGGTTCCAAAAGATTAGACTCCCTTCAGGATTTGGAAAAAGTCAGAATCCAAGTGCACAAAGACCTGCGAACTTGGAGAACAATTTAACCTAGTTCACCCCACTCCACCCCAAAGTGAGCTGGAGAATGAGAAACCCAAGAAGTCCAATGGTCCCAGAAAGAGGAGGGAGGGTCCAAGATGCGACCAAAGGCTTCCAAAAGGCACTCCCTGAGGTAGGCACTAGAGGGCAGCACAAGCTCAGGAATTGCCACTGAGGTGGTCAGTTCACCCTGGGATCTGGAGGCCCTAGGTTCACACGTAACCTGTTATGGCCTTTTCCCTAATACCCCATCCCATGCCTGGAGCACATAAGGCTGGGGCCAGGGGGACAGCATCTAAAGCCCCCCTCTGAGGGTCACACTCTCACTGGACTGCTGGTGAGGGCCCCCAAGGATCCTGACATACATGGGGGGGGCATTGCTTCACTGCTGTGTCCAGGCTGGGATCCACTATGACCCTGTGTCCTATGTCCACAACAAGTCTAAAGGTTTCTCAATGGGCAGCCACAAAGCTGAAGTGTGCATGGTAGGTCATCACCATTTCACAGACCCCCAGCCCTGTTCTATGCATTTTACATGGGTGAATCGTCCACTCCACACAATAAGCCCATTTTTCATAGTTCACTGAGGATACAGGACCCCATGAGGGGAAGTCACATGCCTAGGCCACATGGCAGGTATGTGGCAGGGCCAGATGTCCAGCCAGGCTCTGCTGAGACAGCCAGAGTCTCCTATCTCTCTCCCACCCTGGTGACAGGTGCCAGGACCTACCAACACCCAACAGCTCTCATGTTTGGTTTGGCTGGTCCTGGCCAGTTGGCGGCTTCTCCTCTGAGGCTGGTTCCTGAGTAGCCTACAGAGAGGGGGACACAGCCTCCTGCAGGGGCTGCCTCCCACCCCAACACCTGGCACCACTGGTAGGAGGTGACAGAGTATGCCAGTCTCCTCCCCAATGCCAGCTTGTCCCAGGCAGAGCTGGGGCAGCCCCAGGGCCCTGCCCACACAAGCTCTCCCTCATGTCAAAAATCACGACAAAGAGATGAGTGTTCCATCCAAGAGGTGGGAAAGCAGACGATGAGACAGCAGGTAGAGTATTCTGCATATGCACACTGGCAAGACACTCCTCCAACCACCATCATCCAGATTCGGCTCCACAGAGAATTCTATAGGATTTTTTTCTCTCTTATGAAATGAAGTTTTTTAGTAAGTAAATATAAGGAAGAAAATTAAAATGGTCTGTAATCTCAACACTCCATAACCCTGGACACATTTTTCTGAATGACAAATAAAAATCATATGTGCACATATTTAAAAAATAAAAAAGGAATTTGACTGGATGCCAGCTCTGGGCCATTCTTACAGTTTACTGGAAACATGGGGGGAGGGACAGAGGACCAACTAAGAGCCCGGAAGGAGGGAACTCACAAAACATTCCAGAAAGAGCGACTCGCTCTTTACCAGACAGTGCCATTGCCAAAAAGTGGGGCTCTAACAACTCAATAACAGAGAGACAAACAGCCCAATTAAAAAGTGGGCAAGGCCCAGCAGGGCGTGGCTCAGTTGTTGAGCATCAACCTAGGATCCAGGAGGTCACAGTTCGATTCCTGGTCGGGGCGCATGCCCAGGTTGCGGGCTCAATCTCCGGTGGGGGGCATGCAGGAGGCAGCCGATAGATGACTCTCTCTCATTGATGTTTCTATCTCTCTCTCCCTCTCCCATCCTCTCGCTGAAACCAATAAAAATACATTTAAAAAAAAGAAAAAGTGGGCCAAGGACTTGAGTAGACATTTCTCAAAAGACGATCCACAAAAGGTCAACAAGCAGGCGTATAGGGGCTGAACACATTAGCCAGAAACGCAAATCAAACCCACAGTGAGACACCACTCACCCCCAGTAGGATGGTTAGGCCAAGAAAAACAGACAAGAAGCGTTGAGGAGGATGTGGAGGAACTGGAACCCTGATACACTGCAGGTGGGAATGTAAGACGGTAGAGCCCATTGTGCAAGTTTGGTGGTTTAGACAAGACTGTGATCAGCAGAATAATACACCACCACCTCAGGATATCCACATCCTAATGTAGACTGTGACTATGCTCCCTTCCATGGTAAAAGGGTCTTTGCAGATGAATTAAGTTAAGGACCCTGAGATGGGGATAATCCTGGATTCCCCAGGGGCGCCAGTGTCATCACAAGGGTCCTTATAAGAGGGAGAGAGATGGAGACTGGATGACAGAGCAATGAAGGCACAGGCTGAAGTGATTCGAGGAAAGGGCGCCAAGGAAAGGAAAGCAGGCAGCCCCTTGAAGCGGAAAAAAATTCAAAGAAATCAATTCTCTCCTGAAGTCTCCGGAAGGAGTGGGCCTGCCAACACCTTGATTTTAGCCCCGTAAGACACTCCAGACCTCTGACTCCCAGAACTGTCAGAGAATGAATATGGGTTGTTTGCAGTCAGGAGGTTTATGGTCATGTTGCAGCAGCCATGGGATGTACATGCAGGATCACTTTTTCTGAGAAGTGGTTTGGGGTCTTCAATGCACTTGAAAAAGCCGCGTTCTGGTCCACACCTGGCCCTCATCAGCCATGTGGCCTGCGTCTGAGGTCAACACTGAATATGAGGCAGCCTTTCTTGGGCCACACTGGGAGCAGCGAACATGGCAGGGAGTGAACAGGACAGTTCGTCCTCCAACCTGTCACCCCCACCCCGTGGGTGTGAGCTGGGAGGTGATTAGTTTGTTTCCTCTCCTCTTACTAGTGACAACCTTGGGACACCATTGGAGACCACCGCTTTAAAACCCTCTGTCCTCTGTCCCTGGTTTATTAGAAAAGTATAGGAGAAGGTGGACATCCTGGAGTTGAAACCCAGAAGCAGCTGGGCAATGGGGTTCTTTTAAATGTATTTAAAAAGAATCTTCCACCCGGCCGGTGGGTTCAGTGGTTGAGCTTTGACCTATGACCCAGGAGATCGTGATTCGATTCCTGGTCAGGGCACATGCCTGGGTTGCGGGCTTGATCCCCAGAAGGGAGCATGCAGGAGGCAGCCAATCAATGACTCTCTCTCATCATTGATGTTTCTCTCTCTCTCCCTCTCCCTTCCTCTCTCTGAAATCAATAAAGACATATTTTAAAAGAGTCTTCCATTTTAAATATCCCCACCCCCCACCCCACCCCTGGCTGTGACTGGTCACCATCTTCGGCAGGTTGTGGAGTGGGGTGAACAGGACCCTCAGAGAGCCTAGAAGTGGTGTCCCACCTAATCCACAAGACACAGGCAAGGCAACCCGTCCCAAGTGACCCCATCATCAATCAAAACGCACAATGGTTCTCAGGGCTTCTAGAAGTGGACAGGCACTCAGATGCTGAACGGTGAGAGTGTAAACATGGAGTGTGCAGACTAGAGAAGGACACCCAGCAGAGCCACTCCCAGAAGGTTCTAGGCTCCTCTGTCTTAAGGCATGAAGACCATGGACACCCCAGGAACTCCGAACCACACGGGGCCACCTTCTGCCTCCAGCATGCAGGTCTCACAGCCACCTGGGAGCAGGGGAGGGGGCCTCGGTGCCTTGCTCTTGCACTTACTTGAAAGTTCCTGGTATATTCTGATGGTGAGGCTGCAATGAGAGATGCTCTAGTAAGTGGCTTGGATTTCTGTCAGGTTCCAGCAATGGTGATGGTTCCTAAAATGCACAAAATAAAAGCAAGATTAACTAAAGTTATCACATGCTTAAGTCTAAATTCCACATTATACTCCTAACAGTGGCATGTAGCCCTTTATTCAGATGTTTCCAAATCCTTGCCACTTTGCAGGAACACAAAAATCCGTTTTAAGCTCATCTTCCACAAATCAGTATCTGAGGAAGTGAGGACCTCCACGAACAAATTAAACCAGAGAAGCTTCTAGAAACCTTAAGGGACAGGCAGCTTCTGGGAGATTTATAACAAGTTCTGCCTCCTGTGAAACCCTGAAGCCATGGAAGGTGTGCCTCCAAGGAGGAAACTCACATGGGCAACACTGCATGGTGATCACCATCTGCACCCCCAGGAGACGCACACAGGGAGAACACACAGGGAGAACATGGCAGGGGCTGTGTAGACCCCACCGAGGTCAGGGTCCTGACCTAGAAATTGATAGTTGGGCAGAGACATTCCAGTACTTGTTGAATGGATGCAGCCTGAGACTCTAAACTTCGCTTTGGCCCCAGGACCTCTGACAACCTGGGCTATAGCTACGCCAATTCACCAGCCCTCCCGCCCACATCTCCCCACAGCTCTCCAGACACATGAATCCCAATGACACAAGGTCTACCAGATGTCCCCTGCCTCTGGCCCTTTGCACATGATGTCTGCAACCAGAGCACTGAGGTGGGCCTGACATTGCAGGAAGGGCAGCTTGCCCCTCAGGGCCCTGGTTGAACTCAATCCCACACCCTTTCTCCAATTCACCAGGAGTTTTAAATAGCACAGGTTTCACCAATACTCTTACAACAAAAAATGCACACTAGCATTTTAAATCTTATTTTAAGCTGGTTTTTAAAATTACTGTGCAAAATCCATTTTAGTGATTTCACTATATTTTAACAGGTCACAACCCCTGTTTGAAAGGCCACATGAAGCTGTGAAATTTGTGGACCTCAGGCTGCACACATCTTCCTCTGAACACATTAACTGTCGCTGTTTTTCCCAAGGGCTCCTGGGCCTCTCCCACCTGCATGGCTGAAGGCTGCCCTGCTCCACAGCCCTGCCAGCACCTGACAGAGCTTTAAGTCAGAGGATCCAATTACTGTGAAATCTCTCCATGTAGCTGTAGCTGGCAGAATAAGAGACACTAAGGATGTCCACGTCCAAATCCCTACAACCTGTGGCAATGCTCCCTTCTGGGGCAAAAGGGACTTTGCAGATGGGCTTAAGTGAGGAATCCTGAGATGGGAAGAGTATCCTGGGTTATCAGGTGGGCTCTGTCTGTCATCACAAGGGTCCATATAAGAGGGAGGCAGGACGGTCAGAGTAAGAGATGCGATCGTGGAAGCAGAGGTCAGAATCATGTGCTATGAAGATGGAGGAAGGGGCCATAAAGCAAGGAGTGCAGGTACCTTTAGAAGCTAGAAATGACAAACAGGTGCTCCCCCAGAGCCTCCAAAGGAACCAGCATTGACCATACCTTGATCTTGGCCCCGTAAGACCATGTCAGGCTTTTAGCCTCCAGAACTGTGAGACAATAAATGTGTGTTGTTTAAGTCACTAAGTCTGTGGTCATCTGTCAGGGTAGCAAAGGTGACTAATGCTACAGCTTCAATGTGTATTTTCCTCATCACAGAGGTGGTGAGGTGTCTTTTCATTTCCACTAACTACACAGACCTCTCTGCTATGAACTGCTAGCCCCTATCTCTCGCCTGTGTCTCAATAGGATCACATGTCTCCCTTGTCACTCGTAACTGTCTCTTAGCATTGCTATCTCCCTTTCTGGACATGGGCTTCCCCTACCAGATCATGGTCTAAAAGGCAGAGAAGTCCCCAGGGCCTGTGGTTCTCAGCTGGGCAGACCTGAATCTGCTGCTGCCCATGGCTGCTGGGCCACTGAGACTGTGGGTTCTTCTGCTCTCACACTTTGGGGGCTGAAAGTATCAACCCCCAAGCCAGAAGGATAGAAGCTCTGGGGCTGAGGTCAAGGCCCAGTTCTCAGGCCACAGGCTGAGAAGAGGCCTCTATCCATCCTGACCTATGTCTACAAGGGATGAAATCCAGGCTAACCCACATCCATGGCTCCTCTGAAGGATCTCGCACAGGCTCTGGGATGCAGAGGCCTGGCCTCAGACCCACCACAGACCCACTTAGTACAAGGCAGCCTGGGTTAAGGGATCAGAGGATCCTATATGTGGGCTATGAGAGTGACTTCCTTCCAAAAGGGGGAATGACTTTACAATGGAGAAACCTGGCAAACAAAATTCAGCCAAGGGATCAAGGTTAACATTAACGGTAATAAGTCATGGTGATACATGACCCTGGCTATGGCAGGATGAGAAGGGCCCTTCATCTCTGGGGTCTTCCTCCCAGAGCACATCACCCAATCTAACCATGGGAAAAACATGAAACAAACCCCAATTTAGAAACTTCCTACAAAATCCCTGACCAATCCTCCTCAAAACTGCCAAAGTCATCAAAAACAAGAAAAATTTGAAAAACTGTCACAGCCTAGAGGAGCCTAAGGAGATGTGACAACTAAATGTCATGTAGGACGCTGAATGGTGTACTGGAACAGAGAAGGGCTGAGGAAATCTGAATATCGTATGGACTTTAATTAACAAGAATTATGTTTATTAATTTTGACAAATATGCCAGCCTAATGTAAGATATTCATAACGAAACGGCAGGCGGGGGGAGGGATATGAGAACTCTATCTGCTTAATTTCTCTGCAAATCTAAAAGGCCCGGGCAGTCTGGGTCTTATGCCTCCTGCTGCCCAGGCTGGCCCAGCCCAGCTGCTGACCTCGCTGTGGGTCCTGGGAAATCTGGGGCACTAAGAATAGAACTCAAGAGGGAGTCCGGTTGCAGCCAGGTAAGAGCCTGCAGTAGTGACCCAACGCATCAGACACCAATGCCCCTAAAAAAGCGCAGTGTGACCATTTCTCCTTTAAAAGGGTGCAGTCTGACTACTGGATGACGTTGTTATTCTGACATAACAACGAGCCCACAGATGCTGACAGAAGCAGCAGGTACAGTGGCTCACTTCTCCACCCCATCTGCAAAGGGCAGGCAGAGGGGCCAGAAAGGAAAAGCAGAAACCAGACAAAGAGCCAGTTATACCTAAACGCTGAGGCACCAGGAACTGCTACTGACTAGAGGCATCCCTGGGACTCCACAGCTTGGCCTCCACACTCCGGGAGGGGGTACCTGGGCCTCCTGGTCTTATTAGCTCTCGGTCACCCAAGGCTGAGCCTCGGGGTGGGTCCAGCGGCTGGATCCACACCAGGCCACACTACCCATTCTTGCCCTAGAGCTAGGCCTGGGGTCCGAGAGGCGGAGAGCTGACTGGGCAACCTATGGACCAGAGAAGAAGGGAGCCGTCACCTGTATACTCAGTTACCTGACCTAGGAGGGCTCAGCTCCCGAATCAGCCACAAGCCCCAAGTGCCCCCAAAAGGGACCAGGTGTCCCCTGCTGCCTGCTGAAGCCTGGAGGATCTCTGCCCCTCACAGGGCAGGGAAGCCACACAAAGCCTCAGAAGGACCCACGACTTGAACATTCTGTTGTCCGATCAGTATGAATTAGTGGGTTTTTGAAAAATATATATCTACAGCTAGATGGACACAGATATAAATACAGAAGGGCACGGATGCACAGGTTGGTATTCACACCTCCAAGCTCTGTCAACTGACAGGCCTGGGAAGCCATGACACCCCCAGCACTGTGAGTACACCCATTGGCCAGCTCACAGGTTTTCAATATCGTTCTCCAACATAGGGAAACAGGCTCCTTGGAGAAGTGGTCGACTCCAGGGTTGGGGCAGGGAACACACAAGATGAGCATGAGCATCTCATGGGGGCAGGGAGGAAGGAATTCCTCACTAGAGTATAAGGACACAAAGGAAGGACATGGGAAACAAACAGGAAAGAAAAGGGACACCTGGTGACCAAGCAAGGATCACTTGGGCAACACGACAAATAGTGATGGTGCTAGATTATAACCCACAGATAAAATAAATGTGCAAAGGTCTTTACTGGTATAAAATCTGAAAGGCAGAAGGGACAGCCCTCTTCTACAAAAGAATTCTAATTCATAAATTAGAAGGACTGAGGATGATATACGTCACCATAAGGCCAGAGTATAACTGTTGTATATAATTGTTGTCGATCTGAAATCCACAGGCAGAGGTTTGAGGAGAATCAGGGTGTTGACACTGTCTCAAAATCCCAAAGGGAAAAAGTAACCTTCCAATGGAAAGCCCTGGATGGCACTACCTTACCCAAGGGATCAAGACTGACACCACCAGCCAGGGGACATTGACACGTTGCCCGGAGAAGGACACATCATCACTGGGGCCAGCCTTCCACAAAATACATAACCTCTGTCTAATCATGAGGAAACATTGGATAAAGCTGAGGGACATTCTACAAAATCCCTGACCAGTGCTCCCCAAAAGTGTCAAGGTCACAACAGATAAGGAAAAGCCTAAGGAGACAAGATGACTAAATATGACGTGGCGTCCTGGCTGGGGCCCTGCGGCAGAAAAGGGACAGAGTGGGACAACTGGTGAAGTCCTAATAAAATCCATGGTTTGGTAAATACTATTCCTCCATGTTTCTTGCTTATTTAGTTCAGGTCATTCTTCTGTGGTTAAGAGCTAACATTCAGGAAGGTGGCTAAATGGTACACAGGAACTCTATGTACTGTCTTTGGAACATTTCAGTAAGTCTAAAATTATTTCAAATAAAAAGTCAAAAAATAAAAATAAAAAAACCTCTATCTCTGTCCTCTGAAGCTCACTGCACAGCAGGTTCAGCTGGAAGAGGAGAGTCTGGCTGTAAAAAGATCCAAACTGATAAGAAAAAGCCAGCTGACACCACACTACAATCCAGTTTCAGGACCCATTAAAGACCCAACCTGCTGAACCCAAGTTTCAGATCCTTCCTGTTTGAAAGAACTAAAAACCCACATTTTTCATCAGCCTTTGCATACTGAGCATAGAGCCTCTTATTTACAAATATCTCACCAAATCCTCCATGTTCGTGAGAACAGAGGATTCGCAGAGTTGCGAAGGCTCAGTTAGGGAAGTGGTGGGCATCCCGTGTTGTCTAGATCCAAACTAAAAAGGCTCTGCACAGTCCTAACCTGGAAGCATGCTCATGTCCCACATACTGAATGAATGAATAAATGAATGAATGGGAATGTATAAATGAAATCAACAAGAGTTGGAGGGGAAATCCTACTACAAAATACAAACAGAAAAAAATAAGCCAAACTATTTCAAGTAAATAATATAACCACAGTTAAGAGAGAGAAAAGGAAGAACTAACCCACATCACTTTTAAACATAGTTTTAGAACTAGATGCTTTGGAAATAAAGATAAAACAAATACTGACTTCTAGTTCGAAAGCTTATTTTACTGTAGGTGACATGACAGGTTCGCAGTAACAGAGAAGGGAGTTACAAAAATGGAAAAGGGAAGCCAGCAAGGAGCCTGCGTGTGGGACTAACTGGAGGCACTGGTGTGAACTCATGGGCAGTAGTGTGTATATGTAGAGAGCTAAAAGCAGAAATGTGGATAGCGTGTGTGTGTGTGTGTGCGTGTGTGTGTGCGTGTGTGTGTGCCTGATACACATATACAGATATATACACATGCTAATGTACGCACGTGGGTACTCACACCTCTATTTCCCAGCTCTGGCTTATGAGAGGGCCTAGATGCAAAGACACCCCATTGGCGATGAGCACACTGAGCACCCAGATCTTAGTTCTAAATGACATTGTCCACAAAAGAACCAGGGCTCCTTGTAGAAGTGGTCAATCCCTGAGCTGGACAGGGAGAGTACAGGATGGGCCTGGAACATCTCACTGTGTCCAAAAGCAAGGAAGTGCCAAAGGAATGGCGGGGATATGCCAAAAAGACACAAGGAGCCAGCAAGGGCTCTCCCTTTGGGCAAATCTCAGACCACTGGAGCAACATAAGGAGAGTGATGGATTATAACCTACTAAATCAGGTAAGAATCCAGGAGTCCACAGTGATATAAACAAATGAATGAGGAAACAGAGACATCTGTTCCTTACAGTACAAAGCCAACCAGTGAATGCAGAATGGTGGAATTAGACAATCACTATTTGGCAAGAATCAGCATGGCTGCTAAGACAAGCAGTGAGTGTTGGAGGAGTAACAGGATGTTGACATAGTCTCAGAGTATCTCCCCACAAGAAACATATTAAACACAAATGGTAAAATAGTAACTTTATGGTGGAGAAACCTGGCAGACACCAAGAGATCGAGGTTGACATGACCAGAAATGGGACAAATTCACACCAGGGACCTCTGGATACAATGTACCGAGAAGGACACAAGATCACTTTTGGATATTCCTGCCAAACGTGTGTAAC
Source organism: Miniopterus schreibersii (assembly GCF_964146895.1). NCBI lineage: Eukaryota > Metazoa > Chordata > Mammalia > Chiroptera > Miniopteridae > Miniopterus > Miniopterus schreibersii. The sequence continues at coordinate 66,902,479 of NC_138105.1, read as the reverse complement.
CTAAACCAGGACATGAGGAACCATCAAACAAACCCACATCATGGGACATCCTACAGAATAAGTGGTCTCTTTCTTCAAAACATCAGTCATGAACTCCAAAGACAGACTCCAGAACTGTTTCAGATCAAAAGAAAAAAAAAAGTGACATGACAACTGAATGCGATGTGTGATCCTGGATTTTCTTTTGAGAATTTGGAGAATTCACTTCCTGATGTTGATAATTTGATAAGAGAGTACCTTGTCTGGAAGAAGTAAACACTGAAGTATTTAGAGAAAGGGGTATCTACCTACCTGGAAGAGCTGGAAAAGTGCACAGAGAGAGAATGGAGAAGACCAAGGGAATAAAGGCAGATGTAGCAAAATGGGAATCCAGGATTCTTCATATTATTCTTGCCAACTTTTCTGTAAATCTGAAATTACATCTCCAAAATTTTTTCTTAAAAACAAAAGAGCACGTGGATTGGAAAAATAAAAGGGAAGTGTTTGGGCAAAAAGCCAGGGAACCCAGGAGGGAGGCAGGTATGGCTGCCAGCACTTGCTTTCGGAACATCATGGACTCCACGGGATCAGGGCCTCCCAGCCCACCTTTGTCTTTACTAGGCTCTCAACAGGGTCAAGGAAACAGCATGGGCAAAGGCCACCTGTCCCTCTGGCTCACAGCCCCAGGCAAGGGGCTGGAGCCACGCAGAGACAGAAAGGGACGCCAACATCCTGGGGGCTGAGGGGAACAAGCAAACGCCCCACACAGCCAGAAGGGTACCCTGGCAGACACTCAAAATACTACCCATCCATTCTTCTTATAACGCTCACCAGAGGATTTGTTTTTTAATGATTTTTAGAGAGAAAGGAATGGGGGGAAGGGAGGGGAGAGAGAGAGAAACATCAATATGAAAGAGAAACATTGATCGGTTGCCTCCAGTACGCACCCCAACTGGGGATCAAACCCACAACCTTTTTTTTAATCCTCACCTGAGGATATATTTTCCATTGCTTTTTCAGAGAGAATGGAAAGGAGGGAGGGGGGAAGGGGGAGAGAGACAGAGACAGAGAAACATCGATGAGACATATCTACTGGTTGCCTCCTACACAAGCCCCAACCAGGGGCAGGGAGCAAATCCACAACTCAGGTACGTGTCCTTGACCAGGATCAAACCCTCGATCCTTCAGGGTGCAGGCTGACGCTCTAACCACTGAGCCACACAGGCCAGGGCCAAACCTACCACCTTTTGGTGCACAGACAACGCTCCAACCAAATGAGCCGCCAGCCAAGGCTACCAGTTCATTCTTTATACACATGTATAGGTCTTAGATGTTCTATAATTAACCATTTAAAACCATAATCATTAACAAAATAATCTTTGTTTCTCCACAGATATGCCTTGTAAATTTGTGGGCATTTGTGTAGGCTCTGGGTGGGGATGGAAGACACACATGTACACAAGTTACAGGCCAGGAGAGGACTCCATCCTCACTCACTGCCCTGGTGATCCTGGACGGGTTCAATGACTCCCCCTGAATATCACCTTCATTCTAGAGTTTGCTCTGGGCCTTCCCTCAGAGCTATGCTGGGATCAGAGATGGCCAGTAAGGATGACAAGTTCAGTGATGGGGGCACAGTTCACCTACATGCAGGCATGGCTCTAAGCACCTGGCATGTCTGATTAGCCTCAAAACCCTGGGAAGCAGGTACTGTTTATCACAGTCCATTTCACAGATGGGGAAACTGAGGCACACGGCAGTGAAGTGACTTGCAACACAGCCAACAGGGGAGCCCAGTTCTCAATCTGTGTCCTACCCACTAGCTTCACCAGCCCATGCAGACTAGCATGGAGACACATAGAAAACAAAAAGCTCTGTCCCCACCTTGTGTTTCTAGACTGCAGGTCTTCATACAATCCATAAAAGTGCAAAGAGAAAAACACAGGCCAATGTTTTTACAATCTTGGGAGGGAAAGACTTCTCTACGCAGGTCACAAGACCAGAACTTTATAGGAAAAGACAAATTTGGCAATTAACTTTAAAATATTCAATGTAATAACACATCACAAATAAAGCTGAAAGATAAAAATAAATGAGAAAGTGAGAAAAAAAATGTGTAATAGCCCGGCTTGCGTGGCTCAGTGGTTGGGCGTTGACCGATGATCCAGGAGATTGCAGTTCGATTGCGGGCTCAGTCCCCGGTGGGGGGGGTGCAGGGGGCAGCCGATCAGTGACTTTCTCATCATTGATGTTTCTGTCTCTCTACCTCTCCCTTCCTCTCTCTGAAATTAATAAAGACATACTTAAAAAAAAAAAGTAACACAAAAGGATGCTAATAGCCCTAATATAGAAAGGGTTATTATAAAATACTGATTCTCAACCAGAGGTGACTCTGTCCCCCAGGGGACACTGGGTGATGTCTTGAGACATTTATGGTTTTCACAACTGGAAGTGGGAAGGTGCTCCTGGCACTGAGTGGGTGGAGGCCAGGGATGCTGCTCAACATCCCACAGTGCCCAGGATGGTCCCCCACAGAAAGATCCAACTCAAAGATATCAATAGTGCTGAGGCTGAGAAACCTATTATAATAAAGAAAAATAAACACCCAATATAATAAGTAGGCAATGGCTATAAACTGACAATTCAAAAAAGCAGGGACTAGGAGGTAATAGATTAAAAGAAGGAACAAAGCTGGGACTGTCACTGGTATGATGAAAGCCTCCAGCTGTTATAGGAAGGTCAATTCAGACCACCTTTCTTGGGACTACTGAGCAACATATTCAAACTAATAAAGGTGTCCATGCTCTGAGCTACCACACTCGCAGAAGATCACCTCAAGGAGATAGCAGCAAGGATGCTCACTGCAGCACTGTTTAAAACGAAAATTATATAAGTAATCTAAGTGCCCGTTAACAGGAAAACGGGCAAGGAAATCATACACAGCCATATAAAAACAAAGGAGTATGCAGTAGATGAACTAGAAAGACCTCCACCTGATACAGTGACAACCGTAGAGCCTTCACGATCTAGGGAAATTTGTAATTCACATAGCTTTCTGTCTTTACTGACAACACTTATGTATCACTTTTATAAAAACAAACAGTACTTAGAGCTCGCCTCCAGAGACGTGCCTGTGACCAAGCAGCTCACTGGCTGGTCCATTTAAGTAGACAGAAGCAGATCTCAGGGAAAGAGGCAAGGTGTCCTGGAATTAAACTATTACCAGAACGATTATGGTACCCACTCCCTACCTAATTCAAATTTAAAATATCAAGCCAGCCCTAGCCAGTTTGCCTCAGTGATTAGAGCATTGACCTGTGAACTGAGGGGTCCCGGGTTCGATTCCACCAAGGGCATGTACCTTGGTTGCAGGCTTGATCCTGGCCCTGGTCTGGGCATATGAGGGAGGCAAACAATCAATGTGTCTCTCTCACATTGATGTTCCTCTCTATCTCTCTCTCTCCCTTCCATCCTCTCTGAAAATCAATGGAAAAAATATCCTTGGGTGAGGATTAAATAAATAAGTAAGTAAGTAAATAAATAAATAAATAAATAAAACACCAAGCCAAATTGGAACACTCACATTCTACTGGTGGAATTGTAAAAATGGTACAGCCACTTTGTAAAACAATTTGACAGTTTCTTAAAGCATTAAACATGGAGTTTCGATCTCACCCAGCAATTCCACTCTTATATATTACCCAAAAGAAATAAAAACATACGTACGTGAACGTTCATATTATCCATTATGTACATTATTTACAATGGCCAAAAGGTGGAAACAACCCAAATGTCCATCAAAGGATGAACAGATAAACAAAATGTGGCCCATCCATACAATGAACTATTATTCAGCCTTACAAAGGAAAGTAATTCTGACACCTGCTACAACATGGATGAACCTTGAGGACATTAAGCTCAGTGAGAAAGACAGACACAAAAGGCCACATATTGTATGACTGCGCTTACATGAAATGTCCAGAACAGGCCAATCCACAGAGACATAAAGTAGATTAGTGGTCATCAGGGACTGGGAAAAGGGGAGTGACTGTTTAAGAGGTATGGGGTTTCCTTTTGGAGTGACGAAAAAGTTCTGGAATTAGATAGTCATGATGGCTGCACAACTGTAAATAAACTAATAACTACTGAATAGTACACTTTAAATGATGAATTGTATGGCATCTGAATTATACTTAACAAAACTGCTATTTAAAAAAATACCAAATCAGAAAATAAATGTACAAGAGCTCTCCAAAGTTCTGATCAAAATTTTTATGGTAGTTTGAAGATTCAACTAAACATATCCAGAACACCATAGCTGCCCACATTGTTGGTGACAAGAAGCACTTGTTCCATTTGCACCCAGTTCTCTGCCCACCCGGCACCATCCTGACCTCGAACCCACAGGCTGCCCTCCTAGGCTCTAATAGGAGTCACAGTCAACAAACCAGTCAGAACCCACTGCCCTGCTAGCCTTCCACAGATTGATCTCGAAGCTAAGTACCAGGCACTCCTTAAAGCCCAAAGACATGCCTCCAAGTGGGCATGACACATTGACCTAGATTTGGAATCCTGTGGCAGGATCAGGGCCACCAACCAGTCAGCTTCAATGGGGCAAGGGAGAAGAGGCCAGAACCACAAAGAGCGCAATTAGAGAGGGTCTTCCCAAGCCAGTCCTGATATGGCAGAGCCTCACAAGTAGTTTCGAACATTACAGGTCCTATGAGGGCTTTGAGACATTCACTTCACTGAATGTGAGAAGGAATGAACAGAAGAAGGGCACCATTCAGACAAGGGGATACATCAGCATCCTTGAAAAACCCAAAACCTAAGTCACTGAATTGATCAAGTGAGTTTAATCCTGATTAAGCACTATTCAGTGGAATCAGCAAAGATTTGCCTCAAATAATACTGGGAACCAGAGGTAGATTCTGATAAAATGTATATGATAAGGCCCAGAGTAACGACTAAGAATATACTTCCAAAAATAGAGTGAGAAAATCATTAAAGAATTAAAATGTTACAGTAGAAAATATTCACTTAATGCAAAAGCAGTAAAGGAGGAAGAAAGGGGGGAAAAAGACATGAGACAGAATGCAAAAAGGAAGATGACAGACATAAATCCAACTGGATCAATAATGACATTAAATGTGAATGGATTAAACAATCCAATCAAATGACAGAGATTGTCAGACTGGAGGCAAAAAACAAGAGCCAATGACATGCTGTCTAGAAGAGACATTCTTTATTTTTTTATTATTATTATTTTAATCCTCACCCGAAGATATGTTTTTATTGATTTTAGAGAAAGAGGAAGGGTGAGAGAGACAGAGAGACAGAGAAACATCAATGTGAGAGAGAAACACCAATCGGTTGCCTCCCGAACTCACCCTGACTGTGGATCAACCCACAACCTAGGTATGTACCCTGACAGGGAATTGAATCCACAACCTTTTAGTGTATGGGACAATGCTCCAACCAACTGAGCCACCCCACCGGGGCCATAGGAGACACTCTTTAGATTGAAAGATATAAATAGGCTGAAGAAGAAAAAAAGAATGGAAAAAGGTATACCATGAAAACAGCAAACATAAGAAAGCTGGAGCGCTTATACTAATATCACTTTAAAACAAAAATGTTAGTAGAGATAAAGATGGACATTAAATAATAATAAAAGGGCCAACCCATCAAGAAGATACATAACAATTATAAAACATATATGCACCTAATAACACAAAAGGCTAAACACATGAAGCAAAAACTGACAGAAATGAAGGAAGAAATAAACAATTCAACAATAATAGTTGAAGATAGTTATACTCCAATATCAACAATGGATAAAACAATTAGGCAGAAGACCAACAACCAGAAGACTTGAACAACACTATAAACCAACAGACATCTATAGACAATCCCACCTAACCACAGAAAATTATACTTTCTTCTCAGTACATATGGAACCTTCTCCAGAATGAACCACATGTTAAGCTATAAAATAACCCTCATGGTACTGAAAAGAATTTAAATCACACAAAGTACGTTCTCTGAAAACAACTGAAATCAGAAATCAGTAACAGAAAGAAATTTGCGGATTCAAAAATATATGGAGCCCAGCTGAGGGTGGTTCAACGGTTGAGCATCGACCTAGGATCCAGGCGATCAGGGTTCGATTCCTGGTCAGGACTCATGCCCGGGTTGCAGGCTGCAGCCAATCAATGACTCTCTCATCATTGATGTTTCTGTCTCTCTCTCTCCCTCTCCCTTCCTCTCTCTGAAATTAATAAAGATATATTTTTAATATATATATATATGTGGAAATGAAACAACACGCTCCTAAACAACCGCAGGTCAAAGAATAAATCACAAGAGAAATTAGAAAATACTTTGAAGTGAATCAAAATGAGGACACAACAAACCAAAATTTACAGTATGCAGCTACAGCAATACTTAAAGGGAAATTTATAGCTGCCTATATTTAAAAAAGGAAAAAAGATCTCAATTCAATACTCCAAACTACTACTTTAAGATACTGGAAGAAGAGCAAATCAAAACCTCAAGCAAGAAGAAAGAAAGAATAAAGATTAGAGCAGAAATTAACAAAATAGAAAACAAAGAAAATCAACTAAACCAAAAGTTGGTTCTTTGAGGAGATCAACAAAACTGATAAACTTTAGGTAGAGTGATCAAGAAAAAAAAGAGAGAAGACCCAAATTGCTAAAATCAGGAGTGAAAGATGGGGGATTATTAGTACTACTGCCCACCTTACAGAAAAATGAAAGGATCACAAAATAATGTTGGCATGGATACTACTGAGCGGTAAAAAGGAATGGACTGCTGACAAAACACAACAATGAAGATGGATCTCAAGTGAGAAAAGCCACTCCCCCAAAAAGGTTACATATGATGTAGGATTCCTAGCATTCTCAAAATGACAAGGATATAGAGATGGAAACAGACAAATGGTTGCCCAGGCTGGAGGTGGGAAGTGGGGGTGACTTTAAAAGGGAGCATGAGATACTTCGTTCATGTTGAAGGCACAGTTCTATATCTTGTCATGGTAGCTACACAAATCTATGCAGGGGATAGAGTAGATGTCACAAAGACATACAAAAAAAATGAGTGTATGCTAAAAATGGTGAAATCTCAGTGAGGCTTCAGCATGTTGTAGCAAAGTGAATTTCCTAGTTTCGACAATGCATGATGGTTATATAAAATGTCACCGTTGTGGTAAGCTGGGGGAAAAGTACGCAGGGTCTCTCTATACTACTTTTGCAATTTCTTGGGAATCCACAATTCTTTAAAAAGTTTTAAAAAATAATATGGGGGCCATTTCAGCATGGATGGGAAGATGAAAGGACAGACTGCCATGGGGGCTGGGTGATGGGTACGTGGGGCTTCTTTATCCTATTCTGTCTACCTCTGTGTGTGTTCAAATTCTCCATAATAAAATGTTTTAAAAATAAAATAAATGGGGACGAAAAGGTGAATGGATTAAGAAGTACATATCTGGCAGTTACAGGACAATCACTGGGATGTAAAGTACAGTATAGAGAATATAGTCAATAATATTGTAATGACTATGTATGGTGTCGGGTGGGTACTAGACTTAACTGGGGGACCACTTTGTAAGTTATAAAAACGTCTAACCACTATGCTGTACACTTGAAACTAATATAATATTGAATGTCAACGGTAATTTAAAAATAAAATAAAATAAAATAAAATGAAATAAAATAATAAAATAAAGGGAAGCAACAACAATGGCCCTAACAATGCTCTCCTCCAGCCAAGTTTACAAAAATCCACATTCCATCGTCACAACTGAAGACCATCTCATCAAGACCGAAACAATGGGCAGAGAGGTGACCAGGGCTGCTCGAGTGTTTTCACAACTCAGATCTTAAAGAGACACGGGATCGTCTAAACACCATCTCTAATAATGAGTTTTCAAAACAGCATTTGAGATTTGCCTGACACACACGATGACCTCTAAAATGATCTCTACCAGGCACCAGGATTCCAGGCTTCTGCACAGAATACAGCCACTATTTCTCCTTCAGACTAAGATGACATGTTCTGCCAGGACTGACCCACTCCCAAGCCCTCATTCAAGTGAGCAAACAGGAACTGCTCATAGTCAGGGAATTTGTGCAAATCCTTAGGTTGTGCACGAGGTGTCTCCCTTTCAAAGTCCCCATTTCCAGGTGGAAATGATCTGCTCTAACACCGAGCTGTTGATTCTTTCTAAATGAGGAGATTAAAAAGGGAGAACAATAAAGGAAAGGAAGAGTGGCTGAAACAGCCAATAGGACGAAGCCCAACCTTCCCTGGCCATCCTGGGAGAAGCCAGAACCAGGGCTCTCCCAGCACCTTCTGCACCAGGCTGAGCGTCCACATTGTGACATGACCACTTATGGAGAACTGTAACTCACTTCCACTCAAACAATCCTCTCAGGTAGTCAGCCTCTGTCACTTTATCACAATAAGGAAGGTGAGACCCAAAGAGGTTAAGTGACTTGCCCCAGGTCACACAGCTGGGGATGAAGTAGTGAAGCCAGGGATTATTCCAATCTGGGAGTCAGAATTGATTCCTTTTTCCCTCACATCCAATCTACTTGTGAGGCTTAGCAGGTCTGCTGCCTCCAAAATCCACCCCAAGTCCAGTCCCCCTCACCCTCAGTCCAGACCACCTTCTTCTGAGCCATGGTCACGGATCATGGCTTACCTGGATGACGGCTGGAGTTCCCTCTCTGCTTTCACTCCTGACAGCCCCCAGCCACATGAATCTCTGACATCACTGCCACCTCCCAAGGCTTCCCCCTGCCTCACTGCAGCCTAAGTGCAGGGTCCACTTGGTCTGGTCTCTGTGAACCTCAGGGTCTACTGCTCTCTCCTGCTAGTTCATCACACTCCAGCACACTTCTCGTCCTCAAACATGCCAAGCTCATTTCCACCTCAGGACCTTTGCACACACTGTTTGTTCTTCCATGTGAAGCCCCTTGTCCCAGATCTTCTCAAAGGCTAGCACCTTTGAGTCATTCAGTCTCTTCCCAAATGTCACCCAGGAGAGGCCTTCACTGTACACCCAGTTAAAGAAGCATCACTCCTCAAGTTCTGCAATCAAATCTCTCTCTCATCTTCATCACATAGGAGCCAACGTTCCTTGGCACCTAGCCTGGCACAATAAACATGGAGACATCTAACAACAGACCCCTGAGCCATTGGGCGTGTAGAATACCTTTGTCTTCTTCTGCATAGTTGGGGCTGGTAGAGTCAGCAGGCTGTAGAATGCCACTGAAGCTTCTACTTGGCAGCAGGGGTGACAGCTCCCATGCTGAGCATTTATGAACATGCATCATCACCCTGTTTACTGCTCACCATCATCAGATGAGGAAAGTATGTGAGGACACCAAGGCCCAAGGAGCCTGTGTTATCTGCCCCAAGTCAGTGGCAGTGACAAGGTTTGGAAGCTCAGGTCCCATTGTGAGCTCTGGCTCCAGACTGCAAACCCAGTGCTGCCTCAATATGAAGCCCAGGAGGCCCCTTTGAGGCCACAGAGATGCTGGCCCCCTACAAGTCCCCTGGTCTTCCTGAGCACCTGGACTGCTAGGGGTTCCCATACCTAGGGGGTACTATGGGGCCCCAGCATAGCCCTCCTTTCCACGGAAGACTTTACCAAGTCCCACAGCCCTTACTGCTTCCTGGCCAGCCTCACCCACACCTCTGAGTGTAATGTCAGCATTTAGGAGACCAATCAAAGTTCAGTAGGCTCTCTCTAAGCCAGTCAACTCACTGTGGGGCTGCTCCAAGGCAAAGAGCTGAGGATTCTGCCAGTTTCCTGAGACACCCACTCTTGCCAGGCCTCCTCCACAGCCCCAACCCAAGTTCACCCCGGAGCCCGGCCCAGGCTCAGTGCCAAACCACTGACCTGGGGAAGAACATTCTCGGCTGACACTACAGGCAGAAGAAGGGTAGTGTGGGACTCAGTCAGGCCCAGCTCTCCAGTCTCATGCACGCACACTCACCTCTCTCCTGCACAGTGCACAGCGGTCAGGATCACTAAGCAACACCTACTCCCTCATCCCTGACCACATTAAGGTCCCAGCCCTCCCGGGTGCCCAGCCTATGTGACAGGACCCCCTGCCTGTTGGTCAGGGGGCCACATCCAGCCCCATGCAAGTACTTGCCTCCCCAGTGACCACATCAACCTCTCAGAGCAAGGAAAATATCCTGTCACCCCAAACCAATAGCTGGACCCCAGGAACACACAGAGGGACCAGCACAAATTCCATATTGACTGAACACGCACGTCAGGAGCTTATCAGGGACTATTGGTGGCCTGTATTGTTTTGGTTTTGCCTTCCTGTAACTGTGAAGATAAATTATTTTTATAATGAAGATCTCTCTAGGAGTCTTGTTAGGGGAACAACCACTGTGACTTGGCTGATCACAACGTTTTCAGGACTTCTTTTGGCTAAAGGCCAAATTGATTAATCCAGGAGACCTAGGGCTTCAAGAAGCAGAGGCTAGAACACTGAGGCAGCATCTCCAGGTATCAGGTCTCATGGTGGCTGCACCTAGGACACCTGAGCCCAAGCAGAGACAGCCGAAGAACACGAAACCTAACCCAATCTTCTCACTGCCAGGAGTCGGTCTGCAAATCCACACAGCCCTCACACAGGCCTGAGGCACCATTCAACCCAGAACCACAGTGCTCTGCGCTGGTGGCTCCACATCAAACCCCAAGTTCATTGGAGGGAAAAAACCTGAAGAGATGTTTGGAACAGGCGGCAGGACTGAGTTCTAGCCTGGCTGCCTCCAGTCCAGCCTCCCCTACGAACACCACCCAGACTCCTGGTATATAAAACCCTGTCAAACCCTCCTACCTGTCCCTTTAAAATAAAGAAGCTCCAGAAGAAGAAAACCCAACTTATTTTCAAAGTGGCATGTAATAACCTCAATTGTTTTTTAACTTCCCAGCACAAATATGGAGTAGCAACACCAAAAACCATGGGCTGCTCTGGAATGGAAAGTGATTTTAGAAGCTTCTGTTGCTACTGAAAATACCTTGACTCACAGTCAAGGAAAGAACAGAAGCCCAGAGAAAAATCATTATTGTAATCTACTGACGCCTATCCCTGGGCCAGGTGTGCTAGAAATCAGAACATTCTGTGAGAGAGGGGGACATCCTGGGCACCGTGAGGGGTTGAGCAGTATCCCTGACACCCACCCACTTGATGCCAACCACAGATATCCCCAGACAATGCCCCGTGTTCCCTGGGTGCAGAATCACTCCTAGGATGGGAACTACTTTGTTAAGGGATTTTCATGTAGTAACTCAGTTAATCTCACCCACACTTGAAGTAGAAACCTCCAGCATCATCCCCATTTTAGGAGGAGGGCACAGACTCAGCACAGGCAGCATCTGAACCCAGGCAGGCCCAGTGCGTGAGTACCAGCCTCTAGCTGTCAATCCCACTCGGCCACCCAACCTCGAGACTTCAGGCCTTTTAAAACTGTCTGCAGCTGCGGGATGTTATTTCCAAACTATGCTTGTACATAAACTCTCCTGGGCTTTCCTATGGCCAAAGCAGCATTCCAAGTTCCTCCAGTTCCCTCCATGGAAACATCTTGAGTCCCAAGTTCAGAGCCCCCAGCATCCATGCCACAAATACGCTGCCATGGGCTCGGCCTTCAGGACTCTCAGCCCTCACTGCTAGGACAAGGTTTCAAGATCCTGTCAAATATGAGAGGCTGTATGCAAGGGCCCATGGGAAGGACTGGGCCACAGCCATGGCCGCTCGACCCTCTGAGGGCTGGCCATCAAGCCCAACATCCTGGAGTGAGCGGCAGTGCTGCAGGCTGGCAGGCTCAGCCAGAGTCTCAAGAGCAGGGCTTTCAGCTTGTTCCCACTTCCCCACAGCACCCCCAAACACAGGCCCTTTAGGGGTCAGTCCCTGCCCTCCCCGAGGTCAGCTGTGCTGTCCAGGCAAACCCACAGCCTCCTCCTCCACGCACCATCTTCATTCCTGCCACCTCCATGAAAGCCTCAGGGACTCCCTGGCCCCTCCAAAGGGGTCCCCCTGAGCTACACTCCACCATGGTGGGTCTTACCCTCCTCACTCACCCCTCACATGGCTATAGCTGGTTTGTGTTGGGTCTGTCTCATCTCCCCAGCTAGAGGCTAACAGATTCAGAAACTCTGATGGGCTGCGAAGGGGCCAGCCTCAACTAAATGCCAGGTACCCCATTTACAGCATCCCTGACCCATCACAGCACTCAGTTCATCCAGAGGCATAAGTATTCCCAAAGACCAGCCTGTGGAGGCCCAGCACAGCAGCACTGAATGTGAAATACACCAGGATGTCAAGTGTGAAATAGACACAGGATGTCAGAATGGGAAATACACCAAGAAGTTGGGTGTTAAAGACACCAAGATGTCAAGAGTGAAATACAATTTTTATACTAATTACATGTTGGAACGATAATATTTTGGATATTTGGGTTCAATAAAATACACTATTCATATTAACTTCACCTTTTTCTTTTTATCTTTTCATGTGGCTACTAGAAAATTTTAAATTACACATGGGGCTACCTTGTATCATTAGTGGACAGTGCTGCCTCAAACATCAGTTTATACTTGTGCCTGTGTTTTCTCCCAAGGGTTTTGTTGGTTCAGCTTTCACATTTAGATCTTTGGTTATCTAGAGTTAGTATCTGTATACGGCATGAGGTGGGGGTCCAACTTTGACGTCTGACACTTAAGTGTCCATGTGTATCCCCCATGGAATCTTCTCAGTGCCATGATCAACTCCCTGGCACTCAGGACACCCAGGTCACCTGTATCCTCTGCCAGGGGACTGTGAGTCACACAAACACATACCTCTTCCCCACAGGATAGACACCAGCAAAGCAGGTGAGCCGAATCACCTGGCATGGTGACAGCACAACCCTTGGAAGGAAGGGGGTCCCTGATTATCCAGGGAGGGAGGATGCCAGGGCAGGAGCCACAGTCCACCCACAGGACTGCTCAGTGGGGCTTTGTGGGGGCCATGGGGATGCTTAGAACTTGGCAGCTGCTGCCTTCTAAGGGACAACTCACAATCCTGTCAGGGCCAAGACCAGACAGACCAGGAAAGGGAAGTGGCCAGGGAAGGCAGCTCACTTTCAAACCTGCTGGCCAGACACTCGGATGGATGGGACTGGGGAAATTCAGAAAGAAGGGTCTTCACCTGAGCCACATGGAGCTCTCAGGGAGGCCAGCTCAGAGCCCAGATTGAGCACAGCCAACGAGGCCAGCAGGGATGACACTAGCACCAGGGCAGGCAGGAATCAGGACACACCTTTCTGACCCTGGCTGTGGTGGACTCTAAGGCAGAAAGGGCCCAGTCCTGCCTACCAGGAAAACATACTGGACACAACAGACAATCCAGAGTAACAGGGCTGCTCCATAGAGTGGACACAGAGGCCCAGTGGCTGCACTAGAGATCCTTCCAGGGGCCCACCAGGGGCCCAGGCACAGCCCACTCCGAGTAGACCCTGACCAACTTGGACTGGAGGAAGAGGAAGGCAGAGAGGTGAGGACTCACCACTGAATACTGGAGTTCATAACCTACACGTGCAAAGAACAGCCTGGGAGCTTCCTTCTGCAGGTGAGCTGGGCATCATACCTGACATGCCAGGCTTCACTCCTCCTGGAAGCCCAACCCCAAACCTACAACCCATGCACCACAGGCCGGACCTCCCTTATTCTTACCTCCTTCTGCTGACCCCTCCCTGCCTCAGCCCCCCACCAAGACAGAGCCCCACAAAGGCTTCCCATGCTGCCTCTGCCCAGCGGGTCAGCTAGGTGAGCAGTCTGCACACCCCAGCCCTGGAATTTTAGAACTCTGAGACAGTTAGGGAAAAGATGGGGCAGAAAAAAGGAGAAGCTACCCAAATGTCCATCAACAGATAGTGGATCAACACAGTATGTCCATCCAAACACTGGAATATTATTCGGCTATAAAAAGGAGTGATGCACTGACACCTGCTACAATGTGGATGAACCTTGAAAACAGTGAAAGGAGCCAGACACAAAAAATCACATAGTATGTGATTCCATTTATGTGAAATGTGAACAGGCAAATCCAAGGGAAAGAAAGTGGGTTAGTGGTTGCCAGGGGCTGAGGAAGAGAGGTGGGGAGTGACAGTCTAATAGGTATGGGATTTCCTTTTGGAGTGATGAAAATGTTCTGGAATTAGATGGTGGTGATGTTCTAAAAACCACTGAATTGTCCATTTTAAATGGGTACATTTTATGGTATGTGAATATCTCAATAAATAAATATATATATATTTAATCGATTTTAGAGAGAGAGGAAGGGAGAGGGATAGAGACATAGAAACATCAATGAGAGAAAGAGAGAGAGAGATCGATCGGCTGCTTCCTGCATGCCCCATACTGGGGGTCAAGCCCAAACTCAGGCATGTGCCCTACCTAGGAATTGAACTGGGGACCTCTTGGTTCATGGGTTAATGCTCAACTGCAGAGCAACAATTAAAAAAAAAAAAATTTTAAGACAGGGCAGAAGCATTTTAAGAGGGTCTGGCCAGCATACCAGAGCAAATCACTGGGCAGCTGTCACATGGCTCTCCCCGGTGATTGGAATGACTTTGGTCCTGCCTCATCAACCAGGCTCTAAGCTCCTTGAGGGCGGATCTGCTGCGCCCCCATCCCCGCTCACCTTAACCCCTCAAAGTCTGGCACTGGGGGACCCCAGAGATACCCAAGAGACAAATGGGCCTCCTCCAGCTTCCTCTGCCTCCTCTATGCTCTTCCACATAGGTCTTCCAGGCCAAGCCCTCAGTGTCCCTTCCAAATGCCTTTCTTTCTCTGCCCACCAGCTCACCATCACCCATGATGACAAGACTCAGCTCAAATGGTGACTCTTTGGTTGCCTCCCTGGTCACCACCTGAGCCACAAGAACTGTCCCAGCCCTGTACTTCTACAGACTTGGTTTCCATCTTTCTTCGTAATCCTGCACAAGCTCCCCACCAGACCCCACCATTCCCTCTGCTCTCCCCGGCCCTGCTCCATCCATGGCCCCATGACCCAGTGAGTGGAGACATTGTTCATCTGGCCATCACACGCACCTGGTTACATGCAGACAGGCTCAACAACTGTCACACTCAACTAGATAACGGCAGACACCCTCAGCCAGACCCAGGGCTTGGGGGACATATCCAATGGCTGTATGTTCACCACAAAGCCCCGGCCCTGCCAGAATCACAAAAGCCACTGATCCCCAGGACCACGCATGAGAGGCCTTCTTCCATTCTCAATTGTATATCTCCACCTTGAGGTTGGAGGATGACATGGCTTGGGAGTTTGCAGGGGCCATATGACACGTCACCGAGACCACTCTGTCCAAGGTCCTTGCAACAGTCAACCTCAACCTGACCACACCCACTTGCTGTAGCTCTGTGAGTGGCTAATGAGCTCTGTCTGTCTGTCCATCTGTCCATCTATCTGACCACCCATCCTTCCTTCCATGGGACCTGGTGAGAGCACTGGACATGCAGAGGAGCCAGTTCCTTGATGAACGATACTGCTCATCAACCTTTATCTCAGATCAGGGCTCTGCTCTGCCTTTGGTGCAGGAAGGACAAGAAGAAGCCAGAGTGGCCAAGACCATTCTGTGGCTTCCACCTGCTATAGCCCAGAAAGGCAGTGAAACAAGATGACTTCTCTTCCAAAAAGGTGTCAGAAAACTAGCTTTCTCTACCAACTCCCTACTCTTTCTTGGGGGGAAGGAGTTGGGATAAAGCAATAAATCAAGAGTTTAAATTTCAGGGGTTTTACTCACATGCCAGCTAGAGATGGAGCAATTCTCTCTCTTGACACGTGACCAAGATAATCAGATCCATGCAGCTGCCGACCTAAGATGGGAAGCCTACTCTGCTTAGGGTCAACCCTTTCTGACAGATGGGATTTTAAAAAAAGAGAATGAGGGAACAGTGGGGACTTGAAGGGGCCAGCAATATGACAGAATCTCCAAGTCCAGCTGCTGGGCTGGGATGCCCCACGCATCCTGTGGAGTCAAGGTGAGCTGTCCCCCGCACTTACTCAGGGCACCCGACTAGCAGATCTAGAGCTGTCCAAGGGGAGAAAGGTGCTGAGCATGCTGGGGTCCTGAGTTCGGGCTCAGCATACAGCCGGGTTCCACTTGTTTGGGGATCCCTGGCATGCCCCTGCTATCAGGCTGTCACTGTGCCTGCTGGAGGCTTCAGGCTGGCTCTTGCTCTAAGGAGGTCTCCTGATCCATCCTCTCACTTCTTGTGCACAAAGCACAGTTCCAGATCCACTGCCAGCTCATTTTACATGAATCATTTCTCTCCATGTTCTCTTCCCAGAGAGTGGAGGCAGCAACCATGAAACCATGAAAGCAGGCCCACCTCCACCCCTACCTGCCCAGAAGGTGTCATCTACTGGGTCCAAATGCAAACACCAAAGGGAAGTGGGTGCTGAGTACAAATGCTGAGTGCCCACCCCTTCACAGCTTGCTGTACAGGCTTGCCTGAGAGCCCTAACTGCCATCACTGGTACCAGCCAACGGAGCCAAATCCTACATTGGTTATTGTTCTCTTTTGTGCTTGGAGACCCATTTGGGGCTGCAGCCCTCAGTGGCTAGCATTCTGATTGTTACTCTTTGTCCACTGAACAAACACACTCAAGGCCTCTACCCCAGAGAGTCACAGTCCAAAAGGCACAGCCCAACCATGGGGCAAAGACAGCTTAATGCAAACTGGAACCACTGGGGTGGGACTAGAAGGGAGAGAAGAGATAGATGGAGAGGCAGAAGAAGACGGAGACAAGCAAAAAAAAAAAAAGACAGGCAACTTTGTTAAGCCAAGAAGTTCTGAATAACCCCCTCTCCAGGTTGTTTATTTCAATCAACTAAAGAAAGCATGACTGTAAATTAACGGTGTGCTTCCTTAACAAGTCAGAACGTTCCCAGGACCGTACCAAATCTGAGATGCTAAAGATCTGCTTGACTCAGAAATCACTCGTCAGCCAGTCTTCGCTCCCAAAAGCTGAGGTAGAGGAGTGAGGCCAAGGAAGCACAGGGGGCGCCATCACCTTGCACCTAACACGGCCGTCCCACAGCCATCTCAGCGTCCACTCACCCCACAAAGCTCAAATATTGCACCCACAAAAGCCACCTCTTCACATGTTCCCATGCAAAAGAATAAAGCACTTCCCAGGACTACATTCTCATCCCTTCTGAAGGGGGCACTGGTATTGGGAAAGCAGATGGGTCGGATGCTTACAAAACCAAATGATTGGGAAAGTGTCTTCCTTTTAAACCCTCAGCTTCTGCCAGGCAAAAACACTCTTTAAGGCCAGGTGTGCTCCTTACCAATCTTCTGATGGGGTGCAATGCAAAAGGGGTGGAGTGAAGCAGAATGAAAACATCGGGCATCGCAAACAGCAAAGTATTTGCCCATTTACATCAACTCTTTCTCCTTTACTATGAAGTTTTTTTGGGGTGGATGCCTGCACTTTTAATTCCCCTTGAAACAACCCACAACCCATTTTCTATTTATTTATTTTTAATCTTCATCCTACGATATTTTTTCCATTGCTTTTCAGAGAGTGGAAGGGAGAGAGAGAGAAACATTGATGCAAGAGAGAAACATCAACTGGTTGCCTCCCGCATGTGCCCCAACCAGGGCTGGGGATCGAGCCTGCAACCAAGGTACATGCCCTTGGCCATAATCGAATCTGGGACCCTTCTAGCCACTGAGCCAAGCCGGCTAGGGCCACAAACCATTTTTTAACGTATACACTATGACTCTAAAGGCTTTAATGTAAGAACGATGAAAAGTCATTCATTTAACACACAAATGTTTGTTGAACATCAACTATGTACCAGGAA
Source organism: Miniopterus schreibersii (assembly GCF_964146895.1). Lineage (NCBI taxonomy): Eukaryota > Metazoa > Chordata > Mammalia > Chiroptera > Miniopteridae > Miniopterus > Miniopterus schreibersii. Next base: position 66,884,575 of record NC_138105.1, on the reverse strand, counting down.
CTGCTATAGGTGCTAGGGAGACATGCAGCAACCAAGACAGACATCATTGTGCGGATCAAACCCAGCCTGCCGCCTGCTTTTGAACAGCCCGCGAGCTAAGAATGGTTTTGACGTTTTTAATGGTTGGGGGGGGGGGGTGTCAAAATAAGAAAAACAGTTCGTAACATGTGAAAAGTATATGAAATTCACATTTCTGTGTCCATAAGTAAAGTTTTATTGGAACACAGACATATCCACTCATCTCTGTACTTTTGTGCTACAGTGGCAGAGTGGAATAGTTGGAACTGAAGCCGTCTCGCCTGCAAAGGTGGAAACAGTTATTCTCTGACCTTTTACAGAAAAAGCTTCTCCTAGTGAATGAAACAGACAGTAGACATATAAACAGATTAATATGCATTTCTGGTAGTACTGAGGACAAAGAAAAAAAGGCAGGATGGAAGTGAGGATGGTTGGAAGGGTGAATTTAGGCAGTGTGATCAGGGATGGCCTCTCTGAGCCAAGACCTGAACGACAAGAAGCCAGCTGAGTAGAGATATGAAGGAACAGCATTCTGGCAATGGGAACAGCAAGTGCAAAGGCCCTGAAGCAGGGAAGAGTAGGCATGGAAGCTGGTTAGACTGAAGGGGTACAGGCACAGGAGGGGAGAGTGGTAGGACAGTGAAGAGAGGAGAGTGCCAAGAGGACAAAGTAGGGAGGCCATGGGAAGGGATCTGGAATTTCTTCCAAAGGCAAGAGGAAGTCGCTGGAGGAATCTGAGTAGAAGACCATTTATAAAGGTTTTAAAGCTACTTGAGTGAGCAGGAGTGAAAAAAGAGAGTCAGGACACTTTATCTAACCAACAAGATGCTCCCAGCACAGGCCAAGTCAAAACAGGGAGTAAGCTCAAAAACCAATTCATCCAACAACAAAATCAATTCATTGATCCACTCAGGCCTCAGTAATTAAAGTAATAAAAACTTTTGAAAACTATCATAGTTAAATTCATTTTATTGTGTAAAAGTATCTGCAACTAGTACAATAACAGTTCAATGACTCCATGGACAAAGTTGTTCAGGAAGAGGCAAAGATTAAAGAAGTGAGTTGCCTTAAAGTCCAGAACAACTGTTAAGCAAACTGACAGGAATGGGTATGGTGGCCAGGAGGGTGTGGAAGCCTGGGTAGGGGACCTGTGGGTTCCCAGAGGACAAGAACAGTTGGGAAAAACCCCGCACCATGGACAGGGTCAGGGAGAGGTGGCAAGGGCTCAGGTGGCGTGGGTGTGAGCTTCTCTCCTAGAGGATGGGGGAGGTGGAAACTGCAAGCTGGGAAGGGTGGGGGAAAGTCAGAGTGATGATTTGGAAGAACCTGGACAGCAGGCCTAGGAGTATGGGCTGGACACAATTTGCAAATACAAGACCCTCCCTATTAAAGAGTGGAAGGGAGGAAGAGGCAAAGGGAACTAGAACTGGAGGTACATCAGGGACATGGCCAAATATTAGACTGTTGCCGTGTTAAAGGTCAAGTGAGAGTGTCTCACCTGTGGGTGACTGTACCCCCCATGGGACACTAGGCAATGCCTGTGCAGTTGTCACAACTGGGGGTGGGGGAGGAGTGCTGTTGACCTCAAGTGGTTGCTCCTCAACACCCCACAGTGCCCAAGACAGCCTCCCATAGAGAACAATCCAGCCCGAGTGGGGAGACCTGGGCAGAATCAGACAGCACCCCAGCGGTAATAAATCGGCTCAAGGTTCACAGCTCCCTGGCGCCATGCAAAGCACTTCAGAGCCTTTCATTCCCTTTGATCCTCACAATTACTGGGGTTGGGTTCTCATTATACCCATTTTACAAATGAGGAAAGCGAGGCCCAGAGACTTGGAGTGACCTGCCCCAGAGGAGGGATCTGAACGCAGGGCCTCAGACTCAGAAGTCTATGTGGGGAATGAAGAGGGCAGGAAGCCAAGGACACTACCAGGAACAGCAGGTCAGAACAGAATCCAGGTTCAGCCCCTGTCCTCTTCTGTCTGGCATCCTCAGCCAGAAGCAGAGGTACCCAGTGGCAGGACAGGTAAGAGCTGTGGCCATAGAGGGACAGGGCCAGCAACACCAGTATAGTGTGGTAGTGACCAATCAGGTACACGAAGCCCTCACAGTTTTTCCATCTGCCCATAGGTCATTTGCTCTCCACACGCCAACCACACTTGGGAAGGTTTAGTGACCACCTCATTTTGTTCTTGAGCAAGTGACTAGTCCAAGGTCACACGGTTCTGAACCCCACACTGAGGCTCTAAATACAGATCCCGGGAAGCAAGCCAATTGGAAATGCTAATTTGCCCAGGCACTGTTCCCCTCCTCCATCCCTTAGCGCCCATCACCTCATCCTGCCTGCTCCAGGAGCTGACCCAGAGGGCAGTGGGCTCCACACCACCATCATAGCTGTGCCCACCGCCCCTTTCTTTTCCTCACTAGATCTGAAGCCCCCTTAAAGTCAGGGACTCCCCAAAACCTGCATCAGCACTCAAACATCCCCAATGTCCATCCTCACAGGTGTCAGATGGAACCAAGGAACAGATGGGCTCTCCAGGGCAGAGGCTCAGATGAGGCAGCCAGGGGAAAGGGGTGGAGCACAAGAAACCAGCAGAGGAGGCAGAGAGATGGAGGATCAAGTATAGGCAGAGTGACCTGACAGGGGGGCAGGGAGCTACAGATACCACAGAGGGCCCCTGACTGCCCCAGGAGGCTCCTGGAGGAAGGCACAGGGCCTGAGGAAGGGTCTTTTCTAAGAAACAGGAAAGTAGAACAAAGGCAGGGTGGGGTCCTGAACAACCCATCAGCAATAAGTTTAAGCTCTAACATGTTTAACAGCTCCTTAACAGCCTACTCTCCAACGAGACAAGGATTAGAAAATGCAAGAAAGTCAATTGTTACTAAGTAAGATCTGTATACATTTCAAGTCTCAACAACTACAAACATCAAACACGTACATGAGGCAACTGACACAGTAGCCACTTGCACACCCCACGCAACACCTGGGAACATTTGTGCAACCACCCCCTTGCCCCGCCCCCCCCAAGTGACCTTCCCCAGTGGAGGGTGGTCTGACCCTAACCAAGTCCCCTGCATCAGGAGCAGCAAAATCTGCCAAGCATCCAATCAGAAGCACAGAAAGAGAACCAGTGAGTTTCAGAAACCCTGGACTCAGATAATCACAAGTTGACTACAGGACTTTCACACTCTGTCCTTCGGGTTCCAAAAACCAAACTGCAAAGACGAGAGAGGCTGCCCACTACTTTTGCAAGGGTGGCAAGAAAAAGCTGACCAGTGAGTTGACAAACCCTCCCTATGTCTCATAAGGAAGCTATTATTTGAGAATTAGGGGGAGTCATTAGCTCTTTTACTGCTGCAGTGATAAAACAGCATAGGAGTCATCTAATGAGCCCATTTTAGGGGTTTTCTCCAACCTGGGGGCAACCAGATAAATGGCTGTTGAGGCAGAGCAATGGCGCAGGCATCCTGAGACCTTAAGACAGTGCCAGCAACCAGTGGAACCCAAAGGAGCTTGCTGAATAAATGCCATTGACAGAAACATATGGAAAAAGACACACTTTTTTACATGTAACAGGGTCTTGGACTCCAGTGAACAGAACTCCGGAAACAGTTCCCCAGGTGCACCTGAATTATTAAAACAAAAGGATCCTCCCCGGAAAAAAAAACACAGATGGGACACACCAAAGCACAGTCCACGCCTCCCCCACACCCGGGGGAGGGGGGGGGAATCCCCTGTAAAACCTTCCACTTTGCCCAGGTAGACGTGCACCTGGTGCCATAGCATCCACCAGGCGCAGACCTGGGCCCTTGCACATCCCAGGGCACAGGTTTCTTTCAAAATGAATCCGTCCCCAGCTCCCAAAGCGGGTGGATAGGACAGCCCCAGGGGGTGGTTGCAGAAGCGACTCTACAATTTATTGCTTCAGACAAGGGGGGACTTCGAGATGGCGATGGAGCTGAGAGGGGGAGGGACTGGGGGGACGCGTCTGTAATGTGATGTGCATAGCAAGTGGACACATTTTTTAAATAAAAAATCCAGATTGCATGCTTATTTCAGGGGGGGCTAACGGAGATCAGAGACAAGTTTGGAAGCCGCGATGGCACTGCGGGTTGACTCGGGGAGGGGAGTGGGATGCAATGATGGCTATTTCGGGGAGCGCCTCTGGGAAGCTCCCAGTTAACCTCGCCGGTGCCCAAAGGGCCGGAAATGCAGGAGGGTTCCACCCAGGGCCTGGGTTCTCTTTATTATAATTATCATTTTTTTAAATTATTAGGATGGTTGTGAATAATAGAAGGGCCCAGCCGAACACGGCCAGCCGAGCCGGGCCACCCACGCTGTCATCTTTTGTGCGGGGCCGACGGGGACGCCCCGGCCCAGCCCCCGCGCGCCCCCAGCCCAGGCAGGGCGCCCCCGCCTCCCGCCCCTGGCCCGGCCATTGTCCAGCCGCACCGCCCCCGCCCGAGGCCCAGCGGGCGCCCGGGGCCGGGCGGTTAACGCCCCCAACCTCCTCGCAGGCCTGGACAAAGCGCGGCGACCGCGGCCAAAGCAGGCCTCACCCGAGGCCTGGGCCTCGAGTCCCGGGCGCCCGCCCGCCCACAGCCCCCGGCTTGGAGCGGGTGCGGCGACGGCGAGGCCCGCGCTCGGATGCGGCGGCCGCCTCCCGCGGGCTCACCTGAGGCGGCGCGCGCGGCCCGATCCGGAGCAGCGGCGCGCGCTCCCCCGCCCTCGGCGTCGCACCCCCAGGTCCCGCTCGGGCCGGGCCCCGCTCGGTCGCTGGCGGCCGAGCCCTCCGCTAGCGCCCCGGGCGGGGCTTATAAGGACGCGCGCCAGCCCCGCCCCGGCTACCATTGGCCCCCGAGCCCACGCCCGCGCTCCCATTGGTTGTCGCTGACAGCTCCGCCCCTCCCCTCAACCGGGCCGATCAACACTGCACGGGCCGCCTCCCGCAAGCGTCGATTGGGCGGGCGCAGGAGCCGGATTCGCCTCCTTATTGGCCGGCAGGCGGGGACACGCCAGCGCCTACCCACGTGCCCGCTGACCGGCTTTATTTTTATTGGTGGCAATACACGCCAGTCAAGGCTGTCGCGACCAACCGGACAGCGGCTGGGCCTCGGATTGACAAGGACGCTTCGGGATCGCAAGGGAACAAGCGAGTATTGGCTTGCGCGGTCAGCCTAAGACGCGGGCTGGCTGAAGCCGTTGCCAATCACGGTTCAGGCCCGCCCTGGTTATCAAGCAGCAGCTGAGTACGTGAGACCCTGCACAACATCAGCACCGGGTCAGGGAGGCGTGGCGATGGGGTTGCAGACCCGTAGCCGGAATTTGGGCGCAGAGTTCCCCAATTCAAAAAGTCCCCAGTTAGAAAGCATAGCCCCAACGCATTCCATTTTGCAAAGTTGGAGAACCTGAGAACTGGAGAAATAAAAAATCAAGCCGCAAACGCGTCTCCCCTCCGCCCCCGACAAAATTTAACCAAGTTCATTTCCATCACAATCAACAAACCTTTGCAAAGGATGCAAGGCCTCCAGATAAAGTTAGGTGCCTTCCCCGACCCCCCTAAAACTTAGGGGGGGACGAGGAGTTTGGTGCTACCTGACCTAGGTGCGAAGCTCAGCTGGGCTCCACGCCTAGCCGTGGGTGGCCTCCAGCGAAGTAACTTCGCTAGGCCTGTTTTCCGCTGTGAAATCGATATGATGGTCACACACACACACCATTGTCTGCCCCTCTCCTAAGAATGATGCCTGAATTAAGTGGGAGGTTTGAATTAATGTAAAAGGTTTGAACATGTGACTTCGCACAGTGAACATTTAATTAAGGTTTGCTATTGTCATCATCATTATTAATTGCATATCAGAAAGGGCTGTGGGCACGCCCCCACTTCGCAGGGAGCCATATAAACCAGACAAGTGTACGTTTTCCAGTAACATTTTCAGTACATCTACACTATATTCCTGGAGTTCATGTACCCTGAGAAAGGGTCCGGAGCTTACACGGTTCAAAGATGCTTGTTGTAGTTACTGTATACAATTGTTTACCATGCGTTTGTTCTAAATATCCATCCCTGAGGGACAAGTAACTTGTGGCAGAGGGTAGTGTGGAATACTAACTATGTAGCAATGAAAAGGAAGGTAGATCTACATGTGCTGTCCTGAAATGATCCCCCACAGATGTGACAGAGCAGCTGCCGAGGTACCCAGAATTCTGTATCCAACCTATGAAAACAAATGCACAGAAACCAATGTCATGTGGCTTCTATGGGGCACATACCTGTGTCAACATGCAGAAAAAGGCCATCCTCAAACAGAAAGAACTAAATCTTCGGAAAGAGGAGAGATCCATGTTGGTTAAATAAATAAATAAATAAATAAATAAATAAATAAATAGCAAAAAGGTAGTTGGTGAGGGCTTGGATCTATTCTGGGGTGTTTTTAATCCTCCTGGGATCATATTCATATAATCCTCATGTAGTTACAATTTAACTTTAAAAATAGGAAATAGTAGCTGCCCCCCAAGGAACTCCCTAACCAGTGGGAAAGACAGACACACACCTACACACGAGCCTTTTTTTCCCCCTACTTCCAAGTTTACCATATAGTAAGAGAGTGAATTACAGGTGTTTGGATTTCCAACTCTGAAATTTTGATTTCTTAATTGGGGCACCTAAATAAGTTGTCAACTTTCTTATTTTGCTTACGGTGATATTTTTTAATGCCATCTATTAAGTTAAAAAACATTAACAACTCTAGAATCTAAACAGTAGGTATATTTGAAGATTCACTACAATTCTTCCAACTTTTCTGTTTAAAAGTTTTCATGATAAAATGTTAGTAAAACATATAATCACTATCATTTTTTAAAAGTGTCATGCACAGCCCAGCCGGGCGTGGCTCAGTGGTTGAGCATCGACCTAGGATCTAGGCGATCGGGGTTCAATTCCCGGTCAGGGCACATGCCTGGTTGCGGGCTTGATCAATGACTCTCTCATCATTGATGTTTCTCTCTCTCTCTGCCTCTCCTTTCCTCTCTCTGAAATCAATAAAGATATATTTTTTAAACAAATTTTTTTAAGTGTCATGCACAGTAGGAAGGATACACTCCCAGAATTCTCCGATGGACAAATTAGTTTAAGGAAAACACATAATTGCTTTTTTTTTTCCCCCACATCTTTGCAGACAGGTGCAAATCTCATGACTGGGGATCTCTCCCTAAACAAGGCCAGGAGGTGCACTGACACTGGCCTTCAAACAGCCTGATCATTTTTTTACATACCTGGTCTTCACCTTCCCCAGTGGGTAAGGTGTGGAGCTGAGATTCTCAAGCTTTGCAGACCACTCCCACTTCCAGGTGTCTGAGTTGAATAGAATTGAATAGAAAGATACGTCCTGTTTTTTTAAAAAAAATACATTTGGGGAAGGAATTCTAACACTCCAAAACTTCAAGCAGATGTCGCTATACACATGTAGCATGTTTCACATTTATGAACACAGACACAAATATGCAAACACCAGACCATGGTACACATGCTTGTTTACTAAGGTGCTAAACAAAGTGGCTACTTGATAAATGAACTGTAATCAATAGGAAACAGGGCACAAGGCAGAATATACAGCTCTGTTCCAATTTTGTTCTTTAAATTTACATATAAAACAAATATATAAATATACATATGTCTCACCTGCAAAACAGTTGAGTCAAAACTGTATCAGAGGGCTGTTCTGAGGTTGAGAATTATAGTACCGACACATATACATGTACAAAGAAAGCCTGAAAATGGTAACCCTCTGGGTGGCAGGGCTATGTATTTTGAATTTTTATTTATGTAGTCAGTTTCCAAGTGTTCTAAAGGAATTGTGTATTAATTTTATAACTTGAGATGAAGGGAAAAAAGGAAGTTCTACATTAAAAAGTCAACCAGATGGATTGAAAAATGTGGTCCATCCACACAGTGGAGTATCACTCAGCCATGAAAAGGAGTCAAGCACTGGCCCTCCCTACATGAATAAACCTTGAAAACATGAGACCACAAAAGACCAATTATTCCATGATTCCATCCATATGAAATGTCCAAAACAGGCAAATCCAGAGTGGATTCATGGGTGTGGGGCTGGGGGGGGGTTGCTTTTGGGGTGATGAGAACCTTCTGGAAATAGTGGTGGTCACACAATTCTGTGAACATGCTAAAAAACTGCTGAACTGTACTTTAAATGGGTAGACTTTATGACAACATGAAATGTATTTCAATAAAGCCATTTAAAAATTTTATTTAATCTACCAGGAAAGAAATATGCCTAATATTGTGATTTCTACATAGTGGTTCCACGAATATACTTTTCAGGGTTTTGCCCATTTTTAACAATGACATTGTTAACTTTGAAAATGAAACACCCCCCAAATTCCACAATCTTGACAATGAACCCTCCTCAGTGTGTTCTGTCCCCAGTGTAGGACCCACTCGGGTACCCACTGTGGACTTGCTTCCATTCCTCATTGCTATCTTTCCTATTTTTATTTCATATCCACACATGACCTACTTTTGACATATAATTTGCATACTGTACAATTCAACCATTCGAAGTATACATTCAATGGACTATATTATATCTACAGATATGTGCAACCATCACCAGATTTAGAACATTTTCATCACCCCAAAAACCCTGCACCCTTCAGCTAACACCCCCTCCCCCCTGCCAGCCCCCAGCATTACTAATCTGTCTCCATGGATCCCTGTATTGGATATTTCATATGAAATCATGTATGATCATTGTGACTGCTTTCTTGTACTTAGTATGTTTTCAAGAACACTCTTGACACATTTTTAAGGACCGAAGAGGTAGAACTTTTTTATTAAATCAGATCTGCCGATGTCATTACCTGACCATCAGTAAAAGGAGCCAGATAATATGTCGATGTAAATAAAAGCCTCTGCAGAATTCAACACTAGTACCGTCCCTCATCCTTGGCCTGACTTCTGCTGGAAATAGCATTTCAGATAGTCAGTCCCCGCACCCAGGTATGCTCAAATTTCCCCAGGCCTGCAGACAACCCCCTTCTAGGGTCATTCAACTTCTTGACTAATGATTCAAGCTAGTGACAATGACTCACAGCCCACACTGGTCTCCCAGTGGGGACAACTGCAACCTAGGTTTCCTTGAATGGAAATGGAGACAGTAGCACCTTAGTGAGATTAAGGACTGCCCCCATTCAAACCCTCCTGAGCAGCAGTTAGAACCACTGCCCATCATTTTGATCTTCTAGGTCTGTTTTCTCATCTGTAAAGTGGGGATGATGCTACCTGCCTAGTCTGTCTCCTGGGGTTTTTGTGAAGAGAAAATAATAGGAAAAGAAGTGCCTGGTGGGCTACAACGCAATGTACAAATAGGAGAAGACAAAACCAAATGCATCTGTAAAAGACATTTATTCTGAAAATCTAAAATCTGGACAAAAAATATTGAACTTTTTAGAAAATGCCTACACAGGATTTTGTCATTTCTTCCTAATACATTAACAACCTAATAACAAAGAGAGAAAAAACTTTCAAACAATATTGCTCCAGTTTGTCTGCAGTAATGTGATTTAAAATATCCCTGTTCTATTGAGGTATAAGCTGCAAACTTTGGTAAAGTTTGTAGAAAAATTAACAAATAATTCCAAAAAATACAAAAAAAATCCCTAAGTTATAGATTTCTTGGTACATATACAGTAACTACAAAACATTTCATTTAGAAAAAGTATTTATTTTAAAAACAAATTCCCTCTTGTAATTCTCAATTGGCGAGTTAAAAATTCAATGTAAAGGAAGAAAACTCAACCTATCCCCAAACACCCAGTTTTGGAAAGAACTGGTTGGCCAATCTGAGAATCTGGTTGGCATTTTCAATAATTCAGTGCTAAAAAAAGAGCCCTGTGTTAAGAAAGAAAGAAAGAAAGAACCAAAGGCACTTGAACATGGCTTAGTGCATCTGCTTCTGCGGCGTTCCAGATCGGACAGCGTTTGGCTGCACACCCAGCCCCACATAGGAGAGTCCAGCGGAGGTAGCTTCTGTGTGGCCTCAACTCTGCTCAAGGGACACAGGTCTCTGCTTGTGGGTCTTAACCACAGAAGCCGACAGGTGGTAGATGGCTTTGAGGCCAGAGTTTAAACTGGACTGAATGGGTTTTTTTCCTTTTTCCCTTTCAACGTCCTGAGGGATGACAGCGGGGCCATGTCACACCCAGAGCCACCATCAAGTACCACCCTGCTGGGTTTTGGCGATGAAATGCTGTCAGGAGGTGCGCTCGCTTTCAGCTTTGGGAGCCAAGCCCACACACCTGGAAAAGATTGTTCTAGGCAGTCAATGCCTTCCTGCAGGAACCTCTGAGAACCTGATGATGGGAACATAGTAGCCTTCAGGCCAAGTAATTTCTAATTTCATATTCGGGGGGGGGGGGGGAGTTGGTGTTTTGCTGATACACTGCAGGCTTTATATATTTTTAAAAACAAAGATGAAACACTGAGCAGTCTAACTTTCTTTCTTTCTTTGAGCCATAATACAAATTCCTAAAAATTTATAGATTAAAAAAACAAAACCAGGAAGACAAGGCTTTTTAGGAAGTAGAGGAAAAACTACATATTTAAGTTAAGCCCACTAAAAACAAGAGGGGCCAAGGATGCCTCTGATGCGTTTTTTAAAAACGCCCGGCGAGAAGTGCTTGTGAATCACCGTCCATTGCCATAGCCGGGGAAGAGCTGGTTGAGGACTGCCTGCAGCGGCTGGTTCACCTGCATGGCGTAGCTCCGGCCCAGATCATAGCGGCAGGCGGGGCAGCTGAACACCTGGGCCCTGAAGGATCTATCCAGGCAATCCTAAGAGAGAGTGGGGAGGCGAGACATTCCGTTCACGTCAGCAGGGCCACTCCTGGCCACCCACTCTCCCCACTGCCAGAGTTGAGAGCAATTACTAACTTCTCATGGGGTCCAGAGGCCCCTCCTGATCCTCAATCTCACTTTCTACCACTCACTGCCCATTGCCAGCCTGACCTCCCCAGAGAACTCATCCTGGCCCCCAGGCCTTGACACTTACGGGTTATACTGCCTAACAGGCTCTCTCTGTCACTCATGCCTTGGCGCAGGTCACCTCCTCAGAGGACCCTTCCCTGACATCCCTGGACTATCAAAAGAAGGCCCACTGCATTCAGTACTTTCATCTCCCCAGTTTGCCTTAAAACAGCACCTTCTGCCTTCTGGCATTGTTTTGTTTACTAACATGTTTATCTCTAACAGGTCAGACACTCCCTGTGATTTGGAGCTTTCTTATAGGCCCATCCAGCACCAAGCATAGGACAAGACACATAGTAGATGACAGATAAATAAGCATCAATGAGAATAAAGGGGGAAAGGAAGGAACTCTGGCATTGAGCCTGACTTCTGGCTTCCAATTAACCAGGCAGAGACAGAGCTACGAAGCGGACAGGCCCTGAGGAGCCAACTTCCCAATCAGAGAAACAGGGAAGACAAAACCCACCTGGGCAGAGACAATGGACACAGGTACACAGACACCTGCACAGGTGTGCACTCCTGAAGGATCACATCAGGCAACTGGGTAAGGGAGTGAATGTGAACACAATGGAAAGTCGGCTAACGCCACGGCACATTCAACCATGAATGCACGCTGAGGCTTTTGTTTCCTATTTTTTAAATTCCTGAATTATTTTTTCAATATAAAGTTTATAGCCCTGATTCCAGAGACAAAAGGTAGCTCTTTCTGCTCAACACACCTAAGACTCGGGTCCACGTTTAAAAATCAGGTTCTGGATCACTGCATGATTCACAGCATCCAAAAGGTGGAAATAACCCATGTCCACCAACAGATGAATGATACAGAGAATGCAGCCCATCCAAACAATAGAGTAGTATCTGACCTTAAAAAGCAAATTCTGACACATGCTACAACGTGGATAAACCTTGAGGACATTGTGCTCAGTGAGAGAAGCCAGACACAAAAGAATAAATACTCTAGGAGGTCCCTAGAAGAGTCAGGTCCAGAGACAGAAAGTAGATGGTGGGCGCCAGGGGCTGGGGAGGGGGCTGGAGCTGGTGTTTAATGGGGACAGAGTTTCAGTTGGAGAAGATGGAGAACTCTGGAGATGGACAGTGGGGAAGGTTACACAGCAATGTGAATATACTTAATACTACTGGACTATACACTTAAAAAAGGTTAGGATGACAAATTTTATGTTATGTGTATTTTGCTACAATAAAATAATTTCATGAAATTTAAAAATCAGGTGCTGGGACATCAGGGTGGAGGGTTATTTTCCCATAAACCTTCACATGCTGATGTTCTGGGAGATGTAACTACAGTTGTATGGACAGACGGGGCAGATACATAAATGTCGGTACCCTCTTCCTTCACAGCCTTGGCATTTAAAAAAATAAATTTTTTTATTTTTTGAGAGAGAGAGAAAGGGAGATGGACAGAGAGAGAGAGAAACACCAATGTGAGAGAGAAGCATCAACAGGCTGCCTCCAGCAAGGACCCCAATGGGATTGACCCCACAATCCAGGCATGTGCCCTGACCGGGAATCAAACCAGCGACCTTTTGGTGCATGGGACGATGCTCAACCAACTGAGCCACACCGCCCAGGGCAGCCTTGGAACTTAATGACACATATGACTGACCCCTGAGATGTTTGGTCCCTGAAACCTCATCAATCTAGTCCATTTCTGCAGTGCTAGCCAGGCTGACCTTTTGCAAGCTCCCCCTGCATCTCATGCCCCCCTCTGCATGGTTGCCTAGAGCACTAGAGCACATGTCACCTACAGCCAGAAGCAGGCCAGGAAGGTGCTGCTATGCCCCGTTTCACTGAGGGGTAACTGAGGCTTGGAGAGTTAAGCGGCTTTCCAAGGCTAGGAGGGACAGAGCTGGGGGGAGGGTCAAACCCTGGCTGCTGATTCCAAAGCCCTCATCTAACCACCGTCCCCCAATCCCGAGCCTCTCCTCCAGGTCACAGAGCTGAAGGAACACCGTCAGCCCAAGAGCAGAAAAGTGAAGGTCTGACCCTGACAGCCAAACGACCAAACTGCTTAATGTTCTCTCAGCCCCTCCCTTAGTGTGACAGCTGAGAAACTAAGACAGTCCCAAGGAAGGGAGCCAGGACGGAGAACAAAATCGCCAGCAGCTCAGAGACAAGGGTGACCAAGAAGCTGGGATAGTCCCTTCTAACACCATCTGCCTGCACTGCCCATAAATTCCTAATGACAGACTTCGGCCAGAAAACACTGCAAAGAAACCAGCTACACAGGCCAGTGATTCCCAACTGGATGATTCTGTCCCCAGGTAACACTGGGCCATGTCTGGGGACATCTGTGGTTGTCATGACTGGGGGAGCAAGTGGGTGGGGACCAGGGAGGCTATTCAACCCTCACAATGCCCAGAACGCCCCGCCCACCCCAAGAATGTTCCAGCTCCAATGTCCGCAGTGCCAGGGGGAGACCCTGGTCTAGTCTAAACTCAGCTCTCCATCTCTCTTTCAATCATATTGTTTTTCTCCTGAGACTGACCACCACGCAGAACCTACGGCTCCCCTCCCAGCCCTAAGTCCCATACAGGCCCCAGCTGTTCAGACATGACTGCCTGTCCAGACTTCTGCACATGCCATTCTGCCTGCATGGAATGCTTCCTGCCGGAGGCCCTCTTTAGGTGACAGGCTAAGGTCCCCTCCTCCAGGAAGCCTTCCTTCTGCTCCTCTAGCAGACAAGCACCTCATGCCTCTAATGCCTGCTTTATAGTCATTTATTATGACCACGCCTCAGCCCAGGACTGCCGTCTGTCCTCTCCCACCCTGGACCCCCAGGTATTTGAGAGATTGGGGGAGAGTGTTCCAGAGGGAGGAGAGAGCCAGCCAATGCACAGCAGAGGACAGTATGACTGGAATCATGAGACAGTGACACTGGAGTGCCAGGTGGCCCAGGTGGCTGGGGCAAGGAGTTGGCATTTGATTCCATAGCACCAGGGAGGCACAGGAGGGTAGGGATCAGGGAAGTGGGACAATGGGATCCTTCGATATGCGGGAAGACAACTATAATCAAGGCTACTCGGAAAAGAGACGATGAGGCCCTGCAAAGGGCCAGGAGCCAGGAGTGTGCAGAAGCCAAGCCAACAAGCCCATACTATGTGCTGGGTGTGTGGCAGCCCAGCTCCTGTATCCACTCCTCTCACCTTGCACACGTTGTGTTGGCACACGGTTGTGATCGGGCGGAACACCAGCTCCTGGCAGCAAATACACTGAAACATTTCTTCCACTTTACTCAGGAATTTCTGAAATCAGAAAAGAGGGTGCATGAGACCAGCAGAGCCTTACACCAGAATGAACAATCACGTTGATGAAATCCTCAGAAAACGGGGCTCCCTGCTAGGGCCTCACCCTGGGTCCTACCCCCACCCCAGGAGACAGGAAAGCTTGTGATCCCCATTAAGATGAAAAAGCAGAGGCCCACACAGGTGCAGGCCTTGCCCAGGACCTGGCAATGGGCATAGCCGCCCAGGGTCAGCCTCAGTGGTACTGAGTGGGAAGCCCAGGGTTGGGGTCAAGAGCAGGCTTTATCTAAGGGGGTGAATCTGGATCACTCAGTAAATAATGCTGAGCACCTTCTGTGTGCTGCCCAGGTGCCAGGGTCCAGCAGAGGATTAAACAGAAGAACTCACCCTGGCCAGAGTGGCTCCGTGGTTAGAGCGTTGGCCCACGCACCAAAGGGTCTTGTGCGGGAGGCAACCAATCAATGTGTCTCTCTCACACTGATGTTTCTCTCTCTCTCCCCTCCCTCCCTTCCACTCTCTTTAGAAATCGATGGAAAAAACATCCTTGGATGAGGATTAACAACAAAACAACAGGAGAACCCTACGCCCTCATGGAGCTTGGAGCCCCATGGGGGTTAGGGGAGGCAAAGATAAAACAGGAAAAGACAAAAATGTCACAACAGTGCTGGGAAGTACAGTGGGGAGCCGGGGAGGGGCCAACCCAAAATGCACGAGGTCAGAGAACACTGTGGAGAAGGTGACCTGAAGGACCTGTGCCCGGCTAAATCATAGCCCCCAAAATGCCACACCTGAACCCCTGGATCAGTGTTTA
This sequence comes from Miniopterus schreibersii, assembly GCF_964146895.1. Taxonomy (NCBI): domain Eukaryota; kingdom Metazoa; phylum Chordata; class Mammalia; order Chiroptera; family Miniopteridae; genus Miniopterus; species Miniopterus schreibersii. The sequence goes on along the minus strand of NC_138105.1, from coordinate 66,869,438 downwards.
TGTTCCTTTCCATAGCAAAAGAAACTGCAGATAGAATTAAATTGAGGACCCTGAGATAGGACTACATTAAACTACAAAAGGTTTTGCACAGCAAAGAAAACCATCAACAAAACTAAAAGACAATCTACTGAATGTGAGAAGATATTCACCAACAATACATATGATAAGGGGTTAACATCCAAAATATATACGTCAAGAACTCACCAACTTAACACCAAAAGACAAATAATCCAGTTTAAAAATGCAGAGGACCTAAATAGACATTTCTCCAAAGAGGACCTACAGATGGCCAATAGACATGTGAAAAGATGCTCAACGTCACTAATCATCAGAAATGCAAATTAACCACAAGGAGATATCACCTCACACCTGTCAGAATGGCTACCATCAATAAATCAACAAGCAACAAGGGTTGGTAAGGATGCAGAGAAAAGGGAATCCTTGTGCACTGTTGTTACCAACAACATGCATATGGATGCAGACACCACAGAAAACAGTATGGAGTTTCCTCAAAAAATTTTAAAACTAGAACTACCATATGACCCAGCAATCCCAGTTCTGGATACAGGCAGCCCCCAACTTATGATGGCCCAACTTAAAATTTTTCAACTTTGCAATGGTATAAGAGCGATACCCATTCACAGTAGAAACTGTACTTTGAATTTTGAATTTTTATCTTGTCCTGGGCTAGTGATATACAGTCTGATACTTGCCCAGGGTGCTGGGCAGCGGCAGCAAGAGGATTTTGCCCAACTGGAAGCTAATATATGTGTTCTGAGCACATTCACAGTAGGCTGGGCTAGATGTATCAAATGCACATGATTTATGATGGATTTATTGGGACAAAACCCCACCGTAAATCAAGGAACATCTATATATGTCCAATAGAATTGAAAGCAAAGACAAGAAGAGATGGTTGCACACCTGTGCACATAGCAGCATGATTCATGATGGACAAAAGATGGAAACCACCCAACTGTCCACTGACATGACGGACACACAGAATGTGGTCCTTGCAGACGATGGAATATTATTCAGCCTTAAAAAGGACATTGACACCTGCTACAGTGTGGATGAACCTTGAGGACATTATGCTGAGTAAAGCCAGCCAGACGCAAAAGGACAAATACTCTGTGATTCTATTTACAGAAGGTCCCTAGAGGAGTCAGATCCATAGAGACAGGAGGTAGATGGCGGGAGCCAGGGGCTAGGGGAGGGTCATGAGGAAGGAGTATATAATGGGGACAGTATCAGTTTGGGAAGATCATGAAGTTCTGGAGCTAGATGGTGGCGATGGATGCATGACAATGTGAATGTCTTTAATGCCATTGAGCTGTACACCGAAAAATGGTTAAGATGGTGCATTTTATATTATCTCTATTTTGTTGTTATAAAAAGAAGTTGGCAGTGGGCAGTGGGGGGAAGGCCTCCCAGGCCAAATGAGATGCTCACCGGCCCATCCTTGAGCGACTTGAGGATCTCCGTCCACAGCTTGGTGTTGCTCTGGTCCTCCTTGATGAGGCCTTTCTGCTGGGCTGTGAGGCTGTAAGGCTCCACCTTGGTTTTCTTGGGTGACCTTCCCGGGGACCAGGAACCCGTCCTGCCCCCTCCTGAGACAGAGCAGAGTGGTGAGGGCAGGCAAGCCCAGGGCCCATGGACAGGCTGCACACAAGAGAGACACACACCTTCCGACTTGCTCTTCCGTTTGCCCTTCCTGGGGGATGTGAAATCCTCCTCTTCTTCCTCCTCCTCCTCCTCCTCTGTCTCCGCCTCCTCCGCTGTCCTCTTTCTGTTCTCCTTCTCCTTCTCCTTCTTGGCCAGCGCCTCCAGGTAGCCTTCCGGATACTGAGGGGGCCAAGGCACAGGCTGGAGGAACACGCTGGGGCAGTGCGCCTCCTGGGTGACCCAGGTCCCTATGGGGGTTCAGGGACCAGGGACCGCCCCACCCTGACATGTGCCACACTGCCCCATACTTTCTGCCACCTCCCATCTCTCCTCACCTCACAGTCACCCCCTCCCGAGCCCACACCAGCCTTAAAAGCCTTAACTCCTTCTACGTGAAGGAGTGAGGCCTCCGCTCACTCAACCCCTGAGCCTGGGGCAGTAATCTCATCACTGGGCTCACCAAGTATGCAGGGCTAACCTGCCCAGGCCGGGTGAGACTGACGCATTACACAAGATAGTGCAGGTAAAACGCTTAGCATCAGATCCAGCCAATATGATAACCTTATTATCTTTATTATTTCCTTTAAGGGGTAGGCAAACTTTCCCACAAGGGGTCAGGTGGTAAATATATTTCCAAGCTCTGCTATGGCCCAACAGCAGGTAGGGCCTGGTGTGAATGAACGGGTGTGGTTGTTCTCCAAGAAAACTTCATTTGCAAACAACTGCCCCGGGGTCTTAGCTGTTTTCCAACCCCATTTTGATGGCCCTTGGGCTCTAAGTCCGAACAAGCATGACTTGGTTATAAACCTATATCTAAGGCACCTAGAGTCATGTCTGATTCGGAAATATTTCACCAAGAAATCTCCAGCCTTCTTTATTTTTTTAATCCTCGCCCTAGGATATTTTTTCCATTGCTTTTCAGAGAGAGTGGAAGGGAGAGAGGGAGGGAGAGAAAGAGAGAGAAACATCGACATGAGAGAAACAAATGACTGGCTGCTTCCTGCACAAGCCCCAACCAGGGCTGGGGATCGAGCCTGTAACCGAGGTATGTGCCCCTGGCCAGAATCGAACCCTCAACCCCTCAGATCAAGGACTGACACTCTAACCACTGAGCTGAACCCACTAGGGCACCAACCTTCTTTAAAAGAATCACTAAGTTGCAATGGAAACTGAAATCAGAAATAAGTCTGGCAAGCGTTGCCAGTGGTTGAGTGTCAACCCCTGAAGGTTCAATTCCCGGCCGAGTTGCAGGCTCAATCCCCAGTACGGGGCGTGCAGGAGGCAGCCGACTGATGATTCTCTCTCATCGTTGATGTTTTTATTTCTCTCTCCCTCTCCATTCTTCTCTCTGAAATCAATAAAAAAACATTAAAAAAGAAAACAAAAACCCTACTTCCTACCAGATGCTGATGTTCCCATCCCACAGCTAGTTTTCTCCCTAGTTCCTCAGCTTCTGAAATTACCCGTGGTACACACATTAGGTACAAAAGACAACTACTTGTAACCCCCCAGGGGGGTAGGCACTATCAGACTCTCAATGATAATTAAAATGCCTTAAATAGTCCCAAAACAGTTATCAGCTGTTAAAGCACCTCACCATAATGAACAGAAAACACCACAATTACAGTGCCAAAAGCCCAATTGCAGCAGAGGGTGAATTCTCGGAAGATGGAAGATTCCATTTCTGTAAAGCGGCAAGCAATGGCAGGGAGGTACCAATCCTCATCTTTAAACTGACTTCTCTATAGTCCACCAGTTTTGTTGGTTTGTTTCTGGGTTTTTTTGGAGGGAGGGGACATCCCAATTGATTTCAGATAAACCCACCTACTAACAAAGGTAAGACAAGTCTGGATCTCAACTCTAAAACTATGAACATAAAGGCATAAACATGATCTGCCCATCCCCAATATCCACTGGCTACAGAATTGAAATGAGGCAGACAGCAGCCAGGTGTGGCCAGCTCAGCTCCTGGACATCAATTAGGATGACAGAGAAACCCGGGAGAGCTTCCAGGCCAAGAAGGCAGGCTCTGGCTGACTGAGCACTCACAGCCCAGTCCTCCTAGGGGTGGCTCCTACCGTGATACCCAGTGACTGACTAGGAAGACAAGGCTCAAAGCAGGACTGCTGGGTCAGGTGAGCATGGTCTGGACGAACCTGCATGGTCAGTCCCAGCTTCTTGATCCGGTCCTTCCCTTCCTTTGTCCAGGGGCCAGGTTCACTGTCGTCCCTCCGCAGAAGATAGCGCCACACCAGGAAGCCCGATTTCCCCTTCTCCGGCCAGTACCTCACGACCTGTGAGAGGTGAAAGCTGGTGTCAGTGCCGTCTGGGACTGGAGGCGGCCCCGGTGGACGCAGGAAGGACCTCTCACCTTGTAGATGCCATCGTACCGGTTGCCCTCAGTGGGAGCATATTTGCTGTGCTTGCGGCCCTTGACGTTGCGCACCACCCGGACTGGCTTCCCTGAGCGCCAGTCCTTGGCCTCAGCCCCTTTGCGGTCATTGATGGGGGCACTGCAGTTGAGAGCCAGCGCCCTGCAGGGAGAGCCGGGACCACGTGCTATAGGTTGGATTGTGACCCCCAAAAAGAGAGGGAATCCTAACCTATGAATATGACCTTCTTTGGAAAGAGGGTGCTTGCAGATAGTCAAGTTCAGAGGAGGTCAGAATGGATGAGGGGAACCCTAAATCCAATGACTAGTGTCCTTAGAAGAAAAGGAAATTGAGACACAGACACAGGGGAGGACACCACGTGAAGACAAAGGCAGAGGTTGGAGTGATGCTGCCACAAGCTAAGAGACACCAAGGATTGCTGGCAGCCACCAGAAGCTGAAAGAGGCAAGAAGGACCAGCCTACAGCTTCAGAGGGAGCATGGCCCTGTGACACCTTGATTTTGACTTTGGCCTTCCAGAAATATGCGAGAATAAATTTCTGTTGTTTTAAATTACCCCGTTCGTGGTATTTTGTTACTGGAGCCACAGGCTACTAACAACCATGTGGGGAGGACGTCATCAGGAGAAAAAAAGGAGGCTGCAGACTTGGGCCAGCCAGGCAGATCTGTCTGGCCCAAGGGCACAGGGGCCTGGGGCAAACCAACCAGAGGTCAGGTTCAGCACTCTGACCTCTTTATCAGGTGTGAAAGAAAGAAGAGCTGCAACTATGCAGCTGTTTTCCAGGTACAAACAGTACTTTTTAAACAAATTTCTTAGTTTGTGTCCAGCAAGTGTCACTTAATGTTAACTTACATGCAGTTCCTCACATTAAATCTTTTCTGAAAACATGACTTTTAACAGCTACTGAAATTAAAATATTCCACTAGACAAATAATTGTACAATGAACCCTCCCCCTTTTTAAAGAAACATTCAAGTATTAATACTTTGCTGTTTTACATATTGGTAAGATAAACATTACTACCCATAAGGTTTTTTCCTACCCACATCTCATACTTAAAAAAGACTTTCCTTATCCTGCAATTGAGGGGTCAGCAAAACCAACCCACTAACTGGTTTTTCAAGTAAAGTTTTATTAGAAGACAGTCATGCTCATTAATTTATGCAAGTTCTGCAGCTGCTTTTGTGCTACGAAGGCAGAGTTGACTGGCTGCAACAGAGACCATGCAACTCAGAAAGCCAAAAAGATTATCTGGTCTCTTTGGGGAAAAATTTACTTTAATGCATTGAATGAATCACAAGTCTTTCAGAGCAGACAGAGAAAGGAAGACATGGATTTTCAGCATCCATATGTTCTACCACACTCTTAATGGGAATCTAACTTCCTACACATGACACCCCAAAACAGAACCAAACCCCTTCCCTGTGTAAGCCACCAGCGGGTGGAGCAGAAGTGAGTTGGTGAAAAAATAAGAAAATCTTGTTTCTGCAAACCTGTTGGTGTTGGTGAGTTTTTGATCACAGGACTGTTCTGCAGTCCGCTTGTTGCCAGAAAGATCTCGACCACCGCTACCTGTATACGTGAACGAATTCCCATGGTCCTGAAATAGAGATGGGCAAGCTGAACCCTCCAGAGAAGAAAAGAGACTCCACTAAAAACAAACCCACAACACCTGCTAGGATGTCAACTGTCAAAGAAACAGAAAACAACCAGTGATGATAAAGATGTAGAAAAATTAGAGCCCTGTGCACTGCTGATGGGAATGAAAAACGGTACAGAGGTTCCTCAAAAAATTAAATGTGATCCAGCAATTCCACTTCTGGGCCAGTCTATACCCAAAAGAACTGAAAGCAGGGCATTTCAGAGATATCTGTACACTCACATTCACAGCAACATTATTCACAATATCCAAGAGGTGGAAGCAACCCAAGTGTCCATCGACAGATGGGTGGATTAACACAATATGGTCCATTCCAGACAATGAAATATTATTCAGCCTTAAAAATGAAGGAAATCCTGCAATATGCTACAACATGGATGAACCTTGAGGACACCATGCTCAGTGAAATAAGCCAGTCACAAAAGGACAAATACTGTGTGATTCCACTCACAGGAGGTCCCTAGAGGAGTCAGATCCATAGAGACAGAAAGTAGATGGTGGGAGCCAGGGTCTGAGGGAGAGAGGGGGGGAGTTAGTATTTAATGAGAAGAGTTTCAGTTTGGAAAGATGAGAAAGTTCTAGAGATAAATGGTGGTGATGGTTACACAACAATGTGAATGTACTTAAATGCCACTGAGATGTACACTTAAAAATGATCAATATGGCATATTTTATGTCATGTGTATTTTACAATTAAAAAATAAATAAAACCACCCACACTCACCACGTCATCCTCATACCCGCCAGCCAGGACCAGGGAGTACGCCCCATCATTGCTCCGGCCATGGATGCCCGCCACATGGGGCCGATGGACCCCTGACTCACTAACCTGTGAAAACCACAGAGAAACAAATGGCACCTTCTGGAAAGTGCTGTAGAAAAGCTCAACCCCATCCTCCTGCTGCTGCTTTGAGAGCCAGTGGCCTAACTTGCAGTCTGAATGCACCACACCGTTATGAGAACCTCTCCCCTGAATCTGGGCCACAGCACAGGAGGAGCTGGCTTGAATTCCAGCTGTGCCACCTGCTTGAGGGGTGGCCCTCTCCAAGCAAAAGGGCTTCTGAAAGACCAATGCCTGTCAGCCAAACTCCAGATGTTTGTGAGTACCTGGACTCTGAACCTCCACATGGTGCCCACGGGGATCCCCGGGATGGGTCCATAGTGGTTGGACGGAACGATGGTACACTCCTTGGTGCGGCCCACGCACGCCATGCCCTGTCCATTGCAGAAACAGAGATGGAAGAAGAGTGTGAGGAGCATGGGAGGGTGGGCAGGGCTGCCGGGGGCATGAAGAACGAGGACACCACCTCACCTTGCCCCAGTCCCGCTGCGAGGACGACGTGGCCGATGCCATTTTTGCCTTCTTCTTACTCTCTTTCAGCTTCTCCCCTGCTAACACCACCTCACTGGCGTCATTTCGACACTCAGGGCAGTACCTGTGACAACAGGGATGTCACCGCCTGTCCTTAGCCCACCCCATTCCTACTAGCCCTGTAAACACCGCTGGCTCCTTCCAGCTCCCTGCCATCCTGACCTGTCCGAGAAGGGGAACCTTTTAAATTTAAATTCATTAAAATTAAGTAACAAATCCAGTTCCTCAGTCATACATGCCACATCTGAAGTGGTAGTAGCCATGTGTGCTGAGTGGCAACTGTCATGGACAGTGCAGAATGAGAACCTTTTCATCATCACAGAACATTCTACTGAACAGGCTCTTGTCCCTCTCCTGCTGGAAATTTCACAGCGCCTCTCAACAGGAAATTCGATGGGCACCTCCTCACTGCTATAGACTTTCCCCCCAACTCCACAAGGGGGGGTTATGAACGATAGCCACCTCCAAGTTATAGTGACAACTGTAAACAGGTTAGGGTGCTGACACCGGAGCCTGGTGCATCTCCACCTTTCCACCATGTCGGCAGTTATTGGTCCGTGCCAAAAGCACCATGGCCAACAGACGCGCTCCTGGGCGATGCCAAGATGCCTGGTTCTCTGCTTCCTACCTGTAGAGTCTCCTTCCCCACAGTTACCCATAGGCCTAGGCCACACCGGGAACACAGAACATTCCCTCACCCCATTTCTCTCATTGCCCCTCGTGGGTTTATGAGGTGACAGACAACATTAGTGTCATTTCTTGACACCTACCAGCCCCCTATCAGGAACAGCTGAACACCACAGCCCTGAACCCGTCTCTGGAGCTTTCGAGGCATCCACTCACCACTCTTCCTCCTTGGGGATGCTGCTGAGAGGCGGGCAGAGGCAGTATATGTGAAAGGCCATGTCACACTCGTCACACAGGAGTTGCTTGTCAGGATCCTGCTTGCCCCCACACACGTGGCAGGCACACACCCGGCAGAGCTTGCTCTGGTCATCTTTGCAATGCTTGCAGGAGGGCCCACTCTTCCCTGGACACAGGAGCCAGGGTCAGCTTGGGCAGGGCCAGCCAAACAAAGAAGAAATGGGAGGCCCTACCCAACCCCTAAAGTGGGAGATACAGGGGGCAGAATCAGAACTCACTTCTCATTGGGTTTTCAACCACAGGGCTCCCCTCGCCTGGACGCTCAATCTTGAAAACCTCATCCACAAATTTGATCCGACAGTCGTTGAGAGAATTATCCCTGTGAGAGACAAGTTGTTAGAACATTCCAGTTGGCCAGCCCTGCTAGGGCTCCTCTGAGAGGACTTGGCCACCTATCACATTCTCAGAGTATATGAGCACCTCTAATGACATCAAATAAGAGGCTTCTCAGGACCCTTGTGCATTCACATAGCTACTGTCCTTGCCCATTCAGGTCCTACTAAACCAAACACAAGACAAAAGAAAGCAGCATATAAAAGTTTCATTACATAATACAGAGAGTTAAGTTCTAACCTTCAGGCAGGAGAGGCAGATTGAACAGAGCCCATGAAGCAAAAATCACAAAGGTAGTCTGGCCAGTGTGGCTCAGTGATTAAGCATCGACCAATAATCCAGGAGATCTCTGTTTGATTCCCAGTCAGGGCACGTGGCCGGGTTTCAGGCTCAGTCCCCAGTGTGTGTGTGGGGGGGGGGGGGGGGGCGGGTGCAGGAGGCAGCCAATCAATGACTCATCATTGATGTTTCTCTCTCTCTCTCCCCCTTTCCTTTCCTCTCTCTGAAATCAACAGACATATTTAAAAATATATATATCACAAAGGTAAAGTCTGATCAATTTGCCACCATCAAAATACAAAAGCTCCTCTAAGTTAAAACGACCCTCCAGTCAATTCGACATCTACATTCACAACATCCAACAAAAATGACTGTGAGCCACAAACACGTGCCAAGTGGGTAATTCCACATTTCCTAGGAACCACATTCAAAAAGAACAGATGGAATTAATGTAAATATGTTTTATGTAACCCAATGTACACAAAATATTTCAATATGTAATGAATAGTAAAGAATTACTAATAGCTTTTTTTTTAAAAAAAGGCTTTACTTTTTAGAGCAGTATTTGGTTCACAACCAAATTCAACAGAAAGTACAGATTAAGGGCTTTTTATAGTCTTTTTTGGTACTAAGTTTTCAAAATCCGGTTTGCGTTGCATACTCATGGCACATCTCAATGTGCACTGGCCACATTTCAAGTTCTCAGTAGCACATGTGGCCCATGGCTATGGTACTAGACAGCACAGGTCCAGATCTGTTTGCCAGTTCACAGGATATGACACCATGAGGATTCAGATGACAACAGCCAGACTGCAGAAGCTCTATGGGACAAATGACCAGATTTCCCCAAATAAATTAAGAAAAGGGGAAAAAAGGGGAAGACAGAAAACCTAAATATAAAAGATTTAAAACATACATATCGACCTAACTGAAATCTGTGGACATTACTTAGATCCTAATCAAAGAAATGGTTTAAAAAAAAAAGAGAGATAACTGGAAGATTGTACAATAGATCTGTGTTATTCAAACATTACTATTAGGTTGTAATAATAGCATTCTAGCTACGTCCCTTCAAGAGTAATTTTAAAGAACTATGTCCTAAAATATTTACAGATTAAATGACTGGATGCATGGGAGTTTTGCCAATGCAATGGGGTGGCAGCATTCTCAGATGGAGGAAAACAAAGACAACTCCATGCTAGCAGACCCACTCTCACAGAATAATTAATGGGAGTTCTTCAAATAGGAAGTTATAAAGAATCTTCCAGCAAAAAGGAAAGGAAAAAAAAAGAAAGAGCAATCATAGCACCATCCAATACACAAGACAGTAAGAGGTGACTGGGGGGCGGGGATACCAGTATGTCACATGTTTATATGGTAAAATTCAGAAAGACCACTAAGAAAACTATACAAAGCAACACACTCCAAAGACTAAAATAAATCAAGACAGAATCCTAAAAAAAATTCAAGTAACTCCCAGGAAGGACAGAAAAAGAGAAACCAGAAACAGAACAAAAGAAAGAACACAAATAATAAAATGACAGACTTAACCCCTAACATGCCAATAATTACATTAAATGTGAATGGTTTAAATATGCCAATTAAAAGGCAAAGACTGGCAAAATGGATTTAAAATGACCCAATTAGCCCTGGCTGGTGTAGCTCAGTGATTAGAGCATCGGCCCACACGCCCAAGGGTCGTGGGTTCGATTCCCAGTCAAGGGCATGTACCTGGGTTGCAGGTTCAATCTCCCTGCTACCTAGTCCAATCAATATGTCTCTCTTACATCCATGTTTCTCTCTTCCTTCCCCCCCACACTCTCTAAAAAGAAAATGGAAAAAATATCCTTGGGTGAGGATTAACGCACACAAAAATTACCCACTTATATGCTGTTTACAAGAAACTAACTTTAAATTCAACTATGTAGGTTGACAGTAAAGGGATAAAAAAAATACACCAGGCAAACAGTAACTTTTTTTAAAAAGCAAGTGTATTCAACACACTCACACATACACCACCCCTTAGATAAAGTAGGCTTCAGAGCAAAGAAAATTACTAGAGACAAAGAGGGACATTATGTAATGATATAAAGATCGATTAACCAGGAAGACAAAACTATCCTAAATGAGTACACACCAAACAACAGTCTCTTAATTATGAAGCTCAAAGGAGAAAGAGACAAATCCACAATTATAGCTGAGGACTGTGACAGGCCCTCATCAACTGAGAGAAAACTAGACGGAAAATCAGAAAGAATGAGAAGATGTGAACAACAAACACAACCAACACAATCTAACTGTTATGGAGGACATTCTACCCAATGACAGAAAGGTTTTTTCCCCAAACAACCGTGGAACATTCACCAAGACAGACCCTATTTTGGGCCATAAAATAAACCTCAAGAAATTTAGAAGAGCTGAAATCATACGGAGCATGTTCTTTGGATATAATGAAGTCAAACTATAAATTAATAACAGAAAGACAATGCAAAAATCTCTAAATGCTTGTCAATTAAACACCATACTTCTAAATAAGCCAGAAGTCAAAGAGGAAGTCTCAAAGGAAATAAAAGAAATAGAGAACTGAATGAAAAGAAAACTCCAACAGCAGAATGTGTGGAAAGCGTTAGGGTGGCGCTTAGAGGGGAATTTATAGCCCTGAAATGCTTATATTAAAAAAGAAATTTTTCTCAGTTCACTCGTCTAAGTTGCTACCTCAACAAACTAGAAAAAGAAGAGCAAAATCAATCCAAGGAAAGGAGAAAAGTAAAAGGATGAGAGAAGAAATCAGTGAAATTGGAAACAAGAAAACAAGACAGAAAAGCAGTGAAACAAAAAGCTGGTTATTTTTTCACAATAACGTCACTGTGGCTTCCTCCCTGGTGTCCCTGCTGCCACGCTGCCCCCTGCAGTCCGTTCCCAGCTCAGCTGCCAGAGTGATAATTCTCCATTGTAGATCAAAGCATGTGGCTCCCATGCTCAAAACACCCCAATGACTGGCAGCAATAGAGGATAAACACCAGTTCTGTGCCACACCTGGCCATACCCTGAACATCCAAATGCATAGAGGGTTCCAGTCTCCACTCCTCACTTCCTCCCTCCCTCCTTCCCTCCCTCCCTCTACTCCAACCCACTGGCCTCCTCACTAGTCCAGGAATGGCCCTGCCCCAGAACCTCTGCACCTATCTGTGCTTGGGACACTGTTGTACAGAAATGTGTCTAGATTTGCTACATTCAATGGAATATTATTCAGCCACCGAAAGGAAGATCTGACACAAGCTACTACATGGATGAGACTTGAGGACACTATGCTGAATGAAATAAGCCAGACGCAAAAAGACAAATACTATGTGATTCCACTCATATGAGGTCCCTGGAGGAGGGACAGAAAGAAGATGGTGGGTGTCAGGCTGGGGGAGGGGGGTGGCAAGTTAGTGTTTAATGAAAATAGTTTGTTTGGGATGATGAAAAAGTTCTGGAAATGGAATAGTGCTGATGGTTCCACAATAATGTGAATGTTCTTAATGGCCCTAAACCAGGGGTGGGGAACGTCTGGCCTGCGGGCCATATATAGCCTGCAAAATCATTTGGTCTGGCGCTGCCAAGGCAACCGCAAGCAGGGCTTGAAATTCAATAAATCTAGGAGCTTTTTTTCATAGCTAATTTTAAATTGATAATTTTGTATGACCCACAAATGATGTTATAAATATCCAAATGGTCCTTGGCAGAAAAAAGGTTCCCCATCCCTGCCCTAAACTGCACACTTAAAAATGGTTAGGAGGCCCAGCCAGTGTGGCTCAGTGGTTGTTGGCCCATGCACCAGTTTGATTCCCAGTCAGGGCACAAGCCCAGGTTGCAGGCTCAACCCCTAGCAGGGGGCGTGCAGGAGGCAGCCCCTCCATGTTGATGTTTCTCTCTCATGGAGGCTTCTCTCTCTCTAAAATCAATAAAAACATTTTTTAAAATGGTTAGGATGGTAAACTTAATTATTATTATTTTTAATTCTCACTTGAGGATATTTTTTCCATTGCTTTTCAGGGAGAGTGGAAGGGAGGGAGAGAGAGGGAGAGAGAGTGAGAAATACAGCTGTGAAAGAAACACACTGACTGGTTGCCTCACTTACGTGCCCCAACCTGGGGTGGGGAACAAACCAGCAACCCAGGTACATGCCCTTGACCGGGAATCAAACCTGTGATTCGGTGCGCAACCAATGCTCTAACCACTGAACCACACCAACCAGGGCTCTGTTATGTATTGTTCTAACATACACACAAAGAGAGAGACAGAGAGAGAGAGAGAGAGAGAAAGGCAAAGTAGAACAGTGCCTGGCAAGTATTTTCTGCAAAAAGGCAAACAGTAAATGTTTTCAGTCTCCCAACTACTCAGATGTGCAAGTCCAACACAAAAGAAGCCACAGATAATCAGCAAATAGATGGGTGTGGCTGAGTGCCAATAAAACTTTATTTGCCAAAACAGGCAAAGGGCCAGATCTGGTCTGCAGTCTGCTGACTCTGGATGTGGACCACACCACTATGTGGGTTTGTTTGTGTATGTTTATGCTTGTTTATGCACAGAATGTCCCTGGAAGGTCACAGGGACAGTCATATATCCAGAAAGAAGAACTGGTGACTAGGGGACAAAGAGCAGGGAGAATATTCACTGTGCGGCTTTCAGTACCTTCTGATTTTGACACATTTTAAGTTCTTACCTATTTGCCAAATCTAAAACAATATTAAACAAAAGAGAACAAGGAAGGCTGAAATTTCCACCTAGGGCTCTATGGTTCCTGAGCAGGGCTGTGAAGGGGTCAGTCTCAGAAAGATCACCAGTGGGACAGCAGGAAGTTGGAAAGGAGCCCCAGAGGGGAGGCCAGGCAGAGGCTAAGGGCCTTTCCCAGAGAGCACTGGTTGGATAGCCACTCACCCAAACCTGACGTTGGCATACAGCTCCCGTGCTGTCCGGGTCTCACGCTTCCGCTGGATCACTGCATCGTACCAGAAGCCCCGATCCTTTGGGTTGTCAGCGTTGTAGTTGACCATGACCTCCTGGCCCACCTCCAGCTCCTGCCATTGGAGGATGTGTCGGGCTCGGGCCCGGACGTCCCGTGAACTCATCTGGACCACACCGTTCTCCGGGTAGCTGGGAGGAAAACCCCATGCTCAGATCCCAGGGTAACAGCAGACCACCTTCCCTCCTCGAAGAGAGAAGCGAGAAGGCCGCACACAACATAGGTGTGGTTTATTCTCATCACAGCACCAAGTAAATTCCCCTCTGCTGGTGTCGAAAATACACAGGTACAGAAGACAGGTTTCAATTACAGAAGGTGTTATGGGTTGATCTTGTGTCCCCAAAAAAGTTATGCTGGAGGTCTAACCCTTGGCACCTGGGAATGGAACCTAATTTGGAAATAAGAGTCTTTGCAGATGTAATCAAGTTAAGATGAAGTTACACTGCCTTCATCCATTATAACTGGGTCCTTATAAAAGGGAACAAGTCACAGACACAGGAGAATAACATGAAGGCGGAGACAGAGACTAGAGTAATGTGGCCAGAAGCCAAGGATCACAGGCCACCACCAGAAGCTGGAAGAGGCAGGGAAGAATTCTTTCCTACAGGTTTTGGGAAAATCATGGCCCAGCTGACAGCTTGATTTTGGCCTCCAGAACTGTAAGAGAATGAACTGTCATTATAAACCACCCAGTCTGTGGTAGCTTGTTACAGCAGCCCTAGGAAACAGATATAGAAAGAAATCTGGAAAGGTAAACTTTTTCCACATGCGCATTTTGAAAATGATTTCTGCAGAGGGACATACATTATCTCACTTATGTAAATATAATGCATTGGCATTAGGATACAATAGGAAGTCATCATGCTGGATATGCGGAAATACTCCAGCAGCCACATAAAAGGCATAAAATAATTGGGCTGAAAGAAACATATTCTATCAGAAACAAAGTTAAACCTCAACTGTGAGGGGACAATCCCAAACCTATTATAAGTAGCTATTATCACCTGGTTTTGCTAGTAAACCACCAAGAATAAGTGTTGCTAAACTTTTCCTGTAAAGGGCCAGATAGTAAGTACAGTAAAACCTTGATATAGCGATCTAATTCGGGCGAGGGGGTGTCCATTAAAGCCAAAAGTCCGTTATATGATAAAGTAGGTTTTCTGAATGCAAATGTTAAAAATTGACAAATTGGTTAGTTTACCTGTTTTTACTTATGTAGGCATGTTTGTGTAATTAAATTAAGTATGTATGAAAAGTTTAATTTCACAGAATTTTCTATATGTATTACTGTAATTTTAAATTTATACTGAATATCAGGTCTAGAAAATGCGTGCATTCACCAGTCACCGAGAGCAAACAAATGCACACGGCTGGGGCGTGGCTTAGCGCATGTGGAACATCAGCCGGCACACATGAAAACTGCTGCAGAGTCACACCACTCGACAACAGAACCAGTTACCTCAAACCGTGCAGTGTGATCACATGCTAATCATTCTTCGAACATTGTTTACTAGTGGTGACTCTTGGATTTAAATATGTAGACTATAGTTGTAGATATGTAATATTTATTTATGTCGGCAAAATTACTACAGTGTTTTTTCCAACATATGGCTTATTCACTAAAATTTGTTTAAAATAACGGTGAACTAGTAACACAAAAATGACCTGTTAGTTTAATTATAAACAAATCTTGGTTAAAAGCATTTTAAAATTAACAGGGTGTTAATTTTCACGTATGACATACAGACCAGAAATTTTGTCCATTAAATCCGAAGTCTGTTAAATCAAGGTCCACAAAATCAAGGGTTAACTGTATTTTTGGCTTTGTGAGCTAGGTCTCTATCAGGAATACTCAACTGTGCTGCTATCTCCGAGAAAGCATTCACAGATAATATGCAAACAAATGGGTGTTGATGTGTTTCAATACAGCTTTATTTACAAAAACAGGAGGTGGGCCGGATTTGGCCTCGGGCCTTAGTTTGCATTCCCCTAACGGAGAGGATGGGAATCTTGTGTCTACTGTGATTCATTATTCAATTATTTGAATAATTTTTATGGCGCTAATAAGCTTAGTATGTGCCAGAAACTGGGATCGGCAGTAGAGACACAGGAGAGAACCAGATGAAGCTCCTCTGCCCCCTAGAATGTGAGCTCCCTGTAGGCAGGCATGCTTGCCCTGTTATGGACTAAACCGTATCCCCACCCCCCACAATGTGACTATATTTGGAGATGGGGCCTTTAGGGAAATCACTGAAGTTAAATGAAGTCATACAGTTGGGTCCCTAATATGATGGGGTTGTTGTACTTATAAAAGGAGACACCAGAGCCCTCTCTTTCCACATGAGAACACAGTGAGAAGACAGCCAAGAGGAGTCCTCACCAGGAAGCAACCCTGCCAATACTTTGATCTTGGACTTCCAACCTCCAGAACTGTGAGAAAATTAATGTCTGCTGTTTAAGCCGCCCAGCATGTGGTATGTTGCTATGGTGGCCCAAACCTACTAAGACACCCTCTGGGTTCAAGACAAGAATTCCCTGTGCCGAGCACAGGGCCTGACATACAGAATAAATGCTCAATAAATACTCAACTCACTCCAGTGAGGGAGAGAGGTGACAAACATGTAAGATGGTTTCACGTGGTACCAGTGAAATAAAACATGAAATGGAGGGGAAGGTGGGGGAAGGGGGGTAGCTCTGACTGGAAGATCAGAGCAGCGCTCTCCAAGGAGACCTGAGGAGAGGTTGGCCTAGCTTTGGGTCCCCATAATGCTAGTCCTCTAGGGGTGGCCTCCTGTGTGGTTTGGGAGCATAAGGATGGGGGCCTCGAATCCTGACTATCATCCCCAAGGCTATACCAAACTAGGTCCTATATATACAGGACCAATAGCTCAGGCCCACCTGCCTGGAATGACACTCACTCATCATATTTCACGTGATAAATGATGTCTTCTTCCAGCGTGGAACAGGAGGCAGAGCTGCAGGGCTCGTCCTGGGACGGTGCCTTCCTTGTCACCCTGACAACCTGCGCCTCAAACCAAGCTCCCATGTTCGTGTCCCGAGCATCGACATACTCATTGACCTGCAAAGGGAAAAGGACACTCTCTCATCCGACCCAGGAAAGGAACACTAACAAGGGCTGGTTTTGGTTCTTGGCACTGGCTGCTTCAGGCCTGGGACGAAAACCCAAATGCCTGGAATAGGGTTTCTCGGCTGCAATAATGTGGACACTGGGGTCACTGAGAGGGGCCATCCTGATACTGTGGGGTCTTCAGCAGGATCTCTGGCCCCCACCGCTGTCAGTAGTACCCCCAAGTCATGACATCCACAGATGTCCCAAGATGTTGCCAGTGTCGTGGAAGCAGGATCAGCCCAAGGAGGCCAGAACTGTCCATTTCTCAAAAGAAGCTGGGAATTCAGATCATGTGAAATTTCATGATCTTAGAGGGTGGCAGCGAAATCAGAAATTTTACAGCCACTGCAAAGGCCAATGCAGACACCTACAGGCTTAGACCCAGGATTTTGCTTTAGGGTATCAGAAAGGAATCTGGAGTAGCTTATGTTTCTGTCAAAGAAACCAGGTTTTCACAGCAGAACTGGGGGTGCCCAACCACAGGGATAGAGGGGAGCTGCCCACCCTCCTGAGCTTACAGCTGGGTGGTGGGGAAGCCGAAGAAGACAGAGGACTGTGGGGAGTGCTCCTCAGGGGTACAGAGACCGGCCAGACCCCAAATCTTCTGCAGGAGTCTCACCTTGTACAGGCCCAGCTCCGTCTCAACACAGTCATCCTCATCTGCTAAGCCTGCCTTCCCATCTGCCTCCACAGCCACCTCGCCGCTATTCGAGGACTTGTCCGACTCGCTCTGACCCAGGCCACAGCCAGAATCCGTGTCAGAAAGCTCGGGGTCTCTCTCCTTGCTGCTGCTGGGGGGGAGCACAAGGCTCTGCCGAACCAGGAGCTGGATGGTGTCGTTCAGGCGAACATCGTAGTCAAAGAGGGTGTGTCCGTCCTCCATCTACAGAGATACCAAGACAGGAGTAACTCACCCGCCAGACATTTAGCGTGTACGCTGGGTGCCAGGCAGCAAGAACAAGCAGTGAGAAAAGGAACGAATATGTCCTTGGATTATGGGGCAATAAAACCTGTCACCTCCTGGACATGCACACTGATATCCCTTTCCCAGGATTGCCAGGCCCTCTCAAATGAGGACTCATGGTGTCATACGATAAATGTCCCCAAGAGCACACAGCATAACCCTGCTGTGCTACAGACACAGATGAGGTGTCAGAGGTCTCCTTAGTACTCTGTGTTTTGCAACTTTTGTTACAACAAACATGAGTTGTCTTTATCACTAGTTCTCAATTTAAGGGTAATCCAGCATACAGGGGACACTGGCACATAATGTCTGGAGACATCTATGGTTATCAGCTGGGATGGGTAGGGCCAGAAATGCTGCAAAACCTCCAACAGTACCAGGGATGGCCCCCCAAGACAATGACTTGGTCCCAATGTCAGCGGTGCCCAGGGAGGAGATCCACCTTATGTGAGCCCAAGGAGACATACACTCAAACATCCACAAGTCTCCTGTATAAGGCTCTATCTAGCTCAGGTCTTACCCACACAGGGCAGCTTCTCAGACCCATTAACTCCACCCCTCTCTATTAATTCCTTTATGTTAATTCCACCTGCTAACAGGACCCTGTAAACAGCACAGCTCAGCAATCTATCATGGGTGTTACTAGGCAGGTGTGTAGGAGTTTTGTCTTCTGAGCTGAATCCCGAGGGCACCAAAGGCCGAGGAATTACCTTTTATTAGAAACTATCCGAAGGCACTCTGCCAACACCCTATAAGGACCTACAAGTACACCTTATTCTATGCAGATGCCCCAAAGGCACTGTGACATTGGGGCTGGATCGTTCTCAGTGAGGGGCCATCTTGAGCACTGCAAGGTGTGGAGCAGCATCCCTGGCCCCCACTCATAATGCCAGGAGCTCCCCCAGTCATGAAAACCACAGATGTCTCCAAACTTCCAGTGTCCCCTTGCAGCAGAACAACCTGGTTCAGAAGCAGTGCCCTAAAGAAAAGGGGAAAAAGGAAAACATACCCAAAAGATCAACTTTCCCTCCTTCCCAATTTTTACCAAAAGCTGATGTTTCAAAGACCTGGTTGCCATTAATATGTGAACAGCACCAGAGTCCCAGTGGAGGCAAGAACCTGGGTCCAAGGTCATCCTTCAGTCCAGTGGTTGTTATTCTCTCTCTTTTTAAATTTATCTTCATTGTTCAAAGTATTACAGATATCCCCCTTTTTTTCTCCACTGACCCCTTCCCCCTCATGCTCTCCCCCATCATGTTATTCTTCCTTCAACACAAATCTGAGAATCTGATGGAGGATGACCCCTCCCCCCAGGAAAAATGCATCTGAACACATCATCACTTGCCTACAGCTGCAGAGGCTGCTAGGGCCTCTCTGAAACCCCCCTAGATGTCCAGGGCCCACTCTACCTGCTCACCCAGCAAAAAGTGAGAGCCTCCAATGTGCCTGGCACTGCCCAACTACCACAGGAAAGCCAGGGAGACTTAGATGCAATACCAGCCCTCAAACACGGGGCAACACAGAACAACCATGACACCGGGTTAGAGGTAACATGAATGGGAAGGAAGAGACAAGTCAACCTGTGTGTACCCATGTTTAAATCAGCATGTTTCACAGTAGCCTAAGTGTCCACTGATGGATGAATGGATAAACACAATGTGTCCACCCATGCTGTGGAATATTACTCAACCATGAAAAGGAGTGAAGCGCTGACACTCACTACAATGTGAATGGATTTGAAAACATCATGCTCAGTAAGAAAAGTCAGACACAAAAGGCCACGTAGTGTGTGATTCCATTTATATCAAATATCCAGAGCAGGCAAATCCACAGAGACAGGAAGTGGGTCAATGGTTGCCAGGGGCTGGGGGAGGAAGACGGGGAATAGGGCAGTTATAGCTAAAAAGTGCAGTTTCCTTTGGATGAAAAAGTCCTAAAATTTACTTTGGTGATGGCTGAAAATCGCTATAAATATAGAGTAGAATATTAAATTGCAAATTTTATTTTATTTATCTCCTTTTTTGTTAATCCACACCGGAAGAGAGAGAGGTTTTTTTTGGTTTTTTTGTTAATCGTCACCAGAGGATATTTTTTCCATTGATTTTTAGATGGAAGAGAGGGACGGAGGGGAAGAGAGAAACATTGATATGAGAGAGACACATTGATTGGTTGGTTGCCTCCCGCGCACACACACCAACCAGGGCCGGGGATTGAACCTGCAACCCAGGTATGTGCCCCTGATCGGGAAATCAACCTGAGACCCTTCTGTGTGAGGGCTGACACTCCAACCACTAAGATAGACCGGCCAGGGCAGAACTGTATATTTTAAAGGGGTAAACTGTATATGAGTTCAATATCAATAAAGCTGGGTTTTGTTTTGTTTTGTTTTTTTAAAAAAAGGCAGTCCAAAAAGGCTGCATATATATAGTTCCAGCTACTGATGGTCCCAAATTATGATGGTTCAACTTAACAAATTTTTTACTTTTTGGTGGTACAAAAGCAATATGCATTCAGTAGCAGCCAACTTCAAGTTTTGAATTTGGATCTTGTCCCATGCTGGTGATATGCAGTCTGATACTCTCCTGTGGCGCTGGGCGGCAGCAGCAAGAAGATTTTGCCCAACCAGAGGTTAATAAAAGTGTTCTGTTCACAATGGGCTGGGCTAAACTGTGATGCTCAGTAGATCAGGTATATTAAATAAATTTTTGACTTATAATATTTTCAATTTAGGATGGGTTTATGGGGAAGTAACCCTGCAGATTCAGGTCTGAGGGCAAAACTCCCTATGGTATTTTTTTGTTTTAGAGAGAAATGAAGGGGGGGGCGAGAGGGAAAGAGAGAAAGTGGGGAGAGAGAAAGAGAGGAGGAGGGAGAGAAACATTGGTTTGTTGTTTCACTTATTTATGCATTCATTGATTGCTTCTTGTATGTGCCCTGACTGGGGGTTGAAACCCCAACCTTGGCGTACCAGGATAATGCTCTAACCAACTGAGCTACCTTGTCAGGGCCAACTACCTACAGTATTTAAGTTATGTCTCTCTCTCTCTTTTAATCCAAGTACGCTTCCTGGACATTTGGAATTTTATGCCATAAGCATTGTGTAAATCTAAATAAACACATATACGATTTAACAACTAAGCACCTGGTTCCTTTTGGAAAATTGTATTATAAGCTTGCCATGCCTATTGCTTCTGCCCACTTTCTGCCCTTCGTTACATTTTTAGGTGGTATTTTTCAGGGTGCCAACTGCTGCCCCAACGCCCAAGAGTGGGAAATAAATACCACCGGGTTTGGCATGTGGTGGTTCTCTGGTTAGCTTAAGAGGTGGTGATTTGGGTGAGAGGTAGAGGGGACATAAGCCAGACTGCAGGGTCATAAAGAGGGTGGTGTGAGCCTTGTACCAAGATGGACCCAGAGCTGAAGAAGAAAAGGGAACTTGGAGAGGGAGGAAGTGAGAAACGGCTCTGCCCCTCTTCTAGGAGATGCAGCCACCCCCACCCCTCCCACCACAGCCTCCAGGCCTCCGCAGAAACCTGAGGTGCAGATAGATGGACAGAGAGATGGAAGAGAAGAAAACACAGGGAGCAGGATCCCAGATGTGGCAGAGGCGACACAACTGCCCACTTGGGAAGGAGCGAGCAGGGTGAACAGCACCTCAAGGACAAGCACGACCCTTCTCTCACATCCTAGCTCCTCTCAGACATGAAGAGGGCAAATCAGGCATGACCACTCAACTCTGTCCTTTGACCCTGCAGGGTCACAGCTGAGGATAAGCCCTGGAGCAACATTCTGGTGATCTGGAAGGCCAAAATTCTTCTGACGTCACCACTGTCACTGGCCATTTTCACTCCTCTTGTGCCACAGGGGTACAGAGGAGCCTACATGACATAGGATGATGCCACCCTTCTGATGACTAAGGAAACGTGTGCATGGTGAATTCTAATTTTTTTTTTAATCCTCACCTGAGGATATTTTTCCCACTGATTTTTAGAGAGCGGGCGGGGGGGGGGGGGGAAAGAGAGAGACAATCGATCCATGTGAGAGAGACACATAGATTGGCTGCCTCCCTTACATGCCCTAACAGGGAACAGGGATCAAACCTGCAACCCAGGTACATGCTCTTGACCAGGAATCAAACCAGTGACCCTCTGGTGTGCAGGTTGACAGTCTAAACACTGAGTGATGCAGGCCAGGGCCTAATTTCTAATTTCTAATACAACAAAAACCGATGGACCTAATCCCCATCATCAGAAGCTCTTTGGGGTCCTCAATCACTTTGGAGAGTGGAAAGGGAGACTGAGACCAAACAGTCTGAGCACCCCTGCCCTGGAAAAATTCCTGCAGCAAAGTGCCCCGGGGGACCTGTTCTAGCACATTCCACAGCAGTTGAGTTCCCTGAGAGTACAACCTAGCTGCACCAGAGTGGAGCCTGGATCAAAGTACAGGGTGATTGGCACCCTACAGCCAGCATGACAGTTCTGTCAAGCACTTGACTTTTGTAAACAAAATGTATTGTGACTCCTATTGAAACATGTTCATTCATTTATATACTGTCTATGGCTGCTTTCCTGCTCTAGTGGTGGAGGTGAGCAGCCCCCAGAGAAGCAAATGTTTACTATCAGTCTCTTTAGAGACAGGGTCTGCTGACCCTTGGCTCAGAGGGTATATTCTACAGTTGGGAGCTCTCCAGGGGAAAAAGGGACCCTCCCTCATGCAGCCTAAAGGACAGGTCTCTGCAGGAGGACTGTCCTATTTGCTGCCTGACTCTGCCCTTTGGGAAGATAGGCAGCATTCTGAAAAGGCCAAAACAGCAGGGACATTTGGTGGGTCACTGTGACATGAGTGACCCTTGAAAGGCCATTCCCAGGATACCATTTCAATTGATCTTTCAAACTGACCTAAACAGAGCCTTTGAGCCCAACAAGGTCAATTTAGCTGTTCTCCTAAATTATCTACATAATTAGTAGTTCTCTATTGGGGGTGATTCTGTTCCCCAGAGGATACTTGGTGATGCTGGGGACATTCATGGCTGTCACAACTAAGGGTGCCCCTGGCACTGAGTGGGTGGGGCCAGGGATGTTGCTCAATACCCCACAGTGCCCAGGTTGGCCCCCCCACAGGTAATGACCGGGTCCCCATATCAGGAGTGCCCAGGGGGACAGATGCTAAGCTGATTTATTGCACCTTTATCGTAAGCCAAGCACGGGGCTCATTCCTTCACGTCCATTACCTCACTGAATTCCTACCATGCCACAATGTGAACAGAAAGAGTAGCCCCATTTGAACTGAGAGAGTCAATGGCACCAAGCTACTTGGCCAGGGGACTAGGGAAGATTATATAACTAGAAAAGTATTGTACCTGAGCCTGTTCAAGGCTTTGCCACAAATGACAGCGATTGTTATTTCTATGGGCAGCCAATAAACAGGCGCCAGATGCCTCTCCCCTTGCCCAGGCTGGGCCTGCCCCTGAAGTCCCTTCCCCCCATGCTCCCTGTATTTCCGCCAATCAAGCAGCATAACCGCCAACCCATTCAGCCTAAATAAGCTGCCACAAAACCCTCCCATATCCTGAAGACTCAGCTATGTTCTGCTTTATGGTCTCAGTCAACCTCACTGCAGAACTTGGACTGCTATGCCGTATTTCTTTAAAAAGGGGTGGGGGGAGAGTGTGTAGACTCTCTAGAACATTCTGGAAAAACAACAGCTCTCTTATACCCACTGGAAATTGCACTGCTTTCTATCACTACTAGTCTGGTCTGTTTGCAGACTTTACTTGCTTCAAGCTGCTGCTTGTGTGCTTTTGTCACCCACCCTCCTGTCAATGTCCACACCTCCTAGTGACCAGGCCAGTTCCTGGCCAGGCAACCTTGGGGAAATTGCATCAGGCTCTGAGGCCTGGCTTCCTTACCCGGAAGACAGAAACAACTACACGTTCGTTCCCTCACAAAGCCGCCGAGTGGGGCACAGGGAAGGAGAATGGGCAGCTTCTGGTAACTATAAAAGCTGTACTGTGAAAAGGCAGTATTTAGAGCCCTGTATCTCATCGCCAACAGCCTTAAAATTAAAAGCACTATTGACATGTCTAACGCACTTTGGTGTTGCTGTAATTATCATGCTTTGTAATTTACACAGATGTTATGAGACTTTTGAATGGACCAAATATTATGTGATGAATAAAGGGAGACAGGGGTTTGGTTATGTGGGTGTAGACATTTGTCAGAACTCCAAATGGTCTGCTTAAGATGTGTCTTGATATATACAAATATTACCTAAAAAGACAAGAACCACAAACAAATAGTGAACTCTAGTTAATGACAGGCATGCTGAGTGTTTAGGGGTAATATGAACTAGAGTCTGCAGCTTACTTTGAAATGCATTCCAAAAAATAAGAAAAATTAGTGGACAGATAGAACAAGACAGAAAGCTGCGTGATAAAGTGACACACAAGATATCAGTGGTAAAATCTAGGGGTAGGTATTTATGTGTTCATGGTTCTTTCAACTTTTCTGCATGTTTGCAATGTAAAAATTAAAATGAACAGTGTTTGGCACACAACAGGCAAACAAAATTACGCACTTTCTTGAACTTGAGAGGACTCGATCCAACCTGCTTTTGAACTACACCATGAACTGCTTAGCAGGCACATGCAAGAGGTTTTCAGAAACTCTGTGAAAGGACCTCTGCTGAACAGACTGAGTGGCAAATCATAATCAGTGCGGATGCCACAAAAATGATCCACCCTTGGAAGAGGTGGGAGACAGCAGCCCAGCGGAGCTCCACTCACAGCCCTGCCTTTTCTCAACACGCACATGACTGCACAGTTAAATCCCCAAGTTTGCAGGATCGGCTTTCCCTCCCCAGCCAGGGCGGGTTAACTCAGATTCTTAAGACATTCAAGTCACCATATCTCTCACAGGAAGGAGGCTAAAGGTCTCCCAGTGAGCTGCAAGCCCAAGAAATTAATCATCAGGTCTCATTTCAAGTAAGCACACAGGATCCTCCCAACCCCCCAAAATCATGCCCAAGCGCAGAGTGTTTATTTTTCAATCTAGACACCAGATGGCGGCAGGATCCAGTTCAAAATGCGACAACAACAAAGTCCGGCACCCGGCCTAACTGAAGACACTTAATCCTGTACAATCTCTATACCACTGTCCCTACAGTCCACCCAAATCCAGACGGTCCCACCAGACGGGACCAGTACTTTGTTATACCATCTTCACCCACTCAGGGAAATCTCATTCACAGTACATTCCACCATCCCCCCAAGGGCAACTACAAAATTGGAAACCTCACCCAGTGCCACTGGCGAAAGCGTCCCAATTTCGGGCAGCCACTAAAACAAGGGTGGCCATTTTAAATGCTACAAGGAGCTGAAGACAGAGTGCAAAGGAGGCAGAGGAGCAAGGCCACAGACCACGGCACCAGCCCCTGCTCACAGGCAGCCCCAGCAAGAGCAGGCCCAGAGTGGCAGAAATTCCTGATTTGCAAGCATCATCTCCCACCTCTGAGTAAGCTGATCCAAATTTCTAGAAAACACACCCTGTGGGGTCAAACTCTAAATAGGTGCAGGCCGTGGGCCACCAGTGTATGTTTCAAAGAACTGGTCCCTTCTGTCCTAGTGTTTAACAAATAATTATTCTAGGCTCTTCTTGAAATTCGTCAGCTC
The DNA here is from genome assembly GCF_964146895.1 of Miniopterus schreibersii. Lineage (NCBI taxonomy): Eukaryota > Metazoa > Chordata > Mammalia > Chiroptera > Miniopteridae > Miniopterus > Miniopterus schreibersii. The sequence continues at coordinate 66,844,042 of NC_138105.1, read as the reverse complement.
TCAGTCAGCTTTCTTTTCCTAGAAATTATTTTGAGAAGCTTCAAAAACAATAAAATAAAGAGGGAGTTTAAGAGTCCAAATGCTACAGATTCGAGTGCCAGCTGCCTGCCCAGTGTGTCAATCTGTGAGTTGAGCCTTTGTTCCTGGCTCAGGCATTTGAGTTTTCTGTGGAGACATGAAGCGGGACCGGATGAGGGGGGAGACTGAATGTGCTGGTGGCGGAGGAGCAAAGCCTGGACGAGACAAGAACAAAGGTGCTGGGCGGCGGGCAGCCTGCAGGGCGGGTTTACCTGCTTGCCCCTGTAGAAAAGCCTCTGTAGGCCTGGCTCCACGTGGAACAACTCCTGGATCTTCTTCCTCAGCTCTTCCACCTTGGTCAGCCTGGAAAGCGAGTCCACTGAGTGGGTCACCTTCCCATCCATGGTTCGAACCTGGATCCACATGGTGCCTGTTGGTGCTGAGGGCAGAGAGTGGATCCTTCCGTCAGTTCTACCGCTGCCACCACCAGGCAGTACCATCCTTGGGTCATCCTTGCTTTGTCCAGTCTGTGGGCACCCAGAAACTCCCTGAACGCCTTCCCAGCCCCCTAGTCCCCACAGACTGCCAGAGCTAACCCAGGGCCTGGCAGAGTAAATTAAGAAATTAATGCATAAATGACTAACACCCGTGTACGGCTTAGGAGGAAGGGTTAATTAGGGGAAGGCAAACGGCACCTTGGACCACTCAGTCCAACCCACACTCCCCCTTCAGAGGAAAAGGACACTAACGTTAAGAGGAAGGGCACAGCAAAACGGTGAGGGATCGAGTTTGCTCATTCATTCATTCATTCATTCATTCAATCCCTGAATTAATACTGACGCAAGAGGGAAACCCAAAAGTCCGACGCACGTAGGAACTTCAGAAGTCCCTGGGAACTCACTAAGTGCAAAGGGGGAAGAACCCCACCGGAGACACGCGACCCCCGTCGCCCCCTCCCCGCGCGCGCGCGACTCGGCCGTCCCAGTGGTGGCCATGGCAACCGGCCGCCCCGTCCCGGCCACCCCGCAGTGCGCTGCGCGTCTCACCTCAGTCCCACAGCGGCTACGCGCGCCGGCTCCCGTTTCCCGGACCCCGACTCACGTCCTGGAGCCCCTCTTATCCTCCCTCCCGCGTGAGTGGGCCAAGCCAGCGAGCCCACGCCCACCCCCACCCCCGGGACCGATAGAGGGGCCCCTCGCGCCAGGTCCCGCCCCCTCACTTGATCCGCCTCGTTCATTCGCTCCGCCGCGCCAGGCCGCCCCGCCCCGCTCGCTCCCCATTGGCCCAGACGTGCCCGGGGAACTAAGGGCGCGCGAAATCGGGCTCCGGCGCGACAATTGAATCGCGGGGCGCCCCGCGCGCAGGCGCGGAGCCTGACACGCTCCCCCGCGGCTCTCCCGCCCTCCCCCACCCAGCCGGCGCGACCCCCGCGGAGCTCTGGGGATGTTCCGCCCGCCCGAGCCCAAGTCCGGAATTCCGAAGGCGACTGCCTAGGGCGGGCGGGGCTAGGGGCAGAGCCCGAGACCGCGTGCAGGGCCGGCCCGGCGCGGGGCACGCGGGCACTGGAGCTGACCGCGCGTCTCTGGCCGCTCCTGAAAGTTTTGCAAAGTCTCAGCGCCCAGTGCGCTGGGTTTTCCTCCCCTACCCCCCCCCCCACACACACCGGTCCGGCTGGTGCCCAAATCCGCCCGGCCTCTCACCTCTCCGGCCGCCTGGACCACTCGCCTGCCTGCGCGCCTGGCCCGCCTGAGGATGGCGATAGAGCCGCGTGCGTGCGACCCGGATCGCCCAGCCTGCCAACACTGCCCGCCGCGCTGCCAGCTGCTCTGATCTTTTTCCCGCGAAAACTCGGCTTTGGGAGTTGCGGGACCGCGGGAGGCCACGCCGGGGGCGGGCGCCTGCGTGGCGATTGGCCGCCGCAGTGGCGCCAAGCAAGAAAGGGGGTGGGGGGCGCCCCCGCCTCAGTCCACCCCCCCTCCCAGCGGGCCACGGCCCCGCCCCGTCCTGCGCGCTCTGCTGGGTGTGCCCAGCGTACAACACGGCAACGGGGCCCAGTCGTGGGACCTGGGTCCCCCCACCATGCGTGCCCTTCCGGAGCTCTACGGACCCCCCCAGAATAGAGACCAACTGATCTACTAAGTCTGTTCCTGCAGCTCCCCCCCCCCCCCGCCCAGAGCACGCATTGATCAGTAGGGCAAGGAAGGCTGCAATCAATGCCTAAACACTGCAGGAAAATGTGGGGGGGCCTCCAGGAGACCTCCGGCATCCTGATGGCCAGCCTTATCGCCCCCAGTCCCACTTCTTAGCGTCGGAGCCCGCCAGCACTCCCACTCTACCCACCCGTGGTACTTGTTTGCTGGTTCCCCCCCCCCCCCGCCTCATTTTCCCGCTTTTTCCTAGCTGTCCAGGCGGGAAAGGCAGCCCTGCCCCCTCTGCCCTGCCTGCTCTGCTCAGGCCAGTCTTGGCGGGCACCCATGCTGGGCACCTACAAAGCGTCTGGACAGAGAGATCAGAGCTAGGGGCCCACCAAGTGGGCAAGGCTGACCCTGTGGGTGGTCTCCAGGAGGGTAAATTCTTATCTGAGGAGACAGGCAAGTAATGAATAAATGAAGCAAAATGTTTCAGAATGAAGCAACAGCTGGAGAGTGACCAGTGGCCATGTGGGGGTGGGGAGAGAGAATATTCTAGTTGAGATGGAGAGGTGGGCCTCTCTTGGAACATGATATTTGATCTGAGATCCGAGAGGAGAAACCAAGGACAGATGGGTCCAGGAAGGGAGGGCAAGCTCAGAGGCGGGAAAAGGCCGAGAGGTGTAGGAGGAGCAGCAAGGAGGCCAATGTAGCTGGACAGACAAAGCAGACGGTTAGGAGGGGATGAGGTCAGAGGGGTGTCAGATAAGACCTCACAGGCCACCAGGAGGACTTTGATCTTTCTCTTGGGAGCAGCAAGTAGCATGGGAGGACTGTGAGTAGAAAAATGACGTGTTACCATTTATGTTTTTACAAGGTTTCTCTGACACTGTGTAGAGTAGGTTCCATCTTGGCACTGGCTCACCTGCTTTGATTTTCCCAGTGTTGACAGAATCATGCCTCGCCAAAGATGTCCACATCCTAATCTCTGGAGTTTGTGAATAGGATACCTTCCATGGTAAAAGGGACTTTGCAGATGAGATTAAATGAAAGCTCTTGAGATGGGGAAATATCCTAGATTATCTAAGCTGGCCCAATATCATCACAAGGATCCTAATAAGTGGAAAGAGAGAAGAGAGGGTTAGAGTCAGAGAAGGAGATATGACAACAGAAGTGGTGGTTGGAATAAGATCAATAGGCAAGGAAGATGGGAAGCCTCTAGAACCTAGAAAAGGCAAGGGACATTTTCTCCTACACCCCTAAAACACCTGTCAACATCTTGATTTTAGCCCCTTAAAACCCATTTTAGACTTACCTCCAAAACTGTAAGAGAATTAAGTTGTGTTGTTTCAAATCACTAAATTTGGGGTCATTTGTTATAGCAGCCATAGGAAACTAATACACTCCAATACACAAAGTCCAGATGCTGCTAACTTTTTCCAGCCTCAGGACTCTGTATTACCAAATGCATTTCTGAGTGCTCAGCCATCAGCCACATAAAGATCATGTCACAGGTGTGAGCAGGTATCAAGCAGGTCTATTGGAGCTGTGACGCAAATGAGACCTTCCAAATTGCGAACACCTGCTGCAGGAACCTGGTCTGTTCCTGCTGAGAACATATCATCTACTATGCCTGCTGTTGCAAAAACTCAGCATGGCCCAATGGGTAATACATTCTTTGTGTACCTTTGGTGAAGGGCACAGCCCACGCCAGACACCTCTTTCTGCAGTGAAAACCAAAAAGAGGTGTCTGGCTTTCACTGCAGAAAAGCCACGAGGACTAGTGACACATGGCCCCATTTCTCTAGTCATTTCGAGACAGTGGGTTTGCTTGGGTTAATTAACAAACATGAATAAGACACTATGCCAAGTACCCTGGCCAGGTGGCTCAGTTGGTTAGAGTGTTTTCTGGATGAGCCAAGGTTGCAGGTTCCATCTCTGGTCAAGGCACATAAGAAGTCAACCAATGAATGCGTAGATGGGTGGAGCAACAAATTGATGTTTCTTTTTCTCTCTTCCTCTCTCTAAAATCAATTTTTTAAAAAAAGTGAGAGAGAGAGAGCCCTAGCCAGTTTTGCGCAGTGGTTAGAGCATCAGCCTGCAGACTGAAGGGTCGCTGGTTTGATTCTGGTCAAGGGTTTCTCTCTCTGTCTCTCCTGCTCCCTTCCATTCTCTCTAAAAAAATCAATGGAAAAAATATCCTCAGATGAGGATTAATAAAACAAAACAAAACAATACTATGCCAAGAATCTCCAAAAGACACAAACCCTTCAGGGAGACAAGATGTTGATATCCACAAAAGACACAACATAAATTAAAACAAGATACAGCAAAAATGATGAATGAGGCCTGCCAGAGTCTGGAGAATGGACACTTTCTAGTGCCTCTTCTGTGTTAGTGTCACTCCCACTTAGGCACTGGCCCATCTGCCAATCAGACACCAGGAATAACCACTAGGTTGCAAAAGACCTGTTTCCCTTTTGCAAAATGATATGCTCTTCAAGGTCAGTAAAACATTCAACAAAATTTTATTGACCTCCATTGTCGGAATCAGGCCCTGGATCCAGCAGAGATTGGTGAACACAAAGCTTACTTGGACAAAGTCCCGCCCTAGAGGCACTTCTCCCAATGGGGGAGACACAGGCATAAAGAGAAATGTCAGTTGTGCAGGGAGATGGTTCTTCATGACTGTGTCCATGTGTAGGTGGACCACACAGTGCCCTGAGAAGCTTCAGTTCACATCAGATTTCATGTCCTGGTCACATTTTTAATTTTTTCCTAACAGACTGATATGAATATAACACCATTAAAATGAAAATGATTGTGTGTACACAAAAACAATGAATCCTGAGAGGCACACATACCACATTTGGGGGCCATCTGATGGGGCAGAAAACATCTCTGGGCTCATTCTATTGTGCCTCTCCATCTGTACATGGAGCTCATAACACCTACCTCAGCAGAGTGGTTGGATGAATTCTTCCCACCCAAGGCCTCTAAACCCCTGGCATGACGACAGGTGTTCCCTATGTGGCAGGAATGTTGGCGTCTTATGGTTGTTTTTGTTTGCTTGTTATTTTCTAGGAAAAGGTGGCCAGGCCACCATGTCACAAACCAGTGAGGACTCTGGGATTCCCAAGCTGCTGCCCCCTCCCAAGCAACAACCTTGCCTCCCCTCCTCCTGGTTATTGGGGATCCCTTCCCAGAACCCTGGCTGGATGATGTCACAGACAGGTGACCTCACTGAGGCCAAGGAATCCGGCATCTCAGTGGCATGGAGGAGAGGGGAGGATGTTTCTCTACCAGCCCAACCCTCCATGTCTGTGGTGAAGTCAATTGAACTAGTGCTGCCCAAGGATGCGGTCTACCTGGCCGGCTCCTGCATAAAAGGGCAGGTAGTTCTAAACCTGAACAGCACCCTGGTGGACCCCGTTGTGAAGGTGGAGCTTGTGGGAAGGGGTTACGTGGAGTGGAACGAAGAAACTGGGGCATCCCGTGATTATAGCAGAGATGTTATTTGCAACAACAAGGCCGACTATGTACACAAGTCAAAGACGTTCCCAGTGAAGGGTAAGGACAAGGCCAGCAGCCAACCCTAACCATAATAGGAACCTAGGTCTGGAAGGTAAAGACATCTGTAGTTATCAACAAATCCCCGAGATATCAGAAATGGGCAAAGATACGATTCTTCCCTAGCAAGAAATCCATGTAAAACAATGATCATCAGATACACGGAAATAAGATATAAGGAGCTAGTCTTGGAGGTCTTTCCAAAGAGGTGACAACAAGGGCACAAATATGAGTGATAGGAGGGACACTAGCCATGCAGGTATCTGGGGGAGGAATAGCAAGATGCCAGATCTTAATATTCAGCAATCATGTAGTCTCTCTGTGTCCCAGTTAAGCCATCAGGAAAATGGAAATAACAAGTCCTGCCTCATGAGATTTCTTTGAGGGCTTAATGATTTAATGGTTTAGATAGTGCAGGGCATACAGTAAGTGCTTGATAAGTGTTAATTCTTTCAACCAAAACACTCCCCTGCCCAGCACCACCCCAGCATTAGGCACCACCCCTCCTTCCCCATTTCCAAGAGTCCGCCTTTCCCCTCAAAGCATCAGCTTCAAGCCCGCAATAGGTTCATTCATTTATTTCACAACATTTAATGAGCACCTACTGTATACAACACTGTGCCAGGTGCTGGGGATACAGCAGTGAAGAAAACTGATATGGTCCCTGGTGTCACTGGGTTGCCCTCAGGCAGGAAAAACACAATCATAAGAGGTTTTTGGAGAAATGCAAAAAAAAAATAAGTTCACAGAAATGGGGGCAGTGTGAGTTTCTCCTTGGTCCTCAGTCACCACTCAGTCAATCAACAAATATTAAGCACCTACTGTATGCTGTGCTTACAGTGCACTGAAGACTGAGCTCCATGAGGGCAAGGAGATTTGGCTGTCTTGCTGCAAACGCAGCCTTAAAGAGCCTCAGGATGTGTTTGTTGAATGAATGTGTGACTGAATCATGGGGACCAGTTTCTCAGGCCCAAGGCAGAACTGAGCAAGTCCCTGTCAGTATTTTGGAGTGACCACACCAGCCTTGTCACCCACTGGGGGCATCCCCTTCCAGCCCAGCTGAGGCCTAGGCCTAATACTTATGGGCCATTCAGGTCCCTAAACACACATAGCTCGGCCTAGCTCAGGGACAGACAGACCAGGTCCCGAACAACCGCTCCACCAAAACAATAACTAAAGAGGAAAACAAAATGAAAACAAAAAGCTTCTAGAATCTTCTGATGGGTCGGTGTGTTTTGCTTTCAGATAATTGGTTAAGTGCAGGCAGCCACACCTTTGATTTCCATTTCAACTTACCTCCCAGGCTTCCTTCTACCTTCACCAGCAAAATTGGCCATGTCTTCTACTTCATGCAAGCCTCCTGCATGGGCCGGGAGCACATTCTAGGAAAGAAGAGAATGTACTTGTTGGTTCAAGGGACTTCTGACTTCCACAGAGAAAACCCACTGCAGGTAGTAATGGGGAAGGAGCAGTGGTGGGGCTTGTCCTCAAAACTCCAGGGAGGCAGGGGGCATGTGTGTGAGCAAAGGACAGAGAAGGCCCTGGCAGGGAAGAAGGGAAAGGTGTTGGAGGCTCCCCAGGTCCAATGAGTTCACAAGTGTGAATCAGAAACCAGGGCAGTAACTAAGCCAGTGGACTCAACCTGGGTGATTCTGGCCTGCCCCACCGGGGAACACTGGGCAATGTCTGGGGACATCTGTCATTGTCACAACTGGGTATGCTCCTGGCTTTGGCGGGTGGAGGCCGGGGATACAGCTCATCACCCTACATGCCCAGGACGGGCCCCCACAGAGAACTATCAGGCCCCAATATCCTTGACCTTGCAGTAAGTCAAGACTGAGCTGAGGTCCCCTTGTCACCCCCTGGATGAGAGAGAGGCTTGGACACTCAGTGACTCTCCTCAGGCTTTGAGCACTCAGACAAAGCAGATGGTGTCTCCCACCCTCCCCCCAAGAAGCAATGGAAGGGGGTAGCCTCCATCCCAGGGGAAGGAAGGTCATGTCGCATCAGTCTGCCTGAGCAGAGGAGGTTTTCTGGATGGCTTCTGGAGGCCCTGGTACAGAGGTGGAAGTTGGGCGGGTGGAGGAACGTTGGCCACAGTCACTTCACCTTCCTGGGGACTCATTTGCTATCTGTGTGGTGGCTGAGAGGGCTGGCATTTTCGTTTTTTGAGGCCCAGATTAAAATCTCAAATCCCCCACCTACCTGCTGTGTGACCCTCTAGAAGTGATCTTGCCTCTCTGTTCCTCCATGTCCTCATCTGGGCTTAGAGATAGTGCTTGCCTCCTAGGTTGAGGAGGGAGCAATGAGTGGACTTAGTGCAAGTAAGTCTGGGGCTTCACAGAGTGCCTGGCGAGGGGCAGTAAATCTTGTCGCTGTTGCCACCACCTGTATTGTTATCTGTGTAACAAGGGTTATTTCTAGCTTGGCCAACCTCATGGAATGGTCTACGGGGCTGCCCGGAGAGGTAGATGCTTAGAGGGTGGATCAGCCCTGAGATGAGCAGATCTGAGCTCAAGGCCTGCTTGGCTCCCTGCTCCCTGTGTGACCTTGAGCAGACTATGTCCCTTCTCTGGGCCTCCCTTCAGAAGTAGTCTGGAGTGCAGCGGGCACACGGCAGGGGTTAGGGGCAAAACACTGACTGAGTTAGACCCCACTTTATATCTCCACTGCCAGACTCTTCATTAGCCAGATGGCCTTGGGCAATTAAGAGCACCTTGCAGAGCTTAGATTGTCCTGATCCGTATAATGGGGATAATTAACAATAATAACAATAATACTAAAACACTTCCCTCAGTGGGTGCCTATGAGGACTGCTAAGCACCAAGCACAATGTCTACACATAGGAGGTACCCAGGAAGTGGGAAGAGCTAAAATCACTATCACAGCAACAAAGTGAGTTATCACAGATAAGTTTTGAGAGTATGAAAATTCTGTTTTCTTTCCAACTACCCAGTACTGTTTTAACCAGACTGGTCAGAGGAGGCCTCTTGGAGGAGGTGGCATTTTAGTAAAGAATTGAAAGAGGAGAGGGGGAAAGCCATGGGGGTAGAGTGTTTTAGGCAGAGGACACAACATATACAAAGGTCCTGAGGCAGGATAGAGTGTATGGGGCAGGGAGAGGGCAGGAGCTGGGGGGCCAGGGAAGAGGCTCAAGTTCAAGTAGAGGCAGAATTTTTTTTTTTTAATCCTCACTTGAGGATGTTTTTGTCATTGCTTTTCAGAGAGAGTGAAAGTGGGGGTGGGGGGAGAAAGAGAGAGAGAAACACTGATGTGAGAGAAACACATCAATTGGTTGCCTCTTGCATGAACCCCGAATGGGGCTGAGCCCGCAACCAAGGTATGTACGCGCCCTTGGCCGGAATCGAACCTGGGACCCTTCAGTCTGAGGGCTGACACTCCAACCACTGAGTCAAACCAGCTAGGGCTAGAGGCAGAGTCTTAACCCCCAACAGTCTGTCCTCAGAGCAGACCGTCAAAGTCAGGCGATGACCCTCCTCCACCCATAGCTCTCCAGGGCTCCTACCTTCCTTGGGGTAAAAGCCCAAGTCCTCCACATGGTCCTACATGACCTGCCCCCATCTCCTCTGTGCCCTCACCTCTTCCCTCTCTCCTCCTTGCTCACTCTGCTCCAGCCACATGGGCTTCCTCCCTGTTCCTCCAACACATAAGGAACAGTCCTGCCCCAGGGCCTTTGCACAAGTTGTTCCCTCTGTTTGGAACACTATAATGTGACTTTCCTATCCTTCTGATCTTTGCTCAGAAGCCATGTCTTCACTAACCTGCATTGCTGATAGCCAAATAAACTGCCACAAGCCCATGCGGTGCAATTTAGCCACATCTATCCATATTAAAACGAACATGCACTTTGCCCCAGCCATTCCCCTTCTAGAAATTTCTCCTACTGATAGTCTTTCGCATGTGCGACATGACTTCCCACAGCACTGTTTATAGTGGCAAAAAATTGGAAAGTCTAATGTTTGTTGCTAAGGGAATTGTTTTAATAGGAGTATTAAAAAAACAAAACAAAAAAAAACCACCCCACAATAGTGAGAGAGAGTGACAGAGACAGAAAGAGGCAGCCCAGCCCCCCTTGTCAGGATCTCCAAGTCACTGGGTTGAATGAATACAAAGCAAAGTTCAGAATAGCAGGTCTAGCCTGGTACAGTTGGTGGTGAAAACAAATTACTTCCTTGCAGGTGTAACTAACATCTCTGGAAGGAGAGCAGAGCAACTGGCAACAGATGCTGCCTCCTGGGAGGGGGCAGGGGAGCTGGGAGCAAAGAGCAAAGAAACTTTTCCCTTTCCACTTTTTGTTTTTAACAGCTTTATTGAGATATAATTCACATACCTTAGAATTCACCCTCTTAAAGCTTACACAGAGTTATGAAACCATCACCACAGTAGATTTTAGAACATTTCATCACCCCCAAAAGAAATCTTGCATCCCTTAGCTGCCACACCCAATCTCCCTTTGCCTCCACTCTCTGTCTCTGTGTATGTGCCTGGTCTGGGCATTTCACGTGCATGGAATCACACACTGTGTGGCCTTTTGTGTCTGGCTGCTCTCACTGAGCATCAAGGTCCATCTGCGTTGTAGTGAGTGTCAGAGCCTCACTCCTTTTTATGGTTAAATCAGTGCATGCATGGGCCACACTTTGTGTATCCGTTCACCCATTGATGGACACTTGGGTTGCTTCCTTGGTTATTGTGAATCATGCTGCTGTGAACATTCAAGTGCAAGTTTTTGTGTGGGCATGTGTCTGTTTTCCTTTCTCTTGGGTGGATTCCTGGAGTGGAATTGCTGGGACAGGTGGTAACTCTGTTTCACCTTTTGAGGAACTGCCTGTTTTCCACAGCCACAGCACCATTTTACCTTGCTGCCAGCAACACAAAGGGTTCCAATTTCTCCACATCCCCTCCACTCTTATTTATTTATTTTTTTTAAATATATCTTTATTGATTTCAGAGAGAGGAAGGGAGACGGAGAGAGAGAGAGAGAGAGAGAAACATCAATGATGAGAGTACCGCTTCTGATGGCCGTGTCCAACAGCAATGATGGACATGCACCACTATGTCCATCTCCTCAACCAGAGCAGGACTTCCCTGCTATGGGTTTTCCCTAAACTTGACACCAAGTAGATACAAATAAAAACCAGTTGAATGAACGAAGCCCCCCAAAGTTTCATACGTGCTGAAGGAATACAGGTTTCAAAAACCTCTCAGGTCCAAGAACGCTAGTGTTGGCTTTGCATTGGAAATGTTACCGGGAATCAGGGCCGGTTGCCCCACCGGGCCTGTCAGGCGTGGAGGTCTCCTGAACCACAGTTGGTACCTCTTGACCCCTCCTTCAGGACCAGGGCAGAACTGCCAACTTGGCCATGAGTTAGAGCAGAGAGTTCCTTAATGCTGCAGGGTCCTAACGCATGCAACGGAATTTCGAATAACAGTAGAAGGATTTAGAACCTAAGCACCCCGCACTGAGCCTTTCGAGAGGACAGGAAGCACGGGAAGGCTAAAGAGAAACTGGGGCCGCAGGGACGGGGCAGGAGATGCGGGCCAAAGGGGTCAGGGGTCGCCCGAGGTCTCCAAAAGGAAACACGGTGGCCCTGGAGCAGTGCTTTTCAAACTTCACTCAGATCATGACCCATAAGTGGGTTACAAAATCAATTTAGCAGGTTGCAAGCATATTTCTGCAAAATGAAAGGCTAGGAAAGACCAAAATAGAAAATGTCAATTGTGTGGGTTGCAAACATTTATGTTTATATAAATTTATAAAAATTATATATATATGGAGAAAGAACAGAGAATAAAATAAGTAGAATAGAAAATATTTTTAACAATCAGTTTGGTGGGTTGCAATCAACTTGAAGTGAAAGAACAGAGTTTTCCAGAAAAAATTTAACTTGGTAAGTTACAACCAGCTAATTTTTATAAATTTTTTATTTTATATAAAACAAAATAATAGAATAGAGTAAGTAGACTTGAAATAACAAAAATAAATTCTGAGGGTTGCAACCAACAGTTTTTAAATGAATAGAATAAATAGAATAAAGTAGAACAGGAAATATCTGCAGGCAAGTAACAAGGATAAACAGAATTTCATAAAACTTGTTTCTCTTTCACAGGTCTAGGTGGAGATGTACATACTAGGTTTCTATTTTTTGCCGCAATGTTAAAATCTATGTTTTAACTGTGAATTGTGGTTTTTAAAAAAAGGATAAGCCGGGCCAGCATGGCTCAGTTGTTGAGCGTGGACCCATGAACCTGGGAGTCGTGGTTCAATTCTGGATCAGGGCACATACCCAGGTTTCAGGCTTGATCCTCAGTAGGGGGCATGCAGGAGGCAGCCGATCAATGATTCTCATCATTGATGTTTCTCTCTCTCTCCCCACCCCCCATTCTCCTCTCTGAAATCAATAAAAACATATTTTTTTAAAAAAGGAATAGCCCTAGCCAAATGGCTTAGTGGTTAGAGTGTCAGCCCTCGGACTGATGGGTCCTGGGTTCTATTCCCATCAAGGGCACATACCTCTGTTGCAGGCTCAATTCTTGGCTCGGTTGGGGCGCTTGCATAAGGCAACCAATTGATGTGTCTCCCTCACATCAATGTTTCTCTCCCCCCCACCTTGCTCCCTTCCACTCTCTCTGAAAAGCAATGGGAAAAAATATCCTGGGGTAAGGATTACCAAAAAAAAGGAATAATATATGGTAAATACTGTATGTGGCTTGCAAAGCCTAAACTATAATTATTATTGGTTCCTTTACAGAAAAAGTTTGCCAACTCATACCCTAGAGAAACTTGTGGGTGTAAGCCCAAGAAAATTGTCTTCAGGCTGCTCCTTTAGCACTTTTGTGATGTCAAACACATGGAAATAAATGTCCACTATGGGGGATGGATAAATTATTTTGCAACACATTCAATTGCATTCGTGAAGACAAAGAACCTTCAGAATGACAGGCACGAACGTGAATGCATTTCAAACACAGAATATTGAGCTAAAAAAAGCAAGTTGCTGGGAGACATATGCAGTTTGACTTATTGAAAACATTAAAATATGTAGAACAATAATGTATACTTATGTTGCAAATAGATGTATTCCTAAATAATATAAAATTCTATGAGAACCACAAATGCCAAATTCAGATCATAGCTGCCTGTGCAGAGAAGAGGGAGCAGTGAGGTAAAGCCCACAGAACCCACAAAATTTCAGTCTAATTGATGCTGCTTTATTTCTCAAACTTATTGGAAGATACATTTTAGGTTTTTATATTATTCTTTACACGCTTTTTTCCTAAAACATATCTTGTTTATAAACATGTGCAGGTACCAGAAAGTGATTACTGCCCTGGCCAGAGTGGCTCGGTTGGTTAGTGTGTCATCCCGGAGTACACCAAAAGGTGGTGGGTTCCATCCCCAGTCAGGGTGTGTGAAGGAGGCAACAGATCGATGTTTCTTTCTCACATTGATGTTTCTCTCTCTCCCTTCCTCTCTCTAAAAATCAATTTTTAAAAAACTTTTAAAAAGAAAGTGATTACTATAAAATTCAAGATAGTTGCATTTGGGGGGCTGAGTGGGTGGCTGGGCATATATGAAGGACTTTGGGGGGAAACTGGCAAATTTCTACTTCTTGACTTGGGTGGCTATTACAGAGTATTGGCCTTATAATAATTCACAAAGTTATACATTTGCTTTGTGGGGTTTTCTGTATCTGAATTGTATTTTTAAGTAATTTTTTAGTTTTTAAAAAATGAATAGATTTAATAACCCCCAAATTCAGGGTAATGGTTACCTCCAGGAAGGGAGCAGATGATGGCATTGGGAAGAGGTCCATGGGGGCTTCAACTAGATTGCTGATGTTTTATATATTTTTATTTTAAATTGTGGCAACAATACATAACATAAAATTTGCCATCTTAACCATTTTAAGCATACAGTTCAGTAGTGTTTACATTCACATGGTTGTGCAATACTGATGTTTTATTTCTTAAGTGAACAGAGCTCTGAAGCAAATTGTGAGAAGTCCTACCTGCTAATAAAACAGAAACAGCAGTGCTGTGCCAATAAATGGTTAACAACCTGCTCTGGTGCAAGACAGCTCTAATGTGCAATGTTTGCCAATTTCTATGGTGTAAATACTCCCATCATGGTCAGTTTCAAGTTACCAACCTCATGTCACTAATGGGAAGTTGGAGGGGAGTTTGCAAGTATTTGTTATACTATTCTCCCCCCCACCCCCATGCTTAAAGGGAATAAGCTCACAGGCGAATTCTAAGCCCACCCACATTACATCAAATCTTTTAAATATTAGCCACAAAAAAAAAAAAAAAGTTTCTCAAGCCACACATTAAATATAATGTATATGTGACTTTGTTTGCAACCCAGCAGCTGACTAGTTGATATAAGGGCTGCATTTTGAAGCATTTATTTTCATTTTAATTTAATTTTTATTTTTTTAAATATAGCTTATTGATTTCAGAGAGAGGAAGGGAGAGGGAGAGGAAGAGATAGAAACATCAAGGATGAGCGAGTCGTCATTGATCGGCTGCCTCCTGCATGGCCCTGACTGGGGACAGAGTCCGCAACTCAAGCATGTGCCCTGACTGGGAATCGAACAGCGATCTCCTGGATCCTAGGTCAATGCTCAACTGCTGAGCCACAGCCAGCCAGGCTGAAGCATTTATTTTAATGGAGCTGGGGATAAAGCTAGGCTCTTATGGATTTCTTAGCCCTATTTTACATATAAGGAAATTGATACTCAGAATGACAAAGGGCTTTAATTAAAGGAAGCTGGGAGATGACTCCAGGCTTTTGGCTACAAAATCCCTAAGATTCCAGATTCCATCTCCATGCCTTTTACTAGGAGAATCCTAAAAGAATCAAGGCTTGGAAGAGCTAAAATAGTGGGATGTAAGGTAGGGGAGTGGATCTTGTGGCCACAATCCCTCACAGTTGTCCATTGCCCCCAACCCAACCTGTTCTAGAATCCTGTGTTTGTGGAGACTGAGAAGAAAGTCTCCTACAACTGCTGCATCCAGGGCACCATCTGTCTACAGATCCAGATGGAAAATAACACCTTCATGCCAGGGGAGAGGGTCATCTTCACCACGGAGATCAACAACCAGACCAGCAAGTGCATCAAGACTGTCATCTTTGCCCTCTACACCCACGTGCAGTATGAGGGCTTCACACCCAGGGCGGAGCGGCGGTCACGGGTGGACAGCAGGGAGCTGCTCCGGCAGGAGGCCAACACCCAAATCACACCCTTCAACACCACCAAGATCGTTAGTATCTTCAACCTCCCTCAGGTGTTGTCTGTGAGCAGCGACATGCAGGATGGTGATATCATGAGCACCCAATACGAGCTGGTCAGCACCGTCCACCTGCCCTGGTCCCTGACCAGCGTGAAGGCCAAGGTTCCCATTATCATCACCAGCACCCCCCTGGACTCAGACAGCTGCACGCTGCAGGATGAGGAAGCGTTACCCGTGAGCGAGGATTACCAGAATTAAGTGCCCAAACTTCTAAATATTAAAAGCTTTATCACTCTACCAGCAGCCCTTTCTTTGTCTTGCACAGATAGCCTTCAGATGAGTCTGGGTGTGGGGAGCACATTACCTAAACCTCCCAAGCTCCAGCCACTTGGGTATCCATTTCTCCCATTCCCAGAAAGTTCACCACCAGGAGGGAACAAAGGGAACTGACAAGCCTTCCAGGACCCCAACTCCAGACCCATCTCCTCACTGGGGTCTTCTGGTGCCCAAACCAGGGTTCCTCGGCCAGGGGTGGTTCTGTCTTCCAGGGGACACTGGGTGATGACTTAGGGGAGGGGGCGCTCCTGGCACTAACCGAGTGGTGGGGGCTCAGGGATGCTGCTCAACACCCCATACTGTCCAGGGAGGCCCCAACCTAGAGACTGACCCATAACCAAATGTCAGTGATGCTGAGGGGGGAGACCCTGGGCTGGAGCAATTCAGGTGGGCAGGTGATTGTTGAGTCTCAGGATTGCATTTGCAGGCCTTTAACCCATATCAGCTCCTCCCCCTCATCCACTCACAGACCTCCTGGGGCTCCCCCCACCATCTGAAGTCCTCCCAGCAAAGGGCAAGCATATCTGCTATGTTCAATTCATCATCAAGACATAGGGGCTCCTTCTCCTAAATCTATCCAGAATCCTCCCATTTCTCTCCCCTGTTCTGTCTCCGCCTTGCTCCCATCAGTTCATCATCATCGCTTACCTGGACCAGTGTAGTCACCTGCACCTGAATCTCTTGGCTCCTGTCCTTGTCTCCCTCCCTGCAAATAAAAATCTAGGATGCCCACTTAAATTTGAATTTCAAAGGGACAATAATTTTTTTTTTAGCATAAATCCGTCCCACACCATTCCTGGGAGATAGCTTTGCTTAAAAAACTTCATTCAGCCCTGGCCGGTGTGGCTCAATGGTTAGAGTGTTGGCCCACACACCAAAGGGTCAAAGGTTGGATTCCCAGTCAAGAGCATGTACCTGGGTTGCAGGTTAGATCCCTGCCCCAGTCTGGACACATGCAGGAGGCAACTGATCGATGTGTCTCTCTCACATCTATATTTCTCTCTCTCCCCCTCCCTCCCTTCCACTCTCTCTAAAAATCAATGGAAAAAATGTCCTCAGGTAAGGATTAACAGAACAAAAAAACTTCATTGTTTCATTCATTGTTTCTCTGATATTCCAGTTTAACTGGGCAGCCTGGATTTTATCTGGTAATCTTACTCCCCAAACAACTAGAAGACTCCCCACTCAAATCAGACCTCCTCGCCCCTTGACTTAAAATCTCCATCAGGTCCTCATAGCACTCACCTTGGCCCACAAGGCCCTGCATAGTCAGGAATAGAGGAATGGACCAGAGTGTGTCGTCTTGGGCTGATGACTCTAAAATATTTCTCCAGGTATCCACAGGCTACAAAATACCTGCACTTACTTCACCCATGACGCAGGCAAGAGGCATATACAGCCCCCCCCCCTTGGCATCCTGGAAGATTCCAGAAGAGGAAGTGGGTAGTTCCAACTGAGCCACTGTTTTAAATAAAAAATTTGGGGGGGGACGACAGAGTGAATAGGATGCACAGGCTTAATTATTTTTTAACTTTTGGGGGTGTCGAGGGAGAGGCCCCTCACTTATAACTACATTCTTAGGATATCTGAAAAAAGCTAGTTGGGGTGGGGGTGGGTCCTGGCTCCCTGGAGCAGGTTGCTGCTGGGCCAGGGTGATGATGTACCCCTGCTGGCTTGGGTATGTGATCTTCCCTTTGCAGAGGCCAAAAAGATCCACCCCTGGGGTGGTATCATCTGGCTGACCCGCTTCCCAGAAACTCACAAAAAAGCTTTTTTGGGGGGAAGGGGAGACATGGGGATGGTCTTACTTGGCCTAATGTCCTCAGCCCCAGCCTGAGCATCCTTGAGGCTCTGGAGGCCAAGTCTGAGCCATCCCCACATCCCTAGAACTAAGTCCAGAAGGGCTGTGTTCTTCAAAGCTGCAGATGTCCAGTCCCCTTCCTGCATCTAATCCTGACCACATCCACTGCAAAGAACCGTGTCTAACTGCTCTGCGCCTGGGGGAAGTTAAGGTGAGGGGAACCACCACAGAGTCCTTCTCGGGGCCCCAGCACCACCCCAACCCCCAAGTACTTGTAGAACGAAATACAGTTGCCCCCTGAACAGCACCAGTTTGGACTACGTGGGTCAACTGACAAAAATCTGTGTATAAGCGGACCCTCAAAATTCAAACCCCGCTGTTCAAGGGTCAACTGCATAACAGCAGCGTTGAGGACTCATCTTGGGGGCTGGGAAGCAGCAATTCAGGCACACCAGGAGGAGGTCATAAGTCAGCTGGTGAATGTCCCCTGCAGGCCAGGTGTTGTCAATGAGGAGGCCTCAGATTTTGTTCCGGGTTGTTTCACCTCACTATCCTATCCCTACTTCCTTCTGCTTTATAGCAAGTGATTTCTCCTCTCTGGGTCTCAGTTTCTCCATCTATTAAATGGAGAGAACAATAGTATTCGCCACTAGGGTTTGGAGGACCTTGTCACCTCACTGTCTTTGTCTTCTTCTATTGTCTTAGGATAAGAATCCTAAGGAAAAATCCCAATCCTACGGAAAAGAGGTGAGAGTGATACAATAAACACTTGATCTTCCCCCCTCAATTCTCCAGCAATATCGGCCAATTTTGCTCTTTACCTCTTCCTCTCTCCCCCAAACTGCTTTGAAGTAAGTTGCAGCATCACAGGACGTCACTGCTGGGCCTTGTGCTCCAGCCCACACGCTAAGATCGAGAAGCTTCTCCTAGAAAACCACAGCGCCATTATCACTCTCTGGGCTTTACACAGGGCAACGCGGCCATCTCAGACATGTGCTCCGTATTCCAATCGCCCGCTGTCCCACATATCTTTATTATTGTAATAAAATATATGTAACATAAAATTTACCATCTTAACCATTTTTGAAATGTTTTTTATTGATTTCAGAGAGAGGAAGGGAGAGGGAGAGAGAGAGAAACATCAATGATGAGAGAGTCATTGATCGGCTGCCTCCTGCACGTCCCCAACTGGGGACCCAGCCCTCAGACCGGGGCATGTGCCCTGACCGGGAATCAAACTGCGATCTCCTGGATCCTAGGTGAATGCTCAACTGCTGAGCCACGACCGGCCGGGCCATCTTAACCTTTTTAAGTACACCGTTCAGTGGCATTCAGCAATATTCACATTGTTGTACAATCATCGTCACCATCCATCCCCAGAACTTTCTCACCCTCCCCAACTGAAACTCCGTTCCCATTAAACGCTCACTCGCCATCCCCCTCCCCAGCCCCTGGCTCCTGCCATCTACCTCCTGTCTCTATGGACCTGGCTCCTCTAGGGACCTCCTGTGAGTGCAGTCACACAGTACTTGTCCTTTCGTGTCTGGCTTACTTCACCGAGCATAAAGTCCTCAAGGTTCATCCACGTTGTAGCATGGGTCAGAATTTCTTCCTTTTAAGGCTGAATAGTATTCCAGTGCGTAGATGGGGACCACATTGTGTCTATCCACTCACCCAATGATAGACATTTAAGTTGTTTCCATCTTTTGGTGCTTGTGAATAATGCTGCCCTGAACATGAGTGTACAAATAAATATTTTTTGAGACCCTTCTTTCAATTCTTTTATGTATGTACCCAGAGTGAAATGCTGGATCATGTGGTAATTCTATTTAATTCTTTGAGGAACTGGTATACCATTTGCTACAGCAACTGTATAATTTTACATTCTCACCAAATATATCGTTTATAGTTGGGAATTTGGGGGGGGAGGGGAGTGGCAAGGAGGTAGAGACAAATCCAGGCTCCAATGGGGATCACACATTGCTTTTTTTTTTTTTTTGGTCACATTTCTTTTGTCTCCTTTTTCATCTAGAACATTCCCCTTGCCTTGCTTGTATTGTCCTGTAGAATCACCCACAATCTGGTGTTTCTTCCTGATTAGATTCAGGCTGAGATTTCAGAAGTGATTCTGTGTCCTCCTCAGTGCATGACACCAGGAGGCACATGATGCTGCTTTGTTAGCTCACTAGTGATGTGAACCTTAATCACTTGGTTCCAGTGGTGTCAACCAGATCTCCCCATTGCAGGTTCCTTTTTGCCTTTATAATTATTATTTTTTTTTATCCTCACCCGAGGATATTTTTTCCATTGCTTTTTCAGAGAGAGTGGAAGAGAGAGAGAGAAGTATTGATGTGAGAGACACATCAATTGGTTGCCTCCCACACGCCCCAACCGTGGCCGGGGATTGAGCCTGCAACTGAGGTACATGCCCTCGGCCGGAATCAAACCTGGGACCCTTTAGTCTGAGGGCCAACGCTCTAACCACTGAGAAAACTGGCTAGGGCTTGCCTTTACAATTAATAAGCAATCTGTGGGAAGGATATTTCAAGCCTGTGACCACCTTGTCTCTTACGACCTGTCACCCAGTACGTTTTGCCTCCATGGGTGCCCCTTGCCTGAATCAGTTAGTTCACTGGTGGTTGCAAAACAATGATTTTTCTAATCTGAAAGATTCCTTCTATATCTGCTACCTGAATTGTTCTGCAAATAGGAGCTTTCCCTATGCCATTCCCACCCCACTATCACCCCTGCGACCTCTCTAGTCTCTCTCCAGCATTCCTTAGAGCTGACCATACCCTTTTTCCTCAAACATCCTCTTCCCATGGCTTCCCTGATGGCACATCCTTCTCATTCTCCCACATCTCAGTTTTGGATTTTTGGCTTCTGCTTTATTTCAAAGCCACAGGGTCAGTGCTTCCTCTTCCAGGAAGCCTTCCAGCCACGACAAGCAGAGCCTCCCTGCTTCCCATTCTAGGTCCTGAAATACATATGACCTTCAAGGTTTACTTCCGCAGACATCCATATTCCACTGTTTGCTCAACATTTTGAACTCTAGAAATGGTAGGCCAAGGGCACTGAACTTGGTTTATGAAGAAATGGAGTGTTTTTCTTTGTTGATGGGATAGAGAGTAAGGATTTCAGAAAATAGGTTTGAAAATCACTCCATTGACCCTGTGGATAGAATAGGGTTGAGAAAGAACATGGGAGTAGAAATATATTCAGGAAGTTGCTAGGTCTGAATAATAACAGAAATAATTAGGACAATAATACTGTGGCACAGACAGGTTGGACCTCTGTCAAGTTGTTTCCCCCTGGGCACATGGCTAGACTACATTTCCCAGAATCCCTTGCAGTTGGGAGAGGCCATGTGACTAACTTGGCCAATGGGATGTAAGAGGAAGTGATATACCTTCCAATCAGATCCATTAAAAACTTTCCACAGGTGTCTTGTTCTTTCTTTCCCCTTTTGCCAGCTGTTTGGAGAGGACTGGAGGAGAGCTGCCCAGGAAACTTGATCTGCACTTGATTGTCACATATGACAAGAAATAAAACTTTATTGAGTAAACAACCTCCACTGAAATTGAGATTTGTTTATTCCAGCCATTGGTCTACCCTAGGACTTCACCACCACATGCCATTTGGGGTCATATGATCCTTTTTATGGGGAACAGTCCTGTGCATTGTAGGATACTGACTACCATCTCCTGCGTTTACCTACAAGATGCCAATAGCAATCCCCTCATCTCAGCTGTGACAACCAAAAATGTCTCCAGACATTGCCAAGTGTCCCCTGGGTGGGCAGAATCACTCCCAGTTGAGAGCATCTAATCTATTCTTATAGCTACATTTATGGAAGCCCTTGGACATTTCGGGGACACGGACTCAATGTGGCCACAGCTAAACCTGTCATCCCATCTTCCCTCATTCCTACTTCTACCTGCTTCTCCCTCAGCCCTCAGCTCTCCACTGCAATGAAGGCCCCACCTAAGGGTTATCACTGACCTTTTATTTTCCCAAGTCCTGTTTGTGTTGCTTTGTAAATAATTATTAAACCGGTCTACTTCTCTACATCTCCTCTGCCACCACCTGAATTCAGGCTACAATCAATGCATGCCTGGACCATTAAAGTAGCCACTCCCAGGTGGCCTGCTTTTACTCCTTCCCTCTACAGTCCATTCTCAATGCAGCAGCCAGAAAGAGAGCTTTCCAAAGTGCATTTGAGATTATAGGCTTGACTGGGGCTGCAGGAGATCGCTTCCAAGATAGCTTCCTCACATGGCTGTTGGTGGGAGGTCTCTGTTCCATACCATGTGGGCTTCTTGGGTGTCCTCACAACACAGCAGCTGGCTTCCCCTGGAGGAAGTGATCGAAGACAGAGAGAAAGGAGGCCAAGAGGCCTTTTATGACCTGGTCTCAGAAGTCTCAGAAGTGACTAAGACCATATTTTGTTTGTGAGATACAATTTACTAAGTTCAGCCCACATGCACGGAGAAGAGAATTAGCCTCCACCTTCTAAAAATTTGTGGATCTATTTTTTAAAAACACATTTCCCAACCAATGTCTCAGCATATCCTATTGGATCCACCTTCAAAATTCTTCCAGATTCTTGACCTTTCCATTGTTACTACCCTGGTCCAGCAACCTAAGTGTCCATCAACAGATGAAAAGATACACACAATGTGGTCCATCCAGACAATGGAATATTATTCATCCTTAAAAGGAAGGAAATTATGACCCATGTACAACATGGATGAACCTTGAGAACATTATGCTCAGTGAAATAATCCAGACACAAAAGGACAAATATCATGTGATTCCACTCATAGGAGGTCCCTAGAGGAGTCAAATCCAGAGACAGAAAGTAAATGGTGGGAGCCAGGGGCTGGGGAGGAGAGTGAGAAGTTAGTGTTTAATGGGGACAGAGTTTCAGTTTGGGAAGACGAGAAAGTTCTGGAAATGGGTGATGAAGATGGTTGCATAGCAACGTAAATGGACTAAATGCCATTGAATGGTACACTTAAAAATGGCTGAGATAAGGTAAATTTTATGTTGGGTGTATTTTACCACAAATTAAAAATTTTAAAATAATAATAATAATCATCATATCCAACCATTATATGGTATTTACTGTGCCCCAGGCACTGTGCTGAGATATGTATTGCCTCATTTAATTCTCTCCATCACCTTTTTTTTTTTTTTGATGAGGATAATTTTTCCTTTGCTTTTTAGAGAGTGGAAGGGAGAAAGGGAGGGGGGGAGAGAGAGACACAGATGTGAGAGAGACACATTGACTGGTTGCCTCCCGCACATACCCCAACCCAACCGGGGGTGGGGAGGAAACCCACAACCCAGGTACATGCACTTGACTGGGGATCAAACCCTGGACCCTTTGGCGCATGGGCTGACGCTCTAACCACTGAACCACACCAGCCAAGGCTCCATCACCTTTGTCAGGGACAACAATCATCACTCCCATTCTACAGATGGGACAGCTGAGGCTCAGAGAAGTACAGTGATTTGCCCAAGTTCTCACAGCCAGGATTAGATCCCCTAGCCACTGTACATACCACTTATGAACCACAGAGCCTTATTATTACTGCTTCAGCTAAAAAGGAAGGGACCTGTCACAGAGATGCACAGATGAGGCAGGTGACATCACTGACCAGGGTCCCTCAGCATCAGTCCCAAGCTGGGATGGGGTCCCAGGAGTGTCTGAGCTGGCACAGCCACTGCAGGCTTGATGTGTGAAAAGGGGGCTTCTCCACCCACAGAGCAGAAGAGACTGTGCTGATGTTTTAGGTTCAAGTCTTCATTTATATCTCCACTTTGGGCCTCTTTCCCTTACTGCAAAGCTTAAAAAGGCACTATGGAAGCAGCGAAGGGTACCTGGGGAGACCCAGAAGTCCAAAACATAGGCAAACTTCAGTTTCC
Organism: Miniopterus schreibersii; assembly: GCF_964146895.1. Lineage (NCBI taxonomy): Eukaryota > Metazoa > Chordata > Mammalia > Chiroptera > Miniopteridae > Miniopterus > Miniopterus schreibersii. The sequence continues at coordinate 66,821,002 of NC_138105.1, read as the reverse complement.
TCAACTGTAACATGGAGATAATATTTAATAAAAATACTATTATTATTAATTCTATTACTTTTTCACCTCTGCAAGACTCTACATTTGGGGCTGGATTATTTCCTGGGTGGGACCATCTTGGGTACTGGGACCCTGGCCTCCATCCACTTGATGACAGGAGCACCCCCTAGTCAGGACAACCAAAAATGTCTCCAGACAGCCCAAGGATGCCAAGGATCACCTTGGTTGGGAAACCCTGTTCACATCATCGGGTTGGGAGCCTATGCTGAGTTAGTATATCTGAGAGTAAATGCTAATGAGAATCCCAGTTCTGTTTATTTGCTGTGTGATCTTGGACGTGTCACTTCTGTTTCCGAGCCTCAGTTTCCCCAGCTGTAAAACTTGTATTCCTCAATAGTCCTTCCCTCCTGAAGACGTAGAATTAAACGAGCCAACGTCTATAAACTTTATCAGCCAAAGTCAGTGGTCACTCCACAGGCGCTCTTGTTACCACAGCTGGGGTCTTCTGGACACTTTGGACCCCCAACAGCAGCCCCTTCACGCTCTCTGATGGCTGCCTCCCCTCCAGGCCCCCAGGTTCAGGGCACCACACTGGCAGGCGTTGGGAACATTTCCTGTGCGGTGGCCTGTGGTGCCCACAGGACCAGGTGGGCCAACCAGAGAACACAGCTGGGGCTGTTCCACTTCCTGCCCCAGGAGGTGCCTCTCACACTCCCTTGCCTCCACCCCCAAAATAACATATCCCACCGATCCACCCCCACTCCCAACCAAAGCTACCAGCACCAGCTGCAGCCTCCAACCGGGGACACACAGAACAGGCAGGGGCCAGCAACTGCCACCACAAAGCCTGCCCTTCTGGGAATGTGCCCCCCCTTCCCCTGCCTCCTTACCTCCAGCATTCCAATCTCGAGGGGGTGACCTGGCCTCCCTCCTGGTCTGAGACTCATGAGCTCTGAGCAGACAGGGCTGGCTGGGGGAGGGGCCTCCTTTGCCACCCTGGGTGACAAGGTACCCTCTCTGGTCAGAACTCCCAGATCCCAGGTGCCTCCGATCTTTACCTCAAGAGACAGTTTGATGGTGGGGAGCTGGTTTCCAGGACAACAGCCCCCCACCTCTGCCTGGGAACAAAGGGGCAGCCAGGAGAGTCAAGAACTGCGTGTTCTTTCCCTGCCAACGTGACTGGCACATCCCGGCAGCTGGCACTGGGAGGCCGTGTCCTGAGTCTCTGGGCCTGGCCACCTCAGACAAGGCCATTCAGTGTGGGGGCGGTGGCTGTAGCCGGGAGGGATCTAGTTCCTGGTAAGCTGCCCCTAGGCCTCTGCCCTTCCGGTACCTTCTGACAAGGAAGTCTGCCCGCTCTGCCTGCAGAGCTTCACGTTAAGGCCAGGGGGCCTCAGATGTCTGGCTCTGAGCTGGATGGGCCACCAAGGCCAGGGAAGGGGGGTGGGTGCAGGGAGAAGGAACGAAAGTTCTGTGGAGGCCTTCTTGCAGCCTAGAGCCCTGGCCTGGCATTCTGGGGCTGAGGGTGCCCAGTGGGACCAGCCTGGCCTGGAATGGGCTGGCCCAGGGGACAGTGTATCTTAGCACATCTCCCCCTCCCCCTTCCCCAACCTGGCCACCACCAGGCAGGAGGCAGTGGACAGCTGGCGCCATGAGGGAGGCCTTGAGGGGAGGGATTCGGGGGTGGCGCAGGATGCAGGACAGGCCAGGGCCTGCCTGTTAAAAGACCCCGGCTTCCCTGGCTAGCTGGCCAAAGGAGACAAAACCTTGCCTTCTGGCCATGGAGCCGCAGTCAGGCTCTCCTCCCACTGGCGGGTTCTGCAGTGCAGGGGAAGACATGGGCAGCCTGTGATGGCTGGGTTTGGGCTGCCAGAAAAAAATACAGGACACTCGTAAAAAAGTCATTTCTTAGCAGAAGCATGACCTTTGCAATATTTAGGACATACTTATGCTACAAGTATTTATTGTGTATAAGGAATTCACATTTAACTGAGTGTCGAGTATTTTTATTTGATAAGCCTGCCATCCTGGCCAGGGGCTCTGGGAGAGGCAAAGCTGAGCCCACCATCATCCCCCGAAACTTGCTCTTCAGTTGGTCTCAGTCTCAGGGATGGCTATGCTGTCCCTCCCTCCCACACTCCAGAGCCTCCAGCCAGAGGCTCAAGTCAACCTCACCTTCTGAACCATAGCCTGTTCACTCTCCCTCTGCAGTCTCTGTCCCATCTGCCCCTACTACCTGCACCCTGTGCCATGGGACATGAGCTCCCACCTGCCCACACTACTGCTCTTCCTTGCTTAGCTGTGCTTTCCCAAAAGCTTTCTGTTCTCTCAGGACCCCAGACATGGCCCACGGCCCCAACCTGAGTCAGGTCCTGTCCCTCCTCTGCCCTCAGCCTTCTAGTGCTCCCATCTCTGCCACAGACCTCTAGCACTCCCATCTTCCTCAGGGAAGAAGCCCAAGTCCTCCCCACTCCCCCAAGGCCCCGTAGGACCTGCCCCATCCCCTCCCTGCCCTCACCTCCTCCCTCTCTTCCCTTTACTCACTCAGCTCCAGCCACACAGGCTTCCTCACTGTTCTTCCAACAGCCAGGCACAGTTCTACCCCAGAGCCTTTGCACCAGCTGTTACTGATGTACACCTCCTCCAGAGAGCCACACAGTTAGTTCAACGGCCTCCCTCCTGAAGGTCTCAATTCAAACATCACCTCCTCAGTAAGGTCTCCCTTGTTCCCCTTATTTAAAATTGCAAACCACCCTGGCTCCCCGTCCTCCTGTCCTGCTGTAGTTTTCTCCACAGCTCACACCACCTTCCGATAGACTATATAATGTGTACTTTGTAGTTTTGTATCTGGTCCATCTGCCTCCAAGAGGGCAGGGATTTTTCTCTTCCTGGTTCACTGTCATATCCCCAGAAGGGCACACAGGAGACACTTAATAAATACTTCCTATAAGACGCAACATTACGATGTCTGGGATGTGTCCTCCTACACCCCCTTCCACCTTTCTAAGTACTACCTTTTCTTCAAGACTCACCTGAAAAAGGTGGGCTTGTCTTCTATATCCACAGGGCAGCCCAAGAGATCTTTCGAATGCTCTAAACTGCCCTTGCTGCCCTTGCTCCAGAATCCTCTGTGGCTACCCAGTGCCCTCAGGACTCTGTCAGTCTGGCCCTGCCAACCTAACTCTAACTCCATCTCTCCTCCCTGACACCCCTGCCCCCACCACATTCTACCCTCCAACCTCACTCTGCACCTTCACACTCTGTTCCCTCTGCCTAGAACTGCTCTCCAATACCTTCATCTGCCTGACCCCTATTCATCTCTCAGGCCTCAGCTTAGAGTCACCTCCTCTTGGAAACCTTCCAAGACCTCCCACCCCAACCCAGCTGGGTCCAGCCCCACCTCTGGGCTGTGCACCATGCCTGTGCACCCCCATCACAGCCCCTGATCACCCTCTATTTTATCCACCTGGTCACTAGAGCCAACTCACCCATCAGACATAGGAGACCCAGGTCCTGCAACACTTTTAGGGATGTACAAAATTGTTTTATTTTAATTTCTCTGAAAATCAGGAGAGAAAAATTCATAAATACCAACGCAGTTGTAAAAGGTAAGTTGTAATATTTTTTCATGGAGGGAGGGACCTGTACTGGCAAAAATGCCTTGGGCCTATGAAGATTTTAATGTGGTCCTGCTGGTCCCATGTGTGTCTCCCCACTGAACTATGAGTGCCGGGAAGGTGGTGTTGGAGATTGGGTCCCAAGGCTGGCCAGCAAGGGTCTGGCACACAGCAGGTATTTAATAATTGTTTGTTGAACGGATGAAAATCCAGTGATTGCTGGGTCCTCAAGGCCAGGCCTGGCATGGCTCACACATATAGAAGATGCTTGATAAATGGATGGATGGACAGAGGGAAGGGTCAGAGGGCAGAGAGTATACCTGGACCAGGCAGAGACCAATCTGCGACCAGCAGCGCCACCTTGTGGCACAATGCTGACCTGCTTCTCCCTCCACTACACTAGAAAAGAAGGAAGTTTTCAACTGGAAGGGGGTGGAGTGGAGGAAGGAGACGAAGAGGGGGAGGAACAGAAGAGGGGGAATGAGGAAGATGGGCAGGAGGGGAGAGGAGGCAAAGGTGGCAGCAGGAAGAAATCTCAGGAACAGAGACTTTGAAGATAGACAACTCTGGGTCCAAATCCCTTGGCTGCCCATTTCTGGCTGTGTGATGGGGGTATGACATCACCTCTGATCCTCAGCTTCCTCATCAGGAAAGCTGGGGGGGAAAAAAAATCAGGCCTCTGAACAATGTGATGAAATAGTTCAGAAAACAGCAGCTATTTCTTACCTCCACCTTGGGGCTCCTAGACAAGTGTTGTCCTCGAGGAGCCCCCCAAGGCTGAGAGGTGAGAGATTTTCCATGAAGACATGGCTGGGGCAGAGAAAGGGAAATGGGTTTGGGGGGTAGAGTTGTCAGATTTAGCAAAACCAGCAAAGTGAAAAGAATGCCCAGCTCCATTTGAATTTCAGGTCAACAATGAATAATTTTTTAGTTTTAGTATATCCCAAATATCACATGTGATATACTTATACCCCCCAAATGTATTCATTGTTGACCTGAAATTCAAAGTGAACTGGGTATTCTGTATCTCATCTGGCAACCCTACCATGGGGGAGACTGGGGAGGCAGGCAGGAAGGCTTCCAGGAGGAGGGGGCAGTGGTCGTGGAAAGGGAGTGGCTGGTCCGCGCTTTCCTTCCCCTCCACCCACATGTGCACAAGCTCAATGGCAAATGCCCTTGACTTCGCTCACAGGGGACTGGAGGGTGGGGGTTGATCTCCACCCCAGGGAAGGAAATGAACGTGACTCTTCTCCTTTTGTTCAGATGTGGGGCAAAATCACTAGGACTTATTTTCCAAGTCAGAATTGGATTACATCCCCTTGACCAGGAATATTTTGGCCATGTCCCAGCACAGAAGGCCACATGGAAGCTGAAGACTACCAAGCATATCTCCTAGTGATTTTAGAGCTGTGTGACTTTGGATAAGTCACTTCACCTCTCTAAGCATTATAAATCCCCCAACCCCTTCTCTTCCAGCTCTCCCCCTCCTTCTGCAGACACATTGGCTTCTTGGCTGCACCTCCAACACGCCAGACATGGCCCAGCCTCAGAGCCTTTGCACATGCTGTTCCCGTCATCAGAAACACTCTTCCCAGATCTTTACATGGCTCCCTCCTCTCCTCCGACTTCAGTGTTCAAATGGCACTCAGAAAGGCCTCCCTAACCATCCTATTAAAAGTGGAGTGCCCCAGCCTGGCTGCTTGAGCATTGACCCATGAACAAGGAAGTCACAGTTGGGCTACCGGTCAGGGCACATGCTCAGGTTGTGGGCTGGATTCCCCAGCAGGGGTCATGCAGGAGGCAGCCAATCAATGACTCTCTTATCATAGATGTTTCTATGTCCCTCTCTCTTTCTCTCTCTGAAATCAATAAAAATATTTTTTTTAAAAAAGAAAATAAGTGGAGCCCCAACATTATGGATCTCAGTCGTTTGCTTTTCACAGTAGCACGTAACACTGCCTGACCTATTACACATTTTACTCACTTTTGTTTACTGTCCGTCTCTCTCACTGGGTGGTGAGCGCCATAAGGCCAGGATCTGTTTTACTGACAGCTGTGTCCCCAGCACTCAGCACAGCGGCTCAAGAAAAACTGTTGAGTGAAAGAATGAACAAGTAGAAAAAAGTGGATGCAAGCAAATGAGAAGTTTGTATCTGTTATAGTTTATTGCTTAAATCACTTTGGGATCTCAGACTCACTTGCAAATCTGACTAGCTACACATGGTGACTTAAATGTGAATATTCAGTGTTTCGGTGTGCAACAGCCATATGGCACTAGAGGCCACCATATTCGATGAGGCAGAGTTCTAGAACATTCCTAATATCTCAGACAGTTCTATTGCATAGTGTGAGTGTAGAACCTCTCAATAAAATGCACTTAATCATAGATACCCAATTTTTTCCATGTTTTTTTCTGGAGGTTCCAGAAGTCTCACCTCAACCCACATAATTTAGCAGAGGTGGCAAACTGGTGGCCATGACTGGGTTTTATTTAGTCCAATAGTTTTCTAAGAGGCAGGACAGTGCTCCTACAGTCTGGAACTCCTGTGGATCTACGAATGGCTGGGTGGTTCTCCACAGGGCAATGTTCCGCCCTGTCTAGGCAGGGCATGCTGCCACCCCATTTACCTTCTGCTGGCCCCTGGGGACATCTGGGTTTGAGGCCTTGGTTTATACACCAAGAGGATAGATGTTAGTTTTTTGGGAGAGGAAAAAAAAAAATCCAAGTGGGTGTGGCTTCAGGAAGGGGTTGATCCAGGAGTCAGATTCAGGAGTTGCTCACTGCACTGCCCTAGGTGGGCAGTCTCTGAGCCTCAGTTTTCTCTACTGTAAAATGGGGATAAAGGGACACAGGCGATAGAGAATTAAGTGGGCCTACACAGGTCAGGGAGGGCAGAAGGCACTGGATATCTCTTCACCCCTGTGGTTAAAGCTATTCATAATGCTGGGTGGGGTTTGGCTCCCTCACCCTTGTGCCCACGGTGGAGATATGGTCCCTGACTCACCCAGTTCTTACAGCCTCGGTTTGGCCACTGGAGAAAAGGGAGCCCGGGGGACCCCAGGATCGCGCTCACCTCCCAGGGCCAAGCTCATGGGGTGGGGCTGGGGCGCCCTTGGCCGGATCCCGTGTCGTATTGAGTCTCCTCCAAACCTGGGCACCAGGCAGAGGGCGGGCGCCCGCTTCCAGCTGCCCCCAGCTCCCCGCCAAGTCCGGCCCTTCCTGGACTTCACTAGCGGCTCCAAGGTCCCGGGACGGAGGGGGGCGTGGCCTGGAGGCCCCCAGGCGGATTGGCCCTTGGGACCGTCAGTCCCGGGCGCCCGCCCCCGTATAAAGGCCCTCCCCGGGCCGGCCCGAGGTTTGGGAGCTCTCCTCAAAGTCGCGGTCCCCGCGCCCCGGACGTCCCGCTGGCCGCGGTGAGAGGCGGGGTGCCCGCTTGAGGTGGGAGACGGGGCCCGCCGAGTGCTGGGGCGCCGCAGGGCTGGAAGCAGCGGGGAGGGCCTTCCCGGGGGCTCTGCTGGGCTCTGCGGCCTGGGGAGGGGTCTCCGGCCGGGCCGAGCGCTCCTCCCCTCCCCCCGTCCAACTTCTGCGCCGGGCTCGCACTCTCAGACGCTCTCCTCTTAACTCCTGGGACTTTCGGGAGGGAGTGGCGAAGGAGCCCCTAGAAATGGCAGTATCAGGGGGTGGGGGACAAATCCCGCGTCCAAAACCACATCCTCGCCAAATTCCGAGAGTGTTTGCTTTCCAGACGCGGTTTGGAGGCGAGCCGCGGCCGTCCCGCTCCGGGATCCCGCCCTCGCGGGGGCTTCAGAGCCCACCCCGCCCCTCGCCCGAGACCGCCCCCCTCGCCGGCACAGCCCCCTCCCCCGCCAATCCCGTCGCTGTCTGGGGCCCTCCCCTGCCCCAGCTCCTGACCCCCAGAGGACGGCGGTAAACCCCGCCCCTTCCCCCCTGGGCTGGTGTGGCCGGCGGATTGCACAAGGCGGCGGGGAGGGGAGGCCTACACCTTAACTTATCGGAGTCCTTGGGACCTGTCTCACGACTGAGGGCTTGGGACCTCGACCTCTGGGAACTTTGGAAGTTAGATCTTAGCGTGTTCTGGCTGCCACCGCACGACTCCACCCAGTTCCAGCCAGCTCTTGCTCTTGCTCTGGCAGCTGGGCCAGCTGCAGGCTGGTTTTAGGCCCCAAGGACTTTAGGGGGTGCTGACATCTACAGCGGTCGCTCGCTCGGTCGCCCTTGGTTAAACCGATTCAAGGAGGATGGGAAGGAGGACCTCTAAGCTGACTAAGTGAGCTCAGGCTCAGGGGAAGGGGAGGGGGACTCAGGTGATCAGCAGGGGCATGTGTCCCCTCAACCCACTTCCCAGTTGGGTGAGGAGCTTCTGTAACAAGTTCGGACCTCTGTAACAAGCAGGAATCTCATTTCTGGCTGGCTTCACCCTTTGTACACTGCAGCCAGAGTGGTGTGGCATGGATCTGCTTATTGAGCAACTACTTTGTGCCAGGCTAAGCGCCACATATGCAGCATCTCCTCCAATCTACAGGGACTCTGAGCTAGGAATGGTTATCTAAGTTAATAGGTATAGATGTGGCTCCAAGGAAGGGTGCTGCCGTTCCAGGCTCCCAATGCTAATGAGGTGCAAAGCTGGGATTAGAACCCTCTTTAGCTCTGGCTCAGTTGACTAGAGCATCGTCCAGATTCACCAAGGTTGTAGGGCACATACAAGAATCAACCAACAAATGCATAAATAAGTGGGACAACAAATTGATGTTTCTCTTTCTCTCCCTGCCTTTTTCTCTCTCAAACGCAATTAAAAAAATTTGTTTTTAAAAGAACCCAGTTTAGACTCTCAAAACATCAAGTTTCACTTTGGAGATGGTGAAACACATCTGGGCTTCTTTCCGCTAGAAAGAAACTCTTAGAATCAAGGTCAGGGGTTCTCAACAGGCTCACTCCAGAATTGCCTGTGGCACCAGCTATTAAGCACTACTGTTAGACCCATTTTATAGGTGAGAGGACTGAGGCTAGGGCAGAGGAAGCTCCTTGCCCAACACATTAGCACAGACTGGGCAGAGCTGAGACTCCTGGAATCTAGTGTGAGGATCTTCTACCCATCTCATGTCACCTGGCCAGGAAAATGAAGCACACCTGTGGCTCCCACCTAACCTGCAAATGTGCGCACTAGACTTATCAGGGGAGCCTCCCTCACCCTTTATACAGCCGAGTCTGACTTGATTGGTTTGCAGTGGGGCCAGGCATGGTGTCTCTAATTTTTTTTTTTCTTTTTCCAAAGCTTTATTTTTTTTTGAACAGGTAATATTTACCTAGCTCAAAAGTCAGAAACCTGCCCCAGTTACTCGATCTTCCTGCCTGAAAGGTGGCCACCTTTAACAGTTAACTATGTCTCTTTAAAGATTCTGTATAGCCCTGGCCAGTGAGGCTCAGTTGGTTGGAGCAATATCCTGGTCAGGGCACATACCCAGGTTTTGGGTTCGATCCCTGGTTGGGGTGCATACAAGAGGCAACTAATCAGTGTTTCTCTCTTTCTTTCCCTCTCCCTCTCTCTCTAGAATCAATGAAAAACATATCCTCAGATAAGGATTTAAAAAAAAAAAAAATCTGTATAAATGCAAGTAAACCTGTTTACCCCATTCACACCTTTATCTCTACAGTATCTTGACCCATGTCAATTATATGTAAATTCTCATTCTTTTGCCAGGCACTGGGCTAACCTGGTATCTTCTTTATTCCCCTTCTGCTGGACAAACAGGTCATCAGTGTCTTCTTGTGGCCAAAACAGATATACTCGCCTCTGGCCACTTGGCAGTACAAGTGTGGGATGGTCCTCGAAGTGAGGTTTCTGGGTCAAAGAGAAGATGTCTCTTGAAACTTGGTAGCTATTGGCAAATTGCCATCCACAGAGGTTTTGCTCCATGGGTGTCTCTGGAGTACCGATACAGGTGAGCCCTCAAAGGGTTGTACCAGGACCTTGCCCTTCGAGGTATAGCCCTGGATCAGCTGCATTAGCAGCACCGGGAGCTTGTTAGAAATGCAGACTCTCAGCCCTGCTGAATCATCACCTGCGCTTGGACAAGCCCATGGGTGCATGTTAACGATTGAGAGGCAGGGCTCTCAGAACTGGACGCTGTCAGAGTGCAGGCGTGACCCGGACTTCCTCCTGGAGGGAGAGGCAGGGCAGGCTGTACCTGACTAGTCCATCTCTCCACAGTTCGTGCTTCTGAGAAATGTCTACCAATGAGACAGAAGCCCCTGCCAACACCCAGGTGGCAGCTGAAGAACCGGTACAGCAGGTGAGGAAGGTCTGGAATCTATGGGGTAAGGCTTCCCGTGTCATGGTACCATGGAAGGGAGCCAGGGAACTGCTGGCAGCACAAGGGGGTTGAGATCTTTCTGACTGGGTGGAGGAGAGTCAGCCGACGAACCTCTAGCAGGTGCCCCTCTAACAGATGGGGGCAGGACAACTGGGACTCTCAGGCTCTTAGAAGAACAGGGGTATGATTTGAAACTGCATGGCCCCCCCCCCCAAAAAAAAAAAAAATGTTCTCTGCCTCTGGAGGTTCTCTTAGAGTCCTCCTTCCAAGAATTCAGGCCCTATGCCCCCCTCCCCCATTTAAATAAAGACCTTTTCATAGACTGTTACGGTATCACCTACATAGCATAAAAGTCACCCTTATGAAGGGTGCTATTCAGTGATCTTTAGTGAGCTATCAAGTTATGCAGCCGTCACCACCGTACAGTTTTAGAACATTTTTCATCTCCCCCAAAAGAGACCAGCTACCCAGTAGCAGTCACCCCCCTCACCCCCCTTTTCCCTCAGCAACCTTACTCTAGTTTTGGTCTCTGAGACCCTTTCCTGTCTGACTTCTTTCACCGAGTGTGATGTTGTAGACGTTCATCCATGTCGTGTGTGTCAGTGCTTTATTCCTTTTTAAAACTTGTGGTAAAACACACCTCACAAAAAATACACTATTTTAACCATTTTGTTTTATTTTTTTATTATTTTTTTTTTATCCTCACCTGAGGATATTTTTTCCATTGCTTTTCAGAGAGAGTGGAAGGTGGAGAGAGAGACACACACACAGAGAAACATTGATGTGAGAGAGACACATCAGTTGGTTGCCTCCCGAATGCGCCCTGACCCGGGGATCAAGCCTGCAACTGAGGTACGGGCCCTTGGCCGGAGTCGAACTCGGGACCCTTCAGTTTGCAAGCCGATGCTCTCACCACTGAGCCAAACTGGCTAGGGCTATTTTAACCATTTTAAAGAGTATACAGTGCAGTGGCATTAAGTACATTTACAATGTGCAACCATCCCCATTATCTAATTTCAGAACTTTTTCATCGTTCCCATTAATAGTCACTCCCATTTCTTTCTCCCCTCTGCCCCTGACAACCATTACTCTGCTTTCTGTCTGTGGATTTACCTGCTCTGGTGTGGCTATATGCCAATAAAACTTTATTTACAAAAGCAGGCAGCAATGGAATGTTATTTAGCCATATATAGGAATATCATACTGACACGTACTGCAACATGGATGAACCTTGAAGATATGCTCAGTGAAAGAAGCCAGACACAAAAGGACAAGTACAGGAGGTCCCTAGAGGAGTCAGATCCATAGAGTCAGGAAGTAGGTGGTGGGAGCCAGGGGCTGGGGAGGGGCATGGGGAGTGTGTGTTTAATAAGGACAGAGTTTCCGTTTGGGAAGGTGAGAAAGTTCTGGAGATGGATGGTGGTGGTGGTTGTACAATGTGAATGTACTTAATGCTACTGAACTATACACTTAAAAATGGTTAAAATGGTAAATTGTTACCTGTATTTTACTACAATTTAAAAAAATTCACCCACTACTACATGGATGAATCTTGAAAACATTATTCAGTGAGAGAAGCCAGACAGAAAAAGAACAGAGTACATGATTTTATTTATATGAAATGTCCAGAATAGGCAAATTCAGAGAGACAGAGCGCAGGTTAGTAGTTGCCGGGGGCTGGAGGGAGGGGAGAATGAGTGACTGTGAATGGGTACAGGGCTCCTTTTGGGGTGATGGGAAAGTTCTAGAATTAGTGGTGATGATTGCACAACCTTGTGAATATACTAAAAACCACTGAATTGTGCACTTTAAAATTGGTGAAATTTATAATACGTGAACTTGATCTCAATAAAGCTACTAGGAAAAAAACAGACAAGAGTAAAAACATCAGTTGGTGGGACAGACTTGGCCTGTGGGCCATAGTTTGCAGACCCCAGCTTTAGACCGTAAGCTCAGAGAGAGTAGGGTTCTTTTCTCTTGTCACTACCTGGCACACAGTAGGTGTCAAAGACACAAACAAATGAGCTGCAGACCTAAGAAAAAGGAAGCACATGGTGGAACCCTGAAGTTCCTGGCTTGTGCAACTGTGTGGATCCAAAGCAGGGGTGAACTAAGCTGTTTCCCTAGCTGTGAAGTGCCAGCACCAGAGCAGAAGTGCCAGCACCAGAGTTTCAGGCCCAGCCTCCCCACCCCCTGCCCTGCCCACCTCAGCTACTTCTCCCTGTAGCCCAGCGTGGTGGACCGAGTGGCCAACATGCCCCTCATCAGCTCCACCTGCAGCATGGTATCGGCAGCCTACACCTCCACCAAGGAGAGCCACCCCCACGTCAAGACCGTCTGTGATGTGGCAGAGAAAGGTGTGAAGACCCTCACAGCGGCTGCCGTCAGTGGGGCCCAGCCCATCTTGTCCAAATTGGAGCCCCAGAGTGAGTGAAGCCCCAGAGAACATGGGACCTCCCTTCTTGGCTGTTTTTGCGGGGGGTGGGTCTGCCCCATCCAGCCAGCGGCTGACCTTCCCAGGACCCTGAGGGACGCTCATGTGCAGTAACCATCATTTTTCTGTCTTTTTCCCATCACCTATAGTCACATCAGCCAGCGGATATGCCCATAGGGGGCTGGATAAGCTGGAGGAGAACCTGCCCATCCTACAGCAGCAGACGGAGAAGGTAACAGACTTCCACCATCAGGAGCCCCGTGGGAACAGGGACCTACCTGGGTATTGAGTGCTCCTTAACTAGAATAGACAAGTGTGACAGCTTACTCCCTGACCCCTCTTCTGTGTGTCCCCCACACTGCAAACCTGTTCCCCACTGGGGAGCTGGACAAGTGTCCTCAATGCCAGCCAGATCTGCTCAGAACCCCCAAGTGTCTCCCACGTTGCCCAGAGAAAAAGCCAAACCCTCCCCACAGCCCACATCGCCCTACCTGATCTGGCCCCACTGCCTCCCTGCCCTTGTCATGCACCTCTCTTACTCCACTATAGACACATTGGCCTTCATACTCAGTGTTCAGTAACATCAGTGCCTGTATGTACCAGACACAGTGGTGGAAACAGTTCTTGCCCTCATGGAACTCGTTCTAGGGAGGTGGGAGAAGCAAAGACAATGAACACACCTGGCTCAGTCCTACCCTGGGATCTTTGCACATGCAGTTTCTTCTTCGTGGATCAGGTTTTTAGATCTCTGTTCTAATCACACCTCTTCAGAGGCCTTCCCTTCCCTCTTAAAGATTCTAGCTTAGCACTGCCTAGTAGAACTTTCTCTGAGATACATGTTCTTTCTCTGCACTGTCCAATATGAAAACCACCAGCCATATGAGGCTATTGAATCTTTAGAATGTGTCTAGGGTGACTGCAGAACTCAATTACTAATTCTAATTATTATAAATTTAAATAGCTACTTTTAATTTGTAACCATCACTACCCATTTTAGAACATTTCATCACCCCAAAAAGAAACTTCACACCCGTTAGTTGTTACTCTCCTTCCCATCAAACATCCCAGTCCCTGGCAACCACCAATTTACTTTCTGTCTCTGGATTTGCCTGGTCTGGACATTTCACATAAATAGAATCACACACTGTGTGGCCTTTTGTGTCTGGCTTCTGTCACTGAGGGTTGTGTTTTCAAGGTTCATCCACCTTGCAGTGAGTGTCAGAGCTTCCCTCCTCTTTATGGTTGAGTAAGATTCCAGTGTGTGGATGGGCCACGTTTTGTCTATTCTTTCATCCATTGATGGACATTTTAGGTTGCTTCCACTTCTTGGCTATTCTGAATAATATTGCCATGAACATTTGTGTACAAGTTACATTAGTGTTTTCACAACATGAAGTTTACCGTCTTAACCACTTCTAAGTGTACAGCTCACTAGCAATAAGCATGTTGACACTGTTGTACAGTCATCCCCACCATCCATCTCCAGAACTTTTTCGGCTTCCCAAACTGAAACTCCGTCCCCATTAAACACTCACTCCCCATCCCCCTCCCCCAACCCCCTGGCATCCACCATCCACTTTCTGTCTCTATGAATATGACTTCTCTAGGGACCTCCTATGAGTGGAATCACATAGTATCTGTCCTTTTGTGTCTGGCTTATGTCACTGGGTGTAATATCTTCACGGTTCATCCATGTGGTAGCATGTCAGAATGTTCTTTCTTTCTTTTTTTTTTAATCTTCACCAGAGGATATGTCCACTGATTTCAAAGAGAGGAAGGGGGGAAGAGAGAAAGAGAAACACCGATTGGATGCATCCCCCATGCACCCTGACCAGAGATCGAACCCACAACTCTTTGGTGCACAGGATGATGCTCTAACAAACTGAGCTATCTGGACAGGGCTGTGCTTCCTTTTTTTTTTTTTTTTTTTTTTTTTTAGTAATTTTTTTTATTTTTAATATATCTTTATTGATTTCAGAGAGAGGAAGGGACAGGGAGAGAGATAGAAACATCAATGATGGGAGTCACTGACTGGCTGCCTCCTGCATGCCCCTTACTAGGGATTGAGCCCACCATCCGGGCTTGTACCCTAACGGGGAATGTACCGTAACCTGGAATGCACCCAAACCGGTAATTGAGCCGCAATCTCCTGGATAACAGGTCGATGCTCAGCCGCTGAGCCACGCGTGGCTGGGCTGGGCTTCCTTTTTAAGGCTGAATAATACTCCATTGTCTGGATGGGCCACACTGCATTTATCCATTTGTCTGTCAATGGATTGCTTTGGGCTGCTTTTGTCTTTTGTCTGTTGTGAACTGTGAACAAGGCTGCTATAAACATTGGTGTCTGTATCTTTCAGACCCTGCTTTCAATAAAATTTTAAAATTTTATTTAGTTTTAATTATTTTAAATTTAAATAGTCACCTATAGCTAGTGGCTACTCTATTAGACAGTGTAGCTTTGGGAGGATTGAGGCACAGAAAAGGGAGGTGACTTTCCTCAGGCCACACAGCTAAGAAATATTAAGCCAGGGATTCTAACCAGGCCGGCTGGCTTCTGAGCAAGTGGTCTTAACTGCGATACTGGATTCAACATTGACCCTTTGGGTTTAAGATCACCCGGTAGCTAGAACTACCCCCTTGGGCTCCCTGGAGGTTGGGGTGCATGGGTGGGGCTACCCAGGTATGGAGGGAATGCAGAGATGCTGATGCTGGCCTGACTCATAGGTCCTGGCGGATACCAAGGAACTCGTGTCATCCAAGGTGTCAGGGGCCCGAGAAGCTGTATCCAACAGGGTGTCCAACGCCAAGGACACAGTGGCCACCCGAGTGACAGAGGCAGTAGACGTGACCCGGGGAGCTGTTCAGAGCGGCATGGACATGACCAAGTCCGTGGTGACCAGCAGTGTCCACTCAGTCATGGGGTCCCGTGTGGGCCAGATGGTGCTGAGCGGGGTGGACACAGTATTGGGCAAGTCGGAGGAATGGGTGGACAACCACCTGCCTATGACAGACTCTGAGCTGGGTGAGTGTGGCCCTTGGGCCTGAGACCCCTCCCTGCACCTCCCAACCTGGGCCCCTTTTGGCTACCTGGAGTCTGTCCACTTGATTGAACGTTTAAATGAACAAATAAATGCCGGGGTGGGTGGGGCATGAGAACAACAGAGGAGAGTCTGGGTGATTTTATTCAGGGATTTAAGTACCTGCTGAGCACATAGGGACACAATCTGTGAGCAAGATGGAAGCCTCTGCTTTGTTGAATTGATGACAGAACCGATGATCAGTGCTCAAGAGAAAAAAACAGCATGCTGAGGGGGTGGGAAGGGGTTTCAGGGAACAATAGGGATGAGGAAGTTTGCATTTTTTAGAGGACCCATGGGAAGGTGGCATTTGAGCACAGAGGTGGAGGTAGAAAGGAGTGAGCCATCTAGATGTCTAGGTTAAGAATGGTCCTGGGAGAGGAAACAGCCCGTGCAAAGGCCCTGAGGCAGGACCTTGCCTGGTGTGTTGGAGGAACAGCAAGGAGGCCCCAGTGGCTGGAAAAGAATGAGCGAGGAAGAGAGAGAGAGAAAGTGAGGGCAGGGAGAGGGGACAGAAGCAGGTCATGCAGGGCAGTATGGGCCAAGGGGAAGACTGAGGGTCTTACCCTGAGGGATTGAAGGCAGAGGAGGGACACTGACCTGAGGAAGGTGCTTACAGGCGCCCTCAGGTGGCTGCTTTGGGGAGGACAGGCCTGGAGGCAAGGGTGGGAGCAGAGGGACCAGGGCAGTGAAAATGGGGCCTGAACCAGGTCAGAGTAGAAATGAAGACAAGTAGACAAACTGGGGATGAAACCATTGGAGACAAAGCAGCCAGCCCTACTCATGGTCTGTACCTGTCCTCTCATACCCATGGCTCTTGCGGTGGTCTTGACGCTGCATATGAAAGAGGGCCCTCCTTTGTACACATGCCAGGGACTTTCAGTGTGCTGGCATGTTAGCCTCCAATGCCCGTGGCAGCAACAGCCCATGAGGGCTGCAAGTAACTAGACACCATGCTCCATCCAGAGGACAGTGTGGCCCTGGCCCATTGGCCAGAGCTGGTTTGTTTGAATGAGGAGCCAAATATTTGGGAGAACAGAAAAAAGTTGAAGACAGGCTAGATCAGGGTTTCCCAACTGTGGCCTTGCTAACATTGCGGCCAGGCCACTCTCTGTGGGGCCATCTTGGGCACGGGGGGGGGGGGGGGTTAAGCAGCACCTACTCAATGCCAGGAGCACCCCCAGTTGTGACAACCACAAATATCCCCAGACATTGCCCAGTGTCCCCTGGGGACCAGAATTGCCCCCAGATGAGAATCGCTGCTTTGCCTACTCTAGAACTTCATATATAGTCTGTGGAATCCAGTGGTTCCCTGATGGGTGAATAGCTAATCTTTATCTCCATCTCTTTTTCCATTTGGGATTGCTACAGGTAGCTCTTAAAAGTGTCACTTCTTTCTCTGTAGCTGGAACACTTCCATGGAGAAAGTTCTCTCCAATTTTGATTACCCCGAGGTACAGTTTAGTGAGGAAAAGCAGGGAAAATAGCTAACTTATTTATTTTGGCATCATGGCCTGGTTCATCAGTGCCCTCCATGGGTCTGTAGTGGTTTGGTTTTTTACTTTATAGGTTTGAACACATGGATTAACACGGCATATTCCAATCCGAAGTGTTTATTTTATCCCATTATTTTCGGCCAATTGGCGCCCCCCTCAAGCTAGCTGTGAGTCCCATGATTCTCCCTGAGAACCCTCAGTGGAAAGGAGAAGTCCCTTGCTTTATGGAAAATCTCAATGTTCCAGGCAGGGCTGGCGAGCTTCAGCCCTACAGCATGTGGCTTGAGTGTAGCATGTTACTTGTCCTTTGAGTTTCCAAAACCCAACTCTGAACCTCTTGAAAGATGGGATCTGGCTGATGTCTTCCCTGCTGAACCCCAAGTTCAGTGCCTGCTGGCCCTAGTAGGTGTTCAGTTTCTCCATAAGACTCAGCTATGGGTCTTGGCTTCTGAAGGCAGCTATGTCTTGTAACCTCATAAGCACTTTCTGGACTAGATAGCACTGACTTATTAAACACCTTGCTGACTGGCTATTTTGAGCCAGAACTGACCCATGTGGCTGACTTCTTTTCTTTCGTGACCGTTCAGTAGGTGTTTAAAATTACTTAAGTTATCGTAAGTACAGACACAAGTTATCTCATGACAGGTCAGCAACGTTCAGACGTGGGAACACATGTATACTCGTGACCGGTCAGCAAGGTGTTTAAGATGGTTCTCCTATGACTCAAACTTCTCCCATCATGTATGGTTGAGAACATGGGGTCAGATGGCCGGGCGTCAAATCCTGATTTGCTACTTTCAAGTTGTGTTACCTTGGGCAAGACAATTAACCTCTCTGAGCCCCAGTTTTTTCAACTGTAAAAGTGAGAGAACAGTGCCTTCCTCACAGAGTTGTTAAGATTTGACAAGAATGCCTGTTAAGATTTGACAAGAAGTCACGAGAAGCACCTAGAACGTTGTGAAAGATTAGCCACTATTAATATATTCCAGGCAACAGTACTAGGTCAGCTGACTTTTCTCTGTGAAGGATCAGACAATAAATATTTTAGTTGCCATTGGGCAAGAGACCACATATTCCACTGTTGTAGTTTGACAGTAGTCAAAGATAATACATAATGGACATTTATAGTTGTATTCACCGGTTGTACAAAACCGCAGACAATTTGGATGTGTCTTGCAGGGTATAGTTTGCAGACCCTTATGCTAGTCTAAGGCCTCTTAATCCTTGGAAGTTTGGTTCTCATTGTACCCATTTTGCAGGTGGGGAAAAGTAAGGCAGGGAAACCCGTCTCTCCGTGGCCTCAAAGCTTGCAAGCGTAAGACCCACATAAACCTGGGTAGTCCATGTGAAACTAAAGCCCACACTCTGTAGTATGCACCAGGGAAGCCTGAGCTGCTTGCTCTGTCTGCAGACCAGCTCTCATGATGCTTCCCCCGCCTCCCCCATGCAGCCCACCTCGCCACACCTGTGGAAGGCTTCGACATCACCTCAGTGCAGCAGCAGCGGCAGGAACAGAGCTACTTCGTGCGTCTGGGCTCACTGTCGGAGCGGCTGCGCCAGCAGGCCTACAAGCACTCACTGTGCAAACTGCAGCACACCAGGCAGAGGGCCCAGGAGGCCCTGCTGCAGCTGGCGCAGGCACTCAGCCTGGTAAGGCCCCGCCCGCGGCGTGGGGCATGGCACGGCGGCGTCTGGGAGTCAAACCCGCAACCCTTTGGTGTGCGGGCCAACGTTCTAACCACTGAGCCACAACGGCCAGGACAGCATTTCCTTCCTTTTTAAGGCTGAACAATGTTCTATCGCAAACACTGTTTAAGCCTTTGCTTCTGTTCCCTCTGCTCATGTTTTTGTTGGCCACAGCCAGCCAGGTGTCCAGGCCCAGTTGCAAGGGGAGGGAAGAAACAAGACAGAATGGGTGGAGCTGCAGAAAATTTGTGGCCACTTTGGAAACCATGTGTGAAAACAGCGCCCCTCCCTCCTTTCCTCCCCTTATCTCAGATAAAAGGAGGAGGACTCCCCAGGCTCCCTCTGGAATCCTCTCTCTCCCAGGATGTGCAGGGGCTCTGCGGACCTTGGTCAAGCAGGGGAGGCAGCCTCTCTCACTGCTCTCTCTCCTACTCCAGATGGAAACTGTCAAGCAGGGAGTTGATCAGAAGCTGGTGGAAGGTCAGGAGAAACTACACCAGATGTGGCTCAACTGGAACCAGAAGCAGCTCCAGGGCACGGAGGGGGACCCAGAGAAGCCAGAGGTACCTGTGTGGGGAGGGGCATAGGGTGCTTGGGGCCCTGACTTCCCTCTCCACACCTCTGCTTGATGGACTCACTTGCCTGAAATGCTTCCCCTAGCCTTGCCTCCCATTAACCGCCTTCAGGACTCACCAACACCCCCTCTGGGAAGCCTGCCTAGTTTTCTACTCTTGGGTGTGGGTGTTGCTTCTGAACTTGGGACACTTGATAGTGACGTGTCTCAACCTGCTAAATTCTAAGCTATGTCTTGAAACTCTTGTAACCTTCCCTCCCCCATCACAGTGTCCCATCGAATCCTTCATAGTTACTTACCTTGCCCCTAGTAACTACTAGCTTCTTCTGGTTCCTCAAATCTCTCTCAAGCATTGGCCTTCTGTACCCTGCTCTAATTTTTGCCACCTGTACTGTCACTCATCTCAGCTTTCATTGAATCAACAATGCCTTACGCAATTCTCACACCTCATTCTGAATGATACCCCTCCAGTCTTAGGTCTGTACTAACACTAGAGCTTCTCAGCTTAGCCTCTCTGTAAATGGGATATAGGGCTTTCTGTAAGGTTAAGATGAAATTAGCTAAACTTGTACGTGAATGTTCACAGCAGCATTATTCACAGTGGCCAAAAAGAGGAAACAGCTCAGATGTCCGTTGATGGATGGATGAACAAAATGTGACCCGTCCATACAAAGGAATATTACTCAGACATAAAAAGGAGTGAGGCGCTAATACACGCTAAGACATGAATGAACTGTGAAGACATTATGCTCACTCAAAGAAACCAGACAAAAAAGACCACGTATTGTATAATTTCATTTATGTGAAATGTCCAGAACAGGCAAATCCAGAGACAAAAAGTGAATTTGTGGTTGCCAGGGGCTAGGGGAGGGATTTCCTTTTGGAGGTGATGGAATGTTCTGGAATTAGAGGTGATGGTTACACAATGGCATGAATATACTAAAAACCACTGAATCATACATTTAAAATGAATTTTCTGATATGTGAATCATATATATATATGATTAAATGAGGTCATAAGTAAAGCACATGCTGCTATAAAAGTGATATTTATGAAAATATGATGAATATCTATAAATTCATAACTGCTCAGCATTCAGCCAAACTGCTGAAAACTGCCTCCTTTCCCCCTCTGCTGAATGCAGCAACCAGAGATACAGATTTTGACTCTCTTATCAACACCTCCCTTCCTGGTTCAAGTCCAGAGCTCAGCTGACAGCGCTCAGGGCAGTCTGCTCTGAACTCTTTCCTGGTTGGGGAAATTTTCAGGGACCTGATCTAAACTGCTTACAACTTCTGCCTAGAAAGTTCTTTCAGACCTTCCCTCTTTTTTTTAACTTTAAAAGAAAAACAATTTTGAGATATAAAAATGTCTTGTACTTCTTTAAAAAGTTATAATTGAGATATAGTTCACATACTGTACAATTCACCCATTTAAAGTGTATGATTCAGTGGTTTTTAGTATATAGATGCTCCTCAACTTACAATGGGTTACTTCCTGATAAACCCATTTTAAGTTGAAAATATCATAAGTCAAAAATGCATTTGATACATTCCAACCTACTGAGCATGACAGCTTAGCCCAGCCCACCACAAACATGCTAAGAACACGTACATTAGCCTTCGGTTGAGCAAGATCCTCTTGCTGCTGCTGCCTAGCACCATGGGACAGTATCAGACCACATATTGCTAGCCTGGCAAGATCCAAACTCAAAATTTAAAGTATGCCTATCTCTTTTGCACCATCATAAAGTCAAAAAATCATAAGTTGAAACATCACAAGTCAGGGACCATCTGTATTCATAGGGTGTGTAACTGTCACCACAATTTATTTGGAACATTCAAATCACCCCAAAAAGAAACCCTGTACCCATGAGCAGTCACTCCCATCCCCCTCTCCCAGCCTCTGACACCAACCCACTTCGTGTCCCTGTGGATGTGCCTGTTCTGGACATTTCACATAAATGGAATCACACACTGTGTAGTCTTTTGTGTCTGGCTGCTCTCATTGAGCATCATGGTTTCAAGGTTCATCCATGTTGTAGCAAGTGTCAGTGTTTCACTTCTTTCTCCCTCCCCTCCCCCTTTTAAAATTGATTTTAAAAGAAAGGAGAGAGAGAAACAACAATCGGTTGCCTCCCACACATGCCCCAACCAGGGGTTGAACCAACCACCTGGGTATGTGCCCTGACTGGGAATCAAACCTGCCACCTTTTGGTGTACGGGACGACACTCCGACCAACTGAGCCACACCAGCCAGGGCACTGCTTCGCTCCTTTTCATAGCTGAGCAGTATTCCAGTGAGGGACCACCTTGTGTTGGATCCATTTACCAGCTGGTGGACATGTAGGTTGTTTCTACTTTGGGCTGTCGTGAGTGGTGCCCCTATGAAAACACTGGTGCATAAGTTTTTGTGTGGATGTGTTTTCTCTTCAGTAGATACTCAGTGGAGTACTGCTGGGTTATAATGCTATAGTTTAATATCTCGAGAAACCACCAGTCTGTTTTCCACAGTGACTGCACCACTGGCCAGTCCAAGAGCTCCAGTTGCTCCCCATCCTTCCTGACTCCTGTTACTATGTCTTTGTAATTCTAGTAGCCCCAGTGAGTGTGCAGTGGTGTTTTATTGTGGTTTAAGCTGCATCTCTCTAATGGCTAATGAAGTTGAACATCTTGTACTTATTGGCCATCTGTGTGTCATCTTTGGAGAAATGTCTATGCCCGTTTTTCAGTGTGACTAGTGTATATCTCATGGTTCAAAACTCTTAAGAGCCAGCCCTGGTCAGTGTGGCTCAGTTGGTTGGAGCTTCGGCCCATACACCAAAAGGTGGTGCGTTTGATTCCCAGTCAGGGCACATACACAGGTTTTGGGTTCGATCACTGGTTGGGGACTGTGTAGAAGGGGGCCAGTTGATGTTTCTCTCTCTCTCTCCCCTCCTCTCAGTAAAAATCAGTAAAATTTATTTAAAAAACAAACAAAAACTCTAAGAGCTGGGGTATCCCAAATAACAGTGCTGAGCGGCCTCCCTATGGAAGGGTTTTCCTGAAAGTGAGCGGTAGAGCCCCCGTTTTCTTTTTCCCTGGCTTTAGAGCCAGTTTTCCCCAAAGCAGTGGCCCTAATCGCCCCCCGCCCCTCTTCCTTCTCAGCAGGTTGAGTCCCAGACGCTCACCATGTTCCGTGACATTGCCCAGCAGCTGCAGGCCACCTGTACTTCGTTGGGGTCCAGCATCCAGGGGCTGCCCACCCATGTGAAGGACCAGGTGCAGCAGGCTCGCCACCAGGTGGAAGACCTTCAAGCCACCTTTTCTGGCATTCATTCCTTCCAGGACCTGTCCAGCAGCATCCTGACGCAGAGCCGCGAGCGAGTTGCCAAGGCCCGGGAGGCCCTTGACCACATTGTCGAGTATGTGGCCCAGAACACACCAATCACTTGGGTGGTGGGACCCTTCGCCCCCGGAGTTACTGAGAAAGCCCCAGAAGAGAAGAAGTAGGATAGACAGGAAGAGGCTTGGGGTCTCAGTCCCTCCCTGAGGGGCCAGAAAGGAGCCCTGGACCCCTTGCCCCCCAGCTCATCTTAGCTACTGCCTTGGGAAACTGGGGTCCTCCAAACAGACCAGTCCCTCCTCCTCTCTGAGCCTGGAGGAAGCATGTTCTGAACCTTACTTCATCAGTTATTAATGTGAGGTTTGTGGAAATTTTTTTTCTAGAAGGTTTTAAAAAAATTGTTTTAAAGAAGGTTCCAAAAACTTATTTTTTCTTTCTTAAAAACTACATCAAGGGCCACAAACATCAGTGTTTAGGTACCAGACTTGGACTTCTGGTCTGTGAAGTGGGCCTTCTGCAGCAGGTTGGAGGTGGAGCTACCTAGGTGCATTCTAGAGCAGAAGGGGGCTGAGGCCTGCCTGGCAAGCCGTAGGTGCCTGGAGCTTCAGTGTTGCCTTAATAAATTTTATCTGCAGCTAAGTACAATGTGTGTGTGTGTGTGTGTGTGTGTGTGTGTGTGTGTGTGTGTGTTACCAGCAGCTGAGCAGTTCTGGTGTCTCTGTGTGGCCACCTTGGCCCCATTTTTGCTTTGCTCACAAAGGTGGGACAGGGATGGACCTCCTACTGAACTTGAAATTTGGCACTCAGTGCCTCAGGCAGGGCCCATGTTGGTTGTCAGCGATGTGCTCTCCATTCTTGCTTAGCCTTGAGTCTTCAAATTTGGTCCTGGACGTTGCCGAGAAGAGCTGGGTGCTGGGCCTTTCAGCCCTATCCTGGCATGCCGGAACCTTGACCCATGTCATGCCATGTCATAGGTCTGTGGCAGAAACGAGAAGCCTTCTGCTTTTCTTCTAGTGGAGCTTTCTAGGTGTGTGGGGGAACACTGTGGCAGGGTGACCCCCCAAAATGCCCACTTCCTAATCCCCAGGACCTTCCATGGCAAAAGGACTTTGCAGATGGGATTCAGTTAAGGATCTGGAGATAAGAGATGATCCTGGATTATCCAGGTGGGCCTTAAACATCATCACAAGGGTCCTTATGTAAGAAGGAGGCTAGACGGTCAGAGCTGGAGGAGGTGTGAGGACAGAAGCGGAGGTGTGAAGATGCTCTGCTGTTCCCCTTGAAGATGGACAAGGCTATGAGCCAAGGATGCAGGCGCCTTTAGAAGCTGGAAAAGGCAGTAAACCAATTCTTCCCTGAAGGTTCCAGAAGGAATCAGCCTGCCAACGCCTTAATTTTCGCCCCATAAGACTCATTTCAGACTTTCGAACTCCAGAACTATGAGATGAAGCATTTTTTTTTCAGCCTCTAAGTTTGTGGTTCATTGGCTACAGCAGCTGCAGGGAACTCACACCGGGTGCAAGGAATTCAAATTGCCACTGAACAGAACTCAGCTTGTCCACTTGTGTCACTGGCTGTGTTCCCACTGCTGTGCTGACCTTTACTTACAACTCTGAACCCAAATCCTCTCATTGCCCACTCTGGCCCAGGCTGTTCCATTTACTTCACATGCAAATCCCTTTAAATGCCTCAGCCTTGCAGGTTAGGTGTCCCCACTTTACAGATGACAAAATGGAAGCACACAGCTGGGAACTGCGTGCTCCGGGATTGCCTCCTCTCGGCCATGTCCGCAATGCCACCAATCTGTGCTTGTTCTGTTTGCTGCACAGTCCTGAGGGCCAGGCATTCTGTGCTCCGCGGTGCTGGCTGGGCCACACTGGGCTCCAACTCAGTGACAGGACATGGGTCTACTGGCCAGTTACCAGTCCCTGGTGTGGGACCCTAAATGGAGGCCTTTGCCTGTCGTATCCTTCAGTGTCATCATCTGAGATCCAGCTTCAGCATAGTTCTGGTGCAAAGATTGTGCATTTATTATTATTGTTTTTAATCATTACCTGAAAATATTTTTTCCATTGCTTTTCAGAGAGTGGGGGGGGGGGGGAGATTCATCGATTGGTTGCCTCCCACCTGCACCCTGACCAAGGTCAGGGATCCAGCCTGCAACTGAGGTACATGCCCTTGGACGGAATCAAACCCGGGACCCTTCAGTCCACGGGCCAGCGCTCTAACCACTGAGAAACCAGCTAGGGCAAGACTGCACATTTAAAGGGCCTGGTGCTTAGGTTATCTCAGGGTCTGTCCCCCTTGGCACAGTGCACATTTGAGGCTGGGTCATTCTCTGTGGGGCCGCCGTGGGCATGGGGTGTTGAGCAGCATCTCTGGCCCCCATTCACTCGATGCCAGGACAACCCCTCCCCAGTCATGACAACCATAGTGGTCCTCAGATACTTAGTCACCCCGGGTGAGAACCACTGAGTTAACTGATTTTCTCCCAAACACTTATTTTCCTGCCTTTTGCTTAAATGAGTCACTGGGGTTCCCCAAACTAGGCCGTTAGTCTGGCAGTAGGCAAATCTCTTCGTGTTGATGCTAAGCTAATACTGGGCATAGCTGTGAGGCGGGTGCTGTTTTGAGCACTTGTGGATGTCAGCCTCATCTCAACCCTCTGGGGTAGCTGCTACTAATCTTCCCATTTTATAGGTGGGGGAACTGAGGCAGATAGAAAACATAATTTCCTCAAAGTCTCCTGGTCAGTAAGTGGTGGACCTGGGTCTCAGAATGAAGGCAGCCGGCCCTGGAGCCCACGAGGGCCTGGCAAGCAAGTTGGGGTTCTTATCTTTCTGTATGTACCCTGACTTGCTGCAGGAGCTTGGCTGACCAGCTTCCCCCTCTGCCCATCGTTGCTCCCTCCCCTCTGCAAAATAGGATGCATTAATTAGCTACTGCCATGTAACAAGTTAACATTAACTTAGTGGCTTTCAACACATTTTCCCACATTATTTCATAAAGTCAGAGGACTGTTAATTCATCACAGGCAGCATCCAGTCTGCTCTTTTGTGTTCATTCCTAGTCTGATGGATGAGCAATTGCAGGCTTTTCTTTCTTTCTTTTTTTTTTTTGAGAGAGAGACATCGATTTGTTGTTCCATTTATTTCTGCATTCATTGGTTGCTTCTTGTGTGTTCCCTGACCGGGATTGAACCCACAACCTTGACATATTGGGACTAACCAACTGAGCTACCCAGCCAGGGCCTGCAGGCTTTTCTTAATAAAAAGAACACTGTTGGTGGCCCTGGGGAAATCCCCTCTATCTTAACGGGTGGGATGGGAAGAGGGAGGATCTTCTCTTTCGCCAAGTGCATGGCCCACAAAGCCTAAAATTTTTACTATCCCATCCTTTGTAGGAAAAGCTTGCCAGCCTCTGCTGGAGACCACTGTACTGTGCTTCCTGTTATATCTTACTGCTTAGACTTAACGATTCCTCCCAGGATTTAAAAGCTGCCATGTGTGTTGCTACAGTAATGGTAAACATCGTGCCACACTTAGGGCTAACGGTGTAGCGCCTCTCCAGCAGTGGCTCACAATGGTGATGCTGAGGGGCAACGGGGTGAACCAGCATGACGTCTGTTCCCAGCTGAGGCACAAAAGTGAGAGGGGGACTTTGGTTCACACCCCACCCCACCCCCACCCCCACCCCCAACCCCACCCCCACCCCCACTAGAGGGCGGAAATGACTTGTGCTTTCTCATTAGCGAGGGCAGGGCAATGCCGCTTTCTCTTCAGGGCTCTGGGTAGGATGGGCCAGGATTTACAAAGCCTTATTTAAAAAGCAGCCTGGGCCAGGCTGGGTGTGGCTCAGCGGTTGAGTATCGACCTAGGATCTAAGCGATCGGGGTTCGATTCCCGGTCAGGGCACATGCCCAGGTTGCGGGATTGATCCCCAGTCGGGGGCCTGCAAGAGGCTGCCGATCAATGACTCTCTCATCATTGATGTTTCTATCTCTCCCTCTCCTTTCCTCTCTCTGAAATCAATAAAGATATATTTAAAAAATAAAAAGCAACCTGGGGCACCTCCCCTATGTTCTAGCAGCCCCATTCCTGTGTTTGTACCCAAGCTTTGTGGCAAAATTCACAAAAAGACCTGCCCCAAACGTTCATAGACGCTTTATTCGTAACAGCCCCCAGCTTAGCACAACCACAGTGTACACCCAGAAGAGAACTGATAAGCAAACGGGTAGATTCACTCTGCGGAATATTATGCAGCCGGGAATAAAATTTTCCATTTTGTAACCACATGGATGAAACTCAGGCATGATATTGAGTGAAAGAAGCCAGACACAAAAGAATCCACACTTTGGTTCCATTTAAATGAAGCTTCAAGACAGGTGAAACTAAACTATAATGAAAGAAAACTGCACAGTGGTTGCCCAGTGGGTAAAGATGAAGAAGGGGCTGGTGGGGACTTCTCAAGGCTGAAATGACCCACATCTTGGTCTGGGTGTTGGCTCTAGGAAGTGTATGCATATGCAAAAGTCCACTGAGCTGTTCATTTAAGACTTATATGCTATAGCACCTATGAATTATACTTCAACACAAATTAAGAAAGTGAAAGTAACATGCAGTGGTGGATGGAGGAAATGAGCCCTATGTTTACTTCCAGTGGGAGTCCAAACAGGGAGTGCCGATTTGGAGAACAATCAGTGGTATTTAGTAAGAGCGAGAATGTACCTTTTCCGCATTGGAGAAGTCCCAGAAGGTCCCCTTTTCGGCAGCTACCCTACAGAAACCCTGTTGAAAGATGCTGTTATCACTTCCATGTTACAAAGGAGGGAGACTGAGGCACAACTCAGAGTGCTGGCCCTTGGCCCCACCTCACAGCTAGTTAGTGTCTAAGTAAGGATTTAAACTCAGCACTCAGATCTCCACCCCGACCCAGCACTGTGTTCATAACCACCACCTTGTAAGGTAGCAATGCCTGTTGGGGAATAGTGGAAGCAACCGGCACGGCCAATGACAGGGGACTTAATAAATTGTGATATAGCCATGCTTAGTGAGACCATAACACACTTAAAAAGAACAAGGTTGGGTTCCATATAGTGGATTACAAAAATGTTAAGAGATGTTGACATCATGGAATAAAACGAAATATTGATGCCACCTATGTCCAGAGTCAGTGAACTACAGCCACTGTCCAGCCCACCACCTGGTTTTATAAATAAAGTTTTACTGGCACACAGCCATACTCATTTATTGACACAGCATCTGTGACTGCTCCAAGGACAGCATCAGGTAGTTGTAACATAGATGGTCTGACCAGTATTGCTGATGATAATTATTATCTGGTCCTTTAAAGAAGAAAAGTTTGCTGACTTCTGGCAAATACGAATTATAAAGCCAAACCAGACTGAAGAACACTAAATATTACATTCATGAGCCCCGGCTGGGTGCTCAATTGGTTAGAGCATCATCCCGATATACCAAGGTTTCAGGTTAGATCCCTGGGTCAGAGCACATACAAGAAGCAACCAATGAATGCATAAATAAGTGGAACAACAAATCTATGTTTCTCTCTCTCTCTCCCCCTTCCTCTCGCTCTAAAAATCAATAAATTTTTTAAAAAATTATTAAATATTCATTATTAAAAATAAATAAATAAATATCACATTCATGGATATATATATGCAAAACTGAAGTAATGGGCACCCGAGTGGAAGGCCCCCTTCCTGGTGCAGGAGGAAGAGAAGTTGGATGGGAACCTGGACGTCAGCTGGAATGTGGTCTTTCTTTCATTGAAGCAGGGAAGTGGGCAGCCTGGCTACAAGTGGTCAGATTTACCTATCTGGAGCTCAGGGTTTCCCCTGGGAGCTGGCATGCTCCAGCCCTGTTACTTCCTCTGAGCCTCAGTTTTCTCACCTATAAAATGGGCATATTCAAACCTTCCTGGAAAGGTTAAGACATGGATCAGATGTGTTTGGCTTAGGGACAGGAACCAAAAATCAGTGATGGTGGGGCGGGGGCAGAGAGGCAAAGGAAGGTAGGTTCAATGCACTCTCCCCCTCCAGCTCCGGAAGCCCCAAAGGCAGGCACCACTTCTTTCTTCCTGATGTATCCCTGAAGCCTGCCCATGCCTAGCACACAGTAGGTGCTCATTAAAACTTATCTCTCACCAGAGTGAAGCACTGAGTAATGGCCCCCTGGGGGTTTATATCTGTATAACTTTCATTTGCAGCACCCCCACCCCACCCTGCCCATGAACCTCTAGGTGAACTTTGTCCTGAGATCCATGGACATCTTGGGGAACGTGATACTGGAGTTCAGGATGTCCATGAACTGCGGGGGGGGGGGGGGGGGGGGGGAATGCACATCTTTATTTTCACTGACTTTAACTGATATTTGTCGTTTCCTTAATTATGAACAAAGGCAACAGCAGGACTTGTGACTTTGTCCCTAATTGAAAACCATAGGTATTTTCACATCAGATTGCATTGCTGCAGGTGGCTCAAAATACAGCTGACACTAGAGTCCCTGCACTTATTAGGTCTTGTTAGGGAATACTGTGACAAAGTGTATCCCTAAGTGTTGTTTGTTTCAGTATAGCTCTATTTCAAAAGTATTTTTAAAGTGATTGTCTTACAAGTTTTTTTTTTAAGCTTTAAAAATTGTAGTAAAATATACTTAACGTAAAACTTACCATTTTAGCCATTTTTCAGTGCTCAGCTCAGTGGCATTATGCACAGTCACACTGTTGCGCAACCGTCACCACCATCCATCTCCAGAGCTTTTCCATCTTCCCAATGAAACTGTCCCCACTGAACACTCCCCCCCCCCCAGGAGCCCCTGGCTTCCACCGTCTTCTTTCTGTCTCTGACTCCGACTCCTCTAGGGACCTCCTGTGAGTGGAATCGCACAGTATTTGTCCTTCCGTGTCTGGCTTATGTCACTGAGCTTAATGTCCTCAAATTTCATTCATGTTATAGCAGGTGTCAGAACTCCCTTTTTGAGTCTGAACAATACAAAGGCCATTGGATTGATACACCACATTCTGTTTACCCATTCATCCGATGAAGGATTACTAATTTGTTTTTGAAAATATTTTAATAAATGCATTTCAACATAATGTCATTGTAACCTCCCGTATTTTGTTTTATGAATCTACAAACGGTATTTTGAGAATAGGCTCCTCAGATCTCCAGGCAGACAAAGGGGCCCAGACAAAGGCATTTATAATTTTGTAGGCCCCTTTCTCCATTTAAATAAATAAATAATAGATAAATAAATAATACATTTTACAACTGCATTGGCATAAAGATGAATATAATCCAGCTGGGAATTCTATTCACTTTTTTGATTTTAAAAGAAATGCAAACATTTTTGTGTGCCCCTAAAAGTAGGATGGCCCTGAGTAGGGTGTCTTAGCTATTCCCCGCGGATCTGTCCCTCTGGGTACAGGACACCCGACAGGTTAGGCCCCTGCGAATTCTAAGACGCCCTGTGAGCAGCTCCAAGGTACGCTATCTCGCTTCCCCTCTTCCCACCACGTGGGTTTCCCCCAACTCCTCCGGGATGGCCACAATTCCCCTTCCTCCTGCTTTGGGGGCGCCCCACCGACCATTTTCCCAGCCTGTTTGATTTCCTGGACAGTACTGATCACTAATTGAAATGATCTAATTTTAAACTGTGGTTCTTTTCTCACTGGGCTGCCTCGCCCTCCCCAGGGCCCGGCTTTGTCCCTCCTGCCCCTGCTGCGGTCCCCGGAGCGCCGCGCGCCAGCGGTGCCCCAGCGGCCGTCGGGCGAGGCGCGGGGCGCAGGGGCGGCGCCGCGGGGCGTCCCCGGGACTTTCCCGGGCCTCGGGGAGAGCGTGACTTCACTTCCCTCCGCCCTCCGCCGGGGCGCGGAAGGGGCGGGCGGACCCCGAGGGCAGGCCCGCCCGGCGCCCTTTGCGCCCGGCCCTCCGCCGCCCAGCCGCCCGCCCGCGTCCGGCCGCAGACCCCGGGCCCCGACGGCGCGGCCGACGGGCCTCGGCGACTGGAGAAGGGGCGAGGCCGCCCCGGAGCCCGGGTGACTGGAGAAGGGGCGAGGCCGCCCCGGAGCCCGGGTGACTGGAGAAGGGGCGAGGCCGCCCCGGAGCCCGGGTGACTGGAGAAGGGGCGAGGCCGCCCCGGAGCCCGGGTGACTGGAGAAGGGGCGCGGCCGACGGGCCTCGGCGACTGGAGAAGGGGCGAGGCCGCCCCGGAGCCCGGGTGACTGGAGAAGGGGCGAGGCCGCCCCGGAGCCCGGGTGAGTGGAGGAGGGGCGAGGCCGCCCCGGAGCCCCGGTGAGTGGAGGAGGGGCGAGGCCGCCCCGGAGCCCCGGTGAGTGGAGGAGGGGCGCGGGTGTGTCGGGGGCACCTGCTGGCAGCCCGGCGCCCGGGGCTGCTCGCCTGGGTTCGAGGCCAGCCGCCCCGCCCTCAGAGCTCCTGGCGTCCGTGCACCGCCTTTTCAGGGCCCCCCTCAAGTCTCCAGCTCCACTCCACGGTGGCTCCGGTCCTCCCCAACCCCCCATCCCTCCCACACCCTGAATTCCTTTCCAACTCCTCGAATTTCTTCCCAGCCCCCCAGATCTCTTCCTAGCCTCCCAGATCTCCCCCAACTCCGCATTTCTCCCCCATGTTTCTAATTTCTAACCAAATCTCAGAGCTTTCTCTGCCTCGGCCCCTGTACCTTCTGCCCCAGGAACGTCGCCCCTGCTGCCCCTGCAGCCCCTCCTCAGCCCCTTGGGAGCCCCGAATCCCCACCTTTCCCAGACGCCCCCAGAACCGCCCTCCCGCGGTAGGTGCCTTGGTCCACCCTGGGTCAGCCGAGCTCGGGAATGTCTAGCCCCCCACCCCTCCTCCTCTTCCGTGGGGTGTAGGGGGCTGGTACTAGGAGCCGCTGCAAGTCTGCTCAGGACTGAGGCTGGCACCAGTCAGGGCCTAGGTGGCCCCAGGCGGACACATCTGTCTTCCCTCTCAGTGTGGCTAAGGTAGAGGGCTGGGGGAGGGGTGCCACACTGTGACCCTGGCAGGCTGGAGGTCTAGAGTGTGGGTTCCAGAGTTTGGGGTTGGGTAGGTGAATGGAGCAGGGTCCGAAACTGGGCCTCTGTTTTCCCCTCTGATTAAGGAGTATTCATTAAATCTCCAACAAATGTTTATAAAGTACCTGCTGTATGCCAGGAGACACTGTTCAGTATGCTGGGCACACAGTAGGGACCAAGTAGTGCCCCCATGGAGCCCACAGTCAAGACAATAAGCAAAAACTGTGAAAGGTCACAGCAGTGTGTGCCAAACGCAGAGGGTGGATGTCAGGCAGCTTCCCCGCTGGCCTGGCGTGAGGATTCCTCTGAGCCAGGCATGGAAAGTTGGCCTGCACATAGGTGCTCAGTAAACACTTATTGAATAACTGCCCCTTCAGTTTCCTATACATGTTTCAGAGGCAGTCTGGTTATGTTTTGCTTTCCAGGTCTTGTAATATTTCTTAATTAGCCAAAAGGAGTGAATTGTGCCTGTACTATGCACCAGTGCTGGTGGGAGCAGACTAGACTCGTTGATTGTCCCCGACACTAGGAAGTCAGCTCTTCTGTTTGGGTCTCTGCTATTTCCTTCTCCTGACCAGCATTTCAACACGTCAGGCCATTTCCAGGCAGCCACTTACCTCCTTACCTCCTTCCCCCCAGCGCTGCCATTCTTGTCTGCACCACTCCTGTCCTCTGCCCAGTCAGGCCCCCTCAAGCCTCTACTCCCTGAAGCTGGCAACCCCCATGCTTTCTCTTCCCTGCGGCTGACCTTCCTAGAAACACCGACCTTGGCCCTGGTGCCCCAGTGGACCATATGACATCTACTTAAAATGAATTTTTTTAAAATCTTGAATCCTAGACTAGGGTCCCTCAACATCAGCACTTAGCAACATTTGGGGCCAGATCATTCTCTGTGGAGGGCTGTGCTGGGCACTGTGGGGTGTTGAGCAGCATCTCTGGTCTCCACCCACTCGATGCCAGGGGCACCTCTCCCCATAGTCATGACAACCAGAAATGTCCCCAGACATCTCCCAGTGTCCCCTGGGGGAAAGAGTTGCTCCCAGTTGAGAAGTACTGCTCTAGTCTGTAAATACCCACTGTGGGTACTGGTCAGGAACAGGCAGTAGGCCTCAGCCTGCCAAGCTAAGGGGCAGATACAGTGTCCTTGGCCCCCTGGAATGGAGCTAAGGCTGTGTTTTTCCCATGAATATGACATGCTTTAAGCATTTGGTGACTTAAATTACAGAGTTTGGGATACCCTCCTTGATGTCTTTGTTATATGCCCTTGGAAAGGTCTTCTCCCTGACCCTGTTTTCCCTCCACAACATTGGGAGGATATGAGTACTAGGCTCATTTGTTCATTCAACAAGTATTTGTTAGGTACCTGTTCTGTGGTTCAGAGTCCCGGCAGTGCCCAGGAAACACTCAGCCTATACTCTGATGCCCACTGGTCAGAAGGCAGATAATAAATGCAAAAAGTTTAATACACAAGAAAAGTTTGCCCAGTGGCAGACTCTGTTGTGGGGGGAACAGGGTGATGTGGGAGAGACAGACTGGTATGGGGAGCTGAGGTGGTCCTCGAGGGCTCCATTGTACCTGAGGTGGTGCTGTTGTACCTGAGAGTTGAGCTTCGACAGTAAGGTTACTCAGGTAAAGGTCTGGGGATAAGGTGCTCCAAGCAGAGGGAATATAGTGTCTGCAAAGAGCCAGAAGTGGGAATCAGCATGGCATTTTTTGAGAGAGAAGAAGATGTAGCCTCCATATGGGTTGGCAGTGCTGTTAGGCATAGAGCCAGCATGCGGTAATTGTTAGCACACCATATTAATAATGCTACTTATATCAGTTAGCTATGTATAGCTGTGTAACAAATCACCCCAGAACTTTGTGGCTTAAAAATCAACAAACATGTATGATCTCACAGTTTCTGAGTGTCAGGTGTCTAGGGGCAGATAGGTGAGTGGCTCTGTCTCGGAGTCTTCCACAGGGTCGCAGTCAAGCTGTCAGCTGGGCTGCTTCATCTGAAGACTTGACTGGGGCTGGACTCGATGGGAGTCCAAGCTTGCTTCCCATGTTGCTGGTGGTGGGGACCTCAGTTCCTCACCACATGGGCCTCTCTGCAGGGCTGCTCACAACATGGTTTACCCCCAACAGCATGACAGAGAAAGAGTGACTAAGAAGAAAGCCAGTGTGTTTTATAACTTAATGTCATGAGTGACACCCCATCAGTTCTGCCGTTGTCTCTCAGTCACAGAGGTCAGCTCTGGCACTGTGTTGGAAGGACTACCTAAGGCCGTGAACGCCAGGGTGTGGGGTTCACTGGGGCCATCTAGGAGGCAGACTACTTTCCTTTCAAACATGTATTGAGCACCTGTTGGCTTCCAGTCAGTGGACCCAGAACTTTCCATATATTAACACAACTCAGTTCCCTGAAACAATCCCATAAGTGTCAGTATAGTCCTACTGTTAGGGACACAATCTCTGGAACCAGACTGCTTGGATTAAAATCTCAGCTCTGTCACTGGCTGTATGATTTTGGGCAAGTGACTTTACCTCTTGGCTCACTTTCTTCATTTGCAAGTGGGGGAATAGTAGTGTCTACCTGGTGACATCAGGCAAGTGTTGGACACTCTCTTCTTGCAGAGGAGGAAACAGGTTGAGGAAGGTGACCCAAGGTCCTACTGATATGATAGGTCATGGTGGCCTTTGAAAGCAGGCAGGCATGGGTGTCTGGGCTGCTTCCCAGGGCTTCCCCCTTTCTGGTGGTGACCACGCGTTTCCTGCTTCCCACAGGTCTGCTCCCGTAGTTCCCGTGAGTCTGGTATGGTGAGCGAGTAGGGGACGCTGGGCGTGCAGGAAGGCAGGCGGTGTGGAACATGCCTCCACCAGCCAGCGCTTCTCCTGCCATCAGAGGCCGCACCCGTCTTGCCCATGGCCTGCACGGGCCCGTCACTCTCCAATGCCTTTAGCATTCTAGGCACGGCGGGCCAGGACAAGCTACTGTATCTTAAGCACAAGCTGAAGACCCTGCGCCCAGGCTGGCAGGGGGCAGACCTCCTGCACGCCATGGTGCTCCTGACACTGGGCCAGGAGACAGAGGCCAGGATCTCCCTGGACGCCCTCAAGGCAGATGCGGTGGCCCAGCGTGTGGCCCGCCAGTGGGCTGGCATGGACATCAGTGCTGAGGCCACGGAGGAGCCCCCAGATGAATCCTGGGCTGTTGCCCGGCTGTACCACCTGCTCGTTGAGGAGAAGCTGTGCCCAGCCTCAATGCGGGATGTGGCCTACCGGGCAGCCCTGCACTCTTTCAGCTCCAGGGATGACCCCCAGCTCGGGCAGCTCCGGGAGGAGGCCCGGGACCTGTGCGGGTGGGACATCGTCAGAGACCTTGGGGACTTCCAGCCCCTCCACTCTGCTCTGGGCTGCCTCTCACCATCCTCAGCATCGCCTTCTGGGACCTGCAGCTGTCCTCAGCCCATTGAGGACCCCTTGGGCTGGAGCAGAGGATGCTCCCTGAGATCCACCGGCAGCCCAGCCTCCCTGGCCAGCAACTTGGAAATTAGCCAGTCACCTACCATGGCCCTCCTCAGCCAGCACTGCAGCCCTCGTGGGCCCAGCAAGCTGTGTGATGAACCCCCGGTGCCCAAGTCTGTCCCTGCAGGCTTCCAGGAGCCTGAGGAGATGAGCTGGCCCATGTCGGAAGAAATTGCTGACATCCTGGTGCCACCAGATAGCCCAGCCCCCATGCTTCCTGAGGTGGCCTTAGATGTAAGCCCTGCTGGCCTCTCCAACCCCCCTGACGCTCCAGACACCAGCACCCACTACCCAGTGGAATGTACAGAAGTGTCACCAGCCCCCAAATCTCTCTCCTCGCCCTCCAGAGACACCTGCCCTGTCAAGGACCAGATACCACTACAAATTCCCGTAGAAGATACCACTTCCCCGACAGTCCAGCCATGCCCACCACCTTCCTCGGCCCCAAAGACATCCCCTCCCTATTCTTCTCAATCGACTCCTTGTTCGGCTCACCCGGCCCCCTTGGCCCCATGTCCCCCTTCTTCCGAGTTAGAGTTGTCGGAGCAGAAATTCTATAACTTTGTGGTCTTGCATGCCAAGGCGGACGAGCACATTGCCCTGCGTGTGCGGGAGAAGCTTGAGGCCCTGGGTGTGCCTGATGGAGCCACCTTCTGCGAGGATTTCCAGGTGCCTGGGCGCAGCAAGCTGCGCTGCCTGCAGGATGCCATAGACCACTCGGCCTTCACCGTCCTGCTGCTTACTGCCAACTTCGACTGTCGCCTGAGCCTGCACCAGGTGAACCAGGCGCTGATGTGCAGCCTTACACGGCAAGGGTGGCAAGACTGCGTGGTCCCTTTCCTGCCAGAGGAGAGCTCCCTGTCCCAGCTCAGTCCTGATACGGCCAACCTGCTCGCCAGCCTGGTGTGGCTGGATGAGCACTCCTCGGTCTTTTCCAAAAGGGTAGCCAACACCTTCACACCTCATAAGCTGCGGGCTCGCAAGGCCAACTGGAGAAAGGAACAGGATGCTCGGGCCCTGCGGGAGCAGCGCCAACATCTGGAGAACGAGCGACAGCAGGCAGCGGCGTTGAATGCCACATACTCAGCCTACCTCCAGACCTACTTGTCCTGGCAGATGCAGATGGAGCAGCTCCAGCTAGCTTTCAGGAACCACATGACAATTGGGGCTCAGTTGCCCTCTGGGGCTCAGGTGCCCTATGGGGCTCAGGGGCCCCTGGGAGCCCAGCCACCCTTTCCTACCTGGCCCGGCCACCAGCCGCCAACCCTGCCTCCACAGCCAGCTGGCACCACAAGCCCAGCCTTCCCTCAGCCTCCGGTCTTCCCACAAGCCTCGCCTGGGCCCCCTCAGAGCCCAGGGCTGCAGCCCCTCATCATCCACCACGCACAGATGGTGCAACTGGGGCTCAACAACCACATGTGGAACCAAAGAGGGGCCCAGGCCCCTGAGGACAAGACACAGGAAGCGGAATGACCAAGTTACAAAGCCTGATGACCTTGACTTTAGACCCCCTCTGGGCTGGACCTTGGAGACCCCCCATCTCCAGGGGGTGCAGTGGCAGATGGGGTCATCTGCTGTTTTCAGGACATTCCTGGGGACACCTTTATGTCTCAGGAAATTGTGCAAAATGGGCCCTGATGCCTTTCTGGCTCTTGGAGAAGCCAGAATTGGACACGGTACTTATAAACTCTGTGTATGGTGGTGGTAGGGAATGGGCTAGGGGATATTAGTACTGTGTTTTAATTATAATAAATATTTATTGAATGCTTCTCTAGTACTCTTCTCTGGGAGACCTCTGCTAGGCGATTTGTTAAGATAACAACATGCCTACTGTACCCAAAAAAGGGAAACTGAAGAGAGAAACTCACTTCTCCCTGTGAATGGCATGAACTGGAAGTTTCCTGTATTTGCTCGTTTCATTGTCCAGAACATAGTCACAGGGCTCCTCTCAGGCTACAAGCGTAACTGGGAAAAGCAGTCTTCTGATGGGCTATATACTTTGCTAAAACTACTTTTAATACCAAAGGAGGTGGAGAGAAAAGATATTGGGGGATATTTAGCAATTTCTGCTGTAGCTCTTTTTGGGGGGTTGCGATGGGTCTACCTTGATGCCCTCATCAAGAATGGGCTCAGATCCCACCGTGTGATTTTGGGCAAGTGTCTTCACCTCTCCTGAGCCTCTGCTTTCTCAGAAATGGTTTTATGATTCCTGTGTTTCAAGGTCATCAGTAAATCGCTCCATAACACTGAAATACCAGGGTCAGTGTAAGGGCTTGTTAACTGCATGCCGTCAAGGAGGGGATTCATCTTTTCTTTTTTCCCATTGCTTTTCAGAGAGTGGAAGGGAGGGAGAAACATTGATGTGAGAGAGACACATTGATTGGTTGCCCCCGAATGCACCCCAGCCGAGGCTGGGGAGAGCCTGCAACCGAGGTATGTGCCCTTGGCTGGAATTGAACCCGGGACCCTTCAGTCCGAGGGCCGATGCTTTAACCATTGAGTAAAACCGGCTAGGGCTCATCTTTTCTTGAGAAAAATAGAATTAAGGTTTGTTGAGCACTCAACACTTAATGATACTAGAGGCTTTAATCTCCCCAAGTGATCCCCGACGTAGAAGCTTCTATGTTTGGGCCTATTCTACAGAAGGGGAAAACTGAGACCCAAAGAGGTGAGTTCTGGTCCCAAAAGTCATGGGTTGGAACTGGGGAGATTACGACTGAAGAAGCCAAACTTCCAAGGGAGGAAATTACAGGAGGGCCCAGGAAGGCGGAATTGGGGAGGGCTGAGCCAAATAGCTGACGGCCCCCTTCACCCAACTGTCTGATTTGAACATTTACTTTGCATTCCATTTTCTCTAGTGTTTGCCACCCAAAAAGTCAGGCCTGGTGTGAATCACCCAGTCTGTCATTCCCCACTTGCTTTTAGTGGCTGACTCAGATTTTGTGAGGGCTCTGCTCCCGGCCTCCCAGCCATGATGAAGTGAAACTTGGGGGAGGAAAGCCTGAAATTAGATTCTGCGGTGGGGTAGGGCAGGATGGGGTTTTGGAGATTGAGGGTTTTGGAGGTAAGAGCCACCGGCAAATAATTGGACAGTGGCAGTGAATATTTGCTCATCTGACCATTTATTGAGATCCTGCCACGATTTCCCCAGGGAGTGGAGTACAGGAGGGGTGGGTGTGATTGTCCCTTGCTTTCTTTTCAGTTGGAAGTGGAGCAGCGAATGAGTCATCAAATAAGGAAGCAAGATAACAGGGGAGGTGATGGGAGTATCTCAGGAGAGAGACCTTTGGCCCAGGTGCCAAAGAGGGCCTCTCTGAGGAAATGGTGTTGGAGCCAAGATCTGGAGGAAGGGAAGGAGCTCTCCATGGAAAGAACTGGGTGGAATGGGGTGGGGATGATCTGGGCAGGGGAAACAGCAGTGCAAAAGTCCTGGGATAAGGTCACATTTGACCTGTTGGAGGAACAGCTAAGAGGCCCATGTAGCTGGAGGGGAGTGAGGGAGGGAGGAGGTGAGGGCTGGGAGAGAAGGGCTGGGATCTGACTCGTGCTCACAGGTGTCCTCTGGTGGCTGCTGCGGGAAGGACAGAAGAGGCCAGGATGGGAGCTAAGGGACTAGGTCAGATGGGCCCATTTCATCCTCCCAACAGCCCCAGGAGCTGGAGAGTGTCATTGTTCCCAATTTACAAATGAGGAAACTGAGGCCCAGAGAGGTGAAGTTACTTATACAAGGTCACACAGCACATATGTAACCTTCAGGATCAGGAGAAAGAGCCAGAGGTCTCTGCTGAACTCTAGCCCATACAGAGACTGAGCAGCCTGTTAATTCATTGTCTTGATTTTTAAATTCTTTGAAATATTTTTGTTAATTTTACTATTCGTGGTTTCTCCACCACACCCTTCCTACCCTGAGAAGACTGGGGACAGATCTGCCTTGGTCACTGTGGTGTTTTCAGAAGCCAGACAGGGTGTGGCACATATTAAGTGGGTGGTAATTGAGTCATTTTGATAGACAGTTATTGAGCACCTGCTGTGTGTGAGCCTGTGGGGGACTCTGGCTACACAGACCTACTTCCTGCAGTGAGTGAGGAAAATGTCGGTTCATCTATCTGCTCATCCAGCCAACATTTATTGAGATCCTACTTGTGCAGGCCCTGTGGGCACAGTGATGACTGAGTGGTTGCCCCTGGAGGTGACTCAGGACAAACCCGTTCTGTCCTTTCAGTGTGCATGGCCCAGTGCCAGAGACAGACTGTTATGGGGTAATTAGGGCTATGATGGGGAAATGTAGGAGGCTGCTGGAGCCCAAAGGGAACCCTTGGTCAGCCTGAGGGGATTGAGAAGCTTCTGGAAGGATAAGGTAAGCTAAGACCTGAGGAATGAGTCATGGCTTGGGAAAAGTGTTCCTGGAGGTGAGCAGAGTATGGCAAAAGCCTGCAGGGAAGACCACATAGGATAGGGCAACTCCAGGCAGGAGGGCCACAGTTTCCCAGAGTTGAGGGCTCAGCTATAATTCCTGCTGCATCGGCGCCCCCTGGTGACCACTGCCAGCCCCAAGGTCAGCCCTCCCCACATGGCCCCATAGGCCTGGGTGTTTCCTGGGGAAGTCCCATGTTCCCTTTAGGCCAAACAGCCTTAAAGAAAACTAGGGAAATTTTTTTCAAAACTTTCCCCTTTAAAAACTGTGAAATGTGACTAAATAACAGATACTTGTTGTTTGAGGTCAGTACTGTGTCCCTGCTTGGAATGATGTCTTTCTAAGACGGTTAGATAGTTTACAAATGTTCTCCCACCTTCTGGGCCCACAGAGAGTAGTGCTTTGCCCAGGTCACAGCATATGTGCAGCTGTGACTTGGCTTGGGCAGAACTCGGGGAGGGGAGGTGGGCCGCATTTGAATCTCACAAATTTATATATCCAGCACAGTCTGGTTGTTCTACTGCCTGGTGAGGCACAGAGGAGATGACAGACCTCCCCCGCACCCACCAGCCTCCCCCAAAATCAATGTAACACTACACACAAATATGCAATCAACAGATGTGTATTTAAAATTATTTTCTGTTGAACAAGGAGTACACTCCCATGGTTCAAAATTCAAAAGGCACCAAAGAGGAATGCGGGTAAAGTTGCCCTCTCTTCCCTGTCCCCAGCCACCCAGTTCTCCATTCCAGAGACGCTACTGATTTGTATTCAATCCCTGCCCCCACAGTGTGTTCTCCTGCAGCAGCCAGAGGACGCCTCTGAGCACCCAAGTTAGGTCCTGTCTTCCCTCTGCCTACAGCCCTCCAGGGCTCCCAACTCCCTCCCTCAGGATAAAATCCGAAGCCATCCCAGAGGCCCACAAGGCCCTGCATGACTTGCCCCCATCCCCTGCCCTCACTTCCTCTCTCCCCCTCACTCCACTCCAGCCACACAGGCCTCCTCTGGGCCTTTGCACAGACTGTTTCCTCTGCTTGGAACATCCTTCAGCCAGAAACCTCCTCACCTCCTCCAAATCTTTGCTCAAATGCCACCTTCTCAATGGAGGCTTCTCTGAGCACCTTATTTAAAATTCATTTACAATTGCCTCCACCAGATCCCCCTGACTTTGCTCTATTTTTCCATAACAGTTAGCACTTTTGGACAAAATAAATCATTTATTTATTGCCTACGTTGTTGTCCACCTTCTCCATGAGGATGTGAATTTTGTCTGTTGACTGTACTGCTGGATCCCAGTGCCTGGCACACAGCAGGTGCTCAATAAATGAATTTGAATTACTGCTTAAGTTTGTTTTTATCTTTAAAACAGCCTCTTGACTCCGTGTTCTCTTCCTGCCTGCTGGCAGGCAGTTCATTCATTCCATCATCCATTAATTTATTCACTTAACAGTATGTGCCTAAGCACCCATGCCAGGGCAGTTTCAGATTCAGGGGACACAATATTGACTAAAGCATACTCTGTTCCTGCCCTCACAGGGCTCAAAGCTCTGTAAGGGAATCAAACATAAGGCGGTTACAACTTAGGTAGTCCTGGGTGTGATGGGTCACACAGAAGTTGCTGGGGGGTTGACAGGGGAGGGGGCAGTCCAGGGAGGAAAGGTTACTCCAGGCGGAAGGTTCAGTCCAGGCAAAAGCCCTGTGGTGGGAGGGAGCTTGGTGCCTCCGAGGGAGGGCGAGGAGCCAGCGTGATGACCTGGGTGCAGGACCTGGCTCTGCCTGGCCAGGGGAACGGGATGCTTCCTTTGTGGGGACCAAGGTGCTGCGATGAGCGCTCCGGGCCACCAGGTGGCGCTAACGGCCAGTGTTTCCTGCCTCTCCCCTGCGGGTGGCTGGGGTGGGGTCGTCCTCCCAAGAGAGCCCCGCGGGGCAGGGACTCCCAGAGAGTGCCAAGTTCCAAACCACACCTACAGCCCCCTCTTCCAGCTTACAGCCTTCTTAACACAGCAGCCATATAAATCTCCCCATTAACCGGGTCTTTGGAAATCGTTCAGCCTAATGCTGTTGGGGATCAGAGGCCAGAGAGGGCAGGCACGTGCCTTAAGTCACAGAGCAGGTTCTATCCCTGCCCTGCCTACACAGTACCTCCTCCCAGCCCCAAGTGCCCCTGGGTGGGGATCTTTTATT
Source organism: Miniopterus schreibersii (assembly GCF_964146895.1). NCBI lineage: Eukaryota > Metazoa > Chordata > Mammalia > Chiroptera > Miniopteridae > Miniopterus > Miniopterus schreibersii. The sequence continues at coordinate 66,779,301 of NC_138105.1, read as the reverse complement.
TTTAACCCGGTCAGTGAACACAACCTTATTATAGCCCTGGGAGGCACCCAGGGTTTCCAATTTCCAAGGGAAGTTAAAAAAAATTTTCTTCCCAAGAAAAGGAGCTGCCTGAGACCTCTCAAGGGAGCCTGGCCCAATCTTTTCTCCTCCCCAAGGCTCCCCTGGGGTCCCTCAGGCCCCTCAGGGGGCTCTGTGCCTATCCCCGCCCTGTGAAGCCCATCTCCTCTACTGGTACCTGGGTGCTGGAGGCCAGCAGGCGGGAGTGGTGCGGTGTGCCTGACCCCATCCCCTGCGGGGTCTGAGTCCGTTTTTTCATACGGAGCTGTGCGGCTCTTTGGCATTCTCCTGCTGATCCCCAAACTTTGCCTATCTGTTTACTGTACTCATGATCTTTGCTGGCCATCTGCCCTCTTATTTTTTTCTATTCGAGTAGTTAGATCATTTTCTTTAAGCAATCTTTAAAATTAATGTTTTCCCCTCCCCCAGAATCAGATAATGGTGACATTACATAACCTTGCGACTGTACTAAAAGCCACTGAATTGTATACTTTACAATGGCAAATTTTATCTCAGAAAAAAATTGTATAGAATACAAACTCGTCTTTAGTTTTAAACTTGGGTCACTTGCATCTGTGAACTCACATGTTAGGTGGAGCTAGCTATACTTTGTTCCTTAAGACACATTCAAATAAATACATAACTATTTAAAAATTTTAAAACTTCATCCACATCTTAATGTACAAATGGGCATGCAGACAGTAGGTGCCCTGTAACTATGAGAGCTCTACTGGGCACTTATTGTGTGCCAGGACATTTTCATGGGTAAACTCATTTAATCCTTCGCACGCCAGGAGGCAGCTGCTACCATTACCCCATTTTACAGATGAGGAAACTGAGGCGCAGGGAGGGGAAATGATGATGCCAAGGTCATGTGGCCTGTGTTCTCACCACTGACACACCGCTCAATGAGTATGCCCATGCTCTGAAAGAGGAAACAGCTAAATCAGAGAAATGATGGCAAGTTGGTGGCCCCGGCCGAATCCATACCCCTGTCCTCACCTTGTGTTTCATTCAATTTAAACTTTAAAAAAAAAAAAAAAGCCCTGACTGGGTAGCTCAGTTGATCAGAGCATTTTTCCGACACCCCAAGGTTATGGGTTTGATCTCCAGTAAGGGCACATATAAGAAGCAACCAATGAATGTATAAATAAGTGGAATAACAAATTGATGTTTCTCTCTCCTCTCTCAAATCAATCAATCAATAATTTTTTTGAAGCAGTTTTTGGTTTCAATAAAACCTTATTTACAAAAAGGAGGCTGGATTTGGCCCACGGGCCTGAATTTGCAGACTCTTGCCATAGATAATCGATTCTCCATTTTTACTCTCTTCTAAACATTTAAAACTATGCATTTCTCTCTAGCACTGCTTTAGCTGCTGCATTCCACACATTTCATATGTTCTGTTTTATTCTCAGGTCAAAATATTTTTCTAGTTTTCTTTGTGATTTCTTCTTTGACTGAAGTTGGGTCACAGCTGCCCACCCTGTGTTACCTGCTAGCCCCAAATGACATCTGAGTTTGAGGTCCTTTAGAAGTCAACACTAAGCCACTTCAGCAACTCAAAGGCCTATTTTCCCTGGGACTGAGAGCCTTCTATTAGTTAATAAATACTGATTGAGCGCCCACTATGTGCCAATCATTTTCCTTGGGACTGGGTATGCAGTGGTGAACAAGGCAGCTATGTGGGGCTCTGATGAGACCCTTGAGCCACATCGAGTCCAGAACTCTGCTCCATTTCTCTCCAGCCCATTAAACAGCCCCACCATCCACCCACCTACTGGTCTGGCTCTGGCTCAAGACCTAGGAGTACATTTTTGACTCCTCTCAATCTCCATTCTCCAACTTAGATCATCAACAACTCTTGCCAGCCCAACTTCAAAGCAGATCTGGTATCTGTCCACTTCTCTCCACCCATGGCACAACTTGGTCCAGCCTTCTCCCCAGTGCTCACTGGGTCACCTGCATAGCTCACCCCGCCACCCCCCACGGTGTCTAGATCTACCCCAAACATTCCTCCAGCCTCACCCACCACCACCTCAAAATTTAAATCAGATCTCCCCTCTCCTCGGCTTGAAACTGCCACAGCTGCCTGTCTCCCTAAGGATAAAACCCAAACAGCTCCCTGGGGCCTAAAAGCCCTGCACCATCTGCCTGCGTCCCCCAGCTCCTCCTGCTCTCCCTCAGTCACGCAGGCCTCCTTGCTCTTAAAACGAACCACGTGAGTTCATTTACTCATTCAACAAACGTTTAAAGAGCTACTCTGTGTCAGGCCTTCTTTTAGGCACCGAGAACACAGCAGGGAATGAGCTTGTGCAGTGGACATTCTAGGGAAGGGACATGATGAACAAAGGAAGCGTGTAAAGAAAAAGATAATTATAGGAGTTAAGGTTATAAGGATTGAGAAGGAAATACACAAGGGAGGATGGCTGGGGCTGTGCCTTTGATGATCTGGGAGAGCTTCATGAAGGAGGTGACATTTTATCAAGATCATTGCTTCATGGGCTTACAGTAGAGGACATTAGGGCATAGGTCAGAGAGAGACGGTTGCCCTGGGGGATCTCAGATGTCTCGTTCAATATCTAAGTTCAAAGTCTCTTCTGTGACCTACAAGAACCACAGGTGCTGGGGTCAGGGGAGGGAACATTTCTTCCCCAGCCCTGCAAGAGGGGTGGTGCTGCCTGAATTGGGGCTGGGAATTGCCTAACACGTGTTGTGACAACCACTAGATGGAATCACCCTCTCTCCAGTCCCAACAGAATCTCCCACAGGAATCCACACCCCCACCCATCCTTTCTCCAGGCACATGTAGTGCCCTGTTGTGCCAGCCGTCCCAGGGGCTGGTCATCTCACCTTTCCAGCCTGTGATGATTCGGAGCTGTGCTATCTTTAACTCTGGGCCAGGACACTCCGCTCCCCTCCCCTCTGGTAAACACTGCTCAGATGACAGAGCTGGAATCCAGTGGGGGGTGGCAGGCTCTGTGCATGGCCAAGCCGTCAGGCCCGCTCCTTGTGTCCCCTGATCCTGCCTCTACTAGAATTCTGGGAGTTGAGAGAGATTCACCCATTTACTCACTCAACACATGAGTGCTAAGGATATGGCAGTGACTAAGACAGACCCTCGCAAAGCTCTAGAAGTTCTGAGGAAAGCATTAAGCAAGTAGATGAGCAAATGAGAAGAATTTCACTTCTGTGGAGGCAGGAAGGTGGGAAGTGACAGTGAGTGGGGGTAGTGGCTCCCACCAGAGGTGGGCTGCATGCATCCTGGCTGAGCTTGAGCAACCCCTACCCCTCACTGAGCCTCAGTTTGCTCAGCTATCAGTGAAGTGGGTCATTATCCTGGCTGTGTGGCCTTGGGCAGGCCACTTGGCCTCTCTGAGCTTGTTTCTTCACCCAAAAGTTATAGGTAATAATTTTATCTTTTGTTTTGACCCCCCTCCGTGGGATCTGTTCCATTTTACAGCACCCCAACATCACTTGGGGTACAGAAGTTTTGGGGAGGTGGACTCCTCCTCCATCCCCCATTTCTGGGCTACTGATTGGTCCAATCCAAGTGAACGTTAGGACTTTGGTTGGCAGAAAGATGCCTTCCATTCTGCTGGCTGCCATGTTGGGACACCTGGAGGAACCGTTATTCCTGTTTTGAGCCCTGAAACCCTCACCTGAACCTACCTGAGCTGTTTTAAGATGGCTTTGATTGGGGAGTCTGAGCTTGTAAAGAAAGCATTTGGCACAGATCAGTTTTCCTCTTTGGTGAGCCTCATAACACCTCTGAATCACCTCAAAACAGGAATAATGAAACCTACTTGACAGTGCTGCTGTGAGTTAATGAGGTGGCACATGGAATGGTGCCAGCATGCAGTAGGGGCTCAATAAATGCTTTTGCACTGTTATATGTCTCCTAGAACATGGCTCTGAGAGCATCTGCTGATTTGAAATCCACTCCTTTAAGACAAGGATATATTCATGCTGTACCTCAGTGGGTGTTAGCTATTGAGAGTTGTTGGACGCCCAGAGAAACCAGAAACGGAGGACCCTCCAGCCCAATGAACTATTAGAGGTGAAATGTCACCAGGGCATGTCCTTCCCTACTGCCAGAGGAGGTGAGAACAGGGAGAGATCATTGACCTAACGGCTCAATCCTTACCTCTGAGGGGACTGGCAAACAGTGGGTGCTCGGGGAAAACTCAACGGCCACCTAGTGAGGCAGTACTTTTGGGTAGGAGTTTGACTGTACTAATGTGGAGGAAACCAGAATTTCACAAGTGAGATGGCAGTAGAAAAAAAAAAAAAGAACCTTGGATTTTCCTAAGCTGGAATCAGCTCCAGGAAACCCAAGTTCATGGACAGACCTCTTGGGCCACAGCGCTCCACCGGCTCCATCGCTGGGTCTCATTGAGTTAGCGGCCCTCCTGTTTCCTCAGCCCTTCCTTGCCTTTCAGGATGGTCAAGCCACCCTCTTTTCCATGGCAACCGTACTGCAAAGTGAGGGGTTTGGACTCTCAGTGGTATTCACTTTTTCTTTTTATGCATAATACTCCATTTGAATGAAACCTTACACAGAGCCCCAGTACACAGAAACTCCTCCAGTTAGAGATGGAGGCCCAAGGGCTGCTTTTTTAAGTGGACTGGCACCATGGCCTTTTACTCTCAGGGGCATCCTCCTTCCCCCTTCTCCCCCAGCAAGGAACTGTCTGGTGGTTTTCTTCTAATGTTGTCTTTTTAATGACTTAAACACCAGCACCAGGACTCACAATTTAAACGGCCTCATTTCTTTATTCCGTGCTGTTTCCCACCTCGACAGAAGGTAAAACCTGGTCTTGTAAATAAAGAGCATCCTAAGTAATACTGCAAATCCACAGGAGAGACCCAGTTTTCTCAGAGGGCAGAATACCCAGGCACCTGCTGTGGTGTCTGAAGCCCTCCATGTAGCTGCCATTTGACAAGGCTGAAGGAGAGGTGTGGGGTGAGGATGCTGCTGTCCCCTTCTGCTATTCACTCTTGTCCAAAGAGGCCAGGAACAGTCCCCTTCTGCCTGTCAGGGCAAACGCAGTACTACCCAAGAAAAACCGCCCGGCAGCAGGTTCTCTAACACAGGCACTTTATACCCTGAGTGATGGGAAGCAAAGATTTTGCATCACCTCAGCTCTCAGCATTCACTGTCTCACCCAGCTGATTTACTGAGTTAACGCTGCACTTAGGATTTCCTTAGGAAGACCTGGATTCAGGTGCTTGAGCAGTGGTAAGAGTGGCTAAAGCCACTTGGGGTGGCTATGCCCACAATACTGTGCACTTGTACGTGATTTGTGGGGCTGAAGCAGCCTGCAGTTCTCAGAGTCTGTGAAAAACCAACCCCCAAAGCAACCTTGCTAGTTCTCACTCAGTGGGAAACTCACATCAAGCTCAGTGCCTTGGGCATCTGGCCTGAACCTGTTTCGAAAAAACACTTCCCTAATGAGGATGGGAATACGAGAGGCCCAAGTAAAAGGCAAATTAGTGAAGTTTTAAGAAATGTACAGCCACCTGCGTTTTAGGAACCAATACCATGGTCTCCCACCTCCACCAAATTCTTCACACAATAAAGCTCGCTCCTGAGGGCCTCGGCTACCTCAGGCACAACAAAACCCTTGATGCACAAAATTAAGTTATCAAGTCTTAAAAGAAAATTTCAAATTCTTAAGAAAAAAAATATGGCAGCAAAACCTCAGAACTCCTGTGCAATGCCTGTAGCCTGACCACCTACTAAATAAACAGAACACCAAACCAGCCCAAAGCTATGCAAGTGGCAGGCTGCCCTGAACAGAGCGCCCTGCCTGTGCAGGCTAACTATGGAAACGCAGAAGGGAGCAGGGTGTGACTGTGCTGGAAGAAGTGAGAGATGGTCTTGTGAGAGTCTCCAACTTTCCACCTTGGTAGCCCCCAGTCCTAATACTGTATTTTGTGGCTGAGTTTATCCAGCCACATAAGGGGCAAAGAAGGACAGACCCAATTCTGTTTCTAGCAGAGGAAGGCAATGGCTTCAATCCCTCTGTCTCTCAGTAAGAAGGCAAAATCTTCTGAGACCCAGGCAGATGGGATGTGTGGAAAGTCGTGCATCTTCTCCCAATTATGGATGGGTGCGTACCCTCCTGGAGAAAGACAGTTCTCTGAGCACATGATTCTGAAGGCTTCTAGCACCAAACTAACTCCTTTCCCCACTCTGTGCAGAGGTGAAGGGCCATGGAGGTTGGAGGGCCCTTCTTCCTGTTTCATGCCACCTGAAGTGCTCACCAAGAGAGGGCAAGGACTGGTGTGGGCTACACCTCTCTGGGTTTCTCCCCTCTCAGAATCCTATCAGTGCAGCTCAATGAAAGCCTCCAGCTCCTCAGGGATGAAGCCTTTGTAGGGGATCTTATTCTTGTCCAGGGCGCGGGCTGCAAGGCACTGTAGGGTTACATAGTTGAAAGGCTGAATGGTGCTCTTAGCCAGCAGCTTCTCATCCAGCAGCTCGTAGGCTGTTTTCTTGAAGGCATTGGTGGCATCCATGTGGGCCCCCGCTTCAATCAGGGCATTCATAATCCCCGGGGAATTGTTTTGGGCGGCTATGTGCAACGGGGTGTTGTTGTCAAAGTCCCGACTGTCTGGGTCAGCTCCGCAGTCAAGCAGTACCTTGACCACCTGCAGGGAGGGGAATCTGCCCACTGGGTATCGGCCCACATTTGTGGTGTCCTTGTCCACGGCCATGTGCAAAGGGGTGAAGCCATTCTTGCCCCGGGGGGCACACTTCAGCAGCCGGTAGACGGTCTGGTGCTTCAGATGTTCCTGGTCGGGCGTGCACTCTACTTTCTCCAACAGATAGAGCAGGTGGAGGATGATGGCCAGCGCCTTGGTGAACTGTACAGAGTCCCCTGGCTCCTTGGGCAGTTGCAGGGCCCGTTCCACTTCCCGGACCCCTTTGCAGAGCACCCCCATGAGGTCTGCAAAGCCAATTTGTGTGCCCAGGCTGCCCTTGGCCGCCCGGTCCTGAAGCACGTAAGAGAAAAGTTCAGCAAACGAAAGGAAGCTGCTGGCGGTCATGGGGCTCAGAGGCTCCAGGTTGTTCTGCTGCATGTCTAGGGCATATTTCCACAAGCGAATACAGCGCTCAAAATTGCCTGAGTCAGCATACACTGCACCCCTATAACGGATATAATAAGAAGTGTCTGGATGAGAGGGACCCAGGATGCGCTCTCGGATCAACAGGGCCTGCATCCGCATTTCGTCCGGATCGGTTATAAGTGCTTCCAATTCCTCGGCAGTGTTCACCTCTCTGGAATAATCATAGGCCAGGACCAGCTGCGGGGGCTCTGGCTTGGGCAGGTACGCGCCCCCCTGGTGACGGAGCTCCATAGCCCGCCTCCAGTGTTTCAGGGCCCCAAGCAGATCACGCTTCTTATCCACATACGTGGCTCCCAGCAATTCCAAGGCTTCCACCGCAGCTTCCCGGCTGGTAGGGCAGCAGCTCTCATAAGATTCACTGCTAAGGGGTTCCTCCGGGGAGGAACTGCAACAGCTGGCCTCCCGGGGCTTCACGCATCCCGGGCTGGTGGAGGGACTTTCTTGGGCCAGCCCTGGCTGCGCCTCCTTCCCAGCAGGCTGCTCCTGGATAAGGTACTCCACGATGTTGGTGTGGCCAGTTACGCTGGCTGCCAGCAACGGGGTCATGCCGTAGCCATCGCGTTCCATGCGGGCGTTGCACCCGAGCAGCAGCTGCAGGATCTCCAGGCTGCCGGATTCGGCGCAGTCGTGCAGGGCGGTGTTACCCTTGGCGCTGCGCCGGTTCACCTGGGCGCCCTGCTCCAGCAGGTAGCGGGCGATCTCACGGTGGCCCTTGTAACAGGAGATCATGAGGCACGTGTGCCCGTGCCGGTTAGCCACCTCCAGGTCGGCCTGGTGCTCGCCCACCAGGTAGCGCACCACCTCCAAGTGCCCATCGAAGCAGGCGGCGCGCAGCGGCGTGGAGTTGGTGCGCGTGGTGCGGTTCACCGAGGCCCCGCGGCGCAGCAGGCTCTGCACCACGTCCAGGTGGCCGGCGGCCGAGGCGGCCCACAGCGGCGGCGCGCCCTCGATAGTCTCGCCATCGAAGTGCACCGAGCCTCCTGCCTCCACGCTCGCGCCGCACCGGTCCACCAGATACTCGACCACGTCCAGGTGGCCGTAGCGGGAGGCGATGAGCAGCGGCGTCCCCTCGCCGGCCACCTCGCCCGTCAGCTCGTCCAGCTCCTCCCGGCTCCGGCCGCTGAGCAGCTTTTGGAGAAGCTGGAGCTTGCCGTCGCGGGCGGCATTGTACACGACGGTGCGGAGGTCCATGGTCCGGACCTCTGCCAGGCCATGGGCCGGCCGCCGGGAGACCGGGAAACTGCAGGCTAGAGCCCGGAGAGGCTGACTGCAACCTTCACCGTCTCCCCCGCCGCCATCTTAGGGGTCCTTAGGCGGAACAAAATGGTTGCCGCTGCCTGGTGCCGTCGTCTAATGGGAGCGCAGAGAGAAATGTAGTCCTCTGAGCCAGCCTACTCGGTAGGATAGAGAAGGAACTGTGAGGTTTGAGGACTATGTCTCCCAGAAGTTCGCGGGGTAGTCCCGGCGTACTGGTAGCACGGTGCATGGTGGGAATTGTCGTTCCATGTGCAGCCGATCATAGCGGGATCTGTCAACGGAGGACTACAGTTCCCGAGATGCATCGCCATCGCGATAGCTTATGGGACCCAAGGAAGTTTTGTGGCTGTCTCAGTGCCGGTGCCAACAGGAAACGCAAGCAAGGGCCAAAGACTACATTCTCCAAAAGGCATCGGGAGCAACGTGGCGACTATTATCGAGAGTGAGAGTGAACCGGCCAAGCGGTCTGACTCTGGCTGCTGACCGATAGGGGGCTCTCGGCAGAGGCAGGAAAGCCGGCGGGGCGAGGTTGCTAGGGGTGCCGGAAGTACAGGTGGCCCTAAGGGTCAATCTCCTGCACTCATTTCTCGTTCATTGATTCTTTCATTCACTCACCCATTAATCCGTCAACTGAAGGTGGTTGCCACCATGTCAATACCACCAGAAGTTCTTGAGGCGCGGTAATGCGGGGAGGCTTTAGTGAAAATAGCTCAGTTGTGATACAGCCTGAGTGTGGAAGGGCTGGGCTGTGAGACATCTTAGCTGCGAGACCGCTCAGCCCAAACCGCTCCGGGGAGCGTCTCTTGCTGCTTCAGTTCAGGGGTTACAGCTCCTGCTGAGGAAGCTGAAAGGGAATCCGTCGAGGCAGAAGTGAATCTGGCTTATATAGAGAAGAATGCTGGCCCATGTCCTTGATTGGTCCATTTCTGTGCAAACGAGGGTTCAAATCCACAGTTTGATCCCTGACACTGCTCCCATGAGAGGTGAGGACTACATACCCCCTCCTTGAATGTGGGTGGACACGTGCCTGCTTTACTTATAGAGTAAGACAGAAGTGGCACTGGGATTTCTGAATTTAGGGCATAAAAGTTCACCAGCTTCCCCTTTCTCTCTTTTTTTTTAAGGTTCTGAAAGAATTTTTTACTCAACTGGATTACAGAAAAGTCTTTTTCTCAATTTTGGTACTAATCAGAGGTACTCATGATCAATTCTATGAAATCCACTATTCTCTTGAGATGCCCAATCTGGGGAAGCCAGCCACCATGAAAGAAGTCAGGACCATCATGCTGGACAGACCAGTGAGACCCTCTTGTCCACCCTCCCAGCTGAGCCCAGCCTTCCAGCCATCCCCTCTGAGGTGTTCCCCCTGTGAGTGAAGCTATTTTGGATCTTCCATACCAGTCATCCACCAGTTGATACCACCCACAGGTAACAGAAGCTCCCTGCCCCACCCCCAAACTGAGCCCTGCCCAAATTCCTGACCTGCAGAATCCATGACATATAAGAAAATGATTGTTTTAAGCCTGTACGTTTTGGAGTAGTTTGTAATGCAGCAATAGTAACTGGAAGCATGTTAAATGTAGCTTGTGGCTTTAATTTGCCTGCCTATAATTACTAATCAAATCACAAGAGTTTGTTTACTATGTCTGTTTCCTCTCTGGGGAAATGCCTGTTCAGTGGGTAAATATGCCATGGTTTAGTTTCTAAGAAACAGTCTCATTGTGTTCTGAAGGGACTAAATAGATCTATTCCGTTTAGCTCAGCCTGAGGTATTGATATATGCCTTTATTTCATTCAATCGGCCATATTTATTGATATTCTAAGCACCTACTATGTTTTGGGTCAGTTGCTACAAGCTGTTCTCAAGACAACTGTTCTCAAGAACCCAGAATCTGATCAAGGAAGGTAGGTTAAGTCAGGTGTGTGGGATGTGGGACCGCAGAGGACGAATATATTGTACCTGACTCGGGAGGGAAGGAGGTAGTTGGGAGATGTTTCACTGATAGGGAATTTTTCAGGCAGAGTTGTTGAAAGAAGCAGTGCCCATATCATTCTAGTTATCTAGTTTGGCTTAACAAACTATCCCAGACTTAGTGACTGCTGTGGACTGAACGGTATCCTCCTAAAATCTGTATGTTGAAGCTCTAACCCCAATGCAGACAGCCTTTAGGAGGTGTCACGCAGTCTTGAAAAGTCACTCAGGGTCACTTCCACCCAATGGCATTTTCTGGAAGAAGCTCTCTAAGTCTGACCCACTTCAAGGGGAGAGAATCAGACACTACTCTCTCAAGTGAAGGGAGTTAGATGTGGGAGAGATGTCAGTGAGTTTGGAAATATGTTTTAAAACCGCACACAGGCCCTGGCTGGTGTGGCTCAGTGATTAGAGCATCGGCCTGTGCACCGAAGGGTTGAAGGTTTGATTCCCAGTCAAGGGCATGTACCTGGACTACAGAACAGGTTCAATCCCCAGCCCAGTCAGGGTGTGTGCAGGAGGCAACCAATCCATGTGTCTCTCTCACATCGATGTTTCTCTCTTTCACCCTCCACTCTTTCTAAAAATTAATGGAAAAATATCCTCAGGTGAGGCTTGGCAAACAAACAAACAAACAAACAAACAAAAAACCGGCACACACAGAAGCAAAGACCCAGGGGGTAGACCACAGGGTAGGCACGGTGCATTCAGTACCTCATTGAATCACTCACTCCATGCCTACAAGACAGCATTTTAGGGGACTTCTTCGCCTACGATGAGGGGACACTCCCTTCTCTTTAGAAGTCCCTAAATCAATTATGCAGTTGGTTCTTTTTTTCTAAAATATATCTTTATTGATTTCAGAGAGGAAGGGAGAGGGGGAGAGAGAGAGAAACATCAGTGATGAGAGAGTCATTGATCCACTGCCTCCTGCATACCCCCGGCTGGGAATCGAGCCTGCAACCGGGGCATGTGCCCTGAAGGGGAATTGAACTGTGATCTCCTGGATCATAGATCGATGCTCAACTGCTGAGCCACACCTGGCGGGGCCAATTGCTTTTTTTGGTAACATACTGAATGAAACATTCAGAGCTAAACACGTCTATCAAGAGGATATTTCATCGAAGTCCTCTTGATTTTTTCTTCAGGACATTGCTGAGTAATAAACAGACACTGCCCACACTACTTTCTTAGCTGTCTATGGTGAAGTGTCCTTTTTTTATAGCAGAAGTCTGACTGTGGAGACACCCACGCACTCATGAAGTTTGGGGAAAGAGAGAGAAGTCTGCCGTGGGAGAGCTATGTGGGGGCACTTTAGTCACTGCTTCTCAAGCAGAGGTGTCTGACATTGGTGGTGTTCAATGGTATGTATTTTTTCTTTCCTTAAGAGGCGACCTTCGCTCATCTCTAACAGAAATGTTGCTGAGTAGCAGAAGTGCATGGTTCCCTATGACAACAAGCAAGAGAGAAACTTTTCTTTGAGTCTAATTTTTAAAATTGAAACAAATTATCCAACTTAACATGTACAACTCAGCTCATTTGGTCATTTAGTACATTCACAGTGTTGTACAACCATCACCTCTATCTAGTGCCAAAATACAGGGGTGGGCAAAAGTAGGTTTACACTTATGAGTACGAGAAACAGTTTATTATTATATTATTATTTATTAATTATTGTATTATTTTCCATATGAACAACTATAAACTTAATTTTGCCCACCCCTGTGTTTTTGTCACCCCAAAAGGAATCCCGATCCCCATGAGCAGTCACCCCAATCTATATAATATATATTTACTGTATATTAGACATGTATATAAGTGTGATACATAAGTTTATGACACATGTTTATATTATATATCTATAATATAATTTATAACAGAATATAATAATGTATTATAAATATTACATAGATGTATAAATATATAAAATAATATATAATGACTAAAATATATAATAAATTCATATTACATATAAGATAAAATGTAATGCATATGTAAACCACAATGTAAACCATAGTGTTTTCTGAATAATTTGAAGAAGTAATTTGTAGTCTTGGCAACCTTTACTCTTAGATACTTCAGTGGGCATTTCCTAAGAACAAGGGCTTTCTCTCACAGACCCACAGTTCAATGATCAAAATCAGGAAATGTAACACTGAGAAGCCCAGTCATCTAATCCACCACCCAGATTCCAAGGCTTTCCATTGTTCCAACAGTGTCCTTTATAGCTACTCTCCGTGGAAGTCAGTGATCTTCGTGTCTTTCATGCTTTCCTTCTTTGACCACCGGTTTATCACTGAGTCTGGGCCAGATGGGATAAAACAAGGATGTTTCTCCAATTATTGCCTCCCCTGCTGTCTGTCAGATCTCCCTTTTCTGCCCTGAAGAGCACATTCTGTAACTTGACTGATCACTATCAGTCAAAGTCCTGACCTGTGCTGTCCTGTTCTGTCCTGTTAACAATTTCCTCCCAGCCGGCATGGCTCAGTGGTTGAGCATCTACCTACGATCCAGGAGATCTCGGTTCGATTCTGGTCAGGGCACAAGCTCAGGTTTTGGGCTCGATCCCCAGTAGGGGGCGTGCAGGAGGCAGCCACTCAATGACTCTCGCATCATTGACATTTCTTTCTCTCTCTCCCTCTCCCTTCTCTCTCTAAAATCAATAAAGACATATATATATATTTCCATCTCAGAGCTTTCTTCAATCCCTTGGCTGATTGGTGATGTTACTGGGAAAACTTGGGGTGACCCCCCTCTCTGTGCCCAATCCCTTCTGCCTCACTTTGAGCTTTGTGTGCTCTGTTTCTGTCCATCCCTCTGTCACTTGGCTGGGGGAGGGCAAAGGAGAGGGGTCTCTGAGTGTACCAGCAGGTGTGAGCTCTGACCACCCACACAGCTGCTCTCTCTGGATCCAGAAAGGCAGGCACAGAAGGGAACAGATTCTTGAGCTAGATATGCGTTGGGGGAGGAAACTCAGCTATCTCCTTGTAATGCTGCCTGCCTGTTGTCATGGAAACCCAAGCCACTCTCTTTTGAAGGACCCATTAAGGTTCAGGATATAATCAGCGCCCTCTCTGGCAGACCCCCACCCTTCCTGGACGATGCAACATCTGAGTTCTGTCCTCACCACCTCTTTCCAGCCGTGGCTAGAGATGACTCCCTATGTGACCACAGTCTCTATTCCCATCTGCATCTTTGCCTCCTCCCCTGTAAAAATGACAGAAGGACATGTCACAACTGCCACATTGTCTATGTGTACCAAACTATGAGAAGGATGTAAGATAGTTGTTAAAAATGCAGGCACTGGATGCAAACTGTCAACATTCAAGCCCTGGCTCTGCCACCCACTAACTGTGCAACCTTGAGCAACTTGAGCCTCAGTTTCCTCTCCTATAAAATGGGGTAAAATAATGGTACCTACCTCATAGGATCTAATGTATCTATAGCCACTAAGACAGTATCTGGATTTTTAAAAAACCTAGTATATCCATCCAGTGTAATGTTATTCAGTGATATAAAAGGAGTGAAGCACAACAGACACATGCTATAACATGGATGAACCTTGAAAACATGCCGCTCGATAAAAGAAGCCAGGCACAAAAGGCCACATAGCATGATTTCATTGATATGAAATGCCCGGAACAGGCAAATCCACAGAGGACAGAAAACACATTAATGTTGCCAGGAGCTGCAGGAAAAAGGGGATGGGGAGTGACTGTTTAACAGGAACTGTGTTCCATTTGGGGTGATGGAATGTTCTGGAATTAATTAAGTAGTGGTGATGGTTGCAGAACTTTGTGAAGTACTAAATGCCACTGAATTGTCACTTTAAGACAGTTAAATACAAGTTTTATGCTCTGTGTATTTATTTTATGAGATTTAAAGATTTTTTTCATGGGAGGGGAACAACACAATGACACTCAGATAGAAGAAAGGCAGATTCCTTTGTTATGTGGAGCTCCAAAAGAGGTTACAAAGCTTACAGCAGGGGCAGGGTGACAGTGGGCGAGCCAGTGGGGTTAGCTAGGTTTCCCAGGCTTCCTGCAATTGGCTAATTTGAATAATTTTCCAAACTCCAGGACAACAGCGCTGTTGCTTGGTCCCTAGCTCTTGGGCAATCAAAGGAGGCCCTTGAGTGTGAGAGCTGATAAGAGAAGTAGTCCAGGTGTGGACTTAGTCAATTGCTCTAGAGCAACTGATCAGCCTCTGAAATGGGCCCCCTCCTTTCCTTCCTCCATCCTGTGGAAGGAGATATTCATTTCTCATCGGTGTAAGTCTAGGCAGAGAACTGCTGAGGCAAGGGGGAGAAAACAAACATCCCTTTTGTTTAAGCCGCGGTTATTTTGAGCCTGTTAGAATAATTGGACTATATCCCACATATTGGCGTTTCCTGCTCCTTTGCCCTACTCTCTGGTCCCTGTGCTCCTGGAGTCACCTTCTTGTCTGAGACTCCACTTTCATGGAACCCCAAACTGGACACTGGTGAGATGTAATAAGAAAGTTCAATGGGTTGTCCCTTCAGATGTCCTCAGCTCCACTGCAAGTGGCAGTTCATCTTTATAGGTGCATGTGGCCTCATGCTTGTGTCTGATAAAGGGGCTCCGGCACCAGCATTTATCTCAATGAATACTTATCGGGCGCCAACACTGACCTGGGCATGGAGCGCCCAAGGACGAAACTGGTGAGGCTAAGTGAGGTCCCTCCTTCCAGAGGTCTTTGGGAGAAAGAAAAGGTTGGTGGGTTTTGGAATCTTTTTTTAATCAAGGGAAAGATTCCCCTAAATAAGAATCAGTGGGGACACTGGGCCCGCCCCACCTGTGGCTGATTGAAACTGGGAGGGTCCTAGAAATCTGCATTCTCTAGGAGCTTCCTGGAGGAGCCCAGATGCTCTGGGCAGGTTAGCTGTCAGGAGTGGCTGGTGGGAAAATGACAGGCAACACTCTCAGCAGAGGTGAGCCAGGCTGTGTTTTGAAATTTAAATTTCATCCATCAGCGGGAGTCTGGGAAGGGTTAAAGGCAATGGTGGGACCTGCTCAGATTTGTGTTCTAGAAGCACCCCTCGCTGTGTATGGAGAATAAGTGGACTGCGAGTGTGTGAGCCGGGGAGGGAAGAGACCATGAGACAATCAGGGAGAGATGGAGGCAGAGGGCTGGAGAAGAGGGTGCATTTGCCCAGAACCACTTGCCATGGCAGTAGTGGGCTGGGGAAATGGGTGAGCAGGAGAGGGACTCTGGGATGTGGAGAGGCTGCCACATGGATGGGGACATGGGGGGGCGAGGCGGGGGTTGGGTGGATTGGGTGTTCAGTTTGAAATGATTAATTTGGAGTGGCTGTGAGAGACCCAGGGGGAGACATCTGTAGAAATACCAGGGCAGAATCTCCTCTTTCATAGGGGTCCCTAAAGGGCAATATCTGGGTGGGTGCCCTTTAAAAAAAATCTGAAAGCTCTCCCATTCCCAGAGGGCAATTCTATATATAACACAAAATCTCTCGAAATTAGCCTTAACCCCGACATTGAACCCCCTCTCCCCACCCCATTCTGGAAGTGCCTCTGGTATGTAGGTTTCTTGTAATTGTATTTTCTCTGCTTGTTAATGAACTCACTGAGGCAGTACTCCTGGAGAGAGAAAGATTTCATTTGTCTGGGGCTGAGAAGGGAGATGGGGGTTGCCAGAGCTAATGAGAAATCAATGCCTTGTAATTGCTAATTAAATGAGCTTGGCTCTCTCCTGGGGCTATTAGTTGGCTGGCTGGCCCTTGGGTGTCCACAAATTTAATTATACTCTCCAATAAACACCTGCAGCAACCATCACCCTATGGTATCCCTGTGGGGGAAACCGAGGAGAAGCAGGATCTTCATGTGTGTGCTGAAACCATCAATTCATTTATTGATTAATGCATTGTTTTATTCTCTGATGCCTTTATTGATTCAACCAATGTTTATTGAGCACCTGCTGCGTGCTAGGCCCCGGTTTAGGTGCCAGGGACACAGCTGTGAAAGATACAAACACAGTCTCTGCCCTCATGGAGCTCGCAGTGTAATGGGGGTGACAGTCCTGTAAACAGTTAACAATAATTGAAGTAAGTGCTGGAGAGAAGATATCCCACTTCTATGAGGGTGTATAATACAGACTTGGTAAGGATGGTGGTGAGGCACAAGGAAAGTTTCCCTTGATGAAACGAGGCTTGGATAAGAAGGCAGAGGGAGCCGTGGGGTGCTCTGGGAGGCAGAGTGTTCCAAGATGAGGGAGCAGCAAAGGCCAAGGTTCTGAAGTTGGAATGATCTCAATGTAAAGTCTGTGACTTGATTAGGATGTGGCAGAGAACTGGGGGTGAGCCTCCATGATGCCACAACTCACCTACCAGGCACAAGTTTACACTTGTCCTGTAGTTGGTCCATGGAACTGATGGCAGAGTGGGAAAGAAAATAAATTATTCCTGGAATTTTTATTGACAGGTCTCAGTAGAATCCTGGTATAAGGAGGGCTTCAAACACCATTTCCTCATTGATTCCCAAACCCTGGGTTCAGAGTCAGATATTTTGTATTTTAGGCCTGTGTGGGGGGGGGCATATGAGTGGCATGACCAACACCGTGCATGGCACATTGCTATGTAATCATGGAGTGCATGCCCCTATCTTACTCCCTCCCCTGCTCTTGTCTCATGGAATTAGCCAGGTCACCCCCCTGGGGGGAAGTGATTCCTCCCTGGCCCCCATCCCCCCACAGTTGCTTGTCCATCTCAGGTGGAGGTTGATGGGAGTCCACGCTATGAGGAAGCTGTGACTTGTTGTCATCATACACCAGAACAACAAAATCACTAGTCTTCCACGCAGCACTAGACCACAATTGCTCCAGTCTTCTTTGCTACACTCTACCCTGCGTCTGAGACTACCAACCCAGCTCTTTTCCCTCACCTGAGCCAAGTTGTAACACATGGGCTTCTTGCTTCTCCACTGCCTCCTGTCTTCCATTCCTTGTCCTCCCGGGGAGAGGAATGGTTTGATCTCCAAGGGCCCAGCTCCCACCCATGAAACATAGAATTTGGAGTTGGAAGGATGTGAGGTTGACTTGCAGGTTCACCCTTGGCCTGAGACCCCTTGGGCTGGTTATATACCTGTCCCTTTCTGGGTCTCAGTTTCCTCAATTGTCAAGTGGATGTAATAACTCCCATGTCCTGAGGTTGAAGATGGCATGATATAATATATGTAAAATGATTGACACACTGTTTCTCACGGAAGTCTAGAAAAAGCGCAATAGTGTCATCTTAGCAGGCACCCGTTCCCCCACAATCCTATGGATTGGTCATTTTCCCTGTTGGGTGTTATAGACTTCTGTGTGCGGTTTCATCTCATCTGGAAAATAATGCGTTGAAAAATCCATTAAATGAGGGGCAAGTCTCTAGAAGCGTCAGACCCCTCAGGCCACCCTCTGTTCCCCGTCACGGTACAGGGGCTCTCCTCAACCTGGGGAGCTGTCCGGCGTCCTGGCTGAAGTGAAGCCGGCCGGGAGCCCGCTCGGAGCTGTCCAGACCCTTGTGCTGAAGCGGATCTCGGGTCCCTTCCAGGACCCCGAGAGGCGCTGTCCCGAGCCTCAGTGCTGAAATAAAGAGCAAATTTCCTCCGTGGTCATCGGAGAGCTGTCTTCAGCCTCGGTGCTGAAGAAAACTTAACTTTCCTCTCTTTCCCGGCTCAACACACTCCCCTCCGTTTTCCATTCCTCTGACTTTTGGGAACCCGGCCGCCAAAAATTGCTTTCCTCTCCGATCCTCTTCCCTGGGGCGCTTTAGCATTGCAAGCGGGGAGACTCGGGGAGGTCGCAACTGGGACTCAAACCGGCTCCTTACCTTGTGGCATGTCCCCAGAACTTACCTCCCAGGCAGTCAGCCAGGTTGGTCCCTGCTTTCTAGACCGTCAAACTTCTCCGTCTTTGTCGCTTTCTGGAAAGATGTCCATACGCTGACCTGCAAATCAGCCCCATCCCCGAGGTACTGGGTCCCCCAAACCATCCCTCCTTCCACGCAGCTGAGGTCCTTCCCTTGTGTGTCTCACCTGCTTCCAGTGTTGTGGGCAGATGCAGGTGTCCAGTGACTGCCGAGGCAGGGACTGCGCTTTTATGGGCTTTGGGGAAGGCGGGGCACCGGGAACCCAGGGAGGGGCTTTGCCAGCGGGCCAATGGGACTCCGCCTCGAATGCAGCTCCAAAGATTACCTCATAGGCTGTGGCCTCGGCTTCAGAATAAAAGGCTGGCATCTGCCCAAAATCTGGGTTCGGGTTTTCTGGAGGGGGAGGGGGCGCTCATTGTAGTCCCCAGGATCTCCCTACTCAGCCCAACCCCCTCCTGGGTCTCTGAGCTCCCTGTCAGCTTAGGAGCTCGAGCTCAGTTAGTACTTATTTCTCCAGCTTGTGCTATTGCTGGATCAGGAGAGAGAAAGCTGGTAAATTGTGATGGGGAGGGGGGGGAGTGGGCAGGGCAGGTTCAGAATATTTAAGCCCAGTTTCAGGTTGGGAAACTGAATGTAGGGCTCACAGGAACCTGGAGCAGAGGTGGGACTCAAGCCTAGACCTTCTGATTCTTTGACTTAAAACCTAACTCATAACTTAGTTTATTGTTTTGCTTTACTGAGTAGACTCTGAGCCAAAAAACTTCAAGTCCAGATTTTTCTCCTTGCTGTGGGACTTGGGGCACAGTTGAACCTCTCTGTGCTTCAGTTTCCTCGACTGTAAAATGGTGATAATCATAGTACCTTCTCAGAGCATTGTGATGAGGAATTAATGCTATGATGTAGATCAAAGGTTGGAAATAAGTAATCAGGGCCAGGACTAGGGTGAGGGAGGGACTTGCCTCAGTTACAAGATTTAAGGGGGCACCAAAAAAAACCTCAGTAACCAAAATAAATAATATTTCAATTCAGTGTTTTAAAAAAATCCACAATGAGCAAAATAGCAACTTTTAAAATATATATATATCTTTATTGATTTCAGAGAGAAGAAGGGAGAGGGAGAGAGATAGAAACATCAGTGAGGAAAGTCATTGATTGGCTGCCTCCTGCACGCCCCCTACTGGGGATCGAGCCCACAACCCGGGCATGTGCCCTGACTGGAATCCAACCATGATCTCCTGGATCCTAGGTCAATGCTCAACCACTGAGTCATGCCCAGCCGGGCTCAACATTTTAAATAAAGACAGGATCTGCATTCCTGATTTTTCCTTTTGCCTCACGCTCCAATGCAGCTTGGCATGACATTAGAAATAATGTCTGGACCTGGTAAGGTTTACAGTAATGCAGCTATTGTTATTCTCTGAGAGGTTCCATCCATTTACTCAAAACACCTTTTACTGTATTAGGCATCGCGAGGGAGGGGGCACATCTGTGAATTCAGCAGCTAACCTTCCTTTAGGGAGGGTGAAGACATGAGAAAGTAGCTCTTCTCAAATGTAGTTTGCATGACAGTAAAGGGGCTGGTGTCCCAGCTGGTGCTCTCCCCAGTATGAAAGTCCCCTAAAAGCTGCTTATCTTGTGGAATTCAAGCTCACGCCTGCAGATCACCCATGGATCCAGGAACATCAGA
Organism: Miniopterus schreibersii; assembly: GCF_964146895.1. Classification (NCBI taxonomy): domain Eukaryota; kingdom Metazoa; phylum Chordata; class Mammalia; order Chiroptera; family Miniopteridae; genus Miniopterus; species Miniopterus schreibersii. The sequence goes on along the minus strand of NC_138105.1, from coordinate 66,759,306 downwards.
TAAGGTTTGCCAACAAAGATACCCAAACCAAGGCTTAACTCCATCGATGCGCTGGGGGAAAGTTCAGTCAAACCCATGGGGAGGGGGCACAGAAGCTGTTCGGAATTCTGACACGTAGCAGGTACTCGACAAATTCCCTGTCAAGTGCATACTTGTTTGAAACGCTCGAACTCCAGCATAGTGCCTCCCACTCAGGGCTCGCTCTGGCCCCACAGTCCCAAAGGGGGGGCAGGGGGCTTGCTACGGAGGGAAGGGGAAACGGGGGCAGCCTGGAAGTGGCTGCTTGTGTATTTGTCCCCTCCTTTTCCCTTTAAGCTTTTTATTTTGGGAAATAAAGTCAAGCCCCCAGGAAAGGCGCGAGATTAGTGCAATGCACTTCCAAACGTGTCGTCTTTACCTAGGTTCACCGGCCCACAGTCCACATTTTGCCACGTTCACTTTATCTTTGCCCTTTTTTTCTACATATGTCTTTGTCTGTCTTTGTAGCAACCATATGAGTGGCAGACACAACGCCCTTCACTCCTAAATACTTCAGCATGTGTCCCCCGAGGGCAAGGACAGTTTCCTATGTAACCATAATGTGATACAACCACGAAGTTAAAATTGTGCCAGCACTACTGTCTAAAACCTAGGCCACATTCCAGTTTCACAGCTGCCTCAATACTGTCCGTTATGGCTCTTCGTCCCAGGGTGGCATCCAGCTCAGGATCGTGCGATGCGTTTCATTGTCCTGTGTTTCCCATCTCTTTGCGAAGACGCGGGTTTTGTAGCGACAAGATAACTCTGTCTTGTTAGACCCAGGATTCTCCTCTTCACTCAGAGATCTGACTCACTCACCCACTGTGTTCAACAGGAGTGTGCACCACACAGTGTCTGGGCCCCCTTTTTCCTACAACACAAGCTTATTTAGAGGATTTTTAAAAATATGTTTTTATTGATTTCAGAGAGGGAGAGAGAGAGATAGAAACATCAATGAGAGAGAAACATGGGTCAGCTGCCTCCTGCACGCCCCCCACTGGGGTGGGAGCCCAGAACCCAGGCATGTGCCCTGACCAGGAATCAAACCGTGACCTCCTAGTTCATGGGACAACTCTCAACCAACTGAGCCATACCGGCTGAGCTAGAGGATTTTTTAAGTCATTTCTCCCAACATTCTAGAAAGACATGGCCAGAAATACACTCCTCAAACCTACTTTATGCATTCCCTCTACAACAAAAATATTTTTGAATGCTTGCTATGTGCCAAGCACTGGGGATACAGCAGGGAACAGAGCTGATCTCAATTTTGTCCTGCATTTAGTGCAGAAGACAGTAAACAACTACATAAAGGAACAAAATAAGCTCACACAGTAATGACAGCTAGAAGGAAACGGACTGGGGGATGTGATAGAGCAGAAGTCTGCAAACTTTTTCTGTAAAGAGCCAGAAAATAAGTATTTTCTGCTTTGCAGGCCAGCTGGTTTCTCTCCTGGCTACTCCACTCTGCTGTTGTAGTTCAAAGGCAGCCTTGGAGAATATATAAATGAATGGGTGTGACTGTATGCCAATAGAACTTTGTTTTATTTTTTAAATATCTTTTTATTGATTTTTAGAGAGAGAGGAAGGGAGAAGGGAGAGAGAGATAGAAATCTTGATGAGAGAGAAACATTGATTGGCTGCCTCCTGCACACCTCCTACTGGGGGTCAAGCCTGGGGATCAAGCCAGCGACCTCTTGGTGCATGGGTCGACGTTCAACCACTGAGCAACACTGGCTAGGCCCAATAACACTTTATTTATAAAAATAGTGGCAGCTCATGCTGGCCTGTGGGTTCAGTGGTTAGAGCACCCGCCTACATACTGAAGGGTTGAAGGTTTAATTCCTGGTCAAGGGCACATACCTGGGTTGTAGGTTGGATTCCTGCCCTGGTCAGGGTGCATGCAGGAGGCAACCAATCCATGTGTCTCTCTCACATCAATGCTTCTCTCTCTCTCACCCTACTTCCCTCCCTTCTGCTCTCTCTAAAAATCAAGGGAAAAAATATCCTGGGGTGAAGGTTAACAACAACAAAAATAGTGGCAGCTCGTTTGGCCTGAGAGCCCTAGTTTTCTAGTCCCTGCCTAGAATGTGACTGGCTGGTGAGAGATGCACAGCTTTAGGCTGGGTGGTTGGGGATGGTCTCTCTGGGGTGGGCCCATTTGAGCTGAGACCTGAAAGATGAGAAGACAGCCATGGGAAAATTTAAGGACAAATATCAGGCTAAACGGTGAGTTCATTGGGTTACTGCTTGTAGGAACAGTTAGTTCCTAGAACCTGTGGGGGGGGGGGGCGGGGCAAGCCCTGAAGTGTGTCTTGGAGGGTGATCAGGGTGGAGGGCTTGTAGGAGATATAGTCAGAGAGAGGTGGCCAGGGATCTGGTCATTCAGGTCAGGAGCAGATCATACAGGAAAACCTTTCCCCTTTTTCCTTTCTCTCCCTTCTCGAGCTTTTACTTTGTGCCTGACTTCATGCCAAACACTGCACATGCCAGGTATTCCTAAGGCTTCAGGACAACCCCATAAGAGAGCTATCAAGTAGTCCCCATTTTGCAGATGAGGAAACTGAGGATCTAAAGAACTAGTCCAAAGCCACCTGCAAAGCAAGAGGCAGAGCTGGGATTTAAACACAGCTCTGTCTCTTGACTCCAACGCTCATGCTCCGCACCACTCTCCCAGCCCCAACATTGCCTTCATTTGTGGTCTCCTTTGTACCTTCTGGAGAGCAGAGAAAGCCTTTACACCTGGGCTTAAAGATTCTCCTGTCAATCCACCTAAGCTGCAGAGCACGTGTGAAATGCCCTGTTTTACAGATGTGTCAGGGGCAGCCCCCTTCCTCATAGACCCCGGTGATCGGGGGCTGGAGCTGGGATGGGGACCCCTGTCTGCCGACTCTAAGATCTCAATTCTTGTCAACTGTCCATTCCTTCCCCTTCCCCTTCCCCTTCTAGAGTTCCTCATACATACATCATTCTCCCCACGCAAAATCTTTTTTCTTTTTTTAAAATTTTTTGAAGAATTCAGTTTTAAAGCCAGGTATATTGAGGTATAATTTATATACAGTAGCATTCATATTTTTAGGTGTACAGTTCTATAATTCTTGACAAATGCAGTTATGTATCCAACACCATAGTAAAGATACAAAACAGTTCCCCCACCCCAAAGAAGTTCTCTTGTGCCCCCCGTAGAGCCTGTCTCCACCCCCATCCCTAATCCCTGGTAACTGCTGATCTGATCTCCATCATTATAGTTTTGCCTTTTCCAGAACACCATCTAAATGGAATCACATGGTGTGCAGCTTTCGGGGTCTGGCTTCTTTCACTCTTCACAATGCATTGGAGCTTCATCCATGTTGTTGTGTGTATCAGGTATTAGCTTCTTATTGCTGAGTAACATTCCATTATGTGGGTGGAGTACAGCTTGTTTAGTCATTCACCAGTGCAGGGACGCTGGGTTCAGGGACATCTCTAGGTTTGGGGGATTATGAATAAAGCTGCTAGAAATATTCACCTACAGGTATTTGTGTGGACAATAGGTTTTCACTTCTCTTTGGAAACACCTAGGAGTGGGATGCCTGGGCCATATGGTAAGGGTATTTTTGACTTTTAAGAAACTGCCCAACTTTTTCCCCAAAGTGGCCGCACTACTTTGCGTTCCTATGAGCAGAGGATAAACATTTCTGTTGCTCTGCATCTTCATCAGCACTTAGTATTGTCGGCTGTTTTTTAGCCACCTAAGCAGTGTACAGTGTCTTCTTTTAATGCATAAGGTAGCATTCTATACATACCTTGCAGAACATGCTGTTTTTCACTTAACAGTACATATAGGAGAACACAATCCTACATAATCCTCAACAAAAAGTCTAGTTGGAAAGGCAGACACTCCCAGGCTATTACAGCTCAGAGTGAACAAAAGTGTGATGGAAGAGACTCAGGGTACTGTGGGAACCCAAGGGAGTCACCTGCTCCAGTCCAGGTAGAGGAAGATGGGGGACAAACCAAAGAGGGCTTCCTGGAAGAGGCGCCGCAGTATAAACTGAGACCTAAGGCTGAGAAGAAGTGAACTGGGTGAAGTTGCAGGAAGTGTGTTTCTGATAGAAGGAACATCATGTGCAAAAGCCAGGAGAAGACTCTGGATTTGGCACATTTAGACTCAGGACCACTTGGTTTCAGAGTCATTCCTCCTCTTGCCTCTTCTGCCTACCTTTGGGGCTAACTGGTCCATTTAAACAGAGGAAGTGACCTTCCCTTGCAAACACTGGCACCTTAGGAGGCTCCATTCTGCCTTCCAGAATAATCATAGTTGGTGTTTTTTAATCACTTACTGTGCCCTTGCTAACTTGAGCTCTGCCCTTGTCATCTCACTGAGAATCTCAGCTTCATAGACAGTACCCTTTGCTCCATTTCCCCCCCTCCGGCCGGATTCCTAGGATCTGCAACATTTGCCTGTGTCCCAAGAGAAAGGCAGGTGCAGGTGGACAGAAATGAATGAGTCTCATTAGAGAATGTCCCCCACGAGGCTCCAGTTAGGAACAGTAGCTAATTACCTCCGGGGATAATATGCCAGCAATGAGCATTAATTAATAGCTCATCACAGTAGGAAAAAAGGTTTAGGAATAAGGGTCTTGGGTGATTCTTCCTACTTGTTCCTTGCCTGATACACACGCGTAGCCCCTTCCTCAACCGTTACTATAGAGACCTCTTTCCTGCCACCCTCATGAGCATTTATAAATCAAGACTGCACAGATGGTGGCCTCAGCAAGCCTGTTGTTCTCTCTTCTAAGGACAGTTTCTGGAGCCCTGAGGATTAAGGAAACAGGGCTACTCTAGACAACATCTGCCTAGGTCTGAAACCTGACTCTGCAGCCCAGGCAGGAGGAGATTAATGGAGGCATTTACTTGGAAGGGGCAGAACACACAAACAGGACCACACATAGGTCACCCTCCTCGCCTGAGGCCTCCAGGGAATCCCTAATGAAGGTCTCAGTCCCTGCCCCCAATGAGAATCACCCCAGGCACTTTAATACTTCAGGGAGAGAGGAGAGAATCTCACAGTGTGTATCCTAGAATTATTGCAATAATACCAGCTAGTGTTTCCTGAGCATCTATTTTGTGCCAAGCACTGCACATTTTATGTATAATAAGTACATACTGAAACACTATATATAATAATTATTATAATGCTGATGCTCATTTATTTGTCTAAAAGCTTTATGTATCATACAAGGGCAAGGACCTTGCCCGATTTTATCCCACTGTATTTCCCAATGCCCAGAATTGATAGTCACTGAATAAATGAATGAATGAATGAATGATCTAACTTACTTCTCACAGCCACCCTGCAGCATAAGTACTAAATCCCATTTTTTTGGACATGGAAACCAAGGTTCAGAGAAGTGGAGATATTCCCCCAAGGACACTCAGCAAGTAGAGGGCAGAGGAGGAAGCTGAAAGGAGGTTTTCCTATTACAGAACTCCCTGACCCTCATTTGGATAAGGCCCAGAGAGGGAAAGTAACTTTCTCCAGTTCACAAAGCATGTCAGGACCCAGCCTGGACTAGAATATGGCTCTTCCATCCCTCTCTCTGGCACTCTTTTACTTGGCTCTCCCACATTCCCTTGCAGCCTTAGCAACAAGCACAGTGTCTCACAAACATTGGGTCCCAAGAGTAGATATTAATGGATGATGCTGTATGTACCAGGTTCAGGCCTTCCAGAACCTTCTGCAACCCTTTTCAGGTTGTCTGCGGCAATCTTACATCTGTCTAGGAGGCCAGGACATAGTTTTGTCCCTGAGGAGGAAAGGGGAGCACACAGAGGTCAGGCTGCTCGCCTAAGTTCACACCAAAGAGAGTCGCTGGCTGGGGCTGGATATTTCCCCCGAAGTCATCCTGCTGCTCCCTGAATGACTCCTCTCACACCTGCCTGTTTCCAAAACCAATTTTCTAGCTTTCCTGTTGGTTCTCTCACCCTCACAAAATCTTCTCAATAAAATCCTTTTCTGTTTTTTGTTTGTTTTTTAATCTTAGTGGTTTCTTTTCTTTTTTCTTATTTTTAAACATGTCTTTATTGATTTCAGAGAGAGGAAGGGAGGGGGAGAGAGAGAGAGATAGAAACATCAATGATGAGAGTCATTGACCAGCTGCTTCCTGCACATCCCCTTCTGGGGATCGAGCCCACAACCTGGGCATGTGCCCTGACCAGGAATCAAACTGCAATCTCCTGGTTCATAGCGATGCTCAACTGCTGAGCCAAGCCAGCCGGGCAAACCCTTTCTGTTTAAGTAATAATGCCAGCTACCATTTATTGAGCACCTGCTAGGTGAAGGCTCTCTCTACCTCGTCCCATCCTTACAGTAACTTCCCAAGCTTGGTGCTATTAGCCCCATTTCTCAGAGCTGGAAGTGGACACAGAGAGCTTGAGACACTTGCCCAGGCTCACACAGCAGGGAAGGGGGGAGAGCTGTTGTTCAAAACCAGAGCCCCCATTCGTAGCCACACTGTGTGGTTGGTGTGTGTGTTCTGCGTGGGACCAGCTCCCACTCTCCAAAGGGTGGCTCTCAGGCTGCAGAGTCGATGAGAAAAGCCAAGCCTCTGTAGACCTGGTTCCTGTCCAGCCCTGAGTCCAGGAAGAACCTTGAATGAACACTAAACAATGTGTTCTCCATTCTCAGCTTTCAGAGGTGCTTCATGTATTGACAAAATTCCTGGTACAACCCTTCCCAGCAGTGGTGCTTCCTTTGACTGCCCATCCTAGCAGTGGGGGAAGAGACAGGAGCAGAATTCTTGGCAGCCACCGTGGTGGGAGTAAGATGTGTGGGTGTCAGGGAGGCCACTCCTGCCATTTGTAGAGACAGGAGAGGTGGGGAAGAGGCAATCAGTGAATAGAGGCTGCCAGGCCCCCCTAATTATTATTACTCCCCCTAATAGTAGGTGCAAAGGGAACAGCAGCTGCAAAGGCCTGGAGGTGGGAGGCAGTTTTGGAGAACCTGAAAGAAGTTTAGATCCACCCTCTTGTCCACTGAGATCCTGAGCCACTTACTGTGATCAATGATGAAGTTGGTCCTCGGAGCCTGTGTTCTCTGTAAGGAGGCTGAGGACTCAGACCCACAGCAGGCCAGGTACACAGTAGGTGCTCAATTAATGTTTGTTGATGAAAGAATGAACAATGCAAAGAACTGGAAGCAATTTAAGAGATCAGCCAGCCTAGGAATAAAAAACTCAAATTCATGCAGGGGTGTTTCACATGAAAGTTCCCAGTTTGGGCTCCTTAAAAAATTTTATGATGATGATGATGATTATTATTATTATTGTTCACAGTATTACAGATGTCTCCCATTTTCTCCCTTTTTGCCCCCTTCCAACCACCCCAGCCCCCAATCTGGGCTCTTAAAAAAAAATCATGCAAGGAAATAAACTCCAGTGGCTGCCTATCCAATCTCTTCATTTCATCTGTGGAAAAAAACCGAGTTCAGAGCTATTAAATGACACTTGAAAGTCCCACAGCTCATAACTAAGAGCTGGGACCGTGATGATAACGAGCTTCTATTTATTTAATGCCTACTGTATGCTTCACATACAGTCTCTCAATAAATACTTACAACTCCTGGGGGGAAAATATTGAGATCCCCTATTGTTTTTGTTTTTTTTAAAAAAAATTTTATTCATTCTAGAAAGAGAGGAAGGCGGGTAGAGAGAGACAGAGAGAGAGAAGGAGGGGGAGAGAGAGAAATGTCGATCTCCTTCCACTTATTCATGCACCCACCGGCGGTTCCTTCTATGCACCCTGTTCGCAGGCCCAACCCGACGCGAGCGTGGCGGATGCAGACTGCGCTCTAACTAACCGGGCCGGGGCCTGTTCTGTTGTTTTGTTTTTTAACTGAGGAGGAAACATAGGCGCAGGGAGGGTAAAGGACTCATCTAAAGTCACCGGCGGTAAATGGCAGAGAGTAGATTCGAACCCAGTTTCCTCAGAGCTAAGTCTTTTTATACACTCCCTTCAAGAGCATTTTCAGTAGTACTGTGCAGGAGGATACTGAGACAAAGTGGAATGTGGGGTGTGTGTGTGTGTGTGTGTGTGTGTGTGTGTGTGTGCAATTCAATACAGCCAACAGCGACTGAGCCAGTTCTTTGAGACCCCAAATGTTAAGAATTAAACCCATTGATTTGATTCGCGCCCCCAAATCCAGATTTACCCACGCCGGAGGCTACGGTTTCCCACTGGCACTGCAAGTTCTCCACCCCTCCTGCTCTACAATAAGTGCACGCAGTAGGCGCTTAATGAGCTCTTTGAAGGAGGTTTTGGAAGCGGCGGCGAAGCTGCGGGCGGGAGAGGGTTCTGCTTCCCTTCCCTCCCCCCTCGGCTCCTCCGGGCCTGCCCAGCCCCCAGCCCCCAGCCCCAGCCCGGGCCCCGGCCCCGGCCCCGGCCCCAGCCCCAACCCCAGCGCACCCGGAGCTCTCCCACCGCAATTACGGTAATTAGCTCGAGCCTCTCGCCCGCCCTCCCGGGAGGAGGAAGGGAGGCGGACTTTGGCCCAGGCTGACCTGCTTCCAGGCTGGCCCTCGGATTGGTCCACTCTGAGCACGTGGTGCACGCGGTGGACTTGTTGCTGGGCATCCCTGCGTTGCCCGGGCAACGCCTGCCGCGTGTCCTCGCTGCCAAGTGCCGGAGAGAAGTGGCTGTGCAGAGGGTCTGGAGACTTGGCAGGAGAGAGAGGAGGGGGGATCGGGAGAGGGAGGCAAGCTGCTTCTCTCCCCTAGCTCTTCCCAGGCCCCAGGCCCCAGGCCCCAGCCCCCAGCCCCCAACCCACTAGCCATGAGGCCCCCGTGGACCTGACATCCAGGTGGGTGTACACAGCAGGTTTAAGGTCACAGACCCCGCCAGGGGGCACGCACCCCGCCAACACAGACTGGACCCACGCTAGGGACTTCCCCATGCGCAGGCAGGGTACACAGACAGAACACATATATACAGATCTTGCTTTAACAAGCAGTTGCTGAAAAGCCCACCAGGCTCAGAGCCTGTGTTCAGAAAGGCAGAATGTCAGACAAGACAGAGATGAGACAGTCCCTGTCCCCGAAATCATCAGCCTCATCACAGTTGCCCCTACACCTGACCACTGCCACGTGCAGTGCCTCAGCCAAGCACTTTACTTGCATTTCATCTTCATTACACCCCATTTTATAGATGAGGAAACAGGCTCAGAATGGGGCCAGCTTAGAGGCAGGGACCTAGCTGGGAGGCAGGGACTCCACCCTCCAGGAGTGTCTATTAAAGCCCAAATACTAATTCACTTTATAAAACTTAGTCTAATAATCATGATAATGATAATGATGTATTAGTTAGCTATTGCTGTGAACTAAATTACTACAAAACTTAATGGTTTAAAAACAACAATATTTAACATTTTAATATATACATCTTATTGTTGTCACCTTAAGAGACTTGACACCTCTGAGAAAAACGCTGATCTTTTACATAATTAGGATACAACAAATGCATAAAATTGAACATGGATTCAATGTTATTATCCAATATATAAAACATATTCAAATTTTGCTGACCATCCACATCATATCCTTTATAGTATTTTTCTTTTTTGATCTGGGATATAATCAGAACCATATGTTGCATTTGGTGTTCCTGTCTGAATTTACTCTCTTTGTCTTCCATGACATTTGGAGAGAGCTGAGAAGTTATTTCACAGATGCTTTTGGTTTGGATTTGTCCTGTGGTCTCTCTAATTCATTTCATTCATTCAACAAACACTTATTGAGCTCCTACTGCATGTCAGATGCTGGCATCCCAGCAGCTAACAGGACTTCCTGGTTGTGTGATAAAACTATCAAATGGATGGGTGGCAGTGATGCCTTGATATGTGCAGCCCTTCCTGGCCAAACATCTGGCTCTATCATACACAGGCTGTGTGAACCTTGCATTGGACACTTTCCCTCTCTGGGCTTTAGTTTTGTCATTTGGAAAATGTGGCTGATGCTAGTCTTAACTACTTATAGGGGTTCTGAAAATTCAATGGCACCACACATGACTAGACTGGTAAATACTAAATGTACAATAAACAAAGTTAACTCTTATGATTTCTATTATCCTGTGAATCTAGTTCACAGTTTCTCCTCCTCCTTGGCACTGCTGACATTGGGGCCAGGTTGCTCTGTGTGTGTGTGTGTGGGGGGGTGTCCTTCCTGTGCATTGTAGGATGCTGAGCACATCTCTAGCCTCCCCTAAGTTGTGACAACCACAAATGTCTCCAGATATTGCCCAGTGTCCCTGGGGGAGGAGAATCACCCCTAGGTGAGGATATGTGATCTATGATATATGACTTTATAAAGAATGATGATGACTGTAGCAATCTAAAATTAGGAGATCAAACACTCCATACCCACACAAGTAAGGGTTGAGAGATGCTAATGAGTCTGAAGTCCCTTTCTAAGCATCTTTGAGCTTAGGATGTCTAGTTTCACAAGGGTAAGATTTCCTAAGCTATGGTTGGACACTTCATTTGCCGCCCAGCCTGCCTGGGCCCCTGGAGCACCACCCTTGGCTCACTGGCTGTGTCTCCGTGGGTCTGGGTACGTCTACCCACCCAGCCTCTGACGCCAGCAGCCAGCCAGCTGCCGTGAGAACAGGGGCTCAGGTTTCTGCTCAGGGCAGCTGCTGGGACACCCTTCTAGGCAGGTGAGGGGCTTGGGAGTGAGTCCTTTCTGATGAAGACCGAGCCTGATAATCCTTGTGTCACTCTTGCCCCTTGCAGAGTGTCCTAGCTCACTTGTGACAGCCAGTTCAGGGGCCCAAGAAATGGAGATTCTGAGTGGGTAGCCTGTCATATAGAGTTGTGTTCCATGAGTCTACCTAAATCAGTGGTAGTCAACTGGGTATGGGGGTTTTGCCTCCCAGGAGACATTTGGCAATGCCTAGAGACATTTTTGGTTGGAGGTGCTACTGGCATATAATGGGTAGAGGCCAGGGATGCTGCTAATATTCTACAATGCACAGGATGGCCCAGCCACAAGCAAGACTCACCAGTCCCGAATGTCAATAGTGCTGAGGTAGAGAAACCCTGGTTTGTGTTAGGAAAGAGACTACATCTCTACACACATACCCATCTTCAGCCATGCACGCGCGTGCGCTCGCACACACACACACACACACACAACCATTTACCATTGCATTTATTTCATCTTTTCAAAAACAATTTTATTTGTTGTCTTTTTCTTATTACATCAGTACATATTCCCTGTAGGCAGTTTAAAAATTAGAGAAAAATACCAATGAAAGTGAAAGTCACCCACAACGACTCCATGCAGACGAAATTGCTGCTAACAGTTTTTAATATCCTCCCCAGCCCTTTCCCCAATGTATCTGTGTTCTCACTCATATGTTTACAAAAATGGAATCATCCAGCACATTATTTCACTTAATAGATGGGAAACATCTTTTCATGTCTTGAAATTCCCTCCTACGTTAAATTTCCTAATACAGCTGCCCCACAGTTTTAGTAAAAAGTGCCCCATCATTGGAAGTCCTGGTTGTTCGCAGTTTAGAACTAAAGCAACTTTGTGATAGAGCCCTTTGGAACTAAATGTCTGTGCACATTCACATTTATTTCCTTAAAATAACTGGTTAGAGGCAGAATTGCCATATCAGCAAGCGGGCTCATTTTAAAGTTGTTTTTTTTTTAATGAAAACTTATCTACTACCTACAACTGCAAGGCAGTTGATGATTGCATTATCAACTACAGTGCAATTTGAAAATGCAGTTTGTGAAAGAACTTAAAGAAGGACGTGAAGAGGAAAAGTAAATGTTTCAATTATTCCATCACTTAGTGCAATGTCTCTTGACAGTTTGGAGCACACCCTGCCAGAGGTTTTTCTATATGGACACAAACCTATGCTCATAAATTTCACTTCTATAAAATATGAGGTCACCTGTTCTTAACCATAAAATCCTCTTTAAAACGAGTAAAATCATCTTTGTTTCCTCTTTTTTCAGTCCTAATGACTTCAAAAGCCTGGGCCCACCTGATTCTCATTTTTCTGTTAGTTATGTGACCTCAGGGTTGAAAATGTCCTCATTCATTTGTTCATTCAGCACATATTTATTGAACACCTGCTGTGTGCCAGACATTGTTCTAGATGAGGGGTGAACAAGACAGACAAACATCCTTGCCCTTATGAAGTTTATAATCTAAAGAGAAAGGAAGATAGACACTAACTAAACAAGGAAGCATTCTAACACAGGGTGTTGGAGAATAGTATAGGGCAACATGAGTGAATGTATAACAGGTGACGATGGTAGGCTTTCCTACAGACATGTGAGCTGAGACCAAAGGATGGATTGACACAACTAAGAGACACAGACAGGAAAGAATGTTCTGGGAAGCGGGCACAGCATGTGCAAAGGCCCTGAAGTATAAGGGAACACAGCCCATTCTAGGCACTGCAACCAGGTCTGTGTGGAAAAAAGTGAGAGATGGAGGATCCTGGTAGGAGATGCCCCTGGAAAGGTTCTGATTCTGATGCTGGCTGGAACTAAGCTGGGTGGGTGTGAGGAAGTGAGATTTGGGTTAGGAGCAGAGAAAGTGCCCATGGGATTCCCCAAGATTCTGGCCTGTGAGGCAGGATGGATGGTAGTGAGACTTGATGAGGGTCAGGTTTACAGGGGATGGATCATGAGTTCAGGTTTGGATTCATCAAGGTATCTGTTAATGCTGGGGGTTTGAAGGGGGTCAAGAAGTCAGGTGAGAAGTGGTGAGGGCAGGCACAGGTAAGGGGAAAGGTATCCTAATGGCCCAAGCACCTGCTTTGAGACCTGGTAAACCAGCCCCAAGTTCCCCACCCCCGCCTCCAGGACCCCCTTCTCCAATACTAGAATAAGGCAGAGCCTGGGGAGGGGTCTGTGAGGGTTACAATTGCAGGCAGACCTTGGTAAGCTCCTTTCTCTCCCTTTCCAGAACTTTGAATATATTTCTATGACTATTAAATCCAAAGCCAGAAAATCTTATACCAATGTAGCAAATGTTTTCTTCAGAGAGAGAGGGAGAGAAAAGAGAGGAGGGGAGGGAAGGGGGGGGAGAGAGACTGGCAGGGGCAGACACATCCTCCTGAAACCATGGCGACCACTACGACTTAGGAGGGGAGTGCTGATGATATTAATAATAATTCTCTGTGGATTTTTCCAGCATGAGTTATTATATGGGCAAGGCAGCATGTGCATGCATGGGTGTGGCTGTGTGTGTGTATATTTGCAGAGGTGTCTGAATATGTGTGTGACTGTGCATGCATGGGTTAGAGGTATGATTCTGCGTATGTGTGTTGCGCATGGGTATGACTGCAGTTGTGTGCAATTTTCCACAGGAGTTTAGAGCTGTGTATGGGCAGGTGGTGAGTCCCATGTGTGTCCAAGTGTTCCTTTACATGCATTTGTGTAATCAGTTCTGTGCACCTGTGGACTTGTGCATGTGCCTGCATTTGTGTAGGTATTTGAGTCTGATTGTACATATATGTGCATGCAATGCTGTGTGTGAGCGACTCATGCACTTGGATACAGGTGAGTGTTCCCATGTGCGCATGTGTAGGTCATGTGTGTGTGATTCTAGAGTGTGTATGCACACATTTAGGTGCATGTGCATGACGGGAGTTTAAGGTAAAAATCGGGAAATGGCCCTGGGCGGTTTGCTCAGTGGTTAGAGCGTCGGCCCTCGAACTGAAGTGTCTCAGGTTCAGTTCTGGTCAGGGGCATGTGCCTCAGTTGCAGGCTCAATATCCAGCACTGGCTGGGGCATGTGCAGGAGGCAATGGGTCAACGTGTCTCTCTCACATCGATGTCTCTCCCTCTCTCTCTCTCCCCCTTCCACTCTCTCTGAAAAGCACTGGAGCCCGGCCAGGCGTGGCTCAGCAGTTGAGCATCGACGTAGGATCCAGGCGATCGGGGTTCGATCCCCAGTCAGGGGCGTGCAGGAGGCAGCCGATCAGTGACTCTCTCATCATTGATGTTTCTCTCTCTCTCTCCCTCTCCTTTCCTCTCTTTGAAATCAATAAAAATATATATTTTTAAAAAACAACCCAGTCTGAAAAGCACTGGAAAAAATGTCTTCGGGTGAGAATTTTTAAAAAATCAGGAAATGAAGATCTATAGTCTAAATAACAATATTGTAACAATGTTAATCTCCTGATTCTGAGAATCTTTCTAGAGTTATGCAAGAGAGGGAGGGCACACAAGACGGCCTGTGCTTATTTGCAATTTCCTGTGGAACCTGTAATTATTGTTTAAATAAAACGTTTTAAAATCTGGAACTGAGAAACACAGATTTCACACATTTTTGTGTCTCCTTAAAACAAGCAGGAGAAAATGCAAAAAATCTAAGCAGCCAACCTATGATTTTTTTAAAAGTAAGATCTCTAACTGAGAGTAGGGTTGATTTTTCTAAGTCTCCCAGGTGGGGGATGGAGACTCAGGCTCATGCGTGTTGGCGGACAGGGGGCTCGAGTGGGGGTGAGGAGACTCAGACCCAACCCAGGCAGGTGCAGCCATGTGGTGACTCAAGAGGACCTGGGAGGGGACTGGGGACATATGGAGTGAAGCACAGGATCAGGTGCATTAGCGAATGCGCGGGACTTCACAGGTAAAGATAGGAAATTTAATCAAGGTGGAGTGGAAAAGTCAGCGGCATTAAATATCTTGGGGTGTTAGGGGAGTAAGGGCAGAGCAGTTAATCCCTAGGGGTGTCAGGTTGTCTGACCACCTGCTGCTGTGGGGGTCCTCCCCAAACTCCAGGGTCTGGAGTTGAAGGGGGGGTGGGGAGGCAGAGACATGGAGATGCAGAAAGAGAATAAGACAGGGAGGGAGAGAGACAGAGGGAGAGAGAAACAGAAAAGCAGAGAGACAGAGGCAGAGAGACACAGAGACACACTCAGAGAGAGACTGAGACATAGAGAGAGTGAGAGACAGAGAGACAGAGACTGAGATATAGAGACAGTGAGAGATACAGAGACAGACAGGCAGAGACAGACAGAACAACAAGAGAGAAACAGAGAGACAAAGGCAGACAAATAGAGACAGAGGAAGGGACATAAAATGATTTAAACTTTTGCCGCCTCTATTAGGCCATTGTCTGCTTGCTTAAAAGGATGGATCAATTAATTGGTCCATTCAAAGGTCTTCTCTCAGCAGGCCTGTAATGTGTCAGTTACGTACTGCTCTGGGACAAACCGCCCCAACACTTAAAGGCTTAAACACCTTATGATTTCTCATAGTTCTGTGGTTTGGCCGAGCTGTACTTGCCTGGGCACATTCATGCAGCTGTATACACAGGGCAACTGAGCCGGTCTAGAAGGTCTAAGATGGTCACATCTACATGCCTGGGGCCTTGAGGGGTGGCCTGAAGGTGGGGATCTCTCTCTACATGCTGTACTGCTGGGGCTGGAAGCCTCAAAACCGCATTTTCCAGAATCCCTTGCAGCTAAGCTCTGGATGCAGTCAAGTTCTGTTAATGCAATATAGTCATACAGTGGTCTACGCCGAGGCTGTGTTTCTGGCACACCTGTGCTATATTTCTTGGCAAGCACGGTGGTGATATGGTATAAACAAAGGTGTGAGGGTCCAGGTATCATTTTTGGAGGGCATTAAAAGGCAGGGCATGGGGGAATCTAGTCTTGTTGCTATCCTTAGCAGTGGTTGACCAATTAAACCTGTTTGAGATCCATTTTCTGCTACTTGCAACCCAAAGAGCCCTAACCAAAGGTGAAGTCTTTGTGGATGGATGTTTTACACAGAAGAAAGCAAAAAGATTAGTTAAAGAAAAGAATTTCTGTGAGATCAGGTTCCCAGCTCAATCAAAGCTGAAAAAGCAATAATGCTGGAGCAAGTGGAATAGCAGAACCAGAACGGCCCTCAGAAAAACAGTGCTTGAATCACAGCAGGTAAACTGAGTCCAGCAGGGGCAGAAGAGCTTGCCAAGGATCGCACAGTGCTTCCATATGAAGCTCTTCTCCTCCCAGTGGCTCAGGGGAAAGGTGTGGGAGGGATTGGGGGAAATTTCTGGGTGTGTAGACTTGCAACTAGAACAGGAATAAAAAAATGAGTCATCAGCAAGATGGTTGAGAGGCAGAGCCCTAAGTTGTCACTGGTCTGAAAAGGACCAGCTCTAAGAAAGGATGGAGAGATGTACAGACATCAGGGGAGATGGTGGATGATGCCTTTTTTCAAACCCACAACTCAGTCTGAGTTTCCGGATGAAGAGCACACAGTGGCTGATGTTGCCAGGGTCCCGGGGCACAAAAATTACCTCCGTGACGCCTACTTTGGGAGCATTAAGATTTTTTTACTCATCTTCATCCTATATTCACCACCCTTTTCCTGCTTTATTTATCTCCTTAATATTTAACACCATCTAATATGATATAGTTTATGTACTGACACTGTTTCCTAACTGCCTGTCCCACTACAGTGTAAACTACAGCAGGGCAGTGATTTTTAATTGTTTTGTGCTCTGCTGTATCCCTATAGCAGTACCTGGTACAATGTAGGCACTCAATAAATATCAATTAAATGAGTGAGGGATTCATTTATTGATTATATGTGTATATATTTATATGTATAATTCGATATATATATCATTTAGCCATGAGAAAGAAGGAAAATCCTGCCATTTGTGACAACATGAATGGATCTTGAGGGCATTATGCTAAGTAAAATAAGACAGAGAGACAAACAATGTATCATCTCACTTATATGTAGAATCTAAAAAAGCTGAACTCAGGCCCTGGCTTGGTAGTGCAGTTGGTTAGAGCATTGCCCAATACACCAAGATTGTGGGTTCAATCCCCAGTTAGGGCTCATACAAGAATCTGTTTCTCTCCTCTCTCTCTCCTTTAAATCAATAAATTTTAAAAAGTTTTTTTAAATTAGAAAGCCTAACTCACAAAAACAGAGTAGAATGGTGGTTACTAAGGCCTGGGGGGTGGGAGAGTCACAAATTTGCAGCCAGTGGATAAATAAGTCCTGCAGATCTAATGCACAGCAGAGTGATTATAGACAACAATACTGTATTGTAAACTTCAAAATTACTAAGAGAATAACTAGATCTTTTTAAAAAAAATTTTTTTGTTTTAATCCTTACCAGAGGATATTTTTTCCATTGCTTTTCAAAGAGAGTGGAAGGGTGGGGGGAGAGAGAGAGGTAGAAACATCGATGTGAGAGACACATCAATTGGCTGCCTCCTGCACTCGCCCTGACCAGGGCCGGGGATCAAGCCTGCAACTGTGGCACATGCCCTTGGCCAGAATCGAACCCCAGACCCATCAGCCCACAGGCAGATGCTCTAACCACTGAGCCAAACCTGCTAGGGCAAGACTAACTAGATCTTAATTGTTCTCAGCACAAAAAAGAAATGGTAATGATGGAGGTGGTAGCTAACCATGGTGGTCATCATACTGACACAATGTTACTTGTCAATTATATTGCAATAAAAAAAATTTTTAAAGACCTTATTTAAATTTCACTAATTGCTCTGTTAATGTCTGGCACAATACATTTTAACTGAACTATATAGATCTAATTCAAATTTCACCAGTTTTTCCTCTTAATGAGATTAATATTATTGAATTATTAGCCCTTTTATTAAATTAAAATCATAAAATTAATCCTATTAAATATTAATGGGATTCTGGTCTAGGATTCCTCATAGTCTCCTCCAGTTTAAGACAGTTCCTCAGTCTTTCCCTGTCTTTCATGACCTTGACACTTTTGAAGAGAACTGGTGAGATATTTTGTAGAATATTCCTCAATTTATGTTTGTCTAATGTTTGCTCATAATTAGACGGAAGTTATGCATTTTGGGGAAGGAAACCACAGAAGTGACGTGTTTTCAGTGCAGGTATATGATAATATGTCTCATCATTGGTGATGTTAACCTTGATCCCTGGGTGATGGTGATGCAGACCAGGCCTCTCCACTGGGAAGCTACCATTTCCCCCTTTGTCATTCATAAGTATCTTGGGGAAGATACTTTGAGACCATGCATGTATGGGCATGCTTAAACTTCTGCTCACTGATTTTAGCATATGATAGATTTGGAAGGTCAAGCCCACAGAATGATTCTCAAGTTTCTAATTTAGGCACTGTGGGTACCCATCCATGTCCCCTCAGACCACCCCAGAAGTCACCTGCTATCAGTTCCTGAATCTTGGAAATTGAGGGTGTTCTCTGGTCAGGATACTGAGCTTGGCCAGCATGTGTGTTTGTGGGGGGGACCAATGCCCCAGCAGGGCTCCTCAACCAATGGGACACAGCAATTGATGCATAAAGGGAGGGACAACTCTGAGAACACACGATGTAGTCTCTCTGTCACCAGCAGGCATAAGCGTCTGTTGCTCACAGTGATCACTCCTGCATCACCCCTCCCCTGCCTGGTCTCATTCCCCACCTTCTCTAGGGGGGTTTCCTCTGCTCCCACTCAACTATTTGTTCCCAGACTCTGTCCCAAGGGCTCCTGCAAAGGACTGGTGATAAGTTCCAGCTTGGATTTGGGGATTTTTAAAAATAGCTTTATTGAAATACAATTCACGTACCATATAATTTACCCCTTTATTTTTTAAAAAATATATCTTTATTGATTTCAGAGAGAAGAAGGGAGAGGGAGAGAGAGAGATAAAAACATCAATGATGAGAGAGTCATTGATCAGCTGCAGCCCGAAACCCCAGGCCTGTGCCCTGACCGGGAATCAAACCCGGATCTCCTGGATCCTAGGTCAATGCTCAAACCCTGAGCCACACCCTGCTGGGCAATTCACCCCTTTAAAGTATGCAGTTTATACTGGTATTTTTTTTTGTTTTTAGTATAGTCACAGAGCAGTGCAACCATTGCCACAATCTAATTTAGAACATTTTCATCTCCCTGAAAAAGACCCTGTCCCCACTGGCAGCCATTTCCCCTCCCCCTCCCCCAGCCCCTGGCCACTTCTAACCCACTTCCTGTCTCTGTAAACTTGTCTGTTCTGGACATTTCATATAAATGAAATTATACACACACCGTGTGGCCTTTTGTATCCGGCTGCTCCCAGTGAACATCATGTTTTTAAAGTTCATCCATGTTGTAGTAAGTGGCGGTGCTTCACTCCTTTTCATGACTGAGTAATATTCCAGTGTGTGGATGGGCCACATCCATCTGTTGATAGGTATTTGGATTGCCTGCACTTTTTGGCTGTTGTGAATAGTGCTGCTGTGAACATGGGTATCCACATTTTTGTGTAGGCTGGGGCTGCGGACACAGTCATTCCATGAGATGTGCCTGAGGCCATGTGCAAAGGTCTTTGCACAGGACTTGACACAGAGGAGCAACACACATTTTCATTTGTCTTGGGTATAGACAGAGTGGAATTGCTGGAGCATGTGGCAACTTCTCATTGAATTCATTGAGGAGGGGTACGCTCTCAGCTGCCCTGCCCGTTATAACCAATGTCTCTAATGGTCTATTTGTTACAGAATTGCTGGTTCGCCTTTCCCACCGGAAGGTTAGCGCCAGGAGGACAGGGACTTCTTTCTGTTTTTTCACTGCTGTACCCCCTGGGTCTAGCCCAGTGCTTGTCATACGGCAGGTGCTGGATAAATATTTCTTAAGTCAAAGAAAGGAAATGAGGCCTGAGGAGAGCTTAGCACAGTGCCTGGTACACCCAATACCTGTAACTACTGATTTTACTGCCAAATGCCCCGGGGGTGGGAGGGGTGGGATGCCTGGGCCTGGGCCTCTCTCTCTCTTTTAACTTTAAACCTTTTTATTGAGTTGTTATCTGGGTTTACATTATTATAGCAAGAACATTTAGCAATTTGGCCTATTTTTTAAAAATTTGTTCATGAAATAATGTTATTTTTATTAAAATAAAAGAGTAGCTAAATGGATCTTTTCTTTCTACATTTAATGCGTTAGGTTGCTTCCAAGTCATGGGCCTCTTTCTCTTTTTATGCCTGGCTGTTTGGGTCTTTCTGCCTCTCTCTTTCCCTCTCCCTCCCTCTCCCTCCCTCTCTCTCTCTCATCTCTCCTATCTCTCCCTCCCACTGCCACCTTCCTTTATCTGTCTCAGCCCCTCTCTCTCATTGCTCTCTTCTCCCCCTGCCACCTCTCTTTCTCTGTCCTGTCTCAGTTCTCCCTGGCTCCGTGCCCATTCGTTATCTTTCACGGATCTCATGCACGTGAATGACACACCCGCTCACATGCACACTGACTTGGCCACGGGCATTGCCCTCTCTCCCTCCTCTCTTGACTTTGTCTGTCTTGAGCTCCATCTTGTTCCCTCTGTCCTGCTTCTCTCTCTCCCTTTCTGTCCCCGTCTCTGCCTCTCTTGGGGTTCTCCCTCTGGGCTCCCTGCCCACCTCTGCGCCCTTTAAGTGGCAACAGGAGGGATCTGCAGCCCTGTAGGTCTGGGGACACCCCCCAGCCCTGCGCCCCAGCCCTCCCCACGGTTGCCAGGGCACGGGCGGGGTGGGGCTTCGGGTTCATTACCCTAATGTGTCTGCCAAGGGCACCCAGCTGGCCCTGGAAATGGGCCACTTAAGCCTTTTGGATCTAATGGCAGCCCATGGCCATTTCTCCTGACTGCTTTTCGGCTGGGCTAGGGGAGGGAAGGGAGGGGAGGAGAAGGGCAGATAGGGGAGGTGGGGGACTGGAAGTGAGAGGGGGAGGGAGGAGGAGAAGTGAGGGAGCGTAAAGTGGGAGGGGCTGCAGCTCCATTTCGGGTCTGGGGCGTCTTGGGAAAATGCTCTGGGCTGGCTGGAAGGGGAGGGAGGCTGGATCCTGGACTTGTACACCTCAGGTCACCCCAGAGGCACACAGACCCTTGGTCACAGGAACCCCCATGCTGCTCAGGCACTTCTTGGGACCCCCCAGGCCCCTGGGACACTGTCCCACAGGGTCACATAGGTATACCCCAGAACCACAAACATGCAGGCTGGGGCCATGGACACAGCTGTCCCAGGAGAAGTGCCTGAGGCCACATACCAAGGTCTTTGCACAGGATCCAGCACAGAGGAGCAATATACACGAGACACAGCTCAGCCAAGCACACACACAGTCACAGACACAACGACACATGTCTACGCACACAGCATCACGGGCACACAAACACGTGTCCATACACATGTTCACATGCATGGTTACTTGGTCACAGGCACAGTACACATGAATACATGTTTACGTGGACACCAGCATATGTTCTTATGTCCACACAGTGCTCTCACATTTGTGTGCAGACACAGGCACATGTCTACATGTCCACATATGTGATCACAGACACGTGTACACACATCCACACACATATGATCACAGAGACATGTTATAAGTACACAGAGGGACACAAGCCCACTCGCACAGGTCAGAGACACCCGTCGCAAATACAACCACACACATACTCACAGGCATATGTCCGCATGTCCACACTCAAGCACACATGGTTACCCATGGTCACATGTCCACACACACGATCACAGATGTCAGAAACACAACCACACACTGGGACACAGGCCCAGAACCCTCACCTATGGTAAGAGACGGGCAGGTCATAGCACATACACTCACACTCACACTCACATTCACACTCACACTCACACACAGCACCAGCAAACTGCTTCACGCACACAGCACCAAGAGGCATGGAGAACTCCAAGGACATGCACTCACAGGTGAATAAATGGTCGCACACCCAGCCACGCACACACTGACAGGCTGCATATGCATCGAGAGCACGTAGCTACCGAACCCCAATGCGTGTGGGTTGGGAATTCACCTTCACACACACTTTCACACCCGTGGTCAGGCACAGACTGTCATGAGAACACACACAGACTCACAGATTTGCGGACAGGCAGGCTCACGCAGATACTGACACCACAGTTACAAATGACACACCCAGCCGCAGCCAGCCATGTTAGGGCCTCTCCGGCCTCCGCCCACGCTCATGGCCACGTGGTGCCGGCCAGGAAAGCCAGCCCAGCATGGCCCGAGCCACCAATTTTTCCCGGAGAAGCTGGCCATCTGACTTTTTATGTAAAGCCATTTACCAAAATAAAATAAAAATAAAATAAAAATAAAAGAAAGAAACAGTGTGCAGCCCAAACCAGCAGAACTGATGATCTAGATCCAGCCTCCAATTTGCAAAGAAACTCCAGCCACAAGTTGGGCAGCCCCTTGGCTCCTCTGAGCCTTCACCTTCTCGTCTAGAAAATTCGATCATAGCAGCCCTATTTGGGGGACTGCCGCATGGTGCTGGCTCCTGCGCTCCCCATCCCCCGTGCCTGCTGCCTCTGCCTGCCTCTGTCCCTGGATTTCCCTGTCCTCGGCTGCGGTCTTGCCCCATCTCAATCCTTCTGTCACATGGCACACACCGGCCAGGAGACGGCAGGGAGGCGCCTCTCGGCTGAACTGAGTTCTTGCAGGTGCTCTGGTTTTGAAGACTCAGAAGTGGTGTGTGTGTATGTGCGTGTCTGGGCATGTTTGCGTGCGCCTGTGCGTGTACTGGGTGGACTGGGGGGAGGGTTCTAGGTTTGAGACTAGCCTCCCCCACCCCAGGAAACTGAAGTCTTCATTTCTCTAAATGTCCTTTTGTGTTGAGCTAGAAGCCCCTTCAACCCCTTTCTGTTGGTGGAGCCCCCATCCAGGAGCCCCCTTCTGTCTTTTGGGGTCACACTGACTTGACTTCGAGTCCTGGCTGCAACCTCTTGTTCTATGACTTTGGGCACATCGTTGCCTCTCAGTGCCTCAGTTTCCTCATCTGTATACTCTTAATAGTTCCTATTAGGCAGGGTGGTCCCCTTCCCCCCTCCTCCCCTCTTTTCTCTCCCCCCTCCCTCCTGTCACTTTAATTGGCTTTTATGGTCCTGAATTCACTGGGCCTCTGCACAGCCCTGCAAGGTGGGACTGGGCCACAGCTTCCCCCACCGCCTCCTGCCTGGTTAATTGGAGGGCTCCATTGTGGAGAGGTGGCCCCCCAGACCCTGCCCCCTTCCTGCCACTGCCAGCTTGCTCACGCAGACAATGCCTGGAGCCCATTGTCCTTAAGGGCTGCTGTAATTTTGTCTAATTCAGCCTGGGAGACAGCAATTAGAGCTAATAAACAGACCCCTACTCCGCTTAGTCTCACTGGCTCCCCAACCCTGCTTCCCTCCCTCCCTGTCACCCAGCTCCTCTACCTTCTCCTCAAACAGGGGAGGGCCAAAAGAACAGAAAGGCCCTCCAAGCCTCAGTTTTGCCCTCTAGGAAGTGATTATGAATTTGGTCCCAGACTGTGTCCACCTGTCTGCTCTGCAGTATTGGGCTGGGCAGCCTGACTCTCAAATCAGCCCCTTTCCCCATGTCCTTGAGATACCAACTGGCCCCCTCCCTCCCTCTGGTGGCCCTGCCTTCTCTCCTCCCAACCCACCTCCCTTTACTCTGCCTCAAATGCAAGGTCAAGGTTTGTGAGGAGGTTTGGGTGGGTGTTCCAGGGGGTCAGGGTCCTGGCAGGACAGAGCTGGCACATTCTAAATGGGGACTGGAAGAGAATTCCACACAGGGTTCATTGACTTAGGGGTGTGGGCAGGGCTAAGGGGAACCAACAACCCCCCACCTCCCCAGTCAGGGCCAGTAATGTATGAGGGTGGGGGTCATAGGGGTGAGAAGAGGGAGCAGATAAAGGATCTCCAGAGAGACTCCTAGGAAAAGGCTGCGTGTCACCAGATATCTGGGCACCCCGTGGCCCAGTCAAGCTGACACATAAGATTAATCCTCGCATAAAACCATTCTTCATGAGGAAGTAGCTCATTCAACCCTTCACGACACCCTGACTTCACAAACGAGAACCTGAAGCACAGAGAGGGCTAGTAGTTTATCTGATGTACAGCTATTAAGTGGCAAGCCTGAGGTTTGAACTCAGGTGCCAATGCCTGTATGCCTAACCACTAGGCTATAGTGCCTTATGGTATGACTACTGAGTAAATGTGTAGACTCTTGGGCAAGTCGGCCTTACTTCCTCAAACAAAGGAAAAATATTTCTAGAAGGAAGTCAAGATACTTTCATTCATTCATTCATTCATTCATTCATTCATTCATGCAATTAATGTCTTTCCTGAACACCACAGGTTGTGTACCGTGGACAGACCAATGGCTAAAACACATGGACCTGGCAAGGGGAAAAGTAGAAATAGCAAGATTTCTAAAGGGACAGTCTGTATAAGTTAGTGTTTCTCTGCCCAAGTGGGGGCAGGTCAAAGGGCAGTTAGGGAGAGGGCCAGGGAGCAACAGGTGAAAGGGCAGGTCTTCAGCACCACTGACCTGCTAGGTGCCAGGCACCTGCCCTGAGAAACCCTTCCTGTGCGTCATTGCCCATTTAGTGCTCACGACACCCCAGGGGGCAGGTGCTGTCATAACCCCACTTTGTAGATGAGAAAACTGAGGTCAGCACCGGACGCTGTGACACCGGCCCAGTATCACAGGTGGCGCCCAGCAAGCACCAGCTGTGATTGTTGGAATGCCTGTCCTCTATTTACTACATGACCCTCCAATGATGTGGCAGGTGAAGGAGGGCGAGGAGCCATCTGGTGCACAGATATCGTGCAGCAAAGGAACTGGGAAGTTTGGCTGACGACTTATAACGTGAGTTGTCACGTGAGCGCTCAGCCTGGCCAGCGGTTGGAGTCTTTTTCATCCTGGACTCCAGGAGGGCATCAAGGGCGAGAATCCCCATGTGGATCTGAAGCACTGAGACGTGTCCATGGGATGACACTTACAGTCAATGGCAGAACCCAGACTGGTGTCCTCACCCAGAGGGGCCCCGGGGCCACATAAAACTCACCACGAATGCTCTGTATTGGGCCAACCCTGATGGTTAGCCCTTATATTGTTTAATTCTCCCATTCCCCTCCATGAGAAAGCACCGCTATCTCCATTTACAGGTGATGAAGTTAAGACTCAGAGGGGGAAAGCCAGCTGCCTAGTGTCACACAGTGAGGCTGAGTTTACCAGGACAACCCAGAGAGAATGGGAGAGAAACCCAGTCCTGGGGCAATTCCAGTAGGTTCTGGAGCAGGGAGGGGGCGTGAGTGGTGGTGGAGACACCGATGTGGGGAATAAGAAGAGTTTTCTCCTATCCCCTCCCCCTCCACCACTCCCCCTCTGATGTCCCATCTCTCCCTACATTTAGCCTTGTGCAGAGCTAAGAACACTGTGCAAAGTGGCCTTGAGGTGCAGGGAGGTGAGCACCTGAGAGAGAAGGCAGGAGGCCGGCAGGGAGGAAGTGTCACCCCTCATGCATGGCCCCCAAGTCTCCCCTATCTGTAGCTTCTGCCAGCTGCCTCCTTTACCATTCCTGCATCCACATGGCAGAAATAAAAAGACTGCTTTGTCGCCATCTCTTGATTGAGAAAGCCATTTCTGTATTTATAGGCACTGTGTATTTATAGACGCTGCTGACCTCAGTTTTCTCACCTACAAAGTGAGGTTTAGAAACCTGTGTTCTGGAGTCAAGCAGCTAGGGTTAAAATTCCCACTTGCCTACCCTGGCGGGGAGCTCAGTTGGTTGGAGCGTCGCCCCCATACACTAAGGTTGTGGGTTCAATCCTAGTTCAGGGCACATAGAGGAATCAACCAATGAATGCATAAATAAGTGGAACAGCAAATTGATCTCTCTCTCTCTCTCTCTCTCTCTCTCTCTCACTCACTCTTCCTCTCTCTCTAAAAGCTGTCAATCAATCAATAAAAAATTCTAAAAATAAAATAAAATTCCTGCTTTCACCGGCTATCCAGCTGTATGGCTTCACCTCTTTGGGCCTCAGTTTCACCATCTGTATAATGGAATTAATAATCACACCTCATAGGGTGGTTATGAGGATGAAATGCATTAGAAGAGTGCCCAGTGCCTAGCAGGTCTTCAATAAATGTTGTCTATTATTGTGGACATGGTGACTGAGGTATGTGAGATAGAATTTAAGGATCCACAAACGGCAAGAACTGGAGGTGGACTCCAGCATGGCCTCAGACAAAAGGTATTGTTTTGTAAATCAATGAAAATGACAAAGATGTGGTGGAGTTAGGAGTTTCCAGCTACTGCAAACCTCGCCTGGTAATCAATCAAAGAATTGTAACCATGGCATTGAGAATAAACATGATTACTGTCCTTTTGACACCAAGGGAACAACTAATTTAAGTTAAAGTGTTTGTCAATAGCAAAAATTACTCAGCTGACGTAGGGCTGTTGCAGAGGGCCAGTGAAGTTAGTGAGGTTGTTTAGGAAATCTCTCTTGCTCTCGCTCTCTCCAGCACACAGCTCCTAGAGTAACTGAAATCTGAGCCTAAGTTTCCCCAACTGCAAAATGGGCATGAGAGTCCCAACGCCCCTCGGCTCGGTTATAATAAAGAAGTGATTGAAACACCTAGGAGGGACCTGGCACCTTAACTGTCATTGTCTAACTACTAGTTAATTAACTCATTAACTATCATTATTTTCGGAGCTATTTTTTCTTTGGAAAAGTGATACCAGCTCACAGAAGACATCAACGATACAAGAAGTGCCTTATTTATTTTTTTTAAAAAGACTCAAAGCAGATATTCTATATTCTTACCATTTTCAATGGACTTTAATTATGAAACTAACATTTGGCTCATCCAAATTCAACAAGACAAAATGGTATATAATGGAAAAGCGAGCCTTCTCCTACCTGTTTGAAAAGATTCCATGGCCTTTTATTTTATTTTTAGTTATCTCGATGACCTCGAATATCATCTGTGTAGAAGGCAGTCTCATCTAGTTACTGCTGCAAATGACCTTCCTCGTGGTGTCTCCTATTTGACTCTAGCAATTTCCCAAATGTATTTTCACATGTCTTCCTGTGCAAAGAAGGAAGCCCCATCTGTTGTCTGCTTTTTTTTTTTAACTTTAAATGTCTTGTTTGGGGGTGCTCTTTCCACATCAGCACATTCCCCTTGCTACCTCCCTAACTCCACCATATTCCTGTTACCGGTTGGGGAACAGCTGGTAGTTTGTGGGCTCTTGACTTGGTGCAGGAAAGATTTCACAGTACGAGTCTAGGTGATTTTGAGAGTATGTTTATTAAAGTTGGGCACAGTGAAATGAAGGAAGGGCTTAGGATAGAAGCAGCGGCAACAGGAGAGAGCCTAGGCAGGGCTGCTTTGGCTTTTTTGAAACGTTATAGGAGAGAAGTGAGCCACACTGGGCTGCATGAACTCACTAAGAAGAAAAAGTCATAGTGACAGAAAGGAGCCGAGGCTGGGCTGCTGTTAGCTCACTGGAAAGTCAGAGAAGACGTGGCCTTGGAGACAGGCTCGGGGGTGAGCTTGGGAGGAGCTGCTGTTAGCTCTTTGGAAAGTCAGAGAAGATGTGGCCTTGGAGACGGGCTCAGGGGGTGAGCTTGGGAGGAGCTGCTGTTAGCTCTTTGGAAAGTCAGAGAAGACGTGGCCTTGGAGACGGGCTCAGGGGGTGAGCCTGGGAGGAGCTGCTGTTGCCCACTGCTCCCCTCGTTGCAAATCTCATGGGGATCCTTAGAGTTTAGGAGAAAGAGAGCAGAGATAAACACCTAAGGGAGAAAGGCGTGGGTGTGCTCTAGAGAGTGTGGGCTGGGTCTTTTGTCTGAAGGCTTTTTACCTTCCTTTAGCTGGTGGGAACCCTAGGGGAGGTCTCAGGGGAGGCTCTTAACAGAATATTCATTAGATTTCCAGGTGTGCCCTTCAATATGTTGATTAACCAAAATGTGTGTATAAAGGGGTCAGGGTTATTTCCTGGTTAGTGACATTTTAAAAAAAAGTCATCGAAGAGGGACTGGGACCAAGGCTGGTCTGCCCCAGAAGGCCTTTAATGTGTAAACCATTTGCTCCTAAGTGCCCTTGGGAAGGGAAGATAAAACCTTGTAATTCATTAGCTGCCTGTAAGTTTCTTAAATTGTTTGGCATTTAGTTATTTTGTCTCAGTTTCCCTTATTCCACTTGTCAAGGCTTCTTACTTTCCCTAGCTTCTTACTTTCCTGCCTCATTCGGGGTGTCATTCTTTATCTAAATGAATTGTAGAACAAAAGAGGTTTTGGTCTTAAATCCATGACTTTCTTTCCCCACATGCTTTTCTGTGTTTGGGATAGTTTAGAAAGTAGAAACTCAGCTTGTATAAAAGTGGATGAGTGGAAAGTCAGTCGTCCCTCCCCTGTGTTCCCATACCCTAGCCCCAAGTTTCCTCACCCAAAGGTCATAGCCAGCCACCCCTGCTGCCCATTTCATGGATTCCTTCCAGAGATGCCAATCCATCCATGTTTCTATCTATCTGTCTATCTATCTATCATCTATCTATCTATCTATCTATCTATCTATCTATCTATCTATCTATCTATCATCTATCTATCTATCTATCATCTATCTATCTATCATCTATCTATCGTCTATCTATCTATCATCTATCTATCATCTATCTATCTATCTATCTATCTATCTATCTATCTATCTATCTATCTATCTATCATCTATCTATCTATCTATCTATCTGTCATCTATCATCTACTATCTACCTACCTATTTCCTTTTTGGGTCGTGATTTTTATAAATAACCACATATGACATACACCTCCCCAAATTGCCCCAGCTCAGAACACAAAAGGCCTCCCCACTCATTTTAAGGCCTCTCCAAACTGTAGGTGGAGATTTGGGCTGTTTATGTTCTTTTGTCCAGAAACCAGTTGGGCTACTGTGTCTTAGTATACTCATGACCCAGAGTAGGCCCAGGCCGATGTTTTTTCTAATGGTTGGTTCTGATTCATGGCCTTTTATTTTACTTGTGGGGTGTCTTGATTACCTTGAACTTCACCTATGTACTAGGCAGTCTAGCCTTGTGCCATGGGTTTGGAGCCAGACCACTTGGCTTTGAATCTCGGTTCCGTTACTTATAAGCTATGTGACCTTGGCAAATTACTTAACTTCTCTGTGGCTCCTTGAGCATGTTACTAACCTCTCCATACCTCAGTCTCCTCACCCATTAAAAGGGGATTGATGATGCTGATAGCGCCTGTATCATGGGTGCTCAATGAGTTAAAAATGTGACATTTTCTTTAAACAGGTCCCAGCATGCATTTCCAGTATTCCATGCATGTTATTCTCAGACACACACAGGGATCTGATGCATCTAGCCTTTGTGAGAAAAGCTCCCCAGACTGGAATCATTGAAAATCTATGCATTGGCCGGCCAGTGTGGCTCAGTGGTTGAGCACCCACCCATGCACCAAGAGGTTGCCAGTTCAATTCCTGGTCAGGGCATGTGCCTGGGTTGCAGCTCCATCCCCAGTAGGGGACATGCAGGAGGGAGCCTACAGATGTTTCTCTCTCTCCCTCTCCCTCACTATCTCTCTAAAATCAATAATAATAATAATAATAATAATAATAATAATAATAATAATAAATATATTTTGAAAAGAAAGTCTATGCATTGACCTTCTTTCCTTCCCTTTTCCTCTTCCTCCTTCCCACATTTGCTGAAGACTCCAGATTGGCTTGACGCCTGCTAGGACAAGCCAGCACCCCTGCCTGCCGAGGCAGCCTGTTTGGGGACAGAGACACCTCTGCAAATACTGGGATGTGTGTTGGGGGAGGGAAGTGTCTGACTTTGAGATGCTGAGGTCCGGGGCTCAGAGTGGAGCTGGAAGGATGGGGTGGGCGGCAGGGAGGGGTAGTGTTGGGGATGGGGGCACTGCGGCCATGCTCCTGCTGACACCTAGTGGAAAGACAGAATTATCACCCTTTTCATGCAAGGTACCTCTCTGAGTGTGTAGCCTCCACCAGAAAATCTAACTGACCTCATGAGCCTCCACACTGTGTCCATCTGTGGGCTATCGTGAATCATGCTGCTGAATGTCTATGAACAAGTTTTCGTGTGGATGTATGTTGTCTATTTTCTTAGGTGGACACCTAGGAGTGGACCTGCTGGGTCAGGTGGTCATTCTATATGTAACTTTTTGCGGAATCACCAGATTGTTTTCTACAGCAACTGCACCATTCTACATTTCCACCAGCCATGCATGAGGGTTCCAGTTTCTCCACATCCTCGCCAAAACTTATTGTCTGTCTTCTTGATTATAGTCATCCTGGAGGGTGTGAAATGATAAGTCTGGTCGATATTAGGTTCTAAATATCCCTCAGAACAGTCCCCTCATCACCAATCCCAGCTTGAACTTCTGCTCTTATCTGTCCCTGCACCCCTCCCAAGTTCACAAAGTAGATGGTCAGTAAATACGTGTTCAATGAACAAATGGATGAATAGCTGGATGGACAGATGGGATAATATGTAGCTGTCAAAAATAATGTTACCAAAAAATAAATAAATAAAAACGTTACAGAAGGATGTTTAATGATGAGGGAAGTTGTGGTCAGCAGAATAATGCCACCTCCCCAAATCCACATCCTAATCTCTTGAACCTGTGACTATGCTCCCTAATATGGAAAAAGGACCTTTGCAGATGGGATTAAGTTAAGGATCTTGAGATGGGGGATATTATTTTTTGCATAATCCGGGTGGGCCTGATGTAATCGTAGGGGTCCTTATAAGAGGAAGGCAAGAGAGTCAAAATCAAAGAATGAGATGTGACAACAGAACCAGAAGTTGGAGTTGGTGCACCACCATGAGCCAAGGAACGCAATGGCCTCTAGAAGCCAGAAAAAGTATGGGATTGAATTCTCTAGAGCCTTCAGAAGGAGCCAGCCCTGCCCACACCTGGATTTTAGCTCCCTCAGAGCAATTTTTGGACTTCTGACCTCCAGAACTGTAAGATAATAAACTTATGTTGTTTCCAGCCAGTGTTTGTGGTACCTTGTCATAGCAGCAGTAAGAAACTAATACAGAAGTACTAGTATATATTGCTATGTGCCAATGCCCTCCTGGGCCATATTGGGCTCTGAGGCAAAAGGAAAAATGTGTGCCTCTCAATATATGCTTTATGTAATTTTTAATGGTTAATTTCCCCCCCCAGAAGTAGATTTTGAACATGTTATAAAGTGTTAGCTTCCATTAAATGCAGGAAAGTAAAATTATAATAAGTTCTTAATGTTGTGAATTTCAATATACCTACTTTAGGTTTCAATACCTTTTTAATAATGTTCTGGGGGAAAAGAGCCATTAAAATAAAAACAGGCATAGAGAGGTGCAACTTTTTGCACTGAATCAGACTCCAGTATGGCTTGGCGAGGCATTGCTGAAACCCGTCTTGATTAAAATTTTTGGCATTTTATTCATTATGGAGTTATTTTGCCATTCATTTGACATTTTAGAATGGTACATTAAATATTTATCTTGATCATTGAGTTTTTTTGGGGCCCCCTTAATTTTTGTTCCTGAGGCCAGTGCCTTACTCCCCTCGTCCTAATTCTGGCCCTGTCGAGAGGCAGTTGGATACATTTTACAGCAGTCTGACCCGAAATTTTTGCCATAACCTCCCTACCCTCTACTATCTTAAAAAAGGAAGTGAAAATTGGTCTAAAATGCAAACAAGTTAGCTCTCGGTTATGAGATGAAAAGTCACTTTAATTATCTTCTATGTCTGACTTTTTTTTTCCTTCAAAATTTCCTGAGTGTAGTGTGTAGACAATAAAAGTACTTCACTGAAAGTTCTTGTAGAAAGTAGTCTGGGCTGAAGCAACATTGTAAATATCTGTATACACTTAGGTGATATTTTCAGTAAACATGCTATGAGCCCGCCGGGCGGTGTGGCTCCATGGATAGAGCCTGGGTCTGCACCCTGAAGGGTCCCGGGTCCTTTCAGGTCAAGGGCACCTGCCTAGGTTTCGGGTTCACTCCCCACCCGGGGCGGGGGGCGTGCGGGAGCCAACCGGTCACGCGTCTCTGTCACACTGATACTTCTCTCTCTCCCCCACCTCCCTCCGTCCCGCTCTCTCTGGAAAGCAATGGAAAAATATCCTCCGGTGACGATTAGCAACAGCAACAACAAAAAGATTCCATGAGACAGAACTAACGAAATACGAGTTTTAGCGTGGGTTTGAGAACAGTTTTTGCCTTGGATTGTTTTAATGGGACGTGTGTTAGCGATAAAGTAATAAAGGTGTCTATTGGGTGTTTTCCGCCCCCCAGCTTCCACTGCATCGAGCGGAGTGGTGAGTATTTAGGGAAAGCGGAAATCAGCTCCGACCGCAACCCAGTGATACACAGTATTCGTGTCGGAAACTATAATGTAACAATTTTTGTAACATCGCCTATGTAATCACAAAAGGTCTTGCCCCGATGGTTTCCGCACGGGGCCCGTTATCACGTTCACCTCACCCGCGAAAGGTCTCGTTCCACGCTCATTTTTTTTTTCTTTATTACAGAACTTTAGGATTTACTTTAAAGTAAATTGTAATAGAAATTCCGGGTCAGTGATTTTTTTTTTTTTCCCTTCCGTCTCCTGTCTTTTTAGAAATTATTATAGAATTCTAAAAGTCATGTCAAAGTCAATGTCATTGAAATTCTCGCTGGATTATTTTTACCAGAAAACTTCAGGAGGCGAGTAAAGGGAGAAAATTTAACCAGCCGGCTTGCGTTGGCCGGGAATCGAACCCGGGTCAACTGCTTGGAAGGCAGCTATGCTAACCACTATACCACCAACGCCCCGCCGCCGGGGCTCGCCCAGCGACTTTACTAGGAAATGCCCGGGATTGGCTGGGTGACACCGCACCGCGTCGGGATGTCTCTGCCCCGCAGCCCCCGCGCAGCAGACACCGCCCATGGGCTGCTCCGTGCCGCCCGCGAGGGCCGCGCCCGCGCCTCCCCACAGCGCCGCGCGAGCCTCGGAGCCGCGCCGCCGTGGCCAATCCCAGGCCGCCGCCTGGGCCGCTCGACTTCCGGGTCAAAGGGTCCCGAGCCTCCGAGTCCCCCGTGTCCGCCTCCTCCGCTGTCCCCCGCGCCCGCCACTTCCGGGGCCGCAGTCCCGGGCACGGAGCCGCGAGTCTGAGGCGCCTCCGGCTCCGGGACGTCCTGGCCGCCGCCCCGCGCCAGCCCCGAGCCTGGTGAGCACCGCCCGCGCGCCCCGTCCCGCCTCGGCCGCCACCCCGACCCCGCCGGTGACCCGCCGGTACCCCCGCCCGCGCCTCCCTGCGCCCCGGCCGCGCCGCGGCCTCTGCGGCCCCGCTGTGGGTTTCCTCTCCGCCCCGGCCACCTCGCAGCCTCTCCCTGGCCCGCCTCGCCTCGCCTCCCCACCCATCCCGTCGCTGCCCGAGCCTCCCGGCGCTGGCCCCTTCCGGGGTGGCCGCACCCGAGAACGCCCCCCTTCCCGTGCCGGCCGCGGAGCTGCTGCCTCCTCCGCCTCCCCTGCAGGTACACGCTCCCGCGCGAGGGCCGGGGCCCCGTCTCTGACCCGCGGGCCGCCGCTCCCCGGCGCGCGGCCTCTCCGCCTGCACATCCCCGCTGGGTCCAGCCCGTCCCCTCGGCTCCCCCGCCGCTCCCACCCCCGGGCCGGTCCAGCCGCCCCCCCGCCTCCCGCACGGCCTCGGACCAGCCGTCACACTTCCCGACACCGGGGCCGCCGCCGAGCCCTCGGAAGCGGGCCGGTCCCTTCGCCTCTACCCCTGTCAGCCCGCCCATCCCCCACCGCGAGGGCGCCTCGGCCTCCGCGAAAGACCCAGCCTGCTTTCGAGGAGCGGGGACTAAAGCCCAGATGCGCCCTGGGGTCAGCCCGTTGTCCCTGGCCGAGTCCTGGGGGAACGGGGCCGGGAGAGCTTTCCTCCCTGGGGTGGTTCGGGCCATACAGACTGCACCCCAGGGCTGTGAGGCTGGCTGGACACCGCCCAGCGAGAATCGGGCACCGCGGCCGGTCGGGACTCCCCAGTAGGAGAGTGAGTGGTTTAGCCAGACCTTCCATTAACCCACCGCGTTAATGACACATTCACTCTGTCAAGGTCCTGTGTCCCACTCCTGCAGCTGGAATGGAGGCTTTCTGGACCCTTTAGAAGGTCAGTTGTGCTGGGGCTGGGTGTGGGCTGGTGGGATTCATTTGCCTGTTCCAGGATATAGAAGTTGGCAGGAAGTGGTTTTTCTACAACTCTGGGGTCACTGCCCACAGGGACAGTTGGCTGGGACCCAGGCCAGTAGCTACAGCTTTGTGTACTTTTGCTGGAAACTTTTCTTTCCATCCAGCATCCCCTTCCAGCTGCCCACGTATGTACCCCCAGAAAGACTGGGGGTTAAAAAGTGGAGAGTGCTGATCCCAGTTGGATTTGTCAGAGGTGTGGCTGCATCCGCCCACACCTAACACAGTGCCTGGTATTCGTTCAGCGAATGGTGTGAATTCTGGCTCCGAAAGGGACTTCGGTCCAATTTTCCCCTAGGTGGGATTTTAAATAGGTTGCTTAGTCAACAGTATTAGCTGTCATGTAGTTTCTACTATTTCAGGCACTTTACCTGTACAATCTCATTTAATCCTCACAGTAGCCCTACTGCAGTCCCATTTTATAGTTGGGGAAAGTGAGGCACAGAGAAGTTAAGTGACTTCCCCAAGGTCACATAGCCTGGAAGTGGCAGGGCCAGGATTTGGACCCATACTTCTCTGACACCCAGAGCCCACTCTTTTCACCACTGCACTGAGAGTGAAGCAGGTGCTTCTTTCTGGTGACATGTTGCTTCCTCTCATGTGATCTCTGTTCTGCCCTTTTTTTTAAGCATCTGGGCACCTGCCTGTTTTCCTGGGACCTAGCTTGTTGAGAAGGTTGTTGGATGCGAGCCAAACCAGAGGTCCCTTTGACTTTAGACAGCGTTCAAGTGAGGACAGTGACAAGTTCTCAACCTAAAATGTTTATTGAGTGCTTCCTATGTGCTAGGTATGGCTCCGGGCTCAGGATACAGCAGGAACAGGACAGATGTGGGCCTGCCCTCGTGGAGCTGGCATCCCAGTAAGGAGTGCTCACTCACCCAGAGCAGCGGTTCTCAGCCTTAGAACTAGTGATATTTGGGTCCAGGTCATTCTTTGTGGGGTGGGGGGAGGGGGGCCATCCTGTGAATTGTGGGATTGTGTCTCCACCAACCAGATTGCCAGTAACATGCCTTCCAGTTGTGACAACCAAAAATGCCTCCTGGGAGCCAGAATCTGCCCTGGTTGAGACACCCTGGATTAGGGGATTCCATTTACCCCTCCCTCCAGGAGATACTGTTCTATAATCATGTGACTTACTGAGGTCCTAGGGTGCTGCACACATTTAAATACATGAATTGAGTGGGGAGGGAGAGAGAAAGTGGCTCACAGATACTGGGGGTCATTCTGGTTTATACCATCAGGAATTTATTCTGGTGTCTATTGCGAGCCTAAGGATTTAACTCAGGTTCTTTCCCCAAATAATGAATGCAGAGTTTTCCCCTCAGCACTGCTGACATTGGGACTGTATCATTCTCTGTTGTGGGGGACAGTCCTGGACACCATGGGGGTGTTGAGCATTATCCCTGACCTTTACCCACTTGATACCAGTAGCACCCCCACCCCAGTCAGTGATGACAACCAAAAATATCTGCAGACATCGCCAAGGGTTTCTTGAGGGTTCGTCTCCTTTGAGAACCACTGTCCTAGAGTGAGTGCTGTGGAGAAAGACCAGGTGTTGTGATGGGGGTGACAAGGTAGCAACTTTAGATTGGATGCCGGGAAAGACCTCTGAAGAGGTGATATTGGGACCCAAAGGATAAGAGGGAACAGGTCATACAAAAAGGGAAAGGGTGTCCCAGGCATAGGGACTGGCAAGTGCAAAGGCACTGGTGTAGGAATGAGTAGCGTGGTTAGAGGAGTTTAAGGCCAGTGTGGTAGAGATCATGGTCAAGGGCAGGGGAGCAGGTGAGGTCAGGAAGGCCATCAAAGAATAGCCACAATGGAGAATTTGGTTTTTTTCCATTTGTGGCAAGTGTCTGTGGGTGGGATCCTCAGAGTCATTTGATACTCCCATCTTCTCAGGGACTTCTCACCTTGGGAGAACTGCTCAGCAAAAAGATGCTGGTTTCTGGCAAATTTCAGACACCCTCTCAAATTTCAGGGCAGGGCCTGAACCATCTACCTCATCAGAACAGCCTTGGCATTGAGTATTCCCCGGAGGAATGGAGGGCTGCCTAGGAAAGTGAGAAGGGGGAGAAGAGGGTGAGTGCTTGCACCCCTGCATTGCCTGCTGGGAGTTGCAGCCCTGTGGTCTCTCCCTCTGCAGGCTCCCCCACTCTCCTGATCAGCCAAGTGGTTAATGCGGACAGTTAAGAAGCTACGCCTAGACAACACGAACACAGGAAGTTGGAGGAGGTAAGAGATACAGCCTTAGGAGCCCTGATTGCTGGGGATGTCCCAGAGTCTTAGGTCTGGGAAGACTCCTTTGCTCCCCACCCCCTTACATTTCTGCATTTCCTTGAGGTGAAGTTCTGGCTATTTTGCGTGAGGCAGTGTGGGCTAGTGCAGGGTTTCGCAGCCCTGGCACTGCTGATAGTGAGGGCAGATCACTCTCTGTGGGGCCATCCGGGGCACTGTGGGGTGTTGAACAGCATTCCTAGCCCCTACCCACTTGATGTCAGGAGCACCCCCAGTCATGACAACCACATGTGTCCCCAGAGATCGCCCAGTATCCCCTAGAGATAGGGTCAACCCTGGTTGAACACTGCTGACCTGGTGGTTAGGATGTGAGTTTTGAGTCCAACAGACTTGGGCTCCCCTCCTTCTGGTGATATTGGTTGAGCCATTTGACCTCTCTGAGCCTACTCTCCGGTCTCCCACGTGGAGCTGACCCTGAAACTTACCTCCCAAGCTTACAGTGAGGATTAAAGGTAATTACACACACAAGATTCACACATTTGATAAATTCCACATCTGGGGTTTGGCATGAATTGAAGAGACTATAGAAATTTCTCAACCAGGTTGACCTAGGTCAGTATCAGTTTTTTAACAATCTCAGGCTCATTTGCTTTTAGTGAGTGCAAGCAGTTGGGGAGGTGGGAAGGGAATCAAAGATGATTCTGGAGGACAAGCATGATGTTAAACATGGTGATTGGTTCCCAAGACTCAGGCTCTGAGAACATGCAGCCCCCTTGGGTGAATGTGTCAGTGGGCGAGTTAGTGATGGGAACCCTTGTCTCTCTTCTTGCGTGCCTTAGGTCCCAGGTGGGCACAGGCTGGACTGCAAACTGACCCTGTGTAAGGCTGTTCATAAAAGCTGTAGGCCCCAGTAGTGCTGGGAGCAGCACGCGTAGGGCAGAGGGTGGCCTGCTGTTTCCCAGGAATCCCCAGCTGCAGGGCCACAGCTAGTGTCCTGAAGGCCACTCCCTGAAGACCATGCCCCCCCTCCCCCCGGCTCCTCACCTCCCCTTGCCCAGCACCTCCCTTCCTTCCTGCTTTATCTGTGGTTAGCCTGAATTCTCCCAGACCTGCTGCCAGAGCTCAGAATCCAGTTTCTTCTTACCTTCCACATGCTTCCCTCATCACAGGCCCTGCTTGGGTCTCTGGTTGATGCCCCAGGGGGTGGTGGCCCCAGTGGGTTCTTGGAGTACCATTTTAGACAGAGATCATAGAACTCCCATCAGGCCTTCCTTGACAGTGACTTAACTGGGAGCTCCTGTGCTGTTTGCTGGTGGCATCTCAGGCTGTGAAGGTGCCCTACTGATTGGCAGAAAAAAAGTGGAGGTGGACTTGGCCTAAGAGGCTTGCAATCCACTTTCATTTCCCAGCTATGTAAACTCTTGACTCAAGAATCCCAGCACAGGCTGGTGCTGGATGGGAAAGAGCTGGCCAGACTTGCTTTACCAGGGCCCCATTTCGTACACCTGTCCCTCTTTCCCCAGCCTCTTCCTGCAGTCAGGGCTTTGCCACTGGGGAGAAGAGAAGTGAGTGGAGAGCCAGCCTAGCCTGTAGCACCAAGCTTTAGCCTGTCTGGAAGCTCAGGCTGCCCCGCTGCATCTAGAAGATTCTCAGAAATTTCTCACGATGTTTCATTTTATTTCTCATTTCCTGGATCGCATTTTTGCTCCTTGGGCTCTCTGTAGTGATTGGAGGCAAGATAATTTTTCTCACTCTTTGCTGCGGAAATAAGCCATGTGATTTTGTGAGTGCTTTCCCCAGGCTCTTTGCTTCTGGGGTCCCCTTTGGGGACTCTGGAGGTCATGATCTGTTTTTCTGCTGTGAACAAGGCTTAAATAGTGGTGGCAGAGTTTGGGAGGGTTAAGTGGTGAGAGGAGCTCCCCTGGCTTGGTTTTCTGGGCTTGCTGCTGGCAGTGCTTGGGGTTGTGTGGGTTCTAGAGTGCGTAGCCGGCCCCGCCTAACACCCCTCAGTGAGTCTCTCACCCTCTCTGGGCTTGGTTTATTTGACCCGAAGGCCCTGAAGGCTCTGCTGGCCTGTGGTCTGTGTCTTCAAAACCAGTGCAGGAGGAGCTGAACTGACTGTGCTCCTTCTGATAAGCCAGCTCATTGCGTACCCCCCAAGCTCCGGCAGGGTCATGTAGGACTGAGCAAGGGGAGGCATTTCTCCTCCTGTCTGAGTTAGAGAAGGAACTCGGAAAATCAGCCCACAATGGATGCTCAAAAGCCATGGGTAGCCTTCTTGTGCTGCTTTTTCCCCTTGCTTCTCGGAGCTGGCAGGGGTCCTTTTTCTTCCAGTGGTCATCCTGTGGGGTCTGCTACTGGCAGAGGTCAAAGCTTCCTGGGAATCGGAGGGCACCTGAGGGAAGGGTGGGAGGTCATAGATCTGCCTGTTACTTCTCTAAAGCCCTTGGCTCATGCTGTTCTGGCCCTGGGTGCAGCAATAGCTTGAAGTCCCACTGTGACAAGTGAACACAGGCTTCAGCTTGCAAAGCTGCTAATCCCTAAGCATGTGATTCCAGCATCCAGCAAGGCCCTCAGCCATTTCGTGCCCGTAGAAGAAAGCAGGGCCAGCCACTCACTTTGGATGGCTTCAGGAGATGACCCTGGCTCTTCCACAACTGGGTCACCATGGCTGTGTTCAGATTTCTCTAAAACAAATATTTGCCTGGCCAGTCCAGTCTGGTCAAGAAGTGTGCTCAGCAGTGAGGGTGGGAAAGGAGAGGGAGAGAGCCTTTGCACAGCTCCTGGAGTGGGATGGCCTCTGAGGGGGAAGGGTGTGCACATCCATGCTCTCACTTAGATTCCTCACGGTCCCAGTGAATACCTACTTGCTTCTCTGAGCGCCTCTGGTGAGGCACAAGTTTTCCTTTCTGGACAGCAGCTGATGGCACAGGTGATGAGGTTCAGTGTGATTAATTCTCTGTGCTCAGGCTTCCGTGCGTGGGCAAGTGGCCTTTCATGGCTCTCTGTAGAATGCCCCCTGTGACAGGGGCCACGTGTGGCTCTAGGGACACAGCCATGAACAAGACAGACACGGGGGAGACAGACAACCATTGTGACGAATTCTCTGAGGGTGGGGAGCCAGGTTGCATGTGAAAGATTAATGGAGAGACCAGCTTTGGTATGGATGGTCGTAGAAAGTTTCTAAGTACCTGACAGATATTTAAGCTGAGATATGATGAGATGTTTGTTGAGCAAAGAGAGGGGGAAAAAGTGTTCCAGGCAGAAGGGACAGCATGAGCAAAGGCCCTGGGGTGGGAAGGAGTCTGGCCTGTGTAAGGAGCTGAGAGAAGGCCAGTTCGCCTGGAGCATAGTGATGACAGGGAATGAGGTTCAAGAGTCTGGCAGAGGCAGTGGACAGATTGCTAAAGGCCAATGTGAGGATTGGTTTCCACCTAAGGGAAAACCAAGGAAGGGTTTTGAGTTGGTAGACAGTTGCCATCATTCAGCTGAGAGGTGATGGTGGCTTGGATCTTAGCAGTCATGGTGTTGGAGAGAAGTGTAACAATTTAAGAAATATTTAGAGGCCAAGAAAGGTTGCATAGTGTGGGGGTCGGCTGGGGGAATTGGAGTGCCTGATGAAGAGGCAGTTTGTATATAGAACTTGGGTACCACTTCCCTTTTCATTTTCTTCCTGCCTGTCTCGTCCTCATAGCTTCTCGCTGAATTCCGAGGGGACGGAGAGGATGGCCACTGGGACACCGACGTCCAACCCAGGTGACACAGTTGATATGGAAGACTCAGCATCCCGCTTCCAGGTGCAGAAGCACTCGTGGGAAGGGCTCCGGAACATCATCCACGGTAGCCGCAAGAACTCGGGCCTGATAGTCAACAAGGCTCCTCATGATTTCCAGTTTGTGCAGAAGACAGACGAGTCAAGCCCCCACTCCCACCGCCTCTACTATTTAGGTAAGCCCTCCAGTGTCCCCTCAGGCCCTCCAGGTTCACACAGATCCTCTAGGCTCCTGCAAACCCTTCAGGTTCCTTTGGGCCCAGTAGGCTGCCCTTGACCAGGGCAGTGTTTCTGGGATGGCTATTACTAAATCCTCTAGTTTCCAGAGGTCAGCTGGTCCTCTTAGTTAAAAGGTCCAAATAGATGGGTCTGACCCTGAGCAAACTATCATGCCACCCACGGTAACATCTGTTTACAATGAAGGTCTGGCCCAAGGGTACTCAAGAGGGTTAGATGTGCAGGTGAGGGAAGCATAGGGCAGTACCTCCCCATCTGTGTTGTACAGAGCTGTGGTTCAGGCCTGGTACGTGGGCCTGAGCCACTGAGACTGCTTTCATTACCACTCAGTTGGGCCTGCCCCTGAGTCACTTCTCAGCCCCCTGGGCTGGGCATGTGAGCTTCAGGACGCCCTCAGCAGTGGGAGCCACAAGTAACTCCAGTAGGCTCTGACTGTGGAGTGAAGTGTTAAGAAGGCTCATGGAAAGCCCCGGCCGGGTAGCTTGGTTGGTTGGAGCATCGTCCCGTACACCAAAAAGGTTGCCAGTTTGATTCCCAGTCAGGGCACATACCTAGGTTGTGGGTTTGGTCCCTGGTTGGGGTGCATACAGGAGACAGACAATTGATGTCTGTCTGTCTCTCTCTCTCTAAAAATCAATAAAAACATATTCTTGAGTGAGGATTTTAAAAAATTAATAGAAATAAAAGGCTCGTGGAAATCTGCCATGATTGCACAGCTGTATGCCCTGTGGGCTAACAACAGAGGGTGATCTGCCACATTTTTGCTACGGTTGCCCTAGATACCTGGATAAGCGTGTTAATAGCTAATCACTTCTTCTTTCGGGTGTGTGTCTCTGGAGCAGCACTTTCTACACATCTGCAGTTGTTTATGTGTTTTTGTTCTCTGCCAGGCCACGTGAGAAACTTTAGGGCATAGTGTAGGCCTTGCACACCTGTGGCCTCCTGCATTTGTACCCTTAGCAGCCCATCCACCACCTGGCTCCTGGTAGGTGGACAGTCAGTATCTGCTGAGCGAGTGAATGTTGCCCTACTTTACCTAAAGGTCTCATAGAGCAGATAGGGACAGTTCCAAGCATGTTTGAAAGCAGCATGACACATGATTGTTCACCCAAGGCAGGTTTTCATTCTCAACTCTCTTGACTTCTGGGGCCCGGATCAGTCTCTCTGTATCCTCGACCCCTGGGGCAGTGCCTGTTCCTAGTCATGCCCTCAGTCAGTTTTGGAGTAAGTGATGGAATAATGAATAAAGACCATTCTGCCTGAGGCTAACCCCGCTACTATTTGTGACTGTGACCGAGATGAACACCAGATGGCTCTCCCCTGCCCACAGTCAGTACAGGCCCTCCTCATAAAGACCCACATGAAAACTAGATGGTGGTTGGGCATGCACAGAGTTAGAAAGAGGAATGGTCTAGAATAGGGGTCATCAAGCAACAACTGGCTATTTTTGGAAATCTAGTTTTACTGATGACCAGCATACCCACTTGTTTATTTCCATCAATGGCAACTTTTGAATATAGATGCAACAGAGGTCATATAGCCTGCAAAGTTGAAAATATTTACTATATGGCCCTTTACAGAAAACAGTTTGCCAGCTCTAGCCTAGGAGAGATTGGGGCTGGATGTGTGTGCTTTATTTATTTACCTATTTATTTAAAATATGTCTTTATTGATTTCAGAGAGGAAAGGAGAGGGGGAGAGAGAGAGATGAGTGAGCTATTGACTGGCTGCCTCCTGCATGCCCCCTACTGGGGATTGAGCCGCCACCTGGATATGTTGGCTGTTAGGACTGAAAGTGGCCAAGACTCATGGTGTCTGGTGAGCTGTTGCCTCTCATTTTCCTGCAATTTCATGGCACCCCCAACCCCTTTTTCCCACTTTTTTTGGTCACTCACTCACTCAAGTTCAGGTTTCTGTCCTGGTCAAGGTACTTGTATGAGTTTCCTAGGGCTGATGCTATAACAATCACCACAACTAGGTGGCTTAAAACAGCCAAAATTTATTCTCTCACAGTTCAAAAAACCAGAAGTCTGAAATCAGTTTCTCTGGGGTGAAATCAAGGTGTTGGCAGGTCCAGACTGTGCTCCCTCCATAGGCTTTAAGGGAGAATCAGTTTCTGGCCTCTCCCAGCTTCTGGTTGCTGCAGGCATTCCTTGGCTTGTAGCTATATCACTGCAGTCTTTGCCTCTGTGGTCACATCACTGCCTTCTCCTCTGTGTTTGAAATCTCTCTCTGCCTCCTTATAAGGGATGTGATTACATGTAGATAATCTACATTAATCTCCCCAGTTTAAGATCCTTAACTTAATCCCATCTGCAAAAATCCCTTTTGCTACATAAGATAACATATTCACAGGTTCTGGGTATTAGGATGTAGATATCTTTGAGAGCCACTGTTCAGCCATCTACAGAGCTGCTGGAAGGGACAGAAATCCTCTGAGCTCCTTTGAGCCACCAGGTGTACCTTGTAATAAGGTCACAGGGGCATCTCAGTGTACCTCCACCCTGGACCTCATGATATGGCACCCCAAGCCTTGTGGAGCCCAGGCAGCTGCCCTGCATATATTCTTCTCCATGGGTTCACTTTCATTGCCCTCCTACCATCTGCTCTCAAGGTTACTCGTGTAGGGTTCTAACCACCAGCAGAAATGGATGAGCTTTCTCCAAATTTCTGGGAGAAGGAATCAGATTGGCTCAACATAGGCCAGATGTCCGCTTGTCTAATTGGCCGCGGCCTGTGTGTATGCCTACGGCTGGGGTGGATGGGTACCTGAAGTCCACAGGAGGCTCTAAGGGCCCATCCCAGTGAGTAGGGGCAGCTCCAGATAAGGGCTGTGGACCCGGCAAAGACTCTGAAGTGTGCCTAGAATAGTTCAAATCTGTGCTGCCTCTTTTGGGGTGACACTGCTCACCTCTGAGCTGATCCAGTCTGCATCACTCAATGCACTCAGGGTACCCATACTTATGTCCAAGTTTCAAGGGCAGCCCTTCCTGGAGCCCTTGAGTGTTTATAACAAGGCTTTGCACTAGCCCAGCACCTGAGTGAATGCTGGCAGCCAGCAACTTTGTGGATAGAACAAAAGGGGCCTCCAAGGGTGACGCCTAGCCTGCTGCTCTAAGAGTCACCCGCCCCCTGCTTTCCCTGGGACCCCTGCTTCCTTGGTGGGCACAGGCTTTGCCAGTCGGGACACATGGAGCTAGTCACTGGGTCCTCAGTGAAGGTTCTTTCGGGTGTGCCTAATGAAGCCCAGTGCACTCAAGATGGAGCAGAGAAGAGACTTTGATGGCTGCTGCTGCCAGGAAGATGGGATGACGGCGGCTCAGGTTCCAGGGTTCAAACTGCAGCGTCAGGAAAGCCTCTCCTTCTGGCTTTCTTGCTCCTTCCCACTGCGCATGGGTGTCTCGTGTTGGACAGGGAGAACACAGGGCTCCAGACAGCTTTAGGGGCCCCTTAGATGGGACATACAAGACCACTGTGTCCTTGTGTCCTATGTCCAGATCTAGTGTCCCATGCCCCCACCAGGCCACTCACCCAGGCCCCAGCACATGGGGGTGGAGATGGTGCTTGCACTAGAGATGGGGGTGCTGTCCATAAAGATGGGGCAGAGCTGGAATAAGAAGGCAAAGGAAGGGCAGTGATGGCAGAAATCAGCAGTAGTCATTGGTCATCTCAGATTTCAGAATCCTGTCTTGTATGCCGATCATCACCATCACAGGTGCTGAGGGCGGCTCATCCAGGGAATGTGCTAACTTAGGCCATTGGGTGGCTTCTCTTACTAATCAACTGGGGAGAAGGTGGCTCCAATATCCTTGGCAAGGCCACACCCTTTTGGAAAGCTCCAGCTATCCCACAGAGTCCTCCCTGCTGACAGGCATGCAGACAGAGGATGTCCAGAGCACGCTGTGGGCAGGGTGGCCGGGTAGTTTCATGTCTGTACCTCTAGCTGAAAATGAGACAAATCAAAGCAGCTTAAAGATTGTATTGTGAGTGCTACCCAACTGCACATCTAAGTTAACTTTTCTTTTTTTTTTTTTTAAAATCCTCACCTGTGGATATTTTTCCGATTGAGAGAGTGGGAGGGGGGAGAGAGAGATAAACATTGATGTGAGAGAAACATATAGATTGGTTGCCTCCCGCATGTGCCCCAACTGAGGATGGAGCCTGCAACCAAAGTATGTGCCCTTGGCCAGAATCGAACCCGGGACCCTTTAGTCCATGGGCCGACGCTCTAACCACTGAGCCAAATTGGCCAGGACTTAAGTCCACTTTTAATGGAATCCTTATTAACCTAATATTTTTCTTTAAATATGTTCTTATTTTGTTCTTGTTTTGCTAACTATGGTTCATGAGCAACTTTTTCATAAGTGGAAACCCCATGTCACTTGCCATATCGAGAAGCTATCTATAAAGATAACTGTTAGAGGAACGTATGTTATTATTATTATTTTCTTGGTTAATCCTCACCCAAGAATATTTTTTCCATTGATTTTTACAGAGAATGGAAGGAAGGGAGGCGGAGAGCAAGAGAGAAACATTGATGTGAGAGAGAGAGACACTGATTGTTTGCCTCCCACATGCACCCCAGCCGGGACCAGGGATCAAACCTGCAACCCAGGTGCCCTTTACC
Organism: Miniopterus schreibersii; assembly: GCF_964146895.1. Taxonomy (NCBI): domain Eukaryota; kingdom Metazoa; phylum Chordata; class Mammalia; order Chiroptera; family Miniopteridae; genus Miniopterus; species Miniopterus schreibersii. Next base: position 66,714,377 of record NC_138105.1, on the reverse strand, counting down.
GGGAATCAAAACTGAGACCCTTTGGTGTACCAGCTGATGCTCTAATCACTGAGCATACCAGCCAGGGCTCTGCTGTTAACTTTATTAACAGCTATTGTACTGTCATCCATCTAAAGATGCAACTGATTGAAAGATCTGCTGCCCGGCCGGTCAGCAGATTGAGCGTTGACCTAGGATCCAGGTGATCCGGGTTCGATTCCCGGTCAGGGCACATGCTCGGTTGTGGGCTTGATAAATGACTCTCTCATCATTGATGTTTCTATCTCTCTCTCTCGCTCTTCCTTCCTCTCTCTGAAATCAATAAAGATATATTTAAAAAAAGAAGAAAGATGTGTTATTTTATTTGCTGCTAGAAACAGGACAGCCCTTTCAACAATAAGACACATCTCAACTTCAGAGATCTAAGACTGTGAAAAATTGCAACTTACTGGAATTAAGCTGATATCTCTTGAGTGACATATCCCAGGCATTGTGCTTAGTGCTTTGTATTTCTTACCTCATTTAATCCACACTGAATCCTCTCTGGGCAGCTGCTATCATTTTATAGTTAAGGTTAGATCAGTGGTTCTGTCAGGGAGGTTCTTCCCTCCAGGGACACTGGGCAACATCCCTGGCATTGAGTGGGAGGGGTCAGGGATGCTGTTCTACATGCTCTACATGCCACAGTGCCGAGGATGTTCTCCATAGCGAGTGACCGGGCCCCAATGTAACCAGTGCCAAGGGGAAGAGATGCTTGATTACACACATGTGCTCTAATCTTAGATTAATTCATGGCCTTTGCAAAAGCCTTTTAATAAAAAAGGACATTGAAGACTGGAGCCTCGCCTGTTGAGAGCTGGGTAGCCCTGACCACCCTTGTTTTGCTCTATTGTGTGCTGTTTCTTCAGTAATTTAGTCCAAGATAGTACAAACGCTTCAGTGGTGGAGGACCCTGTACACTACTGCTCATGTGCTTAAACCTGGGGTTGTAGCTCCTCTGGGGAGGGGTATGCAGCAAGGATGTGCTGGCAGGATGACGTGGAAGCGGAAAGAACTAGCTGGTCCCAGCCATGAGGAGCCTGATATTGGCCCCCACCCTGTCCTGGGCTAGGTCACCCATTCTGTTTTTTCCCTCTTCCCCCAAGGGATGCCTTATGGCAGCCGAGAGAACTCTCTCCTCTACTCTGAGATCCCCAGGAAGGTCCGGAAAGAGGCTCTGTTGCTCCTGTCCTGGAAGCAGATGCTGGACCATTTCCAGGTGAGCTGCACCTGTCGGGTCATTGCCTGTGGGCGAGGGGTGTAGCCAGGTCATCTGGCTATACACCATTTCCCTGGGCCCTCAACTCCCAGAGGGTCCAGGCCAGCTGCACTGTTCACGCACACCCTGCAGTGAAAAGCTTCTGACTCACCACAGCCCTTCCCTCTCTCCCAGCCCGTGCTCCAGCCCCAGAGTCTGATAAGAATGCTTATCAAAACATCTTTTCCTTTTAAATGCCTCACCAAAGACTTGAACTGACTTGGGCTGGGCCTTTTTATGGAGATTTGGCTAATAATTAATGTCATCCAGAGTTGGCTTGGTTCCAGGGTGAAGGATGGTGGTGAAGGATGAGAGAGCCTTTTTCATTGGTTTGTGTTTATTTCTTTTTGACTGTAAAAGGAATATGACAGTAGCAGGGTGTGTGTGTGTGGGGGGGGGGGTGATGACACACTCTGAATTTCTCCATGCCAGTGCAACAGCTCTCCCTTTTGCCTGCCCCATTTAGTCCCCAAGCTGAGGAGCTTGTATTCACATAGCTCCTCATGGAGGTAATTTTGCTTTGGGTTCTGCTTTTTTAAAATGTATTTCTTGTCATTAATGTTCCTCTGCATTTCCATATCATCTTCAGAATTCTCCTTGGGACAGCTGGCTAGTGGTGCCCACAATAGTTTAGCTGCCCAGACCCACCAGGGTTGTGTGTGTGGGTGGTCAGGTGATCCCAAATTTGCCCTGCCCCCACCTATCCAGAAAGTATGAATGTTTGGTGTTGGGTGGGTTCAGACCAAATGCTCTCGGCAGGAAGAAGTGGTTAAGAGGTGGGGGTGTCTGTAGGATTGACCTTGGGGACCAGGGAAGAGCAGTCCAGCAGTAACCCTCCATTCTGCGGGGCAGAGGACAGTCCTGTCTGCCTTGGAGAGATTCCGTGGGAAAGGGACATTGGGAAACCTAGAGATGGGCTGAGAAGGTAGGAGGTCCACGTAAGCCCTGAAAATCTGTCACCCAGCCCTGGTCAAGGGCTCTGCTACACGTTCTGCTCAGTACAGCTCTGCTAATCAGAATGTTCTCTCTGGCATTGACCCAAGTAAGATAGTTAGGTCCCTCCCTGGAGTGCCCAGGTTGCCAGGGCCTCTGGCTATTGACACTGGCATCTGTCTCCCCTGTGTCCCCAGGCCACTCCCCACCATGGGGTCTACTCTCGAGAGGAGGAGCTCCTTCGGGAGCGGAAGCGCCTGGGGGTCTTTGGCATCACCTCCTATGACTTTCATAGCGAGAGCGGCCTCTTCCTCTTCCAGGCCAGCAACAGCCTCTTCCACTGTCGGGATGGGGGCAAGAATGGCTTCATGGTAAGCTCTAGTCCCTGGCTGGGCGATGGGGAGGGCATGTGGGTGGCATCCTGTCCCCCTGAGCCAGGCCTCTCTGTCCCCAGATGTCCCCCATGAAGCCATTGGAAATCAAGACCCAATGTTCTGGGCCTCGGATGGACCCCAAGATATGCCCTGCCGACCCTGCCTTCTTTTCCTTCATCAACAACAGTGACCTGTGGGTGGCCAACATTGAGACAGGCGAAGAGCAGCGGCTAACCTTCTGCCACAGGGGTAAGCCGGGCAGAGGGTGCCAAGTCCTGGCCAAGGTGGACAGGAACCTGCACCCAGGGATGTGGTCTGTCGGGCCAGGCCAGACCAGCACTTTCCAGGCACAGCCATCAAAGTGATCAGTCTAGCTTCTAGAAAATACCCTGCCCCCACACCACTCACCGTGACCCCCAGGCACCTTCCTGAACCTTTCTCTCACAAGCCACCCTCCTGTGTGGCCCTCTGTGGCCACCCTCTTTCAGATACTTATTCTGCCCCTCTGCTCAGTTAGCCCCTCCTACCTCTACTCTCCTTCCTGACTCCATGGAGTCAAGCTCAGATCTCAGCTGCTCCCCAAGTTTTCCCTCATGCCTCTCCTTACTGGAAGTGACCTTCCCCTTCTGCAGATGTTTGCAGATCTGCACCCAGTGTGGCCTCAGACCTGCCTCCCTGTCCTGCCCTACAGCCCTGGTGCCCTAGCTCTAAACCTGAGTGGCTTGGCCAGGGCAACTCACACTGGCCATGTCATAGCTGGGTGAGGATGCTCCTGGGATCAAGTGGGTGGGGGTTCAGAGATGCTACTCAACACCCCACGGTGCCCAGGACAACCTCCCACAGAGAATGTGACAACCCCCCACAGAGAATTTGCCAACCCCAATGTTAGCAGTGCTAAGGGGGAGCGACCTGCTTTAAATTAGACTCTTATCTCTCATCCTGCTTTTTCCTCCTCCAGGTTTATCCAATGTTCTCGAGGACCCCAAATCTGCAGGCGTAGCTACCTTCGTCATCCAGGAAGAATTTGACCGCTTCACTGGCTACTGGTGGTGTCCCACAGCCTCCTGGGAAGGTAGGTCCCTTTCCATTTTTAAAAAATGCTTCTTTGGCCCTGGCCAGTGTAGGTCAGTGGTTAGAGCATCAGGCCACGCACTGAAGGGTGGTGGGTTCGACTCCTGGTGAAGGGCACTTACCTAGGTTGCAGGTATGATCCCCAGCCCTAATTGGGGCGTGTGTGGCATGTGGGAGGCAATCAATTGACGTGTCTCTCTTACATCGATGATTCTCTCTCTCTCTTTCTCTCTCCCTCCCTCCCTCCCTCCTACTCTCTCTAAAAATCAATGGAAAAAATATCCTTGGGTGAGGATTAACCACAACAAAAAATGCCTCTATGCACACTTTTATTGATAGAGTCTATGTGCTTTTCTGCTGTTTGCACTTTTCACTGAAGGAAACCTCAGCAACCTTTCTATTGATATCAGTGTCTCAGTCCATTCTGGCTGCTATAACAGTATCACAGTTTGGGGGGCTTATACACTCTTCCTGGTTCATAGATGGCACCTTCTTGCTGTGTCATTGTGTTATGGGGTCTCTTTTATAAGGACATGAATCCCATTCATGAGGGCTCCACCCTCATGACGTAATCACCTCCCAAAGGCCCCATCATGTAAAGTCATTATATCGGGGGGGTAAGATTTAACATTTGAATTTGGAAGGGACACAAATTCAATTCTTTGCAGTCAGCACACAAAGAACTCTTTAATAACTATAGTCAATCCTGGAGCACGAGTATGCCATGGCTTATTGAACTAGTTCCACACAGACTCTCTGGTTGTTCTTGTTGTGGGTTTTGGTGTCATAAACAGTACTCCAATGAACACCTTTATACATGGATCCTGGAGGGTGATCTGGGAGTGTATCAGTCGTTTTCAACCGGGGTGAATCTGCCTTTAGGGAACATTGCACAATGTCTGGAAACATCTGTGGTTGTCATAACTGAGTTGGAATCACATTGCTGCCACTCCCAAACCACATGGCATCAGACCAGCCACTCAGCCTCCTAGGCTTCCAGTGCTCCACCCGTAAAGCAGGTGTGGAGCAGGCTGGCTGTTTCTGGAGACATCTTTGGTCTGTCCACAGTGAGTCTTAGGTGAGGGTACAGAAAGGAACAGGAGAACCTTCTTAGTAGCTAAGGAAGGAAGGAGCTTGTTGAGGAAGGAATGTCCATGGGCTTTGCCTCTGTGATGTCAGCTTTACCAGTCACCCCACTCCTTTCTGAGCTGTTAACAGCCAGTGACTTACTTATTCTCATAACGATCTTTATTGTAATTCTTCTTGAGACGTGTTAATTAGCTTGGGCTGCTGAACCAACTGCCACAGACTGAGGGCTTAACAACAGACATTTATTGTCTCAGTGCTGGAATCTGTTAGTCCAAGGTCAGGGTGTCAGCACCTTGGCCCTCTCTCCTTGGCTTATAGATGCCATCTTCTCCCTGTCTCCTCCCATGATATCTGTGTGTGTGTGTGTCCTAATCTCATTTTGTAAGGACACCAGTCATATTGGATTAGGGCCCTCCCTAATGACCTCGTTTTACCTTAATCACCTGTTTAAAGACCTCATCTCCAAATACAGTCACATTCAGAGGTCCTGGGGGTTAGGGTTTCAACATAGGGGTTGACAGGGACATAGACAGTTCAGCTCATAGACCCCCCCACATGGCCATCTCCCATGCCATTTTGCACTGGGAATAGCTCAGTTCTTGTCCCCATTGTGCAGGTAAGGGAACTGAGCCTCCAAGAGGAGATGCAGCTGGCTGAAGGTCTAGTAAAGGCAGACTTGGGTTCCAGCCCAAAGGCTCATGCTCTTGTCTAGGCCCAGCTGTGGCAGAGCAGAGTCCCTCATGTACACAGGATGGGGGTGGGACTCCCGGCACCCTCAGTGGTGTCCCTGCCCCCTCCCAGGTTCAGAAGGCCACAAGACACTGCGAATCCTGTACGAGGAAGTCGATGAGTCTGAGGTGGAGGTCATTCATGTGCCCTCTCCTGCACTAGAAGAAAGGAAGACAGACTCATACCGATACCCCCGGACAGGTGAGTGCCCAGGACAGGTTTGGGTGGCTGGGCAGTAGTCTGAGATCTCATAGAGCAAAGTGAGGCACCAACTAGGACAGGCCCACAGGACTCAGAGGAGCAGGCTGGGCTCAGGAGCAACAGCAGGGCCAGCACTGCCTCTGGGCCCAGAATACAGAAGGAGCTAGGGGGAGATTGTGAGTGCATCAGACATTCACCACCTTGTGAGAATACAGATTCGAGTTTGCCTGTTTCTCAAGAGAAACTGGAAATCCAGACTCATTTGAGAAATCTCCCAATTCTTAAGTGTTGCTTGAATTATTTAAAAATACTTAGTGAGCCAAACAAAATACACGATGGGCCAGGTTCAACCCGTAGGCCTCTTATTTGCCACCTCCATGGAAGCAAATGAGAGTCGTTCTCACTAACCTGCAGCAAGCACTTCTGTTTGCCATGCTGAACAGAGCCTTCCAGGAAGATATTTCCAATCCCCAATGCAAATAGGAAAAGTCAGTCTCCCCTCTCCCCATTTGATAAATGAGACCACTGAGGCTCAGAGACATTCCCTGCCTGGGGTGCTAGAGTCCTGAGTGCCAGAGTTGAGATTTGTCACAGAAATAACTGGAGCCTGAACCAAACTTCACCTCTGGAAGCACATCTTAGTCATCTCAATCTATAAGCCACCTGCCTCCCAGTGGGTTGGAGCCCCGGATGTGTCACATGGGATGTGTGCCACCTTTCTGTATTATGGATATGTTCCATCTTCATAGCCACATTTTAAGCTCTCCAAAGGCAGCAGGTGTCTTCCTTGTGTGTGTTTCCTCCATGATCTCCCCATCAGCATAGAGTTTGTACATCACTCTCTGTCTGGAATGAGGTCCTGGCCCAAAGTCAGAAAGTCCTGCTTGAGGACTTTGTGCCTGCACCAGAGAGGGTGACATGCCCATGGAGAGACCTTTGGACACCCTTCCTCCCCCTCTCCCCATGCCAACTGTTTCCCCTTTCTGTAGGTATCACCCTGCACCCTCCACCCCAACACCTGCTCTTACCCTACATGGGCGACACCTGCCAGGCTCACCTCACTTTCATTTTTGTAGGTAGCAAGAATCCCAAGATCGCCTTGAAGCTGGCAGAGTTTCAGGCTGACAGTCAAGGCAAGGTAAGAGGGGCAGGAGAGCCCCAGAGAAGCTTCTGGATGAAAAGAGGGGCCGGGGTATGTGTTGCGAGCTGGGTAGATAGTTGGGCAGCATCAGCAGGCTGCTTGCCCTCTTCCCATGCCAGGTGCTTGTCTTGGCCAACTGAATGCAAAACAGTACTGTCCAGAGCTCTGCTTCCAGGCTGCCCTGCTGTACCCTGTCACTCTGCACCTCACTCTGAAATGACAAGAGGTCCTCATCACTTAGGGAGTTGTTGCTCAGGCCTCCATAGTCAGTAGGGCAAGAGAGGCTGTGGCTGAGAAGGGCTGTGGGGATGGGGACACCAGGCCCCACACATCAGAGATCAGAGTTCAGCCAAGCTGAGAAAGCCCTTGCATATTTTTCCAAAATGCATTCTTGTGTAATGTTTCAGAAAAAAGGGTACAATAAAATATACTTATTTCTGTAATTTAGGAGTCAGTTTTTGTTTTGGGCACAATTAGGCCCTAACCAGACCCCTTCTCCACTCTTGACCAGAGTATTCTTGCAGATTTGACACACATCAGCTCTAAGTGGCTTTGTTTTAAACAGTCCCTGGCTCTGTCAGACGAACAGGGTTCTGCAATGGTATGGATTATACCAACCGAACAGGCAGCTAGGAGATGTTGGGGGGGACAGGGGCCTACTGGGGTGTGGGACATGCTGAGGCCCTGCCTGCCTTTTCTCCCCTCAGTCCTCCTGGGGAGATGCCTTTCCAGCCAACAGCTATCATAATAAAGTCCCACAAACTGGGTGGCTTAAACAATACAGGTTTATCGTCCTGTAGTTATGGAGGCTAAAAGTCCGAAGTAAAGGTGTCTGCAGGGCTGGTTTCTCCTGAGGCCATAAGAAAGGACCTGTTTCAGGCCTCTCCCCTTGCCTTGTAGATGGCGCCGTCTCCCTGAGTCTTGTCACAAGACACTCTACCCATGTGATGTCTATGTCCACATTTCTCCCTTTTATAAGAATACTAGTCCTGTTAGATTGGGGCCACCCTACTCCTGTATCACCTTATCTTAACTAATTACATCTGTACCCACTTTATTTCCAAATAAGGCATCATTCTCAGGTACCAGGAGCGAGGACCTCAACATATGGATTTGAAGGGGGACACAGCGTTGCCCCTAACAGTGTCTGTCTATTCCTGGGTAGCACATGATCAGGCTGGAGTGTGACCCAAGTCTGTTTTCCCTTTAGATTGTCTCAACCCAAGAGAAGGAGTTGGTACAGCCCTTCAGCATGCTCTTCCCGAAGGTGGAATACATCGCCAGGGCCGGGTGGACCCGGGACGGCAAATAGTGAGTCTCTCTGTCTGACAGGATCTAAGTCATTTACATTCAGAACCCTGGGTGGGCCCCTTCCCGCCCCCCCCAACACCGTCCCTATTGCAAGAATCATAGAGTCACCAAATAGAAGGATTCCCATTTCACTTGCTTTCTAGCCTTTCTGCTCACGTCAGGGACAAATGTCTCTAACCAGGGTCGTAGAGCATGGCCTGAGGGCTAAATCCTCACCACCCACTTTTTTTGTGAGACCCAGGCGCCAAGAATGGTTTTTACATTTTTTAATGATTGGGGTGGGGGGGAGAATCTAAAGAGTAATATTATTTTATCATACACGAAAGTGACATGAAATCCACATTACAGTGTGTGTAAAAAAAGTTTTATTGGCACAGGGCCGCACTCATTCATCTACAGCTTGTCTGTGGTCGCTTTCACATTACAAGGGCAGGGTTGAATAGTTGTGAAGGACGTTTGTGACCCACAGAGTTGAAATACTGACTTGCTGGCCCCTTTACAGAAAGGGTGTGTTTCCTCTACTCTAAACACTTGCCAGACCCCCTTCATAACAGAAACAGCTAGAATCAGGCCACAGACTCTCACTGGAACCTCCCATCCCTGTGATGTTGCTCTTTGATTTGGTTTTAGTTGCTCCCTGTTTACGTTGAGATGCTGCCTTTCCACTTATAGTACTAGTAGGTCCCCATTTAAAATACATTTATGTTAAAAATTGTCAAGTTACAGCAAAATGTGAAATCAAGGATCGTGTGGGGGGTATTTGGCAGAAATTATGGCATTCTCAAAACACTGCTCTATGATTTAATGATGTGAGACATTTCCAGAAGTCAGGTTATGGAGTTCTGTCAGCCCTCCTGTCTTCCCCTGAGCAGGCATGCTAGCCAGGAAACTGTGTTGTGGGGTTACTTGGTCAGGTATTGGCGAGGTTGACAAAGGGGGGCGTTAGTCACCAGCTTCCCTCTGCTGGTTCCTGAGGCCCCTGGATTCTCTTCTGCCCTCTCAGTGCCTGGGCCATGCTCCTGGACCGACCCCAACAGCGACTTCAGCTCGTTCTTCTGCCCCCAGCCCTGTTCATCCCCACCACTGAGAATGAGGAGCAACGGGTGGCTTTCGCCAGAGCAGTGCCCAGGAATGTCCAGCCGTACGTGGTGTACGAGGAGGTCACCAACGTGTGGATCAATGTAAGGGTGGGGAGGTGCTGGGTGTGCACCCTGGGTCCCTGCATGGAGAAGTGAGCTCAGGCAGGCCTCCCTCTGGCCAGGGAGTGAGAGAGTCCACAGGGATTGGGTTTGGCCTCCACTAAACCCAGTCAACTGTCAGAGCTTCACCTTCCTCTGCAGGGTGTGCCCCCACCTCTTGACCCATCTTTTCTCTTCTGCCCGGACAGGTTCATGACATCTTCTATCCCTTCCCCCAGTCAGAGGGAGAGGATGAGCTCTGCTTCATCCGTGCCAACGAAAGCAAGACCGGCTTCTGCCACTTGTACAAGGTCACTACCGTGTTACAGCCTAGTGGCTACGACTGGAGCGAGCCCTTCAGCCCCGGGGAAGGTGAACAAAGTCTGACTAACACCATTGCTCATCAAGGCAACCGTCTGAGGTTCAATGCACCATTTGTTCACTGATCCCACCCTTTGACTAAGCCTCCCACAAGAAAGAAGTTAGCCTTTGCCACACATCATTCACACCTGGCAGAGGTTACCATAACTAGCTATTTATTCATTCAATCAGTGGTGGTTGAGCACCTACCAGGTGCCAGGCCGTTCTTATACCAAGGGTTGGCAAACTATAGCTGCAGGTCAATTCCAGCCTGCTGTCTGTTTCTGTAAAGTTTTATAGGCACATGATCGGTCACACCCATTCATTTATACATCCTCTGTGGCTGTTTTTGTGCCCCAATGGCAGAGTTGAGTAGTAATCCAAAAACAATGACAGATGCTGTCCTGAGAGTGATGAGCATGAAGAGGAAAATGCAGCAGGATAAGAGGTTAGAGAGTGAGGGGCTTTCTTTCTGGAATGGGTGGTCAGGAAGATGTCTCTGAATAATGTGCCATGGAGCAGGGACCTGGTGGATGTGGTAGAAGTTGTGGAGGCAGCCACAAAGAATGCTCCAGGCCTCAAGAGCAGCCCATGCAAAGGTCCTCCGGCAGGACCATGCCTGGCATGTTAGGGGAATAGCGAGGAGGCCCATGTGACTGGAGCAGAGTGAGTGAGGGGGAGAGAGGGAGGAGTTGAAGGCAGAGTGGGGCCGGGAAGGTTGTGCAGGCCTTGGAAGTCTCGGGGAGGACTTGAGCTTTTACCAGTAATCTTACAGCAGTTTAAAATGATGCCCAAGGTTGCTGTGTGGAATGTAACCTGAGGGGCGAGGAGAAGGAACAGGGATGGGGGTCAGGAAGTGGGACTGGCCTGACCCAGGTGATTCGATTCTGGATGCACTTTGACCACTGGACCGGCATGGTTAGTTGGTAGATTTTAGATGTGGAGCCCAAGAGAGAGAGAGGAAGGCACAGACACTATTTCCTCTGTCTCAGGTCTAGTCTGAAGTGGAAAGACTCTGAAAGGGACAATTTTAGGAGAGAAACATCCAGAGATGGGTTTTTGGACATGTTCAAGGTGAAGTGCTCAGTAGTGGGAATGCTGTGAGGGCAGGTTCACATGCTTGGAGTTCTGGGGAGCAGAATGTATTCATGATGGGAGTGTAGCTGTCCTTGCGCTTGGATGGCATCTCAGCCTCAGGACAGGACGGAGAACCAAAGGGCCGAGCCTGGGTAGAGAAGCAGTGTCGCCTGAGAGTTAAGCCCGGGCTCTTCAAGCTCGGAGCAGGGCCTCCCCCTGGGCACTGCTGACATCAGGGCCAGGTCATTCTTTGTGGGGGTCGTCCTGGGTCCTTTGGGGGTCTGGGAGTGGTGAGCGGCATCCCTGACCCCCACCCACTCCCCAGTCTCAACCACCATAGATGTTCACAGATGTCGCCCAGTGTACCCTGGGGCCAAGTCACCCCAGGATTGCCCTACAGGTTAGAGGTAGAGCCCACAAATGAGCCTCAAGCAGCCACCAGCACAGGGGACAGAGACCCGAGTGAGGGTGTGTTCAGGGTGCCAGGAGCCAGGGGGAACCCAAGCATCAAGAACATATGAAGCCACAAGCTATGAGGGGTTGGATAAGACTGAGAAGTGGCTGTCTCAGTATTGTCACTCGGGGTTTAACGCAGCCATCACATGCTGGCTGATCCATCTCCAAGGAGAGTTTTCTTTGGCTCATTGGTGTTGCTGCTTTTTGGTTTGTTGATTTAACTGACTCCACCTAGCCTTGGGAAATGTCACTTGAAAAGTCCTTATTTCTGCCTCTTGAAATGAACTAGCTGAGAGCTCAAATTTCTCCTGGTGGTTGGTTGAGTGGAGCTCGAAGCAGGTGCCTCTCAGGAGGCCTCCTACTTTTGAGTTGGGCACACCCGATTTCCCATCCACCCTGTCTGTGGGGCCCCCAGCTGTGTCCCCATCTCCCACTTCTTGTGACATGTCTCCCACCTGCTTGATCGCATTTGAACAGATGAGAAGGCACGACCTCAGTCACTTCAAATCAGAAGGAATGAGTTCCTTAAAGTCAACATCAAGGTGTCCTGGTGAAGTGGGAGTGAGGCCAGGATCCTGGAGGAATGCATGAGCAGCAGGGACAGTGATGGGGCTGGCGAGTGAAGTGTATCCATGTCACACAGTGCTTTTACAGAGGACAGTCCTGCTGGAGAGGGCCCAGCAGGTGTGGTTGTTAGGACCCTCTGGGCCAAGAGAAGCATGGGCTTGAATTTGGATGGCTGAGAAGACTCAAGATTGAGAGGGAGACACAGGGCTACAAATGTGTTGGAGCGACAAGACAGGGAGATCAGCCAGCTGAGCCATAGCCCATGCCTCATGGGCAGCAGGAGAATTGAAGAGGGGCGGGGCTGGCCTAGGACACAGAGGCTGTAGACTGGCATTAGGCAAGGTGGTGGGGGCTGATCTGGACAGTGTGGGCTCAGGGGTAAGCCTCCTGTGGTGGAGTTGGATCTCAGTGCTTTGTGTCCCATCACAGCTTCCTAGGGCCCCTTCAGCCGTTTTCCTTTTCTTACTTGCAGATGAATTTAAGTGCCCCGTCAAGGAGGAGATCGCACTGACCAGCGGTGAATGGGAGGTTTTGGCCAGACACGGCTCCAAGGTATTAGAGTGTCCATGCACACTTATACACGCACGCTTATAGACACTCACATTTGGGTCCCTCTCCAGACCTCTTGTGTTTGTGGCTCTCCTGCCCCCACCTGGCTACTCCTCTCTCCTGCTTTACTCCCTCCACAGCTCCAGCATACCCAGCGCCACAGGGACTGTGATTTTGACCAGCTAGGGACACCCTGGGTCAGGATACAGGACCTTCTGAGCACCCATTGATGGATCCCAGCAGTTGGGGCCTGGCCCATTCTCTGGGCCACTGGAGCTTTCTGTTATCCTCCTTCCACTGCATGAAACCACTTGTCCCTGGAAGAACAGTTTGTGGGACACTTGGGGTGTCCACCGTGTGATTGTCCTGCAGCTTCCAACCAGGACCCACCGTCATGCCTGCCCCTGGGGAGGTTTAGGAACAAAGGGAAGACCAGAGGTGTACCTTCCATTCCCCCAAATTCACCATCTTAAAAAACATGACATGCTTTTGCCTCTGGCTACATGTCTTCACCGGAATCCGGGTCTACAAAATTCTAGATTTTATGAAGGGTCCCCTTAATCAGATTTCTAGCTCCCTACCTCATACCAGCATAAATGCCTCCTCAACCAAAGACAGACATGTTAGCACATGCGTATGCCTAATAGTTCTCTGCATACGGTGAGAAATAGCAGTCAATAAATGCTTGAGTGAGTGAGCCAGGAGTGACACAGGTTGGTCCAGGCTGTGTAGATAACCGTGCTGATTACAGTGTAACCACACCTGATGGAAATCCCTGTCACCGACTTGTAAAGACATCACTACAAATTGTTGGGAAAGAAGCGAGTTATAAAACCATGGAGCACAGTCCCGATTCCTTCAGGTTTCACATTCACATCTTTATGTGTGATGCGAGAGGGCCAGAAGGTTGGGTGGTTGCCTATGCTTAGTGGAGACTCTTAGTGGCTATGTTGTAGTTGCAGCCTTACCTTTTTACCCAGAAATTAAAAAAACAAAAGCAGCAACAGCATTTTAAAAATTAAAAAGGGAAAGAGTGACCCTCTAAGGTTCCTGCCTGAGGCCATGTGCCCCCAGCCTGTTTCTGAGCTTCCTCTGGAAGGACAGTGGCCTTGGTGGGTCCTGCACCTGGAGAGTGCCAACTTCCCCATTTCTGCACCTTCTTACATTGTCCTTGAGACAGAACTGGCTCTTAACTCTGTGTGTTTGGAGTTTTCCAACAACATCTTCTGTTTCTAGAAAACCTTTATTTAAAAAGTATGATAACAACAAAGTGTTTGTTATAATAACTGAATCATTGTAGATAAGACTCAAGTCAGAATACCCTTCGATCCTCACCCTGGTCCCTGCAGCCTCTTCCCCTTCTTGGAGGTGACCACAGAGGGAAGTCACTGCAGACCTTTCTTACTTGCCCATGGATTGGGTCCCCATCAAATAACACTGGTTTTAGGGGATTTCTAGAGGTTTTTTAGAAAATACTTTTTTGTGGACACGGAGAATTGTGCCATAATTATGGGACCAATCCCACCTTTTTGGGCATTCAAGTTGGGCATTTACCTTTCTTTAGTCTTAAGTGCTCTTTGAGCGTCTTTGTTCCTCCATTTTGAAATCACCTGGGTGAAGTCCTTGGGAACAATTCCCAGCAGCCTAATTGCCAGGTCAGAGGACACACATTTTTAAGCGTTTTGCTTCCATATTGCCAGGTTGGCCCCAGAAAGGCAGTGCCTGTTCCCATTCCCAGAGCAGGGTTTTTTCCTCTTCTCTTGAGGAGATCACCTAAGAACCAAACCAGGTCTGATGGGGATTCCCCCAGGAAATAGGTGGAGCAGGGAGTGCCACCTCTTAACCCCATGAATCTGAGTCACAGAGGTGGGCTGACTCCACTTGGGACCAGGGACCACGGCTGGCAGGCCCTTGGGCCCAGGATGGCCCCTCCCTCAGCCTCTGTGGGCGGAACTGGGCCCTCAGCTCTTACCAAGGCTCTGGGCATGCCCAGAGTAACTGTCCAGGGCTCAGATTCTAAGTGGCCCCAGAGTGTGCAGTTAGCCCAGCCAGATTGGGATCTGCTCCTGCCCCACAGGGTCTGAGAAGTGCATCTCTTCCTTGGGAGGTAACATGGGGGTCCCTTATCCACAGAACACTAGGCCCTCCCTGTGGGGGTAGGGAGAGGGGCAGGGGTCATGGGAAGGCAGGCATGGGAAGCATGGGGCAGCCTCACAAGGTGCCCGTGTCTCCACAGATCTGGGTCAACGAGGAGACGAAGCTGGTATACTTCCAAGGCACAAAGGACACACCCCTGGAGCACCACCTCTACGTGGTCAGCTACGAGTCAGCTAGTGAGATTGTGCGCCTCACCACACCCGGCTTCTCCCACAGCTGCTCCATGAGCCAGGTGGGCACTCCCCTGAGCCCCGATGCATTTGATGGCACTGTCCCTGCACCGGCCCTTAGCCTCTCAAAACATTCTAGAGCATCAGGCAGCAGCCAAGCACAGGGCTATTCCCTATCCAGGGCAAATCCTTGGTCGCAGTTTGCTGACTGTAGAACCAGAGAGATGAGTGGGCTCTGGCATCGGAAGGATCTGGGTCTGACCACCTGGGGCCCTGGGCCAGAGGACAGACTCCTCTTAGTCTTAGTTTGCTTATCTGAAAAATGGGGGTAATGGTAATAGCAGCCACTTCACATAGGTGGAGTTTTGAGGTTTAAATGAGCACTCATACAGGGTAAAGGCAGTAAGTATCAGTAAGGTTGGTGGGTGATGGGACAAAGGGTGTAGGATTGAAGGTGGGGGAGAGATGCTCAGTGCCCCTGTCCTACCTGCAGAATTTCGACATGTTCATCAGCCACTACAGCAGTGTGGGTACACCGCCCTGCGTGCACGTCTACAAGCTGAGCGGCCCCGATGATGACCCTCTGCACAAGCAGCCTCAGTTCTGGGCCAGCATGATGGAGGCGGCCAGTGAGTAGCCCCAGATCCTGCGGGACTTGACTGAGTCCTTACCCTTGGGAGCCTCAGCTTGCCCGTCTATATAATGGATTGGGGCCCCATCAAATAACACTGGTAAGAGGAGATTGTCCTGAGGGCATGAGGCAGTGAGCAGCCTGGAGCCCTGCCTGCTAGGCCTCCCCAGCACCTGCTGCCTCCCGGCAGCCCTGAGAGCTCATCATCAAATGTGACTACTGGCCCCAACTGTATTGTGGGCCCTGCCCCCTGGGACAGTCTCTCATTTCTGTGCTGCAATTAAGGATTGCACCTCACAGAGCAGGTTCAGTTCATGAACTGACTCTGCCTGACAGAGGGGTCCCTGTAGAGGGCATCCTTGTCCTTAGGGGCAGCTGTCTCCAGGGTGCAGAGAAGACACTTCGAAGCCTTTGTGGAAGAAGCACCTGGGGTCAGTCATGAGCAGAGCCTCAGGAAACAGGAGAAAGCTTCTCAGTTTGCCCAGGAGCCATGAGGGTGGCCCGAACTCTGCTGGGATGACCCCAGGTTCCAATTCTGGCTGTAAAACCATGGGCAAGTCAGCTTGTCTCCCTAAAATGTTCCTTTGTCTACAAAATGGGACAGTGTCTGTTCTTGGGACGAAAATCAAACCCTCAGTACACATAAGAATCTCTCCCTAAGAGCCCTGGCCTGTGTGACTCAGTGGTTAGAAACGTTCGCCCCTGCACTGAAAGGTTGTGGGTTTGATTCCCCGTCAAGGGTACGTATCTAGGTTGCAGGTTCAAACTCCAGCCCCAATCAGGGCGTGTGCAGGAGGCAACCAATGTCTCTCTCACATCAGTGTTTCTCTCCTCCTCTTCCTCCTCCCTCCCTCCCTACCACTCCCTCTAAAAATCAATGACGGGGTAAAAAAGAATCTCTCCCTAAGTAGAACACCCTTCAACCCCAGCCCTGCCACTTGCTAGGAAATAAGCCCTAGCATTTGAAGAGTATTTTATGGGCTAGAAAGCATCTTATTATATCATCACCCCCTGGAACCTCAATAGATAAAAGTCCTCTCCACCTAATAGCTCAGTCCATGACTTTCACATCACCATAGGACATGATGGAGCAGGACCTTCAGCGCTGGTTTTACAGATGAGGAAGGGTCTTGCTCTTACATAGCATTTGGGGAGCAGTGATGGGAACTTAGGTATCCTGATGCTTGGCCCTGGGTCTGCAGGCAGGTGGTCTAGGGCACTGTTTTCCAAAACTGCTTATCTTGCCATGTTTGCAGACAGCCTCTATGAGCAGTTGGCCAACTGTGGGCAAATCCCGCCGCACCCTGTCATTTGCGTTGTCTGTGTCTGCCTTAGGGCCACAACAGCAAAACTCTGTAGTTGTTACTACAGAGACACAGAATATCTCCTTCGCACTTAAAGCCAAAAATACTCTTCACTCCTTTCCAGAAAACATTCCACAACCCCAGACCTACCTTACCACTTACTTATTGCGATGGGAGAGAAATATCTATTGGTTGCCTTCCATACACAGCCCGACTGGAGACCAAACCCCCAACCTGGGCATGTGCCCTGACTGGAAATCAAACCGGTGACCTTTCATTGCACAGGATGACACTCAACCAACTGAACCACACTGGCCAGGGCAATTTATTTAACTTTTAAATCCGCACCATTTATCTGAGTAAGATTATGTTAGAGAAAGACTTTTCCTCGCCATCATGATCTGAACACTAGTGTTGCTTTGCAAAAATGAAAGTAATTAGAAAAATCAGAAGCAGACCATAAAATTGGCTGTTAGTCAAATCCCAGAAGTGTTGTCACCTCCATGGGGGAATCAGCTAGTGTCAGGGGCTGCTGGAGCTGGTTCTAGACCAGGCTGTAGCCCACAGAGTGCAGAATCACTTCTGGCCTTCTGATTTAAAAAAAAACCTTTGGAAAGCATAGGAAGGGGTGCCTCCAGCCCATCCTTGGTGGGTGGGGGCCAGGCAAGTAGAGTGTGGGTGTTAGCTAGCTATGGGCTCCTGTCAGAGTAGCCGCGGCTTCTCTGTCTCTGCAGGCTGCCCTCCCGATTACGTACCCCCGGAAATCTTCGACTTCCACACACGGTCTGATGTGCGGCTCTATGGCATGATCTATAAGCCACATGCTGTGCAACCAGGGAAGAAGCACCCCACTGTTCTCTTCGTGTATGGAGGTCCCCAGGTGAGTGCTGGCCCTGTTCCCCATACCCCCTCCCTCCATGCCAGGACTCAGGTGCCCTGCCCTACCTTCACTGACCACATAGCGCTCTGGGGTCCCTCAAGACTCTGGCCCTGGCTTTCTGTACACCTTATCCTCGCTGATAACCACCCTTTCCCCCTTCTCCTACTGATGCTTCCTTGTCCCTTTTGGAAGCCCTCCCTCATCTCCATGTGTTCATTTGGGCCACCTGTCCAATAGTGATCCACTCTTACCCATGGTCACCAGCATGGGGACAGAGGTGTCCCTAAGCCCAGTTCTCTGAGAAGGGGACATGGCTAGGCCAACAGGTACAACTAAGACAATCATTCTCACTTCGGGGTGTTCTGTCCTTCAGGGGACACTGGATGATATCTGTGGACACTTATAGTTGTCACAACTAAGAGAGAAGCACTCCTGGCATCAGTAGGTGGAGGCCAGGGATGCTGTCTACACTCTACACTCTCCAGTGCCCAGGACGCATGCCCCCCCGCCCCCCCCAGCTACACACAGGGAATGATAAAGTCCCAAAGAGTAACAGTGCTGAAGTGAGGAACTGGTTTAAGTCAAGTTCCTCAGAGAAAGCAACTGCTGCTGCCACCAGTCGCTCCCCCCACCAGCTTTTGTGTCTACTTTTTAGAGGTAACTGAAGGGTAGAAAAGAGGCAGAATATCGCTAAAGAAATAGAAGATTTCAGGGAGGGCCTAACTGAAAAGAGAGCTTGACTAGGGCCTTCCTCTCTTAGCACGTTGTAGGAACAAGGCCTAGTGCAGCATGGGCCCCTCTATCTTCCACTCCCTCAAGTCAGAACCCTTCTGGGCTGTTCATAGCCTTCACAATAAAGTACAGGGTCCTTGATTAGGCTGTAAGAGCCCTGCCCCTGTCCATTGGCATCTGGGCCATCTAGCCCATCCTATCTCACATTTCATGCTGGATTTCTTACCACTTGCCCAAAGCCCCACGTTCTCTCTTGGCCTTCCACCACAGGTGCAGCTGGTCAATAACTCCTTCAAGGGAATCAAGTATTTGCGGCTCAACACTCTGGCATCCCTGGGCTACGCTGTAGTTGTGATTGATGGCAGGGGCTCATGTCAGCGAGGGCTTCGGTTTGAAGGGGCCCTGAAAAACCAAATGGTAACTTCTCTTCCCAGTCTCTCTGGTCCTTTCCTGTGTAGTGAAAGCAGATCTGGGTTTTGTTGGCTCAGGGTTTAGGGTGGCTTTTGGGGTGGCTTCGGGGCACCTCCTTCAAGGACCGTCCTGGCCAGGATGCCAGTCATAAGTGGAGTGGCCTTTTGGAACCAAGGGAAACATCTGCTTTGCTGCTCAGCTCTGAGCTTCGCCCCATGGGGACACAGGTATACACCCATCTCATCTGGTGCCTGAAACTAGACAGCCAGACATTTCAGTATAGACCCAGTCAGCAGGAGGCACCAAGGGCTGGGCCAGACAGGGACTGGTGGCTGCAAAAGTGGTGTTAACAGTGATGGTGGTGATAGTGGTGATGGTGGTGATGATGGTGATGGTGATGATGGTAATGATGGTAGTGATGATGGTGGTGATGGTGGTGATGATGATGGTGATGGTTGTGTTGATGGTGGAGATGATGATGGTGATGACACCACCTATTCATTGAGTCCTAGTATATGCCAGACCTCTGAGTGCAGGACACTCACCATCTCGTGTTACCCTCATGCCCACTGGAAAGTGGGTCCTATTCAGGTTAATACCCTCATTTTCAGGGTGGGAAAACTGAGGCCTAGACAGGGGATGTGACTTTCTCAGAGTCACTCAGCCAGGAGGTAGCAGGGCAGGGTTGGTACCAGGTCTGTCTGACCACTGTCCCAGAGTGCGAATGAAGCCTGGAGAAAGGGGTATCTTCCAGAAAGCTGCTTTGATCCAAGAGGGGAGGGCACCCCAAAAGGGAGAGAGTTGGGACAGCAGGCCACACACCTGGGAGGAGGCCACTGAGAGGTTCCTGGCCTCATCCCCCAGGGTCAGGTGGAGATTGAAGACCAGGTGGAGGGCCTGCAGTTTGTGGCCCAGAAGTACGGCTTCATCGACCTGAGCCGGGTGGCTATCCACGGCTGGTCCTACGGAGGCTTCCTCTCGCTCATGGGGCTGATCCACAAACCCCAAGTGTTCAAGGTGTGTCCTGCCTCCACCCCCTCCCTCTTGTCTGCCAGCACCCGCCCATACCCCTTGGAGCCCTTGGGGGAGGCATCTTGGCAGGGGCTTTGCCACGTGGCTGTTTCTCCCCGCAGCAGCCCCACGGGGCCGAGCCCCCCTCCTCATTGCCCGCCACTGCTGACCCCAGGATGGCATCCGGCTGCACAAAACCCCGCCAGCAGCTCTCTGTGGGAGGCTGAGCCTGGGACCCCGGCCTCGGATGGGCAGAGGTGGGGCATGGTGTGAAGAGCATCGGGGGAGGGGCCCCCAGGCCGGCGGCACTGTCCGGGCACCGCGGGGCGGCGATGAGGAGGAGGAGGCAGAAAGGCAGTGGGACCAGGGAGGAGCTGATCCTGGCCTAAACATGCCCGTTCAATTCACCCTCCCTCGACAGCACACGGTCCAGGGGGGACACACGGTCTGAGGGCCCCTCCCTGCCAGCCCCACCTTCCCGTGTGCATGCCCACTCCTCATGTCCTCTGGGGAGGCGCCGGGACAACCAATTGAGCAAGGACTCTTGGAACCTGACCTGTATGCATGTGTCTCTCCTCTCTCTCTCTCTTTTTTTCTCTGTCTCTCTGCCCTTTCCATCCACTGTGGCCCTCAGGTGGCCATCGCAGGTGCCCCAGTCACAGTCTGGATGGCCTATGACACAGGGTACACAGAACGCTATATGGATATCCCGGAGAACAACCAACTTGGCTATGAGGCAGGCTCCGTGGCCCTGCATGTGGAGAAGCTGCCCAATGAGTAAGGCTCCTCCCTGCTCTGGAAATTCTGAGTCACTGAGGCCCTCTTGCCTCTGACACTGCTCCTATGGCTTCTGCTCCTCTCTCTACTTAGGCCTCGAATGCCCTCCCACCACCCTGTCTCCTCTCTGCTCTTCCCTGGAGGTGGGCGCTTGGGTGCTCTGGGAGGGAGGCCCCTGGCCCTGCCCTCAAAAAGCCGTAAGGAAGGTTCTAGATTTGTACCATTGCACACGGGAACTACCCTCACTACCGAGGCACATGGCCCGCCATAGGTCCATCAGTTGGTCTTCAGCCTGAACAGCTTTTGTCTTGTGGGTTTTGACACTCTGTGGTTCAGGGCCCAGGTCCTCATGGTTGTAACGTCAGATCCATTGGACCAGCTCAGATGTCCCATGTCATGCTTTTGGCATTGGCGTCTGATTCTCTGACTGAAGGAAATAACTTGCCACTTTCTGCTGTGGCTCTCTCTGAATGTATGCCAGGGTCCCATGCCTTTCATGCTGGGGTTCCCCTTACCATTTGACCCCGCCTGGGCCCCTCTCCCAGTGAGGCCGATCTCTTTGTCTGGAGTGTGGTCTGTACTCCCTGGGGATGCCAACATGCAGCCAAACTTGAAACCCCCAGTTCTAGACTTGTGCCATCCACTCAAATGTAAGTTCACATTCACTCACATCCACCGAAATAATAAACCCATTGAGACAGACATAGATTGTTGGTTGCCAGGGGATGGAAGTAACTACTGATGGGCATGGGGTTTTGCTTTGGGGTGTTGGAATGTTCTGGAACTAGATAGAGGTGATGATCTTGTGAATGCACAAAATGCCCCTCAAATGTTTGATTTAAAATGAGTTAACTTTAGGCTACATGAATTTCACCTCAATAAATTACTTTTTATTTTATTATTATTATTATTATTTTAAAATATATTTATTGATTTCAGAGAGAGGAAGGGAGAGGGAGAGAGAGAGATAGAAACATCAATGATGAGAGAGTCATTGATCAGCTGCCTCCTGCACTCCCCTGACTGGGGATTGAGCCCGCATCCTGGGCATGTGCCCTGACCGGCAATCGAACCTTGATCACCTGGATCCTAAGTCGATGCTCAACTGCTGAGCCACGCCGGGCCAAGCAATAAATTACTTCTTAAAATCAAAAATTTAAAAAAATAGTTCCTCGGCCACTCTTGCTGCATTTCAGGTGCTCAGTAGCCAAGTGTGGTGGTGATGGTGGTGACTTTTGGGCTGGGCAGGTCTAGAACATTCCATCATCCCAGAGTGCCTCAGGTGGCACTGCCCTAAAAACTTTCCTGTAGCTCAGGCCATTACACACATAGCCGAGAACACCCTTCTCCCCTCTTTGCCTGGTAGGAAGTGAGGAGGTCTACCTGACCCACCAGTTGTGCCATCCCGCCGTTACTTTCAGTTTCGCCATCACCTGTTGCTTCCCACCTCGCTGCTCCTGGGCTGGAGAGGGACTAAGACTAACTGCTTCAGGGCAGGAGAGGAGGGTCCCGCCTCAGACCCTCACCTTATCTTGTCTTCCAGGCCCAACCGCCTGCTCATCCTGCACGGCTTCCTGGATGAGAATGTGCACTTTTTCCACACAAACTTTCTCGTATCCCAACTGATTCGAGCCGGAAAACCTTACCAGCTCCAGGTGGGTGCCTCCTGCGTGATTCGGGCCCACAGGAGCTGGCAGGGTGGGCAGTGGCAGTTGGGGTGGCATCATCTCTTCCTGCACTTGCCAATTCTCCCAAGGCGCCTGTAGTCACCCCGCGCTGCCCACTTCCACCCCACCCGAGGCTCCCTGTATCCAGGGTTCATTTGCCCTTTATTAAGTAATCATAGGTTGATTGCTCTGGGTCCATGCTGCCTTCAGCGCTGGGAACAGGGCCAGACCCGCCCAAGCCTAGAGCCTGGTAGAGGAAGGTCAATGCTACTGAAATAATCACACATAAATTTTATTTTAAACCAAGAAACTTGCTTTGGAGGAACTGCCCAGGGTTCTGAAAGCATCTAGGTGCAGTGTTACCTAAGTGGGGTGTTGACTGGGATGTCAGAGAATTCCCTGAGGAGGTGGCATTTAAGGGTACTAAAGTCTAAGAGGGAAGTCAACCAGGTCCCAGGGTGGAGTGTGTGTGTAGGACACCAGACACACGAAACCAGTTGGAGGGAGCAACTTGGGGACAGGAGACTAGGGTGACTGGTGGAGTAAGCTGAAGAGGAGCTGGAGACCAGGGTAGCCCAGCTGGCTAGGGCCTCAGATGAAAAGTGGGGTATTGGGAAAGGGGTGGTGCTTTAGTAGTACCCCTTGGTGGGGAGGCTAGACTTTGCCATTTAGGGGGTGGGTCTTGGTTGAGGGGGTGGAGCCTTACCTGAATTTTGTTCTAAGGAAGAAAAGAGGTGTCCAGCCCAGAGAGCAGGACTGTGACTCTTCTGCTTGCCATGTGTCTAGCATCCCTGCTACCCTGTAGACAGGGGCCAGTAGGACATGAGCCTTAGTCAGTTGTCCCAGCAGGAAAGGGGTCAACAGTGGAGAGCAAGAGGCATGGTGGATTGTGGAGGTATTCTGGAGGTGAGAGGGACAGATTTGATCACATGCTGTCACCACGATGTCTTTCTGCTTCCCAGATACCTCCATGAACTGTCCTGTCGGGGATGCTATAGCTGAGGGTCACAAGGCAGGAGGCACAGGCTTTAAAGACCTGTGACTGGGCACAAACTTATCAAACATGGCAAGAGGGAGGCAGGCAGAGCTTTTTTGTTTATATACTCACCCGAGGATATGTTTATTGATTTTAGAGAGAAAGGAAGGGAAGGAAAGAGAGAGAGAAATAGAAAGAAACATGGATCAGTTGCCTCCCTTACGTACCCTATCTGGGGATTGAACCCACAAACTAGGTATGTGCCCTAACCAGGAATCCAACCTGCAACCTTTTGTTGTACAGGATTTTGCTCCAACCAACTGAGCCACCTGGCCAGGGCAATGGCATAGCTTCTCTAGGGGTGAAGAGCTGTTGAAGTGCCCCTTGGCAACTCCACTCCCAACCGCACATGATTCTCACAAACAGGCCAGAGGCAGCTGCAGATCAGGGCAAAAGTCAGGCAGGACTAGGATGGACCTCAGTCCCTCTGAGCCTGAAATCATGAGCCAGGTAGCTGGGATAGCTGTTCCCTGCTATGTGGTCATAGGTGGCAGGTCTGTTAACCTGGGGCCTCACTTCCTCCCCTGTGAAATGGGCACGATACCCCTTGTTTCCCAGTGAGGCTGTGAGAGCCAAACAGATTCAGGGAAAGCATTTAGCACACAGGATTTTTCCTGAGCCCCTGCCTCCCCAGGAGAAACTGAAAGTGAGATAACACACTCTGTTGGGGATGGGAGCAGGACTGTGCGCTTCCTCCTTCATGCAAGAGGGGGTGGTGGCACAGGCCCCCCAGGGGAGACGTCCTAAGCCAGAAAGTGGGAGGGGCTCTAGGGTGCAGGGGTAGGCCAGTGACTCCAACAGGGTCGCTTGGTGCTACCTTCCTTCTCTGTCCACCCAGATCTACCCAAACGAGAGACACAGTATCCGCTGCCCCGAGTCCGGCGAGCACTATGAAGTCACGCTGCTGCACTTTCTACAAGAATACCTCTGACGGCCTTGGGCACTCGGCTACACATTTAGAGCACAAGTGGCTTTGCTGCCGCTGCCACCACCACCGCCACCACGACCACCACCAGTGAGACCAGGCGGGAAGGACTGAGTGGCCTTGCAGCCCTTGCAGTGCCCTCTCTACAGTCCCTGCTGGACTGCCCCAGGCCCAAGAGCCACTGCCTTCGTATCCCGACGCCTTTTATCATTTTTTAAAATGCTCCTGGATTCTTTGCCTGCTGCTTCTTGGTTGCCAAGACGGAGAGATAAGCCCGACACCCATGAGGCACTTCTTAAAGCCATCCCCTCCTCTCCCTATTGTCCGGAAGGGACGCCTGAACTCCGTGGGGCACTGGAGAGGCTGGGTCTGCCTCTGGGGCCCTGACCCTCCTCTGCACCCAGCACAGAAGCATGCGATTGCCTTTTCTCCTCACCCGCCCCATTTCCTATTTGTGTTTTGCTTTTGGGGACGTTTTTCATAATTATTTAAAAGACAGAAAGCAAGGGGTGCCTAAATCTAGAATTGGGGTCTGCTGCTGAGCAATGGAGTTCTGCTCAGCCAGCACCCAGTGAGCCCCTCCTCTTTCAAAGCCCTGAGTAGGGAGTGGTGGCCAGCAGGTATGGGCCATGCACATGGTGCAGGGCAGCCCTCCTGGGCCCGCCTCTCCGCAGCTTTCAGGCAGGCTCTGAACTCGTTCAGCATCGGTCCCTGCTGGCCAGCGGCTGCTGCCCGCTCCCCAGCCACATGTGTCTGCCTGGCCCGCACAGACCGGATTCCGGGGTTGGGAGTGGAACCATCCCCACCTCAGGGTTATCTTTACTCCTTCCTTTCCTTCCCTGCCAAGAGTTCTGCCAGGGGCTGGGGAAAAAAAGGAGGAGGAAAAAAACCCACCAGAAACAAACCACCTCTACATATTAAGGAAAGAAAATATTTTTGTCAATTCTTATTCTTTTATAATTATGTGTGTAAGAAGTAGGCTCATTAAACGATTCCAGATGGAAGCGTTGCCACCTGCCTGCGTTTCCTTCTAAGTACTGGGGATGGTGATGAGGGCCTTTCTGAATGTGCAGAGTCCAGGAAGTGACAGAGCCGAAAGCATGAGGCTCATTGCAGTCAGCCCTGGCTGCCTTGGCACAAAAGAGGGAGGGACCGTGCCCTGGCTGGAAGATCCCCTGCCATCCTCATCAGTGTAGCCTAGTGAAGACAGTCCCCACAGTCCTGATGTGTCACTTGGGGACCCAGCATAGGATGTGGTGGGCAGCATAGATGGCCCCCAAGGCTTTTCCAGGGCAATAGCACAACCCAAGGTACAGCATCCTGGCTGAATGCTCTGTGGGCCACCATTGCTTCCTTTTGCAGCTGTGCTTGTCCAGAGGCTTGACTCTGGTTCAGGAAACTCCCCTTTTCATGTTTGTCTCAATAGCAGAGAGACCTAGGGAGACTGGAGACTGTGCCTGTGTAGATGGTATGCATGGTACTTGAGTTTCTGACAGCAGGATGGCCTTGCTGAATGCAGTCACCCTCCATCCTTTTTGAAGCTCCACTTTTATTTTTAATGCCTTAAAAAAATAAACTTCAGTGCAAAAGGATACAGAGAGGAAAGACGCCCTCCCTCCCAAGAGGTAATCCCGCCTCAGTCTACTTTTAATAGCTGCATTCTATTTGGCTTTGTGAATGTTCCATCATTTATTTTGCCAGGCACCTATCAAGGGGATAATATGTTATTCTGGGCTTTTTGTATTAATCAGTATAAATCAGGTCAGCTGGCCTCCTCTGTAAAGAACCACACAGTAAATATTTTGGGCTTTGTGGGCCAGATAGTCTGTGTTCCAGCTACTCAGCTCTGCCCTTGTAGTTCAAAAGCAGCCACCAATGATATGTAAATGTGTAGGCATGGCTGTGTGCCAATAAAACTTTATTTACAAAACCAGGCAGCTGGCCAGATTTGGCCCACAGGCTGTAATTGGACAACCCCTGGTATAAATGATACTGCAACAAATAGCCTTGACATATTTTGGACATAAGTTTGAGTTTATTGGGTAAATTCCTAGAATTATCAAAAGGCATATTCATTTTTAATTCTTAAAGAATACTGCCAAATTGCCTTCCAAAGAGAACGCCTCAATATACACTTGGCCAAGAGGGAAGAAGTGTGCCAGTTTCTCCCTTACTTCACCAGTATTACATGCTATCAAACATTTTTTATCTTCACCAATCTTAGAAGTGAAACATGGCATCTCACTGTAATTTGAACTAAAATTTCTTTTATGTGTGGAATATTTTCATGTTTTAAGACACTCATTTACTAGTAATAATTTGCCCACCTTTCTTTCGATCTATTGACCTCATTGAGTTGTAGACACTATATATGAAGGAAATTAGTCCATTGTCATACAGGTTGCAAACTGAACTATGTTGCTGATTTCAAAGTGTTTTATGGATAGAAAGCTCAGCCAATGAATGGTTAAAATCATCTCAGGAACAGATGTCTTTCACTTAATCCACTATGAAATAAAATGGAAACTAGTCATAAGTCACAGAATGATAGAAACTGGTGAGAAAGGGGACACTGGGGTCGCCCCAGGAAGCTTGGCAGCTGGCAACCCTCAATCATGTCAAAGCAGGAACTCTTCTACCCCTGCTTCACTCAGTCAACACTCAGATTGCAGTGAGACAGCATCCATTGGCCAAACTTCAATTAGTCACATTCCTGCCCCAATAACGAGGTCCGGAAAGGGAAGTGGGGTGCCAACAGGAAGGGAATGAATTATGCGCAGCTACAAAAGGACAAGTGTCTGCTGACAGGTCTCAGTATCTCAGAGGTGGCAGGTTAGATATGTCTGTTTCTTCCTGTTGATACATGGCCACTTGTTTCCTCCGTCGCTGATGGGGATTCCATCAGCGGGAGAGTTCCTGATGCTGTTTGAGGTTCCCTGTGCACGTGCTTGATTCCTGGTAGAAGTGCTCATTTCCTCCCTAATTGGCAAGAACCCATATGTGGTAGACATAAAACCCTGTGTCATATCAGTTGCAGATATTTTCCTGGTTTATCATCCTCCTTTCAAACATATTTCTGGTATTAAAAAAAATAACTATAGACACTGGAAATTGCAAAAATAGCCCATAGAGTTCTGTGTACCTTTCACCCAGCTTATACTTACATCTTACTTAACCATAGTATATTGTCAAACCAGGAAACTGACAGTACAATGCAATTAACTAGATTCTAAACCTTATTCACATTTTATCAGCTTTTGCATGCACTCATTTCTCTGTGTATGTGTTCTGTTCCGCTTTGTCATCGGAACAGATTCCTGTAACCACCACAATCCCAAAACACAGAATTGTTTATTCACCACAACAGAGCTCCTTTGTGCAATCCCTTTATATACACACCTGCCCCATTGAAGGTGTCCTGCCTGACAGAGAAGTCCGTGATATTTGTGTGATAAGTTGGTTCTTTTAGGACTGCTAGATTTCATGTCATGATTAGAAAGCAGGATCTTTGGAATGATGGCTTGTTCTTTAAGCCCCTTCAGTGTGATTGTTGTTTTTTTGGGTTTTTTTTTTAGGCAAAAAGGAAAAACGAGGCTTGGGACTCAGTCTTTCTGAACACACACACACACACCCCTACCCCTCTTCAGTAGGAGACTCACAATTGACATACATTATGTTGTTAACAACAGCTCTTGGCCACGAATTAAATTCTTCATAGTGACAGGCTGAAGGTCAGACACAGATGAGAATGGGAAAGACACGAATGGAACCATGCTGTGTAAAACACCAAAGAAACAGGACAGCACTCAAACTTATGGAGCCAATTTCCAATGAATCCAGAGAATCCAGTTGCAAGGAGGAAATTTCTTTCTTTTTTTAATTTCAGAGAGGAAGGGAGAGGGAGGGATAGAAACATCAATGATGAGAATCATCCATCAGCTGCCTCCTGCATGCCCCCTACTGGGGGATCGAGTTTGCAACCTGGGCATGTGCCCAGACGGGGAATCTAACCGTGATCTCCTGGTTCATGGGCCAACATTCAACCCCTGAGCCACAATGGCGGGGCAAGAGGAAATTTCTTAACACAAGCAGGTATCCCAATTTAGTACAGGCTACTACTGCCAAAAAGCATGAATTTTGAAATTAAGGTTATCTGTGGAGCAGTTAGCCTTCTATAGGAGCCTCCTGACCTCCCTGAAACTAATCTTCATCCTCTGTACATGTGTTGGGGGAGGTGGGCAATGCTGTAGAGAGATCTGAGTTCTTCAAAGAGTGTAATACAGCCCAGCTTAGGGGTTAACTGTGACATTTTCTCTCTGCATTCTGTTATTTCAAGTCAGGAAGGACTAGGAAAAGCGGCTTAATTCTAGACACTCCAGACCTGGCCATTGGTGTTTTCTTGAAACTAAGCAATTTGTGACCAAAAAAAAAAAAGATTCCTTCTGTAGTTGAAAATCTGGGATTTCTTCATTGGCATCTAATGCTAGTAACAGCTAGAATTTAGAGTTCTTACCTTCATTCCCTCAGTGAATCCTCCTGGCAACTCCTTAAGGTAAGGATTATTTTCTTTCTGATTTTTTAATTTTGAAATAGAGTTCCCTGATGTCCTTTGCTCATCTTCCCCTAATGTTAAGGCACACACCAGGTATTGAAGCCAGGAAATTAACATCAATACAATCTTATTATATACATATACAGACCTTATTTGAATGTCAACATTTCTCCCTGTAGTGTCATTTTTCTGGTCCAGGACTGTTATGGACTGAATATTTGTGTCTCCCCAAATTCGAGTTGAAACCTAACTTCCAGTGTGATAGTATTAGATGGGTATTTGGGGGCTGATTAGGTCATGAGGGTAAAGCCCCATGAATGGGATCAGTGCCCTTATAAAAGAGGCCCAGAGAGTTCAGGCACCCCTTCCACCACGTGAGGACAGGCAGAAGAGAGCAGGCTGTGACAGGAAGTGAGCCCTCAATAGACTCGGAAATCTGCCAGAGCCTTGATCTTGTACTTCCCAGCCTCCAGAAGTGTGAGAAATAAATGTGTGATTTAAGGCCCCCAGTCTGATACTTTTGTTACAGCAGCGGGAACTCAGGCAGTATCCAGTCCAGGACCCCACCCTGCATTAAGTTGTCTTGGTCTCCTCATTCTGTAATGGTTCCTCAGCCTTTGTCTTTCATGACATTTTTGAAGAGTACTGCTGGTTATTTTGTAAAACATCCTGCAATTTAGGTTGGTTTGTCTGATGTTTGCTTATAGATTGAGGTCGAGTATTTTGGGCAGGAATCCCAGAGATGCCAGGAGAAGTCCGTCCTTCTCAGTGCATCCTGTGGTGGCTCCATGATGTAGCAGGCTCATTTTTGGTGATGTTAACTTCCATCATTGGGCTAAGGTGATGTCTCCGTTGTAAAATTACCCTTTTTCTCTTTGTAACTCATAAGTATCTTGGAGGAAAATACTTTGAGACTATGCAGATTATCCTGTTTCTCACCATACCTTTTCCACCACCAATTTTTAGTATCCATCAATGGATCTTGGCCGCAACAATTATGAGGTGATTGCCCATTGGTCATCTTCTATTTCCTTCATACAGTCTACACTCATTAATTTATTTAATTAATTAATTTATTTTTTACACTCAATTTAAATTTCAGTGGCGATCTCTTATTTCCCTAATTTCTTATACGTTCACTAACCGGAAGAACTGAATGGTCAGTCTCATAGTTTAGTTCGGGACGACAGAACTAAGACCACCCACGCCACGTACACTCCCAGGGCCTCCAAGCCCCGCCCCAAGATGGCGGCCAGAGAGGAGCGGGTTGCTCCTGGTCACGTGGTCACAACGACACTTACGTGGCCTCCAGGGGACGCCCAACGTGTCCCTCGCCGCGCCCCGTTCGCCGTCCTAGCCCCTTGGACCCGATCCCAAGATGGCGGCGCCCAGCGGAAGGAAGAGTGGTGGCGACGGTGCGAGCTTATGGGCCGCGCTTCTCCTAGCGGTCGTGGCACTGAGACCAGCAGAAGCTGTGTCCGAGCCCACGACGGTGGCGTTTGACGTGCGGCCCGGCGGCGTCGTGCACACCTTCTCCCAGAACGTGGGCCCTGGGGTAACTGCCGCCGCGGAGCCGGAGGCTTGAGCCGGGCGCCCGCCGGGACCGGTCCTGGGTTGCTGCGGGAGGAGGAGGCTCGGACTTCGGGGGCGGGGCCGCAGTATGGGTGCGGACTTGGGGGCCGGCGACCCTGAGGAAGCTGGGTCACTGTCCTCAGTCCCAGTCTCCTCTCACATGCCCAGCGTCCCCAAGCAGCCCTGTCCCCTAGATCCAGGCGAGTTCCAGCCATTGGGCAGGGTGGACACAGAAGTGGGGAGAGGGAAGTTGGAGCCTGACAGATACGTGCCTCCAGGTCCCGAAGAAGGTTGACCCCCTTGCAGCTATGACTAGGAAGTGGACAGACCTTGCTCTTTCCTTCCATTGCACAAGGTCCCCCATCTTTTTCACTGAAGTGTGAGGCCAGACCCTCCTTTCCCGAGTCAGCAGGCCTACGTCTAGTGCAGCCTTGTCCCCAAGTTGTTGGAGAAGGCGCTGCCTCTTCCATCCTCCCTTTTCATATCTGTGACAATATCGATTGTTGCTATTTGTTGAATACTAACTTACAGCTGGGTACTGTGTGGAGCGCTTTGTATGTTAGGTTCCATTTTGCAGATGAGGGAAGAGAGAGATCAGAGAGGTTTGCACCTGTCCAAGAGCCACAGCAGTGCAGAGATGGGTTCCTGATGTGTCCGCTTCCAAAGTGGGTTTCTAACTGTCCCAAAGCCCTAGCTACTAGTAGGGTGGGTATTAGGGTTGGTGACCTACTCCTTCCTGTTCTTTATTCCCCAGAAGCCACATGGGTGGTTTGTCCCGACCCAGGAGCCCACTAGTAGGAAGGCAGGCAGGGAAACTCTAGGTTGTTAGCCACTAGGAGGCCTTGTGGGGCTGACTTCCAGGGACATCCGCCAGAGGTATCGGACTCTGCCTCCTTCCCCTTTAGTGCAGATGTTCAAAGGCAGGATCTTCTTAGAAAGACATCCTGAGACCCTACACTTGAACCACTAAGGATTATATCCTACCGAGCCTTTTTTCCATTCCATTTTCTAGGACAAATATACTTGTGTATTCACCTATGCTTCTCAAGGAGGGACCAATGAGGTGAGTTGTACAAAATTCCATGTAATTTAGTATGATAATATCTGTTGTCATACAGAGATGCTCTCCAGGGATAGTGGGATTGAGTCATGTGTGGGTTAACTTACATTCACTGAATGATTCTTCTTAACCAATAAAAGCAAGAGTGCTCAAGTTAAATAGTGGTGGTCGTTTCGCTCATAATTCCACAGGGTGAACAAATGTCTGGACAGAAGGAGGGACGTGAGTTGTGAATCTGCCATTCCCAAGAGCCTCTATTACAGGTGTTGTATTTGTTTCCTGTGTTGAATGACATATCACCACAAACTTAGCAGCTTAAAACAATATCCATTTATTATCCCGCAGTTCTGGAGGTCAGAAGCCCTGGTGGCTCAGGTGGATGCTTCATAAGTCAAAATCAAGGTGTCAGGTGGTCCGGGCTTTCATCTTCCAGGCTCAATTTGTTGGCAGAATTCAGTTCCTTACAATGTAGGACTGAGGTCCCCATTTTCTCCATCTGGTGGCAGAAGAGGAAGTAAAATAGATTCCAAGCACCAGAAGGGACCATTGTACCATTGCCTGCTTTGAGGGAACCATGTGGCAAGGAGTGCATGTGGCCTTTAGACAGTGAAAGCAGCCCCTGCTGGAAGCAAGGAAACAAGAACTTCAGTCCTACAGCCACAAAGAACTGATTCTGTCACCCACTAGAGTTGGAAGAAACCCCCAAGCTCTAATGGGAACAGTCTAGCCTACACTTTGATTTTGCTTGTGAGACAGCAAAGGACCCAGCCCCACCATGCCCAGACTCCCCCCCTCCCCATCTACCTCATCTCCCCTTCGGTAACCATCAGCTCATTCTTTATATCTATGGGTCTGTTTCTGTTTTGCTTTATATATTCATTTGTTTTGTTTTTTTAGCTTGCACATATAAGTGAAACCATATGGTATTTGTCTTTCTCTTTCTGACTTATTTCACTTAGCATAATTACACTCTAGGTTTATCCATGTTGTTGCAAGTGGCAAGATTTCATTCCTTTTTAGTGCTGAATAATCCATTGTGTATACACACCACATCTTCTTTATTTACCTGTGGATAGACTTGTAGGTTGTTTCCATATCTTGGCTATTATTAGTGATGCTGCAGTGAACATAGGGATGCATGTATCTTTTTGAATTAATGTTTTTGTTTTCTTCTGATCCCAGAAGTGGAATTGCTAGATCTTTTGGTAGCTCTATTTTTAATTTTTTTGAGGAATCTCCATACTGTTTTCCATAGCGGCCACAGCACTTTACAATCCTACAACAGCATACAAGGGTTTCCTTTTCTCTACCTCCTCACCAACACTTATTTGTTGATTTATTGGTGATGGCCATCTTGACAGGTGTGAGGTGATATCTCATAGTGCTTTTGATTTGCATTTCTGTGACAATTAGTGATTTGAGTATCTTTTTATATTTTTTTATCCTCACCCAAGGATATGTTTATTTATTTTAGAGAGAGTGGAAAGGGGAGAGAGACAGAGAAAGAGAAACATGCCAGTGAGAGAGAAACATCGATCAGTTGCCTCCTGCACATGTTTGGACAGGGATTGAACTCACAACTTGGGTATGTGCCCTGACCAGGAATAATCGAACCAGCAACCTTTTGATGCACGAGACAACTCTCAACCAAATGAGCCACACCAGCCAGGGATACTTTGAGTTTTTATTATTATTATTATTTTTTGGCTTACATGTAAAATTAGATTGTTTATTTGGGGTTTTTTCCCTGCTTTTTGAGGTAGTAGGACCTGCATAACTAAACTTATCTCTAAAAACTACTTTTGCTATATCCCAGATAGTTTGTAAAGATGTGCTTTCATTTTCTTTTGTCTCAAGGTAGCATTTGATTTCCTCTTTGATCCATTGGTTGTTCAGAAGCATGTTGTTTAATCTCCACGTATTTGTGTTTTTTCTAGTTTTCTTTCCATAGCTGATTTCTAGTTTCTTGCCATTGTTGTCAGAAAAGATGCTTGAGCTCCGCTGGTGTGGCTCAGTGGTTGAGTGTCGACCCATGAACCAAGACGTCACTGGTTTGATTCCTGGTCAGGGCACATGCCCAGGTTGCAGGCCTGATCCCCAGCCGGGGCGTACAAGAGGCCACCCCTCTATGTTAATGTTTCTCTCTCTTTGATGTCTCTATCTCTCTATTCCTCTCCCTTCCTCTCTCTCCGAAAAGCAATAAAACATATTAAAAAAGAAAAGAAAAGATACTTCATATAATTTCAAAGTTCTTAAATTTATTGAGACTGGTTTTGTGGCCTAGTATGTCATGTCTCCTGGAAAATGTTCAATGTGCACTTGAGAAAAAAGTGTTATCTGCAGTTTTTGGATAAAATGCTCTATAAATGTCTATGAAGTCAAACTGGTCTAATGTGACATTTAAGGCCATATTTCTTTGTTAACTTCCTGTCTGAATGATCTATCCATTGAGGTAAGTGGAGTATTAAAGTCCCCAACTATTACTGTTTTATATCCTCCTCTTGGATTGATCCCTTTAAAATTATGTAATGTCCTTCTTTGTCTCTTGCTAGAACCCTTCCTTTAAAGTCTGTTTTGTCTGATATCAGCTTTCTTTTGTTCCTATTTGCATGGAATATCCCTTTCTCTCTCTTAACTTTCCGTCTGTTTCTTTCGATCTAAAGTGAGTCTCTTGTAAGCAGCATATAGATGAGTCTTTTATCCATTCACCATCCTATGTCCTTTTGGAGCATTTAGTTCATTTACATTTAAAGTAATTATTGATAACTCTGTGCTTATTGCCATTTTGTTAGTTGTTTTTGTTGTTCTTCTCTGTTCCTTTCTTCTCTTGATCTCTTTCCTTTTGATTTGTTAGTTTTCTTTAATGTTTTGATTGGGTTCCTTTCTCTTTATTTTTTGTGTATTGTTTGTATGTTTTTGGTTTTTGGTTATCACAAGGTTCATGTATATCCATCTATACCAATAACAGTTTATTTTAAGCTGATAGGTATTTAAGTTCAATTGCATTCTAAAAGCACTGCATTTTTAGTCCTCCCTCCACTTTGTTTTTGACATCATTTTTTATATCTTTTTATTTTGTGTATCCCAACTGTTTATTGTAGTTATAGTTAATTGTGCAACATTCATCTTTTAACCTTCATATTAACATTTTAAGTGGTTGATTCACTGTGGTTATTATGTATTTGCCTTTACCAGTGAGATTTTTTCCTTTCCTATATTTTATTATTTCTGGTTGTGGCCTTTTCTGCATAAAAAAGACCCTTTAACATTTCTTGTAAGGCCAGTTTAGTGGTGGTGAGCTCCTTTAGTTTTTTGTTTTGTTTGGTTGTTTTTAAATTTAATTTATTGATTTTAGAGGGAGAGGTAGGGAGAAAGAGAAAAAAACATCAATTTGTTCTACTTATTTATGTATTTATTGGTTGACTCTTGTATGTGCCCTGACTGGGGAATCAAACCCTCAACCTTGGTGTATCAGGATGATACTTTTAACTGACTGAGCTACCTGGCCAGAGCCTGGTTTTTGCTTGTCTGGGAAACTCTTTACCTCTCTTTCAATTCTGAATAATAACCTTGCTGGATATAGTATTCTAAGTTGTAACTTTGCACTCTCCCCAGGGGTGGGAGGGGACCTCGGCATGCACACACAGCCCAGTGAGTACACAAAGTAACACCCTGCTGTACCTGCTGGATCAGTCTCAGGGTGGAGGGGCCCTTTGTATGCACCCTACAGCACCCTCCTATTCCTGCTGGATCTAGCTGGAACTGGCTGAGGACCTTCTCTATGTGGTTTCTCCTTCTTGGTTGTTGAGCAGAAGCTGTGTAATGGGCTCACAGTTGTCTCTCAGGAGGAAGTGTTCTAAATATTTCATGTGTTCTTGAGAGGGAGGCAAGCTCTGTGTCTACCTACACCACCATCTTGGGCCCTCCTTTGAATTGTACACTTTAAAAGGGTGAATTGTACAGTATGTGTAAGCTAATAATTTGTTCCTATGTCCGTGCTCCAGGCAAAAGACATCTAAGTGACCATTTACTCCCATTATAACTAACATAAAAGTGGCCTTGTTTCTATTAAAGAAAAAACTCTCATGTTAAACGTGAGTACCAGTAATCAGAGTCCATTATTACTCCTGGGAAGGGACTGTAAATTCATTTTACTAACAAACTGTCAAAATGCCTTAGGCAGCCTAGAAGGGAAAGAGTGGATTATCCATTTCCACTTGGCCCGGTTTTCAGAGGCCATGAAAATTACAATACATGGGTAGTGGTGTGTTTTGGAACCAGCTTAAAATTTTAATTTTTAAATAGCTGATACATTCACATCGTACAAAAAGAAAAACATATAAAAGGTTTATAGTGCCTTCTACTAGTCCAGTTTCGGCCCATATCCTGTGGGTAACCACAATTACTAAAATCTTATGTCTTTCACCCTAGTCTGTTTGGTTCAGTGGTTAGAGCGTCAGCCTGCAGACTGCAGGAACACAGGTTCAGTTCCAGCCAAGGGCACATACCTCAGTTGCAGGCTCAATCCCCCGCCCCATTCTGGTGCGTGTGGGAGGCAACCAATTGATGTGTCACATCGATGTTTCTCCTCCCCCACCCCCCAGTTTCTCTGAAAAGCAATGGAAAAAATATCCTCAGGAGGGAATAAAAAATAATAATTAAAAATAAATAAAATCTTGTGTCCTTTCCGAGGGCTTCTTTATCCTTCTGCAAGCAGGCATGAATGTAGTCTTCCTTTCTTTTCTTTTTTTAAAAAATTTTTCTTAATAGACATTTTTTAGAGCAGTTTTAGATTCATAGCAAAATTTAGCGGAAGACCCTTGTCGGTGTGGCTCAGTTGGTTGAGCATTGTCCCGTGTAGCAAAAGGTCGCCAGTTGGATTCTGGTCAGGGCACATGCTTGGGTTGTGGGCTCAATCCCCAGTAGGGGGCATGAAGGAGGCAGATCATTGATATTTCTCTGTCTCTCTCCCTCTCCCTTCCTCTCTCTGAAATCAATGGGGGGAAAATTGAACAGAGGCATAGAGATTTTGATATATCTTCTTACCCCTCCCCAAATGCACAGTCTCCCCTATTATCAGCATCCCCCACCAGAATGGGACATTTGTTACAGTCAGCGAACCTATATTGACATATTATTGCCACCCCAAGTTCATAGTTTATGTTAGGGTTCACTCTTGGTGAGCATTTTGTGGGTTTGGTTGAATGTATAGAATGTATAATGATGTGTATCCACAATTGTAGTGTCACATAGAGTAGTTTCACTGCCCCTGAGCAGAGTGTGGGGGCACCTGGGGACCAGGCTCCAGCCAGGAGGCCCAGGAAAATTCCATTCATTTTGCAAACTGGAAGTCGAAGTTCTCAGAGCTAGCCTGTGCACGGCCAAAGTGTGTGTCCTGGACTGACCCATGTCTTTCTTCTCTCTCCAGAAGTGGCAGATGAGTCTGGGGACTAGTGAAGACCACCAGCACTTCACCTGCACCATCTGGAGGTGAGCTATGGGTCCCAGTGGTGGGGTCCCTGGGAGGAGTTGCCTTGGCTCAGGCTGCTGGGGCTGAGGGCACTGCTGCTCTGGGCAGAAGGGAAAGAAAGGGGCAGACAGACCAATAGGGTCCTGCACCCTTGGAGGGGCACACAGAGGGAGTGCCACACTGTGCTAGGATTTGGCAAGGGTTGGAGGGCTCCCCAGGGAAGCACACTGACACTGAGGCTAAGAGGAGGTTCTGGGGACTGGGGACGTACAGTTCAGGCAGTGGCCACAGCACCAGGAAGAAGGTTTGGGCTCCCCAGATACTTGCCTGCCACTGCCACCCTCAGTCACACTTCATGGTTCATGGGCTCAGTCTCCCTGCCAGGAACTGATGCCCTTCTTGTTACCCCACTACTGGCACCCAGCTTGATGAGGGAGGGGTGAGTGTGGGACGGGATGAAGGAGAGGGAGTACATGGCCCTGGGTGGGGAGGAGGGTGACAGGACTTCATGGAATCGTGTCCCTTCTCCCCTGGGCTCCTCTGCCTAGAATGTGTCGCCTCAAGCAGAACCGATTTCTCGAGCATTTATTGTGTGCCCAACAGAAAAAGTCTAAGCTGTGACTTCACCCTCAGGGGACCAGGGTCCACACAGGAGACAGATCAACAAATTGGACACAATGGGGAAGCAGGGACTTGACATTAATTAAAGGACACTGCATGTGTTTTTCTTTTTTATTGAATTTATTGGGGTGACATTGGTTAATAAAATTACATAGGTTTCACGTGTACAATAAGGACACAGTGCATTTTTTGTTTGTTTGTTTTTTGTTAATCCTCACCTAAGGATGTTTTTTCCATTGCCTTTTCAGAGAGTGGGGGGGGTGGAGAGAAACATTGATATGAGGGGGCCACATCCACCACTGGTTACCTCCTACATGTGCCCCCGATTGGGGGTGAGGAGCGAACCTGCAACCCAGGTACATCCCCTTGACCGGGAATCAGACCCGAGACCCTTTGGTGTGTGGGCCAATGCTCCAACCACTGAGCACACCGGCCAAGGGCACACGGCGTGTTTTAATCATACCTGCAGGTGTCATCCCACAGTCTCCTACTCAGTGCTTTACAAACAGCAGGTGTTTACTAAGTGCTGTTGGGGAGAGTTGTGTCTTTCTGCTGGACTGCCCCAGGGGCCAGGATCCCAGCCTCCTCATCAGGCCAGACTGGGTCTGTGCCACCTCCCCTGGCCTCAGAGAGAAGCATCACAAAGGAAAGAGCCTGTGGTGCCCTTGTTACAGGGAAGGCTCATTACAGGGTGCATTTTACTGTGTGTAGATCGCTGCCTCTCAGGGCATGCGAGCACCAGCTCTTCGTGGGGTACAGACCCAGGCCATGTGGACACACCCAAGGAACTGACTCAGCCCCACACACCTGCTGACTATGGGGCCATCTGCTCAGCTGACGTGCGGCCTAAATGGGCCACCTCAAGGTTTTAGACATTGACTGACCCTCCATTCACTCAGAGGCTTAGAGAATCTGCAAGACTCCCTGGATGCTACTTTCCTGGCCTCCCTGCTGCCCTCTCTACTCCCATCCCTATTACTTTTTGCTTTCCACACATGGCCAGTTGGAGCTCTTCACGCTGCAGACATCATCGTCCCCTTGCTGTCACCTGTCCTCTCTTGGCTCTTCTCTCTGCTTTGGCCATACTGACCTCATGTTTATTAAATGCCCCTACTTGCACCCTCTGAGGAACCATTTCCTCTGCCTGGGCCAGCCCTCCCCCTCCCCTTACTAGTTCACTCCTGTACTTCTCACCCTCAGGATGTTCCTGCAGCCCCCACTGCAATACCTGCATGTCGTTGGCACTTGATAAAAAGCATTCTGTGAATGAGCATGAGGGTCCTCTCCCTAGAACAGCTTGTTCCCAGAATGGGAAAGAGGCTTGTCAGTAAACAAGCCAGAAGAACATTCTGGCAAAGGAAAGAAGGGATGATGTTGCAGGGCCCCATGCATACTTCCCAGAGTCAGCAACACGTGGTCCTGGGATGACCCCTCACTTTTCTCTGCAGGCCCCAGGGCAAGTCCTACCTGTATTTCACACAGTTCAAGGCAGAGGTGCGGGGTGCCGAGATCGAGTACGGCATGGCCTACGTGAGTATCAGCCGTGCACATTGGGGTGTTCCACTGTGGACAGCACATTTCAGACCCCTGAGGGGATAGGCAAGATGAGGAGATGGACATAACTTGGAAGAACATGGGACACTGCAGAACCCTATGTCTGGAGGCACAGGGGGAGAGGCAGTGTTGGTGTCTGGAGCAGGACCCTGCTGACCTCTAGAGACCTGGCAGGTAGGTGGAACAGGAAGTGGACACCCTGGCATCACTCTCCTACTGCCTGCCAGTCTCCTGCTGGTGCCCCCCAATGGAAAAGCCAACAGGAAGCTAGAGGGCAGCATGGCCTGGATGCTCAGCTCTGGGAAAGGGACAGCAAGGGTGGCAGTGGCCCTGGAGGGAATGCAGTGTGGCTCAATGGTATGTGGGGGGCAGGGCATAGCCCTTTCCAGAGGCTGGCCATACTGCAGAGCCCACCCTGTTTCTGCATTTGAGTCAGAAAGTTTGAAAACCACTTGTATCAGTCCAAGATCAACCAAGAAGCAGAAACTGTAGACAGGCAGGCATATAGAGATTTATTGCCACGAATTGGCTTCTGCCACAGTGGACTAACCAAGCAGCTCTGGAGTCCACAGGCCAGGCAGGCTGGCACGCAGGGCTGGCACTCTTGGGCACAGACTGCCACCCTGGGGTGGGATTTCTTCAGGGAAGCCACAGCGCTGCCCTGAAGGCCCTTCCCAATGCTTGAGTCAGGCTCGCCCAGGTTATCAAGGAGAAGAATCAGCTCGGGATGGCCTTTTATTACATGCACAGAATACCTTCACGGCAGCACCTAGTGACAGGTTCATTCATAGCTGCAGATGTGGCTGCTCCAAGGTGACACATCAGATTGTCACACCTTTGAACTAATAACTCTCCAGGGTCCCTTCCCTTAAAACTCTTACTTTAGCTAATTTGAGAGAGCACAATTCTAATTTTTAAAAATTGTGTTCAGGAGACTGTTGTGCTTGTCCCATTTCCATAAATTAAGAAAAAAGTTGAATTAAATACCTCCTTCCTAGGATTTGCAATGAAGTCGTGAAGTTTTAAGCCAGTTGACAATCTTTTAAGTGGATTAACCAGCCACTTCTGGATTCTCTTGTGTGCTCAGAAAAGTGTCACCCGGCTCTTTAGTAAAAGTTCGAGGCTTTAGTCTCTGCCTTTTGCAAACCAAATCGTGTTCTTTTCTGATTAGGAAAGTTTCCACTTTTTCCCTTTCAGTCTAAAGCTGCATTTGAAAGAGAGAGTGACGTTCCCCTGAAAAACGAGGAATTTGAAGTGACCAAAACAGCAGGTATGTAACAATAGATTTTGGACATGGAACTCAGCCTCTCCGGGGAGGTGAGTGAGAGTGACAACAGAGGGCCATCAGGGGGCCAGTTGGTGAAGGACTGTTGCAGGGCACACCCGGACTATAGGCCAGACTCCGCAAACTATTCCTATAAAGGGCCCCATAGTAAATGTTTTCAGTTTTGTAGGGCAAATGGCCTCTGTTGCAACTACTCAGCCTGCCCTCGTTGGGCAAAGGGCACACCATGTGTCAGTGAATGGATGTGGCTGCATTTGAGCAAAACTTTAATACTTCATGAACTTGGAAATGTGAATGTCATATCACTTTCCCATATCACAAAATATCTTTTTTTTGTTTGTTAATCCTCATTCAAGGATATTTTTTCCATTGATTTTTAGAGAGAGTGGATGGGGGGGCAGGGCAGAAACATTGATGTGAGAAAGAAACATCGATTGATTGCCTCCCACATGTGCCTGGACCGGGGCCGGGGATCGAACCTGCAACCCAGCAGGTACATGACCTTAATCAGGAATCGAACCCGCAACCTTTTGGTGCACAGGCCAACACTCTAACCACTGAACCACACTGGTCAGGGCACAAAATTCTATTTAGATTTTTATTAAAATGCCCTTAGTTCAAGGGCCACACTGTGCCAATTCCTGATTGATAGTTCATGCTCTATGGGAGGGCTGTGACCTCCACACGGCCTGGCTGTCCTGGGCTCTGTGACAAGGAACAGCTTCATGATTGGGACCTCCTGAATTCCTGAGAGCCCCTACCCTAGTCCTCTTAGCCCCGTTCAGCCACAAAGGGCAGATGCTGAACAGAAGGAGAGGTAGGGAGCTCTGGAGTTGGGGCTTGGTGTTCCAGAACAAGGGAGGACAAATGAGTGGTTAGGACAATGGACATGGGAGTTAGCCAAGTGAGCGGAAGCCCTGAGGGTCCTGGGTTTCAGGGGAAAGATGAGGCGAAGGAATCCATGTGGCTGTGGATGTCACCAGGCATGAAACCCTGGGAAGGGATGGCATGGGCAGGGGCTTTAGGGAGGAGGAGCCTGGGTCTGGATGGAGCTCCAACTGTAGGACCTTGAGGGCACAGGGACCATTCAGACTAGAGGCCAAGGACAGTGAATGTTGGATTTCAGGCAGACCCTGAGCCCCAGGGCACACAGTAGAAGGTGCACAAGGAGTCAGGGTCTGGCTGGATGTGGTGAATGGTGTTTGCAGATTCCCTGACCCTGCTGTAAAAGCATCTTATGGTCCTCAAGTTTGCCAGTGTGAGCAGGAAGTGACACAGCTTGGCCCCACCCCCATTTGTGCTCACTATGGCAAAAATGACCATAGTTGGTCCCACCTTGAATTTTCCTGTGGACTCCCACTGCCCTCAGGACAGCCCCACCAACCTCTCCACCTTTCTTCTGTCTCACCCATAAGACTTTTGGGGCTTGGGTCCTTTCCATGTGCAGTGCACATTGGGGACCTCTCTTCTCTGTCAGATCCTACCAGGCCCTACCCTGGCCCAGGAGCATCTGTGGAATCTCAAGGGCCCTACCATGCATTTCTTATTTTGCAGTGTCCCACAGGCCCGGGGTGTTCAAGGCTGAGCTGTCCAAGCTGGTGATTGTGGCCAAGGCGTCACGCAGTGAGCTGTGACCAGCAGCTCCATTGAGGGCGGCTTTCTCTCATCTCTACTAAAGGGGCTGTGCCCTGTGAGATCTGGCACATTATTGGTTTTCTAGGGGGCACTGCTGGTTTTCTTCCCTGGCTGATGTTGCCCTCCTTGGAGGGGTTCACAGGGTGGCTGAGGCCCTGGGACAAAGTCCAGCGGGCCAGGAGGTTGAGGGTGTGCTGGGCCCTTCCCCCAGCTCTCCACTTCCCCAGTCCCACTCCTCCCTTGCTCTTTTGAACACAAAGTATGAGTCTGAGCCCTGCTACTGCTCATCTTACTAGGAGAGGCATCAGCACAAGGTGAGGGGGGGTCGCAGCTTTTCTGAAGCCAGCTCTTCTCCCCTTGGGATCAGGTCTGACTCCAGATGCTCTGGGGAAGAGTTGCCCTGCTGTCCTCTGACCTCAAGCTGTTTTCTTACAATTTCCCCAGGAGACCACTTTCCAAACTAACTGGGAAGGAATGAAATGACCTTTTGTATTTAAATAAATGTTAAAAAGGAGCCACATAGACTGGGTGTCTGGTGCTGGTACCCGCCTGGCAGGGTATGAGGGGTTAGGGGCCCAGAGACAACCACAGGGGGCTGGCTGCCCTCACTTACCTTCTCTGTTGGAAACAGGCAGGCTGTGTCCCCGAGGACATGTGGAATCTTTAGGCATAACTTCTCTGCAGGTACAAAAGCAGCGAGTCCTCAGGCAGGCAGCCATGAGCCTGCTCCTAGGTCGGGGCACTGCAACTCCCTGAACACATGGGGCAGACCCTGCCACACCCAGCAGGTCACACAGGTGGCCCTGGTGAAGGGTGAGTGCTCCAGGGCAGATCTGCTCTTTTGACCCAGGTTGTGGACTTCCTTAGTTTTTTAAATCCAGGTTATAGTATGGTGATTAAAAAAAAACACCCCAAAAAACAAAAATATCCACAGGCAAACAAAAATAAATGGAACCCAAATCAGAGGTGCCTTGGTCTCCCAGCAGTAGGGGTCTGGGAGTCTGACCTCCAACCTAACTCTGACCATGTCTTCACAAGCAAACAAGGGGAAAAGAAAGCGTGTGGCTGTGAAGCAGCGTCTTTCCTAATTGGAATCACCATGTTGGATCAACGAGGACTCTCTTTACCTTTCACTCACCT
This sequence comes from Miniopterus schreibersii, assembly GCF_964146895.1. Classification (NCBI taxonomy): domain Eukaryota; kingdom Metazoa; phylum Chordata; class Mammalia; order Chiroptera; family Miniopteridae; genus Miniopterus; species Miniopterus schreibersii. The sequence continues at coordinate 66,671,475 of NC_138105.1, read as the reverse complement.
TGTGTCGACCTGAGGGCCTGGACACTGCTATGCCCCACTTGCTAGAGCAGCAGTGGGCCAAGGGCATTTGGGTTCCTGCCCAAAGTCTCACACTTGTAGGAAGCAGAGCAAGGCTCTCCCCTGTCCACAACCCCAGTGGATCCCACAGACAGGCCAGTTTCGGACTGAGGTGCATGAGTGTGAAGAGTAACTGTTCTCAGAACAAATAACCATTGAAGAGGGACCTTGAGCCCCTAAGATGTTCAGGGGAAAGAATCAGCCAGCCTTAACTTATAAGTGCATTTTTCTGCCACTTCATGAGACAAGTTCTGAAGGCTCTATATGTCACAGGAAGGATCACTCTACTAAATGGCTCAGCTTCAAGGTCTGGTGAGCACAGCCAGCTGCAGGTGGCAACAAGGCCCAAGAGATGATCGCCCAGGGCCTCCTGCCAAACTGGGCAGGAGCCCTGAGGTGTCAGCGGAGGGAAGGGGATTTTTTCCACAGTCCGCCCAGAGTCATCACTACCAAATCCCTGGGTGTCACCAAGGATGCTATGCGCTAGGATACAGGAGGACATCTCTGGACACAAAGAAGCTTTTTCCCCTTTCCCCCACGTGACATGTGCGTTTATCTTTATGTAGCTTTCAGATACTTTCAAGAACAAAGCCATGCTGGCACCAGGACCTTCTGTCATAAGGAGCTGAACTAAACCCTAGTTTAAGTGTGCAGAGCCAAGCTCTGCCACTACACTAGACTATGTCACAGTGCCCGGTGCAGCAGAAATCAAGCCTCTCAGCAAGGACCACAGGTGTGTGGTGTTCACCTCCAACCTCGATTTAAAAGGCAAAAACTGGCCCTGGCTGGTGTTGCTCAGTGGTTAGAGCGTTGGCTGCAGGTTTGATCCCTGGCCCTGGGTGGGGCACATGTGGGAGGCAACCAGCTGATGTCTCTCGCATCAATATTTCTCTCCCTTTGTTCCCTCCTTTCCATTCTCTAAAGTCAATGGAAAAAAAATATCTGGGTATTAACCTCCCCCCTAGAAAAGGCAAAAACTGGCCCTAGCCAGTGTGGCTCAGTTGGTAGGAGCTTCGTCCTGTACACCAAAAGGTTGTGGGTTCGATTCCTGGCCAGTATACATACCTGGGTTGTGGGTTTGATCCCCGGCCCCTATTGGGGCACGTGCTGGAGGCAACCAATCAATGTTTATCACATCAATGTTTCTCTTTCTCCCTTCCCCTCTCCAAAAATCAATGAAAATGTCCTTGGGTGAGGATTTAAAAAAAATAAAAGGCAAAAACTGGTCAAAATTCTGATCAACATGGTGGACTAGGAAAACTGCTTACCTTCTCCCATGACCACATCAAAATTACAACCAAATTACTGAACCACCATTCTTGAGAACCACCTGAAGACTAGCTGAACGAAACTTCTATAACTAAAGATATTGAGACTGGTAGGAAGGCCAGAGACGAGGAATGGGCAGGTCCCACATTTGTGTGTGGTGATTAAGAATTGGGAGTGATGCCCAGCCAGTATGGCACAGTGGTTGAGCGTCGACCCATGAACCAGGAGGTCATGGTTTGATTCCCAGTCAGGGCACATGCCTGGGTTTCAGGCTGGATCTCCAGGAGAGGGGCTGTGCAGGAGGTAGCCGATCAGTGATTCTCATCATTGATGTCCCTCTCTCCCTCTTCCTTCATCTCTCTAAAATCAAAAAAATAAAAATTTTAAAAAAAGAATTGGGAGGGATATCTCAACTGCAGGGGTGCCCCGTGAGGAGTGAGGGTTCCCAGCCTTACATGGGGGCAGGGGGCATCATATTTTCACATCTGGCTGTGAAAACCAGCAGGGATTGCCTAGGGGAGAGGCAAAGGGCTGCCAGAAACGGAGGTGCTGCTCTTAAAGGACTTGAGAACAGACTCAGTCGCTCACAAACTTCCCCACTAAGCTCCAGTGCAGGGGTAGCAGTTCAGAAGGCACCAGGGACGTGTGGGAGAGAACTGAATTGATTAACTTCAGGCAAGGGCTGCAGGGAGTGGAGAAACTCTGGAGACAGAAGTGCTGGCAGACACCATTTGCTGCTTTGTTGAGCCCTCCCCCCAGTTCATTGGCAGGCCCAGGCAGACACTGAATCTGTGTTCTCCATAAACCTGGCTAACACTGCCCCCCACCCCGGTAATATTCTGAGACTCCACCCTGCCCAACTTACTCACCCAGCCTGAGCTGCTTCCAGTGGCCTTTCCACACAAGCAGCCTGCCTCAGCTAACTGCAGACTTCCCCCAAAATCCACAAACCTCACACGATCTCACTGACAAAGGCAAACAGTAAAAGCAATGGGTCAACCAATTATAAAGCTAGTACAAAGGTTAAAAGACAAAAGTAGGATTAGGTGGTGTAATTACAACAATAATTTAAGGGGATACACATAAAAGTAAGAAATAATGACAAAAATATAAATGTGGAGGGTTGAGTAAAAATGGTAGTGATTTTAGAATTTGTTCAAACTTAAGCGACCATCAACTTAAAATAGACTGCTGTAAACACATCTTGCTTTGTATAAAGCACATGGTAACTACAGATCAAAAATCTACGAGAGCCGGTTTGGTGTGGCTCAGCATTGAACATTGACCTGTGATCCAGGAGATCACGGCGAGATTCTGGGTCAGGGCACATGCCCGGGTTTCGGGCTCCATCCCCAGCAGGGGAAGTGCAGGAGGCAGCTGATCAATGACTGTCTCATCATTGATGTTTCTATCTCTCCCTCTCCCTTTCTCTCTCTGAAATCAATAAAGACATTAAAAAAAAAAAAATCTACAAGAGATACACACGAAATGAAGAGAAAGGAATCCAAACAACATTATAGAGAGCCATTAACACAAGAGAGCAAGAGAACAAAAAGGAACAGAGAACTACAAAAACAATCAGAAAATAATACAATGGCAATAACTGTGTACCTATCAATAGTTACTGTAAATGTAAATGTAAATGTACTAAATGTTCCAATCAAAAGACATAGGGTAGTTGAATGGTTAAGAAAACAAGACCCTTACATATGCTGCCTACAAGAGACCTGCTTTAGATCAGAGCCAAACAGATTAGTAAAGGAATAGGAAAAGATATTTCAAGCAAATGGAAATGAAAAAAAGCTGGAGTATTAGCAGTACTTAGACAAAATAGACTTTAAAACAAGGACTTTAATGAGACAAGACCATTTCGTCATGATAAAGGGACCAATCCAACAAGAGGACATAACTTGTAAACATCTACACACCCAACACAGGAGCGCCTAAATATATAAAGTAAATATTAACAGACATAAGAGAGAGATCAACAGTAATACAATAATTGTAGGGACTTTAACAGCCCATTGTCATCAATGGATAGATCTTCCAGATAGAAAAATCAATGAGGAAACTGGCCTTACGTCTCACATTAGATCAGATGGACTTAATTGATATTCATAGGACATTTCACCTCAAAACAGCAGAATATACATTCTTTTTAAGTGCACATGGAACATGTTTTAGGACAGGCAACGTTAGGCCACAAAACAGGCTGCAATAAATATAAGATAGAAATCATCAATCACAATGGTATAAACCTAGAACTCGTACAACAACAAAAAGACTCAATCCAATTAAAAAATGGGCAGAGGACCTGAATAGACATTTCTCCAAAGAGGACATATGGATGGCCAACAGATATATGAAAAGATCCTCACCATCATTAATCATCAGGGAAATGTAAATCAAAACTACAATGAGATCTCATCTCACACCTGTCAGAATGGCCATCAATAAATCAACAAGAAGTGTTGGCAAGGATGTGGAGAAAGGAAACCCTCATGCACTGTTGATGGGACTGAAAATTGGTGCAGCCACTAGGGAAAATAGTATGGAGGCTCCTCAAGATTAAAAATAGAGCAGTCATACAATCTAGCAATTGCACTTCTGGGTATTTATCCAAAGAAAAAAACACTAAAAAGATATATGCACCCCTATGTTCACTGCAGCATTATTTACAGTAGCCAAGACATGGAAGCAGCCTAGGTGTCCTTTGACAGACAAGTGGATGAAGACGTGATAGATATACAGTGGAATATGACTCAGCCATAAAAAAGAATGAAGTTTTACCATTTACAACATGGATGGACCTAGAGGGAATTGTGCTAAGTGGAATAAGTCAGAAAAAGAAAATACTATATGATTTCACTTAAATGTAGAAAGAAAAAAACAAATGGCCCTGGCCAGTGTGGTTCATTTGGTTGAACATAGTCCCATGCACCAAAAGGTTGCCAATTTGATCCCCAGTCAGGGCACATACCCAGGTTGCAGGAGGCAACCGATCGGTTTTCTCTCTCCTTCTCTTTTCCTCTCTCTCAAATAAAAAAAAATTTTTAAAAACCTCATAGATACAGAAAACTGGTGGCTGCCAGATGGGAGGGGCTAGGAGGCCAGGTGAAAAACGTGAAGGGATTAAGAGATACATATTGGCAGTTACAGTGGTCACAGGGATGTAAAATACAGCATAGAGCATATAGTCATTTATATATATATATAGTTTTAAATATATCTGTATTGATTTCAGAGAGAGGAAAGGAGAGGGAGAGAGAGAGAGAGCTAGAAACATCAATGATGAGAGTCATAATGATCGGCTGCCTCCTGCACGCTCCTCACTGGGGATCGAGCCTGCAACCCGGGCATGTGCCCTGACCGAGAATCGAACCCCGATCTCCTGGAACCTAGATTGACGCTCAACCACTGAGCCACGCCCAGCCGGACTATAATCATAATATTGTAATAACTGTGTATGGTGCCAGGTGAGTACTAGACTTGTCAGAGTAATCACTCTATAAGTTAAATGACTAACCACTATGAAGTACACCTGAAACTAATATGTCAACTATAATTGAAAAAAAATTTAAGATTTTTTTTCCTTCCAGTTCTCACCCGAGGACATGGCTATTGATTTGGGAGAGAGGGAGGGGAAGGGGGGAGGAGGGAGGGACAGCGATGTGAGAAACATCAATTGGTTGCCTCCCATACACTCCCCAACCAGGGATCAAACCCGCAACCCAGGTATGTGCCCTGACCTGGAATCGAACCCACAACCGTTAGCTGCACAGGATGACGCCCCAACCAACTGAGCTACATCAGCCAGGGCTGGAAAAAATTTTTTTAAATTCGGTTTTTTTAAAAGACAAAAACCTCAAGAGAGAAAACTCATAGACAGCACCAAGCAATTCAAGCCAGTTTCACATAATGTCAGTGGAAAACATGTGCTTTTATTTAAATTGTTCTGTAGTGCTCTTTGGTTTTTCAAAATTAAATCCCCAATTTATGAAGAGTCAAGAGGCAGAACAGCCCATCAAGGAACCACGTACAAGCATTATGCAAATTGATAAATTCAGTCAGCAGAGTGGAGGGCAAAGGATTTCATCTGGGGCTTCTCAGGATACTCAAAATGCACGTTTGCTCTTGAATATGAAGATCGATCTCTTGACTGGAGAGATAAGCGAGAAAGTTGGCCTTGGAACCATGGAGTAGGAGGTAGGAACAGCTGGCTCTCAGGTGAAAGGCTTTGGCTTCTTCAGGGAAGCAGAAACCAAATTATAGAAAGACTGATCTGAATTTGGGATCATAATCTTACCAGCCAGCACAGCTGGCCAGGGAGAGGCAAAAGGGAGTGGTGGGAACTGTGGCAAAGCAGAGGGGCAACCTCTATGTAGCTTTACCAGCAGGAAATGCAGGCTTAGCTGGGTTTTTGAGAGAAACTCCAAATCTAAATTGGCACATGCAGTTCCCCAGTTTTAAATGTTGTCAACTGATTCCAGATGGCTCTAACACAGGATGGGAGCAAGCAAACCCATCTTTGTGCTGAATAAGGCCTGCAGGCTTCCTGTTTGCAACCTTTGCTACAGACAGACTAGACTGTTCTGTAAAACAATCATGGGACATCGTTCCCCCTCTCCCTTGAGCACCCAGAATAACTTTCCCAACCCTGACATGGCAAGACCTGTAGCCCTGTTTTGTAATCCATGCCCTCTTCTGACAAAATTTGCAAATACACTCCCACACCCCACATATCCATCCATGCCCTGAGCTGAGAATCACTGTATCTTTTGGGTGTCCCTAAAGCCAAGATTTGTTGATCTTTGCTTTCTGATATCTGAAAAACGTGTGTTTGTTTTCAAACATAAAATGATCATTGAAAAATGTGCATGCATCTCAGATGGCTTTACCCTGGTGCCCTGTATAGGGGATGTCCTCTGTCCCCTCCCACGTGGGAGCCAGAGCTAGGATTCCAACCAAATTAAGGTGTCCTCGCCTAACACCAGCACCCACTGCAACCCTCTTCACGGCTCCCTGTGCTCATTCATTCCCTGGGGCGGGCGGCTGAAATAAGAGACTTGTTTCCTCTAGGTTATGGAGGCCAGAAGTCTGAGATCAAGGTTTCGGCCAGGCTGGTTCCTTCTCAAGGCTGTTCCGGGCCTCTCTCCCAGCTGCTGCGGTTTGCTGGCAGTCCTTGATGTTCCTTGGTTTGTAGCACATCCTTCCAGTTTCTTCCTCCATCTCACATGGCATTCTTTTCTGTGTTCAAATTTCTCCCATTTAGACGTACCCTGGTCATATTGGGTTAGGGGCCCACCGTGCTCCACTGTGATCTCATCTGAACTAATTATGTCAGCAATGAGATACTTCCAAATTTGGGTCACATTCGGAAGTCCTGGGGGGTTAGGATTTCAACAAAGGAATTGGGGGAAACACTGCTCACCCCAAAACTTTCTTCCAGTTCAGTATGACTCCTTTCTGAAGGAATTTAAAAGCCCAGGTTACAACATTAAGTGGGCAGCACCAGCTTTCAGATGACATCCAGTGATTTGAGGGGTGCCATCCAGTTATCGCAGTTCAGGACAGGTGGATCAAAGCAGGGAGCCATCTCGAGGTGCGTGGGGAGGCCCCTGGCCTCGCAGGCTGTGCCAGTTTCCACGCTGAATTCCTCTCCCCGAGGGATGAGGTGGGAGGGGTGACATGGGTCCATAAAACTGCTGCTCTAAACTGTTCAGCAACCTCTGAAAGGGGACGAGTCATCTGTCTGGGGAGTTTGGCTAGAATCAGACTGGGGATGAAAGAGGTCATAAAAAAATAATAAGCCCACAAATCCCCAACCCCAGCAGGAAGCCCGGGGACGGGTCATATGCTGTCCTCATCCAGCATGCGGGTGAGCCCCTCGCAGATGCGGCGCAGGTGCGAGCAGTAGGGCTCGGCGGGGCCGTAGAGCGCGGCCAGGAAGTCACAGTTGGCAAAGTGGCCGAAGACATGGTTGATGCGGCCATGGGACTTGGCGGTGAGGTGCGGGCCCACGGCCTGGTGCAGCAGGTCCCGGCACTCGAGGAGGGCGGTGGCCAGCACACGCCTGTCGAAGGTGAAGGCCACCTGGTGGAAGCTGACGGCCGTCATGGCCAGGCGGCGCGCCCGCTGGCGGAAGCGCTGCAGGAGCCCCAGCTCCTCGCCGCCCAGCTGCCCGCTGCGGAGCAGGACGCCCAGCTTCACTGCCACCTTGATCAGGTTCTTGAGCACCTTCTGGGCCTCCTTGCGGCTGCGGGTGAACTCCTTGGTGGCGCGGTACAGTTCATCTAGCACCTCGCTGCTCGTGTCATCAATGAACACAGCCACTGTCGCCTTGGACGCCACCTTGCTCAGGAGCTTCTTCTGGGCCTGCAGGGCCAGGCTCTTGGTGCTAAAGGTGTCCATCCGCCCTGCCTCCGGAAAGACAGACCCAGCATCAGTTCCCACCGCGCCTGGGACACAAGGGGCTTGCCTGGGAAGGCCACTTTTGTTTGCTCCCACTGTCTTCCCTGGTGAACTCCTGTACTTCCCCCCAAGTTTCCTGGTGGCCTTCTGTACATCCCCCAATGCCCTGGCCCCTCAGCACCTGCCTCTTCCCCTCACAGATTCATTCCTCAGCTCAGCCTAGATACCACCTCCTCCAGAAAGCCATCCCTGAACAGTCAAACTGATGGTGAGGTACTTCCTCTGGGCCACAGAGCTCCCCAGGCATCCCCCTCACTGCTCCGCTCCACTGCCCCTGGTTTGCTTCCCCACTGGTCTGCCTCACCCCAGGCCACAGCGGAGGCAATGGGCCTGATTCCTTACCTGCTGTGTCCTTAGAGACTCTAGAAACATCTGCTGAATGAGTGAGAGGAGCCCGAGACCCACCCCCAGCCCTCACCCGCTGCTCCAGGCCCTGGTCAAAATCCACCCCTACCCTGGCCCCAGGCTGGCCAGACCAGGAATGTCATGTGGGCGCCCACTCACACCCAGGGGCTCCTACAAAGCCCGTCTTTGTGGGAGCTCAGACCCTGGGAGAAGTCCCAACCTTCAGCCGTCCTCTTAGAGGTTAGGGCGGGCACAGGATTATGGGGGCAGCCTTCCCTGCCCCCCACACCAGTCACTGGACCTCAGGGCTACACAGGCTGGAGCCAGAGCTGGGGTACCATTGACTCAGCACCCTATGGCAGGCCCTGAGCTGGCAGCATGTGCCCGTTTTGTCATTTCCACCAGGTATTGCGCACGTTGCCTTTTGCAAAAGAAAACATGGGCTGAGCCACTTCTCCAAGGCCACATAGGGACGCAGTGTTCCCCCAACGCCTCGCACGTCTGCCTTTCCCAGCTGACACCTGCAAGTCACCCTGAGTCTTGGAACGTCAGGAGCTGTCCCCCATGACAAAACTAGCCCCAACGTTCAGGGCCTGCTCCTGGCTCTGACCACTAGGTCAAGAAACATAACTGCCTGTGCCTCAGTTTCCCCATTTACAAAATGGGAAAGATCAGAACTAACTCTGCCCTGGGGCAGAAGCTCATGGCCAACCCCAATGCCCACCAGGCTGTGGCTGTCCCCTGGGCAAGAGGCTGGACCACTGCCTGGGATTCTGCCATTCAAGCTCTAAGCCATCCAGCAAACCTGGATGTGAAGGCCTCTGTGAGCAGCAGCAGCATCAGGCTTGCCACTTGGCACAAGTGCCTATGCCTCCCAGATGCCCTTCTACCAGTTTCTCTAGAACATTCTATTCCATTCCCTTTACCTGAATCCCTCCAACCATTACTCATCCTATAAACTCCTGCTCATCCTTAAAGTCTCAGCATCACTGTCGCCTACTCCTGGAAGCCTTCCCAGATGTCCCAGGCTGGGCCAGGTGCCTCTAGGCTTCCACAGTGCCCTGGGTGTCGTCCATTGTGGCCCCAAGCACCTTGCTTTCCATGTCCATCTCCCTGGGCCAATGGTATATGCAGGGGCTGTCTCTCCCTTGTTCACGCCTCGTCTCCAGTGGCCAACCCAGGGCCTGGTACGCAGCAGGTGGCCCGTGTTTGTTGAATGCATAAGGGAAAGGATGTCTGCAAACATTGGAAATCAGAGGGCACTCCCAAGGTCTAATCTCCCCAGTTTACAGATGGGCACATTGAAGTTCAGAGAGAAACTTTCTCTGAGTCCAGGGATGAGGCCCAGGCCTCTGGACCCCAAGGGCCCTGAAGCCCAGTTCCTTCTGCCTATTTTGGTTGCTGTGTGAGCCCAGGCAGCACTCTGCCCCTCTCTGGCCTTCCCACCTGTAGGTCCTAAGGTTAGGCGTGTTCGTTTTGGAGGAGAGTTGGGCCTATTTACAGTCTTTAGAAAGGACCTGGACCCCGAGCAGCACCCCGGTCCCCAAACCCAGAAGGAAAAGGGGTGGGAGTGGAGGCAGCTGCAGCCTCCCTCCCCGGCCTCCACACTCCTAGTCCCTCCGGCCAGTCCCCAGATCCGCAACACCTGGGCAGCCAGCTGCATGCCCCCCTCCTCCACGACCCATTGTTCTGCCAGAAATGCTCCCATTCAAACAGAGAAGACTGCTCTCCCCGGGGAGCAGGTTGTGGACCAAAATAAACCCTGGCCTTCCTTCCTGCCCGCTGTGCTCTCAGGTCCGAGGGAGGACCAGCCAGGAGGTGGCCAGGCTGCGCCATGCCAGCCCTTCTGGAACAGCCCAGAGAGCTAATGTTCCTGGCCCCTGCCCAACAAATGCCAGCACCCCACTATTGTTATAAGCCAAAAAAAGCCCACTAAAGCTTGAGAGACTGCCAGGACATTCAGTCGCTCAATGAGCATTTATGGAGCACAAACTGTGTACTAGGCACTGGGAATAAACCAAACACCAAAGGAGATCCGGTTCCTGCTCTCCAGGGGATCCCTACCCTCTAGACCCCATGCCAATTCCTTATTACAAAATAATTTGGGTGCTCCAGTACTACCCCGAAATGGAATCCGCAGGAACTATCATCTACCTCTACCCACCAGTTTAAAAGTAAAATTAATAGATGGCGATAAAGGCTGCCATCTGAGGGGACTGGGGATGGCGTCCGGAATGTCTCATGTTCTATTTAATCTGGGGCCATACGAATATAAAACATCATTGAGTTAGATGGCTGCACATCTCTGAATACACTAAAAACCAGCGAAGCGTACACTTTAAAAGGTGAATTTTACGGTATGTGAATTATATTTAAATAAAAGAATATCTAACATTTCTCCAAAAAAGATATACAAATGGCCGATAAGCAGCTGAAAAGATGGTCCATGTCACTGACCACTAATGAGACGCAAGTCAAAATCATGATATATCACCTCACCCCCACCAGGATGGCTCTTATCAGAAAGACGGACAGTATTGTCCTGGCCGGTGCGGCTCAGCGGTCGGAGCGTCGGCCTGCACCCCAGAGGGCAGCAGGTCTGATTCCGGCCAAGGGCACACCTGGGTGTGGTCGGGGCCCCTGTGGGAGGCAACCAGTCCATGTGCCGCTCTCACATCGGATGTGCTCTCCCCTCCCTCCCTTCCACTCTCTCCAAAAATCGATGGGAAAAAATATCCTCAGGTGAGGATGAACCACAACAAAGACGGGGGACAGTATCCAGGGCTGGCGAGGATGTGGAGAAACGGGAGCCCCCCCCCATGGATGGCATGGACAGTGGAAACTGGGGCAGCCGCTGTGGAAAACGGGTTTGGCAATTCCTCGAACACGCACAGTTACCACATGACCCAGACACTCCACTCACGAACACCTGCCCGAAAGAATTGCAAACACATGTCCACACAAAAACGGGTACACACTTGTTCATAGCAGCACAATTCATGTGGCCAAAAAGTGGAAACAACCGCAATGGCCGTCAGCAAATGAATAAAGTGTGGTCCACACACTGGAATATTACTCAGCCAGGAAAAGGAGGGAAGCGCTGAAGCTACAGTGCGGGGGCACCTGCAAACACGACTCTCAGTGAGAGCAGCCAGACCAAAAGGCCACACAGTGTGATTCCAGTTATGTGAAACGTCCGGGCCAGGCACAGCCACACACAGGAAGCAGGTTGCTAGGGGCTGGGGGAGGGGGTGCGGAGGGGCTGCTGATGGGGACAGGGCTTTTTGGGGTGGTGGGATGTTCTGGAATTTGAATACTTTAAAATGGTGAGTGTATATCTCATCAAGCAGAACACTTACTATCAATATTAACTGCATATATTGATACCTCTGTGCCCCTTATATATATATTTTATACCTCATTTTTATGTTAAATGAATTTAAAAATTTTAAAAACAAGATTTGGCCCACACTGTAATACAAACAGAAAATAAAATACTCCCACAAGATGAGATTTATGAATCACTTCCACCTTGACAGGCACTCAGTGGGTACTCAAGACATGTTTGGTTTTTTTAAATTGATTTTAGCCCGGCCGGGCGTGGCTCAGCGGTTGAGCGTCGACCTAGGATCCAGGCGATCGGGGTTCGATTCCCGGTCAGGGCACATGCTCGGTTGTGGGCTTGATAAATGACTCTCTCATCACTGATGTTTCTATCTCTCTCCCTCTCCTTTCCTCTCTCTGAAATCAATAAAGATATATTTAAAAAATAAAAAAAAGATTTTAGAGAAAAAGGAAGAGGGGGAGAGGGAGGAATGGAGGGAAAGGGAGGAAGAGGAGGAGGGAGGGAGGGAGGGGGAGAGAAAGACAGACATTGCTTTGTTGCTCCACTTATTGATGCATTCATTGGTTGATTCCTGTATGTGCCCTGATTGGGGATCAAACACACAACCTTGGCGTATTGGGACAATGTTCTAACCAACTGACTTACCAGGCCAGGGTGAGACATGTTTGATTAAAAATAATTTCCCTCCTTAAAAGCTCAAGCTCACTGCACTTGAGGATGTAGCGAATCTATCAGAGGTTTGCCCTTATGGTGAACATATAGCTATAAATGCCTATCAAAAAAGAGTTCCATCTCCATTCAGTTTACCCAGAAATATTCACTGAATATTAAAATGGTGCAACACCCCCCACATTCATCAGCTTACGTTTTTGGTGGGACATTAGGAAGTTGTGGAGGCCCAGGGCTGCCCTGAGCATGGCTGGACACCTCTGGTCCCCACCCCCAAATGCCAGAACATCCGGCTATTTATCAGAAGCAAAAAGAAAAAGAAGAAAAAAAAAAATGTAGAAGCCCTCCAAATTTCCAAAAAAACTCCCTAAGAGATGTTGCCCACACTAGAAGGAGGTCCCAGAAACCAATGAACTTGGAAATAAACAGGATAATTTCAGAGAGAGATAAGGGCCATGGGGGGAGGGAGGGGAGTGACAGCCAGGAACAGGCACATGACTTGGGCTGGGGAGGTTGGGAAGGTCTTTCCGAGGTGGATCCCCTGGAGCTGGGACTGAAAGGACAAAGTCTGGGGGAAGGTTGAGCCAGGCAGAGGGAACAGCCTGTACAAAGGCCCTGGGGCAGGATCATGCCTGATGTGTTAGAGGAACAGCAAGAAGGCCACAGGCCCATTCACAACCCCTCAAAGGCCACTGTCCATATCCTCCTACAGTGGCTCCAGACAAGCCCCATGCCCCTAGGGACAGCTTTCCCATCTGTGAAGTGGGTGTCCAGACACCTAGTGGCTCTGTCAGCTCCTCCCCCTTGTATTCTTCTCCAGAACACTGGAGCCCACACTTTGGACTTCTGCCCTCTGCCAACCCCATTTCATGTTTTGGACTCCTACCTTTGTCCCCTTTCCCATTTTGGACACTCCAACTCCCACTATTCCTGGGAATCACTCTCCATTTCCCTCTTCTAGCCCCAGACAACCACAGATCTACTTTTTGGCTCTGGATTTGCCTGTTCTGGACATTTCACATAACTGGAATCACACACTGCAAGGCCTTTTGTGTCTGGCTTCTCTCACTGAGCATTTTTTCAAGGTTCATCCATGTTGTAGCGAGTGTCAGGGCCTCGCTCCTTTTTATGGCTGAATATTATTCCATACCTTTGTTTCAAATATATATATTTAACTGTAAGTTCATAGTTTGTCATTTTTAATAATTACAAAAGTGGCAAAATTCCTGAAAATACAGTAAGTGGCTCTCGTGAGCTGGGTTGAGACAGCTCCAGCATGCCACTGGCCCACGAGCAGCCTGCCCCCACCACATGAATTCTTCATGCTCCACACAAAGGGTGTCAATAATTGATGGACCTACTCAACAGGTCTAAGACAGCCACTCCTCTCCTCTCTCCGTCCTGGCTGCAAAGGCCCAGGATGGCCTCAGGGGCCCCCAGCTTCTGCCCATTGTGGCAAATGACCTCACAGTCCTTGTTCCCATACAACATCAGGCACCCACTACACTGAGCCCTTTATTAACCACTCAAGATTGCTCAGTGCCCATTTTAGATATGGCCAAAGGGAGAGGGGACTCTGCTTGCCTGAGGTTGGGGAGACACCAGTGGTTATCAAACTGGGTTTCCCAGAGCCCTTGGGGGGCCACCCCAAGGACAGGCAGGGTATGGCCACCTGCCAGGCTGCAGTGGGAGCCAGGACACTTTCAACTGTGGTCAGATTTCCAATGAAGAAAGAGTTTTGGGCCAGACATGAATGTTGGGAGATCATCGCCAAAACCTATGCAGGAAGTACAGGAAGGCTGGGGCTCAGGCTGAGCAAAAGATGCTTAACAGCAAGTGGAGGCTTCAGGGTCACACGGCAAGAATGTGGATGCAGCCCCTAAATGAGCCCTGGCTCCACACAGTTCTCACCTACTCAAGGCCTAAGCCCTGGTCCCCTAGGATCTCATGCTGTCCTCCCCACAGCAGCCACCAGAGGGCGCCCATGAACACCTGAGTCAGGTCCCATCTCCCCTGAGCTCAGGTCCCTCCAGGCTATCTCCCTGGTCCCCTCCCTGCCCTCACCACCTCCTCCCCTCCCCCCTGCTCACTCAGCCCCAACACCAGGAAAAGTCCTGCCTAGGCTACAGCTCAGTCTGTGCCCTCTGCCTGGAATGCCCTCCCCCTCTGGGGTCTCCCATAGCTGTTTCTTTCTTGTCATTCATGGCTTAGATCAAAAGTCACCTACTCAGGAGGCCCTCTCAGAACCCCCATTTAAATTAACTTTCCCATCCATCTGACTCTCCATTATCTTCATGCAGTTACAACTAAGTGTAATGATTTTTCTGGCTGAAAGCACATCTCTTTTAACCCCCAAACTTGGCTCACAGTAGGTGCTCAAAACCTGTTTGTTGAGTAAATGACCTCTCAGGGTCACAGAGATCTTTCATGGGCCCCACTGTTCAGCCACGAAAACTTAAGACTCAGAGACAGATAGTTATTTCAAGGTTACGCAGTAGCACAGCACCAGCCCCTCTGGAGGGAGGCTCCCCCAGGTGGACGCTCCCAACCTCCACCACACCACTGAACATAAGGGGAAACTGAGGCCTGCAGGACAGGGCCTTAGAAGATCTCAAGGACTCAGTCTGTGGCCCCTCCGTGAAAGCTCAGGAGGGTGGGATTCCAGGGGAGGTCGTCTCATGGAGGGGTATAGGGGGATCCCAAAGAAGGTGTGCACGTTGTGGAACTGGACCTAGTCCTGCCACCTCTAGGTTCCCATCTCTCTGTGTACAACACCTGGAATGAGTTATTATTCAGCAACTGCCTCTGAGTGAGGCTGTTTCCATGCCAGCACCTGGAGTTTTTCCTAAGCACCCTCTTGTGGCCCCATTTGACAGAGATGCTGAGGCCTCCTAAATCCACCTCATCAGACCACAAGCAACCAAAAGGCCTCTTACCTGCCTAGGCCTCAGAAGAGGAAGCTGAGGCTCAGGGGCTCAGACACACTCAAGACTACACAGCAGGAGGGGGCAGGAGGGAACACCACCAGGCCTCCAATCTGTACCTGCCTAATCTCTTCTCTTAGAGAACCCCCTGCCCTCCTCCCCATCAGAATGGGATTCGAGACCCCCATGGGTCTGGGCACTCACCCACCACTGGTTACCAGGCCTGCCAAGTGGGAGAAACACAGCCCAGGTGTTTGTGTGGCTGGGGCTACAGCTCTTTGTTATGGTTTCCATAGGCACAGCGTCCTGGGCCAGCCCCTCCTTCACCCCTCCCAGCTGCCCAGCTCTTGCCTGGCAGTCCTTTGGCCCAGCCTATTTAGGCAACTTGTTATGTTTTAAAGTTGACATTGTGGACCTGGCATGGTGGTGGAAGAAACAGCTTATGCAAAGGCCCTGAGGCAAGACCATGCCTGGTGTGTGAATGTAGAGGCTGGTGTGGCTGGAACAGAATTAGCGAGAGGGAAAGTGGGAGGATATGAGGGCCAGGAAAGATGCAGGACCCACAGCCCTGCATTTAATCCTGGAAGCAGCACTTACCCCTACAGAGTTATGTTCCTCCCATTATACAGACAGGAAACTGAAGCTGGGAGAATCAAGTCATCTGTTCAAGGTACCATGGCGAGAGGCAGAGCGGGAACCCAGGTTTGTCACATTCCAAGATCTGAACTTCCTATCCACTTACTGAGCTGCCTTCACCCATCTGCAGCCTCTCAGGGTCTTCACCTCTTTCAGCTGGGCTCAGACATACTCAGGAGGTAACCATGGAGGCCTGTTTACACCTGGGGCTGCCCCTCCTCCAGGGGGGCCCCCAGGATAGAGGTAGTGGAGCCGGCAGATCTGGGTCAGCTCACCTGCCAATTACCTCAGTGGGTGGCAGTCCCAGTTCACAGCTGGCAAAACTGAGGCAAGGCTTCAGGCCACTGGGGAGCTCCTAGGTGACCCGTGTAGGTGGGCCTGGCCTTGGCTCTCCCAGCAGCCTGGACCTGGCCCCAGCACCTGGCGCCAGGTGAACGAGGCAGAGTCCGTCGGAGTCCCCACGGGGGCTGGGGGAGCTCTCTGGTCCCAGAGCACCGCTCCATGACACTGGGGCACTTCAGATCCACTGTGCCTTCCTCTAACCCATACAGCTAAAGAGTGTCAGAGGCAGGGAAAGGGAAAGGGAAAGGGAGCTCAGGCAGGAATGCGGGCGGCCGGGGAAGAGGGGTTTCACGGGCATGGGGCGGCAGGAGAGACAGACAGAGGGCGGCCGGGTGGCCCCCGAAATGCGCCGAGATAGGGGGCGCCCCGGCATCGCTCTCTCACCTGCTCTTCGGGGCGCGCCGTGGGTCCGACCGCCGGGATCCCGTCCCGCCGCCTCCGAGGGGCCGACGAGCCCGCGGCGGAACTCGCGCCCGATAACCAAGCCCGGCGGGGCGGAAAGCTCTGCCCGCCCGCCCCTCGCCCCGCCCCTCGCCCGGGCCCCGCCCACTGGAAGGAGTGTAGAGGCCGGATTGGAGGGGATGGGCCAAAGGTATGGGCTCAGCCAATGGCAGTGCGGGCGGTGTACGAAGAAGCCAATAGGATCAGGTCCGGGGGCGGGGCCAGGCGGCTCTGGGGATTCCTCCCGAATCGCGAAAGGGGCCGGATGCTGGGGGCGCCGCGGACCCCCGCGCTTCCGAAGAAAGGGGAGGAAGGGGGCAGAGTCAGAAACAGGGACCCTGTTTTTCTTCAAAAAGAAAACAGACCAACCGTGCAGTCCTGAACAGGTCCCTTCCTCCCTGTGGGACTCAGTTTTCCGATCTGGGTAATAGAAATTTGGGTAGAAGCTTGTTTCTTAAAAGTACGACCAGGAACCCTTTATGTCAGAATCACCTGGGCGCCCCTAAAAAATGCAGATGCGAGTACCCCCAGGCGGGCTGAGTCTGCCCCAGGGTTGCTCATAGATTCTCAAGGTGAGGTCTGAGGCAGTCGCTGGGCAGACGGGCCCTGGAGACCCCACCAGGGGACTCCCAGATCCAGCCTCAGTTTCCGTGGGAATGAGCCTCCAGCCTCCAGCGGGTGGGGCGGCGGGGCCAGCTGGGCCCCCAGAGGATGCAGCTGTGAGTCCTGGGAACTGGGCCCTGGAGCGGCTCCCAGCTCCCCTGCTGCTCCGGTTTCCTCTCTGCAGCCCCAACCCAGGGTCCCAGCTACAGCTAGAGCCAGGGGAGGCCAAAGCAGGCAAATGCTTGGGAAGTGCCTGGTCCTGTCCTGCACAGTGGGAGGGACACAATTCTGGCACAGACCTCATGAGGCCCAAATAAATTAAATGTCTCTTTATCCTATTTTAGAGGGGGAAACTGAGGCCCAGAGAGGGGGAGTGAATTGCTTGAGGACATGTAGGCACAAGTGGCAGAGACATGATCCAAAACCGAGGGCTCCTGCCCTAGCCAGTTTGGCTCAGTGGTTAGAGTGCCGGACTGTGGACTGAAGGGTGCTGGGTTCCATTCTGACCAAGGGCACGGACCTCAGTTGCAGGCTCAATCCCCTAGCAAGCAGGAAGGCAACCAACCAGTGTGTCTCTCTCACATCTCCCTCCCCCGCCCCCAAAAGCAATGGAAAAAAATATCCTCTAGTGAGGATTAAAATAATAATAAAATGCTTTCTTTCCTTTAAAAAAAGGAGTAGCACCCATGGTTAGGTCCTACTATCTCTCTCTAGTCCAGGCCTTATCATCCTCAGCGCTCTTGACATTCGAGATGGTAATTCCCGCTTGTGAGGGCGGGAGGCCATCCTGTGCACTGTGGAATGTTGAGCAGCATCCCTGGCTTCCACCCACTCAACGCCAAGGTAGCCCCCCCAAGCTGTGACACCCAAAAATGTCTCCAGTCATTGCCAAGTGTTCCGGGGTGTCATATTGGCCCCTGGTTGAGACCTAAATCCATCTTTTCATTTCTCCAAGCCCCAAATTATGGAGACCCCTTCTTTGGATCAGAGCAGCTAATGGGCGTCACAGAGGCAGAGGGAGCTGTTTTTAGCACCTCATCAAACCACAGCAGGTTGTTTCAATGAATGCGGCATGGGCATGGGCAGGTGTGGAGTGTCACCCAGGTGGGTTCAATCCCAGTTTTGTCAGTATCTGCCCACATGTGTTCATCTCTCTGAGCCTCAGTTTTCCACACCTGTGACATAGAATAATAAAGCCTACAGGTACACAAATAAGATAACGAATAAAAAATGCAGGTTGGGGTCCCAAGTCAGGGCACATCCCTAGGCTGCGGGTTTGATTCCCCGGGCAGGTTGGGTAAGGGAGGCAGCTGATTGATGTTTCTCTCTCACATCTATGTCTCTCTCTCTCTCTCTTCCCTGTTCCTCTCTCAAATCAGTAAACATATCCTCAGGTGAGAATTTTTTTAAAAATGCTCACAAAGATATGAAGAAATTAGAACCTTTCAATATTGATGGTGGTGGTGGGAATATAAAACGGTACAGCTGCTGTGGAAAAGTTGGGTGGTTCCTTGCCCGGCCAATGTGGCTCAGTGGTTGGGCGTCATCCCATGCACCAAGAGGTCACTGGTTCAATTCCTGGTCAGGGCACATGCCCGGTTTGGAGGCTCAATTCCTAGTAGGGGGCTCGAAGGAGGCGGAGATCTATGTTTCTCTCTCATGGATATTTCTCTCTCTCTTTCCCTCTCCCTTCTCTCTCTCCAATAAAAAGAAAAGTTCGGCAGTTTCTTAAATTAATTCATAGAATTACCACATGACTGAGCAATTCCACTCCTAGGTATCTACCAAATGAAGTTGAAAGCAGGGACTCAAAAAAAAGTTTCATAGCAGTGTTATTCACAACAGTCAAAAGGTGGAAGCAACTCATGTCCATCAACAGATGGCCCAACACAACGTGCCCATCCAGACAATGGGATATTATTATTCAGCCTTAAGAGGAAAGAAAATCGTGACACCTGCTACAACATGAATGAACCTCGAGGACCTTATACTGAGTGAAATGAGTCAGACACAAAAGGACAAGTACTGTGTGTTTGCACTCACAGGCAGTCCCTAGAGGAGCCAGATCCATAGAGACAGGAGGTAGATGGTGGGAGCCAGGGGGAGGGGGATAGTGTTTAATGGGGACAGAGTTTCAGTTTGGGAAGATGAGAAAGTTCTGGAGATGAATGGTGGTGACAATTACACAACAACATGAATGTATTTAATGCCACTGAACTGTACACTTAAAAATAGTGAAAGTGATTATTTATTTACCACAATTTTAGAAATGAGTAATGTAACACACCAAAACACTGAACTGTATGCTTTAGATGGGTGAATTGCATGGTATATGAATTATGTCTTAATAAAACTGTTTTGGTTTTTCTTATAAAGTGCCCAGCATCACATCTGGTCATAATAGCAATAATAGTATAGCTAATGTTTACTAAGCACCTATTATGTCACTATTAGCACTTTACATAAATTAGCTCACTGAATCCTCACAGCAACCTACCAGGGGCTACAAGTGGTGTTCCATTTCACAGATGATAAAATTAAGGCTCAGGAGAAGCAAGTGACCTGTCCCAGGCCACTCAGCCAGGTCGTGACAGAGGTGGGATGAGAACCTGGGACAGTCTGAGTTGGGTGTAATGTTTACAGCTCTTCTGAGTGGACTGGACTGGACATCCTTGGAGTTGCCCCAGGTGGCCAAGGAACTGGGGGGCTCCTGAGCCTAGTGAAGAACAGACCGGAGACTCTACCTGGGGTTAGAGGCTCAGCTGGGAATTAGGGCTCAGCCGGGGGCCTTGGGGTCCTGGCTGTGTCGATCCCGGCCGTGCGCAACAGGGGGCGTGCGTTGCCCACAGCGAGCCCAGTAGCGACTCCTCTTCTCCCTGAATGCGTGGCTGGAGCAGGCCGGATCTGCGTGCTGGGAAGGGTCCCAGGTACAAGTTACCCCAGACCCTAAACGCATCCAGCGTCACCTGCACCCCCAAATCAGGCCTTGCACCCTGCAGGACTGTGTAACCAGAGACAGCGACCCTCTTCTCTGGGCCTCTGCCTCGTCCCTGCGGGTGGAGAGGATGAGGGAGGGGGGAGCCTTTTCTCCCGGAGCCTCTGGGAGTCCCTTGCCTGGCGGCTTCCCCACTGCCCAGGAGCTTTGGGGGACCAGTAGTGGCGGTGGCCATAACAACCCCCTCCCATGTCCCAAGCCCAATGGTAACTCCCACGTGCCCTTAATCCATCTGTCCCCAGCCCACTTGTTTGTGGGGTGAGACTCCTCCCAAGGCCACTTAAAGACAGTGGGTGGGTGGACCCAGAGGGGGACAGGATGAGGGGGTCGGACCTTGCTGGAGCCCCCACTGGAGGTCAGGCCAGGACATCTCACAGAACTTCAGCAAGGGCAAGTTGGGGGGGGGGGGGGAGGCTGTCATCATCTCTGAGATCACTGGCTCAACCTGAGGTCAGGGTCAGAGGGCCTAGGTGACCCCTCTCCTCTCCTCTGTAATCTGCTAATGGAGGCAGAAGAAAAGTGGAGTGGGAGGTCCTGGAATAACTTCAGTCCTTTGCCTCCATTGCCCCCTTTCCCCCCACCTTCCTCCCCGCTGAGCAAAGGAGCAAGCTGGCCTCAGTGGCAGGATGTATTTACAAGTGTCAGCTGAGCAGCCACCTGCTGGCTGCGTGTGGGAGGCATGTGTCTGCAGAGATAAAGTCCAGTTGTGGGCCTGTGTGCACAGGTGTATGTGGGTGTGTGGGCAGAATCTGCTGCTGCTTCTGAGTGTAGTGAGCCCCACATCATTCCTTGCAGGAGGAAACTTCACTTTTTGGAGCCTCAGTTCCTTCATCTGGAAAATGGGTGCAGTCACAGCACCAGATTCAGAGACTTGGAAAACTCTGAGGACACAGCAAGCTCAGCAGAGGCCTGACACACATGCACAGGCAGCAAAGTCAGGGCTGTGATGAGGAACACACAGGCAGGTGTGGGAACCCAGACTGGTCACGTCACCTCGCGTGGGGGCCCAGGGAGGCTTCCAGAGGGAGGTGACAACTGAGCTAAAATTTTAAGAAAGAGCAAAAGTCAACCATGGGAAGTAGCTTTCTATCTTGGCTTGCTGACCTTGATCAAATCACAGGACCACTCTGAGCCTGTTTCCTCATCTTTAAATCAGCCTCCACCTTTCTGGGCAGTTGCGAAGACTGAGAGGATGCAGGAGAGTGTTTAACCAAGAGTGAGTGCCCGCATGAGGGCTGGTGATTATTATTTTGGGTCTTTTGTTTCCTGCTCCCAGGAGCCCCCAGCTTATGGGCAGGAGGCATAAGGCTTCTGTGACAGGGCTGAAGTGTTGAATGAAAGGCATTCCAGGCAAGAGCAAAGGTGCAGAGGTTAGGAAGCTCTGGGGGCTGAAAGGAACAGTGTGTCCTGATCAGACCACGGGGACCCTCAGGACATCAGAGGCTGGATATAAAATTCTAGATTTCAGCCTGAGTCAGTGGGAAGCCACGGAGTGTGTCAGAGCCAGGAAGAGCTTCAAGTATTTGGAAAATCCCTCTAGGGGCCAGTGTCGGGTAGACAGCAGTACGCAGGACTGAAGCTGGAAGGTCAGGAAGAGGGGGTGTGGGGAAGGACAGGGGTGCCCTGAGAGGCCCTGTCCAATCGCACCCAGAGGGTAGAGAAGCTGTTGGGGTCCTGAGCAGGGTAGATGCAGGCAGAGCTGGGGGGGGGGGGGAGGGCTGGCTGACCTGCCTTTCCCCGGGGGAGATAGTGGGGTGGGGGCAATTGGGGGGTGACTGACAAGGTACAGAATCCAACTGTTTGAGGATGTGACCAGAGTTGAGGACAAAAGAAGTGCAAAGAGAGTGAAGGTCAGAGTTAGGGACAGAGTTTGTGCTGAGCCACTGTTTTGATTGTGACTTTCCTATTCTCCTAGCCCCAGGCTCTGGAGATACCGAAGCCTCCAGTCTCTCCCGGTGAACCCATTCTTCTGGGTCCCCTTTGGCCACCTGCTTCCCTCTGGGGCTGCGTCACTGCCACCCTCAAAAGAGCTGCCTTCCTCCAGGGCCCAGACTGGCCCTCTTCAGGGAGAGGCTGAGAAACTCCCAAAGTCCCTGCTTCTTGCTCAGGTCAACACTTGCTCTAAAACCTGCAGTGGCTCTAACAGGCTCTGCCAGGCCATCCCGGAGTGCCCCACTCTCACCTCAACCCACCCAGCCGCCCCCATCACCCTCCCTCCTGATAAAGTGTTCTAGTTTGCTGTTCCCTCCACCCTCAGAACCCTCCTTGCACTCTCAGACTCAACTGGTGAGATAGCTCCTTGAGGGAACAAGTCCAGCTCTGAATCACAGTTTCCAGCTTGGGCCCAAGTGATTTTTCTGAGTCTCAGCTTCTTCTGTCTGTCAACTGGGGCTAAGTGTCCCCACCATGCTGAATTGCAGGGTACTGTGGTACTGGATGGGTCAACCCATGTGGACTGTTACTGTCACCTGTCCAAAGTCATCAGGTTTCCATGGAAACCCAGGCAAGGAATGCAGGGCTCTGGCCTGTCCCACCCCACGTACTCATGCATCCCACGTGTATTTAGTGAGCACTTACTTTATAATAGGTACTGTTCCAGGCACTGAGGACCCATTGAGGAGCATAACAGACAAAATGCACGGCCTTCATGGAGCTGATTTTCCAGTGGAGCATGAAGCAGGAATTAGACAAATTATTTAAAAATTACAATTGTGGCCCTAGCTGATTTGGCTCAGTGGTTAGAGTGTTGGCCCTTGGACTGAAAGGTCCCAGGTTCGATTCTGGCCAAGGGTGTATACCTTGGTTGCAGGTTCAGTCCCTAGCCCTGGTGGGGGCACGTGCAGGAAGCAACCAATCAATGTGTCCCTCCCACCTCCCCCTCCCCATCCCTCTCCCTCTCTCTCTCTCTCTCTCTCTCCTCCACTCTCTCTGAAAAAGCAATAGAAAAAATATCCTCCAGTGAAGGTAAAAAAAACCAAACTTACAGTTGTGCGATTCTTAAGGGCAGTGGACACTCAGAGCAAAGGGGGATCCTGGGTTGGACCCTGGAACAGAAAAAAGGGCATTAGTGGAAAAACAAGAGAAATCCATATCCTGAGTTGGGAATCAAACCCTCACCTGCCATCCTCTGTGTCCAACTCAGTGCTTTCCTTCACCCTAGGAGTACTTCTGTCCTCTTCTCTGACTGTCCTTCCCTCCCATAGCTCAGTTTTGTCAGCCTCTCTAGGGTCCCTGACTGCTTCCCTAAGACCCTTCCTTCACCAGATTCCTGCAAGCCCCCAGAAAGTAAAGGCAATCTAGGAGGGCTTCTTGCAGGAGAGAGCTCCTAGGGAGCAAGGTGTGCTGAGGATTACCCCGCCACCCTGTGATTCCTGCTTGCTTTGCTCATCCTCACCTCTCTGCAAGGCCCTGGGCTCAGGTGAGAAATGTTTCCTCGCTGTCCTCACACCCGCCTGTCTGTCTTGATGACTTCATCTGGGCCTGAGCGGGGTGGGGGGTGGGGGGGGTGGGGGGGTGCTGCTGATGTCACCCTCCCACCTCATGGAGGATGTGAGCCAAACCCTGACATGATAAAATAATAGCTCAGCAGCCCTCACCTGGCCAGAATCTGGAGCAACAAGCATCTCTTACACATTTCCTCAGAGTTCCTGCAGCAGCCCCTTGAGGAAGGCATTGTTACAGGCTCCCTTAAGCAGATAAAGAAACTTAACTCAGAGAAGGAATTCACTTGCCTGTGGACACACAGCGAATGAGAGACAGAAATGGGACTGGTCACCCCTCAGCCACTGCACTCTGCTTTCAATTCATTCTCCCTGTAGCAGCTAGAGGGTGCCTGTGAGCACCTGAGTCAGGTCAGGTCCCTCTCTGCCCACAGCCCTCCAGGGCTCCCACCTCCCCAGCAGTAAAAGCCCAAATTCTCCCCACAAAGTCCTATAGAACCTGCCCCTGTCCCCTCCCTGCCCTCACCTCCTCCCTCTCTCCCCTCTATCACGATCTCTGTTTCAGACATATGGGCATCTTTGATATTCTGTCAATACACTAGGCACTGTCCTGCCCCAGGGCCTTTGCATGGGCTGTTTCCTCTGCCTGGGATGCTGTTTCCTGAAGATCTTTATAGAAAATCTCCTTCACATCAGCTGATGGTGAGGAGGGTGGAGGAGATCCCTGCTCGCAAATGGGCGAGGGGTTGGAGATGATGGAATGCCTGCTGTTCCTTTCATACCTCCACCTTGGAGAAGGACCTCCAGCCCACCCAGTGGGTTATGGTCACCAGGAAGTCCTTCCCCTTACCTGGGCCTCTGTTCCCCATCTGTAAAATAAACAGGTAACATTTCCCAAATTTATGCCAGTGGTTTCTTACATTTTCCATTTCCCCCGTATCCATCATTGTTTAACATTTTCCTCTAAACCTGCTCGCTCACATTTGGAACATAATAAATGTACTAGTTTTTAAAGTCTTTTTTAAATCACAAAGGTGAAAAAAATCAGCATCTCATGTCATAGGTAGAAGGTTACTCAAAATACAATTTAATCTGAATTTCACTGGCTCCTGCTTCCTTCAGAAGCACTGATCCTGTAGCGTGTAGTGGGATTAGCGATGGAAAAGGTGTTACAGGCCCCCACCCAGGACCCAACTGAGACTTGAAAAAGATGGAAATGACATTTAAGAGGGTCTCTTTGCAACTGGAGTTCTATGTAATTTCCTTTCATGTCGATCATCATCTGAAGTCATGTTATTTCTGAACTAGAAGCACACAGTACCTTGGGCATCTTCGGCCACAGAGTCTAGGACCTGCTGAGACTCCAATCCCCCAGGCAGACCCTCCCTGACAGTCAACAGCAGATACTGTGCCTGTTTCATCAATTGTGTTTCCTGTCCTCTCGCTGACTATGCTCCACAAAGGCCAGAATATTGTCTACCTTGTTCCCTGCTGGGCCTCCAGCACCTAGAACAGCTCAGCATACAATAGGCACTCAATAAGTGTTTGCAGAATGAATGAATATATCCATGTCTGCATCTCCTTGTGGTTGGCAGAATAATGATCTCCCCCCAAAAGATTTACATCCTAATCTCCAGAACCTGTGCACATGTCACCTTATATAACAGAACTGAATTTGCAGATGCGGTTAAGTTAAGGATTTTGAGATAGGAAGTCGCCCTGGATTATCTGGATGAGCGCAATGTCATCACAAGGGTTGTTATGAGAGGGAGGCATGAGCACCAGCATCTGAGATGTGGCAACAGAAGCCAAGAACCACAGTGATACATTGAGAAAAAGTTGACCAACCTTTGCTGGCTCTGAAATGGAGAAAGAGGCCGCAAGCTAAGTAATGCAGGAAGCCGGCCTCTAGGAGCTGAAAAAGGCAAGGAAACAGGTTCTCCCCTAGAGCCTCCAGGACTGCAATCTTGCTGACACCTTGATTGGAGCTCAGGGGAGCTCAGGATTGAATCCAAGGTGGAGAGTGGAGGTGTCAGGACCCAGGAGAGCCCCGCCCAGACCTGATGCCCACTCTACCGATATTTACTGAATGCCTACTGTGTGTCAGGCACTGTTCTGGGTTCTGGGGATGCAACAGTGGAGAAAACAGAAAAAATTCCCTGCCCTCGCACTGACCAGTTTGGCTTAGTGGTTAGGGTGTCGGCCTTTGGACTGAAGGGTCTCCAGTTCAATTCTGGCCAAGGGCAGGTACCTCAGTTGCAGGCTCGATCCCTAGCCCCGGTGGGGGCTCAGGTGGGAAGCAACCAGTCTATGTGTCTCTCTCACATCAGTGTTTCTCTCTCCTTCTCTCTCTCCCCCCCCCCCTTCCACTTTCTCTGAAAAGCAATGGAAAAAATATCCTCGGGTGAAGATTAAAACAAAAACAAACAAACAAAACCCCCTGCCCTTGTGGAACTGATATTACAGTGGAGAAGATGCACAATAAACAATTGAATAAAATGTATAATCTAATGGCAGGTGTAAATTCTCTCATCACAAATGAAACAGGTTACCAGAGGAACAGGGTGTTCATAAAGGCATCTCTGAGGAGATGACATTTGAGCAGAGACCTAAAGGAGGTGAGGAGGGAACTATGTGGATATCTGTAGGAAGAGTGTTCCAGAAAGAGGGAACAGTATGTGCAAAGACCCAGAGGCATTAACTCTGGTGAGCTGTTGTTTTGGGGACAGATGGAGAGACAATGGAGGAAGATTGATACTTCTGAGTGCGCATATCCAGTGCCCCAGCGATTCCATTTTTATCCATAATCCTTAGAGAAATACTTTGCCAAATGCATAAAGAGATGTGTAAAAGCTGTTCACAGCAGCAACGTTCATATAAAAAAACAAGAATTGACCTAAAAATTCATCAACAAGAGAACAGATAAATAAATGAAGGCATATTCAAATGATGGAACAGTGTGGGAATTAATTAGATTAACACAATAATAATTTCTAACATTAATTGAGCACCTACTATGTGCCAGTTAAGCACTTTCCCTTATTTTGAAAGATTATTGATTTTCAGAGAGAGGAAGGGAGAGGGAGAGAGAAAGAGAATCATCAATGTGAGTGTGAAACATCAGTCAGCTGCCTCCTACATGCCCCCTACCAGGGACTGAGCAGCAACCTGACCAGGAATGGAACCACCAACCTTTCAGTGCATGGGACGACACCCAACGAACTGAGCCACACCGGCCAGGACTAAGCACTTTCATGTGATAACATACAGCATCCCTTGGAAAACCACCCTAAAAAGTAGGGAGGATTAGTATCTATGTTTTTCAAATATGGCAGCTTTAAAATATGTCCATGAATTCTTTGACAGTTTCTTCAACCAGTAACCTCTCCCTGAGGGTGGGCTGGACTTAATGACTTGCTTTTCCTGCACAGAATAAGACAGAAGTGACAATGTGTGCCTCCTAACACTAGGGCATAAAAGGCGCTCTGGCTTGTGGGCTGAAGGGTGCCGGGTTCGATTATGGCCAAGGGCACGTACCCTGGTTGCAGGCTGGATCCCTGGCCCCGGTTGGTACTCGTGTAGGAGGCAACCAGTCCATGTGTCTCTCTCACACTGATGTTTCTCTCTGTCTCTCTTGTGCGCCCTTCCACTCTCTCTGAAAAGCAATGGAAAAAATATCCTCAGGTGAGGATTTGGAAAAAAAAAAGGCACTGTCTTCCTCCTTGAGCACTCAATTGGGGTGAGGGGAGGTGGAGCCAGGTGCCGTATTGGGAGGTGTTCAAGCCTTTCTACGGCAAAGTCCACGTGGACAGGAACTGGGGCCTCCTGCCAACAGCCATGTGCATGGACTACCTTGGAAGTGGCTCCTTAAGACACAGTTGGGTTCCTGCCAATGTCTTTACTGCAGCCTCATGAGGGACCCTGAGTCAGAACCAACCAGATAAACCACTCTCAGATTTCTGACCCTGAGAAATTTTATGAGATAATAGATATTTGTTGTTTTAAACTGTTAAGTTTCACAATATTCTGTTATTTAGCAATAATAACTACTATACTAGATGAGGCAACTGAGGCACAGAGAGATTAAGTAACTTTCCCAAAGTCACAGAGCCTAAACGTGCCAGAGCTTGAATTTGAAAGCAAGTCTTACTGGCAAGACGATGAGACCTCGGCCAGCTCTTGTCTTCTTGAAGGAAATATTTCAGTCAAGAGGCAAAATGTAGCAAAGCAGGCATGAATTTATTGGCTGCAGCAAAAAACAAAAAACACTCAGGACAGTGGAACAAGGGAGGGCTTAGCATAGAAGGAGCAGCAGGAGAGCCCAGGGTGGGCTGCTCTGGCTCACTGGGAAATCAGAGAAAAGGGGGCCTTGGAGACAGGTTCAGGGGTTAGCCTGGGACAAGCTGCCACTGCCCATTGTTTCCCTGGTTGCAAGTCTTGTGGGGTGCCTTAGAGTTTAGGGGAGATGCATGCCTGTGGGGGAAGAAGAGGGGAAAGGGGAAGGGAGGGAGGGTGTGCTCCCCAGAGGGAAAGTACTCTCTTTTGCTTTGAGGGTATTTATCTCCTGGAGACCAGAAGCTTAGGGGAGGTCTCAGGGGAGAATCTCAATAGAATGTTCATCAGCTTTCCAGCTCTGTCCTTTCAGGGTCACGGTCTCCACTGATTGGTCAGTGCCAGCGCAGAGGGGGTCATTAGTCAATGCAGCTGGTCCTGAGGCAGCCACAGGGTCACTTGTCTGGTTTTGCTGCTTTTCTGGGCCTGGAGCTGAAATACAACTGAGGCCCAGATGCTACTTTAGGGAGGAAACCCTCAGGGGGTCCAAACCGACTGACCAGCGATATGCTGGGGGAGGATAGGTTTCCCTGGGGACAAGGTTCTTGTTTTCCCAGTTTTTCCCGTTGCTAGGCGCCCTGGGCTTTCCACCCTGGTGACCTTCTGTACCTGCCTCAATGTCTTTGCTCTCCTTACGTCTGTCTAACTGCCTGTTCCACAGGCAATGAAAATAAATATTGAGTGAGAAAAACAAGTTGCAGAATTACATATACCATATAAGTACGTTAATGAATATTTTTACACACAAAATAACCCTATTCGCTGTTCATGGGTATATGTGTTGAGAGTGTACGTATATAAACATACGGAAATGTGAGAATGAAGGTGGGGATCAAATGAGACTTCGCGTTTAGTTCTGATGTTTTGTTTCTTAAAAAATGAAAAAGACCTGAAGCAAAGCTGACAAGTGTTAACCATTCACGGTCAGTCTTGGGTGGAAGACACGCAGGTGTATGCTATATTTGTCTTTGCACTTTTCTTTCTTTCTTACTTTTCTTAAAATTAAAAATAAATAATCGCCCAGCGGGGCGTGGCTCAGCGGTTGAGCGTCGACCCAGGATCCAGGCGATCGGGGTTCGATTCCTGGTCAGGGCACATGCCCGGGTTGCGGGCTTGATCCCCAGTTGGGGGCGTGCAGGAGGCAGCCGATCAATGACTATCTCATTGATGTTTCTATCTCTCTATCCCTCTCCTTTCCTCTCTATGAAATCAATAAAGGTATATTAAAAAATAAATAAATAAATGATCATGACCAAGAAAGCCAGCTTCGGAGGACTTACGCAGGTAGAGAGAAAGCAGAAGGGCAGTCCAGGCAGAGCACCAGCTTCACAAGGGCCTGGAGGCAGCAGTGAGCTCGGTCTTTTGGGGAACTGAGGAACCTCGCAGTCATTCACGCTGCTGGCACATTCAAAGCCTGTACCCAGCCTCCAACTCCAGACCAGGTAAGACGTGGGGCAGAAGGTGGTGGTAGGAGCTAATAGCTCCCCAGGTGATTCTAATGCTATGCACACAGGGCTGGGAACTGTTGGGTACATGGTTCAGTGCAGTAGCCACTTAAAACGTATTTTCTAAGCGATAAATGAATTATTTGCGGAGAATAATACTGAAGGTTAGGAGGATGGGCGCGTTCCTACAGGCCTGTAGTTTGGACTTGGGAGTGTTTGGGCAGCCAAGATCCAGTTCCCTTAATTGTACTTAATGAACTGCCATCACTAGCCTAAGTGAATTCCAGAGGACGACAAGCACTATAAAGAAAACGCAAGAGGGGGAGAAACAAGATGGCGGCGTAGGTAACCGCTGCACCCGCCGCCTCCCGCAACCACATCAAAATTACAACTAAAACACAGAACCACCAGCACTCAGAGCCTCCTGAGACCTGGCTGCACAGAAGCCCCGCAACCAGGGAGCTGAAGCAGCACCGAGAGCGGGAGGAGGGGCGGAGACGCGGGCGGGTCGGGGCTGAATCGCAGAGACGCGGCCGCGGGGCCCACACCCGGTGCCGCGGGTTAAACACAGGAGGGAATCTCGGGGTAGAGGTTTCCCGGAGGAGTGAGGGGCCCCAGCCCCACAGCAGGCCCCCAGCCCAGGGCTCTAGGGTTCCAGGCCAGGAAGAGACGTCCCCACAACCTCGGGCTGTGAAACCAGCGAGGACCGTCCCTGAGGGTCGCGGAGGCTGCGGGAGCCCCAGCAGCTCCTCTTACAGGGCCCGGCACGGACTCACTGGGACGCTCCCTCTGAGCCCAGCGCCGGGCAGCAGCCTGAAAGGACCTGGGACACTCGGGGGGAACTAACCTGCCTGAGATCCGGGCGAGAGGTGGAGGGCGGCTTCCTCCCAGGCAGAAGGGCTGGCAGAGGCCATGGCTCCTGTGGCGAGTCCTCCCCGCACACAGCCGCCAGGCAGGCGCCAAGTTTGAATCGCCAGCACCTGACTCACGCCTTTGGCCCCGCCCCGTGATTCCCGGAGGCCTCGCCCCTCCCCACCTGCAGCTCATCCAGGCCATTTCCAGGGGCTTTTCTGTGCAAGTGGCCTCTTGAGCCTCATGCGTAGGACTTTCTCTCAAACAAGCAGCAGCGGGCCCCATAGGGCTTGACAAGTGGCCCAGGCCTGGCACTAGCGGCAGCCTGCATTGGCTCATAGCTGGGCCTCTCCTGGACACCTCCAAGCCCAGCACAAGTAGCAGTCAACTACGGTTTGCTGTGTAGTTCATGCTGGGTGGCCCTGGGCAAGGCACTGGCAGGGACTGACTTTGAACGTCCCGGGAGGCCCCAGAGACCATGCACCTGGTGGTCAGACTCGACCACGCTAGATTACAACCCTACCACATCCACAAGTGACACACTCAAGGGGCGCACTTGGTGAACACTAAAGCTCCACTGAAGTAAATCCCGATCCATAGGGGTGTCTCCAGCACAGCAGCTCTCTGACTATAGTAGCAGCTGGTCCTCACAGCTGATTGGCTTGGGGGTCAATTCCTCCCAGTGACGCCAACAGCAACCAAGGCTCCACTACAACAGGACAGTGCACACAGCCCAACAGGGGAGCACCTAGAAGGCCCAGCTCAGGTGACTGGGGAGGCTGAGCCACTGGACCCTACAGGACACCTACTACACAAAGCCACTCTACAAATTCCAGGAGACATAGCAGCTCTACCTAATACATAGAAACAAACACCAGGAAGCAGCCAAAACGTGGAGGCAAAGAAACATGTCACAAAGGAAAGAACAGAAGAAATCTCTAGAAGAGGAACTAAATGAAATAGATCCAAGCAAGCTAACAGATACAGAGTTCAAAGTTATAAGGATGTTTAAGCATACTATTAGGAAAATAACTGAGAAAATCGATGACATAATACAGTACCAATTTGAAACAAAGGCTACATGAACTGAAATGAAGAATAATTTACATGGAATCAATAGTAGAGTAGAGGATGCTGAGAATCAAATCAGCAATTTGGAACATGAGGAAACAAAAAACACCCAACCAGAAGAGCAAAAAGAATCCAGAAATATGAAGATAGTATAAGGAGCCTCTGGGACAAGTTCAAGAGGCCCAACATTCATATTATTGGGGTGCCAGAAGGGGAAGAAAGAGGCCAAGAAATTGAAAACCTATTTGAAAAAATAATTACAGAAAACTTCCCCTACCTGGGGAAAGAAATAGACTTACAAGTCCAGGAAGCACAGTGTCCCAAACAAGAGGAACCCAAAGAGGCCCACAGCAAGACACATCATAATTAAAATGCCAAAGGTTAAAGACAGAGAGAGAATCTTAAAAGCAGCAAGAGAAAAGCAGTTAGTTACCTACAAGGGAGAACCCATACGAATGTCAGCTGATTTCTCAACAGAAACCTTGCAGGCCAGAAAGGAGTGGCAAGAAATATTCAAAGTGATGAAAAACATGGAACTACAACCAAGATTTCTCTACCCAGCAAAGCTATCATTTAGAATTGAAGGTCAGATAAAGAGCTTCACAGATAAGAAAAAGCTAAAGGAGTTCATCACCACCAGACCAGCACTACAGGAAAAGTTGAAGGGTCTTCTTTAAGAAGAAGCTAATGAACAAAAGAATCTGACAAACTAAATAGATCCAGAGACACTGACGCATGCAACAGACGATCATATTTCAGAGGAAAGAGGGAAGGGGGTGGAGGGTGGGAAGAGATTAACCAAAGAAGTTATATGCATATATGCATAACCCATGAACACAGATAATAACGTGGTGAAGGCCTGTGGAGGGGGTGGGAGTGAAGTGGAGGGGGACAACTGGGGGGGGGGAAATGGGACACCTGTAATACTCTCAACAATAAAGATTAAAAAAAAAGAAGAAAAAGAAAATGCGAGAGGATAATGGCACAGGAGCCACTGGGCAGCTTTTTGAGCTGGGGTGTTTGGGAGGGCTTCTCAGAAGAGGTGACATTTGAGCTGTGAACGAAAAGGGGCCACTTGTTAACCTGACAAGCTCAGGGAAGGCCTGTGTGGCAGCCTTGCAAACTCAGAGACCTAAAGTAACCACAAAGAGTGGTCTGAAGTGAAAACTTTTTAACTAACAGTAGTCTACAGTGGGGAGTCATGTCCTAGGCCAATATCTTCCCTGACAAAGGTCAATCTTTACCTTAACTGAGCCTGTCTATTGTCTTTTTGCATCTTTGATAACATATCTTTGGAATGTCAAAGTAATTTTCCTTTTTCCTCCCTGGACCCCTCAAAGCACAGTCACTGCTCTGTGAAGACCACAGATCCCCTCATTTTTACTGAGTTAATTGTTGACTGCTAACTATCCTGCACCCACCTAAGTAAAAAAAGTGTCTATTACTTTTAAAATATATATATATCTTTATTGATTTCAGAGAGAGGAAGGGAGAGGGAGAGGGAGACACAGAATGATGAGTCATTGATAGGCCACCTCCTGCGCGGCCCCCACTGGGGATCGAGCCCGAAACCCAGGCATGTATCCTGACTGGGAATGGAACTGTGACCTCCTGGATCATAGGTTGATGCTCGACTACTGAGCCAAGCCTGGCCGGGCTATTATTTTACTTTTTATGCAATCCGGGAGATTTCCCTGCTTTGCTTTCTCCCGCCTCCCTAATCTATCACCAGTGGATTTCATGTAGCCAACTTCTGTCTCCTCTTTTGATTGTAACATATAAAACAAGGTGCAAAACTGCCATTCTCTGGAACATTATCACAATCTGTTGAGATTCTGCTTCCCAGCACGGTGTCAACAGTTTGGCTCAAATAAACTCACAAAAATTCTTCACAGGTTTGAATGTTTCTTATGTTAACAGAGCTGAGACCTGAAGGTTAAGCCAGCCCTAGATGCATGTGGGAAAGGTGTGCCAGGCAGGGGGAACAGCAAGAGTAAAGGCCCTGAGGAGGTGACAAGCCTGTAAACAGGTGGTTCCAGCACAGGGTGACCAGGCCTGTGGTGGGGGACCCCAGAGGTGGCTCAGATGGGGGAGGGCCAGGGTCAAGTTTCAGGGAGGAGCAACTGGGATCCAGGTATGAATTTTCCCAACTCAGTCTATCACCCCTCAGCAAAGTGCCCCCACCCCACCCCTGCATCCCTGAATGGAGGCGCATTTCCCCAAGGGCAGCGAGAGTGACCATCCATCTGATTTTAAATTTAGCTCAGTGCACATGGATCGTGGTTCAGGAAAAACAAGAAGTTATTAAAATGTGATTCCATTCTCTGTCTCCAGCAGCAGAGGGAGCCAGCAGGGAAAGATGGGGGATTTAGAGGGTGGGGAAGATGGACAACTCACAGGGCCACCTACGGAGTCAGGACCACTGGGACAAGAGACCTCTGGGGTCCCAGACCTGGCCCCCCACCTCCTCCAGTCCTGCTCATCGACAGCTCGGTTCCCACACAGCCATGACCAGAGTGGCCAATCTAGAACCCAGATTCACCTCACCCCACCTGCCCCAGGCCTCTGGTTCCCCGCCGCCCAGCAAGCAGAGCCCAAGCTCCACTCTCCCGTCCCGTCCCACATGGTACCCCAGCCAGGGAACATCCGTCTCGCCTCTAAGCCTTTGCCCATGTCATGCCCTCTGCCTCTCTACCCTTTCTAGAAACAGACACAGAGGACGAGGTCACCCAGGCTGTCTTAGTCATCTCTGGCCGCGTAAGAAATGACCCTAAAATTAGAGGCTTCTAGGGACACACGTTACTACTCAGTTTCTGAGGAATTACAGCACAGGCACTGAGCGAGGCGCCCTGCTTCAGGGTCTCACGAGCCCACGTTCGTGGGGCAGCTGGTGGTGTTCTCGCCTCAAGGCCGGGCTTCCAAGTCTACTCAAGTGTGTGTTGGCGGCATTCGGCCCTTCAAGGGATGTTAGCCAGAGGCTGCACTCGGCTCCCCCCAGGCGGCCTTCTTTATCAGGGCAAGCATGTGAGGTGAGCCCCAGGGAGAGAGAGAGAAGCCGCAAAACAGGAGTTACCATCTTATGTAACCGATTACTCTCAGAGGTAGCATTCCATCACTTGCTAAATGCCATTGGTTAGAAATGAGTCATTGGTCCCACTCGCACGGCATTGGAGGGGATGACACAGGATGTGGAATTGGGGCTTCATTAAAGATCACTTTATGCTCATGCCTGGAATACTACATAGCTGTTAAAAGTGATAGAGGAGCCCAGCCAGTGTTGCTCAGTGGTTTGACCACTGGCTCATGGAGTGAAGGGTCTCGGGTTTGATTTCAGCCAAGGACACATACCTGGGTTGCAGGCTCTATCCCCAGCCCCAGTTGGGGCTCATGCAGGAGGCAACCAACTGATGTGTCTCTCTCACACTGATGTTTCTCTGTCTCTCTGAAAAGCAATGGAAAAAATAACCTCAGGATTAAAAAAAAAAGTGGTAGGGGAGTTTCACTTTATACTATCCTGTTACTGTTGATGTTTATATATATAAACATCCCTCATAATCTAGTAATGCTCCTGCCTCAGGGCCTTTGCATGTGCTGTGCCCAATGCTTGAAATGCTCTTTCTACAGCTCTCTGTAGATTTCCTCCCTCATCTTCAGGTCAATGTTCAAATGTCACCTCCTCAGAAGGGCCCTCCTTGCCCACTCTGTCTAAAATAGCCCGTCTCCCTCCCTGACCCCCCCCACTTTGATTTGTCCACAGCACAGCTCCCCACTTCTACATTTATGTTATTACCCTTTTCCATTACTGGACTGTCAGCTCCAAGAGTGGGGACTTTTGTCTGTTTTGTTCACTGCTTTGTTTCCATTGCCTGGCACATAGTAGATGCTCAATAAAGATGGATTTACACACACACACTCTTTAACTAATGTCTGGCTGCCCCCACCCCAGCAAAATTCTGAATGACAGCCCCCTTTTCTTTTTTTAAATAAAATAATTCAAATTTACTATTAAACATTTAGAAATTCACAGAATTATAAAGAAAGATCACACAAAATATCACTCAGAGACAAATATTTTAATCTGTTGATGTAGAAACTAGTTATTATTTACATGAATCAAAATATATTTGCTACATGATTTACAGCTTTTAAAAAAAGGAATTGTGTTTTTCCATTTTGTCCTTTAGCTTTTTTTCTGGCTTATTCCCTTTAAATACAGAGACAGTCGGCAAACTATTTCATCAAAGATTGTGTTAAATTCAGATCAACTAGAATTGAGCTTTCTCTAAACATGTATATCCATCCTATTTACTCTACCTGCTATTTGGAGATGATTTACAAGTCCTGCTATTACCAGTTTTCTTAAGTAGTTCATAAGAAAATTAGTTCTAAACACAAAGGCGTGTTAGTAGGCACAAGAGGAGGCATACATTTTCTATAATACATTCAAAATTCTCCCAGTTCTCACTACCTAGCATTTACAAAGTGTTGAACACAGGCAGGTCATCTTCAGCATTTTTTCAAGCCATAATTTTAAGAGCATTCTTTTTTTAAAAAAAAAAAATGTCTTTATTGATTTTAGAGAGAGGAAGGGAGAGGGAAAGAGAGAGAAACATCAATGATGAGAGAGAGCAATTGACCGGCTGCCTCCTGCAGGCCCCTGCTGGGGATCGAGCCCACAACCCGGGCATGTGCCCTGCCCTGGAATCTAACCTCGATCTCCTGGATCCCAGGTCAATGCTCAACCGCTGAGCCACGCGGGCTGGGCTAAGAGCATTCTTAAACATGTTCTAGAGATAAAGAGTGGACATTGATAAAAATTATAGAGGGTACAACCCCAGGACACCAGAATAGAAAGAATCACTTGATGTAATCTGATCCACAGTTCACCCTGCTTTCCAACTGTTACTTTATTTCAGAAAATATAAAGCCAGAAAGCTGAATTCACTTGACCAGGTTCATCTATTCGTCAGTCCTGAGATCGGAGCCTGTGACTCAGTGTTGGACTCCCAGTCCCTGTGATCTCCATGGAACTGTAACGCTGCTTCAAGAACTCTTGGTTCAGGAGAGAGAGAAGATTATACTGATCGGCCTCAGGGGGGAAGTTAGCGCACAAAACCTTCCTCACAGAGGTAAGGCCTCAGTTGTCCAAGGCCAATTCTCTGCGGCTGATCTCCCAGGAAGCTGTCCATATCCAAGCCTTTGATGCAATCAGGGTTTCAGACACCCTGGCAGGGGCGGCTCAGCTGGTTAAGCGTCGTCGTCCTGAGCACCGAAGGTCAGGGTTTGATCCCCGGTCAGGGCAAGTGCCATCGATGTTTCTCTCTCACACCGTTGTTTCTCTCTTTCTCCCTCTCCCTTCCTCTCTCTAAATTAAATTTTTTTAAAAATTAGAAAACAGAGAGAGTGTGTTAATCACAGGGTCAAGTAATACCAGCTGCAGCGGCAAGGCTCAGGCACAGGTCCTGATCAGGCCAGCGGGCGGCTGCTACTGCTTCGGTCTTAGCGCTTCAGAGCCCCGGGGCCACGGACTGGGGCTCCCTCCTAGGCGCTGGCCTTGTCAGGTCCCCATGTACTGCCTGGAGAGCAGTGGACAAAGAGGATCCTGTAAATCTGCTCAACCATAAGGCCCACTGTCTGCCCTGTTAGGCCATTTGCCTTTATAGCCTGACACCCGCTACGGGAGCTCCCCACTCAACACTCTCAGCACTCCCTCCATGGCCCCCATCTATCGAGAAGGAACGAGCCCTGTCTTAAAAAGCATGAAGTCACTACATCCCTTCTGGTTCTAATGGAATAGCCATAGTGACATAAAAGAGCAAATCGTCTGGACACTGTCCTGGACATCCTCCATCCACCCTTCCCGCCCACTCTCTACAGTTCTCCACCTGCGAACGTCTACCCCAAATCTTAAGGACACAAAGAGCTCACATTCTCAGGCTTCAGGTTAGATTTGACCAATGGGGAGCTGATCAAAGAGAAGATGAAAGAGAACAAAGGGAGTGAAGAGAGAGGGTTTCTCCCCCCCCCCAAATTTACCTCTTGCTGGTTGAATGTCCCCCAAAGGTCACTGCTCCTCTCAGCCTGACCTTCACTGAAGGACTCTCCTTCCACGTCAACAATCTCTCCCTCTTCCATACCTAACGGGGCAACGTGCTCTCTACTATATCCCTGCACTAACCTGCGTGTTCCTACCCTGACCCCTTACCTTGACATTGTGTCCTTTGTCGCTGACACACTTTCAATATATCTCAGTTTCCGTGTGCGGGTTATTGCCTCTTCACTGATACAGATGGCAACATTTTATGTCATTGTCTTTACTAGCGAAGGCTGAGGCCCATCAGTCTTCAGGTAGAACATAAGAATGTTTTGTGCTTGGTTCCTTGTTTGGAAGGTGGCCACCCCCCTTTTCTTTCTTTTTTTTAAAAAGATTTTTATTGATTTTTAGAGAGAGAAAGGGAGAGGGAGAATCATCCATGTGAGAGCAACACATCGATGGGCTGCCCCTACACGCTCCCTGCACGCTCCCTGGCCCTCCAGGAGCCCGCAGCCCAGGCATGGCCCCGGCTGGGAATCAGACCCTGGGAATGGAGCTGCCAATCCCTTGGCGCACGGGGGCCAAGGACCAACCAACTGAGCCACCCTGGCCAGCGGAGCCCCCTTTTCTTAAACGCTCCCCTCACCCCAGCCACTAGGAAGTCAGTGGTCTTGACCCTGTCAGTTTCATCCCTGTTGCTAGGCAACCCAATGCTCTTGACACAACCTCCCCCTCCCCCCCAGCCCCCAATGCATATTCCTTTCTTGAGTAGAACAGATAAGCTGGTCCCCCTCCCCCCTGCACATGCACCTCCCCCCCCTTTCTGAACCAAACTAGTTCAGGGCCCCAAAGCAAGCTGGCCCCTCCCCGCCTCCCCACGCACCTTGGGAACAGCCACGTGGGCAGCAGTCTCCTGGACTCCATCTTTCCCACGTTCTAAGGACCTTCCCTGTGCTAGTGTGTTTAGCTGTCACCCAGTGAAGTGGCACTCTCGTCGTCCCCACACAGATGAGGAAGTGCCCAGGTCATACAGCAAGTGGTGGCCTGATGGACTCACACCTGAAGCGGCAGGGGGTCCCAGGCTGGGTGCTGTGTGACTTTGGGGAGGCACCTTTCCCTCCCTGTACCCCCCACCCCCACCTCCACTCCCAACCAGGCTGGGAGAGGTGAGGTCATAGGATACATTTCAATTCTGCTTCCCAGCTCTAGGCTGAGTAGCTGGGGAAGCAGGGAGCAGATGGAGGGCCCAGAAATAGAGGGGCCCCACCCAGTAGAAAAGGAAACTGTGGAGCTCAGAGAAGGGCAGCGCTAGGGGAGGGCGCCCAGCACACCTTAGATTCCAGCTGCCAAAGATGGAAATAGAAAGTCAGTGGGGAGAGGAGAGGTAAAGAGAGGCGGGTGGGGTGGGAAGTTGATGGGAGAGAGGGGTCAGGTAGGGGGTAGCTGATCGAGGGAGACGGTATAGCGGGGAGTGATGGAGGGAGGCCAGACCATTCCCTCCACCCTGGGACCAGTCCTAGAAGGATATGTGAGTCCACACAGTTTCATGGGGGAGGGGAGAAAAAAGAGGGGGAGAGGAGTGAAGGAGGTATAGTGGGGAGGAGAGTTAGGGGGAGAGGACCAGGAAGTTGAGGGAGGAGGAAGGAGAGAGTAAATAAAGCAGGTGCCCCACTGGAGAAACAGAGACAAAAGGAGACCCAGACAGAGAGAGGGAGAGAAGTGCGGACACGGACACACAGGGATCAGAGATGTGCACAGATAAGGAGAGATAGAGAACAGTCACTGAGATCCAGGAAAGACCTCAGAGTGACATTCAGATCATAATTGTTTAAATTGCTGGTTTATGTTCTTTCAGCAGTTATCTTTGGGTACCTAGGAGATCTCCTGTAGGCCACCCCCTACCTCCTGTGGTCAGGCTAGGGTAGAAAGCGTGGAGCTAGTGGGGGAACTGTCCAGAGGGGAACAGGGAGGGGAGGCGCTGGTGTGGGTGGGGAATTAAGGCTGTACAGAAGAGGGGCTTGGAGCTGGGGCATTAAAGGATTAATAGGCAACCAGTCACTAGTAAGGAATGACTTTGAGGGAAAGGAATTCCAGGCAGTGGGCATAGCCTATGCAAAGGTCCTGGGGCAGGACTGTGCCTGGTGTGTTGGAGGAACAGCAGCGGGGCCCATGTAGCTGAAGCTGAGTGAGTAAGAGGGAGAGGAGGGCATGAGGGCAGGTGGGGCCTAGGGCAGGTTGGGCTGGGCTTTGTGGGAAGATTTGGGCTTTTACCCCTGAGGGAAGTGGAAGTCCTGGAGGGCTGTGGGCAGAAGAGGCATAGATTTTAAATCGATCATTCTGAATTCTTTCATATAAGAAGAAAAACAAAAATCTCAGGCAAAAGTGACAAAACAGTAACTGTGTCCATCAACTGAGGTTGGTCCTTATGTGGTATTATTCTCAGGACTTTGTTACTTAAAAATTTCTCCAAATATAAATGAACTAATAACTGAACAATGACAAGCTAAATCCAATTGGTGGGTCTCCAACTCCAGCCCCAGCTGAACCCTCTGACTTTGGGTCATCCAGGCCTCCCTCTAGCAGGCACCTTTAATCCTTTCCTGGGGCTGGGGACCCCATTGCTGCCGCCTCACCTTGAGCCTCCCTGACAGGGAGCCTGGCTTCTTCCCTGAGCTCATCCACGAATGCCTCAGCTCTGAAGGCTTAATTGTGTGTGAAATCCAATCGAATTATCAGGCCCCGATGAGCAATTTCCGAGATTATTTAGTTCAGTGAAGTAAATAATGACATTAGCGTTCTCCTGCAAGCTCCTGGAGACCCCCCTCATTTTAGTTCTGCAATCAAGTTGCCTGCACAGACTTTTGCCTGAGTGGTGGGAACAAAGGAGAGAGTGAGGGGCTCAAAATCCTCAGCTTTTAGCACCGGAGGGACTCTTTATGCTTTCCTACAGATGGGGAAACTGAGGCCCAAAGCAGGACCTGCCTGAAGCCACACAGAGTTAGGTCCTCTGGAGTCTATTTCCACTTCTGCGGCCGTTACTACAGGCAAATGATGACCGCACCCCCATCCTTGGGCGTGCCAAGGCAGAGCTCAAATACTAAACAAGAGTGACAAGCAGAGTGGTGATGAGGGGGTTCTGATGTGCACGAATCCTAAGATCTTGTCTTGTTAGGAGATGCAAAGAGACGTTGATTAACTTTCTGCCATCATAAGCTAAGTATGCATGTTAAAAAGTATAAGGGTGGCCCTGGTCATTGTAGCTCCATTGGTTGGGCGCTGTCCTGTGCACCGAAAGGTTGCCAGTTCGAATCATGGTCAGGGCACATGCCCAGGTTTGCTGGCGCAATCCTCGGGAGGCACCTGGTCAATGTTTCACTGTCACATCAATGTTTCTCTCTCCCTCTCTCTTCCCCTCTCTCTAAAAATAAATTAAAAATTTTTTTTAAAAGAATGGCCTACCTTATAAAAATTGCTTTTAAAAAAAAGTATGAGGGTGACTATTCAGCAGACAGAAATAGAATGAATAATTTTCAAATCACTGGAGGGAATAAGAAAGGAAAAAACAGAAATCTGACAAATTCAGCAGAAGGCTGAAAAAGAGGTAAAAAGGAAGCAGTGGGAAACAATCACGTTGAACAGAAAATATAATAAAAGGTAATAGAAATATACCCAAATATATCTGTAAATACAATATATATAAATGGATTAAACTTACCACTTGAAAGACACAGAGCTCAGATTAGATGCACAGAAACAAGAACAAACAAAACCCACCCCTACAGGCTGGGGCAAAAATAGATTTACAGTTGTTTGATTGGAAAATAATACAATAATTAATTAATTAATTAATTAATAATACAAGAATAAACTGTGTTTTGCATACTTACAACTGTAAACCTACTTTTGCCCCGCCCTGTATTATTTTCTCTACTTTTATATATGTTTGAAATTTTCCATAATAAAATGTGAAAAAATGGTGCAGATAAACTTAAAAGTCAAGGAATATAAAAAGATTTACCAGGTAAATATGAACCCCCAAAAGAGGCCTCAAAATAATTTACCAGACCTACCCCTGCATGGTGGACTCTTGCCAGCATTATTCACCTTCATATTCCCTTCTTCAGTTCTTAAAAAGAATCCTTTCTCTGGTTCTCGCCCCAGGCCCTTTGCATATGCTATACCCCCTGCCTGGACCATGTTCTCTCACCTTACTATTCTCACTGGGCCTTCAAGGCCTCAACTTCAGTGGTCTCTGCTCTGAGAAGCCTTCTCTCTTCCCCAGACTGGGCCAGTTGCCTCATCTATACCCCCAAACTTCCTGGGTGTCCCCCATCATGACCTTCATCACCCTAAGTTATAACTGCCTGGTTTTGCCTCTGTCACTCCATGGGCCTATAAGCCTCAGGAAGAGAGGGCCCCAAACGGCCTCTCCATTACAGTAAATCCAGAACCCCAGCATGGGGCCTGGCACACACAGTGGGTGCTCACTCCTTTTTATTGTGGGTGAACAAACCTATGCCCCTTGACAATCCCTCCCCATTTTTGGGCCTCAGTTCCCTCCGCTGTAAAATGGGGTGAAACCCTCCCACACAGGCTTGGGGTGAGTGGTGACAGAAGGCAGGGAAACTGCTGTGGTGGTTGCACACAGTGAGAGCATCATGAATGTGGGCTCCCATTCAGCTCGTGCCTCAGTGGTGTGGACACCCTCATTTCAGGAGGAATGTGCCACGGTCTCCAAGTTCCAGGGCTGAGCCCGGGATCTCTGTGGTAGGGAGACCCCATGTTAGGGACTGTGGCCCCTCAGGGTAGGGGTCTCAAGTACCAACTAGAGAAATGGGGAGGGGTCAGGATAGAGCCAGAGCCATAGAGCCTGGGGCACCCCGAGAGGACAAGTAGGGTATGGGCTGGGAGCCTCTCTCATAAACATCTCTCTCTCTATTGTTGTCTCTCTCTGGCTTAAAACAACATAAATTTACTATTTTAAAGCTCTGGAGGTCAGGAATCTGACATAGGTCTCACAGCGCTAGAATTCAGGAGTTGGCAAGGCTGACCCCTTCTGGAGGCTCCAGGGGAAAATCTTTTCAGTGCCTTTTCCAGCTTCTAGAGGGACAGGAGCCTCAGCTCATGGCCCTTCCTCCACAGCTGGCCATGGAGGGTCGAGTCCTTCTTGCATTGCATCATTCCAATTCTTTTTTTTTTTTTTTTTTTTTTGGTTAATCCTCACTGAAGGATATTTTCCCATTGATTTTTAAAAATTAATTTCAGAGAGAGGAAGAGAGAGAGATAGAAACATTAATGATGAGAGTCATCGATCAGCTGCTTTCTGCACACCCCCTACTGGGGATGGAGCCCACAACCCAGGCATGTGCCATGACTGGGAATAGAACTGTAATCTCCAGGTTCATAGGTCGACGCTGAACCACTGAGCCAAGCCAGTGGGCTCCACTGATTTTTAGAGAGAGTGGAAGAGAGGGAGGGAGGGAGAGAGAGAGAAACATCAATGTGAGAGAGATGCATCGATTGGTTGCCTCCTGCACGTGCCCTGACTGGGGCTGGGGACTGAACCTGCAACCCAGGTACGTGCCCTTAATCAGAAATCGAACCCAGAACCCTTTGGTGTGCAGGCTGACACTCTGGCCACTGAGCCACACTGGCCAGGGCTTGCTCCAATTCTTTGCCTCCCTTTTTACAAGGACCCCTGTAATTACACTTGGCTCACCTGGATAGTCCAACTGATTAGCAACCTTTAAACAACCAAATAGGTTGTTACCATGCCACTGTAGTCCTCTTCCCTCCCCTCCTCCTGGACTGGTTTCTATTCATCCTTCAGATCTCTGCTTGTGTATCACCTCCTTTAGGAAGCCCACCCTGATTCCCCTCTGGTCCCGTTGCTGTCTGTGTGTCCCCATCAGAGCCCTTACCACCCTGTGTGGGTTACCCCACACAGGGGTCTAGCACTCTGCTGGACTGCAAGGCCCTGGGAGGTGTGTCTTGTCCCTGCTGTGTCCTTGCAGCCAGCACAAGGCCTAGCACACTGTCGATGCCCAATAAATGCTTGTGGCAGCAGGAATTGAAGGCTGTTCTATTGGGTCTGTAAATAGCCAGCCTAATGATGATAAAATAATAAGATCAAACACAGGGACTCACCACCTAGGCAGCTGGGTGGGCACTAGTGGCCTGGGGAGGTCCCTTAGCCCTGGCCTGGCCTGGCTCAGCCCAGTGCCTGCCACCTGCAGCAGCTCCTTCTGGCATCATTAAAGCAGGCCTTTTACTTAGGCAGGTGCTGCTAATCCTAACTGACTACCTATATCCCAGGGGTCGGGGGCTTGGGGTGGAGGGTGGGGGGATGGACTCAAGTTCCCAGATCAAGAGCTGGGCCTGGGCCAGGCCAAGACAGGTGGAAGGGGTCACTCCAGGAGAGGGAAACAGGGCCAGCAGGCTGGACTCCACCTTGCTGGAGGGGGCCCTGCTGGCCATTTGCCCTCCCCTCTCCAGCCCCGGGGTCTGGGGCACCCTCCGACCTATAGGCACATGAACACATGCTGATGAACCCATAACCAACAGAGTAGGCAGAGAGGCAAAGTATCATGGTGGTGAGATGAGTGGGCACATAACAGCTCTGTGCCTTAGTCTTCCCACCTGCAAAATGGGATTATAACAGTACCCTCCACACACACACACACACACACACCCATGGGGCTTCTGGAAGTATGAGATAATAGAAAATGCTTAACATGGGGCCCAGAATATACTCAGTGTTCTCCAATGCTTATT
The DNA here is from genome assembly GCF_964146895.1 of Miniopterus schreibersii. NCBI lineage: Eukaryota > Metazoa > Chordata > Mammalia > Chiroptera > Miniopteridae > Miniopterus > Miniopterus schreibersii. The sequence continues at coordinate 66,627,429 of NC_138105.1, read as the reverse complement.
ATTTACATATTTGGCAAGTATTGATTGCCTGCTGCATGCCAAACCTAGCGGTTACAGCAGTGAACAGGATATGCACAAATTCCTGTCCTGGGGAGCTGACATCTGAATGGGGAGGGACAGAGTAAGACTAATACCAGACACACACACACACACACACACACACACCCCACCTGAAGAGGTAGTTTCTACAAGGTTCTGAGATTATTCCCGTTTCACAAATGGGGTAAATGAGGCTCTGAGATGAGGTGGAAATGGGCTTGTTTGTGGCCACACAGTTTCTGCAACATTCATGCTCTGTGTGGCCCCAGGGCCTTAGCTCCTGCTGGTGCATTGCCAGGCTCCCTTCCCTCTCCTCATCCTCTGTTCTCAGGTCAAGCATCACTTCCTTAAGGTATACCTTCTGTTCCCTCACTCACATGAAGTCTCTGATTCCGGGAAACACTCTGGGAGCTTCTTTCATTAACATCTGTTGCAGATGCCACTAAGTTCCCAGAGTCTAGAACACAGTGGGTGCTCAATAAATGCGTATTCACTGAAAGCACCAGCAGTCAGGCCCAGCTCTGGGACTCAGCCCCTCCCAGACAACCTGCCAACTGGTATCTGGGGAAGGCCAGGCTGGGGTCCTCCCACCTCTCTGCCTTGATTTGGGCTCTTCCCACCTTGGCCACCACCCTTCTAGAAGCTGTTTCTAGCTTCTCATTCTCCCTGGAGACGTCTCATTACTGCTCCCTGACAGCCTGAGAGGCAGAAAGCTGCAGCCTCCTGGGCTTTGAAACCACACATTAAATCAAAATCAACGCCTCCTCCACGCCGACACCCTTGGGCTTAGACCTTGGGCTGTGAGCCCCTGGCAGCCTGCTGTCACTTTAAGCCCTTCCTTTGTGAGTTGAAGGGATGACAGACTTGGGAGCAGTTTGGGATTTGCCCGAAGCATCGGGACCTGGTAATAACTGTCATTAGGATAATGATTTTAATTATTATTTAATAAAAGTATATTTAGCAGCATCCATTTGGTGAGCGTTTACACTGTTCACGGCACTTTTTATAACCCCTTTGTTGATCCCACATGCCTCTCCAGTGACCACCAGGTTTTTCTGAGAGTCCTCTGTTCACAAGCACTGTCCTCACTTCCCCTTCTCCTGTTCCCTCCAGAATCTTTTCCAATGACTCTCTCTTGTCACCCCCTCCCACACACACACACACCAGGACACTATGCACTGGGAAGGGGGCCCCTGGCAGGAGCACCCACCTTGGTGACTGCTGGGGCAGATGGAGAGGGCAGCTGGGCCACTTCTCTTCATAGGGGAAACCTGCCACCACCTCTGCTTGCAGGAGGAGAGCTGGGGAGCCTACCTGCCTCCCCTTGCACCCTGGAGAGTCACAATCGGGTGTATGGGGCGCTTTGCTCCCCACTCTCTAGAGACTATCCAGACAGGGTCAGAGTTGGGTGGGTCCCTCAACTTCAGGGGCTCTGGGTGGTCTTCACAACCCAGGCAGAGGAGATGGAGGGTGGGTGGGGGAACCTGCTGTCACTCAAAGGCAAGGGGACCAGTCCCAGACACACCAACCCCAATCTGGGACTCCAAGCCTGGGTCCCACGGCCACCGCTCACTAACCTCTCGCCAACCTGAGACAGTCAGATCTGCCCCCTGCCTGAGCCCCCCCTTCCTCCGGGGTTCGTTCAACCTAATGCCCCTGGAGCTTCCCAGCAAACAGCGCTGCCTCTGTGTCCCGGGTCGAGGTTTGCCAGCGTTGCCCAGAGACGGGTGGGCAGCAGGCAGGCGACTGCCCCCGCGCGCAGACCCCGGCGGCCCAGCCCCCTGGAACCCAGGTCCCCGACAATAAGCAGGCCCCGCAAAGAGCGGGGTGGGCGGAGCTGGGGCCCTGGGGGCCTGGGAACACGGCGGCTGGGGGCTGGTGCGAGGGAGGGGCGCCTGAGATCAGACGGGGGCTCCGAGTGGGGGTGGCGCTGGGGGGGGGCACAAGGGGGCTCCAGGAGGGGCGGGGGCCTCCGAGGGGCGGGGCCTCCGAGGGGCGGGGCCTCAGGGGCGGGGCCTCAGGGGCGGGGCCTGGGGGGGGAGGCACCTTAGTTCTCCGCTGCGGCTCCAGAAAGAGAGGCAGCCCACGGCCCCTGGCCCGCTCCAGGAACAGGTGTGAGGGGTTCTGAAGGCAGGATAAGGGACACAATCCATTTCGGAAGGGAAGTGACATGGGCAGCCCCGCTATAAATACGGACACAGCTGACTAGGGGGTGGAGGGGCGATGGCAGAGAACCTGGAGGACCCTAGAAGAAGGGGGTGGGGAGAGGGACGGAGCGCGACCCTGACATGCCGTCAGGTTTCTGGATGGACACGAAAGCCGGTGACAAGATACACTCGGGACCCTGGCGTCCTGGGGCCCCAGGGGAGGGCAGAAGGCAGGCGGGCCTCCAAGCTTCCTCAGCCTCCCTGAGCCCCGCGTCTGGCGGAGCCCCCCTGCTTCCTGAGCCCCGTCCTTTCTCGAGCCCCCTCCCTCTTCTGAGGCCCCTTCTCCCCCCCCCTTCCTGATCACCCCTCCCATCTTCCAGCCCCTTCAGAGGGGGTGGCCTGGACAGTCCTTTCCAGAGTCCAGATACAAATGTGACCCTTCAGCTGGTGGAGACCTCCCTGGCACCTCCTTAGCTGGGACAGCACCCTCATATTTTGTGATATGAAGACCAGCCAGAGCTTTTGAGGTTCAGCCCTTGGGCTCCCTGCAGCCTGGTTACCCAGCAGGTATCTGGAAACACCACCGACCTGGAATGCCCAGTCCTGGGCCGGGCTCCTCATTGGAAACCGTACGGGAAAGACTTTACCCACCCATCCCCTCCACACTTTCAAATCCCAGCATCAACCTCACCATCTCGCTTCCCAAGTAGGAGCCACTTTTGAAATAGGGAATGGGTAGAAATTCTGACATCATTCATTCATCCATTCATTCATTCATTCATTCATTCATATTATTCAACAAACATTTCATGAGCACCTACCGTCTGCAAGCCTGTGCTGTAGGTCCAGGATATAGTCCCACAGTGAGAGGGCTCACAGTCCAGTGGGGTGATGGGGGTCAGAGGGCTGTGATGGGGGTACACAGGCAGCGATGGGGTCAGGGAGCTGGTGGGTCCAGGAAGACTTACTGTAGAAAGTGTTATCTAAACTGAGGGCTAAAGGCATTAGAGACTAAGGGAGGGTGTTTGTGGCAGAGAGAACAGCAAGTGCAAAGGCCCTGAGGCAGGAGCCCCTGCCTTTGGTTCCAGCTTTGCCATTTATTTGCTGTGTGATCTGGATAAGTGATTGCCTCTTTCTGAGCCTCAGTTTCACAATACTCAAGTTAAAAGCCCAAGAGGGCACCTGGAACACAGCAGGCACTCCATAACTAATTGCCAAATGTTGATGAAAAATTGAGGTTCTAGATGATTGTCGTGAAACAGAAGGCTCATGGCCCCTGTCTGGGGTGAGCAGGTTGGGGCAGCTTGTGACCTTTTTCTCGCCAAGGTGCCCCCTCCCGGTGGACCCCTCTCCCCTGGCCCACCAGTCCTCCACCAGCTGTCCCTCCATGTGTGAGCCGGTCTGTCAAGAGCAGGCGCCTGTTCCGGAACACCTGATGCCTCGCTTCCCAGGGATTTCAGGGTAGTAGCTGCACGGAAGTTCAGCTGCCACGCTGGCTTAACCCTGGAGCCTGGGCGCCGGGTCCTCAGAGGCCCAATGCAGTCCCTCTTGACCCCGTAGAGAACCCTGGCACTGCTCCCAACCTTTGCTGGAAAGACCCACTTCAACTCCTAACTCTGGCACTGCTGGGATGTGTGGCCTGGAGAGAGTCAGTCAACCTCTCTGGTCACCACCACAGTCAATAATAATAACAGCCAACACATCTTCAGTGCATATATGTGCTGGGGGCCATGTTTAGAGCCTTTCTATAAATAAACTCTCTCTTATAGCAGGATTCTGAGTTCTCAAGTACTGTTGACCCCATTTCACAACAAGTGGAAACTGAGGCACAGAGTGAGGTTCTATGATTCACAGGGTGAAATAATCCAATCAGTAATAACCAAAATAACACATATTAGGTGCTCATTGTGTGCCTTCTTTACATGGATTAGCGCATTTAATTCTCCCCAAAACCAAATGAGGTTGTGGGAACTGTTAATAAAGGTCTCTTTTTATAGATGTGGAAACTGAAGCCCTGAGAGGCTAAGCAATCTGCCCCAAGTCACAAAGCTGTATAGGTGGGACCCATTGGGACTCCATGAATAGGGCTGTTACTATTATTGCTGCTGTTATGTTATTACTGCTCTACCTGTTAAGAAAACATATCTAAAACTTGAGAATGGAGAGACTGATTTTGAAGTTCTACTGGGGTGGTGACCACCACAGATTATTTCATTTTTACAACACCATTCAATATGGGACTACTAACTACCTGCGACTAGGTTGATTTGAATTTAAATCAATTAAAATGAAATAAAATTTAAAATCCTCATGCATACTAGCCACAGTGTAACTGCTCAGCGGCCTCATGGCTGGTGGCTGCTGTATCAAAAAGCACAGATTTTAAACATGTCCATCATCGCAGGAAAATCTATGGAACTGGGTTTCTCTAGGAGGACACATTTCTATTTGGCTTTGCTCTTTATCATGAGGTTAGAGCCCTGGCCCTGGAAAGTTACAGTTAGATTTTTGCCTGTACAAAAGAAAAGCCCTGTTAGTTTATTACATGCAGGATATGCTGCAAGTTTGTATCTAGCCTAATCTTATTCTAACATTCTTAAAAAAGAAAAATCCTGATAAATAACCTAATTCGGCAAATGCTCTTAGAACCAGCTTGACCATTTACTGGTTCCCTGAATAAGTTAATTAATCATTGACACGTGTTTACTCTGTTGGGAGGAGTCATGTTTCAGCTTTCTGGAGAACTGTACACTGCAAATGGGGAAACTGAGGCCAGCTCCCTACTTCCCCCTCCGCAGCCCAGGAGCCTAGTCATTGCACACCAGGCTCTGCACATCCAGGCACCTCCCGCCCAGCTCCAAGATGCAGCTCCGAGAACCTGCCTTCCTCCCATGGTGGCACAGAACCAGGTCAGCCAACCGCTGGGACATCAAAGAGAATCTATAAATACAGCTGCAGGAGGAAAAATAGACACTTTTCTAGCTCTTCTTAGCCTTGCCTCTCTCCCACTCTGAATCTTTCCTGGCTAGGTGCCCACTCCAGTAGTTGCTGGGTCAAAGCCCCCAACCCCAAGGACTCCTACTGGAAAATGGAGAGGGGAAGTAACTGACAGAGCCTCAGTTTCCCCCAATAAGTCAACTTCTGCCCTTGCCTCCCCCTGCCAGGTGTCTGGAAAAAGAAGGGCATAGTTGGGACTGTCCCTGGGAGGTGCAGATGATATTTTAAGCCCAGAGGTGAGGATTACTGGCTTGTTAAAACTTTCAGATCCCCAAACTCTGGAATCTACCTTCTTTTTCTAAGGGAACACATAGGACTTTTCTGCATTATGCTGGGAGCTGGGAAACTGGCAGGACCAAGGCAGAGAGTTCAGACTTAGTCAGGGCAGTCAGGAAGGCTTCCTGGAGGCGGTGATATGAGCTGAGCCCAAAGAAGGAAGAGAGATGGGGAGTGAAGAGCCAGATTGGGGAGGGGGCTGAGGGGAAGGATTTCCAAGTCCTTCTGGGTCCTTCCCTCTTCCTTACTGCCCAAGTCCTGTGTCTTTGTATCCACAATGTCTCTCCCACCTTCTGTCGCTCTCCACCTCCTCAGCCTCTGCCCTGGCCCAGGGCCCATGCCCCTCCCCTAGTCTAAAGCAGTCAGCCACTCCCTGGCCCCCCTGCGCCATTGCTGCCCGGGAGCATCGCTCTCCACAAGACAGTCAGAGGCACCTTTTTAAAAGTTGAATAAGGTCATCTCACTTGCTCACTAAAAACTCTCCCATGACCAGCTTCCTTTTTAAGGCTGAATAATATTCCATCGTCTGGACGGACCATGCTGTGTTTACCCATCATCCATCCGCACACACTTGGGTTGCTTCCACCTTTTGGGCGTTGTGGATAATGCTGCTATGAACACGGGTGTGCAAAGATCTGTTCCTGACACACAGGTATCTGTTCCAGCTGTCTGTTTTTATTTCTCTGTTGAAAAAGCCCTGAACAATGTCAAGGGCATCAAAGCTCCTCACAACTTCCAAGGGAGGATTAGGCTTGGGGGAAAGGATTAAGAGGAAGAAACGTGGAATTTCAGAACCTTGAAGGAAGCGAGAAGGGAACCCATCTTTGTTAAGCACCTACTATGTGCCAGGCCCTGGCATCTTTTTTTTTTTTTTTTTTTTTTTGGTTACTCCTCAGCCAAGGATATTTTCTCCATTGATTTTTCAGAGAGAGTGGAAAGGAGGGGGGAGGAGACAGAGAAGAGAGGGAGAGAGGGAGACAGAGAAGAGAGGGAGAGATGTGAGAGAGACACATGGGTTGGTTGCCCCCTGCATGTGCCCCGACCAAGGCAGGGATAAACCTGCAACCCAGGTACATGCCCTTGACCAGGAATCCAACTTGCCACCCTTCAGTGCATGGGCTGACACTCTAACTACTGAACCACACAGGCCAGGGCCCCTGGCATCTTTTGCAGCATCCTGACATTGAACAACTCATTCATGGCTGAGAAGGGGCAAAGCTAAGGTTTGTACCCCAGCCTGCAGCGGGCACACCTATTCCACCCCTGCTTGCTTGCCTCTAACAAGGGGTAGCTCACTACCCCATCACTGATTCAAAAATGAATTAATAAGCTAATCTTAGAAGAAAAAAACTGGGTGACAAAAAGCTGCCCTGTTGGAGAAAGGGACATTGGCCAAGCACAACAAGGATCTTTCCAAGCAGAGGGAGCAGTCAGTGCAAAGGCCCTAAGACCGGAATGTGTCTGATTTATTGGAGGAACAGCGAGGAGACAGAGATCCATCTGGCTGAAGCAGAGTGATGGGAGAGGGGGGAAGAGGTTGGCCCTGAGGGGACTTGGATGAAGGGGGCACAAGGCAGGATCATGGCCTAGGCTCCTAGACACACCCACCAAGACAGAACTACCATGTGGCCTTCCCCATGGCTGCCTCTGCCCTCCAGTCCCCATTCGTGCTCATGTCCCTGAGATTTCTGGGTAACAAACATTTACTGAGTATCTACTGTGTGCCAGGGTTGTTCTAGGCAATGGGAATCCAGTAGGGAATGAAACGGTGCTGTGGGAGAGATAGTATACAATGTTTGATTGTAAAAAAATAAAATGAAGAAAAACAAAGGGTAAGAAGAAAGAAAGGAAGGGGTGTTGCGATAGATGCAGAGGCCAGGGTGGTCTCCCTGCAGGTGACATCTGAGCTGAAACTTAGAGGAAGAGAGGGGCCGGATAGAAATCTGTGGGGAGAGCATTCCAGGCAGAGAGAATGGCTAGTACAAAGGCCCTGGGGCAGGACAGACTCGGTACAAAGTTACACATTCAGAGCCATCAGATCCTCAACAGCTGTGCCTCTAACACTTCCGAATGACGTCCCCTCCCTCAGAAGTCCCCTGAGATTCAATGAAAGAAGCCGGGAAGGGAGAGTCCATCCTGGCTCAGGTATGCCTAGAAAGAGGGCAGGAAGGAGTTTGCTGAGACCCCACTCACTCAGCCCAGGTCACAAGTCATTTTTGCCTTAAGAGACTTCCAAGCTAGGGGGTCCCTGAGCCCATGGAAATAATTAAAAGTATAGGGTTCCAATTCCAGTTGCCTTTTCTGGCTATGTGAGTGGCAAAGCCATTTCTCTCTGGGCCTCACTTTCCAGACCTGAAAACGGGATATGAACAGTAGCTTTGTTCTAGAATCATGGGGCTGCATGCCGTACATGCTCGATAAATGTCAGCTCATCCTTATCACCATTAATATAATGCACCATTAATATGGGGCATTTTTCTGGGCAACAGTCCCAGGGGTACTGTGTAGTCTCTGGAAAGGTCCACACCCTCTCTGGGCACCAGTTAGTTACACGGAAATCCTCCAGGAGCTCCACGAGAGATTTGAACTTGGGAAAGGATCCAAGAGAGAACCCCCTTTCCCCGGCGAAAAAACAAGGGTCAAAGGGCAGGGGCAGGGAAGGGTAAGGACCCTGACGCACACAAAAACCTACCCCCCCCCCAACACACACCGTGGACTCCTGGCGGTTAGCTCTGTGGAGGGACCAGCTGGGCGGATTTAGCCGGCGCATCTGCCACCCGAGCAGCTGCCGTTCTGGGGGGGCTGGAGGGGGATTTGGGACGAGGGAAAAAATCTGTCCGAGGAAAATTGCGTCTGCGCCGCCCAGCTGCCAGCTCAGGCTGGAGGGACACCCCAAATCCGGAGGGACCCCGGGACCCTCCCCTGCAGCGGCTGCCCCCACGTGCCTTTGGGGGAGGAGGTGTCGGGGAGGCCCTGACGTCACAGGAGGGCTCAACCAATCGGAGCTATCCTTTCCGAGCCCCAAGGGGATTCCCGGGCCACAGCAGGGACCTGGGGTGCGACCCAGCATTGACGACCCCCAACCTGGGTTTAAAAGAAGGCCGGCACCTGGCCGTGGAAACCGAGTCCGGGACCCGCCTGAGAGGAGGCGGGACCCCGTGTGCGGCTGCCCACGGGCCAGGCTCCAGCGCGCCCAGAGAGGGGCAGAGGTGGGCGGGAGTCACACAGCGGGGCAGCGAGGCGGGGAGCGCGGATGGGTGGCGCGCAAGCAGCGGGGCAGGCGCCAGGCGCCAGGGACGGGCCCCGCATCGGCCCATCTTGGGGCCCTCGAAAGCCTTCAGATCCCCTGCAGGTCGCTCCCGGCCCCCCGACCCCGGGCTGCAGCCAGGCCGCGCTGGGCAGAAGGTGTCAGTGGCCGCGGGCGCCCGCAAAACCCGCACTGGATCGCTCCTGGGTCGGAGCAGGACGGGAGCGCAGTGCTGCCCAACCGGTAGCTCATGCGGGGAAACTGAGGCCCAGAGGAGCGGGCTTCGCTTAAAGTCACACAACTAAGAGGGTGCTGCTGGCTCTGGTGACCTCGGGTGAGGCCCCTCCCCGGGCCTCCTTGGTTCACCCAGAGGGGGAACTGTGAACTTCCTGCCACCCTCCTCCAGGTCAGGGCTCAGACAGTCAGGAGCCCGGGGCGGGGGGAATGAGCAGCGGGGCCTGACCTTGCCCTGATCCAGGGCATGAAAGACCCATTCATGGTCGCTGAAGACTGGGTGGCAGCTGAGCTGGTCCTCGGGGGTGGGGCCTCCCTCAGAGCCTTTGTTCAAGTAGGTTCCTCTGTCTAGTATTCCCTTCCCACTCCTCACCCCTCACCTCATGTGCTTTGCCAAATCCAACTATTGTCCTTCTATGGTCCCCTGATTACCTTCTCATGGTCCTCCTAGGCTCCCACCCAGTCACAGTGCCCCCATCCATCTTAGCCTTGGTTCCTCTCTCTCCCCTGCTAGACTGAGGGCAGGTAGCTGGTTTGTCTTGTTGGCTGCTCATGGCAGGGCCTGGCACACAGTAGGTGCTAGATAAATATTTGTTGAAGGAATAGGTTGCAGGAAAGGGAGGGCATGGGGGGGGGGGCACAGCCCAAGGAATGGTATGGAGCTGCAGAGCCTGGCTGTCACCCAGAGGTGCTGTGTCTTACCCCTCACCTCCCCTTGTTGACAGGCATCATCTCCCCAGATGGGCAGGACACAGGGGGTGAGGCTGGATGCTGGCAGGTGCAGGCTGATTTGCCTGGGACTCTGGCTCTGCCGGAAAACAGACCAGGGCAGAACCACTGTCAGGAAGACCTGGCTGCTGGCGGAGGTTTGTGGTCACCAGGATGGCCCCTGGGCAGATGCCCAGGCTCTGGAAGAAGCGGGTTGCCAGGACCCTGTGTGTCCCAGGGAGCAAGATTCAAGTTTTGATGACACACAGGGAAACCACACAGCCTGTGTGAGCCCCAGGACTGTTGGGGTCCATGATGGGACACAATGTGTAAGGCCCACATAGAAGGTGCTTTATAACCAGTGACAAGAGGACAATGCTCTCTTCCCATCTGCCTGTGCCCTTGGGCAAGCTCCTTGGCCTCTCTGTGCTTCAGTTCCCATCTCTGGGAGCCTTATGGGGCTGCCCTGAGGAGTGAATGAGGCGACTTATGCAATCAAGGGCTCAGAAGTGGCCCCCGTATACAGGAGTGTGCAAGATATGTTGATAGATACATAATAAAACATCTATTGAATGTCTACTGTATACTGGAGATGCTGGAGGGACAAATGGGGGAGATGTACATGGTCTCACCTGCATGGGGTGGTGCTTTGGACAGATGGGGACATTGAGACCCTGAGAGGGGCTCCTACTGTCCTCAGGTCATAGAGGGTCAAGGAGGTTACCTGGAGGTCTCTGGAATCAGAAGACCACTTTGTCCTGGAGTCCCAAAGGCAAGGGGCAGAATACTCCTCATGGGTCCAGGGGGAACTGCAGCACCCTAGGAACCCCTTTCTGTACCAGGCCCCACAGGACCCTAGGACACAGGACAGCTGCCAGCTGCCCCGGATTCAAATCCCCACTTTCTTACTAGGTGACTTTGAACAAGAAGCCTCCCCGTGCCTCAGTTTCCTCACGTGTCTGCTGAGTATAACACTGAATAAATAACCTCATATGAAGGGGACCATGTAGACCTCGGGGGTTTCTGACGCCACCCCATCACCCCAGGGTGTGATTGGGAATGGATCCTGGGGCTGTGAGTCTGGCTAGAGTGAACCAGAGCAGGAAGGCAGGAGGGTAAGGGGGTTGCGCAATTAGGCGCCCCACCCGGACAAAATCAGGGAGTCTTCTCTCGGGTCTCCCTCCCACCTCCGCCCCCATCCCCAGTGCCTCGGGCCGCCCACCAGGCTCCGCCCTCCCTTCCGTGCCGCCGTCAATCCGGGCCGCGTTTTGCGCGGCTCAGGCCGGGCTTGGAGGGGGGGAGAGGCGGCGGACGGGGTGGGGGGCCGAGGTGGCTGCCCGCGAGTCGCAGCGGCCGCCGCGGCGGGCAGAAAAAATGCGGCCGCGGCGCGCCCCCGGCCCGGCTGCCGCGCAGCGCCCCCCCCGGAGCCGACGACAGCGCGCGGGGAGCCAGGGCTGAGCCCCCTCCCCCAGCGCAGCGCCGCGGCCCGGGGGCGGGGGAGCGCGCCCCCAGCCCCCTCCCCACTCGGGATGCCCAGCTGAGCCGGCCGGGCCCGGACAGGTGCGCGCACCGACCCCCCCGCGCCCCCGCCCGCGCCCTCCCGCCCTCGCGCTCCCTCCCGCGCACTCGCGGTGGCCGCGGCTCCGAGGTAAGCGCCCTGGGGCGTCTGCGAGAGGGGGCTGGGGGACGCTGCCCTGGGGGTGTCTGTCGGCACGCAGCTGGGGGGCCCGAATTGTTGGCTAGGGCAGCCGGATCAGGCGCTATCATTGGGGGGCTCCTGAGGACCCCGCCGTTGGGAGGGGGATGGATTTGGAGCCGGGAGGGTGTTTGTGGAGCACCATAGCGGGAGGATCTGTCGGCAAAGAAACTGGGGAGGGGGCTAGATTTTAGAGGGGGCGTCGCTGTCTGGAAGGGTATAATGGGGTCCAGCAGCAACGCCTTGAAGAGGCTGGATTTGGGCCTGGGGTGCCGAATGAGGCTCCGTAAAGGGGGTGTCCAATGGCACCGCAGCTGGGAGGGGGGGCTGGATGTTGTCTGGGGGCCTGTATGTGGAGCTATAATGGGGGTTCTGTCGGCACCGCAGCGGGTGGAGATTTTGTCCAGGGGGGGCGTAGGAGACAATAATGGGGGCTCACGGCTGCGCCGCTGGGGAGCTGGATTTGGGCCCAGGTGGGGGTGTTCAGGGCAGGCTGGGGGCCTGCTGGCAGGGGATGGGGGTTGGTGTTGGGGACCGGGGCCCTGGGGGCTAAGTCGAGGGCCACCCAGGGCTGGGGGTGGTCCCAGCGCGGTGAAGCCCCTCCACCCCACTTCACTGTCAGCCACCGCACCTTGGCCGCCCCTGAGCCCTCTCCAGCCTCCTGCCTGGCCCAGGTCTAGTCCAGGGCCCCAGCCACAGGGGAGGGGCCGCAGTGGGTGGAGAGAGCCGCCCGGATACCCTCGCTGCAGTGGGGACCCCGGGAGGGTTCATGGGGCCCCCAAGAACTGACAAAGGGACAAAGAAAGGGTCTCTCTCCCAGAGTGTCAGGCAGGGTGGGGAGTACCGAGTGTGGCCCCCCCTCTTGGGGGTGCTAATTGGTGGGGGGGGCAGGGGTCACCTGACCCTCTGTCCTGCTCTCTATCTCCTGGCACCTCCATAGAGGGGGTGCCTTAGGGAACCCCTGCCCCTGCTCCTGCCGGGGATATGTAGACACTGGAGCTTAAAGTATTTGGAAGAGTCCTAGAATCCGGGCAATTCACACACTCTCTGCCCCTGTTAGAACCTCTCTGGCTGAGATCTTTGGCATCCTCCCCCTGAGGTTGTCATCTTTGACCCCCAGATCCAAAGGGAGCTGGGGCTTGGGATTTGGGGTCTGGATTTGGATTTAAGGAGGAAGGAGGGGAGACCAATGGCTGGGGCTACAGAAGGGACCCCCACCTTATTTGCAAAATTGCATTTCTTCATGTTTCTCTGGGTTCCCTCAGCTTCTCAAGGGGTTCAAAATCAAAGTTCAGAACCCTGGGACATCCCCTCCTCCATAAGCTCCCCTGCCCTTATCCCCCTTTCCACATCCTAGTAGACGTGGTTTCTTTCAAGGATAAAAATTTCAGATGTATCTGGGCAGTTGCTGAAACTCTATTTTGAGAGAGTACAGGATGTGGGGAGATGGATGGGGGTTTTGGGTGGGGTCAGGACTCACCTGAGGAGGCCCCAAGCTCTACAGGAAGGTGGCTGGGGGTCCGTGGGGCCCATAGGAGACCCCTTGGATACTGGGTAGGTGGCAGCCTGCCAGAAACCTCATTAAACTATAGTGTGCCCACCCTGTACCTGCTCATTCCCAAGAGCAGATTGGGAAACTGAGGCCCAGAGAGGCAGCACAGAGGGTGAAGAGTGAAGCCAGGCCTCTCCACTCCTGGGGCTGCTAGATGGGGTCAGGGGAAAGGTGCCCCCACATGAAACCCAAATGCTTCCCCAAAGGTTACCCTGGGACCCCACTCCTCTGTCCATCCTGGGCTGTGCAGAAATTGGACCTGGAGCTTCCAACACCCCAACCCACTCCAAAAAAAAGGGAAAAGGCAGGAGACTGAGAGGTGTGGCCTTAGACAGGTCTCTAGCACTCTCTGGGCTGTGATTTACCCAGAAGATGCTTTTTGGGTCTAAGGAGTTAAGTGGAGGGAGATGAGGCAGAGAGAGGTCACATAAGAAAGCCCTGGATTTGTAACCTCTCCACTCTCCTCCTACTTCCCCCCTGCCTTCTGCCAGAACTGAGCACCCACAGGTCCTCAGGGTCCTGTCGCCTTCTCTGCTTTGAGGTGAGAAGGTGTCTTTGAGCCAGAGGGAGTATTGAGTCACCTAGGAGGGGCTGTTTTTCCTCTAGGCTTCAGTTTTCATCTCTGTCCACTGGGCAAAGAAGGTGCTGGAGATTTGTGCTGTAGAAGAGTTTGGCATCTGCAGTGGCTGCCCAGGGCTTGTGACAGGAGTTGCTGAGGTTACCTGGACCTGCAAGATAGAAATCAAACTGTCCTTGGAAAGGTGACCCTGACGTCAGCCGGCGGGACAGGGGAGCTGGGTCCCCAGGGGCTGAAGGACATGCTGGTTGCTGCCCGTCTCCTGGGGGAGAGGGTGTCCCTAGCTGAACCTGGGGTGTGGCCCTGTCCTCTGTACCTGGCCCTTTGCCAGGTGATGCTGGGGGCCCAGAGACTCAGCCAGGGTCACGACAGGTGGAAGCAGGGAAGGCCACCTGGAGGAGGGAATGTCAGCACTGGGCTTGAAGGATGAAAAGGATGTTGCCAGGAGAAGAGGGCGACAGGGATGCCAGGTAGAAGGAGCAGCAAGGATAGCCACTGCCTGGTGAGCTGTGGGAGTCCTGAATGGCTGGGCTATTTTAAGGGTGGGACGCAATGAATAATGAGGCCTGAGAGTTAGCAGGGGTCGTGAATGCCAAGCTGAGGAGCGGGCTTTATCCCAAGGGGAATAGGGAGCCATAGAAGGTTTTAGAATAGGAGAGTGAATGGGCAACTTTTCAGGCCTTGAGCAACAGTGAGAATGAGTAGCTACCAGGAGACAGGCTCCTGGAAGCCAAGTTAGCTGCTTGGAGCGGTGGTACCACGGACCACCCATCCTGGGTGGCAGGAAAGTGGGGTTGGACAGCCATCTTTCCCGAACCCTGGAAAAATAATTCTGGCATTTGTTAGGTCCAGGTGACCCTCCAGATTTCTTCTAAATTTCCAGGTACTATGGGTTTTCTGAGCTGGAATATTTAAGATAGCATGATTCTGAAATCCTTCTAAAGGGCTGCAGATTCTCATTTAAAGGGCTGCAGATTCTCAGACTGATTCCTCTAAGACCTAGCAGTGATTGGGGTTGACTGTGGGTAGAGTCTCACTTAGCAGAAATAGAGAAACTGAGGCTCAAGGGAGCCCCCAACAGACACAGGCGAGAGTTCAGTATATGGCCTAAGAGGTCTGGACCTTAGTCACAAAATTATTTTTTATTGTCATGGTCATTCGTCACCTGTCTTTCGGGGAGGTCCAGAAAAAGTGGCAGACATTAGAACACTAAGGAGGTAACTTGGGAGGCCAGTTCTATTCCTTTGGGCAGGGGTATGGGCTCCTCACCAGGCACCCTCAATGACCCTTCACAGTCTGGTCCCAGGGTCCAAATGTGGCTACCCCAGGACCTGCAGGGACGGAGGCTCTGTCTAGTGAGGACTACGTTTCCCAGGATGCACCGTGACCCAGGCTGAGCCTGCATTCCAAGGGCAGACCTAGGAGAGAACTTCCTAAATGCAGGAGTCCAGTAAGGATTTTGGGTTCTCAGGGCAGCCCTTGTCCAAGGCAGATAGGGAGATAAGTCATTCAACAAATGCCCCCAGTGGCCTCCATGTACTGTGTCCCATGCTGCATGACACTGGGATCCTAGAGGGGGAGGTTTTAGCTCTGTTTGACTCTGTTTGGCTCTCAAGGGGGAAAGGAAACAGAGGCAGGCATTGGCCCTCTGCTACAGAGGGTCAGGGCCTGGGCAGAGTGAGCAAATAGGACTGGTGAAAGTGGGCTCTGCCCAGTGGATCAGAGAAGATGCACTTTGGAGGGGCATTGCAGCTAGGGCTATGATGAATGTGTAGGAGTTCACCAGAGGAGACCACACGTTCTCTGCTAGTTTCAGAAGAACCTTTTTCCTTCCCCAGAGTAAGAGTCTGCGCAGTTGAAACAGCCACTCTAAATTATTGCCCTTAGAGGTTGCCTTGGCAGATCAGACTTGCCTAAGTTTGAGCCCACCTCTTCACTCACTCATGCCCCATTCTCTGAGCCTCAGTTTCCCCATCAGTAAAACAGAGATGCTATTCTCTCTCTTAGGGTTCAACATTTCAAAAAGAGGATGCAGGATGCAGGCACATGCCAAGCATAATCCTGTTGTTTTTCTTACTCCAGAAAAAGGAGTTACTTTGAAAAGCAGAAATTGTGGCTTCTGGCCTTTATTTCAATGGGAGCTGAGGGTCTTTGCTCTCATTTGATAAGCTGACAAATATTTTTTAAAAATATGTTTTTATTGATGTTTTAGACAGAGAGGAAGGGAGAGGGATAGTTAGAAACATCAATGATGAGAGTCATTGATCACCTGCCTCCTGCATGCCCCCTACTGGGGATCAAGCCCGCAACCCCGTCATGTGCCCTGACGGAAAATGGAATTGCGATCTCCTGGATCATACATAGGTCAATGCTCAACCACTGAGCCACGCCAGCTGGGAAGTTGACAAATATTTAATGAGCACCTACTATGTGCCAGCAATGACCAAGGCTGACTGGGCCCTGCCCTTGTCAAGCTCACAGCCAGTTGGGGATATGGACACTAACTAGAGAGAGAAAGTAAGTCAAATATAATAAGTGCTCTGAAGACAATAATATTGGATGATGTAGCTGAGAAGGGCAGAGCTGATGGAGTAGAGAGGGTGTTTCTGAGAAGCTGGCATTTGAGCTGAGACTTGGAAGATGAGAAGGAGGCAGTCGTTCAGAGATCTGGAGGAATATTATTCCAGGAAGAGGGAACAGCCTGTTCAAAGGGCCTGGGACAGGAATGTGCCTGGCATGTTGGAGGAAGAGAGGAGGTCCGTGTGGTTGGAGCAGAGTGAGTGAAGGGGAGAGGAGGGGGAGGTGAGGGCAGGGAGGGGATGGGGCAGGGCAGGTTGTACAAGGCCTTGTGAGGGAGGTGGGAGCCCTGAGGGCTGTGGGCAGAGAAGGGTGGAGCCTGACTTGGGTAACCACAGGTGCCTCTGGCTGCTGCTAGGAGGACTACTGTGGGCAGCACTGTGGGTGGGGAGGGATGCTGCACTGGTCCAGTGAGTGATGATGCAGGCTGGCCAGGTTGAGGCATGGGGGGGTAAAGAAATGGGTGGATGGGGTAGATTTTGGACTTGCTGATGGATGGATGTGGGAAGGGACTGAGAACCCCTTTCTCTGGGGGCAGTTAGTGCTATGATTAAGAGTGTGGTGTCTGGACTAGATGACCTGGGTTGAAATTCCAGCTTGGCCATTTCCTAGCTGTGCAACCTTGGACACATCACTTACCTGCTCTGGGCCTCAGTTTTCTCACCTGTAAAATGGGAGAAGAACCCCTCCCAACTACCCCACCAGTATCTTCTCTAAAGCCCCATAGCACAGGGCTTGGAACACAATAGATGTTCCATAAGTGTTTGCTTTTATTTCCCTTTGAATGTCTAATCTCCAGGTTCTGGGGAGAGAAATAAGGCACAGATTGGGTGGCAAATTCCCTGAGGTCACCCAGCAAAACTGGGGGCCCCTCACTGTTTTTCTCCATTGATGCACATTTCTCATGACCCATCCCCCAGTGCCCATGTCACTCTGCCAATGATTCTGCCATTCCTGAGCTGTGACTCACTAGGACTTGTGGTCTGCTCTGACCCCAGGACCTTCCCTTGGGACCTATTTCCCGCTTTTATCTTCTTCAAGTTCATTGGCCAGGTCTTCCGTTCCCAGCAGCACTTGGCATAGCCCTGCTTGCCTCCAGCCCAGCATCTCTCAGTGGTATCCCCCTGCCTTTCTGGCCCTATCCCACTTGGGGATCCCTGTGACCTCCCAGGCAGGGCCTCTGAGAGGGGGAATTCTGGGTGGGGGCTCAGCCTGGAGTAAAGGAGGGCTTCCAGAACCCCAAGTGAGCAGGACTGGGGTCCCCATCATCTGCTCTCAGATGGAGGACACTGAGGGTAGGGACCAGATCTCTTTGTTCTCCCTAAAGTGGAGTCCTGAGAGCCAAACCTGCTTCCCTCTGTCTCCCAAAATGGTGCCAAGAGCAGGGCCTGACTCCGTATTTCCTCCAAACTGGGGCTGAAGGCAGGGCCAACCTGTCCCCAGGCCTGCTCAGCCGCCCCCCCACTTGGGAATCTGTGAGTGCCGAGCCCACCAGCCCCCAGCCCGGATTCCCTAGGAGTCCCCAGTCCTCAGTCCCCTTGGGTGGTCTGTTTCCAGGCCCCCTAATGATTCTCTGGGTATAAATGACACTTTAATTTCCTCAAAATGGTCTCAGCATCAGCAAGAAAGCAGCCCCCTCTTCCCCATTCCTAATTACAAGTTGCTGCTTCCGATTTGCCTCCTGGTGTCCCAATTTCCAAACAGGGATTAAAGTTAATTACCCAGGAGCACCCACTCCCCATCAGGGCTGGGAGTCCCAGGGACCTGCCCATATCTCCCATTCAAGGTCCTGCTTCTGCCACCTGGTCTCCTCTCTGGTTCCCTGAGTGGCCTGGGGACAGGACAGCCTCTCTCTGGGTCTCCACTTGTTTATTCTCAAAATGTTCATTCAGACTGTGTGGCCTCATAGACAGATGGCACATTGTGGGCGCTCAATAAATGTCAGCAAGAGGCAGTATAACCACATGCCTGGGTTCAAATGCTGGCTTTATCCTTCTGTGCTGTGCAACCTTGGCCAAGTAACCTAACCTCTCTGAATCTGTTTTTCCATCTATAAAACAGGGGTGATGATGCTTGTGTGATGGTGCTGGTCTCTGCGTCATCTGGTTGGTGTGGGCAGGAAATGAGTTCATGCATGTGAAGGGCTTGGCCCAATACCTGGCCCACGCATAGTAGAGGCTTCATAAAATCTTCATGTCAATCCCTGCTCTGCTGGGCTGCTGTGGGATGGATATGCTCGGGTACTCTGAGTGCTATCCTCTTCAAAAGAGACCCTCAGCATTAACTGAGTGCTGACTGCATACCCAGCTCTGCCAAGCTCTTGACACACAGTCCTGGTCATGGCTCTACCCCTTGCTGTGTTGGCGCACAGTTGGTTCTCAGGAAATAAATATATCCTTGCAGCTCTTTTATAAGTATGGACTGCTTGTGGGACATTCATTCAGCCAGTGTCTGCTGAGCACCTACTGTGTGCCAGACCCCCTGCTGTCGTGGAGCTGACAGTTTCATACCTCATTCACAGAGGAAGAAGCAAGCCCAGGGAGGGGGAGAATGTAGCCCAAGGCTGCACAGCAGTCAGTAGTTTACTAAGCAGCTATGAGTACCTCATTTACTCCTTGTGATAACCAGGTGGTGCCGGGGATCATGATGGAGAAACGGAGGAGGGTGGAGGACAGGAGGCTGCACTGGCCACCTCCCAGGCTGGGGAGAGATGCTGTAACTGGCGTTGAGAGGGTATCGGGGGTCGAGACGTTTCTCCACAGCCGCCCCACCATGCCCAGGGCCCCAGGAACACCCTCTGGCTGCTCAGCCAAGTTCCTAGACAGCTCCAGAGCCCGGCTAGGCTGCGACGGGGGCGACTGAGGCAGCTGGAGGAGGCAGCTGTAAGCAGAGCCGGTAACTAGACCTGGATGGTGCAGGGGCCTGGCTGCCAGGCAGGTTACTTGATCTCCTCGGGGACGCCAGGCCCCGGAGCTGGGATCCTGGAACGGCTGGGCTGACAGGAGCTCCTTCTATGGAGATGGGCATCTCGCCCCAATCTTTGCCATGGCAGATTGGAGAAATGGGCTCTGAGCCTGACCCGGGGTTACTGAGCTCCTGCCATGATACAGCAGCCCAGAGAGGGCTAGCTGCTGACCCAAGGTCATTCAGCAAGGTCATTTCACATAGAGTGAGCATGTGGGCCAGGCCCTGTTCTAGTGCCCCATTTTACCAAAGGGGAAATGGTCTTGTCTGGAAAAGGGGGGAAATCCCAGGAGTCCTCTCCCGACCTGCTGGGACCTTTTCACTCTTCCTTCAATGGTTCCAGTTACTCACCAACCACTGTGCTCAGCCTTTCACCCAGCACTGGGCTGCTGTTGAACCACCTTTCCAACGTGGCCACTAGGAAATTTAAAACTACACATGTGCGTGCATGGTTTTCTGTTGGACGTTGCTGGTCTACAACATGTCCTTTCAACCCTGGAGCAACATTTAAGGGTTGAACTTATAGTTACCTACAGTTTATCGATGGGGAAACTGAGGCCCAGAGAGGGGAAGTGACTATTGGAGGTCCTGCAGCTGATAGGAGGCAGAGGCAGGATTTGAGCCTAGACTGTGCATTTCGGACTGGGCTGCTAACCTGAGGCTCTTTGGCTGGCACTGTTGTTTGTCCAGCCCTCATTCTGGGCCTCAGTTTCCCCAACCTGCCACCAAGAGTGGGTTAGGCTGAGCAGGGCAGGAGGGTGGGTAGACAGCCTGTCAACGGTTAATTGGGGTCTTTGGAAGCTGACAGCCAGAAAGTCATCAATAGGGGAGTGCAGACAGAAACTTCCCGGGTGTCCAAGTGTGTACACTTGGACACAAAGGCGTGTGCACACACAAGTGTGGACTGCCCACCACTTCTGGGGCACATGCTTGTTCTGTGATTGTATCCATGGATACATGTGAACACACAGACACCATGACATGCAGTGGACTTTGGGGCCTGTGGACATGTGGGGGGGGACCAACCCACCTGCAGACACCCATGCAGTTACGGAGGTGATGGGCAAAGTTGAACCAGGCAAGAGGTCCAATCTGGGTTCAACTGCTTGTGCTGACACTTAGTTCATCCACATACAAGCCATTATTGAGCACCAGTGGTGTACCAGAAACTATGGGGACATATCACTGGCCAAGATACACCCAGGCCTGCCCTCATGGGGCTCACATTCCAAGGGGGCAGAAAGGCTTTGAATGAGCTGTTACATGAGTGATTACTTCATTTGGGGGAATTGGTACATAAGCCAATTCTCTGAATTATTGTGCACTCAGGTCTCTGGAGATAGAGCTAAAATTCAGGCTCTGATTGGGCAGATCTGGGGTAGGGCATGGGACTCTGCATTCTAGTAGCTTTCAAATGAGGTGAGGCTGCTGGTCTGAGGACCATATTTGGAGATGTAAAGGGTGTAAAGGACCCTTTGAGAATGTGACACAAGGTGTGAATGGGGGGGACATGGGGAGGGGTGGGGCTGCTGGAGTCCAGGGTGATGGGGGTGGGGAGGACTCTCTGAGGAGGCAGCATTTCAGCAGAGACCTGAAATAAAGAGGGAGACTTGTGGATATCTGGAAGAAGAGGCTTTCGGGTGTGGGGGAACATCCCGTGCAAAGGCCCTGGGGCAGGACTGTGCCTGGCATGATGGAGGAACGGAAAGGAGGCCTGTGTGGCTGAAGCAGAATGAGCAAAGAGAGAGGGAGGAGATGAGGGCAAAGAGGGGCAGATGAAGGCAGGTCATACGAGGCCTTGTGGGCCACTGGGAGGACTTAGGCTTTTACCCCTAGGAAGGTGGGAGTCCAGGAGGGCTGCGGACAGAAAGCTGGCATAGCCCTGACATAGGTGCTCACACAGGCCCTCTGGTGGCTGATGCAGGGAAAACAGGCTGGGGGAGCAAGGGTGGAAGCCAGGGGATCAGGGCGGAGGGTGCTGCACTGGTCCACGCAGGAGATGACTGGGGCTGACCAGGGATTGGACTGGGAATGGGTGAGAATTCTGGATAAATTTGAAGGCAGAACCCACAAGACTTGCTAGCATTGGATGTGAAGGTGAGAGGGTGAGGCTGGGGGCAGCGGGGGTGTTGATAGGAGTTGGAAAGTGATTCCTGGGTGTGGCCCGAGCCCTCAGCTGCAACAGGCAGGACCAAGGAAGCACCCGTTGGGTGGAGGAACATCAGCTGTCAGTCAGTAGTTCAATTGGATGTATACATTCAGCACCTTCCAGTAAAAATCCTGAGAGGGCTTGTTTTATCTGTTGCTTGTTTTGGAACTTACCAGCTGATCCTAAAATTTATACTGAAGCCCTGGGCTTCAAGAGTAGCCCAGGCACCAGGGCAGGAAGAAGTAGGAAAAATGTTCCAGAAGGAAATTCAAACCTGTGACAAACTAATAGTAATTAAGGCAGTGTAATACCTGGGAAGTCATTCCAGAGACCACTTGGCCATGGGGGGAGATGAAGTGTGGTGGCCTTGAGGAATTTCCATCTCTGCCTCAGCTTCCTCATCTGTACAATGGGATTGCCTGTCACGAGTTGGAGTGATGGTTGAGGGGTCAAGCTGAGAGGCCCAACCACAGCTTGAGCCCTTCTGGATGGGAATTATCGCTTTACCAATTTATGACTGTCCCCCGCCCCCATGGGCATGAATGCATGTCCCAAGGCTGCAGGCAGCAAGCATGTCCCCTCC
This sequence comes from Miniopterus schreibersii, assembly GCF_964146895.1. Lineage (NCBI taxonomy): Eukaryota > Metazoa > Chordata > Mammalia > Chiroptera > Miniopteridae > Miniopterus > Miniopterus schreibersii. The sequence continues at coordinate 66,605,683 of NC_138105.1, read as the reverse complement.
GCAGGCACACAGACATGTGAGTGTATGGGTGCCCTGCAAGCCATGGGGTGCACATGCTGGCCACACACGTCCCTGCCTGGTGGCAGCTCCCGGTGGCCAGGTGCTGGGGCAGGTGGTGGGGCGGCTTCCCGGCAGGCGGGCGCCGGGCGGCTGCTAGCAGAGGCGCCTCGAGTTTCATGGAGAGAAGCAGATGGTCTTAGGGGAGCTGGGGGAGGTGCTGAGGCCTCTGGTAACCCCGGGTGGGGGGAGGTAAACTGAGGCCAGGTACAGTGGGTTGGCCCTAAAGTAGCCCAGACTCCCCAAAAAAGAGCATGTGGCGTTCAGTTCTGTATTATCGTCAGAATAACTAACCTGAAAAGACACAAAGCATCACCTCACACTCATTAGGGTGGCTGCGATCAAAAAACACGCAATGAGGAGTGATGGGAGGCTGTGGAGCAGTTGGAACACCGCGTACTGTTGGTGGGAAGGTAAAGTGGTGTGGAAACAGTATGGCATTTTCTAAAAAATAAATAAACATAAAGTTACCATGTGACCCAGCAATTTCACTTCCGGGTACATGCCCAAAAGAATAGGAAGCGGAGCCTGCAAGAGGCGGTTGGCGCCCCTGTTCCCAGTAGCACCGTTCAGTTACCAAGAGGTGCAAGCAACGCAGCGCCCATGCGCAGGTGACGGATGGGCACAGGGCGGCCCATCCTCGCACCGGAATATTCAGCCTTAAAAAGGAAGAAATTCTGACATGTGCTACCACATGGATGAACCTTGAGGACATTTTGCTCAGTGACATAAGCCAGATGCAAAAGGACAAATAACGTGTGATTCCACTCACAGGAGGTCCCTAGAGGAGTCAGAGCCATAGAGACAGACAGTAGATGGTGGGAGCCAGGGGCTGGGGGAGAGAGTGGGAGTTAGTGTTTAAATGGCAACAGAGTTTCAGTTTGGGAAGGTGAGCAAGTTCTGGAGATGGATGGTGGTGACGGTTGTACATTGTGAATGGGCTTAATGCCACTGAACAGTACACTTAAAAATGGTTAAGATAGTAAATTTTATGTTATATATATTTTACCACAATGTACAAAAATGTGTTTAAAAAAAAAAAAAAAAGGCACAGAGCAGACAGAGCACCAGAGAGGTCAGGGTTGTCCAGGCTGGTGGTGTAGGGAAGAAGAGTGGGGTAGGCACCAGTGGGGTTAGCAGTAAAGTTGGGGGCTTGAATGCCAGACAGTGGATGGGGCCTAGATCTGGGGTCATTGGGAGCCATGGGAGGCTGCGGAGCAGGGGAGGATCTGGGGAAGGAAACTCTTAAAGAAGGAATGTCACGGCTGTGCACATGTGGGATCCGGATGTCCTCTGAGTCACAAATCCTGGAAGTTCAGGGTCATAGAGAGGAAGCCCTGCTGGTCCCTGCAAGGCCTTCCTGTTTTGGCCCTGAAGACCAGGAAGCAGGCACTCCAGGGCCAAAGTTCCCTCACCACCTCCGCCTCCAGGGGCTCAGAATTTCCTTTGAGGCCTGGGCAGGGCTTGGAAATGTCCCTGCTACTGAGATGTGGAAAGTGAAGCATGGGGCTTGCTGGGACTTCTCAGAAGGACAAGGCTGTGGGTTTCTTATTTGGGGCCTCTGGACTGCACCCCGTTCTGGAAGGGGTATGGACGGCTAGGTTCCAGAGGGTGAGTTCTACAAACACTTCCACCAATCAGATAGTCATTTAGTTGGGGGGGGCCTTCACTCCACATGCCAGGAAGTTTCTTTAAAATTCTTTGAATGGGAGTGGGAAACAGACCCCCTGGAGAAGTAGTGAGGCACCTGTCACAGGGGCACTGGAGCAGAGGACAGAAAGGCTGGTCTCCAGAAGGAAGTCAAACTTACCCGGGGGCCTTTGAGGCCGGAATATTCTGTGATTCTAAAGTACCGCAATTCCCAGATTGTGGTTGATAAAATTCCAAAGGACTTTGAACTTTTTTGAGGCTTTCATTTTAAGATATTTATGTTTTAATTCTACTTTTGAGATTAATTTTTAAAATATCTTTTGAAATGTATCTATTATCATTATTATTATTGTTTATTTAAAATCATTTAATTTTACAAATTAAAATCATTTAATTTAAATATTATTAATTTTTTGTTAGAAAGTTTCCTGAGCTTTCACTAATATGTGGTAAGAACGTTGTTGTGGTAATTAAACAAGTGCTGGTATTATTATTGTTAGTGCCGTGATTGCTGTTATTTCAAATTATCCCAAGGGGGAATTTTTCTGGAGATTGAAGGTCCAGGCCGCTGCGGCTCTTAAGCGCCATCTGGCGGCGGGTGCAGGCCACGCCGCTCACCGCCCTACCCCTCGCCCCGCAGGTGTCACCTCCTGTCGTCCGGACCTCGCCATGCGGACTCCGCGAGTGCCCCCTCCCCGCCTGGCCCTATTGCTCCTGCTGCTGCTCCTGGGGGGCGCCCACGGACTCTTCCCCGAGGAGCCACCGCCGCTCAGCGTGGCCCCCAGGGACTGTGAGTGGGGATCCTGGGGAAGGGGGTGTCCCGAGGAGGGATTGCTCCCCGACTGAGCCTGCTCCCCCTCTTCCCCCGGGACTCACTAGGCCAGGCGCATCCTGTTCTGAATCACCTCCTCTGTTCCCCTCCCCCAGACCTGAACCACTATCCCGTGTTCGTGGGTAGCGGGCCAGGACGCCTGACCCCCGTGGAGGGCGCCGATGACCTCAACATCCAGCGGGTCCTGCGGGTCAACAGGACGCTGTTTATCGGAGACAGGTAGGGGGTCTGTCAACAGAGTGTGGGGAGCAGGTGGAAGCCTTTGGGGGAGTTTTCATGATGGGGCCTATTTGGCTGGAATGTGATTGTGTGATACCTGGGATGGGACTCTTTTTTTTAATCCTTACCCAAGGATATTTTCCATTGGTTTTTAGAGAGAAGAGAGGGAGGGCGGGAGGGGGGATAAAGAGAGAGAGAAACATCGATGTGAGAAAGACACATCAAGCACACATCAAGAGGCTGCCTCCTGCACCCAGCCTCCTGCAACCCAGGTGCATGCCCTTGACCAGGAATTGAACCCTCAACCCTTTGGTGCTCTAATCACTGAGCCACATAGGCCAGGGCTGGGGTGGGACTTTTAAGGGTGCTGAACTCTGGGTGTGGTTGGAGCCCAGTGCCTGCTGTGGTGTGTTAGCAGATGGGACAACTTACTGGGTGCCTACAGAGGGTGCTGAGGAGGTGACATTTGATTTGAAACCTAAATAATGCAGTCAGCCCTGAGGAAATTTGGAGGAGAGGGAGACATCCAGGCAGAGGGCACAGCATGTGCAAATGCCAGGATTGTGCCTGGCCTGTTAGAGGAACAGCAAGGAAGCCCGCGTGGCTGGAGCAGAATGAGTGAGGGGAGAGAGGGAGGAGGTGAGGGGAGGGAGGAGACAGAGGCAGGTCATTTAGGGTCTCCTGGCTTGAGGGGAAGACAGGTTTTTACCTGGAGGGAGGTGGGAGCCCTGCAGAGCTGTAGGTAAAGGGAGGGAACCTAATTTTGGTGGTCGCAGTCACCCTCCGGTGGCTTCTTTGGGAAGAATAGACTGTGGGTGGGGGCAAGTTGTGGGGGACTGAGCTGGTCCAGGTGGGAGATGATAATAGGGCTGGAATAAGGTGGTGACCATGGAGAGGGTGAGAAGTAGGTGAGTTCTCAATAGACATTAAAGGCAGAGGAGACAGTGTTAGCTGATGAGTTGGATGTGGGAGGGGAGGATGTGAGGGTGACTTCCAAGCTGTGGTCTGCACCCCCAGAAGGACAGAGATGGACAGAGGAAAGTGAGAGGTGGAAGACAGAGGAAGGGGGGTAGCAAGTTTAAGGGAACAGTCAGGCTCAGAATGGCCACATTGGATGTGAAATGTCTGTGAGCGCTCCCCGTGGTGATGTGGAGGGGCAGCTGGCCCCCAAATCTGGAGCTCAGAGGAGGCCCAAGCTGGAGACAGGACTGTGGGTGTTGTTATGAGGGTATAGTCAGTATTAGAGTGGACCAGGCTGCTCAGCAGGGGTGTGGTTGGGGGAGGGAAAAGGCCAGAGAGAGTCTGAAAGGTAGGAGGGAAGCCTGGTGAGTTTGGGGGCCCATGTGAGAACTGAGTTCCCAGGAGGAGGGGGGACCTGTAAGGGTCAGACATGGTGGAGGGGGGGACAGAGAAGTGACTGCTCTACCTCATATCAGTTGGCCAATGGGCTTGGCCAGGGCAGGTTTCTGTGACATGAGGGGTGGGGGAAGCCTGGGGTAGACTGAGAGCTGCTGGGTGGGGCACCTGCTGTAAAGGAGTCAGACAGTTCATCATGTTTTGTGTAGCCCGCAGGCCATCAGGTATGTAAGCCTGAGGTGGCCTGTTGAAGCACATGGGTGTGCTAAAACGTGTGAGTCTTTTTAGACACGAGACTTGTTAGGGCACATGCAAGCATGTGAGGGCATGTTCAGTACTGGAGTTGCTCATGGCAGAGGCATTGTCATGCCCTTGCATGTTCCATGTGGGACACCACATCTGCCACCAGGAGGATGGAACGTGGAGAGGGTAGAGGCCCCCAATCTCACTAACTGCACCTCTCCCTCAGGGACAACCTGTACCGGGTAGAGCTGGAGCCCCCCACTTCCACGGAGCTTCGGTACCAGAGGGTGAGGATGGGGTGCAGGTGGGAGGGGAAGGGACAGCCCTTGGGGCTCTCACCAGAGGAAGCTGACATTGCCCTGAGGAGCAAGGTGGATTCGGGCCTACCCAGTGGGGGTTCCTAGGGCTGTTGGGTACCCCTTACCCCTCACCAGCTCCCTGTGCCCTCAGAAGCTGACCTGGCGCTCCAACCCCAGCGACATCAACGTGTGTCGGATGAAGGGCAAGCAGGAGGTGAGAGGGCCCTGGTCATGCCCCCAATCAGCCTGGTCACACCCAAGGCAAAATCCTCCTCTCCCTTCATCCCAGGCCTGGATCCTGGTGTTGTCATGGCTACGCCCAGAGCCTGGCCATGACCCCAAAATGTCCTCAGTCATGGCCACTTCCTTAGGCCAAGTCTTGCCATAGCTTCACCCCTTCAATGGCCGCTGATAGAAAGTAGATATTTCTGTCCTTGCCCTTCCCTTAATCATAGCCATGCCCCTATCCGGCCCTATTTTAGCTGTGACCATGTCCCTAATGTGGTCCTAGATCTAGACTCGCCCACATCCCTGCCCCTCTTGGTAAGTCCTCATCAGTCCTGGCTCCCCTCCACCCTAGCCGCTCCCTATTAAGGCCCACAGACCTGACTGCGCCCCTACACATGACCACGCCCACTTTGGCTTCTCTGTTCCCTCCCCCCCCAGGGCGAGTGTCGAAACTTTGTAAAGGTGCTGCTACTTCGGGACGAATCCACCCTCTTTGTGTGCGGTTCCAATGCTTTCAATCCTGTGTGCGCCAACTACAGTGTGAGTCTCTACCCTTCAAAGTCCTGGTGGCCCAGGCCCAACTTCCTGACCTTTGCTCACCTGCCTTCCACTAGCCGTGCCCTTTCCCCAGCCCACATAACCTCCTACAGGAAGCCTTACTGGATATGTCCTCCTCGCCTCCTCACCCAGAGCTCAAGAGACTTCCAAAGGAGGCCTCTATGAGGGTCAGGGAAGCCCTAGTTATTTTACCTATGATCCAGTAACAGGATTAGCTAGAACTGACTCCTAGACCCATTTAGAGATCAACAAACTGAGCCCCAGAGAGGTTAAGTGAGTGGTCAAGTCACTCAGCATCCAAGATAGAGACAGGATTCCCCTTGGAGGGGGTATGGGGAAGCCAGGGGGCTGCCAGGCGTAGCCAGGGGCTCTGTCACTCAAGCCCTGTCCCCCTGCAGATAGACACACTACAGCCCCTCGGAGACAACATCAGTGGCATGGCCCGCTGCCCATATGACCCCAAACACGCCAATGTCGCCCTCTTCTCTGGTGAGTGTCCCCCCAACTCTGACCACATGATGGGGCCCCAGCCTCAAGCAAGGCATGGCATTTTCCACTCTTGGAGTTGGGGTCATTTAAAAGGTGACTGGGAGACTGTCTGTCCAGCTGTGAAATAGGCAGAATCTCAGCCTGGGGTTGGGGCTCAGTGGGAGTTGGGGTTCATCTGGGCTCAGGGCCTCAGCAGGGTTGGGGCTCAGCCTGAGCTCGGGGCTTAGATGTGGTCAGGGCTCAGCCTAGAGACAGGATAACTTGGGCTCAGTGAGGTAGACTGAGTCTTGGAAGATCAAGTATTGACCCACACAGCCTCTGGCCTCTATGATCCAATCTCTCACCTGCTTTCCCCCATCACTCCCATCCAGAAGGAATGCTCTTCACAGCCACGGTTACCGACTTCCTAGCCATTGATGCCGTCATTTACCGCAGTCTTGGAGACCGACCCACTCTGCGCACCGTGAAACACGACTCCAAGTGGTTTAAAGGTGGGATGGACATTCATCAAACTCCCCCCCTCCACCCCACCAGAATAACAGTCCCAGAGGAGACAGGAAGGGGGCGCCCATCTCATCTTTGGAACCAACTGGCCTCTTTAAAGACAAAGCTAGAGGAAAGATTAGCCCTGGCCGGGTAGCTCAGTTGGTTAGAGCATTGTCCCAATATGTCAAGGTTACGGGTTCAATCCCAGTTCAGAGACCATCCAAGTATCAACCAATGAGTGGCTTGGAAGCCCAAAATGGAACTACAAGAGAGGTATAGCAGGAGCTCAGCTCTTTAGCACATGAGGGAGGAAGGTGACAAAAATAGTAGATGTTGCTATTTGTGGAGGGTAGACACCGTGATTTAGGGCTCTGACACTCACCACTTCCCTCAAAACCCCAGAACTTTGAGTCTGTTTTCTTTTGTCTGGGTAATCAACTGATTTCCACCCTTCACCACAAAAGCAGCCACCCAGGCTGACGTGTTCCCAGCTCTAGATGCACCCTTTCTCAAGTCAGGGCAGGGCTCTGACCCCTCCTCTCCCGTAGAGCCCTACTTTGTGCATGCCGTGGAGTGGGGCGGCCACATCTACTTCTTCTTCCGGGAGATCGCAATGGAGTTTAACTACCTGGAGAAGGTAAAGCGCCATTTCCCCTCCCAGAGAGGCCCAGGTGGTGGGGTGTGGAGTTGAGAGGCATCCATCCATCCACACATCCATCCACCCACCCACCCACCCACCCATCCATCGTCTCATTCATTATCCATCATCTCCTTCAGATCAGTCCACCCACCCATCCATCCACTCAGCCATCCACCATTCCTCCAGCCCTCTCCCTACCCATCCATTGCAGCAGCCACACAGTTAAGTGCTCAGACTGCCATTTACCACTGGTGTGACCTTGTGCCGGTCACTTCCCTTTCTCTGTGCCTCAGTTTCTCCATCTATATAATGGGAATATCAGTAGGCCCTCCTTGGTAGAGTTTTGGGAGGAGAGTAAGAGATGATGAGAATAAAGCACCAGATTCATAGTAAACAATCTGTAAGTATAAATGTTGATGGTCACGATTGCCACATTGCTGTGATCCTCACTGTCATTCCCACATTTCCACTGGGGAGTCTGGTGCCCAGACAGGTAGAGTGACTGGCTGGGACACCACAGTGAGCCAGGGCGAGGCTCCTCCATCCCAGCCTGGGTGGTGGGCAGTGTGGCCTTTGGTGGGCTCAGGTGCCATCTGTCCACTGTTACACCAGGTGGTGGTGTCCCGCGTGGCCCGGGTGTGCAAGAATGATGTGGGAGGCTCCCCTCGCGTCCTGGAGAAGCAGTGGACGTCCTTCCTGAAGGCGCGGCTCAACTGCTCCGTGCCTGGGGACTCCCACTTCTACTTTAATGTGCTGCAGGCTGTGACTGGTGTGGTCAGCCTGGGGGGCCGGCCCATAGTCCTTGCCATTTTCTCCACCCCCAGCAACAGGTCAGTAGGATGTTGATGGGAGTGAGCTGGGGGCACCAGGTGGGCATGAATGGAGAGGTCCCACATTCACTCATTGCCTATTCCCCGGTTCCTAGGCTGGGCGAGATTGGACCCCCAAGAGGCCTTGACCCCAGGCCACAGTAGAACAAAGCCACACTGACCCTCCAAGGCCCTTTGGTCAGAACTAGGCAGATGGGAGACATCAATACCCACTGCTTTTGAAGGAGAGGCTCAGAAAGGACTACCTGGAGGAAGGGACATTGAAACTAGGCTTCAGTGGGTGTGAGATGGAGGAAAAGGGAAGAGCATTCCCAGTTGGAGGAACAGTATGTGCAAAGCTGTGAGGCTGCAATGAACTTGGAATGTTTAAACAATAGGGAGGAGCCCATGTGGCTAGAATGGAGGGAGCAAAGGGGAAAGTGGACAGTCTGAGGGCAAGGAGGTGACAGACTGCAGGGAGGAGCCTGGATTTTATCCTGGAAGCACTCATGAGCCGTAGGAGAGTGAGGAACAGAAGAAGGAAGGGTTGTAAGGGGGCAAGAGTGGTGTCTGGGAGACTGAACATTCAGACAAGAGACAGTGGAGGCCAGGAACGAGTGGTTGCGGAAGAGCTGAAATATGATCCCATCTGAGCACTGTTCAGGAGGCAGAGTGACTGGATGGGGCAGGTGGGTGACACCACTGGCCCAGGGGACTGAACATCTGACAGCTCCGGAGGACAAGGACTCCTCCACACAGTTGCCTGAGGCAGTGCCTCCCACCAGGCTCACAGCTCCCTTTCACCTGACCTCCCCAGCATCCCCGGCTCTGCTGTCTGCGCCTTTGACATGACACAGGTGGCTGCCGTGTTTGAGGGCCGCTTCCGCGAGCAGAAGTCCCCTGAGTCCATCTGGACGCCTGTGCCGGAGGATCAGGTGCCTCGGCCCCGGTGAGAGCCCCCTCCATCCTGAGACAGGTGCCTGGGTGGGTCCTGTCCCCACAACCGAAGTCTGGGGACTCCCAGGCAGTTATTTAGCTGTTACCAAATTCAACCACACCTATTACACAGATGAGGGAAACTGAGGCCCTTGGGGCAGGGCAGTGGGTCCCACGGGGAATCAGCTCCTATATAGGGGCCCCCAAACTGCCCTGACCCCCTCATCTGCACCCAGGCCTGGGTGCTGTGCAGCTCCCGGCATGCAGTACAACGCCTCTAGCGCCTTCCCTGATGAGATCCTCAGCTTTGTCAAGACCCACCCCCTGATGGACGAGGCAGTGCCCTCGCTGGGCCATGCGCCCTGGATAGTACGGACTCTGACACGGTCAGTCCCCACATGTGGCTGGGGTCTAGTGGGGCAGAGGGTGAAAACGAAAGCCCAGGATAGGGTGGTGGGTGGGGAAGGAGGACGGGGCTGACTGTGGACACAGGGGAGGGTGGAGAGAACGAGAGCAGTGTTCTGGAGACGGTATGTGGCTCTGAGGACTGACCAGAGACACACAGAGAGAGACACAGAGGGGCAGGGACAGAGATAGGGAGATAGAGACGGAGAGAGGGAGACAGGGACAAAGACAGAGGGAGACAGACACAGAGAGAGGGAGACAGAGAGATAGTGAGAGGGAGAGAGACTCACAGAGAGGGAGACAGAGAGACACAGAAAGAGGGAAATTCAGGGAGAGAGAGACAGGCCCAAGTGGGAGCCGAGTTTGGGGGGTGTTTTGGAGGAGGGTGATGTATGCTCACGTAACCACGCCTGGGCCCACCTTGCTTGGTGCGGGTGGTGTGTCTGTGCCTGCCCAGTGAGGGTGGGACTGAAGGGGCTGTGGTGCCAGACTGACTCCTCTTGCCCTGGCCACAGGCACCAGCTGACTCGAGTGGCTGTGGATGTGGGCGCTGGCCCCTGGGGCAACCAGACTGTCGTCTTCCTGGGCTCCGAGGCGGGCACCATCCTCAAGTTCCTCGTCTGGCCCAACGCCAGCACCTTGGGCACCTCTGGGCCCAGTGTCTTCCTTGAGGAGTTTGAGACCTACCGGCCAGACAGGTGGGGTCTGGCAGAGGCCGGGAGGTAGGGCCAGTGAGCAGGGAGATGGGACACAACCCCTGAGTCTTACTAATCTGCTCACCCCAGGTGTGGACAGTCAGGTGGCAGTGAGACAGTGCAGCGGCTGCTGAGCCTGGAGTTGGATGTGGCCTCAGGAGGCCTGCTGGCGGCCTTCCCCCGTTGTGTGGTCCGCGTGCCCGTGGCCCGCTGCCAGCAGTACTCAGGGTGCATGAAGTGAGTGCCCCCGGGCCCGCTGCTGGGGGCGTGTGGGGGCATTAAGGGGAGATGACCATGGGAAGAGGGGAAGAGCTGATTTTCAGTTTAGGGCCCAACAGCATCCTGACTTGTTGAAAGATGAGTGGGGCAGAGGGCACAGCACATGCAAAGACCCTGGAACCAGACCATGTCTGGGGCTTTAGAGGAGGCTCTAAACAGTGAGGAGGCTCATGTGGCTGGAGAGGAGTCACTGAAGGAGGTGAGGGCAAGGAGAGGATGGGGGCAGGTCATGCAGGGCCTTGTGGGCCATGGGGAGCACTTAGGCTTTTACCCCAAGGGAGGTGTGGGCAGAGGAGGAATGGGACCTGAGTCACATTTTTTTTTTTTTTTCTGAATGACATTTTTAAGAGCAGCAGTAGCAGAAGCTGGGGACCAGGGAGGTGGCTGTTTCCCTACCTCTAGAATGGGTGGAAAATCAGATGCAAAGTCCTGGCCCCCCCTGAGCTCTGTGTGAGCCCTGCACACTGAGAAGCCCCGCCCACACCCATCATCATGGCAATAGTGACGCCACTGCACAGAGCCAAGGCACACGCTCTGGGGCAAGCTGGTGGGCTCCAATCCTGGCTCTGCTGCTCCGGTTTAAGTGAACTTTCCTGAGCCTCAGTTTTCTTATCTGTAAAATGGAGAATGAATAGCCCCCACTGCAGAGATTTGTGGCCAGGGCTCCCGAGCTGATAGTAGAGGCATCGTGCAGGAGACTGTGGCTGATGGACCTGCTGGGTCCCTTGTCTGCTCTAGGAACTGCATTGGCAGTCAGGACCCCTACTGCGGGTGGGCTCCTGATGGTTCCTGTATCTTCCTCAGCCCTGGCACCAGGTACGAGGGAGGGGGCAGATGAGGGGAGGGTGTCGGACCCACCTGATGACCAGGGCTCCCCCTCCCCCCCTCGGGCTCTGTGAGAGGGGCTTCTGCTGACTGTGTCTGTCTTGCCCCCATTAGGGCCACCTTTGAGCAGGACGTGTCCGGGGCTAGCACCTCAGGCTTAGGGGACTGCACAGGTAAGTGGGGGAAAGGGAGGAGGCCTGGGAACCCTCCCTTGGGGTCCTCATGCCATTTGCGGCCCATGTCCAGATGGGGGGGCTACCTTTGGAAGGGCAGGGGGTCCCACTTCCAGGTAAGGAGGTAGGTGAGGGTCAGAGAGGTCAGGGGACAGACAGATGTATGGACAGGCTTTGAAAGGGACAGAAAGAGCATGAGAGGCAGACGGATGCTGGAGACAGATGCCAAGAAACAAACGGATGAACGGGCTTTAAAGTGACAGAGACATCCTAGGACAAACAGGTGAACAGGCTTTGAGAGGACAGACAGACAGACCCCAGAGAAACAGACAGGCTTTGGAAGGGATAAAGAGACATCACAAGGAGCCAGGCAGACAGATGGGCAGACCGCCCGAGGAGCCGGAGGCGCGGGCGCCGGGTCCGGCCGGCCCCCTCACACGGCCCCCTTGGCCAGGGCTCCTGCGGGCCAGCCTCTCGGAGGAGCGCGCCGGGCTGGTGTCGGTGAACCTGCTGGTGACGTCGTCGGTGGCGGCTTTCGTGGTGGGCGCCGTGGTGTCGGGCTTCAGCGTGGGCTGGTACGTGGGCCTCCGCGAGCGGCGCGAGCTGGCCCGCCGCAAGGACAAGGAGGCCATCCTGGCGCACGGGGGCAGCGAGGCCGTGCTGAGCGTGAGCCGGCTGGGCGAGCGCCGGGCAGGGGGCCCCGGGGGCCGCGGGGGGGCGGGGGGGGCTGGGGGACCCCCTGAGGCCCTGCTGGCCCCCTTAATGCAGAACGGGTGGACCAAGGCCACGCTGCTGCAGGGCGGCCCCCACGACCTGGACTCGGGGCTGCTGCCCACACCCGAGCAGACGCCGCTGCCCCAGAAGCGCCTGCCCGCCCCACACCCCCACGCCCTGGGCCCGCGCGCCTGGGAGCACAGCCACCCCCTGCTCCCCGCCTCCGCCTCCTCCTCCCTGCTGCTGCTGGCCCCCGCCCGGGCCCCCGAGCAGCCCCCCGCCCCCGGCCGGGCCTCCCACGGGGACTTCCCTCTCACGCCCCACGCCAGCCCAGACCGCCGGCGGGTGGTGTCAGCGCCCACGGGCCCCTTGGACCCAAACGCAGCGCCCGACGGCCTCCCGCGGCCCTGGAGCCCACCGCCCACGGGCAGCCTCCGGAGGCCGGGACCCCAGGCCACAGCGGCCGCCCCCCTGCGCCGCACGCACACGTTCAACAGCGGCGAGGGCCGGCCGGGTGACCATCGCCGTGGCCGCCACCCCCGGCCCAGCACGGACTTGGCCCACCTCCTCTCCTACGGTGGGACAGACAGGACTGCGCCCCCAGTGCCCTAGGCTGGGGCCCCGGACGCCTCGGCTGTGCCAGCCACGGGAAGAGGAGCGAGAGATCCGGCCCGACTCCGAGTGGGTGCTCCAGACCCCACCCCAGTGCGCAGGGGGGGGCCTCCGCCACGAGGAAGCACAACGGCCTGGCCCCCACCCTGATCGGGGCCGCGGGACATGAGGCGGTTTGGGGGGTGGCGGGAGGACGTGCTATGGATTTGAGGTTGACCTTCTGTGCGTGGGTTTGGGTTTGTTTCCAATTTGCGGTTTTTTTTGCAGTTTTCTACCCAATTGCACAACTCCGTTCTCGGGGTGGCGGCCCAGGGCTTGGAGGTGGCGGGATGAGGAGGGGGCCACAGCTGCAGACCCAAGTGCCCCCCCCAGGTCCCTCCTTCACCTAGGCTCCTGGCGTGTGTGAGTGTGTGTGTGTGTGCATGCCATGTTCGTGTGCAAGGGGCCAGGAAGGGGAGGGAAGTGTGCGTGTGTATGCCCACGAGGCCTGCTGCCGGTGTGTGCGTGGGGATGGGCACTCATGCAGGGTGTGTGTCTGTGTGTGAGTGCAGCGGCTCCAGCGGCCTGGGCGTTGGCTGAGCCAACACAGGGGCTTCCAGAAGGCCAGGGGGGCCTCCACGGTGCCGGTTAGGAATTTGAGGGGAGACAGAGAGGGGGTTTCAGGGAGAGGGGCCTGCCCATAAGTCACACTGGCAGCAGCTGTGTAAAAGCCCCGGGGGCAGCAAAGGTGGGTGGGCCCCCCTGTAAATATGGCCCCAGGGTGGTCAGAGGGTCCCACGTCACCTGTCCCCTTGTGACCTCCCCTTTGACCTCCAGCTGACCATGCATGCCAGCTGAGTGGCCAGCTGAGACCTGGACCCTCTCTGGGATTTGCCTCCCCAACCCCCTCCACATCAATAAAACTGTTTACAACCACCGGCCCCCAAGGCTCTGGGTCTGCTCTGTCTCCCAGGGGTGGGACCTGGGCAGTGGCATTGCCCTGCACAGTTGGGAGCACCTATAATACTCACGGCTGGGTCACAGCAGCCAACAGAACTCTGGGGCACTGATTGTGGGAATATGGAGAGTCGAGGGGTTCCCTGTCTTCATATGGATGGGGGCCAGTTTCTGATCGGTCCTTCAGCAAATATTTATTGTGCACCTACTATGTGCCAGGCACTGTGTTGGAACAAAGACCCCTGTCCTCATGAGCTCACAGCCTAGTGGGGAGACTGACCACATACAAGCAAACTAGGACTTGATTTGAGGTAGTGATATGAGTAATGGCATAAAAGCCAGATAATGTGCTAGGTAGAGGTGACTGTGTGGGGGGGAGAACGGGTGGTTAAGGAAGGCCTGCTGGGGGTAACATTTGAGCTGAGACAGGTGAGAAGGGACAGCCCTGGGGAGATGTGCAGATAGAGCTTCCAGGCAGAGGGAACAGCCAGTGCAAAGGCCATGAGGGGAAAATTCACCTGGAGGATGGGTGAGGCGGCAGCCAGTGTAGCTGGAGCAGTTGGTGAAGGAAGGTCAGGCGGAGATGAAGAGGGAGAGAAGGGTAGGGCCCCAGGTTGGCAGGGCCTAGCAGGTGAGGAGTACAATTTTTTTAACTGTGGCAAAATATGTATAAATACACATAAATTCAAACGTGCCATTTGAGCCTTTTTTAAGTGTTCAGTTCAATGTCATGAAGTCCATTCACATTGTTGGGCAACCATCAGCACCATCCATCTCCAGCACTTCATCTTCCCAAACTGAAACAACATCCTCACTAAATACTAGCCCCTCATCCACCCCCAATCGCCCAGGCTTATCAGTTTTAAGTTGGACAGGAAGTCACTGGAGGGTTTTAAGCTGGGGACGTGACCTGATTTCATTTTAAGAGATCGCTTTAGTGTATGTCATTATACAGTTCACAACCCTTCCTTCCAGCCGGTGTCAATTAAGCACCTACTGTGTGAACCAAGACAGACTTGGTTTCCCCTTGTCATAGGAGAGACTGATAATAAACAAACACAAAATACTGTGATGGCATCTAACAGCTCCTCTGGAACCTGTGTGTGTCTGTTTTTTCAGCTTGAGATATAATTGACATATAACATTGTATAAGTTTCAGGTGCACAACTTGATGATCATATATATTGCAAGATGATCACCACAATAAGATTAGCATATCCGTTACCTCACACAGTTACCTTTTAGTGTATGATCAGAACATTAAGATCTACTCTCTTAGCAACTTTCAAGTATACTATACAGTATTATCAATTATAGTCACTGCGCTATACATTAGATCCCCAGAACTTTTAACTGCAAGTTTGTACCCTTAGACCAACATCTCCCCTCCCCATTACCTCCCACCCCCCAGCCTCTGGCAAAATCCATTTTATTATCAGTTTCTATGAGTTCATTTAAAAAATATATGTGTCTTTATGGATTTCAGAGAGAGAAAGGGAGAGGGAGAGATAGAAACATCAATGATGAGAGTCACTGATCGGCTGCTTCCTGCAGGACCCCTGCTGGGGATCGAGCCTGAAACCCGGGCATGTGCCCTGACTGGGAATCGAACCGCGATCTCCTGGATACGAGGTCAATGCTCAACCGCTGAGCCATGCTGACTGGGCAATGAGTTCATTTTTTTAATTCCACATATAAGTGAGATCACATAGTACTTATCTTTCTCTACCTGAATTTTTTCACTTAGCATAATGCCCTGAAGTTTCATCCATGTTGCTGCAAATGGCAGGATTTGCATTTTATTTTATGGCTGAGTAATATTTGTGTGTGTGCACGAATAATGCTGCAATAACCACGGGGAAGCAGATATCTAAAGATAGTGATTTCATGTACTTTGGATAAGTACCCAGAAGTGGAATTGCTGGATGGTATAGCAGCTCCACTTCTAATTTTCTGAGGAGCCTCCATATTGTTCTCATAGTGGCTGCACCAGTTTATATCCCCACTAACAGTGCACAACAGGGTTCCCTTTTCTCCACATCCTCACTAACAGTTCTTATTTCTTGTCTTACTGATAACAGCCATCCCAACAGGTATGAGGTGATATCTCACGGTGGTTTTGATTTGCATTTCCCTGATGATCAGTGATGTTGAGCATCTTTTCATATATCTGTTGGATTTGTATGCCTTCTTTGGAAAAAATATCTATTCAGGTCCTTTGCCCATTTTGGTGTGTGCCTGTTTTGTGTGACTGTCTTTGCAGCTCTGCCATTCTGCCCTGTGTGTCCTGCTCTGTCCATGTCTGTTAGGTTCTGTCTATGTATGTGTCAGTATCTATGTCTGTGGATTCATGTGTATCTGTCATTCTTTTTCTGTGCCTGTCACTGTCAGCCTGCATGTTTGTCTCTGAGCCTGTGTGGTCCACTAAGACAGAACTCAGTTATCCTCAAAGCTGAATAGGGACAAATCCTTCAGAGATGGGGTAGGGAGAAGAGGCCATAGCCAGGCATGACAGATAAAGATAACAAAGCACACCTGAATTTTTAGAACTTGACCAGAATGAAAGCGTTAAATAGCCAAACCCATGAGATTCAGCCAAAGCCATTCTCAAAGGGAAATGTGTAGTCTCTGAATGCATTCATTAGTAAAAAAAAAAAGATCCAAAACAAATAGTGCACCAGTTTAGGATGAAGAAAGAGCAACACTAGAAACCTATATAATTTTATTAATCAGTGTCACTCCAACAAATTCAATTTTAAAAAAAGAAAGAGTAGACGGGGCCTTTGGAGATTAAATTCAACTTTACAGGTGGGGAAACAGAGGCCAAGAAAAGTTTAGCTACTTGCCCACGATCATAAAGCATAGCAGTCCTAGCACAGCTGGGATTCACAAATAGGTTTAGTCCCTCCCAGCCCATTGTTCAAAGACTGCAAAGACTTCTGGCATCACTCGCTTTTAGACTATTTTTAAAGAATTATTTCAATAAAAATATATCCAACAACATGTCATAAATTCAAGACAAGTGTATTTTGTTCTCTTCACTGCACTTCCTGTTTGCTCAAATGTGTCATATATTGTACCTCTTGCTCAAAAAACTGTCCCCATCCTCCAGGACTGGCACCTTGCAAGCTTGACCCTTGATTCCTGGGTGGGGGAGGGGAGAAATGGGGACTCATCCCCAGAGACTCTTGGTGCCCACTTTCCAATAGCAGGAATCAGGGGATGGAAAACTGGGAAGAAGCAGGGACAAGAAGGGGTGGGCAGCCTCCCCTTGCCAGGAAACAATTTTGCAATCCTGACCCCTCCCTTTCCTGTGCCTGGCTCAGATTCAGCCCCTATCAGGAACAGGATGTGGGTGGGGACTTCCCTATGGTTGGTGCCCCTGCCCCCAGCCCAGGTAGGTATAAGGCCAACTCACCACACCAAAGGAATCTAGATGGAAAAGAGAAAGGCCACCATGTCCTCTTGGAGCCCAGAGCAAAACCAGAGGTAGGTCGCCACCCTGCCGTTCCTGAGCCGACAACAGGCAGGGACATTCTGTCTGACCCACTGAAATCATGGGGCCAGACGTAGGCCTACTGCCTGGAACAAACCAACACTCAGGCTCTAACTAGGACAGGCTTGCTCCCATACACACTCTCACCTGCAGATGCCCAGGCAGGGAGTGGGAGCCCACCCCTGACTTTAGAGGCCTGCTAGAGGAGGACTGGGAAGAGCAGAAGCCTCAGTCCTCCAAGGGTTACAGTGCCAACTGTAAGCCACCAGATCTCAAGGCCAAATGCCTACCCCCAGACCTGCTTCAGGGACTTTTCATGTTCTCTTCACTGCTCAAATGTGTCATAAATAGTGTCTCTTGCTCAAAGAGCTGCCCCCATCCTCCAGGACTGGCACCTTGAAAGCTTGACCCTTGATTCCTGGGTTGGGGGAGTGGGGAGTGGGGACTCACCCCCAGAGACTCTTGCTGCCCTGGAACCCTGGGCTTGAAGCAAAATGGAGCTAGACATAGATAACCTAATCTTGTTTAGTCAGGGCTGGAAGGAAGAGGAGAAGCACAGAGGGGGAGATCGAGAGTTCTGCTTGGCAAAGTCAGAGGCAGCTTCGTGAAAAAGGGGACATTGGAGTTGGGAGTTTTGTAGGATGGGTCTGCCTTCAAAATATGAAGAGGAGGAGGCGACTGCTCTAGTCCAGAGGAGCAATGAGGAGATGGGGTTCTGGGGAGTGAAAGTGGATGGGAAGAATTGGGCATATTCTGGATATATTTTCACTGAGCTGGGTATATTTTTATTTTGGCTCATTATGCACCTTCTGTCATTGCCTGCAGCTCAGGGGGCCTGGGCCCCCATCTTTCTCGACCCCTCTTCCTGCTGCTACTAATTGTGGCTCCCTCAGCCCAAGGGGTCATCCCAAACCCTGAAGCCTGCCAGGTGTTCCAGTCAGAGAATGGCAGCTCGGTCAACTGCTACCCACCTGCCAAACTCCCCCGATACTTCCCAGCTGACACCATCTACCTGTCTGTGGAGTTCTTCAACCTCACCCAGCTGCCACCTGACACCCTCCAGGGCATCGCTAACCTCCAGGAACTGCACCTTTCCAGCAACGGGCTGGAGAAGCTCTCAGCCAAGTTTCTGTTGCCTGTGCCTCAGCTGAAGGTGCTCGATCTCACCCAAAACGCCCTGACCCGGCTGCCCCCCGGCCTATTCCAGGGCGCAGCCACCCTCCACACCCTGGTGCTGAAGGAAAACCAGCTAGAAGTCCTGGAAGCCTTGTCGCTGCGTGGCCTGAAAGCCCTGGGGCATCTGGACCTATCCGGGAACCACCTCCGGACGCTGCCTCCCAGGCTCCTGGCCAACCTCACGGAACTGCGCATCCTTGACCTTGGCAATAACCAGCTGGAGACTCTGCCCCCTGACCTTCTGAGGGGCCCCTTGAAGTTGGAATGGCTGCATCTGGAGGGCAACAGATTGCGAGCACTCGAAGAGGGCCTGCTGGAGCCCCAGCCAAACCTGAACTACCTTTTCCTGAATGGCAACCAGCTGGCCACACTGGCGGCCAGTGCCTTCCGAGGTCTGAAGCAGCTGCACATGCTGGACCTCTCCAACAACTCACTGACCAGTGTGCCCAAGGGGCTCTGGACATCCCTGGGGAAGCCTGGGGCAGCCCAGGACATGAAGAATGGCTTTGACATCTCCGGTAACCCCTGGATCTGCGACCAGAACTTGGAAGACCTCTATCAGTGGCTTGTGAACAATAAAGACAAGATGTTCTTCAGGAATAACACATGCTGCGTTGAGCCTAAAGCCATGAAGGGCCGGACTCTCCTGGCCGCAGCCATGTCCCATTTGAAGCCTAAGGCTGGGGTGGAGATGGGTAGGGAAGGCCTGGCCGAATACTGTACCCCACTAGGCAATTAATTCCCCCTTTTAAGGGTGAGGCAAGCTTTCCATAGTTGCCACACCCATTTTGCCCATGCTTCCCAAAACACTCCTTAGGCTCACCGGCTTCCTTGCCTTTGCTCAAGTTGTACCCTCTTCCAGGAGTGCCTTCCCCATTTCCCAGATCTTTTGGTGTCCCAGCTCCCTCAGCTCACTTCCCCTCCCTCTGGCACGACCCTGGCCACACTGGGGCTGTCTCTATCTGGCTCTGGCTCCCCCAGTTTGGGGTGCTTGCTGGGTACAGGGCCTGGGGCTGAGCTGACTCTTACTCAGCTTTCAGGCGTCAGACCTAAGGGGTTTAATAAATAATTGTAAAACAGAATTGGGCAAATTGGCATTTACTATGTTCCTGCATCTCTCAAGTCAACTTCCTAAGTCTCCAGGATGAAGGAGGAAAGAAGAGGCATGACCCAGGCTTTGGGGTGCTGGACTTGAAATCCCAAATGGATGGCAACTGGGATCTGATGGCCCGTGACTCCTCCTCCTCTTCTTGCCTATCCTGTGGCTTAACTGGAAATAAAACCCTGCCCATTGGCTGGCGTCTCATTTTACTGGTGGATTCCTGCCAGAGCTTGTGCCCTGGGGAAGGTTTAAATTAAACCAGATTGCTTCAGGTCTCCAAACAATTTGTCATGCTGGCCAGTGATAAACCAGAGGGCAGCCACCCAGGGCAAGCGTGGGCAGGCTGGATGGGGCTGGGCAGGTGGGCAGAAGCCCAGGGAGCTGTGTTCTCAGAACTCAGAACCTGGAGCCACCTGCTGACACAATGTTGGACATAGTGGGGCCAGGATCAGATTTTGGGGGCCGGGAGTGTTTGGGCCATGCTCGGTTTTTCAGCCCCCTGGAAGAAGTCCCATGCCCACTTTGGTGATCATTTTAGGTGTGATGATGAAAAAGCCAGGGTCTGGAGCCTGGCAGAGCTGGGTTAAAATCAAATCCCTCAATCGCTGTGGGACCCAAGGCAAGTGGTTTAAGCATTCTGAACCTCAATTTGCTCATCTGTAAAACGGGGATCTGAGGGAATGGGCCGGCCTGGCTCCTGGTTTAGTTAAGTGGCCGATTTTTAAAAAATAGAAAGTGCCCTGGCCGGGTAACTCAGTTGGTTACAGCATCCTCCCAATATGTCAAGGTTTCGGGTTCGATCCCCAGTCAGGGCACATACAAGAATCAACCAATAAATGCATATATGGGTGGGACAACAAATCAGTGTTTGTCTCTCCCTCTCTCTTAAATAAATTTTTTTAAAAATAGAAAGACATTAAGGACTTGCCCAAGGTCACTGGGGTAGGAGGTGGGAGCTGTGATCGCCCCCCTCTGTCTCTGCAGCAACAGCGAGGGTGACAAGCGGCCAAAGCTAGCCCACGGAAGTAGCTCAATCCTTGGGCATCCAGCGTCCCAAAGTTGCTTTGGCAACCGCACAGCTCTCCCGCAGCACCAGGGCAGAGCCTGGGGTCCCGGAGCCCCACCCCTAGGGCACGCCCCCGCACGGCCTCTCCCCATTGGTCAGTCCCCGGAGGCCCCGCCTCCCGAGCCACTATAAGGCAGGCGGGGCCGGCGGGGGCGGAGACTGGAGCCAGAGTTTGGGGTCCGCGGCTGTACCTGGGGGCTGAGGCTGTGCGCGCCCAGGTGAGTGTCACGCGGGCGGCGTCCAGAAGCTCCCCGCTGGCACGGGGGCCCCGAATTGGGTGGGCAGGCTAGGGTTCAGCGGCGTGGGGAAAAGAGGGGAGTGACGGGCTGGAGCAGGTGGCAGAGACCCTTGGCCCAGTTGGCTGAGGCTCAGGACCCAGTTGGGCGGGGACCACAGCTCTGAAGGCACGGGGTAGAGATGAAATGCAGGCGGGGAGGCTGAGGTCGAACTCCCTACTGTGAGTCAGCTTAAGCTGAGTGACCTTGGGCCCGGCATGGACTGCTGTGTGCCTCAGTTTCCCTGATTGTAATCTGACTGGGTTTATTGGGATTCTACAGTTATCCAGCTGCATCCCTTTAGGGAGCTGCTTGTACAGTTCTGTCCAGGGTAGGGACAGCAGGGACCTCCTCTACTTTGCAGAAGAGGAAATAGCCCAGAGAGATGAAGGCACTTGCCCAGAGTCACACAGCAGGTAATGGCAGGATTCAAACCCTGCGCCCATGCTTTGAATCACTACAGGGCCCCCACTTTACCAGAGGCTCTCTAGCGTGCACCTACTGTGTGCAGAGTCCTGCGTATGCATTGTCTGTGCTCCTCATGACATTCTGAGGTAGGTATTATCATTCCCTCATTTTTTGGATGAGGAAACTGAGGGCCCCAAGAAGGAACAAGATTTGCTGGAGTCACAGAGCCCAGACAGACAGAACCCAGGCCTTGGGAAGGAGCTGAGTGGGCTGGCCCCCCTCACTCTGTCCTGTCCCCCAGGGTGACCCTGTATGCAGCAGGCATGTCAGAAGATGAGGCAGCTCAGGCCCGCAGACCCAGCTTGTGGGAGCAGGACCAGCAGGTGAGGGGCTGCACCTCCTATGGAGCATGGCATGGGGAAGGATGGGGGACAGCACCTCCCTGGACAGCTGTAGGCTGGGTACCCGCTCCTAACTCTATCTTTGCTTCGAGCACCACACTCTTAGGGCATTTTGGACCATGGAGGCTGGCATCTCTGCACCTCCTATCCATTTCCCAGAGGGGCACAGTGAGGCTTGCAGAGGGGAGACTTTCTCTAAGCACACCCAGCTGGCTTACCTGGCCTCTGTCCAACTTTCCCACTCCCACGTCTGGGTCTCTGCCTATATCTCCCTGTTTCTGTGTCCACCATCATGGCACTCTTAACAACAACAATAACAATAATACCAGCGCTCACACCATCTCCTCTGTATCAGTCACTGCTCCAAGCATTTCACATACATTGGCTCCTAGAATTCCCATCACAGCCCTAGAAACCCATTTTACAGATGAGAAACCAAGGCACCAAGCAGTTCACTCACTTACCCAAGCTCACACAGCTAAAAGGTTGCCGAACCAGAACTGTATGCAGGCAGTTTTGCCCCAGAGCCACCAGGCTCTTTCAGAACTTGTCATGCTCTGTGTGTGCTATTGGGAATGGGAGCCTGTGAGTACCTTCAGGCAGGTTTCCTCTGCTGTACACAGCCAGGTGTTCAGTACACTTTCCCCCAACCCTCTGGCCCACCTCTAATTCTGGCCCATAGGGAGGAAGTGGGCTAAAGTGTGGCTGAGCCTTCTACCTCCCTGGGGACCCCTCTGATTGTACCCCTTCCCACAGAACGTGGTACACCGAGTTGTGGCCCTGCCCCTGGTCAGGGCCACGTGCACTGCTGTCTCTGATGCTTACAGCGCAGCCAAGGATAAGCACCCACTACTGGGCTCTGCCTGCCGCCTGGCTGAGCACTGCGTGTGCAGCCTCACCACCAGCGCCCTGGACCACGCCCAGCCACTGCTCAGTCACCTGCAGCCTCAGCGTGAGTCCCCTGGCCCGAGAGTCCAGTGGTTGCCTCGTGGTTCCACCCTCTTGTGTTCCATCCGCATGGCGTGCTGGGACAGAGCCCCCGACCCGGGTGTCCGTGCCTACCCTGTGGGCCCTTATAGTCGGCCCTGCCCCAGCCACTGTGTCATCCTTGCTCAGTCCTTCTGCCAGTGCCATCTCCTAATCCCTCTTTGCCTGTCCTACCTCCCCTCTACCTGTCAGTGTCTATTTTACCACCTGGCTGTCATTTGCCCTTAGCAGTTTATTTGTGGTCCCTTCCTTCTGTCCCTATTCCATCTGTCTTAAAGTCCTCCTCCTTTGTTGGTTGACCTGTTATGCCTTGGGTCCCCTTTGCCTGTCCAACCTCCCTTCCCCCCCTACCCCTCTGTCCCTGCCTCCATCTGCCCTGAGCCCCATATCTTCCTAGACCTGTGACCAGCTCAGGAGTCCAACCTGACAAGCTGATGGAGGTGGGGGCAGAAAAACTCTTAACAGAAGAAGGGGGGTCTCCTGAGGGTCCCAGCCCAGGGCCTCCCCACCTCCTTTTTAGCTGGCTTGAGTGACCTTGAGCCTGCTCGCTGGGGCATCTGAGCTGAGCATGGGTGTGGAGTCACCTTGGTGCTGGCAGAAGCCTGTGGCAGGGCAGAGGTGGGGAAAACAAAGGAGACAGGGCCCAGCCTGGTGGCTCACCCATACCCTAGTCTCCAGCCCCTGGAAACTAGCCAGGTCACCTGGGCCTTGAAGGCCTTCCATGATCTCTCCCTAGCTGTCTCCCTCCCTTCTCTCTTTTTCCCTCCGCTTCTCCCTCTAGCACTCCCTCTTTGTGTCCCTCCCTGTGTCCGTCTCCCTTATCACCTCCCAGATTCTCACTCCCTGCCTCTCTCCAGTGGCTACAGTGAACGATCTTGCCTGCAAAGGCCTAGACAAGCTGGAGGAGAAGCTACCCTTTCTCCAGCAACCTTCGGAGATGGTATGGCACCAGACCATGGGGATCTGCAGGGGGTGGGCATGGGAGGGAGCAAGGCTGCCTCCTCCAAGACCTAGCCTGAAAGTCTCTGCTAGCTGGACTCTAGGACCAAATCAGGCTTTGGTCAACTCAAAAAGCACCACAGAGATTAAAATAATCAGCACCCAGCCCTGGCCAGTGTGGCTCAATTGGTTAGGCTTTGTCCAGTGCACCAAAAGGGCAGGGCACACGCCTGGGTTGTTGGCTTGATCCCTGGTGGAGGGGCGTGCAAGAGGCAGCCGATTGATGTTCTGTTCTCACACTGATGTTCCTCTCTCTCTCCTTCTCCCCTTCTCTCTCTCTCTAAAAAAAAAATCAATAAAAAATATTTTTTAAAATAATCAGCACCCATATTTATCTAGCATTTAATATGTGCCAGTAGATGCTAGTAACCCCTTCAACCATCCTGTGAGGGAGAGATTTTATTTTCCTCCAATTTATAGAGGGGAAATTAAGGCCCAGAGCTGGGAAGGGGCCAGGGATCCTTGACCCCCCAGTCCCAGGAGCCAGGGAAGGGAGCTGGAAACTGATAGCAACTGGATGAGGGGGTCCCTCCCACCAGGTGGTGACCTCAGCCAAGGGTGCAGTGGCCAGCAGCATGACAGGCGTGGTGGGCCTGGCGCGGCAGAGCCGGCGCTGGAGCGTGGAGCTAAAGCGTTCCATGAGCCACGCTGTGGACGTGGTACTGGGCAAGTCGGAGGAGCTGGTGGACCACTTCCTGCCCATGACGGAGGAGGAACTCGGTGAGGCTGGTCCCTCCCCACTCTGACCCTGAATCCTCCTGCCCAGTCTCCATCCCCAGAGGTCACAGATTAAAGAAGTTCAGGACTCATTCAAGGCTACAACAGATCAGTAGGAATGTGGAGCTGGAACCCAGCCCTGACCTCCCACTTCACTTCCATGGCCCCCCAGTCCACATCCTATTAGAAACCAGACAGCCCAGACCCCAAGGGTGTAAGTGGCTTAAAGGCTTGAGGGGGCCGTGGTCTCAAACCGGTAGCCCTCCAAATTGTATTATCTGACCTGTATAATGCCTTTAAAATGTCTTAACTTATTGCATGCATTTAATAATCAGATTTGCCCTACAAATCTCAATTTCTGCCTTGCCTTGAAAAACTAGACACTTGGGTTGAATAGCATCTGCCTCCTTAAAGCCCACCTTTCTCCAGTGTTCTAATATTGTCTGCTGATTCTGTAGCCAATCTGACTTCTCAACCCCTACCTATGGCACTAGAAGAACATGCTGATGTACTTCCTCCTCAGCAGAAAGGCTGTGAGACATTTATGAAGCACCTACTGTGTGCCAGGCACTTGTGATATATTCTTTAAGAGGCAATTTATTAGAGTGGTTAAGAATAGTCTAGAGCCAGCCTGCCTGGGTTTAAATCCTGGTTCTGCTTCTGGCATGCTGTGGGACTTCACCTCTCTCTGCCTCAGTTTTCCCCATCTGTGAAATAGGGCTGATAATAGTGCCTACATCATAGGGTTTAGGGAAGACTTAATGAGTTGATATTGGTAAAGGGAAACTATAAATTTGGGAGCCCCTGGGCTTGTCACCCAGAAGGAGGGTGAACAGACATGGAGGTTGTGTCTACGCTGACCCCTTCTCCCCCATCCTGTCCTCCAGCGGCCCTGGCAGCTGAGGCTGAGGGCCCTGAAGTGGGCTCAGTGGAAGAGCAGAGAAGACATCAGGGCTACTTTGTGCGCCTGGGCTCCCTGTCAGCACGGCTCCGCCACCTAGCATATGAACACTCTCTGGGGAAACTGAGGCAGAAGAAACATCATGCCCAGGACACACTGGCCCAGCTGCAGGAGACACTGGAGCTGGTGAGAGCCCTCTGCCTGCCCGCACCCCGTAATGCTGGCCAGTAAGCATGGATTGAACACCAGCTGAGTACCTGGTCCCATGCTAGATTGAAGGGGGAGGCAGAACTGGTCTAAGCTGCCTCTAGCTGTGTGTGTTCAGGGCTGGGGAAGAGGGATGCCCAGGCTGGGGGAGCACAGGGGATGCCAAGACTCAGCCTGGGAAGTAAGGGAGGGGTTTTGTGGAGGAGAAGTGGGAGCTGGAATTTACAGGCAGTTAAAGTGGGTCCGGAGAGGGAGAAGGTACTTCCTCCCTCGCTCTCCTGTCACCAATTCCAGCCTTCGCCATCCTTTAACTTCCAGCTCACATCCAGCTGCTTCCCTCATGGTCCATCCCTCCCTGCTCAAGGAACATGACAGCTCCTGCTTACTGGGCTAAGTTCAGATCCCCACCCTGCTTATCCCACATCCCCTCTCCCCGTCTCAACTGCCAGCAGCCCCGCATTCTCAAGCCCTCCCGCATCTAACATGTCAGCCATATTATCAGCTCTGCCCTCAAAGTCCACCCTGAATCTGCCCACATCCCCCCCCCCCCTGCGTCCAGCCCCCACGCTTGCTCACCTGGTCGCTCAGCACTCCCCCTGGACCCGGCTGTCCTCCCCACAGCAGCCAACAGAGGGCGCCTGTGAGCCCTTGAGTCGGCGTATTTCACTGAGCATCAAGTCCTGAAGGTTCATCCATTTTGCAGCATATGTCCGAACGTCCTTCCTTTTTATGGCTCAATAAATATTCCATTGTATGGATGGGCCACAATTTATTTCTATTCATCTTTTAATACCTGCCCTGTCCTGTGTACTGAAGGCACAGTGCTTCTTCAGGACAGTCACAGTCCAGTCAGGGGATCAGGGTCATAATGGGGAACACTGCAGGTGCCCTAGGACCCAGAGGAATACACCCTCCAGGAAGACTTCCTGGAGGGGGTGACATCTACATCGATACTTGAACTGGAGTGAACCAGGAAGAGAGATGAGGTAGATGAAAGAATGTACCTGACAGAGGGACCAGCATAAGCAAATGCCTGGCAGAGTCTGAGGTTCAGGAGAACCAAGGGTCACAGGGTCTGCCAGAGGGCAGAGGAGACAATGAACAGGCTGGCCAGCTGCATCAGCAGGTGCGGGAGGTGGCACACGGATGTTCCGTAAATGCTTATTGAGGCCAGATCCAAGCTAGGATCAGTCTTGGCTCCCCTGACACCCCAAATCAAACCCTCCACCTCTGAGGAACACTTCTCTGGTCCCCACAGATTGACCTCGTGCAGTGTGGGGTGACCCCCATCGCCCCAGCCCGCCCTGGGAAGGTGCACGAGCTGTGGGGGGACTGCAGTCTGACCACCCTGGAGAACGGCCGCCGCCGTAGTCAGGTAGGATGGTAGGATGGTAGGATGGTAGGGAGTGGTTCTGGATCCACCCGGGGTTGCCAGAGGCCAGGCCTGAGCTGTGTCTAACCAACTGCTGAGGCCAGCTGGGTGGAGTGTCCATGGGAAACTGAGGTAAGGTGACAGTCCTATTGGGTGCCCACAAGAGAAACTAAGGCAGGGCTTGGTCTCATTGTGTGCATGGAGGAAACTGAGGCAGGGTGATGCAGTTCTATTGGGTGTCCATTGGAGAAACTGAGGCAGAGAAAGTCTCATTGTGGGTCCTTTAGGGAAACCTGCCCTTGATTCCTGCTTTTGGGGAGGCAGGGCTGTTTCCTTGTGTCCGTGGGTAAAACAGAGGCAGGGAGATACAGTCCCATTGTGTCCATGGGGAAACTGAGGCAGGGTTCGGTCCCAGTGTGTGCCTGTGGAGTAAACTAAAGCATGGTGAAAGTCCCATTGTGTGTCCATGGGTAAAATGAAGCAGGACGTCGGTCCCTGCATGTGTCCATCTGGGACACTGAGGCCCTGCTCTGCCCCGCCCTTCCCCTCCCCGCAGGCAGAGCTGGAAACGCTGGTCCTGTCCCGAAGTCTGATGCGGGAGCTACAGGGCTCAGTGGACGCGCTGGAGACCAGCGTGCGGGGCCTGCCCCCGGGTGCCCAGGAGAAGGTGGCCGAGGTCCGGCGCAGCGTGGACGCCCTGCAGGCCGCCTTCGCCGACGCGCGCTGCTTCCAGGACGTGTCGGCGTCGGCGCTGGCCGAAGGCCGGGGCAGAGTGGCTCGGGCCCACGCCTGTGTGGACGAGCTGCTGGAGCTGGTGGTGCAGGCCATGCCGCTGCCCTGGCTCGTGGGGCCCTTCTCGCCCATCCTCATAGAGCGGTCACAGTCCCTGCCCGACCTGGAGAACCTGGTGGACGAGGTTGTGGGGGGCCCTGACCCGCGCTGGGCGCATCTGGACTGGCCGGCCCAGCAGAGAGCCTGGCAGGCCCAGCACCGGAACGGGACAGGTCTCCCAGAGGACATTCCAGAGGAGCCTGAGCCCCCCAGCCGCCCCAAGCACACCTTGATGCCAGAGCTGGACTTCTGACCAGATGGGGCCTCGGCCTCACAGTGGCGGCAAGAGGCTGCCCTACACTTCCATACCCTGCTGCCCCCTAGTGGCCACGCAGGGGCACTAACAGCCAATGCCTCGACCCTGGCCCAGGCCCAGAGTAAGGGGTTCCGGTGGAATTATGAATCTAGACCAGCTTCACTGGTATCAGACCCTCCCCAGTCTTTTCCTTGGACATATGGGGACATGAACCTAACTCAGGTCCGACTAGTCACCAGCTGGATTTATCTGTCTGCGGTCACCTGTTCCTTCACCCCAAGAAGCTGATCAAAACTCCTGAGAAACACACATTTTGCCTGATGGTTTCTATTTGGGGCTTTGAAAAGCGAGCATTGCCTTGCTTCCCCAGCTTGTACATCCTGGATTGAGGGGTCCCCAAAGATGCTGGGTTGCACCAGCTGGGCCTGCCAGACCCACTTGCTTTGCTGTTTGGGGTATGCTCTCCAGAATAAAGGTGCTTTGTGTTGTCCACAGCCTTATGGCCTCTGTTCCGGCTGGGGTGAGTCTCAGTTGCAGGGTGCCTCGGGCCTCAGAGGTGTGTGACTGCATGGCATAAGCTAGGGTTTGAGAATTGAAAGGAGTAATGCCCCCCCTCCCACCAGCTTGCCTTTCTGTCTGTACTTCCACCTTTAGTGCCCAGCCCACCTGGGTTAAGCATTGCCCCTTCAGATGTAGCTTCCTGAAGTGAAAGTTCACACTTTAGTATAAATGAACGTCTTGGAAACTACAGGGAGCAGAATCTTGAAGAAAAAGAAGTTAGAGGGGTCAGCCCCTTCTATGCCCACCTCCCTGGACCCAGTTGCTGGTCTTGCTGTGGTTTCTCCACTGGTCAGGATTGGGGAGACAAAGGCAGGGCAAGGGCCATGGGCCAGTCTCATGGGAGCCCTCCCATCCTCTGACCACATTCTTGGCTGCCCCTCAGATTCCCCAGTGACCAGGCAGGGTGTTGGGAAACCATGGCATGATTCGGTGAGGTCAGGGTGGCCCCTGACTTCCCTGGGACCCAGCCCAGGGGCAGCTCTGGGAGCCCTGACTACTTCCCACTGGTCAGATTTACTTCCCTGCCCCTGCTCAGAAACCTCCCTGGCTCCCTGTTGCCCTGGGGTTGAGTCCCAGCCTTGCCTACAGATGGGTAGGCAACTGACTTTTCCTCTCCAAACCTGTTTTCTCCTCTAAAAAACAGGTAAGTCATGCCCAATTCTAGTAAACACCTCACCCATAGAAGCTATTATTCACTCATTCATTCATCCAACAAATACAGGGTTTCTCCAAAAAATATATACACACTTTGAATAATTATTAATTCCAATGGGTTAAATCTGAAAAGAAATATCAATTGAGCTATCAACTGTTAAAGTGTGTATACATTTTGGGAGGACACCTGTATTTATAGAACATCTGCTGTGTGCCAGGCAGTTCTCCACCTTGGGGACATGGCAGTGAGCAAAATGGATGAAATTCCTGCCCTGTATGACCTGACAATACAATCAGAGACAGGCAATATACAAGAAAGATAAGTAAATTACTTTTCTTAGTGTTAGCAGAATGATAAGAAAAATAAAAGAGAAGGACAATGGGGAGTGTGTGGGCTTTCGAGGAGAGATGTATATTTTTAAATAGCAGAGAGGGTCCAGAAAGGCCTCTCTGAGGAGATGACATATGAGCAAAGACTAAAGAGCATTCCAGGCAGGAGGCACAACCTGTGCAAAGGCCCTGGGGCAGGACCTTGCCTGGCCTGTTGGAGAAACAGCAAGGGGGCCTGTGTGCCTGAAGTAGAGTGGGGGGAGGGGAGGAGAAAGGGAGTACATGAGGGCAG
This sequence comes from Miniopterus schreibersii, assembly GCF_964146895.1. Classification (NCBI taxonomy): domain Eukaryota; kingdom Metazoa; phylum Chordata; class Mammalia; order Chiroptera; family Miniopteridae; genus Miniopterus; species Miniopterus schreibersii. Next base: position 66,576,211 of record NC_138105.1, on the reverse strand, counting down.
GGAGAGGACAGGAGCAGGTCATCCAGGGCCTATGGGCCACGGGGAGAACTTGGGCCTTTACCCCAAAGGAGATGGGAGCCCTGGAGGACCGTGGCAGAAGGGGATGAAACCTGACTCGGTGTTTATAATCTGTCTTTTTTTTAAATCTTCAGCTGAGGATATTTTCCCCATTGCTTTCGGAGAGAGTGGAAGGGAGGGAGCAGGGGGGAACACAGAGAGAGAGAGGGGAGAGAGAGAGAGAGAAACATCAATGTGAGAAAGACACATCAACTGGTTGCCCCCGCACTAGCCCAGACAGGGGGCAGGGAGTGAACCCATAACCCAGGTATATGCCCTTGACCAGGAATCAAAACTACAACCCTTTGTTGTGCTGACTGATGCTCTAACCATTGAGCCACACTGGCGAGGGCTATGATCTTTATTATTTTTGCAGGGGGAGGGGCACACCCAGAATCTACCCCCCACCAATGTCACCTTTAGAAAGTGTTGGCTAGAGGAGAGAGGTCAGGGGATCCCCCCTTTTGTTCCTTGACTGTTTGGGAAACACAGTGATGGCTCCAAGGAGACAACCTGGGGGTCATCAGACCCAATAGCAGACCAGAGTCCAGAGCCACCAGCTGAATCTCCCCAATCCCCACCAGCACATGACTGTGATCTGTTTCAGGGACAGGCTAGGGGGAAACAGCCCAGTGAGGGCATGGCAGTTACTCCTCCGCTCATCTGTCTACCCAACCACAGACAGCCTGCTCTACACACACACACACTCAGGGTCTGGGTCTGAATCCCTTCTCTGCCACTTCCTGTCTCTGGCCTTAGGCACAAAATACCTCCTCCAGGAAGCCACCTTGGATTGGCCCAAGCCTACCAGGCCTGGTTCTCACTCTTTAGGTGAGAACAACTCTGTTGGTGCTCTGTCTTGGTCTATGTTTTGTCTCCTTTCTCAAGGGAAGTCCCATCTGGAGAATGACATATCCCATCCCTGCTGAGAACAGGCGCTGCTCCTTTCTGTCCAAACAATGCTAAGCTAATGTTTGTTGAGTACCTGCTGAGTACCAGGCACATGGATAAACAGGTCACATGTGTGACCTCATTTCATTCACAACCATCCTGAGTTGGCCCATTTAACCAAACATTTATTAAGTGCCAACTGTGTGTCAGGTACTCTTCTATTGCAGGGAACAGAGAGAGGTGGGGAGCTGTGGGGGTGTTTGGGGAAAAGTGCTATAGGCAGAAGACATAGCTTATGCAAAGGCCCTGAGGCAGGACCATGCCCAAAGATTTGGAGGAATAGCAGAGCCTCCTGTGGCTGGAGTGATCAAAGAGGGGAGAGCCAGGGGAAATGAGGGCAGAATATTGTGGGCCACAGTGAGGAGTTTGGAGTGGAAACTGAGGCCAAGGCATACCAGTAGAGATGAGATTTGAACCATGTACATCTCATGGATGGAAAGAGTAGGCCAAGAGGGCATATAGACTGTATCTCAGGGATATAGATGGCCTGTGAATCACTCAGCTTGCTGGGGGTGGGTGCTGTGGGCAGAGGTGGCCCAGTACTGAGAGCAGGGGAAAGGTGCTGGGCCCGGGGCCCACGCATGCTGGGCCGGGCGTGCAGCACGTGACCCTCCAGGGCCCTCCCCCAGCAGGCTGGCTGCCTGCCTCTGCCGGCCAGGCCTGCGCCTGCCCCAGACCCTATAAGGCCTGGGAGCTGAAAGCAGAGCCAGCTGCCAGCTGTGCCGCCAGTCACTCAAAAGGACCCTCGCGCAGACCAGGTGAGCAATGACAGGGTGAAGCAAGGTCTCCAGGTGGGTATCTGGAAACATCTGGGGGCTATGGGTGTGGGGCAGGAGGCATGGGAGTCCCCATTTACGAACCATCTCTGCTCCCTCCCAGTTGCTTAGAGAATTAACATGTCTGCTCAGGAGGAAGGAGGCCGGGAGCCCCCCAAACCCAAGGGCAAGGTGAGGAGAGGTACGGGTGGGGGAGACCCCTGCTAAGGCCTGGAGACCCGAGAACCTTGGGAAGGTGACCTCCACAGTCCTGGGGTCTGGGAGGGGCCTTCCGGGTGGGGTGGGAAAGCCCTGAGAGCCTCTGTGCTAATTCTTTCCTCCTGTCCCAAGCTGGGGGTGTGGGGTGCCTCCTGCAGACTTCAGCTCCTTCTTACTTTGTGACCTTGGGTTAGCGACGGCCCCTCTCTGAGCCTCAGTTTCCCCATTTGTGAAATGGAGGCCTTGGAGGAGAAGGCCTTGGAGACTCGAAGGACCACTTTTTCCTCCATCCATATGAGGCCGACTGCATCTGCCCACTGTCCAGACTAGGAAACTGAGGCTTGAAACTCAAGGTCACCCAAAAGCAAGGGGCTGAGGAGGTGTGGGAGCCCAGGGTTTTCCGATGCTTTCCCCCACCCCACCCCACCCCATTGCAGCCCGGCCCTGCTCATGCTGCCCTCTCCCCACATAGACCCTGAGCAGATTCTTGGGGTTCCTGCCTGGCTTCAGTTCTGCCCGGAACCTGGTGGCCAACACTCATGGCTCAGCAAGAGAGACCCAGCCAGCAGCTGATCCCACAGGTGCTCCCACCCCCCAGGCTGCCCATCCCCAGGCCCAGGGTAAGTACACAGCTCCATAGGGTGGGGTATCTGGAAGGGGACCCCAGCAATAGGAAATCCCCTAGGAGGGACTTCTGGCCACTTTGGGACGTTTCATATGTGCCTGCATCATCTCAATAGACACTACAAGACACTACACTCACTTAGCACCAGATGAGGAAACTGAGGCATAAATATGGCAGGTGAGAGGCCCAAGGTAGCATAACCTGCAAAAGTGGGGGTGTGAACACAGTCTGTCTCCCTGCAATACCACCCACGCTTTCCACGCTGCCCCCTCCTCCCATCATCCGTTTCCAATGCCCATGGGCCAGGGCCTGGGCGTTCTGCAGGCAGACCTTACTGGGGTGGCAATTCTGGTTCCCAGAAAGGGTCAGTGGTTTCCCTGGGATGGCAGAGCCTGGGGGTCTCCCCACCCTCCAGTTACTCAGACAGGGTACTCAGGGCACATAGGGGGGCTGGTGCAGGGGGACCCAGGGTTGGGGTGGCTGCCTGGGCTGGGCCTTACTCTGGGCCCAGAGCCCTTGGCAGCTGACTTCTGCTCCACATACCCAGGCCTGACAGGCAACTGCCAGCTGTAGCAGGGGTGGGGCAGGGCCTTGACTCCTCTCCCTGCAATCTCCCTGGGTGGGTGTCCAGCGCTGAGGACCCAGACAGAGAAAACACCAGGGAGCTCCTCAGATCCAGGGGACTGAGGCCCTGGGGGGAAGGGGGTGCACGAGAGCTAAGCCCACGGCCATAGATGTCACCTCCTGCTGTCCCTGGCAGGGTGGCGGGGACATTCCTGACCTTTCAGGCTCTGCCTGCCAATTGCGCAATGGGCACTAGGGCAGCTGATGCTAGCCCGCTTCCCTCGCCTTCCCTGAGGTGCCTGACCGACTCCTGTCCCTGTAGCAGCTACTGATTCGAAGCAGATGGCCAGGGAAGTGGAGAAGCTGCCGCCACCTTCAGACAAGGTGAGAGTGGCTGTCAGAGCCTGGTCTGATGGCCTCTGCCTCCTCGGGGATGTTTTGGTTCCTGCCCAAGGAGAGAGCTGACACCCGTGTGTCCTACTATGGGATTCCAGACAAATCTTTCCCCTCTGAGCCTCCATCTCCACATCTGTAAAATGGGTGCAGTACTGCCTCACTGCCCAGCGCGGTCAGGCTCCAGACTACAGAGAGCCCCTCACTCTGTGTCTAGCATGATGTGACCCAAACAACGGCAACTCACTTACCATGTGTCTGGCTCTGGGCACTGTGTTTTATTCATGCTGCTTAATAGTTAATCCTCCCAACCACCCTGTGAGGGAGTAAACAGTACCCCACACATTAGCTGAGGCACAGAGAAGCCAAGCCACCTGCCAAAGGTCATACAGCAGGACATGGTAGCTTGGGATTTGAACCCAGGGGCAGCCAGAGGCTGAACTATACCAATGCTGCATCCCTAATACATGGGGACTGTCCATGTTATCCTGTCCCCAAGGCTGGGCCAATCGTAGGGGCTGAGGTAAGTCAGCTGAGGACACAGCAGGGTGTCAGAGCCCTGATAGGAACTCCTCTGCCCAGCACATGCCCTGACTCTGGTCTTTCTTAGTCTCCCTCTGCCCTCAGCTCAACCAGATCTTAGCATCTCAGAGGGGGAAGGACCTCAACAGGTCCTCCTGGCCAAAATTAGAACAGACTCCTCACCCCCTCTCCATTTATGCGCTTCTTCTCTGCTCCTCTCCACTCATGTTCACTGAGCACCTACTATCTGCAAAGTGCTTTAGGTACCTGACTTGTTTCCTCCACAATTCTTGAAGGAGGTGCTGTTTTAATAACCACTTTTCAGAAACTGGCTCAGAGAGGGGATGTGGCTTTCACACAGCAAGTACAGGAAAAAGCTGGGACTTGAACCTGGGTCTCTGCAGGCACAGAAGCCAAGGTGCCCACTTGATTCTGTACTGGGCAGGAGCAGGCAGTGAGAATAAAACTTCAGAGCTTCTCAACATCAGTACTGCGGCCATTTGAGGCAGGATCATTCTTGGTTGTGGGGCTGTCCTGGGTACTATGGAGTGTTGCACAGTATCTCAGGCCCCCACCCAATCAATGCAAGTAGCACCCTCTCCCTCAAGTCACAACAATCAAAGATGTCCCTAGACATTGCCAAACATCCCCTGGGGGGGCAGGATCACCCCAGGTGAGAACCACTAAAGTAAAAATAGCACACTCATACCTGAGTGGTGGCAACCCTGAGGCCATTACAATACTTTGGTAGTTTGGTTGAACTAGAAACAACTGCCATCAAGTAGGTTAAAAATAATTAAAGTTATGGACAATTTCCTATGGCTCGAACCCAATACTTGTTCCTGTACTTTTTTGATTACTACTTTTCCAAATATTCATTCCCTTCTCTTAGTTGAATACATTCATGTTAATGAACAATTTGGTTTCTCCACTATAACAGGGAAACCAGGCTCAAATTCTGCTAAAAATGAACAAAAATATGTAATTCAATGACTTGCTGAACCCAAGGCCAAGCACCTTGTCAAGGGTTCCAGAGGTGTTAGGGACCTGTCAGCAATGGGGGGGCTATTGAATTAGGGGAGTAATTTAACACAGGGATGGAGCTTGTTTAGGCTATGTCCTGGAAGGCCATGGGTACCTTGGGGTGGAAAGTGAGGAGGCAGGGACTCTGGGTGACAGATACCACTTACCAGGAATCAGACTGGCAGGAGTCTGCCTCCCAGCTCCGCTCTTGACCACACATGTCCTTTCTCATCAGATGATCTCTGGGGCGAAGGACCAGGTGTGCTCCACGATGACCAAAACCAAAGATGCCATCTCCTCAGGGATAGCCAACGTGATGGACTCAGCTAAAGGTGTGGTCCAGGGAGGTCTTGGAATGACCCAACCTGTACTCATGGGAACCAAGGAGGCTGTGACCAGTGGGGTCACCGGGGCAGTGAGCATGGCCAAAGGGACCGTTCAGACGGGTGTAGACACGACCAAGACTGTGCTGACCGGCACCAAGAACACCATCTGCACTGGAGTGACGGATGCTGTGAACAAAGCCACAGGGGCTGTCCAGGCAGGACTGGACACCTCCAAGACCATCCTTACTGGCACCAAAGACACAGTGTCCACAGGCCTCACTGGGGCAATCGGTATGGCCAAGGGTGTCGTCCAGACTGGCGTGGACACCTCCAAGACTGTCCTGACGGGCACCAAAGACACAGTGTCCACAGGCCTCACTGGAGCTATGGGTGTGGCCAAGGGTGCCGTCCAAACTGGCATGGACACCACCAAGACTGTCCTGACTGGCACCAAAGACACAGTGTCCACAGGCCTCACTGGAGCTATGGGTGTGGCCAAGGGTGCCGTCCAAACTGGCATGGACACCACCAAGACTGTCCTGACTGGCACCAAAGACACAGTGTCCACAGGCCTCACTGGAGCTATGGGTGTGGCCAAGGGTGCCGTCCAAACCGGCATGGACACTACCAAGACCGTCCTGACTGGCACCAAGGACACAGTGTCCACAGGCCTCACCGGGGCTATAGGTGTGGCCAAGGGTGCCGTCCAGACTGGTGTGAACACCTCCAAGACTGTCCTGACTGGCACCAAAGACACAGTGGCCACAGGCCTCACTGGAGCTATGGGTGTGGCCAAGGGTGCCGTCCAGACCGGCATGGACACTACCAAGACCGTCCTGACTGGCACCAAGGACACAGTGGCCACAGGCCTCACTGGAGCTATGGGTGTGGCCAAGGGTGCCATCCAAACTGGCATGGACACCACCAAGACTGTCCTGACTGGCACCAAAGACACAGTGTCTGCTGGGCTTGAGGGGGCTATGGGTGTGGCCAAGGGTACCGTTCAGACTGGTGTGAACACCTCCAAGACTGTCCTGACTGGCACCAAAGACACAGTCTCTGCTGGGCTCTCTGGAGCAATGGGTGTGGCCAAGGGTGCCGTCCAAACCGGCATGGACACTACCAAGACTGTCCTGACTGGCACCAAGGACACAGTGTCCACAGGCCTCACCGGGGCTATGGGTGTGGCCAAGGGTGCCGTCCAGACTGGTGTGAACACCTCCAAGACTGTCCTGACTGGCACCAAAGACACAGTGGCCACAGGCCTCACTGGGGCTATGGGTGTGGCCAAGGGTGCCATCCAAACTGGCATGGACACCACCAAGACTGTCCTGACTGGCACCAAAGACACAGTGTCTGCTGGGCTTGCAGGGGCTATGGGTGTGGCCAAGGGTACCGTTCAGACTGGTGTGAACACCTCCAAGACTGTCCTGACTGGCACCAAAGACACAGTGTCTGCTGGGCTCTCTGGAGCAATGGGTGTGGCCAAGGGTGCCGTCCAAACCGGCATGGACACTACCAAGACTGTCCTGACTGGCACCAAAGACACAGTGGCCACAGGCCTCACTGGAGCTATGGGTGTGGCCAAGGGTGCCGTCCAGACTGGTGTGAACACCTCCAAGACCATCCTGACTGGCACCAAAGACACAGTGTCCACTGGCCTCACTGGAGCTATGGGTGTGGCCAAGGGTGCCATCCAAACTGGCATGGACACTACCAAGACCGTCCTGACTGGCACCAAAGACACAGTGTCCACAGGCCTCACTGGAGCTTTGGGTGTGGCCAAGGGTGCCGTCCAGACTGGTGTGAACACCTCAAAGACGGTCCTGACTGGCACCAAAGACACAGTGGCCACAGGCCTTACCGGGGCTATCGGTATGGCCAAGGGTGCTGTCCAAACCGGCATAGACACCTCCAAGGTCATCCTGACTGGCACTAAAGACACAGTGTCCACTGGGCTCACTGGAGCAATGGGTATGGCCAAGGGTGCCGTCCAAACTGGCATGGACACCACCAAGACTGTCCTGACTGGCACCAAAGACACAGTGTCTGCTGGGCTTGAGGGGGCTATGGGTGTGGCCAAGGGTGCCGTTCAGACTGGTGTGAACACCTCCAAGACGGTCCTGACCAGTACCAAAGACACAGTGTCCACAGGCCTCTCTGGGGCAATGGGTGTGGCCAAGGGTGCCGTCCAAACCGGCATGGACACTACCAAGACTGTCCTGAGTGGCACCAAGGACACAGTGTCCACAGGCCTCACCGGGGCTATGGGTGTGGCCAAGGGTGCCGTTCAGACTGGTGTGAACACCTCCAAGACTGTCCTGACTGGCACCAAAGACACAGTGTCCACAGGCCTCACCGGGGCTATGGGTGTGGCCAAGGGTGTCGTCCAGACTGGTGTGAACACCTCCAAGACTGTCCTGACTGGCACCAAAGACACAGTGGCCACAAGCCTCACCGGGGCTATGGGTATGGCCAAGGGTGCCATCCAAACTGGCATGGACACCTCCAAGACCATCCTGACTGGCACCAAAGACACAGTGTCTGCTGGCCTCACTGGGGCAATGGATGTGGCCAAGGGTAGCATCCAAACTGGCATGGACACCTCTAAGACCATCCTGACTGGCACCAAAGAGACAGTGGCCACAGGCCTCACTGGGGCTATCGGTATGGCTAAGGGTGCAGTCCAAACCAGCATGGACACCTCCAAGACCTTCTTGACCGGCACCAAAGACACAGTGTCCACTGGGCTCACTGGGGCAATGGGTGTCGCCAAGAGTGTCATCCAGACTGGTATGAACACCTCCAAGACTATCCTGACTGGCACCAAAGACACAGTGTCTGTTGGGCTTGAGGGGGCTATGGGTGTGGCCAAGGGTACTGTTCAGACTGGTGTGAACACCTCCAAGACAGTCCTGACTGGCACCAAAGACACAGTGTCTGCTGGACTCTCTGGAGCAATGGGTGTGGCCAAGGGTGCCGTCCAAACCGGCATGGACACTACCAAGACTGTCCTGACTGGCACCAAAGACACAGTGTCCACAGGCCTCACTGGAGCTTTGGGTGTGGCCAAGGGTGCCGTCCAGACTGGTGTGAACACCTCAAAGACGGTCCTGACTGGCACCAAAGACACAGTGGCCACAGGCCTTACCGGGGCTATCGGTATGGCCAAGGGTGCTGTCCAAACCGGCATAGACACCTCCAAGGTCATCCTGACTGGCACTAAAGACACAGTGTCCACTGGGCTCACTGGAGCAATGGGTATGGCCAAGGGTGCCGTCCAAACTGGCATGGACACCACCAAGACTGTCCTGACTGGCACCAAAGACACAGTGTCTGCTGGGCTTGAGGGGGCTATGGGTGTGGCCAAGGGTGCCGTTCAGACTGGTGTGAACACCTCCAAGACGGTCCTGACCAGTACCAAAGACACAGTGTCCACAGGCCTCTCTGGGGCAATGGGTGTGGCCAAGGGTGCCGTCCAAACCGGCATGGACACTACCAAGACTGTCCTGAGTGGCACCAAGGACACAGTGTCCACAGGCCTCACCGGGGCTATGGGTGTGGCCAAGGGTGCCGTTCAGACTGGTGTGAACACCTCCAAGACTGTCCTGACTGGCACCAAAGACACAGTGTCCACAGGCCTCACCGGGGCTATGGGTGTGGCCAAGGGTGTCGTCCAGACTGGTGTGAACACCTCCAAGACTGTCCTGACTGGCACCAAAGACACAGTGGCCACAAGCCTCACCGGGGCTATGGGTATGGCCAAGGGTGCCATCCAAACTGGCATGGACACCTCCAAGACCATCCTGACTGGCACCAAAGACACAGTGTCTGCTGGCCTCACTGGGGCAATGGATGTGGCCAAGGGTAGCATCCAAACTGGCATGGACACCTCTAAGACCATCCTGACTGGCACCAAAGAGACAGTGGCCACAGGCCTCACTGGGGCTATCGGTATGGCTAAGGGTGCAGTCCAAACCAGCATGGACACCTCCAAGACCTTCTTGACCGGCACCAAAGACACAGTGTCCACTGGGCTCACTGGGGCAATGGGTGTCGCCAAGAGTGTCATCCAGACTGGTATGAACACCTCCAAGACTATCCTGACTGGCACCAAAGACACAGTGTCTGTTGGGCTTGAGGGGGCTATGGGTGTGGCCAAGGGTACTGTTCAGACTGGTGTGAACACCTCCAAGACAGTCCTGACTGGCACCAAAGACACAGTGTCTGCTGGACTCTCTGGAGCAATGGGTGTGGCCAAGGGTGCCGTCCAAACCGGCATGGACACTACCAAGACTGTCCTGACTGGCACCAAAGACACAGTGTCCACAGGCCTTACTGGAGCTATGGGTGTGGCCAAGGGTGCCGTCCAAACTGGCATGGACACCACCAAGACTGTCCTGACTGGCACCAAAGACACAGTGTCCACAGGCCTCACTGGGGCTATGGGTGTGGCCAAGGGTGCTATCCAAACTGGCATGGACACTACCAAGACCGTCCTGACTGGCACCAAAGACACAGTGTCCACAGGCCTCACCGGGGCAATGGATGTGGCAAAGGGTGCCGTCCAGACTGGTGTAAACACCTCCAAGACCATCCTGACTGGCACCAAAGACACAGTGTCTGCTGGCCTCACTGGGGCAATGGATGTGGCCAAGGGTAGCATCCAAACTGGCATGGACACTTCTAAGACCATCCTGACTGGCACCAAAGACACAGTGTCTGCTGGGCTCACTGGGGCTATGGGTATGGCCAAGGGTGCTGTCCAGACTGGTGTGGACACCTCCAAGACCATCCTGACTGGCACCAAAAACTCAGTGTCCACTGGGCTCACTGGGGCTATTGGTGTGGCCAAGGGTGCTATCCAAACCGGCATGGACACCACCAAGACTGTCCTGACCGGCACCAAAGACACAGTGTCCACAGGCCTCACTGGGGCTATCGGTATGGCCAAGGGTGCCGTCCAGACTGGTATGAACACCTCTAAGACCATCCTGACTGGCACCAAAGACACAGTGTCTGCTGGCCTCACTGGGGCAATGGATGTGGCCAAGGGTGGCATCCAAGCTGGCGTGGACACATCTAAGACCATCCTGACTGGCACCAAAGAGACAGTGTCCACAGGCCTCACTGGGGCTATGGGTATGGCTAAGGGCGTCATCCAAACCGGCATGGACACCACCAAGACCTTCTTGACTGGCACCAAAGACACAGTGTCCACTGGGCTCACTGGGGCAATCGGTGTGGCCAAGAGCGCTGCTCAAACTGGATTGGACACCTCCAAGATCATCCTGACTGGCACCAAAGACACAATGTCCTCTGGCCTTACCGGGGCAATGAGTGTGACCAAGGGCTCTATCCAGACTGGTCTGGGCACTATACAGAATCGGTCACCTGGCACTGAGGAAAGCTCCTATGGTGGTCTCATCAATCACAGGCAGATGGACAAATGTGGGCAACAAACTGTGCTGAGCCCGTTGGAGGCTTCGTCCTGCACCGTCTCCAGCCTCCCGGACACTCTCTGTGCAGGACATGACCTTGCCTCAGAAGCAACTGCAAGCAGCCAGGGCCTTGTTTCTAATGTGGTAGCATTCACTCAAGAGACTACTCTGGGCACAGAGGATGCGGGGGGTGTGGCCACTGCACGGGGCCATGAAGGTGTCATGGGCCTTATGACACTTCCAGACGAACTAGAGGAGCTGGGGGAGATCTTCCACCCAATGAATGCTGAGGAGCAAGGTGAGACTAGGACGAGCAGGGTCCCAGGTTCTAGTGGGGGCTTGTCATCTGTCCAACCCAAGGCCTGGATGCCCCAACGGGCCTCTCAGGTTGAGGAATCCTGTTTTCCCTTCCAGCTCAGTTGGCAGCTTCTCAGCCTGGGCCCAGGGTACTTGCAGCAGACCAGAGCAGCTACTTCGTGCGTCTTGGTGACCTGGCCCACAGCTTCCGCCAGCGGGCTTTCGAGCACACCCTGAGCTACCTGCAGCAGGGCCAGTTCCAGGCCAGGGCCACATTGGCCCAGCTTGAGGATTCCTTTAGGATGGTAAGTCTTCCTCTCTCTAGGGTGTCTTTCTCAGAATATCTCCCCATGGCTTCGCCCTACCTCAGGCAGTGACCCAACATCTGTCAGCCACTAAGATAGCCACAGACTGCTCTCACGGGGCTTGTGTCCCAGAGAGGGAGACAGATAACCTAAACAGTAGTCCCCCCTTATCTTTGAGAGAGACATTCCAAGACCCCCTGTGGATGCCTGAAACCTTGTATAGTACTGAACCCTACATATGCTATGTTTTTTCTACACATACATACCTATGATAGTTTAATTCATAATTTAGGCACAATGAGAGATTACCAATAAATAATAATAAAAGAGAACAATTATACTGTAATAAAAGTGATGTTAATGTGGTACTAAGTAAAATAAGGGTGACTTGAACATGAGTGCTGTGATACCCCAATAGTTGATTTGATAACTGATACAGCTACCGTGGGACTAACAGGTAGGGGGCAACTATAGAGTGGAGACACTGGACAAAGGGATGAGTCACACCCCAGGTGGGTCAGAGTGGAGCCATTCAGATTTCATCACACTATTCAGAACAGATGCCATTTAAAAATTATGAACTGTTTATTTCTGAAATTTTCTATTTAATATTTTCGGACCGTGGTTGACCAAGAAAACAAACTGTAGAAAGTGAAACTAAGGATAAGAGGGGACTGCTGTACCTACAAATGGGGATGTAAAGAAGGAAACAAGACAACCATGCAGAGAGGGTCTGGGCTGAACAGGAGAGCGTCCCTTTGAGCCACATTGTGAATGCCGAGAGAGCCATGCAGAGTTGGGGAGAAGTGGGGACGATAAGAACAGAGTGCCCAGCCCTGGCTGGGTAGCTCAGCTGGTTAGAGCATCAACCCAATATGCCAAGGTTGTAAGTTCTATCCCCAGTCAGGGCACATGTAAGACTCAACCAATGAATGCATAAATAAGTGAAAAAACAAATTGACGTTTCTCTCTCTCCTTTCCTCTATCAATTTTTAGGAAAATTTATTAAAAAAACAAAAATAGTGCCCAACAACAAGCTGTGTGTTCAAGTAGAAAGGCAGCTGGGGTGACAGGATGAAGTGAAGGTGGGGACAGGGTAGGGGGAGCCCAGGGATCTAGGGTTTAGTGATGTGCAGAGATCATGATGGGGCGTCAAAGGGAGATGAGGTCTGCAACACCCTGGGAGAAGACCGTGCAGACCATGGTGAGGTGTTGGGTTTTATCCAACAGGGACTGGGGAGCCATGGGCTCATGGGGAATTTGGATTATTGCCACTTTAAAGAAAAGACAAGTCTGCCCGGTCGGCATGACTCAGCAGTCGAACATCGACGTACGATCCAGGAGATTGAGGTTTGATTCCTGGTCAGGGCACATGCCTAGGTTGCAGGCTTCATCCGTGCAGGGGGCATGCAGGAGGCAGCCGGTCAATGACTCTCTCATCATTGATGTTTCTCTCTCCCTTTCCCTTCCTCTCTCTGAAATCAGTAAAACTTAAAAAAAAAAGGAAAGACAAGCCCATCACAGCACAGGTGGCTCTAAACTTGTGGCACTCGCACCACTTGTAGACTATGCCATACAAAGGTCTAGACACAAAGCGCCAGGCCAGGCCAGGGAATGCCCACCCCAGTTCCTCATGCCACTCCCAGGGAAAGTGTATGAAAGGTCCCTGCCAAAAGCCCTCATTTCTCTGCTAGGCTCTTTACAGATTGAAAAGGCTGAACAGTCTTTAGAAGGACAGTCATGGCTGGATCCAGGTCTCCAAGGCAGAGTGAAGAAAGCCTGTACCCAAGAGGTACCTACAAGAGGCCAAGGCTCCCAGGGTCTTCTCCTCTCTGATTCCCACTCACACCACTCTCTCCTTCCGCAGGCGCCTGATTCAGGGGCTCTGTCCAGGGCCTGTGGACTCATCCAGCAGCTCCATGTGGCTTATAGCACCCTGGCCTCCAGCCTCCAGGGTCTTCCAGCCGAGCTCCAGCAACAGGTCAGGAGGGCGCGGCACAGCCTCTGTGAGCTCTATGGCGTCATCTCCTCTGCCAGCTCCATCACAGAGCTGCCAGCTGAGCACCTGGCTCAGAGCCGTGAACGTGTAAACCAGGCCTGGCAAGGGCTGGAGAAGCTGCTGGAGGGTGTGCAGCACAGCCCCCCGCTTAGCTGGCTGGTGGGGCCCTTTGACCTGCACCCCAGTGGGCAGCAGCTGTAGGTCCTCCTCAGAGCCTCCCTAGCCCCAAATCCCCAAAGCTCTGGACCCTGCCAGCTGGCACACAGAGGGCTTTCTGCATTAAGCGTGCTATGCTCCCAGCTCTGGGACTGTACCATCCACCTTTCTGCATGACTGGCCCTAAGAGCCCAGGGTTGCTAAGACCACTGACAGAGGGCCTGTACTTGAAAATCGTGAGCAAGCACTCCAGTTAGGAAAGAGAAATGAAATGTGCCAGAGTCTAGAAGATACTCCACTCAGCAGTCCCCACTAGGAGCCCCATTACCTTTGCAGGGGGTGAGGGTCTTCCACCCAGCTGGGCCTTTAGCTATCAGCTTGGTGGGTAGTCCTGCTCCTCCATCCTCCCTCTGAAACCATCTACCCCAGCCCTTAGCAAACGCCTTGCATCACAATGTACTAGAATTGCATCATCCTGAGGCAGGGTCCCAACTGCCTTTGCTGGCCCCAGTGTGGCCAAGAGAGGGGGCTTCGTGAGGATAAAAACACCAGCTGCCACCCCACCCCCAGCTTTGTAGGGGCCCGCCTTGAGGACTGCATTGCTTGGGGTGGGGGGTGATTACAAATCTAGCCCCTTCCTGCCTCTTCCACTTGCCCACCTGCCTGGCCTTACAGGCCAATCACAGGATCACAAAGTTGAGGTTCTGTTCCCTGGGGAGCCTGGGCCCAGAGGCTGCCCATGGCCGAATAGAAGGGCTTCCCCACAGAGGACAGGGCCCTAGGGAGTAGGGGGTCACAGTGCCACATGCAGCCTGGGCAAGAGGGAAAACAACTGAGTCAGTGGAGCAAAGTAGCAGCTTCTGGGGAAAACATGATAGCCACTGTTCTGCCCTCCTGGCCTCTTTGCTCCTCCTTTCTGGGCACTGGGCAGCCAAACCCAGGACATCAAACCACAGCCTCCATTTGAGCCTCAAAAGTTCAGAGAGTTTTATTTTTCCTTTATTATTTTGGAAAGGCCTTGCTCCCACCCCATTCCTTCACCACCAGCCCTGCCATTAAAACCAAGCTCACATTCACTGTATAGGGTGACACTATGGCTTAAAACCCTTTGTCCCCAAATGGGTCCTTAACAGCTACAGACCTCTCCCCAATCCCAGCCCAGCTGCACCAGTAACACTAGAAAATCAAGCCAATAAAAATGATTTTTCATTAAAAAAACCCTTTATAGTCATTTCATGTCGGTTGGAAATCACAGAAATTGGGCAGGAAAAAAACCCCGAGGGACAAATACAAATGAAGAGCACAGCATCTCCCCAACAGTTCTCTGATCCCTGGGTGGCCGGGAAGGAGTGGGGCAGGCCTACGGGCATCTACATGACGGGCGGGGCCTGGCCGCCGGGCTGCCCGGGGCTCAGCTGTCCTCGTCGTCCAGGGACTCAGAGTCCACGTGCGCCCTCTGGCGCTCCTGCCGGTCCTTCCCAGGCCCGTCCAGGTCGGGGCCCTCCCTCGCGCTGCTGGTGAAGCACAGCACGGTGGGGGTGAACAGACTGCCTTCCTGTCTGTCTATTTCCATCTATCACTGACAGACTAAAAACTCTAGGCTCCTCCCACCATGCCCAATGCAGTAGGTGTGCGTTGAATGGTCTGGAGTTCTCAGCACGGCTGCATACCAGACTTGAGGGTAGTTGTGAAAGAGACTGCCTGTGCCCACTCCTGGAGAGTTGGGAGGAAGCCACTATCCCTAGGGTCTGACCCAGGGCAGCTCAGCTCCCTCGCCTGGGGGATCCTGAGGGGGTCTGCTGCTAAAGTGGGGGATGGGAGGCCAGCACATGGGGGCCAAGTCCCTGGGACCCTGACCAGGACAAGCAGCCGAGACATCAGGGTGCCTTCTCAGCAAGTTGCCCCCCCTTTTTAGGAAGTCACCCCCAGTGCCACAGCCCCCAGGGACACTTACTCATTGTGTAACAAGTCTTCAGAGGAGCCCCCCACTGGCGCCTCTTCTGAGTTCTGTCCTTCCTCCTGCTCCTTGTCCTCTATGCTCCCACCCTTCTGGGATATGGCCTCACCATTCACTGAGGCTGAAAGATCTGGGAGAGAAAAAAGGGTCATAGGACACTGTGGTACTACTTGTCTGGGACCCGTCCCCTTCCCACTGAGAGCCAGTGGGAGAGCAAGCCAACTTTGGGACAGGGGACCCTCAACCCTCCTGAAGGGCCCTGGCCTTGTACACCCACAATCATCTCTACCTCTGAGCCTCCCAGTCGCATGGGGACTGTCAGCTCCATCAGACCATGCTGACTGCATGTGCTTCTGCAGCCAAGCCCCTGAAGAAGGGAGGGGCCAATAAATGAGTGCTGAGGCTGGGACAGAAATAAGGAGAGGACCTCTCTGGACTATTCCCCAGGCTGCTGAGGCTTCTTCAGCGGAGCCAACTTGACACCAGTCTGAAGGGCTGGTTCAAGCATCTGTCATCAGGATCTGGTGACCCCAGGAGGAACACCCTCCCGCTCCCAGAGGCCACTGTCCCTGCCAGAAATGTCCTTCCTCCTCTCAGCTCATCCATGACCCACTAGCTCCAGCCCAAAGCCTGTGCCTCCCAGGTGTGCTCACACACACATAGCCTCCTACACTACCCTGGCTCTGAGGGTCCAGAGCCAGTGAGCAGCATAGGTGTGTGAGTATACCAGGCACCAGCTGCCTTGGGGACATAGCCAGGCCTGTGCAGAGAGGACCAGCAGGACATACCACCATGGTCATTGGGGGAGGAGCCCATCCAGCTCACCAGCACTGGTCTCATCCTCTGCTCTCTCCAATGGGGCCTCCTCTCCAACCAGAGCCTCCTCAGCCTTTTCTGCCTCAGCCAGTTCCTTCTCCGCTCCAGTTCTGGCTGCCTTCTGGATGGCCTCAATCTTTGGTCCAAGGACCCGCGACTTGAGCCGGGTATAGACTTCCGCGGCCTTCTCCATCACCTCCTTGTTGGCTTTGTAACGGCGAATCTGTCCGCCGAGAGGCCTAGCTCAGGGAGTGTAGCTGGCCTCACCCCCTACCCGAAACCCTCCATATTGCTGCCACCACCTCAGCACCTCCCACGGAGACTCCCCTAGCTGATCCACCGGCTTTCTTCTCAATGACCAAGGGCAGCTGTGGGCAGGAACATGGGCTCTCTGACCAGGCCCCAATCTGCTTGGACCCACCTGCCCGTAGCCCTTTGCACCTCTGGACTCCAACCATACCTTTTTCAACGTGGCCACCACATCAGTGTTCTTCTGGAGGATATGAGAGGTCACCTGCAGGGTCCCAAGCTCCTCCAGTGCGTTCAAACACCTTTTCACATCCTGCAGGGTGGGAAAATAAAAAGTAAGGAGGGACAGCACCTAGACGACACAATGGGTCAGGAGAAGGACACACTGGGGCTTTCCCTGCAGCGAGAGCTGCAGAAAAGACCCAGATTTGGAGGATTCTTGGGGCCTGCCCACAGCACCACCTGGCTGGGATGCCCAGTACTGCACCTCAGGATGGCTCTCAGCTGGGACACACACAATAGAGACAAGGACGCCCGCCCTACCTACCCTGAGGGACTCTGGATTTGTCTCAAGTTCCAGAGACTTCTAAGGGAGGTCTAGACATGAGGCGGTGGCAGGGACTGCTTCACTCAGGGAAAGTGGTTCCCCATGATCCCGGTAAGGTGGGTCTTACCGGATTATCGACCTTCAGGGCAAACTTGATCTCGCTGTGTAGTTTCTGAAGCTTCTCTTCCACGGAAGGTTCTGTGGCCAGGAGAGAATGGACCGCCTGGGCCTAAGCCCCCAACCCAGACATGGCCAAGGATCTGTCTGAGGACTGCTATGGTGAAAGAAGCAACCTTCCCTCCTCCCGACCTCAGCAACCTCGAGCTGCAAGACCTTGGGCAGCGACTGGGATAGCTGGGCCCTCACCTTTCTTCTTCTCAACCTTCCTGTCCAGTGGGAACCCTTCTGACCGCTTCCGGGTTCGTTCCACCTTCACGGGCCTGTGAAGACTCACTCCCCTTAGGCCTCTGACCAACATCCACGAGGCCACCCTGCCCCAACCACTGCCATCCTCCCCACCAAAGGCCAGGAGCTGCAGAAGGAAACCTTTAGGAGGCCCTGGAAGCTGGGAGGGGTCAGGGACCATTGTAACCTGGTCTAAGACAAGGCACTTAGGGCAAACCATGTGAAATCCCAAAATTCTTTATTTTTTTGTATGTGGCTGAGGGTTAGTGGCTAGTATGTAAAACCTAGTGCATGAATTATTAAAAGGTGCTCCAATTGGACACTCATAGACAACAGCAACACTTGTTAACACGGTTCCAGTTCTACACTCTACTCGGCAGTCAGGCTGCCAAGTTCCCAGTAGGCAGAGTCCAACCAATGGCTGAATTCCACTTAAAAATGTCTGGGATATGCACAATACCCACACCTCAGTGGGTTTTGGCGTTAAAAAGCCTGAGAACCACTGATCTGGCGACAGTTCCCTGCTTTGGCACTACTACTGACATCAGGGCCAGGTCATTCTCGGGGGGGGGGGGGGGGCAAACCTGGCCCTGACTCATTTGATGTCAGGAACACCCCAGTTAAGGACCACAATTCTGAACAGGAGACACCTGAACTGGATCTGTCTACCAAACTAAATTTGGAAGCCAAGCCCCTCCAATGAGGAGAAGCTGGGGACCATGACAGGCCTCGGGGAGCTGTGGTAAGACAGGTTACATGAGTGCGGACCTGGAGCGGGTCTTCTCCTCGGGGCGCCCTTTCTTCTCCTTCTGGCTGGGTCTCTTCACAGGCTCTGTGCTTTGTGGCTGCAACTTCTTAGCTGATTTCTTCACCTGCAGCAACAAAACAGAGTGGCTGGAGTGGCAGGGGCTTGCTCTCAACTCCTGAACTGTCCCCCTTGGAGATACAGCATGACACCTTCTGCCACCACCTTCACACTGTTGGGAGCTGGTGGAACTGACAGGATGGAATGGGAAAGAACCCTATGTCCAATCCATCCCCCGGCAGCAGATCTCAGGCTCTGAAAGGACTGCCCAACAGTAGGACAGCCCTCCATATTCCTCCTTTTGAGCAGGACACTTCCTGAGGCAGGGAACTTGGTTCCTCCCTTTGGGACAAGGAAGAGCGACTAAGAGAGAACTGGGTGTTGTCAGCCTTTCCCCATTCCCACATGGAGTGGGATCCTGGGCTCAGTCTAGAACGTGGTAGGCCTTAGAAGTCAGATTCTCGGATTCAGGCCCACACCAACACATGGTGCTTGAGCGTCACCACTGCACCTCATTGGTATCAGAGTTCTCCTAACTGCTCCTATGCTCACCCCATTAGCAGTTACCCATAGTGACCAGAGGACACATATGGACATCCCATATCTGCATACAGCCCTTCAGATCTCCCACTTCCCTCAGGGTAAAAGCCTAAGTCCTTCCACAGCCCATAAGCCCCTGCACAGCCTGTCTCCATTTCCTCCCTGCCCTCACCTTCTTTCCCCCTGGTTCACTCTGATCCAGACATACAGGCCTTGTTCTTCCTCCAACATGGCAGGTATGGTCCTGTCCCAGGGCCTTTGCACAGGCTATGCCCAGAGTCTAGGATGCTCTTCCCCCAAGTATCTTCCCAGATTATCTCCCACTTAATTCAAATCTCTAAGTGTCACCTTCTCAACTGAAGCCTTTAGGGTCTACCCCATTTAAAATAGAAACCATCCTTCCCTTTACCTTATTTTTTTTCTTAGCACAGAACACTCTGGAAAGCACCATGTAACACCTTAATGTTGTCTCCTCTCCCTCCATCCCTTGGATGACAGCTCCTTAACAGCAGGGGTTTCTGTGTGTCACCCACTGCCTTACTGCCATTCCCCAGCACCCAAAACAGTGTCTAGTACACAGCAGGTGCTCAGTAAACGTAATGGATAAGGCGTGGGTGTTAGGGAGAGGTCTCCTCAGTGACCCTTGTTTCCCCATCACCCTCCATGGGGGCCCCATGACCCCCGCCAGGCTGGGCACACCTCTCTTTCCAGCTCAGCCTCGGGCTCCGAGTCAGAGGAGGACTGGGGCCCTCGTCCCCGACTCTTCCGGCCACGCTGCTTCCTGACGGGCTCTTCCTCATCCCTGACCTCGTCGCCGCTGCTGCCCCCACTGGCCCCGTGCGGGGCCTCCCCTCGCTCAGCCCGTTCGCGCCTCCGCTCCTTCTCCTCCTTCTCCTGCTCCCGTAGCCGCCGCAGCTCCTCCTCCTGCTCCCGGCGCCGCCGGGCCTCCAGCTCACGTCGCCGTTCCTCATCACGGCGCTTCCACTCGCTGATGCGGTCTACCTCCTCGCTGTCGCTGGGGGTGCAGGCCAATTAGAGGGGGCACCTGGTCCTCAGGAGGCACCGCTCACAGCCTGGCTGAGGACCCAGCCAGAGGCAACCCGGGGCTGTCACCCACCTGTCACTGCTTGAACTGCTCGGGGGCCGTTCGGGCTTCGGTTTCCGCCCACGAGGCTTTGGGGGAGGCTTTTCAGCTGTGAAAAAGGAGAAGGGGGTGGCCTTCTCCAGCTCTGTCCACCAGGAGGGGCAGGGGACCCCTTCAGGCTAGCCCAGAGGTGAGGGGCCATATGAGGCAGGCCCCAAGGAACCAGGTCAGGACCAGTGCCAGGGATCCTACCTGGCTTCCTGCTCCTGGGAGGTTTCTTTACCGACATGTCAGAGTCCGAGGAGGACGAGGAGGAGGCCAAAGACGAGGAGGAGGCTGACCTGGGCACCACCACTGGCTCAGCCTTGGCCCCTTCTGATTCTGGTTTGGAGTCTGAGTCAGAGGCTGAGGGCGGCTTCTGGGAGAGGCCAGGGTGTGGAGGTGAGAGGGCAGACCCCAGCACCCCTTATAACGCCCCCAGCACCCTTTGTAGCCCCCCAACTGACAAAAATTTGCCTTCCCCAAATTAGAAAGCTGCTTTTAGGCCTGGAATCACAGGCAGCCCTAGATGTACCTACAGCTGCCTGATCCTTCACCTTGGTCACAGGGTATAATCTCCCCAGACTTCCTTCCTCCTGGGTGAAATGCAGGGGGTCAAATGAGATACAGGGATTTTTCCCAGTAGCAGGAGCTTTTTAAATCTTGCCTGGAGGCCCAACCAGATGAGCTGCCCTCTTCCACTGTCTGCCCCTGAGCTCTCCTGGATCCCCAGCACACACTTGTACATGCACACTCATACACACATGTATATGTACACACAACATATTTACTTGTACACAACTTATACATGCCAGACAACACACTTGTACGCACCACACACACATACACACGTGCAGGCATGCACATGCTCATACACACACAAGCACATATAACACATACACTCATACACCCATACAACACACACAGATTTCTCTCTCATACACCTGGGTCACCTAAGAGTGCTTCACTTCCTTTCAATGCCAACACCTCAGCATCCTGTTTTCCAAACCAGCCTGTAAATTCTGGTCAGGAGCGGCAGAAACCACCATCTCCTGCTCAGGGAAGTGCTCTGCACACATGGTACTCAGAAACTAGACTGAGGCCATCAGTGAAGCCAGAGGCAAAAGCCTGCAGTTCCCTGGGGTTTCCTTGTGGCCTAGGCCCTATCCTCCACCAAAAAGGACCCGATTCTAATTATGGACAGTGCTTGGTGACCTTGGAGAGAACCACTAAGAGTTTCTCCCAGGTGAGCATGAAAAAAAACATACCTCTACCTTTTTCTTCCGTCCTGCCAGGGGGCCCCGCCGTGGCACCCGGACCACGGCTTTCTTCTCAGGGGTGAAGTCCTGGGCAGAGAGAAGGGAGCTGAGTTGGCTTTTTTCCACTGGCTGGCCACTGTTCAGTTCCCACCTGTGCATCTCTCCCCCACTCACCCAAGGAGCCAACCACCTGCTTACCTGGTCACTGGTCTTCTCTGACTCAGATGAGCTTTCAGAGTTCTCCTCCTCGGATGGGGACACACTAGCCTGATCCAGGTCACTGGAGGCCTTCCGGGCTCGTTTTGAGACCGACATCTGGAGGGGGAACCACCCAAACAGATCAGCAACCAGAAACGCACATATGCTCAGCAGAGCTGTCTCCTACCTGACCCCTTAGCCCGGGGAAGAGCTCAGATTCTAGAACCTTTGCGAGGGTAACAGGGACCCTTCGAGAATCTGATAAAAAACAGGGATCTTAAACCTTGAGGACATTAAGCTGAGTGAAATCAACCAGTCACAAAAGGATAAATACTGTAGGATTCCACTAAGAGGTTCCTAGAGTCAGATCCATAGAGACAGGAAGTAGATAGTGGGTACTGGGGGTTGGGGGACGGGATGGGAATTAACGTGTAGTGGGGACAAAGTTTCAGTTTGGGAAGATGAGAAAGTTCTGGAGACAGATGGTGGTAGTTGCACAACAATGTGAATATATTTTAAGCCACTGAGCTATATACTTAAAAATAGTTAATATTTTATGTTATATATACATTACTGAGATTAAAAAAAGGAAAAGAAAAAATAAATCAAACCAGGGATCCTTTCTCCAAAAAAACATACAAACATAGTTTCGAAATAGTGGTTGCACAACATTGTGAATGTACTAAATGCCACGGAGCTGTACATTTTAGAATGGTTAATTTTGTTATTTAAATTTCACCTCAATAAAAAATTTCAAAAAATATATATATGTATCATACAATTCTGAATTCCATTTCAGTGATCCCTGGATTATCGCCCATCCAAAGAAGCCAGCTTAAGAGTTCTTATAGCCCTGGCCCGTGTGGCTCAGTTGGTTAAGAGTGTCATCCCGTGCACTGAAGGACTGCAGGCTCGATTCCTGGTCAGAGCACATATCTGGGTTGTGGGTTCGATCCCTGGTCGGGGTATACACATGAGGCAGCCAACGGAAGTTTCTCTCTCTCTCCCCCTCTCCTTTCCTCTCTCTCTAGAATCACTGAAAACCATATCCTCAGGTGAGGATTAAAAAAGAAAAAAAGTTTTTATAAAGGAAGAAGTAAGGAAGCATAGAGAACTGAACTTCAGAAATACATCCCTGCTCAGTGACAATCAGTTCTTCCTATCAGGGTATGTGTTTACTTAGAAAGCACTTTTGCCTCTATTCTGTCACAAATAAAACTCATTCCTTCTCTTAAAAACTGCTTCCTAAGCATGTCCTTTCTCCATGCCTGTCCAAGACCAGAGTGTCATGGGCTGCATGCATTAAGTCCCCTAAAATTCAAATGTTGGAGACTAACCCCTGGTACCTCAGGATGTGACTATATTTGGAGATGAGGGTCTTTAAAGAAGCAATAAGTTAAAATGAGGTCATTAGGACGGGTCCTAATACCATAAGACTGGTGTCCCTATAAGAAGAGATCAGGCCCTGGCCGGTGTGGCTCAGTTGTTTGGAGCATCGTCCTATATACTGAAAGGTCATGGGTTCGATTCCTGGTCAGGGCACATACACAGGTTGCAGGTTCAATCCCCAGTCGGGGCACATGTGTGAAGCAGCAGATTGACGTTTCTCTCTCACATAGATGTTTCTCTCTCTCTCTCCCTTCCTCTCCCTTCCTCTCTCTCTAAAATCAACTAAAAAAATTAATTAAAAAATAAAAAAGAAGGCCGGGCCAGGAGTGGCTCAGCGGTTGAGCATCAACCTAGGATCCAGGTGATCGGGGTTTGATTCCCAGTCAGGGCACATGCCCGGTTGTAGGCTTGATCAATGACCCTCTCATCATTGATGTTTCTATCTCTCTCTCCCCCTCTCCTTTCCTCTCTCTGAAATCAATAAAGATATACTTATAAATAAATAAATAAATAAATAAATAAATAAATAAATAAATAAATAAAAAGAGATCAGGACAGAGAGGGAAGAGGATATGAGGACACAGGGAGAAGATGGCCATCTACAAGCCAAGGAGCGAAGCCTCAGAAGGAACCAGCCCTGCCAGCACCTTGATCTCAGAATTCTGGCCTTCAGAATTATAAGAAAATAACTGTCCGTTGTTTAAGCACCCCAGTCTAAGATACTCTGTTATGATGGTCTGAGCAAATCATACACTCAGTGATGCGCCAATGAGAGATGAGGCTCCTATTCTTGTGCAACTTATCGGAAGAAACAAACAGAAACGTTGTTTAATGATCTGAGATAAGAATATGTGAAAATAAAAGAGGGCACTGTGGTGGAGAGTGATGGGGCATGCCTTAAGGTGATGGTCGGAGGAAGCTGCTGAGAGGCCTACAGGACCAGGACATGGCAAATGCAAAGAAGTTTTCTTGGCAGAGAAAACAGCAAGTACAAAGCCCCTGGGGTGGAAGGTAGCTTGGTATTTTCAAAGAGGTGAAAAGGGGCTATGTGGCTGGCAGGCAATTGGCTGGCAGGCAATGCTAACTTGGAGGACCCAGCTCAGTTCCCCTCCCACCAGGGCCCTGGGCTAGACGGCACTCTAGGAGGGCTAGTGGTAGGGGGTCTGTTATTAAACCCTGACAAAAGGAGGTCCTCTATGGGGCCATTAAGAAGGATGAGTTTGAAGATCACAGCCCCCCACAGATTTGGGAATGGAGCACCAGGGATATGCTAATGCAGTGGGGTTAAGAGTAAAAAGGTCTCTTAAATTCTTCCCCCGGACTGTTAAAAGGTGTTATAATAAGAACTTATATTTGCTTAATGAAAAGTTAGCCAAGAAAATCTGAACATATACTGACCAATAAATAGTGATTTCTAAGAGGGATATGGGATGGGTGTTTACATATTTAACGTCTCTAACAACAGAAATAATGGGGACTTTTTAAAAAAGATTTTTTTAAATTGATTTTCAGAGAGAGGGAGAAAAAGAGAGAAACACCGACATGAGAGGGAAACATGGATCAGTTGCCTCCTGCACACTCCACACTGGAGACTGAACCTGAAACCCGGAAATGTGCCGGCTGGGAATAGAATCAGCGACTTTTTGGTGCACAGATGCCGCCCAACCAACTGAGCCACAATGGCCAGGGCAATAACGGGAACTTTTAAAAAACAATATCAAGTATAAATCATAAAAAGCTGGGGGGGGACGACTAAATGCCCTAAATCTTAATATATTGGTTAGAATTCATCCATGTCATAGACTTTTCAACCACTGATACCTGCATTCTAAAATAATATTTAATGACAAGGAAATGCTCACAATATTAGGTGGGGGAAAAAGGCAAGACACATACAGTACGTATATATTGCCAATTCTGTACTTTATACACATCCACACACATCACAGAGAAAACACATACGAATGTTTCTAGTCTTTGGCACAGAAACCCCTCAGATAGTATGGGTCTTTTCTACTATATCCTTTCTACATCTTTTTTTTTTTTTAATATGTTTTTACTGATTTCAGAGAAAGGAAGGGAGAGGTAGAAACGTCAATGAGAGAGAAACAGTGATCGGCTGCCTCCTACACTCCCCCTACTGCAGATGAGCCGGCAACCCGGGCATGTGCCCTGACTGGGAATAGAACCGGTGGCTTCCTGGTGCATTGGACAATGCTCAACCAACTGAGCCACAACTGGCTGGGCCATTTTTGCATCTTGATAGCTTATATACAATGAGCATGCCTTATCCTTATCATTGGAACCAGGAGCTAATGTTATTTTTTTTAATTATTATTATTTTTTTTAATCCTCACCCGTGTGTGTGTGTGTGTGTGTGTGTACATATATATATATATATATATATTTTTTTTTTTTTTAAATATATCTTTATTGATTTCAGAGAGAGGAAAGGAGAGGAAGAGAGAGAGAGAAACATCAATGATGAGACAGTCATTGATCGAGCCCACAACCCGGGCATGTGCCCTGACCGGGAACCGAACCCCGACTGCCTGGATCCTAGGTTGATGCTCAACCGCTGAGCCACGCCCGGCCGGGCTATTTTTTTTTCATTGCTTTTCAGAGAGAGTGGAAGGGAGAGAGAAACATTGATGTGAGAGAGACACACTGATTGGTTGCCTCCAGCATGTGCTCCAACCAGGGCCAGGGATCGAGTCTGCAACCGAGGTACGTGCCCTTGGCTCGAATCAAACCTGGGACCCTTCAGTCCGCAGGCCAACACTCTAACCACTGAGCCAAACTGGATAGGGCAGCTAGTGTTATTTTTAAAAATAATGAAAAGAATGCCTTAGTCTATCAAAAGAGTTTGCTGGAGGTCCTGGTCCTTTCATTCTGTGCCCAAATATTTAGAAGCAGTCAAAAGTCAGAGGAAAAATAAAGGTAGGAAAGAGAATATATCTAAGAGAACTGAAAACCTAGGCCCACACAAAAACTTGTACACAAATGTTCACAGCAGCATTATTAATAATGCCCAAAAGGAGGAAATAATCCAAATAGCCATCAGTAGATGGACAAAATGTGGTCCATCCATACAAAAGGATTATTATTCAGCTATGAAAAGGAGTGAAGCCCAGCCGGGCATGGCTCAGCGGTTGAGCGTCAACCTGGGATCCAGGCGATCGGGGTTCGATTCCCGGTTAGGGCACATGCCCGGGTTGTGGGCTCGATCAATGACTCTCTCATCATTGATGTTTCTCTCTCTTCCTCTCCTTTCCTCTCTCTGAAATCAATAAAGATATATTTTAAAAAAGAAAAGAGAAAAGAAAAGGAGTGAAGCTACAACATGAATGGACCTTAAAAACATGATGCTCAGTGAGAGAAGCCAGATACAAAAGGTCACATAGTGTGTGATTCCAAAAGTGAATTCGTGGGTGCCAGAGGCTGGGGGAGTAGAGGGAGTGACTGCTAATAGGGACAGGGTTTCTTCTGGGGAAGATAAAATATTCTGGAACTAGACAGAGTGATAGCTGCACAACTCTGTGAATGTACTAAAAACCACTGATTGCAGCCCGTCTGGCATGGCTCAGTGGTTGAGTGTCAACCTATGAACCAGGACGTCACGGTTCAATTTCTGCTCAGGGAACTAGCCTGCATTTTGGACTTGATCCCTGTAGGTGGCGTGCAGGAGGCAGCCAATCAATGACTCTCTTCTTCTCCCCACCTCTCTCTGAAATCAATACAAACATATTAAAAACAAAACAACAAAACCCACTGAATTATATAATTTGAAAGGGTGAATTTCCTGGTATGTGAATGATACATGTATTTTCTTAATGCATGTCTGAAAAAAGAAAGTCAAGAGTGGGTACAACCTCAGGGTGGAATGAGGAAGAGTCAGGGCATTGGCTGGACATCAGCCCCACCATAGGCCAGGTGCACCTGCCCCACTCCACCCCTACCTTCAAGGCTGATGCCTTTCGCTTCAGGCTGCTGTTGTCACTGCTCTTGTCTGAGTCCGAATCACTCTCCATCCTGTCGCTGGTGGCTGCAGCAGTCACAGCTGTGACAACCATTACCCCCCTGTCTTCGTCGTCCTCACTCCTGCCCGCTGGGTCAGCTTCAGGGGCTTCACTGTCGGAGGAACTCACCGGCTGGGGGGAAGGGGGCAGAGACAGTGAGTCACCCCCAGGCTTGGGTGGATTTCCCAACCAGGAGAGTGGCCCAGAGGACAGTACCCACCAGTGGCAGTGTCTCAAATGCCCGGGCCTCCTCGCTTTCCCAGTGGGGGAACTGAGGCCCAGAAAGCCCTGAGAACTGAGGCAGGAGGTTGACATGGACAAAACTAGGATTCAAGCACTGTGGGACTCAAGGTCAAACCCTGGGCAAGTGACTTAAGCCTCTCTGTGCCTCAGTTTCCACATCAAAGCAATGAGGATGCCAACGTTTTCGCCTCACAGGGCTATGGCGAGAATAAGGCTCAAATGGTATGTGATGTACTTAGGACAGTGCCCAGACTGGCAAGAGGTCCATCAGGGCTTGCTTTTTATTATGATTATTATTATTCTCATAATTAAGAGAAGGAAGCTGACCTAGAACAGGACATCTGTGCTTAAACTTCAAGGCACTGCTATGTCTGCTTTACCCAAAATTCCTGCTCAGGTAGTGACAGCCACAAAGATAGTAAACACTTATATGGGACTTCTTCCATGCGAACCACTAAGACACTTTTGGGAGCAGTGCTGGGTACCAGGCACTGTGCTAGGTAGGTGATGAGCACACAGATATGAACAGGGCATGGTCCCTGCCCCTGCAGAGCTTACAATCTAGTGGGAGAAACCAACCATAGCCACTTGGACAGATCAATGTCACACCATGGTGATGGGCAGCAGGAAAATATCAGCACGTGGGCCGGGAGGAGTCAGAAAGAGGTGGGTGCCAAGTGGTGGGAGTATTTTGCACTGGGAAGAGGACCTTCAGAGGATGGGACATTTTAGCTGAAGGGTCATCACAAGCATGCAAAGGGATAGGGGCTAAATGCATTTGGGAAGACAGGATTGCATAAGTGAAAGTTCCCCTAAGGAACCTGAACAGGTGGGGGAAGGGGACACAGCGAAAGACAAGCAAATGACAGCAGAGAGGCTGGGAGGTTAGGCTGGGCGGGATCATGCAGGAGTTATCAAAGCTTGAGGAGATCAGGCAGATGGCACAATGACAGTCAGGCCACAGGGCTTTCTCGGGTCCCTTTTTGAACTTCTGGATGTTTTATGTTTGTGGGAGGAAAATGGATGAGCCCCAGTCAAATTCAGCCATCATTCATTCACCCAATGAATGTTACGGAATACCTACTATGTGCCCGGCCCTGTGCTGGGTGCTGGGGCTAGAGACGAGTAAGACAGGGTCCCTGCCCTTGGGGAGCTCATAGTCTAATGGGGAGACAGACAAGTAAATGCACAGTTACAACACAGCATGAGGGGGGCACCCAGCCAAGTCCAAGTGTAAAATCTGACCAGGTTTTCTCATGGTATGTACCTCTTTTCTAAGTAACCGATTTTTACTTTTTTTAAGAACAAAATTGAAATTCTTAAAAGCCACATTTCCTGGAAACAACCCAAATGTCTATATACTGAAGAATAAAAATGCAGGATAGCTACAGAATAGAAAACTATTCAGCCATAAAAAGGAATGAAGCTCTGGCACATGCTAAGCAACATGAGTGAGCCTTGAAAGCATGCTCAGCGAGAGAAGCAGACTCAAAGGTCCAAATATATGATTCCATCCAAATGAAATGTTCAGAATACACAAATTCATCAAAACAGAAAGTGGACTAGTAGTTCCTAGGGTTTAGGGGAGGAGAGAATTGGGGGTGACTGCTAATGCAGAGGGGGCTTTCTTTGTGAGGTGACGGGAATGTTCTGGAATTAGATAGTAGTGATGGTTGTACAACATTGTGAAAGTATTAAAAGCTACAGCAGTGTATGCTTTAAAATGATGAATAACATAATTTATAAATTATTTTATGTTATGTGAATTTCACCCCAATTAAGAAAAAAGAACCTTATCCCCCAAAACCATATCCTCTTGGTGTGATGACAGTTGGGTTCAATGGACTGGAGCAGGGCATGCATGATGGTCAAGAAAAAAGCAAGGAGGACAAAAAAGGCACGAGAGGATGGGAGGGGAGTCCCCAGGGCTGCACCGGTGGGACGCACTAAGAGAGGCTAGAATGAGAAGCAACGAAAGCAGAGGTTTGTGTTGCTGGATAGCTAGGAGGAGGAAAGAGGGGCTGTGAACAGCTGGACAGAGTGAACAGCTAGACAGAGGTAGAGGCCAGATTTTGGAAGCACATCAAAATGGAAATATGCAGGAGAGAATGAAAATGTGAGAGTTGAAGTGTGGTGCCAGAGCTGGACCAGCGACAGCAATGACACAGGAAAGGCCAAGTGGAGGGAGTGGCCAGGAGGGGACTCAGTCCATCTTTACTCCCCACTCCATGTTCACTTGTGCCCCATTCTTCCCCCACTGAGAAATTGAAATCGTGAGCCCTCCCAGCCTTCACCATAATCCCTATTTAACAGGAGAGAAAAATGAAAATCAGGGGTTGACAGGACTTAAAAGCTCAGCACCAAACACCTTTTGTCTCCCTTGTAACCAAGGGCCTTAGGCAGGGCAACAGGGCCCTGTCTATGTTTGACAAGATTAAAAAGGAAAACACATAGTAGGTCAAGGCCCAGACCTAAAACACTAGAAGAATCACGCCTTCATAGTGGGTTTCTATCACACCTGTCCTCCAGGACTGAGGAGCACCACTGGTGAATAGAGAAGGGAGATGCTACCCCGTCACTTGGAGAGTAAATGACTAACTGGCTGGTCCAAAGATCTTCTGCACACATTAGTTAAGTGCAAACCACTAAACATTGAGATCATTATCTCTCTCTCTCTCTCTCTCTCTCTCTCTCTCTCTCTCTCTCTGTAACTTGTGGGAGCTGTCATCCTCATTTTGTAGATGAGAAAAAAACTGGTGTGACAAGATCACACAGCAAGTAAGTGACAGAGCTGGGATGCAAGGCAAGTCCACCTTGGCTACTAAGCCAGTGCCCTGCACACAGCTAGTGCTTATTATATCCCTCTGCACTTCTACCAACCTCTTGACCAACTGTGATCCCGTTTGTACCTCCATGGCCCAGCCAGGCGATTGGGATGAATGGGCATGGTCCACAATTAGGGCAACTGAGACTCTGGGAAGATAAGTGACATGCCCTACACTGTGCTTGTGTGTAAAGCCAGGAACTCTGATCTGGGTCAGCCTATGGGATCTAAGTGCCTGTTAGCAAAGACTTTGGGAACTCTGATCCATGTGGAGAAGTCTGGGGGACATCCCAACACCCAGTGGCTAAGTGAGATGAACACTCATTTCTCTGTCTTAATGGACCTGGAGGTGAATGAGGCGGAAAGGGAAGGCCAAATTCAGCCTGTGACTGTGCTAGGTACCTGAAACGCATTTGCTCACTTGAACCCAGGTCCAGGCGCCCACATAGCATGGCTCTTAAGCCCAGATCCC
The DNA here is from genome assembly GCF_964146895.1 of Miniopterus schreibersii. Taxonomy (NCBI): domain Eukaryota; kingdom Metazoa; phylum Chordata; class Mammalia; order Chiroptera; family Miniopteridae; genus Miniopterus; species Miniopterus schreibersii. Next base: position 66,545,732 of record NC_138105.1, on the reverse strand, counting down.
ACCATGTAGAGGTTATTCTCGAGGCACTCGTCTTTCTCCAGGCCCTCACCATGGCTTGTATCAGTCAGAGGGAAAAGAATTTCACCCTAGGAGGTGGGAGGCCTAGGTTTTATTCCCAGCTCAGCTCTAACCAGCTTGAGAACCTTAGATAGGTCCCTTTACCTCTTCCTCCATTGGTACACAGATGTATCAACTGGAATCCTTCATCAATGGTGTTCAACCAAGGGTGACTTTGTCCCCCATTTGGCAATGTTTAGAGACATTCTGGTTATCATGATGAGGTGCTCCGGGCATTGAGTGCCTGGGGGCAAGATGCTACTCAACACCCCTTGGTGCCCAGGACAGCCGCACACAAAGAATGATAAGGCCTGAATGTTGAAAAACCCTGGTCTGGATCTAGGTTCCAGCTGGGTTCCTCTGGGCAATCAAGTGAACTCTCTGGGCCTAAGTTTGCTCATCTGTAAAATGGAAAAAATGCCACTGGCCCACCCAACTCTAGGATTAGTGTGTGGAACAAAAGACAATGAACCATAGCAAGATACAATTTTTCACCTCCTGGCTTGGCAAGGGATGTGGAACAGACCTTGCTGTACACTCCTGGTAGAAGCACCAGATGAGTTAAGGCTATTGAAAAGAATAAAGTATGTTGCCATGGACCAGTCGTCAAGATATATTATTGAAGGGATAAAGCACAGAATTATATGCTTTAAAAATGAGTGTCGGCCCATGAACCTGGAAGTCACCATTCAATTCCTAGTCAGGGCACATGCTGGGGTTGCAGGCTTGATCCCCAGTAACAGGCGTGCAAGAGACAACCGATCGATGATTTTCTCTCATCACTAATGTTTCTATCTTTCTCTCCCTCTAACCCCCTCTCTCTGAAATCAATAAAAACATGTTTTTAAAAATATGTTTAAAAATAAAGCTATGTAGGGTTTTATATGAGTAAAGAATCTTGGAAGAATATATAAGGAACTGGTAGCTATGGCTGTCTTAAGAGGAAAAGGAAACAGAGTGACCAGGAAGCAGGATTGACTTTTCACTGTACACCCTTTTTGTAACTTTTCCATTTTGTATCATGAGTCTGTATTCCCACTCAAAATGTAAAAATAAACTGCAAACTTACAGGATGAAAAAAGAGACTGCTCAGGTACCCATAAAGCAATGATTCTAAAAGTCTGTCTGTGGACTGGCTCCATCCAGACATCCTAATAACATCTAGGATGCATGGGAAGAAAAACCCCAAGGTCCCCAGGCCTCAGCTCTAAACTACTACATCAAAAACCTCTAGGGGTGGGGTCCAAGGATCTAGATTTTAAACCGATGTTCCATCTGTAGGCATAGACTGGTTAGAGAACCAAACAGCAGTGATAAGCTCTCACACTCAGAGCTACTTCTCAACTTGGGGAGCCTGTATGAGGCTGGTTTAATGTCAAGGTCACACCATTTTGAGTTCTGTTTCCTCGAGGGCAGGCATCTACACAGTACTCAGCAAGCTGTGGGTGTGCAATAAATATTAAATGGAGTGATGATTCACCAGGAGACAATAAGCTTAGGACATAACCAAACAGAACCTGAGGTGGGGCCAGAAAAAGATCTCATGAAACTCAACTACCTTAAAAATCTTCCGATCCATCTACCCAAGTTAGGGGCATTCAAAGTACAGGAAAAGGGTGGGTTTCAAAGCAGGGTGACCTGTCTTCCAGATCCATCATGGGAGGTGAGTCAAATGCCCCCCAACATGCACTAAATGTGAGCCTGGTCCATCTGTTGAGCGAACCCTGAATTCTGGGCCATGGGCTTCTGGGAGGCAAGAAGTGTGTGAGTCACCCTGAATTCCTGGTCCCTAGCTGTGTGCGGGTGTTAGTACAGGAGCTCTGCTGGATCAGTGGGTAGACTGAGCCATAGGAGAGGCATACCCAGACCATCTCAAGACCCAAAGTTCTCAAGCAGGACCAGGTCCCACAGAACTACTCAAACCTTCGCTCACACAAACCAAACCCTCTCCGATTCCTGCCTCTCTCCCTGCAGACCTTGCTGCAAGTGCTTTTTCTCTGTACCAGCCAAGCTCTGCCCCCTTCGGTCAATTCATTCCAGGCCAACCTTGAACCCACCCCTCCTGAGGCCAGGCTCCTCCGCCTCCCCACGCCACCCACAAAACCCCTCAAAACAGTGGTTAACAGCAGAGTGGAGAACCCTAGCCCAGCCTTCTCTTATTTGCATCTCACCCCAAAATACCCAGAGCAAGGCACCCCTCTGCCATCCTTCTGCAGCCTTCCATGGCTTTTTTGTTTCCAGATACCGATTTGCCACTAAGATGTAATCTCTATGATTCATGGCATTTTTTTCCCACCTAAGCAAGAACTCTCACATCTACTAACTGCTGTCTTTTTCCGAGTCTAAAATCTGGCATTAATGGCAGAAGTAGGGGTTATTATTAAAAGGGAAACCTTAGAAAACAAAAGGTTTTATGAGAGCTCTAACAACACTATTATAAATTCACACTAATCCCAGAGCTGTGGGTCTCACCAGGGTGAGCCAGCACTCCTCCACCCCACCCAAGGGACAGTAGGCAATGTCTGAGGACATATTTGGTTGTCACAACTGGAGTGGGGAGGATGCTCCTGGCATCGAGTGGGTGGGGGCCAGGATTGCTGCTTAACACTCCACAGTGCCCAGGAAGGCCCCCACAGATAACGATCCAGCCCAGCTTGTCAGTAGTACCAAGGGGGAGGAGACCTGTCCCAAAGCCCTCTTCTTTTTCTATGAGACAAGCTAAGGCTACTTCTTGTCTCCAGTGCACGTGAGCACTGCCTGACTTGGCTCTGCAGACCTCATACTAGCTGTCCCCAACCCCCAGGTACTCACCAGAGGGGCACTGTAACTGGCGTGGGGATTGTTCTGGATCTCCCACAGTCCTTCATTGAAGCCTTTCCTCTTGTTGGGTTTCCCGTACTTATCTTTCCACTTGTCGTAGGGAAACAGGTCCTTGGGTCCCAGAAAGGCTCTGGAGAGAGAAACCACGGCCGGTCCCAGGTGAGCCAGGCCACCCTGGGAGGCACCAGGGGGAAAAATCAAGTACAGTGAGGGACACTTACGTTTCATGTGTACCAAAGAAGAAGATGGGGTACTTGTTGGGTGGGGGCTTCACAGCACCATCAGCAATGTCATCAATCTACAGTGAGAGGCTGGTAAGGGGGTGGCTGAAGGGGTGGCATCAGCTTCACCCACTAAACCAGAAAAATCACCCAGAAATTAGCCAAGTTACTTATGGAAAAGTATGCCAAGAGAAGGGAAGCCTTCAACCTGGGAAGACACATCACCTTCCAGTTAGGCATCTGCATTCCTCTGTATACACCCCCCCCCCCAGCTCCAATTACATATCTATCCCCTCTTCCAATACAGTGTGCTCTCTCTGCCCCCAAGGTAGGTGCTTTACCTGAGCAAAGCCAAAAATAGTTCTCTGAGCAGCCAGGGAGTGGGACCAAGCTCAGCTTCTATGAACTATCAGAACCCCTCCCTCAAAGAGGGGATAGAGCACTGGGGTGGTTAGTCTCCCAGAAGCTGCAGCTGGCAGCTCCAAGGATGCAGAAGGTGGGGGGTGGGCTGCAGGAGAGAGGACCTGAGCATCCAGGAAGTCCCACCCTCTTCCTACAGGGCCATGGGTTCCAGCAGCTGTCAGTCACCTCCTCACAGGAGGCTAGCAGCCCCTTCACTTCCAATCAGGTGCTTGGAAATGTTAAGAGCTTAAGAGAGCCAGCTGGAGGGGGGTTAGAGGAGTGGGAGAAGCTGGTACATTGGAAAGAAGGGGAGTGCCCATAAAGTTTCATTGCTCTGGTGTCCCCCAAGAAAATAAATGGGAGCAAACAAATTTAAAACAGGTTCTCTGGTTCCCATTAATTCCCTAACACCCTCTTCAATGCCTGGGGGCTGCTGAGATCTTCCCTGCTCCCATCACCCAGCTTCCTTCCTCAGTTTTACAGGTTACTTTTCAAAGCTTTGGCCCTGGACTGTGGATCTCCAACATCCATCCCAACCATCTCACTCCCACACAGAAGCATCCCCAAATTCCAACACCCTGAGCTGAGGCCCAGTCCAGCATGCCTTCCAGGCCATCTTCTGCTCTGGCCTCACCTAGGACCCACCTCTGAGCCGGAGGCCCAGATATCCTATTATTAGCAGCAGCAGCTCCAAACTGCTCTCTGGGCAGTGGTCCCTGAGCCTCTCCTGACATCCTATGGCAGCCTCTCTGCATCTAAACCCCCAGTTCCGAGTGTTGACCATCTGTTTACTTCCACCCAGAGGGAGGGAGGGTCCAGGCTGAAATCTCCAGCCATCCTATAGGACTGCTCTGGCAACTCCTGCACTCCTTCTATTCCAGTCAAATCTTCAGCCTCATCCTTTCACTGTCTCCTGCTGCTGCCTGAGCCTCACACCCCCACCCCCAAATTCCTTCAGTCCTGCCAAGCATATTCCACCAATCTCAGCCCTAACACCTGGGGCTGACAATAACCTCTGGATGCTCTTCCACACTGACCTGCCCTGAACAGGGCCTGGAACTCCACTCTGCAGATCTGATAAGGGATCCTAGGCTCAGGACTACCCTTCAGACTTGGACAGAATCCTTAGACCATCTGGGTCCTTTGGATCACAGCTTCCTCCAAAGGGGATCCCCAAAGTCCCTTTGGCCCAGTCCCCTTCCCTCATATGATCTCTCTTTTGGGACTGATCCCCTTTTGCAAGGGGCTAGTCTCTGATTCAAGCATCTGGGAGGACCACCACACCCCAAGCCCTCCTTCCACCCCATGCCCTAACCAGCCTCCTCCACCAGGCTCTGGGGGGAGTCCCCAAAAACAAGTCTTATTCCAACCTCCTTATTCCTTAACGTCCGAGACTTAATCAGATCAAGTGACCTTATAAACAGAGCCCCCAGCCCTATTTCCAGCCCTTGCCTCCCTCAGCCTTGACCCTCAATCCTTCTCCCTTACTGCACCCGTCATCCCTAGCCACCCTCACACATGGCCCCAGAGCCCCCAGCCCCTCAGAACTTGGCATCTCATGGCTTCCCCAACGAGGTCCTTCAGTGAGGGACGTCCCCTTTCCATCAATTTGATCTCTCTCCTCAAATCCCACATCCCTCAGCTCTCACACTCACGGACCTCCCTCAAACTTGAACCATGCCCGCTCAGGGCCCAAATCGCTCAAACCCACCGTCGCTCAGCTCTGGGAACCCCGGAGCACAAGTCCCCCAGCCCGGGACTCCCAGACACCCAGGGCGCTTTCCTCAGGCCAGGGAACCCCATATCTCGTCACGCGGGTCCCCCAGGCTTGGGGGCTTCCAGAACCCCAGCGCGCGAATCCCTCAGGCCTAGGGGCCCCCCAGGCCCTCCACGCGGGTGCCTTACGTCCGGGAACACCCCCCAAGGCCCCCGGCGTGCGGGTGCCTCAGGCCCAGGGTCCCCCAGACCCCCGAGCACACAAGGCCGGAGGTTCTCCAGGACCCCCGGGCCCGAAGCACCCAGACACCCGGCGTGGGGGTACTTCAGGCCCGGGACCCCCAGACTTCCAGGAACGCGAGTCCCTCATACCGAGGGACCCCCAGAACCCCGGCGCGCGAATCCCTCAGGCCCGGGTCCTCTACTGCCCCACCCCCCCCACACCGCTCCGCCTGGCACATCTCCCGCACGGCCTCACCCTGGCCGGCCAGTGCGGGTAGCCCTTCATCTTGGCAAACACCAAGTCCCCGGGCTTGAAGGCGTGCGGCATGCTGGCGGCGGGAAGCCCAGGCCGCGGGAAGCGGCGGCAGCGGCGGCAGCGGCAGCGAGCGGCGAAGCCGGGGGCGGGAGCAGGGAACGGAGGGGGCGGAGACGGTCGCTTGGGCAGCGGGCCGGCGCGTCCTTATTGGGCTGCGCGCTGTGGCCGGATGTCCCACCTTCCTGCCGTCACCGGCGGGAGACACGGTCGCTCAGAACCACGTGCCGGGATAGAGGAGCGCGGGGACCAATGAGAAGAGGGGGTTGGAGAACACATTAACAGGATTGGATAACGGGTTGAGCCAAGGGGCGTAACCCAGAGGCCTAATTGAAGGGGGAGGAGGTTATCGAAGGTAAAAGGGAAAAGGGAGAAGGAGGGAAACGGTGGCGGCCAGGGAGCCTGAAGGAGAGCGGCCAGGCTCCTTTTGGGCGGAGCTTAGGGTAGAGGGGCAGGCCTTGGACCGCCACAGTAGGAGGGGCTTTATGTGGGAGGTAGGCCATTGGATACCACAGAAAAGAAGGCCCAATCAATGTAGGCGGCGGGTCATTTGATAGCCTCCCGCTCCCAGAGGCGGGGCTTAAAAGAGAGCTGCAGGCCATTGGATACCAAAGGAGAAGCTTCTTTGAGGTAGGGAGTGGCAATTGACTACCACGAGAGGCGTGGCTTAAGCATCTGTCAGCCATTGGATATCGTAGGAGGTTAATGCAAAATAGGGAGGTGCCCTGGCCTATCCCCTGGGGGGCGGGGGTCAGAAGATGGAGCGAACCATGGAAGGGGTTCTTAGGTTAAACAGCCAGAAAATGCACAAAACACTTAGGAAAAGTTTATTGAACACCATGTGCCAGAGCTACAAAGTACCTATCTATATTAATTCATTCAAGAAAAATGTTTTGAGCACGGCGTGGCCAAGTTACTTAATGGCTCTGTGCCTCAGACCCCCACCTGTAAAATGGAACTCAAAATGTTACTGATCTTATAGGGGCAGGAGGGTTAAATAACATCACACCGAAAGCGCTGGAAACTCTGCCTGGCATTAGGAAATAATGGGAGCATTAGATATTGTTAGCCTGCCCTCCAAGAACTCAATGTAATTAGGACCTCTGTTGAACAACAAAAAAAATTAACTTCCGCAGCTGAAAGTCTTTTTAACAGAAAGGATTTAGCCCTGGCCTGCGTGGCTCAGTTGGTTGGACATTGTGGGGAGCATCGAAAGGTTGCCCGTTCCATTCCCCGTCGGAGCACGTGCCTGGGCTGCGCCCTAGATCCCCGGTAGGAGGCGTGCAGGAGGCAGCCAATGGATGTTTCTCTCTCCCTCTCTAAAAATCAATTTTAGAAAATCTTTAAAAGAAAAGAAAGGGTTTATTAGGACATTGCTATGAAAAAAAGAAGAGGAAAAGGAAAAAGAAGGAGGAGGAGAATACAGAGAAGAGGAAGAGGAAGAAGAGACCCACCTTGGGGTATGGAATCTAAACCACCAGCAGCATAGATAGGTAGAAAAGGCATGACCGTTCATCTTGGAGTCTGCAAGCGTTTTTTGTTGTTGTTGTTGTTGTTGTTGTTTTTTAAATATATCTTTATTGATTTCAGAAAGGAAAGGAGAGGGAGAGAGAGAGATAGAAACATCAATGATGAGAGAGTCATTGATCACGCCCGCAACCCGGGCATGTGCCCTGACCGGGAATGGAACCCTGATCGCCTGGATCCTAGGTCGACGCTTAACCACTGAGCCACGCCTGGTCGGGCTGCAAGCGTTTTTATACATCAATTAGGGCGAAGGGGAAAGAAAAATGTAAGCAGTCTGAAAGAATTTACATGCATTACAGGCAAATGGGTGGGAGAAAGTGAAGTGGGGCTAGGGGGTAGCTCTGGGATAGACACAGCAGAGTCCTTAAAGCTCATGTGTAAACAAGAAGCAGGAACTCCAGGGGTTCTAGGGCTATTCTCTCTTTTTAGATAATCTGAGAAATATCTGCCTGGAAGTTAAATTCATCCAATGCACACTAAAGAGTGGGAGTAATCTTTTGTTTGTTTTGCACTGCTGTTGTTTTCCAATTGACCCCTTTTTGTCTCTTTCTTCAGGACATCTCTGAATTTTCTCTTTGTCACCTGGTAAGAGCTCAGAGTAAAAGAGCCAGAGTGTTGCTCTGGCTGGTGTTGCTCAGTGGTTAAAGCATTGGCCCATGCACCAAAGTGTCTCGGGTTTGATTCTTGAACAGGGGCACATATCTGGGTTACAGCTTCAATCCCCAGCCTTGACTGGGGCTTGTGTAGGAGGCAACCAATCAATGTGTGTCTCTCACATCAATGTTTCTCTCTCTCTCCCTTCCTCCCTCCCTTCCACTCTCTCAAAAAAAAAAAAAAATCAATGGAAAAAATATTCTCAGAGTGTTTAAGGAGAAGTTGAGTACTGAGGGAGACTTTGTCTATCCTAGGGACCAGGGCTTTCTGGAGGAGGTGGTTTAACCAAAGACCAAAGATAAATGGAGCCCTGGCCAGGTGACTCCATTGGTTGGAGTGTTGTCCAAATATGCCAAGGTTGTGGGTTCAATGCCTGGTCAGGACACATACAAGAATCAACTAATGAATTAATCAATGGGTGGAATAACAAATTGATATCTCTCTCTTTCTCTCTTTAAAATCAATAAGTAATTTTTTAAAAAAAAAGGATAAATAAAAATTGACCCATATATCGAAGTGGGTGCAGGCTATTGCAAACATCTGAGTTCGGGATGAAGGAGTGAGTAAGTGGGGGGAGAAAGGAAGGTAAGGCTGGAGGGATTCATTGAGGACCTATTATAGTGCCTTGTGATCATTAGTGAGAATTTTAGGTTCTATTTTACCTTCTTGGGAAAACATTGGAGAGATTTGATCACAGAATACAAAGAAATTACTTTAGTCTCAAAAAAAATCCTTATGGGTAGAAGCAAGCACTGCACCCCAAGCTGGTAGGCTTCTGAAGCTGGAAGGCTATGTATGTCTCCTTACATACAGTGAAAGAGACACCCTTTGAGACCCCTTTCCAAGGACAGGCTCAGCTATTGACACACTGGGAACAGATAGACTACTGGTTCCAGTTTATTTCTGCCCACAAATTCCTCATTGTCTCTCCTATTGCACTTAGCCTCCTGGCCAGTTTCCCCACCGAGTACGTTGCAGCTCAATTCCTCATCAACACAGCCCCATTGCTCAGCATACTACTGCCTAAATTGCCCCAGTTCTATGGGGTTCATCTCTTTAACATCAATGAATACTGAGGGATCGGGCTGGGACGATACTGGAACAAAGGGTTGTTGCATCTTTCCCTTCTCCATAAGTCTGCTATATCTTGAAAGACCCAGGAAGAAAATAGATTGGAAAATGGGGCTCTCTGGGCCTGACCCTGCCAGGTTTCTTTGAATCAAGAAGGGCAGCCTGGCCGGGCATGGCTCAGAGGCTGAGCATCGACCTAGGATCCAGGCGATGGGGGTTCGATTCCCGGTCAGGGCACATGCCCAGGTTGCAGGCTTGATCAATGACTCGCTCATCACTGATGTTTCTCTCTCTCTCCCTTTCCTTTCCTCTCTCTGAAATCAATAAAGATATATTTAATTAAAAAAAAAAATGAAAGAAAGAAAGGCATGTGATCCCTGGCCGAATAGCTCAGTTCATTAGAGTGCCCTCCCAATACACCAAGATTTTGGGTTCAATCCCTGGTTAGGTCACATACAACAATCAACCAATGAATGCATCAATAAATGGAACAACAAAAAATCTCTCTCTCTCTCTTTCTCTAAGGATCAATAAAATAAAATAAAGTAAAGTAAAGTAAAGTAAAGTAAAATAAATAAAATAAAATAAAATAAAATAAATACAATGAAGAAAGGCAGGTGAGGTAAGGGTCAAATCACTGTCCTCTACAGCAGAAAGCTTTGTTTCGGCAGCTTGTTTGGTGATTAAGTTTTCCCATATCTTTCACCCCCACCACCTTCCAGCTCTGTTTTGCTATGTATGTTCCTTATAATAGAGTTTTTATTTTGTTTTTCAAAACCCCCCACATTTATGCATGTGAAATATAGCTCAAAAAGACTTTTTAAACATAGACTTACCATCTGACCCAGCAATTCCATCTCTACCCAAGAGAAATAAAAATAAACATTCACACAAAAACTTCTACACTCACAGTCATAGCAGCGTTATTCACAACAGCCCAAAGAAGAAAATAACTCAAATGTCCATCAGTGGCTGAATGAATAAATCAAATGTAGTGTATCCTCATGATGAATACTACTTAGCAATAAAAGGAAACGAAGCACTAATACACACTACACACTGCAAGGTGGATGAGCCTCAAAAATGTTACGCTAAGTAAAAGAAGTCGGTCACAAAAGACCACATATTCTACCATTCCAATATCACATGGCGCTTGATAGAATGTCCCCACACATGGCACATTTTTCAAGACAAAGTAGATTGATGGTTGTCTTGGGCTGGGAGTAAGAATCCAAAGTGACTGCAAGTGGGCGTGAGGTTTCCTTTTAGGGTGGTGGAAATGCTTGAAAATTAGATTGTGGTGATGGTCATACAACTCTGTAAATATGCACAATTGTACACTTAAAACAGGTGAGTTTTTTGGTATGTAAATTATATATCAATAAAGCTGGGGGGTTTTGTTTTGTTTTTGTCTTGTTTTGTTTTTCAAGATCCCTTTGGCTATTATGTGGAGAAGGGCCATAGGTAGAATTGCCAGATAAAATTCAGGATTCCCAGTTAAATTGGAATTGCAGATACATAATAAATACTTTTTTAGGATTAGTATGTTGTATGTAATATTTGTCCTGCATAATATTTGTTACATATCTACAGTAAAAAATATTTGTTATACATCCTACAACAGAGATGAACTTTAAAGATATTATGCTGCATGAAATAAGCCAAACACAAAAGGACAAATACTATGATTCCACTCATAAGAGGTCTCTAGAGGAGTCAGATTCATAGAGATAGAAAGTTGATGGTGGATGCCAGGGGGCTGAGAGAGGAGGATGGGGAGTGTTTAATGGGGACAGAGTTTCAGTTTGGGAAGATGAAAAAGTTCTGCAGATAGATGGTGGGGATGGTTGCACAACAGTGTGAATGTATTTAATGCCACTGAGCTGTGAAATTAAAAATGGTTCAGCCCGGCCAGGCGTTGCTCAGCGGTTGAGCGTCGACCTAGGATCCAGGCGATCAGGGTTCGATTCCCGGTCAGGGCATATGCCCGGGTTGCGGGCTCAATCAATATCCTCTCATCATTGATGTTTCTATCTCTCTCTCCCCTTCTCCTTTCCTTTCTCTGAAATCAATAAAGATATATTTTTAAAACAAAATTACCCCAAAACATAGTTGCTTAATACAACAAACATTTATGATCTCATGTAGATCCTGAGGGTCAGGAATCTGGGGAGTTCTGGCTCAGGATCTCTCATGAGACTATAGACAAGATATCAGCTGGGGCTGCCTCATCCGAAGGCTTGACTGGGACTGAAAGATGGCCCTTCCAAGGTGGTTCCCTCACATGGCTGCTGGCAGTAGGCCTCAGGAAGGGACCTGAGGACACCAGTGGACCTCTCCCTAGTGCTGCCTGAGCCTCCTCACAACATGGCAGCTGGCTTCCCCAGAGTGAGTGATTCCAGAGATTGAGCCATACCTTTTCCATCTAGTCTCAAAGATGTAAACCATCATTTCCACCCTTTTCTATTTGTTAAAAGCAAGTTACTAAGTCCAGCCCACACTTAAGGGGAGGGGAATTAGGCTCCACCTTTGGAAGGGAGGAGTGTCAAAGAATTTATGGACATATTTTAAAACTACCACTACCCTACACCTATTTCAACAATTGTTAACATTTTTCCATATATACTTTATATGTATGTATATGAACACATATGTAATAGATATATATATAATATACATATACACACAGTTGACCCTTGAACAATATGAGGGTTAGTGATGCTGACCAGCCAAGCAGTCAAACCCCATGAATAACTTTTGATCTCCCCTCCCAACTTAACTATTAATAGCTTACTATTAATAGGAAGCCTTACTGATAACATAAACAGTTAATTTAACACATATTTTTTAAGTTATATGTATTATATACTGTATTCTTTTTTTATATACTGTATTCTTACAGTAAAGTATGCTAGAGAGAAGAAAATGTTAAGAAAATCATAAGGAAGAAAAAATACATTTACGGTATTCACTGAAGAAAATACATGTATTAGTGGACTCCTACAGTTCAAACCTATGTTATTCAAGGATCAACTATATATGTATATATTTTAATTTTTTAAATATGTTTTTATTAATTTCAGAGAGAAGACGGGAGAGGGAGAGAGATAGAAACACCAATGATGAGAAAGAATCATCCATCAGCTGCCTCCTGCACACCCCGCACTGGGGATCTAGCCTGCAGCCTGGGCATGTGTCCTGACGGGGAATCAAACCTCGATCTCCTGTTTTATAGGTCGATGCTCAACACTCAGCCACACTGGCCAGGCTATATATTTGTTTTTAAACATTTGAAACTTTCATACATCATAACACTTTATCCCTAAATACTTCAGCATTTCCTAAGAATAAGAACTTTTCATTATATAAGCATGATACCTTTATCACACCAAAGAAAATTCAATTATTCCATGATACTATTTAATATCCAGTCCATTTCAGACTGTAATCAGTATTCTAAGAAGTCTTTTTCAGCTTTTTTTAACCAGCATCAAATCAAAGGTTCATGCACTGCATTAAAGGCTATGTTTCTCTAATCCCTTTAATTAGTATCTTCATTTCACAACATAAACTTTTTTATTTACTGATTTGAGAGAGAGAGAAAGGGGGAGAGAAAGGAAGAGAGAGAGAGAGAAACATCAATTTGTTGCTCCACTTATTTGTGCATTCATTGGTTGATTCTTGTATGTGCCCTGACTGGGGATCGAACCCACAACCTTGGTGTATCACAATGACGCTCTAACCAATTGAGCTACCCGGTCAGGGCCCAACACTGACTTTTTAAGGAACCGAACCAAGTGGCTTAGAGAATGTGTCACTGGATTTGTCTGTCTCCTCATTATGTGTTCCATTTGTTTCTCCACCCCTTGTAGTTCCTATAAGTTAGGCCTAAAGGTTCAATTCAATTGCCTTGTATTTTTAAATATTATTTTCATTGTAAAAGTCGTAGAGCTCCATTACATAAATTTGGAAACTAGGGAAAAAAGGGAGAAAAATTCCCTATGACCCCTCCAACACAAATAACCATTGTTAGAATGTTGCCCCTCTTCCCTGCCTTGTTTTTCCCCAGCATGCCTTCTACATGACATAAAGAGGTGGGCAGATGGCACCATCTGTTGAATTTTTACCCAGTGCTCTAGGTGGTGGGGAGCCACCCAGGTGGGCCCCAATGATTTTTGCCTACTGCTATTCACATCACTGTGAAGTTCACTCCCACATTGTACCAGGGTGGGTCTGTGTGACCAATGCAAAAGGCAAAAATGATGGTATGGCAAGTTTAACATCAGGTTATAAAAAGGCTGTACCTTCTTTTTTTTTTTTTAAATCCTCACCCAAGGATGTTTTTTTCATTGCTTTTCAGAGAAAGTGGAAGGGAGAGAAACATCGATGTGAGAGAGACACATGGATTTGTTGCCTCCCTCACATGCCCCGACCAGGCGGGGTTGATCCTGCAACCGAGGTACATATCCTTGACCGGGATCAAACCAGGGACCCACGGGCGGACGCTCTAACCACTGAACCAAACCAGCCAGGGCTGCAACTTCCTTCTTCCCTCTCCTCCCCTCCCCCTCCCCCCTCTCAGAACCCAGCTGCCATGTTGTGAGGGCACTCTAGCAGTCTGTAGATAGGTTCATATAGAAAGGACCTCAAGCACGGCTGGCATGGCTCAGGGGCTGAGCATTGACCTATGATACAGGCGATCAAGGTTCGATTCCCGGTCAGGGCACATGCCCTGGTTTTGGGCTCAGTCCCCAATAGGGGGCGTGCAGGAGGCAGCCGATCAATGACTCACTCATAATTGATGTTTCTATCTCTCTCCCTATCTCTGAAATCAACAAAGACATATTTTTTTAAAAAAATTACCACTCCACTTAAAAAAAAAAGGACCTCAGGACTCTGGTCAAGAGCCAACAAAGGGGCCCTGGCTAGTGTTGCTTAGTGGTTAGAGCATTGGACCTTGGACCAAAGGGTCTCAGGTTCAACTCCCAGTCAAGGGCACATACCTGGGTTGCAGGTTTAATTCCAGGCCCTGATTGGGGCATGTGCAAGAGGCAACCAATCAATGTGTTCCTTTCACATAGATGTTTCCAGCCCCCTCTCTCTATTTCCTTCTCCCTCCCTCCTTTCCACTATCTCTAAAAATCAATGGAAAAAATGTCCTCAGGTAAGGATTAAAAAAAAAGGATTAAAAAAAAGAAAAGAGCCAGCAAGGAACTGGGACCTGCCAACACCCATTTGAGTGAGCTTTGAAGTTGACCCTCCTTCAGTCAAGCCTTTTAGGTAACCTCAGCCAACAGCTTGACTGCAACATCATGAAAGCCTTGAGCCAGAACCAACCAGCTAAGCCACTCCTAAGTCCTGATGCACAGAAATTATGAGATGTTTGCTATTGTAAGCTGCTAAATTTGGGGGTAATTTGTTACGTAGCAATTACTACTATTATTGCTGCTATTTAGTCCCACATTCACACTTTCTGGTGGTTATAGAATATTCCATAGAGGGGATGATCAGACCACATATTACTTGCTTTTAGCAGAGAATCTACTCTCAGACCTTTCACTCACCCCACTCAAGGCACCATGTTCCCTGAATAAGCTATCACCTCTGGACCCTTCTCTTTGCTCTTCCCTCTGCCTGAAATGATCTCCCAGATGTCCCTGTGATTTGGTCCCTCGTCTCCTTCAGAGGTCTCTATTCAAAAGTCAGACCTTACTAGTCTATCCAAAACAAGATTCTTGATTCCTTTCTCCTACTGTATTTTTCTTAATAGAAGTGAGCACTACCTGGCACTATATACTTGTTTAATAGCCGTGTCCCTATTTGACTGGGAGCCCCTCAAGAGCAGGATCCTGCCTGTCTTGTTCCCTGCTATGACTCTACTGGCCTTATGCATAGTGTATGTTCAGTTAATGTTTGGGGAATGAGTGCTCTCACATTCTACCACATGGAGAAAATGCAGCCCTGAGAATTCCTATCTGAAGTATGTGCATGTGTGAGTACGTGTGTATAATTTTCTTGCTGGATTATTCAAAAGCACATCTCAGATGTCATTTTACCCATAAATGCCTCAGAATACATCTCTTAAAAAAAGCATAAACATAATTACCATCACATTATCAACCCTTAGCAAAATTAATGGTAGCTCCTTTATATCATCTAATGTTCAGACACATTCAAATGTCAGTGGTGGTCTCAAAACCGTCCTTTTCCCGTGCCTGTTTTGATGTTGCAAACTGCCCCCACTCTGCCCTCCTCTATTATTGTTGTCCACTTTTTCTCTATAACACTTAACACTATCTACCCTAGCATAGATTTTATTTATCATATTGTCTGTCCCTCCCCAAGCCCATTGAAAAAATTAGGAGCTCTTTGAGGTCAGGGAATTTTGTCTGTTTTTCTCATTGCTGATACAGAGCCGACTCTCAAGAAATATAAAGTATGCCATTTATCGAGCCTTCCAATTGCATTATCGTGCTTACAGTCCTCCAAGGAAGCAGGTGCTATTCTTATCCCCATTTCATAGATAGGAAACTGAAGCTCAGGAAGGTTAAGGGGGATGATGGGATACTGAAGATGACCATGGGGCTGGGTTGTGGTGTTACCGGGAAGGGGAGCTGGCCCTTGTCTGCCTAGGGCCAGCTGGTAGTGTGTGGGTTCTTGACCTCATGCAGGAAAAATTTCATGAGTCCAGATAACTATAAGGGGACATTTATTAAAGCTGGGGAGAGTAAAACAAGAAAGGGCTTAGCATAGGAGAAGCAACAGGAGAGCCCAGGCTAGGCTGCCCTAGTGCTCTGGGAAGTTAGAGAAAAGGAGGCCTTGTGGCCAAGTTCAGGGAAATAGCCTGCCACAAGCTGCCTCTGCCTATTGCTGCCCTGGCTGCAAGTCTCCTGGGATCCCCTTAGAATTTAGGAGATGCATGTCTGTGTTGAAAGAAGAGGGGAAGAGGCATGGTGGTGGTGGGGGGGTGCTCCCCAGAGGGAAAGCACACTCTGGGGCCTTTGTCTTGAGGCTTTTATTTCTCTCTTGCAGGAGGGAATCTTAGGGGAGGTCTCAGGGGAGGGTTTTAGCAGAATATTCATCAGTTTTCTAGGTGTGCTCCTTTAGTCATTACAGTTGGTCCTGGTGTTGCCCACCTCGTTTGGCTGCTTTTCTGGGTCTGCAGCTAAAATGCAACTGAGGCCTAGATGTGGGTGTTTTTTTTTGGTGTTTTTTTTTTTAAATATATCTTTATTGATTTCAGAGAGAGGAAAGGAGAGGGAAAGAGGGAGATAGAAACATCAATGATGAGAGAGTCATTGATAGACCCCACAACCCGGGCATGTGCCCTGACCGGGAATCGAACACTAATCGCGTGGATCCTAGGTCTACGCTCAACCGCTGAGCCACGCACAGCCAGGCGGGGCCTAGGTGTTATTTCTAGGGCGATGACCTGTATTTGCTGTAAATTGCTGTCAGTTTGTTCAACTGTCCCAGTTTCCCTATTCCACTTGTTCTGGCTTACTGGCCTGTCTCAATGGGGGCCTTGAATTCACCCACAACTGAATTGAGACTTTATCACTTAAGTGCTGGGGAGCTACGAAGTTTTCTGAGCAGGGCCAGCACTTCTTCCGTGGGGTCAAGTCGGCTATCCTTCCTCTCGTTACCCCTTGGGGAAGGCGGTGGAAGGCGCCAAATCACAGCCGGCAGCTAGCAGCCCGTTCATCGCCCCTGGCAACAGACTCCGGAAGAACCACCGAGAAGAGGCACAGAGTGCAGAGCGGCCGCTGCAGGCCTGCAAAGCGTAGAATTCTAGAAAGGCGTGCTCCGCCGATTGTCACGTGGGCTGGCCTGGGAAGGCGGGACTTCCGGCAGCGTCTTATTTTTTTTCCGGTTGTTGGCTCCTACCAACCCACTGGGCCCTGCGCCCCCCCGCCCCCACGCGGCCCCGTGCCGCCGAGGCTGCCGCCACCATGAAGAAATTCTTCCAGGAGATCAAGGCTGACATCAAGTTTAAGAGTGCGGGTGCCGGACAGAAGCTCACGGAGTCGGTGGGGTGCGTGACCAGGGCTGGGGGTTGAGGCCCGGGGACGGAGACGGTCGGGGGAGGCCAGAGAGGGCGAGGAATGCGGAGGGGAGGCCGAGAGTCAGCGGGTAGACACCTCGGGGGCAGGGCTCGGAGAGCTGGTGGGACTAAGGGGAAGGGGAGGCCTCCGGGGGCGAAGCGGGAGGGGCGAGACCTGAGGGGGCGGGGCAGGAGGAAGGGACGAGGGGGGCGGGGCTGTAGAGAGCTGGTGACGAACCGAGCGACCTGGGAAGGGAGTAGGGGAGTGGTTAGGGAGAAGCCTGAGGGCGGAGAAGGATTCTTGAGTAAGCATATAGATTTGGGGGAATCTAGGTTACAGGGATTGGGAGCTGAGCCTAGAGAAGCAGTCTAGAGGTTTAGCGTTCCTGATGTGAGGCCCTGGTTCTGGGCTCTGGTTCTGGAGCGCGAAGGAGGACTGAAGGAGAGCCTGGAAGGCCAGGGAGCCTGAGGCATTGTTGGAAGAGTCGCCAAGGATTTAGGACGTCTGGGTGAATTGGAGGGGGCAGCGAGGGGCCTAGGAATGTCTGGAAGGAGAATGGAGACAGAGGTGGGTGGGTGGGAGAGAAGCCGTGTGTTTGTGTGTGAGTGTGTGTGTCTGTTTGTCTGTCTGTGATGGGAAGGAGCTGGAGGCCTTGTGGGTGATGGTTGGGGTAGGCTTTTGGGAGGTCTGGAAGGATAGTGGAGGTGGTATGCACACCCTAAGGCCTCTGTGAGTTTTCTGGGGAGGATTTGGAGAAGGGAAGGGCCTGGGGCAAGACTGAAAATTCAATGGGGATGTGTGTGGAGGGCCAGTGAAATGGTGAAGCAGGTGAGGATGCTAGACTGTCAGGGCTGAAAGGGAAGCTCCACTGGGGGATGGGATTAGCAAAGGGAGCCTGGGAGGTACTGGGCTGCTGCAGGGAGCTACAGAGGGGGCTGTGGGGACTGGGAGAGAGTGATTGAGGAAAGACCCCAGCCTGGGCAGGGGTCTGTGAGGAATAATAGATTGGATTGTGAAGAGGTAGGGGCTGGGAGGGGTAGGAGAGGCAGGACAAAATTTTCATTCTCTCAGGGCTCACCTTCTAGTGGGGGAAATGGAAAAAGAAACCAATACATGAATGGTTAAAGATTAGGTGTTGCCTGGGGCCGTGAAAAAAAACAGGGACAGGGGATAGTGAGTACTGGGGGGAACCTTTAGATGGTCCAGGAATGCCTGTCTGAGAAGGTGACATGTGAGCTGAGAGCTGGATGAGGTGAGATTTAGCCATGCGGAAATCAACCCGTCTCTCTCTCTCCGGCGCCCAGGCACTGGCGAGCGTGCACGCTTACACACACACATACACACACACACACACACAGCTTCTCTACCCTCTCCCAGACCTCTTTTTCTTATCCCACCCGCAGGCAGCCAGGTGGAATATTCTGGGCAGAAGGCATAGGAAGTGCAAATGCTCTGTAGCAGGAACTAGCTGGCCCTGTCTGAGCAACACCAGGGAGACCATTGTAGATAGAGTGAACCAGGGAGACGGGCAGGTTGTGCATGGCCATGGGGACATGGGTGGTTTTAGGATTCTGTTGTGCAGGTGTTGGGAGGACTTTGTGCAGACGTGTGATAAGCACTGACTTAGGTTTTAGAGGAATCCCTCTGCCTATCGGAGCCACAAAGGGGGGTGGGTGAGATGTCTTGGAAAGTGGCATTTTTATAGAAAGATCAGAATATCACATGGGAGTAGGATGGGTCTATATGACTCATTTTTCCGTCAACATGAAGTTCTCAGCTGTGGGGAGGGCTGGCAAGAGGGGCAGGTATTGGCAGGAAGCAGGCCCCAGAGGCCTTGGAACAAGAAGAGGGGATGCCTGCTTATCTGAGTAGAGTAAGAGGAGTGAGGCCATGAACTGAGAGCGTTGGCTCCTGGGAAGGTTTTACAGACTTAGCACAGGTGATCCCAACTATGGGGGCCAGGAGAGGTAGGTGAGTAAGACCAGAGTGGGAGGAAGGATTTTTCTGATGGAACATTCAAAACCAGCTCATTTTCTTGTTAAGTAGATTATTAAGCCATCCATCCCCTGGGGTCATCACAACACTTATTTCCCAGGATGGAGGTGAGATTAAACTACATCTTGTACCTTGCTTAACCCAGGTCTTGCAAAAGAAGATCTTAAGCCCTCCCTCAGAGGGGTGTTGGTATGAGGAATAAACACTGTATGCTGCCTGGTACACAGTAGGTTTTCAATTAATGAAATTGCAACTGCACCCTGGCCAGTGTGTCTCGGTTGGGCGTCATCCCATGCACTGAAAGATTGAGGGTTCAATTCCTGGTCAGGGTACATGCCTGGGTTGTGGGCTCAATCCCCAGTAGGGGGCATGCAGGAGGCAGCCGATCATGTTTCACTCTCACATCAATGTTTCTTTCTTTCTCCCTCTCCGTTCTCTCTCTAAAAATCAATAAACTATTATTTTAAAAAAAAACCTGCAACTGCTCACTGTTGCAGACAATGAGGGTTGAGCTTCTTAGGAGGGAGCAAGGAGAGAAATGATACCTTCAGTCGCATTAGTTCCTGAAGACATTAGGGTGCTGTCACACATGCTTCACCAGGATTGCCCCCATGTGTGTGGTGGGTGCTGTTACCTGTTACCCCCATTTAACAGATGATGCCTCTGGGGCCCAGGCCAGTGCATGACTTGCCCAAAGGGGCAGAGCTGGTGGTGAAATCACCATCTGCCTCCAGGGGCTCTGCTGTCTGTGTTAGAACCTTCTAGTGGCCACGGGGTGGGCGAGTAGGGGGCTAGGAAAAGGGTCATATCTGTCTGATGGGGCAAGAGTAGAAATGGGAGAGGGACAGAGACTCTTCTGTCTGGCCCCATATCACCTTACTTTTCCTATGTCTCCCCCAGGGAGAAGGCCCCCAAAGAAAAGCCCAACCAGCTGGCGCGCCAGCAGCCCCGCCAGGGACCCACCAATGAGGCACAGATGGCAGCTGCAGCAGCCCTGGCCCGGCTTGAGCAGAAGCAGCCCAGGGCCCGGGGCCCCACATCACAGGACTTCATCCGGAATCAGGGTGAGCTGTGGCATCCTTGGGCTGCAGTGGGGGCAGGCGAGGGGAGGTGGAGTGAAGCCTCTGCCTCTCTGTTCTCGAGGCCTGTCCGTGGCTGTTTACAGGCCCCAGATCCTGTGCTTGGCCCTGGATGAAAATAATTACATAACCAACGACTCTGAGGGGCTTTAAAATCACAGTTGTGAGAGTGGAGAAGTTCAGGGTGAAGAGGAACAAGGGTCTGATGTAGTTTGGGTGCCATGAATGTCAGGGAGGTTGAAGAGGGGAGGGAGGAGGAAGAGAAGGTGAGAAGTCGAAAGTCATCATCAGATGGTCAGGTGAAGACTGGGGGCATGAAGCATTGTTGCAGGAAGATGGGCCAGGACTTCAAGCTAGAAGCAGGACTAGAACTTGACCCACTTGAGGGCCAGCCCCGAAGGGGCCGTACACTGACCCATCTCTGCCTCTTCCTGCAGTGAGAAAGGAACTTCGAGCTGAAGCAACTGTCAGTGGGATCACAGAGGCACCAGGGACTAACATGGTAAAAGCATTCACGTGACATGACGCCCCAGGGGGTGGCCTGGGGCAGGGGAGCTGGCTCCCAGCACCTCAAGTTGTTGCTTGCATTTGTCTAATTGTCCATTTCCTCATCACCAGCGAAGTGCCCAGCCCTGGGCTGTAAGCACCTGGTACTGGGGGCAGTGGGTACGCAGAAGAGACATCAGGGTAAATAGAGGTCACCTCTGGCCTTGGGGAACCCCACCTTGAAAGGTAGAGGTGGATTGTGGCTGAGTGCAGTATTGACTGGGACCTCCACACTCAGGCCTAATGATGTCAGGCTTGGGTGCTGAGGGTAGGACTGGACTCCATTAGTTTGTTGGTTTCCTCCCCACCCTAACTTCATAACTCCATGAAGGTAGGTACTGTTATAGTTCACACTTTTCAGACAAAACAGGTTCAGGGAGGTGAAGGCAACTGTCCTCAGTCATGCACCTCAGAATTGGCAGGGGCAGAATGGGACCCCAGTCTGTGGGACTCCAAAGCCGGTACCCTTAGCACTGCCCCCTGTAGCCTTCTTGGGAGGTAGAAGGACTCTGTGGAGACCGGTGTAATCAGAGGCCATCCTAAAGGAGAGCTCTGCAGAAAGGGTATTCCTAACGGTTCAACCCTCGAATTCTCACTGGATTTTAGAGTGGAAGAGACCTTAGATATTGCCTAGGACTTGAGGTTCAGAGAGAGGCCAGGACTCCAGGGCACCATGACGCAACTCCTCACCACAAAGCCCCTTTACCAGGTAGCAGGGATCGGAACAGCAAAGCCATTGATAGAGTGCTGTGTCTGAAGCTGCTGTACACTTTTCTATCATTTCTTACCTTGTTGAATTCTGAGTTTGTCCTGTAGAGACATTTCACAGACGAGAAAACAGTCTCAGAGGGGCTCGGTCATGCGCCAGAGTGTTTCATGGTAGAGGGGATAGTGTTGAGACCAGGGATGTCTGACTCGCAGGGCCATGCTTTCAGGGCTATGGCAATCTGACTTGGGGTGGCCTCTGTCTACAGTCAAGGTTGACACTTTCATCCCCATCCCTCCAGGTACCCGAGCCTAAAGAGGAAGGCTCGACTCCCCTGGCAGTGCCTGGAGTGTACTTCACCTGCCCGCTCACAGGGGCCACCCTAAGGAAGGACCAGCGTGACACCCGAATCAAAGAGGCCATTCTCTCAGTGAGTGGAGGCCCCATGCCCCCATTCCTCACCTAGAGGCTCCAGGGTCAGGGCTGCCTTCAGTAAGCCCCAGTAAGGCTGGGTGGTACAGATCCTTCCTAGTGTTCTCACCTGTGTGTATCATATCTGTTGTCGCTTACTCAGAGGTAATGGTTACTTATGGTACAGAATACAATGCAAAAGGGTAGGCAGACAAAAGCTGCCTTCCACCCACCTCCCAGGCATTCTCCCAGGATGCAGCCTCTGTGGGTGGTTTACGTCCCTTTCCAGAGACATTGCAAATATGTACAAACTACTGACGTACTTGTATCTCCCCTTCACTTGCTTTGTTTTTTGTAAAAAGTAACATACTGCTCATATTTAATATAGTAACTGCCAGCTATTATTATCAGTACAAAAAGAGCTCCAGCATTTTTTTTCCTTAAAACTGAATCTGGAAATAATTTCAAACTTAAAAAAAACTTGCAAGAGGAACAGAAAGAACACCCTAATATCTTTGCTCTGGGTCTGAGTTTCTCATTAACCGTCATAACAGATTACTGCAAACTTGGGGGCTTCAAACGCACATGTCTAGTCTCTTAGAATTCTGGAAGTCAGAGTCCATCATGGCTCTCACTAGTGGCAGGAGGGCTGCATTTCTTTTGGAAGCTCTGTGGACGGTCCATTTATTTCCTGTCTTTTTCTGGTGTCCAGGTCACCTGTATCCTGTGGCCCCTTCTTTCATTTTCACAGCCAGCAGTGCCAGGCCAAGTCTTTGTCCGGCTACCGTCTCTCTGGTTCTCTCTCCTGATGGGCCCTTATGATTACCCTGGGCTTACCTGGATTATCCAGACTAATATTCCATTTTAAGGTCTGCTGGTCAGCAGCCATAATTCTGTTGCATATTCTGGGCTGCCAACGGCCTCCTCTTCCCTAGAGGTGAGGGCAGGGCTGAGGCCGAGGATGGAGTCATCAAAGGGCTTCTCTCCTTTTTTTCTGCTGTATGCATAGAGCTGAGTTCCCTGCAGTTAAGTGCTACTGGCCAGTCCACCATGAGACTGTTACTGGTGGTATTACTGCTGCCTCCTGAGTAGTGAGGCCTCCAGGCTGTGAGGTAAGTATTTTTTGACATCTTTACTCACTCCTCCCAGCACTTCTCCACTGACCCAGTAGCTGCTTCCATCATGAAGATCCATACGTTCAACAAAGACCGGGACAGGGTGAAGCTGGGCGTGGATACCATTGCCAAGTGAGTGGATACCCTTTCCCCACCGGGGATGCCAGCCCCTTAGGCCTCCAGCATGACCTGCTGAAGGGGCCCAGAAGGAGCCTGGCCCTGGGAGTCAAGCCAAGCCCTACCCTTTACTGCCCCTGAGCCCATGACGAAGGGGCTTGGCCTCTTTATCTGTCTGTAAAATGAAGGGGTTTACAGAATTGGTAATTCCCAACCCTAGCTTCCCCTTGGGATCATCAAAGGAATGGGAAGGAGGTGAGTTCCCACCCAGCTCCCCTGACTGAGCAGGTCCGGGGGTACTGGAAGTCCTTATTGCTCACGAGCCCCCAGGTAGATACTGTGGCCCATTGGCCCTGGTAGCCTGTTATTCTGACTCTGTTCATTCCATCCTGATACTGTAGTCTGTTGGTGCCCTCCAAAGGAGGCAGGACCCAGGAACAGGCACAGGAATGGGCATCAGGTGGGCAGTGGTGTCCTGTGCTGGCCCAGGCTGTTGGCACCAGGGGTCAGGCTCCATGAGGTATCCGAGGTGTGATGGCACCGCCCCCCAGCCCTCTTACCACAAGCCTGGATGTGGCTCTGGGGTGCTGTCCACCTGGGGGTGGGAGGTACAGAGGAGCCAGTCGGTCAACCCAGACCTGTCCCGGTTCCCTAATTCTGCCCCAGGTACCTGGACAATATCCACCTGCACCCTGAGGAGGAGAAGTACCGGAAGATCAAGCTGCAGAACAAGGTGTTCCAGGTGAGGGCTGTGTTGAGTGACTTTTAGCTTGTGTAGCCAGCATGGCTGGGCCTCCAGTCACATAGGGCTCAGTCTGGTGGTGGGGTCAGTCGGAGTGCTCCTCCAGGGGTTTCAAGTTGAGGTGGGCAGAGGTGGCAGGTGGAGAGGGCATTTTATGAATATAGGTCACACAGGATATCTATATTTAATCTGCATTCACCACCACCCGTGGCGTGTTCTGACTTTTCTTTAGTTGGGATCATATCAGCACAGAGATTTATGGCTTCTGTGGAAAAATCAAGGGGTCCACCCTGTTACCTGTGCTGCTGGCAGGGCACTGACTGTCTCCCCCATCATCATACACAGCCCCCTCCCAATTTTTGGGACCCCCCCAATGATGTTTTTTGGCTCTTTAGTTCTTTACCATGGTTGTTAGCCTTTGGGGTCCCACACCCTCTGTGACTAGCTGTGGCAGCCTGTCCTTAGGCAGCTATATGGGGATTTGTCCTGTCTAGTAGGCAGCAGACGCTCCAAAAGAGGAGGATGCTGGGCCTGGTGGGATGGGTTGTGCAGTGAGGTTGGTGGGGCTTGAGGAGGCCCAAGGGCCCTGCATGACTTCCAGCTCTGCTCCCAGGAACGCATTAACTGCCTGGAAGGGACCCACGAGTTTTTTGAGGCCATTGGTTTCCAGAAGGCATTGTTGCCAGTTCCAGATCAGGGTAAGCTGGGTAGAGAAAGGCCTTGGCTAAGTTGGTAGGTGGGGGTGTGAGGGGCCCAGCTCGGGGGTCTTTCTGCCATGACATAGTGACATCCCTGCATGTCCCAGAGGGCCCCGAAGAGTTCTACGTTCTAAGCGAGGCCGCCTTGGCCCAGCCCGAGAGCCTGGAGAGGCATAAGGAGCAGCTGCTGTGCGCTGAACCTGTGCGGGCCACACTGCTCCGCCAGCGCCGTGTCTTCCAGCCCTCACCGCTGGCCTCTCAGTTTGACCTGCCCTCTGACTTCTTCAACCTCACGGCCGAGGAGGCCAAACGGGAGCAGAAACTCAGGTCTGAGGCGGTGGAGAGGCTGAGCATGCTGAGGACCAAGGCTATGCGGGAGAAGGAGGAGCAGAGGGAGATGCGCAAGTACACTTACACACTGCTGCGTGTCCGTCTTCCCGACGGCTGCCTCCTCCAGGGTGTGTGCTTCCCACTGGTCAGGGTGAGGCCTGGGAGGTGGTGTCTGTGCTAATTTGGCTGAGCTGGGTGTAGTGTAATAACTGCATCTGTGGGTTTGCTGCACCTCCAGCAGGAGTGGAAGGCTTCTCTGGTCTGAGCTCCTCTGGGCTCTACTCTGCTTGTCTGGGCTGGGGGATTCCCATGATCTCCAGCCCCACTCTAACTGTTCCACCCCTCAGGGACCTTCTATGCGCGGGAGCGGGTGGCAGCACTGTATAGCTTTGTCCGGGAAGCCTTGCAGAATGACTGGCTCCCCTTCGAGCTGCTGGCCTCGTGTGGGCAGAAGCTGTCAGAGGATGAGAACTTGGCCTTCAATGAGTGTGGGCTGGTGAGTGACAAGCTGCCTCATGCTGGCTGTCTGGGTTCACATTGAATCCACACATACTCCCTGTGAGGGTGGCACTCTTTAGTATGGGGTGGTGCTAGGAGCCAGGGTCCCAGGACCAGGCTTCCTTGGTTTCAGTCCTACCTTTCCCTTTACTAGCAGTGTAACCTTGAGTGAGTAACTTGTCTGTGTCTCAGTTTCCCACCTTTAAAATGGGAAGGAAGGTGGCAAGTGTGTTATTTCGAGTCCTCTGAGGACCCAGATGGGACTGGAAATGTGGGAATTTCCTGATGCAGGGAGACCAGGAAGGAAGGTGGCCTGGGACAGCCTCAGCTAGATCAGGAGGTGTCCCTGAGCCCTGCCTTTCTGTAGGAGGCACCACTGTTTCAGGAATAGGTTGACTATGTGAAGGCCATCACTGGTGTCACTAGTGGGG
This sequence comes from Miniopterus schreibersii, assembly GCF_964146895.1. NCBI lineage: Eukaryota > Metazoa > Chordata > Mammalia > Chiroptera > Miniopteridae > Miniopterus > Miniopterus schreibersii. The sequence goes on along the minus strand of NC_138105.1, from coordinate 66,520,016 downwards.
GGTAGCCCTCGCAGTGTGTGGCCCTTGTTCCAACATGAAGATTTGAACATGAAGGTGTGAGCTCTGTCACATAAAGGCCAAAACAAGGCTGACGCTTCTCCCCTCACCACAGGTGCCCTCAGCCCTCCTGACCTTCTCGTGGGACATGGCGGTACTAGAGGACATCAAGGCCGCAGGGGCCAGGCCAGACTCATCTATCCTGAAACCCGAGCTCCTGGTAACCATCGAGAAGCTCTCGTGAAATAAAAGCAGGGCTGGCTTCAGCCCCCATGGGTCTGTTTCATGCTCTCCTGCTTCCTCCACCACTGCTCATGTCCTCATTCTCCGTCCACTCCAAGGCCTCCCAGCTTCTTCTGGGACTGTTTGCCCAGCCCACAGGGAGGGGAGAGCCACTGGTTGGCCTGTGACCGTCACCCTGGGGGCTTTCAGGGGACAGCTGCTGTGCTGTCCTAGGTTGGGCTGGGTCTAACTAAGCCTTCTCCAGCTGCTATTAACCTGATTAATGGAACCCCAGGAATGACAAACTTGGGCGCCTTCCTGGGCAGGAGAGTGGGCCTGCAGCATAGGCCCAGGTCCCACGTTCTGTCGCCCAGGCACCACGGCTGGCCCTGAGGCTACCCTTTGGAGCTGCTGGTGATAGTGGCGTAAGGAGATGCTGGGCCTGTCAGGACAGAGTTCTGTAACACTAAATTCTGAATCCAAATAAACAGGCTGTTTGACTAGTCTCCTGGTGGTGAATTCCAGCTGTGTGTTGCAGGTCAGGTCAGTAGCTACATTCACCCAGTGGATGAGCCTGTCTTGCTGAGGAAGGGTGCCCCAGGGACCCTGGGCTGTGGAGCTAGGGTCTGAGGCCTGCAGAACGGTTCCCGTAGATGTCCACGTCCTCACCCCTGGAACCTGTGAATGTTACTTTATGTGGCAAAAGGAACTTTTGTGATTAAGGACCTTGAGATGGGAGATTGTACTGGATTTTCCAGATGGAACCAGTGTCATCAAAGAGGTTCTTATACATGGAAGGAGGAGGCAGAAGAGATAGGAAGATACTATGCTGCAGGTTTCAAAGATGGAGTAAGAGGCCATGTGCCAAGGAATGGAGGGGCCTCTAGAAGCTGGAAAAGGCACAGAAATGGATTTTCTCCTGGAGCTTCTAGAAGGAACCAGCCTTGTCCAGACCTGTATTTTAAAGTAGTGAGGCCATGTCAGATATGACACCTAGAACTGTAAGAACAAGTTTGTGTTGTTTTAAGCCAGTTTGCAGTGACAGGTTACAGCTACAGGGAACTAAAACAGGGAAACCCAAGACCTGGAACGTCAAAGATACTCAGCCCTGATCACACCCAGGATGTGAGATGCCCCCTTCACCACTCACCTGGGTCATACCTCTCCTATTACCCCCAGGTGGGCTGCTGGCTCTAGTTCCTGTTAGATCTGTTAGATTCTCCCCTGCATGGAGGCCTGGTGGCTGGTTCTCTGGACATTGCCAGCTGGGTGATGCTTCAAGGTCCCAAATGTGGGTTTTTATATATATATATATGTGTGTGTGTATATATATATGTATATGTACAGGTATATATATGTGTACATATATATGCACACACATACATACATACATAAATGTTTAATTCTCACCTGAGGAATGAGGATATTTTTTCCCATTGATTCTGGAGAGAATGGGGGCAGGCGAGAGAGGGAGGAGAGAAACATCCATGATTGGTTGCCTCCTACATATGCCCTGATCGGGGGCAGAGATTGGATCTGCAACCCAAGTACGTGCCCTTGACTGGGAATCGAACCAGCTACTCTCCGGTGCACAGGCACGCGCTTTAACCACTGAGCCACGCTGGCCAGGGCCCAAATGTGATTTTCAAAGCAAAACTCCCTTGTAATCCCCTCAGCAAGCAAGTTTCCCCCATGTATGCCCTTGCCTCACACAGATGTGGGACCCACGCCTATCTCCTTTGCTGCCATATCTTGGGAACCCAGCATGGCCTCACCCCTGTCACTTAGGTCCTATGTCCCCTCTCTGTCCCCAGCTGCTGCTAGGGCTCAACTGCAAGTTGTCAGTTGTCAGATATCCAGCTAAAACAGGCTTAAGGGGACTTGACAGGTGGTCATGTCCACAGGTGTAACATTATGTACCTCTATCCTGTGCACACACCTGTATTCAGCTACACCCTGCCTCCAGCAGGAGGTCCTGGCCAGGGCTCATGCCCTCACTCTGCAATGGGTGTTTCTCAGCCCCACCCATATAGGGCCCCTGAAGGATTAGGGTGTTTGTGGGAGTGGAAAACCTGGGGAGTCTTGGCTACCAGACAGCAACAGGGTTGAGTTGCTGTCTGGCTGTATCCAGCTGATATGAACTGTTCTGCACATTGATATGCCTGCTGGCTCTTCTTACATTGAGGCAGGAACAAAAACAACTCGATATGAAGGGTTGGCAGGACAGGAGTCCAGGTTGGATGGTATGTGTGAACTCTGCCAAAACATCAGCTCCGAGTCCAACATATGCTCAGATGCCTGTCATGCTGTCACTGCCCCAATATGGGGCCGCTCCAGGTCCTTCGGGAACAGGGCTCCAGAGTCTAGCTGGCTCCACTCAGTTTCAATACTCTTCTGTGGTGTGGCCTGACCCAGAAGTCCATCTGGAAGCCAGGATTCAGATCTCAGAGGCCCAGAATACGCCCTGCTCACCTCCCAAGGGGCAGGAGGAACTGATGGGCACAAGTATCTGCTGAGAAGCCATACCCTGAACTAGGTCATTGGGGAGGCAGAGGATTTCACAACAAAGAGATAGGACAGTGCTTTTGCAAAGTGGAAAGCTTGATACAGATGCCACAATACGTGAGGTAGAAGGAATGGACACCTCACAGCACAGAACGGCACCAGGCTCAGGCGACAAGTTAAGGTACACACTCACAGAAACAATGTGTTGAAAAAATGACAAACCAGGTCAAGGCTAGACAATAAGTTTATACACGTCCATGTCAGTCCCGGTGCCACACTACACCGGCAGGGCTCCAATTCATTTATAAGCATTTCATCATAGTGCCTGCTCAGGATCCTTAGCACACAATTAGGATTCCCCGTACAGGCCAACACATTGCAATAATGCTTTATTAAAGGGCAGATTAATACGCAGCTTTCGGGGGAAATTTTTACAAATAACAAAAAGAATGAGTCAAGCATCCTATATACTTTCCAACCCTTGAGGGGGCATATGCGAAGCAGGACAAAGTGCTCTTTACACAGGAATCATAGGACTTTCAAGTATCTGAGAAGCATCTGAGAAAACCCTAACCATTCTACATAAACACACCCGCCAGTTTGCAGTGCTCAGGAGGGGCTGAGTGAGCTGGAGGGCATGGGGCTCTCGCTGGTGTCCATTCCCACAGGCCTTCCAGCTCTGGGAGTGGTTCCACAAGGGTCCTGGACCTCTGCAAGGAAAGAGAGGTAGGGCTTTAGTGGCTGTAGCTGTGTCCCCAGGGCCTAAAACAGCTCTGGGAGCCTTCTTCGGGTAAGACCCCTTGATCCAACTGTGGTTAGAGAAGGGGCGTGGCTCTAGCTCCCAGACCTATCCCCCTTTTCTAGACAGATGTACTACCTTCCCGCCCTCAGGCAGCCCCTGTCCCCTCTTCAGCTCACTCAGAGGAAGAGCCAAATCTGGGCCTGAAGCCTCTCAGCAAAGGGGAGGAAACTAGGACACCAAGGTTAAGTGGCTCTGTCAAGGACTTCAGGTTCCCTGAGCCCGGCATCACTGCTATTCTCCTCCCTGGAGAAGCTCAGAGGCACCTCACTGGTGCCAGGAACCCTACCTTCTGGACTCTTCTTCCCTGACACCTCCCATCCATCGTCCACCTCGGCAGCAACCAACCTTCAGTTCTTTGGTCTCCTAAATGTAGCTTAGGAAACCAAGTCAGATCCTCCAGGGCCTGGATTGGACCCAACTGCCCATCCCACATTAGACCAGCTCACCAAGTGTCTTTCAGAGTCTTTTAATTCAACCCCCGTTATATATAAAAGAGAGCCAGTGAAAAGGTGAGAATAGGGTGCACACTCTTCCCCCTGCTGCCAGCCTACATTAGAAGAGGTTCTGGGGGTCTTTCTCACCAGAAACATCTGAGATGTTCATCATCACACAGTCACCATCCTCTTCCTCCTCCTCCTCCGTGTCTGCCTGGAAGCCATCCAGGTCCCCAGCTCCAACCTGAACAGACAAGGGGGCACGGGCCGTTAGCATGGGCGCTTTGGGGCAGAGCAGTGTATGCCCCTCCTGCTACATGTATCTATACTTCTGACCTCCTTTACTGTTCTGACAACATATTGAAGGAGTCCATTTGATAGCCGATGACCAAAGGAAACCTTGGGAAGTTCCCTCCAATGAACTAATTCAGAGCTCTGAAAAGTATCACTATCTTATTTACCTCATTACAAAAATAACTTGTGAACTGTTTTTGAATTAGAATTCTGGGTTTCTGGTTTGGTTTGAAAAAGAAATTGACAAAGCACACACTTTCTTCAAATTTATTACTTGAAATAAATGGCTGAGAGCCCAGTCGGTTAGTGCTTTCTCTGTCCCTTCTGCCTGATGCTTGACAACTCTCAACTTATGTTTAGACCAGTTTGGCCAGTGTGGGTACTACCCGGGCAAATGTGGACAGAAGTCAGGACAGGAGGGACAGGGGACAGCAGGAAGGCCTCTACGGGGGCTAGAATTTCCAAGATTCTTGGGCAATTTTCATTGGTATTCAGCAGAGGGGACAGACAGACAGTGGAAAGTAGCAGAACTAATTTTAAACATTAACCACCCACAGGAGTGCTCACTCTCTGTAAATGGACAAGGAACTGGCAGAGACAGGAACAGACTTATTTCAATAGAGAAGCTACTTCTGAAAATACTTTGAAGTTCCTGTGCTACAAAAATCTCCATTTGCCTGGAAAAGGGACGACAGAGCAGCAAGTTGCAGATTGGGTTCCTGACCTAGTTGGCAGACTGGGCTCAAGTTTGGGGCATCATCAGTTCCTGGTGAGTACGCTTCATGCATGGACTCCTGGGTGGCTGGAGCATCACAGAGATAGGAATTGTCCCTAGAGCAAAAGCAGGAGCTGCCACTGCAGGATGCTGAGGGTGATTTCTAACTATGCGTTCTAAAGAACTGATCACAGAAGAGCAGACAGCCTAGCTCTCAACTATGTGGATTTGGGGATATTTGTTTGGGTCTGTTAGGCAAAAAGAACAGGGATTTCTTCATAGCCTCCCCTGGTCACTGGGCGCTCCAGGCAGGAAACACAAGTATAGAGGAATGACTATCTATAACCCTCCAGACACAGGACAGGCTATACAATATTCTACAGTGAAAATTTAGGATAACACCCTGAGCCCATTGTGCTGAACTGTCAGCAGCTTATTTATTTATTTATTATTATTATTTTTTAAAATATATCTTTATTGATTTCAGAGAGAGGAAAGGAGAGGGAGAGAGAGAGACAGAAACATCAATGATGAGAGAGTCACTGATCAGCCGCAGCCCGCAACCCGGGCATGTGCCCTGACCGGATCAGCAGCTTTTTTAAAAAGATGTTTTTATTGATTCAAGAGAGAGAGGAAGGGAAAAGGATACAGAGAGAGAAACATCAATGAGAGAGAAACATCAGTTGGCCACCTCCTGCACACATACCTACTGGGGATCGAGCCTGCAACGTGGGCATGTGCCCTTACTGGGAATCAAACTTGTTACCTGGTTCACAGGTTGACACTCAACCACTGAGCCACACCTGCCAGACTGTCAGCAGTTTACTGTAATGGGAAAGCTCATCACCCTGCTGTCACTGCTGCATGTGGTGGACGCAGAGATGGAAAACGAGGAACATGTGAAATGGGCAGGAGTTAGAGATATTTGGCAACTGTCAAGAACTCCGGCTGTGTAACAATTGTTCTTTTAGTTTTGTTTTGATTATAGAATATATTTTACTGGAAAGGGGAAAGAGAACTTCTCCCCATTTAAAAAAAAAAAAAATATATATATATATACACACACACACACATACATACACACATACACATATTTTTTCCCCAGAGAGGGTGGAAAGGAGAGAGAGAGAGAAAGAGACATTGATGTGAGAGAGACACATCAACTGGTTGTTTCCCACTCGTGCTCTGACCTGGGATTGAGCATGCAACCGAGGTACGTTCCCTTGGCCAGAATAGAACCCAGTACCCTTCAGTCCTTGGCTTGATGCTCTAACCACTGAGCCAAACCGGCTAGGGCACCTCTCCCCACTTTAAAATAAAACCTAGGCCCACAGATCTGAATCACTCTGGTGCCAGAGACACCTGGTGGCAAAGTTGGTGTCTCACCCCAGCCTGTTCATCTAACTAGATCATAATATCCTGTAAACTCAGGGTTTAATGCTGATTTTTGAACTCTAAATGAAGATTTAAAAATTCTCAACAGCCCGGCTGGCGTGGCTCATTGATTGAGCAATAACCTATGATCCAGGAGATTGCTGTTCATTTCCCAGTCAGGGCACATGCCCAGGTTGTGGGCTCGATCCCCAAAAGGGGGCATGCAGGAGGCAGCCAATTAATGACTCATCGATGTTTCTCACTCTCTCCCTCTCCCTTCCTCTTTCTGATATCAACAAAAATCTATTAAAAAAAAGAAAATCTCAACAGCCCTAGCCAGTTTGGCTCAGTGGTTAGAGCATTGGCCTTTGGACTGAGGAGTCCCGGGTTCAATTCTGGCCAGGGGCATGTGCCTTGGTTGTGAGCTCGATCCCAAACCAGGTCAGGGTTGTGTGGGAGGCAGCCAATCGATGTTTCTCTCTCTCCCCCTTCCACTCTCTCTGAAAAGCAATGGAAAAAAATATCCTTGGGTGAGGATTAAAAAAATAAATAAATAAATATAAAATAAAAACATTTAAAAAAGAAAACTTCAACAAGGCCCGACCAACTCTAAAATATTCACACACATTTATAGTTTAGCTACAACTACTTCTGAGGGTGCAGAAATACCAGTCAGCAGCTTCCCCCCAAAATGTAGGGTAAGTGTTCCACATGCTCCTCCAATCTTCCATTCTAGAAAGTTGTACCTGTCTCCCACTTTGTGTCAGCACTGTGTGGTGAGAGGCCTTACACATGTATCCCCCAAGTCAAGACAGGGGCAAAGGGTGGTAAGTTCTCATTTCCCAGCCTCTCTTACAACTCAGAGTGGCTGTGCCTAAGCATTTTGGCCAGAATGAGACAGGTGGAAGTCAGCTGGGGTGAGAGTCCCTTTCCAGCTAAATATACAGGCTCAGCCACCCTCATCCTGCTGGCTGGCCACATACTAAGGAGGGAGCGGGAGATAGAAGGACCTGGCTACTAGAGTAGGGTGTTACATGAGCTCAGGACTAGTTGCTGGAGACAAACCCCCACAACATAGGGGCTCTGTTACCTGAGAATGGATATAGTCCTGTGGGATCAGGGCTGTCAAGTGCTCGAGTGCTCCAAGGAGCAGGGGTGAGGCTGATTGCCCACAGAACTGTTCCCAGAACATCCCAAAGAGCCAGCATCCACTGTGCTGGCCCATGCTGTGGTCCTGGAACTTCCCAAAGGATTCCCTGAGAAAGGGCTTTGAAATGCAGACTTTAGCCCCCTACCACTTACTGAATCAGTTATAGAGGCCAGCATACCCAGATCTTCTAAGGTTTTAACCCCTTTCCTGCACAGTGCTTCTGCAACAAGGAGTGGAGTCCATAACAACTGCATAGGGCCGCTGCTATATGCGTATCATCGGGTGACATGCCCCGTTTCACTGATTCCCAGGCACACACTTTCTCCTATATCTACCTCTGACCTGGGAGAGCACCTGCATGTAATGGGGCAAAACCACTGCTTTTCATGTAGGAAAACACAGGCTATGAACACAAATGAGGATGACTATGAGAAAAGCAAAGATCAAGAATGCAGCTGAGCCCCCACATGAGACCCTGTGGGATTCCAAAGCACCCTAATGAACACCACCCTAACAGACAATAGCACAAAGGTGCCTGAGGGAGAGCTGATGGGGCGGAGGCCTGGGAATTCTACTTGTGAGTTCACACAAAGGGTATCTTGCAGCACCACTCATTTTCAAATCAGGGGTTCCTAGATTGCTTCAACCAGAATAGCAACATGTGGGTTCCTTCTAAGACTGGGTTAATAATGAGATAAACTACAAAAGGTACTGTGTAGCTCAAACACCTAATGGATCTAATGAAGCTGATCATTTCAGTCCAAGGCCCAAGGAGAGAAGTGTTTGGGGGTCTGTGGCCCAACTCCTCACCCAGTGGGCTCCCCACAGCACCAAGGTGCATCCACAGGCAGGCTGAGCTATGCATACAAGTGCTCACAGACAGGGGCTCTGGGGTGACAACTGGCATTGGACTGTTCTGATGGTCCCTCTTGCTGTGACAGTTTAAGATTTACTGTCACATTCCAGGAGCAATTTCTTTTGCTTCCTTGCCCTGATGACTTTATTTTCTAAGTCTCATAGTAACTCATGTCAGAGGATCCGGAGCTGGGAGCGAAGAGTAAAGGGGGCATACACAGACTCTCCTCCTGTTACCACTGCTACAGCCCTCAAAGCACAGCTCCCGCAGCAGCACTGCCCTCCTGAAGAGGGCTCTGGATGTGAGTGGGAGACCTAGCTCTTATCTCACCTTCATTAAAATCTGTAAGTCTGTGAGATGCCGACCCAAAGTGAGGACCTAAACTGAGGTTCCATCAAGCCTTGAAAAGACATGGTGGAAACGTAAATGCATATAACTAAGTGAAAGAGCCAATCTGAAAAGCCTACATACTGTATGAGTCCAACAATGTGACATTCTGGAAAAGACAAAACTATGGATATGGTAAAAGGATCAGTACTTGCCAGGGGTTAGGAGGGAAAGAGGATGACTAGGCAGAGCAGAAGATTTTTAGGGCAATGAAACTCTTCTGTGTGATACTGTAATAGTGGATACACGTCATTATACCTTTGTCCAAACCCATAGGATGTGCACAACCAAGAGTGAACCCTGATGTCAACTACAGACATTGGATGCTAATGACATGTCAACGTGAGTCTATTGACTCTAACAAGCATAGGGTTCTGGTGGGGGATGTTGATGGGGGAAAAGGCTATGCATGTGTGTGTTGAGGGAGAGGTAATATGGGAAATCTCTGTATCTCCCCCTCAATTTTGTTGCCTAAATTTTTTTTCTTATTCCTCACCCAAGGATATTTTTTCCATTGCTTTTCAGAGAGGGGGGGGGGAAGAGAAGCATCAATGTGACAGAAGAGACACATTGATTTGTTGCCTCCTGCTCGAGCCCCGACCAGGACAGAGCCAATAACCAAGGTATGTGCCCTTGGCCAGAATTGAACCAAGGACCCTTCAGTCTGCGGCCGACACTCTAACTACTGAGCCAAACTGGCCAGGGCTGTTGCCTCAATTTTGCTGTGACTCTAAAAAATAAACTTTATTAAAAATAAAAATGCCACTTTGGGGGCCTCCCTGCCCCGCTCAGGCCCTCAAGCACCCTGCTGCTCACCTGGCCATCATGCCTGCGTTTTTTCATGAACTGGGTGATGCACATGCTTCCTGCTGACTTCCTCTTCAGCGAGATGGGTGTCCCCTGGCTGGGCCCTGCGGCAGGGACGCTGCCACTGTCCTCCTTAGTGGCTGAGGGCACCATGGTGATGTAACTCCACTGGCATGGCACGGGCAGGTGCTCCTGATCAAAGCTCTTCAGCACCTGTGAGTGGACGTACCAGCACATCCTGAAATCAGGCCTCTTCTCGTATACTGAGTTCTCAGAAATAATACGCTTGAGCCTGGCCTTGGATGGGACAGTGTTGTCCTCTCCGGTGGTGGGGGTCTGCGGGCGGGAAGAGCTGGGGCTTGGAGGGCTGGGGGAGCTGCTCTCAGGACTGTTAGTGTCCTTGCTGAGCAGTCCTTGGCGGCAGCACTCCTGGAATTCCCGGATGATCACTTTGCTTCCGTTCACATTCCCATGCAGCAGCGGGAGCAACTGGGCCAAGACTAGCAGGGAGAGGAGGGGACATGGGTAGTGTCAGACATGGAGAGAAAAGCAATAAACACTGCACATGGTTCCTGAACCTGTGGCCAAGATTGAGGGACACAATCAGCTTCAGGTGGCCTTTTAAGGATAGATTTAAGACACATGAACTTGCTCTGGAAGAGATTCTGTGAAGCCCAAACTTCACAAGGCATATTAATTCAGATAAACTATTGCATCTGACTTTATGCCCCTGTGTTTCCTTAGTAAGGGTCAGTGGTCCTTCCCAGCTTTGAAGAGTGAGGAGGTACAGGAGTTAGGAATGAGAGTGACCCTGGGCCAAGCACTCTGGGCCTGTGTCCTTGTTGATAAACAGGGCTAATTAAACTACCTGCCTTGTACTGCTATTGTGAATATCAGAGAAGGAACACATGTGCCAAGTGCTGGCCTTTGTGATTTGTTGAAAGAACTTCTAAATTATTAATTTACTCGCCTAAGAGGTCTTCTACCCTTGGCCCTGGACCAACCTGGGCCTCAGAGCAAGTGGGAGCCCAACCCCCTTCCACCCCAGCCCCAAGCCAGCACTCACTGTGCTGGTCCTTCTTCTTTCTCTTGGAGGCCTTGGGCGTCTGTTCCTCCTCGGAGAGGACTGTCTCTAGAAGGCACGCCGTGAACTGCTCTAGAACCTTCAGGTCAGCGCTGCTATCCTTATCTGCCGCCCAGACACAGCCAATCTTCACAGGCTGCAGCACGTGGAACCGCTTTCCCTTGGCTAAAAACTCATCCCACTCCTTGGCCTTCAGCTTCTGGCGGACCTTGTGGTTCTCAGGGTCAGCACACTCCTTGCAGGTGAGAGAAGAGATGCTTACTCAGGGTCCCACTCCCCTCAGCCCCAGGCTCTGCAGTCCCAGCCTTGGGGACAGTGAAGGAAAGAGCAAGTGGGTGCAGTTATTTGCAGGGTCAGGGAAAGGGCAGAAACATCTTCATGGCTCCCACAGTGTCCTAGTTGTCCCTTTTCTAACATTACAGGAGATCAATAACTCTAAGAGTTTTTCTAGATTGAATTGTAATTGGCACATTTGGTGTTTTAGAAGCATCTATCCTGTCTAGCTGTGACTGACAAGTCACAGGTGTACAAGAGGCCTCTTAACGCCTCTCAATTTTCAGGTTAACAATGTGGTCCTGGGAGCTGTTGAATGAATCCAAAATCAACATGCCCAGTATAGTCACAGGGCTGGGCATCTCCCACACCAGATGATACCACTCTCTAAGACAGATGTGCTTATGGGTATGAGACACCAGCCTGCCTTATTAGTTGGAAATGTATACAGGACACATGCCCTTGAAATATCACTTTGAGAAACAAAATCATTCCCCAAGCATATCCTACCTGTTACTATTTCCCTACTACCCAAACACCACAACCAACAGGCCTTTGGAACCCTAAAAATGGCTTACTCAAAAGTTCAACCATGTGGCAAAATTTAAAAAAAAATTTTTTTTTAATATCTTTATTGATTTCAGAGAGAGGAAAGGAGATGGAGAGAGAGATATAGAAACATCAATGATGAGTCATTGATCGGCGGCAGCCCGCAACCCGGGCATGTGCCCTGACTGGAAATCGAACCCCGATCACCTGGATCCTAGGTTGACGCTCAACTGCTGAGTCATCACGACCAGCTGGGCGTGGCAAAATTTAGAAAGTTGGTGGTGGTGGGGTAAACTTGAAGGGAAATGGGGGAACCTTCTGGAGAGATGGTAACTTCTATATTTTATATCTGGTGGTGGTTTCACAAATGTTGTCAATTATTAAAACTCATCAAACTGAATAATTAAAGAAAAAAAAAAGTTTGGTGAGCTGACTCACGAACCATAGTAGCTATCTGACCCAAGTTTCTTCTCACGCCCTCCTATCACTACAGATTTTCTCTCACCTTTGCAAATTCTCCCACCCTTCCAGACAAACTCTGGCTCAAGGTCTAGCATTCCGACAAATGACCACACATTGGGGCTCACCTTCATGGCTATCAGGGGTGAGATACATGTGGGACTGGCCATGGGTGGGCCGGGACCCATTGGTACTGTCCCCAGTTCAGCACCCACCAAGTTCTGGCCCCCGACTAAGCTATTCTCTGAGCCGGTAACCTCCCCATTCATCCACTCACCTCAGTTACTCCCTCGTCCTCAGACAGGTACCCATGGGGCACAAAAAAACCATCATCGTCATCTTCATCTTCTCCTACTTCATCATCATCATCCTCAAAAAAAAAAAAAAAAAAGTTCACATATGGAAACAGAATACATGCTTCATTAAAAATTTAAACCTGTCTAAGGAAGAAAAAAAGCCATCTACTGCTGTTGTTCCTATGGAAACCACGAGGATCAACCAAAACCCCATCAATTAATCCCCTTGTATTGCAGTGAGGGGTGAGGGCCAGGCAGAACACAAACAAGTAAAGTCACCCAGTAAGGCAAGAGGGAGTGGTGGGGAAGTGGGTGAACCAGAGAGTGGGTGTGCCCTATCTAGAAGGGGTGACATTGCTCAGTAACAACCCACTACTGCCAGGTGGGCAGGCTACTGTCGCCAAATAAGGTATTCCAAGAGAAGCGGGGAATCCAGATGTGAACTGTTGGCTGACATTTTCAGACAACTCTGCAGGTGACACAGAAACTATATAAATGAATCCAGCCTAAGGCTGCTGTGGTTTTCTGCTGGAAGCTGCAATCATTCCAGTTCTGCACTCACCCCTTCACTGTGAGAGAGAGATTCTCCTGGCTCCTCCTCTTCCCACTCATCATCACTGTCCACCTCATAGTCCAGGAGCTTCTGAGAAAACAGACACACAGTGTGTCATTGCCATCTCTCAGGGTTGGGAGGAAAAGGCAGAGCAGAAAAGCTAGAATACTTACGGAATGAAAGAGACCAGTGTAAAGGCAAACTGAGAAGGAAACACGGAAAGACAGGCGTGTCTAGACCACCGGAACTTCTGCTTGCATGCTCACCCTGTCTTGGGCCCAGGGATCCCTTGGATGGATGACCGTCGTCGTCTTATTCCATGTCCCCCAATATGCTGGTCGGTGATTCTCAGAAAACTGCAGGAGCTTCATCCTGCCAAACTTCTTCCTTTCAGGAATGCCATCTATTTTGCTGCTTTCCACTATCACCACATCACTAAGGAGTAAGACACTGTGCTCAGTCACACACCTCCCCAGTGACAGTCACCCCATCTTCCTAGGGAAGCAGGCCACCAACAGTCTACAAAGGCAGGTAACCATTAAGCAGCAGTACCACCTGCTCCTGAAGAAGGCTAAGGAACATTTATTCCAGAGACACAAAGCAAGGAGGAGGGAGAAACAAAAGTGCCACCACTTTGCTGCCCCATGGCACATCTGTGAGCAGGGTCATGGAGAGTAAGTGAATCATAAAGAACAGGGAAGCACCCCTCCAGGAAGCATGAAAATGAATCCTTCCCAGGATGCCGGGACAGGCAGTCTGCACTCCAAAAGCACACCCCAGAGATTTCAGAGGCTCACAGGAAAGCACGAGAGAGAGGTCAGACAAAGCACTGAAACTAGGGCTTGAGACCTGAAAGGGAGATGACTAGCCCAAGGCCACAACGAGTGAGCAGTGGACCGAAGTCCAGAACTCTGCCAACAAGCAAAAGAGTAGTCTTCCCGGGGAACTAACCTGTTAAAAATGTCCGCATTCCTGTTAGAAACCACGGTGGGTCCAGATTTGAGGGGCCGCCGGCCTTTTAGATCTTTCAGGAAGGAGAAGTCGCCACTCTGTTGCTGCAGGAGCTGGTCTAACTGATCACAGAGGTCTTGGTCAAAGGCGGTCCGAAAACAAGGGGCGAGGACCATGTTCTCTTTAATTTCAAAAGGAGCAAACTTCCCACAGGAGCCAGCCAGGGTCTGAAATGGAGATGAGATGTGATGGCACACCTGGGTGATGGTCGCCACTCATCAGAGGCATTGGTGAGCCATAGCACATTGCATTTCAGATTCATCCAGATGGGCAAGTCAAAGGAGAGATGCTGTGTGATGACATTAACATAGGTTTCTGGAATAGGCAAAATTACAGGGACAGAACAGTGGTGGCCAAGGACTGGTGGGGGAAGGAGGATAGTGGCTATGAGGGAGCCAACAGGAATAACAGAAACACTGCAGATCTTGATTATCCCAGTGGCTGTATGGACTTATACAATGTCAAAACTCATTCAACAGTACTCCTGGAAATGGCAAACTTTACTGAAAATTACACCTCAATAAATCTTTTCTCCTTTAAAAAAAAAAAAAAAGACAATAAGACCTGAGCTCCCAGGTGAGGAAACCAAGACCTGGAGAGTGACTAGCTTACCAAGAGCTACAACCACTATGATACAAGATGGCCTTCAACACAGGGCCGATTTCAACACTGAACTTTGACATTAACCTGAAACACTGGTGTCTGTGTCCTAAGAATCACACACTGTAAATTCTGAGAGGTTTGATTTCCCTGCTCAGGCTCCTTCAGCATTTTTAATGTCTGTCAATGGATCCAAAAACTGGCAGCACATGAGGGTGTGGGAAGTCAGAAGGACAGTCGACATCTATGAAGCTTGACGTAAGAAAGCCAATGTTTCACCTCAGCAAGGAAAGAACAGCTGAGGCCAGTAGGACTATAAGAAATCCTGAAGCCCAGCACAGACCCGTGTTCTCTGGGATGGGATGCAGGCCCAGTGTTCTTTAAAGCTCTCTGGTGATGCCAACATGCACCTAAGGCCAAGAACCAGCTGACTGTTCTCATTAACAAGCAGGCACTGGGAACACCAGGAATCCATATGGGGAAAAGGGCCATGCCCCACACCACAGGCATAGAGAATTCCAGTTAGGATAAAGAACTAGACATAAAGAAACAAAGCCTAAACTAAAAAAACCAAAACAAATGAAAACCTGAAAAAATTAGAACGCATCTACACCATAGGGTAGATAGGCTAAGGCTTTCCAACCAAAAGCCAATTGCCATAAAAGAATAAAAATGTTGACATTAAAACAAAAAAATTACAACAAAAGACACCAAACAAGTGTAAGGGGAAGTTAACAGACTCAAAGTATTTGCAGTGTATGTATCACCAAGGATGAAAGTCCTGGCTAGCCCAGCCGGGCGTAGCTCAGCGGTTGAGCATCGACTTAGGATCCAGGCGATCAGGGTTTGATTCCCGGTCAAGGCACATGCCCGGTTGCGGGCTGCAGTTGATCAATGACTCTCTCATCATTGATGTTTCTATCTCTCTCTCTCCCTCTCCCTTCCTCTCTCTGAAATCAATAAAGATATATTTTAAAAAAATAATAAAAAAAAATCCTGGCTATATAAATAACTCCTAGAGATCAGAACAAAAACCCCAACCTATAAAGAAGTAAAATGGCAAACAAACTAAAAAGATGCTCAACTACCCTAGACATCATGAAAAAATGTAAACTGAAACAAGGATATCAATTTTTTACCCATCAGGTTGGCTAAATTAAAAGTCGTGCTTTGGCCGGTATGGCTCAGCTGGTTGGGCGTTGTCCCATTGCTGGTTCAATTCCTGATCAAGGCACATACCCAGATTGTGGGTTCGATCACAGATCGGGGTATACACAGGAAGCAGCTGATCAATGTTTTTCTCTCACATTGATATTTCTCTCTCTCCCTCTCCCTTCCTAATAAAAAATAAAATAAAATAAAGTAAAAAAGCCATCACATCCAGTGCTGGTAGCAGACAGGGAAGATTGTATTTTCATGTGTTTTGGGGAATGTACACCAGCATTTCCCAATGGGAAGGCACTCGGACAATAACTAAAACAATCTTGCTGAAGTATGTACTCTAGGACCTAGCAGCAAGCCTACCCACCAGCTGCCATCCTAAAGGAAGGCACATGAGCACAGAGGCAGGTAAGAAACACTCATGGCACCGCTGATAGGGGATCAATAGGTGAATGGATCTATATACTGTGATACCATCCACATTATGAAATATCATGCAGCAACAAAAAAATTAAAATAGACTCAAATGTGCTGACCTGGCAAGAATCCAAGTTACAGCTATGTAAACAAAGCAGTAACATCATAAATTCAAAATGATCCTGATTTATGTGTATACAAATGCACAAATATACAAACGGATCTAAATTCAGAAAGATCTGGAAGGAGACTCTTGCATTGAAGATGAGTTATCTCTGCAGTATGGAGGAAGAAGGGAAGAGGAGATCTGGGATCTGCACAAGCAGATATTTCAGAGGGTGACTAGATGCCAGACTGGGGAAGAGAAATTCTGGGCTCTTGTTTTAGGCTTAATCTTGCTTCCCATCTTGTGCATAAAGTCCTGAGGGTAAGGACTAGATCTTTTCTTATACCTTCTCACATAGCCCCTCACACACAACTGTTCATGAAGCAAGCCCTAAACACCCAACAGTTTTAGCAAATGTGCCACTTTTTCCTTTTTCAAGGACATAGCAAGAACCTCCAAGCTCTATCAGAAATAGAAGCTCCCTGTGCAAGCAGAGGGCCTCTGGTCAGAAGATACCCTTTTATATTTCCAAAGGAAGAGCCTGACAGACACAAAAAGCAAAGCCAAATAAAGCTGTTGCTCACCTTAGGGGCCTGTGGAGTCTTTGGTTTCTGGAAGAACCTCGTGATTTCGGCTTTCTCTGCTTTAATGCGCTGCAATAAAATACACGAGGAAATGAAAAAAAATTTGTGTTTTCAAACACACAAAGGCCCCTAGAACTAGCCTCTTGTGCATTTTTAAGTTGAAAGCATTATTTTAATGTTAACTCTCAAAACCCATCAACCCTCAACTGGATATCAAGCAATCTCGAAGTGTCAGAGGTGCTCTTGTAGACAGAAGGGCTGGGGTGCTGAGCCAGCAGGCACATGACAGCCCAGCAACGACAATATACAGAAACATGTACACACACACCAATCCCCGTGGGGCCACTGGGTTTCCCATGACCTGGGGAACACTGGGCAGCAATAGGCAAAAATCCCGTTTTTGATGATTCCAGGATCCACTTCTCAAAAAGACTAGAATATAGAGTTTTGGGAGGATGTTTACCTTTTCTTCTTCTCTCAACCGTTTCTCCTCTTCCTTTTTCCTCTTCTCCTCCAGCTTAGCCCTAAGGGACATGAAATTCAGTTTCAGCCAACCAGAGCCCAATGCACATAAAGCCCGTGTCCCCGGACAAAAACCCATGAGTCAGTTAGGGGTCTGTGTCCCTGGAAGACAGAGGCGGGAGGAGAGGGGAAGAGGCACCAGGGCAGAGGCTTCTTTCATCCCTTCCTCTGGGAAGATACAGAAAGAGAGGGAAGGAGGCAGCAGCCTGGTCCACAAGTGCTCAGGCAGCGCTCGGAAGGACACTTACTCCAGGGCTTCCTGCCGCTCCTTACGCCGCTCCTCCTTGAGTCTCTGCTTCTCTGCCTTCTCCTTTTCTTCCTTCTCCCTTTTCTCGCGCCTCTCCTTCTCCTTTAGTTCCTTCTCTTCCTCCCTCCTCTTTCTGGCTTCTTCCTTGGCCCGCTTGGCCTCCTCCTTCAGCTTCTCCTTTTCCTCTTTTTCGGCCCGTAACTTCAGCTGCTTGCCCAAACGCTCCTTATCCTGCAGCCAAGAGACAATTCGACAGCTGTGTCCCCAGCAGACCTCCAGGGAAGGGTCAGGTCAGCATCATGGCAATGATGAGTTCAAACAGAAAGGGAAAGAATGAAGAAACCAGCTCTAGGAGAAGCCTGGTGGTCAACATCCTTACATGGAAGTGATTTTTCCATCACACTTCCTTCTGTTGTGAAAATTAGGTACTGTTACGGACCCTTGTGGGCCATTCAAAATAAGATTTGTTTAAAATACCCTTCTTTATACATGGGGTGGAATTAATTTTTCACTTAAAGAAGGTTAACTAAGTACCCCTGGGATGCCGATGCAGGATGCCAGCTATTCGTTTGAGCTGCTTTTATTTAATCAGAAATCTGTAGTAAAGCCCTAGCCAGGTAGAGCATCATTTCAATACACCAAGACTGCAGGTTCAATCCCCAGTCAGGGCACACAGAGGAATCAACCAACGAATGCATAAATAAGTGGAATGGATGTTTTTCTCTCTCTCCCCCTCAAATCAATAAATAAAAATTTAAAAAATAATCTGTGGTAAAATAATAAAGACACAAAAACACCTACACGTTTTGCCTCCCTGCCTTTAAAACAAAAACATTTTTCTTCCTATCCCCCGCCAAACCATCCCAGATAACAGGGTTTATTTTATTTCTTTTAAAATGGAAGGTTGGATGAGGCAAGGATAGGGAACCTGATGGGTAAATCCTTAAAACAGTGGGGAACAGATGAGAACCATAAAAAATAAAACCAAAGAAAAAGTATTATTTTTAATCTTTAAAACAATTACTCAGGTCCTGAGAAGAAGAGTAGATGTGAAGAAAGGACAAAGAGTAATTTGTATTACTAAGGAGAAAACAGCTAGTGTCTTTGCTATTTGTTAAAGAGGTAATGCATCATTTTAGCACATCAGTCCTTCATTCCAAAGAACTGGCATGTAGTCTGAGACACTGAGTTATTATAGAATCTTGAATTCATGTGACCAGAAGAGCAGTAAGGCTCTAACACAGGACAAGGTAACTTTCAAGGACCATTACATTACCACCAAAAATGGTCTTCCCGAGGTGAAGAGCCCAACAACTCATCTTTCAGTCTGGGTATATGATTATGCCTCACCTCTAGAGAATATTCTACCTTCTCCTCTGATAACCCTTTGGTTGCTTTAATAAAAGCCACAGAGCCCGGCTGGGCGTGGCTCAGTGGTTGAGCATTGACCTAAGATACAGGAGATCAAGGTTTGATTCCTGGTCAGGGCACATGCCCGGGTTGTGGGCTCAATCCCGTCGGGGGTGTGCAGGAGGCAGCCAATCAATGATGATTCTCTCATCATTAATGTTTCAGCTCTCTCTCTCTCCCTTCCTCTCTCTAAAATCAATATATATTTAGCCCGGCTGGGGGTGGCTCAGCGGTTGAGTGTCAACCTAGGATCCAGGCAATCGGGGTTCGATTCCCGGTCAGGGCACATGCCCGGGTTGTGGGCTCGATCAATGACTCTCTCATCATTGATGTTTCTATCTCTCCCTCTCCTTTCATCTCTCTGAAATCAATAAAGATATTTTTTTTTTTTTTAAATTAAAAATCAACATATATTTTTTTAAAAACGAAAAAGCCACAGAGGCCCAGCCAGCGTGGTTAAGTGGTTGAACGTCAACCTATGAACCAGGAAGTCATGGTTTGATTCCAGGTCAGTGCACATGCCCAGGTTGCAGGCTGATCCCCACTAGGGGGTGTGCAGGAGGCAGCCAATCAATGAATCTCACCATTGATGTTTCTGTCTCTCCCTTCTTCTCTGAAATCAATAAGAAAAAAGAATATAGTATTAAAAAAAAATAAAAGCGACAGAGGCTGTTAGAGATGTTTGAATGTTCAATTCTTGCCAAGTATCCTCGGCACCTTCACCTGACACATAAGATACTTAAGAAGGTGCCTGGTCTGGATCTAGTAATGAGACTAACAGCTCCCCAATGCTCAGTCAGAAGACAGAAGACTTTGTAAATCACAGGTGGATCATATAAATCAGGTCTCTTCAGCCATACTTGAGTCCTGTCTCCACTCCCACGCACATGTGGCCATCTCTGAAATCCCAATGGAGAATGAGACAAACTCTAAAGAAGTCATCAAAATCAAACCTACAAAAATCAAACACAGCCTTAAGATGGATGGCATATGAAGCACCTGGTGAACACACAGCCAACTGTCATCAGTGCCCATTCCGTGAGCTGGCATGGGAGGGGAAAAACTCGATGGCTTTCTCTGTTCTTCATGGCAATAAAAAGAAGTGCCCTGCACTGCTGTGTGTGAAATGTGGTCATCCCCAGATAATAGAATCCATGACTCAGCAGTGGATCACTAAGTAATAATCACCCACTGAAAGTAGGGGTCACCAAAATGCTACAGCAAGTGGAAAGCAACGGAACCTAAATCTACTTGTAGGAGCCTGGGATGCAAATAAAGGGACTAGGTTCTTGTGAAGACAACTTTAAGCTACAATAAGATACACAATTATTATGATAATAATAATAGATTAGAAAAGTCTACATGCAAGGCTAAAAATGACACAATCTACAAAGCCCAGTTATGTAAAATTAAGTAAGAGTCACAATGAGCGTCAGGATAAGCCAGGAAAGGTAAAAACTGGGATGAGGGAAGTGCAAAGGGTTTAGTTTATATTTAATGCAAAAAGCACAGCAAGTTAACTTTCTACTTCAGGGGAAATGTCTTACTCTTTGTAGTCTCATCTTGTTCTTCTCAGCAGAACCTTTGACCAATTTCTTAGTTATCTGAAATGAAAGACATTTATCTTTAAACGTGGGCTGTTTCGGTCACTTTAACACATTGCACAGTCCTTGGGGAAGGGAAGAAAGGAACGAGTGACCCACACTATTAAGGACTTCTTTGCAAAACAAGAAAAATGGAAACATTTCCAGGTGACCAGTTGCCACCATACAGAACCAAAATGCCTTAGTGGAGTCATAAACTCCAATGAAGAACACACACGTCCGTCTGGGGATGAGAGGGTAGGTAGGGGAGGCAGATGACACAAATGAATGACAGGAGGGCCAAGCACAAGAAAAACAAGGAAAGCTAGAAAATAAAAGCAATGCAGACCACATGGAGTGATAAGATTTATAGCCAACTAGAGAGGACATGCTCTTACAGGTAATTTACGAGAGAATTGTCAATTTTATGTAAATTTTGTAGGTACTGTCTAAAAACTAGCACTATATGAATCAAAGAAAACATGTTGTCTGGCCAGGCAAGGCTCAGCAGTCAGCATCGACCTATGATCCAGGAGATTGTGGTTCAATTCCCAGTCAGGGCACATGCCCGGGTTGTGGGCTCGATCCTGTCGGGGGCATGCAGGAGGCAGCCAATCAATCTCTCATCATTGATGTTTCAACTCGCTCTCCCTCTCCCTCTCTCTCTAATCAATAAAGATATATTTTTAAAAAAGAAAGAAAGAAAACGTTTATGGGCAGGATTCCTGTGGGCCACCAATCTGTATTCTCTGCCTGGTAAGGTTCTGTTTTTAGAATGCAGGCTGAATGCTCAAGAAAAAAGGTCTATTTGCCAGAAGAAGCAATCTGGTCTAGAATCCCCCTGTTCTAGAGCATAACATTCTCTATCACTCTGCTTCAAACTGAGAGTGGTAACAAGGACTTCCCAAAACGCACGGTTGGATTCATGCACCATGCTGGCCAAATAGTCTGATTGCAATACGAACAGAAGTTCGGACTACTGACCTAAGCTCTCTCCAGAGTAGGGAGTCCTGACAACCAAACCATTAGGTTGAAGAGCAGTGGAGAGTTCAGACTTGGACAGGCAGCCAAAAAATGAGACTGAAGTGGAGCTGGAAAACCAAAGGCCCATTTCTCTTAAAATGGCCAAAACTATGGCCATATCGACAAAACTATGTAACCGTGATTTCTCTATCTGGGGAAGCCTCAGCCCTAAGACCTCTTACAGAATAAAACTTACAGATAATAAACTCAAGAAGACATTCTTCTGATTTGGCATACCAAGTTCTTTCTGGACTCAGCCTTCCTAAACGAAAAGGCTGAGCACTCATCTGAAAGCCATATGTTGGCAGGAGCTCAAATGCCACAGAGACTGTGCTCAAGTGAGCATGTCCCAACTAAAATGCCAGTTACCAAAGCCATCTTACCACGAGCTTAAGAAAAAGCACCTTCCTCTTCAGAATCCACTTTGGCTGCCAAGTCTGTGGGCTTCACCTTCACAGTAAAGGATTTAACAGCAGAATTTGTAAGTTGCTGTATCAATATGTCATTGTCCTTTGTGTTCAAAGATTATAGTGAATATGACTGCCAGGCTCTTACATGAGTATTTGGTGAGGAAAGAAGGAATACACTTAGCTTTGCCCATACTTGTGGAATTTCAGCCACAGAATCTAGTGCCTTTTACATTGCTTCCCCTTTGCTGTGAGTCCAGGAATACTAGAGTTAACATGACTTATCAGGAGCCACCTTAATGACATGCAACAACCTCAGCAATTACAATTTAATATAAAACCAATATCTCTACTGGTTTTACTAGACATTTGGAAGGAACTTCTTGGTCTGATATAATTTTATCTTTGTGACATATGGCACAAGTATTTATAGAACTCTCTCAAAATCATGTGTCATACATATTGTCTGGAACACAGCTGCCAAAAACAAAACCCAGGATCTCAGAAGGAGGCTGAAACACAGACCAACTATCTCCAGTCAAGGCAGATTTAACTGCGTCTGTGCATTAAAATTCCTACATTTTATTCATAAAAATCCTCAGAGCCTGTTTACTCTGCTTTCCTTATACATAAGGAGAGTGAATTTCTAAGCTCAGAGGAGATAAGCAACAGCAAATGAGGTGAGCAGAGGCTGTTATGAATGGGTTCAGCAAGAGCAGCTGAAAATCTAACAGCAGAAGAGAGAAGGCAGGGAGGGAAAGACACAACCCAAATTGGTCCAGCCATATTTGAGTGCAAGTGGAAAAAAATTATTCACTGGGAGCCCGCAAACCAACTGAAGAACCCAGGAAACAGGTAGAAGGAAGTTCATTAGTTACCATTCTACTGAGGCAGAAAATTAGAAACAACAGAAATACCCATTATTGAGGCTGATTTTGTAAAGTGCAGTATATCCACATCATAGGCAATTAAAGCATCCCAATATAAAAATATGAGACACCTCCAATGAAAAAGAAACAAATTTACAGTATACACTCACATAAGAAAACAAAATGATACTGTGAAGATAATAATGGCAACCTGGGGAAGAAAAAGGGGGCCAAAGGGGACTGTCATGTTTTAATATATTTTTTTAAACATGGAGAATTTGCCCTAGCTGGTTTTGCTCAGTGGTTAGAGCTTCGGCCCATGGACTGAAGGGTCCCGGGTTCAATTCTGGCCAAGGGCAGGTGCCCTTAGTTGCAGTCAGGGCACATGCGGGAGGCAACCAATCGATCTGTCTCTCACATCCATGTCTCTCTCTCTCTTTCTCTCTCTCCCCCCGCCCGTTCCACTCTCTCTGAAAAGCAATGGAAAAAATATCCTCAGGTGAGGATTAAAAATAATAATAAAAATAAACATGGAGAATTTAATACTTGCCAAATTAAAATTATACGGGAAGAAGTTCCAGTGATCTGGGCTCACTTTTTTTTTTTTTTAAATATATCTTTATTGATTTCAGAGAGGAAAGGAGAGGGAGAGAGAGATAGAAACATCAATGAGAGAGTCATTGATCGAGTCCACAACCGGGGCATGTGCCCTGACTGGGAATCGAACCCCGATCGCCTGGATCCTAGGTCGACGCTCAACCGCTGAGCCACGCCTGGCAGGGCTCGGCCCATTTGTACAGACAAGGTAGAGATTCCAGTAACACAACCATATCAGCATTATCATTTGTGGAATAATTTGCGCATCTCATTGCAAACAAACTTGGGAAATAGTCCTACCCCAAATGGTAAAAAGCGTTAATGCTGCTCTGGCAGCCGTTGCTCAGTGGTTAGAGCATCAGCCTGCACAGTGAAGGGTCGCTGGTTCGATTCCCAGTCAAGGGCACGTACCTTGGTTGCCGGTTTATCCCCACCCCAGATTGGCACATATGCAGGAGACAACCAGTCGATGTGTCTCTCTCACATCTCTGTTTCTCTTTCTCTCCCCCCCTTCTACTCTCTCTGAAAAGCAATGGAAAAAATATCCTCAGGTGTGGATTAATACACACTCACACAAAAAAAGCTCTAATGCTAAATAGAAACTCCTTAAGCTAGTAAAAAAAGGTGTTCTAAACTATTGTTTTCCCAAGAAAGAGTCTCTAGATCCCTGGAAAGGGACAGGAGGATCAGATCTGCATTTTAACAAGCTTCCCACAAGGAAAAAAACACAAACCCAAAACAACACTCAAAATAGAGGACAAGTGAGTGCCTACGAGTCCCCAACTCCATGACTAACAAAGAGCAGTAAAAACCACACATTACATGGTAATATGAAACACTCTGTAAACTTCTAGCAAGTGTCTGGCTACAATCTGGAAAGGAGGTGGAGAGGGAAAATGGAAAAACAAAGTGTTCCCCATAGTAACAGGGGTCAGGAAAATCTCAAACGCCAAGGCAGGGAAAGCTGTTCAAGTTACATACCAACAACAAAAGGCACAAGCAAATCATGAAATCCAGTACTCTCCAAGGAGATAAACTAGAAAGCTCTCTGTGTGTGTGTGTGTGTGTGTGTGGTCTTCAGCTCTGCTCTCAGGAAGTCTTGCCGTCACAGCACCCAGATGCTCCTGATAATCATTTCACTCTCATACCTTCAGTGTCACCTAACATCAGGAGGTTCTACTTCCACTCTTGTGATGGAATGGCCCACCTGGGGCAATTTTCTGCCATAGGCTCTGGGACAGCCTCAGCCTTCACCACTTGCAGTGTGAATTATTTGCAAAGATATGATAACAATGTCTTCTAAAGCATTTCAAAACTCCAAGTATGTGTTCAAAATAAGACCTGAATCTCAGATACAGGATTTCCTAAACTGAACACACTTGGTTCCCATGCTCGGCTGTCTTAGAGCCATTTGGGCCAGTGGACAGAAGTAAAACTGTTTCATGACAATGACCAACTATGTGACCTCCCAATTTTCAGGTTTGGAACTATAAGCATAAAAATAAACTTAATGAAGCTATTAAGAAGAATGAAAATGTGTAATGTCCTGTTCTCCAGGCTAACTGGCTGTGACACATCACATGACAAAATAGTTCTGTAAACGATTAGCAGCAGTCTGAAAGGATTTCAACTAACTATGGACCGAACAATATGGCTGACAGCAAGAGGGACTCAAACTCTGATTCTGAGAGTCTGAGTAATAGCTCAGGTGGAAATTTAAAAATGTATATCCGGTCCAGGCTGGTGTGGCTTAGCTGGCTGAGCATTATCCCACGCACTGAAACGTCACCAGTTTGATTGCCCTGATCAATTTCTGGTCAGGGCACATACCGGGGTTGCAGGTTGGATCCCTGGTTGGAGCACATACAGGAGGCAACTGATCGATGTTTCTCTCTCCCTTACTCTCTCTAAAATCAATAAAAACATATTAAAAAAATAAAAATGTCTATCTGTCTGCCACACTGAGAAACTTAGAAGAAAAAAAGATGGCTCCACTCTTAATATTTTATGAACCTACAGAGGAAGCCATTTTCTCCTATACTCAGAATATGAAAAACAAGAAATGGAATTATCTAGAAAAATAATTAGTCCTTAGAGATTTCAGAAAGTGATCAAGGTTATGGTTAAATTAAGCAGGTAGAGATGAAATAACCTAACCTAGATCCAATTTTATATATTAAAACACACACACACACACACACACACACACACACACACCCAAGATGAACAAACTAAGGTTCCATGAAACCAAAAAAAAACAAAACACTGTTAGACACACTTTGGGATTCTTAACCGATTTATGTTTTATCCACAAGACCTTAAGGATAGGTGAGAAGAGTGACATTTGCCATCGTGCTGATCAGAAACCAATAACAAAGTCATCCTTCTGGGATCCTTAAAAATGGTGCCAGCCCAGCCAGCATGGCTCAGCAGTTGAGCATCAACCTATGATTTAGGAGATCGTAGTTCAATTTCCAGTCAGGGCACATGCCCAGGCTTGATTCCCAGTAGGGGGCGTGCATGGGCAGCCAATCAATGACTCATCATTGATGTTTCTCTCTCCCTCTCCCTTCCTCTCTCTGAAATCAATACACTTTTTTTTTTAAATGGTGCCAGCTTTCTTCCCCTTTTGTTTCTCTTGCGCTGAGTGAGGTTTTTAAGATGGGTGGTCATGCTGACAAGAGCTGACTACAGAATTCCGTTATAGACTTCCTGCTGTCTTGGGGGTCTCTTCACCAACACTGATTGATTCTTTACCCCCCCTACAAGTTTGTGTTATAACAAGAAGAAGGAACAGAGGGAGCTGAGGCCAAAGTCTGATATGAGGGGTTACAGTTGCCTGCTTAATGCCATCATTTCCTAAAATAGCTACATTGACCAGACAACTAACTAGGTGTGAACAACAAAGTCTACCAGAATGATCTCGACACAGTTGTGATTAACCTAGCCACCAAAACAACCCACTGTACAGTACACATCACTGAATACCTCTAATGGTCTTTGATATTGAAAAGAATCAAAATTCTGCATCAGAAGTTACAAGACCTAGTTAGTGGCCCCTCACTCAGCCACTAACCACCTGAGGGACACTGTGTCCCCAGGTGAAAAGGGGCTGGAATAGAAACATCATCAGCACTAAGATGCTGGGATTTGTGGAGATACTCACTCTTCGGACAGGTGTAGGGGTGGGGAAGGGACTGAGACTGCTGTGCTGATTTTCAGAAGCAGACCACCCTTCAGGCGAGCTGGTAGGAGAGGAAGAGTTCAGGGACGAATGGCTGAGGACAGAGTCTTCTTCAGGGCCGGACTCCATCATCTCGCTCTGGGGGGGCATGCCATGGTCCAGAGGGGTTGGTGGAGACTTGGCTCCAGGTTTTATACCCAGAATATCCTGCAAAACCACCATGGGCACCTTCCCTTTGAACAAGATGCCCCCAGCTTCGCTCCAACTGTCCTGTTCCTTCTCTGAGCACGTTCTCAGATCATCTGTCAACTTGGAGCAGTTCTGAGGTGTTTTCTGTGCATCTCCTCGCCTCTCTGTGCACCTTGAGCCAGCACCCTCTTCCTCTGTTTTGCATGGAATGTCTAAAAGGGTCTCTTCAGGAAACGTTAGCTTGTCCTTCTGACTAGCCTTCAGCAGCCTCCCCTCACCTTCGGCTTCTTCTCTGACGCTACTTACAACCTCCTCCAAGGAGGGACAGGATGCAGAATTTAGTTTACTGTAGGCCACAATGTTGTCTGGTTGGTCACTTGAGTCCCCCGTCAAATCAATGACGACTGTGGTCTCGCCAATACTGGTTTTGACTCTACTTCTTAAAAAGTTATCTAAGGGACCCTTCCCATTGACAAGTTTTGGCCTAAAATCTATATCAGAACCCATATGAAAATTGTTCTCCAAGTTGTCCAAAGAGGTTTCTACATCGGGGAGTTGACTTTGTGCAAGAGCACTTGGAGAGCTTCTTGTATTGTCCGACCTGTCCTCGGTTTTCTCCTTTGGGGCAAGATTCAGGCGTTTGAAGGGCAGACGAGCTGAAATAAAAGACAGGAGACTATCTTTACAGTGAAAGTGTGAAGAGTGACAATTGATCAATACTTTACCATTCTATATGCTCAAAAAATGATCAACCTTGCTGGACTTGGGGTGGGGATTTTCATACTTTAATAGTCTATAAAGCAATTATGCCCTTGGGTACTATGGTTTACCCCTAATCCTTTAACCTCAGGAGACTATCACCCTAAACACAATTCCTACCACTACCAAACTTGCTATCAGTTGTCAGAGGAAAAGGGAAATTGCTACAGGAGGAAACTAGATACCAAGTTTGAAAAATCAGAAACCATGGTTTTTAATACAATCCAGCAACTAATCTGGCCTCAGTGTAAATGCACTCCCTTTTGACACAAAAGGATTTGGGGACATTTATCTTCCTGTACAACAATGGTTCAATTGGGGCAGCTGTGCCCTCCAGGGAACATCTAGCAATGTCTGGAGACATTACTGGTTGTCATGACTTGGGGGAAGAGCTTAGGGATGCTGCTAAACTCTACAATATACAGGGCAGTCCCCCACACCTGAAAAATTACAGAATGTCAATAGGACTGAAGTAGAGAAAGGCTGCTATAAAGACAGTGACCTCTGGATTTACTCCTGGGAACCTAGGGAAATAGTAGTGTAATAAAATGGGTTCCCAGGCTTCCATGCCCTAGTTGGTCTGGCTTAGTGGTTAGAACATTGGCCCTCGGACTGAAGGATCCTGGGTTTGATTCTAGCCAAGGGCATGTACTTCAGTTGCAGGCTAGCCCCCAGTCGGGGCATGTGTAGGAGGCAACCAATTGATGTCTCTCTCTCTCTCTTCCCCTCCCCCTCTTCCACTCTCTCTGAAAAGCAATAAATAAATATCCTTGAGTGAGGATTAAAAAAAAAAAGGATTCCCAAGATCCCAAATGTAAAGTACAGCTGTTTTTCTCCCCTCCAGCCCCCTTGATACTGCTGCTAAGGACCCCAACAGACAATCTCTGCTAGAGGGGGATTAAAAATATAACTGAGGAGACAATGAAGGATATACATTAGGAAAAATTATTAACCCATTCTCAGAAAGTTACCTTGTATTAACTTCTTGACTGGAAAAGCTGGTCTGTCTTTACAATCCATTGCTGTGAATAAAAGTGTCAAAGGATAAGTTATTAAATGCAGGAAATAATGAAGGAGTAAATACATAAGTAGCACTTATTATATACAAAGCGGTTATCCAGTGGGAGTGACTTTGCCATCTGCATCCCGGGGAGCTGGCAATGTCTAGGGACACTTTTGGTTGTCATGACTTGGAGGAAGGGTGCTAATCGAATTTAGTGGGTAGAAGAGAGAGATACTGCTAAATATCCTACAATGCACAGGACAGCCCACCACGACTAAAAATTAATTGGCCCAAGCCCTAGTCGGTTTCACTCAGTGGTTAGAGCATGGGCCCCAAGGATTGAAGGGTCTCAGGTTCCATTCCAGTCAAGGGCACATACCTCAGTTGCAGCTCGGTCCCCAGCCCCAGTAGGGGTACTTGCGGGGGGCAACCAATTGATGTGTCTCTCTCACATCGATGTTTCTCTCTGTCTCTCCCCCTCCCTTCCACTCTCTCTAAAAAATTCAATGGAAAAATATCCTTGGGTGAGGATTAACCAAAAAATAAAACACACACACACAAAACAAAACAAAAATTATCTGTCCTAAAATGTTAATAAGTTGAGAAATCCTGCCCTGGACACTGTCACACCTTCTTGGTTTATTCTCCTTGTGGCATTAATTGCTCTGAAACTTACATTGTTTATTATGTCTCCTCCTACAGAATGCCAGCTCTGTGATGGCAGGGAGACTTGTTCTACACTGTACCTGGAGCACCTAACCCACGGTCTGGCACACTGGGGAAAATCAATGAATATAGTAACAGCAACAACAAAAAGGGGAATGAGTACAAGATGCAATGAGAGAAAACAATGTATCATCTAAGTCACCATTAACAGGATCTCAAAACATCTACCTTCAATCCAACCAGTTCTGTAAGATTAGAATAGGGTTTACTTTCTTTTTAAATAGTTTATGAAAGTAATGGAACCTAAAGCATTTTGAGCTTGCCAGGCAAAGCTGAAGCACTGTCAAATAATAAAGGAAGCTCTGGCCAGTGTGGCTCAGTTGGTTGGAGCATCATCCCATACACTGAAAGGTGGTGGGTTCGATCCCCAGTCAGGGCACACACCCAGGTTGCAGGTTTGATCCCCAGCCAGGACACGTGTGGGAGGCAACAGATCAATGTTTCTCTCTCACATCCATGCTTCTCTTTTTCTCCCTTCCTCTCTAAAATCAATAATAATGGAAAGTTCACCTGCACCAAAAAACACACACCAACAACCCACCAAAAAACCTCAAGAAAAGCATCTAATAACATCAAAACTGATGTAGAAATGACTGTAAGTATGCATCTTTAAATAGAGTAAGTTTAGAAGCTCACACCTGCCAGGAGAGCTGGCTTGGAAAAATCTAGTTTATTTTGGGCAACCTATATATGTTTTGTAAAAGATACATATAAGTGAATAGTTTTAAAAAGCAGACCAGGGCCCGGCCGGGCGTGGCTCAGCAGTTGAGTGTTGACCTAGGATCCAGGTGATCGGGGTTCGATTCCTGGTCAGGGCACATGCCCAGGTTGTGGGCTGCAGCCAATCAATGACTCTCAAATCATTGATGTTTCTATCTCCCTCTCTCCCGCTCCTTTCCTCTCTCTGAAATCAATAAAGATATATTTTTTTAAAAAAATTAAAATAAATAAATAAAAAGCAGACCAGGGCTTTCTGAAAAACTCAGCTGTCCATAAATGAAACTGCCCTCCCCACTTCCAAGCTTGAAATATAAGGTACCCAGAAGACTCATACTTCCTTTCTACCCATTTCAAGACAATACCATTCTAGTTTTCAGTTACCAAAAACATGGATTCCCACTACCCGCCACTTAAATTTACTTTTAGGACAATCACAAGGATTTATTGGTGTGGTCCTGAGTCACGAGCTTTGATGCAAGTGGAACAGTAGTGACCTGGGCCCAGAAGCAACCTCAGTCAACCTAAAAAGGGACCCCATTCAGGGATCTGGACTGTTCAAAGATACACATACAATTAACACCCACTTGTGTATAAACTCACCACTGCTCTTGATATTACATCCCTCCTAATTCTATTTGCTGTTAAAATATCCTTTCCTTTTCTAATAGTATGGTCATAGCAGGTGATATTTTTTACTTTTTAAACACCCTTAGTGGGTCAAATGACTGTCCGTGACAATCAGTCCCCCTAACTTTTTTGGTGAAAATTTTACTTTGTGAAATTCCCAAATCTGGAAACAATTAGAACAGTGGTTTTCCCACCAGGGGCCCTTGGCAATGCCTGGATACATTTGGTTGTCAAAACTGGGGAGGAGGGGTTGCTATCAACATCTAATGAGTGGAGGCCAGGAATGCCGCTTGATACACTCAAGTGAACAGGAGAGCCCCAAATGTCAATGGTGCTGAGGTTGAGAAATCCTGGATTAGTCTAGTTGATGTCCCTGCCAATTCTTAATTCAGTCAACCAACAAATATCGGGCACCTATTATGTACCAAGCATTGTGCCAAGAATTGGGGATAAAATGGGAGTCAAGCTGTGGAGAAGGCAATCTAGTCTTACTTGGTTCACCACCCTTTTTCTCCCCAGGCCTGCTAGGTGCTAGAAACCCCCATCCCAAGACACTGGGAGGAGAAAGACAGGTCTTCTTCACCTTGTATATCCAGCAGGATAAGAATCCGGGAGTGCGAGCTTCCTGACAATCCCCATCATCCAGGCCTCTTACCTGGACTTGCCCTGACCGTCAGACACAGCCGTTACGGTCTCCGAGCCCATGTGACCCTGGGCCTCAGTTTCCCTACCCGGCCAGAGGGTCGCTGCAGGATCTAACTTGCTCAGAGGGAACAAACGCAACCTGCAGAGTTGGCGCTTTCGCCTTCCTGGGCCTCAGTTTCTCCTCCTAAGGCACCGCTGAGGGCCCTGCAAGAACAAACTTAACGCAAAAGCACGGGGGAGGGGGTGAGGGGGGGGGGCGGAAATGGTCGCTGCTGCAACAATAACGTCAAGGAGAGCGTCCTTCGGGTCACAAGGCCCTTCCTCGGGTTTGTAACGACCCAACGAACCGAACACTTGGCGCAAAGAAGCGGCTCGGGGCCGGGGGGGCCCGACTGCCCACAATCACCGCCTCGGCCAGCACAGGCCGCTCGCTGCACCCCCACTACCCCTCCGCGCAGGCCCGAACCGACCTGAGGCAGCTCCCCTGGCGCCCGGAGCCCCACACTCTGGCTCCTCCAGCATTGCCCCGGCGGCAGCTCGAGGTACCTTAGGGCGACGGAGGCGCGGGCTACGTTCCGGCGGCGGCTCCTGCTCGCCTCCCGCCCGCGCCGCTGCTGCCGCCGCGGCCGCCGCGCTCGTATTTGGCGGGAACCGCGGCGACCCCCGCAGCCCGCGCGCCGATTGGACAAGGCCGCGTCACGTGACATCCCTCCTAGGGAAATGGGGAGCGCAGGAAGTATCCTCGCGAGATCCGTGGCTTCCATTCCTCCCCACAGCTCCCCCATTGATATTCCCTCAGAGGAGCGGGCTTTCTCTTGGCGGCCTTGTGGGAAGAAGGCATTCAGCTATTGGGGGTGGGAGGTGTCAAGTCAAGAAATCTACACTATGATTGGCTAAGTGCGTGGGATCGCTCGATAGGAGGAGGGAGGTACAGGCTCTTACGTCATGACGAAACGTTTTACGTAGGGTGCAGGTGACAACCTGAAACTGCAGTTTAGGTGAAGAAGTTTTGAGTTTATCCTAATTGGACGTCCGCTGAATATAACAACAGCAATTAAGATTATAAATTACTTTTTATATGAACAAAAACAAAATAAATAAAATCTAGGCAGCATTTGATATGCACTAACTATATTCAGAGAGAATGAATGAAATAGTTGTTTCTGGTTTAGTCAGGATTTTTGCGCCCGCTGTTTCCTCGCCTAGAAAACTCTTTCCGCAGTTCTTTTGCTGGCTAATTTCTATCTAACTTTCAGATCTTAGACTGGCACCTCAGAGAAGCCTTTTCTCCCGTAACCCCAACAAGAAGTGCTTACAGCGTTCTTTAAAAAAAACAAACAAACAAAAATACCAAAAAAACCCAAAAGCGATTACAGCTTATATTTATTTGTTTGCGTGTTATTTATGATTAATGAATCAATTTCTGTTTTTGTCACTAGCTCCTCGAGGGCAGGAATCATTTATAACTGTATCCCCAGGACCTATACATTAGTGAGTATTCAATAAATATTTGCGTGAATGCATAAATATCATTGGATTGGATTTGTGTGATCACGTAGGTTAAAAGCCTCACAGAACAGAGACCTTCAGTGTCAGCCTGCAGGCCTTAGAAATAGGTTTTCTTTAGCACAAATTTAATCTTAAGCAGGGCAGAAGTGAGAAGACTAAAAGTGAGCCCAAGTTTGGAATTCTATTGGTACTATAGATTAGATAATTAAATCAATAGAATTGATTGGAAACAATGTGGAGAAATCCAGAATTTGGGGACTTCAGTTTGGGCAAGTCATGTCTTATTCAAGGCCTCAGTTTCTCCATATGAACCATGAGGATGTTTTCCTTCTCTGATATTCTGGCACTATACAATGATTTCGGCCAGTGGATCACCGTTAAGGGTGCCCATCATAATCACATGGGTGTTTTTTCAAACTATTAATAATAGCCTGTTCAAGAGGGAGGTTGGGCATGCATACTCTGAAACAATCCTCTGATCTAGTCCAGTACCTTCTATTAAACATTCGGAAACTTCCAGTAACCTTCTGCTTCAGAAAATTACCCAAATCTGTCAGAAATTTCAGCACTGAAGCTGAAAACCCTTTAGCTCTAGTCACTTCCTTGTTCCTCTTCTTGAATTCATTTACTCATTCTGACTCATTATTAATTTCCAACTCATTCAATACATTTTCATCAATAAGAATTGATTTAAAAAGCCACTATCAATATCCCCTGGCTGGTATGGTTCAGTGGTTAGAGCATCTGCCCCTGCACTAAAAGATTGCAGGTTTGATTCTCTGTCAAGTACCTGGATTGTGGGTTCGCTCTCTGCCCCCTATCAGGGAGCATGCAGGAGGCAACCAATGGATGTATCCCTCTCACATGATGTTTCCCTCTCTTTTTCTCTCACCCTCCCTCCCTTCTATTCTCTCTCTCTGAAAAGCAATGGAAAAAAATATCCTCAGTGAGGATTAACAAAAAGAAGTCACTATCAATAGACATGTTCAATCCAGGAAGGCTTTCTGGAGGAGGCAATATTCCACGCAGATTCCTCTTTTATACACAAACCATGGGGGGAAAGATTAGGGAAGAATGCGCAAGAGAATAACAACATTAGCAAAGGCCCACACGCAACAGGTATGAGAGGAAGAGAGCCCAGAAACCAGAGGGTTGAGGGGGCCAAAATATGCAAGCTTTGTAGAACATATTAGGAAGTTGGGAGTGTGTTCTGAGGGCAGTGGGTGGACTTTAAAAGGGGCACTCTGATCTGAATAGTGTTACAGAAGCATCTTTCTGGTTTCCCGGTAGGGGATAAATTGGAGAGGAGAACCTGAAGGCGGGCACAACAGAGAGGAAGCTGGTAGAATGGTTTGGTCAAGGCAAACGACAGTGGGGACAGTGGAAAAGAGGTAGAAGCTACACCCTGATGTCTGACTTGGACAACTGAGTGGATGAACACTGGGCAGGGTTCTGGGCTGGAAGGTAGGGACTAAACGCATGGTGGAATTGGATATAGCTGAGAGATTAGTGAACTGGTATGTCAAGATTTATACACCCAGTGTCCCAACCTCTTTAGAAAGGTTAAACGCCTTTCCTAAGGCATTAGAGCCACCTCCAGGACTCCAGGGGTCGCTGCAGCTGCCCTGGCCGCTCTAGACTCGCCCCGAGCCACTCGTTGGCAGAAGCTGCCGCTCCCGCGACAGGAGAAATGCGCGTGCGCTATCCAGCCGGCAGGGAGCGCGCGCGTGCTCAGACGGGGCAGGCGCCGGAAGTGTGTGGTTGCCATGTAATATCCTGGCCGCGCGGGCGCGAGAGGGGCTGAGGCTGCGCCCGGGCGGGCGCGGAGCTGGCTGGAGGGCTGCGGAGGCGGTGCCGACGGGGCCAGCTGAAGCGCGCGGGGGCTCGGCGGCGCCCCGGAGCCTGTCGCTTGCGCTGTTTCTCTGGCTCGCTGGGTCCCAACGGGAGGTCCGACGGCGAAAGGCAGAATGTCGGTAGCGGGGCTGAAGAAGCAGTTCTACAAGGCGAGCCAGGTGAGTGGAGGGCGAGCTCCGGGACCCGGGCTACCCGGAGTGAGGGGCCAGGCTAGGCCGGGCTCTGGTTCGGGAGGGTGCGGGGAACACCAAGGGGGCGGCGTTGGCACGTGTTCCTCGCGGGGTAGGGAGAGCCCAGGAAGGCCGGGGGCTTCGTGCGAGGGTGGCCCAGGTCCTGCCCGCCCTGTGGGCTCCAGTCTCCCTGAGAAGGGTGGATAGACTACTGGGTGGGGCAGAGAGGCCCCCAGAGGTTGATCTGGGATGTGGACCCCCCCCCACACACACACACTTCCTCCCCTCTGAAAGGGCATGGACGGGAAAGACAAGGGGAAGAAACTGGACTATTGCCAGATAGCCCAGGGGGAGGAAAAATTTGTGTCCAGAGCAGTTCTTTAAAAACAACAACAATAAATACCCTTTGGATGGACCCGGTACAAAGTTGAAAGGGTAGAGTAAAAAGTCAGTTTCTCACTCCAGACTCTCAGGCATTCAGAACAACTCTCCAGAGACAAGGATTGTCACTGATGACTTATGTCTCTTTTCAAAGATATGTGTACACCTTTTCTTTAAAAACATACACAGGTGGTGAGGCATAGTCTACAGAGTCCTGTGTACTTTGAATTTTTTGTTAAATGTGTCAGAATTCTCCACCTCAGGACACTCTCTGTTGGGAGGGGGTTTTCTGGGGACTGTGGGATGTTGAGCAACATCCCTGGCTTCCACTCCCTCAATGCCAGGAGCACCCCGAGTCGTGACAACCACAAATGTCTCCAGTCGCTGCCAAATGTCCCTGGGGGAGCTCCTTCCTTCCCCCAGAGTTACTGCACTAGAACATACTCCTAGAGTTTCTTGGATCTTTTTAATAAGTTCCTGGTATTCCATTCCATGAAGCATACCATAATTAACTTCACCAGTCCTCTACTGATGGATGTTTAGATTGTTTCCAGTAGTTTTTTGCTACAGTGAATAGACAGTGAATATCTTTGCTCACAGAGGTGATTGGATTCATAGGATAAATTCCCAGAAGTGGAATTCCAAATCAAAAAATATCCATTATACATGTGACAGATTGTATAGGTTTTTTAGAAAGTCTGGGCCAAGAAGCCTAAAATTCCTTGAATCCTCTTGGTCCCTGCATCCCAGGTTATGAACTTTAGGTGTAGAGTTGGTATGGATAGACTCCATGGAAGAATAAGTGATAATCTTAAGAATTGTTTGGACCTTGCTAGCACACCATGCAGTACTCACATTTGAAGAGGTCCATTGGGAGGGATGAAAAATGAGTCTCCAGTAACACACAGCTGGTATCTTTTTCTTTTTTAAATCCTCACCCTAGGATATTTTTTTCCATTGATTTTGAGAGAGAGTGGAAGGGGAGGGAGAGATAGAAATATCAATGTGAGAGAGACACATCTATTGGTTGCCTTCCACACACACCCAGACTGGGGCAAGGATCAAACCTGTAATCCAGGTATGTGCCCTTGACTAGGAATCGAACCCCAAATCCTTCAGTGCATGGGCCAAAGCTGGTATGTTTTATCCCTTACGGGGAAAAGTCACAACCCTAGTGGTTGTCTAGAGCTAAAGACATTTGGGGTCTGTCTGTAGACCCCAGATGATGGTTAAGCCCTTAGAGGAAGAGAGATTTAATCTAGAAGGGTTCTAGGATTGTTGCAGCCCTTTTTAAAAGGACGAAATTACGTGGCCTGGCCCTAGATGCTGCCTAACAGGCATCAGACCGTCCCCTGTGCTTGACTGGAGCACCTAGAAAAGCTGCTCACTGTCTTGAGCCCTGATGCTGGTGGTCCATCCCATCCCAAATTAGCTGGGCCTCTTGCGTCAGCCACCAGAGCTTTTTCTCTCAGGGGGAGGGAAACAGAATGGCCTGTATTCAGATCTGTGAGAAGTGCTTTGAAACCTGGAATGCTCAATGCACTGTAAGCTTGTGGTTTGCATCAATTTATTATCTGAGGCCCAGACCCAAAAGAATTGATGCAGTGGCCACATCCTAATCTGAGAGCAGTCATCTTGGCTACCTGGTTAGTTCCACATTGAGTTGTGCTCTCAAAAATCACCCTTGCTGTGTTCCATTCTCTTCTGCAATAGTTTCCACAGTCCTCTAGCATCTCCATTGTTCATCTGGCCTTGTTCATCTTTCTGTGTGTTTCTTTTTCTCGATCTTAGGAACACCATCTTTCATCCTCTTCTGTCCCCTCAGAATAGGGTTGTCTGTTGAAGAGTAACATCTCTTGTTAATATACTAATAATTAGTATTTATTCAATTCTCAGTGTGAACAGGCAATATGCTTTAAACCAGTTGATCTCAACTGGTCTCACTTATCTGGCCTAAGGGTAAATGTAGTCCCTCTTTTACGTAAAAGGATTTGTGGACATTTATCTTCCTGTAGAACAGTGCTTTTCAACCAGGGTCATTTTCGCCCTCCAGGGGACATTGGCAATATTGGGAGACATTTTGGTTTTCACAACTTGGATTGCCACTGGTATCTAGTGGGAGGAGGCCTGGGATGCTGCTCAACATCTTACAATGCATTGGGCAGCCCCTCACAACTAAGAATTTCCTGGCCCCAGATGTCAGTAGTACCGAAGTTGAGAAACCCTGCTTTAAGGTTTGAGAAAAGTGAGGACAATTATACCAAAAATTTTAAAAATAATCACATTTGGGCCATTCTTGTGTTAGTTACCTGCTTTTCCCAGTTTTTATAACACAGATAACCACATATACACAGATGGACATGTACATAAAACTCAGCATCCAGTTCCCAAATATTTAGAACTCCAGAGTGTCTTTTGGCATCTGGTATTTTTGAGAAGGTATAAACTTGCATCATTGCTTCTCAGCCACTCAGCCAGAAGTGACTAACCCTGCTTTCTTTCATCTCCTCCCATGTACCTTCCTTGGGACATTTGGCAATGTCTGAGACAGGTTTTGGTTGTCACTATTTGGGGAGAGGATGCTACTGGCATCAAGTAGGTAGAGGTCAGGGATGGTTGCTAAACATCCTACAATGTACAGGACAGCCCCCCCCCAACAAAAAAATTATCTGGCCCCAAGTGTCAGTAGCACCAAGGTTGAGAAATCCTGCTTTGAAACAGGTTCTTGATTTCAAAGGCTTGTAACTGTCATTTCTAAATTGAGAAATTGGAGCCAGATTGGGCTCCGGGAATAGAGAAACTTGGTTTCTAGCAGGTGAGGTTGTGATGTTAAGTAAAAATGTCTAATTTTATTGATGATATTAGTAACAAATCAGTTACTAGTACAGACATACCTGTTTTGTTGCACTTCAGAGATGTTGTGTTTTTTACATATTGAAGGCAAGCCCTCCCCCCGCCAAGCAGGAAGAGTATGACTTGCTTTATTGTGGTGCTGGCTTGATTGCGGTGGTCTGGAACCGAACCTGCAGTATTTTCAAGCTCTGCCTATATCTGGCATTTTTTGGGAAAATTCCATGCCATTTCATCTCAGGTGAAAACTTTTCAGGTCTTGATTAAAATCATTTTGTGTTTGAGTGGGAGGTTTGTGAGTTTTTACTTCTTGTTATGAGCTGGCCACTGCCTGGGTTGCAGACCTGGGCAGAGGAAAGTTGAAGAATCCATATAAGAAAGCAGTAAAAGAAATAGGCATCTGTCTTGGCTCATTATTTTGGTCCCCCCTGTTCTCCCCGTGTAGTGCCCACTCCCTCAGTAGCTGTGTGGTACTTAGGCAAGACTAGAATTGGGGAAGATGCTTTTATGTGCATATTTCTGGGAAACTAAGGAGGGTAAGGGAACCTTACTAGTGAGATACAGACTTGAAAGTTCACTCCTCATTGTCGTGTGTTTGAGTGACATTAACTTCCAGACCTAAACTGCTAACTGGTTTTCTGGTAACTCTTGTGGCTGGGTTTTGTAGAGATCTGAAAGTGTAACTAAGGATAGAGCTGGGAGCTGCCTGGAATGCTGGCCTGACTTTTTTTGTCTGAAAGGAGGGAAAGAGTTTGGACTGAAAGATTGGTTTCATCTGAGCTAGGAGAAAAATTTACACCCACCATACCCCATAGCTTTGAAGTTTGTTGGGTGCTTGCTAGCTTCACCCTCCCCCCAATTTGTGCCTAGGAGGAAAGATTGAACTTCCTGTGAGAGGCATGGGGTGGGAGGAGGAGGGCTGGGAGACCTAGGACCCCAACCTGTTAAGAGTGTTTCTGGGGGATGTGGCTAGTGTTTGGAATGTGTGCAGATACCGCCTGCACTGACCTATTTTATAAACCGCAGTTTGTGGACTCATGCTTTTGATTTCCTAGCAAAGTGCTTGGCCTGTTAAGTAATAAACTTGGAATGACCTTAAGATAATGAAAATCTGGAACTTCTAACCCCTTTATCTCAGCATGAATAAAGGTGTGGAACTCATGGGCTACGAATGACAGGTGACAGGTCTGGAGAGTGGGTTCCCCACCGTGGGTCCTTGAGTTTAGCAGCTGCAGCTCAACTCCACAACACCATCTTTACTGGGGCAGCAGGCATGGGAAGTGCTTTGGGCCATTGGGATGCCCACTTATGATTGAAACTGGGTTGCCCGGCCAGGCGTGGCTCAGCGGTTAAGCGTCGACCTAGGATCCAGGCGATCAGGGTTCGATTCCCAGTCAGGGCACATGCCCGGGTTGTGGGCTGCAGCCAATCAATGACTCTTTCATCATTGATGTTTCTATCTCTCTCTCTCCCTCTCCTTTCCTCTCTCTGAAATCAATAAAGATATATTTAAAAAAAAGGAAAAAGAAACTGGGTTAAGTCTACCCTTACAAGAAGCCACTCTGGCCCGGCCAGGCGTGGCTCAGCAGTTGAGCGTTGACCTAGGATCCAGGCGATTGGGGTTTGATTCCCGGTCAGGGCACATGCCTGGGTTGTGGGCTCGATCCCCAGTCGGGGGCATGCAAGAGGCAGCCGATCGGTGACTCTCCCATAATTGATGTTTCTATCTCTCTCTCTCCCTCTCCTTTCCTCTCTCTGAAATCAATAAAGACATATAAAAAAAAATTTTTTTTTTTTAAAAAAAGAAGCCACTCTGCTGACTAGATCTGTAAGAAGTCCCTAGAGCCCAGCTGGCATGGCTGAGCCATTGAGCATTGGCCTATGATCCAGGAGATACTGGTTCGGTTCCTGGTCAGGGCACATGCCCAGGGTGTGGGCTCCATCCCCAGTAAGGGGGCGTGCAGGAGGCAGCCAATCAATGACTCTCTCATCATTGATGTTTCTATCTCTCCCTCGCTCTTCCTCTCTCTGAAATCAATAAAGATATATTTAAAAAGAAGAAGAAAAAGATCCTAGAATTAGCCTTGTCCCTGTGGGACCCTGGGTGGAGATGTTCTCATCCTGCTCCATCAGTGGACAGACTGGGCCGCTCCCCCCCCCCCCGCCCCCCGCCTGGGTGGAGTAACCAGGCTGTGTTTTAGGCTGGACTCTGGAGATCCAGAAGAGGTTTGAGACTGTTCTTCCCTAAAGGAACCAGGGGCTTCTTTGACACCCCCCCGATACATACTTCCCAGGTCTAATTTGTAAAAGTAGGTTAACCTGCTCTGGCCAAATGGCTCAGTTGGTTGGAGTGTCATCCCATACACCAAAAGGTTGCAGGTTCAATTCCTGGTGAGGGCACATACCTAGATTGCAGGTTTGGTTGGACACACTGTTCCCCCCCCCCCATCA
This sequence comes from Miniopterus schreibersii, assembly GCF_964146895.1. Taxonomy (NCBI): domain Eukaryota; kingdom Metazoa; phylum Chordata; class Mammalia; order Chiroptera; family Miniopteridae; genus Miniopterus; species Miniopterus schreibersii. The sequence continues at coordinate 66,479,654 of NC_138105.1, read as the reverse complement.
ATAAGAACATATCCTCTGGTAAGGAATTTATTTTTTTAAATATCCTTATTGATTTCAGAGAGAGGAAAGGAGAAGGAGAGACAGAAACGTCAATGATGAGAGAGTTATTGATCAAGCCCACAACCCGGGCATGAGCCCTGACCAGGAATCGAATCCAGGTTGCCTGGATCCTAGGTCAATGCTCAACCGCTGAGCCACGCCCAGCTGGGCTGATAAGGATTTTTAACAAGCAGGTTAATTTGACCTCCTTCCCAGGACCCACCATTCACAATCACAGAGACACTCTGTTTCCATATAGCATCCTGCACATTCTTGTTATTAACAGACCAGGACTAAGGAAGGGGTCATCACATTCACATTCTGATTCAGACACTGTAACTGCTGAATATGAGGCCAAAAGTTCACCTCTGACTCAGGATTCTGTGTGTATTAAGGACCAGTTCAAAGGGGGGGGGGGGGGGAGAAACAGTTCAAGTGTCATGAAATCTAATCACTGCTTATCTGGGTGTGGGTGTTTTGTTTTTTTTTCAGTCCTCACCAGAGGACTTTTTTCCATTGCTTTTCAGAGAGAGTAGAAGGGAGAGAGAGAGGAACATCAATGTGAGAGAGAGACATGTAGATTCAATTGATTATCTCCTGGCCAGGGATGGAGCCTGCAAACTGAGGAATTGAACCTGGGACCCTTCAGTCCTCGGGCTGACTCTCTAACCACTGAGAAAACTGGCTAGGGATATCTGGGTGTGTTTTAAGGCAAAGCCATAGGACACTTAGTTATAATCTGTGTGCCACTTAATAACAGCCTGTAAGGTTAGGGGTTTCACAGTCTCTCTAAGTTCAATTTCAGAAATTTGGGGCTGTCACATTTTTGAGACTCCAGAATTATCAAATACTTAGCACTGAGCCAAGAAAATCCTGCTGCTCACCCACCCACCTGTCCACATCTGAGTGCACTTAGTGCATTTAGATCCCACCCTCACCCTTTTGCACTTAAGCTATCCATATGTGTGTCTGTTTTTTCCCTCAAAGGAAGATCTTGCAGGTTGTGACCAGGCTTGCCATTTGCCTCGACATGTGTTTCCTTGGCCTTTGGTTCAAGGGCATAGACCAGATAGCTCTGCCCTGGCCTCTATCTCAGCTCTTCTTCTCCTTTTGGAACTGATCCAATCTGGAGAAACATAATTTTTAATTTAGGATGTGCAGCCAACTTCCTCTTTAGGATTTCAGAGGCAACTGCATGATTTAGCACTGTGGGGAGACTGGGTGAGTGGCCAGGAGGAAAGTCAAATTGTTTCTGTTTCTGAGTTCCAAGGCGGGGTGAGGTTTCTAAGCTTTAGAGGGAGGGTTTAATGCTGAAACTTTTAAGCCAGGGGCCTTTTTGCCCCAGGGGTTAGGAGCCCATTGAGGCCATTCTACACCCTGTGCTCAAGCTCTAATGGCCTTTTAATGTGCTTTGTGAAGTGTTAGGGGCAGTTTGTTCCTGTTCTTTTTCAAAGCTGTCCCTGGAAAGCTGGTGGAAGAATGTGTCAGAATGTGGCAGCAGCTGGCTTCTCTCTTCTCTCTCCTCTCCCCTCCCTCCCTCTTTTTCTCTCCCCACCCCTCTCCCTTCCCCTCCCTCGCCTTTCACAGGGCTGGATTTGGCAGCCACTTCCTAGAAGACAGCTTCCCTCTTCCTTTTCTGCTCAGCTCTTAGAAAAACCTGCTGACTGGGCTCTGAGAGTAGGGTCAAGCGGACACTCCAACCATAGCAGGAAGATAGCTGTGTGATTTCCTCTGAATAGTGCAGTTTCCTCTGGAGGACCTGACTCAGCATCTGTCTCCTGCCCACTTTGGAAAGGGCTGCTGGGATTTCCACACCTGGGCATAAACGCCTCTGGTGTGCATCAAGCCTGGTGTATGAGACAGCCAGCCTTGCTCAGTGACCATGGTCTCAGCAGCACTCACTGTCACAGGAGATGCTGTCGTAGCCCAAGGGTATGAGATGCCCTCCCAGTGCTCCCTGGGCAGCTCTTCCAGCCCTTGGCCTGGTGAACATGAGTTCATCCTTCATGTGTCCCTCCAGCCTTTTCACATAGTGTCTTCCTGAACCTCTGATCCCTCAGATCCCCCATCTCGCAGTTTCACAGACTCCTGTATAGCATCTTCTCAGTAGAGGACTGAGGTGACTTGGGTGACTATTCTTATTGTCTTTGTCACTGGGTTATAAGCTCTTTGCAGTCAGGGACTGTTTTCTGCCCACTGCTGTGTGCCCAGTGTTAAGCCTGGCCCCCACCTCTCCCAGGAACTCAGTAAATACTGGTAAATACTGGAAGGATGTTTGCCCTACACATGAATGAGCAGATGCTGCAGCATTGGTTGGGAGAGTGCAAAAGTGGAAGCAGTTGCATCAGCATGTCTGGAGAAAGCAAAGGGCTGGGACGAATGATAAGAAGGATGTCCGTGGCTGGCTGATCTGGGTGCAGTTTGAGCTTCATCCTGGCATTCAGGACCTTCTGGAGCCCCCCGCCGTGGTCCCTGCTCTAATTCCCACCCATCCCCTTCTAGGGCCATACTCTAGTCCTACCAGTCTGCTTGGGCCTGCCCAATTGCCTGTACCTTCCCCCCTTCTGTTGGAAGCAGTGCTCCTCTCACCTTTCCCAGCCCACCCAGGGTCTCTCTGTCCACTTTCTGGTTGCCCTTTAAAGCTCTGTGTGTATCCTCCTTTTTCCTTATCTCCCTTACCACCCAGTTCTCCACCCTCCGAGCATTACGTATGCCACATGCCAAGCACATCCTCACATCAAATGTATTTTTCTTCTCATCAAAGCCAGCCTCTGAGTTAGTGGGACTGCCTGGGGGTTTGTGACATACCCCAGTACCCTGGGTTATGGCTTGTTGACCATGTTGGCAGAGAAGGTGGGCTTTTTTTTTTTTTACCTCACCCGAGGATGTGCTTTTCACTGGGGATGGGGGGGCATCAGTGTAAGAGAAAAACATCAATTGGTTGCCTCCTGTACTCGCCCGACCAGGGATAGAACCTGCAGTCTGGGTATGTGCCCTGACTGGGAATCAAACCTGTGACCTTTCAGTGCACGGGACAACACTCCAACCAACTGAGCCACAAAGACCAGGGCGGTGGGCTCCCTCTTAGCGTGGGAGTGAGGGCTCCCAGCAGTGTCCCTGGTGGTGGCTTATCACCAGCCCTCATCTAGCTCCTGCTCAGGCCCTGGCAGAACCCCAGGGAAGTAGAGTGGCTGGTGAGGCCTTGGAGGGCTGTGTTGGGAAAAGGTCTGACTAGTTTAAAAAATAAGAAATCAAAGCTCAAAGATGTTCCCTTTGGATTAGGATCTGCCTGCCTCCAGGGGCTGTGGTTAAGAGGGACCTGTACTTGACTAGGCCATAGGGGCCTCCTGACTTGTGTCTTGTGTAGTCTCTATTATCCAGACCCCAGGGCCAAGCCCAGACTTATCTGGAGGTGCCCAGCCTTCTCAGAAATGGAGTTTGCTGGGCTCTACCTTCTGTTAGACCACTCCCTGGCCTGTGGAAGCCTGCTCCCCAGGCCCACTAGGCTTCCATACCTGCCTGCTGTTTCCCCTCTTCCTCGTTTTCTTAGCCCTCCAGTTCTTTTATTTCCTTTCCTCCCACCTTCCCAGTTGGCTCTTTCTGTGGCCTTTTCATTCTCTCTCCTTCTCACCTCCCTGGCACCTGTCACCCCTCACGCATCTGTCCTCCAGATCAACATCTCAAGTCACTCCCAACTATCCCCTAGATCAGGGGTACGGAATGAAATCATTTGGTCTGGCCATGCCAAGGCAACCTCAGGCAGGACTCGAAATTCAATAAATCTAGGAGCCTTTTTCATAGCTAAGTTTTAAGTTGATAATTTTGTATGGTATGCGAATGATTTATAAATATCCAAATAGCCCTTGGCAGAAAAAAGATTCTTTGCCCCTGTCCTATATGGCGATCCCTGATCATCCCAAGGGTACCTGAAATGCAAAGCCCTCCAAAGCCCAGTGCACTGGAAGCCGGCCTTCTTACCTGCCTGCCCCCACCCTTTCCTTACCCTGACTCCATGTGAGAACCCTGACTCACTTTTTTTTTTTTTTAAAATATGTCTTTATTGATTTCAAAGAGAGAAAGGGAGAGGGAGAGGGAGAGACAGAAACATCAATGATGAGAGAGTCATTATTGATTGGCTGCCTCCTGTACCCCCCCGACTGGGGATCGAGCCTGCAACCTGGGCATGTGCCCTGACTGGGAATCAAACCGTAATCTCCTGGATCCTAGGCTGATGCTCAACCACTGAGCCATGCCCAGCCCGGCTTATATCAACTTTTAAAATTTGTTTTAAAGGGATGTTGACGTTATTCCATGCTATAACATTATATTAACTGAACCACCAAATAAAACTGAAACAAAGCAGGGTAATCAAATTTCTTGGATACCTTTATTTTGTTTGGTTTTTGGTTGGGGTTTTTTTTGTCATTGTTAATCCACACCCGAGGATACTTCTTAGAGTGGGGGGAGGTGAGAAACATCTATGTGAGAGAGACACATTGATTTGTTGACTCCTGCATGTGCCCCGACCTGAGCTGGGGATTGAACCTGCAACCCTTCAATGTGAGGGCCAACGTTCTAACCACTGAGCAACACCAGCCAGGGCAGGGTACCTTACTTCTGAGCCTGGGGTCTGTTCCCTCTTATTTAAGAGTTGTTGAAATCAGAACAGTGCCCACCCACCTTGCCAGAATAAAGAGTTTTGAAGGAACATTATTGTGGTAATAATTTTCTCACTTGTCCCTGTGTTACCTCCTGTAGTTTGGAGAACATGATTCCCTGTAAACTACATTACCTTTCTTCTTCCCTTTTTTTAAAAAAAATTTATCTTAAGAATAATAAAAATGCAATCACATTGTTGCCATGCTGATTAAGTTAGGAGTTAAAGTTCTATTGCTGTAGATCTGTCTGCATACGGACTTATGTTCCAGAAGAGCCACCCCTTTTCTGACACCTACAGTCATTCATATAATCAATATTTATATATTTTTTAAACTTTTTTATTGACTTTATTGGGATGACATTGGTTAGTAAAATTACAAAGGTTTCAGGTCTACAATTCTATAATGCATCGCCTGAATACCTTTCTTCTCTTGGCACCCACCACCATTCCCCTCATAGTCTTCATGGAGAATCAGGAAATCCTACGGACTTGAATTAAGGCTCAGAAGATTAGGGTGGATTCCCAAGTGTCTGGAAAGGGGCATGACAGTAAGTGGCACAGTTCAGTGGATATTCTTAGTCCCTAGACACCACCTTGGTTGATAATTCAAGTATCTTTCAGCCTATATTCTGTAAAGTGGAATAGTTGATCATTGATTTTTCTGCTGTCGTTTTGGGCCTCAGCCCCAGGAGTAAGAGGAGACTTGTGTCCTTAGGAAGCCCCATAGGAAGGAACCTGGGCGCTTCCTGCCCCTTTTCATCTCCAAGGCCCCTCCTTGTCCTCTGCCACTCACCTCCCCAGGATGATGCCCCTTGGCTGCCTTGGGCAGATGGACAGCCTCAGCTCATCGGAGCCGTGATTATCTGAAGGCAGGCAGTTGGGCAGCTCTGGCCTTAGGCCAACCATTGTGGTTCAGAAGAGGCAGCTGAGGGAATGGGGATGGGATTTCCCCATCCTCTAACCTAAGCTGCCCAACCTAGCATTGTCCCCTGTCTCCTTGGAGGTGGAGAGTCCTTGCTATGTGTTAGTCTCTTGCTTCTTGCTGCGCTTAGAGTCAGCATTTCACCCTCAAAGAGTCTTTGGGCTGCTGCACCCCCTCATTGATTGCAGAGTGGGTATCTGGGCAGGGTGACGCCCCCACAGAGGTTGGCTTCAAGGTCCAGAACATTGAAACAGAGATTGTCTTTCTCTCCAGACTCTGACACGTTTACTTCACAGTGGAAGTCTTATGCTTTTTTCTCTGGGAGATTCCTAATCAATTCCTTTCTTCCCAGGGAACTTGAGCAGCTGAATGTTCTCCCAAGCCCCAAATCCCACACCAGGCTCCCCACTTTGTCCCAGAGCACCTCGTTTGTACCCCTCAACCTCAGTGCTGGGTGGGCAGAAGGCACCAGTGGGCCCTTCTCTTTAATAGAGTCCCTCCACTGCCTCTGGACTGATGTGTGGAAAGTGTGGAGATGGGAATGTGTGGGGCCTAGGAGGAGAGTATGCTTGTTTAGGAGAGTGGGGAGGAGCAAGACCTTTTGCTCAGTCTGAATCCAGGATTCTGCTCAGCTCACAGAAGAACCTGGAGGAGAGGCGACATCCTTCCAAGAGAAGATTCCACTTAACTAGTTCACAATGTGTTCACGAGGCCCACCAACTAGCTAGTCAGCATCAGTAAGTCTTGATGGGGCACAGCCCTTTCTAGGCACCTTAAATTTGTATTATGAAGTGTCTCAGACTGAAAAGAGATACAAAAAATGATCAGCCCAAGTGCCCACCTTCACTGCATATGAAAGTATCACTGAAAAATGCCCAGTATTTTGCAAGTTTACACCTCATGTAAGTGGTATCACATGGTTGTTTATTGTTTCAACCTGCTTTCTTTTTTCAATATTATTTGTGTTTCATTCACACTGATGGCCTGTGACTCTAGTTTATTTCCACAGCTATATAGCTCCCTTGGTACAACTATTCCACAGTGCTTTTATCCATCTCCCTGCCAGTGAGCATTTAGGGTGTTTCCAAGTTTTTACTCTTTCAAACAGTGTGGCAGTGAGCATTCTTGTAGATGTCCCTTTGGGCACATGTCCTAGAGTTTCTCTTGGGTCATATCTTGTTTAATGTAGCCATATAGGTTTTCAGTGGTACCAGCCTGGAAAAAGCCACCCTATTCAATTTGCATGGACTCAAAGCTGGTAGGGGTCATGTGTTTGAGCCCTCATAAAAGGATGATATTTCAACTGTACTCCACTGGGCTGCACATGCCCAGAGGCCTTGGCCGGGAAGTGGCATGTATGGGGCCGGTGCTCGGTGTTAGCTCAGTGTTGTCCAGAGGGAACATGGACCATGGATCAACCCAAGGAAGCCCACAGCTGCTGCTAGCATCCAGAACCCTGTTTCTCCCCTTTGTCCTCTTGTAGTATTAGTTTCTTCACTAGCCTGTCAATTCCTCAGGAACCCATGTCTTCTGTTTTGGTCTTCGCAGTGAGACTAAGCTCACAGACAGCAGCTGGCATCTTCTTAGGCTTGGATATACAGTTCATCCTTGTTGTTTTTTAGATTCTGTATTTTCAGTTTCACCTACTTGCTGAAATTTATTTGTAACGCTCAAATCAGTACTGGTGGCACTTTCACAGATATGTGCAGAACAGCAAAAAAATTTTGAGTTTCCTGACATGCTCTGCCTTGTTTCAGCTCTTCTACTGTAAACTGGTGCCCTTTTCACTGTTCATTTAGTGCTGCATTTTTGGTATTTTTGTGCTTTTTGTGGGTGTTTTCACTGTTTAAATTGATCCCAAGGGTAGAGCTGAAGTGCTATCCAGGGTTCCTAAGTGCAAGAAGTCTGTGCTGTTCCTTACAAAGAAGATAACATGTATTAGAGAAGCTTTATTCAGACATAAGTTACAGTGCTATTGGCTGAGTTCAATGTTAATGAAGCAACAATGAATATTAAATGAAGTGTCTTTAAATAGAAATACACTTACACAAGATTATGTAACCTAACACAGTATTTTCTCCAGGAGCAGTGGTTTTGTATTTGCTAATTTAGTGTTTGTGGTGACTTTATAGAACAGAACCACTATGGATAATGAGAGTCACTATAGTTCCTGTGGCAGGTAGAATACCCCCCACCCTCAAGATGTCCCTCTCCTAATCTGTGGAACCTGTGAATATGTTACCTTATCTAGCACAAGGGACTTTGCTGATGGGATTAAGAGTATGGACCTGCATATGGAGCAGGCATTCTGAATCTAATCATAAGGACACTTAGAAGTTCAAACCTCTTCCTGCTATGGTCAGAGGGAGATGTGAATATGGAAAAGAGAACCAGAAGGAAGGCAGCACAAAGCCATTGCTGGCTTTGAAGACAGAGAAAAGGGCCATAAGCCAAGGGATGCATGTGGCCTCTAGAAGCCAGAAAAGGCATGGAAATCCCTAGAATCCCCGGAAATTAATGTAGCTCTGACCATATCCTGGTCTTAGCTGGTGAGTTCCATGTTGGACCTCTGACCTCTTTAAGAACTTTTGTTATTTTAACATCATGTTTAATGTTTTGTGCTGTGTTTTAATTTAATTTTTATTTATTTTTATGTTTTGTTAATCCTTACCCGAGGATATTTTTCCATTGCTTTTCAGAGAGAGTGGAAGGAGGGGAGTGGAGAAACATTGATGGGAGAGACACGTCAATTAGTTGCCTCCCACACATGACCCAACTAGGGGTGGGGAGAGAACCCACAACCCAGGTCCATGCCCTTGGCTGGGAATCGAACCTGGAACCCTTCAGTGTGTGGACTGACGCTCTAATCACTGAGCCACACTGGCCAGGGCTTATTTTTTTATTTTGAAAGATGATTCTATTCTCCCACCTCCCCTCCTCTTTGGCAACCATCAGCTTATTCTCTATATTTACTGGTCTGTTTCTGCTTTGTTTTGTTTATTCGTGTGTGTTTTTTTTACATTCCACATTTAAGTGAAATCATGTGGTATCTCTCTCTTTGTCTGACTTATTTCACTTAGTACAGTACCCTCTGGGTCCATCCGTGTTGTCTCAAATCACAAGATTTCAATCTTTTTTATGGCTTAGTAATATCCATTATATATATGGACCACATCTTCTTTTTGCAATTATTTACGGATGGACATCTAGGTTGCTTCCATATCTTGGCTATTACTAGTAATGCTGCAGTGAACATAGGGGTGCATATATCTTTTTGAATTACTGTTTTTGTTTTCTTCATATAAATACCCAAAGTGGAAGTGCTGAATTGTATGGCAGTTCTATTTTTAATTTTCTGAGGAACCTCCATACTGTTTTCCATAGTGGCTGTACCAGTTTACAATCCTACCAACAATGCATGAGGATTTTGTTTTCTGTACATCTTTGTCAATACTCGTTATTTGTTGATTTATTGATGATAGACATTGTGAGAGGTGTGAGGTGGTGTCTCATTGTGGTTTTAATTTTATTTCCCTGATGCTTAGTGATGTTGAGCATGTTTTCATATGTGTGTTGGTTGTCTTTATGTCCTCTTGGGAGACTTGTCTATTCAGATTCTTTGCCCATTTTTTAATCGGATTGTTTGGGTTTGTTGGGTGTTAAGTTGATGAGTTTCTTTTATGTTTTGCATATTAACTCCTTATCGGATGCATCATTTGCAAATGTCTTCTCCTGTTCAGTAGGTTGTTTTGTTTTTTTTTGTTGATGGTTCTTTCCTGTACAAAAACTTTTAAGTTTGATGTAATACTATTTATTTTTTCTTTTGTTGCCCTTGCTTAAGAAGACATATCCAAAAGATATTGCTAAGGACAATGTCAGAGATTTTACTGCCTATATTTTCTTCTAGGAGTTTTATGGTTTCAGGTCTTACATTGAAGTCTAATTCATTTTGAGTTTATTTTTATATATGTATAAGAAGGTGGTCTAGTTTTATTTTTTTGCATATGTCTGCCCAGTTTTCCCAACACCATTTGTTGAAGAACCTGTCTTTACCCTATATACAAGGTGGGCAAAAGTAGGTTTATAGTTATGAGTATGCAAAGCACAGAGTTTATTCTTGTATTATTACTTATTAATTGTATTATTTTCCATACACACAATTGTAAACCTACTTTTGCCCCACCCTGTATATCCTTACCTTTTATTGTATAAGTAAGGATTTATCTCTGGGCTCTCCATCCTATCCCATTCATCACTGTGTCTGTTTTAATGCCAGTACCATACTGTTTTGATTATTGTAGCTTTGTAGTATAGTTTGGTATCGGCGAGCATGATATTTCCCACTTTGTTTTTTCCTCAAAATTTCTTTGGCTATTTGGGATCTTGTGGTTTCATATAAACTTTAGGATTAGTTTTAATTCTGGAAGAATGTCATTGGTAGTTTAATAGGGATTGCATTGAATCTGTAGCTTGCTTTAGGTAGTAAGGACATTTATTGTATCTTCTACGAAACTTGTGTTTTAAGTCACTGAGTTTATGGTAATTTATTACAACAGCCATAGGAAACTCATACAGGTCCACACTGTTTTAATGCTTTGTCCTGCTAAAGGTTTTCAGCTCAACCTTTAAGGGTGTGTGTGTGTGTGTGTGTGTGTGTGTTTCTTCATTGGCTTTTATCTCCATTTTAATGGCTGAAGTCAGCAAGAAAGTAGGACCAGTTCTCTTTGCCAAGTTGACTTAACAGGTACTGTGCTAACAACGAGTCTCCCCCCAGCCATCTGCAGTTACAAATGCAGTTACTATTTCTAAGGCAGTCCTTAGCTCCTTTGTCCTCTGTGTTGTTGTAGACCCCTGTGTCCCCTTGTCTCTGTCTTTCCTCACATCATGTCCATTTCTCCTTCCCGTATCCAATTTAAATCCATTCTTCAAAGCCAAGTCCAGAGTTGTCATCTTATGAATCCTCCCTGGTTCCCTCCCCACAGAAGAAAGTGGCTTCTCCCTGTAGGTTCCTTATCTGAGGTCCTTATGTTACCATTTTTTTGTGTGCTTATGTTATTTATTTTTTTTCCTTCTGTATACCTGGTGTATTTAAATAGTAAATACTTGTTGAATGAATAAGAGCAACCTGCTCAAAAGGGGAGATCCGGTCATCTGACTTTGGCCCCAAATGTTCAGATTAGGGCAGGAGAGTATCCCAAACATACACAGTGGCTAGTGATTGAAATAGGTCCAGTACCAGTGTGATACAGGGTCCTATGACAAGTGCCCTGTAGGGAGAAACCAGGGATGATTCACAGGAAGGTGACTGGGACGTCGGCTTTGAATTTAGAAGTAGAAAGGAGAAAGGGAAGGCGGATGGGATGCAGGGTTTCCTGGCAGGCACTGGTGCTGGGGCCTCTGGGTCACTGGCCTGCCCTGTTGTGTTTTCATCCCTCTTCCAGGAGCCCAGACACTGTCTTTCTAAGGGGTCATTTTGTCCATGGGAGCAGGAGCTGCCACAAATGCTGGGCGCCGGGAGGAGGCCCTTGCTGCTAAACCATCATCCTTGAGTGGAGATAGATTTGAATATTCTTATGGCTCCTGGCTCAGGAAGTGGCCACACCAGACATGTATCACACTGTGACAACAGAGAAGCAAGACCTGAAGAGGAGGGCAGGGCAGCTTTTCTCCTGCAAAAAGGAAAAATAAAAGATGAAAAACCATCTCTGCTGAGGGGTACCTTTGGTCAGCACTGTATAGCCATTTTGGCAAATACAACAGGACCTTCTGACTTACAGTGTGGGGATCCCTCATACCCAGAATGTAAGCATGGCTTCATGGAAGTGATGCACACCATCTGGAAGGAAAGGGCAGGGTGTCCCAGGGGCAGGCAGGAATCATGTTAGTGAGGACAAAGGCCAGAAAGCCACCTAGGATGATCAGGGATGGCCAGTAGACCAGGTTGTTTGGAAGAGGAGGGGTGGCCTAGAGACTGTTGTGCCCAGGTCAGACATGGTGGCATTTTTGCACCAGGTGCTGCTCTTGATGGAGTATGGGGGAATTTCCTACCCGTATTCCTTCAAACCAAGTTATTTTATCTCCTGGCACTTCATTTCCTCCCTTTCCCCCAAATAGAGTTTAACCATTGTGTATCATGGTTGCTCCTCAACAAATGTACTTGGTACCATGAGCCTTCTGGAGTCTGGGTTAGATGCTGTTACTGATCTCTGAGGCCTTTTGGTACAATGGAAGATTGAGCAATCAGCCCACTATTGACACATGTCCTGGTGAGTGGAGGTGATGTGTGTGCAGAAGTACGGATCCGTCATAGGAGGGCCACCCAAGATGTTGTGTTTCCTTTTCTTAAGAGTCCACACCAAACCTTTCACTCCAGAAACCCCAGCATTCTTACTACCCCATTATCCAGGCCACTCAGCAGACCCTGTTTCTGAATATTGCCCATGTCCTGGACCGCGCCTCAAGCTGGCTGCCCAAGGTCTTCCTCACCTCATTTCTTCCTCCTGAGGGCATCACACAGCCTTGGGCAGGCTTGTATTTGTAGGACAGTTTGTGGTTCTTAAAACATGTTCACACCCAAGTCCCACAGTGCATCATTGTCATTATCCCGTTTTGTAGCAGAGGAAGCTGACAGGCTGAGGAATCTACATTTCTTGCATAAAGTCAGTTTGGTGGACAGAGCCAGATCCAGTCCCCATTCTGCAGTCCAAGTCCCTCCATTTCCTCTATCATCCCTTCCATTGCCTCAGGACCTCAGGCACCCTTGTTTTGGCTTGTTACTAACACACCTGGGAATGATCTTGTGGAGGGTGGGGTCTGCACACAGGTACTTATTTATATCAACAAATAGCCATTGCCTGAGCACCTGCTGGACATCAGGCCCGTGCTGCTCTACTAATTCAATCACCGTAGCCAGCACTGCTAATGACTGCAAGTTAGTGTTTGGGGTGGGGAGGCAAGGCTGCCCCCCAGTAGAGTTGCTAGAATGAATTTGAGCCTCGGGGGAGGAGAAAGGGCCCCTGAGAACTGCTCTTCTCTGTCTGTGGCTGAGGTGGGTCCTGGGCACCTTGAAGTTTGGGTGCTCACCCATCACTGGGGCATGAGAGGTGGTGTTAGTGAGCATGTGTGTGCAAGGTCTGAATGAGCATCCTTAGAAAGGAAAGGCCCACCCACTCTGTTTGCTGCAGGGTGGACAGCAGCTGTGGGACAGGGATGGTTTGCCCTGGTGACCACCTAGAACTGCCCACCTGGCCGTAGCAGCTCCCTCCTCCTCGGCCCCATTGTTTTCTTCATCTGTGTGCTGAGGTTGGACAGTGATTCTGAGATTTCAGCTCCAGGTTTCCAATACTAACTTTGCAGTTTAGAAGGGCAAGTATCCCTGGACAAATGGGTTGCAGATAAAAGTGGATGTGCAGAGTGACAGGATACTGGCACCTAATACATGACCCCGACTCACAGTGCCCATCACTAACCCATGGTAGGGGCAGTCTGCAGTGCCAAGAGTTGTCTCAGGATTGTGACAGCTGCCCAGGTGCTGCTGGTAGCCACACCTGAAGAAACTGGTCTTGGTGACTGTGAGCCACCATGGCCATGAGTCACCTGTTTCCTGAGTCTGTTGTCACCATCTTGGTGTGGCAGGTGAGCAGTGGAGCCAGGTGAAAACACATTCCTTAGCACCCACTCAGAACTTCTGCCCCGGCTGTCTGGTGAAAGAGACCCAAGGCCACTCTCTGTCCCCCAGCGATCCACAGGGGACCTAAGTGTGTTCCCCCCACATACCTCTTTGCTCCAGCCCAATGTGTGTTTTTGGGCCATATCAGTTTGGCCTTCAAAGCCTGTTTGCCTATCAGCCTTCCTTTTCCGTGTCCTGTCCTCCCAAACCACAGACCCTTTGCTTTCACGGAGGTTCCTATTAATAACAAACCACCCTATTCCGGAAATGGGATCCCCTGGAGTTGAGCCAGCTTCGGCCTGGCTTGCTCAGATTTTTTATCTTTGCAAATATTCCTGAACCTTTGCTCTCTGCAGTGTAGGAGCCTGCTATGGGCAGATATTGGGCTGAGAGCAAGGAACTGAACTGGCAGCCTCTAACCAGAGAGCCAGCCTAACTTGAACTTCCCATAAAGGAAAGTTGGGGATGGGAGGTGGGCTTTCATCCAGCCATCTCCCTAGTCCACTGCCCTCCCAGAGGTCAGTCACTGGAGTGGTAGGATGTGATCAGACCCCCATGAGGTTGTATTAGCTAAGCGCTTCCTGAGTCTTAGATACCATTCTGATTGCAAGTATGGCAGTGACCAGATGCTTACTTTGAGCTCATAGTCCAGTGGGGAAGGAGGGTGTAAAGAGTTGGGAATGAGGTGAGTATCTTTATGGAACACAAAATGGCCTGGGCAAGCCTGGTCCAAGGTGAGGTCCAAAGGGGGCAGTGGTTTGAGAGAGGAGCTGCCATAGTGTGATGGGAGAGGCAGCCAGCACCCAGGTCACCCCTGCCTGGATTAGGAGGTGGGCGATAGAGAATCAGGAGGGCGGAATAGGTAGCTTCTTTGAAAATGGAAGGGGTTTTAGAGATAGAGAGGTGACATCTGTGTTCCAGGAGGCAGGGGCTCTGGGCTTTTAGGTTGGTCAGTTGCTCACCTTAGCTTGCCATTGATGGGGAACCCTTCACCCCTCACTAAAAATTATGCTGGATATCTACAGCCTCTTGTGCAGTAGACTGTGGTCACAATGTTTAATGCAGAGGCTGTTCTGGTGCATTCTGGAGGCTGGGCAGGTCTGTGCCTCACAGGATTGCCAAGCCCTATTTCCTGTCCTTTCCTAAAAAGCTGCTTTTGCATCAGTTTTGCCATTGATAATAGATTAGTTTGCAAAATTACCTTATCATTTCTGTGCATGAGCATAGCAGAACAATACTCTGCCAGCCAGGCAATAGACTAGCAGCCAGCAGCTCCCCACAGTGAACCCAGCTCGCTATTAGTGGTATGGAGCTGGCGCTGCCCTGCCAGGCAGGTCCTAGGAGGAAAGGGGGTATTGCCTCATTTGTTTGTGGGTTGGGTGTTTCTTTTTATAAGTTTCCATCTAAAATTGATTTTCCCAGTTATGTGCCATGCAGCCCTCCTGCCTTGTCCCCAAGATGAGAAGTTAAAATGCTGATGTATATCTAGGCCTTTTAATTCTGGCAAGAGGTTCAGATGCAATTTGTTCCTAGGAGATGAGCCTCAAGTGATTGCTGTCATCTCAGTCGGAGGTAAAATCCCTCAGCACAGCCAGGGGCCTGGGACATGGCCTTATACTCACTGGAACACTCTCCTGAACTGATGGGACCCAATCCTGAGCCCTGGCCATCGGTCTCCCACAGCCTCCTGCTCATTATTATCATCTCACTTGTCCTGCCAGCCCCCTGACAGACCTGGCCAGTCTCTGAAAATGAGGAAACAGATTGGAGAGGTTCAGGGCAGCCCCTGGAGCTACACTGCCTGGCCTTGGGCAAGGCACGCCACTCCCTGGGATCTTAGTTGTCCCATTTATAAGGTGGAGACACTTGCCCAGAGGCTGGACCCAGTGGGCACTGGAGGTCCCAGCTGGCTCTGTCCCTTCCTCTTGGGGTTTTCAAGGATGACAAAAGGCCTAGCAAGGCAGCAGGTCCAAGCAGCTATGTAGTATCTGCCATGTCGTGTAGGAATATTTAAAAATACAAATTCTATGACTCCTTCTCAGCTCCAGCGGGCCTGCCTCCCATTGCAGGCCTTCGATTAGAAGCTGGCTTTTTTTACCTTACAGAATGTGGAGCCCTCCCAGTACCCAGTGGGGACCACTTCCTCCCCAGATGCCAAAATTTAGCCAGGGAACTGGTTAACCATGAGTGACAGTGGGGAGCAGTTTTTGTTAAGTGCTTCTGCTTCCTTTTGGGGAAACTTGGTGGTGTCTTAATGGAAATCCCAGGACTGGCAATTATTGGGTTTGAACCTAGGCCAATGCTCTTGTTCACACATGAGGAAATTAGGAGGTTCCTTGGAGGAGCCAGGACTAGGAGGCCTGGTGCTCTGACCCCAGGCCACCACCCACCACAGTGCATCAGGAAGGTGCTCAGGGCCTGGCCTCTGGTCAGATTGGCCAGACTGGCTTCGAGGGAAAACTCCTCGGCCCCATGTGGACCAAAATTCACTCACCCTGCCCTCTCCTCAGACCATTTCCACATGGAGGTCAGGCCAGGCAGGGTGTGGGTTCCTTGTCACCCGTCTCTAAGGACTACTGAGTCACCTGTGGGAGGCACTTCTTTCAGAGAGGGCTGAAACCAAGGCACCTTACAACCACCTGTGTGTACCCAGCCCCAACTCCTCCCCTGTGGCCCCATAGTCATAGATCTCCTTCAGCCTCAGGTCCACCTATGCTTCTGCACCTGTGTCTTATTAACCACTCCTTTGGAAGATGAGGAAAGGGCAGCCCAGAAAGGAAGGGGCTTGGGCAAAGCCTACAATCCTCTCTGACCTTGTCTAAAAGCTCACCCTTTGTGGGGGGCAGAGGGGCAGCAAGAGTTGGCCCTTCAGGATGATTTGAGTGTAGAGCGGTGGGCCAGCCAGTCTGTCAGACTGATGGGCCACCCATGCACGGTGCCGGGCCATGTGCTGAGTGACAGCAGAGCAACACATGAGGTGCCTCAGGAGCTTGCTGTCGGCTACTGGGGACAAACGTGGGATGCATGGCATGCAGAGTTAGAACTCGAGATGCTCTGAAAGGTGTGGGGAGCTCTAATGGGACGTCGGGCCCAAGCCAAGGCCTCCGAACTCACAAAGCAGGGATTAGGCCGGAGCAGAACTGATGGGCAGGGTAAGAAGCAGAGCAATCTGGGGGCTGTGGCACAAAGACCAGAGAGGGCGGCAGGCCCCAATGCACGGAGGGTTCTGGGCAGGAGGCTGGGGCAAGGTCTGGGAGGCGAGACAGTGAGGAGACTGCTCATAGGTCCCGGAGAATAAAATGATACAAGTCCAAGCCAGGGTGGGGCAGGCCTGGTTCAGTTGTGTGGAGGGGCTCCCCCAGGAGCTCTCATAAAGAATTCCAGGGTGTTTAAAGCCAGTGGCACTGTCTGAGGCCTCAGCAGAAATGCAGTATGACAGCAGCATGAGGAGTGGACCAGGCACTTGTGGAGGTCTGGTGACTTTGCTGTCAGCAAAGAAAAATTCTTTTCAACCTGGAGCTGAAGGAGCAGCTCTTTCTGTGTCCGCCCTGGAGGAACCTGTGGCTACGGGTACTGGGACCTGCAAAAGGCGGCTAGGGCTTTAAGACAAGGAATTGGCTGCACCCTGGTAATATCTCGAAGAGCTTTGTCGTCTGGCTCACCACTCCTCCTTGACAGTCACTTTGTGATTGTCTTCCATCTGCTGTCGCCACTTCCCCTAAAGTCAGTTCTTTCCAATGCCCAGTTCCTGCTTTGCTGCCAGTGCCCGTGATGTGTCCAGCTCAGACTCTTGAATTAAGCCAGACAGAAGACTTTGAAAGGATTTTTCTTGCTTAAGCCCCCCACCCCCATTTTAACAGCATGTGCCAGTCAGTGAAACCGAGGCTTCACGTGACAGCTCACTGTCTTCCAGATAGCAAAGTGTTTATCATCCTGTGCCAGCCTGGAGTCTTATTCTCAAACTGGAGGACTCGGGAGCCAGGCAGTCCTGAGATGTGTATGTGCTGCAAGGTGGGAAGTTTGAGCCACCCTGACATGTGATGTAAATGGCGAGCACTACTGGTGGCAGAAAACTCCTAGACTGTGAGAGGCCAGGTCTGACCAAGGCCCCTGTGCCAGGCTCCTCTCCACAGCAACAGCCAGCCCCCCCAGCTCCCTCCTCTGGCTGGGAGACCCTGCAGCTGACTTACCCCTGCAGCCTGGGGGACTTGAGGGTTCTGCTTCTGAGCTGGTATCTCAGCCACCACCCCCAGGCCTGAGCAACCGCCCCTTCTGCTAAGAAAATGCCTTGGGTTCTAAAGCCACTTTCCTTTTGCCAGAAGTAGGTTCCTACCAAACCAGTGACACTCTACGCATGGAGGTGTAGACACATGGGCCCATGTCTGCCTCTTGGGACCTGATCTGGTGGTCTCGGTGCCCAATTTGGGGTTTCCAAGTGAAAAGTAACTTTAGAAGTTTTTTCTTGGTTGATCATTTACACCACTCCTGCTCACAAAGCTGTTTTTAAATATATATTTAGCTTTGATCGCTGGGTGGAGAGGAAATGTGTGCCCTGAGGCATGAAAGTTACCAGCAAATCTCAGGAAAATTCAGAGTTCCCAGGATGCCGAAGTAAGTTCTGACTTGTCAGAACACCTCCCTCCATGGGATTAAAGGGGTGGTGGCTTTCTATGTCAGTCACCTCACAAGTATTTACTAAGAACTCTGCTGGATGAGGTCTCTCCCTGGCTGCCAGAGCCTTGGTCTTCCTGCTCACCCATCTCCTTGAGTTCAGGGGTTGATTTCTACCTTTTGATTCCTCCCAGTTGGGGTATGAAGGTTCATTTGGGCACAGATGGTGTTTTTGTGACCTCTACTTGTGTGGCACCTCTTCCTGGCAGCCCAGCCCCACGCCTCATGGCCTTCACTTTCAGGAGCGACGTGGGAGCTCCAAGCTTCCTGGAATCAGATTGCTGCCCCCATTAGCAAGCATTTCATAATTGAACAATTCACAAGGGCCTCAGCTTTGGAAATCATTCTGAGTGTCTTGGCGACACCAGGAGCCACTGAAGATTTCCAGGCAGGGACAGACAGACACATCGAGAACAGGAAACTTCAGGGCAGCCAGTGCACTGTGCATATTACCTCCCCAAGAAGCATGCTCGGCTCAGCTTTGCAGTAGGAGTCTGGTTAGCCAAAGAGCACACCATCTTGTGTCTCAGCCAGCGTTTCCAAGTTGGGGGTCCAGGAGTGCAAGCAGATAAAGGAGACTGAGAAGGCCAGTGGCATCATGTGTCAGCCTGGCAATAGACCAGTTGGGGCCCTGCCCATGTCGTGGACTCTCTGAGTCACGAGACAAGAGACTGTAATGGAAACCAGAGAGGTTGCTCAGAGTTACTTGGCACACATCTCTTCAGATGTTAGGAGGCCAGAAGGGAGGGGAGTCACAGTTGGATTTAGAGGCGAACAAGTCCTCCCTCCCTCCCTTCCCATCCCTTTGTCGGCATCACAACTCAGGAATTTCTTAGCCCTGCCCAGGATCATCACAGTGGCCTCTTGGGGCCTCCCAAGTCCAGCACTCTGCACATGGGGGTGCGGCCCTTAGACGCCCCACATACTTCCGGCCAGGCCCTGTGCAGTCCCCAGGCTTCACCCCATTCCATCATTGACCAGTTTTCCAGTTCGGGGCGGGGCACATGATGGACTGTCCAGTCTGGCAGGTCTGGGTGCAGCTCCCAGCTCCTCCATTTACAGCTGCACAGCCTTTAAATTCTTTCATCTCTCATCCCTCAGTTTCCTCATCTTTAAAATGGTTGTGTTGGTCCTTGCATCATCGTTGAGTGAATGTGGCACTCAACATCATCGTACAGGATCATGATTATGTGGTGGACCAGAAATGGCGGCCTTTGTGCCCCTGAACTTGCATCTCACCCAGAATACCCTCTGCCAGCCTGGCCAGGCTCTGCCTTTTGGGACCCTGCCTTTCATTTGAGGTCCAGTGTGGATAGCACTGGTCTGTATGGCCCATCCAGCCATTAGCACATCCCTCTGCCATGTTGGCCTGTTTACATCTCCTTGCAGCTCTTGTCATGTTTTGTTCTGATGTTCTTGTCTCCCTCACCAGAGGGATGCTCCTCAAGGCCAAGACACTCTCTCAGGCCTTCCATACCCCTTTCCCGCTCCAGACACGGTTCATCACGTTACATGGTTGTTGGCTAGCACTGGACTGCTGACCCTCTCCCCCACTCTTGAGAGCAGTCACTAATTGGAGCCAGAAGTGCTCACACCTGAGGGCCAAGTCCCATTGCCTCCGGAAGGAGAGCCAGTCACTGGCCCACACCTGATGTTGGCTCTTTCAGGGCCACAGGAAGGTGGCTGGGCTGGACCCTCAGGGCTGTCTCAGTTCCGGGCCACTGTCTCCATGCATATTGTTTCTGGCTGGTGAAGGGGCTGCTCCATAGCCCAGGGTGGAAAGTGTCACTCTTGTGCACTCACAGGCAGGGAGAGGACAGCCAGGCACAGGCAGGAGGGGAAGCCTGCCCTTAGACTCTGGCCCAGGTCAGGAGAGAACAGGAGGCCCGGGTGTTACCTGGTCATGAAGTACTACATATGGCCACCCAGAGCATGATGTCTGAATGAGGCGTGAGGACACTGAGCAGGAAACGTGGAACACCCATTCTGGACAGCAAGGCCCCGAGCAATCTTCCTTCCCCCTCCTCCATGCCAGCTCCCTCCTCCCTCTCCTCTTATTTTTTTTCTTAAACTCTTAATTCATCAAAGTGAACTGTCTGCCCAGGTCACAGAGCCAACATATTGGCCACTTTATTTCCGGGTTGTATTGATCAGGTTTTCCTGCTGAGATGACTCAATTATGAGGCATGCAGTTGCCGCCATCGTCCACTTGGCAGGATTCAAATTGCTCCTTGGTAGTGGCCACCACAGATGTGCCTGTCCAGTGAGGGGCAGCCGTCATCCAGCACTCCTGGGTAAAAGCTTCTCCTGCCTTTGTTTACTGCTTCACTCCTCCAATGGCTGCCCTGACGGGTCTTAGCGTGCAGCATCTTCTCAGTCCCTTTTGTGGACTGTTCTGCATATTCTCTCTTTCTCTCCTGCGTGTCAATGTCCTTGCTCCTCTCCAAAGACAGACAAAGATCTAGAACACTGAAGCACACCAGTCTTTGAAAGAATAGCCCCCTTCTCCAATTGATTTTTATTGTAAGTGCCCATGAGCCAGTATGAGAACAGGAATCACATAGGTGCTGTGGGGTGAGTCCCCACCTCTGATCCAGGCCTGCTCACTTCCCAGGTGCCTGGTTCACAGGTTTCATTGTCAGACAGTGCAAGAGCCTGAAATAGGCCTGAATAGGTCTGTCCTTCGAAGTCACTTGTGGGCTTGTTGTTGTAAATATGACCATTCAGAGTCCAGGTGGAATAAGGCCTGGGGGTTCCTGGGAGAGCAGCCTGAGTGGGTCAGGCATTTGGGAACGTGAACAGGACTGGGGGTGACTTTTACTCTCTCACTGGCAGTAACCACCTGTATAGTCTAAACACAGTTTGAACTTAGGAGAACATGGAACTGTGGACACCATCCTGCCCTGGAAGGGTCTGCAGCCTGGGTTGGGAGCAGGGTATGCTCTTCCCAGAAGTTAAAAATACTAACATATGATGTGAGTCCATCTGGCAATTTCCAGGAAAGGTACCTCTAGAGAGAGAGACAGCAAGGCAGAGGTTTCCTGTGGGAGCAGGGTTGACTGTGGACAGCCTGAGGGAACTTCCTACCATTCTGGAGGTGCCGTCACTGAAACTCATCAAGGTGTGTGCTCATGTCATGTAATTAGGTCATTTAATAAAGATAAAGCCATTTAAAAAGAGACAGGCACAGGCAGGCGAATGCTCAGGGTGTAACAGAGTAGCACTGGGTATCACCTGGTAGACCCCGCTCTAGGCCCTTTGTGGAGCACAGTCACAGTGCTTGCCTGAGGCCCACACTGTGCCAGCACAGGAGAAATACAGCCACCAACCAGGCAGGTATGACCTCTCCTCCCGGGCTTACATTAGGTGCTAGACAGAAAAATGAACAGATAGTTCCAGGTGGAAAGTGAAATGTGGCATGCAGCCAGCATCGGGCAGGTGGGGCAGAGGAGAGCAGAGTCAGGGCTGGCTGGGACTGGGATCTGAGAGATTAGGAGCCAGTCTTGCAAAGACCCAAGAATAGTCCAGTGGGCAAGAGGTCACTGCCATGTCTGACTTGAGTGGCAGCCTCTCCCACAGTGACTTCTCAGCCTTGGGCCATCCCAGCCTCCCAGTGCCTTTGTAGAAGGTAGGTTCCACAGGGCCCAGGCTGGCACCTGAACTGGGGCACAGTCTGGGAGGATGTTCTGGCTTAGGGTGGGCCCTGTGTTGGCGCTGGCATGGATTTTACGATGGCAACCATTGTGGGGCTCACTACTGGTGACTCAGGCTCTGACTTAGCCAGGTGGAGCCCAGGAGGCCTTACTTGCCACATACCACCAAAGGTCACATCCCTGCTGGAGAGGAGGTAACAGCCCCACACTCGGCACTATACCTGTTCTTTGTTGCTGTTGCTGGGTTGGCGTGTGGCTTCTTTGGTTTTCCCACTTTTCCTTTTGACCTCTTGTTATCTCATCCATTTGTGCTGGTTCTAAGACTGAGCCTTGGAGAGCAGGGACATGGGGGACAATCAACTGCCACCTAGGGACTTGAGCTCAGAGCTCTCAGATGGTGTGGGGATATTGGTAGGAGCCTAGTAGTTCCTCCAAGGCCTCCCAGATACCTGAGTGCAAGGATGGCCACGTAAATCTGACCCTGAGTGGGGGACCAGAGGAGCTGTTCAGAGGGCTTGGGAAAGGTAAGTCCCAGATTCCCAGGAGAGGTGGTGAGCTGCTCTCTTCAGTGCCCTGCACTGAGCAGGCTGTCTGGCCCTGGTGCCCTCAGTCCGGAAGGTGTGGTTTTAAGCACCAGTGCTTCAGCTCCCCTCCCAATACACCAGAAGAGTGTCTCGCGTCAGGCAGCTAACTCACTTCCCTCTCTGGCAACCACCGAATTTGAGAACGCCCTATTTTCCCATAATCAAAAGAAGTGAAACTGTCCCATGAAATAAAGTGGAATGCCTCCAAAACACCTAGGACAGACAGGGTCTTTTCCTTTTGAAGTCATTGGCAGAAGCTGAAGGATAGCCCTTGCCTCTTCTGTGAGGTGCCCTAAAGGATAGTGTGCACTGCAAAGCATAGCCCAGCAGGTCCAAGTGGTGACAGTCTCTGGGCCAGCCCCACTTCCTTCTTGCCCCCTCCCAACTGCAGTGCTCTCCTCTTTCACCTGCCCAGTTTCCTCGTAGACTCCCTGGGTACAGCCAAGTTGAGAACCACTGACTTTCCTTTTGACTCCAAGTGTGTGGGGGTGGGGGGTGGGCAGCTAAATACAGACAGGCTAGGCCTGCCCTGGAGTTCTGCTCAGTCCCCATGGAGGGACAAGACACTTGAGGAAAGTAATAGTGGTCGGAGTTGTGAGCAGTGTGGGTACCCAGTGCTTATTGTAGCCCAGGCACGCTCCTGAGCACACACCCATCAGCAGGCCACAGATGCCAGGTTATGGCCCTGTGAGTGCATACTTGTCAGCCCGTTTTACAAAGGGAAAAACTGAGTCCCAGTGAAGCCGATTATCCATGACTACACAGGTAGAAGGTCGCAGACCTGTCCTTGCATGCCAGTGATCTGGCTGCTCCTGCAGGCTGGCAGCTGCTGGATGTCCTCAGGAGCCCCAGGAGGGGTTTTCATGTGTGGGTGGAAGCTGCTGCCAGCCATCAGGAAATGGAGTGTGTCTGTGTATGTGCCATGCATGCATGAGTGTCTGTTTTTTTTTTCTAATCTTCATCCGAGGATATTTTTTCATTGATTTTTCATGAGAATGGAAGGAGAGTGGGGGCAAGAAACATTGATGTGAGAGAGAGAGAGACATTGGTTGGTTGCCTCTTGCATGCACCAAGCACGGCCAGGGATCAAACCTGTAACCCAGGTACATGCCCTTGATTGGGAATTGAACCCAAGACCCTTCAATGTGTAGGCTGATGCTCTAACCACTGAACTACACCAGCCAGGATGAGTATCTGAGTAAACATGTCACACTCTGCTGTTTTGGGTTGCATATAATTAAACATGTCAGGCTGCTGTTCAGATGTGTGTGCATGCACACACATGTGCATGAGAAATACCTTCCAGGCACCATAACATTTGGCCCTAGCAGGGCAAGTCTCTTCTTCCCTCTCAGCTTTTTTCAAACATGGCACTTTACTGTCCACTCAGCCATGGGATCTCCTCTTCACCCCAGACCTGCTCACCTTTCAAGAGCCCTCCAGAGGGTGCATTTTGAGGGTTGTGCCATACCTAGTGGTCCCTGAGATTCATACCACGAGAAGATGCCCCCACCCTCATTGAAGGATTGTGTAGATTTGGAGCCCGGGTGGTCAACCACCCATCTTGCCATTGGCTTCTGTGTTTAGCATCCCTGGGAAGTCATGCATGTCTTGACCCCTCGACCTCCCACCAGCAGTGGATGTGGCATGGCTGGAAGGCATCCTAGGCCTCCTCTTCTGAGACTTACTCTTTTATCTCCTTCTGTTCCCCAGCTGGTCAGTGAGAAGGTCGGAGGGGCTGAAGGGACCAAGCTTGACGATGACTTCAAAGAGATGGAGAAGGTAATGGGAAGAGTGATGTGCCCTGTCTAATGTCTGGCACCATTTACTGAGTCTCTCATAAGGCCCAGCTTCAACATCTGGGGTGGGTAGGGGGATGAGGCTTATCAGGATGGGTTAGATAGGTATCAGGCATCCCTCAGCCCTGGGCAGGCAACAATGGGGACACAGTATAATGAACAACAGGGAGGCCAGGCAGCCCTCACAGCAGAGGATGGTTCTTATGTGGGTTCTAAGGCAGGCAGGGACTGGGGAGCAGGGCAAGGGCTATCCAGGGGCCCCTGGTTTGGCCTTGGGCACCCCGGTGATTTTGAAACCACACATGCTGCCTCTTTTTACAGAAGGTGGATGTTACCAGCAAGGCTGTGGTGGAAGTGCTGGCCAGAACCATCGAATACCTGCAGCCCAACCCAGGTAGGGCACCAGCTAGCTGCAAGTTCTTCCGGTTACCACAGCATAAAGAAGGAATGTAAGGGATCACAAAACTGAAATGTCATGGGGTAGGTGGGTTTTAGGCATGGCTGGATCCAGGGATCTAAAGGATGTCCTTGGGGCCATGCATTTTTTTTCTGCTTCATCTAGCAGTTTTCATTCCTTGTGTCAATTCCAGCCTCAAATCACCTTTGCAGTTAATAGTCCCAGCAGAAAAGAGCATTTTCCCCTTACCCCCAGCCAATTCATTGGACTAATTTGAAATGGGTGCTTACCCTAGTTTGTCAGGTCCCAGCCACATGCCCGCCTTTAGAGCATGAAGTGGGGTCTCCTAGGATGAGAGGTAAGTGGGGATGTTCCCTCAAGGAAAATCCAAATGCTAGTTTGCATAGCGGGAGGCAGTGGATGTGGGACAGGTAGCACACCCAGGTGTCTCCATTCAAGGCCTATTCCAGGGACAGATCTAAGTGGGCAGAGGTATAAGCACAGCTCCTCCCCCAACTCAGGTGGATATCCATGTCTGAGACGCTTGTACCTGCCCACCACCACCACTTCTCTAGGGTGCTGTTCCACCAAGCCATTAAGGGGAGGGTCTCAGTCAGAGCCATGCTCCAGGATGAGGAGGCCCTGGGGGCTCCTGAGGAGCCGATCACCTCCCCTCCCCACTGCCCATGATCCCTTGTGGCCAAGAAGAACAGAGGAGGGCAAGTCTGCTTTGGGGTTCTCCTCATGTCCTGGTCATCAACAGGCATGGCAGCCAAGGTGCCTTGAACCAAGGGAGTACTTTAGAGATAAATACGTGGGCCTTGGGGGAGAGGGGGAGCACCCAGGGCAGAGGGAGGCAGCTAGCAGCACTGGCCAAGCACTGACCAAGCACAGGCCTGGTGGTTCCTGGAGAGACCACCCACATACCTCCTTGGCCCATTCTGTTCCAGCCTCACGGGCCAAGCTGACGATGCTCAACACGGTATCCAAGATCCGTGGGCAGGTGAAGAATCCTGGCTACCCGCAGTCGGAGGGCCTGCTGGGCGAGTGCATGATTCGTCATGGGAAGGAGCTGGGTGGCGAGTCCAACTTTGGTGAGGGCCACCACGAAAGCCTCAGGCCTCAGGCCTCAGCAGGGTTGCATGGGCAGACGGCCAGGTTGAGGGAGGGAAGGCCAGAGCTTCTCCATACTGGTGAGCAGGAGGGCACTTCCCTCCCATAGCTCCAGAATCTTCTCTAGGGCTCGCTGGTCCCTGGATGAGGGCAACTGAAGCTCCTGAGAGAGCACCTCTGTACACACACACACCCCAGGGGTGAGGGAGAATCCCAGCACTGCATGCAGTGTTAAGGCTGAGGAAGGGCCTCCCCCTCACACCATGGCTCATTCAGGGCAAATCTGGTCCCATCTAAGAGTGGAAGGGCAGATTGTTTGATACCTATTATTACCAGCCCCAGGCGACTGGCTCAGGTCCAGATTTTATGGTCTGTTGCTCTGAATTCTGGTCCGGGTCCTGGGCCATGGGGTCAAATTACAAGTTGGGGGTGTCTTGCCCCACAGGCCAAGGCATCCTGTGATTGCTTCTTCCTTTCCCCTCCCCTCCCCTAGGTGACGCCCTGCTGGATGCAGGGGAGTCCATGAAGTGCCTGGCTGAGGTGAAGGACTCCCTGGATATAGAGGTGAAGCAGAACTTCATCGATCCCCTCCAGAACCTGTGCGACAAAGACCTGAAGGAGATCCAGGTACACCTTGATGGCCTGCCCCTCCCACCCCCCAGTATAGCCCTCAGGGATCCCTCACTCAGACAGTGAGCCTCTTCCCATCCTGGGCCTCAGCTTGGCCCACCTTCCTGCATACTTGCAGTGAGAAGGGCCGCAGGTCATTGAGGTGCCCTGCAGTGTGAACCTCATCCCTGTCCCCAGCACCACCTGAAGAAGCTGGAGGGCCGCCGCCTTGACTTTGACTATAAGAAGAAGCGGCAGGGTAAGATCCCCGATGAAGAGCTGCGCCAGGCCCTAGAGAAGTTTGAAGAGTCCAAGGAGGTGGCCGAGACCAGCATGCACAACCTCCTGGAGACTGACGTATGTCCATGGGCCCAGGTCCACCCTTGGGAAGCCCCTAAAACGAGCCTTGTGGGGGTGTCAGCTTCTAAGGGTTCCGTGCCAGTTGAGAAGGTGAAGAAAATGAAGGGAGAACAAAGACCAGAGGTGGGCAGCAATTGGCACCTTGAGGCTTTGGGTCTCTGGGCCCTTCACCCTTCTCTAGCTGCAGCTCAAAGGTCAGCTGGGCCCCAGTGCCTGGAGCAGTCTGGGAAGGCTCCTTGCAGGAAGTGGCCTAGAGATGGGGTTAGAGGGCAGCTCCCTCTTCAGCCCTGGCTGGTTGCTTGCAGATTGAGCAGGTGAGCCAGCTCTCTGCCCTGGTGGACGCCCAGCTGGAATACCACCGGCAGGCTGTGCAGATCCTGGACGAGCTGGCCAACAAGCTTAAGCGAAGGTAAGCCCCTTCCCACTCTCTGCTGGCCAGGAAAGACCTACAGGCTGTGGGGTCCCTGGAAACCTGGAGTCCCTGTTGTGGATTCCTGGGCTGGCCACTGAGATTCCCTACACACTTCCCCCTGACAGCCCAGCCATGTCCAGGGCCTGGCAGCTGGCTTTTCATAATTTTGACTGTGAGGGTGAGAATGGGGGTTCCACAAGGGAGCAGGTCCTCCTCAGGCTTGTCCTGACCCCTGAAGGAGAGTTTTGGAGTGGCCTGGGGATGGGAGACAGCCTGAGGTGGACAGGAGGCAGCTTAACCAGGGATGACCCCAGGAACCCTTCTCCACTGCCAGTCTCCTTGATTGGCAGTGGTTCCCCAGTGGGGCCAAGGGGGCTTCAGCAGGACCCAGCCGATTGGCAACCTGAAAATTGCTCGAGTCTGTTCGAGTCCCCCAGGATTCCCTTGTGTGTTGTGTCTACCTCACAGCCTTCCCAGGGCCCCACTGCCTATGTGGCAGCAGCATAAACAGCTGGGGAGGGGGTGCTGTTCTGTGGCCTTGACACCCTGGCTCATGACATAGGCTCTGTGGCTGCCCACACCTACCCCTTCACTTGCAGGATGCGGGAAGCCTCTTCGCGCCCCAAGCGGGAATATAAGCCCAAGCCCCGGGAGCCCTTTGACCTCGGAGAGCCTGAGCAGTCCAATGGGGGCTTCCCCTGCACCCCAGCCCCCAAGATCACAGGTAAGGTTTGGGAGGGGGCCATGCTCTCCCAGGACCTCAGAGACAGGCCCCCTTCTGAGGTAGTCCCAGCCCCGCTGCCCCATCCAAATAGTAGGGCCAGGTACCTCTCCGCCCACCCACTCACGCTCTGCAAAAGGGGCCCCCAGAGATGGGACCCAGGCCCCACCCAGCACTCTCAGCCCACCTCTGTGTTTTGTTTGCAAGCAGCTTCGTCATCTTTCCGATCTTCCGACAAGCCCATTCGGACCCCCAGCAGGAGCATGCGTGAGTGTCCCCTGCCTCAGTTTATCAGTGCCTTCCAGTCTGTTCTGGAAGGGTCTTTCTGACTCCCCTTCTCTGGTAGAAATGCACACCTGCTGTGGTTGGTCCTCTCAGACCCTCAAGCTGGGAAGGAGGTGGGTGCCAGGCAGTAGGTACCTGCCTGTGGGCCTCAGCCTCCCCATGAGAAACAGGGGCTGCTATGAGCATCCAGGGCACCCACTGGCTCTCAGCTCTCTGAGCGACACCCTAGGGCAGCAGGCTCTGGTCATCCTGTCATCCTAATGCCACTGTGCACCCCAGCTCCTCCCAGGAGCATTGTGGTAACCACTCACAAAACCCTTTCCATCCTTTGTGTCACTTGCTCCTTATTCCCAACAACCCTGAGAAGCAAGAGAAAGGAGCGGCTCTCCTTAGGGGAAACAGGCACAGCAAGGCAGCAGGAGCAGGTGGGGTCTGAGCTGGATGCCCAGACCTTATCACCCATCTCCTACCCACCCCCAGCACCCCTGGACCAGCCAAGCTGCAAGGCATTGTACGACTTTGAGCCCGAGAATGATGGGGAGCTGGGCTTCCACGAGGGCGACATCATCACACTGACCAACCAGATCGACGAGAATTGGTACGAGGGCATGCTCCATGGCCAGTCGGGCTTCTTTCCCCTCAGCTATGTGGAGGTGCTGGTGCCCCTGCCTCAGTGACAGCGTCGGCCTGCCCGCCCCTCTGTCCAGATCACCTGTATTCCACTTGGCTCGAAGCACAGCAAGGGTAGTGCTCCTCCCAGGGCCTCCCTCAGTATTCCTGGGGCACCAGGGACTCAAGGCAGCAGGGCCAGCCAGGGAGGCAAGGGGCCCTGTTTACACTAGTGCTCACTCATAGTGGTGGTGGTGGCTCCCCTCCCCACTCCATGCAGCCGTCTGGGCTCCACTGCCCTGAGGGGGGCTAACACTAAGGTGCTCTTAGAAACACTAACTTCCTCCCATCCCCTCCAGGACTGGTAACTGGATGGGTTCCCTTCAGTCACAAAGACACACGCATACCCTTCGTTCCCTCCACACTGGGACCCACCCTTACTGTGAGCAGATTGAGTCTGTGTGATGGGGTGGTCCAAATAGGACCCCGTACGCTGGCTCACCACCCTGCTTTTAAATTCCCCCCAGACACTCCTCCTCAGGCCCCTGAAGACCCATAGATGCCACCTCCTGGCATAGATGCCAGGTCCCCTAAGGACAGGCCCTCTCCTCAGCTGCAGAGTGCTGAGCCCCAAACACCCACGCCCATCACCCTACCCCGGACCCCTCAGTCCCCACCTGCACATGGAACCAAGCACATGGAACGTTTCTCTCTGACACAAGCTGCCACCACTAGCCATGCGCACGCACACACACTGACATGCAACACATGGGACCATGGGAGCCTCCAGCTTCCTCTCTGCTGAAGGTCAAGCACAAAGGTTTTGATGAGTGAGTGTTCCCAGGCCCCTGGCTGCTGGACCATCCTGGGGAGTGTCACAGGGCCTCCCCATCCCAAGCTGGCTGCCATCCCCCTGTTGACAGTGCCCCCAGCTGTCTCCTCCAGACCAAGGTAGGCAGCTCCCCAGACCAGCAGGGCCCCAGCCCTGCACCTGCTTCCCCTCTTGTCTAATCTGAAATTCGCTCAGTGCTGGGACCTCGGGCCTGGTTCACATTCCCTTCTTCCGATGACCCTGCACAGCCCCCATGACACCAGGCTCTGCTCGTCCCCAACGCCCCCCTCACCATCGTGAGTGGGAGAGACACAGGCATCCAGATCAAGACAAGCAGCATAGCCTTGGTCAAAGTCTAGGGCAGATGGAAATGTAATCCTGATATTTTTTTTAAAGAAGTATTAAACGTCTCTTTCTACAGTCTCTTGCCTGGTTGTGGTGTAGGGCAGGCCTTCTGCTCACCAGGACACCCACAGCCCTCCTGAGGGGTCTCTGGTCAGGACAGGGCCTATGTGGCTACCCACCCCCAGACCCCCACCCAGAGCAGTGGGCATCGGCCCCACAGCAAGCCCAGGAAGGGTGGTTGTCATTTACCCAGTCACCAGCATAGGAGGTATGTCCCCCAAGACTCCCCTCCGCACAGCCCCAGAAAGGGACAGGACTGGGGTTGGGCCCAGCACTGTCCACACACACGGCTGCACGATTGCTCCACTGCCCAGACAGCAGCCTGCATGCCCAGCAACAAGTGCTGGGGGGACCCCCATCTCAGGGTGAGACATGCCTGGGCTGTTTGCTTCTCTCCTTTATTTATTATATGAGCCCCTGCCATCGAACAGCTCAGTCCCACAGGAACGGAGCAACACAGTAGCAAATGAATCCCCTCAACCTGTTCCCCCTCACCCAGGGCTGCACGGAGGGGCGGGGTGCTCAGAGCCTGACCAGGAGGCCTCCCAGGTCCTCAAAGGTCCATCCTCTCAGTTCCCTTGCTTGAGGATGCTGTAAACCTGCTCCAGCACATGGCACAGGCCCTGGTCTTTGGGCATCCTGCTGGCCACGGAGATCTGAAACAAGCAGGGTTGGCGCCTCAGGACTCTGCCCAGCAGTCCTCTCCAGACCTTGCCCCCCTCTCCTGCCCCCCCCCCCAAGGCCCAATGCTGCCACTTGGCAGAGGAGCTCACCTACCCAAGGTACACAATGGTGTCCCTAAAGCAATGCTTTTTTTTTTTTTTAACAAAAGGGGTGTTGAGTAACTTAAGGCCCAGCTGACTGTTTGGAGTGAGGGAGTCATCTACACTTTCCAAATCCTATTGTCCCTCTAGCCTGGATCCCACACTCACCACCTGCTGAGAGCCACCCAGCTCCTGGGTCTCCAAAGACTGCAGATAGCCACTCCCACCCAACGGCCCAGTGCCTGTGTGGGAGGTGACTAGGAAAAACTTTAAGCCCTGGTTACTGTTTTCTTTAAATGTTTGAAAAGCCATGGCCAGTGTGTCTCAGTGGTTAGGGCATTGATCTGTACAATGAAGGGTCTCAGGTTCTATTCCTGGTCAAGGGCACATACCTGGGTTGCAGGTCCAATCCGCAGCCCTGGGTCCGGGTGCGTGTGGGAGGCAACCAATCGATGTGTGTCTTTCACATCGATGTTTCTCTCTCTCTCTCTCTGTTTCTCTCTCTCTGTCTCTGTCTCTCTCTCCACCCTTCCTCCCTCCCTTCCACTCTCTAAAAATCAATGGAAATAATGTTCTCGGGTCAGGATTAACAAAAAAAATAAAAGTTTGAGCAAAACAAGCAAATGCCTGAAACTATTTCTATACTGTGTTTCTATGCAAAGCAGAGTTGAGAGTGTCTTTTGAGAATGACTTTCAAACAGGAAATAGACACACACAGGAGCCACCAAAAGCCTCATTTAAATGTCCCACTACCTATGGGGCCAATGTGCACGTTCATAAAACCAGCTGCTCTTAAGGCTCTAAATCAGGCCAGGTCCCCTGCACACCCTCCATGCTTGGCCACAGAACAAAATAGGGTCCAGAGCAGCGCCCCCCTCCAGGGTCCTTGGGTCTACAAAACTTAACATTTTCATCCCCATTTTGATGGTGATTCCCACTCCCACCCTCGTGATAAAACAAGGCTTTTTGCCAGCATTAATTTCCAGCTGAAATACTTTTGTACAGAACAAATTAGGAAATCACTTTCTCAGGCTGCCCATGGATGTATTCTTGGGGTCTCCCCAAGAACTGTCTTCCTACAGGAGGGGTTCACACGGGTCTTGGGGTGGAAGTCTTACCTTTAGTTTGTCGAGGTAGGTGTGCTCCTGGTTCCAGGGCTCCTGGAACCTCACCAGGTCAGGGGCGCCCTTGTAGAACTCCACCAGCAGCATCTACAGGACGGGGTGGTTGGGACCCCCTCGCTCCTGCCTCCCCACACCAGGCGCTGGGGATTCAGCAGTGAGCAGGACAGGTGCCGCCGCTACCTATCATGAAGGCTT
Organism: Miniopterus schreibersii; assembly: GCF_964146895.1. Taxonomy (NCBI): domain Eukaryota; kingdom Metazoa; phylum Chordata; class Mammalia; order Chiroptera; family Miniopteridae; genus Miniopterus; species Miniopterus schreibersii. Next base: position 66,447,831 of record NC_138105.1, on the reverse strand, counting down.
CCAGGCTAATGCAACAAGTAGACGGTACTGCTCACCAAGAAAGAGACCACTGAGGAGTGCCACCCAGTAGAGTTGACAGAAGGGAGCTCAGCAGGAGGATTTTGGAGGAGGAGAGGGAACTCCCCCAGAGGCCAAGCGAGGCATGCTGAATGTGATTCTTTATATCACACAGGCCTGACATAGCTCCCTGCTTTAGGCTCACTCTCATAATACCCATGAAATCACAGGTGTAATGAACTAGCTCCGTTTTTTAAATGCCTGTTGAGCCACAGGCGTTATAAACCATCTAGGTAACACCTGAAGTCCTCCATGTGTCTCCACTTGGAGAAGCAGTGGCAGGTGCAGAGGCCCGAGGCAGAAGCATCCCTAGGGTGTTCCAGAACAACTAGGAGGCCTGGTGGGTGAGCAGGTGGGTGGGGGAAGGGCTACCCCAAGGACTTGGGACTTGATCCTAAGAGCCACAGGTGATTATCTACAGAAGAGGAACCTGACCAAGGCCCTGGTATAGCGTATTCAGCCACACTTCTTGAGTTATACCTTGTCTTGTACATCCAGCTAGGTGCTTTCAGCCCCTGCCTACCCCTAGGGGAGTGCACCCACCCCACCTGGGACTGAGCTCACCATTTCATGAAGTATATCATTAGTCAGGAAGCTGTCCTGGACGTAAGCCATCTCCACGTCCATGGGAATACCGTAGTCACTGGGCCTTTGCTGGCAGGGACACCAGCCAGTCACCACCAGCCACCCCAAGCCTCCCATCCCATGACCCACACCCAGACTGTTGACCCTTGGCCTCCCCCAGGAGCCCTGCCTACCTCAGGGGGTGGCATCACCCAGAAGGGGGAGATCTTGGACTCAGGGCCCGGGTTGCCAGAGTAGTAAGGGGCTGCGGGAGGAGAGTGAAAGGGGGCTGGGCCTGGGGAGCTCATGGTCCAGGAGAGAGACACACACACCTATTCCCACAGGGGAACTTACAGCAGAGCAGGGCGAGGCAGGGCTGGAAGCCATTGCTGGAGCCTTGCAGCCGAAGCTGGTAGTCCATCTGTGTGTCAATGTCCTGCAGTGACGGCAGCGCAGGGCTGTGCGGGTGGCTGTGGTACCAGCCCACCAGGGACAGGCCCCGCAGGAGAAGGCTCTGGTAGATCTGGGGGTAGAGGCGGGGCTGGCGTGGGCAGGGAGCTGGGGGCCCTACCAGCCTAGGTGTGCTCCCGCCACTCCCTGTTGCCAGTGCTCCTGGCACCTATCCAGGCCCATGTGAGGGCAACACAAAATGAGTATCTGCTGTGTACCAGGCCTGGGGGGACAGCAGTGACCAAGACAGACCCTGCCCCCACCCTAACTGTCCAGTGGGGGGATGGTCAACAAATACATAAAAAAGATGCACCTGTCATGAAGCAAAGGCAAAAAATTTTGTTCCCTGCTGTGTCCCCAACTTAATGGAACAATGCCTGGCACACAGCAGATGCTCAATAAATAAAGAGGTGGCTATGTGTGCATTTGAGCAGGCATGGGCATTCCCAGATGCCTTCAGCAAGTGAAGGCAAGCAGGGGTGGAAAAAGAATCGTTCTCACTGAATCAACATCCAATCACCTGTCCCTCAGGGACACAGATGGGGCCACAAGAAGGTGGGTATAGAGCTTGGCACAGTGCCAGGTGCATACTAAGAACCATGACAAAAGCATTATTAAGAATGGCAGTTAAAAATATATCTGGTCCAGCCGGGTGTGGCTCAGCGGCTGAGCGTTGACCTAGGATCCAGGCAATCGGGGTTCGATTCCCGGTCAGGGCACATTCCCGGGTTGTGGGCTCAATTAATGACTCTCTCATTATTGATGTTTCTATCTCTCTCTCCCTCTCCTTTCCTCTCTCTGAAATCAATAAAGATATATTTAAAAAAAAATTTATCTGGCCCTTACTAGGTGTCAGGTGGGGACAGGTTCACACCCACTCATTTGCACATTTTTCGAACATTGACTTTGCTAGCTGCTGCCAGGACACAGTAACCAGGACAGCTGTGTTCGCCCAGCCCATCAGTATGTCCCCTCACCTCTTCTTCCACGGTGGCCGCAGTATCAGTGTCCCCCAGCCGGCTGCGACAGGGGAATGCTCTCAGCACCGTGAGCACTGCACAGAGTGGGGAGAAAGTGTGGACATCAACCCGGCTCCCAATATCACCCTGCCCACTCGGCCCCAAATACCCACTCTGGCTGTTGATGTCCCAGCGGCCCCCCAGGTACCCCACAACCTCGCTGCGAGTTAGGTGGCTGTGGAAGTCCTGGGAAAGAGATATCAGAAGACACGCTTAGGCTGCACCCGCCCCAACTCCATCCTGGAAGTCCAGGGCCCTTGAAATGGGCAGGGGCCAGCCCTCCCACCTCCTCCTTCAAACATTGAGCACCTGTGAGCAGACAAAGTCCCCACCCACACCGGGTTGACATTCCAGGGACCCCCTACCTCCAGAGCTCCCCAGCCCTCTGCCCAGATCTGGGAGCCCCTGACCCACAAGGAACAAGACAGTAGCTGGGCACACACCAGCAGGAACAGCACGTTGCTGGAGATAGCCACATTGAACGGCTGGAACTTGTTGATGGCTGTGAAGGATGTTACTTCCACCAGGGTATGGGGGTTCCTGTAGGAGACGGAGGGTCCCACAGCTTCAGGAAGCCCTAGGCTGGCTCCTCAGCCCCGCCCCCACAGCCAACTCTGAGGATCTGAGGCCTTGTCCCCACCCAGCTCCGCCTTCCATCCTGGCAAGAGCTCATGTAAAATGGAGGTGGTGTGGTGGACATGGAAATGTCTGACCTGGCAGAGTCACGGTTACCCAACATGCAGTATCGCACTGGCACCCGGATCTTGTTTTCCACTCGCTTTCCTAGGGGCGTGGCCTCTGCCAGGGTAAGGAAAAAAGGGCAGGGTCAGTCCCACCCCCGCCTGGAACTGGAAAACAAACACGGGGCAACCCACGAAAGAAAAAACCCTAGAAGCAGCCTTAAAAATCAGGCATTGGGCCTTAGCCGGTGTTGCTCAGTGGTTAGAGCGTCGGCCAGCACACGGAAGGGTCGCCGGTTCCGTTCCAGCCAAGGGCACACACCTGGGCTGCAGGTTCAATCTGGCCCGGTTGGGGCATGTGAGGGAGGCACCGAATCCATGTGTCTCTCTCACACTGATGTTTCTCTCCCTCCCTTTCTTCTCCCCCCTTCCACTCTCTCTAAAAATCAATGGAAAAAATATCCTCGGATGAGGATTTTTTTAGAAAGGCAGTGGGACTGGGAAATCATGCGTCAGGTTGACAAGTTGAACAGAGATTTAAAATCAGATGAAGGGCTCAGGATATCAGGTGGGGACCTCAGAAAAATGGTTGGGGGTGGGGGAATTAGGCAGCAAGTTTAGAAATCAGACAACAGGGCAAAGAAATCCTACTGGGGAACAAGGAAGTCAGGCAGCATGGTGAAGAAATCGGGCAGCACATTAAGAAGTCAGCCAGGCATCTTGGGCGCGCTGAGGAAAAGAAAGGCCAGGCCTGTGCGTCCCCAGCCCCCTCCCTCACCTGAGCTCTACAGGCCGTCCCCCCCATCTCCCCCCCCTCACGCCTCTCACCCGGGTGGGCTGGCTCTGACGGGCCCTTCACAGGTGGTCTTCGACTTTTGTCCTCCGTTGAGACCCCTGCCAGAACCTCCTCCTCTTCTTCCTCCATCAGCAGCTCCTCCTCCTCCCCTTCACTGGCTGGGCTCTGGCGGGGTGGGGGTGAGGACAGCGGCGGGACCCTCAGCTGGGCGCACCCCAACCTCCCCAAGTTCCGCCCAGACCACTGACCCGCCTGAGCCTTAGGTCCCTGCCCTTGCCCCATATGTCCACTAGAGGGAGGGGGTGAGCAGAGGCGGCCTAAAGCTCCGACGCTGCTCAGACCTGAGCTCCTTCATGTGGCTGACTTACAGCTTCGAATCCTAGACAAGCCGTGTGACTTTAGACAAGCATAACCTCTCTGAGTTCTATGGTCACCTGTAACACCAGAAAATGACCTCTAGCCCAATAGGGTTGGCGTCAGGGTGAAACAGGTTAATAATGCGTGCAAAGAATTCAGCATATGCCCCGCTGCTCCATCCATTGAGCAAGCATGCACTTTGTGTGGACTATGTTACTAAGTTCTCTCAATAACCTCTCCTCTTGCCCTCTCCTAAACTTCCCTTGCCAAGGTGACCTCTCTGTGTCCAAACCCAACAGTCACATCTCAGTTTCTGTGCTCTGCCTCCCAGCAACATCTGACCCAGCTGGTACCCCCTCCTCCTAGGAACTCCTCAGGGACCCTGAACTCATCCAGCTTCCCTGCCCCTCTACAGGGTTCCCTCAGCTTCCCCATCTCTCCCTCGTTGCCCAGGGCTGGTTTCTGGGGCTTCTTCCCTCAGAACAGCCTGGTCCACTCTCAGGGCTCCAACCCCACCTATGCCCAATGATACTCACAGTCCTATCTCCATCCTGGGATTCCTCTAAGCTCCAGAGTTGGGGGTCCAGCTGCCCCTCGATGTCCCCACACAGAGGGCTTACACTCAGTATAGCCATGATGCACCTGACCATCCCCCCAAACCTACTCCTCCCAAATCCCCACAACTCGGATGAGAGCAACCCCATCCACCCACTTGCTTAGAACAAAACTCTTAACACCAACATCTAATCCATCAGCAAATCTCATGAGATCCACTTTCAAAATTAGCCAGAACCTGACCACCTCTTCTCCATCTCAACAGCCAGTCTGGTCCACCCCATCACCATCCACCTGAACCAGCATCCAAGTCAGGTCCTGCACCGCCCTTCCTCAGTCTTCTCCAAAAACTGAGGCCTCCCAAAAAAGGAATTCTGCCTCAAGACTGCAGCACCAACTCCTGCCTGAGTTTCCAGCCTGCCAGTGGCCCTACAAATTTAAGGCTTGCCAGCCAGATATATACAAACATATTTAATCTATCTAAATATGTCTCATACACATGGTACTGTTATCATTTCCATTTTACATATGATGAAGACTAAGACTTAATCCAGAAGGCTGAAGGAGGCACCTCATCGGCAGCAGCTGCAGGCACATGGAGCTGGTGTCGCCGGAGCCAGGCGGCCTTGTACTTGTCCAGCTTCTGGCCCTTGTACTTGACGGAGGCCCAGCCACAGCCTGACTTCTTGGCCGGGTTCACCAGCTTCTTGCAGTGGGTGGCCCAGGCGCTAGGCGAGTTGAATACCTGCCCCGTTTCCTGCCACACTATCCTCCCGTCCGGCTGCAGGTCCCCCATGAACTTCTTTCCCTGCAGTGACAGTGGGCTGGCTGGGCCTAGGACCTGGTACCTACCAAATCCTCCCTGATCCCATGCTGCTCCCAGGACTTAGCACTCACTACCCACTTCAGCACCCCTTCCAGGAAGCCTTTTATCTTAGGGGCCTCCCAGTACTTGTATGTCCAATGTCACAGTCCTGGTCAACTTGGATCAAAACCACCCAATTATGTGTCTATTCCCCCTTCCCCTCACTGTCCCTGCCTTTTGTGAGCCTCCAAAAGGCAGGGACAGGATCTGTCTTGATCACTGCTGTGTCCCTGATGCCCAACATACAGCCTGGTACACAGCGGGTGCTCAATTCACAAATTGCACCATTCACAAACCAAACAATAACAACAAAAGTAATAACAGCAAACATAAAGCACTTACTGTGTAGCAGGCACCTTGCTGAGTGCTTTATTCATTTAATCCTCATACAACCCCATGAGAGAGGAAAAAAATCCCATTTTACAAATGAGGAAACTAGGATACTAGAATACTGAGAGGTTGAGCGAGGTCGCACAGCCAAGAAAGCAGTGGTATCCTCTCTGAGCCTCAGTTTCTCCTTTGTAGAATGGGCTGTTTGGTGTACGATGTCCTCTCTCCCAGCAGGGCTCCTGGGTTCGTGCTGGGTCTGGATTTTACGTGTTTCAGTTTCCCCTCCCCATTTCCAGGCTCCGTCTGCCGTAAGGGAGCTCTGAGCCTCAGTTTCCTCTGGCCTCTGCTGGGATGGGGTGGGGGTGGGGAGTGCTCACCAAGTAGTAAATAGACAGCACCCCGGCGCCGGGCTCCAGCTGCGCGTCTTTGAGGAGCACCCGCAGTGTGACCGCGCGCCTGGTGAGCGCGCCCCCCAGCCCGCCGCCAGCCCCCGCTCCCGCCCCTCCGCCGCCGCCGCCGCCGCCAGTGCGCGTTCCGCTCGCTCCCGCCGGCCGCTCGGGGTCTTCGGCCTCCGCCTCATCTTCGTCCTCATCCGGCGCCTCCTCGCCCGCGCCGCCCGCCGGGGACAGCGGCTCCGGAGCTGCGGGCAGCGACAAGCTGCAGCGGGGCCGCGCGCCCCTTAGTTGGTCCAGCCACCCAGCCCCGCGCCTCGCTGGCTCCCCTACAGGCCCGCGGTACCTGCCATGGCTGCTCCAACCTCGCGCCCCGCTTGTTCTTTCTTCCCGGCACGTGACGCGGCTCCGCCCCAATTCGGGGGGCGCCCCAGTCATTGGCCGCCGCTGGTGGGCGGGTGGGGGGCTCGGCCCGCTGGGGCGAGCGGGGAAACTGAGGCCCGGGCCTGCACATTTGGGAGTCGAGGGCTTAACCCTCTGGGACCATTGGGGAAACTGAGACCTGAGGCCACTCTCTTTGGGGTGGGGGGTGATTACCGAGGGCTCATAGATACAAATGAGGAAACTGAGGAGCGGGACTTATGCTTTCAGGAGACTAGTGACTCCACCGGAAGCCACCTCCTATAGGACAGAGGCCTGGGACTGGGGGGCGCGGGAGTTCAGCCCGCTAGGACGAGGGGGAAACGGAGCGCCACTTCTCCAGAGGAACGCAGAGACCTTGGCCATTGGGACCAGGAGAGAAACTGAAGCTCCGGAGAACGAGCCACTGAGCCCTGGAGCTGCAGGCCAGAATGCAGACCCTGTGCCGCGGGCTTTAATTCTCCCGAGCCCGGCCGCAAGCTCTAATCTAAAGGGTTAATTTCCACTTTTCCGGTGGGCCCTTCTCTAATTGATTCCACTATTGGACCAGAGCGGAGTACGCCACTCAATTATCGGAGATTTATTTCATCTTCAACCAATAAACAGTAGCCGTTTTACCTCCTCTAGCCAATCAGTGTTAAACTGCTGCTTCCGTAGAACTCCGACTGAGCCAATGGGCAGCCGTCTCTCTTGGCCAATCATCTGGACCCCACAGCCTCACTTAACCAACCAGTTGTAGGGTTTGGTACTCAGACAGCCAATCAGCTCTCGGATCAAAACCTGCACCTCGGGTCTGGGGTGGCCCCACCCTCCACGCCATTGGACACGTGGGCGGAGCCGGGCTGGAGTTGTGTCTGGTGGCTGCCGCCCTGTCCTTTGTCTCAGGCCCCTGTCCTGGGACCTTTGCTCCATAGCGCAGCGCCACCTCCCAGCGCCGAATCTCCCCAACGCTGAATCTTCCCCAGCCCCTGGAAGGGCTAAAAGCCCGGGGTAGGGGCTTCCCCAAGCCGCGAGGAGCCATTGGCTGGGCTCAGCCGCCGATGGGTTTATCCGGACCCCAGTCTGCAAGAGGGGAGAGGACATTGGGGGCGGGGGCGGGGGTGTCCAGCCAGGGTGGCGTGGAATCAGACTGGACCTGACTCCAAATCCCGCTGCACCACTTAGCACCTCTGTGACTTTAGCCAAGTGGCTCCACCTCTTTGTTTTCCCCATGGGGATAATAATAATTCCACTTAAGGGTTAAGGATCAGGGCTTGACATATAGTAGGAGCGGGATAAATGTGAAGTATTATTATTCTCTTTTTGTCCGGCCCAGGCCTCCTTTTGGAGTGCCCCCAACCACCACCGCAGGTCCAGCCACCAATTTGTCATCCCCCTGCTCCCCAAAGTCTAGCTTCAGTTTATACCTCTAGGTCCTTGCCCACTTTCCCTTCAACTATCTTTCAAAACCTAGGGCTGTACCTCTCCCACCTGGACCCTTGCCATCTTCTGTCTCAGGCCTCCATACTAACCCCCCACACTGTCCATCTTCCACCCTGGCCTCAGAGGGATCTTTCTAAAATGCAACTATGATCACCTCCCTTCCCAGCTCTAAATCCTTCAATGGCTCCCTATTGCCTTTGGTAAACAAAGTTAAAAATAACCACTATGGCACACCTTTATGGCAGTATTATTAACTTTATTAGACAATTCAAGATGAACAGATTGCCCAGAGTCACACAGCTCTCCAGTGGATTCCAAAGTCTATCCTTTGCTATATGTATGAAGTCCAAGCAGCCTCACCCTATATCTATTAAGGACATTGAGTGTGTAATTTTAAAACTCCCAAAAAAGAAATTTCCAGGCCTGGCTGGGTAGCTCAGTTGGTTAGAGCAGAGCATCATCCCAATGAGCCAAGGTTGCAGGTTTGATCCAGTTAGGGCATATACAAGAAGCAACCAATGAATGCATAAATAAGTGGAAAACAAATCCATGTTTATTTCTCTTCCTCCCTGCCTCCCTGCCTCCCTCCCTCCTTTCCTCTCTCTCTCTAAAAGTCAACTTAAAAAAATTTTTTTTTAATCTCCAGGTCCAGATAATTTTTCTACCAAAGGTTCAAAGAAGAATTAACACCACTTTTATATAACCTCTTCCAGGAAATTGAAGAGGAATGAAGACTTGCCAATTCATTAGATGAAACTAGCATTAATTATCATGATACCAAAACCAGGTAAGGATGGTCCAGAGAAAGAAAACCACAGACCATGTCCTTCATGAATAGGGACAGAAAACTCTTTAACAATGTGTTAGGAAATAGAATTCAACAACATATAAAAAGAATTATGCACCACCCAACCAGCATGTCTCCTCAGTTGAGCATCCACCCGATCCAGGAGATGGCGGTTCAGTTCCCAGTCAGGGCACATGCCCGGGTTGCAGGCTCCATCTCCAGTAGGGGCGTGCAGGAGGCAGCCAATCAAATACTCTCATCCCTGATGTTTCTATCTCTCTCTCTCCCTCTCCCTTCGTCTCTCTGAAATCAATAAAGACATATTAAAAAAAAAAAAAGAATTATGTACCATGACCAAGTGGTGCTTATTCCAGGGATACAAGGTAGGTTCAGTATTCAAAAAGAAATGTTATCCACCATATTTAACAGGCTGTTGTGGGCAGAATAATGGCTCCCTAAAGATGTCCCTGTCCTGATCCCTAGAACCTGTGAATATGTGAAGTTACACACTGAAGGGAATTTAAGGTTGCAGATGGAATTGAAGTTGCTGATCAGCTGACTTTAAAATAGGGAGGTTATCCCATTGTAATTACAAGAGACTTTAAAAGCAGAAGAGAGAGTCAGGGAGAGGTGACAGTGGAAGAAGTTAGGAATGATATGATGATGTGAGTATTTTACTGTGTTGCTGCCTTTGTAGATGAGAAAGGGGACTATGAGCCAAGGAATATGGGAAACCTCTGAGCTGGAAAAGTCAAGGAAACATTCATCCTTTGAGCCTCCAACAAGGAATGTAGCCATACCAATACCTTGATTTTAGCTTCAGGAGATCCATGTAAGATTTCTATACCTACAGAGCTATAAGATAATGCATTTGTGTGTGTGTTTTTAAGCCCCTAAATGTGCTGTAAAGTTGTTACAGCAGCCACAGAAAATAAAAGCATTGACTGAAGAAGAAAAGTTGTACAATCATATCAACAGATGCAGAAAAAGCACTTGACAAAATTCAACACCCACTTATAATAAAAACTCTTAGCAAACTAGGAAAAAGGGAAACTACCTCAAGTTAATGGAGAACATGTACAAACTTTCAGTTAACATTGTACTTAATGGTTAAAGATGAAATGCTTTCCTCTTAAGATTGGAAACATAGCAAAGATGTCCACTCTCACCATTTTTATTCAACATAGTATTGAAAGTTCTAACCAATGCAATAAGGCAGGAAAAGGAAATAAAAGCAGTACAGGTTGGAAAGGAAAAAATAAAACTAGCCTGATTTGAAGATAACATAATGGTCTACGCACAAAATCCCAAGAACTGTACAACAAACACCCCTAAATTAATATATAAGCAAGTTCAGCAAGGTTGTAGGATATAAGACCAACACAAAAGTCAACAGCATATCTGTATACTAACAATGAATATGTGAAAATTGGAATTAAAAATACAAAGATAGGCCCTGACAGAGTAGCTCAGTTGGTTAGAGCGTTGTCCCAATATACCAAGGTTGTGGGTTCAATCCACGATCAGGGCACATACAAGAATCAACCAATGAATGCATAAATATGTGGAAGAACAGATCAATGTTTCTTTCTCTCTCTCTCTAAAAATAATAATAATAATAAATAATAAATAACAGGGACATCGCTCTGGCTGGTGTGGCTCAATAGTTAGAGCATCGGCCCATGCACCCAAGGGTCATGAGTTCAAGTCTTTTTTTTTTTTTTAAACTTTTTATAATTTTTATTTTTGTTTAAAGTATTACAGATGTCCCTTTTTCTCCCCAATGACCCGTTCCCCCCCCATTCCTTCCCCCTCCCCAGTCACTCTCCCCACCATTGTCCGTGTCCTTGGGTTGTGTATATATGCACATAAATTCTTTGGTTACTCTCTCCCCCTCCACCCCCCGCCCCCCTCCATCCCTCTGACATTTGGTCAGTCTCAACTATGCTTCCATGTCATTGAATTTATTCTGCTCGTCAATTTATTAAGTTCTTTAGATTCCACGTATAAGCGAGATCATGTGATATTTTTCTTTTGCTGCCTGGCTTATTTCATTTAGCATAATATTCTCCAGGACATGAGTTCAATTCTTGGTCAAGGGCACATACTTGGGTGGCAGGTTCAATCCCTGGCCCTGGTCGGGTCATGTGCAGGAGGCAACAAATCGATGTTTCTCTCTCACATAAATGCTTCTCTCTCTCTCTCCCCCCTCCCTTTCTCTCTTCTCTCTCCCCCTCCCTCCTTCCCTTCCACTCTCTCTAAAAATCAGTGGAAAAAATACAAGGCTCAAAAAGAAAAGAAAAAAAAAAAAGCCTTTTTTTGGCTGTAAATCTGGCAAAATAGGTACAGGACTTGTATACTGAAAACTACACAACAGTGATGAAAACATTCAAAAATTTAAATAAATGAAGAGACAGACCATGTCCATGGATTGGAAGTCTTGGCATAATAAAGATATCATGTCTCCCCGAACTGATATACAAGTTTAGTGCAATTCCTATCAGAAGCCCAGCAAGATTTGGGGGTATATCTAGGCATGATTATTCCAATGTCCAGACAGCCAAACGGGCATTTCAGGCCTTCATGTTATGTTCCTGTTGTGTCCTCTCTTGTTATATCCCCTAGCCACTTGGGCACCACACTCCTTCCTTTCTCACTTCCAGGCCTTTGCTGAAATAGGTACCTCTTCCTGGTGCACAGTCATTCAGTCTCTGTTCCACACTGAAACCCTCCCTATGGTTTCCTCCCCCATTCCATGATTCCAGCATGGCCTTTTTGCTCCCTGACCTCTGGGAGAGACCAAACAGGATGGGATTTCCCCAGGATCCTTGGACCTGCCCAGGCCCAGGCCCCGCCCAGCACTGGCAGGGGAGGGAGCTCCGGAGCTGACAGAAGAGAGGAAATTCCCTTTGAACCTGTTTCTCTGCTTCCTGGCCCAGCTTGGGTGCCAGAGGGAGAGGCCAGGCCAAAGATCGGCCTGCTATGGCCTCGGCCCTGAGCCCACCCCGGGTCCCTAAGCCCAAGAATGCCCTGCCCTCACACTACCATGAGAGCTTTCTGGAGAAGAAGGGACCCCATGACAGGGTAAGTTGGGGTTGGGAACCTGGAGCTGCTGGGTGGCTTGGCAGGTGAGGCACTTCTCTGAGCCTCCACCTTCCTACCTGGCCAAGGAGGGCAGGGCAGGGCAGGGTGGGTGCTGGATGGGGCAGGGCACGGGCTGGCAGCTACCAAGGGTTCTGTCCATCTGTCTGTCTGTCTCTGTCTCTGTGTCTCTGACTCTTATTTGATCTCTTTCTCTTTGTCTCTGCCAGCCTGTATCTATCTGTGTCTCTCTTGAGTCTCAGTCTCTGTTTCTGTCTGTCAGATACAAACAGAATCAGGACTTCCTCCAGGAAATGAGGAATTAAATTAATTAGTTCCCCTTCCCCCAGCCCTGAACTAACTTTGTGAACCTCAGCTGCAGGGGACAAAGTTAGGACAGTTGTCTGTGGGGACAGTAAGAGCTGGTGGGGGCCACATTCAATAGGACCCGATACTGTGGACCAATGTGCACGCACATGTGTTTTTGCGTGTCTTACTCAGAATAAAGCCCAGCCTCTTGGTTCCCACTAAGGCCCTATCTCTCCCTCCCCACTCCCTATATTCATTCATCCTCTACTATAACCCAAACAACCACCCACCGCTTTCCCTGCACACCTTCCTGCCTCTGTCATTGCAGTTCCCTCCTCCTCTCCTTGTGTCTCCATGAGCCCAAATCCCCTCCAGCTTAGAAAGCATCAAGAAGCAGCAGATCACAGTGGTTAAGGAAGACCATGGGCCCCAAAGTGCGAGACCCAGGTTTACATCCACGCTCCATGCCTTTCTGACTCCCAGGCTTTATCCAAGTGATTCTCCATCTTTGGGCCTCAGTTTTCTCTGTTATAAAATGGGTAGGATAAGGCCATAGTCACACTTACAGGAAAGGGGTAGCCCTTAGCAAGCCAAGGACTTGGGTCAGGGCAAGCACTGGCACTTTACATTAATTTGCCCAATTCTCACAACAGCCTCTGAAGTAGGTACTATTAGTATCACCATTTTATAGGTGGAGAAACCAAGGCATGGAGAGCTTAAATAATGTGCTCAATGGCACATAGCTGGTGCATGACAAAGTAGGTCTGACTATACTGAGTTCAATCACTTAATACTTTATTCCAAGTGCCTGGAACAGTGCCTGGTACAGAGAAGGTCCTCAGCCAATGTTAGTTAAGTATATGGATGTACATATGGATGAATGGGTGGGTGGGTGGGTGGATGGATGGATGGATGGATGGATGGGTGGTTGAGTGAATAATAGCTGTCAATATAAGTGCTATCCTCATTATCATTACAGACTAATTAAAGTGATTTCTCCTTCAGGAAGTGTTCCCAGATTTTCCAGTTGGAGGGTCACTCTCCCCCTCTGTGATCTCACGGCCCAGCATCTGTCCCTCTCCAAGGGTCCTAGTTTTCTTCCCTGGAGGATAGTATCTGTGCTTTCTCTATTCTCTGGAACATGATATAGTTAGAAACAGAAGTCACATTCCACTTATTATTTTGCCTGCAATAGAGCTGGTTGCAGAGTAGTTGCTCAGGGAATATTTGGTGAAAAAAACCCTAGAATCTTACAATCTGAGCTGTATCAGACCTCCAAAGAGTAAGGGCATTTGGAATTCAGAATTCTGGGGAAAATCCTGAATCTGCAGACCTCCTAGAGTCCAGAACCTTGTAAAATTCTGCAACTATAGACTCAGCACCTATCTGAGGACCTGGAACCCAGGAGATGCCAATAAATATTTATGGGGTGAATAAGGGGACAGGGAGATGTGTATGTGTGTGTGGAAGTGTGGATGGGTAGGTAGATGGATGGATCATGATAAATCCAGTTAGCTCAACTGACTCCTAGAACAGCCTCCTCCATAGACTAGGGGATTGCTCTGGGTGCCCCATCCCATCAAGGTGACCCTTGTATTTCTCAGAGAATAACAGATTCCCCAGAGGCTGGGCCATGAGTGAGGAGGGCCTCCCTAAGAAGGCAACATCTGTTCAAAGACCCAATGCACATAGTGAAGAAAACTATGTGAAGATCTGGGGAAAGAGTGTCCAGGCAGAGAGAACAGCCAATGCAAAGGTCCTAAGGTAGAAATGGGTGTGTTGGAGATACCCAGTTTGCCAATTCACATCCTTCTCTTTCTCCCCGTTTCCCAGGATTACAAGAAGTTCTGGGCTGGCCTCCAGGGCCTCACTATCTATTTCTACAATAGCAATCGGGACTACCAGGTGAGGATGCAAATGAGGGCTCAAGATATGGCCCATCCTTGACCCCAGGGACCAAGCAGAGGGTGTAGGTGGTTTGGCCAAACCAGGGGGCCTGAAGGACCACTGGTCTGGTGCTCAGACGCCTGCTGCTGTGCCCCCAGCATGTGGAGAAGCTAGACCTTGGAGCATTTGTGAAACTCACAGATGAAGCTCCCCGAGGGATTTCCCATGACCCTGGTACACATTTCAACCTGGTCGTCCGGAACCAGGAGATCAAATTCAAGGTAGGTCCCTTGGGGGATGGGGTGGGGCTGGTGGGAGACCCTGCTTCCCCATCGTACCTACCATTAACACACACTAGCATGGAGTCATGAAGAGTCTAACACTGAGTTGGTGACATTGGGCGAGTCACTTGACCTCTCTGGGCCTCAGTTTCCTCGACTGCAAAATGGGATAATATGTGTAAAGTGCTCAGAACAAGATCTGATGCACAAGGATCATCACTGCCATCATTCAATCTTTCAACAAACATTATTGAGCACCTACTATGTGCCAGACCCTCCTCTAGCTGCACAGCAGTGAACAGACAATTAAAAATCCCTGCCCTAGCCCTGGTCTGTATAGCTCAGTAGCGTTTAGTGTTGGCCCACCCACTGAAGGATCACAGGTTTAATTCCTGGCCCTGGTCAGTTGGGACACATGAGGGAGGCAGCCACTTGATGTCCTTGTGGAGTATAGAGTCTCGTGGTGGAGGCACACAATCAATAATATAAATGTGTAGCCCTAGCTGGTTTTGTTCAGTGGTTAGAGTGCTGGCCTGCAGACTGAAGGGTCCCAGGTTCAATTCCAGCCAAGGGCACATACCTTGGTCGTAGGCTTGATCCCTGGCCCCGGTCAAGGTGTGTGCAGGAGGCAGCCAATCAATGAGTCTCTCTCACATCAATATTTCTATCTCTCTTTCCCTTCCAGTCTGAAAAAAAGAAAATTTTTTTTTTTAAATATATCTTTATTGATTTCAGAGAGAGGAAAGGAGAGGGAGAGAGAGAGATAGAAACATCAATGATGAGACAGTCATTGATCAAGCCCGCAACCGGGCATGTGCCCTGACCGGGTTTCGAACCCCGATCGCCTGGATCCTAGGTCGACGCTCAACCGCTGAGCCACGCCCGGCCGGGCAAGAAAAAGTAATATCAATGTGTAAAATATATGGAGTGTCAGATGACAGTAGATACTAGGGAGACAAGTGCCAAGGGAAGTGAATGCAGTGTTAAATGGTGTGATCGGGAAGACCTTACTGAGAATCTGAAGGAGGTAAAGATGCCAGCAGTGTACGTATCTGTGAACTGGCTCTTCAGCAGAGGGAATAGCACATACAAAGGTCCTGAGAGAAGGCTATGCTTGGTATTTTAGAGGAAGAGTGGCTGAAGCAGAGTGAGCAACGGGGAGAGGGGAGGGAAGTGAGGGCAAGGAAGGGACTAGGCAGATCATGAAGGGCCTTGTGGGCCATGTAGAGGACTTGGGCTTCTATCTTGAGGGAGGTGGGAGGCCTGGGAGGATTTAAAGGATAGGAGGTACATGATCTGAATTGTGGGGTTTTTTTGTGTTTTAAAAATTATTATTTTTAATCCTCACCCAAGGATATTTTTTCCATTGCTTTTCAGACAGAGTGGAAGGAAGAGAGAGAGAGAGAGAGAGAGGTGAGAGAGACACATGGATTGGTTGCCTTCCGCTCTCGCCCTGACTGGGGTAGGGTATGGAGCCTGCAACAGAGGTATGTGTCCTTGGCCAGAATTGAACCCGGGACCCTTCAGTTAGAGGGCCAACGCTTTAACCACTGAGCCAAACTGGCTAGGGCTTGTGTTGTTTTAAGGGATGCAGACCTTTTAATATATATATATATGTGTGTGTGTGTGTGTGTGTGTGTGTGTGTATATATATATATATATATATATGTTTTCATTGATTTTAGAGAGGGAGAGGAATAGAGAGAAACATCAATCAGCCACCTCCTGCACAGCTCCCACCAGGGATCTAGCTCACAACCTGGGCACCTGACCAGGAATGGAATTGGGGACCTCTTGGTTCATGGAATTGATGCTCAATAACTGAGCCACACCAGCTGGGCTGAATTGTTTTTGTTTTTTTCTAATGTCAGTGTTATAACATTAAAGAATAACATTCCACATTACTAAGGACTTATATTCAGACATCATCCTAAATTAACCTGTCTTAATTCATTTAATCTTTTTAAAAAATATATCTTTATTGATTTCAGAGAGAGGAAAGGAGAGGGAGAGAGAGAGATAGAAACATCAATGATGAGAGTCACTGATCGAGCCCACAACCCGGGCATGTACCCTGACCAGGAATCGAACCCCAATAGCCTGGATCCTAGATCGACGCTCAACCGCTGAGCCATGCCCGGCCGGGCTTAACTCATTTAATCTTCAAAACAGCCCTTGGAATCATAAACTGTTCAATTCCTCACTCCCATTTCACAGATGAATAGACTGAGCCTAATCAACATGGATTTTTTTCTTTACCTCCCTAGGTAGAAAGCCTGGAGTCTCGGGAGATGTGGAAAGGCTTCATCCTGACAGTGGTGGAGGTCAGAGTGGTTGCCCTCTACCCTTCTTTCTCCCATTCCCCAGTAGTCCTCTGCAGAAGTCCTCTTTTTTCTTCCCATCCTTCATTCCCCAAATAAGCCCCTAGAGTATAGCACACTGGTCTCAAACTGGCCTACAAACCAAATGTAGTCCATAAACATCTTATGTTTTGCCAACAAATTGCTAACTTAAAAGTCAGCTGTCATCACTTAAAAACCAGGATTTTAGTCAACATTCCTAATTTCTATTTTACTCATTTGTTCCCTACCTGACCCCTGCAGCCTGTAGAGTCTGAGACTCTGCATTCTAGCATCTGCTCTGTCCTCCCCATCACTGAAGTTTCTCACTCTCCCCCGCATCCTCTCCAAAACCTCTTTGCCCCTGAAGGGTAGGGCAGCTCTGAAGCCCCCAGACTCAGGTTCCTACCTTGGCTCTGTCCGCACTCTGCCCTCAGTTTGCCCCTCTGTGACATGGGCACAGCTGCCCGTTCCACAGCTGCCCTGATCGCCCCTCAGCTCCGTGTCCCGTCCAACTTGACCCTGCTGCCTGGACACCTGTACATGATGGCCGAGGCCCTGGCCAAAGAGGAGGCGCGTCGCGCGCTCGAGATGCCCTCGTGAGTGACCCGCCTGACCCGAAGGGCTGCGGGGTGGGGATGGGGTGAGAGGGGGTGGGGGTGGGCTGTGAGTGGGGTCTCCCGTCGGGTCTTAAGTTGAATACAGGGCTGCATCCATGCTGGGGCGGGGTTTAGGTCCCATGCTGGGAGCCGGACTCGGTGTTTGGGGGCTGGTCTGGGCCTGCAGCGGAGAGTCCAAGTGCTAGAAGGGCCGGGCAGTCGCTCCACTGCCCCCGACCCGGTAACAAGCAGGAGGACGTGACTTGGTGTCCGCGCGGCGTCGCGAGGGGGCGGGGCTGCGCCCAGGGGTGGGGTTACGTGTGGGAGGCGTCCTGCGTCTCCCAGGGAACGGGGCCTGTCCTGTGTGAGTGACGCGCCCCTCCCCAGGTGCTTCATGAAGGTGAGCCGGCTAGAGGCGCAGCTGCTCCTGGAGCGCTACCCCGAATGCGGGAACTTGCTGCTGCGACCCAGCGGGGACTGCACGGACGGAGTGTCTGTCACGACGCGTCAGACGCTCAACGGGTACTCACGCGCAGCTGCAGGCCGGGGGCTGGAAGGGAGGGGCGGGCGGCGTCGGGGGAGGGCCGTGCGTGGCGCGGTCAGGCGTGGGGGCGGGGCCGGATCCTAGAGCGAGGCCGCTTAGCGACTGAGTTGTAGCCGGGACCCGGGAAGACTTGGGGGCGGGACCAGAGGTCACGGGACGTGGAATCCTGAGGCTGGTCCGCTCCTGTAGGGTTATGGGCGGGGTCACGTCCAAGGTGGCGTCAGCACCCGGGGGCGGAGCCCGGAAGAAGGGCGGTGCGTTCCTTGTAGGTGGAATCCAATGGAACTCGGTCTTCCCGCGGGTAGTGCCAGGATTAGGGGCGGAATCTTTTCTGGGTGTGCGGTCCTCGAGGGCCTGGTCTACCCGGAGAGCCCCGCCAAGATAGGCGTGGTCGGCGTGCGGGGAAGGGGAGGAGGTTCGGCCCTTCATGGGGGCGGAGACCGGCTGAGGGGCAGGCTTTTCGTTGGCCTGAGCCGGGGCACCCAGTGGGTACTGCCTGCGCAGGGTACCCGTGGTCCGGCACTACAAGGTGAAGCGCGAGGGCCCGAAGTACGTGATCGACGTGGAGGAGCCGGTGAGCATTGGGGCGAGGTCTCGGGAAGCACACCGGCGGGGTCCGCACCCCTTCCCCAGCGTCCCTAACCGGACCCCTCATCGGCTCCCAGGTCTCCTGCGACTCACTCCAGGCAGTGGTCAACTATTTCGTGTTGCAAACCAAGAAGGTGCTGGTGCCTTTCCTACTGGACGAGGACTACGAGAAGGTCCTAGGTGGGTGAGGACTCAGGAGACTCAGGGGTCCGACCCTTTCGTCCCCCCTCCTCCCGCCTTTGGGACACCCTTGGGTCAGCCTCGGGCCGTCGCGCTCCTCCAGGCAGCCCTCTCTGTTCTAGGCTATGTGCAGGCGGATAAAGAGAACGGCGAGAGTGTGTGGGTGGCGCCCTCGGTACCCGCGGTCCACTGCCCAGGTGATGCCCCTCCCCAAGGCAACCGCTGGGGCTGAGGGGAGAAACCTAGGACACACATGGCACCTCCTGTGCCCAACCTTGTACCCAGAAATTACCCAAACCCTGCCCTCTGGAGACTTCCAGGTTGTAGAGGGGACAGACAGAGCTGGACACAGACACTCCTAGCCCTGTGGGGTTGAACCTGGCTCTAGGTGTGGTACCTGGAGTTGGGGAGAAGGGGGGGCAGAGTAGGGGGAAAGCATCCTGGAATAGGGGATGTTTGCTGAAGTTCTCAAAGGATTTCAATAGGCAGAGATGGGCACTGAGGGGGGCAGAAGGTGCACACGGAGTAAGACCTACCCAGAGGTGGGAAATCAGGGTGGGTGTTGGGAAAGGGATGGGAAGCAGTCCAGCTATGGAGGAGGAGGAAAAGGCTGAAAGCAGTATGATCTGCCCAGGGCTGGGCATATGCTGGGAGCCCCAGGTACACAATGGACATATATGTACCCATACATACACACATGCCACAATCACCAACACGGACTGTGTCCACCTGAATAATCAGAAGCTCTTATGTAGACACCCATGTAGACAACGGCTTCACACATGCATGAATACGTGTCACAATTCCGTTCCATCTAGCACACATACAAACCTTAAGCCACAATCATGTGTGCACAGCACAAATTTAGACATTTATGGACACATGAATGTACACATGAATGGAGATGAGTACCCCGGCACAGACCTTAGCATATATGCATTGTCATACATATATACAGATTTATATATGTTCAACTTGTACAAACTCACCCAGTAGACATGTTTATGCTACACAGGGACACAAAAACACAGACTTATAAATGGGCATGTGTACACACGTGCACAGGGGCACATACCTGTATCCAGGCATGCACACACACATTCCTGCTCAGAAGCACACAGACCTACCAGGAGGTATCCCTGCACCATGTGGGTCCCAAAAATTACTGCTGTTTCCCACCAGGTCCTGCATGCCCTGCTGGTGGCCCCAAGCAGCTACCTCCTGTGACCAGCATGCCTGTGCCCAGCCAGCACAAGCTGCCCCCGCTGCTGAACCCGGATGAGAACTATGTGATCCCCATTGAAGATACCCCAGCTACCGAATACGAGAACGGGGATGGTGGGTGGGGAACCAGGGGTGGCTAAGAGAAGGAGCAGAGGGAGCAGGATCACTGCCAGGGGTGACACGCCATATTTTTGTCTATGCAGTGCTTTCCCCTGGTTGGCCAGGGGTCCTGAAGCCCAACAAATGTCACCCAGCCCCGAAGGGTCATGCAAAGCTTCCAAAGCCACCCACTCCACCTAAGCCAGGTAGGGGACCCTCTTCCCCAGCACCTCCCTCCATTGGAGGGCCATTCTCAGCCTTTATCTGCCTTCTCCTCTAGAGCCCAAATGCCTTCCCAGCAGCCTGGCCAGGAAGCTGGCCATCAGTTCAGCACAGGCTGTCTTCCCCACAACAGGTACGAGCCTGGGGGCCAATGCAGGAGGGTGTGTGTTTCACAGGCGTGCGACCTGTGCAGTCCCACAGGACCCAGCACTCCAAAGGGCCTGCACTTGGTTTAATGTTCTGCTGTCTCCATCTCAAAATTCCTCCTGCCTCTTGAACACCTTTTTATCTTGAACTGGGCCCCACACATTCTGTAGCCAGTCTTGGGTGGATGGGGGTGGGGCAGCATGGACTGGGGATTCTGGGCACAGCTGAAGCCTAGGGTACCCACCCCCCAGGGTTGGCCAATGTGACGGCAGAGCTGGAAGAGAAACTGCAGAGGCGGCGGGCACTGGAGCACTCAGCTGGGCACGATGGGGATTAACGGGCCAGTCTCGGAGCTTGGCACATCAGTCAGACGGATCCCTCCTCCCAGAATTAAAGTTCAAGTGACCCCAAGCTCATGAGTGTGACTTGGCTTAGGGGGGCAGCGAGGTGTTCATCAGATGCCTGCCCACAGTTGGCTCTGTTCACTCCTAAAGGTCCTCAGCTCAGTAAAAACTGCCATCTGACTTTGCCAGAAAAGCCCATTTTACAGCTGTGAAAGCTGAGGTCCAGAAAAGGTCGGGGCACAGCCAGTGCCACCCAGCCCCAAAGAACCAGCAGCACAACTGGCCAGTGTTTGACCTTTATTAGGAAGTGAGGTGGGGAGAAGGGCCTGTCCTGGTGCCTGCTTCCTGTTGGTGACCCCCATTAGGAGTTAAGGCTCCAAGCAGCAAGAGGAGAGTGTCTGGCTGAAACAGCGGAGGCCTGGTGGTGGCTCCCAAAATAAGCCCAGCTGGGTGCACTGGCCTAGGTGAGGCTGGTGTTGGAGCTACTGGTGGCACTGCCTCGCTTCTGTAGGCAGCGCACAGAGCTGGGGACCTGTAGGCCTGTTGTCACGTGGAAACTGCCACACCAAACCTGGGAGACAGGGAAGGGAGAGAAGAGGCTCGGCAGCAAAGTCAGCACACAGCCACCCTCCCATCTCAGGCCATGGAGGAGACCTTACTGTGAAAGCAGGCAGCAGTGGCTGAGTGAACTTGGCCTTGAAGGTGTGCAGCAGCTGTTTGGTGCGGGCGTTGTAGAAGGACAGAAGGCCTGGGTGGAGGGCAGAGGGACAGGGGACTGGTAAGAGGGTTTGCGGCAGAGAGATCAGATAGGCAGAGGTGGCTGGAGATGCCAGTTGGGGCCCAAGGTCACCTTGGTGGAAGTCGCAGTGCACGCCCAGGCAGTCAGGCACGGGGGCATCCAGCACCTTGGCCTTGTTGGCATGCTTGGCGGTGAAGCTGACCTGCAACCAGTTGTTGATGTGCAGGCACCAGGACGCCGCTGTCTTGCCTAGCTGCTCGAAGCGGCCCAGGCTGCGGTAGGCCACCCCCACGCCGAATGCCTTGCTGTCTGGCTCATAGTGCACCTCCCAGTAATGTTCCCCGCCATCGATCAGCGTGTCCCCTGTGGGGCAGGGTGGGCAGTGGGAACTGGATAGAATAGAGTCCCAGGTGCTCTTCCATAAAGGGGCAGCCACCTAGGTACTCCCCAGACCACAGCTACTCCCTCCAGATACTCTTCAGTCCCCAGCTATTCCTTCCAGGTATTCCCCAGGATTCATCAATTCCCTCTAGATGCTAAGCCCAGATTCTCTACAAGTCCAAAATCCTCCTTCCAAATACTTCCAGGGCTTAGAAACTTCTTCCAATTCCTCCCCATGTTCAGTTACTCCTCAGTTCTCAATTCTTCCCAGAAACTGGATCAGGACTCTGGACTCCTTCCTGTTGCTTCTGAATCTAGATTCTTCCCAGACCCCCAGCTTCCTCCTGGTGGAGATCAGGTTCTTCCAGGTCTCAGCTTTTCCTGGGGTTCAGATGCCCTCCAGATATCAGCTGAATCCTGACTCTACATCCTTTCCAGACCCAAATCCAAATTCTTGCTATCTCAGCTATTCCCCAATCCAGCTATTCTTGAGTTTCAGCTTCTCTGCATACTCCTGCCTCACCCAGATCCCAGCTCATCTCCATCTGAGAGCTCAGCTCCTCCTCAGTCACAGGACTAACCTCCATATACATTTCTTCTCCAGGCCTGCTCCTCTATGACCTCAGCTACTCTCCCAACCACAACTAGTCTGTGCTCCTCCCAGGTGATAGACAGCTCCCTTTCAAATCTCAGACATTCTGCAGACACTCCCACAACTTCCCCTGCTTCCTCTCCAAACCCCAACTCTGGATAATCCAAAATTTTCCAGAAAATCTAAATCCTTCATAGAACCTTAATTTCTCCTCAGGCCTTAGTTTATCCCCCAAACCCAGCTACTCCCTACCTTCCTTTTCCCTCTACCTCCCAATAATACTGACCACACCAACTTCTTCAAACCTCAGCCTCTTTTTCAAGCCCTTTTCTGGATAGTGATTTCCCTAACTCCAGTTCCTTCATGGACTCCAGCTTCTCCTTCACAGGATCTAATCATTCCTGTGGTGCTAACTTCTCCAATCTTAAGCACTGTCTCAACTTCTCTGACACCAGCTACTCTCTCTCTGTCACTTTCACACACCCTTAGCCTTTCTTTAGCTCCTCCACAAACCCAGCTGCTCTATAGGGCAATCATTATTTCCAGCTACTTCCCAAATCCCAGCTACTCCCAAGTCCCAACTACTTGACAGACCCCAGGAAATCCCCCCTCAAGCTCTTGACCAGCCACTCCCCAGTCCAGAGCCTTTTTCCTCAGCTCCATAAGCTCTGGCTCCCCCCAAACCTTCTCATTCCCCCAGCACTGCAAGCACACGTTACTGGGGCCATTCCCAGAGAAGCTTTGTTGATGGCTGCTTGTTTCCCCAGCTGAAGGAGTTCTCTCCCACACCCCACCATCGGAGCCCTGACCAGAGTTCCCCACTCTCCTCCTGACTTCCCCCTCCTTACCTAGCACTGTGTAGGACTCAGCTGTGAAGCGATCCCGTCCCCCACGACCTGAGGGTATCCTCTTGGGAGATGGAGTACCTCTGTGGGTGACAGGGAAGGGAGGGCTCTGTTCAGCCCTCACCTCCCCCATAGGAGTGTTTCTCTAGTCTACCCCAGCCACTGTGGACTTTTTGTCAGTCCTTGACAGTATTTGGTTCTTTTCATATACTGGGCCCCTCATGTCAGAACATCCCTGTGCCCTTCCTCATCTGGAAAACTCCTTTTCAACCATCAATACCCAATTCAAAGTCTCCTCTCCTTGATTCACGATTTTGGCTCTCCAGCTCCATGTCCCTCACTCCACCCCGGCCTTGACCACACTGGGTGGTTCTTTCACATCCACCTTGATCTCCTCTACCAGAGACTTAGGGAGGGGAGGGGGCAGGTTACCTGGCTGGGGAGTTGACGGGAGACGCTGTCCGCCCCTTGCCATCTTTCTCTCGAGCCTTGATATCCTGCACCTTCCCGCCCATGGCGTCCCACTCCACGGAGAGATCATCTACCCGAAGGTTCTGGTGGGATGTGGATGCATCCAGGCGGAACATGAACGCTGGGGCAGATGTGGGAGTCACAGAGATGGGGAAACCCAGAGAGACACAGAGACACGTTGACAGTGACCAAGACAGACCATGACAGGGACAGAGAACAGAAAGAGATAAAGAAACAGAGACCAAGACAGAAACAGAGAGAAAGAGATCGACAAAGTCTCAGAGACAAACAGGCAGAAAGACACCAAAAGACACAAGATGGGAAAAGATGGAGGGGGCAGAGCATACAGCCAGAGTCAAGGCCAAGGGCTTCTTATCTAAAGGTTTCCCAGGTCTGGAGCCATTTTCAAACTACTTGTGCTGCCCTGTGCTTCCATTGGGGATTAATCCCAGGAAAGGGGCTGGGCTACAATATGACAGAGTTCAGCTAGACTGCAAAAGGACTTCCTATCAGGTCATGCAAAGGTGTCACTGGGAGGCTAAGAAATCTGTCTTCGCTACTGATACACCCTCCCCAACTCTATAGAGTGAGAGGGAGAGAGAGAGTGTGTGTGTATGTGTGTAAATCATCCAGGTATAAAGGGATCAATAGCAAAAGCAAAGAACAAAAGCAGGTTCATACCAGACACTGAGGAATTCTACTGTAAACTAAGCTCTGAGCCTTCTGGGAGCCAGGGCAAAAAGGGCCACAAAATCCTGATTAGATTTTCATTTCACACCAGTCCTTGGGGCCCCAGAAGTGAAGGGTTATAGAGTCAGAGCCAGGGTAGGTGTGAAAGCCAGTCACCTGGTGTCTCCAGAGTCACCGGCTCGGAGAACTCGCCTGCAACTGCCTTATTACAGGCCTTCACACGGAAATTCATGTATTTCATGTCAAACTTGAGACCTACGAGACAATAGAGGGAATCTCAACATCATACAGACTTTAAGCAATAGGTTAAAAGCCCCTGTGTCCCACCGTAACCTACCACCCCTCATTCTAAGGAGCACTTTGGAAACAACATCTTATCCCTGAGAAACCTTACCCACATACACCTGTGGGGCTATGAATTACTTGGCCCCACACCCAACCCAGACTGGCCAATCAGAATGCTTTATGACTGAATCAGAGCCATTAGTTTAGGGATAGGCACATAACCCAAACAGGCCAATCAGAATCTTCCCTAGGACTCTGGCTGGTATTATAGTGAGCAAGGCTTTTTTTCTGGGCTGGCCAGCTTGGAGGAAGTGCGTCCTAGGAAAATTTGTCAGTGCTCTTGGCAAGCCTGCTTGAGAATGCAGGCGCCAGAGCCAACAAGTGCGGGGAACAGAAGTGACCGAGTCATTTGCTGGAACCCCTGGATCCAGCCATAGGTTCCATATATCTCGCCCTCCCTTTCTGTCCTTCTTTTCTTACTAGTTCCTTCCAATCTTAAAAAATAAAAAGCAGCTATCAAGCTGTCTTCCCCTCAAGTAAAACCTCTTTGGGGAGCTTAGGAACACCCTCTTCTCTGCTCCCTCACTGTCTCCCTCCTCTGGCCGTGTTAATCCCCATCTTGCAGGACCTCTTAGCTGACCATTCTTTCCCTCCTGGAACACTGTCTTTCCTTAGCAGCCATAGCACTACCTTCTGCTGGCTGCCCCTTCTGGTTGCTCCCCCTTGGTCTCTGCAGGCTCCTCCCTCCCTTGCCACCTCTTCCAGGTGCCCACCCAAACTGCCTCACCCTTCTTTGGATTCCATTCTCTGAATTCAGGGGTTTGCTCGGCAGTGCTACCTACTGCTCCAGAGCGAAGACTACCTAACCCAGAAGGCTTGGTTTCAATCTGGAACAAGGTCTAGACTCACTGCAAGCAGCAGTTTCCTATTCTGCAAACCAGCAATTGTATTCCCCACACTGAGCAGGGTTCACATGAGGATGAGATGAGTTGAGGAATGAAAGTCATAAACACTTAACCAAAACCCTCCTGTCTTCCCAAGCAATTAATGAGATAGTAGGTTGATTGCAAATAACCGCATAGGTTATTTCCATAGGTAAACACATTCACATATATCTTCAATACCATACACCTTTGAATCGATTCAGCTTCCCACCCTGAGGAACTAACTCACTAGGAATTTGTAAAAGGTGAGAGGGTGTGGCTGTAAAAAGGATGCATCAGAAAGCCTGTGACAGACCAGACTTTACACGTGGGATAAAATTGTGTGGGGTTACACAAACATGTGAATGAGGGCATGTGAAACTGGTGAAATGTGAATCAACACTGCAGAATGTAGCCGTGTCAGTTTCCTGGTTCTGATATTGAACTACAGCTATGTAAGCTGCCACTACTGGAGAAAGCAGGACATATCCAGACAATGGACTATTATCCAGCCTTAAAAAAGGAAGGAGCCCTAGCCAGTCTGGCTCAGTGGTTAGAGTGTCGGCCGCGAACTGAAGGGTCCTGGGTTTGATTCAAACCAACGGCACGTATCTCGGTTGCTGGCTCGATCCCCACCGGTCAGGGCACACAACCAATAGGTGGGTCTCTCTCACATTGATGTCCCCCCCCCCCCCACCTCTCTGGAAAGCAATGGAAAACTATATCCTCAGGTGAGGATTGAAAAAACAAAAAAACAAAATAAAGGAAGGAAATTGTGACACCTGCTATAACATGGTTGAACCCGGAAGACATGCTCAATGAAAAAGCCAGTCACAAAAGGATAAATACTGTATGTTCCACTCATATGTGGTACTTCTAGTAGTAAAAGTCATAGGAACAGGAAGTCGAATGGTGGGAGCCAGGGGCTGGGGGAGGAGAAATGGGAGTTGGTGTTTAATGGGGACAGCGTTTCTTTCAGTTTTGCAAAATGAAAAGTTATGTAGATGAATGGTGGTGATGGTTGCACAACAATGTGAATGTACTTAATGTCAGTGAATAATACACTCAAAAATGGTTAAGACGGTAAATGTTATGCTTCGTGTATTTTATCACAAATTTAAAAAATTTGAGGAAAAAATGGGGTGTGTTTATTTTGATTCCCATGCAAAGGATAAGCCAATAGCTTCTCAGCCCCAGTTGCAGACTGGTAGCTTTCCTTTCCTGCAATTAGCATACTCATTATTAACCATGTATGCTAATTACAGACAAGAAACAGGCTGATTACAGCCCAGGAGCTGTGGTGCTAGTTATCTTGTCAGCAAGGCTCTCCCTGCCCCTGAGGGTTTCCCTGGCTCAGGAGAGCTGAAACTCATTGGGAACCCCCAACTCTCCTCCATCAGACCCTCCCCTACCAGCTGGGTGGATTCCCCCAAGCTTCCTGCTTTCTTGTAACTGCCAAGGAAATCCCCAAATACTGAGAGGGTGGCCCCAGAAGAAGGGAAGGGATTTTTGCCTGCTTTCTTACTACTGCAAGGACAGCGCCTGGCACAATGTAGTCACTCAATAAATTGGAATGAATGAATGAATGAATGAATGAATGAATGAATGAATGCTGGAGAGTAGAGATAAGATGCAGATATAGGGTGCCTTCTCCTCCTGTGTTCCCTCATCAGTAAAATGGTGATGATAAGCCTGCCTGTTACCTGTGGGTAAGACACTTAGCACACAGTGAGCCCTCAATAAATGGTACAGTTGCTGTTATCAATATCCTTTTCGTTATTATTACTTCCTGCTACTCCTGATCAGTCCAGTCAGGTTGCTCTCATACCCCATGAGAATTGGGGATCATCTACCAACCTCCATTTGGCTAATAGGGAAATGGGAGCCAGGAGGGACTGAGCTGCACAGGGGGGTTGGCAGCTGGGCTGAGCCACCCTTACCGGTCAGGGTGTACTCTGTCTGCCGAATGCCTTCCACAACCATCCAGGGCTGGTCCTCCTTGAGACGGGGCGGGCCCTCGAAGTTTGTCCGCCGGTACTCCAGCACATAGTGGTCAATCTTGTTGTCCTCATCTGGCATGCGCCACACCAGCGTCACACAGTTGTCTGCCACCAGGGACTCAGCCAGGTCGATCATGGGGGCGCTGGGGACTGACCAGGACAGAAGGGAGGGGGGGCAGTCAGGATCCTACACCAGCAGGGGCGGGCCTTGCTGAACCATGC
The DNA here is from genome assembly GCF_964146895.1 of Miniopterus schreibersii. Classification (NCBI taxonomy): domain Eukaryota; kingdom Metazoa; phylum Chordata; class Mammalia; order Chiroptera; family Miniopteridae; genus Miniopterus; species Miniopterus schreibersii. Next base: position 66,420,145 of record NC_138105.1, on the reverse strand, counting down.
CCACATGACAGACCTCCTTGGGGATGGAGCCTCCTCTGGATCCCACACACGAGGGGGTCCCCTCTGAGCTCTGGGGTTTGAGAGTGCAGCCTCCTCATGGTTCCACCAAAGGGTGAGAGGTGGGACAGGACTTTTTCAGGCTTCAACCAACAAATGGCTGGGCCTTTTCAGGATTCTACCATTAAGAGGTAGAACATTTCCAGAATTCTCTACCAACTAGGGGCGTGGCCTTCATGGAACTCCACCACTGGTGGGTGGGGCCTTTTAGGGCTCTGGCACCAAGGGCAGGGCTTCCTCAGGATTCCACCCAGGTGTGTGGCCTCCTCATGGCACCAGGGGGCTTCTCCATGGCTCCATCCACAGGGCATCCTTGGGGCTCCCACACCTGGCTGTCAGCCTTACTCTAGGCCTTGTCTCAGGGCCTCCCAGACTCCCCAGCCACTTCTCTGAAACCCTGGTGAGTTCCCCTCTCACCAGGCAGGAACTTGAGTGCCTGTAGCATCCTCCTCTCCTGGGCAAAGTCCACCATGAGGTGACTCATGTTGTCGCTGACTTTGGCTTTCAATGACAGCCGGAAGGCAGGAGCCATTGTAACACTGCAGGGAAGGAAGTGGAGGCAGCCTGCTGGCAGGCATCTCAGGGGGCCCAGGCCTGGTCCTCTGAGGTGTGGGAGTGACTCCCTCCCCCTGGTTTTGGTCCAGTGCTCTGGGCCAAGGGACCCTCACCTGGGTGTCCCCACCTCCATACCAGGGGCAGGGCACTGGGGTGGGGGCCAGATCCAGTATCTTACCCATCTTTGAGTTGCTTGGCAGCCTAGAAAGAGGGACAGAATAAAATTCAAAGAGTTGTCTCGACTGAATTAGGAAGCCACTGTACAGACAGAAAGACTGAGGTCCAGCATGGCAACCATTTGCCAAAGTCCCTCAGCACTGGGGCAGAAACCCTTAGCTGTGCCCTGAAAGGATAGAAGGGCAAAGACAGGCTCCCACCCCTACTCCCACCACCTGCCCAGTGCCCAGAACATACAATTGGCAGATTTAGCAAATAAAAAATATAGGACAGCCAGTTAATTTGCATTTTAGACCAACAATGATGTTTTAGTAGAGATATGTCTTATTCTATATTTACAACATATGTATACAGTAAGTCCTCAATGTCATCAATAGGTTCTTAGAAACTGCAACTTTAAGCAAAATAACAAGTAATAAAATCAACTTTATCATATAATTGATATAAACAACAGGTACATTCCTATAGCCTATTTCTGCTCATAAAAACATCACCAAACTTCTAATGACCCCAAACACTTCTAATATTAAACATTAAAATAAATGTGAGTTATACATATATTTAAGAAAGATTAATAAAAACTAGAAAGAGAATGATTTTCCAACCTACTGATTCCAGTTCAGGGTTGTGGGTGGCCAGGGCCTCTCCCAGAAACTCAGGGCACCAGATAGGAACCCACACTGGATAAGATGCCCTTCCATCACAGGGTACACTCACACCCACCTCACACTCACTTCAGACTGGGACAGTGTAGGCACACCAATTCACCTCATGTGCACAGCTTCGGGAAGTGGGAGGAAACTGGAGTCCCGGTAGAAAACCCATGCAGATATGGAGGGAACGTGCACACTCCACAAGATTTTTCCCCCTCATCAACGTTATAACAAAATGACTTTGAATAAAATGTTATTCAAGGACCTGCTGTACTAAATATTGCATGGGATATATTATATTAAAAAAATATTCATTGTTAAATTTAAATTTCAGATAAATAATAAGTAATTATTTTAGTATAAATATGTATGCAATGTTTGGGAAATACTTATATAAACATTTGCATGGGATATACTTATACTAAAAATATTATTCATTGTTAAATTTGAACTTCAGATTAACAACAAATAATTACTATTATTATTAAATTAAATTTTTATTTATTGATTTTCAGAGAAAGAAAAGAAGAGAGAGAGAAACATCAATTTGTTGTTCCACCAATCCATGCATTCACTGGTTGATTCTTGCATGTGCCCTGAGCAGGGATTGAATCTGCAATCTTGGCACATTGGAACGATGCTCCTACTGAGCCACCAGGCCAGGGCCAATAATTTTTTTAAAAAGTATAAGTATGTCCCAAAGATCACATGGTACATACTTATATTCAATATTGCATGGGCCATTCTTTACTAAAAAATTACTCGTGGTGGATATGAAATGCAAATTTAACTGGATGTCCTGTATTTTATCTGGCAGCCCTACCAGTATGGCTTCTAAGGCCCCACCTGAGGAAAGTTCTCGCTGTCTGTGGCCTGCAAGGTCTGGTTGGCTGTCTCCAGAAGCTCCTCAGAGCTCTCCAGGGCCCGAGTGCAGGCAGCCAGCTGGTTCTGCGGGTGGCATGGCACTGAGGGAGGAAACACCTCACCCCAATGCATCAAACCCTCCCAGGCCTCCCCACTGCCTTTGGGATCCAAGGTATCGCAGCCTTCTCCAATTCCAGGCAGGAGAGGGAGGCTGGAGAAAGGTTGGGTGTTGCTCCTGGCAGAACATCAGAATCACCTGGGGATCCCTGAAAAACTCACATACCCAGGCCACACCTGAGCCCCAGGGCTCAACATCCCCTGGGGATGGGAATCTGGGATGTTAGGAAGTTGCCCTGGAGGTTTCAATGCAGCCCCAGTAATCCCACAGGAGCCATGGGGGGTGTTTGGCCATCAGATCTGGGAGACCAATGGGAAGGGCTGAGAAACTGGAGTTGCTGGGTGAGGACAGGAGGGAGGAAAAGCCAGATGTGGGGTTGTGGCTGAGGCATTGGAGAGGAGGGGGGTGGAATGAACAGGGATTAAGAGGGAGAACAGGTGGATGGGGGAATTGATGGGTTGTGGCCAGGGAGGGGACAGGCAAGAGACCAGGGAAAGAGGAGGTGAGGCCAGCATCATCAGGGTGTCTGGTTCTGGACCCTGGGAACACTTGGGGGATGCAGGAAAAGGAGCAGGTTTGGAGAAGGACATGAGGCCAGCTGACCTCTGTTGAATCTGAGGGGTGCAGTGGGGATGGCATCTGGGCAGGGGTCTTGGAGAATCCCCCAAAACACACACCTGCAGCTCATAGGTTCTGCTGGCACGGTCCTGTTTTATCTTCATGAGCATCCCCTCCTTCAGCTCCTCCAGGAGGGAGAACAAGGACTGGAACTCTGCCTCCAGGTCCTCCTGCACCTTGGCCGAGTTCGCCTTGGAGAGACGTTGCAGGTCTGAACAGCTGGGATTGGCCAAAGCCCATGCTCAGATGGGGAAACTGAGGCCTGGACCTGGCAGCAGGCCCGGAGTTCCACAGGTATCAGCAGCAATAGGCTAGCTCATAGGGCTGCCCCCTCCCTCCCTTCCATCCACCTGCCCTCACCTCCATGTTCAGCAGCATCTGCTTGAGGGAGTAGATAAAACTCTGAATCTCTTCATTCTTCACAGCCAGTGTGGTGATGATCTTCCTCAGAGCCTCCTGCCCCCACCGGAAGTGTGGACACACACAAAGGCCAGTAAGCCCCTCAGCCTTGCCCAGCTCCCCCACCTAGAGCTCCCCACTCCAACCTCCAGGGATCCAGGGAGATGTGGGGCCACTGTGCCAGTGAGCTTGGGCACTCACCAGGAGGCAGGCCCTGGGTGAAGCTCTGGCCCTACCTTTCCTCACCCAGCTCATGGGCACCATGAAGATGCCTATTTTACAGGCCAGGAAACTGAGGGACAGAGAGGGCCACCCAGTAAAGAACAGACCCTGGACGGGAGCACGAAGCCTTCAACCTATATCCTGAGTGCGGGGCATGATCGGGGTGAGGGGCTAGCTTGTGGGAAGAAAATCCCAGAGGAAAATGATATCTGCAGAAAATGGGCCAACCTGGGGAAGGGGAGACGCTTGGAAAAGGGATTAGCAAGGAAAAAAGAGGAAGCTGAGGAGAGGGGGTGCCAGAGAGCCCAGGTAAGTGGGGAAGGGGGTGGTCTGGAGGAGGGGGATGCCGGGAGGGAATGCTGCAAGGGAAGGAGGCCGCGTGGGAGGATCCTGCTGGGGCCTGTAGCTCTGACCCAGGCCTCGGACAGGTCTCTTTTCTGGGGGCGCAGGGTCTGTGGAGTCACCTGTGCTGAGCTGGTGGGGCGCCCTCGGGGACAGGGAGGGGGCCGGGACACCTGGTCCGCAGTCTGGATGGAAGGCGTGGGGGTGGGGTCAAGGTTGTACCCAGGATACTGGGCGAAGGTGGGGGGCGTGGAGGGGATGCGTCTGGACGCAGGGTAAGATGATGAGGGGTCTGGGCGAATGTGGGGGGGCTGCGTTCCCAGTGGAGGGGCCAGACTCCGCCAGGTTGCGGCAGGGGTGGGGCCTGCTCCGCAGAGCAGCTGGGGGCGGGGGGGGGCGGGGAGGGCGCTGCGGCAGCATCTGGTTCGCTCCCCCTGGGTACCCACGAGCTGGTTCCTCCGCGCCCCGCCCTGGTCTCACCCTCTGGTCCTCCATGGCTGTAGCCCAGCTCGTCCCGGCCCGACCGGCAGGTCCCGCGGGCTCTTCTAGTGCCCAAGCCGCCTTTGCCGCAGCTGGGAGCCAATGGCTCGCCGAGCCCTCGCCGCCGCTGCCGCGCCCCCCGTCAGCGCTCCATCACTGGCCGCAGCGCGCAGGCGCGCCCCTGACGCGGCGGGGCAGGCTGGGAAATGTAGTGCCGCCCCGGGTCTCTGCGAGCAGGAACATCCCCCCCCCCCCCCCCCCCCGCTCCACCCTCCCACCTCCAAACCCCCCCACCCCCAACCCATCCGGGAGCCTGGGATGTACTAGGCGACATTGGTCATTGGTAGTGATGGCTGAGCTGGGAGAGCCAGTTGTCTCTAAGAGAGCTGGGAGACAGGATGCCTGGGCTCCTCCCGGAGCTTGCCCTGTGGCCTCAGTCTCCCCGTTGGATTACTCAAACTGGAGTGCTACCGAGAATTGGCCCCTGAGATCTGGCCCCTGACTTCTCACAACTTTGCATTTACTGACAAGCCAAGGCGTTTGCCCAAACGGATGTTCAGCATTCCAATGCCTTCTTTCCCTCAAGATCTGGATTCTGTTATTCCATCTCCCACTGCTCCCCTTCCCCACTGGGGCATCACCTGCCCTTTCCCCAGGCCAGGTGTGTTTATTATATAGTCTTCCAGAAAGTTCTCCACTCAATGGGACACACTTCCACTCACATATGCATACTGCCTTTCAGATTAAAAAAACAAAAAAACCCAAAACTTTGGGAAACTGAGGCAAAAGGTGGCTGGAAGTGGAGCCCCATGCAGCATTGGCCCCCAGACATATGTTGTCTGGCCTGGTGTCCTCTGTGGCTGAGGTAAAGACTGTGGCAGGAAGTCTGTCAAATGGGAGGGGTAGAGGTGGTGGCAGGGTGCCAGCCAGGAGAGGAAGACCTGATGGGCCAGGAATGGGATTCGTGGGCACAGCCCTGGTCCTCCTGGTGCAGTTCTAGGGTGAGTACGTGGGCCTCTCTCCCCTCTGCACCCCCTTCTGTTGTCCATCACTTCAGTTGCCTGCTCCCATCAACATAAGAAAGATTCAAACCCGTGAAGAATTTTTGAGTTTATTTGAGCCTCACTGTTGACGATTGCCGGGAAGCAAAATCTCAATGGATTGAGATAACGCCCTGGAGAATGGCAGTTTTACCCCTTATTTTATACATCAGAATCAAAAGAAGAGATGTAGCCCTGGCCGGCTTCAATCAGTGGTTCGAGCTTTGGCCTGCAGACCGAAGGGTCTTGGGTTTGATTCTGGGTCAAGGGCACATACCTTGGTTGCAGGTTTGATCCCTGGCCCTGGTCGGGGCTCATGAAGGAGGCAACCAACCAATGTGTCTCACTCATCATTGATGTTTCTCTCTCCCTCTCCCTCTTCCTTCCTCTCTCTGAAATCAATAAAAACATATTAAAAAAAAAAAAAAAGCCACTGCACCAATCACACAGTCCCTCAGGTTAAAACCTGGGAACCCCCATCATCCCTCTTTCCTTCCATTCCAGTTCAGTTCTTGCAGTTCTTCTGGGGGACCACCCTCAAAAATCTATTCAGAGTCTGACCACTTCTCTCCAGACTCTGGCCCCCATTACTGCTCACCCAACCCTTGTCTCCCAGCCCCTTTGACCCTCCCCAATAGTCTGCTCTCACTGCTCAATCAGATCTTTTCAAAACTTATATTGGACCATGTTTCCTTCCTGCTTAGCTGGTGTCTCATCACACTTAGGTGAAAAAGCAACGTGTACCCCTTTCCCATCTCCCCTCCCTGCCCCCACCAAACCCCACCCCTGTGGTCCATAAGGCCTTGTATAAGCCATCTCCTACTGACCTTTCTGATCCTACCTCCTCCCTCTTTTTCCCTGATCTCTCTGCTACAGTCACAGGGGTCTCCTTGCTGTTCCTCCAACTCACCAAGTCCAGCCTCAGGACCTTTTCCCAGGCTGTTCCCTTTACCTAAAATACCATTCTTCCATAACTTCCTTCCTTCCCATGATTGGCTCCTTTTTACCAATCAGATCCCTGCTCAAACGTCACCTCCCCTGAGAGGCCTTCCTTGACCACCCTAGATAAGTAGATTCTCACCTCATTCTTATCCCCAGTTGCCACTCCCTGTTCCTTTCCTCCATCATGATTCTCATTTCACAGCTTCCTGTGTTTCTCTCTGCCCTGGACTGTCAGCTCTATTAGGGCAAGAATTTTTGTCTGTCTCGGTCACTTCTGTGCCTGTGTCCACGGTATCCAGAACAGGTTCTGGCACACACAAAGTGACATTTGTGTAGCCGAGAGCTGGGCATGTCATAAAGTCCATCTTGAAATTTCACAAATGCTGAGAGAGTTATACCCATTTCACAGCTGAGGCCATTGAACCTCAGCAAGGAGAAGTGTTTGCAAAAGATCACACAGACAGCAGGGTTTTAACCTCTTTCTGCCTCACCCCAGTGAGCTGGCTCTGGGAGTAAGACACGTGTGTGTGCACATACACACACACACACTTAAAAAGACCTCACTCACCTCTTCTATCTTTCAGCCCTGCAAGGAGCCACAGGCCTGAGTGTGCAACAGGGACCCAAGTTGCTGCAGGTGAGGCAGGACAACCAGGTGACCTCGACCTGTCAGGTGGTATGGTCTCTGGCCTGGGAGCAGCTCCATGTCGAGTGGACCAAGGACAGTGTCACCTTGTGCTCACCATACATCACCAACAGCAAGCTCAGCCTGGAGGGCTGTGGGCCTCAGGGATGGCTCTCCTGCAGCCCCCTGGCGATCTCACCCTGCAGCTGGACCAGGTGAGTATCAGCAGTGGGAACTGCCTGTGCTGAGCAACCAGGGAGATTCCCCAGATGGTGGGGGCCACAGGCAATGGGGGGCAGCTCCTGGCTGAGACAGATATGAGAGCAGGTGGGGAGGAGAGGCGGGACTTGGAACTTCTAGGACCGTAAGACTCTAGAATCTCAAACAGCTAGAAACATAAACTCTAACTACAAATCCGATTCTTAGGGACAGAAATCCTGCAAACACAAGAACATCAAATTCTAAATCACAGAATCAAAAACATGCTGGAACTTATAACTCTAGACCAAGGGTCCAGCAAACTTTTTCTGTAAAGGACCACATAGTAAATATTTTCTGTTTTGTGAACCAGGTGGTCTCTGTTGCAACTATTACGCTCTGCCTTGTAGCATGAAAGCCCTTGTAGAGGGCAATAGGTAAATGGTGGGGCTGGGTTCCAATAAAACTGTATTTGAGCCCTGGCCAGTGTGGCTCAATTGGTTGAGCACTGTCCCATGCACCAAGAGGTTGCCGGTTCGATTCCCAGTTGGGTGCCCAGGTTTTGTGCTCCATCCCCAGTGGGGGCTGTGGAGGAGGCAGTGGATGTTTCTCCCTCTCTCTTTCTCTCTCCCCTCCCTCCTTTCCTCTCTCTCTCAAATCAATAAAAACATTTTTTTTTAAAAAAAACTTTATTTGAAGAAACAGGCAGTGGGCCGAATTTGATCCCCAGGCTATATAGTTTGTTGAACCCAGTTCCAAAATATCACAATCATAAAGACTCTTTAGTACATATAATTCTGGAGATTTTATTAAAAACAATTCCTGCCCGGCCGGGCATGGCTCAGCGGTTGAGCGTCGACCTAGGATCCAGGCGATCAGGGTTCGATTCCCGGTCAGGACACATACCCAGGTCGTGGGCTCGATCGATGACTCTCTCATCATTGATGTTTCAATCTCTCTCTCTCCCTTTCCTTTCCTCTCTCTGAAATCAATAAAGATATATTTTAAAAAAACACACAAAAAAACCAATTCCGGAATCTTTTTTTTAAACCTGCCATTAAAGCATATCCTACATACAAAGGAATGCGCAGCTCAATGGATGTCCAAGATCAAAATACCAGCATGGTTGTGTTCTGGTGAGGAACCTCTTCCTGGCTCATAGATGGCATCTTCTCGCTGTGTCCTCACAAGGCAGAAGGGTGACGGAGCTCTCCATGGGGGCCACCCTCATGACCTAATTACATCCAAAAGGCCCCACCTCCTATACCATCACTTTTAGTGGTTAGGATTTAACAAATGCATTGGGGGGAGAGGCATATTCAGACCATAGCAATGGATTTGCATAGCCAGAGCTCACCCATGCACCCACCACTCAGCACAAGAAATAATTTTCCAGCCCAGCCAGTGTTGCTCAGTGGTTGCATGTTGACCCATGAATCAAGAGGACTCAGTTTGATTCTCCATCAGGGCATGTGCCCGGGTTGCTGGCTTGAATGCCAGTAGGGGGGGTGCAGGAGGCAGCCAATAGATGTCTCTCTCATCCATGTTTCTCACTATCCCTCTCTCTTCCTCTCTCTCTAAAAATCAATAAAAATATATTTTTTTAAAAAAGAAATACTTTTCCAGCCTGCTAGATACCACCCTGCCCAAACTCACACAGCCCGGCAGGGACAGAGACCCCAAGGTCCCACATGGGGTGGGAGGCCCTGACCCTGAAGGGTCCAGGAGGCTGGACTCAAAGATGAGCACTCTGAGAGAGGGGTTTCCTCTCTGGGGGTGGCCTGCTACCAAACCAACAGACCTCTGGCTTCCCACAGGAGCCTGGCCGGGCCCTCCTCCGACGCCGCCCCTGCCCCCGTACCTCGCCGCCTCCCATCCCCGCTCCCACCCTTTCACCCTGGGCTCTTTGTGCTCCTGGTGGCCTCGGCATGCCCACGGCTGCGTAGCGCTGGGCGCGCCTCCGGGGGCGCAGGGACGCAGGTAGGGGCGCAGGTAGCCGCGGCTGGTTCTCACGCGAGGCCGTCCACTGGCGCCCCCTCCTCCTCGCGGTGGAGGCGGGAGCTGCAGCGGCTTGACAAGGATGGGCTGTGTCCCCATTCACCGCTTCGGAAGGAGGGGGATGGGGCTGGGGTCTGAAAAGAGGGGAATAGCCCCCACATCCATGCTTTTCAGAAGCAGAGACAAAGCCCCCAGAAGGTGAGCTGGAAAGAGTCCGGCTCTCTTAAGTGACTCTCCCTTCTTGGTCTTTGCCATCCCCCTCAACAGGTAATGCCCTCTACTGGGCAACATCCTATACCAGCCCAGGGGGCCCCAAAGAAGACTGAGGCATGGCCTGTGGAGGGGAAGGTGCTGGACACCCCCAGGGAGGACCAGCAGGGCCATAGCTTCTATTCTATCTTGTTTCCCCACCCCCCACTCCTCATGGCAACTGGCCCCCAAACCTTGCCCCTGCCCCAGTCACCCCATTCTACAGGCAGACTCTCCTGGCCCAGGCTCCTCTGGGCAGCCAAGGCCAAGCGGATTCCTTGAAGTGGGAAGAGGAGACAGGACCCTGGAGACTCAAAGAAGACCCTCCAATGGCTGTGTAAAGATATTACTAGTTCCAGAGTTGTCAGGGAGTCCGGCAGCCTATCCTGAGACCCCTATCTTTACTTCTTTGACCGTGGATGTCTCCCTTGTCCCTAGAACACCCAGCGAAGGCTCCTGAAGAAAGCAAAGCCAGACTCTGTGGCGATTTGGAAGTGCTAAAAAGATTCCAGAGGTCATCTGGGGGTCCCAGAATCCCCAGGGATGGCTGGAGAGGTCCACTGTTGCAATGGGGGCTCTGTGACAACTCGTCAGCTCCCCCCTTATCCTTGGAGGGACATGTCTAATTAGCAGAGAAGTGATGCCCCCAGCCTCCAAATAGTGCCCTGAGCTGGAAGCCCCCCCTTCTCAACTGGTATCTCCCCCCAGGCAGGCTCTGAGATGGGGGGGTGAGGAGGGAGATTGAGACTCCCTAGCATTTATCAGCCTTTGGGGTCTCCTGCCCGACAGTCACCTTGAAGTGACACCAGCTGGGCCAGCCTCCCCTCCCCCACTTCTGCTGTTTCCATGGGGACAGATGTCCTTTCAGCAGCAGCAGCAGGCTGCCCGCCCCAATGGGGAGGAAGGGCTGGATGGGGATAGAGGTGGCCTGAGAGCCCTCTCTCGGTTTATCTTTTTTATCTGCGGGGCTCCACTGACTATAGCTTTCTGAGTTTTGGTCCCTACCTGCAAACAATTCAGGCTCCAACCCCAGCTCTGTCCGTAAAACAAGGCACCAAGGATACCCTTCTCCCTCCCAAGAGGCTGGGATCCCGGCCTCCCAGAAAGAACACTTGAAATACACAATAACTTATTTATTTTCCAGGCCAGAGGAGGACTTTCAGACACAATCTTGGACCCTAGGACCCAGAAGGGGGCTGAGAGGGCAGCCCTGATAAAGACCCAGAGCCTGGAGGAGTAGGAAGTCTCCCTCTGGCCTCCTCCAGGACTGGGAGACCTCCAGCATTTGCAGCCAGTGAATCTCGGCCTCACGGAGCAGGGCAGGGGGCAGAGGCTCCAGGGCAAGGGCCTTGCGTGACCACCGGGTAAAGCAGGGCCAGGTGCTCAGCGCCCTGCACGGGCAGGGGGCGTGAGCTGTAATGGAGCACCAGCTCGGGCACACTGGCGAAGGGGCCACTGTGCTGACCCAGCACCAACTGGTTCTCTCGGGTCCTCGCAAACTTCAGATGCAGGAAGCCCTGGCTGCTTCTGGGGAACAGTGTCAAAGGGGGCCTTGAGCACCCCAGACCCCAGCATGCTCTCCAACCCCGAAGCCACCCCATCATTGCTCCTAGGACCCAGTGGCTGGCATCCCCAAATATTCCTGGTAAACAACCAGTTGGTGCCAAGGTGTTGGCTTGCTCCACACAGCAGGAAGGCCTTCTATGCTTGTCCCCTATCAAGGCAGGCAGAAGGTCCTGCCAGGGGACAGTTCCTCCCCTGGACCATGAACTACACTTTCTCTCCAAATCTCCTGACTCCTGCTGCTATCCTACCTGACCTCCCTACTAGTTAACTCCCACTCTGGGGTCTCTTTCCTTTCTCTCTATCTCTGATGGGTGGAATGATATAGAACTTGGGGATCATTTTATCAACATCATTAATAAGAATCAAGTACTTCCTGTTTCTGGGCACTGTTCTCAACATTTTTTCATGTATTTTTTTTCCATTTAATCATTGCAGTATTACCATGAAATTGATGCTATTATCTTCCTTTCATAAATGAGGAAACCAAGGCCCAGAGAGGTTAAGTAATTTAGCTAAGGTCACACAGCTAGGAAATGTAGAGGCAGGATTTGAACCTGCCTCCAAAGCCCTCTTTAATCTTGACCTTTTAGGAATCTCACACTCAGATGTCTAGTAGAAACTTAGGAGTGTTGTATAATCAGACATAGTTAGAATCTTAGGCAGAGAAACATGTAGAACCAGGGTCTCAAACTCAAATGCCTACAGGGCTACTCAGATTCTGGCCCCGGACAGACACAAGTGAATATACTTTAACTTTTGGACTGGGGAGTCCTAAGAAAACTGACATCTGGTTCTCCATCTCACCCAAGTCCTAGATCTACTGTATGGCTTCCACCCCATCTTCTTGCATACCTCCAGCGACAGAGAGTTCATTCTCAGTAGGAACCTTGCTTATGGTCGCCCTGGAAGCCCCACCCATAGGTCCCATAAGTCCCACTCATTGGCCTGAAAGCCCAGCCTACTGGCTGCTGGAGCTACATCCCTCTGCTCCCAGTGAATAAACCCAAAAACATGACCCATGCAGTCCTGTGACCTTCTGTCCCTCCAGGAGGCTGGGGTCTCACCTGAGGGATAGGGAGCAGTCTTGGGGGCTGGTCTCGCTGAGCCTCACGAGGTAGCTGCCTTCCTTGCAGAGCAAGAGGAGGTTCTCGGCATCTGCCCGGCTCAGAGGGCCATGAAACCACCTGGGGTGTGGGGGTAGATGTCTCAGGAAGGGCGATCCCCTTTCAAACACACCCGGAGGTCTGGTGCAGGCACAGCTGGTTAAAGGACTTTTGACCTCCAGGCAATCAGGAGAAAAATTCCCTTGGGTTTCTCAAGAGGAGCCTGGTTTCCCCAAGGAGGCAGCTGGAGCTGCTCCTACCAATTTAGTCACACCTGACCTTGATCTTAACAGCCTCCCTGGGTTGGATAATTCAGTCCCCTCACTAATTCCCCAACTTGAATCACTTGCATGTCACTTTCCCCAGATTTGCCACATCCTGTATCCCCACCCACCTGTACCATTTCTTTACTCAATATTTTTCTTTAACATGCTCAAAAAGAGGTAGCAGTTGCGAGCAACGTGTCAGAGACAGATGAGCATCAGGGAATTCGTGATTGTTTGTATTGAAAGAAAACTGCAAAGAGAATAAACTTCTCACCCTGTGCTTCAGTGTTAATTAGCCAGGTTTGCATTGTCCACCTACAAGGTTTGGGAATGACTGTGATAAACACACCCACAGGGCTGGGATCTGGGTAGGGGCTCAGGGAGTGCCTCAAGGGCTCCTGAGCTGCTCCTGGGAGTTCCTCCTAAGCTGGAGGGACTGGAGGGACACAGAAAAGACCCAAACCTTCCCAGCTTGTGTGCCTCAACCCAGCCCAAAGTTGGGATCTCTTCAAAATCCTGTCTTCCCAGTTCTATCCCATCCTATCCTGGGGATGAGAATGATTTCTGTTTCTTTGTTCTCAGGTTTTATAAGCCCCACCCAAGAGAAGGGAGGAAATCCCCCTTTACTCTGTTGTTTGTTTGATTTTTCTTTCCTCGATTGCTTTTCAGAGAGAGTGGAAGAGTGAGCAAGCAAGAGAGAGAAACATCGATGTGAGACACATCGATTGGTTGCCTCCCGCATGCGCTCCGACTGTGGCCAGTGATCGTGCCTGCAACTGAGATACGTGCCCTTGGCCGAAATCCAACCTGGGACCCTTCAGTCCGTGGGCTGATGCTTTAATCACTGAGCCAAACCAGCCAGGGCCCCCTTTACTCTGTTTGAGCTAGGTACCATCTTTGGGGTTTTAGGCCCAAGGCTCAGAAAAGTTAAGTGACATGCTCAAGGTCATACAGCCAGGAGATATAGAGTAGGGATTTGAACCCAGAATCTGATACCAGAGGGAACTGAGACTCCATCTGATTCTGCTTTGCATTTAGCTAGATGGTCTGGCACACAGCAGGCGCTGGTACCCAATGAAGATTAGTTGAAGAAATGAACAAAAAAAATGAGTGAATGGCTCGGACGGGCACGGCTCAGCGATTGAGTATCGACCTAGGATCCAGGAGACCGCCGTTCAGTCTCCAGTGGGGGCACATGCCCAGGTTATGGACTCGATCCCCAGTCGGGAGCATGCAGGAAGCAGCCTATCGATGACTCGCTCATCATTGATGTTTCTCCCTCTCTCTCCCTCTACCTTCCTCTCTGAAATCAATAAAGATATATATATATATTTTTTTTAAATGAGTGAATGAACCAGGCCTCCTAGTCCGGTGAATCTGTAGCTGGTATGGGGCCGGCTCTTCCATCTCAACCCAGATCTTCCATCTTCAGTTTCCTCACTCACGGCTGTTTCTCCAGGGGTAGGGCAGGGTCCACGCGCTCTGCAGGATGGGGGCTTCTGGGTGGGTGTCTCCGGAGCTCCTTGGCTGAGCCTGAGGTCCTTTCCCACTCCGGACTGTCAAATTGCACTGGAGGGGGAGGGTTAGAGAACAAAGATTTAAGTCCCACGGACCTGGGGGGGGAGGGGCGGAGGAGGGGCTGCGGCGGTGGTGGCGGGGGTTAGCCAAAGGAATCTCAGTAGGAAGGCTTTACCAATGGAACCCAGAAGCGGAGAGGCTGGGGCGGAACTGGTACAGGAACAACCAATTGGCTTTCAGAAGGGGTGTAATCAGCCTTAAGTCTAGTGGCATAGAAGGGCAGGGCAGTTTCATGAATGACAAATTAGAGAGCAGGGGGCGTGGCTAAAGGGGTGGGTTGGAAGTTCTGCCCCATTCCAGGCAAATCCTAGAACTAGATAACAAGCTCCAATATACAGACAAGTAAACTGAGGCACTGAGCTCAAATTCCAACTCCCAGTCATACAACTTATGGGGCAAAGTTGGGTTCACACAACTCTTCCTGGTCCAAGTTATTTTATTTCTTAGAGCTGACCATATTGCTACTCCTTTTATAGAAGAGGGAACTGAGATTCAGAGACTTGTCCAGGCTTACCCAAAGTCTACCAGATGACAGCTACAAAGAAATGCTGCTCTCTTCTCCAACAACTCCTATGTAGTTGAGCATTTTATAGGACTCAATTTCCAAGCACCCTATTCAGTAGATACCATAATGAGCCCCATTTTACAAGTAAGGAAATTGAGACTCAAGGAGATAAAATGATTTGCCTAAGTGACACAAACCCAGGTGAAAGCCTTTCCCTTCACTATACTGAGCAGAATGAGTAGGTCCTATTGCACTCTAAAAGGTGTTTCAGCTTCCAAGGAAGATAGTTTCTTCTGGGAAGATAAATTTATGACTATCAGTCATTCACACTTTAGTGAGAATTAACAAACTACCAATGTGGCAGATAATTGGGGTCTACTTTGTAAGTTGAAACAGGGGATGTGACCAAAGCAGGAAATAGAGAGACTCAGGCATTTAGAAGTCCAGGCCTGGGGAGGAGCAGCACCTGCAAATGCCTTGGAGATGTGATCTTTCTTCCACTCCCAGGGCTGATCATACTCATCTGCTGGCCGTTCATCTTCTTGGGGCAGCCGGCTCTGTCGGGGCCTCTGCCCTGAAAGAGGCCTGTCTCCTGGCTCCCCATCCTGCTCCTCATAGGGAGTGTCATACAGTTGCATTGTCCTGCAAGGCAGTTCTGCGAGGCCAAAGACACTGGTCAGATCCCACTCCCACCTGGGAGCCTGTCATCCTCTCCCAAGCCCTGCTCACTCACCACTCACAACCCGCTGGGCATCATAGGGTTCCATGTAGCCATCATCTGGGGGTGGCTGATGAGGCTGGGCATCAAAGGGGTCTGAGTATTCGGTGTCAACTTCCGACTGGGGAGAGAAGGAAATGGAGGCACAGGCTCAGGGAGACCAAGCCTGGCTCTGTATACTCCCTGCTGGGTGATGGTACACCCTCTGCCTGCCCTCTCTGGGCATCTGAGACATCCCCTCCAAGCAGTTCTATTTTGAGGGGAGGGAGTCTCCTCTACCACCCATGAATGTTTGCAGAGAGATAGATGCCAGCTTCCCCTGCTCCCTTCCTTCCTGCAGTTCTGATCCTTCCTGACAGACCCCCTAGCATCCTTCCTTCAATAATTTTAATGTTTATCAGCTTCCAGCACTGTTCTAAATGCTTTACATATATTTACTTCTCATATCAACACTCCGTAAGCACATTATCCCTGATTTACAGAAGAGGAAACGAAGTCAGAGAGAGGGTAAGTGACTTGCTCAGGGTCACAGAGCTGGTAAGAGGCAGATTTTGATCCCAGGTTGTCTGAGTCCCTGCCTCTTCCTCTCTTTCTTTGTGCCATCAACCCAACAGAGTCTCTCCTAACCCTCCCCAAATTTTTCTGTCTCCATTGAGTTTGCAGTGATCCTCTAAGAAAAATACTACAGAAAGTATGGGCATTGGAAGCAGGTCTGGAACTAGAGCCATGTGACCTTGGGCAAGTTGCTTCTCTACTTTTCTGTGAACCTCAGTTTCCACCTCTGTAAAAAGGGAATCATAATGGAGGAAGTTCAAAGAGTAGTGTCAAGGATGTTTTAGTGCCCAGTAGGGGAGTGAATCGCTCAGATCTGTTTTAGAAAGCTTCCAGCTGCCAAGATGAGGGGAAGCTGGGAAAGGGGACTGGAGAGGGAAATCTAGGAGCAGGACAGGACAATGCAAGGCAGACAGAGAGGTAGGTGTGACTGGCACTGAGCACTGAAAAGGGACAGATATCAAATTTCACCCAGCAGGTGAAGGAATGGGGAATGTCCTGGCCTGCTCCTGGGGTCACACATTAAACATGCTCTCCAAAGTCAAGGGGCCCAGCCTGACCCTCTGCACCCAATCTCCTGGGGCCACCCAGCCTCCTACACTCAGCCACGCACCTCTGCCCCTGCGCTGCCCAGCAAGACCTTGGCCCGGGCCACCTCGGCCATGTCAGCCGCGTCCACCTTGATGAGCCGGTGCTTGGGAGAGTCGTACTTGGAGTCCGCGGGGCCCGCAGGATCTGGCTCCAGGCGGCCGTCCGCGTCCTCATAAGGGTCCTCGAAGTCCAGGTTCTTCTGTTCCAGGTAGGCCCGCAGGATGTCGCTTTCAGTGTAGTCGGGAGTGGGTGGCTGCGGAGGTGGCCTCCGACCGCCAAAGCTCAGGTAGTCCCGTAGCCACTTGGCCATCTGGGCCCGGGTCGCTGCAAACCTGGCTACTGTCAGAGGGGGACCCGCGTGCCCTCTTCCGGGCTCCTTCCTCAGCAGATCCCCCAGGAAGGGGGGGGGGAGGAAGAGCAGGAGGGGAGGAGGGGGAGGGAGATCAGGTGTGCCCCTTGGCTGGGCTCAGAAGAGGGTTAAAAGGGGAGAAAAAGGAGGAGACAGAGGGAGGAGGCGCCGAAGCCCACCTTAGCCCGGCTCTGGAAGGCCCGCGGGGGAAGGGGGTGCTCCGAAGGGCCCGGAACGCCGAGCGCGGGGTCATCCGTCCAGGGCGAGGGGCATCCGCGGAAGCGCGTGCAGTTTCTGCGGGCAGCGAGGTCCCTGGGTGCAACTCTGCCACCAGCCGCCTCCGGGGAGATCCGGGATCCCTTCCTGGGGTCCAGGGATCGAGGAGAGCGCCCCCTGCGGACGCCCCCAGCCCTGGCTCAGTCGGGACTCCCGGGTTCTCCGCGCAGGGGGCGGGCTCCCCTGGGGCGCCGGCGCCCAGCCCGAAGTTGGACCGCTGGGACCTTGACCCCGGCGCAGCGCATCTTTTGTGGCGCTGCCCTCCGCTCCCGGGGGAGCCACAGTCCCTCGGCCCCCAGCCCCGCCGCCGCGATCCGGCCCCAGCCACCCGCACAAAGGGAAATAAAACCTCCTGCAACCCCCCCTCACGTTTTCTGAGAGACTTTACCCGCAGCCGCCGGCGCGTGGCCGGGAGGTGGGACTTTGGGGAGGGGGCGCAGGCGGACGCCCCAGTCCCTGCCAGCCTCCGGGGGTCCGGGGCAGCGACGTGGAGGGGTCTCCGCCTCCCGCGCCGCGGCTTTCCCCGCTCCCTGCCCTCCTCCCGCGTTCCCTTCGGAGGTGACTGAGACCTTCGGCTGCTCTGGGGAGGGGGGAGCCGCTGCCCGCGAAGGGAGGGGGGACGCGCGGCGGGAGTCGGGGGGCCGAGGCCGCGGCAGCTGCGCGCCGGCCGGCGGGGCAGAGGCTGGCGGGCGCGGGAGCGAGGAGCGCGGGGGGCGGGGGGCGGGGGGCGGGAGCCGGCGGGGGCTGACCTTCAGGAGTGCGAGAGGTGCAGAGGCGGGGTGGGGACGCCGGAGGGAGGTGGAAATGGGCCGGGAGATGGGGGCTGGACTTGACCACGAGACGCGGGGAATTGACCAGCAGAGGGGGTGAGTGACCACTCTTGAGGGTTCAAATTGAATCAGGATCTGGCGGCGAAACAGACCGGGAGACTGGGGCTGTGGAAATTGAGGCGGAGGTCGCCGGCAGCCAGCTAGACGCTGCTGAAGAGACACAACGGGAGGGACGGGGGTCTGGCTTCCCCTCCCCCAAGAGGGCTCTTCTCGCACCCGGCTCCCGAGGGGCACTAATTGCAGGATGGGGGAAGAGGGTTGGGGCAGCTGGCCAGGGGAAGGGAGATGGTATCTGTGCCTGGCGAGTGTCCTCAGCATCTGTCCTTTTGTGGCTTCTGGGGGTGGAGGCAGGGAGGGGGACAGAGGGGTCCCCCCTGGCCTGGCAGCTGCAGCTGTCTGGGGGCGAGGACACTAAGAGGTTTGGGGGCGAGCGAGAAAGGCAAATGAAGCCTCTGGCCACTTCCAGAGCAAACACAGTTTTTTCTTCCCCCATAAGGGGGCTTTCCCAGTTCCCCTAATATTGGAGTAAGAGAGGGGTGGTCAGGAAGGATGGGACCCCGGATTTCCTCCTCTCAGCCCCCCAGGGTGGGCGGGTGCCTATGGCCCGGAGGGAAGGAAGGACCAGGCAGAGGTGAGAGCTGACAGCGCTGTGAGCTGCCCCTGGGAAAAACAGTGGGGCTGGGGCTATGCCTATGCCACCTGCACTTTGCTTTCCTGGCTTGAAAAATGGGGCTTTTAATAGGAAACCCACGAAGACTAGAGGAAAGATTGCCAGAGGGAGTGAGTTATATTTTCCTGATGGGGAAACTGAGGTGCGGGGAGGGGGAAGGACGTGCCCGGAGCCACCCAGCCGCTCATTTCTCCCTGGACGCCATGATATGGCCTGGCTTGGGGTGGCATTAGAGACCCACCAGAGTCTCCATGGAATCAGTGGTTCTCCATCTCCCCTCCACGGCTAGCTCCATTTTCCAGATGGGAAGACAGCTGACCAGACAAAGCCTCTAGCAGCAGCAGGGCCTTGCCTCCCTGTGTCCCTCCTCTTTCCCGCTTTGCCTGCCACCCAGCACGAACCTGTTGAATTCAGTCCCCCCTCTGAAGCACATGCATTCAGCCCCCGACCCCAACCTGCCCCCTCTCATCAGTGACTGGGCAGCATCCCCGGGGCGGCGGGGGGGGGGGGGCACAGCGGGCAACAGTCCTGCTTTCTGTCAGCGGCCAGGTAACCAGGCTCGGTTCAGGGATGAGCTGGTGACAGATCTCATCAAATCGGAGTCCTCGCTCTGTCAGATAAACACCCAGGATCCGAGGTATAAATATTTGAAAGGGGCCTTCTAATTACACTTTGTGTCAGGAATAGCAATGAGAGGCCCGGAGGCGGAATCAAACGGCATTTGACTTTCCTGCGCTTTTGAGCTGGCTTCTCCAGGGACTGCCCCTCCACCCAAGGCGAGGAGCAGGGAGGGGACGTGGGGAGGAGCTGGCGGAGGCCGACGGGAGAGCCAGGTTGGGGGTCGTGCAACCTTGAAGTGTGACCTGTAGAGCCACATAACCTCTTGGGTTTTGGCTTTCTGACTGGAAAGGAGGGGACCATGGAGGGAAGCCTGGAGGGGGAAACTGGGTGGACAAAGAGGAGGAGGTGGATGGTCCGGGGTCCTGGGCTGAGATGGTTCCCCCCCTCCCCCCCAGCAGTTCAACAGGGGTTCCTCCCGGGTGGGACTCAGCCCCCCTGACCTTGGGTAGTGACCTGGACTGTTCTCCCATCTTTGAAATGGGGGCGTAACAGCTAACCTTGGTTGAGCACTTCCTGCGTGGCATTGTTTGAGGCACTTTTTAAATTAATTTTTATTATTTTTATTTATTTATTTTTAAAATAGTTTATTGATTTTTAGAGAGGAAGGGAAACATCCATGTGAGAGTGCAACATCGATCCACTGCCTCCTGCCCTCCCCCAGCAGGGATGGAGCCTACAACCTGGGCATGTGCCCTGACCAGGAACTGAACCAGCAACCCTTTGGTGCACGGGCCAACCCCCAACCAACTGAGCCACACTGGCCAGGGTGAGGGGGCACTCTTTAAAAAGATATGACTCACATACTCTATAATTTACCCACTTAAAGTGTACATTTCAGTGGGTTTTAATACGTTCAGAAGATTGTGTAACCCTCACCACTACCTAGTTCCTGAATATCTTATCACCCTAAAATTAGCTGTAACTTTTTATTCTCCCCAAATCTCCAGTCCCTGGCAACCATGAATCCACTTTTTGTTTCCATGGGTTTGCCTGTTCTTGACATTTCAAAGAAATGGAATCACATATGTGTGGCCTTTTGCATCTGGCGTCTCTAATTGAGAAGCATCATGTTCTCAAGGCTCATCCATGTTGTAGCCTGTCAGTGCTTCACTCCTTATATTCCAGTGTGTGGAGCAAGTAGGTGCTCAATATATGTTCAGGGTGGATGGGACCTCAGTAAGGAGCTGGATGGGGACCCTGGCTGGGGGCTGTGCCTGCCCCTTTGTCCCCCCACCCCATCATCAAGTCTGGAGTGGGGATGGGGGCCAAAGCACCGCATAGAGGGGACCAGGCTGGGATGGCTCACTGCTGATCTGATGGAGGAGGCATGACTCTGCCTTAGGAGCTCCTAGTCTAATAGGAGAGACAACCTCTGACCCCAGAAACTCCTAGACAGTCATGCCTTTCTTAACACAGTCTGATGGAAGAGACATGGTCAATATGTGCATACTTTAATAGGCTCTCAGTCTGATAGGAGAGGCATGATCCTTCCCTCTGAAGCACCCAGTGTGATAAGGGAGGCATGGCTCTGATTTCAGGGGCTTCTAATCTAATGGGAGATAGATGGCCCTGCCTCTGATGGAGACATAAACCTAACCTGCCCTTTGAAGTACCCAGTCTGATGAAAGAAATATGCGCTTGCTTTCAAGGGTTCTCATTCTAATAGAGGAGACATGATCCTGACTTCCAGGACCCCAGTCTGATGGAGGAGGCATGAGCATGCCTGCCTGCCTTCAGGTGTCCCAGTCTGATGGGAGAGGCATAGCCCTGTCTTCATGAGTCTCCAACCTGATCAGGGAGGCACAGCCCAGCCCCTGGAGGCTCCCAGTCAACAGAGCATGG
Source organism: Miniopterus schreibersii (assembly GCF_964146895.1). Classification (NCBI taxonomy): domain Eukaryota; kingdom Metazoa; phylum Chordata; class Mammalia; order Chiroptera; family Miniopteridae; genus Miniopterus; species Miniopterus schreibersii. The sequence goes on along the minus strand of NC_138105.1, from coordinate 66,399,141 downwards.
TGATCAAAGTAGCCTTGGAGCCTTGCAGTTTTATTTTTATTTTTAAATTTCTTTATTTTAGAGAGAGGAAAGGAGAGACACAGAGGCAGAAACATCAATGTGAGAGAAAAACATCGATCAGCTGCCTCCCGCACGTGCCCTGATAGGACCAAACCAGCAACCTGGGTATGTGCCCTAAGGAATCAAACCTGCCACCTTTTAGTGTACGGAACGATGCTCCAACCGAGCCACACTAGCCAGGATGGAGTCTTGCAATTTTAAACTCAGGTCCTGCCCTTCACTGAGCCCTTGGAGCCTCCCCTCCTCAGTAAAATGGGGCAACAATGGAGCATGTGCCCAAGGGTCTGGGCAGTGAGCTCTGGTGTGGAGGGAGTGCCTGGCCTTCAGTGAGAGTGGCCCCTCATCGCCTTTGTGAAGCCCAGACTTGGGCAGGAGTGGGCTCCGGCAGGAGGGGCGGCCACTCCCTATCCCAGGCCCTCTGATGTGCTCCAGCAGCCAGGCAGTTCCCAGGGAAGCTGATGGAGATTCTGGATGAGGCCTGACAGCTCCTGAGAACCAGATGACAGACACAGAGCTCATGGGAAAAGGGGACTGTCAGCAGTAATGGGGGGAAGGGTAACTCCCAGATAACAAGTGTATATATGTGTGTGTGTGGGGGGGTGTCCAGGGAGGAGAGGGAAGGGCAGGGGGTGGAGGAGCAGGCAGAGGCCCAGGAGTGTCTTCACACTTGACAGACCCCAAATGTGTTGCTGTCTGTCTGCTCACTTGGTCTTGGGAACCCCCACAAGGGAATTGAGGGCCAAGAGCAAAGCTGCTCCCAGATCACAGGGTGGGAGAAAGAAGTGTAAAAGCCTGAAGGGAAAAGAAGAATTAATGAAACATTACTAGTGGCAGGTGGAGGACTGGGGAGTGGTGGCGGAGCACAGACAGAACCAAGGCCCTCCCTGGGCCTCGATCCCCTTGCTGTAAATGGGGAGACACCTGCTCAGTTAGGCTACAAACATTTACTGAACACCTACTAAGTGCCTGGATGGTCTTAGGTGCTGGGGACATAGTCATCAACATGACACCTACCCTTGCAAAACTCACTGTAGATGAAGGGTCTGGCAGCCCCCAGTGACCTCCTGGTGGTCACATCCATGGGCAATCCCCTACCTTTGCAAGCGGCCAGGACCTGAGGCTTGCTTCTAGTCATTAGAACGTGCAACGATGATGTCACTTCCAGGAGACTCTCCTCCTCTGCTGGTCTTATAAAGCCAGCTGATAGAGGCCCATAGGCAAGGAACAGGGGCAAACACATGAGTTAGCCTGGAAGTAGGCCTGTCCCAGTCGGGCCTTCAGAGGAGTCCCCAACCCTGGCTGACATCTCAATCACAGCTGTGAGAGACCCTGAAGCAAAGACCCCAGCAAAACCATGCAAGATGCCCGTGGTTTTCAGCTGCTAACGAGATCATCTGTTATGCAGCACTAGACAACTCATACGGGGAGAAACGAGCAGTAAACACACGTCCTTAAGGCACCCTCTCAGAACTACCTTACCCAGCTGTATGTCCAGCACGGCTCTCACTGCGTCTCCTACCCATTTGTTCTGCTTTTACTTCGTTATCATATTTAGATATGTTTACTCTATTATCCCCATCGTCCAACAAGAACGTCCAACATGAATGGGGACTGTCTGCCTTTCTTCACCTGCTGTAGCCTGTGCCTAAAACAGAGCTGGGCACGTAGTGGATGTTTAAGAAATATATTTTTTGAATGAGCAAATGGATTAATACACTTGCATTGGGAGACTAAACATGTGAGTTTGTATAAAGAGCCCAGTACAAGGTGAGCCCAATGCTAAGGGCTGCACAAACGTTAGCTGTTATTGCTTGTTAAAAAGACTCCGGGTACTCCATCCACTGTGTCACACTGAGGGGAGGAAAGCTGGTTCCTTCCCTAGAGGTGAATGCAGCCAGCAGAGCTGCAGGACAGTGAGCTTCGAAATTGGGAAGGAGGATTTGTAGGCCACCTTCCCCTGGAGGCTGTCCGGAGGAGCTGAGCTGGGTGACCCACACAGGTGCTGGCAAACCTGTATACGCATGTTGGCTCCGCAAGCCATGGAGTCTGTTGTAACTGCTCAGCTCTGCCACTGGAGAGCAGACGCAGCCCCGCATGACAGGCACGCAAATGTGCGAGCCAGCGTGTCAGCAAACTTTATTTATGAAAACAGGCTGTGGTCCAGGTTTTGTGTGGACTGTGGCTTACTAAGCCATATTTTAGAATGAAATTTGGGTAATACTTAATCATGTTAAGTAAATAATAGTAACGGTGCATGTACACGGTAAAAATTGTGGTGAATCAGAATGACAGAAGTACAGGAAACAGTCTGAAAGAATAAAAATGCACCAGAGAGGCCTCCCCTCTCCACCTTCTTTTCACAACTCCTTAAGCTGGATGACTTGGGGTTTTGTTTTTTTTAAATATTTATTGATTGATTTTAGAGAGAAAGAAGAAGAGGGAGGGGGCGGGGGAAGCAGGGGAGGGGAAAGAGAGAGAGAGAGGGAAACATCAAATTTGTTGTTCCACTTATTTATACATTAATTGGTTGCTTCTTGTATATGTCCTGACCAGAGATCAAACCGGCAACCTTGGTGTACTAGGATGGTGCTCTAACCAGCTGAGTACCCAGCCAGGGCTTGGATGACTTGTTTTAACCAGCAGTCTCTGGCTGCACTGCAGGCACAGTTCACAGTGCTAAGCTGGGGAAGGCAGGTGCAGCATGCTGGTCAATACTTCACAATGCGATCTCTGGCTTGGGGCACTAATTGTAGCATTCACCAATTTCCATGGTGAAAATACTCCTGTCTTCGCTAATTTTAAACCACAAATATGCTGCTGCTGAGTGCAGGATTGTGAAAGCCTATGCACCATGTGTCAGTTCTCACCAGCTGCCAGCACAAGCTGGCTTCAGCCCACCACTGTCAGGGCTTCAAAACCAGGACCTCCAGGTCCTGTCTTTGCAGCCACAGGGCAGTGACGTAAGGCCCCCCAAGTCCTTGTCAGAAGCCCTGCTGGATCCCAGGTCACCTCTTCATCTGTCATATCTAAGTAGGAAAATTGTCATGGGAAAGTGGACCCCAGACTCTGACAGTGAAAAACATCATGTAACAGATGAAATGTGTGTGTGTGTGTGTGTGTGTGTGTGTGTGTGAGAGAGAGAGAGAGAGAGAGAGAGAGGAGGTCTGAGGTCAGATATCCTGGGAGGGGTGGGAGAGAAGAAAAGGCTGTGAAGGAGTCTGGTGGTGATACAGTGCCTTCAACTAGAAAGTACTGGAATGGGGGAGAATTACAACAGCGGTGAAGTCTGGCAACCTTGAAAGAACCTGAGCTTGGGAACCAGACTCACTGGTCCTATGACCATATTAGCTATCAACTGCTGTATAACAAATATCCCCACACTTCATAATCTAAACAACACACATTTATCTCATGGTTTCTGAGGCAAGAATCCAGGACTAGCTGAGTTACATGGTTCTATGCCCCTCCTCAGACCCTGGCAGAGAAAAGGCACCCAGGCCAGATGGGCAGGTTCCTTTTATTGGTCCCAGATTGTTTTAAGGTGAGAAGGCAGGGAGCCAACCAGCAGTGGGTAGGCTCACCCACACGCCTAAAACATGCATGGCATCTCAAGGACTGTCCAAGAGAGGGCTGCGAAGGCCACCCGGAAGCTTCTTCAGGGATGTCGAACCCCTGAACTCAGTGCCTGGAGGGCGGCAATATGAGCTGGGAGTCCGAGGTTGGGAGGGCTGGTGGGTGCGGGAACAGGAAAGAAACCAAGTCCCTTGGCTGAAGCCCTCACTGTGCTGGCTGGCCTCAGAGGATGTTCATGATTGTCTGGTTATGACTCTGGTTGGTGCCAAGGCCTCCTGCCCGGATCACTGGTTGGAGCTGGATGTGAAACCCTTGACCTGAGGAAGGGCTGAGCCAGGGATGAGGCCGGGAGAGCGGGGGGTTGGTCATTTCTGCCTGTTCCCAGAGGGTATGGAAATAGCCCGATCTTTCTGGAAAACTCCTGGCAGGGCCCATTACAATTTAATCCATGTACTCCTTGACCTAGCAACTCCACTTCTGAAAACTGATGTTTTCAGGCAAGCAAAGGTGCCTGTGCCAGACTCCAAGTCTAAACTCAAGGCCGTATAACATGATGATTAAGAGGAGCAGACCCTGAGTTCACCACCCACCCATGGCTGTGTGGCTTTGGGCAAGTGGCTTCGCCTCCATCTCCTCATCTGATAAGTGGGATGATAACTGTACTGATGACAGTGGCTCATATGTACAAAGGGCTCCCTGCCACTGGACCCTACCTGGAGCTGCCATCAGATCTGTTTCCTTCACTGAAACTCAGCCCAACAGCTGCCAAAGGTGCCCATTCTCTGCTCCCAGCTCTCTGCCCTCCTCTTGGCTTTTGGGGCCTGCAGGTGCTGGGGGGACACGAGTGGGTGCTCTTTCCCAGATCCCACCCCTTCAGTGGCCTCCCTGCTCCTAGACCCCCTGCTAAACCACGATCTTCAGCACCTCCAAACTCCCTGCTGTACTGATCAAGTGTCTCCCCTACTCCAAAATCTTCTGTGGCTCCCTATTGCCCTAACCTTGGTACTCAAGGTCTTTGCCCATTTTCCATTTCACACACCCTGTGCTTACACTTGCTAAATCACAGTGGCTTCTCATCATCACAATGTTTCTATCTCTCTCTCTCCCTCTCCCTTCTTCTCTCTGAAATCAATAACGACATATTTTTTTTAAAAGAAGAAAGAAAAGAAAATGTCCTGGAATTAAATAGAGGAGGTAGTTTAATACATTGCAAATATACTAAGAACCACTGAATTGTACACTTTAAAAGGGTGAATTGTATGGTATGCAGAACATATTTCAATAAAACTGTTGTTAAAACGGTAAATAACTAAAAGATATACTTTTAAAAAAATGTGTTTTGGTTTATTTTAATCAAATCTGATTTTTTAACCAAAGGAAAAAAGCTTCTGGCAAAAATATCCTCAAATAGTACAGAAGTATGTGAAAAAAAATTGTAAGAACTCCTTGTTCTTTCCCCAAATCCTTAATACCACCCTTGGGGTGACAATTAAAGTAAAAATGTGACTTATTGGCTATATAATATCCCACTGTACAGTAGCTTGTTCTTCAAATCCCCTATTATTGTAAATCTACATTATTTCTAGTTTTATTGCCTTTATAAATAATGCTGCTATAATTATCACCCCAAAACCTTTGTTTTCTGGGTGTATGGTGAAATGGGTGCTCCTGGACTTGATGAGGGAAGGTTCCACCAGGAGGAAAGCCACAGGGAACAAGGCAGATGTCCTGCTCCCTGCCTACCTTAGCCCCTCCTGCTCAGCCCTGTGCTTCCTGACGCAGCAGCAGGCCTCCTGGCTGTCCCTATAAACACCCCCAGCTTGGTATCACCTCTGGGCCTTTGTCCTTGCAGTTCCCACAACCCACGACACCCTTCATCCTCAGACCCCAGCTCTGCCGGCATTTCTTCTGATGTTTCCTGGACCACCTCAGCTAAGCACTCTCCCTTCCCTGCCACCTATCTAGTCACTCTCTTGTGACCGATTTATGTGTCCCACATACACCTGGTGTGAATAAGCCTGAGTGCTTGTTTATTATCTCCACTCCCCATCAGACTGTGGGGTGCACAGGGTCAGGGATTTTGTCAGTCTTGATCCCCACAGCATCCCTGGCACCCTGCCTAGGCCTTGGCACACAGCAAGTGCCTAATAAATGACCACTGAATGAAAAAGAAAAAAGAATGAGAGAGATAGAAAATAAACAGATCACTATGTAAACACGCTGAATGTCACTGAACCAAGGTGTCTGTGGTCATCAGGTGTACCTGGTTTCAAGTTATGCTAAAATGTGAAAAACTATGAGGCTTGGAGCTGGCACGATACAGTCATTCAAAAGTGGTATGAAGGACAAGGTAAGTGAATTGGGAGCAGAATAATGGACGGGTTCAATGGGGGTCAAGAGGAGCTCTCACAGGTGGTGAGATCTAATCCAAGACCTCAAGGGTGAAGAAGAGCCAGCCACCTGAGAGCAAAAGGAACAGTGTTCTAGGCAGAGGGAACAGCTTACACAAAGGTCCTGAGGTAGGAACCACCATGGCTACTGGAAGAGACGAATGTATGTACAGGGCCCCATCTCTGTACTCAAACTTTTATTGCCAAAGGTCAAGATCTTGAGGCAGGCACTGGTTGGGAGCTCTAAGAGGGCGGGGGGATTATTCCTGAATGGTGAGAAAGTGAGGCTTGAAGCAGTCACTTGCTCACTTGGTCAATGTCTGAGCCAGGACTGGTGATCTGGTCTGAATGCTGGTGATGAGCCACTCTCTGTGGACTCCAAGCATCTGATTTGTCTGCCACAACTGGTGTGGGGACCACGCGGGGGCACTCACCTCATGTCGAAGGGAATGATCAACCCCACCATGTACTGCCTGCCGGTCTTTGGGGAGCCTGAGCTTGGGATCTTTGATGGGTCAAAGTAGGGCGGATAGTATTTCTGTGGGGAAGAAGAAAATGTCAGGGAGCTTCTTTCAGATGCGAGGGTAGGCCAGGGGCAGAGGGAAGGGGCTCTGGGAGCTGTGTCAGTGTCCCCAAGACCACCTCTGGGTTCAGTGATTTGGTAGGAGGACTCCTGGGGCTCAGCATACAGTCATACTCATGGCTACTATCTATACAGTAAAAAGTTACAGAGAAAAATCAGGAAAGGGAAAAGGCGTGTGGGACAGGTCCAGGAAGAACAGGCACAAGCTTCCAGAGTCTTCTCCCCATGGAGTCACACAGGATGTGCTCAATTTCCCCAGCAATGAATTGTCACAACAGGTGTGAAAAGTCTCCTGGAGAAGCTCACGGAGACTCAGCACCCAGAGTTCTCAATGCAGGCTGGTCATGCAGGCACCTCTGCCCAACATGGAACAAGATTCCAGATTCCAGGGAGAGAGCAGGTGCTCAGCATAAACCACACTGTTTGTACAAACAGTTTAAGCCCAGGAAACAATTTTTAAAATATGTTTTTATTGATTTTAGAGAGTGGAAGGGAGAGGGAGAGAGGGAGAGAAATAGATATCAATGACGAGTCTTTGATCGGCTGCCTCCTGGATGTCCCCTACTGGGGATCGAGCCCGCAACCAGGGCATTGAGCCCAAAACCCTGGCATGTGCTCTGACAAGGAATCAAACTGTGACCTCCTGGTTCATGGGTGAACACTCAACCACTGAGCCACGCCAGCTGGGCCAGGGAAACATTCTTATCAGGGGACAATGGAAACCATCCTGAAATTCAAGTTTCCAGATGCCAGTGTCCAACCTTGTAAGCCGGCCTTTCTAAGGACAGCAGCCACAGACCTGCTGTATTAAAACTTTCTGTACAGGAACCTGAAATGGGAGATATAGGGAAGGTGGGTTTGGATTATGAAAAATAATCCATCAGATTGTCAGAAAATAAAGCATTTTGTGTTTTGAGCACCTACTGGGGGCCAGGCACCACATGGAGCACTTTCTACTGCTTTCGAAGTCTCTATGAGACAGAGTGATGCACCCATTTTGCAGAGGAGGAAACTGAGTCCTGGCAGTTTCAACTACTGAGAGTCACACAGCACGAGCAGCAGCGCCAGGATTCAGATCTGGGGACACGACTCTGGGGGAAACAGTGCGGTACAGTGATTAGGAGTATAGGTTACAGAGCCAGGAGCCTGCGTTTGACTCACTCCCTTGCTATAACATATCCTCTCTGGGCCTCAGTTTCCTCATCTGAATGGATATAACCCGTCCACTTGCGAGGATTTGATCAGCATGGCACTTAGCGCAGTGCCTGGCACACAGGAGTATCTACCAGTAAATGATGGAAATAGATGGCTCCCAGCTGGATGCTCAGGGCGGAAGGACTTTCAAGCACAGGAAGTCTTGCACACTGCACTGGAATGTGAAAAGGCGGGGGCTGGATTCCTAACATAGGTGTTTAAAAGATGAGGGCACTGAGTCACAGGAAAGAACATCAACTCGACCTCAAACCGCTGGCTCATGGCTGTCTATCCTGACATCTTGAACTTACACACTCCCAGGCCTGGGGGCTCATTTTCTTTATGGGAGCACAGTCTCCTGTGGGATGAGGACACTCAGAGTTCCAGAGCGCTCTCTGCCAAACGCCACACCCTGCCCTCCAAGACCCCCTCCACCCAACAGCAGTGGTTTTGCCCCAACAGAGCTGGGAAGAGAAACTGAGGGGCCCTAGCGGGCAGAGAAGAGTTTATGCAGCACATTCTAAGAACGCGATTGGCTAGAGAACCCAGGATGGGCGGGGCTTAGCAGAGTCCCGGCCTCGAAGGTGAAAGGTGTAGAGAGGAACCGATATTTTAAAGGAAGCCCCACCCCCAAGGGAAGTGATTGGATAATTTCCTTCGGAAAACCCAATCGGGGAAGTGATTGGGTAAATAGCCCAAGCTCCCAACATGTATGTCCCAATCCCGGGGAAGGTTTAGCGAAGGCCCACCTCTCGCTGAAGGTGATTGGGCGGCCGTTATGTTAGAAGAAAAGAAGTTCCAACAGGAGAGGATCCCCTCGGCCGGAGGTCTGAAATATGCCGCGCTGGGTGTAAAGCCGTAGGCGACCAACACTTACTTTTAAAACTTTTCGCTCAGACAGCTTTGCGTGCTACTCTCCTCACAAGTACGAGAGAACGGGTTAGGGTCGATGTTTACTGAACTCCCCGGCCGGCAGTCCCTTGTACTTCCGGGACTGTCACTTCCTCCAGCTCCCAGTATTGGCTGCCTCATGCACGGCTGGCTTTTGTCATTGGGTCTGATTCCCGCCTGTTAAAATCTTTCAGCTGGTTGTCTTCCCTCCGGAGTTGCGACCGCGGTACCCGCAGCAAAGGTTCCAGGGCCGCCTGGATCCGGAGGAGTGCCGAGGGGGTGTTGAAGGAGAGCACCCCTTCTTCTACCCTTACAACCGCCACTTTAAGATAAACAAGAGCAACAAAATTTATTATGTAGAAGCAGTGACCTCCTCTCCTTTCCTGGCGCTGCGTAAAGGAGTGCAGCCCACAAAATTCCGGAGGATAGGTGACTGTAGGAAGTTAATTAACGCTTATTTTAGCTTCTGTGCGCTGCTTTGCTAGTTCCACCACCTGCCACCCCTTGACCGAACTGCTCCCCCTTAACCAAACAGAATGTAGTTTGTTTTTTCTGCCTTTATATGCTCGCCGCAGAGACTGTTCGGGGCTGTGAGTTTGTTTAGGGCACGAGCCTGCTCGTAAGCCACTGCGGGCGGCTAAATAAATCTCCAAACACTCAATTTGGTCTCTGTGTAAGTTAGTCTCGCGTAACCTGGGATAACACTGTGGCTCTAGGGGTCAGCGGCGCCTGGTTAAAATTTCTTCGTGACACGATGTGGCTGTTGGTCGCGATATTCTGTTATTCATTCTTTTATTCAGCAAATAAAAGGCTCGGTGTCGGGCGCTGACCCTGTGTGCTGGCCTCTGGAAACCCACACATGGTCCGTGTCCTTAGTGCTCACGCGAGGACTGGGAGCAGTTGCCACAGGTCGCGGGCAAAAGAGTTCCCTGGATGTCCCACCCCAAGTTTACCTTGAGTCACAGGCAAAGACTCAAGCCCAGGCTGCAAACCCACCTTCCACCTACACACACACACTAGCTTTCAGATGGCCCCCCATGCCCGGCTGCATTGTCCTTTTAAAAAGGAAGCCCACCCCATTCCTTCCCCAGCCTCCTCCAGTCCTTTTATAAATGTTTGTTCTGTGTCAGACAGGTGCTCAGTCACTGGGGACACATCAGAGAACAAGACAGAAGATTCCTGGGCTCACAGGGATCGCTGTCTGTCTGGTGGGACAAATGGACAATAAACACACAAAAAGGACACTTTCGGGCTTGGTAAATGGTCTGAGGACAAAACAGGGTAACTATGGAAAGTGAAATGGCGTATGAGTTTCCTGTGGCTGCTGTGAAAAATTACAAGCTCAGTATCTTACATCTATTATCTTAGCGTTCTGGAGGTCAGAAGGTCTAATGTGAGTGGCAGGGCTAGTTCCTTCTGGAGGCTCCAGAGGAGAATCCATTTTCTTGACTTTTCGGGCTTCTAGAGATGCCTGCAATACTTGGTTCATGGCTCCGCATCACTCTGGCCTCTGTTTCCACTGTCACATTGCCACCTATCTCTCCCTCTGATCTCCTACCTCCCTCTTATAAGGATCCTTGTGAGTTTCTTGGGGCTCCTGGATAATGACCCTCCTTGATGCTCATTAACTTAAAGATCATTAAACTTTAAATTAAGGAGTCTTCTCACAATTCTTAATTTAATCACACCTGGAAAGTCCCTTTTGCCATGTAAGGTACCATATTCACAGGTTCCAGGGGTTAGGATGTGGATATCTTTAGGGGGGTATTATTCTGTCCACCACAGAAAAGGTGGTCAGGGAAGGCTTCTTGGAGGAGGTGACCTTTGAGATGAGACCTAAATGAAATCCATGGATTCAGAAAATCCTTCCAGGCCTGGCTTCTTTGCCCCCCCTCAGAGAAATCTTCCCAAACTTATGTCCATCCACATTGGGGCTCACATCTGGGCAACTTTTGAGATGACCGGTGAACCAACCTGCTGAACTGAATGGATCCCACCGTCACATCCCAGGCAGAACCCCCTCTACACCCACCCCAACTCCTCCAGCCCCGCTCTCTTCCTCCGGTCCAGCCCTGACCCTATCCATGGAGTGGTGATTCACTGTATGTGTGTTCTGCTCTGTCCTGTCCTCTCAGACTCCTCTTTGGGTCTATTGAACACAGGGAGGAAGAGTCCTGATTCTTGTAACAATGGTCCTTGTCTAATTACACAAATAAATAATATGTCACATTCACAGTTTTGTAGTCAAAGGAGGGAGTACATCCCCATTTCACAGATTAGGAAATTAAGTGTCAGAGAAGCAAAGTCACTTGTCTAAGGTTGCCCAGCAACTCGGCAGCAGTGAGTGGGAGGGGGATGTCAAGGAATCGGCTCCTCTTCCGGGGTGCTGGGAAGCCCCTGCTACTTGCCCAGAGTCACTGAGGCAGTGGCAGGGACACTCCAGTCGCTTGACTCCCCGTAGTCAGTGAGGTCCTGAGCAGCCACCTGGATGCAATACCTGGCTTGGGGCCTCACAGCCCTGAGGGTGAAGGATGTGTCTTCAATGGGCCCCACCTGAGAGCAGAAAGAGGGTGGGTCAGTGGGGATGAGGAGGGTGGGAAGGGCCATTGTGCACAGATTCGTGTGACTGAGCCTTCATTCCTTATTCTCCATCCTAAACTACACACCCTCCACAGCCCCCTCCCAGTCTTTGGCCCTTCCTGGTCCTAACCTGGACTTCCGTGCGGGTCCCAGAGCCAACTTGTTCAGGAATCCTTTGTGGACCACACCAGTTTTAAGGGATGTCTCAGTGGTGAGAGCTCTCACTCCCTAGACTCTCCTCCCCACCAACCTCACTCCTCTTCCTGGCCCTGATCCAGAGCCTCTATCATTGGCCTCAGTGCCCCCCTCCCCCCTCCCCATTCCCACTGTATTAACCATGTTTTTTTGTATGTTCTTTAAAATTTTTATATCTTAGGATGTTTTGACACCTTAAACATCTTGCTGGCTGGGAACAGACTGCCCTTCTTGAGGTCAGCCAACTGTTAGAAATGGCAAAGGGTGGCCAGGAGCACACCTTTCATATACCAACCAACCAATCCTAAATCTGTACCCCTACCCCCATTTTCTCTAATTTCCCACACAAGCCAGCATTCCCCCTGCCCTAGATCACCCCAGGGCCAGGTGCCAGGCAACTCAAGATCACCCATGTAGCCCAGAGCTCGACAGAATTATTTACACTCACCAACCCCAAGCATTCACCCCGTCCTGTCTTTCCTTTCCCTTAGAAACCCCAGCAGAGGTTCTGGCCTTGGCTCTCCACTCCCTCCTGCTCCAGCCTCCTGCCATCCTGATGTTGCCTGTGTGGCCCTGCATGGTTTGGCGTGTCCCCTTCTCTCAGGAAATGTAATCAGTTCTTCACTCAATAGCCTTGACCTCTCCATGTCTCCACTCGGGCACCTCCATAGATTGAAATCCCATGGGCACAAATGAGACACCCACTCAACTCCACCTTTCCTGCCTTCTCTCCTGCTCGTCTTTTCTTCCTGGTCTCTGCTGCTCCACACTCTCCCTCCTTTACCTGGCCCTCACCTCCTTCCAACTCCCACCTCATTCTCAGAATGTGCCATTTCAGCCACCACACTCAGCTTCCCAACCCCAGGTCTGACTCTCCCTTTCCTGCTCTACCTGAGTTGTCCCATATCATAGGCTGATGTGGTGCTGCAAGTCTTAAATTTAGATTAATGGTTGCACAACTTTATGAACATACTCAAAGCCACTGGCTTGAACACTTTAAAATGGTGAGTTTTTGGTATGTATGTGAGTTCTATCTCAATTTAAAAACTGCACTCCGGCCAGTGTGGTTGAGCCTCGACCCATGAACCAGGAGGTCATGGTTCAGTCAGGGCACATGCCTGGGTTGCAGGCTCGATCCCCGGTAGGAGACGTGCAGGAGGCAGCCGATAGATGATTCTCTCTCTCATTGATGTTTTTGTTTTGTTTTTTAATATATTTTTATTGATTTCAGAGAAAGGAAGGGAGGAGAGGGAGAGAGAGAGAGAAACATCAATGATAAGAGAGGCATTGATCAGCTGCCTCCTGCACACTCTCCACTGGAAATCAAGCCTGTAACCCGGGTATGTGCCCTGACCGGAAATCAAACCCCGATCTCCTGGATCATAGGTCAATGCTCAGTCACTGAGCCACGCCAGCTGGACCATCATTGATGTTTGTCTCTCTCTCCCTCTCCCTTCCTCTCTCTGAAATTAATTTAAAACAAACAAGCAAACAAACAAAAATGTACATTTTTTTAAAAAGGGAAAAAACTACAAAAAATTTTAAAAATTAAATTAATGAACACCAATACAATTTAAAAGCCGATTCCTGGGCTATTCGCCACATTGGAATGGCTTGGCAGCTAACTGCAGCTCATGGCCACCGTCTTGAGAAGAGCAGATGGAGAAGATTCCCACCGTCACAGAAAGGTCTATGGGACAGGGTTGTAAAAAGCTAAACTCTGCAAAGACACAGCTTCTCATCCCAGGATCTAACACTGACCAGGACACCACTGACCTTGGATGCTCACAGGACACTGCCTTTATTTTTTATTTTTTAAGAAGTTAAAACAGCCCTAGTTGGTTGGCTCAGTTGGTTGGAACATCGTCCCATACACCAAAAGGTTCTGGGTTTGATCCCTGGTGAGGGATCCCTGGCGAGGGGTGTGCAGGAGGCAGCTGATCAATGTTTCTCTCTCACATTAATGTTTCTCCCTCTCCGTTGCTCTCTCTCTAAAAATCAATAAAATCTTTTTTTAAAAAGAGTTAAACAATATATATTGTTTTCAATCAAGGTGAAATTCACATGGTATAAAATTAACCATTCCAAAGTGGACAATTCTGTATCATTTAGCACATTCCCAATGTTGTGCAACCAGCACCTCTAATTCTAGAAAATTCCATCGCTCCCCAAAATACCCCATCCTCATCAGCAGTCATTCCCCATCATCCCTCCGGCCCCTGACAACCATGAATTGACTTTCCATTTCTGGATCTGCCTGTTCTGGACATTTCATGTAAATGGAATCACACACTGGCCTTTTGTGTCTGGCTTCTCTCACTGAGCATCGTGTTTGTAAGGTTCATCCACACTACAGTGAGTGTCATTGCTTTCATGGCTGAGGAAGATTCCAGTGTGTGGATGGGCCCTGATTTGTGTATCCATTCACCCACTAATGGACGTCTGGGCTGTTTCCACCTTTCAGCTGTTGTGAATAGCACTACTATGAGCATCTATTATAAGAATTTGTTTGAGTCCTTGTTTTTAATTCTTTGGGGCAGATACCCAGGAGTGGAGTTGCTGGGCTGCCTTTGTTTTGCACACTCGCCACAAGCAACCTCAAGCTACATGGGAGGCCCCAGCGCACCTTGGCAGCGCTGTTCCCTCTACCTGGAATCACCCTCCCCGGTCGCCACTCATGTTCCTCACCTGGCGGAAGCGGGCAGCTCCGTGACGCTTGTAGCGAATCCAGTACTTGAGTGAGAAGACCTCTGGGAAGGGCCAGGAGCTGGGAGGTTCCCACTGTACCCGCAGCCTCTGCCCGTGGAGGGGGCTCAGGCGCACGCCTTCTGGAGGGTCCGGTTTGACTGATACACAAATAGGAGACACGGTCAGCAGAGGGCAGTTCCATCCATTCATTCGCTCACTGATGCAAACAACCAACAAATATTAATTGAGGGTCTACTGAGTGTCCGGTGATGTTCTGGACACTGGGGGACACAGCAGTAACCTATATAGACCCAATTCCTGTCCTTTTGAAGCTCAACCCACAGGACAGAATCCAGAGACAAGAAGCAAATCTACTGGTCATAAAGAGTAGGGAAGAAAGTTCAGGAGCGCAAGGAAGGGAGTGGTTTGCAAAGTTTTTTTGAGACATAATTCACATACCACAAAACTCGCCCTTTCAAAGTGTACAGTTCAGTGGCTTTTAGTACATTCACAATGTTGTGTGACCACCACCACTATTTAATCAAAACATTTTCATCACCCCAAAAAGAAATCCCACATCCATTAGCAATCACACACACACACACACACACACACACACACACACACACACTCCCGGCAGGGAAGAGATGGGGCAGGTCACGCAGGGCCCTGTGGGTCGTGGGGAAGACTTGGGTTTTTACCCTAAGGGAGGCGGGAACTAGAGGTCTGTGGGCAACGGAGGGGCAGGATCTGACTAGGGTGCTCACAGGTGCCATGTGGTGGCTGCTTAGGGAAGAGGGTGGAACTGGGGAAACCAGGGTGAGAGGACTGTGGACCAGGCCAGTGATAATGAGACTGGATCAGGTGGAGACTTGGGAGGGGAGAGAAGTGGGTGGATTCTTGATTTATTGAAGGTGGAGCCCACAGAATCCAAGATAGAGGACAGCCCTGGGTGACGAGAAGGTGGGGGTGCTTAGAGAGAGAGGGGAAGAGCAAGAACAAGCCAGTGGCCTTCTACACCCCCCAACCATGGCCCCCACTCACTGATGTGCTCTGGGACAAAGGGCACGAAGCTGCTGCTGCTTCCCCAGGGGTGGACAGCTGTGAGGTTCAGCATGTAGGGTACCATGGAGAACATTTGGACGTCTGGGATGGTGCAGCTGGTGGCTTCTGGTGTTGGCTGGAGGCAGGGCTGGCTCTCCCCATGGGCGGCCACTCCAAGTCTGGACACAGGGTAGGCACTATGAGGGCCTCAGCACTTCCTGATGGCTGTGCCTTGGACCCCAAGTGGGGACAGCAGATGAGGAGCCCTGGTTCGGGGTCCTGCTCTTGTCTGTGTGACCCAGGAGGGGGCACTCACTTGACATCACAGAGCCCACAGTGACCCAGCGTTGGGGGTGAAAAGCACAGGAGATGCTCGGGTCACAGATTCTAAAGGTTTCTGGAATGTCAAAATTCCAGCCTCAGAATTCCAACATTCTGAGGTCTACAGATTCACAGACTCTGGAATCCGAAGTAACAAGATTCTGATTCTCTCCATTTCTGAGACAGACTTTAGAGACTTGAGCTCAGTGCCACCCATAGAACTTTCAAAGTGTCCTGTTCCTACCTTGTCTGATGTAGCAGTCATTAGCCACCTGTGGCTACCAAGCACTTAAAACACGGCTAGTACGACTGAGTGAGACTTTTAAGTTTTATTTATCTAATCTAAGTGTAATGTTATCAGCCCAGCTGGCATGGCTCAGTGGTTGAGCGTTGACCCATGAACCAAGAGGTCCCCGGTTTGATTCCCAGTCAGGGCACATGCCCAGGTTGTGGGCTCAATCCCTAGTAGGGAGTGCAAGAGGCAGCTGATTGATGATTCCCTCTCATCATTGATGTTTCTTTCTATCCCTCTCCCTTCCTCTCTCTCTAAAATCAATAAAGACATATTAAAAATAAATAAATGTAATGTTTCCAGTTATTAGAAAACTCTGAAAAGTTGTTCAGAACAAGTTGGGTGTGTGAATTTACTGCTCTAACTGCAAATTTTATGAAATCCAATCAGAGATAAAGAATTTCTAATGAAAGTTTAGTATCTGAATTGAAATGCACTATATGCAAAAAAATACACATGGAATTCTGAAGACTTAGTATTAAAAGAAAGAATGTAAAATATCTCACTAATAAGATAATGATTACATGCTGAAATATTTTAATTACTCTTATTCAATATTCATTTATATTCTAAATTTATAAACATTGTATATAAGCATGTTCAATTACATTATGCTCAATCACATTAAATGATAAATATTTGGAATATATAGATATTACTTAAATAAAATATTAAAATTAATTTCACCCACTTCTTACTTTTTAAATGTGGCCTCTAGAAAATTTTAAACTACACATGTGGCTTGAAATATGTATTGTAGAAGGTATATTTCTATAGGATAGCGCTGCCCCTACGACTCAGCGGGTTTCAGGTCAGCGTTAAGTCTGCAATTATTCCCATCCTAGGAGGGTCAGGCCCAGCTATGGAATCTCCAGGAAGCCCCTCCAAGCTCTCTGACCTGTATGTGGCAATGAAGGATGTGGGCCTGGTGGAGTCTGCAGCAGGTGGCAGGGTCCAGAAGCAATCCACGGCAATCGGGTACCTAAAGGCCCAGCACCACACCCTGGGCTGGGTGGGGGCTGCTGGGGTGGGGGTGGGGGTGGAGGGAGGAGTGTGAGCTTTTGATCCACCCCTGGACCACAATGCCCTACCATGGGTTTGTCCTCGCCTCACTGCCAGCCAGTGCCAGGCATACAGTAGGCACCTAATTAAGGTTTGTGGAAAGAATGAGTATATGAATGAAAGGCACCTACGTCATCTCTCATCCCCACTACAACCTGCCAAGTTAGGAACTATAGGCTCATTTTCCAGATGGGGAAACTGAGGTTTAATAAGCCACAGAGGAGACCTGGGTAGTGGAGAACTCTGATGAGAGGGGGATATTTTACTGTACCCCCTCTTTGCTACAGTTTTGTTTTGAAGCACATGAAAGAAATGTATGCAATTAACCCCCCTACCCCACCCCCCTACCATTTCTCTCTTCCTCTCTCTTTCTCCAGGCTGTGGCTGCCACTACCTGGTGTCACTTTGGGGGACTCGTCTTTTCTGTGTCTCACTTTCCCCATCTGTGCAAATGGATGGTAACCCCCTCTTACCAGGAGGTATGCATACAGGAGGTGTGTGAGATTGCACCCTACCCCAGAATGTCCCAGAACAAACAAAGTCCAGTTTCCAGACTGGCCCTGGTCCCCCAACCCCCCAGGGGTCCTACATACCTTTTCTCCCATTGCAGGGTAAGTAGCCAGCCCAGAGGACAAGGGCCAGGAGAAGTCTTGGGGCCATGCCTCTGTAAGTTCTGCTTTCAGGAGCTGGGGCAGAGAGCACCATTGGGGAGGTAGGGCACTCAGACCCACCTGGGGGATACCAGCCCCGGTCAAGGCCCCCCACTTCGGTCAAGGCCCCCCACTTCCCCTTCTCCAGATCTGACTCACTGGCAGGTTTGTGGGGCGGTGGAGAATCCAGCAGGAACAGCAGAGGAGTCGCCAGTCCCTTTACGGGCCACTCTGGGACAAGGGTGCGGAAGGCTCTGAGGATGGGGGCAGGGAGGAGAGGCCACGAAAGGGAGAAGTGGAGACCCTGTGGCCTTTCCCAGCACAGTCAGTCCTTCCTTCCGGCTTCAGTGAGGAGGGGCTGGGGAAACCCCAGGAGGGGGATGATCACATGGAGAAAGACCGAGACAGAGCCAAGAGGGGAAGGACAGAGAAAGAAACAGAGAGGGAGAGGGACACTCAGAAGGAGGGAAAGAGAGGAGACACATAGAGATGGAGATAGAGAGAGACACACAGATAAGAGGGGGAGACAGAGAAAGACAAGGGAGCTAGACACAGACAAGAGAGACAGAGAAAGAGACAGAAAAGAGAAAAAGCCGGGACACTGAGATATAGAGGCAAAAACAGGAGCAGGGACAGAGACGGAGACAAAGGTTTAGGAAAAAGAAGATACGGACCTAGAGAGACCCAGGCATCTACTCTGAGATGCCACAGGGATGGGGTCCCATGCTTACCAGCCACACTTCACCTCCACGCCCCAGGCCATGGAGAGGCAGAAACACACCCCCTAGAGAGGCAGCCCCAGCCCCACGGTCGTTCTCCTAGCGATGGGGATGTCCAGGGGCAGGCTGAACCCTTGCTGGACACTGCGCCTGCCCTGGATGAGTAAGGAAACCCCCAGGGACAGGCTGAACACTGGGGGGTTCACAGCCATAGTCCCCTCCCCTCCCTTAGCTGGAAAGAGCTGAGAACCACCAGGGTATTTCAGGGAAGTTGCCCAGGGGCAGGGAGGTTGGACTCTCCCTCCCAGGGGCTCGGTTCAGGGTAAGGACAGTGAGGTAAGTGCAGGCTTGGCTTCCATCCTCACTTAACACTTGGATATTTTGTTCATCCTGAACTTCTGGCATCCATTTTAACATTTTAAAATATTGCATTAACATAGCATTCATCTTGGAGACTGAGATTTTGGTGCAGGAGGGGAGTACCTCACTCTCCTCACCCTAATCTTTACGACCTGCTCTGGGCCACTCCCTCCCCTCCTTGCAGTGGGAGCCCAGCAATCAGGCCACACGATTTCCTCTGCTCTGTGAACATTTATTCTTGTGGTGACATCTGGTGACGGGACACGAGAGAGGGAACTCACAGATTCTCTGATGGGGGGGGCATGGTCAGGGCCTGAGTGATGGGCAACAGGGACAGTCGGGAGGGGGACCAGGCTGATCTCCAAGTTCGGAGGGTCCGTGCGTGAGCCCCAACACCCGCTGTACAGGTCCTAGCTAGTGGAGGATCAGTGTTCCAGGGCTTAGTGTCCCTGAGCCTGGAGCCTTTGCATCTGTAGGATCTGGCTCAGGATCCGTTGCACGTCTTCATCCATCTGGCCCTGGGGCGGAGGGAACAGAGGGAGAGCCTGGCGCCCCTGCCACTGTACAGACGGGGAAAGAGGACCGGAGGGCGGCCAGGGGTGTAACCAAAGCCAGGGCGGACTCACCTGAATGGCGTATAGGAGGTGGCTCCTATACAAGGCCACCACTGCACTGTGCTCCCTGGCAGCTTCCTGTGGGTATGGCAGATGGACGTTCAGAAAAGCAAGACAAAATGCCCCCTTTGCATTCTGAGCCCCTATTTTGATGGCACGGACCAGTGTGACAGTGCCACTTGACAAAAAATTGCAATATTTTCCTCCCATGCCTGGCACATGTACCCCAGGTTTCTGCGTGCCCCTGAACCCTCTCCTGGGGTCTCTGAATGTGCCCCGTGCAGCTCTCACCTCCAGCTGCCCCTGGAGAGCCTTCACCTGGCCCCGGAGGGCCTCCACCTCAGGGCTGCCTGGGGCTGCTGGCTGGTCCTTCAGCGCCTCCTTAAGACTGAAGACCTCCTTGGAGAGCTCTGTGATCTGGGGTGGGGGTGGGAGGTGTCAGCAGTCACCCTGGTCACCCTGAGCCCAGGGCTCTTACAGCAGCAGTAAGAAAGGTGGGACAGGCTTGTGAGGGAAGGTCACACCTTAGAGGTTAGCAAACTCTGGCCATTGGGCTAAGAATGGTTTTCGTAGTTTTAAATGGTTGGGGGATTAAAAGTCAAAAGGAGAATGCTATTTTGTGACATATGA
This sequence comes from Miniopterus schreibersii, assembly GCF_964146895.1. NCBI lineage: Eukaryota > Metazoa > Chordata > Mammalia > Chiroptera > Miniopteridae > Miniopterus > Miniopterus schreibersii. The sequence goes on along the minus strand of NC_138105.1, from coordinate 66,379,295 downwards.
AAATTAGATCAAATTCACATTTCCATGTTCACACATAAAATTTTATTGGTGCATGGCCACACCCATTCGTGTTCATGTCACCTATGGCTCCTGCTGCAGTGGCAGACATGAGCCAAAACCACTGCCTATTGGGTTCTTTACAGGAAAAGTTTGTCGATGCTGTCACATCGCCTCTTGGAGTCTCTAGAAAGGGAAGGCTGATGGAACAGGGGTCAGGAAGCCCGGTGAGGCTGTGGTGGGGTTGTGTCAGACAGCCCTGGGTTTGGGTCCCTCTCTATCCCTTTCTCAAAGGAGATCTTGGGAAGATGATTTAACCCCTCTGAGCCCAGTTTTTTCATCTGTAAAGTAAGGAGAATCATGGTTCTCACCAGTTAACTGATTCTGAGCAGTGATTAGTTTAAACTGCTTGGCAAAGAGCAGGCACTCAATAAATAATAAGCTTTATTATTATTTCTATAGATAAGAGATTCTCAATCAGAGGCCATTCTGCCCCCAGGGGACACTGGGCAATGTCTGGGGGGTGCTGCCAGCATCATGTAGGTGGGGCCAGGGATGCTGCCAACGCCCCACAGTGCCCAGGAGAGCCCCCTGCCCCCAGAGAGTGACCTGTCCCTGAATATCAGTAGTGCTGAGAAAGAAGAACTCTGCTACAAATAAAGCACAATCTCTACCACAATTTTATCCTCATTTTACAAATGTCAAACTGGGGCTTAGAGAGGTCAAGTGACTCATCCAAGGTCACACAGCAACTCGTGTCTGGGTGACTCTTTGCACTAAAGCACCTGGGGCCTTGGGGATCACATCCACTATCAGGTGACATGCTGTGTAACTTTGAGCCATTCACTTTGCCTCTCAGAGCCTCAGTTTGCTCATCTGGAAGATGGAGATAAAAGTGCTTTCTGGCCCTTAGGGTTGTGAGATTAAAAGTGATGGTGTGTGAAGAACAGCTGAGTCAAAACCAGAGGTCTCTGTTATTATTATTCTCACTATTTGAGAAAGGAACTTGGGAACTTGGGTTTGAACCCTGGAGGAACCACTGCATAGCTGTGTGATCTTGAGCAAGTGGCTTCACCTCTTTGTGTCTCAGTTTCCTCAAATGGGGATAATAAAAGCAATAATCTTATTGGAACTTAATGTGAGGATTAAATGTATTAATCCATATTAAATGCACAACACAGGGCCTGGCATGCAATAAGCACTCAATAAATGTTACTGTGGTAGTAATTAGTGGTTGGAACAGTAGCCTGTGTGTCTGAGCTGTCCCCTTCCTTCTCTGCATCTCAGTGTCCTATCTGGAAAATGGACTCGTTTCCCAGAACCCTTTTAGCTGGGACATTCTTAGATTCCTCCCAACCTCTGTTGAGTGGGGGCCTCTGACTAAGTATAGCAAAAGGGGACTCACCTTCTTGTCCTTCTCTTTGGCCCTGTCCAGGGCCTCCTGGGCGCGGCTCTGGGCCTGGCGTGCCTTCTCGGCCTCAGTACGTAGCCCACGCAGCTGCTGCTCTGCCGTAGCCAGCTGGGCCTCAGCTGCATGCCTTTCACTCTTCATGAATAGCGCCTCACGCTGCACCTGTGGCCCAAGTCCATGTGTGACCCTGAGGACACTTGGACCCCAAGGATGCCTGGACCTCAGAGTTGCTCTGACCTTCTATTTTGGCCTGAGGATATTCAAGCCCATTTTGACCTTGAGGATTTTGATTCAGGGAAGTTCTCAATTCCACAGGGCACTGAACATTCTCACCATGCCAAACACCTCTGATTTGCTAGTGGCCTTAGACAAGGGACTTAACCTCTCTGTGCCTCAGATTCCTCATATGTAAAATGAAGATAATAACAGCCCCCCCCCCCACTTCATAGGGTGGTTGTGAGGATAAAATTAGCAAATATATGGAATATGCTTAAAACAGTGCTTGGCACACAGTAAGTGCTATATTTGAGTTGGTGGTATTATTATTACCACTAATGTTCTTTCCTCTGCCTGTGGTTGAAGACCTGTAGATTTCTTACAAAATGAAAGAAAACTTGAAGAATTTGGATGAGAAACAAACAGATGTCCAAAAGTTGATGACTGTATTTTCACAAAAATATCAAGATCGCAGCAATGTTAGATTTGCAAAAATTGATCCTGGAGGAAACATTGACCTTTACAGAAATAACAGCTCCAGGGAAAAATGGATAGTAATTAGATGTTCCAATTAGTATAGACTGGCACACATTAACAATTTAAATAAATCCTAAACTGATTGATAAATCAAATCAGACTTGTAAAGTTTACCCAAAAAAGAAGTGATCATGAGGAAGGTAAAATTGCGGAGACATCCATGAAGATGATCACACTTAGGTTGGACTGTGATCAAGGGTTTAACTGGTTTAAAAGAGGGTGTTCTTGAAGAAAGAATAATTCTGGATGTTATTTATTGATTGCTTGTACTGTCACTGTCCTAAGTAGCTAATATAAGTTAAGCCACTTCATTTTCACGTGAGGATTCAGAATTATTATTATCTCCACTATATGAGTGAGTAAACAGAAACTCAGAGAGGAAAATGCTTTCCTGATAAATAACGAATGTAGCTTCTTATTTACATATTTGTTAAAACAGTTCCCAGTTTTCTCTTGTTTTGTTTTGTTTTTAAGAAAAAAGATGGAGTCAAAAGGTCCATCATCAGGGACAAAATAAATATTCCATGGGTTAAAAAACCCACAAAACTCAGCATCAAAATCTACTGGGTTCAAAATGAGATAAGAAATCCGTGTCTGATGCCCTCCTCCAGAATGGGTTGAAGCATCAAAATGATCATAAGATAAAATGACAATCTCAAAAAAGCCAGCTGTAAAAAACCATAGGGTCATTTTGACCAGCAGAGAAAATGGGGCATTTGGTAAAAACATCAAGGCAAAACCCCCAATTCAGCCCTGGCCAGAGTGGCTCAGTGGTAGAGCATCAGCCCGAGCACAGAAGAGTCACAGGTTCAATTCCCAGTTGAGAGCATGTACCTGAGGCAACCAATCAATGTGATGTTTCTCTCTCACATCAATGTTTCTTTCTTTCTCTCTCTCTCCCTCAATCCCTTCTACTTTCTCTGGAAAAGCAATGGAAAAAACATCCTCAGGTGAAGATTAACAACAACAACAACAAACCACAATTCACTACTTGCAAAAAGAATGAGTAAACACTGATCCCCACCTCGCACCATACATACAATCAGAGCCAAAGCATAAACAGGATTATGAAACGAAAACAATAAAGATGCTGGCAGAAAACATACGAGAATATCTCCATGACTTTGGTACAAATTGGTTTTATAAAATAATTGCAAAAAGTACTAACCATTAGAAAAAATGATAGGGTCGAAACGGCCAAAGGATTTAAAGAAGAAAATATAAACAAAAGAAAAAAAAGAGAGAAAAAAGGAAGAAGAAAAGGCAAGTTGAAACATCCAGGAGGTCAGAATGGCAGCAGGGTCAAAGGTCGACCTAGAAACACTGGCAGGATCTTGTCTGTAGGATTAAAATCTATGGGACTGAAACACCCCTTGGCTGTAGGATCAAAACAGATGCCCAAGTGGCTGCTGGGTGTGATTGGTAGGGGCCTGGCCATGCTCACCTGGAAGACTTCGGCGCTGGTCTTCTCGTGGCGGCGTCCTAGCTCCTCCAGCTGCCCCTCCAGCCGGGCCACGTCCGCCCGAAGCGCGCCCACTATGCGCTCGTGCTCCAAGCGGGCTACACTGCCCACGCGCTCCCGCTCCAGCTCTGCCCGCAGCCGGGCAGCCTCCTTGCCTGTGGCCACCACCTCCTGCTCCAGGCTGGCCGCCCGGCCCCGCAGCTCGAGGGCCTCCTCCTGCAGCCGGTGATGCTCAGAGGCTGGCACTGCTGACTGGCGGAGCACCTCCGAGGCCTCGCGCAGCTCCGCCAGGCCCCGCCGAGCCTCCTCACAGGCCGCGGCCAGCTCAGCAGCCCGGGTCTCTGCTGCTTCTCGAGCTTGACTCAGCTCAGCGGCCGCTGCCCGCTGTTGTTCCTCAGTGGCCGTGGAGGTGGCCAGCTGCTCCCGTAGCACCTCCAGCTCCCGGATTTGCTCCAGCCGCACCTCCTCCCGCTGGGCCAGCTCTGCCCGCAGGCCCCGAGCCTCCTCCTCGGCCAGCAGCCTGCCTGCTCGGGCCTCATCCAGGCAGGCCAAGGTGGCCTCCAGCTCCCGGAGGCGAGAGTCCCGTTCTCGGAGGTCCTCCCGGGCCTGCTCCAGGGCAGCTCGCAGCTGGACCATGTCACCACCGCCTCCACCACCAACCCCACTGCCCTCGGCCTCAGCCTCTGTAGCCTCGCCCTTGCCACGGGCTGCCTCCAGCTCTGTGGCTGCCTCCCTCTCCCGCTGCCAGAGTGCCTCCTCCAAGCCACGAATCCTAGTCTCCAGTTCAGCTTGCAGCTTTTCCGAGGCCTCAGCAGCACCAGGGTGTAGGACAGAGCCATTGGGGACTCTAGGGGTGGTGGCCTCCACTCCCCTGGCCTCCATGTCTGTGGTCTCTGCATCTGTGAGCCTTCCTTCCACAGCACCCACTCCATTGGCCTTCATTTCTGGTGCCTCTACTTTCATGTTTGTGGCCTCTGTTCCCGTGGCCTGTGTTTCCAGGTTCCCTCCTTCTTCTAGAGATTTCGTTTTTGTGACCTCAGCCTCTGTAACCTTTGTTTCTAAGGCCTCGGCTCCCGCACCCTCTGTTTCCATGGCCAGAGTGTCCATGGGTTTTGTTTCCATGACCTCGGTTCCTGTGGATGCTGCTTCCAAAGTCCTGGCTTCCGCAGTTTCAATGTCTGCAGTCTCCTCGTCTGTGGTCTCAACTCCATTAACTTTGGTTTCTGGAGCCACGATGCCATCAAGCTCCATTTCTGTTGGCCCATTTTGGGTGGTCTTGGCTCCTGTGTCCTTGCGCTCCCCGGGGGTTACCTTCTGTTCTCTGGGGGTCCCCTGTGCTTCCTGCTGCTCCAGGGCCCGCACAGCCTCGGCGTGCTGCCTGCGCAGCTGGTCAAACTCAGCCCGGAGAGAGTCATAGAGAGCCAAAGGGATGACCTCTGCTGAGCCATTTGCCTCCATTTCATCCTTCTCAAAGCTCTCTAGGATCTGGAGGTGGAGGTGGAGGTGGGGGTGGGGGTGGGGAGGGAGCTGGCAGGAGCTGAAGTGGCCATGGGGGCACAGGGCAGCCTTGCCACCTTCCCTGACCATGGACTTGGCCACATGCCCACTCCAACCCCCTGGGGGAGCAATCCCTCAGCTCTGTCCCCAGCCCACTCTACCAGGCCTTGTTTCCCCACCTGGACCTTTTCCATCAGCTCCTGGTTCTGTCTGGTGAGGGTGGCCACCTGCTCCTGCAGCGAGGCCAAGAGCTCCTGGGCTGACGGGCTTAGCTGCTTGGAGGGCAGCATCTCGGCCCCTGGCAGCGGCACAGAGTCAGACCCTGGGGTTCCAAACCACAGGGATGGAAGCTGGGGTCTAGGGCGGTGCTTTGGGGCCCCCAGGGCATGTGAAATAAATAACAAGTGAGGGCCAACCTTCCTTTCAGCTTCAAACTCTCTCCATGCCTGTGGGTAAAAGCTCCCTCTCCTGGGACCCCAGGGACCAGGTGTGTGGGGGTGCATGGGGGGAAGACAAGGTAAGGGCTCACCTGGAAAGTCAGGCAGCTCACCCTCCTCATCCTTCAGGGTGGCCACGTCATAGCTGGTGTTCTCCCGCTCATTCTGAAAGGGGGCCCAAAGTCTGGTTTGGGGTCCTGCCCCCCCACCTCAACAACCCCCAGGAATCTAGAATGGACAGAGGTGTTCATGGGTCTGTTTGACTCCCCACAATCATCAAACTGGCTGTGGCCCACAAGTTTTAATTGAGTGCCTACTGTGTGCCTAGGACTATGCTGGACTCCCAGGAAGATTAGTAAATGGCCCAATCACTGCCCGAGTGTGTGTCCATAACCCCAATGACTGGGGTTGTACATGCAGCTGGACACAAGGGACTGAGAGAGAGATGGTGGGTGCATCCTTGCAAGGGTGCATCTATATGGTTTGAGGCTGCAGTGTGCAGTGAGCACATGTATGCGTGTGTGTGTGCCCCATGCGCCATGGTTCTTGCCTTTCCTGTGTGAGTTCCTGTGACAGTGTGTGATTCTGTACTTGTGTTTCAGTCTGTTGTGTGTTTGTGGTTGCATTTTGAATGTGTATATGAATATGTTTGTGTAATTATGTATTTTGAGAAATATGTGTGTGTATATGTGTTTGTGGGTGTGCCATCTGTGTGTGTGATTGGATGAGAAGTTTATTGTATGCACATTTTGTGATACGTGTGTGATTGTGCTTCCATGGATCTGTTTGTTGTCTGTTTGCCTGTTATATGTGTAAGACCACACGCATATGAGTGTGGCTGTTCATCTGTATGTGTGTGCGTGTGTGTGATTGTATGTTTTGGAAACTGTCCATTATGTGTGTGTTATCTGTCTGTGGTTGTGTTTGTATGTTTGTCTGTTGTGTGTGTGTTTGCATGTGTGTGAGACTGTATGTGCATTAGTGTGGTTATCATGTAACTGATTTGAGAGAGGCTCCGCCCCTGGAAGCCCCACCCTCACTCTCCACCCAGCCCACCTCCAGCAGGGACAGCCGGCTCTGCAAACTTTCCACCTCCCGTCCCAGACTCTCCTTCTCCTCCTGCTTCTCTGCCAGCAGCTGCTGTAGCTCTTGCACCTGGAGGAGGGTGGTGGAGGCTCAGCCGGGCTCCAGGAAGAAACACTGGGCAGCTGGGAGGCTGGCTTTCCCGACCTTCCACCTACCTGTCTCTCCAGGCTATGAAGGGAGCTGGCCTCTGCCTCTGGCAGCTTATGAAAGAAGTGGGGAGAGAACTTAGATCTGGGCTGGGGGCCTCGCTGGCCCACCTCCTTAGTAGCCCTCCATCTCAACCACAGACACCCGCTGTGCAACTATTTGCACGCCCAGCACTGCTCAGCCCACTCACTCATTACTTAGTACTTGCTGAGTACCTACTTTGTGCCAGACCCTGCTTTTGACCACTCACTCATTCACTATTTGTCCATCCTATAAATATTTATCAAGCATCTCCTGTGAGCCAGGTACCATTAACTATGCTTTCCCTCGTGGGCTTATAATCGAATGAGTAGACATGAATAAAATATATAGCATGTCCAATAGCCATAAGTGCTTTACATAAAAATAAAGGGAACTGGGCCCTGGCCGGTGTGGCTCAATTGGTTGGGTGTTTTCCCATGCACCAAAAGGTTACCAGTTCAATTCCAGGTCTGGGCACATGCCAGAGTTTCAGGCTTGTTTCCCGGTAGGGGGAGTGCAGGAGGCAGCCGATTGATGTTTCTCTCTCTCTCCCTCTCCCTCTCCCTTCCTCTCTAAAAATAAATAAAAAACATTTTTTTTAATAAAGGGGACTGGGAAGTGAATAGAAGAGCATTACAATTTTAAATAAGGTGGGCAGGGAAAGTATATTTGACAAGGAATCTTTGAGCAAAGACCTGAAAGAGATAAGGGAGGGAGCCATGGAGAGATCTGAGAGAAGAGTGTTCCAGGCAAAGAGCACAGCACATGCAAAGGCCCTGGGGCAGAATTGTGCCTGATGTGTTGGAGGAACAGCGAGGAGGCTCATGAGGCTAGAGCAGAGTGAGTGATTGGAAGAGAGGGAGGAGGTGAGGGTGGGGAGGTAGGAGCAGTCTTCCCTCCAGAATTGCACCTCACCCCAGACAAAGCCCCAGCCTGTGTTCCTGCTGCTCCTCACCTCCTGCTTCCTCCGTTCCTGGTGCTGCTCCAGGCCCCGAATCTTCTGAAGCAGACGGCCCTTCTCCTGTCTCAGCCGTACAATCTCCTCATAGGCATCACGATCATCCTGTCCCCCAACCCCAGGACCCACCACTTTTACATGAGGCTCAAGGGCTGGTTTCATGCTGTGGTGTGCAGTGAGTACTCATCCCATATGTGAGCAGGATCTTCCTCCCCCATTCCTACTCCTGCAGACCCCCCCCATTCTTACCCATGGCCAGGGTATCTCTCACCGGCATAGGGATGCTGGTAGGGGGCTGAGGTGCCTTCCGCTTCTTGGGAGCCCCTCGCTTCTCATGGCTGGACACAGAGTTCTGGTGGGAGGGAGCGAAGAAACACATGGGAGACGTGCCAGCCTCCCACCCAGAGAAGTGAACCCACATAGCCCACTCTGTCACCAGCTCAAACTCTGCCCTCGCTTCCTGTGTGATCCTAAGCAAGTCCCTGCCTCTGTCTGGTCCTCACTTATCCCAGCATAAAAGGGGATGAGACCATGTTCCCAGAGAGTTCCAGATCTTTTGCTTTACTTTCTGCTCCTCTCTGTGACTTAGGACTTTCCCCAGCTAGACCAGACAGTCTCCAAGTGACCTTTCCCTGTGGAACTGAGGTGCTGTAAGCTGGGAGAGGGAAAGAGGCAGACCTGCCTCCTCCCCTGACTACATCAGTCCTCACCAGTCTCAGTCCCCCTCACCACCTCACCCCAGTTCCATGATGTGACCTCATCCCCACAATGTTCTCACCCAGTTCTGAGTTATGCTGTGGGTGATGCTGCCACTTGGTGGCAATGTACCCTGAAGGTAGCATTCTTCTCAAACAGGTCCTTTCGAGTCATAACCCTGTGGCAGGGGTCCATCTCTTCCTTCTCTTCCCACAGAGTTTAGGGCCAGGGGAAGGCAGTGTGTGCACAGGGGGGGGACTCGCTCACTGCGTAGAGATCCGTACCTGAGATGATGCCTCGCCTGACTCATCCTCTAGGGGGGCAGGGGAGAAAGAAAAACAGGGTCAGGCACTGTGTTCTAGGGAATCCTCCCCCCCCAGGAAGGGCATTAGTGAACCCAGGGGACCTATGGGGGATCTCCTGATTGCCCAAGAATCAGAACTTTTACATTGGGAATCAACCACATTGGCAGAATACTGATAGGAGAGGCCTTGAAACTCAAAAAAGAGAGGACAGTGACATCTCTAGGATGGGGCAAATGAGATGTCAATTCTTAGAAAAGATAAAGACCCAAGAATAAGAACGACCCAGGAAAGCAGAGTGGACCACTAGACTGTTCTAAAAGTGCTGGTGCTCCTTGAAACTGTCCCAATTAGGATCAGGGAAGCCAAGAAACCTCCTCTAATGCAGCATATAGGGATACCTTGAAACTATCCACAGTAGGAAGAGAAAGGGGTAGCAAGAAACTGCCTAGAAAGAGGGTGCCTGGAATTGCTTAGAGGCAGGGCTTGCATACCGCTGGGTGGTGAGGGGCGCTGGGCCGCCTCCTGCAGGAGGTGCAGGATAAGTTTGTCCCCTGCCAGGGTGCCATAGTGAGCAGCGTCTTGGCCCAGCGCGTCAGTGATGCCTGGCTGGGCCCCTCCCTGCAGCAGCACCTCCACTGTTTCAGGGCTGGCCCCCTCACAGGCCAGCATGAGGGCGGTCCTAACAGGAGAGGGGGCTACTGAGAGGGTAGGACATCCTTAAACCCCCACGCCTCCCTCAACACCACCCTGGGTTGAGGGAGGAGGCCAACTAGATCCCCCCAACTAGGTATGTTAAGAAGCTTCAGAATGTTACACAGCACACAATGGGATGGCTAGGAGGAGAGATGCTCACCTGCCCTGCAGGTCCTGGTCATTCACAGCAGCCCCCTGCTGCAGGAGGAGGCGGCACAGGTCTGTATGACACATCTGGGCTGCTATGATGAGGGGCGTTGTACCCAACTGGTGGGAGTTGGGGGAGGAATGAAACATCAGAGACTGACCCTGGGAGGTGGGAAAGTCCCTATATAACTGCCCCTGAGCTGCACTTGAAGCTTTTCCACACTTTTCAAAGGGTGCCTGGGATGCTACCACTTGGTGGCAGCGTATGTCAAGTACAGTATCTTTCCCCCAAAGATCCCAGAGGCTCACCCGGTCGCGAGGATTCAGATGTGCCTTGAAGGAGCAGAGCATTTCTGAGCAAGAGATGCAGCCACCAGCCGCTGGAAACAGAGAAAAGGATGGCATGGAGGTAGGGTAAAGCTTAGACATATCCTGGGAGCCTTTTGTCTGGGTGTGATTCTTATATTTCATGAGAAATTCCCACTTCCCCTGAAAGATCAATAACAAAAGTCTGAATCCTGTTTTACAGTTGAGGAGACTGAGGCCCAACCAGGTCCACGGTCACCCAGTGAGGTTGGAAGCAGAGGCACGATTTGGACCCTGGTCTGTTAACTCCCAGTCCCAAGCTCGTTCCACATTCCTTTGTGGTTCTCTCTTAAGGTAGAACTATGGGATGCTTTTCATATATTTCCCCTCTTTGATTCACCTAGCATTTATTGTGTACCTACTATGTACCAAACCCTCAGAGTGTTACTGTTTACCAGAGGGATCACACCTCAGCTGAGGTTGGGCAGGCTTCTCAAGGTTTGATCTGAGTTCTGAGTTTCAAAGGTGAAAGGGGGAAGGTAGAGGTTACTGCATGGGCAGGGGTCCTGAAGTGGAAGCTGGGTAAGGTCGACGCGGGAAGTGGTATGGATGGATGAACTTCCACACTGTGACCAAAGGCACTGACACACCACTAAGTGGCAGCATACTCCATCTGTGGAGAATTTTAAACCAGTGAATAAAACTCTAAAGCAGACCCAAATTTATTCTGTGTTCCCAAGAGGAGAGACATTTTTGGACTCATCAGTGAAAGTCATTCCAGAATCTCATGGGCATGGTGGGCAGACAAAGGGCTGGGTTCTGGCTCAAGTGGGTAGGATCTGATAAGTATAAATGCTGCTCAGACCCTTGGCCTTCCTGGACTCCCTAGGAGTTCTTCCAAGGAAATTACCCTCTGGTCATACCCCTATCATCCTCCCCCAGGCCTAGCATACAGTAGGCTGTACTTTGGGGTCAGATGGCCTAGGTCCTCCCTACTTTTTTGTGGGTGAGCCTCATTCACCTTGTCTATTCAATGGGATCATTACCTGTGGCTCAAAGAGTCGCTGAGGCACAGTGCCTGACACACAGTAGGTGCTCAGTAAGGAAAAAGGAGAAGGAAGGCAGGTCCCCAAGGCATTGGGTAGAATAACACCCAAGCCTAGCACCCTCTGGGCCATGGTGGGCAGGGCAAGGCTGGGCTGCACCCACCTGCATGATGCAAGGCCGTCCACCCACTGCTGTCCACAATATCCACCACGCAGGATGCCTGCGGAGGGGGTCAGGTCAGTTCAGGAGCCTCCTTGTTGCTGGTTTCTCTAGGAACTGCCCCTCCTTGGCTCTGCTATATTTCAGGCTCCTTGCCTCACCCCTTCCTCCCCTCCCACTTACCTGCTCTGTGGAGCCCGTCTCCTCATGAACCTCTGAGTGACTCTTAGCTTTTATAAAAGTTGGTGAGAAAAAAGCTCAGAAGCAGCTGAGGGTTCGGGGGGTAGATGGGAGCTCTAAGAGTACCTGTGTCCAAGAAAGTACCTAGGGTTTGGGAGAAACTGGGGCCCAGGAAATATCTGATATTGGGAGTACATCTTATTTGTGGGAAGTATCTGGACACTCAGGGAGTATCTAGTTATCCAAGGAGTAGCTCAGGAGTAAAAGGGGCAAGGAATATCTAGGATTCAGGGAACACATGGGGGTTCAGGGAACTGCTGTAACCCAGGAACAGTCAGGGCAGAGGGGTATCTGGGGTTCAGGGTGTATCTGAGACAAGAGAGAAAATGACCTGTAGCAGTTGCTTCAAGCACTGTGGGTGCCCATACTTGGCGGCCAGGTGGAGGGCATTGTAACCTGAAAGGGAGAAAGGATTTACTAGGGCTCCGGGTACTCAAGGAGCTCTGGCTGCTCCCTAACCTGTGTCAGCTTTTTGTGATGATTCAGGTTCCCTGTGTCTAGCACATCCCCAAACCTAAGTATTTCTCAAAACCATGCTACTCCCTGTGGTCAGAGACTCTCCAAGTCCCAGCTAGTCTATGTCCCAGACAATCTCATCTCAGTTACACTCCACACCCACCCACTCCCTAAGCCCTACTGCCCCAGCTACTTCCCATATCCCCAGCCACGCTAAATGCCCAGCTACACAGAAGCACCAGCGATGCCCCTCAGAATCCACAGTTTTCTGCATGTTCCAGCTAATCCATGCACCCTTGCTGTCCCGTATGCCAGCCATGTCCCCGTCGTTGATACTCTACAGACCCACTGTGTGATATGCCACACATCCTGGCACGATGCCTGAAGCTTCACACATGGCTATGCCCTATGTCTAGTTACTCCCTGAGCCCCAATTTCTCCTTTTGGCCATGCAATATATCTACCTCAGTTATTCCCTCAGGTACCTAGTTAAGTCAGAAACCCAGAGTCTCCTTCTGTTCCAGCTATTCCCGGAGCTCCAGCTCCCTCTAAATCCCGGCTACTCTACATAGTCAGACGCCTCCTCCAAATTTATTATTCTCAAGCTCACACACTCCTCTGTTCCAACTACTCCCTCTGACTCAACCACTCCCTGAGTCCCAGCTACTCCTCAAGTTGACTCACCTTGCTTGGTGACAGCCATGGTCCCTGTCCTTGGGCACCGCAGTCTGACATGCCCCTGTGACACCCTGAGGGCACTAAAAGGAACCCCCCCCCTTTTTCAGCAAGACACTGAGGACATGAAGCAGGGCCTGGCTGGACCCTCAGGCTGGGCACCTGGTCTGAGTCCCCCCCTCCCCTGGGGCCTGGTCGGCAGTACCTGCCCCGTCTGTGCTCATGACGTTGGCGCCGTGTGCCAGCATCACCTCCAGACAGCTGGCTGCACCCCTCATAGCTGCCAGGTGGAATCTGGAGGTCAGAGGTGAGGGGTAAGCAGCAGGGTGGCCACCCCTCAGCCATCATACCCCCCAGGCATGGACACTCACGCGGACTTGCCCTCGGGGTCCAGCTTCGTGGGCACCAGGCCCTTGCGGATGATGAGGGAGGCCACCCGGGCGGCATCGTTGCCCTCCACAGCCTGCAGCAGCCGCTCATCGCTTCTGCCCCAGTCCTGGCTCTGTGGGGCACACCCAGGGGACCATGGGGCTGGGCAGCCACTGCCCCTCCCCACTCCCTCAGGCAGGGGCTCTGGTCTCTCACCGCCCACCCCTGGGCACTTGCCTGGCGCCTGACTCTGGCTGCCGGCTTCGGGATGGGGCAGGGACCACAGGGTGGGCAGGAGCCAAGGTCGGTGGGGCTGAGGCGCAGCTGCAGGGGGAGGTGGTCTTGGGTGGGGGCCTGAGACAGTGTCCTCCAAGCCTGTGCCTCCCAGCATCTGTTCTCATTGCCCCAAATGTCCATCCAACGCCCAGTGCCAGCATCCTCCCACTAAACCAGCCCAGATAAGCCCCCAGCATCTTTCCTAAAATTGTCCCCATGCTTAGGCCCCCAGCCTGTCCCTTAGCGAACAGCCTCCTTTCCAACATCACCCCATCAAAATGACCCATGCATCTTACCCTCAGAAGTCTTCCCATAGGAACCCCTGAAAGTATTCCTTTGAGCATCCCTCATAACCATCCTCTGCCATCTATCCTTCTACCACCACCCCCTGAATGCCACAATTGTCATCCAAATGTCCTCCAAGATCTATCCCTTAAACCATAGCCTGAAATGCTTTCCAAAATGTCTTCCCAAAGTTCTTGATGGGTTTTCCAAAATCGTCCCCCTAAATGACCCCATTGTCTGTCCCAAAAATGTCCTCCCTGCAAATCTCTCAAATGTCCTCTGAAACTGTTCTCCAAATGTCAGTATCTTTCTCCAAAACACTGTTCCCTAAAATAGTATCCAAATTATCCCCCAAACGACCCCGTCCAAAACTGTTCTCTGAAACTGTCCCTTAAAATGCCCTCTCAGTTATCCTAAGTGTCCCCCATCTGTCCTCAAAGTCCCCATCTGTCTCCCCAAAAGCCTCATCCACCCGCCCACTTCTGCCCCCTCCCAGCTCATCTTTCCCGGGTCTGGGCGTGGGGAGGGGTGGGAGAGTCTAGGCTCCGAGCGAACAGGGAGGGGGTGGGGAGGGGCAGGGTGGGGGTAGGAAGGAGAGTTAGGACCCAGTCCCTCTGGCTCCCTCCGGGCCCCCTCCCCTGGCCTACCGCAAAGGAGGTGGCGGTGGCGCACAGACACAGCTGCTTCATGGCATCTCTCTGGCCACAGGGGCCGGAGGGCGGGGCAGGCACTGCCAGAGCTCGGAGATCTGGCCAAGCAGTGCTGCCAAACCTAGCGCCACCCCTCCCTACCCCCCTCACCCGCTTGCTTGCCCTCCTCCCGGTGTCCTTTCCCCCAAGGTGTGGGGGAGAGCCAGGGAGGGGGCTGGGCGGGCCAGTGGGGGAAGGGTGAGGTGGGGGGTGGGCAGGGAAGGGTGCCGCCCTGGCCCCGCCTGACCTGATTGCCAGGAGAAGGCAGCCAAGGGGCCTGGCTCCCCCATCCCTGCGGGCTGCCCACTGGATCTCCAAGGACCTGCCTACTTGTGTGGTCTCCACCTCCCTCAGGCTGGCCTGGTCTGCAGGTGAGTCTTGGTCTGGGTCTGGATAGACAGAGTCTCCTGCTGCCACCTGGACACCCTGCTCACTCGCCAACTCCCTCATTCACACCCGTCACTCATTTGCTCACTCATCCCCCATCCATCCATTCATGCATCCACCAGTGGGCTCTGCAGTTGGAGAGACATGAATTTAAATCCAGGGCCCCACTCCCTGCATGCCAATAGGTACTGTCACTCCATAAGATACTTACCTGCTTCAGACTTCACTTTCCTCATCTGGGAAATGGGTTCCATAATAAACAGTTGCTACTGCAGAGGGTATTGGAGGACCACATGAGATACTATATGCAAAGCACTCAGCACAGTGCCTGGCAGATAGTAAATGTGCCATAAATGTGGATTCACTCATCCAAAAAAGATGTGATTGGGTCTGTTGCATATCTAATGCTGAATCCTGGGGATGAGGGACATAGTAGGTGCTCAGTTAAATCACTGAAAGGCAGAGAGGACACAGCCTCTGGCTCTAACTCCAAGGGACTGGCTTATCCAGAGAGGAGACTGAAATGGATCTCCTGGCTCAGGCCTTGGATTTCCAACTGCCCTTGGCCTGTCCTCTTGAACAGGCCCCCACAGTGTGCCATGGGCACCGCTGTCCCCCCAGGGGCTTAAGCCAAGTTTTGGCATCATCTGACCCCTCACTCTCACTGCACACACAACCTACCAGCCAACCCCACTGGCTGTAAACTACGATCGGGTCCACCCCTTCTTGCTGGTGGCCCAGCCCATCACCAAAGTTTCCATGTGGGGACACCTCCTCCCTAGCCTTCCACTGTTTGCCCTCATCCCCTTGGTTCCTCATCTTCCAGCTTCCTAAAGCCTGCATCAGGTCCTCTGTCCTGCCTGCTCCAAAGCCTCCCTTGATCTCGCTCAGCATAAAATGCTCATAAGGCCCAGGAAGCTCTATGGCAGAGGGTCTGCACACTGGTCCTGAGGTAAATCCCACCCCTGCCTGGTTTGTCAGGCTCCAGAGCTCAGAATGGATTTTACACTTATAAGTGGTTGGGGAAGATATCAAAAGAAGAAGAATATTTTGTGACATGAGAAAATCATGTGAAATTTACATTTTGGTGTTCATAAATAAAGTTTTATTGGGACAGAGCCACACCCATCCATTAAAGACGGTCTATGGCTGCTCCCAAGCTGCAATGGAACAACTGAAGCTGGAGGGTCCAAGAAGCCAAAAATATTTTCTGTCTGACCCTTGATAGGAAAAATGTGCCCACCCCTGCTCAAAACACTCTCCCTTGTCAGCTCCCTGAGCTCATCTCTCCCTACATTTTTTCCCCTGGTCTAATCCATCCTGCCGCAGCAGCCTCCTTTTTAGTCCTCAAACTGCTTGGTCCCACCTCCAGGCCTTTGCTCTTGCTGTGCCCTCCACCTTGAGCACCATCCCTCCCCCACTGTCCACATGGCTGATCCCTTTACTGTTGTCCGCACTAGAAGACACTCCTTCAGAGAGCCTACTCTGACCACTCTTGTCACTCTCTAGCCCTTAGTAGGGTTTATTTCCCCTTCATTGCTCTTATCACCATCTGACGTCATACTGTGTACCTTTCTGAAAACATTGTTTCTTCTTTTTTTTCATTCTGCCTCTTCCTGGTCTGTCCCCTAGAATGTCATTTCCACATGGGCAGGGATTTTGGTCCATTTTGGTCACTGCTGTATCCCTAGCAGGCACTGGGGATAGATTTTGCAGGATCCAGTGCAGAAGGAAAATGTGGGGTCCCTTGTTCAAAAATTATTACAAATACCAAGGCAGAGAGTAGATGGAAATGGGAGAGGGGATAAAGAGGATAAATGGTGATTTAAAAAAATAAAATAAAGAGAAAAAGAAAAAATAATTTCAAGACAGTGAGAACAGAGCATTAAACCAAACAAGCACCTAAACAGGGCCTGGCACACAGTAGGTGCTTAATAAATATTTGTTGAATTAATTAAAGAAATGGTGACTCTGGAGAATAAATATGAGAGAAAGAGATTGATTTTCCAGGAAGCGTTGAGGCATTGGGAGTCTATGAATCTCTAAAACCCCAATCTTCTTTCTTGTGGGATTTTTCTAAAGCCTGAAATAAGGGCAGCAGGTCAGTGGGAGACTAGGCTCATGGCTCCAGTTAACTCCTATTTGATGGATGGAAACACTGAGGCCCAGAGAGGGCTGGAGAAGGCCCAGAGCAAGTACTGCCATCGCTGGGGCCTTGGAGAAAAGGCTGGTATTAGAGGAAGCGGAGGATGGAGCAGGAGAGCACAGCAGGCAGCAGAGAAGGACTGGGGCCAAGGTGTGAGGGCTGCGCAGAGAGGAATAAAAGGTCCGCAGAGACATGAGGTGGGACTTCTGCAGTCACGGGTGTTTGCTTTCTTCCCTCGGGGAGCTGAACAAAAGCTGAACCTGACTCCTGATGCCTGCTGAGAAACTGGAGCTGGGCAGGTGGAGGGAGGGATGGCAGACGCCGGGTGTGTGTGTCCGGGTGGGGGAAGGATGGAGGACAAGCTTCTCCCCCACTTCCTCCCCCAGGCCTCCCAGCTGCTGCCATCCCAGCTCTGAGCAAACACTATTCCCTGCCCAGACCCCCCCAGACCCTCACACACAGTTTGACATTTTAACACCCACCAGTCTCCCGCTTCTCTTGTGCCACACACCTATCAAAACACACCCATGCCCTGAATTAGGAGTCTTTTTTTTCTTTTCAGTTGCACAAAAGTTTTTGAAAGATTTAATTTCAATATAATTCTGTTTTTAAAATTAAACATCTACAACTTCTGTAAATAGGCTACAACTTCTCAGAAATTCTTGAGGGCTAATGTGAAAAATCTAAGTTAGGAACCGATTCCAAACTGAAGGAAAAAATTTAGGGTGATTTCACAGTAAATGAAACTGAGCTCATGTCACGTTTTGTAGGAGGTTAATGAGCCATTTATTGCTTTCTCTCTATTTCTCTCTCTCTTTATTTTCTTTTCAGTCAATATACTAGCCTCCCTCCCCTCCAAAAAAAGCCCAAATCATGTTCACAGTGACACAGCCTTGGGGGAAGTCTGGTTTTTCAATTCCAAGCTGTGTGACCTTGGGCAAATTCCTTAACCTTTCTGGGCCTCCATTCCTCATCTATAAAGTAAGGATAATAAAAGCTACTATCTCATTAAAAGAATTAAATGCATTAATATCTGAAAAGCACATGGTAAACTATTTATACTATTTGAACACAAATAAATAAAAATGAAATGAAATAAAAATTCAATGACCTTCAATTGAAAAATGAAAATAAATTTGAAAATGAAAAGGAATGTTAAAATCAATAAATAACAAAAATTAATTAAGTAAAATGAGTTGGGAAAACTGAGGGAGGCCACAGAATGGGTGTCAACAGACCCAAAGTCACCCAACTTGTCAGGGACAGGATTCAAACCCAGAGCTACCTGACTAAAACCGGGCTTGTGGCCCTGCCCCCTTTTTCTGGCTTTCAAGGACTCCTCTGGCTGGGCCCTCTCTGCCCTCAGCTCCCCATAACATTCTCTGCTCCAGCCAGAAGCACCTGCTCATAATTCCATATGTCCCTAAGTCAAGCAGGCCTGGTCTAGCCTCTGAACCTTTGCCCACACTTGTCCCAGTCCCCCTCCTGTGTGCCTTCACTTGTCTAAATCTTCCCTGTTCTTCCAGGTTCCTCTCTAGCACTGCCTCCTCCAGGTAGCCTCTCTCACTGCTCTGGGCTATGGGTGCCAACGGGAGGCCCTATCACTTGGTGGAAAGACTAAGGGCCCTGAAGTCAGACATGTGTGTGTTTGAATCTCATGATGCCACTTTGCTCTGTGTGCTTTGTGACCAGGACAGGTGAGTTAACCTCTCTGGACCTTGGTTTCTGCATGGTGTAAGTGTGAAGTCAAGCCTGACTGAGCTCAGCACAAAGAGGCACTCTGCCTCTAGATGCGAATCCTCACAGGTCCCTTAATCTGTGCCCTGGACCAGCCCCCACATTGGCAGGAACTGGGGTGGGCAGGAGGGAGCGGGAATGACAGAAGGAGCATTTCCCTGTGGGGGTACACAGCCCAAGACATAGCTGCAAAGGAAGCCAGCTTGATCCCACATCAGGGCCTCTGCACTGGCTATTCCCTTGGCCTGAAATGCAATTTCCTCAAGTAAACACACAAGTCCTCCCCTTTTTCCCTTCTGATCTGTGCTCTAATATCAGCTTCTTGGCAAGGCCTTTGCTGAAAACCAGTTTAAAATTGCAACCTAGCCTTGGCTGGGTAGCTCAGTTGGTTAGAGCATTGTCCTGATACCCCAAGATTGTGGGTTTGATTGGTCAGGGCACATACAAGAATCAACCAATGAATGCATAAATATGTGAAACAACAAATCTCTCTCTCCCTCTTTCTCTCTGTCTATCTGTCTTTCTCTCTCTTCCTCTCTCTCTCTAAAAAGAATTTTAAAAATTAAAATAAAATAAAATTGCAGCCTATTCACCCTACACAGCCCAGTTTCAGTTTGCTGGCAACCAGTTTAAAATAACAACCATCTCCCTGGACACTCCAATTCCCTTTCCTTGCTTTCTTTGTCTCAATGGCACAAAATATGCCTTTCCACTCATTTATCTTGTTTTGTGTCCATCTCTCCCACCCAGCTGGCAGAGATTTCTGTCTGCCCTATTTATTGCTGTTGGTTCTGTGTCAAAACAGTGCCTGATACAAATGTTTGCTGAATGTGTATAGTCAAAAGCAAGAGATCGTGGTGAACACGCGATACAATATGCAGATGATGCATCACAGAACTGTACGCCTGAAGCCTGTATAATTTTATTAACCAATGTCACCTCAATAAATTCAATAAAAATTTTTTCCCAAGGGTTGTTGCAGCTTTGTCACATAAAATATTGAAAGTTAAATGTGACTTGGAAAAGCATCTAATATGTGACAGCAAAGACATGGGGATAATGACTGAATTTTTTAAAATCCTCACCCAAGGACATGCTTAGAGAGAGGGAGAGAGGGAGAGAGAAAGAGAGAGAAAGATCTGTGTAAGAGACAAACACCAATCAGTTGCCTACTGTATATGCCCTGACCAGGGATCGAACCTGCAACCCAGGCAATGTGCCCTGACCTGGAACTGAACCAGTGACCTTTCAGTGCACAGGACGATGCTTAACCAACTGAGCCTCTCCAGCTGGGATGCATTATATTTTGAATCAATTAAATTCCTTGAATGTGAAGTTGCCCTTATATATGAAAAATAAAACAAATTTGCCTATTAGGAAAAAAAAAAAAAAAAGTAAGAGATCAAGGTCCCCAAGAAAGTGAGTCCTCAGAAAAGCAAGTGGTCACTGTAGCTGGGAGAACAGAGATCTTCTGGAAGAAGTGTTATTAGTGCCAAATTGGAAGGGATGGGGAGGGTTTGGTAGGTAACAATTCAGGGAGAGGGATTCCAGGGGGAGGAGCAGCCTGGGCAAAGCTATGGCGGCTGGAAAGCTTGAACAGAAAACAGTGGGGACATCAGGACAGCAGGGGGCAGTAGAGAAGAAAGGAAGGGGAGGTAGCCAGAGGCTAAAGGGGTAAACTGGAACCTGTGGGAGGTGAGGAGCTATGGTAGAGTTGTGAACAGGGAGAACCTTGGTCATATGGAAGCTGCCAAAAGAATCTGATGGGCAGAGGATAGTGGCCCACCAGCCCAGGGGATCTTCAGCCAGGCCCTGGGGGACAGCAACCTGAGGTTGGGGTACAGCGTGCATCTCAGTGGCCTCAAGCTCACCTCTGTCTTCTTAAATCGAGCCCGGAGAGTCTTCATGGCCAGCATCCGGTGTTTCTCCTCAACCCAGGCCACCTGGGAAAGGACGGGGGTGAGGAACATCAGTCTTGGCAAGCGAGAGGGTCAGCTGCCTTCCCCTCCTCAAAGGGCCCACTTCCTCCTCCCTGGGCCATCCTGGCCCCTTGAGCAGGACACAGACATGCTCCATCTCCTAACTGCTGTGTGTCCTTCAACAGGTCACCTGCCCTCTCTGAGTTTCATATCTCTCACCCTTAAAATAAGGAAGATAATCCCCTCTTGACCAACTCATGGTCAGTTTTCAGTGAGGTCTGAGGCATAAGGTCAGCAAACAGTAGGGGCTCAAAAGTGCAGTTCACCAGTATTCCCTGTGACCCAAGTAGATCAAATTTTTCTGGTCTCCAAGCTTTTAACTGTGCAGTTATTGCTACCTAAAACACCTTTCTTTTTTCCTACTCTGGACTCCTACAGGGCCCAGTTTCAAAATCCCATGTTCTGATCGATCAGTTTTGCCTCTCACCTGTAGGCAGAGCTGTAACTCACCAAAATGGGTTCCCCCAGCAGTGCCTGGGTCCCTTATAACCCAGCCCTGGCTCCACAAGCTCAAAATGTATGGCTGGTTCTACTGTCCTGAACAGTTAGGGGCTCTTTGGGGGCCAGATCTAGGGCTGTGGCTCTTAGCACAGAGGCATGTTTCTTGGATATTCAGAGAGAACATCTTGCAGCTAAGTCCCCTTACACCAGCCTGGCTTCTGCTTGAGTGAGAGCATGGAAGAAAGTCACCCAAGGTGGGTGGAGGTCTGGGTCAATGGTTATGTGCATGTATGTGCACACACAAGCATGAGGCATATGTGTGCATGCATGTCTGGGCACCTTGGCCTGTTCCGTGTTCCATGCATGTGCAGGATTAGGCAGGTCAGGCAGGGCTATCTGGAGGGGATTTTTTTTTTCTTGTTCTTTGCTTTTTTTAAAAATTAATCTTTATTGTTGAAAGTATTACAGATGTCCCCCTTGCCCCCCCCATTGACCCCCTCCTCCCCACTCCTGCCCCCTCCCCACAAGGGGATGTTTTGCTAGATGTGGGGTTCTGAGTGGAATTTCTGTGGTGTGTCTTTCGCCTGCCCTTTCACCTGTCCACCTCACCATGACTTCCCCAAACCATCCTTCCATCCCTCTACCCACTCACTGTGCATCCATCTTCCCTACCCAAGGATTTGTACATCCACCCACCAACTCACCCACCTAACTCATCTTCTCATGGTCCTTCATGCACCCCTTAACCATGCTTTATTCACTGTGCAACCACCACCCACCACCCACCCACCCAGCCAGCCAACCACCCACCCAGACATCTATCCACCCACCCACCTATGCACTCACCCAAACATCCAACACCCACCCACCCATCTACTCATCCATCCATCTTTCGTCCACCCTACAATGACTTAATCGACTTACCATCCAACCAACCATCCATCCAGTCGCTCTTCCATCCACCCACCCACCCACCCACCCATCTACTGCCTATCCATTCATCTCCTCAATTTACCCCATTCACTCAGTGAACCTCTTCGCTCACCACCCACCCCATCCTTTTTTACCCCTGTTTAAAGGACTCAATCACACCCAGAGAAGAGTGTAATAGGACACTCAGGAGAGGAGTCCACAGGTTGCTTGAGAGGGTGGGAATCTGTGGGCTTGGGGGGGAAGGAAGGGCCCTCACCTAGGGAGCTGCTTCCTGGAAGAGGTGATGATATACAAGCAGGGCCTGAAGGCCAGGCAGGGTATTAAGCAGCAGGAAAAGAGGGTACATACCCGAGACAAGACTAAGTCTGAGAAGTGGGAGGTGCATGCAGGTACAAGTGCGTGTGTCAGGGCGCCTGGGTAGCCACTCAGTGTGGCTGGGATACGTACCAGCCCCTCCCTTCTCCCACATCCCAGGGCTTAGGGGCAAGGAGCCCAAGGTCTTAAGGGGAGCCCCCATCCCAGGCGTCCCTTGTCTCCTTCCTCTCCTACCTCCTGCAGCTCCAGTGACTCCAGCACCAGGCCACCGTGTTCACTGCTGGCTCCGGTTACTCTCTCCCTGCTGGGCCACCAGCTCGCACCAGCAACTCCGTGCACTAAGCTCTGACACCTGATCAGCTCTGAGAGGGTGGCCAGCAGCCCCAGGGGGCCGGGGATGAGCTGAGGGAGGAGGCAGGCTGGCAGCAGGGCTGCCTGTTGGCCAGCAGGATCTAGTGGGAAGACACCCGTGCTCTTCCCTATCATCACTGGACACATTTCAGTTTCTGGAATGAGCTACTCTCTTCCTCTCCTCCCAGCCTTTGCACTTGCTGTTCCCTCCATGAGGAGCACCCTTTCTGTACCCATGTCACCCCCAACTTGCTCATCTCCCCCTCTCACTCCTACTTACTCTTCAGATCTTTGCTACAACATCCACTCCCCCAGGAAGCCTTTCTGGACTGCACCTCAGTCACACTAAGTCACCATTGCCCAGTCACTGGTTTGTGTCCATCATTAGCCACAAGGTGCCGCACACAGAAGTAGATGCTCAACACATGTTTCTTTTTCCTTTCTTTTCTGTTCTTTCTTTTTTTAATTTTGAGTGTAAAGCTGGGGACAGTGAAACAAGGAAGGGTTTAGCATAGAAAAAGCAACAGGAGAGAGCCTGGGGGGCTGCTTCGGTTCTCTAGAGATGTTATAGGAAAGAAGTGAGCTAAGGCTAGGCTGCTGTTGGCTCACTTTGAAGTAAGTCACGGTGACAAGAGTGAGTGGAGGCAGAGCTGCTGTTGGCTCACTTCGGGGGGGGGGGGGGCGGTAAGCCTGGGAGGGGCTGCTGCTGCCTCTTAGTCCCCTGGTTGCAAGTCTCCGTGGGACCCTTAGAACTCAGGGAAAAAAAGCAGGACTGAGAAAGGCATGGGCGTGCTCCAGAGGGAGCCAGCTCAACACGTGTTTCTTAAATGAATCCTAAAGGCCACCTTCTCTAGCCTCCTGTGCAGTCTGGCCCAGTCCTGCCGAGTGGAGATCACCATCCACCTGAATAATATTCAGATAACTTAGTGCGGCTTCCTACCACACGCATCCTTCACTTGTAACTTCATAAACTTCTGAACTGTGCAGTGGAAGGAACCTTGGACTGGAAGTCCCAGTTCTGGGATGCTTCTCTATCCTCAAGGGGGGCGGGGGGCTGGAGGTGGAGCATCAGTTTCCTAATTTATAAAAAGGTGAAATCGCTGTGTCCCTCGTTTTAGAGCTTACTGGAGAACGCTCACCTGGGCGGCCGCCCCAGCTTCCTGCGGGGTTACAGCCCCACGAGAGCGTTTAGAAGTGAGCCAGCTTCTTTTACCAGCAGTTAAAATGGCGCCTGCGGCGTCAGCGAGAGACGCATGCGCCTTGGTGGGAGAGACCGGGAGGCTCCTCCTTCTAACAAGTCCCTCCCGGTTTCCGGCGGAAGTGGCCTCAACAAGGGAAACTTTATTGTTCCCGTTGCAGTGGCGAGAATGTCGGTGAATTACGCTGCGGGGCTGTCGCCGTACGCTGACAAGGGCAAGTGCGGCCTCCCCGAGGTGAGCGCGGCCGGGGATCCCGAAGGTCGCCCCTTCCTGGGCCGCGGGCCGGGTGGGCCGGACGGCAGCAGGGCATTGTGGGACTATTCGGAGGCACCGAGGCTAGACAATGGGAGGGACTTCCCACTGAGGAGCGGGTGGGAAGTGACGCCCCTAGCGCGCCCCGGGACGCAAACATGCCCAGCCCCGGGTCGGCGTGGCTGGCAAAAAGCGAAGGGCCCGCGTTAGCCAAGTCCTGAAGTTATGATGGGGGAACAGGGGATGTAGTTCTAGGCGGAAGGCACTTTAGGGGCAAAGGCAGGGGGAGTGGGAATAAATGCACTTGGGGAACAGATTAAGCCAGGGACATTTCGTGAGTCAGGCCAGGGAGGTCCCCAGATGCTAGCTTGGGACGTTGACACTTTATCCTGCGAGTGATGGAAACAGATTTTGAGCTGGGGAGGAACCTGGGATGGATGTAAGTATGTGTCAGGAAGACCCCTCCCGCTACTCCGAGAGAAGTCCCCTCCATACACGGAGACCTTGAGCTTGTCACTTCCGTTCTGGAGAGGAGTCTCCCCTTCTGTAAACTTGCGGGGTAACATTGCCCTCATCCTATAAAAGCAACTCAGTTCATTCTGAGTCAGACATTTAAGGAGCTCTGAGAAGGTGTGAATCCCTCTGGAAGCCCTGTTCCTCTCCTGCTTGTGTTCACTTTATTCCTCCAATATTTGTTCAGCATGTACTGTGCACCAGGCACTCTCTGGGTCCTGGCGCCACAGCAGGGAACAAGACAGACAAAACCCCATCATTCCAGTGGGGAAAGAGAGAAGCAGTAAGTAAATACAAGAAGTGAGGTGGACGCTAAGGAGAAAACGCTAGAGAGAAAAGTGAAGCTGGCAGTGATGAGAGCTGGGGGCTGCACTGAAACCAGGTGGCCAGGGAGGCATCACTGAGATGACTTTTTTCAATGTTTTCTATTGTGGTAAAGTACACCTTTCATAACATCATCTTAATGTACCCTTAATTTTTAAGTGTACATTCATTGATATTAAGTATATTCATGTTGCGCAGCCATCCCCACCATACATCTCCAGAACTTTCTTATCTTCCCAAACTGAAACTCTGTCGTCATTAAACTCTTAACTCCTCATCCCACTCCCCTAGCCCCCTGGCACCCATTTTCTACTTACTGTTTTTATGAATTTGACTCCTTTAGGAACCTCATAAAGTGGAATCCCACAGTATTTGTTCTTTTGTTTCTGGCTTATTTCACTCAGAACAATGTCCTCAGGATTCATTCACATTGTAGTGTGTGTCAGAATTTCCTTCCTTTTTAAGGCTAAATAATATTCATTGTCTGGATGAATCATATTGTGTTCATTCATTCATCGATGAATACTTGGGTTGCTTCTTTGTTTTAGCTGTTGTAAATAATGCTGCTATGAACCTAGGTGTGCAAATGAGGTGTCTTGTGAGCTAAGACCTAAAGGAGGTGAGGAAGGGAATCTAGGAAAGAGTATTTTAGGCAATAGGCCATGTGAGACGACTTGGGCTTTTGCCCTGATGAAGGTGGGAGCCCTGGAGGATTGTGGGCAGAGGAGGGACATGATAAAATGCCTTTTCAGATTCACTCTCCTAGGCAAGGCAAGGGCAGCTCAGTCTGTGACTAGTGGTCTTGTGGACTGTGGAACACATTCTTTTTTTAATATATCTTTATTGATTTCAGAGAGAGGAAAGGAGAGGGGGAGAGAGAGTTGAAACATCAATGATGAGAGAGTCATCATTAATCAGCTGCCTCCTGCACACCCCTGACTGGGGATCGAACACAACCCGGGCATGTGCCCTGACCGGGAATCGAACTGTGATCTCCTGGATCCTAGGTTGATGCTCAGCTGCTGAGCCATGCCCAGCTGGGCGGGACACATTTTGACCATTCCCCTTTGCTCTCTCACACAACAGATCTTCGACCCCCCAGAGGAGTTAGAGCGGAAGGTGTGGCAGCTGGCAAAGCTGGTTTGGCAGTCCTCCAATGTGGTGTTTCACACGGGCGCTGGCATCAGCACTGCCTCGGGCATCCCTGACTTCAGGTCTGTAGGTGTGGAGGGAAAGTTGAGGCAGGACCCGCTAGCTACTGAGGGCTTCCCTGTGAGCTACAGATACTCAGGCATTGGAATCCATCCTGCTGCCTTCCCCCTCTCTGAATAGTGAACCTCCATTCCCTGGGTGTTTGGACTGGGAAAGACCCCTCCCCTTCAGACTTGTCCCTTTAAGTCACAATCAACATTTCAGTCACCCCATTGGCCAAAACTTGGTCCCCTGTCCATGCCTAGCTATAAGGGATGCTGGGAAATGTAGTCTTATCTACGCTCCGTGTGCATACCTAAATATCAGGGTATTACCACCCTAGAAGAAAGGGGAGAATCATATCAGGGACAATTAGCTCCACACTCCCTTGCAAGTATTTTTCTATAAGACCTGGTGCCAGGCAAGTGGCTTAACCCTCTGGACCTCAGTTTCCTCACCCATAAATGAGGGTGTGAAACCAGATAAACCACTGTATACTTCAGGCAGCCTGTGTGACAAGAATTTTGCAGCTGAAAAGCAAGGTTCTCAAACTGGTGGCCCCTGGGTGGTTCTTATAGGTGCTGAGTCTGCAACCCTGCCCCAAAGGGCAGGCCTATTGCATTTTACTGTCTTTCCAAGTCCTCTTGGGCCCCCAGCCGAGGTTCAAACAGTGGAAAAGCAGATTCCTTGGAGGAGTGTTAGAATTCTAAGGCATGAATTCCCTCCACCCCTTCTCCATAACCTGTCATGGCTCCCCACTGGGAGAGTTCCAAGGCTATTGCCAGCACCCCAGGCCTTTGCTTACCCTTTCTGCCTGAACTGCACTGCCCATCCCTTTCACAGTTCAAGAGACAGCTCAGCCTCCTCCAGGAAGCCTTTCCATACTCCCCACACAGAGCCCTCACTGCCTTCTTTGGGCCATCCCAGCCCACAGGGCTGAAGAGTCTGTGTCTACCAGTGTCTCCCCTGACAAGATCATGGACTCCTCAAGGGCAGGGCCTGGTTTCCCTAGGTCCCCAGCATCACCCAGCACAGTGCTAGGCTCAGTGCAGCAGCAGTTAAGTGTTGGTCGAATTGAATAATTTTTGCCCTTGGTATGCACTGTTCTCTCTCCTTCCTCTCTTCCCTCCCTCTCAGTCTCTCTCTCTCTCCCTCCCTCCCTCCCTCCCTCTTTCCCCCTTTATCTCATTCTCTCTCCCAGTCTTTCTCTGTTCATCTCCAATTCTGTCTCTCTCCTTTTTTTTAAAATCCTCACCAGAGGATATGTTTTTATTGATTTTTAGAGAAAGAGGATGGGAGAGAGAGAAAGAGAAAGAAACATTGATGTGAGAGAGAAACATCGATCAGTTGCCTCCTGTATGCTCTCCAAATGGGGATTGAACCTGCAACCTAGGTATTTACCCTGATCGGGAATTGAACCCACAGCCTTTTGGTTTATGGGACAATGTTCCAACCAATTGAGCCACCCGGCCAGGGCTGTCTCTTTTTATGTCTCTCTCTTTCCCTGATCCCTAAACTCTCTCTGCATCTCTCCCCACATGCCACCTTCAGGGGTCCCCATGGAGTCTGGACGATGGAAGAGCGAGGCCTGGCTCCCAAGTTCGACACCACCTTCGAGAGTGCACGGCCCACACAGACCCACATGGCGCTAGTGCAGCTGGAGCGCGTGGGCCTTCTCCACTTCCTTGTCAGCCAGAACGTGGATGGGCTGCATGTGCGCTCTGGCTTTCCTAGGTAACACCCAGCTGCCTCCCCTCTAGGCCTCAGTTTCCTCATTTGTAAAATGGAGATTGATGGCAGCCTCTCCCTTAAGAAATTGTTGTGGCGACTCAGCAAGGCTGCAGGGGAAAAGCACTTGACGCTTAATAGGATTTTGCAAACCAGAGCTGTCATTGTCAGTGCCTCCTGGCACATCTCAAGAATTGGGTTCCCGTTTTCCAGGTCCCAGGGCATCTACAAAATCTCCCTTGAGATGGGGAGGAGGGTGGTCAGGGTCTAGGATTTGCAGTTGCATTTATAAATTTTCTTTATAACTTTTCTACTGAATGTGAACATGGGATTCGAGCAGAAACACTGATTCCTTAATACTGCGTGTGTCGCCCTCCCTACCCCACTTTCCCCGATATTACCCTTGGGGACAATGAGAGCCCCAGTCATTCATACAGGTAGCCAGACCCTCCACAAGCCAGGGATGAGGGGCAGGACTCTCCTGCTTACAAAGGAGAGTGAGGCAGCTGTCCCCTGCTCTTTTGAAATGGGCCTGAGTTCTAACGCCAGGCCTCTGGCACAGAAATACAATTTCCCTGGGAGTCAGGCAGCTCTCCTGACCTAGAAATGTTGCCAGGTTTGGGCCTTTATCCACTTCGACATGTAAATACCTGAGAAAGCAAGACCCCAGCCTTCCTGCTGGGTGACCCTCAGGCCCCTTTCTGGGCTGTAACTACTGGTCACCTTGTTATCCCTGCAATCAGAGTAATTCACTAGAGAGGTGACTGCAGACCTAGCCCTTGTGGCCTGTGCAGATGTTTCTAGAAACGAAAGCAAACATTTTCTCACTATATAGCAAATACATTTTTGTGGCACAGGAGGATAGGGCTTTAACAGAAACAAATCCAGGGAAGTCTGTTCCCTACACACCTGGACAAGGTTGAGTTCGGGTGTGTAGGTGGATGGGGAGTGGGACAAAGCTACCCACTGGCACGTTCCTTCCCAGAGATGGAGGGGGGCCACTGGGGTGGGGGTGTATTTGGGGATTTCAGTGCCTCCACTTTCCTGACTGATGGGTTTTGCACCAGCTCTCTCACCTGTACCCAGGCCACCCCCAGCACCCACTGCTCACTTTGCAGTGACACCAATCTATCTGTCTGTACTGGGGGAAGCACCAATCCTCCAGCACTGACTGGGTACAGCTAGGAGCAAAATGGGCCACACTCAACAACTATTTATTGAGCATCTACTGTACACCATACACAGTTCTAGATGCAGGACACAGCACACCAGACAGATAGAAAGCCTTGCCCTCCTGGCTTTTACTCTAGTGGGAAGGAAACAGGCAGAAAACAAGATAAATAAGCATATTAAATTCTGTGTCAAATGGTGATCATTGTCATGGAAGAAAAGGAGAGGGTTGTACAGAGAGGGGAGGTGGGTAGTTGCAGCTTTTAACAGGGAGATCAGGGTAGCTGTGACATTTGAGCAGGGACATAAAGGAGATGACAGGGAACCATGCGGAAGAGCCTTCCAGGCCTGATCATTGTTCCCCTAAGCATACTAAGAGTTACACACTGTCATCCCATTTCACAGATAGGGATTGAGATACAGAGAGGTTAAGTGGCCTGCCCAAGGTCACACAGCAGGGAGGTAACAGTGCTAAGAGTTGATTTCATATTCCTCTTAGTCTAAAGTGCATGCTCCAGGGCCACCCATCACCTCAATTTCTTCCTTTGCAAACTGGGAATTAGAATTCCCGTCCTTCAGACCTAGTTACATTGGGAGATTCCGCCATGCTTATGGGTGGAGTTTGTGAATGGAATGGGCTGCCCATGTGTGAAGGTGGGGTCAACTGTGAGGGAGTTAAGGATTCCTTAGGCTCAGAAAGGTTGAGCCACCTGCCCAAGGTTGTACAGCTGGAGGAACCAATAGGAGGGAGTCCATGGATCCTATGGATGGGGAGTTAGGGAAGGATTCCTGGAGGAGGAGGGCTTGGCACCAGACCTGAAGCCTCAGGATCTGGGGAGTCCACTGCACCACCAAGCCTCTTCTCCTCCTACAGGGACAAGCTGGCGGAGCTTCACGGGAACATGTTTGTAGAAGAATGTGTCAAGTGTAAGACGTGAGTGTCACGAGGGGGTGGGGGCAGGCAAGGTGTGGTGACCCAGGCCCCTGGCCCGTTTTCTGCCATTTCCCAGGTTGGGCTCTGCAAAAGGGTCTTATGAGTTGAATCTGACACCAAGAGACTCATGGTGGGACGTAGGACTGGGGTGTGACTGGGGAGGTGGGGGAGGCTTATGGTGGGGCTGGGGTCCGTGTCTTCCTTCTGGGAAGGTATATCTTCCTCCTGGAGAGGTATATTCATTTCCTGTGGCCGCCACAACAAACACTCACAAATCAAGTGGTGTGAAACAACAGAAATTTATGTCCTCACTGTCCAGGAAGCTAGAAGTCCAAAATCAAGGTGTTGGCAGGGCCATGCTCCCTACGAAACCTGAAGGGGGAGGATCCTTCCAACCTGCTCCAGCTTCTGGTGGTTTTTGACATTCCTTGGTGTCCCTTGGCTGTAGATGCATCACTCCAACCTCTGCCTCTCTGTTGTCGCATGCCCATCTTCTCTGTGTCTCCTTTTTTTTCTTTTTTTAATATGTCTTTATCAATTTCAGAGAGGAAAGGAGAGGGAGGGAGACAGATAGAAACATCAATGATGAGAGAGTCATTGATCGGCTGCCTCCTGCATGCCCCTCACTGGGGATTGAGCCCGCAACCCGGGCATGTGCCCTGACTGGGAATCGAACCCCGATCGCCTGGATCCTAGGTCGATGCTCAACCACTGAGCCACGCCTGGCTGGGCTGTGTCTCCTTTCTTATAAGGATAGTCATATTGGATCAGGGCCACCCTACTCCAATGTGACCTCATCTTAACTCATTACATCTGCAGCCACCCTCTTTCCAAATATGGTCACCTTCTACAGTAAAGGGATTTGGACTCCAGTGTATCATTTTGGGGCACACAATTCAACCCATAACAGTGTTGTGGGTTGATGGATGTGACCCCAGCTCTGGGAAGGCTGAGCCAGATCCCTTCTTGGAACAGATGGGCTCTAGATATGTCTCCCTATTGTGAGAGAGCAGCCTCACAGACAAGAATAACTGGAGATGTCAGTGGCAGGGAGCATGGCCCTGCCAACACCTCCCGCAGGTAGAATTTTGGATACCAGGGCACAAGTAGGACCCCCTACTTGTTATGAAATATTTTTTTCCCCGTATTTATTTTGAAAAATTTTCAAACTAATGGAAAACAAGAATCATATGATGAACTCATACTTAACCTAGACCAGCAGTTAACAAACTTTCCTGTAAAGGGCCAGATGATGAATATTTTCAGCTTTGTAGGCCAGACTGTTTCTGTTATAGCCATTGACTGCTATTGTAGTACAAAAGCTGCCATAGAAACATAAAGGAATCAACATGGCCATGTACCAATAAAACTTTATTTACAAAAACATAACTGGAAGGCTAGATTTGATCCAAAGGGCGATAGTTTGCTGGCCTCTTAGATTCCAATATTACTATTTTGCCACAATTCGTTTTCCCTTCTCTCTGTGTGTTACCAGTGTTTGCTGTGCTGTTCAAGAGTAAATGGCAGACTTCCTTATCCTTTGCCCCCAAACCCTTAAGATATTTATCTCCCTTGAGCTTCAGGATTGTCCTCCACAGCCACAGTGCCATTATTCAAGTTGGGAAACATAAAAACCGTAATGTGATGACTTAGTCTCCAGTTAATATTCCCAGTGCTCCCATTGTTGCTATTTTTCTCCTGGTCCAAGACCCAAGCCGGGGTCACACTTTGTGTGTCATTGTCACGTCTCTTTAGTCTCCTTTGTCTAGAACAGTTCCGACCTTTCCCTGTTTTCCATGCTGTTGAGGTTGCAAAGTAGCTGTTCCATGCAAGGTCCCGTTCCCCTCAACTTTCTGGGCTTGCTGGATGTTTCCCTGTACTTTGATTCTAGTCATGTAGCCACTACTTCCCTGGGAAAATGAGAGCTCCCCAAAAGCAAGAACCGCTGGGTGTGGCCATAAGGTGGGAAGGTGGTGGGTTTGACCCGGCCCCGCCATCCCTCTTTTCTCCCCCAACATAGGCAGTACGTCCGGGACACTGTCGTGGGCAGCATGGGTCTCAAAGCCACCGGCCGGCTCTGCACCATGGCCAAGGCAAGGGGCCTGCGGGCCTGCAGGTGAGTGACCCCTCTCATGCCCTGGGCCCCTGGGGAGGTGGCAGGTCTCCATACTGACTGTCCTCAACCCTCACCATCGCAGGGGGGAGCTGAGAGACACCATCCTGGACTGGGAAGATGCCCTGCCTGAACGGGACCTCACTCTTGCTGATGAGGCCAGCAGGTCTGACCCCCAGATGAGCCCAGGGTGGGGCAGGCAGGGAGAGGGGCAAAAGCACAACCATCTTTAGCACAGTGCAGGGGACTCCAGCTCAGAGGTGGGGTCAGGAGAGGCTTCCTGGAAGAGGTGGCTCAAACCGTATCTGGGCCTTTATTTCCCCATAATAATGGCAGCTGCTAGCCTTCTCACTCGTGATCCTGGGCTTCACAGACACCGTTCTCACCACGGCCCATGGGGGTTCTACACTGGGCCCATTTTACAGGCAAGGAAACTGAGACTTTAGCAAGGTGACTCCTCTGTCCAGTTCTGCCCAGCCAGGATTCAACCCAGGAGCCCAAGTGTGGAAGTTCCCACCCACATCAACTTCCCTCTGCCAATGTGGTAGGGAGGTGGTTCCAGTAGAAGGGAAGGAGCAAAATTCAGGGAAGTTTGGCCTCCCAGGGTGTGCCTGGGCATGCTGCAGTAGAGTTTGAGACCTAAGGGTTGGAGACTCCCTCAAGCCCAGAGGGCTGCAGAAACCAATGAAGAGAGAGGCTCAGCCTAACCCCACCTCCTGGCCGCCAGGATCGCCGACCTGTCTGTCACACTGGGCACGTCCCTCCAAATCCGGCCTAGCGGGAACCTGCCGCTTGCCACCAAGCGCCGTGGAGGCAGGCTGGTCATCATCAACCTTCAGCCTACCAAGCATGTATGTCCTGAGACCCTCATCCTCTTGACTTTCCCCTCCCCCCACCTCCCCACCCATGAGCAGTGAGCCCTCTGCCTCCACCTGACGCTGCCTTGCCCCAGCAGGACCGCCATGCTGACCTACGCATCCACGGCTACGTAGATGAGGTCATGACCCGGCTCATGAAACACCTGGGCCTGGAGATCCCCGCCTGGGATGGCCCCTGCGTGCTGGAGAGGGCACTGACGCCCCTGCCCCGCCCGCCCGCCCCCAAGCTGGAGCCTAAGGAAGAGTCTCCCACCCAGTTCAACAGCTTAGCGCCAGCCAGCCCCAAGCAGGAGCCTGCAGCCCAACCTCCTGCTCAGCACAATGGTTCTGGGCCGGTCAGCCCCAAAAGGGAGCCACTGGACAGTCCTGCTCCCCGCAGGACCCCTAAAAGAGTGAAGACCGAGGTGCTTCCCAGCTGACCAGAGGGTCTGGGAGAGTGGGGCTTTTTGGAGAAATCGTGGATTTGGTTTTTTTCTTACCAGTCTCACTTTGTTACTTGCCTCTATCCTGGGGCAGGAGATCTCAGGGCACTTACAGCTGTGCTGCAGGTTCTCCATTGGGGCTCCCTTTAATCCCAGGGGCCTCTGGTAGGGGCCTGGGGAGGAGCAACCTTGCTCTGGACCCTGAACTTCGAGCTGAAACCGCAGGCACCTGCTCTGCCCCAGCTCGACTCAGGACTTTCTGGGAGTTGTGGCTACGCCCTCCCTCATTTTCTGTCCTAAACAGAATTAACTCCCTGTGCTCCCTGTGCCCTCACACCCCTAACCCCTGTCTTCCCCCAAGTGGCCTTCACGGTCCCTCCAGAAGGGAAAGGGGGCAGATCTGCTATTTAGGAACCAAACTTCATGGTGGGACAGACAATAGAGGCTTACACTGCCTTTGGGCTGAAGGGAGAATGGTGGGCCCACCTGGCTTCCTCCAGGCTTCCAGGAAAGTCTTCAGTGCAATAAAAGCAGAATTTCTTGTATCTGAGTCTGTTTAATATCCACAACCTTGCATCAGGTCCTAGGCCCTGGGGAAGGAGTGTGTGGTTCCTCGTCCCCTGGGGACGTCAGCCTGGGCTTCCTTGCAATCCAGACCTGGGGGCAAAGGAGGGCAGTACCAGCTGCTGGCATTCCTTAAGCCCTCAGTTTGTAGTTATGTACCTATTTGCATGGTTTTAAAATATTTGCCCTTGCTACTAGGCTGTGAGCTGCTTGAGGAAAGATCCTTTGGTTGCTATTGCACCCTCAGGCACCTGCTCAAAGGGAGAGGGCTGGTGTGACCCGTTAAGAGCTCCAGCTGTAACCTTAGATGGGTCCCCTCACTTCTGACACTTCAGTCTCTTCATGGGGAAAATGAGCTGGATGGGCAGCCCAGCCCTCCCGGAAGGCAGATGCCCTTGAAGGGCCTCTGGAGGCTGCGGGAGACCAGCGCTTCGCGGGCTGCCTGCTGCCGCTCTCCACGGTGCTGAAGACGAAGACGTTACTGGAGCATCACACGCCGCCTCTCCAGCCTGGGTGCCTGGGGTACTCCACCTCCCCCATCCGGGCTGGCCCAGCCCCACCTTCTGGGGTCTGGGGAGCCCCAGCTTCCAATTCAGCCCCCACCTGATTCTGCTTCTATGCCAGCCATGTTCTGTCACAATATTTTATTAAGGACCACGGCAGTCTTCGAGAAGGTGGGGGGTGACTGTGGGCCATGGCCATCCCAAAGTTCAGAGCTCAGCCAGTGCTTAGGAGTCAGGGTCCCTGCAGTCTCAGCCGCTTCCTCCTCACTGTGTGCGAAGGCGCAGGAAGGAGTCCCCAGGCAGGGCAATTGTTGAAGCATGTTGTGTGTTTATGTCTGTCTGGGCCTATGGATCACTGTGTATCTGCCTCTTTCCTTCTCTGCCTGGTTCTGTGTGTATTTCTCAGGCTTTGTGGCCTTATGGTTGCCCTGTGTCTGAGCATCAGTTTCTGTTCCTGTGGGTTTGTGCCATCCTGGCATCTCCACAAGGGTCTCTATCTCACCTCCAATCCTCTGCCTCTCCACTGTAGCACCCACCACAGTGCCCCTGAGCGGAGGGGCCCGGGGTCACGTCCAGGTGGTGCTCACAGCTCCTCCCCCACTGCCTCCAGCCCCACGCGGCCTGGGCTGAGTGCTGGCTCAGGCGAGGCCCAGTCCAGCAGGGTAGACCGGCTCAGCTCCTCTGTCCAGTTGTCCTGGACCAGGGTCGACTTGTTCATTTCCTCCATCGAGTTGTCTAGATCCAGCATATCCTGAGATTTCCAGTGCACCCTGGGGCTGCCTGGAGACCCTCCCTGGGGTGCGCCAGCCTCGGGCTGAGGACCTGGGGCCTCGGAACCTGGTGTGGTGTCGAGGGCCACACGGGAAGCAGCGTCGTTGTGCAAAGTTCTGGAGAAAACTGAGCGAGGGTTGGGGGGTTCATGAGGGATTGAGGAGGCTGGTGTTCCTTCTTTCCTTATCTCCCAGCCTCAGGGAGCGGTTATATGGGGGGCTCCTTCCCCCTCCCCCAGAGGCCCAATATGGGGACTTGGGGAGCCAAGGGGATTGTGCCCATGGTGCAGCCCAGGGGGACCCAGAAGCACTCCTGACCCACCTACCTCGCACCGGTGTGAAGTCTCCGGGACTCTCGGCTTTGTTGGGGGCAAAAGGGCTGATGGAGGGGAGGACGATGAGGGCAAAAGAGAGCAGCAGGACCTGCCAGAGACGGGGGCGGGGTCACCCCATCCCTCCACCATCTCCGTGAGCACAGTCATCTTATGGGCAGGGAAACTGAGGCCCAGAAGACTGGATTATGCTTTAACTGGGGCTGGGGCCATGCTACTCACACCTTTCCCCCTCCCACAGGCCGGTCTCCCAAGGCTGAGCACCCCTTTATCCTGGGGGCCATCAAAGCAGAGGCAGGACTCACCGCTATGCAGGTGCCTGCCTGGGCTGACTTGCTGGTGGACTGGACCACAATGGCCTGTAGTTTCTTCAGTTGCTCCAAGAGGGACCTTAATGCAATGAGCAACCTTGGCTGAGCCCTACAGGGCCTTAGCCTGGCTCCCTGTCCATTTCTGGGGTCCCTCAGCATGGCTGATGTCTGAATCCTGTCCATCCTTCGAGGCCCCACTGCTCTTACAAGTCCCAGACCCTTCTTCTTTGCTTTAATAAATCTCCAATGACATCCCACCCACTTCTCTGCCACCCCATCCAGGCCTCTAGGATCACTCCCCTGGATGCCAGCCAAGCCCAAGCCTCCTCTCTTGTCCCTCCATCTTTCTCTCTCCCTTCCCCTCTGCCTCTCTCACCCCCTACTCAGCAACCAGGGGATGCTTTTCAAATATAAAACAGCTTCTCCCAACCCTCTCAGGGCTCCCACCTCCCTCAAGTCCTCCCTGCAACTGAAGCCCTGCACAACCTGCCCCATCCCCTCCCTGCCCTCACCTCCTCCCTCTCTCCCCTTCACTCACTCTGCTCCAGCCACACTGGCCTCCTCATCGTTCCTCCAACATGCCGGGCACAGTCCTGCCCCAGGACCTTTGCAAGGGCTATTCCCTCTAAGGACACTGTTCCCCCAGGTCTTTTGGTAGCTGGTTTTTTCTCATCCATTAGGTCTCATCTCAAATGTCACCTTATCTGACCTTCCTGTCTAAAATAGCCCTTCAGCCCTGGCCGGGTAGCAAAGTTGGTTAGACCGTCGTCCCGATACTCCAAGGTTGCGGGTTTGATCCCTGGTCAGGGCACATACAAGAATCAACCAATGAATGCATAAGTAAGTGGAACAACAAATTGATGTCTGTCTCTCTCTCTCTCTCTCTCTCTCTCTCATCAGTATAAAATAAAACAGTCCTTCATTCACCCTGCTTTATTTTTTTTCCTACTTGCTATCATTATTTGCGTGATCTTTTATATATTTTTTTTCTTGAGTATGTCTCCCACTAGACTGTGAGTTCTTTAAGTGGAGGGACTGTGTCTTCTTTGTTCACTTGTGGTCCTAGTGCTCAGAACTATGATGCAGAGTAGATACTAGATACATGGACTAAATGGATGCGCCCCTTAGATGGAATTATGTGCCATTCTCCCACACACCATACCCCTAGCCTCTGGCCATTCATATGTCATTTCCTCTACCGGGAGCAACTTCCTCCTATGAATTCTTATATATCCTTCAAGACCCAAAATCCAAATCCCCTCTGCGATGTAGCCTGCCTCCTTTCTAGGCTGAACCCTTACCCCCTGCTCTACCCTGCCATCAATGAAGCTGTCCCCTGCCCGCATTCTTCACCTCTCCTGCTAGGGATTTGGGGGCCAGCTCCCCCTGTCCTCTGCCCTGGCTCGACCAAGACTCACCGATTCTGCTTCTCAAGATGCAAGACTTTCCTCTGAAGCTCCTGGTTCTGGGCAGTGCAGGCTGACATCCTGCAGGGACAATGGCACAGTGACATTCAGAGTATGCCTGTCACCAACTGTCCCAATCATATCTTCCTGTGAGGCCCCACTTTACTAGCAGGGAACCCAAGGTCAAAGAGGAGAAGTCACTCATTCAAAGTCACTTCGGCAAGTCTGTGAGAGGGTCAGAATTTGAACCCAGGTCTGCCAGGTACCTAGGTCCCATGTCTGCATTGGTGTCAGGGGCTTCATTCAAGTCTGAGCCCCCAGGATTGGGATGGAATGCCAAACTCAGGCAGTGATGCTTCCAGAAGATGAACTAGCAGGGAGACTGAGAGTCCAAGGAGAACCAAGTTACAATCTTCACCATCCCTGTGACCTTGAGCCACTCAGCTCTCTTACCTAAGTCCCCTCATTTGCACAATGGGGTTACAATTACCTAGTTCACAGAGTGATTGGGAGGATGGCATGAAGAAAAGTTGACTGGGGGCTTAGCAGATTGCATTTGAGGAACAAGACAATGATTATTGTTCCATCTAGGGTGCTGGGGTCCAGCCAGGGGACCCCACCTTTCCCATCTGCATCCATCCGTGAATATGGTTTCAACTCCACTCAGATGTGGAGTTGAAATACTCAGATCACAGCATGAGGATGTGTCAGTCCTTGTATCACAACCAGGGAAGAGAAGAAATTCCCTCACTGAAAGGCCCTCCTTCTAAATAACTCACAAAATAAAGAATTAAATTACAGAAAACCTAGGGTCCACATGGTAATGACAGTACAAATAAAAATGTGTGGGATGTAGCTAAGGTGGTGCTGTGAGGGAAATGTATAGCCTTAATTCAGCTCAATGAACTAAACATGCATATTTAAAAACTAGCAAAAGAACAACAGCATAAACTTCACCACCACCACCACCCCCCCACACACAAAAACATTCTAGGAAGGACATAACAAAGCTTATAGTAGAAATGAAACAACTAGAAAAGAAAAATAGAATTGGGTGGGAGGAAAAGTCAGAAATCCATTCTTTGCAAAGAATAATAAAATAGACAAACTTCTGGCATGACTGATCAAAAAGATAAAAGAGAAAGAGAAGGCACAAATAAACAAATGAATTATTTAAAAGGGTATAAGTGTAGATGGCTCAGAGCTTTAAAAAATAATAGGAGAGAACTATAAGTCATTTTATGTCAATAAATTTGAAATCGGCAACTTTGCAGAAAAATATAACACCCCAAAACTGACCCAGGAATAAGGAGAAAACCTAAATAGACCTGTAACATTCCATAAAGTCACTCTTGGCAGTCACAACAGCTCTGAGGACCAGTAATATCAGACAAGGGAAAGAAGCATCCCATCATCCCATGTTCTGACATGGAGCCTGATGGGTAATACCTCCCCCTTTCTTGGCACCACATATTCTAGGGGATAAAGGGACCCTGAAACCCTTGCACTGTGCCATCACTAGGCATATTCCCATCCTTACAATTCACATGAAAAACGTCTCTCCCAGAGAAGGAAAATAATTCTAATTTTGTCAGGCTTTAAAAACTGTGACCTTAGGCCCATTGCACCCCTTTCTCTGGGCCTCAGTTTCCTCCCTGAATGTGCAGTCCCAAGACCCAGCCTTACCGAGTTTCCAGGCCATCAATATATTCCTTCTTCTTTTTCCGGCTTTCTTGGGC
Organism: Miniopterus schreibersii; assembly: GCF_964146895.1. Classification (NCBI taxonomy): domain Eukaryota; kingdom Metazoa; phylum Chordata; class Mammalia; order Chiroptera; family Miniopteridae; genus Miniopterus; species Miniopterus schreibersii. The sequence continues at coordinate 66,340,545 of NC_138105.1, read as the reverse complement.
TGACTGTTTGTTTCGGATTTTCCTGCGGATTTTTTTCAGCACTCGCTCCTCATACTGCCAAGTGACATGGGGAGCAAAACTGAGTCAGGCTGGAGGGTCTACTGTTATCTAGACCCAACAATTTTACCCTATTCTCTTCTCATGGGAGCCATCCCAGACTGGGGGGGTCTGAGGGCAGACTCCTGATGACTTTAAGACCAGCTTTCCTGCCCCTAAATTCTTGCATTCTCTAGGAGGGGCCTGGGTCATGGCAATCTTCCCAGCTCCTAGTCCGTTAGTAACTCCTACCAAACTCTGTGTATGGTGCAATCGCGCCACCTTCTGGTCATATTTGAGAACAGTGCTTTTCATGGGGCCAGCTGATACCAACACTAATGTCTTCCAATTGGAAGGGCAAACTCAGGTGTTGATAGTACGCGAACGGGCTGGAAGGGAGCTGTGGTGAGATAGAGAGGTCCCACTAGGTTGGCTTTCTGCATGATTATTTTTACTCTGGTGACAGACACGTCCAAACATTCTTAGTGTGGGGGGCCTAAAGGTGAGACTCATGGGCAGCTAGCTGCAGGAAGGGGGAGAGACCCAGGGCCAAGGGTCTCACCCACTCACCTTGGTAAGGGGCAGCTGAGTGGGCAGCGTGATGCCTTCTTTGGCCAACAGTTTCTTTTCATCCTCTGTCAGCATCAGCTCCTGGCAGTTCCCAGTCCCTGATCTCAACGGGTGGGGGCCTGCCAGATGCTGCTGTTGCTATGGAAAAAACAGGAAAATTGCATTGGGACAGAGAGAGTGACAGCCTTTAGGAAATGAGGCATCAGATTTGAGAAACTATCAATCCACCTGCAGTAAAGTACCCACTAGCACTAGGGCTCAAGAGCCCAGCACACGGCCCTTTGACCTAGCAATTCCACTTCCAAGAATTGATCCTACAGATGCCCTCACACATGTGCAAAAGTATGGGCATAGAGGATTTTCACTCGCTTAACAAATAGTCAGCTATTTATAGTCACCGACTACATTCCAGGCACCATTCTGGGCTGTGCATATTCATTGTAACACTGTCTGCAATCTCAAAGGGTTGAAAGCAATGAAAATATCCAGCAAAGAGGGCACAGGTTAAGTAAGGCGTGACACATTTATACAATGGAGTATTGCACAGCTGTGAAAAGGGATGGGCTCTCCATGTCATGCTATGGAGCAATGACCATGATAAACTGTCAAATTAAAAAAAAAAAAAGAGAGGGCCACAACATTGTTACATGTGGCGTGCTACTTTTTATATTAAACTTGTTTTTTAAAGGCATCTCTCTGGAAGAAAAAATTGGAACCTGTGTAGGGAGCTCAGTGTCTGGGCAACTGGGGTGAGAGAGTGTCTCTCCCCATCTATTCATTTGTTCCATTGGAACTTGGACTGTGTGAATGCCTTTCCCTATTCAAAATATTTTTAATTAAATTTAAATTATTAAATATAAACATTAAAAATGAAAGAATCTTGTCATCAGAATGGCCAAGTCTTAGAAATGTCATATCTCTAAGGAATGGGAGACTCAGGAATAAAGGTAGAGATTGGGACAGTCTGTCATTCTTGGGATCAAACTCTACTACTTAGAACTCCAGTTCGTTAATTAGCCCAACCATTTTCTCTCCAGGGTCCAAGCCTCCGTGTGCTCATCCATAAAATGGGGATAAGGTCTCCCACATCCCAAGGTTGTTGACATACAGAACTATGATACTGAACTTGATGTAGTTACAAAATCCAGTTAGCATTTCCAAAGCGATCATTCTCCTTTCCTATCCTTCAAGGCTGCTGGAGTTCCACCTCCTCTAGGATGCCCTCCGGGACCTGCAATGACCCTCCAGCCTCTCTTCCTCATTGGTACACTTCCATGAGCAGTCAGTTTTCTCATCTTGACCATGAGGTCCCTAGAGGCTGAGCACAGAGCTGGTGCTCACCCCACACCTTTCAAGTTGGGAGGGGCATTTTGGTCTTGCCTAGAGATTGTCAGGATGACTTTTGGTATCAGACAAACTGGAGTTGAAATCTACTGGGCCACTTGCTTGCTGTGTGACTTTGGGTTTAACCTCTCTGGGCTATGACTTTCTCATCTGAGGAATGAGGTCACTAATAGGGTTGTCACATCTGGTTTACAGGTACTTGAAGCCCTTGGCAAGATAGATGGCCCTCCGTCAGCATGCAATGGGCACAACAGGCCCTAGAGGGCCAGCCCAGAGATAGAGCCTGCAGCAGCTGTGTGGCTTAGGGCAAATTAACTGCTCTGTGACCATTTCTTCATATGTAAAATTAAGATAATATGAGCCCCAAGCTTCAGAGTTGTTGTGAATTAAAAGTTGATACATTTAAAGCATTTAGAAGAGTGCCTGGCCTATAGTAGGTACTTAGTAAATTTTAGCTTGTTTTTTAAAAATTTTGTACTACCACTACAGAACGTGTCCCAGCTCAGGAGATAGAGGACTCTGGACTGGAACCCACAGACTTGCTCTGAGTGTGACCCTGGACAAATCCGGCCTTTGCGACTCAGTTTTCCAGTCTCTGAAATGGGGGTATTGGGACTCCATGAACCCCAGCAGCTCTCCCAGCTCTAATGCTTGGGAACCGGGGGTGGAGGCTGCTCACCAGGTCCCTGCCACTGCCGGAGAGGAGAAGGTCTTTCACTGTGAGGTTGCAGCTTGGGGGCGAGACTGCCAGCTCAGTCTGCTCCTCAGGATAGAGCTCCGGGTTCCACATTTCTGACCAGGATAGATAGGGACAAAGACAGGGAGAGTGTCAGGCAGGGGGCTCTGACCTCCCAGCTTCTATCTGCCTCTTCCAGCAAGAGCTCCAGGATTGACCCCAATGTGCTAAGGACTTTTAGTACAGCTTGGGGCCCCAAGGCCTGGGTTGAAGGAGACAGCCCTTGCTGGTGCCTCAGTCTCCCTGCTGTAACATAGAAACTCAAATTCATCAGGGCATTGTTGAGAGACCCACTGGTATGCAGTAGAGAGCAGTTGTTATTACCCAGGATTATAGACTAGATCTGTAGCCAGCCAGGCCTTATCTCTCTTTGGGACAGGGGCCAGGTCTGATTCACCTCTGGTTCCCTCCCACCTGGTGCCTGGCCCACGGTAAATGGGCTGCTTTCCAGAGCACAAACTTCAGAGGCAGATAGCCCTGGGTTCTAATCCTGACTGGGCTAAGTGTGTGACCTTGGATAAATGACTAAACCTCTCTGAGCCTGTTTCTTCAACACTCCAATGGGACTCATAAGAGCTGTGACCCCACTGCAAGGCTCAAAGGACAAAGGACGCCCTGCTGGGAGTGCCTTCTGCATAAGGCCTGCCTTGAGGAGAGCCTCGAGGACTGGGATCCATGGCCTCTCTCACTTTCATGGAGCATCTACTATGACCCAGACATGGGAGGTACAAAGATGAGGTTGCCAGCATGACGCCTGGCCAAAGTCAGCCTGCTATGGTTGCACCCCAGCTCTGTGGCTTTGACTTATTGCTTAATCTCATGGGGACTCAGTTTCACCATCTGGATAATGGGCCCACAACAGCATCCATCTCAAAGGGTGGGTATGTGTGTAACGGGGTAAGAGCAGGAGAGAAGACACAGAACTCACCCAGGTCTATGGCCACAGAGGCCTCGAGCACTTGGGCCACTGGCCCAAGGGGCTTGGTAGGGTTGTGGGGAACAGGATGGTAGGAGGGGCAGAGCCCCTTGCCAGACTCCGAGAAATGGCAACCAGCTGGGGTGGCGGCCAGCCCATTGTGTGGAGGGGTATCCTGGGGGTCTGAGGGCAGATCTTCAGAGATGCCGCTGTCACTGTCCGCAGGAGACCAGAGAGGAGAGCTGGGCACTGAGTCTCCAGAACCCAAGATACAATTGAGGAAATCATTGGAGTCCGGGGCTGGCAGGACCTGCTGGGATGGAAGAGGTGGGGTGGGAATGAGGAGGTCTGCACTTTGCTCTGGATTGCTGTGTGACTGACCCTCTCCGGGCCTTGAACATAATCATGTGGCATGGGGACACCATCCAGCCTGGTCAGGGCATGAGCCCTGAGTTTGAGTTTGGACCCAACTCCAAACTTCTGTGTGAGCCCAGACAAGCTACTGACCCTCTCTGGGCCTTGGATTCACCATCTCTAAGGCACTGATTCTGTCTGCCCCTTGGAGTAGCTGAGAGGTTCAACACAATAATGTGCTTTGTTTAAATCACACACCATGAGCTGTAAAAGATACTGAGCTGAGAGGAGTTCTGTGCAGTGGGGCCTCACCTGGTCTCCAGCATGGCCCCAACCCTCGCCCAGATCTACGTGTCTCAGGATTCCATCCTGCTGATCAAACAGGAGATCCAGGAGCTCCAGGCTGTCGATGGGGCCCATGGCACAGGTGGAGGAAGTCATCTGGGGCAAGAACGGATGGGCGTGAGTCATGCAGCCTCTCTCCTCCGTATATCCCATCTGCATACCTCCCACGTCTGTCCAGCCCCAGTTCAATTTCCGCTCAGCCCCTAGGTCTGGCTTCTACCTCCAAATCAGTGCTGAGGGGCTGACCCAGAGATGCCCGGGGTATGAGAGCCAGTTTCTTTAAAAAGTGCTAGACAGATGCACATATGGGGAAATCAGCCTGGTCACTCCCTCGAGGCTGATGGAATTGGCCCTCTCTTTCATTCCCAGCCTGCCCATGTCCCCCTCCTGGGAGGTGGGGGGCCTGGAAGAAACAAGAGAGCAGCCCTGAATGGAGGTATGGTTTTGGTCACTGCATTCTCTCTCTGCACCTCAGTCTTCCCATCTGTGCAATGTGGTGGGGGCTCCTTCTAACTCTGGGAGCTTGGGGAGGGTTTCCTGGCATAGACCCTCCTGCCCCCCATGGACCCAGGCAGAGCTCACCTTTCCAGCTGCTAAATCTCCATTCATGAGCCCGGCCAGCTCTACCTCCAGCTACTTTCTGTGTCTCTGATCCGTGGAGGCTCACCCCAAGTCTTGTTCCTGTCTGTGGATCTGTCACCACCCCCAAAAGATGCTGAAATAGCCCTGGGGAGCTCCCAGCCCACCCCCAGCTGCTGATTGGGGGACAAGCAAGATGGACAAGGTTAAGGGCCAGTGATACCAGGGCAGGATGGGGGAGGGAAGAGAAGATCCGTTATCTTGATGTTTTGTGCTTTTCCTGCAGGCAGGGGCAAAGGCCAAAGTCTGGGGTGCCTCTGCTCTGCCATGACCTCTTCCCTACTTTTGGGGACTGTTTCTTATCAGGAGTCCTAGATGTCGGGATCCAGGAGAGCCCAGGGCTCCTGGCGGGGTCTGGTCCACTCCCTGGACAGAACAAAACAGGAGGACCACCCCAGGCCTTTGCTGAAGCTGTTCTCCCTGCAGGAGCTCCCTTCCCTCATCAGAGCTGGCAACCGCCTACCCACCCACCCCAAGCCCTCCACGGCTAAACCCGTGCAATGGATTCCTTCTAGAATCTTTATCATTCATTTATTCAACAACTATTTATGGAGCCAAACCTGTTTTCACCTCAGGGCCTTTGCATTTGCTGTTCCCTCTGTCTGAAACTTCCCCTCCTCCGTCCCTGACTCTGTCACTGTGCCCACTTATTCGTGAATGTTTAATATTTGTGAATCAGCCCAGGTGGCTGAGAGGCCATCTTTGACCGCAGCAGAGGACAGACCCCTCCCCATATCTCTTTATCACATCCTTGTTTTCACTGAACCTCTCATTATTTAAAATGTTCTTATTTGTGCATTAACTTATTTGGTGTCTTCCCTCAGTTTTCCCCTCGCCACTACACCCAGGATGGAAGGGCCTTAGGGCCTAGAATAGAGTCTCTCTGTTCTCTGCTGGGTCCTCAGTGTCCAGGAAATGCCTGGTACACAGTAGGTGCTGAATCAGCTCTTCCTCACTGAGCACCTCCTATGTGCCAACCACCATTTTAGGCAGTAGGGATGAGGCAGTGAACGAGCTAGACCATACATGTATAAATAAACCAGTAAACAGATAAAGGGGTTAAGTACTACTGAGAAACTAAACGTCACCAGAGTTAAGGGCTAGGAAAAGACCCTTTTAGAAGGTGGCCTTTAAGTACAACCCTGAATGATGGGAAGGAGACAGCCATGGGGAGATCTAGGGGAAGGATATTTCAGGCCAAAAAAATAGCACATGCAAAGGCCCTGGGTGGAGAAGGACCGTGCTGCAAGTTGGAGGAACAGCGAGGGGGCCTGTGTGCCTGGAGCAGAGTGAGCAAGGGTGAGAGAGGGAGGAGGTGAGGGCAGGGAGGGGACGGGGGAGGGCTGTGCAGGGCTCTGCAGGCTCTAGCGAGGAGTCTGGCTTATACTAACTAGAGCAAGAAGCTGTTGGGAGCTGAGAGAATACATGGCTCCATCAAGGCCTCTGTGTGCCAGGCCTGATGCTAAGAGCTAGGTTTACAGCGGCGACTAAAGCCCCTGCCTGCTCCCAGGAAATTCACATACTGCTTTATATCTCTCAATGCATCGGTCACTATTTAGTCATGTGACAAAAATTTAATGAGGACACACATGCTGTGGTTCTTTTACCCAACGATAACTTACACTACAGCGGTTACCCCCACTCAGAGGGCACTGGGTAATGCGTGGGGGCATCTATGGTTGTCACGGCTAAGGGCTGCTCCTGGCATTGAGTGAGTGGCTGTCAGGGATGCTGCTCAGCACCCCACAGTGTCCAGGACGGCCCCACACAGAGTGACCCGACACCAGTGTCAGCAGTGCCCAGGGGGAGACTCAGTGTTACAGGTAACTGTCCCCTCTGGATGCTGGTATCATCTTGTCCTTGACCCCCAGATCGCTCTTACTTCCTTTTTAATCCCTCCGGGGTGGATCCTGAAGGGGTCTGTTCAGCTTGGCTTGGCTTTAGTGACGCAGTGATCACACTCACTCAGCCTTCGCTGTGGCACTGCGCCAGGGCAGTCCTGGCGGGTGTACCAAGGAGGCAAGGTCTGACTTCTGGACTTCTCTCTGCCTCCCCCTCACCCCCATTCCTGACTCGCAGGAGCCCTGACTCTCAGGATTCTTCCTCCTCCTCTCATGAAAACCTGCCAGAAAACAGGATGTGAGATTACTCATTTATACCTTCACACAAATTAAGGCTCTCCTAGTCCCCTCCCCAGGATATTTGTATTTCTTTACATTTTTTACCCCCCAGTGAAGCAATATCTGAACAAGAGGCGCAAGGGTAAACATTTGAGGGACAGCGGGACTTTTCGATACCCTGACATCACAATATCCCATGGACTAACCACAACCACCTACTTCAAAGTAATATTAAGTTGGAATCTGAAGTAAAATTCCCCTCACAGAGTCCACCAATATGGTTAAGTGTGAAACACAAGCCCAAAAGGATGCTGCGTCAAACAAGATTAAAGAACACTGCTCTTTCTCTTCAATGAGATGCCGAGCAGCGCCCCCGGCAGACGCAGAGAAGCAGATCTTTGTGGAGACCCTGACTGGCAGGACCATCACCCTTGAGGTTGAGCCCTGTGACACCACTGAGAATGTCAAAGCTAAAACCCAAGACAGGGAGAGCATCCCACCTGACCAGCAGCCTCTGATTTTTGTGAGCAAACAGCTAGGGGATGGCCACACTCTCTCGAGACACTCTACCACATTCAGGAGAGTCCACCCTGCACTTGGTGCTTCTGTCTGAGGGGTGGCATCATCGAACCCTCCCTCTGACAGCTGGCCCAGAAGTACAACAGCAACAAGATGACCCATCGCAAGTGTTAAGCCCACCTGCACCCCTGTGCTGCAACTGCCCCAAGAAGTGAGGCCACACCAACAACCTGCGCCCCAAGAAAAAGATTAAATAAGGCCCCTCCACCACCTCCTCAGGTCCATAGGGCAGCCTTCTGCCTGAACTCTGTGACCCTGAGGCCTCAATAAAGTTTCTTTTTTGTTGACTGGAGCAGTAAAAACAACAACAAAAAGATTAAGGGACACTGTGTTAATAAACAGCTTTTCAAAACTTATCAGAGCCTTTACACTCTTGGAGCGGACAGAGTCTGTAGCATTTCCCAAACATAGCTATATAGGTATGTTTTGTTTGTAATTTTTACTTCATTTATTCTGAACCATTTCTGACATGTGAAAATGTTGAAAGATACCCATTGGAATGACTAAAATAAAAAGACAGACAACATCAGATGTTGGTGGAAGCGATGGAGCAACTGGAACTCTCACCCACTATTGGTGGGAATCAAAATGGTCCAACCACTTTGATAAATTTTGGAAAATCGGGCATTCTCCTACAAAGTTAAACATTTATTTACCATATGACTTAGCAATTTCACTCTTGGGTATTTACCTAAGAGAAATGCAAATGTATGCTCACAAAAAGACTTGCACATGAATGTTCATGACAAGTCTATTCATAATTGTCCCCAACTGGAAAAAACTCAAATATCCAACAACAAGGGAATGGATAGACAAACTGGTATATCCATACCACACAACACTACTCAGCCAACGCTCACCAAATTGAACATACCTAAGACATGCATTATTATTGTAAATTAATTCTACCTCAATAAAAAGTATACAAGATATATAATAAACAACCATGCACACAAAACACTTAGTAAAACATTAGAAACAACCAAAATATCCATCAATAGGGCATTGATTAATAGAGTCTGATGCATTCACATAATGGAATATTATGTAGCTGTGAAAATTAGTAAGGATTATTTGTGTGTGCTGATAGGGGACAATATTGAATACACTGACATGTCATATATTTAATTTATTTATTGTGGTGTGCATTCACTCAATACACACTTACTGAATGTCTATTCTGTGTCAGAAAACAAAAATGTATTTTGCTCCTTCCCTTCATCAATATGGTCCAGGCAGGAGCTTAGCTAATCAGAGAGAGGAAGAGGTGTAGGGTGAAGAGCTAAAAAGTGTCCAGCTAGGATTCATCTGCAAAATAGGGACTATCATTATGACAAGATCTAGTGTGCACCATATCCCCAGTGTCTGGCACTATGCCTGCTACACAATAGCTGCCCAATCAATACTTATAAAAAGAACAACTGAACATGTATAAACATAACTGTTGAGTTTAGTGTATAACTGACAAGCTACAGCCTGTAAGTCAATTCTGGCTCTCTGCTTGTTTTTGTAAATAAAGCTTTATCGGCACACAACCACGCCCATTTGTTTACATAATGTCCATAATGTCTGTGGCAGAGTTGAGTAATTGCAACAGAGACCCTGTTGCCTGCAAAGCCAAAAATATTTACTATCTGGCCCTTTTCAGAAAAGTTTTCTGTGATCTACAGGTTTAGCAGATTAGAGTTGCTCTGCCCAATACAGGAGCGACAGGTCACAATGGCTACTGAGCACTTGAAGTATAAAGAGTGTGACCGCCCAGCGGGGCGTGGCTCAGCGGTTGAGCTTTGACCTAGGATCCAGGAGATTGGGGTTTGATTCCTGGTCAGGGCACATGCCCAGGTTGCGGGTTGCAGCTGATTAATGACTCTCTCATCATTGATGTTTCTCTCTCTCTTCCTCTCCTTTCCTCTCTCTGAAATAAAAAAAAAAAAAGATATATTTAAAAATAAATAAATAAAAATAAAGAGTGTGACCAAGTACCTAAATTTCAAATATTATTTCATTTTTATTTATTTATTTTTATTTTTTTAATATATTTTTATTGATTTCACAGAGAGGAAAGGAGAGGGAGAGAGAGAGAGAGAAATATCAATGATGAGAGAGTCATTGATCCGATGCAGCCCACAACTCGGGCATGTGCCCTGACCAGGAATCGAACCCTGATCGCCTGGATCCTAGGTCGATGCTCAACTGCTGAGCCACGCCTGGCCGGGCAAATATTATTTCATTTTTATTAAATTTTAAAGCCAATGCTCAAATCAATTAATGGACAAATTTTGAGTACACATGGAACAACGTGTATTTGTGAATCTATGTTTTTTACTATATATTTTCTGAACTCTATAAGTACACATCAAGGATTTCTGATGAAGAATTACTGACCAAACTGATGTATACATTGGATTCCCAAAATTATTTTGAAGAAAAGTGAAATATCCCATTAATAATTTTGATAGTGACCACATGTTGAAATGATAATAGCTTGGATTTATGAATCCAATCATTTAGATTAACAAAATATATTAAGATGAAACTTAATTTTACTCTGCTTTTTTCAATGTAGCTGCTAGAAAATTTAAAGTGATACGTGATATTTCTCTCAGTGCTGAGTTAGAACAGGGCCTGGGTTCAAATTCTGACTCTGCCACTTGTCACTATGTGACTATGCTTCTCCCTGCCTCCGTTTCCTTATCTGCAAAATGAGGAGTAAAGGACCTGCTTCATTGGATTTTTTGGAGGATTCAATGAATTAAAATAAGTGAAATGCTTAGAGGGGTCCTCTATATAGTCAGGTCTAAGAATCTGGCAGTCGTCATGGTTGTTACTATTATTACTAGTATGTGTCTCTGTAAGAAATATGTTGTAATCCAGTCCTGAGACGCTTGGCGGATGCCCCCTGCCTGTCACTTTAGGGTGGCCTCAGCTCTTTGGCCATAGCACAAGTCTGGTCATAACGACAGTCCCCATTTTGCACAGGGCAGAGGGGCTAATAAGGGATTATGACTCACTGTGGCCACTCCATGAGTCAGCTACAGTTGAGACAACGCCCAGGTCCCCTGATTTAAACCCAGGCTTGCCCCTTGTCACCATGTCACCTCCCATTTTTTTTGGCTTCTCTCTACACTTCTCCTTGTTTTCCAGGGAAGAGGCGAGGGATTCCAGGAGCAGCAACTCCTCAACAACTCCTCCCCCTGCCCTCTTCCTCTGCCTCCTCCTCTGGGCCCCTCCCTTGGACATGGCTCAGCCAGGGAGTGAGTAAAACCCTTGTGACATGGGTGTGGCTGGGGCAGGACAGGGGCTGGGGGAGATGGGGGACTCTGATCTGCCTCTTAGGCAATGGCAACTGATTAGCACCTAATCCTCAAGGCTGCCCAGTTTTCTCCTCTTACATCATCCACTGTAGCATGTCCAGAAAGTTCTGGGCTCTTGGGAGTAGGTGAAAACAAGGCTTGAATCAGGGTCTCCAAACACCAGGAGGGAGAAAATGGTGAGGAATGGGCTCCCTCTGCCCTTCCTAAAGAATGAAGGATGTTATGTCTAAGAATACATGCATTCATTCCTGTGACCACTATTTATTGAGTACCTGCTGTATGCCAGGTATTGGGGACATAGCTACAGGAAACATAAATTGTTCCCCACTCCCTGTCCCAGTGGAGCTGATGTTCCAATGGGGAGAGACAGATGCTAAGTAATATCTTTTGTGCATAAGCAAGAAAATAAGTGACATTAAGAGACCACATACAGAAAAATAAAGCAGGAAAGAGAGATGGGGAGCATGAGGGTAACTTGTAATTTTATATGAGGTGGTCAGATGGGAATGTGGAGTGTTGAGAGCAGAGAGAGCAGCCAGTGCAAAGGCCCTGAGGTAGGAGGAACAGCAAGGAGGTGCATGGAGCTAGAGGAGAGTGAGCAAAGGGGAGGGGAGAGAGGGAGGGGAGGACTGAGGGCCTTGTTCCAGGGTAAGAAGGCTAATGGTCAGTCCTGTGATGGCTCTAGAAGTTTCTAGAAGGGGCTGGGAGGGACATGTGTGTGGACAGGGCTAGGAGGCCTGGCTATCAGGGATACTGTTCTTTAAGCCTGGTGTTCAGGTCTCACTCTTAGCTGCCCATAGGAAGGTGGTTCCCCAGCTTCAGGAGAACAAGGCGCCCCTGGGATAGTGCCCCATGAGGTCCTTGAGCCTAGACCAGAAAACAGGGCTGCCCCCCCCATCTCCCATTCCTACCCCTCCCTCCATGTCTCGCCACCATCTTATCCTGTGATTGCTTTATAGCTGGTGGATCCAAGGGTCAAAGCAGACCTTTCATCAGGAAAAAGAGGCCTCCACGGGCTTCAGGTGTGGTGATCTCAGCTTCCTTCCTGTTGTAGGGGAGGAGACAGAGAGGGCGTCTCCTCTAGTTCCAACCTGGGGACTCCGGGAAGGTGCCCACAGAGGGGGGTGACAGTCATCTCTGGGTCTCCAGGTACTTGAATGAGTCCTGGCTATTGAAACAAAGAGACACAGACTGAGTGGCTGAAACAACAGGAATTTATTATCTCCCAGCCCTGGAGGTTGAAAGTCCAAGATCAAGGTGTGGGCAGGGTTGATTCCTGCTGAAGCCTATCTCCTTGGCCTGTAGATGCTGTCTTCTCCCTATGTCTCTGTGTTCAAATTTTCTCTTCTTATAAGGACACAAGTCATATGGATAAGGGCCCACCTAAATGACCTCATTTTAACTTGATTATCTCTGTAAAGATGTTATTTCCAAATACTATCACATTCAGAGGTCCTGGGGGTTAGGATTTCAACATATGAATTTGGGGTGGAGAGAAGATGCAGTTCAACCCACAACCCCTTTTCAAAGCCGTTACAAAACCCAAGCCTGGTGGTTTTGGCTCAGGGGTCACCTCCCTAGGAAGCTGCCCTGGTCATCCCAGTCAAAATCAGCCTTACCCGTCACTCTAGCATACACCTTTTGGAGGTTCTGTTTATTTATCTATGTCACCTATTTACACCAGGAAGCAGGAACCTGTCTATTTTGGTCCCTGATATGTCCCCAGCCTTGAGAACAATCCCACATCATCAATGTGGCTTCAATATACTTGTGGAATAAACGCTGCACTCAATGTGCACTATAGATCTCAAGAGAAATGGGCCTGCTCATGGCCAAGTTGAAGTGTCAGCCATGTCTCTAACCAATTCATAAGTTTCCTATCTTGTGCATAATTACTTTCTGGACTGGGTGCCAAGAAACCAATGTCCTGTCCCCAGCTCCGCAACAAACTGACTGTGACATCACAAAGTCACTTCTCCCCTCTGAGACTCTGTTTTCCTATCTGTAAAATATGACAATTGATCTAAAGGTTATAGAAAGGTCAAACATTGGATAAATGTTCAATCCCAGGGACAATCTGATCAGGAGTGGTGTTTGATTGAGTCATGGATGGGCCAAGTTTTCTACAGATGTGGAGGGGCCCTCCACCCCATGTGAGTGAGGCTGGCCGAGCTGAGTTAAGGAAGCACCGGGCCTGGCTCTTCTCACCATGAACATGACTCAGCCCAGAACGTCCATCCTGTCCCAGCAGAAGGCCTTTGACTGCTCAGATCTTCACCAGAATCTCCAGGTTAGAGAATGCTAAGAGGTCACTCCGCCTGGAATAGGACAACTCTCGGCAGAACTTAATAACATTTATTTTTACATTGCATTTCTTTTTATAGTTGCCTTCTATTTGGGGTATCTGATACTGGTCTCAATTTACCATCATGTTATGAAGTTTCTTTCTAAAATAAATGTATCAAAGGAAAAAGACAAAATTGACAATAATGCTGAAGATTGGACTAACCTTTTTCTTCAACAAATTTCTCTTAAAAGGACACATTGTAACACTAGGGTAAATAAATTAAAAAATAGTACCAGGTACCCAAAACAGAGGCACAGGAAAATAAGCAATGTTATTAAATTCTAGGCAGCTACTGTTGCCTGTGGAAGGTTCTAGACTAGGTTACTCTGTTAAAACAAAATTAGCAAAATAAGTGTTTAAGACACAGCAGCACCCAATTGAGTGCTTTTTTATTTAATCAGAAGGATTAAATAAAAAGAGGATTGACAAGGAAGTAATTTCTTATCTTTCATTAGTTTCCTTTTACATGCAATTTCTTGCTTCTGAATATGCAGGGAGAACTCACTTTGTGCATTGAATCCTCTCAACACCTCACTCTTTTGAACTTTTTTCTCCAAGGAAAACAATGCCATTTCTTCCAGGCCCAGCATCCCGGTCTAATCAAAACCACAGCTAGGATTCACTGATCACACCCTATGCCAGGCACCATATGTGGATCCTCCCAAAGCGATAATGCTGAAATTCAAGGCCAGCATGTAAAGCCAGACCAGCCCCTGGGTGGCCGTGCTGATGGCAATGTCAGGCAGGATGATCTGGGCTCTGCCATGTCATCAAGCGCAGAGGGGATGGCACGGTTACAACTCTCTGGGTTCAATCCAAGCCTCACTCTGTGCAAGCTGTGTGACCTTGGGCAAGTTACTTGGCCTCTCTGTACCTCAGCTTCCTCCTCTCCAAAATGGGGATAATAGTAAAGACCCAGTTAGCTTCTATCCATAAGCACTGGCATACCAAAGATGGGGTGAAGGATGCAGCCCATCCCAAGTGCTGTCAATGAGGGGGAGCACTGTCTTTGGAAAATTCAAAAAGGATACTAAACGCTGTTTTATTAGTTGCTTTTCTATTATCGCTGTGTACAGGCAAGTCTGAACAACGTCAATGATAAAATGCTCTCCCCCTAAGAAACCTTTTATTGGTCTAAACCAGAGGTCAACAAACTTTTTCTGAAAAGAGCCAGATAGTAAATTTTCTCAGATGTGCGGGCCAGAGGGCGACTACCCAGCATGCAGTCATAGTGCGAGAGCCATGGTAGACAATTCAGGACTGAGGGAGTGTGGTTGTGTGCCAGCCACTGGCGCAGATATGGGAAAAATGGTTGCTGAAATTTGAATCTTTTTTACTTTCACATGTTATGAAACATTATTCTCCTGATTTTTTCTCCCATCCGTTAGAAAACCATCCTCAGCTCCTACAAAAATAGACATTGGGCTGGGTTTGGCCAGCAAGCCCTGGTTTGTCGACTCCTGGTCTAAACCAGTGGTTTTCAACCTTTTTCATCTCATGGCACACGTAAACTAATTACTAAAATTCTGCAGCACACCAAAAAATATATTTTTTGCTGATCTGACAAAAAAATAGGTATAATTTTGATTCATTCACACCGGGCAGCTAATATTGTATTGGCTGTTGTTAATTTTTTATTTGACAGTCTAAGGGAAAAGAGGTCAGTGCCCCTGATTAAATAATCAGGTATTGCATGTTTTAAACATTCTTGCGGCACACCGGTTGAAAATCGCTGGTCTAAACAATCGCTATGAAGCCCTAGCTGGTTTGGCTCAGTGGTTAGAGCATCAGCCTAGGGGCTGAAGAGTCCTGGGTTTGCTTCTGGCCAAGGTCACGTACCTTAATTGCAGGCTCGATCCCTGGCCCCAATCAGGGCAGGAGACAACCAATCGATGTGTCTCTCTCACATGGATGTCTCTCTTTCTCTCTCTCTCTCCCCCCTCCCCACTCTCTCTGAAAAGCAAAGGAAAAATATCCTCGGATAAGATTTTTTTAAAAAAAGAGTAATTAATGGAATTAAACAATACTCATTTATTACTTTTTCCCTTGATTAGACTGAAATCTATTTATGTATGTTACTTGCATGATTTTATATGTGATGTTCAATAAAAGAAAAATTTCACTCACTCTATTTCTTTTCTGGCAATAAGTATTATTTATTGCTTTTCATAATCATTACTGAAACTTCTTGTCTTATAGAGTGGGTGTTAAAACGAGATCTAGCCCAGCCGGGCGTGGCTCAGTGGTTGAAGGTTGACCTAGGATCCGGACGATAGGGGTTCGATTCCCGGTCAGGGCACATGCCCGGGTTGCGGGCTCGATCAGTGACTCTCTCATCATTGACATTTCTGTCTGTCTCTCCTTTCCTCTCTCTGAAATCAATAAAGATATATTTAAAAAAAAAACCAAGATCTATTCTGGGTGTTAAATGAGCTATATAGGCCACTGCATTTAAGCATTTAATACCTGATACCTAGTAAGTGTCAAACAAACATTATCACTGATGCTCTGTTGACAAGCTATACCTGAGAGCAAACAGCAGTTTTTGCATTTTAAAAAATATATATATCTTTATTGATTTCAGAGAGAGGAAGGGAGAGGAAAAGAGAGAGAGATCAAAAAATCAATAATGAGAGAGTCATTGACCAGCTGCCTCCTGCATGCCCCCCACTGGGAGTTGAACCCACAACCCGGGCATGTGCCCTGACCAGGAATCAAACCTTGGTCTCCTGGATCATAGGTCAATGCTCAATCCCTGAGCCATGCCAGCAGGGCAGTTTTTGCATTTTTTGAAGGTTAAAAAATAAAGAAAAAATTATTTCATGACACAGGAAAATTATATGAAATTAAAATTTCAGTCTCCAAAAATAAAATTTCACTGGCATGCAGCTAAGCCCATTTGTGGATATGTAGTCTATAGCTGTTTTGGAACTAGAAGCACAAAGTTGACTAGTTGTGACAGAGAAACTATTTGCTATATGGCCCTTTAAGAAAAAAGTTTGCAGCCCTAGCTGGTTTGGCTCAGCGGTGAGAGTATTGACCCTCGAACTGAAGGGTCCCGGGTTTGATTTCGGCCAAGGGCCCATACCACGTACCTTGGTTGCAGGCTCCATCCCCGGCCCTGGTTGGGGGCATGCAGGAGGCAACCAATAGATGTGTCTCTCTCACATTGATGTTTCTTTCTCTCCCCCGCCCCCCCCCTTCCACTCTCTCTGAAAGCAATGGAAAAATATCCTTGGGCAAGGATTAAAAATTAAAAAAAAGTTTGCAGACACCTGCCCTAATTTGTTAACCCCTCTTTTCCAAACCTCCAACACTGGAAGCATAGTAGGGGGCTTTCAGGTTCAAAGACATAGACTCCCAGCCTTTTCTAGCCAAAAAGTCTCACAGTGGACCCCTCCCCTTCCTATCCAGGGCCTGGGGATGGGGGGGGGGGGGGAGACTGGAGGTCTGTTCCTAGGACCTGGAGCCCTCTCCTGGACACCACAAGCAACTGTCTCCTTAACCTCCTTCCTTGAGGACCCCCTCCATGGTCTCCTGGAAAGTGGGAGGTTAACTTGGTGTCTCCTCCTTGCCCTAATTCTGTCCCCTGCCACCTGCCAAGGCCTCCAGGGCTTCCCCCTCCTGGGGTCACAATCCCACTATCCCACCATGCTTTATGCACTTGAAGGGTTCTCAATGAATTAAATCACACTTGGCCAGTGTCAAAATGTCAACACACTTGAACAGTGTTGTTATTTTCCAAAGTCCCTTTGTATATAAACCTACAACCTCTTAATCTGTGCGTTTTATCTGTATCTATGCCCTGCATTTGTATACATGCCCTTCTTCGTTCCCCCAAAGTGTTTTGACCTGCATCATTTCACTTGACACCTGCAAGGACTGGCATTTCACAGTAAAGAAATAGGGCAGAGACGGTAAGTGCTTAGGCTAACAGAATACTGGGAACAGAACAGAAGACTCAAGTATAGTGGTGCGCTGGCTCTGGCTGGGGAGATTCAATGATGCACGGCTCTGTCTAACTCTGTGCTCAATGACATTACACGGGTAGCCTGAAATTGGTCACAGTGGGGGTATTTACGCCACAGGAATTGGTAAATACTACAAATTAGGGGTTTCCCTCCTCAGAAGAGCCTCTTGTTCTGCATTAACCCAGCAGACTCAAGCTTCCTTGATCCTATCCGATCCTGCTGCAGGTGCCAAGCACCCCTCTTGCTTCTGTACAGCACCTTAGAAGGGCTTTCCTTGTTAGAACGGTGTGGCCTATGAGCATGGAGCTGGGATCAAGTCTCAATTCTAGTACTTGATAACTTCATGCTGCCTCTCCTGGTCTTAGTTTTTGTTGTTGTTGTTTTGCTTTGTTTTTTGTCTATAAAATAGAAACAATATACTCCGTGTGAACCAAATTAGGGACAGGGTAGTCACTGGGTTTTGGGATGAGAGCGGAGCATCAAGAATACAGCAGCCAGAAAGGAGGGCAGGTCTCCTGGGAGAAGGTACCCATGCCACTGTGCCAGGGCCTTATTGGAAGATAAGTCACTCCCTTTCAGCACCTTCATTTGTTCATTTATTCATTCATTCATTCATTCATTCACTTCCTCCACCAAATAGTATTTATTGAACACTTAACATAATAAGCCTTTATCTATTTCTTCACAGATATTAGAATAATGCTTGTACCTTCCTCCCTACAAAAAAAGCAGTTTATTTATAAGTCCAGTGCTACCTCTCAGAGACATCAGGTATGAGACAGTAGATTCAAAATGAATTATCTCCTTTCCTACTGCAAATGCAGAGTTCTGCTATGTCCATCATTCCTAGAATTTTGGCCTTGTTTTCAGGGTTAACTGCTGATGGTTGAAAATGGCTTGTATATCCAACTGCCTTTTCGATGTCTCTACATGGGGGTCTTAAGAGCATCTCGAACTCAACATGTCCGACTGAGCTCCTGCTATTCCCCCAAACGTCCTGCTGCCGGAAAGCTTTGTCCTTCCAGGTGCTCAGGTCAAAGCGTTGAACTGTCCTTGACTTTTCTCTTTCTCTCCCAGCCCACATCCAGCATCAGCAATCTTGTCAACCCTGGCTCACTCACACTGTTCCTCTAACACACCAGGCGCAGGCCTGTCCCAGAGCCTTTGCACTGGCTGTTTCTTCTGCCTCAAAGTTCTTCCCCCAGATATCTATGGGGCACATCCCAACTTTTTATGCCTTTGCCCAAATGTCACCTTCTCAGTTAGACTTGACTTACATTCTATTTAAAACTGTAACCTTGCCCTGGCCGGGTAGCTCAGTTAGTTAAAGCATTGTCCTGATACTCCACAGTTGGGGTTTGATCCCTGGTCAGGACACATACAAGAATCAACCAATGAATGCATAAATAAGTGGAACAAATCCTTCTCTCTCTCTCTCTCTCAAAATCAATTTTAAAAAAATACAACCTTTTGCCCTAACCGGTTTTGCTCAATGGTTAGAGCATCGGCCCATGGACTGAAGGGTTCCGGGTTCAGTTCCAGCCAAGGGCACGTATCTTGGTTGCAGGCTCGATCCCTGGTCTGGTAGTGTTGGGGTGTGTGCAGGAGGCAACCAATCAATGTGTCTCTCTCACACTGATGTTTCTCTCTCTCTCCTTTCTATTCTCTCTGTAAAGCAATGGGAAAAATGTCCTCAGGTGAGGATTTAAAAAAAATAATAATAATACAACCTTTTCCCTATTCCCATCTTCTGCTCTCCCTCTTCATGCTTTATTTTTCTCCACAGCACTTACCAACATTGGAAATATGTTTATTTTACTTTTATGTGCTCTGTTTCTCCCCCATCAGACTGTGAGCTCTATGAGAGCAGACACTGCATCTAATTCACTTTGTGAATAGGCCAATGCTTGGAGCACAGTAGGGATTCAATAAAGATTTGTTGACTGAATGAACTTGAGAGAAAGGATTTACCTTAGCTTGATACTAAAGAACATGGGTATATTTTTTCAATTAAATTATAATTGACATACAATATTATATTGGTTTTAGGTGTACAACATAGTGAGTCAATAGTTTTATACATTATAAAATGATCACAATAAGTCTAGTTACTATCTGTCATGATACAAAGTTATCACAATGTTGACTGTGTTAACTATGCTGTATATTACATCCCTGGGATTTATTTATTTTGTAACTGGAAGTTTGCACCTCTTAATTCCCTTCACTAATTTCACCTGTTCCCCCACCTTCCCTTCCTCTGGCAACCATCAGTTTGTTCTCTGTATCTATGAGTCTATTTCTGTTTTGTTTTGTTTGTTCATCTGTTTTGTTTTTTATATTCCACATATAAGTGAAATCATACAGTATTTGTCCTTCTCTGTCGGACTTATTTCACTTAGCATAATACCCTCTGGGTCCATGCATGTTGTTGCAGATGGCAAGGTTTCATTTTTTTCATTGCTGTGTAATATTCCATTGTATATATGGATCACATCTCCTTTATCTACTCGTCTATTGGATGGTTGTTTTCATATATTGTTTATTACTAGTAATGCTGCAATGAACATAGGGGTGCATGTATCTTTTCAAATTAGTGTTTTAATTTTCTTCGGATACTTAGAAGTAGAATTGCTGGGTCATATGGTATATCTAATTTTAATTTTTTGAGGAACTTTCATACTGTTTTCCATAGTGCCTGCACCAATTTACAATCCCACCAACAGTGCACGAGGCTCCCCTTTCTCCACCTTCTCACCAACACTTGTTATTTTTGATTTACTGATAAAAGGCATTCTAAGAGATGAAGTGATTTCTCATGGTGGTTTTGATTTGCATTTCTCCATGGGCATGTTTTATACCCCAAATACCTCCCAGCATAAAGGACACCCTAGACCAGAGGTTCGCAACATACAGTCCATGGGCCAAATCCAGCTCACACCTGTTTTTGTACGGCCTGCTAGTTAAGAACAAACTTTACATTTTTTAACTGGTTGGAAAAAACCTTTTAAGAATATTTTCTGATACTGAAAAAGTATGAAATTCAAAGTCCAGTGTCTACAAATAGAGTTTTATTGGCACACAGCCACACCCATTCGTCTATACAGCATCTGTGGCTGTTTCTGCAACAAAGACAGAGTCAAGTAGTTGCGAAAGAAACCGTCTGACCATCAAAGCGGGAAATATTTACTATCTGGTCTTTTATGGAGAAAATGTGCCAAGTCCTGCTGTAATGTCAAAGGAGAAAATCATGTTGCGAAAGGGAAAAGTGAGGCCCAGAGGTGGAAAAGAGTTTTTCAAGGCCCCACATTTCTGAGAGGCTCCTCATTTGCCAAATTATTCAAACAGTATCTCCTGTGCTTCGGAGGAAACACAGCAAACACACTGACAAAGGCCTCCATAAACTGAAGGTCACCTGGGCTACCAACCTTGAGACAGAAATCTGCACACACCCATTTGATCCTGCCAAGCCACTGAGATTTTCAATTGCCCCTGTGGAAAAAAAAAAAAGCATGTTCTTTCTAGAAACCTTGAGTTTGCACTTTGATCAGAGTAATTAAGACATCACATTGAAGCCCCATTTGACTTCATCCCTTTGGGAGGGATTTTATTGGCACAGTCACTAGTTGGTGGCAAAAGCCAATGCTCATCCATTGAGGCAAAAAGCATATTCACAGTTGGCAGGGGTTGGGGAGGGGCTGGGAGTGACTGCTGATGAGGATGGGGTTTCTTTCCGGAGTGATGAAAACGTTCTAGAATTAGATAGTGGTAATGGTTGCACAACCCAGTGAATATACTAAAAAGCACTGAACTTGTACTTTTAAAGGGAAGCTTTTACATGACATGCATTGTCTCAATAAAAAATAAATTTAGTAAGACAACAAACATCTGTTTATTACTAAATAATAGTGCTATGACATAAATAAATGGGAAAGCAAAAAATAAACTTCACCTACTTCCCCCCCCCCCCAGTCAAACTCCTTTCATTTTCCACTTTCCCTCCTGGTTCTTGCTCATTTGCACAGCTGTGAAACAAATACCAACTTAACCATCCATGGGTCAAGGCACGGTACAAAATCATCAAAAAACAACTTCTAGGGGTGGGGAGTGGAAAAATGGGTGAAGGGGATCAAAAGGTACCAAATTCCAGTTATAAAATTAATCAGTCCTGGGTAATAATACTGTATTGTGTATTTGAAAGTTGCTAAGACAGTAGATCTTAAAAGTCCTCATCACAAGAAAAAACCTTTTGTAACTGTGTGGGTGATGGGTGTTAACTAGACTTATTGTGGTGGTCATTTCACAATATATACATAAAATTTATCATTATGTTGTACACCTAAAACTGATATGTTATATGTCAATTATATCTCAATTTCCCCCCCAATTATTTTCTTAATCCTCACCTGAGGACACTTTTTCCATTGCTTTTCAGAGAGAGCGGGGGGGGGGGGGACACAAACACTGAAGTGAGAAAGACACATCATTTGGCTGCCTCCTGCATGCACCCTGGCCAGGGCCAGGGATCGAGGCTGCAACCGAGGCATGCGCCCCTGACTGGAATTGAACCCAGGACTCTTCAGCCTACAGGCTCCAATTACTGAGTCAAACCGGCTAGGGCTATATCTCAATATTTAAAAGCATTTTAAGAGAAGGAATTCTAGGTGGCACCTCAGAGATGGGCGGCTGTGCTCCTGCACATTCTGTTCCCTTGCTGGTGCATTCTCGCCCCACCCCCACCCCTTCCTCTCTCTGACTAGCTAAGCACCTGGACCTATGTCGAGGCAGGGAAGGAGCACAAAACATTTTTGTTGAATTAAATAATTAGTTAATGTCCATATTACCTGGGATATGTCTGGCAGAGAGTAGACACTCAATAAATGTTAGATGGATGAACGCATGCTGTTGGCAAAGGATAACCTCAGCTCTCCAGTATATAAAGGCAGTGGTGTGCTGTTCAATGTTTAAGAACCGAGTCTCTGCGGAGGGCAAGTTAAATATCTCTATGTATCAATATATTTAATACACTGTATACGTTGCATGACATTTATGCATTATATGGTGTATATGTAAGTTATAAATGTTACTGACGTGAATGTGTAGTATGCAATTTATAAGTAATAAGAAAATATCCAATACTCTACTATAAATTCCATACAGCCACTTGAATTTCAAAGTATGTTTTGTTGATTTTTGCCAAAATCTTGTGTCCATGGCCAACCCTTGGTTGCAAATAGCAAAGCAAGTGTAGTTCTGACATGAATGTTAGCAACAATTTCATTTACATTAATAAGTGACATAAGAATGAAGACATATATTGGAACTTCACTTATCACATTATCAACATGAATGTCTTCTTTGATTTACCAGATGATAGTTTTTGAGTACTGGAAATCATATTTCCTCATTTTTCTGTGCTATTCACAATCTAACAACTGTGAACACGATGACACATTTTAGAGTTTAATCTGCATTATTAACTTTTCTCCATCACTTTTTTAAGCCTAAATCCGAGGTTGGTATGCTATATAGCCTTCCACCTGTTTGTGTAAATAAAGTTGTATTGGCACAGGGCCACACCCATTTGGTTAGTATTGTCTGGGGCTGCTTTCTCACTACAACCACGGTGTTGAGTAGACGCAATAGAGAGCATACAAAGCAGAAAAAATACACTATCTGATTCTCTACTAAAAAAACTTTTTTGACCCTGTCCTGGCCGGGCAGCTCAGTTGGTTAGAGCATTGTCCCCATACACTAAGGTTTTGGGTTTAATCTCCAGTCAGGGCACATACAAGAAGCAACCAATGAATGCAAGGATTAAGTAGAACAAGTAGATGTTTCTCTCTCCTTCACACTCTCTCTCTCTCTCAACCCTCCTCCATCCCCTCCACTCTCTCTGAAAAAAATCAATGGAAAAAATATCCTCAGGTGAGGATTAAAAAAACACACACACAATAAATCAAGCCCCCATTTGTAGCATTTGCCAATTTCCATGGTGTAAATACCTCCATCATGGCCTGTTTTAAGCTGCCAGTGTGATGTCAATGATGCAAAGTTGGAAAGATATGCAGTAAATAGCTCATCTTCATATACTATTTCCACCAAACAGATACAATAACAAAAATAGATGAAAATGAATTTAAATTAGAAGCATGCATAATGAAGAATTCAGTTATTTAGTACATTCACAATGTTTTGTGACCATCAGCTCTATCTGGTTTCAAATATTATCACTGCCCCAAAAGGAAACCCAGTAAATATTAATTGTTCCCCATTCCCCCTCCCCCAGCCCCTGGCACCCACCATTCTACTTTCTGTCTCTATGAATTTGGTTCCTCTAGAGACCTCTTATATGAGGAATCATGCTAATTTTCCTTTTGTGACTGGTTTATTTCACTCAGCATAATGTCTTCCAGGCTCATGCACATTGTAGCAAGTGTCAGAATATCCCTCCTTTTTTAAGGCTGAATAATACTCCATTGTTGGGATGGATCACATCTTGTTCATCGACTCATCTGTCAATGGATGCTTGGGTTGTTTCCATCTTTTGGTTACTGTTAATTATGCTACTATAAATATGAGTGTTTAAGTATCTGTTTGAGTCTCTGCTTTCAGTTCTCTTGGGTATATACTCAGAAGTGGAACTGCTGATCACATGGTAGGTTTGTTTAATTTTTTGAGGAACTGTCATAGTGTCCTCGTGTTTTTTATTTTGAAATAATTTTAGGCTCATATAAAAGTTGTAAAAAATAGTACAGAATTCCCCTGTACCCTTCACGCAGCTTCCCCTAAAGGTAATATCCTATATAGCCACAGAAAAATACCCAAACCAGAGAATTCACATTGCTACAATAGACATTATTCTGATTCTACCAGCTTTTACATGCACTCATTCTTTTGTTATGTGTATACCTCTATGGAAATGTGTCACATGTTGGGAGTCACGTCACCACCACCATAATCAGAATACAGAACATTTCCATCACCTCAGAGAAAATTCCTCATAGTCATAACCTTCCCCAAGTCCTGACAGTTGGCAATCTCTGTTCTCCATCTCTATTATTTTGTCATTAAAATAATATCATATAAATGGAATCAAGTTACTATGTAACTCTTTGAGGCTGTCTTCTTTCACACAGCAGGGTGCCTTTGAGCTTCACTCAGGTTGGTGCATGTATCCATAGTTTGTTCCTTTTTATTACTGAGTAGTATTCCATTGTATGAAATTAATCCACAATTTGTTTATTAATTCACCCACTAAAGGACATTTGGGTTATTTTCCAATTTGGGGCCTATTACAAATAAAGCTTTATGAACATTCATATTCAGGTTTTTGTGTGAGCCTATGAGTTCATTTCTCTTGGGTAAACACCTAGGAGTGGGATTGCTGGGTCATAGGATAAGTGTGTGCTTAACTTTCTAAGAAACTGCCAAATCATTTCTTGGAGGGGCTGTACCATTTTTGCATCCCCACCAGCAATGTAAGAGTCCCAGTTGCTCAGCATCCTTGTTGGCACTTGGCATTGTCAGAATTTTTTATTTTTATTTTAAAATTTGCATTTCTTAAACGGCTACCGATGCTGAGCCATTTTTATTTTATTCAAATGGTGTCATAGAAGAGTCTTCCATCACTTTGTGTTCCTAAGACTTTTTGATGTTGCTGTCATTTGTGAGTCTTCTGCTGCTTAATATTTCTTTGTGAGACTATGCTAAGACATATTTTTCCACTTTCCCATCGATGGATATTTGTGTCATTTCCAGATTTTTGCCATCAAGAACATTAATGTGTGTGTCTCCTGGTCATACAAAGGCAAGAGTTTCCTAGGTTATATGCCTAAAAATAGAATTCCTGGGTCACAGAGTATTCCAGATAGTGCTAAACTGCTTCCCAAAAGGATGAGGTCAGCCGTTCTTTCAGTTAATGCACAGGTGAGATAGATAAAGTTCAGGGTGCATGTGGAGATAGAAAGTGTGTACTCATGTGATAGTATTGCTAGATTGTGGCTAAACAAGATAAATGTCACCTTGGATTGAATCTATCAACAAAGCTATTAGAAATTTATTTCTTGGGGATGGAGGGCGTGATTTAGGAGACACCCAAGTCTCTGGGACCAGGGAACAGATGTACTAAGAGCGATGTGATTGGAAGCAATGATAAGTGGAGAGATATGTAACAGGGAGAAGTTACGGAGCAAAATGTGCTCACTAATAAAGATAGAGGAGGCGAGGGCGTGCGTCTGTACTGTAACCTCAATAACAAAACCTTACATTCTATAGCAAGTGCTGAGAGGCAGGTAATTAGCAGGAAATGCATCCCCCCAAGGACAGGGATACCCATTTCATTTATTCACGTAGCATTATATGTGAAGCTCCAACTCCAAGAAGCTGGACAGGGAGAGAAAAGACAATCCAACATCTTCATGCCCTCAAAACACTCATAACCAATAGGAAAAGCAAAATGAAAGCGCAGGGATATGAGTCAGCATGCAGCAAGAGCCACCAACCAGGAACAAACAGGTTAACTAGGAATGCCAAGAAGCTGGAGAGTGGCAAGAAGCAGGAGAATCAGACTCTGTAGAAAAGTGGCATGTGAGCTTAGACCCCAAGTAGGAACCCAGGAGAACTGAAAATTCTGCACTCGATCTTAGCCAGAAGGCGGAGAAGCGATGTGAACGGACAATCCTGATTATTAGAAAAAGACTCGATCTCTTTAACCTTCTCAAGAAGGTTCTCTGGGAAGGGCAGTTGCCGACCACACACTGTGGACTATCAAAGAACAAATTATTGTTAGATGCAACCACCTGAATGAATCTCAAAAATATTGTGCAGAGCAAAAGAAGTGGGGACACAAAAGAGCTCAAACTGTGCCGTTCCCTTTATATGAAGGTCTAGAACATGCAGAATGAATCTATGGGGACAGAAATCAGAATCTAAGGTGTCCCTGGGTAGTGGGGAGCTACAGTCAGCTCGTCCTGGCTCAATGTTATTGTTAACATTCTTTCCAATTCCCTGATAATTGGCTGTGGTGGAAATATCTACACCACACCAATGGTGTAATGTGGCCCTGGCTGGGCAGCTCAGTTGGTTGGAGTGTTGTCCTGATAAGCCAAGGTTGCGATTTGCTCCTGGTCAGGGCACACATAAGGAGCAACCAACGAGTGCATGGATGGGTGGAACGAGTCAATGTCTGTCTGTCTCTCTGTCATTTCAAAAGCCCACTGTTAAACATTTACCAGCACACTACTACTAGGTGAGGCGAGGATAATCATTAACTGAATAGGGCAGGAACAAACTCCGGAGTGATGAAAATGTTCTCCGTCCTGCTTCTGGGAATGGCCACACGGATGCATACAGTTGTAAACGTGCAAGATGTTGACACTTAACAACTGTGCATTTGAGTCTCCATCTTTGCGCACTCGTCAGAAGAGGCCATGTGGTGGTGGCCCGGCTCTGTGGGACCAGGACCTTAAAGATAACCACAAAAGCTGAAAACGGTGATGAAAGAATGGCTGCTCTGTCACTAAATTGAGTATTATTTTGGTGACCTCAATTTGCCACGAGACAAATTTTTAAAGGAACAAATTAAACTGGATGAAGGCTGGGTACCTTTGGAAATAATGATAAAATTCAACAGGTTAAACCATCTAACAACAGACTTTAACGTAATAGTAGAAGCATTGAGCAAATCAAGGCAGACTTCATGGAAATAAGTGAAGATAAAACCCAAATCAGAAGATCTCCAAACAAATCCCTACCTGAGGTGATGGATGGATATAAAAACAATGTAAAAAACAGACCTGTGTATATTAAAGGCTTCCCTACTGATGCAACCCTTGATGACATAAAAGAATGGTTAGAAGATAAAGGTCAAGTACTAAATATTCAGATGAGGAGAACACAGCACAAAGCATTTAAAGGATCCCTATTTGCTGTGTTTGACAGCATTGAATCTGCTAAAAAGTTTGTGGAGATCCCTGGACAAAAGTACAAAGACACAGACCTGCTAACACTTTTCAAGAAAGATTACTTTTTTTTTTTTTAAGAAACTTTTTAAAAAATATATATATCTTTATTGATTTCAGAGAGAGGAACGGAGAGGGAGAGAGAGAGAGATAGAAACATCAATGATGAGAGAGTCATTGATCAAGCCCACAACCAAGCATGTGCCCTGACAGGGAATCGAACCCCGATCATCTGGATCCTAGGTCGACGCTCAACCGCTGAGCCACGCCCGGCCGGGATCAAGGAAGATTACTTTGCAAAAAAAAAAGAAGAAAGAAAGAAAGCAAAATAAAGTGGAAGCTAAATTACGAGCCAAAAAAGAACGAGAAGAAAAACAAAAGTTAGCAGAAAATGCTGAAATGAAATCTCTAGAAGATTGGCTGCTTGTGGAAATTTTCGGGGGACCTAGATGATCAGACCTATAGAGAAGACTTGCACATCCTTCTCTCCAACCACGGTGAAATAAAATGGATAGATTTTGTCAGAGAAGCAAAAGAGGGAATAATTCAGTTTAAAGAAAAAGGAAGCACTGGAAAAAGCCAAAGATGCCAATAATGGTAACCTATAATTAAGAAACAAAGAAGCGACATGGGAAGTACTAGATGGAGACGTGGAAAAAAAAGCATTGAAAAAAAATCACAGAAGATCAACAAGAATCCCTAAACAAATGGAAGTCAAAAGGTTGCAGATTTAAAGGGAAATAAAGCTGCCCAGACTGGGTCTGCTAAAGGGAAAGTACAGTTCCAGGGCAAGAAAACAAAATTGGATAGTGATGATGAGCATGATGAAAATGGTGCATCTGGACCAGTAAAAAGAGCAGGAGAAGAAACAGACAAAGCAGAGCCTGCATCAAAATAGCAGGAAACAGAAAATGGTGCCAGAGACCAGTAGTTTAGTAAATAAACTTTTATTTTAATTAGGTTTTCAGCTGTGTTTGTCTTTGGAGGTTTTAAAAAAGAACACCAAATGTCCACCTGTAAGAAAGGAAAATTTTTTGTTGTCTAGCTTGTCTTTTTTTGTTATTCAAATGAGGATCTTTTTAATGTACAGTTGTATGTTATTTCAGATTATTCAAATATCAAAAGAAAGATTCTTGTACTAAATTGCCTTTGTAATATGAGAATGTATTAGTACAAACTAATAAAATATATATTATATAAAAAGAACAAAAAAAGAACTGTGCACTCATTATATGTAAGCTATAACCCAATAAATTAAAAAAAGACTATATGCATATATAGCCTAAAATAAAATATGCAGGAGAGATCAATTTGCAGAACAGAAGGGAGGCAGAAATGCCCAGAGCTGGAAAAGGTCATGGCATTATCTGAGGCCAGCTGAACATTCTCTTGAATTTTGGCTGAGTTGAAACAGTGAGAGGCAGAACTACCAGAGCCCAGATTACAGATGTAGAGGAACAGGTATGTCTGGGAGTAGTTTTAATCAGGGAAGAACTATGGTTACATCTTTGCATTTTTAGAGCATTGTCACATTTTGCAATTACGTATATGCATGTTGTATATCTATTTTTTAAACATTGTGTCTCTGGTGCCCAGCACAGTATCTAGCACATAAAGGGCATTGCAAATTAACTGTTAAAAGAATAACTGAACTCTGCTGGGTGGCTCAGCGGTTGGGCATCAAACCTATGATCCAGGAGATCAGTTAGATTCCAGGTCAGGGCAGGGGCATGCAGGAGGTGGCTGATCAATGACTCTCTCTCATCATTGATGTTTCTCTCTCCCTTCCTCTCTCTGAAATCAAAAAAATAAATAAATATATTTTAAAAAACAGAATAACTGAGGGTCAGCTGAACATGAAGTGGGCAAGACTGAGCCAGGGAGACGAGGGGACCTGGTATGGACCCTGGAAGAGAGTGCTGACTAAGCCTTTCCCTCTGTTTCTTTCCACGTGGTTCCCAAAGTACACCCCATCATAAAATGTACACCAGTGCTCAAAGATGCGACAAAGAGAAAAGCAATGTGGTAAATTTTACATAAAGTCAACTTTTTCCCACTTAAGTGACAGTCCTTTATTCTGTGCCATGTATTTCCTTCTTTAAAAAAAATTAGTGTTAAAACAACCTTTCTCCTAAAATGATGCAGCCACTGTGAAAAACAGTATAGTGGTTCCTTAAAAAAATGAAACAGAATTACCATATGATCCAGCAATTCCATTTCTAGGTAGATGCCCCAAAGAACTAAAAGCAGGGACAGATACTTGTACACCTACATTCAAAGCATTATTCACAATAGCCAAAAGGTGGGAACACTCAAATGTCTACCAATGGGTGAATGAATCGACAGAATGGGGTCCAAATTATTCAGCTTTAAAAAGAAAAGAAATTCTGGCACCTGCTACAACCGTGGATAGACCCTGAAGACATTATTCTGAGTGATACCAGCCAGACCAACGGGACAAATATGGTATGATTCCAGTTACATGATGTCCCCAGAGGAGTCAGATTCATAAAGACAGAAAGTAAATGGTGGGTGCCAGGGGCTGGGGGAGGAGTGCTGGGGTTAGTGTTTAATAGAGACAGAGTTTCAGTTTGGGAAGATGAGAAAGTTCTGGAGATGGATGGTGGCAATGTTTGCACAACAATGTGAGTGTACTTAATGCCACTGAACTGTACACGTAAAAACGGTAAAAATGGTAAATTTTATGTTATATATATATATTTACCACAGTAAAAGTAATTTAAAAATACCTTTCTTTCACAAACAAATGGGGTTAATTATGAGTGGGTGGGGGCTGTGTGTGTGTGTGTCCATAATTGGCAAAAAAAACTTCAGTTGACTCTGGGTCTGTCGCCCACAACTTGTGGAGATTTTACGGCTCACGTAGTCCCACTCCCGCTCCCTCAAGGCTCAGAGCATCGGACCTCTCCCCTACTCACCTGCTCCAGCTCCCGACCCCCACCGCCGCCTTCGCACTTCGCCTCCACCCGCTCCCCGCCCAGCGCCCCGGGCGCATGCGCACACGCGCGGTGGGAGGCGAGCGCGTACGCACCCTCGGGGCACCGCCTCGGTAGGTCTCCGCCCCTTTTCCCTTCCGGGAGGCGGCCTCCGGCTGGTGCACCGACGCCCCAGCGAGGGACGGGGCGGGGCCCTGCGCGGCTCGGGTGCTGGCTCTCGCGAGAGGCTGGCCCGCGATCTCGTCGCTCCCCCTCCCCGCCTTCTGCCTCCAGGGCTTCGGCTGCAGCGTCAGCCTCGGTCCGGCCTCGGCGGCGGCGGCTCCTCTGCCTCATCCCCGGCGCCCCTGGGCGCCCCTCTGCCCGGGTCCGCAGCTCCTCCCTCCCTCGCCGCCCCGGTGCCGGCCTAGGCCGCGGCCTCCGCTCCGGATCGTGTCTGCGCCGCCCGCTCCCGGCCCGCCCCCTATGGGCCCCGGCTAGAGGCGCCGCCGCCGCCGGCCCGCGGAGCCCCGATGCTGGCCCGGAGGAAGCCGGTGCTGCCGGCGCTCACCATCAACCCCGCCATCGCCGAGGGCCCGTCCCCCACCAGCGAGGGCGCCTCTGAGTGAGTGGGCCAGGCGGGGATGAGGGCGGGTGGGTGGGCGGGGGTCCCTGAATAGGGAGATCCGGAGGAGTGGGATCCGTGAGGGGAGGGGTGAAATGTGGGGGAGACCCTGCGCGGTGAGGTCAGGGCAGGGTCCCTGAGACGAGAGGATGGGTGGGGAGGTCCCTGAGTAGTGAGGGCAGCGAGAGGGGATCCCCTTTGGTGGCGAGGTTGGGGGGGAGGGTCCCTGAGAGGAGAGGATGGGGTGGGAGGGGTGGAGCCCCTGAGAGGTGAAGTCGGTGCGGAGGGGGTCCTGGTAGTGAGGTCGGAGTGAGGGGAGGTTCCTGTGGGGAAGTGAGGTGTGGGGCCCTAAATAGTGAAATTTTGGTGAGAGGAGCCCCCGAGTAGTGAGTGAATCGGGGTGAAATGAGGTCCCTACAGGAAAACGATGGGGTGTGGGGCCACTGAATAGGGAAATTGGAGTCAGGGGGAGTCCCTGAGTAGTGAATCCAGGGTGATGGTTGGGGGGAGGGTTCCTGAGGGGAGAGGATGGGTCAGGTGTCCCTAGTAGTGAAATGGGGGGGGAAGTCCCTGAATAGTGAGGTGGAGGGAGGGGGTCCTTGCTTACCCAGAACAGGGTGAATGAGAGCCTTGGGAGTGAGGATGGGGTGAGGAATTCCAGATAAGACCGGGAAAAGGCAAAGAGTTGCCTGACAGATGAGGATGGGGGAGGGATCTCTGAGGGGTGAGGGGGGGTTGGCTCACTGAGGGAATTTGGGGGAAAGGAGACCTGGAAAAATCCTGCTAGTTGAGGGTGGGGGTGAAGCCCCTAAAGCTGGGGAGAATGGTGAGGAGGTCCAGAGGAGGCTGGGGAAGCAGGAAATGAGGGGGATTTGGAAAGGCAGGCTGTGGGGGGAAATAAAAGACATAGAGGAAAGAAGTGGGGGCTTGCTGGGACCCCTGACAGCAGATAAACAGATTCTGAATTGAATGGATTAGGCTTGAGGGGCTGAAAAAATACAAGAGGTTTGAGGGTTTAAAGCAATTGAGGGAGACAGGGGGATTTGTGGGGAAGGGGATTAAAAGCAGCATCCCTGGGTGGTGGGGTTACATGACGGCAGAATCTCATTTTGTGAGGGAAAACTTGCTTGTGAGGTCATGCCGGGATGACTGCTTGGCCCCAGAAGTGCCTATGGCCTCCGCGCTCCTGTTCTGCATGGTGGAGCAGAGCAGGACAGTCCCAGAGTCTCCTGGCTAGGGTCCCTTTGCTGTGCTTGTGGTGTAACCCCATGAGAACCAGGTGTGATGGGCGAATGGCATATTTGGTACCTCTTAGGGGGCTTGGCCTCTGCAACCCCCTTGAGGAGTGGGGTGAGGATAAGGGTTAGGAGGTGAGTCTTGATGTATATGTGTGTGAGTTGACATCTTTCTCTGTCTCCAAGCACATAGCTCAATGTGGGGATGTGTTCCTTATATGAAAAAATCCACAGCTCTTCTTACAAGACAGCTTTTTCTTCACATTCTTTTCTCTTTCTTTTATGTGGTGTCTGATTTCCATCCCTTCAAGAATTCCCCCCGTAGAGGAAGCCAGCCATTGGGATTCCAGGGTTTTTTATAACCACAGTTGAGTTGCCATTAAATTTAAAATGGATTAATCAGCTGACTCCAGAATGCATTTTAGATGTCATAGGGCAGTGTTGGAGACCTTCCAGAGTCTGGCCTCAAAAGTTGCCTCAGCCCTCCAGTGAAAGAACTGTGTCACATTCATTCATTCATTTGCTTTCCCTCTTCCATCCATCAGAGTCCTCATTCCTTCTTCATCGAGGTCTTGGTTCACCAGGCATTCAGTGAACACCTGCTAGGCCCCTGGTCCTGGCTCTTGGGGATACTGTGGTGAGCAGGGATCATGAGCACAGACTGTGCAATCAGGAGGGATACAGGTTTGATTCCAGACACTGCCACTTGCTAGTTTTGTGACCCTTGGGCTAGTTACTTAACCCCTCTGGGCCTGTTCCCTTATGCATGGGTCTCCCAGGAGGATCGTGAGAATTAAACAAGATAATGTGATGGTATTTATAAAGCTCTGGTACTTGGAACACCTGCCTTCCAGCCACCTCTGTGCAGTACCAGCTCAGGTGACATCACCCAGTGGCAGGTCATCTTGTTCCTGGCCTATGTGCCCCTTTGCTCGAACCTCTTTGAGTAGTAGGTGAATCATAGCCACTTAGGGATTGGAAAGTTCCTGCGAGAACATCCAGGCTCTCCCTTCAATCCCCTCCTCAAATCCCCTCTATGAAATCTTCCCTGGGTGGGTAGTCAACCTTGGCTTAAACACCTCAGGAACTGGTGGCTGAGGACTGTCCCAGATGACCATTCTCCTGTAGAGACTTTTCTCAGAGCTACACTCACTCTCTGGCACAGTAGCTATTTGAAATGTGACTTATCTAAATTCAGGGGAGCTGTAAGTATAACATGCCTCCCAGATTTCAAAAACTTAATATGAAAAAAAGTAAAATAAATATTCATCAATTTGTTTATATTTATTGCACATTGAAAATTATATTTTGATGGGTTAGGTCAAATGTATTAAAATTAATTTTACTTGATATATATATATATTTTTAATGTGCTTATAAATTTTAAGTTGCACACATTGCTTACATTCTATCTTTTGGACAGCACTGGGTTAGTTCTTATGTGCATTGTGCTAAAGTCTACCTGCCTGTTATAGGGAGCTGCTTTTAACTCCAGGATTTGGTTCAAACCCGGGGCATTTGTGAAAATAGCTAATTGTCAAAATTTTCTTTCAAAATTCCTTGAATCACCCAATAAAGTGCAATGTACATGGGTTTTTTAAATAACTGGGCCCAGGAATGTGTATGCGTATGAATGCCTAATGTTTACAGTAGTGCTCAGGGTATAATAAGAGTGTGCTGGCTGAGTGGAATGCCCTGGGATTGTCTGCACTATTTAAATCAGGCTCCTCTAATTCTCCCCTCCAGAGCCCATGTGTAACTCATATAAATTACAACTTCTGTCTTCTGCCCATTGGCTCTTGCTCTTTCCTCTGAGGCCACTAAAAATGAGTTTGCTCTTTCATCCCCATGAAGACAGGCATCCTGGCCTGGGACTTCACTCGCCTGTTGCCCAGTTTTGTCTCCCCAGTTCCATGTCTCCTTTCAGAGTGGTCGGGAGCCCTTGTGTCAGAAAGGAGGACTCCTGAATCTGGTACCAGGGCCATTGAACCAGAGCTGGCCTTCCAGGTCCTGAGGTCTCCTAACCTATGTGAGCAGAGACAGAGTCAGTGGTCTCAGTGCTGGGGGAGCCAGCCTTTTCTTCTGGTCAGCTGTGTGTATGCAGGTTGTTTTTCTCTTCTGCTAGATCATTGGCCCCTCATGCCCAAGAATCAAGTGTGATTCATCTCTGCATCCTCCTGGTCGCAAATCCAGGACCTGGTGCTCAGTGGCCACATGGTACCCTCAGCTCAAGTTGAGTCATTTTGGCAGCTTGCACACTCTTCACTAACCGTTGCCCTTGGGGTCTCTGCAGAGCAAACTTGGTGGATCTCCAGAAGAAGCTAGAGGAGCTAGAGCTTGACGAGCAGCAGAAGAAGCGTCTAGAAGCCTTCCTCACCCAGAAGGCCAAGGTTGGGGAGCTCAAGGATGATGACTTCGAAAGGATCTCAGAGCTGGGAGCCGGGAACGGCGGGGTGGTCACCAAGGTCCAGCACAGACCTTCAGGCCTCATAATGGCAAGAAAGGTGAGAGGTGGCCAGTGGCAAGGCAGGCATTCTGTCCCCATGCTCTGGAGGAAGCATGTGTTGGGGGCAGGTCCCCCTGGAAATGGGAGAGCAGTTTGAAAGGTGCCGGCCTCTGCCTTCTGACTGGCCCCTGGGCTCAGAAGCCCTCCCATCCGCAAAGGGTTCTCTTTCCTGAAAGAGAGCTTGGCTTCTAGTTAAAATGCAGCAGTGCTGGCTTGCCTCAAGCAGCTCTTCCCTTCCATTACTGACTTCTGCCTTCAGGACCGGCTTAAATTCAGATTCCCAGAAAGCTGAGTGGAGTATTAGGGAAGAGAGGAGGAAATTCAAGTCCTCTTAGAGCTGGCATCACCCTGACTTCACAACCAGGAGAAAGCACTGCATACCCAAGACAGAGCCTGTTCTGCGATAGTCCTTGGGCAATGGGGTAACTAGACCACCTATATTGGCCCGAGTTCTCCAGAGAAGTGGAACCACTAGGGTATGGGGTTGGGGCTAGAGGTAGAAGTATTTTTAAGAAATCTACTTACACGATCATGGCAAGTCAAATTTATAGGGCAGGCCAGCATGCTGGAGACCTGGGGAAGTTGATGTTGCAGCTTAATTCCGAAGGGCGTCTAGAGGCAAAATTCTCTCTTCTTGGGGAAGACCTCAGTCTTTTCTTTTTCTCTCAGGGCCTTCAACTGATTGGATGAGGCCACCCACTTATGGGAGAGTTGTCTACTTTTCTCAAAGTTAAATGATTTTCATGTTAAATCACATCTAAAAAATACCTTCACAGTAACATCTAGACTGGTGTTTGACCAGACAGCTGGATACTGTGGACACATTAAATCAACCATCACTCGACCCTTTAGTACAGACCTTGGCTCTGAAAAGTCCCGAGCCTCCCTCATCTGGGCTCCTGTGCCACAATGCAGCCTCCCACCAAACGTGGGAATAACCCCTGGGAGATACAGGATGTGGAAAAGAGGAGGATGTGACCATCTGTAACTGCGGGGACTTCGTGTTCACAAATTGTTTCATTTATACAATCATGTTCTTTCAGACACCGAAAGCCACCCATTTCTGGAAGCCCACCGTCCTGTGATTTCCAAATTGTATTCTCAGAAACCTGACCACCCCGTGCCTGGTGGATCAGTGCAGGTCCCACCTTTCCTGGGAATGATGTGCTTGGTTTCCATTAGGTTTTCACTCTGTAGCTATTTCTCCTGCCTCTAGAGCACTGCCCTCCCTCCTGAAACCTATTTCTGTACCCTTAGCGCAAGCAGCCTTTTCAAAACCAGAGCAGCCCCAGAAATCTCTGGTGTGCCATTGCCCGAAGCTCCAGGAATAAAAGGCAGGTGTGAGGCTCAGATGGCGGTGGGGAGCAGGTGATGATGACTTGACACCAGCGCTGGTCAGAGTTTGTATCATACCAGAGGGGTTCCCTCAGGCCAGCTAAGGAATCTTCCAGGAGTTCCTAACAAGCCTTATATAAACGTGAATCTGGGAGTTCGTCTACAGCTTTATGAAAGCCTGTGAAGTAAGACTTATGAGTTTAAAATGGAGACAGATAAGTTCTGTTGTCAAATTAGTGGTGGTGCTGCCCCAGTGTCAGTTTCCTGGTAAGGTCCGTCATAGAAGATTTCGCTGCTGGGGGAAGCGTACGTGGGACTCTGCTGTTTTTGCAACTTCCCTCTGCTGCTTTAATTCTTTCAAAATAAAAAGTTGGGTTTTTGGGTTTGTTTTTTTCCCTGAGGTCCAATAAATGAGGGCAGGACCTCAGATTTTGTTCTCTGTAGACCTTAACATCCTCCTCCCAGCAGAGTGTCAGAACAGCAAAGGCACCTGCAGGCATTTGGCAAATACACTGAACAAGAAGGCTGTCCACCGGGGCGTTGTGTGGTCTGGGGCTGTATCTGCGTATGGCCCAGGAGCCCTGGACCGGACTGTGGGGGGCAGGGGCTCCTTTTCATCCATCCAGAATGCCAGTCCACTTGCAGGGAGGCCTGTTGCCTTTATTCAGCTGAGGGCACAGATGGGAAAATTGACAAGACAGAGTAGTTTTTAAGAAACAGTGGCCTCACTCCTTCCTCCACTATCCTGGTTGGAATTCCGAACTTCCTGGGAAGCGGGGTATGAATTCCACACATTCCCAGTGTTAGGCTTATCAGATCTCCAAAGGCAGCCTGCCCTCAGGTGTGAGGGTGACGGGTGGGTGGAGCTCCTGGACGCCCATATGACTCCTGCTCTGTGAGCCAGCATCCCTCCAGTTCCTGTGATTGGCAGAGGATCATCCTAACCAGTAGGACAGGCTGGGGAAGCAGCAAGACCAGTTCAGTAAGGCCCAAGGAAACCAGTCTCTCAATTTCTATAGTCAGGCTTGTTCATAAATGTTTTCTTGACTTAGCATGTCTCTCTAACTCCTGCACTCTTCTGAGGGTCCTAGGAACAAAATCTCTGCATATTTGGGCCACGGGAGATCTTCGAAGAGTTTAGCATGTTTGTTACGCAGGCAGGGCTCCCTTGATCCCCCTCGACTTAGAGCAAAGGAATGTGCACTTGCTTCTACAATGAAGGTCATGTGACCCACACAAGGCCACATAGTAATACTAGCTGCCTTCTTTCAAGTGATTGCCCTGTGTCGAAGCCAGTTCTAAAACCTTGACACATGTTCTCATTTAAATGGAATGACCTCTTCATGTTACAGGTGAGAAAACTGAGGCTAGGTTGGGTCTTAATCTGAATTGGATTTGACCTTTAATGGCTGACCCTGACCCTGTGGAAGTTGTTGGGGTTTTGCCTCCAGAATCCACATCCCTCTTTCCCTAGTTTGTACCCTCCACCCCCATTCCTAGCTCAGATCCCCTATCCTGCAGTAGGAACTGCCTTAAACTCCTAGGCAGGCTTGGTGTTTAGTTTGAATTCCCAGCACCATTCTGAATTAATCAGCAGTTGGGGCTCAATCGGCCCCAGAATGGTGCTGTGAAAGAGCATGGTTTCTGGCAGTTCATGACCTGACTGCTCACTAGCTGTGTGTCCTTGGGAATGAAACCTGAACTTGCTCATCAGTGCAATGAGGGCAGTTAACCTGCCCCCACCAGGTTTTTCATCAGGGCGAATTGTGTGTGTCCCCCAGGGTTGTCACCAAGATGAATTGTGAGCACATGTGCTCAGAAACATGCCCCTGTCTTTCTGTTCCTGCTCTTTGCACACCCTCAGTGCTGGCTCCTGTTCAATCCAGAAGTTTCACTTTACAGGCCCCAGATATAAGACCCGTTAAAACCGATCACCTAGCAGTGTCCCCTATGTTCCCTCTTTACCACATCTTTCCTGAACACCTCTTCCTGGGGCCGTGTTTCACATTCACCCCACTCCAGGCTTCTAGGACCTCTGGGATCCTGTCCAGTTCTGCCCAGTTTTGTCCACCCCTTCCTCTTCTCTAAATCCTGGTGGACCCTCACTCCCCTGCTATTCATTCATCTATGGCCCCTTTCAAGTTCTTGGTCGAGAGCCACCCTGGGTCAGATACAGCTACTGAGCCCTTAAAATGCGTCAGTTTGAATCAAGGCTTGCTACATGTGTAAAACGCACACCAGATTTCAAGGGCTCTGTATGGAAAAAAAAACTCATTAATATTTTTACGTTGATCACGTCAGTTTTTTGATACGATGAGTTAAACAGAAGACATGAAAAGTTCATTTCACCTGCTTTTTACTTTATTAATATGGCAGCTAATGGATTTTTAAATTACATATCTGGCTTATGGTATATTTCTGTTGGACAGCCTGGGTCTCGCATCACCCTGCACTGCCCATCCATCAGCTTCTCATCTTCCATGCAAACATCAGAGCTTCATTTTTAGACCCGGCATCTCACCTCTTCAAAGCACATATGTGTGTGCATGTTGGGCATCTCCTCACGAATGTAGTCCCACCGAAGGAGAGAGCACACTGAAGTTCTGGTGTGATTGCTGTTCTGGAGGTGGCTGTGGGGGTGTGCAGTGTCCCAGGGAGCATAGCCAAGGCTGGGCTCTGCAGGCTGGGTTGGGTGAAGAACCAAATGCCTGAGGGGCCCTGAGAGCTGGAGGGTCCCAGTCAAGGAAGCACACTGCCCAGGT
Organism: Miniopterus schreibersii; assembly: GCF_964146895.1. Lineage (NCBI taxonomy): Eukaryota > Metazoa > Chordata > Mammalia > Chiroptera > Miniopteridae > Miniopterus > Miniopterus schreibersii. Next base: position 66,301,916 of record NC_138105.1, on the reverse strand, counting down.
GTGGTGGGGGCCACTAGGCACCATGCTGCTAGCACCTGTCAGAGTTCTCAAGGTCGCAAGGGTCATTGGCATGAGCATGTGAGCAGGTGGCACTCCCACACATACCCTGTGACACCCCCCACCCCCGAACTTGGTACACACCCCTTTGTGCCTTGGTGTCCTCAAACAGGCAATTCTTTGTCCCTCTTCCTGGAACGCTGGCCCCAGTGTCACCTGAGCTCCAGATCACCTCTCCATGATTCCTCCATTAGGGCACCTCCACCATACTGGGGTTGTTTCACCTGCTTCTCTTCACTCCTGGTGGCATGTCTCTGAGTGGGGTCATCTTGCCATCTTTCTCCTCATCGCTGACCCCTGTTGTAACCAACTTTTATGTAAATGTCTGAGTTGATGGCAATCATTTTCAGATGCTTAACTTATCACAATGGCCAGAGCATCTAGGATTCTAAATAGCCAAGACCTGGACCCACAACCTTCACTCTGTCACTGGGCAGTAGACCTTGGCTTGCTTAGGGTTTGTGCTCGGACATTGCTCTTGGCATTCTGCCTGCTGTCTTTTCTGCATGTCTCCGGGCAATCCTTTGGTTTCTCACCTTTTGAAATGTAATGAATTTGGTGACAATCCTGGCTGCTGTCTTGAACTCAAGTGGAAGGGCAGCTAGGATCCTCAGGAGGCGACCAGAGGCTCTCTCTGTTTTGTCTCTACGTGGAGGTGGGAAGGGCTCCAAAGAAACCCACCCCTGAATGAGGGGCTGAGCAATGGTAAAGTAATTCCCTACCAGGCCATTCCCTGGCCTGGGTCCTACGAAAGGCTGGCACTTCATATAATTTGGTGGGAAGAAAGCTCCTCTTAACAGAGCTTCCCCTGTAACCAACTGAAAAATGTTTGCTCTGCTGATGAGTTTTTTAACAACTTTATTTGAGATGCAATTCACTTACTAAGCAGTTTACCTTTTTAGAGTATATAATTCAGTGTTTTTTAGTATATTCACAGCATTGTGCATCTATTGCCACCACTGCTTTTAGAACATTCCATCACCCCCAAAAGAAGTCCCAGCCCCTGGCAACCACCAATCCACTTCCTTTCTCTGGATTTGCCTGTTCTGGACATTTCACATAAATGGACTCACATGCTGTGTGGCCTTTGTGTCTGGCTTCTCTCACTGAGCATCGTGTCCTCAAGGTTCTTCCATGTTGTAGTGAGTCAGGGCTTCACTTCTTTTCATGGCTGAATATTTTGGTGTCTGGATGGACACTTGGGTTGCTTCCATGTATTAGCAATTGTGAATCACACTGTTGTGAACACATGTAAAAGTGTGTGCGTGGATGTGTGTTTTCAGTTCTCCTGGGTAGATAGAGATCTAGGAGTGTATAGCTGACTGATCTTGAATGCTGTCATGAGCACCTCAAGGGCAGAGGGCTAAAGCCCCCCTCCTGGCTTCCCTCAGCAGCCTGCTTCTGAACCCGCTTCCCATTCCCTTGCAGCTGATTCACCTGGAGATCAAGCCGGCCATCCGGAACCAGATCATCCGCGAGCTACAGGTGCTGCATGAGTGTAATTCCCCATACATTGTGGGCTTCTACGGGGCCTTCTACAGCGATGGGGAGATCAGCATCTGCATGGAGCACATGGTGAGCATGGGGGGGGGGGCACCCTGGAACCAGGGGCACAGCCAGTGTCCCCAGAGCCACCTGGGCTTGTGACCAGGAAGACATGACAGGACAAAGGGTTCATGTAGAATGAGAGGGTGGCTGGTGAAAAGGAGGTCCCCTGTCTATGTCCCCTCTTTCCAAGGCAATCCTCCTGGAGATAGTCAATGCCATGCAAGCATATGTATATAAGTTCCTTCATTTTTAAATGCTGGATGCCCTCCTCCCAACTTTGCTTTCACTGGGTACAAGATGGACATTATTTCCTGTCAGCATATAGAGCTGGCTCTTTTCCCCACTGTCTGGTGTTCTGGCACCCACATTACCTGTAAGGTAATTTATTAAATTCTTGTTGGTGGATACTGAGGTTGTTTCTGATCTCTGCCCCATTTTGAATGATGCTGCCTTGAATATTCTTGCACGGAAGCAAGCATCCCTGAGGGGTAAAGTCCAGTGGAATTGTGGGGCCCAAGGGTATATGAGATTGAAAATTTGATCAATGTCTCCTAAGTGCCTTCTAAAGAGAGTATGGCGGTTTGGGAGCTATTTTAAAGATAGACCTGGGTCTGCACCTAGCTCAGATCTTTGTAATTAGAAGCTCTGGGTAGAGCACAGGCACCCATCTTTTTTTAAAACCACCATGGTGGAATGAGCTCTACCCCCTGTTAAAAAACTCTAGTCTTGAAGTTCAGAAGTGGGTAGCATTGGGTGTAACGAAAGCAGAAGTGGTCAGAGCTGAAGGCCCTCAGAGGAAATGCCTCAGACCCTCTGCTGAACCCCGTTGAGTAGGTATCAGACTGCCTGCTACCGGGCTGAATGGGCTCAGGCCTGTTGGCTCAGACCTGGCGGGGCCCTTGCAGAACCAGGATGCAACGTGGCTTTAGGCACATGGTTTGACAACTTCAGTTACGCCTTGCAAATGTGCTGTCCCCTGACAGTTTTGTAACGGAGGCAGGAAACGAATTTGAGCAAGTACCTGCAAGGAATGCATTGTGAGCAGCCTTCGTGGGGTAACAGCTCAGAGGGAGTGCCTCCCAGAAGGTGCTCCCTGCCCCCCTGCCTAGCATCAAGGTCCCCACCAGGCAGCACCCTGGAGGAGTCCTGTTCCTCACCTGGGAGATCATATCTGCCTGCCTGCAGGGCAGAGTCACTGTGTAGGCAAGAATCAAGGAGGGGAAAGGACTAAAGTCACTTTGTGATCTGAGGGGAGCCTCTGTACTATAGCTCCTCCCCATCCCCCTCCTCCTCTTCTCCCTCTCCAGTGCTCTTGGCCACCCCTACCTGTTCTCCCTGAATATCATAAGAATTTGAAGGCACCTCTTTCCCTTGCAGAAAAGAGGGAGCAGCACAGCCTGGTGCCACTGCAATCCCACATTTGTTCTTGGTTTCCAGCACTAGGCATCTGAACCCCAGCAGCACACAGTCTAAGCCACCAGGAGATAGGGGGCGAGTGCTAGCCATTCTGTTTATTTATTGGGCTCATCTTTTAAAAGTTTCTAGTTAGATTTTTTTGTTTGATTTTATAATGAGCATACGAGGACAGTAGAACAAATATATAACGCCCAAATTAAAAGACATGCTAAGGTGAGGTCTGCGCTCCCCCACTTTCTCCTTATAGGAGTTATATTCCACAAATCTTGGAGGCCACTGATTTTCAAGTTTGAGGTGAGCCTTAAAGAGGGAGACTTTGTGCCCTGGCCTGTGTGGCTCAATTGATTGAGCATCACCTATGCATCGAAAGGTTGCTGGTTTGATTCCCGGTCAGGGCACAAGCCCAAGTTGTGGGCTCAGTCCCTAGTAGGGGTGTGTGCAGGAGGCGGCTGATCGACGTTTCTCTCTCACCCTCTCATAAAAATAAAATCAATAAAAACATTAAAAAAAAAAAAAAAAAAAGGAGGGGGGACTTGGTGAGGAAGGCCTAGAGGGAGAGAAAGGAAAGGTGAAAAAAACATCGATGTGAGAGAGAAACATTGATGGGTTGCCTCAAGCACATGCCCCAACTGGGGATTGAACCTGCAACCTGTGTATGTGCCCTCACCGGGAATGGAACCGGTCAGGGCACAGAAAGATGCTCTAACCAACTGAGCCATACCAGCCAGGGCCCTTTACAGAATTTTTATGTTGAATGAACTCCTCCAGAATCCATCTGCATATATGTAGGTTTTTCCGGTTTGTGGGACATTTCTGCCTCATGTATCCATGTACCATATTGTGGGGCGTCCCACATGGCTGTGTAGATGGCACCCTGGGGTCAGGCCTCAGCCCCACTGCCCACCTCTCAGCACATGACTCTGGATGAGATTTTCACCCCTTCTTGCCTGTCAAGCCAAGGACAGTGGTAGTGCCTTTCCCCTGGCCCAGGTCACACAGGACGTTGAGTAAATATCACCATTGTCACTGGGGCCATTTCTCCATATTTCTCTGTCACCTTCATTTCTCTCTTTTTTTAAATTTATTGATTTGAGAGAGAGAGAGAGAGAGAAACATTAACTTGTTGTTCCACTTATTTATGCATTCATTGGTTGCTTCTTTTATGTGCCCTGACTGGAGATTGAATCTGCAACCTTGGCATGTCAAGACAACACTCTAACCTCCTATCCAGCCAGGGTCTTCATTTCTCTTTTTTCATCTTTGTGACATCCCACCTAGTCAGTATCCCACATTGTGGAACTGTTTCCTGATAGAGGGCGAGGTTTCATCTTCACGCAGGGTAGTGTGGGAATTGGCTCTTATTTCCCCTCAGGGAGGTTCCAGCTGCAGCTTTTGAGAAGAGACTCCTAACTGATAATAAAGCCCAGATTCAGCACAGAAGGTTATACCTCACCTGGCCAGAGTGTGTTGGCCTTTGGGGATTGGGGACAGCGGGGCTCGCAGTTTCTGAGTGGCCTAAGTCTGTTATGGGGGAAATTCAGGCATGGACCCTGGGGACAGTGGATATCTCAGGGCGGAGTAGCTGGGGAGCTGCTTACTGACCACTCAGAGACTAGTCAAACACTAAGGAATGCACCCCCTCATTCTGTAATAATAAAAAATCAGACACACCATCAGTAAGGGGCAGAGAAGGAATGCTATGGGGCCACTCTGCAGTGAGAAAAAAAGTCAGCCTGTGTGAACCAAATCAGAAATTCCCAAGGAAGAAAAGATGCGTGATGTGAACCCATGTATACATATTTTTAAAACTATAGTTCCTTGTGCATATGGATGTGTATGCAAATGTGCAGAAGAATCTGGAAGACTATAAGTCACACTTTTGGGGAAGCAAGTGCAATCACTGGTGGATCAGAGTCTTACATACATTCAAAATATATATATTTTTGTTAATCTTCACCTGAGGATATTTTTTCCATTACTTTTCAGAGAGAATGGAAGGGAGGAAGGAAGGGTCTAGGGGAAAGAGAGAGAGAGAGAGAGAAATATCAGTGTGAGAGAGACACATCGACTGGTTGCCTCCTGCATGTGCCCTGACTGGTACATGCCCTTGACTGAGAATCAAACCCACGACCCTTTGGTCCACAGGCCAATGCTGCAACCACCGAGCAACACTGGCCAGGGCCACATTTAAATATTTATAAAAATATGTGTTCTTGTACTATTTGCTTAATAAAAGTAAGGTTTTAAGAACATTTAGAACATATACACACAAAATGAAACTGTATGGTCATGCATACAGACAGATTTGGGGTCGAAAAGACCTAGTTGTGACATCTCCTACACCACATCCTGTGCATGTGACTTGAACGAATGACTTATCCTTTTAGCTGTAGACCAGGGGATCTCACCCAGGGGACACGGGGCAATGTCTGAGGACATTGTCACAACTAGGGAGATGCTAGTGGAGGTCAGGAATGCTCAATACTCCCACAGTGCCCAGGATAGCCCCCACAGAGAACGGCCTGGGCCCAGTGTTCCCAGTGCGGAGGGGAAGACCATGTAAGAGAGTAGTGTCCTTCACTGCGGTGTATTGAGTTAACTCCTGAGGCCCCAGCATGGTGCCTGGCTCACCGTAGCCTCTCTGAAGATGTCCTCCCTGAATGTTCTTATTCAGTGATCATCACAACTCTATGAAAGTTCAGAATGAAAGGACCTGTGTTAGGGAACAGGGATTACAGTTTAAAAAAATTTTTTTAATTCTTTTAAGGTTGATTGATAAAACAAGAAATGAGAAGAATAGAAGGAATTTCCATCTCGCCCTGCAGGTAGAGCGGGGCGGGCCGGGCACCCTGGTCAGACCAGGCTCACCTTCCTGGCTTCCTCCTCAGCCACACCCACCCTCTACAAGTTTGGGTCCCTTACTTGTTGACAGAGTCACACACATTCTTGAAGCTTCAAAGTATATTGGGTTTTCTAAAACTCTCCACCATGAGCACAGCTGGGGTGCCAGAGAGGGGAGACCTAGGCACATCAGAGGTTTCTCCCTGCCCCCAGGTGAAGCAGAAGGTGTCCTAAGGAAGTGACACCTGTGGGACTCTTAGAGCAGCATAGGAGAGGAAATGCAGGTTCTGGGGCCACCCTGCCACCAGTTCAAATTCTAGCCCCACTTAACCCCTGAGCCTCATTTCCTTTTTCCTCTCTGGAGTTCAGAGGAGACTAAGGCAGGCTCTGGCCTGTGGTTGGAACTTGGCCATGTCACATAAAGTCCTAGGGGGCCTGCCAGGCGTATCCTCAGAGCCCCACCTCTGAAGAGGCACCCAGCCAGAGCCAATAACACCCTGAGTTTTGGTTTCCAGATTTATTACCAGGCAACCTTGCACAAGACACTTGATTTCTGTCATTTCCTCATTGTCAGGTAGATTTGGGGCCACGCCCAGGGTGGGGTGGGGGGGATCAACTGGGATGACCTGTGTCAGGTCCTTTGCAGGACAATCCCATGCACAACAGGCAGGGAGCACAGGACAAGACCTAAGGGAAGGGGCAGAGCTGTCATCCCCAGGTGTCCTCTGTGCCCCTGGAACAACAGGTCCCTTCCTAACTAGGCGGGGGGAGGGGGAAGGAAGGGTGGCAGGGGAGAGGTCAATTAGCTTAGCTGCCTTTCTCCTGCACTGGGCACTTAGTATCGCCTTTGCTCTCAGTCCCTGTCCTGCCTGTGGCTGTGACAAGAACCCACGCCCAGAAGTGGACAGGTCTAGCTTGTGCACCCTTGAGGTGGCTCCAATTGCAAGCCTGGTGGTTGGGCCTGCCGCTGTTGTGGCAATCTCAGGAAGGCTGAGTCCCGGGAAGTGCACAGGTATTCTTTTCCCTTCTGCACTAGATGTGCCATCCTGAGGCCAAGGGTTGCCTTTAGCTGTCATCTGGCCTCTGTTTCCCATGGAGAAAATCAGTCATCAGCTCTCCGGGAACCAGGGAAATATTGCACACCTACTCAGAGCGCTTGCTTTCTCTCTCCTGTGCTGCCCTCAGGACGGTGGCTCTCTGGACCAGGTGTTGAAAGAAGCCAAGAGAATTCCAGAAGAAATCCTGGGGAAGGTCAGCATTGCGGTGAGTGTGCAGGTGCCACTCCCACTGGCCATCACAGCACTGGGTGCGTGCACATGCTCCTAGCCCCATGCTCGGCTGCTTTATTCTTACTCCTGCCCTCTCCATGTGGCCAGTGGTGTGTGTCACTATAGCCCCTGCAAAGGAGAGTGCCAACACCAGTCTTCGCTGGCTGGGTACTGAGCAGGAGCATCCCTTTGCCCATAAAATAGGGGTAATGCTTTCCTACCCCATATTGGTGCCAGGTTGCATGGGACCCTGGTGATGTGGTTCCAGGCACACAGTGTCAAATGTTTCCTCTCTGACTTGGTGACAGAGCCACCATATCCTTCACCCCATCAGTGTGGGGGTGGGTGGTCCTTAGCAGAGCCCTGGCACCAAAGCATTCAACAGATGACACCTATTGGGTGGGTACAACTTCTGTTCTGAGGCAGGGTGGCCAGGCGGACACTCACAGCCCTAACAGTGACTTGGGCCTTGTCTCAGCTTTCGTGGGCCTCAGCCCCTCCTCTGAGACTGGGGATGGCACTGTCTGCCTCATGGGTAGATGGGTGGTCAGTCATGTGAGAATCAGTGAGGTAGGCATCAGTGCGGGGTGTCACCGCCATTCACTTTGCCTCTCCTCTTCCTTGTCCCCACCTGAAAACGGGTTCCCTGAGCTGGTCCCACATGCTGTAGCCACTGAGGTCTGGCCCGCAGGCCTCTCCAGGGGAGACTCCCCCCACATGGATGACTCAGCTGACCTCCTACCCTGTGGCTCCCTCGCAGGTTCTACGGGGCCTGGCGTATCTCCGGGAAAAGCACCAGATCATGCACCGAGGTAAGACTCATAGGAGCCCCACCTGGGCCACGGGCCAGTGGGTGGGCTTGAGCCATGCCTCACCCGCTGGCTCTGCTCTCAGATGTGAAACCATCTAACATCCTCGTCAACTCCAGAGGGGAGATCAAGCTGTGCGATTTTGGGGTGAGCGGGCAGCTCATCGACTCCATGGCCAACTCCTTCGTGGGAACTCGATCCTACATGTCTGTAAGTCCTTTGAGAGGTGTTTTAACATCATGTGCCATACCCTGCCCCCTCTCCCATCGCTCTTCCCCATTTTCCAGAAGCTTTCCAAAAGCCTGCATGTCCTCGTAATATACTTTCTTTGTACTTTTCTGGATTTTTCCTCTCCAAAATTCTAATTTCCACCATGTTCTCGCTCAGGTTTGTCTCTGGGAATGCCTGCCTGGTTCCTTCCCACTGGTAATAAAAATCCAGTCAAGAAGAGTAGTCAGTTAATTTCTGAGCCAAGAAACTAGCCCTCAGATATTTTAGGAAACATCCAGGTGATAGTTGAAGCAGATTCTGAGAAATTAGTCTTGGGATTACTGTGAAAAAGGAGGCATTCCTCTGTCCTTCTTGGGCTGATCATCCTTTTCCAAAAGTGCCAAGAATTTGGGTTTTTAAAGAGCTGCAGCCCTAGCCGGTTTGGCTCTGTGGTTAGAGTGTCAGCCTGCCGACCAAAGGTCCCATTGGATTCTGACCAACGGCACCTACCTCCATTACAGGCTCGATCCCCAGTCGGGGTGCTTAGGGGAGGCAGCCCGTTGATGTGTCTCACATCGATGTTTCTCTCTCTTGTTCTCCCTTCCACTCTCTCTGAAAAGCAATGAAAAGAATATCCTCAAGTGAGGATTTTAAAAAAAACAACCTGCTGTCAGCCCTGGCTGGAAGCTTCTCTCTCCCAAGGTGGGTGGAGGGAGGAGACAGAATTACTTTGGTCTCCACAAGGGTGGCAGGGGTCAGGATGGGGCTGTGAGGGAACAATGGAGAAACACTCAGATGCTGCCCCTGATCCGGTGTGCCGCCCCCAGGTTCCAGTGTTCATCTGTCTCCCTCTGGGCCTTTCTTTCCTCTCTGTCTCACCCGACAGCCAGAGCGATTGCAAGGCACTCACTACTCTGTGCAGTCGGACATCTGGAGCATGGGCCTGTCCCTGGTGGAGCTGTCCATCGGAAGGTACCCCATCCCCCCACCAGATGCCAAGGAGCTGGAAGCTATATTTGGCCGGCCCATGGTCGATGGGGCAGAAGGAGAGCCTCACAGCATCTCACCTCGGCCAAGACCCCCCGGACGCCCCATCAGTGGTATGGCCTGAGTCTGGCACTTCTGGTTTGGATAAGCAATGACCAACGTGGGGAATGCCATGCTGGGGGATAGCAGCTGCCTCCCCTCTGGCCCTTCTTGGCACCACCTGTCCTCTGGGTTGTACTAACTGTGGTCAGCAGTCCTCAGATGGTCCCGAGGCTTCTAGGGACGTGCTGGAAGCAGCACCCCCGACCTGTCCCATCCGGGACAGCTGCACCTGTTGTCACCAGCTGGTGGGATCTAGAAACCAACCCCTCAGCCAAGCCACTGGTTGGGTTGGATTTTCCAACATTTTATCACGAAAATGTCCAAGCATACAGAAAAGCCAAAAGGCTTGCCCAGTGAAAGCCCTTATGCCCACTGCCTAGCCGTTGCCCTGAGTGTTCTGCTGTGTTTGGGCCAGGCCTTCCAGGGAGACCCAAAATTGAAAGGAACTTGACTCAGAATTTCCTTGGGTGGTTTGTTGGACACAAGACAGAGCATGGGGAGATAAGACAGGGCAGTTAGTTGGAGACAAGGCAACACAGCATGGGAGGGGACAGGAGGCTGGGAGGCACTGGGTTCCCAGACAATTCTTGGTACTAAGAATGGCCACATGAGGTGGAAAGCTGAGAGGTTCAGGAAGATGCTTCTACCGCTTTGAGGGGTGGCGAAGGGAAGGGTCACACCTGAGGTGGCATAACAGTGCTTGATAGGAAGGGAGTTGAGTTAAATGAGAGTCCAGGGGAAGATATAGTAGACTGTGGTCAGTTGGTTTATTAACAGTTTTATTGAGATAGAATTCAAGTGCCATATGATTACCTCTTCTCATATAATTCAGTGGATTTTGGTATCCTCACAAGGTTGTCCAACCATCACTTCTATCTAATTCCAGAACATTCTATTACCCCAAAAGGAAACCCCAGCCCCAGCCTTGGCACCCACGAATCCATTTCCTGTCTGTGAATTTGCCTGTTCTGGACATTTCACATAAATGGAATTGCACACTGTGTTGCCTTTGTGTCTGCCTTCTCTCACTTAGCATCATATGTTCAAGGTTCATCCATGTTGTACTAGCATCAGTGCCTCACTCCTTTTTATGGCCGAATGAGATTTCCCTGTATGGATGGACCATATTTTGTGTATCGGTTCTCCACTGATGGACAATTGGGCTGTCAGATGGTGATTTTCAGTGTTTTCAAGTCCAGACTTTCTCCTGTCCTGGGGCCGCATTCAGACTGCTGGGGTGTCTTGATTTCCTCTGAGGGCAGAACCTTGTAATCTTTACCCCATCCATGTCCTTGGCCTTGCCCCCGAGCCTCCTAGTCCAACTCCCAGATGGCCTCCCTGTGTTCCCCTTCAGCCCTTCCCAGCTGGGAGGAACAGTGGGTCAGGCCAGGCCACCTTGGCCCACCAGCACCTCTCCAGCCCCTGCCCCAGTCCTCGTGCCCGTTTCAGAATGGAACCGAAGGCAAAAGTCCAACTGCCAAACCCAGACCTGGCCAGCTAGTTCCAGGACAGGGGTCAGCCACCTCTAGCCAGCCTACTGCTATCTCCACCGAAGTTCCATGCAAGGTCACGCTGCTGTCCTTGCTTGCAGTCAGCAAACCACCACCCCCCCACACTGTACCTGTGTGCCACTAAGCTAGGGGTTGTGACGTTGGCACCACCTGGAATGCAGCACCATGCCAAATGTGTAACTTCTCAAAAAGTGCTCCTATTCATTTGGGTGTTTTATTTTGTTTTTTTATAATTCATTCGAAGTGAAATTACTTTCCTAGGAAGTGAACTTAGTAGCCAGGCCAGGGGAGCCTCCCCGGGTTCAGGCCAGTGTAGGGAGAAGAGTGCCTGGCTTACTCAGCACGCTCAGACCTTAATGCCCACCAGAAACTCATCAGCCACTTGCCCACTTCACCCCCGTTTTTGTTTCTCCCCTGGGCAGGTCATGGGGTGGACAGTCGACCAGCTATGGCTATCTTTGAACTCCTGGACTATATTGTGAATGAGGTGGGTACCTAAAGGCCCTTTGGCACATCTTTACACTAGCGAGTTAAGTTACTGCTGTAGGAATACATTAGCAAAAAGAAGAGAATTTGACACATATACTATGGATTTTGTTGGGGAGGAGGCCAGGGGGTGGGGAGAGGGGAGACGGAGACCATTCTTTTCAGTAGGAGGTTATCAGGTGTAAAAATACGTGGTCTTACTTCCAGCCGTACTACAGAAATCCACCCCTCCCCAAGGGACATTTTTGTGTGTTTATTAAGATGAACCCAGAATTCCTACCACAGCCCCCTCCCTCCAAGGCCAGTAGCCAAGTGTTTGGGCCAAGGAGCTGGGCCGCTTCCAGAGCTCTAACACCCAGCATCTTTCTCTGAGCATCTTGGAGTCAGTGTGCATGGAGTCATAAATAGTCCCACTTCCTTGGGAAGAGTCCACGGGAAGGAAGACATATGCTGGGAAGGAGGCACAGAGCACCTGAAAGGATGGTGTGACTATTCCCATTGTACTGACCTAAGTACGGTAAACCAAGGCCTAAGTATGGAAGTAGCTAGGAAGGGTGGAACAGGACCTGACCTGAAGCCTCCTTCTCGGCAAGGCCCGGTCACCTTCCCTGGGCCTCTGAGCTGACATGTATTTTCGATGGCCCTTTGGAGTCAGGGCAGAGAAATGGTGGCTGGGCTGCCTGTGGTGTGGGGCTTGGCCTAGGACTGAGTGTCAAGGTGAGCAGTTGGTGGTGACAAAACAGGGTGGAGTGACTGGTGACACAGCTCTGCCTATACCTGACAGTGCTACCCAGCGAGCACCTCCCTTCCTGAGCTGGAAGGTTGGGTCCCATGACTGGGGAGGTGGAAGGAGCTGAATTGGAGGCCTTGTGAGTTTCACCAGGATAGTCTCTGCCCACCACCTCTGTGACAGGTCTGATCCTGCACATGACCATCCCCACCCTGGGATGTGTGTGTCAGGCCATGCTCCTCAGGCTCCCCCAGCTTTCAGGCCTAAACCCTGGAACTAGCTGCCCCTTGTGGTCCAGACCTTCAGTTCACTGAAGACACCCACAGAGATGGGTGGTTCAGACAGTGTGATACCATCCTTGTCCATAAAACGATGGTGAGCCCTGCTCTCCTTCCCTGTAGAATCAGTGTGATCCCCAAATGAGAACTTTCCAAAGAAAACCCTGGTTGGCAGAGCTGGTGGCAGGGCCTGCCGAGAAGCTGCTGGACAGGAGAGGGAATAGGTGTCCCCTCTGCCTCTAGCAGGGTGAAGGGACTGGGCCAGGAGAGGTGTGTCCTGAGGGTCCCAAGTGCCATGCCATCCTCACATAGGCAAGGCTGGGAAGCATCTTCTCCCTAATTCCAGAACCATCCGTGAGCATCTGACTCCCATCTGTCTGTTCTCTCCCACAGCCTCCTCCTAAGCTGCCCAGTGGCGTCTTCACCCAGGACTTCCAGGAGTTTGTGAGTAAATGGTAAGTGCCACAGCCTCCAGTGCAGTCTTGAATGGGCGGGACTGAGTGCCAGGCCCTCAGAAGCCCCGCCTTCCTCCTGGAATGGGCCACCTACACTCCCAGCCATCAACCTAGATATGTCCTTTCTTTCTGGCCCCAGCCCAGGCCCTCTGTTGAGTCTACCACTCAGGAATGCCGGGTGGACAGCAGCATCCGGTGGGATACCTGTGGTCACCTGAGAACCCAGATTCCCTTTCCAAGGCTGCTAAGTCACGGTGTCCAGCTGCCATCCCCAGCTCATCCCCAAAACCTGGAATGAACCAGGGTTACAGGCACTTTGGAAATAAAGCTATTCCTACCTTGCTTTCTGCCAGCAGGCTCCCCCCAATCTCTCGAGCCCTACAGCCCACCAGCCTCTAAATAAGCCTTCCTAACCAGATTCTGAGAGGTGGTCAGCTGTTCCCTCTGAAGAAGGGCCTGGAGCCAATGAGCTGGAGACCAGGAAGGAGAGGCCAGGGCCTCCCCACTTACCTTTAGGGCTGTCCTGCATGGCAGGATGAGCGGACATGGCCACCCCGCTGCCACCTGGAGACTGCATGACTCACAGCAGCAAAACTGCTCTGGTGGTGAAGGTGCCACTGGCCTTTTGCATTGCTTCCAGCCAACGCTGTGTCACACAAATCCAGTTATCCATTGTCTGTGTGAACATTTTTATCTCCATGCAAGATTTTCTCTGTTTGAAGAACTACCATTCGACCCCAAGCTGCTTTGAACAGCTGCATTTAAGCAGTTCTGCTTTTCTAAAGGAAAAAGTTCCATTTTGACAATCATACTCCCGAGCTTGGTGGTTTTGCTGGAAATGGAGCTGCAGTTGCTGCTGGGCTCTGACTAAGCAGCAGCTGGGGGTTTCCCATCTTCTCTCCCTTTCCCTCCTGTCATGGTCTCACCTTTGCCCTTCCCTCCCCAAGGTGTTCTGTCCTTAAACCACAGGGCAGTGCTGGAGTCCTTACCCATGGGTACCAGGCAAGTCCCCACTGCCACCAACTAACTGCTCTGTCTTGTCTCCCCATGCTCTGTCTTATTGCCCTACCTCATGGAACCCCCAGCCTAATTAAGAACCCAGCCGAGCGAGCAGATCTGAAGATGCTCATGGTGAGTGATACCACGGATTCTGGGATCACCGGGGGTACAGGCTGCCACCCAGGGGCCCTTCTTCCTCCTCAGGAGAGAGATACCCTGACCAGGCCGTCTTGAGCCAATTCTTGTCATGGAGTGCATGCTCAGCTGGAGACCCTGTGGGTCTCCTGGTCCATAAGCAGGAATGATCCAGAGCAATCTCTGCCCTCTCAGTTCCTTGGGGAGCATAAGCCCCAGCCATATGTGTTTGGGGTTGTTTCTGCAGAATAATCGGCTGTAAGCCTTCTGGGCTGCTCGCATCTTGGGCTTGTCAAGCACCCTGCAGGTCAGGGAGGCCATGGGGTTGATGCCTTCCTTTAATGTCCCACACCATTCAGTGTCCTTGAAAACTAAGTTGGCCACTGAAACTCACCTTCCCCTTTGCATAGAACTGTTCTTATCCCCAGGGATACATCCTGTTCCTCTCAAGGCTCGCTGCTCCCTGTCTGTGTGAGTCTTACCTTCAGTGCCACCTCTGAGGAGCTCCCTCCTGGCACCTTGTCTAATCTCACTCCACTGTTAGTTGTGGCAATAGGCTGTGTCCCGGTTGTAGTCACCTTTCTTTTCCTGTGGTCAAAATAGGAAGACTAGCCTGGATCAATGTGTCAGAAGGGGTTTGCATTTGCCTAATTCTTTCTAGGAACTTCTTATTGTGTCTGACATAGGTTTTCCAGTAACATGTGCTAAAGAAATGCATAATATAAGAGACACATGTTCATTGTAAAAGATACAAACATAAGAGATATGCATTTATGTTGAAATCCCCTATAGTGCTCCCCCCTCCCCAGCTCTCCCATTCACACTGTGCAGGAAAACCTTCCAGGTCTCTCTCTGCCTGAGTAAAACCATCTGCTCTTTGGGGCTAACTTTGCACCCACTCCTCCTATTGTCCTAGACCACTGGAGTTCTGTTTCCTTCTTTGGTGTTTCACCCAAGGCTGCACCAACCTTCAGGAATATGAGGGTGGTCTTGCCTGCCCCCAGCTTGCATAGGAGGCAGCAGTCGGGGCCTTGATGTCACATGGGGAGACTAGACCCCTCCATGGACTCCGAGGCCCCGCCCTCCTGCCCTGGGCTGCCCTCGCCAGGCACACCCTGGTCAGAAAAGCATTTGTTCACCCCACCCAGCCCAGAACCAGGAAGCTCTAGTGCTCTGCTGTTCCTGCTGGAACCGCCAGCCATGGGTGGCTATCTAAATTACTTAAAACGAAATGGAATGCACAAATCTGTTCTTCAGCCTCACAAGCCACATTTAAAGGGCCCAGGAGCCTCTTGTGGCCGGTGGCTACCATACTGGATGGGACTTGTAGGGAACTTGCTATCCTCACAGGCAGTTCTGTTCCAGATTAAATGGTTTCATCTGGGGCAACTCTGCCTGCAGGGGACACTAGGCCATGTCTGTAGACACCTAGGATCGTCACAACTAAGGGTGCTCCTGGCATTGTTGGGGGGGGTGGCCAGACATGCTGGCTCACCATTCCACAGTACCCAGGACAGCCCCCACAGGGACTGACCTGGCCCCCGTGTCAGCAGTACTGGGGCGGAGACCTGGGCTCTAGGGAGCTCAGAGCAGCCTCACCCTCCCCTGACACCCTGTCCCACATCTTTGTGGCTTTGGGTGTGGTACCTCCCTGCTCCCTGTCCTGAGTGTGTCCTCTGGTACTAGGAGAATTTTTCTTTCTCAGTTTTTGGGGTTTTGTCCTGGATGGCCTCCCAGGTCTGAGCAGAAGCCTGATGCCTTCCTCCTCCCTGCAGACACCAGGCTGTTCACAGTGCCTCTTCTTCCCTTTCAGAACCATGGCTTCATCAAACGGTCCGAGGTGGAAGAAGTGGATTTTGCTGGCTGGTTGTGTAAAACGCTGCGTCTGAACCAGCCCAGCACGCCCACGCGTACCGCTGTGTGATTCTGCTGGTGACCTGTCCAAAGCCTGTCCACCGCCCTTCCCACCCAGGACAGACCAGCTCCTCCCCTCCCTCTCCCACCGAGCCTCCGACAACGTGCACGCAGCGGAACATTCACTTCCTCTTCCACCTGTCACAGCCTCAGGCTCTCTGGTCTCTGGGGAAGGGTGATGCTGCCCATGTTGTTGTCTCAGAACCTGCTTACTTAGGTTTAAAAAAAAAAAACAAAACAGGGAAACAAAAAGCAAACCGAACCCATTGTACTTGTTCCATTTGTTCTTTGGGTATCAGCCTCTGGTCCAACCCCAGGGGGAATAGTGTCCCTTGAGGGCAGCCCCAGCCCTGAGCCAGCTGGGCCACAGAGAAATTGGGATGGTAAGTGGTGTCAGGAACTGGCTTTGCTCTTTTTTCAAGGGACAAAGCCTCAGAGGGAACCCCTAGATGTTGGAATCTTTCACCAAAACAGAGGAAGTACTGCCTTGCATTTCTGTGTGTTGTCCCCTCTCATCCCCTCTCCTGACACCTGCTCCCTTAAAGGTAGCCCTCAGCAGGCCCAGAGAGCAGTGAGGCAGTTGGTTGTCATGAAGTCCACTTCCCCCTGGCCACTGCTGCCTCTTGTCATGCAGCCTGGTATAGCCATCCCTGCCTGTCCTCAGCAGCTGAGTGTGACCTGCCCCAAGAGGGTCCTGGTCCTCTCCTGTGCCTTAGGAGCAGACACTTCTGACTCTTCATAGTGGCAGCTGAGCCGGCACTCAACTCGGCAGAAAGGAAGTGTTGGGTTTCCAAGCCCTCAGTGTGGTTGAAACCCCCAGCAGATTCAGTAGATAAGGCTTGTGCTCCCCTTCGCCTGCACACGTGGGCGGGCAGCACTCTCAGTCACCTCTGCTCGCCCAGTGAATCCAAAGTGACCACCCAGGCACATCACTCTTTTGGGCCCTTGAACCGTTAGTCCACAGCTGGTTGTAAATGAAACAGCGGGAGGGAGGTTGCCCTAGTTCCCGTGTATGTTGGGGTAGCCAGCCCTTCTGTCTTCAGGGCTCAGACAGAGAAGGCCAGAAGGCTGCCTCTGGGCCTTCAGACAGTAGGAAGTGGGGGAGGCCAGGGCTGCTTCTAAGGCTCCCCTCCTCCAAACTCTGAAGATGTTAAAGCTGTCAGCCGCCCCTCTCAATACTTCCTGATAGCTTGAAACAAGCTGATATTTATCTGTGGCAAATTGCGGGGGAAGAGTTCTCTGAGAGGGACATGGCCTGGTGCAGTCCAAGCTAGCCCTGGGTTTCTGGAGAAGGTGCAGCAGAAGGCAGAGGCTAGTGGGAACTATCAGGTCCATTTCTTATGGAGACCCTTCTAGCGTCCCATGTTTTTTTTCTGTGGACACCAAAGAGAAGACAAGTTGGTGGCTCTTTCAACCAGCTTACCAGGTTTCTGCCACTTCAGTTTCCCCCCAAAGTGTCCCCTGATTTAGAAAAGAATGAAAAGATAACTAAAAGTTATTAAGGTGTTGCTGTGTGAGTACCCCAGCTTCCTCACGACCTCCCGCACAGGGGAAGGGGTCCTAACGTGTGAACCATGATTTGGTCTCTTGGCCTGAGAGTAAATGGCACTGGTGGTCACAGGTGGGCTGCATCTTTGGGCCTGTCCTGTATATCTCAGGTTTCCATTAACATGAAACCAGCTGCCATTTACAAGGAGTAAAAGACCACATTGGCAGGGGTTGAGGGAGCTGGGGGTGGAATTTAGGGTTGATAGGGGGCGGAAGGGGATGTTTTGAAAGTGGGAGCCTCCACAGGCATTGAGAGGTCTGGGTGCTGCCCCCAAGGCCCTCAAGCTCACACAGCTGTGTTCTATACTGTACTGTTATACTTTTGCCAGGATCCCTTGGCACATCTGAGAGGTCTAAGGGAAACACCTTCTCTTCCCACTCTGCATCAGAGCCGGGCTTCTAGAAAGTGGAGATCACACCAAAACGTGTCCGAACCGCTGAAAGCCGAGTTTTCAGGTGTCTCCCTCAGTCCCCATTCCCTGGGAACATCCCCAAATTTGGCACCCTCTAATTCAGTCACTGCAGTGCTCATGGTCTAGGCCTGGCTGTTCCCAATTATCTGGCTAAAGGTGGCCACAGACCTAGGGACCTGCTCCCCATCCCAGCAACGTGGTTATAGGTTCTGTGTTGCAAGGGGGCAAGCTCTTTAGTGACTGCTTTTGGTTTGGGGCCTGACGTGGGGATCCAGGCAGAAGTTGGCATCAGGCCTTGGCCTTGGTTCTTAGGAGAGACCCCATGTTTTGCGCACATGTATCAAGGTTTCTTGTCGCTGTTCTTTAAAAACCCCAGGATGGCCAAGTACGTGAGATGACACAGCCACAGTGTTGGGGTGGGGGTGTGGACACGGCAACACCTTTGATCCCCAGCACTCCCCTGGCTGACCTCTGTCCAAAAAAAAAAAAAAATCAGCTTTAGAATCTTGCATGATGGGTGTCCTTTTATTTATTTGTTTTGTGTGTTTTCACTTTTTTTGGTGCTTGGTTTGCAAGAAGAAAGTCTCAAGCATGTTGTTGGTACAAGTCAGTGCAGCTCAATAGCACTTTATATGACCACGTGCTGTTCCCTGTGTCCCCACCTGGTTCCTTTCCGTGGCATTTGTGCCTCAAAGCCAGTAGTTCACCCCAATGCCCAGTGGTGACCCACGGAAATAAGTGATCACTCAGCTCCATTAGATGTAATGGGGTCGGATCTATCCAAATACTTGATTTTTTAAGTGACTGCCCACCCCCTTCATTCTGTGAAATTCTCAGACCAGATCATCCTGGCCCCTGGACAGGTCGAATTCCCTTCTGTGAGCATAACAAACATTCCCGGGCTGGGGGGAGGGAGGGTGCGGGGATCACAAAAAAAGGGCTGCAGAACCAGCAAGCCGATTCCAGGCAGAGTCCACAATTTCAATTTCCTAGCAGCTGCAGTTACAATAGGAAAAAGAAACAGGTGAAGGTAATTTGATGGTATGCTTTATTTAACACAACAGAGCCCAAACATTACCACTTCCACTGTGTAATCAATATGAAAAACTACTATGGTATTTTACATTCTTTTTTACGAAGTCTCTGTAATACGAAGGTTTTGCCCTCAGCACATCTCAGTTTGGACCCACCACATCTCAGGTGACACACGTGGCCATGTGTAAATCCTTTCTGCGCTCTGTCCTCTCCCAGCTGTCATAGCCCATAGGGTCTCAATGGAGATCATCCTACACCCTCAATCCAGGGACACGGGGCGATGTCTGGGGACATCTGTGGCTGTCACAAGTTGGGATGCTTCTGGCATCAAGTGGGCAGGGGCCAGGGATGCTATTCAACACCCCACAGTGCCAGGGACAGCCCCCACAGAGAATGACCCAACCCTAATATCCAAAGTGCTCAGGGGAGAGAGCCTGATTTAGCCCAACCTCCTCCCCAAATTTGATACTGTCCGGAGGCCAGTCGCCCAGCAGCAGAGGTCAGACCCTGACTTGTGTGCGTGGGGGCGGGGGTGGGGGCAGCCCTGCTTGAAGTCACCAGGTTTTCTTTGTCTAGAGCCTGGAACACCGTATGGCAGGGGTGTGTGGGCAGGGTCAGCAGAATCTTCTGGAAGGTGGGCAGTTGGGAGAAGTACGCTCAGCCAGCCACGGGGGGAGGAGGTGTGTGCCAAGTAGGGCAGGAAGCCTCAAGCCCAGAAGGTGGAACTTGGCCTCCCTCTCTTGCTGTGGACTCCCAGGTTAACGGAGTTCAGAGGAAGCTGTGACAGTGTTTCCCAGAAAGCTGGGTTTGACATGGTGTAGGGGTGAGGAAGGGGAAGGGACTCCGAAACCAGAAACAAGTAGGGCCTCCAGCCCCCACGTCCCCCTCTCTGGATGCCTTGCTGACCAGGTGTTCCAGCTCCAGGCAGGCCACCCGAGGCTGGAGGCCAAATCTTGAACCATAAACCAGGTAAGTAGAGGACCCGGTTGTTCTGCAGTCCCCATGGCAACGACTCGGTGGCTCTAGAGGAGGAAAGAGGGCAGGAGGGAGAGGCCTGGGCCTCATGGCAGCCTGAATGGATGACTGAGTCTCGAGTTTCTACCCAAGCTTCCCAGGGGACAGAGGGAGGCCCACAGAGAAGCACCTGGAGAATCAGAGAGAAGCCTCAGGTGAGAGAGGGACTCAAGCCATGTGCCCTGTCTCCTCCCCCACCATCCCCACCCCATGGCAGCAGGAGCTGGACTACCTGTACTAGCATCACAGCTGCCCGCTGGCTCTGCAGCTTCAAGGAAGGTCATGCCCTTGTGGATCTCACTTCCCTCCTCTGCAATCCCTCCTCTGCAAAGGGGGTCATCACAGGAGATGGCTGGCATCTGCCATTCCCCCAGTAATGGCCTCCCCTTTTACTCAGGTCCCCTTCCCCCCTTCTGTGGGGACCCAGGTTGGGGTAGGGGCTACCCAGGGGTCCTTGGGGAGAAGAAGGAGAGGGAGGGGAGATACAAGTCTTTCATTTACTCTTGCCTTACTGTCTGCACCTGCTGCTCCCTGTTCTGGAAGGTCCTCTCTTGCATCCCATTCCCCAACTCCTGCTCAAGCTTCAGGCTCAGGACCAACATCCTCCCCCTTCGGACTGCCAAGGGCTGCCAGACCTCCACAGTAAACCCTCAGCACAGCTGCTGCATTAACTTTCCCCCCATAGTCTTAAGTCTTGTGGCCTTGGACTTGACAGTGGTTCTTCAACACAATACATAGGCACAAACAGCAAAAGGAAAAATAGGTGAACCTGAACTTAGTCAAATTTGAAAACTTGGATGCAACAAGAGAGTGAAAAGACACCGCACAGAGTGGGAGAAAATACTTGTAAATCCTGTTTGGGAGACGGGTCTGGTGCCAGAATATAAGAAAAATCATTAGGACCAGGCAACCAAGAGATAATCACCCAATTAAAAAGTGAGCAGGGCCTGGCCAGCGTGGCTCAGCCGTTGAGCATACACCTAGGATCCAGGAGATCGCAGTTTGATTCCCAGTCAGGGCACATGCCCGAATTGCAGCCTTGATTCCCGGTCGGGGGGCATGCAGAGGGCAGCCGATCAATGACGGCTCTCTCATCATTGATGTTTCAACTCTCCCTCTCCCTTCCTCTCTCTGCAATCAATAAAGATATATTTATTTTAAAAATAAAATAAGCTCAATGGTTAGAGCATGGGCCAGCGCACCGAAGTGTCACAGGTTCAGTTCTCCGGGTCAAGGGGTCATCCCTGCGCCGGTCAGGGAGCCTTCGGGAGGCAACTGATCGCTGTGTCTCTCTCACATCCAAGTTTCTCTCTCTCGCTCTCCCTCCCTCCCTTCCATTCTCTCTGAATATTAATGGAAAAAAATATCCTTGGGTGAGGATTAGCCAAAAAAATAAAAATGAAAAAGCAGGCATTGGATGTGGATGGACATCTCCCTAAAGACCACATACAAGTGGCCAGTGAGTGCCTGCACTTGGTCTCCCCACGGGCAGCAAGGGCGCCTGGAACTGAGGGGAGGGGGCAGGGCGATTGGGATCAAAATGCCTGGGGTCTGGCTGGCCCGAAAAGGGGAAGGGACTCTGCAGAGATGCTCAGCGCCCTAGGGCTAGGAGATGAGTTAGCAAGGATGTGGCCTGAGGTCCCAAGATGGGGGCGGATTGGGGTGAAGCTGGGTGCGGGTAGGGGTGGGGCTGGAGTGGCCCGACCTCCCAAGGGCGGGAGGGATGCCTAAACCCTGAGATGCAAGGTGCACTGTCCCCTGTCTTCACCCCCACATTAAAAAGCAGGAAGTTACTCTGGGATCACAGCATCGGATCCCGTGTGACTCCCCCTCCTCCTCACCTGCCCAGGGGGCTCCCCGCCCAAGGGGAGGCGTGAGGCGAGGCACAGGTGCTAGGAGGCCTCCCACCCACCTGTTATAGGAAGGATGTCCCTTCCCTGTCCTCCTTCCCCTCCCAATCTCTCCCCTCCCCTCCCCTATTTTCTCATTTGTCCCCTCCCCTCTACTCCCTTTGACCTGCCCATCCCCAGCCCACTGATCTTCCTTTTTAAAGGGGAGGGGCCATTTTCCAAAGCTGAGTACCCAGCCCTACTGGCCCTTCTGTGGAGCTTCTGGAAGCCTCTCAATCTGGTGTTTGGAATTCCTAGGTTCATAATCTGAGTGGAGGTGGGGACAGGGTTTTCCCAGAGCCCAGCAGAGACCCAGAGAGCCTGGTGCCAAGCTGTCTCTTCTGGGTGCTCCTCCTGCTCCCATAAAATACCATACATCATTTATTGCGGGTGGATGTGCACTGATCAACACCCGTTTTGGTTACCTTAAAGCCTGCCCTCACTCACAGCATCATGATTCACTGGAAACAACCCAAATGTCTATCAGTGGATGAATGAATAAATAGAACATCCACACACTGGAATATTACTCAGCCATGAAAAGGAGTGAAGCTCTGACACTTGCTACAACATGAATGGACCTTGAAAATACCATGCTCAGTGAGAGAAGCCAGACACAAAAGGCCTCATAGTTTGTAGTTTCGTTTATGTGAAATGTTCAGAACAGGTAAATCCACAGAGACAGAAAGTGGGTTCCTGGTTGCCAGGAGCTGGGGTGGGGGGGTGGGGAGTGACTGCTGATGGAGATAGGGCTTCTTTTGGGGTGATGAGAATGTTCTGGAATTAGTGGTGATGTTATGAATATACTAAAAGCGACTGATTTGCAGACTTTAAGTGGGTAAACAGTATGAGAATTATATCTCAATAAAGCTGTATAAAAACAACAGCAACACCCTCTCATGTATGTACACACACTATCTCCCAGGAGCTGTTACTGACATACCCAAGTGACTCCCCTGTCCTGTCTGGTTAGTCCTTAATCAGGTCCTGAGTTGGGTGCTGGAGAGAGAGGTGAATGGGCCTGGTTCCTGCCCTTAAGTGGCTCTTGGGCAGGCTTAGATGGGAGTGGATCTGTCTACCAGACTGTGGACCCCCCATCCTGTAGGGCCAGGGTGAGAGTGAGGCAGGGACCAGAGACCAGCAGGTGTGCTGGAAAGCAAGCACAGCAGCTGGGCTTCCCGCTGGGGTCTGCCAGACAATGGAGCCCCAAGCCATGCAGGAAGCCTCAGGGGACACTGTCACCCAAACCCAGGCCCTAGACTCAGGCCGCATGAAGCTCCTTCCTGGTGGTTTCTGGGCCAAGGGTCCCTCGCTGGGTAAGGCAGCCAATATCCTATTCTGCCTTGGACCTTGCCCCGCCCCCTTCCAGTGGGGACTTTCTGGGGCTGTTCTTGACATTTGCTGCCCTGGTCAGCAAGACTTTGATCTTCCCAACACCCTGTGGGGTGGACATGATTCAGCCCCACTTTTATGAGGGGCAGGGAGCACAGGAAAAGGAGCCTAGAACCAAGAGGTTATTCGCCTGGCCCAAAGGCATGCAGAGAGAACTTGACCTTGACTCTAAGAATGCCCAGGCCAGAGGAAAGTAAGGAAAGGAAGTGAGTAGCCCTGGGGGGACTGGGGTGGAGGCTGCACCTGACACAGCCTGCCCCCCTCCCCTTTCTTCTTTCTCTCCTGGGCCTGAAAGTGAAACCGGTGACACCGAAGTGAAACTGAAGCTACTGCCTGGCAGCCAAGCTCGCCTGCAGAGGGGGAAAGAGAAGGAGAGAGGGTGACTCCTCCAGCCAGCCCACGTGGCAGGCAGCGGGATGGAGGGAGGGAAGGAGGAGTTCCTTTTTAAATTTCAGTGATTTAAGAAAAAAAGAACGAAGGGGGAGGTCTAGCTGACCAGAAATGCTGCCACATTCCCCCTTCTGCGTGCCCCCCCCATACCTTCCCTGGTTGTAGGTCCCCACCATTCTGAGTGCCTCTAGGAGATGCCATCTTATGGATGGCAATGGGGGGGGGCAGCAGGGACAGGACTGGCTTTCTTTGCTTGAGGTCTCTCTGGGTGAAGACAACCAGGGGCCATCTCTACTGGTTACCCCAGAGTCAGGCAATAAGTGCCCATTGCACAGATGGAAAGCCAAGTCCCCTCCAGAGTGGAGACAGGCTGTTGGGAGGGGGTGGAGGGCGGCCAAATGGCTCAAGTGCTGGGTTGTCTGGAGGCCCCCAAGCAGCAGTTTTCCTTCTCTGCAGAGCACAGAAAGGGAGGAAGCAAGCAGGCATGGTTTGTAGCAGGCAGGATTGAAGTTAAACCCATGCTAGAGTTTCTTCTGTGGACATTTAGGACCGGGTCATTCCCTGGGGTGGGGCCATCCTGGGCACTGCAGGGTGTTGAGTATCATCCCTGGTCTCTACTCACTACATGCCAGGACCCCGTCCAGTCTTGACAGCCCACTTCCCTAAGCAAATTCCCACAGTGTGGGGCCAGTTCTTGGAGACCGTGGTGGAGACAGAGCTCTGAGCCAGGCCCCAAAGGTAGGCAGGCTGGCCCCCCAGCTTTGGAGCACTCCACTGAGGTTCTGGGAGCCGTTGTCCAGCCTGGGGTTGAGGGGATGTCCCAGATAACAGTACAAAGATGGAGAGAGGGGCCAGAGCTAGATGGGAGCTGAGAGCCTCAGGCTGGAAGAGCCCACTGCACAGGAATTCCGAGCTGTTGACGGAGTCAGGGGCCGCAGCAGCACCAGAATGACGCTGCCTTCTTCCATCTTCTCCTTCCCAAGTGCAGGTAGACCAGGCATCTACCCAACCGCTGAGTTCAGAGGCTGCAGAAAGTGTTTGCTGCTCAGAGATTATTTCTCCTTGGATGCTCAAGGGGTGTCCCAGGATACGGCTCAGAGTGGCACGTGGGTGCTCTGTACAGCTGAGATTTGCCAAGGAGTACTGAAGTATTTCAATACTTGCACACCTGGTTTGGCCACCCTGGGGTGTGCTGGCTCTGCCTGAGAGCACATTTTGGAAGGGGCCCCAGGACCTGGGAGGGGCCTGAGTGGGAGGAGATTTCTACCAAAAGGAAAATCAGAGAGGCTTCCGGCAACTCACCTGGCCTCTTTTGTACCTGTGCACAAATTCCAGGTTTATCGAACACCTACCACCTGCAAAGTTCCTGCCCACAAAAGCAGCAATTCGCCTGCCAGTGGTCACTATAGGATTTAAAGGGTCTGACGCCAGAAGCCTAGCTGGTAGCCACTTGCTTCTGTAGCTGTGGGTGGAAGTTTGTGTGTTCTTCCTAATGTCTTCACTTGCCAAGTAAAAAAGGCCAACCTTTGTTAAGTTAGACCCCAATATAGTTTCTTTTCTCTTTTATTTAGTCTTTTTTTTAAGACAATCAAAACCCTGATTTTTTTTTATTGTGATAAAATATATAATAAAAATTCATCATCTGAACCATTCTTAAATACACTGTTCATTGGCATTAAGTCCACTCACATTGTGTGCAGCCACCCCCACCATCCATCTCCAGGTATTTCTCACCTTCCCAAAATGAAACTCTGTCCCCATTAAACACCGACTCCCCATTCTTCTTCCGAGCTCCTGGCACCCACCGCCTACTTTCTGTCTCTGTGGATTTGACTGCTCTAGGGATCGCCTGTGAGTGGAAACATACAATGTTTGTCCTTTTGTGACTGGCTTATTTCACTGAGCACACTGTCCTCAAGGTTCATCCATGTTGTAGCAGATGTCAGATGTCCATCCTTTTGAAAGCTGAATCTGTGACACTTTGAATAAAGTCCAAAGCACTTACCTGGCCTATAGGTGCCCATTTATTGCCCTCTGAATATCCTGCTCCAGCCACACTGGCCTCCTGGCTGATTTCCCATCACTAAGCCAATCCTACCTCCAGGCCTTTACCTGCACACCTGGAAGCCTGTCCCCAGCTTCTTATTCAGGTCTCTGCTCAAATACCACCTCCTTGAGGAATTGTCCCTTATGGCCACTTTTTAAAAAGAACTAGCCCCTAGACAAAACCAGATGTCTGATTCTATGGGGTCCTGAGCCTTTTGTTGTCTTATTATTAGTTATTATTATTACTTTAAATCCTCACCCCAGAATATTTTTTCCATTGATTTTTTTAGAGAGAGTGGAAGGGAGGAGGGGAAGAGAGATGGAGAGAAAGAGAGAAACATTGATGTGAGAGAGACACGTCGATTGGTTGCCTCCCGCACGTGCCCCAACCAGGGCCGGGGATTGAACCTGCAACCCAGGTATGTGTCCTAGACCCAGAATTGAACCTGAGACCCTTCAGTCCATGGGCCAACGCTCTAACCACTGAGCAACCCCATCTGGACTCTTTTTATTATATTATTTTTTATTTGTTGATTTTAGAGAGACAGAAGAAGGGAGAGACTGATCTGTTGTTCCACTAATTTATGCACTCATTGGTTGACACTTGTATGTGCCCTGACCAGGGATCGAACCCACAACCTTGGGGTATGGGAGTGACACTCTAACCAGCTGAGCTACCAACTAGGGCCTGCCTTTTGCTGTCTTTGAGCTATTTTTCAATTGTGGAAGTTGTTGAAAACTGATAATAATGATCGTGATTCTTGCCCACAGAAATACAAATTAACTCTGCACAGTCACATTTTGCTTCTGTTTGTAAATTCAGCATTTCTTATTTGCCTGCATATGGGTGTTCTTAGAATTTTCCTTTGAACCTGTTGTAACATCTTACTGGTCCCCTCATTGATTAGTGAGTGAAATAGAATCTTTTGACACATGTTCATTTTTTAAAAACAGCCTCCAGGCCCTGTTCGCTGTCAGTTCAGTTCCTGTGGTAACTGCCTTCACTGCACTCACTGATAATTGTCTGAAATTCTTTTATCTGTCTGTCTGTCTATTATCTTTATCCTCCACTAGAACATAAGCTGGAGATCAGACAACTGGCCCACAGGAGGCGCCAGGGTTGGCTATGTGGTCTCCCAGGCAGACCAACTGCTGCACAGAATGTTCCAGAATGGTTATGGGGTCCACATCAAGCTCAGAGATCCCCGGGTTCTAGAACCTGTGTCCTGGCCTGCGTTCCTCCCCTTTTCAAAACGAGAATGCTCACCCTGAGCTCCCTTTCCCAGATCTTCCTCCAGAAATACCAATTAACCAGGATTCCCCAGACCCCGTGCAAACACTTTTAAGACCTTGAGCTGTGAGTCCCCTGGTCCTGCAGCCCCAGATTCATCCACAGCAGCCAAAGGAGGCCCCTTATCCCCTCCCCTCTGGGTCACGGTGGAGAGAATAGTCAATACCCATTGAAAAAAAAAGACATTGGATCCAAGTGCTCAAGGACACTTTACCCTTGTTCTGTGGCCGCTTCCTAAGCAAGAGAAAGACATACGGCCCCGCCACTGAGGTCCGGAGCCAGAGGGTAACCTGGGCAGCAGGTAGAACAAAATGATTGGTTTTAAGAAACACCAGATTCATGCATGGGAGCATTAGGGGTTCAGAAAGCCACCCCCATAGACTGTAGGGGAGCTGGAGTCTGGGATGGAGAATGGCAGAGTCCCCCTTGCGAACTCATCTGGGAGTCCCAGGTCTGGAGAAATGTGAACTCCCTCCTGCCCAGAACTCACTCAAAGGCTCCTCCCTGTCATGGTCCAAGAGGCAGAGAACTCTCAAGAAGTCAACCTGGATCATCTAAGAAGCTTGAAACCTTTAAAACTACCCTCATCCTCTGGGTTTTGATGGCGGGATGGACGACAGAGGCAGGACTCTGTGTGCGTGCTGTGTGCACGCGTGTGCCTGTGCGTGCGTATTTAGTAAACACACCAAACTCAGGAGACCTGGATTTCAGTCCTACCTTCGACGCTCAGGATCTGTATGATCTTCTGTAGTAACAGACACATTCTCTTAAAATAGCTTAGGCATTTTGAAAATTAAATGAGACAATGAAGGCATGAGTTTTGTAAGCTGCAAAATGTTCCTCAATCAAAAAGTTATACTGTTTATATATATAATTTTTAATTGATATATAATTCACATGCTATACAAGTCACCCTTTTAAAGTGGGTAATTCAGTCGTTTGTAGTGTATTCACAGGCTGTGCAACCATCGCCACTATCTAATTTCAGAACATGTTTATCACCCCAAAACGAAACTTCATGACCAATAACAGTCACTCCATTTCCCCTCCCAACACCTCCCAGCTTCCAAGCAACCAGTAGTTCACCTTCTGTCTCTGTGGACTTGCCTGTTCTAGACATTTCCCATAAATGGCAACATGCTATGTGTTTTTGTGTCTGGCTTCTCACTGGGCATCATGTTTTCAAGGTTCATCTATATTGTAGCATGTGTCAGTGCCTTACTCCTTTTTATGGCTGAGTAATATTCCACTGTGTGGATAGACCACATTCTGTTTATCTGTTCATTCATTGATGAACAGATATTTGGACTGTTTCTAATTTTTGGCTGTTGTGAATAGTGCTGTTATGGACAGTCATGTAGAAGGTTTTGTGCAGACAGATGTTTTCATTTCTCTTGGGTGAATACCTAGGAGTGGAATTGCTGGGTCAGATGGTGGCTCCATGTTTCACCTTTTGAGGAACTGCCAGGCTCTTTTCCACAGCACCTACACCATTTTCCATTTCCACTAGCTGTGTATGAGGGCTCCACTTCCTTCCTGTCCTCACCAACACTTGTTAGTGTCTATCTTTTTTATTCTACTTCTCTTAGTAGGGGTGAAGTGGTGTCTCCTGGTGGTTTGATTTGCATTTCCCTAGTGACTAAGGATGTTGGGCAACTTTTCGTGAACTTTATTGGCAATTTGCATGTCTTATATTGGAGAAATGTCTGTTCAAATCCTTTGCCCATTTAAAAATTTTGGTTATGTTTTTATTGTTGAGTTCAAGGTTTCTTTTTTTTTTAATTTTACTTTTCAATTACAGTTTACAGTCAATATTATTTTGTGTTAGTTTCAGGTGTACAGCATAGTGGTTACACAACAAGATTTCTTTATATATTCTAAATAGTAGACCCTTATCAGATCTATGATTTGCAAATATTTTCTCCCATTCTGTGGTTTTTTCTTTCACTTTCTTGATGGTATCCTTTGAAGCACAAGAGTTAAGGAATGCTGCTTTAAAGTTATATTTTTTTATTATAAGTAATGTATGCATGATACAAAATTTAAAAGATCAAAGAGTAGAGAGTGAGCAGAAGTTCTCTCACCCTGCTCCCATCCCCACTATTTCTCTACCCCAGAAGCAACCTCTGTTTATGATGACAAGAACTATCTATTTAAAATATTATATAACTGCAGCCTCGCCAACATAACTCGAATTCAAGTTCTTCCACTCACATGCTGTGTGTCTTTGGCAAGTTACTTATTCTGTCTGAGTCTCCATGTCTTCATTGGTACATCAGGGATGATAAACCCTGCTACACAGATGGACTAAAATAACAGGCAAAATCCAGTGAATGAGAGCTGGAGTTACTTCTCACCCTGAAATAAATCTGTTTGGAGACAAGTGTCAAGTAGTTATCAATTTTTATATTGTTTTATTGCTAAGATGGAGCTAGTCCTGATACATTCCAAGAACCCTTTACCAAGCATGTTATGGGGTCTGCTGATGAGGTCAAAATTCCTTGGGTGTGTGTGAATTTTTCACCTTTGGAAACATGGATTTCATCGCTGCCCAGATAATAATAATAGTAATAATAATAACATAATCACCTCTATCATGTATTGAGGATTTTCCTCCTCTAGGCACTATGCTATTTAAGTATGTTACATGTACCATCTTGTTTCTTCCTTGTTACAATCCTAGGAAGTCTCTACCATTATTCTCTCCAAAAGACTGAGAATCAGATAGGTTAAGTAACCTGCCCTAGGTCACATAGTCAATCAATCTTTTATACTTTACTAAGTGTTAAAGTAGTATCTACTTGAGTATTTTTTGAGGGGGGAGTAGGGACTGAGGTGTGGGTGTCAGGACAAATCTTTGCCTCCCTCCCTCATTCTGTTTTCACTGCCCAGGCATGAATGGGCATGGAGTAGGGGTATGCCACCCTGGCATCAACCCCCAGCCCCTCTGGGATGGTCCAGAGCCAGGTGAATGCAGGTTGCAACATCCTTGCTCATGGTCCCTCTCTGGGTCTCAGTTTCCTCAAATGTAAGGTGGAATCATAGAACCTCTGCTTTTTCCCAAGGTGTAATCAGGATTAGATTCTACGCCAGATTCACACAGGAGTTCCCTGCCCCTTCTGAGTCAGGTTATCGATGGCGGAGAACCAATGCAGGATATCTGAGGCTGGGTGGTGGTGGGGAAACTGACTCATCCCTAGGAGCTTGCAGTGGGGGAGTAAGACCATTTGGGACTAAGGCCTGAGCTCGGGGTTATCGGCAAGAGTCCAAGCCCAATCCTGAGACCTGCAAACGGTATTTCTACTCGGCCCTTTTAGTGCCAAGGCTGATAGCAGGGTAGTTAAAGAAGGAAGCAGGACTTATATGCCAGGCAGGGTCGTTAGAGCAAAGTCCCTGAGTTCCACCCTCTCGGTGTAGCCACTGGCCCCTCCCTCAGTCCCTTCCCACTTAATTGAGGCTAGTTTAAGGCTTCCAGTCCTGGGGCTGTCACTTCCCCTCTGGGGGCCTCCCGGGGTTTCCCTTGAAGCCAAATTATTATTACAAAAACCAATTCAATCTGGGAGCTTAAAGGCGCTTTTAACACGTTGCGTGAAGAAGCAATAAAGCGAGGGGGGGAGGGGGGAGGGAAGCTCTGAAGTCAGAGAAGGACAGACTGGGTCCATTTCACCTATGGCAGTGGACGTTTCCTGCCTGTAAAGTAATGGTGGTAATAATGGTAATAACTAATAATAACTAATTATAACGATAATGCGATTAGACGTTAGAATGGAGGTAAACAGAACCCGGGGCAGAGACGGCGAGTTGAGAAAGGCTCAGTAACCGGCACTACAGCAGGTGCCAACCCTCTCCGTCCGAGGGAATGAGGAAGAGGAAACTGAGGCCCGAAGCCCCCCGGGCGGCTGACCGCACCCGTCAGCGCTTCCCCGGGCGCCTGCCGCGTGCCGCGGGCAGCGGCCCGGGCGGGTCAGGCTGTTCTCACCGCCGTCCCCTCCTCCCCCTCCCCCGTCCCCCGCCAGACCTCTCCCACGACCGGGGAGGAAGTGGGAGAAATGGACAGGGGAAAAAAAGTTGGCCGAGCCGACGCCTCCCCAGTCCCCACCTCCGCCCCTCCGGAGCCACGCAGACCCTTTCGGGAGCGGCCCGCAGGACCCAGGCGTCCGGGGCCGGATCGCCGGCCCGCCCAGCTGCCCGCAGTTGGATGGGGGAACTCGGAGAGCCTGGAAAACAACCGCCCAGCCCGCCCCTCGCCAACCCCTTCCCCGCTACGCCTCTGGCGCAGCGGGCGGAGGCGACTCCTTTATATAATCACGGGCGGGCAGGTTGGCTCTTTCATTTAGGAACCCCGGAGCCCAGCGGACCCGAGCCGTCACCCAAAAGCCCGCCCCCGGGTTTCTTCTGCGGTTGGGCAAACTGAGGCGCGGGGAGGGCCGGCGGCCCGCCCAGGATTCCCACCGGGTCGTCCCCCCCACACACGCACACACACGCACACACACGCGCGCACACACACTACCCCCAGCTGCCCGGGCAGCCGCGACCCACGCCCGCGTCCGTCCTAGCCGCGCGCCCAGCCCTCCCAGCCCCCGCTGCCATCCTGCCACGCCCCAGGCATCGGGGGCAAAGCCCGCGCTCCCCCCGCACCCGCCCTTGCGCAGAGGCTGGGGGCCTGTTTATCTGGCGGCCCCCACCCCCTCCACCCCGGGGGGCCCGCTCCCCCTGCGCCCCGGGGAGCTCTGGGGCCAGATAAGCTGGCAAACTGGCACGGCGCCGCGCAGCGGGGCGGAGAGGTCAGAGGAGGGGGGGCGCGCTGGGGGCGGGCTGGACCCCCCCCCCAACTTGACAAAACCTAATAACAGCTCGGTCTCCCCGGCGCAGCGGGCGAAGCCCCACGGGAGGGCAGAGACGTGGCAAGAGGGGACCTGCCGAGCCTGTTCTGGCCTCCCAGGCCGGGGGGGGGGGCGGGCTGGGCGCGGGGGGGGGCCGGCGGCTGCGGCACCTTTAAGACAAGGGAGGACCCCTCTTGCCCTCGGAGAAACCAGGAAGGGAGTCGCGAGCATCATACGGGGCTTTGGCTGTACTGTACAGTTACTGTAGGGGCAGTGACGCCGCCGCCGCCGCCGGAGCCAGGGAGAGACGAGGGGAGGGCGAGCGAGGCTAAGAGCGAGACGCGGACCCCGGAGGCGAGCGGCTGAGGAGCCCAATCCCAACTCCGGGCCCCGGCCCCGCGCGCCCCGGCCCAGCCCGGCCCCGGCTCGGCCCTGCGAGGTAAGTCAGCGCCCGGCGCGGTCCCCAGCACAGGGTGCAGGGCGAGGACGAACTGGGGGCTCTGCGCCCACCCCTGCCCTCTCGGGAAGGGGAGATCCGGGGAGCCAGGGACGTTCCGCAAGTTTCAGAGGAGGGGGTGGTTTGCAGCTGCCGGGAGGCTGGAGGCGCCCTGGATCCCGAGCCCGGGGAGGGGGCACCGCCCGGGAGGTGGAATTGGGGGCGAAGTGCATGGGCTTGTGAGCCAACTGCCTGCCCCCCACCCCCCGGGTGCATGGCTTTCCGGGGCTCCCAGGCGCGCGGAGAGCGGGGGAGGGGAAGCGGGGCTGCATTGAGGGTGGGGGAACCGGCGTGGGGAGAAGGGGGGCGCGTCGCGTGCTAAGTTTGCTGCTGGGTACTGGGGCGCTCATCCCCCGTCCGGGGGGCTGGTTCGGTGCTGCGTGTATACGTTGGAGTTGGCCCGGATTGAGCTCCATGGGATATGGGGGGGAGGGGGCCGAAAAACAGGGAGGGGGGCTTTGCAAAGGAGGGGGAAGGGGTGGGGTGTCCGGGTGGGCGGGAGTGGCCGCGGGGTCCTCTGGGCATCGTAGTCTTCCTGCCGCTCGCTGCAGGCAGGTGGTAGGCTGCTCGGACTACAAGTCCCAGGGTGCACCCCGCCGGCGGCCCGCGGCGGCCCGCGGGTAGGGGCGGTGCGGAGGAGGGGCGGTGAGCGGCGGGCCGGCGAGCCAATGGGTGCGGGCCGATCGCGCGGTGCGGAGCGAGGGCGGGCCCAGAGGCTCGGGGGCGGGGCCTGAAGCCAGGCTCCCCTCGCCGGGGGCCGGTGGCGGTCCCCGGCTTCCGGCTGCGCGGCCCGCGGGCCGGCCCCCTTCCCGCCCCGGGGCCCCTCCCTGCCTGGTTGTGTAACCGTCCCCAGCCCCCCTCTTCTCGCCCCCCTGCCCCGGTAGGGGGGGGTGTCACCCACCCGGTGTTCCCCGGGGAGGGCAGCGGCCGGAGCGGCCGCGCCACTCAGGCGAGGCCCGGGATGTGCGGCCTAGTGCAGGCCGGGCCCGGGCGTGGGGAAGGCGGGCGGGCGGACCCAGATCCGGGGTAATTTGCATCGCCCTCCCCCCAGTCCGGGTGGGGATTGGCCGCCGGCGGCGGGGGGTGGCGCGGAGCCAGGCTCACTGCCGTCTCCCGGCCCCTCGGAGGAAATCTGCCCTGCCGCCGCCACTGCCGCCGCCGGGGCCGGGCCCCCTCGCCGCTGACCCGGGAAGGAGGTAGGAGCCCCCCCCGGTCGGGCGGTGCGGCTGGGGCCCGCAGGCCGGGGCGGGGGCCGCGGGTTGCGGCCGGCGCGGGGGAGGGGGCCGCTTCCTGCCCCTGCCTGGGCCTGACTCATCCCTGGGTGGGGGGACCGGCCTGGCCCCTCGCCCTGCCCTCGCGGCCGCCCGGCCCCGGCCGGGGGAGAGGGGGCAGAGAGCACGCCTCTCCACCGCCCGCGCCCCCAAGGCGCGTGACCCTGTCTCCTCTGGCCCAGACCCCCCTCCTTTCACTTGACGCCACCACCACGTGCGAACCCTGAGCCCGGGCAGAGGACCTGGTGGGATCTGGCTCCCTCCCTTACTCTACTTCCCTCCCCAGCCCAGGAACCGGCCCCCTCCCCCAGCGCGGGGCCGGGGAACCAGGCAGGGGCCTGTGCCAAGCGCTGGGGCTGAGTGCCCCCCCTTCGGGCTCAGGCCTTTGCGGGGAGACGCTGCCCGCGCTGGCTGGGGAACCTGGTGGACCGCAGCAAGACACTACTGTTCATCCAGGCCGGGGCACCCAGTGGGCGCCCACTAAATGTTTGGGGAATGCAGCCAGCAGTTGGCAGATGGGCAGGAGGGAGGTAGACAACTCCTCTCCCCCCCACCCAGGTGGCGGAAGTAAGAGAGGTGTTGGTGCCCCTTCCCCAGTCGTGCCCACCTGGCTCACCCATGGGTGGCAGGCCTGGTGTGCTTCCCCTCTCTCTGCCAGCTGCCTTCAGGAGCAGGGTTGGCCTGAGAGGGAGAGGGCGTCTAGAATTCCATGTCAACCTCCCCCCCACACACACACCCAGCACGGCCAGGGCGTAACCCTGAGTGTGCCGCTCCCACACTGGGGGGGCCCTCCCCCTCCCCAGGACCAGCTAATCACTTCCTATTGGCAGAGCTGGTCTTGGGAGAGGTCTGGGGAGTCCAAGCTGGGCCCTGCTGCTTAAGGCCTGGGGACATTTTCCCCCAGGACCACCCCCGGTGGGGCCCCTAGAGCATGCCAGGCACTTATCAGCTGGGCTCGGGTCTCTGTTTACTGCCAGCCATCGCTGTGGAGACAAGAGCCTGGGGGAGAAGGGGGGGCAGGAGCCAGTGACTGGAAGAGCGAAGCCCTGGGATCCGCATGCCTAATGAAGAAAGAGGAGCCATCGGGGACACTGAAATTTTAATTCGTGGGTCACTTTGGGGGGGTATTTATTATTCAGTTCTGATTGGCTGCCGGGTGGCCATTCAGCACCCTGGCATGCTGGGAGCCACACAACTCTCAGCAGAGGCCCTCTGAGAAGCTGTTGGGGTGGCTGCAGGGAGTTGATGCATCCCTTTCTCTGTGTGGGAGACTGAGACCCAGCAGAGCTCAGACTTCATCCAGTGGGGAAGGTTCCAGGGCAGTAGCAAGTCCTGTGTTTTTTTACTTCCTTTCTTTTCCTTGGGGCTCCCTGACCCACAGCTGGTTCAGGCTGGTGGCAGTCCCCATCGACATTTGAGGAAACTGAGGCCCAGAGGGGAGGCTAAACATGAGTGTGGGAACTCAGGCTTAGAGCAAACCTCATAGCGGGTACCTTGTTGGGCAGGGAAGACTGAGGCCCGGGGGAAGCAAAGAGCAGCCCAAGGTCACCCAGCCAAAGCTGGTTCGGACTCCTGTGGTCTGCCTTCTGGCTCAGGATTTGTTCAAAGTACTCCTTTCGTCCCAGCTGAGGGGCACCTGCCCACCTGTCTTCCAGAGGGCAAGGAGGTTGACAGCAGGCACCTGTTGGTCAAATGGCGCCTCCCCGGGGCTTATTAAACCCTTTGCCCAAAGAGAATAGTGAGGCTCAGAGAGGGCCTGAGGTGTCCAAGGTCACACACAGCATAAACCCCAGTTCTCCTGTCTCCCTGCTTTCCCTGGCGCGCACCTTTAAAGCCTGCAAGGCCCTTTCTTGCCCCCTCCAAGCCATAGCCCTACACCTTGGCACCTTTGCCACTGGAGGCAGGCAGGGCTCTGGGTTTTATGACCCATTACACCTGAGGAGGTCACCTCACAAGAGCCAGGACTCGGGGCCAGCCCCTCTGAAGCAGAGCCAGCCCTAGGAGGGGAGCTGCTGGGGTTGCCAATGCCAGCACACTTGCTCTGTGACCTTGGACATGCCCCTTGGCCTCTTAAGCCCGAGTGCGCCGCGCCCCCCCCCCCCCCCCCCCCGCCATAACATGGAATTGTTGTAGGGTCCCCCCAGGTGGTACCTGTAGACCTACCTGTTTTCTCTTTTCCTCTCATGGAAGAAGCACCTGGGTCAGCTCGGCACAGCAGGGATACTGCTGGAGTGTGTGCCTGCTGGGTGCCTGAGACACTCGGCACCCCCCCACCTGTCACCTTGTGTTCCAGGCACCTGAGAGACCATAAGCTGCCCTGCAATAGCCCTGGTCAGTGGGGACCAGAGGAACAGGCTTGGGTGGGGGCCAGTGTGGTCCAATCCCAGCCTGGCCCTTGGCTCCACCTGTGGTCCACTGAGGAGGTCACTTCCCCTCTGCCACCATCAATTTTCCCATCAGTACAATGAGGAGGTTACCTTCAGCCCGACAGTGTCATTGTGAGGACGTATTCTGATTCCTCAGGAATGTTTGTTGAGTGACTGCTGTGCAATGTCAGGGCCTGGGGGGGGGTCCTTCTTGCATGCCTGTGCTTATGCCCCTTGGGGTCAGGGCCCCTTCTGTGAGTTCACAGATGTTGGCTAGAGTCCAGCCCTACCCCAGGTGCCCTGTGTGACCTCTGGCAAGCCTCTCCCTTTTCTGGGCTATCATAAGGCAGCTCTGAGGGGGTGTGAGAATAAGCTGTCCCGCAGCCCCAAGGCCCCCAGGGTGGGGGATTTAGTCATCAACTGGTACCTGGGGGCAGTGTGTGGGGGAAGAGGGAAGGAACCCTAGGAAGACTAGTTAGGCAGGACGGAGCCAGGTGGCCTGTGTTCAAACCCATCTCTGCTGTGTACCTGGGCTAGTCACTTTTCTCTCTCTCAGCCTCCGTTTCCTGACCTGTAAAGTGGGGCGGTGACCCTGCCTCCCAGAGCTGTAAGAATGGATGTTGAGATGATTGAGATCAGATTTCCACTGCCCTTAGGGCCCGAGGCCTGAGCTTGGAGCACCAAAGTGCAGGTGCCACCTGGAGAATCTGGCACTTCTGAGGAGCATGGCCAAAGGACCAGCCCCTCCATCTGTCCTCTCAGCAGGCTGTGGACAGCCACTTGGTAGAAGCGTCCCCACCCACACCTTTCTGGTTTAACTGGAAAACAAGGCCCTGTCCCACCTCCCATCAGGATGTTTGATGGGAGGGAACTGGCTGGATTTATGGCCACAGGACACTGGAACTTCAACAGACCAAGCACCCTTTTGGGGCTTCCATGCAGAGCCCTTCACCTGCTCTGGCTGGGGGTAGCAGTTGTTCCAGTGCTCCAGGTGACAAGCAGGCCTTGGGGGATGGAGGGGGAGAGGTCTGGAGGCAGACAGGAGCAGGGCTTCTAGAGGTTGCCCAGGCCTCTCATGGGCATCTTGGATAAGCAGGTAAAGCCTGAGCAAGGGCAGGGTAGACAGTGATGGGATTCTTTGAAGCCTGGCTTTGCTTATTTCAGTGACGGGAAGCTCATTCCTTCCACTTCACCCTGAATGGCTAGAACTCAGTCTTGGTTTCAGAGTTCTACTTCCTGGCCCATGACAGCTCTCAAAGCGTGGGAACAGGGTGAGCCTAAGCCCCACCCATGAGTTGGGGGTCAGATGGGATCCCCATGACCTCATACCCCCACCCTTACCACCCCCCCCCCCCCACACACACACACTTCCCACTGGGCCTGCAGCCTTCCTGCCTCTGGCCCTTTAAGGCTGGGGCAGGAAGCCCCTCCCCATTTAGGGCAATAAATGGACACATAAAATGGCCGAGGGCCTGTTTGCTCGTGTCTGGCCAGAGGGAGGCCTGTGAGGGCAGAGGGGCAGGGGGCAGGCTGGCAGGGGGCAGGCAGCAGCCACTCTGGGCCTTTTGTGCCCCCCCCCCCCAAACTGGACACTGAATTCCTGTCTCATTAAACCCCCAGCCAGGGACTGGGCCAGGCGGGGATTGGCACCAAGTCAGGGTAGGGTAACCCGTCGGGACCAACCTTGCAACACAGGCTATGTGCCTGGGAAGGGGCGGGGGCGGCTGGGCGTGGGCCTGGCAGCTGAACCTGGGCACTAGGCTTGCTGTGTGACCTTGGACCAGCCGCCCACCCTCTCTGGGCCTGGTTTTGCTCCCCTGGCTTCTTTCTCGGGCACCACAACCCACTTCCTTGGCACAGAGTCGGTGGTGAGGTAGCTGGAATAACATTCAGAAATGAAGTTCAAAAAGCCCCTCATCCACAAGGAGGGAGGTGAACAGCCTCTTTGGGGACACGCTGGCACACAGTAGGTTCCCAGGCAATGTTTGCTGAATGGATGAGAGTGGGACTCTGGACCTAGAGCACCCGCAGCCCTCTTGCCACTGTCATGACCCCTGAGGAAACTAAGCATAGAGGGGTGCTGCCTCTTTCCCAAGGTCACTCAGCTTGGAAGTGGAGGAGTTGGGGTTTGGATCCGGGCTGCCATGCCTGGCACATAGTAGGTGTTTAATGTCTCTTTGGTTTCGTTTTGTATTCTCTGGGTGGAGGAGTGCAGGGCCCTTGACCCCCTCTTGAAGCTGCTCCTGTCCCTGACACTCCTCCAGGAAGGCCTTGGGTGGCAATTACCTGCCTACTCCGTTGCTGGCCACCCCTTTTTTCCTGAGGAGTGTGGGTGGGAGGAGGAGGCCCAGCCCCAACCCTCACCTTGTGCCTGACCTTGGAAAGCCTCCTGTTCATGCAGTCTCTCCTTCCCTGAGTCCCTTCTCCTAAGCACCCACCTCCAGGCCTTTGCCTCTGCTGTTCCCCATGTCCAGGACACCCTTCCTACGATCTTGGGGTCCTTCCTGGGTGACACCTGCTGCTCTTGGGACTAGTTCAGGGCATTCTTGACCTCACTCCTGTGTCCCTGCTGTTGAGTGGCAGCAGTTCAGGCCAGCTCAGGTCAGAGAGTCTGAGTCCCCACCTGGCTGCTAGTCTTGTAATCTCTCCGAGCCTCTCCTCTGCAAAGCCCAGCGTTTTGTAGTGGAGGGGATAAAATGAAGGTGCCTGGTTAGTTTCTGAAAGACCCCCCAAGAGGGCTGAAAGCCAGCCAGGGCCCTGCCTCCTTGGAAAGAAGCTTCAACAGGTGATCCTAGGTTAGATGGGAGGTGGGACCAGCACCATCCCCTGGTCCTGGGTGTGTCAGCTAGCTGGGTGGGTGGGGCTGGGTGTGGGCTCTCTCCAGCCCATAGCTGTCTTTGGTTCATCTGGTTGAATGCTGTGCCCCTACTGTGCGCCACCCAAGGGAGGCCCCAGCATAGGGGAGTAGGAGTGGCTCAGAGGGGGGTGGAGTGCATCCCACCTCCAGCCCAGGAGGAGCCTGCTGAGGCCTGCCCCTCAGCTGGGGTCAGTGGGAGCCCCGGAAATCCCAGGAGGGCAGGCTATCTCGGGGGTGGAGTTGTGATGAAAGACAACCCAGGTGGGTGTGGGCCTGAGCTGTGGGGACTAGCATTGGCTGTTGTGGGGGAGGGACTTTCCTGGAGGAGAGAAGTTTTGTTGGATTGTCACTACCAAGGAAACCCCCACTTCTGGAGTACCTACTAGGTGTCAGGTGCCAGTTGGGCCTCTGAGGTCAAAGGGAGCCAGAAGATCTCCTTTTGAGAAGATCCCAGGACACACAGTGGGTGTTTTTCTTCCAAGCCCCACCTGACCCACCAAGAGGGCTCATCTGTCCTCCTTTTCCCATCTAACTGGCTCTTCTGCCTCTTTCTTAGAGGGAGAGCTGTGAGAGGCCCAGATGGGGGCAGTGGCCCTGGGCATGGCAGGCAGGTGAGATGTGTTCCTGGAGAGAGGGTATAGGTCAGGTGTCTGCAGAGCCAGGGCAAGGAAAGAGATAATGGCTTGTTGGGTGGGTTGGGGGCCAGCCTCTCACCTCTGTCAGGTCCTGGACCCCAGAACCTATGGATCAGCCTTGCTGGGCACCCTTGGGCAGGATTCTATAAGTCTCAGGGCCTTGGTTTTCTCATCTGTAAAATGGGAGGTCATGCTACTCTCATGGGGACTTTCCTTGATTGGCACTTCCCCAGGCCCTGCCCTTTGAGGGGAAGGTCTCTGATTATTATCTGGGGAAATAGAGGCTCCATCTAAGAGAGGATAGGGACATGGATACTCTAGGCCCTTTGTACATGGCCCACTTCACCCAGCCAGTGGAGACCAGTGCCTCAGGTCAGGTTCAAGGCCCAAGCTTGCGTCTTTCCAGCTGGTGGCTTCTGGCAAAGTGGGAGCCTGGGCATCTTAATACTTAAAGTAGGGCTATGCCAGCCCCCTGGTCTGGTGCGCTCAGTGCTCGTGGGAGGGTGGGGGTGGAGTGGGGGTGGGTGAGTCACCTGAACTATTTCAGGTCCCGACCTTGAGGCCCCTGGAGACACTTCAAGGTCCAAGGGAACCCTAGGGGCACCTGGGGCAGTGGCAAGCAGGGCCAGGCTAGCTATCTTGGGGTATTGGTGGCCTGGATGTGGAGGAAGATAAGGAGGGTTCAAAGCCTGTCTGATCCCACTTACTCTCTGGAGCCTAGGGGCTAGACGACAGATGGTAGAAACCACTACAGGGGGCTCCACCTGAGGCTCCTCGGATGGCTGATCCTCAGATGGGGTCGACCTCCATCCTCCTGCTCCCAGCAACCTAACCTGAGCCAACACCCTCCCCCTCAGCCCCCTCACCACCCAGGGCTGGCAGAACAGAGGGGCCAGTGGAGCAGCTGGTGTGGTCTGCGAGAAAGAGGGTGGGCCTTGGAGAGAGACGTCCTGGGAAGTGTAGTGCCTGCCTGAGTCCAGCACAAAGGCCTCTGTGTCAGCCCTGAGGCCCGGACCCCAGTCCCAGGGCAGCCCTGGGTTGGGACAGTACCATCCTGGCCTTGTGCTCTGCCAAACTAACCCTGGGCTCCCTTGCCCAGCTGGCTACCTGAATCCCACTCAGGGCACTGCAAGAGGGATCTGGGTTAGAGCTGGGCTGGACCACTTGGCTGGGAGGCTGGGGTTCCCAGGGTCCTTAGGAGGCTGAGGAAGGCCCAGCTCAGCCCACTCTCCACCATCCAGGAGCTCTGGCCCAAGAGCCGGCTGGCTGGGTCTGGAGGAATGTGGATTGTGTTGGGTCACTTGGGACAGCCGGGGGCTCCCTGGAGAGGGTGGAAGGGTGGGGACAGGAGCCAGAGAGTTGCACAAGCACCCGAGTGGGTGGATGAGTCATAGCCCAGGGGAAGGTGGAAAAAAGGAGCAGTGGGGAGGGGGTGGGACAGACAGAGTTCTCTCAATGGCCTGACTCTTCCAAAGGCCTCTGCCCATTTGACAGATGGGAAGATAGAGGCCCAGAAAGTGGCAGAGCTTTGTCCTGGCTGTACAGTGCAGACGAGGCTGAAAGCTGGAGAGTCTGGGCAGGCAGGAGGCCCCAGCCCCTGGCTCCTCCTTGGCAGGATTGGCTGTGGTGGCAGGGAAAAGGAGTGTCAGTCCCCCATTACTCACTGCCAGGGCTGAGCTGAGTCGTGGGGGCTCTAATGGGGTAGAAAGGGGTTTGTCCTTCAGAATCACTGCCACACCACATCAGGGCAAACCCATGGCCCCAATGACCCCAGCTAGGCCTTGGCCTCACCTCTTCCTACTGACTCGGAGGTTCCCCAAGAGAACTAGACTTCACCATGAGGCAGTTGAGGGTCGGAGTGGCTGAGGGGACTTCGTGAGGTTGCACAACCATGCCCGTTGAATATTGATTGGGGCACAGCTATGGGGCCTTGGGCACATGGCCTCCTCTCCCTGAGCCCTGTCTTCTCACTTCTGCAGTAGAGATGGTGCTGCCTGTGGAACTGCAAGGGGCTCAAGCATGACAGCACACAGTAGGAGCCTTGTGAAAATCACCACAGTAGCCTCCTAGAGAGGGTATGGGTAGAAGCCTGCACTCAGATTCATTAGGAAACAGCTTGTATTGGGGCATTTATTGATCATCTGTATGCTCCTGCATCACCTCAAATTGCCCTTTGGCATGCCTGTGAGCCCTCTAATAAGGGGCAGATGGCAATCTTCATCTCTCAAGCACCCAGTGTGAGTTTTGCTAGCATAATCTCATGTTCTTCAATCTAATGCAGAACTAGACATGGACTGCTGTAGTGCACATCTGAGGAAACTGAAGCTGGGTGGGCAGGGTGGGGCACTACCCTGAGGGTCTCCAGCCCTGGTGGGTACCCCCCAGCCATACTCACGACCACTCCTTCCTCTCTGATGCTGCAGGTCTCGGCGCGGAAGATGGCTGGCGGCGTGGACGGCCCCATTGGGATTCCGTTCCCCGACCACAGCAGTGACATTCTGAGTGGGCTCAACGAGCAGCGGACGCAAGGCCTGCTGTGCGATGTGGTGATCCTGGTGGAGGGCCGAGAGTTTCCCACGCACCGCTCAGTGCTGGCGGCTTGCAGCCAGTACTTTAAGAAGCTGTTCACGTCGGGTGCTGTGGTAGACCAGCAGAACGTGTACGAGATTGACTTCGTCAGTGCCGAGGCGCTCACGGCTCTCATGGACTTTGCCTATACGGCCACGCTGACTGTTAGCACAGCCAATGTGGGTGACATCCTCAGTGCTGCCCGCCTGTTGGAGATCCCCGCTGTGAGCCATGTCTGCGCCGACCTCCTGGACAGGCAGATCCTGGCAGCCGATGTGGGCACTGATGCCGGGCAGCCGGACCTGGTAGATCAAATTGATCAGCGAAACCTCCTCCGTGCCAAGGAGTACCTCGAGTTCTTCCAGAGTAACCCCATGAACAGCCTGCCCCCTGCAGCCGCTGCTGCAGCTGCTGCCGCTGCCAGCTTTCCATGGTCAGCCTTTGGCGCATCTGATGACGACCTGGATGCCACCAAGGAGGCCGTGGCTGCTGCTGTGGCTGCCGTGGCCGCAGGTGACTGCAATGGCTTGGACTTCTATGGGCCTGGCCCCCCAGCTGAGCGGCCCCCAGCTGGGGATGGGGACGAGGGTGACAGCAACCCAGGTCTGTGGCCAGAGCGGGACGAGGACACTCCTGCTGGGGGCCTCTTTCCAACCCCCGTGGCCCCATCAGCTGCTGCCACACAGAACGGCCACTATGGCCGGGGTGGGGAAGAGGAGGTGGCCTCACTGTCAGAGGTAGCCCCAGAGCCAGGGGACTCTCCTGGCTTCCTGTCGGGAACAGCTGAGGGTGAGGACGGCGATGGGACCGATGCGGATGGGCTTGCGGCCAGCACGCTGCTACAACAGATGATGTCGTCGGTGGGCCGGGCGGGATCAGCGGCGGCAGGGGACAGCGACGAGGAGTCGAGGGCAGATGACAAGGGCGTTGTGGACTACTACCTGAAGTATTTCAGCAGTACCCATGACAGTGACGTCTACCCGGCTTGGTCACAGAAGGTGGAGAAGAAGATCAGGGCCAAGGCCTTCCAGAAGTGCCCCATCTGTGAGAAGG
Organism: Miniopterus schreibersii; assembly: GCF_964146895.1. NCBI lineage: Eukaryota > Metazoa > Chordata > Mammalia > Chiroptera > Miniopteridae > Miniopterus > Miniopterus schreibersii. The sequence goes on along the minus strand of NC_138105.1, from coordinate 66,259,083 downwards.
TCATCCAGGGCGCTGGCAAGCTACCACGACACATCCGGACCCATACCGGTGAGAAGCCCTATGAATGCAACATCTGCAAGGTCCGATTTACCAGGTGAGCCAGCGCTGCTATGGGAGGGGGTGGAGGGTGGTAGGTGGCTTCCTGGGTCCTTTGCCCAAACTGTAGTCACATGCAGACCCCTTCCCCTAGACACACACACACACACACACACACACACACACACATATACACACTCTCTCTCTCTCTCTCTTTCTCTCTCTCTGTCTTCGTGGACAAAGGCATTGCTGCCCTGCCCTGGAATGGCGCCTTCTTCATTTTGGCGCCCCTATGTGCCCCTTCAGACCAGCCTTTACGTGGGGAGAGTGCAGGCACTAAGCCATGTGACCACATAGAATATAAAACATGCCTGGCGGTGCTGTGGGAGGCCGGAAGGAAGAGCACCAGGATTCACTCTTCTTTTTCCGAGGGATGGTTCTTTGGACTAGAGAATTTTTGCCTTGGGAGAGGTGGACAGCCCAGTAGGGAGCGGGGAGCTTGGGTTGTTTGAGTCACTTTAAATCTCCTGTGATCCTGGGAACTTGCTTTATTCAGCCTACATTTATGGGGCACCTGCTGGGCACCACGCCCTGTTCTCGGCACTGGGGATGCAGAAGTGGAGAGACAGGACAAAATCCACAATGGACGGTGCATGTGTGAGATAAAACCAAAGAATTGATAACAGTAGTTGGTGGAATGTGCTAGGGAGAAAAAGAGCAGAGAACAAAGGGAGGGGGTGGCTGTGGGTGCTGCTTTAAACTGCTGAGATCTGAAGGACGTGAGGGAAGGAGTCCTGGGGAAAGGGACAGGTAGAGGGAATAGCCGGTGCAAAGGCTCTGAGACCAGTTCAAGTTGGAGGATCATGCAGCCAGGGGAGGGCAATTGGCACAGGAGCCACTGGGCTTGGTCCTTGGGCAGGAGTTTGAGGTCGGGCTGGGGGAAATTTGTGATTTGGTCTTAAAAGTCCAGAGGTAGCTGGCTGGGCCTTGTGGGCCAGCCTAGTGGGGGTGGGGGCTGACGTGCAGGGGCCTGGCCAGGCTGGGTGACTCAGCACCACCCCCTACCCCCACCCACCCTGGGGTTCCCCCAGCCACACCCACCTAGACTGAAGAAAGAGGGCATTGTCCCAGCTTCCCAGCTCTGCCCCATGGGGATAGGACCTGGGGGCTGACCCCTGGCCCCCTCCCCAGCAGGCCAGGAGAGGAGGGTGTGGCCTGGAGTCCAGGGCCCAGGAGTACCAGGCAGGGAGCAAAGGACAACCTCCGGGAAGGCAGGCATTGTAGTTGGTGGCTGGCCCACCCCTTTGGTAAGATTGTGGTTCTTTTAGTTTTGGGGGCTCCATCCTCCTCCAGATGGGGTATGGAGATGGCTGTGGGCCTTGCCCTTAGGGGTCTCTGTGCCGTCAAGGAACAGCTTGTTGAGGCCCCAGCAAGCTGGGGTCTGGAGAGGTGACCTGGCTGACCTGTGACCCCAACCACAGGCCTCAGGCTGTTTCATTCTGACCTGGAGTTCTCTTTGCCATCCCATTCCCAGCTCAGGGCTGATCCCATTTGCCAGTCAAGGAAACTGAAGCACAGAGAGAGGCACCAGGCCAGGCCTCTTTCCCCCGTGAGCTCACCTGGCTGTTCTCTGTCCCTGACCCAGCCCCCAGCCCCCAGCCCCCACCCCTTCCTCCAGGTCCAGGAGCCCAGAGGCCCCTCTGAGTCACACTAGAGAGTTGAGTAAGCGGGGCCTGTGGCAGCCGGGGCTATAATTACCCAGGCTGGGGCTTGGGGTGACGAAACTAGAGCTGACTCCACCTCCACCCCAACTTAGTGCAGCCCCTAAGCGGCTGTGCAGCTGGGTGCAAGTCACTTCCCCTCTCTGAGCCTTAGCTGGGGAAGTCTCTGTACAGTGCTAGCACAGTCTGAGTCCCTGCTGCCCCCCCCTGTGACTTGACCCCATGCAGTGGTCTGGGCAGGGCACCTGGGAGACTATCTTTCTCCTTCTATGGATAAGCAAAGGGATTCAGAGAGGCTCAGCCTTTTGCCCAAGGCCACACAGGGTCCAAGGTCCTTTTCATACCTTTGGGAGGCCTCTTTGTACCCCCTTGCCCCATTGTGCCCGGGATTATCCCTAGCCACAGCCTGCCTTTAGTCATGGTTTCAACCTCAAGGCCAGCAGGGGTCCGGGGGATTGTCCCGGGAGGGGGCCCAGCCCAGTGCCCGCTGACCCTCGCCCCATCCACAGGCAGGACAAGCTCAAGGTGCACATGAGGAAGCACACGGGCGAGAAGCCGTACCTGTGCCAGCAGTGCGGGGCGGCCTTCGCTCACAACTATGACCTGAAAAACCACATGCGCGTGCACACCGGCCTGCGGCCCTACCAGTGTGACAGCTGTTGCAAGACCTTCGTCCGCTCCGACCACCTGCACAGACACCTCAAGAAGGACGGCTGTAACGGCGTCCCTTCGCGCCGCGGCCGCAAGCCCCGCGTCCGCGGCGGGGGGCTCGGGGGACCCGACCCCGGCCCCGGGGCCCCCGCGCCGCCCAGCGCCTCTGCGCCCCCCGGCTCCCCCGAGGCGCGGCGCAACGGGCAGGAGAAGCACTTTAAGGACGAGGAGGAGGAGGAGGACGAGGCCAGCGACGGCCCGCGCCGGGGGAACGCGGCGGGCGCGGGAGGGGGCGGGGCCGCGAGCCCCGACGGCAGCTTCGCGGCGGGACTCGCCTGAGAACCAAAAAGAGAAAACAGAAACCCGAGAGAGAGAGAAAATCACCCCCACCCCCAAAAACACAAAAAAAAGAAAATCTATCTATATACAGATATCTATATCGATATATATATATATATATACAGATATATATATATGAAGCATCACAAAATCTAGGATAGTGCTTTTCTCAGATTTTTCTCTTTCCTGATGTTCTCTCCCTCCATGGGATTCTTGCCCTCCAACCCCAACTCCCCTTCCCCCCCGCCCCATGGATGGGTTTCGGGGCTTGGTTTGGGGTTTGTGGGACACGGGTTCTGAGTCAGGCACCCCCCCCCACTGGGCGCCCCCAGCATGGGGTCTGGGGTCCCATTTGAGACCTGGGCAGGGTCCCAGGTCCCAGGCAGGGATGAGGGCTGCTGTGTGTGGGTGGGGGGCAGGACTGGGGTGGGCTTTAGTTTTTCTCCCCTTGCTGGTTTCTATGCGTCTTTTAGACAAGACCTTAAATGATTTCTGTCTGCTGTGAGCGGACGTTAAAATGGTCCCTGTCCCCACCCCAACCTTCCTTCCTCAGGGCACTTATTAAGTGGGGGTCTTCCCCCTTGATCTCCCCAATGGCCTCCTTGCCTCCTGTCCTTGTCTGTGGTCCCCTGTATCTCCTGGCCCCTGCAACACAAAGCTATTTATTTCCAGGTGTGGAGAAAGGGGAGAAGACGGGAAGAGGGGGCACCAGGGTGGCTCCCAGGGGCTCCTGCCGCCTTCCTTCACGGCACTTACAACCCGGTGGGGCACCTAGGGGCCACCTCTCAGAGCGCCCCCACCACCCCCGTCATCTGTGTCCCCAGACCCAGGTCACCCAGACTCCCATTTAAAGTTTGGAGATTCAAAACCTGTCTTCACTCCCTCCCTACCTCTCCCCTTAGCCCTCTCCCAATTTTTTAAAGCACTTTTTAGATTGTTTTTCCCTAGTTCCTCCTTAAAAACAAAATTTATATATAGAGAGATATATATATAAAATATACTTTTCCTCAGAGGAGCAGGCAACAGTGTGGGGTGAGACAGCAAAGGGCAGAGGGAACCCAGGGTCTAACGGTGGCAGGGAAGAGGGGAGAGAAGAGTCCAGAAGTTCCAATGTCACAAAAGCAATAAAAAGATTTTACAAAACGAAAGGAAAAAAAAAAAAGACAACCAACCACAAATAGAAGTCTTGGCACTTTGTAACAGAACGGGTACTATACTTTATCTTAATTTAAAAACATGTTTACAAGTTGCAACCAACTTCTATGAAAAGTTGAAAAGACAAAAAAAAAAAAAAAAAAATAGAGAGCAAGAGAGAGAGCAAAAGGAAATTCCTAAAAGCTGATTTATTTTTGTACAAAATAATAAAAACAACAACCCACCACCAGATGTAGAATCCACTTCTGTTCCCCGAGGTGAGAAGGGGGTCAGGAAGGCCATGGGTGAGGGCAAGGTCTTAGTGAATCTGTGCTTTACCGTGGGGGTTTGCCTGGCAGTCAGGACTGGGGTTTTTATGTTTCTGCCATGTCCCCCACTCACTCCCATCCTGTCCCTTTTTTGGTTCTGATTTAGAGATGTCTCATTACCCACTAGCCATATAATGGCCACCCATGCCCATGGGGACCCTCCTTACTGACTCCCTAGCTCAGGGATGGGCCCAAGAGAGGGCTGGCCTTTCAACCAGCCAGAGCAATCCAGTTCCCCCCAACCTGTCCCCCATCTTCCCTGTTCCTCCGCCCTCACCGCTTCCTGGCTTTCCACCTTTCCTTATGGCCACTGAGGAGCTGCCATCTTGGATATGCCATCCCTGTTGAGGTGGGTGACAGGGGGCCCCACCTCCAGGGCCTTACATCCCCCAAAGCACCCCTCTTTTTACTCAAAGGCACTGACTGTCATCTGGGGGCTGGCACCTGCCTCCCCAGCCTCTGGCTCCCCAAAGGCCCGGTGTTGACCGAGCCACAGGCCACGGACGGGGGCCAAGGCAGGGGAAACCATGTTGCCAGAGGCCAGGGCACCTTCAAACCCCCCCCTCCCCCGTATATGCAACGCCTAGTGTGGCACCCTGCATGTAGACACATCCTACAAGGTTGAGATCCTTCCTTGTCAAAGCCCGAGGTAGGGGGTTGCCCCTGCTACCCCCTGAAGTCGCTGGCCCATCTCCTGGTACCCCTTTGCTCTGTGACAAACCCCGTCTTCTCATCTCCTTTTTCATTTTCTTTTTTTAAAGGGAAGCTTTTTAAGAAGGCAACTTTCATCGTTTCTATAGGATAGTTTTTGTCTCCTCTTGGCCTCCCCTAGCCCGCCAGCCCCCCAAATGTCTCAGGAACCCCCCTCCTGAGGGGGGTGGCAGGGGAGCCCATGGCCAGGTGGCCTTGTTCATACCCCAGCATCACAGGGCGAGCTCTTTCAGAGGACCATCTATGGAGGCCAAGCAGAGAGCTCGAGCACCCAGGCCAGGGACACCCCCCCCCCCCAGCTTCCAGAGAGGTTCCCTGAGGGGATAGCCCTCTGCCCCTACCCACACACCTCCTTGCAATAAAACCAACTGAAAAATTACAGCTGTTGTCCTGGCCAGTGGGGGTGACTGGATTTGGAGAATTGAGGCCTCTGGGACTATGGTGGGGTCATGGGCTGAACCCCGCCAAGCACACTTTTAACACAAAGCTCCTTGGGAATTGCACTAAACCCCTACCCCTGGCTCTGCACCCAGCTTTCACCAGCCCTGCCCACCCACTCCGCCTTAACCCCTCTTCTGCTTCCCGCCAGTCTGTCCCGGGGGCCACAGCGTCTGCATGGGCCCAGAGCCGGGACCCCCACCTGCCCGGCCCAGCCCCTAACTCCGCGCAATCACATACTGTATATAGATGTGGATCGATTTTATTTTTATTCTTTAAATTAAGGTTGTGATAAAGTGTTGCCAAAGATACTGCTGAATTCTCGCGTTTCAGGAAACAAATATTTGAGGGGGAGCGTGCTGACTGGTTGGAAAGGACACAGCAAAAAGTGTTTTTGTTTGGTTGTTTGGGGTTTTTTTGTGTTTTCTTTTTTTTTGGGGTGTTTTTTTAACTGCCTGGTACAAAAACAAGACAAAGTGAAATTGTTATTTCCATCATCTTGGTGAAATTGCGTGGATGTGTGTGCGCATGTGTGCGAGAGTGAGGTCTAGGCTGGGGACTTCAGGTGGAGGCTCCAGGGGGCAGCTCTAGGGCAGGAGTAGTGGGCCTGGCAGAATGGGGGGCCCTGAGCCCCCACCTGGATCGGTCTCCAGCCTGCCGAACTGGGAGAGAGAAATATCCTTGCTGCTGCTCCCTGCCTAGTCCCCCACCCCGACCCCGACCCTGCCTTTTGAGATTAAAAGAAAAAAAAGGCAAAAAAAAAAAACAAAAAAAAAACCAGTGAATGTAAAGTGCCGGACCAGGCCCAGCCTGGCATGGGTGTGGGCCTGTGCCCAGCCGGGCTCCAGCGGGCCATACCAAAGTCTGCCCCCTCGGGCGGCCCGCCCAGGAGACCCCATGCGGCCATCTCTTGTCACCCTGTGTATACAGGGCTGTCCCTCTGCTTCCTTCCGAGGGGGGTTCTCAGGTGGGAAGGGAGGGGCCCCCCAGCCCCCTTCCAGGGTCTTCTGGGGAGTCTGCACTACTGAGACCCATCAGCTGTGTCGCACATGGTGGGACCGAGGCAGGGGCCAGGGCCCCCCCGAAACCAAGGCCATCCAGGCAGCCAGGATTGTAGGAGGAGGGACAGAAAGACTGAAAGGAAAAAAAAATTAAAAACCAACAAAAAAAAAAAGCAAAAATCCTATTTTTTGAGAGAGAAAGATATTTATATTTGCAGTTTTATTTTAAAAAGTTATTTAAGCTGAGGAAGCAGCCTTCCTGGAATGGTGGTGTTGGCTGGTGCAGGACGGGTCAGGGCCTGGGGTCTTGGGCGCCCAGGAGTCATAACCTCAGAGTTAAGACTAGCTCGCACTAAATATATAAATTTACATGGGGGTGGGGTGGGGGGCAGGACCAGGAGATGAGGGGGCTGAGGAGACCCCCATCCCACGGCCACAGCTGCCTGGAGGCCACGGCCAGGGGTCCTGTGTCAGGTACCCCCAACCCCACCCAGGCCCAGACACGAGGTGCCTTGGACTTTGGGGGACCAGGCCTGGTGAATGGGGGGTTGGGGGGTGGCGCCCCTGGGGGCACAGAGCACAGACATTCCATAGACTGTATTTGAGAGTCTTTATAAAATGTGGGAGATTTAAAAAAATGACAAAAATGCACTTTTGGGGGGTGGGGGGAGAAGCTTTAAAAGTAATAAAAACAAAAACAAAAAGACAGAAGATGATGAAAAACCGGACATAAAAATCATTTTTCTTGTACATAAAAAAACCACTAAACGCAGCCTGTTACGACCGCTGCTGCCTCATTTGCCTGATTTTGATGTTCTTTTGTGTTTTGTTGGGGGGAGCCTGGGGAGTGGGGATGGATGGTTTAGGGGCCCCTTCCCCGTGGGTTGGGCCCTTTGTTTACAGCACTTGGGGGCCCCCAGCTTGGGTTCCAGAGAGAGGACCCTATGCTCAGCCTCACCCTTCCTGCCAGGCCTGGGAGGTGAAGTGGGGGAGGAAGGGGCCTGGACACAGTGATTGCCTCTGGGCTCCAGGGTTGGGTGGGTGTCTGGCAGTGCTAGGACCTAGGCCCCTACAGAGGAGGTGGCACCCCTAGGTGAGGGCAGGTTGCTCCAGGAAGGGGTCCGAGGGATGGTGGGGGCGGGCAGGAAGAACCTGCTGAGCTGGCTCCTAGGTCACCTCCAGCTACAAGGTTTCTGGAGGCTCTGGGTTGGGTGGCCTGCATGGGGAACCCCAAGTCTGCCAGAGGCCTCCAAGGTGCGGCCCTGCTTTGGGCCCTGACCTGATCAAGGAGCTGAGCTGGCTGCTTTGTCCATATACCCAGGGAGGAAGTCGGGCTGGGGCCCACTCACTGGAGAGAAGAATCGTGGGCTGCAGCCCCTATCTCTGGGTTGGGGTCACCAAACACGGCCATTTCCAGGGCCCTAAGGAGAGCCCTCTTCCCTCCAGGCCCCCAGTTGGACTCAGGCCAGCTGGGCCCAGAGTTGGGGTGGGTGACAGAGTGGCACAAAAGGGGCACAGATGACCATGGTCACCACCTGGGAGAAAACAAACAGGACTCCGTGAAGTGGATCTTCATAGCAGCCACAGGGAATCTATGAGGCCTGGCATGGCCTTTGGGAAATACCAAGTGGAGGACTTGGGAAGGGACTCTGGGTGTCCTTCAGTGGCAAGGTCTGTGCTCATGTGATCACATGTCAGACATGAGAATCCAGGTCTCCAGCTTGGATTGGGTGGGGGTGGGAGGCCAGTGGTACCACAGCCAGACACCAAGGGGATCTGAACCAGCCACAAGGGAGCCTGGAGGCCTCTGATTAGGACAGCGATGGAAGCAGGTTCAACAGCCACTCAGTCCATGTAATCTTCACTCACTCCCGCATCCACTCCCGAGGGAGAGAGGCTTTGGTTTTTGATACCATTCACATACAGCTCACCCTTACAAACCAGTGTGGCAGCATATTGGAAGAGTTTTGCAACCATCACCACCATCTAGTTTCAGAACATTCCATCACCCCAAAAAGAAGCCCCCTCCCCCAGCCCAACACTCGCTCACTTCCTTTCTGTGGATTTGCCTCTTCACATTCCACATCTGGCTTCTCTGAGCATCATTGTTTCAAGGTTCATCCACATTGTAGCGAGTGTCAGTGCTTCACTCCTTTTCATAGGTGCTATTCCAGCGCATGGATGGGCCACATTGTTATCCATTCTTCAGTTGGACACTGGGCTTGTTCCCACCTTTGGCTATTGTATCGCTGCTAGAAGATTCATGTACTTTTCATGAGAAGACAGGCTTTCATTTCTCTTGGGGGAGATAGCTATAGTGGATTTGCTGGGTCAGGTGGCAAGTCCATGTTTAACTTTTTGGAACTGCCAGACTGTTACCACAGCGGTTGCACTATCTTATGTTCCTGCCTAAGAGGGTCCCAGTTCCTCCCCATCCTCTCCAGCACCGGTCACTCACTGTCTTTTAGATTCTAGCCCTCCTAGTGGTTGGGATTTGCATTTCCCTGATGACAGGATGTTGAGCATCTTTTTAGGAGCTGAATGCCTCATCAGGCCCAGCAGATGGACACTGTGCCAGGCAGTCCAGAGTGAAATCTTCCTCACTTGACCAAATGTGGCGCCTTTTGAGTCCTGAACACCAGGGAGCAAAGGATAAAGAGAACTGTGGATGGGGAGGTGTTTTGGTCCTTTGGTCCCAACCCCAACTGACACCTCAGACGCACAGAAAAGCGGATGCCTAGGTGGCTTCACCTTGACCTTTTTATTTGCATTTTTAAAAAACAATTAAATTAGAATACAAATATTAGAAAACAGCGGCCCTCAGCTGCCAGTACAGACGGAGGGGGGCTGGACTGCGCAACTGAGTTTATACAGTAAAACTGAATTTGCCCTCGACCAGATTTATGTCCCTTTCATCTTTAGACCTGAAATGATATTGCTTCCTGACTAGTAGAGTTCTGTTTATACAAAGGAAAATTGTTCTGGGGTTGGGGAGAAAAGGGTGGGGAAGAAAAAAAGCAAAACAGAAGGACAGGCAGAAGTGGTCTGGGGAAGCATGGCCTCTGAGGGGGCAAGGATGCTGGGTGGTGGGCCAAGCACCCAGCTGCAGGTCCCTGGAGGCATCTGGTGTGGCTATGGAAGCCCCATGGTTGCTGGACCCCCGAAGGCCAACTGGGTTGCTAAAGGGCGGCCCTCAGCCAAGTCCTGTTGGAAGACGAGTATGAGGCTCCAGGGGGAGGGGGTGCAGGGCAGGCCTCGTACCCGTCGGAAAACCCAAGAGCAAGAGAGGAAGGACCACCCCAAATCAAGAGGGGAGGGCAGGAGTCCCTGCTGCCCCTTGGAGGTGGCCACCTTCCTGGCGGTGGCACCCGTGGACATCTGCACTGTTCCGTAGGGAAGTTAACCTGAATTGGAGTTACCGAGGTAGCTGGCTAGAAAACTGAGACCCCCCCACGCCACACGGTGCCACACCCTGAAGCCCCCACCTCAAAGGGGGTCCTGGCCACATGCTGGGTCTTCAAAATACCAAGTTATTGCACTTTCAAAAAATACAACACATCTGTGGCTAAACCCTCCCTAGCCCACCCCCCACCCACCTGCCCATGCCCCCACAACTCCCTCCCACCCCAACCCACTCCATGGCTTCTTGGCTAAAATGCTCACTGCTCAGAGGCCCATTCCAGGGTCTCTGGCTGAGAGGACAGTTCGCAGAGAAGAAAAGCAAAGGAACAGATGAATGTCCAAGTCGTGGCTGCTGCCAGGGAGCCCCTCAGTCCCCCTTGCTGCCCCTACCAGCCCCAGGTCCCTCTGTACCAGCTGGAATGGTCATCGAAAGAGAAGGGGCATCTGGGAGGGTGCAGTGTCCTGCCCACCCCTCTTCTGGGTTCTGACTCTTGCTGGGGAAGCAGCTGTGTGGGTGCCTTGCCTTGTTTTTAAGAGTTTGTTTGCTTTTTGTTTCTTTTTTTTTTTTTGTAATTTTACTTTTTTTTAATCCTCCAATAGGAGTCCAGAGGTACAGGTGCCAGGATCCAGGGAAAGGGGTGGAAAACCATATGAACAACAATAAAAAGGAAAAAAAAAAAAATCACTCCTCCCTCTGCACCCCAAGGCCCGCCTGCGCCCCTCTGCGTGGTGAGCACCAGGAAAATTGAGTGTCCAGCCGGTTGGTGATGACGAGCAGTCAGCAGGCTGACACCAGGCCCTTCTGGAAGGGGCAGCGGCGCTTGGGCCGGGGGCCGTCCTCATCCTCCTCCTCCTCATCTTCCTCCTCCTCCTCCTCTTCCTCTGAGGACGAGGAGCTGTCCAGCGTGAGGTCCACCACATCAGCTCCCGGCTTCCCATTTTCAATGCTGCCCACTGTGCTGCCCCCGCCTCCAGAGCCCCCAAGCATGCTGCCACCACCACCGTTGACGTTGGGGCTGGATAGGAGGCCATTGGCGTCTGAGGTGCCTGAGGGTGACAGGGACAGATGCTCAGGACGACTGCTGACCCACAAAATGAGGAAACAAGGTGGCAAGGGGCAGAGGCAATCCTGGGATGCCATTTCTGACTCATGTAGAGGGCCTCCTGACGTTGGGGAGCACCCTGTATAGGACCCGCACAAAGCAAGTGCTCAATAACTGCGTGCTGCCTGCAGGGCAGAGTTCTGAGCCCTGTTCCGTTCCACTCTGTGGGAATCAACTCCACTGGAGTGGCTGTTTTATTTTTTCCTTTTCATTTAAAAAAAATATTTTATTTATTGATTTTAGAGAGAGAATGGAAGGAAGAGAGAGAGAAACATCAATTTGTTGCTCCACTTATTTTTATGCATTCATTGGTTGATTCTTGTATGTGCCCTGACCAGGGATCAGGGCGAGTCGGGGTGATGTTCTAACCAACTGAACTACCTAGCCAGGGCTCTTTTTTTTTCCTTTTTGGTTTTCCTTTTTGTCTTTTTTCATTTGGGGTGGCCCCTTTTAGATGAAAATGTCACATGGCAGGACACAGGCCAAACTCAGAAATCGCCAAACCCTCAGAATAGGGATTGGGGCAAACAATGGGGCAGTTGGGGGCCCCGGGCCTGGGACTCACCGAGCACGAGGATGGGGCACTGGGGGCTGCAGCTGCGCTCCTTCTCGGCACGGATCGGGCACCATGAGCCATCTACCAGGTATTCAATCTCATCGGCATCCTCGCACTCACTCAGGATTTTGGAGAGGAGCCTAGGCAGGGAGGGGGGAGAACGGGGGGGGGGGGAGGAGCTGATGCTTAGGCCAGCTGAGCTGCACCCTGCTCCCCTGGACTCTGGTGGGATGATTGCTAAGCCATTTTCTTCTTTGTAAAAGAAGTTTCAGGAAAGCACCAGTCAGGGCCCAGTGATCTGAGGTCCTGAAGGGAGAGAAGGCCACCCAGTCTTCTCTCCCTTGCTTGGGGCCTGCACAAGCTGGGCCCTCCGGGGGGTCTGCAAATTGCTTTGAAGGCTTGCAGTCACCCACTCATGGCATGGTGATAGGACTCCCTCCAACTCCTTAAAAGCATAGGGTCTGGGGGGCTGCCTGCAGGAGTGTCCTTCTCACCCAGCCCCTTAACAGAGTGGCCCCCACCCTGGCATCCGGATTCTGTGCTTCCCTCATTTTTACAGATAAGGACACTGAGGCTTGAAGGGCAGGTACATGCTACTCAAAGCCCTCTGGAGAGGCTGTAGGGTAGAGCAAGAGGAAGAAGCGGGGCCTCCTCAGTCCCACACAGACAACAGTGTCTCCCAGAGCGCACCCATGGCAAACCAGGCCCAGTGAGGGGTGCTCTGACCCTGGGTACTGGCTGCTAAGGTACTGTCAGCCAGGCCCATTTTACAGATGGAGGAACTAAGGCCCAGGGAGGAGGAGTGAGCTCCCTGAGGCCACAAGACCAGGTGGCAGCAGGCCTGGGTTGCAGTCCAGTCCCTGCTCCCTGACATTTCCTGGCCACAAGGCCCTAGTCTCCCCCACAGCAGGATGAGGTGGGCACAGTAGCCACCATCTCCAGCAGCTGGGGGGACCTTAAGAACAGCCAGTGCCCAGGCCAGGCCTGGTGCAGAAAACACATGCTGCAGTGGCAATGGGTCACCATGACCCCCAGCACTTGTTCAATGTCAAAGATGCACCTGCCTCCAAATGAATTTGACCATCTAGGTCACAGTCACACAGGAGGGAGGCTGTCGCTGTTCCAGGACACCCTCTGGGGCTGATGGGGCCCTTCCCATCCCTACCCTGAGGCCTCCTCTCCATCGCCACACTCAGAGACCAACCACCCCAGGGTCACCCTTGTGTGAACACAGCCTTTTCTGCAATGTACTTCTCCACCTGGAAAAATCCTACTCACCCTCCAAAGCCCCACTCTATACAGCTCCTCTTCCTCCTCCAGGCAGAGTATAAGCAACAGTATCTGGGTCTGGCTCAGTTCCCCCATGCCCCCATGCTCAGGTGGGGGTTCCCTGAAGATAGGGTCTGGAACAGAGTCCTTTTGGGGACACATGGATCACCTAGCTCAGGGCCAGGGAGGAACAGATGGCAGAGCCTCGAAGAACAAATACACGAACCAAAAACTCTTCCTCCAGCAAGCTTCCAAGGCTATGCCAGGTCCCATGAGCTTGCTGGGATCGTGGTCGCTGTGGGTCAGAGCCACCATCCCCAGCTCTGCCAGAGCTGCCACCACCGGAGCCTGAGTGACCCACTCTAGGACTGTTGTGGGGAGGGAAGGCGGGTGCTGAGCTGCACAGCTGCCAGGCTGGGAACAGAGCTGCCATTCAGGCCCAGACCTCATGCCCAGCCCCAAGGGCCTCCTCATTCCACCCTGAGGTTGGACAGCACAGGGGGCTGTGGCTTGGCCCCTCCGGGGAAGGGACCCAGGCTCAGAATTGGCTAAACCTCAGCTTGAGTCCTGGCCTGGCTACCTACGAGCTGGAGGGTCCCAGGGCAGGTGGGTGCCCCCCTGAGCTTCAGTCTCCCCATCTGAAAGGTGAAGATGATTAAGGCCCACCTCCTGGGACAATTGGAAGGGAGGCCTTGGTAAGACCCTGAGCATGATGACCAAAGATAAGTGCTTGAATGAGGGGACAAATTCACACCTAGCTGCTGTAGGTCATTCCTGTCCCTACTGTGTGCACACACCCCTAGCTTCGAGTCTCAGTTTTCAAGGGCTGGCGAGTCCAGAATTGAGTGACTAGCTTCTGTCTAGGCTGTCGCCTCTCCCTGCCCCCGCTTGACTCCAGGGACGGGTGGGTGTGGCCAGCGCCTGGCAGGAGCTACTCAGTCAGGTGCTGGGCTCAGTTTCTGGAAACCTAAGACCTAAGCAAAGTTTCCCTTTTGGGGAGAACGGCCTTTTGCCCCTTGTCCCCAAGTGGCGTGGGAAGGGCCTGCTTGTTAGGCTGAGGGACAGTATGGCCACATGCCAGTGCCATCTAGGAAGGGGACAAGGGGAATGTGACCAGAATTTGGTGGAGACATGTCCTTTTCACCTTTTTATGGAGGGTGTGACTAAGGTACTGAACGAACTTCAGGAAACAACTTTGTGCATTAGAATGGAGGTAAGGGGTTCTCAGGTCCCCATGTTATATGGGGGAAAATAGCCTCCAGGAACACAAGGTCATCCAGAGAATAATGGACTCCTGGGTCCAGAGCCCTACTTCTGAACCCTAAGCTATAGTGCTGCTGCCTGCACAGTAAAAGCCCTAGTAAGTGCCTTTCTTTGTAACTTGGGACTTCCAAAGCTCCAAAAGGCCACAGAGGCCACGAAGTTGCATGGCTCTGCTGCTCATTCCCCAGAGGCCCACGAGAGGTGAGGTACAGCCCAGTAGGCAGTGCAGTCCCTCTGTGTCTCAGTTACTCACCCATCTATGATGAGCTGGTCGTAGGGGGCTGGTTTGTCACACACCGGGCACATCCAGGTAGGCTTCTTCTCATTCATCTGGAGGTAAAAGACAGCATCGAAGCACTGCAGGTGGGCGCAGGTCTCTGCCCGGCAGGGCACGGACAGCCGCATCTTCACCAGCTGGGGGGAGGGGAAGAGGGTGTGAGCAGGCCACCAGGGAGCCCCCACATAATGCACAGGTGAGGGGGAAGGCCCCACATTGACTCACTGGGCAGATGAGAGAGACCCGCACGCCGGTGGTGGCAATCTCACTGTCAGGGTCCAGGCGGAGCTTCTCTTTGACTGCAGAGAAGGGGGTGGAGAGTGTCAGTGGGGAAGGGGCAGAGGTGCCCACAGGGCCAGGCCAGGATGTAAGTTGGGCAGTAGCCACAGTTATTTCTGACAACTTGGGTGCACCCATGAGGTAAACCAACCCACAGGACTTTTCTGGAAAGATATAGGCAATATACAGCTACCAACAGAGCTATCCTCTGTGCCTGTTAATTCCAATGAAAACTATCCCTGAAGCCTCAGTAGGGAGGCAGGGCCCCTGCTTCAAGACAGTGCCCAATAGGGAGGACCAAAGCCACAGTCCAGGAGTGCCCACCACAGGCCCTGCCAAGGACGAACAAACCCACCAGCACAGCTCCCCTTGCATAAATGTTACTTCTCTAATAAAGAAAAAGATGGCAATGCCACCACAAAGTCACACACAACATGGAAACGTGCTCACAACAGCACTCAAAGTCCCCTTCTCCACTGTTGGAAAAAAGACTAGAAGGAAATACACCCAGTGCAGCCCTGGGATTGGCCTGCAGGGGGTGCTCAGTCTTCCTTCCCCCCTTTTCCCGCATGTTCTCAGGGAGACTGGTGGACAAACCTCAGAGGCGTACACAGTTCAACTCCATCCCCAGATGGTTCAGGGCAAATCAACCCTGGGTCCTGCAGAGTGGAGGCCACCCAGCTTGGAGCCAGAACTGCCCCACCCCCATCCCCACTCCATGACTCTTGTCCCCTCCTCCAGGAAGCCTCTTCTCCCCTCCCATACTGAGTTGGCTTGCCCCCATCCCAACCAATCACACTTCACTATAAATTTCCACCCCACCATTGTTCCCCTCTCTGGCTAACAAGTACTAATGGTGGATCCAGAGGCCTTGGCTCATCGAAAAGACCCTGGGCAGCTAAGAATGGATGCAGTGTGCACTGATTTTTTTTAAAAAATTGATTATATTCACTATTTTTCTTTTTTTCCCCATCACTATTTATCCCCTCCCTTGATTTTCTTCCTCTCTCCCTTTCCCTCTACCTATCCTCCCAGTGCAGAGGGGAGAGGTAGAGGGAAAGAGGAGGGAGGGAGGGAGGGAGGGAGGGAGGGAGGGAGGGAGGGGAAGGGGAGGAGGGAAAGAGAGTGAAAGAGAAACATGCATTTGGTGTTCCACTTATGTATTCTACATTCATTGGTTGCTTTTTTTTTTTTTAAATTGTTTGCTTGGGGGGGGTGGACTAAAGGCTTATCCTTTTTTTTTTTTTTTTTTTAAATATATCTTTACTGATTGCAGAGAGAGGAAGGGAGAAGGAGACAGAGACAGAAACGTTAATGATGAGAGACTCATTGATTGGCTGCCTCCTGCACATGCCCACTAAGGATCATGCCTGCAACCGGGCATGTACCCTGACCGGGAATCGAACCGTAATCTCCTGGATCATAAGTCAATGTTCAACCCCTGAGCCAAGCCAGCCAGGCCATTGGTTGCTTTTTGTATGTGCCCTGATCAGAGATTGAACCCACAACCTTGGCATATCGGGATGACACTCAGTATCCAGCCAGGGCTGCACTGGGTTTTGAAGCAAGGCCTGACTCCCCCTGACAGAGAAGAGTGTGCATCAGGAAGGGTTCAAGTGAGACCAAAAAAGGACTTCCCAGCTGTAACTAGAAGTTCCATTGGTGATGATGCCCAGCTTGGGACTGGCTGTAGAAAGGAAGCCAGGGACTTCCTTCAGCAAGCAAACCTGACAGTCCATCCTAGCAGGAGCCTGGGTTGTCACATACATTCCTCCAGCCCACAATGCTGCAAGGCCCCTGACTCCTCACTGAGGAGCCAAGCCAGGCCTCTATGTGCCCCACCCCCATCCTGTGGGCTGCTGGTCCCTGGATGAGTTCTGGTCAGTCCCCCTGCTGAACCTTGCCCTGGCCAACAGGCACTCTGGTCAAACTGGCCATTGTCTCCACAAGCAAACAGGCAGGTGGGACTGCGGGTTGAAGAAAGGGCCCTTTGAGGGAAGAGGCAGGCAGTAGGTGGGGTGCACAGACTGAAGCCCTGGGATCCTAGAGCCCTAACTCTGCCACTCTGCACCTCAGTGACCCCACTGGTCAGATGGCATCATAAGTCATCCCAGAGACCAGAAAGGGCCAGTGATTTAACCACACAGCTGCCAAGTGAAGGAATTCCTGAGAACAAGCTGTGGGCTGGACTGCCCTTGGTGCAGGGACACAGGGAGAGACAGAACCACTTCTGTGTTTTGTCTGCCAGTTTTGATAGTGGGTTTTTTTTAATGCTCTGCCCCCCCCCCCCCATTTTTTGACTGTCAAAAGTATAAAAACAAAACAAAACAAAAAGAATAGAACAGCCTTACCATTTCTAGTCAGATCTGGGTCATCCCCCATGTACTTCCAACCATGAATCCATCCTCTGCTCCCCCTCTCCAGCTCCCAGCCCCACCCACCCCATTCCCTGCACTGCAGCCATCACGCCAGAACCCATCACCTGAGGTCTTCCTCTCCTCAAAGCTCCTGCAAGACTCCAAACAAGCCCCACATGCTCAGCCCACCCAGACCCCATGGCTCACTTGAGTCTGTAAGCACACCTTGCCATCCTTGCCTCTGGCCTCTACATTGACAGTCCAGCATCCTCTAAAGACCTCCAGAGCTCCCTGACCCTCAGAGTGATGAATGAACACTGGAAGGTCCAAGCTCCTCAATGGAGCACCCCCTGCAGACAACAAGCTCCTCACATCCAGCAAAGGAAGGGTAAGCAGTGAGAGAGCCAAAACCACCCTCAGTAACCAAGAGAAGGCACTGCAGTGCTCACCCAGCGCCTTGCACAGCTCCGGATGCTTGACCCCGATGGTTTTCAACCTCTGCAGCAGCTCTGAGGAGGTCAGTTGCCGCACCAAATATAAGGCCACCGAGTAACTCTAGGGGTAGAGAGGGGAGGGGTGTCAGGTCTGGGTGGGGCCAGGCAGGGTGAGCAGAGGCAGGGTAGGAATGGCAGGGCCAAAGGGGCGAGCAAGTGGACAGCACGCACCCCACTCACCTTGCCATAGTTCCCCCAGGTGACAGTGATGCGGTTGGTGGCCGAGGACAGGTACATGAGGTGAGTGAGGTTGATGGGGCGGCAGGGCCTTTTGGGCTCCACTCCGGGCTTATTTGAGGGGTAGTAGCCCTGAGAGCAGATGGGAGACTTAGCCACCACAGGTGGTCTATATCCCTGCCCCTCTCTCCATGCTCGCCACCCCCAGCAACAGATTGGGGGCTGCCTGGGGACCCTGCTCACCGGAACTGAGCAGTAGCTGTGGTTGACTTTCACAGCAATGTTGGGTGGGTACTGGTCCTCCTGAGGGCTGCTGGTGTCTGAGTAACAGATTCTGCAATGACAATGCGTACCATGGGGCCGAGGGTAGGGGAAGGGCTGCTGGGAAAGGCAGGGATGACAGACCGGGGCCGTGTCTGGCCTGATGGGTAGATCACAATGCTGGGCTGCACATGGGGGTTTTAGGGCCCTGTGTCTGGCCTGAGTGGGGATGGATGGTGGTGTGTACACAGCCAAGGCAGCCAGCAGGAAGAAGGAACAGGCTCCACCTCTAGCTGGGAGCCTCAGAGGGGCTGTCATGAGGGACGGGGACCTGACTTCAACACACTTGGGATGGGACACGGCAGGGCTGTAGCCACCCAAGGCAGAAATAGCCAAGGGTTCCCTCGGGGCCGGCACACCTGAGCTTACCTTAGGACGACCTGCACGGCCTTGACCCCAGGCTGCAGTTCTCTGTGCCCCAAGGAAACCACGGGGAAGGAGAGGAAAGGAGGGGTCAGTGAGATGGGAGTACACCTGGTACACCATGCCAACCCTTCAGCTGGGTGAACACTGGCCTCTCCTGGGCTAGCCAGGCAGCGTAACCCGCTACCTCCCTTGGCAACCGAAGGCCGATAGGTGCCACCTAAAATGTTCTCTCCTGCCATTTACTCACTGGTGACTTGGGGCAATGACTTCCCCTCTCTGGACAATGGGGGGCTGGTGTGGATATTAAGTAGGTTGTTGGTTGCGGGCCTGGCATGTGCTGAGTGCCCCGACAAGCAGCTGCTCCAGTGGTGATTGCTGTCTCAGCTGGAGACGGAGAGTCTCAGAGAGCAGAGTCGGAGACCTGGGGACAGCCCAGTGTCTTTACCTGGGCGACTCTGCCCCAGGGGACACTGGCTATGTCTGGGGACATCTGTGGTCATCATGACTGGGGTGCTCCTGGCACCAAGGGGGTGGGGGCCAGGGATACTGCTCAACACCCTACAGTGCCCAAGATGACCTGGCCCTGATGTCAGCAATGCTGAGGGGGACAGACTTTGCTAAAGGGAAGCACTGGTCCACCTCCCGGGACTGCTGTGCACATGGACCCTGAATGGAGTGGGGGTGAGAACGCAGGTTCTGCACCAGATCTAGCTAAAGGCTCTCCTAGGCCACCTGGGACCACACCCACCCACTACCTAGCCACGGAGGTCGGCAGAGGGTGGGGCCCAGAGCACCTGGAGTTCCTGATCAGCTCCACCTGTCTGGGTGTCAATGCGAAGATGCACGGGCTCTCTTGAAGCTTCTCGTTATTCTGTGGAACTAAAGACAAACATGGGATCAGAGTCATGTCTGGTCCTTGGCGAGGGCGCCAACCATGGTCATGGTCATTTCTACTGCCTGGCCCTCTTCAGACCTGGAAGCAGGAAATGGAAGGCTGAGTCCTGCCAGGCAGGGATGAGGGTGAGGGTGAACCTGCTCCTTCTTGGGGTTGAACCTCAACCTCAGGGAATGCTTACTACTACTCACTCCCCATCTCCCCCACTGAGGGCCAATCTCAGAGCAGTGGCCTTCTCATCCCTGTGGAGTTCAGGTGTTTATTCAGGAAAACTGAGAACTGCTCCGCTAGGGGAGAAGAGCTATGCTGGGCTGGGAGGATGCAGCACAGATGGACCATGCACCCTTGGGCCAACCTGCTCTCTTTACACCAGCAACAACTCTGTCCCCACCTCGAGCGGCTGTTCTGGCACATCTGGTGAGCATGTGCTCATCAGTGCAGACGCCACTCACACATATAGGATGACAAATGCTCAGAGTAATACATTACTCAGAATGGTCTCTATCAGCAGAAGACCATTAACCACCTAAATGCCAGCCAACGTGGTCTAGCTAAGACATACTCTAGGAGGTCGCATAGAGAGGAATACTATGCAACTGTGAAAACAGGTAACAAAGAATCAAGATGCTCTTTGTGTTCTCATAAGGAGTAACCTCCAAGGTGTTCTGGTTACCTGAAAGTAGCAGGTGCAGAGACGTGTGTTTATCATGGGGCTACTTGTGCAACCAAATGGAGGAAGGGGGCCTGTGCAAGTGCACATTGGCTTATCTGTGCAAGAGATGTCTCTGAGGGGGATTGGGAGAGGGAGCTTTTAAAATTTATACCGAAAATCCTTTAGAACAGGAGTGGGCAGACTGTTCCATAAACAGCTAGAGTATAAATATTTTAGGCTTTTTTGAGCCACAAGGTCTCTGCCTTTATGTCCTCACTCTGCTTTGCACCATGGAAGCTGCCAGAGATGGTAAGTGTATACATGGGTGTGACCATGCACCAATAGAACTGGTTTAGGAAAACAGGCAGCCTGTGGGGTTGGCCCCCACCCTAACTGGCCAACCCCTGCCTTAGAACCTTCTGAATTCCAAACCACAACAGGTAACCTATTTAAGCAAATGTGATTCAAACTTAAAACCAGTTCCAGCTTAGAAGCCAGACCGTCTGGGTTTGTACCCCATATCTATGAGGGGCTGCACACCCCTACAGTGGTCCAAGCCTAGGCACCCTCCATGCACAGGATCCACTCTCAGGGTACACAGCCAATTACTTAGCTGGTGCTCAGTAAGAGGTGACTGCTGTAATCGCAACACTGCTGCCAATTCATGCTTGTTTGTTGAGGGCCCTGCTAGTCCCTTCAGAGTCCTGAATGGGGCCCTGAGGAGGGCCACCTAATTGGTTACGGGAACACTGGCAGGCCACCTGCAGACACCTCAGACCTGTGCAAACAGCCCAGGGGCAATTATTTATTTATGAGGAGAAGGTGGCCTCACAATATCTGGGCTGCCAAGACTGGGTGGGAGGTCAAAGATACCAACCTACCTCACAGTGTCCCCCAGGGAGAAAGGGAAAGGGACCCCAATAGGCTTCTTAGGAGCCACCCACTGGCCAGGGAGCTCTGCCAGCAGAAACAGTGCAAAAAAAGTGGGCAAGCCGGTGGTGGAAGAACCAAAACCCAGGGTCCCCTTCCTGGAAGGGCTCCTATTTCTCGATGAGGCTGCTGTGAGGAATCAGCCACCTCAGACCAATGACACAGTGGAAAATCAGAGTTCAAACTGCTCCCTCAGGAAGCCAGGTGGCTATCGGGAGGTGAGCTTCCACCTCAGCTAGGACAAGGCACATCTTATACCATCGGGAGGGGGGTGGGGGTTCCCCAAACCCAGGTCTTCATCAGCTCCACCTTTAGCTGTTCGGGGCTGAAATGCGGGCAGCATCCATGACTCTTGTCACATCCACTCCTCCATCAACTCCTCAGCCAGTCCTGCTGGTACCCAGTGCTCTCCCTCTTCCACCACCCACTGCCTGTTCTGATCAGTACAAATACCACTTGCTGGTGTCCAGGCTCCAGAGGCTCACCGTCTGCTACATAAGGCCTCAGGGGGATGTTCTGTCTAGCCCTGTAGCCGTAATTCCACAGCAGCTACCCTGGCCTCCTTTTTCTGCTTCTTACCTGCCAAATACATTGAGCCCTGGGGTTTTTGCATGTGCCACCCCTCTTCCAGATCACTCCTCCCTCAATGATATCCACCTCCCTGGTGTCTTTTAAATTTGTGGAAATGCCACCGGGAAGAAAGCCTTCTCTAAGCATTTTTATTTAAAAACTGCACCACCTGCCCTGGCCAGCGTGGCTCAATGGTTAGAGCATCAGCCTGTGTGTGCACTGAAGGACTGCAGGTTCGATCCACCATCAAGTACACATACCTGGGTTGCAGGTTTGATCCCTGGCGCTGATTGGGGTGCCTGCGGGAGGCAACCAATTGATGTGTCTCTCTCACATCAACGTTTCTCTCTCTCTCCCTCCCTCCCTCCCTTCTACTAGCTCTAAAAATCAATGAAAAAAATGTCCTCAGATGAGGATTAACAATAAAACCCTGCACCACCCCCTTCCCCAACCCTTGCAATTCTGGCACTCCCACCAGCTTTCCTGCTCCATTTTTCTCCAAAACCTTTACCTCCTAAGAATCAACACAATGTCCAGGTGTCTTTAGGTCATCATGGACACCAACTGAACCAAAAAGTACTTTAGTCATCACTCACACTGCTGCAAGCTGGGCAGACATGGATGCACGCCCCTCCCAGCCCGTTCACAACCATGAGCCTCTGTACCTCCTCTGCACTAAAGGGAGGGAACCCCCTGAACTGAGTCCTCCAGGCAGAGGGAATTCTGGGAATCAGCCCTTGGGTAGATCCGAGACACTGACCAACCAAGACGGCCTGCACATCCATCTTCACCCTCGGCTGCCAGGCAACCTCGCAAACTGCACCAGCAAAAAATATTTAAGGGCCTGAGCAGATGCTCACAATATACTGGGGAGGGGGAGGGGGACAAAACAAACAGTCAGGGTACAGCCACGTCTTCATAGGGTTGCACCACACAGAAAAGGCAGGAAGCCCACACTGCCAGTAGGGATTCTCCAAGGGGCACAGCAACAGCCGGTTTCTCTGCTACTATCCCATGTTTTCTACGATGAACACGCAATTTTGCAGAAGTTTAAATGAAAAGGAGATTTGAAGAAGTCAATTGATGGGACTGGTCTTCCATCTCACTGGCCTGAAGCCTGTCTACTGGCAGCCTGGGACCTGGGATGCCATACGATTGTCTAGGCTCCCACATCATAGGATGGGACTGGATATGTAACCACACCTGGCTGTGGGACAGCAGGCAGGCCACTGTGCCTCAGGGATCATACATGCCTCAGAAAGGACTCCAAGAAAACAAGACCTGGAAAAGCTCATGGGGTCTTCAGCAACTCCAAAGCCCTCGGGACAATACCCACGCTTCCTCTTGGTCCACTCATCTCATGTTTTTTGGCCTCTGTTCTCCATCTCTCCTCCTGTGCCACACCATGCTCTGATCACAATGGCCTCCATTCATAAGCTCTCTCTCACCGCTGGAATGGCTTCATGGCTGGAACACACTCCCCCAATCCCTCCCTTTGTCCAGTTTATTGCTACTCACCCCTCAGGTCTGGACAGGAATGCCACCTCCTCCAGGAAGCCACCTCCCCACAAATGCACAGTAAGGGGCTCCTGTTATTGATAGCCCCCTAAAAACCCTGCATTCCCCAATCAAAGCATTCCTAACCTGGCACTGTTTATAATCACCTCTAGTGCAGCTTTCTGGCAAAATGTGCCAGGCCAGGGACCCTACTACCTTCTTGTTGCTTAGGCAATGTCAGTCAAAGGGCTCAGGCTAAATGAAGAACATCTGAACAATAAGGTAGGCACCAGACCAGCAGCTCTCAACTACCTGGGTGCTGACTACCTCTAGGGCATGTGGAGAACTGGGGGGGGGGGGGGGGGGGGCACCTGGAGTTATAAGGACACAGGGTGGCAGTGGGAACAGGCTGAATGGCCCCACACCGTGAGGAGCTGGCCACAGGATGCCGGAGAGCCTCTCAGAGCAGCGCTGCGCCAGGTCATGTTTCCTTCCTTCCTCCTTCAAGTCTCATGATGGCCTCCCTCCCCCACCCAAACCTGACAGGGAGATCTGGGCCTTCCCAGTCAGACTCTGGTTACTGACACCCTAAGTGGCTGGGCTGGGGGGACCCTCAGGCCAGGCCGTAAGATACCTAGTAAGTCCCAAGCTGAAGCAGCATGACCCAGGACCATGTTCCTGGCCCCTCTGAACTCTACTGCAGTCTGTGAGCAAGTACCCCTGCCCTGGGAGTGCTTGGCCACTGGCCTGTCCCAGCTGGGAAGGGGAGGACAGATGGGCTTTTCATGCAGAGAGGAGGCCTGGGGTCCAGAACCTTTGTGTGATTCAGAACAGTTGCTTCCCTGCAGGGGTACAGGCACTGATGATGTGGGGAAGGGTGAGAATCAGGAAGATGGCTGAGTACACAGCCCAGAGCCCCTTCTAGCAATGCTGTGTGACCTTGGGCCAGTCTCCTGACCTTTCTGGCACCAGCCCCTGCCCCCACTGGAGGAGATCATCTGTGTCCTAAGGTCCTTCCAGCTCTGGGTCTGTGGCTCTATTCTTCCCCTCCCCTCACCCACCCCGAACATCCCACTCTGTATGATTTATGTCTACTGTCCAAGTATGGGTTCCGTCTAGAAGCCAGCCAGTGGCTCTTCTGGTGGAACAGACCAGAGCATGTGGGCCTTGTTGTGGCTGGCAGGTAGTAGAGGGAAGCTGGCTGAGCCACAGCCTCCTAAGGTGGCTCCTGGGCAAGGCCAATGCAGCAGAATTCACAGGGAGAGGCACCTAGGGTGTAAGGTAAGCAGACAACTGCTGGTCTGGGAACAGAGGGGACCAGACTGCTTCAGGGTGAGGGCCTATCCTCTGTGAGGCCTCTCCCTAGGAACCCAGGCAGCCCCCAAGGGTCCCTGAGAAAATGGGACTCCCAGAGAAGGGGTACACCTTGGGATAGGGGCAGGCGAGTGGGTGGGAGCAGAGGCAGGGCGGGGTCGGCCTCTTTGTTCTGAGCCACCAGCAGAATAATTCCTGGTGTAGTCAGGGGAGCAGACTCTCCCGGAGATCAGGTGACCAGGGTCCCTGGGGGCTCAGGGCAAAGCAGTGCATTGTGGGGTGGGAGGGACTGCAGGTTTGCAGTGCAGGAAGGAAGCTCATGGTCCAGGCAAGGGATGAGAGGCTGCCAGACACCGTGAGTTCAAAGTCACTCCAGTCCCATTCCCTGCTCAGCGCCAAGCCTGCCCTGCAGCTTCCCAGTGAAAACCCAGCCTCCCCATTAGGAAGATCATTTTGGAATCAGAAACGTCAGCTCAATCTTCAATATCAACTAGCCAGTCAGCCTTGAGGACCCCTAAGCCTCCCAGAGAACCCAGTGGTATGGTGGGGGTGGGTTCCTGCATCTAGAGAGGTTGGGGGAGCAGAGACAGGAGAAGTCATCCTGGAGGAACTCAGGAAGGGGCCTTAGGTGTTGAGCACTGCCACATCAACCCTATGGCAGGTGCTGCTTGGCCAACCTGCTCCCCACCTGGGGGCTGGAGAGAAACACCTCCTCATGTCAGAGAGAAAGCAGTCGAGGGCCTCAGACTCCAGGGGTGGGACTACCAGCAACTCCTTCCTCCACCTCCTGCAGCCTCACCTAGAACTACAGCCCCTCTGGCCCAACTTCACAAAGCCCAAGGTCTGTAAGTAGGAAGAGACAGGCAGCTGCACCCCCCCCCCCACAACTAAGGCAGGCCAAAGGGGGTGAGCTGGCACAGGACTGAAGCTGAAGTTTGCATGCAAAGAGGGGTCCCCTGGCCGAGGAAGGGAGGATGCTGGGTCAGCAGGATGGGAGGGAGTGAACCAAGGAGCCAGGGGCATGATGGGTGGGGGTGTGAAGGGACCGTCACCTCACCTCTGCCATAGCACCCAGGGACAGATTCAAGACCAGGGCCTGGGCCTGGCATGAAGCAGGGGCCAAGTATAGATGTAGGGGTGGACAGGAGATGCAGATGGGTGCAGAGGGTGGCAGGACCCATAGTGATGGCACAGGCTGGGGCTCCCTGAGAAGGGAACTCCACAGGGCAGGAGGGATTTGTCTGCTCCACAGTCTGTGTGTGTGTGTGTGTGTGTGTGTGTGTGTAGGGAGGGGCAACAGGCTCCCTCAGCTGGCGATCAAATATACACTGTGTGAGTGAGCCAGTCAGTGAATGAATAAATGGGGGAGGGGAGACCATGAGAGGGATCTCTAGGAACACTCAGGGACAATCTGAGTGTTAACAAAAGGCCCAGGGCATTCCACTTGGAGCCCTGGAGGCCCAGGAAGCTGTGGCTGGTCAGCTTCCCCAGCTTAAGCTCAGGCAGCTGACACCCACTCCCAGTCCTGGCCAACAGCTTGACTTCTACCTTATGAGGGACCCTAAGTCAGAACCACCCAGCTAGGCCACTCCAGAGATCTGACCATTGGGAACTGGGACCCTCAACTGTTTTAAGCTGCCAGTATTTGGGAAATTTTGTTACATGACACCAGGTCACTAATCTAAAGACCTAAATGTGGCCCCTGTGGTTCCCAGGGGGGACAAAGACCTCTCCTGCCATTTGGCCCATGCTGCTTCTCAGAAAATACTCCATGTTGGGTCATGTGGCTGGCCACAGGCACAACTTGGAAGGCAGGGCTCCCAGAGGAGGTGGACTCACCCAGTTCGGTGGGCTTCAGCAATTCATCTAGCATGTTAAAGAAGGGCAGCTTCACCAGGCGCACTTCTGGCTTGAGGGTCTTGGCAGGCAACCGTCCGAGTCCATTTAAGTACTTCCCATAGAGCACAGGGTAGTCAATGTTCGGGCCTGTGAGTGGAGTCCTGGGCACAGTGCTGGCCCGTTCATAGGTCGAGTGCATGGTCAGGGGATCCAGGGGCCGGTGGGGTTGGGAGACAGGCTCTGAACTCTTCTTGGCGTAGCGTGTCTCGTAGAGCTCCTTTATCTTCTTGAACAGCTCAGGGCTACAGTCAAACTGGACCAGCTGGAGGGCCCGGGTGACAAGTTCGTGCTTAAGTCCACTCTTACTCCGGCCAACAAAACCCAGGAGCATCTGAAGATCGGAGACTCGGAAACTCATCACCATGTTCTGGGAAGAGTAACCACACACATGCTCAGAGGGAGAGGGTGCCAGAGTCAGGAGCCACCAGTGGGGCGTGGGGCTTCCCTGGAGCTGCCTGGGCCAAGTGGGGGGATAACAAAAGGAGGCCCTCATCAGCTACCACCTGATCCCAACCCTCCTGCCCCCTTCATTCTGACTGGTAGGGGTAGGAGCCTAGGAGGAAGCTTTGGCACCAATCCCTCTTGGCCTGGGCTTGATCCCACTTGCACTGCAGCTCACCTTTCACATGATGCCCCCTTCCAGCTCAGCCCTGCTGCCCTTCTCCTCCTCCAAACTTCCTCAGCATCGCCAACACAGCAAAAGCTCCTCTGACTGCCCCCTCCAGCTTCTATTTTAAGTTCCTTTTTTACATCTTCAGACCTAAAAGCATCCCAGGGCAGGAACTGGGAATCCCGCTTTACCAGTCAACAGCCTCAGCCACTCCCTAACAGAGTAGACTGATGGCCCCTCAGTCTCTTCCTTGGAGAGGATGGCAGGATCCACTTTATCAGTATGTAGGAAGGACTGATGAGGTAACTCATGTAAAGCAGAATGAGCGTGCAACCAGTGTCAGCCACAGACATGTTTTCTCTTTGGTCTAGACTAGAGAATGATAGTCACAACTTAATACTAATCACCTACTGGGAACTGAGCTGGACATGTCATTATGTACTTAACTCTGACTCTTAAAACACCCCTGCCAGGTTGGTGTGAGCTGCACATTACAGCCAACGTTCAAACCCATACCCAACTCTGATGCCAGGGGTTGTCTGCCTCTACTATGCTGTCGCCAGCATCGACCTATAGCCGAGCTCTTTACCTGATCATTCCAGCAGGCTTTCTCTACCTGGGCAATGTGGACATGGGAGCTGGACTGTCCTCTGTGTGGGCTGTCTGGGCACTGTGGGGTGTTAAAAAGCATCCCCAGTCCCCACCCACTTGATGCCAGGAGCATCCCCAAATCCCAATCATGACAATTACAAACGTCCCCCAGACATCTCCCAGTGTCCCCTGGGGGCAGAATCAGCCCCGATTAAGAACCATGGGTCTGAGAAGGAGGCTCTGGGAATCCAGCTGCTGGAGAGGCTGTTGATTAAGCTATGGCAAAGTGATAAATGAGGTCTGGCAGGGTCCCTCCAACTTAATCAAACTGAACACAAGAGCTCAATTGATCCCAATGTTTTCTTTGGGGTTGCGTGGAGGTGGCATTCCCTCTGTGAGACTCTGGGACACCAAGGGGAATGAGGGTTCCCCAATATGCTTCATAAGCAAAGTGTCCGAAGGAATGGGCCAGGAGAGTTTCAGATTACCCATGCTGAGCCCTGAAGCTGGCCTGTGATGAATGAAATGTGGTGGGAAAAAGACACTTCCAGGGGGAATGGGAAGAAAAAACAGTACAAGTGACAAAAGTGGATATGGAAAGCTGGCGAGCATGGGGCAGGACAGCAACCAAAGAAACCAATAAATCGCTTAAACTTAACATGAGAAAGTGTTGGAGGTGGGTGGGAACCCTGCCAGGGTTTACGTAGCAGCCTCAATGCCAGGTGACTCTGGTGTTTCCAGTTTCCTGGCTAAGAGTGAGGTGTAGAGTCTGATTCAGGAGCCCTGGGTTCAAATGCAGATTCTGCACTAGGTTCTCCCAGATGACCATGGGTCTACTGTCAGGCCTCTCTGCACTTTGGGTTCCTCATCTTTCAGCGCAAGATGGGAACTCTAAGGTTCCTTCTATCAATACAACACAAGGCTCCTGCTGATGTCAGAGGGGGCTGTCCAGTCCTGACTGCAAAACCTTGAGGGAGACTTTTTCTGTTGTAGGGTCTTCCTCCTACTCCTACAGACATGGAGTGCCTACCATGTGCCAAGTACCACAAGGGCCTTTCTCAGTCACTTATCTCACAGGGACCTGTGAACATTTTGTAGGTGAGAAAACTGAGGATCCCAGAGGGAAGCAGTTGGTCCAAGGCAATGACAGGCTGGCATTTGGACCTTCTACTCACTGGGAACCTGGGAGGACCCTCACTAACCAGCACACCCCCTACCTAGGGACCTAAGCAGTCTGCTGGCCCTGAGTCCGGAATGCTTTGAAACAAAGAGGCTTCACTTCTGTCAGACTGACTTCCTACCTTGAACAGAGAAAAAAGGCTCACAGACAAGATGTTTCTTCTGGAAGAGGCCCAAGGCCTGCGAGGGGAGAGGCGCTGTCATGAGGAAGCTGATGGCCTGCCGTGGAGTCCGACCAGAACACATCTCCTGATGCCATCCTGCCCCTGGGAGACCCCCCTCCTCCCACCCCACCCCCCAAGGCATAGCCCCTTCCACCAGGTTACACATCTGGAGCTGCTGCACCAGCATTCTGGGACACACCCTTCAAGCTGCCACTCAGATTTCTCAGCAGCTGCCACCAAGGAGGAGACTGCCCTTGACACTGGGGGGTAGGCGAAGGAGGGTTGTGAGAGGGGCACAAGCATTCAGGAAGAAGCCCCAAGTGCTTGGCAGATCACTTCCTGCTGAGGCTTCATCCTGCTCCGCCTGCCCCTCAGATTTGTGTTTATAAACAGCACCACAGGCCCCAAGGGCTTCCAGAGTCACAACTAGCTGTGTGCAGAAATATCAGCCTAAATAGAGAAGCAGAGCTTAGCTTAACTTAACCCCCTGCTACAGCATAAGCATGGGAGGAAAGTTAAGACCCCTCTCTCTAGGAAATTGGAGATGGATACAAAATGCTACAAGGTATCTCATGGAGGGTGCCTTGGGTTAAGAGTCTCAGATTTGTAAGTTTATCAACAAGCCCCCTTGTTTTCCCCTTGGACCAGCCCACTCTGCACCCCAAAAGATAAAATCTCCAGCTCTTAATGAGAGGTTAGGAAAGCACCTAAAAGGGGGGACATTTCAATTACACAGAAGGCACTTCACAGTGATGGCAAAAGACTGAAGGGGAAAGAAAGCTCCCTAGGATAGAGCAAGTGGTGCTGCAGACTCAAGTGCCCCTGAACGAAGGCTAGAGTTTTAGAGAACACGAAAAAAGGGTCCACTTAATTTAATTGGGTTGGGGGGGCCTCCAGCCACCAGAGGGTCAAGTAGAGTTCTTCGGATCATATTTCAAGGCCCTGGATGGTATAAAAAAAGACTTCAGACCCTACCCTCTGGCTGGGAGGGTGGGGGCCCAGAGCCACAGTGATGGCCCCTCGAGGAGGTTAAATTTCAGGGCTCCAGAGACTTCAGGCCTGCAGGCTGCCACCTTGGGCTTGCAGAGTGCAGACCTCCACATCTCCAGGACAAGTCTCAATTTCTCCAAACCCTAGAGAAGGGCAGAAGTGTGTATGGTGTAGGTATTGGGGGGGGGGTAAGGTGCTCTGGGGTGAAGCGAGGGTAATACCCTATAATCAGAAAACCTAGAGGGCTGCATTTCAGATCCCAGAGGGAAAGGAAGGGAGATGTAAGGAGAGAGAAGAGTGAGAGAAAAACATTTACAGGTCAGGACCTTGGGGAGGGGAAACCAGAAGGGGGCAGGGGGCAATGCCTCTGTCCTGTGAAGAACTTCCCTGTCAAGGCCCTTAACTTCTCAGGGAAGAAGGGGAGAACCCTAACTGAGTTGGGGCAAGGGTTCTGGAGTCTGACCTCGGGGAGGCACCTGAGAGAAGGTATATCCCTGGGGTGGAGATGCTCCCAGTTCAGTCCCAAGAGGTTAAAAAGGGTCCCAAGCTAGGAGAGGAGGTGGCATCTATGGGATGTGGAATCTGGACCCCAAACTGGAGTAGGAGGAGAGGCAACAGGAGCTATCCTACAGGAAGGGGCCTACCCTGAAACCAGCTAGGACCTCCAAGGATCAACATAAGAGACCAGCTGAAAGAGGAGGGGGGCTCAGAAGCCAGAGCTGGGTGCATAAAAGGATCTACAGCAGGGGTTTGGGGGCTGTGTAGGGAGCGCATGTTATCTGAGAAGTAGGATCATTGGGGAGTAGAATACAGGCAAGCATCTAAGATTTGGAAACAGGCTCTGAAACTGCGAGTGAGATTTAGAGACCCCAGGAGCAGGGTTCCAAAGCCTCACAGATGCTGTCCTGAGGGGAAAGAGGAAGAAAACAGAGTCCAGGAGATGGGAGTTAGGAAGGCTGTGGACCAAGTACAGGGGTCAGAACTCCACGCCAGGGAGCAGGACAAGCTCAATTAACACCGCGACCACTCAGGGGCGAGAGAAAGGGTATCAAGAGGGGGCGGGGCTCTGGGACCCACTCGAGAACCCAACAGGGGCCCCAAACTCCAGCCTGGGGTACAGACCGTAGGAGGCCACATTGTGTCTGGGGGCGGTTGAGGACCCTGGGTCATCATCCCGGATGGTGGGAGCGGTGGTAGAAGGGTCAGGAGACCCTTCTGAGCAGGGAGTCGCCAACCTCAGGTTGGCCTGCTGGGCGAGGAAGAGACCCAGATGCCGGCCCTCTGTGCCGGGAGGGGTGAGGAGGCGAAGACACTCCCCCAGGCCAAAGAGCACGGACCCCGGCTCGGGGCGAGGAGGGGACAAGCAGCCCAGCTTCTCATGCTGCCCGGGGAGACTGTGCCTCAAGCTGGGAGGCGCGGCCCAGTGCCGGTGTTTGGAGAGACTCGAACCCTAACCGCTCAGGCTGGAGCGGGGAGAACCCCGCCTCAAGCTCAGGGCCGATCCCCCGCGCAAAGAGTAGGGTGAGGTTTGGGGGCCCCGCCCCCCGCCTCCGGCCTCCCCGCCCCCCGCCCGCACCCTGAGCCCCTGAGCGGGGGGCGAACTTGGGGGCTGGACGCCGAACCGCAGGCGGGCCGAACCGTGGGGTCCTGGGCCGAAGGCTCAGAACTCGGACTGCCGCCCGGCCCCCGCCCCCTCGGCCGCCCGCCCGGGCCGGCGCGGCCGCCGCTCACTCACTTTGGCCTCCACCAGCTCCGCCGCCATCTTGGCCACCAGCGTCCCCCGCGCCGGGAGCCCCCAGCGTCGCGTCACGTGACCGCCCGCCAGCAGCGGGCGGGGCCGCCGTCGCGGCCAATTAGCACCCGCTCGCCCTTCTCCCCCCTCCCCCTTCCCGCCTCCACTGCTCTCCGTTGCGCACTGCGCAGGCGCGCGGCCGCCGCCCCGGCCTGGGGCCAATCTGGGCGGCCCGACTTCGCCCCCTGTCGTTCCGGCCGCCACGCCCACCCCTGGCGCTGTCTGGCTTCTTAAAGAGGTATGAGTCCAGCACTAGTGGAGCCAGGTAGCTGGGTCTTGTCTGGGGAAGAAAGAAGGAACCGGGCGGCGATCACAATGCAGCCAGGTGCCGGGGCCCCTTAGGTGAGGCTACCGCCTAGTGCATTCCAGGACTCCCGGCGGGCGGCGTCATGGGAGGAGAAGGTTACCCCAGCGCAGTGGCCCCCAGTAAATGCAGTGCGGCGCCTTGCAGCGAGGCGCGGTGCAGCTTTGGCGGGCTGCGAGCCCCGCGCGCTGCACATCCGGGTCCTGGCGTGGCCGAGGGAGCGGGCTTTGCACCCACCGGGTGGAGAAATGCGGGACCTACTCCCCAGTTCTCTGGAGCGCCCGCATCCCTTACCCCCTCGCCCCCTGCTAGTTCCGTCTCCCCACCCACAGTAACCCTTTGGAAGCTGCAGTGACGGGAACCTAGCCACCCTCAAGAGCTCTCTGTGGCTCCCGCAGCGGAACTCAAACTTTCTATGTTCCAGGTGATTCGTTTTTCTCTTTTCAATGAGAAAAAGAATCAGAGAGTATTTAAAGGAGCCAGTGTGGAAAATGGCTGGATAGATTACCTTCCACTCCCAAGGAAATAACAATAATGATGATGATAATATTAGCTAATACTGTCAAAACCTGTTTTAAGCACTTAACGTTATCATTTCACCCTCAAGCCAGCCAACCCCAGTAAATAGGTACTATTATTGGTTCCAATTTACATATGAGAAAACTGAGGTCTTGAGTAGTTAAGTGACTTACCAAGGTCACCTAGGACAGGAGCATAAAAAGATATGCACCTGAATATGCAAACCCAGGGAACAGCTGAAATTGCAGTTCAAGTCTGAAGGCTATCTGCCGGCAGAATTCTTTCTTGCTATAAGAGATCAGTCTTTGTTCTATTGAGGCCTTTAACTGATTACGTGAGGCCCACCCACATTAGAGAGGGCAACCTATTTTAAGAGTCCACCAATTTAAATATCAATATCCAAAAACACCTTTTTAGACACATTCAGTATAATGTGTCTTCTATAAATCCTCACCAGAAGATATGTTTTTATTGATTTTAGAGAGAAGGGAGAGAGAGAGAAACATCAATGTGAGAGAGTAACACTGACTGGTTGCCTCCTGTGCGCACCCAGACCAGGGGAAGAACCCACCACCTTGGTATGTGCCCTGACTGGGAATCAAACACAAAACCTTTTGGTATATGGGATGATGCTCCAACCAACTGAGCCACCTGGCCAGGGCCTGTATAATGTTTGACTAAATATCTGGGCACCATGGCCCAGCCAGGTAGACACATAAAATTAACCAGCACATCAGGTAAGATAGGATTTGTGTGACCCAGGCAAGTGTTGATGGGGTCCTGGACCAGGGTGAGGGGCAGAGGGCAGAGGGGATGGAGAGAAATGGACAGAGTCAAGAGATTTGTTTTAAGTGTACAATCAGGTAAGGATTTTTTATATTACCACATCCTAATTTTAAAGCATTTCTATCACCCCCAAAGGACACACCATCCCCCTTAGCAGTAACTCCCTAATCCCCTCCCCAGCCCTTGGCAACCACGAATCCATTCTCTGTCTCTATGGATTTGCCTATTCTGCACATTTCATGTAAATGGAATCCTGCAACATGCGTCTTACCTCCTGCAATCCTAACTTGACTGAGAAATCTACCCTTAAAGCCCCCAGTCTCCCTCTCAGCTCTGGACTCTGTGTCCAGCTACTCATGCATATGCATGTGGGATCTCACCATGTCTCACACATACACCATGTCCATGCTGAGCTTTCCATCTTCCCCACCAAACCTGCTCTTTTTGCTTTCTCAACAGATGGAAGCTCCATCCTTTGACTTCATCAGGCCAAAATCTTGAAGTCAGCCTGGACTCCTCTCATTCTTGACATTCAACACGTCAGCCAAAACTGTCTGTTCCATCATCCAAATCTATCATAAATCAGCCACTTCTCACCCTCCCATGAGGGCCACCTGGGTCCAGCTCCCATCATCTCCAGAATGGACCAGCACTGTCCCTTCTGCCCTTGCCCCTAGAAATGGCCACCAGAGGGCGTCTATGAGTACGTGAGTCAGGTCCTACCCCTTCTTTAACCATAACCCTACAGGGCTCCCACTTCCCTGGGGCAAAAGCGCAAGTCCTCCCAGAGGCCCACAGGTCCTGCAACACCTGCCCTGTCCCCTCTCTGCCTTTGCTTACTCCCCTACCCTCACTCTGTTGCAGCCACAGAGGCCTCCTTCCTGTTCCTCTAACACTTCAAGCATGGTCCTTCCTACCTCTACCAGGGTAGAGATGCTTGTTCTGTGTATCCAGCACCTCAGTCAATGTCCGGCAGCTGACAGGAGGTGCTTACTAAGTATGTGTTGGATGAATGAATAACATCCACACTCTAAAAAATTAAAGCATACTATTAAAAAATGTAATCACAGATAGGGTTTTTCTTAACCTCGGCATGATGGACACTCAGGGCAGGATCATTCTTGGAGTGTGTGGGGGGACACCATGGGGTATTGAGCAGCATCTCTGGTCTCCACTCACTCCATGCCAGAAGTACTCTCGTTGGGACAATCATAGATTTCCCCAGATACCACCCAGTGTTTCTGGGGGGCAGAATCACTCCCAAGTGTAATCCACTGATGTAGGGCAAGGTTTACAGCAGGATGTATCAGGGGTTCTTCTTATTTGGGTCTCTACTCATACGCTCCCCTATGCATAATGGAAAGTATTATTTAGTGTTTTTGTTAAAAAGTAAAATTCCCCTGCCGGTGTAGCTCAGTGGTTGAGCATTGACCTAGGATCCAGGAGATTGGGGGTTCGATTCCCGGTCAGGGCACATGCCCAGGTTGCAGGCTCAATCTCCATTATGGGGCATGCGGGAGGCAGCCAATCAATGACTCTCATCATCAATGTTTCTATCTCTCTCTCTCTCTCCCTTCCTCTGTCTGAAATCAATAAAGACATTAAAAAAAACCCAAAGCATTAAAAAAAAGTAAAATTCAACTGCCCAGCCAGTGTGGTATAGTGGTTGAGCATTGACCCATGAACCAAGAGATCATTGGTTTGATTCCCCATCAGGGCACATGCCCAGGTTTCAGGCTCTATCCCCAGTAGGGGGCATGGGGGAGGCAGCCAATCGATGTTTCTATATCTCTATCCCTCTCCCTCTCTCTCTAAAATCAATAAAAACATATTCTAGCCCTAGCTGGTTTGGCTCAGTGGTTAGAGTGTTGGCCCGCAGACTGAAGGGTCCTGGGTTCGATTCCATGGGCACATACCTTGGTTGCAGGCTTGATCCCTGGCCCTGGTCAGTATGCAAGCGGGAGGCAACTAATCAATGTGTTCCTTTCACATTGATGTTTCTGTCTCTCCCCCCACCCCTCTCTGAAAAGCAATGGAAAGAATATCCTTGGGTGAGGATTAAAAAAAATTTTTTTTTAAAGTAACATTCAATTGAGCAAATTTGAAGATTTAATTGGCTTTATTAAGTGATTCATGAATCAGGTAGCATCCCATTTAGCAAGTAAAAGGATGCTCCAAGGGTGACGTACAAAATGGAAGACTTTATAGGAAGAAGGGTGGAGCAAGGGATATTGATAAAAGAAAAGGAAGGATTATTTTGGGGTCAGAACATCTTTTCTTTGGGGAAGAGAAGGGGAAGCATTTTTACCATGCAGATTGCCCTTTCTTTCTATGGGGGATGGAGAGGGCCTATGTGACAGACTGCCAGAAAATTCCAGACTGGTTGATTAAAACTACCTTTTTGGAAGAGGTTGAAACTCAATTAGATCAGATATTAAGTCTAGGTTTGGCATCATGGGCATTTAGTGTGAGTGATGCCATTCTGGGCCTGTGGTTTTCTCTTGAACATTTTACATGCTGAATGTGAGGCTCAGAAAAGTTAGGTAATTTGCCCAAGGTCACACAGCCATGAAGGGAGAACTAGAATTCAAACTCAGAATGTCTGGCTTGGGTCAACCAAATCAGAAATACATCTGGGAAATAGTAATGAGGCAGAGCTGCTCCCTGATTAAACCACACCTGCCTTTTTTATTGTGATAAAATATATATAACATTGTGCAAACATCCCTACTATTCATCTCCAGAACTTTCACATCTTTCCAAACTGAAACTCTGTCTCCATTGAAGACTAACTGCCCATTTCTCTTCTTTCAGTCCCTGGCACCCACCATTCTACTTTCTGTCTCTGAATTTGACTCCTCCAGGGACCTCATAAGTGGAATCACACAGTATTTGTCCTGTTGTTATCAGAGAAAAGTGTGGATGGTCTTTCTCTGTTGCTAGTGGGAGTGGGGTTCTTGAGGCACCACTGGAATAAGCATTTCTGGAGGTCCCCACAGGAGGATATGTGGTAGAAAGCTTTATTTGCATGGAGTTACATCCTTGGGTTTCCAAAGTCCCGTTTCCTTTAATCTAGTCCTGGAAAATGTGGAGCTGGTGATTCAGTAGAGCGAAAAGCAAAGCCAATGTCCAAAGTTTCTGTTCCATGGTGGAGCTGGGTCCAGTTTAGTATCAGGCTAGTTGTAGTCCATTAGTCCATTGTGTGTGGGGTCTACATGGCTGTGGGCCATGTGGGTGAATGCAGGAGAGTAGCAGCGTGAGAGTTCCACAGCCAGGAACGCAAGAGGTAAGAGCAAACCAAGAAAGCAAACTCCTTTGTTTAGGAGATGAAGTGTCTTAAATCTTCCCATGCTTGCAGTGCCATGCCTCCTCTGGCCAATGGCCTCTTCCCAGGTATGACTGACAGATACATACCTTTCCTATTGCAACCAGACTTTACTGGGCATGCATCTAAACTGCAGCTTCCTGGCAAAGCTGCACAAATGGCATGCCTATACTATTTGACTTTCCCTTTGCTCCTTTCCAGTTACTTATGACTAGGTTAAATTACAGCAGTATTACTGTGGCTGACTTATTTAATTGAGCATAATGTCAAAGTTTATCTATGTTGTAGTACTTCAGAATTCTCCTTTTCAAGGCTGAATAACATTCCATTGTGTGTAATAACCTGTAACCATAACTTTTTGAGTCACTGGTTTCTGGCTCTTACTAGCTGGGTGGCCTTGAGCAAATCACTTACCTTCTCTGAGCCCCAGTTTGCTCCTGCGTAAAATAACCCCTCCAAAGCCCATGGTTTGGGGAGGGTTAAGTGAGTTAATTGGTTTAAATGGAGGTGGCAGCATCTAATCCAAGCGGCTGCAGTGACTGCCGCTGGTCAGCAGGGGCCGCTATGGCCACTTCTGCGCCCTCCCTGCTCCGCAGGAGGCACATGCGCAGCGGAGTCTCCCTGCAGAGGTCACCCTCCCCCCCCTTCCAGTGGTTCTTCCTCGCTTCCCTCCATCCTCCTGTATTTATTACTGCAGACCCTGAACCAGGCTGTGGCCGCTTTTGCTCTCTGCTGAAGCCCGGCACCTCCTCCCGGCTTTTGCTAAATGTGCATCTGGGGATGGCAGTGGGGAAAGAGGGCCCCAGCCAACATCTGGCTCCTTCTCTGCAGCTGCAGGCCTGAACACCTCTCCATGAATAGTAACTGTGTGTGTGTGTGTGGGGGGGGGGCACTTAAATTTTCCTATTCCCCCTAAACTTTCCTCCGTTTCTGCAACTTACATTAATTAAATTTTCTCAATAAGCAATCAATTCATTTGAGAGCAAATTCTACCTCCTCTTAATGGAAACCTTTGCTTTTCTTCTCTGAAATGCCCCAATTTGCAAGGAAGTGCTGCGAAGAGCCTAATATGGAGCCCAGCACACACAATAGGTGCTCAGTGCATTTAAATATATTTTAAAAATTTAAGATTAAAGAGAAATTTATTGAGAATGGGAAACTGGATACCTGTTGCTGAAAATTAGTCAAATGGTACATGCACTTGCCTTGTAAAATTAATATAAAACGTGTCAGGAACACAGGTATCCGTGTTTAAAGACCCCATATTGAGCCAATAGAATTGACACCTGTTGCCTTCCACTCCCTCTGCTGCTCTGAGCCTCAAAAAATAGTTATTTATTGAGCAACTCCTGCCTCGGTTTCACCCCGGGTTAAATGCAGGATGGTGAGAGCAATCTTTGATTAAACAAAATCAGGGTTGGGACATCACTTTACAAAGCAAAATGTGCAAAGCATTTGCAGAGGGTGGGGAAGTAGGAGGAGTGCGCAGGTTTATTATAGAGTTCAGACCTGAATTTGAGTCTCTTTTTGCTGACGCACGTCTTCCCCTTTTCCCAGCTCTGGAAAAGCACTGCAGCCCCTCTCCTTTTGACAGAATGAATTTAGAGGAAGATTCACCGAAAGGGGTTTATTTGCACTGATGAGAATATCATTCATTGATGTAAGAAATACTGAGCGCCTACTGTGTATAAGGCATGAGCTGGGCTTTTTACAAAGACTAAAGATAACGGAATTGTATGCTTATTCGTTCCCTGGAGCCAAAGATCTAAAATACAACCATTCCTTAGGGTCAGGTTAGGACAAATGCAAAACAGTCTTCTTGCGCCTCCCCCTGGAGAAGAAGTGAAATGGAAAGTAAGGTTGCCCACGAAAGGAAGCACTTAGCCCTGTGCCTGAGACTTGGTAAACCAGCCCCTGAATTAAATGTCTTATTAACAGCAATGCTAGCTAATTAAAATAGCTGTGACGTGTACCGAGAACTGAGTCAGGCATGGTGTCTATCCCTTTATGTGTTTTCAGTTAGTTTTACTCTCCCCAAACAATGAGGGAGTACTGCTTACTGTACCCCCATTGTGCAGATGAGGAAACTCAGACATGGAGAAATCTGAGTAACTAGTGTAAGAACACAGAAAATGGTGGAACTAGTAAGGTGTTCTGTTCAATGATATATCCACCTATAGAATAGGTATATGTGCACCAATAGCAATGCCTGGTACATAGTGGACACTTAATCTGTTTTTGTGGAAATGGGTGATGAATGAGCACCTGCTTTTAAAAAATTTTTTCATTTGAAATAATTATAAACAGGTAGTTTCAAAAACAGTACAGAGAGGTCCCAAGTACTCTTTCCCCAACTTCTCCCAGTGGTATCATTTTACATAATATCAAAACTAGAAAATTGACTGTGGTACAATCCACGTTGTAATGTGCTTTTTAAAAATTCTAAGTTTTTATTGATTGATTTTAGAGAGAGAGAGGAAGGGAGAGAGAAGCATCAACTTCTTGTTCCACTTATTTATGCACTCATTGGTTGCTTCTAGTATGTGCCCTGACCAGAGATGGAACCCACAACCTTGGTATAAAGGGAGGATGCTCTAACCAACTGAACTACCAGGCCAGGGCTGTAGTGTACTTTTTAATGTGCTTGGCATTTTGCAAATTATGATTAATATACTCAACTAAAACAGCACCCTTTGCTTTCTTTATGAACCTGAGTATTGCATCTCAGAGGCGTGCATCCAGGTAGGAGGCCGACCCTGACCCGGGGAAATCCTGGTGCAGAACGCAGATGCAGTGTCCCAAAGCAGCTCCACCGGCGCCTAAAGGGTTAACTGGGAGAGCTTGCCCACACGCCTGCGCACGACGTCGCCCCGCCCCCGCAGCGCAGTCAGATGATCAGCCCAACCGGCGTTGGCCTATATAAAGTCGGGTGTTGACGTCAGCGTTCTCTTCCGCCCTCGTCGCCGCATCTTCGGCGCGGTTCCTTTCGCTCGGATCTGCCTGGGAGAATCCACCGCCATCCACCACCATGGTAAGCGGTGCTTTCCGACTGGTGTCCTGGAATGGTGGTGGGGCCTCTGTGGAGCCGACGCTGCGGGGCCTGGAGTGCTTGGGCCGCTTGGGCAGGAGAAATGGCGGTGGCCGGGCTGGCGGGCCTGGGGCCGCCATGTCTGCGCCGTGTAGCTCTCCGAGCCCTTTCTCCGCTTCCGGGGGCGCCGCCGCCTCGCGGGACTCGGGGCCCGGCTGGAGCTGGGGCGGAGGCGGGGTTGGGGGTTATGATGATGTGGCAGACGCTGTAATGGCGGGCGGCGCCAAGGCAGTGGGGAGAGAGAGAGCCGCCTTATGTAACCCACCGGCCAGGAGGCCGAGTTCGACTTTCTGTCGGGAGCAGGGAAACGGCAAAACGAGGAAAGCCAGACCCAAAAAGCTTTTTCCTAACGTTGTCCTGGCTTACTGTTTTTGTATCGCTCAATTGTGAAAAGCCGACTCTGGAGCCACGAGGTGGAGGCTTGCAGTGCTCAAGCTTCCCATAAGACCGGGGTGGCATATTTAGGAATCTCCAGGGGTGGTTGGCCCTGTCCTACCCCCAGGTGGAAGGGTGACCTTGGATTTTAAAGAGGTTATTTGGATAAAGCATGCGTTATCCCAGTGGCAACAGGGAGAGGGTTTGGGAGGAGCTTTATACTGTCTTCCATGTTTTTTTAACTGGGCACATACGTACTCCACCTACGGGGAATTTGTTGTCATTCTCGGACACTTACTCCCAGCCCCAGATTCTGGATTGTCACTTCTAAATGACAACTAGAAGTCTGGGTTTTCACTGATGGGGCACGTGGCATTTTTGAAAAGGGTATCCACAGAGACTGGGGAGTTTGGGTGGGAGTTGGGGTTGCCCCAGGATCAGACCACTCCTGGCCGTTGTGCTGGCAGTATATCGATTGAAGTCTTGGTGCCAAGCCTGGTTCCTGGAGTCCTGGTCCCTTCTGAGTCTCCTCCTCCCCCACCCCCTGCCCAGGTGAACTTCACAGTAGATCAGATCCGGGCCATCATGGACAAGAAGGCCAATATACGGAACATGTCTGTGATCGCCCACGTGGACCATGGCAAGTCCACGCTGACTGACTCCCTGGTGTGTAAGGCCGGTATCATCGCCTCTGCCCGAGCTGGGGAGACTCGCTTCACTGACACCCGGAAGGATGAGCAGGAGCGTTGCATCACCATCAAGTCAACGTGAGCAAGCTCTGGTGCTCTTTGGACTGGGAAGGGGAGCCTGGTGTGGAGACAGACCAAAGACAGTCACTTTCCTGAGAGGCTTCTGGGGAAGGAGTCTGGATTTTTGAATTGTGAGAGAGAATGAGATTTAATCTAATGAGATAGGGACTTGGAGAGGAAGGGGGACCTTAACCCAGTGATTCCCCATTCCAGGGGGGAAGGACCTTTTGGCAATGTCTGGGAGTGCCCCCTCCAATGACATATTCCTAATCCCAGATGTCAATGGGGTGAGAACCCAAAGCAAAGTGACTGAAATTGCTGTTTATTTTCAGTTGAGAATTTGTGAGATTCTCTGCTCATCTGCTCTGAGACTCATTTCAGCTGGGGCTAGAGGGGGCAGAGGGAAGGGTGAAAGGTAGTCTAGATTTCTGGTCTTGCCTGGTCATGTTGTTGCTACTTGGAATCAGGTGTGTTGAGCTTGGGAGGAACCAGATTGGGGACTGGACAGGTGAGCTCTGAGGAAGCTGGCCATTGTAGCTGCTATTAGGGAGATGGGCAGAGGGTCCTCGGTGGAATGGCTTGTATGGGAAATCTGAAGTCTGTCTGTCTCTAGGGATGAGTAATGCAGTGGGAGGAGATGGTGCAGTGTCCACTCTGGGCTGTTGGTATGATTACCACATACTGCCTTGTGTAGGGATTACAGGCATTTATCCTGACTCCCCTTGGGCAGGAATCCTAGGTTGACCCCAGCGGTTTTCAGGAGGACAGTGCAGAACTGGAGAATGGGACAGATGTACCTTCCATTCAGCCAACTTGTCCCAATCTCCTTAGGGCCATCTCCCTCTTCTACGAGCTCTCAGAGAATGATTTGAACTTCATCAAGCAGAGCAAGGATGGTTCCGGTTTCCTTATCAATCTCATTGATTCCCCTGGGCACGTCGACTTTTCCTCGGAGGTGACAGCTGCCCTCCGTGTCACCGATGGTGCCTTGGTGGTAGTGGACTGTGTATCTGGTAAGCAGCAGGTTTCCTCTACCCTGGCTTGGGATCTGGGGGTGTCCACTCTCTGGCTGATAAAAAACCTCTCTCTGCCCCCAGGCGTGTGTGTGCAGACGGAGACAGTGCTGAGGCAGGCCATCGCAGAGCGCATCAAGCCTGTGCTGATGATGAACAAGATGGACCGGGCTCTGCTTGAGCTGCAGCTGGAGCCTGAGGAGCTCTATCAGACTTTTCAGCGCATTGTGGAGAATGTCAATGTCATCATATCCACCTATGGAGAGGGCGAGAGTGGCCCCATGGGCAACATCATGGTAGGTTCCCTGCCAGCTGAAGTCAGGGTCCCTAGATAAGTTCCTGTCTACCCCATTGCATTCCCCCCATCCTTCCCACTGGGTGGACTGTGTTCTTCCCATAGACTAGAAGGGCTGTGACTTCCCTCCCTGGGGGCTGCCCTTGGGGAACCACAAGTTGGTCCCCTGGGTCTTCTTGGATGACCTGAAAGTAGATTTTCTAGGAATGTTGGGGTGACAAAGAAGGGGGCTGGAATGTTTTTGGTACTGACTTCATCTAGCACTTGATTTTATGGGGAGGCTGTGGGGTTGAGGGTACCCTACCTGCTGAAACAGGCTCAGTGGGTAGTGCCCTTAGGGTTACTGCTCACTCTTCCTTGCTGGTGGAGGGGATGGAGGCAGAGGTGGGCATCCTATACATGATGACTAAAATTTCTTCACTTTGACCTGATGGCAATTGATGAAATCTGATGTCTGAAGCCCACAGCACCCAGGGACTTTGTACCTGGGGTTTTTGTCTGTCCCCATTTACAACTTTTTCTTGTTCTCTCAGATTGACCCTGTCCTTGGGACTGTTGGCTTCGGGTCTGGTCTTCATGGTTGGGCCTTCACCCTGAAGCAGTTTGCAGAGATGTATGTGGCAAAATTTGCCGCCAAGGGTGAGGGCCAGCTGGGGCCTGCTGAGCGGGCCAAGAAAGTAGAGGACATGATGAAGAAGCTGTGGGGTGACCGGTGAGTGCTGTAGGGGAGAAGCAGGGCGTTTTGTAACCTGCGAGGTGGGCAGGGACTTGGAGGTGATGATGTGGCTTAGGACCATCAAATGTCCACCTATGGGGTCATTCTGCCCAACCTTGATATTACGGCCGATCCGGGTGTCCCTGGATCCCCCTAGCCTGATTGGGTTGGGCCTTCTCCACCAGGTACTTTGATCCAGCCAACGGTAAATTCAGCAAGTCTGCCACCAGCCCTGATGGCAAGAAGCTGCCACGAACATTCTGCCAGCTTATTCTGGATCCCATCTTCAAGGTGAGTTGCTGCATGTGCTTGATGGATGTGCATCCCCTGGGCTGCCCTTGGGCCCTGTGGCTCCTGGAAGACCCATTACCTAACCCACTGTGGCAAGATACAGTGGGGCTGGGCAAGGCCAGGTTCAAGGTGGCTGCTAGAAGAAGGGTAAGACAGCAGCACAGTGAGGGTGAAGTCCCAGGGCTCGACCCTGACAACTAGATAGGCAGGGGCACACAACAAGGGTGATTGTCATCCCTAGTTGGGGTTAGGTGTGCTGAGACAGGAAGGTCTGGGCTTTGCTTTTCTAGCCATTGAGGTTGTAAATACTTGTGAGTTAGTGTTCATGGTCGGTAAGTCAAAATAGACTTTTTTCAACTTACTGGGAGGTGTCCCCAAGACTTGCTTAGTTGGGGTCAAGTCCTTTGTGGTAAGGTGAGAATTTTTGTAGTCTTCCGTCTGCTCTTTGCATGGCCTTAGGCTTCTCAGTAGGAAGCAGCTGCAGCCCTCCCAGTATGTTCCCAGCTCACTTTGCGCCCCTCACCCCCCCTTTAGGTATTTGACGCTATCATGAATTTCAAGAAGGAGGAAACGGCAAAATTGATTGAAAAATTGGACATCAAGTTGGATAGTGAAGATAAGGACAAAGAAGGCAAACCACTTCTGAAGGTGAGCATGAGGGGCTATCCCAAGAGTCCCCATCAGGGCTCCCTGCCAGTGGTGGGCTTTGGCTCCGCTATTAGAAGCAGTCCCAGCCGCAGCATGGTTGCCAGCAAGGTGGACAGAAGATCTCAGGTGTTTGCACAGCCGTTCTAGAAGGGACCACACATCTGAGTCACCTTGAGCATGTGATGCTGAAGGTCAGGGGTTTTCCTCAGACTTCCCTCTCCTGATCCCCATGTTTCCTTCCTGTAGGCTGTGATGCGTCGCTGGTTGCCTGCCGGTGATGCCCTGCTGCAGATGATCACCATACATTTGCCCTCCCCGGTGACAGCCCAGAAGTACCGCTGTGAGCTCCTGTATGAGGGGCCCCCCGATGATGAGGCAGCCATGGGTATGTGGGGTTCTCCTGAATGCTGGGCGGGGTCCCCCAGAGCAGCCATTGGCTGTGTGGTTAGAAGGCTGTTCATTGCCAAGCTTAAGGGTCTCAGGATTTTGGAAGGCTGAGCTCCAAGGGAATCATGCTTCTTTGGTGGGTTCTTTTCTTACTCCTCAGGCATTAAAAGCTGTGATCCCAAAGGACCCCTTATGATGTATATTTCCAAAATGGTGCCGACCTCCGACAAAGGCCGGTTCTATGCCTTCGGCCGGGTCTTCTCAGGGCTGGTGTCCACCGGCCTGAAGGTCAGGATCATGGGGCCTAACTACACACCAGGGAAGAAGGAGGACCTGTATCTGAAGCCGATCCAGAGGTGAAGTGCTTGGCCTAGTCACTTGTGACCCAAGGCTGGTCCCAGCCCACCCTCCCCTGCTCCAAGCTGCAGGAGGAGTAGGCATTCAGGAGGGTTACATGAAGTGCTATCAGCATGTAGTGCTGAGCCCGCTGGCCACCTCCCTTTGTCCTCAACCTGGAGAGGCTTGCCTGGATGAGGTACACTAGGAAGCAGGGGCCTAGGGCCCCCCTTAATACTCAGGGAAGAATCCTAGTTGAGTTGAATGCAGATGTTCCTGATT
Organism: Miniopterus schreibersii; assembly: GCF_964146895.1. Classification (NCBI taxonomy): domain Eukaryota; kingdom Metazoa; phylum Chordata; class Mammalia; order Chiroptera; family Miniopteridae; genus Miniopterus; species Miniopterus schreibersii. The sequence goes on along the minus strand of NC_138105.1, from coordinate 66,214,663 downwards.
TCCCAGCAGTGGCAACACAAGTTATTGTCATCTACCCAGAGAGCAGGTGCTGACCCCAGAAATGTCAGTCTTACGTCAGTCCCCATCCCTAGCCCTATTTCAGGCATTGATAGTGGGAAGACAGATCTTGCATCCCCTCTAGCTCCTCAGGGCCTGACTATACAGGTACTGGTGGTTGCCCACACCACACTGCTTTTTCTCAGCCCTGGGTCAGATGTGTGGAACCCTGTATGGGGCATGTAGGAATGGCAGGTGGCACTCTGTTTTGGTATTCAGGAGCCAGGACTTTGAGAACAGTCACCTGTGCTGCTGTGTAGAGGTTTGATGCCCTGGGGTGTTGGCACCACCACTCAGTGCAGGAGGGGTGGCCATAGGCTCTAGGAGGAAGGAAACTTGTCTTCCAGCCATTCAGGAACCTGGCACCACAGTGGTTTTGCATTGATGCCCTTTGTGTCTCCCCCAGAACAATCTTGATGATGGGCCGTTATGTGGAGCCCATCGAGGACGTGCCTTGTGGGAACATTGTGGGCTTGGTGGGTGTGGACCAGTTCCTGGTGAAAACAGGCACCATCACCACCTTCGAGCATGCCCACAACATGCGGGTGATGAAGTTCAGCGTGAGCCCTGTCGTCAGAGTCGCTGTGGAGGCCAAAAACCCAGCTGACCTGCCCAAGCTGGTGGAGGGCTTAAAGCGGCTGGCCAAGTCAGACCCCATGGTGCAGGTGGGCAGGCACCCTGGCAGGAGGCACCACCACCTGCAGAGTTATTTGTTGGTGGCTGAGCTGGAAAGACTGGGTGGTTTCTCATATAAATAGGAATTTCCAATTGGAACTGTTTGGAAATTCAGGTGTGTGTGAAACGCACTCCTTCCCTGACAGCCACTGCCCATTTCAATGGCAGGTTACTGTCTTGGAACCCAGGCCTTCGGTCTCTACTGGTTGACTATATAGACTGTGGGTCTTTTTTTTTAGGTGGTTAATGCTGAGAAACAGCAAAAAAGCCTCACAGAACCCCTTGTTCCCATGGGCCCTGACAACTTCCCCAAAAACCTCCAGCTAGACTGGATGCTTGGAGCCTGCTATTCTCTGCCCCCAATCCCCTGGGTTTTCCAAGTAGTTCTCTGGGTTTGATGCCCAGGGGCTAATGTTTAATGAAAGGGGCCCCTTTCAGTGCATCATTGAGGAGTCGGGGGAGCACATCATTGCTGGGGCTGGTGAACTGCACCTGGAGATCTGCCTGAAGGACCTGGAAGAGGACCACGCCTGCATTCCCATCAAGGTGAAGCATGCTGTCCCCAGTAGGGGTGGGGTGGGTGGCATGTAGAGATGGTGGGGCCCATGTCCAGGCTGAGCTCAGGATTCCCTCTTCCCTCTCCACCTATGCGTGCCAAATAGGTGACTTCACTGTGTGAAACCAGCAGTTCACCCATCCTCAACAGCTTTGAGGTTGAAGTGTGAGGAGTCTGCTTTCCAAAATCTCTAAACAAGCTTCTAAAAGAGCTCAGACATTTAGCAAACAGTCTTGGGCCCAGTTGCTGACCCTCTGGTTTTCATTCTCTACTTTTTCACAGAACTGAGCTCAGATCTGTGTTCATTCTTAAATTCAATTTTGGCCTTCATGTGTTTTTCACGTTAAGCCTCTTAAGTTTTTAATTTCTCTCATAGAAATATAAACCTATTTTTTTCAGTTCACTGCTTTTTATCTTTTTTTCCACGTGTCAAAATAGGATCAGGCCAGTGCCTACTTTTTCCAAGTAATACTGCATAGAATTTCACAAGATAAAGTAATCTTGAGCTAGTCCTACCGACAGTGGGTAGCCCCCCTACAAGGGAAGACATGCACACTTTTGTATTTATGTAGAAGTGAGATGTGCTTGGCTCTGCTACTAAATCAAACGAGTAGTTATGATTTTTGAGCCCACTGCCAGTCTTTCCTGAGTCTCATTAGGAGACCCCATTTCTGGGCAGTCACTACCTCCTGCAGGCCTGACTCTCATGCTCTTTTTGCAGAAATCCGACCCTGTTGTTTCCTATCGTGAAACAGTCAGTGAGGAGTCAAATGTGCTCTGCCTGTCCAAGTCTCCAAATAAGCACAACCGACTGTACATGAAGGCTCGGCCCTTCCCTGATGGCCTGGCCGAGGACATCGACAAGGGTGAGGTGTCTGCCCGCCAGGAGCTCAAACAGCGGGCCCGATACCTGGCTGAGAAGTACGAGTGGGATGTGGCTGAGGCCCGTAAGATCTGGTGCTTCGGGCCTGATGGCACTGGGCCCAATATCCTCACCGACATCACCAAGGGTGTGCAGTATCTCAACGAGATCAAGGACAGCGTAGTGGCCGGCTTCCAGTGGGCCACAAAGGAGGTGAGGGGCCATTTGGCCATCCAGCTGATAAGTCATTAACATTAGTGTCCGTCCATGGAACTTTTGGCATAGGCCCAGTCACACCCTGCAGACCTGTGGCAGCGGGAATCCTCGGAGTTATCTGTTTTCATTTCTGTGTTAGTGGAGAGGGGCCAGTGGTCCTGCTTCCTGGGAAGGGTACCCTAGGGAGGTTGAGTAAGGCAGCAGGTGCTAGATCCCTGTGGTCAGGCTGGCACAGACAGAGCTGTGTGACTTGACCTTTTCCTCTCAGGGAAGGCTGCAGTAGAGGCAAGAGCTTGATGGTGGGTTTGGCCCTTTTCTCTGCAGGGGGCACTGTGTGAGGAGAACATGCGGGGTGTACGCTTTGATGTCCACGATGTAACACTGCATGCTGACGCTATCCATCGCGGGGGTGGCCAGATCATCCCCACGGCCCGGCGTTGCCTCTATGCCAGTGTGCTGACTGCCCAGCCCCGGCTCATGGAACCCATCTACCTTGTGGAAATCCAGGTAGGGAGTCGTGGTGGTCTTGCTGCTACTGGTCCCCATCCCACCCAGCAGCTGCTAATAGTCTTATTACCTGACAGTGTCCAGAGCAAGTGGTTGGTGGTATCTACGGTGTCCTGAACAGGAAGCGGGGCCATGTCTTTGAGGAATCCCAGGTGGCTGGCACCCCCATGTTTGTTGTGAAGGCCTACCTGCCCGTCAATGAGTCCTTTGGTAAGTGCCTGCTGGGGTGGCTCACAGATGCCCACAGTCCACTAGACCTGCAGCCAACCTGATCTAGGACGGACCCAGTTCTTGTTCCTTGTGGAAGGCCCAGAGTGAGTCTAATGGGAGCCACAGATGTAATCTGCAAATTGCTCCCCTCTCCCCTGTCCATTTAGGGGGTGAGAGCAGCATGGTTGTATAGGAGGAGGTGGCTCACTTGTGGACCTCTGAATTGCTGAATTTGGGGGGGAAGTAGGCTCTCAGGTGTGTGACCTTTTTTTAAAAAACTTGTTGCTGTTTTTTAATTCTTATTAAAGGATATTTTTTTCCATTGCTTTTTTGTAAGAGTGTAAGAGGTGGAGAGAGAAGAGACATAGATGTCAGAGAGAGACATTGATTGGTTGCCTCCCACATGCACCCCAACCAGGGCTGGGGATTGAGCTTGCAACTGAGGTATGTTGCTGTTGGCCAGAATTGAACCCGGGACCAGTCAGTCCATGGGCCGATGCTGTAACCACAGCTAAATCAGCTAGGGCAATTGGTGTGATCTTAAGATCGAGGCTGGCAGAGGAGTTATCTCAGGCTTATCTTGAGGGTGAGCAGATGGAGATTCAGGTGGGCCAGCATTGCCTCACTTGTTCAGTAGTGGTCTCTGAGCCTGAGGTTAGGAGCAGGGTTAGGGACTTAATGTCTGATCCGACCTGGGTTGTCTAAGCTCTGATCTCTGGGGGGTGTGTGTGTGTTCCACATCTGGGGCTTGGATAAGGTACCAAGTCTGGGCTGCCCGGTGAACCCTATACCTGCTCTTCCTCCAGGCTTCACTGCCGACCTGAGATCCAACACAGGCGGCCAGGCCTTCCCGCAGTGCGTGTTTGACCACTGGCAGATCCTGCCCGGAGATCCCTTCGACAACACTAGCCGCCCCAGCCAGGTGGTGGCCGAGACACGCAAGCGCAAAGGCCTGAAGGAAGGCATCCCAGCCCTGGACAACTTCCTGGACAAATTGTAGGTTGCCCTTCCTGCAGCCTGCCACCCAGGTGCCGCCCCCTCACTGGCTCTGATCAACCACAACAAGCCCTCATTCTCCACAACATCTTGAGACTGTCCAGACACAGTGCTGCTTGCCTGGCAGGTTCTGGGGCCACTCTGTGCCATCGCTCAACATGAACACTTGATGCTGTTTCTTTCGATATTTATTTCAAGATTTCAGAGGCAACAGAAATGCCCTGGCTGCAGGGACTTATTTGGCTGGTGGGGGAGGTGAGATGGAACATCCAACACTTCTTTCCATTTCTGAGGGAAACTCAGATGTCCAAAAAAAAAAGAATTAAATGCATTAAGAGGTTTATTTGGGTAAATGGCCTATAGTGGATTTTCCCCCAGAAAGGGGGAAGGAACAAGCAGGTAGACATTTCTGTTGGGACAGAAGCTAGAAGGCAGGAAATCTTGTGCAATGTCACCATGAGCACCTCAAGCTGTATTAGTGCCATTGGAATAATAAATTTGATTATGGTGGTGACTGTGTTTGTCTATTGACTTCCTCCTTAGTCCACTCAGGCTCGAATGGGCTTTCTTATGCCAGTACACATGGTCGTGACTGATACAAAAAGTTCAGTGTGACCTCAAAGTGTCAGTTCAAATATAAGACTATTAGGGCTATCTAAGGGGAATTACTGTGATGGTGGACCAGTCTTTACTGTGCAGAGGGGCAGCCACTGGCCCCACGTGGCTAGAAAGCAGTTGAAATGGGATCAGTGCTGCCAAGGAACTAATTTTAAAGATTTTTAAAATTGATTTTTAGATAGCAAGGGCCAGAGAAACATGGATCTGCTGCCTCCTGCACACTCTCTGTAGTGGGGGGGGGGTGTGTTGATCACCCCCCTCTCCATGTGCCCTGACCAATCCAATAACCTTTTGGTACATGACAAGACCCAACCAACAGCCACACCTGCCAGGGGAAGGAACTATAGTTTTTAAAATTTCACTTTACATTTTTTTTCGATGGTGCTGGGCCTTCTGTGTGGGTTAGTGCAGACATGGACTTGTCCCTGGCTGGTCCAATGAGGGAAAGCCACAGATAACCACACTTCCCACACAAGTTCTCTTGCCCAACTATACTGGACCCCAGGGATCCTCAAAAAGTCCCACCAGATCATTTGTGTTGAGAGTTTTTCGCCATCATCTCAACCATTGCTTGACAGTATAAAATACACTTATTTTTTAATTCATACCTACAAAAAGATGTTAGATAACTACTGTGTGTCAAACCTCAGAAACATTGGTATGTTACAGTTAACTAGGCAGTTTATTTGGTTTTTCCACTAATGTCCTTTTCTGTTTCAAGATCCAATCTAGGATACCACATTACATTTCATTTTGCACATTTAAAAAAAGTGTCGATTTCAGAGAAAGGAAGGGAAACATCAAACGAGAGTCATTGATCAGCTGCCTCTTGCACGCCCCCTGCTGGGGATCGAGTCTGCAACCCGGGTGTGTGCCCTGACTGGGAATCAAATGGATCTCCTGGATCATAGGTTGGTGCTCAATTGCTGAGCCACACTGGCTGGGGCCATTTTGCACATTTTTAGTACCTGGTAATTTTGCCAGGGATATGACTATAAATTGAGAGAAGTTTGAACTGCATTTGGTTTAACTTCAAGAACTTTTAACCAATTCTAAATTAACTGATGACAGTGCTACTTATAGATGGCTTGCTAATACAGCCCCTTCATATTGATGTGTTTTTAGCTTATATGATGTGTCATATAGCTGTGACATTCACAGTCATTTAATTTATAGGGACTGATGCCTGATAACTTCATTATATCTTGTGTAATGACACCAAAGCATTGGTCTGTTACAAATGTTTGTGTGTATTGCTCTATATTTGTTTTTATTCGTGTTATTTTTTGTGTTTGCTGTAAGCCAGCAGTTCTCAACTTTTTTTGGGTGTCAGGACCCCTGTATACAAAAGCATTGAGGACCTCAAAGAGCTTTTGTTAAAATGGGTATATCTACTGACATTTACCATATTTAGAAATTAAAAATGAGAAACTTAAAAATAGTAATTGATTTTAAAATGATAAGCCCACTACATGTTTGGGGGGGGTGTGGCTATTTTCCAAACAATATAGTGAGGGTAACATCATTCTACATTTTTACAAGTCTTTGAAATCTATGGCTTAAGGTAGAAGACAGCTGGAGTCTTACCTCCTTCTGTATTAAACCTGTTTCTATACATCGTTTTGGTTGAATTATAAGGAGATAACCTAGCCTCAGTCATCCCATACTTGAAAAAACGAGCATTTTAATACTTTTTTCAGATAATTGTGGATACTCTTTGTGACACCAAAGCTCAACAAGTAGTAGTTTCTTAAAGATAATTTCCATTGTCGTATCTGGAACCATATTAATGAGCTTTTCATACTGTTACATTAAAATATAATTGTCTTGCCCGGCTCAGTGGTTGAACGTCAACCTAGGATCAAAGCAATTGGGGTTCAATTCCTGGTCAGGGCACATGACCGGATTGTGGGCTCGATTCCCGGTCGGGGGCGTGCAGGAGGCAGCCAATCAATGACTCACCATTGATGTTCCTCCCTCCCTCCCTCTCCTGTCTCTGAAATCAATAAAGATATATTAAAAAAAAAAAATCTAATTGTCTTACAGCGTTGACTGGAAACTGGTCAACCAAGTTTGCAGCTCTTTGAAATGACACATTAAACACTTGAAAAACCACATTTGGTAATTTCATCAGGAGAGTGTTGAAAGTATCAGGAAACTCAAAGTATGTTTGAGCTTTTGAAATTTTTAATTTTTCACTTGAAAGCTCAAATTTTGCCATTGGCAACTGATACTGTCAATTGTTATCCCTGAAGTGACAGGCTCAATTTGTTCATATTTTGAGAAAATGCCTGCCAAATACGTAAGTCGGAATTACTACAATTTGTCAGGTTTTTTTTCAAGTAAAAATGATGTTCCAACTCATTAAGTGTGGACTGTCCATCAGTAGCTTTCTTCCAAAGAATACAGTGTGGAAGGGGAGAAAAAAAGTAACTTAAGTGGAGAAACCTGACACACCCAGAGCCAGGTGACCACGGTCAACATCAACAGTGATAAGTTGATAGTATGGGGCCCTGGATATGATACGATGATATGATGAAAATGGCACTTTACCTCTGGTCGTCCTGAAACCCATCACTCCAGTCGAATGAGAAAAACATCAGACATCCCAGTTGAGGAAAAGGCTATAAAATACCTGACCAAGCCTCAAAACTGTCAGACTCATCAAAAACAGGAGTTAGCCCTGGCCTGTGTTGCTCAGTGGTTTGAGTGTCAGCCCGCACCAGAGGGTCTCAGGTTCAATTCCTAGTCCAGGTCAAGGGCATGTACCTGGGTTTCAGGTTCCATCCCTGGCCCTGATCAGGGTGTGTTTGGGAGGCGACCAATCGGATGTGTCTCACATTGATGTTTCTCTCCCCCTTCCTCACCCTTCCACTCTAAAAAAAAAAAAAGAAAAAAAAGGAAAGAATATCCTCAGGTGAGGATTAACAAAAAACTGGGAAGTCAGAAAACTGTCACTGCCAAGAGGAGCCTAAGGAGAAGTGACAACTAAATGCTAAATGTCATGTGGGATCCTGGGACAGAAAAGGACAAGGAAAACCAGTATTCTGAATAAAGTGTGGACTTCGCTTAATAAAAATGTATCAAGACTGGTTCATTAGTTGTAAGAAAAGTATTGTATGAAGATGCAGTAACAGAGAAACGGTATGGGAGAAGGTGCTGCTTTAGCTGTGTACTGAAGTGTGCATAGGAGTAAGACAAGTGGAGCAAGGCGATCTTCAGGCAGAAGAAACAGCTCATGCCAAGACCTGGGGTAGGAATGAAAAGTGAGGTCAGAAAGGCGGCAAATTGGTTGGAGTGAACAAAGGGAGAATGGTAAGATGTTAGGGCAGTCTGCAAAGGCCAAAAGACACAGGGTCTTGTGTTTGCATCTGAGGTGGCTTTAGGTTCAGGTCTTTCTGGGAAGGAATATTACTTCTTTAGGTCTCAGTTTCCCTGTCTGTAGAACGGGGGGAATTTTAATATATTTTACCTTCTCGGTTTGCTGATTGGTACATCCTAAGGCTCAGTAAATGCTGTTTTTATCATGTATCTTGGACAAATAGGAGTCACAGAAGGATCCTCAAGCATAAATGGCAACACTTGACCGACCTCATATGCATTTTTATTTATGTATTTGAAATGTGGGTAACATTTTACTAAGGCAGCTCCAGGGTCCACGCCAGGAGCTGCCATTGTCAGAGCTAGGCCTTGGATTCGCGGATCCAGTGCCCCAAAAAGGCAGGAAGAAGAATGCAGGACTTCAGCATCCCGCCTCCCAGCTTCAGAACCCCGGTCAGAGGAGAGCATAAGTTTGACCGGCGTCCGCTACAACCAATCAGCTGCATGAAGGAGAGCCTGTAGGCCAATGGCGAGGTGGTATCCGGGTGCAGAGAGCGGGTCTTCAGAGAACCTACGCCTGGAAGGCAGCGGGGGGCGGGGCGTCACGAGCGGCGGGCACGCTGACCAATGGGTGATGAATTCCTTCCCCCACGGTTGGGAACTGGCGGACGCGGTGACGTCGGCGCAGGTCAGCGCGTCGCGACGACCGGGAGCCTAAGGGATCCAAGGGGTGCGGAGCTGTGGGCGGTGAAGAGCGGATTCTCTTAGAGGTCGGCGGGTATGGGGGGATCTGGATGGGGTGTTTGGAGACCTTTGGGATGACCGCAGGGTCTGGGCCCAGGCCTGCGAGGGGCGTGGCGACCTCGGGGACGCGTGATCAGGGACATTAGGGGTTGGGACCCTTCGGATCTATGAAGGAAGCTATCGAGGTCTGCCTTGGAGCTTGTGCGAAGGTTGGGGGCGAGAGGAGTTCCTTTGAGGAGAGAGAAGAGGTTGGTTTTGATGGGACGGTGAAAGTCAGGGATACGCAAGAATGGGTAGAAGGCTTGCAGGAGCTTGGAAGCCATTGTCCAGTTCCTAGGGAATTCAAGATTGGGGGAGCACACCGCTGAGAGGGTCCTGAGAGACTAGCTGAGGTGTGGGGGCGAATGGGTAAGGACGAAGGGGTTGAGTTTGCTAATGGGCAGGGAGAATGGGAGTATGTTGAGACTAGAACTAGAAAGTTGGGCAGAGGGTGAGGGAGTTTGGGGGTTTGGGGCTGTGAGGTATGTGGGGGAACTTTCAGGAATGTGTGGGAGCTCTGGGAGAAGCCTAGGAGGGAGAGGAAGAGAAAGGCTAGGGCAGTGTGTGAGGACCCAGAGGTATGTGGTGGGTGGGAATTATGGGGGCAAGGTGGCACAGTGGTCCTGACTCCAACCTTTGGGGTTGTTTGGTGTCTAAATGAGATGGCAGATGGCAGTACTGGGCTTACCAACTGCAAGTGCCCTCCCCAGAAACCGCGGAACTTCAGCTTGGAGTAATGTGAAACCTATTTTTGGTGAGCAGTTTGCTCTGTTTACTAGGAATTATGGCTAGCATCTCACTCTTTCTTCCCTATTATCCTGTCTCCTCTAGGGTCACTGGTAGGGGACTTCCCGAGGTCCTGTCCCCAGGCTGCAGTGACTGGGCTTTCACTGGAGTGGAAGGTGCTGGAAGGTAGACCGGCTACCATGTCCACATTCAGGCAGGAAGATGTGGAAGACCATTATGAGATGGGGGAAGAGCTGGGCAGGTGAGCAGGCCCCTCTGACAAGGCTCTGGGGTGGGAGAAAGGCACTTTGGGGTTTTCTGGACAGTATCTCCCCTCATGTCCTTTATCCTGCTCTCTCCAAGAAGTGAGTCAGGGTCATGTGCTGGTGGAATGAGTTTGGGTTTTGGAATCAAACATCCTGGCTGCGAGTTCTTGCTCTGACATCCTTTGTGCATTTCCTTTGGGAAGAAACATACTTAAGCACATATGGCACCTAGCACAGTGTCTGGCATATGTAGGTAATAGCAGGTTTTGTTGGCAGAGGTCTGTCCCTCTCTTGTGGAGGCACTTGAATCTCCCAAGCTCTTGGCATTTCCAGGGAAGGCCTCCTGTCTGGGCCCACACTCCTGCTAATTGTGTAGCATTCTTATGGGAGAGAGGGGACGTTTCCCTTGCCAGACAGGCAGCTGATTTCTTGCCTGGCTGGGCCTTGGAATGTCTCCTGGGAGCTTGCTCCCCAACCTGCCCCAGATCAGCCAGGCACCATCCTTTTTTTTTTTTTTTTTTTTTTTTTTTGCGGAGCCTGAAACCTTATTTGGTGAGTTTGCTGCTGGCCAGGCCCCATGATGTCACCAGAAGGGAATGTAAATAACTGAGCCCTGCATCAGGCCTTTGCTGAGAGAGTGTTTCAGGCTCCTTTGGGATTCTGAAGTGTCTCCTTTAGGAATTTCCTCTGTTTTGAGTGGTATCGAATGCAGTCTCTCCCTTCACTGCCCACCCCATCTCAAACTTTATTGTTGAAAATATATGAGGATCTCCTGTTGAGGGTAGTTTGGCAGAAATCAGCAAAATGTCATATGTATATTTCCTTTAACTCACTGATTCCACTGCTAGGAGTTAATTCAGTAATATGTACATACTTGCAGCCAATGACCTAGGAACAGGGATAGTTGCTATAAAGATTTTATATGAGCAGAAGATGGGGAGCCTCTTCAGTGGCTATCACAGCACCTTGCACCTGTGGGTGGAATATTATACAGCCATTAAAAGAACCAGGCAGCCCTGGTCAGTGTGGCTCAGTTGGTTGGAGCATCATTCATACACTGAAAGGTCTTGGGTTCAGTTCCCGGTCAGGGCACGTACGTAGGTTGCGGGTTCAATCCCTAGCCCTTCCCTTTCCCTAAAAATCAATGAACATGTCCTTTGGTGAGGATTAAAAAAAAAGAGCCAGGCAACTTGTATAATGTGAGCCACATAGGAAATTTATTGAAATTTAATTGAAAATTTAAAAGCTCTGTCAATTTTAATAATTTTAAAGATATATTTTATTTAACCTGGTAGATCAAACTATTATCATTTTGCTTATAATTGCTATAAAGTTATTAGTGAAATATTTTATCTCTTTTTTTATACGAAGCCTTTGAAATCTGGTGTGTATTGTATGCTCGCAGCACATCTTAATTTGGATGGGCCTGACAGCTGCGGTGTGGACAGTGGCTGCTACCATGGACAGCACCACTCTATGTAACGGTCCAGAACATTCTCAGACATACATGAAGTGAAGGAATAATGGCACAGAACACTGTGCAGACTGTGTTGTAATTTGTCTAAATTGTAGATGTCCTTTGGACATCTGAGTTCTACTGTGTTTTTATTTTAAATATGTTTTTAATATTTTTTTTGAGAGAGAGACGGAAACGTTGGTAGAAACATCAATTGGCTGCCTCCTGCACGCCCCCTACTGGGAATCGAGCCCAAAAGCTGGGCATGTGCCCCAACCAGGAATGGTACCAGTGACCTCTTGGTGCATGGGATGATGCCCAACCAACTGAGCTACACTGGCCAGACTGAGTTCTACTGTCTTTATGTTATTTCCATTCATCTACTAAAGGACCAACTAGTCAGGTGCCATTTTTTTCACCATTTTAGATAAACTGAGACTGAGAAAAGGGAAGCAGCTTGTCTAAGGCCACACAGTTTGTAAATGGCCAAGCAGGATTCAGATCTTGAGACCAGTCCTCACTGGCTCCAAAGCCCCCAGGTGTGCTGGAACCAGAGGTGGGCATCTGATGTCTGCCTACCCGGTAACCAGCTCCACCGCCATATCCTGGTAATGGATCCATTAGATGTCCAAATGAAGATAAGCCCCTGTGGGTTGGGAAGTGAGTGTGTCCTTACGCCCCAAACACCATCCTCCTTCAGATCTTCACTTTCCGCCTCTGAAGTTGGCCACCATGATAAGCTCTCTGTTTCAGAGGTGGGAATCATACTGGAATTCAGTTTTGAGCAGATCTGTGTCTTTCCCGAGTCTAGTTATTGACTGTATTTGGAGAATTATCTGCAGGAATCACTGGTGAGAAGGACTGCAAGTAAAGCAGGCCCACGTTTTCCTGTCCCAGGAGTCATGGGCTGAATGAACTGGGAGCGAGTTTCTTGAGTGTGTGTGGGGGGAGTTCTTTCTAATTCTAATTTCCTGAGATGGTCGAAGTTCACATCGACCATCTCAGGAAATAAATTAATTTGTGCGTTGATGAATTTGTAGACTTCTACTCTGGCTTCCATGTCATACATCTGTATCAGTCAGCTTAGGTGTGTGTATCTGTATTAGCTCAGGCAGCCATTGCAAAGTCCCACAGACAGAATGATTGAAACAACAGAGATTTATCATCTCCCAGTTCTGGAGGCTGGAAGTCTGAGATCAAGGTGCCATTAGGGTTGGTCCCCTCTGAGGTCTGTCCTTGTCTTTTTTTTTTAATCCTCATGCAAGAATATGTTTTTATTGATTTTTAGAGAGAGAGAGAGAGAGAGAGAGGGGGGCATTGATTGTGTGCCTCCCATACATGCCTTACCAGGGATCGAACCCAGTCTTTTGGTGTATGGGATGATGCTCCAACCCACTGAGCCATCTGGTCAGGGCTTTCCTCTTGTCTTGTAGATAGCTGTCTTCTCCCTCTGTGTGTGTTTCCTAATTTCTTCTTATAAGAAGACCAGTCATTGGATTAGAACTCATCCCGGTGACCTCATTTTCATTTTCATTTTCATTTTCATTTAATTACCTCTTTAAAAGACCCCATCTCCAAATAGTCATATTCTGAGGTGCTGGGCATTAGGGCTTCAACACATGGATTTTGGGGGGGACATAAGTCAGCCATAGCAGCATCTTTTTACCTATTCCCATGAGCTCTATCTTAGTTGTCTTTGTTAGCTCATCTTGGAATAAAGGTAAAGGAAAATATCTTTGTATTTGAAAATTAGGCCATATGTTCAGTGCTTAGCCCAGTATTTCTGGCACATGGTGAACATTTGGCATTTGCTGTCATTCCCATGGGATGGAATGTGGGCCTGGAGGAATTAGCTTGGATATTGGCAGAGGGGAGGGGGGAAAGCATTCAAGTGTGGTGCAGGAGCATAGGTAACCAGGGGACTGTTGTGGTGGATTCATGGGGGTAAGACCTAATTAGGGACACTTTACCTGCCTCGTCTAATTTGTGCTCCTGACATTTAGATTCGTGTTTGCCTTTCTTGTTGCTACTGTAACATATTACCACAAATTAGTGGCTTAGAAGAACACACGTTAATTATCTTAAAAATCTGGGAATCAGGAGTTGAAATGGATTTGTAGGGTTGGTTCCTCTGGAGGATCCAGGGAGAATTGTTTCCAGCCTTTTCCGGCTTCTAGAGGCGTCACATCCTGAGCTGAAGGCCTCTTCCTCCTTCATCACAGCCAACAGTGCAACTTCTTCCATCCCTCTGACTCTGACCTTCTTGCTTCCTTCTTGTGGACCCTGTGATGACACTGGTTCCCCCTGGTAATACAGGGTCATTCCATCTCAGGGTCATTAACTTAACTCCACCTGCAAAGTTTCTTTTGCCATGTGAGGACACATTCAAAGGTTCCCTGGATTTGGACATGGAAATCTTTGGAGGGGTCGTTATTTAGCTTACCATGATTGATAATTTTGTCCACTTTGAACTTTACCAACCTTTTTTTTTTTTTTTTTGGTTAATCCTTTCCCAAGAGAGTGGGAGGGAGGGAGGAGGAGAGGGAGAGAAACATTGATGTGAGAGAGACACCTCGATTGGTTTCCTCCCACATGTGCCCCAACTGGAGCTGGGGATTGAACCTGCAACCCAGGGATGTGCCCTTGACCAGGAATCAAACTTGCAACCCTTTGGTGCATGGACCAGTGTTCTAACCACGGAGCAGCACTACTGGTCAGGGTGCTTTTTCACTTTTTTAAAGGTTTGTAAGAACACACAAAGATTGTGACAGAGACCACATGGCCCATACAGCTTAATGTATTTACTGATGAGAGTCGTCATTGATCAGCTGCCTCCTGCACTCCCCCAACTGGGGATTGAGTCCACAACCTGGGCATGTGCCCTGACTGGGAATCGAACTGCGATCTCCTGGATCCTAGGTCAGTGCTCAACCGCTGAGCCATGCCCAGCCGGGCTCTCTTTTAAATAACAGCTATCTGGAGATATAATTCACATAGCATACAGTTTACTCATTTAAAGTATACAATTTCATAATCTTTAGTATATTCACAGGGTTCTGCAGTCATTACCACTATTTTTAGAACATCCATCTCCCCATTAGCAGTCACCCTCATCCCCCTCTCCCAGCCCTGGCAACCACTAACCCACCTCCTGTCTCTGGATTTATTTGCCTGATCACATTTCACATAAATGGAATCACACACTGTGTGGCCTTTTGTGTCTGGCTTCTCTCACTGAACATCATGATTTCAAGGTCCATCCACATTGTAGCAAGTGTTAGCTCTTCACTCCTTTTCGTGGTCACATAATGTTCTCCTGTGTGGTTGGACCACATCCTTTCATGTGTTGATGGATGGATACTTGTGTTGTTTCTACCTTTTGGCTGTTGGGAATCATACTGCTATGAACAGTTATGTGCAGGTTTCTGTGTGGACACGTTTTCACTTCTCTTAGGTAATACCTAGGAGTGTAATTACTAGGTTAGATGGTAATTCTATGGTAACCATTTGAGGAACCACCAGACTTTCCCACAGAAGCTGCCCCATTTTGCATACCCACCAGCTGTGTGTGAAGATTGTGATTTCTCCACATCCTCACTCTTCTCTTGTTTCAAAAGTGTGTGCAGTTTTGGCCCTGGCCGGATTGTCAGTTGGTTAGAGTGTCATCCCAATATCCCAAGGTTGCAGGTTTGATCCCGTCAAGGCACATACAAGAATCAATCAGTGAATACATAAATAAGTTGAACAACAAATCAATGTTTCTCTCTCTCTTTCTCTTTCTCCCCCTTCCTCTCTCTCTTTAAAATCAATAAATAAATAAAAATAAAAAAAATCAATAAATAAAAATTAAAAAGAATAAAATAAAATGTGTACATTTCTTTCACTCTGCCTATTGAATAAGAAGCTCTTTTGAAGCCAGTGGCTTTCTTTTTTCTTAGATTTTTAAAAATGATGAAATACACTGAAAAGTTGAATCAGTATGGAATTGTATCAAATAAAATAAATAACCCCTTTGTGCCTGGGCAGCATGGCTCAGCGGTTGAGTAACAATCTATGATCCAGGAGATTGAGGTTTGGTTCCCTGTCAGGGCACGCGCCTGGGTTCCGGGCTCGATCCCTCTAGGGGGTGGGCAGGAGGCAGCCAATCAATGACTCATTATTGATGTTTCTTTCTCTCTCCCTCTCCCTTCCTCTGCCTGAAATCAATAAAGATATACATATTTTAAAAGAACCCCTCTGTGTTGCCCTTAGGTCCTCAGTCCCAGTCCTCAGAGATGGCTATTGTTAACAGCTTGGCATGTGTCTTTCAGAGTTTCCCCCCTACATATAGGTACATAAATATATCTACATAGGATACAATATATACAAAAAGATCTCATTCTGCAGCTTGCTTTTTTCACCGAGCTTAGAGAGTTGCCTTCATTCTTTTTCATGATGGTATAAAATTCCACCAGACTTATTTCCATGATGGATTTTAGTTCCCTCTTGGTAAACATTGAGCTGTTTTTATTTTTTCTCTGTTGGACAAATGCCAGGCAGCCATTGTGTCATGTGTGCTTCACACTCATATAGCAGCATACCCACTGGGTACATCTTGGATGCAGTGGGGACATGCATCTACATGGTGCCAGGAGCTGGGAGAACACTGCCCCAGGAGATGGTGGCAGGCCTAGGTCCTTCTTGATACTCTGATCACCTCTCCCCCCGTCCCTACAGTGGCCAGTTTGCAATTGTGAGGAAATGCCGGCAGAAGGGCACTGGGAAGGAGTACGCAGCCAAGTTCATCAAGAAGCGCCGCCTCTCATCCAGCCGACGGGGAGTCAGCCGGGAGGAGATTGAGCGGGAGGTGAACATCCTGCGTGAGATCCGGCACCCCAACATCATCACACTACATGACATCTTTGAGAACAAGACTGACGTGGTGCTAATCCTGGAGCTGGTCTCCGGTGGGGAACTCTTTGATTTCCTGGCTGAGAAGGAGTCGCTGACGGAGGACGAGGCCACTCAGTTCCTTAAACAGATCCTGGATGGTGTCCACTACCTACACTCCAAGCGCATTGCCCACTTTGACCTTAAGGTAAGCCCCACTGGGAACCCCTGGACCAGTCAGGCTGGCTGGTGCAGGTGAGGATGAGGGCCTGAGAGGGGGTTCTTGGCCACAGAATGGACACTCCCTAGACCTGTTGATGCTCTGGGAGTCGAGGAGATGGACCTGCTCAGGCCTGGGCCGTTGGGTGGCATCAGCCTGCCCATACCCCACGGGCTGGGAGTGGGGGGTGCCTAGGGAAATTTCAGGTGCTGGTCCCAGAAATGCCAGGCCAGCAGAAGCAGTAGATCCTCCTCCCACTGCCCTGCTTTCCCTTCCCTGCCCCAGCCAGAAAACATCATGCTCCTGGATAAGAATGTGCCCAACCCACGGATCAAGCTCATTGACTTTGGCATCGCTCACAAGATTGAAGCCGGGAATGAGTTCAAAAACATCTTTGGCACCCCAGAGTTTGTGGGTAAGGTCCTGCCTGGTGCTTCAGGGGCCTGGGCTTGGGTAGGGGGCATTCAAGGATTTCCAGAATTATAGAGTGAGTCAGGCCTGGCCTCTGGATGCCTGATTTACTGCCCTCAGGTACCCTGGCATCGGGCAGAGGGAAGCTCAAGACCTTGGGTTGGTGCCGTCACCATCCCAGCCTTCCTGTTCCAGAGCTGGCCTTGCCTGTGTGTTTGTGCGTTTTCCCCAAGTAACCACACGTTTACCTTCAGGTGTTGGGGGAAATTGTATCACTGCCTTTGGCTAAGTGCCTAGTGTGGCCTTAGATGCAACTAGCTCCTTACCCTGCACCTTTTGTCTCCCTGTCCCCGCAGCTCCCGAGATTGTCAACTATGAACCCCTAGGTCTGGAGGCGGACATGTGGTGAGTCAGGGGTAGCTTTCGGGACCCAGGGCTGCCCAACCCTGAGTCTAGCATACACACCTGGGACCACTCCTCAGGGAATCCCCCCTGCTCATCCCCAGGAGCTGCAGGCTGGGGTAAAGCCCATCCCATGGTCTTGGTGCTGTGGGGCATGGGCAGGACAGACCATTGCTTTAAAATAGGGGTCAGCAAACTGCAGCCCACCGGCTAGAGAACGCCTAGGAGCTGGGAGTGGTGGTTTCTTTTTTTAAAGGGGTGTTAAAAACAAAGCAGACAAATATGTGACACACTGTTAGTAGCCCATAAAACCTGAAATATTCAGTCTGACCCGCTATAAAAATAGTTTGCCAGTCCTGCTGGCCCTATAGTGGGTCCCAGATCTGCAGGGTCTGTGAGGCCATGGTGATGTTTGCCCCACCCCCACTGTGGCCCCTTTGAGCCTTGACAGGAAGATGTAGCCACAGGTATTTAAATACCCAGTCCTGAGACCCCAGGGCAGGAGAAGGGGAGCAGAGCTGGCAGACCTGTGGGCTGACAGACCTGTTGCCCACCTGGCCAAAGAGCCTTTGGCTTGTAGCTTCTCCATGTTGTCTCTGGGCCCCGCCCCATAGAAAGTCTGTGAGTCAGGGTGCTGCACTCTGCAGCTGAGGTGACCTTTCTCTTCTCATGTGTTCTCTTCTAGGAGCATTGGTGTCATCACCTACATCCTGTG
Organism: Miniopterus schreibersii; assembly: GCF_964146895.1. NCBI lineage: Eukaryota > Metazoa > Chordata > Mammalia > Chiroptera > Miniopteridae > Miniopterus > Miniopterus schreibersii. The sequence goes on along the minus strand of NC_138105.1, from coordinate 66,196,797 downwards.
AGTATCCAATCGGCACTTTCTGCTGCCTTTCCTAGTGCCCTGATTGTTCAGAAAGAGGATCGGGGAGGCTTTTATACAGGGACAGTGACCAAGAGTGTGGGATCCCTAGCACTCTGACCTGTCAAGGTGCTCAGCAAACTCTGAGTGGATGGATGAATGAATGAGTGAGTGATTGAATGAATTTGTGCAGGAGAGAAGGTGTGGTACCTGTTTCAGGGGCTTCTGGAATGTTCAGAAAACACAACACCGTCCTTAGAGGTAACATGCAACATGTGGGACCCAGGGCCAGAACCCTCCTTAGTCCGCTGGCCTACAGCTGGACCCCTGGGGTCTCTGTGTGAAAGGGGATTTGACCTTGAGGTCATTTCCTTGGATGCCACGTTTGGGCTGTTCCTCATCTGTTCCTGTATCAGATGTGCTCTGATTGAATGGGTGTAGTGATCAGAGACCTGAAGGTTTTGGAAGTGGTTTATTTGTGTAGTTTTTTAATATATCTTTATTGATTTCACAGAGAGAGGGAGAGAGAGATAGAAACATCAATGATGAGAGAGTCATTGATTGGCTGCCTCCTGCACACCCCACACTGGGGATCAAGCCCCCAACCTGAGCATGTGCCCTGACCAGGAGTCGATCAGGAATCCTGGATCGTAGGTCTATACTCAACCGTTGAGCCATGCCTGGCTGGGCGGAAGGTGGTTTTTTAACAGTTTCAGTTTTTTTGTTTGTTTGTTTTGTTCAAAATATTACAGTTGTCCCTTTTTCTCCCCATTGACTCCTTCCACCCCAGTTTCAGTTTTTTAAAAAATTTAAAATAAATTTAGACTCAGAAGAGTGGCAAAAACAGCACAGAGCTCTGTACCCCTGTGAATATCTTGTACAAACAGCATTTGTCAACACTGAGTAATTAACTGGTACAACATTAATAAGTAGAGTAAGTACCCAAGTTATTCAGATGTCACCAGTTTTTCCACCATGTCCTCTTTCTGGACCAGGACCCCGCCAGGGTCACTCATTGTGTTTAGTCTCTTCCTCTCTAGGATGGTTCCTCTGTGTTTCCTTGTCTGTCACAACCTGGATGCTCTTTTTTTTTTTTAAAGTATATTTTTATTTTTAAATTACAGTTGATGTACAATATTATATTAGCTTTAGGTGTACAGCCTTGTGATTAGATATTTATATAACAATGAAGTAATCATCCTGATAAATCTAATACCCATCTGACAGCACACATGGTTCTTACAACATTATTGACTATATTCCCTTTGCTGTGCTTTGCATCCCCATCACTATTCTGTAACTATCAATTTGTACTTCTGATTCCTTCACCTTTTTCACCCATCCTTCCTTCTGGAAACTGTCAAAATGTTCTCTATCTATGATTCCGTTTCTGTTCTGCTTGTTCGTTTGTTTTTTAGATTGCACATATAAGTTAAATCATCTGGCACTTGTTTTTCTCTGACTTTACTCAGCACAGTACCCTGTAGATGTCCCCATGTTGCAGATGGCAAGATTTCATTCTTTTTTATGGCTGAATCATATTTCATTGTATATATGCACCACTTCTTTATCTATTTATCTCTTGATGGACATTTAGGTTGCTTCCATATCTTGGTTTCTGTAAATAATACTGCAATAAACATATAAATGTATATGTCTTTTTGACTTAGTGTTGTGGGCTTCTTTTGAAAAATACCCAGAAGTGGAATTGCTGAGTCTTTCTTTGTCTCCTGTTATAGCCTTAGTTTTATTTATTTATTTTTATTTATTTGATAGCCTTCATTTTAAAGCCTGTTTTGTCTGGTGTAAGTATTGCTACGCCAGCTTTGTTTGTTTGTTTTAATTTTTATGAAATATATTTTTTCATTCCTTTACTTTCAGTCTTTGTGTATCTTTCAATCTGAAGTAAGTCTCCTGTGGACAGCATATGTAAGGGTCAGCCACCATATGTCATTTGATTGAAGCGTTTAATCTATTTGCATTTAAAGTAATTGTTGATAGATATGTATTTATTGCCATTTTATTCATATTTTTTATCTTTTTTCTTCTTAAGACATTTTAGCATTTTTTAAAAAATATATCTTTATTGATTTCAGAGAAAGGAAGGGAGAGGGAGAGAGAGATAGAAACATCAATGATGAGAGAGTCATCGTTGATCAGCTGCCTCCTGCACACCCTGCACTGGGGATCGAACCCGCAACCTGGGCATGTGCCCTGACGGGGAATCAAATGGTGATCTCCTGGATCCTAGGTCAATGCTCAGCTGCTGAGCCATGCCCGGCTGGGCAGCATTTCTTGTAATAATGGTTTGGTGACAATAAACTCTCTTAGCTTTTTCTTGTCTGGGAAGCTCTTTATTTGTTCTTTGATTCTAAATGATAGCTTTGCTGGGTAATCTTGGTTGTAGGTCCTTGCTTTTCATCACTTTGAATATTTCGTGCCACTCCCTTCTGGCCTGCAAAGTTTTTGTTGAGAAATCAGCTGACAGTCCTATGGGTGCTCCCTTGCAGGTAACTAATTGCTTTTTTCTTGCTGCTTTTAAGATTCTCTCTGTCTTTAACCTTTGGCATTTTGATTATGATGTGTCTTGGTGTGGGCCTCTTTGGGTTCATTTTGATTGGGACTCTCTGTGTTTCCTGGGACTCTCTGTGTTTCCTTGAGCGTGTTAGGGAAGTTTTCCATCATTATTTTTTAAAATAGATTTTCAGCCCAGCTGGGCGTGGCTCAGCGGTTGAGCATCGACCTAGGATCCAGGCGATCGGGGTTCGATTCCCAGTCAGGGCACATGCCCGGGTTGCGGGCTGCAGCCGATCAATGACTCTCTCATCATTGATGTTTCTATCTCTCTCTCTCCCTCTCCTTTCCTCTCTCTCAAATCAATAAAGATATATTTTTTAAAAATTAAAAAATAAAAATAAAATAAAATAGGTTTTCAATTTCTTGCTCTCTCTCTTCTCCTAAAAGCATCCTGTGATGTGAATGTTGGTTCTCTTGAAGTTGAATGTAGATGCTCTTGAAGAGTGCTCATCAGGGATGTTTTAGAACATCTCTCAGTATGGGTCTGAGGTTTGCTCATGATTGGAAGGGGTTTGCCTTTCTGCCCTGGAAAGAAACACAGTTTCCTTTCTATGCTACTCTCCTCTCAATGCTTCTAGCACTGCTGGTCACCAGTGTGTGCAGGTTTCTCCCCATACCAAGGAATTGTGACACCAGCTGTGTGTCATACCAAGCAATTGTGACACCAGCTGTGTGTCCTACTCTAGAGATATCATCAGATTGCACAGGTTAAGGACTCAGACCAACAAGGCTGTCCTGTGTACAGAAGCCAATTGCAAGTCCAGGTTGTCACCTGTAGTTCTGACCCACCGACTATAAATCGGGGGTTTCCTACCTCAGGTTTGATAATTTGCTAGAGTGGCTAATAGAACTCAGGGAAACGCTGGTTTACGTTTACCAGTTTATCACAAAGGAGATGATAAAGGATACAGATGAACAGCAGATGAAGGGTCTGGAGAGGAAAGGGCTGGGAGGGACCTGAGTGCAGGAGCTTTTGTCCCTGTGGAGTTTGGGGTGCACCCTCCTCCTGGACATGGCCACACTCACTCACCAGGAAGCTCTCTGAATCCCCTACTTTAAAGATTTTTATGAATGTTTCATCACATAGGCATAATTAATTAAATCTTCAATCATTGGTGATTAGCTCAACATCTGGCCCCTCTCCCCTCCCTGACTCAGGGGTGAGGGTGGAGGTTCCAACCCTCCGGTCCCACTGCCACCAGCCCCCTATCCTTAGGTGCTTTCCTCAAGTCACCTCATTAGCATAAACTCAAAGGTTGGAAGGGGCTTGTTATGAATAACAAACGTTGCTGCTTTTATTTTTTTTCTCTGGAGCCATTTCAAGAATCGAGGACAAGACTATTACAACAAAAGATGCTCCTACTTTATTAGCTCTAATGTTTTAGGAAACTCCAAGGTTTTGGGGAGCCATGTACCCAAGGACCAGCTTGGAGACCAAATATATGTTTTCTACCATAAGTCAGTGTCAAGTGCCCAGAGCCCCACAGGGGTGGTGGTGTGGCCCACCCAGTGTAGAGTATCAGGAAGGCAGGCGACACCTGTGTCATCACCAGTGATGTGCACCTGGACCATGTGCTAGGTGGCATCAGCCAGGATTCCCCTGGAAAGTGACTAGTTTTTCCTCTGGAATCACTAAATGTTCTAGGGCAGATGCTTTGAGACCGTGCATCTACATAGATACTTTGAGCTTCCAAGGGGATTTTCGTCCACTGGTTTTAATGCCTTTCTAGCTGGGCAGTGACTTCTTACTGCCTTCTGGTTGGCAGCCAGGGGGTGGCTGGTTGGAGGTTCCAGGGCAATACGTGCATCGTGTGGTCAGGGCCCAGCGTCCGCCTTCTGCGTCTGGCCCCTTTGTGGGCACTTCAGAGTTTGGTGGTAGCCCAGGCAGTAGCCTGGTGATGGAGCAAGCACAGGGGACACTGAACCCCATGTTTGTCTTCCAGTTTGAGTGGCGCATCCCCATTCCTGGGTGAGACCAAGCAGGAGACCCTGACCAACATCTCTGCCGTGAACTATGACTTCGACGAGGAGTACTTTAGCAACACCAGCGAGCTGGCCAAGGACTTTATCCGCCGACTGCTTGTCAAGGACCCCAAGTAAGCACAGGCCAGGCAGAGGAGTCAGGGAACAGCCCCGTAGGGAAAGCTGAACGAGTCTCCCTAGAATGGGTGGTGTGGCCAAGAAGACATCTCTCCAAGCCACCACATCTCTGTAACTGGCTTCCACTTTGGGCCAGTGATAGCAATGGATGACTTAGGTTGACCCACACTGTGTCTTAAGAAGCTTTTAATTCGTTGCCAACTTTTAAAATTGAGGTTTCACATAAATTTCAGATTGCTGCCTTTTTTTTTTTTTTTAAAGGAAGAGATCTCAAAGTCCTGGCAGCACAGTGCCTCCATTCACAGGGAGGTGCTCTCTTTGGCTGCAGCCCTCCCCCAGTGTGTGCTGCCCATTCTTATTGCCTGCCTGGCCCCTCCTGTGGGTGCCTGAGTTGTTTGACCCCAGCATTAGGTCTCAACCCTGTTAACAAAACCCCTCGGGGAACACAGAGATGGAGACCCCAGAGCCTGTGCCTCCAAAGGTGCCATGACAGTCTCCTTGTGGTTGACTTAGCAGAGTGGATGCTTTGGGTTGTGTGTGTAATTTCAAGGTCAGTTTGGGACTTGCTGCCAGTCTAGAGGGTGAATTTGGGGGTTGAAGGTCCTCAGGGACAGGTATCTGAGTCGGCCCTTGTCAAGGTGCTGAGAACAGAGCTGAAGCAGGGAGAGCCTGGAGAACCCTTTCCCTGCTTTCTGCTCTGTGGGGGGAGGATGGTGCAGATGGTACACATATGACTAACCAGGGTTGGGGGTTGCTCTTGTAGGAGGAGAATGACTATCTCCCAGAGCCTGGAGCATTCCTGGATCAAGGTGAGGAGGGGGGCTGCCTCCACTGAGGGATAGTAGGCATGACAAGCCCTCAACATCCAGGAAGGATCCCCAGAGTGGTGGGCCTGGGCAATGGGGATGGGGTGCTCCCTGAGATGGTGTCGGAGCCATCTCACTGAGGCATCCATTGTTGTCCTTGGTCCCTCTGTGCACACAGCAGGGGTCCCTCCCACAGAAACTTTCCAGAAGGTGTCACCTCTAGGCCAGAGTTGGCAGCCTTCTGTAAAGGGCCAGACATTCAATATATTTTCAGCTCTGTGGCCCCTGGCATTAATACTCAGTTTTGCCTTCGTAGCAGGAAAGCACTGTGACCATATGTATGCAGATGGGCACATCTTTGTGCCAAAAAAACTTTACATACGAAAGCAAGCAGAGGGCTGGTTATGGCCCTTGGTGGTCCACCGCATGCCCCCTGTTCCAGGCTGTGTTCTCTGTCCCCCTGCAGGCGATCAGGCGGCGGAATGTGCGGCGGGAGGACAGTGGCCGGAAACCGGAGCGCCGGCGCCTGAAGACAGCCCGCCTCAAGGAGTACACCATCAAGTCACATTCAAGCATGCCGCCCAACAACACCTACATCAACTTCGAGCGCTTCTCCAAAGTGCTGGAGGAGGTGGCAGCAGCTGAGGAGGGCCTGCGTGGGCTGGAACACAGCCGGCGGCTCTTCCATGAGGACATTGAGGCGCTGACGGCCATCTACGAGGAGAAGGAGGCCTGGTACAGGGAGGAGAACGAGAGCATTGGGCAGGACCTACGGCAGCTGCGGCAGGAGCTGCACAAGACCGAGGCACTCCAGCGGCAGGCCCAGGAGGAGGCCAAGGGTGCGCTGCTAGGAGCCAGCCGGCTCAAGCGCCGATTCAGCCGCCTTGAGAACCGCTATGAGGCTCTGGCCAAGCAGGTGGCCTCCGAGATGCGGTTTGTGCAGGATCTGGTGCGCGCTATGGAGCAGGAGAAGCTACAGGGGGTGGACTGTGGCCTTCGCTAGGGCCACGTGGGGGGTGGGCCCAGAGGGTTCTGGTGGTGGGTGTCCCCTTGATAGCCCTGGAGCCAGGCCCCTCTGTCACCTTTATCTGGCCCTAGAGAGTTTCCAGGCTGGGGCTGAGGTGGGAAGAGGCTGGACTGGGATGTGCCTCGGGGCCCAGGGATTCCCTGCTGAGGGGAGGGGCTTAGCCGGCTCCTCCCCAGGAAGACTGTGCAGATCTGGGCCCCCTCTGTGCAGCCTGTCTTCCCCTGGCTTAGCCTCCCCTGCACACACACACCTCTCTCTCTCTCTTTCATTCTCGAAACAACAACTGGGGTGGGGGCTTCTGGGATAGTGCCATCTCTGGAACTCTGTGAACTCTCTGCGAGGGGTTGGTACCTCTAAGATGGACTGGCCATGGTGGACACAGATGCTTTACACCTGGCCCAGTGGCAGGGTGGCAGCCTTCATGTTCCTGGTTAGGGGGCTGCAGGGCATTCAGAGTACAGGGAGCAGGGCCTGGTCACCACCTTCAGGAACTCCCTGCCCATCCAAGCACACATAGCCTCAGAGAGGGTTTCTGAGAGCCCCTGCATGCCCCAGAGCTCAGAATTGGAGGGGCCTCTGCTGGACACCCCAGCCCCTCTCCCAGAGATGGGAGGTGGCTCCTCCAGGATCAGTGGTGGAGGGGGCCTCTGAGCCCTGCTCTCCCCACTCCCTTGCTGGGGCACCCCTGAACTGGGCACCATGGCCAGAGCTGAGGAGACTACCTACCCCTTGAGGAAGTGTCAGTCTGGAGGTAGTATGGGGGGTAGGAGGCCATGTAGCTAATAACTAAGTACGTTGCCCAGATGCAGTAAAGGAAACATCTGCAAAAACTGTCTCTCTTTCTTCCCCGAGGCCCAAGAAGTCCCTGGGCACTGGGTGAGGCAGATCGTCGGGGGGCCAGGCAGCTGGGGACAGGAGTAAAGAGTCGTCATCTACCCTACAGCCCTCCCCAGTGCAGTAGGCTGTGGAGCCATCTCCTCCTTCCACTCATAATGCCAGGTGCAGGCTTCTCATGACACATAGTTCCTGAAGGGCCAAGGCCACCAATGGGGTCCCTCCCCTGCCTCGGTTCCTGGCCCTGTCCCACCAATCCCTGCCTCGTTCCCTTCTCCAGTGCTGCCTTTTGAACTGTTAGGGCCCACATAGGGTAGTTACAAAAGGCTCATGGGCCCAGTGTCCCCCTCCCCAGAGAGCCCTAGGATTCCTTAGCCACCCCCCACCCACCCCAGATTCTGTGCTATTCTGTGCAGGGAGAAGCCCATTTGACCTAGTGCATCTGCCAAGAACCCTCAGGAGCGCTGCTCTAGACTAGTGGGATTGAAAAGGGGGTTGCAGTGGGTAGTGCTGCTATGTGCCACTAGGTGCTGCCCTTGAGCAGGATCTTGTGCCCACTAAGAAATTTCCCTAAGGTCCTGGCTTCAGTGAAACGTGAGTCCTTAGCTGGTGGCCACTCTGAGCCCAGAGATCTCTGCTGCAGGTTGTAAGGTTAAATGAGGGACACCTGTGTAGACCCTTCACCCCCCCCCCCCCCCCCCCCCCCCCCCCGCCCTGCTAAGTGCAGGGAGGAACCAGGCAGGAGGGACTTGTAATCCTGCGAGGCTGTTGACCAGGGCTTTCGCTACCAGGACACTGACAGGGCTGAGGCAGGGCCTTGGGACCTGGCTGTGGGGTCCGATGGAGGGGGTGGGGCCCCCACATTGCCTCTGCTAGCTCCATTACATTGCATATGCCACCTCTGCGAGCATGTGCCTGCTGCAAGCCAAAAGGAAATAAAGCCCTGATTCTGACATTCAGCTCTTGTCTTTGCTTGGGTCAGGTGGGGTAGCCAGCCTTGGGTTACCTGGTGCTATGGTCTGTCTGGGCTCTGTCTCTGTCCCTTCATCTGCTGACTGCCCCTGTGCTCCTTGGGAAGAAGAGGGCAAACCTAGGCGTGATATCAAGGGCTGTCCCAATCTTGGGGCTTGGCTGGACTCTGTACTTTTTGTTGCAATGAGATGGAAGTAGCTAGAGTGAGCTCAGAGGGCTTTCTGTTTTATATCTTCTGAGACACTGCACTCTGAGGTCACATGTGCTGTGCTCTGGGCCCCAGTGCATGGGCCCTAGCACAGAGGCCACCCCTGCTCAAAAGGGATGCAGGTGGTGTCCTTGCTGCTTCTGCTGCTGCTTTGCACAGTCTAGGTCTGGAATGTTGCTTGAAGGGGAGATCTTCTGACCCTTAAGTCCTTCCCAGGAGCTGCAGTTCTGAGCCTTTGGGAGGCCTCAGTCATCCTTCTATTGACTTGTTCAGTACACCAAGGGGCACATTTCTCCTTGTTGTTTATTTTAATTTTTTTTTTTTAAATCTTCACCTGAGGATATTTTTTTCCATTGCTTTTTAGAGAGAGTGGAAGGGGGGGGAGAGAGAGAGAGAGAGAAACATCGAGGTGAGAGAGAGACATCGGTTGGCTGCTGCATTGAGCCTTCAACCGAGGTATATGCCCTTGGCTGGAATCGAACCTAGGACCCTTCAGGCTGCGGGCCGATGCTCTAACCACTGAACCAAACTGGCTAGGACTTTAATTTTTTTAAAAAAATTGAAATAACTATAAAATTTGTCCTTCAAAAGAGTTTGTTTTTTTTAAATCCTCACTTGAGAATATGTTCCTGTTGACTTTAGAGAGAGAGAAAACATCATTCAGTTGCCTGCCATATGCTTCTCGACCTGGGATTGAACTGGTAACCTAGGCATGTGTCCTGACCAGTAATCAAACTCGCAACCTTTTGGTTTGAGGTGATGCTCCAACCAACTGAGCCACCTGGCCAGGGCAAAACTCATCCTTTTTTCTCTCTTTTCTTGGTCAATAACTTTCACTTTTGAAATTCCAATAAATTACAGCTTGTGGAATGCTCAGACATATTCAGATTTCTCCAGTTGGTCTGTGCTTGTCTTTTACAACTGGCTTGTCCAGACCAGGACCCTGTCTGGCCTTCGAGTGGTACGTGGCTGTTGGGGCTCTTAGGCCTCACAGACCAGGTTCTGAGAAGCAAATTCCCAGGCTTCACCCATTGGTCTGTGGTGGGAAAGGGTCAACTAGGTGTGTGTAATTTGTGTAAGATCAATAGGCTATAGTCCGTGCTGGTGGCACCTGCCTCCAGAGAAAAGGAGGAACTTCTGTGTAGTGCCAGAGGATCTCCAGACCCCAAGATGGGGAGTAATTACCCAGGGTCTGGAGGTCCCCAGGGCACTATTCAGCATATATCCAGCCACAATTTACTAAGTCCCACTGCATTCTGGGCAGTGTCTCAGGCATTGGGAGACATTGGTGGAAAGTGGAGACCATGTCTGTCTTGAGGACAGAGAGGGGTACTTAACCACCTAGCCTTTCTGATTAAGACTGGAGAAACCGAAACTCATTTGGACTCACACCTACCCTTTCAGTATGCAGGGTCCATCATGCTGCAGGGCTAAATCTGGAGAACAGGCAGGTGTCCTTGTTCTGGAGAGGATTTCTGCCCCATTCTCCTGACCTGGGTTATCTTAAGGGCCTCAGCTAGTGCAGCCTCAGTTTACTCAATCTGTCAAGGGCATGGGGAGCCACTTTGGGATCATAAAGCACCTTACCAGCAGGCAGACTCTGAGATATATCCCAAGGACCCCTGCCTCCCTCTGTTCACTTCTTTGAGAGTGGCAGGTTCTATCCAACAGGATTCAGCAGAGGCAATAGAAGTGAGTTGCGCGTGTGGAAAATACAGTTTCTGAAGGAAATCATCTATTTATCAAGTACGCTAGTGAGCTTGTAGTAACCCTGAGGGTCACTGATCCATCACAGGCATCTTTCTTTGTGATATACAATGTGGTGATAACAGAGATGATCGTTATGTCTGAGAATATGTCAGATGAGCTTTTGGAGTTCTTTGAGAACTTCCGTGATCTCTCCTGTAATGCTACCCTGAACAGTGAAGTCCAGTTTCCTGCTCAGCTTCCAGCAACAATTTTCCACGGCAGATCCAGTGCCGGCTTACAGACACTGTTGTAAACACCAAGTACAGAGGGCACACGAGGCGGCACGTGATGGCTGGCTCAGCTTCCCATCAGTGCCACCTTTTTTTTTTTTTTTTTTATATATCTTTATTGATTTCAGAGGAAAGGAGAGGGAGAGAGAGAGGTAGAAACATCGATGATGAGAGAGTCGTCATTGATCGGCTGCCTCCTGCACGCCCCCGACTGGGGATCGAGCCCGCAACCCGGGCATGTGCCCTGACCAGGAATCGAACTGCGATCTCCTGGATCCTAGGTCGATGCTCAACCGCTGAGCCACGCCGGCCGGGCATCAGCGCCCACTCTTACAGTAGTAGCCCCTACCTTGGTTTGTCAGTCTTCAGCTACAATGACAGGTGGTGTCAGTCATAGAGCAGCCCTATCATGTTCTATGCCCAGGACTCTGGTCTGCTCAAGGTTCAGATCCAGGCAGGCTTATTGGGCCACCCCATCAACCACACTGTAGGAAACCTTTGTTGACTTGACCTTTCACCCTTTTGAGCCCTTTGCTATTTCTGTGCAGAGGACTAATGCTGAGTAAGTTGTCAACTTCCATATGTGACACTGCTGCATGTAGGTGCCTCACCAAAGCCAGGTTTTCTGGTCCTTCAAGACTTTTCCCTTTCTTATCTCATGGACTCTAAAGCAAAAGCTCCTGACTCAGATGGGGGAGCTAGAGAGAGGAGTGAAGGTGGCTCAGCCTAATGGAATTGTTTTTATCCTATACAAGAAATGGATTAATTTAAAGTCCTCATGTTTTCCCCCTGTGGGAATAGCCAGCACTAATTAAGTTAATTTACTTTTTGTTTTATTTTGCATTTTACTGCTATGAAGGTGAGAGCATTATACTTTTACCCTCTTTATATCACTTCTTTGCCACTGTGGTATGCATTATGAAGCAGGTAAATCTTGTTTACTCATGAGAACTGTGTACAACCTTTCTACTTAGCCAACAGGCAGGGCTATCTTTATGAAAAAAATAATAAATAAAGCCGTGGTATTTTCTTACTTAAAAAAAAGATGTGGATCCCTCCCCATTTGAGCCTTCTGATGGATGAAACCCAGCCCTGGCTGACACCTGGATTGCAGCCTCTGGAGAGACCTTGCAGAAGACCCAGGTAAGCCATGCCCAGATTCCTGACCTATAGAAACTGTGAGATACCACGCATGTTGTTTTAAGCCACAGTTTGTGGTGATTTGTTCTGCAGCAGCAGCTGGATAATACACTGACAAAGGCACACCACAACCGCTTGCCAATTTATTGAACTATTCAACTTCTGCTCATGTCCCCTTTCTTAGCACCTTGTCCGTTTGCTGTGCCTTCATTCCCTTTTCTTTCTGCGATTGTGACTGGGGGTGTGTGTTAGTGCCAGGCCCTCACCTTCCTTCTGTTCTGGGGAGAGTGGACCATTCAGCAAATCTGTGGAGTGAGGGCTCCCTGTTGTCTGGTTTTGCCTTATGCAAAATTGGAATGTCTTCTTGCCTCCTTCTTAAGATGGGTTGGATGCAGGAACTGTGGGATCCATGAATTTCATTCCTCTGGCTGTCAGGTGCCAGGTCATACCTACCTGTACATTGGCTTAGGATTTGGCTGCAGTGTGTGTGTGAAGCTCTTTGGAAGGTGTTTCTCTCAAAGCAAAGATCATGCACAGCAGGGTGAGTAAAGGAGGCCCGGCTTCCACTGCTGGCCCTACCTCTAAACTGCAGAGTGATCTCTGGCAGCATGTTGCCCTCTCCTGGCCTCGATGTTCCCAGATGCAAAATGGTAGTAGTTTCTCCTTTCTCTGTCCGAGACCCCATGAGGATTAAATGGGAACTTGTAGAGGGGTTTTATAACCATCAAGTGCTGCATAAATGTTGATGGTAAAGCCAATCAAATCAGAGTCTCAGAGCTGGACCAAGCTCAGAGAACACCAAAGCTGGCATTCCTAAGGAGGATGAATTCTCCAAACAGACATCAACACACACTGGCTGCAGAGAAAGACATGGGGTGGTAAGGGCAGGCACATTGATCACAATCACTGACTTGAACGATTCTGCAGGGTGGCAAGGATGTGAAACCCACTACTTGGGGATCAGCAGACACTGGGCCCCGTCCCTGTCCCTCAGTCAGGAGGACATTGGGCAAGCAGACCTCCTCCGCGGAAGGTGCAGTGGGGAGGCCAGTGGAGCCCTAATTTTAGGCCTTACATCACAGCTTGGGGTTTTTCACACACCACCTATGAGTTAGACTGTCCTGGGTTTGAACACAGCCTGATTGGGCTCCTGCTCTTGGCAAAGATGCCACCTCTCTCTGTGCCAGTCTTGCCCTCCCTCAGGGACAATGGTTCTATTTGCCTCCTAGGGTGAAGGTGAGAGTGGAAGGAAAGGGTACATCAGAGTCCAGCACATACTCGGTGTCCCCTAAGCATTAGTCTTAGGAGATTTAGGGGCTGGATTGCAGGAGTCACCACACTACACTGGGTCCAGCAGAGTGCTGCCCCTCTCTCTTAGGTCAGAGGGCAGTCCCCGTGCCATCTTCCCCAGGCCCAGTGGTCATGAGTAGGTGCCAGCTAAACTCACAGCTGTCACACTCCTGACCATACTTGGGCAAGAACCTGCGGCCGCTATTAATAACCAGGGTGCACCAGCCTGGATGGGGGGGGGTGGCCCCTATAAAGCTAGTCCTGCCAGCCCCCAGCGGCTCCTTCAGCCCTTGAGATCTTTAGCCCCCCCCCCGTTGTGAGAGAAAAAGAAAAGTAAGTACCAAAACCATCTCCCCCCATCCCCCTGCCCTACCCCACTTGATGGCCAGAAAAGTAAGACACAGAACAATGGTGAAACTACATACCCCATGCAAAGGACATCTGAAACACAGCCTTGGTGGCATTTAACTGTCCCAGGCAGTTGGGGGCCCATCCCAGTGGGGAAGAGGGCAGCAAGGAGGAGGAAGTGGAGGAGGAGGGGGCTGGGCCTCCTCTTCATTTATTCTCCGTGTCCTAGAGGGGACAGAGCCAGGGACCCCCCGCCCTGGGACAGGTGACTCCAGAATGCATGTGTGTCTTGCGGTAATGTGGCCACAGCGCTGGCTCCCCTTGGGGAGTGAACGGCAGGAACTGAGGTTGGGGCTCCCTCACTCCCCTGCCCCTACCCCTGTCCCCAGACATCCTGGTGTCCCCCCACCCCCTGGGGTTTTATATTTTGAAGATCCCTTTACAGGCCCGCGCAGAATGAGCCCCGTTTGCATCTACTGAACTCCAAGACGCCTATGCTCTGGGAGCTGCCCCACCCCATGCCGTCCTCCCCCGTCCCCCAAGGTCAGTTGTTTGGTGACCTTATTAAATGCCAGAGGTGCTTCAAGGGAACAGGGAGGCAGTAAGTTCTTGGGTACCCCCAGACCACCAGAATTTGCTAGGTGGATTTGGGGGGCTCCTGGGTGATGGTGGAGGGCATGTGGTGGCTGAGGCCATCAGCCACTCCTGTCTGTCCTTGTCAATCCACTCCTCTCCCAGGCACTGGCAGACCCCCCCCAGGTGGCCCCAAGGACACCCCCTCAGGTTCCTGGCAGCTGGAAGGATGGGCAGTAGGGATGGCCTTCGGAGGTGACTGCTCTGGCTCTGATGAGACATATGTGGGGGTGAGGGTGCCAGCAGAGTAACTGCTGATTAAGAGGCTAGCTGAGTGATACTTGATGTGAGTGGCAAATGCTGGGGGTGGGGGTGGGGTCCTGAGATAGAGTGAGAGTGAGGGCGGGGGGATATGGGCACTTAGCCTGGCCTCCCACCTCCTGAGGCCTCTGCCTCCACCAGTGCTGTGGATTTCAGGGTTTTTTTTCCCTTCAAAGCTGTTAGGGCATTTGGGGCAGGGCCCAGGACAGAGTACTGATGGGGTGAGTGTTCTGGGGCTAGGGGTTGCCAGTTGGGGCACTTTGTATGGAAGGTCGCCTGTCTGTCTGTCTGTCTGTCTGTCTGTGGTGGGCTGGGGTGGGGCTTCAGATAGGCTTTGGAACTGAGGGATCTGCAGAGGGGCCAGTTTCTAGGGAAGAGCCCAGTGGGTTCCTGCCCACCCACCTCAGCCTTCCAACCCTGAGGCAGAGGCACCCCTCCACATGGTGAGGTCGCTGGCACCCCAGGACCCTATAGGGACCAAAGAAGGGGGGCTGCAGGCAGGCCTGGCCTGCCCAAGTTCCTCAGGGAGGGAGAAGACTTGGCCCGGGAGGGTGTCAGCCACGGGACGGCGGGCACATGAGTTTGTGTGTCAGGGTCTGTTCCTGTCCTGGACTCTCAGCCCCTTCCCGGGGCCTTCTCTGTATAGTGAGTCACACTGCTCCGGGCACCTCCAGGGGATGGCGGTTTGAGCCAGTTCTCTGCCCTTAGGACAGGGTCTCCTCTGCACGTGGACACTGGGGCTGGGTCATTCTTTGTGAGGGGCTGCCCTGCCCTCTGTGAGGTATCAAGTAGCATCCCTGGCCCCCACCCTCATGATGCCAGGAACACCCTCAGTCATGACAAACAGATGTCCCCAGATATTGTTCAGTGTCCCCTGGGCGCAGGATCACTGTCAGCTGAGAACCACTGCCCTGAGGCTGTTCTTGGCCTTAAAGGTCTTGGGTGCTGAGTGCTGGGCATTCCTGGGGCTGATGTTAGGTGATAAGTGGGCAGACATTCAACTTTAGTAGTTAGATGCTTCATTCTAGTGTGTATTAGGAAACAGGTTTTTCCATTAATACCAATGCTACCATAAAGTTTCCTCTTCAAACGAATTTAGTTAAAATCAATAAAATAAGCAAGACTTGCAAGGAAAACTAATAAATATAAAAGTGGTCATCTGGGGGTCTTCAGCCCTGTCCCTGTCGTGAGGAGAGGAGGAGGAGGAGTGGCTTCAGAAGGGACTTCTCAAGGTTCCACAGTGGACACAGCCTGGGATCCCAGGCACACCAACCTGGCCTGGGACCCTGTCTCCACCTTTGTGTGTGGCCTCGGGCAAGGTCCGCTTCAGTTTTGTCACCAGCAAACCGGAATAAATTGTACTTGTGGCAGAATGGTGGAGAGAATTCCAGGCCCTCTTGATCACTGGACAGGTGTCCAGCAGATGCCAATGCCTCACCCCCATTTCGTGCTCACAGGGCCTGCCTAGGGGCGGGCACCGAAGTGATGAGAGTACTAAGTACCTAGGTGAGGAAACTGAGTCACAGAGGTGGCACATTACATCACTCCAGGCAGCTGGATCGTGGAGCCACCCACTCATGCTCTGGGCTGCTCAGTCTTGGGGTGTCCTGTCCTGGGGCCTGGGGAGAACTGACTGGGGGTACACCCTAGGGGGTACGTGGTGGAAACGGGATGGGGAGCATTGCGTTTTTCTCAGGTTCTGTCTGGGGAGGGCAGGTGCTGCAGGAAAGGTCCAGGTTAGTGATGTCATCCCTGTGCCCGGAGCTGCCAGCATTGGAGCCTGGTTCTCTGGGCCCCTCAGGTGGTTCTGGGAGGAAGCAGACAACTCTTTCTGGGATATGGGTGAGAGATGGAAGGCCAGATGGAGCGAGGGTGAGCGGCTTCGTCATGCACCCTTGGCTGCAGAAGGCTACGGGGTCAGCGTCTGACAGACTTGCGTTTAAATCTCGGCTTTGCTGAGTGAATGACCTTGGGCAGGTGGATTTCCCTCTCTGGGTCCTGGAGAGACAGGTCATAGAATAACCTGACCTCTCAGGGTGGGTTCTGATCAGGGTGCCCAACTGTCCCAGTTTGCCTGGGATTGGGGCTTCCCAGGACAGGGAACTCTCAGTGCCCAAACTGGGACAGCTCTGGGCAAACTCTCCACCTCTGGGATGACGCGGTCACCCTATCCTTCTTTTTAATTGCGGTGAAATACAAACAACATGAAAGGCACCATCCTAACCATTCCTAAGTATCCAGTCCAGTGTCATTCAGCACATTCACATTGTTGTGCAGTCATCTCACCGCCATCTCCAGAACTTTTCATCTTCCCTGTGAAACTCTGTCCCCACTAAACACTAACACCCCCCCCCCCCCCCCGGCTCCCGCCATCTGCCTCCAGTCTCTATGGATCTGACTCCTCTAGGGACCTCCTGTAGGGACTCACACAGTATTTGTCCTATTGTGTCTGGCTTATTTTCACAGAATACAGTGTCTTCAAAGTTCATCCACATAGTAGCAGGTGTCAGAATTTCCTTCCTTTTTAAGGCTGAGTAATAGTCTATAATCTGGAGGGACCACATTTTGTTTATCCACTCGTCTGTTGATGGACATTTGGGTGTTTTCACCTTTTGGCCGCTGTGAACAGTGCTGCTATGGATATGGGTATACAAATATCTGTTTGAGACCTGGCTTTAATTCTTTTAATTCCATCCAGAAGTGGAGCTATTGGGTTGCATGGTAATTCCATGTTTAATTTTTTGAGAAATCCCCAAACTCTTTTTATAGCAGCTCCCCATTTTTCATCTCAGTCAGCAGTGAATGAGGGCTCCAATTCCTCCACATCCTCGCTGACACTTGTCTTCTGATTTTGAGTTGGTCACTCTATTGCTAGGATTCTCATAATGACCAAGGTGTATGGGTGGCCAGGCAGGACTCTGGCTGCCCCAGAACCACCTCTCCCATGTCCCTATCCCGTCCCACACTATTTTGGGCCCAGTGACAAGCAGATCTGCTCCGTGCCTGTGCAAGGGGCAAGCCTTGGCAGGCCCACCAGGTGCTTCCTCCTGGTCCTGCTCCAGCTCCCACCTGTTCACCAGGACACAGTGACCTCAGTCACAGCTTGTCCCTGAGGCTGCCTTTCCCTGTGGCTCTCCACTCCATTCCTTGCATACACCACACCAGTCAGCAGACATTTTCTGCAAAGGGACAAAAAGTAACTATTTTCAGCCTAGCAGACTAGAGGATCTCTGTCACGGCTACTCAGCTCTGCCATTGTAATTTGAAAGCAGCCATACAGGGGTGGCACTGTGCCAATAAATATTTATAGACACTGAAATTTGAATTTTATATAATTTGTATATGTCATGAAATTTAAAACCCTTCCAATCATTTAAAAAATGTAAAATCACTCTTATCTCAAGGACTATACAAAAACATGCAGTGGGCTGGACTTGGCCCATGGGCCATAGTTTGTCAATACATATACTACACACCCCATAAACATTTGTTGAATGAACTAATAATGTTTAGTGTCCCAAATATATGTCCAGTTGATTAGCATGACAGTGATGTGCTGTTAATGAGCAAATGGGCATTAATGTAATTCTTATTAAAGTCACGTATGTTGAAAATGCCACTGAATTAAATAAAAGTCACATTGGATTTTTTTTATTAAGTCCTAAAGGATTTTTAGACAGCATTATTGAGATAGTATTGACATACCATACAATTTACCTGTTTAATGTGTACACTTCAATTTTTTTTACACCTTTACAGGGTTGTGCAGCCATCAACTACAATCAATTTTAGAATATTTTATTCTCCCCCCAAAGAAGCCCCATCCTCATTACCAGTCAGACCCCACTCCCCACTCCTCAGCTCTTGGCAACCAAGAATACACTTTCTGTCTTTGTGGATTTGCAGGGCTGGTTCCTTCTTAGGTCTCCTTGGCTTGCAGATGGCCATCTTCTCTCTGTGTTCCCACTGTATGCATGCGCCCCAGGGTCCCTCTGTGTGTCCAAATTTCTTTTTATATGGATACCAGTCATAATGGGTTAAGGCTTACCCTCACGACCCCATTTTAACTTAATCACCTGTTTAATCACTTCTAGATACAGTCATGTTCTGAAGTCCTGGGGGTCAGGGCTTCAACTTTTGAATTTGGGGGTCACAATTCAGCCCATGACAGTGTCTTTTAAAAAAAAAAAAGTTTTTATGTTTTTATTGATTTTAGAGAGAGAGAGGAAAGGAGAGGGAGAGAGAGAAACATCAAAGGGCTGCCTCCTGCATGCCCCCTATGGGGAATCTAGCCTCCAGTTCTTGTTTGTTTGTTTGAAGTGAGGAGCAATTCAAATGTTGCTCCAATATACAAGGACTCTGGATTCTGAGTCATTAGGGACACGACTCGGTGAACAAGCGGGACCAGAACTCATGCCCTCCTGACCTCCAGCCTGCAGGCTCTTTCATTCTCTTCTGTGGCCCCCAAAAGACAAGCAGCTGGGATAAGCAACCATCCGGGTCTGCCTGGCTCTGAGAGTTCCTGGGGATGCATGACTTTCAGTACTAAAACTGGGGAAGCCCCCTGCAAATTGGCAAAGCTGATCACTCTCCTAGTGGTCTGGACAGGGTCTTCAGGTCAGGGGAAAAGGCCCATGAGGCCTTTGCTGAAATAAGCGCCAGGGACAAACCCGAGGCCCAAAAACCCATGGATCCTCCTGGCTCTGCTGCTGGTGGCTCTGCTGCCATCCACCGGTCCATCCCATCTGTTCACTTGCCTGTCCACTTGGCACTTTCTTCTCTGTGTCTTGCTCTGTGCTGGTTCTTGAGGCCACAATAGTGATGGGCCACGGTGACTGCTATGCCAGGTGATTTCTGTGTGCAGGAAAGCTGTGTTTAGAAGAAGCAGTTGCCTAGAAGACGGGCCAGATGGGAGGCTCCAGGCTGGGGCACAAGAAGTGAGCATTAAAATGGGACCCCAAACCCGGGGTGGACAGAGCTTATAGGACCAACCACCTGCCCAGCCTGTTCTGTGGCAGAGGGCAGGGGGCCTTCAAGCACACAGAACCCCTGCTCCATGGGCCTCCTTGCGGAAGCTTGGAGGGTAGTGGGGCTGTCACAGACGGAGAAATGAGGGGTCTGAGCCTTTCGAAGAGTGAGGGGCAGGGCTCTGGACACCCATTTGCCTTGCCCTATTGCCTTTTCCTGATGACTGCAAATATGGCAAGAAAGCCTGTGCCCTTTGTGGCCCCTGCAAAGGCTGGCCTGTGGCTGATGCCCCTTTCCAGAATCATGCCAGTGCCCAGATCTGATCCTCCCCCTCCCTCCCTCCCTCCCTCCCTCCCTCCCTCCCTCCCTCCCTCCCTCCCTCCCTCCCTCCCTCCCTTCCCAGAACATAACCATTTTTTAAAAATATATGTTTTCATTGATTTCAGAGAGAAGAAGGGAGAGGGACAGGGAGAGAGAGAAACATCAGTGATGAGAGAGTCATTGATCAGCTGCCTCCCGCACGCCCCCTACTGCGTATCCAGCCCGCAACCCAGGCATGTGCCCCGACCGGGAATCAAACCGTAACCTCCTGGTTCATGGGTCAATGCTCAACCACTGAGCCATGTGGGCCGGGCTAAAATTAACCATTTTTAAGTAAACAGCTCAGTGGCATTTAGTGCATTTACGTTGTGCAACCACCACCTCTATCCAATTCCAGAACCTTCTCATCACCCTCAAAAGAAACTCCATCCCCATCAGCAATCATTCCCTATTCTCTTCCCCCAGCCCTTGGCAATCACAAATCCACTCCCTGTCTCTGTGGATTTTCCTGTCCTGGACATTTCACATAAATGGAATCACAGTGTGGCCGTGTGTGCCTGGCTTCTCTCACGGAGCATCCATGCTGTAGTGAGTGTCAGAGCTTCCCTCCTTTTCATGGCTGAGTAAGATTCCTTTGTATGATAAATCATGTTGTGTTTATCTATTCATCCATCCATGGACACTTGGGTTGCTTCCACCTTTTGGCTACTGTGTATAATGCTCCTGCGAACATTCATGTACAAGTTTTTGTTTGAACATCTGTTTTAAATTCTTTTGGGTATATTTGTATGAGTGGAATTGCTGCATTATATGGTAATTGGTTCTTTCTTTTTTCCCCTCCATAATTTCCAAATGTTCACTGGCTTTGTCCCAACCTGTCTGGACTGCAGGTTTTTCATGCTGTTCTGGATTGAGTGGGGTGGGAAGCTATAGGTCCACAGGTGGCCATGATACATCACCTTCAGGTCAAGGGGTACCCTGTCTCCACCCTCCCCAGGGTTCTGGTCTCTACTGTACTTTCCAGACTCCCTTGAGCAAAGGGGACAGGGTCTAGGGAGACCAAGGTTCAAATCCCAGCTCTGCCAAGCCACCAACTATCTCTGAGCCTCAGTCTCCCCATCCTCAAAATGGGTATAAATAATAAACTGTCTCACTGAGGTTTTGGGGAGGGCTCTGGTTGATATGATTCCTGGGACAGAAAGTATGTCCTTTATGAGCATCCTGGGTCATGAAATCTTCCCAATAACCCTACACAGTAGGTATCACTTCCAACCACAGAGAAGGTGTAGGGGGTGTAGTAGGGGGCCAGGCTCAGCCAAGAGCTGGGGCACACTCAGGCTTGGCTGACTTCCCAGCCCCTGCTCTGGGCTATGCTGTGCCACCTGTTGAAAGCTGGCAGGAAATTTCCCCTCTGGGGAAACTGAGGCCACAAGGACCCCAAGCAGCCCCTGGGGTCATGTTGGTATGGGTCCAACAGGTGGAGACTAACTGCCCAGAGCTCTCAGTGCCACGCCCAGAGGCCACCAATGAACCAAGGGGAGGGGATAGGAGGGTCCTTTTCAGTGCCTCAAATACAATAGGCTGAACCCCAATGGTTAAAAAAATAGGATCAAGTTTAATACTTAAGCTGCGGTGAGGTTACAGAGGCATCTCAGGGCAGGATTCCAGGGCCCTGAGATGCTGAGCTGTGAGTGGGGCTTCCACTCTCATATGTACAGACATCCACAAAGGGAAATGGTCGTGCAGTGTCTTGCTGGGATGCCACCAGCCTGGCCGTACTGTGGCCGGAATTGTATGTGGGTCTCTCCAGTCCAAGGTCAAGACCCTCCTCCCCCAGTCACACTAGGAGTGGTTCAGGAGTGAGTTCTGAATGTCTTCCAGGACCTGGTGGAAGAGCTCCTCACGGGACTTCATGCCGTCCAGGTACACTGAAATCAGAATGGCCATAGTCAGGGGTGAAACTGCGGGGCCACCGGGCTGCTGCCCGGAGGCAGGCGGCCAGTGCACAAGGAGACGGGTGGACTGCTGGGTTAGGAGGAAGCCAACCTGCAGAAACAGGTCGCTGGAATAGAATGGCCTCTGGGGTCCAAAGCAAGAGCGACTGGCAGTGAGGCTGAGGAGGGACTTCTAGGTTTCCCAAATGGTCCCCATGGGGAGGGGCTGGGCTCAGGGTCCCCCCAGCGCCCGGCCTCATCCTACTCAGGGCCTTACCTACTTCCACGCCGTTGGCCTCCATCTCTTGCTTATACTTCTGGTACATGGGCCACACATGGCCATCAAAGAGGCCGGGGGGATCGGGGACCTTGTAGCTTCGAGTACTGGGGAGAGAGATTGTCAAGAATGAGGGATGCCCATGTTGCCCAAGGGTGGCACCATGAGCAGAGCCTGGGGGATGTGAACAAGTTCAGGGATAGTACCACTGAGTCAGGGGCCATTGGCTGGGGTCTGGGTGCCCCAGCTTCTGGCATTTTCACCCCCTGAGCCTGGTAGATGCCTAGGGCAGTGCAGGGGTGGGCCATGCCTTCAGTCCCTGGCTGGGACTTCTGGAACGAGCACAGGCCAGCCAAGGGCCTGCTGGCTGCCAACCTGCGGTTTCAGGGCAGCCTCTGTCCAGTGGGCATCAGTGGTTTCCTGGTCCCACCTGGGAATCCAGACAGGGCCTCCAGGCTCACCTCCTCCTCCACTTGCACTCTTCGTAGGGGACAGTCAGGAAATACCGTCGGCTGTATAAGTCCACCAGGGGCCTGGCAGGGATGGAGGACATGGTCAGCGCCATGGGCCTTTCTTCACGGGGTCAAAGGTACACAGCCCCATAGGTCTCCAGGGACTTTCCTGGGTGATGAGGGCGGGGGTCTTGGCTGGTTAGTGTAGGGGTCAGGGAGGGGACAAGCATCAGCCAGTCTCCTGCTATGCCCAGGAACATCCCCATAGCAGCTCCCAGTTAGGATGGGCCAAGAGAGGTGCTATGTCTTAGCCAGGGCCAAACAATGAGGCCAGGAGTCCAGCCGAGCCTCCTGCTCTGCCTGAGAGGGGTGAGTTCTAGAAGGAGGACTGAGTTTCCCCAAGAATTGGGGGAAACTGAGCTGAGGCCAATTCTGCCCCCAACCCCTGGGAGGGCTCAGACGGTCTGGGTGTGAACCTGCTCTCACTCACTTGTAGCTGTAGAGCAGGAAGCCCTCCAGAATGAGGATGTGGGTGTCCACAGTGTTCGGTTGGATGCTGACCCCGTGGGCACGGGCGAACTTCTGGGGGTTGCTCACCCAGGCCTGCACGGTGCTCAGCATGGCTTCCATGTCCAGGGACTCCAGCACTGGGGGCAGGTAGAGCAGGTGTTGGCAGAGTCGGGGGAAGAGGGGCAGTGCAGGCAGGGGGCGCGGGGCCGCCAGCCATCCTTACCATCCCACTGCTTGAAGCCGTCCTCCCCAACTGCGATTTGGTCTTGGGGCTGAAACAGAGGAGCCCGAACCCCGGGCTCAGTGCCCGCCTTCCCACCTCACCACCACCCTGGGCTGACAGAATCTTGATGGGCCCCTCGGCTCCTGGAGAGCCCACAGTGAGGGGCCCAGAGTCTGGCGGGGCTGCCTGCCCTGACCCTCTGCAGTTGATGCTTACAGACTCTGAGGTGCTGGGTGGGGTTCAGGCTGGCACTGGGATACTCCTCCCCTCCCCTGCCCCATGACTCTTGGGACAAGGAGGAAGGGGACTTTGCATCCATCATCTCATTACTCCTCACCCTCAACAAAGCATTCAGGGTAGTCTCAGAGCCCATTTTGCAGATGGGAAAGTGGAGGTACAGAGGGAGAAAGGGCCTGGAAGGCCACAATGGCACTGGTCTGGTGGCACACTCCTTTTGGGAACTGCAGTGTCCCCATCAGTCCAATGGGGAACAGGTGTCCAGTGAGAATGTGCCAGGTACATAATAACTGCTCAGTAAATGAGAATGCTTATCCCTTGCTCTCCAGGCCCAGGGAGGCCTGGGAGCAGTCTGTGCCTGGCCCACATGGGCAGTGGGCAGCAGAGGGCAGGGTAGCATGGGCCAGCTCCCCCCGATCCCCAGTGAGGGCGCCACCTTGAAAAAGTCATCCTGGTGGATCACACAGCAGTTGGGCAGCACCTTGAGAAGGCTGTTGGTCAGCGTAGTCTTGCCGCCGTTGGTCATACTGTGGAGATATCGTATGCATGAGCTGCCTGGCCGCATCTGAGGGGCCCCCAGAATCAGACTCAAATATAAACACAGAACTGTAAAACCTTAGAGCTAAAAGGATATTGTTATTTGCCTAGGGCCACAGGAGGCTTTTTAAGCAGAGATAAAGGGCAGAAACTGTGATAAGAAATAGCTAACATAGTCTTGGCTGGCTACGGCCACCCTGAGAGCTGAGACTCATTTCGTGTCATTTCCTGGGCAAACCCAGGAGGTGAGGCCAGGAGCTCATTTTTATAGATGAAGAAACTGAGATCCAAGCATGATTTAGCCCTAGTGGGGCTTTTATTTGTTTAGTTTTTTGAAGGTCAAAATGTTAAAACAAGTGCAATTTGGGGAGAAAAAATATTTGCAATAGAAAAAACAGTAGTTCACTGTAAAACTAAAAGAGGCACTCAATTTTATGACCTGGTTGTAACCAAGAAAAGCCAAAAAAAGGAAAAAAGAAAAAACAACAATTGTCAGAGTAGGATGACCAGCTCGCCCTGGTTTGCCGAGGATGTCTCTGCATTTAGCACTGAAATTCTCGAATCCTGGGGACCCTTCAGTGCCAGAAAAACCAGGATGGGGGGGGGGGTCACCCTGTGGCACTGGGAACAAGAATCTCGACTCCTTGGGGCTGACAAAGGACATAGAAGGGTATCTGAAAGGCCTTTCTGGAAAACAGTGTCCCTGTGACCTTGTTGTCCCTGTTCTAGGAATCCGGGGCAGAAAGCCAGATGTGGAAGAGGGGAAAGCTGGAGCTGATTAAAAGGGCCGAAGGGAAAGGGGACCCCCATATATTAAGGGAGAGCAGTTTAGAACAGCTCTGACATTAATTTGGGTAGTTACTAAAAGGCACACCTTGCACTCAAGGTGGCTGCAGAATTTGCAGGGCCTGGCACAAAATGAAATGTAGGGGCCATCCTTCAAATATATTAGTAATTTCAACTGGGTGGTAGCAGAGAAAGTGGAAGAGGGCCCTGGCCAGGTAGCTCAGTTGGTTAGAGCATTATTGGTTATAGGTTCAGTTCCTGGTCAGGTCACATACAAGAATTAACCAAAGCACACATAAACAAGTGGAACAACATATTGGTGTTTCTCCTTCCTTTCTCTAAAAATCAACTGAAACTTTTTTAAATCCTCACCCGAGGATATTTTTTCCCCATTGCTTTTCAGAGAGAGTGGAAGGGGGGGAGAGAAGCATCAATTGGCTGCCTCCTGCACATGCCCCGGAACCTTCAGTTCATGGGTGGAGGCTCTAACCACTGAACCAAACCAGCTAGAGCCAATTAAATTTTCTTTTAAACCAAGTGGGTAGAAAGTTTCTGTCCCCAAGCCCACCCTACTTAGGTGAAATGCTTCCCTAGCATCATCTTAAAAGGCCTGGTTATTGGAAATAAAATGGAGACTTTGAATCCTTCTGGGAAGGGAGGCCCCTGACTGGCAGGTGCTGCACACAGTGCCACCCGAATGCCACTCTGGGGGCCGCCCCACTGCCCACGTGTCTGACTCTGGCTAGGGCATCTCCTCCCACCTTCCCGCCAAGATGGCCCCAGACTATTAGGAGGGTCTGCCTGAGCTTCATAAAGTCTTCTCTCCCCACTGATTTTTGATTTTACACTGAGTATAGTGGGGAAAAGCGATTTCCATTTGGAAATTTAAAACTGGGCCTCCGGCGCAGCCCGCTGGGGGCGCCCAGCCTCGGAGCGCACAGGCCCCTCCCCACACTCAGACCTTGGGCGGCACTCGGGGGACCCCAGGCCCCAGGCAGCCCTCGGTTCATCCCGCGGCCTCAGCCTCGGCCCCCCCCCCCCGTGGCTCCTCGGCGCCTTTGGCCCCGCGAGGCCGCCAGGCCGCTCACCCTCCGATGCCCACGATGCACTTCATTTCCACGCGGAGGGGCGGCGGGGATCGCGCTGTCTGCCCTGTGGAATCGCCGGCTCCCCGCTGGGTCCAACGCCGCGCTGCGTCCCAGCTTCATTGAGAAAACCTGGCGCCTTTATAGGCCCCGGCAGCCCGGAGGCCGCCACGAGGGAGGTGACACGCGGCCTATTGGCAGCGTGGCCCGCGGGGTGGGGGCAAGCCCTCCCCCTCCCGCCCAGCACCTGTTCCCCCGGATGGAAATAGCTCCACGTGGCCTTTTGCCTAAATAGTCATGGGCCAGCT
This sequence comes from Miniopterus schreibersii, assembly GCF_964146895.1. Classification (NCBI taxonomy): domain Eukaryota; kingdom Metazoa; phylum Chordata; class Mammalia; order Chiroptera; family Miniopteridae; genus Miniopterus; species Miniopterus schreibersii. The sequence continues at coordinate 66,170,987 of NC_138105.1, read as the reverse complement.
GGGCGGGAGGGGCGTGGGGTGGATGTCACCCTGGTTGCCTCTTCCCTCCTCCTCTTCTCTTCCCTCTCTCCCCCTCCTAGCCAGACCGGCCGCCAAGCAGATATCGGCCACACACCTTCCTTTCTAAAAATATCCCGCCTAGTGTGTCCTCTGGCCTGACCCTGACATTAAGACGAGTTCTGGTGGCGCTCACGAAAGGGAGCTCACTGCCCACCCCCACCCCATCACCAACTGCAGCAGCAGCGCCAGCACCGCCCCCCCCCCCCCCCCCCCCCCCCCCCCCCCTGTGGGAGCTTCTCTTTCCAAGGGGACTGTGTCAAGATGGGCTTAAGGTCCAGAATGGGAAGTGCCAAGATAGCTGTGCTCTGGTGACCTGGGCCCTCTCAGAAAATCTCAGTGTGACACCAGGGGCTGGTCATCTAGTGATCATGTGAGGCTTGGAGGAGTCACTGGGTTTGGCCTCATGCCTCTCAGCAGCATGGAGATGGGGTGGGGTGGGCCATGACCTTGCTGGTCCCTGCTCTGTACCTCTGGAAGCTGAGGGACACACTTACCCAAGTTCAAACATCTGCTTGCTGATGGAGCTGGGATGCACATCTGGATTGAAGGTTCCACCCACCCTATGAGGGGCAAAGCCCCTCAACTGTCCCATGTGACCTAGAGTGAGCCACATCATCTCTGTGTCCCAGTCTCCCCTTCAGTAACATGGGGACTGCACTAGTTGGGCACAGGCTATTATTATTGTTGTTATTATTATTGTGATATTGTGATTTATTATAAATATATATTTGATCTTAGTCCCAGTTCCCAGCACACAGTTCCTAAGACTTTTGTAATTTCCCAAATGATAAGAGGGAGAACCTTTTGTTATAATATCTGGGCTTTTCTCCTCGGTGCCTGAAATAGCTCCAGAGTGATAAAGATGAAAAAGGTGTCTTTTGCTATTTGTAACAAGCCCTTTCCACCACACTTGAGTTTGTGCAATGGTGTGACTTTGGAAAAGCCCTGTAACCATGGGATGGGGGCTGATAGCTAGGGGAACCAGCATGGGGTTAGAGGATGGAGTTTTCAGGGGAGAGGGACTGGGGACTGAGTCAATCACCAAAGTCCAACAATTTAATCAATCTCACCTATGTGATGAAGCCGCCACAAAAATCCCTAAATGAAGAGGTTTGGAGAGTTTCTGGGTGGGTGAGCACGTCCACAAGCTGGGAGCCTAGAGAGGGCAGGGAAGCTCTGAGCCCTTTCCCCAAACCTTGCTCTGTGCACCTCTTCCATCTGGCTGTTCCTGAGTTCTGTTCCTTATAAAAAATGCTAATCTAGTAAGTCAACTGTTTTCCTGAGCTTTGTGAGCTACTGTAGCAACTTGTCAACCCTGAAGCTGGGGGATGTATGTGAACCCTGATTTGTAGCCAAGTGGCGCAGAAGTGTGGGTAACCTGGGCACCCACTACTTTTGACCAACGTCTGGTGGGAAAATTATGGTACTGAGCCCTTAACCTGTGGAGTCTGCATTAACTTGGGATAGTGTCAGAATTGAGTTAAATTATAGGACACTCAGCTGGTATCTGCCAAGAACTGGAGAATTGCTTAGTGGGGAAAAAACCCCCACATCTGGTGCCAGAAGGGTTGGTGTGAGTGTAGAGAGGAAGGAGTTTTCCCATTCAATAGTAATAATAATGATAATAATACATTTATAATAATACTATAGTAATTAATAGAATATATAATTATTCATAAATATATAATTAACATATTATTACTATTAATTGCTGACTGTTTTTTGTTGTTAATCCTTACCTGAGGATATATATATGTTTTTAAATATGTTTTTATTATTTCAGAGAGAGGAAGGGAGAGGGAGAGAGATAGAAACATCAATGATGAGAGAGAGTCATTGATTCTCTCACGCCCCCTACTAGGGATTGAGCTGAAACCCAGGCATGTGCCCTGACCAGGAACCAAACCATGACCTCCTCGTTCATAGATTGATGCCCAACCACTGAGCCACGCCTGCCGGGCACCTGAGGATATTTTTCCATTGGTTTTCAGACAGAGTGGAAGGTGGGGGGAGAGAGAGAGAGAGAGAATCACTGAAGTGAGAGAGACACATTGACTAGTTGCCTCCCCCACAGGCCCCAACCAGGGTAGGGAGCAAACCTGCAACAGAGGTATGTGCCCTTGACTGGGAATCGAACCCTCAACCCTTCAGTATGTGGGCCGACACTCTAACCACTGAGCCACACCAGCCAGGGTTGATGGGTTGATTCTAGAAAGGATTAGGGGCAGGAAATGAATCACAGAGAGTCAGAGTCAGAAGGGGCATCGGAATAACCCATCAGGCCCCCACTCTACAGATGACAGATGGAAGCCACACAGGACAGATTATGGCCCAAGGTTATCCAAGGTCACCCAGGGGACAGAGCTGTTAAAGCTCTCTCCTCTGAAACTCACCCAAGACCAGCAAGGGCCACAGCCCTTGGAAATAGACAAAAGTAGCAAACTTCTATTCTCAGTTATAGTTTATTTCACATAAAAATCCCCCAAAGTTTATGGAAATGATGTTCTCGCATCACAACAGTAATCATAATGAATTAGTTTTTGTCTTTAAAAACCGCAAAACTCGCCATGGGAAGGATGGGCATATGAACTTCGACTTTGGGACAGGACTTATGATGCCCCCATGTGTCACAAGAGAAAAATCCATTGTTCCTTTACGACAAGGGATTGAGGTCCATTACATTTTTACCAAAACTGCCCCACAGATACAAATCTTTCGCAAAGCCAATTTCAGAGGGTGCCTGTAGCAGCCTGGCTGGACATGGTGGCCCTGTTTGGACGGAACTTCTCACACCTGTAACAGGGGGCTGATCTGGAGACGCCTCCTCAGGGGGCTTTCTTTGTTCTGGAAGGACTGCTGTGGCTTAGTTGGGGTCCTTGGTTCTGCTTGCCTGTTGGTTGTCTGGGGTGCTGGTGGTCCGGAGGGGGGGTGGTAGGCCACGTTGAACCTGTTGGAATTTCTTGTGCAGCCAGAATCTTTAGCCTGCAGGGTCCTTGAGGGCTGAATGGGGTCAGAACCTTTGTCCGTCTATAGCCTCTGCAGGCATTTAGTAATCATGGGATTGGGTAGGGTGAATTGGTTCCTATCCCTGGCTGTTTTTTTCTTTTCTTGCAAGACATCGGCCTTCCAAGAGTTACTGCATTCACTTGGTAGGAGTTTGGGTTTTTTAGGACCATGTCGGTCTCAGGTGAGCAAAGCTGGTCACCTGAACCGGAGTTTAGGGCCTGGGAGAGGGGGGCCCTTGGAGGGCAGCCTAGGGAGGCCCATCCCCTATCCTCTGCTGCCTCAGGCTCCAGGTATTCACCTGGGCCCAGAACAGGGTCCCTCCTTTACTTGACATTTGGGAGAGAGCAGAACTACACATTAAAAGACCCCAAGCCCCCAAATTTCCTGGCCTCATAAGGGCGACATTGGGCCCCAGAATACGCGGGCCCAAAGCGGCTCAGAAACCTGGCATTTTTCAAGGCAGGAGCTGCTGGCGTTGGGGCAATTCCTTGACGTGGCAAAGTGCTGGGCATCCCTTTTCTTAGCACTAAATGCCACGAGCTCCCTCCTGTTCTTGGGATAGCTCCAAACTCAGCCCCTTGCCATCCAGGTTGAGAAGCACTGGACATTTCCACTGAGGCCAAGAACCTCGTACTGGGAAATTGGGGTGGTTCAACTGAACCTCGATGACACCCAGCTAAGAAGCCAGCTACAGAGCTGACAAAGGGGGCCCGGAGCATGTGCCTGCTCAACTTTTGCTCAGATTCCTAGAACTAGAGACTCTTAGGATTGGAGGGGAGCACAGAGGACCAGTTTCTGCAAGCAGTGTCCAGCCTTTTCTTAAATACCTCCGGAGACGTGGAACTCACTACCTCTAGAAGCCACCTAACTGGTGTTTGGACCATATTAGAAAAGTTTGTCTCCTTTGAATGCAGGTGGCTGTAGCGTCCAGTCCACTGGAATTTGTATTCCCAGGTGACCTTTGAAACAAATACACATCCAGTACCCTGTATCTTCCTTCTTCTTGGTCTGTGTTTCCAGGATGAGCCTATTTCAGAGCCAGCTTTTCAGCCTTTGCTCTTGGTGGGAGCCCAAGGGGCACATCCCAACTCTGTGTTGGGGATATTGGAGAAGTGGGGACAGCTCATTCCCTTAGGAGGTATTGATCAGATTGCCCTGTGGCATGGTATTTGTGTTAAAAGGGCTTGAGAATGTTCTAGATTGAGAGGGTGTGTGTGATTTTGGGACTGTAGGACAAGGATGATTAGTGGCAGCTCTCATTTGTGCTGTAGGCCGCAATGTTCCCACATTGATGTGGATGTCATAAGAGACAAAGGGGGCCAGTCAAATGAAAAGCCATGAGGTTGAAGGTGCCCAGGGCACAGCCCTTTTGGGGGGCTGAGCTTCCTGGCCAGATGCCCAGGATTGCAGGGGCCATTCTGGGAGGAAAGGCACAAGAATGAATTCCAGATCTGGCCAGGGAGCCGGTGGGCATGTATGGCTCCAACCTGGGCCAGGTGTCAAGCAAGAGAAGGGTCTTAAACCTGGACTTTGTGCAGTGGGAGGGGACTCTGAGGCCACAAGGATACATGGGCCATGCTCTGTGCTTCTCTCTCTTCTCGGCTGTGAGCTCATGAGTCTAGAAGGGTGAGGGCTGGGAACTGGATTCTTTTCCAGAATGCACTTCTACCACATTGTTTAAAAAAAATGGTTTCTAGCAGCTAAAAAGGATGCTGGGTTTCAGAGATGGGTGGAGGAGACAGGCACCCTCCGAAGATTGGGATTCAGGATGAGGTGGGGATGAGATCCAGGGCCAGAGGGCGTCTGACAGAGGTTTCTTGGCATCTGGTATTTTCTTTCGTGTTCTCTGTTCTCTCATCACCTCAGGGCATGCTGGAGAGAGGAAAAACACAGGCCTAGTTATTATTGTTTTTACTTTTATTTTATTTGAATTTTTGTAAGAGTTTATTTGAGCCAAACTGATGACATGTGCTGGGAAGTACAATCTCAAATACTCTCTATTATTGTTTTTAAATAAAGTGGAAAATACTGTCCCATGTGCATGGAATCCAAAAGAATGATCTAATCTGGTTTTGGTACATCCTTAGCAGCAAAAGTGGCCCCTGCCCTTCAAGGTCTACCACCTGCCACCCACCTCCCAGGTTTGGTTCTGAAGGGGACCTCTCTCTTGGTGCCCCAGCAGAACAGACCTCAGGCTGGTGCCTTAAATCAGACTGGAGGGAAACTTCAACCCATATACCCCCCCCAATCCATCGCCCCCCATCCACCCCTTCCCCATCCATCCACCCACCCACCCACCCACCCACATATCCATCTATCCAACCACCCATCTGTCTGTCTGTCCATCTACTATCATTCCATACAATTCCTTCTTTTGTGTCTTTAATCACCCTACCTGAGGATACACAGAATGGGGTCTAATTCTGTTGACTATTGTTATCTGCTGACTTTTTCTCATGGTGGATGATTTCCTTATGTGTTTTATGTCTGTGGATGTGAACTCATCTCCAGGAGACATGGAGTGAGGTGGTCTTTTTAAAAATTCATCAAGAACCTGAGTCCAGTTGGTATCTCCATGGCAGTACTGGTCTAAGACCAGTTTTGATGTTTATTTCTTGGTTTGGGGACTCCTGCGTCACATGGATAGTATTAGGGTATGTGTCAAGCCATGTTACAGATTTGTAGGAGAGTATGTGGTCAAGGATTAACCCTGCACATTCCAAAGAAAGGTCTGGCTCTCGTCCAGCTCCTGGGAGGCTAACTGTGAGCCCTGGGGATGTCCTGCCTGATAAGAGTGACTTTGTTTACCTGGCACCTTGGCTCATGTCAGATGGTGTATGCTAACGATGTGATTTAGGGTGGGGTATCAGCTTGACCTCTGGAGGAGCTGGAGCAGTCAGCTGTGCACATGTGACTGACCCCAGTAAATGCCCTGGACACCAAGGCTCAAGTGAGCATCCCTGGTTGGTAACACTTCCTGTGTGTCGCCCACATTTTTGCTGATTTTCACCTGAATCCATCCTTCCACTGTAATAAACTGTAACCATAAGCATAGCAGCTTTACTGAGTTCTGAGTCGTTCTAGCAAACCACTGAACCCGAGGATGGTCCTTAGGTCCCCCAACACACAAGAAGGCTTTTCCTAGTGTCCAGAACTAGGCAGAGACACTGAGACAGGCTGTGGGCAGGCGGCACACCCTTTGGCTGGGGTGGGCTTCACTTAGAACATTCCAAAGCAAGGCTCCAAGATTGCCCTGCTTCCCACTCACCTTGTCTCCTGATCTGTGACCGGAGCAGACCTATGGAAGAGAGAAGGACTCTTAGCATTATTTGCCTATTTTGGGGAGCCTTGGCATTTGTCTGTGAGCCCCATCCATGAGGGCTGACACAGCTTCATTTTCATCTGGCACAAAGTAAGTATCAGAGTGTATCTGCTGCATGACAAATGAGCCAGGACAGGTAGTCCTGAGGAGACAGGCCAAGGCCCTTCACTAATGCAAAACAAAGCCATTCATGTTGCTCGGGATTCATCAGGTCTGGAGATGCCAAACACACCCACAGGGGCCTGCACAAAGGTCACCTAGTAGGACCTTCTGATAGGTGTACTTGTGATTTCCAAAGGTTGAGCACATGAATACTTATGATATTGTAGAACACATAAACTTATGTAAGCAAGGATTTAAGGTTTTTTTTCTAAAGCTTCTTTCTCCTAGGCCTTTGCACCCTACACTCCCCTTGATCCCAGACTAAAGCAATTAAGGAGGTGGCACAGCTGTGAACCAGTGAAGATATCACCTTATTGAGACATCCCCCAGGCACCAAGATCAAAGGAGTGAAGATATCAAGACATCCTCAGACATCCCCAGGCGACCAAGATCAAAGGAGTGAAGCTATCACCTTATCAAGACATCACCAGGCACCAAGATCAAAAGAATGACCTCCAGGACTGTGAGTAGCTGCATTACATTCCCAGCCTCAGTTTGCCCCATTTAACCAGATCCCTCAGGCCACTCCGCTAGACAGGTTTTGGATGCTTCTAGGCTTCCTGTCTTCTTGGTTGGCCAACCTTCTCAATAAACTAAACGCCTTATATGATTCACCCCTGCCTCCATTGAATTGGACACAGCGACAGGCAGCCCCAAGCCCGCTGGGATTTCCCGATAATACTTCTTCTGATAGCAAAACTCGGTCTTTCGGTGGCATCAGCTGCCCATGGCCCCCGTGCTTGGCTTGTGCTGAATACAGGGAAGCAGACGGGATGGTCCCAAGATAGAGCCACTGCCCTTGGGAAGCTCAAGGGCCAGCGAGGGAGGGTTTGACAAGGGTCAAATGCAGGAGGCAGACCTGACAGACAGAAAAGTTGGGAGGGACTTCCAGAGGCAAGGGAGGGGGCCAGAGCCCCGCCATTCGTCTACACATCCCAGGGCAAGGCTCTAAATGACTTTCAATAGATAGCTGGTGGATTTTTAAAAAGAAGGGGGAGGGAGGGAATAGGAGCAACTGCTTAAGGGGCATGGGGTCTCCTTCTGGGATAATGGGATGTTCTGGAACTGGAGAGAGGTTCTGATATTGTGAACACACTACACGGCATACTTTAAAATTGTTCATTGAATGTTATGTGAATTTCACCTCAATAAAAATAAGTGAGTGAGGAAAATGCAGGAGAAGGGAAGGGCCTAGAGGCACACTGGCCATAGACCTTTCATGGACAATTAACACGTTGTTTCCACGTTGCCCAGTACAGGGGCGCTGAGCCCTGAGGGGTGAACTTCTAAATTGCATTTACTGTAAATTCGTTTAAATTTAAGTAGTGGCCTCTGGGAGCGGCCATGCATGGGACAGCACAGGGTGGAGGGAAGAGCCACCCCAACACAGCGTCTGTGGTGGAGCAGGCTCCATGCCGGCTGATTCCTCTCCGGGTTTGTGTTTCCTCATCCTGGCAACATCGTGATTACTTTTCTAGGACATTCCGGTGGGCTCAGCAGCCCCGGTGAGTGTCACTCTCATCTGTGGTCACTTGTGTATTTACCTGTGTTCTGCCGGTGCCGCCTCTGGCCTCTCTTCTGACCTCGGCAGGACGAACTCCGGCTGCGGCCTTGCGCTGGGGACACAGAGAGGTGACTAGGGGTGACAGGTGGAGTGGATGAAGGGGCTCTTGGCTCCCATTGGCCTGAGAGCAGTTTGGATAGGGTTTTGCTGCCCCCAGGAGTGCAGGGCCCAGGAGGGTGGTGAGAAGTGATCATCCAGGGGTTAATGAGGTGAGGAGGCTGTGAGGAAGGCGCAGGAGCGGGGACAGGGGAGGGGGAGAGACCCTGAACCATTCCTTCGGAGCACTTAGCTCGGCTTATCCGAGGGGCATCTATCATGTGCTCCGTGGATGCCGTCACCCCTGGGCTCCGATTCCAGAAGGTGGGGGCCCTGCTTGTGTCTGTCTCTATTCCTGTTCATAGCTAAAGCTTGGGAGGCAGGAGGAGTACAGCTCTGACAGAGAGAGAGACAGAGAGAGACACAGAGACAGAGAGAGACAGAGATAGAGACAGGGAGAGAGAGACAGAGGGAGGGAAGGGGGGAGGAAGGAGAAAAGAAAAAGGAAAGAGATATTGCTACTTCGCACCCATTAGGATGGCTGCTGTCATGAAAACGGAAAGTAACAGGTCATGACAAGGATGTGAACTGGAACCCTGCATGGCCGGTGGGAACGTAAAATGGTGCAACAACTGTGGAAAACAGTATGATTCCCCCGTATAAGGTCCCCGAGGAGTCAGATCCATAGAGACAGACAGGAGAGGATGGCAGCCAGGGGCTGGGGGAGGGCAGTGAGCGCTTAATGGGGCCAGGGTTTCATTTTGGGAAGATGAGAAAGTTCTGGAGACGGATGGTGGTGGGCGCACAACAGTGTGAATGTGCTTAATGCCACCGAGCTGTACACGTAGAAATGGTTAAAATGGTGACTTTTACATTATGTGCATTCTATTACAAGTAAAACTTTTTTTAAATGATGCGATAGAAGGAAAGAGGAAAGGGAGGGAGGGAGGGAGGGAGGAAGGAGGGAGAGAAGAGCTGGGAGAGGGGGCAGGAAAAATTCCTGAATGGCAAAGGACGGTGAGCCCCGCCTGCCCTCCAGCCTCACCTCCTCCTGCTGCCCTTTGTCATGATTAAACGATACTTTTGCTCATTATGAATCTCATCCGCCGACATCACCCCACCCTGTCCCTAGGACCCGCTTTCCTCACTGGGTGAGGTATCCCTCTTCTTTGCCATTTAAAGGAACTTCTGGACCAGGAATCTCCTAAGTCACCTCTGTGTCCCTGGATTCTAGCACAGGGCCAGGCAATGACACATGCTTCCCACCCCCTGAACGCCCCAACTCTCTCACAGACTTGCTGTGTGGCCGTGGGTAGATGCCTTGCTTTCTCTGAGCCTTAGACACCTGGGTTGTTAAGATGCTGTTAGCATCCTGGGCCTGCCTGGCTTTGTGGGGATGTGAAAGTATCCAGGAGATGGGATAAGGGCTCCATAACTGAGTGGGACCCAGAATAGTCCTGAAGGTCTGTGACACTAATGAAAAAATGAGCCAATAAGGTATTAAAGGGGTGTGTCTGGGTGTGCTGAGGTGTGTGGAACTGGGAGAACTTAATATCATCATGATTACCATGAGTCCACCACTTTTGCGAGTGAGCTACACTGTTCCTGATTTTTCACAATAACCCCCAAGGTCATTGTGAACTTGTTTTATTTGCCTAATGTCCTTCTGTGACTAAGTAGGGAAACCTGGATTTGAATTCGGGTCTGACTCCCAGTCTCGAGAGAAGAGCAGGGCCTTGAGTGTGACATTAGTCCCTGCTGAGCCAAAGCCACTGGCCACCCCCTCCACATGCAGGCCCAGCTCAGTGCCAGCCCCCGTCCAGCCCTGACAGGGCCACTCTGCACAGACCTTTCTCTCCTGGCCTTGAGCCTTTCCTCTTCATACCTGGAAGAGAGGAGCCGCATGTTAGACACAGCCCTCCTTTCCCTGTAGGTACACTGCCCAGGGAGTTCTGAATACAAACCGGGCTTTAGAGCAGAAAGTACAGCTGGAACTGACAATCTGCTGGCCTTTTCATGTTTCCTGCAGCTGCTTTGCAAGCCCCCCAGGGCAGGGAATATCTGTTTTGTTGGTGTATTCCAGCATCTGGTGTAGATGCAACTCAGCAGACATTTTCTGCCTGATCCAGAGATTGAACGGTGTCATTATAAAGCAACACACTCACTGATGTGGGTTGGCCTGCACGCCCCTCCATCAGGGCAAAGTATTTCTATAAAGGGTCAGAGAGTAAATATTTTCAGCTTGGCACCAACTCAATTCAGTTGCAGCTTGAAAACAGCATAGATGATCTGTTAATAAGTGGGTGTGGCTGTATGCCAATAAAATTTTATTTATAAAAACAAGCTGTGGGCTGTGACTTGCTGGCCCTGTCCTGCACTAGACCCTCAGGCCCACCATATCCTCTAATTTTACATGTGCTTGTTTCACTGGTTCCCTCTGTTCTGCTGCTCTCCCATTCATGTCTGGTCCTTGGGCAGCCGTGTTCAGCTGAGTGGGAACCTGAGGAGCTTGGAGGCCTTAAAGATGCAGGTGGGGGCACTCACAGGGCATGGGGACACTTACTGTAGCACGCAGTCTGGGATTTGCACATGTTCCATGGGGATGAGCTGCTCCAATTCTTCCAAGCTATGCACATACTGGATCTTGTTGATGAATTTGACACTGCCAGGAAGAGAAGGAGGAGTGGTTGCCCAGAGCAGAAGGAGCGAGGGCAGGCAGGGAAGCACACATAACCCAATTAGAGGATGCCCTGAGCACCTTCGCTCAAATCTCCTTCCCCAGCCAATGCCAGTCTCCACCCCCTGCCCCTAATGGGGTGGACAGAGCAGAGCCTGGGGTCTCCCCTTGCAAGAGGAGAAGGGTCCTGGGCCAAGCTCCAACCCTGATCCCTGCTAAGATGAGGCACTTGTTTAAGGAAGCAGAGTGGCAAAAGTTTCTACTGGACTCTAGGTTTTCTCTTCATCCGCCCTAAGAATTGCTCTCCTGAGTTAATTTTCCCAAGAATGCTTTCCTGGTATCTCATCATTGCTGGGGACAACACCAATTGTCATTTGGGCACAGAAAGGCACACGGGGACTACTGATTCACTCTCCATTCTTTCGGGATGAATGGCTTCTTCCTGTCCAAACCCAGACTCAGGCTCTCTGGGACCACGCGGTGCTTTGTCACCAGCACACTGCTTTAAACTCATGGTTATTTAAAAAAAAAAAAAAGTTTTTAAATCTAATTTTGGTGATATGTAAAATACACTTTTTTTCAAGGGAAAATAAAAATTTTTTAACAATGAGAACTATAAGGCCAAGAGAATATAAGGGTACGAGAGTGTCAAGAAGTTTTGTATCTATTTTTAAAGGTTAGACGGAAACTGGGCTCAAGCTTTCCGGCATCCAGTGATGAGCTGTGCGGCTCACAGTGTCTACAAGGGAAAAAGAAAGCAGTTACTCAGCAGAGGCCCGTGGTAACTGGTTAGGGAAAGACAGATGTTTCCCATGGAGAGTCACAAAGCAACCTTGTGTACTGGAATAAACAACTCCAACTGCTCTCATGCAGTTGAAATTGATTTTTTTATTAAAAAAAATATTCTCGGAGCATGAGGTTTCCTTCCAGTTGGCGTGACAGAAGGGGAACGGGTGCATAGCCAGGGGGTGAATCTCATAGAGATGGGCGGAATCGAGTCCCCACATCTCATTGGGGTTGTCCACTTTGTGCCTGAATGTGTCTGGGGCCAGCAGCTCTGAGGGTGGACCGATTTGATTTGTTATGAAGGTTTTTTTGTGGTGCTCAGAGCCAACACCTGCTGTTCTGGGCCCTGGTCTATAAATACAGGCAAAATTCACATCCTGACAATGTGGTCACACCCACCACGTGGGCCCATCATTGGAAACAGATGCCCGACTCTCCGCTGTGACCCTGCTCTTTCTGCCTGTGGCTGAGCTTTCGGTCTCATGATGGGGGGGTGGCTCTCTCCAGGGAGAATTCCAGCTCGTGAAGCACATTCCCAACCTTTGATTAGCATGGAACACACAGGGGTTTTCTTGGAGATACAATCGCAGAATCTCAGGGCTGGATTGCAGCTCAGAATCGGTCTCTACTTTCCTCAGCTTTAAAGAAGTTCGCTTTTCTCCCCTCTCCCTTCTTTTATCTTTGAAAGCTCAAAATGAGATCCTCAAAATTTGCCATGGGAATGGCAACCAAGAGTGAGTGAATGATCTGCCTTGAATGATGGGATATTGAGGACGGAACACAGTTCTATTAGGCCGAAGTCCACCGTTGTGCCCAGTGGGTTTGTCATTAGCACAAATGATCGATAGTTGGTGCATTTTCACTCTTAGGGGTTCTTGAGCACAGAGCACTGAAGTCGCCTCTTTGTAAATCGTTGGTGTCTGAGTGTCTTTCAAGGCAAAGTGTGGTCCCGACTCTTAAACTCATCATGGATTCTTAATTGGGAATGTGGAAATGAAGAAGGATCTTGATTCAATTCAATGTTTGGAATGATATTAAATTAAATGTACACTCAATTTTTATGTGACTGGCTAGGGCATTTAACATGCCAAATTTTGTTTTCCTTGATCTGGTTTTCCAGGTGCTTCTGTATCGTGCAGTAAAGGGTGAACCCAGCAGGCTTGGAGTGCCGGAACCCTGCACATTGCAAAGAAAGAGCTGGCTCTTGGTACTCGTGGGATGTCACCTGTAAGCCTAGAATTGTCTTGCCTGGTAAGAGTGTTTTGCACCTGGGGCCTTGAACCCTGCCATGTAGTCTATGCTGACAGTGTGATTTATGGTGGGGACCTTGGGCCGTGTAATGTCAATTTGACCTCTGGAGTCGCTGGGGACCGAGTAACTAAGGTCAGCCACCCGGTGCTCCGTTCCTGTGTAGCTAAGCCCCAGTAAAAACCCTGGCCACCAAGGTGAGCTTCCTGTTGTCACATGTCCTTGCTGGGAGAATTAAGGGCTTTTGGCGCAACTTGGCTGGGAGGGGACAGCTGGAAGCTCATTTCTGATTCCTCCTAGACTCCCACATGCACCCCTTTCCTTTGCCAATTTTAATCTTCAACCTTTTGCAGTAATAAACCATAACCATGAGTATAACAGCTTTTCTAATTCTGTGAGTCCTTTTAGTGAATCGTTGATCCCAAGGGTGGGTTCATGTGTTGGTTCATTGAATTATTGGCCAGAAGTAGGTCAGATCCTCTTGGCATCCTAATGCGCCCCCCCCCCCCACAAATTCTAGAGTGAATGGAGCTGGGTTCCCTTCTGGGGGAGTGTGGCAGGTTAGTGACCTTGCTGTGTGACTCTGAGTGAGTTTCTTGACCTTTCTGAGCTTCAGTTTCCTCATCCATGAATTGTGCATGATTATACCAGCCTCTCAGGGTTGTGGTTGTAAGTGTTAAAAGGTATCCAACATTCAATATGGGAGAGCTGGTTGTTATTATTTTCCCCGTTTGTCCCTTAATAATAATACCTATGATGGAAAACTGTTTAAAGTAATAATATGTATTTAGCACAGAGAAGCTGGGAAATGCAGATTTAAAAAAGAGAGAGACTCACAGCAACCCACATGGGTATCTGGACACAGGTTACAATCTCACCTGATGAAAGGGCGGGAGATGGCCAGCACAGTGCGAATGAACCAGGACGGGTGGACGATTATTAAGGACTTCAGGTTTTTCCTTAATCTGTGTGGGAAGGCAGAGGAAGCAAGATGGGCTCCTCAGAACAAGCCCTGGGGAGGGAGGAGCTCACAGGTGTTGCCTCCTCTGTACTCCCTGTAGGCGCCAGGACTTCACAGGGAGTAGGCAGAGTCTCTGCAAAGCTAAGTGCCTTGGCAGAGTTTGCAAGTGGCAGAGCTGGCTCTCTCTTAAATTAGAGTCTGAGCTAATTAATTTAAGTCATGTCAAATTGCACCCCCCCCCCCCCCAATTCATAACCCCCAGGCCCTCAGAATGGGACATTATTTGGAAAACAGGGTCATTGCAGATGTAATGGTTTAGGTGAGGTCATACAGAGCAGGGTGGGCCTCTAATACATGATAAGTGGTGTCCTTATAAAAAGAGGAAATTAAGACATAGACACACACGCAGGGAGATGCCATGGGGAGATGAAGGGAGAATTGGGGTGATGCATCTACAAGCCAGGGGCGGTGAGGATTCCCAGCGACCACTAGAAGCTGGGAGAGCACGGAGCAGATTCTCCTTCGGGGCCCCAGAAGAAGCAGCCCTGCTGACACCTCAGTGTTTGGGTCCCCTTGCACCTGAGGCGGGCCCCCGCCCCTCCCGCTCACCTTCTGTCGATCATCTGGTAACACTTCTTCAGCCAGCTGATGCCAGGCATCCTCCGTCGGGGGGTGGCACCGTTCAGGTACACAATCATGTAATCCTCTGCCACCAGGAGTTCCAAACTGCTGATAACGTACCTGGTCACAGGGTACAGAAGACAGGGGACCCAGTGAGGGCAGCCTAGAATTAGAAAGCCCCAGGTCCTGGAAATGAACACCTGTGGCACCTTCCCCCTTTGCTGCCCTCTGCCCCAGCTGTGCCAGCCACACCTGTTCAGGGTTTGTAGGCTGTCCCAGCACACTCAGGGTAGGGTGGATGTGAATAACCCAGCCCACCCCAAATTTGTGTCAATGGGCACAACGATCGTAGTAGTTACTATTTAACTGAGCACTTACTATGTGCCATGCTTTATATGCGTGACTTCACTTAATATCTCCACTAATTCCGGGAGTGGGTCTCAATAGCCCCAGATATAGCTGGGAAACAGGCACCCACAGCGGATGGTCCACTGCACCGGACATTAGGGACCTGGGTCCATCCTGGCTCCATCTCTCCCTGTGGGATTTCAGAAAAATCCTTTCCTCTCTTTCAGCCTCTACTTTCCCATCTGTAATCAGAGAGACTGGGTTCCCTGGTATCTCAGGCCACTTCCCACTCCACGGGTACATCCTAATCCTCTGGTGCACCTGGCACCCAAGCCCCGCTGTGCAAGAAGAAAATCTTCATAACGATATCGAGGGGTCATGATTTGCTGAGCTCTTACTGTTCTCTGCCCATTGCTTTACATGTATTATCTGTCTCCGTCATAATAAAACAGTACCTGTGTGTCCTTGGGCAAGTGACTCTGCACCTGTTGAATGGGAGGTGACTAACCCACAGGGTTGTGGTGAGGGTGGAATGCGTTATCGCACACGTAGCACTTGGCCTGCCGGCGGCCACGTAGTAAAGACACAGTAAGTGATAGTGACTTATTGTGACTGTGATGGTAATGACGATGATGATTGCACCGAAGGGCCCGGTGGATGAACTGGGAATTCAGATCCAGGTCTGGTGCCAGGCAGAGTCCCCTCCCAATGTGGCTCTTACAGCCTGGTCCAGCCCACTGCTGGGACTCTCAGAAATGTTGGGGGCTGGGACGAAGCAGCGGGCCACTCACAGGAAGAGGTGCTCCATGATGTAGTGGTAGTCAGGAGAGCTGCTGTCCGGGAGGAAGCAGGCAGCAAAGACGATGATGGCGTTGAGACCTTCGCCATAGTACCCTGGGGAGATGCAGCCAGTGAGTGGCCCCAGGCAGAGGTGGGCAGGGCCCTCTCTGAACTCCAAGCTCTGCGCCACCCCATGCCCCTGACCTGTCTCTGCCATCCTCGTAGGCGCCCCCTACGTGCACCAGCATCCATGCCTCGTCCACATGCAAGTTGCACCCCCACCCGCCCAGAGACAAGAGTTTAACATCCCCGGGGCTCATGAAGAGACAGGTTCAGAGAGGGCCACTGATGGGGCTCCAGTTGCCCAGCTGGAGCCTGGAGGGGGCCCCCAGGGTGTGGTCTCACCTCCGTGGGTCACCACCCTCATGTAGGGCCGGATCATGTGCAGGTCAATTCGATGTTCTTGTTCTCCAATGATCACTGTCCGCCACAGGCGCCCATTGGCAGCACTGCCATCCTCAGCCGGGCCGTCCCCAAACAGATCTGCGCTGTCTCCGGGCATGTTCTTGGCAGCAGCCACAGGAGTGTCATCTGGAAGCAGGCGAGGGTGAGCGGAAGGGACGCCTGAGTCCGATGTCTCATCCCAGCCTCTCCCAGCTCCCTTTGCTGCCCATTGTCAAGGAGCCCGCACCTCTCTCCCGGCCACAGGCAAAACACTTATCCTATACTTCACTCACCGACAGAGTCAGCTTGAGGCTACTGGGAAAAATGGGGGACCTGGGAGTCAAAAATTCACACCCAAATAATTTTTTTCAAGCCATGGAACACAGGAAAGTGCTCAGGGTGGATGTCAGGCAGTCAACCTGGGTAGAACTCATTTCTGTGAAAGGCTTGCTGTGTGACCTTGTGCACATTCTTTCCCTCTCTGGGCGTCTTTCCTTCTCAGGGTTCTCAGCCACTCTTATAATGTCCACCTCTTTCCCACCTTTCATCCTGCAGGCTTCCTGCCCCAGGAAACAGCTCAGCCATATTCCCAGCAGCCAGGCTCCCAAACCCAGACACCATCATCGACCCCTCTTCCCTTCACATCCCACATCCACCCAGCAGGTACTGCGGTTCTGATTCCATCCCCATGGCCACCACCATCACAGTCTTTCTGTGCTTGTCTTGAGATGTCAGATCAACTAACACCTACCAAGTGAGACCTGTCCTGAACACCTTTCAAAAAGAGTCCCTCCCCCCCAGTTATCCCAGCTCAAGGTGTCTCGCCCTGAGCATTTATGATATTTGGGGCTGGATCATTCTCTATGGGAGAGTGTTCTGGGCACTGTGAGGTGTTGAGCGACGTCCCTGGCCTCCGCCCCCAGTCATAACAGCCATAAGTGTCACCAGACATTGCCAAGTGTTCTTTGGGGGGCAGAATGACCCCTTAGGTGAGACCCAGGCCCTATGCCATCAGAGCTGTTTCTCACAGCACTGATGACCAGCTGCAATTACCTCGGGCTCATTTCCTTTATTATCTGTTGTCTGTCTCCGGCCACCATGCGTGCAGGCGGGCACCATCTAGTCCTGCCCTGTTCCCTCCACATCCCCACATCTCAGTTGAGACCTGCTCCCGAGTAAATGCTGGACAAACACTTGTGGAATCAATTGGAGACACTTTCTTTTGGTCTCGGTCAACTTTGAAAACCTGATAAAAGCCACATTCCCCCTGAAAAAGCCACAAATTTACAAGAAAAATATGCATGGAGTTCAGGGGCAGGTGGACCCTCCTAGGGCCCTGAGGAAGACCTGAGCCTGTGGGGACGGAGGGATTGCTCCAGCAAGCTGGCCTGGGAAGCCAGTAGGGGCGCCGAGTGTGATCTGGGCCAGGCAGATGTCACGAGCAAACCTCCAGCTCACCTTCCCACTCCAGCTCGTTGCCATTCCCCAGGAACTCCAGCGAGTCGGTCTCATCGGGGGTCTCAATGTCATCCACATTGATGTCCAGGTCATCAGGGGTGTCCAAGAAGTCATCCGACAGCAGGGAGCCCTCACTCTGATCCAGGGAAATGTTGATCTCTGGGGCGACCAGTGTCTTTCGCTTACGGTGGGCTCCGCTGAAGTTCAACGTATTGGGGGGCGCTGAGGGGAAACAGGAAAACAGAAACAAAACAAACAGGTGCTTTTTCACGCCTTGACCTGGGGGGAGGCGCACTCCATCGTGTGGTAGGCTCACTACCTATATTTAGTAGATGAGACATTGGAGGCCCGGAGGAGCTGAGTAACCAGCTCAAGGACACACAGCAACACCGCTGTGCCACCTTCATGACAGTGCCCACATGTCTCTCACCCACCACAGCCACTTTTCTTGCAGGCCTAGGAGCAGAACAACCCCCTTCCCTGACATTCCACTCAGGAGTCACAGCCTACGAGCAGAGCTGAGACCTGGAAGCAGCACATGTGCTCTGCACGCGCGGCTACTCACAGGACGTGTCTTCCGCTGGGCTGCCAAGGGCGTCCATCCCTGTCTCTTCCCGGAGTGGCCTGCAGACCCAGCCGAGAGGGGCGTCAGTCACCAGGCACCGAAAATCCAGCCACCAAACAAAACAACAAAAACAGCAACACCCGTTTAGTTCTGGGAATTGTTGGGACAAAATACATCTGTGCATTAGCACAGAAAGTCATAGAGCCCCAGTGCTGGGGGCTCCCTGCAGAGAACCTAATGTCTATTGTCCTTTTTCGAGGTGAGGGAAGCCAAAGCTGAGTGAGAAGGAGGCTCTTGGCTGGTGTCACGCAGTTTTACATGCTCTGGGATATAATCGGCATTCTTCATGGCCCTCCAACCCTCTCCCCTCTGGCAACCACCAGTCTGTTCTTTGTATCTATGAGTCTGTTTCTGTTTTGTTTGTTCATTTATATTGTTCTTTAGATTCCACATATAAGTGAAATCATGTGGTATTTGTCTTTCTCTGGCTGAGTCATTTCACTTAGGATAATACCCTCTAGGTCCATCTATGCTGTAGTAAATGATTTCTTTACTTTTTATGGCCAAGTAATATTCCATTGTATATATGTATCACCACTTTTTTAACCACTTGTCTGTTGATGGCACTTGGGTTGCTTCCACATCTTGGCTATTGTAAACAACGCTGCAATGAACATAGAGGTGTATATATTCTTTCGAATTAGTGTTCTGGGTTTCTTCGGATATATATCCAGAAGTGGAATCATTGGCGGCTCCATTTTTAATTTTTTGAGGACCTTTGTTTTCCATAGTGGCTGCACCAGTCTGCGTTCCCACCAGCAGTGCACTAGGGCTCCCCTTTCTCCACACCCTCGCCAGCACTTGTTGTTTGTTGATTTGTTGATGGAGCCATTCTGACAGGTGTGAGGTGATATTTCATTGTGGTTTTAATTTGCATTTCTCTGATTAGTGACATTGAGCATCTTTTCATATGTCTATTGGCTACCTGTATGTCCTTTTTGGAGAAGTGTCTATTCAGGTCCTTTGCCCATTTTTTAATTAGATTGTTTGCTTAGTATTTAATTTCTTTGTTCTGTGTCTTATAATTTTCCAAAAATAGTTCTTTTACCTCCTTGGTTAAATTTATTCCTAGGTATTTAAATTTTTAATGAAATTATAAATGGGATTGTTTTCTTAGTTTCCCTTTCTGATAGTTCATTATTGGTGTATAAAAATGCAACAGATTTCTGGATGTTTATTTAGTATCCTGTTACTTTACTGAATTTATCTATTAGTTCTAGTAGTTTTTTGGTGGAATCTTTAGGGTTCTCTATATACAGAAAAAGCAATTTAAAAAAAATGCTTCCAAATGTGCATTTGTGCCCCTTTAATGCTTGGCTGAGCACAAATATGCAGAATAAGACCTGTCTCTCTGGTAATGACCAGACTGTTTTTTGGAGCAACAGCTCCCACTGCCTGAGCTTGACCCATGCGACGCAGGTCCTTTGCTCCCTGGGGAAATATTCAATTCCAGGCAGAAGGTTTTGCAGAGTGCACAGGGCTGTCCAAGGCTCTGGCTTCGGGGTATGCTGACTCAGGGAAGCACTACAGCATTAATTCATTTCTGCCACTCCTCAGTGCCGGTTCAGCTGATAGGGGGGCTGTTTAGACTGAGAAGGATGGTAGAATGCTTTTTCCTTTCCTTTTCAAAAACCCTTTATTCCTTCCCCTCTGTTCCTTGTAGGGGATGAGCTGGGTGAAACCTATCCATGCTTCTTCCTTTTCCTCCCTCCCATCTTTTTCCCATTCACATGCATGGAATGTTCTTTGAGTAACTACTCCTTTCCAGGTGCTTTGAAGGGTCTTGGAAGAAAGAGTGAATCAGCTGTTGCCCTGCTCTCATGGAGGTCAAAATAGAGCAGAGGCCCACACAAAAACTCATACTCAAATTTCATAGTAGTGTGATTCACAATAGCCAAAAGGTGGGAACAACCCAGATATCCATCAATTGATGAATGGATAAAAAAAAGTGTGACCCAGCCATACAACGGAATATTATGCAGCCGTGAAAAGGAACAAAGCACTGACACACGCTACAACAGGGATGAACCTTGAAAACAGTATGCTACGTTAAAGAAGTCAGACAAGAAAGGCCATCTAATATGTGATTCACTTATGTGAAATGTCCAGAACAGGCACATCCAGAGACAGAAGGTGGGTTAGTGGTTGCCAGGGTGTGGTGGAGGGTGGTGGTGGGGTGACTGCTAAAAGGGACAAGGCTCCTCTCTGGGGTGATAGAAATGTTTAGAACTAGATAGAAGTGATGATTGTGCAACATGTGAGTACACCAAATGTCACTGAATTGTGCATTTAAAATGGTTAATTTTATGTTAATGTGAATTTCACCGCAATTGGTTTTTTTTATAAAGCAAGCTTTTAATAAAGTCAGAAGGCCCAGCCGGGCGTGGCTCAGCGGTTGAGCGTCAACCTAGGATCCAGGCGATTGGGGTTCGATTCCTTTCAGGGCACATGCCCGGGTTGTGGGCTCGATCAATAACTCTCATCATTGATGTTTCTACCTCTCTCTCTCTCCCTCTCCTTTCCTCTTTCTGAAATCAATAAGGATATATTTAAAAAAATAAAGTCAGAAGAAGGTTTTAAAGAGGCATTTCATGTCCTCACTGCTTTGTCCCTCTTCTCTGTAGCTGCCACCCCTGCTCTAGACATGGGGGAGGGGAGGGGTTGGTGACTCATGAATAAGTCCAGGGTCCTGGAGTACAGGAAGCACACTGCCCATGTGCAAGGTTACCCCAAACTGTAGACTGATGGCTGATGTAGCACCCCTAGTTCCATCCAGTCCACACAGCATTTAAAAATGTTAAATTTGCTGTTAAATCAGAGATTTGTCTTTTCTTGAATCAGATCTGCCCTTCACATGTGGTAACACACCGTCAGGAACTGACTGTAGCCATGCCTGTTCAGCTAGGTGTGGGAATTTTCTTCCAGCTCCTTCTCTCATTTACACTGCCTGCCCACCGTCCTTCAGTGTCTGAGGTTGCAATTCCTGTTCTAAGAATCAGCTAGAACCACAACTTACCCCATGGACAGGGCACTTGCTGTGTACCAGGTTGGAATGTTCATTTGGTCCTCACAGCAACCCTACGAGTCAGGCAGAAGCCAATTTCACAGAGGAGGAAACTGAGGCTGGGCTAGAGGACCACTTGGGGCTGAAATGAACAAGTTAACAGCTAATTCCAGTCATTACCTTTTATTGCCCCCTTGTGTCCACTTAGCACATGTGCACCAACCCCAGCAGGGAAGCAGCCCTCTGGCCTGGGGAGCATTTCTCATTGGCAGAGCTGGGCGCCCTGTTTGGCCGCCAGCTTCTCCTGCCAGAGGAAAACTGCACTGTCTTCGGTTCTCATCAGGATGTGACTCATCCTCCCAGCCTTGGATGGTCCATGAAGAGCCTGCTTGGCCACCAATCTAGCCAACTGTTACTAGGTGCTGCCTGACCGGCAAGGTGGGGAAAGCATCCAACTGCGCAGTGACGCAGACTGGGAAACTAAGGGACTCACTAAGACGCAAGTGTCTGAGCCTGGAAGCAAACACGTACGCAGCCCTCCAGCGCTCTATGTCTAGGTGGCGCTCTTCCCTCTCTGGGCCTGTTTCCCTCATCAGTAAAATGGGAATGGAGCTAGTACCTACTTTTCATTCATTTCACAAATATATTAGGTGCCTGGGCTCTGCGGAATGTACAGGGCTGAATGAGACAGACAGTAATACAGGGTTTGTGGGCAGCTTTCTGCCAACTTGGCAGGCTCTAGTACCCAGTTAACTGATCAAATGCTAGTCTAGGTGTTGCCGGGAAGGTATGGGGTAGATGTAGTTCAAATATATAATCTGTGCACTTTAAGTGAGAGGCTATCTTCAACAATGTGGCGGGTCTCATACAACTGAAAGGCCTGAAGGTTTTCCCGAAGAAGAATGAATTCTGCCTCAAGACTGCAGCGTCGAATCCAGCCTGAGTTTCCAGCCTGCCCTATGGATTTTAGACTTGACAGCCCTACAGTTGAGTAAGACAATTCCTTGGAATAAATCATATATATAATATACACAAAATATACACAATCATATATAAAAATATATTAAAATATAATATATTTATATTATGAATAAAATATACATACTTATATGCATAATACAAATAAACACAAAATAGTATCTATATTAGTTAATAATATTATATACAACAATAAATACAATAATATAAATACATAGTATATATGTAATGAAAACCACTGGTCCTTTTTTTTTTTTTTTTAAGAACCCTGATTGATACAAGAGGGAAGGAAGAGGAAAAAGAGGGAAACAGATGAACAAAGCAGATGGTGATAATTGCAACAAGGGAAATAAGCAAGATAAAGGAAGAGGAGGGGCAGGGGGCAGTTACAGGGTGGTCAGGGAAGGCCTCAATGAGCAGATGACTTTTGAGTGGAGACTGAAAGAAAGAGGTTGGCATCATGGGAAGACTGAGGGAAGGGCATTCCAGATGAAAGGCACAGGAGGCGCAAAGGCCCTAAGGACGAATAAAGTTAGTGAGTCCTACGAACAGATCAGAAAGCAGACCAAGGTGTGAGGAGCAGAGAGACCAATGAGGGAGTGGGAGTGCATGGAGAATGTGGGTGGGCAGGGAGGGCCAGGGGAGGTGCTGTCTTGGGGATGGGAGAAGGTCATGAGGCTGAGGCACCTGGCACAGCCCCCAGAATGCAATGTATATTCAATAAATGTTCCAGATTATGCTGGACAACTGGAGAAGCTGACTCAGCAGGACTCCAGACTCCTTGGAGGAAAGCCCACAGCTTCCTGAGAAAGGCAGAACAAATACCCATCCTGCTGGTTCACAGGGCTGTGGCTTTCAAGACCAGGTGAGACCTTGTTATTTCCCCAAGTCCCAGGAAAACCTCAAGTTATGCAGAGCTAAAGCCCTACCATGAACCTGAAGTGGATCCAGAAGGCTCTCTGTAGAGCTTGCTCTCAGGGATGGGCAACCCATGGAAAAAGCGGGGCTCCCCTTAATATGCAAGGCATACAGTGTGGCTTTATCCTTCTGTAGTGGGGTGAGTTGTGTCATCCCTGAAAGGTAATTCAGTTACTAACCCCCAGTGCCTGGGAATGTGATCTGTTTGGAAACAGGGTCTTTGCAGATGTAATTAAGTTGGGGTCATTCTGGATTGTGGGGGCCCTGAACCCAGTGAGTGCTGTACTTATAAAGAAGGAGAAGAAAATTTGCACACAGACACTCAGACGAGAAGTCCATGTGAGGATGGAGGCAGAAGTTAAAGTGATGTGTCCACAAGCCAGGGGATGTCAAGGATTGCCAGCAGGCACCAGAAGCTGGAAGAGGCAGGAAGGATCCTCCCCTTAGAGCCTTTAGAGGGAGTAGGGCCCCACTGGCACCTTGATTTTGGACGCCTAGCCTCTAGAACTGTTGTCTTAAGCCACCCAGTTTTTGGTACTTTGCTATGGCAGCTCTAGGAAACTCATTCACCGTCTCAGTGTGAAATCAAAATCCCTCACCTGGGCAGCCCTCAGGATGTGGCATCTGTGAACCCTCCACCCTCATACCAGTGATCTAGCTGGGCTTTCATACTGCATTCCCTACCATGCCAAAGTCTTCTTTGCCCCAGTGCCATTGCACATCTTGTTCCATCTGCCTAGAGCACTGCTTCTTGCTTTTAGATATTTTGTTAAGTTTGGGACTGTAGCAGAATAAAACTTTATAAGCAAACAAAACCCATAGCCACTCGGCTGATGCACCAGTCAGACATCTAATCCTGCACCTGCCTCTCCCTAGCTGAGTCCCTGATCAAGCCCTTCTCTACCCTGGTTCTCAGTTTCTCCACTCAATCTTCCTTCAGTCCCTCAACCTGCTTCTGGTGGCCTCAGGGCCTTTACATGTGTTGCTCTCTCTGCTCGGAATGCTCAGCCTCTACCTGGCCAGACCCCACCCAGGAACTCTCCAAGGGAACACTGGGCTGTAAGGTTAAATGGAACAGACTGTGAGTGCCCCATGAGGACGGCTGTAATGTTCTCCACGTGTCCCCAGTGTTTCACCCAAGGCCTGGCATACAGTTGGTGCAGATCATTAGATTGAATTAATGGAGAAAACAAGGCAGCGAGATAGATAATCCCCAGACTGCCCTCAGCTCAGGCTCCATAGGAATCTGCAGAAGCGAGGAAGTGAAGGAAGAGACTGCGAGATAACGGCAGCAGGAGGGGACTGTGGGCACAAGGCAATCACTCCGACACCCATCGAGAAGCTTGAAGACGCCCCCGGGAAGGGCTCATTGAGCTGGAAGGAACAGAATTGTGGGTTGTCTGGCACCAGACAGAGGTGCTTATGTTGAGATGCAGCTGGACGCAGTATCAAGGAGCTGCACTCATTTCTTCCAGAATGAGGAAGACAGAAGCCTTGGCAAAGGCACACTCATGACCCAGGGCCGCACAGCGAGGCCACTATCTTGCAAACACTGAACTACTGAAAAGGGAGAGGGACCCTCTGCAGCTGGGGAAAACTCACTTGAAATTCACATTTGCAGCTGCAATCAGTCCCATTTTTGTCTCCAGGATGCTTGGGAGAGGGGCTGGCTATTTTTTAAAATATTGGTGGGGGAGGGGCAGAAAAAGGTACTGGAGTGAACAAGATACAAGCTAATAGGAACAATACTGAGGTGACAATGACTTTGCACAGCTGTCATCCTTTAGACAGACCGTCTTAGCTGTCTAGCCCCACAGGCCTCATTGAGTTCTCACAACTCACTGAGCCAGGGATGATTGCTCCTATTTTACAGATAGGAAAAGTGAGGCACAAAAATGTTGGAAGAGTTGCCTGAGGTGGCCTAGCAAGCCTGTTGGGGTTTGAATCAGAAAGTTCTCAAAGTCCAGACCCAGGAGTGCTTTGGTCTCAGCAGAGGCCAGAGATGTTAAAACTGGTGAAGACCCTTTGGGCACCCGGCGCTTGGTGCTGGAAGGAACCTACTGAGATCACCCCATCCAATTTCACCTTTTACATGGGAGAAACCAGACCCTCCGTACCAGGAACAAGTGACTGCTCTCAAAGCCAGTTCTCGTCCACTTTAGAGCATTTTTAACTACATCAGGACTTCCTTGCTAGAAAACGATCCTTAATTTGCCCAAACTGCCAAGTCTGGGTGTCATGAGACCCCTTACCCAGACATTAGCTCTTCCTATCTTATGGAGTTGAAGAGAAAGACCTCCAGGAGGGAATGTGGAGAGGAAAGAACATTCTAAAGGTGAAAGGACAGGAGGTCGGCCCCAATGCAGTGGCCATCTCTTTCCCAAAATACTTGAATTCCTGAAGACAAACCCCTGTAGACGACAGTACTAGGCAGACAAGAGATTCTCAGCACTTCTGAGAACTGGCACTTCTCGCTATAAAGAGCCACACACACCTGTGCAAAATATAGACTGAAAATGACTAGCTCTGGGAAAGGGCTAAATTCAGATTCAAGTAGGGCTGATGCCCTCCACATCACAGGCTCTACTAAGACACAGTTATAGGGAGCTCGGGACCTCTCCCACAAGCCCGTTTAACTTTTGAACGGGACCGGTTGTAAAAAGTATATATTACGTCCACATATTCTATATACTGGACTCAAACCTGCATCCCTGTCATGCTTGTTGTTCATCAGCCTCGTTTCTGCCCTCAGCACCTTTGCCAACTGAGATTTCTGGAGCTGGAGATCCTCCTCAGTCTCTTTTCCAGGGTAAACATGTTCTATCTCTTTGGGGGTAAAGTCCTTGTATTAAATGGAGAGGGAGATGAGTGGTTGTATCCAACCAATAAATTAGGGGAGCCTGGCTGAAGATATTTTCCCTTATGTAAGCAATGCCTTGCTGGAGGAGAAAACAGAGAGAGAGAGAGGGAGGGAGGGAGCGAGATGGAGGGAGGGAGGAGGGGAGAGAGAGAGAGGCAGGCCTGGTGGCTCATGCGTGTCAGCAGTGGATGCTCAGGGCTTTCTTCCTACTTGTTTTTATTCCTTCTGGTGACTGTCATTCATTCACCTTATCTACTGAGCACCGACTGTATGCCAGGCTCTGTCCTCATGCTGGCATACACCAAAGGCCCCTGCTCTAGGGTTCCTTTTGGGGAAAATAGACTTCAAACAAGATAAATATATACAATATTTGGGGTAGGAGATAGTATGAGTCTCCTACAGCTGCTGTAACAAACTAGCACAAACTTAGTGGCTTAAACCAACACAGATGTATTCTCTTATGATTCTAGGGGCCAGAAATAAATGTAAAATCAGTTTCACTGGGCTGAAGGCAAGGTGTGAGCAAGACTAGTTTCTTCTGGAGGCTCTAGGGGAGAATCTGTTTACTGTTTTTTTCCAGTTTCCAGAGGTGCTTGCATCCCTTGGTTCATGGCCCCTTTCTCCCATGACTACATCTGTTACTTCCATCATCGTAGCTCCTACTTCTGTAGTCAAGTATCCGTCTGTCTTCCTCTTATAAGGACCCCTGTGACGACACTGAGGACCAACCTAGATAATCCAGGATCATCTCATTTTAAGATCCTTAATTTAATCACATTTTCAAAGTGCCTTTTGCCATTAAGGGAACATTCTCCAGGTTCCAGTGGTAAGGATGTTGGGTATCTTTGGGTGCCATTATTCAGGAACTTGGGAGGGGGTAAAAAAGGAACCAAGAGGTCTTCTTTGAGCAGGTGGCCTGTGGCAGAGATCTGAAGGAGGTGAAGGAGGCATGGGTGTCTGGGGAAGAGCATTCCAGGCAGAGAGAACAGCTAGTACAAAGTCTGAAAATCAGAGGCAGCCGGGCATGGGCAAGAAACTGGAAGGAAGCTACTGGGGCTGGAGAGACATGAAGGGGACAGAGAATGATGGGAGTGAGCTCAAAGAAGCAGGTGGAATCTGAACACCGGATTCTCTGTAAGATGGGTATTTGCCCCAGGGGTTTAAGCAGGGGTATGACACAGTGTCTCTGGCTGCTGCAGGTAAAAATACACTATCACCTGATTCATGGAAACCCAGGTAAGACTACTGTAATATTCCATAAGATGGGTTTTCAAGAATGTTTAGAATTCTTAAAGTAGTGTGGAAATGGGAGCTTGCTTGGAGCAGGGGATGGGGTGGAAATCAATCTTAAATAATACAGCAAATATTCGTTATGGGCCTGGACTGGTCAACTGGCAGTGTCTCCTGCACGCTACCTTGGAGAAGTGCTGGACCCACTCCCCCCACAGCTGACACAGAGACCTGGGGAGCTATACCTGGGAAGACCTTCATCCTGCCATTCATCCTTCACATCCACGTTTTCCATCCGGAGTGTGGCTTCTGTTGTCCCCATAGGATCTGAGAAGAGGCACCGGCTTGAAGCAGGGATGAATTCTGAAGGAAAGCCATGGATGGAGGTTTCACTGGACAGTCATCATAATAACACCCCCTCCCCATGTTCAGCATTTTAGATCCATCTGCAAAGAGCTCTTGCATCTATCATTTTATTGAATCATTGCCCGACCCCATGAGGCTTCCCATTTCACAGGTCAGAAAATAGAGGCATAGAGACCTAAGAACACCCATGTGGGTCTGAAGTGTGAACCCAGGTGAGAGACTGAGGCTCCAGCTACAAGCTCCCCTCCCTCTAAAACTCTGAAATCCACCTTCCCCAGGGCTCATCATCCGGTCATTACCTTAGACTTCAACTGGGAAGCCATAAAGCAATTAAATTCATTTATACTAAAGTGTTGATGACTGATATACTTAAGCTTTCTTGCTGGGATTGATGCTTTCAAATAAGACCTGGTCATCCCCAACCCATCTCTATCTGCTTCAGGCCACCTACCCTGCCCCTCTGTCCCTTTGTCCTTCTCTGTCCCCCACTCCCAAAGAAGCAAATCCTGACAACTTGCTGACCTGAGGGCTACCGAAGATAGTGTGGAAAGTGACAGGGGTTGGAAGTCAGGATCATAATTATTACCAAGCACAAAATGCCAGTTTTGTTTTCCTTGTTCTAGGAGCTGGCTGGGGGCAGGGGCAGGGTGGACACAGCACTCTAGGTGATGGCTTAAGTGCTGGGCTGTCTGGGAGCAGAGTGAGCTGCTGAGTGAGATTGAATTTGGGTATACCTTGGGGCATGGCAGACTCTCAGGTCATTCACCTCTTCAGGCCTCAGTTTCCCTGTCTAGAAATGAAAGAGTTGTGCTAGAAATAATCTCGATGATACCTTTTGGGCAGGATCTTTAATAGTTTCTTGGGATTTTTTAATCATCACCTGAGGATATTTCTTCCATTGCTTTTCAGAGAGAGTAGAAGGGAGAGAGAGAGAAAGAGAGAGAAGAGAGAGAGACACATCGGTTGGTTGTTTCTCGCAAGCGCTACAACCAGGGCCAAGGATGGAGCTTGCAACCAAGGTAAGTGCCCTTGACAGGAATCGAACTTGAAACCTTTCAGTCCAAGGGCGAATGCTCTAACCAATGAGCCAGACTGGCTGGGGCACATTCCAGGATCTTATGACTCAATTGACACCACAGGTTCTGTGCTTTTTAAACCAGTGGTTCTCCACTGGGGGGAATTCTGATACCCCCCAGCCCCACCCCTAGGGGACACATGGCAATATTTGGAGGCATTTTTGGTTGTCACAACTGGAGGGGACTGCTCCTGGGATTGAAAGATGGGGGCCAGGGATGATTCTCAACACCCTAGAGTGTCCAGGATATTATGCTCTGGCCCCAAAAGTCTATAGATCTGAGATTGAGAACCACTGTTTTAATCTGCAGGTTTGTAAAAGGACTTCAGGCATGGGTTTGGCTGTCATTATAGAGGACCTACCGTGTCATTGCATCCCATCCTCCAAACAGCTCCTGTGTTGTTATCCTCACTTGCTAGCACCTAAGTTCCTCCACCTCCAGCCAGCCCCTCACCTTCCCTGACGCCCAGCTGCCCCTCTGCAGAGCTGGTGCATGGCTAACAGTTCAGGTGTGACATCCAAAGCCCCACCCACACTGAGCCACCATCCCTGGAAAGAGTGGGTCTGCATTTGGGATCTTGGCTCAGAGAGGGAGAGCCCAGAAGAAGCCTGAGACAGGTGAGGCCCAGGCAGGGAGGGAGGGGGTGGCTACAATTAAAACCCCTTTCCCACTTCTGTGAGAGTTTCTCACTCGATTCTTTTTACTGTCCTCAATGTCGTCATTCATTCATGGAGGAGGGACAGTGAGACGCAGTATGAAAAAAAAAAAAAATCTTCCTGCCAGTGCAGGCAACCACCACCCAAACCTTACTGCAAGTGAAAGTTCACGCCAATGGAAATTCATTTCCTATCTGAAGGGAGTGGTTTTCTGCGTCAGTTTTCTTTATCCTGAGCTGGGTGTGACCTCAGCCCCTAGGAAGGACCCCGCCCCCACATACACACATACCTACAGCCCAGACCTTGAAGCCACACACGTCGCCCCAAGATCCTCTAAATGTGGGTGTGGGTAGCCCCCCCCCCCAATAGGCCCTGTCCCCTCCCACTCTCCTATCCTGACTTCACATTTAAGAGTGGCAGATAAGGCAAAGGCTGGGATAGCTGAGAAGTGTCCCCTTGCGCCGTGGTGCCCATCACATTCAAGTTCAGAGAGAGAGGGAGGAATCTCTTCAAACCTCCCCCTTCCTCCCACCCCTAGGCAAGCCTTTATGTACACATCTCTCAAATCCTTTTTCCAGATCGCTCCCCGTGTTATAAATAGGAAAGGCACAGAGGTGGGAGGTGGATATTTTGGTCTCTTAGGAAGCGTCCCAGAGAGGGGCTGAGGGTTTTATCTGCCTAATCTCCAAACCCGTCCTGAAAATCGTGCGCCTCTCTGCTTCCAGGTGAGCGATGGGCATGGAGAGGGAGCTGTGGGTGTGAATGTGGGCGGAAGGAAAAATGGATGGGTTCCCACCCAAAGAGTCAGGACCCCGATTCTTTGCTCCCACCAGCCCCCTCAGCCCCAAAGGGGGTTTGCAGCAGCAGAAGTCTGGGGCACCCCTCCTGGGCAGAGTGGGGGGGAAATGAAACGTGGACTCACCTCCGCCGGTAGGGCTGCTTCGCGAGGCCTCCCTGGTTATGCGCAGACAAAGGCGAGCCCCGCGCCGCGGCAGCCCCGCATCCCCGGTCCTCCCGGCCGGTCCCGGGCTCTCAGAGCGCCCAGAGGAGATGCGCGCAGGGGGGGCTCTGCATCCAAGCAAGGTGACCCGCGCGAGCGGCGGGCGCGGAGGCGCTTTTGTCCAGGGCTGGGAGAGCTCGCAGCTAGCTGTCGGCTCCCCCTCGCTCGGCCGCAGCGGCGGCCGCCGTCATCCTCGCAGCCTGCGCCGCTAAGGTATTTTCTTCTTTGCAGCTGTCAGAGGCGCGGCTTCCTTCGGACGGTTAATTACGCTGCTTTTGTGTGCCGGGTGGGTCGGGGGGGGCAGGGCTGACCAGAAAGCACAGCCCCCTGCCGGAATCCGGGGCTCTCCATTGGCTGGGAGGGAGCATTTCCAAGAGCCTCGCCAGCCGCAGGAGCGGAAATGATTTTCTGATGGCGCATCACGGATTTAAAAACAAAACAAGGGACAAATAAATAAATAAATGGCGCCAATGGCCTCATTCCTTGGATTAAGAGGAAAGGAGGGAGGAAACGAAATCCTCAGGACCCCATTCATGGGTCCCTCAGCCGGCCACTCCCTATTGATTGAGTCCCGTGCCAAGGACCGGGATGTGTGCTGGGGAGAAAAATCTCAGGCACGTTTGCAAGGTGCCACCCAGGGAAAGGCGCTCCTTGCAGTTGTGCACTGCGGTGACCTTGTCCTGGAGGACTTCAGAGGACTGTAGAATGATGCTATAGAGTTAACAGTGAATCCTCTGAAATCAGACCAGAAGTGTGGGTTTGAGCCCTGGATCCGCCTCAGTTTCCTCACCTGCGAAATGGAAAAATGGTAGTGGTGTTTCAGCATTTAATGAGATAATGCACCGAGAACACTTGGTGCAGGAGCATGAGAAAGGCTCTATACATATTTCTTGCTTACTGTTTACAGAAGCTGGGAGAGAGGCCAGGAATGGATTCTCCCTCACAGCCTCCAGGAGGAGCCATCCCTGCAGACACCTTGATTTTGGACTCCTGGTCTCCAAAACTGTGAGAGAATAAATTTCTATGATTTTGAGCCTCCTAGTTTGTAGTACTTTGTTATGGCAGCCCCAGGAAACTAATCCGTGACCCCAAGTAGGGACTGGTAGGAACTTATGCTTCTTCTTCTCTCCAGCCTTAATCACTACAGTGGTTTTTGCCTGTTCTGTGAACACATCAAGTTTATTCCCACCACAGGACCCTTCCACGTGCTGTTCCCTCTGCCAGGAATGTTCTTCCCCCAAATGTTCACATTGTTCAGGTGTCATCTCAGAAGTAATCTCTTCAGAGAGCCTTTCACCCCCTACTTTGCCTCCTACTCCATCACCCTCCATCCCATTGCCCAGCTGATTTTTTAAGTATATATATATTTAAATTGTGGTACAATACACACAACATAAAATTTGCCACTTTAACCATTTTCAAGTAAGTATAGAGTTCAATGGCATTAAATACATTACATTGTTGTGGAACCATCCCCACTATCTAGTTCCAGAACTTTTTTATCACCCTAAATGGAAATCCCATCACCATTAAGCCCTCCCTCAATCCCCCTCCCCAGCCCCTGGCACCCATGAATCCACTTTCCTTCTCTGTGGGTTTGCCTGTTCTGGACATTTCATATAAATGGAATCACACACTACATGGCCTTTTGTGTCTGGCTTCTCTCACTAAGCATCATGTTTTCAAGTTTCATCCACATGTACCGTGTGTCAGAGCTTCACTCCTTTTCATGGCTGAGTAATATTCCAGTGTGTGGCTGGACCATGTTGTGTTTATCCATTCACCAGTTGTTGGATACTTGGGTTGTTTTACTTTTTTGGTTATTGTGAATAGTGCTGCAGTCAAAATGGGTGTATATGTACTTATTGAGAAACCTGATGATTTTTTTCACAGCACTTCCCACTACTTGAAATGATTTACTTGTTTTTTTGTTTATTGTCTGACCCCCCCCCCCTTTATTAGACTATACATTTCAAGGAAGATGAGATTTAGTTGGTCCTGTTCACTGCAATGTTCCCTGCAGAGGATAGCTGCACCTGGCACAAAGGAGATGTTTGGGAAATGCAGGTAGAACACATGAATGCTGGTTCCTATCATGGATACCACACAGCACGATTGTGTGGCTGCCTCCCTCACAGCGTCAGCCTATGTGCCCCTCCAAGCCAAAGGCATAAAGGCAACTGTCCCACAGCAGAGGAAGAGGGGAACCCAGAGCCTCTAGCACAAGATCTGGACTTTGCACCTCCTGGCTAAAGGAACTGGAGCTCTGGGAAAAGACTCTCGTGTTAACTGAGTGGGAAATCCAGATCAGGCCAGTGCTGGGCACTGGGGTCAGAAACACGAATAAGACTTTACTTTCATAGGACTCCCATTATGAGAAACAGATGGGAAAAGGAGTCTGGGCTGGTTTAGAGACATTTTGAAGCAGATATCACGGGGTGGTGATGATGTGAGTTAGATCCCGAGGATTGAGTACGAGTTGGAAGAATGGAAAAGGGGAGAAAGGCGTTCTGGACAGAGGGCTGTTTGAAAAGCCCGGCCCCTCCCGAGGAGAGAGAGCACTGGGAGCTGTCCGTGGTGCTGCAGCCGAGGCGCCCAACCCCAGATTCAAGCTTAGCACTGGTCTGGTGCATTTTAAATTGCAGTTAAAATATGCCCAACATAAAATTTACTATTCTGATCATTTTAAGTGTAAGGTTAAGTGGCATTAATTACATTCTCAATGTGCAACCATCACCACCATCCATCTCCTGAACTTTTTCGTCTTCCCAACCTGAACCTCTGCCCCGTTAAATACTAACTCCCAATCCCATTCTGCAGTCCCCCATAATGTAAGCTTCAGGAGATCAGAGATGCTGCAGTTTGTTATTATTGAATCTCTAATTCTTAGACCAGTATATATCACTGGGAAGCGATTCTGCTTCCCCCCCCCAGGACATTTGGTAATGTCTGGGGACATTTTTGGTTATCACAACTTGGGAGATGTGAGTGATACTGGCATTGAGCAGGTAGAGACCAGAGATGCTGCTCAACACCCTATAATTCACAGGACAGCCCTCCACAATAGAGAAGTATCTGGACCCAAGTATCAATGGCGCTGAGGCTGAGAAACCTGCCCTAGAGGAATGCCTGAAATATAGTCAGTTCTCAGGAAAGTTTATTAAGACATTGAAATTGTTAAACCTCCTCAAGTCTCATTTTCCTGGTTTGCAAAGGGGATTAATACAAGTATAGTCGACCCTCATTATTTGTTTTTTCCTTAGTTGTGAATTTGCCTACTGGCTGAAACTTATTTGTAACCCCCAAATCAATATTCAAGGTGCTCTCAGGGTCATTTGCAGGCAGCCCAGAGGGGTAAACAATTTGAGGGCACGTTCCCACCTTCAGTGGGACAAGATGATGATCTATATTCTTATTCCAGGCCAGGCTGTAAACAACTTTCCTTTTCAGGGCTTATTTTATGCTATGCTTTTGCATTTTTGTGTTTGTTGGTGGTGATTTCCATTTATAATGATCCCCATTCATGGCGTTGAAGAGCCGTCTAGTGTTTCTAAGCACAAGTAGGCTGAGATGTGCCTTACAAAGAAGGTATGAGTATTATATAAGCTTGGTTCTGGTACGAGTTATAGTGCTAAGGGCTGTGATGTCAATGTTAAGGAATCACGATGTATATTAAATAAGGTCTCTTTAAACAAACGTACACATAAAACAAGGTGATGTATCGATCAGTTGATAAAAATGTTGTGACCGGAGGCTCACAGGAACCCAACCCTGTATTTCCCCTATGAGCAGTGGTTCAGTGTTTGCTCTTCAGTGTTTGCACTGACTTTATAGAACAGAACTGCTGCCGGTAATGAGAACTGACTGTGTCTACTTCCCAGGGCTATTGTGAGGACTAGGTAAGATTGTGCAGGTAAAGCATTTAGCACAATGCTTGTAGTCAATAACCAGAAAAGGGATATTATGTAATTCAGGGAAAACAATTAAAACAGCTCTGCTTTTGTAGAAAGCATGCGGCCTTCATTATCTAGTTAAAACTGCAGAGAATTGGAGGAAGGTCATAATTACCACACTGGACTTTAGCCAGCACATGGCTGGAGAACTGTGTTTGGCTGACCCAGTAGATCATTCCTTGAGGCTACATATGGTCATAAAGACACAAATGGAAGAATGCCATCCACTAAATCACCCATACGGCTTTCCTTGGCACCCTGGGCTTGCCATGGTTTCTGTCCAAGAATTAAGTCGCCCCTGCTTGTTTAAATTAAGGGGCAAAAGAACATCACCCCAACACACTGAGTAAATTTTTTTTGGTTGTTTTTTTTTTGCCTTTTAAAAAGTTAAGTTTTAAAAATTTGAAATAATTTTAGAATCACACATTGTTGTAAGAAATAACACAGAGAGATCCCATGTACCCTTCCCCCCTCCATGTTACCTAATGGTAGTGTCTGACAAATTACAGTATAATAGCACTATACTTAAAAAAAAAAATTTTTTTTTTAATCCTCACCCAAGGATATTTTTTCCATTGCTTTTCAGAAAGAGTGGAAGGGAGAGAGAGAGAAACATCGATGTGAGAGACACATTGATTGGTTGTCTCCCTCACATGCCCCGACCAGGACTGGGGATTGAGCCTGCAACTGAGGTATGTGCCCTCGACCAGAATCAAACCCTGGACCCTTCAGTCCACCAGCTGATGCTCTAACCACTGAGCAAAACAAGCTAGGGCACTATTGCTTTTAATACAGTCAAGAGTCAAAACACTTCCATCACCCCAGGATCCCTCATGTTGCCATTTTATAGCCACTCTCCATCTCCCTGTCCCCATGTCCTTAACCCCTGGAAATCACAAATGTCTATTCCTAGTTCAGTTAGTTAGAGCATTGCTCCAGATATGCCAAGGTCTGCAGGTTCAATGCCCTGTCAGGGCATATACAGGAATCAACCAATGAATGCATAAATGAGTGAAACAACAAATCAATTTTGTTCCCCCCCCTCAAATTAATCAATCAATAAAAAAGAGTTTATTCCGTGTTATTGCCAAGTATTCCATTGATATGAAATGTCTCGAGCAGGCAAATCTATAGAGACAGAAAGCAAACTAGTGATTGCCAGGGGCTGGGGGAGGGGGAGGGGGAGTGACTGATGGTTACAGGGTTTCTTCTTGGGATGATAAAAATGTTCTGGAGTTAGTGGTGATGGTTGCACAACTCTGTGACAGTACTAAAAACCATTGCCTTGCACACATTAAATAGATGAATTGTTATGGTATGTGAGTTATATCTCAATAAAGTTATTAACCAAAAAAATACCAGACTTGTAATTAATAGTTTGGTTGTGATCTGCTTTCCTGATTCAAAGTTCCTGAGAACTGGTACCATGTCAGTCTTGCTCACCCCCCCCCCCCCCCCCCCCCCCCCCCCCCCCCCCCCCCCCCCCGCGCGATGACTTGGTTTGTGTCAACTGATGGTCATTGGCGTCAAATCTACAGCAACAGGAATCTCCAATTGGGGTGCAGTGAAGAAGGAAACTTTATTCAGTGCAAAACAGCTCAGTTGTGATATAGCATGGCTGTGAAAACAGCACAGCCTATGAGGCAGCCCTGGGGCCAGACCCTCTCTGGCCAGACACCTCTGCTCCCCTCCTTGCTGGCCTGCCTGGAACCCCTGTTTCAGCTCGGCCAGGGAGCAGCTCTGACGGAAAGGAAAAACGAGCTCTCTCAGCCAAGGGGAAGCTGGCTTATATGAACAGAAGTCCCCACCCCTGGTCCCTGATTGGTCTATCCTCATGCAAATGAGGCCAACTCCTCACAGTTTGGTCCAAAAGGCACTGTCCTGATTGGTCAGAATAGAGCCACTGTGGTTGGTCACAGCTGCAGAGCTCTGATTGGATGGAGAAAGACTAATCCTATTGGTTATAATAAGATCCCAGGAACTCCTTTATAAGGGCTTAGAAAGCAGGCGCCCATCGCAGGCTGGTGGTTCAGCGCAGGCTTCTTTCTGGAGTGTAGTTTGGGTGAGAGGCCTTGTGTAGAAGTGGCTGCTAGGCTTTGTTTTTTTTAGCCCAGTTAGCCACCAGAAGCCCTTCTTAGTAGGTATCTTCTCTCTCAGGGTCCACACCTGTAATAGGTAGGTCAAGAAGGAGGCGCGAGGCAGAGAACCCCCAAAGCTCAGTGGTTAAAGGAAGGCGGAGCTCCAAGAAGGGGCTGGGCTTGAAGCAAGGGGCGGGGCTTGAGCCCAGACTCCCCACCTTTGGGTGGCCAAACAGTAAGGACTCTGGTCTGGGGCGTAGAGCTGGGCTCAAGCAGAGACTCCGGATGTGGAGCAGGATGAGGGGTCTCTCTATATGGGGCGGGCCTGGGCGTTGGGTGGGGTCCGAGCCAAGGTCCTCGGATGCAGAGCAGTCGGAGGGACGGCAGGGTTCCGAGTAAGCCGCGGGGCTCGAGGCACAGTCAACCCCTCAGACGCGGAGACGGAAGGGAGGGGGCGGGAGCCTCGCGAGGGGGGCGGGGCCTGGGGCGCTTGGCGGGACGCTAGCGACACGCGGCACGGCTGACGTCACGCCATGAGGCCCCGCCCCTCCTCACCTCAGGCTTGGAGACGTCAGGATGGCGGCGGGGAGCTCTTCGGGCCTCGCGCACTGCGCCAGCGCGCAGTACAGGTAAAGGCCTACCCGTTGCCCCGCACCCCGAGTACCCGCGGGTCGGCGTCTTGGTCGGAATTGGGCGGGCTGCGGGCTGGGGATCTGCTCTGGCTAAGAGGGCCGCGGCCCCGAGTTGTGCCTGTGAGGGGGAGAACTGAGGTGCTCCTGGCGTGGGAGGAGGGGTCCCTGGGCTCGTCGTGGGGATGGACACTGAGCTGCGCTGGGAGGGTCCCAGGCCGGGCAGTGAGTGGAGTAGACACCTTGGCGAGTGGCGGGGGTGACGGGCGGGGGGGGGCGAGTAGAGGTGGGGACGTGACCCCTGGTTGGGAGGAAAGACCTACCTGGGAGGGTGCCTGGCCAGGCAGGGGTATGTGGGGGTACTGACCCCTGAAAGTCGGGGTGGAGGGCTTGAGAGAACACAGAGACCTGGGAGGCTACTCGAGGGAGAGGCAGAGACGTGAGGAGGGGGATTGAGCCTGACTGGGGGTTGGGCAGAGACGTTGGGAGGTGATTGCCGACTTGACATAGGGGAAGTCCTGAGATCCGATAGAGTGGCACCTGGGGCTTCCAAGGGAGAGGGAACAGTTTGGAGGGGTACCCCTAGGACAGAAGGGGTAGAGGGTCTTGAGACCTTGAAACTTAATGAAGTGCTTGGATATTTAAGATCTAGTAAAGGACATGGACCCACGCATTTGGGAGGGAAGGGAGAGAAAGGAGCCCAGAGAATAGATGGGGGAGGGTGGCAGGCAGGCATAGGAAGCTGCCAGGCGAAGGAGGGTTCTATGGATAGAGACAGATGGGTATCTTTTATCTCATATGTACAAACACTCCCCCCCCCCACACACACACACATTATTCTTGGAGCATCTCTGCTGTCTCTCTCCTTCAGCAATCAAGACCAAGTTCCAGGTAGAGGTGCAGGGCTGGCATCCCTAGGAGGGCCGCCCTCCCCATCTTTTTCATTTATTACCCTCGTGTCAATTTCCAACTGGTAGCCTGGCAGAACCTCTTGGGCCAGTTTCTCACAGACTCTGAGGAGCCCACCATGGGTGCCAGCCCCCTTAGGCAACTGAGAGATAAGTGTCTGCTGCACTAGGGGCCTTTGCTGCATGTGTTCATACTTGATTTCAGAACGTTGCAAATAGATATGAGGCTAGTGGAAAATGAGTACCAACCCCTCAACCCAGTGGTGATACTGCCATGTTCTTTTTTTAAAATCCTCACCCGAGGATGTTTTTCATTGATTCTAGAGAGAGGGGAAGGGAGAGGAAGAGGGAGAAACATCGATGTGAGAGAGAAACATCGGTTGGTTGCCTCATGCATGTGCCTCCACTGGAAATCAAACCCGAGACCCTTCAGTGCAGGGATGATGCTCTAATCACACCAGGCAGGGTGCCATGTTCTTTCTTGTGGGAACAGACCAGGGCTAGGAAACAAGGGTTGTGGACGTTAGCAGCGCTCCCAATGTTTTCTGCACTCAGCGTAGTCACTAAGGTGTAGCGTTTATCTAGTAATGGATTTTTTATCAAGGACAGAATGTATAGGCTGCTGTTTCCTGGAACAGAGTGTTAGGTTTTTGTTTCCATCATCCTCAGTGGTCTGATTACCAATGCTTAAAGAAGCAGGACTTAGTGAGTCTTCTTTTGGAAACGCTCTGCCCTTCTGCCTGCTTGCTAGCTTTCTTTTCTCTCTTCTCTTTTTCTCTTTTTCTTTCTCTAGTGCATTCTTCATTCAGAACTGGGAAGTCACTTTAATGTTACGCTTTTTATTAAATTTTCTTCTAGAGCAGAAATCGAGCATTTAAACTGTTAAAATAGGTAGAGGCATACCTCAGAGATATCGTGGGTTTGGTCCCACACTGCTGCAATAAAGCAAATATTGCAATAAAGCGAGTCACATGAATTTTTTGCTTTCTCAGTGCATATAAAAATTATGTTTATACTATATTGTAATCTATTACGTGTGCAGTAGCATTGTGTCTAAAAACAATGTACATCTTAATTAAATACTTTATTACTAAATACTTTATTGCTAGAAATTGCTAAAATGGCACTGATAGCTAGGCTTGCTTGATGCAGGGTTGCCACAAATTTTCAACTTGTAAAATACAATATCTGGGAAGCACAATAAAAACAAGGTATGCCTTTAGTTGCCAGGCTTCAGTAGATGTTTTTGTTATTTATTTGACTCACTGTACTTACACATTTAATGCAGCTGTTGTCTGTATCCTGATAACTTAGGTGATATAATATACACACATGTAACTAAGTATGTGAAACTACCATTCACTGACTGTCAAATTAGTTTGTGTCTTTAGAATTGCCCCAGAGAGCATGTGTTGTTCTTTGATAAAAGAGTAGTTTCAACTAAAACTAAAACACGGGAATCATAGCAAAATAAACTTCAGTCTCACAAAACCTTGAAACAAGATAATCTGCATTATTTGAGTGATTTTTAGTTAACTAGACATTCCCTTTTGTGGGAAATGACTTTTTCTTGGAAACTTCAGCTGCTTTTAAAGCACACATTTCTCATATAGTGTGCCATGGAAAAACTGATAGGATAACAGGGTTTGGAGCATCAACTTTATTGCTAAATAAATTAAATGGTAGTACTTGGACAACAGTATTTACAAAGTTTGTTTCATGAATTGCCAAAGTGAAGACAAGTTTGCTTCTTAGAGGACTTTTGAGTAGGTTTTCTTGGCTTTTAAAATTGATAACCACAGCCCTGAATAGGAATTTTTTTACATCATAATCCATAAATCAAAAGCCTCTCAGAGGCAACGCATAGATTGGAAAAGGCACTGAAGCCCATACTAACCGTGGGGAATGCTGGCTGGCAGACGGAAGATCACTCGGTAACACCCCTGATTGAGTGCCCCCCTGCTCTGTCGGGTATGGGTGCAATCAGATTCAGAACAGTCCTGGTGTACCTGGAGAAGCCTCCATTGCCTGCCCTTCCCTCCAGGTCTCCAGACCCTTCCAGAGTGAACCTTACCTGCCATGACCCATCTGTCCCCGAGCTTAGGTGCAAGGAGCACAGGCTGCTGGGAAGCAGTGTCCCTATCTCAGAGGCTAGGGTGCATACCTCTAAATGGACTCCCACCACCTCACCCCAAATCACTGTTGCATTAGACATCCAGGAACACTGGGCCTTTGGGAACCTCTAGTTGAGTTTGAAGCAGTCCTGCTAAGTAAGCACCTAGGCAGCACCTCTCATGTATTCCCAGTTGGGACTGACAGGAAGTTGACACTAGAATAGCAAGGCATACAAGTCTTCTTGTTAGAATGTGGTTGCAGTTGTTTTTTTTAAAGGCCTGTCTCAGTAAGGGTAAAACAACATGTTAGGGCTTGGTTGAGGGAATCTCTTGGCAGGAAATTTTGAGTGGTAGCTTTGGACTACCAGTAAAAATTTGGCTTAAGTATATTTTAAGGAAAACCTTTCAGATGATAGAACTGTGGTACCTTAGATCCTATTACAAATACATTTGGTACATTTCAAATATCTGAAGTGTGGATTTTGAATTTTCATTTTTTTTTCTGTTTCAGAGCCAAAAGTCAACTCATCAACTTTGGAGCATAAGTAAATTCCTAATAGAGACTTTTTTTCCTTAAACATATTCATGTTTCTGAATTTTTAATAGTTCTGTTATACTTTGTCTTTTGTCTGGATCTACCAACATGTATACTTAGATTTATCAGAAGAAATACATCAAATTTAAAAGCATTTTCAAATATTTTTTAAAATTTTTTCACAAGTATAATTGGTGTTCTTTTGTGTGGTAATAGAGATAGGGGGACGAAGACCATTGATCTGGATAAATAAGTTAGTAGTCCTGGCAAAATAAGGAAAACATGTAGAAAGGGTAATTGTAAACGTGTATTCATTCTCTTTATCTTATATTAGTAAATCGAAAGTTTCTGAAACTTCAAATCAAGGATTGCAGCTGGCCCTGTAAGGGCCAGACATGTACATAAATGAATCAAGTCTAAGATGGTAGAGAGTGTATGGCAGTGGGGGGAGACCAAGACAGAGCTTGCACCCCACCACACACACCCCACCTGTTGCTGACACGGGTCAGAACCCAGTGTGGAGAGTCTTCCCATTTCCGCAGAGAATGCACATCCCTCTTTCTATGTGCAAGTCTCCAAGTTTTAAGTACCAGCACCCAAATCAGACTATGGTCAAATGACACCTGCCTCCACTTATGATCTTCGCTTTATGTTTTAAAAAGTTTATTCATGAAAGGAAACTGCAGAAGATATTATAGATACCTTTGATAATTAAAAGGTATAGTACATATCCCATCTTCATTTTGACTGGTTTTAGTCGATTAAGATGGTTCTGGGGTTTTATTGTGTTAATACCAGTTTTTGTTTTCATCACTAAGACAGCTTAATCATCAAAGCCAAGTAATGCTGCCTAATTCAGAACAAAATTAGGAAACTGACAAATCACAGAGAGCTCTTGTTTGTTTGTTTTGCATGTCTTTTTCTATGTCTATAATGCCTTAAATTTGAAGTGTGCTATTTATTCACAGAGTGTTTAGAATCTTGGTAGGAAAAGGTTTTGGTGTTGCCCAATGTCTAATTGGTTGGTAATTGTTTTCTTTTTCTGTCTCTTATACCAAGGTATCTGGCAGATACCTTGGTATAAGGTATAGGTTCTCTGCCTATTCTTTTTATTAGACTTGTGTTATATGTTAATTTTAAGGTCACCGTGTTTCTTTTAGCTGTAAACTTCATTTGTAAATTGTTGGGGGAACTGGACTTTTTTTTTTGGTAGATATTTTGCTTTGGCAGGTTTTTTTCCCCTAAAGGTAAGTTGCATTTGTTGTACATCATTGTCCATTTGCCTTTTAAAATTAATGTATCCCCCCCAAATTAATTAAATTAATATATTCCAAGATCTTCATTTGACACTGTTGATTAAAAATTGAGAATTGCTTCAATTTGATTCTGTAGCATTTTGTATTTCAGAAAGTCAGTTCCATTGACTGAGGTTTACTCTTTCATGAGGTTTGTTCTCTGGGAGCAGAGTGTGCTATAACCTTGGAATGGCTGTTTTTAAAAAGCCTGCGGCTTCCTCTTACTTTTGAATGTCATTGGTTGAACCCATGGTTGGTGGTTCCGTGTCTGTTGTACTTGCTTATGAGAACCTCAGGCTGGCTATCTAGTCTTCTGTTGGCACTAGAGAGGCACATGTTAGACCAGTGTAGACATGGCTGTGGAGAGTTGTGTTTTTTTGCCCCTTACAGCAGCAGGGGGTGGCTTGGAGCCACAGATGACCCCTTGCCATTCCCGAAACATTGGCCTTCCATCAGTTAACTGAGGTTCACAGAAGTAAGAAGCCATGGCCATATTGTTCCTGGTTGGAAATTCTTTCACTGCTTCTAGGAGGGTGTGTACATAATGCTTTTTCTTTAGTTTAACCAGCATAATATCATCAAGACAGTCAGTTATAAAGCACCTGACCAGCAGAGCTAACCATATAGCCACCCTCTATGTGGGGACCATATTTCTGAGAGATGAAGAGAATTCCAGGACTTCCCCTGCCAAACTGAATTTGGCTCATCCTCAAGGCTCAGGAAAGTCCTGTCACCCGGCTCTGGAATCCCTGCCTCAGGAATGCCAAGCAGCCCATTGGCTCTGTCTTGAGGAGCCAGGTGGCCCTGATTTGGAGCTAGAGACTCCTGACTACATTTTAAAGAAGGTTGCATATGGGTGTGGAGAGGAGTAAAATCCTGTCATCCTTCCAAGAGCCCAAGGATTAAGTTCATCAAACCCCTTTCCAATATGTCGGAGTGTTTTCTGGGCTCTCTGGATCTGAAAATGGGCACTTCACATGGAGAATACACACAGGCTTTTATGGTTAAAAACAAAATTCTAAAAAAATTAGAATTGTTATGGGTATGAATGTATAATATATAAATGTTTTGAATATAAAACCCTTGTGAACCAGAGTGTAAACTGAAAACATTGCTGGGTGTGTATGTATGTGTTTTCATAAAGTAATTAAATGTGATCTTACTGC
Source organism: Miniopterus schreibersii (assembly GCF_964146895.1). NCBI lineage: Eukaryota > Metazoa > Chordata > Mammalia > Chiroptera > Miniopteridae > Miniopterus > Miniopterus schreibersii. The sequence goes on along the minus strand of NC_138105.1, from coordinate 66,128,123 downwards.
CGATAAAATAGATTTGAAAATATCCTCCCTGATGAATGTCTTTAGTGACCATATTTAGCAGTGGGTGTCATACTTCACAATGCACCATCCTAGCTATGAATGTTACTTCACCCTGTGAGTAGTCACAGATGCTCCTGGAAAACTGAGCTAAGGTCAGGATGCTGGAGCAGAGCTTTTCTCTCAGCACTGCAGGATAGCTGATATTTGGTGTGGAGATTTTTAACTGCTTGGCACTGAGATTTTATCTCAGTCTGACTTCGTTTACACACCACTTTGGGGAGTGTTAGGAGAAGTGACAAGTAGGTGAAGAGCTCAGTGCTTAAGGGGAAGCTTTACCAAGAGTAAACCTCTGACTTGATTTCCCTTCCTTGACCACCACTCCTAAATTCTCAGTCTCGATCACAGGCTGAAATGGGCAGCCTGCAGACCATGTTTGCTTCTCACACCTGCTTTCTTTGGCTTGTGCAGTGCTTTTTTTGTTTGTTTTTTAAAAATTATTATTACTTTATTTTAATTAGTTGCAAACATTTAAAAATTGGGAGGCTTTTCAAAATCTCTAATTAAAAAATATATTTTTATTTATTGATTGATTTTATAGACAGAGGAAGGGAGAGACATCAATTTGTTGTTTCACTTATTTATGCATTCATTGGTTAATTTTGTATGTGCCCTGACCGGGGATCAAACCCACAGCTTTAGCATGTTGGGACGATGCTCTAACCAACTGAGCTACCTGACTAAGGCTACCCTAATTTCTAGCATTACTTAAAATCAGAAGATCTGACAACCCTGGACTTCATTGTAAGCTCCTACCATGTGCGAGGCACTGTAACACATCAGTCCTTGTTTAGTTATCACACCATCCCAAGAGATAGGTGTTCCCATTTTAGAGGTGAGTAAACTGAGGCTAGAAGAATAAGTGACTCACCCAAGGCCCCACAGTGAACAGAGTAGGTATTGGAAGCCAGGTGGTCTGACTCTGGACCCTGTGCACATCCCATTGGGCCATAGTGCTCCACCCAGTTTTTAAGCTTGAAACCCCTCTGAACTCTAAGTCAGTCCTCGTGCAGAATGCTCACATCCTCAACTTTTCTCCATCTTGGTCTAACTGAATGTCTCAATTGTACCCATGGGATTTTAATCTGTAGAGGTGCCTAAATTGACACAGAGAAGTCAATGCCACTGAAAGAATTTACTATGTTTCCTGAAAGAAGAAGATATGCCTCACCACGCAAGGCCAGACCACATGAAATTTGCCATTTAACCTCAACGATTTCTTTTTGATCCCCCTATTCCAGCAGGGATTCTTAACCTGGGGCCTGTGAAGCCCCTGGTGATCACACGCAAAACTATCCATAGGAATCAGGTCAGGGAGTCACAACTTTCACCTGATTCGTAAAGGGACTCAGAAAAAGGCTGTTAGAAATTGAAAGAAGGCAAGGTAACCAGTGACTTCCCACCATGGGGAACCCGAGAAGAGTTGTGGGCATTCTCCCTTCAGACCTGGGGCAGGGAACCTGGGTGGGAGCAACAGCCTCTGCTGCCCACTTGGCTTCTTTTCCCCTTGTGCTGTACTCTAATCCCAGGTCCCCATCCCCAGATACCCTGACCGTGTCCTTGTAGATCTGTTTCTCAGCAGCACCACTGTCATCGGGTCTGGATCACTGTCTGGGGTGGGCCCATTCTGGGTACTGTGGGGTATTGAGCAGTATTCCTGGCCTTACCTACTCAGTGCAAGGAGTACCCCCTCATTGTTACAATCACAGATATCCCCAGACACTGCCTAGTGTCCCCTGGGGGGCAGAATCACCCCAGGTGAGAACCTCTGCTCTAGATTATCTAGGTTTTAACAATGATGCCTGCAGGAAGTCTTTCTCACAAGCCATTTTGTGGCTAGCTCAACTCCTAAAACCAAGATGTGGTAGATTGACTTTCAGATGTCTCAGTCCTTCACTCTTTATTTTCAGTCCTTCCCACTGAGACCTTGCAGCTCCTTCCATCTAAAAATGGCATCTATTTCTCTGGCCCTTGTACCTGGCCTTGGCCAAAAGACTGTAGCAGGAATCATGCTGCCATAGGCTGAAGGTTGGTGCCTCCCACCCCCAAATTGATATGTTGACACCTAATTCCAATTCAATGGTAGTAATGTTAGTGGCGAGATGAGACCTTGGTTCTTGTCTTCTTGAAGGCAAGATTTCAGTGGAGACAAAGTGTAACAAAGTGAGAATTTATTGGCTGCAGCAAAAAGACACTTTAGGACAATGAAACAAAAAAAGGGCATAGAAGAAGCAACTGGCTGCTTTGGCTCACTGAGAAGTCAAAGAGAAGGGGGCCTTGGCGACAGTTTCAGGGGGTTAGCCCAGGATGTGCTGCCGCTGCTCATTGCTCCCCTGGTTGCAAGTCTTGTGAGGTTCCTTGGAAGAAGGGAGAAGGGAATGGTTTGGGCATGCTCCCCTGGGGGAGAGTGCATGCTGGGTGCTTCAACCTGAGTGTATTTCTCTCTCTTGCAGGTGGAAATCTTAGGGGAGGTCTCAGGGAAGTGTCTCAGTAGATTATTCATCAGCTTTCCAGGTGTGCTCTTTCAGGGTCGTGGTCTTTACTGATTGGTCGGCGCCAGGGCAGGGGGTCATTAGTCAGTGAAGTTGGTCTCGAGGCAACTGTGGCTCACTTAATCTGGTTTTGCTGCTTTTCTGGGCCTGAAGTTGAAATACAACTGAGGCCTAGATGTTACCTTTAGGGAGGGAAAGGTCAGGGGGGTGTAGACTGCATGAGCAATATGAAAAGTCAGGGGGTCCAAACCACATGACCAGCAAATGCTAGGGGAGGAAAGGTTATCCTGGGAGCCAGGTTCTTGTTTTCCCAGTTTTGCCCCTTGCTAGGCATCCAGGGCTTTCTGCCCTGGTGAGTTTCTGTACCGGGCCCATCATTCTTGCTCTGTTCATGTCTGTTTAACTGCCTGTAACAGTAAGAGGTGGAACCCTGAGAGGTGATTAGGTCATGAGGGGTGGGGTGCCCATGAATGAGATTAGTGTCCTTATAAGAGAGACCCTAGAGAGCTCCCTTGCCCCTTCAGCCAGGCTAAGACACAGCTAGAGAAGACAAAGTATGTGGCCATATTTTGCCAAGCCATGTTTTAAAGCCATTTGTCTCTTTATCCCTTTTGCCTGGGCTCCCTCGTGCCAAGCTGTCTCCTGAGAATGGGCATTAGACCCACAGTAAATGCGCTCCCCCAAATCGCTTCACACTCCACTTCTTGGGAAAGCCTGCTTAACTAAATAAAAGTGGGGTGACACTATCCTCCCATACCAAAAGCAGCTGTGTGCTGGTTGCTTTGTGGGGTCATGAGCAATTAGGATGAGATGGGTCGAGTGTTCCCTTTTTAGGTCACAACCAACCTTTTGATCATTATCATCAAACGTTCACTATACTTGACAGCTATGCAAAGCCCCGGATTACTAGGAGCCAGCTTTAGCCAAACTTGGCAGGTGACACGATACCTCCTGCGTTCTCTTTCCATTTCCACCACTCTGGTTGAGACCCCTGCATGTCACATGTCTCCTAGCAGTCCTTGCCCTCAGCTTCTCCCCTCATTGCCTGTATTTCTTCAGTATGGATCTCCATAACAAAATATCACAGACTGTGTGGCTTAAATAAATTTCTCCCTATTCTGGGGGCTGGAAGTCCAAGATCAAGGTTCTGGCATGATTGGTTTCTCTTGAGGCCTCTCACCTTGGCTTGCAGATGGTTGCCTTCTCCCTGTGGCCTCATGTGGTCTTCCCAATGTGTCCACATCTGTAGTGTTTCTTCTAATAAAAGACACCGTCCTGTAGGATTAGGGCCACACACTTATGACCTCATTTTACGATACCTCTTTAAAGGTCCCATCTCCAAATACATTGTGAATTAGGGCTTCAAAGAATTGGGGAGGCGAGGCACTATTTAGTCCATAGCATTACCGTAGCATCCTAAAACAGGTCAGATCTTGGCAAGGATTCCCTTGGTGACTCCCTGTTGCTTACTAGATAAAACCTGGATTCTGCCTAGCACCTGAGCCCTCCCTCCAGCCTTTTGTTACCCCACACATCCTCTGTCCCTCAGCACACAGGACAGTTTCCCTGTCAGCCTTGTGCCTTTCTCCCACTCCAAGGTCTGTGCCAGGCCCTTCTCTCCGCCCAGTTTGAGCCCCCATCCTCAGGAATCCCAGTCACCCTCCCAGTCTCAGGGATGGGGGGGCGATCCTCCTGTTACCTGCTGGGCTGTCAGCAAGTGCATCCTCCCTCCCAGTGTCTCAATTGTTTGCCCTGGAGAGGTGTTCCACTACCACCGATGGGAGAGGGGACCTATGGTGAGTTCAAGGGTGTTTGACTGTCCCACATTGAACTGAAAGCTGATGTTGATCTTGACTCTGTACTCACAGCCAACCAGTCTGCTCACAGCTGTCACATTTCATAATAACACCAGTGGGGGCCATTACTACAGGAAATGTTTCGGCAAAGCTGAGCAGTCAAGATGTGTGACTTCACTGAGGATCAGACCGCAGAGTTCAAGGAGGCTTTACAGCTCTTTGACAAAACAGGAGAGCCAAGATCCTAGGAGTACAGCCAGTGTGGGGATGTGGTGAGAGCCCTGGGCCAGGACCCCACCAACGCCAAGGTGCTCAAAGTCCTGGGGAACCCAAGAGTGATGAGATGAAGGTGAAGGTGTTGGACTTTGAACACTTCCTGCACATGCCGCAGACGCCAAGAGCAAGGACCAGGGCATCTGTGAGGAGTATGTCGAAGGCCTTAGGGTGTTTGACAAGGAAGGAAATGCCACTGTCATGGGTGCTGAGATTTGGCATGTTCTTGTCACTCTGGGTGAGAATATGATAGAGGAAGTAGAGATGCTGGTGGCAGGGCACAAAGACAGCAATGATTGTATCAGCTATGAAGAGCTCGTCCGCATGGTGCTGAGCAGCTGAAGACATTCCCAGTGTACCCATTCCCCTGTGCCTTCCCCTGTGTGAGACTGTATACGTAGCCTGGAAGGCTTCCTAGACTCTCTTGTCACGGCACTTTTCCCAGCTTATATCTCTTGGATGATGTTTGCCATCAGCATTCACCAAATAAACTTGCTTTCTGTGCCCTGAAGAAAAAACAAAAACAAAAGAAAATACCAGTGGGTGTCACCCTGCAGACACGCAGAACACCTAAGATCTCCCACCGCAGCCTCTGAATTACGTCAAGGCATAATGGCTTGGATGCCCAGCCATCTACATGTGTGCTCTCATTCCTCCCTTTAATCTAGTTCAGTGTTCCTCAAACTTCACTGTGCATAACACCACCAGTCAGGGTCATATACAACAAAAACATATTCTTCTATATTTACACTCACAAGTGTGCTGTCAGAGGCAGCTCACAGTGTCCTTGTGATCCTTCCAGATTAGGATCAGGACCAGGCATAAACCAGACTATGATGCTGCCCAGCTGGTGCCCTGGGACTGAGCTTGTCCTAGAAAAGCAGTTCTCAACTGGACAGTGGGGACATCTGTGGCTGTCATGACTGGGAGTGCTCCTGACATCAAGTGGTTAGAGGCCACTAATGCTGCTCAACACCCCACAGTGCCCAGGATGGCTCCACTCCAGAAATTGGGCCCAATGTCAGCAGTGCTTAGATCAAGAAACCTTGCCCCAATCTAAATAAGAAATACATATCTCAAGTCAAACATCTTGACCATCTGCCTCCACTGATTTCCTTAGGTGGGGTCCCCCTCCATGTGAAGACAGTGCTTTCTACCTGAGTCAGGTCACCGCGGGAGCAAGGTAGAGAAAGCTCCATAGGTTGTCTCTACTTCCTCAGAGCCCTTGTCCGCTGAAGGACAAGACACCCTTCCATCCCAAGAGAAACTTGCCTCTGTGCCCTCAGTTGGCACCACTTTGTGGGCTGGGGCTTCAGGAACAGGAGGGGATACCCTGCTGGAGGTGGAGGGCAGAAGGAAGCCTTCACAGAGCTAGCTGCTCAGCATCACTGTGCAGTTGTGGTGGCTTACACAGCAGCAGCAGCAGGTCTGTCCGGAGAGCTGCAGGTCTGCGCTCACGCTTGGACTGAGTGCCCCTGCCCTTGCAGCTTGGGCAAATCAGACCCCCTTGTTGAGCCTTCCCGGTGGCTGCAATGGCATGGCCTTTCGTGTCCTCCCAATGTCCATCCCTTCCCTTGCCATTTTGGGTTGAGTCCATACCTCTCCTATGTGACTCAGGAGAGGGTGGCCCCAGCTCCAGGGTAAATCCTGATGGATCTAAGTCAGCCAGCTTGGCCCCCTTCCTCTCAGCTGTGCCCATTTGGAGTGGGTGGTGTGTGACCCAGGCTGGACAAGAAGCCATGAAGGGAAGCTTGCACAAGAAGGCACATGTGGAACTTACATAGAACATACCTTGCAGCATTGCTTTAATAGCAGAAAATTGGAAATAATGTGTAGTGGTTTAAAAATAAGTCCACAAATTCTTTGATGCTTCTCCCTTCAACAGGTGGGGGCGAATCCTCTCCCCTTGAGTGTTGGTTAGATTTAGTGATTCACTTCTAACTAATGGAGTGTGGCAGTAGTTATGCCATGTGATGTCTGATGCTGGGTCATAACAAGGACAACTTCTATCTGGTCCTCTCTTGCTTGGGGAGGAACATCTTGGAAGCACATCCTACCACCCCCGTTGGTACTTCGGATAATAGAGCCCAGCCAACAGCTTGATTTCAGCCTCCTAAAGACCCTTAGCCAGAGCCCAGCCAAGTCACTCCAAATTCCTGACTTACAGAAACTGTGAAGATGATAACCGGTTATTACTGTTTGAAGCCATATCATTGAGGATAATTTTTAACTCAGCAGTAGATAACTAACATATAAATGTCTACCATTAGAAAACTAAGTGAATGAATTGTGATACATTCAAACAAATAAATAATTAGGCTTTAAGTTTGGGAGGATCAGGACAAAAGTACAAATGAAAGTCTATATACTATATGTCTAAATATTTTAATGTTATAAATCAAGCTGGCAAAAAGTTAAATACAGTACAACAGGCCCCCCCTTATCCGAGGGGGATATGTTTCAGAATTTTCTTATGTGATCCTTATTGGTATTGGGCTAAAGTATTTGATGATACCCTTTCTGACAAATGGGCTTTTAAATTTGAGTACTGTCTACTGGTGGCTGATATTTAGCAGAGCGTGGGACCCTGGAATCAGAAAGATTTGAGTCTGAATCAAGCACTTGACATGTGTCACTGATCATCAGAGAGTTTCCTCACCTGGACAATGAGGACAGATGGACAGATTGATGGTGCTGGCACCTTCTCCACAGGTGGTAAGGCATGAATGAGGAGACGTGGACAAAGCCTCGGAGCTGTGCTTCCCCCAGAGCAAGCCGTCAATGAAAGGTGATTCTCGTTAGTAAAGTTTTTAGTTTAGTGGTAACCAATCTTCCATATTTTAATAATTGGGTCATCCACTTGTTCTTTGGTTTAAAAGTACTGTTAAAGTTCAACTTTCTTTGTGGAATCTTGATGTTGAAAAAAAGACTACCTCCCATGTGGTTTAGCTACGTACCGTGTCTCAGTTTCCTCTTATGCAAAATGGGCAGCAGTGGCCTCTGCCTCACAGAGTTGTCAGGAGATTGTGTTTCCTCATGAAGAGCACTTAGAACTGTGCCCGTGCTCAGCAAAAGGTCTCAACAGGTGTTAGTGGCCGCTGAAGGTACTGTTTGAATGTAGGCATCTGAAGTAGCTGAGGGCAATGTCTGCTGTGGTTTATGTGCTCAACTCAACTTCTCTATAGAGCTCCTTCTAATGCAGCTGGGCTTTTGTGTTGTGGTTCTAGCACTCAGCCTCCCATGGCTTATCCCCTCCCTGCTGCTGGAGCCAGCTTCACCACCCAGCCCGCGCCTGGAATGGGCCCCGCCATGACCCTGCCGTTTCCCTCCACGGCCATCCAGCCACCCAGGTCCGGTGGCCCAGCCGGGTGTGATGGGCACCAGCCCCACTCCATCCAGGACTTTGATTATGACGGAGAATTCCTGGAGCCCACCCCCACACCTACCACTGCTCCCTCCTACCAGGTATCAGCCTACCTTTCTCTCACCAGCACGTGTCCTTCCTTGAAAACATGGATGGTATTGAGTGTAAGAGTGATGTGGGCAGCTGGTACTGACAGTGCAGGACACACTTTCACCCTCCTCATGTTTCTGTCCTTTTCCATAGGGGTGACGGGATGTGCTTGTCCTTGTTGGGCCCTTCCTCCACTTTTCCCAGCTCGGAGCTCTGGGCCACAGGTCTCCCTGCTGTGTCTCCACTTGGAATTGCCAGGGCACCCCATGCTGCACATGGTCCACCCCTCCACCCCTCCAGCCTCTGCCACCCATAGGTGGTCCCTGGTTGGGTCAGTACATGGCACCACAGGCCACCTGATTAGCCAAGCTTCACAGTTTGGCTCTATTCCCTCCCTCTCTTGTCATTACTTCTCCAAGGCCTTCAATCTCTCCCTCCATACCCACCCTCCCATGCTTTTGACCCCTCCCAAGACCTCCTGGCCTCTGTGCTTTTGTCCTTGCCTCCATGTAGACCCCATTCCACCAACAGCCTGAATCCCCCTGTAAACCCAAATCCAGCTGTGCTCCTTGGTGCCCTTGGCACAGAACCCAGACCCTCGAGAGAGCCCGGTCCATGTTTGGGGCGAGTGAGGACACACCTCACCCTTTCTCCTTGCTCTCTGTCTCTCCCGTGGAAACCCTCTCACAGGACAGTTATGGCTATGGACCATCCACAGCCACCAGTAGCTATGAGAACAAAGAGTATCACCTACCTGCTGTGGGCCAGCTTCAGCTCCCTGCCATGACCATGCTCTGCCAGCCAGGTGGGTTTCTGCAGGGTCAGGTGTGAGCAAGGGCATGGGAGTCACCACATTAAACATCCAGATTCACAGGGAAGTCTGGAGTAATGTGAATGTCAGGGCTGTCTTTTCAACCAGGGGCCTGGGGTGGGGGACTAAAAGTGGAGCTGGAAGTGTTTTCCAAGGAAGCTTTCCCAGGGTGCATGGGGGTAAGTTCTCCTGAGGACTTTGATCTTAGATGTGGAAGAGATAGCCCTGGCAGTGTGGCTTAGTTAATAGGGCATCATCCATGCACTGAAATGTTTCTGGTTTGATTCCTGGTCAGGACACATGCTTGGGTTGTGGGCGCGATCCCTGGTAGGGGGAGTGTAGGAGGCAGCCGATTAATTTTGCTCTCACATCGATGTTTCTCTGTCTCCCCCTCTCCCCCTCTTCCTTCCTCTCTCTCTAGAAAAATCTTTTAAAAAATTTTAAAACGTGGACGAGATAAGGAACACATTGATTAGACACACACACCCTTTACACCCATGATACAGAGGAAGAGTATGGAAAGGAGTGGTGGGCACAGGTCACACATGAATCCCAGCCGGGATCAGAGCTTGGGACCCGAGGCCCAGGGCTCTGGCCTTCCCCTGAGGCCAGTTGCACCTAAGGCTCATCCACAAGTGGGGGCCCCAGTTTGCTCCGGCAGCTGGGGAGGCTGATTGTGGTGGTCATAGGGAGTGTGGTTCTTGCTCTGCACTCCCTAGGGATGGGGGTGAAGTGTGGCTCTTCAGAGGGTTTCTGCTTGCTCTCCAGGGATCACAGGAGCTTACTGTCAGCCCAGCAGTAGGTACAGCCACGTGCAGCCCCCACAACAGGTGCCCACTACTAGGGAGACAGCCAGCGTCCCATCCTCCCATTATACCTGCCCCCCAGCGTCCAGCGTCCAGCCCGAGGTCTTCGTGTCTACCCTGCCTTCCTACACCTTGTCCTCAACCTCCTATAGCTTCACCTCCCTCCCGTACACAGGTGAGCTGGTGGTTTCCCTGAGCATGAATGCAGTTGAAGCCTGTGACTCTGTTTGCAGCTGAAATAAACATTGTCCTCAAAACCAACCCATTTCCTCTCATTCTCTCTGCTTCTTAGGACCAAGCTACCAGAACTGTGACATGTCAGTGTACTCAGCAGCAGGTCCTTACTATCCTCCACTGCTCCCCCCACAGATGCAGCCTCCACCCCCGCCGCCTCCACCCCCGCCTCCTCCACTCCCAAAGCCTGAGGACTTGTCCCCACAGGATGGCTCAGGGGACAGCTCTAGTGCCAGTTGCGCCGGCAGCTTCCCCAAGAAGCCACTGGTTCCCACCAGGCTGCTGAATGGTGGGCCCAGGCAGCCCCTGCTTCACTACTGTGACATCTGCAAGATCAGCTGTGCCAGTGCCCAGGTCAGCCAACCCATGCCCAATGCCTAGCAGGCCCCTCAGCCTTCCTGCCCTTTCCTTGTCCCCTGTGGTCAACCAGAGGTCAGGGTCATAGCCTGCCCCAGAGAGGCCTGTTATTAAACTTGCAATGTCAAGTGTGTGTCAGAATTGCCTTAAGATTGCCCTACTGGTGTTTGAGTGGAAGAAACGCGAGCAGCACAGCACTGACTGTTGGCCACAGAAACCTGGTCTTGAACTCCAAAGTAAGGGAGCTTCTCTTGATTTGGGGTGGGGAAGGCAGTCAGTGCCTCTTCCTTGAGCAGTGAGGGAGGGCACAAGCAGACACAGCTAGTTGTGGTTGTGCCTCGGCTGCATGGCTGTTCAGGCAGGGCCATGGGTGGATGACATTGGACATGGGTACATGAGTGTGCATGTTGTTTATGTAGCAGGAGTGTGGGCTCCAGAACTGACCTCCCGGACTCATAGCCCAGCCCTGTGGCACCATCACCCAAGGAAGTGTCACAGCCTCTCTCTCTCTCTCTCTCTGAGCCTCAGTTTCCCCGTGAGACAGGGTTTGCCTGAGCGTCACCACTTAGCATGGCATCTGGCATGTACTCAGTGTCACTTAGAAAGGTCAATTCTTGTTATTTGCAGTTTTGCTAATATTAGTAACACTTATTTAATTGGAATTTTTTTTTTTAATCCTCACCCAAGGATATTTTTTCCATTGCTTTTCACAGAGAGTGGAAGGGGGAAAGAGAGAGAGAGAGAGAAGAGAAACATTGATGTGGGAGAGACACATCCGTTGGTTGCCTCTCGCCCACGCCCTGACCAGGGCCGAGGACTGAGCCTGCAACCAAGGTACACGTCCTTGGCCGGAATTGAACCTGGGCCCCTTCAGTCCACAGGCCATCGCTCTGACCACTGAGCCAAACCAGCCAGGATAATTGGAATTTTTTTTTTAATCCTCACCAGAGGATATGTTTTTTGTTGTTGTTTTTTAAAAAATGGATTTGAGAGAGAGAGGGAGAGAGAGAGAGAAACATCGATATGAGAGAGAAATATTGATCGATTGCCTCCCATATGTGCCCTGACAGGGGATCAAACCTGCAACCTGGGTATGGGCCCTGACTGAGATTCGAACCCACAGCCTTTTGGTGCACAGATGATGCTCCAGCCAACTGAGCCACCCGGCCAAGGCTAATTGGAATTTTTTTGAGATAGTTGTAGGTTCACATGTAGTTGTAACAAGTAATGCAGAGAGGTCCCGCATATCCTTTAGCTGTTTCCCCTAATGGTAACATTTTGTGAATTGCAAACAGGAGGTTGAATTGACATGATTTGCTCTTATTCAGATATCCCCAGCTTTACCGTACTCATTTGTGTGCGCGCACGTGTATTTTTTTCTGTGTGAACTTATAACCTGGGCAGGCTCGCAAATCCACCACTACCATCAAGATCCTGAGTGTTTCCAGTACCGCAGGATCTGTTTTGCTTCCCTTTTCTACACACACCCCTCCCTCCCACCCCCACCTCATTACAGTCTCACACCTTGTGAATGTTGAAACAGCCACACGTGGTCTCCATCTGTGTCAGGAAGGGACTTGTGTCAGCATGGCCTCCCGGCTGGCAGCACTTCTACATTTTCTCTGAATGTCCATCTAAGCAGGCTCTCTAAGTCAAGGCCAAAGCCAGCGCAGTTGACAGGATAGTCTCCATGCTAGCCCAGTGGGGGCCAGGAGGGTGGCCTTGGAGCTGTAGGGTTGGCCTCTTTCTAAGATTCCTCCCTGGGTTTTCTCATTATACGTTAACTAACATTAAATATTAATTAACATATTTATGGTGGAGAGTCTGGTGGTAGGATGACAAAACTGCAACATTTGCTCCTATTACACCTTAGAACTCTGAGATGTTCAGTAGGTTATTTTGTGCTTCTAAATGCATCGTTACATCCATGTGTCAGGTGACGGTCTGGGGCTCAGAGAGGGTCAGTAACTAGATGAACTCAGAATAGTTTTAGGGATGAAGATAGAAATCAGATTTTTCAAGGTTTGTAGAAGCCATGAGGTTCACTACAACTGCATGTTTAAAAAGTAAGCGAGAACTGCCTATAATTGCTCCACCTGAAGTAGTTTACTGTTGGTGTCTTGGTGTATATCCTTCCAGCCTTTTCTGTGTTCCGTGAGTGTGTGTGTGCGCGTGCTCTGTTGCTTAGGTAATATGTTCACAAGATTCCTACCTTCCATCGAGTACCCCTCCCAACTCCTGCCCCTGCCTCCCATCTGCCCCCAGGACCTGCTGGAGCTGCCTTGTATATTTTCCAGAGGTGTTTTTGTCCCACAAATGTTGACTCTGGGCATGGTCAGAATGCACTGGTTTAGTGGGCCCACTTTATCTGTGTTTGCTGCAACTTGCCTCATCTTTTTTTATTTATTTCATATATCTTTATTGATTTCAAAGAGAGCAAGGGAGAGGGAGAGAGAGAGAGAAACATCAATGATGAGAGAATCATTGATCAGCTGCTTCCTGCATGCCCGCCACTGGGGATCCAGCCCAAAACACGGGCATGTGCCCTGACCGGGAATCTAACTTTGATCTCCTGGATCCTAGGTCAATGCTCAGCTGCTGAGCCATGCCCAGCCGGGCAACTTGCCTCATCTTAAGGTTTCTAGGAGAGGAGTCTGGGATGCCACATAAGAGCTTGGTCATTTGCCAGATGCAGTCAGATATTTTGGTTCCAGTGACGCAGGATGAGTAGGTCTGTGACCCACAGTAGCCTCTCTCATGTAGAGCCCCTTGGTATTAGCCGTGTTCTAACAAGGAAGTGTAGCATGCATCCTTGTTTAGTTTCTGAGGTCAAATTCTGAAAAGCCAAAATCTTTTTTCACAGTGGCCCTCAAAACCAAATATGTGATTCTTTAAGGATGCTGGCTTAAGAAACTCATTTGTTTTTAGAAAAACACACACAAAAAAACTGTTATGTCTTTCAAGCCATAACGAGCACCTGAGTCTGTTGACTGGGCTTAAATAAAGCGGTGCCTGAACATCTCTAGCCGGAGAATGGAGGGGTGGGGACCGTGGGCTTGTGTTTCCCAGGGAACAATGTGGTGCCAGTGAGCACACGCCCGCCTCAGGCCACCCTCGCTATCTGCCAGCAGACCTACCTTGAGCACCTGCAAGGACAGAAGCACACAAAAAAGGAGGCAGCTGAGAAGATGGGCACCCAGCCCAAAGGCAGCCCACGTGGGGTGCAGGCGCAACTGCGCTGCGAACTTTGTGCCGTGTCCTGCACTGGGGCAGAGGCCTATGCCGCTCACATCCAGGGGGCCAAGCACCGGAAGGTAGGAACCCCACACGGGCTTAGGCAGGGCAGCCCTGGGAGCAGTCCCACTTTCCACACTCTGGGCCCCAGAAAGGTATCCAATGACATCAGAGGGGGCAGCCACCAATGAGAGGAAGCTTTCTCTGTAGGACCCATGTGTCCTTTTTCCTCAGAAGCCAAACACTTTTTCCAGTTATAAAAGCCCTACCTGCCCCTGGGTGGAAGCATGAAGCAGTGTAGGGCTTGTACCCAGACCCCTGAGAAACCGTTCATGGCATTAGGTATGTTTAGACGTTTACATGAACAAGAGTTTGAACATTGATGAGATCAAACGGTATATTCCATTTGGCGTCCCGCTTTTAAAAAACAAATACAATTAAATAAATAAAATTAAAATAGTCAAGGCTATTGAGGATGGGGTGTGACTGAATCCTAGGTGTACATGTGTTCCTATAGAATGTAGATGTGTGTCTGTGGACAAGTACACATGTATGTCTTAGCAGGTGGCCCCTATCCACTCATCCATCCATGCATTCTGTATCCCCATCAGGGGCGGGCACCGAGTTGGTGCTTGGGATCCTTTCAGCCCAAGGCAGTGGATTTTGGAGAAAGGGGGTCAATGTTAGCCAGCACAGGGTATTGTTGGATTATAGGGCCACATGTGCATGACTAGTGGGGGCCTAGAAGCAGGAGACAGCTCAGGAAGGCCCTTCCAGAGGGATGATGCTTGAGAGAGCTTGATAGCTAGGGAGTGGATGAGGTCCCTGGGGACTGGGAGAGGACCACCCATCCTCACTTCCACAGGTTGCCAGCCCTCCCACACCCACCGAGGTGCTCTTCCTGCCTCTTGAAGAAGGTCATTCAGGCCTGCAGGTGGCCCTGACAGGGGAACCTGGGGCTGTTCCAGGTCTTCAAGCTGCACACCAAATTGGGGAAGCCCATTCCCACCATAGAACCGGTGCCAGGGAACTCTTGCACAGCCCAGACCACCTGTACCAGCAAGTCGGCCCCCCTCACCACTGAGAGCCCCCCTGTGGCCTCAGCCAAGCTCGTGGACCCTGCTGGCTCCAGCATGCACACCACCAGGGCAGAGCTGGCCGAGAGACCTGTGTCCTCGAAGACCACATGCATGGGTATGTGTCTCTGCAGTTCACAGCCTTCCTGCCATGCCCTGACTCAACAAACTGGAGATTCAGAGAAGTGTTTGGCCAGTTAATTTGTGTGTGAGCCAGCATATATTCTCTGGTGGGACTAAGCTATGCGTGAGGGCGGGGGTGGGGAACGGGCATGACTGCTCTCCCATATTCCTGCCAGGCCCCAGGTGCTCTGCTGCCTCTGGTACATACCTTCTGAACCTCTGATAAGAGACCATTTCCCTGAAAGCTTGGTAGAAACAATGAGATGGGAAGCATCATTTCTTCCCATGGAGCTTGGGACAGCCCTGCCCTAGGCTTGGAGAATTCCCTAGGCTGCTATCTCCCACATGCTGGGAGTAGCCCCCTGCACACCTCAGTGGACAAACTGGGCTCTCACAGTTATGTGGGTACTGAGAAATTAAGGTGGGCTCCTCTCAGCCACAATTCTGGCCCTGCTTCCCTCAGGGGCAGGACACATCAACGGATACCCGAGGGAAGTAATGGCTACCATGTGATGCATACTGAGTGGGTCATAACCAGGATTGTATGTCAGGCACTCCAAAACCACTCCATATGCATTTCCTGGTGTGCCCATTATGACTCTTTAAACTAGATTTTGTCACTGGTCCCAATTTTGTCACTGGTCCCAATTTTCAGATGGAAAAAACAAGATGAGGCCTGACCCAGGCCACCCCATAAATGGTGGAGGCAGGATTCGAACCCAGCTCTCCAACCATCTCTGCTCTTCACCCCCATGCTTTCTGTGGGATGGGGAGGGCGCTTATTTTATTTTAGCATCAGTAGCACTGTGTTTTGAATAATCACATAATACTGAAGATAAACTCATAAAGCAGTTTTGACAACAAAGAAGCAGCTCTCCCTCTCAAGGCTCAGTGGATGTAATGGGGCCAGGCCCTTGGTCCACCTGATGTTTCATTGTCTATTAACTAAGGGCTGTAGAGCCTGTGCTGTGGGGCTTTCCTCAGCCAGGGGGCTACAGCCAGGGCCCCTCTATGAATGCATTCTGATTGGACCAAGCACTGTGTGGCCTTGTTCTCTCAGCCATGACTCAAGTTGACAGGAAAACATCTTGCAGGACCCTGTATCCAACTGGCCAATGCCACGCAGGGGTGAAAGGGGCTGCGGGAGACCTGGGTTTGCATTGTGTTTCCCCTCCATACTGGCCGACTGGAAGCAGGCCGGGTGTGGTTTTTGGACAGAGCTGGTTATGTGACACAGTTCTTGCAGGGCCTCCTGAGCCACAGGCAGAGGGCTGCAGACCCCCAGAGGGGAAACTGGCACACGGGAAATCAGAGAGGCCAGGACAACTGCCCACCCAAGGAAACTCTGTGGAAACTTCTGGAAGCTGCTGTGACTCACAGCCCGTGGGCCCAGGCTACGTGCAAGAGGTAACTGCAACGATGTGTGCCCTTCTCCATCTCTGGGTTCTAATGGAAAAGGGCCTTGCCGGGGTCAGGCTTCATGTCCTCAACCCAGTTGTTCCCCATCTCATATTCACACTCATTCCCCAGCAGACCTCAGTGAGTCATCTGGAACTTACTGGAAGGTGTAGGCACTGGATTTTCAGATCTTAGAAGGAAGGCCTGAGATAGGCAGAGACATTTCTTGCTGAGCAGCCCTTTTTTCTGTGGGAAGAAGGGTGGAAAAAGGAATTGGTGCCCTAGAAAGCTAGACAACCATGTCACCCTAAGGCATGTGATTCTAGGGGCATTAGGAGCCAGCGTGCACCCTATATGGCCATAGCCCAGAGCCTGAGCAGCAGCCCCACAGGCTTGTCTTAAACAGCTTTCCAGGACTCAAATTCTGAAGCTTCTCCTGGCCACTTCCATAGTTCCTAGCCTCCCTGAGTTGGTCCAAAAGGAAGTGCGAGTGGCAGCATTTCTTTTAAAAAAAAAAAAATTGATTTCAGAGAGAGGAAAGGAGAGGGAGAGAGAGAGATAGAAACATCAATGAAGAGAGAGTCATTGATGGGCTGCCTCCTGCCTACCCCAGACTGGAGATTGAGCCAGCAACCTGGGCATGTGCCCTGACCAGGAATCGAACCCTAATCGCCTGGATCCTAGGTCGACGCTCAACCGCTGAGCCACGCCCAGCCGGGCTCTTTTCATTTTTGTTCAACCAGTTCAGCATCTTATTTTGTCCCATGCAAAATAACCACACCAGGTAGGACTTCTGCACTGCAGAGCTTGTCATTTAACAGTTAAGGAGATGAGGTCCATAAAACCTGCAGCAAAAAGAGAAAGGCACATAATGGGCAGAAATCGGGGGAGGGCAAAGGCGGGAGCGCCACAGGGCAGGGCATCAGGCCAGAGGTGGCTTAGCCGGGGGAGGGGAAAGGGCACCATGGTAGTAGAGGTGAGCTCAGCATGGGGTGTGGTGTTAGCTCCTCTGAAAGCTGCCCTTTGGAATAGCTCAGCAGACAGGAAGCCAGAACGCTGGCCTTGAAGGCTTTGCTGTCACTCCTCTGGACCACCCAGGCAGGCTCAGTGCCCTCCGAGGGTGGAAGGAGGCACCCTTCCCCAGGGGCCAGCGCTTAGCTGAGCTTTGTGTCTCAGGTATGCAACAATGAAGGCAAAGTGATCCGGTTCCACTGCAGTCTGTGCGAGTGCAGCTTCAATGACCCCAACGCCAGGGACATGCATGTGAGAGGGCGGCGGCACCGGCTGGAGTACAAGGTGGGCCTTGCAGGATCTTGGCCAGCTCCGGGTTGGGGCACACATGCGTGAGTGTGTGTGTGTGCGCGCGCACGCGTTAAGAACTTCCATGAGTTCTACATCTTGGTCTATGTCTCAGAATGCATTTTATCCTCTGTGAGTTGGAGCCCAAACAGTAGCTCCACGGACCCTGGGCCTCTCAACCTGCATCCAGACCTGCCTGGCAGACCAGAGCAGAAAACATGGGATCGTATTTGCCAGTTTATTTCATCTCTTGCAGATGAATGTTTAGTTGTAAAACTCTGCACCCTCTTGTTGCCAGTGGAGATTCCCAAGCACACAGTTAGACCATAGATGTGCACACAAAACAGGACACACAGGTATTGCCTCATTTTCCCGACAGTTAGTATCGGTTTGTTCACATTTGAGACATGTTACTTTTCTTTCCTTGGGCCTCTGCCTGTGTCCCAAGTTGGCCTGTGCTAGCTGAGGTGCGGAGTGCTGCGCCCTGTCTGAACTGTGACCCATGGGGAAGCATGCAGGCACCAGGGTAGGGCTGAGTCTGAGCTGGAGAGAAGCCAGGCCCCTGGTGCTGAGTTGTGACTAGAGGGGCCACTGCTGCAGGGGGTGTCTGGCTGTTCAGGCTGAACCATCTTCAGGGAGCCCAGGGCCTCCAATGCCAAGGGCTTCCCAGCACCAGCAGGGGCCCCCTTTCCCACCCAAGGGGTGGCTTTGTGTGGCCAAGGATTTCCCATGGGCCCTTCAGCACTCTGGGCTAAACTAGAGGACACATGTGAACATGTGTGTGTATAATCCTGCCTGTTGGGCCTCGAGGATGCTTGTACAGAGCACACACATAACTCTCCTCAGCATGATAAACAGTGGCTTTTGAGTATTTCCTCTCTTTTTAATAGTTTCATTGAGATGTCATTCACACACTGCACAATTCACCCACACAAATTATACAGTTGAATGGCTTTTACTGTATTCACAGAGTTGTGCAACCATCACCTCTCTAGTTCCAGAACATTCGCATCACCCCAAAAAAGGAGCACATCCCCATTAGCAGTCAGTCCTCATTCCCAACCTCAGGCCCTTTTTAAAAACCACAAGCCCACTTTTTCTCTGTGGATTCGCCTGTTCTGAACATTTCACATAAGTGAAATCACACACCGTGTTGCCTTTCGTGTCTGGCTTCTCTCACTGAACACCGAGTGTTTTCAAGGTCCATCCAAGTTGTAGTGAGTGTCAAAACTTTCTTCCTTTTTGTGGCTGAGTAACAGTCCAGGATGTGGATGGACACATCTTGTGTGTCCGTTCTCCTGCTGATGGACTCTTGGGTTGTTTCTGCCAGTGAATAATCCTTATACAACACTACACTTTCTGAATGAAGAAATTAAGTGCTAAGAACCAAGTTCAGCAAATGAATTAACCATGCTATTTGAAATATATATTGCTGGACTTCACACAAATGGTGTTTGCCCCGAGTTGTTTTGATTGGGCACGAGTATTTTTGTTGAACTTTCAGTGACAGACCTCATTTATTCACTAGTGGTGTCACGTCACCTTTGGCTCCCGTCAGATACGGAGACGGAGACGGGGCTCTACTTTCACTGTCGTGTCTGTTACTCTGCATGTCAGTTGTGTTTGGTCGCCCATGCTAGTTCCCTTTCCTGCCAGCACTTTTGGGGGCGAGGAGTGTTAAGATTCCGGGGGCTTGAAGCCCACTTTTCTAAATACAGCAGAAGGGTGTCAGTCATGGGGCCTCTCTCTGCGTCCCCGAGACACCTCAGTGTTCTCGTCTAAGTGATGGTCTCTGATCTTACAGCCATTCTTTCTTTTTCAGAAAAAAGTCAATCCTGACCTTCCGATCTCCATCAAGCTCAGCAACAGAGCCTGGAAGCTCCTGGAGGAGAGGAAGAGGAAGCAGAAGCAGCAGGTCAGGAAGCAGCTGGAGGAGCTGCGGCGCTGGCACACAGAGATGAGGTGCGGGGTCCCTCCCCTCTCACCCTCCTGACTCCCCCCTGCCCCCAGGCAGCTTGGAGATCCAGATGTCTGCTCGCTTCCTCACTTGCTCAGGTTGGGGGACATCTGTCCTCCATTCCAGGCCTGAGAACCCAGATGCTCATCACCTGCAAGGTTGGCAGGGAACACAGCACTTGTGGGGATTTGGAGAATTTTAGAGCTAACCAGGCCCTGTGCTCAGGTCACTCTAAACATCTGCCTTAGTTTGTGTGAGCCCCCTAATAAATGAGGGATGGCATGGTCCTGACAACCAAGGGGCTGGCACTCTCAGGCCTGATTCACAGGGACGCCCTGTTGTCCCCATGTCCCTAGACCCCTGGTGTTCCCTGACCTCCTGTGTCCCTGTGTTCCCAGACTCCTGGTATCTCCCTGAACCCTGGTGTCCTCTGACCCCTGGTTTTACCTGACCACCCCTAGTACCCCCCGACCCATGGTGGCCCCCTGACCTCCTGTGTCCCTGATCCTGATGCCTCCTGACCACCCATGCACTTGTCATTCTCCTCCTTCACCCTCAAGAGTAATTCTAAAGTATTTTGTGACACGGTATCAATTCACGGAAGATCCAAAGCAGCATCTGAGCTGGGGAACGAGGCCCGGGACAGACTCGGGGCTCTGGCCACTTAGGCCAGCTCCTCCCTCCCTAGCAGTTACTCTTGGCCTGTGTCCCCCTGGCCCTTGGAACCCTAGTGTCCCTGGCATATGGCAAGCATTGGTACAGAATCTCTTCGTGGGCTCTCATGGGGTCCCAATCAGCTGCTTCATCTCCTCAGTGGCCCTGGAGCCTCAGCCTTGCTCGGCCCAAGGACCAGGCAGCAGGAGTCATGTGGCTTCCCCATGCTGCTAGTTCTGGTGTGACCAGCCCAGGGCCCTGCAGCTGCTGACAGCTCTTTGTTTTCTTGCTTCCCCATAGGTGCTACAACCTGTGCAAGAGGCGGCCAGAGGAGAAGCCGCAGGCCCAGGATGAGAGCCTGGGACACTCACCACCCAACCAGCACCTTCCTCCCCTCGTGAGCAGGCCGGGGGTGCCCACCACCATGTCTCTGGTAGGTGGTGGCCTTGTTCTGAAACGTCTCCTGTGGCACTGGCACCATGGGGTGGGTGACTTTCTCACATCCTCACTAGAAGGACCTGAATCTTCCAGGAATGAGGAATAGGACCTTGTACCGAGCCCTGAAGGAGTGCCCGCCTCTCATTGCTGGTCACTGATGGGAACTCCAGGCCCCGGCCTCACTGCCCACCGAGTGGTCCCTCCTTTAGTTTCCTGAGGTCCCAGTTGTCACATCCCTTGGGGGTCCTTAGGTGTCTGTCTGTGCAGGCTGGGGTTGGATGGGAACCTTTGATTTGCACCTTGCTGAGGGAATAGGCCCACTGAATTGGCAGGAAAGCCTCTGGCTTGGAAATGTGTCACTACAGGGGAGCCCCCTGGCATCCTCAGCCCTGAGCTTCCTGCAGCCATCAGGGGAGGCCCTGGGGCCCTCACTGGCTCATGACCTGTGGGTCCCTGTCATTCCTCAGCCTGGATCCGCTCCCCCTTGTCCTGCTGCATGTGCTGCACCTCTGCAGAGCTGACACTCCTCCTGTCCCCTGCCCACCAGCCCCGGGACCTCTCAGCTCACTGTAACATGTGCACCTTTTCTCATAGCCCACACGGCGGCCCGAGTCCAGTGATGATCGCCACGTCTTGTGCAAGCATGCCACCATTTACCCCACAGAGAAGGAGCTCCTAGCTGTCCAGAAGGCTGTGTCCCACTCGGAGTGTGCCCTCAAGCTGGTGTCTGACACATTGGCGGAGGAGAAGTCCAGGGGCCCAGAGCTGGAGGGCAGGGACCGTAGGTAATGGAGATCAGCCTCATTTCCCCATCCCCAGGGGATTTCTTGGAGGAGGTAGGATTCTCACAGGAAGTGGCTGCCAGGAGGGGCAGAGGCAGCTCCTCTGATTATCTTTGAGCCCCTGCTGGGCAGGGGCTTCCCAGCCTGTCTGTGGGCAGTAAATTCACTAAGTCTCTATTCTCAGGGCTGGAGCCCCGAGATTCAAGAGGAGTTTTAGTTCCATTGGAGAGCTGTTGTTCAATACCAGAATTTACTTTTCTGACCAAAGGTCCATCTAGAAACAGTTCACAAAACAAGAACCACCTGTTTGCTCATCTACAAAATGGAGATAAATGTGATTCTGCCCTGACCCCTCTGCCTCATGGAGCAGAGACTGCCCCTTAGTGCCCATCTGAGTCATCAGTCAAGGCCCTGTGATTGTGGGGAGACAAAAGAGTCCCTGTGCCCTGTGAGGAGTCGTTACAAGATTGAAATCATCTGAGAGGGAGTTAGCTTTTCCAAATCCTTTCTCTCTAGGTGGCTTTTTTTTTTTTTTATTGTGGTAAAATACTCATAGCATGAAGTTTACTGTCTTAACCATTTTTATGTGTACAATACAGTGGCACTAAGTACATTCACAAGGTTGTGCAACCATTACCCACCACTTGTCTCCAAGTACATTCACAAGGTTGTGCAACCATTACCCACCACTTGTCTATTTCTACAATTTTTTTCATCATCTAAAACAGGAATCTGCCCCCATTAAGTTCCCTGCCCCTCTGCCCCAGTCCCTGGCATTGGCGTTGCACTTCCTCTCGCTATGGCTCGGCCTGTTCTGGGCATTTTCTGTCGGTGGATTCATGCAGTACTTGTCCTTTTGTATCTGGTCCATTCCACTTTGGTTTCTTTTCACTATAGTCTTTGCTCCCTAGAAAGGAACGTGTACCACTGTGAGTTACAAAGTATCACGATAAAATGAATGTGCAGCAAGTGAACCTCCCAATAGTCTGCATCTACTAGGGAAAGGAAGCCTAATTCACCCACCTGGTCAGGAAAACAGGGTGCAAAGCAGACATTTTTTTCATTTCTCCCCAGACACCCTCATGAAGCCAAAAGACAGAGTGCAAGGTCTGATGGGGAGGTCTTTGAAGGGTGGAGCCATCCTAACTCTGAGGTTTGCCTGGGGTTTGTGCTTGCTCACAGGTCCTGGAGAGATGGTCTGGCCATGAGGCAAGTGACACTGTCTGCAGCCCTACTCCCAGAGGCCAGGTTTGCGGCCTCTGAGCCCCGTGCAGATGGGCTGAGCACTTGGAAGCTGCTCAGAGGTGTCTGATGCTGTAGACAGAAAGGGTGCCATGTCTTAAGTCTCCACTCATGTTTTCTGAACAAAAAATTCCCCCTCACTTAATGCTTTGAAGTTCCCTCCAGTTTTCCCCCTGTACACCTGTTTTCTTTTTAGTTGTTTTTTAACTTTTTATTTTGAAATAATTATGGACTCATAAAAAAATAGTACACAGAGGGTCTTCAGACCCTTCCCCAGCTTCCCCCAGTGCGAACATGGAAGGAACTGTAGCATGTGTCAAGGCAGGAAGTCAACATGGGCCTTTACAATATTTTTCAAAAACATGGAAATGTGTTAATGGGAACATAATAAACCATCCTATGAATGTTCCCTTATTTATTTAACTGTTGCAAAGAGCATCTTAGTGTTTGGGTTTTTTAAACCTTTTAGTATGGAAATTCTGTAACGTACACAAAAGTTGACGGAACAGTAAAATTATAATGAACACCATGTGACTGTTACAAAACCTTGACCAGCTCACATGATTTCACTTATCTCTGGCTCTTCCTCCCTACCCCCTCCATAGAGGTTCAAAGGAGATCCTATCAGACATCACATTGTTCCTTTGCTAACTACTTAGTAAGTACCTATCTCTAAATAATAAGGACCCTTTTCTTTCTTTTTGTTAATGCTCACCTGAGGATATTTTTTCCACTGATTTAGAGAGAGTGGAAGGGAGGGGGAGAGACAGAGAGAGAGAGAAACAGTGATGTGAAAGAGACACATCGACTGGCTGCCTCCCGCATGTGCCCCAGGCGGGGCTGGGGATCAAACCTGCAACCCAACCCTAACCGGTTTGGCTCAGTGGTTAGAGTGTTGGCCTTCGGACTGAAGGGTCCTGGGTTTGATTCCGGCCAAGGGCACATACTATGGTTACAGGCTCGGCCCTGGTTGGGGCACGTGCAGTAGGCAAGCAATTGATGTGTCTCTCTCACATCAGTGTTTTTCTCTTTCTCCCTCTCTTTCCCTCCCCACTCTACTCTTTCTGAAAAGCAATGGAAAAAAATATCCTTGGGTGAGGATTGAAAAATAAAAAACAAACAAACAAAAAACCTGCAACCCAGGTACCTGCCCTTGACTGGGAATCGAACCCGTGACCCCTCAATGCTAGGGCTGATGCTCTAACCACTGAGCCACAGCAAAAATTAACAGTAATTCTTTAACATCATCGAATATCCAGTCAGTGTTGAAATTTCTACTTGTCCTATAGATATCATAATGTGAGTGGGGGTTTTTTGTTTTCTGGAGTTTGTTTTCTGTTCTCTAATTTGTGTGAATTGGGATTCAAGTTGGTTGACAAACCTGTAAGTCTGTATATTTCTGCAGGTTCCCCTCACCCTGTTTTCTGTTTTCTCTGCTTTTCTGAGTCTCAGTTGCAGAGTCTGATCCTTGTACCTTAATTCAGACATCCTTGGTCTGGATTTTGCCAGTGGGCTCCAGAGTTCTGTAGTCCCCAAATGGATAACAATATATAAACGTGTTTTTTATAAAAAGGTTATCTCCTATCCCTAGGAATGTCACACACACAAGAAAACAAAGTTATGGTTAGTGGCAGCTTCTGGAGATCTGTCACTCGAGGGCACCCCAGGCACCAGTCCTGGGGACCAGAGCAGAGGAACAAGCCTAGTGGGGCTGGAGAGAAATAGGAAGAAGGGGCTTAGGGCTAGAGCAGCAACTTTCAACCACTGTGCCACAAGAAATGTTGAAACATGCAATACATGTCTAGGTCAGGGTCACTGACCTTTTTTCCCTTATACTGTCGAATAAAAAAATGACAATAGCCAACACAATAGCCACCAGTTGTGATTGCCCTGTCTTGAACCATAAATATATAGGTCATATAATAGTGTTGCATTTTATTAGTCATGTTGAATAATAAAGTTGTGTCTGATTGGTTAATTTTGTTTTGTTTTTAATCCTCACCTGAGGATATGTTTTTATCGATTTTAGAGAGAAAGGACAGGAGAGAGAGAGAAAGAGAGAGAGAGAGAGAGGGAGAGAGAGAAACATTGATCGGGTTGCCTCCAGCACTGGCCTCAACCTGGGAATGCGCCTTGACCAGGAATCGCACCTGCAACCTTTTGGTGTATGGGATGACGCTCCAACCAACTGAGCCACCTGACCAGGGCAATTGGTTAAGTTTTGGTACCAAAAATCCTTATATAGAAGTATAGACACCTGATTTTTTAAAACTCACTCTGGAGCAAAAAGGGTAGGTAATTACTATATTTATTTTTTTATAAATCAAAATTATACCATTTTTTGTCAGGTTGACAAAAAAAATATTTTTTGGCGTGCTGCAGAATTTTAGTAATGAGTTTACATGTGCCATGAGATGAAAAATGTTGAAAATCACTGGGCTAGAGCATAAGGCCTGATAGGGAGGAGTGGGAGAGGATGGTGGCATGGAGGCCCAGAGGGTCAGGCTGGTGTCCTCAGGCCAGGGAATAAGCTTGGGTGTCCCCATCCTACAGAGGGCCAGTGCTGGGAGGCTCGATGTAGGGCAGACTCGATGATAGATTCACACTGCAGAAAGCTGGCCCTGATCTGCAGAGAGGCAAGGCTGGAGGAGGGATCTCCCTTAGGATGCTGTGGCCTGAGTACCTGGATGGGCCTACTCACCCCAGAGATGACTTAGAAGGTGCCCAAACCCAGGGGCTGACCAGGGTGGCACCAACTAGCTGAGGACCAGGGGTCACTGGGGATGCCATCATTGGCCCTTTTCAAAATGTACTTTATCAGGAAATAGTAACAACCACCAGCTCTTACTGAGCACATACAGGGTGTCCCCCAAAAAGATATACACACTTTTACAGCTGATAGCTCAATTTTGGAAATGTATTTTAATAAACACTGCCTTTATAATCATTCAAAGTGTGTATACATTTTTTTGGAACCACCCATCACAATGGCTTTTCTCAGATATATCTTCTCATGTCTCCTTTCATCAAGTGTACTCTGAGAAATAGGACTCAGAAAGGGCCCATTTCACAGATGAGAGAGCTGAGGCACAGAGGCCCCAGCAAGCTGCTGACATTTTCAGACCCAGGGCAGGGCCACATGCTCCCTTTCTCTCTGACCCCTCTTCTTATGTGTGCATTTGCGGGTTTGTCTTCACAGTGGTGTCAACCCCTCTGCTCGGATCCTGAAAGGTGTGATGCGGGTCGGCCTCCTGGCAAAAGGACTCCTCCTTCGGGGAGACAGGACCGTGCAATTGATCCTGCTCTGCTCCCAGAAGCCCACGCACGCCCTGCTGCAGAGGGTCACTGAGCAGCTGCCCCGGCAGCTCCTGGTAAGGCAGGTTACCTCCCGGGGGGGGGGGGGCTGCCAGCCCTCTCTCAAGAGCCCCTCAGGCTCCCTGACAGGAATGACTTTGCTTCACAGGATTTTAAGAAGCAAGAGTGATCGTCATTATTAGATACAAACCAGTTAGTTTTTATAAACAGTTGCAAAGAGAAAGAGGTGGAAATTCAGGGTTTCTATAGAAAGTAAATTCAGGGAAAACGTAAATGTCCAGCCATGAGAATGGTGATGAGCCATTTAAAAGGATTCATGGTGAAGGCACAGGAAATGTTTACTGCCACGTTGACTGTGAGATTCAGTGGAGAGCAGACGAAGGAGCCTAGAGAGGCGTGAGGCCAAATGGAAACCCATTTTGAGGACTGTGGGAGACGGCCCAGGTTTTCTCGCTAGAGCGGTTCCGGTTTCCTTTTCTCATGGTAACTGGGGGAGAAGAGTAAGATCAGGTCACGGTTTAAATTGGTCATCATAGGTTTCCTCTGATGAGGCTGGCACCGTTCCTGTGAAAGTTCTGCCTCGTTCCTCCTGCTGGCTTAGTGAGCGTGGGCAGCAGACCCAGGCCACCTTCGGGCTCCCACTCTGGTCAGGAGCAGATAAGAAAACACATAACATGCTAACTTTATCTCCTGAGGAAATTAAAGCCTGATGCCAGGTAGAGAGCACTCAGGAAGGAGGGAGCCATGTTCCATAGGACCATGGGAGGCATGTGACCGAGGTCCTGGCCGAGGACGTTTAGTTTGTTCCCAGCGTTCCGCATTACCGTTGAGGCTGCACAAAATAAATGCCCTTGTGCACACCGCTCCACACGCATGGAAGCTCCCCCTGGGCCAGAGTCCCTGGGTCAAAGGCACGAGCCTGGTGCTCCCGGTGCTGACAGCTCAGCCTCCACCCGCAGTTTGTAAGAGACGCACGGATTTGCAGGCCCAGCTGCTGCTCAGACTTCTGCGTTTCGTCCTTTCACAGGTGCTGATGGTACCTCAGAGTTTTAACTGGTTTCTCTCTCACTGTGGGGGTTATCTGTGTCACTGTGTAAAAAGGACACTTCTGTTTCCTTTCCTTCCAACTATCTGTTAAAGCAATGACCAGTTTTGTGTGTGTTTTTTATTGGATTGCTGTCCTTGTCAAGGGCATTCCTTACATATGAAGGCACCTTATACGCAAGGGTCGTCATCTATACACATTTCTGCATGTGTACTTCTGGGGGGCAGGGCTGTCTCAGTCTCATGGAGGCTCCAGGTGCCTGGCACAAGGCCTG
Source organism: Miniopterus schreibersii (assembly GCF_964146895.1). Lineage (NCBI taxonomy): Eukaryota > Metazoa > Chordata > Mammalia > Chiroptera > Miniopteridae > Miniopterus > Miniopterus schreibersii. The sequence continues at coordinate 66,101,006 of NC_138105.1, read as the reverse complement.
TACCTGACCACGTCCTTGCTGCTTGCACCTGTCTCTCCGCTGGAGTAACTCAACCTAGTGTTATGTTTGCACCTCATAGATGGTGACGGAGGACAAGTATGAGGTCTCCTCTGACCTGGAAGCCAACATCATCATCTCATCCTGTGAGGAGCCCAGAATACGGGTCACTGTGTCTGTCACCTCGCCCCTAATGCGGGAGGACCCCTCCATGGACAGAGGTGCAGCCGGGCCCTTCTGTCCAGCCCCCCTCCCCACACAGCAGGTGGCTTGGGGAAGTATCTGACTCTGCTCTGGGCAGGGGCAGAGGGTTGGGGGTGCAGCCTTCTGGCATTTCTGTCAGCTCCAGGTACCACTGATCAGATAAGAGCTGGGCCTTGGGGCAGCAGAGGAAATGAGCTGTCAGAGTGTCAGAAGGGCTCAGAACTGGGCTGTGCATGTGCTCCTGGGCCTTGCCTGTGCAGCACCACACTCCTGCCTTGCCTCCAGGCCAGTGGGGGTGCCTGTGCCCTGCCTAGGGGCAACCAGCTGTGCCAGGTCCCCAGGAGCTCAGATTGTCCATCTGTCCATAGCAGAGGCCATAGCAGAGGTCATAGCAGAGCCTGCTGGATCCGACACTACTTGTGTGGGACACAGGGGTCAGGGGGCTTGAGGCATATTGGCATTGCCTGAGAGAGTGGGAGGGGGTGTTGGGCCAGGCCAGAGGGCAGTGAGGGCCTTGAGTCACCACCACGCGGGTGAAGGCCAGCCAACAGGGAGGCCCCTGAGGCGCATTGAGTCATGGAACTTCCTAGAACCATTTCCAAATTCCATTCATTCTTGAACCCCCTTCATGATTGTTGTTTAGTCATACCTGAGGGCCACCAACTACCAACATTTTTCTTTAAATCAATTCATTTTTTAAACTTACATTTGTATTTATTATTATTATTATTATTGTTTAATCCTCACCTGAGGATATTTTTTCCACTAATTTTTATTTTTATTTATTTTTAAAAATATATCTTTATTGATTTCAAAGAGAGGAAGGGAGAGGGAGAGAGAAATAGAAACATCACTGATGAGAGAGTCATTGATCAGCTGCCTCCTGCACACCCCCAACCAGGGATCGAGCCCACAACCCAGGCATGTGCCCTGACCAGGAATTAAACCTCGATCTCCTGGATCCTAGGTTGATGCTCAACCACTGAGCCACACCCAGATGGGCTCCACTGATTTTTAGAGAAAGCGGAAGGGAGGGAAAGAGGGAGGGGGGAGAGAGAGAAAGAAAGAGAGAAACATCAATGTGAGAAACACACAGATTGGTTGCCTCCCATGTGGCCCTGACCAGGGCACGGATGTACCTGCAACCCAAGTACATGCCCTTGACTAGGAATCAAACCCATGACCCTTTGATGCAAGGACCTATGCTCTAACCATTGAGTCACACCAGCCAGGGTTAACACTTAAATTTTTAAAGAGGAGAACCTTTGGCTGTAAGTGGAAAGCCATTATCAGTTGTCATAAATAGAGGGTCATTTAAAAATCAATACAGGGCCTGGGCCAGTGTGGCTCAGCAGTTGAGCATCGACCTATGATCCAGGAGATCATGGTTCAATTCCCGGTCAGGGCACACGCCTGGGTTTCGGGCTCAATCCCCAGTAGGGGTCGTGCAGGAGGCAGCTTATAAATGACGACTCTCATCATTGATGTTTCTGTCTCTCTCCCTCTCCCTTCCTGTCTCTGAAATCAATAAAGATATAAATAAATAAATAAATAAATAAATAAATAAATAAATAAATGTTAAAAATAAATACAGGGGCCAATGAACAACACCATTAAATTCTAGCCAAAGGTCTTGCTAGGTTTGCTCAAACACATGAACAGGGTGGAGACTGGGAATGTAAGAAAGTGTTAAAGATCTGTGGCCACTAGGTGGAGGCTGACTGGAAAAATTAAAACACAGAAACCCCTCTGTAAGGAACATAGGTTCTATGACCACCAGGAACCCGTCAGCCTCACTCCGGGGTCTCCTCACTGAGGTGTCCATGCCTTGGGCTGGCTGTTGCTGGAGGGTAGCTTCTAACCTCTCCTCAGAGACACACCCTGCCACTTCCACTTCAGCCTATGATAGGCAGGTGACAGGCACAAGATCCCTGGGAATATTTATGGGTGAAAGTGAAACCTGTGCTCCATCATGTGACCTAAATAAACCAGGGTGTCCTAGAACGAGCTGAGAATATTCTTGAAGCGATAGTAGTAAGAAAGAAAAAATGGATCAGAATTTCTCTCAGACACGGAGGCCTTTGTCAGCAATGATGGAATGTGTTTAAATATGACTCACTTTCTCCCTTTTTTTAATCCTCACCTGAGAATATATGGGGGGGAGGCAGGGATTGAGAGAGAGAGAGAGAGAGAGAGAGGGAGGGAGGGAGGGAAACATGGATTGGTTGCCTCCTATACACACCCTGACTGGGAATCAAACCCGAAACCCTTTGGTGTATGGGACGTCACTCCAACCAACTGCGCCACCTCACCAGGGCCCACTTTCTCCCTTTTAATTATGCATTTGGAAGTTTCTGAAAATCTGGCTTAATTTATAGTTTTCCACCTGCACTGTAGTTTGCTAACCCAGGGAGTCGGCACTGAAAGCTCTCAGTAATAAGCATTAAATGCTTTCCTCGTGGGCACTAACCAGAGGAGTTAGGATTTTCACAGAAGTGATTTCTCTAGTCTCTGCAGGATCCCAGAGCAAAGATGAACTGGGAGGAGTGTATCTTCTAGATAAATAAAATGAGGCCCAGAGAACTGAGAGGCACTGCCCATGTGGCCCAGGGAAGGAGCAAAGTGGGAAAGGGCACCTTGCCCACATGCCCATTTCTTCTAGAAGGAATGGAAGTACCTTTGCCCGACCCAGGGGACGTCTTGAGCCTGGAAAAGTGTCTCCAGTCACTGGCCGCCCTCCGCCATGCAAAGTGGTTCCAGGTTAGGGGTTGGGGTTGGAGGGGGTCACACCTGTCTGTCCTGTCAGCTACCCCCTTAGCCAACTCCTTGGCTAGCTGTTTGGCTCATGTCTCCTTGCACTAACCCGATGGGTGGGAATCAGAGCAGGGCAAGTTCTGTTGGCCTGTTCTCATTTGGGCATGGAGCCCGCTGCCAGCCACCACCGTCCTGGCCAGCCAGCCATGCCCCCTGGAGACCCTCCTAACCTCCACTGCCAAGACAGGAGCCTGGCTCGGCTCACTGCCCCCAGGGTCCGCCCTTGTTCCCTTGGCCTCACACCCACCCACATGCATATGGCTTCCAGAGCTAACTATGCTCTTCTTCTCCCAAAGGCACGAGCCAGCGGCCTACAACCCTGTGTAATCGTCATCAGGGTTTTTCGGGACCTCTGCCAGCGTGTGCCCACCTGGGGGGTCCTGCCAGACTGGGTAAGGCAGTGCCAGGCAGTCAGCCTGCTCTGGGAAGCCCATGAGGGCCTTATTTCCTCCCGGACAGACATTTCCCCTCTAGCACTTTGCTTTCCCAGAAGGGGCTGGCGTTAGCCTGAGTGCCCAGGAAAGGTTGATCACGGTAGGGGTGTCTCAGGGGTCCCTTGGCACCCAGAAGAGATCTGCTCTGGAGTACAGCCTCACTTGGCTATATTTTCTTAAACCTCAAGGGCAGCAGGGAAATGGGCAGCATGAGCACAGGGCCTAGTGAGGTCAGGGACCCAGTGCCCATCCTGGCTTCACTCTGTTCTCTGGGGGACCTGGTGCACCCCTACCTCCTCTGGAGGGGAGACCCCCTGCAGCTCTGAACCCCCCACCTGGCCAGTAGGAGATAAGGGGAAGAGTGGGGAAGAGAGAGTGCAGGGGTCCCCATGCCCCCTGAGTACCCAAACTGCTGAGTTGTGAGACCTCAGCTTCCACCCTCTCGGTAGGTCTGTCTCCGAGTGTCCCGCTCTCGTCTCTTACACCTACCCACCAACCCCTGCCCAGTGCTGGGTGGGGCAACCTGTAGGTTTTAAGTTGTTCACATTATTCTTGGGAAGGCTCCAGCCACCTGAACTCTGAGGAATGTTTGCCTTCTATGCGCAGCCTCCTGCTGCCAGTTCATCTCCTCCCCCTCCCGAAGCGGGGCTCTTGGACAAGCAGGCCCTTTCCATCCTGTCCCAGGCCACCATTGGCCTTACTCACGAGGGCCATCTCCAAAACCAAGGGTTCCAGTGTCCCCCAGGATCTCTGCCTCCTGCCCAGTGTCCAAGGGAGACATTGCTCTCAGCATCACCCCCTTGCAGACAGCACAGTGGCCAGCTTACAACCCACCTGAGAGGAGTGGCTCCTGGGAGGAGGGGGCACACCTGAGTAAGTGATAGAGTCATTGTGACCCTGGCTAAATGTACCATGGGTCATGGAGAACAAGTTTCTTTTAACCCTTAAAAAGCTAGTTTGCCATGTTACAATTGACGGGATTTTTTCCAATGGGGAGGCTGAGGGTTAGAGAGTGAAAAAAACTACCCATGGCCATACCAGGAGGTGACAAGGCCTCAGTGACCACCCTCCTCTGTAGAAGTCAAGAGTGGATGGGAGTTAGAGAAAGAGCTGGGAGGGGCCATCTGTCCTGGGATCCCCTGGGACCCCCTAGATGAGCCCAGCAGAGCCCCTCCAGTGGGAAGCGAGCCGGCCAAGGCACCCTCCTCAAAGGCATAGCGTCTCTTTTTCCATCCCCACCGGCCCAGGCCATGGAGCTGTTGGTGGAGAAGGCTCTGAGCAGTGCCAAGGGGCCCCTGAGCCCTGGGGATGCCGTGCGACGGGTCCTGGAGTATGTAGCCTCGGGGATGCTCCTGACAGGTCAGTCCCCATCTGCTGGGGAGCTCAGAACACTGGGGCACATAGCAGAGACTGAGGGTCATAGTGAGGTACAGAAGGAGCCTCTTAGCAATACTCGAGAACAGCATCCAACCCAGGCGGGAGGAGGGACCCAGACACCCACACACATCCCCCAGAGGGAAAAGGTACAGCACAGTAGCATGTGGAACTCACCCACAAAGGAAGGCCAAGGTCCACTGCAGATGGAGCAGGCAAGGGACCCATCCCTGTCTGTTTGCCTAGCACTCATTCTCTGACGGCAGCCACCCTTTCTGGGAGACCTGGCTGTCAGCAGGTGATGACCTTGGTGGGAATATTTCCCCAGGAAATCACAGGACAGATAATGGGTTATGTATGGAGATGTTCACCACAGTGTAGTTTACAGTAGCAGAAAGGAAGAGAAGCATCCATCGTGTGCTCTCATGAGATGTCAGAGACAGAGAGGCTGTTTCCCAGCCATTTTAGTGACATGGGATGACACATTAAGTGAAAGAAAAGAAAACACACTGGGCCTGTGCTGTGAGCCTGTTAAATAACTACCACACAGAGTCAGGAAGGAGCTCTGCCGAGTGTACTTGTGGGTAGAGAGGGAGGAGTGGCTTGGGTGAGATGCCCCCAGGGGAGATCCTGTGGCAGCCAAAGGCATGCAGGGTGGCCTCTGTGGTGGTGGGTGCAGAGGGGTGCAGTCACAGACCCTGTGCTCGGAGCCTCTCATGCCCCTGGCATTGGCAGTCCTTCATGAGGGTGCTCTATCTTCTTTTCCACCCCCACCCTCCTTGCAAAGATGGACCTGGACTCCAGGATCCCTGTGAGAAAGACCAGATGGACGTGCTCGAGTCCATGACCCTCCAGCAGCGGGAAGACATCACAGCCAGCGCCCAGGTAGGATGGTCAGCTCCTGTGGCTCCCCAACTCCAGGCCAGCTTAACCTGGCTGTGGGTGGGACCCCATCCCAGCCCCTGTTTGCAGCTATGCAGCATTCCAGGAAATGGCCTGGGGTTCCCCTTCCCTCCCCCTGCAGAGGTGGGTGGCCTGTGAGAGGGTGGCCCATGGGTGACAAGACTACTTCTGAGGCCAGGGCCAGCCTGGCTCAGAGCTGAAGCCCCCACAGTGATGAGGTGCAGACCTGGGGCCTCACTGGTTGGGACTGTCCTGGGTGTTTTACCACCACCGATGCTCTGTAAACGCCCAGCTTGTGGCTGGCCAGCCTCAAGCACGAAAGCAGAGCCCCCATCTGTGCTTTCCCTTTGGTTGTGAGTTTGTAAGAAAGTCTCCCAGTGGTACAAAAATCACACTGGGCCTGACATTTAGGAATTGTCTTAATGCAAAGAATCAAATTGCTTATGATCAGAGCCAAACTGGGAGACGCAGGATTTGGGGTCCCTGCAGTGAGGCAGGAAAGCACTAGTGTTCCAAGGGGCTTCCAGGCATTGTCCTGCCCTTAGCAGTTTGAGCGACTCCCTGCAGTTCTTCATGCCTGATGGTAATTGAGCTCAGCAGTTGCTAGAAGGGTGTTGCCGAGGACAGATGCCTGGCGAGCCACTGGGCCATGGGGCTGGGTGAGCGGGTCACAGGCAGGAGGGTCCTGACGGGCTGTCTGCCCCCAGCATGCCCTGCGCATGTTGGCATTTAGGCAAATCCACAAGATCCTGGGCATGGACCCCTTACCGCCGCCCAGAAGCAGGCCTGGGTTGCGCTTCCGGAAGAGGCCTCGGGAGGCTGGAGAGGCTGAGGAAGGCCCAGGGAAGCAGGCCAGTCCGGTGGAGAGGGGCTGTGTGATGGCCTCGCCTCCCCAGCGGGACTGACATGCCACTGAGTGGCTGCTTTATCCCTGATGTTGGAGTCATGTTCTCCTTTCCAGTAGCATTCCATGGATTTCTTTAAAAACACTTGTGCTTTGATCATTGGTGAAATTGCATCACCCAGGGATGAGAACCTCCAGGTGGGGCAGCACCCCACACCCCGAGGTGCCCCCAGTGCTGCATAGAAGCTGTAGAAGGTGTAGCACTGCAACTTTGAACCCTGGCACTTTTGCTAGCTTTAAACTCACCTGGGGTTACTAAGGGTGTGGGTTTATAAATTGCTTCCTGTGGCTGCCCCAGCCTTGCATGGACTTGAAATCACCAGGGCGTGCCCATCTGGGGCCCCTTGTCCTGAAGGCTAGCCCTGGGAGGCAGGCCAGGGAGAGCTAGGGGTGGGGGCCTGCTCCAAACACACTGCCTCTCCCGCTCACCAGCCTAGAGATGGCCCTTCATCCTGGGTCTGCAGGGCCTAAGCTGGGCTCCTCTCCCCTCCCTGCCGTGGGAACAGCAAAAGGGCTGAGTGTTCCTCTGCCCCCCTCCCAGGAACATCTATGACCAGAATCTTCCCTAACCCTGAGGCCCACCCCGACCACTGAGTGCCTTCTGCTTCTGGAGGAGCTGCCCTATAATGTCTCATTTAGGGCTGGGTTTCTCCCATCTTCCCTGTGTAGGTCTGGCCTATGCAGGTCCAGCACTTGCCTCATGGGAGGTCAGGGGCTGTACCTAGTGCAGGACACAGGGTCAGGTACCTCCTGGTGGACATGGTCCTGGCACTGGTGGACATGGGGGTAGCTCCTGCCCAGCCCCCACCCCACTCTGTCCAAACCTCCCTTTCTGGTGACCAGATTTTTTGGCTGGCACTGAAGGAGAAGAGCTTATCTTTGTGTCAACTCCATCTACAGTCGCTTGATTCCTTTGATTTCGTGTCTGTGTTTAAGGGACAGCCTCTGTGCTGCTTTACATCTAATGTATTTGTAGAGCTACCTGGAAGTTTGGGGGGCAGGGGAATAAATGACATATGTTTGTCTTTTGGTGTGGACCATTCAGTCCTTGGCTTGGGGTGCAGGTGACCCTGCTGGGCTTTCAGGGGCGCTCTACCTGCTGGCATTTCTCCCCAAGTCTCTGAGGCCACCAGTGGAGAGGATGTGGAGTAGTTGGTGCTGCCCTGGGGCTGTGCTTCAGGTGTGGTCACCCTCAGGTCATTCCCACAGAGCTTCCAGGGGGTGCAGAGAAGCCTGGCTCTGCAGATCCCACCCACCTGCAGGACTTGGCAGAGAAGCCTTCATTTCACACATGCCCCAGGCCACTCATGGGACCCACCCTGGCCTGGTCCAGGAGATACACAGTGGGACCATCAGTGGGAGGGATGGGGGTCCCTGGAAGCTTCCTGAAGGAGAGGTCGGCCAAGCTGTGTTGGGGGGCTCTCTGCCTGCAGACCCCCCACCAGGAGTTTCCCTGCAGTTTTCCCAAATCTTCATCAAAAATTTCAAGGGGTGTAGTGGGGCTCAGATAGGGAAACCTGGTCACCACCTGAGCGTCTGACAGGTTGGAGCCCCAGGGACATCCCAGGATGGTGGGGCAGGGTGGCGAGTGCCCCCAGGGGAAGTGGAACATGTCAGTGTGCACAGAGCATGCACTGGGAGATAGCCAGGACCTAGAAGCTGAGATGGGGAAGGCATTTGGGGTCACTGTTCACGTGTGACTTTTCACTTTGATCACTGGTTTTCACCCTCGTACCTGCCCTCCTTCGTGCCCATGTCCCTGAGGCTGAACCTTTCTGTGCAGCAAGAGTTAAAAAATTTCTTTTATTACTGAGTTCTCCCACAGCTCTGCAAGTTGGAGTTGCTAATTTAAATCCAGTTTTATAGAGTCTCAAGAAGGTCAGGTGAGCCATCCTGACACCCCATGGCTAAATACTTTAAAGGACCAATCTGGGACTAGGGCTCAGAGTCACCCTCATCACATGAAGTGACAATTTCTGGTTCGTTTTTGGTTTCTCTCAAGGAAGGTGGTATTTGCTGATTGAACAGTGAATAGCTCTCAACATCCTCAGTGGTAGACATCAGGAAGACATGAGTGCTCATGGCACACAGCAGGTGTTCAATAAACAGGCTGAATGAATGAGAAAATGAAAGAACAGCAGTGGAGGAAACAAATGTCACAGAAAGAAACCTGTAAAACTTATATCCATGTGCAGAAACGTATTTTTTTAAATGAGAAGGCACAGTCCTGACTTAGGAGGGGTGAGTAGGGCTCCTTTGTTTACAATGAGAGGGAAACTGACAGAGCTCTGATGGAACATTACCTTTCATATCAAAGTTTTAAATTCCTTCCAATGTCATGCCCTTTGACTGAGAAACTCCATTCTTGGGAGGAACAAAATCCCTACTGTTCAGGAACATTTTACCTCATTATAATTTATAATTTTTGAAAGAAATCTAAATATCTAACAGGAGGGGAATGTTTAAGCAAATCATGATATGTTCATTTGGTGGAATATTATGCAGCTATTAAAAATGACATCTCTTCATAATAGCCAAAATCAGCCTGGCTTATCTCACTGAGCATAATGTCCTCCAGGTTCATCCATGCTGTGCATGGGTCAGAATTTCCTTCTGTTTGAAGGCTGAATATCCCATTGTCTGGATGGACCACATTGTGTTGCTCTGTTCATCTGTCGACAGACACTTGGGTTGTTTCCACCTTTAAGCTATCTGAATAACGCTGCTGTGACCATGGGTGAACAAGTATTTTCCCCAACACATTTTCTTTTTCAAAATTTGGGCAAACATATACAGGGTGCCACACCCCCCAACCACCCCCTCCCCCTCCCCCCATGCCTTTTCCACCTTAAAGAGAAACACGGATCCTCTAGCTTCTCCGCTCAGCAGAGCCTTAATCTATTTACCTGAAACATCTCTCAGCCCCAGAGGCCACACTAACAGGGGCCAAGGAGAAGGTGGAGCCAGTGTTTTCCCAAACAAGCCACTGGAACCATCAAGCCTTAGAGATGTTCCCTCTACCCATGAGTATGATTTATTTTGGACCAGGGGACACAGTGTGTTTTCCCGGCTACCCTTCTGTGTTACCAGTGACTTTGCAGATGAAGCCAGGGATCTGCCCTTCCTTTTTCTGTCTTCCCTGGATTGCCTGCCAGGTTCAGCTCCAGCCCTGCCTACACTCCTCAAGTCAGCTCTCCCACACTGGCTGCCGTCTCCTAGCAACCGGGCTCTCCCGCCAGCATCCTGCAGCCTGAGGTTCCTGCGTCACTGCCTCAGGGTGCATCTCCCCCTCACAGCAGCCTGGCTTCTCAGGTGCCTGGTCCGGTATCTTCCTGCCAGCCTGCTCTGGAGCCCTTTGGCTGATGGGAAGAGGGCTGGAGAGGAAAGATCAGGAATGACCCCTCTTTAGGCCTTGAGCGAGCTCCATCACCCAGAAGTTTCATCCATCTGGACCAAATACATCACTAACTGACTGATTTTGCTGTTGTGTTGCCTAAATTTGTGGGTTTTTTTTTTAGTTGCTAGGGGGGACAGATTTAATTTTCCATCAACAGAATTGACCTTAAATTACCTGGTGGCAAAGATAATACCCATCTTCCCCAGGAGCCAGGGATGGGACTGGTGAACAACGGGTGATGTGGTTTCCAAGAGCTGCCCCCGGCCCGGCTGGGCATGGCTGAGCATCGACCTAGGATCCAGGAGATAGGGTTCGATTCCCGGTCAGGGCACATGCCCAGGTTGTGGGCTCGATCAATGACTCTCTCATCATTGATGTTTCTATCTCTCTCTCTCCCTCTCTCTTCCTCTCTCTGAAATCAATGAAGATATATTTTTTAAAAAAAGAAAAAAAAAGAGCTGCCCCTGGCAGGATGTAACGGAGGAAGTTGGTCTACAAATGCTCTGTGGTTTGTAGTGTCAGGACAGAGTTTTCCATACAGGAAAATGCACCTGCTAGAACCAGGTTGGGCATCTCCTGCCTTATGCTCCCTTGGCCGGGCTCTGAGAAGGGGCCATGAGAAAAGCCCTGCAGATGCAGCTGATGTTTGGGGGATCCCCTACAGTGGCCAGTCCCCCCATCAACACCCAGAGTGAAACCGTCCCCTCAGTGAGGAGCTTCCTGTTGGCTCTGTAGCACTCCTCTCATAAATGTTAGCCAATAAAGAAACTCAAACCCAAAAAGAGAGAGAGTAATTTGGAGGAAAGAGACGAACAGAAAAAAGCAGCTCCAGAAAAGTCCTTGTGTATATTATCCTCAGAGAGCTTAGAGAAGACACAGAAGCCAGGAAACAAGTTTCAGTTTGCCTTTTGAAAAGGAGCATTCAAAGAACCAGAAGGAGCCCTAAGAAATTAAAAACCTGAGAGTCAAAATTAAAATGTCAACAGAAGGATTGGATGCAAAAGTAGAATGAACAGACAAGAAGGAAAAAATGTAGACAAGAAAGTTAGAAGATCGATGCAGAAAGCCCCCTTATACAGCAAAGAGGATTCCATGCGGAGAGAATGGAGAAAATAAAGTGGAAGAAACCACCAGTGATATTCTTTAAGAAAGTTCCCAGGAGTGGAAGACACAACAGAGCCTGATGAATGTCCAGCACAACACGTGAAAATAGACCCCACTCGGACCCACACTGTAGACGTGCAGGATGTGGGAAACAGGAGATCCCACAGCTTTCAGGGAGGGAGAAAAGAAAACACAAACATGTGTAAAGCAGGACAGCTTCAGATACCTGACGGCCCGAGACTGGAAGCTGGAAGACATGAGGCAAGAGAAATTAGCCGCCGCCCAGAGTACTGACCTCAGCCAAACCACCAATCTAATAGGAAGAAAACACTCGTCTGGAAATGCCCAGGGATGGGGTGGGGGTTGCACAGTCTCAAAACAAGGGCACAAACCAAGAAACGGGGGACCTGGACTCAAGAAGTAGATGCTGCTTCGCAGGAATCCCTGAGAACTGAAGAAGAGAGAGGCCAGGACCACAGCTGGGCACAGCCGGCCCTGAGCAGAGAAGGTGGCTCCATTGGAGAGGCTGGGGGACAGAGTCACAGACACACAAAGCAAAGGCGATCACTAACTCCAGGGGGAAAACCACCAAATCCTAGAAAATAAGTGTTTCTTAGTGTGCACTGCTCCATGTGAGCAATATTTACATATTCCAACATAAGCACAAATATTCATTTAGCCAAGAACTGGGATAAAACTACTGTGAAAGCAATATGCCTGAGAGAGCTAAATCTCCACCTTCAGGAGTAGGAAGTCAATGGGCAATGTCCAACTGATGAGATGTGTAAAGCAGCTCATCAGTTATTTTGAAATATGGAAGCAAACACCAGAGAAACAGCCAATAGAAGCATTAATAGCAGCCATTCAGGAGTGGGACATACATGCTTTTAAAACTGTTTTATAAGCTTAGCACAGTCTTAAGTATGCAGCAAAACACTATAAATATTGCTACTATTAATTTTGATGAGAAGAAAACATAAGTACCCTTGAGGGGCTCATCGCTGAGTTGGAGAGCTTTATATAATTAGGAGAGCACTTGAGAGCTTTCTACATGCCACGAATATCGACACATTTCGATTGAGAAGTACACCTACAAGGTCAAATAAATCTAAAATGTGCCTATTTATAAAGAAATAAAGACAGAGGGGCTAGGCCTGGCCAGGCGTGGCTCAGCGGTTAAGCATCGACCTAGGATCCAAGAGATCACGGTTCGATTCCCGGTCAGGGCACATGCCCGGGTTGCGGGCTCGATCCCCAGTCGGGGGCGTGCAGGAGGCAGCCAATCAATGACTCTCTCATCATTGATGTTTCTATCTCTCTCCCTCTCCCTTCCTCTCCCTGAAATCAATAAAGATATATTAAAAAAAAAAAAAAAAGACAGAGGGCCTAGAGGACAGTAAAGTACAGCCCAGTTACCCACTGTCTGTTTTTCTGTATCCATGAGCTAAAAATGATTCTTCACATTTTTAAGTGGCTGAAAAAAATCATCATAATATTAGTATATGAAATCCAAATTTCAGGATCCATAAATAAAGTTTTATTGGAATGCAGGCACACCTGTTCACATACATATTATTAATGGAGGCTTTTGCACTACTAAAGCAAAGTTGAGTAACCCAGTGAGAGATCTTCTGGCCCTTTACAGAGTAAGTTTGTCAACTCTTGAGTCAGAGGATGAGGGTCTGGGGACAGAAGATGGAGGCGATCAAGGAGGAATCCTGGAGCAGGGGCATAGGGACAAGTCTTCCAATAGACACGTCTGGCCTTGTGGTACCTTATGGGTCCCCCACTCTCATTTTGGGGTCTTTACTCTCATGTGATTCTATTCATGTATTCTGTGAGGACCTACTGTGTGCCAGGCTCCAGGGATAAATGATTGCTCAAGCCAGAGCGGTCCCTGCCCTCACTCACGGAGCCTATATCCTGTCAAGGGCAGGAGGGCTACGGACAAAAAAAGGAAGACAGGGTAACGGGGCAGTGATTTGGGCTTGGATGACGGGTGGTCACTGTGGGTGGTCAGGAAGGGTCTCCTGGAGGGGCCAGCCTTGAGAAGAGCGGAGGGAAGGATGTAATGCAAAGCACATGCCATGCAAAGGCCCTGAGGCTGGATGGTGCCTGGAGCATTTAGGGAACAGAGGAGAGTGAGTCAGAGGAAGTGAAGTGAGCTGACAGCAGAGAGGTGACAGCAGCTGTGGCCAGACCAAGCAGGTGGTGGGCCATAGTGAGGGGCTTGGGTTTCATCCTAAACACAGTGGCAGTGCCATGGGAAAGCTGTAAGCCAGGAAGTGACATGGACCCAGTTCACACAGCGTGAACCAGCTGGCATGGCAGGGAAATGACGTGCCTGGCTCCACCTGTAGTACAGGGAAGACTGGGTGAGCGACGTGGGGGCAGAGCAGACAGCCTCCCCCATCAAAGGCAGATCACTTCTGGCAACTCCAAGCAGGTTTTCTAGGGGAACCCTTTGTTCCACAAGTTGAGAATGATCCAGCCAACCACAGCTCTGGGTGCAAAGTGAGCAATGCAGCATTTTTCCTCGAAAGAGCAGAGAGTTCCTCCACTGACTCCCTGAGTCCCCTGGCAGGGAGGGGAAAGCTAAATTTAAAGATGAGCTAATTCGGACAGTCTGATCTGGCCTCATGCTCCAGCTGAGGATCTGCTGGGGCCACAACCAGCTCAGTCATCCCCACAACTGGCTGCAGCTGCCCTACGTGCCTGCCCTCTAGATCCAGAAAGCATAATTATGGATACATTCTCTTTGGGGTCTATCATGTGCCCCACACCTGCGGTATACCAATGTGTGGGCCCTGGAGCCAGACAGGCCTGGATTCAAAGTGTAGTCCACCACTTCCTGTGACCTACGGTGAACCTCGGCACTCTCTGAGCCTCAGCTTTCCCATCTGTGAGGGGGTATAAGAATGCTCACCTCACAGGTGACAGGCACTGCTCATTCTCTCCCCTCCCCAATATTCATTGGCTTAAAAAAAATGTTCTGAGCACCTACTATGTGCCAGTTACTGAGACCACAGCAATGAACGACAGCGTCCAAAGTCCCTGCACTGGGGAGCTTATGTTCTAGAAAGGATGCAGCTAGTAAACAAGATAAACAAGTAAAATATATGGTCTATCAGACCATGGTAGCTCTGCAGAGCTACAGGAGAGGAGATGTGAAGTATCAGTAGGTTGAAATATTCTGTAGGGTTGCTGCAGTGTTGAGTATGTCTAGAAAAGTGTCCTAGACAGAAGGCGCAGCTAATGCAAAGGCCTTGAGGTGGGAGCAAGCCTGGGAGTTCTGAGAAACAGGGAGCTAGTGCTCCTGCCTACCCCTCTTATTTGGCCCCTGGTGTAAAGACTACATTTCCCAGGTTCCTGTGCTCCTGGGTTTGGCTATAAGAATCCTTAAGTGAAGAGGTATATCCTTCTCTGCCAACTTTCTGCTTCCTACTGGCTGGAATGAAGGTGAGATGGCTGGAGCTCCAGCAGCCATCTCAGATCAAGAGGTAGAAGTTTGAGTGGTGAAAAGGCAGAACAACAAGATGGCAGGAGCCTGGGTCCCTGACACTCCCAGGATTGCCTCCCTCAGCATTAATTTCTATCTAATTCAAGCCTCTAGCACTTGGTGTCTTCCATCCCTTGTAGCCAATCCTAATCTTAACTGATACATTATTAGGAATTCTTTTGGTTGCAAGTGGCAGAAACCCCCTCCTGAGCAACCAAAAAGCAAACACCTGCTTCCTGCACTAGGCGTAGAATGAATCCAGGTGTGGCTGAACCCAAGGGTTTGGATTCTTCCTGTGAAATTCAGTCTCTCTCAGTTCCTAGGTTCTGCTTTTCCAGGCAAGCTCCTTCTCAGGCAGGCTGATGGGCTAGTCACCAAGGCCAGGTCCATGCCCATCACACAGTGAGATGAGACAGCTAGTGCCTCCAGCAAGGGGTCCTTTCAGGGCATAGGAGTGGGGTCTTACTCTGAGAAGGGGAAGGGGCATCTGAGAAAGCTTCATAAAAATGGTTCCAGTTGAGATGGGCATGGGAGGATGAGATGGAGATGCCAGCTGGGGGGGGGGGGGGTGCATTCCAGGCAGAGAGGACAGCATTGCAAAAGCATGCAGACTCCTGCAGCTCAGAGTTGCCAGACTGTTGGGTGTTTGGTGGGAGCAGAAGTAGATGAGGCCAGAGAGGTAGCTGGAGGCCAAACATAAAGAGCCCTAAATGCCAGACTGAGTGTTTTAGGCTCTGTCCTGAAGGCAGCAGAGACTGTGGAAGGATTTAGAGCAGGGGAGGGCCACAGTCACATTTTCCTCCCTTGGTGATGAAGTGGAAGGTGAATGGTGGCAAGGAGAAAAACTAGAGGCAGCCGGAAGACCAGGGAGGAGCTGCTGTGTCACCAGCCTGCATCAGATGGGTGGCCTGGGGAGGGTCAAAAAATTTCTGGAGTCAAGTTGACAGGACTGAAATGTGGAGAGTGAAGAGACCGATATTGAGGAATTCTGGCATCTGACCCAATGATGTGGCTACCAGCTGGCTTCAGGCAGGTAGAAGGGAGGGGCGAGTCCCCTAGCTCTTGGCAGCAGACAGGAGAAACTGGTGTTGCCACCTCTGGGGATTGGAAGACCCATCAAGTCTTTGTAATTCAAAGTGGCCAATTCTTGGATGCCTCCAGGAATGGGGAGCTCATCCCTTCCATAGTTCTGACCCAAATAAACCATGGACTCAAATCTATCCCTAGAGTTAGGCACAGCTCAGTGCCCCTTGCCCACACCCTGGGGGGCTCCCTGTATCCTGGGCCAGCCCTTGGAGATTCAGGCACCTGATGCTGTCTCCTTAAGTCTGTCCTTCCCCTATCTCAACACCTTTGCTTCCTCTGATCATGAGACAAGGACCCCTGAGGGTCCTGGGGAGGATGTTTTACTCAGACACTAAGTGTCCACCCACAGAGGGAGAAAGGCAGTCTGGTCAGATACTCTTCCTATCTCTCTGTATCAAGGAGAAAGTCTCCACAGGCTGCCAGGGCATCTTAACATCTTAGATGTTGGCCCATGTCCTTGCTGAGCAAAGAGAAGGCAGGCCTCCACCGTGGGGCCTGGGGCCGCAGAAGCAGTCTCTGGTGAGAATCTAATGATGCTGTCAGTTTCCGCTTTGGCTATTTTGATGTTGCATTTCTATTTCTAGCAAGTGGTGATGGTTTGCCATATATGGTGGGCCTTCATCACCTGACAATGCCAGCTGCAGGATCCCAGCCCTATGCTGGTGGCCGGGAGGCAGGGAGTGGGGCATACCCTGGGACTATCCCATAGCCAGATCTGTGGAGCACAGGGAGCCCTGCTTAGCAGGAATGTTCTCAGAGAATCCTCTGTGCAAACACTACCACCACTGATAAATTACACCACCAGGCAGGAAAGGTCCTCTTCCACCCTCTCCTCCTGCCCACTTCCCTTGCCGGGGATAATCTTGTAGCCAATTGGAGGGTCCTCTTCTGGAACTTGCCCTGCCAATTTACCCTCTCCTGTATGACATAAATGGGATCATGCCATTTGCACTATCACATCCTGGTGGTGGTGGTTTTCAACAACTGTAGATATTAGCACCTTAATAGATTCCTAGTTTTTGTTGCTTAATATTCCATAATATGGATGTTCTCTGATTCTCAGAAGTGAGCCACTATTCCCAGAAGTCCCAGGATGCCTTGGAGGCATAGCCACTAAGCCTTTTGGGGTAACAGAAGGTGAAATATGAGACCCAGGCTCTCTGGGTATCTTGGTTCATCACTCACCCAACATCAGCTTCATCCTTGTCGGAGTGGACTTGCATTAGAAGGAATGGTAAGGGGGCCCACAGAGCCATCGCTGGGGCCAGGCCCAGTGCCCTTGCCATCCAGGGCTCATCCAGCTGTCCTCTGAGAGGGAGGCCAGTGCTGCCTGGCCCTGCAGAGGAAGAAATGGAGGTCAGGAGAAGGGCAGTCCTGCCTCTGGCACAGCTGGGTTGGCCCCGATCAGGCCCCACTGTTATTTTCCAAAGGAGGGCTGCTTCACCTGGAGGCCTCTAGTTCCACATGATTTTTTTTCCCTGCGGCCCCAGTTTTCCCTTACTGATGATGATGACTATATTGATATAGCGGTAGGCATAATTGGGGTGCTTTCTTTGCACCAGGCACCAACAGCCCTTTACAGAGACAGGTAACTAAATGAGCCCAAGTTGCAGAGGAGGTGGCTGAGGGCGCTGGAATCGCAAAGTCAGAGGGTCCACTTCGTCGTCTGGGCTGTGCGGCTCGCTCACCTCCCTGACCCGCAGCTCACTCACTCGCCCCCTCCGCTCGCGCACGCAGCGCGCTGCGGCACCTGCTTTGCGCTCCAGGCCCTCCACCTTCCGGGATGGTGGGGCGCGCGCCGCGGCTAGAGGCCAGGAAGCGGTGCGGAGCCGAGCGGTGACCGGCTGCACCCCGCCCGGGCCGCGCGGGAGGGGCCGGCGGCGGCGCGCAGAGCGGAGCGAAGTCCGACCGGCGCTAGGACCCGCGGGGCCTCCCAGGGCGCGCCGTCCCCGGCTCCCCCCACCCCAGCCCACCTCACCCCGCCCAAAATGAGGAAACGGAGGAACTTGCTCCAAGTTGTGCAGCCGGGGCCGCCTCGGGGTGCGCAGCCGGGGCGCAGGGACCCTCCAGGGGGCGGGGGCGGGGCGCGGCCAGGAGACGCCCTCTGAGCAGGTGAGCGGCGGCCGAGACCTGGGGCCAGACCGCCGGGGGGTTGAGAGCTGGAGGCTCCGGGAGGCCCGGGCGGGCGCGGGCGAGGCCGGAGTGCGCACGGGGTGCGCGTCCCGGGCGCGGCGGCTACCAGCCCGGGGCGGGGTGGCTAGAGGCGACCTGGGGCGGGTGGAGGGTATTTTCCTGGGTGTAGGGTGTGCGCGTCTGTGAGCCCCTGGGTGTGTGTATCCCCGCGTCCACGTGGAGGGATGTGCGTGTGTGACCGAGATGCGTGTACGCGGCCCTGCGTTTAGCTCTGTCAGGGTGGCCCAGCGTATGGCGCCCAGGTGTTCAAGTGTGTGTGTTGGGGGGTTGGAGGGGACAGATGTCTGAGCACCTGTGTATGTGTACACATTTGTAGACGCATGTGTACACCTGTCTCTAGGGGGACATGCCTTTGCTTGCATACCTGTGTTTCTGTGGGTACCTATGTCCACCTGTGTCCAAGCCCCCTGTGTTTCTGTGTGCTCGTGTGTACATGGACCAGTATGCGTGTGAGTGCACGAGGGCTGGGTATTTAAGGGACGGACACTGGAGGAGCAGAGACTCACCCTGGAACCCGCCTGTGGTGGAGTCAATGGAGGAGGCAGGGAGTGGAAAAGCCCCCACCCAAGCAGCAATGAGGGACTTTGTGTGTCAGTCCTGGGGTGGGGTAGGAGGGATTCAAGAGGTTCAGCTGGCAGGCCAGATGAGCCCAGCAGGGCTGCACTGTTTCACTGTAGGGTCTGAGTTTCTTGGTAATGACCTTGAATCATCCCTATTTCCCTGCCCTGCTCCTGCCCACTCACCAGAAAAGAGGAAGAACCAGGCTTGATTAGGTGGCACCAAGCTCCCCCAGAGCTGCTGGGGACTGAGCCAGGCGTGTCCCCTCTCCCCAGCCTGTGGCCACTTGCTCTATGCCCATGTTGGTCCTCAGTTTCCTTTTGGGAACAATGGTAGGGCTAGGCTTTGTGGTTTCCTCACTGATGTTTAATGGCTTCGACTCAGCTAAGGAACTCCCCTCAGTAAAGGCCACCTTCCCAAAGGGGCTTGGAGAACCAGTATTTGTAACCCCCACCCCCATGCCCTTCACTATTGCTTCCACCTGGCCTGGGCTGGAAGTGGTGGTGGTGGCCCCTGGAGCCCCAGCCTGACTTGAATCTGCTCTCCAGCTGGTCTCTGCCCCTTCCCCAGGTGAGCCCTCGCTTTCTCCACGCCTGGTACCCTGGCCCAGCTCAGCCAGGATGCCCACGGTGAGTACCCCCAACCTGAGTGCCTGTATCCCTGCCCTTCCTCAGCACAGTCCATGCCCATAGGACCTCAGTTCCGTGGGGAGAGAGGATGTAGTCTGACCCATGTCCCCTTTAGCTGATGTCTTCTGGTTTTTCTCTGTCATTTGGTGTTGCATTTCTTCCACTTTTTCTCCCTGACCTGTCCTGAGTGCCCTCTGTTTGTGACTCTAATATATCTCTGCTGGCTGCTTCCTTGTCCTCTCTTCTCTTCTCCCTCTTTCTCTTGTTTTCTCTGTCTCAATCCAATCTTTCTCTTTCTGGGGCATCTCCTTCATGCCATCTTTGCCCCTCTCCCCCATGCCTCCCACCCAGAGGCGCTGGGCCCCAGGCACCCAATGTATCACCAAGTGTGAGCACACGCGCCCAAAGCCTGGAGAGCTGGCCTTCCACAAGGGCGATGTGGTCACCATCCTGGAGGCTTGTGAGGTGAGCTGTGGCCAGAGGGCCTGGGGATGGGACTCTGCTGGGACCCCCCCCCCACCGACCCCTGTCTCCCTCCCTAGCAGAGCAAGAGCTGGTACCGAGCCAAGCACCACACCAGTGGGCAAGAGGGGCTCCTGGCGGCTGGTGCACTGCGGGAGCGTGAGGCCCTCTCAGCTGATCCCAAGCTCAGCCTCATGCCGTTAGTAGTGGGGTAGGCCCGGGAATGAGGGATCTGGAAGGCCTGTCCAGCCTGGCCCAACCCACCCTCCCGCCACTGCAGGTGGTTCCATGGGAAGATCTCGGGTCAGGAGGCGGTACAGCTGCTGCAGCCACCCGAGGACGGGCTGTTCTTGGTGCGTGAGTCAGTGCGGCATCCCGGGGACTATGTGCTGTGCGTGAGCTTTCACCAGGATGTCATCCACTACCGTGTTCTGCACCGTGATGGCCACCTGACCATAGACGAGACCATCTGCTTTTGCAACCTCATGGATATGGTGGAGGTGCACCTTGGACCCAGAGTTACATATTCTCCAGTGTCAAGGAGGGGCCCCAGGCTCCACCCCATCCCAGCAGCTGGTTGGGCATGGGGATCCCCAGAGCCATATGCTCCCCCATGCAGAGGGAGCTGGTCCTCATGGACCACCAACCATATAGGTGGTCTGAGTCCTCTGGGTTCCACTTCCGGGGACCTCCAGAAACCTCCAGGTTAACACCAATCCAGACACCTCTCCCATCCTCCCTTTTCCCCCTAGCTTGCATCTTTCCCATTCCCATGGAAACTAGTCCAACACATCCTGTGGGCACCAAACCCCTCTCCTCATCAGCTCATGCCCACCCCATCCAGAGCCCACCCCCAGGAAGGGAACAGGTTGCAGGAATGCCCCGCACCCTGGGATCAGACTCACAACCACCTCTGCCCCACCCCACTCTGCAGCATTACAGCAAGGACAAGGGGGCCATCTGCACGAAACTTGTGACACCCAAGAGAAAGCAGGGAGCCAGATCGGCAGAGGAGGAGCTGGCCAAGGGTAGGGGTCTTCACTCTCTCTGCCCACATCTGCCCTGCTTGGGGAGGCAGGGCCCTGGGACTCGGATGTCTCCTTGGAAGCATGTGTTTTTCCTGGGGAAATCTCGATGTCTTGGGGATGGCACCCACGTGGAGGTTGGTATCACCACACTTGATCATACCTAAGGGTTCCTGACTTGGATGGGGAGGAGGCCTGAGTTAGAGGAGAGAGGCAGGAGAGAACTCTGGTCTGCTCAAGACAAGGGGTCAGGAGGCCAGAGCACAGATTATAACTTAAAGCACTGGAAGCTTCCTGAACATTCCAGAAGCTTTTCTGGTCTCCATGTCTGTTGTATTTTTTGCTCTGTGTGTGTCTCTGGGAGGCCAGAGGTAAAGGACTATAAAAGGAAGAGCCCTCGCAGTATTTGAAGGGACACAGTCTCGAGGTAGAAGAGATGGGCAGCCCTGAAGGGTAGGCTCCGTTGCCTTCAACCACGTAATGACCAGTACCAGAAGTGGGGTGCGTCAGCCATGCCCTTGGACCATTGCTGGGAACATCAGCCACCCAAATGTGTGCCCACAGCTGGGTACTGTAGGAGATACCACCTGGTCTCTCCAGGTGGTGCCCCCAATGGGAGGGCCTGGGGAAGCCTGCTACCCCTCTGACGAGGTCTTTGCCCCACAGCTGGCTGGTTACTGAACCTACAGCATTTGACTTTGGGAGCGCAGATCGGAGAGGGGGAGTTTGGAGGTGAGTGGGGGGCATGGGCTGGGGGGCTGAAGGAAGGTGGGGAGGGGTGGTTCAAGTTTTGGAGTCACAGAGATGAATTCACATCCACATTTAATACCTACTTGCTGGACAGCTGAGGACAAACCACTCGTCTGAGCCTCAGTTCTCTCTTCTGTGAAAGAGGGTTGATAACAGCTGTTGTGAGGAGTAAATTAATTCAGGCAGACACCCAGTGAATGAGTCCTTCATACTTCCAGGCTCTTGCATATGTTGGTCCCTCTGCTTGGAATGCCAATCCCTGAAATGATTATTCTGGAAGGCTGTAGGGCTTAGATTAGGGGCCTGCTGACTTGCTCTGTAAAGGGCCAAAGTGCAAATATTTTTGGCTTTGCAGGCCAGACAGTCTGTCACATCTGCTTGGCTCTGTGTTTATAGCAAGAAAGCAGCCCCAGATAATATAAGCAAACCAACAGGTGTGGCTGTTTGCCAATAAAACTTTATTTGTAGACACTGAATTTTGTATTTTCTATCACTTTCACGACATAAAATAACTCCTTTTGATTTTTTTTAACCATTTAAGAATATAAAAACCATTCTGAGCTCATGGGCCTTGCAAAAACACACAATGGAACTGGATTTGCAGAGTTTGCAGACCCCTAGATTCTCTTCGATCAGGGGTTTGGAGCTTGTATGGGTGAGGGGGGTTTCCAGGCCTGGGACCTGAGGCTGTGTTGACATATATGGGGGTCAGTGTGAGTAAGTATGTCCCTGTGTCTCTTTCCATCTCTGTTGTGTTCTGGTCTCTGTCCCACCCCCCAGCGGTCCTGCAGGGTGAGTACCTGGGCCAGAAGGTGGCTGTGAAGAACATCAAGTGTGATGTGACAGCCCAGGCCTTTCTGGATGAGACAGCAGTCATGACGTGAGTCCCCAGTGGGGGTCAGGTACCCTGGGGTCAGGGGTTCTAGCCGCGCCTTCACCCTCCTTCTGTCTCCCCTCCAGGAAGATGCAGCATAAGAACCTGGTGCGTCTGCTGGGTGTGATCCTGCACCAGGGACTCTACATCGTCATGGAACACGTGAGCAAGGTACCGTGGGGCTGAGGTGCAGGTGGGGCTTGAGGAGGCAGCCAACAAGCCTCTATCCCTAGCCCCATGTCTCCCCCCCAACCCCAGGGCAACCTGGTGAACTTTCTACGAACTCGGGGCCGGGCCCTTGTGAACACCCTCCAGCTCCTGCAGTTTTCCCTGTAAGTGGGGACCCTGATGGGTGGGGAAAGGGCTTTCCAAGGTCAAGGGAAAACGCAGGAAGGAGCCTGGCTTTGGGAGTTTTTGACCTGGCCACTGGAATCCCTGTGCCCTTCCCCCTCCCCAGGCATGTGGCTGAGGGCATGGAATACCTGGAGAGCAAGAAGCTGGTGCATCGAGACCTTGCCGCCCGCAACATCCTCATTTCTGAGGACCTGGTGGCCAAGGTCAGTGATTTTGGCCTAGCCAAAGCCGAGCGGAAGGGGCTGGACTCTAGCCGACTGCCTGTCAAGTGGACAGCTCCTGAGGCACTCAAACATGGGGTGAGTGCCCCTCTGTCCCCAGGGACCTTGGAGTTTCAGCTCCACTATGTGACCCTGGGCACATGTCTTGGCCTCTCTGAACCTCCAAGGGAAATGGCTCTGCCTCCCCAGTGAGTACGTGGTCCATAGTTGTTCTTTCTGGCCCTCATCAGGTCTCTCCTGTGTGTGACCCTGTCTGGGCCTCTGTTGAGGGCAAAAATAACCAACCTCCTCCCTGCACTAAGTCTGAGCTCCACTTGGTTGAAGGAGCAAGGACTCAGGGAATGGCGTCTATTAGGAAGAGACCAGAGAGTGAAGGTCAACCCAGGGGGACTTTCTGGAGGAATTAATCAAGGACTGGAGCTGAAACCCTGAAGGGTCCCTCCTCACCCTGGTCTTGGGCCCCACAGAAATTCTCCAGCAAGTCCGATGTCTGGAGTTTCGGGGTGCTGCTGTGGGAGGTCTTCTCATATGGCCGGGCTCCGTACCCCAAGATGGTGAGCATGCCTGGGTGGTAGGGGAGGCATTGGGTTCTGTGTGGGTCTGGGGCCATGGCCCTGAACCCCAGCCCACACTGGTGTGCTCTCTGCCCACAGTCGCTGAAGGAAGTGACAGAGGCTGTGGAGAAGGGGTACCGCATGGAGCCCCCTGAGGGCTGCCCAGGCCCTGTCCACACACTCATGAACAGCTGCTGGGAGGCGGAGCCTGCCCGCCGGCCACCCTTTCGAAAACTGGCAGAGAAGCTGGCCCGGGAGCTGCGCAGCGCGGGTGCCACTGGCCAAGTTGAAGGGCAGGACACTGATGGCTCTACCTTGCCCCGTGGCCAAGAGCCTTGACCCTACCTGGTGGGGCCATGGGCCCCAGAGGACCTAGAGTGGGGGGGCTTAGGGCGGGGACACAGGCCAGGCCTAAGGAGGGTCAGGGCCAGCAAGCTGCCCGCCTGGCTCACAGCACAGAAGCAGGCCCTCGTGGGGGTTTTGGGGCAGCCCCTGGACACCACAGATGCAGGGAGAAGGCTTGGTGCCTCGATAAAGACTGGTTCCAAGAACTGTGGGCATCTGAGTCTCTCTCTGCGACCCCCAACGTCCTCTCAGCCCAGGGGGTCCACACTGTCCCCCATCACTCAGCTCCAGACAATCCACCTGCCAGTCGTCTGCCCATTGAGGGGTCTGCCCAGCTATGACCCACTGGCAGCTACTGTGGGGACACAGACCCCTGGGATGGAGCCAGGATACTCTCCAGCCAGGAATCACACCCACTCTGTGAACCCACTTGTCATCACCCACAGGTCCCCACTGTGGTCCATCTATGGGTGCTGTATTCAAACTTCAGGGTCTTGGGCTCCAAGGATCATAGGAGACTTGGCCCTCGGAGCAGGTGTATAGGAGCCCAGGGTGCCACTGGCCAAGTTGAAGGGCAGGACACTGATGGCTCCTACTGCACACTCCTGTCTGCTACTGCAGCTGTGAACCCGCCTGGGTATGCTCCAGTGTGGCCACCCATATCCTCCAGCTGTCACAACCCAACTGCCTGACCCAGTGACTCCAGCAGACTCAAGAAAAGCCAGTTGAACAGCCTGTCCCGAGGCCCCACCCCTCTTGTCCACTCTGGTGAGGGTGGCTGGGCTCTGGGCTTGCCCCCCCCAGGCTCATCTCTTGACTGGACCCCAGCTGTTTGGTCCCAGGGCAGTCCCAGGCAAACTAGGGGGGTTGGTCTCCCTACCTGGGCCCCAACAGCCTCTTCTCTAATCAGGCATCTTTGTGGGGAAGGGGTGTGTTGTAAGGACCCACAGGGGGAAGAAAGTGAAAGGCTGAGCGCACACAGCTGGTGCTTGGTTATTGCTGTGACTGTCAACCACCCCATCTCAGTTGGCATTCCCATCCAGACAGCCTCTAGGATGCCTGGAGGTGGTCTTGGGTCAGGTTGGATGCTGTCCCACTCCAGGACCCCCAAGCTGGGGAGGAGACACCAGGCTCCAGCACACCCTCTCGCCTCTGCTGATGCACCCCGCCTGAGCTAGAGAAATACCCCAAATTTATACTGACCTCCTCAGGTGCCTTCCCCCTGAAGCCCAGCCCACCTTCTGGTCTCAGTGTCCCCACCAGTACCTGAAGGGGTTCAGTAATTCCTCCTGAGATAAATAAAGGGTGGGAGGCTGGAGAGGCAGATAGTGGCCTGTGAGAACACACAAACACATAAACACACACACACACACACCCCGCCTAATCCAGTTGAAGGGGCCGCTTGTCCCTGGGTCCTGCCCCTAATCCACCTAATCCGGCTCTCTAAACTGACACAGCGTCTGCACCTTCAGCCACATCCTGCTAAATCATGAAAGCACCCTGCACCTGACCAGGATTCCCCCCTGCAGCCTCTTAACCAACCCGGCCAATTAGCTAATTGGGGCCTGAGAACTGAGCAGCTTGTAAACGTTTTAAAGTGATGAAGCAATTAGAAGAATTACCTGCCTGCCCCACAGGCCTGGCTCCCCCCGGCCACAGAGCCCAGAGCCCGTCTTACAGTTGGGGCAGCTGAGTCCTGGAAGGGCCCTGGGAAACACTAGCTGGCCCTCCAGCCTGGGCTCAGGAAGCCTGGGGCTTCCCTCTGCCCCCTGACCTCAGCCCTCCGACATGGGACAGGGGGAGCCCCAGCTCGCGCCTCCTCTAGGACCGCTGGTCCCTGTGGTTGGACCCAATTCCTCCACGGCCTAGTCACCCCTTTTCTGTGTGTGTGCGCATGTGCCTGACACTGTCTCTGTCTCTTTCTCCATGTGTGTTTCAAAACCAACATTCCAGAAGGATCTGTGTGCTTTCTCTTGTACTCGTTCCCTACGCCATCCGAGGGCCTGCGTCTCCACCTGGACAACCTCTCTCCACTAAATCCAGCAACCAGTTTTCAGGCCTCACCTTGGCCCCTCATCCCCAGACTCTTCTGCTCGGTTTTCAGGGCACCCCTGCCAGAACCTCCAGGCTTCTTGGATTGGGGGGGGGGGCAGGGGCATGGCAAACCAGTCTCAGGGTCTTCCTCTGGATCCTGCTCCAGCTCTCGGGCCACCATCTCTGTGACAAGCCCATCATCCACCTGTCCCCCAAACAGGGACCTGGGTACCGCCCTCTCCTCCCTCCCAAATTCTCTCCCCCACAATTGCTTTCCTGCTCCCCTCTCCACTCCTTGCCATCCCCACTATCCTTGCTCTTGCCTCTAGCCTCCTCCTGGCCTCCCATCTTGCCCACAATAAGTATTCGTCCAAAATACCATCTGTGTCCCTTCCGTGCTCCACAACCTCCCATGGTTCCCTAATATCCTCCCCTTCATACCAGATTTTGTCCATAATTTGCAGCCTTGCCCTCATCCCTCATTCTGATCACCTTCCTTAAAAGAGCAACCCAACTTATGTGCCCCCTTCCCTTTCTTGCCTGAATTTTCTCACTAGACCTCTGACCACCTGATACTACACTTACATAGTTGCTGTCTCCCCAACTAGGGTGTTGGCTCCTAGATTTGTGTTTGTTTTGTTCACTGGTATACAGTTAAATGCTCAGAATCCAGCTAAAATGCCCCCTATGCTGTGCCCTGTTCAGTGTCCAGAGGAGCCAACTAAAGTTGTCTTCACCTTTTGGGACCTCTGCTTCCCCAGCTCCATTGACATCTGTGGGTCTAAGCCTTTTTCTGCCCCACTGATAAAAACAGTAACAGCAGACATTCACTGAGCCCTCACTGTGTGCCAGTCATTGTGCAGTGCTCTTTCCTTTAATCACCTGAGTCCCAGTGAGAGCCCCACGGGGTAGGTCCAGGAAAACGGGCCCAGAGATTGGGAGGCCCTTGTTGGTGTCCTACTGCAAGGGAGGAGGACCCAGGTCCTCAGCCCTCCGCCTCCCTCAGGGCTCAGGGCAGCCAGATGGGCGGGGGCCCCCTCAATTAATCACCTTGTGCTAATCCTCACTTCCCCACCCCCCCCTCAGGGCTGGCTGGGCCTGCTGGGGTAGAGGCCCCGCGGATATCTGGGCTGACGAGGGGCTGCTAGAGGTGGAAGCTGGGGGTGCAGAGAGCCCACTAGGGCAGAGGACTTGGGGGTAAGGAAGTGTTGCACAGGAGCAGTGTCCCAGCCTGCTTTCCTGGGGGTCCTAGACACAGAGGGAGACAAACAGAAAGACATGCGGAGAGAAAGGAAGTCAGGGAGAGCTCCAGAGGGGAAAGAGAAAATAGAGATTGGGGGACAGAGACACACGGAAAAAGAATCAGAAGGAAGCACAGACAGAAATAGAAAATGAGATAATTTGAGATCGACAGAGAGATTGGGGGAGGCAGAATGAATTTAGGATACTGTGAGAGAAAAGCCCCTTCACATCTTACCCCAGACCCAGCAGGTACTGGGGGCTCCCCTGCCCTCCCCAGTTGGCAGTCCCTCCTGCTGTCTCACCACCGTCTGTCCTGCTGCTGTACCACCAGGTGGAGGTGAGGAAGAGCCATGTTCCTGAGCCCTGGTGAGGGGCCTGTGGCTGAGGGGGGAGGGGCGGCACCCTGCGAGGAGGCCCCCAAGAAGAAGCACCGGAGGAACCGCACCACTTTCACCACGTACCAGCTGCACCAGCTGGAGCGGGCGTTCGAGGCCTCCCACTACCCGGACATTTACAGCCGCGAGGAGCTGGCAGCCAAAGTGCACCTACCGGAGGTGCGGGTGCAGGTGAGGGTACCCTCAGTGACCCAGGGAGGGAGCCTATGCCAGATAGGGACCCTCCCAGTGCATGGGCAGAAAAGAAACTGGGAACGCAGCCTGGAGGAAGGGATTTGGGACTGGGGCTGTGACATCTGAGTAGGAGTTTGCCAGCTAGAAAGGAGAAAGGGTGTTTCTCTAGTCATCCAAACAGCATGCGCAAGGATGTGCAGGGGTTAAGTCAGAGGTGTTTCCATTGAGCTGGGTAAGAGAGAGGTGGAAGAGGCAGAAAACGAAGCAGAGGAAGAGCTTGTGGAAAGCCTCAAAAGCCAAGCTGAGCAGCTTGCACTTCATGATAGAAGGCAAGGAAAGACCAGGGAGGAGGCCTAGGATCCTGAGGGGCCTGGTCAAAGAGAATGGTGAAGAGGAATTAGATTCAGAAAAGACTTAAGAGGTGATGTGATGGGGGCCATGAGGCAGGGCTTCTTCTCTCAAGACAGCCTTGAAGCAGAATAACAAAACGTGTTGGTACCACAGTAGGTGGGCAGTCAGGTTAGACAGCAGGCAGAACCCTGCAAGGCTGGGAGGCCCAGGGAGAGATGCCCTGAGGTGGGGAAGAGCCGGCTGGCCCCTCCCCACTGGCCCTGGGCTGGAAGCACCCTCTTACTGCTTCCAGGTGTGGTTCCAGAACCGTCGGGCCAAGTGGCGGCGCCAGGAGCGTCTGGAGTCCAGCTCTGGAGCTGTGGCAGCCTCGAGGCTCCCTGAGGCCCCAGCACTACCATTTGCCCACCCTCCAACCATTCCACTGCCCCTGGAGCCCTGGCTGGGCCCCGGGCCACAGGCCAGGCCAGGCCTCACTCACCTCCTGGGCCCGGCCCCGGGGCTGCAGGCATCCTTTGGGCCTCATGCCTTTGGTTCAGCCTTCATGGAAGGCTTCACCCTGGAGGAGGCATCTATTCGGCTTCTGGCCAAGGAGCATGCACAGGCTCTGGACAAGGCCTGGCCACCAGCTTGAGCCTGGTGTCCACCCAGTCCTCCCTCTTCAGCCTGTCCCTGCCATACCCCCCTGGGGGTGACAGATCTAGGCCAAGGTAACGGAGCAGTCCAACCAGCAGGCCAGGCTATCAATGAGGAAAGAGACTGCCCCACCCCACCCCACCCCTGCCTATGGCCACCCATGCCAGGTGGCCCCACCTCACCCAGTCTTGGGAAGGAGGTGGCCATAGGACTCCCAGGCTAGGGGGGCAGGGTCCTGGGTGGTCTTGAAAGTCTCTGCTCTTCCTGGGGCCTTACTGCCCCCATCTATCAAATGGATTCAGAGGCTCTGGGACTGTAAGGCTATCATCGGGATCCACCAGGACCTTAATTCTTAGAGTCAATGAGTAAATCCCTGCTAATCTTTCACCAGCAGAGCCACCCAGCTCTTGGGCCTCTTTCTCCAAGAAATAACAGAGCAGCTCATGTCCAGCTGCTTCCTTTCATGGTGTGCTCCTGGCCAGAGCCCATCACATGAGGATCAGCCCCATTTTACAGGGAGGTAACTGAGGCTCAGAGATGGGAAGCCAGTTTCCCGAGGCCATAAAGCCAGTAGGGATGGGGCTGTTTTTTACACTCATTGCCTAACTCTGTTGCCCCAGGCACCACTGGGTCCCTGCTGGCTTTGGAAGCAGTTGGACCCAGGCCTGGGCTAATGGGAGACTAGGCTGACGATAGGTGAATATTACCTGTCCTTGCTCCATGTTTCAAAGTGTGGCTCATGTCCCCACTGACCAGAGACCCTGTCACATCTCCCAGCCCAGCAAGGGTGGGACGGGGCACTGGTGGCAAGGCCAGCATTTGTTCTGTCCAACCCAATTCATCCATCCATCCATCCATCCATCCATCCATCCAGTAAAACCAATAGGGACACAACATTGAACAAAAAAGATAAAAATCCCTGCCCTAATGGAGCTGTTACTCCAGTTGGAGAGAGAAGATGCAGAATTAAAAAATAAACAAAACATAAAACACCAGCTGGTGGTAAATGCTAGGGAGAATAACACTGGGAAGGGCAATCAGGAGTGAGTGGCAAGTGTTGCAGTTTAATATGGTGCTGAGGAAGGCCTCGTAGAGGCGACCTCAGAGCACAGTCCTGGAGGAGGCGAAGGAGGGAGCCAAGGGGACACCTGGGGGAGAGCGACTCAGGCAATAGGCATAGCAGGTACAAAGGCACTGGGGCAGGACCCAGCCAGGGGTGTTGGAAGAGCAGCAAGGAGCCCTTGTGCCACATGGAGCAATAAGTGTGTGTGTGTGGGGGGGGAGAGGTGAGGGCAGGGAGGCAATGGAGGCAGGTCAGGCAGGGACTGTGGTAGTTACAACTTTGGTTTTTACCCTGAGAGAGTAAGTCATGGGAGGGTTGGGATGGGCCACCTGGGGGGTCAGGTTTTCAATAATCCCCTCAGCAGTCTTCCTAAGCTGATAAAGGCTCTCATTTTCCTGGGACCAGGCAGAGTTAGCTGTGGGGACCCCACCCTGCCCAGCCAGCTTGTGGACCCAGGGACCTGAAGGGTGGTGCCAACCTCCCACCCCCACCCTTGAAGGATGCCAATTGGAAAGGCTGAGGCCATAGCAGGGAAGGTGGGACCTTACAGGACTGCTTAATGAGTTCTGGTCCCCAGCCTCCTCCAATCTGGTGGACACTGGTCTCGTCCCTGGTTCCCTATCTTTGAGACCCCTCCTTCACAGCCAGGCAGAGCAGGAGTTAGGACCGCCAAGAGCTGAGGTTCTCACTGGGGCTGTGGATCATGTTCATGGTACCCCATGTACACTCCAGGGTGCATTTTCTGGTGAGAGCTGGGCACTAGTGGGGGTGGACAGGATGGTTGGTAGGGCTATGTCCCTGGGTTCAAATGAGTGGTCGATGTAACCTTGGCAGGAAGAAAAGGGAAGCTCCTTCCATCCAGCTTGGCTTGATGAACTGGGTAGGAGGGTGTTAGCCAGGAGCCCTGGAGCCACCTTGGAGAACTACTACTGGGGGTCAAATGGACCCAGAGACAGAGGGAGCCACATAGCTGAATACTGAGGCATCTGGATCCAGCCTTGCCTGGACATTTCAGTTCCTAAAGCTCTCAAGTTCTGTTCTGCTTCTCAAGGCTTGAGTCAGGTTTGAATCCCTTGGGACCAAGAGATGTTTTGCTAGAAAAACCTCCCACTTGAGGGGTTGAGGCCTCTTGAGAAGTGCTAGGAATTCCAGGAATCAGGGCAAGAAGCCCAGTGAGGCCGGGAGGTGAAGATGGACCTACAGAAACCCAGCCAATAGCCAGGAACCACTGCATCTGAGGAGGTACTAACCTCCCTGCCACCTGCCCCACTTCCCAATGGCCCGACATCAGACAACACCCAGTAGCATCTAGGACCTGCAAATGACAACCCCAAGAGGTCTTTATTGGTCCCCAGGACCCTGATCCAGGTTCACTGTGGAGGCCACACAGAACGCAGGTAAGAAAAAGTCTGTTTTCTCCAGGAAAATAAAGTTTTTCATGGGGCAGAATGGGGGAGGTGTTGTTGTTCCCCTCTGGAGTCCTTGCAAGGTCCTTGGGTCAGGGTGCTCCTGTCCCCTCCCCCACTAAAACTTTTGGTTCTTGCTCAGCCGGTTGTGTCGCCAGATGTTGTGTTTCCGCAGCAGCCGCCAGTACTCCCGGGTCTCAGGGTCGAGCTCCTCCAGCTTCTTGGGGGGCCCCACATTCATCTGGAACAGCCTGACGAGGTGTGAGCAGGAATCAGGGCTGCCCAGCAGCCCTCCACAATTCCCAGGCACCTTGGGCAGAGGCAACACAGAGGCACTGGCAGGACTGGGTCTGGGGGGCTGTGTGATCTCAGGGTGGTCCCTCACTTTCCCTGAGCCAGGTTTCTGGCTGTGGAACAGGGGGCACCTCCATTCCAATAGTGCTGATGTCTGAGGTGGGCACACACCAAGCCTTCTCCTGCCTCCTACCACTGTCCATGCTGTGTGCCTGTAATGCCTCCTCTCCCACTCAACCTTTCTGCACCTTCTCCAGCTTTAAGGATCAGCAAATGTCAATGGCTTCCATGTCCTGCTAATGCTCTCAGGGCAAAGAGCAAAAATCCAAATCCCTGCAGCGCCCAGGACCTGCCAGGACTGGGCTCCATGACCTCCCTGCCCTATCTACCCCTACTCTCCACCTCCTTCCATAAAAACCAGGTATAGTCCTGCTCCAGGGACTTTGTACACTGGCTGTTCCCTCTGCAGTTGACCCTCCTTCCACCCACTCAGGTCTTCACTCATGCATTGCCTCCCCAGGAAGTCCTCCCAGAAACCTGTATTTGATCAGCCAGGCACCTCCTCACCTGGTCACTGGTTTTCCCTACTCTCCAGCCTGGCCCACTCACCACTCGGGGTACTCAGCATCCGGCTTCAGGAGCACATCCTGGCCCTCTTTGTAGATGTTAACACCCATGGCATGCGTGGTGAGCCGGACAGGGTCTGTGCACACCTCTGGGTCCTTCAGGGCATCACTGACCACACCGCTTTTGCCGCCTTTGCTCCCCTTAATGACTGGGGGTGGGTAGGGACGAGTTGGTTCAGCCTGGTTCAGCCCAGTTCAGCCCAGCCCCACCCTCCAGAGGCCAGCATTCCTTTCCTGCCCGGTCTCTCAGAGTGGCCCTAGGCCAGAGTGGCCCCAGGCCCTGGCTGGCCCCGTCTACTGCACTCAAATGGTTTTAAGTTGGCCGTGGATGCTGCAGTAAATAACAATGATGCTCAGAATGACCAAGTCACTCCTTTTCTACTTTGGTTCTTCCTGTTTATCTCACGGAGAAAGTGCTGCTATGTCTCTTTAAGACCTAACATGTATTTGCCAATTCTTTCAACAAAAAGGATCAGGCAAGGCCGTATCCAGCTAAAATTCAAATAACCTTGTTTTGGTTTTGCTAAAGTGGCTAATACTTGAGCCCCACTGCATCCTCGAATTTCTGGTGCTGACATGACCAAGGTCACACAGTGATGTAGGGGGGAAAATGGATTGCTACGCAGGTTCCGGACCTCCTCCCACCCCCCCTCAACCAAAGAAAACATCTCCACGCCTGCGCAGTGAAACGCTTTTGCTCCACCAAACCCACACCCTAGTTACTGGCAGCTCAGCATTTGGCTGGCGCCTGCGCACTGAGTCCAATTGCGCCCTACGGTCCTCAAACTGCGCCTGCGCGTAAAGCCTAGCGGTGTGCCTCTTCACGCTTCTGCCTTAATTCTAAGAACTACCTTCCCAACCAGCGCCTGCGCACTACAAGCTACCCAATGTCCTCACTGTTCCCATTTTGGTCCTTCTTAACCCCGCTCACCCGGTTTCTTGGCATAATTCCGTACAAGGAGTCTTCCAGGAGCGGAGAGGTCCACGAGATCCCGAGCACGCCGGCCGACCCAGGTTCGGGTAGCCCCGAATAAACGTCTGGCCGCCATGACGTACGCCGGCTGCCTCCACGTACACGTTTTCGGAGACGTCAGAGGCCAAAGGGTTCCTGAGAGAGAGGCTCCTAGAGACTTCTGGGAAATGTAGTTTTTCAGCCTTAGGCATACATTCATGTGACAAACTTTATAGATGTATCAGTTACTGTATGAGGCGACTTCAAAAGGATGTTGCATTGACTTTTTGCCCTTCTTCAGTTGCTTATTTACGTTAAAGATCACACCTTATACATTCCTGATTCTATTCAATGTGCAAATACTCAAAGCCTAAAAGTCATTAGAAACTGACACTTGGACTCATATTCCTGTCCTATTGTTAAATCCTTAAACCGGCTTGATTTTGTTTAATCCTCATAATTACGAGATATTATCCCTCCTATTATTATTATTATTATTACCAATTTATAACCGAGGAAACCGAAAAAAAGGAAAGAGAGAGAGGGAGGGAGGAGAGGAAGGAAGGGAGGGAGCGAGGGAGGGAAGGAAGGAAGGATCAAAGGAAGGAGAGGGAGGGAGGGAAGAAAATTGAGGAAACCGAGGCTCCTGGAAGAAACCTTAGGCCAAGAAGCGTCATTCAGCCTCCCTACTGAGCTAAACCGGAAGTCCTTATGCAGTTGGGTCCCCGCGCTGCTTCCGTTGTCCAGGAGTCGGGAAAAACCATCTATCATTCTCCTTTAGTATTTTCCAGTCCCGTATCTTCCCATCTGCCATCCCTTGGAATAATAACCACAAACGTATGGGACCGGCAGTGATTACTGACCCCATTTTGCAGTTAAGGAAACATACGCAAAGGCCAGCCCCGACGCCCACTGCGTAAATGGAGACCCGGGATTAGAACTTGCAATTCGGACACCTGGAGCCCCTACGCGGCGAGGCTGGCCGGGAGAACTACGTTTCCCAGCAGGCTCCGCAAGGGTGCGCATGCCCAATAGGTCGGGAGCGCTGAGCGGATAGATCTGCCGGCGCCCTAGCCAGGAAAGGTGGCCGACGCGGCTGGGAACACCCTGCTGGCCCGGGATGTGGGACTTCTGCGGGGTGAGGCAACCTGGGTTTGGGAACTGAGTGTCCCGGAGCGGCAGAGCGGGCTCTGGGGCTGGCGCCTGCGGCCACGGGTCTGGAGTCTTGAATCTTGGGTCTGCTTAAGGATTGGCGTTTCAGCTCGTAGCTTTAGGCTCGAGTTGTGTCTGCAGACCGGATTTGAGGTCCGGGTCTGAGTCTGGGGTCCGTCTTGAGCCTGGCATTGGAGGTTTTGAGAGTAGGGTTGGCTTTCTGGTGTTTGGGCCTCTAGTATTAAGTCTGAGGTCCTGGATCTAAAGTCTTGGGCTGGGGTCTTGAGTCCGGGGTCTGAAGGACCTACCCCTGTTGGGTCTGTATAGTCAGGGTGTATCTCCAGCTTGGGTACCACGTCGCAGGAGAGAAAGCCTTGGAAGAGTAAGGGCTGGGGTTAACAGGGTCCACGGTAGGGAGAAGTCTGGGGTGACAGGTCAAGGGAATTCCCCTGGGTTTGGAGCCTGGGATGCCACACTGCCGTAAAACTCATTCTGTGCCTCAGTTTCCTCATTAGTAAAATAAGGATTATAGCAGACCCTTCATTGCAGGATATGGTGGGATTAAATTATGTGTTTTGTATAAACAGCCCCCAGCTAACGCCTGGCACCAAGTTGGTATCCAGGAAATCTCATCTTTGAATCTCTTTCAGATGCTGGCCTGAGCCTGGGTCCAGGCCTTGAACTCCTGGCAACTCCTCCAGCCCCCTCCAGGGCCTCCAGCCATGGACTTGGAGGAGCCCAGAGACACACTTGTGCCCTCTCAGGATCTTACTCCTGACTGCCAGTGGAACCCAGTGCCAGGAGGCCCATGCAGCCTGAGTCAGATGGAACTTGATGGGCCAAATATTCAGGATCTAGTGCAGCAGTTTGAGGCTCTGCCAGGTGATCTTGTGGGCCTGGCCCCAGATAGACTCCCCTGCCCCCTGCACATTGCCACTGGTCACGGCCTGGCCCCCCAGGACGTGGCTGTTGCCCACGGGCTCTTGTCTGCTGAGGCTGGCAGGGATGACCTGCTGAGTCTTTTGCACCTTGAGGCGTGCCCTCCTTCCCAGTCTTGTCCCAAGGAGCCTCCAGACCCTGCTCCTCGCCTGTTGCAGCCCCCTGAGGACCCAGATGGGGATACTGGCTCCCCGGAATGGGCAGAGGGAGCCTCTGCTGAACAGCATGGCAGCAAGAGTTCAAGCAGCTCCCCAGAACCCTGGCTGGAGACGGTCCCTCTGATTGCTCCTGAAGAGCGGCCTGCCAGTGCCCAGGTAGTGCTTGCCCCAACCCCCAGACCTTCTCTGCTGCCAGGAGCCAAGCCAGGGGGACTCAGTCCTGCCCCTCTTCTATCTTCTTCTAGAGCCCCGAGACTGCAGCTTCATATCCTGCCCTCCAGGAGGGTGAGTGTCCCACCCACCCTGGCCCCAGGAACCTAAGGGTTTCAGAACAGCCTGAATCAGGCTCCCAAAATCTAACTCAGAGTTTTCCAGTAAGGAGTTGCTTCTGTAGAGGCTCTGAGAATGGTTTTAGGTCGATTCCTAATGGCCCGAGAGAAGAGAGACAGCCTTGGGAATGTTCTAGAATGAGTAGAAGACAGTAAGGCAGGCTTGAGTATTTGTGACACTCTGTTCTAGAGCAGGGGTTGGCAAATTACCATCTATGGACCAACTCTGGCCCACCACCTGTTCTGGTATGTCTTGTGTTCTACGATGGCTTTTGTATCTGTAAATGGTTGGGGAAAAACAAAAGAAGAGTAATATTTCTTGACACATGAAAATAATATGCAATTCAAATTTCAGTGTCCACCATAGACAATATGTAAATGAACAGATATGTTGGTGTCCCAATAAAATAATTTTACAATTATTTTACTTTTCGTTCATATTAGTGCTTAAAAATCCATTGTGCATTTTATACTTACAGCACATCTCAATCCAGACCAGCCACATTTCAGGTGCATAATGCCCACATGTGCCTGGTGGCTGCCATATTGTGGACAGTACAGTTCTGGAACCCCAGAGCAGAGTTGTCTATTGTTCCAGAATGCTTAGATGGTGAAGGACAACAGGCAGAGATATCTGTGGTTTAAATTCACAGACAGGAGCTTGGTTTACTTCACTTGGGTCTGTACCTGTGGTTTTAAACCAAAAAAGCAAGAGCTATTGGTTAGAACATTCTAGAACTGCTGGGAGAGCTGTCTGTCTTTATGTTGCTCAGGGGATTCTAGAGCCATTGGGGGCAAAGCTTTATGTGGTTCTGGGCTGGTTTGAGGGAATTTTAGAACCATGCCCAGAGTTGTTTGCTTCTGGATGTTCAAGTGATCCTCAGATCATTGTGGGTACATCTGCAGCCATGAATTACTAAGGGGATCCTAGGACCATAGGAAGAGCTACCCGATGCTATGATGATTAAGAAATTCTGGAATCGGCCCGCCAGCGTGGCTCAGTGGTTGAGTGTCGACCTATGAACCAGGAGGTCATGGTTCAGTTCCTGGTCAGGGCACATGCCCAGGTTTCAGGCTCAGTCCCCCAGCAGGGGATGTGCAGGAGGCAGCCAATCAATGACTCTCATCATTGATGTTTCTATCTATCCATCTTTCCTTTCCTCTCTCTGAAATCAGTAAAAACATATTAAAAAGAAATTCTGAAATCACCCTAGCCAGTTTTGCCCAGTGGTTAGAGCGTCGGCCCATGGACTGAAGGATCCTGGGTTTGATTCCAGCCAAGGGCACGTTCCTTGGTTGCAGGCTAAATCCCTGGCCCCTACTCCGGGTCCTTGTGAGAGGCAGCCAATCGATGTGTCTCTCTCACATCGATGTTTCCCCCCACTTCCACTCTTTCTGAAAAGCACTGGGGGGAAAATATCCTTGGGTGAGGATTAAAAAGAGGAAAAAAAAGAAAAAAGAAATTCTGGAATAATGGAGTGGAAAAGTCTGATTCCGAAGTGATGTAGGTTTCTAGAACCCCTGACAGAATTCAGTGGTTTGAAACCTGTCAGGGAGTTCTAGCAACAAATCAGAGCTATCTGGGGTTGTAGATAGCATGAGCATTTTAGATATGTGGAGAGTTGCCTGTCCTCAAGTGGACAGTTCTATGACCGTGGAGTAGAGTTGTCTACAGTCCTGGGCGAATAGGGGAGAATTCTAGAACAATGGGCAGAGCTAATTGCCTCTAGATTGATTCATGGGGAATCTCAGAACATTGAGTGGAATTGACTACAGTTCTATAGTGTTGCAGGTTTTAGAAATGAGAATGGGACCATTTGGTTTTGGCCTAATCATGGAATTCTAGAAACACAGGGTAGAGGTTTCTGTTAGCACTTGTGCTGTTTTTTGATTGAACTGTGCTTCTGGACTCACAAAAGCCCCTAGAACTAGGTCCTCTGTCTGGGATTCTTTGAGTCATGGACAGAGTTATCTCTAGAGTGCCAGACCACGCCTAGCTGGCGTGGCTCAGTGTTTGAGTGTCAACCTATGAACTGGGTGGTCAAGGTTCGATTCCC
Organism: Miniopterus schreibersii; assembly: GCF_964146895.1. Taxonomy (NCBI): domain Eukaryota; kingdom Metazoa; phylum Chordata; class Mammalia; order Chiroptera; family Miniopteridae; genus Miniopterus; species Miniopterus schreibersii. The sequence continues at coordinate 66,063,520 of NC_138105.1, read as the reverse complement.
AGTCAGGACACATGCCTGGGTTGTGGGCTTGGTCCCCAGGGGTGGCGTGCAGGAGGCAGCCAATCAATGACTCTCTATTCATTGATATTTCTCTCTCTCCCTCTCCCTTCCTCTCTCTGAAATAAAAAAAAAGAAAAACATAGAGTGCTGGACCACACAGATTTTCGAGGGCCAAGCTGCTGGGCTGTGTCTCCAAATGGTGGGATAGTCCTGGGAAAATGGGCAGGCCCATGTGAGTCAGCAGTACCAAGTCATGAGAGGGTAGGGCTCTCTGTGCTTCCAGACTATTCAGACAGCCAAAACCCAAATCCACGGAGGTGGACAAACCTGGCCAGGGCTCTTGGGGGCTGACCTGCCTCTTCTGTTGCCCTCAGTATCAGGTCCCTGTGACCATGAAGACCTCTGCGATGGTGTCATATTCGGGGCCAAATACCTGGGCTCCACCCAGCTGGTGTCCGAGAGGAACCCACCCCCCAGCACTCGAATGGCACAGGCCCAGGAGGCCATGGACCGCGTCAAGGTGAAGCCAGGGGCTGGCAGGCGGGTTGGTATGCAGGCAGGCTACAGACTAAGTCCTCCAAGTACCGGGAGTCTGCTGGGGCAGAGGCTGGGTTTTTGGGTTCCTCCACCTCCCACCCCACCCCACAGGCCCCTGATGGGGAGACCCAGCCCATGACAGAGGTGGACCTCTTCATCTCCACCAAGAGGATCAAGGTTCTGATGGCTGACTCCCAGGTACAGGGCTCAGGCCTGATCTCTGGGGTATGGGAGGCTCCACTGAGGCCTCTGCAACCTGCCCAGACCTGATCTCCCCACCTGCAGGAGGCCATGATGGACCACGCCCTGCAGACCATCTCCTACATTGCCGACATTGGCAGTGTGCTGGTGATCATGGCCCGCCGGCGGCTGGCCCGACGGCCAGCACCCCAGGCCCCTGGCCACCGGCTCTACAAGATGATCTGCCATGTTTTCCACTCAGATGATGTGAGCAGCTGGGTTCCAGGTGTCCTGTGGGACAGGGGGACATGGACCAGCCCCTACCCTCCTCTAAAGCCCACCTGTCACCCCACTGCCCTCCTTTGATTTTCAGTGCTGGCAGCTGTTTCCATCCCTCTAGTAGATCCCACATATTCCAGTTTTTTCCATGAGACTGAGACTGCTGCCAAATTCCTGAAATCTTCCCTGCCCCAAGCCTGTCTCCTGATTTCCCAAGACAGCAGCTACTTCCCCAAATCTATGCAGGCTGTCTCTTGGAAATCTTGTCCTGGGTGGGGTGGGAGGGCTGGGCTCTTAGGATGTCAGAGGATTTGGGGGACCAGAAGGAGGAGGGTGGGACACCCCCAGGGAGATGCTGCCCATTCTCCACAGGCCCAGCTCATTGCTCAGGCTATCGGCCAGGCCTTTGCTGTGGCCTACAGTCAGTTTCTACGGGAAAGTGGCATTAACCCCAGCCAGGTGGGTGCCCATACAAGTCAGGGGGCCACAGGCTCCAGCTCTGGCTACCTCCACAACGGGGACCTCGACCACTTCTCCAACAGCGAGAACTGCAGGGAGGTAAGTGAGTGGGTGGGCCATCCCCCACCAGCCCCTGACCAAGAGGCCCTTATGTCCCACCTATGTCCTCTCCTAGGTGGTCATTGAGAAGCGCCGGGGTGAGGGCTTGGGTGTGGCCCTGGTGGAGTCGGGCTGGGGCTCCTTGCTGCCCACGGCCGTCATTGCCAACCTGCTGCATGGGGGCCCCGCTGAGCGTTCAGGGGCCCTCAGCATCGGGGACCGCCTTACTGCCATCAACGGGACCAGTCTGGTGGGGCTGCCCCTGGCCACTGTCCAAGCTGCCATACGCGTGAGTCCTAGGGTGGCAGGGGCCAGAGGAGCTGGCCTGAGGACCCCCAGGTGGTAGGCCCACCTCCCCATGTAGCTGGGAAGGAGTACAGAGGTACCTTCTCTGGACAGGTCTCTGGGGCCCAGCCCAGAAGGGACATGGTAGAATCCTACCAGCTCCTGTATGCTTAGGAAAACAGGCTGGGAGAGGGGAAGTCACCCGTCTAGGGTGACCTCACTGGTGCAGGAGCAGGATTGGAGTGCAGGTGGCTAGTTGCAATGCTATAAGCTTTTGCTGTCTGCCTCAAGGCAGCAAGTGTGTTCTTGAGTCTTGACCCTTGTTGCGCAAATAGGGAAAGTGAGGCCCAGGGATGAGGAGGGACCTGGCCAGGTCAGAAGACTAGGTCTGATACAGTCCATACAGCATGATACTAAGTGCTTGTAACCCTGACCGGTAGACACTGTTAGAAGCTTGCTTTTGACCATGAGGACACTGAGGCCCAGGGAGTCAGGAGGCAAGAGGTACACAGCTCTGATCCCGAGGCCATTCAACTCCCATCTGTGTTCTTAACTGCTTCTTGAGGGGTCTTCTAGAATCTAGAGCCTTGATTCCAAATCTCCATTTTCTGGGTGGATAAACTGAGGCCCAGGGGAGGCTGCAGCTTGCCAAGAGGTCCTGCAGCCCCCTGGAGGCCCCACTAGGCCAACAGCCCCTGTCCTGCACAGGAGTTAAAGTCGCAGACGTTGGTGACACTCAGCATCATCCACTGCCCGCCGGTCACCACAGCCATCATCTACCGGCCCCATGCCCGCGAGCAACTGGGCTTCTGCGTGGAGGACGGCATTGTGAGGCCCCAGCCCAGGACAGTGTTGGGGGTGGGCAGCCCCAAGCATGGTCCCCTGAGCAGCGCAGCCCCTTCCTGTCCCATCAGATCTGCAGTCTCCTCCGTGGTGGCATCGCTGAGCGCGGGGGCGTTCGTGTAGGACACCGAATCATCGAGATCAATGGGCACAGTGTAGTGGCCACACCACATGCCCGTGTCATTGAGCTGCTCACCGAGGCCCACACTGAGGTGAGTGGGCAGTGGGTGGGACTGGGGGTGCCCTCCCACCAGCCCAGGCCCACCCCAAGCCCCTGCCTCCTCTCCCATTCCCCAGGTCCACATCAAGACCATGCCAGCCACCACCTATCGCCTGCTCACAGGCCAGGAGCAGCCTGTATACTTGTGACCAGCAACTACCCCCACCACTGTGCCTTAGCCCCACTGGCCCTGGAACTCCTGTCAGTGGCACCTCCTTGGCTAGCTGGGGTCACTGAGGATTCTTGGCTCTATATTATTTTCTGATGTAAAAAAATTAAAAGCTTATCAAATGGGTAAGGTCTCGGATCAGGATGTGTGGGGTTAAGAGAGGAAAGATAGGACTTAACTCTGGCACCCATGTCCTTCCTGGAAGCCACTAGAAGCCGGTGTTGTGAAAATATTTATTATAAAGACCACGTGGAAGGAGGCAGGGTTTGAGGTTCTGTATGGAAAACCGAGTCTGAACTTCAGGGAGGAAAAGGGCGGGTGGGCCAGCTGGCCACCTGGGAGAGGGTCATAGGTCAGTAGCTGGGCCCCAGTCATAGCCATCTTCATCAGAGGACTCCACATGTCGGGCTTGTGTAAACTTCTTCCTGACAGCCTCCCGCGCATATGTCCTGGGGATCAGGAAATAGAGTAGAGGCTGCATATGGGGAGGATGTGTACTTACCTACCATTAACTGAGGCTGACTCTATACTAGGCACACTGCGTGTGGGCAGAGATGAGCAAGACTGGGCATTTGGGGGTTGGGCTTATTAATGAGCTCCTTCACAGCCTTCAAAGCCCTAGCTCCAATGTTCCCTCCTTCAGGAAGCCTTCCCAGTCTTCCCAGAAAGAGGATTCCTACTCCTATGGCTCTGACTACATGAGGCTTAGGGTGGCTCTGTCTGGCTCTATCTTGCCTACCAGAAGAGGAGCGCCCAAAGGCATAGCCTGGTTCTAGCTCTCTTCTTCAACCCCATCCAAACCCTGAGTGCCAGGGAAAGGGTTGAGGGGCCCCAATCTGGAGTATAGCAGCTCTTACCGTATGCTGTCCTGTCGCCACTGACCCTGTGGGTGGTGGCTGTCCACCTTGGAGAGAGAGAAAGCAGGTTAACCCTTCCCCCGAAAGTGTAGTAAATTGGGGTGAGTAACCACCGCCATCCCACTTCCCCACCTTTGCCCAGGCAATGCTACCCATAGGCTTTCTCCTTGCCCCCACAAGTCTCCAACTCATCCCCAATTTTATTTATTTTTAAATTTTTTAAAATATATTTTTTATTGATTTTTCAGAGAGAGGAAGAGAGAGAGAGATAGAAACATCAATGATGAGAGTCACTGATTGTCTGCCTCCTGCACACCCCTACCGGGGATTGAGCCTGCAACCCAGGCACGTGCCCTGACCAGGAATTGAACCGCGATCTCCTGGATCATAGGTCAATACTCAACTGCTGAGCCATGCCAACCAGGCTATCCCCAATTTTAAATGAGAAAATAGGGACAGGGGAAGGCCTTGGCTATCTCCTAGCCTGTTAGCAAAGGGGAAATTGGGTTTCCCATCTGTAAAATTCCTCAGAGGACTACTGCCAGGAGTTCATAAATGAGTTCATATATGTGAAGTGCCTAGGAGAGTGCCTGCCCCATAAGTAGGCTGCCATGGGCAGTTGAGGAGGTTGGGTACTGCACAACCCCAGGGAGCACCACTCCAACCAGAGACATCATAGATTTGTACATTTTTACATTTACCTGGAAGGGGTCTGGAGGAAGGGGTGTCTGTATCAAATTCATAGGCACTACAGGTGCTGAGGCAGCCTCACATAGAGTAAGAACCAAGTAAATATTTATTGTTAAATATCCAACTATAAGCCAGGACTTGGTCTGAGTTTAAATATCCACCCTGTGATGTCAAGACTTTTAGCATCTACCCTGCATCCCAGATACGGAAACTTTGTGCACAGAGGTTAAAATATTTGCTATAAGTGATTCAGTGGTACATAAGTCTAGGTCTGGGTCCTAGATATTGATCTGATCAGAGACGTTTCTGTTTGTTGACATCCTGGCAGAAAATAGGGCCCCCATGTGTCTGCCCCATCCCCAGACCCTTGCCAGCGCCACCCTCATACCCTGCTCACCTGGGCCCCTTGGTAACCTGAGGATCTCCTGTGATCCCGCAGGCTCTGGTGTTTTTCTACTAGCACAGGCTCCGAGGACCGGGTCAGGGCTGGTGCAGGGGGCCCCTCATCCACGTCTGTGTGGGGCCCACCCTCACCGTCCGTGTAGCCCTCGCCATCCGTGTAGCCCTCGCCATCTGTCTCGTAGTCACTGTTGACCCGGCTGTCACAGCTCAGATCCGCAGAGCTGTCAGCCAGGCCACGGTGAGGGAGGTCCAGGTTGTCCTCCAGGGAGCCATCTAGCTGTGGGGTGGGTGTGGCCTGGCTGAGTCAAAACCCCCAGCCCAGGCCCTCCTGGATCTCAGACCACACCCCAAATGAGGACACCCCCTTCAAACTCCAGTCCCAAACCAGGCAAGACCCTTGACCCTCAAGTTGAGGCTTAACCCTTGACCCCAGGGTGAGTTTTGATCATTGACCCCTTGCCTGTCTCAAGTCTGAGCCCCCAAATCTGAGTTCAGCTCCAACCCCTAAATCCATCTCCAGTCCCCAAGTTGAGTCTCCCAATCTCATCTCACCTTAGGTACCAGATCCACCCTGATCTCAGGTCAAATCTTGTCCTTGGCCATGCCCCTGAGCCTTGACCTACCCCTAAACCCAGAGAGAGGCTCCAAACCCTAGCCAGGTACCTGGTCCTCAGCTGTCCAGATGGGCCGCATCTGCTGCTCTTGGATAATGGCCTTGAGCTCCTGGTACCAGCTGTCGCTTGTGCCATGCAGGGGAATGGTGGCTACGGGGAGGGGGCATCAGTGAGGGCTGAGAGACTCAAGCCAGACCCATGGCCTACCTCAGGACTCCCACTCCCGCCCTACCTGTGAAGAGGTGATCGCTGTACTTCGACAGCTTCTGGGCTTGAGCATAGAGACGACGGGTGCTGCGGCGGGAGGCGGGGGCCAACCACTGGCGCATAGCCTTGAGTGCCTTGCGGCTCTCCGGAGCACAGAAGACCACAATGGGGTAGTACTGCACGTAGTTGAGGCGCTCAACTGCTGAGGGTGTCACATCTAAGAGCGCGTGTTTGTCCTGGGCAGGGCCCATGTGGGGGCAGTGGGGAAGGCGGCGAGGGGAGAGAGAAACACACCCAGAAACAAGCCGAAAGAGACAGGGGAAGAATCAGAGGGAGATTAAGAGTCAGGTCAGAGTGGACCCCAGCCTCACACATCCACAGGCCAGCATGTTGGAGGCGGGGGTTAGCGATAACCCAGGCCACAGGGTCTGAGCCCCAGAGCCCCAGTTTGAGTCTCTCTGCCTTTTCCCAGGGCTTGCTTGCTGTTGTGACTCTGGGCAGGCTCTGTCCCCTTGAAGCCCCCACATCACAAAGCCTCTGAAGGGGGCTCCATGGGAGACCACACTTGCAGGGTGTTGGGAGAGAACAGATTGGATGCCCAGGCCTGTTTCCCCATCCATGAAATGGGACCCACAGAAGAGCCCTGCTTACTTTCTCTGCAATCACCCGCACGGTGTCCAGTTTGATGATCTTAGATGGGCTGTCAATCCTCAACACGCTCTCTGTGGAAGGGAGACGCAACCGTCAGCTTCAGGTGGATAGTCCCCTAGCCCCTCAAATTCATGTCTACCTGTTCCCTGCTCAAGAACCCACCATGGCTCCCCATTGCCATTGAGAGGAATCCTAACAGCAGCCACAGCTCCAGTTGGACTTGTGCCCGATGCTGCTGATGTGTCCTCTCCTGTCCTCAGCCCTCATCTGAGGAGGGGTGGCTGTTACTGACCCATCTAGCAGATGGGGAAACAGCCTCAGGGACATAAGGTCACCAGCTCAGAGTCATGGAGCCAATGATTGCCAGAGCCAAGAGCCTGATACAGAGTCTGTGCTCCAGACACCTGCTGTCCCAGGCTTGGTCCCAACTCTAGGCCTTTGCTAGGCTGTGACTCAAAAGAAGCTCCTCTTAAGTGTACAGCACAGTGGCATTAAGCACATTTGCATTGTTGTGCAGCCATCGCCTCCATCAGAATTTTCTCATCTTCCCAAACTGAAACTCTTTCCCCATAAAACACCATCCCTCTCCCCCAGTCTGTGGCACCCACCATCTACTTTCTGTCTCTATGGGTCTGATTTCTGTAGGGACCTATGAGTGGAATCACATAGTATTTGTCCTGAGTCTGACTTATTTCACTGAACATAATGTCTTCAAGGTTCAGCTATGTTGTAGCATGGGTCAAAATTTTCTTCCTTTTTAAGGCTGAATAATATTCCATTGTCCGAATGGACAACCTTGTGTCTATCCACTCATCAGTCCATGGACACTTGGGTTGTTTCCACCTCTTGGCCATTGTGAATAACGCTGCTGTGAACCTCAATGTTCAAGTTGCAGCTTTCAGTTCTTTTCATGTGTCATAAAAATTTTAACTTCTTTTCAATCATTTAAAATATGTAAATACCATTCTTAGTTAGCAGGCTGTATAAAAATAGCTAGTGGGCCAGATTTGGCCTGGAAGGTGTAATTTGTTGATTCCAATTCTAGCTTATTTCTGTAGTTAATTTTTGGTCTTCTTGGGGGACCTCATGTATTTTGTTTGATGCTGTGTCCATAGCTCAATAAACAGATCTGTTGAACAAAGGAAGGAACAGCTGGCACATTGGCTCAATTGGCATTGGCTGTTTGGTGAACTGTGTTAAGGATGTCTGGCGTGGGCATTAGAAGGGATGCTGGTGGTTCATGTTCTCTTACACCCAAACAGCATCATTAGCAGCCCTTCTCAAGCTGCCTCAGCCCCAGGGGCTGGGAATGGGTTATGAAATGATCCATCAACAGGGTTACCAATGAACATGGCATCTCACCTGCGATTTCAAACTGGTCAGGCATCTCAGCAGTCAACTTCTGCATAGCAATGTCTGCCACGGGTCCCAGGATCACCACTGGGCGCTTGAAATTGGCTGAGGGGCCGAGAAACAGTGACAAGAATCAGGATCCCATTTGTGGCAAAGACTGCTAGGTTCTTACATGACCATTCTCTACCTCCCCTATATAGTAGTATCATATCTAGCTAGGCCCATGGTTGGTCAGCTAATGACTACATCTCCCAGCCTCCCTTGCAGTTAGAGGTGGCCATGTGACTAAGTGCTGGCCAATAGGGTACAAGCAGAATTAATGTGTGCAATTTTGGGTTGTATCCTTCAAGGAAAGGGGTGAGCCCTCCCCGTCCTCTTTCCCCTTCTTGCTGGCTGGAATGTGGGTATGGGTGCATCATCTTGGACCACACAGGCAGAAAAATAAGACAAGGAGCCTGGATCCCTGAAACTGAAGCAGCCAGACCACATTCAACTCCTTACATTGGGACTGTTACTTGAAAGTTTTTTTAATGCAGCTGTCACTTGGGGTCTCTGCTATAGCAGTCTAACCTAGCTAACTCAGTGGTCAGCAAAACTACAACTTGAGAGCCATATTTGGCTCACTGCTTGTTTTTAAAGTTTTATTGGTATACAGTCATGTCCATTTATTTATGTACTGTCTCTGGCTGCCTTCCTGCAGAGTAGAATAGTTTTGAAAGAAACCACCTGGCCCACAAACTCTAAAATAGTTACTGTCCGGTCCTTTGCAGGAAGAACTTGCTGACCTCTGGACTAACTGATAGACACTTTCACCAATGAGGAAACAAGTGCAGAAGACATCTTGGCGGAAGGAAAGTGAGTAGCTGGCCTTCTCTTTGCACCTTCTCTTTTTCTCTTCTTCCAGGTCTCTCTCTCTCTCTTAAAAGCTCAATGCATTCATATTTCTAAACTTTCATTGGCTGGGGAAAGAAATTAAGTACATGGCCTTTGATTTTATTATTTTTTTTTTTTAAATCCTCACCTGAGGATATTTTTTCCATTGCTTTTCAGAGTGGAAGGGAGGGAGGGAGGGGAAGAGAGAGGGAGAGAGAGAGAGAAACATGGGTATGAGAGAGACACATCGACTATTGGCTGCCTCCTGCATGTACCCTGACTTGGGGTGGGGAGCAAACCCACAACCCAGGTACATGCCTTTGACTGGGAATCGAACCCTGACCCTTCGGTGCAGGGGCCGACACTCTAACCACTTAGCCACACCAGCCAGGGCCATGGTCTTTGATTTTTAAGTCTTTTTTTGTCTGGATATTGATACGGTAGCTGAAGAGCAGCTCAGCCCTTTCTCATCCTGGGTGAATAGCTCTTCCCATCCTGCAGTATTTTTTTCTAAAGGCCTCTGCACCTGGTTTTAATCTCTTCTCCCCTGATACTGAACAAGAGCTTAATATTTTCCCTTCCCTTCCTGAAGTCTGGATAAGGCTCTTCCCCTACCCCCTTCTCAGGTAGGGAAAGGCTCTATGTGCTGGTTTTGTGCCAGTGTATTTTTTTAAATTGTGGTAAAATATAGATAACGTGAATTTACTTTTTTAATCTGTACATTGTAAAGGGTATAATTCAGTGACATTTAGTACATTCACAATGTTGGGAGACCTCCTGTGAGTAGAATCACATAGCATTTATCCTGTGCCTGACTTATTTCACTGAGCATAATGTCCTCAAGGTTCGTCTGTATCGTAGCATGGGTCAGAATTTTCTTCCTTTTTTTTTGTGCCGAAACGCAGGAGAATTTAGTTCCATTTTAAGGCTGAATAATATTCCATTGTCTGCATGGACCACCTTGTATCTATCTACTCATTGGTCCATGGACACTTGGGTTGTTTCCACCTTTTGGCCATTGTGAATAATGCTGCTGTGAACCTTAATGTTCAAGTTGCAGCCTTCAGTTCTTTTCATGTGTCACAAAAAAATTTAACTTCTTTTCAACCATTTAAAATATGTAAATACCATTCTTAGTTAGCAGGCTGTATAAAAATAGCTAGTGGGCCAGATTTGGCTTGGGAGATGTAATTTGTTGACTCCAATTCTAGCTTATTTCTGTAGTTGTTAATTTTTGGTCTCCTTGGGGGACCTTATGTATTTTGTTTGAGGCAACCACCACTGCCATCTAGTTCCAGAACATTCTCATCTCCCCCAAAAGAAACCCCATTTCCATGAGCAATCACTCCCCATTCCTCTCCCCTACTTTCTGTCTCTGTGGATCTGCCTGTTCTGAACATTTCACATAAATGGAATCATACACTATGAGGCCTTTGTGTCTGACTTCTCTCACTGAGTATCATGTTTTCAAGGTGCATTCATGTTGTAGCTTCAGTGCTTCCCTCCTTTTCATGACTGAGTAATATTCCAGTGTGTGGAGGACCCACTGTGTTTATCCATTCACCAGCTGGTGGACATTTGAGTTGTTTCCATCTTTTGGCTATTATGAATTATTCTGCTGTGGACGTGTGTGGACATGTTTTGGCCTGAAAACCTGTTCACAGTAGGCATGTATTTTTAGGGCGTTCTTTACCTCAAACTGACAACCTTAAAATGGCAGCACCCACTATATGAATAACCCTCTCTCGCTGTGCTGTTTTGTGTGGCAGCCCCTGGCCACATGTGGCTGTTGAACATTTGAAACAGGGCTCAAAACACACCAGATCTCGAAGACTTAGTACAAAAAAAAAAGGATTGTGAAATAGCTCATTATAATTTGTATGTGGATTATCTCTTAAAATAATATTTTGGATAGAGCACGTTAAAAATAAATTATTAAAATTATTTTCAACCATTTCTTTTTATAGATTTTATATGTGGCTCACATATTTCTGTTGGATAGAGGAATTAGTTTTTAAGGACTGAAGCCCTTCTTGTCCCCTCTGTGCCCTAAAATAACCAAAAGTGGGTATTTTTGGTGGAAGGACAGAGGTAAACATGTGGCTTCTGAAAGCTACACTAGAACATCCTAACTTTTTTTTGAGGTTCTGCGGCCCCCTCGACCTGGGTCCCACCTTCTCGAAGCACCACACGTTCATATGGTGGGTAGTGACCCTGCCTGGTCAGATCCGACAGGTCCTCACGGCTCCGATGGGAGGTCTTCTTGGCTCCCCGACGAAAACCCCGTAGTCGCCAGAACTCGGCCCGCCCACCAGAGCCAGCCGAGGCGCCGGGCCCAGGCCCCACAGCCCGCTGGGCGGCTTCCAGACTGGCCAGCTGCTCCGCCCTGGGGACATGGGAGGTTAATCAGCACTGGGATCAGCACAGTAACTGCCCCAGAGATGACCCCATCCCAGTCTCGGTGCCGTGTACATGTCACCTCATGTGGTAAAGGGACTCTGCAGATGGGATTAAGTTAAGGGCCCTGAGGTTGGGATGATTCTAGATTTCCTGGGGGGTCCAGGGTCATCACAGGGTCCTCATAAGAGGCAGGCAGGAGGGTCACAGATGGAAGAGGCTGTGCTGCTGGCCGTGAGGATGGAGGGAGGGCTATGAGCCAGGGATGCGGCGCCTCTAGAAGCTGGAAGAAGCCAGAAATGATTCTCCTCTGGAGCCTCCAGAAGGACCAGCCCTGCCCACACCTGGATTGTAGCCCCTAAAAACATTCATTTTGGACTTTGGACCTCAAGAATGTGTGTGGATTGAAGCCACTACATTTGCAATGATTTGTTACAGCAGCCCCAGAAAACCCATATGAGCTCGACTGTGCCACCCTGAGCCATCTGCCTGTCTCCTCAGGTGGATCACCAACATCACTAAGAAGAAACCTATGGGGAAATGGAGGCTGAGCGGAGCAGCCCGACTGGGTGGGGAGTGGGCCCTACCTCCTCTGGTTGGGAATGATGCCGCGCTCCTGCTCCCGGAGGTCACGGCCCATGCGCACCACCAGCCAGTGGCCTCCGCGGGTGTGGCTCTGCCCAGGGCCCGGGTACAGCGTGTCTAGCACGTGGAAGACGTCACCACGGGTGAAGCCCAGGCCATAGGGTGGGCTGGGCTCCAGCTCAAAGTGCGTGCGGATGTAGAAGGAGTCGCCCACACGGGATTGCACCATCTTCCGGAAGACTGTGTGGACAGGGGGAGGCTCTGAGTCAGTGGGGTTGCTGCCTTGACCTGACCCTTCCCAGGGAGTGGGCCTCACTGCTGGGCCACGCACAGCCCCCCGCCCCCACTCACTGTCCTGCTTCCGCTGTGTCACCAGCTCTACCTCTTCACCCAGTGGCAGCCCCAGCAGGATCTGCACAGCCTCCTCCCGAGTCAGGTTCTGGAAGGGCATATCATTCACCTGCCAGGAAAATGGGGGGAGGGGACGGATGAAGCTCTGGGCACGAGATCCCAGCTCTCCCTCTGGACAAAGCTCACCCCCAACTGCTACCAGGGAGCCCCAGTGACTGGGGACAGCTGATGGAGGCATCGCCTTGTGGCAGCATGGGCATCAGAGTCACAGGGAAGTCTTGACCCAGAACCCAGGGCACAGGAACTGCAATCAGTAAACGATAGCCGAGGCATGGTGGGTTCTCATCATCAAGGCATGGGAATGGGGGTCACAGTGGTGACAAGATCGTGACACAGATGGAATTTTGTGACACTCCAAAGAGACAATGATATATAGACACAGTAGGTCACAGACACCAGCCTTCAGGGTCATGACAACAATATACGGACATGGACAGCGGGTCACCTCTCAGCAGCCCCGGGGGAGGACACAGGCTGTAACAGACTCAGGAGTATCACCCAGCATGCCAACACGCCCACCACCGGCCACCTGCAGAATCTGATCTCCCTCCTGGATGCCCTGTTCCTCAGCCGGGCTGCCCTCCTGCACCCCCGACACGAAGATGCCCACATCATTGCCTCCAGCTAGCCGCAGCCCCATGCTGGTGCCCTTGAAGAAGCGGACCACCCGGGAGTCAGGGCTGTACCTGCAGGGGAGGCAGAGGTAGATCTGTCCAGAGTGGGCAGAGGGGGATACTCTGGGCATCGTTGGGAGAGCCCTACCCCCTCTGGGCCTCAGTTTCCCAAATAGCTGCACAGGAACTGTGGTGGTCCCACTAACACACTGGTGTAGGAAGGCGGGAATATGATGACCCTGGGGAAGGTACCCCAGGGATGTGGGAGTTTCAGGTTGGTGGGCTCATTCCTGGGGCACATACCCATGGTCCTCCATGCTCTGACTGCTGGGCACCCTGTAGATGTCATAGCTGCTTTGCCTGGGGGTGTCTGAAAGGGAGCAGCTTGTCTATTTCCCAAGCACTCTGCCCAGTCCAGCCACCAAACCTTTGCTATAGGGTGTCCGTACCCCATGGAGTGTCATCACCCAGTCCTCAGTCCTTCCCAGGGAACTGTCTCTGACCTCTTAGGCCCATGCCAACCTCTCCCACTCTGCCTGGCATAGCCTCACTGGCTGGGATTAAAACAATCAGAGGAGGGGTGCTCAGTCACCACCCACCAACCCTCCCTTTACCTGGGTCCAAGATGGTTTTGGAATCCACGGAACTTTCCCGCCGAAGCTGGGGACTTTCCCTGGGGGGGGGGGGGGCGGGAGATTTGGGGTGAGGTGGGGGTCAATGTCAGGGGGTGATTTTTAGAATTTTCATTTATCTGAACTCAGATTCAAATCTTGTTTCTGCCATTCTATAGCCATGTGATAGCAAGCTGATTGCTCTCCCTCTCTGAGCCTCAGTTTTCTTCTCTGAGCCCTGCGGATGGCCAAGTTGAGTGAAGTCTTTCAGTGAGGACTGGGTCAAGATGAAATGCTCCTGAGACAAATAGTCATTTTATTGTTTTAATATTAGTGAAAAGTTCTAGAGGTTGCTATGGACTAAATGTTTGTGTCCCCTGCAAATTCATATGCTGAAGCCCTATCCCCCAGTGGGATTGTGTTAGGAGGTGGGGCCTTTGGAAGGTGACTAAGTTTAGATGAGGTTATGAGGGTGGGGTCCCTATGCTGGGATTAGTGTCCTTATAAAAGACACCAGAAATCACTCTCTCCACCAGGTGAGGACACAGCAAAAAGGCAGCCATCTGCAGGCCAGAAAGAGGCCCTCACTAGAATCTGACCCTGCTACACCCTGATCATGGACTCCCAGGCTCCAGAACTGTGAGAAATAATTGTCTGTAGTGTCAGCCCCCCAGTCTCTGGTATTCTGTTATAGCAGCTGGAGCTAAGAGTTAAACCACATGAAGAAAAGAAAGTCCCCTGCAACACCAGCCCGCTGTGAGCAGGGATGAGTTACTTATCACACCTTTCAGATACTTTCAAATGAACATATGTGGGGAAATATATACTTGAAAGAAAATCTAGATCAGTCCATATATTAGCATTTCCAATGTTCATCCTGTGACACTCCAGTGCTGAAATTAGAAAATATTATACTCCCCACCCCATACCTGGAACAGATTAGTAGAATATAAAGTCTGTATCAGAGAAACTTGTCAAGCTACCTGGACCCATTTGTCCAGAGATCCTTCTGTGTGCAAGTGGGATGCCCAGTAAGATCACACAAAAGTCCCCCCAAACTCTGTGTCATTCTACCATGTAGTTCATTCACCCCACATGATGCCATGTGTATTTTGCTGGGCCTTTGAAATATAATCTCCAAGACATCAGTTTTCATGGCTGTCTAGTATTCCTGAGCAAGGATATATTATAATCATAGTAAACAGTGGAAAAGATACCCACACAGTGAACATTCACTATGGGGTAAGTACACACATGCATCATCTCCTTTTGTCATTGTTAATTAGCACCCTAAAGAGGCAACAGTGGGGTAAGAGTTGGGGCCTTGGAGTGGGCCTTCCTCTGGCCTCCAAGATGGTCCCCAGAGACCCCCACCTCATGGTAGTTACAGCCTGCTGTAGTGCCCCTTCCACACTGAACCAAGGTTGGCCTGTGTGACCAACAGAATACAGTGGGAGTGAAGGTGTGAAATATCTGAGATTAGGTTCACCTTCGCTCTCTTAGATCATTCACTTTAGGGAAACATAAGGACAGGCCCACCTGGTGAGGATCTGAGTCCTCCTGCCAACAGCCATGGGAGTGAGTTTGGAAGTGGATCATCCAAAAGCCTAGAGCCCTAGACACATCTCAACTGTGACCTCATGAGATTACAAATCAGAACCACTCAGCTAAGCTACCCCCCAATTCCCAACTCTCACAAATGATGGGAGATAATATTTACTGTTGTTTCAAGCTGCCAGGTTTGGGGGTAATTTACATAGTCATAGATAACAGATACAATCTCCTACATCTCAGGGTGCTGAAAGCTTAAGTGAGGTTCCCATTATCTAAATAAACCCCAAGTATTGAGTATTTATGTTCTTTAGGCATTAAATTGTGTCCCTTCAAAATTCATCTGTTGAAGTCCTAATCCCCAATATTCCCAGAATGTGATGGTATTTGGAAATAAAATTGTTGTAGATATAATTAGTAAAGAAGAGGTAGGGTAGGCCGCTAACCCAATATGACTGGTGCCCTTATAAAACAGGAAAATTTGAACACAGAGACCGACACACACAGAGAGGGAAGACAGCGTGAAGACACTCAGGGAGGAGCAGCTGTGTAGAAGCCAAGGAATGCCAGAGGCCTGGAAGAGAGGCTTGGAACAGATTCTCCCCTGGAGCCGTTAGAAGCAGCATAGCCCTGCCAACATTCCTGGTTTGGGACTTCCGGCCTCCAGAACTGAGACAATGAATTTCTATTGTCCTCAGCTACCCAGTTTGTGGCACTTTGTTACAGCAGCCACAGGAGACTAATAAAAGGTAATTCCAATTTTTCCCTTTTATAAACATCATCATAATAAACCTGCATCCTCCAGTCCCTGCATACATCCATGGCTATTTTGCCCCCAAGAGAAATCCCTAAAAGGGCCTTGCTGGGTCAAAGGGCTTATGCCTTTTGAAGTCTTCTAGGATGCATTATGAAATCTGGTAACTTCTGCTTTAAGTCAATCCCTGTCTGGTTCTCCTAGTACCCAAGAACCAAAAGCCACATACTGTGGGCAAGAAAGACTATATGTGGATATGGAAGCCTCTTCCAGGCAGGCCACCAGGACTACACCCTCAAGGCTACCCCCAGTTGGAAAAGATATGCCCATGTTCCCCTCCTGCTCAACTATTCTGGCCAATGGGGGTACGTACATGGGGGAGTTGGTTCGGTTGGCATCAGGACTCCGCTGTCTGTGCTGGGGTGGTGGTGGGACATAGGATGGTGGTGCCTGAGACAGTTCTGAGCCGAGGTCTGAGATGTCTGTGGGGGAAAGGGCATCCCATCAGCCACAGTCATGCCTTCCAGACTGGATCCATTTCACAGAGGGGAATATCAAGGCCCCTCTAAGCAAAGGGACCTCAGCCAGGTAACTCCAGCGCTGACTTGCTGTGTGGTTTTGAACAAGTTTCTGTCCCTCTCTGAGTCTCTCAGGGCAGCCTCACTGACTCCTTTGCCCTTCCCTTCATTCAACCCCTTCCCCCAGGGCCTCCCTTCTAGCCCCTCACCCTCCAAGAGGGAGCTGTCACTGTCACTGACAGCCGGCGGGATGTTCACCAAAAACTGCCCTCGGTCCCTGAGCACCAGTAGAGTCAGTTTCCCTTCTGACTTCTCAATTAGTCGCCGTGTGTCACTCAGAGACAGATTCTCACTGGACACCCCATTGACCTAAAAGGAACCAGGAAGGAAGAGAGAATGTGAGTTAATGAGAGGAGAATACTAGAAACAGATAGCTTGGTGGGGGACTAGAAACATGCTATCACCAGGGGTTACTAAAAACAGGCAATTACAGAGGAAATTATAGAATTGGATTCCTGCTGTGAGAGGAGTCTACGCCAAGAACTAACTTCCGTAAGAATTCTAGAAACAGCCCGGCCAGTGTGGCTCAGTGATTGAGCGTCAACCCATGAACCAGGAGATCATGGTTTGATTCCCGGTCAGGGCACATTCCGGGGTTTCAGGCTCCACCCCCAGTCGGAGGCGTGCAGGAGGCAGCCGATCAATGACTCTCATCATTGATGTTTCTGTCTCTCTCTCCCTCTCCCTTCCTCTCTCTGAAATCAGTAAAAGCATATTTAAAAAAAAAGAATTCTGGAAACAGACAATTTTCTAAGGCAGGGGACATTAGGGGAAATTAGAAACAGGTTGACTCTCATTTCACTAGAAGGGGAAATTTCTTATGAGACAGTAAGAATATTAAAAATGAGTCTAATTAGAAGAGAGGAAGAGGTACTTAAAGATACTAGAAGATACTCTAGGAGGTACTAGAAACAAACATTTAGAGGCAGATTAGAAACTCAATTTCCAGTAAGGACATGTCATTTCCAATTACACCAGGAATCCCTTTCTAACATTTTCCTTCGGGAGTATCTGTTTTCAGTAACCCTCAGGATTGTGAGTTCTAGTCCCCCACAAAGCTGTTTCTAGTATTGGCCCCAAATCACTAGAAACAGACAATTCCTCAGGGTCACTAGAAGAGTAGATTACTCTGAGGAGACTCTAGAAGCAATCAACTGGAAATGGTTTGGAAATCCATGGTTTGGAAACACTAGGCATCACTGGAAACAGGTTTTCAGGAGCTGAGTCTAGAAAGAAACCAGCTCTTAAGGCAGAGTTACTCCTCTAAGCCTGGTCTCCCATTAGCACCAACCACCTAGAGCAGGTCTGGAAATCGGAGCTGTAGCCAGCTGACCAGTGATTCTGATAGTAGAAACAGACAACCCAAAGGGGATACTAGAAACTGACATTTGGCAGTGGATTAGCAGCAGATGGGGTGGGAGGAGAGAAGAGGGGAAAGCCATCTACAACCTTTGGGAAACTGGCAACAATGCAGAAATCAGATGGTTCAGGGCCAGCACTGCTGACCTTGACCTATATGACTCAGTGGCACCGATCACCTCTGGCCTCAGTCTCCCTGTCCTGTGCCACCACCAGGAAGTCTAGGCTCACCTGTAGGACAAGGTCTCCTTCCTGCAGCCCCCGGTTCCGGGCAGCCAGGCCTGAATCTGTGATGTGCTTGATGAAGATCTGACTGCCCAGTTTGACCCCAAACTCTGTGGGGAGAGGAGGGAAACTGAGGCAGGGCCTGGGGTCTGGGCTGCAAGGTCCTCTCAGAGATCAGCTTTTTTGTCTGCCCTTGGCCTTCCAGTTATCAGGGCTGCTGTCCCATAGGAAGGGAACAGGCTTGGCTCCCTCTCAGTCACACTAGGGCTGTTCTGATACTGACAACCGATAGGACACACAGTGTCACTGCGGGGATTCTGATGTCATTGCATGGATGCACCAGTGAGAACTGTTTCCAGGCTTTTCCACCTTCTTGAGGTGCCGCATCCCTGGCTCGTGTCCCCTCCCTCCATTTCACAGCCAGCAGCATGGCCTCTTCCATCTCTGACTCTGACCCTCCCGCCTCCCTTTTATGAGGACCCTGTGATGACACTGGGCTCCCTGGAGAAACCAGGGTCATCCCCACCCCAGGGGCTTTAACTTAATCCTCTGCCAAGTCCCTTTACCACGTGAGCTGACATGTCAATAGGTCCTGGGACAAGGATGGGGATATCCTTAGGGCCATTGTCTTGCCGACCACGCACAACAAGGAACTGCCCTTTTGTGGGGACGCCAAGCCCCACTGCCATCAAATGCCCGCCGCTGGCTCACCTTCACTCTCCCTCCTTCGCACCAGCACTGACTTCACTGGCCTCATCTGCACGTCCTGCTGTGGCAGCCTCTTAAAGCCGGACATCAGGGCCAGCCCTTTGGCCTCGGAGCCCCCACCCGGGCTCCTGCTCCCATGGTTGCCGGCCCGGCTCCGGCGGCCTGCCCTGGGCCGATGGGAGCGCTCGCCCAAGGAGCGGCCAGAGCCACTGGACGTGTCACCCTCGTAGCCCCGGCCATGGTCAGCCTCCTCAAGCCGCCAGGGCCCATCTTCATCTGAGTCCTGGTGTCCTGGGCCACAGGGGCTGGCCTTGGTGGTGGGCAGCTGGATTTTCCGGGGACGCTTCACCGTCTATTAGGGGAGGTGGAGGGGCAGCCAGCTCACTGATCTGTCCCATCCACTGGGTGGCCCTGGGGGACCCCATCCACTCTGGGCCTCAACATCCAAGCTGTGAAATGGGAACAAGACCCCACTTGCCCATACTCATACCACCCCTGTGCTGTAGAACCAGCAGGGCTCAGATGGGGTCAGAGGTGCCTCTGAGCCAGTAGCTACTGCTCCCACCCGGTCCCCACTCACGATGTTGGCCATCTTGGTGCAGGTCTTGAGTATCTGAATGGCAAAGGTGGAATTGACATTTTCCATGGATACTCCATTCACCATGACAATCTGGTCCCCTATCCTGAGAGAAGAGGCCGGCTCTCAGGGAGGAGGCCTTATACAGGTGCTCCTCTCCCCAGGCCTGCCCTGAGGGCCCCTGGCACCTGCCCAGCGCCCACCTTCAGGGAAGGCACCCCTTGGTCTAATTCACTGGTGTCCCCAGGCTCACAAAGACATTTATCTTTCTGGGCCTCAGTTTCCTCATCTGTAAAACAGTAGAACCCACTATAATCATACAATGCAATCATAGAGGGGAAGTTGGGATTACAACTGGCGCCTCTGTAACCTCCTCACTTTTTTTTCTCAGCTCCCCCTTCCTGCTTTTCTCTCTTCCAGCCTGTGTTTTATATTCTTTCTTTCTGTGAAGTTGGTCCCTGATTCTGGGCTGAGCCATATCACCTGTCAGCCACTTGGGTCCCAGAACTATTTTCCCAAATACCTTCCTGGAGCCTCCTTCTCCCATGGGCTCAGAACACTGGTTCTCCTTCCCTCAGCCAAAGAGAGGCTTCCAGGTCACAGGGATGTAATGTACAGCACAGGGATTATAATCAATAATAATGTAATAACTATGGCCCTGGCCGGTGTGGCTCATTTGGTTAGGTGTCATCCCATGCACCAAAAGGTTACTGGATCCATTCCAGGTCAGCGCCCAGTAAGGGGTGTGCAAGAAGCAGTTGATCGATGTTTCAATGTTTCTCTCTCCCTTTCCCTCTCCCTTCCTCTCTTTCTAAAATATCAATAAAAAATAATAAACATTTTTTTAAAAACTATATCTTTATTGATTTCAGAGAGAGGAAGGGAGAAGGAGAGAGAGAGACAGAAACATCAATGATGAAGGAGAGAGAGAGACAGAAACATCAATGATGAAGGAGAGAGACAGACAGAAACATCAATGATGAAGGAGAGAGAGAGACAGAAACATCAATGATGAGAGAGTCACTGACCGCTGCCTCCTGCACACCCCCTGCTGGAGATCGAGCCCGCAACCTGGGCATGTGCCCTGACCCGGAATGGAACTGCGATCTCATCAATCATAGGTCAATGCTCAACTGCTGAGCCACACTCGGCCGGGCAATAAAAAAATATTTTAAAAAACCTAACTTACCTTTAAAAAAATATTGTAATAACTACATATGGTGTCTGATGTGTACTAGATTTATTGGTGAGAGGGGGATCACTTTGTAAGTTATATAAATATATAACCATTATGCTACATACCTGAAACTAGTATAATATTGAATGTCAACTGTAATTGAAACATTTAAAAAGGTGTCCAGGACTGTTCGGTCTAGGAGCACCCTGGGGCCACTCTGACGCAGGAACTGCATTGGAGGCCCAGGAAGTGCCTCAGGGCGAGTGCGTGCCAAATCACCAACTCTGTCCTGCCAGCTCCAAGACCTGTGCTGACAGAGCTGGAAGGCACCAGACACTCTCCAGCCTCTCTCTTTGGCCCACATAGGTCCCTCCTCTTGACGTGCCCAAACCCGGGCTGCTCTGATACTCACTGCAGCCGGCCCTCTGCCGGCCCTCCAGGCACCACATCGGACACAAACACGGACCCACCAGGCCGGTCACGGCCACCAGCGATTGCGATGCCGAAGCCCCGGCGGGGGTCCTGAGGGGGAATTAAAGACAGAATGAGCTTTTGCTTCCCTCAGGGACAAAGATTCTCCCAGTGAGACCAAACTGCCATTGCCATCAGCAGCCCCTCAGGGAGAGGGAGGCCTCACCTTGCAGACAGTAGCAGTGTGCTGTTCCCAGATGGTCAGCTCCTCCATGTCCACCACCTGGAAGAAAGGGAACAAGGATGGTGGGAATGAAGTCACAGCACGTCCGCTGGAGCATTTGTGAGTCCCACAGCCCGCAGTGGAGAGCCCAGATCTGACACTCCCACGGTTTAACCCTGTGAACTGAGGTCTCTTAAGACCTCAGTTTTTCAGTCTTCAAAAGGGATTTAAGTCCGCGGTTCTAAACTGGAAATGATTCTTCTCTCCATAGGACATTCAGCGATGTATGGAGACATTAGTGGTTGTCACAACTGGGGATGCTCCTGGCATCGAGTGCATGAAAGCCACGGATGCTGCTTAATACCCCCATAGTTCCCAGGACAGCACCACCATAGAGAATGGTCCAGCCACACATGCTGATAGTGCCCAAACTGAGAAACTCGGGGCTAAGTAAACCAAATTGTATTAGGAACAAAGAAAAGGTGAATTCTTGGTATCTTTCCCTCTGGAAGGTCTGGCTTAGTCCCTGGGGTAATCTAACAAGGCCTGCCAGGCGAGGGAGCTCGCTCTGCTCCAGTGATACACGCCTCCACGCTATTTCTCCAACATGCCAGGCACGTTCCTGCCCCCAGGGCCTTTGCACATACTATTCCCTCCACCTGGAACTCTCTTCCTACCGCTCTCTACCTGACTCCCTCCCTCACTTCCTTCAGGTCTCAGCTCAAATGTCACCTCCTTGGTGTGGCCTCCCAGCCACCCTGTTTAGAGCTGTAACCCTCTCCTGCCCCACAACAGACCACCTTCTGTGCCTTTCCCTAATATTGTTCTATTTCATAGAGCTTCTGATCCCTTGACAACCCCTAGATTTATTTTTATCTGTTCACAATTCATCTCCTTCTCTAGAATACTGGCTCTTGAGGGCAGAGATTTTTGTCTTGTTCACAGTGGAATCCTGAGTGCCTGGATCGCAACAGAGATTCAATAACTATTTACTGAATGAATGAAGTGCTTCCTTTGTGCCAGACGCTTTACATGTACTTTCCCATTTAATCCACTCATTGAAGGGGAAATTCTATTATCTTCTATCACAGATGGGGAAACTGAGGCACAGAGAGGTGAAGTCACTTGCCAAGACAACAGAGCTGATGGAGGGTGGGGGCGGGGGATGTAGTTTCTGTTGTTTTCATAGTATAGCTGGGAACACATATCTTAGAGTGCAAGTTTCCCCGGCCAGGAGACCCTGGAGAATGGGGGACATAGAGCCTGGGCAGAAGCCAGCCCTCACCCATCCTTTACCTTCTGCCAGGCTGCCCTGCGCCCTGGGGTTCTTGTAAAAATGACTCCCCCTCCCCAGTTTGGCACAGCGCAGTTCGTGATCACCTCGGCCTAAGACCCCTCCACGGGTGCACTCCAGAAACTTTTCTTATAGGTTCCCAGGAGAGCAGCCTTCCTGGCTCTCAAGAGTGGGAAAGGGGGGTGGGGAGAAACAAAGGTGAGGAAGGAGCCTCACTCTTGGTCCTGCAGTTACCAGGTAACAGGTCAGTGCTCACAACCAAGGCTCAAGTCCCCTGTCTGCCCTTTGCTGGCTGTGGTGCCGCCTCTCCCAGCCTCAGCGCACTTATCTTCAAAATGGGCACACAAAGTGGGGACCCCTGTGACCATCACTCAGGGCTGAGGTGCAGGAGGGGAGCATGGAGTCAGAGGGAGCCTGGAGCCTCGGGAGATGGCAGTTATTGTGAGAAGTAATAATAATGGCCTTTCTCTGCATCATTTTAATAAGCAACACTGAGCGCTGGCTGCCGGCGAGCGCTGTCATGTACCCATTCATTTCATCCCGGATGACCTCGGGAGGTGGTACTGCTACTCTCCCTACCTCACAGGGGAGGCAAGCAGGGCCCAGAGAGGGTCAGTAACTTCCCACTGGTGAGCCTTGGCAGCCGGCCCCACACCCTCACTCTTTTTTTTCTATTTTAATTTTTTTTAAAATTGATTTTCGAGAGAAACATCAATTTGTTGTTCCACTTATTTATGCATTCATTGGTTGATTCTTGTATGTGCCGTGACCAGCTATCAAACCTGCAACCTTGGCTTATGGGGACAATGCTCTAACCACCTGAGCTACCTGGCCAGGGCCACACCCTTGCTCTTAACCACCTGGCTATAGCATTCTACTTACTTTTTTAATTTTGAATTTATTTTTCAAAACAGAATCTTTTTACTGCTATGATTTTATACTTTGTGTCATTAAATAGCCCCTCAGAATTTTGATTTCTTGGCCTTATTTTAAGAAAAGAAAACCAGCCCTAGCTGGTTTTGCTCAGTGGTTAGAGCTTTGGCCCATAGACTGAAGGGTCCCAGATTTGACTGCAGCCAAGGGCACGCACCTTGGTTGCAGGCTCAGTCCCCAGCCCAGGTCAGGGCTCATGTGGGAGGCAACCAATCGATGTGTCTCTCCCACATTGATGTTTCTCTCTCTCTCCCTCCCTCTCTCCCTTCCACTGTCTGAAAAGCAATGGAGAAAATACCCTGGGGTGAGGATTAAAAAGGAAAGAAAACCAGAGTCCCTAGGGTGGGGGCAGGTACACCCTAGAGTGGCCCAGGCTTGTCCCAGCTTGTGTAGGTTCACCTGCATGGATACTGGAGGCCTCCGGGGGGTCAAGCTTAACCCCTCAGCCCACCTCAGCTTGGTTCACCTCCAAACCTTTGCCCTGGCTGTCACCTATGCCTGGGACACCCTCTCAGGATTGGTACAGAGCTTGCCGCTGCCACTTATGTCTCGTATCAAATACCACCTCCTGGGGAGGGGGGCTCCTTGGTGAGCCAATCTTCCCTAGCACCCTATCACTCCTTCCTGGTTTATTTATTATGTTTTATTCAGAGCATCCAAAACCATCTTAAATTATCCTATTTGATTATCAGTTTGGGAGTGTCTAGTCTTTTCTCTTGGGCTGTCTCTTTGGGTAATGCTGGTGATGGCCATCAGCACCTCCTGGGCCCTCCTTTCTAGGCCTTGCACCTGCTGTACTCCCTAGCAAACTCCTATTCATCCTTCACATCCCCAGTGCCACTGCCTCTTCCTCCAAGAAATGAGTCCTCAGTTCCCCCCCCCCACACACACACACATCCCTGGTTACTGAAACTTGGGATGTCCCAGCCTACCTGTCTTCCCTACACAGCTCCAGTCTGGAGGCTCCTGGTGGGCAAGACTGGGCACCTTGGGATCCCAGCATTGTTCCCACTGGACAGGCACCAGAGTTTGAAGAATGGGTGAATGGTGGAATAATAGGCAGATTGAGCCAGAAACCCAACCAAACCAGATAGGTCCACAGTGCCTAGCCCCCTCAGGGCTCCCTCCAAGGTCAGCTCTGGAGAGGGTGGGGCCTGGACCTTCCTTCCATCCTGTCCAACCCCCTCCCCAGCAGGGCATAGCTCTGGACACAAACACGGGAGAGGAGAGACACCCTAGATCCCAGTTCCAATATCAAGTCCAACAGCCCCAGGCAAGTGGCTCCCAGGCTGCGGTACTCTCCCCCCACCACCCTCCTTTTCTGTCCCCACCTCCAGGAACAATGGAGGGGAGGCCGGGTGGGGGTTGCTGTACAAATACTGGAGTTGGTGCGGGGATTCTGGGAGCTGTTCATGCAGCCTGGAAGGAGGTGTAGGAACCAGAACTGCCTGGCCCTAAAGGCTAGGGCAGTGTGGCCTCTTCCAGCCACATACCTCCTAAGGCCTCAGTTTACCCCTCCAGGCCGACGACCTAAAACCCAGTACTGTGCCTGTGATTCAATTCAAGTTCCACCCTGGAAGGTGAAGTCCCCCCAAATAGAGACACAGGGATCCCCTCCCCCTGGCCCAGCCAATTTACTCCAGTGTAAAGGGGGCTCTGGAACCCTGACCCTTATCTGCTGGGTCATGCAAGTTAAGGGCTCTGTATACGGTAGGAACGTAGTAAATGGTGGTTCCCTCTCCAGCAGCCTCGCACCAAAGCCACCCAGCCCACAAGGAAGTCACTGCCAACAGTCCCAGCATTAATGTTCAAGCTTAACTCTCTAATAACCCTGGGAACTGGGTATAAACATTTTTACTGAGCACCTACTACATGCCAGGTGCCGAAAACACATTTTTCGCCTTAGACTCCTCCCTCCGCCCTTTAAAATGACGACCACCCATTTTATAGATAAGGTAGGTAGAGTGGTTGGCTAGGTCGGGATTTGAACCCAGGTCTCCCGGGTAATGGAGGCAGCTTTTGGGGTCGAGGGGCACCGACTCGTCTCGCTGTGCAGCCTCGGGCTCGCGGCTGCAAGCCTCTGGGCCTCAGTTTCCTCCTCTGTTACACAGGCAGAGGGTGATCGGCAGTCCTGGCTCCAAGTGCCAGCCCCACCTCAGCTCGATTCCCTCCCCCTCCCGCCCTCGGCGGGCTACTCGCCTGGAATCTCACCGCCATAGTCCACTCCGGGGCTCTCGGTCCCGGGAGCCTGGAAACAGGCGATCGGTTCCCACCCGAGGGTGAGGGAGGGGCTGGGAGGGTCGCGGCGGGGCGGGGGCGGGAGCGGGGCGGGAGCGGGGCGGGCGGGCGCTCGCCCTCGCCCGGGCCCTCGCGCTCCGCGGCTCCAGGCGGCACCTGCCGGCCTCCCCCCCCCCCCGGCCGCTCCGCCCCGCCCCGCCCCCTCCGGGCTGCCTCGGAGGCCGCCTCACCCCACCCCCCACCCCCGGCACAGCGCGGGGTCCAGGCCCAGGGCGGGAGCTCCGGACCGGGTTTTCCGCCCGGCCGAGCGCGAGCCCGCGGCCGAGAGCGGAGCGGGCGGGGACGGTCGGCCGCCCGTGGAGCGGAGCTGCGCTCCCACTGGGTTTCTGTCAGAGACGCGGCCACAAGTTGAGATTCACCTGGGAGGCCTAATAGAGCCCAAGCTAGTGGAGAGCTAGAGACCTCCGGAGCACAGGGCGGGTCTTTCTCCAGGAGGTTTAGTCCATTTCACAGAGGAGAAACTGAGGCCCAGAGAGGTCATCAGCATGGACTTTCTGAAGATGCACAGCTGCCCCCTTTGGGGCCTGACTGTCTTCACACCCAACACTGGGCTGGGCCCCCAGCAGAGGAGGGTGGGGCGGGAGGAAATTCCTCAGACTCCTGGGAGTAA
This sequence comes from Miniopterus schreibersii, assembly GCF_964146895.1. Lineage (NCBI taxonomy): Eukaryota > Metazoa > Chordata > Mammalia > Chiroptera > Miniopteridae > Miniopterus > Miniopterus schreibersii. The sequence goes on along the minus strand of NC_138105.1, from coordinate 66,037,486 downwards.
AGGTCGACTTCCTTCTCCTCACCTAGCCTAGCCTCACCCTCAGGGGCCCAGGCTCCTAAGGTAAGGTCTAGGAAGGCCCTCTCCAGGGCAGGAAACCCTCTAACCAGAGGGGAGGGAGGGAGGGAGGAAGTCACCTGGACGGGTGGAGCTAACGCCAGCTCCACCCACATTCCTTTCTGCTTTAAAAAAACCCTCCCTAAGGCTCAGCTCACCCAGAACCCCACCTCACCCCAAGGTTGAAAGGACAGGTCTGGGTATAGACACCCCTTCCCAGCCTCATCCAGTCAGGACTTTGAAGAGAAAAACCCTAGACTTAGGGGAAGGGGTGAGGCAGAGAGGAAATTGGGAGATCAAGGAAGGCTTCCTGGAAGAGGGGGCATTGAAGCTATGGTTTTGAATGTTGAATAAGAGTTTGTCAAGTGAAAAAGACAGACAAAGTCTTTGAGGCCCCAAAGCTGACTTCTCACTCCTCCCAACTGCAGTTTTCCCCAAAAATACTAGTCTGGAGACCCCAGTCAGCCAGAATAGGCCCCTCCAAAGCAATAAACCTTTGCAGAAGCCCCTTCTAAAGACCTACTTGGTACCTCAGGGCTGGAGGAAAAAGCTCAGCCTTTCTCAATGTGACTTTCAGATACTAGCAGACGGCACAGACAATGATTTTAGTGTATTTGTTTTAATGGATCATAGGAAAAACATAAGTTCCCCATTGACACATGCACATAGGGGTTTGTGGCTGCAATTACTTGGGAGGACTTACCGATTGGGATAAAAGTTTGGCAAATCATACAAGTGGCTGGAGGTAACTGAAGCTGGGGGAACAGCCTGAATTCCTGCACTCAATGCCACCTGATCTCAGTGCCATTATTTATAGAATGAATGGATTGAATCTGCAGAAATGAGACTGCTGGCTCACATTTATTGAGTGCTTGCTTCACTCCAGCCACTGTTACACATGATACTCATTTGCCCATTTTGCAGCTGAAAAAACTGAGGCCAAGTGGGTCAAGTGACAGCCTGACCAGCAAGATGTGGATTTGGCTGTTTGATCCCAGATCCCTCACTATCAGTACTCCCTGTAGGATAATTCTGCCTCCAGGGGATACTGGACAATGTCTGGGGACATCTGTGGCTGTCCCAACTAGAGGTGTTCCTGGCATCAAGTGAGTGGAGGCCAGGGATACTGCTCCACACCCCACAGTTCCAAAGATGGTCCCCACAGAGAATGAACTGACCCCAAATGTCAATAGCGCTGAGGTAAAGAAACCCCACTCTAAACCCCTCTTTGAAAAAGAACAATCACCCCCAAACACATGGTCTTTCTCCAGCCACCCACTACTCTGATCTCACATTTTTATGCCCTGCTCAACAGCACTCATTGGCTCCCTAGTACCCACCAGATGACCCTGTGCTCAAATCCCAGGGTTTGGAGAAGGGCACTGGCCTTGAGCCCCCATTCCCTTGACCCCTGACCTCTAGATCACTTTAAGGAATTAAAAGTATGCTTTTCATCAATCCACTTCATTCATGCCTCATTTTTCCATTCATTCAGTCATTCACTCAACAAAAATCTTTCAAGCCCCTACTATGCACTAAGTGCATGAAGAAGTAATAGGGACCAACTTCCCACCTGAAAGTGCAGTGCTAACTTCAACCAGGAAAGGGTAGAGCAGGTGTGGCATGAGGGGTTGGGGAAGGAGGCAGGGGAAGGTGAGGTCCCAGAAGTACTTGCAGGTGAACCTACTTGGCCCCTTCTGAGCGTCTATAGTCTATGGGAAAACTGAGGTCCAGAGAGGGTAGAGGCTGTGCTGAGGTCCCCCAGAGTGTCAGCTGCCAGGAGGGGTAGGAGCCTGGGGGCCTTACTCCGGGGCTTGGGATCTCCCTGGTGGAAGCTGCTTTACTGTGCTACAGGAAGCTGAGGTCATCAGTGGCTTAACAGGTCGGACTGGAACCCAAGAATGTCCTGAAACAGCTCTGCAGCCTGTCTGGGCTATAGCTCAATCATCAGCATTTATTGGGTGCTCACAGTGTACACACAGGACTGATGACACAGCCCCAGTCCCTGCTCTAAAGGAAGCCCAGGATCCTCAGGGGAGATAGACAATAATGAAATCATCATAAAACATAAGTAAAAAGTACAACCTAGACTTCTGAGGGCATTGGCAGGGAGACATGAGCTGGACTGGGGGCTCAGGGAGGGCTTATCTGAGGAGGTGGCACTGGAAATGAAAACTGAATTTAGTACGAGTGACCTAGGTGAGAGAGACCTGGGCAGAGAAACAGGCCTGAAGGAGGTGAGGGAGGAGCCATGGGGAGATCTGAGGGAAGGTGTTCTAGGTGGAGCGAACAGCAATTGCGAAGGCCCTAGGGTAGGACCACGCCTGGCATGTTGGAAGAACAGAGAGGAGGCCTGTGTGGCTGGGGCAGAGGGAGTGAGGGGGAGTTAGGGAGGAGGTGAGGGCAGGGAGGGGATAGGGACAGGTCATGCAGGGCCTTGGGGAAGAACTGGGCTGGAGATGGGAGCCCTGGAGAGCCGTGAATACAGAAGACCTGACTCAGGTGCTCACAGGCGCCGTCTGGTGGCTGTTACGGGGAAGACATATTATGGGAGGGCCAGGGTGGGGCCTGACTTAGGTGCTCGTAGGCGCCCTCTGGTGGCTTCTGGGAGGGAGGACCGACTGTGGTGGGGAGAGGGGGAAGCTGGGGGACTACGGAGGCCAAACCTGGAGGCCCTGTAAGATGTTGCCCTTTTTTTGTTTTTTTAATAAACATCTTATTGCAGAACCATTTTAAATTTACAGAAAAGTAATATAATTCAGAGAGTCCTCATATGCTCCCCACCCGGTTTTCCCCAACATTAACATTGTACATGACATTGGTATATTTGTGAAAATTAAGAAAACAACATTAGCCCTAGCAGGTTTGGCTCAGTGGTTAGAGCATCAGCCCACGGACTGAAGGGTCCCAGGGTTTGATTCAGGCCAAGGGCACATACTTGGGTTACGAGCTGGAGGCAACCAATCAATGTGTCTCTCTCACATTGATGTTTCTCTCTCTCTCTCCCTTCCACTCTCTCTGAAAAGCACTGGAAAAAATATCCTCGGGTGAGGATTTGAAAAAAAAAGAAAGCAACATTACTACCTCACCATTTAGTAAACTCCAAGTTGTAATCAGATTCTACTAGTAATGTCCCTTCTCTGCCCCGGGACCCGTCCCGCACCCCCAGTGCATTCAGCCAGCATGGCCAGCGCATCTCTGGCTCCACTTCCCCTGTTCTGTGACCTTTATGCTCTGGAAGAGACTGGCTGGGGATTCGGTAGAATGCCTCTCCTTCGGGTTGGTCTGATGCTTTCCTCATGATTGGGCTGGGTCATGCATTTGAAGAAAGAGTGTAGAAGAGAAGGGGGGTTCTGGGGTTTGAGGAAGGGCAGATTCTAGGTGTGCCAGACTCCCCAAGAGCACATGAAGACTGAGCAATGCCCCAGGGGTTGGCAACATGGAGTCCTGGTGCACCTTAGTGACAGCACTTTGATGTAGGAGGAAAGGGAAAGTGAGGAGGACTTGTAGGCCTTTCTAGAAGCTTGAAGTATGCTATGCAGCTGAAGGGGGCTCAGGGAGGATGTCAAAGCTCTAGAAGGAAGCTCTTTGGAAAGGGAGTCCCCGAGCGTGGCATGAATTCCAGCCCCTCTGATTCCTGCCTCAGGTTCTCCATCTGTGTAATGGGGGCCTGGTTCCGACTTTGAGTAGTATCCTCAGGAAGGTTCAAATGTTTATGCACCTGTTATGTAGCAGGCGCACGGAAGGTTTGCCTGGGCGCTCCTGTGGCTTCCTTCTCCACTCTGGACTAGGAGAGGGACACAGACCCCAGTGGGAAAACACAGGGGTGAAGTATGGTGTCCCCAGGCCTGAGGGGAGCCCCTGAAACTATCTATATCAAGGTATTGTCCTGTGCAGCAGCCGGGGGTAGGACCCTGACCCTTGACGCCTTTCTTACAGTCCCTGGTTTCAGTCTGGCCTCTGCACAGCACCCAGGCCCACTCCCCTCTGACCACTCCCATTAAAGGTCCCCCATGATTCCCATGTTGTCAGGCCTTGTCTGCTTTGTGGCTGAACCTTCCACACCTGGAATCTCTCCTCTTAGAGTACACAGCACTGGCCTTTCTACTCTGTTCAGAACATTAGGTGAGCCATTTATTTACTTATTTAATGCCTACTGCATACCAGACACTGTTCTAGGCACTGGGGATACTACCGTAGCAGAGCTCACAGACCAGCAGGGACAGCACACATTCAACAAGTCCCACCAATGAATGTGCAGTCAATGAGCTGTGACTTTAGCTCAAGAACATTGAATAGTTCCCTAGTATCCCTCCAAAACATATTTATTGAACATCTGATTAATGCCAGACTCTCCTGTACCCTCCCAAGTCAGCTATGCTTCTCATCACCTGTGAACTATTTTGCAACCCTATAAATTGTAGGAAACTGGTGCTATTGCAAATGATTATTGCCCATAGAAATACAAATGAAATTTGTCCTGTGGAGACCACAGATTATTGCCCCGTGACTATTGACAAGTTTACAAAGTGATTTGTAAATTCATTTCCGCGTTCTTGATGTTCTGTGTGTGTGTGTTCTTTCTTTACACTCTTTCTTGAACATTAATTAATGAGTTAAGTAAACTCATAAAACATCTGTTTGTTTTATATTAGTATGAGAGTCATGATTTTACCTTTTTGAAAAAAATATCCTTTAACACTGTATCACCAAAAGGCTTCACAACAGCATCCAAGGTTTCCCCCTCAGATTTCTACCTACCTCCCAGTTACTTGTCCCATTCACCCATTAAAATCTTCAAGCCCCAGAACATTCTTTCCACTTTTTGCCTAATCGCCCTGGATCCCAATCTATTTCACAAACATCAGCAAATGCTGTGGTCCTACCAAAATCTTTCCCGAATCTGCCCACTTCTCCCCTCTCCTCTGCCTCCACCTGGTCTAGTCCCATCGATGCCCATCTGTGCCAACATGGTCAACTCAGCCCTGGTCCCCTGGCCCCGCCTTCTCCTGTTCTAGCCTGTCCTCCCTAGAGCCACCTGTGCTCAGAGGGCACCTGTGAGCACCTGAGTCTGGGCTGGTCCTTCCTTTGCCCACAGCCCTCTAGGGCTCCCACCCCCTCGGGGTAAAACTCAAGTCCTCCTCTAAGTTCACAAGGCCCTGCACGACCTGCCCCCATCCCCTCCCTGCCCTCGCCCTCCCACTCTCCCCTCCACTCTGCTCCAGCCGTGCAGGCCTCCTCGCTGTTCCTCCAACCACCAGACATGGCCCTGCCCTGGGGCCTTTACACATGATGTTACCTCTGCTTGGAAAGCCCCAAGTACTTCCTTCAAGTCTTCTCAAATGAGTTCTCCCTAATCTTTATTTAAGTTTGTAAAATACCTTCCCACCTGCTTCATTCCTATTTCTTGTACCTCTTTTTTCCTGTGAGACTGACCACCCTCTGACCCAGGATACAATTTAGAATACAGTTTACTTCCTTATTATGTTTTCTGTTTCTTTTCTGTCTTCCTCCACCAAAATACAAGTCCACAAGGTCAGAAACCTTTTCTGAATCCCCAAAGCCCAGAACAGCACCCGGCACGCAGTAGGTGCTCCATAAATGCAGGTTCAGTCTCTGGGCAGTTCTTCCTCCCATTCACATCTCCCACTAACCTCGGCCCATTCCAAAGGGTGTCAGCAAACACTGCTCCTCTGGCATAGGGCCAGGCCAAGGAGGAAGAACAGGAACCCCTACTCTCTACCAAGAACTTTCCCCAGAACTCAGGGCCTCATGGAAGCACTGAGCCAGGGAGGCAGGACTTTTACAAGATGCTGAGCCTGGGGCTTCGGTCAGGGGGCATGGGCAGCCCCCAGACCTTTCTGCTCTCTACATTTTGACTCCTATCTGCCTGACAGCCAAACTTTGCTATGCAGCCCTGCCAAGTGGCTGACCCTCTCTGAGCCAGAGTTCAACCTCTGTAACCCAGGAAGGCGGCTGGCTCGGCATTCCGAGGTCTGATTTTGAGTGGGACACCTTTTCCCGCTACCCCCACATGACTGAGCATGTACTACCGGCCCTATCATCTGCTGTTCTCAGCAGCCCGGCTACAAGGTGACTCTTATACCCACTTTACTGAGTGGAAAACTGAGATCCAGATAGGAGAAATGGCTGGAGGCTGTCTCATTCGAGACGTATCCTCCACAACCCCCCAAATCTCAAGCCTCCCTGCTTCCTGGGAGCTCCATGACCATGCTGCCCTGGGGTGATCCCAAATGCCAGGCCCTCTCTGTGCCCTGCATCTCGGATGCCCATGCCTTCCCAGCCCCAAGGGACCTACTTGGTCCTGGACAAAGAGACTTGAGGTGCAATCAGACACTGGCTCCCAGGAAGCTCCTTTTGTCCTGCACTTCTGGGAGCAAATGACCCAGAAAAATGTCTTGCCACCGAACCCCTCTCCTCTCCAGGTTCTAGGCTTCCTAAGCCCAGAGACCACCCTGGCTCCTTGCCCACAGACTGCTCTGGGGACTGTTGTGACAACCGTCCACTCACCCCCACCCCCTCCTGCATTTCACCATTGGGAGATTTTACCCAGAGAAGGAATCAAGAGAAGCAAAGTAAGGCGACCCCAGAACCCGTTTCCCCAGCTCCTGCAGGTTCCAGCGGTGTTGGGAGACCCACGCAATTGTCAGAAGACTTGGGGGCCTCTTCAGAAGCTCCAGGAGGCCCCCACATCCAGGTGCCAGAATGCCCGGCCTGCCACCTCCCTGCCTGACCTCCCTTTTCTAGTTTGGAGGATCAGAAGGACCAACCTGTGCCCCCTCGGCCCCCTGGCACCACCTGGGCCAACAATGACCCTTTTAGGTCTCTGGCTCTGGCGTCCTTGGCCAGCTGCCAGGGGCAGTAACTACAGCCAGATAATCCTTTAGAAAGTATGTCAATTGCCCACGCAGAAGTGTCAGTTTCCTGCTTTCCGGGGAGCTGGGGGAGGGTGATCTGGGGTCCCAGGTCCCCACGGTGGGGACTCTGGTCCTGGCAATGACCTCGGGATGGCAGGCAGAGCAGGGACTTACCTGTCTAGGAGGCTGAGTGGCCTGGGTGCCCGCCTGGCATGGGGGTGGGGAGAGAACCTGAGGTTTGAGCTCTGGCCTCCCCACCTGTTTGCTTAACTTTTCCTCCCTTGTGGCAGCAATAGGCTAGTAGGTTCCCTGCCAGGTGGAACCAGCACAGCAACATGCGACATGCACAGGCGAACTGGCAGTGTGAGAGAGACAGGGAGGCTGGTTGGGTGTGTGGCTCTGTCGTAAGGTGCTCTCACGTGGGAGCAGCTGGCCTTAACCCCTGCTCGCCCAGAGGCCAGGGACACTGAGTCCTGCCCTGCTTGTGCCATTCACCTTTGGGGCCTTGATGCCAGCACTGGGACCAACACATACAGGCTGGTTCTCCGGAAACGTTTGTTGAATAAAATAAGGAATAAATGAATGAAATTCCTCCTGGCTCTCTCCCCCTCCCCCTCCCCTCTGCTCCTTTTGCAGCTGGAACTGCTAAGCCTTTGCACTTGCTGTGCCTTCCATCACATGTGCCATCTCATAAATTGTGGCAGGACTGGCTTCTTCTCCGCCCCCCCCCCCCCCCGCAGATCTGAGAGCAAATTTTGTTTCTGTGCTACAAAGTGATCTGCCAGATTCCTGTGCCAAGAATCTTCAGTCATTTCCCAGCTGGGTAGCTTTGGGTCTCCTCAGTTTCCTCATCTAAAAAATGGGGGAAAACACTATTTCCTAGGGAAGTTTCAAAGGATGAGTAAATGAACGTCCATGAAGTGCTTAGAACAGGACAGGGCACACAGCAGGTCCACACCTTCTACACACTACCCACAGGTGGCTGGTCCCAGTGAATGAGATGTAGTTAAGTGTAAAATATACACCAGATTTGGAAGATGCGGTACCCCCAAAAGAATGTAAAATAGCTCGTTATTTTTAATAACCACTCTGTATTGAAATGATATTTTGGATATGTTGGGTTAAATGAAATACATGGTTAAACTAATCTCACCAGTTTCTATTTTGCTTTTTAAGTTGTGGTTAGTAGAAAAATTTAAATAACAGTTAAGATTTAAAATTTAAGCCCTAGCCAGTTTGGCTCAGTGGTTAGAACATTGGACCTCGGACTGAAGGGTCCCAGGTTTGAATCCAACCAAGGGCACATACCTCAGTTGAAGGCTTGATCCCCAGCCCTGGTTGGGGCATGTGCAGGAGGCAACCAATCAATGTGTCTCTCTTACACCAATGTCTCTCTCTCTCTCTCTCCCCCTTCCACTCTCTCTGAAAAGCAATGGGAAAAATATCCTCAGGTGAGGATTAAAAAAAAAGACCCTAGCCGGTGTGGCTCAGTTGGCTGGGCGTCAGTTGCTGGTTCGATTCCAGGTCAGGCCAGGGCGTGCAGGAGGCAGCCATGCTCTCACATTGTTTCTCTCTCCCTCTCCCTCTCCCTTTCCCTTTCCCTCTAAAATACAATTTTTAAAATCTTTAAAAAAAAATTTAATTGGCTTGCATTGCTCTGGCCCTCTAGCTCAGTTGGTTGGGTGTCCTCCTATACACCAAGGTTGCAGGTTTGATCCCCAGTCACGGCACATACATGAATCAACCAATGAATGCATAAATAAGTGGAACAACAAATTGATGTTTCTTTCTCTCTGAAATCAATCAAAAAATGAAATTAAAAAATTGGCCATTAAATTGTCTTGCATTGTAGTTCTTGGGCAGTGCTAGAATAGGCGTTTAATGCATAGTGGATGTTGAGCCTGTTTTTTTCAATCACATTCTATTCCCATTGTGTCACAGCTGTGCTATTTTATTAGCAGCTAGAACTACCGTCTGTCTCGTGCTTTTTTTATCTGTATCTTCTAGAATGTCACCTTATTGAGGTCAGGGATTTTGTCTTGCTCATTCCTGTATCCCAGTGGCCTAGAACAATGCCTAGTACACAGTAGGTGCTCAATGAATATTTGTGGCATGAATGAATGAATGGACCACGAAGCGGGGGATAGGAGACCATGGGTCCCTTCTACCCGATACCTAGTGCTGATGGTAATAGCCTTTATGGCCACGAGGTGGCGCCAGAAACCAGGACACCAGCCCCAGCAGGGCCGCCTCAGTTTTCCTTCCAGTAAAACCGGAAAAGTGGCCCTGGCCTGGTGAGAGTCTAGAGCTTCCCGCTGATTCACCAACACCGCGGGTTCTATCTCGGGCTAGGGCATATACAAGAAGCAACCAATGAATGCAAACAGAGGTGGAACGACAAGTCGGTGTTTCTCTATTTCTCTCAAAAAATCAATAAATAAGAAAAAAATAAATAAAACGTAACAAGGGAGGATGAATCAAGAGGACCAGAAGCACCGCCCCCCCCGCCCCCATTCCCTGCCTATCCTTTGGTGCCACCAGCTCCACACACCCCCTCCACAATCTGGCACCAGTATGGTTTTGTCTTTTTACATACTCATTTTTTAAAAACTAAAGTTTATACACACATGCACTTTTTATTTATATTTAAATATATCTTTATTGATCTCAGAGAGAGAAAAGGAGGGGGAGAGAGAGAGATAGAAACATCAGTGATGAGAGAGTCATTGATCGAGCCTGCAACGGGGAATCGAACCCCGATCCCCTGGATCCCAGGTCGACGCTCAACTGCTGAGCCACGTCCAGCCGGGCCATGCACTTTTTAAGAACAATTGTTTTATATACATATATATTTATTTATTTATTTTAGAGAAAGGAAGGGAGAGAGAGAAACATCAATGATGAGTCATTGATCAGCCACCTTCTGCCCGCCCCCTACTGGGGATTGAGCCCAAACCCAGGCTTGTGCCCAGACCAGGAATTGAACCCTGACCTCCTGGTTCATAGGTCAACGCTCAATCACTGAACAACGCTGGCCGGGCTACACACATGCACTTTAGTCAAATTCTATTTCAGGTTTGTTAAAATTATCAGAGTGACATTGTCACCCCACAATTTCTCCCTTCCCAGAGGCTCTGTCCTCTTAGCTTCTTTTAAGCTAAATTATGCTGACATTCACTTCCCTCTCTCTAAATAATGCCTGTTTGGCCACTTCTTGATTTTTCCATTTTAGTTTGACTTCCCACCAGAAGAGGTTCAGAATCAACCTTGAAAAAAATTTTTTTAATCCTGTCCCGAGGATATATTTTCCATTGCTTTCCAGAGAGTGGAAAGGAGAGAGACACATCGATTGTGATCGAACGAAGGACCCTTCAGTCCTTCAGCTGATACTCTAACCACAGAGCCAAACCAGCTGGGGCTGAATTTTTTATTTTTTTCATTTCATGATACTTATCACTGATTCAACCCCCAGCCCTTCTCCAATTGTCTGAACCAGTGCTTCTCAAATTCTCTGAGGCACGCTAATTGCTTTAGGGGACTCATTGAAACCTAGACCGTGGGGTCCCACCCCAGGAGTTTCTGATGCAGGAGGTCTGGGGTGGGGCAGGAGATTCTGCATCTCTACCAAACTCCAGGGTGATGACTCCCCAGCACCACAGACAATGATGAGGGACCATGTCTCTGAGTCAGGCAGGCCTGGGTGAAAACATCCCAGCTCCATCTCTCACTATCAGGGTGCCTGGGCCCCCCACCCCTCCCCTACAGCAGAAATAATTAGTTATGAAGAAAACTGACAGTGCATTTTTTACTCCCCAAATCATGCCCTCACAATTAATAACCACCTAGCCATATCATTAATAAGTTCACCACTATACTTTAATAACAACAGTAAAACAATTATTCTTTATACATAAATACATTGATTCATAGCACAGTTCTTAGTGTAATTCTCTGAGCTCCTGTTTTCTCATGTGTAAAATGGGGATGATTAAATAGTTTTCATCTGCTTGATCAATATTGTCAAATATTTATTGTTTCTAGGTAAAAGGTTCTGTGTTAGGTACCGGGAATATATTAATAGTAAAAAACAGGTCCCTAACTTAATGGAGACATTGCATACAAAGGCTTTCGCACTGAGACTAGCATTTAATAATATTATTATGTACTATAAGTAACATTATACATAATATTTTTACATTGTATATTAATATTAATTACATAATATATAAATTTTATTAATAACATTATGTCTATCATAATACATATAACTTTATATTGTGCATAATGAAAATTAAACTTTATCAGATTGTAATTAGTACTTATATTAAAATAGTTAACACAATAATGTGTTACTTATAATATGATGATAAGTAACTTAATCATAAATATTGTTTATATTTCATCTGTAATATTAATACCATTGCAACGCTAAGCGACTGGCATGGCGCTGCCCTTCCACACCCTGGGCGCACGGCGACGCTCGAGGCGCTCCCGGGCCCGGGACGCGCTCAGGTCCCGCCCCCGAGTCCTGATTGGCTGCGCGCGCGGTGCGCGATGGCGCAGCGCCTGGCCCCGCCCCGGCCCTCCCCCTGCTCCTTGGACTCGGCTCCCCTTTCCATCCTCCAGCCGGCGGCGGTTGTTGTTCGGCGGCGGCGGCGGCCACAGCTCGGGTCGTAACCTCCGGCCGCCGGCTCGCTACCGGGTCCGCGCGCGCGGCCATGGAGCTAGAAGTGCCGGATGAGGGGGAGAGCGCCGAGGGAGGGACCGTGACCTCGGAGGCGACCTGGGCCTCGGAGAGCGGCGCGGCGGCAGGTAACGGTTCCGGACCTCGCGTCCCTTCAATGCACCCGGAGTGGACCCGCCTGCTGCCCCCGCCGGGGCCCACTGGACGAGTCCGAGTGCCGGAGGGGCGCCGAGCCCCGCTGCTGGGAGACCGGAACGTTCCACTCAGGGGTGATCGCGGGGGGGGGCATGGAACGCCCCACGACCCGGCCGGGGGACTCGCCTCCCGGGGCCCGGGGAAAGATGGAACCCCCTCCTGGGGGCTGGGAGTGGTGCCGCCTATTCCGGGGGTCCCTTGGGGGGGCGCCCGTCTGGGGGCGGGAGTGGGTGCAGGGCCCCGTTCTGAGAGGCTGTGGGTGGAGCATCTTGCTTAGAAGCATGCGGGGAAGACCGGTCCTCGTCTCTGGGCCGGTGAGACCCCTCTTAGACCCGTGGTGGGCGAGTGTTCCGTCTCCTGCTCAGGGCGCTCAGGGACGACCTCTTTCCAGTTTTGTTGGGAGGGGGGCTGCTTTGCGTGTGTGGAATGATGAAGCACCCCTGTTCCAATGAGGGGGCCCTGTCTCCAAGGTGGGGCATGACGAGGTGATACTGTACCAGATGTGCCCCCCTGTCTGGACCCACTTTCTGGGCCACACACCTTGCTGGTATCAGCTTCCTGGCCTCACCCTTTCCCCTCACAAGCAGTCAGCCCTATGGACACATCTTATTGCCCTGAAAGGCCAGGGGCAGCTGAGGTGGAGGAGGGAGGGTCTTTGTGGCCATCTGGGTCAGTCTCCTGACTATCTGTTCTGTCAGTGAAAGTCAACGGACTCACCCCATTCTGGTGCACTGGCCATTTCTTCCCTTTCTGGACCTCAGTTTACCTCCCTGTCACAAGGGGTGGCTAAGGGCATGACATCTCGAGGCACCCTCAGTGCTGGGGCTCTCTAAGCAGACAGGAAGAGTAGGCCCTTTATGCCTTCTCTCTGGACACTGGGGGTCTGCTATAGCCATGGAGGGCCACTGCTCCCTGGTGCCCCTGTTCTTGACTTGCTTTCCTCACTCTACAGCAAAGCAGGTGTAGAGAATGAGGTAGCCTCGCCTAGCCCGGCCAGCTCCAGGCCCCCTTTCCCTGGCGTGGAGTACAGATGTGAGCCACTGTGGTTCCTTCCCTGAGGTCACAAACTCCCAAATAGGAAGTTTCCTGATCCAAAGAACCCTTTGCTCCTCCCAAGTAGCCTTCATGGGCGGAGTCCTGTAGATACCCACATGGGCATCCATCCTCCTTCTCCCCTGGGCCTCCAAAAGCTTTCTTGGCAGGCAGGGAGATGCTGTGCTGCCTGGGAGTTGGGAGAAGTGTCTGAAGAGAGAGCCAGAGTGAGCATCCTGGGCTTTGGAAGACTCCCACTGCTTCTTTTCCCACTGCCATCTGGAACTGCCTGGTAGATGACCTGTTTCCTTCTGACCATTCAGTCGCCTCGCCTTTTCAGCCAGTATCCTTGCCTGGGTAGCATCACCTTTCTCAGCACCCTGACCTCTGCTATCAGCCCTCTGGCCAGCTGGTCAGAGACAAAATAGCCCCAGAATCAGTGACCACTGGAAAGCTACAGAGCAAACTTGTATCTTCTCAGGGGTTGGGTGAACTGATTAGGGACAGATAAAGGCCCAGCCCCCTGGCTATGGCTGGGTCTGAGCGTTGGGACCTGGCAGATACGGGCTGGCCCTCCCTGCCCGTCAGCAAAATCCACAGAAATCTGTCTCCCCCAGCTAATCACTTATTTTACTCTCTTTAAAGAGCTGCCTCTCCCCGTCCAAACCCACTTCTCCTGACCTAAGTTCTGTGAAGTTTGTGTAAGAGCTGCCCACCCTTTTCCTACTGCTGTACAAATACATAAACACATAAACAGGTGTGCATGTTCTTCACCATGGTGGTTCATGCTACACCAGGGTCTCTTTCCTTGGCACTATTGACTTTTTGGGCCAGAAACTTTTTTGTTTTGGAGAGGCTGTCCTGGGCACTGGAGGGTGGTGAGCAGCATCCCTGGCCCCCACCCACCCAATGCCAGGAGCTCCTTCTCCCAGTTGTGACAACTACAGATGGCCCTAGACATGGCCCAGTGTCCCCTGGAGATAATCACCCTGGTGGGAAGCCACTGTACTATACCTATTGTTCTGTAACTTGCTTCCTTTTTGTCTGTAATAGTGTGGATCTTTTTCTCTATGTTGGTATCCATTATTTTTTTCAGAGAGAAAGAATACTGTGTTGTGGTTAAGAGGGTGGAAATCCCAGAGTTATACTGCCTGGTTCCACTGAAGAACAAATGCCTCAACCTCTCCTAGCCCTCAGTGTCCCCATCTATAAAATGGGGTGAGAGTGCTTGATGAATGTTAGTGACAACTGCTGTAGGCACCAACCGTTACTGATACCAGCCTCCTGTTAAGGGACATTCAGGTTGTTTGTGGAGTTGCCTTTTGATGTTAGAAGCAGTAAATGGCCTGTCTTTGAACATGGGTGCTTCCGTTCCTCAAAATTGGAGTCCCATCTTGGAATGGCTGGGTCAGGGTCTAGCAGATTGAAAAATGACTATCAGATACCTGATTGCTTTCCAGGAAGGTGTGGAAGGGGCCAAGAGAGACTCTCTGTCTCCCCACAGCGTTGCCAGCTCCAGATGTTATCAGCCTCCATCATTTTGACCAATCTGATGGGAGGTGAAATATATCTCGGTGTTTAGAATCTGGTTACTTTAAACACCTGCGCTCCCAAGTCCTGGTCCAGAGAAGGCTTGAGGGGGTTCTCCATTGGCTTTTGGGGGTTGTATGGGGCGCCTGGTTCCTGGGGCTTGGACACATTCACAGGGCCAGCTGTGGGGCTTCTTAGCTGCCTGTGGGCTTTGGGCTGAGCTGTGGTCTGCTGTTTCAGAGCCATTTCCCTCCTGTTCTTCCTGTTCCTGTGATATCTCAGAGCAGTGGACTTCTTCCCAGACCTCCCAACCCCTCCCATATCTAATCTGGTGGCAAATTATGTAGCTTTGCCTTCAAAATGGACCCAGAATCTGCACACTTCTCCCCCTCCTCTGCTTCCACCTGGTCCAGCCCCATCATCCATCACTGGCCTGGTTCTTCGTCCTTTCACATGCTCCCTACAGCTAACCCCAGAAGGCTCCCATTAACAACTGAGTCAGGTCCCGTCCCTTTTCTGCCTACAACCCTCAGGACTCCCAACTTCCTCCAGGTAAAAGCTCAGATCCTGCCCATCATTCACAAGACCCTGCACAAAATGCCCCTGTCCCCTCCCCACCCTCACTTCCTGCCTCTGCCACCTTCATTCACTCTGCTCTAGCCACATAGAGCTCACAGTTTCTCTTAACACTCCAGGCATAGTCCTGCCCCAGGGCCTTTGCATAGGCTATGCCTTCTGCCTAGAAAGCTCGTCCTCCATATCTGTCATTTGCTTCCTTGGTTTGCTCAACTTTTTGCTGAAATAACTCCTCCTCAGTGAGGCTTCCCCTGCTATTTGAGGGAGGCCTGAGAGAAGGGTAAGAAGACAGCACAATTCAAGCAAAGTCCTGATGTGCTTGAAGAACAATGAGGGGTCAGTGTGCCTGGGGTGGGGCAGGCATCATCACTGGAGGCCTTCTCTGTAGCTGTGGGTGAATGGTAACCAGGGATTGTAGTGCCCCTTGTCCCCTTATTGGGAGTAAGCTGTGACCTTAGGAGACAGAAAGCTCCCAGTTTGAATTCCACCCTGGCCACTTTCTAGGAATGCAACATAAGCCTTTTGGACTGGCAGCCTTGGTCTGTTCCATGGAAAGGCCTTGAGGACTGGACCACCTTTACCAGACGCCTCAGTGTCTCCATCTGTGAAATGGGTGTGATGACTATACCTTTCTTATAGGGCTTGACTGAGTGAATTGATGTGCAAAGCTCTTAGAAGGGTGCCTGGCATGTAGTCGACTCCATGTGAGCGCTGGGGTTTTCCCTCCTCAGGTCCACACGCAAGTCAAAGGGAACTGCACATCATAGACTGCTGCTTGGAGAGCCTGGCACAAGCTGGAGTCTGCTGTGGGACTCAGAGTATGTGAGGATGTGCAGTTGCCTCTTAGCCCTTGAACAATGCTTATTGAATATTTATCCGACACCTACTGTGAGCCATGTAGGGATCTAGGTGCCTAGGCCACTCACATCAGTGACCAGTGGGATTCCCTCGCTGCCCTCTGGCCTCTCAGATTGGTGGGAGGGTAAACAGATAAGACCAGGGACCACAGTCTGTGGCCCCCCTGGACAAATCCTGTCCATTGCTGTGTTTTGTCAATAAAGTTTTATTAGCATACAGCCATGCCCATTCACTCACACGTTGGCCATGCACCTTTCATGCTACAATGGCAGAGTTGAATTTCGAGACAGAGACCTTCTAGCCTGCAGTGTGGCAAATGTTCACTATCTGGTCCTTTGTGGGAGATGTTTGCTGACCCCTGAGTAAAACCATGCTGGATAGTGGTGAGTGTGCAGAGGGAAATGAAACATGTAGTGGGAATTTGAGTGACCAGGGCCTGCTCTAGGTGGTCAGGAGAAAAGGTGGCTTGAGTGAGAAACATCAGCTGTGGGTGGAGCTTTCAGGCAGAGGGAACTTGCAAAGGGGCCCTGAAGCCAAAATGAGTATGATTCCTTTGAGCCACAGAAGCTAAGTGAATGTGTGGGACAGGGGCTGAGATAGGCAGGGCCAGCCACATGGGGCCCCGGAGACCCTGGCTCTGCCTTGGTTTTGTTCTGAGTTCACTTGGTGCTGGAGTGTTGAAGCAGGGCAGTGAGCACTGAGTCAGTTTTGCAGAGCATGCTCTGGTTGCTTGGTGGGGAAGGGGCTGTGGGGTGTGAGGGGGCTGGATGGGGGTAGAGGGCGGTGAAGGAGATGAGGAACCCAGGAGGGTTTTGACCTATGTGCCCTGGAGTTGGTGGTGGGGTGAGGAGGGCCCAGGAAGGAGCAGGTCTAGGGGGCTGAGCTTGCACTGTTGTGGGAGGAGCAGAGAGGAGGGGGTGCTGCCCATGGGGCCCCCAAGGCATGTGGAATCTTACTGACCAGGCAGTAGGGTGGTCTGGGTGGACCCTGCCTTGACCTTGGACAGTATGCCTCTGAGGAGAGGTCCTTTCTTTCTACATTGGTTTTTCCTCTGAAGATGAGGGCAGTGGGGTCCCAAGGATTCAGGGAGACAGGAATTGGTGAGACCTGTAGCCTCTGGTGGCACTCTTTAAATTACATCTGTGTGAACTGGCTATTTACAGATGGGGAGGCCCAGGTTCCAAGGGGGTCTTGGGCCCCCATGCCTTCCATTCCCAAATCCTGCCACCTTGACCAAGTCGAGTGTCACCATGTGTGACAAGGCAGGTCGAGACCCACTGGAGATTTTCTCACTGCTGCCAGCTGGACTCCCAGCCTGAACCGTGGGACTGCCCCTGTGTAGAGGATTACTGAGTAAGGGGATTAGCTGTGGGGCCCTGCCCATCCTGGCACCTCCTGCCCCATCAGGCCGCACCAGAGGGAGTGGGGTCCACCCAAGGGGCCCCACATGCCTGAACCAGTGGAAAGGAAAAGTTTTGGAGACCTGGCCTCTGTCTTTGATTAAAGAAAGGAACCCCAACATTTTGTCACAGTTGTCTCTATCACCTATACATCATGCATGCATATCATGGTCTTTATCCTGGATGGAGGCATGGAGTTACTGTTGAAGGTTTTAGGGAAGTTTGAGTTTGGTCGTGTTCTGTGGGTTATGTTTCTCTCACACGTTTCCTCATGTGTCCTCTACTGGGGAGCCGTCTTAGCTGGAGGTGCATCAGGCACTATTGGCAGGAGATGGTACAGTGTGTGAACAGGTAAGGGGACCAAGGGGGCAGGTGTAGATGGAGAACATAAGAGACACGGAAGGAGAGCCAAGAAGTGGGGTCCCAGCAGCCACAGAAGGAAGTTACTCAGCTGTTCTGTGCCTCAGTTTCTTCATTGCAAAGGACTTGCTTTCCTCTGTGGTTCACGTGAGGATTAGATGCCTCAGTGCCCAGGAAATGTTCAGAACAAGGCTCAGCATGTGGCAGATGCTTAGTAAGTGGGGAGCAGAGGCACATGACTTGGGCTAGGCGGCCTGGGACCAGCTCTGTGTGCCCCCATCTGGTAGGGCAGTTGGGTGGCCATGCGGAGCAGCGTAGTCAGCCTAAAGTCTGGGTGAGCTGCCTCTAGGGCCCCTTGGGCTGCTGGCTTAGTGCGAGCCCATTTGGCCCTGGTTCTGACTGTGTGACCTGGCCATGTGTCTGTCAGGGGAGACCCTGGGCCTCTATCGGTAAGGATGGCTTAGGATCCACTGTGTGACAAACATCCCTGCAACTCAATGGCCTGTCCCAGAGGCTTGTTTATGCCAAGAGTCCCTGGCAGGTCAGCAGGGAAGTGAGCTCATTGTAATTACCCAAAGACCTAGGTGTTGAGTCTGCTGTCACCCTGAATGCCTATTCACCTGGCAGAGGTGCACATGCAAATCCTGGTCCACAGCTGTGGTTTCAGTATCATTAACAGGGCCTCCTGCCACATTTAGAAGCGCTGTAGCTTTGATGATATATTCTGATGTTACCTGACAGATGATGACATTTGGTGGTGACCAGTGTCATGCTCTAATAATACTGCAGAGCATCACCTGCATGGTCGTCTCTGTTGGCTGAATTCCTGGAGGCAGAACTGCTGGGGTGGAGGCTCCCTCCATGCCTGTTTAATTTTGAAAGGTGCTACCATATTGAAATGTACCTGGGATGTGGTTTTTGTTTTGTTTTTTAATTTAAGATTTTTAAAAATTGATTTAGAGAGAGAGAGGAAGGGAGACGAAGAGAGGAAGGGAGACAGAGAGAGAGAAACATTGATATGACAGCAGAACATTGGTTGGCTGCCTCCTGCATGCCCCTATTGGGGATTGAGCCCACAATCTGGGCATGTGCCCTGACCGGGAATCGAACCAGCAACCTTACGGTGCACAGGACGATGCCCAACCAACTGAGCCACACCAGCCAGGGCCTGGGATGTGTTTTAATCAGGTGTGGTGAGGCCCACAGATCAGGGTAGGTACACTGAATAAGCTTATGATTAGCTAGTTTGAATAATTTCAGTGGGCTCTGCATGGGAGGGGCAGGCAGCCAGTACTTGGCCTTAGGGTGATTGGGGAAGGGGAATATGGGCTTGTGTGTGAGAGTTAAATGAGGTGGGGATGTGTGTGGATTGCTTGGTTTGTACATCAATGGTACATTCACAGGGAGTTGTCTGTGATCTCTGAGTTGGCCAATTCCAGGAGAGACAGTCCCCCAGGTTTGCGAGGCCCCGAGATGTCAGTATCATAAAATATAGAAAGTAAAAAATTACGTGATTAACCCAAAACCAGATAGACTGTTCTGAGTTCCCTTCGGCAGTGGGTGAGAGCTTGTGTCTGGTCCATTTCTCTCATCTTTGCCAATCTTATGGGTGCAAAGTGACATCTCAGCAAAGTTGCAATTTGGATTTATCTTGTAAATAGAAGTGAAAGCTTTTCATGTTGTTTTTCCTTTAACTGTGTCATCTTTGTTGTATTAAAAATATATTCCAGCCTGGCCGGGTGTGGCTCAGGAGTTGAGTGTCGACCTAGGATCCAGACGATCGGGGTTCGATTCCCGGTCAGAGTACATGCCCTGGTTGCAGGCTTGATCCCCAGTCAGGGGCGTGCAGGAGGCATTGATGTTTCTATCTCTCTCTCTCCTTCTCCTTTCCTCTCTCTGAAATCAATAAAGATATATTAAAATAAATATATATGTGTATATATATATATATATTCCAGCAAAGACAAGCTTGCGATATAGTGACTTGCCCACCCAGGTCACACAGGGACGGTGACAGGACTGGTGGGGGGACTCTCACCTGCCCTCTTGTCCCTACAGTATTCTGTATTTTTGTCAGAGCTGGAAAATGGAGCATCACCCACTAGGGAGTCAGGGCTATCGCAGAGGCTGTCTCTTTGTTGTCTTTGCTTAAGCCAGCTCTGTGGGTCCTGTTCCCGTCTGTCTTGGTTCCACATTTACAGATCCCTCTTTATTGCTCACCCCTGCTCCTTTCTTTAATCACACACATCTGAGAACTCTTCTGGGAGCTGTATATGTCTTTCTCATACTCAGTTGAGTTACCAGTCTTTTATTGACTTGTAGGCACTCTTTATATATTATGACAGTTTTTTCTTTTAATTTGTGATACAAGTGCAAGTAGTTTTTTCCCATCTTCTCCTATGCTGCTTATTAATGCCAGGCAGGTAGTTTTGTTTTTCTGTGGTCAAATTTACCAGCCTCTCCTTTTATGGTTTCCCATTTTGACGGAAAAGTCTTCCCTGTTCAGTGGTTATATTTAAATTCTTCTAGTACTTCTATAACTTCACTTTTTTAGCAGTTAGATTCTTACTATATTTGGAATTTATCCTGGCATAAGGCATATGAGGCTTTAGTTGATTCAAGCTTTTCCAGGTGGCTCAGATGTATCTGAGCCCCACTCTGTGGATAATCTGCTTTCTTTACCAATTTGAGATGCCACCTTGATTATATACCAAGCTTCTGTATGTGGCTGGTCTATTTCTGGACTTCCTATTCTGTCACATATGTCTGCCTGTGTCTCATGCAGCAGGTATGTCTTAAACTACAAGTAATAACATGCTTACTGGGAAAAAGCAACAGCCAAATCTGCATGCAGTAGAACATGAATGGCTCTGTCTCTCCCTCTCCATTTCTATGAAGGCAATGACCATCGTCAGTCCAGTAGTTTTTTCTCTCCCTTTACCTACCTGTTCCACATATATTATTCTTTTTCAATATTTTATTTTGTAAACTTTAAAGCCTGAAGAAAAAGTTGCAAGAATGTGAAGGTGAACGCCTGTAATACCCTTCACTGAGGTTCCCGAGCTGTGTGTGTGTGTGTGTGTGTGTGTGTGTGTGTTTGCCAGGCCATTGGAAAGTCAGACATGATGTCCTTGATTGCAGACATGATGCCCCTATGTCCCTAAATACGTAAGTGTAGTTGATTCTCGTTTGCAGTACTTCTGTTCTATAATGTTGCCATTAGTACTGAGTTCTCGAACACTGAACCACTGCTCCTGGGGAAGTGGAGGGTTTAGATTGCTGCAAGCCTCTGGTCATCACATTTTCTCAGCTGATCAATAAGTAACCTTGTGTTTTGTGTGTTTCTATTTATTTACTTAATCCTCACCGGAGGATATTTTTTCCACTGCTTTTTCAGAGAGAGTGGAAGGGAGAGAGGGAGAAAGAGAGAGAGAAACATTGATGTGAGAGAGACATTGATTGGTTGCCTCCCACACGCTCCCCAACAGGGGCCAGGAATTGAACCTGCAACTGAGGTATGTGTCCTTGGCTGGAATCGAACCCAGGGCCCTTCAGTCCACAGGCCAATACTCTAACCACTGAGAAAAACTGGCCGGGGCTGTATTTCTATTTAAAGACACCTTATTTAATGTACATTGTTGCTTCGTTAGCACCGTGCTCCCAGCCCTTTAACCACACCTGAACCAAGCTGCTCTAAAGCACCGCATCTTCTCTGTAAGGCACATCTCAGCCTTCTTGTGCTTAGGAACCCTAGACAGCACTTCAGCTTTACACTTGGGAGACATTTTAAACAAATCACCAAAAAAAGCACAAAAATGCAAAAGAAGTGGCACTTGCTAGACCATGAAAAGGTTGCTTATATCTACAGTACAAGAGCTGAGACAAAAAGTCAGAGTGTTGCCTGATTTGACCCCAGCTGGGTACATGTGGGGGTGACTCAAAATTTTCACTGCCCTGCATGTGTCTGTGAATGACCGTGAGAGCCACATGAGGACTGATGTGGAGTTAAAATAAATTTTAGCCAGAAGGTGAGTTTGCAGCTATGGAATTTGCGAATAGTGGGCATCAACTGTATGCCATCTAAGCAAAGCTCTTCTCTTGGCTCAGTGCAGGGGTCGAGTGTAGGAAATTTAGCATGGGCGCAGTATTCACAGTTTCATTAACCTAGAATTGTCCTGAGCTGGAACTGTTTGTTCCTTCTCTAGGTTTCAGTCCAGGATCACACAGCACTTGGAGACCTGGGGACAGTGAGGTCACCCAAGAACCCATGACAGGACAAGTTTCCTTCCTGGCTGACAGGTCCTCTGTGGACCTTGACCCCACTGTCCGAGCCTTCCACCTGTGGATCCTTTGAGAATGAGCTGCTCTCCCCACCTCATCCCTCTTCCACCCTGCACACTTCCGGTCTTCTGCCTGCTCCTCCAGAAAGCCCGTCCAATTCCCCCAACCAAGGTTGCCCCACTTAGCCCTTCCCATCGCCTCATGGGACCATGCATGTATAGTGGTGGTTGTCTGCTGCCCTTGGGTTGGCTTTGCCCAGAGCCTGGTGCCCTGGACTTTGGCAGCAGGGCCTGTGCTGGGCACAGACAGGTGTTCAGCCATGTTTGTGGCCTGAGAGGTGAAGGTTCTGGAACCTTCTTTATGTTTTTCTTGAACACTGGGGCATTGGAAAACTGTAGCAAGTGGCTTGGGCCCTGCAGAGTTCTGGATTTATCCTCCCCCCACCCCCACGTCCTCTGCTAGGCTTCCTGTTTACCATTCTGGAAATGCATTCATTCTGTGCAGGGAGGTCAAGGGAGGGTGAGGAGCAGAAGAGGCTGAAAGAGTCCAGGCAGATCTCCTTGTCGGGGAGGAAGGGCAGGGTGGGCTTCTGTCTGGGCTTTGCCCCTGGGACTACCCCCTACTCCATTCAGCCCCCAGCTGCACCCTCCCCTCAAGCCATATCAAGCCCTTTGCTGGTCCTTGAAAGCTAAAATGCATCCTGTCCTGTCACCACAGGGCCCTTGCATGTGTATGTGTGTGTTGGGGGGCTGCCCCCACTTAGAATTCAGCACTCTCTTGTGATTTTTCTTTTCCTTCCTTTGGAAAAATGTCTCATGTTGATGACAAAATGCAAGCCTGGCTCCACCCCCAGGCATCTCTGTTGCCAGCTTCTCTGTCCCCTTGTGAGGCACTCAGCCATGCGCAAGTGCCCTGGTCACATACCTCCTCCCATTGTGTTTATAAAATATACTTTATTCTACCTTTTGACTTTTTTCCTAAACACTTTTGGGTAATAGCTTTATTGAGATATCATTCACACACTATACATTTTACCTAAGGTGTACAATTCATTGGTTTTTACTATATTCACAGTGTCGTGCATCCATTACCGCAGCCAATTTTATTTTATTTTTTAAAGAAAATATACCTAATGAACTGATGAATTTGTCTAAAGAGATTTCCAGGTAGAATACCAAAAGTGACAGCCAACTTCTCATAGCTGTGTTTGAGAATGTACAGAAAGAAATGAATTAAAAAAAAAACACAAAAAAAACCTGTTCTGCTTTCAAGCAGGATACCACAGTAATTTTAAAACATTCTTATCCACCCAAAAGGAAGTCCATCCCTATTAGCATCACTTCCCACCCTCTCCCCAGCCCCTGGCTCCCAACATTCTACTTTCCTTATGAATCTGATTCTTCTAGGGACCTCATCTGAGTGGAATCACACAGTATTTGTCCTTTTATGACTGGCTTATTTTATTAAGCACCCCCAAAAGAAGCCCCGCCCTCATCAGCAGTCATAATAGTCACTTGCCACCCCCTCCCCAGCCCCTGACAACCACTAGACCCACTTTGTCTCTCTGAATTTGCCTGTTCTGGACATTTCACATAAATGGAATCACACACTGTGTGGCCTTTTGTGTCTGGCTTCTCTCACTGAACATCATGTTTTTAATGTTCATCCACTTTGTAGCAAGTGTTAGTTCTTCATTCCTTTTCATGGCTGCATAATATTCTAGCATGTGGATGGACCACATTGTGTTTATCTACTCACCAGTTGATGGACATGTGGGTTGTTTCTACCTTTTGGCTGTTGTGAATATGCTGCTGTGAACATGCATATACAGCTTTCTGTGTGGACAGATGTTTTAATTTCTCTTGGGTGGATGCCTAGGAGCAGAACTGCTGGGTCACATGGAAACTCTGTGTTTAGTCTTGAGGAACCACCAGGCTGTTTTCCACAGTGGCCATAACATTGCACATTTCCACCAACTGTGCATGAGGGCTTTGATTTCTCCATGCCCTAACTATACCTAATTATTGTCCATCTTTTTCTTTCTGGCCATTCTGGCAGGTGTGAGGTAGTGTCTCCCTGTGGTTTTGATTTGTATTCCCTTGATGACCGATGATGTTGAACATCTTTTCATGGGCTCATTGGCCATTTGTGTATCCTCTTTGGAGAAATGTCTGTTCAGAACCTTTGCTTTTCCATTGGGTGTGTTTTTTATTATTATTATTGAATTGTAAGCATTCTTTATATATTCTAGATACAAGTCCTTTACCAGATATGTGATTTGCAATATTTTCTCCCATTCTATGGGTTGTCTCTTTACTTTCTTGATGGTGTCTTTTGATGCACAAGTGTTTTTAATTTTGATGAAGTCCCCTTTATCTTATTTTTTGTCTGGTTGCTATGCTTTAGTTGTCATATCTAAGAAACCACTGCTGAACCTGAGGTCATAAAGATGTACCTCTGTTTTCTTCTGAGAGTTTTATAGTTTCCGTTCTTACATTCATTTTAAATTGAGGTAACATCACTTAATATGTAAGCTTCAGATGTGCAACACTATTATTCAGTAGTGGTACACAATGTAGCATGCTCACCACCAAAAGTCGTTTCCATACAATGTGCTTTGAGTTATTGTTGTGTATGGTGTGAGGCAGGGCCCAGCTTCATTCCCTGCCTGTGGAGATCCAGGTGTCCCTGCAACCCTTGTTGAGATGATTTTGTTCCCCTCTGAGTTGTCTTGGCACCCTTGTAGAAATCAGTTGACTGTAAATGTGCAGGTTTAGTGTTCTGGATTTTTTTACTGTTGTTGTTGTTAATCCTCACCTGAGGATGTTTTTTCCATTCATTTTTTTAGAGAGAGTGGAAGGGAGGGAGGGGAAGAGATAGAGAGAGAGAAATACCAGTGTGAAAGAGACACATCAATTGGTTGCCTCACACATGTCCCCTGACCAGGGCCGGGGATCGAGCCTGCAACCGAGGCACGTGCTCTTGACCAGAATCAAACTCACAACCCTTCAGTCCATGGGCCGATGCTCCAGCCACTGAGCCAAACCAGCTAGGTCTAGTTCTGGATTCTAACTTGATCTTTTCTGGACTATTTTGCTGATCTCTGTGCCTGTTTTTATGCCAGTACCATGCTATCTTAGTTACTGTAGCTTTGTAGTAAATTTTGAAATGGGGAAATATGAATCTTCCAACTCTGTTCTGCATTTTGCCTTTTAATATACTAAGTCTGACTTGGTTCTTGGTCTCTGTCAATGCAGCTTGGAGCTGCCACATCCTTTTAAACACCTGTATAATATCCCATTGTATGCATTTTAGCCATTCATTTAGTTTGCTCATCAGCTCTTTATGGAACACCAACTGCATGCCAGGCCTGGAGGGAAGAGTGTTGGTTGTAGAGCAGAGGCTAGGGTGGAGGTCAGTCAGCACCAAGTGGTCCAGGCTTTGCCCCTGCGTGCACAAATGAGGAGAACAGATGGAGGGATGTCTAGATGGATGACGCCATGTTGAAACCCCAGGTGTATCATTTTAGCTATTGCTGCAAAATAAATTACCCCAAAACATAGTAGCTTTAAATAATAATAAACACTATCTCACAGTTTCTGTGGTTCAGAAATCCAAGGGTGGCTGAGCTAGGTGGTTCCCGCTTGGGATCTCTGATGAGGTCGCAGTCAAGCTGATGCCTGGGGCTGCCTCATCCAAAGGCTTGACTGGGGC
The DNA here is from genome assembly GCF_964146895.1 of Miniopterus schreibersii. NCBI lineage: Eukaryota > Metazoa > Chordata > Mammalia > Chiroptera > Miniopteridae > Miniopterus > Miniopterus schreibersii. Next base: position 66,011,924 of record NC_138105.1, on the reverse strand, counting down.
TGGAGGAGCTGCTCCTGAGCCGGCTCCCCCATGTGGCTATTGGTGGTAGCCTCAGTTCGGCAGGTCACTGAGTGTCCTTCTAGCATGGCGGCCACTTCCCCCAGTGAATAATTCAAGAGCAAGGTGAGATACAATTAAATGTTAAAAAAGACTAGATAGATAGATAGATAGATAGATAGATAGATAGATAGATAGACAGATAGATAGCCCGGCCAGTGTGGATCAGTGGTTGAGCATCGACCCATGAACCAAGAGATCACAGTTTAATTCCTGGTCAGGGCATATGCCTGGGTTGCAGGCTTGATCCCCAGTAGGGGGCGTGCAGGAGGCAGCCGATTGATGAGTCCTTTTCATTGTTGATGTTTCTTTTTCTCCCTCTCCTTTCCTCTCTGAAATCAATAAAAACATAAAAAATATATTAAAAAAATAAAATAAGTACTATTATTTTTAAAAAAGATATATGTATAACCCTAGCAAGTTTTGCTCAATTGTTAGAGCATCGACCTGCAGACTGAAGGGTCGAGGGTTCCATTCCCAGTCAAGGACACATATCTTGGTAACAGGCTGGATCCCTGGCTCCCGTCAGGGTGAGTGTGGGAAGCAGCCAGTCGATGTGTCTGTCTCACATTGATGTTTCTCTCTCTCTCTGTCTCTCCCCCTCCCTCCTTTCTACTCTCTCTAAAAAAATCAATGGAAAGAATATCCTTGGGTGAGGATTAACAACAACAAAAAAGGATATATATAAATATGCGATTAAATATTTACTTTATAACTTTATATGTTATACATGCATGTTATCATACATGCAAGAATAAAGAATGAGGCAGATATTATCACACATCTTTCTTACAGAAAATTAAATTTTACAACTTCCCACTAGGGCTAAAAATTATATATAAGACCGCTTCTTAAACTTGAGGGTTTGGTAGAAATATGCAAATGCAAGAAAGTTTCTGGATGTTCACCAATATTATTTCAAATAAGTGCCTGTAGCAGCACTCTATAGTAAAACTTTTGGCATCGATGGAAATTTCTGTATCTGTGAACTCCAGTGTGCTAGCCACTAGCCTCATGGAGCTACTCTGCATGTGAAATATGCCCTATACAATCAAGAAACATAATTTTTATTGAATTTCATTTTGATCCAAATTTATATTTAAATATCCACATGTGCAGAGATATAGGAACCAGTTTTTAGTCTGTTGGGTTATACTAATTTGAGGTTGAGGCCAATTCTAAGCTCAAACTTTGTTATGGAGTCTCTAATGAAGTCAGAGCAAACTTCAAAAAAAAGAGCAAGGTGAACGTGGCGGTCTTTTATGACTCTGTGTCAGAAGTCACATGCTGTCATTTCAGCCATATTCTGTTGGTCACACCCACCGGCCATTGCAGAAGGATGTGCATACAAGGGTCATCTGGAGGTTGGCTACCACATCAGGCAGCTTATTTGGCTCCAGAGCCTCCCTCTTCTCATCTGTAAAATTGGGAGGTTGTACCTTTGCCTCATGGGGCAGATTGAGGCATGAGTTGAGCAGTTACTGCATGCCTGATTTCTATAATAACCCCAGAGCCCGGGCAAGTGTCCAGGGCCTGGTTCTTGCCTGGCTTAGCCAGCAACTTTCTACGGGACTTTGGGCAAGCCCTGCCACCTTGGCCTCAGTGTAGAATAGAGCCAGCTCGTTCCCTAGGATTCTTGAAGCCTAGACCTGCCCCCCTGGGAAATTGGGCCTGGAACTGGAATGTTGAGAGAATGCCTGGCCCCAGGCTCCTACCATTGGCTTATAGCCTGACTGGTGGGCATCCACCCTGTGAACAACATGAGCCAGACAGAGGGGGACTGCAGCTGAGTGGTCCCTGTGGCTCTTAGCATTCTGGAATTCAGGTGCAGTGTCTGTGGCCCAGCCTGGCTGCCGGAGAGTGAAAATATATCTGGGAGGAAAACTGGGCCAAGAAACCTTTCATGTGGGTCCTGAGACAGCACATGATCCTCACCAGACACCTGTGGGGGGAGCCCTCTCCTGGGGGAGCCCTCTCCTGGGTATGCTCTTTCCAGCTGTCCTAGCATCTGGCTCCAGGCTGCTGGCCCCTTCCCCAATGGAGGTCTGCAGTTGCAAATCTGCTGTTGGGACCTAATGTACCCTTAGGGAGACCCTGTCCCCCAGAGCCAGGCAGAGTGCTGTTAGCTCCTGGAAAGGGGGGACTCAGGCCTAGCAGCCAGAGCTGCATATGTCCCACACATTACCCATGGGCCCTGCCCTGGGCTTTGTGAGGGGCAGTCAGGCACCTACCTGGCGGGATCAATAGGGAGGACATCAGCACTGAGAGTCATTGGGTGCCCCCAAGTCCAGCCACACTTGAAGCCCATCATCTCTGACCTCTCAGGTATATTGGGGTCTGACAAGCTTTTCTGTGAGGGGCCACCTGATCTCTATCACACCTATTCAGTTCTGACCTTGTCGAGATTTGTATGAGTGGGCTTGACTGTTCCAGTAAAAATTTATTTCTAAAAATAGGTTTGGTCCACAGGGCAGTTTGTTGGTCCGAGTTATGTTAACAAATATCCTCCCCACACACCTTTTTCTTCAAGCAGCATGAGTTGGGTTTTTATTCAACACTAAACATCCTAATACCGCTTCTCTGAGCTTCAGTTTCCCCCTCTGAGAAGAGACAGACATTGCTTGGGACAGGGCAGGTCAGAAGCACCTCAGTCTCTGGCTTTGCTGCGCATTCAGCCCTTGGTTGGATGTCCAGCTCCAGGAAATGTGTGCAAGATGAGTGTGAGTTCTGTTCCCACAGGTCTTCCCCTGAGGCTCCTGATGGTGCTTGCCCACAGCCTCCTCCATGCAGCCGTCCATGTTCCTTGCTTGTTGGATACTCACTGAGTTCCCCTCTGTGCCCAGCACTAGGCTGGTGCAGGGTCACTGAGTGGGACAGGGAGAGGAGGCCTTCCCTGTGGAGGGGAGCTGGGAGACCACCAAAGGCAGGAAGGCAGGTGGAGTGTCAGAGGGAGAGGCCCAGGTGGCCAGGAGAGGGTAACACCTTAGGTCCAAGGACAGCACGGGGAAGCATTCACCAAGCCAAGGGGAGGTGGGGAGGAAGGGGTGCAGGCAGCAGCAGGGCCCAGGGCCTAAGTGTGCAAGAGAGCCTGAACAGTGTACAGCCTGAGGGAGACCCCCTGAGGGTCCACCAAGCTGGAGGGGTGGGTGGGGGCCAGGCTGGGCTTGGGGGACAGGTGGGAGAGAGGCAGGTGGCAGTACCTGAGGGCAGTTAGAGGCAGGTGGGTCACTGCTAGGTGTGCCCAGGCGGGGGCTGGGATGGTGAGCCTGGGGCCCTGGTGTGAATGGATATAGGCTCCCCTTGCCCCAGTGTCCAAATCTGTGTAAGAATACCAGTCCCGCCAGCCATGATGGTGTGGGTCACATTGGGCAGAGTGTCCACTGTGTGGCAAGGGCTCTGTAGGTCACCCGGGCTCAGAGAGCGCACAACCAGGCATGTCTGTACCCAAGACAGAGCAAAAGTCAGTCAACAAACTTTGGTGAGCCAGCAGCGCTTCGTGTCAGGCCAGTGCTGGACCTACCAGGAACTCTGTCCTTTAGCCCAGTTGAGATGGGAATAGGTGACCAAGTGGCTACAGGATGCTGGCCCAGGTGCCTGAGAACACATTGGAAAGCAGCAGCTCCACCTGGGGGCGGTCAGGGTGAGCCTTTGAAGTGCTTCTGGAGGGAGTGGCTGGTTGCTTGTGAAGACAGACCAGCTCAGGCTGCAGGGACCCAGAGTGCATGTGGGATGTGGGGGCTCCAGACCCCCTGCAGCTGCTTGGCCTTGAACTCACCCAGACCTCTAAGCCTCAGTCTCCCCAGCCATAAAGTGAGTTCAAGGACAATTACCTCCTGATGGTTTCAAGAGGGTTGGAGACATGGCTGGTAGGGTGTCAGCCTGTGTGGGGAACGTGTATGTGTTGTAGCTTTTTATTACAGGGAACTTCAAACAAAAGACAAAACTAAATAGGACAGTACAACTAAATATATTTTTATCATGAAATATTGTAAATACCCAGAGAATAATATAATGAACACCCACATACTTCCTGTTCCCAACATTTTTATATTGCTGCATTTGCTTCAGGGTTCCCCCTTGGCACTGCTGACATTGTTCTGGGTCACTCTCTGGCTCAGGCAGGGCTGTCCTGGGCACTGCAGGGTGCTGAACAGCATCCCTGGCCCTACTCAGTGCCAGGAACACTCACAGTCATGACAACCACAGATGCCCCCAGACATCACCCAGTGTCCCCTGGGGGCAGAATTGCCTCAGTTGAGAACCACCTACAAATCATTTCTCTCCAACCTCAATGCCTGTCCTGGTCCCCAGGTCTCCTCTTGCCCCTCACAGAAAATGTTTGCCAACCCCTGACTTAAAGGATAAACAAAAAATGATCTGCTAACCCACACAGTGATATGTTGGTGTTTTTTATGTTATTCTGTGCTTTTCTGGGTGTTTTAAATCTTTTCTTATTAAACATTATACTTAGACAAAGAGCTAGTCCCCTTCATACATTTTATCCCCCAAAGAGGAAACACCCAGCTCCCAGGAAGCACTCATTGAGTTTGGAATAAGTGAATGAATGAATGTCAGAGACCTGAGTGACAGAGGGCAGGAGCTAGATGTGTAGAGATGTAGAGATAGAATGTTCCAGGCAGAGGGCATAGCAAGTGCAATGGCCCTATGGTGGAAATGTGATGAGCCAATGTGTATGAAACCTGTGACACAGAGCCTGGCACACTGGTAGTGCCCACTACTACCCATGTGATCAGTCACATTCGTTGGGCAGAATCTGCTCAAAAAATACATTTCTCCAAAGCTTGAAAACACCTGGCATTGAAGATCACAATTTACCTTTAACCTGGAGGGAAAAGATTTTATTAAGAAAATTTTCAACTGCACTGAAAGAATTGAACATTGGAAACACTACTTACCACTTGGAACCTACATTGACATTTTGCTGTGCTTACTTCATCCATTTCTCCTCCTCCTCCCTTTTCCCCTCCCCCTCTACGCATTTCCCCTCCCCCTTCTATTCCTCCCTCTTTCCAGCTAATATTTTGGATGTTCTTCAGAATTGCAGAGATCAGCACACTCCACCTGTAAGTACTTCAGTGTGTATCATTAACTGGAGTTTTATATATTTCAACATGTTTTTGCAACGTTAACTACTTCGATCAGCTATTAACTCTAGAATTCTTAGCCTTTCCCAACCTAATACTGGTGGTAAAAGTCTGAGATACTGCAAAATGTGCAAGTTCTTCATTTCTGCCTTGGCATAGTGTTGACCCCCAGGTTCACACCTATTCATTGTCATACCACATGTGAACCTGGTAAAGAATTAGCAATTGGAGCTTTAGCATCTGTATTTTAATGGGAGAGGACATCTATATTTCACAGATAAAAATTAATCCTAGCGTGAAACCAGGAAAAGGTAGCCTATGAAGAGCAGCTGTGGGTGCAAAGGGTAGAAACCTTCCATTCCACGTCTTATATACTTGCACTATGATCTTGGTTAAGTGGCCTGCCACCTTGCTGCACCCCGTTTCGTCCTAATGGTTGGTCAGTTGGTTCTCTTGGATTTTCTAAAATTTTGTCTTTTTTGCCCTAGCTGGTTTGGCTCAGTGGTTAGAGTGTTGGCCTGTGGACTGAAGGGTCCCAGGTTCGATTCCAGCCAAGAGCACATACCTCAGTTGCAGGCTCATCCCCGTGGCCTGGTCGGGGCGTGTGCGGGAGGCAATCAATCAATGTGTCTCTCTCACATCAATGTTTCTCTGTCTTTCTCTCCCACTCTCTCTGAAAAGCAATGGAAAAAATATCCTCAGGGGAGGATTAAAAAAAAAATAAAATAAAATTTTGTATTTCTCTTTCCAGTCTTCATCCCTTTTCTTTTTCTTGCCCAATTACATTGGTGAGTGCCCTCCCCCGCAGTGGAAGCTCTCAGCCACTCCCTTGCCTGTGGTTCATATTAATTTGTTTGCCATGAGTTTTTGCTTTGTACTTATTTTTAAATAAAGGCAGCTTTTCTTCCTGCAACCCTCACTTTTTTTCTTTCAGTTTCTTTTTAAAAAAAATATATCTTTATTGATTTCAGAGAGAGGAAAGGAGAGGGAGAGAGAGATAGAAATATCAATGATGAGAGAGTCATTGATTGGCTGCCTCCTGCACTCCCCCAACTGGGGATCGAACCCGCAATCCGGGCATGTGCCCTGACCGGGAATCAAACCCTGATCGCCTGGATCCTAGGTCAATGCTCAAGCGCTGAGCCATGCCCGGCCGGGCTCTTTCAGTTTCTTAGTAGTTTTTTTGAATATCAAATTCATGTTAAATTTTGTTGATTGCTTTTCTGGATTCTGAGATGTGATTGTCTGGTCTTTCACCTTTGAATAACTTCCTAAATTTCTCCAAACCTGTTTTCCCACCTGTAAAATGCGATCGTGAAATGAGATCAGGTGTTGTCTGGCTCAGGCGCCTGAGTGCCCCAGCTCTGCTCCCTGCTGTGCCCATGCAATGCTGCCTCAGTACCACCTCCTGTATGCCCTCCTGGGATTCTGCCTCTGTGCCTAAAGGTTCGCCAGACCATTCCAGTTAATCAGGGAGGTGGGCCTGTGGCTGGCCCCCCGTGCCACTTCCTGCTTTGCAGGATTGCAGGCTCCTTTGCTGCTGATCGACGCTGTGGGCCATGGCTCCACCTGGGGTACAGACCCTGTACAGATCTGACAAACCTCACATTCCCCTGCCACTCCTTTCCAGCAGTGACTCTCCCTGCTCTCAGAGAACTTTGCAGGTGTCTGTCAGCAGATGACAAAGCAGACCTGGTCCACCTGTTGGGGGAGACACAACACACATGGTGCTGAGTTCAAGGAAGACTGAAAAAGCCCGGGAGGTTGGGAAAGGGACCTTGGAGGGACTGTTTTGGGCGAGATGGTTGGGGAATAGCCTCTCTGAGGGGGTGACGTTTGAGCTAGCTCAGTGAAGCAAGGGAGCAAACCCAGCAAGGGTCTGGGGTGATTCTGGTATGGGGGAACAGCACATGCAAAGGTCCTGAGGCAGGACCAGGCTTGGTGTGTTGGAGGAACAGCAAGGAGTCCTGTGTGGCTGAAGCAGAGTGAGGGGGAGGGGAAGAGGAGTGGGGTGTTAAGGGAGGCAGGTGACACAGTCTGTAGGATGTCTTGATGTAAATGGACATGATGTTTGCTCCCCAGGGCCGCAGTGGGGTTGAGTGAGACCCTGTGGCAGGACAGGGATGTGGTAGGCTCCCCTTCTGGTCACTCTGCCCACATCCCCTACTCAGTGTCACCTGCCCCTCCTTGGTTCCCTTGGCTCCTGTGCGTCCTCATTCTGGGCCCTGCAGGCCTACATCCCTCTGCTAAGAACACCCTCCTCTGGCAGCTGCCTTCTTCCTAACCTATGGGACTTGGTCTTTCATACTCTGAACCAAGGCTGAGAAGCCACCTAGTGTCCTGGAGCCCAGTAGGTGCTCATTGCAGTGGACGGGCTGCTGCATCTGTGAGGGTGGGGATGGGGCACCAACTTCTACCCACCATTCATTTTTGCTTCACTGGGAATTTGACAGGCAGAGCCCCAGTCCCATCAACCCAGCTTGTGTTTTCTGTTTTGCTAATATTTTTTTTCTTTTTGTCAGTCTGCACCTTTCCTTCCCCATCCTTAATTTTGGTCTGATTGCTGAGTCCACATTGGCCTTGCTTGCTTTCAGGCTGGAGCCAGTTTAGTCATTTATTCATTCATTAACTCATTCATCCATGGTTTCTTGAGTGTCTCCTGTGGGCCAGGTTTTGTTCTAGGCCCTTTGGATACAGCAGCCTAGGGATACAAAGCCCTTGCAAAGGCCCTGAAGCAGGACAGCGCCTGTTGTGTTGGAGGAACTGGGAGAAGGCCTGTGTGGCTAGAGCAGAGTGAGCAAGTAGAGAGGGCGGAGATGAGGGCAGGGAGGGGATGGGGCAGGTTGAGAAGAGCTTTGTAGGGCAGGGGAAGACTTGGGTTTTTACCCCAGGGATCCCTGGAGGGCTGTGGATGGAGCAAAGATGGGGCCTGACTCCACTCCTCACAGGCACCCTTTGGTGGCTGCTGTGAGGAGGACAAACTGGGGTGGGGGTGGGTGGTGGGGGGCAGTGTGAAGGGCTGAGGAGACTGTGCTGGTCCAGGTGGGTGATGATGGGGCTGAGAGGAGTGAGGAGTAGTAGCATATTCTGGACAGAGTCAAGGTAGAGCCTAGTGCTGGAGGACATATGTTAAAGCCCCGTCCCTGGGTCCTAGGGGCCCATGGTCCTTTGGGAGCTTTCCCTGCCTTGGTTTCCACATCAAACAAATGTGGAGAAGCAACTCCTTCTGAGGGGAGAGGGGAGAGCCACTATGTCTGTCCCTTCATCTCTCTGTCCCTTGTCCGTTAGAAGTCAACAAGCATTCACAGGTGTCTGCTAAGGGCAGTGCCAGACCAGCAGGCAGTACAGCTGTGCCCTGAGGCGGGTCTTGGCCTGGAGATAGGGCTGCATAGGGCCTGCTCTCCCAGCTTTGTATGTCGGGCTCTTCCCCTCCTCCAGGCCAATTTTAAAAATTAATTTCTTCAAAAAAATGGGGTGGCTCATTCAGAAGATAATTGGTCCTATCTTGGGCTGGGAGGACCTCCACATCTGGGCATGGTCTCTGCCATCTCCAGCCTGGCCCAGCCAGTGGGAATGACCGCCACCCTCTGCAGCTGTGTGACCTCGTGCAACAGACTCATGCCTGAGCCCCAGCCCTTCTTCTGAAGATACGTACAGGCTGAGAGTGACAAGGTCACTGCCCTCACAGTCATCACGCTGTGGTGGGGCAGATGATGAGGTTAAAAAAAGGAATTTCAGAGAGCAGGTGGGGACATGCAGATGGAAATACTGGGGAATGTGGCCTGAGTAATAGGACAGGGAGGTGACTAGGGTGGCCACTCTGAGGGGAGGCTGGGCTGAGACTTGAGGACCGAAGGGCCAGCCTCAGGGAGATCTCGGGGAGGGTGTTCAGGGCAGAGGGAATGGCACATGCCAATGCCCTGAGGTGTTTGTGTCCATTCCCTGCACCGCCCCCCCCCAGGCCCACAGAATTCAAACACCTTGGGTGTGGGAGCAGGACATAGGAGGTGTGGTTTGTGGAGGAGGCCAGGACTCAAGTGGTTACTGTTGGATGGGTTCTGGGCCCAGGGACCCTCATACAAGATATGTCCTGGTCCACTGCTGGCTCCCTGCCTTCTCTCCTCTTCCTTCCCCACACCCCAAATGCAAAACCATGAATTGTTCTGCTGTTGAGCAGCCAATGAAAATATTATGTCAGCTTTCCAGCACCTTCCAGTCCCCGCTTGCCACCCACTTGCCACCAGCAGGGCTTTGGGATGTGCCAAAGCCCAGGTTCATCGCTGTGGCCAGGACTCAGGTGGGGAGCCTCAAACATCTGCCAGTAGGCACCCAGAGCCCAGCCTGACCCCCATGTGGCTGGTGTATCCTCGTTCAGCTGGCCCTTCTGGGGCCCTGCGTGGTGACTCAGTTCGTTGGCGTTGTCCTCTGTGCCAGGGTCCCCTCTGGTGGGCCGTGTGGCCTTGACCTTAGCCTCAGCTAGTTGCCCCCCATGCAGACTCAGTTTCCGCATCTGGACCATCTCCTAGGAGGTCTCAGCTCCCTGTTTGCACAGGTGGGCACAGACTGCTGGGGTGGTGGTCATAACTGAAAGAGGACATGAGTCTCCACCCCTGCTGTCCTGGCCTGTACCTTTGGCTGTGTTGGCTTGGCTTTGTTTTATATTTTTTTAAATTAGAAATAATTCATATACCATAAAATTTACACTTAAGTATACAGTTCAGCGTTTTTTGTATCTTCACAATGTTGTACAACTGTCACTGATTGGAGCAGAACAGGTTCCTCCTCTGCCCAGTGAGATTGACCCCAGATGCCACACCTGGCCTGCCCCTCTCCCTTCCTGACCTGAATCCTTCCAGGCAGCCTGGTCCACTCTTGGGATTCCAACCCTGTCTGCACCCTGACAACACCCACAGTCCAGTTTCTCGCTGGGGTTCCCCTGAGCTGCAGACTCAGTGTCCAGCTGCCCCAATATGTCTCCATGTGGGCTCACAGGGATCTCACACTCAACACAGCCACAGTGTGCCTGACCATCCCTCCCAAACCTGCTCCTGCCCATCCCCCACCTCAGCTGGCAGCTCCTTCCTTCTGTTAATTGCTCCAGTCAAAATCCTTAGTCATTTCTGACTCCTTCCTGTTCTCACTCTGCCTCCAGTGAGTACAGCCTGTCTCTCCTAACTTTAGATCTTTCAGAAGCGCATTTCTCACCCTTCCTGAATCCCCACCTTGGTCCACCCCATTGGATCCCACCTAGACCAGGCCTTCCTCTGGCCCGCCTGGTCCCTATCTCCTGCCCTCCCCCGCCCCCCCCCCCAGTCTGTCATCCCTGAAGCAGCCACCAGGGAGTGCTTGTGAGCACCTATGTAAAGGCCAAGTCGCTCTCTACCCAAAGCCCTCCAGGGCTCCCACCTCCCTCAGGGTCAAAGCCCAAGACCTCCCTTGTTAATCTGCACCCGAATCATTCTCCTGGCACTCATCCAACTGTACAGACCCTTCTCTGCTCCCTCCTGTGAGCCCTTGAGGGCAGGGGCCAGGTCTGTCCTGGTCATTACTTGCCGCCCCCCCCCCCCCCCCCCGTTTGACACCCAGTGAATGAGTTTCCTGTTGCAGCTGAAACAAATCAATGCAAACTTGGCTTAAAACCATACACATTTATTCTCTGACAATTCTGGGGTCAGTAGTCTGACATGGGTCTCATTGGTCTAAATCCCGGTGTGGGCAGGGCTGGTTCCTTCCTGAGACTCCAGAGAGAACCATTTCCTGCCTTTTCCAGCTTCTAGAAGTGCTGTATCCCTGTTTGTGGCCCTTCTCCATTGTCACAGCCAGCAGCACAGCCTCTTCCATCTCTCTGACTCTGACCCTCCTGCCTCCCTCTTATAAGGACCCTGGGATGGCCCTAGGTCCCTGGGGAATCTAGGGTCATCCCCATCCCAGGGGCCTTAATTCTGTCTGCAAACCCATTCCTGGATCAGGATGTGGACATCTTTTGGGGGCATTATCTGCTGATCACCCTCATTGAACAGATAATCCTTAGCAGAAGCCACTTTCCCCGTAAGGACACTGGGGCTCAGAGAGGTCAGTGGTGGGGCCCGAGGCCTCCCTGCTGGGAGCTAGGATTGAGGGAATGGCCCTGAAGGAGGAAAATTGCACATTTTCTCACCATGAACTTCCTTAGGCCAGGGAGTGCTCCTGGAAGTTGTGGTGAAAAGAGCCAAGTCCTTGGCTGTTTTTCCAGAACTAGCTCCCTAGATAGGGCCAATAGAGCTGGTACCATTGCTCCATCCTGGGTCCCTGGCCACAGCTTACTGACCATAGCTCCCCAGTGCCCGGGCCCTCCCCACAACATCATCCCAACCTTGAACCTCTGGGTCACCTGATTTCTTTGTGACCCAAGTGTCTCCTGGTTAAGCCCTGTTCCTACCAGCAGAGGAAGATGGCACTTTGTGAATTCAGTCAGTTCTTTCCAACAAGGACCTGATGTCTTTGGGGTAAATGGTGGGTCAGAGTTGGGGGGTTGTCTCTCCCTGCTGCTCCTGCCTGGGGGTTACCCAGCATCCAGTCATCCTACCATCTCAGCCTGTCCTGTCTCCATACTTCTGTTTTCCATGAGGGGTTCTTGTGACCCTCCCTAGGGACACAGAGTACCTAATGAGGTTGTAGGCACCTGTGTGTGAGGGGGGAGCATGGTCAGCAGCCTGAACCCCCCTTGGAGTCCCTGACATGGGAAGATGTGTAGGTTGGTGGGCTAGGCCCTGTGGTTTGGACTCCCTGCTGCCAGTCTGAAGTCTCCCTTCTTTTCCTCAGGTTTGGCCCAGAAAAAGACTGCCCTGACTGAGGTAAGTGTCCTGTGGGCCCTATCCTGACCTGTCTCCTCCAGAAGACAGACAAGGAAGCACCCAGCCCTGCTTGGGTCCTGCGCTGTGGACTCACGGCAACTCACTGTACCTCTCTGGGCCCAAATGATGGCAAATGTGAGATGGGTGAAAATCCCATCCCCCTGCCAGCATCTGGAGTTTCAGGGAGGGATGCAGGTTGGGGAGGGACAAGGCCCAAGGACTCAGCCCTGGGCCAGTGAGGGAGAGGGGGTAGGCCAGAAAGGGGAGGCCCGAGAGGTAGTAGGGAAGTTGGACAAGTTCTGGTCACTGAGGAGGAGGGGTCTTGCCAGGAGGGTGGTGCCTGCCCAATGCCTGACTAGTAGCACCTTTTTCGTAGTGTCTCGTGGTGTCCTAGGCAGCCCACATAGGAGTGCAGAGTCCCTTTCATTCTTCATGCCTGGGAGCCCACCATCCTCACCATCTTCCAGGCATGTTCCTAGACAGATTTCCCTGGTGATGTCCGCTCTCATGCATACATGCGGCCATGCTGCCCTGTGGGCCCCTGCTGCCTGTCCTCAGCGAGGACAGTACAGGTGGGGTCTCCACTGTCCCTGGTTAGAGTTTCCTGTCACTACTGAAGGTGGCCTATGAGAAGCGTTTCTGAGCTGTTTTACAGGAGGAGCAACTCAGGTATGGCTTGCCTGCACCTGTGGTAGCAGAAGTCCTGCCTGAGCATCCTTTGTCCCCTTGGAGCCAGGTCTCCTATCCCAGGATGCCCCCCACCATGTGGGCCCTTCAAAGGAGGGCTTCCTCCACTCACGGGGCAGTAGGAGTGGGAGATGAGTAGGCCCAGGCCCTCCAAGGGCAATAGGGAGCCAGTGAGAGGTGTGCGGCAGGGGCAGCAACAAAAGGTTCCTGAGGGGACCCTGCCCCCTGGTGGCCAGTGTGCAGAAAACGTGGGAGCCAAGCTGAGGAGGGATGGTGGGTGGGGGACGTTAGAGGGCTGCCTGGAATCGATGTGGGGGCAGTGCAGGTCGAGCTGATGGCCAGAAAGGGTGTGTGGGATTTTTGAACTCTGACAGTACATAGTGGCTACTTCTTAAATGTTAGTGACGGGTGGAGCCACCAGAGGGGCACTCAGTTTCTGTCTACTGGCTGGCCTTAGACACACAAGCCAGCTTTAAGTGTCCCTCCAGGCTCCCGTCGCCTCTTCCACTATCCTCCTCTTGTGACGTCACACGAGGGCCAGTGGCTTCCACACAAGTTTGTTGGGATGGCCCATGTCACATCTGCCACAGCTGTCCCCTAGCTTTCAGGAGCTGGGCAAATGGGACCTGGGAGGGGATGCTGTTCATAATCATTTAGCCTAGAGGGCTATTCTGCCCCCAGGGGACAGTGGACAACATCTGGGCACATCTGTGGTTGTCACACTGGGGTTGTTACTGGCATCAAGTGGATTGGGGCCAGGCATGCTGCTCAATCCCCCACAGTACCCAGGACAGGCCCCCCCCCCCCCACAGAGAACAACCTGGTTCCAATGTCAGCAGTACTGACAGAAAGACCCTAAAATTAGGTGGTTGCAGCTGCTGGCTTCCAGCTTTTTCAAGGACCTGGGGGTCCTGGTCTGGATGTGGGCCCTTGTGGATGTGAGGTGTTGCCCACTGGGTGTGCAACCTGCCCACACAGCTTTCTGCCCCCCCCCCCGCATGCCCCATATGGCCGAGCCCTGGGCTCCAGCTGGGCACGGTGACTAAGCTCCTCTCTCGCCAGAATTTCTAGAGTGTTACAGCCTCGGTGGCTCCTCCTTGCTCACTTTTTATGCTTCCTGTTTTCTCTTCTCTAGGCCCCGTCGATGACCGGACAGCCAGGCCCTGGGCACGGGAGGAAGCTAGGCCATCGGGGCGTGGACGCATCTGGCGAAACCACTTACAAAAAGGTTCTTCCTCTGTCCTTAGCCAGCTGGGGCAGAGTGAAGGGGGGCTCTCAGCAGTTCAGGGAACCTATATGCTTCCAACACATACAGTGTCTGCTGAAGGTCAGGCATGGGCCCCTCTGTGCAGGACCCTCAGTCCTGACAAGGTCCCTGCTGCATGTTGTCATCTCAGGCAGCTTAGGGATGTGCTCTGAGGCTACACGGGCTGCACGGCCTGCCTGGCTCCAGGATCACCTGTGACCTTGGGTGAGCCCTCAGCTCCCAGCCCTGCTGGCTCATCTAGAGATAGAGGAAATTACAGCTCCCTTCTTCTCCCTCCGAAAGCAGGGCTAAGATGAGGCTGTGATGGGAAGCTCTGAGCCAGGCCAGGCTGGGGGAGTATGCAGGGAACCTGGACCCCACCGCCATTAGTTCTGTCTTTCTCAGTTGTACTTCATGATATAACAGCTTTGCTGAGAGAAGGCACACACACCATGTGATTTTCCCCTTTTGAAGTGTACAATTAGATGGTTTCTGGAGTATTCACAGAATTGTGCAGTCATCACCGCAGTTAATTTTAGAATATTTCCATCTCTCCAAAAAGATACCCCATCCCTATTAGTAGTCACTCCGTGTCCCCCTTCACAGCTCCTGGCAAACGTGAACCTACTTCCCGTCTTTGTGGATTTGCCTGTTCTGGACATTTCACATAAATGGAATCACACACTGTGTGGCCTCTTGTATCTGGCTTCTCTCACTGAGCATGTTGTTTTCAAGGTTCATCCACGTTGTAGTGTCAGTGCTTCACTCCATTTCATGGCTGAATAATACTCCAGTGTGTGGGTGAACATGTGTTTATCCATTCACCCATCAATGGACACTTGGGTTTTTTCCACTTTGGGGCTGTTATGAATGATGCTGCTGTGAAAGTTTGTGCACGTTTTTGTAGATGTGCCTTTTTAAAAATATATCTCTTTATTGATTTCAGAGAGAGAGAGGGAGAGAGAGAGAGGGGGAGAGAGAGAGAGAAACATCAGTGATGAGAGTCATTGATCGGCTGCCTCCTGCACGCCCCCTACTGGGGACGGAGCCCACAACCCAGGCATGTGCCCTGACCAGGAATCGAACTGCAGTCTCCTGGATCATAGGTCGATGCTCAACTGCTGAACCATGCTGGCCAGGCTGTAGATGTACTTTTCTCTCTTTGAGGCACGTACTTAGCAGTGGAATTGCTGGGTCACATGGAAACTTTTTGTATAACCATTTGAGGAACTTCCAGACTGTTTTGCACAGTGGCTATTCCATTTTCCATTCCCACCAACTGTGCACGGGGATTCCAGTGTCTCCCAGTCCTCACCAGCACTTGTCTTTCTTTCTGATTATACCCAGCCTAGTGCATGTGAAATGGTATGTCACTGTGGTTTTGATTTGTATTTTCCTAATGGCTAATGGTGTTGAGCACCTTCTCCTGTGCTTGTTGGCCATTTGTGTATTTCCCCTGTAGAAACTTGTGTTCAGTTGATGGCATCTTAAGGGAGTTGAGTGTGGAGGTTAGGACATGCCCCTCCCAGTGAGGGGGTTCAGGAGAAGAGGCAACTGGAGACTGAGACCCTCACACAGGAGGATGGGCTTGCTTGGGGGCAGAAGCTAACTCCTGACTTCCCTCCTGCTACTTGCACCTGTGACAGGGGTAGGGCCCAGAATCAGAGACTGAGGGTTGAGATGTCTTTCCTCAGTGCTGCTTAGAGCGCACAGTGACAACGTAAACCACAGTGGTGAGAAAAGTGCAAACAGCGAATGCTTCTCAGGCATGGACAGCCTTTGGTCCAGGCCACTCACGTGAGCTAACACTCATCTTCATTCCCAGCTATGGGTAGAGAAACTGAGGCATAGAGAGGCAATGTTGTTCTCTGCTCATGACAATGTAAATCACCCAGAAAGTGGGTAGAAGGAACTCAGGTCTACAGAAATGAAGTTTAAGTGTCTCTCTCTACATTGTGCCCCCCACCACCCCCAAAAAACAAACCCTGATGGTGGATAGATTCCTGCTGCCTCAGGGCAGTTTTGAGATGTTGGGATGTTCTAGAACCTTGATTGAAAATGGGCCTTGGGTTGTACGAGGCAGTGTTGGAGTCTCAGTCAAGCCACTTATTTTCTGTGTGGTTGTGCAGGCCGAGCGACTGGCCTGAGGCTCACAAAACTGTGATAAGTGCTAGTAGGCACCCTGGGGCCCAGGGATGGGATAGGGGCTGGCCCAGGGGTAGGTCTTTATGTGACTGCATTTCCCCACAGACCACGTCTTCCACCCTAAAGGGGGCCATCCAGCTGGGTATTGGCTACACCGTGGGCAACCTGAGCTCCAAGCCGGAGCGAGATGTGCTTATGCAGGACTTCTACGTCGTGGAGAGCATCTTCTTCCCCAGGTAGGCCTGGCTCCCATGCCTCCAGCAGCTCACCCAATAGACACACTGTTGTCATATAAAACAGCCTCCTATTTTTGAGCTCCCTTCTCTGCTGCAAATAGTACAGCCCTTTACTGGTGTCTACTTGACTTTGAGGTCTGACTTGGGATCCATTAGGGTATTAGTTTGCTGCTGAATCAGAGAGAGCCAGTGTAATAGTGGTTTTTTAAAAATAGGGGACAAAAGATAGAAGTTTGTCTCACACACACACAAAAACCTATAGGCAATCCGGGGCTGGTCAGCTGGGTCCTGGGTTCCTTCTGGTTGCTCCACTATCCTCAGTATGCAGTTTTTCTAAACAGCAGTCCCAGGTGGCTGCCCAGGCTCTTGCCATCATGTCTATGTTCCAACAGCAGGAAGAAGGGGAAGGGTAGCACATTCCCCTTTCCTTTAGGGCACAGTCAGGAAATGACACATGGTTTCTGCCCTACTCACAGCTCATTGGCCGAGTATAGTCACTTGACCACACCTAGTTGCAAGAGAGGCTGGAAAGTGGTCTTATTCCAGATGGCCATGTGCTCAGCCAACATTGTGGACTCTACTGCTAACGAAGGAAGGGAGAGTGGATACTGGGAAACAGCCCGAGACTGGCCACAGCCCTTGGTCCCATTAGGAGCCTCAAGTTGCCTTTCAGATTGGCGACTTAGGGAAGGCAGTGGAGCTCAGCACCTAGAGGCACCATTCCTCACAAGCTTTCCTCCTCCTTTCCTCCACAGTGAAGGCAGCAACCTCACACCTGCCCACCACTTCCAGGACTTCAGGTTCAAGACCTATGCACCTGTCGCCTTCCGCTACTTTCGGGAGCTCTTTGGAATCCGGCCAGACGATTACTTGGTAAGTGTCTTAGTCAGTTGTTGCTTTGTAACAAGTTAGCACAAACTCAGTGGCTCAAAACACCACCTGGTTGTAACCAGTTTCTGTGCCAGTTTCTGTGCATCAAGAATTGGATTCAGCTTAGCTAGATTCTTTGCTCAGAATTATAATTAAGAGGTGGGCAGTGGCTGGAGTCTCATGTGACGCTAGACTGGGGAAGGGTCCAATGCCAAGCTCATGTTGTCTTTGGCAGGGCTCAGTTCCTTACTGGCTGTAGGTTGGGGCCTCCTTTCCTTCCACACAGGAGGGAGAGAGAGAACCTGCCAGCAAAGCAGACGTTACTGTTTCCTATGAGCTCATCACAGATGGGACCCCTCCACCCATTTACCACCCCCCTTCCAGTACTCGCTGTGCAATGAGCCACTGATCGAGCTGTCCAACCCTGGTGCCAGCGGCTCCCTCTTCTACGTGACCAGCGACGATGAGTTCATCATCAAGACGGTGATGCACAAGGAGGCAGAGTTCCTACAGAAGCTGCTGCCTGGCTACTACATGGTAGGGGCATGGGCTCCCTCAAGGTTCCAGGGGTTGGGGGCAGTGTCCCTCCAAGCCCCTGTCTGCCTCCCCCAACCTTATGCCCCTCTTCCTCCCAGTACATGCAGCAATTCCTCTCTGCCCTGAGCTCCTTTTCACAGACATGCAGGAGCAAAGGCTCCAAGGCTCTGGCAGACGGGTCCCTAAGATTCTTGGGATACTGCTCATCCTGTAGACGTTCATGAGAAGCCTTCCTGGGTCACTGGGCCTCACCCTCGGAGTTCCCCTCAGGAACTACCCCCACACTTGTGAGCAGGAATTGCTGTTTAGGCCCTGGCTCCCCGTCCTTCACCCCACTAACATCCCTGAGTCGTGGGTCCAGAAATTGTGGCTCATGGGCCAAGTGTTTCGGCATTTGGTGACTCACGCATGGGGCAAGCAGAGCTGGGCCACCAACTGGCATCTCACAAAGGACCAGCTACTTGAGCATCCCCATTATGGTATGACTGAAGACCCAAAAAGGCATGTCAGGCTCCTGGGCACGGGTGGGAGTGGGGGTCCTTGTACTTAAGTAGGCTCCAGTTGAGTGCTGACCGCCCTGCTGCGCTGACCTAGTGGGCGTGAGGACAGACCCCTCTGGGTCCTCTGCCCAGGTTGTGACCTTCTCCCCTTAGGGCATCCCTCATCTGCCATGTGTAATCTTGGTGGGACCCCTGACTCCTCTAAATCAGAAACCAGCAAACTTTCTGTAAAGAGCCAGACAACTTTCTGAGCCAACAGCCTGTCTCCACAGCTCAGCTCTGCCATTGCAGCTTGAACACTACCATAGACAGTGCCAAATGCCAATAAAAGTTTATTATGGACACTGAAATGTGAATTTTATGATATTTTCACATGCCACAAAATGCTATTTTTTGTATTTTTTTCAACTCTTTACCAATATAAAACCATTCTTAGTATGAGAACAAGCAGCCGGATGGAGTTTGCCTGTGGGCTGGAGTTTGCAAACCCTTGTTCTGGACATATCTGGGGGCTGTTCCCTTCAATATCCCCCCAGGGTGGGCTGTGGAAGAGAAACCCTGGTCCGATCTGGTGGGAAGCTGGGTCCAGACACCTTGGGAGTGTCCCATGGCATTCTTTATCGAAAGGCCATGTCTCTGGACCTGGCGCTGTAAAACAGACCCTCCTGGAGTTTCCATTTGAGTTGGGAGATTGAGAATTAAACTGGCTGGTATGACCCATGTAAAGTTGGGTGCTGGGGAGGGAGGTGGTCAGGTCAGGGAGGCTTCCTGAGGAGGTGACCTCTGGCCTGAGATTTGAGTGGCTGTGTTCGAGGCCAGGGAGTGCAGGAGTGGCTCCCAGGCAGAGCTTGGGGCCCTGACTGCTGTCTACTGAGCTCTTCCCTCCTTCCCCTCCCCCTAGAACCTCAACCAGAACCCGCGGACGCTCCTGCCCAAGTTCTATGGGCTGTATTGCGTGCAGTCTGGAGGCAAGAACATCCGGGTGGTGGTCATGAACAACATCCTGCCACGCATGGTCAAGATGCACCTCAAGTTTGATCTCAAGGGCTCCACGTACAAGCGGCGGGCCAGCAAGAAGGAACGAGAAAAGAGCATCCCCACCTACAAGGACCTGGACTTCATCCAGGACATGCCCGAGGGGCTCCTGCTTGATGCTGACACCTTTTCTGCACTTGTCAAGACGCTGCAGCGGGACTGCCTGGTGAGCCTGTGGCCCCAGCCCTCCTGCCCCAGCTCCACTGCAGAGGAGAAGCTCAGGGCCAGAGAGGCTCCATTGCCTGGACAAGTGCAGGTGGTTAAGGGTGGGGATGCTGAGGATGCACCAGTGTGCTCCTAACCATGTTACTCCCCTCTCTGAGCCTCAGTTTTCCCACCTGTGAACCAGTGACACTGGTGAAAGCTAGTGCAGTGTGACCCCAAGATACACCATCCAGCACCAGGCTCCCTCCTCCTCCCCTTATCCCTATGTCCTGAAGCAGGCTGTGTTCCTACAGCAGACCCCAAACCTGCACGAGCAGCTCGACATTCTTATGACCCTTAACTTAAAGGGCACCTGAGATCCAGACCTGCCCCACCATGCCGCACTCACTGGCTCCATGCTGCCCTCCTCCATGGTTAGGTGCTTTTTAGGGATAAAAAATGCTCCACTGGGGTCTTCATGAGCTCTTACAATCTCAGTCTGCCCCCCACAGCCTGCAAGGTCAGGCCAGTCGCCCCTCTAGCTATGTGAAAACGGGTGTGGCAAGGGGTGTCCCTGTGGAGGCCCCCAGCTGTCAGGGACTGGGCTGGGTCCTCTTTTGTCCTCTGTTCTGCATCCCTAGCCCCTCAGACAACTGCCCCTGGCTCACAAACCCCTTGGAAAACTTGACACAGTGTCCCCAGAAAACCACTTAGATACCTCAGGGCCTTTTGGTTTCTGGGGACTCATCCTCCGAGTCCGGATGGTCATGTGCCTTGGCTCCACCATGGGGCTGGAGTGGGTGTTGCATCCACAGCACCCAGGCTCCTCAACTGATGCCAGGGAAGTGGGAGTGTAGAGCCAGCTGCTTTGTCTTGGGGGAGGAAACTTTCTGTACTGGCCCTGAGAGGTAGCCTGACCTAGGGTTATACGCCACACTCTAGGCCACCCCGTGGGGCCAATCCCAGCTCTGCCACCGTTTACCTGCTACATAGCTTGGTTTTCCACCCCTTGGTCTCCTTATCTGTGAAATAGGGATAGTTGACAGGGTCTTCCTATGTGGCTGTGGGGACTGAGATGCAGAGTGTGCATCTTGGGGTCACTACCAGGCTTGAGGGCAGGGGAATGGAGACGGTGTGTGTCCTAATCCTCTCCCCCACACACCCTTGGCAGGTGCTGGAGAGCTTCAAGATCATGGACTACAGCCTGCTCCTCGGTGTGCACAACATCGACCAGCAGGAGCGGGAGTGGCAGGCTGAGGGTGCCCAAAGTATGGCAGATGAGAAGCGGCCGCTAGGCCAGAAGGCGCTCTACTCCACAGCCATGGAGTCCATCCAGGGTGGGGCTGCATGTGGGGAGGCCATCGAGACAGATGACACGTAGGTGGTGGGGCTGGTGGGGCTTCGAACTCTTGTCTCTACCTACACTCTGTTGCCAGGTGTCAACATGGGCGGGGGAGTTGGCACAGCAGACAAGCAATGACAAAGCAGACGAGAGCAGAAGCCTGTCTGTGGCCAGTTTCTGGTCTGTACACAGGGACAGCAGTATCTACCCACCAGGCCTCATGAAGGTCAGACAGATGACGCAGAGTAATGGCCTGGGTGTTCAAACCACAGCACCGCAGAGTAATCAGTCAGTGAATTCAGGCCATTGGCCATCCATATGGGAAACACAGAGGTCCCCTCCCTCCTGCTAGACCCCACTGTATGAAGCACAACCAAACATGTTGAAAGGTGGCACAGGTGATGGAGATGACTGGGGATGAGGAGGCCCCTTTATAGCAAGATACCTAATCCAGAACCCACCAAGGGGCAGGATTGAGAGCGTTCCTTCCCCAAAGGTAAAAGGCAGCCATGCCAAATGACAAGGTTGTAGAGGAGCATGTCTCCTGACTGCACCCATTGAGCCTTAACCTTCCAATCTGGTCCTGTTCTGGGGGCTTGGGGTTGGTCAGGGAGACAGACTCATGGCACATACCCCTCCTTTGGCACTGGGGACACTGAGGCCTTATCATTCTCTGTGGGGGGCTGTCCTGGACACTGGGGTGCTGAGCAATTAACAACTCCTGCATGCCCCCTGCCAGGGATTGAGCCCACAACCTGGGCATGTGCCCTGACCGGGAATCAAGTGGTAACCTCCTGGTTCATGGGTCAATGCTCAACCACCGAATCACACCAGCCGGGCTCCTGTAGATTCTTGAACTCAGGCTCCTTCAGTCTTGCCTCTTCCTCTGTCCTTTCATCCTTGTCTCTCCCTGAGTCCCAGACCAGGATTGGGGCCCCAGCCTACTCCCACCTGGGCCCCAGCAGGCTGGGCCAGTCCCTGGTCCCCTTGCCTGGCAGGTGGGTGATGGCGCTTTTGCCTCCTCTCTCCCTGGTCCCCTACCCACGTGATGCTAGGAGCACCCCACAGGTGTCCCCAGACATGTTCTAGTGTCCCCTGGGGCGGAGTTATCCCACATGAGAACTGCTGCTAGAGATGCGTCAAGATTGCCCATGTCACCATGCACTGACCATGCAGGGAACCTGCATGCACTGGCCAAGGCTGGGCCAGTCCCTGGTCCCCTTGCCTGGCAGCTGGACTCTCTACCTGCATTACCCTGTTCTGTTCTTACAAGGGCCCTGGAGGAGGAGGGTGGCATCCCCCATCTTCAGCTGGGGAAAGAGGCTCAGAGGTGGAGTGGAGATAGCTGTCCTGTGAGCACAGCCAGGTGTTGGTGGGGCCAAGGCTTGACCCCAGCCTGGTCACTGCACCAGGCCACCAGCTGCAGAAGGCAGAGGATTAACCAGGCACAGGGCTACGACTGGAGCAAGGTGTGGGAGGGAGTGGCATGTGCAAAGGCCCTGCACAGCTGACCCTGACCTCAGACCGCCCTGGCCTGTTCGTAGGATCTGCACAGGGCCTGGCAGGGGATGGCAGGGCACCCAGGTGAGTTCAGCAGTGCATGGAGTGCAGTGAGCAGAGGTTGGTGGGTTTGGGTAGTGGTGGCTTCAGGACAGCTGCTACATCGTGTAACCTCATTAACCAACTGGGCTGGGAATGTGCAGGCCTGGGGCTGTGTGAGGCAATTAACTCCCCAGACTGCCCCCAAGAGCCCTTGTGCCCTGCCTGGGAGTGTGCGTGTGCATATGTATGCATGTTATGAAAGTGTGTACACGTGTGTGTGCACTGTGAGTGTACCTGTGTGTGTGCAACTCTGTGTGAGCGTGTACATGCACATGTGCGCAAATTGCATGAGTGCATGCATGGATGTGCATGTGTATGTGTGTGTGCACCTGGGCCTCATAGCTGTGACCCCATGGCAGCCTCAGTCCTCCAGCTTCAAATTTGTGAGCTGGCTGGGAAAAGCTGCTCCATCCCATGCCAAGATATGGGTTCCCTGTGCTGGGATACCTTCTGAAGATCCAGCCAAGCTGCCACCTGCAGGGGTCATGTGAATTTTTTTTTTTTAATTTAGCTCTTTTATTTTTATTTTTTAAAAATATGTTTTTATTGATTTCAGAGTGAGGAAGGGAGAGGGAAAGAGAGATAGAAACATCAATGATGAGAGAGAGTCCTTGGTGGGCTGCCTCCCACACTCCCCCTACTGGGGATCAAGTCCACAACCAGGTCATGTGCCCTGACCGGGGATCTAGTGGTGACTTCCTGGTTCATGGGTCGGTGCTCAACCACCGAGCAACACCATCCGGGCTCATGTGGATTCTTGAACTCAGGCTCCTTCAGTCCTGCCTCTTCCTCTCTCCTTTCATCCTTGTCTCTCCCAGAGTCCCAGACCAGGATTGGGGGCCCAGCCCTCTCCCACCTGGGCCCCAGCAGGCTGGGCCAGTCCCTGGTCCCCTTGCCTGGCAGGTGAGTGATGGCACTCTGGCCTGCTCTCTCTCCAGGATGGGCGGGATCCCAGCTGTGAATGGTCGAGGGGAGCGTCTGCTGCTGCACATCGGGATCATCGACATCCTGCAGTCCTACAGGTGGGCGCCTAGTCCCCCAGTTGCTTGCTCAAAGAAGCCAGGTGCTGTCTGCTTGCAAGGCTTTCTCCTCCTTCAGGAAGCCTCCTGTTGGCTGCCCTCCTCCCTAGCCCTAAGGGCAGCATTTGGTCCCCAACCCAGAGATTCTACCCCCGGAATCTAGATTTATCCTAGGGACTCAGTGATGTTGGAGGCAGGTCAAGGCTGACTCAAGGCATGGGGGGTGGGTGTAGTGTCTCACCAGCTGATATTCCACCCAGCCCTGTCGATTGAGCACCTAGTATGCCAACTTCTAGGCTAATGAGAGCGAGACAGAAATGCCCCATGGCTGTGAAGAGAGACGTCTCTGGAAAATTCCTACAATATGAAGAAATACATGCTCATGTGCCATGTGGTCTCTGGCATGGACATGAATGTGGCAAAGCCTGAAGGAACAGACACCCAAGATTTACCTGGAGCTTAAAGCAACCTCATTATCCATGCCTTTTCTTCTGTGAGCTTTCTGCAGTGGAAATTTTTAAATTGTCATTAGTTTTTTATTGTAAGACCAATATATGTTCATTATACATAATCCAAACGCAACAAGTTGTGGCTGTGGCTGTCCTTGTTTCCACCCCACACCCCCACTCCATTCCAGGAAACCCACTTGGCATTAGGTGATTTCTCCTTTGCATGTTTCTCTTTTTTAAATACAGCAAGGCCTTGAACAATATCATTTCGTTCAACATGGTTGCATTATAACATTGCTGAGATGCCTAGGAATATAACTCTTGTTTATATCAATTAGCCTATGGTAAAGTTGATTTCGTTATACATCATTTCTGTCAGTCTCCAAACGTGTAAGTCAGGACTTACTGTGTAAAAATCGGTTCCTGCCCTTCAACTTTTCACAGCCTGTTTTTTTTTTTCCCATTGGAGGGCTGACCTCTTCTGCAGGCATCTTCCTGCCAGGATCTCCATTGGTTTGGAGCAGGGTTAGGCAGTTTTCAAACGAGCTAGTCAGGGTTTCTGCCCAGGCGCCAGGTGGGGCTGAGGGGGTGGGCAGCACAAGGCAGCAAGCAAGTGGGGGTAGGGTTGTCATAAGGAGGTGTATGTCAAGGAGGGGAGTCTTCCTCCCACAGACTGGGGGAGCCCAGGAAGGCTGCATGGGGGAGACAACATTGTCCCCAGCTTAGGTTTGTTACGGAGTCCAGGCTAGGGACCATGGCACAGGGCACTGACTGTAGCAGAGAGGAGTCAGGCTCAGCCTGGGCCAGGAGGAAAGGAAAAACAGGCTCTGGGAGGCACTAGCTGTCTGCCACAGGGGGCCAAGCCTTTTAACTTCCTCTTCCACATCAGCAATAGTGGGAGCTGCCAGCAGGCAGGGCAGGGAACAAGGTGGGGACAGGAAAGAGGGTAAGTGGCCTCTGGCTGAAGCAGCAGGCAGCCTTAGTTCCTCTAAACCAGGGCTTCTTCACCTGCTCTATGCCAGGAGCACCTGCAGTTGTGATGACCATAAATGTTCCCAAACATTGCCCGGTGTCCCCTGGGGACAGGATTGCCTTGGTAGAGAACTCCTTGACCCA
Source organism: Miniopterus schreibersii (assembly GCF_964146895.1). Lineage (NCBI taxonomy): Eukaryota > Metazoa > Chordata > Mammalia > Chiroptera > Miniopteridae > Miniopterus > Miniopterus schreibersii. The sequence goes on along the minus strand of NC_138105.1, from coordinate 65,987,001 downwards.
AAGATTTGGCTGATGTTCTGGGTGCTTTTTCTCTGCCAGGTTCATCAAGAAGCTGGAACACACCTGGAAGGCTCTTGTCCACGATGGGGTGAGCATCATTTATTCATTCACTCATTCTTTCCTTCATTCCACCTGTCAGTCCACAAGTGCTGTGACCATCTCCCTGGGCCCGGCATAGGTGCTAAAGAGCCGAGAGACATGTTCCCCTTTCCTGCAGTAGCTGTACAGCAGAGGTGGCCCTGTGACCAGGTAGTCGCAGGGCAAGTAAGGGGTCAGGGAGTCTGAGCCATCCATGAAGGATACAGGAAAACTTCCTGGAGGAGGGAACCCCCAAGCTGGTTTGGAAGGCTTCCAAAGGACAGCCTGACAGGGAAAGTCAGGTGCCAAACAGACAAAGAAAAATCTGGAACTGCGCAATGTGGAGGGGGTCTTGGCCCAGGGGCAGCACCACATAAATCTGACTCCTGTTGCCAGGTGGGCATGCAGCACACTTCAGCAGAATGTCTAAGTTGTATGAGAAAAGCTTACAATGCACTTTTTTCCTGAGGGCACTGCCAACATGGAAACCCCAGCAATGGATTGTTTCTAAATGTAAAAAACTGTGAGGACCAACCACTGGGGGCCAAACAGAGCCCATTTGTGGGTGTGGCAACAGCCTGCCTGGTGGATGACTTTCCTTCCATGGCACCCTGCCCCCACTTCAGACCAACTCTTTTTTTTTTTTTTTTTTTTTTTTTATATCTTTATTGATTTCAGAGAGGAAAGGAGAGGGAGAGAGAGTTAGAAACATCAATGATGAGAGAGAGTCATTGATCGGCTGCCTCCTGCACGCCCCTGACCAGGGATCGAGCCCGCAACCCGGGCACGTGCCCTGACCGGGAATCGAACCGCGATCGCCTGGATCCTAGGTCGACACTCAACCGCTGAGCCATGCCCAGCCAGCCAGACCAACTCTTACTAAAGTGCTAAGGGCTGTCTGTGTGCCTACAATGTGTAAAATTCCAAGATCTTAACCAACAAGCCCCCACGCCCATCAGAAAGTGTTTGGAGGGTTAAGCAGGAGCTTCCAGAATGTGCATCAAGAAGGTCCAGGTGGTGGCCAGCCAGCAGGAGGTTCTTTTGTGGTGTTATAAACTCACAATGGACAGGAGAGCCCTCAAGGCTGGCCATAACCCCAAAATAGGATTTGGGTCAACCCAAGTGGGCCCCAGATATTGATCAGTAACCATCCAGCTGTGAGCATACGGGCCCAGGTTCCTTCTGTGTGTCGCCACACCCCCCCGGGCGCTGCCCTTGGCCCCTGGTTCAGGCGGCTGGTCCATGTCAATCTCTAGCCAGAGGGAGGCATGAGGAGCAGCCACAGGGAGGGGGGAGTGTCTTTCCCTCTAAGTGCTGAGAGACTCACTTTGTTGGTTAGCATGCCATCAGACAGAAATGGCCACTCCTCAGCACAAGAGAGGATGGGAGATGTAGTTTTCATTCTAGGAGGCCGTGTGTCTAAACAGTTTCTATTACAGTACTATATGGGGAAGACCCTGGGCCATGTCTTGGGACATCTGTGGTTGTCATTGCTGGGGGTGCTTCTGGCATTGAGTGGGTGGGGTCTAGGGATGCTGCTCAACACAGTGCCCAGGATAGCCCCAACCCAAAGAATGACTCAGCCCCAGTGCCAAGGAGGAGACTGTGCCATAGAAGGTAAGGAGACTGGGTCCTGGGGAGTAGCAAGGAGTCTCTGCTTTAGGGGCCCAACATTTATTGAGCACTGACTGTGTGCTGGGCTCCCTGCTTTATGTAAATACTGGTGAGCATAGCAATCTCCCGTCTCCCTTGTTGCATAAATAAGGAAACAACCTCCAAGAGGGTCAGTGTGCTGCCTAGGGTCACCCTGACAGTGAGCACTGGGGCAGTCAGGTCTGCCTTAACCGAGGAACACCAGCTTCCACTTGTCACAGCGGATTGGCTCTGCCCATGGAGCAGGCATGGCCATGTGCCAATAAAACTTTACTTACAAAACAGGTGTTGGGGCATGCTCTGACAATCCCTGCTTTAGAAAATCCCTCTGGTTCCTTTATTTTGATATTTATTCCTTTACTTCTTTGAATAGCTATTTATTCTTTGAATAGTTATTTTATTCACGTGGCTCAAAAAATGAAAAATACAGATGGGTTTATAATGTAAAAATCTTCCACACCCCTCCCTGCCACTGTTATGTGATCTCTGGGTCCCCGCCAAAAAGCCCCATGCGGTGGCCCCATCACCCCCTCCACAGAGAAGGTGGCACCCCACCCCCAGCAGTCTGTCCTGGGCTGTCCTGAGGGACACAGCGAGCCATAGTGCTCACGCCCCTGCTTGCCCTTGGGCCCCCACATCTCTTCCCAGGACACCGTCTCTGTCCACCGGCCCAGCTTCTATGCCGAGCGCTTCTTCAAGTTCATGAGCAACACAGTCTTTCGGAAGAACTCCTGTGAGTTGCCCTGGCCTTTTGTGTGGGAGAGACCTGGGGTGTGGAGCGACGAGAGCGGGTGGCCAAGAGTGGGGTAAACCAGTGTGCCTCGTGCTGCTGGTTAGTCAGCCTCAGGCCTCAGTCAGGGGCTTGGTCCTGCGAACAGGGTAATCAGGCAGCTGTGCTACACAGGACCCCAGAGGGCCTGGTGCCCATGTCCAAATTTGAGTCCTGGTTTCACCTCATCCTGCCTGTGTGACCTCGAACCAGTAGAGGTCATGGTCCTCAGTTTCCCTATCTGTACAGAGCTGTGAGGGCAACATGTGTTTCATACAAGACAAGTCCAGTGCCAGCACTCAGCAGGGCTGCCCATGTCCTTGCTCTGTCTCCAAGGACATGTGACTTTGGCGGGCATTGAGATGGTCATTGGCCTAACTAGACATTGTCAGGGAAGGTATAGGGCGAACGGTAGCGGCCCTCACCCTGTGGAGTGGTCCTGGGACGCCCCACGTGTGTACTGGGCCTCAAGAGTCCCAGACCGTGGGATGGTATTCCTGCTGTAGTCCAGAGGAGTTTGCTGGCTTCTAGGGACTGAATATCTGTGCACAGGAAAAAAATGAGCACCTAGTGTGTACTGGGAGCTGTGCTGAACACCGTGGGGGCAGAGGTCACAGTATGAGCAAGGAGAGGATGGTGACGGGTACTGACAGGACAGGCCTGGTGCAGAGTGTTATGGGGTTCACCTGCTGCACTTGACCTTGTTGTTGCAAACGAGAATGCTGAGGCCAAGAGAGGCTAAGCTATGTTCCCCAGGCCACACAGCCTGGCTGGGGGCCAGGCCCTAGGCACTGAGCTTCCCATTCACTCCCCAAGGCCTTCTGTTTCCTTTTTCGAACTTTGGGCCACAGCAATAGTGGGCTGCGATAAAGGGGAGGAGGCTCCAAAGTGCTCAATAAACATTGGCAGCTGCTGATTCAGCTGCTGTTTCTGGAGGGCCCAGGGTGGAGGTGCGAAGTTCCATCTCTGTTGATGAACAGAGCCAAATGGAAAGTAGGATGGAACTTTCTCCAAGAAGAGCATTGCTTCTTGCTCAGGCTTGAGGAACAGGCTGGGGCTGAGGCAGTGAGGGCTATGTGTGCAGGTGGTGGGCCCCTCCGTGCCCACCACACTTTCATGCAAAGGAGGGATGGGGTCTGCGGGGCCCTGCCTTGTTGCTGCCCCAAGCACGCCAACCATTCTCCCTCCCCAGCCCTGAAGTCATCGCCATCCAAAAAGAGCCGTGGTGCCTTTTTGGCAGTCAAGCCCCTGGGGCCCACAGCCGCCTTCTCAGCCAGCCAGATCCCCAGTGAGCGGGAGGACGCGCAGTATGACCTACGGGGGGCCCGCAGCTACCCCACGTTGGAGGACGAAGGTGACTGGGCAGGGGAAGTGGGTGCATTTGTGACAGGAGAAATGAGGGGGCTGCTGGGGAAAGACACCACCCCTGCAGGTCTAGTGGGGGGTGCAGGGAGCAACAGTAGCAATGCATTGTGAGGAAGGGGACTCCTGAAGCTGGGCTAAGCCTGGATGGGAGGGACACCTTTCCATTCAAAATCTGCAGCCACCTGGGGAGTGGGGAACAGCTGGGACTAGGCCCAGGAATTGTTGCAGGGAGAACAGCATAGAAAGCACCACCCGGGGAAGTTACAGCCTCCTCTTACATCACTTGAGGTTCCCAGAAACCTAGAAGGATGAAGTGCTCGGTGGGGTTGGGCCTGATGTTCTGGAGGTCCCTCTGAGCAACCAGGGTCAAAGATTCTAGGCTGGGAGGGGCTGGGGGAATAGCATCAAGGAAGGGAGAAACTGCATGTGTAAAGGTCCTGAGGCAGGACTGTGCCTGGTATATTGGAGGAACAGCAAGGAGGCCCATGTGGCTGGAGCAGTGAGTGATGGGGGGAGAGGGAGTTGGTAAGGGCAGGGAGGGGATGAGGGCAGATAGGGCAGGACCACTGGGAGGCAGTTTGGATTTTAGTTTGAGAACAGCAGGAGCTACTGGAATCCCTTGTGCTGGGGAGAACAGAATGTGGGTGACCAGTGAGAGCTGCAGTAGAGCCCGGAGTCCCTGCAGGCAGGCCCTACCTGGGAGCCTGGCTCCCATAGGTACCCACTGCCTCCTCCCACAGGCCGGCCGGATCTCCTGCCCTGCACACCACCTTCTTTTGAGGAGGCCACCACTGCATCCATCGCCACAACCCTGTCCTCCACATCCCTTTCCATCCCAGAGCGGTCCCCCTCAGAGACCTCAGAGCAGCCAAGGTACAGGTGAGCAGAAGGGGGCATCTCCTGGGGTGGGGGAAGCTCAGGGTAGGGCTGCATTCCTAAGAGGAGGGATCAGGGCAGGGCCTGGGTGGGGTGGGGCAGGTGGGGAGGCCTCCCCTACCTGTTCCCTCTATTCTACCTGTTTGTGTTCTCTCGGAAGGCGGCGCACACAGTCCTCCGGACAGGATGGCCGGTAAGATGAGACCCCAGCCCCCTCCCTTCCAGTCTCCTCTCTAGTCCCCATAGTCTCCCCAGCTCCTCCCCTGCAGAGCCTCCCTTACCCCTCTTTCTCCCTCCCCTCCCCTTCCCCACAGCTCACCCCTCCGCATTTCCACTCAGAGCCCCTCTTTACTGGGAACAGATTTATGTTAACGATCGATCTTCTGGCTCTGGAACCACATAGAATCTCCAGTCACTTTGTGTTTCTCTCCCACCTGGGGGCCCCCTTCCCCTGCATCTGTTGATCCTTTCTTTTTCTCTTTTATTCTAAGATACAAAAGCGCACATAGTGAAATGCCTGTCCCTGCCCCATGCCCAGTCCCCTCCCTGGGAGCACCCCCTAGATGGGTCTTTTTGTCTTTGGAAATATTATGAATATACAAGCAAACATACACTCGGGCCTGTTTCTCCCTTTTGTTTTGAAACAAGCCATGCCTCTGTGCTCCCTGTTCTTTGCTTTGTCACTTTCCAGATGAAGGTTGTCACTGGGAGCCTTTGCTGGTTGTCTTCCTTCTAACAGGTTGTTCCTGCTCTTGGGGGAACACTTGAGTTGTTCCCAGTTGTTTTTTCTTTTTTGTTAATCCTCACCCGAGGATATTTTTCCCCATTGATTTTTAGAGAGTGGAAGGGAAGGAGAGAGAGAAATATCGATGTGAGAGAGACACATCCATTGGTTGCTTCCCACACGCTCCCCAGTCAGGCCCGGGGATCAGACCTGCAACCCAGGTACGTGCCTTTGGGAATCAAAACCAAGACCCTTCCGTCTGTGGGCTGATGCTCTAACCACAGAACTAGCCATGGCAATTGTTCCCAGTTGTTTGATCTTGTCACACAACTGTAGTGAATAGGAGTTGCTCTCAAAATTAGTTTTTGGGAGGATAATTCCTGCCAGTTGAGAAGAAAGTCATAGTACAAATTACATTTAGTGAAAAGTACATCTCCCTCTATTCAGCTGCCTGCTGGCTGCAAAAAGCCTCTGATCGACCTACACCAGGGGCCTCAGCTTCTGAGCCCTTAAACCACTTCACCCCTAGTTCAGGCCCCAGGTGGGTTCCAAGCCACCCCAGGAATGGGGTCAGGATCCAGGTTGCCACTCATTCATGCCCCTGCTGGTGCCAGAGTCCCAGGACAACCCCAGGTGTATGGTCAGTTGCTGCCTCCTCAAAGCTCCCAGGTGGGCGTGACAGCCAGAAGAACTAGGCCTGAGCTTAGGGTGCTGGTTGGTTGGCACCCAGAGATAGCACCTCAGACCCCATGGGACTGAAATCAGCACCTGCCCAGAGGAGCTCAACAGGAGTTCCTGGCAAGTGGAGGTGGAGCGAGGAGGGAAATTGAGTATGTCATCCCATTGCCTCCAGGCCCCAGGAGGAGGCACGTGTGGAGGAGGACCTGCAGCAGATCACGGTGCAGGTGGAGCCCACGTGCAGCGTGGAGATAGTGGTCCCCAAGGAGGAGGAAGAAGGGTGAGTGACCATCCTGTCCCTGTGGTCAATGCTTTCTGGTTGCCTGGTTCCTGTATTCAACTTCTTCCCCAATCCCATTGGCTGAGCATGGTCACATGGCCAGCTAGCAACAAGGCAGGCTGGGAAGTGTCCTCATTCTGAGGAGCAGAGGCATGGGAATGGGGCTTTAGGCACTGGGCTGCTGGGGACCACAGATTCGCTCGCAGAACTGCAAGTAATGTGTCAGTCCAGGGATTGTACCTTGTTGATGACCTGCGACTCTTTTCCCTCCCTGCCCTCACTCTTAGCCTTGCCTGCACTTGAGAGAGAATGACTGGTCAGTTTCTTTCAAGGATCGCTTTTGGACTTAGTCACCCTTTCTCCTCTCATATATTGTTCTTGTTTCATGCACTTTAATCATCAGTAATGTCTTCCTTCTAACTTCTGGTTTGTTTTCTCACTAGTTTGTTTTTCTTCAGCATAGGTTGAGTGCTTAAGTTCCTTTTTTCAATAAGGCTATGCATTTTCCTCTGAGTACTGCTTTTGCTCTGTCCCTTGAGTTTTGACATGAAGCAATTCCTTTTTATGCTGGCTTATACATAGGTAGTTAATGATTTTCCTTTTAATGTTCTATTTGATCCAAGGCAGTGAGGCTTTCAACAACCTGGGGGTGGTCCTGCCCCCCGGGGACACTGGGCAATGTATGGGGACATTTGTGGTTGTCATGACTGGGGGTGCTCCTGGCACTAAGTGGGTAGGGGCCAGGATGCTACTCAATACCCCACAGTGCTCATGATAGCTCCCCCACAGAGAATGACCCAACCCTGATATCAGCAGTGCCCAGGGGGAGAGACCATGGACTAAGGTTTATTTTGGAGTGTCTCTCCACTTCTGGGTACCTAAGGATTTTTTTTTACCCTTTTAGTACTTAACTCTAATTTTACTAGGTTTTGAGTTGAAAAGTAGCCTAAAAAGAAAATCTAGGCTATTTTTTAACAGATTAAAATCTTTGTGGTGAAGTACAACATTAGTTTTTTGGGTGGTTTTTTTTCATTCCATGGACATATGGGAGAAATATGTATTTTCTGTCAGGAGATGGAAAGTTCTCTGTAAGTCTGTTCTGCCCAGTGTATTGATTGTTGTCAATCAGTGTTTTTATGTCTTAACTTACTTCTCATCTGTTTGGTTTATTTAATTCTGTAATTTAGAATCTCTGTTCTATTTTAAGGGACCTTAGCATTTACACCACATTCGCAGGCTGCACTTTGCCATTAAGAATTTATTTTACACACACATGTGCACGCGCACGCACCAGTCTCTGTCAGTGTGCTTTTTTTGCTGTTAACTGAAATCTTACAGTATAATGTATTGTTCAGTCTTTGCCCAGAAAAACAATCTGACCTGAAACATGACTGAAGAACTCCACAGTTATGGGTCCTCTGTCACCTAAGAGTTTATAATCTTATTTGTGAAGTGAAAATTATGCAGCGATGGCCTGGGCATGATCCTCACCTGTAACACGGGATGGCAGCACCCCCTCCCTGAGGGAGATTCAGTGGATTCATTCACACAAGGCTCTTGAGCAGGCCTGGCATGTAGCAAGTGCTCAGTGCTGTGTGTCCCCACTTTACAGACGAGGAACGGAGGCTCGGAGAAGGAAAGTAAGGCTTCAGGGTTGCACAGCAAGTGAGTGGCAGGGCCAGGACAGTGTGTGTGCCTGAGTTTGGAGAGGGGTCCAGGTGGGCCAGTTATTACCTGGGCCACGACAGAATTGGAGGGTGTTTAGTGTTATGGCTTCCTGAGACTTTTGTCTCCATGGTGACACATTGATGAGGGAGGAGGCCGCAGGAGGATGGGAGGGAGTGGGCTAGGAAAGGATGGTGCTGCTGAGAGCTCAGCCCCAGGACTCCCATGTCCTGCCCTGTCCCCAGGGTGGAGGCTTCCCCGGCCTGTGCCTCTGCTGCTGTTGTTGAAGTAGAAACCGCCAGCCAGGCCTCAGAGCCCGCCAGCCAGGCCTCGGATGAAGAGGACACGCCTGCCACCGACATCTACTTTGTAAGTCCTCCAGGGGCTCTCTCCCGTCACCGGGCCCTTGACCCAACATGTGTTCATCCGTGCATGTGCACTGACATGCCCACACACATGGACACACATGGCACACATGATCATACCTGCATACACATGCCTGTACATATGTACATGTGGTCACATGCACACACTCCCACATTTGCACACCTTCACACTGACACATGGACTTGCTCACACACACTCGAAAGGCATGCACATACCTGCATGTGCTCTTGCACACCCACCGGCACACTCACAGTTGCTCTAGCATGCTCACAGGCGCTCGCAGGGTATGCTCTTGAACATATGCACACTCTTAAGGTATATGAGTGCCCCACCCAGTGTCACCCAGGCCAGCCATTCCAAGGCCAGGAAACTGCCCTGGACCTTGCTCCCCAGACCTTGTGACCACTGCCTGGCAAGAGCCAAGTCCCCAGCTGTGCCATCCTGTCCCCCTGGGAATCACCTGAGTCCTCACACTCTCAGCCCTGATGGGCCCCTGGGTCCTTGGTCTGTGCTGAGCTGGCCAAGGTGGACTGGAAATGCTGTGGATCTTCTCCTACTGGGTGGTGGGTGCAACCGGGTGGGCTCCGTCCTTAAGGGGGCAAGGGAACTGTGGCAAGGGGAGGTGGGCCTCATGCTATCGACTTCACTGGCCGATGACACACAGCTGCTCTTGGGCAAGGCGGGATTCATCAGAACAGAAAGGGGCCCTGTCCTGGAGACCAGGGCCTCTCTCCCAAAGCTGGGTGTCACCTCCCCAACTTGCATCTCCTGCAGGCAGACAGATAGATGAGCCAGGAGCCTGGGTGAGGTAGGTGCTGGGTGGCCAGGAGCCTGCAAAGTCTAGTCCACTGGCTCCCAATGGTGGGTCAGGGGTCAGATGGCCCCATTTGCAACGGAGAGGACCAGACTCTGCAGCCCAGCTGCCTGCCCTCTTCCTAGACCTTCAATTTCATCTCTGCTCCCCAAGGGAAGGTGAGCTGGGGGCTGCCCACTGCCCTGGTCCTGGTGCCTGGCCTTCAAACCTCCAGGCCTCTGGGCAGTTTGGGTGAGCCTGGCCTTCTGCTGCTATCACTGCTTCATAACTACCACCACCCTGCTGTCCCGAGCCCGTGCTGCTGGGTCACAGGGCCCCTGCCAGAAAGAGTAGGGAGCACACTGTATGTGTATCTTCCCTCCCTGCCATTGTCTCCCCATCCCTGGGGGCTTGATTTATGTCCTGTTCTCTCAAATCGTGTGTGAGGCAGATGGGCTGGTCTTGTGAGTGGGTGGCTGGGCCACATGGGCAGCAGAGAAGATAGAAGCCACAGTGTGACCCTGATACCCCCAAGCCCTCCTACCGCTTTGCCATTTGGCTCACCTGCCCCTACCTAGCACCCTCCCCACTTGTCCTTCCTGACCTCAGCGGGATTCTGCATTCCTGTTCCCTCATCCTATCCTCTCTTTGCCTCCTCCGCCCTCCTGGCCCACCCAGTTCACGGATGGGAGGTACTGGATTTACTCTCCCCGGCATCGCCGACTGCGGGCCATGACGCTGAGCTCCTCGGGGACTGTAAGTGACCACAGCAGGCCTCCAGGAAGCCCAGCCCCTGCCCCGCTGCCCGGGGCAGCCGGGAGCCTCAGGGCCTGGCCGTTCCTCTTCCTCTGAGAAGGGACCTGGGGAAAATAATCATGACAGCTGTGCGGGGTGCCCTGCTGTGTGTGTCCTGTGGGGATGTCACTTAATCCCCTGTGACCAGTGGTCACAGTGGTCAGCAGGCGCATAGCTGGTGCTCAGCAGGCCTGACCATGGTGGAACCTACATTTGACCCCCAGCCCCGGGCCACCTCTGTCCCTCTTCCCAGCCCTTCCAAGCGAGGGACAAGTAGGGCAGAAACTTCTCATTCATTCAGACCTTGCTGCTAATGGCTCCCCAAGGGGCATCTTCCCTTCTGATGGGGATGGTCACATGGATCAATAAGGGACTGCAGAGCTGGGCTCTTAGCTACAGGAGAGAGGAGCTGGTATCTTCATACCCATTTCACAGATGGAGAAACCAAGGTCTTGGCTTCTCAGGGAGCCCACGAGAGTACACGATTTAGACAAAATCTGAGTCCAGCCTCTGGGTGTAGTAGACACTCATCCACCCAGTGTGCTTGGGATGCTACATGGATGTTGTTGAACAGTGGCCTTATCAGTCCTGTTGTCATCATGAACAATAAATGAAGGGCCCAGAGAGGCCAAGTAACCTGCCCAGAACCACACTGCAAATGGGTGAAACAAGGTGAAGAACTGGAGCGATAATTTCTGTTCTTGAGAGGAGGCCCCTCAGAGGCTCACACCCCAGCCCCAACAGCAGCCCCCTGCCTGCCACTGGGTGTTGAGATCACTTCCCCAGCCCCTCCTGCCATACTGTCTTCCCAAGATGGGGATGCCATCCCCCAGAGGTGATTCATGATCCAGCAGCTGGGAACACACAGCAGCCCCCAAGGACTCCCTGGGGGGAGCAGTTTGCAAAGGTACCTGGAGGGGTTTGACTTGGATTTTGAAAGACCTGTGGGGTGTGGAGAGGAAGAGAAAACGGTGTCTCGGCATGGGACACAGCAGAAACCAAAGTGTGGGGGCTGGATGGGAGGAGAGGAATGCTGGGTGAGCAGCAGAAAGGACCCTCAGGCCTGCAGGGAGGATGTGCCCTTGGCCTAATTGTAGTGGGGTCATCCCCAGATTCTGAGTCCCTCCCCCAAACCCAACTCTCTACAGATAGTCCAGTGGGACCCTCTTTTCCCACGTTCTGAGCCCCAGCAGGGCAGCTACCTCAGCATCAACCCCTCCTGCAGCCACCCCCAGACAAACTGGCCCTGGCCTCCACGTTCCCAGGTGGGCAGAGGAGGCAGAGCGAGCTGCTGCTGGTGAGCAGGGGTTTTCATTGCGCCATAAGCGTCTAAAGGAATGAGTGGGGCCTACAGTAGCATCTTGCCCTGCTGCCCCATGTGCCTTTGTGCCAGTCCACAGATAGACACAGGCTTCCTGGTCCCCAGCAGCCTTGTGACCCACATGAGCATAGGGGTCTGGCCTGTGAGAGCAGGTGTCATGGTGAGAGGTGCAAGAAGGGTGGGATTAAGCAGGCACAGAGGTTGGGAGAAGCAGCAGGTGGGCTCTGAGGGGCACTGAGTGCAGGAGCAGTGGGCCTGGGGGCTTGTTGGTTGTGGCTGTGGTAGATTTAGGGGCCTTGGGACAGCCAGGTAGACATGGCCAAGGCAGGTGTGTGTCTAGACCTGGTGCTCACAACAGAGGCTTCAGCCAGGGTAGAGGTCCTCAGGCCTTGGGGCTTTAAAGGCCAGGCATGGGGGGTTCCTGGGAGAAAGGAGGAAGAAAGAATGCGGCTGAGGAGGGCTGCAGGGCCCAGGGAGGTTTTTGAGACGGGAGCAGACCTGGCAGGGAAGCGCGGCCGCCCCCAGTCTGATGACAGAATTGGGAACCCCCTCCCCAAACACAGCTTGGAGAACACTAGTCCACCCCGCCCCTTGCACCTTCAAGCGCCCCCAGAGCCTGCATGGCAGGCAGGATCTGAGGTTGGGGTGCTGCTCAGTTAGGATGGAGGTTCAGGTGTCATGGGTGGGCAGAGGAGGAGGAGGAGGAGAGAGGACAGCAGAGTACACCAAGCCCCTGCCATCCTTCCTCCCCGCCCCGCTGTGCCTGCCCGCCCGCCCGCCCTGACTGCACTCACCGCTTCTTGCTGCCCACCCTGCCTGCTCTGGCCACTCAGCCCCGGTCCTGCCCATCTCGAGGGCCATTCAGGTTGGGGGCAGGTTCCCATCAGGGAGAGGGCAGCCGGGGGCCGAGCTGCCCACTTGTCCTGCGTTGGGGGTCTGCCTCTTTTATTTCTGTTTCTTCCTTCCTCCCTCTCACCTCTCTCGTGCCTCCTCACACCCTGCTCTTCTTCTGCGCCCTTCCTGCACGTGCCGCCTGCCCGCCCTCCAGCCCACCGATGAGAGGAGCTGGGTGTACTCCCCGCTCCACTATAGCGCACAGGCCCACTCAGCCTCCGACGGCGAGAGCGACACAGTAAGTGTGCCCACGGCCCACCAGCCTGGCCCACTTGGGGCCAAGATCATGGACCCCAGAGCCCCAAGGACAGATGGGGAAACTGTCTGGGGTGGGAGGGGCAGGCTTGGGCTCTTATTGTGTGGTGGCCCATGGGGTAAGTATTTTGGGGCCTGTGTCTGGCCCTCATGGCATGTGGAGTCCCATGGCATCAACGGTGGCACCAGGCCCCGTCATGGGAGGCCCAGTGGGTGGGGGGTCCAGCCCCAGCCCATCTAGCCCTCACCTGCCTCTCTTGCCTTCTGCAGTAATTTCTATGCAGTCACCAACCCATAGGAGTGGAGCTACACTTGGCCAGCCCAGCTCGGCCCAGAGCACAGGAGTTGCCACCTGGCTGCCGCTGGATCTCATTTGCCCACGTCTTCCCTTGGCAATGGTCACTGATGCTCCGGGCTGCAAAGCAACGGCCCTGGTTCTGTCAACTACCTACGCCTGTGATACTGTGAACCGCCCTGAGTTTCCAGTCATGTATTTATTTTGGGTCCTTATTCTTTGCACAGAGATGGCAGCACATGGCTGTTTTTTTAGGGGGGGAAAAAGAACACAATGGGAAAAGAAGACACTTCATTCTATGCACTTTTTGGTTCTTTGCTATGCTTGCATGTGTCTTGCTGAAGGAACAAGGCCCATCGGCTTTGGAGACCTGCGCCTCAGTGGCCCAGCTACTCCAGCTGAAAATCCTGCTCTGAGTTTCCACAGGCACCACCCTGCTCCACTTCCCTCTGTCTTGGATGGAGCACCTAGGAGGGAGGGCCACCAGGTCCCCACTGGTTCCCAGGGCATCTCTGGAAGCCACCCACCCATGCCCAGCAGCTGCTCTCTGCTCAGGTTTGTGGGCCGGGCGCTGGACATCTGTCCTTGGTGGAGGCCAACCAGTGGACTGGGGGTTGCTCACCACCCTACTGACTCCTCGGTCTGTCAGCCTATGTTTCCCACCACCCCTGCCTCCCAGGTGACTTGGGCCCAGAAATAGTCAGGCAGTGACTAGAATGCGGACACACAGCCACCCCTCTCTCAATGGAGCTCAGGGCTGTGGACATCTCTCTCATCCACTTGGACTGCTCAGTGTCTAGAAGATAGGGCCCAAGTGATGGGAGACACCCTTTCAAAGCAAAAACATCTGTCTCTGAGAGGAGGCAACCAGGCCCTTCGCCATGGGACTTCTGGAGACCTTGTGTCCTGGAGCAGGGCCCTCCCCATGGGCAGGCACAGGGCCTAGAGGAACAGACTCTCTGCAGCAAGTGTTCCCCCATGACAGGTGGGCAGCCTCTCTCTCATTTTTAAATGATGATGATACCTGTACTGATAAAAGGATAGGGTAAGAAATTCTTCATGGAAAATGGTGAGGGATTTTTTGTCATCTTCAGCAGGGGGCAGCCATTCCTGGGCCCAGAGCCCCATTGGGTGACTGCCAGGATACCCTGCTCTGTGTCCAGAGGGGGCTGCTGGAGCCAACAGCTTTGCAGGGGCTCTCAGACCTCCACCTAGACACACACCCACTTCCTGAGGTGAAATGTCAGTGATGGCTGTCCCTGGCCCACTCTGCGGACCCCCACCAGCTTGGTCCCACATGGGAGGTGCTGGGAACCGGCTAGGAGCTGAAGCCACAACTTTTGGAAGAATTTCTGTCCTGCCCCTGCCTCCCTGGTGGAGCCTGAGACAGCTGACAACCTGCTGATCTAGGAATCTGATTTTTTGAGTCCTTTGCAAGCTGCATACACTGTTGCTGCTTCCTGCTATGCAGGTCCCTCTTCATCCCACCTCCAACAGCCTGCTGGAGGGAACCTGTTGATCTGGCTGCTGTCCGCTCTTCCCTGGAGAACCAGGCTGCACCCCAAAGGCTCTCTTCTTGCTGTCCACACGGGGCAGCACCTCAGCTCTGAGCAGGGCCATGGGGGACACTCCATGCAGCCTGGGGAAGGGGATCCTCAGAGGACTTGTCAGAATAAGCTTGCAAGTGGCTGAACAAGAATCAAAACAGCATTCTCTCTCTACCACCCAAGGAGCATTTGTCCAGACCCTGGGACACGCCCTCACCTGGATTTTAGATCAGTGCCTATCTGCAGGCACCCTGGCCACATGCCACAAGTCACCAGTCTGTCCCTGACCAGTCCCACCACGAGGGCAGGCAGACCTTTGAAGGCGCATCTCAGACCTGGAGGACTAACAGGGACAGCTGCATCACCCAAACACCAAAGTGAGAGTCCCCACCCAGGCCCCAGAGGCTGGGCACCAGAGACATCCTGAGCCCCAGCGGGGATGACCAGTGGAGCAGGCAGTCCTGGAAAAGTGGGCCCTCTGTCCAGGGCATCCTTGGCCAGGGTGTCCTAGAGCTATAGGAATGAGCAGGGGAGTGGCCTGTGTGGCCCCCTCAGGTCCCCAGTCCCTGCTGGGCCCCTTGGGCTCTTCTGAGTGAATTATAGAACAAATGCGTCAGTTGGATGCTGACTTATAGGAGAGATGTGCAAACCTCCTGGATACGACATTTCTGTTTTTGTATTAAGTCAGGAAGACCCCTTTGGAGACCCATTTTGTGTTGTAGTCCTTGCCCCAGGACTGTGCGGACATGAAGCATTGGTTCATTCTTTTCTGGTCGGGGGGCAGGAAGGCAAGACCTTATTTATAACTGTGTAGTGAACCCATGGCCTTCCTCAGGCCCCTCATCAGGAAGGCCCTGGACCCACCCAGCTGTCACCGGCCCTGCCCCCCCAAGACGGAAATCTTTAAATTGCCCCCACTTACCTCCTGTCTCATCTCTGATGGCCGCTGTCACTGAGAAGGTGGGCAGCGTCTGACTTGCTGTACTGTAAAAATGAAAGGCATTTCCTGAGGCTGACAGGGTAGAACCTTCTGTGTGTCCCCTGCCAGCCTCCTCTCAACTTCCCTTCCTCCACCACCTGGCTCAGTGCAATACTTCCATCCCTAATGGGGTCTCTCTTGCCATGGTACTGTCACCGCAGCCCCTCAGGCCCCATCCCAACCTTGTTTTTATGGCTGAACTGATTTAGAAACAACAGAACTGCAAACCTTGTGTGTCTTAATTCTCACTGGGGCTTCCGCGTGCTCAGCCCCCCAGTCTGGTATGTGACAATCCAGAGTGTAGCCTCCTGTGGGCACCTCTGTAACCTTGCAGCCACTGCTGGCCCTGATAACACTCGTATGCAGCCCTGGGCCCCATCCCCACCAACCCTTCCTCTTTTTATGTTGAAGAGATCTCTCTAATAAATCTGGTAAAAGCATCTGCCATCTCTTTCCCTCTCTGCATTCCTGTAGTCTGGTTTGGAGTTTGAGGACTGGCTTTGAACAAAACATAAGGAAACCCATAGGAGATTTAAAATAACAGGATTCAAATGTCTTTTTAAAATTTTATTGATTTGAGAGAGAGAAACGTCAATTTGTTGTTCCACTTATGCATTTGTTGGTTGATTCTTGTATGTACCCTGACTGGGGATACGAACCCCACAACCATGGCGTATCAGAACAACTCTCCAACCAACCAAACTACCCAGTCAGGACCAGGACCCAACTGTCTTAATTGCCTTAATAGCTTTGGCCTACTGGGTTTCAGTTCAGCTCGATAAACTTTTAAAAGCTTCTGATATCAGTGCAACCCAGCTCAAAGGAACAGTCACCCCAAAGTGGCTCATATTGAGTGATGCATGGACCCCATTTAAGGGGAAAATATTTCTACCAGATTCTGTTTAAGAAACACTGCGTTGAAAGTCAGATCCTGTTTATAAGCGAGCCCTTGGAAACCCAGTTATATAGATGCAGACCCAGAATGGCTCTGCTTATGTATAAACTAGCATACAGATGATCTGGAAGGTGCGTCCCTTACGTTCAGATATTAGAATTCAGATACTCTCACAAATGCATCTGCATTTTTAAAATCTTGGGGCCAGGCCTCACCAGTACAACCAATATCCCATAACAAGCAGGGTTGTCATAAGGGTGATAAGAGATGGTCTTCTGTTGTTTCCTTTGGAAGACTCCTTATTTTTTGTGTGTGGGGTGTTTTTTGTTTTTGGGGTTTTTTTTGCATATATTCACAATATAAATACTAATTTGTTTTCATAGTACATATTCTCTTAGCAATTTGCCAAATGTTATCTAGCACATTACTGCAATTTATTACTCTCTATAGTACTGATTAAGGAAAAATAGAACTATTTTGAGGATAAGGGATTCTAGAAGGAATCCTTTAGGAGACCACTCCCACCTGGCACCTTGGTACCAAGCAGAGGTAAAGCATACAAAGCCAGCATTTAGGGTGGTGTTATGAAGCTATATTTTAAAATAAAGATTTAAAGAATTAGGTTAAAATATTAAGTACCATCCTCTGGTGGGCTGGGGGAGCTCGGAACAGGTCTTTGGGGTCCTCTAGATCTCCAGGTCTCCTGTCCTGTTCCCTATGTTCCATTCTACTCACCAGCCCCAGGGGGACTCCTTTAACAGCCAGTCCCACGTTTATCCCTCCCACAGATCCCCAGCACCCACAGAACAAAGCTGGACCACCCAGTTTAAGTTGCAGCTGCCTCTTTGGGGTCGAGGGGGGGGGTATTAAAGTGACTTCCCCCTCTCTGATCCTCAGTTTCCCCAACTATACAATGGGTTGAAGGGAAACTAAAAGTCATCCAAGATTTTTTTAAAGATTAATCTCTGAAATACATAGATATTCGTTGGCGGATGGTGGAGCATGATGGTCTCATAGAAGGTCAGCCCAGCATCTGAGGCTTTTTGGTCTCCTTTCGAACTCCCACTTTTCGCCCTCTTTAGAAGTCAGGATTCGAACCCACAGTCTTGGGGCTTCCCTGCCTACACTGGCCAAGAGACCTCGCTCCGGGTACAGACTCCTTTTGGCCCCGCCCGTAAGGCTCCACCTCCTCCCTGGACCCGCCCTTTTTTGGTCTCCCCTCTCCAGGCCCCGCCCCACTAGCAATTCCGGGTTCGCGTTTGCTCAGCTCACAGCCTATCCTAAGGCACGAGGACCCATATGGGGCTGCTTCTAGCACTGCCTGAACGGCGAGTTCCTAACCTGGGAGGCCAGAGTCCTTTTTGAGTCTATCACGCGGACCACTTTTGCAAGCGATGAGAGGTTACAATGGGTTAGAGTGCCCGCGGATAGCGTGGCGGGATGGACTCCTATCTACCGGTTCAGGCTCGTCCAGGGCAGCCTGGCGCGCGCCGCGGCCGAGGAAAGCCCCCGGCGCAGGCCCCGGATATTTGTGTCAGCGAGGCCGCCATCGTCCCAGCTGATGGGTCGGGATACACGCTCTCGCTCGCGGTCAGCGGGTCGCAGAGGTCGCAGAGGCCGAAGGCGGCGGAGCCGGAGTGGGAGTCGGAGCCGAAATCGGAGCGGGAGCCATGGGCGGCGAAACCGGCGGCGCCGGAACGACGAAGGGCGGCGGAGGCGGCGAAGCCGGGAACGCAGGTGGGGTCGCTGCTTGAGCAGCGCTGGGGATTCGGCTCCTGAGGAGTGGGGAGACCCCGGAGTTAGGGAGAGCTTCCCGGAGAAATGGACATCAGGCAGCGGAAGGAAAGCAAGAGGTATTTCAGGCAGGACACCGGATGTTTGGAGGGACAGCAAGTAGCCCATTGAGCGAGGCAGGTGACACAGTGGTAATGGGACACCAGGTTGTGCACGTTCTTGGGTGTTGGGGTGAAGGGTTTGGCCATTATTCGTAGGGAAGTAGGGGGCCACGGGAGGATTTTGAACAAGGGAGTGACGTGATCTGGCTTACTTTGCAGAATTCCCTCTGGCTTTCACGTTGGTGAAGGGACTGACTGTGGAGGTAGGCAGGAGTGACACCAGGAAGGAGGAGAATAATAGTCGTCCAGGCAACAGATGATGGTGGCCTTCAGGAGAGGGAGACTGTGGGAGGCACAATGAGAAAGTGGGTAAATTTGAGTTGGATTTCGGAAGTAGAGGTGACAACACTTTCTAATGGAGGTGGATGTGAGAGAGAACTGTTGATGGCAGGTGGCAGGACTCAGTTGACTCCTAGGACGTGGTCTCAACTTCCCCATGACCCACAGTCCTTTAATTCTGTAGATGGGACACCTTGCCAGACTTGGTCTCTGTCTGTTCCAGCACAGAGGAACCAGCACAGTGATGGGAACTGACTCCAAAACCGGGATCCCAGTGCCCGCTCAGCCCCTAACAGGCTATGACACTCAGGCCATTCATTTCCCCACTATTACCCAAGTTTACTCACCTGTGTCCTCAATATTTCCATGGGGACACAAGATTTCCTCTCCAGACATTCATTGTTTTCCATTCCTTCAGCCCAGGAATTTTCAACCTTTTTTATCTCATGGCACACATAAACTACAAAATTCTGTAGCACGCCAAAAAATAGTTTTTTGGGTTTTTTTTGCCAACCTTACAGAAAAAAAAAAGGAATAATTTTGATTCATTAACACAGGATAGTTATTGTGTTGACTATTGTCATTTTTTATTTGACAATCTAAGGGAAAGAATGCCCCTGACTGAACAGTCAGGTATTGCTTGATTTAAAAATTCTTGTGGTGGCTCTGGCCGGCATGACTCAGTGGTTAGAGTGTCATCCCGAGCACTGAAGGGTCATAGGCTCGATTTCCCATCAAGGGCACATACCTGGGTTGCAGGTTCAATCTGGGGCCCTGGTTGGGACACGTGCAGGAGGCAATAAATTGGTGTGTCTCTCTTTCTCCCTCTTCCTCCCTCTCTCCCTCACTTTCACTCTCTAAAGAAAATCAATGGAAAAAATATCCGAGGATGAGGATTAATAAAAATTCTTGTGGCACACTGCTTTGAAATCACTCTTTCAGCCTGTTCTTCACACCCTAACCAGAATAGCCATAGTCAGACGCAGCTGATTGCCCTCTAGGCTGAGAAGGTGGCTTTTCCTTTTCAGTCTCCTAAGATCATTGCCACCCAGGAATTCCAGGAAGCTCTAAGTAGCAGAACAGAAATAATGAAGAGATGGTTTAAACAAGGGTTTGGCCAACTACAGCCTGTGGCCAAGAATAGTTTTTACATTTTGAAATGGTAAAGAAAAAAATCAAAAGAGCAGTATTTTATTATGTGAAAATTATATGAAATTCAAATTTTAGTGTCCAGAAATAAAACTTTACTTGAAACATAGCCATGCCCATTTGTTTACATACCATCCACAGCTGCTTTTGCACTACAGCAGCAGAGCTGGGGTTTTTTTCCAGAAAGTTTTGTTGACCCTGGATTAAGGCCCCAGTGTTGAAAGTTTAGCTCACGTGTAGCAGTAAGTCTTGTTATTGTCATTTTTGTATTTTTTCATATACTGTTTTCTAGTATTTGAATTGTTCACAAGAATCAACCACTGTAGATATCTAATTAATGTTTATAAAAATTTACATGTCCAAGGCTTCCAAAATAATTGGTTTTCATAGGTCAGATTTTTAAAAATCATGATTCCTTTTTCTTTTTTTTCAAATATGTTTTTATTGATTTTAGAGCAAGGAGGGTAGAGGGAGAGAGAAATAGAAACATCTGTGAGAGAGTCATTGATCAGCTGCCTCCTGCACGCCCCCTGCTGGGGATCAAGTCCACAAGCCAGGCATGTGCCCTGACTGGGAATTGAACCATGATTTCCTAGTTCATGGGTGGCCGGCTGGGCCATTTTTTATTTTTCAATGGCAGTTGACTATATATATATATAAATCCTCACCTGAGGATATGTTTATTGATTTTTAGAGGGGGGGGAGAGAAACATCAATGGTTTGTCTCCCATACATGCCTGACGGGATTGAACCCATAACCTAGGTAAATGCCCTGTCCAGGAATCAAACCCACAACCTTTTTGGTGTATGGGACAATGTTTCAGCTAACTGAGCCACCCCGCTGAGGCAACATACAATATTATATTAGTTTTGGGTGTACACCCCAGTGATTAGGTATTAATTAACTGCTAAGTGATCATTCTGATAAGTCTCATATCCATTTGATACCATACATAATCATTAAAATATTATTGACTATATTCCCTTTGCTATACTTTTCTGTAACTACCCATGACTATTCTGTAACTACCA
This sequence comes from Miniopterus schreibersii, assembly GCF_964146895.1. Lineage (NCBI taxonomy): Eukaryota > Metazoa > Chordata > Mammalia > Chiroptera > Miniopteridae > Miniopterus > Miniopterus schreibersii. Next base: position 65,966,397 of record NC_138105.1, on the reverse strand, counting down.
ACTTATACTTCTTTTTTTCTTTAAACTTATTTTTATTTTGTTAAAAGTTTTAAAATTGATTTTTGGAGAGGAATGGAGAGGGAGAGAGAGACACGGATGTGAGAGAGAAACATTGATTGACTGCCTCCTGCACACCACCTACTGGTGATTGACAAGCAACCTGGGCATGTGCCTTGACCAAGAATTGAACCAGCAACCTTTCAGTGCACGGGACAATTCCAAACAACCACACTGGCCAGGGCCTAGTTGTACTTTTTTTTTCTTCTTTTTTTAAAATATGTTTTTATTGATTTTAGAGAGAGGAAGGGAGATGGATAGAGAGATAGAAACATCAGTGAGAGAGAAACATCAATTGGCTGCCTCCTGCACGCCCCCAACTGGGATCAAGCCCAAAACATGGGCATGTGCCCTCACTGGGAATTGAACCTGAGACCTCTTGGTTCATGGGTCAACACTCAACCACTGAGCCACACCGGCTGGGCACAATTTGTACTTCTTAATCCCTTCACCTTTTTCACCCATCCCCTCTCCCATCTGGCAACTGTCAAAATGTTCTCTGTATCTGTTAGTTTGTTTCTGTCCTGCTTGTTCATTTATTTTGATTTTTAGATTCACTTGTTCATAGATATGTATTTATTGCCATTTCATTTTCATTTCTGACTGGTTCTTTTTTATGGTTTCTATGTCCTTTTTCATGCTGTTGAAGTTTTCACCTAAGTTTCTTGAGCATCCTTATAACCATTGTTTTGAACTCTGCATCTGGTAGTTTGCTTGCCCTCCATTGCATTTATTTCTTTTTCTGGAGATTTCTACTATTCTTGCATCTGGGACCTGTTTCTTTTTCTCCATATTTTGGCTGCCTCCCTATGTTTCTGTCTATTAGGTAGAGTGGCCTTGTGTAGTTGGTGTCCTGTAGGACCCAGTGGCACAGCCTCCCTAGTCACCCTAGCTGGGCTCTCCAGGTATGCCCATGTGTGTGCTGTGTGCACTTTCCTGTTGTAGTTGAGTCTTGATTGCTCTTAGTGTCACTGGGAGGGATTGACCCTCAGGCCAATCAGCTGCGAGGACCAGCTGCAACTGCAGTGAGGGTGCTGCTGTGCAGAAGCTGACCCTATGGAGCATGACTTCCTTCAGTGGGGCTTTGGTGCTCACTGAATATACCCCTTCAGTGTGTCACTTTTGGAGGTGGTAGGGTTGTAATCTGCCATGGTCAGAAGCTGTCCACCAGGTACACTGGCCCTGGGGTTTCCCAGAAGGTAAAAAGTTAGCCACCACCTGTGCCCTCCCTGGGGCCGCCTGGGACGAGCTACAGAGTGATCTGCAGATGGCTGCTACTTGTGTTGGGCTTGGAGGTGCCCAGGAGAGGCCAAGGTGTGAACCAAGCAGGCTGCTGCTAGTGCCAGGCCTGGGACCACTTAGCAAGAGGCAGGGAGTATGCAGAGGCCAGCTGCTACTTGTTTGAGAGATTTTAGGAAAGCCCAAAGTATAAGGCAAGAGAAGCCAGTTATATGGAAAAGCTACTGGAAATGGCTTGGATGGACCAGCAAGTTGGGTGGGATCGGGTCTCAGGGAATCACCAGGGTGGGGCAAACAGTGTCAGCCAGGTTGACAGAGACTCAGATATGGCTCCTGCCTATTGGCTGGGGCGGGGGGGGGTGTCTCAAAAAAGGAACAGTGGCCTCTGTCAGCACTTGTCTGGCAGAAAGCTGCACCCCCAGCTCTTGCCCTGATGCCAGACAATTCAGTTCCTCCCCGTATGTCCCTGGTTTCTTTCAAGCTGCTGCCCCAGTGCTGGAGCTCAGAGGGAATGAGTCCAAGTATGTTCATGCACGTGCCCTTTAAGAGGAACTGCCTGGGACTCCAGCAGCCTCTGTCTCACTCAGCCACATTCCCCACTGGTTTTAAAGCCAGAGTTATGGGGACTTGTTCTCCTGGCACTGGAATCTGGTTTGAGTGGGCTGGTGTGAGGCTGGGACCCCTCACTCAGGGGGGACCTCCACAGCAAAGATAGCCATCCCTCCAGATTTTATTTTTTATTTTTTAAAGATTTTTAATTGATTTTTAGGAAGAGAGAAATGGACTTCCATTCAGCTATATTTCAGATGTTTCTGAATGATGGTGGTTCTATAGTTTAATTTTTAATTTTTAATGTGATTGTGGGAGGGTTCGAGTACCACATTTACCTATGCCACCATCTTGACCAGAAGTCTCCAGATTTTTTGACATGAGCTTAATAGGTGGAACATTTAACAAACTAAAGACAGATTTAGTTTTTCCTCTCCTTGCTCAGAGGAGAGGAAAATAATCCATCCCTAGAGTCTTGCCCATTATGTTCCCTGTTCCCAGTGCCCTTCCCTGGCCCTTTATTGCTGCCAGTTTTACTCCAGTTCACTCCTGCCCATCCTGTATGGCTAGTTTAAACACCATTTTTTCCTGCAAGCCCTCACTTGGCACCTTGGAGAGATCAGGTCTTCTGGTTCAAACTCTTATTGCTCTTGTACCATCTAGCCCCAGCCCACCTCCCTGCCCTCATCTCCTCACTCTTCCCCTCACTTACTCTGCTCCAGCCACATGGGCCTCCTTGCTGTTCCTTGAACTTGCCAAGTAAATTGTTACCCAAGGCCTTTGTTCTTGCTATGCCCTCTGCCTGGATTACCCTCCACCCAGATCTCCCCATACCTCCCTCCTCCACTTCCTATAGTTATCTCCTCAGGGAGACCCTCTCTTACCTTCTGTTCCCTAATTTCACATTATTTCTTTGTGGTTCAAAGCACTATCCCATATCACACTGTGTGTTTCCTTGTTAATGTGAGCCCCACGAAGGAAGGGACCATCAATGATTTGGTCACTGCTATGTTCCCAGGATCTAGAACAGTCCCTGGCACACAGCAGGTGCTCACTAAACATATTTCAAACAAATGACTGACTAGCAGGCAGTATAGCAGACCCTTTCGGATTTCCTTCCCAGGTCAGATTCAGAGGAAGACCAGTGGCAGCAGCGAGGAAGGCAGAGCCGGAGCCCACAACCACCCCGATGGCGCTCACAGGGCCAATCCTCTCAGTCCGATTCAGACAATGAGCGGCAGTGGCAGCTGCAGGGCCGCTGGGCCCGCCACCGGCGGACACGCTCTTGCTCCTCCTCATCCAGCTCTGCATCCCCAGACCACTCCCAGAGCCCACGGGAGGTGGCTGCAGCCCTGAGCCAGCAACAGAGCTTGCAGGAGCGGCTGCGGCTACGTGAAGAGCGGAAGCAGCAGGAGGAGCTTATGAAGGCCTTTGAGACGCCTGAGGAGAAGCGGGCTCGGCGGCTGGCCAAGAAGGAGGCCAAGGAGAGGAAGAAACGGGAGAAAATGGGCTGGGGCGAGGAATACATGGGCTACACCAACACCGACAATCCCTTTGGCGACAACAACCTCCTGGGCACCTTCATCTGGAACAAGGTGAGCTGGTCGTATCCACAAAGTGCTTGATGATTAGTTCTGTGTTTGTGCCATTCGCAAAATTTTCCTGCCTTTCTAATCGTTTTTACTTCACATATTTTTTATAACTTCTGTTTTTTCTTTTTAAATATATCTTTATTGATTTCAGAGAGAGGAACTGAGAGGGAGAGGGAGAGAGAGATAGAAACATCAATGATGGGAGAGCCATTGATCGGCTGCCTCCTGCATGCCCCCTGCTGGGGATTGAGCCGGCAAGCCAGGCATGTGCCCTGACCCGGAATTGAACCTCCATCTCCTGGATCATAGGTTGATGCTCAACCGCTGAGCCATGCTGGCCAGGCTACAACTTCTATTTCAAGAGATGTTGTTTAGCACTCACAGCACACATTCCCAGGCTGCACTTTGCCATGCAGAGTTTATCTTATACACACACGTGCATACACATATACCGGTTTTGCTCTCTTGTCTGTTGCAGTATAACATTTCGGCATGCTTTGCCCCCCAAACCAGCCTAACCTCAGTGTGACTGGGAATAGGTTCTTAGTGTTACACACTCAAGGTGGGATTCCATGGTTGTACTCTGTCAGCTCAGAGCTGTCATTTCATCCTTGAGGTGAAAATTACTCAGTGGTTACTTACCTGCAGCCATGGCCTTGGGCATAGAGCTGAGAACAACAGAATTTCTGTTACAGTTCTGGAGGCCAGAAGTCTGAAATCAAGGTGGCAGCAGGGCCATCCTCCCTTAGGAGGATCTGGGGTAGGATTCTTCCTATCTCTTCCAGCTTCTGATGATTGCTGGCAACCCATGACTTGTGGCTTTATCACTGTAGTCTCTGCCTCTGCCATCACATAGCTGTCTTCCCTCTGTGTCTGTATCTTCACATGGCATTATCCTCTCTGTGTCTGTGTCTAAATTTATTTTTCCCTATAAGGACACCAGTCACTGGATTAGGGCCCAGCCTAATCCAGAATGACCTCACCTTAACTAATTATATCTGCAGAGACTCTTGTTTCCAAAAAAGATCACATATACAGCTTCCAGGTGTTGAGATGTGAACATATTTGGGGGGAGGATGCAGTTCAACCCAACACAGCACCCATCGGTGGTCAGAGAGAGGGGGAGAAGCAGGCACAGTTGGAGGCTGGGGCATCTCCACTCATTGCCCACATTCTAGGCATGGATTCTTGCCACTCTCTTGAATACACTGAGCCCATTCCACCTTGGCCTTTGTACTCACCATTCCTCTGCCTTAGAATACTCCCTACCTCTTTTGTGGCTGGTTCTTTCTCATCCTTCAGATCTCAGCTGACATGGTCCTTTTTCAGAGAGACCGTCCTGGTCCCCTTGGTCTCCCAGGTCTCTCTGGTATTCTTTATCAGGGCACTGCTCCTGCATTTCTAGCACTTTACTAACAAACTTGTGTGGTGCACCTGCCAGATGCTGGATACTGTGTGGACCCTGGGCACACACCCACAAGTGAGGGAGACAGAGATCACTATCCCTGTGGGTCCAGCAGTCTCGAGAGGGAGACGAACTATAATAAGTAAGTTAGCAAAGTACATAGAAGAGAGAACAAAGGCAGGTGTGGTGCAGCAGTGACCACAATTAATAAGCGGGCCCAGCCCTAGCAGGTGTGGCTCAGTGTTTAGAGGGTGGGCCTGGGCACCAAAGGGTCTCGGGTTCAATTCCCGGTCAAGGGCATGTACCTGGGTTGCAGGTTTGATCCCTGGACCATCAGGGCATATGTGGAAGGCAACCAATCAGTGTCTCTCTCACACATCAGTGTTCCTCTGTCTCTCCCTCCCCCTCCCTCTCTCCCTTCTTTCCTACCCCCTCCCTTCCACTCTCTCTAAAAATCAATGGAAAGAATATCCTTGGGTGAGGATTAACAAAATAAAATAAAATAAGCAGTCCCAGAAAGGTCTCATTGCAAAGGTGATTTCTAAGTATACATCCTAATTTATAATGTACAGTTCCTGCCAAACTGAGCTCCACAGGGTAAGCTCTGTCCCCAGGGCCAATGCAAATGAATAAGCTTGCTGTAGTTCGATTGGTGTGAGCACATACATGCTCAGGCATTACCCCAGTGAGCCTTTCTCAGCCCAGTATGGCCTTGGGGAGTTCACCCATGAGAGGGCTTCACCGCACACAGCAAGTCCAGCTAGGTTTCTCCGTGAAACAAGTCAGCAGGTCCCAACAGACTCTCCCATGATCCCTGCAGGAGTGGGCCCAGCTGTGTCTCTTCTGTGCTTCAGCACATGTTTCACTCACAGTAGAGGGGGCTTTGTAGGTTGGATTGTATCAAATTGATTTGATTTGTAGTGGAGGGTGGAGAGCATCTTCTAGTGGAAGGCATGAGGTGTGCCTGGGAACAGGTTGCTTTACTCTCGTCATCTGCAAAGCAGATGCTGTGGTCTGTTCACCTCTGTCTTTATACACGAGTGTGTCGAAGCTTCCTCATGGGAGGTTCCAGGGAGGGCAGTGGAAGGGAGGCACCTCTGCTCAGCAGGCCTGTGGTTGACCCTTCCAGGCCCTGGAGAAGAAGGGGATCAGCCACCTGGAGGAGAAGGAGCTGAAAGAGCGGAACAAGAGAATCCAGGAGGACAATCGACTAGAGTTACAGAAGGTGGGGGTGCCCTTGACCTGTCCACATGGAGTCAGGAGGCCTTCCTTCATAGGGGCCCCAAGGCTGGTTTGCCCTTGTTTAAGTCAGACAGGACCTGATTGGCTTACATGGAAAGTCCAAGGGGTGCTGGCTTTAGGAACAGCTTGATCCAGGGGCTTAGGCAGTATCTCCAGCGAGCTGCTTCACATTGGCTTTCCTGGCCTCTGGGTTTTATGTTCAGACTCTCCTCTCAGGGTGGCCAAAGTGGTCCTGCCAGCTCCAGGCTGCTATGTCTTCAGTAGAATGAGGGCCTCTCCTGCCCAGGGTCTGTCTGAAACCTCAGGCTTCCCTGGACCAATACCTGTGTCCAGAGCTGGTGGGTTGGGGCTAGGCCTGGGTTATAGTCCCATCCACAACCCTAGGGGATCTCATGGCCTGGGAGGACACAGGGCAGGCCCCACAAGACCCCCACTATCCAGCTGCCCTGCCTTCATCCTCCCTGTGCACCCCCCAGGTGAAGCAGCTGAGGCTGGAGCGGGAGCGGGAAAAGGCCATGCGTGAGCAGGAGCTGGAGATGCTGCAGCGGGAGAAGGAGGCGGAGCACTTCAAGACGTGGGAGGAACAGGAAGACAACTTCCACCTCCAGCAGGCCAAGCTTCGGTGCTGTGCTCAGGCGGGGAGAGGCGGGGGGCTGCCCACCACCAGCCTTTGTTTACCAAAACCCTGCATTGCCTCCCTTCACCCACCACCCTGTTTCTGGACTCAAACACATAGAGTTTGTTTCTGCCCCAGGGCCTTTGCACTTGCTATTTACACTTCCTAGAACCTACTGTCCCAGCTATTCCCCCTCACCCTTTGTGGTTTTGCCTATTACATCCTTGCGGGGAGAGCCCTCCTCAACCCCTTTTCTGGCACTAGCCCCTGCTTTGCATGCACACCTGTTGCTGGTGCACTCCTGTCTCTCCCATTGGACTGAGTGCTGAGCAAACTCCTGAATGCACTGGCTACTTGTCTCAGAACTGCACAAGCTGAGTGTAGTGTGCTAGTCCCTCTAGCCCACAGGGGTGTTTGCTCATCAACCGTGTTTATAGAGAAGGAAAATGAGGCTCCTGGGGCTTTTGAGTTGTTTGAGACCACACAGGTATCTGAACCAGTGGCCCTGTGTGTGTGCACCCAGAGCCCACCCCTGGTCCCCTCCTCGCCCTTCTCTCTGCCAGCCACACCAATCCTGGCCAGAGGCTCACCTCAGGTGAGACAAGGGTCAGCCTCTGACCTGTGTCCCCTGGGATACAGCACTGAGGCTCTAGATCTTTCAGCTTGGGCATCCTGTCCACTGAGAAGTGGTCCTCTCTGCCCCTCTGGCTCCACTCTCACCACTGCTCATCAGACCTCATGCTCACTCCTGTTGCTGCCCCTTATGGGCCTGTGCCTCCTAGCTAACTTTTCTTCTCCACATGATGCCTTCTCTTTCAGGAAGCCTTCCCTGACCACCACCCCCTGTGGGCTGGGCTCCTCCCCTGGCTCCCTCACTGGTCACCCCCATGGGCAGGATTATGGGAGGGAGGCCACAGCCTGGGCTCTGACACACACACCCCCCCCTCCCTGCAGCTCCAAGATTCGAATCCGGGATGGACGGGCCAAGCCCATTGACCTGCTGGCCAAGTACATCAGTGCTGAGGATGATGACCTGGCTGTAGAGATGCATGAGCCTTATACCTTCCTCAATGGCCTCACGGTGGCTGACATGGAGGACCTGCTGGAGGATATCCAGGTACTGCCCAGCCCCACCACCCACAGCCTGGCTTCCCCAAGATGTACTTTTACCCCACCTCTCTGTGCCTGCTCCTCCAGGTATACATGGAACTTGAGCAGGGCAAGAACGTGGACTTCTGGCGGGACATGACCATCATCACAGAGGATGAAATCTCTAAGCTCCGCAAGCTGGAGGCCTCTGGCAAGGGCCCAGGTAATGCAGGGCCAGCGCTGACCCCGAGCAGCTGAGCAGAAAGATACCAGGGTGTGCTCTTGGGCACATGTATCTGTATTGGTGGGAGTTGCCAAGGGCCAGGTGGTTCTATGGGAAGCTAGCCTGTTTCTTCTTTTGGGTTTTCCACAGCCCTCTGGAGGCCTCTTTGGGAGCCACCAGGGGGCAGCACTGAACAGTGGGACCTCCAAGTCCTGGGCTAGAGGTTCTCCCGGGATGGAGGGGCTTCCTTTAAGTGATTACTCAGCAGTTCCAGGCTTCCCTGGGAGCAGTGCCAGCAGGGGCTTTTTGTTTGGGTGTCAAGTTTTCTCTGGAGACTGTTTGAGTGAAGGCAGGACCCAGCTCTGCTTGGTGGGAAATCCCACTCTTTTCAAGTTGGCGTTTTTTTTTAACCCAGGGTTGTTTTTTTCTTTATCAAAATTACCACGTGTGTATGTTCATAGGGGTGATGAACTCCCCCATAATCCCTGGAGGCAGAATTGCCCCAGTTGAGAGCCAGTGCTCTAAAAGCTCATCACCAATTGCAACAGGCTTGCGCCTCCAGCCCCCTAAAGCCACTGACTTTAACAGTTCCAGGTTCTGTGGGCCTCATGTCTCTGTTACTAAGCTTTATTCTTCTTCACCCACTTCTGGTGGCTGAGGATGTGAGCCCTCCCTTCCCCCTGGCCTTGTAAATGTCATTCACATCTCAGATGTGGGTCGGGACAATTTCCTTCCTCTTACAGAAAGGACAAATATCCTTTATTTTTGTAAAGGAGTTTTGTTTCTCACGTCCTCTTAGCAGTTACATCCTGTAGTAACTTCCTGAGAAAGGAAGAGAAACTCTTGGTTGTCAGAAATGTGTGTCCAGGAAGTCTCTTTTGGTGGTATTGGGAATGGGTATAGACCTGGTTGGAAGGGTACTATGGGGCCGGTGGACAGAATAACAGTTACGAGTGTGGCTCTAGGTGCAAATACAGGCCACTGAGCAGCTCAGTAACCATGGCTGGTCGGCTCCATCCTGGGTGCTCAGTTGTCCTTTTTGTTGCATAGACATGATAAAACCCCTCCAGGAGGGTTGAATGAAGAGAAATGGGTAAGTAGTGTCAAACACTGGAAACAGAACCTGCATATATGACGCTGTCCACCACCCACCCCAGCCTTCCAGCTGTACCTTGAAAGTGCTCAGACACATCGAGAAGCTCATCAGGCCCCCTTTTTCTTGTCCCCAGGCCCTTTCTCTCCCACCCCCCAATGCAGTGGGTTGGCCCCTACCATCCTCCTGGGGCTCCCTTCATTTTCTTCAGTAAGGGAGCCCCTCTTTCTGGGACCCCACATTTCCTTTTGTGGTTTGTGCCCTCATCTTGGTGGGGCACAACCTGCCATAACTTCTGGAGGAGGGCAGGTAGTTCTTGGATATCCTGTGTGTCAGGAAATGCTTCTCTCTCCCCCTGGCTGGTGTTAGCTAGGCTGGATATAGACTGGGAGCAGGGTGTTTTCTTCAAAGGCTGAAGAACCCTCCCCACTGGCTGAAGGGACATCCCACATGTCTGGCCGCTTCCAATGCTCTGCCCATGGATATTCAGGGTGGCTTCCAAGCCTAAGACATAGCTTCTTTTGAACATGACTGAACAGCTCTTGGCTTCCACAGGAACAGCTTTCTGTTTGGGTTGTTAGTTTTCACTGGTGGCTCCATTTGTTTGAGAGCAAGGCTCGATTCCGCTTGGCCTGATATGGGGGTTGTTGCCAAATTCAGTTTTGGTCCCTTGTTTCTGGGCCTATTGTAGACCAAGGCCACGTTCCCAGCCTGTAGGTTGACTACTGAGGCCAGTGCTGCTGAGGGCCACTTGGGTACACAACAAAAGGGACTGAGTCTCTAGATGCTGGTTCTGGGGTCCGAGGTTGGATGGTCACAGGGACTTGGGTACCTCAAACCTGTGTGATCCACTGTGACCATGTGTCCAGCAACAGGGGTCCTCGAATCCTGCTTTCCAGAAGGGAACATGAATTCGTTGCCCACTCCCTTATTCACCCAGCAGCTTCATACAGAGCTCCCAGTCAGCCCAGCTGAGTGCTAGAGAAACAGCACTGGGAAGCCCAGGGAGGTCCTTGCCCTTGGGAAGCCACATATTGGGGTGCAGTCCAAGGGAGTAATCTGGTGGTCAGGGAAGAATGTAGCAGGTACCTTCTTGCTGATTGCTGAGGATAGTTGTTGCTGATGGAAAGTACTACATGTGCAAAGGCCCTGGGGCAGGAGCTGGGCTTGGCATCTATGATAAGCAACAAGGAGGCTGGTTTGCCAAAGCAGGTAGGGTCAGGCAGTATCTGGCCCTGTCCTCAGGGGCCTCTCAGTCTAGAAGGAAGGGACGTGTCCTTGGGCTCCCAGCCCATGATAGATACTGGGACAGACTTCCTGCAGGACAGAGGGGCCTGTTTGTCTTGGGGCAGTGTGAGGACTTCCCGCAGTACCTGGGAAATAAGCAGCTCTTCCTGTTGTGATGAAGTGTCCTCTGTGTCAGGCACAGCACAGTGCCCACATGCATGGTCTCAACGGGCTTCATAGAGGGGAAAACAGGCCCAGAGAGGGTGAGCTACTTGTCCAAGATTACACAGCTGGGACTGGCATAGCAGGATCTGAATTCCAAACAGTCCGGCTACTGGGCAAACACTCCTGGCTCTTCCATGTGGTTTGGGGAAGGCAGTGATGGGCAAGGATGGTAGACTGGGCACCTGGGTCCCTGCGTGGTGCTGAGTGGCCCCTGCCTCACTGCAGGCGAGCGGCGAGAGGGCGTCAACACCTCTGTCAGCTCCGATGTGCAGTCAGTCTTCAAAGGGAAGACGTACAGCCAGCTGCAGGTCATCTTCCAGGGTATCGAGGGCAAGATCCGGGCCGGGGGCCCCAACCTGGACATGGGGTACTGGGAGAGCCTACTGCAACAGCTGCGTGCCCACATGGCACGTGCCAGGTGAGTGGGAAGCGGGTATCAGTCACCTCAGCAGGGTACTGTCCTGGGTGGGTGGGTGGGTCTCATGTCTCTTGAGATCTTACCTAGGGGACAGGAGCCATCTCCATCAGTCCTGTTGAGTGGGCCTGGCCCCTAAGTAACCTTGGGGGCCATATTGGCTTGCCTTCCTTACCGCCTTTATTAAGCACCTGACCTTTGTTTCAGGTGGGGTCAGCAGGCATCACAAGAAGTCCCCAGGCTGCCTATCCCCGCCTTCTGCTTGCCCCCCACACCCTGTGTACAAATTCTCAGCGTGCTTGGCACTGCTGTGTAAACACAGCGCTTGCCTGCAGCTGACTGTGTACTTGCCTCTAAATTTATCTTCTCTGCCTGCTCCGCCTCTCTTCCGGCCCAGCCTTGCCTTTAGGTTACACCCCCATGTTAATACCCTGGTGTAGGGACCTGCCCTCTCCCGGCTATGAGATAGCCCTCTGAGGTTTCTGACCTCAAGTCCCATTTTTCTCATGGTCAAAAGCCTTAACCATGGAATGAACATACTGGGCTGGGGCCCCAGCCTGTGTTGTACCCACTTACTGCCCTCTCAACCTCTGTGTCCTAGCAGCAAAAGGGGGGGGATCATGAGAAAGTCTGAGGGAGGATGGAACCCCCTACCCCCACCCAGTCAGGGTGACCACCCAGCCCATGTTCCAGGCTTCGTGAGCGGCACCAGGACGTGCTGCGGCAGAAGCTCTACAAGCTGAAACAGGAGCAGGGTGTGGAGAGTGAGCCACTATTCCCCATCCTCAAGCAGGAGCCCCAGTCTCCTGGCCAAAGGTAGGCCCTACTCAGAAGTTCCCCTTCCTCACCTGGGGGCCCAGGATGAACCCCCCTACTCCAAGGGGCTCCACATACCCCTGGAGGGATCAGGGCAACTGCCCACCCAGCCCATCCTCAGCCCTGCCTTTCTCGCCTCAAAGCCTGGAGCCTGAGGACCAGGCCCTGACCCCACCTGGGCCCTCCTTGGAGGGCGGCCATGTAGAGCCTGAGTCAGAGGAGGCAACACCGGCAGAGGGCGAAGCAGAGGGGGAGGCTGTACTCATGGAGGAGGACCTGATCCAGCAGAGCCTGGACGACTACGACGCGGGCAAGTACAGTCCCCGGCTGCTCACAGCCCATGAGCTGCCACTGGACGCCCACGTACTAGAGCCCGACGAGGACCTGCAGCGCTTACAGCTGTCACGGCAGCAGCTTCAGGTCACAGGTGTGCACCAGGGGCAAATAAAGCCATTATCTGGGTGTGGGCAGGGGGACTATTGGGGCAAGAGGCTGCTGGGGCCAGGGCCAGCCAGGGGTCTTGATGATGAACCTGTTTCTTTCCCTCTCCTTCCCTGTCTCTGAACATTCAGAGATTAGATGTTTGTCTACTTTCATTCAGTGGGCTTGGTGACCCGCTGGCCCCAAGGAAAAGGCCATTGGGGCGGGGGGGGGGGTTACGAGAATAGAAGGGAGGGACGGGGAGAGAGAGAGAAATATCGATGTGAGAGAGACATTGATTGGTTGCTTTCTGCACACATTTGACTGGGGCCAGGGATCAAACCTGCAACCTAGGCATGTGCCCTTGACTGGGAATCGAACCCGTGACTCTTTGGTGCCCAGGCCAGTGCTCTAACCACTGAACCACACAGGCTAGGGTGATGGTCATTTTTATATCCTATGCCCAGCCCTGCTGTGAGCTCCTTATATGCTACTCACTAGAGGAGCAGGGGCAGGGGCGCACCTTAGCCTCCCTGCGCTACTGTTGTCCTGGGTGCAGAAGAGGAACAGCCTCAGGAAGGCCCCTGCCCAGGGTCCCCTGGCAGGTCTCTAACAGTCAGGGTCTTCAGCCACTCAGCAGGGAACATATGATGTTTGGTGCCCACACTGGGAGGACAATGAGCATAGATGCCTGAGGATAGGGGGCACTGGGCAGGCAAGGCAGGTTGAGAGCCAGGGCCTGTCCCTCTCTGTGCCTTTACCCTGAGCCTCAATTCTGTGAGAGACCTATTAGGGTGGGGTAGGCTTGGGCTGCCCTTCACACCATCCTGGGAGGGAGGCCCAGCCTCCCTGTGAATGGGGGGGGGGATTGAAGCCCAGTAGTACCTCAGTCCCGAATAACAGCCGCCACCCCCCCACAGGTGATGCGAGTGAGAGCGCAGAGGACATCTTCTTCCGGCGGGCCAAGGAGGGCATGGGCCAGGATGAAGCGCAGTTCAGCGTGGAGATGCCACTGACAGGCAAGGCCTACCTGTGGGCTGACAAGTACCGTCCGCGTAAGCCACGCTTCTTCAATCGTGTGCACACGGGCTTCGAGTGGAACAAGTACAACCAGACGCACTATGACTTTGACAACCCGCCACCCAAGATTGTACAGGGCTACAAGTTCAACATCTTCTACCCCGACCTCATCGACAAGCGCTCTACCCCTGAGTACTTCCTGGAGGCCTGTCCTGACAACAAGGACTTTGCCACCCTTCGCTTCCACGCCGGGCCGCCCTATGAGGACATTGCCTTCAAGATTGTCAACCGCGAGTGGGAATATTCACACCGCCACGGCTTTCGCTGCCAGTTCGCCAATGGCATCTTCCAGCTCTGGTTCCACTTCAAGCGCTACCGTTACCGGCGGTGATGGCCCTGCATTCCCCCTGGACCATCTGACAGGAGTGGCGAAGCTGTAAGCCTTCCCTGGTTGGGTCATGGCCCACCTCAAACTGGGCCTTCTGCTCACCAGACTCACTTTATTTGTGTGAGCAGCAGGTCACAGTGGCACTGCCTCGGAGAGGGGATGACTGGGACAGGCTGGCCCAGGATTCTGACATGCAAGAGGGGCCACTGGTGGAATTCCTTGAGCCCAAGGAACCCAGCAAGTGTCAAGCAACCTCACTGTCCACATGGGCGGACTGAGGCCCAAGCCCCGTGTTAGAGAAGCCCTGCAGTGCAGGCCTTGACCTGGGAGCAGCATGGGGCCTAGATGTGGGTTATCAAGCTTTTGAGGGGCAGGAAACCCAAGTTCAGAGCTTTGATTGGCCCTCAGACACAGCTGGCTGCTGCAGGGCCCACACTCCTGGCCCTTTCCCAGCCCACCTCCCTCAGTGCCCACACCATTAGAACCCGGGCCCTTGTTCCAAAAGAGACCGTATGTTCCAAAAGGGACTGTTTGAGGGGCATCCCACTCACATCGCCCCTGGTGCTGGCTGTGGGGTCAGTCTCCCCCCAAGTGGGCATGAAGGACACATCATCATCCACCATCAGGTCCAGGAACCAAGGGTCACCGAAAAGTTCGTCCACACCACTGAGCAAAAGAGCACCCAGGAGCGCTGGCAGCCTCCATGGGTTCAGCTCTGGTGCCCCCATCTGGCCTGGGTGTTCCCCTCATCTCAGAACAGCTGTGTTCTTCGAGACCACCTCCCAGCCACCATAGAGCTGCCCTTGTTCCTGTGTCTCAGGGACAGTCAAGACACTGACAGGTACAGTCACACACCCATAGTCACAGACTGTCAATGGTACAGCAGGCCGACTGACCCCAGAAACACATTTCTTTCATCGATCTATTATGAAGACATTTCCAGACTAAAGTGGGAAGAACCTACACCAAACCCTGAAGTGCCACCTCCCGGCTCCTGGGATAGCCCCATCCCAATACCGATTTCATCTGGAAATATTTTGGGTTGCTTCTCTAAAAACACTTTTTTAGATGGGGAGGGAAAATCTTGTTTATTTTCATTTATTGGTTGTCTCATTTTTTTAAAATAAACACTGTATTTTAGAATAATTTTAGATTTTCTGAAATGCTGAAAAGATAGCCCCCAAGTTCCTACACCCACATCCAGCTGTCCCCATTGTTAACATCTCACATAACCACGGCACACTTGTCACAACTAAGACTTATGAAACCCATCCAAGAAGAACTTTTAAAAACAACCACAACACCTAAAAATAGTGAACAGTTGTTCCTGAGGAAGCTTCTCATAGTTAGTGGGTTTCCTCCATCTCTGCCTCCGGCCCATCAGCCTCCTCCCATTAGGGCATAATCATAAACACTCCAGACTTGACCATGATGCTGGGAGGTGAGTAGCTGCTTACCTAGGCCAAGAGGTGACTCAGTGAAATACATCTGGTCAAGCGGCACCCTCTCCACACTGCAGACCCTAGCCCACCCAACCAACCTGGTCCAGGATGAGGAAGATCCATATGGCAGCATGAGGACCATTTCTGTCTCATCAGAACCCTTAGCAGACATCACTAAACAATCACTAATTGCCAGAGCAACCTTAGAATCCCTGGCAGCCAGCAGCCACTACCAAATGATCCATGGCCTGCTTGCCTGTCACTGAGTGCAAGGTAGACCCCAGAGGTACTCCTGTGCCTAGCTCAGGGCTTGGTCATGATATGGGTAAGGCCCCATTTTGTCCTCACAGCATGCGTGCTGCTATAGCCTGGCCCTGACCTCACACCAGCTCTACACAGGATTTATGTCCATTTGGGGAAACAGGCTCACGGAGGCCCACATTTTCAACCCTAGAAAGTGGCAATCAGGGTTTAAATCTGAATTTCTCCAACTTGGACAACCCTACCTCCCAGACCACCACTCATGTCTAAGCCTCAGTTTCTCCACCTACCCCCAGAGGAGTCCTCCCAACCCCAGTGTCCTGGCTCCTCCTCATGTGCCCCTGTAGTTCAGGCAGTGTGTCCACTCCAAGGGAGAAGGTGGCTGTACTAGGTGAAGGTAGCCATCTGCCCGACTTGCTAGGTGTGTTTAGTCAGGAGGCCCTAGTCTGGAGGGAGGAGAGCTGGGCTCAGATGCCAGCAGCCCAAAGAGTCAGGCTGGGGAAAGGGGAAGGCACTGTGTCTGAGGGACCTCAGAAGGGACACTGAAGGCTTCCTGGAGGAGGGCTGCTGGGCAGAGGAGGGTGGAGCCTGCCTTGCAGGGGAAAAGACAGCAGGTTCGCCCAGGGCAGGGGTCACAGCAGGACTGAATGCAAGCCCAGTAACTGGACTCTCCCCAAGGGCACTGGGGAACCATACAGGGTGAGTGAACTGGGCAGGGGCATGAGCTGAGTGTCAAGGAGACCCCTCAGGCAGATTGAAGGCACCGCACTCATCCAGCTGCCCCAAGGTCCACCCAGTGTTTCCTAAGCTGCCCCCAACCCCACCCCCAGTTCTTCCTGCTGTGTCCAAATCTAAGAATAGATGCTCCCTGCCTGGCCCCCACGGGAAACCACAGCCACAAGGGGGACATCCTGAGCTTAGCCTCTGCTCCCACCATATGCTGCCCCCCCCCACCCCAGCCATCTCAATATCTCCGAAGCCTCCTGTGTGCCCATTGAGCTAGGAGGGGGTAAACAGAGGCCTGAAGATCTCCAGCCACCAACCCAGGAGGTGGAGGAAGCCCAGAGTTGACGTTCAAATTCCACCCACATGTGCCCTTGGCCATGTCATTTCCTCCCTCTAGGCCTCAGTTTCCCCATTTATAAAATGAGCATCTTTACCTCCTGCATTGCAGAGCTGCAGTGAGACCTAGACCAGACTAAATGCGAGTTAAGTGCGTATCTCTGACCCCTGCTCTGGCTGTTTCCCAGAAGGAGCACCGTCCTTATCTCCAGGCAGAGGAAGTGGGAATGGAACAGTTTCCCTCCATCTCTTCCCCCACCATCTGGAGCTCCAGCCCCACATCCTCTTCCCACCACATCTGCCCTCACTGCAGGTTCCCAAAGCCTCATGCTCTCTCTTGCCTCCAAAGTCTTGCACATGTGATTTCTGCCATGTCTCTTGCACCTGGAAACTTCCTACTCATCCCACAAAGCCCGAGTTATCATGCCTTCTCCAAGACTCAGGATGCCTTCCTGGCTCACCTCCTGGGCTTCTCTATGCCCCATTACTTCCTCTGGTCGTGACTGCAGAGGGTTAGGACTGTTTGTGTCTACCTCTGTCTTTCTCCAGCCTGGAGGGTCCTTGAGAGCAGGTCTTGTTTCCAGTCCTACCTGAGGTTCATAATTGTCCCACCACATAGGCTGGACACAGAGTTGCCCTTGAAGAGAGATTAAAGTGGAGGGGAAAAAAAAAAAAAGGCGGGGAGCAAGACTGCCTGGGAGATCAAGGCCTTACAGAAGAGGAGGCCTTGGAGCCAGGGCTCTGTCAGATGCATAGGACTTGGGAGACTCCTTGCCAATCAAGAGAAGTTGGGGTTGGCCCTGGTTGGTGTGGCTCGGTTGAGCATCATCCCATGCACCAAAAGGTCCTGGTTCAATTCTCAGGGCACATACCCAGGTTTTGGGTTCAATCCCTGGTCAGGGTGTATGCAGGAGGCAACGGATTGATGTTTCTCTCTCTCCCTTCCTCTCTAGAATCAAAACATTTATTTTTTTTATTTTTTAAATATATCTTTATTGATTTCAGAGAGAGGAAAGGAGAGGGAGAGAGAAATAGAAACATCAATGATGAGAGAGTCATTGATCGAGCCCGCAACTGGGCACGTGCCCTGACCGGGAATCGAACCCCGATCGCCTGGATCCTAGGTCAACGCTCAACTGCTGAGCCACGCCCGGCGGGGCTCAAAACATTTTTTTTTAAAAGAGAGAGAGAAGTTAGAGTTAAATGGCTCAGTAATGCAGGCAATGGGATGGAACAGGGGAGGGGCCATCTGGAACGATGGGGGTGTGAGGTCAAGGCCTGGAGACCGGAAAGATGGTGGGCGGGGAAGCCAGAGAAGGGGCTTCTAGACAGAGCCTAGGGAAGTCCAGGGCTAGAGTTCATCTTCACTCAGAACGTGCACTTGTGTGCCCCTCCCAAGCCCCCAAGGACTAGGCAGGGTGGGCTCAAGGCCAAGCTAGCTAGTCATGGGCTGCTATAGGCCCTAACTCTGGGTCAACAAGGTCCAAGGTCACCCCTCCATGCCCAGGCCCCTGGACCCTCTCCACCCACCTGAGGCCCCAGGACTGTGGGCAGGAAGGGTCTTCAAGAAACTTCTCACTTTCCTGCATCACGGTCCAGCCACCATGCCTTTGCTCTAGCTGTGCCCCGCCTGGTTCACTTGGGGCTGATGAGACCCTAGCCCAGATTCCCAAGTGTATCTGGGGACTTTCAAGGAAGTCAATCGTGCCTGGGAAGCCTATTCCGGAGCCCTGTTCCTGCTCCCTGGCCTCAACTTCTAAATCATTCCTACAGTGACAGACTCCAGGCTTTCCCCACCCAGCACTGGAGGGAGGGAAGGAAGCAACCTCCCCGCCCCCATGGCAGGCTTTCCCACCCCTGGCCCCAGTGCCAACTCCCAGCCTTTGTCTCACTGACCCCGCCCCAGAAATTCCCTCACCCTCAGTCTCCCACAGCCCTCTCAGCTCACCTGCTCCAGGAAGGCCTGTCTCAGAAGGCTGCTCACCAAGCTTCTGGCTGGAGTGTTTAGAGGTCGCCTCTCCCCTCTAAACACCCTGCACCCCTAACTCCCACCCTTGGAAGGGGCCTCAGACTTACCTACTGTGTGCCGGACCCAACCCCATCGGGTTCACCAGCTCACAGCCCTGGGACCCTGGCTGAGGGTCTGGGCACCCTCTGGAACTCACCCTGCCATGACCAAAACGTTCCCTGCCCCCTCTTGGCCTCGGGTGCTGCCCAGACGGTGAATAATGCCAAAGGAGCTCCTGGGGGGGGCCCAGCTGGGGCTGGCCGGTGGTGGGGCTCTCTGATGGTGCTGGCCACACTGCCTACTACACTCCGGCCCTGTGGCCTGGTGTGCTTCTGGTGTCCCTCCCCCAGGATGCTGCGCAGTTTCCCGGGCAGGTTGGGGGGCGCCCCCCGACCCCCATCAGCCAGGCCCAGGCCTGAGGGGTGTGGCCACTGCAGGGGGGTGGGGCTGGCGAGAGACAAACCGAAAGACTGAGAGACCGCAAGAGCCAAGGATACAGACAGACAGGATGCTGTCTGCAGAGCGCAGACCCACCCCTCCAGCCCGGAAGGGGACTTAGCCCCTCCTGCCTCCCGGGACCACGCGCACCGGGGCCTCCTGTGCTGCTGGCAACGTGGTAGCCCCCAGGTCCTCTGTGGGTCCGCTCTTGCAGTGCCTCGGTTTCCCAGGAGCCCCGGGAGGCCAGGTCGCCCTGCTCCGTCCACCCCCCTCGACCCTGGGCCCGGACTAGCGCCCTCACGTCAGCCAGGCTCTGGCTCCAGGACAGCACAGTGACCCTAGCTGTCCCATCCATTCAGCATCGCCAGGTGAGGATGCAGTGGCCAGTTAGGGGCGGGCCTGAGAGTGGGCAGGCGTTGCTGGGGTGTTTCCTGCAGTGACCTGCTCTGCGTGTGTCACCCTGAGCTGTGACAGCAGCCAGGTGCTGGGCGTGCTGGGGCATTGGGGAGACCAGGCCTGTACCTGCAGAGTGGTGCTGCACTTACGCTGCTGCCCTGGCCAGTGTGTGGCCGTGTGTAGTCGAGGATGTGCTTGTGTGTGGGTTTCCCGGAGTCTGTGCGGCCACTCAGGATCCTGTGGTGCCCTGGGAGGGTGCGGCTGGGAGCGAGGGTGTGTGTGTGAGCATGCAATGATGGGCTCATATGATCACAGTAACGTTTGTGTCCATCATTAACCACTGGCTAGGTGGCCTGGGTCCCCTCCCCTCACCTCATAGCCACCCACTCTTGCAGCCCTCCTGGTAGCCCTGAGTGGTGAGCGCTTCAAGGGCACCTATTAAACAGATAAGAAACTG
Source organism: Miniopterus schreibersii (assembly GCF_964146895.1). Lineage (NCBI taxonomy): Eukaryota > Metazoa > Chordata > Mammalia > Chiroptera > Miniopteridae > Miniopterus > Miniopterus schreibersii. The sequence continues at coordinate 65,946,717 of NC_138105.1, read as the reverse complement.
AGGCTGAGGGACCATGTGAATCTGGGCTGAGGTTCTGCTTCAACCTAGTCAGGCTGACTATGGAGCCCTAGCTCTGCACCCTCTGGGGTGGGGGCCAATTAGTGTCACAAACAGGAAAAGTTCCCGGAAGCTGAGCCTGTGGTGAGGGGAGGTGGGGATGGGCCTCGAAACTGATGGTGGCTCTGCTTTTATGTGGGTATGTCTGTATGGGTGTCTGTGACCGTACAGGGGTGTGGAGGGGTCCCCTATAGGCAATTGGGTGTACTTCAGGCCTGGGCTGGAACTGACTGATGCAAGAACTGGCCTGGACCCTGCACTCTCATGCCAAAGGGCGTCATTGTTGGTCCCCTGGACTGTCCAGCAGTTAGAGGACAAAAAATGTGGGAAACAGGCCAAGGGACAGAGCCAGTGGAGGTCACGCACAGTATCAAGGCTCCTGCCTGGCTGCCCCTGTGCACCTGGCCAGTAGATACTCTGTGACACACACGGCATATCTCCTGGCCACATGCAGGAAAGGCACACAAGGCGGGGGATGCAACTGAAGCAAAGGCCCCTTGGCAGGAGCAAAGCAGGTCTGTGAAAAGAAGCCAGAATGCCAGCAGGCAAGTTGGTGTCCTTGTTATTTCCATTTCACAGAGGGGGGAAAATGAAGCTCGGCAACATTGAGCCCCCAGCTTGGCAGTAGCAGGTCAGAGACTTCAATCCGAGCTTGTCTGAGGCCAGCATCTCCCCTGGGGGAGGCTGGGGAGGCCCAGGGTGTGGAGACAGGCAGGCCAGACAGGCCAGGGTGTGGGATGTTGAGTGGAAGAGGCACTTTTTGAGAGATGGATGGCTCGGTGGAGTAGGGAGAAGGAGAGTGGGGCAGGCAATGACGGGTGATCAGGCAGAGGCAGGACCTGGCACTTGGGAACCAAAAAAATTACATTCTGCTGGGCAGTGGAGGAGCCCTGCCCGTTGTCCAGCCTCTAGTAAGGAGCCAGTTGCTGAGACAGAGATTTCTGGAACCCAGGATCCAGCCAAACTCCCTTCAAAGTTCTGGAACTTCAGCACCTTGGAATTCTAGGCTCTGGAGGCCTTTCAGGTTCCAGAACTGGGAGCGTATTTAAATTCCAGAACCCTGGACCTTCAAAGTCTAAACCTCCCCACTCTTGGGCCATGGAATCCTGTATTTGTCCAGCAAATCTGGGTTAGGAATCTGGAGCCCATGCTTCCCGTGACACAGAGAGGGAGATGGGTTCCCCCAAGGGCCACATAGTGCTACTTCTGGACCTGGGGCTGGGATGAGAAAGATCCCTTGTAGGTTAGGGGCCCTGCCAGCTCTCTTGGCCAATGTGGGAGGGGAAGGGAGGCCTTGCCAGGTGCCTCTACTGGCCTGCTTGCCTGAGAAACTTGAGACCACAGCTATCACCTGAACCCATGGGAGGGGGGACTGGAAACCACAGGCTGTGGCCAGAGGGAGTCATGCCAGTTTCCAGTCTCCCCCAGGCCACAGGCTCTAGGTCACAGGTTTGTTCCCAGACATGGGAGATATGAGGATATCTCAGGGGTGTGCATCGGGGTGAGTGAGTGGTGCAGGAGCTCCCACAGGAAGATGGGGAGAGGGGGACCATGAGACCCAAGAGGGACTGGCAGTCATTTCAGGCAGAGGCCAGGGCAATGACTGCAGGCGCAGCCCAAGTCCCCAGGAATGTTCAGAATCGGCGCATACCAGCTCCCAAGGGAGGGTGTGACTCCTCTGAGGAGGAATTCAAGTTTAAGTCAAATCTGAAGTGGCAAAGAGCACACCCCTGGCCCAGACTGGAGGACTACGGTCCCTGGTCACCATGGAAAGCACCCCCTTTACCCTCCCCACCTCCCCAGGCTTTAGTTTCCCCACTTGAGGCCCCACCACACCAAAGTGGTGGTGGCCTTGGCACTCAGCCTGGGAGGGAAGCTCAGGGCAGCTGTCAGGAGCTGGATAATTTATGAGACTAGATAAGGAGCCGTGGAGTCTGAGGGGCTGGGCCAAGGCGCCAATTATGGAGATGGGAAGTGAGGGCTGGTGGCCACCTGCTGGGCACATTCACAAAAATTGAGCACCTACAATGTGCTAAGCCCTGTACCCAGATGGACTCATTCCCACAATGAAGGGAAACAGGCTCAGAGTGGGGACATGAGGAGCCCAAGGTCAGTGAGAGGGTATGTGGCAAAGGCAGTATTTAAATCTGGTCTGATCAACTTTTTAGAAAATGTTATCCTTCCTTAGAGAAAATGCCAATGATCGTGAACCCCCACACCCACCTGGCACCAGCCTCCATCCAATGGGCAGAATTTTGAATCACTAACACACATTATATGTAGTGAAGCCCAAGGAGGTTTTTTGGTTGTTTTTTTTGTTTGTTTTTTTTAATCCTCACCTAAGGATATTTTTTCCATTGCTTTTCAGACAGAGTGGAAGACAGAGAGAGAGAGAGAGAAACATCAATGTGAGTGAGACGCATCGATTGGTTGCCTCCTGCACACGCCAGGGCTGGGATAGAGGTACATGCCCTTGGCCAAAATCGAACCCGGGACCCTTCAGTCCGCAGGCCGACTCTCCAACCACTGAGCCAAACTGGCCAGGGCTGAAGCCTAAGTTTATTTTATTTTATTTTTTAAATATATCTTTATTGATTTCAGAGAGAGGAAAGGAGAAGGAGAGAGAGAGATAGAAACATCAATGATGAGAGAGTCATTGATCAAGCCTTCACCTGGGCATGCGCCCTGACCGGGAATCGAACCCCGATCACCTGGATCCTAGGTCAAGGCTCAACTGCTGAGCCACGCCCATCCGGGCTGAAGCCTAAGTTTAAATTTCAGATCAGCTTGGGCTGGGCTGTGTGACTTTAAACAAGTTAGTTAACCTCTCTGTGCCTCAGTTTGCCCCATCTGCAAAAAGCAGAGGAGCTTTATGGGCTTTAATTGCCTGGTTCCTCCATCCCGGTTCCTCCCACGGTCCCACCTCCCCACCTTTGCCCACTCTGATCCCTCCACCGGGTGCGTTCTCACTGCCAACACAAGGATGACTTGTTACCGGTATGTGCCTAGTGCAGAAGGCTGGGGACCTGGGTGCTAGCCCCAGCTCCCTGAGTGGCTTCATATCTTCCTTGGTGTATCCCTTTTGGGAACCGGGAGCTATTTTCTGAGTGTTCTCATTTTATTGCTACTTGGCGTCACCACATCTGGCTGATTTATTCACACTTGCATCAGCCAAGCCCAGATGTTTCTGGTTTTCTCCCCCAGCCCTGTGGTGGGTAACGGGTCCCTTCCGCTGCCTTTTATAGCCCGTCCCTGGGGAAACCTGTCGCTCCAAATGAGCTTATTTTTTGTTCCCAGAATGGAACTGGATTTCTGGGTTTATTTCTTATTATAAAAGCAATGCTATGAAATGGGGAGGCGGGGGGGGGGAGGGGGAAGAACCCACATGATTTTAAAAGATTAAGAGATAAAAAAATAATCCACACACTTTCAACATGTGTGAGGAAGGATCTCCTTAAAATACCAGTGGGCTGGGGCCACACCCTCATGCATTCACAAGAAATTGTGACTCAGGAGGCTGACCTCAGGGCTGGTACTAAGGCCAGTGACCTCTGGTGGACAACTAGCCTCCCTCTCCACACTGGATACATTCTGTCTTGCTGTGGCTGAAATCTGTCCTGGATGCTGCAGTTCACCAAGGGCTTGGATGGGAGACTAGCAGGGAGACAGAAGCTCAGAGAGAAGTAATCACTTGCTTGGGGTCATGCAATAGGCACCAGGGCTGGAGTTCAAACCTGGGGTTTCTTGGCCCTTCTCTTCAACCCAACAGATACTAATTGGTGTCCTCCAGGGCTCCCAGAGGAGACAGCATTGGTCCTCACCCTTGATAATCATTGATTCTGAGGCAGGACAGAGCTGGAGGTAGTAGTAATAGTAAAACCTATGAGTGCAGAGTGAGATAAGTCAGGTAAGGCATCCTTAAGGAGGGGTTATTTGAGTTGGGGCATTGAAGGTTGTAAAGGAGTTCACCAGGGCCACTCAGATTAAAATGCAGAATGACTCATGAGCAAATCATCTCTCTGCCCCCACCAGGTGTGCCAGGGCCAGTGCCAGCCTGCCCCACCTACAGCCTCAGCCCAATGGGGTGGTGACCCTCCCGACTCTGCTCCACCGCCATGTGGCCCAATGGCAGTTCTCTGGGCCGCTGTTTTCGGCCAACAAACATCACGCTAGAGGAGCGGCGCCTGATTGCCTCTCCCTGGTTTGCTGCCTCCTTCTGCCTGGTGGGCCTGGCCTCCAACCTGCTGGCCCTGAGCGTGCTGGCAGGCGCGAGGCAGAGCAGCTCGCACGCCAGGTCCTCCTTCCTCACCTTCCTCTGTGGCCTGGTCCTCACCGACTTCACGGGGCTGCTGATCACCGGTACCATCGTGGTGTCCCAACATGCCATCCTCTTTGACTGGCACGCTGTGGACCCCAGCTGTCGCCTCTGCCGCTTCATGGGTGTCGTCATGGTCTTCTTTGGTCTGTGCCCGCTGCTGCTGGGAGCTGCCATGGCCTCGGAGCGCTACCTGGGTATTACACGGCCCTTCTCGCGCCCCGCGTTCGCGTCGCAGCGCCGCGCCTGGACCATCGTGGGGCTGGTGTGGGCCACTGCCCTGGCACTGGGCCTGCTGCCCCTGCTGGGCGTGGGCCGCTACACGGTGCAGTACCCGGGCTCCTGGTGCTTCCTCACGCTGGGCCCCGAGCGCGGAGACGTGGCCTTTGGCCTGCTGTTCGCGCTCCTCGGCAGCTTCTCGGTGGCGCTCTCCTTCCTGCTCAACACCATCAGCGTGGCCACGCTGTGCCGCGTCTACCACGGGCAGGAGGCCGCGCAGCAGCGCCCCCGGGACTGTGAGCTCGAGATGATGGCTCAGCTCGTGGGCATCATGGTGGTGGCCAGTGTCTGCTGGATGCCGCTGCTGGTGAGTGGCCGGAGCAGGGCCCGCCCTGGGTTCCCACCGTCCTTGGTGACTGGGCCTCAGTTCATCCAGAATGAATTTCAGGTTCTCACCGCCTGAGAAAATGTGGGCACATGTCCCAGTGTGCAAGTGTCCTTCCTTGGGGAGCTCATGAGCAAGATACAGAAACCCCAAACCAGGGCACGGCTGGGTGTCTTGTCCACTGCAGTGTCCCCAGCCTTACCCAGCGCACAATAGTGCTCAGGAAACCGTTTTAATAGAAATTTTATAATAGAATTTTAACATAATTCGTTTATTACAATATGAATTATAATTTTATATTATATAATTATACATAAAATTTTAATTATATAATATATAGTTATATTATATATATAACTATGTACTATAATTATATTAATTATTAGATAATATATTGCATTACAATTGTAAATAACATATTATAATTAAAAGTAAAATTCAATATTTACTGAACTATATTAAAATAATTTCATCTAAGAATTTAATATAAAATTATTAATATAAATTTATTTGTCATAAAATTTTATAAAATATAAATGTTAATATTATATAAAATTCTTTAAAATACAATATATAATATAAAATAACTTATTTTATATACAGTTTTATACTATAGTTTTATAATATTATATTATGAAATGTTTATAAAATATAAAATATTTAATAGAATAACAATGCTGGTGTAACAGTAATTCCAACTGCTTGCACCTGCAAGTCTTCTTTTCCACCACATTTAATTGTGGTGGAAAAGGAGAGGAGCAGGAAAAGAGTGCTATTTTGTGGTCACATCAGCTGAAGCTCAGAGAAGTCAGGCAGCTTTCCCAAGGTCACACAGCAAAGCAGTGACAGATTCAGTACTTGATCTCAGGGGACTGCAGGTGCTAGTGGAGGGGCAGGGCTGCAGTCTGGTTTGATTCCTGGCTAACTGCTCTGGCCTTTGACAGGTCTTCATCGCTCAGACAGTCCTGCGGAGCCCACCAGCCATGAACTCAACTGGGCAGCTGTCCCGAGCCACGGAGCAACAGCTGCTCATTTACCTGCGCGTGGCCACTTGGAACCAGATCCTGGACCCCTGGGTGTACATCCTGTTCCGCCGGGCTGTGATCCGGCGCCTCCACCCTGGCCTCAGTGTCCGGTCCAGATCGCTCTCCCTGCAGCCCCAGCTCACCCGGAGGCCCACTATGGCATAGGGCAGGGGTAGACATCAGTGGCGGCTCTGGAATGACAGCCACACATCCAACCTCAGTCCAGAATGGACAGTCACATCTGCCCATTCTGAAGTTCAGGAGCTGAGAGTGCAGGACGAACAGAGTTTGAGTGACAGGATTGTGAGCTGTCTTCCATCAGCCGTGGGGACCTCCCAACTCTCCCCTGATACCCCTTCCCAAGGCCTCTCTCTTCTCTCAGCCCCCTCCCAACCCCAGGATGGGTGAGTGGGAGTGTAGGGAGGGTGACTGGAGGCAGTTATACTTGTAAGCCTTGCCCTGGCCACTGTCGCTCGGTGGTTAGTGCATCGGCCTGCACATTGAAGGGCTGCAGGTTTGATTCCTGGTCAAGGGCACATACAGTGGTCCCTCAGTTTTCTAATGTAATCCGTTCTGGAAGACCGTGCGAGTTCTGAAACGTTTGAAAACCAAGGGATCAACAGCCAACAGCTAGGCCTCAGGATCTTGCATTCAGCGGAAGCCATGTGGCATGTTCGACTTCCGAGGCGTGTTCGAAAACCGAAGCATTTCCTTCTGGGTTTACAGCGTTCCTAAACAGAAATGTTCATCAACAGAGACGTTCAAAAACCGAGGCACCGCTGTACCTGAGTTGCAGGTTCAATCCCTGGCCACGGTCAGACATGTGCAGGAGGCAGCCACTTGATGTGTCTCTCTCACATCAATGTTTCTTTCTCCCTCCCTCCCTTCCATTCTCTCTAAAAATCAATGAAAAAAATATCCTCAGGTGAAGACTAACAAAAAAACTTGTAAGCCTCCCCTTCCAGAAGTCCTGAGGAAATTAGGGATTCTGACCACTGACTATTACCTATTCTCTGGATACAGCTGATTCCCTTTGACACCCCAACCTGAGAAGGCTCTGTCTAGAAAAGACTGAATATAAATGGTCAGGACAACTCCTCTCTTGCCAAAATATATCTCAGCCCCATTGTATTTTCCTTTGAGTCTGGAAGTCAGTCTTCATTTGTTGAAGTTTGGTGCATTAGATGTTATCCAACCATGTGGCAGCTGAGAACAGGACAGGTGAAGGGCAGAGAGGATGAGACTGGGTTTTGGCTCCTCTCCCCACCTCCTTTATTGAGTCAGATCTCCTGGAATCCTCCCTACAGCCTCTAGAAAGGGTTCTGGAATTAAACCAATTTTGCCCATGAGGAAAAGAGAGGGAGAGACACACACAAGACCATGGAGTGACACCCGCTTCCTCTCTTCAAGATGGAGCCATTCTCTCATAAACTTATCCTTTAATTGTTCATCCACTTAACACTCAGACTCCCAGTGTCTTGAACAAACAGCACCTGGTCCATAGTAGGTGCTCAAAAAAGATTGATTGAATGAACAAATGACAAATTTTAAGGAGTGTCGTGTATGTGCAAGTTCATGAACCCATGCACAGTGAGTACTTATAAAGCACCTGGCACATAGTAGGTGCTTAAAAAGCAGCCAGTGTTGTCATAGCCCCCCAGACCTTCATGCTTGCCCCTTCCTCTGCTCTCCCCCACAATCCCTCATAAAAAACACACTTGGCTGCAGGGGTGGGATGTGCCTTTATTCCCCATGAGCCCTCGAAGTACATGAAGAGCAAATCATCCCCTGCCCCCCTCCTTCCCCTCCACAGACCTGGGATCTGCTTACATCTCCCAGAGTCAGGCCCAATGAAACTGAAGCCTGTTTCCATTCTCCTTCCCCGACCTGTGGGGGAATGAGGTCACCTGCTGCTTCTGGGGGACCAGAGCTGGGAGGGGAAGGAGAAGGATGCGGCCCACCAAGGGCCAAAACTATGTCACCTCCAAGCTACAACTCCCTGTGGTGGGGGAGGGGCTCTCACCCTTGCAGAGCAGTTCCTGACTCCCTGAGCATGGGGGAGGGGGCAGGCTCCTGAACTGGGGGTTTAGAGAGCTGGGACTGCAGGAGGGCCACCCTGGAGGCAGAACTAGGGACGACAGATATGGTAGGTGGAGTGGATTTATGGGGTCCCACCTGGGGCTTAGGGAAAAGGGCTGGTTTCTGGGGACCCAAGGGGGCCTGTGGCTGTGAGGTCAGGTGGGAAGTTGGTAGGCTTCTGCCCAGGCCAGTATTGACCTGGGTTCCATGTACCATATCATGGGGCTGGGGTTGAGGCTGAGAGACCTTGCTAGGGGCCAGAGTTGGGGCTCTTGGCGGTGGGCCTGCGGGCTGAGGTTGGGCTGGAGGAGTGGGATCAGGCTGGGTTCTAGGGTCAAGGCCAGGGGTCTGTGGACGAAGCTCATTTCTAGAACTGAGCTGGATTCTTAAGCTGGTCTGGGTTCTGGAGCTGGATTGGGTTTCAGAAACAGGCTGGGTTCTGGAACTATGGTGGATTCCAGAGCAAGGCTTAGTTCTTATACTGGTCTGGATTTCAGAATTGGACTGGGTGTCCGAGCTTAACTGAATCCTAGAGCTGGGCTGGGTTCTGGAACTGAGCTGGGCTCCCGAGCTGGGTTGAATTCTTGCACTGGTCTGGGTTCCAGACCTGGGCTGGGTGTCTGAGCTGAGCTGGGTCTCAGATCTGAGCTGGGTTCCAAAACTGGCCTGGGTTCTGGAACTGGTTTGAGTTCCATAAACAGGCTGGGCTCTGGAACTGAGGTGGGTTCCAGAGCTGGACTGTATTCTTGAACTGGTCTGAGTTTCAGAGATGGGTTGACTCTCTGAGCTGAATTGAATCTTAGAGCTGGGCTGGATTCTGGAACTGAGCTGGGCTCCTGAACTGGGCTGAATTTTTACACTGGTCTGGGTTCCAGACCTGGGCTGGGTGTCTGAGCTGAGCTGGGTCTCAGGTCTGAGCTGGGTTCCAAAACTGGCCTGGGTTCTGGAACTGGTTTGAGTTCCGTAAACAGGCTGGGTTCTGGAACTGAGGTGGGTTCCAGAGCTGGGCTGTATTTTTGAACTGGTGTGAGTTTCAGAGCTGGGTTGAGTTTCAGAGCTGAACTGAATCCTAGAGCTGGGCTGGGTTCTGGAGCTGAGCTGAGTCTCAGAGCTAAGCCGGGTTTCAGAGCTGGACTGAGTTCTGGAGCTAAGGTGGGCTTCAGAGCTGGGCTGCATTCTGGAACTGGTCTGGGTTCCAGAGCTGGGCTGGATCTCAGAGCTAAACTGAATCCTGGTACTAAACTGGGTTCTGGAGCTGATCTGGGGTTCAGAGCTGAGCCAAGTCTCAGAGCTAGACTGGGTTCTAGAACTGAGCTGGGCTCCAGAGCTGGGTTGAATTCTTGTACTGGTCTGGGCCCCAGAACTGGCCTGGGTTTCAGAGCCAAGCTGTGTTCCAGAACTTGTTTGGGTTCTGAAACCGGGTTGAGTTCCAGAAACAGGCTGAGTTCTAGAACTAAAGTGAGTTCCAGAGCTGGGATGTATTCTTGAACTGGTGTGGGTTTCAGAGTTGAGTTGAGTCTCAGAGCTGAACTGGACTCTAGAGCTGAGCTGAGCTGCAGAGCTTATCTGCTTCGCAAAGTCTGGCTCAATACCAGAGCCGCCTTGGGTTGTGGCCTGTGGGGTTTCCAAGATGAGCTGAGTTCCAGAAGTTGATTGAGCTGGGCTGGGCTGGGTCATGGAGCTGGGCCTGCTCTTGGAGCTAGACAGAGTTGTAGAGCTTAAGTCTGTTGCTGCATTGGTCTTGGTTCCAGAACTAGATTGGATTCCAGAGTTTAGCTGGATTCTGGAACTCAACTGGGTATCAGCAACTGACTGTGTTTTGGAGCTGGATGAGGTTTTAGAGCCAGTCTGTGCCCCAGAACTGAGCTGAGTTCTAGAGTTGGGTTGGGTGGCTGATCTGGATTGAGATTTGGAAATTGGCCAGTCCTTGAAGTTGGTCTGGGTCACAGAAGTGGATGGCGTTCTAGAACTGGTCTGTGTACTGCAGTGAGAGTGGGGCTCAGCATCAAGCTGAGCTGTGGAGACAGGCCTTACCTCAGAGATGTATGAAGTTCCAGGGCTTGTCTGAATTCCAGAGATGGGCCTGGTTGTAGCACTAGGCTGGGATCTAGAGCTGGGCTCAGTTTCTGAACTGGACTCACCACTGGAGCTGGACTGGGCCCCAGAATGAGGGTGGGTACTAGAGTGAAACTGGGTTTTAGAGCAGGGTTGGGTTCTGGATCTGGGCTGAGCTGCCATATGCATGTGGGTTCCTGAGCTGGTCTGGGTTCTTGAATAGGGTTGAGTTTGGGAGCTGTCTTTGAATCCTAAGCTGGAGAGGCTTCTGTAGCTGGGCTGCTTCTTGACTCTCACCTGGGTTTCAGAACTAACTGGTGTTCCTGAGCTAGACTGGGTCTCCAGGTCTGGCTGTGTCATGGAGCTGTCTTGAGTTCCAGAGTCAGGTTGAGTTTTATGGCAGGGCTTGGTCATAGAACTGGGCTGGCTTCTGAAACTGGCATTGATAACAGAACTGGGCTGGGTCTTAAAACTTGTCTGGGTTCCAGAACTTGACTTAATGCCAGAGCTCAGTTTGACCTCAGAGCTGTCCTGGGTTCTAGAGGAGGGCTGGGTTTTGGAACTGGGCTGGGTTCTGGAGCTAGGTTGAGTCTCAGAACTGGATTGTCTTCTAGAGATCAACTTAGCTTCAGAGCTCACCTGGGGTCTAGAACAGAGCTTGGTCTCAGAGCTGGGCTTGGTCTCAAAACTGAGCTTGGCTCTAGAGCTGGGTTTGGTCTCAGAGCTGGGTTTAGTTTCAGAACTGGTATGGGCTCTAGAATTAAATTTGGTCTCAGAGCTTGCCTGGGTTCTAGAGGAGGGCTGAGTTCTAGAGCTGGGTTGGGTCTCAGAACCAGATGAAGTTCTGGAGATGAACTTGGCCTCAGAGCTGGCTTGGAGTCTAGAGCAGGGCTTGGTCTCGGAACTGGTAAGGGTTCTAGAGGTGACCTCGGTCTCAGAGATGACCTGGGCTCTAGAGGGGGACTGGGTTTCAGATCTGGGCTGGGCTCTGGAGCAGGGTTGGGCTTCAGGAACCAGCCTGCAGGGCTGGGGCAGGGGGCTGGGCTCTGGACTGGGGCTGTGCTCAGCCCCAGAGCAGACTAGCCACAGGCCTCCCTGGCCTCGCCGATGGCTGCCCACACCTCCACCACAAACTCGTCCGGGAAGGCGAACTCGCCCAAGACGGAGTCTAAACGGCGTGCAAACTCCTGAACGCTCACTGTCTTCTTGGACGTCTCCACCATGGTGGACGCTGTGGAGGGGGGGAGGGGAGTGGGTAAGGGTGCTCTGGGGCCCCAACTTCCCCTTGGGACCCTTACCTCCTCCCAGTGGGCTGGCCTCCCCCCAGGGTCCACTGGCTTACCCTGGCCCCTTACCCAGCTCTGGGTCCCGAATGCCCATGTAACTCTCCAGCAGGTCGTCCACCCTCCGAGATGCCTCCTCCTCAAATTCACTGGGCTGAGGGCATAGGGGGACAAAACAGAGGGTCAGAACCCTCCAGCCCAGCCCCCACCCAGGGCCACACCCCTTGGGTGACAGCAGGCTGGGACCTCATGCGTCAAGGCTTCTGTACAACCACTATTGCCCTGTATCACCACAAAAAAACATTTTGCAGGTAGGGAAACTGAGGCTGGGTGAAGGAGGTCTTACCCAACGTCACACCTACTCAGAGGCAGAGCTCTAGGTGTAAGAGCCCCTGAAGACTCCCTCCTCTTCACTCACCACTTCCTCTATTGTGGCAGCCCCCCCAGAACGGAGTCGCAAGGTCTCCCTCCCACTGGTCACTTTTGCTTCCATGGGGCATTTGCTGCTCCGGCTCCTCTGGCTGATCATATCTGGAGGGGACAGAGCGGTGGAAGGGCAAGTGTACTGGATGGATCCACTCTTTGTAAACACTGGGAAACCACCAACTGAGACTTTCTAGCACTTTCTTAGTCTTCAAAGGCCTCCTTATACCCATAGCCTTAAAGCAGCACTTTAAAAGCTCCCAGCCAGGTGACAAAATAGATCTGAACACCTCCTCATCCTCGCCCCATCTTCCCAAACTTCCCCCATCCCCATAGCAGACTATAACAACATAGAAACTACCTATCTGTTCCCGATAACAGTGCCAGATGTTTCCTGTCTTGTCACCACAGGCATCTAGAACCTTCCCTCCTGTCCCATCCCCCACCTTCCACTGTCTCCAGCATCCAGAGAACCCACTTCCCCAAGAGCTCGCCCCGCCCCACCCGCCTGCCCTCAAGGCCACAGGTGGCCCTCACCAAAGGCTCTCTTGGGCTGCACCAGGCGCAGGGTGAAGGGCTGGGCCTTGGGCAGCTCACGGAGCATCTTGGCGACTTCGTAGTGACGGCAGCCAACGATAGAGTGGTCGTTGATGGCCTCGATGCTGTCGCCCACACACACAGCTTCGATCCTGTTGATGATGCTGCCCTCCTTGATCCTCTGCAGGGACACAGAGTCACTCGAGGGGCCACCCGCACAGAAACCACGTAGACCAGAGGGGCAGTGGCTTGCCTCAGGTCATGAAGTACCCTGAAAGATGCCCCTCCCCCACCATGGGCACCTTGATGAAGGCGTATCCAGCCCCGTTGTCCGTGATGGTCAGCCCCAGGGCATCCTCCGTCTTAGTGACCTCCACCTCCTTGGTCTCGCCGCGCACATGTGCAAAGATAAAGTCCTCCAACCCTATCTGACCGCCCAGGAGTTTCTGCATGTCCACTTTGTGGCTGTTTAGGGTGCAGAATAAGATCTGTCCCGAGGGGAGGGGAAGCCCAGAATTAATGACAGTGCTCATTCCCCACTGTCTGCGCAGAACCACGGGCGAGGGGGGAGGGGGAATGGGCTCATGGGTCTGATAGGGAAACCGAGGCACAAAGAATCATAAAACTGGCCCAGTCATCTGGTGCCCAGGATCTCAGCCCAAAGGATCTTCAGGATGGGTTGGGGGACGAGAAGGAGACAGACCCCCAGAATGAGGAGCAGGGAGAGAAGGAGGCTGTGGGCAGGAAGAAACCTTTCCCACCCCTAGGCTTCCAGTTCTAACCCTTTGGTGCCCTGACCCCTCCGCCCACCGTCTTTTTCAGGCGGGTCTACATCCACTGGCGCCCCCTGGGGGCGACACGGCGCACCGCTCTGCAGCCTTGCCTATAACGCAGGCCACCCCGACGTAACACCAGGAAAGGAGCTGCCTGGAACCCCAGCCTCCAACCGCACCCAGGAACTAGATGCGCTTCCCTGAGAGCTGGTATCCACCTTAACTGGGTGGGTGAAGTGAGTTCCCGGGCGATCTAGGGCCTCACTAACCCCTTAGACCTGTTCATCTTTTGTGCAGGCCACTCAAAGGAGGCGTCCCCAGGGTATGGACACCACAGGACCTGAGTGTGCATCTCTGAGAACTGGAGATCGGGTCCTCTCCATCTGGGAGTGGCAGATCGGGGCACCCCCAGGCTAGGGGTCCAAGCTCCACCCTTACACCTGGCTCAGCCCGGTGGACCTCGGGCGCTGGGGGTCTGCGGTCCTCACCTCGGTGGGCGCGATCCCGAAGGCCTCGGCGATCTTGGCGTAGAGCTCGCGGACGTTGGTGAAACCCTCGATCTTGCCGGTGGGGCTGCCGTGAGCCAGCTGCGTACGGAAGATGAGGCGCGGGCGGGTGCGGGGCGCCGCCGGGGGCTCAGAGGGCGAGGGCGAGGGCGAGGGCGAGGGCGAGGGCGGGGGCGCGGACGGGCGCGGGGCCTCGGCCCCCGGGGCCTCGCGGGCCGCTGCGCTCTCCATGGCCGGAGGAGCTAGGCGACCCCGGCCACGGCCTCCGCCGCCGCCGGATCCGCTGCTTCCTGCGTCCTCCCCTCCCCCGGCCCGGGGCACGACAGCCGAGCTGCCCGGGTAAGGGGATCCAGGAACCCGAGCCGCCCAGGAAGGCGACACCGCGGGGTGCGGAGAGGGGGGGCCCGGCCCCAGGTGTCCGGGTCCTGCCAGAGCCAGCTGCGCTTTCCCTGGGGACGCTGGGCGGTCTGTGGGGGCCTCACCTGTGGAGCGAGAAAAACATGGATCACAAATAAGGACTGGGACATCTGAGCGCGCCAAGACGCCCTTAAATTCTTTCAACAGCCCTAAGGTGGAAATAAGGTGACCCTGATATAACCAGAGACACAGCCTGTCCCTCCTTTGCCCACAGCTCCCACCCCTCTTATGGTAAAGCGTAATTTTTTCCCATGTGGCCCTGCACGACCTGCCCCCATCACATCCCTGTCCTCACCTCCTCCCTCTCTCCCCCTTGCTCATTCCGCTCTCCAGCCACAGGGGCCTTAGTTGTTCCTCCAGCTTGCCAGGCACAGTCCTGCCCCAGGGCCTTTGCTTGTGCTGTACCCTCTGCCTGGAGGAACTTCTCCCAGATCTCCAGGTGGTTCCTTCCCTTTCTTCAGCTCTTTGCTCAAATGTCACCTTTAATGCCTCCATAATCTCTTCCCAGCTTTCTTTTTCTCCCTAGCTTGACAAATCACATATTTTTACTTATCCATTTTGTGTCCTGTCTCCCCAACTGGAATGTCAGTTCCAGGAGGGCAGGGGTTCTGGTCCCTTGTTCCCCTGCTGTATTTGGGTGCTCCGTGCCTGGCACACAGTGAGCAGCGTTCAGGTGATATTTGGTGAGGGAATAAATGGACCCCCAAGTGACAGCTGAAGAAGGAGGCTCTGACACCAGGAGGCCTCTGTAAGAATCCCCTGGGAATACAACACTAGGCATCAGGAAATTTGGCTCAGTAAAAAGTGGTGGACTGCTGTATGGCAGTGTAAAAGAGGAGCCTCCTGCCTTAGAAGAATCTCAGAACCCAGACATTGATGGGAAAAGACTTTGGATGATGTAAGAAAATGTATGTATGTAAAGTTTAAAAGCCTACAAACCTTGCCTTCTGGGCGTGGCTAAGTGGTTAAGCATCCACCTAGGATCCAGGAGATCAGGGTTCAATTCCCGGTCAGGGCACATGCCTGGGTTGTGGGCTACAGCGGATCAATGACTCTCATCATTGATGTTTCTATCTCTCTCTCTCCCTCTCCTTTCCTCTCTCTGAAATCAATAAAGATATATTTAAAAAATAAAATAAAATATAAAATAAAATAAAATAAAATAAAATAAAATAAAATAAAATAAAATAAAATAAAATGCTACAAACCAGTGTGGCTCAGCTGTTTGAGCATCAACCAGGAGATCGATCGCAGTTCGATTCCCTGTCAGGGCACATGCCTGGGTTGCGAGCTCAATCCCCAGTCGGGGGCGTGCAGGAGGCAGCTGATCAATGACTCTCTCATCATTGATGTTTCTGTCTCTCTCTCTTCCTCTCCCTCTCTCTGAAATCAATAAAGATATATTTAAACTTAAAAAGAAAAAAAGACTACAAAACATCACACACACCATGACATAGATGAGCCTTGAACACATGATGCTCATTGAGAGCAGCCAGACACAAAAGGCCACACAGTGTGTGATTCTATTTATGTGAAATGTCCAGAACAGGCAAATGCTCAGAGACAGTAAGTGGATTTTCGGAGAGGAGGAACAGGAGTGACTGCTAATCAGGAGAGGGCTTTTTGGACTGATGGAATCTTCTGGAATTAGATTGTGCCAATGTTTGCACAGCTTTGTGAATACACTAGAAACCCCAGAATTGTATGCATTAAAACCTTTAAAAATGGAAAAAGAACACCCCAAATGATTAAAATGGTACTTTCAGGAAGACATACTCATGTGTTAAAAGTATGTAAAGACTTGCCCAGGGGTGATAAACTACAAATTTGGGATGGAGGTATCTGTGCCAGGGAGGGAGTGGGACTAGGGAGCTCACACTGGGTCAGGGGGTGGTGTGGGGGAGTTGACAATATTCAGTTGTATCAGTCTCCAAGGGCTCTCATAACAAAGTACCACAAACCAGGTGGTTTAAAACAGCACATTTATTCTCTCACAGTTCTGGAGGCCAGAAGTCCAAAATCAGGTTGTCAGCAAGACCACGCTCCAAGACTCTGGATAGGATCCTTCCTTGCCTTTTCTAGCTTCTGGTGGTGGCCAGCAATCTTCAGCATCTTGCAGTACTCTGTCTGCCTTTGTCATCACATAGCTGTCTCCTTTCTGTGTCTGTGTCCAAATTTTCATCTTATAAGGACACCAGTCATATTGGATTAGACCCACCCTACTCCAGGATGACCTCATCTTAATTCATTATATTTACAATGACCCTATTTCCAAATAAGGTCACATTCTGAGATTCCTGGGGTTAGTACTTCAACATATCTTTTGAGGGGATGTAATTAAACCTGTAACATGGGTGTTGATCAAATTAGTCTCCAAAAGTTTTAGAATGTTTTAAATATTCCATTAAATGCCAAAGTCTCTGAGGTTCCTCAATAAGTTAAGCATAGAATTACCATATGTCCCAGCAATTCCACTCCTGGGGATGGACCCAAGAGAACTGAAAACAGGTGCTCAAACAAAAACGTGTACACACATATTCACAGCAGCACATTTCACAAAGTCCGAGAGGTGGATAAACAGCCCAAATGTCCCTCAATGGATAAACAGAATGTGTCCATCCACACAGTGGAATATTAATCAGAAAAGGAGTGAAGCACTGACACTTGCTACAATGTGGATGGACCTTGAAAAAAGATGCTGAGAGAAGCCAGACACAAAAGGTCAGAGTGTATGATCCCATTTATGTGAAATGTCCAGAGCAGGTAAATCCAGAGACAGAAAGTGGATTCTTGGTTGTCAGGGGCTGGGGGAGGGCAAGCCTGGGAGCCCAGAAGGGGCATCTTGAGGGGTCCTGGGCACATCTTCTGGCCCAACCCCCTACAAAACACACACACACACACACACACACTCACAAGCTTGAAATTCAAATTCCACTTTATTTTTATTTAAAAGTCCAGATTAAGCAGTTGCAAAAGGGCCACCTTCATGAGGGCCCTTTAGCTGGACGAGGGCAGGGGGTTCAGTACCAGCTCCCTCATCCTGGGGTGCAGGAATTCAAGGGCCACAGGCAGAAGGCCCTTGCCCAAGCATGAGAGCATGTCCTGCAGAGTGCCTGTTTGTGTGGGGCACTTGTGGTCAGCACCTCTGGAGAGTCCCTCCTAGTGTGTCAGGTGTGGGTTTTCACTGCCCTGTGTCCTGGGGCAGATCCTAGAGAGCCACTGTAGCCTGTGTCACCCTCCCTACACCAGTGTTGAGAGCTGCTGTTGGTCCCCTTGTATCCTGGGTTATGCTGCCCATGTGTGGTATTCCCACATACCTGTAATATGACATGTCCTATGAGGCCATGGGGTTCTATGTGTATTGTGCATGGCAGGTAACTTTTCTGGATTTGGGGTGCTGGGGAAGTTGAAAGCTAGGGGATAGTGTAGAATAATTTTAGGGGGCTAGAGATCCCAAGGTACAGGATCAGGCCTGGCCCCAAAGGGTAGACACCCATCCCTCCTCCATGGGGTGGGGGCCACGACCAGAGCTTGGTCTTCTCTGGATCCCCACGGGTTGACCAACACCTTCATAGGTGCTCACTGCAATAGGAGAGAGGAGGGGAGTTGTGATGGGGGACGCCCTCATCTCAGTCCCTACCACCATCCTAGGGGACACTAGAGGCTACCCTCCCTAAGCAGCTCCAGATGTCAAGGTGGCAGGCCTGGAATTGACCCCATATAACCTGGGGAGCCAGAAAACACCCAGAAGAAACTGCCAAGAAGCTTTGGAGAAGTTCTAGTCTCCCCTTGAGTGAATCCAACTGGCCAAGGTGGGCTGGCAGATCCCACCCAGCAGCATTAATACAGTACTAGGCCTGATTAGTACCCCCAGTGGTCCTGCCATTAGCCTTGTGCCCCATGCACTAAATAAGTCTCATCTGGTAAATCCCAAATGGGCAACCCTCAGAGCAAGATCCAGTTGCTGGATCCCACCCTGCAGTGCCCAGACTCCTGGAACCCCAACAAGGGTGAAATGCAAGCATATCCGCAGAGGTAGGCCAAGGCAGCTGTAGCCTGAGGCAGTCCCCCATTCCGGGCCACCCCACCTAAGCTGAGCAGGCCCAGGGGCAGACCCAGGCACACACCTGGCGACCTGGGCCAGGATCTCCTTGATGCGGACAATGAGCTTCTCGTGTTGGGCAGGGTCACGCTCAATGGCTCCATGCAGCCGGGCCATGTAGAAGTCCAGCGTGCTGAGTGTGGGCGTCTCACCCGTGCCTGGGGATGGCAGGGGACCGGTCAGCCAAGCCGTGTTGAAGTAGCCAAGGTAGAAGCTCCAGGGAACAGAGGTCAGAGGATGGGGTCTTTAAGGGAGGGGCCCTGGAGTAGGGGCCCTTGGAGCATGTGGGAGGGTTGGGTGAGGGGTCAGGGTGTGTCGACTGTGGGAGAAGGTGGGGGGAGGGAGGTCAGTTGGCCCGGGACAGGTTGTGGTGGGGGGTATGGGGGTCTAGTGGGGGAGAGAAAATTAGTCAAAGTCAGCCAAAGACAATCTCTAAAGGTGGGGACCAACGGGGGTTGCAGCAGCAGCAGGTCAGTGAGGGAGGGTCTGGCACGGGCATGGGTCAATGAGGGTGGGCCAGCAGCGCTGACCGGAGCTATGGGCAGTCAGTGGGGCTGGGGTGAGGGATGGGGGAAGGAGCTTGGGCCGGCTAGCGAGGGCAGGGGTAGGGGTTGGGGGTGGCGGGTGCATGCAATGCTGGGGGTAGGGACGGGGTTATATGGAGTGGGGCTCGGCTTGTGGAGGGAAGCGGGGTCAGTGGAGTCGGGGTTGGCTATTTTCAGGGTCAGGCAAGGAAGGGGAGACACCAGGTGCAAGACTCCCTGTGACCCAGGGTGGGGTTCGAGGTAGTTGAGGGCGGGGTTAGCGGGGCCAGGATTCAGCGAGTGGGGCCAGGGCTTCTGCACCTGGGACAGGCAGTGAGGCGAAGCTGGCAGTGAGCGCCTGGCGCACAGCCTGGAGCTGCTGCTGCAGCGCCAGCGTCCGCCGCTCCTCCAGCGCCAGCTCCTGCTCCAGGCGCTCACGAGCGCTGCTCATGTTCTGCGTGTGCCTCTGCAGCACCGCGTTCTGCTCCTCGAAGGCCACGTTCATCTTCCGCAGGCGCCGCAGCTCCGCTTCCCGTGCTGCAGCAGGGAGCCGGTCAGAGCCTGGTGCTTCCTCCCCCTACCCTTTGCAGGCCTTTCCCCGAGCTGTGGCCAGCGCCAGGCCTTAAGTCATTGCTCTGCCTCCAGCCCACCCTTTAGCTCCCAGGGCTAAGGGGCAGAGGAGGAAGATGGCTTGGCTTTTAGGAGTAAACACCCCCCACTCGCTGCCTCCTGCCTTGGAGCCCTCTTTTGGTCCACCGTCTCTCCTAACCCCTGCTTCCCCAAGAACCCCTAGTTGGTCCTCACCTTTGTTTTGGTCCAAGAACTCTTCAGTGAAAATGGGGACATCAAAGGTGGAGAAGCCATCGCAGTCCCCACCCTGGGACAAGACAGATGGCAATGTTTATTTTGAGGGGGCATCCAAATGCCCTCTGGGATGTCCCCCAAGCTTGGGGGTGTCTCCTTGAGCCATTTAGGTTGGAGTCTGTTTAACATTCCCACACTGTGGCTGTCCCTGACTCTGCTTTCACAGGATGGACCGGGGTGCTCCCTTCCCAGGAGCCTTGGCCCCGGTTCACCCAGGGGCCTCACCCTGGGGCCTAAAGACTTCCAGACCTTTCCCACCTAGGTGCTCTCCTTGGAGGAGGGGCACTTACCTTGTGTCCATTCAAGAGGGTATTCATGAGCCCAGAGCCAGAGTCCTCTGGTAGGGGAGGGAAGAGGGCAGGGTTAGCCTCCCAGGTCTCCTCTGACTCTGCTTTGCTTTGCATGTGTGGTTCCCCCTGCCTGGAACACCCTCCTGCCCCTCCCCCCATGGAGCACGCAGCAGCCTGGGGGCTGGGGCCCTTCTCACCTTTCTTGATCTTCTTTTCCTGGATCTTCTCAGTGCACATCTTGTAGGCTTCTGACTGCTGGTATGCCCGCAGCTCCTTCATGTACTGCTGCTTCTCCCGCTCCGCCTCGTCCAGGTACCTCTGGCAGGGCAGCATGAGGAGGCTTGACCCAGCCCGGGGCAGAGGAGGCCTCCAAGGCCAGGCCCCCATCTCCATCACTCATCTCACTGTGCCGGACATTCCCAGAGCTCCTTATTACCCTCCGGACAAAACCTGGCCCCTCAGCCTGCTGCTCACGGTACCTCCTAGCTCCCCACCCCATCTCCAGCCTTTATAAACCACTCCATGGTGTCTGACTGTAGGCTCCCACCTCCAGGCTGCCGTCCTGCACCCGTTTTACCTGTTGAAATCCCACTTATGAGGGTACAAACCGCTGGTGGGTTTTGTTATCTTTCTTTGATGTTTATATAATTTTTAAATTACCAGGATTTGAAAATTGGGTTTTACCCGATTTTCAGCCCCCACCCCTACTTCTTTAGACGTTGGGTAACCACACAGGTTAAGTTTTATGTCTAGTCTCGCCTATTGCTACCCTCCCCCCATTAAACTGGGGAGGCCTCATGGGTAGTCAGTTCTCCAGGAAGAAGAACCCTCCACACCAGGTCCTTTCCGGATGTGGCTGCGAGGGGTATCTGAATGGGTGGGGGGAGGTCAGTGGCCCCATCTGCCGCCCCCTGCCGTCCACCTGCTTCTCTGTGGGCTGCAGTTTGCTCCACTCGGCACCCAACATCTTGGTGATCTCAGGAAAGGGCAGGTCCGGGTGGCGCGTGCGAATCTGCTCGCGCCGCTCATTCAGGAAGCGCACGTAGCCAGTGACAGGTGCTTTGGGACCATTTGGCAGGATCTTCTTTCGCTTCTTTCCCTTGGGCCAGCCGCGCTTCTTGACGGGCTGCAGAACCAGGCAACGCTATTGGGAGGAGCCTGGAGGGCTGGGGAGGGGCCCACACGGGGGGGGGGGGGCTTGGAAGACGTGTGCGAAGCTAGAGATGAGGTGAGGTAGCCAGCAGGTAGAACCCAGAAGGCCTGGAGGCGTGGCCAGGTCAGGGGTTAGGATTGTAAAGGGGGTTCGGGGAACCCTGGACAGAGTGAGGGGTACTGAGAACAGAGGTTCATGCTGGCTTGTGTGGCCTCTGTAATATGAACGTGGCTTCTTGCACTGGAGGAAGGGCCCACATGACCACCAAAAGATGCTTTCCCCTGGGAGGCAAGCAGTGGGAGGAGCTGGCATTCGGTTGTGGGCGTGGCCTGGACTTAGAGTGGCAGTGGACCTTATGGGGCGGGGCATCTGGTATGGGGCGGGGTCTCAACTTCCCCAGGGAAATCTGGACAGTGGGCGGAGCCAACTCGAATTCAAATCTAGTCTGAGGCAAAGCTTGGAGCCTGGGGGCGAGACCCAGGGCATTCCCCACTGCGAAGCCGGGGCTCTCACCTCCTCCTCGTGGGACCCCTTCTCGCTGGCTCGAGGGCCCTCGCCCCGCTCTTGCTTGACAGCCACCACGAAGCCCCCATGCTGTCCAGGAGCCTTGCCACCCGCCGGCCTGGAGTCACGGGAACGCTAGTCACCCCCACCCCATCCTCCGACATCGGGGCTGGCAGAGAAGGGACCTGAGACCTGGGAACAGGGGTCTCTAGGGGTCAGGGTCCGGGAGTCGGATCAGGAGCACTAAAGGAGCTGGTAAGGACACCTGGGAGAGACTGAAGCCAAAGGACCCCAGGGTCACCCCCACCCATCACCCCCGACTGCAGATGTGGCAGCAGCGAAGGGACCCGATCCCTGCTAGGGGGGCTAGTAGGGACCCCTGGGAGGGACTGGAGCGCGGGCGTGGAGAGAAGCCCGCGGGGCCCTACGAGAGGGCCTGCCCGGGTGGCAGGGAGTCAAGACCCTGGGGGCCGGGGTCAAGGTGGGCGGGGGCTGAGCTGCAGCCCCGAGTGGGCTGTGGGAGGGGAAGTCGCACTCACGCGACGGCCGCGCCGGGCTGCTTGGGGCCGTGGGACATGGCCGCTCCCGGCCGCACCTGGAACGCAGACGCGTGGCCGAGTAAGGGGCTCCCGAGCCACCGACGGCGGGGCCCGGCTGGGGAGCCCCGGAATGCCGGGCCCGGAGCGCTTGGGGGGGCCGGATCCGGGGGCTGGGAGGGCCTCCAGGGCGGGCGCCCCAGGGATCCTTTGTTGGGCGATCGGCCCTCGGGAGGCCCTGGTCCTCCCCACCTGGCCTGGAAGCGGCCCCGTCCCAGTCCCGAGACCCCCGCACCGCCGGCCCCTCGCAGGGCCCTGAGTTCCGCGGCTGTTTTCACCTCCAAAGAAACTTTCCCGGATCTCTCGGCTGCTGCGACTCTCCAACCAACCGCCCGGAGCCCGCCCCTGCGGTGCGCCCCGCCCCGCTCCGCCCCTGGCAAGCTAATGATGGCCTCCACGCGCGGTCCGATTGGGGTGCGCCCTTTCCCTGGGGCGTGACCATGCAGATAAAGGTTGGCGCGCCGGTCTGCGATTGGCTGAAGCGGCCACTGAGTCGCGTGGGAGGTGGATAGGGAAGTCTGCAGGCGGTGCGTCAAGTTCGGCTGCGCTGGGCTGCTCTCAGGACTAATCAGGGCGCTTTGAGGCCTCGCCTGAAGGAGCCTCTTAAAGGGACAGTGGGTACGGCGTGGACTCCTCCTCCGCTGACGGAGAGATTCCCAGCTCCTGCCAGACCGGCTTCGGCCCGGCCCCAGTTGCCATGGGGACGGGGGCAGGTTGCTAAGGAAGGGGTTAAGGACCTTCGGGGCAGCCCCCTGCCTCAGGGCACAGTGGATAGTTTTTAGAGACCTGCAAACTTGGCGGGGAAGTTTTCCGTTTATTGACTGGATTTAGGGCCCCAGACACCCCGCTGTGCCTGGTCCTGCTCTGAGCCAGAGGAAGAACTGCTCTCCCTTCGACGATGTCCAGGACCAGGACTGGGATGCTGTGAAGCTGAGACCAAGAGTCTGGTCAGGCTGGGGCTGGGGAGAGCAGCTGGGCTGGAAGCATTTGGGAAAAGGTGGTGGGACAAGAAGGCTGCGAGGACCTCGTGAAGCTGGAGGGGCAGAAGGCGCTGCCCTTGAATCTTGGGGACTCCCAGGGAGTAGCCTGGTCCTCTCATGGCCTGGGCTGAGGCTGCCGATGCTACCGCTCCCAGACTGCCGGTAGCGGTCACTGGGTGCTCTCGATAAGCCCACCTGCTCCGAAACAATCCGCCGGACATTATCTCCTGTCTCATCTCGCTCCACTCTCCCCCTCCTTATTCCACACCGGCTTCCTCCGTGTTCCTCAAATACGTCCATTTCATTCATTCCCACCTCTGGGTCTTTGCACTCGCTGTTCCCTCCACCTGCCATGGCCCACACCCAGACTATCTGCCTGGCTCACTGCTTGACCTCCTTCAGGCCTTTGCTCAAATGTCACCTTCTGAGTGAGGCTTTCCCAGGCTTGTACCCATATACTCCATCCTCTTTTTTTCTCCATATACCCTTTTCCTCCATATGGCCTGTTTAATTTTTAAAATTGATTTGAGAGAGAGAGAGACTTCAATTTGTTGTCCCATTTATTTGTGCATTCATTGGTTGCTTCTTATATGTGCCCTGACTGAAAATGGAACCTGCAACCTTGGCTTATCTGGACAATGCTCTAACCAACTCAGCTACCCAGCCAGGACCGTGACCTGCCTGTTTGTTGACTGCTGTATTCCCAGCACATAGAATAGTGCCCATGGGAGTTGCTTAATACATTTTCATTGGCTAAATGAATGAATGAATCCTGTGCATTTCTTTTCTTATATGTTTTTATTGATTTCAGAGAGAGGAAGAGAGAGGGAGAGAGAGAAACAATGATGAGAGAGACTCATTGATAGCCTGCCTCCTGCACGCCCCCTGCTGGAGATAGAGCCCACAACCCCAGCATGTGCCAGGACCCTGAATTGAACCTCCATCTCCTGGATCATAGGTTGATGCCCAACCACTGAGCCACACTGGCCAGGCTGAATCCTGTACATTTCTAAACAAGCAGGTGTAGCTGCTTTGTAAAACAGTCTGGCAGCTCCTCAGAAGGTTAAATAATCATGAAGTTACCATCCAATCCAGCAATTCCACTCCTAGGTATCCACACAAGACAACTGAAAACATTTGTCCACACAAAAACCTATGCAAAAATGTTCACAACAGCAGAATTCACAATAGCCAAAAAAGTAGAAACAACCCAAATGTCCAAAATGTGGTTGAACAGAATATCATGTGAAACAATAGAATATTATTGGCCATAAAAAGGAATAAATTGCTGATTTATGCTACAACTATGGTGAATTTTGAAACATTATGCTCAGTAAAAGATACCAGTCATGCCCTGGCCAGTGTGGCTCAGTAGTTAGAGTGTTGGCCCTCACACTGAAGGGTTATGGGTTGGATTCCCAGTCAAGGGCACTTACTTGGGCTGCAAATTGATCCCAGCCTCAGGCAAATTTAGGAGGCAACCAAGCAATATGTCACTCTAAGACACAATGATGTTTCTCTCTTTCTCCCCTTCCCTCCCACTCTCTAAAAATCAATGGAAAAAATATCCTTGAGTGAGGATTAACAAAAATTTTGAAAGTATAAATCAGCATATTAAAAAGAAATTCTAGGTAAGACTTGCAAGCTGGAAGACAGGGAAAGACCTGCCCTCTGAGCCCCACCTCTTCTGCTTGATTGACAAGTCTGGTGTTACCATAGAAATAATTTTTCTGTTCCCAATGTTCCACACCAGGAATTCAGAGCTCTTCCTGCACATCAAAAAGAAATTAAGCATTGTGAGAGCTGTTCTGAAAGCAGTTTGTAGCTCCTTGGCATCAAGAAAAATGCTTTGCACCCCTGCCTGGTGGCTCAGTTGGTCAGAGCATCGCCATACACCAAAAAGGTTTTGGGTTGGATTCCCAGTCCTGGCACATACCTAGGTTGTGGGTTTGATCCCCGGTGGGAGTGCACCCTGGAGGCACCCCCTCAATGTCTCTCTCTCTGTCCCTCTCTCTCCCTCTCCCTTCCTCTGTCTCTAAAGTCAATAAATATATCTTTGGGGGAAAATGCCTTGCACCTGTCAGAATGGCTATGCTATCATCAGTAAGTCAAAAACAAGTGTTGGCTAATATGTGGAGAAAAGGAAACCCTTGTGCATAGTTGGGAATGCAGATTGGTGCAGCCACTATGGAAAACACAGTATGGAGGGTTCTCAAAAAATTAAAAATGGAACTACCTTATGACCAGTGATTCCAATTCAGGGTATATATCCAAGGAAACCCAAAACACTGCTTTGAAAGAAAATATATGTACCCCTAGGTTCACTGCAGCGTTATTTACAATAGCCAAGCTATGGAAGCAACCCAAGTGTTCATCAGTAAATGAGTGGATAAAAGGGCAGTGGTATAGCCCGGCCTGCGTGGCTCAGCGGTTGAGCATCAACCTATGATCCAAAAGATCAAGGTTCGATTCCCGGTCAGGGCACATGCCCAGGTTTTGGGCTTGATCCCCAGCAGGGGGTGGGCAGGAGGCAGCCGATCAATGGCTTTCTCTCATCATTGATGTTTCTATCTCTCCCTCTTCCTTCCTCTGTCTGAAATCAATAAAAACATGAAAACAAATTTTAAAGGCAGTGGTACATATATACAATGGAATATTACTCGACCATAAAAAATAATGAAATCTTACCATTTGCTACAGCATGAATGAACGTAAAGGGTATTTTGCTAAGCGAAATGAGTCAGCCAGAGAAAGGCAAACACCATATGATTTCACTTACATGTGGAATCTAAAGAACAATATAAATGAACAAACAAAACAGAAACAGACTCACAGATACAAAGAACAGGCTGGTGGTTGCCAGAGGGGAGAGGGTTGAGGGACTGGGTGAAAAAGGTGAAGGGACTGAGAAGTACAGATTGGTACTTACAAAATAGTCATGGGGATGTAAAGTACAGCATAGAAAATATAGTCAGTAATATTGTAATAACAATGTATGGTGCCAGGTGGGTACTGGAAATATCAGGGGTATACTTTGTAAAGTATAAGATTGTCTAACCACTATGCTGTACACCTGAAACTAATACAAAATAATATTGAATGTAAATTGTAGCTGGAAAAAAAAGCACCTCTCCTTTTCATTATGTTCAACAACGTCTTAACGACAGAAATGCATCAAATAAAGATAAATAAAGGGTGGGGCAAAGGTAGGTTTACAGTTGTTCATATGGAGAATAATACAATAATTAATAAATAATAATACAAGGATAAACTCTGTGTTTTGAGTACTCACAACTATAAGTCTACTTTTGCTCCACCTTGTACTTTTTCTGGGGGGGAAAAATGCCTTGCTACATTTTCTAGAAAAAATAATAGTGTATTCAGTCCAATTCATACTGTCCATACACAGCCCAACCCCCAACAAGCAGCATTTATGCTATTTGACTTTACACCCTTCATACATTTATATAAAAGCATCTCCTTTTTGTCCCAAAATTATAAATTGGTTTTTCTTGGCAGCATGAAGCTCTCTCAGTTCCTAGCTCTCGGTAACCATAGGCATTCGAAGGTATATAATTTTGTATTAGTTCCTTTGCAATCATTTCTGTGCTTCATTTGGAAATCTTTATAGTATCAAATCAGGAAGACTATTCCAATTTGTAGCCCTAGAAATACTAGAAATATGAGATCCATTCAGGATGGCTTAAACTTTTTGTTTTTGAAATTAATCTGTAATGTAAATATTGCCCAAATCCATTTCATTTGTACAAAATTAGTGTATTAAGGCCACCATGCCCCCCATTATCAGCCTTGTTACATTTCTTACTAAAACTTTCACACACACGCACACGCACACGCACTGTGTTAGTGTCCTAGGGCTGCAAAACAAAGCAGCACAAGTGGGTGGCTTAAACTACAGAAATCTATTGTCTCGAAGTTCGGGGGCTGGCATTCCAAGATCAAGGACTTGGTCTGAATTGGTCCCTACTGAGAGCTGTAAGGGAGAAGCTGTCCGTTCTCTCTCCCTCCTAGCTTCCAGTGGTTTGCTGGCAATCTCTGGCGTTCCTTGGCTTGTAGAAGCATCACCCATCTCTGCCTCTGTTGTCACATGACATTCTCCCTGTGCGTGTGAGGCTGTGTCCAATTTCCCCTTTGCGTAAAGATACCAGTCATACTGTACTGGGGCCCAGCCTACTCCAGTGTGACAACTAATTCCATCTGCAACCACCCTGTTTCCAAATAAGGTCATAATCTGAGGTCCTGGGTGTTAGCAATGCCTCATATTAATTTTAGGGGTCACAATACCAAGCACAACACATGCACACACACGTGTTATCACACTGCCCTTGTGCTGTAAACATCAGCCTGCAAATCTGCTCCTTTCACACAGTAACCTTTCTCTGAGTGCCTTTCTGTTAGCTGTACACAGCAGTGCCTCAGTCCCTCCAACACTGGGTAACATTCCACGGAGGGACTGGGCCACCGCCTGCCAAACAGTCTTGGCTGATCCACGTTAGGGTCCTTCCCAGTGTCACAGCCCCAGCTACAAACATCTCCAGCAGCTTGTCTGAGGCCCATAGACTGCTTTGCCAGGGTAGGCAGGGAGTCATGAAATTGATGGGTTGTGGCACTGCCCATTTAAATTCTTTAATGCTTATTTGCCAACATGGGTGGTTCAGCTCTTCTCCACCCCCAGGAAGAGTCAGGGTGTGGGTGGTGCTTCCAGGACATCCCAACCCTCCTGGGGCTTTATCACAGAGTGAATTTAATACAAGGGATCACGTTAATAGGGATAAAAGGCTGAGAACACAAAAGGGAAGCACAGGGATAACAGCTGCTGGAACAAAAGGGTGTGGGGACAGGGGTCTCAAGCATCTAAGGAGAGGGCACCCTCACAGCTGCTGGACCCTCAGACACTCAGAGAAGTAGCCCTGAACCCCAGCTGTGTGGTTTGGGCAACTTACCAAAACCATCTGTGCATCAGTTTGCCCCTCTGCAAAGTGGGACAGTAACTACCTTCATGAGGTCATTGAAAGGACTGGATGAGTTTAATTCAAGTTTGGTTCTCAGAACTGGGCCTGGTTGGTTCATGCTACATGAAGTACTACTCTTGTCCACCAAGAATGAAAACCCCTTTTGCAGAGAATTTTCTAGTGCAGGGGTCACCACCAGGGGTGATTTGGTCCCCCCAGGGGACACAGGGCCATGTCTAGACATTTTTGGTTGTCACAACTGGGAGGAAGGGATGCTCCTGGCATCAAGTGGGTGGAGGTCAGGGATGTTACAATGAACAGGACAGCTGCCTATCACAAAAAATGATCTGGTGCCTCGTCCCTGCCCCCCAGACACCCTCTGATCTAATGATCTGGTGCCTCATGCCTGCCCCCCAGACACCCTCTGATCTAATGATCTGGTGCCTCGTGCCTGCCCCCCAGACACCCTCTGACCTCAAAAGCCTCCCTTCCCTTTCTCTCCCCACCCCCTCCTCCACCTCCAGCTCTGGTCATCCTGGGTCTGAGTCAAAGAGAGATCAAAGGACACACCCCCACTCCCTCTACCCTTGTCCCCTCCCCAGGTCTGAGGCTGGACTAGGGCCAACAGGACATCAGATTTCTGGCCAGGGGAGGGGAGACGCAGGTCTGGCGTCAGGGGGCAGCTGGGGACGCTCTGGGGATATTGAAGGCTATCTGTATCTCTCCTGACCCCAACCTGTCTGTCTGTCCATATGTCCCATTCCAAGGGCTGGGCATTCATCTCTCCTTCCCGATCTCCCTCTCTCTAGGCAGAGCCTTGTCTGATCTTCCTGGCAAATCTGATCCCCCTCTTAGCTGGGGCATGTATGCTCTCCACTGGTTGCCCAACCTGTAGCTGAGGCCTGCCTTGGAACAAACAGCCCCACCCCACTCCCATAGGACTTTTTTTTATCCTCACCAAGGATATGTTTATTGATTCGAGAGACAGACAGACATCGGACAGTTGCCGCCCGTATGCACCCCAACCAGGGTTTGGACCCGCAACCTTTTTGGTGTATGGGAGGACACTCCAACCAACTGAGTCACCTGGCCAGGGCCTCCCATAGGACTTTTTATCTGACCCTTCCATTCTCTCTCAAAACCCTACCTTAAGTCCTTGGTGGCCTGGGGGTAAAGCTCTGACTCCTTATCTGCCATGAAATCACCCTTCTGGGTTTCTCCAGCTGAAGCCCTGACCATGGAGGACTGGGAGGGTTCAGCTTTGTCTCCGTCCCTTAGACTAGGGGCTTCAAATCTTTAGGGCTCCAGCACTGCTCGACATGAGGCCAGATCCACTGAATGAATGAGTTCATGAATAAATTAATGAATAAATGACACGGCTCTGGGGCAACTCCCCAGCTGAGCCTCAGGGTCAGGGGCATCCTTGTTCCTGCCTTCCCCCCGGTCAGGGCCAGGAAACAGCCAGCTCCAACAGGACCAGAACCCAGAGATGTACTGATGCTTCCCTCTCTTGCTGGTGCTGGGTCTGCCCCAAGGGGCTGCTGGGATGATCCCCTGGGTTCCTGCCCCACACAGGAAGCTGATAGAAGAGTGAACACTGAGCCATCTTTTCCTGTTCAGGTGGACCCTTCTCTGCCGGGGAATAAATCATTCAAAGATACTGGTGGTTGTGTGTTGCTCAGTCCTATGGCAAGGGATGCCAGTATGAACCTCAGTTTTCTCATCTGGAAAGTGGACATGAAGTGATGTAAAGTCCTCTAGGGGTGTCACGGGATGAAAGGAGGCAAGAATGGAAATAAAAAGCTTAGGCTAATATTTTTAGAAGTAATCTTTCATTTCTCTTGGCGAAATCTAAAGGGAGTTTGACTTGCAGGAAGGAAAGAACTGAGGTTCTTATCTTTTCTTATCCCTTTATCTCCTCCAAAGTGTCCTATCCTTATCTCCCCTTCTCCTGCTAGGTTCTCTCCTGAGCCCCCATGACCCCACCCACACCCATTTTTCAGGCTTTTTTCATAAAAAAATGTGCGTTTCCATGGATGATCTATGTCAGTGTGGGGGCTGGGATGGGCACCCTTTGAGTTGCCTGAGCCTCGAGTTTTGTTTTTGTTTTTTTAAATGTATCTTTATTGATTTCAGAGAGAGGAAAGGAGAGGGAGAGAGAGAGACAGAAACATCAATGATGACAGAGTCATTGATTGAGCCCGCAACCCAGGCATGTGCCCTGACCGGGAATCGAACCCTGATCACCTGAATCCTAGGTCGACAATCAACTGCTGAGCCACGCCCGGCCGGGTGAGCCTCGAGTTTATAAGTGGATTCCTATGTGTTTCCCAATTTCTGTCTGAATTTCTGATTCTCTGCCTGTATGTCCACCATTCAATTATTTGACATATTTATTTTTTAATTAAATTTATGGGGGTAACATTGGTTAACATTATATAAATATTAAGTGTCCAACCTCATAACCCGACATCTGTGTACTCCACTGTGTGATCACCATGCAAAGTCTAACCTATTCCCTCACCATGTACTTTACCCCCTGTACCTTTTTCATCCTTCCCCCAACACCCTTCCCTCTGGTAATCAGCATTCTGTTGTCTTAGATCTATTTCTTGAGCTCCTACTGTGTGTCAGGCTGGAGACAATGCTGTGACTAAGGTTGTCCTGATCCCTGCCTCCATGTGGATCACAATCCAGTGGGGCAGTTACAGCTGGGAGGCAGAGAGCGCAGATGTCAGCCTTGTGATGGGTGCAGCCCAGGGTACTGTGGGAGCCCAGAGTAATAACTTACAGGGGCCCAGGGCGTCCTGAGAAGGCTTTCTGGCTGAGAATATTAAGAGCTAACACGTCTGTCACTCTTACCATACCCATTCTAGAGCTGGGGAGACTGAGGACCCACAAAGTTAAGGGGCTTGTCCCAGCTGGAGCAGCTAGAAGGGGGGCTGGTCTGGACCCCACGATTCTGGCCATGCAGGTTTAAAACCACTGCTGGAGGAGGGCTGGAGGCCAGGGCAGGGGTGGGGGGAATGGGGGAAACTACACCCAACGTTTGTTGGAACCACAAACCGCTTGTGTGGTGACCAAGTCTGGGAGGACAGTTGGAGTGGCCAGTCTGGGCGGGAGGAGGGGCGCAGAGCACTGGCCCCCCGAGTGCATGACCCTGACTCGCTGTCAGGTGAGCACTGTGCGCCCCTGAGCACCGTGTCTGCTCTTTGGGCGTATTTTTGCTGCGTGAAATAGGAGAGACTTGCTCCGCCTCCCGCCCAGCTGGGATGAGTAAATCCACGTGGGGTGCTTGGCACAGTTGGCGCTCATTAAATTCCAGCTGGTGTTATTATGATGATTATCCCCATTGTTATCCTTAATAACTAATTAATTAGAACTAATGCGTCCTCTCCGCGTCCAATTAGGTGTCTTCCGGCTGGGAAGTCACCGGACCCCGTGGAGAGGCGAGCTGGGTCTCAGACCTTCCCCCAACACGCGCCCCAGCCTACCTCGATCTCCCCGGCCCACATTAGACCTGGTAAAGCTGCGGGCAGGATGGGGTGGCGCGGGCCTGGCAGCGGAGTCTGAGTGGGGGCAGCCCTTGCGTCACCCCAACTTCCGTGGTGAGGGGTCCCACAAACACCAAACAACGTAGACGCTAGGACCACGAGACTCGGTCGGCGCCGGGTGGATAGGCCAAGCCAACTCGAGGCCACGCCCGTCTCCATGATGATTGGTTCTTCAGACCCGGCACGCGGCCCCGATTGGCGGAGAAGGCCGCTGCTCCCGGAATGCCCCGCCCCTCCCGGACCGTAGTCTTGAGTCCACCGGCTCCCTGGCCTCAGGCGTCCTTGGCCGGGTTGACTGGCGGGCGCTGTTGGTGGCGCGGAGAGTGGCCCCCACAATCCGGTCCGGGGGTCCATCTGCGGCGCGCCTGACGGCCCAGCCCGAGCCCGGAGCGCCACCATGGGCCCGGGGCCCCCGGCGGCCGGAGCTGGCGCGCCCCCGCGGCCTCTGTCCCTGGCCGCGAGGCTGAGCTACGCCGTGGGCCACTTCCTCAACGACCTGTGCGCGTCCATGTGGTTCACCTACCTGCTGGTCTACCTGCACTCGGTGCGCGCCTACAGCTCGCGCGGCGCCGGGCTGCTGCTGCTGCTCGGCCAGGTGGCCGACGGGCTCTGCACGCCCCTCGTGGGCTACGAGGCCGACCGCGCCGCCGGCCGCTGCGCCCGCTGCGGGCCTCGCAAGGCCTGGCATCTGGTTGGTAAGTCGCGGCCGAGCCGCCCCCGTTCACCTGCCTGTCCAGAGCCAACCCCTCTGCCTCAGGGCCTGGGTCAGCCCCTCTGTTTAGGTGGCCTGCCCCGCTTCTGTCTCTGTCCCGTGGCCTGAACCTGCTCCCCACCCCCCCCCCCGTTGTCTGTCACATGACTTGAGTCTCTTCCTCTCTCTGTCTGCCCCTTGTCCTGAGTCTTCCCCCTCTGCCTCATGGCTGCTGTCTGACCTGTCAAGCCCCCTTCATCTGACTGTTGGTGTGATCCTCCAGTGTCGCTTGCCTTTGTCTGTCTGACCCCTGGGGCTCCCTGAACCATCTTTGGGTTGGGTCTGACTACCCGGCGCCTCCTCTGTCAATCTGTCTTGCCTGGCTTGACCTCTCCATCTCTCCATCAGAGTGACTACCAGGACATTTCGGTTTGAGTGAGCGTCAGACTGTCTGCAGCCCCTCTGTCTGTCTGTTCTCCCAGTGCTCTCTGTCCATCCCTGCTCCCATCTTGGGCAACCTGGTTGGTGCTTGAGTGTTTGGGGGGAGCTGCCCTGGCAGCTGAGAGTTGGGGGCAGGTGAGAGAGGTGTCAGGGGTCTGTGCCTGACTAACAGGGATAGGGTCTGCTGGGCAGATAATGGGGTTGCCCTCTGGTCTGGGGCCTTTGCCCGCCTAGAGGGTTGTTGGAGAGGATAGGTGGCAGGTCCCAGGGGGCTGGGGCGCTCTGCCCTGTGTGCACTGATGATAAGGCCTGCGTCCATGTGGCCCTTCTCTGCCCGCCCAGGTCGAGCTTTGAGATTAGCCCTGGCCACTTTCCCTGCTGTTTCTTCCCTGGCATGAGTGCCCACCACATCCTTGCATTGAGGGCTCTCCGGGCATTTCAGGAGGCAGGGTCAGGAATCCTGCCACTTGGGGAATTCTGGGCGGCGTCTTTCTAGAAGGCAGGAGGGGACAACTGGTGTCTTCTTGCCCTTGGGAACAGTGATGGGGAAGACAGTGTTTTGCCCCGGGCCTTGAGAGTGACATTTTTGCATTTTGCAAGATGCAGCAGATCTCCAGGTGGCCTGAGGGGTGGCTGGCATCACTTTGGCCACATCCTGGGGCTGGATTTCAGGTTTGTCAGGTCTGAGGTTGCCTGGACTGTTCTTGGGCCACTTTAGACTGCAGGACGCTCAGACCAGTGACTGTGTCATCTGAAAATGGACATTTAAGATGTCCCTCTTTTGACTGATGTTGGGTTTGCTTGCAGAGCTCACTCCATAGTCTCAAAGGCAGTTACGTTTGTAATAGTAGGGTCAACTCACTGACATGCAAAGAAGGAAGTTCCTGGGCCAGAGAGATTTGTGGGGTAGTGGGGGTGGATGGGAAGGGCTCATTTTGGGGGGGGATAGGGGAGACCTTTACAAAGAGATGGAGCCAGTGTTGGGAAGGTAGCTCTGGCAGAGGGTTCTGCATGTGCAAAATCCCGAAGGTGGGACCTGTTACTAGTTCAGAGCCTCCAGACCTTACTCTGTCCCTTTCATATGTGGGAGTCCTGGGGCTCAGTGAGGGTCCCACCTGACTCCAAAAAGAATTTCCCTAAAGAGGTGAGAGTTAGGGGTGGTGGTGGCACTTCTGTAAATAAAGAACTGAAGGGTTTGTGTTTATGCAAAACAGGCCTAGGAGATCCATCCAGACACCAAGGTCTCCACCTGCACCCCTTTCATATCTTGAGGTGGAGGACCTGTGGGGAGAGGAAACTGGGGTGGCCCCTCGTAATGCCTGATAAGATGACTTGAGCGAAGGTCACCCTGGTAATAGTGTCCACTTCTCTATTGGCCCCTGCGTCTGTGGGTGGTGGTGATGAACTCACTCTTTCCCTTAACAAGCCCTCCCAGTTGCCCCCTGTAGCCTAGAGAGGACCATCAGAGCCAGACATGGATACTCCTGTGGGGTCTAGACTGGGGCAGGTACATGAACTGGGCTTTATAAGAAAGAAGCTGAGCTCTGACAGGACATTGCCTTTGGGGTTTTGAAAGATGAATAGGAGTGTGTATATGTGTGTGGTGTGTGGGTACATTCCAAGTACAGTGGTACCTCGGTTTTCGAATGTAACCTGTTCCAGAAGACCGTTCGAGTTCTGAAACGTTCGAAAACCGAGGGATCAACAGCTGACAGCTAGGCCTCAGGATCTTGCCCTCAGCGGAAGCCGTGTGGCATGTTTGACTTCCAAGGCGTGTTCGAAAACCAAAGCATTAACTTCCCGGTTTACGTCGTTCATAAACCGAAACGTTCGTCAACAGAGACGTTTGAAAACTGAGGCATCACCGTAGTTGAAAGGGCTTGTGCAAAGGTGTGAAATATGGCTTTGAAGCTGCAGAGGTGGGAATTAGCTCAGAGTAGTAGGAGCTCCTACTTTCACACATTAACTCTCAATTCTCACATCTTCCTCAGGAGGCAAGTATTTTCATTTTCTGGAAACTGAGGCCCTGAAAGGCAAAGTCACATTCCCAAGGTCCCCCAGCCAGGCAGCCTAACTCTGACAATGGTTAACTGGCCTGGGCAGCAGCAGAGTGGAGTTCACCCAGGGCAGCACATTCTCCTGACCAGTCTGCAGTTGGTGCCTGGCCTGCATTTGCTCAGAAAGCCCCTCCCAGTTCCAGAGAAAGAGCCAGGCTGGTTTTGGTTTCATTTCCTGATCCCAGGACTGTGGGGGCGAGCCCAGGGTCTGGGGATGAGGTCATCTCCGGAACCTGGGGGAGGAAGGAAGTCCAGCTGCCAGACTCCTTCCAGGCGCAGAGATGGGAGGAAAAGTGACTTATTTAAACCTGGGACCCACCCCAATAGGGCCCACAGTCTGGTGGGGTAGGCAAGCAGGAAACAAGCAAGCAGAAAGACAAAAGAGTTCCTGTGTGTGAGTGGTGAGAGGAAGACAAAGCAGGGTCCAGAATAGTGTGTTGAGGCAGCGAAGGGACTGTTTGAAGACTGGTAACTGAGCTGGTCAGGGAGGGCTTTATGGAGGAGTCCTGAGGGATGAAAAGAAGAGCATCCCAGGCAGCAGGCACAGCCTGTGCAAAGATCCTGAGACAGGACTGTGCCTGGTGTGTTGTAGGAACAGCAAGGAGCCCTGTGTGGCTGGAGTAGAGTGAGCAAAGGGGAGAGAAGAAGGTGTGTATGTGGTGGTGGTGGGGGGGGGGCGGAGGCAGGTTGTTCAGGGCCTTGTGAGCCTCAGGGAGGACTTGGGCTTGTTCTGAGATATTGGAATGTTTGCCAGGAAGAGGTCCCCTTATGAGCTGATGGAGACTCATGGAGGGCAGGGTCCAGCATAGCCTGGCCTCCTGACTTCTGGTGGCCCACAGGATCCTTGATAGGAGCTGGGGAGGAAAAGGCTCACTCTCCAGGCAAGATGGGAAGGGGAAGTTGTGGGTGTAAATGGTGTGTCTATAGTGGGCAGTTTTCTAGGGGACCCCACAGCATCCTTTCAACCTGCTGTGTGACCTCAGGCTCTCTGTGCTTCAGTTTCCCCATCTGTCATCAGGGGCAACACTAGGGAGCCCTGGACTGGCATGGGGAGGCCCTGTTCTTGCTCCCTTTTAATACCTGGTCATACGTCCTGGTCCTGCCTGCTCACCTGTTATGGCATGTGATCTCAGGACTGTGCCAGCCTACTCTGTCTCCATTGGACAAAAGGGGCATAAAGCTTGGACTGGTGAGTAGAGGCCTGGCCCCTCTGTCCTGTTTGGCTGTGTGATTTCTGGGCGACCCAGATCTATCTGCCTCAGTTTCCCCATTTGTCATGGGCCATAAGCCTGGGGTGTCCTAGGCTGCTGATCCCACACACCACACTGTGTAACTTTGGGAGGGTCTCTAGCCTTTTCTGTGTCTCTTATTTTGTTCCCACCTGGTCACACGCCACGGAGCCCTGGGCCACTGTGGGAAGGTCTGGCGATGTGACCTCCCCCTACTCTGCCCATCCACAGGCACCATCTGCGTCCTGCTCTCCTTCCCTTTCATCTTCAGTCCCTGCCTGGGCTGTGGGGCAACCACACCTGAGTGGGCCGCCCTCCTCTACTACGGGCCCTTCATTGTCATCTTCCAGTTTGGCTGGGCCGCTACACAGATTGCCCACCTCAGCCTCATCCCCGAGCTCATCACCAATGACCACGAGAAGGTAGAGCTCACGGCTCTCAGGTACCACCTCTGCGGGGCAGGGTTGGGAGGGCACATGCACCGCAGGCGAGGACAGGGGACCCAGGGCTACACTCTCTGTGTGGTCTCTGCCTGGCTATGTTGCTCTGGGACTCTCAGCCCCAGTTTATTCATCTGTAATGTAGTATATCAGTCACCTGCTACTTAGCGTAACAAATGACCACAAAGCATGGTTTCTATGGGTTAAGAGCCTCTCTCAGCTTAGCTGGGTTTTCTGCTTCAGTGTCGGTCTAAAGGTTTCAATCAAGGCATCGGCTAGGGCTGGCCTCATCTGAGACTTGGGGTCTTTCTACCCTGCTCATGTAGTTGGTGGCAGAATTAATTTCCTTTCTTTCTTTCTTTTTTAATTGATTTTTAGAGAGAGAGAGGAAGGGAGAGGAAGAGAGAGAGAGGCATCGATGTGAGAGCAAAACATCAATCAGGTCTGCCTCCTGCACACTCTCTACCGGGATCAAGCTTGAAACCTGGGCATATGCTGACTGGAAATGGGACCTGCAACCTTTTGGTGCACAGGATGACTCCCAATCAAGTGAGCCACACTGGCCTGGACCAGAATTCGTTTTCTTACTAATGTAGATAGCACTTATGGTGGCTTGCTGATTGACACCAGCAGGAGAGTCAGACCTCAGGGATGGCTTAAGCCCTTTTTCTTTTTTAAAAATATATCTTTATTGATTTCATAGAGAGGAAAGGAGAGGGACAGAGAGATAGAAACATCAATGATGAGAGTCATTGATCGGCTGCCTCCTGCATGCCCCTAACTGGGGATCGAGCCCGCAACCCAGGCATGTGCCCTGACCGGGAATCGAACCCCGATCGCCTGGATCCTGGGTCTATGCTCAACTGCTGAGCCATGCCTGGCCAGGCTAGCCCTTTTTCTAAGAATCGCTTAGCCCTGGCCAGCTAGGTGATTCTTAGAAAAAGGGCTCAGTGGTTAGAGCGCCAGCCCGCGCACCAAAGGGTCAAGAGTTTAATTCCTGGTCAAGGGCCTGTACCTCGGTTGCAGGTTTGATCTCTGGCCCCAGTCTGGGTGCTTGCGGGCTGCAGCTAGTTGTCTCTGTCACATCGATGTTTCTCTCTCTCTCCCTGCTTCCCCTCCCTTCCACTCTCTCTGAAAATCAATGAGAAAAAATATCTTCAGATGAGGATTAACAACAACCAAAAAGAGTCACCAGAATAGGTCAGGCCTACTCAGGATAACCCCTTTAACCACATCTGCAAAATCTTTTCATTTAGTTGCCTAAATATGGGCGTGACATCCCATCATATTCATGGGTCCCATCCCCAAGGGGAGGGGATTAGGTAGGGCAGGGCCAGGGCATGGGAGTCTGCAGGGCCATCTTAGAATCCTGCCTGCCACATGTGGGTACATTTGGCACCCAGCTTATCCAGCACTTGCTTGAGGTGCTCAGTGAGGTTATTCTGGATTTGGTGATCATAGGAGCATTTATGGAGTGCTTGCTTTATGCCAGGCACAGTGCACAGTTCTAGGCCCTTCACATGGATTATCTTCTTTAATCCTCACAACAAACCCATGTAGGCTCATGCCCAAGGCCAGACCAAGGTGTCTATGGGAGGTGTGCAGTAGAAAAAAGGAGGTGGCAGTTCCAGCCAGAAGGGAGAGCACATGTGAGGGTGGCCAGTGTTGCTGGAGCTCAAAGAGCCCGGCTCACACTTGGTGCCCAGTAAGTGCATGTTACTCTTGCTATTAGGGTAGCATCTTTGTTGAGGGTCCAACTCAGCCTGTTTGGCCCCAGTCTGGTCTCCCCACCCCTGCCTTTGAGTTCCCCATTATGGCCAACAGCTGCAGGCGCTAACGACAGGGGTTGCTCAATGGCCGGGCCCCTGAGGGCCCCAGAGGTTCTGAGAGGTTAGGGGACAGGCTAGGCCAGGCCAAGCTCTGATGAGCTTTCTCCTACAAGTGCTTCATTTCCAACCTCGTGTCATCTTCACTGTGACCTCTGGGGGGTAGTTTTGTTCTCACTGTTAGAAGGGGAAACTGAGTCCTGGTAAGAGCCAGAGGTTGCCCCTGTCCTGCCCTTCCCAGCCCCTGGAGGGACATCACTCTGGGGCTGCAGGCAGGAGCAGATCTATATGATTCTGGACCTTGCCCTGCTGAAGCCCAGGATCTTGGTACCAAGAATTCCAGAATCCTGGCCTCTGAGCATCTTGGGTTCTCAGAGTTGGGTTGCAGCCCTAAGTGGGCCCTACTTTGCTGAGGCTCTGCATCTCTGAGGCTCAGCCCTCTGTCATGGTGGCTGAGGGTCAGAGCTATAAATCATCAGATAACCTGCAGGCTGGGTAAACTGGGGCCAGCAGGGACTTCCTTGGGGCCACCTAAGGTTTGGTGGCTGAAATCTGTCAGCCAGAGGCTCCCCAGAGGCCACAAGCAGCTCTCACTGTGTGGCTGCCTGGGGAGGAAGTGGCTATGTGGTTTCCTGGGCTTCCATGCTGAGGCCTCGCCTGTCCCTCCAGGTACGCCTTCACCGTGGTGGCCAACATCACTGTCTATGGTGCTGCCTGGCTCCTGCTCCACCTGCAGGCCTCTCCAAACATGGGGCCCACCAAGGATGTCAGTGACCAGCTGGGGGTCCAAGATGTGCCAGTGTTTCGGGTGAGCTGGGGCCGGGATAGGGGCAAAGTTGCTGCTGGCGGGATAGGACATCCTCCCCAAGGCCCTGAACTTGGGGCTCAGGCTGGGAGAGCCACTGCTGACGCCTCTTCTGCCGGATCCCCAGAACCTCTCCCTGTTGGTGGTGGGCATTGGAGCCATCTTCTCACTGCTGTTCCACCTGGGCACCAGGGAGGGGCGCAAGCAGCTTGTGGAGGAACCAGATGAACACAGCCCCCTGTTGGCCCCCACCACGGCCCGCCCCTTGCTGCTCTGGAAACACTGGCTTCGGCAGCCGGCCTTTTACCAGGTATGCAGTGGGGCACAGTGGGCTGGAATGCACACCTGTCTCCCACCTGGCCCTTCCTGTGTGGGGCTGCGGGCAGGGTGGCCAGTAGATGAGCAAACACCGGATTTTCCATTTCACAGGCAGGGCAGACGGTGCTAATCAATTACTGCTCTCTTCTCCACCTGCCAGTTATGGCCACTAATAGTGGATCAGGTGACAGCTGTACCTAGGCCCCCAGCGTCCCCTGCTGGTGGGAGCGGAGAAGGGCCCTGTCTGACCCCTAAACCAGTCCCTCTGTCTGCCCATAGGTGGGCTTCCTGTACATGAGCACGAGGCTCATTGTGAACCTGTCCCAGACATACATGGCCATGTACCTCACCTACTCCCTCAACCTGCCCAAGGTGAGCTGGGTAGGGTGGGCCAGAGCTGTGGGTGGGTCCTGAGCCCGAGGAGCCCTACCTGATACACCCATGTCCACTCTGCCCCAACAGAAGTTCATCGCCACTATCCCGCTAGTGATGTATCTCAGTGGTTTCTTCTCCTCCTTCCTCATGAACCCGGTCAACAAGTGGATCGGGAGGAATGTGAGTGTGCGGGTTGGTGGGGGACAGTGTGGGGATGCCACAGATAAGGACCCTCAGAACTCAGATGCATAGAACCCAGGTGATTCCATATCTCAGCCTCCACACCTTGTAGATGCCCTGTGTCTTAGACCCATGTTCTAGAATCCTGGCTTCTGAGTGTCTTGGGGCTGCAGAGCTCTAGAAATTTCTGTGCTGACCAGTGTGCTAGCCAAGGTGGCTACTGAGTACTTGAAATGTGGCAGGTACAAGTGAAAAACTGAATGTTTCATTTTATTTTAATTGATTTGCACTTAAGATGTAAAAAGCCACCTGTCTCTATCCCAGGTTACATCAGAGCTGGGGGCTCCTTAGGGATGGTCCAACCTCACTCTCTGGGGTTAAGGGCTGGGGTGATAGATTGCACAGTGAGGCGAGCCTGTTGCTGGTCTCCCTTGCAGATGACGTACTTCGTGGGCCTTCTGGTGATCCTGGCCTTTGCGGCCTGGGTGACGCTGGCAGATGGGCTGGGTGTGGCTGTGTATGCAGCAGCTGTGCTGCTGGGCACGGGCTGTGCCACCATCCTTGTCACATCACTGGCAATGACAGCTGATCTCATTGGCCCCCACACGGTAGGGCTGGTGGGCAGGGCCGGGTGGGAGTTGGGGCCCAGGGCCCAGGCCATGGGTGCTGACCTCCCTGCCTATGTCCCCCCAGCACAGTGGAGCCTTCGTGTATGGTGCCATGAGCTTCTCAGATAAAGTAGCCAATGGGCTGGCAGTCATGGTCATCCAGAGCCTGTACCCCTGTTCGTGAGTGTGACTCATTAGTTCATTTAACAAGAGCAAACTAAATGTGTGCTGTGTGCCAGGTACTGCTCCAGGTCTAGGGTATTGGGGGAATGTGAGTGGGCAATACTACAGGGAAGCCAGAATCTATGTCACTCAGACACTCAGAACCTGGGGTTTCAGACCTGGATGATTCTAGACCACCGAGTTCTCACCTTATAGAAGCCCAGGATATGGGAACCAGAACCAGCCTGGTCCTTTGTCATCAAGGAGCTGTAGGTAATACCAGCCATGTTAATCACAGAAATAAATGTGTGATCCAGACCATTGGCCAGGGGTGTGAAGGACACCACATATGGAGGCCTGACTGGTGCAGGAGGTCAGGGAGGACTTACTTGAGGAGGTGACATTGGTCCTGAGACCTGGTGGTTACCAGGGAGTTCTAGGCAAATGGGAAGGAATAACCAGTGCAAAGGCCCTGGGGCAGGACCAGGCCTGGTGTGTTGGAAGACCACACTGGAGGCCCATGTAGCTGGAGCAGAGTGAAGGGGAGACAGGGTGGGGAGAGGTTGGGGGCAAGTTGTGCAGAGCCTGTGGAGGGCTTGGGCTTTTACCCTAAGGGAGTTGGGAGCCCTGGAAGGCTGTGAGCAGAGGAGGAGAGGCCTGACTCAGGTACTCATAGGCACCCTCTCGGGGTTGCCCCTGGAAGGACAGTCTGTGGAAGGTGAGAGCTGGAGCCTGGAGACTGGGGCAGAAGCCTGTACACTGGTCCAGGTGGGTGATGACGGACTGGACCAGGTGGTGGTAGAAGAGGGGGAAGCAGTAGGCAGAATCAGGATAGACTTTGAAGGCATAGCTGGCAGTATCTGCTGAAGTGTCAGATGTGGGAGGAAAAAGGGGTTGAGGGCGACCCCCAGGTTCTGGCCTGAGTGCTGAGAAACACAGGGCTGCCCGAAGCTGAGATGGGAGGAATGGGAGGTCCAGGCTGAGGCTGGAGCGTCCCCACAAGTGTCCGCTTACCTGCTCTATCCTCCCCTACCCCAGCTCGGAGCTCTGCTGCAGGGCCTGCATAGGCTTCTACCACTGGGTGATGGTGGCCGTGACAGGTGGTGTAGGCGTGGCTGCCACCCTTGCTCTATGCAGTCTCCTCATCTGGCCCATCCGCCTGCGGAGCTGTGAGTTATAGACACCCCCCTCCATTCCCAACCTGGCCTTGAGTGGGAGGGCTGGGGCAGGCTCTATGCTCACTAACTCCACCCCTACCCCTCTCTTGCAGGAGCCCCTGGAGCCCAACCCTGACATTCCCCCAGGGCCTCCAGCCCTATGCAAATGAGCTGCAACTGTGCATATTCCATGCCCTGCTCCTCAGGTCCCTCCCCTCCCCTTCCTTGCCTGGCTGCAGGGATGGTGGGTAAGAACATGATGGGCTGGACCCCATCAGCTCATCTCCGCTGGGCGAGACACAGGCCCTCTGGTATCCAGGGGCCCATGGGTCTTCATGATTTGGGGGTGCCTAAGCCTAACTCTAATACGTGACTTGGGGTGCCTTCGCTATGTTGCATGGGGGCAGGATGTGAAGGTCCTAGGGTCCAGGGGCTGCCCTGAGCTCAGCTCCAGCTCCACCTCACCATTGGCCCAGCTGGGGGTCTCCAGGGCACTGCTGACAGTGAATAAAGAGCCGCTCACGGTAAGGACTGGCCTCAGCTGTCTTCCTGGGCCGGGGTTGGGGAGGGCAGCAGGGGCCCTTGTCCTGGCCTCTGCTCTAGTCACTGGGATCTTGGCT
Organism: Miniopterus schreibersii; assembly: GCF_964146895.1. Lineage (NCBI taxonomy): Eukaryota > Metazoa > Chordata > Mammalia > Chiroptera > Miniopteridae > Miniopterus > Miniopterus schreibersii. The sequence goes on along the minus strand of NC_138105.1, from coordinate 65,904,194 downwards.
ATAACTCCCTTACCTGACCTATCAGTACCCCAGTCCCCAGATGTGGACAGACACCTGAGGAGTGGCACACCGTCCCCACAGAGGGACAGTCTTTATCAGGCAGTGGGCATATAGATGGGTGGGGACTGCTGGCCAGTGGATGGGCAGTAGGGTTCCAGGTCCCACTGCCGGTAGTTCTGGGCTGTGTAGCACGGACGCTGCAGTGCCGACAGGTAGGGTACGTAGTCTGACTCCTGCCCCAGCGGTTCTACCCCATACTGGTGCCTATTGACCACTGTGGAACAGGACCCAGGTCAACCTCCTGGCTCCAGCTTCCTGGACCCAGGCAGTTTTACCCCCATCCCTTGGCCCACGATGCCAGCCTCACCATATTCCTTGCCCCAGATGGGCCTGTCTTTCCACAGCATGGTCCCCCACCGTGTGCTGGGAGCCTTGTACTGGGCAGGCATGATGGGGTCATACCAGGCGGTCTCCTGGAGGCACTGGGTTTGGGCTGTAGGGAGAGTGGGGGAGGTCATCTCTGGACCTTAACCTCCACTTGAGGCTGGCATGGGGAAAGGCAGGCGGCCAGGCACTCACCTGAAGGCATGCTGTGCTTCCGGTGGCTGTAGCATCCATACCAGCGGGCATAAGCCTCCCGGTAGGGGCTGTCCAGGGCCCTCGGGAGCGTGTACCAGGCTTCACGGAAGTCTGAGTTGATTAGGCCAGTGTACCATGGCTGGCCAGCCGAGTCACGTCCCATGGGTGTGTACTTCCAGCGCACTGCCTGCTTGATGGCTGGTGCCCAGCGGGGGCCCTCCAGGGACAGGTAGTCATCACTAAGGGTCAGGGTAGGGGACAGAGGCTAAGCCTGATTTTCCCCTGCCCCTCCCTGGGCCACAGAATGGGTCTTTTACGCTCATTGCCACATGTTGTGACATGGAGGGTGGGTGCAAAGGCCCGGTCCACACTGCAGAGGGCCTTTCTCTATCTCCACTTGGCCACGTGTCCTTCAGCACCAGACACTCCTGCCCAAGGTAGCAGAGGAGAGGCTCCCTCCTCTCTGCCCGTCTTCCCCAGGATCCTCACTAAACTTTTCACCTTTTCTTGCTTCTCCCCCAGGGGACACCAGGGGGCAGGGATGTAAAAGCTCTGGCCACTCCTGGGGTCCTAAGTCCTTGTCCAGCCTGCCAGATGCACAGGCTCCTTCCTCCAGGAAGTCCCTTGGCCTGAAGGTACACCAGGAGGAAGTGGTCTCAGCTGAGTGAGTGACCCAGAGAGAGCATGGGCTCCTGGGAAGACCTGGGGGGGGGGGGGTGACCCTGTGTCATCATCCACCCAATCATCAGGGACCAGCTGGGAGTGAGGACGAGCTTACATTTAAAGGACAAACTGTAGCTACACATTCGTGCCTATTCCAGGGGGCATCTCTGGTGTCAAGACCTGTTTAGGCTGAGAACACAGGAGGGCTTCCTGGAGGAGTGGGGGGAGGAGGAGGTCTACTTCAGGTGAGGGGAGTAACATGTGCAAAGGCCCTGGGGCAACACAGGATGGTTTAAGGAACAGAGAGGCTGCAGTGCAGAGGTTAGTGGAAATATGAGAATGATGGCAAATATTAAACCTCAATGAGGTGCCATTAAAACTAAAACTAAAAAAAAAAGCAAAGCCCTGGCCAGATAGCTCAGTTGGTTAGAGCGTTGTCCCCATATGCCAAGGTTGCGGGTTTGATCCCTGGTCAGGGCACATACAAAAATCAGCCAATAAGCCTGGCCAGTGTTGCTCAGCAGTTGAGCATTAACCTATGATCCAGGAGATCCCGGTTTGATTCCTGGTCAGGGCACATGCCTGGGTTGCAGGCTGGATTCCCAGTAGGGGACGTGCAGGAGGCAGCTGATCAATGGCTCTCTTATCATTGATGTTTCTATCTTTCCCTCTCTCCCTTCCTCTCTCTGAAATCAATAAAGACATATTAAAAAAAAAAAATCAACCAATGAATGCGTGAGTAAAACAACAAATTCATCTTTCTCTCCCGACCTTCCTGTCTAAAATCAATTAAAAAAAACACACAGAAAAAACCCAAAGCTGTTGACATGAAGCTTCAGGGGAACTTGTTTAAGCAGAAACCCCAAATGGCAGTTCCTTCTGGAATGCATCCTAATAACCACTGCCTGAGAGGCAAAGATGTGCGTGTGCTCTGACCTGGTGAGCTTGCTCCTGGAAAATCACCTGTGAATGAGATTGGATGCCCAGAAATGGGCCCAGCAGGACCACTGACAAAACACTTTAATCTCTGCCATGCACGGAGAACCTGGCTGAGTTCTCCAGTAGATTTGATAGGAGCATCAAAACTAGAAACATGTCTCATGAGCCTGTTAGGCTCTGGAACATGTCTCAGAAACCTGAGGTAGACTCAATTTGCCACCCAAATGGACATTTCAAGGTCACCTGAGGTGCCCCACTCTTTTGAGACAGATTTCTGAACTGCAAAATGCAGTTTGTAAAATACAATCAACATGCCCTAATGTAATACAAAATGAACACTGAGTGTCCCCTTACCCCAGCCAGCAGCCTGGACCTGGGCTGCCACTTTAATTTCTGCCTTATTCCAGAATTGGGCAGTGCGTGCATGTGTCCCTACTAGTACAGAAATGTGGGAATTTGCAGTTTCACGTCTTTATTTTTTTCTTGCAAATGGAGCAGCACAAAGGGCACTTACTCATCTGTTTTTGATTTTACAGTTGCAGAGTAATAACTTACTGAAACAGTCACTTATTAATGGGTACTCTACTGGGTTGAGTGTCCCCCACTATTTATGTCCACCTGGAACCTCACAACATTAACTTACTTGGAAACAGGGACTTCTAGCAGATAGAATTTGTTAAGATGAGGTCATAGTGGGGTAGGGTGGGCCCCGGTATCCTTGTAAGGAGAGTGGAATCTGGACACACACACACGGGGTCATGGGACGATGGAGGCATAGGTAGGGTAATATGTCTACAAGCCAAGAGACACCAAGAATTGCCAGTAAATCACCAGAAGCTAGGAGAAAATGGAACAGATTTTCCCAACCAGTCTCAGAAGGAACTAGCCCTGCTGACACATTGATCTTGGACTTCTAGCCTCCAGAACTGGAAAAGAATAAATTTCTGGTATTTAAGCTGTCCAGTGTGTGGTGGTCTTATTACAGCAGTATCTAGGAAACTCCTATATACTTTGTTTCTCAGTTGCTGTGTGGGTGTGTTGTGCCCACAGTGAGCAATCACGTGTGACAATCACGTGTGACTTGTGCACCTGCCAGTGTCCAAGCTTGCCTTGCTCTGATGCCGGCAAGGAGGAGGGTACCCAGGTGCAGGTGGGTGGGAGGAGATGCAGGGAGCAGATGATCAAGGGTCCAGCACCAACATGCGTTTTTTGAAGTATTAGACACTTGGGAAAAGCCAAACCAAATCCGTCACTCGACCCAGAGAGGCCAAGTCTGGGGGTGGGGTGGACACTCACCTGTAGAGAGGTGCCGGGAAGTCCACTTCAAGAGTCCCTTGGGGGACATAGGGCTGGGTAGGCCCCTGCCTCAGGGTCTGCATGTCTGTTTCTGGGTTCCTGGGTGCTCCTGCCTGGGCTTGTGAAGCCATTGTTGACAGCAACAAAGGCCATCCTCTGTGTCCTGGCAATGCTACTGGTGGCCTTGGTTCCCATCCAGGCCACTCCCTCCCACCCCAGCTAAAGGGCTGAAAGAAGGAAGTGGGGCCATACGTAGGTGGCTTGGGGCTCAGTGTTCTGCCCCCTGCCCCATATCTCTACATGGGGGTCTCTGACCCAAAGGGAGTTTCTGAAGCTTAGGCCAGGATGGCCAGTCCCCAATCCTTCCTTTCTCACCAAACCCCCATCTAGTCCTTCATGTTTCCAAAATACATCAGAGCAAAAACCTGCAAACGAATGTTCACAGCAGCATGACTCACAACAACCAGGAAGTGGAAAAAACCTAAATGCCCACTGACTAAATAAAATGTCACCCATCCACTTTGCTGGAATATTACTCAGCCATGAAAAGGAGTCGAAGCACTGGCACTTGCTACAATGCGGGTGGACCTTAAAAACATGATGCTCAGTGAGAGAAGCCAGACACAAAAACACTGTGTGATTCCATTTATGTGAAATGTCCAGAACAGGTACATCCAGAGACAGAAAGTGGGCTCATGGTTGCCAGAGGCCGAAGGTGACTGCTAACAAAGATGTTTCCTTTTTGGGGTGACAAAATGTTCTGGAATTAGAGGTGCTGTTTGCACAAAATTGTGAATGCACCAAATGCCACTGAAATGTTCAATTTAAGAAGGTAAACAGTAAGTTATGCATATTTTACAATTAAAAAGTTAACAAAATCCAGAACCTACCCTCTTTTCACCATTTCCACCGGGTCCTGGCCAGTCATGTCATCACCGGCCTGGCAGAGCCTCCCCGGTGGCCTCTGTGCACCCATACACCAGTGGTCAGGTCTCCACATAGCAATCTTTTTCCTTTTCAACTCAGGACACGGGCTCCTACCTCCCTCAGGGTAGAGACCCAGGTCGTTCCCACAGCCCACCCACGAGGCCCGGGCCCCTCTCTTCCCTCACCTCCTCCCTTTCTCCCCTCACCTGCTCACTCTGCTCCAGCCACAAGGGCCTCCTCGCTGTTCCTCCAACACAGCAGGAACCTTCCTGCCCAGGACCTTTGCATAGGCTGGAAAGTCCTCTGCCCAGGTGTCTCCTGCTCTTCTTTGAGCCCTTGCTCAAACATCAGGTTTGTAACAGGCCCTGGATTCAAAACTGTCCTTTCCTAAAGCCTCCTATCTCTGTCACAACACACACTTTCCTCTCACATCCAACAGAAGCTTCATGAGGGCTGGTCTTGGGACTTGGTCTGCTTTGTTGTCACCTGAAGGGAACGGTCTGTGGTGCTCCACCAGTCATGGGCAGCTGCAAGGTCTGCTGGTCTCTGCCCTGAGCTGCACTGGCCTCTGCCTCACCCTTAACTCCCCTTTCCCCTTTATGAAAAAGCTACATTCAATAATCAAAGGACGCCTGACAGACCATGCCCCACCCCACCCCACCCTTCAACCTTGCCCAAGTGCGGATGCTGGGTGGGCAATGCCCCTGCTGCTGACTTCAGTCATGTCAGGTGGAGGTGGCAGCAGTGCCTACCCTGCCTGAGAGCTCCTGTGCAGTGTGCAGCCCCCCCAACAGGCCCTCCTCATTGCACGTAGAGACCACCACCCAAGCGCTGTGGGCACCTCTTCCCAGCTAGGCTGCAAGGACTGGGGTCACCCTCACCCCCATTAGACCACAAAGTCAAGGACACTGGCATCCCTCAAAGACAGCTCACCCAGGGCAGTTTGCTCACCACCTGTTTGTGACATTCAGGCTGGTCTGGGGCCCTGGGTATGTGCAGATTGGAACTGTCAGCCACCCCCGCCAGGGACCAGCCAGCCAGCTCGCCCTAGTCGTGCATGAGCCCACATCTGGTTTAATGACAATGATATTATACTGTATTAGATGAGAAATAAGGCTCACTCTGCAGTCCACCAGACTCAGAGGCAGGGGAATACACATTTCTCAACCTCTCTGTTGTCTCAACTCCCAGGCACGGGTCCTACACACAGAGCCAGCTCCTGGGCTCTTTGGCAGCTGCACAGGGTGAGGGTGTGGTATGGAAGGACCATTTTCTTATTCAAAAAAAGACTCAAACAAAAACAAGATATCGACCAATCAAAATACATCTATGTACACTGTCCTTGCTCAAGGCTGCGGCACAGATGCTGGGATGGGGCAGGGGAGGCAGGGTCCCACCCTTCCCCAAGTCCAAGCAGGGTTAGCTGATCACCCCTCCTAAATGAAGGCTTTAAAAGCTAATCCCTGTCACCCCTAGGCATAGTGGGTGGGCCATGCCCCTCCCTGGCTAGCCTTAAACATTTCTGGGACTCATCGACAAACCACAAAGCAAACCCAAAGAAAAGTCACAAATACATATATACACATGCACACGTGTGGCCAATTGCAGGGGGAACACTAAAGGAGTGGGGCCTAGAAGCAGAGCCAGAGTGATCACCACCCTGCCCCAGGCCTGCTCTGCACAGTCCAATTCCTGTCATTGTCCCCCATTCTGAGGGGTAGTGGGATGGGAAGCGCTACTCAGGCCCCTGGCCACACCTGGGTTCACCTCTCCCCCTCTAATTTCTCCAGGTCTGGAAGTGAGGTGGTGTCCAGGTACAGCTTGGGTAGAGGACAGGATGGGGACAGGGTCAGGGGAAACCTGGAAAGCTTCTGGGGGACCAGTGGTTGCCCCCTCCCCTCGCTTTCCTCCCTGTCTAAACTGAGGTCATAGGCACAGCTGACAGGATACAATGGGATGGCCTGATGGGGAAGGAGCAGGGAAGGAGGGTTAGATACCACCCTTAGGTCACCTAGATCTGCTCACCCAGCAAGCCGTAGGAACCATAGTCCTGCTGGTGACAGAGCTCAGCTGTGTCCCTGTTAGTGACAAGGACAGTACAGGGTCAGGGCAAGCACATGACGATGAGTGGGCCGACTTCAGTTTTCCTCGAACAAGTCCATCTTGAGATGACCTCCTCTGGTGCACAGCCCGCCTGGGGCCTGGCCCCTAGCAAAGTCACTGGGATGGCTGCCAGCACAGGGACAGCAGAAGTGGCCGCAAAGAGACCTATCAGGAGTGTCCTGTGGATCCATGGGCTGACCTGAACCATCCTACTGCTGGGCCCTCCCCTGGCTGACCGGCTTGGCATCCAGCTGTTTGTCCTGTCGCAGGCCTGGGTGGTGGCCGTAGTGGTGAACCCATGCTTCCGGAAGAGCATGCAGCCCAACAAAGTGATGATGGACACAAAGGGAAGCAGGTGGGGGTCCAAGGAGGCGTCCATCCCCATCCAAGTGTAGACGGTCAGAGCTGGGGCTACAGGGCCACCCAGTGTGAAGGGAGCCAGAGCGCCTGGTACCTGCTGGTGCCCAACAACATCCCCACCCCAAACACCGCTGAAAGGGTTCGCAATCAGGCTTTAATGAGAATCTTCAGGGTCTCTCTGGGCCCGGTTCCCCGCCCACCCCGGCTGCTTCCTCTGGGGACATGTGCAGGGAGGGAGGGTCATGCACGTGATGACAGGTGGTGCTCCTCTGCCCTGATGGCTGGGCCCGTGGTTTACCGAATCCTGGTGAAGAGGTTGAGGACAGACACAGATTCCTGCAGGGTACACAGGAGAGAAAGCTGAGCCTGCAGCTGGAGGGGAACAGAGGTGTCAGGCAGGAGGAGGAGCATGAGTAGGCACCATTGTTCCCTGGTGCCCTGGCTGGGGGTGCAGAGTGATGCAGGAGCGGGGGTGGTGGGGGGGTGGTGGTGCAGAGGGACTCAGGGGGAAGTTATAGTAGTTTGGTGAGCAGGGCTGCTCAGGTGGCAGTGGGGGACGGGCCCCAGGATAGCTGAGGGGATGTGCATGGGGGAACACCTGGCGCTGATACCGACCCACTTTACCTTTGTTGAACGGGTTTTGCTAAAGACATTCCAGAACCTCAGGGTTTCGTCTCCAGCACCAGTGACAATGGCCTCTCCATCAGGGGACATGGCCTGCAGCAGGAGAGATCCCCATTGTCCTTGTGCCTTGCAATTGGCCTCATGGATGGAGCCAATGATGGGGGGCAGGCGCAGGGGGGCCAGGCCCCCACCAAACCCAAAAACATAGGACACCCCAGCCCCTACCCAGGAGGGTAGGTCTATTCTGTGCACTTCGGCAAAGATACAACAGTTTAAGCACAGAACATTTCTTCTGGAAAGAGAAAAACACTTGAGAAAGGACTGTGTTTGGGGAGGGGCTCCTGTCCCCAGGCATATGCAAATATATCTGGTAAACTGTCCTCAGAGATTGTCTGAGTAGTTGGATGGGGGTTAGTTGTGCTTCTTTGTAAAGACAAACTCATGTGCGGAGATTCTCAGGAGGGCACAGCTGTCCTTCCTCACAAGGCTGGGGAGTTCAAGAAACTAGATCCAAAGTGATAACACAACCAACGTTTGAAAACAGAACACGGGAGCTGTCCTGGATGACCTCACCCCCCACCCCATAGACCCAAGATGGGGAGGCTGCCAGCTGGTTCTGCACCCTGCCTTCCCAGGGGCCCAGTGCTGGGTCTGGGACCTGCCAGTGCAGACTCACCAGGTACAGAACTCGGTAGGAGTGCCCAGTCAACTTGGCCACCTGGGTCAGGGATGGGTACTTCCAGACCAGGATCTGGTTTTGTGAGTAGCCATGCGTGCTAACCTGAGGGATAGAGAAGGCACTGTCAGAACCTGAGGCTCCTCTCCCACGATGCCAGGGCTCAGACGCAAGCCATCCACTCCCCCTGATGCACCCACTGCAGAGCAAGGATACCTGGATCCGCCCAGCCCCTTGCCCCCAAACTCTGGTTGATGACGAGGGTGACGGAGCTACACTGTACCCAGAGCTCAGCCAGCCTCTGCTGGTGGTCAGTAGGCATGGACACCCAGATTAGGGGCAGGCACTTCTGGACTGACCTGGGTGGCAGGGGCCTGACTTCACCCCAAGACCCCAGGGAAGGGCTTGCTGGGGCCCAGAGCTCCTGCTTCTGCACCTTCTCGTGCACACCACAAGGGCCCTGCCATGACACTCACCAGCTCGTTGGCGTGCTTGGACCAAGCCAGGTTGCACACCTGGGAGCCTGTGTCGATGCACTGCAGCGGCTGCCCTGTGAGTGTGTTCCAGAAGCGGATGCAGCGGTCGGCTGTGCCACCGCCGGATGCCAGCAGCCCATGCTGGTGTGGGGACCAGGCTATGGCCTTCACGGCCGCCAGGTGCTCTGTGTACTGCTGCACAGGACTCAGGCTCGAGTGGTTCCAGACCAGCAGCTAGGGGGGCAGCAGCTGTGAGGCCCCCAGCTGCTGTGGCCCCCAGGGGGAGGATGAATGACTTCACTCCAACCTGTCATGGTCCTCCCTCAGGGCACACCCTTGTCACCCCTGCTCTATGGATGAGGGCTGGCCAGGTGGGTGGGATAATCTGAAGGCCAGGTCAGTGAGGGGCCAAGGGTGTCTACCTTGTTGTCGTTGCCTCCTGAGGCGAGAAGCTGGTGGTCGGTGGACCACTTGAGCCCGCACACCTCCTGTCGGTGGCCCTGCAGCCGCCGCTCTGACTGCAAGGGCGGGGTACGTATGTCCCTTTGCAGGATCATGCGATCCCGGCTCCCAGACGAGAGCTGGTCGGCATTCCAGGCCAGCGCCCCTGGAAGCCAGGCAGAAAGCAGGGTGAGGCCAAGGCCTAGCTTCTCAGAAACAGGGTGCACTGGAAATGATCACTTCCTCATGTCTAGAATCACTCCTACACACTGGAATCACACCCACCCATCAGGACCCTGGGCTCCTCACCAACACGTGCTGTGTGGCCTTCCAGCATGGAGAGCTTCTTTCCCGCAGCTGCATCCCAGATCTGCACAAAGCCTTTGTGCGTGCCGACAGCCACCAGGTTCCCCTAGGACAAGGACCCGGGCAAGAGCAGGCATCAGGCCCAGGTGTGGGGACCCAGCCTCTCTGGGTTCTCTCCTCCCTGCTCCTTGCTACAGGGCCTTGGGGCCATTTCTTTAAAATATATTTAATGTGTGTCCCTTCAGATCAAGGTGACACCTGCCATGACCTGGAACTTACTGGGGAGATGGTCATATAATGCTTGGGTTTGTCAAAATCCAGCCCCCACACACTTAAGACCCATGCATTTCAATGTGTGGACTTGCCTGTCTGAACCTGGGTTGCCCCCTGGCTGGGGAGGGGCTCTCTGGGGCCTGTGGTTAATCCTGTGTCTCTGTGGGGGAAGTCCTGCCAGCAACCATGTCACTGTAACACTCTCTACCAAGCTTGGAACAGGTGGGATGCAGACATCACCCTATAGCTTGAATAAGACCTCCAGGCTGGCCCTAACTGGTTTTGCTCAGTGGTTAGAGAGTCGGCTTGAGGACTGAAGTGTCCCAGATTTGATTCTGGCCAAGGGCATGTACCTCGGTTGCTGGCTCACAATGGTTGGGGTGCATGCAAGGGGCAACCATGTTGATGTCTCTCTCTCACATCAGTGTTTCTTTCTCTTTTCTCTCTCTCCCTTCCACACTCTGAAAAGCAATGGAAAAAATATCCTCGGGTGCGGATTAAGTAAAAAGACCTCCAGGCTGGGTTCTGGCTACTCTGGGTCTTCCCAGCCCCCAAACATTGTGGAGGGCCCTTGCCAGCATGGCCCAATCAGAGTTCCCCTGCCCAGCCCAGGAATGAGCCCTGTATACTAACCCGCTCAGACCAGCCCACGGAGGTCACCGAGTCCCCTTCCACAGAGAGGTCACAGAGCCGCGTCACCTGGGGGAAGGAGGGAGCAGTCGGTGTGAGCTGATATGCTGCCCGCTGATCCTTCAAGGCCCCGACCGTCCATTTGTCCATTCATCCATCTGTTCATTCATTCATTCAGTCACACCTCAGGCCTACGGGCACTGGTGTTAGAGCTGGCACCTGAGATAATGATGCTGGAGTGCCCAGGAGGCTGCAGGCTGCAAGGGGACACATGCCGGCACAGGAATGAGTGACTACAAAGTCTGGGGAGGGATGCTCAGGTGGTGAGGGCACCACATAGATGCATCACACACCTGGGGGTTCTTCCAACAGGTGGCAGCCCTCTCCAGCAGGGAACCCAGTTGCATTAATCTCTGAAAATGTCCCGCCCTGGTGGGCAGTGCCTGAGCCCACAGTGGGCCTAGCAGCACCTCATAGTGAGTGCTGAGGGTGGGGTGGGGTAGCCCCCAGGTTCAGGCAGGCCCAAACACCCATCTCCCCTCCTCTGCAGACACGGGCAAAGGCCGAACTCAGGCAGGGAGCAGGGACTACCCGTCATCACAGGAGACAGCCTACAGCAGGAGGGGTATAGGGGCCTCCGCTCACACCTGCTGACTATTCCCGAGTTCCAGTCTGCACTTGGAGGGTGGGCCTCGGGGGTGAAAGAGTGGCCAGGTGCTGCCGTGGGCCCTGGAGCACCTAGCCACACTCATTCTTCACATGGGCTGGCTCAGCTCAGGTGCTGGAGGAAGCCACCCCGCACCCGAGGCGCACACACACACACACACTTGCAGACACTGGGGCACCCACCTGGCTGGTGCAGGCACTCCACAGGTACACACAGGTGCCCAGCCCCACACTGAGCACATTGAGAGATGACCAGTCCACCAGGTTCAGGTAGAAGTCGTCCTGCAACTCGGGTGCATCCAGAACCTTGAAGGGGATCTTAGAGATCTTGCGGGTAGGTTTCCGTGGTGACCGCAATAACTTCTGACTGTAGGGAGAGCCCAAGATGGTGATTTTCTGTCAATCAGTCACATGGTTATCATTACTCCTTGGCTAATGTTACTACTCCTGGTTCACATTAGTTCTTGGTGTATCTCTTCCCTCTCATCTTGCCCCTCTGCCCATGTGATCCCAAAACCATGGGTGACCCCAAAACCATGGGTGACCCCATGGGCACTTGCCCCTGGGTGTTTGGCCACCCCAAGCCTCGACAGCCATGCTGTCCCCTCTGCATGGCACCTCCTTGAGAGAGCCTCCCTGACTCCCCCTACCCCAGAAAGGACACAAACCTTCAGGCTGACAGTGTGCCCCAGTGAGGGGTCCTAGGACTAACTGCAGCCCTCATGTACTGCCTGGTTGCCCACCCAGCCCTGTCCCCACCCTTGAAGACCCTGACTCACCTTTTGTTGCTGACTGGTGACAAGGAGTAGGGAGACACGTCATTGCCGTCATCAGGGCTTGAGCGCTTGGTACTGAGGGAATACTGGAAGGGGGTGGGCACACACCTACTGAGTGCACACTGTGGCTCCAGAGCTCAGAAACCTCAGACCCAAAGCTTAGGTGCCCTGAGCTCATGGCTGGGTGGGAGAGTAGGGGGGTGGTATTTGTCCTAACCAGGAGGACCTCTAACTGGGGATGTCTTGGGTTCCGGGGAACTCAGAGAAGCAAACCAGGACTCCTCTCAGCCATGACTGCCAACATGCTCTTGTCCCCTTGCAGCCACCAGCCCCTCAGCCACCTTGAGGGACAGAAGCCATGCTCTTTTCCAACACTGCCAGGGGCCCCCATGACCTGGGATGGCTTGGACATGTTCTTTGGGGCAGCACTTCTGAAACCATTGCCCCTTCATCCTGCAACCCAGCACCTGCCCCAGAGTAACCTTTGTCTCAGCAGGTGCCCAGGAGGGCCACAGGGGAAGCCTTGGGGTTAAAGGGGCCTAGCCCTGCCTTCTCCCACCCTCTCTGGAGTTCAAGGCTCCAGCCACACTGGTGTGTGGAGGAGCCCAGGGAAGCTGAGGCTGGTGTCCTGAAGGAGCCTCCACACAGCACAGGAAGCCAGGGATAGGGGCTGAGCCTGGGTCAGTTATGGAGGACAGGGACCTCTATCCCCAGTGGGAAGCATTAGTCATTGTGGGCATGGGTGGCAGGCTCACCGTGAACAGGCCCTTCTTCTCAGGCGTGGAAGGCTGCAGCCTGCGGTCCTCCGTCTGTGGGTCCTGCACCTTCTCGATGCCGGCCCCTAGCAGTTCATTCTTCAGCAGGGCTGAGTAGGCCAGGCCATCTGCGGGAACCAAACACATTGAGAGGCTATGGTGGGATCAGGCGAGGGGGTGAAAAAGGGTGTCTGGGGCCCTGACTCCTGACCTTTGCCATTGTCCGAGGTGGCATCCTTGGCTTTCCGGTTCTGGCTGGGAGACTTCTCATTTTCCTGCAGGAGAGGAAGGGAGAGGAAAGTGGGGTGAGCTGGAATGGCCTGGCTCCACCCCAGGCTTTAGGGTCAGTGGTCCTTTTCCCGACCCTCCCTGTCCTCTGCCCTCACATTGATCCTGTGGAAATTGACACTCCAGTTGGCACCGGCTCTTGAGGGGATGAAGCGGTCCCCATGCTTGCTGGGGGAGGACACGGGGGAGTTGGTAGGAGTCAGGGTCCGCCGCATCTCTGAGACCTAAAAGGATGGCAGGGTGGGGTTGGGTGCCTTAGAACTCCAGCCTGACGCACCCTGCCTGCTGCACTTGGCCTCTGGCCACTGAACAAGGGGTTCAATCTTCAAACCCAAGGGGCACTGGTAAAACATCTGGGTAAATAACTCATATGCTGAACGCTGCTGGCAGCTTTGTGAGGAAGAAAGAGGCCAGGGAGCAACAGAGTCCGAGACATTAGCACACTTCGAGGTGGCTTTATTTCTAAGTAATCACAGGGAACAGGAAGTTGTAAGTTTATTCCCTGAGCACCGAGAACCTGTTGCCCCATCACCTCCACTTCCTGCACATGGGGATCTTCTCCCATAGAACAATAACCCAACAACCTGAACCAAAACTCGAAGGCAGATACATAGCTTCCAGCTAACCCTCTGACCTGACTCAATTATCAGGCGAATGTCCTTAATCTATAAGTAATCTGCTGTGGGTTGAACTGTGTCTCCCAAAAGCATATGTTGAAGTTCTAGGCTCTAAAATGAATGCTCAGTGTCCTTAAGAGTCAGAGACACTGACACAGAAACGGGGATGTGAAAATGAGGCATAGACTGAAGTGATGGGTCTAAAAGTCAAGGATTGCTGGCAAAACCAGAAGCTAGAAGACACAGGAAGGATCCTCCCCAGGCACCTTAGCCCTGTCATCCCTGCTCCATATACTCCTGGGTCCCAACACAGGTTGTGGGGCCAGGACTGAACCCCAGCTTCATGATACTGGGCTCTTCACTGCCCTGTTGGGAAAATGGAAAGGTGGCTCACATCCCCTTATCCCCAAGCCAGTCCTAACTAGGGCCTCAGGAGAAGAACTGGTGCCCCCTGCAAACCAGGAGGCACAGGCCCTGAAAATAATAAGGGGCCACCAGCAGGAGGAGGGGAAATGCAATGAAGCTCTGGTGGCTTTTCACTTGCACAGCACCTCCGTTTGCTGAGGGCTGAAGCCCTGTGGCCAACCACACCCCCCACCCCATCTCCCTACCATCTCCACTGGGCCAGGCCAGCACTGGCAGGGGTGAGCACTGGGTACTCACACACGGCATCGTATTCTCGTTCTGGATGACAATCTGCCGAAGGAGACGCCGCTCGTAGTCCTGGTCCATGGTGAGGCAGGGCAGGTATGGCTGCCAGCCAAGTCAGCCCGCCAAAGTTAGCCTGGAGGAGAAAGGGCAGGACAGCTCAGCACCAGTGGGCAGCAGCCCCCACCAGCACCTAGTGACCACAGGGTGTTCCTCAGGAATGGCCGAGTTCCCCTATCATGTGGGGGGCCCTCCCTACCAGGAGACCAGAGCTCGGGCTTGGCCATACCCCAGAGGCCCTGGAAGTCAGAGGGAGATACAACCAGGACAAACAGGACTCCTCTCTACTTCCTCTGTTGGAACCTTCTGACAGGACCCTTCACTTTTGTTCTGCTAGGGCAAGGCTGCCTCCATCCCTGCCCCCCAAGGGCTTGCCCCGGTTCCCTGACTCCTCCAACCCAGGGCCCCCATCTCATTGCCTTCCTACTTCAGACCCTCTGAGACCATTAGCCATCCAAGGGACCATGTCCCTGCTCTTTGGCCCCAAGAGGGAGGCATGAGGCTGGGCAAGGGCTGGGGTGGTACCAGCAAGGATTCCTCCTCAGCAGGGCAGCTTGTGTGTCCTGATGCACAAAACAGATGTGGGTCAATCCACTCCACAGGCATCTGCCAGAGCTGACTGGGTACCAGGCCCTATGCAGGCACTTGGGCCCTAGGACAAGACCAGGGAGACCAGGTCGTGGCCCAGGGAAATCAGCCTCCAGCTTCCACCCAGCTCCCACTGAGCTCTACCCAACTGGAGAGGTCTCTCTGAGGAAGTGGAGTGAGAGATCACCAGCAAAAGGAGGACAACATTCTAGAGAGGGAAGAGCAGGGCTGTGTGTGTTCCAGGATGGGGCATAGATGAGTGGCAGCCTCAGAGAGAAGGACTGTTCTTTACAGTGGGGATGGGAAACCAGGGCCCAAGGAAAAACCAGACCCACAGCCACACCTCTAGCTGCTTTCAAAAGAAAATGTTTGCCAGTCCTGCCTCCTCTCAAGGCACTGCAGAACATGGAGG
The DNA here is from genome assembly GCF_964146895.1 of Miniopterus schreibersii. Classification (NCBI taxonomy): domain Eukaryota; kingdom Metazoa; phylum Chordata; class Mammalia; order Chiroptera; family Miniopteridae; genus Miniopterus; species Miniopterus schreibersii. The sequence continues at coordinate 65,889,091 of NC_138105.1, read as the reverse complement.
GTAAAGCAGGTTTCCAGGACAGAGCATGGCACAGAAGAGGTTCAGCAGACTGCAGCTTCTTGCTCTGGGCCAGCTCTGCACCCTAGAACCCCCTCGCAAGTTACTGTCTCACTACTCCTCTGTCTGGAGCCCAAAGGTCCACACTGTGAGATATTTAGGCAGGTCTGCCTAAGTTCTATTTTCACATTCCCAAATGATGTCTCTGATGACTTCTTGGGCCAATCACAGAGACCATGCATACTGTGTGGCTAAAGTACCAGCTCTAGCCTGCCAGGTCCTTGTCTCTCACCTCTCATTACTGGATACATGGGGCTGCCTTGATGTGGCCCAGTCCTGAGGCCAGACACTTGGTCGAAATGCAGAACACAGCCATTGGTCACCACAGTGTGTCCCTGCCACATCCCACGTTAGCGGGCTTGCATGTTTTAACTCATGCTCCTCCGGCATGGCATCATGAACTGGGTGCCCACACCCTTGTGCAAATGAGGATGTGCAGACCAAGCAAGGTGCAGCAACACACCCAGTGTGTCCATGGCCCTCCCTCCACAGCCCAGGGCTCTTCTGAGCCTGTGCTAACCTGGAGCCCCAAGCCGGTGCTAGCTTGGAGTCCCGAGCCCCACTGTCTCCTACCTCACCAGACAGCAGGCCTCTTGCTTTGATGAGAAAAGTGGGACTGCAGCACCTTAGTCCCCCCCCATCTTGGGTAAAGCTCTGGGAGCAGCCACCCCCTTCTTGGCTACATTCTTCCTGAAGGGGCTGATGATGGCTATCTCCCTCCTTCAGGCCTTCTTTGTCTGGGGGCTGGGGCCACATCCTCAACCTCCTCCTCTTCCTGCCAGCCCAGCCCGGCCCTGCCTAGCTCACGGTCCACCCATTGGCTTGCCCCAGGATGTACCTGCCTCCTCCCTCCTCTTCCAGAATTCCCCCAAAGCCTAGGACTTGCCCAGCAACCCCCCCGCCCCCAAGTGTGCCCTCACCACACCTGACCACTCCTGTGGCAGCACAGCCATACTTGGGACACAGAGATGCCTGTGTCTGTCTGAGAGTCTGTCCCAGGTAGAGACACCTGTTCAAAAGGATAGTTTCCCAAGGGCGGGCCCAAATCATCTCAGTTCTGCATGCAAACCAGAACTGAGCTCCAGGTCCACTTTGAGCAAGCATCCTGTGAATGGGGTTCACAGCGGGCCAGACACTAAACAGAGCAGCCATGGCTCCATTCTAGTAAGTTCCGACCATCACTGGGCACTTTCCCAGACATTGACCAGTTGTCTGTCCTCCCTCTTCGCAGATAAAAAACCCCACAAGGCTCAGAGAGGCTGGCTAACTTCCCCCATTGGCCCTGCCTAGAGCCTCATTTACCACCCACCAGAGTGAGCCCTCCAGAGACAGGGTGGAGGCCATGCCTTGGTCCCTGTGCTCTGCAGCTGCCCCTCTCCAAGGCTTCCAAACCTGCTGCAAGCCACTCAGCCACTGTTGCTGAAAGTGAACTGTTCCAGACAAAGTCAGTAGCTAGCTTTCCTCAGGCAAGGAGGCTCAGGGCCAGGGGGTCTGGGGGAATGAGAGGCCTCCCCAGGAAAAAACCCTAGGGGCCTCATTGCGGGGACTGGTCACACTGTGGGTAACAGTCGTCTAAACCTCTTGGCCCAGATGAGCTCAATTCCCATGGAGATCACTTCCACTCACAGACCAATGGCACTACGCTGACACCGGCAGGGCTGGTCTGTTTTAGGACAGCAGACCCCAGACAATAGCTTAGACACACTCTGCACATCAGACTAAGCAGCCCTAGCCAGTTTGGCTAAGTGGTTAGAAAGTCTGCCTGAGGACTGCAGGGTCCCGGGCTGGGTTCTGGCCAAGGGCATGTACCTCAGTTATAGGCTCAATCCCCGGCGCCGGTTGGGGCGTGTGTAGGAGGCAGCCAATCCATGTGTCTCTCTCATATCAATGTTTCTCTCTCTCCCCCTTCCACTCTCTCTGAAAAGCAATGGGAAAAATATCCTCAGTGAGGATTTTAAAAAAAGAAAGAAATTAAGCAGAGCCCAAAATGCTGCAGTCATCTCAGAGACACAGAGTGGGAGACTGGTTTCCCAGGACTGGTTAAGAAGTTAAGTGCCATATAGCTAGCTGTGTGCTGAATCTGAGTCCAGAACAAATGTTGAGTGGCACACCCTCCTGTCATCAGCGGATCAGCTGCCCCTGTCTATCCACTACATTCTGATGTGGCCGCTTACAGAAGCCCGTGTGGTGGGTGGCATCTCGCCATTTAGACGGCTGCTGAGGGCCAGAGAGGTTCTAGGCTGCCCACATGTGGGCATGTGGACATGTCACCTCGTGGCAAAAGGGACTTTGCAGATGAAATTAAGTCAAAGCCCCTGAGACAGAGAATGGTCCTGGAATCCCCGGAAGGCCCAGTGTCACCCCTATAACAGAGAGGCATCAGGGTCAGAGTGAATGATGGAAGAGGCTGCGCTGCTGGCTGTGAAGATGGAGGAAGGGGCCAAGAGCCCAGGATGCAGCGCCTCTAGAAGCTAGAAAAGGCCGGAAACTATTTTCCCCTGGAGCCTCTCGAAGGACCAGCCCTGCCCACATCTGAGTTTAGCCCCCTGCTGGAATTCGACCTTCAGATCTATGAGATAAATTTCTGTTGTTTTAAGCCACCAAATTTGCGGTGACTTGTTATAGCCGCTACAGGATGCACACTGGGGTAGGGCAGAGGAAGGCAGTGACCATGCTGTAGCCTTCTTTTATGGATCTTTCTGGGGGGTGGCTGCTGAGAGGGTACCTGAGATGCTTATGCTCAACATAGGCCTCTCTGTCCAGTCTTGTGGATAGTGAACAAACCCGTCTGTTTCATTTGTCTCTCCTTAACCCCCACTCCCTACCTCCCTGACTTACGAGATCCCTAAGTCTGTCAGAGAGGCAGTGGATCTTCATGCTGCCAACACATATATTTGCTGAGTACCTGCCCAGAGGCTTGGGATTAAGCAGGCAAAGATGCACATGGTCCCACACTCCTGAGCTTCTTTTGTATCAGGGGAAGCAGGCTAGAAACATGGAACTAGGTGAGGAACAATTTCCGGTGGTGGCACCTGCTGTCAGGAAGCACATTTAAAAAGTGGCTCCAGCCCAGCCGGTGTGGCTCAGCAGTTTAAGCATCAATCTATGGAGACTGTGGTTCGATTCCTGGTCAGGGCACTTGCCCGGGTTGCAGGCTCAAGCCCCAGTGGGGGGCATGCAGGAGGCAGCCAATTAATGACTCTCCCATCATTGATGTTTCTATCTCTGAAATCAATAAAGATATTTAAAAAAAAAAAAAGTGGCTCCAACATCCAGCTGTCTAAGGGCAAGTTGGAGGGAGTGGTGGTAGAGGGACACTGATCCCAGCACCCAGCCTGGGATGGTCTCTCCAAGATGAGGCAAGCACAGAGGGACCCACGGGGTGCAGGCACGGTGAAGGGGCTCCAGAACTAACTCGTTCCAGGCTCTGACCTATAACATCCCTGATGGGGTGAACCTTCCTGCTGGCCAGTGCAGATGCCAATCTTGTTTCTAAATTGACCTTCTACCCTCGGGAGCACCCCACCCCCACACACCTCACCAGGTATTCTTGATGAGAAGGTGGAGATAGACAAAGGTGGAGATGGGCAAAGACTAAGATCTCAGGAGAGTGATACCTAGCAGGTCCAATCAGCCACAAATTCACACCTAAACTGCATGACCCTGGGAAACAAACACACAACCAGGCCTGCCCACCAGTCCAGAGACCCTGCTCCAGCCCGACCTTGGAACCAAGGCCCGGAGCTCAGCCAGTTTGTAGACTGGCTCATTCCAGAGAGCTGAAGACTACCTAAGTCCAAGGACTGGGACCTCCTCAGGGGATACCGGCACTTCAGCACCAGCCTGGAAACCCTCCCTTTCCACCTCCCCACCACCACCCACCTCCTCTAAGATTGCTGCTTGCTACACTGCTGAAGAACAAAAGACTCTGAAGCTGTAAGAGAAAATTCTGGTCAATTCATTGCTGGAGAAATGAAAAGTGTCTGCAAGGCAAACAACCACAAACAATGTTTTAAAAAACGACAACTAAGGCAGGTGTGGCTCTGTGTGTTGGGTGTCATCCTGTGCATCCAAAGGTTGCTGGTTCTATTCCTGGTGAGGGCACCTGCCCAGGTTGCGGGCTTGATCCCCAGTACAGGGTGTGCAGGAGGCAGCTGATCAATGTTTCACTCTCATACTGACATTTTTCTCTCTCTCCCTCTCTATTACTCTCTCTAAAAATCAATTAATAAAAAAAGACAACTAAGAAAAATATCTACCACCCTGAAGATAGACCAAAGTGGCATAGGACATGAATAACTGTTCCTGGAAAAAGTACTCACCCTCACAGTCAGGGAAGGTAGTTTCCACTTCCCAGCCCTGAGTGATTCTGAGATTAGGTGACACGCCCTTGCCACGGAGGCATGGGGGTTGCTCCCCCGCACTGCTGACAGCAGCTGAAACTAGTACAACTTCTAAGGAAAGCAGTTTGGCAACTGCTTGCAAAATCTAAAAAAGTACATCCTTTTTGATGCAGTGCTTCTAAGAATTTACCCTTAGCAACTCTGGGCATGTGTGTGCAAAACCCTGTGTACATAGTTGTTCTGTGCAGACAGCTTATGAGAACAGACCATGAGAAATGACCTAGAGGGCTACCTTAAGGGCGGGGCTTCTTCTCCCACCAGGAGACACTGAAGTAAAAAGAGCAGATCTGAGGGTTTTGGGGTCCTGCTGCCTGTGAGAACAGCACTGTGTGAGTGAGCAATTTGTGGAAGGCTGGAGAACAAACTTCTGGCAGAGGTTGCTCTGGGGAGGGGAACTAGTGGACGGGGGTCAGGAGAGGGAGGAAGCCTTGCTTCCCCTGGCTCATAATTTAGTACTTCTTGAATTCTGTGTCATGGGAAAGTGTTAGCTATTCAAAGAAATAAACCAGCTGGGACTACATAAGCCCAGGATGAGACCAGAAGTCTCAGTGGCAGGGGCACAACTGGCTGTGCACCTGAACAACGTGCTGCCTTTGCTGTGTGAATGTTAGAGAAAGTAATGATTTCTCTGTTAATGAATAGTCACTTAGCATAATCTACAAGGTCTTGTGACTGGGGAAGGGGTGGGGGGTGAGGACAGAGCTGGTAGCAGTGCAAGAACTCTGGCCCTGGAGAGATACCTGCCCTGCTGCCCTGAAGGGTGCCACCTACAGGCTGGTGTCCCTGGTCTGGTGAGGTGGCCAAAGCCCTGGTTGCCTGGCTTCCTACTACCACTGTCCCCTCTGCAGAGTACTGTCATTGGGGGTCTTGTTCACCCACCAAGCCAGCCCTAAAGAGGAGGAGGGCTTCCTCTTTCCCCTGGTCTCCCAGAATGAAAGACAGGAGGCCTGCATTCTGCCACTGCCTCAGACAAGTCTCAACCTGCCCCTCAGGAAAAGGGGCACAACCCCAGTCACCTGAAAGGGCAGCGATGAGGTCCCCCCATGGCTAGGGCTATATGGAAGGGACCACCTGGCAATCTGGGGGCTGCCCTTCAGTGCAATCTGCATATGTACCCTGGCCAGGCCAACTCAGGCAGCAATGAAGCAGGGAGCTTGCTTTCAACCTAGCTGCCCAGTGGCCCACTGCACCCTCCTGAGGGGGCTGTCCCTGCCATTCCTGGTTACCCCAGCCTCACCCGTCCTGTAAGATTCACATGATTCCCACTCACCAAATACTTAAGGATGAGAGGTTGCTCTAAGTATAAACCAGCAGTTCTCACTGGAGTGACTCTGCCCCCAGGGGACACTATGGTCTGATGACAGGGAGTGCTCCTGGCATTGAGTGGGTGGGGGCCAGGGATACCGCTCAACTCCCTAGAAGTGCCCAGGATGGCCCCAGAGAGAATGACACAGCCCCGGTGTCATAAGTACCGAGATACCTAATCTAGGGCCAGGCCACAGAGTGCTACCTGCTGAGTAAGACAACACAGCATGTGTGGGCTGACCCTGGAGCTGGCAGGGCCAAAGGAGCCTGAAGACAACCCTGTGCCAATACCTGCGAGTCCTTTTTTCAGCTGAAGCCAGCAGTGGCCTGGAGTCCCATGTGAAGAGCAACAAGGTGGGTGAGCTTTAATCTTAACAAGTCACCCACTGGCCTCCGCCACCTCACAAATGAGAAAACAAGGTGGAAGGGCCTGTTTGGGGAAGAACAATGACACAGCATACAGTACGTCATGATCGTCTTCAAGGCTTCCTCAAGAGGGGCCATGGCTGTGGAGGGCAGTGCTCTAGGTACATGGGGCCTCCTGTCTGGCCTGGGTATGGCTCGGGCATACGTCCTATGAGTTCACAGTAGGCCCGAGGCCCCCAGGATCAGAACACTCTGCTTCCTGAAGCCAAGTTTCAAGGCCTTCAAGGTCTTGCTTATCTCGAAAAACTGGTGCCCACTGTTTTTATATTTTGTAAGGCTCTTTAAGGAACCAAAGGAAATGAGACATTCCCATGACACATCTGCCATGACTCAGAGCTTTTGTGGTCTGAATGTGCTACCTATGAAATGGGTTACACTACCGTCTCCCCCTCGGCACTGCTGACCCTGGAATCCAGTAATTCTCTGTGGGAGGCCATTCGGGGCACTACGGTGAGTTGAATAGCATCCCTGGCCCCACCCCTCAATGCCAGAAGCATCTGTGACAACCACAAATGCTACAGAAATCACCAGGGTCCACTGGGAGCAGAATCGTTCCAGGTGAGGGTGAGGTGACCGTCACTCTGGGGGGAAGTTGCACCAGCCAACAGTGAGTGCAGTCAGGTAGCACCTGCTACCCACGAGGGATATGGAGAAGGTAGGGGAAGAAAGCCCGCTAGCCAGAGCCTGTGAACACCTGCCTGGCCATGTCCTGTGCAGGCTCCTGGGTCACTGTTCCTGGTCCCGTGGGGAGACCATCAGAACACAAAGGACAATGACAGTGGCAAACACCACCTGCACCCCTCCATGAGCCAGCACAGCTCAAAGCATTTAACATGCTTTATTTAATTTTGTCCCCAAGGATGAGCCATCTCTCCATTTCACAAAATAAGGAATTCGGGGCACTGGCAGTTGGTGGGCGATGGAGCTGGTATTGGAATTCCACCTGCTATGACCATTCAGGTCACAATGCTCCCACAGGTTAGGGTCCCCAGGCTCAGCATGGAGCGAACCAGTAGTCTAAAGCTCAAAGGACTGTCCTGAATGGCTCATTATACCATGTGTGAATCTCTACCAGGCACTTCCTGCAGGAATCATCCAATTAGAGGTCATGATGACAAATGACTGGGGGCTCCCCAGGAAGCATCATTTTAGGACACAGGGCCCTGAAACCTCTGGAGAAAAGTACACACAGGTGGAGGAACCGGGAGGCCAGGAGGTGGCTCTAGGCACCCCCAGACTACCTATGGGCCTTGAACCAGCCCTTCCCTCTTAGGAAAGGTGGGGAATCATGCCAGGGGCCCAGGGGCTGTCATCTTATTCCCAGCCATTCTCTAAGGGGTTGGTGGAGAGGTCCCATCTGAGAAAGACCCAATCAGATACAATGAGTTGTCTAATTTTCTGCTCATGTTGGATCTGGGAGGCTGGGAGAAGAGTCCCTGGCCTTGTTCTTTTGCCTTGGGTCAGGCAAGCCTGTGTCCAGCCTCCCTAGAGGCTCCCTCCCTTCTGCTACAACAAACCAAAATACTGTACAGCTGGTCAGCCGGTTATGCAGTGTGTAGTGGAGGAAGGGAGGCTTTGCAAAGGGACAGACCTGGCTTTGAGTACTGGATCTAAGCCTTATAGGCTGCATAGTTTTGGACAAGCAACTTCTCTCTGAACCTCTGTCTCTTCATCTAGAAAATGGGGATAAGCAGATAATGCTGCCTATGTTGCTGTGAAACTGGATACAACTTCTGTGAAGCAACTAGCAGAGTGCCTGACCCAAAGGAGATGCTAGGAAGTGGTGGCTATTCCCATGGGCCCAATGACAGGCACACTATAGGCCCCAGTCATGCCTGCTTCCTACTCCTCCACCACACAGCGTGCCTGGACTGTGTGGCATGGGAAGTACACTGGTGGCCACAGCTGCAGGCCAGGTGGCAAGGTGGTACCCCATCTCCTCCCACACTGTTACCAAAGGTGAAAAGGACAGCCGTTCCCAAGAGTCCGTCCTCAGTTAAGAACATGGGAGGAACAGGGCTGCTCGGCAGGAGGACTGGCTGTGGTCTTACAGATGTGGACTCCAGGCTGGAACTGAATGCCTGGCCTCAGAACAGATGAAGCACAACCTGGGATCTTTGAGGGGAGTGGTCCCACTCCACAGAGGAAACACAAGCTAGCGTCCCCTTACTGCTAACAAAAGCAAAAGCATGCAGTAGGGAGACAGCACACCTTTCATGGACAGCTGATGTGAATCATCACAAGGCAAGTTATTCTGGGGACCTGTGGTGAGGGCCCCTGAGGAGCATATTCCAGCATGCACACATTCATTCATTCATTTACTCATTGAGCTGATGGTTACTCCCACCTTCCATGTGCAGGTGGTCCTAGATGCTGAGCAAGGAGCTAGAAAGTAGAGGCCTGAAGTTGCTGTCCCCCAGGGCTCACAGACCAGAGACTGATAATTCCGTCAACACCTCCTCTCTGGACCCATGGTGACACTGCTGGAAGCAGGGGCTGTGCCCACCCCAGGTGATAACTGCCGCTCTAAGCCCTGGAAATGATGCCCAAAGAGAGGTGAGTCCCTACCTCTTGCTCCGCAGAGGACCTGCTCCCCAGTCTAGCCTGGCGAAATGTTCAGATTGAAAGGCCATTTGGGTCTGCTGCAACTCAAAGGACGCAAACCCCATACAAAGGAAGAATATCAACTTGGGCACCACACCCAAATGATTTTTGATCATTTATGTGACCCTAACTGTGACTGATATCAGAGGGCCAACTCTCAAGACTGGATGGGGCCTTAGAGGGGATCAGATTAAGACCCATCAGGTTCCTGAAGCCCTCACAACTCTGCATCTGCTTGCACAACTGCAAGGAAAGGGAGCTCACCCTCTAACAAGCAGCCTGAACGTCAGGAAATGCTTCTTCAGTCTGTCTTACTGCTGTTCCCATCCATGGGTCCAAGGTGGAAGTGGCAGAAGGAAAAACCTATTATCTTTAGGGCAGGGTATCTCCTCTACTCCCCACCCCCCCAGCACTGCTGACATCAGGTATGGGTCATTCTCTGGGGAGCCATCCTGGGCACTGTGGCGAGTGGAGCAACATCCCTGGGCCCCATCCACTCAATGCCAGGAGCATACCATTGTGATAACCAGAGGTCTCCAGACATCACTCCTGGTGGAGACCCTCTGGTTTAGAGGAATCCTTAGGGAAATGGTTGCTTCCATAGACCAGCAAGCTCCATAGACCAGCTCTAACCTCTCTCAGCGGGTCAGCCCTTCAGGAAGTGCAGAGAGACAAATACCCTTCATCCAGCTATCTACCCTTCCCCTTGTTGCCACCATCCTTCTACCCTCCACTCAGCTGGCCTCTCCTTATTATGGGAAACAGTGCAAATGTAGCCTAGTCCTTTCTGCAGGGGCTATCATGCCCCGTAGGAAAAGACCTCCCTGAGAGTTACAAAGCAGTGGTTCCCGAATCCAATCTGATCTGGGACAAGCACGTACAAAAAGGCATGGGGTCCAGAAAGAATGGCCTGTAGCTTTATAGAACCCTGCAGCAAGCAGTTTGGGGAGTCTGGGTGCATGGAGTACTCTGGGGCAGGAAGAGGGAAAGGTAGAAAGGCCAAAAGGGCAGTCTCCTGGGGCTGTGTGGTGGCAGGGAGGTGGGAAAGGGACCAGAAGTTTAGAGTGACATGATCAGATATGGGTTTACTGGCTGGCAGTGGTGTAGTGTGGAGGCTAGGGAGAGTGGTGGCCAGCAAGGGAACCAGGGAGGTGCCTGCCTCTCCAGGTGAGAAAGCAGGTGGTCCTGAAAAGATGGGGGGTATAAAGAGGAGGGGACCCATGTGATGCTGGGGTTGTAAGGGAGAGGATAGGCAGGAGGGGGGAGGGGCAGGTTTGAAGAAAGAGTGACATCATCTGGACACTCAACCAGAGGTGCACAGGAGAGATGGACAGAGACACTGGCTACGTGGGCCTGGAGTTCAGGAGTCAGTTTTTGGTGCCAGCAGCAAACAAGGACAGGAAGTTAAGGGTGAAAGGCCATCAAGGAACATGTACACAGGAGCAAAGAGGCATCTGAGTCCAGATTAACAAGGGCCAACACACAAGAATCTGATCCTAACTGCTCATAGCAACTCTATTCACAAAAAGCAAAAGGTGGAAACAGCTCAAGTGCCACTAACTGGTGGTGGACAAACAAAATGTGCCACATCCATATGGAATATTATTAAGCCATGAAAAGGAATAAAGCACTGACACATTACAACCCTGAAAACATAATGTTCAGTATGAGAAACCAGACACAAAAGGCCACATAGTGTGTGATTCCATTTATGTGAAATGTCCAGAACAGGCAAATCCAGAGACAGAAAATGGATCTGTGGTTGTCAGAGGCTGGGGAGAGGGGAAGGGGTTCCTTTTTGGGCTGATGAAAATGTTCTGGAACTAAATAGAAGTGATAGACGCACAAACTTGTGAACATACTGAAAACCACCAATTGTACGCTTGAAATAGGTGGATTGTATGGCATTAGAATTATATCTGAATAAAGCTGTTACAACAAAAATTAATAAGATAATAAAAAGGAGAGCCAGTGAAGGAAGGAGAAGGACAGATATAATGCACAGGAAGCCAAGAGAGTGGATTCTACATTCTACTTTATTTGGGGAGAGGGATCACTTATTATGTATAACGGTTGAATGGTTAAGTAAAACAATGCACAGTGTGTTCTGTCACTCCATTCACACATGAGGAAACTGAGGCAGGAGAAAGTAGGCACTTGCCAAAAACACAAGGATGTATGGCAATCAAGGGCAACAAACATCCTGGAAAGAGTGCCACATAAGGAAGGGGGAGCTTTGGTCTCAGTGCTCAACAGATGTCTGTGCATTGTAGGGAGGAGCTTTGGGACTTGCCCAGCTCCTATCTACATGTATGGGCAGGCCCTCGCAGTGGCCAAACTCTCAGGGAGGTCGAATGAGGGGTGGGCAGGGTGGTGACCACTGGCCTGTGATAGGACAGAAAACAGACCACAAGCTCTCAGGGCAGAAAAAGGGCCGCCAAACACTCCTTTCTGCTGACTCCCTGTACCAACCCCAAAATGGGCCTGGTTCTCAGCACCCACTCAAGTCATCGTGCTCCAGCTCCAGCCTCTATGCAGGCTCTGGAGACAAAGGCCCTGCCTTCCCAGGGCTCAGTCTAAAATCTGGTCTAGGGTCTCTCCCCTCAGCACTGCTGACACTGGGGCCAGGTCATTCACTGTGAGGGGCTCTCCTGGGCACTATGGGGTGTTGGGCAGCATCCCTGGCTCCCACCCACTCAATGCCAGGAGACCCCAATGTGACAACCACAGATGTCCCCAGTTGAGAACTTTTGCTCTCGAAGAGAAAAACTACAGAGGAACTGCAATTTGGCTGGTTCCTAAAAGACCAAGTCCCTTGATCTCAACACCAACCAGGAGTCCCTGAGTGGACTTTAGACCTCCTCAAACTCAGGAGTCTCAAGTGTACAAAACCTGCCTGGCCAGAGATTCCAATAAATAGCACTGGTGGGCGATTTCTGCTGAAACAGAGGAGCCAGTGTGAAATCAATGCAGAGCTACTTCTGAAGCCTCATTAGGTTTTCCTGTTTGCTTCCAGCTACTCCTCCCCCAGCCCCAAACAGCCACCACCACCAGCCAGGACATGGGTTCGAGAGGGGGGTGTTGAGGGGGAGAGCTGGCCAGCACAGACACCTGAGAAACTGCCCCCACCTCAGCAAACCACTTGTCCTTTTTGACCCAAGAACTGTCCAAGGACTAGAACCCTGGTTTTTGGAGGGAGCCGGCCCAAATCCTTAACAAAACTCTCCCAGAGCAATCCAACCTCACTTGTTACACAAAGAAGGTAGTGGCCAGCACACCTGCTTCCACTCTCAGTCCAGAATGAAATGCCAGTACACTACTGCCAAAACAGAAGGGGCCATCAACATCAAAGGCCATGATGGTCCACGAGAAGCTCTGTCCAATAAACAAACTAGGAGACAATGTATCACTCTGGGGACTGCCCTCAGAGGATCTCACCAGCTCTCAGTATGCAAATCTTGCTCCCAACTCCAGGGGAGACCACCCAACCTCCTTCTTTTCAAAGTCCCTCCCACCTGTCTCCACTCCAGGGGGTTGGCTATGTATGCTCTGGGTGGATGGTTTTTCTTTAGGTGAATAGTCCTCATTTAAAGTGTGGTTAAAAAAAAAAGGTGAAGGGATTATGAACTACAAATTGCCAGTTATAAAAACAGTCACAGGGATGTAACATACAGCACAGGGAATATAGTCAATAATATTGTAGTAACTATGATTGGTGCCAGATGGGTACCAGATTTGGCTAGTTCCTAAAGCACAGGTTTGGGCGTGGGTCTGCTGTTCTGGGGCTGAAGTAGAAGGGGCTGCTTTTGGGGAGCAAAGCTATGCCTGCTATTTACAAAAGGATTGTGGAGGGTGTGTGGGAGGGAGGGGGAAGTCATGGGTTGCAGGGGGTTCAGGATGTGGAGGCCACACAGGGCCAGATTTGGGAGAGATCATAAGGTATATAAATGTCTTATCACTATGTTGTATACCTGAAACTAGTATAATATTGAATGTCAACTATAATTGAAAACAAAACTATGTTAAGATGGGGGTGGTGGTGAGTACAGCCTCACCAGTGAGAGGCATAAGGACATCACTTGATGGACTGGGGTAAGGGGATCTAGTTCCTAGCCTGAGAGGCACCCTGAACAAGGGGATGATTTTGGGGGAGAATAGAACAGGGAAAAACAGGTTTAGACTGGACATCTGCACAATGGCGGATCTCAGGCATTGGGTTGGGGGCAAGGTCTAGACCGTGCAGGACCAATGCAGGAGTGGGGGGCACAGTTTTTAGTGGGAGAAAACAGCTCTGGCTGAAGAGGGTGTTCCACACTTAGAGGGGTGGGGGTGTCTAGGGTGGTGGGTGTCTTGTGCTTGCAGGAGAGAGGGACCCATCCTGGAGCTCAGAGTAGCTGGGCATAGACAGGCCACCTCAGATTTTGGTGGGGTCAACGCCAAAATGGGAGAGCTGGATCCTGGGTGGCTGGGATGGGTCAAGCTGGGAGGGTGGAGGATTAGAAAGCAGAGAGTCTGGGAGTGGGGGGTGTATTTATGCATTCAAACCGCCTTGCCTAAGAGCTTCTATGTGTCAGGAGTGGAGAGGGGTGCGGTGAATACAATGGGGCGCCCAGACAGACTGAGTCTCCACACCTCAGCCTACTTGATGCAGAGTACACAGAGCTCAGACGAATTTTATTGGGGCGGGGGGCTAGTTCGAGCCTGAGTCACAACAGCTATGGGGGGCTGTTTAAATTTGGAAAGGGCCCGAGCTGGGATGGTCCGAACTTGGAAGACCTGGGTTTGACAAGCCAGAGATGAAAAGTACAGATTAGAGGCTGGGCCCGCTGTTCTGGGGGTGGTATGGGGAGGTTCCCTTGTTTTTTGCTTTGGGGGACAGAGCTCGGCCCCATGTTTATAAAAGGGTTGCGGTTGATTACTGCGAGGAGAGGTCGACGGCTGAAGGTAATCTGGGTTGGGGACAAGGTCACTCAGGGCCGGGTTTAGGGGTGAGGCTCGGATTTGCGAGTTAAGAAAGTAGTGGGATGCTGAGATCACCCTGGGCCTAGCTCGGCTTGCGGGGGAGGGTGTTCGGGGGTCCGGCCGCCTCCTGGAGGGCCCTAGCTTGGGGGTTGCAGCACAGCCCGTCAGCTCGATTCCAGGGGGCTTTGGGTTGGTCCGCGCCGCCGCCAGGCCCGGCTCGGGGGTCGCGGCTCGGGCCCGGGGGGCGGGTCCACAGATTCCGGCCACCTCACCTGGCTCGCTCCCGTCACCGGCTGGCTCCGTCGGCCCCGCCTCTCCCGGCGCTGCGCCGCGCCGAGCGGAGCAGAGCCGCACCGCCTCCGCTGTCCGCAGCCCCGCCCGGTCCGGCTGCGGCCGCCACAGAAGGGATTCGCAGCTCCGCGCTCCTTAATATGGCGGCGATCGCTGCTCGGCGGCCTCCCGCGCGCTCCCGCGGCCGGCCACCACCCCCCCCCGCGCCGGCGCGCTATATGCCGCTGCCACGCGCCACCACGCCTCCGCGCCCCCGGGCCACGCCCACTTCACGGGCTGCGCCTGCGCGCGTTGGGCATCTCGGGAGGACGTGACGTAGCCTACGATTCGAATCCATACAGGAAGCCCAGCTCCACGCGTTGCCAAGGGCAACCGCGAGCGGAACTGGGTCTGGGGAGGGGCGGAGGTCGCTCCCTGGAATATGGGAAAATCCTCAGTAGAGGATGGTCTCAGAAAGAGGAGCCCAAGGGCAGACGGGCCATAGGATGGAAAGAAGCCAGACCCGCACAGCACTGAAGTAGTCACACCAGGGGATGGGACCCAATGTCAGGTGTATGTGCGGGACATGCAAACCCCACTGCCTGCGGACATTCATTCATTCATTCATTTAACACTTACTGCTCCTACTGAGTGCTCCTCCAGGCCCGCCAAGCAGGGAACAACAGAAAAAAATCTCTGCTCCAAAAATGGGCAAAAGATCCCAACAGACAATTCTCCAAAGAAAATAAATGAATGGCCCATAAGCACATGAAAATATGCTCACCATCATTAGTCATTAGGGAAATGCAAATCAATACCGCAGTGCAATACCAATTCAAGCATACTAGGAGGGCAATGTTAAAAAAACAAAAGGACCCCCACACCCAGAATACAATAAGTGTTGGCGAAGATGTGGAGCAACTGGAACCCTAAACATATTGCTGGTGGGAATGGGAAATGCTGCACCCACTGTGGAAAACAGCCTGGCGTGGTTCTTCAAAAACTTAAGCATAGAGTGACCATATGACCCATCAATTTCACTTCTAGGTATATAACCAAGAGAATTAAAGAACATGTGTTGAGCCCAGCAGCGTGGCTCAGAGGATGACCATTGACCTATGATCCAGGAGGTCGAGGTTCGATTCCTGATTAGGGCCCATGCCCAGGTTTTGGGCTCAAACCCCAGTAGGGGGCATGCAAGAAGTAGCTGATCAATGACTCCTCATTGATATTTCTGTCTCTCTCCCTCTCCCTTCCTCTCCCTGAAATCAATATTTAAAAAAAAAAAATAAAGAACATGTGTTCACAGAAATATTTTTACATGAATGTTCATAGCAGCATTATACATAATGGCCAGAAACTGCAAACGAGCCATTAGCGAATGAACGAAGGGGATGACTAAACAGAATGTGGTATATTCATAGCATGGCAGTGTTTGGCAGTAAAAAGGAGGGAAGCACTGACACGTGCCACAGTATGGATGAGCCTTGAAACCACGATCCTCAGTGAGAGAAGCTGGACACAAAAGGCCACAGAGTGTGTGATGCCATTTCTGTGAAATGTCCAGAACAGGCAAATCCTGTTCTGGGTCAGGAAGCGGATTTGTGGTTGATGGGGGCCTTCTAGGGACTTTCTTATTGGGGTGATGAAAATGTTCTAAAATGGATGTGGTGATGGTTGCACAACCTGAATATGCTAAACTCCACTGAATGATACACTTTAAATGAGTGAATTTTACAGTATGTGAATTATATTTCAATGAAGTTGTTGTAAAAAAAAAAAAAATCCCTTGACTGCCTGGAACTGAATTATGGAGAATAACAAAACCAGGAGAGTAGAAGTGAAGGGTCACGGTCTCAGACACAGTGACCAGGGACGGCCTTGCTGCAGCGATGGCATCTGCACGAAGACTGGAAAGAAAACAGCATACTGTGGCACACTACTGCTGTTCATTTGGTATGAAATTATATAATATAAGTACCTGTTTATTTCATTTCAGTGAACTCTGCAGCCACTGTAGGATTTAGAGTAGTGCCATCCGATAGGAATATAACATGAGGCACATAAATAATTTAAAAATTTCTAGTAGCCACGTTTAAAAAGTAAAAAGAAACCAGTGTCATTAATTTAATAATATATTTTATCAACTTGGTATGTCAAACAGTATTTACATTTCAACATGAAATCAAAATCAACAATTATCAATAAGATATTCTGTTACTTTTCTCATACTAGGTCTTAAAACCCAGTGTGTATTGTATCTTTTCAGCTTATCTCCATTTGGGTGCTAATTTGCACTGGGAATACTTGATCTCTATTTATGTTTTATAAAATTTCATAGACTCCGGGTGTTTTAAGAATGCTTAAGAGTTTTCCAATAACTGAATCAAATATTATATTTTTTCATTTCCATTTAAATTACTTAAAATTTTAGGCCCTGGCAGGGTAGCTCAGTTGGTTAGAGCACTGTCCCAATATGTCAAAGTTGTGGGTTCAATCCCCAGTTAGGGCATATACAAGAAGCAACCAGTGAATGCATAAATAAGTGGAGCAACAAATTGATGTTTCTCTCCTTCTCTCTCCCTTCCTCTCTCTCTCTCTGAAAATCAATAAATAAAATTTAAAACAATTTTTTTAAGTTAAAGATTCAACTCTGTAGTGGCTACATTTTAAATGCTCTGTAGCCACAGTTAGCCAATAGCTACCACATTGGATGGTGCTGATATAGAATGTGTAGATCACAGAAAATTCTTTTGGACAAAGAAGGTACAGGCCCAGCCGGGCGTAGCTCAGCGGTTGAGCATCGACCTAGGATCCAGGAGATCGCGGTTCGATTCTCGGTCAGGGCACATGTCCGGGTTGCGGGCTCGATCCCCAGTCAGGGGCATGCAGGAGGCAGCCGATCAATGACTCTCATCATTGATGTTTCTCTCTCTCCCTCTCCCTTCCTCTCTCTGAAATCAATAAAGACATATATGTAAAAAAACAAGGTCCAGGACAGTGCCAGGCACAGAGGAGAGCAATAAATGTCAAATGAAGAAACTTCTTGACTATCTGCCCTTCCAGACGAGGGCCAATTTATCTCTTTCCTCAAGCCCAGTACCAGATTCAATAAACATGTGTCTAATATTTACTGCTCCTCGCACCAAACCCAGATTATCAACATTCCAGCTAACACGTGACATGTAGAACGAAACAAAATGATTCAGATGCATTGCACCTTTTAAAAAATTCTGATGATGATGAAAAAGTGTCCACATCCACAATACTTCTCCTTTCCGTTTCAGACAAAACTGGGTGCACATCCAGGGGGTGAAGGAAAGTGAGCAAATTTTATCTGAATCAGAATTCCACCGCTGCCACCTGACTTGGTTGTTTTATACCCAATAAAGACAGCATTAGACAGGGCTGGGATGGGAGTTATGCACAGGTCAAGGTGGATCCTGTCTTTATGTAAAAGTATGGATTTCTTTTTGCATTAATTTTTATTTTTTAAATTATTGCTGGAGGAATCTGTTATAGAAGGACAACACAGGAGATCATTGTGCATTGGCTTCTGACTGCTGCTATAACAACCATAAACCTAGTAGCTTCAAATGACACAAATTTATTATTTTACCTTCTGTAAGGCAGGAGTTCGAGAAGGGTCTCCCAAGGCTAAACCCAGGTGTGGTTAGGGCTGGCCTTTCTGGAGTGTCCAGGGAGAACTGTTTCCAGGCTTTTCCAGCTTCTAGAGGCATGGCATCCCTGGCTCCTGGCCCTTCCCTCCATCCTCACAGCCAGCTCTGACCCTGACCCTCCTGCTTCCTTCTTCTGAGGACCCTGCAATGCCACTGGGCCTCTGGGTAATCCAGGATCATCCCATCCCCATTTTAGGGTCCTTGATTTAATCCCTTTTATGCCACATAGAACAATATATTCACAGGTTCTGGGGATGCGGGCATGGATGTCCTTTGGGGGGTCATTATTCAGCCTGCCACATTTTTGGTGTTGGCACGGTTTTTATATTATCACTGTGGTGTAGACACACACACCTACACAGTAACAGAATTGTGTAGAACTTAATACACACATATAATGGGTATAAGGAAAAATGGAGAAATCTGAATAAGATTGGTGTATTGTGTCAATGTCAATATCCTGGTCATGATATTATACTAATGTTTTGCTTGTGTTTTGTACCAGTTAGCATTGGGGAAAACTGGGTGAAGGGTACACCGCATTTTCCATATTAGTTCTTATAGCTGTATGTGAACCTACAATGATCTCAGTACAAATGTCAAAAATTTTCTTTTGTTAATCCTCACTTGAGGATATTTTTTCCATTGAGTTTTAGAAAGTGGGAGGGAGGAGGGAGAGGGGAGGGAGGGAGGGAGGGAAGGAGAGAGAGGGAGAGAGAGAGAGCAATGTGAGAGAGCAATTGAGAGAGATATATTGATTGGTTGCCCCTTGCATGTGCCCCAACTGGGGCTGGGGATTGAACCTGCAACCCGGGTACCTGCCCTTGACTGGAAATTGAACTTGCGATCCTTCAGTGTGCAGGCTGACGCTCTAACTACTGAGCACACTGGCCAGGGTGATGTCAATTTTAAAAAGATAAAAAATTGCATTAAGATATCACTGATCTAATTTACTGAGTTTTTTGGGGCAATTTTCAATTTCGTGTTCATCCCCCCCGCTCCACACTGCTGAAAATTGTGTCCTCTCTCTGATCCTGCTTGTGAATAGCATCGTGTGATTCTTATTTATTTCACCCTTTTTTAGCAGAGGTTCACATTTTGACAAACTAGAAGTCCAGAGGGGTGACAGAGCCCAGTAAACATTCAGTAAATTGTTCCTGGGCTCTGCACTGGATACAGAGAGAAAAGAGGGGACCAGAGTCCAGAGAAAGTCTCTCACTCCACCTGGGTTGGGGCAAGAGGCCAGGGTGGATGCCCACACTGAAATCAGAACTATAATTAAGTGTGGTGGGTTCAACTGTGTCCCTCAAAATGATATGTCCACATTCTGACCCCTGGTACCTGGAAATGGGACCTTATTTGGAAACTGGGTCTTCGCAGATGGAATCAAGTTAAGGTGAGGTCATACTGGAGTAGGGTGAACCCCCAATCCAGTTACTGATGTTCTTATAGGAAGAGGGAAATTTGGACACAGACACAGAGACACAGCCACCGGAAAACGAGGAAGAGGCTAGAGTGAGGTATCTACAAGCCAAGGACTGGTGGCCATCACCAAAGGCTGGAAGAGACAGGAAGCACCCTTCTCTGGAACCTTCAGAGGGAGTATGGCCCTGCTGTCACCCTGAGTTTGGATTCCTGGCTTCCAGAGCTTTGCTCAAGTGTAGAGAAGGCCTAGAACAGAAGGTGTGGGAAGGTGCAGGTTTCTTTCCTGCTATCAGGTTTTCACAGGTCTGCAGGCCCAAGGTTCCAAGTTCCCTGACAGACATAGACCTTGCTTTTGGGTGTGGCTTCCATATCTGCTTCCTGCACCCCCGGGCCTATCTCCTTCCCCCAGGGTAGACTTGGGGCTGACCACTCCTGGCCTATTGCCCTGTAGTCTTCCAGAATCAAAATAAGTGTAAACATTAGCCTGAGCCACAAAACGTGATCGAGATGGTGTACTTGCAAGCCAGCAAGGTCGGCTGCAAAGCCAGTTATCTAGGGTCAGCTTTAGAATGCACAGGAAGACGATATAATAATCATTGGAATGTCAGCTTCATTTGTGATATGAATGACTGAACGTCTTAAACCTGTAGCTGGCCTATCAGACTTTGTTACTAAGAATGGCATATTTAACCCATTATTTACTGAAATTTTTCTTGATTGATTTGAGAGAGACAGGAAAGGAGAGAGAGACAGGCAGAAAGAAACATCAGTTTGTTGTTCTACCTATTTATGCATTCACTGGTTGATTCCTGCATGCCCCTGACCGGGGATCAAACCCTCAGCCTTGGAGTATCTGGATGATGCTCTAACTAACTGAACAACTGAGCTACCTGGCCAGGGCTGATCCATTATTTTGTTGTTGTTAATCCTCACCTGAGGATATTTTTTCCATTGGTTTTTAGAGAGAGTGGAAGGGAGGGAGAGAGGGACAGAGAGAAACATCGATGTGAGAGAGACACATCAACTGGTTGCCTCCCCCCCCCCAACTGGGGCAGGAGATCAAACCTGCAACCAGGGTATGTGCCCTTGACTGGGAACCAAACCCACGACCCTTTAGAGTCAGGGGAAGGGAGAGGGGGAGAGAGAGAGAAACATCGACCATCTGCCTCCCGCATGCCCCCTACCAGGGATGGCGCCTGCAACCCAGGCATGTGCCCTGACCCGAATCGAACCAGCAACCTTTTGACCCATGGGACAACTCCCAACCAACTCAGCCACACGGGCCAGGGCTATTTAATTAGTCCCCCTATTGATGAATGATTCATTTATTCCTTCCTCAAATATTTATTCAGCACATACTATGTGCCAGGTGTGTAATAGTTGCTGGGGGCCCACTTAGTGATGTGCTGGAGCCCGTGTGTATTGACTTCCAAGAGTCACTGTTTGGAATTAATGAGTGGACCATGGTGGGACAATTTTCACCACAGGTGCTGGCAAACACTACAAATCAGGGCTCTATTTTTATTTTCCAGTCAGACTGTATCATATCATGGAGAACAAAGCAGACAAAAATCCCTGCTCTCATGGTAATTATATTCTAGTGGGGAAGACAGTAACGAAAATAACTAGAAAGGCATACAGTAAAATACAGATGCTATGAAGGAAAATTAAGCAGGGAACTAGACAAAGGAATGCTAGGGGTCCAGTTATGATTTAAGTTAAAGTGCTCAGGGAAGGCTTCATTGAGGAGGTAACATTTGAGTAAAGGAGCAAGCGTTTCAGGGAAGGAGTGAACAGAGATATTTGGAGGAAAAAATGTTTCAGGTGGAGTGAACAGCATGTGCGAAGGAGGAGCAGCAGGAGGTTCATTTGGCTGGAGCAGAGGGAACGAGGGGGAGAGAGGGAGGAGATGAGAGCAGGGAGGGGCGCAGGTCATGCAGGGGCTTGGGGGCATCTGAGAGGACATGGGCTTTTACCTCAAAGGAGGTAGGAGCCGCGAAGGGTTGTGAGCACAGCAGAGATGGGACCTGAGTTGGGTGCTCACAGGCGCCCTGTTGTGGCTGCTTCGGAGAGCACAGGCTGCAGGAAAAGAGGGTGGGAGCCCAGGATCCAGGGCAGAGGGGACTGGCACCCACTCAGGTAAGTGATGATGGGGCCCGCCCGGGCCCCGAGGAGGCAGAGGAGGGGCTGTTAGTGTTTTTCCTCCCCTCCCCATTAAAAATAACGCAATGATGTTACAGTTCATTTTTTTAATTTTTAAAAATTTTTAACATTTTAATACAGTTCAGATTTCTCTGTTTCATTTCAGCTCCTTCACTGCCAAACCTGTAGGCAGGGACTGCTTCAGTTTCTCTGCCTTCTCTTTGTGTTGATCAAGATATAAAGGTATCTACTGCATCAGACTTTAAACTTCACATTATCTTTATTTTTCTTGGTCTTGGCAGATCTGGTATCCATTTGCCTGGCTGTGAGCAGGAAGTCCCTGATTTCTTCAATTTTGCGAGGCATGGCTGGGAGGCACACAGAGAGCCTGTGGCTGGCACCTCAGGTTACCCCGCTATTCTCCATGTACCCCCCAAGAGGCACTCACAGCAAGTGGCAAGAAGTGAAGAGCCATTTTCATTTTTAAAAAACACTGCTGTAGTGCTGGCTTTGGCAGCACATATACTAAAAATCAAAAAACACACACACTGCTGTCATAAATTCGTCAAAATGGATTTGCAGACTCAAAGGTTTTGCATTTAAAAGTTAAAACAGGCCTGGCCAGCATGGCTCAGCAGTTGAGCATCGACCTAGGATCCAGGAGATGGAGGTTCGATTCCTGGTCAGGGCACATGCCCAGGGTTGCAGGCTTGATCCCCAGCAGGGGGCGTGCAGGAGGCAGCTGATCAATGACTCTCTCATCACTGACGTTTCTATTTCTCTCTCTCCCTCTCCTTTCCTCTCTCTCAAATCAATAAAGACATATCCAAAAACAGAAATTTAAAAGTTAAAACATTTCAAATATTTAAGTTTGAAATCTTCGAACACTAAGAATAGAAGTAGCCTTCCTTCCCCATCACCAATTTTTCTAACAGTTTATTATGAAAACTTTCAAGTGCATAGAAAAGTTGAAAGAATTTTACAGTGAATTGTCATATGCCCACAGTCCACTTTCTCCAATTGCCATTTTCTATATCTGCTCTATTATATACCTATCCATAAATATATCAATTTTTATGCATCTCAAAATATACCACACTTATTAGGATGGCTATAAAAAATTGGAAAATAAGTGTTGGTGAGAATGTGGACAAATTGGAACCTTTGTGCACCGTTGGTAGGAATGTAAAAGGGTGTAGCTGCTGTGGAAAAGTTGGCAGTTTCTCAAAAAGTTAAACATAGAGTTATCATATGACCCAATAATTCCACTCCTAGGTACTTGCACAGCCATGTACACTGAAGCATGATATACAATAGCCAAAAGGTGGGAACAACCTATGTCTATCAATAGATGAATAGATAAACAAAATGTGGTCTATGCACTACAATAGAATATTATTCAGCCTTGAAAAAAGGAAGGACATTCTGACAAACGTTACCATGTGGATGAACCTTGTGGGTATTATGCTCAGTGAAATAAGCCAGACACAAAAGGACAAATATTGTGCGATTCCACTTTATGAGGTCCCTAGAGGTGTCAAATTCATAGAGGCAGAAAAATATAATAGAGGTTGACAGGGCCTGAGGCCACTGTGACTAATGCTGCTATGAACATGGGTGTACAATTGAGTCCCTGCTTTCATTTCTCTTGAGTGTATACCTATGTTAATTTTTTGAGGAACCACCATACTGATTTGACATAGTTGCCTGAAAACTCTCTTTTTCTTGTGTGGACAGTATCCTGGTGACAGCCAGTGGTGGCTTGGACCATCACGGGGGAAGTGGCTAGTGACTAGATTCAAACTCTATTTCAGAGGTAGAGTCGACAGGACTGTGGATGGACAGGATGGGGAGGCTAATGATCAGTGGCCACTCCATTCCCCCCACCCCCCAGTTACTCAAGTCAACATCCTTGTACTTATCCTTGACAGGATAAGACTCTCCCAAATTTCATATCCAGTCCACCTGCAAACCTGTTTGCTCCATCTTCAAAATTAACCCAGAATCCCATTATCTGCTTTTTTCACACATCAGCCTGAATGATCCTTTTTTAAAAAAAATCCTCACTCGAGGATATGCTTTAGAGAGAGAGGGAGAGAGAGACGGAGGGAGAGAGACTTCAATCGTCTGCTTCCCCTATGTGCCCTGTCTGGGGATAGAATCCTAGAATCCACAACCCAGGAATGAAATCCACAACCTTTTTTGGTGTAGCGATAACGTTCCACTAACAGATCCACCTGGCCAGGGCCTGAATGATCCTCTTAACACCTAAGTCAGGGCATGTCTTTCCCAGATTATGACAAGACCAGTGGCTTCTCAAGGGTAAAGCCTGCAGGTTGTCTTGTTCTCAGCATCTGTAGAGTAAATGAATTGTCTTTTTTAAATCCCTCAGTTCCAGCGGTTTTGCTCAGTGGTTAGAGCTTCCTCCTGAGGACTGAAAGGTCCTGGGTTTGAATCCCACCAAAACCCAATCAGTGTCTCTCTGTCTCCCCCACTTCCACTCTCTTTGAAAAGCAAAGAGGCCCACACCAAGACACATCATAATTAAAATGCCAAAGGTTAAAGACAAAGAGAGAATCTTAAAAGCAGCAGGAGAAAAGCAGTTAGTTACCTACAAGGGAGCACCCATACAACTGTCCGCTGGTTTCTCAACAGAAACTTTGCAGGCCAGAAGGGAGTGGCAAGAACTATTCAAAATAATGAAAACCAAGAACCTACAATCAAGATTACTCTACCCAGCAAAGCTATCATTTAGAATTTAAGGACAGATAAAGAGCTTCACAGATAAGTAAAGCTAAAGGAGTTCATCACCACCAAACCAGTACTACATGAAATGCTGAAGGGTGTTCTTTAAGAAGAAGCTAATGAACAAAAGAATCTGACAAACAAACTAGACCCAGAGACACTGAAGCATGCAACAGACGGTTGTATCGCAAAGGGAAGAGGGAACCGGAGTGGGGTGGGTGGGAAGAGACTAACCAAAGAAGTTATATGCATAACCCTGTACACAGACAATAATGGGGTGAAGGCCTGGGGAAGGGGGTGTGAGCGAGGTGGAGGGGGTCAATGGGAGAAAAAATGGGATACCTATAATACTTTCAACAATAAAGATAAATTTTTTTAAAAAGGCAATGGAAAAAATGTCTTTGGGTGAGGATCGAAAAATGAATATTTAAATAAATAAGTAAATAAATGCCTCGGTCCCCAGTCTTGGCCACGCCCTAGAACTTTGACCACGCCCCCGGGACCCTGCGCATGCTCCGTGGCTAAGCACCGCTCGCCCCACCCCCGCCCCGCTCCCGGGGCTGAATGGGCACAAACCTTTTCCACTTATATCTGGCGCGGGAGGCTGCGGAGACACGCTCCTGGGAAAGGATGGGCGTTGCGCTCCGCCTTCCCTGAGGAATACTCTCAGGCGCCGCCGGGTGTGGGAGTGTGCGCTCTAGTGCCGGCGCCGACTCGCGCTTCCGGGCCTCCTCCGCCACAGAGCCTTTGGCTGCACCGTCTCCCACCTTCCGGCGCTGCGTTGGTGCCGTCCGTTCAGGTCACGTGGCGGCAACATGGCGGCTCCTAGAGCACACGGCAAGCTTCGCGGCCCTTGAGGCGGAGGCGGAGGCGGCGGGAGCGGACCGGGCGCGCGGGTTCTGCGTCTCTGGAGCTCAGGTGTACCCGCGGCTGGGAGCACGGTGCGGAGCCCGGACCTGGCGGGCGGACACGGGGAGGACGCCTCGTTGGGGGGGCGCGGCGCCCGGCCCCGGGAGTCTGGCTGGCGGTTTGCGGCCACTCCTTGAGTCCCGGCGAGCTCTTCCCCCCGTCTTCTAGGGACCCGGTTTCCCGGGATGCCTTTGCTGGGGACCCAGCGCGTGTTGGGGGTACCATATCAGAAGACTTCTTTCTTGGGGTCCTGGGAGAACCAGTTTGTGAGGGACCCGGGTAGACAGATCTTCAGGCATCTGGTTCCCTGGAGTCTTTCAAGGAGAAGGATCCTGCTAGCAGTCCTGAGGGGTTCCATGTGGGGCAACCCCTAAGGGTGAGGGGGGAGCCTCTTTACTCGAGAGATCTTTTCGTTGAGAATTCTTGGTATAGAGAGGTCTTTAGGAGGGGAAGGGATTTCGAGGATCCAGGTCTCCTCTTCCTCTATGCCTTACTAATTCATCTTGCCTGTCTCTCAGACCTTCACAGGGGTGAGTGGATTTCCACATTCTGCTTTGGTTGGGGGCTGATTCCGTCAACCCCATGCCCACACCTTAGTCCCCCTTCCCGTTAAGAAATAGGCCCCAGGTGTGAGCTGTGGGCTTCCAGGTGGTAGGTGTACTCTCGTCCTCCTGAGCACAGAGGCGGGTGTGGGGCTCCTTGCAGAAATGTTTAATACTAGCTCAGGTTTTTTAAGTGCACACTGGGTGCCAGTGCTTGTGCTTGGTGCTCTGTGAGGGTAACTTCATTCACAGTAACTCTGTGAGGTCCCAGTGCCCCTTTAGCCCGTTTTACAGATGTTGGCAGATTTATACTGTGTATAAAGTGTTTAGTAACAGGCATGGCAGGCAGTAAATGTTCAATTCATCCGACAAATATTTATCAGGAGTCCTGGGTCCTGTCTGCCCTTGACTTGCTGTGGCTCACTCCTGGCTTCTATGGATTCTGATTATCCCTCTTTCAGGAGTCGCCTCCTTTGATGGTCACCTGTGTTCAAGCAGCTGTACCTCCCTCCCTTGTTAAACCCTGGGTGGGACCTGCTGACGCTGCTGGGAGCCAGAGGGCTGCTGGCATGCTGCAGCTTGCTTGTCATGTTTATTACACAGCCTCCAGGTCCTCATTGGTCTAGAGGACTGAGAGGGGAACCCTCCTTCCAGCCTCAGCTGTGTCTTTTCATCTTATTTCATCCAGTCAACACAGCGTCTGATTTAGGGCTTGACTCTGGAACCCAGCCACCTGGATTTATAACTTCATGTTGTTTCTAAGCAAGTCATTAACCTCTCTGTGCTTCTGTTTCCTCTCCTGTAAAATGATGCCAGTCCTGGTACCTGTCTCATCTGGTGTGGTGAGAATTAAATTATTTCATGACTATAAAGGGCTTAGAAGAAGTGTTTAGCACATAGCACATGCTCTGTAAATGTCAGCTGCTGTTACTGTTAGGGTTATTGTTCTTATTGAGGACCTTCTGTGTGCTGACAGTACAGCAGTGACTGAGAGAAACTCCATCCCTGCTTATAGTGAGGGATCAGAAGGACCGTAATCAGCTAAACCAATAAATATACAGTATGGTATCTAGTAGTGGTAAGTGCTTCAAAGAAAAGATAAAGCAGACCAAGGGAAAAGATATAGAGGAGTAACATTGAAGATTGTAATCAGGGAAGACTTCCCTGAAGAGGTAACATTTGAGACTCAAGGAAGTGAGAGAGCATGGGGGCATTTTGGGAAGAGTGTTCCTGAGGGAGAGAACAGCTCATCAAAGGCCCTGGGGCAGGACTGTGCCTGGTGTGTTGGAGGAACAGTGAGGAGGCCTGTTCGGTGGAACGAAATGAGCGAGGGGAGAGGGATGAAGTGAGGATGGGGAGGGGACAAGGGCAGGTCATATAAGGTCCTTTGGGACTCTCAAGGAGTTTGAGGTAGTGAGGCACCATAGGAGGATTTTGCAAGAGAGTCACATGGTTCATTTATATGCTGAAAGGATTCCTGTATTATTAGTTACCTGTGCTGTGTAACAAATTTACACAGTGTTTCTTATGACCTACCCTCAGAAGTCACACTGCCATATCTTCCATATTCTATTGTTTACACAGGTCAGCCCTATTCATTGTGGGAGGGTGCCACACAGGGCACTGATACCAAGAGGTGGGGGCCATTGGGAGTTATCTTGGGAACCAACTTCCACAGTCCCTTTGGCTGCTGTGTGGAGAGCAGACCCTTGGAGGTCATTGCTGATATATAGGCCAAAGGCCCAGAGAGGGAAAGTAACTTAGGGAGGTCTACGCATTAAGTAGGTAGGGCCAGACCCAGACTTTCAACCTAGATACTCAGAATGGACAACAGGTAGGAAGCCACTTCTCCAGGTTCTAAATTAAATGGACATGTCATTGAGCAGAAGGATGCCTCTAACCTGGCCTTTTGCTTTTCCATGGTAAGGTTCTTGTGCCTGAGAGGAGACAAGGAAGGAAAAAGGCGTGTGCTATGGTGACCAAGCAGGAGGTGGAGGCCATTGGGCAGACTCTGGTGGACCCCCAGCAGCCCCTGCAAGCCCGCTTCCGGGCGCTCTTCACACTTAGAGGGCTTGGTGGGCTGGACGCCATTGACTGGATCAGCCGGGCCTTCAGTGATGACTCTGTCCTGCTCAAGCATGAGCTGGCCTACTGCTTGGGTCAGATGCAGGACCGCCGGGCCATCCCTGTGCTGGTAGATGTGCTGCGGGACACCTGCCAGGAGCCCATGGTGCGCCACGAAGCAGGTGAGTGGCGAGGTGAGGGAATGGGCGCCCGTCTGCCTCTTGCGTCAACTCATACACGATCCAAACCAGGGCTCAGCAAATCTTCTCTGTAAAGGGTGGTAAGTATTTTCAGTCCTGCTGGCCAGACAGGCTGTTGCCACAACTCAATTCTACCATTGTAGCATAAAAGCCACCATAAAACAGAGTCAACAGATGGGTGTTGACACATGCCAGTATTTCATTGGTGCTGAGATTTGAATTTCATATAATTTTCACGTGCCATGGAATATTATCCCTTTGATTAAAAAAAATCTTTTTTAGCCCTGGCTGTTGTGGCTTAGTGGTTAGAATGTTGTCCCGTGCACAGAAGGGTCATGGGTTTGATTTCCTATCAGGGCACATACCCAGGTTGTGGTTTCGATCCCCAGTTGGGGCTTGTGTGTGAGGCAACTGATTGATGCTTCTTTCTCCCTCTCTTTCTAGAATCAATGAAAAACATAGCCTCGAGTGAGGATTAAAAAAATAACTTTTTTTTTTAAACTATAAAAACCATTCTATACATATAAAAACAGTTGGTGGGCTATAGATTGCCAACCCCTTTTTCATCTACTCATTTCATTCATTGGACAAATGTTTTTTGAGTGCCTATTGTGAGCTGCTTTGAGGTGCCCAGATCCTTTCTACTAATCAATATGCGCTCTCTCTGCCTGGTTCTTCTTAGGGGAGGCCTTGGGGGCCATCGGGGACCCAGAAGTTTTGGATATCCTGAAGCAGTACTCGACCGACCCTGTTGTCGAGGTAACTGGGCCAGGCCCTCCCTCTCCCTGCCCTCGCCTGGACCAGCCTCAGACCCTGGGTCTGTTTGCCATGATGACTACTTGGCTAGGGATTCTGGGGAGAGGTGGTAGTCTGGATGAGTACAGGCTGCTGCCAAATGAGGCAAAATGAACACTTCATTTCCATCAAAACCTGCCCTGCTCAGCTCACCTGTCCCAGGCTTTTAGCCACTGCGGAACTGTCGTTACCTCTCTGGCACCTCCACCGTCCATCCTTCTCATGGTCTCTCATCACCTTTATGATAAAATCCGAAGTCCTCACTGTGTCCCACACACCCTAAATAGTCTGTTCTGACCACTGTAGTCAGGTCACCTCTGTGGTTAACTCCCCCTCAGCTTTCCCCTGACAGGTCCGGCAGGTCCTGCCTCAGGGTCTTTGCATTGGACGTTTCCACCTGACTCCATGTCTCACTTGGTTCTAATGTCACCTCCACATTGATCTGTTCCCTGGCCCTGTCTCTCTCATCACTTCCTGATTACCCCGGAGGATAGGGAAGGGGGCCTGTGAGGCCCACCGCCATGTCCCCAGGGGCCACCTACCACCCCTTTCTCTGCAGGTGGCTGAGACGTGCCAGTTGGCTGTCTGTCGACTGGAGTGGCTGCAGCAATGCAGTGGGAAGCCAGCAGCAGTAGGGCCCTACCTCTCAGTGGACCCGGCTCCTCCAGCCAAGGAGCATGATGTGGGGCGGCTGCGGGAAGCGCTGCTGGATGAAGCCCTGCCACTCTTTGACCGATACCGAGCCATGTTTGCCCTGCGAGATGCTGGTGGCAAGGAGGCTGCCCTGGCACTGGCTGAGGGTGAGGAAGGGCCCCTGGGTGAGGTCTAGTGCCTACATCTGTGACATGGAACAACTTGTTCCAGGGGATGTGTACCCTGGGCCTGGCCTGCAGCACTTCCCCATGGGCTTTACACAAATTAACTCCTCCTCAGAGGTGGGTGGGCAGTCTTATTACCCCCATTCTCCATGGGTGTTACTGAGGCCCAGAAAGGCAAGGAGATGTGCTTGAGGTTACACAGGCAGTCAGCAGACTTAGGATTTGACCCTCGGCAGCCTGACTCCAGAGTCCTTAACCTCTTCCTGTTATTACTTTACCCCTTGGGTGCCCAGCTCCTTGTCCCCGTCCCCCGTTCCCCCCCCCCCCCCCCGTCCTCACCTGCTTTGATGTCACTACCCAGCCAGTGATTTCTCTGTCTCCCCTACTCCCTCCCACAGGCTTGCGCTGTGGCAGCGCCCTCTTTCGCCATGAAATTGGCTACGTTCTGGGTCAGCTGCAGCACGAGGCGGCTGTGCCCCAGCTGGCCGCGGCCCTGGCCCAGAGGACTGAGAGCCCCATGGTGCGACATGAGTGTGCGGAGGCCCTGGGAGCCATAGCCAAGCCCACCTGCCTGGCTGCTCTGCGGGCCCACATGGCCGACCCCGAGCGTGTGGTGCGGGAGAGCTGTGAGGTGGCCCTGGACATGTACGAGTATGAGATGGGATCGGCCTTCCAGTATGCAGATGGGCTGGAGCAGTTGCACTCGCCCCCCTCTTAGAGCTACCGCCAGCCTGGCCCTCTCCCCTAAGGACTCAGTATATAAACAGAATTGTGTGATTTGGATCTTGCTTCCCTGGCTCCCTAAACCTGTTCACTTGGGCAGACCTCAGATGCTTTCGCATCTTGAGCCCCCCACTCCCGGGGCAGGCTGAGGTCTCCACTGTCCCCTACTGAGGGGCCTAGCACAGGTGCAGTGCACCAGGTGGAATGTCAGCATGGGAGGAGGATCTGGGTGCGGGGTGCTATGCTCTGGGGAGGCTGGGTTGCCCAGCTTCTTCAGGAATGAGGGTATCTGGATAAAGGCACTGTGGGGAAATCTGTGCCCAGTGGGCCTGGGCAGGGTCTGGGCCTCTAACTCCCACTCCAGGCCCTGGGTGGGCTGGGCTAGGGACTTGGGTCAAGTAACAAACAGGCCCCAGGTCACTGCTTAAGTGGAATATTAAATTATTTTTGCCAAGCAATCACTGTGTGTGTTGGAGGCTGTGAGGCTTAAGCTGGCTGCTCAAGGAACGTCTAAGTGTGTGTGTGGGGGGGCGCTGCGGGGCATTTGGAGAGCTCAGCTCAGCTCTGCGATCTGCCCTGTGCCGGACAACATGTGACCAATGCAGGCCTGTGTCCCGCTTCACCACCATTCCTTGGCACAATGTCTAGTCCCCCACATTTCTCCTGCTTTCTATGGGTCAACAACAACCCTGATGCAGGTGGAGGGGATTCCATGAGGGCACAGGTACCAGGAGGTATGGTCCTTGGGCACAGCTACAGTGGTACCTTTGTTTTCTAATGTAATCCATTCCGGAAGACCGAGTTCTGAAACGTTTGAAAAACCGAGGCAAAGTAGAAAGTAATGCAAAATGGATTAATTCGTCCTGGACCTTTAAAATCAACCCCTAAAACAGCAATTTAACATAAATCTTACTATCTAATGATACCACAGATCCATAAAATGATACACAATGAAAATGTAATTTTTTCTTACCTGCAGTGATGATAGTCATTGTTTGGATGGGGGGATCCCCTGCAATAATCACAATAGGTGACTGTTCTTCAGGTGTTCTGTGGTCCTCTTCCAGAATCACTGCAGGTGACTCCTCCCCTGCCATTCCTTCCCTTGATTTTTTTACACCATTGACACCTGGTTCAGACTCACTGGATCTTTTCCTTACTAAAAATTTTTCAAGTGACATTTGTTTTTTCTGATGTTTTAAAATTTGTCTAAAGTGAGACAGCATTATCATTGAAAGTTTTAGTGGCATGATGTACAGCAGCTTTATCAGGGTGATAATTTTTCAACAAAAACCCATTTTGCACACATTTCTTTGATCAGTGCAATAGAAACACTTTCTCTTCCCTCCTCTGAAGACAGTTCCTCAATTGCCACCTGTTGCTGCTCCATCAAAATGCTTTGAAGTTCTGTGGCACGTCCAGGCTTGTGCTCCACTAACTGCCACATCATCACTACTCACTCCCAAGCCCATGGCCTTTCCCAGAGACACGATATCCTCAACAAAAGGAGCGTCCTCTTCAACATCCTCAAATACACGTTCAGGGACAGCTTCTGGCCAGTTTCTTCTATGCTGACTTCATTGTTCCATGCTTTGTCTATGAGATGTAAGCAAAGTAGGATATTGAAATGATTCTTCCAGAACTCTGAGAGTTAGCTCTGTGTCCAAGGTCATCTCAAAGCACCTTTGGAACAGTGCTTTGGTATAAAGCTGCTTAAAATTAGATATGACCTGCTGGTGTATGGGCTGGATGAGTGGAGTCATGTTGGGGGCGCAAAAACTTTAATAAAACTGAACTCTTCCATCAACTTGCCCTCCAAGCCTGGAGGGTGAACTGGAGCATTACACATAACAAGCCGGCACTTCATTGGAAGGTTTTTGTCTTGGAGGTATTTTTTTACACTTGGCCCAAACACTTCATGAACCGACTCAGTAAAAAATTGCCTGGTTACCCAAACTTTCCTGTTTGCCCTACACATCACGTGCAATTTGCTTTTTATGACGTTTTTCTTAAATACACTGGGGTTCTCAGAATGGTAGACTAGCAAAGGCTTCAACTTAAAACCTCCACTTGTGTTCCCACAAAATAAAAGCCTGTGTTTCATGGGATTGTGTCCTGGCAATGCTTTCTCCTCCTTTGTTATGTAGGTCCTCTGGCATTTTCTTCTAAAAGAGGCCTGTCTCATCACAGTTGAAAACTTACTGGGGAAGGAAACCCTCTGCCTCTACTTAACCTTTAAATTCCAAAACAAATTGGTCAGCGTCTTTGTTGGCATTGGCAGCTTCACCGTGTCTCACCATGCTGTGAATGCCACTTAAACTTTTCAAACCACTCTACTTGCTTTGTAAATATCACTCTCAGCACTTGTTCCAGGGGTGTTTTTGATGAGGTCAGCATGCAAATATAAGCTTTTTCACAAATCATGCTCTCAGAAATGCTGTCATCAGCCAGCTGTTTTTCATTTATCCATATGAAAAGCAACTTTCCCACTTCTCCAATTGTCTGTGTTCTTTGTCTTGTGTTTTAACACCTCTTGCAACATTGGCTCCTTTAATGGCTTATTTTTTAAGATGGTACAAATTGTAGATTTGGCCATACAAATTGTGTTGCCAGATCACATAAACGGACACCACTTTCATGTTTGGAAATAATTCCCTTCTTCACCTCTATTGCTGTTAATGATTCTCTTGGCTTTACAGCTTTTATCATTTCTCATAGCAAGGTGATTGGCAGAGGGCTCCTGAGATGGCATGAACACAGATTTACTGCACACAGTCACAAAAACAAATTGGTTGCACAGATTGATTGCACACAGTCACCAAATAAGCCCAAATATCACCATGTTGCACGGGTGCTCGGGTCAACAGCCAACAGCCGGGCCTCAGGATCTTGCCCTCAGCGGAAGCCGTGTGGCATGTTTGACTTCCGAGGCGTGTTCGAAAACCGAAGCATTTCCTTCCGGGTTTATGGCGCTTTTAAACCGAAATGTTCATCAATGGAAACATTTGAAAACAGGTACCACTGTATGACCCCCCTTTTTTTAAATCCTCACCTGAGGATTTCCATTACTTTTCAGAGAGAGTGGAAGGGAGGAGTGAAAAACGTTGATGTGAGAGAGGCACGTTGGTTGGTTGCCTCCTCAAGGGCCCTGACTAGGGCTGGGGGCTGGGCCTGCAGCCCAGGAACATGCCCTTGGCGGGAATTGAACCCGAGGCCTTTCAGTTCACAGGCTGACACGCTAACCACTGAACCAAACCAGCCAGGGCCAAAACACAGCCTCTTTTCTGCTCACAACTCTTCTGGCATCAAGTGCGTGAATTTTCCACAGCAGTTTTCTATTTCTCTGCAGATACCAGCTGCTGTCCTGTAAGTTAGTCTTGACACTAATGACCCGGAATTAGTGCAGACCCTACAGTTTCAGGGCACAGGAATGCCACCACTTTAAACAGGTTCCAAGCCCAGTCCTCCTGTACCTTTGATCCATCAGGGTTCTCACAACCCCCTCCTCAAATTTGAGGATTTGCTAGGACAGTTCACAGAACTCAGGAAAAGACTTTACTTACCCATTTATTGTAAAGGACACACAGGGCTAGTTCTGGAAGGGTCCTGAGCACAGGCGCTTCTGTCCCAGTGGAACTGGGGTGCCCTGCACCACCTTCCTGGAATGTGGAAGCCCCCTGAGCCCCTTGATTTCATGTTTTTATGGAAGGTCCATCACTTCAGCACTGCTGGTTGGTGCAGGCAGGGTCCGGGGTGGGGTTAAAAGTTCCCCCTCATCTGGCTGGTGTTGCTCAGTGGTTGAGCATCAACCTATGATCCAGGAGATTGAGGTTTGATTCCCGGTCAGGGCACATGCCCGGGTTTCAGGCTCGATCCCCAGCAGGGGATGTGCAGGAGGCATCCGATCAATGACTCCCTCACTATTGATGTTTCTATCTATCCCTCTCATTTCCACTCTCTGAAATCAATAAAAATTTTAAAAATAAGAGTTTCCTTTTACTCATGGTTAGTTTACGGGCCTCAGCCCCATCCTCATTAGCCCAGCTCAGGTATAGTGGGAGGGGCGAATTAAGAAGCACAAAGGGACTCACCCTCATCACTCAGGAAATGACAGGGTTTTAGGAGCGCTGTGCCAGGAACCTGGACAAAGTTCAAATATACATTTCTTATTATCTCAGTGTCACCGGCACCCCATCTTCCTGGGAACTCCTCAGGAACCCTGCATTTGCCCAGCTTCTCTCCCCCCACTCTGGGACCCCGCAGTCCTCCTCTCCCCCTCTTCCCCTCCACTGTCTGTAGGGGAATCTAATCTCACCTGTGCTGAGTCGGGGCTCCCCTGAATTCCACACTCGAGGTCCAACTGCCCCTCCACATCTCCGTTTGATGTTGATGAAACGCCCCAAACCCAGTATGTCCTTACATTTCCTCATATTACTTCCGAAGTTGCTTCTCCCACAGGAAGTGGAAACTCTATCATTCTAGGTGCTCA
Source organism: Miniopterus schreibersii (assembly GCF_964146895.1). Taxonomy (NCBI): domain Eukaryota; kingdom Metazoa; phylum Chordata; class Mammalia; order Chiroptera; family Miniopteridae; genus Miniopterus; species Miniopterus schreibersii. Next base: position 65,854,532 of record NC_138105.1, on the reverse strand, counting down.
GCCTAAAAACATTCAGGTGTGACCAATTTAAAACCTACCCTAGGTGCGCACACTTGCCTCCTCTCTTCTACCTCCACCCAGGTCCAGCCCCAGCATCGCCAACCTGGACCAGCTCAGTTCTCTCTGCCTCCATTGGCCACAGTCTGTCCTCCCCACAGCAGCCACCAGAGGGTGCCATTGAGCACCCGAGTCAGGTTTCTTCTCTGCCCACAGTCCTCCAGGGCTCCCACCTGCTGGGGATGGGGGGAAGCCCAAGTCCACCCCAAGGCCCACAAATCCCTGCACAACCTGCCCCATCCTCTCCCTGCCCTCACCTCCTCTCCTCCTTGCTCACTCTGCTCCAGCCACATGGGCCTCCTTACTGTTCCTCCAACATACCAGACACAGTCCAGCCTCAGGACCTTTGCACAGGCTGTTCTCTCTGCCTGGAACACTTTTCCCCCTGGTACCTCCATGGCTGGTTCCCTTCCTCCTCTGGGTCTCTGTTCACATGTCATCTCAGTATGGCATTAGCTACCCTGTTTTAAACTTTAACTCCCCTCCAAGCAGTACCAACCCCTTAGACCATGGTCTCTGCCCCTCCCCACCCCCAATACCACTCTTCATTTTTTTCTTTTTTTTAATCTTCACCCGAGGATATTTTCCCATTGCTTTTCAGAGAGAGTGGAAGAGGGTAGGGGAGGGAGAGAGAGAGAAACATCCATGTGAGAGAGACACATCGCCTGGTTGCCTCCCCCATGCGCCCCAACCAGGGCTAAGGATTGAACCTACAACCGAGGGAACCCTTCAGTCCTCAGGCCAACGCTCTAACCACTGAACCAAACCGGCCAGGGCCCATTCTTTATTTTTTAATCTAATACATATTTTAGCCTAAGGTTATGTTTTTTCAGTCCCTTTCCCCACTTTGAATGTCAGCTTCACGAGGGCAGGAGTTTTCCCGGGAGAGGGCAGAGCCCGCGCGAAGGCCCCGGGCGGAGATGCGCCGGCCCCGCAGGTGTGGCTGGCGCGGAGCCGGGAGGGCTCCCGGGCGGAGGCGATTACGGCTGCGATTCATCCAGGCAGATGGTGGCCCTAGGGAAGCCCGATCTGCTTACCCAAAGCCCCTTAATACTTCCGCTGCACGGGTCACCTCTGGGCCTCTGCTGCTCCAGTGGCCGCCATGCCCGGGCTGGTGGATGGGGCGGGGGCCGAGAGCTGGAGACAGGCCCCGCCGCTGTACAAGGAATACCGCCCGCCGCCGCTGGACGCCATCCGCCTGCCCAGGTACGCGCTGTACCTGCTGCTGGCCGCACTCCTGGTGGTGGCCGTGGCCTATGCCATTGTCGGGCATCTCATCAAGGACCTCGCCCATGACCTGGCTGGTGAGCCCCAACCCACCATCAGCCTGATGGGCTAGTGCTGGGCCCCGGAGGGGGTTGGTCTTGGGGCCTCTCCCAGTCAGGGAGGTTAGGAGGGTGGACAGGGGACTGGGGAGGCTGAGGGCCTCTATGGGTTCAGTGCAGGGGGTGGAGGGTGGGCAGGGCCCGGGGAGGCTCCTCACCAGCCTCTTGCCACAGACTGGGCCTTTGGCCCAAAGCCAGACCAGGAAGATGCCCCCCGGGAGCTGCGCCCAAGCCTGGAGGGTGAGGATCTGGAGGAGCTAGACCTGCAGCTGGCCCTGGCCTGGCGGGGTGACGACGACACTGGTGGGGGTGACGAGGGGGCCCCTGCAGTAGCCCTCGCCCGGGTCCCCCACTGCCCCTCCATCGCCTTCAAGGAACCACCCACTCAAAGCTCCTTCTGGAGGCTGGACTGAGCTGGGTACTGCCCTCGGACCCAACGCCTGGATGCCAGCTGCTTTGGAATTGTACTGACCAGACTTGCGCTCACCGAGTCCTTTCCCCACTGAGCTGCGCTCTTGGCAGAGAACATTCTCTTTCTTGGCTGGCAGGTTCTGGTGGGTGGACACTAACTGTTCCCACACTCCTGCTCCCCAGTCTCCCAGAGTTTAACCCCACCCAGCCTCCACCAAGCTGTTGGGAATCTGTAAAACAAGAATACCAAGAAGATTTTAAAAATAGTAATAGTTGCCAGCCCTTACCTAGTTGTTAGTATGTGCCTGCTATCGTGTTAAGTAAGCCCTTTCCATGTATTATCTCATTTAATCCTCTGAGGGGGACTTAGTGCCCCCATTTAACAGATGGGGAAACAGAAGCACACAGCCCAGAAATGACTTGGTTGGGGTTCTGCCCCCACTCGCTCTGCTGGGCTCCTCTACCTTCAAATATCCACACCCTCCACACCCTCCACACCTCATTCCCAGCTCTGCTGCTCTGCCGCTGGATCTTTCTCTGGCAGTCCTGACTTCCCAGTTAGCCTGAGAACTTGAGGACAACACCTGAGGCTTCCTTCCTTTCCAAGCTTTGCACAGGACAGGGCATACAGTAGGAGCTTCATATATGCCTGCTGGCTGGTTCAAGTGGGCCTCTTCTAGGGCTGGGTTGCCTGAGCAATGTCACCTGAGTGGCCCATCTGCACAATGGTTATAGTCAGACCTCAGGAAAGGAGGAGGCTCCAGGTATACAGAAGGTACTCTATAAATGCATGTGCAATGATGCTGGCATTCCCCAGCCCCCAGGAACCCTGCGGAGGTCTCACAGGCCTGAAGAAAAGCCAGCCCCCCACCCCCTGGCCTTCCTGCCATGTGCCTGGGCTGTGGCTGTCCTGTGGGTCCTCTTCCAGTCCAGCGGGGCCCCCTATCTAATCAACCCAGGGACCAAAGTTGACGGACAGGAGAGCCTGGAGCCTGAGTCATCAGCTCCCTAGGGTGCCCCGTTCTCTGGCCACACGGGAGTGGCTGGGCTTGGTACTGGGCACATCGCCCATCCCTGCCAGTTCAGATGCTCACCCTGTCAGTGACTGTGGGTCCCCAGGGGTTGGGGAGCCAGGATGAGACAGCATAAACTGGTGGTGAGGGAGACCTGAGGTCAAATCTGCACGACCTCTGTGCTCCTGGTCTCACTGAGCTATGAAATGGGGGTGGTAAATTTTGTGGGGTGTTCAGAGAAGGAAACAACCCATAAAAGCGCTGAGCCTAGGCCCAGAAAAGAAGGTTAGAGCCATCTCAGCCTCAGGGTGCCAGGCTCCCTGGGTTAATTGTTACACCAGGTCCAGACTCTGCCCTCCCAGGGGGAAGGGAGGGATGCCAACCAGGTAGGGTAAAGGAAGGGCCTGCCCTTGCCCCTGCCTCGGACCCACCTGCGCCTTATCAGGGGCTGGGCAGGGCCTCACAAGGCCAAAGAGGACTATGCTCATCTGAACGGCGCACTCCAGCTGCTGGCTCCTCCAAGGCCATGGAGACCCTGGGGACCCTGGAGACCCTTCTCGTGCTCATCGCCCTGCTCCTCTTGCCTGCTGAAGCACAGCAGGGTAGGGAGGTCCCACCTCTAGGGCCGTGGGGTGGGGAGGGGCTGTGGGGACGAGCTCACCATATCCCCTGAGAAGAGGGGGCAGGCAGAAGACGAAAGGCGTCGGGCCCTTCTTGGAGCTCACCTCCCCAGGCTGAGTCCCCAGCACCCTTCCCTTCTCTAAAACCCATCTGTGACACCCAGCGCCTTTCCAGGACCCCATCTGTCTAAGCAACCCTCGCTCCCTTCTCCCCTTCACCTTCGGCGGGGCCCTGCATTCCCCCACCTCTGAGTCCCACCTCCCCACACCTTCCAACAGCCACAGAACGTCGCCTGAAGCCGTGGCTGACGGGCCTGGCCGCTGTTGTGGGCTTCCTGTTCATAGTCTTCATCCTCATGCTGGTCAACCGCATCTGGTGTTCCAAAGGGAGGTGGGAGCCCCTCTCCCCACAGCCCCCCACAGCTGCCTGGCCCTTCCCCCTCCCCCTCCCCAAAATGCTGGGCACCCCCTCCCACTTCCTAACCCTCTCTGGTCCCTTCCCCATCTCCCCATTTCCCTGCTATTCCTTAGATCCCCATTGCACAGACCAGGATAGTCATGCAGCCCACCCCTCCTTGCTTCCTGGAGTTCATGATCCCCAACCCTGGGAAGACTGGGGTGAGGCTATCCCCATTTCCCATCCTTCACTCCCCTTCACCCCCGTCTCCATCTCTCCTAAAGCGCTGAGGACGAGGAATCCATGTTCAGAATGGAGACCAGCCTGTACCAGGACATGGACCTGAGGTACTGCCTGTGTGAGTGTGTGTAGACGTGTGAGTGGGTGTGGGTGTGTGTCAGGGGGTCTCTGTGAGCCCCCTCCTGGGGGAAGTGGGTGTGTACAAATTACCTCTTTTTGTCCTTGAACACCTCAAGCACGTTCCTGCCTCAGGGCCTTTGCACTTATTGTGGGTTCTAATTGGAACCCCTTTCCTCGTATCTTCTGGCTGATTCCTTCTTCAGTCCTTGCTCAGATGTCTTCTCCTCATAGAAGCCCATCCTGACCACGAGCTTTCCTGACACTGTGTCCCACAGCCATGAGGGCAGGACCAGGGACCAAAGGTTTGGGGACAGAAGTGCAGGAGCTGGGAGGAGACCAGCCTGGCTGAAAGATTCTCAGCTAAGCCCAAGATGTGCCATCCATCCATCCGTCCATCCATCCACCCACCCATCCTCCCACCCATCCACCTGTTCCTCCCACCCATCCACCTGTTCCTCCACGGGCAACTGAGCTTTAGTTTCTGCCTTTGTGAAGTGGAAACAGCAATGTTGCCTCATTAGGGTTGTTTTGAGGATTCAATGAAGATTCTTTCTTCTTTTTTTTGTAAAAAAATGTTTTTATTGATTTCAGAGAGAGGAAAGGAGAGGGAGAGAGAGAGAAACATCAGTGATGAGAGTCATTGATGGGCTGCCTCCTGCACGCCCCCTGCTGGCAATCGAGCCTGCAGCCCGGGCTTGTGCCCTGCCCGGGAATTGAACCTCCATCTCCTGGATCCTAGGTCGATGCTGCCCACTGAGCCACGCCCGGAGGGCTGAAGATATTTTGTGTAAAACACTCATCACAAGGCCTGCACAGGTACATTTCCATGAAATGGTAGGGACTCTGTTTCTTATTGTGGCCTGGGGCCTTTGTGTCTCTGCAGTAAAGAAGGCAAGAGGGAGAAGAGAGAGGAGGAGAAGGCCAAGAAGGAAGGAGAGAGCAACTTGGGGCTGGAACTGGAGGAGAAAGAGGAGCCCAGAGACCAGGAGAAAGCCAAGATCACGGCCATGTGAAGCTTGCCTGCCCGCCTCCTCCAGGCAGACCCCCAGAGATGCCTCTTCTGCACCCTATAACAAATGACCTGGACCTAAAACCACAGAAATACTACATCTGGGATGGGAACCCTGTGCCCGAATGAAGAGGCTTGGGACTTGCCTTACCCCCACCAGGAGGGCTCTTTGCACCTTGCATAGTCTCTATGCACCCTCCTTCCTGATTCGTCCTGTGTAGTGATTCTTCTTGCACTTGTTATGAGGACCCTCCCCCCCCATATCTCATGGCTCTCCCGCTTCTACCCACTGTCTGGTTTCTTTTCCCTCTGCCTGATACCTCTTGGTTAGACCCTCCTCCCTCAGGACCAATATGAGCTAGGGATTGCCTCTTGGGGACCTGCATTAAAGAATTGATCAGAGCCTTTCAGAAGTGCTCCTGTTGTGTCTTGGGACTATTTCCCCCTGAGAGGCAGCTTTTGGTTTTGGGGGCAATGCCCAGGCAGGAACGAAGATCAGGCTGCACTGATGCCCTGGGCAGAGTAAACACTTCCCTGCAATCTTGATTTTGCTGCCCTGAGCCCTGGACTTTGAGCCCCCAGGGCTGTCTCCCGGGAAATTCTTGCTTCCTCCTACCCCATGTTTGGGTCACGTAACTCTGTAATCCCATTTCTGAGAACTGGGTTTTGGATGGGGGCCTCAGGGCCCTGCATTTTCTTGGGCTGGAACAAGCATTTTCTCCTCCCAGTTTCCAGCCTTCCCTTTCTCACTTTCTCTGTGTCCTGGATGTTAGCTATTTCTTAATAAATATTCTTAATGAGGTCTTTGACAAAATGTGGCATTTGGAGCTCCGTCCTGGGGCCCATAGCACCCAGAAGGCTTCTAAGAACACTTCCAGGATTGCCCACCAGGTGGGCAGGAAAACCATAAAAAAACAAACAAAATAAATGCCCTAATAGATGCTCCCACTGAACACCTGGTATCTTTACCCTCTCTCTGTCTCCATCAATACCTAATTAGCCCCATTTCCCAGATGAAAATACTAAGGCTTTGAAAGACGTTAGCCACTGGGGCGGGTCTCCCTGGCTGTTTTGGCAGAGCCTGGACTGGAGCTCAGGCTGCCCAAAATATGGGTTTGTGGGCTGTGGCTAAGGTCAAATTTGGAGGTTCAGATCTTAGGAGCTAATGGTGGGGTTTGGGGTGGGGGGGTATTCTTTCCTCGCTGTGGTTCCTACCTGGGAGAACTGGTCCTCTGCAGTGCTATGTGTCCCTGGGGAAGGTGGCCTGACCTCTCTGAGTCTCAAGTCAGCTCTTTTGCAATATGAAGACAAGAGTTCTGACCATCAGTCTGAGGCTTGAAGGAGGCACTGGGGCATAAGGGCCATTGCAAGGTCTGGCACATAGTAGGTTCTCAGGAAATGAGTTCCCCACCTTTCCTGAGCCTTCCCCTCCCATGGCTCTGACTGTGGGGAGGGGGTCAGGGTGAACTTCAGGGAGACAGGGCACTGGGATACTCAGGACCCAGGGAAGGGGGCCCCATCTCCCATTTCCTTTGGCACTGGCCACACCCTGCCCTGGGCAGCCCACTTCCTCCTCCAGCCAAGGGTGCACCCCAGAACCTGCTGGACAGAAGCAAGGACAGACCAGGATGGACAGATTCTGGATGACCCCCAGCGACTCTCCCTTCAGGCAGCTCCGGTCCTGAGGCAGATTCAGGCCCAACCCTGCAAGGCCTTGCGGGGCAGGGAGGCGGAGGAAGGAGGGAATCCCAACCTGGCAGCCAGGCCGCTGACCCTGCGCTGCTCCTGCCCACAGTGGCCTAGAGGAAGGCGTGGCTGATGGGCCACACTGGCCTTTTCTTCCCCATCTTCATCCTCACTGTGGCCTATGCCACTTGGTAGAGCGAGTCTCATGACAGGTGGTCCCCACCCTCTCTGAGCCCCGCCCTCCCTTGCCCTCTCCCCTCTGAGCCCCTCTCCTCTCAGCCTCCTCCCAGGAGGCAATTGAGGGCACCAGGGGTAATTCTTTGATTCGGAATCCATGGGGGCCTCACATAACCTTGCTGACTTCCCTCCTGACTTCCTACCTGCCAAACAAGGTGGCTTCCTCACAGAGGACCCCATCCCTACATGTACTTCAAATGGACCTGCAGTCTTTATCACCCCGCCTGAGCCCATTCATTCACGCATCCACTTACCCACCCGTCCATGTATCCACCCTCTCGTCCAACCCTCTCCTTCCACCATCCATTACCCCTCCCTCCTCCCTCCACCCCTCATCATCCACCCGTCTGTCCAGCCCTCTGCCTGCCCACCCACCCATCACTCATCCATTCACCCACCCACTTACCTTCCCACCACGTGTCCACACACCCATCTGCCCAGCCATCACGCATCCGCTCACTCACCTATGCACACAGAAATGGGCCCACCCCTCATGTCTCTGCCCATCCACTCACACAGTTTTGAGATCAGGAAGCCAGAGGGGCCAGATTTGGGCTCATGTAGCTCAAGCCTGGGCCCCAGCACTTCCTTCCTCTTCAAACTGGGCAAATGTCCTCACCTGCCTGAGCCTCCGCTTCCTCTCTGGACAATGGAAACAACAAGGGTGCGGGACTCAGTTTCTGAGAGAACTGTAAGAGGCCTGGAACACTTAAGGCCTTACGAAATTGGGTTATCTGGTCCCTTCTTGTCTCCACAGCAGTGAAGAGGGAACAGGAGGCTGGGAGAAAGGAGAAGGAAGGAGTGGGCGACTGGGGGTTGGAGCTGAGGGAGAAAGGAGCCTCCAAACTATGCAAGGATGGCGAACCCCTCCTCATGAAGGCGTCCTGCTCAGCTCCACCAGGCAGCTCCCAGGGTTGACCCAATGCCTGTTCTGCACCCTGTAAGGAAAGACCTGGTTCTGGGGCCAGCAAAATGACTCCATCCGGGTGAAGTGTCCCTGAATGAAGAGGGCCCAGGACCCACCCAAAGTCCCTCCTGGAGGGCTCTTTGCATGTTCCCTGGGCGTTACACCCCCTCCCCAAGCTTGGTCTCCACCCAATAATTTTTCTCAAGCTTGGAGCATAACCCTGGACTAAGCTCTCCACATCCCCGAGTCCCCCACCATCTTATCTCTACCCAGTCTGCATTGCAGGGATATTTATTATCTACTGCCTGATTTATTTTCTTACCTCTGATTTCTGCTGCCCTTTGGATTTCATCAGAGAAGCCAGCTCTTCCTCCTCCCCTCCTACCTCCAAGACCTTTTGTGGCCCTGCTCCCAGTTCATAGGAATTACTTGGCTCCCAGCCCCTCTCCTAGCCTCCGTTTCCATCTCTGCCACATGGGAGCAGCCCAAGCCCCATTTTCACTGGCAAAAGGGAAGGTGGGGAGAAACTGTGTAAATGGTTCTGCCTGTCTTTGCATGACCCAGGGCAGAGCCAGCCCTCCTCCTGTAATCTTGCTTTTGCAGTTCCTGAATGTGAACTTTGAGCAGGCTCAGCACGGGAACTGTTTCCTAAGAGATGAGGGCCCCTCCCACCACATGCTGAGTTTCAGGGCCCTGCCTGGAAGCTGCGACACCCAGGAGCTGAGGTTTGAGGGTGCATGTCATCATCACCCCACTCTTCCTGGCCAGCACTCCTGGTGGCGGCTCCACGGAGAAAGAGCTGGAGTCCCAGCTTCCTTGTTGTGTGGTCCCAGTCAAGTGACTTAATCTCTCTGTGCCTAAGTGTCTTGCCCTGTTAAAGGGGAGGAAAATAACTAGACCCTTCATAAGTCTTCATGAGGACTAAGTGAAATGATGTCTACAAAACTCCTGAGCACAGAATCCAGAACCAAAAAGCTGGCCAATAAATGCCAGCTTTTTGTTAGGCTGAAATGGTGATGGTGGGGCAGGGTGCATGAGACTCCCCCCTCAGGCTAGGGGAATTCTGAAGGTCGGAGGGCGTGTTTTCTTCTTATTTTTAATCCTCACCCGAGGATATGCTTTACAGCTTTTAGAGAGAGAGGAAGGGGGAGAGAGAGGAACATCGATGTGAGAGAGAAACATCAACCAGTTGCCTCTCGGATGCATCCTGACCAGGGACTGCATGGGAAACCCAGGTATGTGCCCTGACCCGGGGATCCAACCAACGACCTTTCAGAAGACACTCCAACCAACTGAGCCACACTGGCCAGGGTCAGAGCCGGAGGGTGTGTTTTCTGACTACAGCTCTGGGAGCGCAGGAACTTTCTGCCTCCAGTCTCCTCTGTGCACAGTCTGGGGGTTCCCAGTGTGTGGGATGCTGGCGAGGGAGGGAAGGGAGAGGGAGGGCCTGTTTGGACTCCTCCCTTTCTGCAGGTGGCAGAACTTCCCCACTAGGGGGCATCTGGAAATTGGGGGGGGGGGGTGTTTTTTGCTTTGTTAAAAGCCTGCCTCCCTTTTATGGTATTTAATGGGGACCTAGGGATGGTAAAGAGCCTGCAGTGCTGAGACAGCCCCCAAAAGCCAATAACTGCTTCATCCTAGGGGCCAACGGCTGAAAAACCTGAGGCATTACTTGAGATTAAAGGCCAGAATGAGTTTCCCAGTCCAACCCCGCTGAGACCCCCAACCCAACTGAGTCCCCTCTGGCTGAGCTCAACCCCAGATTAGCCCCCCCCTAAAGAAACTCCTGCTAGTGCCCCCATTTCCTGCTGTGGGGAGGGGCTGGACTTGGGGATGGGGACAGAGGTGGGAGAGGCTGCTTGCTGACCTCTCCACCGAGAACCTGGTCTCTGGGTCCAGGTCCTCAGACTGCCCACAAGGGGGTGCCAGAACCTCACTGCTGAGGGCAGGAGAACCGCTGCATCCTAGGACTGGAGAGGGTTGGAGACAACAGGGTACAGCTGGGAAGAGCCTGGACCCAGAGCTCACTGAAACCTACCATCTAAAGCAGGTCTCTGCCCCTCGGCATTGCTGAAATTTGGGGTTGAATCGTCCTCTGTAGTGGGCTGTCCTGGGCACTGTGGGGTGCTGAGCAGAAGCCTGGCCTCCACCCATTCAATGCCGGTAGCTTCCCCCAGTTAAAACCACAGATGTTCCCATTGTGATATGTCCCCTGGGACATCTAATCTAAAGGTCTCAGGACACCTGCCAGCTCACTCAAAGTGTTGGGGTCCTTGTTTCCTGTGGTCACCCGTCTTGCCCCTTCAGCTTCTTCCCTGGCACAGAACACAGAACAGTCTGCACTGAACACAGAAAGGACCAAAGACAGCCAGAACGAGTCGAAGCGTAGCTTGTTTAATTTTTATACATTTTTTCTTTTTTTGCCTTTTATTGAATCTTTTATGGAACCCCTCTTTTTCTTTTTTTTTTTTTTTCTTTTTTTGCATAGGGAAACAAACAAAATAACAGCCAGAGTCACTTTCTGTAAATGGTACTTAGGCGCGTCTGCGAAAACCAAAATGACTGCGTAATATACAAGGTTATGATTGGAGCATGGTGTGAAGGAGCAGGGTGGGTGAGCCAGGGGAGGGAGAAGGCAAGGCCGAGGTCTGCTCACATGTCACCTCGTCCCCCATCCGGTCCCCACACTGGGGAGGGGGAGGGGCAGACCCAGCCAGAACCTCTCCCCCATGAGCACGGGGTGTGTGTGTGGGTGTGTGTGTGTTATCCGGTATGTGTGGCAAGCAGAAAGCAAGAAACAGAGTAAACTATCCTGGTAATATCAGTAAAATACAAAATGAGAAAAAAAACCTCAAAAAAATATCTTGGAGAGAAAAAGAAAATGAACAGCAACACCACCAAAAATTTTAAGGAGGGAAAGAGGGAAAGAGGGAAAGAGGGAAAGAAGGAAAGAAGGAAGGAAGGAAGGAAGGAAGGAAGGAAGGAAGGAAGGAAGGAAGGAAGGAAGGAAGGGAGGGAGGGAGGGAGGGAGGGAGGGAAATTCAGGGAAAAATGGGTCTCTCTCCCTCCTCCCTGTGCCCCCCCCATGCTGTGCGCTCTGTCCCTTGCTTGGACACTGCTTGTCCTTCCCCAACGTGGGGTCCTAGGGGGTGGGAGGGCAGGAAGCTGGGGGCAAGGGCCGGGACCCCTGGACTTGAAGGGGCTTTGGTTTTGGGGGGCCTGGCTGGGACCCAAGATAGGAGGCTCAACAGAAGTGTCGATGCATCTTGGGAGTGGGCTTTGGGATTCCCAACTGGAGTAGGCCTTGAAAGCTCCTGTCCCCTTTCCAGTGGGTCGCCTTCTAGCCAGGAGGTGTGAATGGAGGGCTATAGCTTGGGGGTGACTTCCTTCCCCTCCGGAGCCCTTATTCCTGTTAGATCCTACCTCCTTTCCTCTGAGGCCTGCCCCTACCCCTGCCCTGGGAGCCGGGGAGAACTCCAAAGCCACACCAGCAGACATGTGAGGCACTGCTTGGGAAAAGTCTGTTTTGGTATCACTGGCAACAAGTCCTGCTGGTATGGCTTTGGGTCTGTCTCCCTGCCTGGCTGGGGGCAGGGGTGGGGGTGGGCCTCTGGGCCACTTCTGACCCCACACACTCTGAAATGCTTAGGAATGGGTGGATGAGGGGAGGCCATGCCAACTTGGAGGCGGGACTCGTAGAAAGTGTCCAAAGCTGCAGAAATGGGGAAAGATGAGAGGATGTGGAAGAAGCTGGCCGAGGGTGGATCTCTAAAATCTCTCTCCCAACATCATCCAGAAAGTAAGTAAAAATCAGGGTCTCAGCGAGAGAATCCAGGCCAAAATAAAAAGTAGACACTGTATAATATGTATTACAAGAAAAATTCATATATATATATATCCCTACACTGAAGGTCAAAGTACCATTGGAGAAGCCAGAGTGGGGAGGGGGCCTGTGTGCTCTCTCTTCCACGGGGCTGGGTGGTTGCTCATGGCCCCAGGGTCCTGCCTAACTGGCTACTGTCCAGTCAAGTCTGCTTGCCCCTGGAACACTGCTGTCTGTGGGGGCAGACAGAAGGTTCTGGAGCAGGGAGGGGATCCGTGGGGCTGAGGCTGGAAATGACTGCTGCTTGGGGAGCTGCAGCAGCCCCTCGAGTCTCCTCTGGGTTCCTTTCAGGTCTGATTGTCTAGCTCAGGGTGGGGCTCAGAACTTGGCCAGAACCTGAGTTCCAGACTTGGGCATGGGGGACCCCGATCCCTGTTTCCAGTCAGATAGGGCCAGCTCTTCTCACACCTCCCTCTCCATCCGGTTGCTGTCTGGTGCCCTCAACCATGAGAGATGGGGCGACTTGCATATATTTGGGAGGCTCCTCTATTCTTTCCCACAGCATGAGTCTCTAGACCCCAGGGTCAGGATGGGGGCTTCGCATGGGTGGGGATAAGTGGTGGGTGATGTGGGCTTGGGAAGGAATGGGGTTTGAGAAGATGTCAGTTTCATACATGTAAAAAAAAACCACACACACACAAAAAACAACCCAACAAAGGCCCCCATCCCCACCTCGGGGCATAAACCCAAACTGCAGAGGTGGGTCAGGGGCCTAGTTCCTGGTGTTTCTGCCTTATTCTGCCTACAATGAGGGGTCTAGGAATTTTGCCCAACAGGGGACCCTGTAGCTTTTCCAAGAAATGGGAACAACCAGCCTGCCCCAGGATAACACACTGGCTGGGAAGGAAGTGCCTCCAGTACTCAGCAACGGTGCTGAAAGGGCAAGACCACACAACTTGGGGCAAGGAAGGGCGGCGCTGGGGGTGCAGTCCATGGAGGGACAGAATGGCCCCTGCAAAGCCCTTGCATGGGGTAGGGGAGAATAAAAACAAATCAGGCACATGAAAACTGACAGGCATGGCCTTGGGCCCTCTAGCCAAGTGACAGTTCATAAGGGCACTGTCATGGTTGGCTGAGGCCGAGGTCGGGGCTCTCCCTCTGTTCCCTGGGGCTTGCTGAGGTGTCTTTTGGGAAGAACGCATGGGATGAGCATATGATGGCTGATGAAAGCTGGGACGTTTCTGCAAAGTCCCATCGTGCTCTGGAGACAATTCTAAAGACCAGGGGGCAGCAGGCAAATAAATGGGGACCATCGTCCAACTGGTATCCCCATAGATGCTTGTGGGGGCCCAGGTGGGGGCCTGAGGTTGGAGAACCCAGCCCTTTGGTCTTCTCTGCTGGGACACCCCGCTAACCAACCGTCTGCTACTGTCTCACTTTTGACTGAGTTATAGGTAGAGGAAACTGAAACTTGAAAAAAGAAAGGGAAATGAGAAAATAAAAAACAAGGAAAAGACAACAGCATGGCCAGCCACCCAGACAGAGGCCTATGATGGGGGTTCCCGTGACTGTCCCTGACCCCACTGGCCTCTCTAACTGGGCCTCCGATGGCTGGGCTGGACCTACAGGTACAGACAGACAGATATTGCATATATCAAGTTTGGTTTTTGTTTGTTTCATGCCAGATACCCTCCATAGTCACAGCTGGAAGACATAAAACTGGGTGCTGGGGGGCAAGGAGAGGGCAAGAGGGAACTGACACCCAAGGCTGGTCTCCAGGAATGGGGGACAAGGGAGTCCTTTGGCAAGAAGGATGGGGTACACAGGGGAAGAGAGGGGACCTCTTTGGGGGTGGGAGAGCAATTTGACCCTGAGCCAGAGGGACGCCAGCCTGCATGAGAGGTGGGATGGGGGAGTCTGGCTGTAGGCAGGGTGGCCATCCCGTGGGGTACTGCCTGGGGTCATGCGTGCATGCGTGGCGTCTGGGGGACTGGCCAGTGGCCCAAGAGCCAGGGCACACTCCTGAGGTCTGTCTGCTGCTATGGGTGGGGGCTTCAGAAATTACCCCTTGGAGCCCAGGGCTGGGGCTGGGGTTGGCGGAGCACCAGGGAGCACTCCCAACGCAGCAGGAGCCATGGAGAGAGCCCAGGCAGGTGGGTGTGGGCAGTAGGGCAGATGACGGGGCAATTGCTCTGTGGATTGCTTTTTAGCGTGGAAATTTTTTTAAAGTTCTTATTTTTATTTTTTTTACAAATAGAAATACATCCCTTTTCCATTTTTACTTTTTATTTCATGTCATTGTTTTGTCTTTTTCTTTTTAACTACACGAGCAGGGCATGCAGCTACCTTTGCGCTGATATTGTTTAAAGGTAATACTTATTTTTGGAAGGCAAGGCACATCATGTGGTAGAAAATTTCGTGCAAATTAGGAAACATGGACTTTTTTAAAGGTATTTTTTTTTTGTATCTTTTTTTAAAGAGGAGGGAGAGTGGTGAGGGCTGGGGCTGGGGGATAGAGCCGGGTATAGTCTGCCATGCAGTGTCAGCTGCAGTGAGCTGACAGCAGGAGCCAGGTCACAGGAGTCCTCGACTAAGCACCATGCAAAGTTAGGTCGCTGGGGGCTGCCAGGCGCCCCCTCCCCTACCATGCCTACCTGCACCCTAAGGTTCCCAGCTGAGAAGCTTCTGGATACCCTAGCTGCATGACCCACCCTTCCTGACCTCCCAAAGAACAGCCCATGTTTTGGTCCCCAATGGCCACCTGGAGGGGGCCCTGGGGATCCGCGGACGGACCAAGGGTTCTTGTACCCCTTTGCACAATGGGAGGTGGGAGTCAGTGGGGCAGGGTCTTGAGTCTTTCTCTTTATGGTCAAGTGGGTTCGCCAGGCCCCTCGGGCTGGTTTGGGAGGAAAGTCCGGTTTCTGGAGGTGGGGGGAGGCTGGCCAGGCCTGGGGGTACCGAGAGAAGGAGCTGAGGGCCAGGCTGGGAGCAGATGAGGTGGAGGCCCTGCTCAGGGCAATAGCTTTGGCCTAGGCCAGGGGTGGGGGTTGTGGTGGGGTAGATATTCCTCAGCGCCAGGCATGGAGGCTGGAGGTGGCCAGTGGGGGCTCAGATGGATGGGCCGGGAGGGGTCCCTGTGTTTGGGCCTGGTGACCCTAGAACACCTAACACTCCCTCCCAGGCCCCCCACCCAAGATGGCCATCCTGGGATGGGGGTGGGAATGGGGCTGGGGAGCCGGGGTTGGGGGCACCCGGTGTCCCCAGCTTAGTGTTTTTGGAGCGGCTCAACGGAAATCGCTTAGCAGATGGGAGGTCCCCTATGCAGCCGCAGGGGGCCCAGAGGTGCTGGCACCCCCCTCCATTAGAACCCCCACCTCATCTAGGATTGCAGTCCTTCTGGGGGCCCTGCTGCAATGCACCTCCCCGGCTGTGCCCACTTTGGGGGAGATAAAAGTGCAAACCGTAGTCCCCCTTTGGGCTGAGAGGCACCAGAGAGGGGGTGTCGCTCCAGGATGTAAGGCACTGGCAGAGGAGGCGTGGAGGGGGGCACACCAGTTTCCCCAGACCCTGCCCCCGCACCCCAGCACAGCAGGATGCTTGGGGATACCCAGCTCTGCCCCTCAGGCCCCCTGGGGGTCCCCATCTTTCTGAGGGGAGCATAGCAATGAGGGGTCGGGAACTGAAGGTGGCCAGGTTGTGGGGGAGGGGGTGGGGATGCCCACGGCCACTCTCACGTCTCAGCTGGACAAAGAGGGGTGGGCGGTGGGAATCAGGCACTTAATCCACTTGCTCTCACCTCCCACCTCCTCTGGGTAAGGGGGAGGGGTCCTCCCCTCCCAGGGTTCAGTGGGTGGAGACGCCAGATGACCTCCTTTCTTGAGGAGCTCTGGGTCTTTCCATTCCGCCTCCACAGCCCCTTCCTTGGAAAGTGCATTTCTTACAGTGTGTGCAACGTGGATCCCTCCCCCGGGGGTGTGGAGCCGCAGGCCAGCGGTGGGGGGTGGCCTTCTATGCCGCTGGGTGGGGCTGGGGGCAATTGCATAGAGACTTCTCCTCCCAAACAGACAGGCGTGGGGCTGAAAGACCGAGTCCAGAGCCAGCCCAGCACGTGCACGCTTTGGGGCAGGTAGAGATCCCATGACGGACCCCAGGAAACTCCTGAGAAAGAATCTGCCACATGTCCTTGTCCCCTGGTGATGCCTGGGGTCTCCCACAACCCTCTTCTGACCTTGTCACTTCCCTGCCCACCCCGGCCTCCATGGCACCTGCTTTCCTGCTTGGAAACACCAACACCAGTGTGGGAAGCCTGGCCAACATCCTGGCGGTGGTGACGATGGGGGCACGGGGGAGAGGTGGCCTTGCTGGGTGTCCTGCCCCGTGGGGCCTGGGCACGGGCACCAGGCTGCGCTCACCTGGTCCTGGTGGAGGTGGAGGTGGGCACCTGCCCTTCCAGAGCAGCAGTGAGAGATGAGTAACTTAGAAAGACCCCGGTGGCACTGTCATATCCTCATGTCCTCTACCAAGGGGTGGCAGGTCCAGCTGTGGCGTCCCGAGAGTCTGAAGCGTTGCCGTCTTTACCTTTTGTCTTCTTGCTTGGGTGGGTTTATTTTTATGATTTTTTTCCTGTTTGTCTTTTTTTTGGCCTTTTTTTCTTTTTTTCCTCCTGTGTGTATGTGTCTATGTGTTTTGTCTTTTCGGCTGGGCTGGGAGTCGGCAGGGTGTTCTTGCTTGCTCTAACTTTCCACCGAAAACGTGGGCTGGGGGCTGGCAGTGCAGCCCACCAGGGATGAAGGAGCAGGCCGTGGGAAGAAATCTTTCTTATCCCAGATACCAGGACTAGCCGGCCCCAGGGGGACACAGAGATAGAGAAGGAGAAAGAAAGAAAGTGGGGTCAGGCTCTGCCACTGCCCACACCCATCTCTGCTCCACCCACCTCTCCGTGACCTGGGACCTCTGTCTCCCCCAACCCAGATCTATCATCACTTGCTGGGTGACCCTGGGCAAGTGACTTTATCCCTGAGCAAGGCTACTAGATAAAACAATCCAGTGAAATCTAAATTCCCTATAAACCTTTTAGTATAAATATATACCATGCAACTTTTGGATTATATTTATATACCAAAGAGAAAAAAAAAATTTAATCCTTCATTTATCTGGAATTCAAATCTACCTGAGTGTCCTGTGGTTTTGTTTGCTGAATCAGACAACAGGAACTCTGACCCTCATTGCCCGTGGTTTCACTCTGCCTCCAAGTCAATTTTCTGCAGTGCCATCATATCCAGGCACTGTGACCAGGGTTGCTTCCTTTTCTATACAAATATTCTTCCATTTAATGATCGCCCCCCAAAACCCTGTGAAGGAGGGACCATCCCATTTCACAGTGGAGAAACTAGGGATCACAGAAGTCAAGTAATTTGCCCAAGGCCACCAGTGTGGGAAACACTTTGCAAAGTGGGAGACAGAGACTCCTGGAGGGGAAACCTGGCCTGCACTGGGCAGCTCCAGTGTCAGTCTCCACAGGGAAGTTGCTGCACAGACCTTTCCCCTGGAAATGTAACATGCCAGTGTGGGGTGCGCCTGGGGACCACTACCTCTTCCCTGAGGTCAGGGCAGTGCTGCTCCCCACCGCTGCTGTAAATCCCCTCCAACCAGGCCTTAAACCAGACTGCCCTACAGCGGCTAGGCCATCCCATCAAGCTAGTGCTATGGCTCCCAACCCCCACCTCCAACCAAGTTCAAGTTCATCTTGGCCATTACCTCATGTCTGGTTTCCCTTGGCAACCAGACAGACTCTGGGTGTGGCCCTCTCCAGTGATGACCGGCCTCCCTTTGGCCCTTCCTCCTTCCTTCCTCCCCTCCCAGGCCAGCTGCCCTGCTTTGGCCCCAGTAATGGGGCAGCACACTCAACTCAACATCCTCTCCCTCAGCTGAGAGGGAGACTGAGGCAGTGCAGTACCAGGGCTGAGGTCTGGGCTCTGGTATTCACCTGGGCTGCCTAGAGCCACCAGTATGGCTTTGGGCAGGTGGTGGCTTAACCCCTCTGTCCCTCAGTTTACTCATCTGCCGAAGGGGTGTGATGGGCTCCTGAGCAGAAAGGATCTGGTGTAAGATGCTTGGTCAGGGGCACCCCATCACACAGAAAAAGCGGGTAAGGTGTCAGAGTTCCTGGGACCCCCTCTGGGGGCCAAAATGATGGGTGGCTCAGGCCTGGGGGGATTGATGGAGAAAGACAGGGAGTGTGTGGGGGGGTATGGAGGAGGGTAATCGACCAGGTGGAGAGCAATGGACATTGTTCAAGATGGGGCACTGATGGGGGGAGGGGATATTGATCAGGGGGAGGGGCAATGATGGAGGGAGAGAATATTGATTAAGGGGAGGGGTACTGATAGGGGAGAAAATATTGATGGGGGAGGGGCACTGATGGGGGGAGGGGATATTAATCAGGCCAATGAGGTACTGACGGGGTGGAAGGTAGGAGATGGAAGGGGGTATGTGGGAGAGAAAGAGAAGCCAATGCAGGCTGGGAGTGGGGGCAGAGAAAAGCAAACCTGCCAGGAATAATGAAGGCAGAGGCAGAAATGCTGACTGGGCCAGAAACCAGAGGCCTCTAAGCTCTGAGGCCTTTGTGCAGGGGCTCTGAGAGGGGGGAGCAGGGTCTCACTCATGGCTTCCTCCTCCCCACTTTCTGAGGGGGGAAGGGAGGCCTGGCCCTACCCAGGAATTGGGGTGCCCTTCGTCCAGTGGCCCAGGGCCCAGTCTGCATAGTGCCGGCGTGATTCCCCCAGACCTGCCCTCCCTGTTCACCCAGATTGGGGGCCTTGCCTCCCTCATAACCCAGGCTCCCTTGGGAGTCTCTCATCAATCTGTCATCTCGCTTCCGTGTCTCACCGCCCCCAACACCAGTCCCAGAAAATTCTTTCCAATTCCCAGACCTAGCTATGCCCCTCCCTCACTCTAAACCCTTCCATGGCTCCCCACGGCCCCCAGCCAAAGCCCTCATTCGAGGTTCTCCACATTTGGGCTATTTCTCCATCACCTCTAGCCTTTGTCAGTGCCAAGTCCTGGTGTAGACACTCTCATCCTTCTCTGCCTGGCCAGCCTTTGCTACTGGGATCCAACTCCTCCCTACCCACGCAGCACCCTGAAGGCCTCCTCCTCAGGGCTTCACCAGACCTGTCCCACCCTCTCTGGGTCCTCATCATCCCCCTGATCAAGAGGGGGCAAGGAGAAGCATGTAGAAGCAAAGGCACCTGTCCTTGCCTGCCTCAGCTTCCCTTCCTTTTCAGGCTGTCCACTTGGGGTGCACCCCCCTCATGCACAGATTGATAATGGAAGAGGTGAGGTGGATAGTGGCTGGGGAAGAGTTAGGTAGGCAGGGCCCCTTCCCTGTTGTTTTTATTAACTTTGGTTTCTGAAGCAATCAGGACATTCCCAGACTCCCATGGGGAGGGATGTAGGGTGGGGGCGGGAGAGGAAATGTCTGGCTCCCTGAGCACTGGAGGGATGAGGCATCCATGCTGCTGGGACAGAGAGGGTGGCCATGTCATGGGGGCCCAAAACCTAAAATGGGGAGTCCTGGGGTCACCCCAGTTTGCTGGGTGACCCTGACCAAGTGAGTCCTCTGTCTGGATCCCTGCCAGGGCTCTGCTTAATATGTGAGCATGTGAGGGTATGTGGGGTGGCCTTGGCCTTTCGGTGCCCTTTCTGGATGAAACTGGTCCCCTAATATTCTAGGCCCTTCAAAGGCTCCCCGGGAGGTACCCAAGGCTAGAAGAAGAGACAGGGGTTCAGAGTGGGTAAAGCAGGGCTGGGTGTGAGACCTAAGCCATGAGAGAGGGGGCAGGCCAGGTCTTCTCCACATACTCTGTGCCCCTTGAGCTATAACAGGCCAGCCTTGGAGGGTCTCCAGGATGCCTGACTGTGGCTGGTGATTCCTTGGGCCTGGTCAGCGTGGCAGACTCTGATCTCAGTGGAGAATGGGAGATGTGGCTACCTCCCCGTGGACATTGTTGCAAGGAACCCTCCCACAGTGGCTGGGGGGTCTGAACATGGCCCCTGGGACCCCACAAATTTCCTTGTTCTGTGGTTCTGGCGATTCGGAGCTGTTGGGGAGCCCTGAGTGGGTTTCTCTGTGCATTTGGGCCTCAGAGGACCTGAAGGAGCTGGTGCTATCCTTGGGCTATTTTACATTGTGCAACCCCCTCCGCAACACGCACCAGAAATCAGGGGCTCTGGGGTCCAGCCACTACCCTCAGACACTGTCTGCCAACTCTGGCCTGCATATAGCACAGACTTGAACCCTGACCCGAGGACTGGAGTCAGGACACATGGGTTGGGGCTGAGGCCACCTCCCACTCCACCAGAAGCTAGGAACCAGTTCCAGTTCTGGATCCATCAGGGCTCTGTCCTCCACTGCTGTGCAGCCTCAGGCAACTTGCTCCTCCTCTCTGAGCCTCCTGGTCTGATGCTCAGCCCACCTTTCCCCCAACCCTGGTGCACACTTAGCTGCAGTAATAGCAACTCTGCCTCTGCTGCCACCTTCCCCACCTCGCAGGCTGTAACCTGAGGTGGGGGCATGCATGCTTTACTGGGAGGCCCATAACCTGTCACAGGCTGCTTCAGTTTCCCCACCTGACCCTGGCATCCAGGAGTCCTCTGCCACCCCCTGCTCACCTCCCCCATGGTTCCTCTGGCCAATGACATGGAAGGGATGAAGACTGGGGGGTTGAAAGCTTGGGGTGACGTGTGATCCTGGGCAAATCCCCTCTGTGGGCCTCTGTCTCCCCATCTATACAAATGGGCCCAGGGTGACAATAGCCCATGAGGGTCCCCTGGCAGGAAGCTGCAGGTAGGGTTTGTGGCTATGGCCATAACTGAGGCCCTAGAAGGGTACAGGAGGCTGGTCTCCCTGCCACGCTTAATGGCCACTGTGCTATATGTACAGCAAGAGGGGTGTAGCATGGGACCCAGCAGCCTGGCCTCTCCCTGCACACCCAGGCTAGCCCCTCTGCCCTGGCCCTCCCTCCCCGCCACCAGCCGGCCTCTTGGCCCCTACCTGTGCCTGATAAATGCCCGCTGGATCCCTTGGTCCTAATCCCACAAAGGAACGGTTTGCAGGGGACGTGCCGGGCGTAGAGTAGGCTGCGGGGAGGAGAGAGACCGAGAGCCCGTTAGCAAAGGGGGCCGCACGGGAGCACCCAGAGAGGGTGGCCGCTGCCCAGGGTCACAGAGTACCCAGTGCCCTCCCTTGGCCAATCCGGGCACCCAGAAAAGCCCATAGTCACAGGCCCCTGGGGTCACTCGGGAGGGGCGTCTGCTGGGAGCGAAGGCACAGGATGAAAGATTCATAATTCAGAAACCGCCTGTGAATTATTCAGGGTGTTCCACTGCCTGGTCCATCCTGCGATGGCAGCGTGCATCCCACACGGGGCGCCATCAATTATTGAGGCTATTTTATTTATTAATTTTCCTCCTGGAGAGGCATGGGGAAGGCTGGGTATGTGCATCTATATATATATATATATATATATATATATACATATATATATATATGTGTGTGTGTGTGTATATATATATATGTATATATTTGTATTTTAATTTCACCCATCACATTTTGTGGGCGAGTGAATAATTCATGGCTGGGTGCCACTGTGGGTCAGGGGCCTCAGGCAGTCTGGGGCTGGGGTGGTGGAGGGTCCCTGTGTGGTCTTGGCCGGGGTGAAGCTAAGTGGGAGGCAGTGAGACTTGGGGGCTATGTGGGTAAGCAGACTAAACTTGTACTTAAGAACCCAGTGCAGGGAAGAATAGGGAATCTATATTTATTTTGCATCTATTAAGTATCTATTGTATGCCAAGCACTGGGCATAATCCCATTTAACCCTCTGTGGCCTCAATGAAGCCAACATAATTATTTGCCCCTTTTCACAGATGAGACAGTAGGTAGTCGGTGATCACCATACTGACTTTACTCAGTGCCTGATGTTGCACTAAATGTCCTTCCTGATCTATTTCACTAACTCGCTCCCCACCGCCCTACAAGTCTGGTATTGTGACTGTCCCATTTTGCAGCTGAGAAAACCGAGGCTCAGAGAGGGGAGAACATTTGCCCAAGGTCACACAGGGAGTGAATTGCAGAGGCAGGATTCAAACCCAGGATCTTGCACTGCATTTGGTGTTCAGACAAAGCCCATTTGTACCTGAAGCTGCCCTGGATCTTAGCAGGCAGTGGATGCTGGGGGCAAGGGGTGCTGCATGCAAGGAAGGAGGCCAACTGGGCCCAGGTGGAACCACTGGCCGCTATTGCTCGGGTGGGGTAAGGAATCTTATTTGAGGAGTGAGGGAGAGAGATGCTCAAAAAGGGTGTGAGGGGCAGAGTGAGACTTCGAGGAGAAGTCAGAGGCTCTGAGACTGTCTGCCCACCTGGGGCTGCTCAGCCTGAGAGGAAGCAGGACAGATGCTCTGCGTGCTGGGCACTGAAAGGATGGTGGGGTCAGTGACCCTAAGTGAGGCAGGCACACTCAGGTCTGCTCTGGAGTCCAGGGAGAGTCTGGGTGCAGAGTCCCAGTTGATGGGTAGACCTCAGGACAGGGAATCTGGGTGTGGCTTCCCAGACTGGAGCAATCCCAGATGGGGGGAGTACATGGGGAGTCAGTGAGCCTGGAGCCATATCCAGAGAGTGCAAAATTCTAGAAGGTAAAACCAAACCAGGGGCTTCCACCAGGCTAACACCTGGAGCCACATAAAGAATGGAAAGTTCTAGAAGGCCAGGTAGCTCACACCCAGGGCCTTCTGGGGAGTCAGGTGGGGACTGTCCCATCTATAGATATGGCTCAGCCCTGGTCACTGGTAAGAATAGGGCCTACTGTGGTTGTTTTTCCCCCAAAATTTGGAACTCTGGAATTTTTATGTGAAATGTCCTGATTTTAACACAAGAACAGATTCTCATTTTCCACAAAGGGCAGCTGTGGGCCAGGTCTGGCCCTCAGGCCACCAGCTGGAGACCTTCACTTATTGTCAGCGGCTCCTCGCACGGAGGAGGGCTTAGGGGTCCCGAGTGGGCAAATGGGGACCCCAGGCCACTTGGCCAATCGAGGCAGACAGCAGACTTGCCCCTGATGTGCCCTAAGGCTGTCCTGGCCCCATGTAGACCTGACCCTATGGCCTCTATCTGGGGAACCATGGAACTTGCCAGTACCCACCAGGCTGGGCCTGAGCCCCCAACCCCAGCAGTCGGGGAGGGGAGTGGAGGGGGCCCCTTGGGGACGCCCGCCCTGCCACAGGCACCGCTTCCCGAGTGCTTACAGGGTGAGGTCGGTGATGTGCTTCCTCCCTCGGAGGTGGGTTTGGTGGCAGGGGGAAGCGCCAGCCTCGGCAGCCCAGGGGGCGGGGGTGCCAGCATCTGAGCAGAAAGGCAGTGACTGGACATTTTGAGCTGACCACTTCCATTTAACTGGGGGGAACAGAGAGACAGGTGGTTAAGGTGGAGGCACCCCCTCCGCCTCGGGCTGCTGTCCGAGGTCCTGCTGGGGGACGACGAGGTTGGCATGGTTGGACGAGTTTGGTGGGTACCGTGGACCCTGCATGCCTCCAGCATCCTGGGACTGCACTCCCTTTGTCTCCTCAAGCCACTTTATCCACTCACTTTCCTTCCACGAGATGCCGCCTTGTCCTAAACAACATGAGTGGACCTCACGGGTGGTCTATATGCTTTCCTCATTCACGACCAGGACCTAGCCATCCACCACCTTGCCAGCAGTTCCAAAACCTGAAAAGCTCTGAACACCGAAAGCTTTTTGTGGAAGTTAGACAAAAGAGGGCCTGAGCTGCAGCCATAGGACCATGTTAGATTTCAAAGCACTTCATAAAATACATGCTGTCAATTCTAACATCTGAAAAGTCCAAATTTTGAACCGGCCCAGCTCTAAGTGCTTCAGAAGCGAACTGTGGACCTCTGCCATTCAGAAAACCATTTAAAATAGAGGATGCATGTCAGAAGGCCACCTGAGACAGACAGCTCAGGGCCCCAGGGAAGTTGCCTGGAGCCCAGTGTGGGAGAGAAAGCCTGTACCCCAAAAACTCACCGGTCCAGGTTGCTGGCTGGCCGGGTCACAGGCCAGTGAGACGAGATCTTTGAGCGGGTCCTGGGGGTTGAGGTGAGGCGGGTAGCGTATGGCTGTGTGAGGGAAGTAGGTGGAGGCCGCCTGGGGCAGGATGGAGGTGGTGGGGAAGTGCAGGGCCGAGGATGGGTGAGGGCTCCGGGCGATCCCTGCAGAGACAGAAGGGGGCAATTATTTGGGGGGCTCTGCCCAGTCTGTTCTGCTCTCTGTGACTGCATTTGTGGGTTGCACCTGAATCTCCATGCATTTAATAACAGTGACAGCAGTAGGACCCAGCAGTGCCTGCAATGGCCAGGCTCTGTTGTCATTCACACATCCAAATTTGCTGACTTTCACAGAAAACCCTCAGGATTCTAGTGGCATCCCTGCTTTTTTTGTTTTTGTTTTTTTGGTGTGTGTGTGTGTGTTTAAACAGAGATTGATGTGGTGGCTCCCAGAGGTTATGGCCCCTGCCCCAGGCCACACAGCAAGCAGATGGCAGACCCAGGGCTGGAGCCCAGGCCATCTGGCCCCATGGCCCACACCATAACCCTGGGCTCAGCTAGCTCTTTCTGTAAAGGGTCCAGTGGTCAATATTTTTTAAAACTGAGATACGATTTGCATACTGTACAGTGGTAGGCAAAAGTAGGCTTGAATTCAACCACCTCAAGAGGCAGTAGGGCTAAACCTAAGCAGGTCACTGAAATTCAGGTTTACTGCTTTTCAAAGACTACAGGAATGTGTGAATAGTGAAGGCCGGTGATCAGAGCACTTACGATATTGTACCTAAGTGCACTGTGCCACTGTGCCATTCTTCTGAGTTAACAAAGCTATTGAAATAATCATAACCTGCATGTCTTTTCCCGTATGAACAACTAGAAACCTACTTTTGCCCCACCCTGTACAATTCGCCTCTTT
Source organism: Miniopterus schreibersii (assembly GCF_964146895.1). Classification (NCBI taxonomy): domain Eukaryota; kingdom Metazoa; phylum Chordata; class Mammalia; order Chiroptera; family Miniopteridae; genus Miniopterus; species Miniopterus schreibersii. The sequence continues at coordinate 65,829,674 of NC_138105.1, read as the reverse complement.
AAAGTGTATATAATTCAATGGTTTTTAGCACATTCACAGAGCTATGCAACCAACACAATAATCTCTTTTAGAAAATTTTTATCATCCCCAGAAGCTCCCACCCTGGCTCCCCAGCCCCTGGCAACCACTCTCCGTCTCTGTGGATGTGCCTCTTCTGGACATTTCGCATGAATGCAACCACATTTGTATCTTGCCTCTCTCACCGAGCATCATGTTTCCAAGGTCCATCTATGCTGTAGTGAGTGTCAGTGCTTCACTTCTTTTCATAACCAAATAGTGAGCTGTGGTGTTTGCTTTTTTTCTTTTTCTAAACAATTCAGTGACTCTTAGTATATTCACTCTCTAATTCCAGGACATTCTTATCACCCCAAAAAGAAGTCCTGTGCCCATTCACTGTCACTCTCCCTTCCCCTCTCATCCCAGCTCCTGGCCAGATAATAAATATTTTTAGCTTTTTGGGCCATATGGTCTCTGTTACAGCTACTTAACTCTGCCATCATAGCCCAAAAGCTGCCACAGAATGGGTATGTCTGTGAGTCAATAAAACTTTCTTTATAAGAACATGCTCTGAGGGCTGTGGTTTGCCAGCCCTTGGTCTAAGTCACTGTGCTGTGTTGATTTTTGCCTGCCACCCTATATATGTCTGCTCTTATATGGAACCAAATAATTATCATTGCAACAGTGGGGTAACAGGTGATACTTGGGAGCTTATCATAATTTAACTGTCAGCACTAATGACAACCCTGGGAGGGGGAGTCCCAATTGACAGGTGACATTAGGGAGGGCCCGGTACAGAGTGCCTGGCTCAGCTTACACCCTGCAGTTGACAGAGTCTGTCTCCCTCTGTTATTACTGTGACAATTCCTGTCTGTGTGGCCAGGAGCACCCCGTATCATCTGCGTGGCTTGTGTGTCTGACCACATGCCAGGTGTATCTACCTCCTTCTGTGACTGCCTGACACTGTTGTCTGTCTATGGGTCATTCAAATGTGGCATAAGGGAAGCAGACTGAGAGGTAAGCCACAGGCTGTGTCTCTCTCTCATGCACAAGGGGAAACTGAGGCTCAAAATGACAGAGTCAGGCCTGGGAGTTCTCTACCATGGCACCTCCAGGGTTCCTTGCTCAGCAGGACTCGTGCTCAGACAGTTGGTGGGACTCCCCTGGCCTCGAGGGGGATAAGAGTGCCTAGCTACACCTCCCCACCTGGGGCCCTTAGCGCTCACCACTGTGCACGGCTATGACAGGCCGGTGGTGCTGGGTGAAGCTGGAGAGGCGCGGTGAGTCCTGGGGAGACGGGCTGTTGAAAGGTGACTTGTCTATCTCTGTTTTCTTCACAGGGGATGAGATGCCTGTGTGGGGAGGAGCCAGAGGGTCACAGTGCTGCAGGACTCCAGCCTCCCTATCAAAGCCCCTGTTCCTCTTTCTCCCAGCAGCCTGTGGGCAGGGGCTGAGGGTCCATTTTATAGATGGAACAAACTGAGGCTCACAGCAGAGAAGGGAGATTTCCAGGATTCACGACCTTGATGATAACATGTGCCTCTGATGTCCCAACCAGCCCCCTATCTTCTCTCCTTCAAGAGAGAGGTCCTCCCAGGGGATGCCAGAGCCCTGGAGAAGGCAGCAGGGTGAACAGAGGGGAGGATTGGGCCCTGGCAAGCTGAGAGGACATGGACAAACACTTGAGCTATTGCGCTTGCACTTCCTCATTCTTACAAGGGAAGGAAGAGAACCTTCCCTGCAAGGTCATTGTGAGGATTAAATGAGATATAATGCGTGAAGCCATTAGACCAGGGCCTAGTGGTGCATGCCCAGCTGCTGGAATTACATTGTCATTCTTCTGAAGATGGGGGCCTCGCTACTTCCCCTGCCCTGGCCCTCGGGAACCCTGACAGCTCAGCCCCTTGAACCTTCCTGATGACTGAATGAATGGTGTAAAATGGGCACATGTAGAATCCATGGAGACCCTGGCACAGAGCAAACACTGGCTTAAGAAGGAGCCGCCATCATCATAATACAGAGGACGGGCCACACCAGGGCCAAGCACACGTTAGCCCTGAAAATATGTGAGTGCCCCTCAACTTCCTCCCTGCACTCCCACCTCCACCATCCTCCAAATGTGAGAGCTAAGGATGGTGGCATTCCCGAAAAAATGCAGAGCCTGGTACCATCTCTGGAATTGGGATCTAAAAGAAGTGGGGCCCAGAGAGGGGCATGTTTAGAAATTACTTTTAAAACTTATTTTAGGGCACAACGTACCCTTGAGACCATGATGAGATCTGACTTTCCTGCCTCCCAGCACAAGGTCCCCTGCTTCAGGAACTTCTCCTCAGCACTGCTGATATTAGGGCTATGCTGGGCACTGTGGGGTATGGAGCAGCATCCCTGGCCCCCACCTACTCAAAGCCAGGAGTCCTCCCCCAGCCCCTTGTGACAACCACATATGTCCCTAGCCATGGCCGAGTATCCTTGGTGGGAAGAGTCACCCCAGTTAGAACCCCTGCCCTCCTCAAAGGCATGCTGTCACTCTTTCTAGGGTCTTCTGCCCATGGTTCTGCAGGTGGGCATCTGCACATGCTTCCTAGCCCAGTTCCGTCCAGCTCGCTGTTGCACCCTTTCCCTTGTTGCTTTTCCATGTAGGCAGCTTCCTGTCCTCTCCAACAGCATTGCTTGGGGTGAACGGATCTGGGAACCAGGCCCCCTAATGGCCACTCAGGCTGTCAGTTCCTTTTGCTGTTACAAACCATGCTGCCCTCAATGGCCCTGAGGATGTACCATGCTGTTTGAATGAGCGAATCCTGGCACGTGGGTCTGCAAGGATCTTGGGAGCCAGGGCTGTGGGCAGGAGAGAAGGCTGGCCCTGTGTGTGTGTGTGTGTGTGTGTGCACGTGTGTGCACATGCACGTGCATGTGCATGCTCAAGGGGTAGCAGGCTTTCTGCTGGTGCAGGACTGCAGCAGAACCAGGTTAGGGCTGTCAAATGCTCACTTAGGAGGATTTCCTAGAACAGCCTGTCCTGGATGGAAATAGCTTGGTGTGGAACCGCCCCCCCTGAGCTTCCTGAGATGGGGCCTTAGGGAGCCAGGGAAGGGCATGGGGGAGGGGGAAACCCAGCAGGTGCTGCAAGAATAACTTCGTGCTCCAGGGCAGGCTCCAGAAGGCCCTAAGCAAGCACCCCCCAATAAGCAAGCACCCCCAAGCCCGTTTGTTCAGCAAACAGACCTGTAATGCCCCATTTGAGCCACTGCTGTTGGTTAACACATGCTATATGTTCTCCATCTAAGTCCCCCTGCCTCTCCACTTAACCTGTAACATCCCCTCCTATCTGAACAGCCATCTTTCTCTCAACACACACATCTACAAGCCCCTATCCGAGCACCCTGTATGCCCCCATTGAAGATATACATATGCCTGTCTGTCTCCACTAAAGCACATACTCTTCAGTGAATGAGCAGGCCTGTATCTCCCATCTGATCATCAGTTTGTAGAACAAACAAGGCCATCCCCTACAGGAATGTCAGCTCTATTGTGGGTTATTTGAGTGTGGCATAAGGGAAACAGGTTGAGGGGCAAGCCACAGGCTGTAGGGGGGTCCTCTTTAGATGACTGTTGGGGTTCCAGTGCCCTAGAACACAGGGTGGTCAATGAGAGTGTGTGGTGAATGGAGTGCTTAGTTCTGCTGAGAACAGCCATCATTCAGTGAGCACTTACTACGCAGTAAGGCCTCTCTCCCTTGGCACTGTAACTGCCTAGTGTCCTCTGGGGACAGAGTCACCCTGGGTGAGGACCCTTTGCCAGGCCTAGGGCAGAACATTCTGAGCTTGCTGTCACATTATCCTTACAGCTACCCCATACAGGACTTACAGGAGTCACCCCCATTTCACAGATGTGATGACTAAGGCCTGATGGGAGAACTCACTTGCCCAACCAAGGCCACAGAGTTAACAAGTGGTGGAGCTGGGATTCAAATCCAACTCTATAACTTCACAGGCCACGCTCCACCACCCAGGGGGCAGAGGAGAGAGCTGGAAAGGGGGTTGCTTGCTTCACCCCTATAATAACTGTGGATGTGAAGAGCTACAGAAGGAGCAAAAACAAAGCACCCTGAGAGCTGAGCAGAAGGTGCCCTCTTTCTGCCCCACTTGGATGGATAATCAGGAAAGGCCTCAGGAGGAGGTGGCTGGGAGGAGAAAGGGCACTCCTGGCTCAGGCATGGATGGGGCAATGACCAGGAGACTGGCTCATGGAGCCTGAAAGATGTGGCTGCGGGGATCTTGCCTGGGTGGCGCCGGCATGATGCCCTCAGACCTCTAACCCTCCCAAGCAACAGAGTATGGCTACTGGAGGTGGGGGCTTAGCTGAGCACTGCCCTTGGCAGCCACAACAGAAGGGAGAGAGTGCTCCAATCAGCTTAATCCCCTTAATGAGCAGCTAATTGGGGGCTGTCTAGACAGGAAGCTGGAGGAAGCCAGGTGGAGGAGAAAGAGAGAGAGAGGAGGAGAGGGAGGGAGGAGGGGGGGAGGGCAGAAGTAGGACATGAATCCATCTCCTGTACTAGGCTGTGAGCACCTACAGGGCAGGCACAGGCATTCAGTACAGGTTTTTACTGAGGTTCCCATAGAAGTGAGTGAGTTTGCCATGACTGGAGGCAAGCAATGGAAGCTATAAGGGGACAGACACCCTGTGACATTCCCTTCCAGCTCCGTAATTCCCAGTCACACACCAGAAGCTGGTATAGGTTTTTTCCTTGTTCCCCCATTGGTGCCACTCCATTCTCAAGGCAGGAAGGTCAGACCAAGCCAGTGACTTGCTCTAACATTTCCTTCCTTTTATTATTTATTTATTTATTTATTTATTTTTAAATATGTTTTTATTGATTTTCAGAGAGAAAGGGAGAGGGAGAGAGAGACAGAAATATCAATGATGAGCAAGAATCACTGACTGGTTGCCTCCTACATGCCCCCTACTGGGAACTGAACCATGACCTCCAGGTTCACAGGGTCGACACTCAACCACTGAGCCACACTGGCTGGGCTCCTTCTTTTTAAAATTTTTTCTTTTTTAAGCTTCCTGAATTGAAAGCTAGGTTCTTTATTTCCAACCTTGCTCTTTTCCTAATCAATAGACTTAAGGCTATAATTTTACCTCTCAGGGCTGCTGTGGCTATATCACAGATGCTGTCTTTCAGCTCTAAATAGTATATACTTTATATGTAGACAGCCTCTTCAGTCACAGAGTTAATGAGAAGTGCTTTTGAGTTCCCAGTGAGTAAATGACAGAGCAGAAGTCTCCCAATATCTGCTCTACTCTTCTTCCTTATAATAGAACCCTTAAATTTGAGATAAGCACCTGATTGCCCAAAATAAGACTACAGTTTCCAGTGTACCTTGTAGCAGAGTATGGCCACATAACTAACTCAGGGGCATAGAGATAAGCAGAAGAGGTTAGTGCATTCTCTGAGAATTTTTCTTAAAGGGAGAGGACATGCCCTTGACCTTTCTTCTTTCCTACTGGCTGGAATGCAGACATGATGGCTGAAAGTCCAGCAGGTGTCATGTGGACCATGAGGTGGATATGAAAACCTTATTCAGTGGAGTATAAGGCAGGAGCCTAAGCCCCTTACATCATACTTGCCAGGGCTGCTGATGGCTAGACATTTACTTGCAAAAGAAATACACTATCCTTTTGAGTTTTCTGTTTATCACAATCAAACTTAAAGTTTACTGAATACGGGGTCTTTTTTGGAGGCAAACCTGACAAGAGATGGGGAACCCACAGAGATAGAACCCTAGAGACATTATGACCCATAAATTAGAGCCTATTAAATACAGAGCTAGGTTCTCCCAGAGTTAGGTACCTGCTCTGGGAGCCCACGCCATGGAAGAGGGAGGAGTTGTGGGACCTCAGAAGTCAATCGGATGTGTACTGATTCAAAGAGATGGGAATTTTATAAAGACATAAGCAACAATAAATTCTATTTCCTAGGTACTTATCATGCGCTAGACAGTTTCTCCACACACATTCTACCATTTCCCCCTTTCAACTTTCTGAAAGAAGAGTTATCACTCTCATTTTGGAGATGAGAAAACTGAGGCTCAGATAAGTTACCTGCCCAAGGTTACAAAGCCCACACAGCGAGTCAAGGGCAGAGCTGGGATTAGAACCTAGGTCTCTCTGATGCCTGAACCTGCCCTCTTTATTATAATGTTGCTTTTCAAGAACTTGTAGGTATGGCACTGTGTGTAGACAGATCTTCATACAAAAGCAGGCTCTACAGGGATAGGGAGGAGGGAAAGAGCAGGAGGGGAGGAGAAAACAAATCCTAAGGTTTATTGGGTGCTTATTATGTGCCAGGTCTGTGTTAGGGATATCAGATTATTAATTCACTTAATCCCCAAAACTACCTATAAGGTGGGTACTGCAGGTATTAACGTCCCAATTTCACAAATGAGGAAACTGAGCTCAGACAGGTGGGGTTACCAGGAAGCTCCAAGAACTGGTGTACTCTAGAGTCCATGTTCATAACTCTTAGGCTATCTCATGGGGTGAACCCTTGATAAGGGATAAGAAGCTGGATAGAGAGAGGCTTATAAAATTGGGGGCACAGGCCCTGCTGAGAATCTGAGAAATAACAGGGACACCTGCCCCAGAGTAACACAAGCCTGTGGACTACTTTGCACAGTTCCTGAGTCACAGATGCTGGCCCGCTAGAGAAAACCTTAAGGTAAAAGGGATTCTTTAGATGAGAATTGTGGTGGAGGTGGGGGCCACAAAGAAGGGAACTCTTTGGAGAAAGCACTTGGGGAGACGGTACATAAACAAAGAGTCCTCAGAAGCTAGCGCTCAACAGTAAAGAGACTCTATGGAACTCCTAAAACTATAGAAGAGGAACCCCCCATGAGAAAGAGTCTGGAGAGGTCCGTGTGAACAAAATCTCCCTGGAAAAGAGAGTTATGAGAAAAGAGACGGGGCTTCTACAGAACTGGAATCACACGGGGGAAGATCCCATGTTGATGGGAATCTTGTAAATACACGAACTTCACAGAGGACCCCAGTGAGAAGGGATACTACATCTCAGGACCCTCTAGATGAGGTCTACGGCAGACCCCTGGAAGAAACACCCTGCTGATCAGAATCGCCAGTTAATTCTACAGGTCAGCAACCCCACAAAGATTGGCCACTGAAGGGCAGAGGGCTGGAAAATCGGGCCTGGGAGATACTACGTTCTCCCCGGCCTGAGCGGAACCAAAAAGCTCTGGGAACTTGAGCCCGGACTTGACTTGCAGCCGTGTGACTACAATTCCCGGGAGGCCTGACGGATCCAGGCCTGCTTCCAGCTCCCTGGCGCGCAAGCAGTGCCTGCTGGAATACGTAGTCCCCCGCCGCGTAACTCCAACCGGAAGACCGGCTCCACCCCCGTCGCCAGCCCCACCTCCTTCCATGTCCTCCGTCCAGTTCCGGCTGCTACTCGTGGGAGAGCTGGGTGAGGTGTAGTAATCGCCTCCGGGGCTCGTGTCCACGTCTTCCTCCATCGAGCCGGATTTGTGCCGCTTGCTCCTAAGGGGCGAGGGAAGAAGAGCGCGGGCCTGTTACCACGGAGACGCGGGCGGAGGGGGATGAGCTTTGCTAACTTCCGGTCCTTCCGGGGCGGGGTGATGAGGGTGTTCTCGCGAGAGGTCATGCAAGCTGCACTCTCTCATCCAGTTACGTTAACACCTGTTAAAACCTGCCCTTTGCTTGGATGACACCTGGGGCCAGGGGCAGGGAGGGACCCAGCTGAGGTCACACGGCGAGCTAGCAGAGCGCTGACTAAAGCCCTGAGGCCTGGCTGGTGACTTGGCCTACTGTAATCCTCTGAACTGGTAGGATTATGATCCCATTTTACAGATGAGGACACAGAGGCAAAAAGAATGTGACCAGCTCAGGGTCACACAGCATGTATCAGCAAGAAGCGGTGTCTTCATTTCCATGGAGTCTCAAGGTCTGGGCCTGTAGGACTGAAGTGCAGAGTTGGGTGTCAGGGCTGGAGAAAGAGGCACTTGGGGCTGGGTTTTGAAGGATGAGTAGGCATTTTCCAAGTGGACCACGAAAACAGGAATTCCAGAGAGAGGAATGAATCAGCTGGGGCCAGGTAATGGTGGGCAAGTGGTCATGAAATGCCCAGAGATGGGGACCCAGGCACATACCCACTGGAGGAAGTGCTGGGTAGCGTTCTTCTCATGCCGGTGCTGGCTGGATTCAGGTCATATGCCAGGTGCCCCTGCAGCTCCCCCAGTGAGAAGCTAGGTCCTGTTCCAGTCACCACAGGTGCTGCAGAGAGTGACAAAGAGGAGAATGAGGGAGGGAGCAAAGTCCCGGATTGCAATACACCCTGGAGGAATGGGGAGAGCCCCTTCCCAAATTGGTCTGGTTCTTAATTTGGCCAAAACTGGCTTTCTTCAATAGCTCAAAAGACCAAGGCCATCAAGAGAGGCCAAGGTCGTGCTTTGAGGCAGAGGCATAGCCAGAGCTGGAGATTGAGCTTTCCAGTGCTCCCAGAGGCTGATCTGGATGGGAAGACAATGGTCAGGGTTAAGCAGAACTCCTTGAGGTGGAATTCAAACTGGGTGTCTGAGAGAGTGGGGTGAATCCCCAGTAGGTTCATAGGGAAGGCAAGGGGGCAGGAAACAAAATGGGTGGGGGATTTGGGGCTCTCTGGGGTCCCCTCCTGGGACAGGGTGAGGGAGGCTCCAGGAGGGAGAGACACTGGAAAGAAAGTTCTTCAGCACCTCCACCCAGCATATGGATTCTATGTCCTGGGGAGGAGCATGTCACCCTGACCTTGGGCTCTGGGAAGGGCCTGGATACTACCCTTCCTAGGAACCTTGGCTTGGTGACCGGTTGGCTGGAGAGGACAAGAGGGAGAAGGGGAGGGTGATGGGTCCCTTCCTCCTCCCTGAGCCCCTACCGTCTCCCTGAGATCCCTTCTCTCTTGGAGCCTCCATCCTGAAGCCCCTTCTACTCTCCATTCCCCCTTCCTCTGTACAAGCCCCTCTCCTATCCGGGTCCCAGCCCAGGGTGGGTGGGGACACTCACTCCGGGACACTTGGATGAGCTCGGTGACACTGAACACACCAGAGGTGACAAAGCTCTCCTGGAAGTCAGTTGTGTCTAGAAAAAGAAGAGAATGGGCGTCAGTGGGTCTGTGTCCCTCCTCGACACCCCGGTGCTGCCCAGACTCAGGGGGCTGGACCCAGCCTGGGCAGTCACCCCCTTGACTCCTGCAGCCATACAGTGGTGGGGCTATCCAGCTAAGCCATTCCAGTCAGATGAGAGAGTCCCTCTGTCCTTACACAGCTGGAGCAAACATCCTTTTATTAATATCTGCATCCAGTCTCCCCTTCTCCAGGGAGCCCCAGGTGGGCCCCATATCCAGCCTCACCTTCATTTGGGGCTCCCCAGGCCGCAGCAGGCTGCAAGCAGGGGCCAAACCCAGGTTAAAATCTCAGCTCGGTCACCCACTTGGTGGTGATCTTGGGCAAATCCCTTCCCTTCTATGCTCCCTAATCTTGAAAATGGGGCCCACATACAGTACTCTGTTGTCTAGGTGGTTGTGAGACATGAACCAAACTACCTAGGAGGGGCAGGCTTGCTTTCTTTGCATCAATCATCACTGCAGGCAATGCTGCTATTTAGTATCCTCCCTCCAGACTGGGAGCTTCAAGAAGGCAGGATGTCTCTGCCCAGGCCCTGCCTTGTCCCTAGTGCCTAGATGACAGCTTGGCAAAAAGGCCCAGAACACGAGCTGAATAGAGTGTCCACAAACAGCAGTTAAAATCCTGTGTCCCCAGAACCACTCCCATGTAATGTCAAAGGAAGAGAGACTCTCTTCTCCGGGCTGGGGTAGTTTGTACACAAATGTTCACAGTAGCATGATTCATGACAGCCCAAACTGGAAACAACTCAGTGTCCATGATGGATGAATGGATAAACACAGCGTGGTCCCTCCAGACAATAGAATACTTTTCAGCTATAAAAAGAATGAAGCATCGACACTCGCTACAATGTGGACGAACCTTGAAAATATGATGCTCAGTGAGAGAAGTCAGACACAAAAGACCACATAAGGTATGATTCCATTTGTATGAAATGTCCAGAACAGGCAAATCCACAGAGACAGAGTTAGTTTGTGGTTGCCAGGGGCTGGGGGAGGGGAGTGGGGAGTGACTGCTGAGGGGGAATGAGGTTTCTTTTGGGGTGATGGGATGTTCTGGAACTAGATAGTGGTGATGGTTGCACAACATTGTGAATGTATATAATGCCACTGAATTTTACATTTTAATATGGTTAAAATGATAAAATTTATCTTATGTGTATTTTATCACAATAGAAAAACATTTTGATATCACTAAGTCCAATGTGAGGTGTGTCAGGCAGGGGTAAGGCAGGCAGGGGTAAGGCAGGGAGGGAGTCTACTGGAAAGGGGACATATCTTACACAAAGGGCTCAGAGAAAGCCTTGCTGAGAGGGTAGCATTTTACCAAGACCTCAGGTTACCTACTGGTGGATAACAGGAATATGTGAGTTAAAATTTGGGAAGTGACAAGAGCAGCATGTGGCACGGGGTAACTGCCCTGTAAGTGTTCGCTCCTCTGGTTAGGATGATCATAAGTGTGATGTTTTGCCACCCCCCTGGAGGCCACAAAGTTCCTGGTGGCAAGAACAGCCTGTGCAAGGGCCCTGGGGTTAGAACACACTTGGCAAGGTGGAGACCGACAGGGCTGGAAGAAGCTTTTGATTCCTTTCCATTCTTCAGGACTCTGCTTCCAGCCCTGCTTCTGGGAAAGTGGTCAGAGAAGGTGTGGGATGGGCAAGCAGTAATCTAGGCTTTGACTGGTGGTGTGTGCTGGAAGCAGTTCTTTTGGCCCCCAGGGGGCAGCACTGGCTGCAGGGAGCATATCATGGTGCTCAGTTTCCCAGCTGTCCAACACCCTGGACAGTGGAGGAACCCCAGCCTTCCTGATTACAAGCTTTGTGCACACAATTTATTGAGCACTTACTATCTTCCCAGGCTCATGCTGGGACACACAGGGTCACATCCCAGGGAGGACAGGGCGGTGGTGGACCCCCAGTATCCAGGGCAAGTGGCCATGGCTGCTTCCTGCTCACCCAACTGGCCAGCTGGTGTCTGTACCCCCCTCTGCCCTCCCCCCACCGGGGTTTCCTGTTTGTGCAGCACTCGCCCAGCTCCATCTCCAGGGGACTCCCTGGCGGGTGGAGAGGAAGTGATTTCCTCCGCCAGAGGCTGGAGCTCCTCAGGGGACTAGGCCAACCATGTGCAGCTGCCCCGCCCGACTTGAACATCTGAGTTAGAGGGAGGCTCCGGGGATCTCAGGAGGCCAAGGAGGACTCTGGTCACAGATGGCCAGTAGGAGCGGCTTGGGGGCCTGTGAACCGCCTGGAATGGGCCATCCTCCCTAGGCATGTCTGTGCCGGTACATCCAACAGGATGCCCTCACACACTGGCTGTTCCTTCCTTCCTTTTCATCTTTCCTCCTTCCTTGTCCCTGATGTCCCATCTCTCTAGTTTCTCTTTTTCTCTCTGCTTCATATCTCCCTTCCTCCTTTCTTTCTCTCTACAAATATTTATTGAGCAACTACTGTGTACCAGGTCCTATTCTCGGCACTGAAGACACAATAGCAATCAAGAGAGACAAAAACCTCTGCCTTCAAGGAGGTGATGTTCCATGAGGGGAGACAAGCAAACAAATACGCAATCACTAACTTTCTCTGAAGGAAATAAAATAGAGGGCAGTGATCAGTCAAGAGTGGCTGAGGCTGCTTGAGCTGAGGGGCTCAGGGAAGATCTCTTTGAGAGGGGCATTTGAGCTGAGACCTGGGAGATCTGGAGAGAGCGAGAGAGCAGATAGCTCTCCAGGCAGAGGTCCCAGCACATGTAAAGGCCCTGAGTCAGGCCCATGCCTGGCATGTTGGAGGAACAAGGAGAAGCCCTATGTAGCTGGAGCAGAGTGAGGGAGCAAAGTGAGGGGGAGAGATGGAGGGGAGAGCAGGAAAGGATGGGGGGTGGGGTGGGTGGGCAAGTTGTGCAAGGCCTTGTGGGAAGGACTTGGGCTCACCCCCCCACCCAAAGGTGGAAGCCCTGGAAGGCTTTGGGCAGAGGAGGGGCGGGACCTAACTCAGGTACTCACAGGTGCCCTCTGGCCACTTTGGGGAGGACAGACTGTGGGGTCAGGATGGGGGGAGGGCAGGGCAGAAGCAGCTTCTAAATCCTTTCTGTTCTTCAGGGCTCTGCTCTCAGCCATGCTTCAGGCAAATTCTCCCACTTTCCACCTTCCAACATAGAACTGATTTTCCTACTTATTGTTAAATGTCCCATGGGAATGCAGGGCCCTCCAGGGCCTCTCTCATGGGGTGAGTGAGTACCTTGGAGCCCAGATGCTCCCTGGGTGGCCCTGGGCAGCCCCTTAACCTCTTTGTGCCTGTTTCCTCATCTGCAAAATGGAACAGCACAGCAGATACCATAGCATAGCTGTGAGGAATTGACCATTCATGTGTATGAAGCACACACACAGCTCCACCAGAGCACACAAGGGGAGATGCTCAGAAAACAGGGCCATGCCCTCCACCCCTCACCTTCCCCAGACTCACCCAGCGTGATGGGCTTGCTGTCCTCCTGGTCAGAGCCCATCCCTGCCCGGGGACTGCCGCTCTGCTCTGCATCTGCAAAGAGAGGAAGGAATTGGTGACACAGAATGGCCCCTGAACATTAGAGGCCCTGGGGTCTTTGCTTGGCGCCCTCCCTTGGCTGCTGCCCCAGAAGGTCATGGATGTCTGGCCAGGCACCTGTAGACATCAGCACAGGTACCCAGGGCTCACGTATACCTACATGCTGAAATATGGCCTCACACACAGGGCAAGAAGCCATGTGCAGGGGCTGGCTCAGTCCTGGGTTAGAGCTCCTCCCCTGAGCCTCAGTCTCCTCATTTGTGAAATAGGGTAGCTCATTTAATCCTGCCTCGGCCCTACGAGGTAGAAGCTATCATGCCCATTTTACAGATGGAGAAAATGAGGGCCACAGAGATAAATCATTGAATGCTAGGGCCCCTCCTCTCGTCCTCTGCCCTTGAAGTCCTGAGGGCTCAGCCCTTGGTCTTGGGGTGCTACTCAGGGTCTCTAGAGAGGGGGCTGAGAGGTGTCCCTCTGCAGCTACAATGCCCCTACCAATCCAATCCACCTGGCTTGGGGGCTAACTCCTGTCCCAGCACCCTCTCATCCATCTTATCTAAAAATAATCAGGCTCCTTGGCAGAGGAATGTAGCAGACAGACGCTGAGCTCAGCTTTATTGGCTCCAGTGGCCTGGATGGTGATCACGCCAGCTCCCTCTGCAGCCCCCACATCCACCCAGGACCAGGCTGGGGGGGGCACATGACCAAGCCCAGGTGGACAGAACCCAGGACCCACCTGTTTGTCTCTCAGGTCAAACAGAAAGGTGGTGGGAATCACAATCAAATGCCAGAGAGAGAGAATCAGCCCCCCACACACCCACTGCACCTGCCATACCCCAGAGCTAAGAGTAATTGCTGTGTGACCTTAGGCAAGTCACTTAACTCTTTTGAGCTGTAGTTTTCTCCTCTTTCAAATGAGTGTGAGCATTGCCCAGGCCTGACTGGGTAGCCAGGAGGTCACAAGGGGATAATACATATTGAAGCACTTGGGCATACATGGTAATGTCTATAACATTATCATTATTATTATTATTATTGTTATTTTTAAATCCCTAAAATGACCAAAGATGTGGCACTTTATTGTTCCCATTTTATATGTTCCCTTAAATTCTTAAGATAGCCACAAACCTGGCATTGTTATTATACCCATATTATAGGCAAGGAAAACGGTTAGAATGCTGAAAAGGTCCCCACTCCATGCCACTTGTGCTCTGTTATGAGGGCAACAGTTGAACCTTGAACAACGTGGGGGTTAAGAGCACTGTTAAAAATCCTTGTATAATTTGACTCCCTCCAAACTTAATAGCTTACTGCTGACCAGAAGCCTTACTGATAACGTAAACAATCTAACACATATTTTGTATGTTACATACTGTATCTTACAAAAAAGTAAGCTAGAGAAAAGAAAAGGTTATTCAAAAAAGCAGAAGAGAAAATACATTTATAGTATTTATTGAAAAAAAATTCCATGTGGATCCACGCCATTCAAACTCATGTTGTTCAAGGGTCAACTGTATTTCTTCATTCGTCTGGGCAGGTGGCCAGACATCCAACGCTCTGCGCGTGCGTGAGCCATCTGGCTTCTGGGATCAGATGCCTGAGTTCCCATCCATCTGGGATCCTCAGAGGAGGTGTGGTTGTGGCGAGGTTACTTCCCCTCTGGGGGCTTCTGTTCCCTCAGTGTTGTCATGGAGATAATAATAATGATGATACTTCCTAAAATAGTCACGAGCTCTTGCTGTTTGCCTGGTACTGTGCTAGTGGCTTTGCATACATGGTGTGTTGCACACCTACTGGCTGCCAAGATTGAGTGTGCCATAAACAGGAGCGGGCCCGTGCAAGGCCCTGTGCCTCAGTTTCCCATCCAGGAGTAGATGGATGGGGCAGCTCCTTCTTGACTTGGCTTTGCAGCCCCAACCATGGCCAACTGGGCTGAGCATGGCTGGGCAGCAGCTGAGGGGAGTGTGCCCGGCTCGGCTCTGAGCCCTATGGCCACTCCCAGGTTGGGCAGCCAGCAGCCCCTCGGAGCTCGCCAGTCCCGCTTGGATGGCCCTGAGGCTGGGCACGAGTGGCTACTCCATTGGGAAGTGCCCAGCCCGGGCAATCATCCGTCGGGCTCTGGGCCTCGGGCACAGGACCCTCTTCCGGAAACGGTGCCCACATGGACTCAGCAGGCAGCAGTGCCCGGCTGGCACTCGGGAAGTGGGCATGTTTCTTGAGCACCGCCTCTGAGCTTGTGACTTTGGAACCACGCAGACAAGGCTGTGGGCCTCAGATGCAATGCTTTATGTTCTCTGCCTTACTCTCTTCATCTGTGAAATGGCACAACCATAGTACCTCCCTCAAAGGCTATTCATCAGAGAAAAGGTGATAATACATACAATAAAATACCTGAAACAAAGGCTGGTGTGTAGTAAGTACTTCACCAAATGTTGGAAGAGCCTTATTACTATTATTACCAGCTCTGTGGTTGTTTGTGCCTTGGTTGCTTTGTACTCCATAAAAGCGATTGCAGGCTATGGCTGGCTCTAGTTAGGGCCCTTGTCTCATTGTTCACTCACTCTGTGACCTCAGGCAGCCACACCACCTCTCTGAGCCTTCATTTCCTTATCTGTAAATTGGGAAAGATAAACCCAACCTCCCAGGTGTTGTTGAGTCATCTAGTTAGCTAATATTAAGAATAAAATGGTTGTCACCAAATTGCCAATCAATACATGGAAGTTTTCGGACAGATTATGAATGATACTGTGTTTTTAATTTAATTTTTGTTTGTAATTGTTCATTGCTAGCATTTAGAAATGTGATTGGTTTGTGTGTGTGTTAATCTTGTATTCTGCAACCTTGCTGAACTTACTTCTTAGTTCTAAGAGCTTTTTTTTTTTTTTTTTTTTTTTTTTTAAGATTCCTTGGAATTTTCTATATAGTTTTATTTCTTCCTTTCCAATCTGTATGCCTCTGATTTCCTTTTCTTGCCTTATTGCACTGGCTAGGATTTCCAGAGCACTGTTAAATAGAAGTGGGGAGAGGAGGTTTCTTTGCCTTGCTTCTGATCTTAGGGAACTCGTTCAATCTCTCACCACTAAGTATGATGTTAGCTGTGAGTTTCTGTAGATCCCTTTATTGGGCTGAAGATCTCTTCCTTTTCCATAGTCCTGGGAAATATTTTTTAATTTAAATAAGGATAATTTCTAAATAATATGATGATGTCCTTACATGCTATCTCATTAAATTCTTTTTAAATTTAATTTTTAGGTTTAAATACATAGCATAACATTTACCATTTAAACATTTCTAAGTGTACAGTTCATTGGCATTACACATATTCAAAATGTTGTGCAATCATCCCCACCATCCATCTCCAGAACTTTCTCATTTTCCCAAACTGAAACTCTATCTCCATTAAACACTAACTACCCCTCCCCTTCCCCCAGCTCTTGGCACCCACCATCTACTTTTTGTCTCTATGAATTTGACTTCTCTAGAGACCACATGAGTGGAATCACACAGTATCTGTCCTTTTGTGCCTGGCTTATTTCACTGAGCATAATGTCCTCAGGTCCATTCATGTTGTGGCCTTTGTCAGAATTTTCTTCCTTTTTATTATGCTATTTTCTCTTTAATCATCTCTAAAACCTCAAAACATTTCTCACCCACCTGCTGATGTCTTACCTGTCATTTGGCTCCTAAAAACTCCCCAGCTTCTAGAGCTATCTAGTATGGGAGCCACATATGGATTTGCATTTAAATTAAATGAATGAAATTAAATTTTCAGGATATCAGTGGCACTGGTCACCTTTCAATACTCAACAGCAATACGTGGCTATGGCAACCAGATTGGACTGTGCTCAACACTGCCATCATCACCAGAAGTTCTACTGGGCTGAGCTGCTCTGGATGTTCCATAAAAAATCCAGAAAAAAAGGACACAGCTAATTCCTCCTCCTCCCACTTAGATATCCAACCCTAAAGTGGATCTTCCTCCAGTCTGAACAGATGTGCCCACAGTAGACAATGTCTAAAGGCTGGCTAATGTCCAATGCCCCAAGATGCCTCAGCCTCCAGTGGGCAGCTTTCAGTTCTCACTATGTTAAGAGCTTTGTGGTGCCATCTGATTAAATCTGCTCAATTGATAAGGTTGGTAAACTGAGGCCCAGCTCAGAGTCTATTTCCCAAAGCTGATGTCAGTTAAAAGTTGTCTGCCTAGCATAGAGATTCTTAACTGGGGCAATTCTGCCCCCCAGGATAATGTCTGGGGACATCTGTAGTTGTCACAATGGGGGTGCTCCTGGCATCAAGTGGGTGGGGGCCAGGGATTCTGCTCAACACCCTACAGTGTCCAGGACAGCCCCCCCCCCCCCGAGAGTAACCCGATCCAAATTTCAGTAGTGCCAACGGGGAGACCCTGGTCTAAATCTACCCATTCTCAGTGGGGGCAAAAATTGGTTCTTGGTGGTAGGGGGGGCTAAAGAATTTTGCTCTTTTTATGTATACAACATAAATATATGTATAGATATAGATACACTACACAAATAGGTATATAGTATATCCATGATATTAAAATTTCATGGGGTGAAGTGATTAGGGAAAAAAATACCTAAAAAGGCTCTGTAGGGGGAGCAATAATGGAAAAAAAAAGTCAGATACATTTTTAAAGAGTTGTAAAAAGAGGAAAAGCATATGGGACAGAAACCATACATGACCTGTCAGGTCTGAAATATTTTCCATCTGGACCTTTACTGTGTGTTCTTGGGCAAGTTCTTTCACATCTATGAGCCTCTGTTTCCTCATCCATAAATTGGAGCTGAACAGCACTACCATTTACTTCTCTCCTTTGATCAGTCAGTGCCTCCTGGGTACCAAATGCTTGGGGAACACAGCAGTGACCAAGAAAGACAAAAATCCCTGCCCTCGTGGCATTGATGTCCTAATAGGGGGAGCAACAGGCAATGAACAAGTAATCACATATACCAGGAGTATAATTTCAGGCTTTGCCAAGTGCATGGGAGGCCACACAACCCTGAGATAGGAGTGGCAGCCCCTGGCGCTTGAGGGACTGAGACTGGCTCCTGGGAAGGTTGACAAGGTCACTCCTTTTCAGACGGTACATCCAATAGTTAACACTGAGTAGTCATTCCTTAGACTATGTGAGGCTTCAAGTTTTGCCTCCATTAACTCATTTAATCTTCAAAACTCCCCCAGGAGAGATGTGATTATTGTGCCCATATTCCAGATGGGGAAAACTTATACACCCAACTCCCTGCAGCAGTTCTTGACTGAGGCTGACAGTCTGGTTTACCCAGACAGGGTAAGTTACCTAAGCCCACACAGCAAAGAAAATGGATACACTGACCTGGTTTTATCTGCTCCTCTCTTAACAACATAAAAATGAACATCTTATTGAACTTTAATGTTGCTTGATCATGAGTTTTCTCCTGACTTTGTCGACCCCACTCTCCACCCCAAATATGTTTCCTGCAGTCAGCTCGTTCAGTTTGGCCCTTGGTGCTGCTCTGAATGAATTCTCAATAGTGTGAGGAAAACACGGACAGACACACTGTAAAAACTAAAGCAGGACAGTGGAAGCTGGTGAACCAAAGTTTATGCTATCAGCAATTGAGCTGGGGAATTCCTACCGGGGTGCCCAGAGATGTGAATGCATATGGTTGAAAGGCATTGCTTTGGAGTTCTTGAGGCAAGTGTGGGACTTTCAGAGCCTGTAAAATGCACTGGGGTCTTGAAGAAGAGGCAGGTCCCAAACTCATCTGCACTTGGGGCATCTTCTGGAAGCTACAGCCATGCCCAAAAACCTGGGCTCTGAGTCCCAGCTCTGGCACAGCCTGGCACGGGACTTTGGACTACTTGTGTCTCTTTCTTCTCTGAGCCTCAGTTTTCCTCATCTGTAAAGTGGGCATTCTCAATTGTTTCCTGACTTTATGGGTTTGAGAGAGGGGAGGGGCCAATCACAGATAAAGGGATAAAAACTGTTTTGGTGAGAGCATTTTGCCAAACTCAGAAGTTAAATGAATTTTGTCCCTCCTCTGCCCTCAGCCCTCAGCCCTCCAGGGCTCCCACCTCCCTCAGGATAAGAGCCCAAGCCCTCCCTGTGGCCCACATGACCTGCCCCCATCCCCTCCCTGCCCTCACCTTCTCCTTCTCTCCCCCTTGTTCACTCTGTTCCAGCCACACAGTCTTCCTTCCTGTTCCTCCAACACGCTGGACACGGTTCTGCCTGAGGACCTTTGCATGCGCTGTCCCCTCTGTGTGGAACACTGTTCCCTCAGTATCTACATGGCTCACACTCTCCCCTCATTCTGGAGCCTTCCTCAGAGACACACAGGCTCTTTAGCACCATGCATGAAGCATAGCTAACCACACTCATGCTAGTATAAGTGAGAGTCTGGCCCTCAACAGCAGCTGTATTTCAAGTGACATCCTCGTTTAGCTGGGGACCATTCTTTCTACTTCCCAGGTCTGTGGGGGTGTTCATGTGCAGCTGGAATGTCACCACCCCCTGTAGCCTTCTGCTCAAACAAACACATGATCATGGCGACAAAAGAAATGTAACCTGGATCCCGTTGACAGAGTGTACAAACTGTTCTTTCCTGTCCGTGGCCATGAGCCCAAATTTGGTCTGTCCCAGCCCATGACAAAGGCACTGCTGTGGCCTCTGGTGCCGCCCTTCCTGCCCTGGAGCACCCACCCCCTTCACACCTGACAACTTCTTTCATCCTGGTGGCCAAAACTGCCACTGTCCATAACGGGGAGATCAACCCAGTATTAATGTCACAGATATGTGTCAACTACCTACTACTTGCCAGGATTGGAAAAATGGCAGAGAGCCAAGGGAGGAGAGACAGACAGGAAAAGAACAAGCAGAAGGCTGAGATAATTTTGCATGGTTCTAAGTTCCACAGAGGTAATGAAACTGGGTGAGGGGACAGAGAGTTGGCTCTGGGGGTGACTTTCAAAACAGAAGTCAAGTAGGACCTCTCTGAGGTGACATTAGGGCTGAGGACTTAGGAATGGAAAGAAGCCAGCCCCAGGGAGAGCTGGGCAGATGGTGCAGCAAGTGCAAAGGTTCTGGGGCAGGAATAAACACGGGCTGTTTGAAGAACAGACCATGTGGCTCAGACATGGTGAGCGAAGGGGATCAAAGGGGAGAGGAGCTGGACCATCAGGGCCATGTGGGCTGCAGCGAGAAGCTTGGGTGTTATTCTCGAGCATGACGAGGAATGATATGACTTGATCTATGTTATACGAGGCTGCAGAGAAAGTGGAACCCTCATGTACTATTGATGGGAATGTAAAATGGTGCAGCCACTGTGGAAAACAGCTTGGAGGTGCTCACGAAGTTAAACACAGAGTCCTGGCTGGGCAGCTCCGTTGGTTAGAGCTTCGTCCTGATACTCCAAGGTTGTGGGTTTGATCCCCAGTCAGGGCACATACAAGAATCAAGCAAGGAATACATCAATAAGTGGAACAACAAACTGATGTTTCTCTCTCTCTCTCTCAAAAATCAATAAATATAAAAAAAATTTTAAGTTAGACATAGAATTTCCCTATGACCCAACTATTCCACTCCAATGTATATACCCCAAAAAACTGAAAGCAGGGACTCAAACAGATATTTGCATGTCTGTGTTTAGAGCAGCACTATTCACAACAGCCAAAAGGTGGAAACAACCCAAGTGTCCATCGTCGGATGAGTGGATAGACACAGTGTGGTCCATCCAGACAATGGAATATTATTCAGCCTTAAAAAGAAAGACATTCTGACACCTGCTACAAGATGGATGAACCATGAGAACCTTATGCTCAGTGACATAAGCCAGAAACAAAAGGACAAGTACTGTGTGATTCCACTCACAGGAGGTCCCTAGAGGAGTCAGGTCCATAGAGACAGAAAGTAGATGGCCGGAGCCGGGGGCAGGGGAGGGGATTAGGGAGGGAGTGTTTAATGGGGACAGTTTCAGTTTGGGAAGGTGAGAAAGTTCTGGGGACGTATGGTGGGGATGGTTGCACAACAATGTGAATGTGCTCAATGTCGCTGAACCATATACACTTGAAAGTGTTTAAGCTGGTGAATTTTATGTTCTATATATTTTACTTAAATACACACACACACAGTCTCTGGCTGTTGAGTGAATTCTGGACTCCTGGGTGCTGGGAGGGCACAGAGGAAACATGCGCAGGCATCCTGGCTGGCGTAACAACCTAGCCCAGGGTGATGGCCTGGGGATGGACAGAGGGGTCATATTTATTTAATCTTTGGGATGTAGAAAGTAAGGACTTGCTGAAACCATAATTACACTTATTTAAAACCTGGCAGGATATGGGAGAGCCTAGTGTTCCCACTAGGGCCCAGCGGCTTGTCTGCTGGACTAGCATCGGCTGCCACAGTGAGCTCACCTGGTTTATTTTCCAACCTTAGCAGCCTTCCAAATGTAGCTGGCTTTGCTGGGTTGCCACGTCTGCTTCCCAACACCAGCCAGCTAGAGAGAGAACCAAAGCCAGGTCCTGGAATTCCCAGCTTCCAGTGTCACCAGACATTTTTAAATATTAGCAGGCTAAGGTTCAACTTTCTTTGTCCTGGAAGGCCATGCTGTACATGTGACCCTGGCCTTCGTCCGTGTGTTGCCCCCCCCCCCCCCGACCCACCATGCTCCTCCCGGGCACCTTCCCTACCCCTCTCCCTCTCAGACAAACTCTAGCCACCCTTCCCAGCCCACTTTAACATCTTTTCTGGGACACCCTCCCCTGGCCCCTTGTCCAAACCTTTGTCCTAGCCCCCAACACATTTGACTGAATCTGGGTCTATAATTCTATGCAAGTCCAAACCCCTCCCCATGGCCCACATGGCCCTGCATGACCTGCCCCAGTACCCTCCCTGCCCTCACTTCCTTCCTCTCTTCGCTTATTTACTCTGCTCTAGCCACACCAGCCTCCTCACTGTTTGTCCAAAATGCCAGGCACAGTTCTGCCCCAGGGCCTTTGCACGAGCTATTTCCTCTACCTCCAGTGCCTTTCCTGTAAATGCTTGCCTGGCTCACTCCCTCACTTATTTAGGTGTTTGCTTAAACATGGTTTGTGTGTCCACAGGCCCAGACACTGGATCTGAGCTTGACTTTGGAGAAGTTCGGCAGTTTACCTCCTCATGTCCCTCCCAAGAAATGTGACAACAGATTCTGTGTATATCCAGTTATGTTACAAACTGCTTTGCGGCCCTGAGCCGCCCCCCCTCCGCCCGAGCCTAGTGTTTCTGCAAACACAAGCATAAGGGGAAACTGATTCTTTCATTCAGCACATGTATTGATTGCCTATTGTGTACCAGGTCCTGTCCTAGACTCCGGGGACACAGCAATGAACGAAACAGGCACAAAGTGCTGCCCAATGAGGTTTACAGTCATGGGTTTCCTCCCAACCCCTGAGAAGGACCAGGCATTGAACCACAGCATGAAGGCCTTGGGCTAGATTGTACTTGGACTTCCCTGGTAGTGTGGAAGGAAGAGGAGAACCAAAATTGCCCCGAGCTTCAAAGAATTTCCTGGAGACACCCCATCCTGACCCTACAGGCGCAACAGCACAAGCCCCCAAGGCCGACAATAACGAGAGCTGGCTGTAAGTATCCCCGGTGGTGTGTAACCTCAGCAGAAGTCCTTTCCCTCTCTGAGCCTGAATGTCTCAGTTCGGAGGATCTCAACCCCCTGCCCAGCCCTTCTCCAGGGCCTGTTTGGACAAATCAAAGGAAAAAAGCCAGATGCTAGACGTTCATGGCACCAATCTGCCCCTGGGGAATGGTCTGGGAAATCTGGACAAGAAGTGGTGAACCCGAGAGGCAAAAGGGCACGGCCGGGTGACCTCCTGGACACCAGCCTCCACCGGGCCTCCCCCGCCCTGTCCTTCCTGACCCGCTGCGTTCCTCGAGTCTGGACCACACTTTCCATCTCCCTCTCCCCCGCCTCTGGCCGCCTGGGCCCGAGCCAACCTGCTTTGGAATCACTTTCAAAGAAAAGTTTCTTTTTTCTTCCCACCGACCAGCTCTCACCCCCGCCTGCTCCACAGCCTGGCTGCGGTCCCCGCCGAGCGCTCGTGGACAGCTCGGACCGGCGGGCCAGCGTGATGGCTGTCCCCAGTCCCCAGTCCCCGGCGTCCCCACGCGCTGGGCTTCGGCCGGGCCGACGGGTGGCTTCAAGCCGGACTTGGGGCGTCTGGGGGCTCCCGGGGAGCTCTGCGATGGTGGGTCGGGATGTCTGGCCTGAGCAGCCCGCGGGCAGGCCCCTGAGGGCCACCGGACCCACGCTGGGGCCCGCAGGCGTGGAAGCGCCCCGTCCCAGGGCGCTTTTGGCAGCTACACCACCTTATGACATCATCGCTCCGGCGGCCATTTTCTCCTCTCCCTCCCCTATTCCAGATGCTTCCCGGCCCTGGCGGCCATTTTGTGCGCAGGAGGAGCTGGCACGGGCCTGGGCGCCGGGCCCACCCTGCAGGGTGGGGTGAGTGGGGGGGCTCCCGGCACAGGCCGGCTCTGTCCGCCTCCCTCTCCTCCGGCTTCCTCTGCAGCCTCCAAGGGGTTAAACACGTGTGTGCCAACGGGCGCTGGCGCCCGCAGCCCGGAGGCCGTGCCCGCTGCTGCCTGGCCCGCACCCCGCACCCCGCACCGGCCGCAGCCCCATCACGGCCACTCGGCGTGAACCAAATTCTCCGGGTGGCACCAAGGATGTGAAAAACAAGGTTAAAAATATCCACACACGCACCCTTGCCCCCCCTCCAATGTCAAATGTGTCAACACCCCCGGGGAGGGGGGGCGACTTAAAATAACTCGCTGTTTACATTTGGAGCAAATTCTTGGCTCCTCGGCAGCTCTGCCAAGGCCTCCTCCCGCCTCCCTGGCAGGCCCGCCTGGCTCGGCGGCTGGGCGGGAGACGGGCAAGCCTGGGGGGGCCTCCGGGAGCCACATGTGCCCACGAGCTGAGCACACATGTGCAGGCCCACGGGAGGGGGACAGGCCAGCCCCGGAAGCCATCTGTGGCCATGGTGGACAAAGCGGACGGAAGCCCGAGAACAAACACCCTCTGCCAAGTATGGGCATGGGGTGGGGGTGGCCCAGCGGGTGAGGGGGGACTTCCCAGCTTCCCCTTCCTTCTGATGTTTCTGGGGCCGTGTCACTGACCCAGCGGCCCCAGGGTAGTTGGGAGGCTGGAGGCCAGCAGCCTGGTCAAGGGAGGCAGGCGCCAAGGGGAGGGCTCCAGGGGCAGGGCAGAGCCAGCTCTAGACGATGTGGCCTCGGGTGAGCCCTGCCCCTCTCTGGGCCTGGCATTAGAGGGTGGTCAGTAAAAGGGACCCCATAAGGAGGCAGGGGGAACAGATACATGGTGGCCCTCCTCCATGCCTCACTTTTCCTTTCTCTAGAAAGTAGATGTTGAACTGCACACAGGTAAGACTGTTGGACGCTTCATTTTACAGAGGGGAAAATAAGGGTCAGAGACAGAAGGAGCTTACTCCAGGTCACATGGACAGTAGGTGGACAAGTGGATTGGAGCCCAGCTGCTGTGGTCCCAGTGCCCACATTTTTAACCTGCTGCCTCAAATCCAGGAGGAGGTTGACACTAGAGGGCCCAAACCTGAAGGGAGGGGAGTAGCGGGAGACCTCACCCCGCCGTGGGAGACACTCCCTCCCCGTCTGCGGTGTGTCTTCCTGGAGCCTGGCATAGTTAGTGCTCAATAATAAATGCTTGCACATAGCTGCCACTCAATAGATGCTTGAAGACGAGTGTGATTATTTCAGCAGAGCCTGGCATACAGTAGGCACCCAACACATGTTCACTGAAAGAATAACTGAGTGCACTTATTGTATGCCAGGCCATCTTGATATGGCCTGGCATACAATATGTGCAAAATAAATGCTTATCGGACAAAGGAATCTGAGGGATGATGGAAAAATTGGGGGATATTCAGAGGGAAATGCTAGGTTTAGTGGGATGTAGACTTAAACCAATGGTGACATAGGGGATTTTGGACAATAGGCCCAAGACAGGGTGTGAAATGTAACCCAAGCATTGCCCATCTCCGTCCCCTTGGTCCTTTAAGAATGAGCAGAAATCCTCTTTTGAGAAGCCCAACCAACTGCTCCAGGTTCTGGATATCAAAGGGAAGGATCTGTGGCAGGAGGAGCCCAAGGAAGTGACAGGAACCTGGCCTGGAGGACTTCCTGGAGGAAGGGACATTTGTGTTGGGGCATTGATGTATAAGTAGGAGTTTGCCAGGATAATGGGCTTGTGGGTAGAGAGACTAGTGTATGAAAATACTAGTAATAATCACTTTCATTTATTGAGTGCTTATAAGCCAGGAACTACACACAATCCCAGGACCTAAATACAGACCTACAGTGGGGCAGATGAAGCCCTGGGGAAGTTAAACAATTGGTCTGAGTGCATGCAGAGAGACAGCTGCACTGCCTGCTGCGTCACTAAATGTGTCTAGGTCTGACAGGGACTGGGCAGGTGCACAAAGGCTGTGCAGCAAAGGTCTGAGGTGGGACAGACTATCCAGCTCCAGCTCTTCTACTGGACAGGTGAGGCCAGGCCTGCTTCCCCAGAGCTAGACAGGGGTTGCAGTTCCAGTACCAAGGGGCTTGGCAACAGAAGGAGCCTAGTTAACCTGGTAGCCCCCAGGAATCTGCTTTCTCCTCCTCTGCCAGTGCCAAAGGGAAACTGGGGTGGCCTCCCCAAAATGTCTCCCCAGTACCCCAGGAGGATGGGATACAGGCAGAACTTGCAGCTTCTTCCCGGGTGTCCAGGGATTCCTACCAACTCCAGCCATATGCCCATTTGACAGATTTGGAAACTGAGGCACAATGAATAGCTTCGAGCCAGGCTATCTGTTCCAGGGGTTTCTTCTTGTTCCTGGGGTGTAAGAACCATGTGGCAAGACTGCTTATGGCCTCCCTTTGTCCCTGATTAGCTGTGTGACTTCAGGCCAGTCTCTGGCTCTCTCTGGGTCTCAGTTTCCCCAGCTGTCACAAGGGGCTGAGACTGCAAAACGTTAGCCTAGACACCTTTCTGAGCAAGAATTTGGCCTGGCACCACGGGGATTCTGTGGCTGTGGTCCCCATTTTACAGGAACAAAATGGGCTCAGAGAGGGGCAGTCAGTTGCCCAGTGGCCCACCTCAGTGAGTACTGTGGGTTCTCACTTGCATGCCTCTCATGCCAGGGAGCTCCCTCCCCTCAGCCTCCTGCCTTATTGCTAATCACTGAATTGGCACCTACTGTTTGCTCATTGTACCTGCCGAACAATTACAGACTATCACTCCCACTTTGCAGAGGGGGAAACAGAGGCACAGGGTGGGGCAGGAGCTGGCCCAAGCTCACCTGGCAAGACTGAGAAAAATAGTGCCTATGCAGGTGAAACACCCAGCTTAGGGCTGGGAAGCTGGCAGTTGTGCATCTGGCATACCCAGAGTCCTGAGGGCCACCTGGGAACCAAAGCCACATCCCAACTTGCCCGCTAACAACGTTCTGATTCCAGGAGTGTCCCTGGGTGTGTCTGGGGTGTTGTGCCCTTGCCTTGCCCCTTCCTTCCTTGCATATTCCCAGGCAGCTGCTGCTACAGGCAGGAGGCAGGGGGCAAGAGTCAGGAGGGACAGTGCCAGCATCAGAAGGAGGTGTGTGATTCGGGTGACTTCCACTCTCCCACTAGGCCCAGGCTGACAATTGCCAATGAATTCTCATACCTCTGGAATCTGCCTCTGCCTGGCAGGCCCCCATTACCACTGGCCTGAATCAGTGCAGGAGCCTCAGCCTGTGTCTCTGAACTCCCATCCTTGGCCCCCAGAGTCTGTCCTTTCTGCTGTGGCCGGAGGGCGCCTGTGAGCCTGAGTTAGGTCCAGTCCCTCCTCTGCCCACAGCCTTCCAGGGCGCCCACCTCCCTCCGGGTAATCGCCCAAGTCCTCCCTGGCCCCATCATCTTTCTGCCCTCGCAGAACTCCCTCTCTCCCCCATGCTCACTCTGCTCCAGCCACATGGGCTTCCTTGCTATTCCTCCAATATGCCAAGCTGAGTCCTGCCCCAGGGCCTTTGCACAGGCTGCACCCTCTGACTAGAATGCCTGTCCCCTAGTTCTTCACACAACTGGTTCCTCCTCATCCCTCAAGTCTCAACTCAAATGTCAAATTCGCAGACAGGCCATCACTCTCTATTCCTTTGCCTTCATTTATATTTCTCCATAGCCCTTATCATGAACTGATGTTAGTCTCTTATTCTTTGTTTATTTCTTGCTCTTTGTCCGTTTCCCCCAACAGACTGTGAGCCCCATGAGGGCTGGGTTTTTGTCTGTGGTGTTCACTGTGGTGTCCCACGACCTAGAAAAGTGCTTGGCACAGTAAGTGCTTAATAAATACTTATTGACAACAAAGTAGTTCTATTGGCTGAGCACTGAGCATGTGTGCACAATGTGGTCGTAACCCCTTTGCGTGATTTCACTCATGTCTCCTTCAGCAGCCCCATGAAGCAGGACTATTTTACAGGTCGGGAAACTGAGGCCCAGAGAGGGATGCCACTTGCCTGATGTGGTGAGCAGGTGGCAAGGGCAAGACCCCCATTATGCCCCACTGCCTTTCTTCACTGACATCCCCCTTTGACCAGATGGGGAAACTGAGGCTCAGGGAGAGAAGGGATTAACTGAGCATCAGAAGAAGAGTGGGTCAAGTCAGGACTTTGTGCCCTACTCTACTGACCCACTACTATTGGGGAAAAGCAGTGTGACAATAAACATAATCAATGACAATAATAGTAATGATAACAATGATGGCATCAATGAGCACAAAATTGGCCAGGACTTATGAGGCTTCCCTTGGTGGGTTCATGCAGGGCCCTAAAGGGGACTCAGGTCCCTTTAAGAGCCTCCCCTTCCCCAGCTGGGCTCTGGCCCGCCTCCCTTTATGTAAGCAGACCAGCTGCCCTTGCATAACCTGATTACATAAGAAGGCAAGGAACAGGCTTGTCCACCCAGCAGCAACCTGTCCCGGCAACCTGTCCTGGGTTGTCTGTGGGGCTGGCCTAAGTCGCAGGAGAGCCGTGGCCACCCAGAGTGGCCACTAGGTGCAGCCCGGGCCTGGGGGAAGCCCTGACTCCCAGACACAGCATTCTCTGGGCGAGACGAAGTGAAAGGCTTCTAGTGTGCAAGTGGACAGGAGCTATTCCCATTGTTCTGAAGGTGAAACTGAGGTCCAGAGAAGGAATTGAGCAGCCTGGAGCTGCACAGCCCAGAGTGGAAGGTGGAGGTGACAGAGCTGGGATGAAATCTGGGCTTTGTAAGCCTCAGCCAGAGCCTTAATCTCTCAGTTCCTCCCTATAAACGGCTGCAAATAGGACCTTTCTCAGCAAGGCCTAGTATGCAATAGGCGCTCAATAAATGGAACCTTAAGCTTTGTGCTGGGCCCTGCTCTAAAACCTTGGTAATTCTATTAACTGGCTTAACCCTTGCTGGTTGAACTCATTCTACATTTGAGGAAACTGAGGCACAGAGAAGGGTGAAGTGAATGCCTTGTCACAGGGCAGGCAAATGCCCACAAGATACCCAGGTAGCAGGTGCTATATAATTGCACAATGGGTACAGGGAGAATGCCGACTGTGTACCAAATCCTGGCTGATACTATTCCATCTGCTAAAAAACCCTTAGGGTGGGCACAAGGAGCCTCAGACACAGATGAAGAAACCAAGGCACAGAGGGGAGAAGGGATACATACATCCAAGGTCAAACCCAAGCCCTACCATGCGTGCATGTGTGCACTGTTTTCTCCCCCAGGCAGGCCTCCCTAGCCCAGGGTCCATCCCTCTGACCACATGGGTTGGAGGTATCTGGGTATGGTGCCCTCCCACCCCACCATGCACATCAGTTCTTCCATCTTTGGAAAGGGTGGGGCTTGGGAGTGGAGGCGGTCCCTCTCCTCCCCCTTCTCTCCGGATGCTGGCCCTTTAAGGCAGCAGGCTGCCAGGGCTTGTCCCGGGGTGACCCCAAGGGGTGGGTGTGGTCAGGAACAAGGGGCCCATTCAGCTGCTGTTGCTGCCTCCGGGCAGCCCACAGGCTGGCCTGGGGTGGGAGGCCGGGAGGAGACTGACGAAGGCAGGGAGGTGGGCAGAGCAAAGACAGGGACTAGGAGAGAAACAAAGAGACAGAGAGACAGAGAGACCCAGCGACAGAGACAGAAAGGGAGACAGCTGGCCTAGGCTACACCTCTACCTTTCTTGTTCCCCCAGGTTGAGGGTTTGAGGCTTGCCCAACCCCCTAGTTAGGCTGCAGCCCCCAAAGGTGTTCCTTGTCCAGCTAAACTCTAGACCCAAACAGGGACTCCTGGGACATCCTGGGTAGGTCCCTGAGGCACCCCAAACAGCTCCTTTTTGTGGGAATATTGTGGGCCCTCAGAGATACCAAATCTGGGTTTGAATCCTGACTCTGCCTCTTAGCTGTGCAATCTTGGACCAGTGGCTTTGCCTCTCTGGGACTCAATTTCCTCATCTGTTAAATGCAGTTAATGATCATCCCTACCTCGGTGGAATTAAGGTGAAATAAAATGGTGCTAATAAGTCCTGACATTTACTGAGGGTTTAACTAGGTAAGCCCTCAATATGCCTGCAGTTCCCCTGTAAGAGCCCCCAGCACCCAAAGCACACAGGCAGACAACCCCTGCCTCCCGCCAGATGTCACCATCACCTATTACAGTGCTGCCTTCAACTGAGGACCTACTAAGTGTCCATGACCCCACAAAAGCCTCTGGAAACACAGCCAAGGTTCCATGTCCCACATCCAATAAACAAGACATTTACTAGGGATTAAATAAAGTCTCCACTCTTATTCCAGGTTCTCAGTCACATCCCCACCATCTGCTCCCAAACACCTCAAACCACATGTGGGCCCCCATCCAGCTGGCTGCCCCCAAGACAGCCTCAGAGAAATTAAAATCTACCTCCTTCCCCCTCTTTTCTGGAATATTCGGCTCAGTCACCAATGTCTGAGGACAGGCTTATTCGACTCTGACCTGAACTTTCTGGATCCCTGACTCTAAGAATTCTAGAACCTGTCCCCTGGATGTTCTAGAAACCAGCTCAAGAGAATCCCAGAGCCTGTCTTCCGGCACTCAAAAACTCAGGGTAAGAAATTCTGCAACCAGCTGTAAATGGTCCAGAATACACTTAAGGGTTTCTTGGATATTGGTAAAGCCAATACTGGATTAGATAATTGATGATAGATTTGGGAGTTTTAGAATCTATCCTCACATTTTCGAGAACCCTGCTTGGGAGATGTGAGAGCTGTTTCCAGATGCTGTAAAAACTCGCCTTAAAGAATGCTAGAACCCACCCCAGGATGTGCTAGAATCCAGCTCACGGAATTCTGGAGCTTGTCCATGGGTAAGAAAAAAACCAATGTAAAAAATTCTGCACTTTGCTTCTGGACACCCAGAGACCTAACTCAGGAAATTCTGGATCCTGCTCCTGGATAGCCAAGAATACATTTGAGAAATTCCAGATCAAGGAACCAGCCTGCGGAATTCTAGAACCATTTCTCGGGTGGTAAAATAATCTAACTTCAAAGAATTCTAAGGCTTCCCTTAGTACAGTGGTTCTCACTGGGGTGATGCTGCTTCCCAAGGATGCTGGATGATGTCTGGAGATATTTTTGGTTGTTATAGTTGGGAGATACTCCTGACATCAAGTCAGGAATGCTGCTTAACACCCCACAGTGCCCAGGACAGCCCCCCACAGGCATGACCCCACCCCAATGTCAGCAGTGCTGATGGGGGAAAGCCCCAAAGCGAGACATTCTAGAATCCACTCCTTGCATTCTCATAACCCACTTGGGAGACTGGAGATCTGCCTCGGAATAGTCTAGAATTCAGATGTTCTAGAGCTGAGCTGCCCAACACGGCAGCCACTGACCATACATGGGGCTGAGTGCCTGAAATGTGGTCAGCTGGAATGGAGATGTGAGTGGGAAACACATGCTGCATTTCACAGACTCAGGACAAAAAAAGAATGTAAAACATCTCAACTGTTTCATATTGATTATATGTCAAAATGACACTATTTTGGATGCCCTGAGTTAAACAGAGTAAGTTGTTAAAATTAATTTCCCCTGTACATTCACACTTATAAGTATAGATACCAGAAAAATGTTAAATTATGTGGCTCACACTATTTCTACTGGACCGTGCTATTCTGAAACTCATCTAGGAGAATTCTAGAATCACCTGGAGGGGGAAGACCCCCCAAGCTCTGGAAATTCTAGAACTCAGGCCTTGGGAATTCCAGAACTTGCCCCCCCTGGAGGATCTAGAAGCCCCTTTAGCTCTGGCATCCTATTGTCTCCCCCACCCCAGCCTTAAAACCCCTTCCAGACTTGCAGTATAAGGGGTCCCTCCTTTCCCTGCCCAGGCACCCCACAAGTTGGCCTGGAACATAAGATGGGTCAGAATGGACCAGAAGAAGGGCCCTTACTGGGCAGTGCCCCATCCCTCTCTGGGCCTCAGTTTCCCCATGTGGACAAGACATCCATGTGTCCCTAAGTGCTCCCTCCCTCATCCTTCACCAACTCTGACCATCTGTGACTTCCTGCCCACACCCAGCTGGAGGGAGAGGGGCTGGCCTGGCAGCTGGCTGGGGAGGGGCGGCTGGGAGATGTCCCTAGCTGCCCTCAGCCACCCCTTAGCTCCCTGGGCACAGGGCCAGGGTACCAACTGCAGCCCTGTCATGCCAGGATGGCCGCCACAGGTGCAATGTGATGCCTTCCGCTTCTGCGGGCTCCTGCGCCATGCCTGTGTGGACAAGGCACCCTCATGGGCTGTCTCAGCACCCTTGCACTGGCGTGTGCCCACGTGTAACCCAAGCACACGTGTAGGGGCATCTGCAGGGGTAGGACCTACTCACCAAGAGTTCTCATGTCTGAGCACTCACCATGTGCTAAGAGGCTTCTTTCTCTTAGATGCTATCTGGATTCCCTTCACCGGATACTCCCTGTGCTGACTTTGCCAAGTAGAAGCCCAGAGATGGGCACTAAGTTGCCCAAGGCTGCCCAGTGGTCACGAGGGCAGAGCTGGGCCTAGAACCGCAGTACGATGGTGACAATGGTGATCATAATAACTATTATTATATTACCAACACTGATATTACATTTATGAATTATTTATCATTACATTATACATATAGAAAGCATCACTATTTATTATTTTTATTAACAAGTAATTTTTAACATGATGATACAATAGTGATAACATAAAATTTACCACTTTAACCATTTTTAAGTGCACAGTTCAGTGGCATTAAGTCCACTCATATGCCCCTAACTTCCCAACATTGTGCAGCTCCAACTGTGGGCTCTGGGCCTGCTGCGTTAGCAGTACCCTCACCTGTTAGTCCCTCTTGGCCACTATAACCATGAGCCCAGAGGCCTCCCACCATCACTATAAATATACCGTCAGCTGCTGTCTGGGCCTCCACACTCATGCAGCTACCTTTCCTGTCCAGACAGACACTGGCACACCTGGCTGCCTGGCCCTGGGAAAATCCGGGCTGCCAGGAGCCCCTCACCTCTCTGCCACCCAGAGACTTAGAGAGGCAACAAGGTGCCTGTCCTGAGTCATGTGTGCCCCTGTGGGTTTACTGTGGGCAGAATGGCTCCGAGTCTCAGAGCAGAACTGAGGTCTCCTGCAGCTGCAGAGAGGATCCAGGAAGGAACTGAGTGAGCATTTATTCAGTGCCTCTTGTGTACTTTTCTGGAGTCACTGACTCTGATCCCTCAGTTCAATGGACACAGTTTGTATTCATCCCATTTTACAAATGGAAAAATTGAGGCTCAGAAAGGGAGATGCACCTCACACAGCCTGGAGCAAGCATGGACATGAATTATATCCATAGTACAAAGAAATAGGCAACCTCACGCACCCTCCTGCCCACCCTTTGCCTCCCCAGCACAGCACTCAGTGCTGCGAGGAAGATTAACAGGGACAGGGAGACCCTCAGTCAGGGCCTGGCTTACTTTATTCTGTGGCCCACAGGACCTTCCTTCCTGCCCTCAGGTCCCCTCCATCCCCAACCCTAAATCAAAGAGTGCCAGGCTTTGCCTTAAGTCACACAGCAAGCCAGGGGCAGAGCTGTGGCTGGCTCAGGTCCCCTCTCTCCAGACTTAGGCCCTTTCTCTTGCCACTCTAGCCCACGGTGCCCTTATGGAGAACTTGGCCCCAGGTCTGGGCACAGCAGGCACTTTAATGTGGCTCACCCCTCTTCATTCATTTATTCACTATGTACTCAGGGCCTGCCCTTTTTACCATCTGTACAACTGGGAGTGGGAGTCCTACCTGATAACCTCAAAGGTGTGTTTTTTCTTTTTTTTCCCTTTTTAACATTATTATTTTTAATCCTCACCAGAGTATATTTTTTCCATTGCTTTTCAGAGAGAGTGGAAGAGTATATTTTTTCCATTGCTTTTCAGAGAGAAACATCGACATGAGAGACACATCAATTGGTCTCTAGCACGTGCCCTGACCGGGGTGAGGATGGGGGATCGGGCCTGCAACTGAGGTACATGCCCTTGACCGGAATCAAACCTGAGACCCTTCAATCCATAGGCCGATGCTCTAACCACTCAGCCAAACCAGGTAGGGCTTTAGTGTTTTTCTTTTAGGGGTTTTGAGGACTCACAGTCCATGGGTTCTAATTCTCCTCTGCCTCTTACAAACTGTGTGACTTTGGGCAAGTGCCTGACCACCTCTGGAACCCTGTTTCCTTATGGAAAACACGGGAGAAGGTATTTCCCTCCCAGATGGTGGAGAGAATTAAACCAGTTGAGATGTGGAATGGGCACACAGTGGGCACTCAATACATGTCCACAGCTATTATTAACTTTGTTGTTATTACTGCTTCCTGGTTCCATCCAGGAGGTGTTGAGGACCCCTGTAGTTTCTCCTGTCCCCCTCCTTGGGGGCACAGTGGGCAGCCCCTCTCTACTTCAAGCTTCCGAAGTTGGCCTCTGCCCACAGCGCCATTCAGGGAGGTTGGCACCGCACAAGGCAGGAGCAGGAGGCCAGCCCAGGGCAGCGTCAGCAAATGGGCACCAGCTGGACTGGTGGCTGGGGCGGGCTGGCAGCTGCCTGGAGCGGGCAGGCCTGGCAGTCCCTCCCCTGCCCACCCCTGGCACTGGGCCCGCCAGCCTCAGGTTTCTCAGGCCGCCAGAGGGGGCAGGGAGGCCTGGCTGAGCTTCAGGGTTGGGCAGGCAGCTTCCCTCTCTGGGCCCCGTTTCCTCCAGGCACCTTCCCAAATGCAAGGCAGGTTAAAGAGCGCCAGGTCCTGGCCTCCCCATCACTCTCATCACCTCCCTCTTCAACATTCCCTGCAGCCTCTGGGCCATTCCAGCCTCAGGGCCTTTGTACTGGCTGTGCCCCTGCCTGGTGCACTGTCTCTCACTCAGTCCCTCCACACCTCCTTCATCTCCTTCAGGCTTCATCTCAAAAGTCACCTCCT
Organism: Miniopterus schreibersii; assembly: GCF_964146895.1. NCBI lineage: Eukaryota > Metazoa > Chordata > Mammalia > Chiroptera > Miniopteridae > Miniopterus > Miniopterus schreibersii. The sequence continues at coordinate 65,795,444 of NC_138105.1, read as the reverse complement.
CCAAGAGTTCCTTCCTGTCTAGAGTGTACCCCACTGACCCCTCTCCACACCTCTCCCCTGCTCTATTTCCCTGACGTCACATTCTTATTAATTGTACTGTGAACTGTCAGCTTCTTCATCCTCTGCTCATGGCACCTCCCACCCAAAGTGCCCTGATTTAGCAGGCAGCCCCCAATGTCCCGAGGGGAAGCTCACATCACCCCTTCATCACCGTCTCCCCAGCTGTCCCCTAGGCTGGCCCTGGGGCACACACTTCGTCCAGCCCCTGGAACTGGGCTCCTATGGCCATGGTGGCGCCAGATGGACACCCGGGGCAGCCAAATTTGGGTCCAAGAGGTGCTCTAGGCTCTTACAGCCCCAGTACTGAAGGGACCTTCTCATGGCTAGTCTTCACTCCTACATCCCCCAAAATAAATCCAAGGGTGGAGGCCTGGGATTCCCCTTTGGGGTGTGGCTCCACAAGTCCACCTGACGCCCCCCGCCCCCCGGGAGAGGTAGAGAGGCTGGGGGGGAGGGGCTTGTCCAAGGGCAGGGAAGGGCTGAGTGAGAGGGCAGGCATACGCGGTGCCTCTGAGTCTCTCTGTGTCTCTCCATGTCTCTGTGTTTCTGTCTGCATCTGTGTGTGTGTGTCTGTCTGTCTTTCTGTCAGTTCTGAGACCCTACTCCTGATGTTGGAGGCAGTACCTCCTTTCAGCTGTGCAGTGGGTACTCCCCTCATCATCCACCCTGAACCCCTCCAGAGGCCAACTGAGGCCCAATCTTACTGTCTCATCAGTCCCACACCTCCCAGTAAGGCTAAGGAAAGTGGACACTGCTCTGGCCTAGGCTGGCACTGCCCCCCCGCCCAAGTCCTAGAACCTACTGGGTGGGAACAGGGAGGCGGTGGACAGTTTTCTCTGCCATTGGACTGACATCTGCCTGGCCGAAAACAGACTTAACTCTGGCCCAGAATGAGGACAAGAGTCCTGGGATAAATGTCAGGGAGCTGGGCTCAGCACAGGTTCCTGGAGGGCAGCCTCGGTTCAGGAACCCTGGATGAGGCCTTGGCTGCTGGAGGCCTAGAACACAGACCCAGCCTGGAGGTGGCCAAGTCATGATGACTAGATGCCCATGTTGCAAACCACGATTTCCTTCATCCCTTTCTGCCACTGAGTATGGAAGGCTGGAAGTGTGTGTGTGTCAGCTCAGAAGCTGCCTACTACAAACCCCTCTTCTCCCCACTCTTGGCTGTGTGACCTTGGGTGGTCCCTTCTTTGGGCTTCTGTTTCCTTTTCTGTGAAATAGGTACAACAATGATTCCTGACGAATAGAGTTGCTATGAGAATGGAAAGGAATTGCTAAGCCATCAGAAAACAATGCCTGACAGAGAGAAAGTGGAGCTAGGAGTTGGAGTTTTGCAGCATAAGTAGGAGTTTTCCATATAAGAAAGGCATTCCAGTCAGAGCAAACAGCACGGGCAAAGGCCTGGAGGAGAGGAAATTGTAATCATAACAAGGATGTACAATAACCACCCATGGAGCCCTAGCCCTGTGCCTAGTACTTGTCTTCAACAACCATGAGCATCCAATGTTCCTACCGGCAGCTACTTTTGAGCTTCCCATTTTATAGAAAAGAAAACGAGGCACAGAGAAGTTAAGCGACTTGTCCTGGATCACCCAGCAGCAGGCAGCTGAGTTAGGGCTGGAATCCAGGCCCAGCTCTCATATACCACCCGCACTCCAGGCCAGCTGGGGCTGGGTCAGCTGGGTCCAGTTGAGCAGGGATTCCCCTGGGATAACAGAGTCGGCTGGAAGCAGGGGAAGGTGCAGCCTTGACCTTTCCTGGCCCTCATTCAAGGAGGTTGACCAGACTGGCTGGCAAAGGCTAGCAGTGGGGCTTGAAGGTGTCTGGGGAGGCCTGGAGGCCGAGCTTGCCTGCTGAGCTGAGAAGGGGAGGGGGCCAGGTGGGGGAGGGTAGGAGCCCAGAGATTATGCTGACGCTGGCAGAAAACTCTGCTTCAAAATTTTATCAGCTCAGCTCAGAGAAGGTGGGGGTGGGGCTGGGTGCAGAGGATGAATGTGGAGGGGGAGATCTGGACCTGTATGGTAAGGAGCCGAGGCAGTCCCTGCCCCCTGCTCCCTGCCTTCGACAGTCACCTTCTCCACTTCTCTGCCTCCACACCCTGCCAACACTGCTTCACTGCCCATCCCAGTGGGCTTGTTACTTATTGGTGGGGATGGGGCAGGGGCAGATGGGACCAAGGTCAAGACTGGGAAACTTGCCCGGAGGCATGGCTCAGCGGTTAAGCATCGACCTATGATCCAGGAGATTGTGGTTCGATTCCTGGTCAGGGCACATGCACGGGTTGTGGGCTTGATCCCCAGTAGGGGGCATGTAGGAGGTAGCCAATCAATGACTTATTATTGATGTTTCTATCTCTCTCCCTTTCCCTTCCTCTCTCTGAAGTCAATAAAGATATATTAAAAAATAAAGATATATTTTTAAAAAAAGGGAAACTCTGTCTGGCTCTCCCTCCTATACACCCTGGAGACATGGAGCTCCACAGCGTCATCTAATCTTTATACCATTGCTAGGAGTCGGCAAGGTCATTATCCCCATTGTACTAAGGGGGAAACTGAGGCACAGAACAATGAGACGTCCAAAGTCACACCAGGGCTGCATTTGGAACACAGACACACCGACAGGAAGCAGTGGCCCTGGCTTTGGCCACCAGCACCTGTGACCTAGAGAGGATGGACCACACACATCTGGCCTCCACATCTCCGCCTAGGCCGCTGACCACCTGGGATACCTCCATGCCCATCACTGCCCAGCCATCCTGCAGTACTCAGCTCAGCCATACCTCTTTTTCCAGGAAGCTGCCATGGATTTCCCCCACTCTCAAAACCCCTGCTGACCAGTCTCAACCTCAGGCAGAGAACCAGAGAACCAGCAAACACCCAGCTGGAAGGGCCAGAGCTGGGGACATTGAGGACCAGAGAGGGTGGTGACCTAGCTAAAGTCACACAGCACCCCAGCTTCCCACTCACAGCACAAATGTGTGCCCCATTGGGCCTCTACTGGAAGTCGGAGAGTCAATCAACCAGTGTTCACAGTGCACAAATCCAGCACTCTCCCAGCTTTCCCCAGAGGGATCAAATTGTTTGTTTGTCTCCCATTTGTCTGCCTCCCATCAGTCACTCTCCTGTCCTCCTCCCTGTTCCTAATAGGCCATATCTTGCTCTTCAGATCTTCTGGGACAGAGTCTCATCTCCTGAGACCTCAAGGGCATGCCAGCCCCCTCAGACATCAAAGCCAGGGTTTGCCTCTACCTTCAGAGTCTCAGGATGTACCTGCCTCCCCACCCAGACTCTCCTTGAACCATTAGACTTTCACATCAAGTGAGCCTGTCCCCTCAAGCTCCAGTGTAGGCCCACTGCCCCCCTTAGACCCTCCCATTGCATCCACCTCCCCCTTATAGCGCACGGACTGCCTTCTCCCTCTGACTCTGCAAAGGTCAGCCTCCCCATTCAGACCTCTGTAGGTTGCCTCCTCCCTTGGGCCTTGCTTGGGTCTGCCTACTCCCTCTTCTGCCTTCCCCTATGGACCTTGCCATGGCCCACCAACCCCGAGACTGCCCATGGGTCTGCTTTCCCCTTCAGACCTCCTGTTGGTCTGCCTCCTCCTCTGAACTACGCCTAGACCCACCTCTCATCAGACCTGACATATGTTGCCTCCTCCCTCTGACTTTGCCTGAGCCCACCTTCCCCCTTGGGTGGGAAGATAGGTGCATCCCATCTCCTTTGAGCTCACCTCTCTCGCGCACAAAGTAGGCCAGGTAGAGGTCAAGCTCCTTGACTGCCACTCCGATGTGGTGCGGCTGCACGCAGAGCACGGGGTGGCCGCACTGAGCCGCCTTGACCAGGCGCTCGCCGTCGGTGCTCTCCAGGGGGATGCCCTTGAAGAGGATGACCATGACCAGGTCCAGCCGCCACACCTTGTCAGCCTGGCGCAGGCAGTCGATGCGGCGCATCTTGCCCTTCTGGTCAGGGTTGGAGAGCACGCAGCCAGGCGCCTTCTTGCCGGTGATGGCCAACACGAAGTCCTCCCGGCACTCGGGCCGGATGTCCTTGCGCAGCTTGGCCAGCAGCCGCGACGCCCACTTCTGCTTCACCTCCGCCTTCTCACCCAGCAGCTCGTCCTTCACCGCTCGCTCCTCATCCTTGGACATCCGCTTCTCGTGCTTCTTGAAGTACTTGCGCTTTCGCGCCTGCAGGTTGAACCAGGTGTAGGCGAAGGCGCGCACGTGAGGCAGCAGCGCCTCGATGAACGGGTGGAACTCATCCTGTGGGCAGGAGAGGCGGGGAGTCAGGAGGCGCTGGACATGGGGGACCCACTGCCCCAACCAGAAGACTGAGGACCGGGACCCCCAGGCAAACTAAATAAGGGGTGGGGGAGAGGGCCAGGCAGATGTGGGCAGGGGCCACTGCAGACCCCTCCACACCCTGGGGAAAGCTGAAGGGACCTAGCAGAAGTTCGTGGGGGACAGGCGAGAACCAACTGCCCATATGGGGAAACTAAGGCTTGGACTAGACGGGAAGTCCAGGCCAAGGAAGACATTCGTGAAAAACTGTATTGAATCTCAAAACAGGACAGGCTGAGGGTCCCAGGTGGAGGCTGATGGGGACCCATTGTACAGATGGGAAAACTGAGGTTGGGAGAATGAGGATGTCATGTATCCATTCTCTGCCTTCTAACTGCGGTTTCAAAGTACCATAAAGAACCAGATAGTGAATACTTTAGTTGCCACTACTCCACTCTGCACTGTAAGTGCAACACAGGTAAGATGTAAATGATGAGCAGAACAGTATTCCAATAAAACTTTATTGACAAAAACAGATGGCTGGCATCCAGCCCCAGGCTGTGTGTGTGAGCTCTAATGTTGAGAGCAGGCCCAGAACACAGTAGGTCTTCAATGACTGCAGGAGAAACCAGGCTTAGAGAATAGTGCTTGGGGCTCCTTTCTCAGACCAACTGCTCAACAGAGGAAGCTGACACTAGATGGAGGTCCAGGGCTGCCTCTACTGGCCCTTGGCACTGATGGAAAAAATGAGGACAAGGGGCTGTTTGTAAAGAACACATGTGCAGATGGGACTGGCTGAGGCCCACAGGCCAAGACTAGGACCCCTGGATGCCAGGGGCTGATGAAAGGGTGAGGGCTCTTGCATTGGCCCATTGAAGGGGCCAGGAAAGCTGAGGCCCAAGACACAGGTCAAAATACACTAGGGACAGGAGAGTTCAGCCCTGGAGGTTCAGAGCTACAAAGAGGGGCCCCTGGGGGTCAGTTCACCTCCCCGTCACCATAGACCCATTCCACAAATGGAAAAACTGAGGCCTAGGGAGGCTGAGACCTGGCCAGAGCTATGACATCAACAACCCCCACCCCCATTGTGCATAATTAGTGTTGCTGGGCCCACAATGAGGAAACAGAGGCCCCAAGAGGGGACCCAGTCATGAGGGGCTAGGACTGGACCCCACACTCATCTGACTTCGCCCATGAAAGCAGCAGCCCCAGTGGGGCCCCTCAGAGAACCACATGGGAAGCCCCATCCCCTTCTATAGGGATGTAAGGACTGCATCCATTCTCTCCATTTCCTAGCAAGGGAAACAGTCTGCAGAACATCCAAGACTTGGTTTCTCAGCTTCAAGGAGTGAGACATTCAAGGAGAAAGGAAGACAGAAGAAAAATATCAGTCCTAGCTCCCCACTCTTGCAGGACTATGCTAGGCTTCTTGAATGGGGTGATATTTCCTCCTGGCTTATGAATGCCATTATCTGCCCAGCTCTCAAAACGCTGCACTAGCTATTACTATTATTATTGATGTTGTTACAATTATTTTGGTTGTTTGCAATCTTCCAGGGGGCAGGAAAAGGCCTAAGGCTTTGCTATACATTGTGTGATGGGGAAACTGAGGCTAAGAGAAGGGTGGAGACCTGGACTAGGTCCCACTCTCAAGGCCTAAGAGAGGATAAGAACCCAGGACTCCCACCTCCACAAAGGCCATCAGGTCCCTTCTCTTTTTTCTTTTTTTTAAATATATCTTTATTGATTTCAGAGAGAGGAAGGGAGAGGGAGAGAGAGAGTTAGAAACATCAATGATGAGAGAGTCATTGATCGGCTGCCTAGCCCACAACCCGGGCATGTGCCCTGACCAGGAATCAAACCCCAATCACCTGGATCCTAGGTCGATGCTCAACCGCTGAGCCACACCCGGCCAGGCTAGGCCCCTTTCTCAAAACAGCCTGCTTTTCGCCAGGCTGGGGTCTCAAAGAGAGAGACAATTGCTCTGGGATCTTGGTTTGCTTTCTAGATGGGTGTGGCTGGGCTCAGTCCCACCTCCAGGCCTGGATGCTCATGGTACCCCCTGATGGGCACACCCTCCCTGCTCTGTGCTTCATTTCTCTTTGAGTCATCTCTGGCCATGGGGTGCTTGGGGGAGGGGAATGACCTCAGATTTCACCTATTACCAATGCTCTGAAAATAGTGTCCTGCCCTCGCCAGGGTGGCATGACAGGGGGCTCGGCTTGTGTGCCCAGCTCCCTACTCCAATGTGCCCTGAAGTGAAACTGTGTTGGCCTGCTGAGGCAGAGGGAGGACTGAGGGGCCCATCCCCTGCCAGTCCCTGTCCAACCTGAGTTGCCTGTCCTGTGCCTGGATGCCACTTGACGTGCCAGACCCAGAGATGGGGAGCCATTCGCCCATGGTCACACAGTCAGTCAGCAGAGCCAGGACCACAGCCCAGGCCATCTGACTGGGGAACTGGGGACAGGGAACTGATAGAGGCACAGGTCACTGTAATGTGGAGGGGATGCCAGGGCAACGGTGTGGACGTTGGGCTGTGGCTGTCACCCAAGTTCTGGTGATTACTGTGGCCCTGATAAGAGGGAGCTGGGGTGTCAACCAGCAGGGGCAGGCTACAGTTCCCAGACTCCTCCTCTCCTTGACGCCCTTTCTCTTTGAGCACCTCCCCACTTCTGAGCCCCTCTCTCTCAATTCCTTTTCTTGGTCTGGGCACCTCCTCTCTGAGCCCCCACCCATTTTCCAGCTCCTTCCCTCTCTGAGCCCGCCTCCCCTTCTTCCCCCTCTCTGATCTCTACACTCTGGGGAAAGGTGCCAGGGAGGCGAACAGGGGTGGGAGCCCACGTCACCAGTGACCCTAGCTGGTCCTGGCGGAAAGAAGACAAACAGTCCTTAACTGGGTCATGGACCTGCTGCCCCATCCTCCCTTGTCCTCCCAGGGAGGTCAGGCCAGATGAGAGGCAGGCCTGTCACTCTCTTTGTCCCACAAGACCTGCAACAACCAAGGCCTCTTCCGCAGGCACCTCCCAATGCCCTCACTGGCTGACATGGCATAGGAGAGCGCCAAAGCAAGCTAGACGCTAAGAACCCTCCCAAACTCCTACACATCACTCAAAGCCCTTTTTCCAGTGTTCCTTCCTTCAGGCAACCTTTCCTGTTCTCCTCAGGGTTCCCTCAGACCTAGCTTGGACCACACACGCTGTGGGGTCTGAGTCCAGCTCTTCTTCATTCTCCAGCCCTAAGTCCCAGGGCTGAGGTGCTCGTTGCCAGGCAGCACCTGTGAGGGAATGAGGCCGGGTGACATCAGCCTCCATTTTCACCTTCGGTATGATCCAGGAACAAATCACTACTACACTCTGGGCCTTAGTTTCTCATTTTGTACAGTGGGCAGAAAAGAACATTGCTGCCTGTTGGGGGTTGGGGGGCTTGTCTATTGCCCTGGTAACCAGAGAGTGGAGGGAGGTAGAGCAAGGCTAGGCCTTTCCCAGAACCCTCACTTGATCCACTGGGACTTCCTGGCCAAAGAAGACAGCAGCAGCTTGGAGGTAGGCACCTGGGTCCAAGCCCTTGCTGGGCCCTATGGATTGGATGAACAATTATGCACTGGGCTGTACCCCTCCCTGGGCCTCCCTGTATCCATCCCACTCTGGCAGTCCAGGGCAACAAACCAGCACATGGAACTCAAATTCCCACCCCAAAAGTGTTCTGGGAAGGATTCTCTCTCCTTCATTCACTCAACAATTCAACAAACATTGAGAATCTATCTTATCCACCTAATAAGCACTTAACCCAAACTCCTATGTATTCTTCAAAGCCCTGATTGCAATGTACCCTTCTCCAGGTTAAGCCCAGGTGAAATGGCAAACAGCAGAGCTCATATGTGAACACAGACCCATCTGGCACCAGAGTTAGGGTCCCTAACCTAGGGTCACTCCTCCCCCCAAGCTCAGAGCATCAGAGTTTATGAACAGCTCTTATCTAATGAGGGAGAGAGTCATTCAGTTGCTCAAAAAACATTTACTGAGTGCCTACTGTGTGCCAGCTCCATGTATGGTGCTGAGGATCCAGCAGTAACCTGGGCTTGGCTCTCACCCAGATCCTGATCTGGGGCAGGGATGGACATTAAACAAGCCAACAAGTATGTAATAAAACATCACGCTGAACTAAGTGGTTTGAAGAAATTTAAAGGAGTTTGAGGGGGCCAGGGAATCCCTTGGGGGTTGTTTTTTAGCTGGGGGTAGCCAGGAAGGGTCTCTCAGAGGATAGGACCCTTGAATGAAGACCTGAAAGATGACAATCCAGAGTAGGAGCTTTCCAACCAAAGAAAATAGCGCCAGCACATGCAAAGGTCTGGAGGTAGGACTGAGTCTAATGTTTTATGAAAACAGCAAGGAGGCAGTGAAATTACAGCAGAGTGAACAAGAGGGAAAGTAGAGGGGGTGATAGCAGGGAGGGGACTGAGGTTGGTTGTGCAGGACCTTATGAGCTGAGGGGAGGAATTTTGGTAAACGGACCAGAGAGTGAAAACCCCCTACCAAAATGACAGGTGAGTGTGAGCCCTCACCTTCCCTCTGACTTCCCTCTCTGGTATCCAAGGAAGAGGATGGGGACTGAGTCAGAGGGTCATGGTATTCAAGAGAGACAAGGAGCAAGGTTGTGCCTTTTGAAGGCTGAGCATTTATTGTGCCCACCGTCTGGAAGGAGAGACTGAGGCACTGAGCATTGAAGCCACTGGCCCAAGTCACACAGCCAGGAAGAAGCAGAGCTGGGACTTCAACCTGAGTCCCTACAACTGTGGACCTCCTGACTCCTTAACCCCACTGCTGGGCCCCTTAAGCATGAGGTCTGACCCCATCAGTGGGTCTCCCCAACGATGCTCACTCTGCATTCTGTATGAGCTCTCTGAATTCTGTGTGGCTCCCTTCCCCTGCTCCATCCTGGGCCAAATGCACTACCACCTCCTCCTTGGGGAGGCTCACTCCAGGCAGCCTGGTCCAGCTCTGTCACCTTGTTTCCTGCCCATTCTCCCCCCACCTCAAGACTGCAGCCCCTCTAATGGGATGAATTTGATCTGTTTTGTTTACTGTCGTGTCTCCAGAATCCTGATCAGTGAAGGGACAATCTCATGCTCTGCCTGTTAGCCCCATTCACACACCCCAGCTAACAAAGGCTGCTAGTAGCCACTTGTTCTGGCCAAACTTGGGAAGACCCTGGACGGGGCTGGGCCTGGAAGCAAGTTCAACAGAAAAACCCTTGTGGGTCAAAGTTCTAGTTTTTGTGGGGTCCCTACTATCCAGTTATTTGGTGCCTACTGTATACCAGGCACTGTGTGAAGGATGAAGAATTGGGGGACTTAGTAAGAGATGCGGAGGCTCAGGGAGACTCAAGTGCCTTCTTTCAACTGACAGAACCACCCATCCATTCACCCATTCATTTATGCAATAAATATTTATGGGTACTGACTATGTGCCAGGCCCTGTGCCCAGTGCCTCAGAGGTGTCCTGCTTCCCTGAATCCTTAGGCAGCCTGAGGAGTTGAAGGTTACTGGTCACTTCATTGCACTGGAAGGATTAGGTCACCCACCCAGTCACACAGCTGGAAAGAGAACTCCCTTCTGAGCCTCCTGAGCAAGATTTGCATGGAGGTCTGAGGCCACACTAGGTTTCTGCTATCTACCCCCCTACCTTAGGGCACATCTGAGGTGGGGCAGGGCTCTGTCCTCACAGGTGTGGTGTCAGTGAGTGTGCATGGGAGTGTGGGGGTGCCCCTGCACTACTGACCACAGGTCAACATGCACCCAGGTGTGTGAACATGGGCAGGGGCTGCATGGGGCAGGAGGCCCCAGGACTCAGCATTTCCCATCCATTTGTCATGAGACAGGAAGGGAGGGAGGCTCAGGCAGGAAGGGAGAAGAGAGACAGACAGAGTGAGGGAGACAGACAGACAGAGGGAGAGGGAGAGACAGAGAGGCAGAGGGAAAGAGACAGAGAGATAGATAAGAAGGAAGGAGGGAGGGACAGAGGGAGAGGAAAGGGAGAGAGAAAGAGAGGGAAGGAGAGAGAGAGAGTGCTGACTAGGCTAGAATCCCAGCAGATTTACTGGGCCCTGGTGCTGAGGCACCTCTACCGCAGAGAAGGGAGGGGGGAGAGTACAGACATGAAGAGAGACTGAGAGAGACACAGACATGGAGGGGGGTTGTGCTTTTTACAGGATCTAAACAGAGGCCATCAGGTCCTGGGTGGGGGGTACACAGGGAGTGCCCACTTGCCCAGGTGTGGCCAGCCAACCACGTGCGAAGTGGCTCTAACCCCCAGCCTCCCCTGCCATGCTGTGCTGCCCTGGGTGGGCCCTGGTCCTCTCTGATCTTGGCCCCTTTTTCAGCCCAGAGGTGCTGGGGAAGCCTGACCCCCGCAGAGCCCATACCAGGCCTAGATCTCACTGCCTTCTGCCTCCCCCCACCCTCATGAAAGGCGCTTAATGAACATCTATTAAATCAAACAAAAGTTGGGGGCCCTCTCCCAGACTCAGTCTCCCTTCTGGAGAAATGGCAGTAAAAAAGTGCCTCCCTGAGAAGGACCCAGGTGAAAGAATGAAGGAAAGAATGAATGAATGAGGGAGGGGGCCCTGGCAGCTGCACTGGCTGTGGCCCCGGGGAATCCTGGGCACTGCAGCCAAGAGAGATTTGGCCCCAAACCCGGAATAACTAACGTGGCGGTGGCAGCAGGCAGGAGGGAGGCAGGGAGGGAGGCCCAGAGCGGGGCAAGCGCAGGGAGGCCGGCCTTCCCGCTGGCAGGATTTATGGAAGTAACGGCTGCTCCACACAGTTCCTCTTAAGAGTAAAAGTGAAAAAGCGCTTGAGTCACCACCATTGAAAGAGGGATGGGGCTCCCAGAATCCTTCAGGGCCACCATCCCCCCTAGGTGGGCAGGGCAGGGGCACAGGGTGGCTGGCACTGGAGCTGCCCCCTCCCCCCAAGCCAGTCTCAGCTCCTAGGAGGATGGGGTGGGATCAGCTAGAAGGGAGCTATTTTAGGCTGGACTCAGGTTGTAAAATTAGTCGTCAAGGGGGGACATGGAGGCTCAGAGACAGAGAGACAGAGGGAGAGACAGATGGTGTAAGGAGAGAGAGACATAGACAAAAAGGGGAAAGATGGTGAGAAACAAGGAGAGATGGGGAGAGACACAACAAAGACAGGAACAGATCGACATGGAATAACAAAGAGAGAGGCAGAGAAAGACAGGGAGAGGCGGAGATGGAGAGATACAGCCAGAGACAGAGAGATAGGGGGAGGGAGAGATAAAGATAGAGAAAAATAGGGTGGGGGCAGATTAGGGAGACTCAGCCAGAAAGCCAGGGGTGGGGGTCCTGTAGGGGCAGTTAGGGTCCTCCCAGGTCCCCAAGCTGGAGACTCCAGACCATGCTGGGCCTGCAAGAAGCTGCAGGGATTAAACTGAGGCTAGGGGGATACCTGAGAGGGAGTTGGGGGGACTCCCCTCCAGAGTGGGGGAGGGCACATGGGAGAATAACAGGAGGGGACACCTGCATTTGGGCTGCTCCCTCCCCACCCCAGCAGGAGCACTCTGGTTCTCTCTGCTTGTCTCTGTCTCCTTGTCTCCCTGTTCCTTACACCCAGCAACCCCTGAATTTTGTGATTTCAGGTTTCTACCAGAGAGCCGCGTGATCCTTGCCCTGCTCCTGGGGAAAGCGGGACAGTGAGTGCCCAAGTTCATGGGTGATGCCAGGGCTCTGGTTCTCCCCGCCACCCCCTCTCTGCAACGTGGATGGAGGCCTGTCTCCTGAGGCGTCCTGATGGGGGAATTCCAGGGCGCAGTGACAACAGGCGGCCTTCCAACCTCCTCGCCTGGAATAGCCTTCCTCTGCCTGGCTCCCCCTGTGGCTCTAGGGAGTGTGAAGGAAGAGCGGAGGGGGCAGGGGCACCCAGAGCCACCCAGGCCACCCACCCCCTTAAGGCCCAAGGTCACACAGCAACTGGACTAGAACCCTAGTTGTTATTGGGGAACTTCAGGATGATTGGGAGAATGAGGTGGGCCAGCGTTGATTATTTTGAGGGACCCCCAAAAAAAGTTGCTCAGAGGGGGAAACTAGAGGCCTAGAAAGGGGCAGGGACTTGCCCAAGGTCACCCAGGGGATCATGGGTAGGCCAAGCCTGAGACCCCTTCAGCACCAGCCCTCACTATCTCTCTGCCTGGGGCCAGGAACTCCTCAGTGGGTGCTGGAGGAGGCCAGTGACAAAGATCCTACTGTGAATGAGGGGGACCCCAGGATCATGATGGGGGGCCCCTGGCAGAGACTGACAGTCTCTGGGGCCCAAGCTGGGCATCTGTGTACTCCCCACACAGTGCTCCTCAGGACATCCAGGACTGCACTTTACAGTTTGGAGCCCATGCTGCCCCCTCTCTCCAGAACCTGTCTTAGCCTCATGTCACCTCAAGAGAAACTGAGGCCAGAACCTTATTGGCGTACAGACACTCAAAGACAAGGAGTGGGGGGGGCAAAACAGGAAAGTAGAACCAGGGGGGTGTTGTCTGTGAGGGAGCTGGGACGTTCGGGGTGCGGCCTGGAGAAGGGCAGCTTCCCCACCCCGTCACTGCACCAGGGCCCACTAGGCAGCCAGGGAGCTCGGCCAGGGGCGAGAGGCTGCGGGAGGGGGCAGGGGAAGGGGCAGGTGCCCGCGGGCGAGGGCGTGAGCAGCGCCGCAGTGCCCGCCAGACCCCAGAGCACCGGCCTCCGGGCTCCTCCCGGCTCCTCCCGGCTCCTCAGGGCTCCTCTCAGCTCCTCCCGGCTGCTCCCGGCTCCTCCCGGCTCCTCCCGGCAGCGGCTGCGGCTCAATAATCCCCAAATCGATGCAGGGAAAACATCGGGACGGTGGTTGGAGCGCGGGTGGGGAGGAGCGGGAGATTTAGCCGGGACGTCGAGCACCCCTCCTCCCACCGCTGGTGCCTCCAAGTTCGTGCACCTCCCCCCCCTCCACGCACACGTGGGCCAATAATGGGGGGAAAGGCAGCCGGGGCTGGAGTGACGGGGCGCAACCTTGGCGGGGAGAGGATCCGAGGAACACGTCAAGAGTGCTGGGGAGGCCAGGGGCCAGCCTGGATCCCCTCAATTCCTCTTAGAGGCAGGCCCTGGCCTAGGCACGGGGTTCACGCAGAGCCCTGTCTTTGGGGGCGCCCCTCAGACCTTCCCGAGTGGGTGAGGGAGTTGGTCTTGCACAGGGGTGGGCGAACCTGCACCGGAGCCCCACGTCCGGGAGGGGGGTAGGTTCTGGGCACGGCGGGGGTAGCCGCGGAGCAGGAGTCCGGGGTGTGTCCGCGGGGGTAGGAGGGGGGTCCCAAACCAGCCCATCCCCCACCGGTCCTGGTCCTGGGTCGCGGCATCCGGCCCGGGCGGCCAGAGGGACGCGTGCCTTTTCCGTCCCGCCTCTACGGGCTTCCAAACTCCCGGGCCTGGATGCGGGGGCCGAAGGGCTGGGGCCGGGGCTCAGGCGGCGCGGGTGGGGGGCGTACCTGGGTCAGGCAGAGCGGGGACGAATACATCCCGGGCGCGGCGGGAGGCGCAGGGCCGGCCGGAGCGGGCGCGCTGAACTTACTGAGTCATTTTTCCAACCCCCCCCCCCCCCCCCCGCGGCCGCGGCCGGCGCGCGCTCCTCGCCGCCTCCTCCCTCGGTCTCCCTCCCTCCTCCCTCCCGCTCTCTCCCTCCCTCTCTCCTGCGTCTCTCTCTCCCACTCTCTTCTTTTCCTGCCCCCCCTTCTCCCTCTCCCCTCCTCCGTCTCTGGGTCTCTGTCTCTCCTCCCTCTGGCAACCTATTCCCTCCCTCCCACCCCAATTTCTCTCCCCTCCCACCCGAACCTCCCACTTCTCAACATCCAACTTTCAAAGAACCGAGGGAAAAAAAGAGCGCGAACGAGGAAAGAAAGACGCTCCCCTCATGCCTCATGAACCCCATTATTGCAACGAATTTTTAGCCACTCGGCTCGGAACACCGGATGGGGACCCGCTGCCATACGCAATGAGACCGCAGAGGGTCCCCCAGGACCGTACGCCCAAGTCAAGTGGGGAGGGGACGCTGGGCTGTTGCTGGACATTTGGGGGCCGGAGGTGAATTTTAAGACACCCCCCCCCCCAAACCAGCCGGGAGCTGGCCGGGAAGTTGGAGAAAGGAGCCAAGGGGGGGGGGAGGTGGAGAATGAAGCAGTGACGTGTGCAGAGGCCGCGCTGCGCGGCTTTCCCCTTAAAGATGTACGTACTGAGGTGTGTGGTAGGAGAGGGGGTCCCCAGAGCCCCTACCCCTGGTCCCGGAAAGCTAGACAGGGTCTGCAGTGCCCGGGCAACGCTGCTTGGCTACAACAGCGCCCTCATTGGCCAGAGGGACCGGAGCTAAACCAGGAGCCTCCAGGAATCTGCTCTTTCCTCCTTCCCCATCACCAAAGGGTAACTGGGGAGGGGGCTGGTTTTGGCCTCCCCTATATGTCTCATCAGCACCCCGGGATGAAAATGTCCAGACAGAACCTCAGGCTGGCCAGATAAACCTTTGCATTCTCTTCCCAGGTATCCATTGATTCCCACCGACCATAGCCATGTGCCCATTTCAAGGATCTAGAAACTGAGGCACAGTGGTTTGGAGCCAGGCCATCTGGCCCAGTAGCCCACATTCTTCAAGCTCCATTGTTCTCCCTCTAGAATAACTAAGCACAGACCTGCCCTCCCCCCGTCTGAGTCCTCTGGGTGCCTGATGACCTTGGCCTCAACCCCTGACCTCAACTCTCCCCCTCCCCCCTCCTGGGTTCACTGACTAATCCTCCCAGCCTGGCTCAGAGGCTGCCTAAGCTCTTCTTCCCACCTCGAAGACTAGGGGGACATTGTCCCTTGCTTCCATCCTTTGGTGTCCATTGCTGTAAAGTGGCCTAGCAGTGTCCACCCTGTGGGATGATTTGGCACAAGGATAATATTACTTAGCAGAGCCTTGACTTCCTATCAAAAGTGTACTGAGACACTGTTAGAAAGCTTGGCCATTTTGACTAGTCTCTCTGAACATCCTGAGGCCAATGACACCCTGTTACCAACTTGGGGCAGCTTCCCTATGCCCAGGGACATGAAAGATGCCAGCAACTCTGATATTTCCCTGTATTACAGGGGAAAAAACTGAGGCCCACAGAACACAGGCCACTTGTCCAGGGCCCCAGTGCTTGACTAGGAGGAAGGATTTATACGCAGCACATATTCCTTGGTCACTATAAGCTCCTCACTGCATGTGGCTGAGGGTTATTCAAACAGTGCTTAGCACATCGTGAGCACTTCACAAATGTTTTTTAAAACCCCCATTGTGAAGCTGTGGTGGACATTTCAAACCCCAGGATGAATGGGGGAGGCAGGTGTCTACGAACCCAAATACCAACATAAAATAAAGCAATTTTTCGCCCCGCTGGTGTGGCTCAGCGGTTGAGCATCGACCTATGATTCAGGAGATCAAGGTTCGATTCCCAGTCAGGGCGCATGCCCAGGTTGCATGCCCAGGTTGCGGGCTCCATCCCCAGCAGGGTGTGCAGAAAGCAGCCAATCAATGACTTTCTCTCATCATTGATGTTTCTATCTCTCCCTTTTCCTTCCTCTCTCTGAAATCAATAAAAATATATTAAAAATAATAAAATAAAGCAATATTTTATTGTTTAAAAAAATGCCAGGAACACGTAGATGGCAGAAACCCCAATTCACAGACATTTAAAAGTTAAAGTGGATTTATGAGGATTCTCCTCAGAGTGCTGCCCCATTCCCACCCTGCCTGTAATCTTATGTAGCAGTTGAAGTTCCTTTCTAAGGTAAAGTTTGGAGAGCACAGACTGCCCTTCTTGGAACCTCAGTTTCCACATCTGTGAGATAGCAACATTAGGATGCATCTTGGAAGACTGCAGATAGCAGAGTCCTTGAGATAGTGTGTGTGAGGACTGTGTTAATATTAGTTGTGCTGGATGGTAGAACCTTCTGCAAGTTTACTAACAGCAACCATATACATATATATGGACACACACATGCACACACACACAGGTTAGCAAAAGTATGTTTACAGTTATAATACAATAATTAATAAATAACACAAGGATAAACTGTTTCACGTACTCATAACTGTAAACCTACTTTTGCCTACCCCTTTATTTATTTATATATATATAAAATTTCCCACAGTTCAGGAAAGGGAGGCCCCTGCAGTGCACATAGTAGGTCCACAGCAAGCCAGTTATGCTGCAAGGTTGCAACCTGAATCTACATTTCTAGCCAGCAGCTTAACCTCCCCTGTGCCTCAGCTTCCCCCTCTGTGAAACTGGGCGATCAATGACAGTTCCTACCCCGTGGGTTGTGGGTAAATCAGTGAGAGCTTGGTCAGAGTTAGAACAGGGCCTGGATATAGTGGTTTCTTTAAAAGGCAACTGGTGGATTCGAACCTGTGTGTGGAGGGTCCAGAAGGGGGGTGCATAATTTAGCTCCTGGCATTTTGGAGCACAATTTAGTTCCTTTGTTAAAAAATAAAAATGCACTCTCCCTAGAATTCACTCTTAGGCTTCTATGTAACTGTCCCAGATACATATGCGCAGTAGTGTTGAGAATTTGGAGCCAGCCACCGTGTGTCCATTTGTGAGGGGCCAGTTCAACACTCCCCACATGGGCACAGGCTGGAATACTACGCAGCTCCACAAGAACAAGGCGCTCCCACATGGAGACGTCTCCAGGAGACATGCTGGGGAAAGCAAGGTCTGGACCAGATTCCTCCTCCCACTACATGCCAGGAACACCCCCAGCCGTGACAGTCAGGACAATCGCAAATGCTCCCAGACACTGCCCAGTGTCCCCTAGGGGCAGAACCACCCCTGGTTGAGAACACCTGCTGTAGACTCAGCCAGAAGACACAAGTTCTCATCTGGGAATTTTTAAAACAAGAATATACGTGTATCCTTTATAAGATATAAATGTACCTTTTATAAGAATATACATGTATCCTTTGTAGGAATGTACATGTGTTCTTTACAAGAATCTGTATCTGTTCTACCTGCAATTGCTGAAACAAAGTTGGATGACAACAGGGCCTCCCTGGATTGGGGTCCTGCCCAGGTAGGGGTGATGAAGTTTCCATTTTTACTTTTGTACTCTCCTTAGATGTTCATGTATGGCTTACGTAATTAAAAAGTAAACTTTGAAAAAGTGCGTGGCATTCACAGAGTAGCTTAGGCAGGGACGATAGGAGGACAGGAGCCCAAGTGGTAACACCACAGCCACTACACCCAGAGAACAGAGAAAACAGCATGGGGCCAGGCCTTGTGAATGCTTGGTCCTAACCATGCCATTCCTCCCTGGCCATGGAAGGGGAGTCCTGTGTGTTTCCATTTTGCAGATGAGAAACTGAGGCTCTAGAAGGGGACATTCAGGTCCTTGGTCATGAGAAGTAAAGGTGGGATATGACACTAGGGCTGGCACAATCACAATACACAGACATACAAACACACACAACATACCACAAGTCACAGATTCACACAGACATACACAAACATGCCACACACAGATTTTCACATACATAGACTCATACATACATAGGTCCAACATGACACACACAGACACAGAGTCACACATGGACAGCGACACAACACACCGAGATTCACATGAAGACAGCCCCACATAGACACACACACAGACCTACACATAATACATGCACACACATACAGACCCACACACTGACACACAGACCCATACAAGCATACACACAACCCCAAACACCACACACATACACTCGCCCATAATCACAGACGCCCAAACACAACGACACATGCTGACAAGCACACACACACAACAGAATCCAGTATTCATACACAGGCACAGGCACACACACACACACACACACACACACACACACAATGACACACAGCACATCACATTCCTGTTCTTCCCTCCTGGCAGTTCCCACCAACTCTCCCCACAGCTAGGTTCCTCCCTCTGCCACCACAAATGCAGGTGCCAGTCTGTCAGTGCATGTGTATTTGTGTCTGTGTGTGTCAGCGTGGGTCCGTGTGGTTGTGTGCATGGAGTATTGCACAGGCGTGGTGTCACCAGTCACCTCTTAAAGGTGTGTCATGGGTGTATGCTTATGAAGATGTATACATGAATGTGTCCCCCTGGGCACCTGCAGACAAGCGGGGATGGAGGTGAGTGCGGTGTAGGGCAGGTCGGGTGTGTGTGGCTGCACAGGAGTGTGCTGCGAGAGGGCTGTGTCGGAGTGCAGCTGGTGTAGGCGAGGGTGAGGATGAAGGGGAAGGGCCTGAAGGTGGGGGAGCTGATAAGAGCATGTGACCCTGAGCGCTGTGTATGTACCCCTGTGTCAACGTGGAACCCCTTTTCCCCCTCCTTCCCAAACAGCCCTCCCAAAATGGGATGCAGGTTTAAAGTAAAAAGCAGAGATTTGGCCTGACCTTTGGGCTTTCATATTTCATATTTAGAAAATTATATAGAGGCCCTGGGCAGGGATTCCCCTGGAGGGCAGAAAACAACACTTTCGACTCCCCCACACCCCTAACCTGGTCCCAGGCAACAGCAGGGAGGCAGCACGCTGGACCGTCCCCAGCCGGAGGGGGGGGGTGAAGGGGTCTCCTTGGCCACACCCCTGGGACCGAACTAGCCCCTGCGCCTCCTTACTAACCCTCCCTCAGGACCTCCTCCGCAGTAGGGGGGACTCCCCGCTGCCCTGCCTCTCTGGCAGCCCTGCCTCGCTCCCAGACTTGTCCCGGAGCAGGCGCAGACCCTGGCGGGAGACAGCGCTGCCAAGGAGCGACCGCGTCCCCGCGCCACCTCGAGCTTGAACCTCAAGCCCAGACCACCTAGGTCCACGCCCACCGGGGACCCCGAAGGAGGGAGAAGTGGAGGGGATGGGCTGAGGGTAAGATGAGGGGACAGGGTTTTGGCAAGGTAGAGGAAGCACCGCTCCCCACCCAGCAGCCCCGTGGCAGTTAAAAAGGAACTGGAGGGGCAGGGAGGAGTGCATAGACCCATCCCCAAGATAGTCACTCAGCGCCAATCACCTGCACACAGAGACACCCAACTGTCCCCTGGAACGCAGCCACACGACACCGTTCCCTACTCACCGACAACCTCCTAACCGTCACACAGGGGGACCCCCAGACACACAACACAGCCACACCGCTTCACAGCACCATTCCACAGGGACACACGGCACAGTCGCCCAGTTACCCAAAGACACACGCACACTGTCCAGAGCCGCACAATGCTCTAACACACGCAACACAACACACCCAGCCACGTGGATGCGCAGACACATAAAGGAGAAGACCCTACGCATCGGGACCCACGGACCCACGGACAGGGACCGGACAACATAGCCGCACAGACCCGCGAACGCATGCCCGGATTCCCGTGCTGACCCATTTGGGAGCACTAGAGCCGCCAAACGCACCCCTCGAGTAAGAATGCCACCGACACCCGCGGACCAGACACCGGAACCCTCAAGTGCAGGCACTGACGCTCGCCTGCCTGGGGTGCTCGAGGCCGAGACCTAGTGACCCCTCCGGGCTGAGATCCCGCGTACGCTGCGGCCCGGCCTGTGGGCGGGGCTCAGGCTGAGTGGGGGCAGGCTCCGGGGCTACCCCTGCGTGGCGCTTAGAGCGGCCGCCCTCCCGGCTCCAAGTTCAAGGCGCCCGGCGGCGGCCGTGGCGCGCTCTCCGCCCCTCTCCGCAGCGGCCATTTTCCGCTAGCTGGCGCGCCGCGCTCGCCCGGGCCGGGGCACCCCCGGGGGCTGCCGCGACCTCCGTCCCGCCGGGCAACCCCTCCCCCGCCCCGCTCCCCCGCGCGCTGCTTGCTCTGGGGTCGTGCGCCGCGAGCCGCGCCCTCCCGGAGCCTCCCACCCTGCGGGATAGGGGGCGGGGGCCCGGCCTGGTTGGGGAGACCTTCTCCGGGGAGCCCCGCCCTCCCCGCCAATGCCGCGGTGCGGGCGAGGGGCCCCCCCACTTGGGATCCCCCGCTGCGCCCTGCTCGCCAGCTCCGCCCCCAAACGCGAGGGGGGGGCATCGGCTGCCGGGGGTCCTGCGGTGGCGGGAGGGAAGGGGGTCCCCACATCAAGCCCTTCCTCGGGGCAGCCCCCCAGACCTGGCAACTTTCGCCCGGAGCCCACGCACCACCCCAAAAACTCCCCGGGCGAAAACGAAAGTGGGGGCGGCGACGTACCATGGCGCTGCTGCGAGGAGGCGAGGCCGGCGCCCGAGCGAGCGCGCTCGGTCCCGGGCGAGGGGGGGCCGGAGGCGGCGGGAGGAGGCGGCGAGGGAGGGCGCGCGGGGGAGGGAGCGAGCGCGCGAGGGAGGGGGCGCGCCGCGCCCGCCCCCCGGGTCCGCAGGACCCTCCCCTCGGCCCGCCTCCCCGGGCCCCGCGCGCCGCTAGCTCCTCAAGCTGCTGGGCGCCCCGGCCCCGGCTGCGGCAGCTCCATCCCCTGCCCGGCCCGCTCCAGGGGAGGCCGGGCGAGCAGCCGCGGCGGCGGGTCGTGGAGCCCGGGGCGGGCTCGCGTCGGACGGAGCGGATCCACCTTCTCCGCGGCGCGCGCGCTCTCACACACGCGCGCACACCACACACACACACACACACACACACACGCACACGCAGACGTCTAGGGGCACTTGGGCCCCGGCCTCCTCGGCTCCCACTCTGTCACCATGCACACCGACGCGCGCAGACAAGCACACGGGCGCTTACAGCGTGTTACAGACAGCCTGAGAGTGTCACCGGGACCCACGCGCACAGTCAATAGGGTGTCTAGGAAGCACACCTCTTGCAGGATGCCACCAACACAGACTCACATTGACAGCCTGCGAGTGTCAACCAGATAAGACACACGGGGACCCACATGCTCACAGCCTTAGGGAGTCACCTAGACATCCAGAGCCTGACCGGGACTCACAGCCTGCAGGGTGCCCCCCCCCCGACACAGAGATTGACAGTCATAGAAGAACACCTCAGACCTGGGACTGACCCGCACACTGATCCCCAGTACCACTGCCCTAGGCCATCGCACCAGCCACACTGGCCCATGAGTGCAGGTGTTCCGGATACGCACAGTCACAAACACGCACAACGGGGAGATGGGACAGATGGGAACACAGAGACTTGGACACCGGGGGCGACAGACCTGGGGGCGAGGGTCCCCTGGGGGTCCCTCTGGGGGCTTCAGGCGGGGTGGGGGTGGGGAGCGCTCGCGGCGGCTACATAGGTGGAGGAGGGACCGGGCGCCCCCTCCCCGGGTCAGGATTAATGGCGAAGTCTCCGCAGCTGGGGAGGGGACGGCTGTGGAGGGTCAGTGTCCCCTCCCCTGCCGCTTGGGCTGCTGTGGGCTGGGACGCGGTGCCGCAGCGCTCCACCCCCCCACCCCCCCAGCGCTCTCCCGCAGTCCCCCCTCCTCCAGCAGCCGCAGAGTAGGCGCCGCCCCTTCCCCCCTCCAGGCTCTGCGTCTGGAGCAGCTGGGGGCTGGGAGGGGGGCTTTTCCGGGCCTGGTGGGGTGGAGAAGATTCCGTATCTTATTTCTGCCTAGATTTTCCCCTGCCTGCGACCCCAGTTCTCTCCAAGAATCCAGGGACCCCTTTAGGGAAGCCGTTCCAAGCTCCCCAGTGGAGGACGACAGGATTTAGGGTGGGGGCAGGCAGCACCCCAAGAGAAGAAAATCAGACCCTGGACCGCCCTTCTGGAGCCATGGCTGACTCTGGGGACTTCTGGAAGTTGATTCTGCGGTTTGTGTGCGATGCTGGGCCCCCTGGGAGACTGGGAAATCTCAGACAAAGGGTGGTGACAGCAGCCCTGCCAACATAGTAGATGCTCAATAAGTGTCCACTCCCTGTAGCCAATTTTAATCATCCAAGGGCATTCACTAGGAGATGCGGAGGTTTCTGTTTCATCTGCACATTTTTCTGCCCATTTTTCAGAAGAGAAAAGTGAGGCCAGGAAAGGGAAACTTATTTTCCCCGAGTCAACCATCATGTCAGAAGCCCAAAGAACCTAATCCTCACGCCTTCTTTAGGATCCTACGTTGGCGGGAGCGGGGGAGATTCTGGAGGTGGCCTCCCCTCTCCGAAACTTGAAGTCAAAGGAAGCGGTGTGGGTACTCCAGCTCTGGCTCAGGTGAGGAAAGGGTTAAGGGAATAGAGACCCCCTCTTCTCTCAGTGCACCTCTAATCTGCCTCTGTTAATCCCTAGCTGGAATCCTCTGTCCCACCCCTACCTCAGGGAATTAGATACCTGGGAGGAAAGGAGGGAAAAGGAGGGATACCTTGATAGCAGCCAGGCAAGGATTGGGGTCCAAAGGGCATTAAGCAGGAGCCCCAAAGCAGCCCTTCACCCATCATTTTCCCCATGAGGCCACCCCCTGGGCCTGTAGGAACAGTGTTAAGCACTTTACACATGCCTACTTATTTAACCCTCACACCCCTATGAGGTGGGTGCTGTTACCTCCATCTCCATTTCACAAATGGGGAAACAGGCTCAGAGAGGTTTAGACACATGCCCAAGGTCACCTGGTAAGTAATGATGGTCTGGAAGACAATTTCCTGACAGCAGATCTCCTAATTTTAGCTTCTTTTGTGACCTGAATAGACTGAGAATCTCCCAAATCATCAAATCCTGATTTCTTTTTGCTTAACAGTTCTTCACGCCCACATTTTACTATGAGCAGCAAGAATAAACCAGGAAATCCCCCTCTGCTAAATATCCAAGTTCATCACTTAGTTACAAGTTCTGCTTTCTGTATAATTGTGGGACAAAACTCAGCTAAATTCCTGCCCCTCTATAATAAGGATCCCCTTTCCTCCAAATGTGTTGGTCTGCAGTCCTTCCATTCTAGAACATTCCCAAAAGACAGTATAATTAGCAAACATATAAAAAATGTCAGGCTTTACAGAGACCAAAGAAATGATAACAAAAAATAAGAACATACCATGCTCTGGCACTCATTAAAATAGGTAAAGATTTTAAAATTAATAAAACCTAGTGCTGGTGAGAATGTGGTGAAACAGACATTTTTATAACTTGCTTGGAGGTAAATGTTTGTATGGAGTAGTAAAGCCATTTGGCAAGTATAGCAGAGGTGTAAGACAAGTTCAGACCATATGGTTCAACTTCCCGGAGTCTATCCTGAACTTGGGAAAAGGTATATATGCCCTTAAAGATCTTCATTGCCATATACTTGTGAAAATTGCTATAAATCAGTGTTTCCCAGCCTTTTTTTTTCATTATCGCTCCCCCTCAGAGCAGTTGGGACATTTTTTCCAAATCACTCCTCATGAAATTTTAATACCACAGATATACTGCATATTAGTTTACATACTGAACTTATATCTGTGTTTTGTACATTAAAAGAGCAAAATTTTTTTCATCCTGCATGAACAAACTTTTGCTGCCGCTGAGGATGCATGCTATGAATAGTGGTGTAGCCTTCTGATGGAATGTGATACAATCTTTTAAAAAGAATGAATAAGAAAAAGACAACTACTCAAGAGGAAAATGTGCAAAAAGCATGAACAGGCATATTGTGAACAGTGAAACATGGGTGACCAACAAGTGCATGGAGAGATGTCCAACCTCTTTAGGGATCAAGCAAATGCATGACAAGGCCACAACGAGGCCCCATCTTACTTCTATATCATTGCACCAAATTTAAAATGTCCACCAATACCAAATGCTGGAGAGACTTTAAATATGCAGGGCTCTTCCACATTGCAACTACTTTGGAAAACAGGCTAACATTAATTACAACACTGAACATTCATGTGTCACATAACATAGCCTTTCCTCTCCCAGATACATAGCCACAAGAAACCCTTGCTTGCTGCCCCAGGAAACATGCCCCAGAATGTTCATCACTGTACTGTGAAGAATACAAAACCCCAGAAACAACTCTAATGCCCATAGCTGAGAATGGAGAAATGCATTGTGGGAAATTCACCCAAGGGCCTATTATCTGCAGCCATGAGTGGTATTCTCAGCTACAGGCAAATAGTAGGAATGGATTTAGCAACATAACATCAAGTGGAACAAGAATCTCCCAAATATTTCACACAACAAGATGCCCTCTTTATGAAGTTACAGTAACTAAAGTGAAACAATATTTTTTAGGAAATACATATTTGAGATACAATTATTTTCAAGTAAGGAAAAGATAAATTCCAGTTTCAGGAGTATGGTTAACTTTGGGGTGCAGATTATTGCTAAAGTTCTGTTTAGCCTGGTGCTGTTGAGTTTTCAGGTGTTTATTCTATTAGCAAACCTTTACACTTAGTAATAAAGGGAACAATGATGAAAGCAAGTCATGAGTCAGACTGGGATTACACTCATTCCAGCATCTAAAGCCCAAATAAATAGCTAAATCATTAACTCAAAATTAGAATGCGCTGAGAGTAGACTGTCAGCTCCATGATGGAGTGTGGTGGGGGAGAGTCTGTCTTGTTCACAGCTGCATTCTAGACACTGAAAACAGTGCCTGGTACATAGTAGGTGTTCAATAAATATTTGTGGAGTTAATGAAAGTCTCAGAGGGACCAAAGGCCTTGTAAATCCTATTTTAAAACAATCATATATATGTATCAAATATATGTATTATATATACATATAAAAATATATTATATAAAATGCATATGTATTAAATATGATACATATAATATATACATATATAAAATGTATTATAAATGTGTATTATTAACCATGTATTATACATGATATATACATATATAAAATGCATATATGTTAGATATGCAACATGTATTATACATGATATACATATATCATTATTATATATTAAATATGTAAATATACATATTTAAAAGAATCATACACACACACACACACCAGGCTTCCTCAAACAGCACTGATATGACCTGATCTCCAAGATGCTTTTTTTGGAGGGAAAAAAGGAAAACCCAAATCACTGGATGATAAATATATGCTTCCAGCATTTATGTAAAAAGAACACAAACAAATCCACACAATACAAACTGGCAGATATCTAGCCCCGGTTTGCAGATGGGAGACTGAGGCCGAGAGTTACTGACTACCCAAAGTTACTTACTACTCCACTCTGCCTTTGAAGCACCCAGTTGGACACAGAAGGTAAGTACAGGAATGGGTGTGGCTGTGTGCGCACGTTCTTTCTGCCTGGTTTCTTCCACTCGGCCTAATTATTCCGCGGTTCATCCACGTTGCCTCGTGTACCAACAGTTCCTGCCTCTGCGTGGCTGCCTGGTATAGCAGCCACACTGTTACCCGAAAGCGGCTCTGAGCCTCCTTGCACAGCCTTGGAGGGAACAGTTGCTCTCATTCCCCCTGGATGAATGCTCGGGAGTGGAATGCGCCATGCGCCAAGTGCATGTATGCAAAAGCCTTTCCATGGCCATAGCCTTTCATTCCTCTTGGGTTATTAAGACCTAGTGTAGAAGGTTGGGTCCCAGGGTGGCAGGTGTGTGTTTAACTTTTTTAAACCTGTTAGACTGTTTTCCATGGTGGTGGCACCACTGGACACGCCCACCCGCAGCGACGGGGAGCTCCGGCCGCCCCACTTCCGGTGGCTGTGGCCGGACAGAGGAACGGACGCCTCCTGTGGGTGAGTGACGGCAAGAGTGCCAATCGGATGGCAGCGGGGGTGGGGGTGAGGGAGCGAGCCAAGCGAGGGATGAACCGAGAGGGCTGGATTAGGCCGTGGTGTGCTGGCCACACCCTCCAGGACCAGGGCAGAGGAGCCGCTGCAGGGCTGGGGCAGGGCCACCACACCTGGATTCTAACCAGGGGTTGTCACTCACCAGTCTTGGCAGGGATGGACAATTTTCCTGGTGACTGAGTCCAGGGCTCACCCTTGGGAGCCCATAGTTGAGTCGCAAGTATCAAACTTCAGACTGGCCCTAAATGATCTCCCTATATGTCCAGTGGGGGCAGTTTGCCAGTCGTGGAATCCTTGAATCTTTGTCATTTGATACAAGGATTCAGCTTTCGGGTCTTTATCTCAAGGAAAGCGGAGAATGGCCCAACGCACAGACAGGAGCCACCCAGCCTGGGTTCAAATCCCAGCAGTGTAGCCCTGGGGAAATCACCTTAACTCTCTAAGCCTCAGTTTGTTCATCTGTAATATGGGAGAATCACAGTAGTCATAGTAAGAATTAAATAAGTTATTTGCAAAGTGCCTAGAATAGGATCCATCACCAAGTGAATGAGAGAGAAGTGTTTGTTACATTAAAAAAAAAAGGCTAGAGAAGTGAGGCTATTCACTGCAGCTCTGGCCTTAGCCACCAACAACCTAAGTGCCCATCAGGGTGGGACTATGGAGATTTCACATTTGGGGAGTAAGGCAGGCTTCCAAGAATCGTCAGTGGTGTGGGAGAAATGTTGGCAATGCGATGGTTACAGGGGGAAAATAGCATGCGACTTTTGTACAAACCACACATTTACCAACAATAGCAAGCACACCTGGACCAAGCTCATTTTGAGCCCAGCACTATTCAAAGTAGCTCAGGGATTGCAGTTTTCCTATAAAGAGCCAAAGAGTGCATATTTTAGCTTTGCCAACCAGATGGTCTCTGTCCCACCTATTCAGCTCTGCCCTTGTAGCACAAAAGTCAAAAGATACCAGAAATGGCATATCAACAAATGGGCCCTGTGCCAATAAAACTTTATTTAATTTCACATAATTTTTGCGTGTTACAAAATATTATTCTTTTGATTTCTTCCAACCATTTAAAAATGTAAAAACTATTCTTAGCTCACATGATGAACAAAAAAATCCATCCCCTGTAACATAGTTTGCTGATCCCTAAGTTAACTCATTGCCACAGTTCCACATGAAAAGTACTGTCATCATCCCCATTTACAGATAAGGAAGCTAAGGCAGAGAGGCTGAGGGAGTTGCCCAAGGTCACACAGCCAGTACATGGTAAACCTGGGATCTGAACCTGGGCAGCCTGGTTCACAAGGCCCATCTTTCTAATCCTGGATGGTCCCACCTTCTAGCGCTTAGCTATAAAAAAAGGGCAGGAAAAAAAATGGTGGGGTTGGAAGGGATGGACAAGGAGGAAAGAGGTCTAAATTGCAACACTGGTGTTGGCTGATTTTTTTTTCCTTTTCAATGTTTCTGCATGAGATGTTATAATTGGGGTGGGGGGAGGAAGGTTTGGACTTCCCAACAGAAGCCACTGTCCCCACCCTTGCAGAACATTCTCAGCCTTCAGATGTCTCCTCTGCAAAGCATCATCACTACCCCTTGAATTCTCCGGAGCCCTGAGAGGTTAGCAGCAGCAGGTATCATTATGCCCATTTTATAGATGAGGAAATTGAGGCCCATGGGTGGCCCTGAAGCCCTAATAACAGCTTACATTGTGTAGGCAACCATTTAGGGCTATTATTCTATTTGATGGACACACAGCCCTGGAGGCAGGCAGAGGAACCCTTATTAGCTTATTTGATAGACAAGGCATGGGCTCAAGCCCAGAGAGAGAAATGACTTGCCCAGGGTCACACAGTGGGTAAGTAGGTGTGACCAGGTCTGCTGGGGTCATGTCCCCAAGGTTCTGTCTCCAGGAGTGGGGGCCAGACCTCCATCTTCCTATTCCTTACCTCCTTACCTTGTATCCCTCCCCTCCCCTCCCCCAGGTTTTGAATTGGCCCTGGCATAAACTAGATCCCCAGGGCCGAAATATGGATGAGGCAATTGTGGCACTTATTGTGGGGGGTGCAACATTTAAGGGAGGATGTATGCCAAAAACTCAGTCATCAAGATAACTAATCTTTTATTTCATCTTTTAAAGAATCCAAATGAATGCAGAAAATCCACGATGAACACAATATCATGTTTAAATAAAGACATGATAGTATTACTAATTTTTCTTTTGGCCTTAGCCTCCATCCTGGCTCACATTGGCCCTGTAGGTCCAGGGGGAGGGCAGACCAGATTCAAGGCGGCCTGGGGGGATACTGAGATGGATGGGGAGGGCATCTCAGGCAGAGGGACCAGTCTGGGAAAAGGTCCGCAGGCAGAGAAGCCTGCTGAGAAACTGGTGGGAGAGGGGCTGCAGCCGCCACCAGGGGGCCTTGAAGGCTGTGCTTGGTGTCCTTCCAGGAGGCCACCACTTTTCTGCCAAACGCTGGGATGCTGGTGGAAGACGAGCCTCTCCATTCTCCCTTCCAGCCACCCCAGTCCCAGCCTCTGAGCACTCAGTGAGGCCAGGAGAGAGCCCGCCTGGTTTTGGCTCAATGCCTTCTTCCTGCCAACAGTTCTCTCCCTCCCTCCCTCTCTCTTTCTCTCTCTCACTCTTTGATTCTGTTGGGGAGGGGAAAAAAAGAAAAGAAAAAACACACAACGAAAACCCTCTCCCTCTGCCTCCACTGCTGCTGGGAGGAATTTGACATGGCAGCAGGCCCAGGTCTCCGCCTTCCCCCATGCTATCCTTTGCCAAACGCTACATAGCCAAACCTGGGGACCTTGCAAGAGTGGCACCCCCCGACTCTGGGCACAGAGGCATGGAGGAGCTCCCTGCCTCAGTTTCCCCCCTAGAAGGGCAGCAGAGCTGCTCTAGGGACCCCTGGTTACTTCCAGGGCTCAGCTCAGCACCCCACCCTGCTCGGCCTGAGGCCATATGTTTGTTCATCATGGAAAACCTCAGCACTGGGGTTTCCTTGGCAGAGAGATTCTGGAGCTAATGGCAGGACTGCTGGGCCTGAAATGTATGAGGAGAAGGCTGGCCTGGGCCTCAGAGGCCCCTGATGATCCAAGGTGAGCTTCTGGACTGGGCGGGGGGATTGAGACCCCTACACACATCTGCTCACATCCACACAGATCTGTCTCCTCAGTTCCTCTGGGAACCAGGCTGATACCTTCCAATGTTGACCAGAACGGAGGCCCAGCCAGCCACTTGGCAAGGCCTGCCCAGGCCATGGAACCTTCCCACAAACACAAACATGGCCACAACTTCGTTCACTCCCCTTCTAATTCAGAAAGAGCACCATGGGGACATATAAGTGGTTGTCAGTGTGGCAAGGTGGCTGAGGGCTGCTGGGGGTGAGCATGACAGATAAATGAAGCTAGAGAGAAAGAGGGAGGGGAAGTGTGGGTCAGGGTCGGGGGTGCAATTTTAAAGGAGCGGAGACCTGAAGGAGGCGAATGAGGAGCCATGTGGGTCTTTGGGGGAAGGGTGTTCAGAGGGAACCAGGATATGCAAAGTCCCTGGGGCAAGAACAGGCCTGCCATGTTGGAGGAACAGTGAAGAGGCCCATGTGGCTGGAGCAGAGTAAGTGAGGAGGAGAGAGTTAGGAGGTGAGGGCAGGGAGGGGACAGGAATGGGTTGTACAATGCAGGGCCTTGTGGACCACAAAAAGGTCTGTGGGCAGAGGGAGGAGTGGGACCTGACTACGGTGCTCACAAGTGCCCTCTGGCCACTGTGGAGAGGACAGACTGTAGGTGGCGAGGATGTGAGCCAGGGGACCAAGACTGGGGTCACTATGCAGGTCCAGGAGAGTGATGATAGGGGCTGGATCAGTTGAAGGCTGTGCACCTACTATGTGCCAACCACCTTGCCATACCCTTTCTTTACATTCACATCAGTTCCCCAAGGAGGTATTATCTTTCCCCAGTTGATGGATGAGGAGATTATAGCCCAGAGAGGGAAAGGACCTTGCCCCAAATCTCACAGTTTTTAGGTGGCACATCACATCTCCCCACTGTCTAAAGCCCTCCAGGGCTCTCCATTGCCTTTGACAAAATCCATTCTCCTCCATGCGGCCCACAGGCCTTGCCCAAACTGCCCCATCTCTACCCTGCCCTCACATCTTCCCTTGCTCACTCTGCTCCAGCCACACGAGCCTCCTCATCATTCCTTCAACACGCTAAGGCCTAGTCCTGCCCCAGGGCCTTTGCATAGGCTGTGTCCTCTGCCTGGAAAGCTTTCCTTCCAAAATGGCTTTTCTTCAATCAGCTTCACATCCTTAATGAATGTTTAATGAATGACTTACTGAACTTTTAAGCATACTACTGCTCTGATAAGGTAATAACAGCTCAAGGGCACATATCTGAACAGGGAGCTCCCTCAAACCAACCCTTGCACCCCCATATTAGGAAGCACTAGCAGAGGATCCTCTGTAAAGGACCAAGAGGGCTGGATTTGGGGGATCTAAGGGACCCACCCTCAATCTTTTCATTGGACCAATGGGCTTCACTTGGAGGTGTGGCCTGATTGGCTGAGGCCTTACTGACTGTGTCTTAATAGGCCACGCAGCAAGGCGCAGTCTCTGACTGGGCCCTTCTCCAGCGGCCACCCCCAGGCCTAGGGTTCCACCTTTTGTCCTGGTGCCCAGTTCTGAGTTGCTTTCTCTTTCCTAGCGTGCTCGTGGGGCCAAGATGGTGGCACCGCCCAGGCATGCCGCTGTGGCATGCCCTGGTCTCCTCTGCCAGTTCCTGGAACCCTGGCATGGCTGGGGGTGTGGACTGCCCACTCCTCCCCATGCGGGCCCAGAGTCTCGTGTGGTGAGGAAGCCTGGGGCCGGGGCCGGCTCCACCCCACGTGCTGTGTGCCCCAGCAAGCCTGTGCCCCTCTCTGAGCCTTAATTCTGTCCTCTGCTGAAGGAGAGCATCGACCTGTTGCAGTGGATGTTAATGAGACCAGGGGAATGGTTCTGCCCCCCAGGGGACACTGGATGACATCTGAGGACATCCCTGGTTTTCATACTGGGGTGCTCCTGGTCTCTGGTGGGATGCTGCTTCACACTCCACAGTGCCCAGGCCAGCCCCCACAGAGAGTGACCTAGGCCCCGATGTTAGCAGTACCAAGGGGGAGAGCTCTGCGCAGAGGTCTTGCCATTTTGGAATGTGTGCAAGAAAGGGGCTGCCTGGTTATTATTTACTCAGCAAGCATTTATCAGACTGCTGTCATGGGCCAGGCCCTTCTAGGGCGAGCTTCGTTTATCCTCATGGCAGCTTTGGGAGGTGGGGACAGTGAAAGCATGACCGTTTTATTGTGCACCTACTGTGTGCCAGGCAATGCCCACGCCTCTTCCACATATGAGTCCATCTCACAACCAGGACGTGCCCGTCTTGTCTCACCCCATTTCACAGATGTGCAAACTGAGGCATGTGCCCCTGGTCACACACTGAACCAGAGGCCAACTCAGGCTCCCTCCACCCCAATGCCTGGCCCTGCCTGGGGCTCTCTGTTCTCTGCCCAGTAACCACTGTACCCATCTCTGCAGGCTGCCCTGGTTTGACAAGAGTGCACTGTTTGACAAGGTGGTGCTCCTTCAGTTCAGCCCCCCCAACTCTTGCCTAGGACAAAGAGGCAGAGTCAAGACCTTTCACCCACCCAGAGGCCCTTCCCAGTGTCCACAACCAGCATCTATTCTCAGTCAGCCCAGGCTCTGGCGGTTGTCAAATGCTTTGGTGGCGCCCCTGCATGTGGTGTAGATAGACTCACTTGTATTCATAGTAGGAATATCAATAGCCAATATCAAGGACAGCCTGCTGGGCGCCAGATGCTGTGCCAAATCTTTTACACACTCCATGCATGGATCCTCAAAGCTGACTGGGGGGGGGGGGAGCACTATTGCCCACGTTTTACAGGTGGGGAAACTGAGGCCTAGAAAGGTATGCGTCTCTTCCAGGGCTCCATGGCCTCATGCAACATGCAGGTTCCCAGGTCACCTCAGACTTGAACCCACATCTTGGTGGGTCCCAGTCCCACGCTTGGAGGCTGCTGCCTGTGTTTCTGCCGCATTAGGTCCCCCAGCCTCTTATCCCGACCCCTTGGGAGAGGGGGTGCACTGCTGTCGATATGCTCAGGGTTTATCTGGGCTCCTCCCTATGGCTCTCTAAACAGTAGGAGGAGAGGCAAAGCAGCAAGAGGCCTGGTAGCACTTCCCACGTTTGGAGATCTGGGGAGCAGGGAATTTCCCCAGTCTTTCTCCCCACTGTGGATACATTTCATGCCCTTGAAAGTGGACCTGAGTCCAGAGCAGGCGAGTGATGATTCTTTTGGAGGAGACAGGGCAATTGCAGCTTGGGGAACCATAGCCACTTGCCCGTGGGCAGCAGGGCCCCTGGCTCTCGGGGAGCTGGTACCCTTGAATCCTTTTAAATTCTCCAGATGTTGAGCTTTGGGGCTGGGCTAAGCTGGGATGGAATCCTGGTTTTGTCACTTGCTGTGTGACTT
This sequence comes from Miniopterus schreibersii, assembly GCF_964146895.1. Classification (NCBI taxonomy): domain Eukaryota; kingdom Metazoa; phylum Chordata; class Mammalia; order Chiroptera; family Miniopteridae; genus Miniopterus; species Miniopterus schreibersii. The sequence continues at coordinate 65,762,888 of NC_138105.1, read as the reverse complement.
TGGGCCGAGGTCTGGAGGTGGGACTGAGCTTGGCATGTTCGAGGACAGTGAGGCCATGGAGTGAGGTGGCCAGAGCCAAACCCAGACTCCATGGGGATGAGGGGGAGCCTCCACCCAGCCCCTTGCCCCCGGGCCTGGCACGAGCACCTGGGTGTGGGCTCGCCCTGCCAGGAACTCAGGAACCTGCCCACACACGCAGGTCCCCAGGGCCAGCCTCCCAAGTCCAACTCCCATCTCTCTGGAGCCTCTCCCTTCAGATGGAGAAACTGAGGCCCAAGGGTGCCAGGATCTCACAGGATGGGAGCTGCTGAAAGATATGGGGTGTGGGGACACTGCCTACATGTTCCCCGTTAATGCCCAACTCAGGCACTTCCCAGGCTGGGTGCCTCCCACTGTTGTGTGGGAACTTGGACAAGTTGCTTCTGTTGTCTGGGCCTCAGTTCCCCCTGTCCCACACTAACTCCCTGCCTGGCAAGGGTTGCCACAGGGAAGAAAAGATACCTAATTCTGTGCAGAAATGGGAGGGTGGCATTGTGATTTCCACCCCACAGAGCCCACCCAGGCCTTCTTCCCTGATGTCCCAAGGCCCTGGCAGTCAGGCCTTTGGAGGTTCAAATCCCAGCTCTGCTGCTTGCAGATCATGTGGCCTTGGCCAGGTAGCATGCTCTCTCCATGCCTCAGCTTCCCCATCTACAAAATGGGCACAGTCCCGTGGCTGTAATTATTTGTTAACTGTGCTGCTGGCTGGAGGAGTGTCCTAGAGACCACCTCGCATGTCTCCCATATCCACTTCCAGGCCAGGTTTGGGGTCATCTCCCTGTGCACCCGAGGACAGCCCCTGCCCCTGCCAGCTGCTCTGAAGCCCTGCTGAACTGGAGGTTTGTTTCCCTACCGCAGTTTGGGAGGCAACCCTTGCTTCTCTCCATCTGAAAAGGGGGCTTCTTGGCCTTTGCCCTTTGCCCTCTGACCTTTAAGCAGAGGGCAGGCAGCAAGCAACCTGCCAGCCAAGGGGCAGAAGGAAGCCTGGTGATGGCCACCAGCAGCCCAGGGACCCATCCAGGAGGATGTGCCACTGGGGACGGGGTGGAGGGAGGGGGCAGGCGCTCATTCCTTGGGGTGGGAGCCTCTGGGTGAGAGATTGCAACCCTCTGTTCCTGAGCCCAGGGTGGGGGGGTGGGGAGCGGGTGGCTGGTACCCAAGGTGGGTGGGTAACAGCAGGAAGTCGGTTACAGAGGGAGGGAGTCGTTGGCGCTGCGATTTCCGGCTGTGCTGCCACTGCCAGATTATGCAAAGGGGCAGAGTGGCAGGTTGGGGAGGGTGGGCACCTTGACATTGCTGCCCATCTCAGTTCTGTCTGACAGAGGAGGGAAATAAAGGTTCAGAGCAGGGTGGCCACTAGTTTGAGGTAGCCAGGTGGAGATTTGAATCCAGGCCCATTGGGACTGGACACCCTCACCCCATCTCTCCATCTGCCCCAGACACCCCTCCACTGGGCACCATGGGAGTGGAGAGGTGGGAGGCAGCCAACTTGGTTTCTCGACACCCAGCCCTGCCCCTGATACAACATTTGAACCCCAGCTTGGTTTGTTCATTCGTGCAACGAGCTTGGTTTATGTATTTACTTCTTTTTAGTTCTAATTTTCTCTTATTTAGAAGACACATCTCTTCACCTGTGCCAGCACTCATTCTAAACCCTTTTTATATCGACAGATGAGCTTAATCTCCTCAGAGACCCTGGAGGAAGAGGGCATACTAATAGGATCCCTACTTTACTGACAGGGAAGCTGAGGCACAGAGTGACGAAGTGGCTGGGATGGCATAGCTGGTAGAGGAGAAGCTGGGATGTGAACCAGGCCTCCCTGTGGGGATCTCCCTGAGACTTAGACGAGGGAGAAGGTGCACACTGTCCTCTCGAATCTTGGGAGAGCCACCAAGGTCACAGTGTCCCGGGGCCAGTCCTGGGGCTAACCTGTGCCCAGGTGCCCCATGTGTGTGTGGGGTCAGCATCAATACCTCTCAGGGTACATCTTAGCAAACAACCTGTGTTAACTGAACACTTACTATATGCCATGCTCATTCCTTGAGTGGCCTTCTCAACAAACTGGAAGTTGGGACCACCAGGGCCCCCCATTTTCTGGAGGAGGAAACTGAGGTACAGAGTAGAGAGATGATATGCTTGGGGTCAGAGCCTGACTTTGGTGTCCTCAGTCTGGGCCTAAACTCCCATGTCTAAGACATGCTCCATCAGCCATGCCCAGCCCCATGCCCCTTCCACCAGCTGGACCCACTAGATCTTCATGGAGAGGGAAGGGGGTGGCCCAGGGCCCGGCGGGTAGGGAGGGTTGGGCTGCAGACGCCCCTCCTCAAAGATGCCTGGCCCCAAGTGCCCCATCCCCAGCCCAGTTAACAGAGCGATTAAGGAGTGACAGATGAGGGGAAGCCTGCAAGAATTAAACAAACACAGGGAGAGGCTGGTTTATGTAATCTCTAGGACAACGTGTCCTCCTGAGCCAGGATTAGGCGCTGGCGTTTCCCAGGCAGCCCCGGGGGTGGGTGACGGGCACCAGGCTCCCAGGGACTGCCCTGCCTTGCCCTGCCCAGGTGCCTGCCTTAGCTACTTCCCTCCTGAGGCCCAGCCTTCCTGGATCCCTGTTTGGGAAAGATTGGAATTTGGGGGGTGGGGGTTGCAGCTGGAAGGGTGCCAGCACTGGGGGGGGGCAGGGTCCAGGAACTATGACACCTGGCAGATCCACTCCCCGGGCTCTACCTGCACAACCGGCTTGTGACCTTTGACAAACCAGAGACCTTGCTTTCTCCTCTGGGAAATGGGCTGGCAGGATTATGCATTTGGAGCTTGGTACACAATTGGCACTAAATAGCTGCGCATTTTGGAAGGCCTTGGAAGCTGGAGTGTGGGCTATCCACGCTATTGATGGAGCGTCAACAACAGCAATCACGATAATAAAATCTCATGATCGCTTCCGTTTTCTTTATGGTGCCAAGCGCTCCTCCACACGCGCTGTTGTTCTGTCTGTTGTGTGTGTCTCCCTGGAAGGCAAGTTCTACGGGATGGGCATCTTTGTTTTGTTTGCTGCTGTATCACCGGCATCTAGGACAGGACCTGGCACCGGGAGCCGCCCTGTGCATGTCTTGGGAGCGGGGCCGAGCCGCTCGCATGTATTGCGGAGCCACTGGGGACCGTGCTCTGCGCTCAGAGCGTCGGCATCACATTCGAGTCTCACAAAACCAGGAAAGGGGGGTTCATTGCTCTCGTTTTCCAGAGGAGGACACTGAGGCTCAGAAAGGGGGAGTCACCTGCTTAAGGTGACTCTGAAAAAAAAAGCAACAGAGCTGAGATTTGAACCCAGCCCTCCTTGATGTCAAGGCTCCCGACCAAGTTGCTAACTTGTTCCTTCTGGACACACTTGGTCCTCTGGGACCAACGTGTGAGGAAACACATGAGACTGCCAAGGGGGAACCTCGGCCCTGTTACACATCAGAGGCCATGCACTCCTGTCTCCACCCGCCAGGCTGGGGGCCGAGCCTGACCCCCCCCCCGCCCCCGCCCCCGCCCCACAGGAGGGTAAGGGCAGGCCCTGGGCGGGCTGAGCGATTTTTCCCATAAGGATTACTCAGCTCGGGGATCTGGGAGAAAGGTCACGGCCTCCGCCGGCTGCGGGACTAGACAAGGGCGGGGCGCGTTACCGCCGCCCTCCAACCCTGGCCTAGCTGCCCGCTTCCCTTTCAGGTGTCTGGTGTCCTCGAGGCAGGAAAGAGGCATTAGAGGCTTCCCGACCGCAGATGAGCCCCAGACTGTCCCACAGGGTGGCCCCTGTGCGGTCCATGCCACAATCCACTCGGTCCCATCTTAGCAACCTGTCCTCAGCGTTCAGAAACCCATACCCTCCGACAGTGGCTAAACCCAACTGGTAGCTTCTCCTGGGGACCCCCTTCCCCCATGACTGGCACAGACTCAGTGAGAGTGGGCGTGGACTTGCCAAGCAGGGCACAGTTTTCTTGGCCCTTTCAACCTTCAATCTTCTGCTCTCCTTCCATTCTGTTCCTTGGTCTTCTGTGATGGGCACCAACCAGGCACCTGACATATGTCAGCCTCCCCCACTATGACTTGGGAGCACTCTTCCCTTTCCCCGAGCCTCAGTTTCCCACCTTTCAAATGGAGATTGCCAGAATCCTGACCTCACAAACAGCACCCAGCGGGGCAATATGTTCACAGTAATCAAATGGACCGACTAAGAGATCTGAGAGCCCAGAGATGCATCCTTGAAAATCTGTAGAGTGGTAACAAGCTGATGAAGAAAAGAAGGTTCGGGGAAACTGGCTCGCTTCGTGAGAAAACTCAGGCTGGGTCCCTGACTAACTCACCTTAGAGGTGGACGCCACCTGGACTAAAGACCTAAATGGGAAAGATCAAACGGGAGCATTAGTAAAAGAAAGTGTAGAAGAGCTTTATGACCGGAGGGTGAGAAAGAACTTCTTAAACAAAACTTCTGAAGCACAAGCCAGAAGGCAAAAGATGTGTGAAATAGGTGACATTAAAATGAAAGATTTCTGTTCAATGAAAGAACAGACTGCTGGTTCCAGAGGGGAGGGGGTTAGGGGCTGGGTGGAAAAGGTGAAGGGATTGAGAAGTGTAAATTGATAGTCACAGAATAGTCACAGGCATGTAAAGTCAGCGTAGAGAATGTAGTCAACAATATTGTAATAACCATGTATGGTGGGTACTGGGGAACACTTTGTAAAGTATATGATTGTCTAACCACTATGCTGTACACTGAAATGAATACAAAATAATATTGAATAAAAACTGTAATTGAAAAATAAAATTTAAATACAAAAGAATGCATATGAGACCTTAACACATAACTAGGCTTCCATACTTATCTTTACAAGATTAATACCTTGGTGATTGTATCTCTTTAACTACTTCCATTATTTATTTATTCAGATAGCCAAATCTAGTTATGGTCAGAGTTATTCTTAAGATGTTTGAAATATGTATTTTAATTAGGTTTAAACTGAGGGAGGCTCTATTTCTCTTTACAAACTGTTTCATTGACATGCCCAAGTTTATTATGTGTGTTTGTTTCTGTTTTTAAAATGTATTTATGTTGTTTTTCTTTTCCTGTTTAATTATCCCAACTTTCATGTCAAGCCAGTAACTTGAAGAGTGTTTATCTTTTCTTGTAAGTTGTACAATTAAAGTTTATTCTTACTGATTTTCAACAATAAAAAAAAAGATTTCTGTCCAATGAAGGACACTATGAACAGAGTGAATAGAGAGATGACAGAATAGAAGAAATGGCAAGGCTGATAGCTGGAGTATACAAGAAACTCCTACCCAGGGCTGCTGTATTGCATATTGCAGGGGGAGTCATTCTCATTCTAGTCTAACTGAGTTTCAAGAAGTCCCAATGGAAATGTTTGCCCTGGACGTGTACCGTATGGTGACCCCATTCCTCAAAACTACTGCAAAAAGATGGCACCACCAGAGCAAAGTGGACAAAATGTATGAACAGGCAACTTTCAGAGGACAGAAGCCTAAAGACCACCAGGCTCAAGAAGAATGCAGGTTTCCCTGAGTAATGCAAAATAGCACAGCAGTCAGGTATCACTTTACCCCTATCAGAGAGGCAAAAATGAAGAAGATAGACGATGCCAAGGATTGCGGGGATGTGAGGACCTGGGAGCCCTCTGTGTGTGTTTGTGTGTGTGTGTGAGTTTGGACTGTGACAACCCCTCTAGGGAGCAGTCTGTCACCACTAGTTGCCACAGATAGGTACACACCCAACCGAAAGGCCGCATCTCTCCACCAGAAGGCAAGCACAGGAATGTTCACAGAAACTTCATTCATAAAAACCTCAAACTAGAAACAACATAAAAGCCCATCCATACTAGAACAGATGAAAAAACTAAGGTATATTCACACGGTGGAGTATTACACAGCAATGAAAAAGAACCACCCACATTACCTGGCTGGTGTGGCTCAGTGGTTGGAGTGTCCACCCGAGCACTGAAGTGTTGAAGGTTCCATCCCCGGCCCAGGTCAGGGTGCATGTGGGAGGAAACCAATTGTGTCTTTCTCATATCAATGTTTCTCTCTCTCTCTCTCTTCTCCCTCCCTTCCACTCTCTTTAAAATCAATGGAAAAAATATCCTCAGGTGAGGATTAACAACAAAAAGAACCACTCACATCTATAATTTGACTATATCATGAGTGAAATTGTGTGTGTGTCTCCTCAATTCATATGTTGAAACCCTAACCACCAGGACCTCAGAATATGACTGTATTTGGAGGTGGGATCTTCATAGAGGTGATCAAGCTAAAAATGAGGTCGTTAGAATGGGCCCTAATCCAATATGACTGGGGCCCTTGTAAAAAGGGGAAATTTGGACAGAGATGCACACACAGGAAAAATGCCACGTAAACATGTCGACGGCCATCTACAAGCCAAGGAGAGAAGCCTGGGTCACATTCTCCCTCATGGCTCTCAGAAGGAACCAGCCTTGCCAACACCTTGATTTTAGACTTCTAGCTTCTAGAACTGTGTGACAGTCCATTTCAATTGTTTAAGCCACTCAATTTGTGGTCTTTGTTATAGCAGCTCCAGGAAACGAATGCCCCAGGTATGGCAAGTTATGTCCCATGGATCAAACCCAGCCTGTGATGGTTAAATTCTCTGTGTCCACTTGGCCAGGCCATGGTGTCCAGCTATTTGGTCCCAACACTCCTCCAGATGTCACTGTGCAGGTGTTTCATAGGTGCAACTTACATTTACAATCAGTTGACTTTAAGTGATGGAGATGGCCTTCTGTCATGTGGGTGGGCCTCACCCAATCATTTGAAAGGCTTAAGAGCAAAAACAGATTTCCTGGTGAAGAAGAAATTGTGCCTCAAGAAATGCTGCCCGAGTTTCCAGCCTGCCTGCCTGGCCTGCAGATGTCAGGCTTAAAACCATAACATCGACTCTTACTCAAATTTTCAGCATGCTGGCCTGTCCTACACATTTTGGGCTTGCCAGCCTCATCTTTATCTATTTATATCTATATTTCTATGTCTATCTCTCTATATCTATCTATCCATCCACACGTACATCATACATATATGCACACACACATCTCTATTGGTTTGGTTTCTTTGGAGAACCCTGATTGATACTCAGCCCATCACCTGCTTTTATAAATAAAATTTTATTGGCACACAGCCACACCCATTCACTATGTGTCACCTTTTCAGGCATATTAGGAACATATGCAACCTACAACAACAAAATATATTTTTCGAGGACACATGGAAATAAAACACACACACTGAACACTGAAATGCTTGTCTATAGAGTAAAGGTAATAGGAAAAAAGGATAGGAATACTTAGGTAAATAAAAGAAAAATAAGTGGTGGGTGAGAAACAGGAGAAAGAAAACCCTCAGTAAGTGCCAAGGAGATCAAAGCCTGAGGGCGGGTCTCCCGCTCATGTGCTGCCCTCTACTGGCACCTGTGAGCATCGCAGCCCTTATCCCGGTTTATTTTACAGATGGTTTGCCCGTCAGAGCAGCTAAAACTCAAGCTGGTTAGTCGCTGCAGTGGCCTACTGCATGCACGCACCACAGTTTGTTTGGTTTTTAAAATTGTAATTAAATATATGTGATCTAAAATTTACCATCTTAACCATTCTTAACTCTACAATTCAGTGGCATGAAGGACATTCACACTGTTGTGCAGTCATCACCACCATCCATTTGCAGATCTTTTTATCTTTCCAAAGAGAAACTCCGTCCCCATCAAACACTAACTCCCCATCGCCCTCCCCGGCCTCTGGCACCCACCATTCCGCTTTCTGTCTGAATCTGACTCCTCTAGGGACCTCACATGAGTGGGGCAGACTGTGCAGGGCCTTGGGGCTGGGGGAGGACTTGAGCTTTTATTCCAGGGAGATGGGATGGCTGTGGGCAGAGGAGGGGCAGGACGTGGCTTAGGTGGTCACAGGCACCTTCGGGCAGCTTCAAGGAGGACAGACTGCGGGTTCCTGGGTGGGAGCCAGGGACCAGGGCAGAAGGAATTGTACCAGTCCAAGCATACAACGATGCTATCAGGTCAATTTTTCTAACTTCTGGGGGCCTCAGTGACCCCAACCCTAAAATGAGATTGCAAGGGTTTGGTGACCAGACAGTCCTATGTCTGGCACATCACGAATGCTCAGTAAGTAGCAGTTTGCCCTGAATAGCTCATTTAATCCTCCCTACAGCCCTATGAGGGAGGGATTATTATTATCCCTTTTTTAATGATGAGAAAACAAGGCATGGAGAGGAAAGGAGCCTGCCCAAGGACACAGCTTGTGAGTGGTAACGTAGGGTTCTTGTTCTTAATCCCTGTGTATCTAGGAGGTTAAGATTGTAGGTGGGCAGGGCAGATGCCTCTGAGAGTAAGTGAGTGGAAGAGATGACCTAGTCTTGGAGGGCTTCCTGGAGGTGGTGACATTGGAGCTGAGACCTAAAAGATGACCCAGGTAAATTAAGGGAGAAATAGCACCCCCGGCAGGGGAAATTGCATGGGCAAAGGACCTGAGGGAGGACCCACAGGGATGCAGGGGCACAGGTGGGTCCATCCCCAGAAATCAGGGTCATTTTTTCCCTGACCCTCCCCACCAATCGTGACCACCATATGGCTCTCCCAGCAGCACTGTTTCCAGCCCCCCTCTCTCTCCCTTGCAGATTGGGTGGCTTTGTGCTGACCCCCTCCCCCAGCCACCTCCAGCTGGTAACAATCCCCAGAAAGGGGTCATTAAGTGGCCCAGCTGAAGCCGCCGATCACCAGCACACAGGGACTATTTTAATTTTCCACTGATTTGTCTGCGGTGGGCCCCCCAGAGCTGAGCCATGTGTGTGTGCAGAGGAACATCAAGTTCCAATGTCGTTTATGAGGAATGAGGACAGAAGAAAGGACTTGGTGGGGAGACCTCACTGAGAGACAGTGATGGGGACAACTGGCATGGTTTCTGGGGCCTCCAAATCTCCCCTGCCTGGTCCTGAAGTGGGGGATTCCTGGGGCTGTGCCAGGCCCTTGGCCCTTCACACTCAGAGCAAGCACTCCTGTCTTCAGCCTCCACCCCCCCATCCACCCACCCACCCACCCATCCATCCATCACCCACTCATTTGTTCACCCATCCATCCATCATCTGTCCATTCCTCCATCCTTCTGTCCCTCTACTACCCACCCATTCATCCCTCCATTCCATTGACAGGCAGTTTTTGATCACATAGGCACCAGGTATTGTTTTAGGCCCAGTGGTCTTCTCCACACTTATTCAGCATTTCCCCAGAACATCCCCAGGGGCCTGAATTCAGAATCAGCCTCCTCAAACCCACCCCTCCCTGTGCCATCTCAGAGACAATTTTACCATTGTTCCCCACCTCTGAGGCAGGGATTCAACCATCGGCCTCATTTCCTCCCTCCTCCTCACTCCCCATGGCCTGTCAGTCCCCATATTCTGCCCACTGTCCCCCTGGGCCTTTCCCTGACCCACTCGGTCTCAGCTCATGTCTACTTTCCTTCCATCTGGATCACAGCTTCTATTTCCTCCTGGCCCCCGTTCAAATTCCCACACCTGCCTTAGATCTGCCCATGCCACCCCCTGCTCTAACACCTCCCATGACTCCCTATTGCTCTGGGAGAAAGCCCCTGCTCGCTTGAATACAGCCTGGCGTTCAAGGACCATCATGGTCTGACTTAGCACTTCTCTCTCACCACCTCCCCGTTGTAGCTGTCACACCCAGCACATTCCCACTTCCACACCTTTGGGCAGTTCCTTCTCCAGGAAGCCAGCAGCTACCTGCTTGTGACTTCCTATCAAAGGACCAGGTACCTCCACCCTGCCAGTGGCTCTGTTCAGGCTCTCAGAGGCCTGCAAGGACACCAGGTGCAATGTTGGACAAAAGCACCATATCATGAAAGTCCGGAGCACTTAGTGTGAAACTAGGGTGTGACACACGCTTCCTGGGTGTGCAGCCTCCCAGAATATCATCCATTCGCAGATTGCAAAGCCAGACGCTGATCTCTGTCCACTCTGACCCAGCAGGTGAGCTCTGAACCATAGTGTTACCCTGCAACCTTGTACAGCGACCCTCTATGGGTCTCAGTTTCCCCATCCATAAGACGGTGATAATAGTGGTTCCTTCTTCAGAAGCTTGTGGGGAGGATGCAATGAAATAAAACGTGGGAGGCTCAGCTGGCTGTGACTCCAATTGGTTATGATCTGAGGTCTCAGCTCGGGACTCTGAGTTTACAGCCATTTGCTGTGTGATCCTGGAAAACGTGCCGTCGCCCTGAGCCTTGGCTTTCCCTTCTCTGGTCACTTCTAGAATAAGCAGTAGCCCGGTTCTAACCTTCTGCTGCAGGGAGAGCCTCAAGGGCCCCCAGGGCAGGTCTGAACACCCCTCGTTTGTCTGCCCTGGAGAAAGAAGGGTCGAGAAGAGGCCGAGGTGGGACATGAGGAAGTGTTTCCAGAAGGTAGATGTGCTGGGAACTGGAGAATGGGGGTCTGGCCGGTGCCATCAGGATGCTGGTTTGTGTCAGGTTGAAGTGGGAGGCTGAGCTAACTGCTATTTTCTGCCTTCATTCACTTACATCATTCGTTCATCCATTCATTCATTCACTGAAAGAACTGCACTGACTCCTTCACTATGGGTGAGCATTTAAGCCCCGAGCTCTGCGGCCAGGTGGTCTGAGTTTGAATCCCAGTGCTGCTCTCCCCAGCCCTGTGGAAGTCCATCTGCCGCTCTGTGCCTCAGTTTCCCCATCTGTAAAGAGGGAGGCATCACTGACAATAACGTCATGTTGGCCTGTGGTGCTGCCCCGGCCCGCTCCCTGCCCTGGGCCTGTTGTCTGTGTCTCCCCGACTCTCTTCTCGGGGCTCCCCACCCTTCCCCTCCTCACCACCGGCATTCCCAGCCCGGGCGCTCCGGGAAACATTCCGTGGTTTGCAGCAGACTGTCCGGCTCCTCGGAGCTTCAGATGTGGGCAGAGTGGGCGGCGGCCGGGCGGGCGCAGGCCGGGGGCTGGGGAGACTGCGCGCCCCCGACCCCCCACTCCAGCACCGGGCACCCGGTGGGGGAGGCGGTGGGTGGCACTCACAGACAGGAAGAGGGACCTGCTTGGGCAGATGGGGGAGGGCCTCCCCTGCTAATAGCCCTCCCAGGGCTTCCCGGTGCCCCTTGAATAAGACCCAAGTCCTCCCTGGGACCCACAAAGCCCTGCCCTACCTATCCTCACCTCCTCCCTCTCCCCCTCACTCACTCTGCTCTGGCCTCAGGGCCGCCTCACTGTCCCTCCCACATGCCAGGCACGGCCTACCCCAGGGCCTTTGCACGTGCTCTTGTTCTCTCTGCCCTCAGATCTTTTGGTCCATTGAGACCATGCAGACTGCAATGCCACCTCCTTAGAGAGGCCTTCCCTGCCCGCCCGGCTCCCATCGCCCTCTTCTAAAGTCTCTGCAGTCTTTCTCCCAATTTGAAATTATTTCACGCATTTATTCATTTTCTCTTTTACTGTTCCCCACGCTGGGCTGTGAGCCCAGGAAGGGCAGGGCTGGGTAGGCCTCATTCGCCGCAGACATGTAACAAGCACTCACTGAATAGATGGAACAACCACGGAAGTCCTCCTGAAATCTGACCACGATCTCTTCTGCTTTAGCTGTGTGACTATCACACAGTTTCTGACCTGGGTACAGTCCTTAACAGTTTGCAAGACACCTCCACAGCCATCTGCTCATTGGATTTCCCACAGAGACCCTGTTGGGAGCAAGGTCCTGTTATTCATGATCCCTCATTTTACAGATCAGGAAACTGAGGCACAGAGAGGTGGTGAGCTAGCTTGCTCTCTGATGAATGAACAGAGGTTGAATGAACTTGGCTGTTATGACTTTGGAGGGCCTGGTGCACTTTGGCTTTCCTCCTTGAAAACAATTATTAAGCATTATCTTTCAGGGCTGCATTGGTATACAGAGGAATATAGCCCAAGCTGGATTCGTTTCTATGTACTCATTACATCACTGCTTTCTTCTGGTTGTAAAGGAAGTAAAAATTAAAATATTTACGAGGACCCCAAAAGTCTCGCAGGCCCCCCCGGTGCCATGCCTCCTGTGGCTGTGGGAGGCGTTGAGTCTGCCTGGGATTTGGGGGCTGAGGCTGAGTCTCTGGCCCCTCTCTCCCCCATTCAGTCCCACATTTTCATGCTGCCTGGACCCCTCCCCCCCTGGGGACCCCTGAGGCTCTGAGCATAAAGGGACCTTTTTGGAATCACCTGGCTCACGCTACTGAAGAGCATGAAACTCCCACTGATTGGGGCTTGGATGCCTCCTGTGATGAACACCTCATTACCTTTCAGCCAATTAGGAGGAAGTCCTTGGGAGGGTGAACTGACCCTTCAGAGGCTGAGCTCTGACCTCTGGGGTTGAACAGACCCCTTCCCTACCCCAGCCTTGTCAGCTTTCTGTGCTCAAGGGCAGATTTGAGACCTGTGCTGGGAAGATTTGAGACCTGCCTTGAGGCTGGCTGTTTCAGCCCCTGTGATTCGGGCTCCTTGTGGGTGGGGCTGGAACTGATCCTCTATGGGGAACCCAGATGACTGAACTCAGAGCTGGCCCTCAGGGAAAGGTCAGGAGGAACATGGTTAATTGAACCGAATTCTCCCAGGCAGCGTCTTCTTTGGGCTAAAGCCCTGTCTCTCAGTCTTTCCCTGCAGGCTGCTGAACCCCATCCTCTTCTTTCTTCCTGATACACCCCAGTTTGACTCCTGCCCTTGGCTGATAAGTGGGTCCATAACCTCCCCTGTATGGGCTTTTACCTCTATTGATAAGACCTCAAAGTTGCACAGAAACATTCTCCTTTTCTCAAATTGCCAGCCTGCGTGACTCTCCCAGGACCCTGGAGGTTGGGGATGGGGAATTGCTACCCTCACCTCTGACCCCAGGCCTCTTCTCCCATTTCCAGCTCTGCCCTTCACTTGCTCCATGACTTTGAACAAGTCACTCTGTTATTTGTGCTTCTGACTGAAACACCAAGTCTCCACCATTCTTCATCTGAAGCCCACCCACTTCTCTCCACCTCCAGGCCCCCATCGTCACTGGCCTGACACTGCCCCAGCCTTCCCCTGGCCTCCGGCTGCCACGTCAGGTCCAGACTATCCCTGCTTCCTGCAGAAGCCCAAGGAAGCTTTAAAAATGCAAAACAGGTCCCATCCCTCCTCTGCTCACAGCCCTCCAGGGCACCCATCTCACTGGATTAAAAGCCCAAGTCCCCACCAGTCCACAAGGCCCTGAGTGACCAGGCCCCCCTCCCTCTTTGTGCCCTCACCCCCCCTCCCCCTCACTCACTCACTCACTCACTGCTTCAGCTACATAGGCCTCCTCGTTCCTGCAACATGCCAGGCATTGTCCTGCCTCAGTGTCTTTGCATATACTCCTCCCTCGGACTAGAATTCATACCTCTTTAGTGAATTCTGTCATCTGCCAGGTCTCAGATCAAATGTCCCCTCCTTAGTGAAGCCTTCCTTGACTGCCCAGTCTCAAAGGCCCCCCAGCTTCTTATAGCCCCTTACACAACCATAACTAAGTCCTACTTAAAAATATTTTCACTGATATTTTTATTTTCTGTCTCCCCCACTGGAACATCTGCCCCAAGCGGACAAGTATCTGTCTGGGTCACTGCTGTGTCCCCAGGATAACAGGAGACACAATAGGTGTTCAATGAATGCTGGCTAAATGAAGAATGAAAACTGAAAACAACTCATGACACTCCCCCGGGATATGTGGAAAATCTGTCCTCATGGACTCTGAGACCTCAGTACTTTGAAACTGGGGAGAACAACTCCCACGGTCCCCAACATGCGTGAATCAATGAACCCAAGAAACGGCAGCAGCTATGAGGGGTCACAGAAGGTGTTGTCTCCCACCCTGAGGCCCAACTCTCCTTGGAGACTCACAGAGCACTGGCCACGAAGCTCAAGACATTCAGACCCCACACCATTTCTCCAACGGGGAAACCAAAGGCCAGAGAGGGTAAGCCACTGGTCCAAGATCACACAGCACACCCAGGTTCAAAGCCGGGTATGTGTGATCTAGAACCATGTTTATAGGTTTCAGAATTCCACTATGGGTGACAGGCCAGTTTCTGGGTGGACAGATGGATGGACAGCAGGGCAGGCAACTGTGCATTGGCCTAATAGCCTCATACTGGCCCGCGAGACACTGGGCTTCCATCCCCAGGCCCCATGGCTTGCACTGCTCTGGCTTCTCCCCTCATTGGCTGGGTTGGGGAAACTTCTGGAGGGTGCTAAGTCCTAGGGGTGGATGCTGCAGGGTACCCACTCTCTCCCTGGGATCCAGGACACAGAAATGACCAAGGTCCCATAGGCTCAGACTCTGAGCCTCTTGCCTCCTGGCCAGTTAACCTGGGTGCTCCCTAGCACCCCTCCAGCCCCCAAGGCCTTGCCGCACTCACAACTTCTCATTGCAGGCCCTGGGGTTGCAGGAGTCGTGGTGACGCCATGGCAAGGTCTCCAGCCCAGCTAACTCACTGCCAATCTTCCAAGACAGTGGCCGCCCTTGGCGCCCTCCCGGGGCACGGAAACTGGTGCATTTGGACCCTAAATTGCATCTGGGGAGTCTCGGCCACGCTTTCAAGTGCAAGACTCAGGAACAGCTTTTCTCTCCATTGTCTGGTCTCGGTTTCCCCACTTCTAACCAGCTTTCCCATTTTCAAATGCTCAGGACAGGGTCACTGCCACCGCCAACCACGCCTGACACCCCAGCACCAATGCTCAAGTGTCCACACATCTGAGAAACCCCCTCCCTTCTGCCCGCTGCCCCCTCCTGCCCCCATGACAGCCGCCTGAGTCCCCACTCAGGTGCCGAAGGGCACCTCCCCACTCACCATCCACCACATTTTGGCTGTCATGTCGTAGCAGAGCTGCCATTTGACTGAGGTCTCTCCCGGTTTGCTGGACACGGGGGCCCCGGGCACCTCCATGTCTGGACGGAGGGGGAGGCCGGCCCCACCTCGCCTTATTCAGATAGAAGCAAGGGCTGGGATGGCTGCCTGGGGTGCAGGGATCCAGCTCCCATGGCCCTGGGCAAGGGGGCTTTCTTTGGGGAGTCAGAAGAGGGTGCCTGGGATGTTCAGAGCTGGAGATCATAGGCTTGAGAGAGAGAGAGGGGGAGAGAAGAGGGAGAGAGAGAGAGAGAGAGAGAGAGAGAGAGGCGGAGGAATGGAGATACGTTAATCTGAGACACACCAGGCCACCAGTCTCATGCAAGTGGCCACCCACAGCCCGAGGAGGCTGTGGAAGGCCGTGTGTGTGTGTGTGTGTGTGTGTGTGTGTGTGTGTGTGTGCACTGTGTGTGTGTCTGTTTCGGCAGTCAGTATGATCACACTAAAGCATGGATTTGTGAATGAGACTCTGATTGGGAATATCCCCCCTCAAGCCCCAGAAGGAGTGTAGCTTGTCTCATCTACCCCACCCCCACCCCATTCCAGGCCTATTTGCCTCCGCATCAACTCCATCAGGGAAGAAAATCTGGAACCGCGGCCCACCCACCACCCTGTTCTAGATGCCAGCTGAGGAGGGCACCCCTGAACATTCCCAGAGGCACTGTTAGTTCCAGGTGGGGCCTGAAGCTATGGGACAGTAAACAGGTATGTTTTGAGAGATGAGAAAGGTGCTCTCAGTGTGCAAAGAGAGTTGGGGCAAGGGCCTTGGATTTGGAAAGAGGTAGGGTGTTGCTTTCTGGCTGTGTGATCTTGGACAAGTCACCATGCCTCTCTGGACTTCACTCCACCTACCTTAAAAATGGCAGATAATCACTGACAACGGCGGAGGGGTGAAGGGGTGGAAATGAGACAAAATACAAAGCCCATAGAAGGAGATGTAATTGCCATGATTCCCTTTTCTTTCCTTCCTTTTCCCAACCTCTGAGCAGAGAATCCCAAACCAGGGGGATTCTCTTGTTTTAATGATGGAATCCCCACTATGCTTTAGGGGAGTGCTGAGTGTGAGTACAAGCTAAATGAGAAGGGGCTGATCACTGCTCTGTGTGGGTTGGTTGTCCTGGACCCACACTGGCAGTAGGAGAGACTGAAGGTAGACAGCAGGAAGAACTTCCCAGCAAGGGCCTGCCAATGGACTCTGAAAGGCAGTGACAGGGTCTGGCTAGAAAGCATTTGGCCTCTGCTTTTGCATGTGGCCTTGCAGGCTATGAATTAGGAGTGGACAGAGGGAACGGGAGATGTCGAGCAGCAGGTGCTGGACATAAATGGGGACAGAGGCTGATTTCTGTGGAATAGGGAGTGAAGACGGAGTGGCATGTGGGAATGTAGCTGCCACAGGTTTCCCCCCCACCTCCTCTGCCCCACAACAACCTACTAGTAGACATCTTCCTAAAACACAGTTCTGACTAGTTCCTTCCCCTGCTTGATCCCCAGCGTCGCCAGGTTAAGGGCCCCACTGGGACTGAGGCTGGTTTCCCCCTCATCCTCTCAGTCTGGCACACCCTTTCTCTTCTATCACCTGGAGACTCCTATGCACTCTTTAAAACCCAGCCCCACTCACCCCCAGAGTGAGAATGAGAGTTAGATAGAGACAAAGGGAAACAGATACAGAGACAAAGAAAGAGACAGAGATGAGCCCTAGCCGGTTTGGCTCAGTGGTTACAGCATCAACCTGTGGACTAAAGGGCCTTGAGTTCAATTCCAGCCAAGGGCACATGCCTTAATTGCAGACTCAATCCCTGGCCCCAGTCGGAGTGCGTGCAGGAGGTAACTAATCAATGTGTCTCTCTCAATCGATGTTTTGGTGAGGATTAAAAAAAAGAAAGAAACAGAGATAGAGAGAGTGAGAGTAAGAGACAGTGAGAGGGTTAGAGAGAGACACTCAGCCTCACCCCATCCATTGTCTGGGTCACACACTCTTAACTCCCACCCAAGAGGCCTGGATTATCAGCCATATTTTCCTTGAGAAAAAGATGCCTGTGTGACACACGCCCTCCTAGCCCCAGGCCCAAGCCCTGAGCACATGAGGGCTCCTGGAGAACAGGCTCCAGGTCTAAGCCCTCACTGGGACTCCCAGTCGCCCAGGACAGAACTGTGCACACAATAGGCTCCAATGATCACTCACAAAAGGCAAGCATGTGCATTAAACCCGGTTATTTGAATCATCGTTATTAACAGAAACTGCTGATCCACCAGTTACTATGCACCAGGTGGACAATCACACCCTACCCTCCCAAGAGCCATGTGAGGTCAATACTTTGATTGTTCCTCTTTTACAGATAGGGAAACTGAGGATAAGAGACATTTAGTCAGACCCCAGGGACACACAGTAAGTAGAATTCACCCTTGTGAGGCAGGGGAGGCAACTATTCACCCAGCTCCCTCCCCCACCTCCTATAGGTCTCAGGATGTAACCCTCCTATGGAAGCCTTCTCTGACCTCCTGTTGAAAACTGCTCCTCCTCCCCTGACTCTTTCTCCTCCCTCCAGCTTTATTTTTCTTTATCACTATTATTTATTACTTGTCTATGTCCCCCATTGGAGTCTCAGCTTTTGTCTGTCTTATTCACTCTTTGGCCTCAGTACCCAGAACAGCATCCAGCACGGAATAGGCACTCAGTAATATATCTATTGAATGAATGAACGAATGAGTGAATAACGTTGTCTAGGGTTTTGCAAACATTGGCATTTCCTGCTGACTTTCACAAAAGGCATTTACATCTTGGCATAAAAGATGCAGGTCTGGCAAGGGGGGTGGGGAGGGGCAAGAAGCCAAGCATAGCTCCCATGGCCTGAGTGGGGCCACGCCTCGGCCATCTCACCCAGCTGAGGCCAGCAAAGCCCAGCCCAGCGGACGCGGTTCGCCCACATGGAGGCCCCCGCCCCATAACTATAATTTGCCTCAGTACCTTGTGGTCTAGGAGACAATTACCCCACAGATGTGCGGTTGGAGTGAGGCATTCAGATGGAGGGTCAGAGCCTGGGCCTTGGCGGAAGGCAGATGTGGGAGGCAGCCTTCAAACGGGAAAGGAGGGAGGGAGAGGGAGAGAAAGAGGGAGAGGGAGAGAGCAAACAGGAGAGGGAGGAAGGGAGGGAGAGAAAGAAAGAGAGAGAGAGAACTACCCTGAGAGAGATAGAGACAGGGGAAGAAATTGACAGAGACAGAGAGAGAGCGGCAGGAGAGGGGGAAATAGAGAGAGGAAGGAGAGAGAGACAGAGACACACAGAGAGTAAAAGAGAAATAGAGAGAGAAACTACACACAAAGAAAAGAAGACAAATAGAAACAGAGAAAAGAGAGGAAGAATGGGAGAAAGAGGGAAGGAGGGAGAGGAAGAGAGAGGCATACATTAAAAGAGATAAACAGAGATAGAGACATGCACACACATTAAAGACAGACACAAAGATGGACAGAGATGTAAAGAGGATAAAAGGGAGACAGGAGAGAGAGACATACACAGAGTGGGGCAGAGGCAAGGAGAGACAGAGAAACAAATTGAGACAGAGAAAACAGAGACATACAGAGAGATGGAACAAGAAAGGCCAAGAGACCTAGCCATACTCCAACCACATTTTCCACTCAAGAAAACTGAGACCCCTGAGGGACAGCCCAATGCCCAATCCTCCAGCAGCAGCTGAACTGGGCCAAGGCCTGGATCTCTGTGAGGGTTCCCCAGCTCCTCCACCACTTCCCATCCTCCAATACCAAGGGCAGAGGACCCAGGTCCACTCTGTGCCTCAGTTTCCCCAGCTTCAAAATGATGAAGCTAGATAGGGAAGTCTCTTTCACCTTTCTGTAACTCCAGACCACCATCTCCATTTTGCCTGTGTCCAGGTATTACTGAATATTTTTCTTTTGATTCAACCATTTATATAAAGAGACTTGGATGTATTTAAAGAGAAAAACATAACTACTGGCTACTATGAGTCAAGGTCAGCTATAAAGATAAATGCAACAAGAACCTCCTCAATCTTACCCAATTCTACTCAGAGATTAAACCTGAAGCCTGCTCTCTTTGTTAAAAAGATATTCAAGAATTAGAGATGTGTCACAGACAGGTTAGGAGAACCCAAGGGCTGTGGGACAAGATCAAGTGATCTAACATGTTTGTAATCAGAATCCAAGAAGGAGAAGAAAGAGAGCAGAATATTTTGAGTGGGGGGCCAACAATTTTCCAAAATTAAAGACATTAAATCACAGATCCAAGAAGATCAGAAAATACCAAACAGAACAAATATCATCCCAAACACATAGCCAGACTTGTAATATTCAAAATGTAGAAAATTAAAGAAAAAGAGAAAATTCTTGAAAGCAGCCAGAAATAAAAAAAGAAAAAAAATTGCATAGAGGAACAAAGACAAGAATAACAGCAGATTTCTCATCAGAAACAGTGCAAGCAAGGAGACAATGGAGTGACATCTTCAAAGTGCTGGTAGGAAAAGACTCTCAACCCAGAATTTTATACCCAGTGAAAATGTCGTTTGAAAATAAAGGAGAAATGAAGGGTTTTTTTCAGCAAACAAAAACAGAAATTTTATGATTAGTAAGAAACGCACTTTAAATACATCTTTATTGATTTCAGAGAGAGGAAAGGAGAGGGAGAGAGATAGAAACACCAATGATGAGAGAGTCATTGATCGGCTGCAGCCCGCAACCCGGGCATGTGCCCTGACCAGGAATCAAACCCTGATCGCCTGGATCCTAGGTTGACGCTTTAACCACTGAGCCATGCCCAGCCGGGCAAGAAACGTACTTTAAATAAAAGATATAGATAAGTTACAGGTGAAAGGATGGTGGAAAATATACCAAGAAAACATTAATTTAAAAAATGCTGGAGTGGATACATTAAAATCAGACAAAGCAATTGTATGCCAACTGTAACTGAAAAACTAAAATTTTAAAAATCAGGCAAAGCAGACATTGCAGCAAGGGACATATAATTATAAAGAGGTCAGTTCACTGACTCTGAATGTGTATGCATCTAATCACATACAATCCAACAATATACAATCAAAATACACTAATAGAGCTTAAAGAAGAAATTGGCAAATCTGCAATTATACTTGAAGACTCCAACACTATTCTCTCAGCAATTGCTGAAAAAAGTAGACAAAAAATCTGCAAAGATATAGAAGACCTGAATAATACTACAAACCAACTTGAAATGACATTTATAGAACACTCCATCCAACAACAGTAGAGTATACATTAAAAAAATTTTTTTTATTGATTTCAGAGAGTGGAAGGAAGAAGGAGAGATAGAAACATCAATGATGAGAATGTCATTGATCAGCTGCTTCCTGCATGCCCCTTACTGGGGATTGAGCCTGCAACCTGGGCATGTGCCCTGACTGGGAATTGAACCTTGATCTCCTGGATCCTAGGTCGGTGCTCAACCACTAAGCCATGCCCAGCCAGGTGAGTATACATCTTTTTAAGTTACCATGGAACATTCATCAAGATAGAGCATACTCACCTGGCCAGTGTGGCTCAGCACATAGGGCATCAGCCCAGGATGATGTTGCTCAGTAGTTAGAGCACTGGCCCAGGCACCGAAGGATCTCGAGTTCAATTCCTGGTCAAGGGCATGTACCTTGGTTGCAGGTTTGATCCCCAGCCCCAGTCCGGGCATGTGTGGGAGGCAACCAATTGATGTGTCTCTCTCACATCCATGTTTCTCTCTCTCCCCCCTCCCTCCCTTCCTCCACTCTCTCTAAAAATCAATGGAAAAAATATCTTTGGGTGAGGATTAACAAGAAAAAGAATTTTTTTAAAAAGACCATACTTTTTAATCATATTCCCCGAGATAGGCCATAAAACAAACTTTAATAAATTTAAGAAAATTCAAATCATCCAAATTACATCTCTGACCATAACAAAATTAAATAAGATATTAATTACAAAAAGGTACATGAAAAAAAATCTCCAAATATTTGGAAATTAAACAACAAAATTCTTTTTTTGTTGTTGTTAATCTTCACCCGAGGATATTTTTTACATTTTTTTCCATTGATTTCCAGAGATGGGGGAGGGGAGAGGAATATCAATGTGAGAAAGACACATCAATTAGTTGCCTCCCACAGGTGCTCCGACCGGGGCCAGGGATTGAACCTGAACCCAGGTACATGCCCTTGACTGGGAATCGAACTTGTGACCCTTCAGTCCACAGGCCGACGCTCTAACCACTGAGAAAATCGGCCAGGGCTAAACAACAAAATTCTTAATAACCTAGATCAAAGAAAAAATCTTTGTGATCTGAGAAAATACTTTTAATTCAATGAAAATGAAAATGGCAACATATCAAACTTTGTGAAATGTAGCTAAAACAGTGCTTAGGAGAAAAAGCATAGCTTTTAGTATTATATACATTATATTTCATATAAATGCTTATATTATAGCATTTTATATTATTTATATTGTATGTAATAGATGCTTATGTTATAAATTATGTAAATATACTTTAATGCCATTGAGCTCTACACCTAAAAAAGTTAAAATGGGTAATTTTATGCTTCATCTATTTTACCACAACTGAAAAAACACAAAGGTGGGGGGAATAAACAGACCATGAAAATGACATTGTTACCTTTACCAAATTCTATTGATTAGAGCAAGTCAAGGTCCTCCCCACACTCAAGGGGAGGGGCTGACCTAAGGGCAGGGCTGGACAAATGCCACGGTAGTTGGCAGTCCACAGCACTCTTCTCTGTACTTCACAAAGCTTTCCAGCTCAAGACCATCTCTCTGACCCTCAAGCCCCACACATTCTGCCCATTAGGCTTCCAGCTGGATCTCACCCTCCTGCAATTGAACCACTTGACTCTCACACCCTTCCTGTAGCTTGGAGTGAATTCTTCTGGTCCTTGACCTTCATCCCTACCCTTCCAGCTCCCACCCAAATGCCACCTTCCCCTGGAACCTTTCCATGACCACCAGAGGACCCTCTCATGTGGTCTGGGTTTGTTCAGGAAAATTCCTTCCCCTTTTTGAGCCTCAAATTTATCATCTGTACAGTGGGCCCAATGACACGTTCTTTGTAACTTTAGTGTGAGTTTAATATGATGTCAGGTGTCCTCAAGCCAGGCCCCTGGGCATGATATATTTATTCAATCATTCATCAGACTTTTACTGAGCACCTGCTATATGCCAGGTCCTGTACTGAGCTCTGGGGAACATAGTAGGACCAAGGCAGACCCCAATCTTGCCCTCGAGGAGCCCACAGTATGCCGGAGGAGATGGACATTAGGTAAATAATTATACACATTCATGTTTAAATGACAAAGGTGGCAGATTCTGGGAGAATTCTGGGGGGCCCTGGGCTCATCCAAACCACACCCTTGCTTGCCTAGAAGCCAGCACAAGCCTCCTCTTTTTACCTAGTCTCCCTTGAAGCATGTTCTCCACACAGCAGCCAGGGAGAGGCTTAAAAATGCAGATTTGCCCAGTTGGCATGGCTCAGTGGCTGAGTGTCGACCTATGAACCAGGATGTCATGGTTCAATTCCCGGTCCGGACATATGCCCAGGTTTCGAGGTCAGTCCCCAGTAGGGAGCTTGCAGGAGGCAGTTGACCAATGACTCTCTCTTATCATTGATGTTCCTATATCTCTCTCCCTCTACCTTCCTCTCTCCAAAATCAATAAAAACATTTTTAAAAATGCAGATGTGATTGTCTGACCTCTGCCCCATATAAAACCCTCCCATGGCTCTTTATTGCCTTTATAGAGATCAATGTTCTCACTGGGTCTCTGGGGCCTGTGATGCCTTCATAGTTAGTCCTCTGCTAATTTCTCACACCTCCACTCCCCATCCAGGATACCCATGTGAGTGAGAAGGAGGTGAGCATCTGGGGGAAGAGGGTTCTAAGCAAAGGGCAAAGCCCATGCAAAGGCCCTGGGGTAGTACGGTGCCTGGAATGTTAGAAGAAGGCCCCTAAGGTTGGAGCAGAGTGAGCGAGGGGGAGACGAGGGCTGGGAGGAGACAGGGGCATTCATGCAGGGCCTTGTGGGTGGAAGGGAGGACTTGGGCTTTTACCCCTAGGGAGGTGGGAGCCCTGGAGGGCTGTGAGCAGAGGTTCAGAGGAGGTTGCTTACATGCACCCTCTGGTGGCTGCTTCAGGGGGACAGGACCAAAGGTGGCGCAAGGAGGGGAGCCTGGGGACTAGAACAGAGGGCTGTGCAGGTGTAGGTGGGAAATGATGGGGCTGGACCAGGTGGAGGCAGGGGAGTGGGGAGAAGTGGGCAGATCCAGGATAGAATTCTGAAGGCAGAGGCAACAGGACTTCCTAGTAGATTGGATATGGAGCGAGCAAGAAAAAAAAGTGCTGTTTGGCCCCAGCACCTGGAAGGATGGGACTGCCATCTGCTGAGATGAAGACGATGTGGAGGAGCAGGATTGGGGATCAGGAACAGTTTCCACCTGAGTAACATCTGCTTGGAGATGTAGGTGGGTCAATAGGTTTAGGGCTGGGCTCATCGGAGGCTTTGGTGGGGGGCAGACAGGCAGAGAAAGGTTAGGTCCTTGTCCCCGTGGGCGGGCTGAGGGCCAGGGGTTCCTTCTGGACCTTGTCCCCAGAACCGCCTGTATACCCATCCACCCACCCACACAGCAGCCCTCGGTGCAGACCCTGGAGCTGTCCGCGACCCCCGGTGCTGAAACTCCAGCTCTCTGCTGCAACCTGGCGGGAGCGGGAGCGAGCGCTCAAAACGCTTCCCTGGACTTTACCCAGGATACCAAAGCTATTTGGTGCCATTAGTCTTCATTGGTTTCTCTGCCTTGCACTCCCCAACCTGCATTACACAGACCTCCCCAAAGAGAGGCACGTATGTGTCTCTATAAGTTGGTTCCAAACTCCCTTCTCTATAGGAAAGTTTGGGACTGACTTACAGTGTACTGCTCCTTTAAGGACCACTGAATGCGTCACTACTGATGTCACAATCACCCAGGCTCTGAAGTCAAGCCCGACTTCAGATTGTGGATTGGCTGATGGCCTTATGAATATGTAGATTACCCTCACATCCAACTTGCTCTGGTAGGCTTGGGAAAAGGGGGAGCAGAGAAGAGGCAGGGCTGGGGACACGGCTCTGGGGTTGGGGGTGGTCAGGGAATTTTGTGATTTTGTCCTGGATGTGTCTCCAATATCTACCACAGCACCTGGCAAATGGCAGGTGTTCAATAAATGCTCTTTGCTGCTCGAATCCAGTAGGAGCGAAGTCTAAGAATTCACTTTTCTGATTTTGGAGTAGTTCCTGTTTTGCCTTTTCAAAATATTATAAGGACAAGGCTGTTATATGTGTGCATTAATTAATCTCCCTGGTCTTTGCAACACACCTGAATGGTGCATACTATCATGAGCTTCACTTTACATATGAGGAAACTGAGGTTTGGAGAGAGAACGAGATTGCTCAAAGGCATGCAAACCTTAAATTGCTCACCAAATATTGACAACCCACAGGTGAGCATGTCAGCCTCTGTCCTCCTAGGCCTCATGTCCAATTTCAATCTCAGTTTGACCACCACATGCCCTGCTTCCACCCTCTGTGCAGCCTGGAGGCCAACCAGGCTGAAGGCCCTCTATTCTCTGACTAGGACCCGAATAATTCCTACCTCTATACCTCGGCCAGTGCTGTTCCTTGCATCTGAAAGGTCACATGTGCCTCCACTGCAGAACTCCAGGGGTGGGGGAGTGGAGGGATGGAGTGTCCAGAATACATTCAATCTGTAGAAAAGAGGAGAGAGAAGGGAGGTGGGGCAGGCTTTAAGGGACAAGCTAAGAAATTTGCACAGGGTAGCCTTTGTGCCCCAGAAGAGAGCCCAGAGTTGCCCTCACAACCTCATGCAGCTGCGTAGCAGGTGGCACACGCGGGATGCTAAGTAATGCTTGAGGCATTTTAAATGAAGGCTCCAATACTGAAGGAAGGCATGGGTCTCTGCTGGCCCCTGCTGGTGGTTAGGGGTGAAGCCTCTGGAAAGTACATTTTTTTACTTTTCAAAGGGATTATTCTGACACTTCTGAAGCTTTCGCTGGGCTTTATAACTATTAACTCTCACAACAACCCTCAGAAGCGTGTATCCTATTAGCCTCATTTTCCAGAAGACGGGGGGTGGAGGTCAGGGGGGAGGGACTGAGCTGCAGAGAGATCAGCCGCTCGTCTGATAAAAGTCATAACTGGGATTCAAATCCTGGGTAGTTGGCCTCCAGGCTTAACCACTATGCTTTTAGGACATTTAGCAGGGCTCTAGAGAATAGAAAAGGAAATAAGATATGGCAGGCACTGGTGACATGCTATTTTAGTTACTATGGCTTCATAATGTGCCTTAGTGCTTTATAGAGTAGCCTGGCATAGAGGTTAAGTAGGCAGGCTCTGCAGCCAGTCAGCCAACCTCTCTGTACTTCCCCATCTGTGAACTATATCCTATCTCCTAGGACTACTGTGGTGATTAAATGAGATGAGACACACTAGGTACTGTGTCTGGCACATAGTAGGTGCTCAATAAACAGCCATTCACTTTGGCCCATTCCAGTTCTGTTTCCCTTACTGTCCAATTATCCACATAAATTTGAGAACCAGTTTGTCCAGTTCCATGGAAATTACTGTGGGGATCTGAACTGGGCAGAAATTCGTTTTATCCGGGAGAGAACTGACCCTTTAAAATCCTGAGTTGCCCTGAGTACCATCATTGTCCAGTTCACCACTTTTTCTTTTATGTCTTTCAAAAAAATATTACCAAGTTCTCCAGGTTTCCCTGAGGTTTATTTCGGGCACTTTGTAGTTTTTGTTGTTATAGATGATAAGGTTTTGGTTATCATTGCTACGTAATGAATTACTTGAAAACTTAGTAGCTTCAAACATTTATCTCGCAATGTCTGTGGGTCAGGAATCTGGGGTTACTTAGCTTGGTTCTCTTCTTCAGGGTCTCTTGCAGGCTGCAATCAAGGTGTTAGCTAGGCTTGGGTCTCTTCTGAAAGCCTGACTGGGGAAGGGTCCACTTCCAAGCTTGTGTGGTTGTTGGCAGGACTCAGTTCCTGGCTGGCTGTTGGCCTTTGCCACATGGGCCTCTCCATAGAGAAGCGGGTGAATTAAATGTAGGCACTTTCCCCCAGATATCTCTCATACCTGCCTTTTCCATTCATCTTTTGAAAATGTATTTAAAATGAATTCTTAATTTCCTAAGTAATACCTGAATATATTCACCTTGTAAAGTTGCAGCTAAGGCTCAACGCTGCTTCATCCTGGCCCCAGTGCCTCACTCTGAAAACCCACCACCTTCATCGTTCCAGTGAACACACTTCTAGTCCTCCCTTCTCTTTCTTACAAGCATATACATGGTCCTGGGAGAGAATGTATATATATATTTTAAACCACACACCCACATACACCCCCCTTCATGGATTACTTCCTGCTGTGTGTATTTTTCTGCATCTCTCCTGTTTTCATCTAACAGTGTGACCTGGAGATGATCCCATTGTTTAACAGCCACATGGTATTCCACAGTGGGAGTACTCCCTGTGGGGGCCTCTGTCCCCACCTCCTGGTATTTATGCCTGTGTGTAACCCCTGCTGTGACTGTAGGCTAAGCTTCGTGACTCGCTTCTAACGAATAGAATAAGGCAGAGGTGAAGGGGGGGTGACCTGGAGACAAGTCACAAAAGGCAGGATTCAAGAGGTCCACATGGAGAGGAACTGAGACCTCTTGCCAACAGTCACATGAGGGAACCAGCTAGAAGGGGCTCCTCCAGCCCGTCAAGCCTTCAGATAAGGCAGGCCTGACTGATGTCTTGACTGTGACCTCATGAGAAACCCCAAGCTATAACCACCCAGCTATGTCGTTCCTGAATTCCTGACCTACAGAAACTGTGAGATGATGAATGTGTACTGTTTTAATCCACTCAAATTGGGGAGGTATAATTTGTCATGCAGCAATAGCTAACTGATATACCCCGGATGTCACTTAGCCTATCCCCCTGGATAAACAGCTACACCACAGCCATGGCTTAGCTGTCCCAAACCTGTTCACTCTACAGAGACATTCGTATAGTAAGGATGCACATTCTAAATGTTTAACAACTTTGAGCTAAATTTAAAAGCTGAAATTGAAGTGTTACAAATAATAACTTGAATTACAATCTAACATTTGAATTTCAGCCACTACACAGCACAGGGAAGTGGGGTAGTGTAGCAGTTAAGAGACAAACCTGAAAGCCTGGATTCAGTTCCTGCTGTGCAGCCTCAGGCAAGTCACTTAACCTCTCTGGGCCCCAGTTTACTAACTCATAAATTTGGGCTATTATTAGAACATACTCATAGGATGGTGGCAGGCTAAATGAATTGTCACGTGAAACACCTAGGCCAATGCTGCCTTGTAGAACTTTCTGCAGTGGCTATTGAGCCCTTAAAATGTAGCTTAGTATGACTGAGGAAGATAATTTATAATAATTAAAACTGACTTTAAAATTTTTTAAATATGTCTTTATTGATTTTGGAGAGAGGAAGGGAGAAGGGGAGAGAGATAGAAACATCAATGATGAGAGAGTCATTGATTGACTGCCTCCTACACACCCCTACTGGGGATCGAGCCCACAACCCAGGCATGTGCCCTGGCTGAGAATTGAACCTTGATCTCCTGGATCATAGGTTGATGCTCAACCGCTAAGCCACGCCAGCCGGGCAAAACTGATTTAAATTTAAATAGCCACATGTACTAATGCCTACTGTATTAGATGACACAGGCTTGAAACAGTGCTTGGCAAATAGTAAGTGCTTAATAAATGCTTTGTAGGAATATTATCCTGCCAAATTATCCTCCAGAGCATCAATTTATACTTCACCAGCTTGGAGGTCACCCCAGGTATCCTCCTAACACCCCAATCTGATCATGGCCCTTCTCTGCTCAAAGCCCTTCTGTGGTTCCCGATCACCCTAAGGTATTGTCCTAGATTTGCTAATCTCATTGTGGTCAGGACTTTTAGCATGCTCTAGAATTACTTTTTCTTGCAGAGATGGGTACTTTTATTTCTTTGTCCACATCTCTCCTTGACTGAGGCCTCGGGAAGGACAAGGTCTGGCACACAGTAGGTGCTTCATCGTGAAAGGACCTCTGTAATCTGGCCCCCGTCATCTCTGCCTCTGTTTCTTTGCCCAGTGCTGCAGTCTTAGCCAACTGTCCAACCACCACCACACCATCTGAGGCCTGTGAGCCTTTGCCCAGGCTGTTCCTTCCACACAAAAACCCTTCTAGGCAGACTCAGACTCATCCTCCCAGCTTATATCCCAGCTGGGCCTTGTCCTCTGTGGGTGCTAGAGCAAGGCACTTCATGTCTCTGAGCCTCAGTTTCCTCAACCATAAAATAGGATGAATTACCAATAAGAGACATGGTTTTGCAAAGTATCTGGCAGGATATTCAGTAGCTCATTAAATCAAGCGGTTAGTATGACTCCCATCCATTTCAAGAGACTCAGCTTGGGTGTGGCTGTCTCCACTATTCACACCCCCATCCCGGGCCCACCCCAGGTACCAGGATTTTTTGTTTTGGGGGGACTTTGAGGCCTCCACTGGAGTGGGGCAGGAGCCAAAACCACATCATCTCTCTAATTTCATCTCCTTCATGGCTCACTTCATGCCTTCCTTGGAGCATTTCTGGGTCCTTGGCTACAGGTCAAATTGGGGACTTTCTCCCTCAACATTCCAATTAAAAATCTATTGTATAACAGTGTTGACAAGGATGTGGAGAAACTGGGGCCCTTGTGTACTGCTGGTGGATGTGTAAAATGGGGCAGTCGTCATGGACAATGGTTGGGTGGTTCCTCAAAGAGCTAAACATAGAATTACCACATGACCCAGCAAGTCTGCTCATAGATGTCTACCCGAAACAACTGAAACAGGTGTTCAAACAAAAACTGTACACAAATATTTAGGGTGGAACTATTCACAATAGCCCAAAGGTGGCAACAATTGATGAATTAATACACACCATGTGGACTATCCACACACTGGAATATTATTTAGCCATTAAAAGGAGGCACTGACACACTACAACATTCATGAACCTTGAAAACATGATGCTCAGTGAGAGAAGCCAGACACAAAAGGCCAGTGTGTGATTCCATTTTTGTGAAATGTCCAGAGAGACAGAGAGTGGGTTAGTGGTTGCCAGGGGCTGGGCGAGGGGAATGGGGAGTGACTGCTAAGGAAGATGAGATTGCTTTGGGGTGACGGAATGATCTGGAATTAGACAGAAGTGATGGCTGCACACCCTTGTGAATGTACTTAATGCCATTGAGCTGTACATTTTAAAATGATAAAATTTGTGAATTTTAGGGTGAGTTTTACCCCAATTTTCAAAAATGTGTTGTATAGTCTCCTCTCCTGGGCTGCCTCCGTGAGGTCAGAGACCAAAGCCATCTGGTCAGTGCTGCATCTGTGGTGGCCAGCAGAGAGACAGATGTAGGTGTTTAAGAAACATCTGTGGACTGACTGACTGAGGGAATCAACAAAGGCACCTGCTCTTCCTGAGAATGAACACTCCATTTCTGCAAATTCTGGAGTGGATTCGGTGAAATCCTGGCTACAGGAACTGCAGATTTGCTTCTCAGTATATCTCCTCCTGCATCTCCCAACTCTAAATCTGAATTTCTCTAGCCCAGGAACTCAATGGGGCCAGATGCACTTGGTCTTTATTGACTCAAAAGGGCAAATAAGGGAGGACTCAGTCCTTTAGCAAGTAAAACTTTTATTAAATAAACTTTCAGTTTTTCCAGACTAGAGAGGCGTTTTGGACATAAAGATGATGCTTGCAGCTTCTCACCTGAAACACGCCACAGTGACAAGGACCTCTCCAGCCACAAAATTCATCAACCCAGAGTTTCTTCTAAGTCCTTCTCTTGTCTTTCTTGTGTGTGTGTGTGGTGTGTGGCAGTTTGTTTCCAAAAGTTGGTTTGCAAGTTGAAACTTCATGAAATTACTAGTAGCAGAAATAAAGTACATTGTACAAATCATGTAGGTCTTCGGTGTGGAGTATAAAAATGGTATTTACAGCCAGTAAACATGGACCAGGACACACGCCACTGCACGCCAGGCCTGGGGGGAGCTGGGTGGGCGCCGGAGACACAGACGAGGCCCCCTCTCGGCCCCTGAGCACACGCTTGCACACGCAGACGCACGGGACACAGGCACACTAGAGAATGTCTTGGAACAATTATCAAACTCTGGAATATCGAAACAAGTTGGTCAGATTTTTTTTTTCTTTTTTTTTTTTTTACTGTGGTTTTTTTTTTTGTTTTTTTTTTGTTTTTTTGTTTTTTTCTGGGTTGGCCAACACATTTTGGTAGAAACAAAAGGGAATGCTGTTTTCCAAAATTATTTTTCTTGAGCTTATTAAGTTCTCTGGCGCCTCGTTTGGCAATAGGCCCTGCTGGACGACCAAGCGAACTTGACTCTGTGCTTCAAGTGGGTTTTCTCGGTTTGGGTAGGTATACAGAGGCACCCCACAGGATCTCCCTCCCAGCCCCAGCTAGGAAACAAAAATCCATTGTTGTTTGATTTTCCCCCCATTTCTTCTTCACTTTTCTTCTTTGTACCTGCTCAGAAAGATCAAAATTAAATTTAAAAAAAAATTCTTTGAAGAGGTATCTTCGGCAAAGGGGTGCTTGGCCAGTGCAGGTTGGGCTTGTCCAACGAGCGTGGCGATCTTGGTTATGAGATCGTGAATTCCAGGCTGGTGATCCGAAGGCAGGGAGGACAGGCTGCCTGCCCTTGGGAGGGGGCAAGAGGAGAGGGGGCTCCCACCCACCCCATTTACCCCCGACGGAAAGCTAAGGGCTATTGGTCACATGAGTAAGGCTATGACTGGGGAGAAAGTGCTGGGGGAGGCTAGGGGGTCTCTTTTGTGCTGGGGAAGGCAGGATTCTGAGACGAGGGAGGTTAGGGGGTCCCGGAAGCTGCAGCTAGGACCAGGGACACTCAAGCCGGCTGAGCCCATAGGCCCAAGAGAATCGTCGGTGGCAGCGGCCAAAAGTCCTGGAGGTATATCGGTTGGCTGATGACTCCCAGTGCTTCTCCGGCACCCTGGTCTGACAATACAGCCGGGAGGTGAGGAGACACTGGGCTGCCCGGCCAGCCTCAGCCCTTCTTATGTCCCTGCTGAGTGACCAGCTTAGGGTCACCTTCTCTTGGGTGGAAGGAAGTCAGAAAAGTTTGGTCCCATGATCTATACTCAAAAAATATATATACTGTCTATAGCTCTATATATATATGCATATATATATATAGGAAAAGTTGTGATTTAGTTTGGGGAAGCCACCAAGGTTGTGGGGGGTGGGGAGAGAAGAAATCTCCCAGGAGGAAGTGGTGAACTCCTCAGCCCCCAGCTCAGGAGCTCCCCCGCCCCCTGCCCTCTTCGGTAGCGGTTCACATTTTGGGAAGGGGGCTAAGGGGAAACAGGAGAGGAGAGGAAGGGCTGGTGTCCAAACTCGGTTGTAATTTACGGAAAAGTCCTGGATCAGTTGGAAGCGGGGAAACCCTCCTGGGGTGGAAGGCCCCTCACCTGGCGGAGAAGGGAGGGGCGTTAGGGAGCTCTGAGCCAGGGCACAAAGGCAGATGACCTCACCTCCCATCCGCCCCCTTGCCCTAGCCAGGTTGGGGTCTGGGACCCCAAGGCTCCTAATCTTCTCAGAAAGAGTCCATTTTGGAGTTTGGAGGCTGACAAACCTGGCTTGGAACAGATTCAGGGTCACCCAGTCTGTGTCCTTATCTGGGAACCGGGGACAGATATTCCTGTTTGTGTCTCCTCTCCTCTGCAGCCTGACACTGAAGCTCTTCCGGGAAGGCAGTTTCTCCCCCAACCATCCAGCCCACCCCCAAGTTTCTGTTCATTGGCAGCTGTGTCCCCAAATGCTGGAAACAGTGCCTAGCATATAGTAGGTGCTCAGGAAGGCTGTGCTATCCTGGTGTGTTAAAAGTGTATGGATCGCCTGTGAGCTGTTTTTCAAACATGGCAGGTTTCCAAACGTGAGTTCCAAGATGCAGGACTCTGTGACTGCACACCCTCAAATCTGTGGGTGCTGACCTAACAGGGTCTGAATACAGTCCCCTAACTGAGCACCTACTTTGTGCCAGACCCCAGGCGAGGCTCTCTGATGACGACGGCAATGGTGATTAAAAAAGAAAAAAAAAAAAGAATTATCGAGAACTTTACAGGTAGTGGGTCCTGGGCTCAACAGGGAAAACACCATGTTCCCTGTGTGAGTCCTCCCCACTGCCTCTGGGGAAGATGATTTTTATGAGCCCATTTCACAGATGAGGCTCATGGAAACTTGAGGTCAGTAGCTAGTTTCCTCACTAGCCCCTTAGGCTCATTTATTCCTTCCCCAAAGAAGGTGATTAGTTGATAAAGTTGTTTGCTCTGATGGCAAAATACACTCTTGGGGATTTGTCTGTTTGGAGGGACATTTTTTTCTCACATGCTGGTAGGTGGGGCAAAATCCCACTTTCCCATCAACCCATTGGGTATGAATTATACCAAATAAGAGGAGCTGAGAGAGGGGCCCAGCTGGAAGAGTCTTAGAACAGGAGAGAAGGCCCTCCCCAGAACATTCCCCACTCTACCCAACCTGGCCCCTCAGACAAATTTCTATTCATCCTCCAAAGCCTTCTCCAGGAAGGACTCCGGAACCACCCTCGGTGAGCACTGGTTTCCCTGCTTGCCAACACAATCCTACCCTCGGGTCCACAATAGGGATTGGGAGTGTCTTCATCCAGCTCGGTCCCTACCAATCCAACCTGAGGGC
The DNA here is from genome assembly GCF_964146895.1 of Miniopterus schreibersii. NCBI lineage: Eukaryota > Metazoa > Chordata > Mammalia > Chiroptera > Miniopteridae > Miniopterus > Miniopterus schreibersii. The sequence continues at coordinate 65,730,047 of NC_138105.1, read as the reverse complement.
TCCCGAAGTCTCCTGCAGCAACCTCACCCCCCACGCCAAGTCCCACCCCCACCCCCTGGCCCGGAGAGGGTTTGGAGAAGAGGGAGGGGCACGGCCAACACTGAGCTGGGGGGGGTTGGAGTGGGTGGGGCCGCCTGGCGGCTCACCTGGGCCAAGCCCACAGCCTAGGGGCAGCTGTGGGCGTGGTCAGTAGGGGTGTCCCGGATCTTTGGGCCGCTTCAGCTGCACTTTCAGCCTCTTCATGCCGATCTGAAAGCCATTCATGGCTTGGATGGCGGTTTGTGCGCTGGCCGGGTTGTCAAAGCTCACGAAGCCTGCAGAGACCGGGGTGGACCCGCGATGGTGGGCAACGTGGGCGTCTTCCATTCGGCTTCCCGGCTCGCGGGGGTCCTAGGGGCGGGGTGTGCGCTCGCAGGGGCAGACAGCCCGCGGAGGTGCAAGGGCTTGCCAGAGGACACACAGCAGCTCTGGCCTGGTTCTGACACCCCTGGACTTGCATGCCTCTGGGGATGGGGCACTCATTCCCTACCCGGGGTTTGCTTTGCTGAGATTTCCCTTGTGGAGTTGGGGACAGGTGGAACCTCTGGGGGTCTGGGGAGGGGCACGTTCTCCCTCTCACCGGAATGCCTGCCTCCTTCTGGGCCCTGATGCTAACTAACCCTTTGCCTCCTCTGAGACCTCTATTCATCTGGGATCTTGTCTGTCCATCTGACTATCTTTGTGTGTGCATGTCTTTGTCTCTTCTGTCTTTTTCCATCTCTCCTTCCTTCTCTCTATCTCTGTCTCTTTGTCTCTGCCAGACTCTCTGCTCCTAGTCTCCCCCAAGACTCTCAGAAATACTTAAGCCTCCCCCTCCTTAAACTGCCCCCAGCCAAAACTCCCTCCACCTGCCACCTGAAGGCCACCTGGCCCTACTCCTGCCCCTTACCTCTCTGTCCTCACAGACTTCACAGACCATGTGGAGGCCACAGAGGCCAGGGGCCCTCCAGGAGGAAGGAACCACACAAGCATTTGGAGATGGGGCCACCTGAGCTCTATGTGAGAGGCCAAGTGAGAGGTCAGGCAGAGAGATAGTGGAGTCAAGGTTGAAGGGTCTTGCTGAGGCCCAGGGGGAGCCACAGGGGAATCTAGAGCTGGGGGGTTAATGTCATATTTATCTCTTCTAATGCCCCCCAATTATATAGATGAGCAAACTGAGGCTCAGAAAATGCATATGACCCCCCTGATTGTTGTAAGATTGAATAGGTTTTCCTCTAGAAATTTCCTCTTCCTCCTGGAAGCAGGTTACATAAGAGGGGGCCTGGGCACTAGTGGGAGTCCTGTACTTGCTGGGTGACTTCAAGTGTGTCACCTGACCATTCTGTTCCTCTCTTTCTTCCCTCAGCAAAAAAGGGACAATTCTTCCCCTTTATGGCTGGATATGGAGTACATACAGAAGGCACTTAAACAGTCAAGTTAGCTCTTAGAAGAGGACAGGGTGGGGTTAACAGTCCAGATTTTGTAGTTAAACAGACTAGTTCTAATCTAGGTTCTGCCTCTTTGCAGCTGTGTGACTTTGAACAAGTGTCAGTGTCTCTTTGAGCCCTAATTTTCTGTTTCTGGGGACAAAGAAGTCCTCCCGAAAGTTCAAGACCCTTCATGACTTGCCCCTGTCCCCCACCTGCCCTTACCTCCTCCTCTCTCCCCATCACTCACTCTGTTCCATCCACACAGGCCTTCTCACTGTTCCTCCAACACACATAGTCCAGCCCCAGGCCTTTGCACATGCTGTTCCCCCTTCCTAGAACACTCTTCCTACAGATTTCCCCATGCTGGGCTCATCACTAGTCAGTTCTATTTTTCTTCATACTGATTATAATTCCCTGGCCTATATCCTATTATTCCTTGTTTCCATCTCCTCCCCCTAAACCTGTGCTTTCCAATTCGGTAGCCACTGGCTCCAGTGGTTATTTAAATTTAAATTAATTAAAATTAAATAAAATTTAAAATTTAGTCCTTTGGTCACACTGGCCACATTTCAAGTGCTTGGTAGCCACATGGGGCTGATGGCTCAGATGTAGAACATTGCCATCATCAGAGAAAGTTCTGCTGGACAGTACAGGAAGACTGTGAGCTTTCTGAGGGCAGGGGTTTGTAGGCTTCCTTCACCGCTATATGCCCAGTGCCAAGCAGAGCCTGGTACACAGCAGGGACATAATATATGTATTTCTTGAATGAATGAATGAATGAATGAATGAATGAGACTTAGAAAGAATGTATAGCAAGTGCCCAGCACATAGTAGGTGCTTATTAAGTGCTCACTCTGATTATGAATGTGATTTTTTTTTAAAAATGTGATTCTTTTGGACCAGGCCTGTCTCATGACTGACCATCCCCTCCCACCTCATCCCCCATCTTCTGTTCCAGGGTGAAGGGAGTGAGACAGGCTGGCCAGCAGGAAGGGGTGCCCTCCAAGGTACTCACCAAAACATTTGCTCTGGTTGGTGGCCCGATCCATAAACACCTTGGAGGAGATGATATTGCCGAAGGGCAGGAACATCTGTGTCAGCTCCGTGTCTCCAAACTCCTGGGGGAGGTGGTAGATAAACAGGTTACAGCCTTCGGGACCTGCAGGTGGGGGAGAGAAAGACATAAAGCCCCCAAGGAGAGGAGGTGGACCCCCCCCTGGGGGAGGGGCGGGTCTGGACCCACGTCTGGTACCTCTAGTGGTCAGGAAGAAGGGGTCTGGAAATGGGGGGGAAGGGAGGAAAGTCACCCTGAACCCTGGTCTATAATCCCACACTCGGATACTCCAAACCTCTGATAATCCTCAGGCCCCAGATAATTTATAAAATTCAGATGATCCCTACTCCTCCACCCAAACCAAGATAAATCCCAAAAACTCCAAAATCCAGGAAAATCCCTAAACCTCAAACTCCAGATTATTTACAAAAGTCAGGTTAACTAGGTGTAGGTATGTGGAAACTATAATCTATCTTTGCAATTATTCTGTAAGTCTAAAACTAGTTCTAAAATAAAATGTTTTTTTAAAAAGTCCGATGATTGCCCTGGCCAGTGGGGCTCAGTTGGTTGGAGTGTCATTCCGTGCACCGGAAGGTCTCAGGTTCGATTTCTGGTCAGGGCACATACCTAGGTTGTGGGTTCGATCCCTGGTCAGGGCTCTTATTGGGGTGCATGCGGGAGGCAACCAGTTGATGTATCTCTCTCACATCGATGTCTCTCTCTCTCCCCCTCCTTCTCTCTCTAAAATCAATTTTTAAAAATAGTAATAAAAGTCTGATGATCATAGAATAAAACAAGACAAGTATCCTCTGGTCCCCAAACCCAAATATCCAGATATATTTTCCAAAAGCTATGGATAATCCTCTTAACTTTGGATAATTTTCAAAACTCAGGTGATGCAAAAATAAAATCAAGTAAAATAAAAAGAGAATTCTCTAGTCCTGAACCCCAGTTATCCTTAAAACACGAATAATTTTTAAATGGTAGACTATATCAACCCAAACTATTTTTTTTTAAGCATGGCTAACCCTCAAAATCATCCCTTCCCCATATAATCCCCAGTGCATGGTTTATATACAAACTATAATTAATACCATTTAAAAACCTGATTGTCTTAGATGGTTTGCCTCAGTGGTTAGAGCACTGGCCTGTGGACTGAAGGGCCCCGGGTTCAGTTCCAGCCAAGGGCATGTACCTCCGTTGCAGGCTCAATCCCCAGTCCTGGTTGGGGCAAGTGGGGAATGCAACCAATCAATGTCTCTCTCATATTGCTGTTTCTCTCTCTCCCCCACCCCCTCCACTCTCTCTGAAAAGCAATGGAAAAAATATCCTTGGGTGAGGATTAAAAACAACAACAAAAAAAAACCTGATTGACTTGGGGTGGTGAAAACACAGTACAATATACAGATGATGTATCATAGAATTGTTCACCCGAAACCTATATAATTTTTTTTAATCCTCACCTGAGGATATCTTCCCATTGCTTTTTCAGAGAGAGTGGAAGAGAGAGAGAGAAACATCGATGTGAGGACATATCGATCGGTTACCTCCTCCATGCTCCCTGAATGGGCTGGGTACATGCCCTTGGCCGGAATCGAACCCAGGACCCTTCAGTCTGCAGGTCAACATTCTAACCACTAAGCCAAACCGGCTAGGGCTGAAACCTATATAATTTTATTAGCCAATGTCACCCCAATAAATTTAATAAAAAGTAAAATAAAATAAATCAAAAAATAAAAACCTGATTATCTGAGGCCATGAACAGTTCCCAAACCTTCTCCCATGCTCCCCAAAACAAAGGTAATGGTCAAATCACCGAGAATTGCTCCCACCTTGCAATGAATATTCCCCACCTCAGAAAATACAAAATCCAAGATCACACAATCACACCCACTCCCTTACCTTTCTGATTAGGACCACAGTTCTGCTATAATGCTTGTTTTTAAAATGCGTGTTCCAACGTGATTGATATGTCACAGAACAATTTTGAGCATAACACAAATCCTGTTTTTGCTTATGGGCTATCTCGTCTCCAGGAAACACTAGGTGAATGCAGAAAACCTGGACCCAGATGAACCAAGCCTCATGAGAAAAAAAAAATTCGTGCTCACACACGAATTTTCCGAGCTTCCCTTGCCGTGGAGGGCGACCTGGGGCTTTTCTGGTTGGTCACTTCTCCCCAGCCCCTCCCCCCCACTTCCAACAGCTGGATTAAAGTCCTAAGGGACTCCCCTGTGGTGAGCGCCCACTGCTTACTTCCCGATAACGCCTCTTGGCACAGTCGCCTGTGTTACAGGTGAGGATACTGAGGAATAGGGTAGCCAGGTGCCTTCCTTTTGTCACAAATCAGAAGGGAGTGGATCTGAATTCCAGTTGTCCTACTCCAGAATCTAACTCTTGCATCCCTCGACTTTCCTGGGGAAGCCTCAAGTTTACCTGAAATACATCATCACCTCATCCCCAACCTCGAAATGAGTTTCCTCTCCAAAAACTCGAAGGATCATTCCGTTTTGGAGAGGGCACCTCTATGCCTACGGGAGCGAGCGAGCACGGTTCTCACTTTCTGGAGGAGCCCCCCAAACACCCAGGGACTGCGTCAGGACTTGCACCCAGGCCAGTCCGTCTCCTGGGCAAGTTCTTAGCCGCGCGGTTCCCAGAGGCGTGGCCCGGGGTGGATCCTGTAGGTGACGGGATCGGTCAGAGGGCAGGGCTGGCGCCCACGGGAGGTCGCGGCCCCCTCACCTTCTCGCTGCTGCTGCTGCTGCAGGAGCGGCGGCGGCTGCGGGACGCTGTGCGCGATGGGAGTGATGGCCGCAGTAGGGTACATGGCTGTGGAGACCCGGAGCGGAAGCGGAGTGAGGCCGGTGGGCGCCCGGCGTCGGCGGGGCGGGACTTATTCTAGGGGCGGGGCCTAGGATGAGGGCGGGGCTAGTGCCAGGCCTTGCGGAGGAGAGGCGTGGCCACAACGAAGAGAAGGCCTAAAGGTGGGGCCACGGCAACAGGAAAGAGGGGAGGGGCCAGGACCTGAGAGGCGGGGACAGGAGCTAAGGGAGGGGCTAAGGCGGGCCTTAGGAAGAGTCAGAGGTGGGGTGGGGCCTTGGTAGGGGCCGGGCAGGACTTGAGGGGCGGGACCGGACGCGAAAGACCCGGGCAGCGCCGAGAGCTGGGAAGCCAGGTTAAAGACAGACCTTGGGGCCGAGCCCTGGGGGCGGAGCTTCTTGTGGGGCGGGGTTTCTTGTGGGGCGGGGCCAACCGCGGGCCGGGCCGGGCCGCCTCCCTACCTGTGTACTGCTGGACTCCGGAGAAGGCGGGATGAAGGGTCTCGGCCATGGTCGGGCTCTGGGCTGCGGGCAGACAAAGGGACTAAGCGGGGCGGGGGCAGCATAAGACTTCTATCCACCCGCAATTCTTAAGAGCCGGAAAGAGAGCAACAGGCGTCCGCCCTCGCTTCACCTCTGCGTAAATGGTTTACAGGTATGATTCCAATTTTACAGGTGGGAAAACTGAGGCTCAAAGATCTGAAGTAACGGGCACAGATAGGAAATGGCAGAAGCCAAACTGGAATCCAGATTTCTTGGACTCCAGAGAGTTTGAAACATCCCATCTCTGTATCCCCATCAGGACCCCCTCGTTCCTTTTATTCTCTAGATTCTCCAGGACTCCAGGCCTCTGCTCCAGACCACCGCTCACCCCCGTCCCTTCCCCTCTCTTGCTGCCTACACCTCATTCATCAGTCACTTCATGGACCCCCCTATGTGGCTGTGACCTTTCTACTGCCCTGAGTGAAGGAGGTAAGTGAGGGGAGAGTTTGTCCATGTCACCAAAGCTGGTGAATCAAGAAAATTTAGCCAAAAGATTCTGCTCGAATGGAGAGAGAGAGGTTGCTCGAGGACAGAATGGTGTGGAGGGATGTGATTGTAAAAGAGTTGCATGAACGAATTACTTTGTAGAGCTGGAACAGTTCTGTATCTTGAATGTGGTGGTGATTACATGAATCTATACCTGTGATAAAACGGTGTAGAGTCACACACACACACAAGTGCATGTAAAAAGCAATGAAATCTGAATATGCTCTCCCACTCCAGTTGAGTTCATTGTACACACCAATGTCAGTTTCCTGGTTTTGACAATGTCCTATAATTATCTATGATGGTAGCATCAGGGGAAGCTGGGCGAGGAGTACACAGGACTTCTCTGTATTATTTTGGCAACTCCTCGTTAGCCTCAACCATTTCAAAATAAAAATAAAAATAAAAATAAATCCTCCTCATTGGTGGAAGCACAGATGATTTACTTAACCTCAGCAAGGTGTTGGAAGATGTTTGCCTTGAAATCATGGTATAGTAGGGAAAGGTGCAGAGCCCAGCCCAAATCAGTCCATGGTCAATACTGAGTGAATGAATGAATGAATAAATGAATGAATGAATATGGGTACTGATATCTTCCCAAACAGTAATGTTTAATAATTAAGATTGATGGTGCCATTCTTAGTACTAGGTGATGTGTTAAGCATTTTGCATAATGATTTCATTGTCAATGCAACCTCATGAGATGACTGATATTATCTGCCCTGTTCCATAGATGAGCAAACTGAAACTCAGAGACTTAAAGGAATCACCCAGGGCCTCCAAACCTGAATATGAACCCAGAAATGTCTGGGTACAAAGTTCCTATGTTTAACCTTTTTCTCTGTGCACACAAGCTGAGATTCCCTTTGTTCTGTCCCTCTGTTCCATGGGACACCAAGGCACAAGAAATTATGCTTGTCCTAGAGACACCGTCCCTGACCCCTAATGCTCTCCTAGGCCCTGAGGAATCACTCAAGTTACCTGGGTAGGGCATGAGGCCATTGGCATATACGGTCTCTAGGGCAGGGTGCCCACCAGGGAAGGGCACAACACCTGCAAAGCTGTTGGTGATGGGAGCCATGAGGCCGGGCACGGCGGCAGTGCTGAGCAGTGGGGGTGAGTGCAGTCCTGCAGAGCAGAAAAACATCATGAGGAGTCTGGGTCTAGCCCTGGCCCTGCCCACCCATCCTTGGGCCTCTGGAGGACTCTCACCAGAGGCAGGGGCGATGGGCGTGGCAGGCAGCCCATTAAGGCTGACGGCGCCAATCTGCTGAATGTGGCAAGGTGAGAAGGCCACGCCAGGGCTCAGGTAGCTGCCTGACGTGGACAGGACCGTTGTCTGCTGCTGCATGAGCTGGTGGTAGAGAGGGAGTCAATATGCACAATCAGGGTGGCACCTGCCCTGAGATCATAGCTCCCAGGGGGAGGCCTGGTCCTCCAGTAACTAGGGGGGTCAGGCTGGATATCTTGACTCAGGCCAGGGTCAGAGATCAGTCAGGAACTGGGGGTCAGCCTGGGATCAAAGCTTACTCTAGGATCAGGGCTCAGCATAGGGTTAGGGCTCAGTCTAGGTGCAGAGCTTATAGGAATCAGGGCTCGTCCAGGGATCTGGGTTCAGTCAAGGGATCAGTCAACATTTAACTCAGCCAGGGTTGGGACTCAGTTTGGAGTTAGCCTGGATTTAGAGGCTCAGCCTGGGTTTGGTCTCAGTTTGGGGTTGAGGCTTGGCCTGAATTATTTGGGGGCTGAGCATGGGGTCATGTCAGTCCAGAGTTGGGGTTCACCTTGGACCCAGGGCTCAGTTTATGGCTGGGGGCTCAGCTAGGGTTGGGGCTCAGGAATCAGCCTGGATTTGTGGGCTCAGCAATGGCCAGGATAGAACCCTAGGTCAGAGAGACTGGGTAGGAGACAGAAAGATAGGCAGAGAGGTCAAACCCCTCTAGACTTAGATCGAGAGAGAGACTGAGTCAGATCCTCCAAGTGGTCCTGAAAGCCCCACTGAGGTCACTCACAGCCTGGGCGTAGGCACTGTAGGGGCTGAAGGGCAGGGTGAGGGATGGTGTCAGGATGCCCAGCTGGCCCACCATCTGCTGCATGCGCCGTAGTGTTCGCTCCTTGTCTGTGTCGGCAAACTTGACCACCAGGCTGGAGGAGGCACCCTACAGGAGCAGCCGCAAGCAGGAAAAGAAAAAAGGAGGGAGGTAACCAGGAATCTGGGGACCCCAGAACCACACCAGCTCTGGCCCTTGGGTGAGAGGTATAGATGGCAATAGCTGTTGGCCCTGTCCATAAGCCCCAGCTGCAGACTTTGGGCTCCACAGTGAGACTACCTGAAGATCAGAGTCCTGGGTCTCGCACTTGATGGTGCAACCACCCCTGCACACAGGTGGGACATCTGGGCCCAGGGGGCAGTGTCTGAAGTACAGTGAAGGACCCTGACTCTCAGGCACACTCTCAAAAACAGGAGGAGCCTTGGCCTGTGTGGCTCAGTTGGTTGGGCATTGTCTCCTGCACCAAAGGTTGCCGGTTTGATCCTGGTCCGGGCACATACCAGGGTTGCAGGCTCCCTGGCAGAGGATGTGCAGGAGGCAGCCAATGTTTTGCTCTCATATCAATGTTTCTCTCTCTCTAAAAATAAATTTAAAATCTTAAAAAAAAAAAAAAACACAAAAAAACCCAGGAGGAGAATCCAACTACTAGAAAGGAACACTGGTGGCTTGGGTGGAGGATCCTATAATTGTCACCCACACCTGAGAACAGGTGAGAATCCAATCACCAAAGAGAAATGGGGCACAGATGGATAACTCTGCAAATGGCATCTTGTACCTGAGAACATGTGAGATTCCAACCACCAGAGAGGTTGACATGCCCCCTTTAATGGAGAGCTCACTCCCTGCTATGCCTGCCAACCTCATCACTGGACAGGTCTGAGTAGGAGGAAGCCTGACCTTTGTGATGAGCTAAATCATTTCTGTCCAGTGAGTAAAACTGATGCCTGCTCTTCTGAGACTGCCCTGTACTTCACACCCATTTTCAAGAACTGAGAGAGTTAGTTCTCCAAGGCTGTCTTTCCCATGCACCTTTAGACATTTGCATACAGTGAAAGTGGTCCCTAGAGCCTCCTTCCTGGGGGGCAGGGCCACTCCCAGTGCCTTGGTGGTCCTTCCCAGCCTCACACCACTGCTGACCCACAAGTTCCCAGCTCCAGTCTTGCCTCTGCCCACCCCCTACTCTGGCCCCAAAGAGACATTTCCAACTAACCTGGCCCCTTCCCTTCCTTGTTGAACCCCTCTGTGGCTCCCCATGGCCATAGGAAGAATCTGTGCCCCTCAGCCTTGAACTGCAGGCCCCTCCAGCCCATCCTCTCCAGCTCCTCTGGGGCTGCCCATTCCGATCCTGCCTTTGATCTTGTCCCCATACCCGCATGTCCCTCTGCGAGCCTCAACAACTCCCAGCAACCTTCAGGTCTCACCCCTCCTATATACTCACACACATACACTCACCATGCAGGTTCACAGTCATGCACAGCACTCATACACACTTACCATGCATGCTCACACATACTTGCACACATGCATTTACATACCCATGCACAAAATCACACAAGTACACACATAAGTACATACAGTCACTCTGCACACATAATCACATGCCCTCACCCACACATACTCACATGCATGCACTCATCCACACACATATTCACACACTTACCCTCACACACACACCTACAGAGGCACATGCATGCACTTGTTCCCCCCACATTACCCAGGCATACTCATGCACTCACACAGACATGCATGAGAGAGTGCATGCTCTCTCAGATTCACATGCTCTCTCAGACACACTCACATGCAGTACATCCTTGCACACACACATACATTCACACATACACATTCACACATTCATGATCACACACACATACACCCACTCACACCCATCAGAGACTGCCCCTTTTTCCACCTGTGCCCTCTGTGAAGAAGAGCCAGGATGGCTGGGATGGTAGAAACAGAACATCCTTGCCCCTTTCCCATGCCCACCACCATGGCCCAGGGCAGCTCCTACTCACCGGCATGGTCTGGCTGCCATGCAGAGCATGGATTGCCGCCTGAGCCTCCGTGTGGGAGGAGAACTTCACGAAGGCACAGCCTGCTCCAAGAGAAGAACAGGTGAGAGGCAACAAGGTCTTTCTAGGAAGGCAGAGGCCACTGGAGAGGGAGCTGAGAGCCCTGGATGGCCAGTCAGCATCAGACACATGCAGCCAGAAAGTCAGACATCTGGACAACAGAGCCAGCCAGCCATTTGCTCAGACAGAGAGCTGGACAATGAAGGATGAGACAGTAAGAGAAGCACATGGCCAGCCACAGACAGTTGGCCACCCATTCAATCAGAAAGCCAGCCAGCCAAATAGCTGTTTGTCAAACTCACAATCAAGTGATGAGGACAGGCTTAGAAAACACCATCAGCCACCAACACTAGGAAATCCAGAGTTGTAATCAGATGAGCAGAATTAAAGTGACAAACCATGAGACACAGATGCAGAGAGATACGGTCCTGTGTGCACTCAGGCAGAGATGTACTCAGACCTAGATGGATAGGCTCACGTGACCAGAGTTGGAGAAATGGGGATAAAGTCACCAACCAAGGGCAGACCCAGCCAGTCAGTCACACGGGCAGAATCAGGTGGACAGACAGACAGAGACCACCAGACACATGAAGACCCAGAAAGAAATAGTCATTTGGATACCCAGGCAGAAAGAGTCAGAGACAGATGCAGGAGGAGTGACACTCAACCCCAGTCACATACAGTCCCCTGGGCAGACAGGAAAACAAGTTTTTGGAGGTCATTAAACAAGCATTTCTAGAAGGTACAGCCCTATAGGAACGGTGGAGTGGGTAGGATCAGGCAGAAATACCGTCCACAGGACGCAGGCAAATCCGGGTGCAAACAGTCCCACGGCAGTCGTGGAGGCGGCGTCTCCGGGGGACTCGGGCGGGTAGGTGGGCACCGTCCCCGCCCAGCCGCCGAAAGGGCGGCCCCGCCCAGCCTCGGGCCCGGCGACCAGTCTGGCTCCGCGCGCCGGGCCGGGGGTCCAACCCGGGCCCCGCCCTGCTCCCCACGTTCACAGCCCCGGCCCCAGAGCCTGCCCAGCCCCTGGCCTGTCACCTTTGCTGCTGCCATCAGGCCCCCGGAGCACCGTGCACTCGTCTATGACCCCGAAGGGCTGGAACAGCCGCAGCACGTCCTCCTCCGACTGCTGCTTGTTCAGCATCCCCACAAACAGCTTCCGGTCCCCTGTGGGCGGAGACACCACCTCAGCCGAGTCCCGGCGGGACAGCCTCCGGGAATTCCTCCCCTGGCCGCCGGCTCCGCGCGCGCAGGGTCACAGCCGGGCGCTCTCCCTGCCGCGGGTCCCCAGCCTCCCGCGTTCCCGCGCGGGCTCATCGCCAAGCCTTGGCTCACTCAGCCCCCCCCCCCCCCCCAATGCCCTTCAGTCCTCCCAGGCGTCTGCTCAGGGAGCTCACACATAGTACCGGGGTTAGGAACTGCCTGGCCTGGCCCAGGTCCCTGTCGGTCTGTCTGTCTTCTGCCATCTAGATTTTCCAGGGAGGGGTGAGCGCTAGTGGCCTCTGCATCCTCATGGTGCCCAGCAGAGCTCCCTGCCCAACCCTACCAGGGCTCAGAAGGGGCTAGGCAATCAGTGTTTGCTGAATGAGTGAAGAGGGCATGTCTGTGCACAGGACCAAGTGCCTGGGCAGCCTGGAGTGGGTGCCTGGCTGGATGCCTGGCTGGGGCCTGCCCAAGTCTAAGGCCAGGGGTCAGTGTGGGCCAGCCTCTCCTGTGTGAGGCGCCAGAGCCCTGCCCCCTGGGGTAATAGCGCTGCTCCCCTATGATCAGGAACAACCTGGCAGCGTCCTCTCCCAGAGAAGGTGAGCTGGGTTACTATGGAGACCAGTTTTCTGGCAGCTGTCACTCATGGGGGTGGGAGGCAGGGAGAAACACAGAAGCAGAGAGATTGAAAATCAGGGAGAGAAAGACAGATGAGTGAAACAGAGACAGGCAAAGAGAGATACAGAGAGCAGCAGAGAGAGAACCAGAGACAGGAAAGAAAAGGATGAGAGAGAAACAGATATGGAGGGAGAGGGTGGAAAGAGAGCGGATGGAGATGGAGACATGCAGACCCCACCTCTGATCTCTGACCCACACTGGCAGCCAGGTCAGAGAGCATGAAAACAGGCTCCCAGCCCATACGGGCTTGACCAGGCTCTTATCCATATGCAGGGTTCCTACCAGCCTTGTCCCACACACCACCCCGAGGGCTGGCTATTCTCCCTCAGCCCCCAATCCACCTGAGATGGGGCAGGGGGACAAAAATCTCCAAGATGTTTTGTAACCTATGGGGACAGCCAAGCATCCCCCTCCATGGACATACCCCCACCACACAGTCCCGCCCCATGCAGACACCAGGCCCCAGCCTGCATGCCCACATGCCCAGCCTGTTACAGTCAAGCACACATACTTGAACACACACGCCCGCGCACAGGCTGGGTGTGCAGCCATGCACTCACCCCCACTGCACCAGCGGCAGAAACATGCATGCATATGTGCACATACTTGCACGTGTCTGCACACAAGTGTGCCCGAGTATGCATGCTTACATACACAGACATGCACACTTGTCCAGACATGCAAACGTGCACACACACACACCAGAAATCAATCCATAGCTCTTCAGGGACCCTATCTCCTCTGCGTCAGAAGATCCCCATTACTGCTCCCTGAGAGGAATGGGGTAGGTATTTCAAGTTCCAGAGGAAAGTAGCTGCACCTGGCCTGTGGCTATGTGCTTGGGAAGAGGGGACAGAGGCCCCTGCTATCCTGTCTCTACCCCATTAGGTGTGTAAGCAAGCAGATGACTGCTGCAGCCTTTTGTGAAGGGGTCTCATTCCTCCACCAACCCCCAGCCTGGAGGTCACAGAGAGATGACAACTACCTCCACGACTTTCGCTGTCCGCAGGCTTCACCTGGATTGGCCTCGCCATCTGTGGAAAGAGGGGTATGGGGGAGGTCAAGGTCAGCAGCTGGAGTAGCATGTGTAGGGACTTTGCCTGAGCTCTGCCAGGCAACCCTGCCCACCTCTCCAGCCTCAGCATCCCACCAACCACCAGGCAGCAACTAACACTCCACTCAAACCAAACAACACATGGTCCCACCTACAGGGCCTTGATCATGCTGTCTGAAAAACTTTTACTTAGCCTCTAAAACCCAGTAACAATATCCTTTCTTCCAGGAAGCTTCCTTGCCTCCCCAAGTGCCAGAGACTGTTTACAAAAATGGCCCAACTCCTCCAGTCCCTGTATGTGATGATACTTTGTGGTTCCTCTCATCAAGAACTAAAGTCACCTGGCCGGGTGTGGCTCAGCAGTTGAGCATTGACCTAGGATCCAAGCAATCGGGCTTTGATTCCTGGTCAGGGCACATGCCCGGGTTGCGGTCTCGATCCCCAGTTGGGGGCATGCAGGAGGCAGCCGATCAATGAGGACTCTCTCATCATCGATGTTTCTATCTCTCTCTCCCCCTCTCCTTTCCTCTCTCTGAAATCAATAAAGATATAAAAAATAAAAATAAATAAAATTAGATTTTAAAAAAAGAACTAAAGTCTATTTTCCTTTTGAATCTGGACTTGGCCATGTGACTTGCTCTGACCATAGAATGAAGTGGAAGTGAAGTTGTGGGGGTTCTAACTTTGGCTTCAAGAGGCCTTGCAGCTTCCACTCATGAGACCCTGAGCATACCAGGTCATGCCAGGTCATGCCCAGGAAAACTATTGGAGTATGGTAGACCTTATGCACAGAGAGGCCTCACTAACACACAGCACATAGGAGTGAGGTCGTTCTGGCCTAGCTTGCCCCAGTCAAGCCCCAACTGACTGCAGCTGCATGAATGACCCCTGGAGCAAGGCTGGGATTACCAACTCACAGAATCATGAACAAATAAAATGGTTGGGGTGGTCTGTTACTCAGAAGTAGCTGACTAATACACCAAGGCTGCTGCTTTTAGTCAGCTCCCAGAGCTTCAGGTGGGAGGACTGTCATACCTGAGTGGACCAGCCTAAAATCTGGACTCATGTTCTGGACACTTCTATCCCACACCCCTGGCACTGAAAATTATGTTCAATAGAAGAAATCCTCCCCTAGCCCTTACCCCCAAACTTACCCAGCCATGAGTATGATATGAGCTAATGTGAACATTTGACAGCAGACTTGAGGGATATAGGATGAGGAGGCATTTGCTTCTCCACTGATCCTAGGACAGAATCTTCCTCCCAACTTGGTATCTCTGGTGAACTCCTACTTGTTCGTCAAATCCCAACTCAAAAGCCCCCAAGTGGGCAATCCTTTCACCCCTCAAGTTCCCTCCTCCCTCTGCCTCAGGGCAGGACATGTCTCTGTATTGCTCTTCTTCCTCCAGACTGAGGACCACAGCATCACCCCACACAGGGCAGGATACATGGGAGATTCAGAGGAGCCTCCTGAACTGAGCTGACCAGAAGAAAGGGGCTGACATCCACCAAACAGAAAGGCACCTCATCCCTCCCCAATAGGCCTGGGGGCAGTGAGTGCTGGTCCTAGGTCAGACAATCTTGGAGTAGATCCCCACCCATCCAGAGAAGGTGCTTGATAAATGTCAGTTTTCTGATCATAGTGCAGCTACCCAGCAAGCTCAAGAGAGAGACATGGTTTTCACCCCATTTTATAGATGTCAAAATCAAGGCCCAGAGAAAAGTTATTTACTATATCCACCAAGGTCATGGTAGATGAGTTGAGGCACTAAGGAGCCCTAGAGGTCAAATGTAGAGGTGTTTCCACCCACTCCCATGAGTAGAGACCCCTCACCAACTTTGAAACCCCCATGTCTCCTCCCCTCTGAATTATTTCCCCTTCTCTCAGACTCTGTCCCAGCTCTGAACTCCCTCTTTGAGCCTCTCCTTTATTCAGCACCCCCTTTCCCTGAGTCCCCTCCCATGGTAGACTCCCCTCCTCCTCTCTAGTTTCCCTCACCTTTCTCAGTCCCTTCCTTCTCTCTGCTCCCCTTCCCCTACCTGAGCCTCTCCCACTTCAGATCCCTTCCCCCTATCTGAGTGTGTTCCCAGGCACATATGGGCGCAGCTGCCTCAATCTGAACTCAACCTTGGGAGCTCCAGAACCAGGGAGGCCTCAGCCTCCCCAATCCAGTGTCCCCAATTCCGGTAGTTCAACAGTTCTGCCACCCAGCCACACCCTCAGAGGAAAGGGGGACCCATGTCTCCCTTCCCCCACCACCACACACACACACACACACACACACACACACACACCAACCTGGGTACCACACCCTGCTAGCTGGAGGCAGGAGGGGAGATTATTTCAACCAGATGGGACCAGATTCTGGGCTGGGGGCAGACTGAGGTGATGAAAGGAAGTGGGGGAAAAGGGGGCACCTGAGCATCAGCCTCCTGCTCCCCCACCCCTCCCACCTCACCTCCACTGGCCCTCATCTCTTCCCCCTCCCAGCACCTTGGGCAGATGAGGATGGGGTTGCCAAGGCAACACTGATTCACCACATGGAAGCTGGCAATTGTTGTTACCATGGAAACCGCCTCTTAGGGGCGAGCCTAGCTCCTGCCTTGCACAAAAGAGATATTTAAATATAATCTTCTGGAGATGGATGAGCCAAGAGAGGGAAGTAGGGAGGGGGCCACAGGGAGGGAACCTGCCCCCACCATAGCACCCTCACCACATTCCCGTGGCCTGGGTACCTGCTCACCCTCTGCACCTTTGGATGCTGCAGAGCCTGGGACCTTTCACCTCCTACTGGGAGGCTCCTTCCCCTTCCTGGGTCAGCTTGGCAGGGGGAGGAGGCCCTGGTCTGGTCCCAGAAGCCAGGTGTGCAGCCCCCTCCTCTCCGGCCTCCCACTTGGAAGCTGAGGCTTGGAGGCCCAGCTGTCCACACCCCACAGGCCCGCACCCCGCCTCACCCACCAGCCTAGAGACTCACACCAGGCTGGCACCCAGCAGGCTGTGGCCTGCAGCACCGGCCCTGGGCGCACAGGGGCGCATACACAGCAGGAAGCCGAGGCCCGATGCCCCACTTCCTGAGCCCCACGCCCAGGCAATCCACCAGCCCCTGGCCAGGCCCTGCGTGCCCAGCAGAGCCCGGAGGAGGGGTGCCAGGAGGGAACGGGGTCTCCTCATACCCCCACCTCTCCAGCCCACCCCCTTCCAGCTCCCTCTCTCCATCTGTCCCACCAAGGTCTCTGCTGAGCGCCCTCTCTCCCTCCCCCACCTCTGGCTCCCCAGTGTTGCATCTCTTCCTTCTGCCCTCTCCCTCCCTCTTTTCATTTATTCAACAACATTCCCAGTGTGCTGAGTAATTTTGAATCCCAGGGAGGATCCCACTTGTCTGGTGGAGGGGAAGAGAGGCAGATACAGACACTCCCACACTCATAGGGTCAGGGTTTGGGCAGAGGGCAGAATCAAGGGCTGGGAGAGCCTAGAGCAAAGAACAGCAAAGAGCCAAAGGCTATGCGGGGGCTGCACTGAAGATGGGAAATCCGTGGTGGGTTTTGAAGTGAATAGGAGTTTGAGGGGAGAAATTTCTCACGTGGGAGCAATATGTACATCCACTGACATTAATCTCCAAACAACTTTATGAGATGGAAACATTCCCATTTTATAAATGGGCAAATCCGAAAGGGAAAGAAGAACATCAGACTCAGAGGCCCACCCTAGCCGGTTGCTCAGTGGTTAGAGCATCAGCCCTCAGCCGGAAGGGTCCGG
Source organism: Miniopterus schreibersii (assembly GCF_964146895.1). Lineage (NCBI taxonomy): Eukaryota > Metazoa > Chordata > Mammalia > Chiroptera > Miniopteridae > Miniopterus > Miniopterus schreibersii. Next base: position 65,712,879 of record NC_138105.1, on the reverse strand, counting down.
GTTCCATTCTGACCGAGGCACTTACCTCGGTTGCAGGCTCCAGCCTGGGTTGGGGCTTGTGAGGGAGGCAACCGACGGCTATGTCTCCCTTATCTCCCTCTCTCTCTCTCTCTCTCTCTCTCTCTCTCTCTCTCTCCCTCTCTCCCTCTCTTCCTCCTTCCACTCTCTCTGAAAAGCAATGGAAAAATATCCTCCAGTGAGGATTAAAAAAAAGAATCAGAGGCCCAATCTCCTGCCAATTTCCTCAGTGTCCTCTGAGGACCCAGCTATCCCTCTAGTCAAGGTCCTGTGGGCTGGGGCTCTGGGAGTGTCTGTGTCTTTGGGGTAGGCACACATGAAGTGGCTGGGGTCCAGTCCTTGCTCTGTCCCCCAGCCTTTGCTGGGTGACTTCAACCAAGCCGTACACCACTGGGAAAACAGGGTCCCTTAAGTATGACCTATGTATAGTACAGATGGGGAAACTGAGGCCACTGGGGGCAGGGACTGCAGGAGGAGTCTCTAGTAGTCAGGCTGGGGCCTTAAAGAGTCTCCTGGGTTTGCAAAGTTGTGCCTTTAGAAGACATGGGGACCCCAGGGGAAGCCCCAACTGGGTTGTTTCCGGGGGTGAGGGGTGTGAAGAGGAAGGAAGCAAGGCGGACCCCTGCTGGGCTGCCCAGGTCACCATCCCTGCCTCCTCCTCTCCCACCTGGGCCCAGATCAAGTGTCTCTCCTGGTCTAGATGCTGCCTTGGCTCCCTATTGCCCTTGGGGTAGCTCTTCCACTTGGCATTTGAGCCACCTTTGCTGCTCAGCCCCAGACTTCCCTCCTATGCCCCTGGGACGCTGCTGTTGCACTAACTTGGCTGGAGTACACCCCTCTGCACACCATCCTCACCTTGAAAAGACCCCTCAAATTCCACTTCCTCTGACACCTTCCCCTCACTGTCTGTCTGCTTTGGTTGCTTTGCCTAGACCTTGCTTTGATCACAGCACAACTCCTAACACACACACACACACACACACAGTCCCTCTTTTGGGTGAGCTCTTCGGGGCAGGGGTTGAGGGGCTCTGTGTTTTCTAACCCGAGAAGACCCAGCACAGAGTCCATAGAGAACAACTGAAATGGAATGAAGCAAGACCTATGGTTTTCACAGAAAGTGAAACCAAAGTCTTATCCCCATGGGCACAGAGCAAGCTGGAAATGTGCTGGGCACAGTGTTCAGCAGGGAGGTAACCCAAGAGTTTGTGCCAGGCTCTGTCTACACCAGCTCCCTTTCGTGGGAAGCAAACAGGCTTGGAAAGACACTACTGACCATGAGTCCTGATGCTTGACTTGCCGGGATGGTCCTCTCATTCAGCATAGATTGACCAAGTTCCCATTGTGTGCTTAGAACCTGGCATGGGTCACCTCACAGAATTCTCAAAACACTCCCATTTCACAGGTAAGTAAACTGAGGCCCAGGAAGGTCAAATCATTAGATGATTCAGCACTTTGGGGCCCCTCGCTCATTTGCAGGTTTGGCTTGACACTGAGCCAAGTCATGGGGTGTGAGCGTGGGTCCTGCAAGGGGGCCACCTCAGAGATGCCTATGTACACAGAAGGGGTTTTCAGAAAGGGTCTATGGGGGACCCACAGCCGAACAGACAAAGGCATCCCTTTCAGGGGTGCTCAGATAAGCAGTAGGGTGGCTGCCAGATCTGGGTGTCCCTTGCCCCCAAGACCTTCATGATGAAAAAGATGGTGTTGCCTTAAACAGTCCAAGAGACAGCAGCTGGCTGCACTGGCCTCCACTGCCTCCCCCCCCCACAGGACCCATTCCACTTCCAGGAACCACCAGCAGAGATCCTCTGCTGGGATCTAAGGCACTTGCCCAGCCTGGATTCAGGGTCCTGGGTCCTTTCAGGCTCTAGTCTGGGATCCTGTTGTATTCAATTTAGGATCCTATGCCAGAACGCTGAGATTTGATTAACCTGATTCCACCACGGACCCCGCCAGCGCACTTGAGGGGGGAACTGGAAAGGAGGGTCATTCTCACTTCAGAAAGAAGTATTAGGGGAGGGGAGCTCGGCTGAGCCATGGTGGAGGCACAGGGAAAGCAAATGACCTGAGCCGTTCCTTTCGTGGTTTATCCAGAGATAAAAAGAAGTCTCCACTCCACACTGCCTTCCCCAACACACACACACACACACACACACACACACACACACACACACACACACGGGTTTGGGGGGGAGGGGTGCAGGGGACAGGAAAGATGGTGGCTGTCTTGATCTCTAGAGTGACTCAGCTCTGGTCCCTAACTCCCTGGCTGGTGTGCAAGCATGCACAGGCACAAGAGCTGGTAGGGTTGGTTTTTCCAGCACGAGGTGAACCTCATGCAGCTCCAGCTTTTGGTGGAGACACCTGGGGGGGGGCTCAGACTTCAGTGCTCAGATGCAGCTGACAGGTGAGGGGGGCCTTCTGCCCCAGCAATCCCCCTCCACCCGTGCAATCTGCAAATGAGCCCCCAGATCTGGTTCTGAAAGGCTGGTCCCATATCTGTGGGTGTCCTGGGGGAGGGTGGCTTACCCGGAAAGTCAAGCCCTTCACTAATCAGAAGCCAAAGGTACACACACTTAGGGATCAGAACTCCTGGGCATGTGCCCAGTGGGAACGTGGCGCGTGCACACCAGAACCAACACACGGAAATGGATCTGCTCGGAACAGCAAAAACTGGAAACAACCCAAATGCCAGCAACAGGGGGACGGACAAATCGTGTAGTCACGCGTGGCGCTGCGCGGCGGCGGAAAAGCTCCGGCTACAGACGCGTGCCACCTGCCTCTTCCCAGCGTCACACTAAGTGTGGGGGGAAATGCGGATGGGAAGGCCTACATATGATCTGATTCCACTGACATTGGGTTAAGAGGAAAACAGGCAAAAGCCAGCTAATATTTTAGAAAGGTGTAAGTGCTGAGGCCATGGAGAAAGGCAGAGGTTGGGTACCATAAAAGTCAGAATAGTGACTCCTCCCACTGGAAGAGAGGCTTGGCTTGGGGACATGGGATGGGGATTTTCAGGGTGCCAACTGTGTAGTAATAATGGGAGTGTTTGCTTTATGATTATTTGTGTTGCGTGCACTTTTCTCTAAGTGTGTGGTATTTTGCAAACTTTAAGAAATAATTTTTTAAAATCAGGCTATACTCCCAGAGGATGCTGCCCAGGCCTGGGGGGGGGGGGTGTCCCCAGGGGTCCCTGCATCCCCAGGGTCCAGATCTGAGCCACCCTCCCCTTATTTATCAAACATCAGCCTTTACCTCCAGGAGGGAAGGGACCAGCTTGCAGGAAACTGAATCAGACAAGCCAGAGGTTCAAGGCCTGTGGAGTGGGATGGATATAGCTGCAGCCCTCACCCTGCTAGGTGACCTTGCATGAGTCCCTTCTCTTACCCACAGTCTCCCCCTCTGTCAAACAGGGCTGGCAGCAGCTCCAGCTCCCCTGGTGGACATGGCATTTAGATGAGGGGCCTCAGCAGTGCTGGGCAATGGTGATAATGCACACCCCAGGCCCAGTGTGGAGGCTGGGGAAACTGAGACCCTGAGAGGAGAGGGTATTGCCTGAGACTCTTCACAACCCAACTATGAGCTGGTATCAAAGAGAGACCTTGAACCTTGCAGTCTAGACATATGATGATACTGTATCATGTTCCTGGGTCTAGAACATTCTAGGTCTGTGCTATCCAATATAATAGCTGACCCCTGGTCTAGAATATTCTAGGACTGCACTATTCAATATGATGGCTGGCTCCTAGTCTAGAATGTTCTAGGTCTGCACTCTCCAATACAGTAGCTGGCTCCAGTCTAGAACACTCTAGATCTGTACTAACACAGTAGCCAACCCCTGATATAGAACATTCTAGATTTGAGCTGTCCAATGTGGTAACCACTAACCACATGTAGCCACTTAAGTTTAAATTTACATTTATTAAAATTAAATAACATTAAAAATATAGTTCCTGAGTCATACTTGCCACATTTTAAAGGCTCAATAGCCACATGGACCTAGTGGCCACCATACTGGACAGCACGGACAGGACATGTCCATCACTGGAGAAAGTTCTATTGGACAGCAATGGTCTACAATGGGGTTTGGCAAATTACAGCCTTATTCTGACCCTTCTGTCTGTTTTTGTAAATAAAGTTTTATTAGCACACAGCCACACCCATTCGTTTTACATGTTGTCTGAGGCTTTTATGTGGTCATATGCCGGGCAAAGCAACAACAACAACAAAATGTATTCTCTGGTCCTTTACATAAAAAGTTTGCTGACATTGGGCTTAGAACATTTTATTTATTTATTTTATATATGTTTTCAGAGACAGGAAGGGAGAGGGAGAGAGAGAAACATCAATGATGACAGAGTCATTGACCGGCTGCCTCCTGCACGCCCCCCACCGGGGATCAAGCCCACAACCCGGGCACGTGCCCTGACCCAGGATTGAACCGGGACCTCCTGGTTCATAGGCCGATGCTCCGCTGCTGAGCCACGCGGCTGGGCTGGGCTTAGAACATTTTAGAACTATACTGGGCCGTATAACAGCCATCAGCCACATGTGGCTACCGAGCCCTTGAAATGTGGCTTGTGTGACCAGAGAATGGGATTTTAAAGTTTGCCTAATTATAATTAATAAACTATATTGAATGCCTGTGGAAATAATAAGATTTTAGAGATATTGGGTAAAAATAAAATACAGCATTAAAATTCATTTCGCTGTTTCTTTGCCCTTTTTCAGTGGTGTTACTAGAAACTGTAAATGGCGTGTGTGGCTCGCACCCTGTTCTATCAGCACTGCTCGCCTGCTCCTGTTCCCCTCCCCGGGGTTCACCCGCCTGGGCACCGTCAGTTCTTTGTTGTGGGGGGCCACCCTGTGCCCTGCAGAATCCCTGGCCTCTACCATCTTCCAGTCTTGACAATGACAAATGTCCTCAGACATCGCCCAGCGTTCCCTGGGAGCAGAATCACCCTGGGTTGAAAACTCCTCCTAACCTAATGTAAACTTTTCCATTAGACAACAGAGGCTCTCGTGTGTTCTCAACAACACACCAGGCACATTCCTGCCTCCGAGTCTTGGTACACTCCGTCCTCACGCCGCCCCCATCTTTATCTCCATCTGCCACAGTCTTCCCCATCTCTCAAGGCTCAGCTCAAAAGCTCCCTCCTCCAAGGAGCCACCCTGTTTGCTCTCTAAGTCTGCCATGCAGGTCAGCTGGTGACACTGCTCCAGGTCGCCCTTACATCTGGCGATTTATTGTGTGGTAACCCTCTGTAGTGGGTTGAATGGTGGCCCCCCTAAAATATGTCCAAGTCCTAACCTCCAAAACCTGTGAATGAAATGGGACCTTATTTGGAAAAGGGGTCTTTATGAATGGAATTAAGTGACAGATCTGGAGATGAAGTCATCCTGGATTCAGGGTGAGCTCTAAATCTAATGACAGGCATCCTTAAAAGAGAAGGGCAGAGGGATATTGGAGAGATGTGGACACAGAGGAGAAGACCATGTGACAACAGAGATGGGAATTATTGGGGTGATGAATGTACCAAGCCAAGGAACTTCTGGCAGCCACCAGAAGCTGAGAGAGTCACAGAAAGGATCCTCCCAGAAGGAGTGCAGCCCTGCTGCCACCTTGATTTCTGATTTCTGGCCTACAGAACTGTGAGACAATATATTTCTGTTGCTTTAAGCTCCCTGGTTTGTGGTGCTTTGTAAGCAGCCCCAGGACTCCAGTAGTTGGAAGAAGGGTTTTGAAAATTGAAATCAAACCAGGTCATTCCTCTGCTAGCCACCCTCCCATTGCCACAGCCACCCTTGTAACAAAATCCAAACTCCTCATGTGGTCCTGCCCCTTTCCTCTTCTCCATCTGCCTCCCCCCTCACACTCCCATGGTTTCACTGCTGACCTTCTCGCTGCTCCTCAGATGCATCAGGTTTGGTCCAGCCTCAGGGCCTTTGTACTGGCTGTGTCCTCTACCAGGGATGCCCTTCCTGCAGAGAGTGCATGGCTCCCTCCCTCACCTTCATCAGGCCATCAGCTTGTCTCCTCAGAGAAACCTTCCCTAGCCATCTGGTTTATCTATAACCCGCTGGGCAGGAACACCTCAGACTTCCTGTTCCCAGCCTTGATGGCTACAGATGTCCCAAGCAGCCCCCAAATTCTTTTGATGCTGAGGGTCCCTGAGAATTCCAGAGGGAAGGGCAAGGCCCACCCCCAGAGCCATGAATCTCACTGTGGTTCCTTCACTTTCCATCAGGAGGTGCTGCCTGGAGACCAGGGTCACTTGACTCAGAGGACCCCTCTCCTTCACTGGGGAAAGGGACCTTCTGCCACTTAAAGAGGACAAGGTTGACAAGAGAGACCTGGCAGGAACAGAGCCTGGGCTGGCCTCCCCTAGGGATGGAAATACCTCCCAAGCAACACCTGCATCAAGGGCTGTAAATCTATTTGCTTTGATGTTCCTCTAACACACCAGGCACAGGCCTGCCTCAGGGCCTTTTCACATGCTGCTCATCTTCTGGTCTCAGGACAATGACACTCACATCCTTGACCAGGTGCCACCTGCATAACTATGCACAACCACTCTGGTGTGACACTTAGGGCCCAATATGCAGTAGGCACTCAATAAACGCTCACTCTGGTCATCATTTCTGTCCCTCTGAGCCTTATACCTCTTTCTGAGTCCAGAGACACACGGGCTTCACAGCTGATCCCAAGAAGGGCTTCGGCCTTCCCTGGGCTGAGAGCAGCCCTGCCATCCTCCCCCCTCCCCAGATAGCATCCCGACTCACCCCGGGCAAGGTCTTCTGTTCGTGCAGAGCAGTCTGAGCTTTGATGGCAGAGTCCCTGGCACAGTAAGTGAGAAAGGCACAGCCTGGAGGGGAGAGAATGGGGGTGTTAAGAGAAAAGGATGCTGTACAGCCATGTTCATAGCATCATTCGCAACAGCCAACAGGTGGAAACAACCCAAGTGTCCATGGACAGATGAATGGACAAACAGTGTGTTCCATCCACACAGTGGAATATTATTCAGTCTTTAAAAAAAGGAAATTCTAACACCTGCTATGGCATGGATGAACCTTGAGGATATTTTGCTCAGTGAAATAAGCCAGACACAAAAGGACAAATGTATAATTCCACCCAGAGGAGTCAGATCCACAGGGACAGACAGTAGAATGGTGGGTGTCAGGAGCTGTTTAATGGGGACAGAGTTTCAGTTTGGGAAGATGAGAAAGTCCTGGAGATGGATGGTGGTGATAGTTGTACAACAATGTGAATGCCACTGACCTATATACACTTAAAAATGATTAAGATGGTAAATTTAACACTATGTGTGTTTTACTACTGTAAAAAAAAAATTGGGAGAAAGGAGGAAAAATGGTTAAAATGGTAGATTTTTATATTATGTGTGTTTTACAACAGTTAAAATAATAAAATAATAAAAGAGAGGGCCCTGAAGCCACCTTTGGCTGGGGGAGGGCAGCAGCAGTGGTTCAGCCTCCAGCCCCCTTCGCCCCTCACGCCCGTCGCTTCCCAGAGAGCGGACCGGAAGGGAAGGCGCAGCGCCAGCTGCTCGTTCAGTCCGCGGCTGACCGAGATGAAGAGACTCTCAGAACCGCGGGCCGGCAACGGGGGGGCGGGGCCGGGGCGGGGCCGCTCGCGGGGGGGGCAGCTCCAGGAGCCGGAAGAGGTCCCAGCACAAGCATGAGGCGCGGTGGGCTCTGCCACTGACTCGCTGTGTGGTCTTGGCTGGGGCACTGCCGGGCTTTGCCTCAGTTTCCCGCATCAGAAATAAGGGTCCGAGAGCGCCGAAAGACCGACCAACCGAGAGGCGCCCCGGAGCCGGGCGTGCGGCTCGGGGCCAATCAGGAGAGGCAGGGGGCGGGGCTGGCCCGACAGGGGTCCAAAGCCGCGGTGCGATTGGGCCGCGTCCGGGGGTTGGGGCGGGGGGTGCGTGAGAGTTGAAAGTCGCAGAGGCAAGAAACATTGAGAGAGGGACGCGAGGAGTAAGAAACTCCCAGAGACAGACCGATGAGATCAAAGGGATTTTGAAAAATGTTTGCAGGAGGCGGCGTGGGAGTTGCAGGCAGGTGTCAGGACCCCCGGGATGGACACGGGGGTCTGAGCCCCGCACTGGGCTTTGCCTCTCTTACTTCTGTGGTCCTTATTTTCACTGCCTGTGAAATGGGACCATCACTGGCTTCTCTGATACTGTTGGGCCCTGGGTCCACCATCCCCAGCTCCTCCCACTCATGGCCCCTGTCTCTGCCTCTCCCTTCACTCCTGACCTCCTGTGCAGAGCTCTTGGGAACAGCTCTGCGGTGCCCACTTCTGCCCCAGGCAGGAGCTAACGACAGCTGCGTCCCCACAGTGGCTACTCCCACCAGCTGGGACGGGTAATGGGGAGGGGTGTCTGCGCCGGGCCTGGGAGGTCTCCTGGTACCCTGGGAAGGGGGGGCACCAGAAAGAGCTGAAGACGGTTTCTAGCATTTTAAAATAACGTTTGTAAATGTGAAATGGTGCAGCCACTGTGGGGAACAGTTTGGCAGTTCCTCAGAAAAGTTAAACTTAGAATTACCATATGATCCAGCAACTCCACTTCTGGGTAGATACCCAAAAGAAACGAAAGCAGGGACTCTAAGAGATATTTGCACACCCATGCTCACAGCAGCATGATTCACAACAGCCAAATATCCACCAACAAATGAACGGGTAAACGAAATGTGGGATATACGTACAATGAAATATTATTCAGCCTTAGAAAAGAAAGAAATTCTGACCCATTGCTACAACATGATGAACCTAGGGACATTATGGTCAGTGAAATAAGCCAGACACAAAAGGACTGTCTGATTTCACTTTATGAGGTTCCTAAAGGAGTCAGACCCATAGAGACAGAAAGTAGACGGTGGGCGCCAGGGGCTGGGGGAGGAAGATGAAGAGTTAGTGGTTAGTAGGGATAGAGTTTCAGTTTTGCAAGATGAAAAAGAGTTCTGCAGATGGTGGGGGTGGGTGCACAACAATGCGAATGTGCTTAATGCCACTGAACTGTATACTGAAAATGGTAAATTTTACCGCAATAAAAAATTGTAACTGACATATATTACAAAACTCCTCCCCTCAAAAAGTGCAGTGCATGTAAGTGTACAATGTAAGAAATGATGATAAAGTCATGTGACCATTGCACAGATCCAGGAACAGAACACGGCAGCCACCAGAACATGGCAGTCCCATGTTCCTCCCACTTTACGACAGTCTTCCATCCCCCAGAAGTGACCTCTACCCTGGCACCTGCAATAACCAGGTCATTGCTGTCATTAAGGTTTCCCACACTGCGTGCATCACTAACCAACGTAGTTGAGTGTTTCCCCGTGTTGAACTTATGTAAATGGAATCCTAGCGTATGTCCACTTTTGTGTCTGGTTTCTTCCACTCAACAGTGGGTGTTGTGTGTCTCAGGGATTCATTCCTTTTTGTTTCTGTGCAATATTTTATCCTAAGAATATACTACAAATGGGGTATATTTGGGCCTATCATGAATAAGGCTGCTATGAAACATTCTCGCATATGTATTTTGATGCACAAAGGCATATCCAGGAATGGGATTGCTGGTTATAAGGTTGGTATATGTTTAGCTTTAATCGGTTCTTTCAAGCAGTTTTCCAAAGTGGATTGCACTGGTTTCTACTCCCACCAATGGGGTCTGAGAATCTTAGTGCTTCTTTCCCACCAACTCGGTTTTTCCAGCCTTTTCAGTCTTAGTCATTATGGTGGGTTTGCCATTATATTTCATTAGATTTTAACATACATTCCTGGAGTTATTAATGAAGCCGGGCACCTTGTTGCTTTGTAGAAGTTCTTTACATATTATGTGTGTTTATCCGTTTTTGTTTATGTATGATGCAAACATCTTCTCCCAATCCATGATCTATCTTTCTACTCTTTTTTCTTTGTGTTTATATTTTCTGAATTTAATCCCCAAAGGTCTTCAGGGAGATGAGAGGTGTTAAAATAAATTTCTCCCTAAGACCTGAGAGAAATTAGGCATGGCTGGCAAGAAATCGGGCTGCAGGAAGATGTAAACTAGGGGCAGAACCCTTCCTCCTTGGATCCTTTCTTGCCTGTGGAGCCCTGCCTGCAGAACATGGAGTCTTCTGGCCCCGGGAGGGTAAGGAGGGACCCGGGAGCAACCTTCGATACCATCAGCCTCCCCGTCTGTAAGTTTTGCTGTGCGAGGAACAACCAAATCGCGAGCCGCTGTCCCTGGTGCTGAAACGATTCCCAGTTCTCTGCCGGTCTCTTCTGAGACTCATAGTTTTTCCTAGTTGGTGAAAATGTGTGATGTTTACCCGGTTCAGGATAAATAGAGCCTTGGATTTCAATTCATGGATAGGGTTGGATTGTTTTCCCCTCCCCCCAATTCATATGTTGCTGTCCTAAATTCCAGGACCTCAGAATGTGACCTTATTCGGAAATAGAGTCATTGCAGATGTAATTAGTTAAGATGAGGTCATAGGAATTAGGATGAGCCCTAATACAATAGAACTGGTGCCCTCATAAGAGGGAGGAAATCTGGACACAGAGACATGCACACAGGGAGAAGGCCATGTGAACACAAAGGCAGAAATTCGGGTGATGTATCATCAAGCCAAGGAACAGTAAGGACTGCCACCAGCACCAAAAGCTGGGAGAGGGGCCTGGATTGGATTCTCCCCCAAGTCTCAGAAGGAACCAAATCAACCGACACCTTGATCTCAGACTTCCAACCTCCAGAACTGGACCCTCTGAGGGAAACCTCAGCCCATCCAATGCCCACACTGGGTGAGCTTCTCACCCTGATTCCAGCCCTGGAAACTCCCACCCCACACACCAGCCCCCTTGATGACATGGAAGCTTGGGCTGGGTGTCAAGCAGCCTCTACCCCAACTGGTTGAACCCTGAGGGATTAACTGATGGGTGGGGCAGGTAGAGAGGGCAATCCCACCTGCAAGACCTGGCAGACAGAATGCTTAGCACTTGACAATCCGATGGTTCCCTTTACACCCACCTCAATTTTCAAAACTAGGACTAGGGCTGATTTTGTGGGGGTCAGTGTACACAGATCTCTCAAGACCCAAGGGCAGAGTGATACCAATGGGGGAATCCTTGGGGAGCAATATATTTCCTCCATGTATGAAAGTTTCCTAATAACTAGATCTGCCTCATCACAGCTCTCTTCTTAAGGAGAGGACTCCCCATCCCTGAAGGTAAGCAAGCAGTAGCTCCACAAGGAGAAAACTTCTTTTGCAAGGAATCCTTAGGGTCCCTCTTCATGCCAAGATCCTCTGCTCTCTTCTCTGAGATCTGGTATTTTGGGATTTCACATTGCAATTGTAATAATAACAATAATCAATGTCCACTGAGCACCAGACATCTTATGGGGGCATGTCACTCATATCAACCCTTTGAATCCTCATACTAGCCAAAGATAATGGTACTACTGTTTCTATTATTATCTCCATTTTACAGATGGGGAAACTGAGATACCAGCCACTGAGTCATCTGCCCAATGTCACAGAGTGACAGGGGCCAGAGGCTTCTGAGTTTCAGAAAATCCCAGCACACTGGGGACTACTTAAGTGGCGGAAGCTTGTTACACTGATCAAATGGCCTAAAAATGTTTTAAAATGAAAAGAAAAAGATGTTTTCTTTTTCTTACTATTTAGAACCCTTATTCTCATGCATAAGTCTGGGACTTCTGTCACTTCCTAGGCAGCTTGGTAGGTCTGGAGACGGACCCTGGTTGGCCATGTCCCTGGCTGCACCCTAACCCCAGCCACACCCATGCTCAGCCTCTCCCTGACCATCTTTGAACACCACATTTCCTTGGCCCACACACCCAAACCCTCATCTTTGGCTCATTTCTCCTCAACCTTGGGTCCCAACTGAGTCGCCCTCTCCTCTGGGAAGCCTCCCCACCCCCAACCCATGTTGGGTGAGGGACTTCATGGGCTTCCTCTGTGCCTGTGTGTCCCCCATCACATCTCTGCTCACCCTGCTGTAACTGCCTAGTACTGTGTTATTCACCCCCAAAGGACTGTGGGCACCCTGAGGGTGGGGACAGGGTATGTCCCAGTCACTGACATGTCCCCAGTGTCCAGAGTTGGGCCCAGCACACAGTGTGTGCCTCATAAGAAATTGGCCACTGATAGATAACAGCTTCCACTCCATGCCAGCCCCTTCATTTTCCACCGGGGCCAGGGCAGTTTCTGCACTGGGCTCCCAGCTTCTATCCTGGACCCCAGCAGAGGGTGACTGAGCACCTGAGTCAGGTTCTTTCCCTTCCCTGCCCACAGTCCTCCAGGGCTCCCATCTCCTTCAGGGTAAAAACCCAAGTCCTCCCTGAAGCCCACGTGAACCTGCACAACCTCCCCCCGTCCGCCCTCCACCCTCACCTCCTCCCTCGCTCCCTCACTTACTCCGCTCCAGCTACACGGGCCTCCTCATGCTTATTGGCTGACTAAATTAATTTGGATTCCAAACTGATCTGCTAATATCAAGACCACTTCCTTGAGGGCAGCGACATTTGATCCATTTTTATTTCTCACTTTCTGTCCACCAGTCAATATTTTCTGAGCACCTACTATGTGCCAGCTCTGCTGGGGAAACAGAAGCAGGAAAGACAACCTTGTTCATCTTCTCTTTGGTCCCCAACATGTCCTTCTCTCCCCAGCCAGGACCCCAACCATAACTGATTGTGTGAACTCCCATTCCAAATCCCTTTGATCCCAAACCCCATGCACTCTGGTACCCCTCATTCCTGGTCAACTTCAGCTCTGTGAGCTAGTGGCTAATCTCGGCTCAATACCTTTCTGCTGTGTGATCTTGGGCCAGCTACTTAAGCTCTCTGAGCCCCTACTTTCTCACCCATAAAATAGGAGTCATAATACTATCTATTAAGGATCTTGGAGACTCTCCCTTCTGCTGTGGGATCACTCCCCACGGCCCACCTGCCCCTGGCCACCCTCTCCACCTCCTCCTCCCTCCTCTCAGCCTGAGACTGTCACCCGCTTCACTGAGGACAATGGGGCTGATGGTCCCCCTCTCCACACTTATAAACTTATAGTTCTTGGGCTCAGGGGTCATTCTCCTGGATCCCTCCACTGGGCGCACCATTTCCTAGCTGACCTTTTTCCTCCCTGGCTGCCATTCCCCAGCCTCCTCTGCTGCCTTCTCCTCTGCTCCAGGCTTCCCTGTCGGGGCTTCTCAGGTCTCTTCTGGACCCTCCTCCCCTGATATCCTGCCCACAGCATCTTGACTCCTGAGGGTGGGGACAGAGCATGTCCCAGTCACTGACATGTCCCCAGTTCCCAGCATTGGGCCCAGCACACAGTGTGCGCTCAGTAAGAATTTGGCCACTGCTAACAGCCTCCATCCTGTTCCAGCCCCAGGGTTTTAGTCACCATTGCTGCACCAGTGATTCACCCATCATTGCATCCACCCATCCACCTGTCCATCCACCTATCCATCCATCCTCTATCCATTCATTCACCTGTCCATCCATCCATCCATCCATCCATCCATCCATCCATCCATCCACTCTCCACTTATCCATTCACCCTAGAGCAGGGTCCCTCCCCTTGGCACTGCTGACAGAGGCTGGATCACTCTGTGGGGCCGTCCTGAGCACTGTGGAGTGTCGAGCAGCATCCCTGGCCCCACCCACTCATTGCGAGGAGCACCCTCAGTTGTAACAATCACAGATGTCTCCAGACATCACTCAGTGAGCCCTGGGAGAGTGATCACCCCGGGTGACACCCACTTCACAAGAACCTCCCCTCTTCCTCATCTCCCACCCTTCCCCACCAGGAGCTGATAATTTAACATCTTAAATATGTCTCCAGCAATCCCTTCCTTTCCAAGCCCACAGCCCAGGCCCAGCTCAGGCCTCACCCTCTCCAACCTGGACCATGGCTTGGCCACCTCTCTGACCTTTGGCCTCTCATTCTGCCCCATCCTTCCTCCCCACAGCCACCAAAGGAGTATCCCCGCACTCAGCTGTGAACCATGTCCCTCCCTAGCTCCAAACCCTATCATAGCCCCCCAGTGCCCGCAGGTCAAAGCCAAGATTGTCAGCTTTTACAGCTCTTCCCAACCTAATCACTGCTGTCTTCCTTCTGACCACTTCTTTCAACATTTCCCTCCACTGCCCTTAAATTCAATACTCTTAAATTTCCCAGACACCTGTGTAGCCCCCTTCATGCCTCCAGGTGCCTGACTCTGAAATTCTAACCCCTCCTAAATATCCAGCCATGTTCTAGGACTCTCGGTGCCTTAATTTTCCCATCTAGTAAATGGAAGACCCAGAGTCCACATTCTCTAGATTCTGAAGAATGATCTCCCTGAGGGACCCTGTCCTTTCCCTGTCACCTCCTCAGAGAGGCCATCTTTGGCCACCCAAAGTAAGCTGTCACCCCCTAACACATATCTGGTTTTATTTTCTTCATAGCAATTAATTCTTATCTAAATCTTATTTATGTGTTTATTAGTTTATTGTCAGTCCCTCCTCCCCGCTGGATTTCTTGGTGTCCCCAGAGCCTAGCTCAGTACCTGGCACTCACAGAGACTGGATAAACGCTTGTTGTCTATCTGATTGTCTAACTATGTATTGACGGCAACAATATGCAAGACATTACTCAGAATAATTACATTAATCACATTATATAAGTGAATTCTAACTTTTACAACTACTCTGTAAGACAGATACCAATATTCTTTCTCTTTTACAAATGAAGATGCTAAGAAAAGATGAGTTGGCTTGTCCAAGATCACACAGAAATAAAAAGCAGAGCCAGGAATGGAAATCAAGTCTGTCAGCCTGCAAAGCTTATGGCCATTCCCATCCCCAGGTGAGGAGGAAGGCGGTAAATGTTGGGGAGGCTTTCATCTTCCATCCTTCAATCCACCCGTCCATCTGTCCATCCAGCCACCCACTCTCCTGCCCATTAATCCATCCACCATGCACCTCTTTCCACCCATCTATCCATCCTCTATCCACCCATCCACTCACCATTCCCCCACCCATCACCCACCCATCACCCACCCAGCTTTCCATCCATCCTTCCATCCTCCATCCATCCATCCATCCATCCATCCATCCATCCATCCATCATTCCTCCATCTTTCCCCGACCCAGCCATCTGTAAGTTCACCCACCCATCCACCCTCTCAGCATTCTACCCATCTGCCCGCTCTTTACCCCCCAGTCCGCTCACACACGCACGGTCACTGTCACCCACTCGTGCCCACCTTCCCCTGCCCGCTTACCCATCCGTTAGCCAGTCCGCCTTCCACGGAGCGCATTTCCCCCGTTCCCCGCTCCTCTCATTCCCTCACGTCCTCACTCATGCACACGCTCCACTTCAAACCGGCAACCAGAGGCAGTCCCTGTCCTCAGAGAGCTTACACCTCAGTGACGATCACTCCAGGCCAGCAAGACTATTGCTTGGTCAGTGTCTCCCAAATCTAGCAGCCCTTCCCTCTGGCTTTGGTCACCGTCAAGGACAGACAGCCTCCCTGGATGGCTTTCACCATGAGTCTACATCTCACAATCATGTGTCTTTCTCTGCCTCCTCTATTATTCTTCCAAAGTGGGTCAGGCTCAGGCTGGGAGGTGTGACGCCTAGTTGTATTGCTGTGTGACTTGGGGCTGGGTGTTGGCCCTCTCTGAGCCCCAATTCCTCACCTAATCCATGTGGCAGAGGGGAACCTGATTCTCTAAGAACCACTGCCACCTAAACACATGTCTGCTCCTTTACATTGCTTTCTTCCCACACTGTGGACCTCACCCCAAGGGGAAGCTTCCATCCTATCCACGCAGGTGTATAGGAAGTGGGCATATTCTGAATAAGGCTGAGAGGCTGGAAAGAGGCTGGTGGTGGCAATGGCAGGTAAAAGATATAAGGCTCCCTTTCCATGCAGGTCTAACCGAGATACCCCTCTGCTCTAAATTCTTCCATGGCTCCCAAGGGAAAGAGTCCCAGCTCAGTTTAACATCAGAGGCCCTTCAGGGTCCAGCTTATGCTGACTCTCTGGCCTCATTTCCCATGTCTCACCTAATTCCTCCTCAACTCCAGCTGTGCCTCTTCATACCTCTAGGAGTTTACAAACCCAGTTCCTTCTGCCCATATCCATAAGAACAGAGACATCCATCTAGTTGACTCACTGCTGAGTTTCACACCCGTCATAGGGCCCAGGACACAGTAAGTACTTCTGTTAATAAATAAATAAAATGCTTTCTCCACCTGACAAACTCCTATTCATCCTTCAAAGCCCCAGTTCTAATATCCCTCTTCTATGCAGCAGGACTCCCTGTTTCCCTATCTAGTTCCCTCAACCCTGCACCCCTCCCTCAGACCCAACACTGACCACTATGGCTGTAGGTGCCAACGTCTGCCCATGTCTATCCATCAGAGGACCCTTGGACATCTCTTGCCCTGGATAAAGCAAGTCCCCAAAAGGCTTGCAAGAAGTGGGGGCTGAATGAATAAATAAATGAGTGTGGTCCTACTGAGTGTTCCTTATGACCAGGTTTTCATCTGCCAACATCAGGGTGAAAGAGAAACACAAGCCTATTTCAGAGATAACTCCAGGGTCCAACTCCAAAGCCAGAGCTTCTCAGAAGAGACCTGCTAAATAAGCCCCACATATCAGAAGGGGACTCTGGGCTCCCAAGGCCCTTTGTTCATTTCCCACAAGGGCAAAAGCTCCATTCTCCCCCCACCTGAAGGTACCAGAGTTAGCGCTCCTCTGGGCCTTTGCACATGCTGTTCCCTCCACCAGGAATGCCTTTCTCCATCAACAGGTCCTTCTCACACTTCAGGTCTCGGCTTAGTCACATAATACGCCCAACTGCCGCTGACCAAGCATAAACTCTGTGCCAAAAACTTTAACTGCCATGCCCATCCTCACCTTCCCCAGCTGCCTCTAAGGTGGGAGGCTCCTCTGGCCTCTCGATTCCACAGATGACAACACTGGGGCTTGGACAGACAAAGATGCCTGCCCAATCCACATAGCTGGTAAGATGCAGAGAAACCAGACTTGTCTTAATGCTAAGCTCTGACTGCTCTCCCACACTGACTGCCTCCTCCAGGAAGCATTCTTGCCCTGCATGCATGCAAGGGCAGAGCCTCCTCCAGGTTGTCCTTGCCAGCGTGTGTTTCCGCCATTGCAGCCTTGACATCAACACCTTATTCCTCCTGGTTTCTCACTGTGTTCCCCCACCAGACTGGTTCCGAACTTAGGAGGGGGGTGGTATCTATCTGCTTTGTCCAACATTATATCCTGGATCTAGGCCAGGGCCTGGCACACAGCAAGTGCTCAATAAATGTTGGTCATATGGGTAGATGGATTCATGCATTGCTTATGTTCATAGAGATTCCTGTGTGCGTGAAATTCCAGCTCTGCTCAAATATGGGCACACAGTAGGTGCTCAATGTCCTCTGCCTGAAGGAGGGCAGAAAAGATATCATAGTCACTTGTAAGGCCCCAGGGGCCTCATAAAAGCCTGTTAAATCAGTGAAGAATGGGAAGCTGGGGAAACCGAGGCACAGAGCAGTGTGCCTGCCTCAAAGCCACACAGCCAGTCCTGGTGACGTCTGCTCAGCCCCCTGCTCTCAGCCGCTGTCCCCTCCAATGCCACAGGGAGAGGACTCCTCCCTCAGTCCCCCACCCCAGGCAGTGCCTGCCAGCCGCCTAGCCCGTTGTCTCCCTGGGGCTGGCACGTCACACTCGGAATCTCACGCCTCTGAGCTCAGCGTGCTCCAGCCTCCCCTCCTGCCACCAAGCGGAGCAGCTGGTGCTCCCATGGAAACCAAGGCCCCCCCATATCCCCTCACCGCACCACCCCCTTGCAACCTCCACTTTAAGATAAATATTGTCATTAACATGCAAATGCATATGCGATTACCATAAATGGGGGGCCACATGATAGCGGCCAGCGAACCCTATCGCCAGGATGGGCATTAATATTCAGCCTTGATCAGGGAAAAGGGGCACCTCAGGGCCCCTACAGGCACCCAACCCCCCCCACAGGCCTCCCAGAGCGAGGGTCCTGGGGGGGGCTTGTCCTGCAGCAGGGGGCTGGAGGGGGCTGATGACTGGACACTGGACAGTGGGAGCCCCAACCCAGCCTTCAGTTCCTGGCCTGAGCTCCTGGCTGAGCTGGGAGTGGGGGGTGGGGGGGGAGGGGAGAGGTCCCCTTCTTCTGGATGAGGCACAGATCTGGGGATGGGGTAGGAAGCATCCTTGTGACCTCCTGCTCCCCCTTCTCCATCTCTCTTCCTGATTCCCACCCTTTCTCTGCCTCTCCCTGTGTGTGGGGGGAAGGATTCCCTCTGTCTCTCCCTCTCTTTCTCTCCCCCTCTCTCTGTTTCTGTCTCAACCTCTCTTAAAATAAAAAAAATTTAAAAAAAAGCCAGCACCCATGGGCCTTCCTTCTTTCTGAGGACCCCTCACTTCTTGCTCTCACCCCCGATCCCTGTCCAATCCCCAGAGCCCAGCGATCCCTGAACCCCCTGCCTTTCTCTTGGTCCCAGCAAGACCCCACCTGCATAGGCCCTTAGGAGTTGGAGAGCCCTGCCTACCATTGGCTGTGGCTGTCAGATGTCACAACCACTTCCCCTATACCATCTTTTGGGAGCCCCTTTTCATCTTGGAAGAATCTGTCACCCCTTCATCACACACATATACTTCTGCTTCCCCTGGCTTGGGAGGGAGACAGGTGGGTGACAGTGGGGAGGGAAGTTCTGGTTGGTCCTTGGGACCCAGTAGTTGGCCCTGTGAGTCTCAATTTCCCTTTTATATGAAATTCAGTGATGCTCAGGAGCCCCCCTCGGTGGTGATCCCTTTGGTGAGAGATCAAACAGGCCCCTGAATGTGAAAATTAAGAATGAGATGGTCATGAGGACAATGACAATGCTGGGGGGGTGGGGTACAATGGATGTTTTTATTTCACTTCATTCTGGCCCTTTCAGCTGTCTTGGTGCCCAGCCTCATGGGATTCTCCCAGCATCCAAGGGCCTAGAAGGCTCTCGGGGAGGAGGTTTCTCTCCACCCCTGGGGCCCAGAACCCCCACCCTTGCCACTCTTCTCCAGCACCAACAGCAGGCACCCTGTTTAGTTGGCTCCCCAGAAATTGCACCAGATAAGTGTTGTCCAGGAGGTACCTAGACTGCCCTCTCCCCCACCCCCTACATCCCAGTCATCACTTCACTTCCCTTTGCTTGAGGCCCAGAGAGGGGAAGCCACTGGTCAGAGGTCACACAGGTCTCCATCCCAGCTGCTGGCACTCGAGACACCCCCATCTCCAGCTTGCCTCCCATAGGTGACGTCCCTCCAGGCCCAGGACAGGCAGGACCAGGAGGGGGATCTATTCTTGACCTGAGGGTATTGGGTGAGGGCAGACATGAGGGAAAGCCCCTGACCCTCTTGTTACCCTCGGCCCCTGCTTTGCTGATAGTGGGGAGACTGAGGCTCTGGCTCAGAACATCAGCTGCAGCCCCCCATCTCTTTTCATTTGGGGGAGGATTTCCAGGAGAGATTTAAAAATGAGAAAGGGGGCACCTCTGCAACCCATTTGTTTCCCTGTCCCAGAGCTCACTAGCAGCCTTCCAATCCAACATTTGGGGGGCCATGTGGATGCCCCTAATTCTAGAAATGGGCTGTTCAGGCATACTAGGGGGTGAGGGAGTGTGGACAGAATCTTCCATACAGCTGTGGATCCCTGAGCTAGATTCATGGGCAAGAGTGAGCCCTCTGCCCTCCTAGGCCACATGGAGGAGTTAGATTTTCCAGGCCCTTTTGTGTGTGTGTGTGTGTGTGTGTGTGTGATGGATAGAATTTGAAAAAACGTTAAGAGTGGGAGGGGTTTTTTCCTTCCTAGGGTACCAGCTGAGGTCTAGCTGAAGTGACAGGCCTGGGCTCCATGCTACCAGACTCTCATTCATTCATTCATTCATTCATTCAACAAGCATGCATTAATGATTACCATGCCTGAAACACTGAGGGAAGGATGGGGATAGATAGGTCTGAAATAGGTCACGGGCCCCAGTCCACCCTTAAGGCCCCTCCAGGGTCTTGCCATGGTGTCTAGCACAAAGCCTTTGCCATCTCCACCCCCAGTCCCCAAAAGCCAGCAGAAAAGCTGTCAAAGCAACACCAGTTCAGACTGTGCTTAGCTCAGAGCCCAGGGCTGGGGCCACAGTCCCTGGGCACCTGCTCCCAGCATGCCATCATAGAGAGAATCAGGTGGGAGGCAGGGAGGCAGGCCTCCCCACCCAACCTGCCTCTCCACTGGGTTTGCAGGCCGCCCACGCCTCCCCTGTCCACCCCAGGATCTGGGTTCTGCCAGATGGACAGCCCAGGCTCATCGTTGGCCTCAGACCTCAACACATTGCTAACAGGATCGGCCAGTTTTAACTTGAGCCAAAGGTGGAGGCAGGGAGGGGGGAGGGCAGAGAAATGAAGGGGGGATGCTGATCCAAACAGAGGGTGGGCAGGGGGGAGGGTGAACAGCAGCATTTGAGCCACCCCAGATTGGTGCTCCCCCCACAACCTGGCTGAGCTCCCTGTGCCCCCCAACCCCCCTCCTGCTTTCTTTGTAGTTACCGATTAGCCCGGGGTCCTGGGCATCCGTGTGTCCCCGGAGGCCAGCTGAACCTGCCCCACCGGCCTGGCTTTGTGAAAATGACCAAAGCAATGGAGTCCAGAGGTGCAAAGTTCCCCGACGGGGCCTGGGGAGGCCGAATGAATGGGGGGAGCAGGGAGGGGTGGTGGTGTTCTGGAAGCTCCCCCAGCAAAGGGGCAGGAAAGAGTGGCTGAGGGAGGGAGGGAGGAAGGGGTGGGGGTCTGGGGAAATGGGAGGGAAGAGAGAGAGAGAGAGAGAGAGAGATGCTGAGGGGGGTGGAGAATGGGAGGTAAAGGGAGATGGGAGAGTAGAGAAAGGGAGAGAGGGGGAGAGAGAGAGGAAGAGAGGGAGAGAGGGAGAGAGGGAGAGAGAGGGAGAGAGAGGGAGAGAGAGGGAGAGAGGGAGAGAGAGGGAGAGAGAGGGAGAGAGAGGATGCCGGAAGGTGGAGAAGGAGGGAGAGGGGGCGGAGGAGGGGAGGGGGCCAGATCTGTCAGCTGCACCCCCAGAGGGAGGAGGAGAGGGTGGGTGGAAGGGGGGAGAATGATGCCGTGGCAGAGGCAAGTAGAGGGAGGTGGTTAGGAGAGGAAGGTTGGGGGAGAGAAGATGCCGGAAGGTGGGGTGGAGGGGAGAGGGGAGGGGAGGGAGGGGGCCGGGGCGCCCACCTTTGTGCATGCCCGTGTAAGGGTCTTTGAGCACCGTGAGCTCATAGATGCGGCCGAACTGCTCGAATAGCGGCTTGAGGTCCTTCTCGTCCAGGTTGCGCGGGATCTGGCCCACGAAGAGCTTGATGGCGTCCAGGTCCTTCATGCCGTCGGGCTGCCCCCCGGGGGGCTCGGGCCCGCTGCTGCCCACCGGCGAGGGCCGCGGCTGCAGGAGCTGCTGCTGCTGCCGGCGCGCCTCGCTCTCCGTGAGGCGGGCCATGACGGGCGAAGGCGGGCGGCGGGCGCGGGACCGAGACGGCGGCGGGCGGCGGGTGGACTCGCAGCTAGAACGACGGACGCCGCCTCCCGCCTCCCTCCCGCCGGGTCCCCGCGCCCTCCTCCCTCCTCCGCGCCCGCTCGCTCAAGCATCA
The DNA here is from genome assembly GCF_964146895.1 of Miniopterus schreibersii. NCBI lineage: Eukaryota > Metazoa > Chordata > Mammalia > Chiroptera > Miniopteridae > Miniopterus > Miniopterus schreibersii. Next base: position 65,691,132 of record NC_138105.1, on the reverse strand, counting down.
GGACCACAAAAGGGCGGCTCCGCAGCGGCCCCTGGCGGCCGGCGCGCGCATAGCCATCCCGCCTCCCGCCTCCCGCCTCCCGCCTCCAGCCGCCCGCCTCCCGCCTCCCGCCTCCCGCCTCCCTCCTCCCGCCTCCCGCCTCCCGCGCGCGTCCTGCACTCATTCCTCATTCCACGTCCGTGTCCCCGCGCCCAGTCCAGGCGGGATAACTGAGGCCAACGGGCGCGCACACCCCGCCTTCTGGGCGGGTGATGGCGGAGCTTAGAGCAGGACAGACCTGACTTCCAGGTGTCAGTGGCTCCTTCAGCTGATAACAGGAAAAATCACTAAAAGGAGAGCCCAGCATTTACTGGACTGCTCCTGGCACTTTTAAGAATACAACTCATCAATAACAATAATAATAAAAAGAAAGAACACTTTTGATAATACTATGTGCCAGGCACTGTGCTCAGAGCTTTTAAGTTTATAATTTACTGAATAGAAATAGGAATCGTGTTACATCAACAACAACCAGAAGTAACATTTTTGTCACACTTGTGATGTGCAGTCAGTGTTCAAAATATTTCAAAATATATTGATGCATATGGGCCAAAAACTCTATGGACATCAATCATGTTGTTCTACTTAAAACTCCAAAAATTTCCTAAAATTAAAGCTGAGTCCTCTCTGCAGCCCCCAAGGTCCTACACCACCCGCCCCTGTCCCCTCCCTGCCCTCCCCTCCTTTCTCTCTCCCCCTCGCTCACTCTACTCCAGCCACGCGGGCTTCCTGGCCTTTCTTCCTGCCCCAGAGACTTTGCACAGGCTGTGCCCTCTGCCTGGAATGCCCTTCCCCTAGATGGTGCAAGGCTTACCCCTTCAACCCCCCAACACTTTCTCTGTCCATCCTATCTAAAATTGTTCAGCCGTGATTACCTCCTTTCTCAGGCTTCCTTTCCCCTCCATAATATTTATAACCATTTAATGTAGTTTAATTCTAATATGCTGTATATTTACATGTTACTGCTAAAGCATTTAGTTCTTTCCAGGCACCAGGCTCTGTGCTAAGTTCTTGACATGCACAAACTCATTCAATCCACACAACAAATCCCTGGGGTGGTTACAAATAAATAAACAAGATACTTTTAGACCATGATAAATACAATGAAAGAAGCAGTTAGATGAGTGGAGGGAAGGCTTTAGCAGGCAAATTCAGGCACAGCTGATAACAGAGTGTGACCTTTGAGCTGAGATAAGACTGGGTAGCAAGTGCAAAGGCCCTGAGGCAGGAAGCGTCCTGACAGGCTTGAAGAAAAGCAAGGAGACTGTAGCAGGGAAAGTGCCGCACTGAGAGACTGAGTGGGGGAAGTGTACCAACTCTGAATTTAATTTTAATATTTTTCTTTATCTTAAAACAAAGACAGGATCAGTAACAATGCCCTGCTGGGTCAAAGGAAAACTCAGTAATATTGATTCTGCCTATTTAAAATGTTGACATTTTATTCATCATAAATTTGGGGATATTAATTTTCATTTTTTAAAAATATTGCATTAAAATATTCTTTATCTTGATGATGATGTTTTTTGGTGCCTCCTTAAAATTTGTTCCCTGGATGAGTTCACCCTGCCCATTCCTCATACATAGCAACCATTAAGAGGTAAGTACTGTTCTTATATGCATGTTACGGAGAGGCAAACTGAGGCCCGAGTCACTTTTGCAATGTCACACAGCGAGGGTGCTAGGATTTGAACCCAGCCAGCCCGACCCTGGAGCCCATACACTTCCCACCATCCCACACCGTCTTTCCCGCACTTTAGGCAGTCAAGCCTTGGTTTCCTTATTTGCCACGTGAGACTAAAGTGTGAATTGAGTGAAGCCCTTGGCTTGGGTTTGGTGAACTAATAGGTGAGGCTTAGTGTAGCACCTGGGACATCCTTAGTGCTCGATAAATGGCTCTTGTAATGTCTGTTACAAGTAGCCAGCTGCCCACCCCCGGACAGGAGCAGGGTGTCAGGGTTAGGTGAGGAGCAAAGCCACCCCTGTCCTTGGCTTTCAGATTGCGTCCCAGGCTGGGCTGGTAGAGCTGGGCAGAGACAGGTTCTGCCTCTATGGAGATCCAACCAGGATACTAGAGCCCTGTGAGCCTCTGATGTGCTGGAGAGTTGTTAAAAAGAATAAAAATAAAAACCCACAAGCCCTCCTGTGAGCCAAAGATGAATTTTCTTAGACTTACCTAACATCCAAAACAAAGGGGGTAAGGGGCGGGGCGGATCCCCGTCTAACTCAAATGACTCCAGGAATGTAAATTCGGCATTCCGCCTCCGCCTCCGCCTCTGGGATGGTGCTCGTCTCTGGAGTTTGCTCCCTGACCCGGCTCACACAACTCAGTCCTACCAGGGAGTAAGTCAAGGCAGAGAAAACTGTCAGGGCTGTGTGCCTGAAAGCACTTAACCCGGGAGGCCAATTTTCTGACTTATGATTAGCCAGAGAAAACCTGGTCACATGGGCATCATTACAGGAGGCCCGCGGGGTGGGCCGCTGCTACCGACCGAGCAGCGAGGCTGGGAGCGGAGCCTGTGGCGGGAGCCAGGGGCCCGGAGTCTTCCCAAAAGTCGCTCCGCTCTTTGGACCTGTTTCCTCATTAACCTGCCCCAGAGCCTTTGCACTTGCTCCGAGTTCATCTCCCAGAGGCTTCTCAAAATACTTACACAAACTTGAATAAATTTATCTTAAAGGGAAACTGTGGGCATTTAGGGGTCATATTGTCCTCTGTGGGGGACCAACGTGGGAGGGGGTAGGTAAGCAGCATCCCTGGCTCCACCCACTTGGGCCAGGAGCACCCCCAGTCCTGATGCCGACAGATGTCCGCAGATATCTCCCAGAATGCCTTGTGGGGCAGGACCCCCCGGGTAGCTGCTGATGTGGACAGGTCAGGCTCTTGCCTTGGCAGGGGGGTTGGGGTGGGATCCTGTGGAGAAGCGTGTGCAGCCCCTCGGAACCACATTTCTTCTAGTGCCCCACTCAACGCTCCTGTTCATGTGCTCTGGACCTTTCGTAGGTCAAAAGGGTGGTTAAAATCATTAGAAACTCTCAGAATGGAGATTGAAATGTCAAAAGAAGCCAAGAATGTGTGTCCATTACAAAGTGGATCCATTTTGCTATCTAGTAATGGCCAAAGCTTACCCACTACGAAAGAGAAGGAAAACCAGAGTGTGGAATTTTCCTGTGAAGAACTGGGTCGCAAGCATTTGGAGTTTGGCCATCCCCCCAGTCTCTGCTGCAACTGTTCAGCTTTGCCCCCGAGGTGTGAAAGCAGCAACAAAAGATACACAATGATTGGGCGTGGCTGTGTGCCAATAAAACTTTATTTACAACAGGCGGAGGGCTGGACTAGGCCATGGGTGGCAGTTTGCTAACCTTTGGTTAAACACAATCCCTCCCAGTGCTCCAAGAGATACCTATAAAGGTTTATGGTGGTGGAAAGTTGGGCACAAGCAGCATGCGGGTTGGGTGGATAGTTCAAGGTACCTTCAGAGGATGGAGTGCTATACAGCAGTGAAAAGGTTTGTATATGTGTAAGTGAAACATAAAAGCAAGAGTTAGGCCCACTCGGAGGACATGCTGTGTGGCCCTGGGCGGTGGAGCCCGTGCTGCCAGGCAGAAGTCCGGCACGCCACACATATGACTTATGATGGTCTACAGGCATTGGTATGAAAGGTGCTATTTCCTCCCCTTAGGTTGGCCTCTCTCCCCAGCTGAGAACATGAATTGGAAGACTCAGTATTGGTGTGGTAGGCTTTTCCTGGGAAACAGAACCAATAAGATGTGTATAAGATGTGTATTTACAGAGAAAGGTTGTGGGGACTGGAAGGCCTGAAATCCACAGCGGAAGCCCACAGGCTGAAAGTTCCAACAAGAGTCCATGTTGCAGTCAGAAGGCAATCTGAGGCAGAATTCCTTCCTCCTCATGGAACCTCAGTCTTTTCTCTTCAACTGATTGGATGAAGCCCACCGACATCCATGAGGCCCACCGGTGATCTGTTTATTCAGTCATTTTAAATGTTAATCACATCTAAAAATGTCTTCGCAGCCCGACTAGTGTGGCTAAGTAGTTGAGCATCAACCTATGATCCAGGAGATCGCAGTTCGATTCCCAGTCAGGGCATATGCCCAGGTTGTGGGCTTGATTCCCAGTAGGGGGCGTGCAGGAGGCAGCCGATCAATGACTCTCTCATCATTGGTGCTTCTCTCTCTCTCTCTCCCTCTCCCTTTTTCTCTCTGAAATCAATAAAGACATATTTTTTTTAAGTAAATAAATAATGCCTTCACAGCCCTAGCCAGTTTTGCTCAGTGGTTAGTGTCAGACTGTGGACTAAAGACCGGGTCCCAGGTTCTATTCCAACCAAGGGCACATACCTCGGTTGCAGGCTTCCGCTCCTGAGCCACTTATGGGAGGCAACCAATCGATGTCTCTCTCTCTCTCACACTGATGTTTCTCTTTCTCACTCTCTCCCTTTCACTCTCTGAAAAGCAATGGAAAAAATATATCCTCAGGTGAGGATTTAAAATAATTGACAAACAAACAAACAAATGCCTTCACAGCAACATCTAGACTGATGTTTGAACCAAACAGCTGGGCACTATAGCCTAGTCAAGTTGATGGAAAATTAACCATCGCAATTGGTAACTTGTCAGTTCATTTCCAACTGATCTATAGATTCATTGTAACCCCAATTAAAATCCAAGGCTTTTTTTTTCTTAAACACAATTGACAAGCTGATTCCAAAATTCACATGGAAGCGCAAAGGACCTAGAATAGTCAAAACAACTTTGAAAAAGATCAAAGTTGAATGCCCAGTTGGCGTGCCTCAGTGGTTGAGCGTTGGCTCATGAACCAGGAGCTTACAATTTGATTCCTAGTCAGGGCACAAGCCCAGGTTACAGGCTTAATCCCCAGTAGGGGGTGTGCAGGAGGCAGCTGATCAATACTCTCTCATCACTGACATTTCTCTCTCTCTCTCCCTCTCCCTTTCTCTCTCTGAAATCAATAGACACATATTGTAAAAAACTAAAAATCTAAAAAATTAAATAAAAAAAGATCAAAGTTGAAGGAGTCTCACTACCTAATTTCAAGACTTATTCAGAAAGCCATGGTGATCAAAACACTGTGGTATTGCCCTGGCCAGTGTGGCTGTTTGGGCATCATTCCATGCACCAAGAGGTTGGCACATGCCCGGGTTGCTGGTTTGATCCCCAGTAGGGTGCATGTAGGAGGCAGCTGATCGATGTTGAGCTCTCACATCGATGTTTCTCTCTCTCTCTCCCTTTCTCTCTAAAAATGATTAACTTTTTTTTAAAAAACAACAACAGTGTGGTATTAGTGAAAGGATAGACACATAGATCAGTGGAATAGAATGTAGTCCAGAAATTGATTCACACACACTGCTTAATTAATTTTCAAAAAAAGGTGCAAAGGCAATTCAGTGGAGAAAGGATAGTATTTTCAACAAATGGTGCTGGAACAACTGGATATCCATATTAAAAATCTAAACATGTTCCATATTCTGCAACATATTTTTTGTTGTTTATTTTTAATCCTCACCCGAGGATATTTTTTCCATTGCTTTTCAGAGAGAGTGGAAGGGAGAAAGATAGAAACATTGATGTGAGAGACACACCGACTGGTTGCCTCCCGCACACAGCCCAGGGGCCAGGGCCTACAAATGAGGTATGAGCCCTTGGCCGAAATAGAACCCAAGACCCCTCAGTCCACAGGCCAACGCTCTACCCACCGAGCCAAACCGGCTAGGGCACAACATATATTTTTTAAATAGCACAAAATGAATCATAGATTGAAACGTAAAGCCTAAAACTATTACACTTTTAGGAAAAAAACAGAAATAAATCTTTGTGAACTTGAGTTAGGGAAAAAGTTCTCAAGTATGACACCGGAAGCATAATTCATAAAAGAACAAACTGATACAATGGACTTGATAAAAATTAAGAACTTTTATTCTTGCCTGGCTGGTGTGGCTCAGCGGTTGAGCATCGACCTAGGATCCAGGAGATTGAGGTTTGATTCCTGGTCAGGGCACATGCCCCGGTTGCGGGCTCGATCCCCAGTAGGGGGCATGCAGGAGCAGCCAATCAATGACTCATCACTGATGTTTCTCTCTCTCCCCCTCCTCCTTTCCTTCTCTTTAAAATCAATAAAGATATATATATTTTTAAAAAAGAACTTCTGCTCTTTGAAAGATACTTAAGTGAATGAAAAGACAAGCCACAGACTGGGAGGGAATATTTACAAAGATATAGCTGAAAAAGGGCTTGTATCCAGCATATATAAAGAATTCTCAAAACTCAATAAAAGAAAACTCATAAAAAATGGGTAAAAGCTTCCAACAAGCATGTCACCAAAGACACACCAAAGATGTGGATGACAAATACAAACATGGAAACATTAGTCAATAGGAAGATGCAAATTAAAACTATAAGATATCACTACACACCTATACGTGACTAAAATTTAAAAGTCTGACCACACCAAACGTTGGCAAGGATGTGGAAGAATTGGTAGGTGGGAACACAAAATGACACAATTATCTTCGAAAAAATTAGACACCCATGATGTGACACAACCATTCCACTCTAGGTATTTATCCAAGAGAAATGAAAGCATATGTCCATACATTTAATTGTATATGTTTATAACAGCTGATTGGTAATAGCCAAAATTTGGAAACAACCTAAATGTCTCAATTTGTGAATTGATAACAAATTGTGGTACAATAAGTCCTCACTTAATGTCAATAAGTTCTGTGATTTTAAGCGAGATGACATATAAGGAAACCAGTTTATCACAGGCTGATATAAACAAGAGTAAAATCCCTATGGCATCTCAGTTATAAGAAAATGACGTTGAATGGAATGACATTACTTGAGTGCCTGCTGTATATCTGCACACTACTACTCAGAAAAAGAAGGAATGTACTGATACACGCTACATGAATCAACCTCCTGAGTGAAAGGAGCCAGATAAAAAGGACACATATGGGAATGATTCCATTTATATAAAAATCTAGGAAATGCCAACTAATGTGTAATCAGTGGTTGCCTCCCCACTGTTCCTCCAACATACCAGGCACCATCCTGCCCCAGTGCCTTTGCAGGGGCTGTGCCCTCTGCCTGGACCACCAACTCGGATTTCCACACAGCTTAATCCTTCTTGCCATTCTGATTTCACTCAAAAGCCCCCTCCTCAGGGAGCCATCACTGTCCACCCCCGCTATTTTTGTTACCTGTCTTCCCCAGTGGACCATAGGCCCAAGGGTGGCTAGGACAGGGTCTCTTGTTCTCGACATGCAGCAGGGGGGCAAATATTGGTTGACTTGAGACTAATCTGTAGTGACATCAGTGGTCACCTGGGGAAGAGGGTGTGGAGAGGTTGCAAAGGGGAGCAAGGAAACATTCACCAGCTCAGTGTGGTGATGGCTTTTCACATTGTGAATGTGACACCGTGCACCTTACATGTGTGCTTCTCACTGTATTCCTGCTGTCTGCAAAGAACTATTTAAAAAGAGAAATACTTAAATATATATATATATATATATGTCCTATTTTCAAAATGAGACTGCATATATTTATATTCACGTCCAAAGAACATGTTGACGGCAGCCATATTTGCCAGCTGGGACTATTGGTGGCTTTCGTTTCCTCTTGGTTACAATCAGTGGAACTTTTTGTGTAAAAAAAGAAAAGGAAACATCAGCATGTTAATATGAGGAGGTGATGGGCTGGCCTTTCCTCTGAAATGTGGGGAGTTTTAGCCAAGTCCATGCTGAGGCCAAAGCCACCTTCCAGCCTTAGCGGAACAGCAGAGGAGGAGACATGGCCGTGACCTGCTTCCCTCATGCCAGGAGCAACCACACCCCATAAACCCAGAGCACCCCACCCCATAAACCCAGAGTGAGCTACACCGGGTATCCCAGAGGCTGTATCTAAGCCAGGACGCCCCCAAAGCCTGGTTTGGGGCTAGGGGTGGGCCTGGTCAGTGGGAGAGGCCTCCACACAGCCTGTTGCCCCACCCTCACATTGGGTTGAATGGTGTCTCCTCAAATTCATGACCTCTGGGAACCTCAGAATGAAACCTTATTAGGAAAGAGGGTCTTTGCAGACATAATTAGTTGAGACGAGGTTGTACTAGAGTAGGGTGGGCCCTGAACCCAATGACCAGTACCCTTATTAGAGATACACACACATATACAGAGAAGACTCCATATGAAGGTGGAGGCAGACCAGAGCCATACTACCACAAGCCAACGAACATCAGCTGGGAGAGCACTGGACAGATCCCCTCAGTCTCAGAAGGAATCAGCCTGCCAACACCCCCAGGAGCCCCCAGACAGGACACTCAAGGCTGATTGTTCGATATGGCTTTATTTTCTGATCCAACTGCATCCCACAACCAGCCTGAGCTCTGCGGTCCTGATGAGCCACTCTGGGGAGGAAGGACACTAACTGGGCAACCCCAGATGATACACCCATCACTGTCACATTTGGGGAAGGATCAGTCTCCCTGCAACCCATCCACCTCGTGGTGTGAACCCCAAACCCCAAGAGGTGGCCAGGTGTTTAATGAAGTCCCTGGGGAAGTCAGTCCACTAGGCAGGATGGAGAAGGAATGAGGCAGAAGAACCTGCGGCCCCCACACTGACCTCTCCCTAGGTCTGGCTTAGCTAACATCCGGGGCCTGGAAGGCTGGAAGACAGGACAACCAGATGTGCCCAGGGAGGGAAGGACTGGTTTGGCAAAGGTGGGAGGCTGGAGGTGGAGGCAGAGACAAGAGCCCCCAGAGCAGCCCAGTTTCTCCTGTTGGTGGGCTTTGGGAAGGGGCAACAGCAAGCTGGGTAGGAGAGTCAGTCCTCCTGCCCCTTTATAGCACTTCAGACCTCCATGGTGGGCCTGGAGCCCCTTCTTCCCTGTCCTGACCCTCCCCCTTAACACTTGCTTGATTATATTGCTCATGAACTGGTACACCTGCATCTCCCTGAGGTCCATTCAGTGCTGGAGGCCTTCTCCCCACCAGGAGAGAAGCTCACACCCCATGAGGCACCTGGTTTGTGGGGTGCGGGCTCAGTCGAGGCTCCCACAGAGCCCACACCTTCCCCCTCTGGATCCTACAGTCACATCTTCTCCAGCAAACACTCTGCCCTGACTCCCCTCACCAGGTCCCAACATGGACTTCACTCCCCCAGAACGCATCCTTCTTTTCATCGGTGAGGAGGCAGGCCCAGTGGGCTAAGGAGTGAGTTTGCAGGGGGACCAGTAGGTCTCCAGCCCAGGGCCTCTCCTCCAGCGCCTCCTCTAGGTCTCTCTCTGGCCCTGGAGCCTCCAAGGGCACCCAGCTCCCCCTTGAGAGCTGGGAGTTGGAAGCCCAGGAGCCTATAGAGAAGACAGCCTAGGGGAGATGCCGGCACTCTCTAGGGCGCAGTGAGAGCAGAGGCTAGAGAAGCTCCAGAGACGGGGAACGACATAGGGGCCCTGCATGAAGGTGACAGAATGGGGGAGGCCTCCGGGTCTTCAGGCACCAGCAGTCCAACAGGGGTTCTGAGAGACATGTGCCTCAGCGCTGGCCCAGGGAGGAGACAACCTTTTGAGGGAAGAGCTACCACCGGGGGCCCAGAGGGTGGTGCTTCCCTCTTCAGACAAACACAAGGAGAGGATCCGAGTCACGGAGGGAGATGGAGACAGCACAGAGGACAGGTGCAGAGCCATTGCCAGGCATGGTTGGCATCACGAGCAGGAGTGACCCCAAGGCTGTGCTGGACAAATCTCCTTTCATAGCACAGCTTAGCGCCTGTGGGCCGCAGGACCATCTCCCAGGCCAGAGGCTCAGCCACGCTTCTTCCCAAGTCCATGGCCTGGCCCCAGAACTCCACCAAATGCTCCTCCAAGGGAGTTCAAAGGACAAAAAAGAGAAAGAATCCCCCAAATCCTCGAGAGCAACACAGAAAAGCTCTGTAATTCGGGGTTTTGGTGAGCCCCTGCAGGCTGAGGGTGGTGAGGGTGGCAGGCGGGGGGGCCCGCGGTGCTGGCACGGCGACATCCACGTCACTGTGTCTTGGCCTTCAGGAGGAGTCTCTGAACTGTTTTGTACAGAAGGTCGAAGTGCTGGGGGCAGTAGGAGGGTGAGAGTGAGGTCGGGGACAAACCCCACCAAGAAAGAACCAGGGACCTGTGGAGTCACATGCTTCTAGGCAGGACGGGGGCAAGAACTTGCCCAGCCTGGCCAATCCTCCCACCTGAACCCCATGAGCTCACCTGGACCGCCGTGTAGGCCATGCCGAGGTAGGCGCCGATGCAGACTGCCAGGAGCAGGTCGAAAATGGCTGGTTTGACCCTGGAGGGAGATGAGTCAGGGGTCAAGGGAGGGTGTGGGACTCACTGCTCCCTGGCTGTCCTGTGGACCACAGTCCCCTGGATGGTAACCCAGAGGGACAAGGGCTCCTGGTCCGGAGCAGCTCACCTGTAGGCATTCATCACCTGCTTCAGCTGGTCGTAGAAGACAAACTCGGGGTCCCTGGGAGAGAGTGCATTCTCAGTGGACTCGTCCCGATCGCCGGGGCAGGTCCTGTGGCCCCCAGACACCAGACCACCCAGAGGCCCCACTAGCCCAGAGACATGGCAGGGAGCACTCCATGTGTCTCCTCGAGGCTGCCACTGTCTCTCCTGAAAAAGGACTATCCTTTATTCTTAAGTACCATCTTTCCTATTGTTTTTTGGGGTGTTAAAACATACTCTTTCAAAATGAAATATGGTGACTATAGAAACTTTACTGGTCTAGACCATTTCTATAGAAGGAGGGTGACCATGGCCCGAGAATCAGACCCTGACTCCATGGCTGTGGATCCCCTTTGAGCCTCAGTTTCTTCTGTCTAAGCCTCTGTCTCCGGGAGTGCCACGACTCAGGAGGAAGGTGGAGGCCAGCAAGGGCAATGAGCAGGAGGAGGGAAATCTCCTGCCCATGGACACCCATAGGTGCTCCTCCTACCACAGGCCCTGAGGTGCCTGCTCAGCCCAACTGAGGAGCTTGGGAGCCTTGAGCAGAAAAAAGACAAAACCCAGAGGGCCCACAGTGGGGAGGAGCACCCTAAGAGCAGACAGGGACCCAGGTACAAGCCACCTGATGTCTAGAGCACAAAAGAACAAGAGGGTGGGCGGGGGTATAGGGCTGCCAGATAATACAAAGACATCAGTCCTCTGTGGATTCAGATAAACGAGAACAGGCTTTTAGTGTAAGTACATCCCGAACATTGTATGGGATATATTTATACTAAAAAACAATTTGGTGTTTATCTGGAACTCAAATTTAACTGGAACCCTGTACTTTCTTATTTATCATTTTACTGTTCATCCACTATTTTATTTATTTGCTCAACCTGGCCCTGGGGGAGGTGTGGAAGACGCTAGAAGAGCACGCTCCCTGGGACGGGATAGGGTGGTCTGCGCCTCACCGTTTGTCAGCCTTGATGTGGTGCTGCTTCACCTCCTTCAGGTAGCGGCTCAGATAGTGCTCCAGTGTGTTGAGGAACGTGCCATCTTTGTCCACCAACTGGGCAGCCCGGGGCTGGTTGGTGAGCCAGTCCATCACCGAGTCCAGCTGTTCCTGTTGGATCTGCTACGAGGGATATGGCCATGGTCATGGAACTCCTGCCCACCACTGCCCCAGGACCCCTGCCCATCCAGCCCAGCGGTTACCATCTGCTCTGTGAAGACAGGCATGTCCGGGGGTGTCCCCTGCAAAAAGAGGGAGGGACAGGCTCTCAGTCTCCACCCACCTGGTGCACATGGAGGGCTTGCAGCCATGGTGGGGGTCTCACCTTCTCAGTAAGGTTGTAGATGACTCGAGTCAGGGCCTCTGCGATGAGCCTTGTGTTGCGAGTCAGGGTTTTAGAGTCAACCCGGGACCTTCAAGAGCAGATTTGAAAAAATTCTCTATATATTTGGAATCAGTAACATTTATAATGACCAAAGAGCAAGAGCAATCACATATCTAATGATAATACAAATAAGAAAAAAAATAGCCTCCTTGGGCACGGCAGACACCTCTCTGTACCTCAGATTCTGCTTTTAAATTTAGGGAGACCCTGCCCTCTTCAAAAGGTTGCCCAGTGCCCTTGCGGGTTATTTGCAGGTGCAGACAAGCAGGCCTGGCTCCTTGTGTCTGCCTGAAATGACCTGACCCCTCTGAGCTTCAGTTTCCTCATCTGGAACATGGGTGGTCAGGGCACCTGCCTGCATGGGTTGTTGAGGGCAGTCAATTAGCACCCAGCAATAGGGTCAAATGTCCTCCCAAATTCACACCCATCCGAACCTGGGAATGTGACCTGATCTGGAAGTAGAATCTTTGCAGATGTGGTTAGGATGAGGTCACACTAAAGTAGGGTGGCCCTATATCCAATGGGGGATGTCCTTATAAGAGAAATTTGTGACAACAGAGGCAGGGATTGGGATAATGCATCCACAAGCCAAGGGACACCGAGAATTGCCGGCAACACAGACCTGAAAAGAGGAACTTTGGAGGCACAACGTCACTGATCCAAGTGGGTGTAAGATGCTGGGACCACCCTGGGAGGGGCAAGTGGCAGGGGGAGGTGGCTAGACTCACTCTCCAGGCTCTGTTCCTCTTTCCCTCCAATTCTCCTTTGCTCTCAGCTCCCTCTCCTCTGGAACACCCTTCTCCTGACTCATGTCCCTTGGTTTCAGTGCCAACTCCTCCAAGAAGCCCTCCAGCCCCAGGACCAGCTGATGCTCCTGTGTGCCTGGTCTCACTCTCTGGGTCTTGCCTGTTACCAGGCTGGGATGGGCCCCATCGAGGACCACCTTCTCATCCCCCCAACTGACTTGTGTCCAGTAGCTAGGCTGTTGCCCAGGGTTGGCCAATGAGAGGGCATAGGCAGACTGTCCCAGGCTCGGGGTTTGGCAGCCAACACCAACATAAAACCCTAAACCCACTGGGGGCTGCCATGCTAGCAGGGGGAACTAATGGGGATGTGAGATCATAAAACAATGGAAGCCAGAGGTACCAGCATCACAGAGAGAGAGAAAGTGGGAAAGGAGTTGGTGGGGGGGGTCCCAAGGAAGTATGAGGAGACAGGGCACAGCTCTCCAAGCCACAGCACAGTTATGCAAAGGCCTGGGGGCAGAAGCCACAGGGAGAACTGAGGTGCTCAGGGTCTGAAAGTCATGCATAGGGGCTGGGAGTGTGTGTGTGTGTGGGGGAACTTGCTGTGTCCTCCCTGTCCCTAGCACCCCTTGCTGAATTAGCACAGGTGAGCCACACTCCTGTTTCTTGAGCTGCCAGGCTAGTCCTAGCTCCTCCCCCACCACTCACATGGCATGTTCCCTCACTCAAGGAACCCATGTCTACTGTGACCCCACCCCCACCCCAGGAGAAAAGTTTTGTTCATAGGACCCAGACTACAGGGAGATAGCTATGAGATAAAGCAGGAGGCCTCGGGACTGCACTCACCGTACATCCATAATGCTGCTGCGCTGGCCATCACGGTGGCTCTCCAGGTGGGACAGAGTGAAGGCAGGCAGCCGGCGGATGGCGAAGCGCTCATGCTCCCAGGCCAGGATGTCCTCCGCCAGGTTGATCTTCTTGTGCACCATTGAGAAGCGCACCTCTGGGAACTGGTGAGCAGCCACCTGCATGGGGTGTTGTAGTCAGGAAGTCTACCCACTGCCCTGGAGTCCTGGCCACAAGCCAACAAGTCTGCAGAGGGACACCTTGCCCCGAGTCCATTCCACAAATGTTCACACAGGGTCCTGAGAGCCAGGAGGGTCCCATGTCCCTTCCCAAACCTCCCACATTTGGAAATGCGGGAAAAACCCACTTGCCTCCCAGAAACCCAACTGAAACTCACTCAAGGTCCCAGGGTTTGCAAAATGACTGGTCTAATGCCTGGCTGATGCCATGTGAACACTAGCTAACAAGGGACAGTTAGGGCAGATATCCCAGCCTGGCCCCCAAGACCCTTGTGATATACTGCCACCCTTGTTAGGGCCTCAGGGGGCCTGTCTGTGAAATGGGCACATGCCTGGCTTTCCAAGCTGCTGCCTGGAAAGCTCCCTTGCCCCCAGTGGCACCTACCATCTCCAGCTCCCGTAGGAAGGCGTGCTGCAGTGTCCCCTCCCTGGGCGGCTTAGACACATGTAGATAGAGGCTGTCCCCCCGGCCCACGGTGTCCAGGCAGAGGACAAAAGCCACATTGTCCTGAAGCAGGCTAGAATCTGTAGGAGCAGCAGGAGCTGATGGGGATCGGGGGGAAACCAGAGGCCCCTGACCCCATGCCCTGGGCAAGCTGGGGGCCACTAACCTGTGTGGTCCAGGTTGTCTTCTAACCAGCGCTTGGTCCCCTGATAGTTAAATTTGCCCCCTCCAGAGGCAAAGAACAGGAGATTATACCTGGTGGGGGAGTGGAGGTGTCAACTTTGGCAGATGAGTGTCTAGGTCCTCAACAAGGAGGTGGTCTCCCCTAGTGCAAAATCCTGACCAGTCCTCAGGGCAGAGCTTCCCCAGTGCCCACTGCTGGTATCAGGACCAGGGGACCAGGTCATCCCTGTCGGGGGCATCCTTGGCACTCTGGTGTATTGAGCGGCATCCCTGGTCCCCACTCACTCGATGCCAAGAGCATGCCCAGTTGTGGCATCCACAGATGTCCCCAGACATGGTCCAGTATCCTCTAGGGCAGAGTCACCCCTGGGGTGAGAACCACTGCTCCAGAGGCTTCTCTGAGCTCTCAAAACCAGGAGACAGCCTGGTTTCAATAGACCAAGAAATATGCCCAGAAAGAAAAGGTGAAAGGAATTCAGCACTGCTTTTTCCTGAAGCTGTTACAAAGGACCACATCCTTGGGCCTTCCTCATCCTCCACCTCACCCATCCTACCACTGCCACAGCAGTCCTTACAGGAGAGAGAAGACAGAGAGAGAGAGAGGGCCATGTGAGGAGGGAGAGAGAGGCTGGAGTTATGTGGCCACAGCCAAGAATTCTGAGGACTGAAGGCAGCTCCCAGAAGCTGTGGAAGGTAGGAACGACCCTAACCTGGAGACTTAGTGGGGAACACGGCCCTCTGACAACTTGATCTTGGTCTCCAGAACTGGGAACATAAATGTCTGCTATTTCAGCTACTCTGTGTGTGGTGCTTGGTGACAACAGCTCTAGGAAACTCTCACTGAGCCCCTTTCTGCCCCAGGGCAGCACCACGTGTGGATGAATAAACCCAGAATGACCCGGCCCAGTGTCCATAGTGCTAAGAAGGAAACTAGTTTACATGACTATTTTTCGAGTGTTCCTATTACTACTTGCAGCTAAAAGCATCCTCACTGCTGGGACTAACAGCAGCTGGACACCCTGAGGAGTGTTCCAGGGGGTGAATGTGGGAGGGGCCTGGCCCATGGTAGCCCTAAATACAGACACTGTTACTCCCAGGGTTAGAAGTGCATCCAAACCAAGGCTCAGATGTAACCAGTGTGGCCCAATCAGCATGTGGCCTCACTTTGGCCTTCAGCCCCTCCCACCTGGCCATCACTTGGCCATCACTTACGCGGCATGGGTGCGCTTGTAGGTGTACAGCCTGGAGAAGAGGCGGGCGAGCTCCAGCAGCACGGAGATGCCGCTCCCGTTGGAGTCCGCACCATGTGACAGCCACTGTGGCAAGCAAGAAAAAGCTGGCAGCCACCCCCAACTGGCCATGCACAGCGCCTCATTACCCTCCTCCCTCAGCAGTTGCAGTCCACTCTGCCTGTGCCAATCTTGACCCCAGTCCACACTTAGAGCACAAATGGGATGGCTGCCCTCCTCTGCTTAGAACCCCAGACTGACAGCACCTCAATGTCCTCAGGGATGAGCGTCTCAACACCTGAGGCCCTTCTGAGTCTCCTTGCTCACTGCAACTCTGCCCTGTGCCTGAGCTGTGCCACCAGGGCTGCCTCTGTCCAGCCTCAGCATGTGCACTTAGACCCTCACACCCTTTACTATTGGGGGGAGTTGGTGCAGGTTCCCTCCAACTGGACCATCAGCCTTCTATGCTCTGAAAGCCTCCCCCCTCCACTCATCTAGGATCTATGATTGAAAAGCAGTACTTCCCGATGGGGCAATGACTATTTCTTGGGAAAGAAAAAAATCTTGGATTCCACAATGGCTTAGGACCCTCCCAAGGTCACAGTCCATAAACCAACATATAGTGTATCGAGAGTATTAAAATTCATGGGGAAGGGGCAACGTGATGCTCAGCAACAGGAGCCAGACACCACGTGTGGCTACACTGTGTGCTTCCATTTATGTGAAATCTCCAGACTGCTAACAGGGATGGGGTTTCTTTTGGGATAACGGAATGTTCTGGAATTAGATAGTGGTGATGGTTATACAACCTTGTTACTATATTAAAAACCACCAAACTGTATGCTTTAAAAGGGTAAATTTTACATTATAGAAATTATATTTCAAAAAACTTTTTTAAAGTTTCACAGACAGTGAGAAATTAGGACAAAAATGTCTAAAAAGGAATAACGAACAAGTTGAGAGCATTGTTCTCAGATGACTGGTCAGGGCCTGTCTCTGGGTCCTGGTGGGTCTCAAGAATGGCCCTGGCCTTCCGAGGGTATGGCCCCTGGAACAGCTGTTACTGGTCTATGGCACAGTCAAGAGCTCACATGAGGCTGCAGGTCCACCCACCATTAGCACCCTATTTGGTTCATCTGGTTTTTCTTTCAAAGCAAGACTTTCTTGACAAAGGAAGCAGATTTACACTTTGGCATGAGCCTCAATCTCGCTGTGCTGGAGGCTCTGAGGGCGTGGCCCCAGGGATGCCTGTAGCCTGCTGGCAGGACTAAGTGCACCTCAGACTTCTATCCTCAGAGAGGCCGGCCTGCAAGGCTCGCCCTGGGCGACATCTGAAACTGGCCTCCAGGGGCTCCCTGGCCCTAACCTGTCTATGCAAACATGATTCATGCTGTGCACATGCTCTCCTCCTGGAGTCTGGGATCTCATATGTGGCAGGCAGAGGGGCCCAGATGATCGGCTCCTAGTGAGAACCCTGGGCACCAGATCTCTATGAGCCCCCTGGGGACTGCATCTCACATGTTATCATCACATCTCATTTTGCGGGAATTAAGTGCATCCCATTGACTCCACCAGGAGAGGACTCTGGAAGCTTGTGCCTGGTCACCACCCCGATCTGCCCTATACACCTTTTCCCTTGGTTCATTCTGCTCTGTTCTATCTCTGTACAAACCATGGCCATGAAGATAACCATCTGCTGAGTCCTGGGGTCCTCTCAGTGAATTATCAACTGAGTGTCTTGGAGACCCAGACAGACATGTAGGGCTCTATTCCAGGCCCAGTCACCTATCTGCAATGGGACCATCCATGAGATACACCCTGGTTTAGCCTGTCTCAGCTTGACAATGATAGCCACCCTGCAGGGTCCTCAAGAGGAGCTAGGGTAATGTCTAAAGGGCTCTCAGAGTGGGTGCTGCTCCTCTAACCACATTTGCTGTCCACAGACAGCTATTTCTGCCTCTGAACTGGGCTGAAGCAGTGTGAAAGGAAAGGCGCGCACCTCCCCTCCTGAGGCAAGCGTATACGTACAGGGGCCACTCCAAAGGCATCGTAGTGAGCCACAATGACAATGGTGGGAAGGTCCTCTCCACCCAGCCCCGTCAGTCGCCCCTGTGGAGAGAGAGTCTGTGAAGTGCCAGTCAGCTGAGGTCCTAACCACCAGAACAGTACAGGCTGCCTCACCCAGCAGGAGTGGGGTGAGAGAATATTTTTAGCTTTGCTGGCTCTATGGTCTGTCATGACTAGTCAATTGTGGGTGCTATGTGAACTAATGGGAGTGACCAGGTGCCAATAAAACTTTATTTATAGAAATAGACCAAGGGCCAGACTTGGCCGAGGGCTGCAGTTTGCTGACCATGGCTCTAGCTACAGGAATCTGCTCCATCTTCTTGCAGTGTGCTTCTCCCCCTGGAAACCAAGCCCACCCTTCAAAGGCTGAGCTCCAAGCCACTGTTTTGGAGGGCAGAGCACTGCTGACAAGCAGAAACAGTGCAGTTGGGAATGGAGCCCCAAGAGCCCCATGGGGTCTGTATCTCAGCACTGGCTAGGGAGAGTGGGAGAGAGGCCAACACCTCCCTTCCTCCTTGCCCCCTGCTTCCCATGTGAATAACAGGAATGGCAGAGGACTCATGGTCAGCAGACATTTTCAGAACCAACGGCCATGCAATAAGGCTGAAACAGAGCCCCAAATTTGAGAAGGGCCCACCAGACTCTCAGTGGTTCCATCTGCTGTGACCCCTTTGGGAAACTGGACCAACTGCAGCTGAACCCAACCTCTGGAGTCTGGCCAGTGCAGGTTTTCTCTGCCCAAATCACCACCATCTCTTATACAATTTTAAAAAGCGTATTCATATGATTATTCTATCGATTGCTCACAGGCCACAGCGGCTTCCCCTCATCCCGAATTGGCCTGACAGCTCTGTTAGCTGCCTTGCCTCTTCCACCCTGGTCTCTGCAGGGCAGCCCGCTCCACCCAGAATCTCAGTCCTCTCCTCACTGCCACTTCACCTGGCTCCAAGCCTCTCAGCCGGGACATCCCTGAGTGCCCCTCTGAAAATGCAGGAGAAATTCAAGGGAGGAATGACATCTTGCTCACCACTGCCCCCTGCAAACAGCAGGGGCTCAAAAAATTACTCACAGAAAGGCATGGGATTCTCAACTGACTTTGTTTGTTTTGTTAATCCTCATTTGAGGATATTTTTCCCATTGATTTTTAGAGAGTGGAAGAGAGAAAGAGGAAGAGAAACATCGATGTGAGGGAGACACATTGACTGGCTGCCTCCCACAGGAGCCCCAACTGGGGCCGAGAACCTGCTACCCAGGTTGACAGGGAATCGAACCTGTGAACCTTCAGCGTGAAGGCCAATGCTCTACCACTGACTTCATATGTTCAACGGCCCTGAGGAAGAATCACTTACTCCTAAAGGAGAGTAGCTGACAATATGGCTGCACCCCAACTTCTACCAGAGTGTACATGCTGACATGGGGGGCGATGCCAAGCAGCCTTGACCATCTGGTGTAAGTCCCTGGAGATTTGGGCCTACAGAAGCCCCATTAATACAGGAGGCAGTGCCTGGCCCAGGCAGAGGACTGAGGAGACCAGTATGCCCAGCTACAAGTGGTTACTGATGGCCTACTGGGTACTGGGCACCAGGGTACACTCTGAGGATGACGCAGTGGTCTCAGCAACCCCCCATCCTGGAGTCACAGCACAGCAACAGGGCTGGCACTCACCTCCACACTGGTGATGAGCCAGTCACTCACGGCCTTGCTCTGAACCCCACTGGTGACCATCTGGAAGCCATTGGCGGTGGCAGTGTGGAGCAGCACTGGGGACAGGAGCAGGGAGGGGTCAGTCCGAGGGTTCCTCAACCAGAGCCAGCATCCTCATCATCCCAACACCCTGGACCCTAGGTGATCAGTCTATGCAAAGCTGTATGCAGAACTGATCATACAAACCAGAACCAAGATGATGAACAGATGTGGAAAAGAGCCTGGATGTCCAGGATAAGAGCTGGTGAAACAGTCACCCTGACCCCAAGCAGGCAGGGAGTGCCCTCACTCTGCAAGACCCTTAGGCCTCCATTCCAAATTTACAGAGGTGCGCACACGCCCCCTGACCCAGCCTCCCAAGGACTGACTCAGCATCTACGAAGACAGTCACGCTAGAGGTGATCCAGAAATAGGAGTCTCTCTTCGGATGGCCCACAATCCACCAGCCCAGCCCCAAAAGCGAAACAGCCTGGGCTCCCAAAGATTTGTAACTCACTTGCTCATGACACCAGACATGAGGCAGTGCCCACCTTGCTCAGTGAGAGCAAATGAATCACTGTGGACGCTACTTTTTCATTTCGGGTCAGGAACTAAAAACACCCATGAGTTCACCGTCTCAAGTATGCTTCTGTTCTTTACGCATTTAAAAATACAGTTTTAATGGGTAAGGAACTATCACTAGAGGAAGCGGGGAGAAAGGAACTGTGGTATTTTTGCACCTTCTCATAAGTCTTCACGTATTCGAAAATACGTAAGTTATTTCTAAGAAAGTCAATTGTGATGAACATTCATGATTTTATATCCTGTTTTTTCCACTTACTAATGTAAAATAAGCATTTTTCCATCCTGCGAAAATTCTGCCCTGATGTCATTTTTAATGGCTGCACAATATTCCACTAAGTAGAAGATTCCTCTCTTCTGCAATACCTGGAAATTTAGGTCTTTCCAAAAATTCACTCTTCTGCTGCCACAATGCAGACGGATACTCTCAAGACTTTGATCTAGACCAGGGGTTGACAAACTTTTTCTATAAAGGGCCAGAGAGGCAATATGTTCTGCTCCACTCTGTCACAGCCATTCAACTCTGCTGCTGTAGCATGAAAGCCACCATAGACAATACATAAAGGATTGGAAACAGCCAAATGACAACAAAACTCTATTTACACAAACAGGCTGTAGCTTGCCAACCCCTGATCATGCATCCCATGCAGACAATCATCTGGCCGGGAGGATCGAACCTTTGTCTACGGCTTAAACATCTGTCGCCAAACTGTTTCCCCAAGGAGCTGGGCCAGGTCTCCCAGTGTGGACAAGCCCTCCTGCCTTGTCCCACTCCTGTCAGCTCTAAATATTTTTTCCTATTACACCTGCCATTTTAATAGATGAGAACAGAGCATCAGGTGGCTCCTTTCAGCTGCATTTATGACTAATTTTGCTCTCATTCCCAACAGTAAACCATTCCTGCTCTGAGCTCACCACAGCATCCCCAGTCCACAGGGTAGGAGGAAATGGGTTTGAGGAAATGGGTTTTCTCCTCTCCCCAAGAATGTTACTGACCCACTGATGTATTCAGCAAGGACAGAAAAAAATAAATCGATGACATGTTTTTCATAAACATCCAGAGACTGAAGGAAGGTAATACCTCCCTCCAAATCAATGATTCTCAAGCTTTTGTTTGTGTGAAAATCAGAAGTGGGGTGAGGTGGGGGCTATAAAATGCAGTCCTGGCCCTCCGCCCTGAAACTGTGACACAGGTCTGGGGCAGGGCCTGGTAACTTGCACCATTAAGTACGAGTGATGTGTTAAGGGTCTCAGAACTGGCACAGTGTGACCCTAGTCCTCAACAGGGAAGGCTCCCCATGACCCCATGAACCCGCTCTTCTCCTGCAGCCCCCAGCACACCTTCAGCAGCAGAAGCAGAGCCCTGGGAGGCAGAGGCGGCCTGAGTCTGCTCGTAGATGGAGAGCAGGGCCTCGTCTTCCACAGCAAAGTACACAGGAACAATGGTCTCCATGGCCAGCATCTCAGGCTCAATCTCCATGAATTGCTGTGGAAGAGACACACGTTTAGGTGACTTAAGCCTGGGGGGTACCCAATGGCTGTCCCTGGAGGGCAGGTAGGTCAGGGCCTGAAAGAATGCCTCCTCCGAGGTAGCTAACGAGGCTAGGATTGTGCTAGAGGAAGGGGCAGGAAGGGGACAGGGAAGTTCGACAAAGACAGAGGGACGGGTGAGGTGTGGTGATGCCCAGGAGCCCCCTGGGTGGTACCCAGCAGGGAGGAAACGGACTGGGAGAACAGGTGTTGGAGCCAGCCAGGCTGGGGTCAGATGTGGGGTTACTTTGGGCCAGTCCTACTCTCACTGGCTGTAAGTGGGCAATGGGTGCTGGCTTCCCAAGCTGATGGCAGGGACCCACATGGACAGTGGGCATAAACTGTATGGCTGGCACTAAGCTGGCTTTTGGAAAGCATGGGCTCCGCGACCCCACCCAACCCCCACCGCCCCACACCCCCTTCTCATCTGCAAAGCATCTTTATCACAGTAACTTGGGGGATCCTATCAGATCCTGTTCATTCAAAGCAAACCTCTGCCCCTCAGCACTGCTGACATCGAGGCTGGGTCACTCTGTGGGGGCCTGTCCTGGGCACTTACGGGGTATTGAACAGTACCCCTGGTCCCACCCACTTGATGCCACAAGCACCCCCAGTTGTGAAAACCACAGATGTCCCCAGACATCACCCAGTGTCCTCTGCAGTGTCACTCCAGGGGGATAGGAACCAATGATGAAGGGGAACAGGTGCCATCCACTTCTTGAAGGACAAGGGCTCAGGGAGGTAAAATGACTTGCCACACAGCTGCCTCCAAACCCAGTGATCCTTTTCCCAAAGAAGCTTCTGGACCCTGGCCTGTAAAGAAGGTGGGGAATGGGGACTCACCCGAATGACATCCTGGGGCACGGCAGCCATGGCCCGTGGAAGGATGATGACCACGGCACCAGCCAACTGCCGCAGGGCCTTCTGGTACTGCTCATAGGAGAAATCTAGCAGCCGCATGAGCACGCAGCGACGGCTCAGCACGTCTGCATCAATTGTTCGCGCCTCCGTGTTGAGCACTGCGTTCCGCGTGCCTATGGGGGAGCGGGGGTGGTTGGGTTGCTCCTTCAGCAGAGTCCAAGACCCTTGCCCAGAAAACACCAACTCAGGAACACCCAGAGTCCCACCAGCCCTCTGCCTACAAACCCCAGTACGTGTTTGCCACAGCCAGCATCCTACTTCCCATGAATGCAGTGTCCACTTGAACCCTCAAGAGTTGCAGAACCTTTTGAGAACTGAATGAAAGCTGAGACCCTTCCCCCTGGAAAAAGCCACAGGTGCACCCTCCCCAGGCTCCCAGAATCCTGGGGCAAACTAAACTCTGGGCCTTGCTGACCTGAGCCGGGTGGCTGTCCTGCCCTCTCTGGCCCTCTCCTGCCAAGCACCTCCTCCCCTCCAGGGCTCTAAAGTTACCTTGGTCATTTCCCTGGAGCCTCAGCACCACCTAGAATGTTTATGGCTATCTATTCCTCTAATTAAACTGGTGTTCTGGGGGCAGGGACCTTGTTCACTGCAGTGTAAAAGTAGTACAGCTACTCCTGTTCTGACAGATTCTTGATGAGCACCAGCCAGGAGAACAAATGAACAAACACTAAGCCCCCAAAGTGAGCCTCAGAAAGCTCCAGACATGCTAAGGTCTCTTCCCCTCAGCACAATGGACGTTAGGGTTGGGTCATTCTCTGTGGAGTGCTGTCCTGGGCACTGTTGGGTGTTGAGTAGCATCCCTGGCCCCCACCTGCTCAATGCCAGGATCATCCCCAGTTGTGACAACCATGGACGTCCCCAGGTATCAACAAGCGTCCTCTGGGAGCAGTCACCCAAGGTAGAAACTTCTCACTGCTCTACAACCAATCGCCATATTACACCTCTCTTCTAAGAGCTCAAGAAAGATCCAGAGATTTAGGGAAAGGAAAGGCTGAGTCCCAGTCTGGACCCTGGCCACTCACAAGTTTTCCACAGGCAGCTGAATCCCCACCCCTATCTGACCAAAAGTGGTGGGTCAGAACTAGGAAGAGCTTTTCTAAGGCCAGCAGGCTCTCCTCAGGCACACAGCATGTGAACCCTGCTGCCCTGAGAGAGTTCTGCTGAAGAAAGGCATCCCAAAGAAGCCCTTTTGATGTTAAAATGCAGGATTGTAAAGGGAGTGATAAGGTCTACATAGCTCCCCACAGGTGCGTGGAACACAGTGGCAGGCCCTTAGGGGCCATCTTTTTTTTTTAAATCCTCACCTGAAGACATGCTGAGAGAGAGAGAGAGAGAGACAGACACACACACACACACACACACACACACACACACACACACACTAGGGGAGAGAAACATCAATTGGCTGCCCTCCGTACGCGCCCAACCAGGGATCAAATCTGCAACCAAGGAATGTGCCCCAACCGGGAATTGAACGGGCAACCCTTCAGTGCGCAGGACGATGCTCAACCAACTGAGCCACGCCAGCTGGGCAAAGGGGGCATCTTTTCCAATAGACTGGTGAGTACGGGGACTCAGTCAATCCCCCATGTCAGGGCCACCTACATGCTGCTTGAAAGCTGCCAGAAATCTCAGTTCTTATGTCAAATCACCCCAATGGTAAAGGCAAACAAAGAGTCCAAAATATTTCACTCACTGCAGGCTGACTCAGGCTGAAGCAAGCAAGTAAACCCTAACCACATGAAAGCTGGATGGAGTGCCCAGGGCCTCCAGTTTGAGACCCACACAGTGAGCACGGAGGACACAGAAGGGATCTGGCTTCCCCAGGGGAGCCAGCCCTCAAACTGTCCTGGAGGTGGAAGCAGCTCATGGGAGGTGCGATCCATGTACTCACAGAAGCGGACCTATGCTAGGCTACACTAAGCTTCAGGCTCAAGGCCAGAAGCCTAGATCCCTGCCTCTGCTTTCCAGGAATCAGCTCTTTAGGAGACTGAGAAGAAAGGAGAAGGTGTGCTTCCAATGGAGTGCCCTAAGGGGAGGGTGGGGAGAGGAGGCCAGAGGACACAGAAGGGACATCCCAGGTGGGAATAGCAAGGGCCATCTCTGGAGCAGGGGGCCAGTGACCAAGGAGTAAAGGTGGGTCATATGCTCTGGGCCAGGGATACACTGCTTCCACCCCTAATCCTCTGGGGAACTTTTCTCTGCTTTAGGCAAGGGGAGGGCAGCAAAGACCTTCAGGACGCCCTTGAAGGTTGTGGAATGCCCAGAAGGCGCCTCCTCCACACCCCACCTGTTTCTGGCCCCTAGCCTCCCAGAGCTGGCTCAAATGTCACCTCAGGGGTGGGTACATAAAGGGTAGCCTGTGGAGCCTACTGTGCACATAATCTCACTGGGCTTGGTGCTCCTGCAGGGCAGGAATCAGGACCCCAATTTCCAGAGGAAGGAAGCAAGGCCAGAGAAGGAAGGAGGGGAATAAGAGCAAAGCCAGGGACTGTGCCCTAGACTCTGAGCGCCCCAAGGGCAGAGACCACCTTTATTGATGTGAAGTTAAAGCCAGCACAGCCTCCCACATCCCTGCTCTAGACCAGCAGAGATTCAGGCTTGTTGGACAGCAACAGACACTGGGACAGAGGTCACTGGTTCCCACAATAAGACCAGACCCAAGGAGCCTACAAACTTTTCTATCAAGGACCAAAGGATCAATCCTCTTGCCTGGCTGGGTCACAGGGGCTCTGTCATGACTACTCAGTTCAGCTGTCAGAAACACATCAACTAGTGGGTGTGGCTGTGTGCCCATAAAACTTTATTTATAACAACGGTTGAAGGGCCAATCCTAGGTAAAGAAGCCCTGGCAAGTCTGCCCAGCATGGTGCTGAGGTGCTAACACCCCCACCTCCTAGGGCCTTGTTGAGCCTAGGGTATCAAGTGAGATGGGCATGAGTGGGCTGCTAACCACAGTGCCCCAGCACACAGCAAGCGCTGTTAAAGCAGCAGTCACCTTGGAACGGCCAGAGTCCACCTAGTAGGGGGGCAAGGCCACACCTGTGGCCCTGTACCTGGTATATTTCCCTCAGCACTATTCACAGCACAGCACAGCACAGCACAGCACAGCACAAAGAGCACACGCCTTTCCTTCCTGGGCAGCTGCCCAGCCCTATTTCTCAACAGGCGTGAACAGGAAGTTGAGAGACCCAGAACCAGAATTGCACCAGAGGTGAGGAGCCCCGGCGGGGGTGGGCATGCGCTCTAGGGGAGGGTGTGAAAGACACTGGGGAGACTGCCATCAGCAGTGACCCAGCAGACCTAGCAGCTCTCAAAGGCACCACTGGCACGGAAAGACCCAGGGCTTCTGGCCACACCAGGTCTTTTTGCTGAAGAACAAGCAGCAATGCCTCGGACCCTTGAGGAGCCTCCCCTCGAGCAACAAACTCCTCCTCCACAGCACCAACTATCCCACCAGCTTCTCCCCAGGCAGCAATGGTCCATCCACATCTGAACCAGGGACACTGCAGGATGTGTTGGGGGTGTGGACATACAAGCCCCACTAGCAGGGCCTCATACAAGTTTCTCAAGCCAGGCCTCTGTCTCCCTGCTCTGTAGACAAGAAGCACTTAGCCAAGCTCAGTGGGGACCCCACTAGGCCCCCTCTGATCACCCCCAGACCCCAGTCTCTATAAATGCCCTATGTTGGGTAGAAGGTGTCTGGGTTTCTCACTAGGAGCAACAAAGATGGGGGGCGGAGATGGAGGGCATGTGAGGGGACCTACCAAGTCAAAAAAAATAATGGGAGAAAATCCCAGGATCAGGGATGTACACACCAAAGGAGAGGTCAAAACATGGGGTCCCAGGGATCCTCAGGAACCTAAGGCATGGGGACTAAACTGCGGGGGGGGGGGGGGTCTGGCTAAGGAATTCTGAAGGATCTGGCTCATGTGCTGGGACCAGCGAGAGATGAGAGCCTGGAGAGAAATGGGCCCTGATGTGGGGTCAGGCCTTGGTTGTCGATCTGTGCTCTGGAGTCCTGAGGGGAGCAGAATGCGAGCATGCTGCACGAAGAGCACAGAGGCACCCAGGGACTGTGAAGAGCGGGGGCTGGCTGGCACACCACGTTGAGCAGTTACCTGGCAGACCGAGAGCAGGGTGGCTTACCTCCAAATCAACCAGGCCAGAGGCTGAAGCTCTGGGAGCAGAGCATGACCCAGTGAGGATGGGCACAAAGGTGGTGTACCAGGGAGTGGGCCTGGGCAAGAGACTCTGGCCCAGCTGAGAATTGGAGAGGGGACCAAGGAGCTGGGGGAGCTTGGCCTTAGAATGGGAGGGTTCTGGGACAGGTAGTCCGTGTCAGGGACAGGAAGATGTAGGGGCCAGCGCGGGGGGGGGGGGGGGGGGGGGGCCGAAGAGCTGGGGGCCTAGCGGAGGTCCAGGCATCCAGACTCTGACTTACCTGGGCCTAGATATGGGTCTGACAGCTGGACTCCAGCTGGACAGGCCGGAGAAGAGGGTCCTAGGGCCCCGGGGAGCAGAGACTCGGCTGAGGGAAAGGGACATCTCGGCTCGGGGAGGCTGGGCTCCGGAAAGGCCGAGACGAGGCCGGCTGGGCCAGGGGCCAAGCGTGGGGAGTGGTGGGTGGGGGTGGGGGCAGGTCGAGGGAGGCGGGGACCCGGGGGAGGCCCAGGAGGGAGGCAAGGGTCCACGCACCGTAGGGCTGCCCCTGCAGATCGTACTGCTGCATGCGGTAGACAGTGAACTCGTGCGCCGCATCGGCGGCGGGCAGTGGCGGCGCCACCAGCAGCAACACGGCGGGCAGAAAGACGATGAAGCCAAGTGGCAAGCACGACGCCTTCAGCATGTTCTCCAGCACCTCGCCCGCTTCCTCCAGCATCCTGGCCGGCAGGGGAGCCGCGCAGAGCGGCGGCGGGAATGAGACGACGGCGACGGCGGCGGCTCCCGCAGACTCACCTCAACATGGGTAGATGCCGGGGTCCTGCGGACGCTGCGCCGGGCAGCCCGCGTTCACCCCGGGGTCCTGCGGGCACTGCTGCGGACCGCCCCGCTCCGCCGCGCTGCCTCCTGGGAGGTGTCGTTCTCACGGCGCGCCAAGCCACCTGGGAGTTGTAGGCCCACTCATTTACTCCAGAGTGGAAGATGTGGTGGGCTGTTTGTCTAAAACTGCTAAAGTTTCACATAAACTCCAAATCAGAAAATACAGAGACTTAAAATAGATCTATTTGAAGTGGAACTTATTTAAACCCTGTCTTTGCTGTGGGAGGAGGGAGAGGTGACTGCAGATGTAGGACTTGACCTTGGACTGTGCAAAAAGTTGGGAATGAAGGGAGGGGCCTACTTGGTGGCTGGGTCTCCTGGGAATTGTAGTCCCATTGAGCAAGCACAAGGGATCATGGGAGCTGTAGTCTTCCTGTCAGAAGTCTGAGAAAATCGCTTAAAACTTGCAAGGAATATAGACGTAGATGCCCTCCATGAGGTCAAAGACTTTGGTCAGCTTTGTGCATTGATGTATCCCTGGAACCTAACACAAGGCATGGCACACAGTGGGTGAGCTATATAATTTTGGGATGAATGAAGAAATTATAGGTTTCTAAAGGGATGACGTGATGGATTGTGGGACTTGTAGTTTGGAGCCTGGAGTTGTGCAGGAGTTGGTAACATACTTATGCTTATTCATTTTGGAGTCATAGTCATAGTTAAAAATTATTTCTTATTCATCAGAAATTGAAATTTAACTGGGTATCCCAAATTTGTATTTTCTAATATGACCATCCTAAGAACCCCCCCGTCTCGGGGCCAGGGAACTTGAGAAGCATGAGTAACTCACACCCCTTTGTACAGATGGAAAGACTGAGGTCGCAGGGTGAAGAATACAACAGCCCTGGCCCGCAGCGAGTTGACATCCCAAGCTCCAACATGGTGGCATTTGTGCTGATTAACAGCACTGGGTTAAAGTCCCACCTCCTCCACTTCCCAGCTGTGCAACCTTGGACAAGTCACCACCTCTCTGAGCCTCAGTTCCCTCAGCTGCCAAATATAATAAATAATCACTCTCCTGCTTCCCCCAAGGGTGCGTAAGAATTTAATCAAATAATTCACATGAACCGACTGGGAAAGAGGAAGGCAAACATGAAGCTCTCAATAAGTGTTGCTATTATGAGAATGCACCCACTTGTGCAGCCCCAGGACTGTTGCATCTGTTTTGCCTGCAGAACACTCCCCCACTTTTCTGCATGGCTAGCTCCTTACAGAAATGTTGTTGGGCATTTCTTAGCTTGGTATTTGCCACGCCCACCAGAGTGGGACCTTTATGAGGGCAGAAACCAGATTTTTTATATCTGGAATCTCAGTGCCCAGAGTAGAGCCTAACACACAGTGGTTAAGCGAATGAATAAGTGAGTAAATGAATGAGTAGGGAAAGCTCCAACACACCAGCCAATCCTTCCTAGCCATTCTTCTTTACCCCATCTTGCAGCCATTCCCCAGGCCTCTCCAGGGAAGTCCTACGCCTGAGGAGTCAGGAGTGCCCTGGAAGGGCAGGGAAAGAGACAAGAAGTCATTCTGGCCCACATACTCTTCATCACCAAATGTTTATTACCTGTTTCTTCCACCTGCCCCCCATTCTCTCAGACCAGGCTATGAACACACAAGATACACACACACACTCACCCCAAAACAAGTCAAGATAGGAGTCTGGGCCCTGGTTGGAGTGGCTCAGTTGGTTTAGCATCATCCCACGCACCAAAAGGCTGCGGGTTCCATTCCCAGTTAGGGCACATGCCCATTCCCCAGTAGGGGGCATGCAGGAGGCAGCCAATAGACGGTTCTCTCTCATGGATGTTTCTCTCTGTCCCTCTCCCTTCCTCTCTCTCTAAAATCAATAAAAACATATTAAAATATATACATATAGGGGTCTGGGCCTGGCCCTGGCCCTTGTGGCTCAGTGGTTTGAGTGTTGGCCCATGCACCAAAGGGTCGCAGGTTCAATTCCTGGTCAAGGGCACATACCTGGGTTGGAGGTTTGATCCCCAGCCCTGGTCCGGGCACATGTGGGAGACAATCAATTGATGTGTCTCTCTCACATCGATGTTTCTCCTCCCACCTCTCTCTCTCTCTCCTCCTTCATCCCTCCCTTCCACTCTTTCTTAAAGAAATAAAAAATAAATCAATGGAAAAATATCCTCGGGTTAGAATTAACCAAAAAAAAAACCAAAACAAAAAACAACAAGATAGGGGCCTGAACATGACTCAAACAATGAGGCTTGTGCCCTAGAGCTGCCCATGCTGCCTCCTCTCCTGGGCCTTGGTTTTTCTGTCTCAAATGTGGAGGTTCAACTAATCCTACTCTGTGGAGATGAAACCACAGGCAGCCCAAAGAATGAAATGGAACATTTGTTCTGAATTTTCCAAGGAGGAAAGGAATTTATATTCATTCATTCATTCATTCATTCATTCAAGAGGCATTAACATGCAGGAATTAAGAAGCCACCTGCTTGGGTCTGAATCCCAGCTCTGCTGCTTCCCAGCTGTGTGACCTTGAATAAATTACCCAACCTCTCTGGGCCTCAGTTTCTCATCTCTAAAGTGGAGTTGATGGAGAGGTTTTGTGAGGGTTAAATGAGTTAATATAAAGGTGATTACACAACACCAGGCACCGAGTGATATATAAGGCCCTGTTGTTATTATTCATTTAAAAGCATACACAAAATAGCCCAGCCAGGCGTGGCTCAGCGGTTAAGCATCGACCTAGGATCCAGGCGATCAGGGTTCGATTCCCGGTCAGGGCACATGCCCAGGTTGCGGGCTGCAGCTGATCAATGACTCTCTCATCATTGATGTTTCTCTCTCTCTCTCTCTCCCTCTCCTTTCCTCTCTCTAAAATCAATAAAGATATTTTAAAAAATAAAATAAATTAAAAAAATAAAAGCATACACAAAATAGTCTGAGTGCCTTTTTATGCCTAGAGTTATCAACATCCCAGGAGGGCAGGAGCTATCAATGTCCTCCTTTGACAGATGAAGAAGCTGAGGCCCATGGTGTTCAGCAGAGCTGGGGAATGATAATGGGTTACGGACACCTGAGCCATCAAACGAGCAGAAAACAAGGATTCTTTGGGGCGGTTCTGCCACTGTCAGAGAGGAGGGCTGGCATAGGAAAGGAGGAGGGGAAGAGTTTCCTGAGGCTCAGCAGAAGGCATGCTGCTGTGTCCAGTGCTCCCGAAGCTCCAGGTCACTGAGTACCTGCCATATGCTGGGCCTGTGCCAGGTCCCAGGGACTCAGTGGTGACCTGGACACTACCATGATCTTCACTGTCACAGAGCTTGCAGCCTAGGGGAGGAGATGGATGCGTGACCAGAGGTGATTGGAGCTGCAATGGGACTCACAAGCAGCTGTGGGAGTCCAGAGGAGGCAGGCCTAAGGAGGGGGAAAAATCAGAAGAGACTTCCTGGAGGAGGCCATGTTAAAGCTGAGACCCGAAGGGTAGGCAGGGCAGATGGGGCAACTAAGCCAGCTCAACACAGGCCCAGAACACAGGCTGAGAGTTTTGGGGGTGACCCAAGCTCCACTCACCCCAAATTTCACCAAGCCCCCACACTGCCTACTGCCGTCCCAGATAGACACACCTGGAACAGGCATCAGGAAAACGTAAGAATTATTCCAGCTTATTGTGCACCTAGATACATGCCAGGAACTCTTTCCGGCCGTGTCCAACAGAACTTCCCATGATGATGAAAACATTCTGCCTCTACAGTGTCCAAAACAGTTGCCACAAATCATATGTCACTGTTGAGTACTTAAAATGTGGTAGCATGACTGGTATGGGTTGAATTTATGTGTTGAAGTCATAACCCCCAGGACATCTGAATGTGACCTTATTTGGAAAATAGGGTCGTTGTAGATGTAATGAGTTAAGGTGAGGGCATACAGGAGTGGGGTGGCCCTAATCCAATATGATTGGCGTCCTTATGAAAAAGGGGAAATTAGGGCACACACACAGGGGGAATGCCATGTGAACATGAAGGTAGAGATGAGGGTGATGCATCTGCAAGCCTAGGGACACCAAAGATTGCCAGCCACCACCAAAATCTAGGAACAGGTTCTCCCTCATGACCTCAGAAGGAGCCAACCCTGCTGGTATCTTGATCCCAGACTTTAGCCTCAAGAGCTGGGACAGAATAAATGTCTGTGGTTTAAGCCCTTTCATCTATGGTACTTTGATATGGCAGCTCCAGGCAACCAACACAACCAACTGAATTTTTAAATTTTATTTTATTTTAGTTAGTGATAAACAGCCATATGTGGCTAGTGGCTGCTATATTGGACAGTGCAATAAACGGTTTCCAGTCACCACACCCGCATCATGCAGAGGAAAAACAGAAGTAGGGGGCTGCCCTGAGAACTTGGCAAGACAGAGACAGAAAGATCCTAGCTCGGTCCTGGGAGGATGGGGAAAAGAACTTTCTAGCAGCCAAAGGTGGCCATGTATTGAGGGTGTGCACCTGTGCTGTCCATTACGGCTGCCAGAGTCCCATAAGCTATTTAAATACAAACCAATCCAAAGTTCAGTTCTTCAGTTTCACTGGCCACTTATTGAGTGCTCAATAGCCACGTGGGGTTCTGTACTGGCCAGCGCAGATGTAGAACCTTTCACCATCGCCACACATTTTGTGGGACACAGGGATGCGACTGACCATGGCAAGCACTGAGCATGTAACAACAATCTCATGCTGTGGGTTCTGCTTGTTACCAGCCCATTTTACAGGTGGGGAAGGGTGACGCTGTTAGTGCTAAAAAGAACTCTAGAGAGTAGGCGAGGTTCCGAGGCCAGGAGAACCAGACCGCTGCCCTTCTGTTGGCCCCCAGACTGGGGTCATAAGAGATGCAAGGCCCAGAGGTGGAGGAAGGAGGCTGCCGGGGGACCGAGATGACAGATGGGGCAGGAAAGGGGAAGTGAGCGAGAAGGGGTGGGTGTCAACTGTCACTGCTCCTCCTCCCAACCCTGGTAGCCTTGTAATGCTCAAATACTTTCAGCAGAGCGGTCGGGTTACACACAGGTGTGCGCACAAACACACCCTCAGACAAGACAAGAGGCCTGCCGCACACGGAGTTGTTTGTGCACACGCAGAGGCGCAGCATATGCTCACGGGCACAACCAATCTGTCCCCCACCTCTCTCTTTCTCTCTCTCTTCCCCCCCCCCACACTTACACTCACACCCATGCACACACACACACCCCGCCTGCCCTCACAACCACACGCCCCCACCAAGCACAGACTCAAGGCCTCCCCTGGCCACAGACATGCCTCCTGCAGGCTCCCAGCTGCCCCACAGCTCTCCTGCCATCGTCCCTCTGCAAAAAAAAACATGAATAAGAGGGAGGCTGAGACATCTCGTACCATCATTGAACTTCCATGTTGCCAAGGCATCAATCCCACGGTCTGCCCCTCGTCGCCTGGGAGCCCCACTGAGGCCCAGAAAGGAGCCAGGATTTCCCCAGAATCACAAAGGACCTGGGGCATACATAGTAACCCTACTTGTCCCCATTCCAGGGCGCTCTCTGTTTCAGTGAGCACTTCCCTTCCTCTCCGAGGAGGCCACGAAACAAACACCTGCTTGGCGTCAGCAGCCCCGGGGCTGCGGGGAGGAGCACAGGGCCTTGGGACACCTGGCTGGTAGCCTGTCCTCTCCAGCTGGGCCTGCCTGGTGCCTC
This sequence comes from Miniopterus schreibersii, assembly GCF_964146895.1. NCBI lineage: Eukaryota > Metazoa > Chordata > Mammalia > Chiroptera > Miniopteridae > Miniopterus > Miniopterus schreibersii. The sequence continues at coordinate 65,658,023 of NC_138105.1, read as the reverse complement.
TCTGCACGCTCCCAGGCTCCGGGCCCCCCTCCGGGGCCTTGTCCAGGCCGGGAGGAGGGCCTGCGTGGGCCTGCGTGGGCCTGCACCCGGTGGCTGCACCATCTTCCCCAGCGTGGCTCAGACGCTCCTCACGCTGGAGATGCTAGTCAGGGGCTCCCGCATCCGAAAGCTGAGCGACCGAGAGCCCCTAAAGCTGTCCCTGGGCCTCAGCGAGCTGTCAGTGGTGGAGGCTCCCGAGTGCGCCTCCACAGCCTGGGCCAGGCAGTCCCCAGGCCCGCGAAGGCCCAGCCGGAGGCACCCGCCGCAGAGGAAGCCCAGCACGGCCCGGCACACCTCCCGGCTGCGGAAGGAGTAGATGAGCGGGTTCACGGCCGAGTTCAGCACAGCCAGCGCCAGGATCCAGTCCATGCCCCTCAGGTACTCCTGGGCCCAGATGTTGGAGCCAAAGATGTCGGCCAGCAGCAGACCGAAGAGGGGACCCCAGCAGACCACGAAAGCCACCAGGATCATGAGCACCGTGTTGAGCAGCCGGCGGGCCTTGCGGCGGAACGGGGGGCGCGAGGCTTTCTGCCCGTTGGCCCGCACCACCCGGAAGATGGCCCCGTAGAGCACCATGATGGTGGCCAGGATGCAGGCAAAGATGACCACGCAGAAGAGGATGTAGGCCTTGGAATAGAGCGGGAGCAGGCTGGAGCAGCTCTGGAAGGAGCACACGCAGTTCCAGCCGAGCAGGGGCAGCAGGCCCAGCAGGGCGGCCAGCAGCCAGCACAGCCCAATGAAGCCCAAGACGCGGCCCCTCTTGGTGGTCCCGCTCTCGGCCACCGGCCGCACCATGGTCGCAAAGCGTTCGCCAGCTGTGAAAAGCAGACTGAAGGTGGAGGCAGCCAGGGCCATGAAGAGTATGCCCTCCCGCAGGAACCAGGTGGCCGGCGCCAGGTGGAAGGTCCGGGCCCCAGACAGCAGGACGTTGACCAGGTAGGCCAAGCCGGTGAGCAGATCGCTCAGGGTGATGTTCACCAGGCAGTAGTAGACCCAGCGCCGGGAGCGCATGCGGGTCACGATGGCCATCAGCACCAGGAGGTTCTCCAGCACCACCAGACAGCTCATGGCCACGAAGAGCCCCTGCAGGACACTCAGGCCCCCGTCCTCCTGCTTGGTCCGCCACATCAGCCGGCCCGAGTGGTTGTAGTGCAGGGTAATGAGCTGGCTGTGCCCACTGGCCGCCAGCTGCTGGCAGGTGTCAGGGGCCTTCACTGCGGACCCCGTGGCATTCATGGCAGTCTCTAGGGACAGACTGAGGCTCAGGGTGGCTGCCCCAGGCAGGGTGGAGCTGCCGCCTTGACGGGCTTGGCTTCCTGTTATTCGAAATTTCCTGTTATGTTCGAGGTACCCCCAGGGTGAGGGTGAGGCCTGGGCGGGGAGGGGCATCCCAACGGCCTGTTCCCACCTCAGGCCTTCAGAGGGCACTGCAGCTGCTCCAGCTTCGAGACCCCCACCGTTGCCCTCTTCTGTTCCTCAAAAGCCCAGGGGATAGGGGCCCAGAGGGAGGGAAATGTGTCCCCCAAAAGCATTTGCCATCCTTCCTGGCTAGGTGACTTCCTCCAAGACCCAGGTATTCCATTACTGTCTTCCCAACTGCTCCAATTGTGCCTGGCACACAGTAGGTGCTTAATAAGTATGTGTCAAGTGACTGCACACACATGAACATGAGCACAGCCAGCTGGCCACCTTGTTGAAGGTGTGGATGCACCCCATTTTATCCCCACGATAGGGCGAGGTGGACCTGTAGTACACCCGTCCACAGAAGAGGAAACTGAGGCCTAAAGAGGTGGCACCCGCTACTGAGGGTCACACAGTGGGAGGTGACCACCTACAGACACTGGGTCCTCCGGGGCCAGGACCCTCCTTACCAGAGTTTTCGATTGTCTCTTCTGCCTCCTGAGCTGGCCCTACTGGGAGCAGAGCTAGGGACCCTCACCCGGGGGGAGGGACTCACAGGGAAAATGGGGACTCGCCCCACTCCCATCCATGTCCACCTGACCTGGCTCAGGCTGACTCAGTCTGAGATGGCTGAAGATTGAGGCGTGGGCACCAAGCGGGAGTGAGAAGTGGGAGAAGTAAAGCCAGTCCTGGAGGACCTAGGGGGGCGAGGCACAGCCCTGCCCTGTGGTCTCAGTGGGGAAGCAGGCTGCCTTGCCAGTCCCACAAAGGGCACAAGTGTGCCCATAAGAGGCAGGGTGGGCAGGAGATCAGGGCAGGCAGTCCAGGTGACTGTGGCTCCTGACCAGCACTTCTCCCTTTGTTCACTACCCAGCTGTGGGAACAGGACCATTACAGGGAAGCTCAGATCGAGGTTCTGCCTGAGGCGGTAGCATCTTGTCACTGGAAATGACCAAGCAATAACGGATCTGAAGGGGAGGTTATGGGAGGAGGGGCCACTCAGGCAGCTGTGTAGGAGCTGGGGTTTGAGGCCTGGGGTGGGGTGGGAAAGGCAGCCAAATCTTTCCCAGGTACCACTCTGTGCAGTAGGACAGTTGGCCCTCAGTGCTGGCCTCACAAGGAACCACCTGACTTGGGCACATTAACAGAGAGATACACTGAATGTTTTGAGGCTAAGCCTATACCCTGGATTGAATCCTGATTTGAGGCTGAGTCTGGCCCTTGGACAAGGCTCTAATCCCAGGCTGAGCCCTGATCCCAGGCTGAGCCCTGGTCCCAGCCTGAACCCAGACCTTGGATGAGCCTTAAGCTGACTATAATCCTGGGTGAGCCCCAGCCCTGGACTGAGCCCTGATCCCAAGCTAAGCCCCAACTCTAGTTGAGCCCCAACCTCAACTAAACCCCAACCCCAGCTGAGCCCCTGACCCAGAAAGCAAATTCAGGACTAAAGCACAACGCTATGAGAGAGCAGTTTGACTAACAAGGCAGAGCTGTCCAACAAGGACCTCTCCCATGAATTACTTGCTGCCTGGGAGAAAGGCCATACATATATCATGCCTTATTTAATCTTACAATTTATCTCTGTGCTGTAAGGACAAGCCCCCTCTAGAATCTTCCCTGAAGCCACAGCTCTAACAATATGCAAGTTAACACACAGAAGGTTATTTTTGTTGTTTGTAAATGAGAAATATTAGTACCCCAAATGTCTGTACACAGGAGGTAGGTTGATAAATTATGCTGCACCCAAAATGGAGCACTATGCAGCCATGAAAAAGGACAAGGACAAGGATGACCTTTGTGAATGAATGGAATGATTTCAAGGTCATATTAAGTGGGGGGGAAAGTACAAAAGAGCTTAGGTCAAATGGTACCTTTTGTGTAATAAAGAAGGGGAGATAATATATTAAAAAAAAAAAAAGAAGGGGAGATAAAATATACATATATCTGCTTGCTTTTGCAAAACAAACACAGAAGAGAAACCAGGAACCACTGAGAGTGGTTATCTACAGGAGGGGAGAGAAGGTGGGGGCTGGAGGGGACTGAAATTGAAAAGAGGGAATGACACTGTCTGAGTGTCCCTCTGCATAGTTTTTGAACTCAGTTAATGATTCCTATAGTCAACAATGGAATTAAATTGACAAGGATAGACAAAAAGAGATTTAAGATTGAACAGAAATAGAAAAGAAATGAACATAATTGTATCTCAAATGAAAAACATAACTATGCAGAAATACAAAAGAACCAGCCCATGCAACCTTTGGACACAGTACTTGCTCCAAAGACAAGAAAACTGTAGAGATTTTGACCTGAAACTACCATATGCATTATGGGACTGGGCACGGTAGCAAGCGTATTGATATTAAGAGCCAGGTATTCATTGGGGGAGATGTAAATATGGAATGGGAGAGAGCAGAAGCCCACGGGAATAGAGCAGGGTTCAGTGGCAGGGTGGACTAGTGACTTAAACAAAAATCTGTTGCCTGACTCTGTCCACTGGAGCTCCACAATAGCAATGAGAGCATCAGACACCCAGATCTTGGCTTCTGAATATCATCCCCTTCAAAAAAAACAAAATAAAATATAAAAGCAGTAAGGCAGGGAGAGTGCAAGATGAGCCTGGAACATGTTAGTGTGTCCGAGAGTAAGAAAGAGCTCCGAGAAAGATGGGGACCTGGCACAGAGATACAGGAGCCAGCCTGAGGGGCTGCTGCTGGCCAAACCTTGAGCTATGGGAGCACCAGCAATGAATGACCTTAAAATTAGAGAGACAGGAAGTAGGTGGGGGGGGGAGCAGGGCCTAGCGGAGGGGGAGGGGCAGTTAGTGTTTAATGGGAACAGTTTCAGCTTTAAAGGTGAAAAGTCCTGGAGATAGATGGTGGGGATGGCTGCACGGCAATGTGAATGTACTCAATGCCACTGAACGGTACACTTAAAATGGCTAAAATGGTCAATTTTAGGTTATGTGTACTTTACCACAATAAAAAAAATTAGAAAAAAAACAGCCTTTCCATATGACCCAGCAATTCCACTCTTAGGCATCTACCCAATAGCAGTTAGAAAAATCACTCTTTTATAATCATCATAGTATTAATTGACCCAGGCAGTAATCAAAAGTAAATGTTACAATTATTGGGTGGAATTTTGTTGGAGAGCAGGATATTTACATAATCTCAAAGTATCTTCCTACAAAGAAATATGAATTACAAGGAGAAAAATATCTTACTCAAGAAACCTGATGAATGTCGCCTTGAGACAGGCCAGCAAGCCAGGACAAGGGAATAGGGAAATTGAGGGAGCTGAACAAACGGGCAGAGCAATTTTCAGCAGATACGGAAGGTCATCTCTGAAGAGATAACATCTGGACCTCAGCTGTATTTCAGCTCCAGACCCAGGAAAGCAGCAAAACCAGGTGGGCAACACCAGGACCAGCTGCAATGACTAACGACCCGACTCCCTGCCCCCCCACCCGACCCTGACACTGACCAATCAGTGGACACCACAACCCTGAAGGAGCGCACCTCGAAAACTGATGACTATTCTGCTGAAACCCTCCCCGGAGGCCTCCCCTAAGATTACCATCTGCAAGAGAAAGGTAAAAGTCTCAAGACCAAGGACCCAGCGCACGCTCTCCCTCTGGGGACAGCTCTTCCCAGGCTAACCCCTGAACCTGTTCCCCAGGCCCCCTTTTCTCTGACTTCCCAGAGCACTAGGGCAGCCTGCCCTGGGCTCTCCTGTTGTTTCTTCTATGCTAAGCCCTTTCTTGTTTCACTGTCCCCAGCTTTAATAAACATTCCCTCATAGTCACCGGGACTCATGTTGTGAAATTTTTCCTGCATGAAGTCAAGAACCCACACACTCCCTGCCAGCCCTAGGCAGACCCGCTGAGGGCTAGGTCCCCTTTCCAGTAGCAGCCTTAACCAAGAGATCCAAGTAAACATCGCCAGAAATGCAGCATACAAACATGGCTGGCATCCTGATATCACTCACTGAGGAGGACACATCACTTCTGTGCTACCCCTGCCAAAATATACAACCTGCATCAGATCATGAGGAGGCACCACACAAACCCACACTGAGGACATCCCAGAATAATTGGCCTATACTCTGCAAAAGAGTCAAGGTCATGAAAGACAAAAAAGGCTAAGGCTGTCTTGGATGAAAAGAGACACAAGATGCATGAAATAAAATGCAATGAGTGGTTCCCAACTGGATACTGGAATGGAGGGGAAAGCTGCTGTAAAAGACAATATTGAGGAAATTCTCATCTGGGCTGTATATTAGATAATACTACTGTATCAATGCTATATTTCCTGAATTTGACTATCACCCTTCGCTATTTAACAGAAGATTTTTTTCATAGAAAATACATGGTGTTTTGAAGTAAAGGTGCATGATATCTCCACTTATTCTAAATTTATTTAGAAAATTAAGAAAAAGAATGTGCATATTTTCTACAGAATATATAATATGCTTTTAGATTTTGTTCAGATAAATATAAAAGGTTAACCACGGGCAGATCTAGCTCAGGGTCAGCAAATTTTTTCTGCAAAGAGCCAAAGAGTAAATAATTTCAGCTTTGAGGGCCTGGCAGTGTCTGTTGAAACACTGCCCCCCATAGAAAAAGCTGCCAGAGACCAAATGTAAATGAAATGGGTGTGGCTCTGTGCTAATAAAACTTTATTTATAAAAACAGGTATAGAGCAGATGGTTTGCTGAAACCTGACCTAGATGAAAGGTAGATGGGACTTCATTGCAATAGTTTGGCAAGTTCTGTAGGCTTAAAGTATTTTCAAAATAAAAAGGTGAGTGAAGAAAATATGGATTTCCTAACTTTGTGATCAGAGTGTGGTCTCTAAATATCTCCCGTGAAAAGGAATCAGGGCTCCTTGGAGAATTGGCCAAATGCATAGCTGGGGCTGTGAAAGTATAGGACAAGACAAAGCATCTCGCTGTACCAGAAGTATGAGCTCTTAAGACCACGGGGGTCATGTCAATGGGACTGAGGAACCCACTCAAAGAGGTTCCACTGTCCACAAGCCAAGGGATGCCTGGGCCTATCGGAAGCTGGAAGAGGCAGGAAGAATCCTGCTTTAGAGCTCTCAGAGGGAGTATGGCCCTGCTGCTGCCTTGATCTCAAACTTCTGGCCTCAAGAATTGGAAGAATACATTTTATTGTTTTAAAGCTTTTTTTTTTTTAAATACATTTTTATTGATCTCAGAGAGGAAGGGAGAGGGAGACTGAAACATCAATGATGAGAGAGTCACTGATCAGCTGCCTCCTGTAGGCCCCCAACTGGGGATAGAGCCCACAACCTGGGCATGTGCTCTGACTGGGAATGAACCGTGACTCCTGGATCATAGGTTGACGCTCACCCACTGAGCCATGCCAGCTGGGCCTTTTCTGTTGTTTTAAGCCACTCAGTCTGTGGTACTTTGTTACAGCAACCCCAGGAAAAATATCTGACCATCACTCCCCAAAACTGTCAAGGTAATAAAAAACAGGGAAAGTCAGAGAAACTATCACAGCCAAAAGGAACTTAAGGAGATATGACGACTAAATATTATGTGGGGTCCTGGATGGGGTACTGGGACTAAAAAAGGATATTAGGGGAAAACTGAGGAAATCCGAATATAAATTTTAGTTAGTAATGTATCAATATTGGTTCATTGGTTGTAAAAAAAAGTACCATATTAATGTAAGATGCTAATAGTAGGGGAAATTGGGTGTGGTTTTACAAGGCAACTCTCTGTACTAACCTCACAATTTTTCTGTAAATCTAAGACTATTCTAAAACACAAAGGTTTAAGTAAAAAAGAAAAGTGTTACCTGGCTGGCGTGGCTCAGCGGTTGAGCATCAACCTAGGATCCAGGAGATCGGGGTTCTATTTCTGGTCAGGGCACATGCCTGGGTTGTGGGCTTCATCCCCAGCAGGGGGCGTGCAGGAGGCAGACAATCAATGACTCTCATCATTGATGTTTCTCTCTCTCTTCCAGCCTCTGAAATCAATAAAGATATATTTAATAAATAAATAAAAAGTGTTGAATGAATAGAATCTTGGCTCTGTGACCTCTCAGGTGTATGACCTTAGTCAAATTGTTCGGTTTCTTTGTGCCTTATTTTTCTCATCTGTAAAATGGGAATGATAGGGCTTGTGCTACATGGGGCATCCCTGAGGATGGTGGGACACCACGATCTGGTGTACATAGAGCCATTATCTTCATCTTCATCAGAGGTGGGTGGGAGCTGCTGCTGGAATTTTGGGTGAATAGCAACACAGGGTGGGCTTAAATGTACCCCCCTTCAGGGAGAGAGGTTGGACTCTACCTCCTAGTTAAAAGTGTGCACCTTCCCCGACAGCTCTAGGTCGCATGACTAGCACAAGTGGGTAAACAAGTAGAACTTTTTTCCTTCCTTCTCCATGTTTCTACCCAGCATGGGACAGGAGACCTGAGAAGGAACCACAGGGGATAAACAGGACACCCCTAAGAAATCACAGGTCTGCCCTAGCCAGTTTGACTCTGGTTAGAGCGCCAGCCTGCAGATTGAAGGGTCCCCGGAACGTATCCCCACATGCTGCAGGAGCAGCCAATCGATGTGTCTCTCACATCGATGATTCTCTCTTTCTCTCTCTCTCCCTTTCACTCTCTCTGAAAAGCAATGGAAAAAATATCCTCGGGTGAGGATTGAAAAAAAGAAAGAAATCACAGGTGTCCAGAATGTCATTTCTTTAATGTCCAACTCACAAGGGGGCCCTGCAGGTAAGGGAATAAATACAGGTTTTAAGATGCAGTGCACCGGGCCCCCAGCCTGGGAAGGAGGGGGATGCCTGTGAGCCTCGTTTTCCCGTCTGCAAACCGTAATAGGACACACTTTGAGTCATGAGGCCCTTAGGGGTTCACCGTTTTCCAGGAGTCTCTTCCTCCACAGAAAAGGGAGGTCTCTGAGCTACCCAGACCTCAAACTGGGGGGTATTGTCTCCTGTCCACTAGGGGGCGCCAGAGTCCTGTCCCTGGGCCTGAAGGACCACTGCCCCATCCCTGGGGGTATCATCCTCAGGGAGTTCCAGACTCCCACCAAGGAGGGGATAAACCCGGAGGTGGGGATCCTGCGAGAGCCCCACCCATCCAAGTCCTCCATCCCCTGCTCTCTTCATCTTTTCCTCCACCCTGGTGTCCCAGATGACCACTGTGCTCCTTTTCCTAGGAGTCAAGAGAGGAGCCCCCAGGGGCTGTCCTGGCCAGGGGCAGGGCAGGGGCGGGGACTGTCCTTCCATCCCCGGCGCACCCCGGGGCCCTCCCGCCCGCGGGCCTGGAGCGACGGCGGGGCTCTCTGGGCTCTCAGAGCGCGGGCCACGCCCTCAAGGTCCTGCCCGCCACCGCTCTGCGGACACCAGAGGAGGGGGTGCCTGGGTCACAGCAGGTTGATCTCGTCGAGGTAACGGGCCAGGACCGAGTCCCGCACGTCCTTGAAGACTTTACGGATGTTCTGCGTGTCCGTGGCGCACGTGTAGTGGCTGAAGAGGCGCCGGGAGCGCGAGCCCTTCCTGCCCCCGTCAGCGCCGTCCACGCAGCTGGCGTACATGCGGGTGTACATGTCCAGGATGAACCTCTTGGCTGCCTCCGCGTCCTGCTTCGGGCCTAGGGAGCAGGGGTGAGGGCAGTCAGGACACAAGGCTCTGAGGCAGGCGGGGACCCTCCCTCCTAGGACCAACAGGGGGGCCTGGAAACTCTCTGCCCGATGTGGACAACTTAGGGCTGCAGGGACCTCAGCAAGTATCCACTACAGCTGCAACAGGTGGATGCCAGCTTTTGAGTTTCTAGCAGGTCACCTGACTCCAGCCCAACCATTGGAAGCATTAGGCTGGATGACCTGGAGCAAACCAATGAGCCTCAGCTCTGGGGCTCTGGTCAGAACTCGTGTTGAAGAGACTCTCTTGGCTGGGCTTGGAGCTGGAGGGATGGGAACCCGAGCTGCAGATAGATGCTGGTGCAGATGGGAAACTGAGGCCGGGAAAGGGGAAGGGATGGCTGCCCTGGTGAGGCACATGGGCTGCTGTGTTGAAAGCACAAGATGAGTTATGGGCCCTCCGCCTGGCTCTGCTACTTACTAATTTGGGTATATGTTAATTCACGTAACCTATGTGAGCCTCAGTTTCATGGTTTGTAAAACTGGGATCGGAATAGCCCCAGGCCTCCCAGAGTTGTGAGGATTCAATGTAATCATGTCCAGGGCTCCATGCTCAATAATCAAAGCTCCATGAGGTATGCTATCACTCTTTCAGAAAGGCAGGCTAACATAGTGGGTAAGACCTGCCATCTCTGAATCCAGATGGCCTGGGTTGGAATCCTGCCTCTGTCACTCACTGGCTGTATGACTTCTGGCAAGTGACTGTACTTCTCTGTGCCTCAGTTTCCCCATCTCTAGAGAGGTGAGAAAAATGAGTCCTACTGCACAGGGGTTTTTAATGAGGATTAAACAAGTCAATACATAAAGGTGCTTCCATCAGTGTTAGATGTGTTAGTTGTTATTGGTTTATTGTTGTCATGTGTATTATTTAGTATACAGGAAAGAAAGGCCAGGAGCTGGAAGTTTAGTATACTGGGTGCTCCAGCCTCTTTGGCTGGGAGAAAAGAATGAGTCATAGGGGTTCCCTTTGACCTTAAGGAAAGTAAACAATCCTCAAAACTATCTACTTTATCCCTGTTCCCAAACTCTCCAAGTGCTGCCAGCTAAGAAGGGTGATAAGAGGTGTCCAGACCACCACCTTGGAATAAGTTGACATTTGTCACCCAGTTTCTGAGTCTTGTGGGTATGACTGGCTGAGACTGGCCACATGGGCTCTGACAAGGCCACAGGGTCACACCCATGGTGATGCTTAGTACATGCAAACTAAGGGCTTCATCTACTATGGTTGATTGCGTATTGGGGTGAATAGTATCCCCCCCAAATTCACGTCCACTGAGAACCTCAGAATATGAGCTGATTTGGAAATAGGATCTTTGCAGAGTTGAGTTGAAATGAGATCATATCGAATTAGGTTGGACTCTAAATTCAATGACTTGTGTCCTTATAAAAAGAGGAGAGACAACCAGAGACGGAGAAGGCCATGTGACAATGGAAGAAGAGATTGGAGTGATGCATGTGATACATCGTAAATCAAGAAATGCTAAGGGTTGCAGGCAACCACCAGAAACCAGGAGAGAGGCCTGGAACAGATTCTCCCTCAGAGCCTCCTGAAGGACTCTGCTCTGCCACTCACTGACTGACACCCTGCTTCCAGACTTCTAGCCTCCTGGACTGTCAGGGAAAAAATGTCTGCTGTTTTCAGTCCCCTAGTCTGTGGCCATCTGTCACAGCAGCCCAATTAAACAAAGATAGCTCGTCTCTAAGGTGGCTGCCCTTGCTTCCTTCCCTCCCTGCAGGCGCAGGCTGTTTGGCCATCGTAAGGTAGACTCTTTGCCTCCATTTGGGTTTGGGCTGACCTGGGTGATTTTCCTGACCAATAGAATGAGGCCTTTGTAACCATCTGCGACGTCTGAGGCTAGGTCATGAGCAGAGGCTTCCACCCGGGCTGAAGTCTGGCCATCCAGGGACAGCCGTGCTGTGACCTAGCCCTGGGTTAGGAGACACCAGATGGGGGGAAGGAGAGGGAGAGAAAGAGAAAAAAGAGAGGGAGAGGGATAGAAGAAGAGAGTAAAAGGAGGAGGAGAGGAGGAGGAAGGGAGAGGTGGAGGAGAACAGTCACCATACACACAGTGCAAGAAGCCATCTGGGAAGCACACCTCCAATCCCAGCCGCCCCAGCTGATGCACATGGGCCACAGGTGAACAACTGCCTCAACCTTTCCCAAATTCCTGACCCCCACAATCGTGAGCAAAGTGAAGTGGCTGGGTTAAGCCTCTAACTTTGGGGGGGGGGGGGTATTTGTTACTCAGCTGGGATACTTCTAGCAGCTCCCTTAGCCTCACAGTGGCACTCTGGGGAAAGTGCTCTCTAATACATCCCTTCCCTGGATTCACCAAAACCTTACATCTCCTTTGGAAGATACACTACATGGCGCCCACCACGTCCTGTACTCTGCTCTAGTTGGCCGGGGCCCTTTGCGCCTTGGGTTGCACCAAAGGTTTGTTCCCAAACCTGTTGTATTCCTTCTGGTTAATATGCACTTAATGAGACACTAATACAGATCTATTAGCCACTAGCACAGCATAAAAGAGGGTTCTTGTATCTATGAAAACTAAGCCGTGCCCTTTGGAAAGACTTGTTCAGAGGTCAGTCACAGATTTAAAAATAAAAATGCTATCCAATTAGGTATAGATGAGATGACTAGAAAGTTAGAAAAAGAAAAGTGTCAAAAATCTAAGCAGATTCTGGAAATAGTGTTGTGCCTTCTGGGTATGCTTCATGACAATGAACTCTGTCCAGCAGACCCACCCTCACAAGACCTGTAATATATGTCTTTTGGGAATCCTCCATTTTAAGCAATTATATCGAGTGTGAGGGTATCTGTTATTTTACCTCATTCTACAGATGGGAAAACTGAGACCAGAGAGAGGTTGGGCAGTGGAAGGATGTGGGTCTGGAACTCCGGTCTGTCTAACAGCATTTGAAACTCCACTGACTCCAGGCTGGAGTAGGACCTGGATGAGCATCTATCTTGGGAGCTGCTTTTTGGGAGGTAGGGTATAGAAAGTTCTAGGACACTCACCCTGGAAACTGGGGAAGTAGGTAGCCAGGTGGGAGGTGGGTATCTTCTCCTCCAGGATGTCGGTTTTGTTGAGGAAAAGGATGACGGATGTGCTTTTGAACCAGGGCAGTTCCAGGATTGTGCCAAACAGAGCCAGGCTCTCCTTCATTCTGTTCTGGGTTGGAGGACACAGGAGTTCATCACTCAAGTCAGGCAGCTTGGCTCAAACAGGAGCCCTCCCTCTACGCGGAGACGGGTCTGAGAGGGTGTGGCCAGCTGCTGTGTAAGCCCAACATGGTTCTGTGCCTCAACTGGTCTGACTAGTGTCCTCCCCAAATTCATGTCCACCTAGAACTTCAGAATGTGACCTTATTTGGAAATAAGGTCTTTAAAATGTAATTCATTAAGAGGTCATACTGGAATTGGGTGGCCTTAAGTCCAATGATTGATGTCCTTATAAAAAGAAGAAATTAGGACACGGCCACGCATATGAGGAGGATGCCATGTGGTGATGGAGGCAGAGATGGGTGAATGCATCTACAAGCCAAGGAACACAAAGGGTTGCCAGTCACCAGCAGCTGGGAGAGCATGGAACGGATTCTCCTTCATGGCCTCAACGACACCTGGATCTCAGACTTCAGCCTCCAGAACCAGGAGAGAAACCTTTCCTGTTGTCTCAGCCTCCCCGTCTGTGGTCATTTGTTATAGCTGCCTCAGCAAACTAGGACATGTCACTTGGCGAGAGGTATGTCAGAACAACCTCAGACTCATTCTGTCTGATTCATTCTGAAAGTCAAAATTGTAGCATCTCCCTCTCAAATGCCCAAACTGTCTATGTGACACTTTAACCACTAAAACTGCACATGCCACAGATGACAGTGTCCCTGGCCTTCATGCTGGATGTTAGTTAGGAGAAGAGGTCACAAAAGAAGATTGATCCTCACTAGCATTTCTGAATAAAAGTGTGGCATTGTCTCTGCAGTGTGATAGTATTTCCAGGACAGCTTGTGTTGTTTCTGGGGGGCCGTATCTCAGGACATGAGTGTCCCACTGTGTGTGTTTGTGTATGTATGCATGCACACATGTCACATGTGAGTGTCGCTGGCAACACAAACACTTGTGGGTCTGAGTCTTGGGGCTCAATGGTCTGATCGCGAAAGAGTGGAAGGTGAGGCTTAAAGCCACACCAGACACACTCAGGCCCGCTCAAGAGTGGTCCTGGGGCTCCCTGCCCAGCTGTGGGTCCCTGGGCCAGCGGGAGGAGACGAGCGCCCCCTGTGGCCCTCACCTCCTGGTTATTCTCCTCCAGGCACTGGTCGTACTCGCTCAGCGAGGCCAGGTAGATGAGGGCGATCACGTTCTCAAAGCAGTGGATCCACTTCTTGCGTTCTGACCTCTGGCCCCCGACGTCAACAATCCTACCAGAATTGCCACCTTTCAGAGCTCAGGTTTAATCAGGCCCCACGACGTGTTACCCCAGACCCGTCATGTCTGAGACATGCCAAGATCAATGTGATGAGCAGCAAGAACAGAGGCCAGCCACTGGGCCCACCTTCTTGTGGGTTATTATATTTCACTCCCACAGTATCACTGTTACACCCATTATACTGATGAGGAAACTGAGGTGCAGGGAGGAGAAGGGACTTTCCCAACTTCTACTGCACTGTGTTGTCTGATTTCTACCCTCATGGTGGAGGACAGCGGTCAGATGCATCCGGAGACTGCCCTTGTTCTGGCTGGCTGACCCAGGGGAAACTGCAGCCAGTCTCCACAACTCAAGTTTTCCCCTCAGTGAAGCAGAAATGCTGTGTTCTGGTTGGCCAGGGGACTGTTCAGTGGCAAACACTATTCCCCCTGTGTGTGACCAAGGCGAGGGCCAGGCCTCCACCCCCACACACCACAACAGAAGCTTGAGCCCTCCTGCCTTCCTGTGCCCTCTTCTAAGAAATGTGGGTCACTGATAAGCCCTGCGTCATTTCCCCGGGGATAGGACTGTTACTCAGGAAGCCAACAGGAAATGCTAGAAGCCTCTGAGCAAGAAGGGACTTGCCCCACTGTACAGGAGGGGAAAGAGGCTAGTGCCTGTGGCTCCTGATTCCAGAGACCAATCCTTCTGATGTGTCAGACTCCCTCAAACCCCCATGTTGAGAGTGGGGCTCTGGAGACTAAGACAGAAGTGGGGTACACTACTTGCCAGCCTCCCATCTCAGAGTCTTAGTTTCCTCTGTGCCCTCACTCCACTGATTAACCTCTCTCCTTAGCCTAAGAACAAACTCAATCTCTCACCTAAAAATCCCCTCTCCAGCACAGCCTTCCCTGTGAACATCCCCACCCTCTACCTTCACTCCTAAACTTTTACCCATCCATCCACCCATCCATACATCTATCCACCCACCCATCCATCCACCCATCCATACATCTATCCACCCACCCATCTATCCACCCACCCATCTATCCATCCTCCGCCCACACACCCATACATTCACTGGTCTATCCATTTATCCATCCGTCCATCCATCCATCCATCCATCCATCCATCCATCCATCCTCCCACAATTACCAACTTCCACTCTGATCTTGATCTGATTGATCATCACTGTGAAGCAGGAGGCTGACACTCAGCCCCTAACCTTGTGGGACGCTCCGTCCAGTGGAGGAGGCTCATGGCAAACAGCTAAATTATGAACCTTCCTGGAAAGGACTATTGCAGAGGCCAGAATAGTGTGGTTGGGGTGGGGGAGGGTGTCCATGGAAATGAGAGACTCAATATGGGTGGGTTGATCACAACCACTATCTCCAGGCATCACCCTGTGCTCTCCACAGCTCGCTGTCATCAGCCCACAGGCACAGAGCTTGCTAAGGTCACTGATGACCCGCTAACTGCCAACCCCAGAAGTTGTTCCTCCTGCTGTATTCTTCCTGACCTCTCCTTAGCTTTTGACACTGGCCATCACCCTACCTGGATGCTACCTTGCTGCACTGGCCACCACAACTCTGTCTTCCAGCTCAGGCCTGTGTTTGCCCAGTCACCTCCCAGATGCCCTAGACCCCTCAGCCTCTATGTACCCCAAGGACTTCATCATCTTATATAATACTCCCCCCAATCCTGCTGCTGCCATGGTGGCTCCACCTTCTACCCTGTCACCTTGATGGGAAAACTGGGAGTCATTTTCAACTCCTTGCTCTAAGTTCCACACTCATCTAGTCCTGTCCATTCTACATTAGAAACATTTCTTGCACCATCTGCTCATTTCCATCTCCATGGCCACTGTCCCGACCCTTACTATCCCTTCCTGCCTGGACCATGGTTCTTGCCTCCTCCTGACTCTCCAGACCTCTAGTCTCACCCCCTTTATAGACCACTAGAGGGATCAGCCTCTGAGCTTCCCCAGCCCAAATCCATCCCTCTGGCATAGTTCCAACCATACAGTCTCTGTCTTCTCCTGCACAATAGCCCCTCAAGGGGCGGCACTAGTGATCTCATCCTTCAATGCCCTAATACCAATGTCCCCTCTCCCAGGAGCTCTGGTGCTTCACTCTGGGCTCTTCCAGGTCCTGGTCCTGACTGTATGGGAGCTGGAGGTGTCTATGTCCAATTCTGCCTCCTTCAGCCTGGAACCCCCTTGACGGCTGGGTCTAGGAAACTCCTACTCATCCCTCAGGGCCCCAACTGCTTTGCCCCTCCTCCAGGAAGCACTCCCCACCAAGCAGGCTGCACACTCACCGCAGGTTGGTTTTCTGCACAGAGAAGCAGTACTCGTTGATGCCGGTGGTGGGCATACGGCTGCGAAGCACATCTTGGGCTGTGGGGATGTAGCCCTCCTCGGTGATGCGCTCCAGGTGAGACAGGTAGCTGGGGATCAAGGAGCCCTGAGCTTGGCCCTGCAGCCTCCCTTACCTTCTCAGGCCCACCACCCAGGGCCCAGTGAGGATCCTGGTAGGGGAGAGAGCCCCCCCCACGAGGAGCCAGGATCTCTGGGGTCTGTAGATGGCCCAGGAGCACCACCCTGAGGCCATGGGAGCGTTGGGAGAAGCAGCTTCACCTGTGGAGCAGCGTTATCCCAAGGACGGTGTGACCTCAAGAACAGCAACACTGTAGGGGGTGTCACCTTGGGGGCTGTCACCAGGAGTGGCATTGCCCCGAAAATAGTGATGGCCTGGGAGCAAATCACCCTGGGCGCCCAGCATCGTGCCCAGGACAGCATCACCATGTGATAATGAGCAATGTCACCCCAGAAATGACATCACCCCCAAAACAGGGTCACCCCAGGAACAACCTCACCCCAGGAACAATGTCACCCCAGATACAATGTCACCCAAATACAACCTCACCCCAGGAACAATGTCCACCATCCCAAAGGCAGCTCACACCCAACAGCATGTCCCCAACAGCATGTCTCCAGGGTAGGAGCTGGCTACTCGGGACCCCCTCTGTCTAGTTGTAATCCTGGGACTGGGTCTCTGCTGGCTGCATCTCAATCTGTAGTTGTGCCCACCTCACCCCCAACCCTGCACCCCGCACCCCGCCTCCACCGCCGCGACCCAGACTCACTACACTGCCGAGTCAAGCAGGTGGAACTCGCGCCGGCGCTCATAGCAGGCCCGGACGCCGGCGTCGCTCCACAGCCACTGCATGGCCACCGCATAGCGCTTCTCAAAAGTGGTCACTTTGTAGGGGTCCTGGCTCATGACCAGGCTGGCGTGGTGCTGGAGGGACGGACGAGGCAGGTCAGAGCAGCCTCCGACATCCCAGCAAGCCCCCTTCCCCTCCTTTCTCAGCTGCCCCGCCTTCCCAGCCCAGGTGCAGGCCCGCACAGCCCCCCCACCTCTGTCCCCTCTGATGTGCTCCCTCAGTCACTCCTGCGTCCACCCACGGAGGGCGTGCTGAGGGAAAGTGACTGTCCCAGTACCAGGGGCAGCAGAGAAACGTGGTCCAGAGGACAACAGGGGATAAAGGCCATGGCCTGTGTGCACTAAGGGCCTCCTAAGTGCAGGGCACCCCTCCTGTCTCTGCAAGCACTGGTTCCTTGACTCCTAGGAGACAAGTCCCTACAGGTGTCCCCCATTTCATAGATTAGGCTACTGAGGCACCAGAAGCAACTTGCCCAGGTCTCACATCGAGGTAAGGGACGTGAAAGCCCCAGGAGTGGGGACTGGTGTCCTCATACAAAAGGAGTAGGGACGACCATGTGAGGACACAGAGAGAAGACAGCCATCTGCATGCCAAGGAGACAAGCCCCTCCGACACCTTGATCTCAGACGTCCAGCCTCCAGAATTGTGAAAAAATTAATTTCTGTCGTATAAGTTCCCCAGACTGTGGCACTTTGTTATGGCAGCCTGAGCAAACTAATACACAGCCTGAAAACACATATTCCAAAGTTTTAAAAAACACAATAAAACTGATTAATAATTTTTTTTAATCACCACTCAAAGATATGTTTTTCATTGATTCTTGAGAGAGAGGAAGGGAGTGGGAGAGAAACTCTGATGTGAGAGAGCAACATTGATTGTTTGCCTCCTGTAGGCACCCCAACCCGGGATCAAACCTGCAACCTGGGTATGTGCCCTGACCAGGAAACAAACCTGAGACCCTTCAGTGCAAAGGACGGCACCCCGACCACTGAGCCACACCGGCCAGGGCAATTAATAATTTTAAAAGCAAATATTAGGAGAAACATCCTTCTAAAAATTCATAGTAAAACTATATTCAGTGAAGCCCCTGAATAGACCTTAATGGGCTTTGAACAAAGTGCTTTGCTGTTAAAAGACAGAAGACTGAAAATGAGACAATGATGCCCACTCATGCCATTTTAATGAACACTGTACCGAGGTCCCTGCCAGGGGAAAGAAATGAAAGGTCGGGTTTGGAAAGGAAGAAATTACACTGTGGTTATGCACAGATTACGTGACTATATGTAGGAAATCCAAAATAGTCTATAGATAAACTATTAGAATAAACAAGAGAACTTAACAGGGTCCCCAAATGCAAGATCAATAAACAAAAATCAAATGTGTGCCTATACGCTAACCACTAACTAGTGGAAACTTTTAAAAATGTAAATCGCATTTATAGTAGCATCAAAAGATAGTGAATTCCTAGGAATAAATCTCACAATAGATGTGAAAGTAACAAAGTGCTTCTGTGTATATTCAGAATATACACAGAATTTTCTGCAAATCAGTAAAGAAAAAACCGAGCAACTGTACTTTTTTAAGTGGGGAAAAAACAAAATCAAAGTAATGGGCAAAAGGTTTGAATAGTTGCTTCACAAAAAAGGATATCTAAGTGTCCAACAAACATAAGAAAAGGTACACAAGTTCTTATTAATCAGAGCAATGGAAATCAAAACCATACCAAGTGTTGATTAGGACAGGGAGCAACTGGAACTCTGCATGTACTTCTGCTGGGAGTGTGAATTGCTACAATTACTTGGAAAATAGTTTGGTGTCTACTACATGTCCCTTATAAGTAAATACCCAACAGAAATATGCAGATGACCCAAATGTCAACAACATCAGAATGGACAAATAAATAAACCAAGACATACTCTTATGGTGGAAATAAATGATGCCCCCAAAAGATAAGTGAATCACAGACATATTGTACAGCACCAGAAGCCAGACATAAAAAAATCATTACAGAAACTTTGAGAATTAAAAAAATAGGCAACCCACGTATGGTGATGGAAGATGGGATAGTGGTTATCCTTAGGGGGAGCCCCCTTCTCATCTATAATATGGGGTAATAGTTGAAAGGGGCTACTGTGAGGATTAAATAATTGTTTCACCCACTAACACTTACTGAGCCCATAGTACATTCCAGGCATTGTTTTGAAAACTTTGGGCACTTTTAATTTAACACATTCTTATATCAGCCCTGTGAGGTAGGAACCATAGGCCCCCAGTCCCTCTTCCAAGGTCCTTGGACCATCTCAGATTCACAAACTAGATGCTTTCAGATTTTAGAAAAGTAATGTGACCTCACAACTGTTAGGATGGCCATTATAAAAAACAAGCAAACCCTGCTCAGCCCGATGTGGCTCAGTGGTTGAGCATTGACCTGGGATCCAGGAGATCTCGATTCGATTCCCGGTCAGGGCACATGCCTGGGTTGTGGGCTCGATTCCCAGTGGGGGGCGTGCAGGAGGCAGAGGATCAATGACTCTCTCATCATTGATGTTTCAATTCTCTCTCTCTCTCCCTCTCCTTTCCTCTCTCTGAAATCAATAAAGATACCTTTTTAAAAAAGATTACTTTCTATTAAAAAAAAACAAAAACAAAAAACAAGCAAACCCAAAACATCAAGTGTTAGTGAGGATGTGGAGAAATTAGAACCCCGTGCACTGTTGGTAGGAATGCAAAATGGTGTGACCACATAGAAGACAGTATGGAGGTTCCTCAAAAAATTAAAAATAGAATCACCATATGATCCACAAATTCTATTTCTGGGTGTTTATAAAGAAAATTGAAAACATATCTCGAAAAGATATGAGCACTCCCATACCCATTGCAGCACTGTTCTCAATACCCAAGATGTAGAAAAAAAACAAATATCCATCAACAGATGAATGGATAAGAAAGTGTGGCCCATAAGTGGAATAGTATTCAGTCTTTAAAAAGAAGGAAATTCTTGTAAAGTATGTGGTCGTCTAACCACTATGCTGTATATCTAAAACTAATACAAAAGAATATTGAATGTGAACTGTAATTAAAAAATAAAATTTTTAAATAAAATAAAAATAAATACAAAGAAGGAAATTCTACAACAGGCAACGATGTGGATAAACCTTGAGGATACGATGTTAAGTGAGACAGGCCAGGCACGCAAGGGAAAACACCGCACAACCCCACTTACAGGAGGCAACCAGAACAGGCAGACTCAGGGGGACAGAGAAGAAGGGGCTTGGGGAGGGGACACTCAGAGTTGCTGAGCAGTGGGCAGAGTTTCTGTCAGGCAGGATGGATGGTTGTAGAGCTCTGCGGCACAATATACTTCCTCCAGTTAATACCATACTGAGCACTTACAATTTGAGAGGATAAATCTAATGTTGAGTGTTCTTACCTCAATAAAATGTGTTTGTTTTTTTAAAAAAAAAGGTAATATGATGCATGAACTGCATAGTAGCCTCTCCCCGCAGTAATCAGCCCATTGTATTAGTATTTCCACAGGGGAGCAGGTGTTGCTTCAGGATCCCCATGCCCACGGGGTCCAAGGATGGAGCCCTGGGGACGCACGGGGGACATGCGAGGGGAAAGCATGCTGGGCAGAGCTGCCTAGAATGCAGGGCAGGGTCTCAAGAAACCTCTGGAGGGGGTGTTCTTAGCAAGGCCTGGGGGTCCTAAGGGCCCCCCCCCCCCGTGCGAGGCCCACGGGGCAACCCCAGGACGGTCACCTTGCTCTCTGGCCTGCTGAAGGGGATCTGCAGCTGGTCCATGGCCTCGATCATGGCCCGCATGGACGCAAAGATGTTCTGGTAGACGAGCGGCCGGAAGGCCCTGCGCTCTTCCTCCGAGTAGCCGGCGCCGTGGATGATGCGCATCTGCTTGATGAACGTGCTCTTCCCACTCTCGCCCGGGCCTGTGGGGACACGCCAGCGCTCGGTCTCAGGCGGGCCTCCTGGGCTCAGGTTCCCCTCAGCCAGGGCCGCGCTCTGGGACCACCCTTGGCCTCGTCTCCCCACCCCTGCCCCGGGCATCAGCCCCAGGCCCTGCCCGAGCAATGACCTTGAAGGCAAACGAGTTCATTGGAAGGGCTCCTAGGAGGGGGCTGCAAACCATGGCCCTCGGGCCAAATTCAGCCTGTTTAGGCAGAGCCAGGGAGCTTTTACAGTTTGTATGCTTTTTGTTTCTGAGACTTTTAATGGTTCCAGTTTTCACACTGAAAGAAATCAGAAGAAACTTGTTTCATATCATGTGAAAATTATGTGAAATTCAGGTTTCAGTGTCTATCAATAAAGTTTTATTGGCACATGACCACACCCACCTGTGTTCTGATAGTCTAGGCTGTTTTCTCCCTATAATTACAGAGTTCAGTAGTCGGACAGAAACCCTCTGGCCACACAGCTGAAAATATTTGCTATCTGTCTCTCTACAGAAAAAGTTTGTGGACCATGGCTTAGAGCATGCTTAGATATAGCAAGAGCTACATTAGTGCTCACTATTATCAGTACTATCAGTGTTTATTCATTGTAATTAATACTATTTGCTATAATAATCTCAGGTAGAAAAACTTTTATGAAGGAACTAAAATAGGGTAGATAAAGAATGTTTAGGTGACTACTATAGCTGAGTGTCAAAGAAGGCCTCTTGGTGGAGGTGACTTGTAGGGTTGAGAGCCGAAGGCTGGGAAGGTTGCTCTTGTGCCAAGATTTGGAGGGAGGATATACCATGCAGAGGGCAAAGCCTGTGCAAAGGTCCTGGGACAGGCCCACACCTGGCATGTTGGAGAAACAATGAAGGGTCCCCATGTGGCTGGAGGGGAAGAGAGGGAGGAGGTGATGGCAGGGAGGGGACAGGGCAGGTCATACAGGGTCTTGTGGGAGAACTTGGGCTTTTACCCCAGGGCGGTGGGAGCCCAGGAGGGAGGACTGTGGATAGAGGAGAGACAGGACCCCATTCGGATGCTCACATGCACCCTCTGGTGGCTGCTGCTGCGGGGGTGGACAGGCTGTGGGGTACCAGGGCAGAGGCACTGCACTGGTGGAGGTAGGACATGATGGGGTGGACCCAGGAGCTGGTGAGAAGGGGACACATATGCGAGATATTTAGGAAACAGAATCGGGAGGGCCCTGCTGATGAACCAACGTGGGGAGAGGGGCTCTTGCAAGCCCAGCTGCAGAACTGACAGGGCCAAGTGCAAGATGAAAAAAACAGAGCCCTTCTGAGAGAGGGCACTGGGGGACTGCCCAGATTGCTCACACACAAAACCGACCCTGGGTTTGTGATATTAATTCTGGATTTTTCAAGAGCCCAGAACCAGAAACTCAAAGACCAAGGCTCAGCTCCCTGCTGCCTGAGCTCCAGAACCTCCTTCCCCCTCTGTGCCTCTGTTTTCTGTCTGTAAAATGGGTGTGATAGCCAGGCAGGAGGTGCAAGGCTGGGAGGCTCCTCCAACATCTTGGTCACCCTACCTGGCTCCTGGGAGACACAGGTATGGGGGTTTTCCAGGGACCAGACTGGGGACTGCTGCAGGAGGAACTGGAAAAGCAGCAAAAAGGGAAGGGGTGGCCTGGTTGGTGCCCAGAAAGAGGAAATAGGAGCAGAGGAAGAGGGGCAGGGAGGAGGGTGGAGAGTGTGGGAGACAAAGAAAAGGAGGGTGCTACCTTATATCACCCCCCAGGGGCATCTTGCCCCCTGACAATCCCCAGCACATCTGAGGGTGACAAGGGCAGGTCTGAGGTGGCACCGAGTGTTATAAGTCCACTGGAATCGAGGTCTAAGAAAATGAGACACTGTTGTGTTGCCATAAAGGACATTAGTGGGGAAAGTGGGAGAGCTGGCAGGTGTGAGTGAGGTGTGTCTGGCCCACAGCTCTGCGCCATGCTCACCGCCAGCTTTTGGTCGTGGTCCTGGGGGGCCTTTGCTTTGTAGTGAGACTCAAACCCACTGAAGTATTTAGGGGTAAATAAGCATCAGGTCAAACAGTTCAGAAAAAATAGGTATGTATGTATTAAATATATAAATGTATAGTAAATAAATTATAGCTATAATTATGGATTCAATAAATTATAAGTATATATGCATACACTTACAGGTGGCATATATATGTGTGTATATATTCGGGGAAGAAGAATAAAGGAAATGTGGTAAAATGTTCACAGTTGCAGCCCTGACCTGCTAGCTCAGTTGGTTAGAGCATCATCCTGATACATCAAGGTTGCAGGTTCGATTCCTAGTCAGGGCACATACAAGAGGCAACCAATGAATGCACAACTAAGTGGAACAACAGGTCTATGTTTTTCTCTCCCTTCCTCTCTCTCTCTCTAAAATCAATAAATTAAAAAGGAAAAAAAAAATGCAGAAGAATCCAGGCACAACTTTTCTATAAGTCTGCACACATTTCAAAATAAGTCAAGAAAGAAAAAAACAACTCTAAATGCAACATGAAATGCTGGATTGCACCCTGGAATAAGAAAAGGGCCTTCATGGAAAGGACAGTCAAATCACCCAATCCACTGTCTGGAGCTTAGTTAACAGTGATACGACAGGAAGGGTCCCATGTTCATTCCTCAGCTATGACAATGGCACTGCAGTTCTATAAGATGTGAATGTGACCCAGCCGGGTGTAGCTCAGCGGTTGAGTGTTGACCCATGAACCAAGAGGTCAGCAGTTCAATTCCTGGTCAGGGCACATGCCCTGGTTGCAGGCTTGATTCCCAGTAGGGGGCATGCAGGAGGCATCCAGTCATGCTTCTCTCTCTCTCTCCCTTCCTCTCTCTCTAAAATCAATAAAAACATCTTTAAAAAAAAAAGACATGGATGTGAAGGGAAGCTGCTTAGGACTAGAGGGCAACTCTGTGCTGTGTATCCAAAATTATTCCCAAACAAAATGTTTTCTTAAAAAAATAAAAATGCCCTAGGGTTTGGTTCAGTGGTTAAAATGTCAACCCACAGGCTGAAGGGTCCTGAGTTCAGTTCCAGCCAAGGGCACATACCTCAGTTGCAGGCTCTGCCCCTGGATGGGGCACATGTGGGAGGCAACGAATCGATGTGTCTCTCTCACATTGATGTTTCTCCCTCTCTCTCTTTACCCTCCACTCTCTCTGAAAAGCAATGGGAAAAATATCCTCAGGTGAGGATTTAAAAAAACAAAAAGAAAACAAAGCACCCCACAGGGTCCCTAGGTCCATAATCTAAAGCTCTCCAATGTGGGGCCACGTGTCTCAGATTCTGGAATTTCTTGGATTTTAGGAAGAGCAAATGCCAAGCTCACTAAATATGCTGCAAGTGAAACATTTGAATGTCACAGTCAGTGACATAAACCCACAGCCTTGCTTCCCACTTAGAAACCTGGGGAGACTGCCAGTCTTCAGAAGCTTGGCATTAGGGGATGGCAGAAGCGGCCAAGCCCACGTGCCCTTGAGAGCTGAGAGCATGAAGCACCATCTCACCTGAGCCTCGTGGCGAGAGAGAGACCCCTCTTGGCCCCACTTTTCGGGTAGGGAAACTGAGTCCCAGATCTGTTGAGGGGACTGCCTTGGGTCAAACCCAGTTCTGTCTAAGTCCAGAGCCCATGAGCTTTTTAATTATCGTGCTGAAAATTCCCCATGTGCTACCTAAACAGTAAGGACAATTATAATAGTAACAACCGGCCTCATCATCATCGCAGCGAGCATGGCTTAACTCTTGGCATCTGCCAGGACAGGCGCCAAGGCACTCTGCATGTCCTCGGTCCATCCTCATAAGATCCCTGCTGTTTTCCCATTTGCAGGAGACATGGTGCTCAGAGAGGTGAAGGGCCTTTCCCAGGGTTACACAGCTAGTGGAGAAGCAGGGGACTAAAGTCAACCCTTATGGGTCCTCCATCCACAGAATGGGACATGGTCAGTCTGGTGGGTCAGGCGTCATCAACATATCAGTTAATGTGACATTTCTACAGACGCTTAGAAACTGGACGGCTCCTCTGGGGGCTGCCGGAGATGGCCCTGAGGCCTGGGGCAGGGGACTGCACCCCCTGACCTCTCTCCATGTCGCCTTCCAGACCTGAGGTCTCCACCAAAAATATAGAGAACAAAGGTCTCAGGAGGCGACAGTTAACAATGTTGCGGTGTACTGATTTTTTCCCCCCCTCGTCTCTTCTGTTTTATTAAAGAAAAAAAAATTCTGGTCTCCACCCACAACATGGTTTTTGTGACTCATGGATGGATCACAACCTGAATTCTGAAGAACTCCATGGTTGGAAACCCCTCTTTGCAGCCCAAGCCTGTCCTGAAGCCACTAAGGGACCTGGAATCCCTCCAGCCCCTGGCTCCTGGTCTGCCTCAGGAAACCCCCACATGGGCCTGGGGGCTGCGGGGACAGCTGCAGCCACCTGGCGGCCCGAAGCCCAGAGGGGAAGTGATACTTCCTCCCGGGATGGTGAGGAAGCGGAAACCAGCAGGCGCCAGGAGGAGCGGGCCAAGCCCTGGGCATCACGAGACAGCGGGACAGCGAGACAGCGACAGCGTGCAGCCTCTGCCACTGGGACGGTGGCCCCGCCTCCGCCCCGGGAAACGGGGCTCCTGGGGTACAGGAGCCAGTCTGGGCAGCAGGGGGGCAGGTGGCTCAGCTTCTAAGTCCAGCTCTGGCTCCCAGTGGCCACTGACCCAGACCAATGCTGCCACATCCCTGGGCCTCAGTGTCCTGGTCTGTCATTGGGGTTCTGTGGCTTTTCTCTTCTGAGGCACGTGCACAGGGCAGTCAGACACACAGACCTGGAACTGGAATTCTAGGTTCCAATACTGGCTGTGTGACCTTGGGCAAGTCACTTTGCCTCTCTGGGCCTTGGTTTCCTCATCTGGGATTGTGGACAGAGCTGGCTTCATTCTGAATTTTCCCCCTCCCCAACATGGTGATCGCTTCCTGTCATAGACAGACACTCCCCCCTCCCACCCTCTGGTCCCTGGGCCTTCATCCTCAAAAGGATCAGTGAATCTTTAGGAAAAAATAACTTTTTTAAAATTCCTGTTTTCAAAAAGGTAGAGAGGTGTGGAGGTGGCCCTCAGGAAAGGGATGGGGGTGGTCGAAACCAGTCCACAGGGCTGTCTACAGGGTGACCATCAGTGCTCGGGGACACAGACAACCTCCTCTCCCCGCTCCCTTCCCCACAACAGCAGAAGGGGCTTCCTGATTTGGGGCTGGCTGTGCAGCAGTTAGAGTGGTGTGGGGCAAGGGACCTGCCCATCTCCAGGAAGATATGGTACAGCTCTGGGGAAAATTGCCCCTAAATCAGGATTGAATGACTCATTCATTCATTCGTTCACTCATTTATAAAGCATGCATTAGACAGTTACTATATATCAGGTTCATTGTCCTTCTGGGCTAGATGCTGGGGGCACAGGAGTGGATAAGACAGACATGGTCCCCACTCTTACACTGTTTGCTGTATAACTGGAGAGGCAGACAATAAACAAGTAAACACCTGAGTGTCAGTGAGTGGGTGCTATGGGAAAAAGTCAAGAGAGGATAGAGAAGGATGAGGCTGTCTGTGTAGCCATGGTATTTAGGGAAAACTTCTCTGAGCAGATAACAGTTGAGCTGAGACCTTCCTTGAGTGAGAGTGCCAGTCATGCAAAGGTTTGGGTGACACTGAGAGCTCTTTACGGGGATAACAGCAAGTGCAAGGGCCCTGAGGTTGGGGTAAATAAACTTGAAATGTACAAGGAAAGATCACTAACATTTATAAACTCCTAGTCTGACTGATGAAGAAAAGGGACGGAAGACAAAGAATTAAAGAAGGAACATCAACCCGGCTGGCGTGGCTCAGCGGTTGAGCATTGACCTACGATCCAGGAGATTGAGGGTTGATTCCCGGTCAGGGCCCATGCCCGTGTTGTGGGCTCAATCCCCAGTGGTGGGCATGAGGAGGCAGCCAATCAATGACTCTCTCATCATTGACATTTCTATCTCTCTCCCTCTCCCTTCCTCTCTCTGAAATCAATAAAGACATATTAAAAAAAAAAAAAAGAAAGGACATCACTACGGATTCTACACAAAAAAAAAAGATAAGGGAATGTTATAAACAACTCTATGCCCAGAAATTTAACAATTTTGAAGAAATGGACAAATTCTTTGAAAGACACCAATAACCAAAGCTTACTCAAAGCTTAAATAGTCCTATGTATTAATAAATGATATATAAATATATCACATATATTATTTAATATAACAATACCCTGTTAAAGAAATGAAATAGAGATAGCTATTAAAGCAATTAAATTCTTAATCAAAAACTTTCCAGGCTCAAACAGCTCATTGATGATTTTACCAAATGTTTAAGGAAAATATGAAATATTCAATGAAGAGCAAAGAAGCCAGGTGGCTGCAGCTGAAATATTATGGTCAATAGATGAAGCTAGGGTCTGAGAGGTCAAGGGGGCCAGGGTTTGAATTTTATGCCATGCCAGATCTTCTTGGAGAAATAAATGGGAGGGGGGATTATTTTACCTAGTTCAATAAGAGAAAGCAATGTTAGAAGGTCACTCAATTAAGGTGCCATTCCTGGGCGCCCAGTGCTCCCACTCTCTTTCCTCTCTCTAATCCTCAGGGCTTCCCACTGAGCAAGGGAAGAGAGAGGTGACTATACAGCTTCTCTGACCTGGGCCAGGCAGATGTGACTTCAGGACACCTAGAACCTTCCCCAGCCCACACCCAGGGCTCAGAGAGTCCTGGAAGACCCTCCAAGGCCTGCATCCCTGGGGCCATACACAGGGCAAAGTGGTTGGGGAAGTGGACACATGTGGACAACAAGATTTGAGGTTTCTGAGGTCACAGTCTGCTGCCCTTCAAGTCATCCCTACTGCCTCATTGGTTTAATTTTCCTCCTCAGTCTTCTAGGTTCTGGAAATTCTTTTATCTTAATGTCTACCTCCCTCACCAGAAGATGAGGTCCATGGAGGCAGGGACAACTTCCATCTCCGTTGCTGCTCTGTCCCCAGGAGTTAACACTTCTTGAATGTATGAATGAATGAATGAATCAATCAATCAATCAGAACCAGTTGGCAATGCTTTGCCTGCAAAACTCATGCTAATAAACCTCCAGAATCTGGGTCAAGCCCTCCCGACTGCTTGGTGCGACAGGGAGAGAGGAACTGGAGGGCAGTCAGGAACGGAGCTGGAGGGAGAGTCCCAGGCAGAGACTTGAGCTCATGGTTCCCTTTCCATGACACAGAGCCGGTAGGGCGTGCTGGGCCTGCCAGGCTGGGGCCGGCCCCATGAGGCCATCCCGCGGGGCCACCTCTGTTCTTGCAGATGCTCTGCAAGGTGGCTGGGCCCATGTTTGGACGAGGAACTAGGCTTCTCTGGGCCTCAGTCTTCATATCCAGCAAGTGGGTTCCCAGGTTCTCCCACCCTGGTGCGGGAGGACCTTCTCCTTCAGCCCCTCTTCCCTCCGCCCTCTCGCCAGGCCCTGGACTCACCCAACAGCAGCAGCTTCAGCTCCCCTCGGTCCCGCTTCTTCTGTTCCAGGAGGATCTTGTTGATCTCCTGGTCAATCCGCGCGGCTGTCTTCTCATCCTCTGTCAGGCACCAGGGGCAGCAGTGCCAGGTCAGCGACCGGGCCATGGTGCGGGACCTCAGAAGGCACAAGGCAGCATGGCCCTGGCCCCCTGGGGAGGGTACCCCCACTCTGCTGGCTCTGGGGAGGGCTCCTGGCAGCCAAGCGTGAATGGGCTGCCCTCTTCTTGGGGGTCACCCCTCCCACTGGAACCCCGGACTTCCTGGCCTCGGGCTCCCAGGCAGCCCAGCTCCGAGAAGCCTGAGTGCTGGGCACAGGGCGGTGGGGGAGGAGGAGGAGCAGGAGCTGGGGTGCAGAGGCTCAGGGCTCCCCGCCCATCTCCAGACCTGCCTGGCCCGGCCTAACAGGTTGACTGTGGCGGCGAGGAGGAGAGGTGGGTGCCCCTGGGGAGGGCGGAGCAGCTCTTGGAAGGGCCCCAGCAGCCCGGGTCCCAGCAATTGGCTGGGCCCTCCTTCCTCATTCTGCAGGAGGGCGGACTCCCTGGTCCCGGGGCCCCTGACCCCGCCCTGGCCTGTCCCCAGGCCCGGCCCCGAGCCCGCTCTGAGCCAATCAGGAGCAAGCCTCAGAGTCCCGGCGGCGCGGGCGGGGCGGCTCCTGCTGTTGGAAGTGCTTGCGTGTGTGGGCTTGTTGCACCTGCACATCACCCCGGAGTTACTGCCATTTCCTCCCATATACAGATGGGTAAACTGAGGCACAGATCATGATGGGACCAGACAGGGCCCGGAGCCGGCTTTACCCGTGGGGCTCCAGGGTCTAAACACTAACCAGGAGGCTTTGAGGAGGGCCATTGATTCTCCCAGAAAACATTGATTGAGCACCTACTGTGTGCCAGGCATTCTAGGTGCTGCAGAAAACAAAATGACAAAATCCCTGACCCCTCTGCTTAACATTCTAGTTAGACAAGTAAGAAAATACCTTTTTTTTTTTTTTTGAGAAAAAGGAAGGGAGAGAGACAAAGAAATGTCATCAATCTGTTGTCTCCGCACAAGCCTGCACCAGGGATTGAGCCTGCAACCTAGGTACGTGCCCTACCAGGCCGGGCGGGGCTCAGTGGTTGAGCATCGACCTGGGATCCAGGCGATCGGGGTTCGATTCCCTGTCGAGTCACATGCCCGGGGTTGCGGGCTCGATCAGTGACTCTCTCATCATTGATGTTTCTATCTCTCTCTCCCTCTCCTTTCCTCTCTCTGAAATTCATAAAGATATATTAAAAAAAAAAAAAAAAAAAAGGTATGTGCCCTGACTGGAAATTGAGCCAACAACCTTTTGGTGTACAGGAAGACACTCCAACCAGCTGAGCCACCCGGCCAGGGCAGGAAAGACATTTAAAAAATATATTTGAGCCTGTTGGATGGCAATACATTCTGAGCAAAAAATAAAGTAGAGAACAGGGCTGGGAGATGTTGGGGGGTGTGGGCTGTGGCTTTACACAGGGAGTCAAGGGAGGCCATGCTGAGCAGATGGCATTTGACAGCCGGGAGACGTTGAACAGGCAGTCTGGGCATAGGGAGATCTTGTGAATCCAACCTGTGGGTCAAGATCTTTAGGACCCTGACTCCCTTACTCTTTAGGACCCTCAAAGGAGGACTACAATGCAAGGGTGAGCACATGGCTGCTTCCTGGCACTCGCAGCAAAGGGGGATTGCAATTTGTCTCCAATCCAGCAGATCTTGGCCGTTTCTATGTGCAGAATCCCTGTTGAGAAGTTCTTAAAAGTTCTAGAAAGTTCTGGAACACCGCTCCCTGGAGATACACATAATTCAGGGGCCTCTGGAACCCCCACAGATGGTACTATCAAGGCTCAGAGAAGGTGAGTGCCTGGCGCCACACAGCAGCACTGTCGCCCCTCCCCCAATCCCCAACTATGAAGAAAGTGCGGTTTTCTTCGCTGTTGCGTCATAATGAATAGCAGATGGGAAGTCTGATAAGGTCCCCCAACCCCACCCCTGTCTGGTCACTGAGGCCCGGAGGCCCGGGACTATCCACTCACCCCCAGTGGTTGGCCCTGAGGAGGTCAGGGTGACTTCCCACTGCCAGGCAGGTGAAAAAAAGCATAAATCAGTCTGAGCGGGGCAGGGCTGGGAGGACAGCACAGAACAGAAATAACCAGCTAGGCAAAAGGAGAAGGCCAGGCTGAGTCACAGAGCAGAGAGCGGACGGAAGTGCAGAGACACGCAGGAGCACGAGGGCCACCTTCTCTGGGCATCTGCCTGCTGCCCATTGCCAGCGTGTCACAACAGGACCAGGTGTCAGCCCCTGGTCTAACACCTTCCGTGGCTCTCACTGACCTCAGAAAAACCACCTGCTCCCTGGATGCCCACTAGGGCCGGGCCTCTGAATTTCTCCAGCTTCAAAACAAATCTCCCTTCCAGTTCCCCAAAAAGGCAGACGGGTTCTTTCCACATACCAGGTGCCAGTGGGGACATTTGTCACATTTTAGTTCATTAGGTGAGCTTGTGTGCATGTTTGAAACACACACACACAGAAAACATGAATATCTAACCTAATCAGTTCTTGTGAACCCAATGGCCATATGACCCCCAGCCAGGCCAAGACTAAGGACATCATCAACCCCATCAGGGTCCCCAGGTACCCTTTCCAACAGAAACTGCCTCCTTTCACCTGGCAGTCACTACTGCTCTTCTACAGTATTTTTATGTTTGAGGGGTACTTTTTGGCAATAAGATTTATTTAATTTTTTGTTTTTAAAAGTACATGGCACTGTCTTCACTTTCTTTGATATTTGACTATGAGTTTTGACACATGTACAGAGTCATGTAAATAATCAGCGAGAGTTGACAGAAGATAATTCCCTCCCCCTGAAAAACTCCCTCCTTTGTAGAGCCAGACTCTCACCACACCCCTAGCCCCTGGAAACCATAGATCCACTCTTTGTTGCTACAACTTTTAAAATCCTTTTGCGCCCGGCCAGGCGCGGCTCAGCGGTTGAGCGTCAACCTAGGATCCAAGCGATCAGGGTTCAATTCCTGGTCAGGGCACATGCCCAGGTTGTGGGCTCGATCAATGACTCTCTCATCATTGATGTTTCTATCTCTCTCCTTCTTCTTTCCTCTCTCTGAAATCAATAAAGATATATTTTACAAAAATAAAATAAAATAATAAAATAAAATAAAATCCTTTTGCAAATGTGATATAAATGGAATCACACATAATGTGGCTTTTGAGACCGGCTTCTTTCATTTAGCATTTGGAACGTGTCTGTGCAGTTGGGTGTATGAGGAGCCCATCCCTTTTGACTGCTGAGCAGTTTTCCGTTGTGTACGTGTGTCACCATTCATTCACAAAAGGACATTTGGGTTGGCTCCAGTTTGGGAACATCATTACTAGTGCTGCTATAAACATACATATTCAGGTGTCATATGAACAATTGGTGTTCATTTTACTTGGGTAAGTCCTTACAAGTGGGATTGCTGGGTCCTAGGATAACTATATGTTTAACTTGGTAAGAAACTGCTGACCAGTTTCCCACTCCCTGCCAGCACTTGGTTGTGTGTGTATATATATATATATATATATATATATATATATATATATATATATATAATTATTATTTTTCATCATGTTCCTTATTATATGTATCAAAACTCATATTGGCCTGGCCAGTGTTGCTCAGTGGTTGAGCATCGACCCATGAACCAAGAGGTCACAGTTCAGTTCCTGGTCAGGGCACATGCCCCGGTTTTAGGCTCGGTCCCCAGCAGGAGGCAGCGGGTCAATGACTCTCTCATCACTGATGTTTCTCTCTCTCTCCCTCTCCCTGCCTCTCTTTGAAATAAAAAAACAAAACACAAAACACAAAAAAACACCTCATACTGAACTATGAGTTCTGGGTTGCAAAAGAGGCTTTATTTTTCACACCTGTATGCAGTCTTTATCCGCAAATTAAACAAAACAAACACAAGTGCTACATATTTTTTCTTTTAGCTGATGGCATCTCATTGTGGATTTAACCTGCAAATCCCCAATTGATTAATGATGTTGAATATCTTTTCACGTGTTCATATGTTATCTGTATCTTCTTTGGTGAACTGTCTATTCAAATTTTACCATTTCTTTTAGTAGGTTGTCTTCCTATTACTATGTTTTGAAAATTCTTTATATATTCTGCA
Source organism: Miniopterus schreibersii (assembly GCF_964146895.1). Taxonomy (NCBI): domain Eukaryota; kingdom Metazoa; phylum Chordata; class Mammalia; order Chiroptera; family Miniopteridae; genus Miniopterus; species Miniopterus schreibersii. Next base: position 65,625,550 of record NC_138105.1, on the reverse strand, counting down.
TACAAGTCCTTTACTGGGCATGTGGTTTGCAAATATTCTCTCCCAGTCTGTGGTTTGGTTTTCCATCCTTTTCATCTTTTTGTGTCCTTTGCGGAGCAAAAGTTTTTAATTTTTATAATGTTCAATTTATCTTTTTTTTTCTTCTTTATAGATTATGCTTGTGGTACTTTCTATAAGAACTCTTTGCCAAACCCAAGGCCACAAAGATGTTTTGTTTTCTTCTAGGAATTTTATTGTTTTATATTTACATTTACATTTAGGTCTGTGATCCATTTTGAGTTAATTTTGTGTAGGTCAAGGTTCTTTCTTTCTTTCTTTTTTAACAATTGGAACTTTTTATTTATTTATTTACTTTTTAACCCTCACCCGAGGATATTTTTTCTGTTGCTTTTCAGAGACAGTAGAAGGGAGGGAGAGAGAGAGAAACAACAACATGAGAGAGACACATCGATTGGTTGCCTTCCCCACTCACCCCAACCAGGGCTGGGGATCGAGCCTGCAACCAAGTTACATGCCCTTGGCTGGAATCGAACCCAGGACCCTTCAGTCTGCAGGCTGACGCTCTAACTGCTGAGCCAAACCAGTTAGTGCTAAGGTTCCTTCTTTATATGCGTGTCGATATTCACCCTTTATTATTTTTTTTTATTGTTGTGGCCCTAGCTGGTTTGCTCAGTGGTTAGAGCGTCGGCCCTCGGACTGAAGGGTCGCAGGTTTGATCCTGGCCAAGGGCACGTACCTCGGTTGCAGGCTTGTTCCCCGGCCCTGGTCGGAGCGCGTGTGGGAGGCAACCAATCAGTGTGTCTCTCTCACACTGATGTTCTCTCTCTCTCCCACTCCCTCTGAAAAGCAGTGGAAAAAATATCCTCAAGTGAGGATTAAAAAAAAATCTTAGAAATTTTTTTTTTATTGCTGACACTTGCAGATGTCCCTGTCCCCCCCACTTTGCCCACCTCCACTCAGCAGCGCCCCCTGGCCCTCACCACACTGTTGTCCCTGGGCTATGCATATATGTTCCTTGGCTAATCTCTTCACCTTCCTTTATCCAGCCCCCCACCCGCTCCCCTCTGACATGTGTCAGTCTGATCCATGCATCCCTGCCTCTGGTTTTATTTTATTCATCAGTTTATTTTGTTCATTAGATTTCACATATGAGTGAGATTACGTGGTACTTGTCTTTCTCTGCCTGGCTTGCTTCGCTTAGAGTAATACTCTCCAGGTCCATCCATACTGTCCCAAAGGGTCCGAGGGCCTTCTTCTTTACAGCTGCGTAGTACTCCATGGTGTGAATGCCCCACAGCCTTTCTATCCACTCAGCTACTGATGGGCGCCTGGGCTGTGTCCAGATCTTAGCTCTTGTAAACTGCGCTGCTATGAACATAGGGGTGCATAAGTTCTTTCTGATTAGTGCTTCAGGATTCTTAGGATATATTCCTAGAAGTGGAATCACTGGGTCAAATGGCAGCTCCATTTTTAATTTTTTGAGGACCCTCCACGCTATTTTCCACAGTGGCTGCCCCAGTCTGCGTTCCCACCGGCAGTGCACCAGGGCTCCCCTTTCTCCACACCCTCCCAGCACTTGTTGCTTGTTGATTTATTGATAGTAGCCGTTCTGACAGGTGTGAGGTGATACCTCATTGTAGTTTTTTTTTTAATTGTTGACTCTATTACAGATGTCTCCCATTTTCATTTGCATCTCCCTCGTGGTTAGTGACCTTGAGCACTTTTTCATGCCTCTTGGCCATCTGCATGTCCTCTTGGGAGAAGTGTCTATTCAGGTCCTTTGCCGTTTTTAATTTGGGTTATTTGTCTTCCTGGTGCTGAGTTGTATAAGTTCTTTATATATTTCAGAGACTAACCCCTTATCAGGCGAATCACTGGTGAATGTTCTCCCATACAGCGGGCTCCCTTTTCGTTTTGTTGATGGTTTCTCTTGCTGTGCAGCCAGCACCCTTCATTGAAAAGACTGTCCTCCTTTCTCCATTGAATTTTGCCAAAGATCATTTCACCTTATTTGTGTATTTGCTTGATGGTTTTGCTTAGATCTTCTATATTCTTGCTAATATTCTGTCACTCATCCTATTGACTGCTGAGGGGAGCGTTGAAGAATAATCGTAGATTTGTCTATTTCTCCTTTCAGTTCTATTATATTTTGGGTGTGCATATTTAGAATCATATGTCCTCTTGGTGAATTCTTTTATATAATGTCCTTCTTTACCTCCTTGCTTTTCTTTATAAATTTACAACCAAATTAAGTAACCCTAAAAATTGTATTTATTTTCTGCCATTTTAGAACTTGATATAAATGGAACTGCACAAGGATGCTGGTGTGTCCAGTTTCTGTCTATCACCTGTTATGATTGTGTAATAAATCCACACTGGTACAGGTGGTTGTAGTTCATTAATTCTCATTGCCTTATCACTATTTTCTATTTATTTTTAAAAATTAGATGTAACTCACATATTCACCTACTCATCCATTCTCTTTTTCTTATCAATATCCCTATTTTTTAAAATTAGATATAATTGACATATATTAGTTTCAGGTGTACAACACAATGATTCAGTATTTGTATATACTCTGAAATGATCACCACAATAAGTCTAGTTAACATCCATAACCACACAGTTACAATTTTCTTCTTGTGAGGGGAAGTTTTGAGATCTACTCTCTTTGAACTTTTAAATGTGCAATGCAGTATTATTACCTACAGTCACCATGCTGTACTAGTGATCCAATCTACTATTGAGGGGGACTTAGTTAAATTTCACTTTGGGGCTGACATGAGCAGAGCAGCTATGCACAATTGATCCATGCCTTTTGGCGACCACATGTGACTTTCTGTGGATAAATACCCAATTGTGGAACTGCTGGGTTATAAGGTATTTCCCAGATATTAGGTATCTTTTGCCAAAGTGCACACACTAATTTACACCCCTGCTACCTCTGGGGAGTTCTTATAGAACTAAACTTATTCCAATCCAAAGATTCTCCTTTATTCAGAAAAGATGCACTCCTTGCAGCTTCTCTGTTATTAAAAATGTTCCTTCTGTTTAATGAAGAATTGGCTATTTACATTTTTTCAAAGTATTTCCCACTCCTCGGGTGATAGGATTATTTGCCACAGAGGGCCACAAGTTGTGTCTCTCCCTGGACCCTACCCTTGGCCACACCCAAGGCATTGCCCCACCCCCACCCCAAGAGTGGCCCAAGGCTGGAATACAAAGGTCCACCACCCTCCTTTTATTAACTGATGAGCTATTTATTTGGATTTGGATAAGACAAAAAGTCTCCATCCAGCAATCCCACCTCTGGGTATATATCCAAAAGAATAGAAAGCAGGGACTCAAACAGGTACTTGCATACCCATGTCCAAAGCAGCACTATTCACAGTAGCCAAAAGGTGGAAACAGACTAAGTGTCCACTGCTGGCCAGCAGGTCCAGCTTCCTGAACATAGGAACCTGGCTCAGAATGGTTTTGGTCTTGAAATTCTCCTAATTTTGAAACAAGAGCCATACATCTTCTTTTTGCCCCACCCTACCTGACTGGACTGGTGCCAAGACCCGGGAAGCCCTGGCCTACCATCAGGGAAAAGGGCTGGCTTCTCCCTGCCTCATTTCCCATGTGGAACCGGGGTGATGACAGGACCTCCCCTTGGAGGGTGCCTGATAGAGCCAGCAGGTGGGTGGGACAGCAAGAGAGCGGCCCCAGCTGGACAGAGAGGGCATAAATCTAGGTGACATCCAGGTGCACGGGCGGCCTCAACCAGGCTCCCTTCCCAAACCAACCTCCCAAACCCTGAGCCTTCACTTCGCCCAGCCCCCTCTAACCTGGCCCGGAGTTCCCATCCTCACCTGTCACAGTATGTCCTCCCCGCGTCAGCCACCAGAGGGCACCTGTGAGCACTCGAGTCAGGTCCTGCATCCACCTTCCCCAGTCTGTCCCCACAGCAGGCACCAGAGGGTGCCTGCAGGGACCGAGTCAGGTCCCGTCCTTCCTCTGCCCACAGCCCTCCAGCGTACCTACTTCACTCAGAATAAAATCCTAAATCCTCTCTGTGACCCACAAGGCGCTGCACAACCTGCCCGTCCCCTCCCTGTCCTCACCTCCTCCCTCTCTCCCCTTCGCTCACTTTGTGCCAGCCACACAGGCCTCCTCGCTGTTCCTTCAACATGCCAGGTACAGTCCTGCCCCATGGCCTTTGCACAGGCGGTTTCCTCTGCTTGGAAAGCCCTTCCCTCAGGCCACAGCATGGCTCCTTCTTTTCAGGTCTTCTCAGAAAGGCCTTTCCTGCAAAGCCTGTCTGAAGTGGCCACTTGCTCATCCCACTTCCCGGCTCTGCTTTTTCTTCATAGGTTAAGTCATAGTGACAAGTACTGCCCCCGCCCCCCCCCCCAAATCTGCAATGCCTAGGACAGTGCCTGGCACACAGGGAGTCTTCAAAGCACGTTCCGCTGACGAAGGAGGAGTAAATGAAACTGGAGGAGGGTGGGGGAAGTTGGAATTCCTGAGCACGGCTGGAGGGGATGCGAAATGGGGCAGCCGCTCTGAAAACCAGGATAGCGGTTCCTAAAAAAGCTAAACATAGTTTCCATATGACCCATAAATTCCACTTCTGAGTATTTACCTGACAGAATTGAAATCTGGAATGCAGAGGTTTGTACTCATAGTCAGCCTTATCTACAGCAGCCCAAAGATGGAAACAATCCGAGTGCCCGTAGACGGGTGAGTGGACAGTGGGGTCCATGTAGACGGGGGCACACTATTCAGCCTTAAAAAGGAAGGGCATTCCACCCATGCTCAGTGAAATAAGCCAGACTCAGAAGGACAAATACTGTGTGATTCCACTCATAGGAGGTCCCTAGAGGAGTCAGCTTCGTAGAGACAGACAGTAGATGGTGGGAGCCAGAGGATTAGTTTAATGGGGACAGTTTCAGTTGGGAAGGTGAGAAAGTTCTGAAGATAGTGGGGATGGTACCACCACAGTGTGAATATACGGAATGCTGGTCTGTGCACTTATAAATGGTTAATTTTATGTTATGTCTCATTACCACCATTAAAATTTTTAGAAAAGCAAAAAACTGAAAAAAGATTGCTGTCCAACATCTTCAGTTTACAGAAAGGTGGGGGCTTTGCCTTCGCAACATCTCCCACTGTGAGTGGCATGTTGGTTCTTGCCCCCACAAAGGAGGTGCTTCTCTTTCTTTTACTTACTGACTTTAGAGAGAGGAAGGGGGAGAGTTGTTCTTCTTATTTATGCGTTCATCGATTCCTTCTGTGCTCTCACCAGAACCTTGGGGTATAGATGAGACACTCTAACAAACCCGGCCAGGGAAGGTCCTTTTTTTTCTTTTTACCCTCACCAAGGATATTTTTTCCATTGCTTTTTCAGAGAGAGTGGAAGGGGGAGAGAGAAAGGGAGTGAAAGAGAGGGGGAGAGAGGGAGAGGAAGAGAAACACTAATGTGAGAGACACATCAATTCATTGCCTTCCATACTCAGCCAGGGCCAGGGATCAAGCCTGCAATTGAGGTATGTGCCCTTGAGGGTGGAATCAAACCTGGGACCCTTCAATCTGCTGCCTGACGCTCCAGCCGGCTAGGGTAGAAGGTACTTCTCTTGAAGGATGCTCCAGTACTCTAAGACAAATGAGCTTCAAGTCAAGAGCCAAGCAGGAGGACCTCAGAGTAGGGGCTCTAGTGCCCCAGTCCCAGCCCAGGATGGAAGGCCTCCCTGAGGAAGCCATGGCAATGGTTCCCATGAGCTCAGACCCCAGTCTGAAGGTGCCAGGACCCAGGCTAACCACTGGGGACCAGGCAACACCCCAGGGGCCTTCAGGGCCTCTCCAATGCCCCCCCACCCCGTACCCAGCAACAAGAAATAAGCCAGAAGGGCCACAGCGTTTAGGAATGAGATTTATTCCAATTTAAAACAATTCATTTCAGGAGAAAGATATGAAAAGTCAACTTCCATCAGGTATCTCTGGATTAAGGGGTCAGGGCCCCAACACACTGAGCAGAGCCTCCGTCCCACCTGCCTGGACAGGACAGCCTCTGCCACAGGTTGGCATCAAGCTAATCGTGCCCATCCCCCAGCACGCAAAACAATACATGCATTTCAAATGACAAAAGGTTTAAAAACAGCATTTTATATAATATTCTTTTTTAAATAGGTTAAGGTTTAAATCGTCTGAAATCAGGACTGTGTAATATACAAGTATAACCGGACAGTGTTCTCCCCGCCAGCTGGAACAGTTCCTGCACTGCTGCTAGGGGGCATTGGCACTAAGATGTCCCTCTCAGGTCTCTCTCAAGGAGTTGGATGCCGGGAATTGGCTATACTGCAGGGTGATCTGGCACAGTGGGAGGAGCTGAAAGGTTGGCACGTGAGAGAAAGCATTAGGAGGAGTCCATCAGGGTGAAAATCAAGGACACTGACCAACCTCATGGGACCTCCTGCCCCAACTGGCACTGGCAAAGAACTGGTCTTGGACACCCCACCCCGACATGGGGTGGCCCTGCCTTCAGCTCCTGGTGTGGGGCCAGGTTCGTGGGGTTCCAGAAGGCCCACGTGGGGGTGGTTTGGGGCTTTGGCCAGCCTTAGGCTGTGGTATGCTTGGCACACTGCCCCCCTCTCTAAGAGGAGTTATTTCGTCAGGTGCCTCCCCACATGCTCTTGCTGTCCCTCGAGAGCCCAATCCAGTTCCCTGTTTGTGATCTGGACCCTTGAGAGGTGCTAGGACATGCCCACCCTGTGAGAACCTCAAGTCCTTGCACTGGCCCACTGCCAGCACCACCACCTGCTCCCCCAACTGACGGTGAGAATGGAGTTGTGTTCAACCCTCTCAAATAGACACATGGCACAAAAAGAACCCTTTTTGGAAAATTGGCTCAGAAGCTGGGGATCCCCAGCCCATTCTGTCCCCAACTGGAGCTGATCACCAGGAATGTAACCACGCCCAACTTTTGCCTGTCTTCCACTCCCCATTGCCCTGAGGCCCTCCTGGCTTTGCCCTGCTGGTGGAATGGGGAGAGGAGAAAGTAGGGGCCAGCTGCCCAGGACTGGCTGTTTGGGTGGGTTGGATTTTGGTATTTGTTAGTGGCCCCCAAAAGAAACAGCCACACAGACTGCTACTGTAGGGTCCAGGTGTAGTAGGCAGGGCCACAATGTTACTGGCGGTCAGTTCCCCTTCCATTTGTGCAAAACAAAACAAACACTGTAGTGTTCAGTTTACATCAGATGAAAAGCCACCTCCCTCCCTCAAAAGATCAGCCCCCTGCTTATGCCCTCCCTCAGAGTCCCTCTGGGATGGGAACCCAGGCCAGGCAGCTCATGTCTCTGGCTCGATATATGGCCATGGCCTGGAAGCTGCGCAGGGCTAAGGTGCTAGCTGCTGACTCCCACACGACCCTCAACAGCTCTGGGCAAAATGCCCCTGCTGCCTGCTCGATTCCCAGCAGCTCAGCATAGGGGTCAACAAGTGCGTGTGATGGCGGCCACTACGCCTGGGAGCCATCGCAGGACTCTCCCTCAACCTCTCTCTGCTTCATGGGAACAGACCTGAGAATATTCTGAAAAAGTCCCCAGCCCACCATCATCACTGTTTGCAAACTGGTTACAAAAATGGAATGAAAGCAAAAGTGACTCCCATTCAAGTGGGCCCTCTCCTGGCTCCCAGGCCATGTGGGCTCTCCGGGCACTGTCCGGCCTGGGTGATGAGCACGCGACCCTTGGGTACACAGGGACCAGGCCAGGGAGAGCTCCAAGCAGGCCAGATGGCTCTGGAGACACTGTCCAGAGTACCCCCTAAGCCCCAGGGCTCTCAGAGGGCAGTGGGGACAAGGCAATCAGCAGAGGCTGAGACAAGGTCCAGAGACATCTCCTTCACTGCAGAGGAGCCCATATACTTTTTGTTTCTTCTTTAAAAAAAAAAAAAAAAATGGTTAGGCACTTCCCAGGGTGGGCAACAGGGGGAGCCACCCACCCCCACTTCTTGGAGTCCAGTGAGCAAAAACACAGCAAAGTCGTGAGGATGGCAATAACTTAAAAAAAGGAAGAAAGAACAGTCACAGTCTCCACATCTCCATACCAAGGGACCAGGGCCAGCTGGGCGGTTCTGTTCCACGGTGGCTGAAGGTGCACCCCTGGGGGGCTGGGGTGTGGGGCTAAGGGAGGCCTGGAGGCGCTGGGGGCAGGGCACTCACTTGTCTCATCTTCGCTTGTCTCATTTTTCTTTTTTTTTCTTTTTCCTTTTTTTTTTCTAGAAAAAGGCGAGCCACAGTCAAGGCCAGAAAAAGGCAGCCTGTGCCGCTGACAATAGGTGAGAAGGTGCACGAAGTATATAGAAAGAAAGATGTACATCCCCTGATAACTGTGAAATAAAAACCATTTGTTAAAAATATGGAAAAAAAAATCAGCTCCTCTGCAGGCAGAGCCGCTGTCACATCATCACACAGGAGGGTCTGTCCCGTGGGTTTTCCACAGGGTCACACCAGGTTGTACTCCTTCAGGTTGAGCTGCAGGATGGTGTCCTTGACAGCCGCGAAGACAAAGCGGATGTTCTCCGTGTCAGTGGCGCAAGTGAAGTGAGAGTAGATGATCTTGTCACTGTCAGGGTTCAGGTCCACAAACATCTTCAGGATGAACTCCCGGGCAGCCTGAGCATCCCGCTGCGGCCCTGGGGAAGGTGAGGTGGATAAGTCAGGCCAGCTCAGACCTGCAGTGCAAGGGACGGGGACCAGGGTGCCAGCCATGTGGGGCAGCTTATGCCACAGGCTCCTAGGCTGAGATGTGCCTGCAAGAAGGCAGCTTTCTTTGTGTGGATGTGCGTGGGGGTCTGCAAAGCCCCTCACCCATCTCCACCCACTTGCCCTTGGCTCCACCCAGCCAGGACCACTGCTGCTGTGCATATTCCCGGGATGCTCCCCTCACCTTCAAACTCGGGCCATGCCTCCCTTCCAGCCTCCCTTCACCTGATTCCATTTACGCTGCGCCACAAACACCCACATCCAAACACAGGCATGCATCCACACACATACACACGTGCCCAGACCTACGCACATACCTGCACACACATGAACAGCTGCCGCCCCAGCCTGTCCATCCAACTGTTCACACCCTTGCCCAAAGGCTCCTGCCCACAATGTCTGTCCTTCCCTGTCCATGGTCTGCATTCACCCTGAAGTCTTGGTTCCCATCATCTCACTGTTCCCTCCCAGCAAACCTCCTGCTCTCCTCCCATCAGAAGCAGTCCCTGTCTGACACACCCAACACCCACCCACCCCCAGCCCAAGAGGCCCAGGCGACTGAGCTCAGAGTCCAGCACCCTAATCCCTGCCAGGCCTCAATCAGGTCTTTAGGGCAGGAGCCAATGGCCCAGACCACAAGGCCCCACCCATGACTGGTGGGGCCGAGCCTATCACCACCAACTCGAAGGCTGGGCATTGTGTTTCACAGGCAGCAGCCCTTAGGGAGATGTCCCATCCATGATCCCTGCTCTCTTGACAAGCCTGGATAGCATGAACACCCAGCATTGGCACCACCACCTGCCTTGTATCAGGAGAGAGTGACTGAGGGCCCTGGGGCAGACAGCTACAGCTCACGCACAACAGAATGGGGGTGCCGAAAGGATAGGTGAGATGGTCCACATGAGCTGTCTGCCCTCCATTAGGAACTCAGCTGATCCAGGGAGGGGTTGGGATGGTGGTCCTGGATCACCCTTTATTCCCAGCACCAAGCTCCTCCTTATGGCTGGGCCATTGAGCCCACATGAACTTCTCACTCAATGTGAGTGTTCCAGCTCGTCCCTCCTATTGCTGTATACCAACTGCAAGGTGCCCCCTCCTGCAGATGATGCTCCCTCTGGGGACACAAGGCCTTTCTGCCCATTAAATGCTTGGGAGGATCCTGGAAGAAGCAAACAGAATATAGCGCTGGGGCCCCAGGAAATCCTGGCCTGCACTAATCATGCTCAGGCCTGAGGGAACCACCATCCTGGCTGTCAGATGAAAACATCAAGGCCCAAAGAGGGTAAGGGACACAGTGGAGGCACCCAGCTCGCCTCCTCAATAGATCAGGTGAGGCTCAGGGGCTCTGGAACGTCTCCTGGTTCTTTGGGGGCCATGCAGGGAGGATGAGGCACAGAGAGGCAAGGATCCCATAGAGCTCACCATCAAATTCGGGGAAGTAGTCCACCAGGTGGGAGTACAGGATCTTGTCCTCCAGCAGGTCCTTCTTATTGAGGAAGAGGATGACCGACGAGTTCTGGAACCAGGGGTAGGTGATGATGGTCCGGAACAGGGCTTTGCTCTCCTCCATGCGGTTCTGCAGAGGGAAGGCTCCAGGATCAACGAGGCTCCAGGAGCTGTCCTTGTCCAGAGTCCTCAGAAGGGCCCTGGGCTGGTGGGTGGGGGAGCCCCTCACCTCCACCCAGGACCTCCCTCCCCTTGGCAGGCCGAGCACTGGGAGGGGTGCCTCACCTCATTGTCTGACTCCACCAGGACTTGGTCGTATTCACTAAGGGCCACGAGGAACATGATGGATGTCACGTTCTCAAAGCAGTGGATCCACTTCCTCCGCTCGGACCTCTGTCCTCCCACATCCACCATCCTGCAGGGGACAGGAATGCCACAGGGGCTCAGTGCTGGGCTCTACAGATAGCACTACTTCTCCCAGAAAGCCCCTCCCCACGAGCATGGCTGCATCTGCTAGAGTCTTGTGGGCCCCTAATACCTGCTAGAGTCACAGATGCCCCAAAATACCCATTAGAGCCCTGAGGGTCTCCCAATACATATCAGAGCCAGAAAAGCCCCCACTATCCACTACAGCTACAAGGGCCCCTCAATACCCGTTAGATCTCCAACAGCCCCCTACTACCCATTAGAGCCCCAAGAGTTCCCCCAATACATGTCATAGCCATGAGGACCCATCATATCTGTGGGAGCCAGAAAACCCCCCATATCTACAGTAACCAGCAGAGCCTCCCATATCTGTGGGAGCCATCAGAGCCCCCCAGATCTGTGGAAACCAGAATACTGCAGAGGCTTCACATCTGATTCCTGTCCTGACAGGAGCCCTTGGTCTAAAGTGCCCAGTGGACAGGCACACGTGGTGGGTGTGAGGTGCAAACCCAGTGGGACCTGCAATGTGGGCCCATCCTTGGACCCCACATCCTGCATCTGGAAACACCCTCCCTTCATTGGTCATCATGCAGCATTGTCTATAACACACCAGCACCAGTCTCAGCCTCCCCCACAAAGAGACCCAGATAGACCAAGGATGTTCAGTCCACAAACATGCGTTAGCCACTGCGTGGGAATGAAGGGACAGCCTCAGAGTGAAGCTGCGTGTCCTGGCACTGGGTGAACACAGTGGGCTACGAAGTCTTCTATCCAGCATGAGAAGCAGGTAAGAAACAACAGGCCCAGAAACAAAAGGGTGAAACTGGGGACAATGTTTGAGAGACAGGATTAGTTACAGGGGCTTTCTCCTTTCTGCTGTGAATTCCCTAGGCTTTTTTTTTTGCTTTTTGTTTATCCTCATTTGAGGGTATTTTTTTCCATTGATTTTTAGAGAGTGGAAGGAAGGGAGCGAGAGGGAGACAGAGAGCGAGAGAAACACAGACGTGAGAGGGACATCAATTGGTTGCCTCCCACACCACGTGCCCCCACCGGAACCGGAGACTGAACTTGCAACCCAGGTACATGTTCTTGACCAGGAATCAAACCTGCGAACCTCCGGTTCACGGGCCAATGCTCTAACCACTGAATCACACCACCCAGGGCTAAATTCCCCAGGTTTTTAAAGATTTTTTAAAATTGATTTTTAGAGAGAAGAGGAAGGGAAAGAGGGAGAGAGAGAGAAACATCAATGTGAGAGTGAAACATTGATCGCCTGCCTTCTGCACGCCCCCACGCTGGGGATTGAGCCTGCAACTGGGGCATGTGCCCTGACTGAACTGGCCGCTTTTTGGTACATGGACGATGCCTAACCAACTGAGCTACACTGGCCAGGGTCCCTAGTTTTGTTTTAAATATGTTTTTACTGATTTGAGAGAGAAAGGGAGAGGGATAGAGAACTAGAAACATCGATGAGAGAGAAACATCAATCGGCTGCCTTCTGCACACCCCCTACTGAGATTAACCCCTCAACCTGGGCCATGTGCTCTGACTGGGAATCCAACAGATGACCTCTTGGTTCATGGGTTGACGCTAAACCACTGAGCCACGCTGGCTGGGCAGTCCCTAAGTTTTTGTTTTTATTTCAAATATATCTTTGTTGATTTCAGAGAGAGAAAGGGAGAGGGGGAGAGAGAGATAGAAACATCAATGATGAGAGAGTCATCATTGAATGGCTGCCTCCTACACACCCCCGACTGGGGATAGAGCCTGCAGCCCAGGCATGTGCCTGACCAGGAATCAAACCACAATCTCCTGGATCATAGGTTGATGCTCAACCACTGAGCCATGCCTGGCTGGGCATAGGTTTTTGATAATGAGGAAAAACACTCTGTTTTTAAAAAGGAAGGTAAAGGCTATAAGGGAAAGCAGCCCTCAAGCCCCCCAACCTAAACTGGAGAAGACTAGAGTCCCCACAGCTGCCCCCCCCCCGCCCCCCGCTACACACACACTGCTGTGTGGAAGGCAGGGCTCAGACAGAAACGGCCCCAAGGAGGGGTTGAGCCACAGACTACCCACCCTGCTCCCATGGCCAGCAGAGGCAAATTCACCTGGCAGAGATTTCACAGAGGAGACACCAGCAAGCACAGGTGGATGGCAGATGTGCCAGGGAGGCTATAAAGGGACAGGAGGGTGGTGACAGGCCAAGAGCCCTGTGCTCGATGCCAGGCACATGATGGCAGCTGCAGCCAGTCTGGGAAATGCCATCAGGGACAACAGTGTTTGGGGCAACAGCCTTTCTAAAGCATGAGCCTTCCTGGTACAGCTGGGCTAAAACCCACACATGAGGTCCCCACTTTGGGACCAGGCACATCTCACACATCAGGCCAATCAGGCCATCATTCGATGACATCTGAGCTCCGACTGGCGCCAGGCCATGAGCTCGGTGCCAAGGCCACTGGCCTGCCTTCTGTGATCGTACAACCAGACAAGTGCATAGCTGGATGAAGGCACAGCTGGACAAGAGGAGTACAGATGGACAAGAGCACAGTTGGAAGAGGGGGACACAGCTGGACAAGGGGCCTTCATACCCCTCAACTGCCCCACAGTACCCTTGCTCTGACAGAAACTCCAGACCACCCACCACTCCTGCACAAGTTAGTATCCTCTCTCATACACAGCCCCACTGTGAAGGCTCCACCAAAAAGCCATCTCCCCGAGGCCGCCTCTGGCCAGCCCCCAACAGTCACTGGTGCCTGGCTCACTCTGAAACTTGGGGATAGTTACTTATTCATAAATCTTATCTCCTGTCCTGGATCAGAAGCTCTCTGAGGGCAAAGACTAGTATCTTTGCTGCCCCCACAATGGGGGCTCCAGGTCTGGGGACAAACAGCCCTCACAGCAGCCAACAGAGCCCCGACTTCCCCAAAATGCCACCACTCTCGGGAAGCCAGGACACAGGCACCTGAAGATGATGTTCTCCAGGTCAAAAGGGTACTCGATGATGCCAGTGGTGGGCACACGGACCCGAAGCACATCCTGCTGGGTGGGCAGGTAGCCCGAGGTGGCGATGCGGTCCACGTCGGTCAGGTAGCTGCAACAGAGCAGGGACAGGCCAGGCTGAGAGGGGAGGGGACAACCCACCCACCAACAGTCCCCTAAGCAGCCTGAAGGGGCCTGCAGGGGTCTCACCAGCAGGGGCTGAAGCAGCCAGGAATACTTGGGACAAGGCCTTCCCACCCCCACAACCTGGACAGGAAGGAGCAGGTCATTCGCTGGGTCTCATGGGACAGAAATGATGCTGACCAGGGAGAGAGAGTCAGGAGGGACTCTCTAATAGAGCTGCCCCAGGATGGCTACTCTAGAAGGAGAAAAGGGACCAGCAGTGGGGTTTCCAAGAAAGGCTGCCGGGCTGGAGGGGTAACTTTTGAGAAATAAATTTACTATTTTAGGACTGTTTTAGAGCCACAGAAAAGTTGTAGAGATACAACAGAAACTTCCAGCACACACCTACCTTCCCCACCATGAACATCTTCCATTAATTTAGTGCATCTGTCACCACTAACCAGCCAATATTCAGTATCATTAACCAAGTCCACCCTTTCCCAGGGTTGCTTCAGTTTCCCCTAATGTCCTTTCTCTTTCCCAAGGCCCTGACCAGGACCCACGTGACCTTCAAACCATTCTCTGGTGGGGTAGGCAGGCAGCACCTCACTCACTATTTGGCAGAGTCGGAGAGCTGGTACTCCCGCCTCCGGTCGTAGCACTCCTGGATGCCAGGGTCATTCCACAGGGTCTTGATGGCATTGACGTACCGATGCTCAAATGTTGTCACCTTTTCTACATCCACTTCCCGAATCAGGAGCGCATTGGCCTGTGAGGACAGGGGGGAGAAAGGCCATGGGCTCACCAGTGGCCTGGAAACATGCAGTGCATCACTCGTCCCAGGATGTGGTCACACTCAGAACCCAGCTGACTAAAGTCAGAACTATCAACTCCAGTTTCATGTGAACACAAGAGAGAAATGAGGATCACTGGCTGCAACTGTCCCTCAGTGCCAGGTCCCAAAGCAGACCCAACATTGAGGCACCTCAGAGCCTCATGTCCACCATGTCCCCCCTGTGTAGGAAGGGGCTTTTGCAGGAGGGGGAGGCGTGTGCCAATAAAGCTGTATTTATAGAAACAGGCTGAAGTTTGCCCCCTTCTGTCCTAGATGCTGATGGTCATCTATGGTCCAAGTGTGAACTGGACTCTGAATCAAGCCTCAACTGGAAGAGATACTATAAACCGAGACCCAGTGGGCCAGAGGCCCAAGCTGACCCCACACATGGCGCCCACAGCCAGAATGGCAGACCTGGTAGGGGTCCCTGAAAAACCTATGAACTGGGTAAAGGTAAGACCACACCTATCAGAGATATATATCAGAAATCTGGCTGACTGACATTCTGAAGCCTAAAAGTAAATGGGTTCATTTAAGCCACATTTGTACAGATATGGACTCCAAACCATGCATTAGTCCAGGGAAAACTTCTGGGTGTGTGAGAAGCCCCCAAAAACAGATTTACAAAAGCAAAGCAAAGAGAGGCCACCAGCAAAGGCCATAGGTGCACAGCTGGTAGGGCAACCACTGGGGAGAGCAGGCAATTACTAAGTACACTCCCAGGAGAAATGAGAAAAGTTGTGCAAATAAAAACTTGTTCACAAATGTCACAGCACCAGGATTCACAAAGGCCAAAAAGTGGAGACAACCAAGCGTCCATCAATGGGTGAATGTGGTCCATCCATGCATTAGAATATTACTCTGCCATGAAAAGGATGAAGCACTGACACTCCCTACAATGTGAGTGAACCTTGAAAACACAACGCTCAGCAAGAGAAACCAGACACAAAAGGCCACACTATGTGATTCCATTTATATGAAATGTCCAGAACAGGCACATTCAGAGATGGGAAGTGGGTTTGTGGTAGCCAGAGGCTGGGGAGGGAGATGGGGAGCAACTGCTAATGGGGACAGAGTATATATATATATATATTTTTTAATTCTAACCCAAGGATATGTTTATTGATTTCAGAGAGAGGGGGAGCGAAAGAAAGAGAGAAACATCGATATGAGAGAAACATCTATTGGTTGACTCTAGTACGCACCCCAACTGGGGATTGAACCCACAACCTAGGTATGTGCTCTGACCAAGAACTGAACCCACAACCTTTTGGTGTACAGGACAATGCTCCAACCAACTGAGCCACCCAGCCAGGGCAGGACAGGGTATTTTTTGGGGGAGATGCAAATGTTCTGTAATTAAGTAAAGGTGATGGTGCATGACTCTCTGTAAATATGTTAAAAAGGAACTGCATACTTTAAACAGGTAACTTTTGTGGTATGTGGATTCCATCTCAACAAAGCTGTTACTAAAAAAAAAAAGAGAGAGAGAGGGAACTGTCATCTCCATGGGGCCACCAAGAGGGCCAAATATGGCATCTGAAGTGCCTGGTAGGACAAGGGGCCCTCTGAGGGGCTAGGAACCAGGAGTTCACACTGCCCATCCCAGGGTAGCTAACCCGCCGGATGGATTCCCAGTCCATATAATGGGGGCACTAACAGCTACCTGATAGGGGAACCTGGGGTTCCAGCAGAATGTACAGGCCCAGCAGTGGCCCCCACTATCCCCTGCAGCCCATGTGCTGCCCAGGTGGCACTTCCCTACAGCCTGTGGCCTCACCTTGTTCTGCTCGTACTTGTACAGGATCTTCAGAGTCTCCATGGCCCGGATCATGGCCTGCATGGCAGTGAAGATGTTCTGGTAGACCAGCTTGGTGAAGCCCCGCTTGTCCTCTTCCGAGTAGCCAGCCCCATGGATGATGCGCATCTGCTTAATGAATGTGCTCTTCCCACTCTCCCCTGTGCCTGCAACGCACAACACGGCCCAGTGAGATAGCACACTAACAGCTTGCACACACACCATGACCACCACATCCCCACCCAGTGCACCAGGAGCTGAGTCTCTAGGACACAAGCTTCTGGCCCCAGGTAGCTCGTTGGCCCTCAGAGGGGACACGGGACACATTTGACCAAGAGGCAACCACTCTTTGAAACACATCCCTGAAATTTACTTGGTCATCCTCCCACTTGTACCTGTCCTACACAAGAGGAAACTGAGGCTTGGAAAAAGGACGTCTACAGGGTAGTTAGCCCCCAGGTGCACAACAGGCCCTGCAGGATCACAGTGACAGGAGGTGAATGGCCACCGCACTGGGTACGAGTCAGCATAGCGTCAGACTTTAACAGGGCTGCAGATGAGGACTCAGAGGCCCATAGAAGTTACATGTCTCTCCACCAGATGCCGCCACCTCCTTACCTAGTCAGGCTGACTAGTGACCTTTCCCTGGGAGTTTACTCAGCCCTTTCCCAGGCACACCCTGGATCCCTGTCTAATCTGACAATATCTGTCGACCTTCCACCAATCCTCTTCGACAAGTGCCTCCAAGAACAGTCTCCTTTGGGGCAGGAGTTCAGTAACTGAGGCCAAGGCCAAGGCAGTGAGGGCCAAATCAAGTCGCAGGGCCCAGGATCATCACCTCAAGGTCCCCAGAAGCTCCTTTCTCATTAGCTCCAACCTTGTACCCAAACCCAACATCAAGCCATGTTGCGCTCCCTGGTTCTACCATGTGTGACCACAGCACTGTGTCCCATGTCCACCCAGAGGTCTGGGTATCGCCCCTCTGCCCTCCCACCACCACATCCACTTTCCTATCTCTGTTCCAGAAACCGAATCCCTTTGTGTCTCATTTCTTCCTCAATAAGCATGAGGGGATACGGCCACCTTACCAGGCTCTTCTAAGGTGAGCGCTCTGGCCATCACCTCAGAGAGGGGCACACTGAGGCTCTGCTACCTCAAAGGATCAAAAAGTCAGGAAAACCATCTAAAAGGGGCCACTTGGCTGGCTGTGTCCTCACCCTAGCCTCGAGATGAGGCCTGGTCTCAATGCATGCCATTCAACCAGGAGTCCTCCATGCCTCCGATCCCTCCCAGCCCCCCTCCAGCACCAACAGAGCCCCTGGTGCCTCTCCTGCTTCAGCCTCTCACTGCCCTGGTCAGCCCACTTTGGTGCACACACACACAGGGACAGCAACTGCAGCTGTTTTAATGTGTTCACAAATCTGAGGGGCCTCTCACCAATAGTTACATGAGGAAGTCACCCTGGAAGGGACTCCTCCAGCCCCAGCCAATGGCTTTACCGAAACCTCACGAGAGACTCTAGAACCCTCAGAATCTTCAGATAACAAGTGTTTGTGGTTTTCAGCTACTAAGTTTTGGAGTGATTTTATTACACAGCAAGAGAGAACTTCTAAATTCAAAAATGCACTGCCTCAGACGCCCCACTCAATAACACAGGTCCCCTCTCATGGACTGAACCCCCACACCCCCTTTTGGGGACTCAGAACATCCCAAACTTGTCTGAACCCATCACTCTAGGCTCATCTTCAGCACTCTCTGTGAGTTGGCCTGCGTTTCCCCACTTCCATGTGTTTGCCAGAGCTGTGCCTCTATCCATGGTGCCATCTGCTCACAGCCACCTGTGACACGGACTGCACCCCAGAAAACCCTAAGCCCCAGGCAGCAGCTCCCCTCCCTGGACACTGGGAACCATTACCACCGCCTGTGTGGGGAGTCTCTCTGCAGGGGTCTGTCACCAGCCTTTGTGACTGGGAGCTCCTAGAGAAGAGACCGATTCCATGGCCTCCCTGGGTGATCACACTGCTCTGCAGCCAGGAGGTCTTCAACCAACATCCAAGTAACTGACCACAGGCACCTGAGCTCACTCAGGGAGACCCAGAGTAACAAATTAGACACATTATAAAGCAGGGACCTTGGCTGCAGCTGCCTCTTTCTGGTACTTTTATCAACCACCTCAGATCCTTTCTGGAACAGATAAATATGACTTTGGTTCTGTCATCAAGTGGTCATTACTCCCATACCGTCCCGCACCCATCCTAACTCACACAATCACCTCGGCCACAAAATGTACAAGAGGCCAAATGCCCACCTGCCCCAAACCGACCTGAGTTCCAGGGGCAGGAGGGGGTGGAGGGTCCATGCATGTGACCCCATGCCTCCCCAGAGGAATCCACACTGCCCCTCCCTCGCCACACACTGCAGGGAGGGGCGGTGGTGTGCTAAGAATGTGATTTCTACTGCATTTTCCCCTTGACCAGGGTCCCCCCTTGGCACTGCTGACAGGTCATTCTCGGGGGAGGTGAGCACTGTAGGATGTTAGGCAGTATCCCCAGCCCCCACTCAATGCCAGGAGCACCCCCATCGTGACAACCACAGGTGTCCCCCAGATACTACCCAGTGTCCTGTAGGGAAAGGATCAGCCCATTTTTGACAAAATGCTATTACGCAAAGGTAAAACTGCCTTGTTGGTCTGTGAAAGTATCTCTCACTGGAAACAGTCAAACAGGTGCAAGAATTAAAACCAAACACCCAAATGCAGCCCCACAGGTCAGCCTGGAGCCAAGCCAGGCAGGTCCCACACTCAGTCCACAGACCCCAGTGCTGCCAACACCTCAACTACAGAAGGAACAGCAGCCTCAGCTTTCACATGAGGATGCTGGGAGGACAAGTGAAGAGTCTGAAAACCAGATAACTGCCCAGATGGGAAAGGAACTGGCCTCACACTGGGTTTTTAAAAATGGAGGCGAAAATGACAATGAGAGCCCCCTCCACAGAACTCTCCAGAGGTAGTACAGGCACACTGGGGGTGTATGTGTCAGTCACATACACACGTGCATGCACACATGCACACCCATACACATACATGTGTACACATGCAGCCCACATCAATCAGCACGTGACACTGCTTGGGCCCCAGGAGAGGAGGGGAGGTGTAGGGGGTATGTTTGTGGAGGGGCCCTGAATGCCACCTCATGATTGTCAAAAAGCTGCCAGCCCCTGGAAACATCAGGGGTCCTGGATGAGGTGTGTAGCCAAGGTCACCCAGTTTCCCTCCAAACCCCACGGTCATCTAGTCTGCAAGTCCCCCCACACTGCAAAGACAGCAGCCATGACCGACCTCCAGAGGAGGCAAAAGGCACACAAAAAGCACAAGTACATGAAGTGGTAGAGTTTTTAAGTCACCTAATTGTGGCAAACATTTTACAATACATACCTGCTTCAAATCAACATGTTGTATACCTTAAACTTACATGTTTCATGTCAACTGTGTCTCAGTAAAGCTGGGGGGAAAAGCAAGAGGGACACCTCAGGGATAATGTGGCCTCGGACATGGAACAGTCAGTGTGGCCATCACTTTTCAAGGAAAGTCAGAGAAAGGAGGGTATGGAGGTAGCAGCTGCAGAGATGGACAGTCCACTGAAGAGGGCACCACGTGTCATGTGTCACCTGTGTTCTGGGCCAACAGAGACGAGTGAGGAGATGCCAATGCCAGCCCTGAGAGTGAGCATCCAAGCCAGGAGCAATGGCATGGGAGGCAGGAGCCAGCAGGGAGGGCCCTTTGCCCTGGAGCAGTCCAGGCCCAGCTGGCCTGAGAGGTGCTCAGCCACTGATATGACTGGGGGGGGAGGGGCAACGACAGGCTCTGAGCCACACAGTGCCAGCCAAAGTAACCTGTTATAGATGCTCTGGCTGCAGCCTTCATTTTGAGCTGCCCTGTCTCCTGGCCAACTAAGCCACTGCCACATCTTGTCAGCACATGTCACCTGTGATAGAATCTCTGGCTCCATTATCTCCCACACACCTGAACCAATGTCCACCTGCCCAGAGAAGTCTCTGGGTACAAAGCCTGCCTGGAACTCATGGCCACTCACCCAGACTACTGCAGACTCCCTGAGGTTCATCCTCCTGGTCTCCAAGTAATCCTGCCCAGCCCTCAGTCATGCTCCCCCTAGGAGATCTTGTCACACACACCTTTCCAACTCAAAACTTTCAACGGCTGTCCCCTTTGGAGAGAAGCCCCTTCCTAAGGCAAAAATGTGCGAGACATCCATGATTGGGCCTCATTCTGTCCACATGGACTGGTCCACAGCACCCACTGCACCACCAACCATGCAAAAGGTAGCTGTTCTAAACCCACACACAGCATTCCAGGCAGCTTTATTCATAATAGCCAAAAAGTGGCACTGGCCCCAATGTCCACCAGGCAGATGGTCACAAACTGTGGCCCACCTGTACACAGACACTACTCAGCAATGAAAAGGAAGCTGCATGGACATACCCAAAGGCTGATAGGCTCCACAGAACTATGCTAAATGGGAAAAAACTCAACCCCAGGAAGCTATATGTCTTCTGACTCCATTTATGGAACCCTTCTGAGATGACAACTGTAGAGAAGGAGAATGGATGAGTGATTGCTGGGAAGGGCGAGGGGGGGGGAGTGGTTAGAAAAGGGATATACGAGAGTCTCTGTGGTGCTGGAAACACCATGATGGTCGCTGTAGATTCAGGTGCTTGTGCAGGTCATGACACTGTGGAGAAGTGATGCACATGTACCACCTCCTCATAAGGAAGCCAAGTGGCTCCAGGTCCTGGCTGCAGTTAAGACCTCAAGTTCATGTCCATTGGTCCCCTTACCGCACCTCCCCACAGTTTCTTGGTAACATGACCAGTCCAGTTTTTTGAGAGGACATTTGTGGGCACCTGCAGCTGTGTGCCAGAGCTCCCACCATTGTTAAATATAAACCACCCCATGGGCTGATCCCCTCTAACCCTACCAAGCTCCTGGCACAGAATTCATGGTTTCCAAGAAACACCCAGATGTTCTTTCCAGAGGCAATCCCTGTCATTTACTCTGTATCTGTTAGGTCTGCAGGTCCCCATTTTCAGCACGCTAGGGATATAGCACCCCAAGAGCAAGGGTCTTCCTGCGGCCTCCTGCCCCTCAGCCCCTAGAACAGGCCTGCAGGACACCTCCTAGGCTCACCAGGAGGACAGAATCTAAGTACTGCCTAAGCTGAGACTAACCAGAGAAGAATGAAAATAAGCCCCTCTCTGAAGGGAGAAGACCACCTACCTCACTAATTGTCGGAGATCTAGGATGGCAGATTGGATTGAAGGAAGTCAGTCTGAGCCCTGAGCCCTGGCAAACACCCCCAAATGGAGGAGAGAAAAGGGGTTCAGCACCCTGCCAGCCTCAACCTGGAGAGCAAGAAGGATGGCGGCATTTATCTGATATCACTGACAGACTCAGGTATGCAAGTATCCACAACCCCAGGGGCAGGCGTCTGCAATCTGGCAACAGAACCTGAGTGTTAGTCAGAAGGTGGGGTTCAGGGCTGGCACTAGGCTGTCCACCACTCTGGGATGTAGGTAGTGAAGCCAGGAACCCACAGGGTCACAGGGAGGCCCAGGAGATAGCACTGATGGGGACCTGGGCTCCTGGAAATACAGCCTGGAAATGCAATATGGACCTCGAGCTATGTCAACAGCTCCAATATAAAAGAGGGTTCAACCTCATGCAGGGAGACTCAAAAAATGCAAAATCCTTGTGCAACTAAGGATAGCTATTAAACGCTCCTCTCACACCCACTAATTTGTTCATTCATTCATTCAGTGATACAACTATCATCTCACCTCCCACTAGACAGGTGAGGAAATTGAGGCACAGAGAGATTAAGCGGCTTTGCTGAGGTCACAGAGCTGGTAACTATGGGACTCGGGTCTTCTGGCTTCACAACCACAGTGTCTCCCCCATCCCAGGACTTCCATCTCTCCTGTTCCACCACCACCGCCACCGCCACAGGGAAGTGAGAAAATGTAAGAGCACTGGGGGAAGTGCTCCTGCGCCAGCAGTAGGGCCACCAGAGAGAGAACACACCAGTGGGCACTGCACTAGTAACAGGAAGGAGGACAAAAAGTGTGAATCTCTGGACTAATCATAACATCTTATCTCCAAGCCAAGGCAAAGTCAGAGGGGCTGACTTCTCCTGCCCAGGGGCCTCCAAGGTACGACACCCTTCAGTCAGGACACACTGCCTACTGTAACTGAGGCCACTGTGTAGTAGCCCACTGGCACTTGCCATCCAACTGTTTTGATAGGTGTCTTCTGAGCCCCCACTTTTATTCCCTTAAGTCTTATGGCAGCCCTCTCTGAAGCCCTTTCTGAAGGTTGGGGGACCTGGCGTGAGCCCCCAGTCCCACCCATCCCTGCCCTCTAGCCCAACTGTGGGTTTGTGGGCAAAGCTCAAGGACTGAAGGACAGAGATGGACCCCGCCCACCCACTGACATCCCCATCGACTCAGATCAAAGGAAAAATGGGGCAGAGATAGGCTACCTGCCTCCCATTCATACTCCCCCACCCTCCACCCAACTCCACCTCCCAGAGGGGTCTGACCTTTCAAATCTTGTCCTTTCCAACTCTACGCCCCCAATCGAGGTCCACAAGCAAATAGACATGATGACAGGAAAGGCAGCTTCCACCAGTCTCAGCTGAAGCCGCTCCTTCTAAGGTGCTTACGGTGCACCCACCTAGTACAGCACCAACCAGGTGCTGGGGATCAGAAAAGGTACCCAGATGGCTGAATCCCTGACAGCCAAGCTCTGGGGACCCTGCTGTAAGACAAGGAAGCCCTGCTCAGTGGCAGAGAGACTGGCCATCAGTATGGATATCGTGAATAAAAATAGCACCGACAAAGCTCCCTAGCTTAATACCCATCATCCCACTTTATCCTCACAATAATCCTAAATTATTGTCATTTCACAGAAGAAAAAACCAAGACTCAGGAGTCACATGGGGACAGAAACTCCACTCCAGCACTTTCTTGCACTTCCTAGCAGGGTCCTGGTATGGACACCCACCTCCCAGAACTATTCCCACAGCTTTTTAAAGGGAACTTATGCAAAGAATCCAGTGGAAAGGGTTGTGACAACAGGACAGAGCTTCCTCAGCTTGCTGAGCACCTTACTGTGTGCCATTTCATCCTACCACAGTGATTCAGGGGCAGGGGCACCATTCCCATCCAACAGATGAGGAAATTGAGCCTGGGAAATATAACTGAGTTACCATGGTCCCACCCCAAAGCAAGCACCACCCGCACTGCCCAGCCCTGGCCGGTGGGGGTGGAGAGGGGGGTGAGGAGTAGAGGAGCCCAACCTCTGACTGGGGGGGTCTCAGAGACAGGCAGCAGTGAGCTGTTCCCTAGAGTCCCTGCGGCCACCAAGCAGAGCAGAGGACCACAGGGAGGTGGCACGTCCAGGCAAGATGGGGATCAGGGGGTGCCAGGTGATTCCCATTCCACTCCCTTGGGGGAACTGAATTCAATCACAAAACAGTCACTCAGAACACATTTCTAAGGCCTGCAGGGCTCTGTACTACATGGCAGTGGGGTGGTCAGGAGCTGGAGGTGGGGGGCGATGGAGGGAATGAGGAGTCACTCTGGCAGGGTAACATGCACACAACTGACCAGGTACCCTAAGGCCAAGAGGCACAGGGAGTTGACAGGGCTAGGGGCACGAGAACTATGAACACCCCTCCCATAAGCCAGCCACCTGAGGTCTGGAATCCTGGTTCTATGAGCAGCCTGGGTTCCACCAAAAAATAACCCTGCACATGGGTGTTCCCAAAGCCCATGGAGATGCCCTGAATCCCATCCGTTGCTCATGGACACCAGGGAGCAGGCCATCAAGGCTGACTGTGCCCATTGAACAGGACAAAGCTGAGAGCTGGGAAAGGAGCACCCTTTGGGGGACCAGAGATGGGACCACTCCTCCCCACTGCTCTCCAGCTCTGTCCACCTCACATGACCCAGAGTTCCAGATCAGACGCACCCACCCAGGGCCTGGACAGAAAAAAGACAAAAGCATCCCTCTGCCAGGGATCCTCATCTAAGCTACATCTGGTTTCCTGCACAACACTCCAAATGCCCAGGGCCACAGACAGCGGTGACTGCAACGTGCTGTGGGACTGCACCTAGGAGGACTCCACCACAAGAAGCAGAAAGTGAAACCTTCTGTGGTTAACTGTCTGAGGCTGAGCACTTCCTCCAGTCTCACCGCAGTGACCGGCACAGCTAGGCACATACAGAGCCGAGCCTGGAAGCACGGTCGTCTGTGCAAACGGAGTTCAGTGCCAGCCCTGACCCCAGAACCTGGTAATACACCTGGTGAGGCCATGCTCCAAGGGCCTGCAACACTAACTGCCCTTTGTGGGGAGTCGTTCTAGGGGCTCAGCCCTGCAGGCCCCATGGGAAGGGGACAGAGCCTCGCCCAGGCACTGGGAGTCATTCTGTGACTCGCAGGGAAACAGAGGGACAGCGGCATCCAAGGGCAGTCTGAGCTCCTGAGGCACTTCCAGGGAGTGCACCCAGGAAAGCAGACCCTTTTAGCCAAAAACATATAATTTTAATTTAAAGCACATTAAGACTCCTGGGGTGGGTAAAGGTCCTTCCACAGCCCCAGGGGAATCGAGGGACGGACAAAGAGGCCACCCAGGGGCGCTTTCAGCTCCTAGATCTACAGGGGACCTGGCCAGGCCTCTCTGCCAGGAGCCAGTGGCCACACTCCACTCTGCGCCTCAAAGCACTGGGAGGCGCGCCCTTCCCGCCGGAGCCACCACACCCCACACCAGAGTCTGAGCCTTTTCACCGCCCTGTGGGGCCCAGAGCTGGCCAACAGGAAGCCTGCGGAACTGACCGCCCTGCTTTATTTAGAAATCCCTGGAGCCACTGGGCTCAGCCTGGCCTGGTGGCTAGGCCTCTGAAAAGGGGCTCCCATGGAAGGCCTTGAATTTCAAATGGGACATCTGCCTGAGGAACACATAAGGGACCCACCCCCTTGGTGGTTTTCTACCAAATGACAGAAAAGCCATGGCAAAGGGCTGTGCTAGAACAGCGGGCCTGCCTGGAGTCTCCGCCCCAGAGCTCTGACTAGGTCTCAGGGTTCTGGTCCACAGGATAGGAGAGTGATACATTCTGTCAGGACTTGCAGCACAGACATATTCGCCATCCTGCTCCCAACTACAGACAGAACATTAACAAGGACACAGCCTAGAACTCCAGAGCTATACACTGAAGGCCTGTATCCATGCGTTCACATGTACACTGTGTGTTGAGTGCATACATACATGAACACACAGAGCTTTGGACCCTACAAACAAAAATACGTACTTTTTAACCACTCATAAAACATGTGACAAAATTATTTACACACTGATAATACACCAGCTCTGCAACATGCATTTTAATACTGTGTACTAGCATGGGGCAGGGGCTCTCAAACAGAGGTAGTCCTGCCCCAAGGCACACCAGGCCATGTCTGGGGACATCTGTGGTTGTCAGACTGGGGGTGCTCCAGCATCATCAAGTGGATGGGGCCAGGGATACTGCTCAATTCCCCAGTGTCCAGGACGGCCCCTACAGAGACTGACTTGGCCCCAATGTCCCCAGTGCTGATGGGGGAGACCCTGATATATGGAAAAGAGATGCCTCCTTGAGGAGCTAAAAGTCAATTTTAAAAAGAAGCCATGGCGGAAGCACTGGGGACAGAGCCCATGAGGTTCTCCAAGTCAGAGGGTCAGAGTCCAGCTCCAGGAGCTCCACAGGATGGTCATTCTTGCACTAGGATGGGACATTAAAACCCCCACCAGTCTGAGAGGTCCCACAGGTCACATGCATACAGGCCCAGGGAGATGGCAGACCCACATGGTGAAGTGAGCAAGGGCTCCTCCAGGGACAGTAACTGGCTCTACCTGGTTCCAAACCCAGGTACCAAAGCAGACACCACCAGAACATCACAGAAACAAGACCCCCCCACACACAGGGATGTCACAGGGGTGTGGAAGCTGGCACTCCACTCTGAGCTGCTGAGGGGTGGAAGGCCCAAACTATAGCTGGAAAGCTCAATATGCCCCTCAACTTTCTCCCTACAAAATGGGGACAGCCCCCAGCTAGTGGCTGGCTTGCTGGCAGTGGGGGGCTGGAATGAGTCCTAGAAGCAGGTTGGGCACCAGGCAGAGGGTACTCAGTAAGGATGCCCTACCTGCATCCTCACACCCCACCCTGTCCTTTGGTTATCAAAGTCCTCCCAGCAAGAGGCTAATCTGGGAGGTTAATCTGGGAGGACAGGCTGCCTGGTAGTAAGTGTTCCCAGGGTTCCCAAAGAGGTCCCAGTCCCAAAGCCTGCAGGATCACTGGGTAAGGAGTGCCTCAGGGTCAGCCCCCACCCCTGCACATCGCCTGGGTCTCCGCCCGGCACTAATGGTTATCCTCCTGTCAGAAACCTTCACCTTGAACTTGTGAGCTCATGTTGCCCTCTCAGTTTTATCTGACCCCCCGGCCTAGGATGTAACATCAAGAGACAGGTGCCTGATCCACCCATCCATCCATCATGAGGGCTGGGTGCCCTCTAGGGTCACACAGGAGGGGAGGGGGTGTGACTACAGACACAGGCACCCCTGCAGCTGACTCCCCTCGTCTTCAGGAGGACATTGGCCAATTCCAGATCTGCTGCAGGGCTCCTGGGGGGCCTCCCAGCCCAGGGAGAATGCAGAGGCACACCAAGGCTGCAGAAGCACAGGCCACTGACTTGTAGCCTTGACCCCCACATCAATCTGAAGACTGGACAGGCTGCAGGGACGCCTGGAGGCTCACACAGCCCCCAATCAAGGCTGGTTGATAACACTGAGAGACTTCTAATTTCTAAGCCCCTCCCAAGATAAACTCTACTGCCCACTGCAAAAGCCTCCTACCACAAAGTCCTCCCTAGTGCCACTCGAATATCATTGCCAGTTTCCTCCAAACTTTAAGGTTACTCTCTGCCTGTCTTTTCTGCAGAGACAGCCTCTTTCATAGTCTTTAGATAAATCAGAATATATATCTGGAAAGAAAAATAGAGAAGGTATTTCATAAAAGGGAGGACCCTACAGGGAGAAGCAGTGCATTCCAGGCCAGACCGGCCACCTCCCAAAGGGCCACCAATGCCACTATCCCCCATCAGGAGTTCCACACCACCTCTAAAATCTCCCCGCTTCTCCTCCCCCCAGGGCTCATCAAAGTTACCTCTAAGCAGCTTGCAAGCATTTCCAACTTTCCCTGCAGTCCAGGAATGAAAATGAAGCAGGGCTCATAAAGGGCAGGGCCCAGGTTTCTGTTTTGTAAATGACCTTCTTGCCTTTGACCGCAGAGGTAAGTCCTTCAACAGCCCTTATTTGGGGTGACAACACTTTGCTGACAGCTGGGGCAACTCACTCCCTGCAACAGGTGTGCCCTGAGGAGACAGGAACTGGAAGAGGAATATTCCCCTGAGGAGGAGGAGGACCCAGAAGAACCGGCTCCCACCAAGGCAGAAAGAAAAGACTTGGGGAAGGTTGATGAGTTAGCTGGGTCAGTTCTGAAAGCCTGCAAAGGCTCCTTCAGGGCTCCACCTGCCCCTCAACCTCCAGCCAAAACAGAAACCTCCAGAAGAGAAGAAAGGCTGTCTTTTCCCCCACGGTGCGTACCCCTTTCCGGAGGGAAATAGTTTTCCCTCAGGGGGCCGGGAGGCACAGAAATGGCTTGAGGGAAGGGGGGGCGGGGGGAAACAGGCCCTGAGTGTAGGGAACAGGGCTCCACCTGGTGGGAAGAGTCTGAGATGGGATTCTGGGAGGTGAGGGGCGCATCTGTGGATTATAGCCCAAAGGTCTGGGCCTAAACAGATGCTGGGGGCAGCAAGGGGGGTCGCTCCGTGGGATAGAAACAGAGGACCAGCCCTATGCAGGGAGGGGTCTCATCTCATGAGAAGCGGCAGAGGACAGACCTTCCAGGGTTCTGGGGTCCCGACCTGGACAAAAAAAGATAGGGCTAACCCAGCAGGGATTAGGGACCTCCCATGGACAGCACAGGCTGACCGGAGGAACCGCGATACAGATGTAGACAGCAAAAGCAGAGGTTTACTCCTAGGGTTTCAGAAACTGAAATGGGCAACAGGGACAGGGGCTGGCTCTGAAGAAACCTGGGACCTCATGTGGGCAGCACAGGCAGAAGCTGACCCCACAGTGAACAGCACAGGCGGGGACAGTCTCCGAAAACCAGAGTCCACGCCATGCACAACAAAGGCAGAGACTGACCCCAAGTCCGCGGACGGCGGACGCCGCTGTGGACAACACGGGCACTAACTCTGAGGCCCAAGCCCCCACCGTGGGCTGAACAGGCAGGGGCTGAGCCCAAGGCCCCAGACCGCCCGCGTGGACAGCGCTGGCAAGGGCTGACTCCGAAGTGCCAGGTCCCCGCCATAGACAGCACCGGCAGGGGTTGACCCCGAGGCCCCTGCCCCCGGGTGGTCAGCATTGGCAGTGTCAGCCCCGCCCGGCAGCACGCGCACTGTCGGCCGCGGACCCCGGCAGGCCCGGCCCCACTCACCGAGCAGCAGCAGCTTGAGCTCCCGCCGGGCGTCGCGCTTATCCCGCCGCAACTGCTTCTCGATCTCGGCGTTGATCCGCTTGGACTCCTTTACCTCATCGCTGAGGCAACACGCCATCATGGACTCCAGAGTCATCGTCCCGGCCCCGGCCGTCCGCCGGCCACCCCCGCCGCCGCCCCCCGGCCCGGCCCTCGTCTGGAGCCGCCCTGGCCGCGCCCGCCTGGCCCTCGGCGCTAGGTCCCGGGACGGCCGGTCGCTCGGATGCCTGCGAACGCCGGTCCCGCTCGGCCGCGCACTCCAGCCCTGCCGCCCTGCGCCCGCGCCGCCGCCGCTACCGCCGCCGCCAACCGCAGCCGCCGCGACCGAGCGACAGCGCCGCACAACCTAACACTCGCGGGCACAGAGCCGACGGGCGGGCGGCACGACCAATGGGAGGGGGCGGCGGCACGCGCGCCCGCTTCAGGGGCGGGACTAGCGGACAGGGTGGGCGGAGTGGGGCGGGGCGAGGCGGACGCGGACGCGCCCGCGGGTTTGGTTGCGCCAACGTGGGAAGGGGGACGCTCAGCCCGGAGCCAGGCGGGGCCGCCCGGGATTGTGGGAATGTGGCGGACTCGACAGGCGCGCTGGGGTGCGCTCCGCTCAGCTTGGCGGGTCGACCCCGCTCCTGGGAGAGCGGGAGGCCAAGACCCCGCAGATGCAGTCACGGGGCCGGGAGACCCCAGCCCCACGCGAAACATTGGGGTCCCAACGTTCCTGGTCTCCCGGGAATCCCCTGACATTGCCTACCCGGAAAGAACCTTCCACTCATCCATTCTTGGAACAAGCACTAATGGAACGCCTCCTGTATACTGGGCCCGGGGTGTGGGGGGTGGCTCCCCATTAATACAGTTCCTGCTCTATGCCACGTATGCACAATGGAGTGCCTACTGTATAGCAGGCATGGACCAAGCACTAATGCAGTACGTGCTATATACCAGGCACACCAGGCATTGATGTAGCACCTGCTATATATATACCAGGTATGGGCCAGACATGAGTGCAGCACCTGCTATCTAACTAGGCATGAACTGAGCATTAATGTAATGCCTGCTATATACCAAGCAGGGCAAAAATATTATGGAGTGCCTACTGTATACCCAGCACTGCTTTAAGCCGCTTAAACCAACCCTTTTACCCTGTTGAAATTCTTGGGATGCAGCCACGCCCCTTCATTTACATATAGAGCTCCAGGCTGCTTTCACCCTGCAACAGCAAACTTGAGTAGTTGCTACAGTCCTAAAATATTTACTATCTGGCCTCTTACAGAAAGAGACCTAGAAAGAGGCCCAGACACCCAGGAGGTGCTCAATCAATGGCTTCTGAATGATGGAAAAAGCATAAATGCCTGAAGTGTTCCTGGTACTGGAAACCCATTTTACAGACAAGGAAACTGAGGTGCCATTACCCACAGTTCCCTGACAATGGCACCTCTTCCAGCTCTGACCTAGCTGGACCCCCCCACCTCCTTTTCCCACTTGGCCCTGCCCAGATCCCATCACACACCTTCCAAGGTGCACCTTGACATGTACTCTCCTGTCTTAAGATAAGGAGTAAGAGGAGGGTCAAAGACTCCATTTATTAGTTGATTGGGAGGGTGGAAAGATTAGTTCCTTGAAACTCTCATCTTGGGGGCTTCCATCCCCACCTGAGCCAGGTTCCCCCACAAATAGACAAAAGCTCCACTTGAACAAAGAACCTACAACCAGAGAAACAAGAAAAATGTTGTCCAGGGGAGGAGATCAGACAGGTCTTCCTAACACCACCCCTACCCCAGTCCTCACCCTGTTGGATTCTTGCCCTCTCAGCCCTTTCACAGACCAACATAATCCTTTTTATTTATCTCTTCACTCATTTATCCCACCCTCTATAATATAGCATATCTGTGTCTGTCTTGATCACTGCTACATCTAGAATCCAGCTGGGTACACAATAGGTGCTCAATAAATACTGAAGGAAAGAATGGGTAAATTGTTTATTGTTTGCAAACATGGTTTGCTAGCTTCCACCAGACGGTAAGTTCCAGGTGGGCAGTGACCATGTGTGCCTCGGTCACCATGGGGCCCCCCATGTCCTGCATAAAGCCTTGGGTCTCTCTCCTCCTGCAGCAACATTCCCGTGTGCTAGGTGCTAGACCGAATAGTGACAAGTGGAATCGGTCACCCATGTGTGTGAGTTACGTGTGTCCAGGGAATTTTCTCTACCTTGTTCTCTGTGGGGTACCCAGGGCCTGAAATACCTGGCATACAGTAGGTGCTCGATAGAAGTTTGTGAAATCAATGAAGGAACCCAGCTCTCCTGGGAGCTTCTTCTTTTTCTCTGGAGTAAAAAATAATAACTGCACTTTCTTCCCTTACCTGCTCCTGCTCTTTGCTGTGGTTGGCCTCCGCCTCATACAAGACTTAAAACTCAGGATAGAATCTTGTTTTTGCTCCTGACTCTGGTGTGGACAGTAGGTGGTGACTTAACTTCCCTGGGCCTATTTCCCATCTGTAAAGTAGGCATAATATTAGTTTTTTTTAATATGTATAGTTTTATTGTTGATAGTATTACAGATGTCCCCCATTTTCCCCCCTTTCCCCCCCTCCACCCAGCCCCTGCCCCACCTCAGGCCTTCACCCCGCTATTGTCTGTGTCCGTGGGCTATGCATATATGTATATAAGTTCTTTAATCTCTTCCCATTCCCCTCACCCCCCTCCCCTCTGAGATTTGTCAGTCTGTTTTATGCATCCATACTTCTGGACCTATTTTGTTTGTCAGTTTATTTTGTTCATTAGATTCCACATATAAGTGAAATCATGTGATCATAATATTAGTTTTTGGTTTTAGTTTTGCTTGTTTTTGTTGCGGAGAGCTGTTGTAAATAGCCAAGGAAACAGTTCTTGTGAAGTACACAATAGAAGCTTAATGTTTGCTTAAATACATATTTAAATATTAGAGTGCAGTGGTAGATAACCTTTAGGATGGCCCCCAGTGAGCCCCACTGCCTGGCATTCATGGCCTTGTGTAATTCGCCTCCTGTCTCGGATGTAGGTTGAATTTAGTGTTACACTTTTAAAAAATAGAATATGGCAGATGTGACTTCAGAGATTCGGTTATGAAATGTCTTTGGCTTACATCTTGGGCTCCCTCTTGCTTGCTCTTCTAGCAGTCTTTACAGAAGTCTAGACTATCCTCCTGGAGAGCCATATGTAATAAAACTGAGATCTCGTGCCAACAGCCATGTGAGCGAGCCATTTTGGAAGTTCTCCTCCAGCCCTGGTGGAGCCTTCAGGTGAGGCAGCTCTGGCCAACAGCTTGATTGCAGCCTCATGAGAGGCCCAATCCAGAACCATCCAGCTAAGTCACTCCCAAATTCCTGACCTTGAGAAACTGTGGAAGATAATGAATGTTTACTGTTTTAAGGCACCATGTTTCGGGGTAATATGTTACACAGAAATCAATAACTAATACATGCACCCAAGAGAAATAAAAGCACATGTTCACACAAGACCTGTACACAAATGTTCACAGCGGCTTTATTGATAACATCCCTAAACTAGGTACAAGCAAAATAAATGTCCACCAACAGGTGAGTGGAATAAACAGTGGTCAACCCAGACACTGGAATATTATTCAGCCATGAAAAGGAAAACCCCCACAACAGTATGAAGGAATCATAAATGCCTTATGCTGATTGAAAAAATGCAGCAACAAAGAGGATGTACTGTATGATTCCATTTATATAAAATTCTGGAAAATGTCAACTATAGAGGTCTGTTGTGACTGAAAGTAGATTACTGGCTGCCTGGGGACAGGTCTGGGGGACAGGAAGAGCTGAAGGAAACTTTTGGGGACGATGGAAATGTTAGTTCACTATTGTGATTGTGCCTATTAATGCAAGGAGGTAGGCGTATGACAAACTCATCTAATTGTACATTTTAAACAAGTGCAGTTTGTTGAATTAAACCTTAATAAAGCAGTAAAATAAAGAAATGTTCCAAGAGGTGGTACTTTTAAGTACATTGTAGGTGCCTAATAAATACTTAAATGTTTAAAAAGACACTGAAACAGGGGCAGGCAGTGTTGGAACTGCAGTTAAGGGCAGGGAAACAAATCAGATGGGAGAAGAGTTAGTGGGCTCATTTATTCCCCCAAGTACTTATGTATTAAATGTCATCTGTGACACCCCTCCTGGCAGCAGCTCTACCCTGGGCATTGGGGGAGAAAGTGAGGGGAGCAGCAGGAAGCAGACCAGCATGGGACGTCTTGTCATTCTCATTTGCTCACTAAGTGCCTACTATGAGCTGGGCAGGCACTGGGAAGGCCCCCAGTAAGACCGGGAAACTGAGGCCCAAGGAGAGATGGTGAACTGACCCTGAGGCCCAGCCAGTTGCTAACTCTGCCTTCCCCACCCACAGGCACAGAGAGACAAAGTCTACCCACAGCTGCCACACCTTGATTTCTGGGTGGCCTGTCCTCCTGGCTCCTTGGACCTCCTCAACTCCTCCCAAGGACATTGGCCTCCATGTCTTGAGGAGTTTGATTTTATGAGGGTGTCCAGGAGCCAGAGAACAACACTGTTTCTTGGCACAGAGCTGAAGAGCAAAGGTGAATGGGGCCCAGGGCTAGAGGCAGGCAGGACAGAGGGGCACCTGGGGTCAAAGTGCCAGCCCTGGAATCAGGTGGCAAATTCCACAGCACTCAAGTCCCTACCTTTGTCCATGCCTCATGGCTGAAAATGGAGTGCTCACCACCTTCCCCTGGAAAGAAAATCGGTGATAGTATCAGAGGAACTGGAAAGGGGGCTCACACCCTGATCCTGCCTTATGCCCCAGCACTGTCCCCAACCTGCAGTCAGAGAGGATATTCATTTGTTTCCTTTTATTTTTAGTTTCTCAAAGATGGTTGATCCAAGAAGACTAAGGGGGTCTGGGTCTGTCTGGGTCACAGTTTTGTTTTCAGTACCCAATCCTGGGCCTGGTCTATAGTAGGCACACATGAACATTTGGTCATACAGTTCCATAAACAATAGCTTTTACTCTTTACCAGAAAAGATATATAGATGGCCAAGTAGCACTTAGGAAAAAGTGAATTAAAAGCACAATGAGAGCCCAGGCCGGCATGGCTCAGTGGTTAGAGCGTCAGCCTGCATACTGAAGAGTCACAAGTTTGATTCCCAGTTAAGGGGAAGGTGGTGAGCACTCCATTTTCAGCCATGAGGCATGGACAAAGGTAGGGACTTGAGTGCTGTGGAATCTGCCACCTGATTCCAGGGCTGGCACTTTGACCCCAGGTGCCCCTCTGTCCTGCATGGTTGAGGGTTTCCTCCCTGCCCCAATTGGGGTACATGCAGGAGGGAATCACTCAATGTGTCTCTCTCACATTGATGTTTCTCTCTCTCTCTCTTCCCCTCTCTCCCTTTCCTCCTCCCTCCCTCCCACTCCTCTGAGAAAACATATCCTCAGGTGACGATTAACAACAAAAAAAGCACAATAAGATAAGTTTAGACCAAAAGTGAGATATGGTCAGAATGAAAATGTCTGAGCATACTAAGTGCTGACAAAAATAGGGGGCAACTGGAACCCTTATCCCCAGCTGGTGGGAATGCAAAGTGGTGCAGCCACTTTGGAAAACCGTGTGGCAGATTTTCAAAAGGTTAAACATATACCTACAGTTGGATCTAGCCATTTCATTCCTAAGTATTTACCCAACAGAAATGAAGATGTACACCCATACAAAGATTTGCACACAGAAGCTCAGGGCAGTCTCATGTTGAGCAGCTACTAGGCTATCTGGTTCTCGCCCTTCACACACTGCCCCCTCTCAGCCCCCTCTCAGCTGTGTGACTTTCAGGAAGTAGCTACCCCTCTCTGAAACAGGAAGTGGCCTGTTTCTGCATCTGTTGAAATGAGGTGATGATAAAAATCAGTAAGCACATGAAAAGATGCTCTACACAAAGTAGATACTCAGTAAATGTTGGTTTGTGTGAGTTAAGAAAAGAAAAGATGACCAACATCATTAGTTATCGGGAAAATGCAAATCAGAACCACAGTGAGATACAATTTAACAACTACTAGGATGGCTAGAATAAAAAAAAAAAACAGATAATAACAAGTGTTGGCAAGGATATGAAGAAAACAGGTGTTCAAGCAAAAAACTTGCACATGAATGCTCACAGCAACATTATGCATAACAGCCAAAAAGAGGGAACAATCTAAGTGCTTATTGAGGGACGAATAAATAAACACAATGTGTCCATCCACATTGAAACTGGAATACACTGGAATATTAGACAGCCATGAAAAGTAGGGAGCACTGATACACACTACATCATGAATAAACTTTGAAAACATGATGCTCAGTGAGAGAAAACAGATGCAAAAGGCTACATAGTGTGTGATTCCATTTATATGAAATGTCCAGAACAGGAAAATCCACAGAGACAGGAAGTGGGTTAGGGTTGCCAGGGGCTTGGGGAGGGGATGGTGAGTGACTACGAACAAGGACAGGGTTCCTTTTTGGGGTGATAGAATATGCTATAATTAGTGGTCATGTCAGCACAACATCTTAAATATACTAAAACCTACTGAATTGTACACTTTAAAATGGTAAATTTGATATGTGAACTATATCTCAAAAAATAAGTAAATGATTTAAAAAAATAATTCGCATATAGCCTGGCACACATAAGGTACTCAATATATGCTCAGTATTATCATTATAATGAGCTGAATGGACATAATAGAACCAGTTTTTTATTCAACAAATATTTATTAAGTACCTACTGTGTGTCACACATGGTTCTAGGCTGGGGGCAGAGCAATGAGAAATCCCACAAAAATTCCTTCCTTCATGGAGCTGGCATTCTAAGTGGGAGCAGACAGATAACAAACAAATATAAATAATTAAAATACATAGAGTATTAGACAGGAATAATGCTAAAGGGAAGAAAATAAAGCAGAGTAGGGCGCTTGGGAAAGGGGTGGGATTTTAGATACAGGGATTGGAAAAGGGCTCTCTGAGGAAATGAGCAAGGCATCCGTAGATCTACAAGAAGAGCAATCCAGGCAGAGGACACAGCCCGTGCAAAGGTCCTGGGACGGGACAGAGCCTGGCGTGTTGGAGGAAGAGGAATGGCTGGAGCAAAGTGAGCTAGAGGGAGAGAGGGAGGAGGTGAGGGCAGGGAGGGAAAGGGGCAGATGGTGCAGGGCCGTAGGCGGGGCGAGGGAGACCTGGGCCTTTTACCCTGAGGGAGGTGAGAGTGCTGAAGGGCGGTGGTCAGAGGAGGGACCTGACTCAGGGCCTTGCCGGCGCCCTCTGATGGCTGCTGCTGGGAGGACAGGCTGTGGTGGTCGGGTGACGGTGGGAGCTGGAGGACGAGGGCCCAGGGGACTGTGCCAGACAGCCCCTGATGGGGGCTGGATCAGGGTGGAGGCTGTGGGAATGGTGAGAATTGGGTTGTCAGTAATAGCCCAGGCTCTGCACCCACAATTTCTGGGTTCAAATCCCAGCTCCATGACGCTGAGCTGTAACCTTGAGGCAGTGATTCAATCTTTCTCCATTTCCTTTTTTGTAAAACAGAGATGAGTTACCTACCTCAGAGGGTTTCATTTATGCAAACTGCTTAAAACAAGGCCTTGTACACAGTAAACAGTCCATGAGTGTTGTTTCTTGTTATAATAATAAAGATTATTATTGTTTATTATTCCAGTGAGTCAGCTGTCAACGGTGCTTCTCACCTGAGTGTGATTATGCCCTACCAAAAGAAAGTACTGTTGGTGACATTTCTGGTTGTCACTACTGGGGGTGCTCCTGGAATCGAGTGGGTGGGGTCCCAAGATGCTGCTCAACACCTCACAGCGCCCAGGATGTCCCCCTACAGAATGACCCGGCCACCATGCCCAAGTAAAGAGGGGGGACCCTGGACTAGAATGTCTTGAGGACTGCGCGGTGCCCAGCACAGTGCCTGGCCCACGGTGGACGCTTCCCAAGGACGCGCAAGCTGAGGGATGCGGTACCCTTAGCTTTTTACTCAGCTTGTGCCTGGCTCTGGATCCTGGGACATACTGCCCCCGTGTGGACAGTCGTGGAACCGCGGCCTTGGGCCTGGGGAGTCGGAGCTGCCTGCTCCGCCTGACCTAGGGGAGGGTCTCCACGCGACGCTGCCCACCAGCACTTTCTACCAACATGGCACTATTCTTGCTTGAGGTTGTCGACCTGCCAGCCGCTTGTGTGCGTGCCCTTGAGATATGTGTGCCAGGGGAACTAAGTAACTCAATATTTTCATTTGTGTTAATTTATATTTAAATGCAAATAGCTATGTGTGCTCCTCCATGACCAGGCTGAACAGCACAGTTTGCAGAGAAAGCAGCCACTCATCCTTGGGGGGTCCTGGGGTGTGTGTCTCTGGGTTGGTGGGCGTGTTTATTTTTATGCACATTTTTATTTTTTAAGATTTTTTGCTGTTGTTGAGAGAAACATCACACGGATCAGCTACCTCCTGCACACCACCCACCAAGGATGGAGCCAGCAACCCAGGCATGTGCCCCAACTGGGTATCCAACCAGCAACCCTTTATTTTTTATTTTTTTTAAATCCTCACCCAAGGATATTTTTTCCATTGCTTTTCAGAGAGCGTAGAAGGGAAAGAGAGAGAAAGAAACATCAATGTGAAAGAGATACATTGATTGGCTGCCTCCCCTACGCGCTGTTGGGGGCTGGGGATCGAGACTGCAACCGAGGCCTGTGCCTTTGGCCTGAATCAAAACTAAGACCCTTCAGTCCACAGACCGATACACCAATTAGCTAAACCGGCTAGGACCAGGGCTTTATATTTTAAAATTAATATATATCAAATGCTTACTGGCTTCGGACCCTGTTATGAGCTCTTTACTCCCATCCACTCAAGTCTTTGACTCAAGCACTTTACACAAGTAAGTACCAACATTATGCCCATTTTATAGAAGAAGAAACTGAGGGTCAGAGAGGACAACTGACCAAGTATTTTACTCTGTGCTTATCCCCAGGTAAGGGGCTGGCATGCTTGATTCCTGCCCCCTCACAACTTTCTGGATCTGTTAGGACTCCTGTTTTGCAGATGAGGAAACTGAGGCTCAGATAGAGTGCACCTTGGTCGCTGTCACTCAGCAAACAGAATGCCAGAGTAAGAATTCAAACCCATATCTCTCTATTAACAATGAGACTAGGAGGGATGGGGGGTGGTGGAGGGGGCCAATGGGGGAAAAATGGGACATCTGTAATACTTTCAACAATAGAGATAAATTTTTAAAAAAGAACCTAAACAGCCTCCCTGGAGTGGTTTGCAGGTGGGGTGGGGGGGAGTCCTGGGGAAGGTTGGGGAGATTCATGCGAGGCTGAGAACTAGCCAGTCTTGAGTCTGAATTTCATATCTGTCAATTCCTGGCTGTGTGATCTTAGGGGAGTGTCTTGCCTTCTCTGGGCCTCTGGGTCTCCTTGACTATAGCAACTTCCTCTTGGCGCTAATTCTGGGGATTAAATCACATAACTCCTTGTCTTAGTCTGCTCAGGCTGCCATAATTAAATGCCATAGACTGGGTGGCTTAAACAACCAAAACCTATTTTCTCATGTTTTTGGAGACTGGAAGTCTAAAACCAAGGTGCCTGCAGGGTCAGTGCTTGGTGAGAGCCTTCTTCCTAGCCTGCAGGTGGTTGTCTTCTTGCTCTGTCCTCAAATAATGAAGAGGGAGCTCTGATCTCCCTCACTTCTTTTTTTAAGTATATCTTTATTGATTTCAGAGAGAGGAAGGGAGAGGGAGAGAGAGAGATAGAAGCATCAATAATGAGAGAGTCATTGATCGGCTGCCTCCTGCACGCCCCACACTGGGGATCGAGCCCACAATCCGGGCATGTGCCCTGACCGGGAATCAAACCGCGATCTCCTGGATCCTAGGTCGCTCAACTGCTGAGCCACATCCGGCTGGGCTCCTTCACTTCTTATAATGGCACTAATCCCACCCAGCAGAGGCCCAGAGACCTACAGACACATGTACAGAGCCACACAGCTCACCAGTTGCAAAGCTGCTGCAGGCACTTGTCCTTGGATGTCTCAGGAGAGGCAGCAGGGGCCTCTGGAGGTCAGGCCAGGTGGGCAGCCATACCTCCCTGCTCCCTACAGTCCCCAGGTGTCCCCAGAGACACGCCCACTGAATGTGTTCCCTAATCACCATACCTAATTATTGTGTAGCATCAGAGAAATGCTGTGAACACCTTTTAAAGGCCTTTAAACACCCCAACAGCAGTTCTCGGCCCTGCCAATGCCGGGTTCACAAGGGCACAGCTGGAAGCTCCTAGGAGAAGACACACAAAAACAAAACACATTATTATCAAGCATGGCCCTGAGTGGGGGTGACAAGGCTCAGAGATTTGGGTGCCCAGCAGCTTCCAGGCTGGGGAGCCTCCAGCCAGGCCATACTCTCTCTGAGCCTCTATTGAGCCCATTTGCAAAATGGGTTACTAGTAAATGAATGAATATGTGAAGAAGACTTAGAACAGCTCCCAGCACATAGGAGGCCCCTGCCATCAGCGTTACCATTATTGCTGTTCATTTTTCTTTCCTGGATTTCATGAGTTGTAGACAAAACATGCGAGGACTATGGGAACAAGGGAGCTGCTCACCCCACTACAGGGCTGGACTCGAGAGAGGTGAGTGAGGTGTTTAACTGAGGTTGAAGGTTTAAGGGGCTAATAACTAGTACTGGTGAGGACTTGGAAAAATTGGAACCCTCAGGCATTGCCAGTGGGAATGAAAAATGGTGCAGCTGCTGTGGAAAACAATCTGGCAGTTCCTCAAAAGGTAAAACAAAGTTTCCATCTGACCCAGCAACTCCACTCCTAGGTATCCACCCAACAGAAATGAGAACCTATGTTCACATGAAAACTTGTACATAAATATTCATAGCAGCTTTATTCATAATAAGAAAAAGGTGGAAACAACCCAGATATCTGTCAGCTTATGAATGGATAACATGTGATAAATAAAATGGATAAATAAAATAGATATATATATCTCTTCCGGAATATTATGCAGCCGTTAAAAGGAGTGAGGCACTGCCACTCACTATAGCGTGGGTGAACTTTGAATATGTGACTCTCAGTGAGGGCAGCCAGACCCAAAAGGCCACACAGTGTGTGATTCCATTTATGTGAAATGTCCAGACAGGCAAACCCAGACCGAAAGTGGATTCGTAGTTGCCAGGGGCTGGGGAGAGGGCTGGGGGGTGACTGTTATGACTGCTAAGGGGACGGGGCTTATTTCTGGAGTGCCAAATGAATGAAACAAGCCAGTCACAGAAGGACAAATGCTGTGTGAGTCCACTCACAGGACAGCCGTGGAGGCGTCAAATCCATAGAGATAGAAAGTAAAAGGTGGGCGCCAGGAGCTAGAGGAAGAGGTTGAGGGTCAGCGTTCGGTGGGGACAGAAGTTCAGTTGGGGAAGATGAAAAAGTTCTGGAGATGGGTGGCAGTGATGATTGTACGAAAATAAGTGTGCTGAATGCCACTGAACTGGGCACTCAGAAATGGCTAAGACGGCAAATTGTTCTTACGCATCGTCCATGGACCCTTTTCCCCCTTTGGCTGCTGTGAATGACGCTGCTGCCCACGTGGGTCTATGAATATCTGCTTGAATTCCTGCTTTTCATTCTTTGTGGCCTACACCTAGGAGCGGGGTTGCTGGATCATACGGTAACTCCATGTCCAACTTTTTGAAGAACTGCCCTTCCGTTTCCCACAGCAGCTGCCCCGTTTTCCATTCCCACCAGCCGTGCCCAGGGCCTCCAATTGCTCCACCCAAAAAATGTTATTTTCCTTTTTTTTACTATACACATCCTCATGCATATAAAGTAGAGTGAAGTCTCACTGTGACTTTGATTTGCGCCTCCCTGATAATTAGTGATGTCGAGCATCTTGGCCATACGCTTGTCTTTTTGGAGAACTGTCTGTTCAAGTCCTTCGCCCTCTTGAGCTGCGTGCTCTGTTTGCGGTTGCTGAGGTATAGGAGTTCTTTCTGTCTTTATACTCAGAATGGGAGATAACGGGCCCTACTCAGATACAGGATTTGCAACTGGTTTCTCCCATTCTGAGTTGTCATTTCATTCTCATAAGGGCATCCTTCGATGCACACATGTTCTTAATTTTGATGGAGTTCAATATATCTACTTTTCCTCTCCTTGACATTTTTGTGGGAGTTTCACTGGGTTCTTGAACTCGACTTATCCAAAACAGAACTAGCAAGCCACCCAGGACACCGTGTCCCAGGCCAGCTCACTGTCACGATGGCTCTGCCCTCCATCCCTGCCACCCCTCCATCTCACCGTCCGTGCTAACCACCACCCTGCTGAATCTCAATCTTGCTTGTATCGGGTTCCTTCCCTCCCCGCCTGTCCCCCACCTTGTCCAGCCTCCACCCCATCTCTACCTGCCCCACCTCCTTTCTGCCCTCAGGTTTTTCCCAGCAGGGCTAAGGTATCCACTGGGCACAGTGCCTAGGCCCCATAGTACTTTTAGGAGCCTGTACATGTTTTAATTTCCTTTAAAATCAGAAGCCCTGGCCAGGTGGCTCAGTTGGTTGGAGGGTCATCCTGTACACCAAAAGATTGCGGTTCAATTGGCAGTCAGGGCACATGCCTAGATTGCGGGTTTGATCCCCAGTTGGGGCACGTACAGAGGCAACTGATCAATGATGATCTCACATCAACGTCTCTCTCTCTCCCTTCCTCTCTAAAAATCAATAAGAACATATCCTTGGGTGAGGATTTAAAAAAATCAGAAGAAAACAATGAATATAATAATCACAAATATATCACCATACATCCAGCCTTAGTGTGACAACAGATGTCCCCAGATATTGGGAAATGTCTCCTGGGGGCAGAACCGCCCCTGGTTGGGAACCACATTAGAGTGGCAATCAGATAAATTCCTGCCTCCCCAGCTATGCTTGTACCAAGTAGAATGGGAGCCTGTCCTTCTCATCCCTTCCTGAGGCTTTAAGGCACATACTCCAGGCAGAACGAACAGCACTTAGTCATGTCCCAGGAACAGAGCTGCGTCCGGTGGAAAGAGCAGATCTCAGTTGAGCTGTGCCAGGGACTGAATTATATCCCCCCAAATCTCTGTGTAGAAGCCCTAAGCCCCAATATGATTGTATCTGGAGATGACGCTTTTAGGGGGTAAGTTTAAATGAGGTCGTAAGGGTGGGGCTCTAATCTGATAGCACTGGTGTCTTTATAAAAAGAGGAAGAAAGAGGGATATCTCTACCACACTCACCAAAGAAAGGCCACAGAAGCACAGCAAGAAGGCGGCCATCTGCAAGCCAGGGAGAGAGTTCTCACCAGAAACAAAATCAGCTGGCACCTTGATCTTGGACTTCCCAGCCTCCAGAACAGTGGGAAATAAATGTTTATTGTTTAGAAGCCGCCACGTCTGTGGTATTTGGTTACAGCAGCCGGAGCTGACTCAGCTGCATTCGGCTTTGACTGGGCAGCCTAACCCTGACAAACATAATGTTCATATTAACCAAGATTCATTGAGCACCTACTGTGTGACAAGTGCTGTGCAGGGAATGAAAAAGACTAAATCCCTGCCTTGAAGAGCTGACACTCTATTGGGGACAATAAGCACATAAATGGAAATATAAATGGAAAGAGATATTATTATTAAGAAAAAATATAGAAGGATGAGCGAATGGATGTCAGGAAATTTTAGGGAGGTCCACAACAGCCTGTCTGAGGAAGTACTATCTGAGCTGAGACCTGGAGGAAGTGAGGTGATGTCTAGAGGAAGATCCTGCAAGGCAAAGAGCACAGCCCATTCAAAGGCCCCGAGACAGGATAAGGCCTGGTGTGTTGGAGGAACGCAGGAGAGGCCTGCACGACTGGAGCAAAGTGAGCAAGGGGGAGAGAGGGAGAAAGTGAGGGTAGGGACGCAATGGGGGCAGGTTGTGCAGGGCCGTGTGGGCCAAGGGGAGGACCTGAGCTTTTGCCACAAAGAAGTGGGAGCCCTGGAGGGCTGTGGGCAGAGGCGGGACAGGATCTGAGTCAAGATTTAAAAGCCTGTCAGCTCTGTAAGGGGAGAGATTTTGGTCCACCCTGGTCACTGCTGTCAGCCTCCACTTAGAATTATGCTTGGCACACAGTAGGTGCAATAAAGATGCACCACTGCACCAAGGAGCTTTAGGTGCAGTAGGTTTACTGAGAGAATGAACGAATAATAGCTCCATTGGGATTGGCGGGGGGTGGGAAGGGATGAAAAGCAGTAAAATCACATGGCTCCAGGTCACCCAGCCAGGTTATGGCAGGCCAGAGGCTGAACCCAGAGCTGGACAGCTGAGGCCTCAGCTCTGCCAGATATATCAGAGGGAGTCCCTGTGCCCGAATGGTGGCCACCTGTTTCTTCCCCTGCCTGTGATTAATGGCCACACAGCCCCATCCATCACTTGCCAGCCAGCGCCTGGCTCTGCCCGGGAGGCCGTGGGGCCCAGCACTCATTTGTAAGCAGGCGGCCAGGCTGGTCTCAGATGGTTGGTGACATGAGACAGATCCCTGCTCCAATTTGGCCCCAGATGTGGTCCCGAGAATCCCAGGGGGAGGAAAGACCAGGATGTGGACCCAAGGGGCTGGGGATGAGTGGGGTCTGAGGGATGTAGGATGGCAGCCACCCAGACAGGAAGATCTTCGAAAGCCCTGATTCTCCCCAAATTATTACATAATTAAAGCTGTTCCCTTTTTGGTTGCAGCATTCCACCCTGCCTTTCCCTTCCTTGCCGTGTTCTGTTCTTTCTAGCTCCTTGGTGCAGTGGACCCAGCCAGCCTGCTCTCTCCTGACTACTGGCCTCTCTCCCTGCCTTCCCCCATTCCCACTACCAGCAAAACCTTCTATCCCTCGGCACTGGCAGTATCTCTCTGTTACTCTAAGCCAGAGCTTCTCAGCTGGATGCGATTTTGCCTCCCCATGCCCTAATCAACAATGTGTGCATACATTTCTGCTTCTCAAGACTGGACAGGGAGGTA
The DNA here is from genome assembly GCF_964146895.1 of Miniopterus schreibersii. Classification (NCBI taxonomy): domain Eukaryota; kingdom Metazoa; phylum Chordata; class Mammalia; order Chiroptera; family Miniopteridae; genus Miniopterus; species Miniopterus schreibersii. The sequence goes on along the minus strand of NC_138105.1, from coordinate 65,581,516 downwards.
CCCCTGACATAGAGTGGGTGAGGCCAGGACTGCTGCTCAACACTGCACTATGCCCTGGAGAGTCCCCCACAGAGAATAATCCAGGCCAGAATGTCAAGAGTGAAGACAGAAACACAGCTCTAAAACCTCCCATGGCTCTCCAGTGCCCTCTAGGTCAAATCCTATCTCCTCAGTCCTGCATTGTTCTGGCCCTGTCCCTCTCCAGCCATTATCCCACCACGTCCTGACTCATGCCCCTCTGGAAGGGCAGTAACTCAGGAGGCAAGGGTGTAAGTAAGTACCTGGGTTCCCATCCTGGCTCTGCTACCTACAGGCTATTTGATTTTGGCCAAGTCACTTAACCTCTCAATGCCTTAATTTCCCCTTCTTTCAAATGTCATAGTAGCAGTACCTAGGGTTAAAATGCTTAAGGCAGAGCCTGGCATGGAGTAAAAACATATACAGGTGGGTTTATTATTGTTCATAGTTTGGATCACACTTCTGGGCTTTGCTATGTGCCAAAAGGCCCTTTTTTCTGAAAATTACTTTCTCATAATTACTCTCCTTCAAAGGCAATGCCCTGAGTCCCTCCTTGTGGCCCAGGCCTGACCCTACTGTGCTGGGAGTGTCTATGATCAGCTCTGGAGTGTGTTAAAATGGGAGTCTTTGGTTACCAAGTACCTTAATACTGGAGGTACCTGCACAGGTGAGGGTCAGATGCAGGTGGCCTCCCAGGAGAAGGGTGTCTGGTCCCCATGGTGTGTGGGAGGTGTGTATTGGGGGCAGAATGAGCTTCAAGGGCAGGCAACTCATGCACTCAAACAGGACCCTGTCCTCTCCAAGGAAGGAGCCTGCCCTTGGTTTAACGCTCTGTTATCACCATCTCGAAATTCCTAATCATTTTTGAACAAGAAGCTGTCCATCTTCATTTTGCCCGGGCCCCCCAAAATTCTGTAGCCCATCCCAATCGGGGATTCTTATATAATTTGTGGGGTCTGTGTATTCCAGAACCTGACTGGAATATCGAACTTTCCAAAAGTTTGCTCTTTTTTTTTTTTTATAGCATCAGGACCGGAGGCCCTGCATTTTTGCAACTCATCTCTGGCCCCATTGGATCCTGTTATTATTTAAAAGGTTGGCATTTTGCTCATTATGAATTTTTGTTGTTGTTGTTGTTAATTCTCACCCAAGGATATTTTTTCCATTGATTTTTAGAGAGAGTGAAAGGGAGGGGGAGAGAGAGAGAGAGAGAGAGAAACATCAATGCAAGAAACACATAGATTAGTTGCCTCTTGCACAGGCCCTGACCAGGACCAGGGATTGAACATGCAACCCAGGTACATGCCCTTGACTGGGAATCAAACCCACAGCCCTTCAGTGCATGGGCCAATGCTCTAACCACTGAGCCACACAGGCCATGGCACTGATCATGCATTTTTATTTATTTATTTTTATTAAATTTATTGGGGTAACATTGGTTAATAACATAAATTTCAGGTGTACAACATTATAATCCAACATTTGTATATTCCATTGGAAGTCTAGTTTCTTTCCATCACCATGAATTTTTTGCATTACTTTTTATTTTTAAAAATATTAAAGTATTATTTATCTTTAAGAGTTTGTTGGGTTTAAATTTTGCTTATCCATTTCACCCTCACCCTCGCCCCTCATCTGTCCAGGAAAAGTGATGGGGTCCTAACTTTCCATTTTATAAATGGGAAAACTCAAGGCTCAAAAAAGTTATTCATCTGTAGAGGGCAAGCTGAATAGTTAATGATGATGATGAGAATTAAGAGAGTGTGTACTTAACACTTACCGGGGAGGTAATATGCATTATTTCAACAGCTTTTTTGAGGCCTGATAGCCACATAACAGGGAGAGACATTCTATCAAATCTGAGTCAGGTCCTCTGCCCTTCTCTGCCCAGAGCCCACCATGGCTCTCGCCTTCTTCAGAGTAAAATCTCAAGTCCTTCCTACGGCCCACAAGGCCCTGCACCATCTATACATCACCAGCTACAGAATTTGCAGGGCCAGATCCAAAATGAAACTTCAAGGCCTCTTGCTCAAGAATAATTAGGAATTTCCATACCGCAAAAGCAGATCATGAATCCAAGCACAGGCCCTTTTGGGAGAAGGGCCTTTCCTCCAATGCTGGAAGCTGCTAGTCCTGCCTCCCTGCTCTCACTTCTTCCCAGGCTCCCGGGAGCCCAAAACAGGGCTGCTACTGGGCGTTTGCACTTGCTGTCACTGCCTCCTTGAATAAGCCACCATACCTTATACCCCTATTGGCTCCCTCTGTCACCTTCAGGTCCTTCTGCAGGCAAGGAGGCCCTCTCTGACTCCCCCGTTTAAAATTGCACCTTCCTGGCCCTCCCCACTGGTTTATTTTCTCCATAGCTGTTACCAACACCTGACCTGCCAGGGTTTGGGCTCGACTATTTGTCTCTAGTCTGTCTCAAGTCATCTCCATCAGGGTTGGGACTTTGTACACCCCCACCTGCACCCCCACATCCTGGAGCAGGGCCTGGCACACAGTAGGCGCTCAATACATGTGTGTTGCAGGTATGAGCCCTGTTTTTCTACAAAAGAGGAGAACGAGGTTCAGCGAGAACAGCCAGGGAACCAAGGTTACAGAGCATGTCCCTGGCACGCGTCCAGGTCTCCCCATGACAGCGCCGGTGGTTTAGATGGGGGCCGCCGGGCCCCTTTTTTTGACTGGGAAACCGAGGCCCAGGCGGCTGCCAGGGCTGAAGCCGAGCCCGACCCAAGGTCACTGAGCCGGCGGCCCGAGAGAGGCGGGCTGGGTGGGGATCCGCAGGCCTCCCCGGGCGCGCGCCCCCCCCTCGGCGGCGCGCACGGGGCCCGGGCGGCAGCAGCAGGTGGAGTCGGAGCCTCAGCACAGCCGAGGCCGCGGCCACTGCCGACGTCGCCGCCATTAGACAATAGGAGCGGCGGCCCGGCGTGCGAGGAGGCGGGCGGCGGGAGGGGCGCCGGGCGCGCAGGAAGCGGGGCCCGGGGCGCGCCGGGGCCGGGCGCACGGGGAGGGGGCGCAGGAAGCGGTCGAGGCCGGGCGCGCGAGGCGGCGGCGGCGGCCCCGGGAGCTGCAGATCGGCGCCGGGACAAAGGCGCGGCCGCCCGGCGCCCCGAGGCGCCGGAGCTGGGGCGCACAGCCGGGGCGCAGCCCGCGCCCCCCGCAGCGACTGACATGATGTTTCCACAAAGCAGGCATTCGGTAAGCGGGGCTCGCGGCCCGGCGCCCCCCCCAAGTTCGGGCCATGCGCACCCCCCAGCTCTAGGCCGGGCCATCCCCCCCCCGCTCCCGGCCCTGCGGCCCCCCCAGGTCCTCGCCTGGCTCCCCTACTCTAAGTCCGGGCCCTGAGCCCCCCAGTTCCCCGTCGGGCCATCCCCCTCCAGGTCCGAGCCCGGCGCCCTCCCCACCCCCCAGCTCCCCGCTCGGCGCCTCCCCCCAACTCCAGGGCCCGGTCCCCTCAGCTCCGGGCCCAGCGCTCCTCAGCCCCCCCCTCCCTCAGCTCCCCAGACTTTCCCCCCACTGTAGCTCCTTGCCCCCTCCCAGCTTCCGGGCCCGGAGTCCCCCCAGCTCCCAGGCGGGGTTCTCTCCAGCTCCCCGCCCCAACCCCACCCCAGTCCCTGAGCCCTGCGGCCCGCCCCCCGCCGAGCCAAGTAGGGCCTGGGTGGCCTTGGCCTCGGGCGCCCCGAGTGCTCCACCAGACACCTCTTAACGCCTGGCCTGCTTTCGGGGCCTAGGAGCGGGAGGAAATCCGAGGCGCACCCCTCCCGGAAGAGTGCGGCCTGGAGGAAGGGTGCTGGGAATCTGGGGTGGGGGCCCCCAGTTAATTTTCGGGCGATGAGAGGCCCCTCCCCCAATAGGACTTTGAGAGGAGTCCTCACCCCCCACACTTGGGGAAGGGATTCCCTAGGACAGGTTCTCCCCCCTCACGGAGGCAGTTGGGGCGCTCGGGTGTGCACCCCCCTCCCGGCGCTTTGGAGCGGCGGTAGAGGGCGCACCCTGCCCCCCACCAAGGGCGGGCTTTGAAACGCACCTCCACAGCCTGGGGGTGGTGAGGGATGGAGCGGCTCCGGGCGCACCCACCCGTCGGCTTCCCCGGGAGAGGCGGGGGCAGGAAGCGAGGGCGGGGACCGCGCCTGGGGCAGTAAACACCGGCGGGGGAAATGGGGCAGAGGGGGGGGGCTGCAGCTGCGCCGGCTGCTGCCTCGGGGCGCCCGGGTGGGAAGTGTGCGGCCTCCCCGCCCGCCTGGCCCTTATCCCGGCCGTCCCCTCCCCACAGGGCTCGTCGCACCTACCCCAGCAACTCAAATTTACCACCTCGGACTCCTGCGACCGCATCAAAGATGAGTTTCAGCTGCTGCAAGCTCAGTACCACAGGTGAGCTGGGGGCACAGGTCCCTGCCCAGGGAAAGGTGGAGCCCCCAGCGCAGATGGCAAGAAGGAGGGCTGGAACGGAGGTGGTGGGCCTTGCTATATACAAATATTTGAGAAAATGTAGTTGTAGAGTGTCCTATTGTATGGCAGTTGCTGTCCTTGGCAGTTACCAATATTACTCAGTCTTCAGAGCAGCCCATTTCACAGATAAGAAAACGGAGGCACAAAATTAAATAAGCTCTATGGCTTAAGAACCCCACTCCCCACCCCAGTCTCCACTGGATTAAAAATCTAAACAACTGGAGTTGGGGGTGGACTCCCACCTCCAAAAGAAAAAATAATTAAGAAATTCCCCAAAAGAAGAAATTCTGCAGCCTGTTATCTCTCTGCCCAGTTCTGGGGAAAGGATTCCTGGCATCCAACAGATTTTCATCCTCCTTCCAGAATTTAATCTTCTAACTTTGCCATGTACTGGGATCTAAGGGGAAGGAACTATTACTATCTGCATTTTACACTTAGAGAAACTAAGCCCAGAGAGCTTAGGGATATCTAGGGGAAACACAGCAAGGAAGTGACAGAACTGATATTTGCACCCAATTTCTGCATTAAAAAAATGCAAATCCTCAACGGCTCTGTTATAGAGGAGAGCTTTGCCAGGCCCTCTCTAGACCTCAGTTTACCCACACAAAAGGATCCAATCTCTTGGGATACTTCCCATGCTCCCAAAGTGTTAAATACTGAATATACATACCTTTTATTTAATCTTCCTTGCTCTTCTGTTATTGTGCTCATTTCAAAGATGAGGAAATTGAGGCATTGATGGTTGAAGGGCAGGCACAGGGACTTTGTTCTGATCCCATGATATGGAGAGTTTTGGGCCTTTTCCTGACAGGCCTGGCCTTTCTGAGCCCCTACTGGTCCTCCCCTCCTGTCTGGCCCATGCCCACCTTACAGTGAGCACTAGGACTGCCAGTTGCTGACCAAGGGTCACAATGCTGCTACAGACTGTGTCCTTGGGTAAACCAGACCCCTCTCTGAGCTTCGGGGATTCCATCCACTGGGCCTGGACTTCCCATTATACAATGAAGGATCCTACCATGTTGGCACACAGGATCTGCAAGGCCCTGAAGAAGAGCCAGAAATCCAGAATTTGAGATGAAGTTGCCTGTTGTTGTTTTTTTAATTTATTGATTTTTTTTTTTTTTTTAGAGAGAGGAGTGGGGGGGGAGACATCACTTTGTTGTTCCACTTATTTATACATTCATTGGTTGATTCTTGTATGTACCCTGACTGGGATTGAAACCCGCAACCTTGGTATATCTGGACGATGCTCTAACCAACTGAGCTACCAGCCAGGGTTGCCTGTTTGTTTGTTTTTTAAATGGTGACAACAAAAGAACATTTTTTTTAAATCAGAGAAAACAAACTCAAGGGGGTCACAACAACCCTAGCCATGGCTCATCTCTGAACTGGGGTATACAGTTATGGTCAGTCTGGCACCGTGAAATACCAGGTTCCTGGGGTGACTGTGAGACCAACAAGCATCTATTGGGTGCTTAAAGTATGCCAGGCATTATTCTAAGGACATTTCTGGTCTCATTCCATTTCATTCTCATCACCCCACCAGGGGAGGTTGGTACTTTAACAAGCACAGAGACCAAGGCCCAGAGAGTTAGAAGGGTTTGCTTTCCCAGAATCACACAGCATCTAAGTCCCAGGGCTGAACTTTGAACCCAGTCTATCTGGATTCTGTACTGTCAGCCTCTCTACTGAGACCCTCATGGGGGGGGAGGCACTTTAAGAAATACCTGAAGCTCCTCCTTGCTGGGGAGCCTGAGAGAGGCTAGGGGTTCACCGTCTCTTACTACCCAACAGTAGAACTTTTACCCCCTAGTGAAATCAAGGCCATAAGAGGTGCTGGGCCCCATTGGAGATTCCTTGGTGAGTCCAACCCAGAGCCCTATCAGCCAGCCCTTGGCCCTCTCCTGGGCCCCTTTACAGTTTCTATTTGTCCCTCCCTCTTGTTGGAGAGTTTTCCCAGTGGTTGAGAGTGTGGCTCTGAAGCCAGCTTCCTGACTGTGTGGCCTTGAGCCAGTTACTCAACCTCTCTGGGTGTCCATTGCATCATCTATAAAATGAGTGATGCTCATAGTACTGACCTCATCTGATTTTGGGATGGGTAAAAGGTTGTTTGAATCCCTGGCTGACCCACAGTCAGGGCGTTTGCTTTGAGTTGTTTTTATTATTATCATCATCATCGTTTTCTTCACCACCAGGTCTGCAAGGTTAGTTTCCTAATGCCCATTTTGCAGTTAAGGAACTTGAGGTTCCCCCCACCCCATCCTCACAGGAGAGATCATGTTTGTCTTCTGTCAAAAGTTTGGGGCTCAGCCCAGCCCCCACCCCCTTTCCCCATGTTCTTTTTCAGCCTGAAGCTCGAATGTGACAAGCTGGCAAGCGAGAAGTCAGAGATGCAGCGTCATTATGTGATGGTGAGCTGGCTAAGGTCCAATGGGTGGGGATGGAGGGACCCCAGACTGTCCTCCACCACCAGCAGCTGCTGCCCAAACCCTAGCTACCTCCTCTGGGAAGTGTGAAGATTCAGGGTCCACCTTGCTGGCCTGGCTGCTGGCCCAGACAGTTGTGGAGTTGCCAAACCACCGGGTTGCAGCCTGGGCCTGCCAGGTCCCCTGGCTGTCCTTGGCAGCCAGCAGAGGCGGCAGCGGCTGTGGAAGCCAGGAACTGACGTGGGGGAGCAGCCGGATCCCCGCCCCCACGATCCAGGCATCCCATTGCTTAACCCCTCCTCTCCCAAACTTTGGGATGCTGGGGCTTTCCCCTGTCCCCCAGGAGGCTGACATCCTTTGAGGTTGGTGGGAAGGGAGGGATAACAAGTCATTCTTTGGACTGACATTTGAGACCCTGCCATCCACACTGCCAGAATCACTTGCTATTTCATACCCACCAGGTGGCGAGTTCTGCATCAAAAACCCTTGCCTTGGCCCAGTCTCTAGCCCAGCTTTCCCAGGCTGTGGGGAGGCAGAGCCAGAAACTGAAGCTCCCAGCTCCAGAGGGAAGGGGCTGGGCAGAGAGGGACCCAGAAGGGACTGGGGGACTCCAGAGGGAAGCCACTGCCTGAAGAAAGCAGCTTGGAGAATTGGGGGCATTGCCCTTGGGGTCTTGAAGAATGAGTAGGAGCTTGGGGGGTGGGGGAAGGTGGACAATGACCAAAGGTCTAGGAACCACTGAGCTTTCTGGTGGGGAAGGGTGATGGGAAGCCATGAGAGGGTTTATAACAGGAGGGGGCAGGGTTAGATCTGGGGCATGGGGAGGGGGCACTGCTGGCTCCAGAGCCAAGCCCAGCAGGCTTTGTTTATCTTCCATTATTTATACCCAGGAAGGCAAACTTCCCTGCAGTCTGGGGCCACCCGCAGACAAGACACATAAAGATAAAAGATTAGGAGCCCTGGAATGTGTGTGTTGCAGGGAGGTGGGGCTGGATAATTATTTCAGAAACCTGGGATCCAGGCTGGGGCTAAGGCCCTAGAGCTCCCCAGCTCTGTAAACAGTCCCACCAAGCACCATTCCTTGTGGGGGTGTCTCCCCCCCAGCTCCCTCCCACCTGCCTCTCTCTATTACTCCCTGCTCCATGTCTCTCTCTTGCTTTTTCCCCTCTCTGCCTCCCCCTTTGTCTCTGTCACCATCTTTGTCTCTGAGCCCCCCAATCCTTCACCGGCCCCCATTTCTTTCTCTTTGTCTCCCCTCATACAGTACTACGAGATGTCCTATGGCTTGAACATTGAGATGCACAAGCAGGTACGCCCTCTCGCTCTCTCCATGGCACCCCCAGGCAGGTAGGAACCCGCCCCTTGGCTGAACACCAAGTCTGCCCTTGTGATCCAATCTTGTTCCCTCCCAAGCACCCCCTTCTTTCTCAAATCTCCCTGGGAGGTGGTTCTGCCTGAGGAGGAGGGACAGAAGCCTTCCTTAGATCTGCCACCCCCACCCTGTTGTCTCCCCTTTGTGACAGTGGCAGGAGGCTGACATATACTCATACTCACACACCTGAGACCCTAAGATTGCTTCTCACCCTCCGGCCTTGCTTTAGCCATCTTTGCCTTGAGGAGGCCCCTATCAAGGATGTCACAGAATAATACTACTGCCCCCACCCTCTCCCTCCCACAGATTGCTCACTACCTACCAGGCTCTGGGTGCAATCTTCCCAGGGCCTCCCAGACCCTGAGTTGCCCAGTCTGGAATCCGGACTGTGGCTATGCTATTAGCTGTAGGGCTGAGCACCAGCCTCAGTTCCTTCTTTTGCCACTAATTGGATACCGCAGGGCTCCATGTGTTGATCCCACCCTGGGCTGAGCAGATTCCTCAGGGAAAACCCCAGGCCTTTGGGGCTGGTCTGCACCTGTGCCTGTGAGGGGACTAGGGACTAAAAAGTCTGTGTTTGTTCTAGGCTGAAATTGTCAAGAGGCTGAATGGGATCTGTGCCCAGGTCCTCCCCTACCTTTCCCAAGAGGTAAGCAGTGCCCCCCGCCCCCAGCTTCAGAGAGGAGGAGGTAGATGGACCATGAACTTGCTCCTGGCCCTCCCCACTGCAGTCATCTGGGGCAGCAGTGATCTGGGCACCTCAGGGCACATGCCTCCCCTCTCTGGACCTCCCAGCTACTAGCCAGCCTGTGCAGAATAATCCCCAGGCTGGAGAACCCCCAGGGGTGCAGGGCAATAGAAGGAGGGGCCTCACCCTGCTGTGGAATTCCTAGCCTGAGTGAGTCATTTCACTGTAAAAATGTCAGCTATGCCAAGGGCTGTACCAAAAATTTTTTTTCCTTGTTTTGCTTCCACCTTTCACCCTCCTGAGATTCACCTGCCAGGTTCTATGGGCTGCTTTGGGCCAGGGACAAGGAGTATGTGAGGGGAGGGCACTCTGCACACACACGGAGACCTACACACACAGATAAACATAGATGCAACATACAGATATACACAGAGCACACACATACACATAGGCACACACAGATACATGTTTGTGCAAATGTGCAGAGACATGCACAGATACAAATGTGGACACGGACACATACACAAGCACAGTTGCATACAAATGTAGATGCACACAGAGGTACACAGTTGACAGAGGCGCACATGGACACATGCACATACCCAAGAGAACCAGGCGCCCAGCTCTTCCTCTTACGCTTTTTGGGGTTCTTAGACTCTTAGTGTAAGGCCCTCTTCACACAGACCCTGCAACTGCGCCCCACCTGACTGTGTAAGGCCCAGCTCCTGCTCTCTGCCAGGTTTACTATCTATAATTGACCATTCCCTCTTTAATCCCTACCCATATCTCAGGGACTTTTGGGTGTCTTATGTGCCTAGGAACCACTCCAGAAGGTCACCATGAAAACTCCAGAGAAGAGGGTTCTGGGGGCCCTGCTGACCTAGACTTGTGCTTACCTTTCATGACAGGGGCTTCCCAGCAGCCAAAGCAAAAAGGAAGACTGCAGATTCTAGCATCTGATAGCAGGAGGGGTGGGAAAAGGTGGGAGATACTCCCTGAACCTAGATTCATACCCCAGCCCTGCCAGAATTCACTGGGCCATCCCCAGCTGTGGAAGGACAGGAACTTGGATTAGCAGATCTCACAGCACAGTCTCTGAGCTCTTGAAGGAACAAGACTTTCCTGTACAGTTGGCCAGGTTGTGCTCTGCGTTTTTCTTTGCACATGGCATCAGATAGTCATGATCCAAGGTTTCTCTCCTACTCACCCAAAGGCCTTTTTCTAAGTATCTGGCCCCAACCCCTTTGGGTTTTCTACGCATCTCCATTTGTCCCCATTTTCCAGATGAAGAGACTGGGGCTTGGTGAAAGGAAGTGGCTGGAGAGAGGGGGCTTTCTGGTGGGATGGAAAGCCATGGGGGTTAGGAGATAGCACTAACAGGACAGATTGGAGTCGGGCTTCTCCTGGGCTCTAGCACAAACCCCGTGTGTCCTCTCCTTCCAGCACCAGCAGCAAGTCTTGGGAGCCATTGAGAGAGCAAAGCAGGTCACAGCTCCAGAACTGAACTCCATCATCAGAGTAAGTCTGGGGTCTGGGGTGGGCGGGAAGATGGCAGGTGGCAAGTGGGCCCCAAGTGACTAACATCCCCCCTCCCTCTGCCCTGCAGCAGCAGCTTCAAGCCCACCAGCTGTCCCAGCTGCAGGCTCTGGCCCTGCCCCTGACCCCACTGCCCGTGGGGCTGCAGCCGCCTTCACTGCCGGCGGTGAGTGCGGGCACTGGCCTCCTCTCGCTGTCTGCACTGGGCTCCCAGGCCCACCTCTCCAAGGAAGACAAGAATGGGCACGATGGTGACACCCACCAGGAGGATGATGGGGAAAAGTCAGATTAGCCCATGGCCAGGATGGGGAGGGTGAGGGGACAAAGAAGAGACAAGATACACAGAGAGAGGAATGTTCACCGCAAGACAGTATAGCTTGGGACTGGCTAAACTCCGGTAGTATTTATGGTAGCTGCTGGGGCCTTAGCCCTGCTTGTGTGCCACCTCCTAGCTTTGCTCTGGCTCCCAGCCTCCCTCCTCCTCTCCCCTGCAGCCTGAATGGGTCACAGATAAGGCAAGCTGAGGCCTGGAGATGAAAATGGGAGGCCAGGTTAGAAGGGAGCAAAACCACAAGAAATCTAACACCCCCTGCACTTCCCCATTTCGCACATGTGTAACTGACAGTCTGCCCGCTGGGCCCCCTCAGGGCACACCCCAGCCTCCCACCCTGGCACTGCATGCAAACACAATGCTAGCTGCCCCTTCCTGCCCTGGGCACCCGTCTCTCCCTCTACCTCCCACCCACTCACTTCTGCTAGTTTCAGATGCCCATGCCCACCTGGTCCTCTCTCCTCGCCCACCGAGGGATGAAAGTTCAGCTGGGATGAGCAGGGTGGAGGTGGGCAACCCAAGATTCCCCTTCTCCCTTTTCCGAATAAAGATGAGGGTACTCAAGTTGTCTTGGTTTTTATTTTATTTTTTTTCTTTTTCCAGTATACTAGCTTGTCTTTTAAGAGAGGGGATATTAAAAAAAAAAAAAAAAGACAGAAAAATGTTTTAAAAAAAAAAGCAACACCCACACCTGTGTCTGTATATAGCCTTTTAGACTGTCAGCTTTTGTTGTGTTCAGTCGTTTGAACTCTGCAGAGAAGTGAAAATGCTGTATCGCGGGTGGGCTTAGCTGTGCCTTTCAAATAAAGATGTGAGAAGGTTGGTTGCTGTGTTCCTGCCTCTGTGTTGCGGGCTGCCTGTGGTTCCCCCCTTCCCAGAGAGGAGAGGACTTCTTTCTTTCATGTCTGGGCTCCCTCCTCTGTTACAGGACTAAATATTCAGAGTCCTAGGTGAGTCCATCTTATAAGTGCACTTCCTAACTTGACGCATAGACCAGAGAGGGTCAGCTGGAGGCTACAGGTCACACAGCTTGCCCAGGTGCTGGAGGTTTAGCAGAGCTGATACTGAGCAGCAGGCCAGAAGGCCCCTAAGTGAGATTCTTTTCCCTTAGAGACAGAAGATATTGAGACTGCCCCCACTGTGCAGAGGCACACATGGACCCTTTTCCCAGATCAGAGAATGCAGACCCCAGCTGAACCTCGACCCTCCAAGGAACAGTTGAAAGCCCTCCCCTGCCCCGAGAGCTAAAAGGAAAGCAGATTTCCTGATGTGGGCCTAGGTGGGCATGGGGGTAGGGAGGGTGGGCAGCCATTCTGACTTCAAAAGATCTTTGCAAGGGCTATATGACACAGAAACCCCACCCTCAGGGAGCTGGAGCACCCAGGGGACTTTTTATAGTGCAAGAAATTCTCATCTGTCTCCCTAACCCAGTGGATTCCCAAGGGAAGGGGTGAAGAGCACAGAGAGGGCAGAAGGGAGGGATGGGTGGTGATGGCCCACTGGGAAAATGAAAGAGGAGACTGAGGGGAGAGGAGACTGGGTAGTCTTCTGCTGGGTCCTGCCTCTCCACTATAGCCAAAGCACCTCTAAAAAAACACCGTGTGATAGGGTAACTCACTGCTTAAAATTTATCCTTGTTGAAAACCTGAACTCACCCCACTAGGGGAGTATAAATTGTTACATCTATTTTGGAAGGCTGTTTGGCATCCAGCAATGCCCCTTTTGGATCCATCCTCCAACAGACATGCCACTTGAGCCTGCCCCAAGACCAGTGTTCAGAACCCCGGAATTAGTCATTATTACCCCAAACTGGAAACTACCAGATGCTCAGTAACAACATATAACTTGTGACAGTTATGTTGTGGAATATTACACAGCCATGGAAAAGGTACTACTACTACTACACTCAACACCATGCAGCTCTCATACAGAATGCTGAACAAAAGAAGCTGGGTACAAGAGTAAATATGGTGTGATTCCATCTATATAAAGAAGAAAACCAGGTGCAAGTGACTTCATCTGGTTACCCTTGGGAGGAGGTAAAGGTGAAGGGGATTTCTAACCGCGCTGATCATGTTTTGTTTAACTTGGGAGCTGATTACCTCAGTGTGTTCACTTCAAGATAATTCATCGAATTGTTCGCTTACAATTTGTGCTCTCTTTTGTGTGTTATATTTCCCAATTTAAAACAATTATTTTAAAAAATGGATTATCTTTGCCCTCAAAATACATTCTAAATTCACCTAGGCCCACCAGAGCCTGCAGACCCTGCAATCAGTCCTCAGCAAACTGCGGCCAGGTTGAAACATCTTGCTGTTCCTTGTCTAGAGGCCTTTGCACATGCTGTTCCCTTTGCCTGGAAAAAATGTTCTCTTTTTCCCTGCTCCACAGCCATCTAATCCTCCAAGACTCCCAGAAGTTACTTTTCTGAAGGCCTCCTCCTGACCTTCCCCAAAAGTAGAGTGACCCCTCCTTAGAAAGTGCTTAGTGCAGAGCAGGGCCAGCCACCCATTCATTTAGAGATCCAACTATGAGCCCCAGAGACACAGCAGGGGAACAAAACTGACACAAATCCTTGCCCTTCTGGGTAGGATAAACAAATAAGGAAAATACAAAATGTATCAAGAGGCTTGTTGATAGAGAACAAAGCCGAAAATGGGATGAGGACTGTCAGTTGCTTTTTTTTTTTTTTTTTGGAAATTTGCACATAGAAGCAACTCAATACTTGTTAGCAAATGTATTGAGGGCAGACCTGGGTTTGTACCCGCCTCCTATCCTAAGTAGTGATTTGAGGCATGAAGTCACTTGTCTGATCGCAGTTTCTGGGAAACTGTTGGGAGAATTAGCAGAAAGCTTGCTAGGGCTCACTAGCTGTCTGATATTATCATCACTGACGTTGCGGGCTCATGAACGGCGCGGGGGGGGGGGGTCGACAAACGCGACAGCCCCTACCCAAGGGTCTTCTCCGAGGAAAGTGGGGTTCTGCTCAGCTAAGGGCGGGTCTCTAACCTCGGGCCTCCCTCTGGACCTCGGCGCCCCCCATCACCCCATCCCGCCTGCGGGGCGGGTCCCCCGTGGGCTTAGAGGGGGTCCCGGGGCCCGCTGAGGCGGGAGTGGGTGAGAGCGCGATGTCGCCCGGGAAGCCGGGCGAAAGGAGGTGCCATCTCCGGAGCTTCCTCCCCGCCGAGGCCTCCCGCGCTTAACGACGCGCCGCCGGCGACCTCGGCTAATTGATCCGCTAATGGGCCCCGCGCCGCGGCAGCGCCTAATGAGGCGGGAGAAAGGGGAGGAGGGGGCGGTAGGAAAGGAGGAGGGGGGTTAGGGACTGGAGGTGGTGGAGGAGAGGGGGAGGGGAGAGAATGGAGGAGGAGGAGAGGGGTTAAGCTGGGATGGGGGAGAGGAGGGAGAGAAGAGAAAGGGGGGAGGGGGAGGGGAAGAGAATGGCGGGAGGAGGGGGTTGGGGGAAAAGGGTGGAGAGAAGGGAGAGAGGAGGGGGAGGAGGGGAGAGAGGGGATGGAGGGGGATGGGGAAAGGGGAAGGGAGGGAAAAAGGAATAGAAAGGAGGGGGAGGAGAGAAGGGGGGAGGGGCGGAGAAACTCGGGGACAGAACTCAGGGGGAAGGCGGGGAGGGGAAACAATACTCCCAGCTCCCTGGGCGCGGGCCTTGAGGGGAGAAGAGCAGCGGGAACTGGGGTGAACGCGTCCCTTTATAACTACCCGGTACCTCCCCCCCTCAGGCCCCGGCACCTCTGGGAATCTGTCTGGAAGGCTTCTCCCCTTATCCGACCCCTCCTTTCTCCCAGCCTCTTTTCTTCCAGCCTCCTCCTAGCGTTCCAATGATCTTGCCAGCAAGGGATCTGAGTGCATCAAGGGTGTGAGGGTCCCCAGCTCTCTCTGTGCCTCGATTTCCCCTTCTATATAGTGGTTCTAACGTCCTTAGTTTTGGAGAATCCCACAGGTCCCAGTGGCCTGAGACTGACCCAGCCCCTGTCCTAACACACCACTCCTGCAGGTGGGGTGGGGCGACTGAGAGCACCCCAGCACCAGGCCCACCTCCTCCTCCTGGTTTGGCCTCCAGGGCTCAGCAGGGGTGGAAGGACTCCTGGATTCCTCAGCCCAGGAGAAGAACACCTTAGGAATATGAACTGTAACTAGGAGGTAACACATTGAACATTCAAAGTTCAGACCAGCCAGGTACATCTGCTGCCTGAAATATTTACATGGCCCTCTTCCTTCCCAAGTCATCTGGGTGTTTGTGGCTTGAACATGGACTTGGAGGAGAAACAAAAAGGAGCTATGCTGCCTGGCCAGTGTGGCCCAGTGGTTGAACCTCCACCCATGAACCCGGAGGTCACTGTTCTCTTCCCAGTCAGGGCACATGCCTGGGTTGCAGCCTCCGTCCCCACTAGGGGGTGTGCAGGAGGCAGCTGATCAGTGACTCTTATGATTAATGTTTCTCTGTCTCTCCCCCCTTCCTCTCTCTGAAATCAATAAAAACATTTTCTTAAAAAAAAGGAGCTATGCTGCAGTGATGGTGAAATTAGAGACCTTGATGATATGATCTCACTCTCATCCCACTGTGCAGAGGGTGAAACTGAGGCTCCAGGAAGGGAAGGAAACAAAGCAGACCACAGCTAGGTCTCCAGACCTTAACTGGTGGAGCTCTTGGTCCCATCCTGAGCAACCAAAAATTATCAGAAAAGGAAAGTAAGTCATCAGGAGAGCAAATAATAAACAGCTGTGATTTGCCAAACACCTGTTAGGCTCCAGCCTTGGCTAAGGGCTTCAACTGCATCTCTTAGTTAATTCTTCAAAATACCCATGAAAGAAGGACTGTGTCACAGATAAGGAAACTAAGGTTTGAAACTCAAAGTGACACCCAAGGGCACACATCCATGGAATCTGGCTTCTTATGCAGGAAGGTCCAAGTTGTGGGGTCCAGGAGCTTAGCCATTTTGTTTAAAAGAAAAACTTCTGCCAGGCTGGCGTGGCTCAGCGGTTGCGCATCGACCTAGGATCCAGGAGATCGAGGTTCGATTCCCGATCAGGGCACATGCCTGGGTTGCAGTTTGATCCCCAGTTGGGGGCGTGCAGGAGGCAGCCCATCAATGACTCTCATCATTGATCTCTCTCTCTCTTGCTTGCTCTCGCTCTTGCTCTCCCTTTCTTTCTCTGAAATCAATAAAAACACATTTAAAAAAAGAGAGAGAAAATTCTGGACCCAGTGCAGGTGGGCAGAGCTGTGTCTTTCCCACCCCCCGCTCCCCACCACCTCAGAGCCTTTCCCTCTGCCTGGAACACACTGTCCCCAGAGCCACCACGCCCCGTCTCCTGCTTGCTTTATTTTCACAACGTTGATTGCTATGCACATCTTAAGTCAACAAAGATTCCCTTATTCTCCACTTTCCCTACTCTGATACAAGTTCCTTTTGTGACAATAGAGATTTGGTCCCTTTTGGTCACTCCTGAATTCCCAGGACCTAGCTCAGAAGCCTCCATGGCACACAGGTGTTCATTGAAAACTGAGGGATAAAGTGAGGAAATGGCAAAGGAGCCAGTGAGATGGGTGGGTCTGGGCCTGCCATGCAGGACCCTGCCAGATTAGGGGAGTCATGGGAGGGGCACACCCAGAGGTGCGATGAGCAAGTTCTTCTGGGGACAAGAGTCAGGCTGAAATGGAGACAGATGCAGAGGTTGGGAAGAGGCCCGTGGGGGTATTTAGATGTTTGCTGACATTTGGAGCTACAGGAGGGAGTTGCATGCACCCCAACCCCCTGCTGACCACCAAGGACGCCCCTCTCAGGGTCTCTCCCCAGTGTCTCCCCTGCTCTGTCTCTCTACCCCGCTCTGCCCCTAGGTGTCCGAGTCTCTGCCTTTCTAGTCTCTGTGTGTTCTCTCTCTCATCTAATTCTCCTTCTGTCCTTCAAGGTCTTTATAGATCTCTCCTCCATCTCTCCCTCCCTCCTCCCTCCCTCCTCCCTCCATCTCTCCCTCCTACACTCCCGTGAGTCCCAGCTCTATGCCCTCCTACCCGCCATCCCCTCCTCCCAGCCTACATAGCGGGTCCCCCCCCTCCCTCTCCTCTCCTCTCCTCGCCTCTCCCAGCCACCAGGCCCCCTGGGTCCTGTCGCTGCGCGCGTGCCAGGCCTGGAAGCCCGCCCCTCCTCCGCCCTTGACCCTCCGCCCTCTCCCCCTCCCCGCCCTCCCCTCAGCCTCTTCTAGGTCCATTCCGTTTCCTCCTCCCCTCGCCCCACTCGCCCTCTCCCCCTCCACCTCCGGGATCCTGGGGGTGGCGCCGGTGCTCCCGGTCCCCTGCTGGGCCTGCCCCTGCCCGTGGGGTTACGCACTGGGCCGGCCCACGCGGGTAATGGCGACTTCAGGGGAGGAGGGGGCGGGGATCTGGCACTTTGCCCCGCGGGGCGTGGGACTCCAGGAGGGGGTGTCCCCTGGACCCCTGAACTGCAGCCTCAGAGTGCCCACCCCAAGAGGGAGCATAGGGCTGTGACCTTGAACAGGCCCCTAGGCGTCTCTGGGCCTTTGTCCCACACCTCACACCCCACACCAAGCCAAAATATCTTGCAAACCCGGAATGTACTGGGCGCCTGACTGCAGTGTGCCAGACACTGAGTTGGGTGCCCAGAGACCCTGACTTAGGCCCTCTCAACCCTCATGGAACCCACTGGGTGGTGGGGAAGACAGACAACAAACAAATTAGCAAATAAGATAATTTCAGAGAACAGTCATGTGCTAGGAAGAAAAATCCCGCAGGAGCAGGAGACAGAATGACAGGAGATAGGAGGCCCCTCTGAGGAGGTGACAGTTGAGCTGAGACCTGGATGGCAGGAGCCTGCCTTGCAGGGGGAGATGGCTGAGGTGGGAGGGTTTTCCAGGTAGAGGGAACCACCAAGGCAAAAGCTTGGAGGCAGGACTGAGTATTCTGTTGCAGGCTCTTGGCCCCTATTTTGCAAGGCCTAGTGATCTCACAAGGTCAAATGCATAAACCAGCCAGCTCAAGAATAACAACAGTGGCAGGTACCATTATCAAGGGCTAGCTAGCCCTTCTTTTCCAGATGAGCAAGCTGAGGCCCAGAGAGGATGAAAGGTCTCCGCACAAACCAGAAGCTGGAGGAATAAGATTCATTTTGGGCCCCATGGTTTGTTTCACCTACACCTGTGCAGTACCCGCTGGGGCTGGGGTCAGGCAAGGATGCCAGGACAAAAGGTACAGAAAGTAAAGCCCAGACTTGGGATGGAGGGGGCATGGGTGGTGTGGGGTCTGGAATAGAAGCAATGACCAGGATGCCCGAGGGCTTTACAAATAGAGGATGCCTCTTGGTGCCAGCTCCAGCCCTACTCCACCCCCCAATAATAGCTCAATCTGGTTCATCTCTTGAGCTATTTGATCCTATAACAATAAGATGAAGTTTCTAATCACGACCTCCATTTTACAGAATCACAGTGACACAGCAGCCAAAGTGGGATCTGAAATCAGGCCATCAGGATAGCGTGACCTTAGATTACAGAGGACCCCTGTAGGCTGGGTTGGCACTGGGCAGGTTTTCAGAGGCTCTGGGGCTCTGCTCCACATGTTGGATGACCAAGGTAGGCAAAGCTCTACCCCTCTCTAGGCTTACCCCTTCATCTTCCTCATGTATACGTGGGGCAGGCACTGTGTTGGGCCTGGGAAGACAATAAATACACAAGCAAATTCATAGTAAATGTTCAGAAAGTCATGAGGCTTCTGAAAGGAATGAAATGAGAGGCTGATCAGGCAGACAGGTGGGGGCTATGATAGCCAGGCTGGCTAGGCCAGGCCTCACTAGGATGTGGTATTCAATTGATCCAAAACTGGAAGGAAGAGAAACCATGGTCTAGGCAAAGGAAACAATAGAACATGCAGAGACTCTGAGGCAGGACCTTGTGTGTTTGAAGATCAAGCAGGAGGCCCATGTGGCTAGAGGGGAGTGAGTGAAGGGGAGAGAGGGAGGAGGTAAGAGTAGGGAGGAGCCCTAGCCCATTTGGCTCAGCGGTTAGAGTGTCAGCCTATGGACTTAAGGGTTAGGGTTTGATACTGGCCAAGGGCACATACCTCGGTTGTGGGAGGCTTCCAATCCAGCATTGATGTTTCTCTCTCTCTCCCTCCCACTCTCTCTGAAAAGCAGTGGGGGGGGGGGGAGAGTAGGGAGAGGACAGGGTCAGATCTTGAAGACAGAGGTGGGGAGTTTGCATTTTATTCTGAGAGTGATGAGGAGCTATGGAAGGTTCTTAAACAGAGGGGAGGATGGTATCTGATTCTTTTGATAGTTGATCAAAGATGTAGGAGGAATGAAGACTGAGTGCCTAGCTGTGGGGTGTGAGGTCAGGGTGGGAGAGAATGGCCCTTTGGGGAGTATAAATGGCTACCCCTTACTGAACATTTACTATGAATTGTATTAAGTACTTTATAGGCCTTAACTTATTTGAAGATTCTATTATCAACCTCATTTCCTCCAGCCAAGGTCCATACTGGGCTCCTTGTCACTCTTTCTTTTCTCCCCAGTTCTTGCCTAGTGAGAGGCTGGAGTATTTCCTGCCACTGAGCTTATGGAGACTTTACAAACCCTGGTGAAAGGAGGCAGAGGGGCGTACAGTCCATGGGCGTATCCACCTCCCCCCATTTCACAGCCAGGTAACGTTCAGAGGTCTACCTAGCAAGGCCAGGAGTTCATGGCTCCTCAATCCCAAGAGGGACTTAAAGTTGCCCCATCTTTGGGTCAGGGCAGCGATTTTCAACCTTTTTCATCTCATGACACACATAAACTAATTACTAAAATTCTGCGGCACACCCAAAAATATATTTTTTGCCCATCTGACAAAAAAAAAAAAAAAAAAGGTATAATTTTGATTGAGTCACACTGGACTGCTGTTGTTGTGTTGGCTGTTATCATTTTTTTATTTGACAATCTAAAGGAAAAGAGGTCAGTGTCCCTGACTAAATAGTCAGGTATTGCATGTTTTAAAAATTCTTGAGGCACACTGGTTGAAAATCACTGGGTTAGGGTGATACAAATGCACTGCTTAAATGATACAAATCCTATGCATTCTGCAGAACCCCAGTTTAAACACTCCCACCTGACATCTAGAAAGCCTTCCCAACTTCCCAAGCAGGAACCTCACTCTTGGCTGAGCTCCCAGCACCACCACCACCCCTGGTCCCTCCTTCTACCCCAGCCCTGACCACATGGGCCTGAGAGGATTCTGCTTGGTCTCTCCCAACTTCCCCAAAGTTGGGAACCCTCCTTGAGTCTCCAGCATAGCCTAGCCCTGGCTGCTCACAGGTGGGAAAACACTGTTTTTTTAAAATAGTGGTTTCATGAATAAGTCCTGTGGAACAATCTCATATAAAGGTGAGTAAACTGAGGCCCAGAGAGAGGCCCTTAAGAATCTCAAGGTCACATGAGGCAGTGGGCGCTAGAACATGGCCAGGGTCTCCCCATATTCCTGGATGGAAGGAACCGCGTGTGTGATTTTCCAGGGGGTGGGGGCTCACCGCCAACCATGGCAGGGAATTGAGGCTCTGAGGTCACCCAAGAGCCCTAGCCTGCGGGAGGGGACAGGCCTGGCTGGTGGCCCAGCAGCTCTGCTGGGAGGGCGGTAGGCAGAGGTTGGCGATGTCGGAAGCCAAAGGCTTGGCCTCCCCGAGGGAGCCGCTTTCCCGGCCCGGGTCGGATCAATGGGCTGTAATTATACCGCGCCGGGCCCAGAGCCGGCGGGGAGGGAGCAGGAGCTGGCAGGAGCTAGAAAGCGGGCGGGAGAGCACAAGCCGGAGAGGTACCCACGTTACTTTGATTGACAGCCCGGGAGGGCGCCGCGCGGGAGTTTCTGGGAATTGTAGTCTTTCCAAGAAGCCCTGCTCCGGTCTCCCCTTCTGTTCGGGCTCGGGGAAACGGAGGCACCGGAACAAGCAACACCCCCCTCCCCCGCCTATAAATCGGTCCATCCATTCCACGCCCCCATTAGACCTAGGGACAAAAACTGAGCGGTTCTAGAAGACTCCAGGCTGTCGTGATAGTCTCAGCTCTTCCCCGAGGGGATCTAGCGTGATTTATCTCTCTACCTCAGTTTACCTACCGGTTAAATAGTGCTTAAGACGCCCAGTCGGCCCCGTCAGATGGCGGGGCTTTTGCAAGAAAGTTGTTGAATGAGAGGCTCTTGTTTTTAAGGGGAGACCCGTCAGGCTAAGGGGTCTCCCTTCGATGTTTTAGGATACTAATCAAGCCAGATTCCCCTCCTACCCGGCCAGGTAAGGGCATTCACGAGGGTCTCAGGTTCTGGGAAGGGGAGAGCCACACTTCACAACCTGCTGGGAGCGCCTCGCCGCCTTGCTATTGGCCCAGCCAATCTTAGTGCTTCCTGCCATTGGTTGCTAGTTCCCCGATCCCCATTCGCCAGCGCTCACTGTGTCGTCACGGACCCATGTGGGAGCGCCGCGAGCGGATTGGCTGGCGCGCCCAGCCAACCACCGCAGAGAAAGGAATTTCTACAGTAGCTCAGCTGGCGAGGCTGATTTAAGGTGGTCTGAGCAATCTGGGGGTCCCAGCGCTGCTTCTCAGCTTTTCCCTTTAAAACACACACACACACACACACAGACACACAGACACACAGACACACAGACACACACACACACACAGACACACACACACACACACACACACACACACACACACACACACACACCCCACACCACCACCACCCCCCACACACACCTAAAAAAACCTAGCCAGAAACCTGAGCTGGGCCTTTCTGTATGGTGAGAGGGGAGAGATTGGAAGTTAAGCCCCTTCCCTCATTTTGCAATTTCTTTCTGAATTCTGGGGAAACTGAGGCCCAGAGAGGTGGAGCTTGAAGCTTCCCCATGGCAAACAAGTTAGCTGAGGAAATGAGAAGGTTGTGCTACACTGCTCAGGCTGTAACTCACACATGGCAAGGCCTTTCCCTGCCTCCTGCTCTGGCAGGATGTGGGATTTCAGCAAGTTATGGATAACAGGCTGCTTAGGGGTCCCCCCATCTCACATACTGCTCTCAGCTGAGCCTCCCCAAATTCTCAAAACTGCTCTCAAGCTGAGGATGCTTCTGCTTAAAGCAAAAAAAGTCTCTTCCTTGTGTGTGGTCTTGTGGCTTCTCAGGCAATCCACAAATCTGTATTTACCCTCCCCTGTGGAGTGTGCCTGGCTGAGAGATCTAAAGACTGGTGGGTAAAGGTCCCCTTCTCCAGAAAGCCCCCGTGGACCCATCAGGCACAGACCCTGTTCTTGCTCTGAGTCCATTGGGCCCTGGGTCTGCCCCTCTGTCCTGGCATTGACTATGTGGGCTGCCCTGGAATGTGTCCTCAGCTCTGTCTCTCACCCCAAAGCCACCCTGGGAACCCTTTTGGCAAAGCCTGGGGCTGGGTCCTTTCTAGAGTCCCAGAATCTATCTTGAGGAGGTGGTTATAGAATAATTATCCACTTATCTACCAACTTTAGACAGTCTGTTTTCAATGTGTGTATGAAGGGGAAGATGCCTTTTGGAGATGCCTGGAGGAGGTGGGCTACGCCACGAAGGAATAGATTTTATTCAGGCAGAAAAAGATCTGAGGGAATTCCGAGGAAGAGATAAGCAAAGGCTTAGGTAGGAGAGAACAAAGATTAAGTAATCTGGCTGGAATGGCTGGAGCAGAGGGAGTGTTTAAAGTGGTGGAGGGAGGTGAAGCTATGCCAGGCCAGGAGGTGAAGGGCATCCAGGCTAGCCTAAAGATCTGGGAATTTGTCCCAAGGTCAATAGGAAGCCATGGGAGGGTGTAAGTGAAGGAGGGCCAGACTCAAAGGAAGGTGACAACAGTGAAGGCTGCTCTGAGCAAGGAGCTGGCTTGAGGTCCAATGGGAGAGTATGAAGGGCTGGTGCAGGCAGGAGGCTGTGGGGATGGGGAGCAGGATTGCATGGCAGGTGATGGGAAAAGAAGAGACTATGTTCTGTCTTAGGGGATCAGGATGGACTGTGGGGCTTAGCAGGTCTGGAGAACATGTTTGGTCTATAGACCTAGGGGGGGATCCAGGGGGAATGCCCAGTTGGTGGTTGGGTCTGAAGGTAGGCACCAGGGGTGGAGCTGGGGCTTGGAGCCATCCTCGTGAAAGTAATCAGGAGGACATAGAGGCAGGGGGAGGAAAGGACACCTGGAAAAGTTTTTAAATGAGGACTTCACAGACCCCCCGCCCCCAACCAGAAGCATTGTGGAATCCTGGAGCTCCCCTTTTCTTAGTATTTCCCAGTAGGTGTGGCCAGTGATTGTTGCCTTTAGCTACATCAGCTGTTTCTTCTCATCCCACAGCCTGTTCATTTATTGAGCATTTACTGTTTGCCAGTTCTGCAGGGACCAAGAGAGGCTTTATCACCACACAGCCTAGTAGTAGGGGGGGACAAATAATGACTAGAACAATCAAGAAAGAATCATGATCATGTCAAAAACAAAACAAACTCTGTTAGGACATAGAAAGAGAATAAGGTGCAGTGTTTGAAAATAACAGGTTAATGCAGCTTCAATGGGTGGCCAGCAGGGGCCTTTCTGAGGAGGTGACATTTGAGCTGAGGCCTGAATGATGAGAAACAAGGAAACAGTGTTCCAGGTAGAGGGAACAGTCAGTTCAAAGGCCCTGAGGCAGGACTGTGCCTGGTGAGTTGGAGGAATAGCAAGGAGGCTAGTGTGGCTGGAGCAGAGTGAATGAGTGTGAAAGTGAAGGGAGTTGGAATCAGGGAGGGGAAGACAGGGAGGAGGTTTGTGCCGGGCTTTGTGGGAAGAGGGAGGAATTTATATTTTATTTTGATGGCAATAGGGAGCCATGGAATACTTCCTTCAACACATACACATTCAGGATCTCTCTTTCCCTCCCCTTGCATGGCTTTCTGTCTATCCTTCAGGTCTCATCTCCAACATTAACCTCCTCAAAGAGGCCTCTCCCAAACATTCCAGATAACTAGGTTCTCTCTTGTCTACTTCTATCACTGCTCCCTAAACTTCCTTTGTGCACACAAATAATTCCATAATTACCAAGTTGTGATCTTATCCCTCGAACTCAGACAAGGCCACAATCTGTTCTTCACCCACCCTTGTATTCTTGGTGCCTGAAGGATGTCTGGTATATAGTAGATGCTCAATAAACTTGTCTGGAAAATGATACTTTTAAGTTTGATAAAGACTTTTGTATGCTTTCACTAATTCACCTACTAATATGGGTGCAGACATTACGTGGGGCAAGAGTTTTCCTCTGTTTTTGTACCCTTCTGAGCCCCACTGCCTAGAGCAGTGTCTGGTCTACAGTAGGCACTCAATACATGTTTATTGATTGACTTAATGAAAACCCCTGAGGTTTCATATATGCAAAATGGGAATAAGAATGGCCCACCTCCCAGGTGAGTGTGAGGGACACTCACTGGATGTCTGAGGTCTGGGCAGGGGTTGGGGGGTGGGGGGTGGAGCCCCTGTCCCCAGAGAGACCTCAGTCTGAAGGCAGAGATTCAGTTTCCATTCTCACTGGGATCTTCTAGGAGCCCGTAGTCTGAGAGGGGAGATAGCCCAGTCTGCTGTAGTGGCAATCAGAATGCCAGATCCCATCTCTGGGAATTTACTGTGGGCCAGGCCAGGCCAGGCCAGGGCTGTTCATGTACCATCTCATTTAAAAATAGCCCCTGCCTCTGCCATACTCAGAGAACACTGAAGCTCAGAGTGGGGGTGAGCCAGGATCTGCCCGCACCTCCTTCCCTCCTCTGGGCCTTGGCATGTGCCGTTGTCCCCTTTCCCCTGGGGGAAGGCTTCCCTGCCAGCACTTGGCAAGGCTGCTCCCCCCTGATCCTTAAGTCTTAGCTCACGTCCTCAGAAAGGCCATTTCTGACCACAAACAGCTCCCCTCCCCACCAAGCGACTCCCCTCCGTGGGCCACCAGGTATTTATTTGTTTCCTTGTTTTGCTCACTCGTGCTTTGCGGGAGGGAGAGGGGGGAGGTCCATGTTTGTGGGGCTGGACGCGAGTCTCAGTTTCCCCAGCCGGCGCTGGTGAGAGGGAGGGAGTGGGTTCGGGGGCCACGGCCTGAGGCTGGGAGAGCGCGAGGTGGGCGGCTGGCGGGCGGAGTGGGTGGGCCCCGGGGACGGCGGCGCCACCTTAAGGCGGCTCTGCCCGCGGCTCCCGGCCGAGCCCCGCCGGAGGGAGGCGGCTCTGATCGCCGCCCGCCGCCCGCGCCTCCGACACCCGGCCGCGGCTCGCCGACCTTCCGCGACCGCCGCCCCGCGCCCCTGCCCGGGGGAGTGAGCCTCGGCGCGCCTCTCAGTCCCCGCTACCCCTCGCGCTAGCTCGGGGGACGCAGGGGACTCCGGGGTCCCCTGCCCCACGCCGCCTCAGCCCCCGGCTTCTTTCTCCGGGCATCCCCCCCGCCGCCCCAGCCACTCCACCCCCCACATTGTCACACTCCGGCGCGAGGTCGCTCCCGGATCTGCAGGATGTACCCCCAGGGAAGGCACCCGGTAAGTGAGGTCCGGCGCTGAGGGGTTGGGGGTCCCAGGCGCCCGGGAACTCAGACCCTGACGCCCCCCCCTCCCCCCAGACCCCGCTTCAGTCCGGCCAGCCCTTCAAGTTCTCGATCTTGGAGATCTGCGACCGCATCAAAGAGGAATTTCAGTTCCTTCAGGCTCAGTACCACAGGTGAGGGGGGGCGGGGCGCCGCGCCTGGGGTGGGGGGGGACCCAGGAGATCACCTGCGAGCTCACCTGGGGGCCGGAGGAAAGAGGCGGGGCCTGCGAGGTGAAGGGGCGGGGACAGGCCAGGCGGGGCGTCCCCGGAGCCGGCAGGAGGGAGCCCCCCCAGGGGCGAGGGGAGGCCTTCCAGGTGGAAGCGCAGGTGAGGTGCATGGGGACGCTTGGTGCTGGGGCATTTAAGCCTCGGAAGCGGTGAGGAGCGACTGGGACGGGGTGAAGGGGGTGGTATAAGGAAGTGGGGAGGGCTGAGTGAAGCCCATTACTTTGAAACTGGCCCAGATGAGGTGTCTGTGGGTCTCTCTTGGGGGAGGCAGGGAGAGTGGGGGCCCCATGCCCTGTCTCCTTCCCAGCCTCAAGCTGGAATGTGAGAAGTTGGCCAGTGAGAAGACTGAAATGCAGCGACATTATGTCATGGTGAGGGGGTTAGCATGCCAGGGTGGGGGAGTGGGAAGCAAGGCTTGGGGTGTGAATTTGGATGCACTGTGCTATTCTGGGGTACACCCCTGGCCTTCTGGGGGCCTCATTTTCCCTTTCTGTAAGTGGGCTGGTTGGAATTCCAGGCTCTCCCTCCAGGGACCCTCACAGCTCTTAAGAACAATAAGACAAGGATAGTCCCCTGTTCTTTTGAGCATCTCTGAGGGGTGAGGATCTCTGAGCATCACCACCTGTCCCACCTCCTTGGAAAGAGTGAAGGGGGGCCCTGCTTCCCTCTAGGGGGTCCCATGGGGCTGGATGATCTCTGTCCTGCTGTGATCCCCCAGCCTGGGGGCTCCTGGAAGATCCAGAGTCACCCAGCACAGGGCTGGACATCCATTGGCACCGTGGACATTCCAACTGGCTTTTCTTTTGCAGTACTATGAGATGTCCTATGGGCTCAACGTTGAAATGCATAAGCAGGTAACTGTGTTGGAGATAAAGATGTTCAGTAGGGAGAGTGGGGGTCAGGAAGCTGTGAGAGGGGCCCAGCACTAGGGCATTCAGGGAACAGGGGTCTTAACCTGAAATCTCTGGGACCAGGGGGCAGATTTTAGCTTTGGGATAGAAAAATGATTCTGAACTTCTGGAGACATTGTCTAGCCTCTGGAGACATTATCTAGCAGAGATGGGAGCAGTAAGCAGAGCCAGGCATCCCTGTCAAGGAGGGCTCATAGCAGAGACCAGCAGCCAGGTCGGGGAGGCTGTGGAGGTGACTTCTGTCTTGGGAGGGGGCCAGATGGACAGTCTTGGAGGTCCCTTTCAGCCTGGAGAACTGAGGTTTGGAGATAGATCCTGAGGGTCTTAGATGACCCCAAACTTCTGTTGCTGTTTTGTTTTTTAATTTATTGATCATTTTTAGAGAGAGGGAGAGGGAAAAAGAGAGAAACATTGATGTATTGTTCCACTATGCATTCATTGGTTGCTTTTTTTAAAAAACAAAATGTTTTTATTCGTTTCAGAAAGGAAGGGAGAGGGAGAGATAGAAACATCAATGACGAGAGAATCATTAATCGACTGCCTCCTGCACGCCCCCTACTGGGGATCCAGCCTGCAGCCCAAGCATGTGCCTTGACCACTGGGAGTCAAACCCATAAGCTCTTGGGTCCATGGGTTGATGCTCAACCACTGAACCACGCCAGCCAGGCCATTGGTTGCTTCTTGTATGTGCCCTGACCCACAAATCTGGCATATTGGGACAGTGCTCTAACCAACTGAGTTACCTGGTCAGGGCCTCTGTTGCTGTTTTGAAGGATCTGAGATTGATTCTAGTGCTCTGAGGTTCTGAGACTCTCTTACACTTCTAAGAGTGATCTCAAGGTTCTGAGTTAGAACAGAAGGTTCTGAAATTGACTTCAGTTGTCTAAGATTAACCCTGAGATCCTGAGCCTGACCTCAAGGTTCTTTGATGGCTTCTAATAGGATGGAAACTCTGAGGTTGATAGAATCTTAGATTCTCTCCATCAGAATATTAGAATTAATGGGCAGAGCCTAGTGTTGGGTCTTCTGGGTAGGGGGGCTAGGACTTTAGGGTGCCTGGGGGTGCCTGCCTGGCATGCTTTTCCATCTCTGCTGGTTCTGGGGTGGGTGGGAGGGGAAGTGTCTTTCTGGAGCATGATGTGGTCTCAGGGGTGTATGAAATAGACCCCCTTATGGGGTGGTGGGAATGGGGTAGGACTCAGGCCTTGGGAGTCTGGTTCTGCCCTCCTGGTAGGAACACCCTCAACCCTGACACAGCACATAGTACCCCTGTAACCTAGACAGAGGTAAAGCACAGGCTGACTGAGCACACACTTGGATATGCCACAGCAACCCCCTTCCGCACCCACAAGGATTCCCCTCTGTTCAGCCTTAATGAGGCACCCCCAGCCCAGACCTTGTCTCAGATGAAGCCTACCAGCAAAGCCACTCTGTTTTCACTTTG
Source organism: Miniopterus schreibersii (assembly GCF_964146895.1). Classification (NCBI taxonomy): domain Eukaryota; kingdom Metazoa; phylum Chordata; class Mammalia; order Chiroptera; family Miniopteridae; genus Miniopterus; species Miniopterus schreibersii. Next base: position 65,553,538 of record NC_138105.1, on the reverse strand, counting down.
CTCTATACTTCCGATACTAAGTGTGAGTTTTCTTCACACCAACCAATTCTCCAACTCTGACACCAGTGGGATGTCCTGCAGTTCAGCTCCATTCTGACACTCTCTGCCCAGAGTTAGTGCAGACCCCACAGTTTCAGGGCTCAGCCCCCTCTTCAGACACCAATTGCAAGTCTGGGCCACCAGTACCAATTCGCTATAAATTGGGGGGTTCCCACCACTTCTTCCATGGGTTCAATAATGCTAAAATGGCTCACAGAACTCAGGAGAGCTCTTATTTACTATTATCTGTTTATTATAAAGGTTATAACTCAGGAATAGCTAGATGGAAAGATGCATTGGGTACAGTATGGGGAAAGGGCTCAAAGCTTCCATGCCCTCCCCAGGGCACCACCCTCCCAGCACCTTCTCATGCTCACTCACCTGGAAGCTCTGTATACCCTGTATTTTAGAGTTTTTTCTTTTCAAAAACTTCAAAGTTGCCCTCGCCGGTTTGGCTCAGTGGTTAGACCATTGGCCCATGGACTGAAGGATCCTGGGTTTGATTCCGGCCAAGGGCATGTACCTCAGTTGCAGGCTCAATCCCCTGCCCTGGTCAGGGCAGGTGCAGGAGGCAACCAGTCGATGTGTCTCTCTCACATTGGTATTTCTCTCTCCCCCTTCCACTCTCTCTGAAAAGCAATGGAAAAAATATCCTTGGGTGAGGATATAAAATGAAACAAAACAAAAAAACACTTCAAAGTGTTTCCCTGGCTGGATCGGCTCAGTTGTTTGGAGCGTCATCCAGTACACTAAAAGGCGGCGGGTTCAGTCCCCAGTCAGGGCACTTATGGGAGGCAACCGATTGATGTTTCTCTCTCATCTCTGTCTCTCACAAATTGATTAACAACAACAACAACAAAAAAGCATATCCTTGGGTGAGGGAAAAAAACCCCACAGTTTTTAAATCTGTACATGTTCCAGGGAACCCCCTCCACCTCTCCCAGCTCAGTCCTTGGGTCCCCAAATCAGCCCAAGGAACTATTAGAGACTAGAGGTGGCTGGGTGCTCAGGCAGAACACTAAGCTGGGCCCAGGGGCAGGGCCCTGCTCTGCCCAGGGCCAAGAAAGTGACAGCAGCTGCCTGACCCTGGAGGAGGAGCCCACTGTCAGTGGGGACTGAGGGCCAGCAGCCCTGGGAGGTGGCTCAGAGCCATGGAGGTCACAGGGAGGGGCTGCCGCCTGCCCCTGGAGTGCTTTTCAGTGCACGGCTGGCTCCAGGGTAGTGGGAAGAGGCAGGCCAGAGAAGTGGGCCCGGGCAGACAGCAGCTCCCACCATGTTCTGGGGAGTGAGGTCCGGAGGGGCCAGCCACACTGCCAAGAGCCTGCGGATGCATTATGGGTGGCACATGGCAGAGGCCAGGAGGCTGAGGAGCAGGGTGAAGCCAACCAGACCCAGAGTGACAGTCAGGGGGGGAAGAAGGGTGGGTACTGGATCTGGCAGCAGCAGAAGCAGGGGCAGCAGGTTGCCTATTTCCAGCCTGTAGGGGCCTGGCTCTGACCCTGGGGTGGCAGCAGGGGTGTGGGGGACCAGCCTGTGGGGCACGTGGCAGTGGAGAACACAGTTGGGAGGGAGGCGAAGGCTGCCCAGGGTCTGGGTGTCGTCTCCCAGCAGTTGCCCATGGTAAATGAGATGTGCCTACTGCTCTCTCCCAGGAAACTGAGTCCTTTTCAGGGAGTCAGTGGTATCATGGGGCCAGGCCCTGGCCACCTGCTTAAAATCATTGAGGAATTTCAACAGTAGTACTAGGGACTCCTGGGGGGGAGTCCAGGGATGCTGGTGTTGCTTGGAGCCTTGTTCCAGGCTTTGGCTGGCTCTGCAGCCTGACCTCTGTGTCTCTGGCTGGGGGTCTTGGCTCCTGGGGCCTCCTCTCTCATGCTGTCAGTGACCACCATTGCTTTGCTGGACTGTGCTGGTGTTGGGGTCCCTGACACCTGAGGCAGCAGGTCAGCGCCCTCTGAGGTATGTGTTGAGACCCAGATGAGAGCCAGCATCAGAAGGCAGGCAAGCACCCCAAAAAGGACCATTCATCTCATCACCCACCCCTTCAACCAGGGCCATGGCAGCCGCCTTTCTCACTGCACTGAGTGCCCAGCTTGGCCAGCTCCATGGCAGACCCTCGGGTACTTCTGGGCCTGAAAGCACCCACTCCCCTGCCACCTAGAGGCCTCATTACAGAGGCATGATTGATCAGATCATTGGCCATTGGTCACTAACTCAATCCCAGTCTTTCTCCCCTCCCTGAAGGTCAGGGGATGGGGCTAAAAGTTGCAATCCTTTAATAAACTCAGGTGTGGTTGAAAGCAGCTTATAAATAACCAAAGATACTTTCCTTCACTGAGAAATCCCAAGGATTTTAGGAGCTTTATGCCAGGAACTGGGCACAAAGACAAATACGTATTTGTTAGATCTCATCACAGCATTCTTCTCCTGAGTGGTGGTGCACCGGGATCTCTACCTGGCTTCAGCCCCAGGTTGTAGACGACACCCAGAGGGACATGGGTTCAACCAGGGCTCAAACCTGGGACTCCCAGTGGAGGCTTCCCCTCCAAGCCCCCTCCCAATTGCTTCCTGCCAGGCCGAGATTGTGAAGCGCCTCAGTGGCATCTGTGCTCAGATTATCCCATTCCTGACTCAGGAGGTGAGTGGGCCTGGTGGGGGCAGGAGGAAAGCTGGAAGAAGAATGAAGGAGGGTGGGCAAGATTGGGTGCCGCAGGCAGTGGTTCTGCTGAGTGGCTTAGGGGCCTGAGCACTGGCTGGGGCATGGGCTTCAGGGATGGAGGGTGGGGGTGGCTGAGAGTGAGGAGTGGGGCTCAAGCCTTGCACCAGGCTGTCTGGGTCTGAATTCTGGCTGTGTGCTGTCGCCTTGGACAAGTTGCTTGTCCTCTCTGTGCCTCTGTTACAAAGTTTAGAAGAGCTGATGCATACAAGGTGTTGAGGATGATGCTGGGTGCTTAGTAAGCACCCAGTAAAAGTTAGCCCTTACATTACACTTAGTGAAATAGGCCAGACACAGAAGGACAAATACTGTGATTCCATTCATAGGAGGTCTCTAGAGGAGTCAAACTCATAGAGACAGAGAATGGTGGAAGTTGCACTGGCCACATTTCAAGCTCTCAGTTGCTACACATGGCCAGTGGCTTCTGTATCCAACAGGACAGATAGAGAAAATGTAATCATCACATCACAGAAAGTTCTACAGCACTGAGTGCTGAAGACAGCACAGCCACTGGCCACATCATGGATGAGACTTAAAACATAATGTTGGCCGAAGGAAGCCAGACACAAAAGAGAACATAGATATTGAGACATAAAATAGTTCCACATGACAAATTCAGGCAGATTTGGGAAGGCAGCTGTAGGTGGGAACACTATACAGAAAAGCAAGAGTTCTTGTGGGAAGGTGAGAAGGGGCTGGAAGAAAGGCATTACAACAGGCAGGCAGGGTGTATGGGGCCTCCTAGGGGCTGCCAGTTTGTATTTTCTGACCTGGGTGGTTGGTATATAGGTACTGATTTATACAGTGGTTCTTTACTGAGGATGATCCAGCCCCAGAGGACACTGGGCAATGTCTGGGGATATCTGTTACACTGGACGTGCTCCTGGTATTGAGTGGGTGAGGTCATGGATGTTGTTAGTATTCCACAGTGCCCAGGATGGCCCCACAAAGAGTGATCTGACTCCAATGTCAGAAGTGCCGAGGGGACCCCACTTTATAAGCTCTAATTTATAATTATTAGTTTTAACTGCACTTAAATGCTTTGTTTCTTTTTCTCTATTTCATGATTTAAAAAAAAAAAGAGACAGGAGAAATAGCAAGTGCCAGGGCATGGATGAGGGTGGGAGAAGAGAGCAGGCCCCAGAGGGTGGTGCCTGGGTAGGTGGGGTCTCCAAGCAGCCAGGGGGCTCTCCTGAACACCCCCTTTTTCATATCCCCTACCTGCCAGCATCAACAGCAGGTGCTACAGGCCATGGAGCGTGCCAAGCAGGTGACTGTGGGGGAGCTGAACAGCCTCATTGGGGTGAGTCATCCTGGCCCCTGCCCTGACCTGGGGAAACCCCACCCCAGGTCCCTGCACCACTAGGTGCTAAAGCTGGGGGTGTTGTGTGGGCAGCTGGCCTGGGTGGACCTTGTCCCCACTCTGCAGCCTCTTGGGCCAGGGGTATTACTGGGCACCCAAATCCCCGCCTGCCCCTGGCCCACCCCTCCTCCTCTCTAGCAGCAGCAGCTCCAGCCGCTGTCCCACCACGTCCCCCCTGTGCCCCTCACCCCTCGCCCATCTGGGCTGGTGGGAGGCAGTGCCACGGGGCTGCTGGCCCTGTCTGGAGCACTGGCTGCTCAGGCTCAGCTGGCCGCAGCTACCAAGGAGGACCGGGCAGGTGTGGAGGCTGAGGGGTCCAGAGGTAAGTGGACAGGGCAGGGTGGCATTGGCCAGGGGGTGTGATGGTTGGAGGGGAGGACTGGCAGACAACCCCGCCCAGAGTGCCAAACTCACATAAGTGTGAGGAAATGAGGGGGCTGAAGGGCCCCTTTACTTCCAACTGGCTATGTGTCCTTCGGCAAGTTCCTAACCTTTCCTGGGCATTTATCTGACTGGTATGGGGAAGGGATAATCCATTCCTTGCAAGGGTGTTGGAAGGAGAAGGGAGATTCTGAGCTGGGAAGAGGGCTGTATCAACCGTAGAGGGCTGTGCCACATCCGGCACCATGGGAGATGAAACCTTCATTCTTTTTCCTTCTCTCTCTCCTTTGCCCCAACCCACCAGTGGAGAGAGCCCCAAGCAGGGTAAGTTGAGGGGCACCCGGAGACTCGCTCTCTCATATAACATTTGCTTTGTATCCAAGTGGGGCTAAAGCTGCTTGTTCTGAGCTGATGGGCCACATCTAACCTTCACACTGTGTTGCCTGGGAGATGCCCATAGGCTAGTTTTATTTATTTAAAGTTTTAAATCTTGAGCTATTTTTGCCACTGAATAAATGAATGCATGCATGCCCATGATAGTGTTCTATCCACCTTGCCATTCATTAATTTAGCCATCACCCATTCGATATTATTATCTACAGGAGCACACTGCTCAATAGAAATTCTATGTGAGCGCTGTATGTAAATTTTTTATATGTTTTTATTGATTTCAGAGAGAGGAAGGGAAAGGGGGAGAGAAATAGAAACATCAACGATGAGAGAGAATCATGGATCGGCTGCCTCCTGCACGCCCCCTACTGGGGATCGAGCCTGCAACCCCAGGCCTGTGCCCTGACCAGGAACTGAACTGTGATCTCCTGGTTCCTGGGTTGATGCTTAAATGTATCCCAAATGTTTCAACTTCTAATCAACATAAAAATTATGAGCAAGATATTTTACATTCTTTTTTCTGAACTAGAACTCTTAAGATCCAAATGAATTTTGCACTCAAACTCATCTCAACTTGCATTAGTGCCCCCCAGGGGACACCGGGTGATGCCTGGGGACATTTGGAAGGTGTTATTTCCCAGATGGGATGCTTGAGGAACAGATCCTAATAACAGTGGCGGGGATGCTCATTCTTGGCTGAGCCAGAATGCCGTCTGGGGGACCAGGGCCCTGATCCTTCTTCCTGCCTGGCTCCTATCTCTCTGCAGAGTGCATCTCCCTCACCCCCGGAGAGTGTGGTGGAAGAGGAGCGACCAGGTGGCCTGAGTGGCAACGGGAAGCAGCAAGCTGAGGAAAAAGATCTGTCAGGACCTTATGTGAGTGGGAGCAAGAGAAGAACTGGTGTGGGCACGCAAGGCCTTGACCTGCCCCGAACCTCACCCCTTGGAGCCTTCCAGAGCCCAGCTCTGTCTATGAGCCTCACTACAGAGCCTTCTGTAACTCCCCATTGCTCATGGAGCACTGGCCAATCAGAAGAGATCCTGTGTGGCCAGGCTTAATTCTTTAGTCACTTAAGTCCCTCTAGCCTCTGGACCATGTACTGCTTTCCTCCTTCCTAGCTTTTGCTCCAGCTGTTCCCTCCCCTTAGGACCCCTTTCCCTCTGCCTCTCAGAAACCAGTTTCTCCGTCAAGGCACAAAAACACTGCTCTCTCCTGCAGGAAGCTGTTCCTGACTCCCTCCCTGGAGGGCTGGGACCTCCTTTCTCATTGTCAGAGTGATTGCTGCTCCTGTAGTTTCAAACTCTAGTGCACCAGGGGTCATGCTGAAAGTGAGGCTTGGGATGGTGGCCAGCTGGGGGCATTTGTCCCATCTAGAATGTCCTAGCTGACTACTGAACCCAGTGTTGGCCAATCTTGCTGTTTCTCAGAAAAACCTTTAATCTTTAAAAATATTTTTTTTATTAAACATAATGGCTTGTTTTATAAATGTCAGCAACCCAAATTTTGTTTTAAAGAAGAAAACTGGGAATGAGGAGGTCAAAGAAAACCCACCCACTGGGCAGATGTGGCCTTCAGGGTGCAACCTTTGGTCTTCTCTTGTTTACAGCCAAACCAGAGGGCAGCCCAACATGTGTTTCTCCTGAGGGCAATGGGGAGCCATAGAAAGGTGTAGCACAGATGTGAGAATAGGTCTTAGGAACATCTCTCTGGGACTAGCTTGGAGAGCTACCTGGAAGGGACAAGGCTGCAGGTCAGGAGACCAAGGAGGGGATAAGGTCTGTGCTGGGGCCATGGGGATGGGGGGGCGCAGATGAATGGGTGAGAAGGAGATATTAACGGCTCCTGGTCTCTGGCTTTCCCCCACTGCACAGAGGAGGAAACTGAGGTCCAGGGAGGGCTGGGAGGTGCTCAGGACCACACAGCAAGCCTTGGGCACTCAGCACTATCTGCCTCATTCTTCTCCAGGAGGGACCCACTCCCTTCACTCCCTATCCTCCACCTCCCCACCCCCAAACCCTCCCTTGCACTGGGCAAATGCATCTTTACTTCTGAACCAAGCAAGCGGGCTCTTGTAGCCCCAGAATTCCTATCCAGTCCAGTGCCTGCTGGATGTATGCTCCACCTCCTGAGTAGATGTAAGGGGGTGTAGAGGCAGGGGCTTGGCCAGGGTGAGCTCTCTCCCCCATGTTCCCCCAGGAGAGCGACGAGGACAAGAGTGATTATAACCTGGTGGTGGATGAGGTGAGTTGAGATCCAACCTCCTTGACTCCAGGACTCAGAGGCAGGGAACTACGTCTGGACACAGAGCAAGTGGTGGGTTTTCTGGAGTGTGGGGGGGCCCAGAGGGAATGGGGTTACTATTCTCCTCTCTGTGGGATGGCTGGGGCCAGGGGAAGTAGGGGTTATCAGACACTTCAGATTGACATCTTCTGTGGGTAAACAACACTGTGGGTAAACTGAGGTCCAGGGCACACTGGAGATGGGTGGCAGAAGTGGCTTCAAGCCCTGGCTCACTATGTGCCTTTGGAGGAGTGACTCCCCTTTCCCTGCCTTCTTCTTTCCCCAGTGGGGAAAAACAAAACCAAGCCTTTATAAGTTATTGCTGTTTGTGCTTATAGAGTAGGTTCCATCATTAAACCTATTTTACAGATGAGTAAACTGAGGCACAGGGAGATTTCATAATCCTCCCAAGGTGGGTTGCAGGTGTCCTGTCTAGAGGTTGGGGTGGGGCTTGGGAGGGGTATAGAGAGGAACTTTTTTTTCACCCACTTCATACCCACTCAACATCACCTCAAACCCAGGACCAACCCTCAGAGCCCCCCAGCCCAACTACCACGCCATGTGGAAAGGCACCCATCTGCGTCCCTGCCCATCGGGACCTTGTGGAAAGTCCAGCCTCCTTGGCCTCCAGCCTCAGCTCACCACTCCCCAGAGCCAAGGAGATCGTCCTGGTAAGGAGTAGGGGAGGCTTTGAAATTCACTTTGTTCACCCTGGGGGCCTGGAAACAGATACTACCCATTTGACACGGGACGATGAAAAATTGGCCAGACTGGTGTGGTCCAGCATTCCCTTCCAGATTATTTGGACACCTTCCTAAAACCCACTCTACTGTACCTAAATAAATATTAAAAGGCAACTTTGTAAGTAAACTTTGTAAATACATATTAAAAGGCAACTCACCATCTTATGGGAAGTCAAGTATCTCTTGCAATAAACAGGAAATCCCTTGAAAAGAAACAGTGAAACTGTAGAATGGGCCACTCCCAAGGCAGACTTCAGCCCTGCAAGTGTTAAGGCCTTTGAGAAGCATTGAAGACAGACCAGCCCCGACCTGAGATGCTGTCCCTACCAGGAACCAGGATTCATATCAGAACAACTTTCTCCTTGCCTCTCCCTAGGTTTTTTGTTGTGTTTTTTTTTAAAATTTTGTGTTAAATATGTTTTTATTGATTTCAGAGAGAGGAAGGGAGGGGGAGAGAGAGATAGAAACATTAATGATGGAGAGCCATTGATTGGCTGCCTCCTGTACGCCCCTTACTCAAAACCTGGCATGTGCCCTGACCGGGAATGGAACCGTGACCTCCTGGTTCACAGGTCAACTTTGAACCACAGACCACGCCAACCAGGCTCTCCCCAGGTATAATGACAGCTATAGAGACCACCAAAGATTGCACCCCGCCCCCCCAGAGGAAATTTTAAGAGAAATTTTTATTTATTGATTTTGAGAGAGAGAGAGAATCATCAATTTGTTGTTCCACTTATTTATGCATTCATTGGTTGATTCGTGTATGTGCCCTGACCAGGGATTGAACCCGCAACCTTGGTGTATGGGGAAGCTGTTCTAACCAACTTAGCTACCCTGCCAGGACACCCCTGGGGGAATTCTTAATTCATCTCTATTTGCTCCCCTCCCGCCCCCCCAAATCACCACTAGACCCTTTCCCTTAACCTATTCGGGAGATTGGTTCAGTTTCTAGGCTTACCCTCCCAGGAGGTTGCTATGGCAACCATCAAGGTTGGGGCACACTTTGCTTCTCCCGTCCTCCTCTCAGCCTGAGGCCAGAGAGGGAGAGGGGCAGCTCTGTTCTTATGGTGAAGCCCCCTGTCCATTCCTTCCCGAGGGTGTGTGAGTGTGGCTGTCACAATACTTGTCATTTTGTGATGGAAAAGATAAGATGTAACCGACACAAGACAAAGATGTGAAGTCTCTCTTTTTTTAAAAAATATATTTTTTAGTGGTTTCAGAGAGAGAGGAAGGGAGAGAGAGAGAGAAACATCAATGATGAGTCATTGATCAGCTGCCTCTTACACCCCCCTGCTGGGATCGAGCCAACAACTTGAGCATGTGCCCTGACTGGGAATCGAACCTCGATCTCCCGCATCATAGGTCATTGCCGAGCCACGCCAGCCGGGCAAAGATGTGAAGCCTCTTAAAAGGCAAAGTTGATAATGGCAGAAAGCAGAGACAGCACAGCATGCTCCTCTGTGGAGGTCGGGCTCCCCACTTCTCCAGTGTCCCATGGGGAGGAACAGCTGTGGGGAACATCTTCCTCCCCATGGGAAGAAGGAAAAGCCGACCAGCACCAGGGGCTGTTCCTTCATCTAGGAGAATGCTGTGTGGCCTCCAGTGTCATGAGCCCATCCCAGAGTCCCATTCCTTGTCCCCAAGGGATCTGACAGCCTCCAACTTTGTCTATCACCGCCTCCTGTGATCCCCCACTTCCTGTAGGGTGTGCCCTTGCTGTGGGCCGACCCTGCACCATTCTGTTTACACGAGTGTTCCTGACCATGTATCCACACTGCATATGTTATCATGTGAATGCACAGTTCTCGCCATACATTTGTGTGTTGGTTCCCATCACCATGCGTGTATGTACATTCGCCCAGGTGCCTACCTGGCATTCCAATGTGTGCAGACACTCACGTGTCCCCTGTGCCTAGGGGATCAGCTGTGGGGCCCATTTTCCTAGTGTGTACATGTCTGAAAGTGTCTGAAATCACAGAGGTGCACTGCCATGTGTAGCCACCTCCCACGAGCCCAGGCCTACCACGTCTTCCTGCTCCCTTTTCCCATCCACTTCTGACCAGATCCTTGGCCTGCAGGTCACCAGGTGCCTGGTGGTGTTCAGTCCTGCCTTTTCTCTCCAGAATGACCTTCCCACCAGCACTCCTGCCTCCAAGTCCTGTGACTCCTCCCCACCCCAGGATGCGTCCACCCCTGGGCCCAGCTCGGCCAGTCACCTCCGCCAACTCTCTGCCAAGCCAACACCTTCCACGGACAGTATTGGTGAGCACCCACTGGTGCCTGTCAGAGCAGATATCCTCTTGGGGGGCGAGGGAGGGTTCTAGAAAGTGGCAGAGGGTGAGGGAAGTGATTTGGATTCGAGCCCTAGCATTGCCTTGGTCCTTTTCATGACTCTGAGTAGGACACTGCCTCACTGTGGGCCTTGGTTTTCTCTTTGTCTTGGCTTGACAGGTGGTCAAACTGAGGCCCAGAGAAGTGAAGTGACTTACTCAGGGGCTTCAGCCTAGTGCACTGGAAAGACAAGCTTTAGAGTCAGACAGGCTTGGGTTTGAGGCCAGCCTTGGACACTTGCCAGCTGGGGAAGGGACCCAACCTCTCTGAGCCTCAGATTCCTTATTAGTAATATGGGAATGATAGTGGGGGTTTTTCTGTCTTATGGCCAGGCCCTGTGCTGGTTTCGGGGTCCCAGAAAGAAGTCAGCCCTGGAACTTGCCCTCAAGGAGCTCCCAGATGTTGGAGAGGAGACCCAAACCCCAAAACTTCCAGCCCTGTGTGATTATGGCTGGAATAGGAGGGACCTAAAACAGGCAAAGTTGGGGGCTGAGGGTGGATTGGAGAGGTTCAAGGATGTTCCTGAGATGTTCTTAGACATTGAGTCTTGGGGTGTTTTTTAAAAAAATATATCTTTATTGATTTCAGGGAGAGGAAGAGAGAGATAGAAGCATCAATGATGAGAGAGTCATCATTGATTGGCTGCCTCCTGCACGCCCCTGACTGGGGATCGAGCCCGCAACCCGGGCATGTGCCCTGACCGGGAACCAAACCTCAATCTCCTGGATCCTAGGTCAATGCTCAGCCGCTGAGCCACGCCTGGCTCGGCTGAGTTTAGGTTTTGAAAGATGGGTAGAAGTTCAGAAACTGAAGAAGGAAAAGGAAAGGCATGTCAGCCAGAGGGAACATTTGTAAATGTCTGGAGATATGACAGGGTACAGTGAATGCTGAATCAGAGCATGGGAGCCCTGAATGACAGGGAGCCCAGAGCTGGCACCCTGACCCCAAGGCAGTGGGAGGCAGGTCTGAGTCCAGGGTGTCTAAAGACCTGTCTTTGTCTCTTCTCACTCAGCCCTGAGGAGCCCTCTGACCCTGTCCAGTCCCTTCACTGCATCCTTCAGCCTGGGCTCCCACAGTGCACTTAATGGGGACCTTTCTGTGCCCAGCTCCTATGTTAGCCTTCACCTGTCCCCCCAGGTCAGCGGCTCTGTGGTGTATGGACGCTCCCCCATGGTGAGTTCTCAGTGTGGGAGATGCCAGGAGATGTCAGCAGGGCCCAAGAGCTGGAGGCTGGGAGGAAAAAAATCAGTTAAATAAAGGAAAACAAGGGGTTGGGGGAAAGGAGGGGAGTCCTGACTTGGCAAATGCACGTGAAAGATAATCTGAGGGTTTAGTAGTTCCACAAGCATAACACAAATCAGTACCTGTGACTGTGGACAAAGCAACTGTGATTATGCTACATTAAGAGGAACAGAGAGCCCCAGCCGTGAGAGGTGAGGGTCCCATTCAGCCTCCTGGCAGGTGCTGTCATTTGTTAGCCTTGATTTTTAAGGGACAGTGACAATTCTGGTAGATTGCAGAGGGAGAACTAGTCTAGGGAGGGAATTGGAAGTGATATTCCATGAAGAGGAGTTGAAGGAATGAGATGCCTGAGCTGCGGTGGAGGGATCACACAGGGTCTGCCTGGGCCCTAGAAGGCAGTACTGGGATAGATGGCTGGTAAAGTGAGCCATCCCAAAGTGGATCAAGATGCCTCCAGAGGGAATAAAATGCCTGTCACTGGAGATACCCAGGCCAGAGGCTGGGTGGGCACTTGCAAGAGATGCCATAGAAAAAAACTCCGGAAAAGTTTTCTGTAAGGGGCCAGATAGTAAATATTTTTGGCTTTGCAGATCATTGGTCTCTGTCACAACTACTCAACTCTGCCTTTATATAGCTCAGAAGTCACCGTGGACAACATATAAATGAATGAATGTGGCTGTGTGCCAATAAAACTTTCTTTATAAAAGCAAGCAGGGCCCTGGCTGGTTTGATGCAGTGGCTAGAGCGTCCGCTCGTGGACTAAAGGGTCCCAGGTTCAATTCTGGCCAAGGGCACATACCTCGGCTGCAGGCTCAATCCCTGGCCCTGGTCAGTGTGCAAGCGGGAGGCAACCAATCGATGTGTGTCTCTCACATCGATGTCTCTCTCTCTCTCCCTCTCTGTCTATCTCTCTTCCTTCTACTTTCTCTGAAAAGCAATGGGAAAATATCCTTGGGTGAGGGTTAAAAAAACACACCAAAAAACAAGCAAGGGGCTGTAGTTTGCAGACTCCTGTTCTAGGCATTGAACGGAAGATTCTTCAGGACCCTTCCAACTCTGAGGCTCTAGGATTCCCTGGACAGAGATCTAGGAGTTCCCTCATGTGAAAGCCTCTGTTCTCCCATCTATAGTATGAGAAAGGAGCGGGCATCTGTGATTTCCTGGGGAGGGGCTCATAAACACACTGGGGGGTGTCTGATAAACAGACGGATAGGGTGAGGGGAGCATGGGGGAGGGCATATGTGAGTTTGAATCACCTGCCCTGTGACACTCCCTTTGGCATTTTGACAGATGGCGTTTGAATCTCATCCACATCTCCGAGGATCATCCATCTCTTCCTCCTTGCCCAGCATCCCTGGGGGAAAGCCGTAAGTACCAGGGTGGGCTCCCTGTTTCCTCCAAGGGCCTTCCATGGTGGGGTGGGGGTTGGGGTTCCTTGATGCCTTTCCAGAAAGTTTCTTCTGTAAGAAAATGAGAGCTCCCACCTCCTTAGGTCTACCCAATCTCTTCTCCCTGGAGAGAGAGGTAGGTAACCAGCAAAGTTTAGGGCAGTGGTTCTCAACAGGAGTACATCGTTCCCCTGCTTCAGGACATTTGATGATATCTGGTGATATGTTTATCACAACCAAATGCTTTCAGCCTCTAGTGAGTGGGGGCCAGGGATGCTGCTCAATACCCATAGTGCCCAGGATGTCCCCCATAGAGAATGACCTGGCTCATATCCATAGACCTTTCTGCCATGGGAATGGAATGTTTTTGTTTGTTTTTTAGAATATATCTTTATTGATTTCAGAGAGAGGAAGGGAGAGGGAGAGAGATAGAAACATCAAGGATGAGAGAGTCATTGATTGGCTGCCTCCTGCACACCCCCCACTGGGGATCGAGCCCGAAACCTGGGCATGTGCCCTGACCAGGAATCAAACTGGGATCTCCTGGATCATAGGTTGATGCTCAACTGCTGAGCCACATTGGCCAGGCCATGGGAATGTTCTATGCCTGCTGCTGTCCAATCTGATTGCCATCAGCTACCTGTGGTTTTGAACGCTTAAAATGTGGCCAGTGCATACATGGTACTGAAAATTTAAATTTATTTAAATTTAACTTGCCACATGTGGCTGGTGGCCACTATTGGACAGCATTCTCTGGAACTCAAGGCATCTTCGTGGACTAAGTGCTTGTTGACCATGCACCAGGCCACCTCCTGGACCCCTTTCTCTTTTGTACCACACCGACTGTCCCACATCCCCTTTGATCATGTGGTTCCCTTCCCTAAACCCAGGGGGTAGGGAGGTGGGGGGCACCTAGGACCCCTTACTGCCTTAGGGGGAGAGGGTGTGGAGGCTCCCCTATGCCCTCTGGGGTGCTCCCACCCTGCGCATCATGCCCACCTCCTGTCCAGGGCCTACTCCTTCCATGTGTCTGCGGATGGGCAGATGCAGCCTGTGCCCTTCCCATCGGACGCGCTGGTGGGTGCCGGCATCCCTCGGCACGCTCGGCAGCTGCACACACTGGCACATGGCGAGGTGGTCTGCGCGGTCACCATCAGCGGCTCCACGCAGCACGTGTACACGGGAGGCAAGGGCTGTGTGAAGGTGTGGGATGTGGGCCAGCCTGGCGCCAAGACACCAGTGGCCCAGCTGGACTGCCTGGTGAGGCGGGGCGGGGCTTGCGGCCAGCTGCCACAGCGTGGCGTTTATGTACCAATGAAGGGGGTGGTGCTTACAGGCCAAGCTGGGGCAGGGATTCTCAGTCAGTGGGGTGGAGTTTATAGGCAAACCAGGGGCGGGGCTTGAAATCCAACGGGGCGAGGCTTATAGGCCAGTGGGGTTGGAGCTTACAGCCCAAGAGTGGGATTTATAAGCCAACCTGGGGCAGGACTTCCAGGCTAACAAGGGGTGGGGTGCAGCTTCTTCAGCTGGGCTCTTGGAGACAAGATTGGGGGTCAACCCTACGCCCTTGTTTCTCTCCTCCCAGAACCGGGACAATTACATTCGTTCCTGCAAGCTGCTGCCAGATGGCCGGAGCCTTATTGTGGGCGGTGAGGCCAGTACCTTGTCCATTTGGGATCTGGCAGCGCCCACCCCCCGCATCAAGGCCGAGCTGACCTCCTCAGCCCCAGCCTGTTACGCCCTGGCGGTTAGCCCCGACGCCAAGGTCTGCTTTTCCTGCTGCAGTGATGGCAACATCGTGGTCTGGGACCTGCAGAACCAGACTATGGTCAGGTGGGTGGCGGGTATCCTGAGACCTTGGACAAGCCCCTGCCTCCTTCCCTGTTGTACTGTGGGGGCAGAGGAGTGGCCTTGGAGGATACTGGCATAGCACCAATTCCAGGATGGATGCCCAGGCTCTTCTCCCTCCAGGCAGTTCCAGGGGCACACGGATGGTGCCAGCTGTATTGACATTTCTGACTATGGCACTCGGCTCTGGACAGGCGGCCTGGACAACACTGTGCGTTGCTGGGACCTGCGGGAGGGCCGCCAGCTGCAGCAGCATGACTTCAGCTCCCAGGTGCCCAGTGGGAGGGGGGTAGAAGCTCCAGGAATCTGGCCTCCCTTCCTGTTCCCCTGAGGCACCCACTTCCAGATGCCGGGCAGGACCAAATACCTGCTATCTGTGTCCATTTTTCGTGTCCTTCAGATACAGGCCTTTTATTCTCCAAAGACAGACACAGGGAACCAAAAGGAGCTGATTCATATTACGCTGTTGAGCTAAGACCCTCAGATCATCTTCCCAGATGCTCTTGCCAAGCCATTCCCCCATTCTTTTCTCTCCTTTTATAGCTGGTTTCTCCAACCAAACTTCAACCTTTGAACTTACTGAGGGTTTCTGACCCCCCCCCCCCAGGACTCCCCATGGGGAGCTGCTGACCTGAGGAGAGATGTAGAAGTTAACATAAGAGCTAGACACAGAGAGGTCTCTGTTGAGGGCCCTGTGGGAATCCAGGCTGAAGGATGTGGTGAAGGAGCTGGACAGAATTAGGGGGCTTCTCAGGGCTAAGTAGAGTCAATGATAGGTCTTCAGATACCCTGGACCCAAATCCTGTCTCCTACTGCTTTGGGGGCAGGGTGAAAGCTCCTTGGCTTGTCATTTAAGGCTTCCTTTCTCTAGTCTTAAACACACCATTCCCTGTGACATCTCTAGTCCTCCCTACTTATTGTTCCCTCTGGCTGACATGCCTTTCCTGTCCTTTCTCCAACTGGTAAACTCCTACTCATCCTTCAAAACCCATCAAATTTGCTCTCCCTCCTTGAAGCCCCCAACTCTTTCTATTCCGTGACTCTTTTTGTTCTACCTTCTCTTCTCTTTAGCTTGAATGTCTTCTTGGTAGGGAAATCAGGGGTGCAGGTGGATATAGTTGTCCATCCTCTATCTCCAAAACTTAGATGTATACATATCAGGGGATTCCATGGTGAGTATCTCCCATCCCACCTGGGCATCTGTCTCTCTATACAGGAACATTGTATATGGTCAGGAGAGAACATGTGAAACCTTCTCGTCTTCCCTCTGCTATATATTTATTGTCCTTTCCACACATGTCTTACTTGGCAGTAAGACTTTGCTAGGTTTAGGGTGGAAGAGGGCCTTATTCCTCTCTGTGCCTTGTGTGGGGTGGGACACAGAATGATGAGGCCACCAAGTCATTTCAAATCAAAGTAAAAGCTGGTGTTGGCACATAGGGAAAGTTCCAAGCTGGGAGTAGGAAGGCCTGGTCCTTCACAGACTAGCTGGACTTGCTGCGTGACTTTGAGCCAGACTTGGCCTCAGCTTCCCTTCCACCATCTGCTCAAGGGGAGCGACTGTCCTCTCCCAGCTTCACCCACCACCCCCTCTTTTCCTCCCTCCCAGAGCTGTTGTGCGTTCAAAGCAGATAATGGATGTGAGGCCCCGGGGTTCTGTGTAATGCTGATTAATATTAATGATTTGACATGCAGTTGCCTGCTGCTTCCAGGCCCTGGGCCAGCTGCCTCTCCATGCAGGGGCCACTGTGGGAGAGCGTTGGACTTCTCCCCTCCCCCAACCCCCTTCTTCTGGGCATCTCCCTCCATCCCAAGGGGTTTTGACCCCACCTCTTCCCTCTTCACCCCCAGATTTTTTCCCTGGGCCACTGCCCCAACCAGGACTGGCTGGCCGTTGGCATGGAGAGCAGTAATGTTGAGATCTTGCACGTCCGCAAGCCGGAGAAATACCAGCTGCACCTTCATGAGAGCTGTGTGCTGTCCCTGAAATTTGCTTCCTGCGGTGTGTCTGTCTGGGACTGGGGTGGGACTCCAGGGCATTGGGCCAGGGTTGCCAAAATACAAAACGACACCCCCCACATCAACAAAACAAAACAAAACAGTTATATTTGAATCTTAGATCAACAACAAATCATTTGTTAGGGTAAGAATGTCCCAAATAATGCATGGGACATACTTATACTAAAAAGCAATTAATCTTTTTTGTACAAATAGATCCCAAATATTGCATGGGCTTTACTTATGCTAAAAAAACAATCTTTTTTCTTCTTCTTTTTTTTAGTATAAGTATGTCCTAAATATGGCCTGGAACGTACATGTACTAAAAAAAGAAGAGGAAGAGGAAGAAATACTCGGAACCCTCTGTACTAAAGATACCTATGGTTCCTTGAGATTCACATGGGACTGGGCACTGTGCATTTTATCTGGCCAGCCCTCTCCTGGGGGCACCCCCTTCTTGAAGATCAGGTGGAGCCCTGGGGCCTTGACTTTACCTTCTGAAAAATGGAAGGATCAAGCCTCAGTTCCCTAAGGGGGCTTGTGTCCCCCAAATGAGGGCAGAGGTGCCCTAAAGGGAGAGGCCAGACCTGTCTGTCCCACCTCTGCCAGCAGCCCACAACCCCAGGCTTTCTTTAGTCCCCCTCTCCTCCAACCCTACCTGCTCTCTTTCCCCCAGGTCGGTGGTTCGTGAGCACCGGGAAGGACAACCTGCTCAATGCCTGGAGGACACCGTATGGTGCCAGCATTTTCCAGGTGTGTGGCAGTCTGGAGCCCTGCCCCTGGCAGGATGCCATGTGCCCAGGGCCCCAGGGTGGTTACACTGGTGGTGAAACAGGAGCCTCTCCTAGGGTCCTCCAAGGCTCTCATCTGCCGGTAGCTACTAAAGCTGAGTTGGCACATGGGTGCACAGCCTGTTTGCCTTTTAATTGTGGTAAAATATAACAAAATTTGCCATCTTAACCATTTTTAAGTGCACAGTTCAGTGGCATTAAGTATTTTCACACTGCTGTGCAACCATCGATCTCCAGAACTTTCTCATCTTCCCAAACTGACATTCTATTCCCATTAAACACTAACAACCCCTTTCACTGCCCTAGTTTCCCCTCCCTCCCCCCACCATCTATTCCTTCTTTCTCTATGAATCTGACTCCTTTAGGGACTTCCTATGAGTGGAATCACACAGTATTTAACCTTTTGTGTCTGGCTTATTTCACTGAGCACAGTGTCCTCAAGGTTTATCTGCTTTGTAGCAGGTGTCTAATTTCCTTTTTAAGGCTGTGTGGATGGTCCACACTTTGTCCATTCATCTGTTGATGGACACTTGGTTGTTTTCACCTTTTGGTGATTTTGAATCATGTTGCTGTGAACATTCATATACTGTACCTGTTTTTGTGTAGATACATTTTCATTTCTTCTGGGCATATACCTAAGAGTGGAACTGCTTATAATTTAATCTTTGTTGGAATTACCAGACTGTTTTCCATATTTTCCATTCCCATCAGCAGCATAGGAGTGTTCAAAATTCTCCCCCATCGTCAGCGACACTTGTTATTGTGTCTTTTTTTTTAAACTCTCACCTGAGGACATGCTTGGGAGGGGGGAGGGAGGGAGAGAAACACTGCTCAGTGGATCCTCAGTACACCCCCCAACTGAGATCCAAACCGGGAATCTGACTGGCAGCCTTTCAGTGCAGCAGACGACACTCAACCAGCTGAGCCACTCCAGCTAAGGCTATTGTGCCTTTTGTATTATGGCCATCTTAGTGGGTGTGGAGTGGTTTTTACATTTTTAAAGGATTGTAAAAGAATATGTGAGATTGATTTATTTAGCCTCTGGACTTAATGGCTAATGACTTATTTCGACTTTAGGCAAAGCCTGAAAATTTACTGTTGTGTCCTTAACAGAAAGTCTGTCGAGCCCTGCTGTAGGTCATCATGCCCTAAGCTTAGCCCTCCGCTGTGCTGTGGGTCTCCTGGTGCACATTCTGAGTTTCCTGGGGAAGGGTGTTACGCTTCCATCTCTCTTCGTGTCCAGATAAGAGGTCCCGCGCTTCCCAAGAGCATCATCACCTGTCCAGAAAGGAACTTTCTCTGGAACATGTGTTGCCTCCTTGTTCCTGGCTCCCACTCTGGGTTCTTCTATCTTGAGTCCTGTGTTGGCCCCACCTTGACTATAGGCTCATCCTTAGGGGCCAGCAGTGGCCCTAGTCACCTTGCTTCTTCCCTCTGAACATCATGCAGGTGGTTAGGAGCTTGCACCAGCCTGTGCCAGCGCCAGCCACCCCTTACCTGCCTTCTCTCCTTCCTTCTACAGTCCAAGGAATCATCCTCCGTGCTGAGCTGTGACATCTCCGGGAATAACAAGTACATTGTGACGGGCTCAGGGGACAAGAAGGCCACTGTGTATGAGGTGGTCTACTGAGAGAACCCCCCTCCTGTACCCCTGGCCCTACTCCTGTGGGAAGGGCTTGCAAAACAGAGACCCCAACACCCCCCTCTCTAGTTGTACCTGTGGGAGCCAAATCTCATCTGCTCTCTGGCCAACCCTCTCACATCTTTCCCTGCTGGATGTGGGGCCAGTTGGGCAGAGGGACTTTGGGGAAATAAATGTATTTATCACAATTGCTTTCTGTCTTGGACTGGGGAACTGGGCTCCACTGGGCAGTGTTGCTTTTCTTGGGCAACTATTATTGAAGGAAGGTCAGTTGTGGCTTAAGTCTTCCATGTAACAAATAGCCCCTGGGTCCCAGTGGCTGAATACAATAGACATTTATTTCTTAGGCAAGCCCATGTGGCATGTGGGACTTGACTTCAGGTAGACACTCAGGGCTCTAAGCTAGTGGAGGTTTCATCACCTCAATATGTAACTTCAGGGTCCAACATAGCAGGAAGATGGGTCATACATGGCTTTTAAATCTCTGGTCCAAGTTTCACGTATCACTTTTAGTGCCAAGCTCTTTGGACAAAATCATCCCAAGACATTGCCCATTTACAAAGGGTTGAGGTTTATAGTGGAGCATGTGGCTATTTGGGGTACAGTCATGTTTCCTTTGAGACCCAGAGATAACTCCTAAGTGCCTGGCACACAATGCCTGGCCCACTGTCATCACAGCAAAAGTCCCAGTCTCAGAGGAGGTGGCAGCTAAGCCAAGAGCTAAAGGAAGAGAAACAGTGGTTCAGAAGGGTCACAAAGACAAAGGGAACAGCATGTGCAAAGACTCTGAGGTAAGGAGCTTGGCCTGGTGAAAACCAGGAGGGCAGGGGTAGGGTTCCTCCTCAGCTATAAGGGGAGATAGGTCTCCAGATCAGGCTTAAGCAGAGAAAGCCACTGAAGTAGGAGCCAGAGGAGGGCAGGGCTGGTAGGGCTGGTGACACAATTAGATCTGGGTTCTGGAAGTTCCCGTGGACTGGAAGGACAGGTGAGCAAATGGTGATATCGGAGTCCTACTGAGAGGGTGAGAAGCTCTGGTCTGGCCAGACAGGGTGTCTTGCAGAGGACCGAGAACCCCATCCCTGGAATTGTGAAGGAAGTCACAGAAAAATTTTTCTCCATGAGATGAGGAGAGATTAGCTTGGGAGCAGGAGGAAGTGCCCCACATCCACCCCCCACAATGAGGGTTAGTGGCTTTGATCAGATTCTCAGAGAATGTGGACTCAAAAGGCTCAGAGACCCAGGCTGGACAAAGCCCTTCCAAACCTTCACAAGATGGCCAAGGGTTCAAGACACAGAACCAGATCAGCTCTGCTTTTTCCAATTGCTTTATTACACATGACAAAGATCACTGGCCCACCCATCATGCCCCTCCACCTCCACCACTAGGGGGGAAAAGAACCCTGAGTTGAGATGACAGTAGTGAGCCCCTTAGTATGTGATCTGGTACACTGAGGCATGGTCCCTGGACCCCGTGACGATCAGGCGGTTGTTAGAGGACACATCACAGCACCTGACAGAGGTGGTCTCTGGTACCTGGGAGGGTTGGGGAGCACAGCGAGGGAGGCTCACTTACCTTTGCCCCTATCTGTGCCTGTCAGTTCAGATGTGTTCCCTATGGGGCATTTGCATGGGGACTCCTTGGCTAAGCCCCTGAGTGCCCAGGATACCTAAGCACTGCCTGCCCCATCCCCAGCCCACCCTGGTACCTGGAACACCATGGTTCCTGTGGGCATGCTGTAAATGCTGACCAGGTTGTCCATCCCAACGCTCACCCACCACTGGCCTGGAAGGATGCAGAGGGCCACCAAGTCAAAGCTGGAAGCTGAGGGTCGTACCCCTGGGGATCTGGGAAATGGAGGTAACCCCCACCTGCCACATGTCCCCAAGGATAGCATCACAGAGAGGTTCCTGCTAATGAAGGGTGAAGGGGAGGAAGGGGCTCAGGGAGGGTCAGAGAGGGTTGGGCCCAGTCAGTCTGAGTGGGGTGGGGCCCTGTGGGAGGCGGGGGGCCACAGAGTACTCCCCCACTCACTCCTGGCCACTTACCGAGAGGGGAGAACTTGAGACCCAGGATGGTGCTGTCCTTACATCCCACCATGCGTTTCTGGCCCCCGCAGGTGGGCTGCAGCCACTGCTGGCCATTGGCTGTGCCCACCAGAACCCAGTCCTCCCAGGGGTTGGCAGACAGGCTTATTATCTGGGGGCAGGTGCAGGAAGGAACCTGGTCAGGGGCCTGCCTGGCCCAGGAGGTGGGCAGGAGCACAGGGACGCACCCTAGGGGCTGACCATTTGCCCATTTCCCGATTGCAAGGCCCCAACAAGCAACTTCACATCTCCAGGCCTTAGTTTGCTCATCTGTAGAATGGATTGATCCTCTCTACTTTATGGAATTATCACAATGACTATGAAAGTATCCAATGCTATTTGGGCAACAGGAAAGAATATTTCTAATAGTCTTTATTCCTCCCAGCATCGTACCTCAAAGGGTCCACCTCCTTCTCTAGCCTGAGACCCAGCTGCTACCTGGCCAAACAAGCCCCATCCCAGCCTGCACACCTGAGACTCAAATTGGTATTCCTGGGGCTCCCTGATGGTCCTCAGATCCCAGCACTGCAGGCAGGCATCCAGACCCCCAGTCCAGATGTTCTGGTCTTTGACAACAATGCTCTTGGCTCCATTCGGGGGGCCTGGCAGGTCCCTGGCCAGGAGAGGCAGCAGAAGCGGGTTGGAGCTGAGACTCTAAGCTTTGGGCCCAAGGAACATCACCTACCCAACCACCCCCAGTTGACAGATGGGGAAATTGAGGTAAACAGAAAGTACCAGGACTGGGCTTGGAGGAAAACAACCCAGCCAAGATTCGGACCCTGGTCTTCAACTCTCTCAGATCTGAGTTCAAGCAGGCAAGGGGCTTTAACTTTGAGACTGCTGAATCCCTGCTCAGCAGATGAGGTCAGAAGGGGCCCTCAGGGTGGCCCCTCCCACCTTGGGGCCGCACCTGACCACACTCTGGTCCCGCAAGTCCCAGATCCTGATGGTGCCATCAATGAAGCCGGCAAAGGCCAGGCTGTCCTCCAGCTTGGCAGCCAGGGCCTGGCATGTGAGACCTGCAGAGGGTAGCTCATCTCTTATGTGCAGGGAGGGTGCCATCAGGTCCCAAACACTCACACTGGTCAAGTTGTGGCCACCCGTCAGCAGAGTAGTGCTGTTAGAGAACAGTAGGCAGGTGCGCAGGTAGGCCCCCTGGGTCTGGGACAGGCAGAGGCACAGGTGAGCTTCCTCTCCTTCAGGTGGCTCTTCCTGCTCCCACAAGCCCCACCGCCTGGAACCAGCCCCTCTCACCTGTACACGCAGGTGGCTGACAGGGAATCTGTCCTCTACCACCTGGCCGACCAGGCTCCACACCTTGACGCCACTCCTGCTGCAGGTGAACGCATGCCGCATGAAGCTGCTCACTGCTGTGGCCAGCACCGCCTCCCCGTGTTTTAGTGTCCGCATCTTTTTCATTCTGTGTGGGATGGCCAACTTCTTGGGTTGCCAGGGCAAGGCATCTGGCCTCTTCCACGTGTCTTCGAAGTCTTCAGGGTCCCAGCATCTTAGGAGGGGAGACCTTGGGGTCACCAGCCTGCCTGTGAGCCCCTCTGGCCAAAGGGAGGCACCCATCAAGCCCTAGAGGGGCTTTGTTCTTTCTCAGATGTGGGGATTTTCTCTCAGGCCTTCTTTCCCCAATCTCCTACCCACATCCCTCCAAGTATTGTCCCTGTCCCATAACCAAGCACCGTCCCCTTCTGCCTGAACTGATTTGCCCCATCCTGAAAAACTGCTCATAAGGTTGGAACTGTTTGCATCCAGCTCTGACAGCCCCTCTCCCTCTCCATTCCATGGGAGTTGCTTTCCCAAATCCTTTGAACCCAGGCTGGTTATGTGGGTAGGGGCAGGGACGCTGGTATGAAAAGAACTCGAGTTGCACATCCCTATCAAGACCGCTCCTCTCCAGTTATTGAGGGCAGCACCACGGTGATGGGGAGGGGGAAGACATGCCTATACCTCTGGTCCCCTCTGCCTCCTGGGGCAGAGGTAGATTGGAGGGGCAGCTCCAACACTCACATGGGCTTCAGAAAGGAACAGGTTCTCCTAGCAGGCTCCTGCGGGTGGAAAAGATCAAAGCTAAGCCATGTTGGCTTTCCCTGCCCCAGACCCCGGACTTTCAGTGGGGGGAGGGGGAAGGCCAACTCAGGCCTGGTCTCACCTGGGCCACACGGGACAGCATCACGCCTGGTGCCATGCCTGGCCTTGTGCTCCCTTCTTGGGAACCTGCAGGGGAGATGTGGAGGGGCACCGGTGGGCTGAGAATTGGGCTGAAACAAGAACAGATTACCAGCAGTCGTGGCCCCCCTAGAAGAGACCTCCTGCCCCCTCCCATTGAAATTACCCAATACATCTTGAGTACAGGGTTCTGCTCCAAAGTAGAATGGTCCGGGGTCCTGGCTTCCCTGCCAGCAAGAAACAGGGCAATCTGGTCAGACCAGAGGACCTGCCCAGGATTGATCTTAGAACCAGAAAACCTTCGGGAGGCCCAGGCAGTGAGGATGGGACTAGGAAACTGCCCCAGTCCTCCCACCCAGGCAGACAGTCTTGGGGCAGACTCCTGACTCCTTGAAGGGCATGAAAGGGCTGAGGGTGGAGGAGGTGGACCAGTCCCAAAGGAACTTGAATGCTCCCACCTGGGGGCCCAGCCAGGATAACCACCCAACCTATTTACTTACCAGGTCTGGCATCTCATCTGTCACTATAACCATGGAATGGGAGGAACATGATAGAGAGAGAGTAGAAAGATAAGGTTCAGTCTGTGTTTCCTCCACGCAGTCTGAGGCCACCCACTTCCCAGCCTCAGGGAGACTCACGCCTGTGTCTCGGTTGGTCCACCTTATCGTGGGTCCCAGCAAAAATCTGCCAGAGTTGCTGGGTCAGAACATCCTGCCAAAACTGGGGCTCAGAGTCCCAGGATGGCCGCGTGTCTAGCTGGTGAACTGGGGAGTTGTCCACTCCAGAGGGCTGCTGGAGCCATTCAGATGACCTTGTGGCCATGATGTCTTCGAAGTTTGGCTCCTTAAGAGTGGAGGGCTGCGGGGGCTTGACCACTGGGTGCTGGAGAGCCTCGGGGCTGGGTGGTCCCCAGGAGGCTTGGTCAGCCTGTTCATCAAAGGAGACCTGGTTTACCTGGTACTGCCAGCACCTGGTTGTGAGGGACAGGAGGAAGTGCCCCTTACCCCGAGCCTGTCCCCTCCCTCCTGGAGGACCCAGAAACCTACCTCCCCTGGCTGGAAGTCCAGGGGTTGGCTCCATGTCGCCATGATCTGTAGGAAATTTTCTGCCTAGAGGGAGGGAAACATTATTCCAGCTAAAACTTTGCAATTGGACAGCCCTGGGCATGAACCGCTTCTTGCAAGCCTGTGTCCCTGTGTGTGAAATGGGGACACACCACCTACTGTGAACATTTTTGGGTGATACCTGATAACAGCCCTCTGCACTACGTAGCAGAAAGCAAGTTGGCGGTACCCAGAAGCCAGCCTCGGCAGCGGGATACAATCTAATCCCATGGACAGTGCTGCTATCCCATGGTAGAAAGTGGAGTCAGGTCTGGGTTCACATTCCAGCTGTTTTCTTGGAATGTCTGAAAACTAAAACCTGAATCCTTTTGCTTAAAAATGGCTTCAGGAAGCAAAAAGAGTGTGTAACTGTGTCCCTGTTAGGGGTGGCATTTGAATTTGCTTAACTGTTGGAAAGATACTAAGAAACTGACGGTTACCTCTTGGGAAGCACTGGCAGTAAGTCATTAGGAGACCCAGTGGGAGGGTTGCCTACATTATTTTATATTTAAAATTGAGCCACGGGGGTTGGGGTGGACTCCTGCAATAATGTCAACATTAACATTTTTTACATAAAAAGTAAAATAAAATCAAGTCACGTGACCACAACTGGTTTTAAATTTCAGTTAAAAGGTTCTACGGACATGGAAGGGACGGAGTGATCTCTCTGAGTGTCCTTTTTCTACCTACTCGCAGCCCACCTGCCTGATCTTTTAGAATATGCGCCTCCCTACCAAATATCCTGCTCCCCTTCTCCATGGCGCTGGCCTGACAGATCCTGGGTTCGTCTTTAACCTCTCCTTCCACAGGACTGTGCGGCCCTGCACCGTAGCTACCAGCCACGGATGGCTATTTAAACAAAGTTAAGTACAATTAAAAATGCCATTCCTGCAGTTCCAGTGGGCACATTTCAAGTGTTCACCAGCCACATGGAGCCAGTGGTTGCCAACCAGATGGCACAAGCACCTAGAACCAAGGGCAGCGATTCCTGGGATGTGCCCAGCCTCCAGCTGAGGATAAGAGCAAATAAGGCTGGAGCCTCACGGGCAGTATTCCCGAGAAGTCACATGTGCAGATGTGCGCGTGCAGCTATACTTAGTCCAGTACCAGCTAAACAGTGACAGCGGATTGTTCTAGAGCTGCCTGTCTAAGGGGTAGCTGTGAGCTTTATGTGACTATTGAGCACTTGAAATGTGACTAGTGCTGCTTGTTTAAGTCAACTTAGATCGCCGCCTGTGGCCCACGGCTGCCGGTTAGGGTAGCATGGACTGCTGACTCTGGAGGCAGATGCCTACTCCCCTCCAGAAGCTCCCCAAAGTTGTCTGGCCCAGGGCAAACTCCAAAATATTGGGGAACAGAGATATAAAAGCATGGAACGGACAGGAATCTCAGAGGGAAGGCAGGACTGGGGAGTGGGCGCGGGGAGATTAATCAAAGAACTTAATACATAAATGCACAACCCATGGACACAGACAATAGTATGGGGAAGGCCTGGGGGTGGGGCGGATGTGGGGTGGAGGGGATCAGTGGGGGGAACAGACATCTGTAATACTTTCAAAATAAAGATAAATTTTTTAAAAATACTGGGGAAATGTTCTGATTCACAAAGAAAGATAACGAATGGCAGGCAGTTGTATACCAGGCACTACTACCATTCCCATTTTGCAGATGAGAAAACTAAGGCCCAGAAAAGCAAAGCCAATTTCTCAAAGTCAGAAGAAATGGGGGGGGGGGGCAGCAGCAGGCAGTGTTTACCTGCCTCCTGGAACAGCCTGGTCCCTCCCCTTCCTTTTAGGCAAACAGGATGGTGGGGGTAGGGTCTAGAAAGTGGAAGCCCCCCTTTGAGCCCTCAGCTCTCAGGCCTGCTGCCTCCTGGGGCCTTCGGTGATGGATTCCCCAGCTGGGCCTCCCAGCTGCGTGAGGCCCAGGGGAGCCTTCCCCAATTCGCCCTGGCTCGTTAATGCGCAATTTACTGGCACTTTAATGCACTCAGCATGAAAAGTGCTGCTCCCTCCTGCCTGCTAGCTGGCCTTCCCTGGGGAAAGGCTGTGTGCAGGCAGACTGGGGAGCAGTGGGAGTGGGGCGGCGGCTGCTGCTGCTGCTGCTTGATATTTTAAATGCACAGCAAGGAGGCTGGGAAAACGAGGAGAAAACAGAGGGGAGAGGGAGGTGGTCTGTTGGGGACCAAAAGGCCATCAAGGCTGCTAGGATCATCGCCTGGGTGGGGGACCCTCCTGGGTTGAGTAGCTACAGAAGTGGCCCATCTTAGGACCTTGCCCCCCCCTCAAAGACTTGGTACTCAGCAAGTGCTGTCTGGTTTCTCCCCAAAACACGGTCCACAATCTGATTACTTCTCACCACCTAAATGCTCTAAGTGACTCGCATCCTACACCTGGATGGTTTTAAGTGGTCCCCTAGCTCCTGCCCTGGCCAGCTATAGCCTGTCCTCCTGTAGCAGTGACAGGGCGCCTGTGAGCACCTGAGTCAGGTCCTGTCCCTGTGCCCACAGCCTCCAGGGCTCCCATCTTCCTGGGATAAAAGCCCAAGTCCTCCCTGTGGTCCACACAGCCCTGCACAACCTGCCCTCACCTCCTCCCTCTCTCTCTGCTCCAGGCACAAGAAGCTTCCTGCTGTTTCTCCAGCATGCCAGGCACAATACTGCCCCAGGTCCTTTGCATGTGCTGTTTTTCAGACACCTTCATGGTTCCCTCCCCTCTCCTTTAGTTTTCTGCTCAAATGTCACCTTCTCAATGAGCCTTTCCTGGCCACCCTGAATTGCAACCCACTCCCATTCCGGTCCCCTATATCCCCTTGGGCCTGCTCAATTCCATGCCCACCTTGCTCAGCCCTCACCATCTGACACTTCTATTTACCAAGCTCCTCTCACCCCAAGGGCAGGAGTTTGTCTGTGTTCTTCTTTGCTATTTCCCTGGGGCCTACAACAGCACTTGGCAAGGTGATAGATAAATATCTGTTGAATGAATAACTGTTCTGGTTGCTTCCTGCCTCCCCCCATCTGTCTCTCCCAGTTCCCCGAGCTGCCCACTCCAGCCCCTGCTAAATCTCAGACATGGCCCTGGCCTTCTGCCAGTCACATCTGGCACAGGCAGAAAGTCCTGCCAGCACCCAGGAGAAAGGGGCCAGGTGGTAGGAAGACAGGCAGGGGTGGAAGTCGTGCTTCAGCCTGGGCAAGGCGCCCTGTGAAGGGAGCCAGGGCCTCCGGTGCAGACCTGCCCTTGGCTTGCCTGTGAACCAGGCCCTTGAGAACTCTCAGACATAAGGAAGATGGTAATCCCGGTATGTCTGGCACACGTAACAGAGCAGAAGCAACTGACCTGCAAAATGCTGAAAACATCCCTGTCCTCATCTGAGCCACACAGGGACCCAGGGAGCAGGCCAGGAAGAAGAGGCTCAGAGAGAGGATAGGAGATACACTCCCAAGATGTTGGGATCTGCTGATATCCTGGGGGTTCCAGGTCCCACCTCTCCTCTGCCCACAGCCCTCCAGGGCTCCCACCTACCTGGGGTAAAAGCACAAGTCCTCCCAAGGCCCAAAAGGCCCTGAACTACCTGCCCCCATTCCCCCCCTGCTTTCACCTCCTCCCCCTCTCCCCTGCCTTTCAAGGAGGGGCAGCTGTACCCTGAGCTCCTGGCGACTCACCTGCCTGTGATATTCCTGTAGACCCTGACGAATCTTCTGGAGCTACAAAGGAACAACAGGGATCACACTGGGCAGTGGTCAATGGAAGTAGGCAAGGGTCTGGAATTTGAATGTTGTGCATGCTTCTCCCCAGCTGTGTGACCCTGGGCAAGTCACTTTCTCTCTCTGGTCCCTACCCCATCAAATAGGATACCACCTCATACACTCAGAAGGAGTGCTAATTAGGGAAATCCCTAGATTTCATTCTAGATGTGAAGGTCAAAGGCCTTCCCAGAGACTTCTCCCCCACCCCTTGCGTGTTCCATCCTTACCTCCTTGCTCACTCTGCTCCAAGTACACTTGCCTCCTTACTGTTCCTCCTACACATCATACAAAATCCTGCCCCAGGGCCTTTACACATACTGTGCCCTCTGCCTGGAACACCTTTCCCTGTTCTCTCTAGGGGTGGCAGGAGTCCCTATCTTCTGTGAGCATCATTTCCTCTGAGAAGCCCTTCCTGACTACCTTAGCTCAAAATCTTTACTCATTTTCTATTTTCCTTTTAATTTTTACACTTTTTAAATCTTGTTTCTCTATTTACTTGTTTGTTCCTCTCCTCCCCGTAGAGCTACCCTGTCCGATGTGGTAGCCACTAGTCAAGTATGGCTATTTAAATTTAAACCAGTTAAAAATTCTGGTCCTTACAAGTATTCAATTGCCACATGTGGCTAGCAGGTGTTGTATTGGGACATTGTTGATATAGAACACCATGGAAAGTTCTAGAAAACAGCACACTAGAACATACACGCCTCAAGGGCGGGGACTCCAGTCATGTGCTGTGGGCTAAAGAAGCACCTCCTTTAAATATGGAATTTCTTGTTTTCACAGCAAGATTATAATTAAGAAAAACTCACATGAAGCTGGGGCTCAATAGGTTCACTCACTTCCCCAAAGTTAGCAAAATAAATAAAGAGGGTGTCACAAAACCTGTTCCTGAGGCCAAACAGAACAGCCTTTCCAGGAGCTACCCAGAGGCGTTGCCTGATTTGTGGCTCACCAAGGAGTAAATGCTGTCCACCTGCGCTGGCAAGTGTGGTGGGAACCTGTGGGGAGGAAAGACCAGCTGGAGGGGGGGAGGGCAGGACCCTTCCTCAGAATGAGTGCAGACCCCTGCCCCCTGCCCCCTGGCTGGGAGGGAATAAGGGTCTCCTTCAAGGGGCTACATTTAAGGCGGTATCAAGATGAATACAATTTTAATGCAGCATTTAA
Source organism: Miniopterus schreibersii (assembly GCF_964146895.1). Lineage (NCBI taxonomy): Eukaryota > Metazoa > Chordata > Mammalia > Chiroptera > Miniopteridae > Miniopterus > Miniopterus schreibersii. The sequence goes on along the minus strand of NC_138105.1, from coordinate 65,524,108 downwards.
ATATATAATTAAATGCAAGCAAATTCAAGCTGAACAACAAAAATCAAACATTTAAATAAAAGCCAGAGTTAGTTTTACTGGTTTTCTTTTTGCTTCAGGCTTCCCCATTACTGGTTCTGTCTTTTGGGTCAGGGACTTCAGAGCCAACAGGTGACCAGATAGGAGTCTTTCCCTCAAGTGGGATCTAGAGCCACAGTGGGACTTCTGACCCCCTTGAATTGTCCTCACCTAGGGAACTGCTTCTTGAGCTGATCCAGGATGTCCTGATAGTTTAGGGCTAGAAGGCTGGCCCCACGTTGAGCCTGGAAAAGTTGATGGAGGTTGAGATAGGATCTCCCAAAACCTGAAGGTAATTTGCCTTCTCTCTGCTACTAAGTACCCATAGGGTACCTTCCATTTTGCATCTTGCTTTAAAAATCTAAAGTATTCCTGCCTGGCCCGGCGTGGCTCAGCGGTTGAGCGTGGACCTAGGATCCAGGCAATGGGGGTTCGATTCCCAGTCAGGGCATATGCCCGGGTTTCGGGCTTAATCCCCAGTAGAGGGCGTGTAGGAGGCAGTCAATTGATGTTTCACTCTCCATCGATGATTCTCTCTCTCCCCCTCTCCCTTCCTCTCTAAAAGAAAAAAAAAAATCTTTGGGGAAAAAAAAAAAAGCAAGGGCCACAGCACCTGTCAAGTATGATGGGTTAGTGATCCCAGCTTAAAAGCCTGGCCAGCCACCCCAGATTCCTCCATCATAAGTAGGAGAATTATATATAAGCCCAGCTCCCAGGCTCTTCCCCTCCCCCCAGGGGTTAATGTCATACCACACCCTCCTCACCAAAGTTCCTGAGGGCCTCACCATCCTTGGAGGGTGCTCCCGGCGGCTGAGATGGCCAGAAGAGGTCATCTTCAGGCAGTACTCCCAAGGACTCTAAAAGTAACAAGGAGGGGGTGGGTGGGGAAGAGATTAACCTAAGAACTTATATGCATATATGCATAACCCATGGACACAGACAATAGTGTGGTGAAGGCCTGGAAGGGGGGGAGGTGCAGAGTGGAGGGGATCAATGGGGAAAAAGGGGGACATCTATAATACTTTCAAAAATAAAGATAAAAAAAATAAAAGTAACAAGGAGATAGCAGGTCCTCAGGGCAGAAAGCTGGGCAGTGACGCTGACAGACCAACCCCATCCCATGCCTGGGCCTCCTGCATCACTCACAATGGTCTCCCCTCCAGAACCCAGTCCTGGCCCCCAAACCCATCCCTGACCTCCAGCACCCCACTGCATTCCCTACAGTCTATGTGTATTCATCAAACACTCTGGTGCCTGGAGCTGCGCTGGTTAATAGTAGGGGCCCCAGAGGTCTCATCCTATGAGGCGTGGGGGGAGACCAGTCAGGGCTTCGGGAACCCAGAGAAGGATACCAAAGCTCAGCCTCAGTGTTGAGACAACCTCCGAAAGCCCGGGAGAACACCATTGGAAAGGGGTTTTGAAGGATGAGTAAGAGTTGGGAGGTGAATTACGAGGAATTTCTCAGGTATAAGGAAAGAGGCCTCTCTACCCCAATCATTCCCATTTCACCAAGTCCCCTCTTGACTTTGCTTCTACCCCTCAACGCCCCTCCAAGTCTCCTCCCCAGCCCGGTGACCCTGGAGTCCTCCAAAAGGCCGGCGGGGGGGGGGGGGACGAGGGGGGGAGCTACTCAACTCCTTTAGGATGCAGGCTCAGAGGAGCAAGAAGGAATCTGCGGGGGTCAGCCAAGTTCAGGCCAAGAGGAAGCGCCTCCCTCCTACCCTCTCCCGGGGGCCTTTTGACCCGTCGGGACCCGCCCCGGCCCGCCCTGGGCCCGCCCGGGCCCGCCCCGGCCCCGCCCCGCCTGGCTGCCACCTGCACTGCGAAGCGGATCAATGAAAGATCAGCAGCTGCACGTGGGTTCGGGCTCCGGGGGCGGTGGCCGGCAGCTCTGACCAATCGCGAGGCCGCTTACCCACGTGTGCCACGGCCGCCGTCGTTGATTGGGCGGCTCTCCCCGGCAGCCTGCAGTACTGTCAATCAACGCACCCGGGGAGGCAGTTTAACCCTTGCGGTCCTATAGCTAGGAGGGGCAGAATGCAGAGCCGCAGAGTTTGGGGTGCAGACGAGGGCGAGGATATTTAGAAGAGCATGGAGCTTGGGGTCAGAAGGTGCAAGTTGGGGAGGGGCTGGGTGGCGTGTGGTTGCATTGTTTGGTGAGAAGCCTGGTAATTTTTCGTGATGCCCAGAAGCTGCTTAGGGCCGGAGATGGGGGGTGGGGGCTGGCACTTGGAATGGGGGAAGTCTTTAACACTCTCACTCTAATCCTTAGATATGGGCTAATAACGTTTTCATGATATTAAATAATGTGCAATGCAAACGAAGCTTCTAGCTCCCTTTCTGAGGAAAACTTAACAGCTCCCTTTTATCCAGTTTCCCTGAGCCAAGCCCCAGGCTACGCATTTTATCAGGAATTTTCCCAACTGCCCTCCAAGCCCAGAGACTGAAGATCTGAGAACTGAAAGCAGATACTGCAAAGGCCTTGAGGCTGGTACACATTTTTCCAGGAGGTTCAAGGCCAAGGTGGGAAGGAGTGGTGGGTATTCTAGGCCTAGGGTTATGTCAGTGAAAAGTAGGTGGGAGATTGTAGGGGGCTGTCAGGGATTCTAGAGTTCTGTTTTGGCCTTTTTTGAAATGCCTACTCAAGATATGAAGTGGTCAGTCTGGAGTTTCAGAGTGAGAGCTCAAGTTTCTGCCTACCCCAGGACCTTTGCACTAGCTATTCCCTCTGCCAGGCATAGTCTCCTATCTGACAGCCACTGACTCACTCCCTCACGTTCAGCCCTGGCTCAGAGGTCACCACCTCAGCAAGACCTCCATTCTCCCTTTCTTATTTTATTCACTCCAAATATGGTTTGAGTGGGAGTTAATCTTATTTTAACCTCAGTGGCTCTAAGCCCTGTTATGTCCAAAATTCACATCATACCAACAGGACTCTTATACATTCTCACAACTGGCCAAAGGCTCCTGGGCTGGTGTGCTGGCTTGGGATCCACATGAACCAGAGGTCTCCCATTTTCCCTGATCTGTGCTACTAGGGGGAAACTGAGGGTTCAGATCTTGGGATGTGTAGCCCTGAGAGGTTCTGATGTAAACACATAACTTGGGTTTTGTGGCTGGTCTATGGAAGAGAAAGTGAGGGCTGCCATGTATGAACCGCAAAATAGGTTTTCACTCATGATCCCTCAACTGGCCCTTAATTGAAGTGTATTTTATTTATGGTCCAACCTGCTAATTGCCTCCCTCTGTGCGCCTGGCTCTCCTTCTCTCTGTGGTTGTAGACTTTCAGCTGAGCACACTAGTTCATTCAAAGCTGGCTTGTCTCATCTGGTTTCTGCTGGGTACCTGTTGTTGCTTCAAATGATTACAATTAAATAAAATTGAAAACTCAGTTTCTCACTGGTCGCATGTCAATTGCTCAGTGGTCACATGTGGCTGGGGACTGTCTGCATTGGGCGGCACAGATGTAGACTATTCCCATCACTGTAGAAAGTTCCACTGGACGGCATAGATTTGAGGTGCTTCAAAAAGAAAAATTCTATGTCCATGTAGAAACTGGAAGCATTTTATGGCAGCCATTCCATTCTCACTTGTTGAAAGCCCTGTGTGCCAGGTTGGGTAATATTTGGAACTTTTGCTGGTGTTTGCTCCCTGCTGGCTCTTTCTTTTACTGTCCCCTGCCTGCCCCAGCCTGGCCAGCCAGGGATGCAGACTCCTGGAGCTCTGGGGAGGGGGATGGATGACACAACAGAGAGGAGAGGAGGAAGCACAGATTTCCTTCTTGGCTTCTGAGCTATGCTTTCCTTGGTGGAAATCCAAGGTCTGGATGAAAGTTTGAGAGAAAAGAGGTTTGCATTTTCAAAGCTTTGGACTTTCCTGGGCCTGTCCGGGAGACCTCAGACCTGGTGCCTCAGGGCCCCAGGATCACCTGGGTTGAGTGTGGACCAGACCCAGGGGTCAAGAGAAAGCCCAGGGGGGAGAGAGGGCTGTGGAGTAACCGCAGTGTGGACAAAAAAGGGCCACATGCTAAACCTGACAAGCTCAGGGAAGGCCTGCATGGTGACCTTGCAAACTGCGGGACCTAAAGGATGGTCTGAAATTAAAACTTTTTAAACTAAAAGCAGCTTATGGTGGGTAATCAAGTTGTAAGGCAGTATTTTTCCCTAACAAGGGTTAATCTTCACCTTAACTAAACCTATCAGGTTGTCTTTGTGCATCTGAGATTATATACCTGATTAACAAACATACCTTTGCAAAACAAAGTAATTTCCCCGTTTTTGGGCCCTCAAAGCACAGAGCTGAGACCACAAACCCCCTCATTATCATTGTTATGGTGTTAATTGTCCACTATCCTGCACCCACCTAAGTAAAAGCAGTGAGTGTCTATTATTTTACTTTTTACCCAATCCCAGAGATTTCCCCACTTTCCTTTCTCCCACCTCCCTAATTTATCACCAATGGATTTCATGTAACCCACTTATGCCTTCTCTTTTGATTGTAACGTATAAAACAAAGTGAAAAACTGCCATTCTCTGGAGCATTATCTCAATCCGTTGAGATTCTGCTTCCCGGCATGGTGTCAACAGTTTGGCTCAAATAAACTCATAATAATTCTTCGCAGTTTTGAATGTTTCTTACCTTAACAACAGGGAGGTGATAGCAGGAAGGTGGTGACAGGCTTTAACTGTCCCACTCTTCCCAGTGGCCCATGTGAGCAAGAGATAATAGCAAGAGTCAGAAGTGAGGGAGAAGCTGCAGAAAGCCTGTAGGTAGAAGGACCCTGGTGTCCCGACAGCTAATGAAAGACCAACAGCAGTGCAGTGGGACAAGGACTCTCTGAATATACTGGCCAGACTGGGAGATGCTCAAGGGCAGGATGCCTCCAGCTGTCCCCACTCTCAGACACCACATGGCCACCTTGAACTTAGACCTGGCCCCAGGAAAAGTGAATTTATAGAATTATCTGTTGATTGAAGTTTGCTTTGTGCCACCTGGTGGAAAGAGGCTTGCATTCCTTTCCCCTGGGCTGCTGTAACAGATGACCACAAAATGGGTGGCTTAAAACAACAGAAATCTATTATTTCACATTCTGGAGGCCCAAAATCCAAAATCAAGGTGTTGGCAGGGCCAAGCTCCCTCTGAAGGCTGCAGGGAGGGGCCTTCCTGCCTCTTCCAGCTTCTAGGGGTGGCCAGCAGTCCTTGGCCTTCCTTGGCTTGTAGACACACCATTTTAATTTCTGTGTCTGTCTTCATGTGGCCTCCCCTGTGTGACTGTCAAAATTTCTTTCTTCTTATAAGGACACCAGTCATTGGATTAGGGCCCACCCTATTTCAGCACGACCTCATTTTAACATCTGCAATAACCCATTTACAAATAAGGTTATGTTTTCAGGTTGTGCAGTGATAGGTGAAAGGAGCTGAGGTGGGTAGTGGGTTAGGACTTGAATGCATCATTTTGGGGGACACAATTCTGGCTTCTACAAGACTCAAAAGAGAAATGAAGGAACTATTGCAACCCACTCAATCCTCCATGAAGCCTGATACCCTCATTTCTCAGAGAAGAAAACAGGCCCAGGGAGGTTACCTAATCTGCCCAAGTGTTGTTGGTGGCAGGAAAGGCACTGGGTGTTAGACCAGTGGGGGTCAAACCGGACCTAGGTTCAGCAACCTCGGTACTTGGGTTCTGGCTAGGAAAGAATTCAGAGCCAAGACCCAAACTATAAGGGAACATTTATTTGGTAAGTCACAGGGGTAGAAGAAGTAATTCCTAGAAGAAATGGGCTTAGGAAATAAGTTATAGAGGCAAAGGAAGGGGCCTTTGGAGCTTGGGAATGGTAGTGAGCCTAGGGGAAGGGGGGAAGAGGGGAAGGAGGGGAAAAGGCTTGGGCATGCTCCCAGGAGGGAGAGAGCACTGGGCCCCCCATCCTAAGGGTTTTTTTAAATCCTCATTAGAGGATATTTTTTCCATTGCTTTTCAGAGAGAGTGGAAGGGGCAGAGACACACACTCACATTGATTGCTTGCTTCCTGCATGAGCCCCGATCGGGGTCTGGGATCAAGCCTGCAACTGAGGTACGTTCCCTTGGCTGGACTTGAACCCGGGACCCTTCAGTCCGTGGGCCGACGCTCTAACCACTGAGCCAAGCTGGCTAGGGCAATTCTAAGGATTTTAAGGGTGGAGATTTTAGGGGATGTCCCAGGGGAAGATCTTAATAGAATATTCAGCAGTTTTCCAGGTGTGTCCTTTCAGGGTTGGGGTCTCCACTGATTGATTGGTTGGTGTCAGGGCAGGGAGTCTTTATTCAATGTAGCTGGTCCTGAGGTCAGCCATGGGGTCGCTGGTCTGGTTTTGTTCTTTTCTGGGCCTGGGGCCAAAATACAACTGAGGCCTAGATGTTCTCCCTAGGGAGGGAAGTTCAGGGGATCCAAAGCACACAACCAGGGATTTGCTAGGGGAGGAAAGGCCACCCTGGGGGTGAGGTCCCACCCTACAATTGTCTGTTGCTACGCACCTGGGGCTTTCCACCCTGATGACCTTCTGTACCTAGCCCAGCTCTTGTCTGTCTAACTGCCTACCACACAAGGTCGCAGTTACTAAAGGCTAAGCTAGGGTTTGAACCCAGGTCATCTTGCTCCGGGATGTAGCCTTATAACCCTTACACTATAATGCTCACATCTAAATTAGGGTTCTGCCATTGAACTGCCTGCATAGTGGCATTAGGATGGACCACCACATAGACCCAAGCCTGGAAGAAGGCACTTCCATTCCAGAAGAGGATGTTGGATCTCCTGGACTCGGCTCTCACTTTTGAAGAAATCCAGATGTATTAGCTGGTGTTACAGATCAAATTGCCCCCAAACTTGTTGGTCTGAAACAGTAAACCTTTATCTTCTCACAAGTTCTGGTGGGCAGGAATCTGGGGATGGCTTCGCTGGTTTAACTTTGGGTCACTGATGAGCAATGATCCAAATTCCAGCCTTTTTTTCCCCCTTTTCATAGCAAACACCTTCTGCCATCCAGAATTCAATGGAAAAATCTATTAGGGAGGCCTCATCACCTTCTCATGTGCTCCTAATCCTGCTCACCACCCTGTGATATTTCTTTTATTTGATTCTTCCTTGTCTGTCCTGCTTATGCATTACTGGAAGGCCGGCTGAATGGGAGACACTTGCGTCCCTACATGTGCATTTCTTTGCGTGCTTATTTTCCTCAGATGCCTGTGTCTCAGATGGCTTCCAAGGTGGCTTCACGCCCTCCAGGGGGCCTACATACTTCTGACACTAATCCCCCTTAGGGCTGGGCGGGGTGGGCGTGCTGAGGTTGTCTTTTAACTGTCAAGCTAAGACTGTTTTAGGTCATTGAAGGTTTCACAGCAAATTTGCAGTTGGCCAATTCCAATGGTGCCATGTGAATGAAGGCAGTGGCTTTATCCCAGTGAGACGCCTCCATGGCATGGAGAGGCTGTGGAACACCTTCTTGAGCATTGTTATTTCCCTTTATGAGATGAGGGGGGAGGGGGGAAGATAGTCTGTGCAAATTAGATGTAATCCCCTAGGCCAGCAATTATTTTTCTTGTTGTTAATCCTTACCTGAGGATATTTTTTCCATTTGCTTTTTAGAGAGAGCGGAAGGGGGAGATGGAGGTTGGAGAGAGAGAGAGAGGAACATAGATGTAAGAGAGACTCGCCGACTGATTGCATGTGCCCAGATGGCAGCCGAGGTCAAACCTGTAACAGGTACATGCCCTTGACCGGGAATGGAAGCCACAGTCCTTCAGTTAGAGTAGGCTGCTGCTCTAACCACTGAGCAACACCAGCCAGGCTAGGCCAGCGATTTGTAATTTTTTTTGTATATACCCTGATCGGGGGTCAAACTTGTAACCTTGGCATATCTGGATGATGCTCCAACCAACTCAGCTACCCAGCCAGGGCCCAGCTAGCGATTTTCAACAGGTGTGCCACAAGAATTTTTAAAAAAATATATTTCTTTATCGATTTCAGAGAGAGGAAGCGAGAGGGAGAGAGAGAAAAATCAGTGATGAGAGAGTCATTGATTGGCTGCCTCCTGTACCCCCCCTACTGGGCAGTGCGCCCACAACCTGGGCATGTGCCCTGACCATCAGGAATGGAATGGTGATCTCTTGGATAATAGGTGGGTGCTCAACCGCTGAGCCATGCCGGCCGGGCATGCCATAAGAAATTTTTAAAAAAATATATCTTTATTGATTTCAGAGAGAGGAAGGGAGAGGGAGAGGGAGAGAGAGATAAAAACATCAATGATGAGAGAGTCATTGATCGGCTGCCTCCTGCACGCCCCCAACTGGGAATGGAGCCTGCAGCCCAGGCATGTGGCCTGACCAGGAATTGAACCCCGATCGCCTGGATCTTAGGTCAATGCTCAACTGCTGAGCCAAGCCCAGCCGGGCAGAAATTTTTTAATTTTTTATTTATTTTTTAAATACTCACCTGTGGATATTTTTCCCCATTGATTTTCAGAGAGAGTGGAGAGTGGAAGGGAGAGAGAAACATCAGTGTGAGAGAGACACATCGATTCCTTGCCTCCGGACCGGGGCCGGGGAATGGAGCCTGCAAATGAGGCACCTGTGCCCTTGGCAGGAATGGAACCTGGGGACTTTCAGTCGGCGGGGGGACGCTCTAACCACTGAGCCAAACCGGCCAGGGCGGTCATGAGAATTTTTAAAACATGCAATACCAAACTAGTCAGGGGCACTGACCTTTTTTCCCTTAGGCTGTCAAAAAAATGTCAACAGCCAACACAACAATAGCTGTCCAATGTGAATGAATCAAAATTATACCTATTTTCCTGTCAGATCTGCAAAAAATATATTTTTGGGTGTGCTGCAGAATTTTCGTAATTAGTTTATGTGTGCCAAGAGATGAAAAAGGTTGAAACTTGCTGACTTGGGCTGGCTCTGAGTTGAACTTATGGTCTTTGGTACCCTCTTCTGGTGAAACTTTTTATTACAGATTTATTGAAGTATAATTACATAACGAGGTCATCCATTTTAAGCGCAGTTTGATGATTTTTAGTACATTTGTCCAGTTGTACAACCATCACCAGAAACACGATTTTAGAAAATTCCATCGCTTCAGAAATATCCCTCTTGTCCTTTTTGAATCAGTTCTTTCCTCCCATCCCTATTTTTCTTTCTCTGTAGGTGAGCCTTTTCTAGAAATGTCATATGAATGGAATCACAAGATATGTGGCCTTCTATGCCTGACTGACTTCACTGTGAATAATTTTTTGATGTTCATGTGTGTTTTTTGCATGTGTGGGTACTACTTTTTTTAAAAAAAACATATCTTTATTGATTTCAGAGAGAGGAAAGGAGAGGAAGATAGAAACATCAGTGATGAGAGAGTCATTGACCGGCTGCCTCCTGCACGCCCCCAACTGGGGGTCGAGCCCACAACCCAGGCATGTGCCCTGACCTGTGCCCTGACCAGGAATTGAACCTCGATCTCCTGGGTCCTAAGTCGATGCTCAACCGCTGAGCCACGCCTGGCTGGGCAGTGCTTGATGCCTTTTTATTGCCAACTAGTACTTCATTGCATTCACCTTCTGATGACATTTGGATTGTTTCTAGTTTGGGGTGATCATGAATAAAGCTGTAATAAACATTTGTGTACAGCTCTGTGTATTGGAATTTGCTTTCATTTCTCTAGGTTAGATGCCTATGAGTTGAATGTTTAGGTATGGTACTGTATAATATGTCTATTTAACTTTTTCAGAAGCTCCTGGGCCGTTTCCCAAAGTGGCTGCATCATCTTCTTTTCCCACCAGCAGTGTCTCCAGGACCCCAGGTGCTCCACAGCCTCACAGTGGAATCACTTAAATTAGGGGATTCATGGTGGCAGTAACTAGGAACCTATTTTGGGGTTACTTTTAATTTTGATATTTATTTTTTTTAAGACTTTTTAATTTTTTTATTATTGATTTTTTTTAGAGAGAAGAGACACAGAGAGAAAAACACCAATTTGTTGTTCCACTTACTTATGCATTCATTGGTTGCTTCTTGTATATGCCCTGACCATATCCAGACAATGCTCTAACCAACTGAGCTATCTGGTCAAGGAAATTTTGATATAATTTCAAACTTACAGAAGCAAACCAGTTTCCCCAATGTTAATATTTTGTCCCTTTTGATTTATCATTCTCTCTCTGTGTATATATGCATGTGCACATGTAAATTATGCATGCTTTTCCCCTTAAATTTGAGAGTTAATTGCATTCTGTGCCCCTTTATCCCAAGTCATTGGGTATTTCCTCAGAATATTGAGCTAGGAGGTTTTGAGAGTGACAGGTGGCCCTTTTGTGGTCATGCTTTTTCTCCATTGAAATAGTTCTTTATATATTCTGGATACGACTTTGTCAGTATATATTTTGCAAATATGTTTTCCTTGTTGTCATTTGTTTTTTTTCACAGTGGCTTTTAAAGAGCAAATATCAACAAATTTTAATGACCCACTCGATCTTTTCTTGGTGTGTATTTGTCACATTTTCCATCCTAGCAAAGAAATCTTTGCCTAACCTAAGGTCACAAATAGTTTTTTCCTATGTTTCTTCTAGATGTTTTATAGTCTTCAAGTCTATGATTAGCTCTGAATTGACTTTTGTACACTATAGTATTATGAAATTATCAATTCTGAATAGACAGACATGTCCTGTAAGAATTTTCAATTCTCCCTAAATTGAGCCTGTTAATGCAATTTCAACCAGCTGGCCCAGCACATCCCACCTGCCACCATGCACCTGATCTTCTCCAGGTGCCTGAGATTGCAGCTCACAGCCAGAAGCTGCCCACAAAATTTTAGACCTGCCCCAGACCCAACTCATTCACCGTGGGCCAGCCCACCAGTACCACAAGCATCTTGCCTAGAAACTGGAAAAAGCTGGGGCTTGGTCCCCAGAAAGAGAGGAGTGAGAGTGGTTAGGGCAGGTTAGAGGCTTCCTGTATATGATGCCAATCAGACAGCTGTGCGGGGCTTGGGGGAGACAGCAGAAGGGACAGGCGCTTTCAGCCACTCCCATCACATTATGACATATTAAAATTATTAGATATGCTATTTATTAATATGGTTAATTTTGGTGCCTCCCAACCAGAATCTAAACAGGATGAGGGCAAGAATTTGTCTGGTCAGTGAAGAGAACAGAGTGGGGGATATCGAAGATGCTTAATGAGAATGTATTTGAGGAATCCACACGCATTTTTCCAATGCACAAAAACAAAACACCCACAAATGTGACAATATAAACTAGGTCTCCATCCAGGACAGGATATCACTACGCATTTATAAGTAAGAAAAGCCACATGTAAGAAATGCACAAAATTTGATCCCATTTTTGGAAGAAATAAGAGATTCAAGGAAGAAACATTCCAACAGTTGGAATATCGTTTTATAGGAGTGTGTTAGCATGAAGAAAGTATTGGAGGAAATAAGCGTTTATTGCTTTTGTGGGCAGTTATTGTGTATTAGGGTGACAGGCGCTTTAGACTGGCATGGTGACCACGCCCCCAGCCTCACAGCTTGTCTCTTACCATAGCCACGCCCCAGGGCGGATCCCACATCAGCCACGCCCACAGCGCCCGCTCCTGACGGGCCCTAGAATGGAGGGTCCGGGCCTTGGGCTCATTAGGGTCCCAGCTCTGCTCAGCGATTGGAGGAGGTGGCTCGCTCCGCTTTGAGACTTCACCAATCCCAAAGCCAAGACCCCCTTCAATTTCCGCTCCCGGCAGCCCGAGGACCGGAAGCGCCGGTAAAGCTGCGGAGTGGTCACTCCCCGGTCATTCGCGCCAGATAAGACGTGCAGGTTGGCACTTCTCGGAGGGTGTGCCCCTGGTGTTGGCGCGGGCACTGTCCTACGGTGGAGGATGTCCTCTGGTCCCACCAGAGGCTGGCCGCGCGAAGGCCTAGGCGCTCAGCCGGTTGATGCCTGAGACGGGGAGAACTGGTTGGCGGAGCGACCCCGGAGCCATGTTTGCGAGTTCATTTGCCACCCTGGCCAAGTGAACAGCCGGATCTCTCTGAGCTACAGCTTCCAAATCTGCAAAATGGGGTATCGCTTCCCCTCCAGTGGGCCGTGCGGGCCGGGGTGTGGCCCAGCCGCAGCTCTCTGGGGGTAGGAAAGTGGCGGCCCCGAGGACTTCGGGAGGTCTGGGATCCTCTGGCCTCTCTCCCCACCTCCCTCCAGGCCATCACAATCAAATTCTAAATATTGTCCAATATGTGTTAATATTCAGAATGTGGCTCTCTTGTCTTTTACAATTGATTGCCCAGTTGGTGACGTTGTGATGAGAGTGTGTGGCCTTTCTAATATTAATTCATCGATCTTCGTTAGGGTGTGTTACTGGGCTCAATTGCAGAGGCCGCTTGAGGTCGTCGAATAGTCAGCTCTCTTTCCTTACTAACAGAACCCCTGTTTTGTTCAGGGGAGTGATGTGCTCTGAGCGGCAGAAAACCAGGAGCACACAATAATGAACAAAAAGGTCGCCTCCTTCTCTTAATCGCATGCACTGACTGCCATGCCCCATGCATGGCAATGAGAGGTCAAGAGAAGTCTCCGAAGGCAGCGATAACCAGCATGTACTCCTCACCCTCTACCTTTTGCTGTCTCCCACCTCCCTTGCCTTTGATGCCTGCCTGGAATCCCCACCCAGTGCCTGAGCTGGAGAAGCCCCCTGTAGCCAGGAGGGTCACAACCACTAGCTGAAGAAAGGTCCAGGAACTCTAGCCAGTTTGGCTCAGTGGTTAGAGCGTCGGCCGTGGACTGAAGGGTCCTAGGTTCCATTCCGATTAAGGGCAGTACCTGGGTTGCAGGCTTGATCCCCGGCCCGGTCCGGGTGAATGTGGGAGACAACCAATTGATGTGTGTCTCTCACATCAATGTTTCTCTCTCTCCCCCTTCCACTCTCTGAAAAGCAGTGAAAAAGATATTCTCAAGTAAGGATAAAAAAGGCCCAGGAGCTTGGGTCTGCAGTAGCACACTGAGTCAGCTGCTCCACTTCTGTGTGCTTAATTTTGAGCATCTTTATGTGAGGAAGAGAACCCTGTGCTGGTTCAAGCCACTTTTTTTTTTTTTTTAACTTTTAACTTAAAAAATAGCTATAGTTTCACAGAGAGATCTTATGTACTCTTGCCCCAGCTTCCCCCAGTGGTAGTACCTTGCAGAGCTTTAGTACAATGTTAAAACCAGGAGATTGAGCCCTGGCCAGTGTGGCTCAGTTGGTTGGGCATCGTCCCAGGCACAGAAAGGTTGCTGGTTAAATTCCCAGTCAGGGCACATGCCTGGGTTTTGGACTTGATCCCTAGTAGGGGATGTGCAGGAGGCAGCTGATTGACGTTTTGCTCTCACATCGATGTTTCTCCCTCTCCCTCTCTAAAAATCAATAAACTTAAAAAACCTCAAAACCGCCAACCCCCCCCCCCAAAAAAACAAACAAAACAGGAGATCAACATTGTACAATCCAAAGGTCGTATTCAGATTTTGGCAGTTTTACATGCATGCGTGTGTGTGTGTGTGTAGAGTGTTGTGCTATTTTAGGATGTAGATTCGTGCAACTGCCACCAAAACCTGTTCATTACCACAAAAATTCCTCCTGAAGCCACTGTTTTAAGGATGCTTGAAATCTCTGATGCATGTGATATGTGGTTATTATTTTAAAGTTAAATTTTCCATGTGGGGTTGTCATGGATGTGTATTTTCTAATAGTTGGTTTAAGAGTTTTATGTAAATCCATTAGATCAAGCTCTGAGAAAACTTGAAAAATACCCTTGGTAAAAAATTTTTCACTTCTGGAACTCTCACTCAGAGACTTGTGCCCCAATCTCCCATTTTGACTGAATTTTGTAGCTTCTCCTTTAATTTTACCTTTTTTGTTTTGTTTGTTTACAGTATTTTGAGGCAAAGTTACTAGGTGCATACAGATTTAGAAATTGTATATAGATCAACATCCAGAAGTCTTTGAAAGTATACTTTTTTGTTCAACCCATTTATTCATTCATTGGTTGCTTCCTATATATGTGCCCTGACCAGAGATGGAACCTGAAACCTTGGCATATTGGGATGATGCTCTTGCCAACCGAACTACCTGGCCAGGGCAGGAAACCGTTGTTAAATTTGTTCTTTGAAACACTAATTTTATAAAAGTGATTAAAATGTTTTTGCAGATCTTAGAAAATGTTTTTATAATTATGTTCATAAGAAAAATGGTCATGATATTGGAATTTATATTTATACTCTATCCATTGCTGGAGGGTGTTTTTGAAATGAGCAGTCATAGGAGATTCTCTAGGTGTTCTGGACCAATTTAAATAGCATATTAAGAATTTTCATGTCCTTGCCCAACCGGCATGGCTCAGCGGTTGAGCATCAACCTATGAGGTTCGATTCCCAGTCAGGGCACATGCCTGGGTTTCGGGCTCAGTCCCCAGCAGGGGGCGTGCAGGAGGCAGCCCATGGATGACTCTCATCATTGATGTTTCTCTCTCTCTCCCTTTCCCTTCCTCTCTCTGAAATCAACAGACATTATGTTTTTAAAAATATTTTTCAGGTCCAACCCAAATTATTGAAGCTTTTTAAGTTTTTTCTTAAACAGGTTAAAATAGGAATGCAATTACCTTAGGAATAGCACAGCCTTTTATATTTCAAAATTCTGTAGAGACGCTTAGTAAGGGATCTAAAAGACATTTCTTTGCAGTGTGAAAAGCACGCCTGACAATTCCAACATCTCACACAAGTGGCTGTGCTGAAACGTTCTGCGTGCAGTTTCGGGACACAGAGTCCCATTTCCCATGGGGGCAAAGGACCCTGGGCCCCGGGTTGCTGACCTTGGGGTTGCGGGGGAAGTAGGGGGTCTCCCTTGTCAAAGGTCAAAAATCAAACCGGAACACGGCCCTCCCTTGCTGGAGGTGACGCCCCTATTGTTTTTGTTCTTAAAAACGGGACACAGACCAATGGTAACTTTGTCGCCGGATGACCCTTGATCCCGCAGGTCCCCAGGCCCTCCTGTTCTGACCGGGTTCGGGACCAGGGGCGCTCCACAGAGAGACTGAGTCAGGACTTATGGTCCACGTGTAGGACTCGATGGGGGGCACGGAGCCGGGGCAGGGGCTGGACTGTCCAGTCAGAGTCATCGAGAAGAGCGCCTGGAATCCTAGTCCAGTGAGGCGCGGGGGCAGGTTTCAGAGACGCCCTGTTGGGGTGAGGGCCTCGGAGCGTCGTCGAATTAGGGCCGGAGGCGGGAGCGGGCCGCGTGGCTGTGGCTCGCTCTGACCTGCGTGGCCCGGGAGAGGACGCCTAGGAACCATGTTGGGATGCTACTGGGAGGCGGCGAGCGCTTGGGGCCGGCCGGAGCCGAGACCCCGAGGGCGGGTCTGAACCCTCATAATCGGCTGGAAGCGGCTGCGGGCCTGGGTTCCCGCGCACCAGCCCCAACCTCGGGGTCCCGAACCGAGTCTCCTTCCTCCGCCACGGAGTGGGGTCCTGTCGCCCCCCCCTCCCCCCGCCCCCGGGAGGTCCCACGAGTCCCAACGGGAGCATCTGCCCTCTGCCATGGGGTGAGGTCCCAGCGTCCTATCCTGCTGCGACGGGGGGGGGGGGTACGGGTTCTGATAGGAGTGTTCACCCTCGGCCTAGGGGTAGGGTCCTGGCGTCCAGGAGCACGACAAGGTGGTTCACCCGAGCTGCGGACAGACAGACGCTGGTCGGCCCGGGGAGGAGCGGCGTCGGCTCGCAGCCCAAGTCTTGCGCGGAGAGCGCGGCTCAGCGGGGCCGGGCTAAAGCCGAGCACAGGTCCTTCCGCCGGGGTCGCCCGTGCGACCACCGCCCGTTTCTCAGGCTCCCTGCGACTCGGACTGTGCCCAATGAGCGAAGACAGAGACGCGACCCAGAGCAAAATCGGGGGCACAGGGGCGGGGTCGAGGAACTGCCCAATCAAGGCGGGAAGGGGGGGGGGTGTCTCAAAAATTGCCCAATCATGGCCTGGTGGCGTGACGGAGTTATGCCCAATTAGAATCCTTAGAAAGGGACAGCCTGGAGTTCCGCCCAATCACGCGTGGGTGCCTGCAGCGCTCGTCCAATCGGGGGGGGGGGGACCGTGAATTCACCGCCGGAGGCGGGCGCTCGCCTCCTGCGTTGCGGCCTCGGTCCCGCGGGGGCGCCCTCGCGGGTGTGCGCCTTCGGGCCCCGACGTCCCGTCGTGTGTCGGAGCCGCGGTGAGGGAGACGCCCTCAGGGCCGCGAGCACCGCCCCGAGATGGTGAGTGCGCCCAGCGGGCCGAGACCGGGATGCGCTGGAAGCGGCATGTGCCCCCCACTCCCCCAATCCTTCCGAGTCTCCTCTCTCGGTTGCGGGGTGGGCCCCGGCGTCTTGTCCCAGCTCCGAGTCTTTGCCCGAGCTGGAGGACTGAGGAAGGACCAGACGACAGCCTGGGGCTGGTCAGGGGCTGGGGGCGGGGTGGCCGCGGGGTGGGAGGACCGGATCTGGACCTGACAGATAATGTCAAATCGGACTTGGTTCATAGACCTGTGCAGTAGGGACAAGGCTTGGATTTCAGAGCTGTGCCCGCGCCTCAGTCAGAAACGAGCTTTCCTTTTCTAATAAAAGAGAGGACATTTACTGTATCTGAGACATTTACTGTATCTGAGGGTGCGCAGGAAGGCGGTGTGACAGCAACCGGCCTCCCTGTGGTCGGCGCATTCTCAGCTCAGGTCAGCGGGGCCTTGTCTACATCTCAGAGCTTGTTCAGACGGGGTGGGGACAATGCCTGGGCCTGTCAGGAGGACAGAAGGCTAGTGAAGCTTGGATAAAAGATGGGAAATTGGGATCACTTGGTCAAGTCTGTGAAATTTGAAAAATCCAAGCTTTTGTAAAGAGAGACTTTCATTCAAAAGAATTACTGCACAGGGTGAGAAGGGACCTGCACTGGAGGCAAGGGCTGTGCTGTAGGGAAAACTCTCCGACCATACCATCTGCAAATGTCTCAAGAGTTGGGCTTTCCGAGTTTTGCTTTTTTGAGAGGAACCAACAAAAGTAGGAAGGACCAGGTGTGGTTGGGATGGCAGGTCCCTGAGGCCAGTGTGTTCTCAGGAGGGGTGTCTCTGGGCTAAGGCTGAGTACAGGCCTAAGTTTAGGGGTTTGGGGTTAGGAGAGAAGATGAACCAAGGTCTGGCCAACAGCATTTGTTCTGCTTGGAGGACCAGTACAGCCAGTCATTTAGGACCCAGAGAACGGGGATGTGGGGTGTCTGCCTCTGGCTTTGTCATAGGTAAACATAGGAGACATCTGAGTCTTATCTAAGTCAGTGGTTCTTGCAATGTGCACTTTTCCAGAACAAATGGTTGGGGTGGTTCCTTTCGCCTTACATGGTTGTTTCCAGGAGAACAGGGTGAGGAAGGATTGATTCCCCTGACACCTGTGAGCAGCCTCTTTGGTGTCCAGCTCAGCACTAAGAGCTTTCCCTTATTCCCGCCTCAGGCTTGAGCGTATGTAAAATGACTGAATTCCTTTTGCCTCGTTTCTTCATGTTAGTGAGGGTAGTTAAGTGTCTCAGGTCTTTGTCTGTCCTGCTGACTCGTTATTCCCCCACTTAACCAGAGATGCCTCTGAGGAAAAGTGTCTCAGATACAGTAAATGTCCTCTCTTTTATTAGAATTGTGGGGAAGATGCACAGTTTCACACCTTCATGCAAGGTTGGTGGAGATATGGATTAAAAAGATTCATAAAAATCATAGTGACTCTTCCATTTAGGGTGCAGAGTTTGTGGCACTGTTTGATCCTGTCCCACTTCCTATTAATAGCTGATGTCAAAGATGAATGCAAATTTTGTGAATTGTGACTGGTGATGCTTGGTTTGGCATCATCCACAGAGGTGCTAGAGTTAAGTGTGATTTGTGCAAACTGAGTAAGACTGTGGAGGTCAGAATTAGGAAATGAACCTTTGGATTTTACTGCTGGAGGGAAATCGATGAATTTGGGAGTTAATTTGAGTCAGAACTTAACGCTTACCTCCTTGGTGAGTGTTGAGGCCCTGTTCCCACAGTGAGGAGGGAGAGCAGGGTGTGTGGAAGGGAGAGAGAGAGAAACATCAATATGAGACACATCATTGGTTGCCTCCCACTTGTACCCTGACCCGGCTGGGGATTGAACCCGGGACCCTTCAGTCTGTGGGCTGAAGCTCTAACCACTGAGCAAACGGGCTAGGGCAAGCCTGGTAATGTTTTCAAGATTTATTGATTTTTGTGGTTTATTGATATTTGTGCCATGGATCAGTGCTGTATTTAGTTATTTTTTCATCCTTACCCAAGGATATGGTCTGACTGATTTTTTTCTTTGTTTGTTTGAGGTAGTTTATTTTTATTTTTTATTCTATTTTTTTTAATCTTATTTTTGTTTAAAATATTACAGATGTCCCTTTTTCTCCCCAATGACCCATTCCACCCCGTCCCATCCCCCTCCCCAGACCCCCTCCCCACCATTGTCCATGTCCTTGGGTTGTGTATATATGCATATAAATTCTTTGGTTACTCTCTCCCCCTCCACCCATCTGCTCTCCTCCATCCCTCTGACATTTGTCAGTCTCATCTATGCTTCCATGTCACTGAATCTATTCTGTTCATCACTTTATTAAGTTCTTTAGATTCCACATATAAGCGAGATCATGTGATGTTTGTCTTTCTCTGCCTGGCTTATTTCACTTAGCATAATTTTCTCCAGGTCCATCCATACTGTCCCAAAGGGTATGAGATCCTTCTTCTTTACAGCTGCATAGTATTCCATGGTGTAAATGTCCCACAGCTGTTTTATCCACTCATCTACTGATGGGCACTTGGGCTATTTCCAGATCTTAGCTATTGTAAACTCTGATTGATTTTTAGAGAGAGAGGAGGGGGGGGGAAGAGAGGCAGAAACATGGATGTGAGAGAGATACATTGATTGGTTGCCTCCCACACTAGCCCCAACAGGGGACAGGGATCCAACCTACAACCCAGGTATGGACCCTTGAACGGGGAATTGAACCTGTGACCCTTTGGTGCATGGGCCGATGCTTTAACCACTGAACTACACCAGCCATGGCTAACTTTTAAGTATAAAAATACAGTCTAACTTAACGATAAAAAGTATAGTTGTTAGGTGAAATTTTTCCCATTACTTAACATGACCAATGCCATCATTATGAAGTTAGCTGAGCACCAGTTCACCTTTGGATGAGTGAGTTTTTATCACCTGAAAGTAATGTTCTTGCATTGACAAGTGGGTCCATTAAGTTATTTACTTCTTTGGATTATACAGCTTTTAACAAGCACATGGCAGATGACTATAAGTCACCTATGTTAGCACCTACCTCTTCGCTATATACAAGGTGTTCCCCCAAAGTGTATACTCACTTTGAATGCTTATAAAATTAGTATTTGTTAACATACAGTTCATTTTCAAAATTTAAAAGTATCTATAGAAATGAATAATTTTCTTTGTCAATGCCTGTTTTCAAACTGATTACTGTTCTGATCCAGGCACTGCTGATAACTGGAAGCAATGGAATTGCAAACATCAAGAATCATTTCGTTTGGTATTTGTGTGCCCTCAATTTGTTGACTGTTGCCAGTTTTGTACCGTAAACTTTATCTTTTATGTATCCCCATTAAAAAAAAAATCTAGTGGCACTTTAGGATAAATTTTCTTTGTTCAAAGCTTAGTCTGGCTTCACTCATTATTTCAGAGCAGTTAAATCTGAAAACGAGTGAAAATTAAGTGAGCTATCAGAGTTAGAGTGTGTACACATTTTTTTGGGACACCCTATATATATATCACACCTGCATCCTCTTCCTGCTGCAGGGATAAATTGTCTTGCTGCTGCCAACGACTCTGCTTCTGTCTGTAAGTTTCCTTAATAAACTCTTTGTTTAATGCTGGAGTTGTCAGCCTCTTTCCTTGGTCTTGTGGCACATAGGTAATACATAATGCAGTGACATAATCCTTTATTATCATTATCAAGTAATATGTATATTATTGTATGTGCTATATGTTTATATGACTGGTGGCACAGTAAATTTGTTTACAGCAGCATCACTGCAAACACATGAGTAATGCGTCGTGCTACGATGATGGCAAAAATAGGAATTTTCCAGCTCCATTATAATCTTATGGGACCATTTTCATATATGCAGTCCATCCTTGACTGAAATGTTATTTGGCACATGACTGCACTGGTTTTGTGTTGATGTTAGTTTTGCTTCTCTTGGTTGTGTAGACACATAGGAGTGGAATTGCTGTGTTTTGTGGTAACCATGTTCATCATTTTGAGGATCTGCCAGGCTGTCTTCCAAAGTGGCTTCACAACTTTACTTCTCACAAGCTATATATGAGGGTTCTGACTTTCTCACATCTTCACCAGCGCTTGTCTGTCTGTCTTTATAGCCATTCTAGTAGTGTGAACAGATATCTGCTTTAGTTTTGACTTGCATTTTCCTGATGACAATGTCTAGAATCTTTTATGTGCTTATTGCCATATGAATTTCTCCTTTAGAGAAATATCTACTCACATTCTTTGCCCATTATTTAATTCTATTATTTATCTTTATCTTGTTGCCTTTTAAAAAAATTGTGGTCCTATGAGTTTTTCATATGTATTTATGTGTTGTGTCAGGTATGTGATTAGCAAATCCCAGTTGCAACCCTAGTTGAAGTAGTATTGCCTTTTCTATACCTGATGTAGTTGTGGTTTTTTGTTTGTTTTTTTGAGATTTTGAGAACATATTTTTTTTAAATCTCAATTCTTAAAATAATTGTTTGCTTTTTATTTTATTGGTGTGATGTCATCCAATATTGCTCTAAAATACACATTAGGTAGTTTTTTTCTCTGTGTTAAAGTGACCTTTGACTCTATTACCATTAGATCCCTCAGCGATCCTCTTTGTGGGACCATTTTTTCTCAATTTCTGGGCACTCAGTTGTTTATTTGTAAGGCCCTGTTGATTTGAAAATTTCTTCAGGAACCAGGTTCCCCTCTTACCCAACAGGTGTACCAGGCCCCAGGCTTGGTCTGCACCTATGCCCATCACCTCATCGTGGGAGGGGTTGTGTCTCTGCCTCTGTCAGATATGAGGGGACTAGACCAGGCTGCAGAACACTGTTGACTTCCAAGGTGAGAGCCGCTTAGATCAAGCAGCACTGGAAATCTCAGTGTTCATGAGTTTGACATTCTGGTTCCAGGTCTTGGAGCTGACAAATAACTTTTGAGCAAGCCAAGTATTCAATCCCACATTATCTGAATGATGATTTCATTTTCAGTCTTTAACATACTCAGAATCTGCTATGTCTCAGTAAAAGCCATTCTTTATAATTACGTGTGTATAAGTTTATATCACTTGTTCTTGTACTTTGCTTCAAGGTTCCAAGTACACTCAAGTACACTGAGTGTACTGCATTTGATTTGCTTGCTTATTGTCATTTCCCAAAAAAGCATGAGCTCAGGAGTCCTAGGAATCGAGTTCCGTTCTGGCCTCCCCCATCCTCCTGCACATGTTGGTGAAGAGGTGCCTTATTGAAATAGAATATGTGGGATGTTTCAGGACACGGTGGTCTTTGCGGATGTGGCTGTGTACTTCACTCAGGAAGAGTGGGCTTTGCTGGATGGTGCTCAGCGGAAGCTCTACAGAGAAGTGATGTTGGAGACCTTCAGGAACCTGGCCTCAGTGGGTAAGGATGGCTTTATCCCTTACTTAGTCTCTTAGGGAAAAAGTATTTCTTACAATTGTTCTTTTTTATTGGGTCCAACGAAGGGCAGTATGTTGAAAAAAAGACAGATGCAATCCAAGCCTTCATGGAACCTAACCAGAGTCAAATATCTTTTCATGATTAAAAAGTTTTATATATTAAATTGACTTTTTATTTCTCTTGAACAAAAGTCTGACGCTCCCTTACATTTATAAGTGTGAGCATAGTCTCAGGTCCACTGTGGGGCAGTGAGAACAGCTTTATGGTTTTCACCCTTGAGACAGTTACACTGTGATTAATACATATTTGACATACAATCCACACTATACATTATCACTGGCTATGACGCCCAAGTATGGGCCCTTCTCATAGATTGTTTGTTGCCCTCCACCCTCCATCATGAGCATCTTT
The DNA here is from genome assembly GCF_964146895.1 of Miniopterus schreibersii. Classification (NCBI taxonomy): domain Eukaryota; kingdom Metazoa; phylum Chordata; class Mammalia; order Chiroptera; family Miniopteridae; genus Miniopterus; species Miniopterus schreibersii. The sequence goes on along the minus strand of NC_138105.1, from coordinate 65,501,905 downwards.
TCTCCAAGTGCAGGGCATCAGCTGAACACACCATCTATTTCCTAATGGCAACTGGGGACTGTAAATAAAGGCTTCATCTAGGGCCTCTGTATCTGAGAACTCCAGAGAACAAACACCCTCAGGAGGAATAGATTCTGGATAAGAGACTGATATTTGGACAAATCCATTAGAAACATGACTCAATCTGTGTTTGAGAAGAGTGACATTTTACATTTACCTGGCATTCCTGTTGGATTTTTTATGCATCTTCACTCACTTGGGAAGGCTTTCTGTATCTCCTCTTATAAAGGGAGTATTTGTGTGCATGCATTTTGCCCTGTTCCTCCCTACTTTGCATTTTTTATAATATTTATCTTTATTTGGTCTTTATCATTTTTATAGTATTTCTTAGTGATCAGAAAGCCATTTTGACTTACTTTTTCTATTATTGCCAAAGTCCCAAATAGCAAAGGTCCTTAGAGTTTTTCTTTGCTTACACTTTTGTTCTTCCTTATAAAATTTGCTTACATCTTTGGATCAGTATATGAAAATAAATCCATACATTGTTCTTTTTTTTATGTCAACATTTCTTTCCCAGGAGATTTAATTGAATTATGCTATCAGTTGTTACAGATTGTTTCACTCAAGTTAAAACCCGTGCATCATGTCCTGGGCAGGATACTTTGGAGAATGAAATATCCAGTGAAGGGAAAATACTAAGATTCACAAGAAATGATTCCTGGTCTGTTTTTAGAGACAACTGTACAGTTTATAACATTGCAGATCAGCACCAACCCCAAGAGAGGCATTTGAGGTGAGTGGCACAGGGGAACAAGAAATCTCAGCAGAGTGTTAGACCAACTTGAAATTAAAGAAAAAGTACCAACCTAGCTAATCAATAGTGTACTCAGAGAATTTTCATGAGACACTATTTTCATTAATGTGATGTAGATATTGAATATCTGAAACAGAATTTAGATGGAAACAATGATCAGGAAACCCCTGGATGGCCCTATTTTAGCTCAGCTAGAGCAATAAGCTTGTTTCATGATGGAACAATGCAGGCAGTGCCAAAAACATACGCATGCATTGAAAATGGTAAATATGTGGTCAAAATAATCATTAGCATCAACACTAATCATTAATAAAGAAATAGCATGATCATTAATCACTAATAGTGTGCTTCTTGTTTTGAACAGAAGTCATTTTGTGGAGAATCTCTGTGAAACTAATGAAGGTATTCAATGTGGAGACACCCTGAACCGGATCACAGATCTTCCTGTGCATGAGAGACATCTGACTGGAGTTAAACACTATGAATGCACTAAGTGTGGAAAAGTCTTCACAGACTGTTCTTTCCTTAACAATCAGCAAAAATCTCTCACTGGACACAAGCCTCATCAATGTGAGGAATGTGGACAAGTCTGCAGGTGTGTCTCGTGCCTAAGTTCTCAGGTGGAAATGGACCTTGTGGAGAAACCCTATCAACGTCAGGATACTGGGAGGGCATCTAAGAGATATGTGAAGAGTCTCAGTAATAAAAATTCTATTGAGTGTAAGAAATGTGGAAAAGCTTTCACTTGCCACTCATCCTTTCGGGGACATGTGAGAGGTCAGTGTGGACAGAAAATCCACGTGTGCAAAGTATGTGGGAAAGCCTTTATGTATTACTTTTACCTTACAAGACATGTGAGAACTCACACTGGAGAGAAATCCTATGAGTGTAAGGCATGTGGGAAAGCTTTCGGTAGTCTGAAATACTTTAGAAGACATGTGAGAACACACAGTGGAGTGAAACCCTATGTATGTAAGGAGTGTGGGAAGGTCTACAGGTATCTCACAAATCTGCAAGAACATGAAAGAACACACAGTGGGGAGAGACCCTATGTATGTCAGCACTGTGGGAAAACCTTTAGTCGTCACTCGTCCCTTCGAGGGCATGTGAGAACACACAGTGGAGTGAAACCCTATGAATGTCAGCAATGTGGGAAAGCTTTCAGGTTTCCTGCAAACCTTCAAGTACATGTGAGGACACACACAGGGGAGAGACCCTGTGAATGTCAGCACTGTGGGAAAGCATTTAGATATGCTGCATCCCTACGAGTACATGTGAGGACACACACTGGGGAAAGACCCTATGAATGTCAGCAGTGTGGGAAAGCCTTCACTAGTCACTCTTACCTTCAAAAACATGTGAGAACACATAGTGGGGAGAAATCCTATGAATGTAAGGAGTGTGGGAAAGCTTTTAGGCAACTTCAACATTTTCAAGGTCACATGAGAATACACAGTGGAGTGAAACCCTATGAATGTAAAGAATGTGGGAAATCCTACAGTTTTCTCTCATCCCTTCGAATACATGTGAGAATGCACAGTGGGGAGAGACCCTTTGAGTGTCAGCAATGTGGGAAAGCCTTTAGTCGTCTCTGCTCCCTTCAAGGGCATATGAGATCACACACTGGGGTGAAACCCTATGAATGTAAGGAGTGTGGGAAAACCTTCAGGTATCCTGACAACCTGCGAGTACATGTGAGGACACATACTGGGGAGAAACCTGATGAATGTCAGCACTGTGGGAAAGCATTCAGGTATCCCACATCCCTGCGAAAACATGTGAGAACACACAGTGAAAAGAATACCTGAATGTCAGCAATGTGGGAAAGCCTTCACGTATCTTGAATATCTACAGCATATGTGAGGACACACGATGGACAGAAACTCTGAACACAAGGACTGTGGGATGCCTTCATTCTTCTTTAAAATTTTGTTTTAAATGAGAGCAAACACTGGAGAGAAACTGGATGGAAAGAATGTGGAAAAGCCATCAGATGTAGCATTTCACTTATTTTGTACATGAAAACTCAGAGCTGGACTGAAATCTTTTAATTATTATAAATATGGTATTGCCTTTGTAAATAGTTCATCCTTAACAATGATTTCCAGTGTTTAATTTCTTTTTCTTTTAATGTATCTTTATTGACTTCAGAGAGAGGACAGGAGAGGGAGAGAGAGAGATAGAAGCATCAATGATGAGAGAGTCATTGAGTGGCTGCCTCCTGCATGCCCCCAACTGGAAATTGAGCCCGCAACCCAGGCATGTGCCCTGACTGGGAATTGAACCCTGATCGCCTGGATCCTAGGTTGATGCTCAACCGCTGAGCCATGCCCAGCCAGGCCAGTGTATTAATTGCTGGTTCATGTTGTTGATATGAAAACTTGAGATAATAAATATTTCTCTATGTTCCTTCATTTGTACTACACATATTTTATTATCTTGGATTTTAAATAATTGTATAGTTGTATAAAACTTGTTCATTTCCATTACAGTTACATTGGACATAGGGGTATTAAGTGGTTTTTGTTGTTGTTTTTTTCATAATTGAGTGATTTTTGTGTCAAATTTACAGTTGGGGAAACCAAGGCTCAGAGAGACAGTGACTTGCCAAATATCATACAACAGTTAAGAGTTGCTAGGGCTTCTCTTTTTTTGTTTTTTATCCTTACTTGAGATTTTTTTCCATTGCTTTTCATAGAGATTGGAAGGGAGAGAGGAACATCAATGTGAGAGAGACAGATCAATTGATTGCCTCCCACACATGCCCTGACCAGGGCCAGGGATTGAGCCTGCAACTGAGGTACATGCCCTTGGCCAGAATTGAACCTGGGACCCTTCAGTCTGCAGGCCAATGCTCTAGCCATTGAGCCAAACCAGTTCAGGCTTTTTTTTTTTTTTTTTTAATGGCAAACTTTATTTGTAAATTCTGAGTGGTAAACATCTCTCTTTTATATTTTTCTTTTTACATTCAATATTATTTTGTATTAGTTTCAGGTTTAACAACAGTGGTTAGATTAAGTGTTTGTTTTTATTTTTTATATTTTTAATGTGAAATAATTTTAGATGAAAAGTGTTTTGATTCCTATTTTCCATTATGTTCCTACTATGTGACCATGATATGAGACCTCTGTTGTTTAAATTTGTTCTCTGGTCCACTGCTGCAGATACTGGAGTTTCTTGACTTGATATCTACCCTTCCTTATTATTGAAACTTGTATCTTTCACATTTGCTGCTAATGGATACCACATCTGTGTTCCTCACAGAAGTCAGTAACTGTGGCAAGATTGCCTCTAATTATGTTCATAATTTGACCTTTGCTCAGCATCCTTGATCTTAATTGGAAATTGGACATGATGCCTCGAGTTACAAAAAGAGACCTCATGGTGTGATAAGAAAGCTGGTGTCTAGATGATTGCATGTATTGTGTTGTCAGCGGGTAAGGTGGGAAGCTATATCCCATCTTCCTTCTGTTTGGGTCATGAGAAGAGGAAGATGCATGATGTTTGGAAATGAAGAAGACATGGCTCTCAGATCTTCTCTACTGTCAGGAGACAGAGATGTGGGAACCTAGTGGACACATGCTTCTGACTTCTGGCTTTGCTCATCTGGAACAGCCCCAACCAAACACATGATTGATGTTTGTTTTCTCCTAGGCGACAGATTCCACAGACATTTCCAGGAGCTCCCCCATCATGGACCCTGTTTGTTTTTTGTTGTTTTTTTTTTTGGTTTTTTTTAGGTTTACATAGATCCTTGCATTTTCCTATGGCTCTTTGATGTCCAGGCCACTTCTTAAGGCTATGGAACTTAGCAATCTCTCATCCTGTCACCTCCTTCATTTCCAATGCCTCTCCTAATAACATGATTTTTGTAGGAAGTATCTTGTTTCTCTACTGGTAGATCTTTTTCCTGCCTCAACCCTGGCATATCTAATGCTGGAGCCACAAATACAGGAGACTTACCTCCCAGGCTACATTGTTCAGAGGCTGCACTGACCTTGCCTTTCTTGTTTCTGGATACTTCCATGGTTGAAATAAACATTTGTGAATACATTTAACAGTTTGTGGAAGTTTTCTCTTATAGCTGAATGCTCTCTAAATAATAAGTCCAGTGTGTTTAATTATGTTCAATTTTTATAGGTGATTACCAAGTGTTGGTTTCATTTTTTTATATGTAATTCAAACTGCGTTTTTTTCCAAATGGAGTTTTCTACATTATTTCTTAGCTATTATTTAGGTTTTCAAATCTGTTGCATACTGGCACATATTATTGTTTTATGTTTCATTGAGAGTATATAAGTTATTCTTGTCATTGTTACCATTTTTTCATATGTATTCTGGGGTAATAGTACTAAATACATATAGCTTTTTAAGTTTTTTTCTGTTTTTTCCTTAATTTTTATGCAGCTCCAACAGTGTGGGAGGGGAAGTGGACATATATATATCTTCCCTAGTTGTCTGTGGAGAACTTGAACAAAGTGTTCTAGGTTAGGTGAACACTTTAGTTGTAGTGGGAATGAGTTAGGAGATGGAACTTCAGTTTATAGTGCCTTGAGTAAACTCTAATTTCTAGAAATGCTGCTTCTAAATGTATGTTTTCAAATAGCTCTTAGAGGTTTAATGGAAAAATTGATAACAGAATGGAAACATATTCCAGTCTTATATCTTTTTGCTAGTAATTTTGCTGCATATCCACAGGATAATTCTTCCTATGATGGATGGTAAATGATTGATAATGCTACTGCCCAGTGATGGTTCCTTATATTATTTCCACTGGATGAAATAATGGGCCTTGCTTTTCTCTTTTCACTCAGCTCACTATTGTTCTATCAATCTTTCCTTAGAAGACAAAGCTTAGTTTGTGTCTCTGTGTCAGATGGCCTCCAGTGATACTTCTCTGGCCACGTGCATTCTGGAAGTATTGTGTTTTCATTTACCTGGCTGTGGGATCTAAGTCTCAGATGGAATGTAAGGTGAATAGTCCCTGAGGGACTTGAGAGAGGAAATGGTCAGTAAAGATACCTATGCTGCCTGGCTGGTGTGGCTCAGCGGTTGAGCATCGACCTAGGGTTCGATTCCCGGTCAGGGCACATGCCCAGGTGGCGGGCTCAATCCCCAGAAGGGGGCATGCAGCAGGCAGTCAATCAATGACTCTCTCATCATTGATGTTTCTATCTCTCTCCCTCTTCCCTCATCTCTCTGAAATCAGTAAAGATATTAAAAAAGAAAAAAAAAGAAAAAAGATACCTGTGGTCAGCCCTGGCTGATGTGGCTCAGTTGGTTGGAGCACTGTCCTGTGCACCAGAACGTGGTGGGTCCGCTTGCTGGTCAGGGCACATACCCGGGTTACAAGTTTGATCCCCAGTTGTGGCACGTGTGGAGGCAACCAACCGATGTTTCTCTCTCTTTCCTTAAAATCAATGAGCATGTGCTTGGGTGAGGATTGAAAAAAAAGGAAACTATCTTGTATTAGTTTGGGATGCTGGTGACTTCTGAAAGGGCATCAGCCAGTAGGATGTGGGATAAGGGTAGCCTCACTGTTTTATATGGGTTATGATGTCACATATTTATTTTATAGTATTTTTATCAAATACACGTTTTATGCATTTTTCTGTATTTACATTTTACAGTAAAATATTATGGTAGCAATTAATGTAATCACTGTAATACCTCATTTTAAAAACTCTATATCTCAATAGAGGGAGCAAAAGCATTTTGTATTATTCAACATTCATCCATGATCAATTTGTTGATTTAGGGATAGATGAAAACTTACAAAATTTTGTGAAGGCCCTCTTCGAAAATAATGTTTATGAAAGCCTGGTTAGTGTTGGGCCATGCACCAAAGGGTTGCGAGTTTGATTCCTTGTCACAGACTCCACCTGGGTTATGGTTCGCTCCCCCCCCCCAGGGGTTCGGGCACATGCAGGAGGCAACCAGTTGATGTATCTCTCTCACATTGATGTATCTCTTTCTCCCTCTTCCCCACCTCCCTCCTTCCCTTCCACTCTCTGAAAAGCAATGGAAAAAATATCCTCAGGTGAGGATTAACCAAAAATGTTTATGAAAGAACATATATATATATATATATACACATATATATTTAACATTTTCTTGTTCAATAAAATTACACACAAAACAAGAATATGCATTACTCCAGTCTCCTTCAGCAGCTGACTAGGCATCTGAGTCAGTGCCATAAGAAATAGGTATTAGGTTAGTAAAGGAAGAAAAAAAGTAACGTGTCTTGTTTCAGAGCTGAAATAATTGTGTCTAGAACTTCAAAAGCATAAAAGGGTAACCAGCAGAAAAAATGATGAACAGGTTTTTAGGATATCAGCTTAACATAAAAATAAAGAGAATGTAACGTAAAAATTGTAAAATTATACTGAATAACATCACAGCTGACTAAAATAAATGTAAAGATGGGGCATATTCTAACAGAGAGGGCAATGTCACCATGAGGTCAATACTTAACCAATAGCTGTATCATTTTCATAAAATTCCTTTAATACTACAATCCAGTTTTTTTGGAACTTCATGATCTCCACTTCTAAATTTTATAAATAAGAACACATTCAATAATGGCCATGCTTTTCTAAGTAATGAGGTGAAGGGGCTTATCATAAGTTGATACAACATCGATAACTGTTATGTTGGTAGCATAATTATGAAAGTATAGAAGTACAATACAAGTATAATGACATAGGGATGGATCATTAGCACTTAAAATGGAAACTCAGTTACCTTAAACATCATGGCCTTTCACATTAAAATATTATCTAGGGCATGGCTGGGCATGGCTCAGTGGTTGAGCATCAACCTAGGATCCAGGAGATCATGGTTTAATTCCTGGTCAGGACACATGCCCGGGTTGTGGGCTCGATCCCCAGCAGGGGGCGTGCAGGAGGCAGCCGATCAATGACTCTCATCATTGGTGTTTCTCTCTCTCCCCACCTCTCTCTGAAATCAATAAAGACATTAAAAAAAAAAAAAAAAAAGAATGCAACCGGGGAACTAAATTTCCTGCACTTATCAGCATTAACTGTTTCAAGGCGGATGCAAGAAACAGACCTACCAATAGGAAAACAAGATGCCTGCTACTACAGATATCATGTAATTAGCAGGTGAAGGGGATGACAGGATGAGAGGTCTCTAAGAGAAAAAGCCTGACAAAGAGGCCTGATGGACATCAAAGAGCTACAGGAAAATGCAAGGATCTGTGTGAACCTGAAAACCAATGAGGGTCCATGATGAGGGAACTCATGTGAAAGTCTGTGGAATCAGTTGCCTAAGAGGGAATTAACATTAAACATGTGTTCAGCTGCAACTGTCCCAGATGGGCAGAGCCAGAAATCAGAAGAAAATGCTGAAACTCAAGCCCGCTTGTTCCCAAGCACCTCTGTCTCCTGACGGTATAGAAGATCTGAGTCATGGCTTCCTCACTTCTACCTTCCAACCTCATGCATCTTCCTTAATGCGTGAACTTTAACTCAGAACCATAAACTGAAGGACTCTGGGATATAGTTTCCCATCGTATGCAAGATGACAACACATCAGTGTTGTAAAACCATCTGGACATGACTTTTTATTGTAATGCCACAAGATCTCTTAGTAACTCAATGCATCCTGTTCAACTTCCAAACAATATCAAGGCCAATAAGCAGAGGTAAAATTATAAACATGATCAGACAAGACTGTCCCCCCACCCCCCAAGATTTTACAGCAATTACTAATTTCTGTGAGAAACACAGATGTGGTATTCGCTGCCAACAAACAATGTCAAAGATACATGTTTCAATCATAAAGACTGAAGCAGAGAATACATATGGAGTCAGAAAATTCTAGTATATGTAACAGTAGACCAGAAAAAAAAATTCAACAATACAGGTCTCATGTCATGATCGCATACTAGAAACACAGTAAAAGTATGTCAACTTTTCATGTAAAATTATGTCAAGTTACACATGAAAAGAATACCTAACTTGTCACCTATCAAAAAGACATTGCATTAAAAATGAGACTAATTATATATTTTACAATTATTTAAACAAAATATATGTAGCACAGAAGATAGGGGATATAGGAGCCTAGTCATTGAATCTTCAATCAAGAACATGAACTAGAACTGAAATAGGATCCCTATTAATGAAGAGGCACTTACGAAGGCAAGAGCATATTTATAAGTTATAAGATTACTTTCCTGCTGAGTTTCCACATACTAAATAATTAAGACACTGAGGATTTTGGCATATTCTTTCCATTCATAAGGTTTTACTTTGCAGCGTGTATTCTCACATGTTCTCAAAGGCGGGGGTGAGAACTGATCCTTTCCCACACTCCTTGTATACTAGGGTTTCTCCCCAGTGTGCATTCTTGCATGTACTCAAAGGGAGGCATGATGAGGCTTTCCCACATTCCTCTTATTCACAGGGTTTGTCTTGACTGTGCTTCCTCATGTGTCGCTGCAGTGATGATGAATAACTGAAAGCTCTCCCACACTCCTTACATTCATAGGGTTTCTCCCCAGTGTGTGTTCTCAGATGTACTCGAAGATGAGAGTGAGAACTGAAGGCTTTTCCACACTCCTTACATTCATAGGGTTTCTCCCCAGTGTGCATTCTCACATGTACTCGAAGATGGGAGTGACAACTGAAGGCTTTTCCACACTCCTTACATTCATAGGGTTTCTCCCCAGTGTGTGTTCTTATGTGTTCTCGAAGGTGGGAGTGACAACTGAAAGCTTTCCCACACTCCTTGCATTCATAAGGTTTCTCCCCAGTGTGCATTTTCACATGAGTTTGAAGAGATGAATAATAAGTGTAGGCATTCCCACACTTCTTACATTTATAGGGTTTCTCCCCAGTGTGCATTCTTGCATGTACTTGAAGGGAGGCTTGACATCTAAAGGCTTTCCCACACTCCTTACATTCATAGGGTTTCTGTGTAGTGTGTGTTCTCTTGTGTTCTCGCATGTGGGTAGAAATCCTGAATCTTTTCCCACACTCCTTACATTCATAGGGTCTGTCCTCACTGTGTGTTCTCACATGATTTTTAAAAGAGCTTGGCTGACTGAAGGCTTTCCCACACTCCTTACATACATAGGGTTTCTCCCCAGTGTGAATTCTACCATGTACTTGAAGGTTGCAGCGATAACCGAAGGCTTTCCCACATTCCTTACACACATAGGGTTTCTCTCCAGAGTGGATTCTTGCATGTTCTTGTAGGGATGACAACCGCCTGAAGGCTTTTCCACACTGCTTACATTCATAGGGTTTCTCCCCACTGTGTGTTTCCATATGTTTTTGAAAAGAGGGATAACAACTGAAAGCCTTGCCACAGTGCTTACACACAGTAGCTTTCTCTTCAGTTTGAATTCTCACATGTTTTCTCAGGGATGAGGGAAACCTGAAGACTTTGCCACACTGCTTACATTCATAGGATTTACCTCCACTGTGCGTCCTTACATTATCTTGAAGGGAAGAGGAACAACTTAAAGCTTTTCCGCATTTCTCACACTCAAAAAGAATTTTTCTACTGCTCAAGTTGTTCATGTATCTCTTAGGTACACCCCCAGTATCCTGACATTGGTAGGGTTTCTTTACAGGGTCTGTTTCCACCTGAGTACCTAGGTGTGAGACACACCTGCAGGCTTGCCGATGTTCCCCACATGGGTGAGGCTTGTGTCCAGTTTGAGATCTTTCCTGATGCTGAAGGAAAAAACATTCCAGGAAGACTTTTCCAGATGTAGTGCATTCACTGGGGTGAAGTCCAGTCAAATCTGTCTCATGCACAGAGAGATTTGTAATTCGGTTCAGTGTGTGTCCACATTGATTAGCTTCATTAGTTCCACAGAGACCCTCCTGCAAATGATTTCTGTTCAAAATATTAAATACATGATTAGAAATGAATGATAAGTGATTTCTCTATTAATAATTGGTTGGTGATGTAAATGATTATTCTGACTATATACTTGCTATTTATAATGGCTAAGTTTTTTGGCAACATCTGCATTTTTACATCATGGAAAAAACTTAATGCTCTGGCTGAGGTAAAATTAAGCCAAAACTTTTAGTGTTTCTTACATCTGAAATTTCCTCATCATTGCTTCCAACCGAATTCTGTATAGATGCTAAGTATCTACATCGCATTAGAAAAATGTTGTGTGTGAAAATTCTCCCAGTACATAATTATTTGGTGAGATTATTATAGTTTTAAAAATGTAAAGTTAGTTTAACACTATGCAGATATTCCCCTTCCTCCTGTGAGAGTGCGACTCACCCAAAAGGCATCTCCTGGGTTAGACGCTGATCTCCACTGTTATTAAGCAGCTGGTTCTCACCAAAAACTGACCAAAAATCATTTCTTGTAAGTCTTACTGTTTTCTCTTCAGTGAGTATTTCATTGTCCAAAATATTCTTCTGAGAACTAGAGTCACTGGTTTTAACTTGAGTGTAACAATCTGCAATAATTGGTAAAATACTTTAATTTCATGGAAATGAAATGGTGGAATAAAGAAAACAGACAATATGTGTATTTTCATAAACTGATCCAAAATATAAATAACTTTTATAAGAATGAATTTACATGCGAACAAAATACCCAAAACAAATTAAAAAAAACCAGTGGACCTCAGCTTGTGGGACTGTAGCAAAAACAGGTAAAATGTATTAAAATGGCAGCCTGTCCACTAAGAACTACTTCAAAAGAGATGGAGATTGATGTTCAGATGAATATTATTTTGAAAAATGCAGTAGAAAGGAAATGGGCAAAATGTACATGCCCAAATTCTCCCTTTACAAGAGGAGGAACAGAAAGTCTACCCAAGAGGTTAAGGGTGGATGAAAAGTCCAAAAGAAAGGCCAGGTAAATGATAAATGTCATCCTTTTCAAACGGAGATTGGGTCACGTTCTGATGGACATGTCCAAATATCATTCCCTCATCTAGAATGTGTTCCTCCCACTGGTTCCTGCTCTCCTTGTGTTGGCAGACAGAGGGGCCCTGGATGAAGCCTTTCTTCAGGATCCCGGCCATGCTGGGAGATGAAACAGTGCACAACTCCCCGTCAGGGAGGGTGGAGGGCAGCGCACATCCCTTGAGACGGGCTGACAGTATAATCTTCAGCGTCAGCGACATTCAGTGTGAGTTCAATGGCAGCAAAATTACCACATCAAATGTGCATTAACCACAGTGTAACTTTCTCAAGGGGAAAACAATAAAGCTGCTCTCATGGTCCCAAAGTGACACTGGAAATGATGCTCACACATAAAATTAGGGAGCCTCAGGCTTTTGATCAAGAGTAATAGACTAATACATGAAACTTTGTTATCGTGGAAAAGCTATTTGACTCTAGGTAAGGTCCATGAATGCTTGACCTGTGTCTGTCCGTTTTTCAACATATTTTCATTCTTTGGCCCCAATAGAAAATAAAAGTTGTAAGAAACATGGCTTCTCTAAAATCCAAGGGAAATAATGAAGTCATACTTACACACCGAGGCCAGGCTCCTGCAGGTCTCCAGCATCACATCTCTGTAGAGCTTCCTCTGAGAATGATCCAGCAAAGCCCACTCTTCTGGGGTGAAGTTCACAGCCACATCCGCAAAGACCACTGAGTTCTGAAACACCCCACAGATTCTATTTCAAAAGGTATCTCTTCACCAACGCGTGTGGGAAAACAAGGGAGGCTGACAGTAAGGGACTTCAATTCGATTCCTGGACTCCTGAGCTCACACTCTCAGGGGAAACGACAACAGGCAAGCAAACCAAATGCAGTACATTCAGTGATGGTAAGTACTTGAAATCTGGAAGCAAAGTGCAACAACTAATATGGACTTATCCACAGACAGTTGAAAAGAATAATTTTGACTGAGATAGAGCAGATTCTGGGGTAAGCTAAAGACTAAATATGGAAATCATCATTGAGACAACATGGAAAGGGATACTTGGGTTGCTCAAAAGTTATTTCCTTGTCAGCTCCAAGACCTGGAATCAGAATGTGAGGATTTTGTGAACACTGAGATTTCCAGTGCTGCTTGACCTGAACAACTCTCACCTTGAGTGTAGACAGCGTTAAGGAGCCTGGTCTAGAGCCCTCCTATCTGACAGACGGAGACAAGACCCCTCCCAAAATGGGAGTGATATTGTGGGCACGGACACAGGCCAGGGCCCGGTGCCTGGCATATTTGTCCGGTAAGAGGTAAAAATAACTCACAAGTCCATCAACTGGTTTGGAAAAGAAATGTGGGACATTCACACAATAGAATATTATATGGAACTAAGAGGAATGAAATATTGATTCATGCCACCAAATCAATGGCCCTTAAGGACATTACCAAGCTTCACAAAAGACCACAGATAGTATGAAATCATATGCATGATATGTAAAGAAGAAGCCCCTCTACAGAAAAAGAAAGTAGATGAATGAATTTCCAGGAACCAGACGTGGGGGTGGAGGGACTAAAGGAGGAGTGACTAACAGTAGACATAGGTTTTCTTTGGGGTGATAAAAATGGCTCAAATGGGGGGGTACAATTCTGTACATATACGAAATACTGGTGCATTTTATACTTTTAACTGGTGAACTTTATAGTTTTTTAAAAAACATTTCAATTAAAGCCATTTAAAAATAGGTTTAGAGAAACTAAAATATATGCCTTAAACTAAAGGCAATTTTATTCATAAACAACAGAACTTGGGCAAATAAACAAACTTGTGAAAAAGAAATAAAATCACAGATAATTCTTAGATTAAGCAGTTTGAGGAGATTTTACAAAGTACTTATGGGATAAGATTTTGTACACTAAATGTAAAGTGTATTGTGACGCTCCAATTTCTCTGTGGGGGATAGAATACCACACCTCCACAAAGTAATTCTCAGAACACCAAGAACTCAACTCAATTCTCACACTATTTACTGGGAGATGGTTTCAGGTGCAGCAGGTTGATGGCTCAGTCCTAAGAGGCTGCGCATCCACCCCAGCCCCACTTCAGAGGCCAGTCTCAAGCCCAAGTTGCCAGCTGTGCTTAGGACTGCCTGCCTGTAAAAGTGGAGGTTCTCACGACCCCCTCTCCTTGAATCTGATGAATCTGCTGGACAGGCTCATAGAACTCACCGCAACTCAGTACTCCCTAGACCACTGGTTTAGTGTAAAAGGTTGTAACTCAGAACAGCAGGTGGAAGCGATGCACAGGCAAGGTATGGGGGCTGGGGGTGGAGTTCCCATGCCCTCCCCTGCGCACCCCTCTCCTCACATCTGCACATGCTCACCAACCCCAGAAGCTCTCCAGACCCTCTCCTTTGGGGTTTTACGGAGGCTTCCGAATATAGCCATGATTGGTTAAATCTTGGGTCATTGATAATTTAACTCAATCTCCAGCCTCTCTCCTCTCCCTAAAAGTCAGGTGGTGGGACTGAAACTTCCAACCCTCTATCACATATTGGCTCTACTGGCAACCAGCCCCATTTTCAGGTGTTGTCTAAAAGTCACCTCATTAACATAACCAACGACACTTTTTACCTATCTCAACTCTTTGGAAATTCTAAGGGTTTTGTGAGAGTGACTCAAGAACTGTAGACCAGGTCCAAATACTTATGACAAATGTATTTTGGTCATTCAAATGACCCAATATAATTTCTTATGTCACAGTATCACAGTAAACCCCAGGTCTTCTAACACAGATTCCTTACAGCAAAACAATCATAAAGTCAAAAGATACTGACACATTATCAGGATCTCACTCAGTCATTACTATCTAGTCCATCATCATATCACATGAACATGTCTCTCAGAGTGAAGGCACTGAGATTTGCAGGCTTCCATTTCATTCTGTCAGGTTCAAAAAGCAGCCGTGGTCTCAGCAGCACCCAGCCTTACACTTTTGGACACCTGCTATGACTAGGAGAGGACATCACTTCTTGCTCTGAGCCGCTTTGCAGGTATTAATGTAGTACTGGATTTCCCTCATTACCTAACCCATTTATTCATTCCTTGCCCTCAGCTCTGATATCTCCTTCTCTTTATTCATATCCAAATTCTTTCACCACTGAGGGACAATGACAAATCTGTATATGTAACTCACCATGAAACAGCACATTAAACCAGGCAATACTGGTGCTGAAACATTATACCACAGGCGGAGTCCTTACATATTTTCCTGCCTCTCTCTCTCCAGTGCCCTGGGAGGAGCAGATTCCAGGCCTGCTGGCCTTCACTAAAATATTTCTCTTGGGCAGCTGGCTTTTAAAATTCACACTCAGACAAACTCATATTAAACTAAGTGAGATGTGGTATATGTCAGGCATAGAGCATGCGTGACTGGTGAATTCTAATAATGAAGTTGGCTCCATTTTTTATGTGACCTGTGGTCTGAATGGCAACAGGTCTCCTAGCCCGATCCTCTTCCCCACCTGGATAGAGGCTCTGCTAAAGCTCAGAACCTGCCCTGATCTCCCCAGATTGCCAACTACTTTCTTAGCTTCATGGTACACGTGGCATCACCTGACATCCAAGCCCATTTTGGGTGTGGATCTGGGGTGGTTCCAGCCCCAAAAGGACAACCATAAATAGAAGGGAATGTGGCTCTGGGGGAGACACAAGAGTCCAGTGTGGGAACATTTGGGAAGATAAGCTTAAGATATTTCAATGCCTAAGACATCCAATAATGTTAGAAACATCTGTCATACCAGAAAACCATGAAGCCACCCATGTGACCACTAGCAGTAGAATAAAAAAATGAAAATGTTATAGTCCCACCAGGGAACACTGCAGAGCAACAATATTTATTACCTGCCATTCCATGCAATAAAACAAAACCGAACCAAAGAAAGCTGACACACAATCGGACACACACGACGACGCTGTGTGCATTCAAAAGAAAACGTGCAGAAATAAAATACACTGACTTAGGGGTGCACACACGTACAATTCACCCAGAGAGGGGGGCTGTCTGTGGGAGTCATTTCAAGTGGGGTGTCTGGTGTGAGGGTTTTGTCCAGGACTTGGCTTCGCCATCCTTACATGTATGTTCACTTCAGGTTGTGTAGGTAGCTGTGCAGTTGCTTGTGCATTTTCTACATGCACTGCCTTTTACAATTAAACACTACAAAATCAATTATAATTTGTCACAATACCACCTTAAAGGAACAATGTCACAACATCTGAATAAATGAAGAAAAATATTTATGCTAGTCCACGTGCAGCCACATGAGAACCGGTAGCAGTTTAGGAATGGGTGGGAACCTGCAGAGCCTAAGGGACACATTGAACAGAAATGTTCATTAAAGAACATACAAATGATGGAAAGTAAGACTCTTTTCCCCAAAATGAGGTAAAAGAAGTAGACCCCTCACTTTATTCCTAGTAGAGATCCCATCTAGAGCCAGAGAAAACATAAGAATTATAGCAGAACAAAAGAGATTCCTGTATTCACAGGTCAAAGTATTATTGTGGAGGATCCGCACAAAAAACAGAAGATAAGCAGATACTACAATTTTTAGTGAGTTTCCAGAAGTCAAAAGCAATATAAAAATATACCACAATTGATTTTGTATTACTAGCAGCTGCAGTTAAAAGAAAATTTTTTAAGTAACCCAGACTATATTTGTGAACCAAAGTCACCCCAATAAATTCAATAGAAAAAAAAAGATAACCTAGACTACTAAAATGAATTCAAATGAGAACCTTCAATTTATTACAAATTTTCTTTTAGTTTTAAAGTATGTCTGTGATATAACAGGATACACACACACACACACACACACATACATATATACACTGAACACTGCCCCTAAGGCACAGAGGTCCTTAGGATCCTTATAATTACCTAAGCCATAAAAGCACTAGGAGCATCTTTTGCCCCAGGAGGAAACAACACACATTTTAACACACAGGGGATGAGAAACGGTTATCCACAGGGGACAATGAATGTCCTTATTGACTTCATGTAAAATAGCCAACTTGATGCAGATTTAAATAGTAGGACACTTTCAGACCAAGTTAGAGTCAAGTGTTCTATGACTTCCCAATACAGAGAGTTTTCTTATATAAGGAAAAACAGAGTAAGTGATAAAGGAAGAAAATGACAAACTCATTTCTATTAGCACGGACTCCATTCACCAGCACAAAATAAAGAGAGTGAAAGATAAGCCACATTCCAGAGAAAATGTGTGTAGTATCTGCACACGAGAAGATTCCTGCTCAGAATATCTAAGAAAACATCAGAAATCAATGAACATAGATAGAAATTAATAAAATGAGACCAGATGACTGAAAACTGTTTCACTGAAGATGAAACACCACAAGCTCAGAGTCAGTGGTGATTAGTAAGAACCGTATGTCACCACAAGATCCTGGGCCATACGTTAGATAAACAAAAGTTAACTTAGGTAACTTGAGTGGTGGCAATCATGTAGGGAAAAAAGGTATGGGGAGAGGGTATCAATTTATACCCTCCACCATTTCCTAGTAAATTCAACCTTATCCATAATCTACAACTCCACAATTTGTCTCTTAAGTGTACAATCTCAAGATGCAATTTCCACTTGGAGATGAAAACAAGAACGCCTGTTGTCTATTTATTGACTAGTCAAAAATACTTAAAAGAACCCAGGCCACACAGCAGTGGGATGGGTGAGTAAACTGGGTGATGGAACCTCAGGCACCAGCACCTGTGAAACAGAAGTGGGGGTGGGGCGTGAGAATCACAGAGAAGCCTCTATGTAAAAATAATGGTCTATTGATGTTAACATTCACTTGCTGGAAATTTAAGAGGCAAAAGCAAACAACACACTGCTTGGAGATGATTAAGAAATAGTAAAGATATAAAAAATAACATACTCAGAACAGCAGTCATCCTGGCAGCGGGAGCAAGATGAGACACGGCAGAAGCACATGGAAGATGGGGTAAGGCTGACAACTGCCCAGGGTCAAGCTATTCACGCAGGCAGTGAGTGTACTATTTGTATTATTATTATTAAATGTTAATGCAAAAATCAAACCAACGGTTTAGATACAGCCCCAAGGCATCCACAGTACACCTCAGGACAAGCCGCTCTAGCCCATGTGCAGTGAGTCTCCCCTTCCCAGGCTCTGTAGCTTCTCTGGGCACCAACAGCTCCTTCTGGGTGGTTCTGGGGGCTGGAGGCCACCTCTAGAGGGAGGTGCCCAGTAAGACCCCACTGCACCTCCCTTTATCTCCCATGCAGGACCAGCTTTGGGAGCAGCTTGTACCCACCCAGGGGAAGCATCTGCTTCAAGCATCATGGGTCATTTAAATGAGAAAAAAACTCCTGCTCCAGTGTGTGAATGAGACCCCACAGAACCACTGCTTTCACCTGTGTTCCAGGATAAACTGGCAGGGGGAAATTCTAGGACACTATTATGGATTTAAATAACTGGAAACTGCGTATCTCAGAAAACAAGTGCCAGTTCATTATTATCGTCATGATAACAAATTATAAATCAACTAATCAGAACTGAAACACATGTCAGTTTCACCGGTCACACTTCCATTAATCTCTAAAGACCAGATTAATGTCTTTAGACATTAATCTCTAAAGTCCCACAGGAAGTGGGACAGGATCAGTGTCACAAACTCTGCACCCTGAATAGAAAAGTTACTAAAATTTGTATAAATATATATCTATATACATATTTAATCCTTACTCAAGGGTATTTTTTCCACTGATTTTTTAAAGAGAGTGGAGGGAGGGAGGGAGAGAGGGAGAATGGGAGACAGAAATATTGATATGAGAGAGACACATGGATTGGTTGCCTTCCCCCTGAGCCCAGACCCAGACCAGAGCCAGGGATCAAACCTGCAACCCAGGTATATGCCCTTGGCCGGGAATGGAATTTGAGACCCTTCAGTGAGAGGGCTGACGCTCTAACCACTGAGAAACACTGCCAGGGCTTTATGAACATTTTAATCCATATCTCTACTCACCTCACATGAAAGTGTGGAACTTTGTGCATTTCCCCAAAAACTAATAATGGAGGAGAACATATTTTCTGTATTGAGACATATTTCCTTAGGCATCTCCTGTTCAGCTGGGAATAACACAAGTCAGCAACACAGGCCATAGGCTTGGGATACCACCCTCACATAGGTGAAAAAAATAAAAGCAGACAAAAAATTTCAGTCATTTTATCTCTGTTGAACCCTGAGACTGTTATAACAGAAAGCTCTCAGTGCTGACTGAGCTGCACACCTGTGTTCTTGGAAACATTGATGGAGGTGAAAGGAAACCTTCATCCATTTGCTCTGGAACAGGACACACTGCAAGAACCCCTCCTCTCCTTGCTTACCCGTGACAAAGCTGGACACAGAAACCAACCAAATCCCCATTCTGTGTCATCATTGATTAGATGAACTGCTTATCACCACTAACCAAGCATAGCAAATGCTTGTTGGCCAGACCTGGTTCAACTTCCCCTCTTCTGCCAGACCACTGAACTTTAACCCACCTTCACCCAGCCAGGGGCGGGCCCCTACTGAGAACACACTGACCTGAGGACCTGCCATCTCAACCACACCTGGCCTTTCCTAGTTCTGTGAACTCCTCTCTATAAAAGCAAAACTCTTTCATCCAGCTCTTGAGACACTTGCAGATCATCCGGACAGAGAGTTTACCCTACAGCACAGTCCTGCCCCAAATGCAACCGTCTCTTCTCTCCCACCCTTTGCAACAGTTCTTTTAAAGTCTCTCCTTACAAAGCTTGGATTTTTCATATTCCACAGCCAAGTATTCCCAATTTCTCTTTAAATATATTGATTTCAGAGAGAGGAAGGGAGAGGGAGAGAGAGAGGTGAAACAGTAATGATGAGAGAGTCGTCATTGATCGGCTGCCTCCAGCACGCCTCCTATCAGGGATTGAGCCAGCAAACCGGGCCTGTGCCCTGACCGGGAATCGAACTGCGATCTCCTGGATCCCAGGTCGATGCTCAACCGCTGAGTCACGCCCGGCCAGGCTTTTTTCTTTCTTTTTTTTTTTTTTTAAACAATTTCCCATTTTTGCTCAGCCTTCTGTCCTCCCCACGGTACCTCGAGTTTGGAGCCCTCCCCACACACATCCCCTTCGCCCCCACCTGAACAAGCACTGAGATGCAGAGCAAGCCCCTGCCGCCCTCCGCTGAGAATTCGCTCAGTATGCGGAGGGGGGTCCCGCCACACCGCCGGCCCGCTCACCCTCCTCACCCAGAAAAGCACTTTTCTGTCTGATTTGAAATGCCGGCATAGCTCCACGAGAGGAGCCTCGTCCCGATCCTACAGGCTCCCCCATCAGCCCCTGTGCACCCAATCATGGTGGTCCGTCCTCCATCAGTCCCCCAACCCGGCCGCAGAGTTGGGGGAGAAACCCTGGGACCCCACATGGAGATGGGACTGAACGCCGGGAACCCAGCCGGCAGGGGAAAAAGAGACTAGGGTCGGACCCCGGGAGCGGGGGCTGGGGGAGCCAGCGGAGGGACGCGGGAGAGCATCCCCGCAGTCACTTCCAGCCGGCTGCGGCCGGTCGAACCAGCCCCTCCCGGTCTCGAACCCCAACCCACGCACTCACCATCCCGAGGCGAAGCTCCAGGCTCCCTGGGTCCCCCTCGCAGCCCCTCCTCCCAGGCAGGTGAGACGGCGAGCCAGTCACGTGGAGCCGCGAGGGGTAGGTAGAAACAAACGCGACCGCTCGCGAGAGCGGATCACTGCAGACTACCCGGGCAGCGAATGCACCCGCCCCCTAGTCTGATTGGACGGTTCTCCAAGGCCCCGCTTTCTGATTAGTCCGTGGACTCTAAATAAACCGTGGACTCTGATTGGACAGGTCTCGGGCACGCACAGAACCCTGATTGGATGGAAGGCAAGACCACCCCGTGGACCTTTTGTGCGCAGTTTCTTAGCCCCGCCCAGTAATCGAGGTTGTACTCCAGCCCCACGCCGTCTTCCCTGACAGGTCAGTTACAGTCCCCGCGGGCCGAGTGATGCGCAGACACACAGGTCACGGGGATAAATCCTGCAGGAATGCCGATTCTGGGCGTCACTCCTTCCCTGCCACACCGTTCTTGGGGACGGTACAGGCCAGGGATTAGAAAGGTGTAGGAAAAAAACCCGCTCAGGGTGCGGCTGACCCTACCTCAACCCACAGGCCAGTGGCTCCTCCTGATTTGGGAAGTCCTGACCCAGTTTTCCCTGTGATCGCCCCGTGTCCGAAATGGAACAGGAGGAAAAAGGAGGGCCTGGTGAACTCCTGGGTCAGTGGTGGGCCAGTTGGCATGGTCACCATCAACCTGTTCCCTTAGGAATACTCTCCAGTGACCTCACCAGTGTAAGGAAGGGACCTCATTAGTTTGGACCTATCACCTTTGACATAGGGAGGCCCAGTCCTCCATCCGTGTCCCCACATTGGGGTTTAAAGTAAGCAATCCACTGCCCTTTGTGCGTAGTAGGACCCCTACCCCCGGCCTGGGCAGCACTCGGCTCAAGCACAGTCACGGATGTGAGATGTGAGAATTCTCAGGTGTGCATTTTGCTGCAAGGAAATTTGTCAGGTCAAGTTTCAGTCAGTCCCCAGAGAATTTTGAAATATAAAAGGCTGTATTTCCTTTTTCAGATTTCATAGTGACATTCCACTGCTTTGTGAATGTACAAAAACCAGTGAATTTTACACCTAAAAGTGTGGCCCTTAGGATATGTTAATTATATTTCCATTTAAAAAAAAAAAATTTTAAAGGCCAGAATAGCCATGATAACCTTACCTCATGGCCACCACCAAAATACTTTGTCTCAATGGATTTGCCTATTCTGGCTATTTTATATGATTTGAATGATACCCTATGTGGCCTTTTTTGTCTGGTTGTTTTCCCAAAGTAAAATATTAAAAATAAACAATGGAGAACTGCTTATGAAAGTATTTTTTAAGTACATTCTCTATAATTACGCTGCGTAATGCAAGTTCTTTCCTAAAAGGGTATTCAGATGATGTGGTGGATTGTATTATTGACTCAAAAATTTCAGTACCCTGTGAAACAACCTAACACTGTCTCATGGTAGGTAGCAAGATTGTAATTCTTCTCCTTTCCATTTTGAGCCATGTGACTTCCTTAAGTCAATGCTATGTGAGCAAATGTTATGAGAAAAAACCTGAAATGTGTTTGTGCATTTGGCTTCCCTTTATACCTTCCCTCCTTATCCATAATAAGGAACCTTCCCCAAGGTGCTATCAATCGAGCTTCAGCCCCAGAATGAACATACTTGGATCAGAGCCAGTTTGGCTTCCAGAATGGACCTGAAGACCCGTCACTTGGGTAACCTACCCAGGCCAACGGCCCAACCTGTGAGCATGAAATAAATGCTTATTAAAGCATGTAATAAACAAAATTGGACTCATAGTTATTTACACAGTTACAATAAATTTAAAAATTACACAATTGACAAGTTAATGCCAGGCAAAACATGCCATTTACTAAGTAGAAGTTATCTGTGCTCTGAGCGCTTCCTTTTCTGCTCTACTAGTGCTCTGGTGGGTCAGAGAAGGAAGAGAATTTACAAGACGGACAAAGGGTCAAAGGAACAGTTAGTGGGTGCTTGCATTTACTTATGCAAACAAGACGATGTGAATTTAAATATCTGGAAACAAAACTTTATGAAATGATATGAAGATTGAGTAAATTCAAATTGAAATGGAAATTGCATTCACACTCTGCCACATAGTTTCACTTTAGTGCGCTACAGAAAAACTAACAAGACGGCATTGTTCACCACATTCCATTATATCCACTTCGGGGAGCCATTTTGGTGTCATCTGTTCCTTTCCTCTAACAATGATCACAGTCTAAAATATTTCATCATAGCCTGGCTGGGCGTGGCTCAGCAGTTGAGCATCAACCTAGGATCCAGGCGATTGGGGTTTGATTCCCGGTCAGGGAACATGCCCGGGTTGTGGGCTCGATCAATGACTCTCTCATCATTTGTTTCTGTCTCTCTCTCTCTCCCTCTTTTCCTCTCTCTGAAATCAATAAAGATTTTTTTTTTTTAATTTCATCATATAACAATTACCATTCAAGACCTCATCTGGTGGCATCACTGTTGGTTAGAAAACTAGAGTAAAAAAAATAAATGTATTTGGAAAGAAATTTAAATGTGAAGAAATCTGGAGAGGTCCAAATTATTGCCAGCATGTGCCATCCTATTACTGTAGATGTAAACACTCTGAAATGTTGGAGCTCATGACAACCACTAAAAATAACTGAAGCTTTCTAACTTTTTACTATTTCATTAGAATTTAATATTAGAATAACTATGTGCATCTTAAAAGTTAAATACAAGTAAATCTGTGTGGGCTTACTATATATTTGGGTTCCAGTAAACACCCTGGGGAAATAGTACAGGACTGCAATAAGCCACATGGACAATCACAAACACTCCTGCCAGGACAAAGGAACCACCACTCAAACACCTGAACTCTCCCAAACACACACACAGGGTGGCGTGACACAAACTTTATCACTGGGACATAAATGTGGGCAAACCCAGACACAGACAAACTCAAGACACACACAGATGATGTCTCCAGAGACACCAATATACCCCCAGAGACACACAGCCAGGCCACCCTACAACAGCTATCTGCTTAGGACTAACCAACACCATTTACTTCTCTCTCCTCCTGGAATGGTGCTGTCACACTTCCTGAATTTGAACAGTACAAGAACCCTCTCTCCATCAGAACCACAGGAGGCGGACCTAAGCAAGTGTCAGGGGCCCAAAGTGGCCGGGATTATGACCCCTGCAGCTTTAGGATTCTTCCAGAAACATACTAATCACTTTGACCCTTTGTCTCTCTGCTCAGTGAGGGCAGCGATGGTGTCGATCTTGTTGACTAGCAGCCAACATGTCCTGCACTGGGGTCCCCTCAGCCTGCCAGTCTCCCATGTGCTAGCTCTGTCTGCCCGGAGCGGCCCCAAAGTCCTTGTGGAGATGGAGGGTGGCCACCTCAGGAACTTGGGCTACAGAGATGGCTCTTACAGGACCCGGAGGAGGACAGGAAGCTGTCCGAAGAGTGGTGGGGACCGAGCTTCCATATTTCCTTGTGCAGACTCTCCTCTGAGTCTCTGCCCTGCTGACCTACCCTGCACACTTCCACTGAGGCTGAGCTCCTAGGTATCTCCTGGGAATTTCTTAAAAGGCTGCTGGGCGTCTGCGGAAACTGAGATCTCCATCTCCCACAGGCCACTGGAGTGGAGACTATGCAGAGCGCAGGGGTTAGAAGTGTGCACTGGCAGTGGCAGGGTGGCTCTGGAGACTTGGATGGGTCATGGGGAGAAAAAAAGGTTGTTGTAGAAGATGAAGTCATACTGGAGAAGTGTGGGCCCTAACCCAGTAATTACAAAAAGTATGCCATATGAAAACACACGCATGCAACACAGAGAGAATACCGTGAAGATTAGAGTTAAGCTGCTACAAGCCAATGAACTACCAGAAGCTGGGAGAGAGATGGAAGAGATGCTTCCTTAGCACTTTCAGAGGAAGCTGATCCTGCCAACACCTTGATTTTGAACTTCAGAACTATGAGACAAAATTTTCTGTTGTCCCAAGCCACCCAGTTGATTTTCCTTGAAAATAAAATACACATTGTTTTTAAAGACACATAATTAAACTCATATGAAAGAATTGCATTTAGTTCTGTGTAACAGAAATCTCCCAAAAGCTAATAGATGAAGAAGGTATTTGTTCTCACAAAGCGCTGGGTCAGCACAAAGTCCCAAGTTGTTTTATCTTGGTACAACACTGTAGTTTTTGTGGTGGAGGCAGGATCAGAGAACCAATAAAAGTATTAAGACCAGTGTTTGCTATACAAATTGGACCTTATGAACTATGTTCACATCTAAAGAGGGTGACTCATAGCATTAGAGATCACTAACCATGAGTCTGAATTAGCGGTCTGGAGGATACCTTACAGTTTCTAGGATAATCCAAATTGTGAGTAAATTGTGAGTACCCGATCACACAAGTGTATGGATCCTTGATACTGAGCTCATGGAGATATCTGTGGAAGCCTATACCTCTGAGAATAATGGAAATAAAGCACTTGTCATTTCTTTTGATGATAGTCTTGATTAGTAGAGCAAAGAAATCAGGGAAATGGGCTGAAAGCTGGTATCTAGAAGTCCCTACGCATCTTTCTATCACACTTTAAAGTGGTTCCAAAAACTTAGTAATGGCTTGTTCACTTCTGCCTTCCAAATCTCATGCCATGTTAGGCTACTGGTGAATTAGAACATGGAATCATAAAGGGAACAGATTCTGGAAAATGTAGTTCCCAACATTACCCATGTTGACATAGCAAAATCCAAAAGAACTATCTCAAACTATCTCATGGTCATATCATGTGTCTCTTATGTAAATGCCTGCTGTCCAATTCTCAATCACAAGCAAAACCAAACAGCGACGGGAAAAAGTTTAAAACAAATCACATCATTTCATAAGGCTCCTCTGGCGAAAAATAAAGACTCAATAAGAAAGGCAGAAAACATATAATGGGTGTATCAGTATCTGCCAACTAAGCCAGTAAGAAACATCCAATGACCCCTTAAAGGACATTTAAAGAAGAAATTAAAACATATATTGAACAAAATACTTACATATTGAAAATACAATTCAAATCACCTATGAGTCCACAAACTAAAGATAAAAGTTTTGTTTACTGAAATGTAAGAAAAAACACTACATGCAAATTTTCTGTACTATAGCTAAGAGTACTTGGAGAGTTATTTTTCAACTAAATGTTTATTTGCAAAAGAACTGGAAATACACTACCTATGGGTCCACTTTAATAATGAGGAACTCATAAAGGCAACACCGTATTTACAACTTTCACAAGATTTCTCTCCTGGTGTGGATTTTCTGAAGCATTGGGCATGAGTTCGCTTGCAGGACTTTCTGCGTTACACATGCAGTGTTTTTCTGCAGTGTGTGTTCTCACATGCCTACTTAAGGATGAGGAACAGCTGAAGGCTTTCCCGCACTGCTTACATTCATAAGGTTTCTCTCCAGTGTGCATTCTCATGTGTATTGGCAAAGATGATGGCCACTTGAAGACTTTCCCACATTCCTTACACTCATAAGGCTTCTCTGCAGTGTGTGTTCTTACATGCTGTTGCAAAAGTTCCGGCCAACTGAAAGCTTTCCCACATTGCTTGCATTCATAGAGTTTCTCGGCAGTGTGCCTTCTCATATGTTTTTGTAAGGATATGTGACAATAGAACACTTTCCCACATAGTTTGCATTCATACGATTTGTCTCCAGGATGCATTCTCACATGTTCTCGAAAACAAGCAGACAAATTGAAGGCTTTTCCGCATTGTTTACATTTATAGGGCTTCTCTTTAGTGTGTGTTCGCATATGTTTTCGTAAGGATATGGGCCAATTGAAAGTTTTTCCACATTGAGTGCATTCATAAGGTTTCTCTCCAGTGTGCACTCTCATATGTCCTTGAAAGGATGAGGGATGGCTGAATGCTTTCCCACATTGCTGACATTCATAGGGTTTCTCTCCACCGTGAGTCCTTTCATGCCTTCGGAATGACTGGGGGTAAATAAAGGTTTTCCCGCACTGTTTGCATTCATAGGGTTTCTCTCCAGTGTGAATCCTTTCATGCCTTCTAAAGGATTGGAGATAAATGAAGGCTTTCCCACACTGTTTACATTCATAGGGTTTCTCTCCAGTGTGTGATATCATGTGTCTTCGAAAAGCTGAGAAGTAACTGAAGGCTTCTCCACATTCCTTACATTTATGTGGTGTCTCCCCAGTGTGTGATATCATGTGTCTTCGAAAAGTTGAGGAATAGCTGAAGACTTCCCCACATTCCTTACATTTATAGGGCTTCTCTCCAGTGTGTGTTATCATGTGTCTTCGAAAAGTTGAGGAATAACTGAAGGCTTTCCCACACTCCTTACATTTATAGGGCTTCTCTCCAGTGTGCATTCTCACATGACTAGTAAGACTTGAAAAATCAATGAAGGCTTTCCCACATTGCTGACATTCATAGGTTTTCTCTGCAGTATGAATCCTTATATGCCGGTTGAGGGAAGAAGTACGAGGAAAGGTTTTTCCACATAAGTTACATGCATAGGGCCTCTCTCCTTTGTGGGTTCTCACATGCATTCTTAGGTGTGAACAACAACTGTAGGCCTGCCCACATTCCTGACACTGATATGGTTTGTGTTCAGTGTGAATAGCAATGTGACTCTTGAGGGATGAATGATGCATGAAGACTTTTGCATATGCACTGCATTCATACTGTTTTACTTCAGTAAGAGTTTTCTGGTACAGATTAAGATTTGAAATCTGACTGAAGCCTTCCCCACATTGATCATTACTTTCACAGAGTCTCTCCACCATATGGTTTCTGCTAAAAAATGAGAAACATGTATTAATAGTTTATTAATACTTAATTCTTAATATTTATTAATCTTAGGATTACATTCTTACTAATTTCAGTGAATGTGTTGTTTTCTACCCTATGTAACTAGTTTTAAAGTGGAATGAACTGAATGCATTGACCACAGCCATTATGAAAAGTGTTTCTTAAACATGGGCTTTTCTCCTAATTCTTTTCAACTCTTTCTATCACTTATCTATGTCGCATTGAAATAAAGTGTTTTTTGGGGTGTTTTTTTTGGTGAAAATCTGTGAATAAACAAATCTGATCTAGGCTTATGTGGGTTGTTGGTTTGTTTGCTTTTTAAATTTCATAACATACTAAGATTCCTCCTAGAATGTAACTCACCTCGGATATCTCCCCTGGTTTGTGTGCTGATCTTCAAAGCTAAGTTCTTCCCATATTTTTCCTAAGATGGAAACCCAAGAATTTCTGGTGAACTTTGCTATTTTATCTTCCTGGGATATTTTATTCCCATAAATATCCTGCTGAGAAACTGACCCACTGGCCCTAAATTGAGTCTCATCATCTGCAAAGAAAGGAAACAAATCTTATAAGAAAAAAAAGGTACCTGTTAGCAAAAAAAGACACTAAGGAGGTTAGCTGTGTCAGGACTTCATCAATAACAAATATAAGAGGTCAAAATGGTAAGCAATTTAATAAACAGTAAAATTCTCACAAAGTTACAAAAACAACCTTCACTGGGCCTCCTAAAAAGCCCTGGAACCCATATCCACTGACGACACTTTTACACACACACACACCTCAGTTTAATACATAGAGTCTCATTCTCATGGAGGAACTATTAGATTCTAGCTCTATGACAGTTATGACTATGTCTTTCTTATTAATCAATGTCTTCCCTTTTCACATTCCAAATCTGGGAACAGTCTTGATATGCAAGAAATGCATGTTCTCTAAATGACTAAGTAAAGGAACAATGTCATTCTTACCCACAGAGGCTAAGTTTCTGAAGTTTTCCAGCATCACATCTCTGTAGAGCTCCTTCTGAGCAGCATCCAGCAAAGCCCACTCCTCCTGGGAGAAGTCCACAGCCACATCCTCAAAGACCACTGAGTCCTGAAACATCCAATATATGTGCAGGAGAATGGGTGAGACTCACAGGACTGAGCAATTGGACTCAATTTACAGGAAGTTCAAACAAGATTCTGTGGTCACCTAACATCTAGTCTATGACTGGTCATCAGAACCTCTTACTCCATGTGCACACTCAAGTCCTCAGAGATTTAGAGCAGGGGTAGGGAACGTCCAGCCTGTGGGCGAAATCATTTGGCCCTGCCAAGGCCTCACCAAAGAGAAGCAGTTCCAGTCATCACATAAGGGGTGAGTTAATTAAATGTTTGACCAAATATAGCAGGCTAATTTTTAAGTTGATAATTTTGTATGGCCCAATAATGATGTTATAAATATCCAAATGGCCCTTGGCAGAACTAAAGTTCCCCATCCCTGATTTAGAGCTTCACTAACATTATGAATTTACCTCTTCATTTTTACTGTGACCACACCAAGACTTATTCTTTAATCAAAGGGTTCAGATCACATTAGAGAAGTTAAAGAAATGCTATGCAAATTAAACAAATATTTGCACTTTATGACCCACCAATCCCACTTGACACAAACAACTTCAGCTCCTTCCCTACTGTGTACCACAAGGCTTTAAAAAATTAATTTTAATAATTTTATTTTTCAATTACAATTGACATACAATACTATATTAGTTTTAGAGGTACAACAGTGATTAGACATACATATAACTTATGAAGTGATAAGTACCCACCTGACAGCATACATAGTTATTACAATATCACTATGTTCCCTATGTTGTACTTTATATTCCCATGACTATTTTATAACTACCAACTTGTACTTCTTAATCTCATCTCCTTTTCACCCAGCTCCCCAATCCCCTTCCCATCTGGCAACTATCAGTTTGTTCTCTGTATTTATGAGTCTGTTTGTTTTATTTTTTTTAGATTCCACATATGAGATCATATGGTATTTGTCTTTCTCTGTCTTATTTCACTTAGTATATTACCCCCTAGGTCCATCCATGTGGTCATAAATGGTACGATTTCATTATTTTTTTTATGGCTGAGTAATATTCCATTGTATATATTTGCCACATCTTTATCCATTCATCTGTTGATGGACACTTAGATTGCTTCCATATTTTGGCTATTGTAAACAAAAGCTGCAATAACATAGGTGTGCATATGTCTTTTTGAATTAGTGTTTTGGATTTCTCATAAGAGTACTCTTGCTGACCTTGAGGACAAGGTTAATAGTCCCTTTTGTTAAGGAGTTAACTGAAGTAAAAACATCCAATAGTAAACCTGCCCTTGATTAAAAAACACATAAAAGACTCACCAGTGCCTTCCTACAAAGGAAATACTTCCTCATCTCAAATTCCAGGAGAAAGCTGATTTCCCATAAATCATCCTAGAGGCTGCACTGCCAATGTCTCTCATTTTCATATCCCTCTCCCATTGGGCCCATGAGCGTGTCAGGCCAACCCCCTAAGTACAGGAAGCACTGAGCTGTGTGCTTCCTTTAAGCCCTGTTTTTTTGTGTGTGTGTTTTTGTTGTTTTTCTTTAAAGAATATCAACCCACTGACATCCATGAGCAGGAAACAGAGAAAATACTCAGTCAATTCTGCTGTCAGAACTTACCTATTCAACAGAGTTAACAGCGTAGTAGGACTATCCCTGTTATTGGTACAGGGAATGACAGGAGAGTCCAAAGTCAGCTGAATTGATATTAGGACAGTTACCTGTAGTGTTTCCTCTATTAAAGTTCCCTTACCCATTGTGTAGAAGAAGAGTTGACATCTCAGGCCTGAACTTTCTATCCTTGGAAACAACTAAGGCATGGCTGGCCTTGGCTGGTTTCTGGGACGTTGGACTTGGGAGGTATCACACCACCCAAACTGGTATTCCTCACACTGTCCAAACTGACTATGCAGACAACAGTGCTGATGCTGAACACCTACTTTCCTCTGGGAGTCTGGTGTTTGGAGACATGCTAAGCAGACGATGCTCACATCAACTGTCAGTAAAAATCCAGGGCACTGGGTCTAATGAGCCTCCCTGGTAGACAACATTTTATATGTTGTCATAACTCATTGCTGGGTACATTCCATGTGACTCCGCTGGGAAAGGCCTCTTAATAGCTCGCCCCTGGTTTCCTGCGGCTTTCTCCCCACGCGTCTTTGCCCTTTGCTGATTTGTCCATGTCCTTTTGTTGTAACGAATCATAGTGAGGAATGCAACTATATGCTAGGCTGGGAGACTCCTACTAACAGGGTTTGGGGGTGGTCTTTGAGACACGAGAAGTAGATTTTCTAGAATACCTCAACCCACTGAAATATGGTGAAAGCACTGTCTGGGGAGAGGAAGGACAAAGAGGGAGGGGTGGTGGTACTCCGGTGCCTGGGTGACTACGGAGCTGTCCGTGGTATGAAAGGGCAGCTGAGCTGTTGTTTGATGGGAAGTTGATAGATATTAAAAATGACAGATCTGACTGCAGGAGGGCTGGCTCATTAGGTAGATAGGCTGCTTCTGGCCCCACTGACTATGCGGAGGAAAAAACAACAAAAAATAACAAAGGCAGCCCTGGTGGGGCCTTTGACTTTTGTTCTCTTCCCTAGCAAGAGAAAAAAACAACCCCTGAGTTCCCCAAAAGTGCTAAAAGTTTGCATTGCATCAGGAGAGAAAAAAAAGTTAAATCACTTCCCAAGGTTGGAGCAAAACTAAGGAGAAAGGGAGGAGGGAAAGACTCGGCCAGCTGGGGCGTTGCAGCCTCCTGACCCACCCTTGCATTCTGGCCAGGACCTTCCCCGGCAGCTGTTTTTTTATCCTGGTAAATGCTGAATTTATAACTAGGGCCTTGTTATGGGTTGAACTGTTTCCACCCCAAAAAGGATATGTTGAAATACTAATCCCTGGTACCTGTGAATGTGATTTTACTTGGAAAAAGGGTCTTTGCAGGTGTAATCAAGTTACAATGAGGCCATTACAATGGGACCAAATCCAATTTGACCAGTGTCCTAATAAAGAGAGGAAAATGCCATATGTGGAACAGAGAAGCACAGGGAAAATGGCCACCTGAAGAGGGACACAGAAGTTGAAACTGTGCTGCCACAAGCAAGGAATGCCTGGGTCTCCTAGAAGCTGTGACAGACAAGGAATGTGCCCAGGACTAGGGTTCTGAGGGAGCACAGTCTTGTCAACACCTTGATTTCGGACTTCCAGCCTCCAGAACTATGAGAGAACACACACTGTGGTCACTTGCTATGGCAGCCCTAGGAAATTAATACAGGGTGTGAGTGAATTTGCAATGAAAATAAAGGGGAAGGAGATATTTACTTAAAATTTTTCTTCCTGCATCTGCATGTATGATAAAAATGGGTGCAAATGGTATATCCTTATAATTTTATCAGTGCTAGTGGGATCATCCAAATCCATACAAAGAAAAAAGTGTTAGTGAGACACAACTTCTTTGCTTTTTGCCACTGGTACATGGATTGAAATTGAAACTCTAAGTATCAGAAACAAGATTAGGTGTCCACAACTGATGACTATTTGCTATGATTTTTACCTAGGTTCAAAAAAGAGAGAAACAAAATGAAAAGACAGGCAACCTCTAAATGCGAGGTAGACTTTCAGAATTTTGAGTAAAAGTTTCCTGTTTGCCTGGTCGGCTTGGCTCAGCAGTTGGGCATAGACCTATGATCGAGGGATTGTGGTTCGATTCTGGTCAGGACACATGCCTGGGTTTCGAACTCAATCCCCAGCAGGGCCATGCAGGAGGCAGCCTATCAATGACTCTCATCATTGGTGTTTCTATCTCTCTCCACCTCTCCCTTTCTCTCTCTGAAATCAATAAAAACATATTTTTTAAAAAGTTTCGTTTGCTGAAGAGATCTCACAAAAACCTATTTCTGATTATCTGTAGAGGCTGACAACCGTCTAGCAGTGGGTCAATTTGGACTCTAAGACAGACAAAACAAAAAGGGCTTAGGACAGTCTCATTTGCTATTTGCACTTGGGACACAGCTGTCTGCCCCTGCAGCGTCTCAGCTTTGCTACTGAGAAGAAAAAGCCCTAGTGTTTGATGGCATTTTGAATCCACATAGCTTGCATTTACGCTTCCTGGACTTGACTGTGAGCTAAAACCCAACAGTATCCATGATGGGCTGTTTCAGCCTCAGTACCTACTGTGCTGGCCTGAAAGCAGGGAATGTGGAAGATTTAAAACAGCTCTCCGTGAGACCCTAAACTGTGAAAACCTCATGGATGCAAGCACGTCTGGCGGGGTCACTTACAGTTGTCCACGAAGAAGGCCTTGTTCTACCCGGCCAGCTGTGGCTCAGCAGTTGAGCCAGGAGATCGTGGATTGATTCCCTGTCAGGGCACATGCCCGGGTTGCGGGCTCGATCCCCAGTCGGGGGCGTGCAGCAGGCAGCTGATCAATGACGACTCTTTCATCATTGATGTTTCTATCTCTCTCTCCCCCTCTCCCTTCCTTTCTCTGAAATCAATAAAATATATTAAAAAAAAAAAAAAAAAAAGGCCTTTGTTCTCCAATGGGACCATCTGAAATCAAGCTGCTCATTTCATAACGGTCAGCTTCCACACTGACAGATCACCTCCAGATGTCGTCTGCACTAGTGAGGTGCATGAACTTCTGTCATGGATAAACAAAACTGTCTGAAACTGACCACCTCAGGCAGTCCCTTGAAACAAGGACTGGACTGAATAATTAGGTCTGCACTGGGAACTCCGAGGCCACAGTGGGGGCCTTGTTCACCTGGCTTTCTGACAAATGCATATTCTGCTTGGGGTGCCCGGACTACTGTAAACTCTGCATTTCCAGGGGACCAAGTGTGCCCTCTAGGACTGTACTTCTCAGGTGTGTCCTATCAGGACACTGTCTTATCTGTGGATAAGGCACTCCGGTGAGCTTCAATTTACTGGCCAGAGTTTGTGTTGTGTGGGAATTGATACCTGAGGCAAGGTAACAACAACAAAACAACAAAATATAGATATTTGAGGAAGAAGACCCTAACCCCACTGGCTTTCTAAGAGCTTTATGGTTAATAGGATTTACTTGAACTGGCTAAGTACAGGACACCTAAAGGGCATAACCAAAATCAATACTGCAGGTGTTTCTCACCCTACTATACAGGATCCTACTAATAATTTGCTATAAAGATGCCTTGTCCAAGGGCCAAGGAAACAGACTGTGCAGAAGCGTTAGCTGAACAAGCCTGAGAGCCGTTATCCTCAGAAAGTTCTGCTTGCAAGATTGGCCCTTGGCTGGCATATGGGAACATGGATGTGGGGAGAGTTCCCAGCACCGTGATACAAGTAGCTCCCTCTGTCTTTTTATGCAAACAATAAGGCTTCTGCCAAAAACCTGCTCTCCTTCTAGGAGGCTGAATTCTTGGTTCGTGCCAGGAAAAAGGTGTTTACATGACCAGCCTCCAATAAAAACCCTGTAATTGAGTCTCTCATTAACTTCCCTGGTAAGCATTTCAAATGGGCTGTCACACCTGGCTGCTTTGTGATGTCACTAGAGGGGACCCTGTACCTGTTCTCCTTAGTACTTGGCCTTAGGCACCTTTCTTCTGGGCTGCCTCTGCTTTATTCTTGCACTGCAATAAATCATAGCCATGAGCATGACTACAGACTGAGTCCTGGGAGTCCTCCTAGCCCTCATGAATGAAATTAGTGCCCTTATAACAGAGACCCAAGTGAGCTTCCTGGACCCTTCGACCATGTGAGGACACAGTGAAGAGACTGCTGTCTATGAACCAGGAAGCTGGCCTTCAACAAACACCAAATCTGTCAGCACCTTGATCTTGGATTTCCCAGCCTCCAGAACTGTGACAAATAAATGTTTGCTGTTTATAAACCTGTCTGTGGTATTTTTGTTATAGCAGCCCCAGCTGACTAAGACAAACTCCCAACACACCCAGCTTGAAACCCTCAAATACTCTAACAATCTACAGTATTCATCTTCAAAAAGTGCCATTGAGCATCCCTTATATGCAAAAAGCTTTGCAAAGAGCTTTATACACATACATTAGCTCATATAGTCTTATAATAACTCTGTAAAGCAGACATTATTAAAACTGGTTCATAATAGAGGAAACGCAGAAGAGTCCATGAACAACATCATGCAAACTCCTACCACTTGCACGTCTTTCACATACAACTTACAGTTTTTTGTTATTGTGACTGTTATTTCCCAGTGTGATAAGGAAATAAGCTAGATTTTCCCCAGCACTATGGAAAAGAGCCAAGAGAAGCATCCTATTCCATGCTTACATCCTTATGCTCCTCCCCTGGCAAAGCCCTGTATTTTGTAAAAGACTGCTTTGTTTGAAGATCTTACCTCTGGCTCCTTCATTTAGTAAAACTGATTTAGGTGACAGTGACGGGGTCCTAGTACTTGCAAGCACTAGGGCTATAGCACTGAACAACAAAATTCTGAACCATGTGGATCTTAAATTCTTTTGGAAGAAAACAATAAATGAGCAAATCAAATGTAAGTATCAAGGAAAATGTGGTACAGTGAGGGGATCAGGAGGGAGATATATATCTTTACGTGTGTGTTTGTGTATGTGTGTATATATCAATATTGATATGGATAAATATGAATGACTGGTTGTAAGGCAGAGTAAAGGACAATAAAATAACCCTTTGAAAATAACACTGCAAACTGATACCTAAATTGCTTTAAATATATAAATATATATATATATTGGTTACACATATCAGAGTGAGGGGGCCTGCCATTGGGGTTCATTTCAACTGGGGTATTTGGTGTGAAAGCTTGTTCTACATTTAGGGCCGAATTTCATTTCACAGATGATTATTTTTT
The DNA here is from genome assembly GCF_964146895.1 of Miniopterus schreibersii. NCBI lineage: Eukaryota > Metazoa > Chordata > Mammalia > Chiroptera > Miniopteridae > Miniopterus > Miniopterus schreibersii. The sequence continues at coordinate 65,466,754 of NC_138105.1, read as the reverse complement.
AATATTTCTGTCAACTGTACATAAGTCATATGCATTTTCCTAAACTGATGTTATATTATACAACAGAAAACTCTAAAATCAATATATATGATTTGTCTGTAATCATTTTAGGAGTTGCTGAAAACTATTTTATTATATTCAGCAGTCATACATCTTACCATTGAAGAATATATGGTAATATGAATAACCTGATAAAGAAAAACTGCTAATAAAACATTTAAAAAATAACAAAAACATATAAATGGTATGATGTTGTTTTATCCAAAAAATTAGGGACAAATCAAGTATGCTCAGGAACCCCCTCATGGTCAACATACTAGAAAGTCAATCCAGACTCAGCAGAGCACAAATCTACAAGAAGTAAAAAAGAAAAAAAACCTTGTCTTTATGCCCACCTCTATCAATTGATGTTTACGACACCATGAGAACAAATAATTAATCACAGAATAAGATTTTTTAACAAGAATCCACTACAAAGATTCAATATAAAAACACATTTCATTACCTTTTCAATTAACAGCAAGTTGGAAAATTCATTTTAAAATGACAACACATACTATGGTAAAAAACAAATTTAATTAGTACTAAACAAGTCTAAAGAAGGCTATAAAAAGAACCAAATGGAAAAATTTTAAAACATAACGAAATAAAAGGAACTAAATGGAAAGAGGGCACATGTTCTCAAAATAGAGCACTAGGTGTTAGCAAAATATCAACCCTCTGAAAAAAAGATCTAAAGTCTTCATTAAAATTCCATTAAATCCCCAAACCAGATTTTTTTAAGGACTTGAAAAATACTAATTTTACAAATCTAACAGGAAGAACAAATATCCAAAAAGAGCCAAAGTATTCTAAAGAACAAGTCAGGGGCCTGCCTATCACAAAGCAAGGATTTTAAAGCCTAGTCATCCTGACATGATGGAATTAGTAGAGAAATGGACAATTAAATCCATGGAAAGGAACAACTTGAAGTGGGTCCTTGTCTATTAATTTACAACAGGACAGCCATTGCAGAACAATGACAGAAATTATTTAACAAAGATGCTTTACTCCCACCTCGTCCATATACAATAACAATTTATTGTAGATTAAAGCAAAGTACATTACAGATAATAGCAAACAACAGTTTTACCTACTGTCACAAATTCTTCACTCTGCCAAGGAAAATAACTGATATTTCGGTGAATCTCTATAATTCACCAATTCACCTACTACACTCTGTGGAAATGTATTCATTTCTCTACTGCTATATTAGAAGAGAGGTTTTCTGTTTCTCTGACAGTCTTTTCCCAAGTAGGACTTTCAAGGTTAAGCCCTGGAATTCCATTTCTTATCATTCAAAGGAACAGAAGAAGGTTTAACAAATGGAATGAAAGACACTTTCTTCCCCCTCCTCCCACTCCGAAATTCACCTCTTAGGAAATATTTTAACTTTTCTGCTCTATTAATTAAAAGTACTGAAGAACAAGGCCCCAATAAGTGAATATATACATCTTTTCAAACCCAGGAAGGGGCAGTGCTGAGCTGGAACATAGACATAGATGACTTCGGACTCAAGAGTCCAGCGCAGCCACCCTACCACGTGGGAGACCCCTCCCCACTGTTCACTGACAGTCTCCGGAACAAAGGACACCAGCTGGTGTCCCGCAGTGAGTCTCAAGTGCAGGTAGCTTTGCAGGTGACTGCTCCACCTCACTGGATGGGCTTCCCCAGTTTTCTGGGTTAGTTTCTCTCCCTTCAGGGGCCCGAATCATTTCCGTCTTTTTCTCCTCAATACCAGAGTCCTGTCAGCTGACAACTGCGTCCCTCCAGGAAATAATAACTGGGGTCGGGGTCTGTTAGGGAGCGAGCACCTACCAGGAGATTCGTCCCAATTCGGGGCCCCAGGCAGGTCTCCCCAGACTCCCCGCCCATCCGCAGGCAGTCGGCTGGGAGGAGCCGACCAGGGGCTGATATTCCCCGCCCCCCGGGTGGATGCAGCACTGTGCATCCCAGTCACCCCACGCCGCGGTCCTGAGACCCCACACCTAGCACAGGGGCCGGCCAGGACGCCAGGACTCCACTCCGCGCCGACGGAGGAGACTCGGGCTGGAACCCCGGGACGCGCGGGGAGACCCAGCTCGCGGCCGCTTCCAGCGGATTCCCGCCGGTTCGAACCAGCCCCTCCGAGTCTCGGGCCGGCCCAGCGCACTCACCATCTCCCGGCTCTCGAGGCGTCCTCCCGGCGCCCAGGGAGGTGTGAGCTGCCGGGACCAGACACCTGGGGCTGCGCGGGGCAGGTGCGCACCGACGCCGCGATCTGCCGAGAGCGACGTCCACGCTCTCTCCCTTCCACGGAACCTCTGATTGGACGTTGTTCGGGATCCGGCGCCTTGAGTGGACGGTGTTTCGGGCACGCCCACGCTCACGGACTTCTGACTGGGCAGTTCCCGAGACCCGCCCCTTGGACCTCTGATTGGACAGTCCTCCGGGCCCCGCCCCTGCATTCCCAATTGTTCCCTGTGCACCACCCCTGTCTGTCTGATTGGACAGTTCTCTCAGGCCCCGCCCCCTACATACTGAGTGACGGGCTGTCGGGACACTCCTGGCTGGCCACTGCTCAGGATGTTGGCTCCGGGCAGAACCTTCTCTGGGCGTCGGGCATCTGTCCACAGCTCCACAGCTCCACAGCCGCGTCCAAGTCCTCCCCCTGGACGGGCAAGTTCTGACTTAGTTTCTTCTCAGAGCGCCCTCGGTCCGGAGCCTGAACAGAACTAGAGGGTCTCGTGATCTGGGCTCTGCCCAGGGCGAAGCACCGTTGCTCTGTGCCCTTTGTTTAAAAACAAAGACACTCTACAGTGACCTCTCCGCGTGCACTGCAGGGTTCCCTTAGGTTTTTACTTGTGACCTTTGACACCAGGAAGACCTGCCCTTTGCCCTCACAATGGGGCTTAAGGTCAGCAACCCGAGGCCCAGGTTCCTTTGCCCCCAAAGTAGAAAGTGGGACCCTGCAGCCTCAACTTGCACGCAGGGCTCCTCTCAGCACAGCCGTAGGTAAGATGTTAGAATTCTCAGTGTGCATTTATGCTGCAAGGAAATTTCTGTCAGATCAGGTTTTCAGTGTATTCCAAGAGAATTTTGAAAATGAAACTGCTCTAATACTGCACAACAGTACCAAATGTCACTAAACTCTATGCTTAAAAATGGTTAAGATGGTAAACTATGTGTATTTTACCACAATTTTTTAAGTTTTACTTTCTTAAAAGGCTATGATATCCCTAAGGAATTTGAATTCCTGTTTTAACTGCTATAAAACAACAGCAAAGAAGCTTATATAAATTTGGGATAGACCTGAAAACTATTAATACACTTAATAGATGGAGGCATGCTCCTGCTAGAAAACATTCTCTCCTTTGAGATTAAGTGGTTATCCAAACTCTGATATCACTTGTCATTTTATTTACAGAATTTAAAAAATTCCTCTTTTATGGTTTCCAGAAAGGTTTTATATGATTTTATAAAAATTAGTGCTCAGAGGATTAACACATAGCCCAAGTACCCAAGGGTCTCAGATTCAATTCCTAGTCAAGGATATGTACCTGGCTTGCAGGTTCGATCCCGGGCTGTCAGGGCGCATGCGGGAGGCAACCAATCAATATGTCTCTCTCACATCCGATGCTTCTCGCTCTCTCCTTGCCCCTCCCTCTCCTTCCACTCCTCTAAAAAATCAATGGGAAAAATATCCTCAGGTAAGGATTAACAACAACAACAACAAAAAAGCTTTAAGTTGCCCTGGCTGGGTAGCTCAGTTGGATGGAGCGCTGGCCTGATAAAACAAGGATGAAGGTTCCATACCAGGTCAGGGCACATACAAGAAGCAACCAATGAATGCATAAATAAGTGGAACAACAAATCGATGACTCTCTCTCTCTCTCTCAAAACAATAAATACAAAGTTAAAAAAATTTTTTAAAGCTTTGAGTTAAAAATAAACTACTCATTGTATTTATAAACTATTAAAAATAAAATATGATTATATGCATTTTTGTTTAATATGTATTACTAATTATTGCCAAGTTTCAACAAATCAGCATGGAATTTAGAGGTCGGCCTTCAGATTCGCCCTGGCATGGACCTCTAGCATTCATGTCTGCTTGCCATAACGTTAGGGGCAGAAATAGAATAGTGGGGACTAGCTATAGTTATAAGAAATATTAATCATGCTCTGTTGACTGTGATTGTTCTGATTAGAGAAAGCACATTCTGACCTGGCTGAGAGTTGTTTGCCCCGGGACATGAGAGTTAACATTGGAATGCAGTCCATTCTCCTGCTTGGAGAACTGCCTATAATCATGGAAAGATTAACAACAATGGAGTCCTGGAGGTGCCGGCCTTTTGTAACCCCCAGCCTGCACTGCGTGTACCCTGTAACTATTATACCTTGCCTACTGCCCCATGCCTGTAATTCCTACTTTCCCATGTAATCTTTGTCCTTCTACCCAATATAAGCAGCTGGCTTATTGGGGGGTGGAGGAGAGGGATAGAGCAGATTTTTGTGGATGACCTGCTGCTCTTCCATATTGCCGGCATTATTGGAATAAATGCTCATGTATGATTCAACACTGTCTCTGCTTAATTGGCTCAAGTAGTGACAGGCAGCCCAGACCCACTCATTGTCTGGTTTCAATGACATGTTCAGAGATTTATTCTAGGAGCACCACTCTTAAAAAACATGTCAATTCATTTATTAAGGTGAAAAATGAGGCTGGTCTCTGAATTCTTTTTTTTTTTTTTAATGTCTTTATTGATTTAAGAGAGAGGAGGGGAAAGGGAGAGAGATAGAAACATCAATGATGAGAGAGTCACTGATCAGCTGCTTCCTTCATGCCCCCCACTGGAGATCGAGCCTGCAACCCGAGCATGTGCCCTGACCAGGAATCAAACCACAATCACCTGGATCTTAGGTCGATGCTCAACCGCTGAGCCACACCAGTCAGTCTGGTCTCTGAATTCTTGACAAAACATTCATTGCCACAAGAGAAGAGAGTAACAATTATGGCAATATGAGGGGAAAGGAGTGTGATTAAAGGTATTTGAACCGTGCTAGAATGTTATTCCTGCACAGAGAAAACAAAGCCAGTTTCAAACATGCAAGGAAGGAGAGGGCAAGGACAGAACAAATCCCCTCTCCCTCCTCCAGCTTTCCACCCTCCCTCCAAGTCTCCCATTAGCAGAGCTTAATGGGAAGTCACTGGCAATATAGAAACGTGTTTTGCAGCATTTCCACCACATATCACAAAGCAAAGTATGAAAGGGTAAGTGTGACCAGCAGGATAACAGTCCTCTAAAGGTGTGCACATCCTAGTCACCAGAAACTATGACTATGTCACCTCCCATTGCAAAAGGGACTTTGCAGATGGGATTGGGTTAAGAACCCTAAGATGGAGATGACCCTGGATTCCTTGGGTGACCCAGATATCATCACATGCAGCCTTATAAGAGGGAGGCAGGAAAGTCAGAGTTAGGGATGTGGTGCCTCTAGAAGCTGGAAAAGGCCAGAAATGATTCTCCCTAGAGCCTTCAGAAAGAATGTAGCCCTACTCACACCTTGATTTTAGTCTCTAACCTCCAGAACTGTTATACATATAAATAAATTGGTTGTTTTAAGTCATTAAATATGTGGTAATCTGTTACAGTGATAACAAGAAACATACAGTGGGTTTGAATCAGAGAAACTGTAACCTAGTAAGTGGCACAAATATTTCCTATTCCCAATCTCATCTTTCATGAGACAACTGTGAACATTCCATATGCTCTTTCAACATGGCTCTGCTCCTACTACAACGCATCTTGGAATGATCTGACATTTTTCAGAGAACAACACCTTTGTGTCTTTGTGTCTGAAATACAGCACTTTTTGTATTTTTTTTTCTCTTTAAAAAAAAATAGCACTTTTTGGATAGATGATATTCTGAAATTTTATCCCAAACCATAAGTATCCATTTGAAAAATATTAGGAGAGTTGATTTTTGCATTCCTCACAAAGGCATATATTAAAGATAACTGCAACACAGTGAGAAGGGAGACACTTTAAAATATTTTATGAGAATTTTCAATCATATAAATATGCAGGGGATAACATTTTGAATACTCATGTATCTACTGTTAAACTGTTTGAAATCCACCAGTTCACTATACTCTGTCAGATTTCTTGAAGGAATAAAAACATTATAGACGGAATTAAAATGCCCTATCACCTCCAGGATCCTATTCCTCTCTATCACCTCCCAGGGAAACCATATTCACAAACATGATGTTTATTACTGCCATGCCATACACATGGATCCATAAAATATATATAACATTACTGTCCCTATATTCAGATTTTATAAATATGTTATTACCCTATACAAGCTCTGTAATTTGACTTCTTATCCTTCAAAAACTGCTTAATGTTAAATCACAATATATAAGTTTAATGTAATGTTTAAAGTAATAAAATGAAATTCCAAAAGAAATTAAAGCAGACAATACATTTTCCAAATTATCAGAAAATAAATACATGCCTCCAATACAAATAATACAGTAAAAAATAAAGAGAAAAAGAAACTTCAAAAGTAAGAAAAATGACATAAAATATGTTCACAGAATTAAAGCTAAAAACATTTATCCCACCAAAAGAAAAGGATCCTAAAACAAAATCCATCTGTATGTTAAAGAGAGAGATACAGGGGATTTAAAAAGTTGAAATTCAAAGGAAGTGAAAAATATTATAAAAAATAAAGATTAATTTTTAAAAAATAAGCTTTTATTGATTTCGGAGCAAGGAAGGGAGAGAGAGAGATAGAAACATCAATGATGAGAGAATCATTGATTGGCTGCCTCCTTACACCCCCTACTGGGGATCAAGCATGTGCCCTGACTGGGAACTGAAGGACATTTAAACATCCAGAAGTTTAAAAACATGTATCCTCTCAAAATACTTTTTAGTCAGAGAAATCAAAACAAAACAAAATATTTTTAAAATAATCATAAAACCACATGTGAAAACAGAGCTAAACTTAAGCTCTCCTCTGGTTAAATTCCTCATCTTAATTGCTCTAGTTGTGGACTTTGGGCAAGTTACTTTATTTCTGTTTCCCCTTCTGTATCATTGGGATAGGGAGAGCTACTATCTCACAGGTTGTTGAGAAGATTAAGTGAAGAAACACATATAAGTGCTGGAGTGGTACCAGGAATATAGTAATCACCAATAAATGTGAATAATGGTGATGATGATGATGTGCATCAGTACTCTTAGTCTCTACCCTGGCAAGTACACCTCACAGTTGGGACTTCTCCCAGGCCACCAAAGGTCATCCCACCTTTCCATGTCCCAAGTCCTTCTGCACCATATCCCCATCATCTTGGTATCCACAATCCTTCCTAACTGATCAATGAAACTGAATATTCCTTAGTGTAATTTGATTTTTAATTATTGTCAAAATGATTCCAGCAATAGCAAATGAAATAGCAAAAGGCAAAAAAAATCACACATAATCACATAACTCTGACCAGTAAACTCTGTTCATTTCTGCACATTTCTGTCCAGCCTTTGCCCACGTATTATATATATTTCAACTTTTCCAGATAGAACTACATATACGATTTTGCACCCTCTTTTTCACATTGCACCCCAAACACTTACTGTCTTAACACACACTCTGCATTACCATAGTAGTGCATGGGGCAAGTCAGGACCTTGCTAAATGACCAACAGCATTGGGATAATCAAGTAAAATAGTGAAAGATTATTGAAACAAAAATATTGACAGCTGAGCCCTGGCTGGGTGGCTTAGTTGGTTGGAGCATTGTCTCATGCAACGAAAGGTTGTGGGTTCAAATCAGGGCACATACCTAGGTTGTGGGTTTGATCCCCACTCAGGGCGCATACAAATAGGGAGGCAATAAATCAATGTTTCTTTCTCACATTGATGTTTCTCTCTCTCCCCTCTCACTAAAAAAATCAATAAAAAAGCACATCCTTGGGTGGGGATTAAAAAAAATTTTTAAATGACAACTGAAAGAAAAGTTGAAACAGAATACCTTTTGATTTAACAACTCAATGAATATGATCATTCTTACCAAAATCCCATTCCATGTTAGTATTCCCATTTATTGATCTTTTCCAAGAAGGTGGAACTCATTGGGCATAGCTCAGTGGCAATTTCCCTCATTAAAAGACCCCTCTAAGATCTAGATCTCAGGGCTTTCATTTAAGAATGTGGCATAAGCCTACTTCTTTTCAAGTAGGACATCAGAAGGACAATGTCTAGCCGTATTTATCTGATAGAGTGCTAAAAAGTATTTTACAAGTCAGCAAGCAAGCTCTAAAATGAAATAAAGTGGCTGCTCTTATAGAAAGCTTTCCCACAATCAATGATTTTATAGGTTTTTTGACTAGTGTGCGTTTTCTGGTGTGTAATAAGGGAAGAACTCTGGCTGAATGCCTTTCCACACTTGTTACAGCTATACGGTTTCTCTCCAGTGTGAGTTCTCTTGTGCCTAACCAGGGAGGATCTCTGGCTAAAGGCTCTTCCACACTGATTACATTCATAGGGGTTCTCACCAGTGTGAGTTCGCTGGTGCTGATTAAGTGATGAGCGATCGCTGAAGGCCTTCCCACATTCATTACATTCATAGGACTTCTCACCAGTATGTGTTCGCTTGTGCAAGATCAGGTAAGAACTCTGGCAGAAGGATTTTCCACAGTCTTTGCATTTATATGGCCTTTCCCCTGTGTGAATCCTCTGATGTTGGGTAAGAGATGAAATCCTGTTGAAGGCTTTTGCACACTCACTGCATGCATAGGGCTTCTCTCCAGTATGAGTTCTCAAAAGTCGAGTGAGGGTTGAGCTGTGTGCAAAGGTTCTCTCACATTCCTGACATTTGTATGGTCTCTCTCCTGTGTGAATTCTCTGATGTTCACTCAGGGAATGCCTCTGGTTAAACACTTTCCCACAATGGAAACATTCATAGGGTTTCTTCACCATATTAATTTTATGTATTGTAAGAGTCATATTATGATTAAATGATTTTCCACTTTCTGCATATGTGGACGTTTGAGCTCTTTTGTGTTTCATAAGGGGACAATTTTGGCTGAGGTCTTTCTCACATTCATTACATTCACAGGGTCTCTCAACTGTACATCTCACCTGATGATGGTTTAAGAATGGATTAGCTACCAAACACTCAATATTTAGGTCAGTCAGGGAAGTGTTTTCCTTGTGATAAAACAAGGTCTGTGCTCAAATTACAGTTTTCCCCAAATTCATACCAGGCAGTAGCCTTCTTTAGAGCAAATGCCTTTAACTGGATGTATGCCACTTGCTTCAAAAGCCTCTGGGGGTCTTCATGGTTCTCCTCAAGCTGACCACATCCCCAGTCTTCTCTGGGGAGCTTTATAATATTCATACCACAATGTGGTTCTTCCCCTAAAACCACCTTCTTGTAAATTGACTCTTGGCTTTTCAGTTCAGTCTCCCAATCTGAAATTAATTGAGGAGAAAATAAAAGAATAAAACTTCTAACTTAAGAATGGTGGAACAGAAGGATTTCCAACATATACAAGGCACATGTGGATTCATGTTCAAGAATCAGCTGTCAATATGGGGGAAGGATAAGAAAACAAGATGGATCAGTAAGCTGGTGTGCTGAGGACAGGATGCAGTGTAAAAAGTTTGAAAAATGGTGGAAAATGGAGAAAATGTAAATGTAGAAGGAATTGCTCTACAAAAAAAGGGGAAATAAGAATGATGGAGAGAAAGAATTATCAAGAAATGAGAAAGGAAAGAGATGTAACTAGAAGCACAGGTAGAATGGCTTCACAAAGGGAACTGGATGTTCTTTTGTCTGTACCCAAGAAGGAGAGAAGGTAGTATGTGAAAGTAGAACTTTGCTGGAGAATGAACTGAAGGTATCTGAGAAAGCGCCACCAAGGGCCTAGGCCTTCTCCTTATACAATTAGGGCCTCTGTGGAGAGATCTCTGACCTATAGTCCTCAACACACTGCCTCTATCCCAATGGCTCATGTCTGCCTGGTTCTCACCTAAACAGGAGGCTTGGGAAATTCTTTCCCCCCTCCCCATCAACTGGCTTCTCCTTGCTCCAAGTGGAAAGACACTTGTAGCTGAAAGAATGAACACTCTGTCCATAGGAAAAGACTGGTGTCTTGAGAGGTTTGTGCTGGGGGAAAATGTACCATCCTCAATGGCTGTATCAGTACCTTAGTTCTTCAAGGCTTCTGAAAAGACAAGAGCATGCTGGAGAAGTACCACGCTCAACCAGCTAAAAATTTTATCTTCAAATTAAAAAATTGTGGATCTTAATTTTCCCCAAAGACATATAAGTGGCCAACAAGCCCATGAAAAGACGCTCATCATCATTAGTCACTAGGGAAATGCAAATCAAAACCACAATAAAACACCAAAAATACAATCTAATTAAAAAATGGGAAGAGGACCTGAGTAGACATATAAAGAGGATATACAGATGGCCAATAGACATATAAAAAGATGCTCAACATCACTAATCATCAGGGAAATGCAAATCAAAACCACAATGAGAGATCAACTCACACCTGTGAGAATGGCTCTTATCAACAAATAACGAGTGTTAGGGAGTATATGGAGAAAAGGGAACCTTCATGCACTGTTGGTGGGGTTGCACTGGTGCAGCCACTATGGAAAACAGTACAGAGGTTCCTCTGAAAATTAAAAATAGAACTACCATATGACCCAGCAATTCCACTTCTGGGTAGTTATCTGAAGAAATCCAAAACACTAACACTAATTCAAAAAGACACGTGCACCCCTATGTTCATTGCAGCATTATTTACAACAACCAAGGTATGGAAGCAACCTAAGTGTCCATCAATAGACAATTGGATAAATATGAGGTACATATATACAATGAAAGAGTACATAGCCATAAAAAATTAAAAGAGTGAAATCGTTCCATTTGCAACAACATAGATGGACTGTGGGGAGCCGCTGTGGCCCCAGGCACAGAGGAGCTGCCTGGGTGAGCTGCAGAAGTGCTCCCCTGCTCCCTGGGAGATGTGGGTGAGCTGCTGTGGCCCCAGGCACAGAGGAGCTGCCTGGGTGAGCTGCAGAAGTGCTCCCCTGCTCCCAGGGAGATGTGGGTGAGCTGCTGTGGCCCCAGGCACAGTGCCTGGGTGAGCTGCAGATGTGCTCCCCTGCTTCCGGGGAGATGTGGATGAGCTGCTGTGGCCCCAGGCACAGAGGAGCTGCCTGGGTGAGCTGCCGATGTGCTCTCCTGCTCCCTGACCCAGACCTTGAGGCACCAAGGCAATACTAATTTAGCTTGCAGCCTTAAGTTCCAAAAAAGCTTATCAGGATATTGGTCCCGGCCTGAAGGGTTAAAGGACAGTCAAGCCACATACCAAGCCAAGGACTCAATCCTCCCTGCAAGTTCCCATTAGAAGCCGAAACAAAGATAGGTACCAACGTCAGAGCTCCTGCAAGAGGCAGGGTGTTTGCTCTGAGATAGCATTCAATGGCCTTGAAGGAACTACTCAAGGGGTAGGAATGTGGAGCGGGGTGCTATTCAGCAAAATTAACAGTGTCTGTATAAACTGAGCTGGGAAAATAAACTCGGGGCTGGCAGCTGGCAACAGGAATGAGCTGCAGCCCTCCCGATCCCATCTTTTTTGTGTCTGTCTTTTCTCCATCCTCACCCCTTCCTCAGGACCGTTCGACTCTGCCGGCGGGCTCCGGCAATGGACCTTTAGGGTATTATGCTAAATGAAATAAGTCAGACAGAGAAAGACAAATCTGATTAGATTTCATGTATCTGTGGAATCTGAAGAACAAAATAAACAAACAAAACAGAAACAAACTCCTAGATACAGAGAATGAATTGATGATTGCCAGATGGGAGAGGGGTTGAAGGACTGGGTGAAAAAGATGAAGGCATTAAGAAGTAAAAACTGGCAGTTAAAAAATAGTCATGGGGATATAAAAGTACAGCCTAGAGAATATAGTCAATAATAACTATGTATGGTGTTAGGTGGGTACTAAAATTAACAGGGGATCACTTTATAAGTTATATAAATGTCTAAGCACTATACATCTGAAATTAATACAATATTGAATGTCAACTGTAGTTTAAATATTTAAATTTTTTTAAACCCACAGTCAGATACCACTTCATACGTATTAGGATGGCTATAATTTTTTAAAGAAAAGTAAAACAGAAAATAAGTATTGGAGAGGATGTGGAGAAATTGGAACCCACATACATTGCTAGTAGGAATGTGAAATGGGGCAGCTGTTGTGGAAAAACATCTTGGGTTTCCTCAAAAAGCTAAACATAGCCCTGGCTGGTGCGGTTCAGTTGGTTGGAGCATCATTCCACACACCAAAAGATGGTGGGTTCAATTCCTGATCAGGGCACATACCCAGGTTGTGGTTTTGATCCCATTGGGGTGTGTGCGGGAGGCAACCAATCAGTATTTCTTTCTCACATCGATGTTTCTCTCTCTGTGTCTCTCTCTCCCTTCCTTCCTCTCTCTAAAATAAATTAAAATTCTGCTACTTTACTGAATTCATTTATCAGTTCTAGAAGTTTTAATGGGATATTTAGGGTTTTCTACATACGGTATCATGTCATCTGCAAATAATGACAGTTTTACTCCTTTCTTCCCAATTTGGATGCCTTTTATTTTTTTCTTCTTGTATGATTGCTGTGCCTAGGACTTCCAGTACTATGTTGAATAAGAGTGGTGAAAGCAGACATCCTTGTCTTGTTCCTGATCTTAAGGGGAGCGCTTGTAGTTTTTTCCCATTGAATATGATGTTGGCTTTGGGTTTGTCATATATGGCCTTTATTACATTGAGGTATGTTCCCTCTATTCCCACTTTGCTGAGAGTTTTTAACATAAATGGGTGCTGGATTTTATCAAATGCTTTTTCTGCATCTGTTGATATGATCATGTGGTTTTTATCCTTCATTTTGTTTATGTGATGTGTCACATTTATTGTTTTGCAGATATTATACCAACCTTGCATCCAAAAATAAATCCCACTTTGCCACAGTGTATGACCTTTTTAACGTATTGCTGGATTTGGTTTGCTAATATTTTGTTGAGGATTTTAGCATCTATGTTCACCAGGGATATTGGCCTATAATTTTCTTTCTTTGTCATGTCTTTTCCTGGTTTTGGAATTAAGGTAACACTGGCCTTGTAAAATGAGCTTGGGAGTCTTCCCTACTCTTGAAATTTTTGGAATAGTTTGAGAATAGGTGTTAATTCTTCTTTGAATGTTTGGTAAAATTCACCTGTAAAGCCATCTGGTCCAGGGTTTTTAATTTGTTGGGAGTTTTTTCATTACTGCATCAATTTCACTAGTTGTGATCCATCTATTCAGATTCTCTGATTCTTCCTGATTTAATTTTGGAGATTGTATGTTTCTAGCAAATTATCCATTTTGTTCAGATTGTCCAATTTGTTGGCATATAGTTGTTCATATTTTCTTACAATCCTTAGTATTTCATTGGTGTCAGTTGTTGCTTCTCTTTCATTTCTGATTTTATTTATTTGGGTTCTCTTTTTTTCTTAATGAGTCTGGTTAAAGGTTTGTCAATCTTGTTGATCTTTTTAAAGAACAAGCTCTTGGTTTCATTGATCTTTTGTATTGTTTTTTTTAGACTCTATTTTGTTTATTTCTTCTCTGATCTTTATTATTTCCTTCCTTCTGCTCACTGTAGGCTTGCTTTGTTGTTGTTGTTTTTCAAGTTCCTTTAAGTGTAAAGTTAGATTGAGTTTTTTCTTGTTTCTTGAGATAGGCTTGTAGTGCTATGAATTTCCCTCTTTAGGACTGCTTTCCCTGTGCCCCACAGATTTGGGTTGTTCTGTTCTCATTTTCATTTGTTTCAAGGTATCTTTTGATTTCTTCCTTGATCTCATTGTTAACCCATTCATTGTTTAGTAACATGCTATTTAGTCTCCATGTCTTTGTGTGTTTTTCAGTTTTCTTTTTGTGATTGATTTCAAGTTTCATAGTATTATGGTCAGAGAAAATGCTTGATATAATTTCAATCTTCTTAAATTTATTGAGACTTGTTTTGTGTTCTAACATGTGGTCTATACTAGAAAATGTTCCATGCGCACTTGAAAAGAATGTATATTCTGCTGAATTGGGGTGAAATGCTCTGAAGATGTCAATTAAATCCATTTGATCTAGTGTGTCATTTAAGGCTGCCATCTCCTTATTGATTTTCTGTCTGGAAGATCTATCCATTGAAGTCAATGGGGTGTTAAAATCCCCCACTATAACTGTATTACTGTCAATCTCTCCCTTTATGTCCATCAAGATTTGCTTTACATATGTAGGGGCTCCTATGTTGGCTACATAAATGTTTACAAGGGTTATGTCCTCCTGTTGGATTGCTCCCTTTATCATTATGTAGTGTCCTTCTCTGTCTCTTACTATAGCCTTTGTTTTAAAGTCTATTTTGTCAGATATAATTATTGCTATCACAGCTTTTTTTCTTTCCATTTGCATGAAATATATTTTTCCATCCTTTTCCTTTTAGTCTGTGTGCATCTTTTGTTCTGAGGTGGGTCTCTTGAAGACAGAATATACATGGGTCTTGTTCTCTTATCCATTAAGCTACCTTATGTCCTTTGATTGGAGTATTTAAGCCAATTACATTTAAAGTCATTATTAGCAGGATACAAAATAAATATCCCGAAATCAGTTGCATTTTTATATACCAATAGTGAACTATCAGAAAGGGAAACTAAAAATAAAAATCCCATTCACAATTGCTTCAAAAAGAATAAAATATCTAGGAATAAATTTAACCAAGGATGTAAAAGATGTAAAAGATACTCAGAAAATTATAAGACACTGAAGAAAGAAACTGAAGAAGATGCAAATAAGTGGAAGCATATACCATGTTCATGGATAGGAAGAATTTACATCATTAAAATATCCATCCTATCCAAAGCAAACTACAGGTTCAATGCAAATCTTATCAAGATACCAATGGCATATTTCACAGTACTAGAACAAATATTCCAAAAATTTTTGTGGAACCACAAAAGACTCTGAAAAGCAATAGCAATCTTGAGAAAGAAGTACAAAGTTGGAGGAATCACACTACCTGATATCAAACTATACTACAAGTTCATAGTAATCAAAACAGCATGGTACTGGCATAAAACAGACATATAGATCAATGGGACAGAATAGTGAGTCCAGAAATAAACCCACACATTTATGGTCAGTTAATATTTGACTAAGGAGGCAAAAACATACAATGTGTTAAAGACAGTCTATTCAATAAATGGTGATGGGAAAATTGGACAGATATGTTAAAAAAAATGAAACTAGACCACCTTCTTACACCACACACAGAATAAACTCAAAATGGATTAAAAGTTTATATGTTAGACTCAAAACCATAAAAATCCTAGAAGAAAACATAGGCAGTAAAGTCTCAGACATTTCTCATAGCAATATTTTTTCTGATATATCTCCTTGGGCAAGGGAAACAAAAGAAAAAGAAACAAATGGGACTATATTGAACTAAAAACTTTTTGCACAGCAAAAGAAATCATCAACAAAATGAAAAGACAACTCACTGGATGAGAGAACATATTCACCAATACATCTGGTAAGGGGTTAATATCCAAAACTTATAAAGAACTCATACAACTCAACACCAAAAAAGACAAACAATCCAATTAAAAAATGGGCAAAAGACCTGAATAGACACTTCTCCCAAGAGGACGTACAAATGACCAATAGACATATGAAAAGATGCTCAACATCACAAATCATCAGAGAAATGCAAATTAAAACCACAATGAGATATCACCTCACGACTATTAGAATGGCTATCATCAATAAATCAACAAACAACAAGTGTTGGTAAGGGTGTGGAGAAAAGGGAATCCACAGTGGCTGTACCAGCCTGCATTCCCCCACTGTTGGTGGGAATGCAGACTGGTGCAGCCACTGTAGAAAGCAGTATGGAGGTACCTAAAAAAATTAAAAATGGAACTGCCCTATGACCCAGCAATTCCACTTCTGAGAATTTATCCAAAGAAACCCAAAACATTAAATCAAAAGAATATATGAACCCCTATGTTCACTGCAGCATTATTTACAATAGCCACGATATGGAAGCAGCCCAAGTGTCCATTGGTAGATGAGTGGATAAAACAGCTATGGTACATTTACACAATGAAATACTACTTGGCTGTATAAAGGAAGAAAATTTTACACTTTGCAACTGCATAAGTGAAATAAGCCAGTCAGAGAAAGACAAGTACCATGTGATTTCACTCATATGTGGAATCTAATGAACACACTGAACTAACAAGCAAAATAGAGACAGACTCATAGATGGAGAGCAAGCTGACAGTTGGGGGAGTGAGGGGGGTAGTGTTGGGGTGGTGGTGAAGGGATTGAGCAAAAAAGAAAAAAAAAGCAAGAAAGAAAAATAATAAATACAATCAGTTGTTTTTAAAAAAGTTAAACATAAAGTTATCATATGCCCCAGCAGTTCTACTTATGGGTATGGACACAAAAGAATTGAAAGCAGGAACTCAAAGAAGTATTTGCACCTCCAGACTCACAATAGTCAAAAGATAGAAGCAACCCAAGTGTCCATCAACAGATGAACAGATAAACAAAATGTGGTTCATTCATACAAGGGAATATTATTCTGCCTTAAAAAGGAAGGAAATCCTGATACCTGCTACAGGTGGATGAACCTTGAGGACATTATGCTCAGTGAAATAAGCCAGACACAAAAGGGCAAATACTGTGTGATTCCACTCATAGGAGGTCCCTAGAGGAGTCAGATCCATAGAGACAGGAAGTAGATGGTGGGTGTCAGGTACTGGGGGAGGGGGAAAGGGAGTTAGTGTTTAATGGGTATGGGGTGTCTGTTTGAGGTGATGGAAACAGTGCTGATGGTTATACAACATTGTGAATGTAATTACTGCAACTAAATTGTACTCTTAAAAACTATTAAAAAGGCACATTTTTACATATATTTTACATATAGGTTACATATATTTTACCACAAAAATGGTTTTTTAACTTATGGCTCTTCACTTGAGCAGAAAAAGTACAAACACCTTGACTCTGTACTCAAGAGGAATCAGAGACATTATCAACACCTAAGCTAAGCTATGAATTTCAACAGCAACTCTGGCTGTAATGTACAACGGGTCCTCGTAACATTGATGAGATGCTGTAGGAACTTAACTCTGGTTTATATCAATTCGCCTATGTAAAACTGGTTTTGTCATTTTGCCACAGTTCCAAGGACATATTGATGACAGTAAATGAGGACTTACAGTACTGAAGAAATCAGGTTATTGTGTTGGTAGATGCTAAATAAGTGTGACCTGCTGAGCAAGGAAATAACACTGTACTTACCCAGTGAGGCCAGGTTCCTGCAGGTCTCCAGCATCACCTCTCTGTAGAGCTTCCTCTGAGCACCATCCAGCAACTCCCATTCCTCCTGGGAGAAGTCCATGGCCACATCTTGGAAGGTCACTGGTTCCTAAAAGATCACATCAGGTCTGCTCAAGAAGCAACAGCCTCACCCATGTTTACAGGAGGCGGGCTGAGGATGGTGGCACCAGGGAGTCAGATGCAGCAGGGTGCAAAGTCCAGAAGTCAGACTCTGTCTACTAGCATCTTGTGGGTGGTTGTCTTTGCCTTACAATCACAGGGACGTACAGACCTTGGGCCCACTGTTAACACAGCAAGGATGACCAACACACAGGTCTGAGGGAAACATTTGCCCATTTCTTATAGAGCTGGTGATTCTAAATCTGTAAGTATGCCATTTCCCCATGAGAATCTTACCCGGCTTATTCTAAAAATCTGTAGGTCTGTGACTATGCCACACCATGGGTAGGGGACAATTAGGTATATTACTGGCCTTCCCAGGAAATGGCCTCCTCATCTGCCCAATGGGCAGAACCATTTCACCCTCACAAGGTTGTAGTGAGGGCTAATTAGTTCATGCTGGTGAGGCATCTGTTATTGATAAAGTCAGAGAACCTAGAAACCATACCTAGCAATCCTGTGCGACCAAATGGACCCTTATTCCAAACTTGAGCTTGGTAGAGACAGGTTCTCTCTGCTGCCGCGCTTGGAGTTGCACGTTACAAGACACAGAGGGAGCAAGAAGTGGGATTTTTGCTACCCCGCCACTGACTCACTGAAATATGGTGGGAGCATTGTTCGGGAAAAGGAGGGGTAAAGAGGGAGAGTATGGCCAATATTTGGGGCCTGGCTGGCTTTTGTGGTATCGGTGACATGAATCGGCAGCTGGGCGCTGTCTCCAAAGGTAAAAATTACCTATGGAATTTGAAAATGAGAGATCCACCTCCAGGAAGGTGGGTATGTTAGATCCCCTGGTTGTTCTGGCCATTCTGGGCTGAAGTGGGAGGATTTAAAAAAAAAAAAAAAAGCACAGTTCTGGTGATGTCTTTGGTTTTTTTCTCTCCTCCAGGTGGGAGGAGAAAGGGCTCAAACACTCCCAAAGGTGAGCTTTGAAGTAGACCCAAAATATTCAACATTTCTCTTGCTCATTCCCCAGCAGGAGGAAAAAGAGTTAAATTAGATCCCAGGTGGCAACACATTTTATATAAATTAGAAAAAAAGCAGCCCGTTCTCAGGCCAGCTGCAGCTGCAACCTCCCCCACTGGCCTCATTCCAGCTGGCCTCATTTCTTCCCAGGCGCTTTAGTGTTAACCCTAAAGTCACTCACTGCAAGGGTTTGAGTCAATTTGCAAGTAAATAAAAAGGAAAAAAGTTATAATGGTTTGTGGCTATTGGATACGATGTATAATAAAATTACTATGAAATATTATAGTTTTATATTTATTACATATGTTTAATTATATTATAATATAGATTATAATGCTATAAATATGTATTATTTCCTAATAGATCATACCATTCGGGGAGATAGAAAAAAAAAAGTGTTAGCGGGACACAACTTCTTTGTTGTTTGCTGCCCAGTGGGCAGGTTAAAATGTAAACTCTTTAAATATTAAAACAAAATGACTATCATTCATGATTTTTACTAGGATTCATACCTATCGGAGTCTCAGACAATATGAAAAGACAGTCTCTGGATTTGGCATTTTAAAGACACAGATCTAAGCTGCAAATAAGCTCCTATGAATTCAGATGTGTGATAACTGGAGGCAGATTTCCTGTGCCAGCTTGAGTGGGTCCATGTGGGCCCTGAGACAGACAAGAAGGGCCTGCTGTCTGGCTTTGCAAGCCTCTCTGCTTTGCTGCTGCTGAAAGACACTCGTGGGCTCTGTTGGGAATCCTGAAGTCACAGAGCCTGACCGCCTGTACCAGCTCCAAGCTAGAACCTGACAGTGTCCCATGGACTGCTTCAGCCTCAGGGCCAAGCTGACCTGACAGAGGGTACGGGCACGATGACCAGGACTTTGACTCAGGGACAGTGCAGATCTAGGACAACACTCCAGGAGGCCCTATGAGAACGTCCTGGATGCTAGCTGGATCATCTGGGTCACTCACAAACATTCGCAGAGAAGGGCTTGCTCGCCAAGGGGACCACCTGAAACTCTGCTTTTAATCAGCTCTGTATTTCTCTTTTTCTTTAAATTTTTTATTGAATTTATTGGGGTGACATGGTTAATAAAATTATATACATTTCAGGAGTACAATTCTATAATACATCATCTGTATATTGTATTGTGTATTTACTACCGCATGGCCAGTCTCCTTCCATCACCATTTATCCCCCCTTTCCCTTCTTCTACCGCCCCACCCGTCTTTCCCTCTGATAATCACCATATTGTTGTTTGTGTCTATGAGTTGTTTCTTTTGCTTAATTCCTTCACCTTTTCACCCAGACCCCAACCCCCCTCCCCTCTGACAGCTCTGTATTTCTGTTGAGGAGACCAATTGAGTTCCTGAACTTGTTCTTGAACTTGTGGCGGCCACTCAAAGCTGCAGGGGAGGGGAGGGGAGGGGAGGGGAGGGGAGGGGAGGGGAGGGGAGGGGAGGGGAGGGGAGACCCTGTCCACCCACTCCTGAGAGATCTGTCCCAACTGCCTGAGAGCTGCTATTCCCCCTTACCCTTCCGATAGACATGCCTTAGTAAGGCAGTTTCACTATTAAACGCAGCTGTCCCCAGCCCTTAAAAGTCTTATTCAGCCTTTAAAAGGAAGGACATTCTGAGACCCTGGTCTGGTATCCTGATATGCCAAGGTCATGGGCTCAGTCCTCAGTCAGGGCACAAATAAGAATCAACTAAGGAATGTATGAATGGGAGGAACAGCCCTGGCCAGTTTGGCTCAGTGGATAGAGCCTCAGCCCGTACACTGAAGGTCCTGGGTTCGATTCCCAGTTAAGGGCACATGCCTGGGTTGCCGGTTCAATCCCCGGCCCCAGGTGGGACTCCTGCGGGAGGCACCCAATCGATGTGTCTCTCTCACATTGATGTTTCTCTCTCTCTCCTCCTCCCTCCCTCCCTTCCACTCTCTCTAAAAATCAATGGAAAAAAATATCCTCAGGTGAGGATTAACCAAAAAACATATATATAGAACAGCAAATCAATGTTTTTCTCTCTCTTTCTCTTGCTCTCTCCCCCTTCCTCTCTCTCTCAAGTCAATAAAAAATAAAAATAAAAAGGACATTCTGATACCTGCTGGTATGATGTAGATGAACCTTGAGGATACCATGCTGAGTGAAATAAGCCAAACACAAAAGGACAAATACTGTGTGACTGCATTCATGGGAGGTCCCTAGAGAAGTTGGATCCATAGAGACAAAAAGTAGATGGTGGGAGCCAGGGCCTAGGGGTAGGGAGGGGGAGCCAGCATTAAATTCGGACAGAGTTTCAGTTTGGAAAGATGAGAAAGTTTAGGAGATGGCTGGTGGTGATGGCTGCAGAACAGTGTGAATGTGCTGAATGCCACTGAATTGTACACTTAACAATGTTATATGTATTTTACCACAATTAAACATTTTTTTAAGTAAAGATGATGGTGCTTTCCTGGGCAGCCTTCCCCGCTCTTTGGGGAAAGGTGCCAGATCTTCAGGTTTTAGAGATGCTCCCAGCCCTAGGAACGAAGCACAGGTCTCTTGTAGGGAAAGGTGTTGCTGGATATAGTTCATGTCATTCCTTGTGCTGACAAGCATGAGAACCTGGACCCAGACACTCATGGGAATTCTCTCTCCTTTTCTACATAGCAAGGGGGCTCCCTTCTCTAACAAGGACCTTATTCCTGGTATATATGTTCCCTCTGGACACACTGGATGCTTTTTAGGATAAGAGGAAGTTTCCACTCACCTGGGGCCAGGGAAGCAGGCACCCAGCAGCCATCTTCTCCTCTTGGCAAAAGTGCAGGTTTATGGGCAAAACTGCAGGAGGGGAAAGATACGGTGAAAACCACAAATAGGCCTGTCCCCAAACCCCAGAACCTGTGCTGACCCTCTGTGCAGTCAAAAATCAGTGTAAACTTTTGATTCCCCAAAAACTTAACAACTAATAGCCGACTGTTGGCCAGAAGCCTTACTGATTAAATCAATTAACACATATTTTGTATGCTATATGTATTCTGTACTGTCTTCTACAATAAAGTAAGCTACAGGAAATAAAGTGTTATTAAGAAAATCATAAGAAAAAATACGCTGAAAGTACTGTATTTATTTTTTAAAACCCATGTATAATGGACCCCACACAGTTCAAACCTGCATTGAGAGTCAACTGGACAGTCACATTCTGAGGTTCTGGGTGGATGTGAACTTGGGAGGACACCATCCCACCCAGTATGACCTCCTGGACCCACATTCTGGAAGGCTCCGTTCTGAACCTCACAGATGCCCCCACCCCTTGCATGTCTCAGCTCCTCTCTCCCTTCCTGGCTTTTCCCTCATCTCCTCTTCTGCCAAATAGCAGCAGGCAGCATTCAGTTGGGCCTATCCCTCATTACTTATGAGAAACAGGGACACGTGGCCCTGAAAGTCCATGGGAAATTCAAAGCTCCCCACATATTTGCAGGATTCCCTTCCCTTTCGGGGAAAGAGCTGATTCTGGCACCTATGCTCAGTGACAGGGCTCTCTCCTTGAGCAGACTTGAGTTGGGCCCAATTTTAGAAAGAATTCTGCTAAGGTGGTTAATCGAGAACCTCCACCCTCCATATCTGATCACTCTTGATACCCAATAGGGTTCCTCACCCCTCAGCCACCCAGGCAATGTTGGATCACCCCACCAGAATCCCCCTGATGTTTCCTCTTAGCAGCTTTCCATCCACTGACTCCACCTGCTGTAAGTCCCCACTTGTCACACTGTATGTGAAGTTGGGCCCAGGTCTACACTAAGCTTTCTTCTCCCCGTTGCAGGAGCTCCTGATCTGAATCTGTCTCTACTGCTGTGATGTGTGTCCAGCTCTGGTTTTCTTTGACAAAACCCTGAGACAGTCCTGCTTTGTCCTCACTTGCCACGTGCTCTCAGTAACGTCCTCTCAGTGAAGTCCATTGTAAATGGCAAACCCTCCCACCGACTCCTGAGTAATAGATAGGGGCTGTGTACTGAACATCTCCCACGGGTGTGATCCGTATTCACAGATGAAACCTTCAAAAATCACCCCCCCAGAAACAGATAAAGGCCACGGCACACCCCAGCAAGAATTCCTGCAGACAAGACCCATGGATGTGAGGACACGGGGAGAAAGTGGCCATCTACAAGGCAAGGAGAGAAGCCTCAGTGGACACCAACCCTGCTGACACCTTGATCTCTGACTTTCGGCCTTCGGAATATGAGAATAAATGCCTATTGTTCTAAGCCACCCAGTCTGCAGTGCTTTGTTCCAGCTGCCCTAGGAAAGCCATAAAAACACCAAAGTCGAGTAAAGCTGAGGATCCTTGCCCTCCCCTTTGCCTTGTTGTCAAAGGGCTTCATGCAGGGAATTCTTTGAAGCTGAGGTTGGAGGGATTTACAACCCTGCCCCCACACTGCAAGGGGTTCCCTCTTTGCTCTTGAGACTTTAAATCGCAGTTCATGGCAGTGGGTCCAGGACCTCCAGCCCCTTCCTAGCATTTCCAGACCAACTCTCTCTCACCCTCTCATGGCTCATTGGACCCTCCTCCCTCGTGGTTGATGTCAGCGATCCCTCATTCACTGAGGCCTGTGGCGCCTGGCTCATGATCTTCCCTTCCTGTCCCTCTTGCCTTCCTTTTTCCTTTCTTTCTTTTTTAAAGGGGAATCTAATCATTATATATATATATAAATCCTCACCCAAGGAAACATTTTATTGATTTTAGAGAGCAAGGAGAAGAGAAAGAGAGAAACCTGGATCGAACCCACAACCTAGGTATGTGCCCTAACCCTGAAGCAACCACAACCTTTTCGGTACAGGGACAATGCTCCAACCAAAGGAGCTACCCAGCGGGGAGGGGGGACTCACAATCTCCCCTTTCAATGTTCAAACAACCGAGATTCACCCTTTCTCCACAAGAAAGGTCCAATGAGGACTTCCTCGCGGGGAAGGGTAGAGCTGGGGAGCTGGGCGTCAGCTTTAGAGGAGGAAGGGCCAGCTGTAGGCACGCGCGGACATAAGTGAAGCGGACACCGGATAGCACTAGAATCACAGTGCTGAGTTGTAAAACAGGGTCTGCCCTTTGCAATGTGGGCATTTGGAGCAGGGTCACTCTCTGTGGGGGACTGTCCTGGACAGTGTGGGGTGTTGAGCAGCATCCCTGACCCCCATCCACTCAATGCCAGGAGCACCCCCCAGTCATGACAACCACAGATGTCCCCAGACATGGACGGCCCAGTGTCCCTTGGGGGTTAGGGTAACCCTCACTTGCAAACATCTGGTCTCCCCCAAGGAGCCTGAGAGCCTAACTTCGAGAGTCTGGGCGTCCGGGTCCCTCTCTGCCTGTAAAAGCGAATGGGTTTCCCCCACTTCCCTTAACGTTCGGCCTCTGGGAATTCCCCTCACTTCCTAACAGAGTTTGCCCCCACGGGTCTGTCAGGGTCTTTTTCTCAGGGTAAAGGCCAGACTTTGCCATTCTGGGTGCTGGGCGGCCTTGGACAAGCTGACCGGCCTCTCTGGCTTTCCTTTCTGTCGCCACCAGAGTGACAGGTGGTGCAAACCCCAAGGGGGGCACCCAAAGACACGCCTCCGGCCCCACCCCTGTCCACCAAAAGCTCTGCACAGGGCCAGGGTCGGCCACCTATGGCTGCACGGCGCGGGTGTGGGTGTCACCGCTTGCGGCCCCAGGCGCGAGCGCAGGTGGTACTTAGAGCGCAGCGATCAGGCGCCACCGGATCCGCAGGTTCCCCCCCTTCCCCCCCGGAGGAGATGCTCCACGCAGCCTGTTTTGGGTACCCCCCACTACTCCTCTCCCCGGCCCCGGCGGAGGCCCCCTTCCCCCCAGCCCTGTCAGGCCCCCAGTTAACTCACGCCGCCGCCGGCACCCCGAAACGCGCGCCCAGGCACTGCGCCTGCGCACCACAAGGCCACACCCTGCAAGTCCCGGAGGCTCGGGGCTCGGCTCTGGGTGTCCGTCCCTCTGGGAGCAGTGAATTGAGGCACAGCGACCTCTCCCGGGCAGCGATATCTACGCCTGCGGCTGCGCGCACCCACTGGCCCCAAGCTCATGCACCTGTGCTTAGATAAGGGCGAAAACTAAATATATGTATTTTCTTTATTTTTTTTGCATTGATTTGAGAAAGGCAGACAGACATGGATATGAGAGAGAAACATCCATCGGCTGCCTCCCGAATGCCACCAGGGATCAAACCCGCAAACTGAGCACATGCCCTGAAGGGGAATGGAACCCACCACCCTTCTGCTCTAAGGGGGAGGCTCCAACCAACCCAGCCACACCCTCCAGGGCAAACCGCAATATATTTAGCACGGTGCCTGAGACATAAAGGTTTGCCATTAAAATTATTACTATTCTTACAATTTATTTTAAAATTATTAAAAATATAATCCATGTCAGAAAATTGTTTTAATGGTAATATTAATATATTAGTTAATATTCTATTAAAATAATCAAACTACCATAATTGGTGTATTAGTATGTTATAGATTAATAACATATTCTTACTATATGATAATATATAAAATGTAATCATCTAATAAAATAATTTATTGATAAACTATATATATTTATAATAAATTACATATTATAATTGAGCTAAACCATGATGTGTTCTCTCTCACTATATGTCTCTCTCACTGTCTCTACAGGGCTGGGCAAAAGTAGGTTTACAGTTGTGAGTACACAAGTTTATTCGTGTTATTATTGTATTCTATATTTTTATTATAACTGTAAACCTACTTTTGCCCACCCCTGTGTATACAGTGCTGTGTATGCAGCAGCCCACGCCCTGTACTGCATGTTCTCTTTAGAGAAGAAATGGGGTCCCCCTGGAAATTGGGAGAAGCTGATAGTGCTTCCTCCATTACAACAGATGATCTCTTGGCACTCGAGATGGTGCTTGATATAATTATAAACATGATTGTTATTTTGTCCTATGATCAACAGGTGCTCAGGCAAAATGAATTAGGACCCTTTCTTAGTTACCTCTTGTTGCAAGCCCAGAGTGGGAATCTTGTCCTCAAGGGGCTCTGGTTAAAATAGAACAAACATCAGGCAAAAGTCTCAGAAGGTTGGATAAATTTGTGTACCATGTGGCACAAGCCAACAATAATGTGTTGTAGGCCGAATGTGTGTTCCCCCCAAATTCAAAAATTGACTCCTAATCTCCAATGTGATAGTGTTAGAAGGTGGCGTTTGGGGGAGGTGATTAGATCGTGAGGATGGAACCCATGTGATGAGATTAATGCCTTTATAAAAAGGACTTGAGAGCTCCCTCTCCCATTCCACCACGTGAGGACACAGTAAGAAGTCAGCTGTCAGCAACATGGAAGGTTCCCACCAGAACCTACCCACGCTGGCTCCCTGATTTCAGACTTCCAGCCTCCAGAACTATGAGAAACAAATTGTGTTAAGCTGCCCAGTCTATGGTAATTTGTTATAACAGCCCAAAGAGACTACGATGATGTGTTAAATAATTTTCCAACACAACCTTTTCAGTTTGACTTTTCCAGTCTCAGCTCATGATGTGGAAGATATATGGTGCTGCCCAGATTCCTCCTTCAGGACCTATTCCTCCTGCTGGAAATGCTGCTGACAGTCCTCAGCTCTCAGCCTTGCTCAAATAAAAATAATAGTAGTGTCGCACAGCTGGGCGTGGCTCAGTGGCTGAGCATCGACCTAGAATCCAGGCGATCAGGGTTCAATTCCCGGTCAGGGCACATGCCCAGGTTGTGGGCCCGATCCCTAGTCGGGGGCTTGCAGGAGGCTGCCGATCAATGACTCTCTCATCATTGATGTTTCTATCTCTCTCTCTCCTTCTCCTTTCCTCTCTCTGAAATCAATAAAGATATTTAAAAATAATAATAATAGCAGTGTAAAAAAGATACATTGCAGCTTTAGTTACAATTGCCAAGATAAGGGAGCAAACTAAGTATCCATCAATAGATGATTGGATAAAGAATAAGTAGCATAGTTGTAGCTGGTTTGGCTCAGTGGTTAGAGTGTCAACCTTCAGACTGAAAGGTCCTGGGTTTGATTCTAGCCAAGGGCATGTATCTTGGCTGCAGGCTTGATCCTGTGCCACATGCAGGAGACAACCAATCCATGTGTCTCTTTCACACCAACATTTCTTTCTCTCTTCCCCTTTCACTCTCTAGCATGGAAAAATATCCTCAGATGAAGATTAAATAAAATAAAAAGGTTTAAATTAAAAAAAAGAATATGTAGCACATATAAACAATAGAATATTACTTGGCCATAAAAAAGAATGAAATCTTACCATTTGCAACATGGATGGGCCTAGAGGGTATCATACTAAGTGGAGTCAGATAAAGACAAACACTATATGATTTTGATTTTGCTTATACATGGAATATAAAGAAAATAAGCAAGACAGCAACAGACTTATAGAGAATAAACTTATGGTTGCCAGATGGGTGTGTTGGGAGACTGGGTAAAAAAGGTGAAGAGATTAAGAAGTACAAATAGGCAGTTACGAAATAGTCATGGAGATCTAAAGTACAGCATAGGGAATATAGTCAATAACATTGTAATAACTATGGTGCCAAGTGGGTGATTTAGGGGGATCACTTTGTAGGTTACATAAATGTCTAATCACTATGACGTACACAGCACTTGAAACTAATATTAAATGTCAACTGTAATTGAAAAAAATTTTATTTCAAAAAAATTAAAAAAATAATAGTGTATTGAGGGTTTCATAATAAATGTAAAAGGCATAACAATAGCCTAAAGGCTAGAAGGGGAGACATGGAAATGTAAGGTTCTTATACTATATTCAGAGTCCTATAATATCACGTGAAGGTAGACTGTGACAAGTTACATGTATACTATAATCCCTAATGTAGCTAACAAATTAGATACCAAAACAGCTGTAGCTAAGAAATCAACAAAGAAATAGAATCATAAAAAATACTCAGTTACTCCAAAGGCAGGCAGAAAAAGAGGTAAACTAGAGTAAATAGAAAATATACAGCATTTTTTCATGTCTCTTGGCCATCTGTATGTCCTCTTTGGAGAAGTGTCTATTCAGGTCTTTTGCCCATTTCTTAATTGGATTGTTCGTCTTCCTCTTGCTGAGTAATATGAGTTCTTTGTACACTTTGGAAATTAGCCCCTTATCAGATATATCCTTGGCCAATATGTTCTCCCAAACCGTGGGGTTCCTTTGTATTTTGAGGCTTTTTAGTTTGATGTAATCCCGTATGTTTATTTTTTCTTTTATTTCTCTTGCCCTAGGAGATGTATCAGTGAAAATTCCACTATGTGGGATGTCTGTGACTTTACTGCCTATGTTTTCTTCCCCATTTTTTTGGTTTCGAGACTTACATTTAAGTCTTTTATCCATTTCGAGTTTTTGTGTATGGTGAAAGTTGGTGGTCTAGTTTCATTTTTTTGCATGTAGCTGTCCAATTTTCCCAGCACCATTTATTGAAGAGATTGTCTTTACTCCATTGTATGCTCTTACCTCCTTTGTCAAATATTAACTGACGATAATGACTTGGGTCTATTTCTGGGGTCTCTGTTCTGTTCCATTTATGTATATGTCTGGTGTTGTACTATTACCAGGCTGTTTTGATTACAATGGCTTTGTAGTACAGATTGATAATCATCAGAGAGATGCAAATTAAAACCACAATGAGGTATCATTTCACACCTGTCAGAATGGCTCCATCAACAAATCAACAAATGACATGTGGAAAAAGGGGAACCCTGGTACACTGCTGGTGGGAATGCAGACTGGTGCAGCCACTGTGGAAAACAGCATGGAGGTTCCTCAGAAAATTAAAAATGGAGCTGCCATTTGACCCTTAGGAATATATCCTAACAATCCTGAAACACTGAACCGAAAGAATATATGCACCCCTATGTTCATAGCAGCACAATATACAATAGCTAAGATCTGGAAACAGCCCAGGTGCCCATCAGTAGATGAGTGGATAAAAAAGCTGTGGGACATTCACACCATGGAATACTACGCAGCTGTAAAGAAAGGTCTCTTACCCTTTGGGACAGTATGGATGGACCTGGAGAAAATTACGCTAAGCGAAGTAAGCCAGGCAGAGAAAGGCAAACATCACATGATCTCACTTATATGTGGAATCTAAAGAACTTAATAAACTGAACAGAAATGATTCAATGACATGGAAGCATGGAGCAGACTGACGAATCTCAGAGGGATGGAAGGGGGAGGGTGAGTGGAGGGGGAGAGATTAAACAAAGAACTTATATGCATGTATGCACAACCCAAGGACACGGACAATGGCTTGGAGAGGGACTGGGGAGGGGGCTGGGGTGGGGTGGGATGGGTCAATGGGGAGAAAAAGGGACATCTGTAATATTTTGAACAAAAATAAAAAATAATTAAAAAAACACACATATATATATATATATATACAGCAATACAATAGATTCAAATTCAAACTTAACCCTATTAAAAAATCACATTAGCACTGGCCAGTGTAGCTCCTTTGGTTGGGTGTTGTCCCCTGAACCAGGAGGTTGCCAGTTCAATTCCCAATCAAGGGCATATGTCCAGGTTTCTGGATCAGTCCTCAGTAGGGGACATGCAGGAAGCAGTTGATGTTGCACTCTCATTGATGTTTCTCTTTCCCTCTCCCTTCCTTACTCTCTAAAAAATATATATATATATATATATAAATATACACACACACACACACACATATATATATATCAATCGCCCTAGCCGGTTTGGCTCAGTGGCTGGAGTGTCAGCCCAAGGACTGAAGGGTCCTGGGTTCGATTTAGGCCAAGGGCACATACCTCAGTTGCAGGCTCCATCCTTGCCACCCCCCTGGTCAGGGAACATACGGGAGGCAACCAATCAATGTTTCTCTCTCTCTCTCTTCCCCTTCCGCTCTCTGAAAAGCAATGGAAAAAATATCCTCAGGTGAGGATTTAAAAAAAAAAAAAATCAATAAACTATTCTTTTAATTTTTTCTTTATTTTTTAATCCTCACTGGAGGATACTTCTCCACTGCTTTTCAGAGTAGAAGGGAGGGAGAGAGAGAAACATCGATGTGAGAAAGACACATTGGTTGCCTCCTGCATGATCCCCAACAGGGGTCAGGGATCTAGCCTGCAACCGGTATGTGCCCTTGGCTAAAAGTGAACCTAAGACCTTCAGTCTGCAGGCCAATGCTCTAACCACTGAGCAAAACTGGCTAGGGCAATAAACTTTTTTTTTTAAATTTCAGAGAGAGAGGAAGAGAAAGAGAGAAACATCAATGATGAGAGTCATTGATCAGCTGCCTCCTGCACGCCCCCTAGTGGGGATCAAGCCCGCAACCCCCTGGGAATCCAACTGTGACCTCCTGGTTCATAAGTTGAAGCTGAACCACTGAGCCACACCAGCAGGACTTTTTTTTTTTTTGGTCAGATTAGCAAAAAAAATTTTGGTGTGCAGAATTTTAGTAATTAGTTTATATGTGCCATGAGATGAAAAAGGTTGAAAAGCGCTGCTCCAAGGGATCAGGTACTATGTCTACTGGCCTCTCATCTCTGCCCCTGTCCATGCCAGTCCTGCCTGAGCCACAGGCTTCATGTCCACTCTCAGCTTTGATCCTTCAGCAAGAGTCTCTCCAGCCCTGTCACATTCAGGATGCTGTTGGCCTCAAGCAGCTTCAACTTCTCTCACCCCTGAAGGCGGCAGGTGGTGCCAGTGGGACGCTGTGGGACTCTTATTAACAGGTGTGCCAACACTTGGGGTCTGCGCATGATGTTTGATGCTCACCCTCCCTGTGGGATTGTCTCAGTGGGGCCAGCTCAGGATTAGGGCCAGCGTCCACTCCATCCAAGTGTCCTCATCAAACAGTGCTTGCCAAAGCTAGCAACCTGGCAAGAGATGGACATATAGGGCCTTCCTGGTGAGAACAGCTCTGTCCCTGGCAGACGCTAACAGCTGGACTGAGTGGCAAGTAGGACAGGGCACACCTGCCTTCAGTCCTCAAAGTCATGAGGATAAGAAAGATACCAGCTCGGCTTCCAGCAGTTGTGTCCTAATCAGGAACTAGCTCCTGTCAAATAGCAATCCCACAGACTTTGGCCACCAAGCCAGAAAAGCAGCCTAGCACGGGACTTAGCACGGGACTTACCACGGGCCAAGGGCAGGCAGCCTCAGCTCCACATCAGCCAGTGCTGCACAGGGACAGGGAATTTTCCCAGAATCATGCTAGGTGAGAGGTTGGCAGGAAGAACACCTCTTGGTGAGCGATCCTGGCACCCCAGCTCCACACTCCCCTCTCCTCTGCTGCACTCACTCCAACAGCTCAGCGGTATCTCAGTGACCCACACGGGTCATAATGTGGAACACACCAGAACATTCCAGTGCAGAAAGAACAGCCTTCAACTGTCTGTGTCCCCAGCCTGAGGGCTGATTGCCAAGTTCAGGGCTTAATAGGAACAGCAGAACTCATCACAAGTGTGAAAACCAATGTTCCACTATTCTGTGGCAGAAAGGACAGGCATCAGAGAACAGGCCAGCACTCTTTTTCCTTTTTTTTTAATGGCTGAATTTCAAAGAACCCATCCCTTACCTAGGACAAATTCCCAGGAAGGGGCTATATTAGTGCAACAAAGGAAGCCTTGACTGGACACAAGAGCTCCCCAGACATCTTAAGGACAAGCTCTCCTCAGCCTAGGCTGGCCACCAAGTGGGGGTCATGGACACTGGCTGTGAGAAATGATCAGCGAGAATGGCCCCTCTCTCACCCTGCCCCACCCTCCCCAGGATGCCGAGCTGGAGGCCACCATCTCCCACCCCGTTTCCAGGGTGGGAGCTAAGGCACCAGGGCAGCGGGAGCTGGAGCCCCCATCCAGGGCTGGCAGGATCCCTGGGCAGATCAGCAGGCCAGCAGCTCGCTGCCCTCCACCTGTAGGCCTTTGCTCAGGAGGAAGGCATCCTGCTTGGGGTCACGACCCAGGAAGAGCTTCAGCATGATGCTGGCATCCTCAGAGCCACCTGGTCTCAGGATGCAGCTTCTATAGTCCAAGCCGACCTGCAGAGGGGAAGAGAGGTGGGGCTGGTTAAGGGCCCTCAAATATCCCTTCCTGGTTCCCAGTGGGCCTATGGGTGCCTACATCAGCATCACAAGGGAGCACGTGCTGAGACTTCGATGGGGATCTCAGAGCGAGTGTGCAAGTGTGTGTACATGTGTGCATGCAAATGCCTGTGTGCAAGACTTCATGTGCACATGAACGTGCATGCAGGAACCTCGTCCTTCAGGACAAGGGTGGCTGAGCCTCTGCTGTGACTAAACAAAAGGATGGAAAATTGGCCAAGCCCCTAGCCCCAGAGGGTCTCAGGTGGAGCCCTGAAGGGCTAAAGGAGGGCCCAACTCTGCCCCAGCATCCTGCTCTATAGGGGCTGGCTGCACAGGCACTCAGGCCTGAGGCCAAGGACAACTGTTCTTGGTCCTAGGCAGTGGGGGGCATCATTCAAAATCTTCCCCTCACCTTGCCATTGAGGACGCCCTCCTGCTTGAAGCGCGTGTGGAACATGTCCATGGAGTACACCTCGCTCCACAGGTAGCCATAGTACTGTGCGTCATAGCCGCCCGCCAAGTGGCCGAAGGTCGCAGGCATGTTGGTCCCTGGGCAGACACATGAGGCTATTGCTATGCCCTGGCCTGATCCCTGACTCCCCATCATGAGAGGGGGCTTCAAAGCAGCCACATGAGACATACTACCCCCCACCCAGAAGGGGGAAACTGCCCTGACACTTCCAGAAAGCAGAGGCCAGGTGATTTGGCTAAAGGAACTCAATCAACCTTTGCCTGCGAGCTGCTGAAGCGCAGAGGGCTCACCTGGAGCATGTTCAACAATGCTAGCTGCCACAGTGTCAGGGTTCAACGTGGGGAGACCCTGAGGTAAGTCAAGGCTCTCTCACACAATAGAGAACATGCCTTGAATGAAACACTTTTGAAGGGTTTTTTAAATGCTCATGAAACAGTAAACCAATGCAACACTATACATTAAATCTCAATTACCTTTATGTATGTACAAGTACACACATGCACTTGGAGGATACACATCAAAACCTTAACTACTGTCATCCCCAGGGTATAAGATAACTTGTCTTTTCTGTACCTCCCAGGCTTTTCACAAAGCAATGTGTGGGAGGTCACCCCAAGGAAGCGCATGAAGGCGCTGTGGAGATGGAAGGGACACATAGTCAGTGAGGAAAGATAAAGCCGCCCACACCAACTGTCCATCAGGCTCCACAGCTGGAGCCAACCAAGGACCTAGGAATGCAAAGCAGAAGTGAGACCATGAGCCCCCTGCTTCTCTCAGGTCAGCCAAACTTATAATCTGTCCCAACTCTCTTCATGTGGCACTAGGTCTTTTTTGACCCAGAGAATAGACCCCTAACCTCTAAGGTGGGCCAGGCTCACAAGCAGCTACCTGGTGTGGCTGGGACCCCAAGGATCTCCTGGCAGAGGCGGGCATACTCCTCAGCTGGGTCTGCGGCCTTCTGTGTGTGCAGGGCCTGGTCTACCTTGGCCAAGACAATCTGGCGCAGGTTGAAGAGACCTAGTCGGGAGGAAGGAGATGGGAGGCTGGCACTATGCTCTCCCCAATGCTCCAGTCAGGGTGGTCCAGAAATCTCCACAGGCATACTGGGGTGTCACAGGCTGCAGCACGGGCATCAAGGACTCCCCTCTTTCAGACCTCAAGGACTGAAGAAGGATGGGGACTAGAGGTGGTCCCAGGGCTGGTGGGGGCCTCAGAGGTGAGGTGCGGTGGGGCACACCTGTGTTGGCCTGCCGGGACTTGATGAGCTTCTCCAGCAGCTCCTGGGGGATGGCGCTGCCTGTCCTGTAGTGCTGCGACATCCTGAGCAGTGGCTCCTTCTCCCACACCCAGTTCTCCAGCATCTGCGAAGGCGCCTCCACAAAGTCACGCTCCACATGCGTCCCACTGAACATGGCAAACTCTGCCTGTGGAGACAGGGCAAAGAGCCCAGGAATGCTGTACCCTGCTCGGCCAGCTCCCACCCACCCGGCCTTATCTGGGCGCACAGGTACCTGGTACCCTAAGCACACCTCGGTGAGTGGATAACATCCTAGGCATGGGTCCTTCCTTCCCCAGACTATGATGCCTGGCCAAGGATGGGGACAACTGAGTTTCCCTGGGGAGCTGCTGGCTGATCTGTCTCAGACAGGGACACACAGGGAGATAAAGAGCACGCATGGCCCTGCTGGTCACCCAGGTTCTGTTTCCCACCCATGAAGTGAACGCTTTCAAAAAGCCTGTACCCCAAAAATGCCAAGGCCTGGAAACAGTGGAATCTGATGACAGATGTTGGAAGGTGCACTGTATTTTGTCCACTTTTGTGTCTGAAATTTTTCCTGAAAAATACCACTTGATCCACTGCAGCCAAAACCTAGGTCTGGCAGCTAACTGGCCAAACAAGCTGCTGAGTGATTTAAGGCAGCCCTGTCCTGGCCCAAGATGAAGCAGGGAATCCAGAAGAGGACACATGGCTGGTCGTTCTTATTCAGATTCCATATTTGTGAACTGTGACTCACTAAGCTTTATAGCCCCCAAATCAACACACCACGGCATTTGCATGGTCATTCAACACTGCCTTCTGGTTTCAGCTGACTGTAATGCACCCTTTTCACAGTCTACTGAGTGCCCTGTTTGTTGCACATTTCTGGTTTTGTGGGTGATTTCAATGTTCAAAATGGCCCTCAAATGTGGTGCTGGCTAGTGACCTTGAGTAAAAGAAGGCTGAGGGCCCAGAATACCCAGGTGAGTCCTTTCTCTGCCACTGAGTGCCTATTTGGGGAAGTTACTTCAACTTCCTAAGCCTCTGTGTCTCCATCCAGAGGGGACAGCACCCCTGGACCTCCTCACTGGGCTCAGTGAGTGTTCAGTGAGCCAGGCTCTGTGTCTGGGTCCTGCAGCCTGTGCTCTGGCTGTTATCGCTGGCTTTCACAGGATCCTGCAATGTTTCTTAATGTGAGCTAACAGGTGAGGAGGCTGGCATGCACACCATTCTAGGCATGTTACATCTGTAATTATCTTCACTAATCTAACAACTCTCTGAGAGCTATTATGGACTGATTGTGTCCCCCCAAAATTTATACATTGGAGTCCTAACCCCCAGGACCTCAGAATATGACTATATTTGGAGATGGGATCTTTAAGAGGTGATTAATGAGGTCACTAGGGTGAGCCCTGATCCAATACAACTGTGTCTTATAAGAAACAGAGATCAGGACACAGACACACACAGAGGGACAACCATATGAGAACATGTGAAAAAGATAGCATCTACACACCAAGGAGAGAGACCTCAGAGAAACCAACCCTGCCAACATATTGGCCTCAGACTTCTAGCCTCCAGCACCAGGACAACATACATTTCTGTTGTTTAAGCCACCCCTGTGGGGCTTTGTGATAGAAACTGATACAAGAGGGTATTACCATATCCATAGTAATGTCACATGAAGAATCCAACACGGAGAAAACTGCCTCCAGGCCCACTAACTACCAGGTGTAGGTGGGTACCCCTGCCCTTCCAACCCCCATCCAGCCCCTGGCCCCTTGCCCACCTGAGAGCAGAGCTGGTGCATCACATGCCCAAACTCATGGAAGTAGGTCTCCACCTCATCATGCTGCAGCAGGGAGGGGGCGTCTGGGGTGGGCTTGGTGAAGTTGGCCACCATGGCCGCAATGGCGATCTGGCGGCTCCCATCCTGACGCAGACAGCCTGGCTGCAGGCCAAAGCAGGCTGCGTGCCCATACTTGCCTTCCCTGGAGAGTGTCGGGGGAGAAGGGGGGGCGGGCAGGGTCAGGCCTGGCTGGGGCCGTCTGCTCTGCTTGCTGACTGGCCGAGGGGTAGTGACCCCAGGCCGTTCCCCAATTCTGCCCCTCCTTGACCCTGTATCCCTCAATCAACCCATCTGCCAGCTGAGGCTAATAGACACACTGAAGGGCGCTCAGCAGAGGAGTGAGCACCCACATCCCAAATGGTATGAACACTCCCTCCACCCTCCCGCCCCAGCTTACACGCACCGGGGGTAGAGGTCCAAGTAGAATTTCCCGATGACTGTTCCTGAGGCCGTGTCCCTTACTGAGTATAGCTTCACATCTTCGTGCCACACTGTTGTGTGCTCCTCCAGGTCAAAGGTCAGCCCCAGCAACTCCTGGTAGATGCCCAGCAGCCCCCTGGTGACCACCTGCATAGGGAAGTACTCCTTGAGCAGGTTCTGGTCCACATTGTAGCACGTCTCCTCCACCTGGTTCATGTAGTAGCGCATGTCCCAGGCATTGATCCGCCCATCGAAGTCCAGGCCCCGCTTCTCACACTCGGCCTTCTTCAGCTCCAGGATCACTGCCCGCTCCTGCTCCCCAAGGGGCTTTAGCTTCTGGGCCAGCTCGTCTGGGGGTACAGAGGGGAAAGACAAGACTACCTCCCTGCAGCAGGCACACCAAAGCTACCCATGCTCACCCCCGCCACAGCCAACTCCCAACACGCTGACCTTAGCTTTCTCTAGCTGTCTGGGCCCTGGTGCCCCACGTGGGAAGGATGGGCCTGAGACAAAAGCCTGACGGAGGCCAGCGCCATATCACCTCACAGCAGCCCCAGGAGAGGTCATAGGTCTCATTTCACAAGGAGGGAACAACAGCCACATGTGAGTTGCTTGTCCAGAGCCTCACACCCAGAAGGGCAGAGCTGGGCCAGTTACAGGCCCTGCCTTGGAGCCCCAATGCTCATTTGTTAGATTAGGATCTCTCAGGTCAAATATAGGGGTCAGAGGAGTCATCAGGATGCCCACCTCAGGGCGGACAGAATAGAGCTCTCAAAAGCACCATCTTGTCACCATCAAGAACAGCACACGGGAGTGGAGGAAGGCCAGTTACCTAGGAAAGTGGCCACTGTCTGGCTGGTCTTGGCCATGTTCATCTCCAGGACGTAGTCAGCATGCGTGCTGAAGCCCAGCAGGCTGGATTTCTGGGCCCGCAGGGTCACCAGCTCTCTGAGGATGGCACAGTTCTCCTGGAACCAACAAGTGAGCAGGCCTGTGGGTGCCACTCCCACCACGTGGGGATCCCAGGCCAGTATCTCGCTACCCTAATGGGTCTCAGCAGCTGCAGGGCTTCTCAGGCCCCTGGTTGGCACAGCTCTGGAACATCTACTTTCCCTCCCCCCTCCTGCCCTTGACCTAGATCTCTACACACTTGGCTATAAGCCCTCAGGTCCCTTTTGGAAACACAAAGGGTGTGAACAGTGAAGGGTTCTGAAGCTGAGTGGAATGCAGTGTTGAGACTGGGGCTCTCCAGGATGGCCTCCAGGGGGGCACTGCGCACTGGGATGCCCCCATTGAGCAAGGCCTGGTCCAGGGCTCAAGGCTGCACCACATCTCTACTGGGACCTCAGAGCAGCCGACCCAGCCAACCAAACTCATGGGGCCAACACAAAATGAAACCTGTCTGATTCATTTGCAAGGAAAGACAGAGGTGCATTCAGAACAGAACACTCCTGCTGGCACGACTGGTCCACAGGAAAACAAATTATGACTGGGAAGTTGAGTGGAGAGCTTTCAGTCACATGAGGGGACTCAAAGCTGGTGGCCAGCAGTGCCAGGCAGCATGCCATATCCCCTGGGGCCTGGAACTCTGCCTGCCCCCAGTTCTTCCTCTCAGGTCAAGTCTGGGGGACAGGATGGGAATGAAGACAAGAGGGTGCCAACCCCCATCCAGTCCTGAGCAGCCAACAGGTCTGTGGCTCAAGCTCTCGACATTCTAAATTCACTGCTGACCTGGATAAAGCAGCACACCCCCATCAGAACTGCAACTCTTGACTCTAGGACAAGACACCTCCATTTCTAAAGGCCGTCAGTGACCACCTGTGTGTGCACTGCCTCCTCCAGGGCTACATCTCAGATTCTGTTGTGGAAACCCAAGTTATCTTCAGACTAAAGTGGTCTGTTTTCAGTCCAGAAAGTGGAGAACAGAAGATTTTGCCACATGCACTTCCTGTTACCCTGTGACCTCCAGCTGGTGGCTCCTTTGTGCCGGCCACATGAGCACCAGTGATGTCACAGCAGGGAGCATGAAGGGACCCC
Source organism: Miniopterus schreibersii (assembly GCF_964146895.1). Classification (NCBI taxonomy): domain Eukaryota; kingdom Metazoa; phylum Chordata; class Mammalia; order Chiroptera; family Miniopteridae; genus Miniopterus; species Miniopterus schreibersii. The sequence continues at coordinate 65,429,016 of NC_138105.1, read as the reverse complement.
CTCCCACCACCCCATCTGTTTGAGAGGCTAAACAAGAGTTGTTCGGAGGCCACACTGGAGTGTGGACACAAACACAAGCGCCCATGTGGGAATGGACATAGTGCTGAGGCGACACCCAGGGCCATGGCCAGAAGCCCAGGCCCCACACAAGCTGCTGAATAGCAGAGAGCAAAGCCAAGTGTTTGAGTTTGGGAAATGAAAAAGCCACCTAAAGCTAAGGCAGAGGCATGGGAGACAGCTGAAGAAAAGAGGACGTCGGGATTTATGTGGAAGCAGATGCACAACAGGAGCAGCATAAGTTTGGGACAGACGCTCTAACTCCTGCTCTGTGTGACCCTGGGACAGAGCCAGACCCAGTGGGATGATCTACAGGCACCACCAAGTTCACTGAGGGCCTCCCCGGTCCCTGGACCTAGCCCAGTAGACAATGGGTGATTCTTTGCAGGCACAGCCACTGAGGCAACTCACACCGGCACTGATTAGACAGACCAGCACTGCCAGGTTCCAGACAAGAATTTCGAGGACAGACCCCTCAGGCGGATTCCCCACAGCCAGACCCTGGCACCATCTTCTCACCTCCTTGCACCGACAATTGAAGGCTTCCTCCACTTTCCTTCTCGTCTCAGGTACATGGCATTTCTTCAGGAGGGGAAAATAGTGAGGGTACTTGAGGGTGACTTTGAATTTCTCATCCTCAGTCTTTTCCAGAGAGTTCAGGAAGTCCTCAGGAAGCCCTCCTATGAACCAAATTAGGGGGGCTTTTAAAGGCCAGTACACAGACAAGGTGGGAAGGGGTGGGCTAGGAATGGGAGCCAGAAGGGAGCACCAGGCTCGGTCTCCCCTCCACATTCTGGGATTCTGGCTGCTCATCCCCCAGCCTGAACCCCAAAGTGAAGATATCAAGGACTTGCCCACCTCAGAAATCTGCTACCATACGCATCAGGACTCCCTTGAGGAAGAAAAGCTAGAGTCAGCTGGACCCTTGGACAGGGTGGGCTTCCCAGGGCTGCAGTCTCCTCCTGTGTCCTTTCTCAATAAATGACACCAAATGAACAGAAACTACCTGGCAGCCCTGACTATTGGACAGCAACCCCCATCCCAGAGGACCACACTGCTGCTACAGCCTCCCACCTGGTCCCCTGCTCCTGACCTGTTCTTCCATGACATAGATCTGCCCTTTGGACTGGGCACCTTCAGGCTCCCACCTCACGGGGAAAGGATGGAATGAGCCTAGAACATCTTGTGCCAAAAAGAAGGTGCTCAAAGACTAACAGGGACATGGCAAGCTAGAATTAGCCCCTTGAGGTCAAACTGGGACAGTCTGAGCATCAATGTCAGTAGTGACAGCGGTAGACTATAACCCATTGAATAAAATAGGATCTATAGTGCACACTATATAGATAAATCAATAAATAAGTGGGGGGAAGGAAAAGCTCTGACTTATGAGAAAACCAACTAACAAATGAACAAAGATTGATGGAGTTAGAAAGTCACCCACAGGGTCTACGGCCATACCACCCTGGACGCGCCTGATCTCGTCTGATCTCAGAAGTTAAGGGTCGGGCCTGGTTAGTATTTGGATGGGAGAAAGTCACCGATGGATGCTATAACCAGTGAGTGGAAATGTGATAAGCAGAGGTCTCAAAGCTACTCTTGAGAAATTGCTGATTATGAAGGGAAAACTGGTAATGTTACAATGGTGACACCTGGCAGACAATCACCTAATCAAGTGATTAAGATTCAGGAAAAAAAAAAAGGATAGAGAGATACATCATCTATATTTTTGTAAAATAACACCAAGTATCTCTTTTGCAACCAGAAAAAAACAAACAAGTGCCACAATTTTGCTCAACCAGACCTGCAGCAGCGCCAGACCTTGCCAGACTCGCCAGACATGTCCCAGCCACTGTTACTGCCCCCATCCAGCAAGACACGGTCTCTGAGGCTAGGCTGGACAAACAATAATCTGCTCCACGTGCTGGGATTCCAGCTGCCCACACAGGAGGCCAGTCTGACACAGCGAGGCCCTTGGGCTGGACAAACAGACAGCAAAGCAGTCCCATGGACAGTGAGGTTGAGCAGATTGGTTTGCTGAATTCCAAAGACCTGGGATGCCCCCTTGGCCAGGAAACACAGCAGCTGTTCTTAAATGTCAGGAGCCACATAATGGAACTTGCTGCCTGGGACACAATGAATAAGGGGGAATGAATAAGAATGAGGGGTGGCAGGGTATAGGGCTGATCAGTCTGTAAGCACTTGTTCCAAAAAACACATGTCCATGGGTCTCTGTGTAGTGCAGCCACCTTCAATGAGAACCCTGAGTCCTGGCCACCTTCAAGGCAAAGGCTATTGGACTCAGAGCTGGATCATACATAACATGACCCCACATTGCACTACACACAACTAGTTAGAATACACAGCCTCATCAGAGCCCCTCACAGGATGCAGCACAGCCACTGGCCTGGTTTTAAAAACTGTCAATGTTGGGAAAGATGGGAAAAAGTCTGCAAAAGGCTGAGGAACTGTTCGACAGGAAAGGAGCCTGGCAAGACACAAAAACTAACTGGATCCCGATGGGAGAGAGAGAAAACCCTGGAGAGAGCTGATGTGGGGAAGCCCATCTGCACTCTCCACAAAACTGTTCTCTGTTCTGTTTCCTGAGTGCGAGATCTACACCAATGATGCAGGAGAATGTCCCTATTTCTGCTGAAGTGTCACGAGGCTGACAAGTAACTCTCCAAGGTTCAGAAACAATACACGTACAAGTATCAACAGGAAGGAGGGGAAGCAGACCACTAGCAGAAGGTGAGGATAGGTGAAGTGCGCAGGGCTTTCCACAGCACCATTCTTGTAATTTTCGCATAGGTGAGAAACTTTTCAAAACAAAACATTCAGGGAAAGAGAAGTAGAGAAAAGAGTAAAAACTAGAAAGGACACCTAAGCCCCAACACTTCAAAATTTCCATGTACAGCCAGGCTTGGGAACCACTAACTCAGTCTATCCCCTTCATTTTGTAAGATTTTAAAAAATAAAAATAATAATGAAGGGTAGGGTGTGGATCTCAGAGGTGACCTCCCAAATGACTCACTGGCAAGGCCGAGTCTGCTACCCGCTGCTCCCACATCCTTGCCCAGGCTCCCGCCACTGCCTCAAGACATCTCCCATCAGGGTCAGAATCTCAATAGACAGAACACGGCCATCTCCAAGGAAGGATCTAGAACCTTAGTTTCCAAAACACCAAATGCTCTGGAATGGTCAGACAAATGCCTCAACCTCCAAGGGAGGAGGCAGTGGCCCTGGAGGGTCTCCCCAAGACCATGACCCTGAGACTGTGGCTGTCAACATGGCTACCTTTCCCACACAGCCCACCACGTACCCAACTCCTCTCGTGTAAATGGCAGGAAGGTCGTGTCCTCATTCAGGTTCTTATTGAAGTCAATGCACAGGAGACTCAGCTTCTTCTTTATGCCTTTGATTTTCTGAAGGAGAGAAGAGTCGTAAAGGGGAGCACCACCCTTAAGATACCCCCAGGGTTGGGGCTCCCCCTGACAGGAAAAGAGGCAGATAAGGTAGGAAAAACAAGGGGTTTTTGGAACAAGCACCTGTCTGCTGTGCTGAGCAACCTTGTGACCCAAGGACTCAAGGGGTGTCCATATCTATTTGGGTTCCTGGCCAAAAGCATTCTGGACCCACCCTCCTACTGAGGAATTATCCCCAGAGACTGCAGCTTAAGCTTTTGGACATCTAAACAGAGTTCAATGTTCATCTTTTCAGGGTCCATCTGGTTTTTAGAAACAGTTAAAAATAGACCCATCTGGATGAGGGAGTGACGCAGGGGCACAAAGTAAGTGCCTGGGCCCAGGGTGTGAGTCCTTTGGAAACCCCAGCGCTGCCTGGTATGGGAGAAAAGGGAACAAGGGTAAAGGCAGACACCACACTTATCAACCACAGGACTGGGAGCAAGTGTTGCCCTCTCGGCCTCAGTTCCTAGCTGGAAGACAGGGGACACCTGAAATGTGTATTTGGACTTGGCCTCGTTCCTGACACATGGCTCCTAAAACCCTTGGCATTTGCTAAGTGAAAAAGCAAGTGAAAAAGGTCCAGGGGCACAAAAGTGACAGGAGCCCCTTGCAACCACGGCTGAGTTTATGTTAATGAGCCCACTTTCGAAAAGCCGCAGAACCACAGGATGGGTCGAACTTTAGTCTTACCTCATTCCTCACCTTCTGGGAGGGGAGAGGGGCTGGAGGTTGGAGGTTGAAATCAGTCCCCAAGGGTGAATGATTTAATCAATCATGCTTATGTAATGAACCCTCCCAAAAGGATGGGGCTCAGAAAGCTTCCCAGGTTGGTGAACACATGTAGATGTGAGGAGAGAAGCATACCTAGGGAAGGCATGGAAGCTCCAAGCCTCTTCCCCTTACCTTGGCCTGTGCACTTCTTCCATCTGCTATTCCTGAGTTATGACCTTTTACACTAAACCAGTGATCTTGTGAGTAATGGGTTCCTCTGAGTTCTGCAAGCCGCTTTAGGAAATTAATTGAATCTAAGGAGGGGGCAATGGGAACCTCCAATTTACAGCACAGGTAACAACTTGGAGTCTGAAATAGGGGCAGTCCTGTGGGGTTGAGCCCTGAACATCTGGGACCTGATGCCCTTTCCCGGTAGACAGTGTCAGGACAGAGTTAAAGTGTAAGGCACCCAGCTGGTGTCAGAAAGTTCCTTCATGTGAGATCCTCACACATCTGGTGTCAGGAGTGAAGCCGTGCTGTAGCACTGTACTGAGGGTGGAGGAGTAAGTTTTTCCGTAATACTATCGCAGCAAACTCATGGGGATAACTGGATAAGGTGGGACGCAGGGAGGTACCTGATTCATCCTGCACTCTCCTTTGCTGAGGGAGCCCTGTCATCCTGGGGAAGCCCCTCATGATGCTGGAGAACTGAGAGCAGATCAGGTGCAAAGAGAGAGCTGCTTTAGACAGACCTCCCACCACAGAGTTCAGGCAGCAGCAGATGGCATCAGGCCAGAGGCCGGGCCCTCAGATGGGCACAGGAAGGCATGGGCCCCCCTGCCCTCAGAGCTGGTACTCACTTCTTGAGTTTCCTCTGGCAGGTGGAGCCCATTCCTTCGGCCAAGCTTGATCAGTCGTTCCAGGTACCGCAGTGCCTCTGGCCTCAGTGAGTCCTTTTGAACTTTTTCCTAGAATAAGAAAATCAAATTTCTGTTTACAGTGAAAAAATCATGAATAGTGCCAAAGGCTGGGAGGCAGCGAAGAGACCGGTTCACTCAGATGTTGCTGAGGTTAGGTAAAATAGTGCAGCCACTCTGGAAAGCAGTTTGGTGGTTTCTTGAAAAAAGAGGCATACAATGACCATATGACTCAGCAACTGCCCTCCTGGGCATTTAACCCAGAGAATGAAGCCATAAGTCCACAAAGAACCTGCACCCAGATGCTCACTTACTGGCATAGCACAAACTGAGACCAGCCAGAAGGCTTGCACAAGTGAGCACTCCCACAGGAATAAGGTGAGGGGACAATACCCCACTTGTGGAATTAACTTGGGTTCTGCAAAATGTTACCTTAGGAAAATCAGACATAGTGTAGATGAGATCCCTTTGAATAATTTCTCACAACTGCATGTGAGCCTACAATTGTCTCAATAAGAATTTCAATTAAAAAACCAAAACAGTTGTGCATCCCCAGGCCTGTGCCTGCACACGCACCAAACCACATGGGAATGTCTTCCTGATCCTGAGGCCGACATGTCGGCACAATCGAAGGGAAATGGATAAGCGGGATGAAGAGCATCTGTAGTCATCTCTATGAACCCTCTGCCATCATCAGCAAAGGTTCCCATTCCTGCTGAGAGGAGCACAGGCTGGAGATAGAACCCACATTCGTGCTGCGTCACCCAGCACACATCGCTCAACCCTGCTCATCTCACGAGGGAAACAGGATATTATCTCTGAGAAACACCCAACAAGGTCAGAAAAGTGCAATGACATGGTGGATATGGGAAAGATGTAACAAGTCCTAGGTTGTCTGTCATTTTTAAAATGCTTTTTTAAATTCTGGCAAAATAAACATAAAATTTACTACCTTAACCACTTTCAAATGCACAGCTCAGTGGCATTAAGTCCATTCACACTGCTATGCTGCCATCCCTACCATCCATCTCCAAAACTCTTTTCAGCTTTCTGCCTTTTAAAGTCTGGGGAGCAAAATGGTCCAGTTGGAACAGGTGTCAGCCCACTGGTGCCCCTGGAGAGACGGGCCTGCTCCCGGATTTCTACCTGCTGTGTGCCTGGTGGTGTGTCCTCACAGCATCCTCACCTGCAGCCAGACGATCCTCTGGTACACATCCTGCCTCATGCTCATCTCCACATCAAACTCAGACAGCTTCTTGTCTGCCTCTGTGCTGGCTGTGCGAATGTCCTTGGATGGAGAAACATGCTGGGGGAAGTCAAGGATATTCCTCTGAACTAAAATGGGGAGACAATGAGACAACTGTGAAAATGGGTACTGGGTAGAAACCAGCAAGTGCTAGACCTCACACCCCAGGCACAGAACTCATCCCTGTATGTTGATTTGTTCAGTGAATGTTCTCCACACTGGGCTGGGCACCGGAATAGAGAAATGAGCACTGTCACCCATGTCCCTAGGACCTCAAAGTTCAAATAGACACAAATTTAGGTCATGATACTCCAAGCCAAGGAGGATTATAACAGGGAAGTATGACAAGACCAGGAGAGGCTGAAGGGACTCCATTCTAGAAAAAGAACCATGGCTGCTGATGGCTCTTTTATTTATTTTACTTATTTATTGATTTTGAGAGAGAGAGAGAGGGAAGGAGAGGGAGGAGGGGGAAGGGAGATGGAGGGGGGAGGGGGAGAAAGAGACATCAATTTGTTGTTCCACTTATTTATGGTTGATTCTTTATTTTTATTGATTCAGGGTGGGGGGAAAGGAACACTGATCTGTTATCCCACCTATCTACACATTCACCATTGAGTCTCTCTCTTTTTTTTTTTTTACCGGTTGATTCTTATATGTGCCCTGACCAGAGATCAAACCCACAACCTTGGCGTATTGGGATGACACTCTAACCAACTGAGCTACCTGGTCAGGGCCCTGATGAATTTATTTTAAATTCACAAATGATTTTATAATTTACATACCACATTCACACTTTGTTAAATAAAGAAAGGAGTAGCTATAAAATCATAAATTTTAATACAGACTCACGTGACCCAGCAATTCCATCCCTACATATTCACCCACAAGAAATGAAAACATAGGCCTGGCCGGGCGTGGCTCAGTGGTTGAGTATCAACCTAGGATCCAGGAGATTGAGGTTTGATTCCTGGTCAGGGGACATGCCCGGGTTGCGGGCTTGATCCCCAGTTGGGGGGCCATGCAGGAGGCAGCCAATCAATGACTCTCTCATCATTGATGTTTCTGTCTCTCCCTCTCCCTCCCTCTCTCTGAAATCAATAAAGACATATTTAAAAAAAAAAAAAAATGAAAACACAGGTCCATACAGAAACCTATGCACACATGCTCACAGCATCAGGATTCGTAATAACCACATAGTGAAAATAACCCAAATGCCCAATGACAGATGAATGGATAAACAAACGTGATCTATCCACACAGAGGAATATTCCTCAGCCAGGAAAAGGACTGAAGCACTGACGCTCACTACAACATGGATGGACACAACGCTCAGTGAGAGGAGCCAGGCACAAAAGGCCACATATTGTGTAACCCCATTTATGTGAAATGTCCAAAACAGACAAATCCGGAGACAAAGTGGATTCTCGGTTGCTGGGAGAGGGGAAAGGGGCTTCTTTTGGGGGAGGTGACAAAAATATTCTAGAACTAGATAATGGTGATAGTTGGACAACACTGCAAATATATTAAAAACCACTGGGATATATGCTGTAAATGGGTGGAAAAATAGCACACACTTTGCATTGGGGAGACCTGAATTCAAATCACAGTTTGGTCACTTCCATTGTCTGGGCCTATGAAATGGCACCTGGTCTGGGTGCATCTCACTGCACCATGAAGACCTCTGAGGGTGGGATAAGGACTGACCTGCTCAGCTGACTTGTATTAAACTGTGGGACCCTGGGTAGGCCTGATGCCGGCTGCCCAAAAGAGAACAGTGAAAAAAAAGGACACAGCCAGCCTCTGGGTTTGGGATTTATAGACTGACATGCACTGAGTGTAACATCAAAACAGTGCAGAGTGAGGGATTAATCTAGGCAGCCGGCACAGGAAGGTGGGGCCAGGGAAGGGGCTCCTGTGATCACAGATCAGTCTGACATCCATTAAAGCAGAGGGTGAGAACTCCAGGCTAAGAGGGAAGTGAGCAAGTGCAAAGCCATGTGGCTAGGCAGACAGCCCAGGGAGAGTGAGGAGGGCTGAAAGTGCAGGGCTGAAGGCCACAACCAGGGCTCTGGCCTCCAAGAGCACCACAAGTCAATTTTGGTTTTCCTTAAAATTACTCTGGCTACTGAATGGAGAACGGGGTGGAGTGACACCTGATAAGTGGGAATTACCATCCTTCAACCGTTGAGTGCCTCCTGTGAGAGAGAAGAGGGGGAAACTGAGGCCCATCTGCCCAAAGTGGGGAAGGGGAGGCAGAGGCAAGATGCAGAACCCTCACCTCTCGGCCCACCTCTCTTTGCCAGAACACCAGCAAAGCTGACACAGTGAGGCCTCAGGGATACATGAGAATCCTGTAGCAGGGATTCTCAATGGTTCCCCAAAAAAATGACTTTTGCTAGAGATTTGGGGTCAGGGGGTTTCCTGGCTTCACCTCGAGACTTCCCTTGATTTTTTGTCCCCATGCTGTCATCCTCTACAAAGGGGCTCCAGGAAGCAGATGCCATATCTATTTAACTGAGCACCTCACTCCTCCCAAAGGAAATAGGCAGACCCCAAAGAGGAGAGAAAAGCCAGCTGGGGGGGGGGGTGGCATCAGGTTACACAAAGTGCAGGGGGAGGCCTCGGGGAGAAGAAAAGTAAGAGGACCAAGTTCAGTTCTCAGTTCAGTTCTCAAGAGAGAAAACAAATACCCCCTAGGACTAGGAAAGGAGTGAGAAGGGCTCCAGTTTCAAGGCAGGCACCTGAGCTGGATCTCAGAGAGGGGTGCTGTTGTCCCCTCTGGGCCCTCAGATGACATGCTTGTGAGGACCGACTGTCCCAGGTGGCAAAGTGGAGCAGGGTGCTCATGGGAATGGACCACACCTGCTGGGTACCTTTACCCTCGCCAGCACGTTTACCCACCATGACCCCAGGGGATGGGTGGCCCCACCCCAGGGTAAGGGTCCAGGAGCTCCCTGCCCAGATCCTGACCTGGACCTACCTGTGTAGGACACCTCCACGTCAGCCAGGGCCTTGAGCGTACTCTCGTAGGACACATCCTCGAACTTCAGAGAGCCCACCTGGTCATACACGCGCTTGGTCTGCTCCATGAGCTCTGTCGTGAGCTCTGCTATTTGTTGGGCACTCAGGTCCCATCTCAGGTAGTTCACCACAGAGCAGGGGGCTGCCATATCCAGGGCATCTCCTACACAGGCTACACAGAGGACAAAACTCCATACCAAGCATCTGCTTCACATCCAGAATTCTAGAATTAGGGTCAGAGTAACTAGGTGGGAGAGAGGGGAATGAGGAACAGGAGAGGACCACTGTGTCTCTGCAGATGAGCAAGGCCCAAAGGTTTTGTGGGGATGCACAGGTTAACCAGTCCTCTAGAGCACATGATTCTGCTCCCCAGGGGACAATGGATGATGTCTGGGGACATTTGTGGTCACCAGGACTGGAAATGCTACTGCATCAAGTGGGTAGGGGCCAGGGATGCTGCTCAACACCCCACAGTGCTCAGGATGGTCCCCTCACAGAGTGACCTGGCCCCAAACATCAAGTGTGGTGAGGTGGACATTTGGTATACACCTGCATTTCACTCAAAGAATAACTTAATTACAAGGTGCAACTCCCAACCTCCCTGGATGTAAAATGTGACATTTGCACTGTATTACCTTTCTAAAGTAGGGGGAAAATCCTGATTATTGAAATATCCCTAGCCCTGAGAGCTTTTGGATAAGTGACTGTGGTCTGTACTAATAGAAGTCACTTGACAACTTCCGTGTAAGGTTCAGAGTGTAAGATGTTTTGCCCTCTTTCCCTCTGAATTCTGACAGTTCTGCACTCTGCATCCCATTTGCCTGTTTTATGGGTGGGAATCCTGAGATTTGGAGCATTCAAGTCTCCTGCCACAATGATCCCACAGCCAACAAGTGGCAGAGGTGGGGTTCATACCCAAAGTCTGATTCCACTCCCACACTGTGAACTGGTATACTGTACTCACCCCACCTTTGTAAATCTGCACATCTGGTTGTCAGGACTTCCTGTCCCTTTCCCAGGGCTCCACCTTGCAAACCTCTCATCAAGTTCAAACCTCTCATCAAAGTCTACACCTGCCTGATTTTGCACAGCCCATGAGCTAAAAGTGATTTCACATGGGAGGTAGTATGTGGCAGCCAAGTCTAAACCATGTGCCCCTTATAGAGCAGTTTGCTGACCCCTGATCTACATTGTCCACACACTACTGGGTCCTATACAGTAGGTTTTGCCAGCTGATTTTGCCAACTGCTATGCCCAGCCACACTGGCCTTCAGTCTCCAGGGCTTTCCTGCAGCTTGTCTTCTCTGCCCTGAGGCCCTGCCCTGCCAGTCTTCCCTTCCACATTCCTTTCTCAAGGAGGCCCTGCCATGGCATTCCTATAGAACCTGTAGGTCTGGAATGGCTACACCTGTCCCAAATTACTTGTTGAGTTAATGAACAGGGTGGGTGTGGAATGTGTCATAAACAAGAAGGGGCTGCTCCAGGAAACACCCAGCTTTGTGCCTCATTTTCCCCTTCTGGCCAGCCAGGAGTTGAGCAGGGCCAAAGTGGTCCTGGACTCCCCATCTTGTGAACACTGGGGACCTTTGAAAGGTGTGCTAGCTCGGACCTGTATTGGTATCTTTGGGGTAGGGTTTTTGAACAGCACTATTAACATTGGGGGCTGGGTCATTCTATGGGGTAGGGCCGTCCTGGGGATTCTGGGGTGCTGAGCAGCATCCCTGGTCCCCAATCCGTTCGATGCCAGGAACATTCCCAGTCATGACAACCATAGATGTCCCCATTGCCCAGGGTCTCCGAGGGTGGTACAATCATCCTAGCTGAGGACCACTGATATACACTAAGAAGGAAAAAGCTTTTAAGTCAGCACAGGTCAGATTTTCTAGCCAAACTTCGGGGAAATCTTTCTATTTGCAGAGTATTTTAAATTTCAGAAGTGCCAAAAAGGGACTGTAGGTCTGTATTAATTTGGTGGTAAAGAAGGGCTCTAGGAGCTCAGGAAAGGTGGGAGATCCATGTGAGCTAGAAGTGTCAGAAAAACTTCCTGGAGGAGCTAGAATTTGAAAAAATTCAAAAGCACATGCATTCATTCATTCTATAAATATTTACTGATTACCATCTATGTAACCGGTCCCCAAGCTAACAATCCTCCAGCAAACAAGGCAGACAACATTCTCTGCCTTCCTGAGTCCTCCATAACCCTAGTTGTAATTATTATCATTAATACAATTATCAACATCACCATCATAATGAACTGGCGAAAGAATTGGGGAAGGAGAGACGGACGGGCAAGGGAAAATTCCAGGAGGCACTACACAACAACCTGGGCGATTTTCTAAAATACAGTAAACAAGTCACATCGCTCCCAATGAAAACCTGTCCATAGCACCCATTTGCCCTTAAAATAAAAGCTGTCCTCTAGCCAAAATGACGTATTACTCTCCCAAATAAGTTACCCCTGTTCCTGCCTCCCGGCTTTTGCCCTCACGGTCACAGCCAACTTGGATGTTCCTCTGAGGTCTTGGCAGAGAGAGGCTTGTCCCCATCGAGTACAGGCTGAAATGCCACCTCCTCCCAGAAGCCCTCCAGGATGCCCTCTCTAAAAAGTGCCACCAGCCCCGGCACTGACCACTCTCTAAAGCCCTCGCTAGCTTCTTTGCTTGCTGAACGTCTGTCTCCCGCTCTGGAACAGCATCTAGGACTCACAGTCTCTCCCAGAGTCCACCTCAGAACCCGACCCGTCCTTAGCAGAAGGCACATGAAGTTGGCTGAATGAGTGAGGCGCTCGAAAAGCTGGTTCATTCATTCTGCTACCGAGGAGACGAGGACCCCTCTCCAAGGCCCTAGTCACTAGAGGGTCACTGGGCTCCGCTCTAAGGCCCAAGTCAAGACCCCCAAAGGCACGAGGGTGCAGGAGGCGCCCAGGTCCCGCGAGCGGGGCCGCACCGAAAGGTGGCTGGTACCTGCTGGGGGCTTCATGGCGGGCCGGTGTCTACCGCCGGCCTCCTTCTCCACCTGATCCGCGTGGGGCCGCCTCAGCCGCCGGGGCCAGCCAACTCCGTCCGCTCAGTGGACGCCACCGTCACCACTAAGGCACCCACCGCCCGCGCGCCCACTGAACGCTGGGAGGGCGCGTGCTCCCGGGGGTAGGGCGCACGCGCGCCTCAGCTCCACCCACAGTCCGAGCCCCTCTCGGCTCCTTCCACCCACACTGCGCACGCGCGAGCACACTGGGGCGAAAGAGACAGAACGAGGCAGCTGGCGCGTCTGAACGTTTGCGGCTCTCTGCCAGTACTTCGCCTGGGCTTCTAAGTCCCCGGATTAATTGGTACCTGCCTCCTTTCTACCTTAAAAAAAAAGAAAAAGAGAAACGTAAGTAATTAAGTACCACCAAGGAAGCCTCAATAAACGGATCCAGAACTTCTAACAATAGGTGTTTTGGAAGAATGCAGTAACCTGACCTATATCTAGTGCTGCCGGTTAAAACAAAATCTTGAACCGTCTAAGGCACCCAGAAAGAAAATTTTACTAGAATTAAACTTGCAAAAAACTCCCACCTCTTTTATTTCTGCAGAAGAAATTAAAATAATCCATGGCGTTAAATATGCGTGCGATTTAAATAGGATAAAAATGAATCGGAAGAACCCTTCTGGCAACTTTTAACATTAGTGGAGGGCAGTTCTGAGTCATCCTAGGGAATTTCTCATTACTCCGTATTAAGCACACCAAGTTTAATTCTACTTTAGTCTTCATTTTCACTGTTCGCTGTACCTGGAGTGTTTTTCCTCATCCTCCAAACCCGCATTTAAAAAGAGAGGCCCTCCTTAACCATCCCAGCCAACTTATCTCCCCAGTCACGATCACAACACCCCATATTTCTTCATAGTCCTTCCCATTAAGTGAAATTCATTAATTTATGAATTCATTAGTTTACTATTTTATAATTCGTCTACCCCAATACAAAATAATGAGAGCAAACACTTTGCTGGTCTTTACAGTTAGTTTGCAATAAATACTTGTTGACCACTAGGCACCTACTGTGAACAATTTCTGTATTCCTTTACGTAGTATGGATTGAATGAACGAAAGAATGCGTTTGCTGGTGAATGGGTAAATGAGTAGGTGAATAAAGGAACTAAGATAATGGATAACAGTTGCTCCCATTCACAGAGCGCCGATGACGGCTCTGGGCACCAAAGACCCAAATGCAGCTGCACCACGTGGCCGGCTATGCACCATGTGACCGGCTCCACCTACCAGCAAGGAATCAGTCACTGTCCTACCGTGCACCGTTCTAGAGGACAAGTCCATTTTGATTCGGTCGCAGAGGTCAGCTGCCCTAAGGACCAGCTCGTTCCCGCCTCTAAATTGCGTCACTTCCCCCACTTCTGCCTGGACAATTGATGCGCCTGCGCAGAATGAAAGCCGACGGGAGAGGGTTCCTTCCGCGCAGGCGTCCCGACTGGGGGGCGGGGCCGGGCGACGCCGCGGTGCGCAGGCGCAGCCGTCGGTGGGTCGGGGTTCGGCCGCTTGAGAGGTGAGTCGGGGGTTTGGCGCTGAGCGGACTGGCTTCGGGTTCGCGGCTAGGGGCTTCCGGAGCTACAGGACCCTTAAGGGGAGGTCGGTCTGGAGTTGGAGTCACCGCGCATCGGCGTGGTGCTGTGAATGGGCAGTACAGAGGGGAAACTGAGGCCGGGCGTCGTGGGACTCGCCCTCACCGGCCCTGGCTTCCCTCCCCTGGACCCCAGGCCTGGTAATGCTGGTTCGCAGGTCCGTGGGTGGAAAGTGGGAAGTAAAAGCGCCCCGCACGTAGTAATCGCTCGCTAGGTGTCCGCTGCTGTACGGAAAAACGGTCCCTTTAAATCGGGCGGGGCGGGGGGGCTCTTTGCTGTCTCAGCGCCGCTGCTCTCCAGGTGGATAACGTTGGACAGCCTCTTGATTTCTCAGAGCCTCAGTTTTCTCCTCTGTGAAACGGGCATTGTCACAGCCCCTGCCTCACGGGCGGGGGGCTTGGGGAGGATTCAAGCCACAGGGCCCAGTGCAAAATGAGAGCTCAAAGCAGCCAACAGTTTCTCTTATTTTACACTTAGGGTCTTCTGCATGTTGTGCTAGAAGTTGGAGAAATCTGGGCTTGAGGAACCCGCTGCACCACCTTTCTCCCAGGCTGTGTAAGCTTGGGCAAGTCGCTTCCCCTCTTTGAGCAGCACGTCTCTTATAGGGGCTGTAGAAGTATATGTCTCCTAGGGTCTATGTGAGAACATTCTTTAATCAAGTTCCTAGTACTTGCTCACTAGAGAATGACTGGTTTTGTTATTGGGTGTCAGAACATGGGTGTGCAAAGTGTGTCCCTGAGTGATGTTCCTGTTTGTTTCTATCCCTGATTATTTGTTTAGTCTGTTTTTCCTCTCCCTAGACCAGTGATTTTGTACACCCCCCTGGGGGGGGGGCACTGGGAGATGGGGACATTTGTGGTTGTCACAACTGGAGTGCTCTTGGCATCAAGTGGTTGTGGGGCCAGGGATGCTCCTCAATCCCCCCTCCCCCCAGTGCCTAGGATGGTTCCCCAGAGAAAGATCGGCCCCAAATGTCAGCAGTTAAACCCTACCCTAGACCAGTGAGTGATTCTTTACCACTGAGACCTCTGCATTGGTGGGGGGAGTGAACCCGAAGAAATCATGTGCAAGGTTTTGTGTGTTGCACCCGTTTTTGTAGGGAGCAGGAAAGGTACTTTGGAGTTAAACTCTCAAGTCGGACTAGCTGGGTTCAAAACTGATTTGTGTCTTCTTGGCTTGATGACCTTGAGTGGTGATGCCCTTATCTTTCTAAGCCTCAATTTTTCCTTCTGTAGAATGGGGATTAGGTGAAACAACTCAGGATCTCAGCAAACTAATGAGGGAGCCAAATCCAGCTGAGGTCTGTTTTTGTAAATAAAGTTTTGTGGAAACAGCCATGCCCAATGGCATACACATTATGTGGCTGCTTTTGCACTATAATAGCAGTGTTGAGTCGTTGCCACAGGGACCCTGTGGCCTGTGAAGCTGAAGAAATTCTGGCCTTTTTCAGAAAACGTTTGCTGACCACTGAAATAAGCCATTATATATACAGCACTTAGCTCAGGGCCCAGAAAGTCCTTGGCATTCCAAGGATTGCACCTGAGGTTTATAATTCAATCTTGACCTGGAAGGCTGTGTGACTCTAAATGAGGTTAATCTCTGCCCCAGGTCTAGAGCTGTAGTCTTACTTGATCTTATGTTTTTTTCACCAAGACCCTACTCGGGCCAAGGTGGGAAATACTCATTGAGGGTTGAAGGAATAAAGGGGGTTATAGGCAGGTAGGCAAGACCAAAGGTCTTCTACTGATGAGGAAACCGAGACCCAAAGAGAATAGCCTCCCCAAGGAACCTGGTGGTCCTGCTCTGAATTTGACAGTGACCTCACATTTTCCTGAGTCCGTATGGATCATGTGCCTCCAAGAGCTGGGGTTAAAAGGAAGATGATCTGTCCAGTGGCTCACAGTCTGCTGGCTGACGACAGGCCAGGAAAGAGCCTGTAGGAGATGCTATACCAGAGGTGGGAATAGAGCTTGGGCTTTGCTGGGAAAAGAAGGTGTCCAGCTCTGTCTGAGGAGGTGACCTTGCAGCTTGGTGTCAAAGGGAGAATAAGAGTTTCCCTGGTGGATCAGAGGAAAGGTGAATAGTGGATCTGAGTGGAGCACAGAGGGTTTGGAGCCCAGCAGGTGACACGCCAGTGCTTAGGTGCTAGGCGCACACACTTGTTATGTTTCAGGGAGCTTTCGAGGGTTTGTAAGTGTGCAGGACAACCTGGCGGCATTTTAGAAGAAAACAGGGCTGTGCTTTGGGGGGTGAACCCCAGTTCTAGCTTTGGGGCAGCCTTTCTTGGGTACCTACAGTGTCCTAGGGTGGGTGGGAGGAGCACCCACAGAAGAGATGGGCCATCCTTCAAAAAGTGGATACTTCTTCCTAGGGTATGCGGGGTAGGTCACTCATTTTAGTAAAGTATATCGTTTTTTCCTTTTATTGGTCAGTCTTGGGCAGGGAAATAAAAGGAATAGAAGTTTTTTGTTTTTTAATGATAAAATGAAAAAGTGGATTGAGAGCTAGAAGGGATTCTGAAGGCGCCAAACAGGAACTGTCTCTGGGACCCCTTTCCACACCCTGGGGCAGGACCTGCCCACCCTCACCAGGCTTATTCCCGTACCATATGCCCTGGTGATGCTTTCTGGGAGCTCACACAGGCCATACTGTTAAGAGAGAGTAGGCCTTTGAGAATGTTGTCCAGCAGCCAAAGACCTACAAGTTGTGATTGTTCCAAAGACACAGAGTGCCTAGTAGCCATCAAGCAAAAGTGCTGTCCCTGTGTCAGGCTGGGTCCTGCTCTGTGAGGAGCAGAAGTTTGTTCATCTTAAAGCTTTGTGTTTAAGTCAGATGCTCACACTGTTTCCTGTCCTCCCTGTTCAGTGAGGTGAGAGGAGAAGCAGCAGTTTTTAGGGACCACCTGTGTCAAACACTGTGCCCAGTCTTCTGCTGTGGACCTACAATCCCTTTTCTGCACTTCCGAAACCCAAATACCCAGCACACGGAAGATTTCCCAAAGTTAGTAGCAAAATCATTTGGTCAGAAAGTTTAACTTATGCTGACCTAGAGTCTTTTCTTTTTCCCACTAGTGTCTAGCAATGATTTTGAGCTGGGAGTGGTTTGGCCATGTCTGGGGACATCTGTGGTTGTCACTGCTTGGGAGGTGCTTGTGGAATCAAGTTAGTGGGGGCAAAGGATGCTGCCCAACCCCCCACAGTACCCAGGACACCCCCCACAAAGAGAATGAACTAGCCTCCATGTCAGCAGTGCTGAAGGGGAGAAATCCTGCGCTAATTATTTGGGAAAATAGTGAATTTCATCCCTGCTCACTCTAGACACCAGTATAAATCCCCGATGGTCAGACAGTGTAAACCAGGATGACCCCAGCATCTGTGTGTCACCTCCTCTCTCCTCTCTCTCAGGCTGTACATTTAAATGTGTGCAGCCTTGCCCTGCCTGGTTTGGCTCAGTGGTTAGAGCATCGGCCTGCAGACTGAAGGGTCCTGGGTTCGATTCCAATCGAGGGCACGTACTTCGGTTGCAGGCTTGGTCCCGCTCAGGGTGCGAGTGGGAGGCAACCAATCGATGTGTCTCTCTTACATCTATGTTTTTCTTTCTCTCTCCCTTCCACTCTCTTTGAAAAGCAATGGAAAAAATATCCTTGTGTGTGGATTAATAAATAAATAAATGTGTGCAGCCTCCTAGGACCTCAGTAGTCAAATGGTTATGGAACACAGTCTCCTGAGATCAGTGGAATCCCCTGACCCAGGGGGTCTTGCCTGGGATAATCCTGCCCCCACCCCCAGCTCCAAGGGAACTTTAGATGGATTCCAGGGATGCTATTAAACATCCTATAGTGCACTGGAAAGTTCCTCACACAGAAAATGTTCCATATGTCAATAGTGCCTGGGCGGAGAAACCCTGCATTAGGTCACTGAATTCTCAACAGCTTGTGAAAATACCTGTTACCTCATTTTGTAGAAGAGGTAACTGAGGGCATCAACTGGGACTCTTTCAGATGTGACACAGGGACAGGGAAGGCAACATGCAGCTGGCCTTGGGGAGAAATGGCTTTACCTAAGACATAGTGACTCCAGATCTTATCCTCCAGGGAAAAGAGATGTCCTGTCTAGCCCATCATCCAGACACTGGCCCAGGGCATGCTCCAGGGGCCCTGACTTGTTGACACTCTGGTGTATGGGAGGAAATCACTTCGGTAGACCAGGAGAAGCCTCTCAGAGGTAGGCAGCGGGAGTTGCCTTAAATTAGTTCAGTGGGGGCAGGAGGGGGGGAGCAGGGACCTGGGATCTCAGAGGTTTATATTCTGAGAGGAGGACCTTTGAAACAGAGTTTTTTAATTATAGTAAAATAGACATAAAATTTACCATTTTAACTATTTTTTTGTTCATTTTGTTGTTAATCCTCACCAAAGGATATTTTTTTCCATTGATTTCTAGAGAGAGTGGAAGGGAGAGATGGAGGGTGGAGGAGAGAGAGAGAGAAAAACATCGATGTGAAAGAGACACATTGATTCGTTGCCTTCCTTCACATGCCCCCACTGGGGCTGGGATCAAACCTGCAACCCAGGTACATGCCCTTGACCGGGAATAGAACCTGCGATCCTTCGGTGCACTGGCCGATGCTCTAACCTCTGAGCCACACCAGGCAGGCCTTTTTTTTTTTTCCAATCCTCACCAGAGGATATTTTTTCCATTGCTTTTCAGAGAGAGTGGAAGGGAGGCAGGGAGGGAGGAGCAGGGAGAACATCTATGTGAGAGATACATTGACTGGTTGCCTCCTGCACGCACCCCAACCACACACCGCAACCGGGGGCAGGGAGTGAACCTGGGGCCCTTTGGTGCACAGGCCGAGGCTCTAACTGCTGAGCACACCGGCCAGGTTTTAAGTAACAATTCAGTGGCAGTTAAGCACATTCACATTTTGTGCAACCATCCCCACCATCTATCTCCAGAACTCTCTCATCTTCCCAAACTGAAATTCTGTCCCCATTCAACACTAACTCCCTTCCTCCAGCTCATCACCCACCATTTACTTTGTCTCTGATTTGCAATTGATTTTAGAGAAAGAGATACACTGATTGGTTGTTCCACTTATTTATGCATTCATTGGTTGATTCTTGTATGTGCCCTGACTAGGGATTGAACCTGTAACCTTAGCATATCGGGACAATGCTCTAACTAACGGAGCTATCCAGCCAGGGCCTGTCTCTGTGAATTTGAATCCTCTAAAGAGCTCGTATGAGTGGAATCACACAGTATTTGTTCTTCTGTCTGGCTTATGTCGCTGAGCATTATGTCCAGAAGGCTCATCCATGTTGTAACAGGTGTCAGAACTTCCTTTTTAAAGTTGAATAATATTCCATGGTGTGGATGGACCACATTGTGTTGATACACATTCATCCATCAACGGACATTGGAGTCTGTCCACCTTTCAGCTACTGTGAGTCATGCTGCTACCTGTCAAGAATATGTATAAAACAAACATTTTTTATGTTCTTGACAGCATGTCTGTCTCCTAGGGTTTGGAGGCTGGCAGATGGCCAGTTTGCTCTCAGGACCCTCCAGCTGGGGAGCATGAGTCACCTTTTGGGACCTCACTGTCTTCAAAACAAGCAGGTTGTGGTTGATCTTCATGGGCCCCTGTGTATTGTCCCCAAGATCCTCTGAATCTGGGACTGGCCATTTGCCCCCCAGGCTCTGGCACACCCTGATCGCAGACCTGGTTCCAGGGATGCTTTTGGGCCAAAGGCACTTGCTTGGTAAAAGCTCATTGTGTCCAGAAATAGAGGGGGAAACTCATAACCATCCCCCGAGAGCTTTCCAGGGATGGCTGTAACTCCTGTCCAACTGTACAGAACATAGCTATTTTAAGTTCGTCTCCATTTTAGAAACTGAAACATAATTCACATACCATAAAAACCAGTAGATTTTAGTATATTCACAGAGTTGTACAACTATCACCATGAGTTCCAGAGCATTCCATCACCGTTGAAAGCAGCCAAATCCCCATTAGCAGCCACTCCACAGTCCCCCTGACAACCATAAACTCACTTCCTTTCTCTGGATTTGCCTGTTTGGGGCATTTCACGTAAATGGAATCACACACAGTATGGCCTTTTGTGTATGACTCCTCTCTTTTAAGAAGTTGTTGTTGATGGATGTGGTTTTCCATGAACCAGAGTCAGAGAGCTTGGAACATGGCCAGCATCACACGCCTTGACTGCCCTTGCACCACAACTTTTAGGCGCCAAATGCTAGCATCAGCTCAGTTTGCTGTCAGCCAGCTTGTAAAGCCTGGAGGTTAATGACTCACTCTTCTGATCTCTGGCCAGTAACGGGTTAATGATGATGTGGTCAGGAGGCCCACTCCTTGATTTCTTGAGGGCACAGGCTGTTTACCCCACTGGAGATGTTTCAGGGGGACCAAGATGCTTCACACCGTGACTCCCAGCCATGCTGAGTGGATATGAGGGGCTTTGGGCAGCATGTAGGTCTCCATCCGCTCCTGTATCCTCTCTAACTGGGAGCAACGATGCACCTCAAAGGTTGCTGTATGGCGGAAGTGAGGTGTTCTGTGTAAAGTGCCAGACGAATCACAGGAGCTCAGGTAGCAGGCTCCTCACACATTTCTATTCTAACCTCGGCACTAGGGACATCAGGGCCTGGTTCCTGTCTGTGGTGGGCCATCCTGGGCACTGTGGGGGGTTGAGCAGCATCCCTGGCCCCACCCACTCAGTGCCAGGAGCACCCCCAGTTGTAACAACCACAGATCTCTCTAGACTCAGCCCAGGCAGTACAGCACATTGCAGAGGAACCCAGGAGGGCCTTTCAGTCTGCTCGGGCCAATCCATGATGCCTGTGTCATCCCTTGTGTGCCTTGGAAACTTGGGGTTCACAGACCTGCAGGGCTCCAGCCCATGCTAGGCAGCCCTCTTGAGTCCTCGGGGAGCCCCAGCCTGCTCCCATCCAGCCAGTGAAAGGGTGAAGACCACTAGGCCCAGGGCTTTGTTGCTCTCCTGTGAAAGCAAGGAGGAGGAACTTCGAGGGGTGCTCTAAGTACCCACATGCACAAGAGCAGGAGCTCTGAGCCTCCTTGCTTCAGTGTCTCATCTGTGAAATGGGATTGTTAACTTTTTACCTCACAGATAAAAGTGGCCATTGTGCTTGGGTGGGGGACACATCTTCTGCAGAGTCCTGCCTAGAGCAGGACCTGTGAGTGTGTGGAAGAGTGCCTACCTAAACAGCCCGGTCCTCATACTTTTGCCTGGGGTCTACAGATCCTGAAAACCCCTGGACATCATTTCTTCCCGTCTCAAGATGGATAACAAGAAGCGCCTGGCCTATGCCATCATCCGCTTCCTACATGACCAGCTGCGGCACGGGGGGCTTTCATCTGATGCCCAGGAGAGTTTGGAAGGTACACCTCCTTCGGCCCTGGGAATGGAGTCCCCTGTCCCCACCACCTTCTCCCGCTCCTGCTCCTCTTCTTTCCCTCTTCCCCTTCCTTCATCGATGCCAAGAACCACTACAGGGTAGGTATGATAGGCCAGCATATTTGCCCAGCCGTGGACACTGGTCATGTCCTTGTGTCACAGGCAAGGCCACCGAGCCCTAAGCAGGCACAGAACTGAGCTCTCCAGCCTCCTAGCCCAGTGCCCTTCCCTCACCACAGGGGCCACCCCTCTATTGCAGAGTGTCCCTGGCATCTGGACCCCCATGTCACATTCCAGGCTGGGCTCAGCTCCAAGCCTCCCAGCCAGATGGCCCCAGCATAGTGACCTCACAGAGAGCCCTGATGTCACCCACCTGAACCCCACTGGGCAAGGACAGCATCTTCCCCCACACTTCCTTGCTCTTAGGGCTCAAGGGCATATCTACCCATCCTGAGTTTCCCACAGCTCTGAGCTAACCAGGAAGACTCCAAACCAGGGCTCAAGGGGCACACATTGCATTGTGCTCCGGGGTCTCTGCCAACCCTCCTGAAGAAAACTAGGCACGAGCCCTGCCTCCTGAGCCCCAATGTAAACTTGGGTACATTCAGAAGAAAATACCTTTGTGTTCCTTGTAGTTGCAATCCAGTGCCTGGAGACCGCTTTTGGGGTGACAGTGGAAGACAGTGACCTTGCACTCTCTCAGACTCTTCCAGAAATATTTGAAGCTGCCGCAAGCAAGGTAAGCTTTGGGGCTGCCCCCATCACAGCCCAAAACAGTGAGAGCAGCATGGGTAGATAACAGCTCTAAAGCACGTCCCTCCTGGGTGAGGGAAGTAGGGCACCAGCATTGCGGGCACTGGGCCTGAGTTCCATTCTCTCAGACCTCAGAGGCCCCTGATGGGGGAGGGAGGCTCAAGGTGCTGGGTTTGGAGGAGGAAGAGGACAGTAGGACTGCCATCTTTGCTTTGGGGCCAGGAGATGCCACAGAACCTGAGGAGCCCCGAGCGAACTCCACCTTCAGAGGAGGACTCAGCCGAGGCAGAGCGCCTCAAAACCGAAGGTGAGAGAAGGGTTCTCCATCCCCCTTGGGCACCTTGCCCACCTAGACTCCAGGGGCTGCAAGAGGGTGAGGTAGGTTGGTCCCTGGCTTTGAAGCCAAGGGAGGGTTGCTCTTGAGCAATAGACAGCAAACCAGCCTTTGGAGATAGGGTGGAGATGGCTTTTAAGAACACAGATGTATGTGGAGAAATTGTAGTTTCACACATAACAGGTGAGAATGTAAGTGGTGCAGCTGCTATGGAAATAGTCTGACAGCTTCCCAAATAGTTAAACATAGAGTGATCACATGACCCAGCAAATACACACGTCCACAAAGATGCTTGTACACAAATGCTCATAGGAGCACAATTCATAGTAACCAAGAAGTGTAAACCACCCAGATGTCAGTCTGCTGGGGAACAGATACATACAAGGTGGCCTATCCACGCACTGGAATGTTACTCAGCCATGAAAAGTAGTGAGGCACTGACCGTGCTACAACATGGATGGACCTTGAACACATGAAGCTCAGTGAGAGAAGCCAGACACAAAAGGCCACACAATGTGTGAGTCTATTTATATGAAATGTCCAGAACAGGCAAATCCACAGACAGAGGAAGTGGGTTCATGGTTATCAGGCTAGGAGGGGGGAATTGACTACTGATGAGGACAGAGTTACTTTTTGGGGTGATGGATGTTCTGAAATTAGATGGAGGTTCTGGTTGCACAACTCTGAATATACTAAAAAAACACTTAATTGTACACTTTTAAAGGGTGAATTTTGTGGTATGTGGATTACATCTCATTGAAACTGGGCTCTATTTCTAAAAGAAGATGCAGAAGTGACAGTATTTGAGACTTACGTGCCCAAGCACCACAACCAAAGCAGTAACAGCTACCATCACCAAGTGCTGGCTCAGGCCAGCCCTTGCAAGACATTCAATGCAATCCACACCCCCAAGCCTACGCCTGAGTGTTTGTATCCTGCCCCCTGAAATCTCAGGCCTTCAGTTAGGAGCTGAGAGAGCTGAGAATGACACCTCAGACCCCTTAGGTCTCTTGTGAACAGCCAGTGTACATTTTTTTTCTTTCTCTCTAGGAAATGAGCAGATGAAAGTTGAGAACTTTGAGGCTGCCGTGCACTTCTACGGGAAAGCTATCGAGCTCAATCCCGCAAACGCTGTCTATTTCTGTAACAGGTACCTGCCAGGCCTGCTCAGGGGCCAGGTCAGCCAATCTCACTCCCTGGTGAATTGGACAGGCTATTGTACTATAGGTTACTGATTGCCCCACCACAATCCCAAATAACCATAGTGTTAGGCAGTCAGCGAGCTGTCCATCAGTTGATGGTGATGTTAAAATTAGGTGTTACCATTCTCTACTCAGATGTGGAGTGAAGAAAATAACCCAAAATTTGGATAACGTCATGCATATGCTCACGGCAGCATTGACAATAGTGAGGAACTGCGTCTGGCCTGTACTTTTTCTTTTTCCTTGTTTTTATTTTTATTTATTTTAATATATATATTGATTTCAGAGAGAGGAAGGGAGAGGGAGAGAGAGAGATAGAAACATCAATGATGAGAGTCATTTACCAGCTGCCTCCTGCATGCCCCTTACTGGGAATCGAGCCTGCAACCTGGGCATGTACCCTGACTGGGAATCAAACCGCAATCTCCTGGATCATGGGGTCAGTCCTCAACCCCTGAGCCACACTGACTGGTTGGCCTGTGCTTTCAAAGGAAAAGTCAAATTAGCTGTCACATAGCTTCACTCTACAGAACATTGTGCTAATGAGAGGGACTGAGTGGAAAGCAGGAGGTAGCATCGCACAATCAGTGTGGAAGCCATGGAAACACATAGTGTATAGAAGATACCAGAAGCATGCATGCCAAGGGTTGTCCACATCATCTCAGGGTAGAAGTGCCTTTGTTTTGATTTCTTTTTTTTTTAAATTTTTTTTGGGGGAGGTAATTCTAGATATACAGAAAAGTTGCAGAGGGCATGCAGACTTATTTGGCAACATAAGATGGGCATGAGCTCCCCCCAAAAGAAAGAGCCTGCACCGCAGAGCCCTGTGACTGTGGGTTCAGAACCAGGTCCTTTCACTGCCTGTCTGTTGTGCAGCATGGGGCCACACCCCTCTGCCTCCCTCGGCCTTAGTTTCCCCTGTCAAGTGGGGCATCACCCTTTCCACAGCCCCCCAGCACAGGTGCCTAGCAGATGGATGTCCATGTCAAAGCCTGCACACCCCTTTGCAACCCCATATCCACCTTACCTTACAGATGGGGAAACCAAGGCCCATCCCCAAATGGCTCATCCTAGGTGGCCAACAAGGTACATAATTCTGAATGCCCTGCTTTATTTCCTCAGAGCCGCAGCCTACAGCAAACTGGGGAATTACGCAGGGGCCGTGCAGGACTGTGAGCGGGCCATCTGCATAGACCCGTCCTACAGCAAAGCATATGGGAGGATGGGGTGAGTGCCTGGGTAGGTGCCCCTTGTGAGGCCGGGAGGATCCAACCCATCTCTCTGTCTGGGCCTGAACTGCCCCTCCCCCTGCATCCACCACATTCCTCCTCTGATTGTGTGGAGGGTATTCCATTCTAATAACCTACTCTCCAACTCCAGCTGTGGGTCCAGCCATTCAATTCAGTCCTGACTTCACCTACTGATCAGATCCCACCAGTTCAGGGATCAGCTCCACAAGACCACCCCCACTCAGACACCAGTCACAAGTCCAAGTTGTCACCTGGGTTTCTGACTCACCAGCTATAATATGGGTTGCCCATTACCCCCTTCTCAGGATTAATAATCCCCTGGAATGACACAGAATTCAGGAAAACACTTTACCTACATTTACCAGTTTGTTAGGATTCAGATGGAACAGCTAGATAGAGGCACACGGTAAAATCCAGCATGGTCCTGGATTTTGGGTGCCAGAGCCTCTGTCACTGTGGAGTTGGGGGTATACCACCTCCTGGAACCTGGATGTGGTCACCCTCTTTAGGTGTGATCAGAAGAGGCTCCTTATGAATAATACACACCTATGACTCTGGAAATTTCAGGGATTTTAGGAACTCTGCCAGGAGCAGGGTCAAGGACCGACCATATAAATTTCTTTATCTGACCATTCCTGTCCCCTTGGTACTCCATCCTTTGGGCCGTGAAAGCCCTTGGTATTGGGCACCACCACTAGGACACTCACACCTGTGCATTTGAGTTGTCCCATGTTCATCCTCTTAGCCCTTCCTCTGACCCCCTCGTGTGTCCTCCACTGGAGCCCAGACTGGCCAAGGAATGATGACATAAACATGGAGATAGTTTGAGGTGTGGGGGCCAAGGGAGGAGCTAGAAGCTCCCAGGGCCTCTCCCCTTCATCCCCAACATCTCTCCCCCCAGGCTGGCGCTCTCCAGTTTGAACAAGCACACGGAGGCTGTGGCCTACTATAAGAAGGCCCTGGAGCTGGACCCTGACAACGAAACATATAAGTCCAACCTCAAGATAGCGGAACTGAAGCTGAGAGAGGCACCCAGTCCTGTGAGTTCCCCCAGGAACAAGAGGTGTGATTCTGTCAGGGAGGCAGAGCACAGGGCAGGCCAGGCTTGACCTGTGTGCAAAGAATGTACTGTTAGGGGACCTGGCATTTGTTTAAGCAGGTATGAGATATACATACAGAAATGCCTGTTAGGAAGGAAGATGTTTTTATTTTCACAGATCCCCAGAAACAGGAGGGTACAAGCTGCAGGGTTGCATGGGGAAGCACCAGGGTCAATCATGAGGCAACGAGAGGGGCGAAATGTGGACCAGAGCCTTTGTTATGATTTCATGGGAAGAAAAGGGTGATGTGGGGGAAGCAGGCTTGCGATTTACTAGTTTGAATAATTCCAGGGAACTCTGGGCTAGGGGCTGGCCCCAACTGTCTGGCACCTGGCTCTGGGGTGACTGTGGCAGGAGGATAGTTGCCCGAGTGTGAAAATCCCATAGAGGAGAGGGTGGGAGTGGACACTGGGCTGACTGACTTGCATTTGAAAGGTGCATTCCTGGGTGAGTTGTGGACTGTCTCTAGGAATTGGTCACCTTGGGGACGGCCTGTTCCTCTAGGGTCTGCCAGGCCCCAGGTGTCAGAGCATCAGAAAGTGAAAGATGTGGTCAACACAGTGAGTGCTTTTCCCAGTGATGGACACCGGGGCTCCTGCTTTTTTACAAAGTACCCCTAGCCATATGGCCTAGCTGCTCAGGCTGAGAGCGCATTTATTTGAGTTTAACCTCTTAGAACTTCAGTTGGGCCCCACATGGGGTCTTATCTCTCAGTTCCTGAGACCAGTATCATGGCCCTGTGTCCTGATGCCACTAACCAGTGCTTTCCTCATCCCCGCAGACAGGAGGGGTCGGCAGCTTTGACATCGCGGGCCTGCTGAACAACCCCAGCTTCATGAGCATGGTAACTGCCCTCATCTCCCTCCCAGCAGCATCCTTGCCCACCACCTGGGCCTGCCACATCACTGCCTGCCATAGACCAGGGCCACTGATGTGGCACTGTGGGCACTGGGGCTGGGACCACTCTGGGGTAGGGGCCTGCCTGGGCGCTGTGGGATTTTGAGCAGTATCCCTGGCCCTACCTACTCCATGCCAGGAGTACCCCCAGTTATGACAACCAAAGATGTTTCAGTTATTATGTGTCCCCTGTGGACAGCATGGCCCCAAGTGAGACCCCCAGTATTGAGCACAAAGGACAAATCATCCTACCTCTCCTGGCTGAATAACCTGGGAAAGCTACCTCCCCTCTGCCCCAGCCTGGTGTTCTCACAGGGAGACAGTGATAGTGATATGGCCATGCCTGCAGATGCAAATGGGACACCAGAGCACTAGGTGCCTCCGACATGAAGTGCCACTAAAGACTTAAGTCTGGAGGTACTTCTGTCCCTTGAGAGCAGGCTCCTAGCTGTGACCTGTAGGGGCTGATCCCTACATACACGTGTCCATTTCTGGGTAATCTTGCTCAACCTGAGGCCTCACTGCTGGCCTACAGAGCCTAAGGGTGGAGAGTCTCAAACTGTCAAGAACAGGAAAATCTGGAACCCACTGGCAGAGAGAGATCCTCAGTACATCAAGGAGCATCTCACCTCCTAAATCGGCAGAGGTTGCACTTTCGTCATAAGCCTACACCGCAGCCAAAGCTGGGGTCTCTGTTGATGGACAGGGATGAGTGGGTACCAGCTCTCCAAAGGGCACCCTGGCTTGAGGACTCAGCTTTGTAATAGTCACTCCTTTTGACCCCGCCTACCCAGCCACCGCTGGTTTGTGTACTTTTACTGGCACAGCTCCGCTCGTGCGGCTTTTGGCAAATCTGATTGGTTGAGGCAGAGACTGGCCCCAAAGACAACAGTACTTAACCTATGGCTCTTTACAGAAAGTTAGGCAGCCCGTGAGCAATGGTCTGGCGGGCAGCTCTTCAGTTCCTACCCTTCACTCCCTGACCTGGGTTCTAAGGAAATGTCCTCAGTGGAGAAGTGAAGGCACGAAAGTGCCCAGTGCAGTGTTCTTTACTGATAGAGCAAAACTGGGGACTGCCTGGCTCTCCTAATATCTTCAGTGACCCAAAAAAAGATCTAAAATACATCCATCCAGCGAAACCTAAGGTGCCAGTGAAGAAATGTTAGCTGTCCTGGAGTCTCCTGAAATAAAGGTCCCAGACAGGATCAAAGTGGTAAAACTGGTGAAACGTGAGTCTCAGCGCATGGAGGAAGAAACGGTGTAGGGAAGGGGTGGTGAGAGCAAGCACCTGGGGTGACATACTTGCTATGCTGGGGCAAGAGAGCCCAAGGTGCTTGAGAGGGAATGTTCTCAGTCAGAACTTGTTGGTAGCTGTCCTCTGATGATCGGTTCTTTTCTTCAGGCATCAAACCTGATGAACAACCCCCAGGTTCAGCAGCTGTAAGTGACAGCCCTTCTCCCCTGGGTCTTGTGCTTAAATCTGTTTCTGTTGTGGTAAAACACATAAGATTTATTGTTCTAACCATTTAATTTACAACTCAGTGGCATTAAGTGCATTTACAGTGTCATGCAGCTATCAAATCCATCTAGTTCCAGAATATTCCACCACCCCAAAAAGAAGCCCCATCGTCATTGTAATCACTCCCCCTCCTCCAGCCCCTGGCAACAACTAACCCACATCCTATTTGTGACTTTAGTCTGTTCTGAACAATTCATTTAAATGAAATCACACACCGTAGGACCTATTGTGTCACAGACATTTCTCAGTGTCACTTGGGGGCTAGAATTGCCCAGTTGAGAATCAATGTCATTAGAACAAAAAGCTGTTCCTGGGAAAGCTGATGGAATTCACAGGGGCTACCATCAGGGAGAAGGGTGGGCCAAGGGTGGGTTTCAGTCAGGGGATCTGCCAGATGGTGACAGAGAACATCTCTTGCTAGCAGAAGCTAAGGGCTGAGTGGAGCCACTATGAGACTGGGTGGGCTGGGCCATCCTGTGCGAGTCATAGGCTCTCTTCTTGCAGCATGTCTGGGATGATTTCCGGCAGCCACAACCCCCTGGGGACTCCTGGCACCAGCCCCTCACAGAATGACCTGGCCAGTCTCATCCAGGCGTGAGTAGACCTGCATAGTGGGGACACAGTGGGCAGGCAGGGGCACTCCACATGGGAAAATGGAAGTGTCAGCACTGCCCAGCTAGTAGCCACACTGCCCTTGGGGGTCACACATGGGGACTCATGATGAATGCCCGGGGGGCATTTCCATATGATCCTCCAAGGAGCAGGCCAGTATCCTGGCTGGACTGAGCCTCGCATTTCTCTCACAGGGGCCAGCAGTTTGCTCAGCAGATGCAACAGCAGAACCCAGAGCTGATTGAGCAGCTTCGAAGTCAGATCAGAAGTCGAACACCCAGTGCCAGCAACGATGACCAGCAGGAATGACCGCCCACGTGAGTCCCCTCAGGCTGAAGGGCGGTGAGGGGGTGCAGGCCCCCTTCCAGGTGTTTCCACCAAATTTTTTTCCTCCCCCTCCCAACTCCCACTGAGAGACTCGGGCTGAAACCCCAAAGCTCCTGGAAGGGCTGGTGCCTGAGTGTCTACAGGTGATGAGTGTGCAGAAAAGTGTTGGCAGAGTGCTTTTTTGTGCACCCACAGAAAGTGTCCTGGTGGCCCCAATGGATGTGAGATGAGGTCGCCTGGGCAGGGGAAGGACAGACCTATATCTGCCTCTCCTTCACATGATTTTGGGGTATTGTGTTATTTTGTTTTGCTATGAGCAAATGTTACATGAACAATTGCTTAAAAATACACTTGGAGGGTCCCTGGAGGCCTTGGCTGGCTTGTTTAGCTGTCCCCCAAGCCCCTGACCTCCACCCTGTCTATCTCCAGGGATTCTGCTCCCTGGATACAGGTCACAGGCAGCTTTCCTTCCCAAGACATTCACATCCTGCTGTGGTGTCACCTCTTTATTTTGTTATCGTCAACCTCACATTTTTCTTTTAACCATGATTTTTTATAGAAAAATGTAAAGAAAAAAACACAGAAAAGCAAAATAACTTTAATCTTTCCATGCAGAGCAACTAGTGTTAATATTTGGAGTACTTTTTCTTTTTTTCTCTTTTTTTTTTTTTTTTGCCTTAAATTTAAGAAATTTAAGAAAAAACATAGCTCAGGTCAATTTTGTAATTGTTATTTGTTGGAACTTTATCCCCAAACTACCTTCACTGACATTTTCACGTCTGGGCCCCAGAACCACCTGTGATGATGGCCATGCTGTTTCTGTGCTTACACAGCAGCCACAAGCCACACCGGTGCACTGAATTTAGATTTCATCAGCTACAGTAGTGCCATCTCGAATCTGGGCACCTGCCTGACTGACCACCTATGTGTCTTTTCCTTCCAGCCATTCCAGTGCCATCGGGTTCTTCCCGGCTTACTGGAGCCTCCACACATTCTGCCATTTTCTCCCATCGGATTGCCAGAGAGGGAAGAAGAAAAAGAAATTGGACCTGCATGAGACGGATTTTTATGCTTTTTATTTTTTCCCTTCACCCTCACCTCCCGTTTTGTACTCCCTCATGGCTCCCAGACCCTTCTCGAAACAGAGCCAGCAAGCTGTGAATGCAGACCAGCACCGATCTCCAAAAACCCAGTCACTAAAGTATTTTCTAGAATATTCCGGAGTGGGGATGGTCCTCGGGGTGCTCTCCAAGAAGCTACCGGTTTTATGTCCAGCCACATCCGAAGCCTCTTTTTGAGTCAACCTTGGCTGCTCAGACGAGCTCACTGCCAGCCACGGTCTGGACACCAGTGTCCACCGGGCCCTCAGACCACAGGTTTTTGCATGAGGAACTTTAGTTGCAGATTCCTAAAGACATTTTCATTTCCCTGCGCCTGTTGGGAGTGGGACTGTCTCGGTGTGCCTAGGGCAGCTTTGGGGACAATCGAACGTTTTGATAGATGTGCTTTTCACCCCTTTCGATCCTCCTTCCCCAGTACTCACACCCGACAGACCTCGAGGGGCGTGATCATTACCTTCAGGCCTGGTCCCCAAGCCATCCTTGCCTGCCTTTGTGTCTGGCCCATGGACTCCCAGCGGGCTCCCCTTCCTGTTCTGGGGCCCCTGGGGCCACCCTCCTCAGCCTGCAATTGTCGAGCAGGCAAGAGCTGCCTCCAGGGAGGGTAAACACACAAGCCAGAGCCAGGTAGCCTGCCTAAGATGCAAGGCCACCATGGACATCCCTGCGTCCCCTGCTTGGGCGGGGGATTTAGGGGCTATCTGTTGAGTCCCCCTGTGCTGACAGCAGTGTTGGAGTCTCCCTGGTGGTCTGCAAGATCGACCCGGTGCCGTGTGTAATAGGAAACTAGTAGGAAGAATGGCCACCACCAGCCACCTGCAGTGGTCACTTGGGTGGTAAGGTGGCCCTAACTCTTTAAGTGCTAGCCATGGTGACAAAATAACGTGTGGGGAATAAATAGACATCGTGACCTCTGCCCGTCTCTGCATTGACACCTCGGCGCCACCCCTGCCCCAAGTTTCCAGAACCCCCCAGCCTAGAGTTTCCACACCACCCAGGACACTGAATAACATCACTACCTGACACGACTAAGCTCTTCTTGTGCCAGGGGTCACAGATGGCTCCAGAAACAGCAAACCTCTGGGCTGTCCCATGTTCTTCCCTCACCTTTGACCACAGTCACACTCCCACACCCACTATGTAAATGGTGACCTTATGGGTTAAGCTAGACTCCTAGGTTCTGAGGGACAGAGCAGTAAGGTTATTGTGTGCATTGCTTTTCTAGTATGTTCTTAAAGCCCATAAATTCACCATTCTGTAACCCAAAGACCCTCCTGTAACTTCCAGGGGAGATACGTCTTAGGCAGGAAGGAGCCCAGTAAACTTCAGGCTTGGCTTGGCCCCAGTCCTAGGGTTCGTCCCCAAACCTTTGTGGATATAGAAAGCACTTCATAGTCATTACAAAAACTTTGCGTGGACTCTCAGTTCATTACATGGTGGGCACCATCATACCCATTTCACAGGTGAAGAAATGGAGCTTTGACTCCTGAGCTTACCCAGCCCTGAATGGCAAACCTGGTGCAGCGCAGCCCCCAATTGTCCTAGGAGTGGCTGGCTGAGGACCCCAACTTTGTGTGAGAGCTGCCTGCTCCAGCAACAGATGAAGAAATGAGATCTTCAGGCTCAGCGGTGGTCGGTCCTCCCACAAATCAGGAAAAAAATGACAAAATATGGACTGAGAGCAGCCCCAGGAAGCACTCAGCCTGGTACGGAGAGTGCATGGGGAGGGGCAAGAGTGAGGCCTGTGCCTGTCTTCACCAGGGATGATTCTGTCCCAGAATCACTATTGTCATGACTGGGGGTGCTCCTGGCATCAAGTGGGTGGAGGCCAGGGGTGCTGCTCAGAACCCTGCAGTGCCCAGGAGAGCCTCCCCCCCACAGAATCATCTGGCCCCAATGTCCACGGTGCTGAGGGGAGACCCTGCACTAGAACAATGCATATCAATGTGTGACAACCCCTAGCCCAGGAACATCAGCAGCTGGGAACTTGGTAGAAATGCAAATTCTTGGCCTCCCACCTCCAGACCTACTGGATCAAAAATGAGGTGAGTCCCAGTCATCTGTGTTTTAACAAATATTCCTGATGATTCTGATGCCCACCAATGTTCGAGAACCATTGGTTGGGTCTGTGCATTCCTAATTTAGCCAGCTGCCTTTGGGTTCTGCATTTTGAACTATTAAAATAATGCCTTTATTGATTTCAGAGAGAGGAAGGGAGAGAGAGAGAAACATCAATGATGAGAGTTATTGATCGGCTGCCTCTTGCACACCCCCTACTGGAGATTGAGCCTACAACCCGGGTATGTGCTCTGACCAGGAATCAAAACTCCATGCTCAAAGGCTGAGCTACACCGGCCGGGCTGGCTTCTGCATTTTAAATGGGCAGCCCAGATGATTCTGACCTGCATATTTGGAGATCCCCACCCACTTTGAGAAACCATGGTGGGAACGTGAAAATGAGCTGTACATTCCAGAAGCATCTACATGTGTCTTAGGTCTTCCCAATCTCTGTTCCTTCCCTCCCCTCCTGTGTGCATTGCTGGGAGACCCTGCACAGCTGCTTCCAATTTACCCCAAACTTGGCCTAGCTGTTCAGGAAAGCCCCAGAAACTTTGTGGTTTGGAACCACTAGCTGAGAGCAGAAGAGGAAAAAACTATCAACACCTCATCCTATAAGCCAGTGACTTGAGACGTGTGTCATGATAATTACTGCTCCATCCCACACAAGTTAGAAATAGGATATTTCTGAATATTCCTGTCAGAGGTGCATTGAGCAAAAAAGAAAAAAAAAAAGGCAAATAATGGATTTGGCATAAATCGTGACTTGGAAAAGGCCTCCAGGAGTAGGATGAGCCTAAGATGTAAGGCAGGGGCTGCTGCCGTAGATGGTGTTATGAAGGCTCTGTCCTTTCCCATCTCCACACATTTAGTGTGTCATTCCTGCGGGCTAGATGGTAAAACCCCACCCAGATTACATCCCAGGAAGCAACGAGAAAGAAACGAAGTGTATCTCACGGAAACAGGATTCTCAACTGGGGGCAGTTTTGCTCCCCAGAGGACACTAGGCCGTGTCTGGATCATCTGTGGTTGTCACAACTGGGGTGTTCCTGACTTTGAGTGGGTGGGGGCCAGGGATGCTGCTCAGCACCCCACAGTGCCCAGGATGGCCCCCACAGAGATGACCCAGCCCTAGTGTCAGCAGTGCCAAGGCTGAAACCCCCAACCTCTGGTACTGCCAGCACACAGGCCCTACCTAAATAAATTTGTCAAACCAATATCCCAAACCATTTTGCCACCAGCAAAAATAATTTGTTCACTGGCTCTAGAGTGCCCTTGTAACTTTGCAGCATAGATTTCACCCCAACCCAGGTAACTTGAAAACCCAAAACTGATGGCTTCACCACCCCATTCCCTCTTGCAAACTATTGATTTCAAAGTTGGAGCAAAGGTGGAGCCCAGTGTGGCCCTCCTAGACGAGAGGCTGAGGCCACCAGGTGGCGCGCCAGCTCCGCAGCCTCGCTGCCGCCTCCGTCCCTGGAAAGGGACCAGAAAGTACGACGCCACATCTGATCATGAAGCTACCTAGGTCTGGGCCTAAAAATGGCTCAGTTCTGGAGATTAACGTCGTGATTTTAGAGCTGGTTTTCCTTTCAGAAGTATAAGTCCTTGCAGCCGGGGACATCTGCTAGGCTCTCTGCTGTGATGGGGTCACCATCCTAAGTTGCCTGATGCATTACAGCATCAAATATGAATCCTTTCAGTGGTGAGGTTGGAGGATGCAAATCACAAATTCTGCTCAGCCCATAGCTGTTCCCAGGTCTCTGTAAACTCTGGTAGACTGGAAGAGTCCATTCTGTATTCTCTCTCTTTTATTATTGTACTCCTTAAATTTATCACAGTGTAACATACACAGACAAAGTGCACTCATTATAAGCAAACGGCTTGAATTTCCACAAGGGAACGTGCACATGTCATTGGCACCCAGACCAAGGACAGAACCTGACCAGCCCCCTGTCATGCCCTCTCCAGTCATTACTACCCCAAAGGGTAACAGTGCCCCAGAGTTCAATGCTGTGGGTTAGTTTTGCCTGTTTTTGAAATGTATACAATGAAATCTATGAAAGTTAAAAGTATAAAGATTATAGAAGAAAATATAAAGTATGATTTGGGATAGGCAAACTTTCTTAAAGAGAACACAAATCACTGTGATGGTTAATTTTATATGTCCACTTGGCTAGGTTACATTATCCAGGTATTTGGTAATACACCAGTCTAGATGTTGCCAGAAAGGTGTATTTTAGATGAAACTAACATTTAAATAAGTCAACTTTGAGTAGAGCAGGTTAGCTTCTATAATACAGGTGTGCTGCATCTAATCTGTTGAAGGCTTTAAGAGAAAAGACTGAGCTCTCCATAAAGAAGAGAGAATTCTTCATCCAGACTCAAACTGCAACATCAACTCTTCCCTGGGTCTTCAGCCTGTTGGCCTGTCCTGCATACTTCAGATTTGCCAGCCCCCACGACCACATGAACCAATTCCTTAAAATAAATCTATCTATCGTCTATCTATTTCCCCTATTCTGTTTCTCTGGAGATCCTGACTAATAAAAGCTGTAACCATAATGTTTAAAAAAATCAACAAATTGAACTGCATTAAAAGTGAAGGAAAGGGGGCTTAGGGGAGGTAGGAGAGGGTGAAGGGGGGGATAAATGGTGACAGGAGACTTAGCTTGGAGTGGTGAACAAACAATACAATATACAGATGATTTATTATAGAATTGTATACCTGAAACCTATATAATTTTATTAACCAATGTCACCCCAATAAATTCAATTTTTAAAATATGAGGGGAAAGGTGAGCTATTGAGTGGGTGAAGACATTTGCAAAATATATTTGACAAAACTATAAATTACTCCTATATGTCAATGGGAAAAAGAGAAATGACCCAATTTTTTCAATGGTGAAAACAGGCATTTGTTAAAAACAGAACATGCAATTGGCCAGTGAGCATATGAAAAGGGGCTCAATTTCACTAGACATCAGAAAAACACTAATTAAAACCATAATGTGAGACGACTACACAAGAATGACTGAAATGAAAAACAAGTGCTGTTTATTACAAAAGTGCATCAGGGTCCCCGGGACCACCCCCAGGTGCAGGAATTCACCAGGAGGCCCCAGAACTCAGCAGATGGTTGAGCCAAGGGAAAGGGTACATGGAGCAGGGCCAGAGACAGGGTGCAAGCTTCCTGAGTCCTCTCTGAGTGGAGTCACCAGAGCACTCTTAATTGTCCCAAAATGAGAATGTGACAGCATGTGGGAGGTGTGGTCCCCAGGGGGCTCATAGAAACCGTATGAGCGTTCTCCCCAGGGGCCAGTTACTCAGG
Organism: Miniopterus schreibersii; assembly: GCF_964146895.1. Lineage (NCBI taxonomy): Eukaryota > Metazoa > Chordata > Mammalia > Chiroptera > Miniopteridae > Miniopterus > Miniopterus schreibersii. The sequence goes on along the minus strand of NC_138105.1, from coordinate 65,393,048 downwards.
CCCTTCCATGTGGCATGTAGGAGATCCCAGATTCCAGGAGGCTAGAGCAAGAGCTCAGCATGAACCACATGCTTGCACAGGGAGTGTAGGGACAGGGAGCCCTCAGAGTCCAGTTTCAGACACCAGCAAGGGTCAGCCTTGCAAGCCGCCCTTTCCAAAGATAGAAATCTCAGGCCTGCCATGTTAATTCTTTTGTGCACCTAAGGGGAAAAGCCAGCTTGTGCATTGAGTTCTAACACTGAGTGTTGGCATACCCCAGGACCCCGGAGGTACAATTCCACCTCTGGATGTACGCCCAACAGCCACCCAAAGGCAGGCAGAGGAATAGTCAGAGCAGCGCTGTTAGCAGCAGCTAACAGCAGAAACTAATGGGCAACCGCAGCAGAATGGTGGCTGCTTGGGAGTTGGGGGTGGAAAGAGGCAGGAGGAAATTTTGGGGGGTGCAGGTTATTGCACTATTTTGACTGTGAGGGTGATTTCACAGATATACACATATGTCAATACTTATCAAATTGTATACTTCATATATGTGTAGTTTATTGTATGTCAATGATAACCCAATAAAGCTGCTACGATGGTTTTATTTCATATTTCCATGGTTATCTGTATGGATCAAGCATCTTTTCTTCTATGTACTCACCTCTTGTATTTGTTCTGTGAATTGTCTGTTCATCTCCCTTCCCATTTTTATTTTAGGATGTTTGTTCTCTATCAAGTGCTCTGTGTCATCTATTACCAACATTTCCTCCTGGTCTGTCACTTGTCTCTATTTTTTTAAAATTTGGTTTTAGAGAGAAAGAGGAAGGAAGGAGAGAGAGAGGAAGCTGGAGAGAGAGAGAGAGGGAGGGAGGGAGGGAGGGAGGGAGGGAGGGAGGGGGGAGAGAGAGGGAGGGAGAGAGAGAGAGACATATAGGTTTGTTGTTCCTCTTAGTTGTGCATTCATTGGCTGCTTCTTGTATATGCCCTGACCAGAGATGGAACCCACAGCCTTAGCTCATTGGGGCTATGCTCTAACCAATTGACTACCCGCCCAGGGCTGTCACTTGTCTCTTAAGCCCATTCACGGTCTTTCACTATGGAAAAATTTAAAAATATTCAACAGAGTCAAACTTGCTGGTATTTTTTTCTCTCATACCTGCCCATACACAAGTCTTGGAGCCTAAGACTCTTTCAAAAATATGTTCCCAGTGAGTAAAACCCCAGCACTTACACAGCTCCTTCTCTGAGCAGCCTCATTCTCTAACTAATCATGAAAAAAATATTGCACATCCTAATTCTTCTATAGGAAGGAGGCATCCTGTGGACATTTACCTGGTGTGCTATTACTACAAGTGATTGTTTTTGTTGTTGTGAATTATGGAAACCAGAAAAAAAGTCGAGGCACTTTGTGTCTAACGTGCTTATTACAAAGCAGGCAGAAAGTGGCATTCAATATTAAAAACTCACAGACATCTCATACTTTCCCACTGCAAAACCAAACTCAGTCTTTTGACACCTCCAATTCTCTGCACCTCCTCCAGTCTTTCCTATTTTACTGAACAACGCAGGCTGTCATCCCTGACACCTCCTCCCCCCACAACCCACCCAGGCAAACCAGTGCCAAGTCCTGTCAATTCACCCTCCAAGATAGTTCTCAAATTCATCCACCCCCTCCATCATCCCTGCCAATGCCTTCGTCTAAACTAGCTTCCATTCTTGCCCAGCTGGTTCTTAACGAGTCTCCCTGCTTCCACTCTGGCTCCCCTACAATTCAGTCTTTCTTTATGCAGGAGTCAGAATAACCTTAAAACATAAGTTGAATCATGACCCTCACCAGTTTAAAAGCTTTTTATGAATCACCTTGCATTTATGGTAAGCTCTAAATTCCTTGGCATGATCTATAGGACAGTCCCTAATCTCTCATATCTCCATTGCTCACTAATATTCAACCAGCCAGCTTTGCAGTTCCTCAAATACTGCAAACTCTTCTATTTTTGGGTCAAGTATCCTCTCTGCCCCCCCCCCACACCTCTTACCACTTTTCACTTGGTTAATTCCCACACAGAACCCTCTCTCTCTTTTTTTCTTCACGGCACTAAGTGCAACCTATAGTTTGCAACCTTTATGTATGTGTATTATTTATCTTTTGCTTCATAACAAATTATCCCAAAACTGAGTGACTTGCAGCAACAACATTTATTATTTCACAGTTTCTGTGGGTCAGGAATCCAGATGCACTTAGCTGGTCCTTGGCTTCCAGATCTCTCAAAGGCTTCAGTCAAGGTATCTGCTGGGCAGCAGTCATCTGAAGGCTCAACCAGAGCAGGATCCCCTTCCCAATCACTCACGGGGGTGTTGGCAGGATTCAGTTCCTTACAGGCTCTCGCTGACTGTTGGTAGGGGGTCACTCTCAGTTCCTTGCCACATGGGCCTCTCCAGCACCTCAGCTTGCTTCATCAAAGCATGGAAGCTGAAAAGGCAATAGAGAGACTCTTGGTATCAAAATAGAAATCATGACATTCCTTATTTGCCATTTTCTGTTTATTAGAATTTAGTCACCAGATGCAGCCCACACTCCAGAAGAAGGAATAACACCAGAGCATGAGCACAAGAATGTGGGGTTGTTTGGAATCATCTTAGAAGTCTGCCTACTTCAGTATGTTATTATTTCATCAATACTTATCTCTCCCACTAGACTGTGAACTGTGAGTGCATGGACTTTGGTGTTTTTTACCCCATTTTATTAATTGCTTCTGGTAATAGAAACAAGACTTTAATAATATTGAGTCTGGCCTTTACTATTGTCAACTCACGGTCATTGGCACTAGTTCAATGCCAACAGGAAGCCCAAGTTTGGGGTGTGGTGAAGAAGGAAACTATTAAGTACAAATAATTTTTTAAAAGTGTGGTGAAATGGTAACATTAAATTGAACATTTTAACCATTTTTAAGCATACAGCTCAGTGGCATTAAGTGACATTCACAATATCATGCAACCATCCCTACCCTCTTATCTTCCCAAACTGAAACTCTGTCCCCATTAAATAGTAACCCTCCTCGCCCTCTCCCAGGCCCTGGCACCCACTATCTACTTGCTATCTCTATGGATCTGACTCCTCTATGAGTGGAATCATACGGTATTTGCCCTTCTGTGTCTGACCTATTTCACTGAGCATAATGTCCTCAAGTTTCATCCAGGTTATAACGTTCTCCATATTATTCTTAGCATCTCTCCCCTTGGCTGGTTCGTGGTTGGCTGACAATAAGATTTTAGTTAATAAATAAATACAGTCCTTTCCTTCATAAGTCTGGTTACTTTTATAGGGAAATAAAGCAAGATCCCCCCCCCATGGTCCCTTCTCCCCATTAAAAAATATCAATAGTCAATTTGCAGTCTTCATCTGACTTGATCTATTGGCAGCATTGACACAATAACCAAATGATTCCATTAAAATATGTTGGACCTCCCCTGGCTGCTGTGGCTCAGTTGGTTGAGCCTAGTCCCATGCACTGAGAGGTTGCCGGTTCGATTTCTGGTGAGGGCACAAGCTGGGGTTGTGGGATCGATTCCCCAGTAGGGGGCATGCAGGAGGCGGCCACTTATTTCTCCCTCTCCCTTCGTCTCTCTCTAAAAATGAACAAAAGTGTATCTCTGTTTTTATATACGTGTTGGGTCTGTCACATCTCTGACCAAAACCCTGCAGTGACTCCCCATTTCCCCCAAAGTCCTTTCAATGCCCTCTAAGGCCTCCCTTTATCTCCAAATACACTTCCCCACCTTGCTGTGTTTTGGCCACACTGGTATTCTTGTACACTCCTGCTCCAGGAGTATATGTCTATTTGGAATGCTTGCCTCCATCTATCCACTTTACTAATGTCTCCACATTCAAGTTTTTGCTCAAATATCTCTTTCTTGATGAAGTCTTTTAGGGCACTTTACTTTATTTACTTTTTAAGATATACATCATCACCATCATCATCATTGTTATTTTAATCCTCACCTGAAGATATTTTTTCCATTGCTTTTCAGAGAGAGTGGAAGGGGGGAGGGAGAGAGAGAGAGAGATGTGAGAGACACACATCGATCAGTTGCACGCTGGGTGAGGATCAAGCCTGAAACCAAGGTATCTACCCTTTGCCGGAATCGAACCCAGGACCCTTCAGTCTGTAGGGCCGATGCTCTAACCACTGAGCCAAACTGGCTAAGCCCGCATTTTATTTTAAATAGAAACCCACCACCCTTACTAGGCTCTATCATTCCAGAGCACTTGTCACCTTCTAACATAATTCCATTATTTATTTTGTTTATTCATTATTTTCCGTGTCTTCAACTAGAAGGTAAGCTCCCAAAGGGAGATCTTCGTTTTGCTCACAGATGTTCTCCTAGAAAAAGTCCTGGCACATAGTAGGCAGAGATGTTGAACAGATAAATCTGCTTCTTAGGCCAACGAGAAGGGCATCGGCAGCAAGGACGCTCAGAGAGGACAGTCCCCGGTAGAAAATCGTTTCCTGTCGATGCTCAAGGCTCAATCGGAGAGGGATTCAGCACCAAGGGCCCCTGGACAGCTCTGGGAGCAAAACCCTGCCGGAACTGTTCTACTGGGGTCGGAGTTTCCCACCGGAGCCACACGGTGCCTGTACCTACCGCTGTTGCCGGAGGGGACTACTTTTCCCTGCCCGTAGGACTCTCCCAGGATGAGTGGTAGCCACAGCAGCCAATGAAGGGGCGGTCTAGGCCCGCGGTGCTTGGGAAGACCAATAGGCAGGGGCGTAGGCGGGGCGTGGGCTGCGGCGCGCTGACCCAGGCCTCCGCCTGGAGGGCCACTGTGGGGTCTAGACCGCGCTACGGTTGAGCGGCGGGAGGCGCCGGCGGGCAGGCGAGGGTCCTCGCGGAGGTATGTGCGGGCTGGGGCCGGGGCCAGGTCGGGGTCTGGGGATCGGGCTGGGGTGGGGCCGGGGCCTGGCGGACACTGTTGCTGGTTAGCCCAGGCCCGGACGAGGCGTCCGCCCTGGCTTCACTTTTATCGGCGAGATCTTTGTGATTTGCGTCCAGTTCCACCAGGACAGTGCGAGTTGTCCCCTCTCGGGAAGGGCCATGTAAGCCTTGTCCTCTGCGGGGCGCCCGTGCCTTGTGGGCACACAGAAGGCCCCAAATAAGTGCTAAATAAATGAATGAGCCCATCCCGTCCTCCACTCAGCCCTGGATTTGGGAGCGTGAAGGCTACTCCTTACCCCCACTCCACAGACTGGGTCGTAGGGACACCCAGCAAATATCTGATGGGCGCCTACTGTGTACCTGGCCTTGGGCTAGGAAAAACAGAGTCGCTGCCCCTGTAGATGTCGCAGGCTAGAGCCAGTGAGGACATTCCGGAACTTAAGTTGTGTAGCTCTCTGTAGCACATATAATGCCAGGAAAATATCGGGAGGGGGTGGGAGAGACCTCTAACTGGTGGCATCTGAGCTGAGACCTGAAGAGCTCACCGAAGTGGGGGTTTGGCCAGTGAGAACTGGGAGGTTGGGAGAAAAACATGAGGACAGGGGAGCAGCCAAGGTCCTGCATACTAACTGATATTTTCGGGTCCAGGGTGAAAACTGCTCCACTTGGGCTCATTGATTCATGTAAAGACGTTCACATGCTTCAGCACATCCATTTGTTCAGCCAGCAGCTATTGAGTCTGTGTTGTTCGCCAGGCCTCTGGGTAGGTACAAGGGATACAGTGTAGGGTAGAGGTTGGCCAGGGGAGGCCCTTCTGTGGGGTCCGGGATGCAGTGACCTGAAAGACAAGATGTCATCGGAATATCGGGGAGGGAAATGTTCCAGGCCGAGAGAACGACCTGTGCAAAAGCCCTGAGGTGGGAACGGGCTTGATACATTTAGGGACCACAAAGGCCAGAGTGGGGTGAGGTGAAGCAGGAGCTGATGGCCCAGGAGCATTTGCCTCAGGGTGAAGCATTTGGATTTTATGTGAAGTCAGTGGGGAACCAGTGGAACACCACCACCTGGTAGAACATTCTGCAACAATGGAAACATTCTCTGTCTGTGCTATCCAATATGGTGTTTACTAGACACATGGTTACTGAGCACTTGAAGTACAGGTAGTTCAACTGAAGGGCTGAATTTTACATTTTCTTTAATTTTAATGTGAACAGACACATGTGGCTAGTGACTACTGTACTGGATGTCACCACCATGGAGAATTTTCTGCAGGAGGCAGGGATATGTGCCAGGGGGGAAAGGGGGAGAATGGGCTTGGTCACTAGATCCGGTCAGATAAATCCAACAGCTGATGTGATTGCCTCTGGTGTTTACAGTGGCTGGACTGAGGCATGAGCCCCTGGTAGCACGACGTGGGACGGGAGTGTGCATCCACACATGGTTTGGCCCTGCGGTGACTGCAGCAGCCCAGGCTGTCACCATGGTGAAGTTGTTAGTGGTCAAAATTCTTTGCATGGTGGGTGTGTTCTTCTTCATGCTGCTGGGTTCCCTGCTCCCCGTGAAGATCATCGAGACAGATTTTGAGAAGGCCCACCGCTCAAAAAAGATCCTCTCACTCTGCAACACCTTCGGAGGTGGAGTCTTTCTGGCCACCTGCTTCAATGCTTTACTGCCTGCTGTGAGGGAAAAGGTAAGGGCTCCCTGGGTGGTCTCGGCAGCCCTTGGCACTTTATGCCTAAGAGTCTCTGATGCTCTTTCAACTCTGACCCTGAATTTGGTGGGGGCCTTGACATACAAAGGTGATGGAAAGTAGAAAATGAATTTGCTGTGTGACCGTGAGTTGGTTGCTTTTCCTCTCTGAGCCTTACCTGGTAAACAAGGGTTTTAAACTAGACCTGGGGTTCCCAACTGGTGAGGTCATTAGTGATTATCTAACCAGACCACCTATACCTGATAGTATATACTTTGTCCTGAGCAGTTGTGGCCTCTCTTCAGTTCTTGTATCAGTCAACTATTGCTGTATAACAAGTGATAACAAGCTTAACATCTTAAGACAACACGCATTTATTATCTCAGTTTCTGTGGGTCAAGGGTTGGACACTGCTTAGCTGGGTCATCTGCTCCAGGTTCTCAGGAGGCAACAATCGAGGTGTCCACTGGGCTGTGGTCTCATCTCAAGGTTCAACTAGGGATGGGTCAGCTTCTAAGCTCATGTAGTTGTAAGGCAGACTCAGCCACCTCCTGGTTGTCAGACTAGGGCCTAGTTTCTTCCTGACTGTTGGCTGAGAGCCACTCTCAGTCCCTTGCCCCATGTACCTCCCCAACATGGCTGCTTGCTTCATGCTCAGGCTGCAACCTGTGCCTGGATTTCTGACATTCAGATCTGTAAGATGATGCTTTCGTGTTGCTTTATACTGCTAAGCTTATGTTCCTTCATTACACAGCACAGGATAGTCATACAGTTGGCATTGATGAGGTTAAATCAGAGTCTCATCTGATGGCTTCTGTACCCCCAGTGCCACTTTCAAAACCACCCCATTCCCTGCATTCCCACTGTGTCATCCCTTTTCACCCTCCTACCTCAGGCCTGGCTGCTGCAATGCCTTGCTCTTCTCTGTCCATCTTCAGTGCATGTGGCCCTCTCTGGGTCCTCCCAAAACCACTCCTATGCTGCATCCCTGCCCACAGGCTTCCCACACCTCAGTAGCTCCGGTCCCTCCCAGCCTCAGCCAGCAGCATCCACAAGAAGAATAGTGCCACAAGATGTGGCCTTTGTGTGTCTTTTCCAATCCATGTTTATGGGGGTAGTTTGTGTTTCTCGTGAGCTGGTGTTTCCCCCAGTGAGGCACATTCAGGCCTTCATGAGACATTTAGCAAGTGAATGAAATGGCTTCTCTACAGAAATATAGCCTTCTGCTGCCGTAGGGGTTCCCATCCAGGGGTGACTCTGCCCATAAGGCACATTGGGCCATGTCTAGGCACATCTGTGGTTGTCATGATTGGAGGTGCTCCTGGCTTCAAGTGAATGGGTGTCAGGAATGCTGCTTAACACCCCACAGTGCCCAGGATGGCCCCCATAGAGAATGATCCTGCTCCAATATCAACACCTCCCCCAATAAGTCATGACAACCAAAATGTCTCCAGATATTACGCCTCTCCCTTGAGAGCAGGATCGCCCTAGTTGAGAATTCTGTGTGTGAATGTGCATGCACAGTCACAGGTTGTAATGAAGGTTGTGATGGGAAAGAAGAGATCGGGGCAGTAAGCGGAGTTTGGGGCACCTAGTTTAGGTAGAGTACTTGGAAATTATATGTAAGCCAAACCCAAAGCATGAGTATCCATCAGCTGTGAATAAAACTGAAGGAGGTACCTTTTGGACAGAGCTGGTGGCACAACCCCAAGGCTGGACAGAGCTTGGTGTGTGCAAACATCCTTACCAACCCAGGGAAAATTAACCTCATCTTTGAGGAGCCCACAGACAAGCTTGCTGGACAGTGTCCAAAGCAACACTGTCCAGTGTCGCAGCTGCTTGCCATTCCTGGCTAGTCAAGTTTCAGTGAATTAAAACGAAGTACAATTCAACATGCCAGCCCTCAGCTGCAACAGCCATGTTTCAAGTCCTCATACATGGCTGGTAGCTCCCATATTGGACAGCACAGATAGAAAATGTGTCTATTATCCACAACATTCTATTGAATGGTGCTGACTCAAGGGATCTGATGGGTGGCTGAATGTGCTGGCAAGCCTTTACCCAGGAGGTTGGAGTGATGGGAAGACCCTGGAAACAGAGCCCCACCTGGGTTATATGGAGGCAAACACCATGCAGGTATCAGGGCCAGAAAGACTAGTTTATATCACAGTGGTGAAGCCCAGAAGTCCTAATAAATCAAGGTGTCAGCAGGGCTGGGTCTTTCCTAGGCCATGAGGGAGAATCTGTTCCATGTTCTCTCCCAGCTTCTGGTGGTGACCGGTAATCCTTGGCTTACAGACACGTCACCCCAGTCTCTGGCTCCATCTTCACATGGCCATCTGCCTGTGTGTCTCTGTATCTCCTTTTCTATCTCAAAAGGACACCTATCGTTGGATTAAGGGCCCACCCTAACCCAGGATAACCTCAACTCAAGATCTTTATCTTATATATGAGTTTCTTGGGGTGGCCAAAACAAAACACCACAGATTGGGTGACTCAAACATTTATTCTCTGCCAGTGCTGGAGGCTGTAAATCTGAGCTCAAGGTACTGGCAGGGCTGGGTCCTTCTCAGGCCTCCCTTTTTTTGCCTCTCTGTGGTCCTGGTGTCTCTTCCTCTTCTTGGAAGGACACCAGTTTTATTGGACTAGGCCCCACCCTAATGGCCTCATTTTAACTGAGTCACCTCTTTAAAGATTCTCTTAATATGGTTAGTTTTAAGGTACTAGGGGCTCAGAGAATTGAATATATGACTTTTTATTTTGGGGGGAGGACACAATTCAGACCTTAATACTTATATCTATAAAGACCCTTCCAAATAAGGCCACATTCTGAGTTTCTGAGTAGACATGTCTTTGGGGGCCACAATTCAGCTCACTTTGGTGAGGCCTCATGACTCCCTTTATAGTAGAGTTTTTGTTTAATCCATCAAGGATGAGCCCATCACTCTCTCCCCTTTTACTTAAATTCTCTTATTTATTGGGTATTTCTGTGCTTTGCTAATTGAATAGTGGTGTCTGATGAACCCTGTTGCATTGGGTTCCTGCCTCTGAAGTCCTCTCACCTCTCTCTGTCTCCCTCCCTCCTCCCTCCCTCCCTCTCTCATGTCCTCCGCTCCAGCTCCAGAAAGTTCTGAGTCTTGGGCACATCAACACCGACTACCCACTGGCAGAGACCATTATGATGCTAGGCTTCTTCATGACCATCTTCCTGGAGCAGCTTGTCCTGACCTTCCGCAAGGAGAAGCCATCCTTCATCGATCTGGAGACCTTCAATGCTGGTTCGGATGCCGGCAGTGACTCAGAGTACGAGAGCCCCTTCATGGGGGCAGCACGGGGCCACGCACTCTACATGGAGCCCCACACCCACAGCCACCGGCTGAGTGTCCAAGAGCTGTCTCGCTCCAGCCCCCTGCGCCTCCTTAGCCTGGTCTTCGCGCTCTCAGCTCATTCCATCTTTGAGGGCCTGGCCCTGGGCCTACTGGAGGAGGGGGAGAAGGTGGTAAGCCTGTTCGTGGGTGTGGCCATCCACGAGACACTGGTAGCTGTGGCTCTGGGCATCAACATGGCCCGGAGCTCCATGCCCCTGAGGGAAGCGGCCAAGCTGGCCGTCACCGTGAGTGCCATGATCCCCCTGGGCATCAGTGTTGGCCTGGGCATCAAGAGTGCGCAGGGCGTGCCCAGCAGTGTGGCTTCAGTGCTGCTGCAGGGCCTGGTGGGTGGCACCTTTCTCTTTGTCACCTTCTTTGAGATCCTGGGGAAGGAACTGGAGGAGAAGAATGACCGCCTGCTCAAAGTCCTCTTCCTGGTGCTGGGTTACACCGTGCTGGCCGGCATGGTCTTCCTCAAGTGGTGAATGTCCTATTGCCGTCGTTATCCACCTTGGTCACCCCACCCTGCTGGAGCCCTCATGGAGCCCTGGGGTGGAAACCGGCCACATCCCCCGACCCCCCTCCCCCCATCGGGGAGCTCAGGCCCCGGGCCACTGCCTGTGCACAGAGAGGCTACCCAAGACCAGACTGCACCCTAGATTCTACACCCTGAGCCTTGGGGCAACGCTACTACTTGTAAAATACTTCTCTTAAAGGTATTTACCAAAGCTGTGTGGCCATATCAACCTGGGCATGGGGGTCTGGCAACTCTCATGGGAGGCAGGGCTGGGCATCCACATGGGATCAAGCTAAGACCCTCCCCTCCCTGCACACCCCAACTGTGGACCAAGACAGGAACTGTTGGAGGTTCTGAGGCCTCTGTCCTTTGCCCTCAACTGGCTCTGTTGCTAACAGAGGAGGCCACCAGCATGGAGTGTCCCTTCTGCGGTTAGGGCAGCTCTGTGCCTCCTGCCACCTGAGGCTTTGCCACCACAGGGACAGACAGGGTCCTGGGTACCTCAAGACTACTGTCTCCTCTGCTATCTGGTGGTGTCCCCCTCTATGGGGAGGTTGCCCTCCGGGGGGGTGGGACTGCTGGGCCAGGGAGAGCATATGGGTTTCCTGAAGGAACAGACCCATGGCCTGAGAAAGGTGCAGGCAGAGCTGGGAGGCAGCTTGGCCATTGCTTCACAGTTCCATGTGTGCCCGGGGTCTCCAAAGCAAGACAGATCCTGCAGGTTGTGGGGCAGGAGCCACAAGAATCGATTCCCCCCACCAGACACAAAGGAAGCCAGTCCCAGATGGTGCAGGAGAGCAGAGACTAACAGCCGAGTGGCTGGTGCAAACCTTTGGTGCCATGGCAACCTCTCATTAGCCTCTATTGTTGTCCTGGCAACCTGGGGCATGCCTGGGGAGTGGGAGTAGGGTGAGCCTTTCCTGGGAGATTGGCTTGGCCTGGCTTGGAGGTGTGGTGGGAGGATGCTTGGGCCTGGCTACCTGGGCTGGGTTCTGCCCAGCCTCAGCTTCTCCCAGCTGTCATGGCTGCTAGGGCCTGCTTGTTACACCATTCCTACTTCCTGACTCAGGAGGCCCAGGGCCCAGGTGTGCACCTCTCTGAAATCTCAAATGTCTTTCCTGTGCCCACCAATGCCAGGAAGAGCTGCAATAGGGCCATTTAAGCTTCCAACAAAGACAGGTCCCTCTTCCCATTTCTCTGGACTCAGTGAGACCTCTAGTCATCACACCAGCCAGGTTGGGAACTCCAGGAGCATCTAGTTGCTTATCCAAGGGTGGACTCCCCAGGAGCTGGCCTGCCCACTAAGCACAAGCTACGGGAAGGTATGACCTTTGCTACAGCCCCAGCCGCCTCCTCTGTTGTTACAAGAGTTGGAGAGCCAGGGACATGTTTGAGGCCCCCTACTTTCACACTATTGGCTCCCACCCTGTTGCTGTCAGAGCCCATTTCTAGGAACTATCTGAAACTTCCAGGGACCCGTTTCCCAACCCCTCATCGCCTGGCCCTGACCCCAAGCCAGAAAAATGACCCCATAGGTATGGGAACATCATCCTCTTTATAGCCCCCCCTCACTCCACCCAGGAACCAGAAGGTTCCAGATGGGTGGGTCACCATGGAGCCACTAGATTCTGGAGTCTTCCTTCAGCTGGGGGGATGGAACTGGGCAGGGGATGGGGCTGTAGGCATTGGGATCTCCCATATAGGAAGGCTCAGGAGATCCTGTCCCCCTGAATCCAGTGGGAACCCTACATAGGAGCAGAGCAGTCTGTTCCAGTTGTCCTCAGCTTCTTACCCCCATCACCAAAAGTGCACACAGCAGGGTCCCTGCCCTCCTGCCATCCATCAGCTTCCTGGGGTAGCCCTGGAGACACCACAGCCTGTCCTCCAAACAGTTCCCATGGCCCTGTCCCCAGGGGGAGGCTCCAAGACCGTGCCCCTCTGCCCTGAGCAAGCTTCCAGACTAGTAGGCCCAGGAAGGGCATCACCACACCAGCAAGGAGGGAAAGACCTGAGTGTCCTTTGCCCGCCCTTCAGTTAGACATCACTGTCCTAGGTCCTGTCATCCTTGTTTCCTGAGCATGCCTGTGCCTGTCCTGCCTTCGTTCACTGGGTTGTGGCCACTCCCAGCTGCCCCTTTCCCTAGGGTCCTACCAGCCCCAGCAAATGTGCTTCTAGGCCCACTGGTTACACAGACCCTGAGAGGTTTGGGGGCAGGGATGTAGGAAAGGACGAAGCCTGCCCCACTAGCCCCTGAAGGCTACCCTTCCTGCCTACAGCGGTCAAAGGAGCAGGTTCAGCCCTGGGATCTAATTCCCTGAGCCATCATGAGTCTGCCAGCTGCACGGGTGATGGTGTCTCTCGGCCAGTTTGGGTGAGCTTTCCCCACTTTGGCCAAGGATCAGAATGTCTCCACAGTGGGGTAAGAAAAGCAGTTGGCCCATCTGGCAGAGGCTAAAGGAACATTTCTGAGGTCCGCCTGTGGATGGTGGCCAAATCTTTCCAGGGTCTTCTGAGGCCAACTCTACTGCCCATCATCTCTGACGAGGGAGCACTGCCGTGTGGTGACAGAAGCTTTGGCTTGAATAAGACTGCAGGTGGTTTATAACTTGAGGCCCTGGACCAGCACTCACCTCAAAGGCTTCATCTATCTCTATGCAACTTTTGACATCAAGGAGATGTCACATGTCCCTTAGATTCCTCCTCAGGCATCTTAGTAAACTCTGGTTCTCAGTCTAAATGATTCTGCCCCCTGGGGACACTGGGCAATGTCTGAGAACATTGGTTGTCACAGCAGGGTGCTCCTGGCATTGAGTAGGGAGCCAGGGATGCTGCTCAGCACCCCACAGTGCCCAGTACAGCCCCACCCCAGAGAGTGAAGCAGCCAGGGCCCAGGGCCCTCCACAGTCTGCGCCACATACGGGCTCAGTACAGGCAACAGCTGGATGGAGTCAACCGGGTTTCCCTGCTTGATCTGGAAACAAAAGAGAAGAAAATTAGAAGGTGGCATCTAGACCTCATGGATTGAATCAACCATAATAACAGTGTGTTGGGGCTTCTGTTGTCTGCTGTTTGTGTTTCTTGTGAAGTTATTATCGTGGGGCAGGGAAGGGAGAGCACCAATTCATGGGCCTGTCTGCATCTTTAGGGCCCCAAAAGCAGGCAACAAATGGGATGGTGTTTCCTAGCATATGGTGCCTTCAGACTTGCCCTGGCCACCAATATGAACCCTCAGGCCCGCTGAGAAGAAAGGGGCATGCACCCCACCTGTCCCAGCACATGCTCTCTCAGATTGTCTGCCAGCTTCAACACAGAGCCAGTGACCAACCAATTTGACTTTCCCAAGGCAAGGTCAGAGGGACGCTGCTACAAGGTGTGTGAGTGGTTCTGTGAAGACACTAGAACTCTTTCCTGGGCTATCAGGGTGCTGAGGCCAAATTGGATTGGAGCAGGGATACCCTCTCTGTTCCTGCCACCCCCTAGGCCTGCCTCCACAACTGCCTGGGCAAGAAGAGCTGACCTGGCAGGCCTTGGTGTTCTGGCTGAGGGCTGAAGTGGTTGCTGCATGCCCAGCTTGGCAGGAGACAACTGGGTTGGGCAGCTTGGCAGTTCAGAGCCCCCGGTTTCTGGGTGCATGGGAAACACTGCTGAGGAGCTGCATTTTGAGGAAAATACACAGCCACCATGGTTGACAGGCCCTCTCCGTTGAGGAAGTGGATGGGCCCTTTCAGCTAGTTCAGGTTCAGCAACTTGGGCCCAACAAGCTGGCCCTCAGAGCAGGGCCCTCCCCTCGACACTGGGGCACCAAGTCCTTCTCCGGGGGAGGGGACTGTCTGAATATGGGTATTGAGCAGCATCCCGAGCCCCCACCCTTGTGCCAGAAGCACTCCCAGTGTGATAATTGCAGATGTCCCCAGACTGCCCAGTGTCCCCTGGGGACAAGATCACCCTGGGTGAGATCCAGGGAAGGCAGCTCACATTCTAGGGAGGTAGACATGCTATCTCAGCATGTGATCAATATCAGGGAGTGATAAAAGCCCCAAAGACAAAAAAGCAAGGTGAAGGGAGGTGGCAACAATTTTAGCAGCTTGGTCAGGGAGGAAACCTGTGAGGGCCATGTGTGAGTCACAAGATGGGGGAAAGCTTTTCCAGCAGGGGGAGCAGCCTGTGCAAAGGCCCTAAGGTATTTCTGCAGGTTACAGTCCTTTTTTTTCTGATTGACTAAAATAGCCCTGTCTCTCTCTCAAAAGACTCAAGCGTTAAAGGGATTCATCCTGCTGGTGGTGAAGTCTTCGGTAACCCCATTCCTCGGAGGTGGTGATCACAGCACAGTCCATAGGCTGAATAGCTACTCAGGTTGCCTCCAGGGGCCAGGCAGGTGGCTTTGGTCAGGACCCAGCATCTTCCACCCTGGAGTGGGGTCCAGCTCCTGCAGACACTGACCAGCAGAATTCAGGCTCATGGATGCCAGCCCATTCATTTTTCCAGGCAAGCTGGGTTTTAGCAGATCATCTTAATTTAAAATGCTGACACCAAACTTAAATGAAAAACCTTGGTGAGCCAAACTGCATCTGTGAGAGGCCATCATGAGGCTCAGCCTCTGCTTTACCTGCATAATTGTGTTAATCCAGGGAGACAGCAGAGAATTTGACCTAGCTGCCTACCTTCCACCAGGTAGCTATGCTGGGCTGGAAGCAGGGTGGGGGTGGGAGAGGTGGTGTGGCCGCTTCCTGGAACACTGAGGCAGGGAGTAGACCCATGGGCTGCAAGGACAGGTGAGCTGGGACTGTGTAGGTGAACGTCCCTTGTAGTTGAGAGGAGTTCTTTAGGACAGGGACAGCTGAAGGCCAGGTGCAGGACCCTGGGTCAGGCCCCCAGAAAGCCAGAAGGCTGGGTTGTGGCTTCAGAGCCCAATAGAGTTCCAGCTGGGCCACTCCCCATGAGCCAATTGCCTTCTCTGCACCTTGGTTACCAGAGGGGACACAGCTGGTGCCTCACCCATACACATCTCTATGCTCATGAAAGACAGCTGTCCTGGCTGGCCACAGGGAAGGGGTACTGCTGTCTTCCTAGTTTTGGGTGCTGGGGTGGGGGTTGGGCCCCTGTGCCCCAGGGAGAATGAGGAGGGGACTCTGGGGCCTGTCCTCCCAGGCTCTGGAGGCTGAGAGCCTGGCCTGAGAGCTATAAATAGCAACTGCAGAGTGGCATTGCTGCTGTGCCCACGATCATGTGTATGAGTCAGCCTGTCCCAGCCTGGGCTGGCTCCTGGAGGAGTCAGAAATCGGCCGGAGGCCAGAAGCCTGGCCCAGCACCAGCCGGTCACTCAGGAGATGAAGGCAGGTAGGCAATCAGAGTGGAAGGGAGCTGGGCTGTTGTCTCAGCCCCTGTGTGCCCAGCAGCCCCATGTAGGTGGCCGTCATCCCAATTGCTCCCAGGAGCCCTGGGAGGCCAGACAACAGTGATCCCCATTCATAGATGGGGAAACTAAGTCTCAAAGGGACACTTGACTGGGACATGGCAATTCAGACCATAAGTCAGGATCTGTTTGCCCATGGGGCTGCCTCTGTGTCTGGTTGACAGCACCCCAAGAAGGGTGGGGCCAAGCCACCCTCTGAGGCATCCCCCGGGACCAAGGACAGGCCAGAAGGGAGGTGTACAGGGTGGGGGGGAGGATGGGAAATCATGAGAGCTCTATTCGTAAAGGAACTTGAATACCAGGCTGAAAAGCTGGACCTTGACCTGGAGGCAAAGGGAGATATGAGCAGCATTAGAGCAGGGGAGGGCCATGTTGAAGGTTGGGAGTTGAATGCCAGAATGGAAAAGGGCTGGTGGGTGATCCTGGGAGGCCAGGAAGGAAGTGGGTGAGACTGTCCAGGTAGGAGAGGCCTGGGGATGCAGTGGAGGGGCTGAGTCCGGGAGAAATGGGACCCTTCAAGCCCAGAAGAGTCTGCCTCAGCCAAAGCCACAGAAACGGTGGGTCAGCAAGAATAAAGGAACCAAAAGCCAGAAGGGCCCTTGAGCTTCAGCTGACCATCTGCTCACACACCTCATAATGGGGAGCTCACCACCTACGAAAGAGACTCTTTCATCTTCCAACTGATCTGACCCCAGAAAGCCCTTCCTTGTGGGACCGTAATGTCAGCCATCAAGGGGCACCTTCCTTTAACAGGGCCATCTCACACCCAGCCCTGGCCCAGTTGCTGCACCCCAAAGACCAGTCTCCTCTGAGATGAGCCTCTGCTCTCCGGGGTTTCAGGAGGGAGGGGGTAATGGCATCTTGTGAGCTCACACAGTCATGTCAAATGCACAGACACTTCCCAAAGGTGAATGTTTATTCTCAGTTACCTCTTTGAGGAAGGAAAATATTTTCATACCAAAAAGCCAAAAACCAAAAAAACCACTTTCCCCTAACCCTCTTTGTTCACCCTCCACCAGATCCATCAAGGGCCCACCTGCCATTCCCCCAGCCCTGGTGGGCTGCCCTTAGGGGTACCAACCTAGACGGAGGCCCTCTTCACTTCCTGTCTCCCCCTCCAACACCCCCATTGCCCCAAACCCCCTGGGACTCCCTCTGCCTTCTCATACATCTATTTATCATTTTCTTTTAAATTTTCATTGAATTTATCAGGCGACATTGGTTAATAAAATTATATAGTATTTATTGGTTGATTGATTATTTATTCTACCAATGCACCTCTTCTGGAGCCGGTCCCTGAGCTGGACCACGACCCCCACCAACCCCAGGGTGTCCTATTCTGCTCTCCCAGCCCCCTTATCTGCAGTTCTGCCCTTTCCCTTTGTCCCCGGGGTGGCCTCGACTCTGTCCCCTTCTTGCCCAGGACCTGGTTTTCAGGGTGACCCCGAGTGCGCCAGCTCCCATTCGGGGATCCAGAGGAAGCGGACCCCACCCCCTCGCGTCCCGGCATCCTAGCGAAGCGGGTGTGCGCGCGAGGGAGTCCCGGCGGGGCTGCGCTCTCGCGGGGCTGGGCGGGGTCCCCTGGCTGGGGTCCAGGGCTGGGGACGCCAGGTGGGAGTCCAGTGCTGGGGGCCCGGGGTGGGGATCTGGGCTGCACTGCGTGCGAGGGTGGCTGTGACCTTGGCCGGGGGCGCGGGTCCCCGGGGAGGGGCGGAGCGCGGCGCCCGGCGGGCGGGCGGGCGGGCTGGCGGGCGGGGACGGCGCGGGCACGGCGGCAGCGGCGGCGGGCGCGCGGGGGGCGGCGGCGCCGGAGCGGACACGGAGCCGGCCAGCAGCAGCCGCGGCGGCGCCGCAGGGACGAGCGCCCAGGTAGGCGGCCGGGGCGGGGGCCGGGGCCGGGGCGCGGGCCTGCTGCATCCCCCTCGCCCGGCCCGCGGGGCCCTGTCCGGCGCGCGTCTCCTTTGTCCGAGCCCCACCCTCCCGGCCAGCCCGAGGGGCCGGGCCCTCCTCCCGCCCGGCCCCGCACCGGAACCTCTCCCCAGCCCACGGCGCCCTGGCCCGGCCGCCCTCCGCTCCCACCTTGGACAGCTCCCGCTCTGCGTCCTCCCCTCCCCCCCATACCCACAGGGCGCCCCCGCGGCCAAACCTGCCGCTCTCCAGCCCCCTTCAGACCTTCTGTCTGGTTGGTCGTCCCCCTCAGCCAGGACCCCTCCACGAGGAGCCTCTTGGGCCCTGGGCCTGTCTCCTCCCACCGCCTCCCGCTCAGCCCTCCTGTCCTCCCCGCCAAGTGAAGCTCCTCACTCAGGAGCCCTTCGCTGGTCGGGCCCCCTCCCCTACTCCTTAGATCCTCCTCTGGCCAAGGGGAGCCTCTGGGTTGGCCCTCCTAATTGTGTCTCATCTCTGTCAGCCCCCTAGAGCAGGCCCTCTCTCACTAAGCCTCTCATTAGTCCCGGGTTAGACCACCCCCCACCCAATTTGGGCAAGCACCTCCCCCAGGCCCTCCCCTGGGTCCTGCCTGCTTTCTTGCACCTAAGGTTGCTGCAACTTCCCCAGTTGGGCTCCGGGGACCTAGGGCTGGGCTGATTCCCTACTGGGGAGTCTCAGGGTGGGCTGCTTTGCACAGGGGGAGGACCCCCCTGCTGTGAGGCCAACCAGGGCCAGTTCAAATCCTGCTCTGCTCTGCCACCTCCCTGCTCTATGACCTTGAGCCAGTGCCTCTCCCCTCCAAACCTCAGTGCCGGAGACCCCTCCCCCAACTCCTGCCCCGTGGGAGGTGAAGGTGGTTTTCAAACCGAACCAGATGGATGCCTGGCATGGACTAGGTGTGACTGAATGGGGTCTCCTAGTCAGGGATCCCAGGACCCAGAGAGGCCTCTACTGGAGGACACCCCTACTGGCTGGCCTGGATCCCTTCCAGGGGGTCTGCACTCAGAGCAAAGCCAGGGCTGGGACTGGGGCAGCAGAACTGATTGTTACTGGCCACCCTGGGTCCCCAGGCCAGTTGTGGTGGTGCCTGGCTGCACATCATGTACCTATTCCTCAGGGCACCCACCTGGAAAGGGCAGTGCTGTGACTGCAGAGCTGGCTGGCACCCCTCACCAGCCCCCCACCCAGTGTCCTCTCATGTGGAACACTGCCATACATGTCACCATGTCACCAACATGCCTAGCAGTTGATCATGAGTTAGTACTACCAAAGCTCCTGGAAGTTTGGCTGGCACATAGTTGGTGGAGTATGTGCTGGCTGTTACTTTTATTTCATATCTTCTTCTGATAAACTTCTTACCTTTGATCATCCCAGCCCACTACGGCCAAGTGCTTTACACTCTGAGCCCCTGTGATCGATAATCCTAATCATCCATCCTTATAGAGGGTTTCCTTGTGCCAAGCACCTACTTAAAGGCTTTCTCCAGCTTATCACACCCTCTTCCTGGCTACTCCGGAGAGTGGGCACTGCAATTGCTCCAGTTTCACAGAGAAAACTGAGGCTCAAGGACATCAAGTTACCTGCCCACATTCCTGCCATCAGGCTCACATTATTGAGTCTTAAACACACACACTCACCTCTAAGGGAAGTAACTTGGCTGAGGTGCTATCTTATTGTCTCCTCCCTCACTGTAGACCAACCCCCATGCTGAGGGACCCTTAGGGATGGCTAGGAAGGAGGAAGGGGTGGGCTCTCTCCTGCTTTCTATAAATAAGGACACAGATGCTGGAGCCAAACCTCCTGTCTCCCACCCCCAGCCTAGGGCTCCTCCTCTGCCTCCATCACTGCAGGAATTGTTATGCTGTGTGACCTCCAGAGGCCGATGGACCTCTCTGAGCTCAGGAGAGGGAGCTTTGTGCCTGGGATATGGATATATTGGACCTGAATGGGAGGCCAGGGTGGGCAGACATGGTCTGGGTGCAGAGTTTAAGGAGCAGGTATTTTTCTCTTTGGCCTCAGCTTTAATTTTCTCATCCCCAATCTGGGCTGTGCATCCCTGCCTCTCAGGGCTTCTATGGGGAATCAGTGTCATGATTTGCACAGTGGGGTTCTGGGACCTCCAGCATTAGAATCAAGCTTATGGGATGAGTGACTTTAAAATGCAGGTGCCCCGGGTCATGGCCCTGAGCCAACTGATTAATCATTTCCAGGGCTGAGGCCCTGCAAGCTGCATTTTATTTTTTTATTTTAATTTTTTAATTCTCACCTGAGGATATTTCTTCCATTGCTTCTCAGAGAGAGTGGAAGGGAGAGAGAGAGAGAGAAACATCAATGTGAGAGAGACACATCGATTGGTTGGTTGCCTCCCACATGAGCCCCGACCATGGCCGGGGATCGAGCCTGCAACCAAGGTACGTACCCTTGGCTGGAATTGAACCCAGGACCCTTCGGTCTGCCAGCTGATGCTCTAACCACTGAGCCAAAACGGCCATTTTAAAGAGTAGCTCCCACAAGGTTGAGGAGCCTCTGGGCTGGTGGGAGAGCAGGAAGCCTGTGATTTTTGGATTCAGGCATCATGTCACCCACTTTGCAGAGGGGGAAACCAAGGCTGAGCAGCTTGTTCAGGT
The DNA here is from genome assembly GCF_964146895.1 of Miniopterus schreibersii. Lineage (NCBI taxonomy): Eukaryota > Metazoa > Chordata > Mammalia > Chiroptera > Miniopteridae > Miniopterus > Miniopterus schreibersii. Next base: position 65,372,593 of record NC_138105.1, on the reverse strand, counting down.
CACAGATCTGATCTGACCTGGCTTGCAGGAGCCCATGGCTAAGCTGAGAAGAGAGGGAAAAGCTCATGCAGCCTGGGGGAGTGGCTGGGGGAGCATGCATGCGGGGCAACGAGTCACCTTCACGTCTTCCAGCCCAAAGTCCCCTGGGAAGGAGCTTAGGCCACAGATTTTGTTGGGGTGAAAACCAGCAGAGGAGGATGGCTCTGAGCCTGCATGCAGGGAGAATTGCAAAGTCAGTCAAATCAACCAGAAGGGCCTTCCCAGGACACAGGAGAAAAGCTACCTCCTCTGAGAAACAGCCCCCCCTGCCCCTAGGCCTGGAGCTATCCCCTCCAGGCCAGGTGGCCTTTTGCATCTGCCACTCCTCTCTGTACAGGGTCGGCCTGGGGTTCCTTCAGCTGGCACGAGCCCTCCCGGCTCCGACCCCCACCCCCCGCGTGGAAGATGCCTGAGCAGAGTAATGACTACCGGGTGGTGGTGTTCGGTGCGGGTGGCGTGGGCAAGAGCTCGCTGGTGCTGCGCTTCGTGAAGGGCACATTTCGAGACACCTACATCCCCACCATTGAGGACACCTACCGGCAGGTGATCAGCTGTGACAAGAGCGTGTGCACGCTGCAGATCACCGACACCACAGGCAGCCACCAGTTCCCGGCCATGCAGCGGCTATCCATCTCCAAGGGCCATGCCTTCATTCTGGTCTTCTCGGTCACCAGCAAGCAGTCTCTGGAGGAGCTGGGGCCCATCTACCAGCTCATTGTGCAGATCAAGGGCAGCGTGGAGGACATCCCAGTCATGCTGGTGGGCAACAAGTGTGATGAGACGCAGCGGGAGGTGGACACCCGCGAGGCCCAGGCAGTGGCCCAGGAGTGGAAGTGCGCCTTCATGGAGACATCAGCCAAGATGAACTACAATGTCAAGGAGCTCTTCCAGGAGCTGCTCACGCTGGAGACACGCCGGAACATGAGCCTCAACATCGATGGAAAGCGCTCCAGCAAACAGAAGAGGACAGACCGCATCAAGGGCAAATGCATCCTCATGTGAGCCTGGGATGCCCCCTGCAGACAGCCCCTGTCCTGGCCCCTGTTCTGGCCCCATGCCTCTCCCCACACCACCCTGCAGCCACTGCCTTCTCCTCCTCTCCCCTTCCTTACCCTCCTCCTCCTCTCTCTCTCCCATCACTTCCACTTCTCTGCCATCGTCCAACATCCCCGATGGGGACTCCGAGGCCCTGGTGAGCCCTGCAGGTCTGGGGCTCCAACCCAGCTCTGTCGCATCCCTCTGCCTTCCGCCCTGTCTCTCTACCCCACTGTCCTGTCTGTATCCCTGCGAAAGCAAAGTGCTAGATGTGGCCCCCTTGATCTGCACATGGGAAAATGGGGAAGCTGCCTGTCCCTGTAGGGACCAAGGATGCCGAATTTTCCCATCTTCACCTGTCTCTGTTTTGCCCAGGACTCCCATTCCTGTACCTTTCCCTTAGGTGTCCCCAGACAGACCTGTCTCCACCCATTAGATCACTGTGACCTTGCTGGGGAGGGAGGAGTTGAAATGCACATGGACCTCAGATTCTGTTTTCTCCTATTTGGGGTTTAACATACACTCCTCCCACTCCCCAACTCCATCCCTCCTGACCTCTGGCCTGTGCTTCCTGCCCCAGGCCCTGACCACCCCTCTCACTTCTGTCCCCACAGCTTGGGGCGGGGGGGGGGGGGGGTGGCTTGCGGGATGGACCTCAGACCACCAGGCAATAACCAGGGCCTGCAGCAGTGCCCTGCCAGCCCAGAACCCCACTCCTCTCCCAGCCTGGGCCTGGGGTGCAGGCAGGGGAGGCCCAGGACTGGCCAATGGCCACAGCACAACTCGGGGACTGCCAGGTGTGAAAATGGGGGGCTTTCCTGGACATGGCCCACAGACAAAGATTGACACAGCGCATCACCACTGAGCCCCAGGCAGGGGTCTGGGGTGCTGGGTGGGGTGCCTGGGGCCCTGTCCAATGGCAAGTGATTGGACTCACCATCAGCAGGATCTGAGAGGGTTAAGGCAGAGTCTTGCCCAGCCCACTTCCTCCCACCACCTGCACTCCTGAAAGGGGGACCCCCAGGAAGGTGTGTGTCTTGCAGCCGGGGTGTCTCTGCAACCATGAAATTCTGAGTGTTTTGGTGTACTTGTCTAGATAACTCTACGCTCCTGGGACCCTGTGGGCCCGTGTCTGACAATGAAGGTGACCTGTAGGCTGGAGGGGTGGGGGGCGACCATGGGATGGTATATTTGTGCAAATAGCTGTGTAGGGGCCAATGTGTCTACATATGTGTCTGTGTGCGTGCCTGTGTGTATGTCTTGTCACTGGAGTGGTATGTGCATGTGACAGTCTGTGTATTTAATAACATAGGGGTGGGTGTTGTTGTTTATAGGTCAGGATATTTGTGATGTAACAGCATGAGCATGACTATAAGTGCCTGTGTTTTCAGGAGTGGGTGATGTGATTTATTGAGGAGCATCTGTGAACCTGTTTGTTCTCACCATGTCTTACTCTACAGCAAAGTGTCTCTCATCTAAAAACCTATATCGGTCAGCTACTGATACATAACAAATGACCACAAACTCAGCAACTTGAAACCACACACATTTATCATCTCCCAGTTTCTGTGGTTCAGGAGCCCAGGCATGGCTTAGCTGGGCCCTCTGCTCAGGGTCTCATGAGGCTGGAATCAGAGAGCTGGCCAGGCTTTGGTCTCATCTGAAGCTTGCCTGGGAAAGGACCCACTTCCCAGCTCAAGTGCTTGTCAGCAGCTCTCAGTTCCCTGCAGTTGCAGGACCGAGTGCCTCAGTTGCTCACTGGTTGTCAGCAGGAGTTGCCCTCATGTCCCTGCCCCATGAGTCTCTCCCTCGGCCTCTCGCAGCATTGGGCGTCAGAAAGCTGCATGCGTATGTGTTTGTGTGGGCTTGTGCACGCTGAGACTGAACTGCACGCACGCGCGTGTGTGTGTGTGTGAGAGAGGGAGGCCATGTGGCTGTCTAGTCATGTGAGCACATGGGACTGCATGTAGATAAGAGGGACTGTTTGTGTCCAACTTAGTGACAGCAGGTTTATTTTTCTGTTTGTTCATGTGACTGCTCACTCCACATATGTTTATTGGACACACTATGAGAGAGAGGAGTGTGTGTGTGTGTGTGTGTGTGTGTGTGACTGCCAGGCACATGGATGAGCCCATGGAAGAGCTGGTAGCATTCCGTCTGAGCATAGCTGAGTCCCCTTATCCTGTGGCAGGTCTAGGACCCACCAGCAGCTGGTGTTACTCCCTTCCCCACCCCAGGAGTGGTTCCTGGGCATTGAAGGTGCCTGAGTGGGTGAGGCTGGGCAGGGGTCCTGCAGCCCTTTCTCAGGGACACACCCTGATAGCACAATCTCCCTGGGGCCCTGCCCCTCCAGGCTTCTCCTGCCTCAGGCCCTGCCCTGACTCTGGGGACTGAGGGGTTCTGCAGCAGGAGGGGGCAGAGCCTGCCCTGGCTGTTGGCCTGTCTTGTGTGGGTATCCTTGGGTCTGGGGGCCGTGCCAGGCCATGCTTGCTGTGATTCCGCCCCCACCCCCTCTCCCCCTGCATGTGGGTACCCTCGTCCCCCATTGTGGGGTCTGTGTATCATTCGTTCTAGAAATAGTCTTCCTGTAATAAAGAAGTGGATCCTACATTCCCCACCCGTGCTCCTTCTTTGGGGTGGGGGGGTCATCTGGCCATCTGCAAAGGATGAGGACATGAAGGCCTGGGAGGGAAGGGATGGAGGCGAGGGATGGAGGAGGTGAGGGGCAGGAGTAAATAATGGGGGTGAGGAAGAGAGGAGCTGAGAGGTGGGCAGTGACAGCCATGCGGGTATAGGGAGGTGAAGGATGGGGATGTGACAGGTGGAGAGGGCCGTGAGGAAGCAAGGAGAGGCAGGAGCAGTCCGGGCTCCAGGGCTTCCAAGTGGGCTCTGATAGTACTGGCTCTGTGTAGCTCTGGCCCAGGCTCCTCCTTGGTTTCCCCACTCACTCTGCATGTTACTTGGGGCACCCTCCCTGGACTTTCTGTGAACTTGGGCGATTTCCCTGCACGGCTCACAGAGTGAGTGAGTAGGGGTGCTCACAGAAGTCCGGGGGGGGGGGGCGCGGGGAGAGGGTGAACTGAGCAGGGAGGGACTATCCTCCTCACTCCCTCACCTGTCCCATGTCACTTCTCATTTGCCACTCCAGCCTCCTTCCCACCCATTCAGACCAGACCAGGCAGGTGTCTCAGTGGGAAGAGATAAGGCCTGGTTGAGGGACAGACTCGGAGGAAGAACTGAGACACCATCCATTCATTCGTTCATTCATTCATTCATTCATTCATTCATCCATCCATCCAGTATGTAATAGGCACCCACTATGTGCCTGGCCCTTTCCTGGATGTTGGACACACAGTAATGAGTGACTCAAACCCCAGGATCCCTGCCCTCTGAGAGCTTATAATCTACTTGGGGAGAGGACACCCTCCACACCATCACCAAAGAACTGAATCAGATCATTTCAGATATATGCTGTAAAAAGGGAAACCTGGACCACAAAAGTGACATGGGGACAGGAGGCATAGTAGAGGCCAGCCCTAAGAGGATGATCTGGGAAGGAGCATCAGACTAGGAGAACAGCATGTGCAAAGACCCTGAGGCAGGGACCAACGAAGGCCAGAATGGCAAGAGAGGAGTGAGGGAAGGGTGGTTGCCAAGGAGATCAGAGAGGTGAGCAGGGTCAGACAGGGCCTAGTGGGCTGTGTGAAGAGGATGGGCTTTTATGACAAGGACATCAGGGTGTCATGGGAACATTGTGGTCCCCACAAGAGACCTCACAAGCCCTGATGACACCACGCTTATTTCAGCCAGTTGAGGGGAACAGGCAGGCACTCTGAGCCCCATATTATGTGGAGAGGAACCCACAGGGCTTTAGTTTTTCCATCTGCTAAATGGCTCAGGGCTGAGTTTACAAACTTATAAGCAGGGCAGGACTAGCTGAGGAAAGCGAGGCAATCACCATAGCAGCAAAACTTAAGTGGGAGTGTGTGCCAAAAATCTCAACCATCAAGAAACATATTTTAAAGTACTGTTTAATGCAAAGGAAGCCATGATGAACAATGCATCAGTCTTTTAGATAAGGACAGGATCTGGCAGGGCTCGGGCTAAGGAAAAGCAAAGGAGATGGTTTGCACAAGTGCAAAAGCGTATTTTGTCTTTCTTGAAAATTTGGTATTTTGTTCATCCTGGATTATTTCTGTATTTAATTTGAAATTTAAAAACATATCATTAACCACCCAGCCAGCATGGCTCAGTGGCTGAACATCGACCTATGAACCAGGAGGTCACCGTTGGATTCCAATCAGGGCACATGCCTGGGGTTGCAGGCACTATCCTCCGTAGGGGGAGTGCAGGAGTCAGCTGATCAACGACTCATCATTGATGTTTCTCTCCCTCTCCCTCTCCCTTCCTCTCTCTGAAATCAATAAAAACATATTTTAAAATATATATATCATTAACATAGTATTTATCTTGATGGTGAGGGCTTCCCCCCCACCCCTTTAGGTTTGGTATTTGAGAAAAATGTTTCACTTACCTCACCCCAGTCCTGGTCCTGCCTGAAGCTGTGCAGCTGCTTCATCCAGCTGCTGCACCCAGCTGCTGCAGGAATCACCAGACCTTCTGATTTTTCAAGAGCACCTGGAAATGTGGATTTTTGTGTGTGAATTGCCTGATTTTTAAATGTTGGCAATGAATTTTGAATTTTTAAAGGCTATTTGGTCCACAATCTTAAGACAGTAAGCCTGGGGGGCCACAAGTTTTCGTCTCTAGTTCAGACGGTAATTCCTCTGAGGGAATGTAAGTTGGGGAGTGAGATGGCTGCCCCAGGCACGTGGTTCTCTCAGTGCGCTGCAGGGGATGAGCAGGGAGGTTCCTACAGGGATGAAAGGAGCCCTGGGGCGCCCAGCTGGGAGGGCAGCAGCTCAGATCACAGAGCCTCAATGTTACACAAAGTTCCTCAAGTCCAGAATATGGTGGCTGCATCCTCCTGTATAAAAAACTCTCCCCTCCAATGTTTTCCAACATCACCAGGGGAGTGTTAAAAATGCACATCCTAGGAATCCAGTTCCTGGAGGATCCTAGATCAATCCATATGGGTGGGGGCCCAGGAGTTAGGAAATTGAGAGACCCTGGAAATGATGAGACAGGCTTGAGCGAATGGCCTTGGGTTTAACCTCTGCGAGACTCAATTTCTGCCTCTGTAAAATGGGGATTTTATAATTTCTCCTCTAGCCTTATGCAGAGGGTACAACGTTATAATAATAATAATAACAAGGGAGCATTTGTTATTATTATTATTTAATCCTCACACAAGGATATTTTTTCCATTGCTTTTTCAGAGAGAGTGGAAGGGGGAGAGACAGATAGATAGATAGCTAGATTCATGGATGTGAGAGAGACACAGGGATTGGTTGCCTCCCGCTGGTGCACTGACCAGGGCCAGGAATTGAGCCTGCGCCAAGGTACGTGCCCTTGGCCCAAAACAGAACCCCGACCCTTTAGTCCACAGGCTGACGCTCTAACCACTGAGCCAAACCGGCTAGGGCAGGGAGCATTTATTATTAGTGTCCTGTAGGTCACGCGACCTATCAGGAGGGGACATTATTCCCGCTCCGCAAGCGAGCCCCAGCATCTAGGAATTGGGAATTCGAACCCTTGTCCCTGTTCGGGATTCGAACTCGCGAAAAGCCTCGCGCCTCTTTGACGTCACCAAGTCGCCTCTGAAAATCCGCTTGTCGCCCGGCCAAGGAATCCAACACAGTGTTCTATCTGCATATTAGCATAGCCCCGCCACCCGCTCGGTACCCGCTTTCGGGTGGCCAGCGACGGTGCCACTCAGCGCTCCGCCTCCAGGCCCCGCTCGCGCTCGGAGCCCCGCCCCTTCGCCAGCGCGCAGCCTACCCCGCTGCCTGCCCCGCGCCGCGCCCCGGCCCGGGCTCCCGCCGCCGAGGCCCACGATTGGCTGCGCTGTCCCAGCGCTCGCCCCCCCGCGCGCCGGCCCCGCCCCCCAGAGGGAGCGAGCGCTCGCATTCTAGGCGGCGGGTTCGGCTGCGCAGCGGGGCTGAGTCGGCCGCGGCGGCCGGAGTTCAGGTTAGGGCGCGTGCGGTCGTGGTCCGGGCCGAGGTCCGCCGCCCCCAACTCGGGCGCCGGGTGGGGCGGGGCGAGGGGCGAGGGGTGGCCCGGGCGGAGAGCTGGCTCGGGCAGCCCAGGGCTTGGGCGCTGAGAGAGCTCCCATTGGCTGCGGACTTGGGGGTCGGTGTCTGCTGAGGTGGGTATTGGGGGGGCTGGAGTTGGGGGGCTGGGCTGGGACTGGGGGTCGAGGTCAGTTGGGGAGGTGACTGAAGTTTATGTCGAGGTTAGCTGGGGAGGGTGGGGGTCAAGGTTAGCTGGGGAGGGGAGAGGGTTCGAGTTGAAGGTGAAGGTTACTTGAGGGGGCCGAGAGTTTAGTTGAAAATGGAGGTTTGCTGGGTAGTGGGTTGGGGATGGAATTGGGAGTGAGTTGTCCGGGAAGGGCGATTGAGGAATGTGGGGTTAGGGTGAGCTGAGAAGGGGCCAGAGGGCAGAATTAAGGGCGGGCTGAGGAATGGAGGTGGGGTCAGCCTCCTTTCAGAAGCGGTCGGAGGGATGTGGGGAGATGTGGAGTAAGGAGGGATGAAAAGTGGGGGGGGGGCGAGTGATGGTGGGATAGAGGGATGGCAGGTGTTTTATGGGAAGTTGACTAATCAGGAGGAAATGGGGGGTATCCGTTGGAAGTCACTTCTGAGGATTGTGGAGGAGACTTGTCCCCACTTTTTGTGTGGGGCTAATCATTTGTTGTAGAAAGGATCATGGAGTGGAAACCCCTTGGCACCAGTGAGCTGGAGGAGGAGTTCAATGTACTTTGCGAGGTCTATGACTGAGATGTAGGGTGCATAGGAGAGCGTCTTGGGAAGCAGAAAAGGCTGGTGTTGGTGACTGAATTTTTCAGGAATTTTTGGGCTCAGGAGCGAAGAATCAAAGTGGGAGTTTTGGGGATGATGATACTGAGGGATGTGGGCAGCACTTTGGCACTTTATTATTCCTGGGGAACGGGGGTTGCTAGGGGCTGGAAGGTGGGTGGGAGAAGACAGGCTTGATGAGCAGCAGGGAAGAGGCTTCCACTGTTGCTAGGTGTCAGCGAGGCAAAAGCCAAGTTCACAAACTTGTTTCTCAGATGCTGCGGTCTCCCCAAGATTAACAGTGTATCAGACCCTTGCTTGGCCAAGTGGCCTCTGGGAGTTTTGGTTTACTTCTCCATAAGATAGGAATAGCAAAACAGTAGCAGGATCACTGGGAATGTCAAAGTCAAATGAGAGAATGCTTGCACCTAGCACACTCCTGGCACATGGTGAGGCTACGTGCAGCATTGATAATAGTGTTCTAAATTAAGGTCTTTTGGGGAGGAGGAGAGAAAGGTGGGTGGGTAGAATAACTGGGTTGTCAGGGAGGGTGGGAAGGAATCAGAGCTTGACTCTAGTCCTTCAACCTTGGGGGTGCACATAAGAATCACTCCTTGAGCTTTCACAAAAAATCTGCAAAAAGAAAAAGTCCTATTATTAAAAGTGAGGAAAACAAAACAAAACAGTAAAAGAATCTTTTTGGATCTGATTCCAGGAAATTCTGAAGATTTGTTGCGGAACAAGCATGTCTACTTAAGGGAAGGCTGCATGGGACATTCTTATTTAGGTGTACTCCACAGGACCCATTTGGATGTGTGCCCTGGAGGGAACCACTGGGCCACAATTATCTACCCTGATAGACTTGGGTCCTTCCATATGCTTGGCTGACTTTGGGGCTCACCTGGGCACTGTGGGGTGCTGAGCAGCATCCCTGACCCCCACTCACTCGATGCCAGCATCACCCCTAGTCATGACAACCGCAGATGTTCCCAGGCGAAACCCAGTTTTCCTTGGGGTAGTATTGCCCCAATTGAGACCTACTGTTATAAATAAAACTAAGGTGTTCTCCTTTAAAAACCACATTCTTACCTTTGATTCTTAGGAAGTTAAGCCGAGATTTGGGGGTTGTTTTAAAATCATCCAGTTGTCTCATTTGAAGAGGAAAAAAATCACCACTTTTAGAGAATTTTAGAAACACCTCTTTCTACGCGGGTCTTTTGTGCAGCCTTTAACCACTTTTACTGGTTTTGAATATGGGATTAAATAATCTGTTGCAATCATTGAAAGATGCCAAAGGATGCAGTTTGCTTCCTTGGTTTTGGCCTAGAGCATGAAACTTGAGTTTTTCATGTAATTCTTGGTCTTCTGTAGGAAACATCCTGTGACTGGTGTTATTAGTTTGTGCTCATTTTGTAAATACCAGGCCCTATTGTTTGAAGGGAAAGACAACTGAATGGGAAGTACCCTGACACGCAGACGATTTAGCTCCTTGTTTACTGAATGGAGGTGTTTATGTTTTGGTCCACCTTGTAGTAGTGTAAAAACTTTCTTCCGCTCAAGGTGTTATCACAGGTTTCTTCATTTGCACCTGTAAACAAATAATCATCTTTAAAATTGTATTTACTAGGTTATTCGTATTCTTGAAACTCTGTTGTAATTTCTTACACAATTTCTTAAAAAAGGGTCGGTGGACCTGACTTTGGAACTTTCTAGAGCTTTTTAGAGGGGCAGGTTACCCAGGACTGTTGTGTGATTGGTGGATGTTGACACAGGTATTCTCCCCCTTCCTTTGTGTCTTAACTGACAACAGCAGCTATTGAAACTGTGTCTTCCATTCACCCCCTTGCTTGGGTCCTTTAAGGGCTGGGCCTGGGTCCCCTGGGTCCTTTAAGGGCTGGCTCCTGCAATCCCAGGTCCCTGCCGATGTTGGGGAGCCTCCCTCTGGTTTCCACTTTTGATAGTTCTGGACCTTGATTTTCATCCCTTCTATCTTGTGCTGCCCTTTGGTGTAGCCTCCCTCTCTTCAGGGTCTAGAGAAAAGTGTTCATTATGTATGTCACCCAGGAGACTAGGGGACCTGATAGGGGAGTTGAACAGGTGGGGTGACCTGTTCCGGGCAGTCACGTCATCCTTTTCCTCCTTGACCACCCTGCAGGGCGTTGATTAGCTGGATTCTCTCAATGTATTTTGTCCTGCCAGCAGGTGGGCAGGAGGCCTTGGGCAGCTGAGACTCTTCCAGAAATGGCTACTAGTTCTCCTTGAGGAACTTACAAAGGGGAAAGCCTTATTGTTTTTTAATTTTTAAAATTGAGGTACAATTTTCATGTCATAAAATTCAGCCATTTTAAGCACACAGTTCAGTTTTTTTGGTAAGATTATCAAGTTATGCAGCCATCCCCCTAAACCCATTTTATTTTATTTTTAATTTTTTAAATGGTTTCTTTATTATTATTATTATTTTTTTAATATATCTTTATTGATTTCAGAGAGAGGAAAGGAGAAGGAGAGAGATAGAAACATCAATGATGAGAGGGTCATTGATCGGCTGCAGCCCACAACCCGGGCATGTGCCCTGACCGGGAATCGAACCCCGATCGCCTGGATCCTAGGTCGACGCTCAACCTCTGAGCCACGCCCGGCTGGGCTATTATCTTTTTTAAAAATGTGTTTTTATTGTGCTTTAGAGAGATAGGAAGGGAGAGAGAAACATCAATGCGAGAAACATCCATTGGCTGCTTACTGGGGCTTGAGTCAGCAACCTGGGCGCTCCGACTGGGAATCGAACTGGCAACCTTTTGGTGCATGGGACAGTGCTGAACGAACTGAGCGACACCTGAACCAGGGCTCCCCTAAACCCATTTTAGAACATTCTGTTCCCCCAATGAGATCCCCTGTCCTCATCAGCAATCATGTGCCCCCCCCCCCATCTTCTCCCCAGCCCCTAACAACCACTAACCCACTTTCTGTCTCTGGATTTGTCTATTCTGGACATTTTACATGAATGGAACCACATGCTGTGTGGCCTTTTGTGTCTGGCTTCTCTCACTGAGTATCATGTGTTCAAGGTTCATCCAGATTGTAGGAAATGTTAGTGCTTCCCTCCTTTTCGTGTGGATGGACACATTGTGTTTATCCATTTATCCATTGATGGACATCTGGGTGCTCTGCTCCCACCTTTGGCATTCAAGAATCATGCTGCTATTTAAATGGCTTTTCTCTGGGCAGGCAACAGCCCACTAAACCGAAGCTTAGGGCGTTGTCTGGTGTCAGCCCTCTGGGTTTTACCTCTCTCTCTTCTGTGTTTCTTTTCCCTGAGTTAAGTGCTTCACTGACTCTTGCTCAGAGCATCCCAGCTGCTGGATCAGCTTCCAGTCTTTCCCCTTCTGCTGGATGAACCTCATATGACCAGAATCCTCTCTCTAAAGCACAGATTGGTATGTCATTTCCCTGCCACCTTCACCAATTCCTCACCCACTCAGCAAAATCAAAATCCCTCACATACTTACCTGTCAGGGGAGACACCATGATCAAGAAGGTGGTTTTCTCAGGACGAGGCTTGTCCATTGCACTCTGGATTCCCCACATGTGGGAGACTCAACTGTAATTTGTGGTAGTGGAGGACTCTGCTTGCACTCTCCCCTGGTTTTCTCATGTTGCAAATGTTAGATCATGTAGTTTTCTCTGGTTGTGGATAAGATGCTAATCTTCTAACTAATGACTTTGTGTATTTCCCTCCTGTCTTTGCCTAACTTTTTATTTATAATTCTTAACTGGTTTTTGTTTTATTTTTTTTTGTATTGGGGGACAGTAAAAAACACACCGGGCACACAGCTTTCATGACACTGCAGGAGTCCGCCCCAAGTTACCTTTCTTGAGGACCTTTACTTTGACTCCAGGAACCGTCCCCTCCCACTCCCCCTTCTGCCCACCCAGCACATCCCCAGCGTTTCTGGATGGCTGGGTTGCTGTCTCCTTTGTCTGAAACCGTCTTTCCTTCCTTCCTTCCTCTCCCCAACAAAGGCTGGTTGTGTGCCTATTTTAAGCATCAGAACATGTGCCAGGCTCCAGGAGCACCATGTGAATAAGGCACTTGTGCACACACATGGGGAGGTGTGCAGACAGGGGATCCAGGGCCATTCTGTCCATGGCCCAGCTCTCTCGATTTGGGATCCCTGAGGGTGATGGAGACGGGAGCCCAGGCCTGTATATTCCATGAGCTCCACAGGTGTGGTGACAATAAGTTTTTCAGGGGGCAGAGTGGTGGGGATAACATCTGTACATAGGATAGATGGTTAGGTGAAGAGACCGGAGAGAAGTTTTGCACTGACAAATTAGCCAAGGGGCAGGTGGGGGGCATAGCCACGTGTGAGCACCAAGGTGGGACTGGGCTTTCCATGTCATCTCTTGCAGGGTCTCCCTCTGTATACTGTGGACATTGGGGCTTGGTCATTCTCTGTAGGAGGCAATCCAGGGAACTGTGGGGTGTTGAGCATCCCTCCCCCCACCCACTTGATGCCAGGATGTGGTGCTGAGCAAGGCAAACTGATTTGCAGAAATTACTACCTTTTTTGGAATTTCTGAAAGTTAACTGTTTGGAGATGATAAAATAGAGACAATTCATCTTTGGTGTCTGTCAGTTAACTGAGAGTGTGCTGTCATTACTGTGGGCTTGTGTGTGTGCACATGTGTGGGTTACCTGCTACTTCTGTGCTAACATGAGGAGGGACCTGGGCCAAGGGCTAGGTGAATCTGGGGTGCCCTCCAGCTCTGCTTCTTGACTGTTACCGCTGGTCAGATCTTTTGTCCTTTGTTGTCAAGGCCATTACCCCTGCCCCTGTCTCCTTAAGAAACTGCCTAATTTGATGGACACAGAAAGTCAGGAGGAACCAAAGATGAGAGGTGAATCCAGCCAAGTTAAAGGTAGATATCCATGCAGACACTGTGCTGGAACAGACAGGCTGTGGCTGGGAGGTCAGTGAATAAGACCTTAGTGCCACCTGTCTTCTGTTTGCCTGAGTGAATTTCTGGGGCCCCTGTAACAAAGTACCACAGCCATGGGCGGCTTGAAGCAACAGAAGTCTATTCTCTCCCAGTTCTGGAACCCAGGAGTCTGAGATAAGGGTGTCATGGGGCCTTGCTCCCTCTGGAGGCTCCAGGGGAGAGTCCTGCCTGCCTCTTCCAGCTTCTAGTGGTTTCCAGCATTTCTAGACTTGTAGCAGCATCTCTTCGGTCTCTGCCTCTGTCATCACCTGGCCTCTTTATGTGTATCTGTTAGAGAGAGCCAAAGTCAGATAATTGTCAGCATGGTAGAAAAATATTTATTCAGGAGTTCCTGCAACGGGGAAAAGAAAACAGTGTAGATCTGGGCTCAACTTTGAGTACAGTGTGAACCAGTGGGCACTTACAGCCAAGGAGCAAGTGAGATCAATGGATGGAAAATCACTAAGAACATCAGGGGGATTCTGGCTACACCAGCTAACAGGATTCCTGCTGCAGGCAGAGTGATCCAACATCACCTGAGGGAGGGCAGGGGGTGAGGACCCTGATTAGATATAAGAGTGGTCAGATATGAAAGTTGGAGGATTGAATGATCAACCACCTTAGCAGAATTCTTCCCCAAAGCTGAGGCCAGGTTGAAAAGCATGTCCAAATCTTCCTCTTCTATAAGGACACCAGGCATTAGATTAGGGCCTGTATAATTCACCCTAACTTGACATCTGCAAAGATCCCATTTCCAAACAAGATCCCATTCCCAGGTACCAGGGTTAGGATACAGACATATCTTTTTTGGGGACACAATTCACTGCCCAGAAAGCAGTCACCGGCAGGGTAAAATTCAGATTATTCGGGCCCATGTGGTCCTAGTTGCCAGATGTCCTTCTTTCCTTTTCTCCATCCCCCCTTTCTCCACACCAGAAAAATAAAACTTTGTACCATCTCACAGAAAGTGGAGAACTCTGGGCATGACAGGGCCCCTGGGAGTGAGGGCTGGGAGTGGAGGTGGGAGTTTTCAAGTTTATGGAGAGAGGTATAGAGGAGGCCACAGGTAACCATATTCCCTGAGAAACTCTTGATTACTTATAAGACAGGGTCTGGGACACCTACCTTGGCCACCTCCCAGGCTGTGGGATCAAACGAGGCTCCTGTGGAAGGACACAGTAGGAATTTTAAAGTGCACTGTAATTATTAAGTGTTCTTGTTATTAACAAGATGGCATTTGACTAAACCAGGTCTCCTTTCTTCCCCCATGGCACTGGGGACACTGGGGGTGGGTCATCTCTTTGGGGGGCCATCCTCGACACTGTGGGGTATTGAGCAGCATTCCTGGTCCCCACCCTCTTGATGCCAGGAGCACCCCCAGTTGTGAAAACCACAGATGTCCCCAGACATCGCTAAGTGTCCCCTGGAGACAGAACCACCTCAGATTGTGAACCATTGGGATGAATTACTTCTTTCTGTTTTGTTTTTTTATAACTATTTCTAATATGAATTTATGATTGCTTTAAAATAAAAAGATATGTTTGGTTTTTAAAACAGACTTTATTTTTAGAGCAGTTTTCAGTTCACAGCAAAATTGAATAGTGGTACAAGATTTCCTGTTTTTCCCCTGCCCTCATATTTGCACAGCCTCCCGCATTATCAGCGATCCCCGCCAGAGTGGACTTTTGTTACAATCGGTGGACCTGCATTGACACATGATTACTCAACATCCATAGCCTACGTCAGGGTTCACTCTCTGTGTCGTACATTCTATGGGTTGGGACAAATGTATTATAACACTTATCTATCATTATAGTGTCATACAGAATAGTTTAATCTCCCTAAACATCATCTTTGCTCCACCTGCTCATCCCTTCCCCATTATTTTGTTTTTATGCGCAAAGCAATGAGAACAGCGGTCACCTTGAGTGCCTGTTGGGAAGTGGTAACTTGGCATGCTATTGAGTTTTATATGAATTATTCTTCCCCCTTTTCTCTAAAAAACAGTGCTTTCCAATAGAGACAGGATTCAAGCCTCAGACATCATTTTAAATGTTCGAGTAACCACATTCCAGAAAGCAGAGCAGGTGAGACTAATTTTAATAATATGCTTGACATGACCCATTATATCCAGAATATTGCATGATAGCATGTCATCGACATAAAGGAGGTGCAAATGACCTTCACTTTCTTTCATACGAAGTCTTTGGAAACTGGTGTGTATTTTGCACTCACAGGTTTTTACATCTCAGAATGAGATACAGTCCACGTGCTCAATTCCACATATGGCTGGTGGCTCCCGTGCTGGACATCACAGGTCTAGGTAGCGAATAGGGGAAATTTTAGGGGGAAAATAAGACCTCTGGAGGCATATCGATAGAGTTTAGCATTTGGACACCTTGTGGGTTGTTTAGAGCTACAGAAGTATTTGCTTATTAAAATGTGGATTGAGAATCAGAGCATCTTAGAAAGTCAGTTCCAGAAGGGTCCCTGTGATTGTCTAGTTCAGGGGGCGACATGGCCCATGTGGCAAATTCAGCTCATCATTTTAAAAAAATTACTACTTTTTAATAGTTAGTTGATTTTTAGAGAGAGAGGAAGGGAGAGGGAGAAAGAGATAGAAACATCTATATGAGAGCACAACATCGATCAGCCACCTCCTGCACAACCCCTACCGGGACTGAGCCTGAAACCCAGGCATGTTGCCCTGACCAGGAATCGAACCAGCAACCTCCTGGTGTACTGGACAACGTCCAACCAACTGAGCCATACTGGCCAGGGCTCATCATTTGTTTTTATATGGCCCCTGGACTGAGCTGGATTTTACATTTTTTAATGGTTTTAAAAAATCAAAAGAAAAATTATATGAATTGTGGCACATGAAAATTATATAGAGTTCTTTCAGCAATAAAGTTTCATTGGCACAAAGCCAGGTTCATCTGTTCACATGTTGCCTGTGGTGGCTTTCATGCTACCACATATGATACCATGTGGTTCTAAAAGCCGAAAATTAATTCTCTGGCTCCTTTGAGAAAAAGTCTGTTGATCCCTCTGGCCCAGCATATGTGATTTACAGATGAGAAACTCACTGGTTTCAGGGGGACATGACAGTGCTGGGACTTGAACTTGGCGTCTCATAGCTTTTTTCTTTTTTAATAGATTTTTATGGTTAGGGCTATCTTTTTTTTTTTTTTAATATATCTTTATTGATTTCAGAGAGAGGAAGGGAGAGGGAGAGTGAGAGAGAAACATCAATGATGAGAGAGTCACTGATCGGCTGCCTCCTGCATGCCCTCTACTGGCGATTGAGCCCGTAACTCAGGCATGTTCCCTGACCAGGAATTGAGCTGCGATCTCCTGGATCATAGGTTGATACTCAACCGCTGAGCCATGCCAGCGGGGTGGTCTCATAGCTTTTATCGTTTTGTTTAAGCACTAGTATTGGGAAAGCAAATAACACAACTTCAGAGACGTTGCCTCTAATGCTAATGTAGGAGCTTGTATTCCCATAGCAGCCTGGTTGAACAGGGTTTAATGATTTGGGAACAAATATATAGAGTGATTATATTTCCCACAGCACTGTGCCAGTCTTAGTAAGAATGACAATATATTTTCTTTAGTTTCACAAGACGTAATAGTCCATCTTAGAAATAAGAGCTCTGATGTTGTCCCATACACTGAAAGGTTGCGGGTTTGATTTCCAATTAGGGCACATACCCAGGTTGCAGGTTTGATCCCCAGTTGGGGTGCATGACAGAGGCAACTGATTGATGTTTCATTCTCACAATGATGTGTGTTTTTTTCTCTCTCTCCCCCTCCCTTCTTCTCTCTCTAAAATCAGTAAAAGCTTGTCCTCCGGTGAGGATTAAAAGAAAAAAGAAATAAGAGCTCTGAGATTTGATGAATTGTGACATCTTAGTTCAAAAATAGACCACATTTTAAAATGTCAGTTATGCCTATTATAATGTTACTTAAAGACATACAAAAGTAAAACTGTGTATAAATGTCTTGTGCTCATAGCTTTTATACCGTAAACTGAAAAAAAATATATATAATATAAATAAAAACAAACGAGTAACTCAGTAAAGCAATGGCATCCAAATGCATATTTAGACAATCTTGATGTCAGGCAATGGGTATTTTTTCTATGGTGTTCCAAGTCATAGTTTGCCAGGTGGGCCATCCATCCCTGGGTGAGGTTTGAAAACTGTCTGGTTATAGTGAAGATGAGCGTTTCCTTTGGCCAGGAGCCCAGGATGGAGCCCAAGATGGTCTTGTTCAATACCCGCTGAGCTTCGAAACACCTTTCTCTTTAGTGAGAACTGACAGGTCATTAGTTCTTCTGAGTTTTAAATATTTGTGGCAGGGACAAGAAATGGAAGATTTTTTTTCAAATTGTTACTTAATGAAATATAGAGTTGCTTTTGACTTGAACTTTCTATGATGGTTGATAGACAGCAGGAGGTGATGGGAGGAAATGGGGCTGGTTGGGGTTTTTTGGATGGGATGGGCATTTTTTATTGTTTAAAAATAGTTTGGCTCCTCTCTCTCACCCTCTGTCTCCCTCCCTCCTCCGTCTGTCTGTCTGTTTCTCTCTCTCCATCTCTCTCTCCATATCTGTCTCTCTCTCCTTCTCTGTCTCTTGCTATCTCTCTCCCTCTCTCCCTCCTCTTCCCCCTTCCCCTCCTTCCCTCCTTCTCTCCCTCTCTGCCTCCCTCCCCCTCTCTTTCTCTTTGTCATTGAAGGGTTCTAGGAGTTTCTCAGGGGTGTGTAAAGAAAACCAAAGTGTGTCTGTGGTGTCCACAACCTCAGAGCTGTGAATGTAGGTTTGGGGTGCAGAAGGTGAGGACCCATGTTCTGGAACCTCAAGTTCCAGTCTTGGCTCTGCCTCTCGTTCCATTGTGGGCAGTGTCCCCTTTCCTCCCTTTCCCTCTCCCTAGGATCAGATTACATCTGTACCCATCATTCAGCTCCATGTAATGCAGCACAGCACCCCACCTCAGTGTCTCTAAGAAAGGTGGTAGACTGAGTTCCCAGACATGTTTTTATTTTATTTAATTTTATTAATTAGCTTTTTACTTTTGGACTAATTTGAGATGTACAGAGAGGTTGCAGAGGCAGTACAGCGTTCCCATGTACCCTCCCCAGCTTCCCCAATGTTAGCATTTTATAGTCCCTCTGGGGCATCTTTGCCACACTAATATATTAACATGGGTGCATTACTATCAACTAAAGTCTTTATTCAGATTTTACTAACTTTCCCTAATGCCCCTTTGCTGTCCCAGAACCCCATCCTGGATCCCCTATGACATTAGTCCCTCTGGGCTGTGACACCCTCCGACATTCCTTACCTTTCATGCCTGGACAATTATAAGGACAGGTCACGAGTTTTGCAGAATGTCCCTTGATCTGGATTTGTTTGGTGCTTTCTCATGATTGGACCCCAGTCATAGGTTTAGGGGAACACATAGGTGAGGTGCACTTCTTGTCATATCCTATCAGGGGTCCTGATACCCAAACATCATCACCCTCAGGATGAGCTGGACCTCCTGGCCCAGGTGGTGTTTGGGGAGTTGGAAACTCATCATTTTATATATGTGGCTGCAGACACTGAAGGGTGTTGGGAGAAACATCTAATTTGAGATGCATGGGTCTCACTTGTCCCAAATGTGCTCAGGTGTGTGTGGGCTTGCATTCGTCCCACCTCTGGTGACTGAAATAAACTGGACCTGAGTGTTTTAGCTCAAGTTTGCATAGGTACCATGTGTTAACAAAGGGGAGCTTTATATCTAGGAATAAATACAGTTGCGACTCAGGTGGCCCAAGGCTTGTAAACCACGTGACAGCAGTGATACTCGTGCCCTCCCTCCTGGTCTGCCCCCCTCCCACAGTGACAGCCCTGGATCTCTGGTGAAAGCAGAGGGTTGCTGGAAAGCAGGCTGTATTGTGGGCAGGTGTTTGGTGTGTCCTTTAAAAGTGAAACTGTACAGCCACGGGTCATCTCCCCGGAGAGAAGGCAGTATTTCTCTGAGCCGCTTGGGACTGAATGGGACCCTTTGTTGCATGAGGCTTGTTTCTCAGTGACCTCTTTTTACTCAGCAAACAACAGTAGGATGTTGCTGAGTGCTGGGTGTATGCGACTGTCTTCTGCCTTGTTGCCCACTCCCCAGGGGAGGGGACCTATTGGTCCTGGTAGCCACTGTATCACACGCCAGACATCCCATTTGCTTCTCACCAGCCCCCCAACTCTGTGCTCAGGGCAGCATGAACTCCCTACTCACCTCCCTGCGTCCACTTTTTCTCTACTTTGTTCTGTTTTGTGGTAAATTACACAAAATATAAAATTCACCATCGTAACCATTTCCCCCCCAAAATATGTTTTTATTGATTTCAGAGAGAGAGGGAGAGGAAGAGAGAAACATCGACCGGCTGCCTCCCACATACCCCCTACTGGGGATCGAGCCCGCAACCTGGGCATGTGCCCGTGTCCTGACCAGGAATCGAACCTGTGACTTCTTGGTGCATGCGATGACTCCCAACCACTGAGCCACACCGGCCAGGCACCATTGTAACCATTTTTAAGTGCGCAACTCAGTGACATTAAGCACATTCACACTGTCATACAGCCATCACCACCATCCATCTCTAGAACTTTCTCATCTTCCCGAACTGAAACTGTCCCCATTAAGCGCTCACTTACCATCCCCAGCTCCGCGCCCCCCCCCCCCATTCACCATCTACTTTCTGTCTCTATGAATCTGACTCCTCTGGAGATCTCATATGAGTTTGGAATCACATAGACTTTGTCCTTTCACTTGGGTAGGTTCCTAAGAGTGGAATTGCTGGGTCATTTCACCAACTCCTGTTTAACACATTAAGAACCCGCCATGCCAGCTAGGCCCGAGGAGCTCAGTTGGTTGAGCGTAGCACTGAAGGGTTGCGATCGGGCACATACGGAAGCCAACCAATTGATGTCTCTCACTCTGTTCCTCTAAGCATGCCCTTGGATGAGAATTAAAAAAAAAGAAGAGCCTGGTCGGGTGTGGCTCAGCGGTTGAGCATTGACCTAGGATCCAGGCGATTGGGGTTCGATTCCCGCTCAGGGCACATGCCCGGGTTGCAGGCTCAATCCCCAGTCGGGAGCGTGCAGAAGGCAGCCAATCAATGACTCATCATTGATGTTTCTGTCTCTCTCCCTCTCCTTTCCTCTCTCTGAGGTCAATGAAGATATATTTTTTTTTTAAAAAAATAATGAAGTTGGAAAAAAAAAAGAAGAAGAACCCACCAGGCTGTTTTTCCCACCAGCAGTTCGTCAGCAGTTATGATGTGCATCTCTGAGTCCAGCGTCCTGCAGGTTTCTCACTGCAGCTTTGATCTGCATGTCCCATGGTGGTTTCTAAGCAGGGTCAGCTGGTTGAAGGAAAGAAACATAAAAGGACAGCTTGTTGGGAGGGAGATGATATGATTTTAGGAGACCCTCTCCAGGGAGGTTTGCAAAGGGATTGCCATCACTTCTGTTTAGTTGATTGGAAGAGGGGGAAAAGGGGAAAGAGGGAGCACCAGGAGCGAGGACGGAGCCTCAGTCTTCCCCTCTCAAAAATGGGCATGGTAATGCTAACCTAAATGAGTTACCTGAAGAATCAAATGACATAAGTCAGAGACAGACAGCTTTACGGAGTCTTTTGCCCTCAGTACATGGAAGCTGAGCTGAAAATGAAATTCCTACTCACATTCTTTATATGCCTCTCAGTGGGCATTATTCTAGGAGGTTCTATCTATGTTTATCCCTATCATTTATTTTTAAATGTATAGACTGTTTGTGTGGGTTGCTTCTGTGCCTAGTAGGAGATATATATATATATATGTATATATATATATATATTTTTTTTTTAAATATATCTTTATTGACTTCAGAGAGAGGAAAGGAGATGGAGAGAGAGATAGAAACATCAATGATGAGAGTCATTGATTGGCTGCAGTCAGCAACCTGGGCATGTGCCCTGACCGGGAATCAAACCCTGATCGCCTGGATCCTAGGTCGACGCTCAACCGCTGAGCCACGCCCGTCAGGGCAGGACATTTTTTTAACACGATGGAAATATCACTCACATACCATATAATTTACCCATTTAAAATGTACCATTCTTTGGTTTCTGGTATATTTACAGATATGTGCAACCATTGCCACAGGCAATTTTTGGATGTTTTCATCACCCTAAAAAGACATCCTGTTCCCATCAGCAGTCACTTCCCATTCCCTTCCTCACCCCCCAACAACCACTGACCCACTTCTTGTGCCTGTGGATTTGCCTATCCTGGACATTTCACATAAATGGGATCGTGCACTGTGTGGCCTTTTGTGTCTGGCTTCTGTCACAGAGCATCGTGCTTTCAAGGTTCCTCCACGTTCATGTTTTATAGCAGAATAATATTCCATTGTATAAATATATCACATTGTCTTTATCCATCATCCATTGATGGGCATGGGTTGTTTCCACCTTTTGGCTTTTGTGAATCCTGCTGCTGTGGACATGCGTGTATAGTTTTTATGTGGATGTTTTCAGTTCTGGATGGGCATTGCCGGCCCATCATCTATTTTTAAACCTATAGACTGTTTGTGCTTCTGTGCCTGCTGGGATTTTTGTACATTTGCTGCTTTCACAGCTCCGCCCTGGGGGCTGTGGAAGGAATCGAGTTCCTCTGGCCGAGTCCATTCATCCGCTCCCCACATCCATCCTCATTTCTTTCTCAGAGCCTCCGAGCAGCAGTGTCCCTGCATAGCTGTGCCTCCCAGCAGCTTTCTCTGGGCACAGCTGACTTTTCTCCCTCCTGCCCTGGAGTCTCATTTCTATCCCCCTCACCTAGAATGCTCTCTGCTCTGACAAATTCCACTTGCTTGCTCTCAGCCTGGCCATGTTTCCATCTTTCCCTACCCTCCACCTACCGTCATGACTAGTGTTTTTCAATTGCTGAAGCCCCGAACCTGCTGGACCCCAGCCCTCACTGCTCTGCAGTTGCCAGGGGACCTTGCGCAGTTTTCTTGCACCTGAGCTTCAGGTTTTGGTTGGTGGGTTTGTTTTTTCTGTAAAAGAGGCTCCTGACTCAAGGGCAGTGAGAAGACCACACAGAATGTGTGTAGTAGCTAGCAGGGATCAATGTTCCTTTCTCCTTGTGGGCAAACTTGGATAGAGGTCACCACCCAGGATCATCCAAGGGTTGAGATGATGTACGAGGCAGTGACCTGGTGGGGGGTGGACAGGTTATCACTGTGATTGCTGTAATAATCAGTTTAATATTAATGCTATTAATTCTATATTATAGCTAATATTAGTATTATAATATACATATTAATATCAATATTGTTCCCCCATTGCCTCTCACTGCACATTCACCCCCCTCATGTGTCTTATTTCGACTGAATTAGTATCTGCTGCATCCACCCCTCCCCCTTCCACTCAGGGCCAAAGGGACCAGACCCCAGCCAGCCATTTTCTAAAAGCTGCTGACCCTGCCACTAACATCTGTAAAGAGACTGTAGGTGGCTGCAGAATTAGAAATTTTATGGCGTTATGGTGATGGATTTGTCCTTTGAGGCAAGGGAACATTCATACTCATGTTTGTGGAAGGATGGAAGCACACAGGCCCACACTGGGTTCTGCAGAGGATGGCGTCTGGTTACCCACTGTCTGGGATCAGGCTGGCCAGGCTGGGAGAATCATCTGTATGACGGACCTTGTACCCTTTTCCCTTCGGTGGGGATACTTCTGTGACTTTAATGCAGGGGCTTTGGAGGGCTCAGGGCTGACCTCCTGTTAGGAGTGCAGCACCCTAAACCCGGCTGTGAGGCTCTGTCTATACCCCACGTCTCGGAAAAATTAAAAAGGACCCAGCTATTCTTTGAGTACCCGCTATGTGCTAGACACCTTTGTAGCCACCAAGGTTGTTGATCTAGCCCTTAAACCAGGACTGCTCCACCGCAGAAAATGACCCGGCCCCAAGTGCTCAGTGTCGAGGGGAAGATTCCCTGTCTTAAACCTTTGAGGTAGGTGTCCTTGTCCTTGTTTTCAGTCAGAAAGCTGAGCAGTTGTAAAACCTGCCCTGGATTATACAGTGAGTACATGGTGACTCCAGATTTCTAATAGAAAACCAACCCACTCCAGCATTTTTTCCAGCTCCCTCTGGGGCCTCCCTCCATCTGTGTCCCCACCTAAAGTGGGGAAATAATAAGACTTAGCTCAAAGTGGGGAAATAATTGGACTTAGCTCAAAGTTATGGCAGTGACGAAATGAGGTGAGTGCTTGTGCTGTGCGTGCAATTATCTGCTCCACTGGTTTTCGTCAGTGTTGTTATCTCCAAGGTGCAGTCCCTACCACACACATTTCTGACCTTCCATGCCATACTCTCCTGCTGACTCATTTCCCATAAGACAGGGTCTCTCCCTTGGCACTGTGGACACTGGGGCTGGGTCATTATATGTGGGTCTGTCCTGAGCACTGTGAGGTGTTGAGCAGCATCTGTGGCCTCCACTCACTTCATGCCAGGAGCACCCCCAGTTGTGACAACCTCAAATGTCCTCAGATATCGCCCAGTGTCCCCTGAGGGGCAGAATCTACCCCCCAGTTGTATGCAAAGGGATCAAAACCAAAGAAAATGCTTGGAATTTTCAGCTACTCTGTGATGTCCCGTTGACACATTAGAGTGAAACTCAAGCACCACACTGAGCTCAGACTGCTGCAACGTTTTGTCTCCAGATGATGTTCCCCAGTCATCTCTAGAAAAATTCTCGGTAGCACATATGGAAATGTAATTAGCAGCCGTTTTTCCTCTGCGGTGATGACACAGATTTGGGTCTGTAATAAAGACGAATGAGTCCCTTTAGACCTCAGGGCCAGACTGTGCAGAGTCCCCCCAGGAGAATGACCTGCTGAAAATCAGGGCCAGGTTGTTCTCCATGGGGGAATGTCCTGGTTACTGTTGGGTGTCGAGCAGCATCCCTGGCCCTCACCCACTCAATATCAAGAGTGTCTCCAGTCGTGACAACCATATAGGTCCCCAGACATCGCCCAGTGTCCCCTCGGGGCAATTGTCCCTCTTCCCCTCGTTGAGAATCCTCATGCAAGGAATGTAAGTTTTCTTGTGTTTTCTTTGTACCCTGTAGGACCCTGGGGAAATGTTTTTCCAGCAGTTCTTTGCATGTATCAATTTAGGTCCTGGCTGTCCTTCAGCTCCGTCCTCGGGAGAGGGGCTGTGCAGGTTGATAGTTCCAGTCCCTAACCAGCTGGGTTTGGTAAATAATGTTCCCAGTTTCTTTACCTCTGAGTGACCTAGCTGGCATTTCCTGGTTTTTGTCGTCACAGGTTTTCAGTGAAGAACACTGAACTTGGCCACGGCACTCTCCCTTCCACATGGCCTCTAAGCCTCAATTCTCATAGAAGCCGAACTCCTGTTTTCTGTGATGGTTCGGGGATTTAATTAGATCCCTCTGGTGGAGAGCCCATTATGCGTCTTGCCTCCAAGAACGTGATCTGTTTTGGTTCATTTATGAACATGTCTAACTGTTAGGGGAGTTGCTATAGCTGGTGGTATGTTTGAGGAATATAAAGCAGTTTGCAGTCCCATAGCATTTTCCATGTGTTAAAATATTACCAATCCCAAGTGTGCAAAAACGTAGTTTGTTATCTATTCTAGTCTCAGCCACAGGGAGAGGCGTTAGAACAGTTCTGATTTAAGGAAAGTAGTATGATATATGTATATATAATGTATAGCATTGTTTTCTGAATCAGCTTTTCCTTTGGGGGATACACAACAACACAGCGTTGAGACCCAGTAATGTAGAAAAACTGCCTGGTGTACTATATATGCCACTGAGTGTGAAACTCTTGAGTTATGAATGTCCACAAAAAATAGCTCTATTTTCTTCACCACCCCCAGACTTCACATTGAAGCAGTCGTTTCCTCCTTTTTCATTCACCTTGGGAGACCTTGTACTTCTAATAGTGTTTCCACTGTGATGGTCTTCAAGGTGGGCTGCTCTGCTTTTGTGTATTTCAGATGTACAAATTTGTATGTTTTGAATGCATTTCAGATTTTTATCATTTGAGAGTAGATTTGAATTTGGGAAACAGCCTGCATTAGTCTGCTAATGCTGCATAACAAATCACCATCAGGGTGGGTGCAGGAGGCAACAAATTGATGTGTTTCCCATCTCTTTCTCTCTCTCCCTCTCTCTCTCCCCCCTCCCCTTCCACTCTCTCTAAAAGCAATGGAAAATTCTCTCCTTGGGTGAGAATGAAAAAAAAAAAATCAGGAGATTGTCCAGCAAAAACTCTCAGGATAATTGGAATTGCTGATGACATCAGGCCACATCCTGTGTGGTGAGAGCTGGCACTGGATTCAGGTGTGGTCTTCCAATGAGCCAGGCGTAGTCTCTCCAGGACCCCACACTGCTGTCACCTGCCTGCCCTGGGGCCCACCTCAAACTCATCATCCTGGAACAGGCACCAGAGCTCAGCAACCCTCTTCTCGGCCCTCAGGGGGGAATGTTCCCATGCAGAGCTCATTCTGAGCTGTAAATCAGAAAAGCATGTTGGAATGCAGGTGCGCACAAGTCACCTGGGAGCATTTTATAGTTAGTGTGAAGGGCATGTGAGGCCCAGAGCCACTGGCATCCAGGGTTGCTGGGTGGGGGCTGGGAGCTGCTCGATCCCTCACAATGCCCAGGACAGTCCCACACAGAATGACCCAGTCCCAGTGTCAGCAGTGCCTGGGGTAGAAAGCATGGACTAAGGTTACCTTCTGACTAAAGAATATTCTGTCATTTTAAAAATAGAAATAGAACAAAAATAATCAGAATTGTATGGAACCACAAAAGACCCTGGATAGCTAAAGCAATCCTGAGAAAAAAAGAATTAAACTGGAGGTATCACACTACCTGACTCCAAATCATGATACAGAGCTATGATAATTAAAACAGCATGGCATTGGCAGATAAATAGACATACATACCAATGGAACAGAATTGAGAGCATAGAAATAAAACTACATGTATATGGGCAAATAATATTTTAAAAATATATTATTATTGATTTCAGAGAGAGAGGAAGGGAGAGGGAGAGAGAGAGAGAAACATCAATGGTGAGAGAGAGTCATTGATTGGCTGCCTCCTGCACGCCCCCTGCTGGGGATTGAGCCTGCAACCCAGCATGTGGCCTGACCAGGAATAGAACTGTGATCTCCTAGATCCTAGGTCGATGCTCAACCACTGAGCCATACTGGGGGGGCGGGGCAAATAATTTTTGACAAAGGAACCAAAAACACACAATAGAGAAAAGAAAGCCTCTTCAATAAATGATGCTGGGAGAATTGGAAAGTCACATGCAAATGAATGAAACTAGATTACAGTTTGTCCCTATGTACAAAAGTTAATTCAAAATGGGTCAAACACCTAAATATAATATCTGAAACAATAAATTAATAGAAGAAAACATAGGTACTAAACTTATGGACCTTGGTCTTAGAGAACAGTTTATGAATTTGACCCCAAAGGCAAGGGAAGTAAAGGCAAAAATAAATGAATGGGACTATATCAAACTAAAAAGCTTCTGCACAGCAAAAGAAACCACCAACAAAACAAAAGGCAACCAACCGAATGGGAGATATTTACAAATAGCTCCGACAAGGGGTTAGTATCCAAAATATATAAAGTACTGATATAACTCAACATCAACCAAACAAACAATCCAATTAAAAAATGGACAGAGGACCTGAACAGATACCTCTCCCAAGAAGACATACAGATGGCCAACAGATACATGAAAGGATGTTCAACTTCACTAGCTATAGGGAAATGCAAATCAGAACTACAAAGAGACACCACTTGACACCTGTTAGAATGGCCGTTACCAACAAGACAAGCAATAACAAGTGTTGGAGAGGTTGTGGGGAAAAGGGAACCCTCATTCACTGCTGGTGAGGGTGTAAACTGGTGCAGGCACCAGGAAAAACAGTATGGAGGCTCCTCAAAAAACTGAATAAAGTTACCATATGACACAGCAACCCTTTTCCTGGGTATCTGCACGAAAAACTGGAAAGCATTTATTTGCAAATATATATTCGCCCCTATGTTCATTGTAGCATTATTCACGGTGGCCAAGCCATGGAAACAACCATAGTGTCCTTCAGTAGAGGCTTGGATAAAGAAGATGTGGCACATATATACAACGGAATACTACTCAGCCATAAGAAAGGGTGGAATGCTGCCATTTGCGACAGCACAGATGGACCTTGAGAATATTATGCTAAGCGAAATAAGTCAGAAAGAGCTAAGAACCATATGATTTCTGAAACTCATAGACAACAGTATGGTGGTTACCAGAGGGAAGGGGTTAGGGGTAGTAAAGGGTAAAGGGGGCCAAATATATAGTGATGGAAGATGGTTTGACTTTGGGTGGTGAGCCAACAATGCAGTATACAGATTATGTATCATAGAAATATACACTTGAAACCTATATGATCTTATTAACCAGTGTCACCCCAAGAAATTTAATTTTTAAAAAAGAATATTCTGTAGGTCTCACACTAGGACCCTAAGCTGTGCCAAGTCCACTGGGGCTCTGGGAAGATGAGCTGGTGCAGCAGTGCCTGTCCTGCTCAGCACATTTTACCCTCCAGAGGCTGCAGGGCTGACCTTGCCAAGTCAGGGGAACATGGTTTCCGGAGCACCAGAGCTCAGCAGAAGCCCCCAGTCCATCCCACGGGAGAGCAGGTTTCGATGACAGCACTGCCCGCACAGCACCAGGGCCTCAAAGGCAGCTGGGCTGTTGTGCTGCTAGCCCGCCTGAAAGGCTGGGGCGGGCCCTGGTGGGTGGGGAAGGGCAGACCGCCCGGCTGGCTGAATAGGGGAACCCAGGGCGGGCCTCCTTGACCAGAGCCCGGGGGATAGGCCTCCCTTCCCAGGGAGGCTGCCTCTGTGTCTGTTCCTTCAACAAAATACTCCCTGAGCACGCAGACTGAGTCTGAAGAGAAAACACTGCAGGGCCTGAGGTGGTGATGTTGGATATCTCTTTATGAGGAGTCAACAAATTTCTGTCAAGGACCAGAGTAAATATTTTCAGCTTTGCGGGCCAGGCAGTCCCTGTCACAGCTACTCAGCTCTGCCCTTGTAAGCATGAAAGTGCCATAGACAGTATTTAAGCGAATGGGCATGGCTGTGTTTCAATAAAACATTATGTACAAACACAAGTGGTTGGCCGGATTAGGCCTCCTGTCTCTGGTAGATCAGCCTGGCCCTCCGCCTTCCCAATGCAGAGGTCCCTTATTCAAAGTAGCATTCAACACTTATGACTAGCCCCTTCTTCTCTGAGGCTTTCTCCTATCTTGGAGATCTCAGGCTGGCTTTATTGCCTTTCTGAGCCTCAGTTTCCCCATCTGTAGAATGAGGATAATTATACTTTATGGAGTTCTATATAGATTGTTAGATATTATAGGACCGTTCTCATCTGGGGTGATCCTACTCCCAAGGGACACTGGCCGATGTCTGGGGACATCTGTGGTTGTCATGACTGGGGGTACCCCAGGCATTGACTGAGTGGGGACCAGGGTGAACACCCTGCAGTGCCCAGGATAGCCCCTCACAGAGAACAGTCCAGCCCTGGATGTCTATAGGGCTGAGGGGAGAGACCCTGGTGTCTAATAAGTTATCTTGCAAAGATCAGGAGATGTTGTCTGTCTTTGGACCACTGCTTCACATTTATTTTCCAGAACTCTCCATCCATAAAATTGCCCTCTGCCATACCTGGGCGCTGGCTACACATTTGGCAGGCACTAGTTGCGTGCCACCTGGTGCTACGGCCTCCTGAGTGGATGCAGCCCATTGTCCAGATCTGCCTGGATGTTCCAGAGGTTTCCTCTAGCAGTAAGGGTCTCAGCCACCATGGCTGGTGCAGGAACCACTCAGCCACCTGTCTTTTCTCCCCCTCCTTCCTTTCATAAGAGCAAACTTTCCCACTCATTAGCATATCCTGTTATTAGCATCTTTCTTTTCTAGGTTTTATATAATACTTTCATTATTAGATGCTGTCACAGGGACTTCATGTTCCCTCAATCATATTTTAAAGCATTCTCTAGCATACATAACTAATTGCCTATTGGCACTCCCTTTTCTTTTTTTAAAATAAACTTTTATTTTAGAATTGTTTTAGAGTCCCAGAAAACTGGGAAGACAGTGCAGAGTTCCCATACACCCCACACCTAGTTCCCACTGTTAACATCATACATTATTCTGGTACATTAGTCACAACAAATAGACCAGTATTTTTGTGTTCTTATTAACTATTGTTCATGCTTTATTTAGATTTCTGTAGTTTTCTGTTAATGCCCTTTTTTTGCTCCAGGACTTCACCCAGGACCCCTTGACCTTTGACGTGTCTCCTTAGGCCCCTCTGGGCAGTGATGGTTTCTCAAATTTTCCATATGCAGAAACCAGTTCTCAGTCTAGGGATGGATTATAAGGGGACCTGACCAGTGGCAATTTTGCAGGTGATAAACTATCCTATCTAGAAAATTTTGCTCACCAAATTTAGGTATTTTGTTATTTATTTTTCTTTATTCCCATCCCCTCACACCCCTCCCCTTTGGCAACCATTAGCTGGTTCTCTATATCTATGAGTCTGTTTCTGTTTTGTTTGTTCATTTATTTTGTTTTTTTACATTCCACATATAAGTGAAATCATGGTATTTGACCTTTTCTCTCTGACTTATTCCACTTAGCATGATGCCTCAAGGTCCATCCATGTTGTCCCAAGTGGTAAGATTTTATTCTTTTTTTAAAACAAAAGTTTTGTGTTTTTGTTTTTTTGTTAATCCTCACCTGAGGATATTTTTTTCATCAATTTTCAGAGAGAGAGAGAAACATCAGTGTGAGACAGACACATTGATTGGTTGCCTCCAATACACACCCCAGCTGGGACCGAGGATTGAACCTGCAACCCAGGCATGTGCCTTTGACCTGGAATCAAACCCAAAACCCT
Organism: Miniopterus schreibersii; assembly: GCF_964146895.1. Classification (NCBI taxonomy): domain Eukaryota; kingdom Metazoa; phylum Chordata; class Mammalia; order Chiroptera; family Miniopteridae; genus Miniopterus; species Miniopterus schreibersii. The sequence goes on along the minus strand of NC_138105.1, from coordinate 65,342,595 downwards.
TCAGTGCTTGGCCCTATGCTGTAACCACTGATCCACACCAGCCAGGGCAAGATTTTATTTTTTATGGTTGAGTAATATTCCATTGTGTGTATGTATCACATCTATTATTTTTATTTTTTAATCTTCACCGAAGGATATGTTCTTACTGATTTTTAGAGAAAGAGAGAAACATCGATGTGACAGAGAAATGTCGGTTGCCTCCTGTACGTGCCCTGACTGGGAATCGAACCTGCAACCTTTTGGTGTACAGGATGATGCTCCAACCAACTGAACCACCCGGCCAGGGCTCACATCTTTATCCAGTCAGCTACTGATGGACACCTAGGCTGCTTCCAAGCATATTTTGTCTGTTGTAAGCAATGCTGTAGTGAACATAGGGGTTCATATATCTTTTTGAAGTAATGTTTTTCCTTCGGGTAAATACGCAGAAATGCACTTGGTAGTTTGTGTGGCAGCTCTAATTTTAGTTTTTTGAGGAAGCTTCATGCTCTTTCCCATAGTGGCTGCACCAATTTGCAACCCCACCAACAGTGCACAAAATTCCCTTTTCTCCCCATCTTCACGCACCTGGGTGTCTGTTGATTTAGTGACGATGAATTTAGATATTTTGGATGCCCTTTGCAGTCAGAGTTTTCTAGCTGGTTGATAGAGATGAGGTATTTGCTAACGAAGATAGGCAACAGATTTTTCAAGGCAGTGGTGGGGAAGCAACAGCTCTCTTCTGAATTTAAAAGTTGCCCTCTGTGGTTGTGAGTGTTTTGTGTTGCCAGATGGCCTAAGATGATTGCGACAGGCAGCACTGAGCTTTCCCTATGACCTGTAATCTAATTTCAGGATGAGAGGTGCCTGCATTGGTGCCTGGATATGAGCATTAGTGACTAACATACTGTCATTTTTTCGTAGACCACAAACTACAGCCCCGGGGCAAAATCCACACTACCTAGTTTGTAAATAAAGTTTTATTGGCACATGGCCCACACCCATTTGTCTACGACAGCCCTGTTGAGTTGTAGGGACCTAGACTGTATAACTTGCAAAGCTAAAAATATCTACTGGCTGGCCCTTCACTGAAACACATTGCTGGACCCTGATCTTGTGAACAAAGCAGGTAATGAAGTTCCTAATATAATAAAGAAGTCCTAATGTGTAAGTTAATATATAATACATAACATAATAAAGTTTTAATAAAGCAGTTATGTACTATTAACAATATGTCAAGCACTGATTTAAGCATTTTATAGATATTCATTTATTTAATCCAAAAAGCAAACCCATCTAGAAGGTGCTGCCATCCTTTCCATGCTACAGATTCAGAAACTGAGGCATGGAGGAGAAAGTCATGAAGATGGGACAGATAGTACGCCACCGTGCTGCCTCTCTGATGCAAGAATCTGTGTTCCCACCCCCACCCCCTTCCGTGGGATTCAGTGCAGCTGTTTAATTGTGAGCAGAAAGAGAAATCTGTTTGTACACATTTTCCTTTTTTATTGTCCAAAATTGGTCCTCTTTCCAAATCAGTTGCCTGTCCCTCCATATGTTACAATCCCAGATGATGGGGGACACTGCCTAGCATGGTGGGGTAATCCTGTCCCCAAGGGACCTGGGCAGTATCTGGGGACATCTGTGGTTGTCGCACTGGGGGTGCTCCTAGCACTGAGTGGGTGGGGATTAGGGATGCTGCTCAATGTTCCACACTGCCCAGGATGGGCCCCAGAGAATGACCTGGCCCCAATGTCAACAGTGCCGAGGGGGGGAGATGCTGTGTTATTTGGAAAAAAACTGAGGCCGATCCTGCTCATAGAAGACACTAGAAAAATCCCCAATAGACATTTAAACCAGGGGAACCCCCCTCCTGTGTTACACAGAGGAGAGTTGGGCCAGCCTCTAAGGCACCAAGAACATCATTCTACTTGGCTCCCAGAGACTGACCTTTAACCCCTGGGGTTAAGCTCACTGTGCCCATTTGCCCTGTCTCGTTAGGGATGTGATGGCTCCTGATTTGGTTCAGCCATGGCCAACCCCGCAATCAGCCTAGTGGTTTTGGAGCAGTGTGTCACTGCCCCGGCCCCCAGGTACCTTTCCTAGTCCCTAGGCTCTCTTCCCCCTTCATTTGCAGTCAGAGCTCGTCAGGGTGACATATTTAGATGGTTACTGTGGTGATGAGTGAAGGCTGAGGTAATAGCTGCAGTGAGTGCATAAAAGCCAGCGCTGTTTCTATATCCAGCCTCCAGCGAGATGAGGCACTCCTGCTACTTGCGGGTGGGCTGTCAGTGTGGGAAGAGAAGGGAAGGGGTTCATATGTCCTAGTTTACCCACTCAGATTCCAGAGGCAGGATCTGCAACCTGGTGGGGGAGAGCTGCCTGTTGCTGGTTCCCTGGCAGTCCCTGCCATGAGGGGCGTGCTTAGAGCAAGGGCTCTCATCCGGGGCAGTCCTTCCCGAGGACACTAGGGTGTGTCTGGGGACATCTTTGTTGTCAGGACTATGGGTGCTTCTGGCATCAAGCAGGTGAGGGTTCGGATATGCTGCTCAGTACTCCCCAGTGCTTAGGAAGACACCCCCCCAGAATGACTGGCCCCCATGTCTGTAGTGCCAAGGGGAAGAACCTTGCTTTAGGGGAAAGATGATAGAGGCAATGGATTTATTCTGTTTCAGAAGCTTGGTGCTGGCATTGACATCGATAATTTGTGAAATCCCAAAGGCTTCACTCTCTCACCCTAGCTGTTCTACCACTCTCCTCTCATTGAGTTTACCAGTCCTATTGGGCTGTGTCTCTCCAGGTTATTACTGTAATAGAGGCTTGGAAAACAGAAAAATGAAGCCCGGCCGGGCGTGGCTCAGCGGTTGAGCATCCACCTAGGATCCAGGCAATCAGGATTTGATTCCCGGTCAGGGCACATGCCTGGGTTGCGGGCTGCAGCCGATCAATGACTCTCTCGTCATTGATGTTTCTATCTCTCTCTCTCCCTCCCCCTTCCTCTCTCTGAAATCAATAAAGATATATTTTTAAAAACACACAAAAAAAAACAAACAGAAAAATGAAAATGCCAGTGCTGTTCTATGCTTGCCATTAGAAAAATGTAATAGCTGACTAAATGTCTACGTGGAGATGTCAGGTGAATCAGCTCAGATGCAGGTGTATCAGCTGTCTATTGCTCTGTAACAAATGGCCCCCAAACTTAAACAACAAGCATTTATTACCCCGCAGTTTCTATGAATTGAGAATTTGGAAGCAGCTTAACTGATGGCTCAGAGACTCTCAGGAGGTTGCGGAGCATATGTCAACAAGGGCTGCTTCATCTGAAGACTCAACTGGGGCTAGAAGAGCCACTTCAGGATGGCTCCCTTGTGTGGCTGGCTGTCGATGGGAGGTCTCAGCTCCTCTCCACATGGACCCCTCCACAGCGCTGCTTGAGCATCCTCACAATGTGGTACCTGGTTTCCCTCAGAGAGAGTGATCCCAGAGAGTGAGGAGGAAGCCTGTGTCTTTCATAACTTGGTCTTGGAAGTGGTATGCTATCACTTCTGCCACATGCCATTGGTCACACAGACCAACTGTGATACAGAGTGGGAGGAGGTCTCACAAGAGCATGAATATCAGGAGATGGGTTGGTTGTTGGCGACTGGCTACCACAGCAGGTGAACTTATCTCTGAAAATAGTCAAATGGGACATTAGTTTATTTGCCCAATGTTCCTAAAAAAAGAAAAACACCACCTGCTATCACAGAGAAATGCTATGTGAAGTGATGGATTTAGTGATTTCACCAAGAAATGGCAGTTGTTGGTGTTTTGTGTGCAGGCTGTTCCCAGGGCATCCTGGGTAGAATTGCAGTTTCTGGAACCATCCTTGAGATGCCTTTTGTCCACTTATTTCGGCTGTTTCTATCCTTCACGCAAAGTTTGGAGGACAAGCATGGGGAGAGGTGGAGGATGAGGGATGTGTCCAGTTTCTCCTTTCCATGTGGTGTTGGGCCTCGCTGAGAGCTTCACACCAAGAGATGAGAGGAGTGGAATCTCCCCAACAGGAATGGCAGGAGGAACAGGTTGAGCCTCAGGCTAGATTGCACAGGGACACATCAGTAATGGGAGAATGAAGAGATTGTCTCCTGCTCTGTGCCGTCTTACGGAAAAATCAGCTCTTTATCGGCCAGCATATGCTTCCCATTGGCCAAATGGCATTTGGCAATAATCCATGGGAGTTCATGTGGGATGATTCTATTGGGGCTTTCCTCTAATCTGCCCCTGGGACTGCCATGGTTCCCTGGCCTGACATGGCTCTGATGTCAGTTAATCCAGGCCTGAGTGGTCAGGAGATTTTGATCCTCATATATTATTATGGCACTTACAGGGGCTTGGTGGAAAAACGAGGAAATATATTTGGCCAGGACTGACCTCGCTTCTCTCTGGCTCTTGTTCATAACAGCTGTCAAATGAATCAACTGGCAAAATCTGAGTGCTTAGCGATCATCTGGTCTGAGATGGGCTCTCTCCTCCCTTCCTCCTTCCTTCTTTCCTTCCTTTCTTCTCCCCTTCCTTCCTTCCTAACTTCCTTTCTTTGTGACTCAATTTCTTCATTTATAAGAAGTGAATTATGCCCTGGATGGCATGGCTCAGTGGTTAGAGTGTTGGCCTGTGCACCAAAGGGCCTCAGGTTCAATTCCTGGTCCATGGCATGTACCATGGTTATAGGCTTGATCCCTGGCCCCTTTGTGGGAGGCAACTAATCGATGTGTCTCTCTCACATTGATGTTTCTCTTTCTCTCCACCCCCTTCCACTTTCTCTAGAAACCAATGGAAGAAAATATCCTCTGGTGAGGATTAACGAAGAAGTGAATTATAATAGTTGTTATAACTAAATGAGCAGATATATATAAAAAATGTGTAGCATAGAGACTGGCACATATGTGTTCAGTAAGTATTGGGATATTTTTATTCTACTGTATGAATGGTTTACTTCAATGGGCTCCTGTTATGTTATTACTTAGCTAATGCTGCATAACAAATCACCCCAAATGTGGTGACTTAAAACAACACACATTTAGTATCTTACAGTGGGTCAGGAATACAGGAATTGGTTTAGCTGGGTCCTCTGCTCAGGTTCTCTCACTGATTGCAATCAAGGTGTCATTCAGGGCCGGGGTCTCATCAGAAAGCTCAACTGGGGAAGTTGCCAATTCCCAGCATTGTGGCTGTTGGCTGGATGCAGTTTCTCTGGGCCTTAGTTCTTCTCTGGCTGCTGGATGGAGGCCACGTGGACTTTGCCGACTTGGCTGATTGCTTTGTCACAGCGTGCAGGCTGAGACAGAAGTTGAATTTGTTAGCCAGGCGGAAGTCATAGTCTTCTGCAGTGTAATATCAGAAGTGACCCCCCCTCACCTTTGCCAGAGTCACTGGCCCCACCAACACTTCAGGGGAAGGGATTAAACAAAGGTGTGACCACCAGTAGGTGAAGTCTTGGGGTCAGGCAGGCAGTAAACAAAGTTTATTTCTATCCCTTTTGTTCTGGGTTACAGGAGTATTTCTCACAGAGCAGTGTGTGCTGTGAGGTTTGCATTCGTCATCCAATTTCAGTCTTTTTCTCAACCCCCAAGTAGATAGTCTTTGCTCTTTTTCAGCTGAGAAAATGGAGCCACGGGACATAAAACACGCAGCCATTAGGTGCCATTGCCAGCACTCAGCACACGTCTGCCTGACCCCACAGTGCCATTTGGCGCCATCGCCTTTCCTGAATGACTCCTGCCAATAATTGGTGTGGAATGCTGTTTTTTTTTCCTCAGAAGAAACCAGTGTTTATAAGCCACTCTGTAGGAAACTCTCATAACACCAACATACTGTGTGTCCATTATGTGCTGGGGCTCCTGGAGGGCCACAGCCATTGTGATATCCTTGTCCCCCTGCCCCAAGAATCAAACTCAAACAGAGAACACACAATTAAAAAATTTTTTTTTAAAATTAATTTTAGAGAAAAGAAGGGAGAGGAGGGAGAGGGGGAGAGAGAAACATCGATTGGCTGCCTCCTTCCTGCATGCCCCCTACTGGGGATCGAACCCGCAACCCTGACATGTGCCCTGATCACAAATTGAACTGGCAACCTGTTGGTGCATGGGACAACGCTTGATCCACTGAGCCACACTGGCCAGGGTGAGAGCACACAATTTAAATGTATTTATATCTGGCAGGAGTGACAAGTATGGTGTGTCCCTTCTCTGCTGCTCCATGAGAAAGTGTAATCAATCCTGGGTCTCAGGTGTGCCTCAAAATCTGCCCAGAGCCCCTGGCTTCAGGATTGATGGGTTAAAGTCACATTCCATGCCACCTGCACAGCGCATGGGCCTCTATGTCCCCCAGTTCTCTGTGAGTACCCCTTTGCACCCCCCCCTCCCACCCCATGAGGTCGATAACAGGGTCCTGCCTGAAAAGGGATTTACCCTTTAAGATGAGAAAGCAGCTCAGGAAGCTGTAGTGCAGTGTTTCCTCCTCCTCCCTGCAGGGGACAATGGACGACATTTGGGGACATCTATGGCCTTATGACCTCAGGAGCTCCTGTCATTGAGTGGGTGGACCAGGAATGCTGCAGCACCCCATAGTGCCCAGGATGGCCCCACAGAGAACGATTGCCCCAAATGTAAGCAGTGGGGGGAGGGGTCCAGATTCTAGAGGGGGAGAGGGCAGCATTTGCGCCGATGTTGGTTGTGCAAACCCTTTGAAAAAGTTCTGGTAGCTCTGATCTAGAGAAGTAGGTAGGGACTTGCTGGCTTCCTGCCTAGATTTGACATCCTGGGTCAGTTGGGGCTGGTTCCTCAGCTCCTTACTGGTGACGGGTTCCTGCAGCCCTTTATCAGGGATTTCAATAAGCCAATTTCACGGCCCTCTTTTTAGCAGTTTCAAACATCCAGGTTTGGGAACTAAGGATCCGGTCACCTGTGTCCCTGCCCCACTACCCACCGCTTAGACCCATTAGCTGATAATCTGACAAATCTATTGAACCCTTTCTGAATTGTAAGGGGGAGAAAAAATCTAGGAAATTAATGAAGGAAGACCCTCAAGTACTCTTGGTTTGAGATCGTGGTTTTTGTCTTCCTTTTTCAAGGTGACAGATGACACAGCTGAAGTCTGCAGCTGAGAACTAGCCCACATTACAGGCCTGGCTCCAAGCCAAGCCTGTGCTGACCGTGCCCCTGTGCCCAGCCCATAGGAATGCAGTGGGGTTCCCAAGTGTCCCTGTCTATTTCAGGCCAGGTTCTGGGCAGGAAGGGGCCCAACTTTACCCAGCTCTGGGGTTGGCCTGTTCTCCCCAACATCCTCCTGCTCCATAGGCTGTGTTCCCTTACCACCTACAGGAATTACTGAGCCCCCCCTATAGGTGGGCTCCATGAAAGCTATTGGAACCACCATGCAAGGAAAACACATGACATTCTTGCCATTTGGGATCTTGTCTCTCCTGGGGAGACTCACCTTTGAACCATATGATGCTGATGGTCACAGTCTCTTCAGGGGGCAGTGGCAATGTTCTGGGATTATATAGTGTGATGCTTGTACACCCTGTGAATATCCTAAAGGCACTGAATCAGACACTTTAAAAGGGTGAATTTTATAGTATGTGAATATATCTCAATTTTTAAAAAAGGCATGTGGACAATGGGGCTCACAGGTTGTAGGAAATGCTGCCCACAAGAGTAAGTGTGAGTCCTTCCTGAGGGCATCCCTGATCACCACCATGGTAAATAAGGCCCCTGTTTCCTTAAGGATTTATTTCTCCCTCACAGCACCTGGGATTTTCTACCCAGAGTGTTCATTATTTGTGTCTGAGGTTTATCTACCCTGCTTTGTGGGTAGTTCCTAAGGGCAGGGTCTGTGTGGGTTTTGCAGGCTCCTGCGCACCCAGCTGTTGCCATCTTGAAATTTGCACTAATTCTTGAACCAGGGGTCCTACTGTTTCATTTTTTCGCTGGCTCTGAAAATTCTCTAGCGGGTCCTATGGAGAGGTCCCACCTCCTCTTTTCAGTGCTGACCCTTCTGGGGGGCTTGGGATTCACTCTGACGAGAAAGTGAAAGTCCAGCGTCTGTCTGGGTGAGCAAGCCTGTGAAGGTCATGCGGATAGCTCGGTGCCAGCTGGTAGAGCTCACAGCCTGCCATCTCATGGCCCTGGGGATGGAGCTGCAGGGATGTGTTTTGTCCAGGCTGCTCTCTGCCCCGGCCCAAGCTGGTCTGGGCCAAGGGCAGCAGGGGTGGAGATCACCTCACTGCTCAAGTCCAAGTCCAAGGGCTCAAGGACAGCAGCTTGCAGCTGTTGTTAAAGGGCCGGGGATGGGGAGATTTGCAGTTGGTAGATGTCAGGGCAGAATGAGAAACCATTTTTAAGTGATTCATAAAACTCCTGTGCTCACGGCAATACGATTCACAACAGCCAAAAGGTGGAAACAACCCAACTGTCCATTAGTGGATGATGGGTAACAATGTGTCCATCCACACAGTGGAATATTACTCGGCCATGAAAAGCAATGAGACACTGACACTTGCTACAATGTGGATGGACCTTGAAAACATGATGCACAGCAAGAGAGGCCAAACACAAAAGGTCATATAGTGTGTGATTCCATTTATGTGAAATGTCCAAAACAGGCAGATCCTCAGAAACAGGAAGTGGGCTAGTGGTTGCCAAGGGCTGGGGAGTGACTGCTGATGGGGGGCAGGGTATCTTTTAAGGATGATGAAAATGTCCTAAAATATAATTGTGATGGTCACACAACTTTGTGAATATACAGAAAAACCCATACTGAATCATGCATTTAAATGGGTGAATTGTGTGGCATCAGAATTATATCTTAATAAGACTGTCTAAAAAACGGTGCTTAGTTTATTAGTCACTGTTTCCTAGTTTTTATAATGCCTCTTAGTTGTGTAAGGAGCTGTCATCTGGGAAACTGGGTGAAGGGTGCCTGGGACTCCTCTTTACTAGTTTTGCAATTTCTTGTGAGTCTTTAATTGATTCCAAAAAAAAAAAAAAATTGAAGGATCATATACATAGATGGTTCTTGCAAGGATGAGGCAAGTCTTGGCCTCCAGGTTCATGGGCATGTTGCTCCAGCCCTTTCATCTTTCACCTCTTCCAGCCACTGTTACTTGGCAGGATAGTCCCCAGGTGTCCCTCTTGCTCCAGTGCCCCAGCAGTTCCCCGTCCTAAGTGGTGGCCTGGGAAGAGCATACGCTGCTGGGTTAGATTCCAAAGTGCATACGGCATTCCTGGAGCACTGGTGCCACCTTCAGGTTACAGTGGGGATTTCAGTTCACCGTCCTGGCCTTATACTAACAAATTAGCCTGGAACGCAGAGAAAGGAACCAGCACTTAAAAATTTTTCATTGCGTTATTTTGTTAAATACACTTTTAACTTTAAAATAGTTTTGGATTTTCAGAAGAGTTTCAAAAATAGTACAGCAAGTTCCCATCTACCCATCACCCAGTTTTCGAGTGGTTGCATCTTCCATAATCATGGTACATTTGTGACAACCAAGGAACAGATGTGGGTACATTTATTTGAATTCAGCTCCACTCCTTATTCGGATTTCACTAGTTTCCTCTCTCTGCCCCTGTCCAAGACCTCAAAATGCATTTATTTCTTATATCTTCTTAGGGAAAACTGGGTGAGTTGGTCACCCTATGGGCGCCCTGGGGCAGGGGATTGACTCAGTCTCCCCTTCTTCCTCCCATGAGGTTCAACTGATACAGGTGAATGTCTTCCTTTTAAAAAGGGAATTTATTTTATTTTATTTTGTTAATTCTCACCTGAGAATATTTTTTCCATTGCTTTTTAGAAAGAGTGGAAGGGAGGGAAGGAGGGGAAAAGAGAGAGAAACATTGATGTGAGACAGACACATCTATTGGTTGCCTCCCACATGTGCCCTGATCAGAGCCAGGGATCGAACCTGCAACCCTTTGGTGTGCAGGCTGATGCTCTAACTACTAAGCAACACTGGCCAGGGCTGAATGTCTTTTATAATTTCTAAAAGGTCACGTAAACATCCAATCCTCTCATTTAATTTAGTTTTGGAACATGTGGAGATTTATCAGGGATAATATAATCAATCTCTAATTGCCTTCCCCCCCCCCTTTTAATCCTCACTTTAGGATATGTTCATTGATTTTTCCCCCCCATTGCTTGGAGAGGGGGGGAGAGAGAGAGAGAGAGAGACATCAATGTGAGAGAGACATACTGATTGGTTGCCTCGTGCACACACCCTGAATGGGGCCTAGCCTGCAACCAAGGTACATGCCCTTGGCTGGAATCGAACCTGGAACCCTTCAGTCTGCTAGCCAAAGATCTAATCACTGAACCAAACTGGCTAGGGCTATGTTCATTGATTTTAGAAAGAGGAGAAGGGGGAAGAGAAAGAGAAACATCAGTGTGAGAGAGAAACATCCATCAGATGCCTCCCATACTCACCCTGACAGGGAATTGAACCCGCAACCTTTCGGCATATGGGACAACGCTCCAGCCAACTGAGCCATACCGGCCAGGGCTCTGATCTCCTCAAATCTATCCTCTCTGCATCTTGAAACATCCTATTTGTGCTGTCCCCAGTGTCTGTCAGAGTAACCAGAAGGCAGGACTCCCAAAATGATTTTATCGTTGTCTAGTTATGAGCTTGCAATTCTTTGATGCTAATGCCCGCAGTAACACCTGAATTTCTGGCCACATGATGCTCAACTAAAGTCTTATGATTTTCTTCCAGGGAGCAGACGTTGGGTTCCTGGAACCTCAGCACTGAAGGCAGCCAGGCCTTGCACACAGGTCAGTGTCATGAAGTGTTCCTTTTTTTCACATTCGCAGTTCATGCAGGTATTGGGTTGGCCGCTCCAGGCCAGGATGAGAGCGAAGAGGCCAGGTTGCCATTGGAGCATTTGTCCTGCTGTGCGCGCCTGACTCTTCTCTGAGGGTTTGTCTTTTCCATCAAGAGCGCCTGGAGCAACACGGAATGTCTTGTGCTCTTGAGCTCCAGTCGCCCATGAAGTAGGGGGACAAGGGCTGGTCCCAGTCTATCCCAGGACAGGGTCAGGGCAGAGAGTGTGCAACTGTGTTAGTCTGCTTTCAGCCGTCTTAGCTTAACTGTTGCCAGGAACAGAGCTAAGTCACTGGACGTGATGAATATCTGAAACCCGTCACCCACCCTGGCAGACTGGGAAAGACCTCAGTGGCTTCAGGAAGGTCCTTTTTTTAATATGTTTTTATTGATTTCAGAGAGAGAAAGGGAGAGATAGAAACATCAGTGATGAGAGAGAGTCTTTGATCAGCTGCCTCCTGCACCCCCCCCCCCCCCCCCCGGGGAATCAAGCCCGAAACCCAGGCAGGTGCCCTGACCGGGAATTGAACCATGACCTCCTGGTTCATGGGTTGACGCTCACCCACTGAGCAACACCAGCTGGGCAGGATGGTTCTTTTTTAACAAGTTAGGACCAAAGCTAAGGCTCAGGCCCTGTTCTGTTAGTTCCTATCTGTTTATCTCTGTTCTCATTCCCCAAAGGATTTTGAGTGGCTTTTACAATGTGGGAAGAGGGAATAATGTGAAAATTAGTTAGAGATTGCTGTGCGCTCTGTGCCACTGCCTGCCTGTTGTGTTTACTATAATTCTCTGGTATGTTTCCTGCCCAGCAGGGAGGCCCCACTCCTGCTCCTTCATCTTTCATAGATGTCTTTGCTTCTGTCATGGAGTTTTCTCTTTCATGCGATCGTTAGAATAAACTTCCGGCCTCTAACAAAAATTCGGATGGAATTTTAATTAGGATTGTGTTTATGGATAAACTTGAGGGAGATCTGATATCTATAATGTTGGCTATTCCCATTCAGTGTGTGTATTTGTATAAAAGAAAAAAATGTTACGAAAGAAGACAGACCCCAAAGACAATGCATTATATGATTCCATTTAGTTGAAATTTCTAGAAGAAGCAAAACTGCCAGGGCCTGGGTGGGAAGGGGGTTGGTGTGAATGAACACCAGGAATCTGATGGGATAAAGGAAAGGGTCTAACACTTCGTGGCAGGGACTGTCACACAACTCAGTGAATTCACTAGAAAATCTTGGGTTATGCACTTTAAACTAGTGAATTTTACAGAAGTTAAAGTGCACTTCAGTAAAGTTAAAAAATATATATTTTATCTAAGCTAGAGAGAGAGGCTGTCCCTGAAGCCAGAGGCCAAAAGCTGAGGTTGGAGTCCTGGTGTCTGCCTGACTTGTTTATGCTCAGCCTAGGTCCAGAGCAGATTTAAAATGTAACTCCTGCCCTGGCCAGTGTGACTTAGTGGTTAGAGCATCAGCCTGCACACCAGAGGGTCTCAGGTTCGAGTCCTGGTCATGGGCATGTACCTGGGCTGCAGGTTCAGTTCCCACCCCCAGTGGGGGTGCATGCAGGAGGTAACCAATAGATGTGTCTCTCTCACATCAATGTTTCTCTCTCCTCTCTCCCCCTCCCTTCCACTCTCTCAAAATCAATGGGGGGAAAAAACCTAAAATGTAACTCCTATTTTACAAAGTCGCCAACCAGTGGGGAGTTTGGTGAATTATGTGTATAGTTGGGCAAGGCTGTGGCCGGGTGTATGGTTTGCACAGCTCATGGACAAGCAAACCCCGCCCATCAGTTCTTTTCAGTATCAACGTCACACTGACGTCCTGTAAAAACATAGTGGAAATGCAGACAAGTATAGAGAAGGCAATGTCACCCAAACCTCCCCCCCCATGACCATTGCTGACATCTGTTGAGCATCGTCCCTGAGTTTCTGTGAATTACATTCACACAATGATTTTAAATAAGTAGATTTTTTTTTTTTTTTTTTTTTTTTAGTGAGCTCATTTCGCTTGATGGGCGTTTTTTCTTATCAGTAAAGCTAGATTTCCATCTTTCCTGATGTTGGCTTAACATTCCACCTTATAGACAAATTATAATTAATTTTTTAGAGATGATTTTATAACTGATTTGACTGGTGTCCTCTTGGTAGGCTCCTGTGGGTGTTTATTTTCTTTTCCTTTTTGCTATGCTTTGGGATGAATGTTTTTGTGCCAACTTTGTATAGCCTTGGTTGGTTATTACTTAGGGTAAGTTCCTATAAGTAGTTTTGTGGGGTGTATATGTGTGTGTGTGTATTTAAATTAGAGTGTTTTCATTTACATTTTTGACTTTCAGCCACAGGACCTCCGGAAATATACCATTTTTTATTTCCAGGGCCCCTTTTCTTACCATCCCAACTACAGTTTTCATGTCTTTACCAATCTGACCAGCCAGGTCACTTGTGTGGCTGCTGTGTCGTGGTCTTCTGCATTATCCATGAATTCAGCATTCTCTCTTAGGAGCTTCTGCTGTGAGTGGCCTGGCTATGTTGTCTAATCTCCTTTGTGTTGGGAGTTTCTTTCTCTCATGGATTTGCGTGAGCTCTTTGCACATATTTGTTGGAATTTACTATATTTCTCCATTTGGACTCTGGTGTGTCACAAATGCGACTATTTTTCTGAGTGTGTTTTCCCACTTGGCTGGTGGTGGTTCTCCCATAGGGAACTAGAACTATAAATGTTTCCCGGACACAAGTGTTCTCCTTTGTGTTTGGGAGGCATTCTTCAGTTTCGAGATTATAAAAACAGTTCACCTGCAATGTGTCCAAATTGCATATTTTGCACTTAAATCCTTGACCTGTTTGAAATTCAACTGTACTAGTGGGTCTCACCGGGGTGATCCTGTCCCCAAGGGAAATGGCAATGTCTGAGGACATCTGTGGTTGTCACGATTAGGGGTGCTCCTGGCATCAAGTGGGTGGGCCCGGGGATGCTGCTTAACTCCCCACAGTGCCCAGGAGAATCCCCCACAGAGAATGACCAAGTCCTGACGTCAGCAGTACTAGCTAGGGATCCTGCACAGTCTGGCCCTGAGGTCTAAAGGGACTCATTCGTCTTTATTACAGACCCAAATCTGTGTCATCTCCACAGAGGAAAAACAGCTGCTAATTACATTTCCATATGTGCTACCGAGAATTTTTCTAGAGATGACTGGGGAACATCATCTGGAGACAAAACATTCTAGCAGTCTGAGCTCAGTGTGGTGCTTGAGTTTCACTCTAATGTGTCAACAGGACGTCACAGAGTAGCTGAAAATTCCAAGCGTTTTCTTTGGTTTTGATCCCTTTGCATACAACTGAGAGTGGATTTGGCCTCTCAGAGGACATTGGGCCATGTCTGGGGACATCTGTGGTTATCATGACTAGGGGTGCTCCTGGCATCTAGTGGGTGGGGGCCAGGGATGCTGCTCAGAACCCCCCCAGTGTCCAGGACAGCCCAACGGAGAATTACCGCCCAATGTCAGCCGAGGGGAAGCCCTGTTGGAGGGAGACAATTATTTGCTGAGCTGGCATACCACAGGCGGGTCTTGCAAGAGTTGCGAAAGAAATTCCTCAAAGTGGGTAATACCAGGCTTGTCCTGATTGTTTTTAAAAAGTTAATAATCACTTGTTGAGCGCATTGTGTTTGCCAGGTGCTGTGTTACCCACCCACAGGCATCCTCACATTCAGTTCCCCATAGCACCAGGGTCAGAGGTTCCAGATTAAGGGTCCTCGTCAGGCAGAGGACTAGATTAAGGGTCCAAGATGTACAAGATTCTGACCAGGGTCTCCCATTACCGAGCAGCCACCTGTCTCCAGAGAGCCAGTGTGTCACTGAGTGAGGGTTGCTGCTGCCCATCCTGAAGGCAGAACCAGCGCTCTGATGCACTCCTCTGAATTTCTGCAGATGCCAGTGGTTGGTGGCGTTTGCTCCAGAGTGCCTGAGCCTGGGCAACATTCATCAGAGGGCTGCTGTTTCCTCTGGCAGTCACTAGGGGGCAGAGAAGGCCCATGGGATCAGACTGGCTCAGCATGGGCCCCACAGAGACCCAGGTGTGGATGGAAATTCAGGTGGGTGTAGATGGGTATCCAGATATCTTCAGTCAATCCTTTGCCCCTCTTGGAGCCCTGTGACCACGGGTCCCCATTCTCCAAGACATTCTGATTCAGCGCTGAAAGTCCCATAGTCACCCTATCCTGGGGGCCCCCCTGCCTCATAGACACGGAGACTCCCATTTGTCGGGTGTAGGAGAGAGGCAGGAAACATGAGCTCTGTGACTTTGGGTGCTTGGAGCATCTGCACCCCCCAGACCAACCCTGTACCTGGGCATGGCCCAGTGGCTGGAGCAGAAGCTGCACCAGGGAAGCGAAGAGGCAAGGTTGTGGGTGGCAGCCTGGCTGCTGCTTTCGCACCCCCAAAGACAGGTCCTATAGTGACCTGAAGCTCTGGCCACGTGGTACCTCTGCACGCTGGCCCCATGAAGCCTCTCCTTTGGGACTCATTTAAATAACACCAACCCTCAGAAGCCCCATTGGCCTTCTGGGTGTGGAATATGCCCGGTATCCCCTGCGGCACCCTTGGGTTTCTGTCACAACTTTGAGTATAGTCACCTGTGCAGTTACTGCTTGGCCTGACTGGGTACATGATGACCCTCCCAGAGATTTTATTCATTTCTTCAGCAAGGATTTCCAAATGTCTGCCTGGGCTAGGCTCTGGGAAAACAACATGACAAGGAAGACCAAAGACCCCTGGCTTTCACAGAGCTGATGTTCAAGCAAGAATTGTGGACCTACTCATGGGAGTCCTCAGACATGGCCCAGTATCCCCTAGCGCAGGATCACACAGCGAGACACTGTTTTACTGGTTCCTCTCACACTCTGTCTTTGGACGTGGTTAAGTTTCTACTGGGTGGCACTTACCATTCTCTTGGAAGTTCAGGGGGTGAGACTGGGAGCACAGCTAGCTGCTTCCTGCCTCATGGAACAGCAAGCGAGAGCCCCTCCAACATAACAGCTGTGCAGTGCAAGGGCTTTCTCAAGGACACCTCGGACCCCCTGTCCACTGACTGCACTAACCATTCAGCTTGGGAGTCACCTGGCTCGGACATCTAGGCTGCCCTGGTACGAGCTTTCTTGTGATGACATAGTGTTTTGAGCTGAACACAGTGTCCAGAACTGTGATTTCCAAAATGATAGCCATTAGCCACTGGGGCCTACTGAGCACCTGCAATGGGGCCACCAGTGGAAATGATTATAATTTGCATATGTTGGTCTAAATCAGTGATTCTTAAGTGAGAGTGATCCTGCCACCAGGGGACATTGGTTGATGCCTGGACACACCTGTGGTTGTCACGATAGGGGTGCTCCTGGCATTGAGTGAGTGGGACCAGGCATGCTGCTTTGTGTTCAGCAGTGCCTAGGATGGGCCCCACAGAGTTGACCTAGCCCCGGTGCCAGTAGTGCCCAGGGGGACCCTGGACAAGGTCAGGCATTTCTGCAGCTGTCCTGCTCACTGCATACAGCACAAAATAACTTCATAACCTCCCAGCAGCAGAGCGTGTTTTCCTGATAGCTCCTGTTCTCTGGGAGTTTCTGAACATTTCTGCTGAAAGCATTGCCAGAGCTTTTATCTTAAGAGAGTGGCCCTTGTGTGGGGAGCAGACTCCAGCCCTGGCGTGCAAATCAGAGCTCTCGTCTTTCCCCCGGGCTTTTGGTCTGTCCTGGGTGTGTGAAAATGCACATTATTATCAGTTCTTTCCATGGACACATTGTTCTAGAAGGACTGCCAAGATATACAGTCAAAATCTAGAATGTTCTGCTCATGGAAGGTCATGGGCTGCCACCACCACCTTCCCAACAGAAAACGTATACAGTATTTATGTAATTATGGGGCTCCTACTGCAGCCTACAGGACCCTCTACCTGCAGCCTGGAACCTTGGATTCCAGAGACCAAGCCACATGGTGCTTCCCCAGGCAGCAGGCCCTGCTCAGACACAACCTTGATCCCTACAGTAGTGTCTCACTCAGGGGTAGCTTTACTCCCAGGGGACACTAGGCCATGTCTGAGACATCTGTGGTTGTCACAGTTGGGAGTATACCTGGGATCGAGTGGGTGTGGCTGGAGATGTTGCTCAGCACCCCACAGTGCCCAGGATGGCTGTACCCCAGGGAATGACCCAGGCCTGATGTCAGCAGTGCTGAGGGAGGACCCTGTTCTATGAGATTTTTGCCTCCTAGGGTGACTCAAGACCACTGTCTCTATTCTCCACTTCATGTTATCACTGTGGTTCTCACCCAAGCCACAGTTACAGGCCCCACTCCTCTGCACCGTACAGGCTAAGCTCTCTCAGCTAGACCTCTCATGGGTTGGCTAGCGCTACCATCCGCGTTTACTGGTTTGAAAATAAAAGCCCAGAGAAGTTCATATCCAAGATCACCGAAGAGATCTACTGGTGGGGCAGCCAGAACTGGAACAGCCCACTGGCAACAAAGGCCGGCAGAACCGCAGCACCTGCAGGCACGCGCTCATTGCTAGGCAACCACTTGAACAGTCAGCCTCAGGGCAGGGGATGATGCATGCAGGCAGTCATCAGAGAGTCATTGGACTCAAAGCACACATAGGGGTGACAGTCACATATGACAAGCAGGTGGGTGAGCCGGGGGAGCCGTGATGAGGCCCAAGAGGAGTTCATTTGAGGTGGGCAGAAGGGGTCCCCACATCCTTCCAAGGCCCATTCTCAGCCCTGTAATACATTGCCCTGATTCCATCTGAACTGGTAGGCACTAAGGATGTCAGCCTGATTTCTCTTCCCTCCCATTTTGTTCTTTTAGTCAGCAAATACCCACTTGCCTGGAGAGGGCCCAGGTGGGCTGTGTTCAGGAGTTGGGGATGGGGAGGGGCTTGGGGGCTGAGGGCTCCTGAGCACAGTGGAGACCTGAGCAAGTACATTAAATGCAGGGCCCACAGGGGACTAGTGTGTGGGGAGCTTGTCCATCATTGCCATAAACTGAATCACCAGTTGTCTCTAATTGCCATTGGTGTCCCTAAATTCAAATGTATAACCTAACCCCCAGTGTGATGGTAATTGGAGGTGGGGCCTTTGGGAGGTGTGATGGTATGATTAATAATAAATACATATTTTGGTCTTTATCCGCAGCTCCGGGCTTACAGCTCCCAAAACGCTTAGAATTTCCTGAGCAATGGGAGCATCCCTTAAATACAAAAGTGATTGTAAAACTCCAGGTGCTCTTCTCTGCTATCACATATAAAGTGTATTTGCTAGCTGTTGCTGCATAACAAGTCACCACAAACATAGTAGCTTAAACCACACCTCTCCTTTAGCTCCTGGTTCTACAAGTCAGAATTGTGGACGTGGCATGTCTGGATCTCTGCTCGGCGTCTTAATGGGTTGGCCAGGGCTAAATTCTCATCTGAGGCTCAACTGGGAAAGGACCCACTTCCAGGTCCACTCAGGTTGTCAGCAGGATCCATTTCCTTTCAGTTATCTTGCCAGCTGCCAGCTAGGGATGACATGACTCTCAGCTCCTAGAGGTGGCTCTCAGGTCCTGTCCTAGCCACATGGTCTCCTCTATAGACCCCCTCACGCTTCCAGTCTCTCACTTCAGGAAGGGCTTACCTGATTAGGCCAGGCCCACCCAGGCAAATTTCCCTTTTGATTCACTCAAGGTCAACTGATTTGGGACTTTAATTACATCCTCCAAATTCATTCTTTTGTACAAAATAACTTAACCAGGGGTGTCTTATCATGTTTACAGGCCCTGTCCACACTCCGGGTTTCATCTACAGGGATTTAGGGGCTCTTAGGAGCCTGCTGACCACACAGAGGTAGAAGGGGCGCATAGACATAGGCAGGGAGATTCAGCCAGCGCTGAGTCTCCACCAAAGCTGAACAGAGGGCATCTTTGCCCTCCCCTCTGACCTCTGCAACTCCCTGCAGTATGTATCACCAGGACTCGGGGGAGGACCAGGGTTGAGGGAGAAAGGAGGTGTTTGGAGAATGCCTGGCATGCTTTGGCCCTTACACCTAAATGTACCTATGGCTTTGCCTAATTTTTTTTAAAAACCCTTATTTTGAAATAATTGCAAAGGAAATTACAAAAATTGTTCAGGGGGTCCCGAGCACCCTTCCCCCAGCTTTCCCCTGGAGTGGTATCTCACATAACTATAACATGAGACCAGAAATTGGTACGGGGATCATGTAGTATGCAGAGGTCACCACTGTTTATCACATATGCAGATTGGGCTTTGCCTAAGTTATGGGTGTGCAGGACCACCACTCATAAAGTGGAGAGAGTGCTTCTTACTCATGTGTGTGCATATACTTAACACTACTGAGCTGTACACATAAAATAGGTTAAAGTGGTAAGTTTTGTGTTACGTTTTTTTTACCACAATAAAAGGGGGCAGAGGTGGAGACAGACATTAGAAGCAGTGGCAGACCCTTTCTAGCTGGCCTTGAAGAAAGCAAACAGACACATTGTGAACTGCCTGTGGAGGAGGCCATATGGTTTTTAGGAGCTGAGATCAACCCCCACCCCACAGCCAACAAGGAAATGGGGACCCCAGTCCTATAGCTACAGGTAAATGGGTTCTGCCAACCACTTGAATAAGCTTGGAAGGGACCCTAAGTTCTAGATGGGAACTCAACCCAGCCAATTCTTTGATTTCATGCTTCAGAGACCTTGAGTAGAGAACCCAGTTAAATTGTGCCCTAATTCCTAACATAGAAACTGTGAGATGACAAATGTGTATTGTTTTAAACTGCTAAGTTTGTGACAACTTGTTATGCAGCAGTAGCTGACTGTTACACCAACTATGTTGCCTTCAGACACGCTCATTCTAAAACCCACCACAACCCTGCAAATTAGAGCTAATTATCTCTATTTTCCAGATGAGAAAACAGCAGCAGAGAGAGGCTAAGAAACTTGTACAGGGCCACATGTTAACTGTTTTGTGATATTCAAATTAGCTGAGTGTCACTAGGCCCAGACCAGGGATCTGGCTCCTTAAGGCCAGGGACCTCGCCTAACCACCTGCTGGATGTTTGGTAAGTGAGTGAGAGAAAGAACGAATCCTCACCTGACCTTTGAACAGAGAGGTGAGCCTATGACTAGGACCAGTGAATGGAACCTCAAGGACATAATTCTTGTACCCTGAAAGGAATAATGATGACATGGGTCTTCTCTGGCTGAGTCATCGAGGAGCTGAGGTCTGAGCTCATGAGCCTCCTGGAATTTTAACATACCATTCCCTAGCACCCTGACTAATATCCTGGCCGACTCAGAGCCCTGCTCGGACGAGAGGCCAGCTCCTGGAGCCAAGCACCCTCTCGCCCGAGAGACTGGCAAAGCCAGGCAGCAGGAGAAACAGCCAGCCAGGTCTGGGTGGGGGTTCATGGCACCGAGACTGCAGGTGTGAGGAAGGGCACACAGGGTAGGTGGGAAGGAGAAGGGGAAACAAGGTCTTGGGGCTGGGGCCACACCCACCAGTGCCCCTGGCAAACCATTACCAGGTCTCTTGCTTCCAGTAAGGGCTGGGTCACTCTCTGTGGGGAGCCTTCCTGAGCACTGTGGGGTACTGAGCAGCATCTCTGACCCCCACACTCTCGATGCCAAGAGCACCCCCAGTGTGACAACCACAGATGTCCCCAGACATCACTAGTGTCCCCTTGGGGCAGGATTACCCTGGGTGAGACCCTGGCCAAGAGAATTGATGCTGCTGACACTGCCTGAATTAGAGGAGGTGCTTGTCCAGGGGGCTTTTTCCAGAGTTCAGGGAGGCCTTCCTGGAGGAAGCTGTGTCTGAGTTGAGGTTGACAATGCCCTGGAGCTGACAAGGGTAGGTGGACCCTCCAGGTGGCACAGGAGCAGAGGCTGGTTCCAGGACCTCGGTCGGGTTCAAGGTGAGAGAGAGGAGCGAGGAGCCCACAGGCAGAAACAGTGCTTTATCCCTTGGGCAGTAGGGAGCCATAGAGGGTTCCAGCTCCACCCCGGCAACAATTGATTGACCTCCTTGTTTTACATATTAGGCAACTGAGGCACCTTGAAGGTGAGGGTGGCGTAGGTCCCAGCAGACCTCAGGGCTGTTTTCACAAGGCCACTGACCATGCCATTTTGGGGGTGTGCCTGGGCTCTGGAGCCAGGCCCAGGAAGTAGCACCTACCTCGGTACCTCCCAGCTCCAAGACCCCTGCTCAAGCAGGCACCTCCTCCTGCCCTGTTTCCATTTGGTAAATTTGGAGTGATAACTGCCTCCGATGCCCAGGATGGCCTCAGGGACTAGAGGATATGATCAGTTTTGCAGGCCTCATCCCACACCCATCCCCTCTCGCTCTGCCTGCCTCCTTCCCAAAGACACCAGAGGTCATCCAGTATCTCTGGTATCTATGGAAATGCTGGGAATCAGTGAGTGACCGAGGGCAAGAAAGAAGCTGAATCTCAGGGACAGAATGTGTCCCCGGCCCAGGGCCCGTCCCCTGGCAGCAGGAGGCAGCAGGCGGCAGTAGGCAGTGGCTCTGTGTCCCAAGCTGACCTTGTTTTCCTGTCCGGGCAGGAACAGTCTGGCCTGCGGTGTGGATCTCTGCAGACTCAGTAAACACCCAGGGACTGGAGGGCATGGGGGCTGGGTTCCTTGCCTACCGCTTGCCCACCCCTCCCTGGGAATTATCAGGAAAGGGTGGCAAATCTGTTCCCTTCCCAGAATACTCAGACCTGCTCAGCTGCCTCCTAGGGGAAGCTGGGCAGAGATGCCAGCTGGAGATGGTCATCTGTGTTGTGAGGCCACCAGGGTCACCATATTTACTCACAGACTGCGTTGTTCCACACACAAAGATAAGGAGTGTTTGGAACATCCTTTCTTCTCTGTTGTGGTAAAATACATATAACATAAAATTCACCATCTTAGCCATTTTTCAGTGCACAGCTCAGTGCATTAAATACATTCACATTATTGTGCAGCCGCCACCATCAGACATCTCCAGAACATTCTCATCTTCCCAATGAAACTCTGTCCCCATTAAACACTTACTCCCCATCACCATCTCCCAACCCCTGGCTCCCACCATCTACTTTCTGTCTATGGATTTGCCTCCAGGGACCTCCTGTGAGTGGAATCACACAGTATTTGTCCTTGTGTGTTTGGCTCATTTTACTGAGCATCATGTCCTCAAGGTTCATCCACCTTGTAGCAGGTGTCAGAATGCCCTTCTTTTTTAAGGCTGAATAATATTCTAGTGTGTGGATGGACCACATTGTGTTTTCCACTCATCTATTGATGAGCACTTGGGTTGTTTCTACCTTTTGGCCACTGTGGATAATGCTAGTATGAACACAGGTGTATAATTATCTGTCTGAGACCCTGCTTTCAATTCTTTGAGGAGTGAAACACCTTTTGGTTTTGATATGATACCTCGAGCCCAGCCTAAGGGTCACCTCTCTGCCCCCCAGGACACAAAGGAACCCAGCCTGAGCCACAGAATCAGGAACCTGGGTCATAAGGTGGCTTCTCCCTCATCCACCCTCACTTGGGCCCACATACCTCTAGGAAGAAAAATATATTGTTGCATAAATAAATTTGCCATGGTATAAAAATTCAAAAGGTACAAATGGTATACAGTGAGAATGACATTCTAAATAAGGTTACTGTGTTAGTCTGCTATGGGTGCCGTAATAAAGCACCACAGACAGCGCAGCTTAAGCAACAGAGATTAATTTTTTCCTGGTGCTGGAGGCCAGAATTTTGAGATCAAGGTGTCAGCAGGGCTACTTCTTCCTAAAGCCTCTCTCCTTGGTGTGCAGACGGCCATCTTCTCTGTGTCCTCATGTCTTCCCTCTGTGTATGCCTGTGTCCTACTCAAAAGGATGCCAGTTGCCTGGCCGGGCGTGGCTCAGCAGTTGAACATGGACCTGGGATCCAGGAGATCGCGGTTTGATTCCCCGTCAGGGCACATGCCCGGGTTGCGGGCTCAGTCCCCAGTGGGGGCCTGCAGGAGGCAGCTGATAAATGACGACTCTCATCATTGATGTTTCTCTCTCTCTCTCTCCCTTCCTTTCTCTGAAGTCAATAAAGATATATTTTTTAAAAAAAGGATGCCAGTCATGTTGGATTAGGGCCCATCCTTATTTTACCTTAATCACCTCTTAAAGACTCCATCTCAATGCAGTCCCATTCTGAAGTTTTGGGGTTCAGGAGCCCAACGTATAAATTTGGGGGGGACGACACAGTTCAGTCCATGCCAGTCACCTTCTGAGGTTCTAGGTGGACATACATTTGCAGGGATACTATTTAACCCACCACAGAGAAGTGGGTCGAACATAGTCCTCAGGAAGAGACCCCAGAAGGGTGTGCAGGAAGGGGGATGGGTCATCCCAGAGGGGGCCACTGTTTGTGCAAGCCCAGTGCAAGTCATTTAGCTGAGATGTAATCTCTAACCTTCAAGAAAGGTCACTCTGCTGTGAGGGGAGCGTTTACCCACCCCTTTTATCAATGAAAGTGGAAATTCAAGATAGGGGAGGTCATCCAAGGTCACAGAACAGCCTTGAGCAGAGCCAGCATTTCCACCCCTTGTGTTGGTTCTGTGCACAAGGCCAGCTGCCTAGCCAAGGGTTCCGATAACACAAGGACACCTCTAGAGTCCCCCAGTGCGGCTAGTTCCGTGGCCCTGGAAGCCCAACAGCAGCTGGGATGGTTCCTTGACTTCTCTTTGCCGTTAATTGCTTGAAAATGGTGCATTCTTGCCTGAGATCTTTCTAATTTGCTTCGGTAGGAGACAGTTTTTACTTTTTCTCTTGTTTTGTATCTTGTTGATCCTGTGGCCTGAGCAACCCTGTGAGGTGACATGTTTCTTGGAGACTGGGCCCTGCTCTGGGCTGTAGTGGGGGATGGGGCGGGAGCAGTGACTGTCCGCAGTGGGAATTTCGAAGTGGAGCAGCGAGCAGGAGACTGAGTGTGTCGAAAGATGAAACAGGACAGCACCCTGCAGCCAAAGCACAGGTGTGTTAGCTCTTTTTTTCTTTTCTTTTTTTAAATCTAAAACCTGTTTGTTTTCATTTAAGGAACTTCTCTAAAAAGCAAGTTTTTATTAGATTATTTTTACATCAGTACACAATTCTTATTTTCCTGAGTCTGATGAGTCCAGACAGCTGATAACCCTGGGAAGAAAGGGAATTGGGGAAGGGGGATTCACTAGTGATAAACTGGACATTTCCACAACAGTTTTATATTGTCCCACTCTAGCCTAGATGGAGGTCTTGTTCCTACTCTTGCTGGTAACTCAGGGCAGAGGATAGAGGCAGTGGACCAGCAAAGGCATGTGGTCTTTTTTGGCCCTGATAAAGGAGGTTACATGAGGAGGCTTCAGGGCCTTGTCCACACTGAAGAAGCTCAATGGAGTAAATAAAGACTAAGGCACAAAGAGGAAGGGGTCAAGTGCTTCCCATTAAGAACAGAAATATGGTTCCATAAGAGGTCAAACACTTTAGTAACTGAACATGGAAAAACAGGCTTTGTGCTCCACAGGTGGGAGGCTGTGTCTCAGAATTGGCTCTTTTTTCTTAATTCTTCAAGTTAAAAAAAAAATTTTTTTACAATAACAGCTCTATTGAAATATAATTTACACCATATAATTCGTCCTTTAAAGTGTACGTTTCAGTAACTTTAGTACATTTACATAGTTGTACAACCACTGCTTGAATTCCAGAACATTCCATCACCCCAAAAAGATATCCCATCCCCATTAATAGTCACTCCCACTCTCACTCTCCCAGCCCCTGGAAACCACTAATTCAGGGGTGATTCTGCTTTCAGGGGACACGGGGTGATGTCTGAGGGCATATGTGATTGTCAAAACTGGGGGTGCTCCTGGCATTGAGTGGGTGGGGTCAGGGATGCGGCTCAACACCCCATAGTGCCCAAGATGGCCCCACAGGAACGATGTGGCACCAATATCAGCGGTACTGAGGAGGAGACGCTGTGTTAATTATTTGGAAAAAACAATGAGTCCAATTCTTGCTGTCACTGGACACTTAGGTTTAAGCAGACCTTGAACTCAGGTGTGGCTCCACATTGCTCTGTACTTGGAAATTCAAATGCCCCTGGCCCTAGCCTTCCCTGTCTGTCCATCCTGAATTTCCCTGAGTTGTGTCCACATGGGGCTTGGAGCCAGGAGGCCTCAGAAACTCTGTCCTCTGTAGCTGAGGGACCAACTGTGGAGTCTTCAGGGCCTGGTGCAAAATGAGAAAGTGGGCCCCTGTTCAAAAATTACCCAGATTCTGGACGATGAGAGCAGTGTATTAAACCAAGGGTGGGCCCTCTGACTGCAGGGCTCTGGGCACCTACACAAGTCTCCCCATGCAGGAAACCCTCTGGGGACAGGGCAGCCATGCCAGCTCTACTGTTGAGGCCAGAGAAGGGAGGGCTCTGGCAGGGGAGTGGGCATTAGGCTCCAGGACCCTCCCTCCTTCCACAGGGCTGTCTTACCCAGGCCAGGTTGCATCCACCATGAGTGCCCTCTCGAGTACTCCTGCTACAAAGCCGAGTGGCCATCCTTGGCACTCATCCATGTTTACTTCACCTGCCTGTGTGTTAAACTGGGCTGACCAGAAAAAGGTTGGGAAACAGCACTCTGCCTGCAGGATGTCCCTGCATGGGAGTTGTTGCAGACCAGTTGGTGCAAGGCCTCTGGGTCTTGTGCTCACCCCTGTGCCTAACAGAAACCTGGGGCCACTCAGCCTGCCTGGCCCACTCCCTGGCCTGTCCCCTCCCTGCCTGCATTGGGTCTTTGGCTTCTTTCCCTGACCTGAAGGTGGAATGCAGGACCTGACAGGGGTGGTGACTCACAGATGCTGGGGTCACCCTGGTTTGCACCATCTGACCATTTAGGGATTTGTTTTGGTGTCTACTGTGAGCAGCAATCAGACTCATTTTTTTCCTCCCAAATAATTAACACAGCATCTGTCCCCTCAGTACTGCTGTCATCAGGGACCAGTCTTTCTCTGTGGGGGGCCAACTTGGGCACTGTGGGGTATTGAACAGCATGCCTTTCCCCCACCCACTCCACGCCAGGAGTACCCCAATCATGACAACTACAGATGTTCCTAAACATTGTGTCCTCTGGGAGCAGAGTCACCCCTGGTGAGAGCCTTCTCTAATCCAGGCTGTGTGAGAGGGAGGCAGAAGCTGTGAAGTCCCATCCTCTTGGGTACAGCTGGGTTCCTCCCCGGACAAGTGCCAGGAATAGCCTGGGGTCGGGCATAGCCATGCAGCTGCAGTGCCAAGAACATAACCCAGTGCTCCTCTGCTAGATTTCTTGGCTGTGAAGCAGAAGGGCTTGTGCTTTCCAGGGATTGGGCAACCAGGGATGTTAGCCTCTGTGCTGAGAGCTCCAACACACACCAGCCCAGGAAACTGGGACCTTTGCAGTCTCCTCACTGCTTCTCATCCACATCCTGTCCAGTGCAAACACGGGGCACTGGACAAAGGGTATGAGCAGCTGCTTCTGAAGTCATTTCTATTATTGGAGCAAGGCAGGAGGGCCTCCAGGGGCGATTTTGCCCCCAAGAGACACCGGTTATTGCTTGGGGACATCTGTGTGTGTTGCAACTGGGGTGCCCCCTGGGATCGAGTGTGTGGGGGCCAGAGATGCTGCTTAGCACCCCTCAGTGCCCAGGACAGCCCCACATAGAATGACTGGCCCTGATGTCAACAGTGCCATGGGGGACCCTGCCTTACTGCATGCATATTGGGTTGTAATGTTCAACACCCCTGGGAATCTTGTAATTGCTTGTCATGTGACCTTGCTCAGGCTGCGGTGTAGGACTACCTCCCCACTCTCCCTCAATTTCCCAAGCTGATTCATCTCCCAAACCTGCTCTCTGGACTGTAGTGGCTTCTCCTGCTGTGGGGCACATGGTTTCATCATGAATGAGTAGACCTGCCTCCTGCAGAGGGTTGGGTCCAGGGGACTTGCCTCCTTGGGCGGCTTTTTGTATTGCATGTGTCACTCCTTTAGATGTCACTGTGACTGCAGCTTTCAGCAAGCTCTTTGGTTGCCTTGAGGGCTCTGAGTGTCTGGTGAGAGTATTTTAGTTCAGGAAACAGAATTCACTAGTCTCAGGGTCTGAGTTTATTTTACAGATGAGGGTCTTCCACTCAGTACTGCTGACATGGGTCTGGGTCACTCTGTGTGAGGCTGTCCTGGGCACTGTGGGATGCTGAGCAGCATCCCTGGCCCCTATTCACTCAATGTCAGGAGCAGCCCTAGTGTGACAACCACAGATGTCCCCAGACATCACCCAGTGTCCCTGGGGGCAGAATCACCCTGGGCTGAGAAGGATCTAGAGTAGAGTCCCAGACCTTGAAATGAAGATGCCCAAGAATTCCTGGGAGTGTCATAGCTGGGCTGACCCAGCCTGGGCCAGGGAGGAGGAGGCCTTCATGAGAAGCTAAGTTTCAGCCGAGGCCATTTTTGCAGGATGGCTGCATCATTCATCACAGGAGGCCCCGTGCCCAGGGCCCAGGGAAGGTGTTTATAGGCCTATCCAAATGTTAATAATTAATTTTAATTTTTAAAAAAATCAGTGGATAAAAATGAATAATCTATTAATGACTATAATCATGAATTCAGCCTTGTTATAGCCATCTTTACACCTACGCAATTGTGAAATATAATTTTCCATATAATTGTATGGAGGAGGGGGCCACAGGCTAGCAAAATTCCCTATGTGGTCTGGCAGCCAGGTGAAGCCAGAGGGAAATGGATCATGCTTAAAGGCCATGAAAACAAATTTAGAAATAGAATTTTGTAGTGAAAGGTTACCCTTCCTGGTTGGGTGCAACCTTGTCCCCCTTTGAACTAGCAAACACCCCTCTGCTCTGCTTCTGTCCAAGGGGCCTCCCTGCTCTCAGACCGCCCATCACCCGGACCCTGCATCCCCCTCCCACCACTGCCTTATTGGCTGAGCAGGTGGGTGTCTTCCAGCCCTCAATACTATCCTCCCAGGTCCCCCAACACCTCAAGTGTGGCCTCACCCCAGCCCTGAAGGGAGGCTCCTCACAGGTGGAGGACAAGGGCACTGCTGGCATCAATAGCCTGGAAGGTTTCTGCTTAGCAAGAAAGGATATTTGGGCTGTAGCAAAAATAAAAATTACTGCCCAGCCGGCGTTGCTCAGTGGTTGAGCATGGAACTATGAACCAAGAGGTCACGGTTTAATTCCCAGTCTAGGCATATGCCTGGGCTGGGACTCGATCCCCAGTGGAGGGCAGCCAGTTGATGACTCTCATCATTGATGTTTCTATTTCTCTCTCCCTCTCCCTTCCTCTCTCTGAAATCAATAAAAAAACATTTAAAATAATAATAATAATTACCTATGGCAAGTGTTTCTAACCCAGTACAACTCACTGGGTATTGCCTGGAGATATCTGTGGTCGCTATAATGGTGCTCCTGGCATCGAGTGGATGGGGTCTAGGAAAGCTGTTGAACACCCCGCAGTGGCCAGGATAGCCCCACAGAGAGTGATCCGGCCCTAGTGTCAGCAGTGCCAAGGCAGAAACCCTGTGTTAATTATTTGGAAAAATACTTAATTTAATCCCTGCTCACAGTAGACACCAGAATAAATCCCCAATAGTTAGACAGTATAAATCAGGGTGACCCCAGGATCTGTAAGTCACCTCCCCTTCCCTCCCACTCAGTGTTTGTATTTAAATATGTACAGCCTCCTAAGACCTCAGTAGTTAGATGGTTGTGGAATGCAGTGGAATACCCTGACCCAGGGGTTGTTACCCTAAACAAATGCCCGTTTTGCATGGCCTTCCCTACTAGGCTACAGGCCCCAGGAGGGCCAAGACTCCCCTTTGCCCAACGCCTGGCGTCCACCTGACACGCTGATGGGCCCAGGCCCTGCGGCCCTTCCAGTCATAGCCGCCAGGTGGCAGCACAGCCCTCCCAGTGGGTGATGGTCCTGGCTCCCAGTTCCAGCGTCCCAGAAACACCGCAGTCTAGACACCCGCCGGCGGAATTCCTCTCCCCTGAAGTCAGTCTGCACGGAGACATTCGCGATCCTCATTCTTGGTCATCATTTCCCACTGTGTGTGTTCAAAGCTGTCTCGCCAGGGCTGATCACTCAACTGAGTGGCTTCTAAGGGTCTGGGTGGGGGCAGCCGGGATACAACATGGGGGGTGGGGGGGCACTGCTTCTCGGAAAGCGGGCAGGGAAAAGGGACCCATCCAGCAGCCTGTATAGACAAGTGTGAAATGCCACTAGGGCCAGGAAGGTCTCTGGCCAGGCCGGCGTGACCAGCTTAGCCAGTCAATGGCCTTTCTCCTAGCTGGCCCTCAGCAGGCCCCAGCTGCCTGTTCTGTGTCTGGCCTTGAATTTCTCTCTTTTGCTGCCTTTTGGGAACTGAGAGTCTCAGGTTGAATGCTCAGAAGACAGGTATCTTCACCCTCAGCCCCACTGAAACCAGACCTGGCCTGGGAGAAACATACCCCTGCCCTGCCTTGGTACCAGCCCTTCTGAAATGGTGCAGCATCTTGCAAAAATTAAAGCTGGTCTTTGTTGTGTTTCGTAGGCCACCTAAGCCCTCCTCCTGTGGGTGAGGCCCTTGCGAGGTACTTTTCCTGAAATGTCATGTCTTGATCCCACCATAGGAGCCTCTGAGGCTTTGGGGGTGGACACTGGGGCACTGCCAATGTCCCTCTGGAACATTCCAGGGTGGACAGTCTGTGACCCTGGGCTCTGAAGGCCATTCCAATGTATTAACCCAGTGTATGGTTTGCTAGCATGGCCATAACAGACTACTATACACAGGTGAGTGAAACTACATTAGTTTATTCTCTCCTAACTCTGGAAGCCAGAAGTCTGAGGTCAAGGTGTATGAAGGGCCGCTTCCTTCTGGGGAGGTAAAGGAGAATCTGTTTGTGTCTTTCCCAGCTTACAGTGGTTGCTGGCAATCCTTGGTGTTCCTTGGCTTGTAGATACATCACCTCTGCCTCTGTTGTTACATACATAATCATCTATTTCCCTGTGTGCATGTCTGTGTACAAATTTCCCCTTTTTATAAGGACAGCAGTCATACTGGGTCAGGGCCACCCTACACCAAAGTGTGACCTCATCTTAAGTAATTACACCTGAAAAGACTCTATTTCCAAATAAAGTATTCTGAGGTCCTGGGAGTTAGGACTTCAACGTATGAATTTGGGGCACGGGCACAATTCAACCCGTAGCACCAGACATTGGACTTCTGTCCTGCAGGGTCTTGGATGGGAACCAGTGCCAGGTGACACCTCCTGCCTTGCTTTCTGAGAGCGAGAATCCCACTTGGCCTGAGGAGGAAGGAGAACTGGGTGCCAGGATGGACGCAGACCTGGCCTGGCCGCACTTACTGAGCATGGCTCAGGGCCAGGCAGGGCTGATGCCATCTGCAAAACAAATAATTTTCTAAGAAAGTGCTGACGTGCTTCCTTGGGGCCTTGTAGGGTGGCAACGTGGCGGAACATTCCCAGAGGGAGGCTCTGTTGACTTGGGGAGAGGCCTGGGGCCTCCTTGTCTTTCCCCTCCCCACACCAGGACTCTTTTCAGAAGTGTCTAGAGGGACATTTAACCCTCAGCAGCATGGTGCATCCAGCTGCATGTATTTTGGGGATCACCTGCTCTGAGCCCACATTTTTGGGAAGTTCATCCTAAGAGCCTTGGGAGGCCCAGATAGAGAAGGGTCTGCCTTTATTGAGAAGAAGTTAATGTGAGCTCAACATTTTCACCCTCCTAGCAACCCCAGCAATAAGGGCTTTATCATCACCCCTATTTTGTTCACAATGAAATTGGGCATCAAGAAATAATGCTAGTCACTGCTCATTCCCTCCACCTCTGGACCAATAGAAAATAAAAACAGAACCCTAGTTTGTACCCCTTTCCCTGTAGGTCATTCCAGGTTGTACCGTCTCCTTCCAGGCAGCCCAGATGATGTTAACAAGTGGGACCCTTCTGGGTGCTGGGTGCTAGGACAAGCTGGGCAAGTGTCACTACAATCCACCAGCTACTCTGCACACCTGGGATTCTAGAAATACCAAAACATGGCTCAGAGAAGGGAGCCTGGGTACCTCCAGCTAGCCAGTGGAGCTGGGATTCTCTTCAGAGATATTGGGATCCCAGTGCCAGGGCCAGGGGTTAGCAGGAGAGGCACTGGCACAAAACCTAAGGGGGCACCAAATACCCCAGTGATCAAGATAAATAATATTTTAATATAAAATAAAAATTAATTTTAATCCATTTTATGTATTTAATCTCTTTTATTCCAATTTGACTCAATGTCAAAATAAAATACTTTACTGTAAGATTATTTATTACTTCCATTGAAATCCAAAACTAATGCATAAAAATCCACAATGAACCAAGTTTCAAAATTTTAAATCAAGACAGGATTAGTTGTACTGGTTTTTCCTCTTGGGTCAGGCTCCGTTATGGATCTCCAATACAGCACTGTTACCAATGCTGTCTTGGTGTTTTGTTTTTGTTTTTTTAAATATATCTTTATTGATCTCAGAGAAAGGAAGGGAGAGGGAGAGAGAGAGAGAAACATCAGTGATAAGAGAGTCATTGATCTGCTGCCTCCTGCACTCCCCCAACTGGGGATCAAGCCCACAACCCGGGCATGTGCCCTAACTGGGAATTGAACCATGATCTCCTGGATCCTAGGTCGATGCTCAACCACTGAGCCATGCCCAGCCAGGCCTGTCTTGGTTTTAAATGCCAGTATTTAGTTTATGGTGGATTTTGTCCTTTGTTTTGATTTTTTTTTTTTTTTTTGCTATAGTGTCTTAAAATATTATTTATCTTGATCTCTGTTTTTTTTGGTGCCCTCTTCTGTTCTGTTACCAAGTTGAATGCCTTGCTCACCTGACACCACTCCCAGTCCTGCAAGACCCACTATTCCCTACTACCCATCATTGCAGGGTATGAAGATATCTGTCAGAGAGACATGCACCTGTCAGTTGTAAATAGTTATGTTTCAGAAAAGCCTGCTGCAGAGGTGCAGAATGGGAGGCCTGATCTGGGCCATTTTAGGGGTGTAAAGGTGAAAAGTGAGTCATGTGACCCAGAAACTCCACCCCCTACGTATGTTCCCACAAAAACTGAAGAAATACACACACACACACACACATGCACATGTGTTCACAGCAGCACAATTCACAACAGCCCAAAAGTGGGAACAAGAAAATATACTAAAGCAGATGAACAGATAAACACACTGCAGTCAGTCTACACACTGGAATATTACTCAGCCATGCAAAAGAGTGAGACACTGACGCTCGCTACACTGCGGATGAACCTTTAACACATGGTGCTCAGTGAGAGAAGCCAGACACAAAAGGCCACATAGTTTGTGATTCTATTTATGTGAAATGTCCAGAATAGGCATATCCACAGAGACAGAGAGTGGGTTAGTGGTTGTCAGGGGCTGGGGAGATGAGGTTTGGGAATGTTTTGGAAGTATATAGAGATGATGGTTGCACAACATTGTGAATGCATTCAATGCCACTGAAATGTTCACTATAAAATGGTTCATTTTATTTTATGCAAATTTCACTTCAATTTAAAAAAAAAAAAAAAAGGCAGAAGGAAGTGTGCTTAGGAGCAGGAACACAGATCTAGGCCGTGTCCACAGGCCCACAGGCATCTGATGGAGGCCTTGGTACTGGCTGGAAGGCCCCAGGTCCACCATATCCTGCATTCTGCCCACCCCAGGGGGGATTTGGGGACTCTCCCTCCAAGCTCTTTGCAGGAGCAGGAGTTGCTGGAGGAGGCCCTGAGCACCTTGGCCCAGGATATCTGACTGAAGCAGGAGGAATTCTGCCAGAGTTTCTACCTCAAGACCCTGGGATGCGTTCAAGATGGCACAGGTGTGCCTGCATCTGGGGACGCGTGAGCCAGCTGCCTGTCTCCAGATTACACACTTGCATCACTTATGGGTCATTGTGTGCTGTACCCTCAGCTCTCACAGTTCAGGCCAGTCCCTCTGCCTCTGATGGGATATCTGTGCCCTCCAATGTGTGCGTGCGCTCAGAGGCATCCCCGGCCCACGTGTCATTTTGGTTTGCAGGCCTGCCTGTGCATGGTGTAGTGTTTCTATTTTTCACAGGGAAGGTCATGTGTGGGCAGAACCTTTGCTGAATCAGATCTCACTCTCGAGTTTCAGTTTTTCTCCTCCTCAGTCCTCCCCCTCCCCCTCTCCACCTACTCTCCACCTGCATATTGTCCTGACTTTTGGGGGTTGAAACTGTGGTTTGCTCTGTTTTGTGTTCGGCTCAACCTAACCTTTCTTCTCAAATGCCACCTGACCTGAGGCGCTTCCCCAAGGAGCTGCACCTTAGACCCTCAGGAACTTTCTGAACTCCCTTGAGTCCTGCATGTGTGCTGCTGGCTGGGACAAACTGGTTTTGCCTTGTGGCTCAGTTACATTGTGGCTGCAACTTTTGCTGTCACAGTGAGTACTGCCTGGAGAGCCTGTCACTTGTTTTTGGTGGTTACCAAGCTCAGTCCTCATACCTCTGTGCAGTTGGCCAAGGCACTGATGCTTCAATTGGAAAGGAGGAAGGTGCCACTGGGGTAGGATCCCTGGTGCCAGGCTGAGCTCCCGAAGGAGGCTGACTCCAGGTGATTTTATTTCCCATCTTAATTTTTTTTTTTTTTTAAAGTCTATTTTAATCTTTTTAAAATGGGCAACTCATTAGCATTTAGCACATTCTCGGTGTTGTGCAATCACTACTGCCTAGTTCTGGGACTTTCTCATCAGCCCAAACGGGAGCCTTTTGTCTGTTTCGGATGTTCTCCAGAAAGACAGTACCACCATTGCTTGCTACTGCAGCTACCTTCTCTCTTCCCAGCTCCTAGAAGCATATTGCTCCCATGGAGACCTCCCGGCTACTGGCCCACGTGGGGGCATGTCCTGTAAGCACATGCATTTATCCTGAAAAGACACGTGGTTGGTTGGAGAATGGGCCCCAGAGGTATCAGGTGCTGAATCCCTGAATCTTTCAATAGGTTACCTGCTAGGGCCAAGGCTTTGCCAGTGTGATTAAATTAAGGATCTTTCAATGGAGAGTTGATTCTGCTGGGCCCTAAATGCAGTCATAATTGTCCTTAGAAGAGGAAGGCAGAGGGAGATTGGACACACACAGAGAATATGGCTATGTGACAACAGAAGCAGGGATTGGGGTGATGCAGCTATAAGCCAAGGGACACCTGGAGCCCCCAGAAACTGGGCGAGGCAGGAAGGACCCTCCCCTGGAGGTTCCAGAGGGTGCACAGCCCTGTGACCCTGATTTCAGACTTCTGGCCCGCAGAGCTTCAGAGAATAAATTTCTGCTGTTTTAGGCCACCAAATCAGTGTGATTTGTTATAGCAGGCCCAGGAAACGAAGACAGACTGCACAAAGGGCTTGCATACCAGCAACTAACTGTACCTAATTCATCCTCAGAGTTCAGAGGCTTTTTTGGGCCACCCTGTGGCTAACTTTTTCTAAGAGGGAGGGAAGCCACAGCTGGATTTTACTCTTCCTGCTGTTATCCTTCATCTCTCTGGGGAAATCGTTTCAACAGGCCACACTTCATCCCTGACCGTGGGGGGTGGGAGGCACAGACCCTCAAGATGAAATGAGAAGTGGAGAGCGTGGGAAAGTCCTTCACACAACCATCAGAGGCAAGGGCGAAAACTTTCAGTTTCTCAAAAAAGAAACACCCCTCACTTGCCAGTTCAGTTCCCCCATCTGTGAAATGAATCGAGGTGAAACAAACACTGACATTCCTCCCAGCTCTACAGCCCAACAAAAAACTAAAAAAAATAAAAATCTGTGCACAATGAATAAAAACAAACTTACACGCCCCCCCCCCCCCCCCCCAAGGCAGAGGCTGCTCCCTCCAGCCAGCCACTCACATTCTCCAGATAGTTGGGTTTCCTAAATTTAGCCACCACCCCACAAGCGTGAGCCCTGCATACTTTCGGGCAGTCTCCACTCCAGGTTCTGAAAACACTGCACTGAGTTTGCGTTTCCGAGCCCAGGACTGTTGGATTCTTCAGGCGTCTCTGTCTGGCATATACAGCCCCGAGAGCCACCACCGTCTCCTCTCCAGCCAAAGGGATGGAAGGAACGCAGCAGATCTACCTTTGAACCTCAGCTCTGTCAGGCGGTGCAGGACATGGCACGAAGCATATCACCTCTCTCTTTAAAAATAAGAGAAGGTGCCCAGCCAGCGTGGCTCAGCAGTTGAGCATCAACCTATGATCCAGGAGATCAAGGTTCGATTCCCAGTCAGGGCAAATGCCTGGGTTGCAGGCTTGATCCCCAGTAGGGGGTGTGCAGGAGGCAGCTGATCAATGACTCTCTCATCATTGATGTTTCTATCTCTCTCTTCCTCTCTCTGAAATCAATAAAGGTATATTTTTTTAAAAAAAAAATAAGGTGGGCAAGGCACCCTCCCTCACAGTGCAGTAAGGAGTACGGAGCAGGATGCCCACCGAAGCCCTACCGTTTCACCCTTGCAAGCCCTTGGACCTGTAACCTCGGCCTTTTTTGTGCTTAGCACCTGCCCCAAAGTCTAGGCTCTGGGTTTCAGCCTTTAGCAGGTCTCTCCTCCCAGGCCCTACACTTCTAATACTTACTTCTCTTGCCCTTTGACCCCTTCTGATTGTTAACTGTCAACCTGGCTATAAAAGGCAATTCTAATCTAAGAGGAATGGGTGGCCTGTTGCCTGGGGCCGACATCAGCTTCTGCACTGCAGGGGAGGGGGGGCACCTGGGATTAATTTAGATTCTCAGAATACCGTTGGAGGCAGCACATGCTGTTATGATTACATCAGACAGAGCTCGTGCTCAGATGCTCCAGGGCCACACCCAAGGTGTCCCTGCTGGGCAGATCCAGTGCAGCAGCTCTGCCTTCATTCTCTCTGCTGATTTGGAGGCGCTGGTGTAACTTGGAGCCCTCTCATAGACCGTTGTTTTCTGCTGGCAGCTGCTGCCTAGGACCCAG
Organism: Miniopterus schreibersii; assembly: GCF_964146895.1. Taxonomy (NCBI): domain Eukaryota; kingdom Metazoa; phylum Chordata; class Mammalia; order Chiroptera; family Miniopteridae; genus Miniopterus; species Miniopterus schreibersii. The sequence goes on along the minus strand of NC_138105.1, from coordinate 65,306,696 downwards.
AAAGGAGGCAGCGGCTTTGCAAGACTGTCGGGGATGGGTAGAGAGAAGCCAGGGCCTGCAGAGGATTAAGCCTCAGTCAGCAGGTTCATCGTCAGAAGCAGGTCTGGGGACCCAGCAGGCTTCCTTCCCGGCCATGCCTCCAGAATACTCCTTGAAGGAGCCTTAACGACCATCTGGGATGCCATTGCCTTTTATTTTCCTTGACAGAATCTTACATTGGGGAGGTGACATCAGCTCCCTTTCTGCAGGCGTCTCTCTTTTCCTAATGCCAAGCAGCGAGGACACTGGCAGCAGAGCAAGGGCGACAGACACGTATACTGCCTCGGCACTGCACATATGCACGTGTATCTGCAAATCGGAGTGAGCCATAGCTGGACGCCATCAGATCACTATGGCAACACAGGGCCTGGTCCAGCGAGGAGGTCCAGTGCTGGTTGGATTGAGGTTATCTAGGGTGACTTATTTATGTCCAAGGCCTTTGGAGATGGCGGAGCCCCAGATGTACCCTGGAACACCTGGACAGAATGGAGCAGGCAGAAGGATCCATTCCTGCTGCACTCGGTGGGTTTGGGCAGCTCATATACCTTCTGTGAGCTCATTTTCCCATCTGTAAAATGGAGTGGAGGAATCTGTGTGGCAGAGTTCTCCCTGTTCACATAATGCTGACATGCTGTTTGCCTTGTTCATTCTCATTGTCTCACGGGTGTATGGTGGAGCTTTCCAGCAGTTACGTGAGTGTGGTATCACAGCAGACTGAACGCAGGAGCTGATAGGAGAGTCCATCTGTTTCCTGTTAAGCCAGACATGAAGGAGATTCACAAAAATGCAAAACAACACCACTCTTCTCCCTAAAATTTCTTTGGATAAACTGTTACTTTTCATTTCAAAATGTAGTCTTGCTAAAATTTTAGAAATAGGTAATTTTTTAATGCACTCTGTTTGGGGTCCTTAGTCATTTAAAAAAAATAAACTTTATCTTTTGAGCAGTTTTAGGTTCACAGCAAAATTGAGTGGAAGGTACAGAGAGTTCCCATATGCCCCTTGCATCCTCCTCATGTACCCTCCCCCATAATTTTTTTAATCATAATTATGTACATGTTTTTATATAACAGATTTATTAAGACTTTCAGGTACTACCTAATTCACATATTTAAAGTGTACAACTCAGTGGTTTCTAGTGTATTCAGAATTGTACAACCATCACCACGTTTAAATTTTATTTTATTTTATTTTAAAAATATATCTTTATTGATTTCAGAGAGAGGAAGGAAGAGGGAGAGAGAGAGATAGAAACATCAACAATGAGAGAGTCATTGATTGGCTGCCTCCTGCACTCCTCTGACTGGGATCGAGCCTGCAACCCAGGCATGTGCCCTGACCTGGAATCGAACCAGGATCTCCTGGATCTTAGGCCTGAGCCACGCCCGGCCGGGCACCACGTTTAAATTTTAGAACATTGATGTCCCTGCTGAAAAAGAAATTCCTTATCTATTAGCAGTCGTTCTCCATTCCCACCTTCCCCCAGGCCCTGGCAACCAAGAATCAACTTCCTGTCTCTGAGCATTTGCCTGTTCCGGACATTTCACATAAATGGAACTGTACACTGTGTGGCCTTTTGTGTCTGGCTTCTCTCACTGTACATCGTGTCTTCAAGGTCCATTCGCATGGTAGCAAGTGTCAGTGTTTTCCTCATTTTCATGTCTGAGTGATATTCCAGGTGTGGATGGACACATTGTGTCTATTCATTCATCTGTTGATTGACATTTGGGTTGTTCTCACTCTTTGACTATTGTAAATGCTGCTGCTATGGACATTTGTTTACAAGTTTTTGTGTGGACATAGGTTTTCATTTCTCTTGGATGGAACTGCTGGGCCATGTGGAAATTCCACGTTTAACCTTTCAGGTACCGTCACACAGTTTCCGATCAGCTGCCCCATTTCACATCCCCGCCAGCTGTGCACGAGGGTTCCACTTGCTCCCTATCTTCCCCAACACGGCATTGCCTGTCTTTTTTATTCTAGCCGTCCTCGTGGGTGTGAAGGGGAATCTTCTTGTGGTTTGATTTGCATTTCCCCGGTAACTAATGAGGATGAGCATCTTTTTATGTGATTATTGGCCATTTGTGTACTTTCTCTGGAGACTGAGGAAAAGTATGTAGTGTATTACTTACCTGGGAGTTAGCTGACCTTCCCTGCATCACCACATCTGCCTTTCCACACTGTCTGTTTATTTGTCCTTTCATCCGCCTATGCCCGGGCCTTTCCAGTAGCAAGCACCACATGGGCCACTGACCACACAGCCCTGCAGAATGTCCAAGGGGCCCAAGGGGTAGACTGACCTGCCCAGGGCTGTGCAAGTAGGGAGCGGGAGCCCCCAGATCAGCCTTTCAGTAGATGCACAATGGACGTTCCTTGAATTGAATCAGCACAGGAAAGTTGCTTGCTCATGTGTCATGAGTTGTTCTAGACCAGAACTCTCACCTGGAGTGATCCTGACCCTAGGGGACACTGGGCCATGTTTGGGGACATCTGTGGTTATCTTGACTGGGTGTCCTGGCATCAAGTGGGTGGGGGCAGGGGTGCTGATCAACCCCCCACAGTGCCCAGGACAGTGACATATAGAATGACCCAGCCCTGAATACCAGCAGTGCTGAGGGGAGAACTGTGTTCTAGAAAGTTCCTACACCCCCGGGTCTGAGATCTGCAGGTGTGCCCTGGTGGTCATGCCTCCGCCCCCGCCCCTTGCCCCCCTCTGCTGGGGTACTTGTCTCTTGGAGTTTGAAGTCTCCTTCCTTTGTAACAGATGCCTTCCAACAAGGGCTTCCCTGCTGCCTCTGAACTTCACTGTTACAGATCAAACCCGCGTTTCAGTGATCATATAACCTTAGAGAAATGCCCAGACTTCCTCAAATTTTAGTGCCACACCTGCACGCAGGGCTGCGGAGGGGAAGCAGACCCAGCGCCTGCGCACTGCTTTCTGGAAGCTGGCAGGTCAGCACTCTCTCCTCTGGAGACCCTGGACATGCTCTCAGAACCCGCCTGGTTTGTTTGGATTTATGGTAGCCCCGGCTCGCCGGAAGGGGTGGGCCATTGCAGTATTTATTTTGGTGAAATCGAAACCTCAGATCTCCGCATAGATGTTCCAGAAGGCAGACCTTCCCCAAGTCAGCAAGGGAAAATGCAGTGCTGCCTGAGGTCAGACCAGGACAGTGGCTGGCAGGCTGGCCATCGAACAAAACACCACGTGGTGTTTGTGCACCAGAACTGCACCTGAAACACGCTCCCCGGGCCGCACGCCCCCAGCAGGGCCCAGTGGCGTTTGGTTTTGCCATCCTGCCCCTCACCAGTGCTCGGTGGTATGCTGCAAGCTCAACTTCCCATTTTGGAAATGATTCTCAAAACAACTTATTTCTACCAAAGCAAGGTGACCTTTTCCTTCAGTTCCAGTTTTTCCCTTTTTCTAAAAAATTAATACAGAAGTGATACCGGCCGAATACAAATCACTGTTTTCTCAACCTTGTTTTTTCTTTTTCATGGTCACCCCACCCTGCCAAGCACCCTTTTAAAGACTTTCTCTTCATAATTGTTCATCAAAAATAATAATGCCAGCAATGGATGAAAACACTTCATATCTTGAAACATTATGAGTTCATAGTGATACTTTAAAAAAAACCCCTCAGTTGTTCACTTGTGCAGGTGGCTTATTAGGGGAAAAACTGAAATTCTGGTAATCAAGGAGTTGGTGAGAAAAAATTCTCTTCGTGGGACCCCCATGAAATGTTAATAGCACAGATATACCATGTGTCAGTTGATGTTCTATCTATACATCTGGGCTTTATGCATAAAAAGAGTGAGATTTTTATCTCTTCTGCTTCCTTGAAAATTGATTTTCATCTCCCCGCCCCCATGGAGAGAGAATATATTTATAAGTAAATCTAATAATAGAGGCATGAGAAAGGGGGACTCTTCCATCGCAACCCGCTCCCCACAGCGTACCACCACCAAGCATGTGGGCAGGGTGGGTGTTCACGATCATTGACACATGGACAAAATTCAGACCATCCAGTCCTGAACTGCCCTCAGGTTGTAATTACGAGTCTTGAGCCAGTTTCTCTGTGTTCCCTTGTTTCTGCTCCCTCGTTTGTACAAAGGAAGAACAGGCATTGCGTTTGTACAGTGGAATAATAGCCATCTATTGTACAGGGTTGTCATGAGCATAAACTTTGGGTAATGGAGGGGAAAAGCTAAGTAGACGGCCTGATGAGAATACGTGCTAAGTAAATGCCACTTTTGCTCTTGTCATCATCACCACACCCATGTCATCTCTGAACTTTCTTTCTAGACTCTTCCCGTGCGCTCGCACCCTTATGGATGCAGGTGGAATGATACTGTGTGCCCGGCAGATTGGTCATCTGGAGCTTTGGCTAGGAGGATCCTGGTGGGTTGGGTTGGGAACATGTCCCTTCATGGTGATTTGGTTTCTGGTAGGTTCTCCAAATATGGTCTCATCATCTCAAACTAAAACTGTCCCCGTTAGACACTAGCTCCCACTCTCCGCCCCCATCCCACAGCACCCACCGTCTACTTTCTGTGTCTGACCTTATATAAGTGGAATCACACAGTATTTGACCTTTTGTGCCTGGCTTATATCACTGAGCCTAATTTCCTCAAGGTTCATCCACATTGTAGCAGGTGTCAGAACTTTCTTTTCATAGCTGAATTATAGTTCCCTGTAATGACGGACCACACTGTGTTTATCGGCTCATCTGCTGACGGACATTTGGGTTATTTTCACTTTTGGCTGTTGTGACTAATGGTGCTATGGGCACGGGTACGCAAATTTCTCTTCAAGACCCTGCTTTCAGTTCTTTTAGGTGTAAACCCAGAAGTGGGATTGCTGGGTTATACAGTCATTCTGTTTAACTTTTTGAGGAAGCTTCATCCTGTTTTCCACAGTGGCTGCCCCATTTTGCATTTTGCATGAAGATTCTAGTTTCTCCACATCAATACTTGTTCCAAGCCTCATTTTAATATGTGATTTCAAATTACAAAAGCAACAACTTACTAGAAAATCTAAATAATGCCAAAAACGCATACAGAAGAAGCAGAAGTCATGTTTTCCTCTAAAATGCCAGTACTAATTTCAACCAGGGCTTTTCAGCAAGGCAAGGTTTGCCCTGAAGCTCTCCAGGCCAGGTTGGTCCTTGGAGACATTGGCGGTGGGCTGCAGGCCCTGACTCCTGGACAGTGCCTCTGGGTCTGCAGAGTGGAGTCAGATCCTGCATGCTCTGCTGGCATGGTACAGAAGAGGAAACAGGATGCGTGGAGGCAAGGTAGTATGTTGGCAAATAGTATTAGCATGTAGGAGTGTCCCTTGCAAATCTTATGAGAAGTGGCAAGGAGGGGAGATTATTTTTAACGTCTGCATCATCGGCTCACACAAGCCGTCTGAGTGTGGAATGCTTGTTTTTGAGTTGAATGTTCTGTGTGAGAATGTTCTGCTGTGTCCTCTGAGTGATGTCGAGTTGCTAGGTTACCAAACTAGGGAACAATGTATAATTGTGTTCAACTTTAAAAAATAAACTAGGTATTGACATTTTAAAAGGAAAAGAGTAGTATTGGACCATGGTTTACAAGTCCTGAATTCTAGTTGCAATTCTGCCATTTCCATTAGATGGATGAGTGGATTGATGGAGGAGTGAGTGGATAGATGGATGGATGGACAGATAAATAGATATGACAGTTTTATCAAGCTATAGCTCATGTAATTCTACCATTTCTAAGCCTCAGTTTCCTCATCTATAAAAATATATGAAAATAATTATGTGCTTGAAGTAATTTGAAAAGACCTCTTACTCTCCCTTACCTGCTCTATTTTTTCCATAGCACTTCTATTTTGGGGGGTGATGCTTTTAAAAACCATTGTGCTAGAAAAACCCATTTGGATAAAGGACCCAACCTCCTGATAATGTTGTTACCTATCATTTATTTTCTGTTAATCCTCACCCAAGGATATTTTTTCCATTGATTTTTAGAGAGAGTGGAAGGGGGGGGGGGAGAGGAGAGGGAGGAGAGGAGCAGGAGAAACATCAATGTGAGAGAGACACATCAATTAGTTGCCTCCCACGCGTGGCCTAACCAGGGCTGGGGATTGAACCTGCAACACAGGTACGTGCCCTAGACTGGGAATCGAACCCACAACCCTTTGGTGCGCAGACCGACGCTCTAACCACTGAGCCATACTGGCCAGGGCCCTATCATTTATTTACTAACAGCTTTATTGAAAAAATTCATATACTATAAACTTCACCATTTTAAGTGTACAATTCCATGGTTTTTAGGATATTTACAGAGTGTATAATCATCACCACAAACTGGTTCTAAAACATTCTTACCACCCTAAAGGGGACCTCGACCCCATGAGCAGTCACCACCCACTCCATTCCTCTCCCCAACCCCTGACAACTACAAATCCACTTTCTGTCCCTGTGGAATTGCCTGTTCTGGCCATTTCACACAAATGGAATCACACTGTGTGGCCTTTGTGTCTGGCTTCTCTCACTCCGCGTGACATTTTCAGGGTTCATCCATGTTTTGTAGTGTTTTTGCGGTGATCGCAGACCTCATACAACCCTCCGTGCCCAGGGCCCAGGGGTACCAGACCACTGTTTTATTATCCTTACTGCTCCCATGGCCTGGACATGAGAGTAGGGAACCAGATTTAAGTAGTAGCGGTAGAGACAGTGTGGGAAGGTCTAGAGGCAGATGGGAGGCTTTGAGGAACCAAAGGAGAAAGGAGACCTGGGAGTTTCACAGGCCTGGGGGACAGCCCAGGACTCCCAGCGTCACACCTGAGCAACCAGAGAGAAAGATGGTGCCACAAAGCCAAACAGGAGAGCCTGTGGGGAATGATGACCAGTTGGAGGAGCTTATGGGGTGACCATCTGTCCCAGTTTGCAGGGTTGAGGGTCCCTAGGATGCAAGACCTGGAGTGCTAAAAGCAGGACAAGTTGGTTACCCTAAGTTTGGAGCTCCCAGGAAGCAGCCAAGAATAGACACGTCAGCAGGCAGTTTGGAAAGAAGGTCAGAGGAGGATGGAGGAGAAATGTGGCCCCTGACGGAACAATGTTCCCACAGGGCTGCTGTCCAGCTCCAGCTGCCCTCTGTCTCCGCCCTATTCCCAGCCAAGGAGCAGGCCCTTTGACCGCCCTGATCAACTGTTGACATAAAAAAAAAAAGGCAAAAAGACCTCATGACGTGTTTTAAGAGGTCTGTTTACTACCTGTCCCTTTGCAGACAGTCTGTCAGGTGCTTATCTCAGTGTAACTTTTTAATCTGATGCCCTTTGGTTGTCCTCGGGAGAGCTAATTAGGATGCAAAGGCCAGTTGCAGTTCAGCAGGACTCCCGTCAAACCCTCCAGCCCTCTCCCACCCCCCACCAAACTTAGGAAAGAGCTGCAGCTCCAGAGGCCCCTTTGAGCTTTGCACCACTGCTGTGCAGTGTGTACCAGGGACATTTTATACTAGATCATATCATCTGCAAGTGGAGACATGGTTCTCCTCCTTGCTGTCCAATCCGGATATCTTTTATTCCATCTTCCTGCCCAACTGCCCTGGCTGGAACTTCCAGCACAGTGTTGAGTGGAAGTGGCAAGAATGGGTGTCCTGGTCTTGTCCCTGGTCTCTGGGGAAAGGCATTTAGTCTTTCACCATTGAGAATTATCGTAGCTGTGGGGTTTCCCTAGGGGCCCTTAATCAGGTAGAGGAAGTTCCCTTCTAGTCTTCCTTTGGTGAGTTATTTTTATCACAGAGGGGTGTAGATAACAGTCGAATCTTCATCTGCATTTATGGAAACGGTCACGTCCTGTTTTCCATTGATGTAGTGCATTACATTGACTTTCAAATGTCAAGCCAACCTTGTATTCCTTGGATAAACCCCATGTGTTTGTGGTGTGGAATCTTTTTTACGTATTGCTGGATTCGGTTTGCTGATATTTTGCTGAGGGCCATGGACGTTTGATCAGTATAGAGGGGATGGATTAGGGGTGAAGAAGAGGAGGGTGTAGCTGAAAGGCATAGCCTGGAGGAGTCTTGGAAATGTCCTGTATCTTGACAGTAGTAATGGGAGCATGAAGTTACACATATGCTAAAGTTGCTTAGATACACACACACACACACACACACACATGCACGCACACAAATGTATGCATGTAAAACCAGGGACACCTGAAGAGCTCTGTGGATTGTATCCATGTCAATTTTCTGGTTGTAATGGATCAGATTTTTGTGTCCCCTGGTATTTATATGTTAAGCCCTAACCCCCAGTAGGATGATATTAGGAGGTGGGGCTTTTAGGAGGTGATTGGGGTTAGATGAGGTTATGAAGGTGGGGACCTGTGATGGGATTGGTGTCCTTATAAGGAGAGGAAGAGACCAGAGCTCATTCTCTCTCCACAATGTGAAGGCACAATGAGAAGGTCATCCATAAGCCAGAAAGGGAGCCCTCACCAGAAACTGTCCCTGCCAGCACCTTGATCTCAGGCTTGCAGCCTCCAGGACTGTGAGAAATAATGCCTATTGTTTAAGCTTCCCAGTCTCTAGTATTTTGTGGACAGGCTGAGTGGACTAAGACACTGGCTGTAATATTCACTATATTACGCAAGATGTTACCATTAGGGGAGGCTGAGGGAAGGATCACAGGACTTCCTGCAAATTTTTTTGCCACTTCCTATGACTATACTGATTTTAAAATAAAACATTTTTATTAAAAAGGCAGACATTTAATGCAAAAAGGGCACTGGAGATCTGAGTGGAAGAAGATTGCCAAAGCCACACAGGTAAGCAGGCCCTGCGGTGGCCCTGGCAAGAGGAGAAACAGATTCCTGCATGTCAGGCCCAGGGCCTGGCACTGGACCATGCTGGAAGCTTCCGCCCAGTAATAATAGCGCAGGGCAGAGTCCCAGCATCTCCTCTCGGGGCCCCCCAAGAATTCAAATACAGTAAACCAATATCCCTGCATCTTTGCTTGTCCCCTAAAGCAGGTGGGCAGCTGCTTTATAAAGCCCAGAGTCCTGGAGAGTTGCCCCCTCTTTCCTCCCTGCTTGGTCCCCAGAACCCAGCTGCTGGAGTTTGAACCCCCGTTTCTTAGCAAGTCCTAAAAGTGAAAATGCATCCATGGGGTTTGTGGGTTGATGTGTACCCCGACTCAGCTTCTGCACCTCCTAAACTGCCTTCTTCAGTCAGAAGTCACTTCCTGATCCTCCCCAAGCAAAATCAGGACCCCCACCCCCCAGTACGTGTATTCATGACACTCTGTATTTTTCCTTTAAAACTGTCATTATGGTGTCTGATTGTGATTCTACATTCACGGGATTACGTGGTTCCTCCTGGGATGGGTGGTTCCTCCTGGGATTGTGAACTCTGTCAGGGCCTGGCAGTCTGATCTGTTCTCCATATCCCTGTGCATGTCATCGCGCTGATAAAGTGTCTATGGGATGAAGCCATACCAGAGTCCCCTTTCCTTTCATCTGGTGTCAGGTCTGAGTCCTCATTCCCTGAAGCTGGGCATGGTTGGCTCTCCCAGCCAGGTGGGCATCTCATAGGCTCAGCCCTGAGCCTCAAAGGCCAGACATCCTGTGTGGTGCTTCCTGAAACTTAAGGCAGGTCTCTCCCCTCCGCACGGTGGACAGTGGGGCTGGATCGTCTCTGTGGGGCTGTCCTAGGCACAGTGGGGTACTGAGAGCAGCATCCCAGGCCCCACCTACTTGATGCAGGAGCACCCCGAGTTGTGACAAGCCACAGACATCGCGCAGCTCTAGAATGTTCAACTGAACGTGCTCTGGCATCAGACCCGCTTCCTGTTCACCGGAAACATGCTATTGTGGGACATGCTGAATGAAGCCATCAGGAAGCATGTTGCCAACTCTGATGATCTTTTAAATAAACTTTTTGTGTGTGATAGTTTTAGATTTACAGACAAGTGGCAAAGACAGGACAGAGTTCCCGTCTACCCATCACGTAGCCTCCCCTCATGTTGGCATCTGACATCACCACAGTGCAGCACCACAGCCAAGAAGCCTGCGTTAATGTAAACGGAGCTCCACCGTTTATTCTGATGTCATCAACTTTTCCTTTAATGTCCTCGCTCTGTCTCAGGATCCCAACTGACTTTCAGGCAACATGTCTCCTTAGGCCCCTCTGGGCTGTGACAGTTTCTCAGACTTTCCTTGTTTTTCGTGACTTATCAGCTCTGAGGAGGACTGGTCAGAGATTTTGTAGAAAGTCCCTAAATTGGGGTTCGTCTGGTGTTTTTCTCTTGGTTAGACAGGAGTGATGGGTCTCAGGGGAAGACCCCAGAGTGAAGGGCCCTTCTTATCCCCTCATATCCAGGGCCACATGTCACCATGACTTATCACTGTTGATGTTGACCTTGATCCGTCAGCCAAGGTCATGTTTGTCAGCCTTCTCTGCTGTAATTATGATTCTGAGGTCATGTTTGGTTGGATCCAAACATGCAGTATTGGTTCTGAGTTCCCACTGAGGGGCTTGTGTGTATCCATCTGTCTCCGTTTTCATTTGAAGAAATAGAGGCTCAGAGAAGACCAAGGGCTTTTGCGGGGCAGATGTCAGGACTGGGATTTGCACCCAGGTTAGGCTGCCTCCAGCTTGTGTCCTTCCCACCTCGCCCTGTCCCTCAGCTTCAGCTGGGCTGCAGGGGACCTGAGTCCATCAGCAGCATGTCTAACGTCCTGGCTCGCAGCTTCCCAGGCAGATATGCCGCCCCAGGAGGTTCCCATGTGTGGCCCTTGCTTCAAATTTATGGGCCTGCTGAGCAGATGAGAAACCCATCAGGAGGTGACAGTCACTCTGAAAGGTGGGAAATGCCAGTAGCCCCCAGCACCTGCACCAACATAGGCCCGTTGTCACACAGCTTGGGCCCGGGGGCCAGGCATGTGAGGGCCCTTGCCTCTGTCTCTCCTGAGGTCATTCTCATGCCATCACAATGCCCTCCACATGCCTGACCCAACCCTTGGTCTAGTTTGTAAAGGGGTGAAAGGTCAGGTGTATTTTTTTACATAGTTTTTTTTCCTTATTGATAAAGGTAATACATGCTCATGTGTGTGTATTTTTAAATTTCAGAAAACGCACAAAGGTTTAAAGAAGAAAGGATACCAAAAGTCACTGAATTGTATACTTTATTTATGTATTCTTAAGTCCTCACCTGAGGATAATTTTTTCCATTGCTTTTCATAGAAAGGGGGTGGGGGGAGAGAGACAGAAACAGAATCATCAACTTGAGAGAGACCCATTGATTGGTTGCCTCCCACAGCCCGGTGGCCAGGGATGGAGCCTGCAGCTGAGGTACGTGCCCTTGGCTGGAACTGAAACCTGTACCTTCAGTCCAAGGGCCGGTGCTCTAACCACTGAAGAAACCAGCTAAGGCAGAATTGTATACTTTAAAAGGCGAATTTTGTGGTATGTGAACAATATCCAAATTTTTAAAAAATTAGGAAAAGTTCGCCCAGCTGGGTGTGGCTCAGCGGTGAGCGTCGGCCTAAGATCCAGGAGATCCTGGTTCGATTCCAGGTCAGGGCACATGCCCGGATTGCGGGCTCGATCCCCAGTTGGGGGCGTGCAGGAGACAGCCGATCAATGACTCTCTCATCATTGATGTTTCTATCTCTCTCTCTCCCTCTCCTTTCTTCTCTCTGAAATCAATACAGATTTTTTTTTTTTTAAAGATTTAGGAAAAGTTCAACTGCCTAGAGATGACCACTGTTAAAATACTCCTCCAGACTGACTTTCTATTTTCTTTATAGTTTTAAATTTACGGAAAAGTTGCAAGATTAATACAGGATTTTTTTGGTAAACTTTTTTATTTTAGAGAGAGAGGAAGAGAAAAAGGGAGAGAGAAAAATTGATTTGTTGTTCCATTTAGTTGTGCATTCATTGATTCTGTATGTGGCCTGACCAGGGAACAAACATGTAGCCTTGGTGTATCAGGATGACGCTCTAACCAACTGAGCTAGCAGGCCAGGGAATTACAGGAATTTTATATACCCTTTAAATTCAGGTGTGCCAGCTTGGTATTATTAGTAGTAGTAGTAGTAGTAGTATTTATTATTATTATAGTGTGTGTGGATACACATGCATGTATGTGTATGTTATATGTGTATAGGTGTTACAAGTGCATATATACACAGTTCTAGTTATAATATATATAGTTATGTAGTTACCTATACACATATAGTTGTATATATGCAATTATATACATATGCATCTTAATTTTTTCAGAGCCATTTAAAATTAAGCTGGAGACAACATGCCCCATGACCTCTAAATACCCCAGTGAGTATTTATTAAGAACAAGGACACTCTCTTATAGAACCACAGCACTGTCATCAAAATCTGGACATTTCACATTGACACCATCTCATCTAACCTGCCATCTGTATCCAAATTCTGTCACTTGCCCCCATGCCATCTTTCGCAGCCATTGCCCCACCCAGGATCCCTCGTTGAGTCCAAGTGTCATTTTCCTTGGATCAAAGGCTAAAAGTAACATTTCATTGTATTATATATAATTTTTTGATTACTGGAGAGCTTGAAAGTTTTCGTAATGGTCTCTTATAATGCTTTCATGGATTGCTTCAGTTCTTAACAGTTCATTTTTTAAATTTTGTGATAATTCACAGCTTCCAAAAGAGATGCAGAAACGGTAGAGCGAGGTCCTTACTGTCCTCATCTGGCTTCCCCTGGTCAGCGTCTTCCATGAAGCTGTGCTGGCCGTGGGCACAGCTGTGTCCTGTGTGAATTGGGGTTCACCCTTTGATCCCACATCTGTTGAGTGATGAGGAGTGGGTAGGACCCGTCAAGGGGTGGGAGGGGCGTGTCTCATGGTCTCCAGCCTCAAGGGCAGGAGTCCCCATAAATACCAAGCAGGGAGCCTCATTCCTACAGGGCACAAAGCCAGGTATGCAGCCAGCATTCAGGGTGCAGCGGGAGCTAAGCTGCAGGTGTGACTTTGCTGCTGTGAATGAGGGTATGCCAGGGATGGGGGGCAGCCCCACCCCGAAATGAGGGCCCAGTTCTCACCCTCCTGTGGTTTGAGAACCCAGCCCACCCCTCCTGAGAGCCCTCCTGGGCAATTTGCAAGTGAGAAAATTGACGCCTGGCTCTCCAGGGCCCACCCCCATCATTCTGTCACATAGATTGTCCTTTTGTTATTGTTGTTTTTGTCTCATTATTGGGGACTACGTCCTTAAGAAAATCTCTGTTGGGGGTCAGAAGGGACAAAACTCTAGATTAATGTCTTGTCAGGCTGAGAATTCCCAGGAGAGCTCTCTGACCTGAGGGATCGGAGTGGATTCTGCAAGGTTCTACAAAGTCCATATTGAATCTTCCTTGTGACCTGATTTAGGACTAAAGAGGAGAAAGATGAACCTCCTAGAGGCTCAGGGACACGTCCTGCCTCCATCCCCTGCATTTAAATGGAGGTTGTGTGCTAGATGGAAGGGGGCTTTGCTGTGCAAATGGGCAGATGTCATGGGCACAGACCCTGGGGATTGGTGGGCAGGGTGGACATCCACTCAGCTACAGTGTCTGGTCCCTGATCTCCCCACGCACATCCCTTCCACGGTTCCTTTCATAGTTTTTCAAGCATACTGTGTCTGCTCAGGATCGGGCACCAGGGATGCAAAGATCTTTAAAAGTCTTGATGTGGCCCAGTAGAGTGTTACTGTGTCCTCACATGGAGGAGGTATGGAGGGAGCTCTCTGGGGTCTCTGTTATAAGGACACTGACCATGTTCATGGGGTCTCCACCCTTATGACCTAATCACCTCCCAGAGGCCCTGCCTACTAACACCATCATGTAGGGGGTTAGGATTCAACATATGAATTTGGGGGGAGATGCAAGTCAACCCATAACCCCACCACCGCCACTACCCATAAAAGCATATAATGAACCAGGAGTGTTACAGCTGTGTGAGTGACAGGACATGATAGACCAGTGCTCCTAGGTCTGCAGGGACTGTTGGTTTTTACTCATCCTGGGACATCAGGCTTTCCTGAGATCCACAGGGCATGTCACAGCATACCCAGCCTTCCTGCAGGTCACACTTGTTATAATGGCTTGATTTTAAACATTGGTGATTTTTAAAAAATATCTTTCTAGAACAGTATGTGTGGCAGGCAGAATAATGACCCCAAAGATGTCCCCATTCTGATCCCAGGACCTGTGGATATGTCACCACACATAGTAAAGGAAATTTTCAGCTGGGATTAAGTCAAGGTCCCTAAGATAGGGATGACCCTCGATTACCCAGGAGGCGCAGGGTCATCACAGGGTCCTCATTAAGAGGGAGGGGGGAGGATCTGAGTCAGAGATGGAAGAGGCTGCTCTATTGGCTGTGACGATGGAGGAAGGGGCGCGAGCCAGGGATGTGGCACCTCTAGAAGCTGGAAAAGGCCAGAAACCATTCTCCCTGGAGCCTTTAGAAAGACCAGCTCTGCCCATGCCTGGGTTTAGGACTTCTGACCTCCAGGACTGTCAGAGAATCATGTATGGTGTTAAGCTACTAAATGAGTGGTACTTGTTGCTGCTGCCCCAGGAAACTCAGACGCAGAGTTACTGAGAAATTGGGATTTTTGCTTGTTTGGTAACTAGAAAAGCATCCTTTGCCCTCCCCGTCAGATGGGTGGCCTGTCCTCGAGGAGGTGACCGGCATGCGGAGCTGCCTGTGCTCTCTTCTTATCACCATAAATACTTAAAGACTTTCTGGCAAACACTCCAATGCTTCCCAACTGAAACCACTTGTGTGCCTGTGTCTCGGAGCTCCCCAGCCCATGTCTAGCCCCTGCCAGATGGTCTGCATGTCCCCCCACCTGCTTTCCTGGCGTCCCCCCTTTGACTTTCTGCTTTCCCTTCTCCCCAGCCACCGGGCTCCTGGCACCAACCTGATGACCTGGATGGGGGCTTGGGTGCCTGTGGGGTCCCAGGTGGGGTCACTAGACAGAGCTGTAGGCTGCTCTGCAGGAGAAGGTAACCCTCAGCCCAGGACAGTAGCCACCGCTGTTGGGAGTGGCCTCTTTGCTCTTATTAACACATGACACAGAGCCAGGTGACACGATCATGTACATTCAGGCAGCTGTCTCCCCAGCCTTTGGTCTGGATGTGTTTGGAGGGTTAGGACCCCGGAGTAATGGGTCCCTCCAGAGTAGTCAATGGCAGGTGGGTGAGGGCCAGGACAGAGGCCAGATCTGCATTCTCGGGGTGTTTTTCCGTATGTCTCTCCCAGCCATTTCCTGGCCCCTCACAGACAAGCAATGCTGGCACCCAGCCAGGGCTGGTTGTTTTCCATGTAGGGGGTTAGTCTGGGATCCATACCCCCGTGATCTAGGAGGAAGGAGGCATGGGTTCCAAGCCCACTCCACCTCTTCCCCACTGTGTGACTTGGAAATTTTTTAACTCAGGGTCACTCCACATGATACTGTTGACAACTGGGGCCTGATGACTCTTGGAGGATGCTCCTGGCATTGAGTGGGTGGGGGTCAGGAATGCTGCTCACCCCCCCCCCCCACAGTGCCCAGTATGGCCCCACAGAGATGGCCTGGCCTCAGTGTCAGCAATGCCAAAGGGACAGACCCTGTGTTAATAATTTGGGGAAAAATTGAGTTAGATCCTTAGGCTCACAGTTGACACCAGAACAAATTCCCAGTGGTCAGATGGTATAAACCAGAGTGAGTCCAGTGTCTGAGTCACCTCCTCTCTTCTCCCACTCAGTGTTTGTATTTAAATGTGTGCAACCTCCTAGGACCTCAGGAGTCAGATGGTTATGGAACATAGTCTCCTGGGATCAATGGAATCCTTTGACCCAGAGGGGTGTCACCTGGGGTGATTCTGCTCCCAGAGGACACTGGTGATATCTGTAGTTGTCATGACTAGAGGTGCTCCTTGCATTCAGTGAGTGGGGGCCAGGGATGCTGCTCAATCCCAGACACTGCCCAGGATGGCCCCCCACAGAGAGTGACCAGGCCCCAGTGTCCCTAGTGCCCAGGTTTACAGGGATTCAGACAGGTGCTTTTTGCTCAGTTCTCTGGACTCCGGGATAACAGATGTGTGGCCACCCTTCGTCAAGTCCCTTAGGGAACCCTGCTCACTAACGCTCTCAGCCCTGCGAGACCGGTCACTTGTTGCGTACGCTCACGCTCAGATTTGTGTTGATTTACTTATTTCCCACCTTGTTTCACAAAGAACCCAGGTAAGCGTTCAGGAAGGGGATTCAACCCAATAGAAGAATACAAATGGCTTTATAAAAATTGAGTACCCGGGGGAATCCACACGCCACCCTCTGCACTCTGGTCGCAATCCTCTCCCCTGAGGGTCCTTGGCTGGGGTGGGAGGCTCAGCCTCCAGCTGAATCTCAGCATCTCTTAGCCTCAGAACCTCACTTCCAAAAGTGACCATCTTCCATGATGCCAGAGTGCTGCATATGCGCTTCATATAGGGCTGCTTTGCTTTTTAGATTTATTCATAAATATAAGTGTGTAGTATATGTAATACTGTGTATATAAATAAATATGTAATATATGCATATAAATAACATTTATATTTTTAAAATATATTCACATATGTGTTATATATGTTTATAAATACATATTAAAAGATAAATATTAAATATAATAATATAAAACATAATATGTATTAAATATATAAAAGCATGTATTTATATGCACATATTACATATTTATATGCATTTTGATGAATATTAGATTAGAATCTTATTAAATTAATTTATAAATAAAAGTATACAGTATATATAATGTGTGCATATAAATACATAGGCAATATATACATATAGATATATGCTTATATATAAATGTATAAATATGTTAAATATATTAAAATACTTATATATGCATATATTACCTATGCATTTATATGTATCACATGTATATATGTGTGTGTATACATGTTACATATGCGTTATATGTATATATAAGGCTCATAGTAACAACAATTTCCCTGCCCCAAGCTGGCCTTGAAGAAGTCAGCTGCCACATTATAAGAGGATCCATGGAGGAGGCCACATGGCCAGGACCCCAGGGTGGCCTCTAGTTGCTGTGTGTGACCCTAGGCCAATAGCCAGTGAGAACTTGGGGACCCCAGTCCTGAAGCCACAGGGAGACAAATTGTATCAGCACCCCAAGGGGGCTCTAAGGGGGCCCTTCCCCAGTTCCTTCCTGGTGAGACAGCAACCTCTTGGGGCCCTGGGGCCGAGACCCCAGTTTAGCTGTGCCCCAACTCCTGACCCCCAAACTAGGAGACATTACTGGGTAGTGTTTGAGGCCACCAGGTTTGTGACAATTTGTTACATACACAGCATAGAAAATGAGTCTGCTGATCTAGTGCCCCAGCTGGCAGGTCTGTGGGTGAGGACACCAAGCCTCATGAGGGGGTGCCCTGGGGACCGTGCCGAGTGAATGAACTCAAATTAATGGACCTCCAGGCTCCCACTTTCCAGATGTGTGTGAGGGTTGCCAGCAGCTGCTTTTAGCCCCTCTCCCGTGCTGGTGGTCGTGGCCACCGTGTTTAGGAGCCACAGTGGCCCTGCAGGAAGGAGCAGACCCCGGTGCCCCACGTGCAGGCTGCCTGAGCGCTCTGCTGAACCCACCCTGGCCTGTTTGTTTTTGTTGCTGGCCTCCGGCACCGCCTGGGCTGCGTGCCTGCACGTCACCCAGGGTGACACAGCTGCGAGCGGGGAAACTCGGTCTCCAAGGCCACCAGCCCTGAGACCCCTGCTCCAGGAACACGTATGTGTGCGACATGTATCTGGGTGTCTGCGTGTGCGTGCGTGCGGGTGGTGTCCCTTTTCCTGGTTTGTTCATTTCCCAACGGCTTTTCAGATCAATGTTCAAGGATGGTCAAAAAAATAATAATCACAAAAGACAGAGTCCAACCGGCATTTTTTCTGGTTCCTGACAGCTCAGAGACAACCGTCATCTCCATAAACAAAACAAAGCCTGACATACAAGCACCCTCTCTTGCACAGCCTCCCACAGGCCTGCGGAAGGAACCGTGCACCCATCTGCTAGATGAGGCTCCTGAGGCTCAGGTTAAAACGGGGCTTAGAACAGGTGTGGTTGGGAAGAAACTGGAACCCTTGTGCACAGCAGCTGGTAGGGACGTAAGATTGTGCAGCTGCTGTGGAAAACAGCCTGGTGGATGTATAGCAGCTCCTCAGATACCTAAAAATAGAGTCACCATGTGACGCAGCAATTCCACTTCAGGATATGGACCCTAAGAATTGAAAGCAGGGACTCAAAGAAGTATTTGCACACCGTGTTCACAGTAGCTTTATTCACAGTAGCTTTATCCAACAGATGAGTGGGTAAAGAAAACCTGGCCTCTTCGTAGAATGGAATATGACTCAGCCTTAAAAAGGACACACTGACACTGCTACAACATGGATGAACCTGAAGGACGTTATGCTCAGTGAAAAAAGCCAGATTCCACTCATGAGGTCCCTGGAGGAGACAAATCCACAGAGACAGAAAGTATATTGGTGTGAGCCAGAGACTTTGCCTATTATTATAAATCCTGCTGCTGTGGACATTAATGCACCTGCTTTTGTGTGGGCACGTGTTTCCATTTTTCTTCAGTGTGTACCTAGATGTGAAATTGCTAGGTCAAATGGTAACTATTTTAACCTTTTAAAGAGCTGTCATTGCTTAACCTCAGAAGCTGTATGTAGCTCAGAGTTCTACCACCTGTAGCCAAGCAGTCACATCTGGCCCTCTTTCTGTTGTTGCAAATAAAGTTTTATTGGCACGCAGCACACCCATTACATATGGTCAGTGGTGGCTTTTGCACTACAGCAACTGAATTGAGTCCTTGCAACAGAGACCTTACAGCCCACAAAACCAAAAATATTTAGTATTTGACCTTTTACAGAAAAAAAATGTTTATTATTTATTACTTATATCACACTCTGTAATCGTCTGTTTATTTGTCTTAAGAATCCCTCCCTTCTCCCCTCCACCCATGCTAGGAAAGCTCCCTAGGGGAAGGACTTTGATCTTTTATTTCTTTATTTCTGTTTCCTATTGTCATTAAATGGTTAACCACATTACCCGCCCTCACCTTCTGGGAGCCCTGAACTCACTTATTGAACTTACGGGCCTGGCTTTCCTATGGGGTTCCTTACTTGGGGTCCACCCTTGGCTGCCCAGTGGAGTCACTTGAGACCTCTCCACCCAGACCAACTACATCCCATTCTCCTGGTGGGATGCTGTGTAAGTGTGTTTCAAAGTCCCCTGGGTGATTCCAAGGTTGGGAAACCCTGTGCTAACTGGTCCCTAATCCCAAATGTCTGTAGTTCTTATAAATTTAGTCCTGGTTAGAAGGAGCCACAGACCTTCCTCCCATGCAAACAGCTTAAATTTGTCGAGCCCTGTGAGGTGCAGGCTTCACCAGGGGGGTTAGGTACTTTCCTGCATTTTCCCCAAGGGCTGTGAGCCTGTCAGTCCAACAGGGAGAGGGAAACCCATCTCACTCCCCTTCTCACTCAGGGGCCTGACTTGTCACAGCTGCAGGGACACACCTGCAGCCAATTCCTTTTTTTTTTTTTTTTTTAATGTTTTCATTTCCTGGGACGACCATAACAAATGACCACGAACTTACACACTTGGTGGCTTAAAACAGTCTATCCCCTCACAATCATGGGGCCAAAAGTCGGAGATCAAGGTGTCACGGGGTTGTGCTCCCTCCCTAGGCTCCAGGGGAGGGTCCTTCCTGCCTCTCCCAGCTTCTCAGGACTCCAGGCGTCCCTGGGATTGTGGCCAAATCCCTCCAACCTCCTCTGCTTCCGTTGTCACGTGGCTTCTCTCTGTGTGTCTGTTTCTAAATCTCCCTCCACTTTCTCTTATAAAGACACCAGTCATTGGATATAGGACCCACCCTAAATCCAGGATGACCCCATCTTGAGATCCTTAACATCATTTTTCTGCAAACACCCTTTCTCCAAAGCAGTAATCCTAGAGCAGTGGTTCTCAGTGAAGTGGGGCTGGGGTGATCCTGCCCCAGGGAACACTGGGCGACTTCTGGGGACATCTGTGGTTGTCATACTGGGGGTGCTCCTGGCATTGAGTGGGTGGGGCCAGGGATGCTGCTTAATCCCCCAAGGTGCCAAGGGGGAACCCTCTCATAGATGTGGAAAGTGATGGTAGCTTTCAACTGAATAAAAATGTTTATTTATTGGTCAATTGTTTTATTTCATTTTTAATCCTCACCCGAGGATATTTTTTCCATTGCTTCTCGGGGGGAGACATCAATGTGAGAGAGACACATCGATTGGTTGCCTCCTGCACACCTCCAGACCAGGACCAGGGATCGAGCCTGCAACTGAGGTACATGTGCCCTTGGCCACAATCGAACCCAGGACCCTTCAGTCCGCAGGCTGACGCTCTAACCACTGAGCCAAACTGGCTAGGGCTTGGTCAATTTTTTTTAAAAAAAGAATCGGCTGCTGGTGTGTCTCCGTGCAGCTGTGACAAGTTGGTACCCCCCTGTTGGGCTGAGGACGGCGGGTGGGGACAGCCACTCTGGGCTTTCTAGTGCCTGGGATCCCGGCTTCTAGTGAACTCCCACCTCCCCAAAGCTCTGAGTGGGCAGAGCCGTGAATGCCCGCAGCCCAGTTTCATTCTGAGAAGTAAAAGGCAGAGAGACTTCTAAGAGAAATGCCTTACAGAGGGGATTACCCACCTGGCTCCCAGAAGAGCTGCTAAATATCAAACAGCAGCTCTTTAGGTTTCAGTTACTGCCTAGGGCAGCTTCCTTGAGGGCAGTTCCTCTTGGGCATTCCTGAAACTTTAAAAAAAAAAGCAGATGACCTATTTTTAAACCTTTCTAGGAGAGGCTAAGCTGAGACCTGCAAAGACAAGGGCCCAGGCAAGGGCTCTCAGAGGTGAAGCACAGGCCTACAGCTGCTTGTTCTGGGCTCATCCTGAGCTGGGGGGCAGCTCTGCCTGGTGGCTCTCAGTGCTTGTGAAGGGACCAGACCGGGTCTTCCTCTGCACTGCTGACGTCAGGGCCTGATTGTTCTCTGTAGGGAGCCGTCCTGGGCACTGTGAGCGGTTGAGCAGCATCCCTGGCCCTCACCCACTTAATGCCAGGAGCACCCCCAGTGTGACAACCACAGATGTCCCCAGATATCCCCGGATGCTGCCCTGAGGGAGTGTTGCCCCAGGAGAGACCCTGAGCTAGTAACGCCCGCACACACACCTATTCTCTCTCCCTCTCTCTCCCTCTCTCTCCCTCTCTCTCTCCCTCCCTCCCTCCCTTCCTCCTGCATATCTAGCAGGGCCTTGCTCATGAGAGTACAGAGTCAAGTTACCGGGGGTTCTGGAATTTTCCTCCCTTCTTTCTAAGGGGTGAGCCAGGGAACAACACCAGGGAACAGCACGTGTCTGTAGAAGCATTGGGGACCCGGCCCGGCCAGGTCTGCAAAGCAGTTGTAACACCTTCCTCAGCGAGGTTGTAGAGAAAGAAGGGAAATTAAACTTCTGACCCGCAATAAACACTGAGTAAGCCTGACATCCCCAGACCAACCCCGCGTGACCTCAGCCCAGCCTCATCCCCCATGGAGGCTCTGACATCCATAAAATTAGGATAAAATTAGGACAGTGGACTGACGGGGCGGGGAGGGGGGCGCTCAGCTGTAGCCCTGTCAGACCCACTGGGCTGCTCCCTACTGAAAAGAGCAGATTGTTCCTAAACCAGAAAAGGAGGTTGCACAGGAGAAAAGATATCCCAGAAGAGACTGAAGAAACAAAACTTACAGGCTGGGAGTAAATTCAGCATAAAGTAAATACTAATAAAAGTTAAAAAAAAATCTGTACCCTCCTTTCTATCTTCAGGAACGAAAGTCAGGATAATCATAATAATGAAAATTGTAAAAATATAACATCAGAGTAATGATTCACTCTGGGAAGGAGCCCTGGGGCACCTTCAGGGATGCTGGAAATGTTCTGTGTCTTGATGTAGGTTACAATGACACAGATGCATACACTTTTTAAATGCATGTAACTGTACATGAATGATCTATACACTCCTGTGTGCATGTTACTCTTCAATAAAGGACTAGCAAGATAAAAGTTGTCTGAATCTAGGAACTTTTTATGTCCAGAGTTGGCATAAACGTCAATAATGGGCAATAATACCTATAATAACAGTAATAATATAAATTATGGTACATCCATAAAGTATAAAACACAGACATAAAAGGTCACTAAATGCATCTAGTATCCTGGACGGGATCTCAGAATGGAAAACAGGCTTTGGGGGGGAACTGGTGAAATCCAGATAAAGTGGAATTTGATGCATGCAGCACACCAGCGTTCATTTCTTCACCTGGACAAGGTGTCAGCCTTAGGCAAAGCTGGCACCGGGCACGTGGGAACCCTCCGTGCTATTTGTGCCACTTTTCTGTCAGTCAAATTATTTCAACATAAAGGTCTTGTTTTTTTTTAAGTCAAGGGTTAGAAGAATTTGTGATGGCATGGGAAAATCATGTGCCCCCCACAAAGCAGTGTTAAGCAAGAAATATTTTAAAGGCAGTTGATCAACCGGGATATAGGACCTAAACATGTAAAAATGGGTGCATGTGCACGCGCCTGGGAAAAATGAGGCGGTGGGGTTATGGATCGTCTGTATGTGAGTCCCAGACTTTGTAAAGTACAATTGTGTTCCTTTCACAGTCAAAAAAAGTATATATATATATATTTGGTTCTTGTTATTTGCAACAAACACTCAATGGGCTAATATGCAACCACTGCCCATGGGGGATACGAGGTTAGGTTCCCGTAGGCCTCTGGTCACATCTTCCTCAAGCAGTGGGCACATAACCTTGTTTCACGTGTGTTTCTGTTTAAAGACACATTTGACACCCATTGTTGCTTCACTAACACTGAGCCCTCGACAAGCTTCTCTAACACACGTGTCTTCTTCAGAAGGCACATCTCAGTTGTCTTGGGCTCAGGAACCCAAGACAGCACTTCAGCTCTATGCTTGGGCGACATTTTAATCACCCACAAAAACACCAAAAATGTGCCCTGACTGGTGTGGCTCAGTTAGTTGAGCATCGGTCCTGTGCATCAAAAGGTCACCAGTTCAAATACCAGTCAAGGCACATACCCGGGTTTTGGGTTCGAGCCTCAGTTAAAGTGCGTGAGTGAGGCAGCCAATTGATGTTTTTCTCTCCCTCTCTCTCCCCTCTCCCTCTCTCTCTAAAATCAATAAAAAGAATTTTTTTTAAATGCAAAAATCATAGCACTAAACATTGAAAAGGACCCTGGTTTACAGTCGGAACTAAAACAAGAAGGCAGAGCCTCTGTCTCCTGGTTCCACCTCAGCTAGGCATGTGCTCTGCGCGTGTCCACAATGACTTTGAGAACCCCCTCCAAGTCATATGTAATGGGAATATTTATTTGGGCTTGCAAATAAGTTTTAGCAAGAAGATGAATTCACAAATACAGAACCTGTGGGTGATGAGCACAGACTCTACATAACCCCTCAGCCTGGTGCCCACGCGGGCCCACTGTCATTATGCTTAGGGCAGACTTTTCTGATGTCTGGAACCCTGGCAGCCCAGCCCAGTGGTGGTTCTGTGTCCCCACCAGGCCACAGTAGCACCAGTGCTGACCTTCAGCAGACTCTGGGGTCCACCAGCCTCACAAGGCCATGACATTAGCTCTCCCTACTCAGTGCCTTATTTCTGTCTGTCACCCAGCCCTCCCTTATGGGTCTCAAATAGGGGTGATCCTATCCCCCTCGGGACACTGGGCCATGTCTGGGGACACCTGTGGCTGTTACAATTGGGGGTGCCCCTGGCATTGAGTGGGTGGGGGCCAGGGATGCTACTTAGCACCCCACAGTGTCTGGGATGGCCATGATGTCAGCAATGCTGAGGGGGAGAGAAAGACCCCTGCTTTAGAGAAAGCCACCCCCAGTCACCACCTTCCTGCGGCTGGTACCCTAGAGTTTCTGTGACACTCAGGCTGGGCCTCCCCTGGTGGGCCTCAAGGTAGGAGGTTCCTGCCTGACTTCAGCCACCCTCCCACCCCCAGCCTCTGGTGTCACCCCACCCCAGGTCCACAGTGGCCCTCAGCTCTGACCCAGGAGGGGCAGCCCTGGTGCTTCCCTTTGTGTAGATGGAAAAAACCCCATTGGTTTATGGAAAAAGCAAATGTTTGCAAAGGAAGAGGGGCCAGCTCTCAGAGGCCACAGGGGACCTCCAGAGCCAGAGGGAAACAGCCTTGCCCTCTCCAGTGGGCCTCGCAGCTCAGGAAGTTGGACTTGCAATGGCGCAGGGGTAGGGGCTTCTGCTGACCTCCCCGGGGCAAGCTCACAGTAGAATAAGTGGCAAGGACTGGCCTCTAGGACTGGAGGGTGGTCTACTGCAAGCTTTGAAGTGTGATCCTAGCCCAGCAACTGCAGGGGTCCCCCTGAGAGTGCAGTATGGGGCATCCTTCTGGTCAAGCTGCGTGTGCAGACCTGGAGCCAGACCTGAAGTCTCTTCATCTGCAAATAGAAGGCTGGTGCTGGCTGTGTAGACCACACTGCAGCTGGACAGACAGGGTCAGTGCTTGCCTCTTTCTCTGTGCCTCGGCGGGAATTAGTTAAAGGGGTGCCCCCCTGGGTGGTGCATTCTCAGGGCAGCTGGTGCAGGGTGGAGGGCAGGGTGTAGGCTGGCATGCATTTTCAGGGTCACCCTGGCAGCTGGACACAGCGGCTTCCAGGAACCCTACTGTTTGAGTATCAGAGAGAGCTGTGGTTCTGTCCAAGGTTGTCCAGGGTTCCGCTTGGAGCGAGGGGTCCCATTCCCTGGAAAACAGTGGCTCCAAAGTGTCCAAGTCCACCCACCCCCAGTGCTCGATCACGGGGACTTCCTTCCTTTCCTGTTGACCTCCTGGCCCTGAGCGGCCAGCCTCAGATCCCTCTCCTTCCTGTGCCCATATACCTGTCACCTATTCCACCCGAGGTTAATTGGTTTGCCCCCGAGTTCACTTTTTCCAGCTCTCCCTTTTTTTACCCGGCACGTGGCTTCCATCAAAGTAAGAAACCAGACATGGAAAAACACCACACATTACATTCACTGCTCAATGGCTGGATATTTTGTTTTTCTCCTGCTGGTGCATCTGATGGGCTGGACTTGGGGTCCTCATGTTCCAAAGTGCAATAATACAAATTCCAGAAGAAAACTTGACTCCCCCGCCGCCCCAAAGACACAGGATTGCCTTTCTGAATGGGTCATTAGTGAAGGGTAAAGAGGACTTGCCTCGTTTCCCTGGAGGATGCTAACACATTTTTGACAACAGCAAAGTATTTATCTGAAAAAAGCTGGAGATGGTTAAGTAAAAAAGATTTAACCATGTTCCCCCCCCCCCTTTTTAAAATAGGGTAGGGAGGCGCTTCTTGGAAAAACTATAAAAGGTATGTAGCATTTTATCTTTACTTCATGAGTTTGGAATCTCTTGTTTTTGAGAAAAAGGAACAAACAAGCCACAGTATCTCACGCGCACACGACATACTGGGCATTGTGTCACCGTGAAAAGAACTCTGGGCTCAGAGCCAGGAAACCTGAGTTTAGATCTCAGGTTGGCCTGTGAGCCACCATCTCGAGTGGGCGGATGCCTTTAATCTCTGCCACGGAAATAACATCCTCCAGCTTCCCAAGAATGTCACAAAGATTACTAAGGCCACAGTTACAGAAACACAGTGTGCCGTGTCCAAGTGGCTCTGAGATATATGCCGATAACCTAATTTGAGGGAGCGGTTGTTCAGTTTCTCTTCCAGTCCTTTCATTTCCAGAAGACCTCAGCATGCCCTGCTCTCCCTTGAGTTACTGCACCTTCCCTCTTCTTTCTCCAGCATTCTGGCTATCGGTTTGCCAATGTTGCTGACCTTTCCAAAGAGCCAGCTTCTGGTTTCGTTGAGTCTCTCGTTTTTCTAGCCTTCGTTTCGTTTTCTCTTCTGTGTCGTTGTCATTTCCTTCCTCCTGCTGGCCCTGGGTTTCGCTCGCTCTTCCCATTCTAGTTCCGTAAGATGTAAAGTCAGGTGGTGGATCGGAGATCGTCCTGGATGCTGGCATTTGCAGCCTGAGTCCCCCTGTGCGCTACCGTCCCCACAGGTACCCTTCAGTGTGTTGCATTTTCATCTTCATTCAAAGTATTTCCTACTTTCCCTTGGGATTTCTTCTGGGGCCCATCACTTGTCCAAGAGCATGTCCTTTAATTTCCACGAGTTCCATGATCCATTTGGGGAGGAAAGGGCATGGGGACATGTTTCTCTATCTAGGGCGATAAGCAGTGGGGTAGCTTGAACCGGTTTTCATTCTGGGATTATCTCAGGACCTTTGGGGGTTCAGGCAGCATTCTCTGCAGGGCTCGCTGGTGGGGTGCAGGGAGGGCTGGTCTTGGGGTGGGGAGCTTAACTCTGGAGCTCATATCACCTCTCATACTTGTGAGAGGGGACTGGAGCTCCTCAGCAGTTCTAAGGAGTGTTACAGGTGCTGACACACCCTGGTCTTCTAGGGGGCTCGCCATCCATCCTACTGAAGGCTCACCTCTCTCCAGTTTGTGCTTCTTGGGGCCTCAGTTGCCCCTGAATGTGCCAGACCTCTGCTTCCTACAGACTTCTCCTTCCTACCTGAAGGTCAAAAAAATATTTTTTTAAAAAAGAATTTTTAATTGATTTTTAGAGAGAGAGGAAGGGAGAGGGAGAGAAAGAAAGAAACATCGATGTGAGAGCCAGACATTGATCAGCTGCCTCCTGCACACCCCCTACCAGGGATTGAGCCTGTAACCCAGGCATGTGCCCTGATCCGGAATCGAACCCGCAACCTTTCAGTGCACGGGATGACACCCTACCAACTCAGCTACACCAGCCAGGGCAAAGGTGAAAATTTTAAATTAAGGGTCTGGTTTCTCCCTCACCCTAGCCCTATCAGGTGCTGTCTCTAACGAAAAACTTGATATTTGGTTCATCATGGATAATTTGCATTTATTTTTTTATATAAAAACATTGCATGAAAGTATGAGTCATTACAATGGCTGAGGTTTTGGTGCCCTTTAGATTTTGCGCCCAAGGCGAGTGCCTTACCTGCCTCACCCCAGCCTCCCCGAACAGTAACAGTGACTATGTACACGATGATCTGAAGTGTGGCCAGTTCCCTGTGCTTACCGGAGGCCACAGTCTCTGGTCCTTTCACACTCTCTGCCAGTGAAGCACAGATACGCACCCATTTTCCTGACAGAGAGATCAGAGCTCAGTTGCCAGAGATCCGACAGGAGGTGTGTGTTCCCCTGGGACACACACATGTGCAAGGATCTCAGTGGAGCCACCTCCACCAGGCTCAGGTGTCCAGAGAGCAGGCTGGGCTGCCCCCACATGCTGCAGGTTTAGGTCCCTGCGGTGCAGCACCTGCTGGTGGAGCCACACAAAGCCTCAGCCAGCTCCAGTTGGGCTGTGGCTATGAGTGAGCATTAAGCCCCCTGCCCTGCTCCCAAGCAGCCCAGCCCTGCCTACTGTTGACCGCTGTCTCTTTCCTTCCTCACTTCCCACCACAGCTCCTCTATCTGCAGCTCCCACTCAGCTACTCAGCAGACACTCATCAGGCCCTGACTGTGGGCCAAGCCTGGCTGCTCTGTTATATTTCTTTCTCATAGGAGCCCCAAGGAATAGATTTCCTTATCCCCATTTTACAGGTGGGGAAACTGAGGCTTAGCAGCAGAGAGATTTGGCAAGGCCCACTGACTGGTGGGCAACAGGGCCAGGATATGAGTTCATTTCTCTCTGACCACAAAGCACCTGGCAGTTCATATAAGTCAGTGTTCTTCAAAGAAACAGAACCAACAGGCTGTGTATATACAGAGAGGTTTATTTTAAGGAATTGGTCACAGAGGCTAGCAAATCCAAAATCTGCAGGATGGAGACCCAGGAGAGCAGATGGTGCAGTTGCAGTCCAAAGGCCATCGCTGGAGAATTCCCACTTGCTCAGGGAGATCTGTCTTTTGTTCCCTTCAGACCTTCAACTGATTGGATGAGGCCCACGTGCACTGGGAGGGCAATTTGCTTTACTCAAGGTCCACTGGTTTAAATTCAATCTTGTCCAGACACACCCTCAGAGAAACATCCAGAGTAATACTAGACCACATATCTGGGCATCCCGTGGCCCAACCAAGTGGACATGTAAAATCAACCACCACCTGGCCTCCCAGGCTGCACAGCCACCTGCCCATCTGGATGGGCTCCTCAGAATCCTCCAGAACTATGGTCACTTTCCCTGGGAGTGTCAGGACAGGGACAGCCGCTGGGTCTCACTAGGCCACCCTCTAACTGTAGACCAAGCTGCATTCTTACCTGGAGACTCCAGTGGGAGAGAACTGGCTTCGAAGCTCCCTCGGGGTACTGGCAGAATATTTCCTTGTGGCTATAAGACGTGAACCTGGTTGCTTGCTGCCTGTCAGCTGGGGTCTGCCATCAGCTCCTAGGGGTCTCCCATAGCACCTTGCCAGGTGAGCTTCTTACACACAGTTGCTTACTTCCATCAAGCCAGCCAGCATGATATCACATACCTGAATTCTGTGCATTTCCCCCACTTTCTGTGTGCCAGTTTTGGCCCAAACTACCCTTCCTAAGTTTGAGCAGCAGGCGCCCAGCCCCAGTGTAGCCACGGTTCCCATTTCCAGTGAGAGCCCTAGAAGACCTCAGCCCTTCCGAGCGGCCCAGGGCTAGGTTTCATCTCAGCATTAACAAGGAGAGGCGTGGGGGAATTTGGACAGATGCGAAAGGGGATGTCAGCAGGAGCAGAAGCAAACACTTGGTTTCATTGTTAGAAATTCCATGCGGGTCATTGAAACCTTATTTCAGGGCTGGGTTATCGTTTGGCCTGGGCTACCGAGATAAACATTCTCGCTAGGGGTTTTCTGCAAATCCAGAGCTGGCTCCCGCATCCCTATTGCTGCCCGTGGGTACCCAGGCATTGAGATCCCTCCCTCCTGGTCCCTGAGGCTTCAGGCTGGGATCCTCAGCAAGGGCCTCTGCAGTTGCCCTTCTCTGGAAGGTTCCACAGGAGACACGAAATGACACGCTTAGCATCACAATGCTGATGTGGATCCTTCCATTCCATTCACATGCCCAAATGAGGATGCAGTCCAGTGACAGCTCAGTGGTGCCATCTCGAAGCACTCTCTGCCAAAACCTGCATCCTGACCCAGACTTTTGCTTCTATATCCACCAACCCCCACCTTGCTGTGTTTCAGGGTAAAGCTTCCAGCCAGACACAGTGGTTTCGCACCCAAGTAGGAGCCCACCCAGATGTCCAGATGCTCTGCTGTTGGGCAAGGCACCCTGGCATTTGACCCCAAGCCTTCCTATCCACACCTGGTGGGCATCTGGGGCCCCTCAGTGTCTAGGCACTGAGGATTCATGTCGTGAGCCAGAAACAGGAGCCTGGGAGCCACATTGGTAGCCTCTGCCCACCCTGGCTTCTTACCTGAACCCGGTGGAACTAAAACAAGGAACACATCTCACAGGATCCCGCTCCTGGCTGGGACATTCCTCAGACCAGTGTTCCCCCCGGCACTGCTGACACTGGGACTGCGTCATCCTCTGTGAAGGACCATCCTGGACACTGTTGAGCAGCATCCCTGGCCCCAGCCCCTCAATGCCAGGAACACCCTCAATCGTGATGACCACAGATGTCTCCAAACATCTCCCAGTGTCCCCTGAGTGAGAACCCTCTAAAACTGTTTAATCACATTGTTGGTTGGGTTATCATTTGCGGGGGGTGGGGGGGTTGTCTTTTGTTTTCTGGTGTTCATTTTTCACATGAAAAATGTCCCTACCTACAGCTAACCCTTAGGAACATCCTCTCTGGATCTGTTTTATTCTGGGACTTTAACAACATTGGAGTGGAGTGGGAGATCCCATAGATGCTCCATAACCACCAGTCATCCTATGACGTGGTGTTACACCTTCACTATACTGAGTGCTGATTAACAACCCAGAGCCCAGAGCAAGAAGCCCCAGCAATGACCTGGGTCTAGATCTGTCCTCGAGGGCAGGCCATCAGGTGTAGACAGGTGCTCTGTCCCAGGCTGCCTGGTCCTGGGAGCCCCTGTCCTAGGAGAGAGATTGGCCCTGGGGACAGAGTTAGTTCCTCAAGGAGCCTCCTTGGTAAATACCTGTAATATGGCGACTAGTCCCTACTATGCAGGTGGCATTTTGGTGCCCGGATTCCTGGCCATGATCCCCACACATCCACATCCCAATCCTCAGGACCTGTAGACATGTTGTCTCACATGATAAAGAGACTTTGCAGGTCGGATTAAGTCAAGGACTGAGATGGGGATGACACTGGATTACAGGGGGGCCAGTGTCATCACAGGGTCCTCATAAGAGGGAGGCAGGAGCGTGAGAGTCAGAAATGGAAGAGGCTGCGCCGCTGGCTGTGAGGATGGAGGGAGGGCCGCGAGCCAGGGATGCGGCGCCTCTGGAAGCTGGAGAAGGCCCGAAGCGGTTCTCCCTTGGAGCTTCCAAAGGACCAGCCCTGCCCACATCTGGGGTTAGCCCCAGAACTGCCAGAGAATAAATGTGTGGTTTAAGACACCAAGTTGGTGGTAATTTGTGACAGTAGCCACAGGAAACAGATGCAGTGCCCAAGAAATGTCCAAGGAGCTGTGGATACACTGAGAAGGGGGTTTAGTGCAGCCTGATTGTGCTTGGACAGCAGGCCAGGTGCTTCTCAGAGGGGATGACACTCACGGGGCTTTGTAAGACGTGCAAGAGTTTGTCTGGCCCCAGCTGGAGAAGGATCTGTCTGAGCCAAGGTGGAAGGCCTGGATCTCCCCTTCTCCCTTCCCAGCCCTCCTGCCCTTTGTCTCCCAAGCTGCACACTCCCTGGGCCAGGGTGACAGCACGTCCTCAGTGCCAGAAGCCTGGAGAAGTGCAATGACAGGCACTCAGCATCCTGGCCCAGCCCCATTCCCAGGCTTGCAAACTCTCACATGACTGCAGTCATCCTCTGGTGGACAGAGAAAGCCTTTTCTTCTGCCCGCGCGTCAGCTGCGTCATCGCCCTCTGTCACCCTCTGTCACCTCAGGCTCGTTGTCCACTTGCGCCCACAGCCACTTACTCCCGGGCTCTGCGCTCCGGCCGCAGGCAGTATCTGCTTTCCCTGCTGCGCTGTTTTTCCCTGGCTTGTGGGCACCTCATTCATTCCCTTTTCTCCGGCTCTTTCTAAATATAGCTGCCCGAGGACTGATTTAGCCTGTACACAAAGGGACTGGTGACAGAGAGAGTCACAAGACGCTGTTCTCCATTGGTGCGGGCCTTCTCTTGGGAAGTGTGCCTGACAAAGTCCCCACTAGGGTTTTACGGCCCCCGCAGTTCCACCAAAAGGTCCTCGCGTGGGCGCCCTTTCCCGCACTGGCCAGGGTGACCATGACCCTGGAGGAGCCTCAGGCACAGGGAAGGGGGCAGGGAGAGGCCCAGTGTTTGGAGACCTGGGAGCATCAGGGGTGAGGACAGAGGCAGAGGGTGCTGGCTTGGCCCCAGGCTGCCGAGGGGTTGGGGCATCAGAGGTTTTGTGTCTGCCTCGTACTGAAGTTCAGGTGCCAGCGCAGCACCCATATCTCTCTGTAGACCCCTCTATGGGGTGGGCCTGCGGGGGGCTGAGGGCAGCCCCATCCCAGTTGCTGGGGACACATCCAAGAATGTGCTCCTTGACTTTAGTATCCTAACGTCTGGCATGCGCTGTCCACACTGTGTGCACATTTCTGTAGAGTCTAGAGCAGGTCTCCCCCTCAGCACTGCTGACATTGGGGCTGAGTCGTTCTCTGCAGGGTTGTCCTGGGCACTGTGGTGTGCTGAGCAGAATCCCTGACCCCCACCCACTCGATGCTAAGAGCACCCCCACTCATGACAACCAGATGTCCCCAGACATAACCCAGTGTCCCCCGGGGGACAAGACTGCTCAGGGTGAGACACCTGTTCTAGGGGCTTCTGTGACATGGACTGTGGTGCAAAGGTTACCCCTGGAGGTATGCAAAGCCAAGGCCTTGTGCACACAGTAGGTGTGCAAGAAATGTATGTTGATGGAGGTGCACGTGGACAAGCATCTGCAAACCCAGCTCCCGGCTCTGTCCTAACTGTACTTCAGAGCTGCTTTTCCCCCCAGACCTCCGTCCCATTTTATTTTGGTTTGGGGTTTTTTTCCTCTTTCGCCAAAACACCCTCCCTTCTTCTGATCATGGTGCGGCCAAGAGCAGCCAGCCCCTTCGGTTGGGAAAGAGCCTGCAGCCTCACGCTGCACCGGTTGTCCTCGGATCTGGCTAGAGGCTTGTGTTTGGGGGTTTTGAGTTTTTGTCTTTCCTTTCTAATGACAGGCAGGGGTGAGTGTCTGAATGCCGGGCCTCGGCAGGAAAGAATTCAGAAGCTTGGTGAGCTGTTAAGCTACTGGTTCTGGAAGTTTTATGGCAAAATGAAGGCTGTTCTCTCTAAAGACAAGGAGTCTCTGATGCTGCTGTGCCTCCTCTCCCTCCCCTCCCTCCCCTCCCTCCCCTCCCTCCCCTCCCCTCCCTTCCCTCCCCTCCCTCCCCTCCGGACTTGCTGCCAGGAAGCTGAGCTAAGCCCTGCAGCCCCAAAAGGACTGCCAGCTGCAACCGCCTCCCCCAACCAGGCCACCTTCCTGGGCTCTGACTCACCGGGCATGCTGGTCACACAAGCCCGGATGAGAAGGTGAGAGGAGCATTGTGGAACTGCTTGGAAGTAGCCAGGGCTCTCTCCCAGCTGGAATTCCCTGAGGACTGTGCCATCAGAGGATTAAATGCACGTAGCACTCAGGTCTCAATTTACAGGAACCACAGGGTACAGATTAGCCCACTAATGGCAAAGCCACCAGAAAGTTCTCTGGCTTTAATGCTATACCTGTATCTCAGGGCTGCTATAAAGGGAAATAGGAGAAATCACATGTGCAGCACACTCAGTGTTCGTGTTCAGCAGCCTTAGTGAAGGCCGGCTGGAATTACCCCAGGCCATGTGACCAATATCTAAGCGCAGAGGCTACTAGAAAGACTCCTGTCCAACAGTGAGGAGATACCATTCTGGTCTCACCTTGGCCTGTGTATCAGCTAGCTGGGCTGCATAACAAACTATTCTCAACTTAGCCACTTACACCACCCATGTGCCAGCCCGTGGTTCTGGAAGTCAGAAGCCAGGCTGTGCCCATGTTGGCTTCTCTGCTCAAGGTCTCACCAGGCTGAAGCTGAAATGTCTTATCTGGAGCTTGAGGTCATCTTCTGAGCCCATTCAGATTGTTGCAGAATTGAGTTCCTTGCATCTGCATGATCGGGGTCCCTGTTCCCTTGCTGGCTATAAGCTCCTAGCAGTTGCCTCCATTCCTCGTCAGCTGGCCCCCTCCATCTTCAAAGCCAGCAACAGAGGGTTTCCCTTGCATCGAATCCCTTTCAAGCTTCAAATCCTTTCTGTTCCCTTTTAAGGGCTTGCCTGATTAGATAAGGCCCACCAAACATCACCAACCTTTCTTAATGTCACGTGTGTCACCAGGGCCTTGGCCTGGAGCCTATTCTCAGGTCCCACCACACTCTAGGAGAGGTGATTACACAAGGTCATTGGGGTCATCACAGAGGTGTGCCTGCCACACTTTGTCTCACCTCTGTAACAGGCACACAGCCCCTGCTGAGCCCTTACTGGGTTGCTGGGAAGGTTCGTTGTGACATAACAGGTGTGGAAAATGCCTGTAATTGCCAAACAGCCCCCAGGAAAAGTGGGAGTCCTCCTGTACACACGTTGCTGCACGCCACAGGTGAGATTGGGCCCTGGCTTAGGGTGGGGCCTGAAACCAGCAACACACCACAGAAAAAGCCCCTAATTCCCATTTCCTGTAATTCCCCTTCTTGTCTTTAACAGCAAACTTCAGGAAAGAAGCATTGACATGAGGGCTCTCTTGAGGGGTTCTAACGCAGCCTCACCCCAGGGGGCACTGGGCCATGTCTGGGTACACCTGTGGTTGTCACAACTGAGACATTGAGTGGGTGGAGACCAGGGAGGCTGCTCAACCTCCACAGAGCCCAGGAAGGCCCCCCACAGAGAACCACCTGCCCCTGTGTCAGCAGTGGATGGGGGTGACCTTGCATAGTCCCTCCTACTCATAACAGCAGTTGCCCGTTTTGGAGAACTCACTCTGAGAGCCACGAGCCACGTGGGCTCGCTGACCCCCCTCATCCAGGCGTGGACGCCCTGCTGCTTTGGAAGATATGTCCCTCGGACACAACAATTAAGCGGCCGGTTGGCAGGAGAACTGAATCCTGAACCCCCCTTTTCTCATCTTCCAGCACTCATTTTCATGAACTTGGGAGTATAGCCTGGGACCCACCTCTGGGAGCCTCAACATGGAGAATGTGCCTCGGAGAAGAGACACGGGCTGTGGCCTCCCCCCGGGGCCAGCCTGTCTGACACTCAGTCTGCAGCCGTCAGCCCTTCGGCACAGGACTGACTGCCTGCTGCAGGCAGCCCCTGGGACGCCGGAGCTCAGCCCCATCTCTCTTCTCTCGAACGGGTTGGGGTTGCTGGGCCCCACACCCAGGCGGGGTCCCATGTAGCTACCAGAATCGGGAGCTGCTCCTCAAAGGCCCTTCTTGCCTCGTCTCGGCCCCGCCAGGCACATTTTTCACATTGCTTTCCTTTTATGCAGCCCAACTGGCCACCGTTCAGAAGCCTGTGCTGGCATCCAGCTCTCTTCTGGTAAGCAGCAGCCCAGGTCGGTTTATCCGGCGGCCTGGGAGTGGCACTTGTCCCAGCTATGAGAGCTATGCGCGGAATTCAGAGGGATTGCCGGCATTTTTGTGTCTCGCTATCATTGCTTCCTGAGCAAGTGGAAAACACCTCTGAGGGTGGAGAAGGCATCACAGGTCCACAGAGGAGCTGGGTCATCAGCTCTCTCAGGTCTCCGGGGAACTCCGGGCCCGGCCCGGGGCCAGTGGGCTTCTGTTTGTCCCACTGAGACCCCCCCGCAGGCGGGAGCTTCTCTGGATGCCCAGGCTGTGTGCCAGGAAGGCAGGGAGCAGACCCACTTTCCGGGCAGCCTCGGAGCTCCCAGGTCCCTGCAGGGCCTGTTGTCTGCTTGGCTTTGTACCCAGGACACTGAGATTCAGGCTGCCTGCCCCCAAGGAGACGCTGGGTACCTGTTTGAGACCCAGAATCCAAATGACATCTTAGAGCCTACTCCCCCTGAGCCTGTTACTAGGAGAAAGCGGACAGAAATATGACCTTGAGAAGGCCTCCCAGGAATTCTGCAGCTCCTGCAGAGGTGACAGTGCCTTTCAAGGAATGCACGGGCTTCTCAGGCGCACTCAGGCGGCCCTGTCGGAAGCTGGCAGGAAAGTCTGCTCTAGTTCTTGGGGGGAAGTGTCCAGGACTCAGAGAGCCCGGCATCGCTTACAAAGCACTAAATAGGAGGCGTGAAGCGAAGGCTTTTTGTTGTTAAATGTCACCCATTGTTTTCTCTGACCCCGGTGGCCGCAGGACTGCCCCAGACCCAGCATCCCATATTTGTACTATTTTTAATTCCATTCCTGCAACTTGATAGCTGGGTGCTTTGGAACAAATCACTGCCTGTCTCTGAGCAGTTTCCGAGGCTGCAAAATGAAGTTAGGACAGAGCAAACCCCCTCAGCTTCGGAGCGGTTAGAGGAGCTGGCTGTCCTCTGCGCCCTGGGGGTCATTCTCTCGGTGGTGATGGCTTCAGGGTGTGTGTACATGTCCACAGTCCTCAAACTGAACTTTCCGAGCGTGCAGTTTATTGCCTATTGGTTATATTTATGTAGTATGAAGCTGTTGTAAGAACTTTTAAATTACATATGTGTGTATATATATAAAACAAATGGAAATAGAACACCTTTGTAACTGAGTTTTATGGACATTAAGGGTGACTGTAGTGGCAGTGCAGGGAGGGGCCAGCGGGACTGAGGAGAAACGGGGACAACTGGACTTGGGCGCTGTCGGGCTGGCCCGGGACCAGCCGTGGCGCATGGAGATGAATAGTTATTTTTTTCAGATGCTGACTTCATCTTTTCCTGTGTGTAGTCACTCAATTCAAATAAGATGTCACTAGCAGACTCCTAAAGTAATACTGATGACTCCAATCACTGGGACTGAATCACCACGATAGTGTAATAAAAACTAGTACTATAAAAATTTTGAGGCAGATGCACAGAACATCGCCTGTGAATAAACTGGTGGGAGATGAGTGTGTGACTCGCTGGCGGGAGCCGCTGGCTCGTGATTTGTGTGTGTGCCGAAGGCTCTCACTTCCTGGCTGTTTTCCACAGGAACTTTCTCATTATTTCATCCAGTTCCTTTCCTTCCTCATCTCTCATTTGTTTGTTTGCTTTCAGTCCTTCTCAATGTCCTACTTTTAACCTGGGATCATTTTTCTCGAATATCCTTTTATTTTTACCTTAAGAAGACAGGTTAGCCGGTGGGAAAGCCTGTTCTTTGTTTAAAATGTCTTTATCTTTTCCCCTAATTCTTGAAGTTTGTTTTCAGCAGGTCTATAACTTTCCACCTGACTGTGGGCCCTTTTTCCTCTGGCAGTTATGTTTGTTTGTTTGTTTTGTAATTAACTGATTTTATTAAGGTATAATTCATATTTAGTAAAATGAACAGATCTTAACTATACCGTTTAATGAATCTTAACAAATATGTATACCTATGGACACCAACACCTCAGACAAGATACAGAACATTTCTGATGGCTGTCTCCTTTTGCTTGACAAATTCTCACGAGTGGCCCCGTCTGTCAGCGCACTGTTCTTTCTCGTTGTGAAGTCATGGTCCATGGTATGAATGACCAGTTTGTTTGTTCGCTCTCTTGTTGATGGGCATTTGGGTTGTTTCCAGTTTTTGCTATTACAAATGTAAAGACATACAAACATCTCGTACAAGTCTTTTTGTGGAAAAACATTTTTCTTTATCTTGTGTAAATCCCAAGGAGTGGAATTGTGGGCCATAGGTTAAGTGTGTGTGTAGCCTTATAAGAAACTGCTAAACTCTTTCCCAGACCGATTGTACTATTTCACACTCCTGTCAGTAATGTGTATAACTCACAGCATTTCTGCATCTCCCCAGTACCCAGTGTTGTTGGCCTTTTGAATTTTCACCACCTTATTAGTTATGAAGCAGTCATTTCTCTCACTGTGGCTTTCATTTCTGTTTCCCTGC
The DNA here is from genome assembly GCF_964146895.1 of Miniopterus schreibersii. Taxonomy (NCBI): domain Eukaryota; kingdom Metazoa; phylum Chordata; class Mammalia; order Chiroptera; family Miniopteridae; genus Miniopterus; species Miniopterus schreibersii. The sequence continues at coordinate 65,269,395 of NC_138105.1, read as the reverse complement.
TGCCTCATCAGTGAGCATCTTTTCATGTGCTTATTGGCCATTTCTCTATTGGTTTTTAAGGTATTTATCCTACCTGAGGGTGTAGGGCTTGTGGAATCTGGCTTGAGGTCAGTTTTGGGAAATTATCATTATCTATTCGAAGATTCCTTCTGTCCCACTCTCTCTCTCCTCCTCCCAGACTTCCAGTTACCTGTGTATCACACCTCATTGCATCCTCTACATTTACCTTCTCTGCTGTGGTTTCTTTCCCTTTGTGTGTCCATGCTTCATTCTGGATATTTCCCCCCTGAATTATCTTCCAGTGCAGTAATTTTCTCTTTAGTTGTCTTTAATGATACTATTTCCTCCATGTGTGTGTCGTTGTTTTTTAAAAGTGTGCACGTAACATATTTCCAAAGAGTATTTCCCATAGTAAGGTTTTAAAAGAAAGTAAGCATAAGTATTCTGTGGGACTGTATTCAAGGATTGAAAGATTTGGGGGAGAAGGTCTTTATATACTATACAATACAGGGTGTCCCAAAAAATGTATACACATTTTGAATAATTATTAATTCCAATGGGTTAAATCTGAAAATAAAGAAACATGAATTGAGCTATCAGCTATTAAGTGTGTATGCATTTTTGTGCAATACCCAGTGTGTATATATTCAGGACAAAAGCAAACATTATAAAAAGTATAAAAATAGACAGAAAGATACAAACAACATATTTTAGTTGGAATTTCAGGGATTTTTTTCTTCTCTTTCCCCTTCAAAACTTATAAACACTTTTGAAGCAGCGTGTATTGTCACACTTTTGATTTTTTGTTGCACAGTTAATGACCTCGAGTCTGGATAACTAGTTGTCTCTTTGTCCTTCTCAGTCTTTTGTTTCTTTGATTAATAAAAGTTTTCCTAGACTGGGGTATGACAGAACTGGAGTTGTCAGGTGACAACAGAGCTATCTAGCTTTTCAACAAGAAAGTTATAAATACTTTGCATTTTTTCAAATTCAGTAAATGTAATACAGACCTCTGCTTCCATGTGATAAGCATTTTCTACTCTTCTAAAATCCTTTGTCACGGTTACATCTTCTGCCAGTCTCGATGTGGCTTCTCTATATCCTTAGTTATAGGACTTCTGTTCAGCTGGATTTCAGATGTTCTGAATGACAGTTATTCTGTAATTTAGCTGTGATTTTGATGTGGTTGTGGGAGGGTGCAAGTATTACGTTTACCTGCTCCGCCTTGTTGACTGGAACAACCCATCGTGTTCTTACATTTCAGATATCAGCACTTTCTACATGTCCGTGGATTCTTTCCTCTATAGTTTCCAATTCACTGCTCAAACCCCCGTCTCAGCCCGGCTGGTGTGGTTCAGCGGTTGAGCATCGACCTATGATCAGGAGATTGTGGTCGATTCCCGCTCAGGGCGCACGCCCACGTTGCAGGCTTGATCCCCAGTAGCGGGTGTGCAGGAGGTAGCCGATCAGTGACTCTCTCGTCACTGATGTTTCTCTCTCTCTCTCCCTCTCCCTTCCTCTCTCTCAAATCATTAAAGACATATTTTTTTAAAATTCCCATCTCATCCATTTTTCTATTCGAACATAATTAACACAATTATTTTAAAGTCTCTACCAGCTCCCGTGCATAGAACCCTGGAGTCTGTATTGCCCATTATTTCTGCTGATTTGTGTTCATGTGGTTTTGCCTCCTTGCGTGCCTGGTTATTTCCCACTGTGTGCTACACATTGTGATTGCAGACTTGTTTATAGAAATCAGTCGAAGCCTAAGATGATGATGTTTCCATCAGAGAGGATTTACGTCTACTCCTACCCAGCATCTAGGGCTGCGAGCCACCTAAGGCCACCTCAGTCCAATATCAGGCACTAAGATTATTCAAAACTGAGCTCCAGTTGCTCTCAGAGCCTGTCCACTTCCTGTGCGCCCTTGTGCTCAGAGCGCACCCCTTTGTTGTCCCAGGTTCACACCAAGGGGGGTTCTCCAGGCTCCTCCCCGCGGAAGGCCTGGACCTCAGCCTCCATGCCCGGCCTCGCGCGGCTAACAGGCGTCGCTCAGCCTCTCGGTAAACCCTCCACACCCGAAAAAGCAGCCTCAGGGAACAGGACCCTGGGCTCCCGTTCTCCTCCAGGCCCCGTGGAAATTCTTCACCATCCTCACGGCCCTGCAGTGCCTCCCAGCAGGCGTTCTCTGCTCTGCCCAGCTCACGCGGCTGCCCTTGGAGCCCGTCGGTGGCAGCTAGCTCACTGCTGTGCAGGTGGAGAGCTGCAGATAAAGATTTTTACCTGAAGTCCAGGTGGCTTAGGAGGAGGCCATGAATGTAGATCGCCCTGATCCTAGGGACACAGAATGACACACTGGGGCCTGCTCTCAGCTTTTAGAACAACCCTGTTATCTTCTGCGTGAAGAAGCTAAGACCCAGGTCAGGGCAGACCCAGTGCCCACCTCCAGACATGCCCTGCATGTTGTACCTTCAGGAACCAGGTCTGCCTTTGTCCAGGAATGAGGTCCCTGGAAATTGCCCGGCTTCTTTCTGATACTTCCAGTTTTGCAACTCGAGGTCAGCAGAAGCTAAAACACATCTAAGTGTGTCCAAAAATGACATGGAACCGACTTGGGTGAGGCTGTCATCGTGGCCTCTGGGAACTCATAGCAGAGCTTAAAGGAATCTAGTCTCACTTTATAGCTCGGAAAGGGCAGGGATTTGCATGATTTAAGTCAGGCAACATGAAAATGGTCTCAATTTCTGGCTCTCCCGTGAACCTCATCCACTCTTATTTTTAATATGATCAACTTCAAACTCTGCCTAGGTCTCCCTGGGGCGGGTGGGCTTTGCGACACCCTAGTCCCCAGCCCCTGGGCAGGCGAGGGGATGGCCATCTTGGTGCAACAAGCTCCTTGAGGAGCAGGGTTCCCAATGGCTTCCAGCACACCAGCCCTTCCGCATGTGCTGCACACAACGTCCAGGTCATTTTGTCTTTTGTTCGTCTCTTCGGTTGTGTTTATATATTTAATAGTTGCCACAGGTCCTCAGTGGGACCTGGTTTGCCAGCAGGGAGGGATTGTCGCTCTGAGCATTCCAGCAGAGTTCAGAGAGAGGAGGTAACCTTCCCAAAGCCACACAGCTTTGGGATTGGGGCAGAATTTAGGGCTGCTTTCCATGGCGCTTGCACCTTCCACTTCTCTGCTCTTGCCCCCTTCAGATGAGTTGTTGGTTGAGTGGAGGGGAAGCTCTGGTCCTGTGTGACTTCTTGTCACAGAGGGTTTGGATGCTAAGAAAATTAAACCCCCTTTTAAAACAAGCTTCTGTTTTCATCCAGGACTATTTCAATTCAAACTGAACCATTTCAGTTCCAAAAAAAGCTCTTTGCAGTTTGCTTAAATGAACCTCTTTTAGCTGCAGATTTTCTTCTGATAAGGGAATTCCTTAAAGGCCTTAAATTCTGCCCCTGGAACACTAGGGTTTTCTGGGGACATCTGGGTTTATCACTACTGGGGTTGCTCCTAGCATCACATGGGTGGGGGTCAGGGATGCTGCTCAGCACCCCACAGTGCCCAGGACGGCCCCACAGAGAGTGACCCAGCCTCAGTGTCAGCAGTGCCCAAGGGAGAAACTGTTCTAAACTAGGAGTTTCCCCTTTTCGCCATCCCTGCAGCCCCCAGTGAAGGAAGGCTGACTCTCTCCATAGTTTGGTGGGGTTTTATTTGTTTGTTTGTTTTTTAGAGAGAGAGGAGAGGGGAGAGAGAGACATCGATTTGCTGTCCCACTTATTCATGCACCATTGGTGGCTGCTTCTGTGCGCCCTGACCGGGGATCGAACCTGCAACCCTGGCGTATCAGGACGGCGCTCTGACCAACTGAGCTCCTCAGCCAGGGCTCCATGGTTCTGTTTAATCCTACTGTGCTTTGGAGACTCGTGTCTCAGCTCAGGTCTGTAATATTTTGGGGTGACTAGCCCCCATTTTATCACAGCTTCACAGTGCTTACAGGGAATGTGGGGGATGCAGTCTCATCGCCCTTGCCTTTGAGACACAAGCATGTTCAATTCTTCTGCTGAGCCAGGTTCAACCTGGTGTGACTTCCTAGCCCTTCACTGGGAAGCCAGCCAGGGCCTGGTGGCGTCTGTCAAGGTTCTATTTTTGGGCTAACCTCACCCCAAGTCCTGTCCTCAGGCCTGAACCAGCCTCTCTGCAGAAGCTGAACCCAGAGTTGAGAACCGCTGCCAGCAGCTCTGACCACCTCGCCCCTCCCTCCTAGAGCAGCCTGCTCCATCCCCCCACCCACCCCCAGCATCCCAAGGCCCTGCCAGCTTCTGGGGCCTTTGGAGGCTCTGCTGGGCCCCGGCAGGCCCTGCCAGGTCAGGTGCCCATTAGTCACATGCCTCCTGTGGAGGGGCAGCTGGTGCGGAGTGTTCCCCAAGCTGACTCAGCACGATGCCTGTTCTGCTGGCCTTGGTCTCATCCTGGAAGGCATGGCTGGCCCATGAGTCAGTGACTGGCTGTGACATTAAGTCTGCTTCATGGGCTGTGGTAACGCAACCATGTCTGGATCTTGGCTTCTTGGCACACACACACACACACACACACACGCTCACACACATGTATACATACACATATACACAGGTATGCTCACACGTATCACGTGCTCATATACTCACACTGACACAGACATACACAAATATATACACATACAAGCATGCATGCTCACATACACACATGCACACAATATACTCACATACATACATATGGACACATACACTCAGGCGCAAGCACAAACACATGCACGCATGCGTGCACACACATAACTCACACATACAAATGCATACACCCACATACAAAGGCACACACACATACACACCCCTCTGGCCGCTCTCTTGGGCCTGGGTTATCACCAGCCCAGCGAGAGCCTCTCAGGGCACATACCCGGCGTAGAAGCCAGCACCGCCTCGGGCTCAGTGCTCAGGAGGGAGACCACGGCTGGGTGGCTGCGCGAGGTGCCGGGGGTCCTGGGTTCTGGTGGACACACTGGACGCTGAACAGGACTCCCGCATTCCAAAGAAAACACTCCTGGGGCCACCTCGTTTGTTCTCTGTACACATCTATATTTAGCGCTGAGTAATTTAGGTATTTTTGAGCTGAACCAGGGCGGTTTTCCCTGAGTTGGATGTTTTGTGGCTGCTTTGAAGCTATCTGCTGAATCAGAGCTCTGGAAGCCCACACGTGGGCTCTGTGCGCCCAGGGTAGACACACTTGGGCCTCCTCTGACCCAGTCGGGGACTGGATGTCTGCAGGACTCGGGGAGCAGGCCATGTGGAAGGATTCTTTTTTTTATTGAAACTTTGATGGAGATCACTGCAGATTCACATGCAGTTGTAACATTATGAAGAGAAATTCCTGTATCATTTGCTCTGTTTTCCCCAATGGTTGTTGCTTTTCCTTTTTATTAAATTTATTGGGGTGACATGCTTAATAAAATTATATAGGTTTCAGGTGTACAACTTTATATACATCATCTGCATATTATATTGCCACCCCAAGGCAAGTCTTCTATCACCTTTTATCCCCTCTATACCCTCTTCGACTTCCCTCCATCCCCCCTCCAATGGTAATATTTTGTCAAAGTCCCTTGTCAGTATCACAGCCAGGCCCGGCCAGCGTGGCTCAGTGGTTGAGTATCAACCTATGAACCAGGAGGTCAAGTTTGGTTCCCTGTCAGGCATGTGCCCGGGTTGCAGGCTCAGTCCCCAGGAGGGGATGTGCAGGAAGCAGCCGATCAATGACTCTCTCTCATCATTGATGTTTCTATACCTCTCTCCCTCTCCCTTCCTGTCTCTGAAATCAATAAAAACATATTTCATATATATATACATATATACATATATACATATATACATACATATATATATATATATATATATATATATGTCACAGCCAGGATATTGGACATGGTATAACCCACCGACCCTATTCAGATTCTATGGGATCTTGCAGCTCTAGGCAAGTTCATCACCTGGGCAGGCGCATGATCCACTGCCAGTCAAGATAAGCCTCATCTCCAGCACCACAGAGACCTGCATGTCACCCTTTCCTCCTAGGCCCCGGCCCCAGCCCCCAGCAACCACCTATCATTCCTTCATCCTCACAATCTTGTAATCTCAAAAATAGCCCATAAATGGCACTGTACAGCATGTAACCTCTGGGGACCAGCTTTGTTCACTCAGCAGAACTCCATGGAGCACCATCCAAGGCTTGTTTATCAACAGTCTATTCCTTTTGATTGCTGAATAAGACATTTTTTGAAAATCAGCCTTTACTTTTCCGTAGCCACCTGGCCGTCCTGACTGCCAAGCAGACAGGGGTACAGAGTGCTACTAAGCCACCCAACTAGGAGTCTGCCTGGCTGGGCCGAGGGCTTCCCAGGACTCTTGAACTTGGGTTCTGTACCCTCTACCCCACTTCACCCCCTGGCATCCTGGGCACTATGGGGGGTTGAGCAGCATTCCTGCCCTCACCCCCTCAATACCAGGAGCACCACCAATGTGACAACCACAGATGTCCCCAGACATCATCCCAATTCAGAACCACACCACTAGGGCTCACTAAAGGAAGATTGGATGAAAAAGAATTTTCACTTCCTTAAGGAATAGGAAAGAATTAGGATAACTGAATTACAAAAATAAATTAACATCACTCATACATCACTGATAGGGATGTAAAATGGTACAGCCACTCGAGAAAGTAGTTAGCATTTTCTTCAAAAATTAAGCCTGCAGTCACACTCCTCAGCAATTTATTCCAGAGAAATAAAGACTACGTTCACATGAATGTCGATGGCAGCTTAATTTGTGATGGCCACAATGTGGAATCAGCCCGATGTCCTTCCATGGGTGAATGGTTAACCTGTGTACAGCCCTGTCCTGGAGCAGGACTCAGCCTTGAAAAGGAATGACCCACTGATGCAGGCAGCAATCAGATGGAGCTCCAGATGACACCAAGTGGGGGGAAAGCCTCATACTGAATGCTTGCATTTATATAGCATTCTCCAAATGACGAATGTGTGGAGAAAGAGAACCTATCAGTGGTCGCCAGGGATGGAGATGGGTTGGGTGGACCTGGAAGTGGCCATCTAAGGGCCATAAAAGGGAATGTCCTGTGTCTTTCCTGCATCGATGTCACCATCCTGGTTGTGATCTCACTACAGTTTCACCAGATACCCGCCTTTGGGGAAACTGGGCAAAGTGCACATGGTCTCTATCATTTCCCACAACTGCACGTGAATTGACAGGCATCTCAAATTTTAAAATTTAATTTAAGTTACTAAAAGTAGCCCTAGTTATTTTAGCTCAATGGTTAGAGCGTCAGCCCATGTACTGAAGGGTCCTGGGTTTGATTCCGGCCAAGGGCACAAACCTTAGTTGCAGGCTCCATCCCTGGGGCGCATGCTGGAGGCAACCAATCAATGTGTCTCTCACATCAATGTTTCTCTCTCTTTCCCTTACACTCTCTGAAAAGCAATGGAAAAAAATATCCTCGGATGAGGATTTTTTAAAAATAATAATAAAATAATAATTTTAAAAATTACTAAAAATATTTTGGAAGGAACCAAAAAACATCCCAAATAAAAGCAAAGCAGGAATTGTTGGCATAATAAAGGGTTCACCTTCTTTTTGGTGAGGGAGCAGAGAAGCGTTCTGGTCCCCTAAACTGTGACATGTGACACCTGATTCCTAAGGGTGCTGGGGAGATAGGTCCACAGGTGGAATTTGATGCAGAAAAAACAGCATGAGATTTCTCATCCTGGATCTGAATTAGCAAAAGGTCTACCAGGGGAAGGAGGAGGGTTTATCTGGAAGCATCCACCCACATGAAGTGGGTTACTCTGAGCACATCATCCACACTCAGGGAAACTGTAGGGTCCCCCAACATCTGTATCCACTCAGGACTTGAGAACAGGACTTTATCTGGAAATAGAGTCATTGCAGATGTAATTAGTTAAGATGAGGTTACACTGAACCCAATGACCTGTCCTTATAAGAAGATGAAAATATGAACACAGACACATAGGCTATGTGACAACAGAGGCAGAGGTTGGGGTGATGCAGCCAACAGCCAAGGGACACCAAGGATGGCCACCACCAGGAGCTGGGAGAGGCAGAAAGGACCCTCCCCTGGAGCCCTCAGAGAGCACGGCCCTGCATTACCTTGATCTCAGACTCGGCCTCCAGATATGAGAGAATAAATTTCTGTTGTTTTAAGCTGCCCGGTGTGTGGTTGTCATGGCCACCGCAGGACACTAATAGAGGAACGTGAGCCTCAGAGCATTGGAAAGCTCTGGAAACCCTGCAGAACCAAGCGGGCTCCCTCAGTCTCTGGCAACCACCGTACCAGAGTTTCTGACCTAAATCCCCTTCCCTGTGACTGTCCCATCTAGCCACCTCAGACTTACTCCGGAGCAGGGAGAGCCAGCACTTCTTGCTCCTGCCCGCCGGGCAGCCAGGTGTGGAGGCCAGGCCACGGCCGCTGGTTCCAAAGGCAGCCAGGCCAGGCTTGGGGCGCGCCGGGCGTAAGTGTGAACCAGGCACCCGCATACTCATGACAGTCATTAGCTCGATTCTCAGAGCTATGCCTGGGGTGTGGCAAGACATTCTCTGAGAGTTTACTGAACAAACAAGTGAAGGAAGGACAGAAATTGCCCCGGCCCTCCAGAGAAGGGGTGATAGACAGTGTGTGGTGTCCCCGGTGATCTGCCTCAGACAGCCAAGGAGTCTCAGCCAGGGACGATCTGCCCCTCAGGAAACTGAGCCATGTCTGGGGACAAATGCAGTCATCATGACTGGGGGTACTCCTGTCATCAAGAGGATAATTCCAAGGCTGCTGCTTGACACCCTACAGTGCCCAGGATGGCCCCACCCCAGGGGGTGACCCAGCCCCACTTCCAGGGACCCCAGGGCTGGGGCAGAGGTCGGAGAAAACGTCATTTTCCCCTGCCAAGTCCCTCATCCAGCCAGCCAGGCGCCAATGCACTGGTTTCATGAACTCTCCTGGGAACCCTCGATGGTCACCGCCAGCAACTAGCCACAGGAGGGAACTGTGGGTAAAGAGGGCTTTGGCCAGGCCTCTATCTCCAACCTGAGGACACGGACAACGTGGCCAGTCCCCAGAACGGGCTGCAGGGTGGTGGGGCGGGTGGCCAGAGGGCTCCCAAGAGCCAGCTCACACTGTCCTCTCCCCCCACAGCTCTCTGGACTACGGGCCCAGAGCCGATGGCAGACAATGTCAGCCACTAACAACATCGCCCAGGCCAGGAAACTGGTGGAGCAGCTCCGCATCGAAGCCGGGATCCAGCGCATCAAGGTGAGCAGGGCAGCAGAGGGGACGGGAGAGACCCAGGGCCCACAGCGGCCGTCGCGCCAGGGCGACCGGCTGGCACCGCAGCCGAGCCCCGCACTGGGCCGCCCCAGGCCGCTCCGCCTCTAAGCCTCAGTTTCTTCAGCAGATAGGCAGCTGACGTAAAGGTACTTCATGGGTTGTGATGCCCCCATGTGCCACAGTGACTTATAAACACTGACCTCGCCCCCGTCCCTGGGATCCTTCCCTGGAGGCCCCGTGCAGGCCACCTCGGGCTTCACCGAAGGACCAGCGTGAGCCAGGCACTTTCTCTCCTGTCCCCTCAGCCCCCTCATTGCAACAGGCGCCGATGGGAGTTAGGGACCCGGCCCAGGGAAGGGAGAGACGGAGCTGCTCGCTGCCTGCTTCCTTCACCTCTGCACGGTGTGAGTTTTTTTAAATAAGCACGTTTGCTTTTTATGCTAAAAAAAGGAAAAGGACAAGCAGTTTCTGTTCAGACACTTAACCCCTCAGTTATCAGGGACACTCAAAGCAAAATAAAATAGTGCAGCATGCAACATCAGCTCTGCAGACAGAGATTTTTAAAAAATAGTAATTTGTGCCCTGCCGGGCGTGGCTCAGCGGTTGAGCGTTGACCTAGGATCCAGGCGATCGGGGTTCGATTCCCGGTCAGGGCACATGCCCGACTGCAGGCTTGATCCATGACTCTCTCATCATTGATGTTTCTCTCTCTCTCCCCCTCTCCTTTCCTCTTTCTGAAATCAATAAATATATATATTTTTTAAAAATAGTAATTTGCATAATATCAAGTTAACCATTTATTTTGAAGTGCATTCAGTGGCATTGAGTACATTCACAGTGTGCAACCACCCCCTCTGTCTAGTTGGAGAATGTTCCATCACCCCAAAAAGAAACTCCATCCCCCTTAGCAGTCGCCCTCATCCCCCTCCCCAGCTCCTGACAGCCACTAGCCCACTTCCTATCTCTGTGGATTTGCCTGTTCTGGACATTTCACATAAATGGGATCACACACTGTGTGGCCTTGTTCAAGGTTCATTCGTGTTGTAGCGAGTGTCAGAGCTTCACTCCTTTTCGTGGCTGAGTAATATTCCAGAGTGTGCATGGCCACATTGAGTTTATGTATATGAATATAAGTCCATGAGGGGACATCAGGACAACATCCAGGGCACACACTTTTCCTCCTTTCCAAGGGTATAAACCAATAGGCTGCTTACACAAGAAAGGTGCCTGACACTTTTCAAAGGCACCTTCTCACCAAACCCACGTCCACTTTGCAAAGGACAGTGAGGTGCCTCCAAGAAGCTGTTTCCTGTCCCAGGCCCCAGCTTGCAGACAGCCCAGTGAGCACCAGGGAGTCTCCATCTAGAAGGCCCCAGCGCTTGCACTTCTAGATTATCCCTGCTCTAGCTACCTACTGGGTTAGGGTTCTCCAGAGAAACAGAACCAACAGGATGTGTGTACATATATAGAAAGAGAGATGCATTTTAAGGAATTGGCTCATGCCATCGTGGGGGCTGGCAAGTCTGAATTCCACAGGCTGAAGACCCAGGAAAGATTCAATGTTTCAGCTTGAGTCCCAAGGCCGTATGGAGGCAGAATTCTCTCTTCTTTGCAGGGACCTCAGTCTTTTCTCTTAAGGCCTTCAACTGATTAGATGCAGCCCACCCACATTATAGAAACAAATCTGCTCTACTCAAAGCCAACAGATTTAAATGTTAATATTATCTATAAAGCATGTTTATAGAGACTCTAGAGTGGTGTTAGATGAAATATCTGGGTGCCGTGGCCTAGCCAAGTGGAAACACAAAATCAACTATCAGCCCACGTATTTGTTCAGACTCGCTTTCCTGAGCACCTGTCATGCCCTGTTCACTGCTGGTCACGGAATTCATAGGAAGGGATAGCCCAGCCAGGCGCAGACAGACTCACACCTAACAGCCAAGTGGTAGAAGAGAGGGAAATGGTTTTGATGGGCCCCTGGGCCTCTACCAGCCAGTTGGGGTGGGGGAGGGCTGCCCAGTGGGTGGGGGAGTGCCTCCCAGGAGGTGGCTGAATGTTCCAGAACTCTGCACATTCAAAGCATTCCTTCAGGCTGAAGAAAGAGAAGGGCCCGGTTGAAGTGGTTTTCCTTTGTGAGTGGTGCCAGCTCCCAGCCCTGGTGGAGCAGTGATTCATCCCATCGTTTGATGTTCAGGAGCAGCCCCCGGCCGCCCCTTTGAAAGTCAGGAGGAGGGGAATCAGGACATAACCCACTCTCCCTTCAGTCCTGCCTGAGGTTTTGCATCCCCCCAAAATGGTGACCAGAACCACAGCGCATCAGCCTGCCTAAAAGGCCAACCCAGCCACGGCCTGGCAGAGGAGAGGTGCCCCACCATCTGGATGTACGGCAGGAAGGTAGTCCTGGCACTGTGGGCAGAGCCTTCCTGTCAACGCCAGGGATGGGGTGGGGGGGCACAAGCTGGAGCCACAACATCAGTTATTTTAGGGCCCGTTGACTATTTTTGTCGTCTGGGAGGGGTACTTTCCAAATAGGACTCTAGAAACCAAGTTCCATCTGCTCATCAAAGGCAGCCGTCCCGCCAGCAGCCAGCGTGCTCACAACAGTGGCAATTGTCGCTGTCTCAGGGCAGGAGCATCCCCCAGCACAGGACAGGGTTGGGGCGTCCTCTGTGTTCAGGTGTGCAGTGTCGTAGACATTGCCAGGGCTTTTCAAAGTTTAGTCTCCCCCACCTCGGGCCTCATCTTCCCACCCAGCAGCCCCTGCACAGCTCTCATTGGCCTCTGGCCTCACAGGTGAGAAAGTGAGTGGCCAAGAAAGAGAGCCCCGTGGGCAGACAGTTCCTGCCCCTGGAATGGGATCCAGAGGCCCACAGACATGTCCTGTTCCCCCCAGCGAGGATACCTGCAACCCAGCCACCCAGCCACCCAGCCACCCAGCCCTGCTGGGGCAAACAGAGTGGAATGGCCCCTGCAGCACCCCCAAATGCATAACCAGGAAGAACAGGGCATGTGGCCAAGGGGGCACCCTTTGTAGTGACCCTCAGCTCCTCAGATGCTAAATGCCACGTTTTCCCCATGTCAGCTTTCCCCAGGACCCTCCCTTCACCGCCCTCCTCTCTTGGGGACTCTGATGCAGGTGGTCCTAAGGGTCAGTGCCCTCGCTGGGTCACTGGACCCCAGTGGGTCCAGAATGCACAGAAAGGAACTGAAGACAGGCTTCTCTCATGCCCCTCAGTCGTGCCGATGTCCAAGCAGGGGTCTTACTGTTCAGTCCTTTCTTGGGTGGGATGGAGTCTTAGGCTGACTCCTAAGGAAGCTGCATCTCATTCTGACCTTTTCTGTTCAAAATCTGGGCAACTCCTGCTGGAGGAGGCTCAGTCCTTCCTTTTTAATCTTTTAAAAATTGGGGTAAAATACACAACATAAAATTTATCATTAGTGGTATTTGTGTGTTCAGTGTTGTACAATCACCATCTCTATCCAATTCCAAATCATTTCATCACCACAGAAAGAAACCTCACCCCATCAGTAGCTACCCTCCATCCCCTTCCCCAGCCCCTGGCAACCACGAATCTACTCTCTGTCTCTGTGGATTTGCCTGACCTGGACATTTCACATAAATAAAATCACACACCGTGTGGCCTTTTGTGTCTGGCTTCTCTCTCAGTGAGCATCCTATGTTCAAGGTTCATCCTTGTTGTAGCAACTGTCAGCGCTCCGCTCCTTTTCGTGGCTGAGTAATATTCCAGCCATGAAAAGGCGGGACACAGTGTTTATCCATCACTAGTTGATGGACTTTCGGGCAGTATCCACCTTCTGGCCATTGTGAATATGCTGGTTTTATTTATCAGCCTCTCACCTTTTCTCTCTCACCCTTGTGCCCACACTCAGGTCTCCAAAGCCTCATCGGAACTCATGAGTTACTGTGAGCAGCATGCCCGGAACGACCCCCTGCTGGTCGGAGTCCCTGCCTCCGAGAACCCCTTCAAGGACAAGAAGCCTTGTGTCATTCTATAGCTTGGTTTTCTTCTGTGTGTGTTCTCTCTCTCTTTCTTTCCCTCTCTCTCTCCACTTCTTTCTCTCTCTCTCTCTGTCAGGGCATAATTCAGTACGTAAAGCAAAGCATTTTGGGTCCCTGAAACTTTTAATGCCAAAAGAAATGTCAACCGTTGCCACTGCCCAGATGGAGTAAAATGTACCCACTGGGTAATGATGGGTTTTCAGACTGAACAGCATAGCCCTCAGGGCCTGGCCGAAAGATGGATGTTGGCTGCACAGCTACTTCCAATTAGGAAGACCTGAGATGCCCAAACGATGTGGTCACCATTTTTTAAACTCTTACTTGCCATTTGCGCTGTGGTCCAGAGCCAAGCTGGTCGGGTGAAGGGCATGGAAGGGGCACTGGCCACTTGTCCTGGGTTACCTGGGCAACCTGGCCAGCTGGCCGTTCTCACACAATTGGCCACTTGTAAAAAAAGAAAACAAACTTACGCTACAGTGCTTTTTTTTTTTTAAAAGAGTAAAATTTGGGGGGTAGGCTATATAATGAACTTTTTGGAGAAAATCTCCTTTTCATTTAAAAAATTGTTATTCTACACTGCTAAAGTCAGATTTCGATGGCTGAACACTTGGCCAAGGTGTACTGTGTAATGCACAAGTGGATTTTAGGGGCCAGGCGGGGGGGCTTTGCCTGAGAAACGCACCCTGTGTTGCCAAGTGTCACCCTGCTGTATGGTATTTGTATGGCATGTGTCACTGTACAGCCACATGTGACCCCGCCCTTCCCTGGGGACCCCACCCATCACAGAAAGGGATTTTCAACAACTTGCCCTGGTCCCTGGAATGGCCAGCAGGATTTTATTTTGTTTTAAGCACCTGACATTGATACAGGCGATGAGAAGTTGCAATCATATTAGGTTCTTCAGGGTTTTTTGGTTTTCTCCATTTTCACTTATCGCCATGGCCATTATTCAAACAGAGCTGCAGCCTGTTGGGCAGGGCCACCTGAGTCTGGTATGAAAAGGTGTTAAATGGTCTGGAAGTAGCTGGAAGGCCTCCGAGGCTCCCTGCTTCCTTTCATGACCCTTAGACCCAGAACTCTGGCTGGAGAAAGTAAGAGGCATCACTTCCCAACAGCCTTGGAAATTTGATACGTCATGGAGTCGGGGGGTTGGGGGCAGGGGACTTTTTTAAAATCACTTTTTCCTGTTACGATGTGGACAGTTAAAGGAGCAAGAGGATGGGACCGAATGTATCCCCCTCCTCCCCTGGCAGTGCCACCCATCACTGCCAGGACCCCATACAACCATGAACTCAGGGGTCCTCTGCTGCCCCATCACGGGGCTGGAGGCAAACTGTGGGAATAAACGAGCCCAGCTCTGCCCCTGTGGCCCCAATGGACGTCAGAGTCTGAGGCCCACGCCAGCAGGGTCCTGGACAGCTGCCAGGCCCAGGCCCTCACCTCGCAGCTGGGGCCAAGGCTCAGATCTTGCCAGAGCTAAGAAGGTTCCAGTGGATGACCCTCCATCCAGCTCCCACAGGGTACAGGCTGGTGGGCTCAGACTTTCTCCCCAGCACCCAGCTCTCCCCAGCTGGTCTGGGTGCACCGGGGGCTTTGGGGAGCCCGGCACCTCCAGACCAGCAGTTGGTCAGGAAAAGCCATGAAGGTACCCATGCTGCAGCCGCCTTTCACTGGGCAAGAAGCCTGTGCTGCCCTAGAGCCTTTCACTGTCCCCAGCAGGATGGAACAAAACCCTGTTCTAGGGCACAGTGGAAATTAACCCCGAGAGGGCGGAGAGCGGGTGGCAGAGCGCGGCTTGTGGAGACCACATCTACCGGCCCTTCCCGCCAGCCTTCTGGTGGCTGGTTACTAGTGCACCCCCTTTGCTCTGTGACGGAAGCCTTAATCCCTTGAGCCTGCATCAGATCCTTGCATGCCCATCCTTCTTCCTGGGTCCCCCACTGCCTGGCCACTGGGCCCCAGAAACAGGAGGTCCTGACTTCAACATCAGGAGCCCCCCAGGGGCTCAGACCTCCCCTCTCTCTCCACACCCTGCCCTGACAGTCATTCTAAGCCCAGCCCCACCACATGTCCTTGACCCAGGTGACTCTGGAGAAGCCAGTGGGAAGCAAAGCTGAGGACCCCTGGCTGAGGGAGGTGGGGTTGAACCCGAGTTCATCGGCTCCATGGCCTGCTATGGGCTCAGCCTGCCAACACGTTCCCCACCCCACCTGACCCCCAGCCCTGAAGGAAACTCCAGCCCGGGCTTGCGGAGGCTTTTGAGTCAGAAGACCCAGGGACTGAGTGGTCTGGGTAAACTGAGGCCAGCAACCGTAAGGACAGTTGGTTTCCGGCCCTATTGCTCAGCTGCCTATCCCAGGTGCCCACAACCTCCAACCCCAGGGAGTGGTGATCAGCAGAAATCCCACTGTGGTTTTCTTTCTAGCTGAGAAAAAAAATATAACAAAAAACACCTCCTTTTTTTCCATTTAGAGTAAATCTCACTGTCCATAGTGTAGACCTAAAGCATCAGTGCACTCACAACAACCTATGCTGCTTGTGTGCTCCTGGCACAAGTGTCCGCCATGAAAACATGGCTTTCAAGGCATTGGGGGTCTGAAAGCGCCCCATGCCTTAGGGAGCTGGTGGTGGTGGCCGCACAGGCCTCCCACCATGTGGGGGGGGATTAAGGACACACACACAGAAGGCAGGTGTGGAGGTGCCAAGTCTCCGTCTTCTGCAGTCTGCTTCAGTGTTTCTAGTGGGCCAACCTGCCTGGCCTGGCCAAGCCCCTGTTCTGCTGGATCCCCCTCCCCACTCCAGAAAGGAGCTAACCACGCACCCTTGCCCCATCCTCCAGTGGTGATTCCCAGGCCAAGAATGAAGTGATGTTTGTCACCTCCAGCCCCAAGGGATGTAAACCCACTGGGCTGGGTGGAAGGTGCTGCCTTTCCGGCTTTGATGTCCCTGCCACTGGTCCAGAACAACTCTGGGCCCCTAGGCAGTTCATCCATCTGGCGAAGAGGCCCAGCCCTGCCCAAGCTCTAGGCCAACAGGAAAAGGCCCTTGGTGCCTCAGACTCTCACCCCAAGCGTGAGTGACCAGGGGCAGTGTCCATCTGAAATGAAGCCACCAAAAATCATTCACGCTTCACGAGCACTTACAAAAAGCCAGCCTGCCACGGGGTCCCCTGAAAACAAGCCATATGTCGGACGCTCCGCCCTCTTCCTCCTCTGTCCATGGAACGCATTGCCAAATATTGTAATGACTTGTTCCTGGTTTTCGGAAGCAATCTGTGGTTCTGGCAGGTTCTACCCCATCTGCCTTTGGACATCTGGTGGTTTTTATTTCTGATTTTTAAAAAAATTCCAGGTGTGTCATACCCACTTTCTCGCAGTATTTTAATATTGTGTGGAATTGTCAATACAAAGTAAATTAATCCACAATAAAAAGCCTCACTGCTCCTTGTCTCCAGTCTGGGCCCCTCCTGCTCTCTCAGGCTACTGCTGGGAAGTTGGGGCTGCCCCACAGTATCCCCGCTCCCCTCACCTGCACCCAGGAAGAGGCAATACGGCTGGAACCCGCTGCAGGCAGCAGCACTCAAGTAGCCTCAGCTTTGATGGGCTCTGTGATTTGTAGTTAGAAAATTTAGGGGGAAAGCTATTTGCATAGCATGAGCCATGTGCCCCACGGATTGGGAGTGTTTGTCTGGCATGGCCCATGGTAAGGGCCTTGATCTTTGAAGGACTCAGAGCCTGGGAGATCTTCATTTCACCCCCACTCGCCAGTCACCCAGGAACCACCCCCAACTACCAGAGAGACTCCAGGGAAGTCCCGTGAGCCGTGGAACAACTCACACCATATCAAAAAGAGTTAAATTTTTAATAATAAATCTGCAAATGGGTGATTCCGATCTTTGAGTAAAGAAGAACGTTTTCTGTATAAAACATTTGTAAATTCAACTACATAAAAATTATCCCTTGTGTATCAAAAAGTATGATTAGAAGGCATTTCAAACAAAACACCGCATGGCCCAGCAGTCCCACTTTTAGTTATGTACACACAAAAGCATTGAAAGCAGGGACTCGCACATCCATGTTCACAGCAGTGTGATTCACAACAGCCAAAAGGTGGACACAGCCCAGATGGCCATGGGTGGATGAGTGGATCAACTCAGTATGGTCCATCCACACATGAATATTTTTCAGCCTTAAAAAGGAACTTCTGGCACCTGCTACAACATGGATGAACCGTGAAGACATTATGTTCAGTAAAATAAGGACAAATACTGTGTGATCACACTCATGAGATCCGTGGAGGAGTCAAATTCATAAAGACAGAAATAAGATGGCGGGAGCCAGGGGCTGGGGGTGGGGGGTGGGGAATTAGTGTTTCACAGGGACAGAGTTTCTGTTTGGGAAGATGAGAAGGTTCTGGAGATGGATGGTGGAGATACTTGTATGACATGGTAAGAGTACATAACACTGCAGAAGTGCACATTTAATGGTTAAAACACTAAATTTCATGTTATGTATGTTTTACCAGAAACAGAAAAAACACACAACACCTTTCACCTGAAGGGCTAAAACGTAAAAGCCTGGCATTGCTGAGGATGTGGAGCAACGAGACTCAGAGCTTATTGGTGGGAGTGTTAAATGCTACACCACTTTTGGAAAAGGTCTGGCAGTTTCTTAGAAAACTAAAAACACACCTACTCCATGACTCAGCAATTCCACTTGTATTTACCAAGAGAAATCAAGACGTGTCCACAAAGTCTTGGAAAGAATGTTCAAAGCAGCTCTTCTCATAATAGTCAAAATCTGGAAACATCTCTTATTCAGCAACAGGTGAATGGATAGACAAACTATAGTCCATTCATACCCTGGAATCCCACCCAGCTTATAAAGAAATAAACTAATACTAAGTGCAACAAACTGAGTAACTAGCAAAACTTCACACCAAGTGAAATAAGCCTTATAGAGAGGAGAGCCTGCATGCTTCCATTTATATGATATTCTAGAACAGGCAAGCCTGTGCACAGCATGTCCGGTCAGAAGACTGACCCCCAAAGATGTCCACATCCTAATCTCCAGTACCTGTGGCTATGTCACCTTACATAGGGTAAAAGGGACTTCACAGGTGGGATTAAGTCAAGAAACTTGAGATGGGGACCATCCTAGATTCCCTGGTGGGTCCGGTGCTCTCAAAGGGTCCTCATAAAGCGGAGGCAGGAGGGTCAGAGTCAGAGATGAAAGAGGCTGTGCTGTGGGCTGTGACGATGGAGGAAGGGGCCACGAGCCAGGGATGTGGCATTTCTAGAAGATGGAAAAGTCAGGAAATAAGTGAAAGAGGCCAGTCTGAAAAACCTATACTATATGATTCCAACTCTGACCTGGAAAAAGGCAAGACTATGGAGGCGATTAAAAAGATGAATTGGGAGAATGACTAAGGGAGCACCGGGGATCTTTAGGACAGTGACACTTCTGTAGGACATGGCCATGGTGGAGACACAACATTATATACTTGGCAAGACCCACAGAATGTAGTGAACCTGGTGTTAACCATGGACTGCGCTGCATGCAGTGCAGAATACAGACACCCTGGCCCACAAAGCAGGAAAGGTCAGGCTCTGGGGTGCAGTGGAGAGGTGCTGGCATTGAAAGGAGGGTGGGTATGGCCATGTCCCTAACTGGGTGGAGGTGGCACACCCAAATGAAGCATATATTGCCTCCTCAGAGAGTAAGTAAATTCAAAATGATCATAAGTGAAGTCACTGCACAAGCGCAAGACACCAGTATTATTTCCAGAATCTTCCCCTTTAGTTAGTTCATTGAAACCAAATTTTGAGTCACAGACCCTCAGTGGGATGAGCTACAGAATTAGCAGGACCCCTTGTTCAAAAATTAAGAATTTCCAGGGATATAAAGTACAACATAGGTAATATAGTCAATAATATTGCAATAACTACGTATAGTGCCAGGTGGATACTAGACTTATCGGGGGAATCATTTTGTAAGTTATATAAATGTCTAACCACTATGCTGTACACCTGAAACCAATATAATATTGAATGTCAACTGTAACTGAGAAAAAATTTTTTAATTAAGAATTTCAAGATGGTAACAGTAGAGCATTAAACCCAGGTGCCTCCACAGGTCGCACGCCCACAAAGCTGGCCATGCACAGGAACTTGGAAGAACAAGGGGCCCTATAACCCTCCTTGCATTTGCAACCAGCTTTTCAGGAAATGCAATGCAAAACACATTCACTGACCTTGAGTTCTACACAAAACCTCTTTGCTCAGGAGATGGTATAAATTTCAAAAAAAAATTCCCATGTGCCTTTCAAATCAAAATGACTGCATTTATGAAGCCGGGTAAGTTAGCACAATAGCTACTCAGGCACATCATGCTTATTCATTCTTTTCATTTATAAACACAAAATGCTGAACAGTGAGGAGCGGGGACATGAATCCTGCAGTAGTCCTAGAAGACTAGTGGCAAGAGCACTGAATTAAGACCCAGATCTATATTTGATTCTGTAACTGACACTAGATCCTCCTTAGACTTTTATGCTCTCTCCAAAAGAAATTATAATGGAAAGACATAGACTGACAAGACTGAAAGACCATAGTCATCACACAATTTTATTTGTTTGTTTGTTTATTTGTTTGTTTTTCTTAATGCCCTGACCAGGAATCGAACTGGTGACCTTTCAGTATATGGGACGACACTCAACCAACTGAGCCACACCGGCCTGGGCAGTCCTCACACAATTTTAAATCTGCCCCATTACCAGACCACACCACCTGCAGGGCACAATGAATTCATATTTTTATAAATCCTATCATTGCTTTGTGAATAGTATATTACACTCTTCTGACAATCTATATTTTTTCTTCTACAATTTCTTTATCCTGTTTTGGTATTTCTTCTCTCCTTCTTTTAAGTACATTTAAAAACCTCAGCAAGTGGAAGCAACTCAGCCTCCCTGTGACCTTGGGCAAGTCACTCTAACTGGTCCTAATTTCAGAACTGAAAGCAAGACCAAAAGCATCTAATGAGACTTTTTGGGGTTGTTTTTTTTTATAATGATAAAGAGCACAATTCACAACCAAGATGAAACTCTCACCAATAACACTGCGTCAAAATATCAACAGTCATAACTATAGAAACTATAAGGATCCTGCAGTAGTCCTAGAAGACTAGTCCTAACTTTATCTCATCATTTCTAGAACTCCAAATTCATTGCCCTACAAAAGAAATGCAGTAAACAAACAAAAGCACAGTTATCACAGTGCTATAGGAGCAGGCTGGGTTCTCTGGGAAGCAGACATATTGTGTTCAGTATGCTTATTAAAGACTTTGGGGATCAAAATATGTGGAATGGAGCAGAGGAACCTCAGGCTTCCCCGGGGGATGCAGGCCTTTATACCTCGATCTTGATAAGCCATTGGATGGGCTGCTTCCAGAGCGCTGTGACCTTGGGCCAGGAAGCTCTTTGCAGGTGAAGCAATTCCTGCAGGGGCTGACAGCTGAAGGGTGTCAACACTCCCAGAAACCAGGGCAATTCATCCTTCCTTAAAGGGATGTGGGCAGTGTATCCCCACACCCACCAGACTCGTCTTCTTTAGCTTTCATAGTTAACATTCTACTATTCATAAACATTTGACACCAATCAACTCCACTAAAGAGAAACCTTTGGAAACTGATACAAAGGAGAAATGTAAGAGTACCACCCACCAACCTTCACATTGCACACATCTTATTTATAATATTTAGAAAGTTTGTTTTCATACCAAAGAAAGGGTAAATGAGACTTTCATAAGGCTGTGGTGCAGAAGCAAAAGTGTTTATCTAAGTGATGACTTTAATCCCCCTCTATCAGGACTTGTGACTTTGACCCACTGCCAGCTTCCACTCCCTCCCAATGGGATCTTACATCCTGCAGAAGCCTGCCTGCTCAACAGTTCACACCCTCCTGGCTAGTCCCTATGATTCCAAGAAAGTCTTTCACAAGTGATGGCTGGGCTCTGGAGCCCAGTCAGCCAATGAGGCAGGCTCAGGATTCAGTTCCCCCAAGAACCCAAAGAATTGAGGGGGGGAAATCCCACATTTGGAGCCTTGAGGCAGCCGCAAAGTCTCCAGGATGAGGGTTCCCCCTGGGTGGCCACGTCAGGCTCAGCACTTTCTGCAACACACGTGTGGCTGATCTCTGGAAGCCAGCACAGGGTTTACAGTGGAAAGAGTGATGCAAGGCCTCACCGGCGAGCCAGCCCTAAGAATGTGGCACTCTTTCTCGCCAAAATTTATCACTCTGGGAAGAACTCCAAGCCCCAGGTTGAGAAAGAAATGTTTCCTCTGGTCAGAATGGCGCAGTCTGCTGGCCTACATGACACAGGACAGGGTGAGGTGGAGAACTGGGCTAGCCAACAGGTGCCCAGGGTCTTAATCCAGCTCTGCCCCTCACTTGCTCTATGATCTCACATAGCAACCACATACTTCCTTGCATTTTTGGTTTCCATAGACCATCTCAATGTTGTCTTACTCCATTCTTCTATAATCAAGAAAATGAAAAATCTCAGACTGAATAGCATTGGGATTCTGGAGCAAGTGGTAGGGTCTCTCCTGTTCTAAAGCCTCCTGTTCTTACCTACAGATAAGAGATCAGCTTTAAGCAGGAGGAAGGCAAGTTCCTACTCTAGGGTCAGGAAAAGCCCAGCTTGCACTGCCAGGTAGTTTATCTGCCCCCAACTTACTCCCCAAGTATAAAGAGAGTCTAAAAAGGTCTGAGTTTGGCGAACACTCATGTCCCCATCCTCAAAGCCACATGGAACTGCCTCTGGAAAGGAGGACTTCTCAGACCAAGGTCTTAAAGCTTCATAAGACAACCTGGGCATAACTATGGGATCATAACTAGTCACCCATCCTGTGGAGGGCATTATACAGGCTAGCTTAGGGGGTCAAAGAAATCCAAAGCCTGATCCTTGGGTCATGAAACTGCTCTCCCAGCAACATCCCCCCATGGGGAGGAAGTAGTGGAAGCTGCCATCCTCCCGACACTCCTGCTATCTTGTCTATCTGCCAGCCTCATCCCAGCCACCTTTGGAGCAGAGTGAGGGAGGAAGTACCCCTCAGATATGGTCTCTTTCCTGGCCAACACACTTTGGAACATTCTCTCCATAGGCTCTCAGAGGCTCTTTGTTTTCAGAGGACACCTCAGATCAGGAGAGCACAGTGCGCCTGGGCCCAGGATTGGGGAACCCACTATTCTCCTGTGACTGTGAGGGAGGAACAAGGATCTGCATAGCCTCTAAAGCATTCAAACAAGAAGCAGCAGGTAAAAAGGAACAGGTGGGGCTGGTTCTACCGCCAACTTAGTTGGAGGACTTCCAGCAAGTGATGGCTCTGCATGGCAGTTTCCTTGTCTGTAAAATGAGAATTAGTAGCACTGAAGTTGTCGTAAAAATATGTAATAGGCATAAATTACATAATGAGCTTCCAACAAGCAAAACTGGCCAACAGTCTTAAGATGCTGTAATGCCCTCAACATCCAGGTGGTCTGTGGTGCAAGTAAGTGACAACTGTCCCTTCTGACTGGCGTGAACATTTCCTGCCAAATGCTGAACCACGTTTACTATCTGTTCCTGGGCCTTATCTCCGCAGGCAGACTATCCTCTCTTGGAGGGTTGCAACAGGCTAGCAGAAATAAACTGGCACCACAGAAAAAAATAAGAAACTACATTGCCCGCTGTTGCTGTTGTGCCTGCTGTGACCCAGGACAATGTATAGGCTGGAGAGGCTGAGCGTGCGTTCTGTTCTTCCATTGCAAACCCTACAAGAGGTCAGGGCGCGGGCAGGGCCAGTGAGGCCTTCGGGTTGAGCTGACTTCCCCCTGGGCCTGCTGCTGCTTCCTCTGTGTTTCCGGCCCATTTCTCCGAAGCCAGGCAGCTGTTCCCCTTCCAGGGCTGTTCAGGGCAATTCTGCTTCATTTCTGTGAATCCAGCAGGCTCCCCGGGTGGAGGATCCGGAGCCTTTCTCAGAAGGAGAAAGAGGCCTGGAGACCAGGGACCCCACCTGAGGGGTCTCGGACTCCGACCGACGCTCCTGTGAGGGGTCATGGCAGGCAGCGGCCCCGCTCCTAAGGCTGATGCCCACAGCCAGGCCTGGACACTCCCGGCAGGAACGGGAGACCCGACTGGCCTGAACCTCACGTCAGGGTCTCCAGATGCCTGATCGGCTCTCCCCAGAGCTCCCCCTACGGCGCTTCTCAGCCGGAGGTCAAAGGGGTCTTTTGCGCGGGAAGCCAGCGCGAGGCCCCACCCACCGTGAGGCTTTGCCTCCCAGAGGCTGCGCAGAAGACACCAGAGCGAAGCTCCGCCCCCAGAGGCTGCGCAGAAGGCCCGGGGTCAGGGGGGCGCGAGCTTTCTCAGAACCCGACGCTCCCTCTCGGCTTCTGATTGGCCAAGCGGCTCAGGAACCTGAAGGGCAGGAGGACCACGGGCAGGTGTAAAAGATACTAAATTTCCTTTTAGTATAAGTATGTCCCAGATAGTACATGGGATATATTTATACTAAAATTAATTTGTTTATTTCAATTTGATTTTAACTAGCTATGTTGGATTTTATTTGGCAACCCTATTTATAAATTTTCGTTCATCATTGTGACCATCTGATTAGTTTGGTCATGTACCCCGGATTGTGAGCTCCAGGAGGGCGGGCACCCATCAGCTTTTGTTCCTCACCATCCAGCACCTAGCAGGGTTTGACCAAATAAAGTACTTGTAGTAGGCTGAATAATAGCCCCTCCCCAAAAGATGTCCACATCCTAGTACTAAGAACCTGTGACTATTTTCCAGACAGCTGATGGGATTAAATTAAAGATCTTGAGATGGGGAGAATAGCTCGGCTTATTCAGGGGGGCCCAGTGTCATCACAAGGGTTCTTATAAGAGAAGGGCAAGAGGATCAGTCAGAAAGAAGAGATGAAGTGAAGATGGAAGCAAGAAAAAAGGCTTTGTGTTGTGGGGCCGTGAACCAAGGGATGCAGGCACCTCTAGAAACCAGAAAAGGCAAGGAAGCCATTTCCCCCTAGGGCCTCCAGAAGGAACACAGCCCTGTGGAAACGTTGATTTTTATTTTATTATTATTTTTAAATGTGTTTTTATTGATTTCGGAGAGAGATAGAAACATCAATGATGAGAGGGAGTCTTTGATTGGCTGCCTCCTGTACATCTGCTACTGGGGATCGAGCCCTGACTGAGAATCGAACCATGACCTCCTGGTTCATAGGTCAAAGCTCAAACACTGAGCCATGCTGGTCAGGCAAAACCTTGATTTTTAGTACAGTGAGACTAACTTCTGACTTCTGACCTCCAGAAATGTAAGAATAAATTTGGGTTGTTTTAAACCACTAAATTTGTGGTGACTTGTTACAGAGACCGTAGGAAACTCATACACTATCCAACAAATATTTGCTGAATGAGTGAAGGAACAATGAAAGGATGCAAAAGGCAGCTGTGAAATACCACCGTGTGGGTCAGAGCAAGAAGAGTCAGGAGACTGTGCTGGCCTCCTATGTGTCACCAGTCATGAGACCCTGTGCCTGTGAAATTATTCCAAGGCCTCAGTTTCCTGATCTGTCACATGGGATCACTCCTGCCTCACGACTGTGAGGAGTAAGGAAGTAGCTGGAGAATCATCTCAAAGTGTGGAACCAGCTAGAACCCAAAATGTTCCTCACATCTCCAGCCAGGCCCATCTCAGCATCCTTTCTGGGACCACCTGCTCCATCACCTGCCTAATTTTTCTTTTAAGATCTTTAATATATCCACTCATATTTTTAAAACTCCATTTCAATTATTACCCCATTTTCCCAAAGGAGGCAGCTGAGGCACAGAGAGGTGAAGTCACCCCCCTCACGGTTGCCCAGCTGTTAAGAATGTGGATGGGGGTGAAGCCATAAGAGAATAAGCCTAAAATGTAGCCCACTCCTCCGTTCTCCCTGTGCCTCAGTTTACTCTCAGATCTTCCTCTTGGGGACAATGGAGCCCCAGCCAACGAGTATAGTGGTCAAGACCCAGTATAGCTCAGTTCTTGGCTGGGTAGACCTGTCACAACCCTTAAAGGAGGTGAAAGGTCAGAGACCAGGAGCCCCACCCTGCCCTGGAGATGGCATTCAGATGTGAGGTCACGGATTCCTTAAGGATGGAATGCTTGGCTCACCTGGAACGTGGGAACGCCCTTGAGAGCCCCCTCCCTCCCACCAACCAGAAAATACGGGGGTCTCCCCACTCCAGGTCTGCCCCAGTGGACACCCCTGCTCCGGGGGGCTGTGTCCTTGTCTGCCCTTTGTGAGCAAGGCAAGCCTTGGGGCGCCGGCTGGGAGGAGGAGGACCGAAGAAGGCGGAGAGGCTGGGCGGCCAGCCTGGTTGGAGGAATCCCCAAGCCAGCTAAAAATAGCCCTGGAAATTATTCCAACACCTTCCCAAAATAGAAAGCAGCCTCCCCGCCCAACAAAAGCCAAGAGAGGGGTGGGGTTTGAGGAAAGATGGCCTTGGGCGACCCCTCCCCCCACCCGCAAGACTACCCCACTCCAGGCTCTTTCTCCCCATCTGGGCTCGCCTCCCCAGGGCTGCCGGTTCCTTTAAGGGCAGGCTGGCTGCCCCTGATCTGGGGGTGGGGGCGTCTCCGCAGGGGGCGCCCAGAAGGGGTGGGGACCCTAGAAAATGGAGCCTCCTTCCCCCTCTCCACGGCCCTAGCCCAGATCTGCTGACCCGGGAACTGGGAGTGCCCAGAGCCACCCAGACTAAAAATAGACCTCTCCTCCTCCCCGGCTATTTTTAGAGCCCATGCGTCCAGGCCTCGGCACAACGGCAGCCAGCCTGGGCGCACCCCGCCGGGCAGCCCGGGCTCCCTGGCTAGGACGCAGGCACTGCCTCTGGCCACCGCAGGGGCCAGAGCTGGGGGGGAGACCAACGGGGTGAACAGATCTAGCCTGAGCGTCCGCCTTGCTGGGTGGCGCCAGGGCACCCACAAGCCCTCTCTGAGCCAGGTTACTGCAAAAGAGAGGGAGACACGCTGGTAGGGAGTCTGGACCCCAGAAGACGCTAGGCAAAGGGGGCTCTCGCTCTGGAATGGGACACTCTTTGAAGACCATGAGATGAGAACTGAGCATCGGCCTAAGTGCCAGGCATGCGTTCAGCGACTTATAGAAGTTTCCCAGATGACAGACCCAAGGCCTGAGTTTGGGAATCTGTGTAATGGGGAACTTAGCAGCACCTGCAACAGCGACTATGGGGGTACAAAGCCCAGCGTATGCACTGGCAATCCGTGTCACTTTAGTTTCTCCAGTCCTCCCCCCTCCCAGGCGGGCTCCCGAAACGCCGAGGCTGACGTCATCGCCAGCCGGGTGCAGCCTCCCAGCAGCCGACGCAGGCTGGCGCCGCCGTCACGGGCGCTCCGCGGCCAGGGAATCCCGGCCCCCGCGCGGAGGCCCCAGTGGAAACCGGTGACGCCAGCGCCCGCCGCCGCCGCGGCAGATCTTCCGGGCCTGCGCCCTGGCAGGCTTGGGGGTGGGGGACCCAGCACGCGGCGCCCCACCCCGACGCGGGCGCGAAGGGGGCGGGGCAGCCCAAAGGGCTCACGCTCCACGAGTGCAAAGTGCCCGGGGCGCCCACAGGGACAAACACCGTTTCAGTGCGAGGCTTGGGCATGCCTGGGGTGTGTAAGCGTGCATAAGCTCACGGCCTGCCTGCGTGCCCCAAACCCACGGGGCCGGATCCTGCGTGGCAGGCGCTGTGGGTTTGCATGGCCCCGGCTGGCTCTAGGAAGAGGCTGAGAAACCCGGCCTGGCTCTCAGGGCCTGTCTGTAATATCTGAGGTGGAGGGGAGGGCGTTCGGCCTGGACACACAGGGCCCAGTGCCCGTGGCCTGTGGGCGTGGGGCGATGACTCTGAGCCTGTTCACTGTCTCCCCGCCAGTCTGGGAGCTAATTACTGTCAGGACGAGACGGGATGGCTGGAAAGATGAACAAATCGCAATGTGTCTGCAGCACGTCTGGGTCTGCAGGCCACACCAGCTTCTGTTCTAGGGGTGAGGGGTGTGTCAACTAGCTGCTGTGTGCACTGGGGGAGCCTTGGGCGTATATGCTCAGTCCTGGACGGCCTGCGGTGGGTGTTTGGGGCAATATTCCTGTCTGCTGTGTGTGTGTGTGTGTGTGTGTGTGTGTGTGTGTGTGTGTGTGTGTGTGTGTGTGTAAGAGAGAGGAAGGGAGGGAGAGATCTGTGGGACAGTCTGCTCTCCTTATACATAAAATAGATCTAATAATAGTACTTACCTCCTAGATTATGAGGAACAAATGAATTAATAAATGTAGGTATTTACTCATCATGGGACCCAGGAATCCCACCCCTAGGTATGATCTAAGAGAAGTGAAAACAGGTCCAAACCAAGATCACTGGTGAATGCTCATAGCAGCTTTATTCTTAATCCCCCCAAAATTGCAAACAGCCCAGCTCTCCATCCCTAGGTGAACAGGTAAACTGAGGTCCATCCATAGGATGGAATACTAGTCAGCAAATGAAGAGAAACAAACTAACCTTGAAAACACTTGGAACTGAGAGAAGCCAGACATACATGGCCACATAGCGTGTGATTCCATTTAAGTGAAATGCCCAGAACAGGCAAATCCACAGAGAGTGGATTCATGGTTGTCAGGGACTGGGGGAGAAGAGTGGGGGTGACTGATAATGGAGACAGGGCTTCTTTGGGGTGGTGGAATGTTCTGGAATTAGAGGTGATGGTTGCACAACTTTATGAATATACTAAAAACCACTGAATTGTACACTTTAAAAGGGTGAATTTATGGTATGTGAATTATAGCTCAATTTTTTAATAAAAGAAACAAGCTATTTATACATGCAACAACAAAGCTGTGTCTCAAATGCATTTTGCTGAGTTTGAAGAACTGACTCAAAAGGCTGCATACTGTGTGATCCTATTTACCTGACTTTCTAGAAAATGCCAACCTACAGGGACTGAGCAGACTGGTGGTTGCAGGGGCTGGTAATGGGGAGAGGGGACTGACTACACAAAGGGCCAGGAGGGGACTTCCAGGATAATGAACCTGTTCTGAGTCTTGATCGTGAAAGGTTTACATGACTCTCTGTGTGAGGAATCATCAAATTGTACACCTAAAAAGTATGGATTTTCTTTTTGTAAATTATACCTCAATAAACCTAGCTTAGAAAAATAAATGTAAGGGGTTTAGAAAAATACCCCATACATAGTAAAGAAACAATAGATGATAGCTGTTATTATTATTGACATTGTTGTTGTTGTGTGTGTGGAAGCTGCTCCAGGCCCCAAGAAAACAGATCCCCGAGTTTGGATGCTAGGACACCTAGAGCACTGGACCTTCCCTGTGCAACACACACACTCAAAACACCATACCCATGCATACCCACAAATGCATGTGCACACACAGAGACACACAAACACAGCACACAAGCATGTGTGTGCATAGATACAAAAATAGTGTGCATAGAAACACACATATGTGCTCACACACACCCCAAACACACATTTACACAAACACATGCACACAAATATAAATACATATACGAACATACACATAAACATATGTGTGCACACAATAGCACCCACTAAAATATGCACACACCTATACAAATACCCACATACACATAATTATGGCCACAAAACATACACACATGCACACTCATGCACACAAAAACACACACAAATGCATGTTACTTACACACACTAAACATACATAGACTCTCTCTTTCTCTCTCTCTCTCTCTTCCTCTCCCCCAGGCAGGGCAGGGGCCCCAGGAGTCCCATCTGGAGGCTGGGGAAGGAGAATCTGCCACAGGAAGCGACTGTGTCTGTGTGTCCCAGATTAGGTCTCTGCCTGCTGCCTGCTGTGTGTGTCTGTCTGCAAGGTGTTTCTGGGCCTCCTGCCTCTGCGTCTGTCTCCAGGACACAGACAGGCTCCCCCTCCCTCCACAGGCCTCCTCCTCCCTGCCCCCACCCCAGGCCATTAGCCCAGGCTTGGGAACCTGCTGTTTACCACTGTAAGGGGATGAGAAAGAAGAGGGGGCTCCGCAGAGCATCTGCTTCTCACAGTGTCCTGGGCCTCAGTTTCCCAGGCTGTAAAATGGAAGGATGGTTTTGGGGGTTATCCAGGAACTGCTCCTCCAAGCCTACATCCTACACAGCTCTGATCCCACCAAACTTCTGCAGAAACAGCTTAAGTCCTAGTGCTGAAAATTCCAGGTGGGATTGGGGGAGGTACACCTGGTAACAAAACCACTCCAAAACCAGGCTTGGGCACTCAGTGGTCTTTGAAGGGGAGGCCTCCAGGATGGCTGAGTGGATCACACAAGCAGCTGACAAAGAGAGAAGAGTTTTGGGAAATTGTGTGCACAAAAATGTGTAGGTGTCCACAAGGGCTGGGTGTGTACACCTGGCTCTAGTTTCTGTAGGTGAATGAATTAAAGTGGACTTAGTTGTTTCCTGATCAACATGCGTGTACTCACAGATGTATGCAGCTGTGAGCTTATTCACAGCCCTGTGTGCATGTCTAGAATGTCAGTCCAAGGATCTTTTTGTTGTTCCCAGATGTACAAGTGCCCGGCACATGTAGACATTCAGTACATAGTTGTAAAATGATTCGCCCCTTTATTCTTTGGTTCACTCCACAAATATTTACAGAGCGCCAACCAACTCTCAGGTGCTAGAGACACACAATGAGCAATGCAGACAAAATTCTCTGTCCTGTGAAGCCTCAGGGTGAGTATGAACCCCCAGAGTCATTGCCTGTGTCATGTGGTTCACATGCAACACACAAGTGCAAGCTCGTGTGTTTGCACAAGCACACAACTTTGCATGTGGGGAGCAAAGTTCACACATGCATGCACACAGGTGTGTGTGCACAAGTCCACCAGTGGCTCTTGTTTGGGCATGTGCTGGCTGGGGCCTTGATCATCTTTGGCATTGCCTGCCTGCCCTGCCCATCTGCCGAGAGTGCCCGGGGCCAGGTGGGCCCCGGAAACCTCTCCCAGCTGCTGTGCCCAGTTTCAGGGAAGCCACCCGCTGGCGTCCTGCCCACAGAGCCTGCCTGCCTTTGCACCTGTCCCCTGGGCTTCCAGGAAGGCCCTAGGAGGCCCAGCCCCCAGCCCTGCATGCCTGAGTCCACCGCCCTCACCCATACAATGCAGGGGGGGTGCAACCCACTTCCTCCCACACTTACAGAGCCCCTCACAGTCAGAACCAGAAGAGAATCAAGCAGAGCAAAGTCTGCAAGTGGAGTCAAGGCATATGCACATGCCCCTTGGTGCATGCGTGGATCTCTGCACACAGTGGGTATTTGCAGGCACAGGGGCTCTGCATAGCAAATATTTGAACTTACGAAATGTTTGCACTATCCTGATGACCACACATGTACTCGTCAGAAAGCAGGTGTGCACACATTAGGGTTTTTACCTGCATGTGAGTGCTTCCACAGACAAGGGCATTTCAAAGTATGGGTTGTCCCCACGAATGGGTGTTTGAGAATGTGTCTGTGCCTGTGCTAAGTGGGTGTGTGCACACTCAGGTGCTATACACAGTGGGTGTTTGAATGTCAGTGTCTGCACACATTGGACATTTGCACACATGAGGGTGTCTATTTTCTGTAGGTGTTTGTAGGCAGGTGAGGTCTACACACAGTGGGTTTTGCAGGCAGGCTGAAGTCTGCACATGGGTGTTTGCATGCAGATGGGGTGTCCATTTAGGCTTTGCACGCAGGCAGTGGTCTCCACACAGTGGGCATTTGCACCCTGCAGAGGGGTTTCATACAATAGGTGCTGTACGAAGAAGGAACACAGTGGGCGTTTGCATGTAGGTGGGGGTCTGCACACAGTAGGGGCTGCATGCAGACAGACCAACACAGTGGGCGTTTGCAACCAGCAGAGGGGCTGCACACACAGTAGGCCTTGCTGCTCTCAGGCGGAAGGCGTGCAGCCCGTGCCGCTGAGCACGCACTGGATCCCGTGCTGCGCGGCCTGACACCCCCACCCCCACCCCCACCCCCACCCCCGCGCCAGGCCGGGCAGGTCAGGCGGCTCCAGCAGGGCGTGGAGCGGCCGGCTGGGCTGGGAGGCTATTCCTGGCGCTGGCGCGGTGCCCTAGCCCTGCGCGCCAGGAAGCCCAGAAGAAGGCGCCGCTCACAAAGGGAGGGTGTGTTCAGACGCCCCGCCCTCTCCTCGGCCGCCGGCCGCCTGGGGCTGGGGGAGGGAGACGCCGCCGGGGCCGCCGCCGGCGGGCACCCCCGCCCCCCGCCCGGGGCGGCCGTAGACACCCAGCCTGGCGGGCACCAGAGGGAGGCTGGCACTGCCGGGCTCTCGAAGGGGTCGGCGGCCAGCGCTAGGGGCTCCTGAGCGCACCGGCCGCGCGCTCAGGGCGCACCGGTAGTGGCGCTGGTGAGGGTCGGAGCCTCAAACGTGGAGAAACTGGGAGGACAGGCCCCTGAACTTCGCCCACTCGGGGATTTCTGTCTCTCGCACAGCCGCCTCTGTCTCCAATTATCCAATTTAGAGACCGAGGAAGCCGGGACTCCCGCCTGCTGGGGATGGAGGGAGGGGTGTCTGGGGCCTGGGTCAGCGCCCCTCCACCCCCAGAGTGTCTGGCGAGAGGGCGGGGTGGAAGGAAGGCGTAATGAGGGTTCTCAAGGCCAGCTTTGTGCTGAGCGCTTCCGTGCATTATCTAGTTTCACGTCGCCACGTGGGAGGGCGATGAGACTTTCCCTTTCATGAATGGAGAAACTGAGTCACGCTTGCCGCGCGACCCTAGCTAGGAAGCTGTCCGAGGCCAGGTTCGAGCCCGAAGCTCTGCGGCTGTCTCTCAGGGTGTGGAAGGAACTCTGCCCCTCCACCCAGCTGTTACCTCCAAGGCATTTATGGAGCGCCTGCTGTGTACGCTGCGGCACAAACACCGCCCCGCGCAAGCATGCATGTGGTCACAGGCTCGCGCCTCAGCGCGCGTGTGCTCTCACTCCTGGGACAGCGCACGAGACCTGGTGTGCACGAGGGTCTTCGGCTGCCCCGCGATACCCCTCCTCTGCCCCAAGCCTGGGAACCTCTGGCGCCCAGGAGGAGGGCGTGGGGTGGGAACGAGGAGGAACGAACAATGAAGGGAAAGAACAGGGAGGGGCTGCGAAAGGAAACTCCCCTACCCCTTCTCCAGATGGAGCTTCTGCGTGTGTCCCTAATGGGTCTGCCGGCTCCCTGGTCTGTCGGCTCCCTGGTCTGTCATCCTTGGGGGAGGGGTGTCACTAGGGCTGTGTGTCACTCTGAGTTATCTGAGTCTCTAGAGGTGATTGCTGGTCACCACGAGCCCCTGGATAACGGCAAGGCTGTTGGTCACTGGCATACACTTCCACGTGGATGCCTACCTCACTACACTGAGGACTGGGGGTGTCAGTGTGCAGGTCCCTGTGCCTCCATTGTTGTACAACTCCAGGGAGCAACATTGCCAGGCTTCCCAATTCCAACAGATAAAGCCATGCTCCTCAATTGCCTCCCTGCTCATGCGTGTGCCCAGATTTGGTAGGGCACCACTGGAACCCTGAAAATCTAGCAGAGAGGCCATACCCTCTGCCTGGGACTTGGGGTCAGGAGAGAAAAGCAGCAGCATGAGTGAGGCATATGACAGAGGCCAAAAGAGGACACCCCAGGCGGAGTGGACCACAGAAGGGACCATGGAGAAAAGCCGGGGAGCTGGCCATTGATTGGTGGTGTTTTGCAGAGGGAAGGGAGAAGGTGAGGGCCAGAGTGGGACAGGGTCAGAGGTGTGGTGCTGACCCCTGGGGATACCTGGTCCCTGGGGCTCCATCTTACCTACTGAATGAACAGACTGTGACGCCAAGCCCCATAAACCTGAAGTCTGAGAAGTGCTCTTCAGAGGCGCTACCCCTGCCCCCTTGGGCACCACAGAGGCTGCCTGAGGGGATTCCCAACACCCCACAACTTTCCTGATGCCTTTCTCTACCTGGACACCCTCTGGGTAGGCAGGAAGGACCAGGAAGTTGTTGCCTCAGCGGAGGGGCTGGGTGAGAGTTGGTGCACCTGTGTGTCTGAGACTTGTGGCCCTGGGTGTGTATTGCTACTTATCATTTATTGGGCCCTTGCTGTGCAGTAGGGCCCATGCTAGTGTTGGGAGAACTAGAGGGAACAAGATAAAGAAAGGTGACTGTTGGCGTGTGTGCCCCAGGCAATCCGGCGTCTCCCTGTGTGCCTGGCAGTACATGTTTGGGTATTTTTTGGGGGGTGTTATGGGTTGAATTGTGTCCCCTCAAAAGATGTTGAAGTCCTCACCCCCAGGACCTGTGAATGGGACCTTATTTGGAGGTGGTGTCTTTGCAGATGATCAAGTTGAGATGAGGTCATGGGGGGGGTGGGGCGTGATCCAATATGACCAGTGTGCTTCTGAGAAGAAAACATTTGGACACAGAGACACATTGAGAGAGGAGACCATGTGAAGACACAGGAGAACATCTGCAAGCCAAGGAACATCAGAGGCCACCAGAAGCAAGAGAGGCCTGGAAAGATCCTCCTTCACTGCCTCAGAAGGTCCTGTCCACACCTTCATCTCCAATTTCTGGCCTCCAGAACTGAGAGCCCATAAATTCCTGTCAGGGAAGCTCCCCAGTCTGTGGTTTTTTGTTACAGCTGCCCCAGGAAATTCATTCAATGGGTATTCAGGAGGGTAAGAACAATTGTGTGCGTCTGTGTGTTCATACCTGGTGTGTGTCCATGCCTGTTTGCAAATCTGAGTACCTGTCTGCTATGCACAAGTGTGCCTGCATGCGTACATGTGGCCACCCATGCCCACTGCTTAGAATAAACAATGCTCGGGCCACAAGACACATCCGCTGCCTCCCCAAAAAGGTTAGGCCCAGGGACCACCTTACTTCTCAGGGAGATGCAGAGCTGTATTGCAGAATCAGCATCTCTGAGTTGAGGTAAAGTGGGAGGGGTCGAGGTAGAATCATGTGACCCCAGTTGGTCAGCAATTCTGGGAGCCCAGGCCCATGCTGGGTACTCCAGGAATTCAAGGCCCAGCCACAGGCACATGTGAACTGCCACGACTCCATGTAGCCGCACAGATCCTCAGGCCTGAACCACAGCACTTGGAGAGATGCATAGACAAATCCTACTCACAGGCACATAGGTAGACAAGCAGATACCAAGTCCAGATAGCATCATAAACAGTCGAATACCAATTCACATAGTAATAGCTAATGCTCTGCAAGGCTCCCCACTGTTCTGAATGCCTGACATAATTTCACTGGTTTAATGCTCACAACAGCTCTGAGAGACAGTCACTCCTACTAGTCTCCCCATTGGACAGGTAAGGAGACTGAGTCCAAACAGGTGAAGCAACTTGCCCAAGGGCATGTGGCCGGCCGCCTCCACAGGGACAGGTTCCAGCCCTGTCCTGGGTTGTGTCATTGTATCTGGCCAGGCCCTAGCCCTTGGCAGGCCAGCATGTGTCCTTTAGGGACAAAACAGTCTGTCCTGGAGAAGGAGGTCATTGATGGGTCAATTTCTAGTTGTACAAGACTCAGGACTCGGGCTTGAGTCTTTATGCCACAAACATTTATGACATGCCAACTGGGTCCTGGGCCCTGAGCTCAGCCATGTGGGGCCAGGGGTGAGCAGAACAGACTCTTTCTCAACGCTCTTGGAGTCTGCAGTCTAACATAGGACACAGACAAGAAGCCAATGATGCCAAGATTAAATATGCCATTGCAAACAGGGGAGGTGCCAGGAAGAGGAGGTGGGCAGAGCTGGAGACAGGCTCTAAGTGTCCTGTCAGAGGGCTTCCCTGAAGACGGGACATCTGAGATGAAAGTAAAAAGGACAGTAGGAGTTTGCTTGGAGAAATGTGGTAGGGAGGGATGGGGGAAGGGTTCTAGGCAGAGGGATCAGCACATACACAGGTCAGATGTTAGAGGGCCAGGTGTGCACGCAGTGTACGGGTGCAGGGTGTGTGTGTATGAGGGGTGCTTGCTAACTATAAACTGTGTTCATGACTCAGAGTGCCTTCCTGTGTATACTGTCTACACGGGAGGGTGCTAAGGTATACACACTGGGGACTGCAGATACAAGGAGGTGATACAAGTCCAGACTTTGAGAGTGACACATGCTACCACATGGATGAACCCCCAAATATTATTCAAGTGAAGGCGGCCATAGAGTGCGTGATTCCATTTATAAGGAATGTCCAAAACAGGCAAATCCACAAAGACAGAAGGTGGAATTTGTGGTGGCCAGGGGCTGGGGGATGGGGATGGGGAGTGACTGCTCATGAGGTTTCCTTTTGGGGTGATGGAATGTTCTGGAGCTAGATAGTGGTGATGATTGCATAGCTTTGTGGAGAACTCAAAAAATCACTGAATTACCCTTTAAAGGGGTGAATTTTATGGTACATGAGCTATTTTGTGGTATATATCTCCATTATATATAAATATAAATAGATATAAAGTCCTAACTCTGCATCACACAGGCCTTGGCTTGGTCCCTGACTCTGTTGCCATCCAGCTGTGTGACCTTGTGCAAGTCACTGCACCTCTCTGAGTCCATTGTGTTCCCTTCCTGTAAAAAGCAGATAATAATAGTCCCTACCTTGTAGGGTTGTTGTGAGGATGAAGGGGTAATAGGGTGGAAGGGCTGGCCCAGTGCCCCGTCAGTGATTTTTATTTATTATTTTTTAAATTTTTATTTATTGATTTTTTAGAGAGAGAAAAGAAGGGAGGGAGGGAGAGAGCAAGAGAGAAACATCAATTTGTCGTTCCACTTATTTATGCATTCATTGATTGATTCTTGTATGTGCCCTGACTCGAAACCTTGGAATATAGAGATGATGCTCTAACCAACTGAGCTACCCAGCCAGGACTCTGTCAGTGATTTTTGTATTGCTCCTCCCAACATCGCTGCCGTGTCTGGCTGTCTCATTCCCAGCCTGGTCCCTATGTCCAGGGATGTGTTATATGCTTCATGACATGCTCACAAGGCCATCCCCCTTCCCCAGGCAAGGAGAGTTCAAGGAAATAGCTAGAATCCTACAAACCCTTGAGACCTAGTATATTTACACATCGGTCACCATACGTGTGATTCTGTGTCCACGTTGGCACGTGTATACACATGTGGACATATGCTGGGGGGGGGGTGTCTATTGGACAGACATGGAAAGGCAGCTCAGAAAAGCTAAGCAGTTGGCTCCAGGGAATCGGGATGTGCGGTGCACCTGAGTGGGTACAGTGTGTATGGTGTTTGGGAAGCTGTGTGCAGGGTTCCAATATGTGTATATCTTCATAGTGCGGGGGGTGCCTGCATGTGTGCGTGTCTTGGGCCCATGAGTATAGGTGTGGGCAGAGGCAGCATGAGTACCCCGAGGTGAGCATGCACCCCAGCCGGGGAAGCGTGTCTGCCTACACCCCTCCTGGTGAGGTTGCAAAGTGTCTCCTGGTATCCAGCTCCCAACGGTGGGAGCCCAGGGGAGTCACCTCCATCCATGACTGAGCCTTGTTGAGCTGTGGCAACTTCTCCCTGGCTCATCCTGAACTCAGGAGTTAGGGGAGGTACTGGGGGCGGTGAACCCTGCTCCCACCATCACCCTGGGTTCTCCTCAGTGGCTGGCTAGCCAGCCACCCACAATGCAAGACTCCAGGCCTCCACTCTGGGCCTCAGTCTCCTCTTCTGGAAAATGAGACAACGGCCCTATCCTCTTGGGACTATGGCTAAGTTAAGGGGTTTAATAGCCAGGAAAGACCAAACTGCTATTATTAACTTAGCGAAATAGCGTCATTTGAAGCAGATTTCTGGACATCCTTGGGTCCAGTCAAGAAGACTTAATACTTTTATTAATGACAGCAACAATTATACCAGCAACAATAACAGTAATAGTAATGAGAGAACTACTCATGAGAGTCACAGCCCTTGCCCTGGCCTGGCCGGAGCCTCCTGCTCTGGTACACCAAAGGTTGTGGGGCACATACAGAAAGTAACCAATCGATGTTTCTCTCTCACACTGATGTTTCTCTCTTTCTCTTTTCCTTCCCCTCTCTCTAAAAATTAATTTAAAAAACAAACAAATAAAAAACATGTCCTCAGGTGAGGATTTTTTTAAAAAAGTGATGAAAATTAAAAAAAAAAAAAAAAAGAGTCCCAGCCCTCAGCATTCATGTTGATGAGGGAGCACAGGGTTCATCCTGGGAAGTTGCACCTTGCCCTGAGCCTTCACTTCCCCACCTGCAAACCGAATACAGTATGGAGTTTAAATAAGACAGGATGGGGACAGGGCCAGCTAAGAGGTGTTGGAGCCTGAGGCAAAAGGAAAACTCAGCCATGTTGATCTTATCTTGATTTACAATTTTGTTTACCAGGGAGTTCTCTCTCTCTCTCATTTATTTATTTTTTTGGTTTGCATTTGAGTTTATAAAATAGTGCTTTAAAATATTCTTTATCTTGCTCACTGAATTTTTGGACCTTTCTCTCCTAAATTTTGCACGAGGGCGTGTCTCCCTGGCCTCACCCTGGTCTCCACTGTGCTGGTTCACAAAGTGGCTGTGAGAGGATTAGAGATGATTCTGGAAATGCAGGGACATAATAGCGCTGATAATAGTAGTATTAGTAATAAAGGCGAATCGTTTTTTATATTTTCTATGTAGGAGGTGCTGATTTAAGACATATATATTTCATTGAACCTCCTCAACAATCT
This sequence comes from Miniopterus schreibersii, assembly GCF_964146895.1. Lineage (NCBI taxonomy): Eukaryota > Metazoa > Chordata > Mammalia > Chiroptera > Miniopteridae > Miniopterus > Miniopterus schreibersii. The sequence goes on along the minus strand of NC_138105.1, from coordinate 65,231,244 downwards.
GAGTAGGCAGCATTATTATCCCCATGTTGCAGAGGGGAAACAGGCACAGAGAGGTTAAGGAACCGGCTGTGGTTCACAGAGCTGAAGTCTCACCCATGCCCTGATATCTCCTTGGGGCCCAGAAGCCTGTAGTCTTGCCCCTACTGCACAGGGGACCTCGGGCTGAGAGGGTCAGAGGTCACTGGGCCCTTCTGGAGGGCCAGGGTCAGGATGGAGACAGAGTGGCCCAGGCCTATGGGCAAACCAGCAGGGATGTGCCTCCCTGAGAGGAACTGACCTAACACAGAGAGCCTGAGCTCCAGGCCACAGCTGGGCTGACTCTTGTCCCTGCTAGTCCTTCCCCCTTGGGCCCCCACCTCAGGGAATCTCTCAACGTCTGCTCCCCCCTCCCCTGGTCCCTTCCCTCTCCCAGCTCCATCTCAGGGATCTCCTCCCCATCTACCCTACACACCCCCTTGGAGTACCCCTTCCTTCCCCTGGGGGCTGTGGTCCCCCAACTCAGCTATCCCACCCCCTGCAGGGATTTATTTCAGCCCCCTTATAGCCCCTCTAGGTGCCCCCCCCCGCCACCCTGGGGGGCTTGAGTCCCTCTTCTTAGAATCTCCCCTTCCCCACTCCCTACAGGTGTTCCTCTGTCCCCCTACCCCAGGTTCCCTACTCACTCAGGGCTCCCTCCCTATTTGTGCTCTCTCCCCTTCTCCCAACCCTTTAAGGGTCCTGCCCCTCCCCTTCTCTTTGGGATTTCCCCCTTCTTTTGCTCACTCGATTCCCCGCCTCCTACGGGGCTCGCCCAGCCCCATGACTCCTGGGGGGGGGCCACCGGGGCTTTTCCTCTCTGCCCACGTGGGCTCTGTGGAAAGGTCGTGGCCTGCGGTTGGATTCTCCCCCTCCATACCCACAGTTCCCAGGCCAGGCCTCCTGACAGAGGGGGGGCAAGGTTGCCCCAGGCGTGAGCCCACCCCTCATCCTGCGGCCACTCCCAGCTCCCAGCCCAGGGCAGGGGTGTGGGGGGGTAGTGGGGTGGAAATCACTGCACTCAGTTTAGGGAGAACAAAGAGGTGGCCACCCCTACAGTTTCGGTTTAGAGGCAAAATGCAGCAACATGCCAAGCCCAGCTGGACCAGGAACAAAACTTCCTGGAGTATTTTTCTGCCTGTTGATTTTAGTTTGGGAGAAAAGTGTGTTTTTTTTCTTTAGTGCAGTGAAGAGGCCTATCCTGGCAGGGAGAAGGCCCAGGTAGGGGGCGCACCCTGGGGGATCACCAGAGGAACTCTTCCTGCAAGGTCCCAGCCTGCCCAGAGGCATCTCTGAGGCAGCCTTGTTGTGTGGTCAAAGGTACCTTCTTGACCCCTCTGGACCTAGGGCTTCGGCAGTGGCTGGGCAGGCAGGGACTACAGGCCCTCCCCATTGCATCTGTATGTGCCCAGGGCTTGGGGTTGGCTCCAGCACAGCCTGTAACAGCAGTGGCAGGGCGGCCAGGTTTCGTAATAAACCGGTCTTTTAATTGCTACAGGGCAGGAGGAGGGAGAATAAAAAAAAAAAAAAGAGGCAAAGATTTGTTGGACTTGGGTGGCGCCGGCTGCAGAGAGAAGAGGCACTGTTTTTGCGAAGGAGCCTGGAGCTGCTAACAGGGACTTAAGTAACATTTCCTGGTGAGCCTGCAGGAGGGGGCTGGGGGCAGGGTTGCTGCAGTGTGAGGGGGGCGGGGGTCCTGGTCCCTTTCGGAGGCAGCACATACACAAGAACCCAGAAGCTTTAGAAATTTATTACAAGGCCATCATCGTAGAAGTAAAATAGATGTATCTGTAAGCTTCCGGTCTCTCTCAGTGGTTCAAGTCACAGTGCAAGTAACAAAATAGATTATCTATTTAGTTTGCAAACTGGGAGTTCATGGGTACAGAGCAACATCAGCCCCAGTTCCCAAGTCCCAAAGTTTAGTCCTGGCGAGGGTTGCAGACCCTCGTCAACCAAGGCCCGTCGCAGATGTCAGCTCCAGCCTCTAGAAAGGTGGGGGATGCCATCAGCCTCACCCCACCCCTGAAATGTGGAGTCCATGCCCTCCCCCACTGCAGCTTCTGCTCTGTCAGAAGGCCTGAGCTCCAGGGTCCCCTCTTCTGCTGGCCTGAGTCCCCATCTTCTCCTCTCACGGTGGCCGCCACTGGCGCTGTTTCAGGCTCTCGGCCCCGGGGGTGGCTGCGCACTCCCCTCTCCTTGTCTCCAGTCTCCAATGATTCTGCCCCCGATGGTCTCACAGGTTAGTTCGTTTTGGGGGGTTGTTCTGGGGGGAGGGGGTCAAATATTTATTTTGTATTTTTGGCAGCAACTCGACAGGTTCTGATGCTGGGAGGGGTCTCAGCGCTCCTGGAGGGAAATGTAGGGAACCCACTGGTTGTTCCCCCGGCTTTCTTCACAGTAACTGGCTACCTCCACCAGGCCATGGCTCTTCCAAGCATCTGTGTGAGGGTTCTGTGGAAGGGGAAAAAGATGGGGTTCAGTGGGAGCCCCGGGAGTGTGCAGGGAGCCTCCCTCTCCCAGAGCCCCTGTGGGGAAAACAGGCCAGCTCAAAATAGCTTGCTGGGTGACAAGGCCCGGATGGAGCTGCCCACGGGACATGCCAATCGTGGCTGAGCACTGAGCTGGTGCAAGACCAGCCAGCTCAACTTTGTTGACAAACACGGGCCCAGGTACTGGGGTGGGGCAGACCCAGGATGCCCAGCTCACCGTGACTAGGAGGCAGTGCAGGTCTCGGGCCTCGGTGGTGCCCTGTGTCTCAACTGGCTCACCCAGCAGCTGTGCCAGACGTTGCATGCCAGACACCCGGACAATGTTGATGTCGTTGTCACAGCAAAAGGACTGAATGAGCGTGAAGTGGATCTGTAGGGCAATGTCATCCTCCTCTTCCTCATCAATGGCCAACAGACACAGGACCACGCTGTCAGGGTCCCTGAGGGGGCCAGAGGAAGGGGACAGGTCAGCTGGGAGCCTGGGGAGGGGCGACCATGCAAGGGGTAGTTTGCAAAAACGAAGAGAAACCGCAGGTCTGCAGGAACAGCCTGTGCATGCAGCTGGGGGGGGGGGGGGGGAGATGCACTGTTCAAAGTATTGGGGAAGGTAAGGTAGGAATATAATGGGGGGAGCTTGCAAATGGTGCAGCGTGAGAATACTTCAGCTCCCCCCCCTACAAGAAAGCAGAGAGATTCTTCACCCACAGTGGGGACACTTGGGGAAGTCCCAGCCCCGTGCAGGAGAGGTGTGCAGCAGAAAGCGTGCAGAGCGGAGGGGGGTCCCCACCCGCAGCCAGCTGGGGAACGGAATCTGACTCACACATTCATCAGCTTGGCGGACTCGTACACCCCCACGGTGAGGCGGTCCTGGCGCTGCGCGGCCACCAGCAGCTCCTCCACTGCGGCGCTCACCGTCTGCATCCTGGGGCGGAGGAGAGGGGGGTCAGCGCCCGGCCGGTCACCCGGCGCTCGGGTCCCCCCCTCCCCCGGCACGGCCAACTTCAGGTTACTTACTTCTGCGCCGCGTTGTCACACGCCACCAGCTCTTCCAGAGTCATGTTGCAGTTATAATCCACAGTGGAAAACAGCCCACGACAGTCCCAAGGGAGAAAATGCAAACTCCGAGGCCAGAGAGCCCAACACCTTCCTACGGAGCCCGAGCGTTTGCAAGGCAACGAAATCCTCCCCCGAAAAGGCGAAAAAAACTCTGCGAAGTCCTCAGCAGGAATAATCCAGGATCCCTCGGACAAAGTGCTCGGGTCCCCGGCGTCAGCGATCTGATCCTGCCGCCGCCCGTGGCGCCTTTTAGAGGCTTGAGCAAACGGGGGCGTGGCCTCGGCTGCCATCCGCCCCACCCACTGGGGAACCCACAAAGGCGATTGGTTGTCGGCGGGGAAGGGGCGGGGCGCTACGCGGGGGCGCCCCACGTGGGGGCGAAAGCCAGGAGGAGGGCGCCCGGGGAGAGTGAGTGCCAGAAAAGAAAAAAAGCAGAAGTTTTTCTCCAGATTTCCCGGCAGCCGCGCCGCGTTTCGGGGCGCGCGCGGGATTTCCAGCGCGCGAGGCGGCCCAGACTGTCGGGGGGGCCTGGAATCCCCTCCCAGTCACCGGAGAGTCCCCGGCCAGAGCCTTTTCCAGGTTGTGCTGGGGGCTTGTAAAGGGAGGGGACCCGGCTTGCAGCCCGAGCCCTCCCAGGTGGTGGGTTTCCCCAGTCTGTGAGACCCTTAGACACTGGGTGACTTAATTTCTCTGGCCCTCTGTGTCCCTACCTGCCTAATCGCAGGCAACGCCGGCCTCCTTGGGTTGGAGGGAGCGTTTAAAAAGGGGGTACACAATAGGTGTTTAATAAACTGTGGTGGTCGCTGGAGGCAGCCTCGCAGTCCCAGATGTTGGGGGCTGCGAAAATCGGCCTGTTTCCACACCTGTCCTATGAGCATGCACACTGGCCTCATCCGGTTGCAGGAAGCATTACATAAAATAAGGGGTACGCAATAAGCCCCGAATAAATGTCACTTGGTGGTCGCGGGAGGCCACTGCCTGGTCCCCAGAAGCAGGGGCTGCAATGTCCGAGGTGCTCTAGGGACGAGCCCAAGCACCCCCTTCCCACCCACGGAGATTGTCAGGGTGGGGCGCTCGTGGGAGGTGCAGGTGGCCAGGCCTCAGTGCCCTGCGCGCCCCCTGCCGGCGTCTTGCGTTCCATCTTTTGACCGCACCTGGACAAATCAAGGTCGGAGAGAAAGCCGGGGGGGAAATGGTCCAAGCTTGCGCCGCAGGCTGTCACCTAGGGTCCCCTTGCAATGATGGTCGCCACTTTTATTTCCTCCGTGGGTGGATGGTAATATGTATTTAGTGCGCAATGTACCAGGCTCTTGTATCATAGTTCATTTAATCTTCAAGGGACCAGGAAGAAGGGCCACACTTATCTGCAGGATGCAAAAGGGGAAACTGAGGGTTGGTGAGGCCACCACTCCCACAAGCCACCGGCTACCTGTTCTTGGAGCCACACGTGTACGCCAGGAACGGCCGCACGCAGAGACTGCCGCCAGTCTCCCAGTCTCTCGGGAAAGGCAGTTCACGAGCCAGGCGGGCAGGCCTGCGGGGGACTGTCTCCCACGGCCGAGCGGGGGCTCCCGGGTGACTCACAACTGTGTCCCCTCCCCCGCCAACCTGGGGTCTGGCCTCCGCCCCATCGCTCAATTCCCCAGGCTCCCCCGTCCGCGACCGGGTTGACGCATCGCGCCACCTCCGCGCCGCCCACCGTGGAGGCGCGAAAGGTCCCGGGCCTTGAGAGGCATGGATGCGCCACCTGGTGGCCGATTTGGGTATCTGCTCCAGCAGCGACAGAAGGGACTAGCTGGGGCGGTGGCGGGGTGAAGAGGGCTGGGACTTGGGTGACATTAAAATATTTTACATGTGCAACATGTATTTAATAATACCCAGATGCAATATACTTTAAAATCAGCATTTATGCAAAAAAGCCACCCATGATGAATAAAATATGTACACAGGACTAGGGCCAGAACTTAGGGTAAGGACAGGGAGATGAGCTGTGCAGGTGTGTAAGGTCAGATCCTGTTTATATGCAATTTTGATTTTTTTGTTCATCATGGATTTTTTCCATTGCTTTTTTTTAAAAAAAATTATCTTTATTGATTTTAGAAAGAGGAATGGAGAGGGAGAGAGAGAGATAGAAGCATCAATGATGAGGGAGTCATCATTGATTGGCTGCCTCCTGCACGGCCAGGACCAGTGATCAAGCCCTCAACTAGGCACATGCCCGAACTGCCATCTCCTGGATCCTAGGTCAATGCTCAATCACTGAGCCACACCCAGCCAGGCGCCATTGCTTTTCAGAGAGAGTGGAAGGGTGAGAGAGAAACATCGGTGTGAGAGAGACACATGGATTGGTTGCCTTCTGCACATACCCAGACCAGGCCAGGGATTGAGCCTGCAACCAACATAGTGCCCTTGATTGGAACTGAACCCCAGGCCTTTCAGTCCTAGGGCTGACGTTTTAACCACTGAGCCAAACCAGCTAGGGTGTTGATTCTGATTTTTTTAACCTATTGCATGAAAATATTTACATTGATTATTGAGTCTTTTGGTGTCATCTTAAATTTTGTTCCTGAGGCCAGCACCTCATTCACCTTACCCTAGGCCCAGCCCTGAGGATGTCCCTGTCCAAGCAGAGGTGACACAGCTATGGGGTGGAGGTGACCCACAACCTCCTCATTGGAGAATGTGTGAGGGAGGGAACTCCTCAACCGGAAAAAAAAAGCAAACATATCCATACTCTCTTTGCAAATGAGAATCAATAAGTGTAATTCCTCTTTTTTATTAATGTTGCACTGCATTGAAGATACTGAGAACAAACACTTATTGAGTGTTTACTACACGCTAAGCATTTTGTTAACAGTTTTTATTTCAATGCCCAATCACACTGGTGTGATTTTCCAGGTTTGCCAAGAAAGAAGCAGAGACTCAGGAAGACAGTGTTGTTGGTTAAAGGGCGCAGAGCTGAACTGTAGGCAGTCCAAGATGGGGGGGGGGTTTAGGAGGGGATGTTTGGAGTCTAGAGGGAGATGTCTGGGGGGCTGGTCAGGGAAGTCAGACTGCAGGGAGACAAAGCAAAATGAACCCTGAAGGATGAGTATTTGTTTTCCTGGCGGAGGGGCCCAGACAAAGGCTTGGCCTCTGGGGAAAGACTGTTGTGGCTGATGCAAAGGAAGGACCTGAACACATATTCTTTGAGGCCTGCTTTGCCCTCCTTAGCTGAAGAGAGCATTCAAATTTAGGGTGCAAAATTTAAGGGGGCCCAAAACAACTCAGTTTCAAGATAACCTTTTTTCCCATTGTTTAAAATTAAGAGATAATTTACATACTATAGAATTCATCCTTTTAGAGTGTCCAGTTCAGTGGGGTTTTTGTATAGTCAGAAGTTTATGCAGCTGTCACCACTACTCCAGAATGAGATATATTCAATGTGATAACTTAAATCAAAACCAATGTCTCACATGGCCGACGTGGCTCAGTGGTTGAGCATCAACCTAGGATTCAGGAGATCTCGGTTCGATTCCGGGGCAGGGCACATGCCCGGGCTGCGGGCTCCATTCCCCGTGTGGGCGTGCAGGAGGCAGCCCATCAATGACTCTCTCTCATCACTGATGTTTCTCTCTCTCTCTCCCTCTCCTTTCCTCTCTCTGAAATCAATAAAAATGTATATTAAAAAAAAAAAAAAAAAAAGGATGTCATAACATCCATGATGAACAGAATGTTAAAATTTTAAAATATTAAGCCCTGGTCAGCAGGGGGAGAGAAAAAACCAACACCCTGGTCCGTGTAGCTCAGTTGGCTGGGCATCATCTCACGCACTGAAAGCTTGCTGGTCTGATTACCCATCAGGAAATGGGCCCAGGTTGCAGGATTGGTCCCTGGTAAGAGGCATGCAGGAGGCAGCTGATTGATGTTTTTCTCTCTCTCCCTCTCCTCCTCCATTCCTCTCTCTCTAAAAATCAATAAAAAATCTTAAATAAAAACACATTAAAATCCAAGATGGATCAGTAGCAGTGCCACACCAAGCCAGACCGGAGCCAGGCCAAAAAAAAAAAAAATCAGTATAACTGATTCTGTCTCAATTTAAAATTTTGAGAATGTCTCCAGCATGCAAATTTTCTTTTGCATGTGTTTTTTTCAGTTGCACTAAAAATATGATTTAAAAAAATTATGACTGAGTTTTTGCCTCACACGAGTACCTGCCCTCCTTCTTGGTACCATTTTAAAACCCTAGCCCCCAAAAAGCAAACTTGAGGGGTGTTCCCAATGGACAGAGGGGAAACCAAGTCTCCAGGGAGTTGTGGAGTTGATCTGCCTAGCATTGGGTTCCTTCCCAGAATGGTGGCTGGACTGTGAGAGGATTATGGGTCAGGGCTGGGGAGGGACATTTGAAAGAGCTGAGTGCAGAGCTAAGGCCCCTTTCATTGTAGGAGGTGTAATGGACGTAATGTTTGTGTCCTCTCCAAACTCATATACTGAAGCCCTAACTCCCAGAGGGATATTAGGAGGTGAGGCATCTGGGAGGTGATTAGGGTTAGATGAGGTCGTGAGGGTGAGTGCCTGTGATGGGACTGGTGTCCTCAGAAGGAGAAGAAGAGAGATCAGTCTCTCTCCAGCATGTAAGAGCACAGCAAGAAGGCGCCCATCTACACCCAGGAAGTAACCCTCCTCAGGAACTGACCCTGCCGGCACCTTGATTGTAGACCTCTAGCCTCCAGAACTTTGGGAAATAAATGTCTGCTCTTTAAGCTGCCCAAGCTATGGCATTTTGTTATGGCGGCCTGAGCAGACTAAGATAGGAGGGGTATGAGGGGCTGGGGTAAGTAGAATGGGGGTCAGACAGAGCCCCCCCAAACAGCACATGGGAGAGATGGGGGTAACCGAGGATACTTCTGACTGCCTGGGTTTGCATTCTAACTTCCAGCTTCTCTCCTGACCAACAGTGTGAGCTTGGGCATGTCATTTCTCCACCCTCGCCTTCATGCCTCAGTTTCCCCCTCTGCAAATGGAAATCATAGCATCATCTAGGCTCTCTCTGAGTACAGCATGAATCCATTCTGGTCCATACTTAGAAGACACTGGCCCATGCATAGGAGCCACCCAGTAAATGGAAGCTGTTATCTAACTTTCAGACATTAATTGAAGGTCTACTGGGTAGTGGTTCAGCCCTGGGGGGGGTGCACAGCTACTTCAGGTGGGGTGGTTGGGTGGGCTTCTCTAAGGAGGTGACCTTTGAGCTGAGACTTGAGTGACGAGTGAAGTTGTGAAGGACACTGCTCCTGGCACCGTGCCAGCAAAGGCTCTGAGGTGTGACCGTACCTGGCACATGTGAGGAGCCCCCAGGAGGCCCGGGTGGCTGGAGCAGAGTAATTGAGGGGAGAGTGGGAACATGAGATCAGGAAGGTGGGCCTGGCAGCTGTGGGGATGGGCCTGGATTTGACTCTGGATTTGCCAGGAAGACATTAGAGTGTTTGAAGCAAGGGTGGCGCTGGCCTCTGACATTGTGGTTGTTTTGTGTATGTTTTTTTTTCCCGGAGATGAACAAGACGTGATTCCTGTCCCCAAGGAGAAGCTTCCCGGTGGAGGTGAGTCATTATCTGAACTTTGAGACGTTGGTAAGACAGGGTGGGCTGGCAGGAGGTGGACACGACTCACCAGGTGTGGGAGATGGCAGGAGCTTAGGTGAGGAGGCTGGAAGGCCAGGCCTGCTGGGGGCAGTGGGGGCTCCACTGTGAGGTCAAGCTCACCTGGTTCAAATCCCACGTCCACCACTCACAAGCTGTGTGTCCTTGAGTTGGTGACTTAACCTCTCTGAAACTCCTTTTCATGGGAAAACCATATTGAAAGGATGACCAAAAAAACATGACCTAGACTGGGCTTGGCACAGAGAAGGGTCTCTACACATCTTCCCTATTGTAGTTACCTTGAGCCACGCCCCTTCCTCCCTGGACACCCATGTCCCATGTCTCCTCTGCTGGCTCTCCCTGCAGTCCCCAGAGGTCCCTTCCAGAACTCATCTCACAATGTCCTTCCTCTGCTCACCCTCCAAAGACAAACACCACCAGCAACCCTTTCCTGTTGCACTTTGAATGTGTCAGACACAACCTACCTCCAGGCCTTTCCCCTGGACAATCTTCCCTGCCCTGAGTCATCCTGCCTCTGTCCCCCGTCTTGGTGGGGCTTCCCTGGGCCCCCTGCCATATGTTTCACACCCCCACCCGCACATTTCATACCCCCTTTTTACTTCTTAGCACTGAACACCATTAGCATGCTAGATATTTTACTTACTCGTCATAATTATTACCTGTGCTCTCACTGGAATGTCATCTCGAGCAGGGCAAAAGTTTGGATCTGTTTTGCTCAGCGTGATATTCCTGGTATATAGCAGGTGCTCAATAAATGTGTGCCGGTTGAATGACTGAATGAGCCCCCAACATCACTCTGAGGGGCTCCACATTATGCTAAAAGGTTACATTTAAAAAAAAAAAAAAAAAGGAAGAAGCTGATACAATATGTGTGCCAAAGATTGCATTTAACTAACGAGGGAGCCAGAAAGATGCCACCACCGGTTCAAAGAACTCAAAGAACCACACATTTCTAGGCAATCAGGATGTGAAAATGAATTTGTTTAGTAGGTGCAAATTAATATAGGACGAGCTGCGATCTATTTATTTATTTATTTTAGAGAGAGAGGAGGGAAGAGAGAGAGAGAGACATTGCTTTGTCGTCCCACTTACTGATGCATTCATTGGCCGATTCTCATATGCACCCTGACTGGGATCGAGCCTGAAACCTGGGCGTATCAGGACTGCCACTCCAACCAACTGAGCTACCTGGCCGGGGCCCGGTCCTCAATTTTCCGTCAGATAATTTCTGTTTCTCCAGATGCAAGGAGGCTAGCCACTTATATGGTGGGAGGGGACCGTTCCGGTAAGAGTGCCCTTACTTCAGACACCAGCTGCAAGCTCTAGGGTCTCCCAGGGCCACTCTCCCTTCAGACCAGCTGGAAGAAAATTCAAGGTGTCCCCACGAACCCCCTCAGGCTCAATAATTCACTAAAACAATTCAAAACTCAGGAAAGTGCTGAGTTTATGATCACAATGTCTGATTCTCGGGGTCGGGGCTCAACAAAGTCCCACATGCTGTGGGCGGTGTTGCTTAAAACAACAGGAATTTATTCTGTCCCGACTCTGCAGGGTGGTCTGAGATCAAGATGTTGGCAGGGCTGGTTCCCTCTAGAGGCTGAGGGAGAGTCTGTTCCAGGCCCCTCTGGTGGCTGCCAGCCATCCTTGGTGCCCTTGGCTTTGCAGATGCGTGGCTACAATCTCTGCCTCTGTCTCCACGGGGCCATCTCCCTGTGCATCTCTGTGTCTTCACATGAGGTTCTCCCCTCAATGTCCAAATCGCCCTCTTCTTACAAGATGACCTCATCTTAACCAATTATATCTGCAAAGACCCTGTTTCCATTTGCAGGGGACACATTCACTTCAACACAGACAGTGAAGATTTGGGGCTTCCAGGCTGGAGGGGCGCCGGACATGTAGATGGGTCAGCCCTCAAGAGCAAAGGGGGAATGGGGTGCAGGAGGGCCTGGGTGGGTCTAACCTTCACAGCTACCTTGTCCCCAATATTGAATCCATTGGCTTTGGTCCCAAAGCAGATCTACCCCTTTTTCCATCCTTTGACCAACCACGAGCAAGCATGCCCTTGACATTTGTGGGACACAGAGCAAGACCTCAAGAGGGCCATACACCCATGACTAAGGCTTCAAAAATTAAACATCAAATAAACTGCTGAACAGAATACATTTTGCTCTCCTTGGGGACAAATGCTCCAGTGGGTTAACAGTGGCTGTGCCGGGGCCACGATGAGATACCACTTCACACCCACTAGGACAGCTACACAGAAAGACAGGTACCAATAAGTGTCGGGGGGAAGTGGAGACACTGGAACCCCCGCGGCTGGCAGGAATGAGAAACAGTGTGGCCGCTGTGGAAAAGTTCGGGGGATCCTCCAGAGGGTGAACACAGAATTACCACCTGACCCTGCAATTCCCCTCCTATCTACCCAAGAGAATTGAAAAACCTACGTCCACGCAAAAACTTATTCGTGAATGTTAATGGTGGCAATATTTATCATTTCCAAAGAGTGGAAACAATCCAAATGTCCATCAGCTGATGATGGAGTGAGGCACTGAAGCTCGCTGCAATGTGCATGACCTTGAAAACGTGATGCTCAGCCCTAGCTGGTTTGGCTCAGTGGTTAGAGTGTCGGCCCGCAGACTGAAGGGTCTCAGGTTCGATTCCGGTCAAGGTTACATGCACATTGGTTGTAGGCTTGATCCCTGGCCTGGTTGGGGTGCGTGCGGGAGGCAACCAATCGATTTGTCTTTCTCACATCAATGTTTCTCTCTCTCTCTGAAAAGCAATGGGGAAAAGAAAAACCTCTGGTGAGGATTTTAAAAAAAAAGAAAGAAAACATGATGCTCAGCTCCGGCCAGTGTGGCTCAGTTGGCTGGAGCGTCGGCCAGTGCACTGAAGGGTCTCGGGTTCTACCCTCTGTTGGGGTGCATGTGGGAGGCAGCCATTGGATGTTTCGCTCTCACATCAGTGTTTCTCTCTCTCCCCCTTCCTTCCTCTCTCTCTAAAATCAATTTTTTAAAAATGTCCTCAGGTGAGGATTAAAAAAAAGAAAACATGAGGCTCAGTGAGAGAAGTCAGACACAAAAGACCATGCAGCGTGTGATTCCATTTATGTGAAGTGTCCGGAACAGGCAAATCCTCAGCCACAGGCAGTGGGCTTCTGGTTGCCTGGGGCTGGGGGAGGGGGCTGGGGAGTGACTGCAGATAAGGGTCTTCTTTAAGAGAGATGAAAATGGCCCTGGCTGGTGTGCTAAGTGGTTAGAGCATCCATCCATGGACTGAAGGGTCACAGGTTCGCTTCCAGGCAAGGGCTCATCCCCTGGCCGGAGTCAGGGTGAGTTATGTTTTTCTCTCTCCCCACTACCTCCCTCTCTTCCACTCTATCTAAAAAATCAATGGACAAAATGTCCTTGGGTGAGAATTAACACAAAAAATAAATAAAAATAAAAAAGTTATGAAAATGTCCTGAAACTTTATGAAAAGTTTGTTATGATGATTATCGCATAATTTTATGAATATGCTAAAAACCACTGAATTCTACTTTAAAATATATATATATATACATATATATATTATTGATTTTAGAGGGAGGGAGGGAGAGGGAGAGATAGAAACACCAATGATGAGAGAGAATCATCGATTGGCTGCCTCCTGCACGCCCCCTACTGGGTATCAAGCCCACAACCTGGGCATGTGCCTTGACAGGGAATCAAACTGTGACCTCGTGGTTCATGGGTTGACATTCAACCACTGAGCCACACCGGCCAGGCTCCTTTTACTCTTAAAAGTAGCAACCAGAAAATTTAAAGTAACATATGTGGCTCACTACTTTTTTTAAGGTATTCTTTTTTAAAAAAATTGAAATATACTTCACATAAAACATTGTGTAAGTTTAAGGTGGCTGATTTGATACATTGATATATTGCAACATGATTTCCACTTTACTGTTAGTTAACACCTCTATCAGGCCACCTAATTATTATTTCTTTTTTGCGGTGGGATATTCTATTTATATTAGGACCATGTGGTTCTACACAGAGGTCCAAGTGAGGTTATTTTTCTTTTTTGAAACATGAAGTATATCCAACACACAAAGAGCATCTATGACTTATACATCCAGATTATGGAGACATTCACAATCCCTGGGCTTACAAAATAGAACATGGCCACCACACTGAAGCCCCACTGTGTGTGTACCGATTGCCACATGCCACCTGCCCTCCCCTCTGGACAGAACCGCTATGCTGACTTCTGGGTTAATCATGCCCCCACTTTCCTTTCAATTATATCACATTTGGAGCACCCCTAAATAACAGCTAATTTAGCCATTTTGGGGTTTTTTAATAGATTTTTTGAGAGAGAATCGATTTCTTTTTCATTTATGCATTCATTGGTTGAGTCTTAAATACAGGGTGCCCTCCCAAAATGTATATGCACTTTGAATGATTAAAAAGTCAGTGTTTATTGCCCTCGCTGTTTTGCTCAGTGGTTAGAGCGTCAGCCGGAGGACTGAAGGGTCCTGGGTTCGATTCAGGCCAAGGGCATGTACCTCGGTTGCAGGCTCCATCCCTGGCCCCAGATAGTGCAGGAGGCAACCAATCGACATCAGTGTTTCTCCTTCGCTCTCTTTCACTCTCTCTGAAAAAGCAATGGAAAAAATATCCTCTGGTGACGATTAAAAAAAACATACAAAAAACCCCCAATGAAGTCAGTGTTTATTAACATACAGTTCATTTTCAAAATTTAAAAGAATCGCCTGGCCTGGCAGGCGTGGCTCAGCGGTTGAGCATCGACCTAGGATCCAGGAGATCACGGTTCCATTCCCTGGTCAGCGCACATGCCCAGTCCAGGGCGTGCAGGAGGCAGCCCATCAGTGACTCTCTCATCATTGATGTTTCAACTCTCCCTTTCCCTCTCCCTCTCTCTGAAATCAATGAAGATATATTAAAAAAATTTAAAAATAAAACTGCAGCCCTCCGCCGCCGGGCGTGGCTCAGCGGTTGTGCATGGGCCTGGGGTCCAGGACTTCTCTCCCGCCGCGGGCACCCCGACCCCCAGAGCAGTCAGCAGTCGGCCAGTAACCTTACAGCGCCCTGGGCTTAGAGGGTCCCAGGTTCGAATCCCGCCCCCGCCCCGCCTCTGCTGGGTCCCGGGACAGGTTCCTAAAAAAAAAAAAAAAAAAAAAAAATCCCTGTATGCCTCAGTTTCCCGTCCTGGAAATGGGCCCTAAGACCCCGCCGCGTGGACGGCCGCTCGGCCGGGGCCCCAGACCTCGGGTCCGCGGGGAGGGGTCAGAGGGTCACGGCCGCAGCCGTCGCCGCCCCGCCTTCTTAGCGCCAAAATTCGAAAATTGCCAACGCCTCCCAAACTGCGCACCCGGAGGGGGCCTGGGCCTCGCCCGCGGGAAGCGCGGGGCGTTCTGGGACTTGGAGTCCCGCTCCCGGGGGTCCCGCGGGGCCGGCGCTGAGCGACGCGGGCGGGGAGCAGGGCGCGGACTGCAGCTCGCGGAGGGGAAGGCAGGCCCAGGCCCGCCCGCGCTGCCGGGACGGGGCCCGCGAGTGCCGAGAGCGGCCGGCGCCGCGGGCCGCGGGGGGCCCTGCGGAGCCCTGAGCGGCGGGCGAGCGGGCGTCCGGTCCGCGCCGCGGCCCCGGGCGGTGGTCCGCTGGAGCTTTGATGGGGAGGGCTTTACAGCTGAGTCTGGGGAGCGGAGGGTAGGAAATGCCACCCCAAACCTCAATCATTCTCCCCTTGGCCCTGCCTCCTCCTGTAGTATCACCTTTTGATTTAAACCCGGTCATAAATATTTTCTATTTCTACCAGTAGGAGAAAAAACAACAGTGGGTCCACAGACACAAGATAACTTTTCGGAAGACAGCATTGTCACAGCCTAGCCAGGGACTCACCCTGCCTGTCTAGGGCCTGAGGCTGGGCCCTCTGCTTCAGGTGTTGGGACAGGTGAGTACTCTTCCCTGGGGTCCCTGAGGGAGGCTGAATCAAGGGCCCCAGGTGCATGGAGCAGGGGTTCTGGCAGAAGGAACACCTGGCAAGTTCCAGAGCAACAGAAAAGAAGTAGTTCTTAAGGGGGGGCAATTTGCTCCCCAGGTGACGTGGGCGATATCTGGAGTCATTTTTTATTTTTTTAAAAATATATCTTTATTGACTTCAGAGAGAGGAAGGGAGAGAGAGAGAGAGATGGAAACATCAATGATGAGAGAGTCGTTGATCGGCTGCCTCCTGCACGCCCCTGACTCGGGATGAGCCCGCAGCCTGGGCATGGGCCCTGACCGGGAATCAAACCGCTGTGTCCTGGGTCCTAGGTTGATGCTCAACCTCCGTGCCACGCGGGGCCAGGCTGGATTCATTTTGGGTTGTGCGGACTGGAGGCGGGGGTGGTGCTAGTGGCATCAGGTAGTGGTGTGGGGAGAGCAGAGAGGTTGCTGCACATCCTGAAAGGAACAGCGAGGCATGGGGCCCAAATGTCCACAGTGCCCAGACCCTACTTTATCAGTGCCTCTTCTGGACGTTTTGTGTAAGTGGAAGCACATAGTATGTGGCCTTTGTGTCCGTTTTCTTTTACTGAGCATGTTTTGTCTTTTTTGTAAAAAATATATATCTTTATTGATTTCAGAGAGAGGAAAGGAGAGGAGGAGAGAGATAGAAACATCAATGATGAGAGAATCATTGATTGAGCCCGCAACCCCGGGCATGTGCCGGGGTTTGACTGGGAATCAAACCCTGATCGCCTGGATCCCAGGTCGACGCTCAACCGCTGAGCCACGCCCAGCCGGGCGAGCATGTTTTTTCTTAATTGAATATAATAACATTAGTTTCAGGTGTACAACTTAATGATTCAATATTTGTACATACAGTTGCAATTTTTTTTCTTGTGATGAGAACTTTAAAGATCTGCTCTTAGCAACTTTCAAATACAGAGTATTGTTAATTATAGCCCCTATGCTGTACATCACATCCCCATGACTTATAACTGGAAGTTTTTATCTTTTGACCCCTTTCATCTATTTCGCGCCCGCCGCCATCTGTTTTCTGTATCTATGAGCTCCTTGTTTTTGTTGTTGTTTTAGATTCCGGGTATGAGTGAGACCGCCGAGCATGTTTTTAGGGTTCTTCACCACTTTTAGTAAGACTCCAAAGAGATAGGAAGGTGATACGAGTGGGGAAACTGAGGCACTATAAAGCAACTTCGTGTCACACCGTGGCGGAGCTGGGATTTTGAAGCCCAGCGGTTTGGCTCTGGACCCGGGGCCTCCGCTAGCCGTTTAATGAATAGCTAGTAACACCGCGGGCAGCCGAGCGGAGCTCCCACCTCCCAGGCCTCCCCGAACTTCAGCTCCCGGCATACGCAGCAAGGCGCTCAGCCGGACTACAAATTCCAGGCTGCCTCGCGCGGGCGGCCGCGGGCGGCCGGCGCCATCTTGGTCGGCGGCGCGGATTGAATGAGCCCGCCGAGCCGCCGCCGCCGTCTGGAACCGCGCGGGCCGCGAGCCGCCGCCGCCGCCGCCATGGCCACGCCGCTGTCCAGCCGCACGGGCGGGCCTGCCACGCCGCTGTCGCCCACGCGCCTGTCGAGGCTGCAGGAGAAGGAGGAGCTGCGCGAGCTCAATGACCGCCTGGCGCACTACATCGACCGAGTCCGCGCGCTGGAGCTGGAGAACGACCGGCTCCTGCTCAAGATCTCCGAGCGGGAGGAGGTGACCACGCGCGAGGTGGGCAAGGGCCCCGGCCTCCGGGGGGGGGGCGTCCACCGAGGGGTCCCCAGGGGGCTTGGGAGGCCCTGAGCAAGGTGTGCTCTGCCCGAGGGCCAGCCCCGCCCACCGAGGGTTCCCCAGGGGGTTGGGGTATCCCTTACGGGTGCAGTCTTGGGCAGACCCATCCTCCGAGGGCTCCCCGGGGGATCTGCCCCCCCCCGTGCGACAGGTGGAGATAGGCAGGCCCCACCTACCACAGGGTCCGAGGAAACCCGGGTCCCCTTAGTGATGGAGTGTGAGCCAGGCGACGCCCCGCCCCTAAGGAGTTGTGGAGTCTCCCCGGATGCGTTTAGGTATTCGGGTGCCCGGGCAGAAAACTCGGGACGTTTTTCTGTCCTCCGAGGAGACTAGGAACCTCGGGCTCAGTGAGGGGCCCAGAGGAGGAGCGGAGAGTCTCCGGGGGGAGCAGGGCGACTCACGTGGTCAGTTCTCCGTGGAACTTTGCAGGGGTCCCGTGGTGAGCCCTGGGGAGCTCGGGGGCTGGGGGTGGGGGTGGGCAGTAGGCGCCGTCTCCTACCGGGGCCTGGGGTGGGGTCCGAGGGGAGGTGTCTGATGCCTCGGGGGTTAGGCGGGAGATTTGGGAGGCCCTCAGTTGGCCCCGGACCCTGGTGACTCTTGGGCGGGAGCCTGGTAGGCCCTGACCCCGAGGGGATGGGAGGGGAGGAGGAGTTGTGGGGTGCGGGCTCCGGGTTGGGCCCCGGGCTTCGCTGCAGACTGAGGGCGAGGGGCCCGGGAAGCCCCGCCCCCTAGGGGGTGCCTGGGGGGGGGGTCCGAGGTGGGGTCTGTGGCAGGCTGGAGACTGGCTGCTTACCCAAACCCACCCCTCCTTTGCTCCTTCCCTCTGGCCCTGCCCGACCCAAGGGTGTGTTTTGTGCTCTGAGTAAGGGGGGAGTGCCCAGCACGTGCTCCCCTGTGGGCCTGGTGGAAGAGCCAGGTCCTCTGAGCCTTGCCTTTACCGTGGGGAGAATGGGCCAAGTGACGGATTTATGGCAGGAAATCAGCTGGGGGGCCGTTTTGGGGAGCGGCTTGCCCTCTTTGTGACCTTGGGTCTCACTGCTTCTTCTGTAAAGTGGAAATAATACTCAACTTTTGGACTTGTTTGTGGGGCCACGATGAGTTAATGTTTGTTTTGTAAAATAAAGGCAATGAAATACAGGACAGGTGCCCACTGGAAGCACTGGTCTGGGTTCTGTTGTCCCTGTTTAATAGTCGCTGGGACAGGAACCTGCTCAGAAAGTGGAGCTTGGATTGCCTGGCTGGAGTGGCTCAGTGGTGAGAGTGGGCTCAGGAACCAAGAGGTCATGGTTAGATTCCCTTCAGGGCACATGCCAGGGTTGCAGGCTCCATCCCCAGTAGGGGGCGTGCAGGAGGCAGCCAATCCATGATATTTCCCTCTCATCCATATTTCTCTCTCTGTGTCCCTCTCCCTTCCTCTCTAAAAGTCGATAAAAACATGTTTAAAAAAAGAAAGTGGAGCTTGGGTGTTGGGGGGAGAGACCATTTGTTGGTTGGTGGTGATGATCTAAGTTGCTTGGGATTGGATTCAAACTCAGGGTCCAAACTCTTAATCTGTGTGACCTTGGGTAGGTCACTCAGCTTGTTGGAGCTTTGGGGGGCGGTTAGTATATTTTTATTGACTTCAAAGAGAGGAAAGGCGAGAAAGATAGACACATCAATGATAAGAGAGAATCATCGATTGACTGTCTCCTGTACAACCCCTACTGGGGATCGAGCTCGAAAACCTGGGCATGTGTCCTGACCGGGAATTGAACCATGACTAGGTTCCTGGGTTGACGCTCAACCACCGAGCCATGCCAGCCAGGCGAGCCTCAGTTTTGTTACCTGTTCAGTGGGGCTAGAATTGTCTCACCCAAATAGTGACCACCTGCCTTAGCAGTGTGAGGGCCCTCAGGTTGCCAACCCAGTTTCTCTCTGCTGAGCGCCCCATGTTTGAGCTGTTTTCTTGGTATTTCCCATCCCCCCTAAGTTGTCCCACCTGCAAATGGGGAGATACAGCACTGGGAGTGTTGAACTTAGTGGGCTTTGTTGCAGGCATGTCCCTGGCCCCTGTCTCTCTGAGTGTGGCTTATTTCTCAGCTGCTAAGACTTACTGGAATGGAAGCTAACATCTG
The DNA here is from genome assembly GCF_964146895.1 of Miniopterus schreibersii. Classification (NCBI taxonomy): domain Eukaryota; kingdom Metazoa; phylum Chordata; class Mammalia; order Chiroptera; family Miniopteridae; genus Miniopterus; species Miniopterus schreibersii. The sequence continues at coordinate 65,212,150 of NC_138105.1, read as the reverse complement.
GGAGCAGGGGGTGGTTGTGGGGGCTAAGCCTGCCTCACAGAGGCAGCAGTGGGTGGGGGGCGTGGAGCTCTAGGTTATGACAGGTGTGTTCATAGCTGGATCTAGGGAGTTTGAACCAGCATATTCTCTTGGAGCTCCCTGCTGCTTAGGGGGTGAAGTGATAAATGGTCAGTGGAGGGAGCTGATTGATAACCTCCTGGAAAGGGGACCTGGAGCAGTAAGTGTGGGGTGGTTAGTAGGCTGTAAGAAGAGAGTGACCTGCAAATGGCTTTGGGCTACAGTGGGGCCCAGGCTTCAGACTGTTGAGGGGACAGAGTAAGGCAATTGGTGGTGAGCAGCCTCGGCTCAGGCTGGTGGGAAGTGGGTGGTGAGTAGGGGCTGGGAAGGTGGCTGTACTAGGAGAGATAGGGATTTGTCATGCTGAGGAGTGTGCAGGTTACCTGTACAGCATCGTCTCAATGGGGTGATCCTGCCCTCCAGGGGACACTGGGCAATGTTTGGGGACCTTTCTGGTTGTTATGACAGGATGCTTGTGGCATCGAGTGGGTGGAGCCAGGGATACTGCTCAGCACCCCACATTGCCCAGGCTGGCTCCAAATGCCAGTATTGTCAAGGCTGAGAAGTCACTTAAGGAACTCTCTGAAGAAGCCATTTAAACTTGTAATAAAACCCAAGCAATTCAGGTGCCCAGGGTAAAACTAAAGCCCTGCTCTTCCCTTCGGTTGGTGCCCATCTTAACCCTTTGTCTGGTCCACGTACACCCTCCTTCGTACTTATTGATACACAGACCTGGCCATGTGTGCATTCCACGCCTTTCCCATTGGACGTCAGTTGATGCCTCTTGGCCAAGTGGGCAGTACTGGGTGAATAGCCACTGCAGATATCACTGGAAGGGTTCTGGAAGGTGGGGGGCTGGGGCCAGGGCTGGCCAGATTTCTGTTTGAAGATCATGGGTGCTGGGAGAGAGGTATTGTGGGCCAGGGAAGGGTGGTTCTTCAGGGAACCTCCCCAGCCTGGTATTAAGTTCCTCTTGGCTTTAGTTTCTTTTCCCTTACCTGCCCAGGTATCCTGTTGCTGTGGGGAAGGCTCCCCAAGTGGACCTAAAGGGTAGGGGCTAGGCTCCTGGAGCTTGTGGGGAGGACCTACCATTTGGGGTAGGATCTGTGTCTACCCACAAGAGCCCATGTTTGGGTTTTACCTGCAGAGCTGTGATTTTTATACCCCCAGGGACACAGGCAACAGGAAAGGCCCCCTCAGATTATCTGTACGTGTACACACACACACACACACACACACACACACACACACACCCCCCCAAACCCTGGCCAACATGTGCTCACACATTTGTTGGGATTCTTCATGTTTGGCACTTGTGCAAGCCATAAAAGAAAAAAGGCCCAAGCTGTTCCTTTCCTGTTGTGGTGCCCCAGGCTTCTGCAGTGACCATAGTGATGGTCACAGGTGCAGGGAAACAAGGGCCTGCTGGGAGAGCACCTGTTTGTGGTCTGAAAGAGTCTTTGGGAAGTCGGCTGTCTATTTGTCTTTCTCTAGACAAGAATTTTCTAAATTGTTTCAGTGCAGTAGATCAGGGTCAGCACATGTTTTCTGCAAAGGGCCAGAGTCATTTTCATCCCTGGGCTGGATGATCTCAGTCACAACTACTGAACTGGGCCATTATAGTGGCAAAGCTGCCCCAGCGATCTGGAGGAATGGACCAGGCTGTATGCCAGTAAAGCTTTATACACGCTGAAATGTATTTGTGTAATTGCCTGTGTCACAAAGTATCTTTATTTTTTCCCCTCAGACATTTAAACATGTAAAAACTATTCTGGACTTGCAGGCTGGACAAAAACAGGCAGTGGGCTGGAGTTTTAGCTCATGGGCCTGAGTTTGCAGACCTGGCTAGAGATCACTGCCTTAAGACACACACACTCCGGAAACAGACGAGAAAAACAAAGTGCTTTGAACAAGACATCTGGGATGGCCCAGGAGCCTGGAACAGGGCCTGCAAGTGGGGCACTCACCCTGAACACAGAATCTAATGGGGGCGCCAAAATCTCAGTCATGATGAATGATATAATTTTAATTGCTCAAACTTATTTTTAGGCCGGTTTTAGATTTACAGGAAAATGGCAAAGGTAGTACAGAGTTCCCGTGTACCCCAATTCAATTCCCTTGTTAACATCTTACATTAGTCCCTGGTCAAGTAGCTCAGTTGGTTAGAGTGTTGTCCCGATACACCAAGATTTCCGGTTTTATCCCCAGTCAGGGCACATACAAGAGTCAACCAATGAATGTATAAATAAGTGAAACAAGAAATCGATGTTTCTTTCATTCTCTCTCCCTCCCTCCCTCTCCCTCCCACTCTCTAAAGTAAAAAAATAAATAAAAATCCTACATTAGTGTTTCTCAGAACGAACTTAGCAGTATCAATACAGCAATGTTAACTAACACCCATACTTTTTTCAGATTTCCTTAATTTTCCCCTGAGGTCCCCATCCAGAATCACACATAACAGGTGTCACGTCTTGGACCCCTCTGGGCTGTGACATTTCTGACGCATTCCTCAATTTTCATGCCCTGGGCAGTCTTGAGGAGGAGGGGTTAGGAGTTTGGTAGATGCCCCTCTGTGTTGGGGTCATCTGCTGTTTTTCTCATAGTCTGACTGGGGCAATAGGATGAGTAATATTTTAATGAAATATTTTTTTAAATTGGAATTAATGCAAAAAAAAATCCCATGGTGAACAAAATAGCAAAAACTTAAATCCAGTATCAGAATTGCTGGTTTTCCCTTTTGTCTGAGCGCTAACTTGGTTTCCTGTTGTGTTGCTGCAGCCTGAGACCCTCCTGTTCAAGGAGGGGAAGGGGAGGAGAGAAAGGGCCCCAGTCTTTTTTTTTAATTATTGATTTGAGAGAGAAACACTGATTTGTTATTCCATATATTTATGCATTCATTGGTTGATTCTTGTATGTGCCCTGACTGGGGATCAAACCCACAACCTTGGCATATCAGGATGACACTCCAACCAACTGGACTACCTGGCCAGGGCTAGGTACCCAGTCCTGGGGGGGAGAGGGCAGGAGACCTTGTCTGTGGCTCCTCCCTCGGGGTACAAGACCCTCCCTGGGGGGGTTCAGGAGAGTTCTGGAAGTTGAAATAGCAGAAGACAGGGCAGAGACAGGCATGTGAACCCAGCTATCTTTGATGAGTGGGGCCAGCAGCTTTTGGTGAATTCACAGTTTATTACAGAAGGCAGTTCCTAGAGGGCAGAAATGGAGGGGGTGACCCAAGGTGACTACTGTTGGTGGGAGAAAGGGCCCTTGCTGTGTGTGTGGAGGGGAGCAGGGGGAGTGGGGATCAGCCAGGGTGCAGGAGGGAGAAGCTTGCTTTGTCTCTACTCCCCTCACTGTGTACCCTGACCCCCTCTCAGAATTGCCCCCAGCACACCTGCTCTATCCCATATTTTCACAGGTCAGGAGAGGGCAGTTTATTGTTTTGTGCCTCGGTGGTCCCATCTGTGAAATGGGGCCAGGAGCCCATATCCTGCCCTGAGGGATGACAGGTTTGGGAGCTGCTAGAGTGAGACGGGACATCCAGGCCTGAGAAGGTAGGAGATAGGAGTCTCAAACTGGTTGTTAGGTCCCACCTTGTCCAGATTTGCCCAGGACATTCTGGAAAATCCCACATCAGGAAACCCCTCAGTTCCGTGCAAACTGGAACCGTTGGTTAACCTACTGAGTTACAAGTCCTTGGCAGTTCCCCTAAACCCCTCTGTTTTTTGTGAAAGGTAGGGGAGTGGCCCTCTCAGGATCTAAGCTGACCCTGCACCCCAGCACAGATACTCGCTGGTGTCCTGTAGCTTTGTGGCACATGGTACAGCTGTCCAAGCCAGCTGCCCTGAGGGGGGTCTGCTGTCGTCCTGTCTGCCTTCTCTGTCAGCACCACATGGAGTCTTAACAGCTTTGTTGAGATATAACTCCCATTGATACAGTTCACCTAATTAAACCCTGTAGTTCTGTGGTTTTTAATATATTTAGAGTATGCAGTCCTTACCACTCTCTAATTCCAGAACATTCTGTCACCCCCAAAAGAAACCCTGTTCCCATCAGCAATCACTCCCCAGCCCCTGACAGCTGCTAACCCACTCTCTGTCTCTGTGGATTGGCTTGTTCTGGACATTTCACATAAATGGAATCACACAATCTGGCCTTTTGTGTCTGGTCTCTCTCACTGAGCATCATAGTTTCACAGTTCATCCATGTTGTAGCAAGTGTCAATGCTTCCCTCCTTTTCATGGCTGCACCATTTTTCATTCCCACCAACCATGAGTGGAGGTTCTCTTTTCTCAGTGTCCTCACCAGCACTTGTTACCATCATCTTTTTGACTCTAGCTGTCCCAGTGGGGGTGAGGTGATATCTCACTGTCCTGGTTTGTTTCCAGGTATTTGTAAACACATGTGCACCTCCACATGGGAGGCTGGTGGGAAATATGAGTTGTGCTTCCAACTGCTAGTCGTGACCTGGCAAGGGACGAGTGATGGAGACAGGACAGGCAGCCTGGGGTCTCCCAGGTTGTGGGGCTGAGCTGGTTGAGAAGCCTCCTGGGTTGGTTGGAGCTGTGTCCCATGGCAGGCCACCCTGGGATGCCTGCTGTTTTGGGGAGCTTTCCTTCACCTAGGCCTTGCTGTCTCCCCAGGTAAGTGGCATCAAGACGCTGTATGAGTCAGAGCTGGCTGACGCCCGCAGAGTGCTGGACGAGACGGCCCGAGAGCGCGCCCGGCTGCAGATCGAAATAGGGAAACTGAAGGCTGAGGTGGAAGAGGCCAACAAAAGGTAGGGGTGCAGCTGGTGTGATGTTGCCCTGATTCTAGGGCTGTTATGTGTACACGGCAGGGTGGGTGATGGGGTCAGAGGCTTGTCAACCCCCTGGGGGCTCGTGTCCAAGCTGGTGGCCCCCACTTGGGCAGAACTGGGAGCTGGTCCTGTGGGTTCTTGGAGGTCGGTGGTCAGGAGTGCACTGGACGCTGGGTGGGTAGTGGCTTCTGGGGCCTGGCCTTCTAGCTGCCCCTTGACCACTTTTACTCTCCCCCCCCCCCCCCCGATAATTTGGCCCAAGGAAGGTTTTCAACCCAAGCATCTCTTCTGCGACCCAACTCCTCCTTCAGGCCATAGAGCCCAGCTTCTCCAAGGAACCCTGGATTTGGGAGCCACTAGTATTCCAACTTCCCTGTCCCTGGGGCCCCTGGAGGCCCCAACCCGCTGTCTTATGTCTGATGAGGTGGCCTTTGTCCTCTTTGCCTCCTCTCAGGGTCCCCACCCTGAGAAACTTTGGGGCCAGATTCCCCCCTCACCCTAACCGGGCCCATTGTGGCCAGTCGACCTTTGGGCTGAGCCTTTTCTCTTATTCACAAAGCATGTTCTTTTGCCTGTTTATGACTAAAAAGGCTCTGAAAATTTGGAGAACAAGCTGGTGCTGGGGATTATAGTAGCAGAATTAATAAAGTAATTTATTAATTTAGAGAAAGAGGAAGAGAGAGAGAAATATTGATCAGTTGCTTCCCATATTTGCCCAGACTGGGGATTGAACCTGCAACCTTTTTTTTTTTTTTTTTAATATATCTTTATTGATTTCAGAGAGAGGGAGGGGGAGAGAGAGATAGAAGCATCAATGATGAGTCTTTGATCTGCTGCCTCCTGCATGCCTCCTACTGGGGATCAAGCCTGCAACCCAGGCCTGTGCCCTGACCAGGAATCGAACTGGGATCTCCTGTATCATAGGTCAATGATCAACCGCTGAGCCACATCAGCTGGGCTCAAACTCACAACCTTTTGATGAACGGGACGACACTCCAACCAACTGAGCCACCCACCCAGGGCGTAATAAAATAATTTAAATACATCAAGTATTAAAGTAATAAAGGGGATACCATGACTAACACCTAGTTCAGGCATGATCTTCTTTCATCCTCACAGTGACCCTAGCAGGGCCAGACTGTCATCATCTCCATTTACAGAGGGGGAAACTGAGGCATGGGGTTGGGGACTTGTCCAAGCTCCCTCAGCTCAGTAGTGACCAGGACCAAGGTCTGGACCCTGGCTTCCCGAGTCCCTCTTGTAGTTCCAACATCCACTTTCATGTTTGTAGCATTTTCCTTTCTTTTTTTAAATTAACAGGCTGTTTGTTTTTTTTAAATAGAGGTGTTTTTGAGCAGTTTTAGGTTTACAAGAAAATGAGTGGAAGGTTCAGTTTTGAAAATCCCCCCTCGGGTTTCCCCATTGTCAACATCTTATATTAATGAGTGAGCCATGTTATAAATGATGAGTCAATGTCTATACATTATTATCGACTCAAGATAATAATTATCAACTTAAGTTCGGAATTGACCTTCTGCCTGCTGTTCCTGGTCTGGGCCAAGAAGTCATGTTTTTTCTGTTATCAGAGTCATAGATGCTCACTGTCAAGAAAGTGGAAAATGTAAGACAGTTTAAAGAGAAAAATAAAAGTGTCCATGAGCCTCCCTCAGATGGAATTGCAGTGGCCGATCTGATACATGTGTTTTCCACCTTTTTAATTTAAAATAAAGGTGGACATAGACATCAATGAGGTTCTTTCCGTGTAGCGAGCTTCTTCGTCTTCTGAGTTATCGATGTCCTCTGTGATGTGATGTCCCAGCTGCTGGCATGTACCAGCATCTGGGAGTGTGTCGTCAGTGGCCGCCATGACTCAGGTTGGTCCCATTGTTCTATGACAGCTTCTTTGAGTGACAACTGTGCCCATTGTCAGGACAGTCATTTTCCTTGGCTTATAAGCAAGACTTACCTGATTCTGGGCATGGTGGTGACTTGTTTGTTTAAGGCCCCCACTCTGGAAAAACAGCTTCCTGCACTCTGGGCTGATGGCCTTTTCCTTTTCTGGTCTCCAGCCTTCTCCAGCCTGTAGATCTGCAAGCACTTCTCTCAGTTGCCTGACTTCCTATTCCTCGTCTTCTGGTCCTCCCAGGCAGGGAGGTGGGTGGGCTGTAACCCCAAACATGGTGTGAACTTCCAGATAAGTCACATTCAGTGCTTTTCTTTTCCCAACAAATTTATCACCAAAACCCTATGATGGTAGAATTGCGGGTAGCCACTTGGAGGACCCAACAAAAAGGCCAGATTCCCCCCCACAATCCTTTAGGAATTACAGTTACGCAGGTGAGGAATCTGCTTTAACACCTTGAAGCTTTTAAACAGGTGCACAAGCCAGGGAGAGCTGCTACTGCCCCTGCTTTCTGGACCACTCTGTGTAGTTCTTCAGAACCCTAAAATTGGGTAAAATTGTTTAAAATTTTTCCACATCTCCTAATCCCTCCGCTCCCATCACCCTGTCCTTGTTGCTAATCTTGAACTTGCTGGGCACAGCTCACCCCAGGGCCTTTGCACTTCTCTGTCCTGGTCCTGAACACTCTTCTAGAAATACTGGACCTGGCTCATTCCCAGGGTTCCTCCTACAGGGCCTGCGCCACTTAAAGGTGCAGCTCCCACCCGGCACATGCTCAGTCCACATCTCCCTTTCCTGCTTCATCTGTCCTTAACAACAGATTCATGTTTGACAGGCAGCATATTTCACTGTCTTCTCTGCTTCATGCATGCAGGGCTGTTTCCTCATGTATCTCTTGTATGAGGATGGCGTTCTCCACGCTGAAGTCACTGGTCTTTATGCCACCGCAATTCACATGAGTTTATGCAGTATCCCTAGTGGGGCTCATCCAGGGTTATTGCCCCCAGGGAACATTGGGTCATGTCTGGAGACATTTGTGGTCATCACGACTGAGCTGCTCCTGGCACCAAGGGGGTGGGGGCCAGGGATGCTGCTCAACCTCCCACAGTACACAGGACAACCCCACAGAATGACCCAGTCCTAGTGTCCCCAGTACTGACGGGGAGACCCTGGGTGTCTCCACAATTGCTGAGTAAGTTCCATGGGGAAAAGGTGGTAAACTTTCAACTCCAAGAAAATTTAGAAAATTTAGAATTACATTCAGAAGTGTATAAGAGCTTAAATTTATGCTATGAAAAGTATGTTAAAGAATCCATTTGACATCTTAAATATTTGCTATTGAAGATAATTGTCTATTAGAATACCAGATGATCCTATGTGAAATAGCTAAAGTTTACACAGGAGATTAACTTTTCAAAGACTAGGGTTTTAATTTGTAACTTTAATAAACTATACATTGATTTTTTAAAAAAAATCAGAGTTCTCCTAAATGATCCTTTTTGTGATCAAAATTCTCAGAAAAGGACAACCCATGCCTTGAGGGTTTCTTAAACACTGTATCTGTAGGTCAGAAAAACCCTGAAGGTGCAGGGCAGGTTTGAGGAAGGGTCACTTTTTGTGCCTACAGGGAAGGCTCCCTTACCAGAGAGCAGGGGATGGGTCCAAAGGGCCCTCGGCTCAGGCTGAAGTGAATTTGTCCACAGCCCTCCCTGGGCCCCAGCCACACAGCTGCTCAACTCTCCCAGCTAACCTCTGCTCTTGACTTTCAGCTCCAAGAAGAGGGATGGCGAGCTCACAGTGGCCCAGGGCCGTGTGAAGGATCTGGAGTCCCTGTTCCACCGGAGTGAGGCAGAGCTGGCTGCTGCCCTTAGTGATAAGCGCAGCCTCGAGAGTGAAGTGGCCGAGCTTCGGGCCCAGCTGGCCAAGGTAGGCCCCAGGCTGAGGTGAGAGACCTCAAGCTCATGGGCATGTGAGGGTCCTGGGATGGTCAAGGGATGTCTCACAGGTGTGAATTTGTGTACAGGTATTTATAGGAGATCCCTGGGCACGAGGAGCCAGACTAGTGCAACAGACTCTAGCCAGGGCATGAGTGCAGCAGATAGTCACCTCAGCTTGTTGTCCTGTGTCTCCCAGGCAGAGGACGGTCATGCAGTGGCCAAGAAGCAGCTGGAAAAGGAGACACTGATGCGTGTGGACCTGGAGAACCGCTGTCAGAGCCTACAGGAGGAGCTTGACTTCCGCAAGAGCGTCTTCGAGGAGGTGAGGCTTGTATGTGGTGTCAGAGTGTGGTCCACCTTTATTTTTTGGCATGTGTGTCTCCAGTTTTCTCAGCACTACTTGTTGAAGAGCCAGTCTGTACCCCATTGTATATCCTTGCCTTTTTTGTCATAGATTAATTTGACATATTAGTGAGGATTTATTTCTGGGCTTTCTGTTCGATTCCCTTGATCTATATGTCTGTTTTTATGCCCGTACCATGCTGTTTTGATTATTGTAGCTTTATAGTATGGTTTGATATCAGCACACATGATACCTCCCACTTTGTTCTTTCTCAAAATTTCTTTTGCCATTTGGTGTCTATTGTGGTTCCACATAAATTTTAGAATTAGTTGTTCTAATTCTCTGTGTGTGCACATGCACACACGTGCATCAGGGTGATTCTTATCAGAAAAGTTGAGGAAAACAAGCCCTTTGCGCTAGCCCTCTCTGGCCAGTATTATAAAATAAGTCTTAGAAGTGGCCTGCAGGTGTCCCACCTACTTCAGTGTCACAGATGAACTTCCTGTGTGGTTGGACCAATTGGATGTGCAGAAAGTAGTTGTTAAAAAGACCTCAATGTTCAAACCAACCAGAATAGTGGTGTTTTTTGTTTTTCTTTATCCAGGTGATGAAGCCAGGTGACAGACTAAAAGCAAGCGTGCTGAAATATGGCAATATTATGACTAGTTTATGAATAATATATTGAGTAGTGATAATCCATTACTTTTTTATATTAACCCTTTACCAGATATATGATTTTTCAGTTCTGATCACCCCACCCTTTAGTGACCATCAGCTTGTTCTTTGTATCTATGGATCTGTTTCCAGTTTATTTTGTTTTGTTCTTTAGGTTCCACATATAAGTGAAATCATATGGTATTTGTCTTTATTTCTCTTATTTCTCTGACTAGTTTCATTTAGCATGATACCCTATATGTCCATCCATGTTGTTGCAAATGGCAAGATTTCATTCTTTTTATGGCTGAGTAATATTCCACTGTATGTATGTATCTCATTTTTATCCGATTGTTTATTAATGGACACTTAGGTTGCTTCCATATCTTGACTGTTGTAAATAATATATAGCAGTGAACATAAGGGTGCATATATCTTTTCGAATTAGTGTTTTGGATTTTTTTGGATAAATACCTAGAAGAGGATTTGCTGGGTCATAAGGTAGCCCTATTTTTTTAGTTTTCGAGGAACCTCCATACTGTTTTGCATAGTGTGGCTATGCCAGTTTACAATTCCACCTGCATTACAACAGAACAAAAGAGTTTACTTTTGTCAACTGTTTGTTGATTCATTGATGATAGTCATTCTGACAGGTGTGAGGTGAGATCTTATTGTGATTGTGGTTTTAATTTGCATTTCTCTGATTAGTGACATTGAACATCTTTTCATGTGTCTGTTAGCCACCTGTGTGTTTTCTTTGGAAAAGCAACTATCAGGTCCTCTGCTCTTTATTTAATAGGATTTTTTTCTGTGGGGTGTTTTTTTTTCAATTGTTGAGCTGTATAAATTCTTTATATATTTTGGATGTTAGTCCCTTGTCTGTGGTATCATTTGCAAATATGTTCTCCCTTTGGCTGGTTACCTTTTTGTTTTGTTGCTTTCTTTTGCTGTGCAGAAGCTTTTTATTTTGATGTAGTTCTGTTCATTTATTTTTTCTTTTACTTCTCTTGCTTTTGGGGTCAAGTTCACAAAACCCCATGTAGTATCAAGGTCCATAAGTTTAGTGTCTGTTTTCTTCTATGTATTTTATTGTTTCAGGTCGTATATTTAAGACTTTAGTCCAATTTGAGTTCATTTCTATGTACAGTGCCAGCAGACTAGTTTCACTCTTTTGCCTTTGGCTTTCCAGTTTTCCCAGCACCATTTATTGAAGAAACTCCTTTCTCAGAGAACATCATATGTTTTTGGTTCCTTTGTTGAAAATTAGTTGCCCATATAAATGGGTTTATTTCTGGGCTCTCAGTTCGGTCCCACTGGGCTGTATGTCTTTTTCTGCCAATACTGTACTGTTCTGGCTATTGTGGCTTTTTCATACAGTTTGAAGTCGGGGAGTATGATACCCTTGGTTATTCATGGTACCTGATGAATTGTTTTTCCACCTATGCATTTGAGGCAGTGAACTCTTGTTTACATATGTTTTGCTGTTAACAATTCGGCAGGTTCATAAGTGGAGGTGTTCTTTTTTTTCCTAGTAGGAGGTGCAATAGTGTTAGTTTGTTTTTCTCTCGCCTGCATGATGGCATCTCTGGGATCTCAGTGGGGCACTATGACCTGGGTTCATGGAAAATGCCCCATATACCCCAAGGTGGTGGGCATCCCCTCTGTCCCGGGTCAGGTGGGGCTCCGGGCCTGCAGGTTTCCAATGCTTCGTCCTTGTAACCAGAGGTGTCTCTTAAGATGGACACTTGTCACTGGGTTTAAGGCCCACCTGGATAATCCAGAGTGATCTCGAAACTCATAACTTAATTATATCTGCAAAGTAAGGTCACACTCAAGTTCTGGGGATTAGGACATGGGTATACCTTTTTTTAATTTTTATTGATTTTTACAGAGAGAGGAAGAGAGAAAGAGAGAAACATCTACTGATTGGTTGCCTCCCGCACATGCCCCTACCAGGAATCGAACCCGCATCCTGGGTATGTGCCCTGACTGGGAATCAAACCTGCCACCCTTTCATCTACAGGACTGTGCTCTAAGCAACTGATCCAGGGTGCAGATATACCTTTAAGGGTCAGAGTGAGGGCCAGACACTACCCTCTATTCCTGGGTTTGGTCACCCCTCCCTGACAACCTCCTAATCCCTGGGCCTCCGCTCCCTGGCATGGTCAGGCCTGGCTGGGAGGGACTGAGGTCTCCACAGGTAGACCTAGGGTCCTGTGCTCTCTGGGAGAGGGCCAGTGTGGGGGCCCTCCCACCTTATCATCACAGGGCCCATTGTGCTGTCATGGCCCAGAATGGAATCCTGCGGCCAGGCAGTTCATGGCTGGGAAGAGCTGCTGGCAGGAGGGCACACATGCAGCTGAGGAGTGGTCTGTGGCTCCAGCCAGGCCCCGTGACAGCCAGGGCCTCCAGGAGAGTTAGGGAGGAGTCCAGGAGGAAAGCTGAGGGGGGACCCATGAAGGTACCCAAATCTGTCGGGACCAATAAAGAAGCCAATGTGGGGTGATGGGAGGGCACCGTGGAAGGGGTCCCTGAGGTGGGCTGTGATGAGCTCCTGGGGGGCACCACGAAGAGGACTGTGAAGAGAGCCCATGGGGGTGCAGTGAGGGGTTGTGCGCTGGAGGGCGCTGCAGGAGGGGCCTGGTGAGCAGCCGTGGGGTGCGTGGTAAAGGTGGGTGTGCTGCCGTGGGGTTCCACAGTAGTCTTTACTTCTCTGTGAACATGATTGGCTTCCTGGGGCGACACTCCTGTGGTATATACAAACTTGATTACATGGTGACAGTGACTGATTTCTGAGGTGGCATGAGTGGGAGAGAATCCCCTCCCTCTGGAGTCCCTCGCCTGCCCCACACCTGCACTTGGCCCCACTGTGAGCCTGGGGCAGCTACCTGGTGGCCTTTGTGGTTTGGACTTCCTCCAGCTGGTTTATTCAGCTATCACTGTCCCATCCCATAGGTGTCCTGATTGCTGGATGTCTCAGGCCCTGGGCACCTGGGACAGACTCAGTCAGGAATTTATTTTTTTAGTAACAACTTTATTGAAATATTCCCATATCATAAAGCTTTTAAAGTGTATAATTTGGAGTGGTTTTTAGTATATTCACAAGGTTGAGGAACCATTACCTCTCATTCTAGGACAGGGGTGGGGAACCTTTTTTCTGCCAAGGTTCCCCACCCCTGTCCATCTGGATATTATAACATCATTCATGGGCCATACAAAATTATCAACTTAAAAATTAGTTTGCTATATTTGGTCAAGCATTTAATTAACTCACCCCTATTGTGATGGCTGGAACTCTTTCTCTTTGGTGAAGTGAAGCCCGTGGGCCGGACGTTCCCTACCCATTCTAGGACATTCCATCACCCCCAAAAGGAGCCCTGCACCCATTAGCATTCACCCCCAATCCCCTACTTCCTGTCTGGATTTGCCTCTTCTGGACAGTTCACATAAATAGAATCATACACTGTGTGGCCTTTTGTGTCTGGCTTATATCACTGACCATCGTGTTCAGGATCCATCCACACTGTAGTGAGTGTCAGTGCTTCACTCCTTTTCATGGCCGAGTAATATTCCACTGTGTGGATGGACCATGTTGTGTTTTCCCATTCATCAACAATGAACATTTGAGCTGTGTCCTCTTTGGTAATTGTGAAATGTGTATTAGTCAATAATTTGTGAAACCAGGGAAACTCCTCAGGTTCCCTATTTGTACAGTTTTGAGTTCTTGCTTGCACCTGACACTTGGGTTGAGGACACTGGTGAGTGGAATGGGTCAGTGGCACCCCCAGTCCACCAGCCCTCCTGCCTGCCTCAATGGGTCAGTGTGCTCTGTCCCCAGGAGGTACGAGAGACGCGCCGACGGCACGAACGGCACCTGGTGGAGGTGGACAGCAGCCGGCAGCAGGAGTACGACTTCAGGATGGCGCAGGCACTGGAGGAGCTGCGAAGCCAGCACGATGAGCAAGTGCGGCTCTACAAGCTGGAGCTGGAGCAGTCCTACCAGGCCAAGGTGCGGTTAGGAAGGAGGCAGGAGATGGCAGGCAGGGGGTGGGATGGGTGGGACAGAACAGGTGGGAAAGTACAGATGGCTCCTCTTGCTCCATACCTGGCACCTCATCTGCCTGTTCCTGTCTCCTTAGCTGGACAGTGCCAAGCTGAGCTCTGACCAGAATGACAAAGCCGCCAGTGCTGCCCGGGAAGAGCTGAAGGAGGCACGCATGCGGATTGAGTCCCTCAGCTACCAGCTCTCCGGCCTCCAGAAGCAGGTGACTCATAGGAGTCCCCACCTGCCCCTGCCCCATAACACCAGCAGTGTCCTTCCTCCTGCCTCTGGGTGGTAGATGCAACCTCGAAGGTCAGGCTCCCAGCCATCACCATCCCATTCCTATTGTGCACTGAATGAGGCTGCCCAGCTGCTGGCCCCTGGCCCTGGCCTGGAACCAGGTGGGCTCCTCACAACCCACACAGGCTGCCCTGACCTGGCCCCCGGACCCCTCCCCAGGCTAGTGCAGCTGAAGACCGGATCCGGGAGCTGGAGGAGGCCATGGCCGGGGAGCGTGACAGGTTCCGGAAGATGCTGGATGCTAAGGAGCAGGAGATGACGGAAATGCGGGACGTGATGCAGCAGCAGCTGGCTGAGTACCAGGAGCTGCTGGACGTCAAGCTGGCTCTGGACATGGAGATCAGCGCCTACCGCAAGCTGCTGGAGGGCGAGGAGGAGAGGTGAAGGAAGGGGGGCGGGCAAGATGTGGTAGGGTGAGGAGGGGGATGCTGGGCCAGGAGGAGAGGTCAGGTGGCATGAGGGATGGGTCCAGGAAGGGAGAGGGACAGGATGTGGAGGGGTGAGGTGGGGATGGAAGGTGGGGTTTTTAGGGGAGGTATAAGGAGGAGAGGCCAGCCCCTGGGGCAGGTCAGGATGGGCTGGTGAGTGAGTCTGCCCACCTTGCAGTGTCTGGGCTGTTCTGGTTCAACCTTAGGCCAATAGGCTCCTGCTGCCATCACCAGTCACCTTGTGCCCCTCTCCCCCAGGCTGAAGCTGTCCCCCAGCCCATCGTCACGAGTCACCATCTCAAGGGCCACCTCGAGCAGTGGCAGCAGTGTGTCCATGACGGGGCGATCGGGCCGCAGCAAGCGGAGGCGGCTGGAGGCGGAGGAACCTCCGGGCACAGGCTCCAGTGGCATCAGCTCAGGTGGCAGCAGCAGCAGCAGCTTCCACCTGGCCCAGCAGGCCTCAGCCTCGGGCAGCGTCAGCATCGAGGAGATTGACCTGGAGGGCAAGTTTGTGCAACTGAAGAACAGCTCAGACAAGGTAAGGGGGTATGGGGCCTTGACCATGGGTGGGGGCCCCCTGTTGGGTCTCTTGGAGCTATGTGTCAGGCAATGACCCCTTTGCAGGACCAGTCTCTGGGGAACTGGAGGATCAAGAGGCAGGTCCTAGAAGGGGAGGAGATTGCCTACAAATTCACACCCAAGTACGTGCTGCGGGCTGGCCAGACTGTCACGGTAGGTGGCTGCAGAAGGGCAGGTGGGCCGCGGTAGGGAGAGTGGCCACCAGTGGGAGGGAGGTGGCAGCAGCAACCACGTAGATGACAGAATGTGAGATGGGGGCTGGAGAAGCAGGACCTGGCTTAGGGGGTGGTGTAGTGGTTGAATGCCCGGTGTGATTTTTGTTTCTTTGTTCTGTTTTTTAAATATATCTTTATTGATTTCAGAGAGAGGAAGAGGGGAAGAGAGAGAGAGAGAAACATCAGTGAGAGTCATTGATTGGCTGCCTCCTGCACACCCCCTACTGGGGATCGAGCCTGCAACCCTGGCATGTGCCCTGACCAGGAATCGAATCATGATCTCTTGGATCATAGGTCAGTGCTCAACCACTGAGCCACACTGGTTGGGCTAAATGCCCGATTTTGAGAAAAGCTGCCTGCTGTCAAAAGTCACCTGTGTGCTGGCATTGTTTCATTGGGCCCTCTTGGAGCCCTTTGGAGTTCCTAAGTAACATGCCACGATCCATGGTGGAGGTGGGTCTGAGTCCAGGCTGTCTGGGCCAGCAGGTGTTGGCAAGAGATGTACCAGTCATGGGTATGGGCCCTGGAGCTGATGAACTTCAGATCCAGCTTATCCTGTTTGCCAAGATGAGTGTCCTTGGCCACTGTGAACTCCAGTCTTGTCTTCCATACCCTGGTGATCATTTCTGGGTAGGACCCAGTAAAGTTGGAAGGATTAAACCCTGGTGCATCAGAGGGGGGCTCTGAGGGACTGGCTAGTAGCACATGCACCGTGACCAGAGCCAACATTGACGGGAAGGCCCTCCTGTGTGTCCCCAGGTGTGGGCAGCTGGTGCAGGGGTGGCACACAGCCCCCCCTCAACACTCGTGTGGAAGAGTCAGAACAGCTGGGGCACAGGCGAGAACTTCCGGACTGTCCTGGTCAACGCTGATGGGGAGGTGGGTGCCGGGGCTTGGATGTGGGGGTTCCTCTGCCTCAGTCCTGGGTCTCCCTTGTCCACCTTAACACCACACCACCAGCTGGTGCAAGAGCCCTTGGGTGGAGCCTAGGCCAGCAGAGCCAGTGAAGGCAGCCCTGGGCCTGGTCCCAGGGTGGCACTCTGTAGTGTGGTGAAACCCTGAACAAGTATATTGACTCCCACCAACATGGGCTGGGCCCCTGCAGCTGAGGGGCTGAGTGGCCGTGGCTCTTGTCTCACACAGGAAGTGGCCATCAGAACCGTGAAACAGTCCTCAGTGATGCGGGAGACGGAGAACGGGGAGGAGGGAGAAGAGGAGGGAGCTGAGTTTGGCGAGGAGGATCTTTTCCATCAGCAGGTAGGGGCCCCAGGGGGCACACTCGGGCACACACATGTATACACGTACACATACGCACCCTTGGAGCTGCATTCCTTGCCTCTAGGTCTTGCCTGTTGTGTGTACCTTGGGCTACTAACCCAGGGACCCCTGGGAGTGGGGTGTTGAAAACTGGTTGTCTCTCTAAGTGGCACTCACTGGTACTGCCCTCGTGGTCTCAGAGAACGCTCTCTGGCACCATGATTTTGTGTCAGAGAATGGTGACTTAAATAATGGCCCTTGGGGAGAAGATGGAGCACCTAGGACCACACCGTGTTAGATACAAGTTGTGAAACTTCTGGTGTCTGAGACAAAATTTTAATGTGTTATATAGCTTGGAACCAAGGTAAGGGAGACATGGAAGGTTCTGGAACAGGGACAGTTGAGGCCAATGTCACCTGCCCTGTCATCTTGTTGGGGCTGGTATTCCTGAGGTGGCTCAGGCCCTGGGCCTGGGCCAGCCTCTCCCTGGTGGTATTGGGGGCCACCAGCTACCTTTCTAGCCTCCCAGTCCCACCTAACTGCTGCTGTCCTTCCTTCCAGGGGGACCCAAGGACCACCTCAAGAGGCTGCCGTGTGATGTGACTGAAACACCCCTCATCACACATCTTTCTTTACCCAGAGCCACTGAAAACTATTTTTATATCATTGGCTTTCCTTAGTCCTTCATACATTTCTAGAGAATTTTTAAGCAAACTGCCAGAATGTGGGTGGGTCTCTGTTCTGTACTATTGGTGGGTTTCTGTGGACCCTCCCTTCAACCACTGTCCATTTCCCATGTGGGTTGAATTCCAGTCCAGGAACCTAACGGCTGACGGGTTTGGGCTTGGAGGCTGGAGAGGCCCATGCATTGCCCCTGCCTCCGTTACAGACAGGCTGAGATGGGAGGGCAGAGAAGCTGTAGGAATTCACTAGTTGTCCTTTGTGTTATTAAGCTTTTTAAAACCAAAATTAGGATCCAGGTTCCTGCCTGGTGGCGGTAAGGGTGTCCCCTGTGGGGTTCGTGGCTCTGCCCACCAGAATGTGGTGTGGGAGCGCTTAGGAGTCCTAGGTTTTACTGTCCACTTGACTTCTATCTTGCAACTCCCACTCTGAAGGTGTTTGGTGGCAGGCAGGATTTTCCGCCTGCACGAATCAGGGTGCCGTTTGCAGGGTGGAGGAGCTCCTTGTTCCCATTCTGGCTGCCATGCATTTCTGGAACAAGACCAGTAAGACAGGAGAGAAGGAAATCTGGGAACAGGGACACTTCCAATCAAAGACTAGTAACCAGGTAAATAGTGAGGGGACAAGAGTGAACCTCGGCAGCAAACGCCTCAGGTTTTAGAACCACGTCCATGTGTAACAACCATTTTGTGCCCTCCTGTCATGAAAATACAGACATCAGGGAGAGCCATTGGATGCCCTCACACACACCTCATGCCCAGGGCTGAGGGCCAGTTTCCCACTGTCTCATATATATATAGAGCGTCCCCCAAAAATGTATACACACACTTTGAATAATTATAAAGGCACTATTTAGTAAAATACATTTCATTTTCAAAATTAAGCTGTCAGCTGTTAGTGTGTATACATTTTTTAGGACACTATTCTGCATATATATTGCTATTCTCGCTTCTATCTGTAACACTCTGGTGGAAATGATGTTACTCAGGCCACTGCCAGCTGATCCCTTAAGGGTGGCTCCATGTCACAGGCTAGTTTCTGGCCGCCTGGCAACCCTCTCTGCATTAGCCTACCGTTTACAGACCCTTACCTAGATACACAGAAGTTATTTTTTTAATGGATATTTATTTTTTTACATTGGTCAGTACTCAGATTGCCGATCCTGCTTCTGTAGCTCAGGCCTGGGTCACAGGGACAGCCCCACAGGGAGCCTGTCTCAGTGAGCTCTGAGTCCCCAGATGGCAAACTCCTTCAGAAAGGGCAGCTCGAGTCTTTAAGACTCAATACTGAGCCAGAGCAGCATGCTGCCTGGCCAGGCAGTTTCAGAGCACCCCAATGGCTGGCCCTTTGGTTCCCCTGGCTGGGAGAAGCACATTTGCCATGTGTACACCCCCAGGCCTGGCTTTCCTTGGGAATTGCTTATAGTGAGGAAGGGTGGAGGCCGGAGCCCCAGGCCAGGAGAGCCCCAGAGGCTGAAAACCTAAATGCACTATTGGGTCGCCCATAGCCCTCGCTTTATGTCCAGGTTCCTCCCATGGCCACCCTAAGTTCGCAGGCCAAGGAGGGAAGTGTCACCAGAACAACTCACAGAAGGTTCTGGTGGGTCCCAGAGAGCTTGCCTGATGATGTAGCACCCTGTACCCTACCTGAACTTTTCCTGGGAGTGCATGCAGGGCCCCTGAGGCCAAGGGTTGCCCCCCACAACCCTCCACAGCCCCATTGCAGGAACTGTGTGGACAGTGAGGGCCTGGAGAGTGTACAGTGATGCACTGGGAAAATGGGTGTTGGTAGCCCCAGACAAAAGGGGGGAAATCTGAGGGTTCAAAACTGTCCTGGATTTTGGGTTTGTGGTTTGCTAACAGTCTCCCAGTTGTAAGCTCATGGACAGGGCCCCCCTAGTGCCTGGCAGAGGCCTTGGGTGGGGCTGGGAAGTGGCCCAGTCTCCACCCAGTAGGGAGGGTCACCTGGACCTGGTGGTGACACTCATGGGTAATCAAGTATTTGGAAACATGGAGCAGAAATCAATGTGAAATTGCTTGTTATGGCCTGGGAAATAGTGCACGTGTCCTTAAACAAGCTTGGCTTTAAGCCTCTTACAATGATGGAGAAGTGATGCCTCTGACTGAGCCCCTGTCATGTGACTAAGCCCAGCGCTCCTACTGAAAAACCACACTGGCCCCCAGCAGCAGTGAGGGGGCTGCCCCCAGGGAGGTGACTGGGCGCCCACCTAGGGCATGGCCACTCAGCTAGTTTCCTAACTGAGGCTCTGACACGGAGACTGCACTCCTGTACACATTAGCATATCCAAGCGAGACTAACGCTCCTCCAGGCCGGCAGAGCTACTGGAAAGGTTTTATGTCTATGCCAGCACCTCAACACAACTTGCAGTGGAGTCTGCTTCCAGAACTGCCAGGTCTACACTTTCATTTCAGATGTGTTGGTGGTTTTTAAGGTGCATGCCAAATGTGTGGTCTTTTTCTTTTTTCCTCCAATGCTTTGTAATACACATTTTCTGACTGGAAACTTTTTTGTACAACACTCCAATAAACATTTTGCTTTTAAGTTGTCCCTCTGAGTTTACTTTGAGGCCCAGCTACTGCAACCAAACTGCTAAAATGCCAATGGCCTTTTTTGGCCTGTGAGCACCATTCACGTCCCCTCCACCTACATAGGATAGCAGGGGCTCACTACAGTTGTTCCCAGCTACACTGCCCAGAGCCTTCTGCCTCTGAACAAAGGGACAACAGGGCCCTGGGCCTCCACACCTGGGTCTGATGCTTAGGTACCTGCTAGGCTTCTACCAACTGCCAAAAACACCTGACACACCTAACCTACACAGAGGCCACTTTCTGTACAACGAGGAAGGTCTTACAGAGAAGGCGGGAGAGCCCTGGGGGCTCAATCCATGGCTTTGTTCCAGCCGATTTTGGCCTGAACAAAGTGAGCAAGCCGATTACGGCATTACTACACACATCTGGGCTCCCCGCCCCAGGGCCAATCCTTAGGCACCAGCTCACCTCCTACTTGCCAAAACCTCTGGCACACGCAGCCTACTTCTACATTAGGCCATTTTTCACAACTGGGGGAGAGAGCTATTTTGTCTAATTCTTAAAAACCCACCTAGAAAGTTAAAATGAAAAGACAAAGTATCTTTCATATAAAGGAACGAAGAGACACCCATAAAAACATCTTAAGGAAATGGAAATAAGTAATTTGCCTGATAAAGATTTCAAAGAAACAGTTATAAGGATCCTCCCCAAACTTGAGAGGTACTTAGGGAGAACTTCAACAAAGAGAAAGTGTAAGAAAGAACCAAACAAACCTGAAGAGTACAATAAATGAAATGGAAAATACAGTAGAAGGGGAAAACTTTATGCACATTCAGTTGGTTCAACCATGCAGGAGTCTGTCTGTGAGGTTGAAGTAGGTAGAGAAACCTGCAGGCTACTTACAAGACTTGGGATCTTATGATACTGGCCAGAGAGGGCTATTGCAAAGGGTTTGGTTTCCTAAACTAATGAGATTGACTTTGGACACACACACCTACATACAAAGAATTAGAATAACTAATCCTAAAATTTAGATGGAACCACAAAAGACCCTGAACATCAAAAGAAATTGTGAGAAAGATCAAAGTGGTGAGATACCACATTCCTTGATATCGAACAATAAAGCTACAATAATCAGAACAGTATGGTACTGGCATAAAAAGAGATATATAATCCAGTGGAATAGAATAGCCCAAAAATAAATCATCCCTAACACAGTAAATTTATAACAAAGAAGGCTGACTGCTGACTCATAGACAGAACAAACAGGTTTGCCAGATGGGAGGGGAGTTGGGTGAAAAGGGTATAAATTGGCAGTTACAAAATAATCATGGGGATATAAAGTACAGCATAGGAAATACAGTCAATGATACTGTAATAACTATGTGCAGTCCCAGGTGGGTACTAGACTTATTGAGGGATCACTTCGTAAGTTATATAAATGTGTAACAACTATGCTGTACATCTGAAAATAATATAATATTGACTGTCAACTGTAATTGAAAAATAAAAATAGAGCTGCCACACGATCCAGCAATTATACTTGTAGGTATTTATCCAAAGAAAAAAACACTAATTGAAAAGACACATGCACCCTTATGTTCATTGCAACATTATTTACAATGGACAAGATATGGAAGGAACCTAAGTGTCTATTGATAGACAACTGGATAAAGAGGTGGTACAAGGAATGGAGTGGCCAATGGCCTGCAAAGCAAGATGCCCAAGTTTTATGGTGACTTCTGGGATACCTCAGCCATGACTCTCCATCTGTGAGAAAGATACACTGCAGTGGTAGGAAATGGAAAGAAAATGTAAAAGACTATCAGAAATGGACGGAAGAGTATGCTCAGAGCCTGACTGACAAAACCACAGCAGTTGAGCAAGGAAGGATGCCTCCCACTCCATTCTCTGCTCCTCCCCCTGCATGGGCAGCGGCCCCACCTCCCCCGCGTCTTCCCGCCCTCCGCACCCTGGCATGAGGCCCGCACCCCATATGGGGCCCTTCCGTGATGCCAGTTATGGGCCCTCCACTCCTGGGATGATGCCAGTGGCACCTGCTCCTGGAATGCGGCCACCCACGAGGGCACACGCCAATGATGCCTGGGCCCCCAGTGATGCGACGTCCCACCC
Organism: Miniopterus schreibersii; assembly: GCF_964146895.1. Taxonomy (NCBI): domain Eukaryota; kingdom Metazoa; phylum Chordata; class Mammalia; order Chiroptera; family Miniopteridae; genus Miniopterus; species Miniopterus schreibersii. Next base: position 65,190,274 of record NC_138105.1, on the reverse strand, counting down.
ACCCCACGATGGCGCCCACTTGGCCAGGAACGCCTGGACCAGACAGGTAAGGGGAGAGGGGAGCCTCTCTGCCGGTTACTTGTTCTACTTCACCAGGAGATCGTGCTACTGTGACTCTGGGTGTTTTCTAATAGCAAGGCCAGGAAGATTCACTCCCTCTTCCTATCAGAAGAGAATAGTTTTGGAGGGGAGTAGTGAGACCAAAAAAAAAGCAATTTTCATTTGTATTGTGAAATGTAAAAATAAAATTGTCAACTCTTTTAGTTAAAAAAAAAGAGGTCATACATTATTCAATGGAATATTACTCAGCCATAAAAAGAATGAAATCTTACCATTTGCGACAACATGGATGGACCTATAGGGTATTATGCTAAGTAAAATATGTCTGAACGACAAAGACAAATGCCATATTTTTTCACTTATAGAATCTTAAAAACAAAAAACGAATGCATGACAAAACAAAACAGAAACAGGTCCATAACTGCAGAATACAAGCTGATGGTTGCCAAAGGGGAAAAGGGTGGGGGAAAGGAATAAAAAAGAAAAATAAATACTCTTCCCCTTCCAATACATCATCCTGACTTCATAGGTGAAAGGGGGAGAACTCAATTTTTTACCGATTTAACCCATTCTTATCAATCCAATAACTCATTGCAGTGTCTGGGCCGAGGTAGGTGTTCTAAAGGATCTGAGGAATTGAATTTGTAGGTTCCAGAATGTTACTGGTATTGTACAACAAGCCTGTTTTCCAGGAAGTCAAGTCCCTGGTTGAAATATATTTCTGGATCAACAACTGAGAAGTTAAGACCAGCTGCTAATTAAGTCAGGTTGTTCCCTAATTGTCAGGCAACAGTTTCATCTCTTCTATGAAATTTAAATTGTTTTAGTGAACAGAAGCAGGTCTCATCTTTCCTGTAACTTCTACAGCACCTAGGGAAGTGTGTGGGCCTGAAGACCATTGGTGGATAACATCTGGGAAAGGAATTTTCCTTCTGCCTCACAGAAAACACCAATCCATCATATAGCACATTTAATGTTAAATGTTATCCATACTAATAGATATTTAAAATGTTAGACTTATTCTCTCTGACAACACTTAAAATGCATTTCTTTTTTTTCTTTTTTAGGACTGGCATGAGGTGGGAGATACAGAATTCACAAAGGGAAGTAGTCTTCAGAACACTGAGCTCTACTCAATACAGTTAGTGCCGAGAGTAAAGAAAGAGAAGCCTTAAGTGGGTAGACTGACCACTGCTGAGATATCACTCCTATCTGAAAGAGTCTTTCTCATATTTGAAATTGCCCCTTTTCTTTTCAGTTTAAGGTACTGGGAGGAGGATAATACACATTTGAAAATATTCATCAAGATTGCATCAATTTTCAGCCATCAGTTTTTACCTTACCACTTTGCTCTAAATCGCCTCAATTGAGATACAAGTCTTTTTCCACTTGAATAACTGATCAGATATCAATATAGAGGTTACAAACCTTTCCAGCATAAGAAGCAAGATAGAAGGAATAAAATGTACTTTTCATAAACTAGTAGCACTTCATTCTACCTGGACACACGAATTAAGCTCCCTTGACTTGTCAGAAACAAAGGAAGATGCACATAGGTCCAAAAGAGCTCCTTGTATAAGGGAAAAGTGAGGCTACCATTAGGTGGTATGTAAAATTACTGGAATGCTGACTTTGACGGCAGAGAGGGGGACCATGCTGAATAGTACTGCTTCTGGCCATAGTGGCTTACAGAGGGAGTCCTACAACAGCCAGGGCTGAAGTAGGTGCAGCCTAATTTAAGGCATTTAAGATGCAGTAGCGATGCCCTAACAGGTAGTCAGAGACTAACTCAGTTGTAGGAGATGGTCAGGTCCCACGTAGGGCCGGGAGGGGAAAGTGTATGCATATATGGTGATCAATGTAGAAGATAGGTTTAGGTGGACACAAGGGAGAGGTGGGGCCCTCTTTTGTAGTCTAACCTGACCAGTCTCAGAAGGAAGAGGTTTGTCGAAATCAATAGTAAATTCAGGGGTTAAAACAACAAAAACCAGGAAGGCCTGTGTAGTCAGGGGTTAACAATATGGAATAACTAGAACATACAATCTAAAACACAGGGATGGTGACTGGCTTGTTGCAAAAAAATTCATATCATTAGCATATCCAGGAATACGACAACTATGAAACAAGGATTATGCACAGCAGGAGTGGACTTTCCCAGCCTGGCCCCAGGTCCTGGGAAAGCGGTCTGCTCCGACGACTTGGAGGTCTACAGGCTGAGAGGCCCAGTCAGGGGCATGAGGTGTAAGTGAGGGAGCCTTTCTAAATGTGAAACACAAATTTATGAGACTACCTTCTAACTTTTTGGTCCAGGGACCAGTTAACAATACCCAGTGTAGTTCCTTCCATCGAGGTTAGAGGAGTTCTCTGGAAATGTCCTTGGAATAATTTCAAGGGCTTTTATAGTTTCTTTACAATAAGAATGTCTCCTTAAGGCAGGTTCATATATTTCCTGAGCTGTCTCAGGGGTCTCCTGGTAGTTATTTCAAAAGGAGACAATCGATGCTTACCAAAGGGAATAGTTCTAAGGTTAAGAAATACCACAGGAATGGCTTTAGGCCAGGGTAGATTCAAAAATTCAACAAGGTTCACCAATTGAGTTTTTTTGTTTTTGTTTTAATCCTGATCTGAGGAGGATAGGATATGTTTAGAGAGAGGGAGGGAGACAGAGAGACAGACACAGACACAGAGAAAAACATTGATGTGAGAGAAACATCAATCAGTTGCCTCTCGTACGTGCCAACTGGGGATCGAACCCACAACATAGGTATGTGCCGTGACCAGGAATGAAACCTGCAACCTTGTGGTGTATGGGATGACTCTCCAGCCTAATGAGCCATCTGGACAGGGCCCCAATTGAGTTTTGTGTTTTTAAAAAATATATCTGTATTGATTTTAGAGAGAGGGGGAGAGAGAGAGAGAGAAACATTGACATGAGAGAGACACATCTATTGGTTACCTCCCACATACCCCCCAACTGGGGCCAGGGATGGAGCCTGCAACTGAGATACATACCCTTGGCCAGAATCAAACCCAGGACCCTTTAAGTCCACGGGCTGACAACTCTAACCACTGATCCAAACTGGCTAGGGTACCAATTGAGTTTTAATCATCTCATCTACCCCATAAGGCCAGAGGACTGGGAATGGTAAACGAAATACAAATGCTACAATGTCAGCCAAGTTTTTACATTATTTGTTATAGAGTTTGTCCTGTAAAGTGGAGCTAGCTGGGGGCTTCCCAATCTGGAAAAATCTTTTCTAGAAGTATTTTAGTAACTGCTGTGGGTGGTAGCACAGTAAAGTTGGAAAGCTCAGAAAGCAGAGAGCAGCCTCAGGAGGCTTGATTAAAGGAGCTGATTTTCCTAGAGTCAAAGAAGATGGCTCCAGAGGTGCAGCCTGAACACAAGATCCCCCCACCCCTCACCCCCAAAGATGGGGAGGAGAAAAAGAGACCTCAGAAGCCATTTAAAATACAGATACATTCAGTTTGTTTTACTTTAGAGTTTTCAAGGTATGGACAAAATTTTCCCACTATTTCTGGGAGATATGGTATTCAGGCAAGCTTTGGGGCTTCAAAGGAACTAAATCTTGGCCGACAAAGCTCAAGATCGTCTCATGATTTTTGTCCAGAGGCCTAGCCAAATGCAATTTTCTGGGCTGTAATTTTTGTACAGTCCCTTCTGCTACCACCAGGAGGCGGCTGATTAACTTTAGAATTTTAGAGCATGTGTTACCCATCTTGTACTCATGGGTGGTGTTGCCCCCCAGTGCCCATAGGGTGAGCATCCTCACATGCACCCCTCTTTATGAAAGCATCCTTCCGCATGCCTGCTAATGTGAGCTTGGCTGTGGGCCAGCTCAGGTGTCAAACAGCTTAGTTGAAGCAGGGGCTGAGGTGAGGGGATCGGGTGCTATAGCTCAATTTGCAAACTGCAGAAATACTGTACAACTAGACACTGCTGATACAGCGGTGAGGTGTATATATAGAGTGCCAGCCTCTGGTTACCAATTGGTCCATTCCTATACAAATGAGGATTTCACGTTTGCAGTTTGGCCCATATACCAGTCAGCTCCAAGTGGTTTGATTAGACAGTAGAGATACAAATGAGGCTATAGTTGCATAGCTCTGATTGGAAAGGGCAGGTCTTCAGCCTATTGGTAGACTTACCATCCTAGGACCTCTCTTCTAAAAGTGAGTCAGCAGGCAGAAACAGTGCAGGAGGCTGGCAGCTTACTTTGCAGCATTTCCCCAAAATGCAATGTGGGTGAGAGGCCCCTGTAAGCAATGGCTGCTAGACTCTGGTTATGAATTCAAGCCCAGTTAACCAGAAGGAGTCCTTTTTGGCAGGTATATTCTTTCTCCGGGTTGACAAGTGGTTAGGCCTCACACACACTAAAAAAAATTACCACTGGCAGGTGCGGACAGGCTCCACTTCTTAACCTCCCCCGGCAGTACTCGCTACCGTAGTTCCCTGCACCGTTTCTCTAGCTGAGCCTCCAACAAGGCCAGCGTTCTTCACTCGAGGCGCCCAGGGTTCTTCTCGGCTCCACCCCAATGCAGCGCGCAGGGTACACGCGCCGCCACCTCCCCCTGCGCATGCGTGGTGGGATGCGTTGGGGGCTGGGCCTGTGCGCGGAGTGCCCCTCCCCGCGCCAAGTCGGAGCCGCCAGCTCCCAGCACAGCAAGCTGTCCGGAAGTCAACACTGGATATCGGCTTCCAACATAGCGGCGGGCTTATGGGAGTTGTGGTCCTGCCCGTCGTCCTGTCCCCAGCACGCCCGGACTCCATTTCCCGTGGAGCCACGGGCGTCCGACTTCCGGTGCAGGTACGGGTCGGCGCACGCGGCCTCGTGCCGGTTGACTTTGCGGAGCTATGGATGGAGGCTTCGGCTCGGATTTCGGTGGCTCGGGGGGCGGCAAGCTGGATCCGGGGCTCATCATGGAGCAGGTGAAGGTGCAGATCGCCGTGGCCAACGCGCAGGAGCTGCTGCAGGTCCGGGGCCAGGTTGGGAGCGGGGGTCGAGGGCGGCGGGGGCCGCCAGGGGGCGGGCGTCGCGGCTGAGGGTTCTCATGTCCCCACAGAGGATGACAGACAAGTGCTTCCGGAAGTGCATCGGGAAGCCGGGGGGCTCCTTGGACAATTCGGAGCAGGTGAGACCTTGAGGCAGGCGTGGGTCGTGGGCTCTACCGGTGAGGGGCCTCTGCGCTTGCGCAGACTAAGGGGGCGGTGTGGTGGGAACTCTGCGCATGCGCAGTCCGCTGCCCTGGGTGAGGGCCGTGGGTCCGGGGAACTCAGAGGTGAGCCGTGCGCCCTCCTCGCCCGCAGAAATGCATCGCCATGTGCATGGACCGCTACATGGACGCCTGGAATACCGTATCCCGCGCCTACAACTCGCGGCTGCAGCGAGAACGAGCCAACATGTGACCGGGAGGTGCTGGGCCTGGCCCAACTGGTGGGCCGCCCCTACCCGTGTTCAATTTCCATAAATGTGCTTTGTGAGGCAGGGGCTCGCGTGTGCGTGCTGCCTGCCCCTGGTTTATGAGGATGACACTGGTGCTGGGACACGGGATTATGCCTCCCCACTTTTGCCTAGCCGACCTCCCACCTGCCAGTGAGTGTAGTTGGGGACTTGGGGGTCCTGGAATTTCCCAAAGTGTTGGCCATAGAGTCCTCCTGTGGACCTGGGGTTGGGGCTATAGTTAGACCCCACGTGAGCTGTGACCTCTTGGGGGTGGGCTGACAAATAAATTTATGAGGGAGGGGTGGAGAAGAGTCCTGTGTCTTTTCCCTGTAGGAGGCCTCTGTCTGGGGTACCTGGGTCCCATGCCCAGACTGAGCTTGTTTCTGCCCTCCCCTCCCCCCAATTCACCCCTTCCATGCTTGCTACTGGGTTCCCTTGATGAGAGGGAATGTATTCACACAAAAAGGAGCCTTGAAGATGAGGCTGACCCCCAGCCCCCATCCTTCATCCCATCTCTGGGCCCTGGGTCATGGGCAGGCAAGTGGTTCTTCCTTTGATGTGGAAGTGCTGAGCCAGTAAGCTAGGGATCAAGGGGCTTTTTATTGGAACAAAATATACAGTAAAACTGTACTCCGCTACCGGCAGCACCCCCCTGCCCACCACCTGGACTGGACTCCCCTTCTCAGGCTGGTGGCTGGCTGGTTCCTACTGCCTTCACATCTCTCCTCCCAGGCCTGGACAGCCATGGGGTGGTCACTCCTGGATGTTCTGCATGATCCAGCCTCTCACAGCAGTCACTCGGGTATAGACACCTGGGAAGTGGGGCCGCCCACAGCCGTAGCCCCAGCTGGTGACCCCAGTTAGCACCCACCGGCCAGAAGGCTCCCTGCAGGCCAGGGGTCCCCCAGCATCACCCTGAGGGGAGGAGAGAGGAAAGGCACTCAGAGCAGGCTAGTTGCATTCCTTCCCTCCCCCGTAGCAGCCCTGGGGCCAAGGGAGTACTGACCTGATCTGCATACCACAGGAGTGTCGCTTGGGCTCCCCATGTGACCCCCAATTGAGTGACTAGCTCTGTGAGCCTCACTTTTATTGGGAATTGACTTAATGCTAGGATAAGCCATTCATCTGGCAGGCAGACATCTATGGACACCTGCCACTGAGGTTCCCTAGCAGAATGGCTTTACACTGCAGCCTGGAAATCCCTCCCTTGCAGAGCCATGGTAGGGATGTGGTAGGGTGGGAACTGGCTTGTAATGGCTGCCCAATAAATGGTGGTCCATTGAAACCTCATGGCCGGAAAGGTTCCCTGGTTGATCAGCCTAAGTTTGCACCAAAGAGTGGGTCCTGGCTGTGGGCTTTAGAGTGACCAGTACTTTACTCTCCCCCGATGGATGAGACCTGGACCCTGACAGAGCCCCCATTTCAATTTTAAATTGTGCTCACCGAACAACTGTCCACCCCACCCTGTGGGAAGCCGGCACACAGCATGCGGCTGCTGATCTGCACTGGGTAGTAGCGGCGGCAGGCCTGCTCACTGAGGAGGCGCACAGCTGCCTTCTGCAGTTGCCGTGCCATGGAGCCTACAAGCGAAAGGGCCGTGGCGCCACAAGGGACCAGGCTGGAGGCCTTCCTGATGTCCCCAGACCAATAACCCCTGAGGGTGCAGGGCCTGGCTTTGCCTATCAGGCTCGCCTACCTCCCTCACGCACCGAGCCCCAGCCGGTGATTACACAGCGCGCCCCATCAGGGGGCCGGGGTGCAGGCTCAGGCAGGCAGATGGGCCGTACCAGGTGGCTTCGGTGCACAGGCCCCACCAACTCCAGCAGTGCCACGTCATAGTCGAGTGTGTAGAGGTTGTAGAAGGGGTGCTTGTAGATGCGTGCCACACGCTCCAGCTGCCCATCAGCGCCATTCAGGTATGGTGTGCCCAGGAAGGCCACCCACTGCTTGGGATCTCCATAGCTGTAGGGTGCATGGGGACAGGCGTCCCAGATCCCCAAGTTCCAGTTACCACCTGCCTGGGGCTCCTCTGAACTCTGCCTGGTGGGACTGTGGCCAGGTCCTTGCCTGTGCCCCAGGGGGTCTGTCAGGGACTGGGCAAGGCACTTGACCTCTCTGGGCCCCTGGTTGCTCATTTGGAAATGGGGCTGAGTCATTCCTTCCTCCTAGGATAGTGATGGGGGAGCCTATGCCTGAAATGCACGCACAGCAATGAGGTGACATGAACTGTCTATTTCTGCCCAATATTAGGGCTCTGGTGGCCAAGAGGGCCCCCTGCCCTGCCTGCCCATTCCCTCTGACCCTGCCCTGCAAGGTGCAGAGTGTGCACCCAAGAGCTGTGCATCTCCACAGGGGTCATGGCCCCTGGCCTGGTCCACCCTACTGCGCAGCCTGCCGTGAAGGGGACTCCCCAGTGTGTGGCCTTTGGAGGATGGAGATGTCTCAGTTCCCCAGAAACCCCATGTCACCAGCAAGCCTGGCCCTGGACTGGGAGAGGCTGCAGCCGTGGGGTGTGGGGGTGTGGGAGTGTGGGGTAGCCGCGGTGGTGTGCGTGTACGACTAAGTCACCGCAGCTCTGTGTGGTGAGCGGGCTGGGGTGGGCTGCATGGAGTAGGGGTGGCAGTGGGTCTCAGTTGCGGAGGTAGGGGCATTACAGGGAAAGGTGCTGAGACATGACACAGTAAGTTTGGGGGCCACAAGTCGGTCCTGGTGAACCAGCAACAGACCGAGGCCTTGGGGGCGGGTCGGACTCACACGTCAAAGCAGTGTGCAGCAGACAGCAGCCACCTCTCAGCCACCAGCACGGCCCCGCATCGGTGCTCCCGGCGCCGCAGCCACAGGCTCACCTGCCATGGCCACTCCCCAAGGCCTGCGGCGCTGCCGCCCACGATCCTGGTCAGCGCTGCCACAGGTGCTAGGCCACAGTCTGCAGGGGAGCGGGCACAGGGCGTGGGCAGTTGCACAGTGCCTCTCGTGGGGGTGTGTGTGTGTGTGTGAGTGCCTTGAAAAATCTCTGCACAAACACTGGACTTGGCTCTTGGTCCTACAAATGCGCCTCTTCTAGGCTTTTTTCAAATACTATGGGTCTCTGCCTCCGCCCTGGATGGGGACCAGGATAGTGTCCTCTCCCACTACCGCCCCTTCCCAGGCATCTCTCAGTTCCTTAGGAGCCAGGTTCCCTGCTGGCTCAGGATTTTCGTACACCCTTCAGCACTGCCAGAAGGCCCCTGCCTGTACCACCAGCTTCCGTGCTAGCTTGTCTTCACACACACCCTTGAGCTGTGACACTGCCCAGCACAAGGTACACCCTCAGAACAATTGTAGAAAGCACCAGGTGGTTTCAAGAGTGTGGTGCAGGGATTCATCACCCACCCACCAGGGGTACTCCTACCCACCTGATTCCCACAGGACCATTCTAGAGCCTGTCCCCTTGCCCAGCCACTCTTCAGCACCCAGCTGCCTCCCCTGCCCTCCAGATTTAGGAAAGGCCCTCCCCCAGCTCGGCTGGAAGAAGAGGGGAGACAAAAGGCCACCTGCCCCATCCGTGCTAGCCCTACTGCCTCTTCCCTTTTGACACCATGTCGACCTTGCCCTGGACCAAGGGGCCTGGGGAATCTGATGAAAGCTGCACTCCGTTCCTGGAAATGCTGCCCCCACAGTGGAAAATGCCTGCCATTTCAGGGCCTTCCTCCACCTATGGGCCCCCAAGTTAACTCACAGCCTACAGCTACTGGAAAAGGGGAAATCATCAGGCTAGAGGCCCGACCCAGCTAAAGCTAGCTGGGGAGTTAAAAAGAAACTTTCAAGAACAGCTACAGCTATACAGTATCAAACACCCCAGTCCTCTGAGTGCCCCTGCTGGAAACCTTGTACCCTAAACCCAGACGGGCAGAAAATGCTGTGAAGGAAAGGTCCCCCTAGGGCCTGGAGGGTCTAAGTCACTAAAACACTGCCTTGACTTCCATTCCAGGTGCAGGGCTCAGATAAGAGGGTTCCAGACTCAACATGTCACCTCTAATATTTTTTAATATTTTTATTGATTTCAGACAAAAGGAGAGGTAGAGAGAGAGAAACATCAATGATGAGAGTCATTGATCAGCTGCCTCCTGCATGCCCCCTGCTGGGGATTAAGTTAATGTCTGCCTGGGGAATGGGTGGGATCACTAACCTGGGTCCACCTGACAAATCCCATGTCATGCAGAAGCCAATGTATTCTCTTTAGTCCCCCAGACACTACAGATGGCTTCTGCTAACTTAGTCTTAGCTCGAGCCAAATGAAATTACCTGTATTTGATAGGGCTTTATTTTTTACCTACAAATAGAGTAGTTTCATATAGTTCTGATTAATAGTTAATAGAAATGAACTCAGCACTTTAGACACAAGTGAAAAGATCTCAGGGCTGTGTTCGCTCACCGTGTCTCTACTGGCCAGTTAGATAACTCCTCAGCCCGCAACGGGCGCCTGGGAGACCAGTCGACCCTGTGCTCCAGCTCTGTCCTGCTTGGTCTTCCTTTCACTCCTATGTGCCATTCTATTATGAGTTTATTTCTCAGCCTTCTGGGTCCCTGCTGTACCTGAGCTTGGCATGGGGTCTGGCACAGAGGAGGGCCTTATGAGCATGGGATGAGGGGATGGAGAAGTCCCCTCATGGAGAACCCCAGTCAGGGACTCTCCCATGCACTATGGTGCATGCCCCTGAAGTTTCCTTTTTAAATTGGGAGCAGCCAGGGGTTGCAGGTTAAGGCATTTGCCACTAGATGGTGTAGGTCTGCCCCGTCAGTGCCCGTGCCCATGTCCCTGGCCATCAGGATGATGGGCAGACATGTGTCCCCCAAGAGCCATAGTTAGAGCCCTGATCTCCAGGACATCAGAATTTGGAGATAAGGCCTTTAAAGAAGTGATTAAGGTAAAATGAGGTCATTGGTGTGGGTCCTAATTCAATATGACTGGTGTCCTAAGGAGATCAGGACACACACAGAGGAATGACCATGTGAGGACACAGGGAAAAGATAGCTGTCCACATGCCAAGGAGAGCGGCTTCAGGAGAAGCCAGCCCTTCCACCACCCCTGCTGACTTCTGACCTCCAGGACTGGGAGACAGTAAATGTCTGTTGCTTAAGCCCCCAGCCTGTGGGATGTTGTGACAGCAGCCCTACTAGACCGATATAGGACCCCTGCCACCCACGTGTCACTCCATTCCTCCCAGTACCTGGTAGCTTGGAGTCCTTGGTGGTCCTTGAGGCATTTGGAAGTGGTGTCTGTCCCCTAGTAGTTGTGCTCATGGCGGTGGCAGTCCTGTTGGCAGGTTGGCTGTTTGTCCTGCTGGTGGTCCAGAGGGTGGGTCTGCTGGCTGTTACCCCCAGGACTGTGAGGCCAGCCATTGTCCTGGGGATGTGGATGGTGGTGGCAGGCATCCTCATGGTGGAGGAGGCAGGTGTGGGGAGGGGGTGGGAGGACATGATGTCCAAGATCCAGCCTTTCAGACTGGTGATTCGAGCATACACGCCGGGTTTCTTAGCCTGAGCACAGCCAATCCCCCAGCTGACAATTCCTGCCAGATAAAACACACCAGGGGTCTCCTCACAGGCCAGGGGCCCCCCAGAGTCACCCTAAAAAGAAGGAAAGAGGGCTGGCTGTGACCATCTGTCACCTCTCTGCAGAGGTCACTGCCAGGACCTCCCTAATTCCCACAGTTGGAGAGGCCCATCAGGGGAGCAAGAGGACATGGCATGGGGACCCAGAGACTAAAACAGCCCCACCCTCATCCCCATGCCCCACCTCCCCAGGAGTGATCCTGTTGGACAGTGTGGTCATATGTGTACTAATCTGTGATTAGCTTTTTCTTCAGTTACTATACACTGTACATTTTAAAATATGTGTATATAAAATTTTACCTTACGTATATCTAGATATATTTAAATATGTATATATTTTGTATATATCTACCACATAAAATTTTTTAAAATAGATTTTAAAAAAATGTTTTTATTGATTTTAGAGAGAAAGGAAGGGAGAGGAAGAGAGAAACATCCATCGGCTGCCTCCAGCATGACCCTACAGGGGACTGACCCCACAACCTGGGCACGCACCCTGACTGGGAATCGGACTGGTGACCTCTTGGTGCGTGGGATGACATTCAACTAACTGAGCCACACCGGCCAGCGCCTACTACATACTTTTAAACTGCTACCTCATCCTCTGCTGGGACATACTATAATTTCTCTAAATTATACATTTAAAGACATTAGTTCATCTCCCAATTTTCCCTGCACTGAAAATCCTTTTCCTTCTATCGAGTCCATACAAGTAGCACTGCCGGGGGGGAGGGTGTGGGCGCTCTGTCCGAATCCCACCCAGTGCCCTCTGAATGCTACCTGGCAGGAGTCGACCTTGCCCTCCAGGAAGCCGGCACAGAGCATCCTGTCTGTGAGTGAGAAGTTGTAGAGGGCGCTGCACGCCTTCTGGTCTATGATGCCCACGGACGCTCGCTGCAGAGTGTCTGGCTTCGTTGCTGCCAGGAAAAGGAGACACCCCCCCCCCGTGACCCACAGTGATCACCGTTCAATATCAGGTTTAGCTCTGAAAGGTGCCATCCTCATACTGCAGATGAAGAAACTGAGGCTCACAGTGTTGCTGGGAAACTGAGTCACATAGCAAGAAAGAGGTGGAGCCCAGAGTCCCAACTCAGAGCCCTAGGATCTCGCCACTGTCCCCAAGCTGATTCCCTAGCACCTTGGGTGACCTGAGGGGAGGCCACTCTGAGTTTTTGAAGGAAGCGTTAACTCTTGGGGGCTCTGAAGGGTATAGCACAAGGTTTCTGAAACTTTTTCTAGAAAGGGCCACAGAGTAAGTACTTTTGGCTTTACGGGCCAGTCTCTGTTGGGACTACTCAGCTCTGCTTTTGTAGCAGGAAAGCCACCATGGGCCATCTGTAAACAAATGGACATGGCTGTGTGCCAGTAAAATGTTATATATAAAAAACAGCCGCATTGGGCCTCTGGCTGGAGTTTGCAACCCCGGGAGGAGTGCGGAGAACAGTGGCTTGCAGGCAGTGGGCGCAGAGAACCCACCAGGCACTCACCGTTGCCCTCCTGCGTGTTACCCCATCCGGAGATCATGCACTTCCGGCCCGCAGGGAACTTCTGGATGGCCAGGGGCAGGCACACAGGCTGGATGTACTTGTTGAAGACCAGGGGCCCTGACAGCTCCAGGATGGCCACGTCGAAGTCCAGGATGCTGGGGTTGTACTGGGGGTGCAGCACCGTCCTTTTGAGCCCCATCTTCACCGGGCTCCCGCCGATGCCCATGAGAGAGACAGTACCCAGGTGGGCCTGCACCAGCTCCACCTTCGTGCTGCCAACAAGGGGCCACTCAGACACACCTGCTGCCCCCAGGAAGCCAGGCAGGGCGGCAGGGCCCAGACTCGGGGTGGGTGGGGGGCACCAGGAGGGTGGAGGGGCCACACGGCTGCTCCCCCAAAACAGCCCCAGGCTGGGGGACAGGGGACAAGGCAGGGAAATGGGCCTCATTTCCTTGTCTGGAACGAGGAGTTGGCCCAGCAGCCTGAGAGGCCCCTGCGGTTTTATGGCTCTCAAAGGTCAATGCTGCCCGGCTGAGCAGTGCAAGGGAAGGAGCCCTTGTCCCCTCCCCAGGTAGCCCCTATTTGTTCCACAAAGACCAGCTTGACAGAAGCTGCAGCCCAGGCTCGGGCCCTTGAGATGGCTCCCCCACAGCACCCTACTTCTTCATGTTCCCCCCTCTCATTTGCAATGGGACATCCAGACATTAGGATTGTGAGCCCAGGGTGGGGTGGGGGCCATGTTGGGAGGGCTCTGCCGTGGCGACCCTAGTGCACAGATGGCCACAGGTTTGGTCATAAGTGGTTTCTGAACGCTTGGGGATTTGATAGGGCTGGAGGGAAGGGGACCCAGTGATGATGGGGCGAGCTGAGCAGTCCTCCTGGGCCGAGGCTGGTCTTACTGGTTGAAGCAGTGGGCCGCAGATAGCAGCCAGCGGTCCCCCACCACAGTCGCTCCACAGAAGTGCCTGGAACCCTCCTTGAGGCTGACCTGCCAGGGCACCTCCCCAGCGGCGGCTCCGAACCCGCCCACGATCCGGGTGGGCTTCTCCATGGCTGGTCTGGCGCCGCACTCTATGAGGGAAGGGAAGAGGGCCCAGGCGCCTTAGCTCAGAAGTGGGAGCACCTGGGCCTGGAGAGGCCTCGGACACCAGGGCGCAGCCTCCTGGCTCTGACTGGGCAAGGGCAAATCACCCCATTATACAGATGAATAAGCCGAGGCTTAAAGGTGCCCAAGTGTCCTAAGGTCTGGTAGCAAGTATGTGGCACAGCCAGGGGGGAGAGCCTAAAAATGAGAAGATAAAATTATAGAGGGCCTGGTCCCATCAGACTAAGCCCCACCAGACAGATCCAGAGCTCCCAAGGCGAGGTTTATGAGCTCGCTGTAAGGCGGGGGCCAGCACACCAAAACCATGGTTGGGGGTGGGAGGGGAAAGTCAGGTTATTGTGGGATCTTGGGACGGGGTGGGGTGTGGGGGACATTTTTGTGAAGCAGAGTTTTGATGGGCTCAGAGCATAGTAGGTTTGTGGGACCTAAAGGAGAATCAATATCAGATCTGGGTCCTTGGAAGCCACAAAGTGAAGACAGATGTAGAGTGTGTTTCAAGACCAAGGCCCACAAGGCGAATAGTCTTAACTAATGAACCGGGTGCTCAAAAATGTTTACTACAGTTGATTTTACGTTGTGTGTGTCACCACAATTAAAAATGAAATAAAAGTAAAAACCCAGATAAACTGATCTTACATGGGAAAAGAAGCCTGCAAGCATGTCTAGGAAAATTTTGAAAAATGAAGTGAGAGTTCTTGGATATTAAAATGTCCATTATGTGCTGAATGTAAGTGGTGTTTCTGGAAGGGCCCCATATATGAAAACTTAGTCTCTCTCCCACCCTGGTCCCACAGTCATGGTCACTAGCCTGTTGTTGACCCTTTGGGGTGTTCTGTGTTTACCCTATTGGACTGCATGACTGCCAGGCTGTAAATCTGAAGGATGCCACGTGGGTGTGTTAGCCTGTGCTCGTGACAGACATCACTGATCAATCACCATCATCACTGATCAATCTCTTTCCCACGGACGCTTCAGGAAGCCAGTACCAATCGATCCGACCCTGCAGCGAGCAGATGCCTACTTCTGCCTGTCTCCCCAGGAAATACCTTGTGGCTTAGAGGCGGTCACTGAGTCAAGAGGTGCAGAGCTGGGGGCCACTGTGGGTTTGGTGGGGGTGTTGACCACCCTGCTGTTGGGGCTGGTGGGCCAGGCAGTGCTGGGGGTGGCGGGGGCAGGAGCCACCGTGGGAACCGGAGGCTTGCTTGCCATGGCAATTGCCTCCAGGATCCAGTCTCGCAGCCTGGTCACTCGGGCATAGACCCCCGGACGCCGGGCTTCGGCACAACCAATGCCCCAGCTCACGATGCCGGCCAAGAAGAACCTTCCAGAGGGCTCCTCGCAGACCAGGGGGCCTCCTGAGTCACCCTAAGAGACAAAGGCATACCCTCAGGAGGGGTCAGGCCTCCCTGGCCTCAGCCAATGCAAGTCCCAGAGCTGCAGGGTCAGAGAACGTTGCCAGGATGGTGACCTCTCCCCACACAAGCTCAGAAGAAAATGTGGGCTGAGAATTCACATCTCAGAACCTCAGTTTCCTCTTTTGTAAAATTAAAATAGGACAGTTGGACTATGGGACCTTTAAGATCTCTTTCAGTTGTACCACTAGCAGTTAAAAACCCACCCCAATCAGCAACATCCCCTCCCTTCCTAATCTCACTAGATCTTTGGCAATGTCACCTCTTGTTTAGGTTGACAGTATGGCTGCCCTGCTGGGGCCTCCAGACAGCTCACTGGCTGCTGTGGCATTCTCCTGAAGTGGCTGATCTGCCCTCACTTATCCTGTCTTGTGGTCCTTTGCTTTCTCCTCACACCCAGCTCACCTTGACTCTTACATTCTCAAACACAAGCGTTCTCTCATTTTTTCCCCATTTAATTTTTAATTTTAATTTGTTGATTTTTAGAGAGAGAGAAGGGAGAGAGAAAGAGAAAGAGAGGGAGAGATAAATTCCATTTAGTTCCACTTAGTTATGCAATCGAACCCGAAACCTCAGTGTATTGGGACGATGCTCTAACCAACTCAACTACCTGGCCAGGGCACATTTTATTTTTTTATTGAATTTATTGAGGTGACACTGGTTAATAAAATTGTAAGGTTTCAAGTGCACAATTCTACAACACACCATGTGTACACTGTATTTATTGTATGTTCACCACCCTAAATCAAGTCTCCAACCATCACCAGTGAACTCTTACTATTTCCCATTTCCTCCAGGTCCCGGTTTTGATATGGAACCTGAGCACATGTAGCAGTCTCTCCTCACCCACCAGGCTTTAGAAATGAGAGCAAAAATATAAACTACAAAGAAGGAAATCCAGAGTTGTGCTAAAAATCAAGCAGGGGACATCCTGGAGAGGGACCAGAAACTGTGAGGACTCCCCCTTCTGGGGGGGGCACGGGGTGGAAACCTGGGGGACTTTTATAGCTGGCCTCCTTGGGTGGTGTGTTATCTGGGGTCCCTGTGGGCACTGGGGCTCACCTGGCAAGAATCCACCTTGCCATCCAGGTAGCCGGCACACACCATCCGGTCCGTGAGTGAGCTGCCGTACAGGCTGGCACACAAGGCCTGGTCCAGCAGCTCCACGGTGGCTTTCTGCAGCATCTCCGGCTTGATCACTGCCCGGGATGGGAGAGACAAGTGGGGTGAGCATTCCAGGGCCCCTGGCAGTCACCCTGAGCCAGAACACTGAAGAATATCTCTTCTTTGTGCCTCGATTTCCCCAGCTGCAAGCAGAGATGCTGCAGCACCAGCCTCAGAAACTAGCAAAGAGTAAATGCTTTACAAATACCCACTAATAACACTCTCCACCTGGACAGCTAAGAGGTGTCCAGGTTAGCATCCCAAGACTGGGCTCCACATCCCTGTTCCCTTTACCTATAGCTGCTGTTACTCTAGTCCTACCTGCTGGAATCTTTTCTTAGCCCAGCAGCCAGTGCCATGTTGGCTAAACACTAAATCAGATTATATACTTTTTTAGCCTCAAACCCTAGAGGGTGTGTTCCCCCTGGCTCAGCCTAAATGCCCAAGACTAGACCACCTACCCCAGGGCCTTCGTACATCCTGTTCCAGGTGCCTAGCATGATCGTCCCCGAGGAATCTGCTTGCCTTCTTCATCTCCTTCTCCGGGAGGCCTCGCCTGACCTATTTAAAATTGCAGCCCCCCTCACATACCCATCCTCGCTTCTTTTCTCCACTGCTTTTATCATCATCTATCACTTATCTTGTTTAGTATTTACTGCCCCTAGAATTGCCGCTTCCAGTACAGTAGCCAGTGACCACACGTGGCTATTTAAACGTAGATTTAGATGCACGCAAATGAAATAAAATGTAAAGCTCAGTTTCTCGGTTGCACTGGCCACGTTGCATGGGGCTGGCTGCTCCTGTAGTGGAGGCCCCGGCACAGAGCACATCGTCACCAAGGAAAGTTCTGCTGGACGGCACTGGTCTGGGCTGTGAGCTCCACTTGGGCGGGGATTTGTCTGTTTTGCTTCCTGCCTAGTCCCGGAAAAGTGAGCTGGAGGGATTCAAATGTTTGTTGATTGAGTTTAATCATCAACTACTTTCCCTCCTGATTAGGTTCTTGTGGCAAATATCTTTCCTTATCGCAAAAATCCTAATCTTCTAGGATTTTGCTTTGTTCTCAGGCAGGCACAGATCTGAGAAAAGCCCAAAACACAGGCCAGTGGGCCCTGCTAAGAAGGTCGGCTGTGTCTGATTCTCAGTCCCTGAACTCGGGGAGCCCTAGGGCTTCCTGTACAAGGACCCCCCACCCCCAGGCTCGAGTCATTGACAGGCACTATCTACAAAAAACTATATACCTACTGAACTGGACTGAGGCTAGTGGCTACTGTATTGGACACTGTAGCTCTAGAATGTTCTAGATCAGCGTTGTCCAAGAGAACTTTCCTCAATGATGGGACTTTTTCCTGCCCCCTAACTGCCTCATCAGCCAGGTCTTAGCTAAGATGTCACCTTCCTGGGCCCTTTCCTAAACCTGTCTCTCCCACCACCAATTCATTTTTCTTGCAGCCCCTAGAATTGTTGGTTTCCTCCCCAGCACCTATCACCATCCAGGCACAATCAATTCTCATTATTTGAGGCAGTTCAGTTCTCAAAAGTTGTCACAAACCCTGGATTCGTGAATATGAAACTACTGTTCCTAAGGAAATGCAAGGTTAGGTTCCTGTGAGATTCATCACATTTTCCTCAAGTAATTGACACATAACCTTGTGTTATGTATGTTTCTGTTTAAAGACACCTTATTTAATATACATTTGTCAAAAAAAAACAGAGCTGCTTTAAAATAGAGCCCAAGCTGCCATCCCAGAAGAACTGACTTGTACATCTTATACGTCAAATCTTGGAATGTAAAAATGGCAAAATAACCATGTGAAATATCTTTATTCCCACTAACCTCACTGTGATTTAGAGCAGGAGTCAGCAAGCTATATCTCTCAGGTTAAATATACTCATTGCTTGTTTTTGATTGAATTTTCACTGCTTGTTTTTATAAATAAAGCTTTATTGGTACATAAAAAAAAAACAAGGCAAAATAACCTTTGGACTAGGCCTATGGAAACCTTGTGTCCCAAAGAACTGTTTGCAAAGATAACAAGAAAGCAGATATTATGACTACTGGGCTGACAGCTACTGACTGAAAATTTAAAACATTTAGAATAAATATCACTGTGTTACGTTACCTGCACCAATAGCAATACCTTCCTTCTATGGATGTAATTATTCCCCTTCTCCGTCTCATAAATACTCTTTGCCTTTGTCTCCTGATCAGAACAGTGTCAATTCATTAACACCAAACTCTAAGCCTGAAGGAAGTTGATCTAACACACATTTTCTCCCGAAGGCACGTGGCAGCCTTCTTGCACTCTGCTACACTAGCCAGCACGTCAGCTCTGTGCTTAGGAGGCAGCAAAATCAGCCACAAAAAGC
The DNA here is from genome assembly GCF_964146895.1 of Miniopterus schreibersii. Taxonomy (NCBI): domain Eukaryota; kingdom Metazoa; phylum Chordata; class Mammalia; order Chiroptera; family Miniopteridae; genus Miniopterus; species Miniopterus schreibersii. The sequence continues at coordinate 65,171,622 of NC_138105.1, read as the reverse complement.
ATAAAAAAGCAAACAGACAAAAACCACCCAAAAACATGGCAATAAATATACCATGAAATCAATTGCAAACGTCCATGGAAAGGAGCCTAGTTTACAGTCTGGGCTGAAACAAGAAGGTAGGGCATCACCTGTCCCACCTTAAATGAGAACATGCTTGTCCTCAACTCAGATTTTTCACTGCTCTGTGCATATCTGCAAATGAGCACAAAATTCCCATCTGTATCCACTTGAGGTCCCAAGTGTTAGCAAGTGGGTGAATTCCCAAAGAGGGAATCCGGATAAGAAGGGCATGTGGCCGTATCTGCTCCTGGCCGCCGGCGGGGTGCTTACGGAAGTCCTCCTTGAGGTAGCCCCAGCCCGAGATCAGGCACTTCCTCCTGGGCGGGAAGATGTGCGTGGCGGCCGGCAGGCACACGGGCTGGACGTGCCTGCTGAAGGGCAGGGGGCTGCCCAGCTGCAGCACCGCCACGTCGAAGTCGGCTGTGTCGGGGTTATAGGAGGGGTGCGTGATGATCTGCGCCACGCGGGCCTTCACCGTGCTGGCTTCCGAGCCGCTGAGCTGGGTTGTGCCAGCATAGGCCACCCACTCCGTGGGGTTTTGGAACCTGCAGGACAAACAAATGGCAGTTCAGAGGCTCCTGTGGATAGGGCTGAAGAGCGGGGGTTAGGAGAGGGAGCCATCTCTGGGGGCAAATGTTAAGGGGTGCCCCAAAGCTCAGTCCTTAAGACTGACAGTTTCAAGCAACATGGTCAGAAAGCATAATGAATGCAAGAAAAATCCATGGTGTGAGAATTAGAAGCATTTTAAACAAAGACAGAATCCAACAGGTCTGAGTTAGGGTAAGAAATGTTAAGGAGCACAAAATATTATGCATATATATATATACACACACACACATATATATATGCAATGGAATATTATTCAGTCTTGATGCCCAGCCGGGCGTGGCTCAGCGGTTGAGCATCGACCTGGGATCCAGGAGATCAGGGTTCGATTCCCGGTCAGGGCACATGCCCGGGCTACAGGCTCGATCCCCAGTAGGGGGCAAGCAGGTGGCAGCCGATCAATGACTCTCTCATCATTGATGTTTCTCTCTCTCTCTCTCTCTCCTTTCCTCTCTCTGAAATCAATAAAGATATATTTTAAAAAAAAAGAAAATGAGGGACATTCTGATACCTGCTACAACCTTGAGGACATTATGCTCAGTGAAATAAGCCAGACACAGAAGGACCAATACTGTGTGATTCCACTCATAGGAGGTCCCTAGAAGAGTCAGATGCGTAGACAGAGAGTAGATGGTGGGAGCCAGGGGCTGGAGAGGGAGTTAGTGCTTAACGGGGACAGAGTTTCGGTTCAGGAAGATGGAAGTCTGGAGATGAACAGTGGGGATGACAGTGTGAATGTGCATAATGCCATCTACCTAACTGTAACGGTTAAAATGGTAAATTTATGTTATGTATATTTTACCACAATTTTTAAAACATTTTTTTAAATCCTCACCCAAGGATACGTTTCCTCCCGTATGTGCCCTGACCAGGGATCGAACCCGCAACCTATGTATGAGCTCTGACTGAGAATCGAACCCGCAACCTTTTGGTGTAGGGGATGATGCTCCAACCAACAGAGCCACCAGGCCACGCCAAAAAAATAATTTTAAAAAAAGAATGCATTCAGATTCAACCAAAAAAGAAGAGAAGAAAAGAACAAACAAGTCCCAAAGCGCTCTAAGGACAGCCAGGAGAAGTGGGGACTCCAGGGTGGAAGGGAAGGTGGGGTACAGGGACGGGGAGGGTCCAAGCCTCAGGGCCTCGGGCTCACTCGTTGAAGCAGTGGGCAGCAGACACCAGCCACCTGGCCCCGATGACGGTGGCCCCACAGAAGTGCTCATTGTTTTCTCGGAGGCTGACTTGCCAAGGGAACTCCCCCGGGGAAGCTTCTACGCCGCCCACAATCCTGCCAGCTGTCCTCCAGCCGGGCTGCAAACCGCAGTCTGCAAGACAGACCACCAATCGGGACCCCAAGAAGGCAGGACTGTGCCATGTTCCTGGTACACCCGTCTCTGAGTCTCTCATCCCCACAGCCCCCACATTTAAGGACATGCTCAGGGTCCCACACTTGGCGTTGCTGTGCAAAGTGGGCCAGAGAGCACAAACAGCAGCCGGCCCTGGGAAGGGGACACGGCCCAAGACCAGGCCAGACGCGCGGACTGACCACAGTGGGCCTCATCAGATCCGTCGGAGCAGTCCACTTTGTCATCACACTCCGGGTTCACTTTGGTCACACACTGGCTGTTCCTGCAGGAGAAGGCATGCCCTGGACAGTGACCTGAGGGCAGAGAAAACGAGTTCCTGACCTCACTGCATCTTTCCTGGCTGCAGCAAGATTCCGCGTTCTGCTCAGAACCTCCAGCATGGACATCTCCTATCCACTTGCTCATCTCTGAGTATTTCTGAAATGACTTTCTCAAAATCAGCATGGAGACAACAGAGAATGTCAGTGAGCACCGAGGCCAGCGCTGGGCTACAGGAGTGTATGCGCCCATGTATGTAATTCCACGTTTCTAGGAGCCATGTTTAAAAAAGAAAGAGGTGAAATTTAAAATTCTTGATTGTGGTTAAATACGCAACATAAAACTTCCCATTTTAACCATTTTATGTGCATGGTTCACCTCGGGGCCTGGTCACACTTTGTGGGGGCCTGTCCTGGACACCATTGGGAGGGATGTGAGCAGCATCTCTGGCCCCACCCACTTGATGCCAGGAGCACCCCAATTTGTGACAACTACAGATCTTTCCAGACATCACCCAGTGTCCCCTGGGGCAGAGTCACCCCTAGTTAAGGAAGCTAAATAAATGTATCTATATGTGTGACTTGAGCAGTCTGGAAGGATAGTCACTAAAATATTAAAAGCGAAGAGGCTCCAGGTGGCACTTATTCTTTTTTCTTTTTCCCCCAAATTGTTTGTTTGATTTTGCTTTTAGCAACAGGTTTCCATAACTTTATTTTTTATTTATTTATTTTTTAAATATATCTTTATTGATTTTAGAGAGAGGAAAGGAGAGAGAGAGAGAGAGAAAAAACCATCAATGATGAGACAGTTATTGATTGGCTGCCTCCTGCACGCCCCCGACCAGGGATCGAGCCTGCAACCCGGGCATGTGCCCTGACCGGGAATCAAACCTCGATCTCCTGGATCTTAGGTCGATGCTCAACCACTGAGCCACGCCCAGCCGGGCTCCATCACTTTAAAAAAAAAAAACAAAAAACCCCAGACCCAGCAACGTTTTCTCTTAATAATGCTTGGCCTGGCCGGGCGTGGCTCAGTGGTTGAGCGTCGACCTAGGATCCAGGAGATCGTGGTTCAATTCCCGGTCAGGACACATGCCCGGGTTGCGGGCTCGATCCCTGGTCGGGGGCGTGCAGGAGGCAGCCAATCAATGACTCTCTCATCATTGATGTTTCTATCTCTCTCTCCCTCTGCTTTCCTCTCTCTGAAATCAATAAAGATATTATTTAAAAAATAATAATAATAATGCTTGGCTATGTGTAATTCAAAGTGCCTCATCTTTATTTAAAATTTTTTAAAATTTATTTTTCAATTACAGTTGACATACAGTATTATATTAGCTTCAGGTGTACAGCATAGTGGTTAGACATTTATATACCTCACAAAGCGATCCTCCCATAAGCCTAGTACCCCCCGGCACTACACAGTTATTACAATATTGCTGACTGTATTCCCTACGTTGTACTTTACATCCCCATGACTACTGTTATAACAAAGTGCTTCATCTGTAAACATTGTGTGCACACAGGGCTGCAAATCCATCTCCTGTAGGAGGCTGGTGCACAGAACTAGCATTCGCCATGTGCAGGCCTTTCCTTTGTGCACTGGAACTGTCTTAGGAGCCCTCTCACAGTGCCCACAATCAGATGAAACCTGACAGAGGGCAGGGAGCTCAGGGAAGGGCGCTTGAAAACATACCTGACTTCAAGTCTCTTTCTGTCAGTGGCCCCTTCTGGCTTCCTGCAGCAAAATGGAGAGGAGATATCAGCTCATTCAGTGAGCAGTGACACTCTGAAAACATGGAATTGCAAAGCAGAGGACGGTGCTATCCACTGCAGGAGCCACTTAAAAGTCTAACTTAAATCAATTAAGATGAAACCAAATGGAACAGTGTTTCTCAGTCTCACTGGCCACAGGACAGGTGTTCAATAGCCACCTGGTGGCTACCATAGCGGACAGTGCAGTCATGAAACACTTCCACCACCACGGAAAACTCTATTAGGCAGTGATGATGTCCAGACCACTAAGACTCAACTGGTGTGTCAGGGATGGTGGGGAGGAGACCATAAATGTCCTGTAGGGCAAGGGCAAGGGCAAGGGCAAGGGCAAGGGCAAGGGCAAGGTGATCAATCTTTAAACTGATAGTCTGATGCATCCTCAGATTTTAGAATTTAGCATTTATCTCATTTCTACACCAGGGGTCAGCAAACTCCAGTTGTGGGCCAAATCTGGCCCACCACTTGTTTTTGTAAATAAAGTTTTATTGATACACAGCTGTGTCCATTCAGTTAGACATTATCTTGGGCTGTTTTTGTGTTACTATAGCAGAGTCTAGTGGTGGACTCCAAAGATGAAAATATTTATACTCTGGCCTTTTACAGATTGCTGACACCTGGTCCATACCATTAACTGTGAAGCAGTACGCATGTGTTTTCTTATCATGGGAGGTGTGATTACTGAAAACCTAAAATTTAATGCTCCCCTCCCACAGCACTTCCCCCCTGCTTCTCAGTGTCTGAGGTCTCCACTGCCTACTTGCCTGTGAGCTCGGCGGACACAATGGTGCCATGGGCAGCCAGGGGGATGCCGTGGCCCTGTAGCCTCTCTCGGAGTCCCTGCTGCAACAGCTCCTGCTCCAGGCCCAGGTCCAGTGACTGCAGGACTAGTAGCAGAAAGTGGAGCCGGAAACGCACCAGGACACTGGAGTTCCCATCCCTGCAGGTAGGAGAGAGGCCTGTGGAGGGAGGGTCCCTCTCCCAGGAATCTTCCAGCATCTCAGGTGTCCATCAAGTTTCCTTTAGCCCCAAAGAGGTCCCAGCTCACCTGTAACTTAGCACCGTGCAGCCCACGCAGCTGGCCTCCAATTCTGTCTTCCTAAAGCTGCTTACAAACTACAACGGAAACAACAGCAGCAGATATTGAGACCACAGCATGGGCACCCTGAGGAAGCTGGGGAAGGGGAATAGAAAAGCACCTCCTCTTAGACCCAATGCACGCAGCGACTTCACAGAGCCAAATAATGACAGGGAAGGGCATTTCAAAGTTATTAATATGAAAATATTGCTCCATTGAAGGATGGATAAAATGGGTCCATCCACACACTGGAATATTACTCAGCCATGAAAAGGAGTGAAGTACCGACACTTGCTACAACATGGATGGACCCTGTAAACATGATGCTCAAGGAAAGAAGCCAGACACAAAAAGGCCACACAGTGTGTGATTCCATTTAGGTGACATGGTCAGAACAGATAAATCTACACAAAGTGGGTTAGTGGTTGCCAGGGACTAGAAGCAGAGGTGGGTAATGAGTGATTGTTGGTGGGGACAGGGCTTATTTTGGGGTGATGGACTCACCAGTCCATGTCCTCATTGCCTGCATCTATACCTGCACTGTCCCATAGAAAATTCCACAAAGTCCCAGAATGTTCTACATCTACCCCACCCCATATGGCAGCCCCCATCCACACGTGGCTACCAAGCATTTGAAACGTGGTCGGTGCTACTGGGGAATTGATTTTGACATTTTAATTAACTTTTTTATTTTGTTAATCCTCACTCAAGGATATTTTTTTCCATTGATCTTCAGAAAGACTAGAAGGGAAGAAGGGAAGAAAGGAGGAAGAGGGAGGGTGGTAGGGAGGAAGAGAGAGAGAAACATCAATGTGAGTGAGACACATCGATTGGTTGCCTCCAGTATGTACCCAGACTGGGCTGAGATAAAATCTGCAACCCAGGTATGTGCCCTTGACCAGGAATCAAGCTGGCGACTCTTTGGTCTGTGATCGATGCTCTAACCACTGAGCAACACCAACCAGGACCATTTAAGTTAATTTTAATTAATTCATGCTTAAATTTTAAAATGGATACTTGATTCACTGAGCACCACGTGTTCAAGGTCCATCCACACTCTAAAGAGTGTCAGTGACTCGCTCTTCTTCACGGTTGAGTAATATTCCAGTGTGTGTAGGGACCACAATGTGTATCCATTCATCAGCTGATGGACACGAGTTGCTTCCACTTTTGGACCATTGTGACTCCTGCTATGAACATGCATGTACAGGTTTCTGTGTGGACATATGTTTTCATTTCTCTTGGGTGGATACTCAGAAGCAGAATTAATTGCTGGATCATAGGATGACTCTATATTTAACCTTTTGATGAACAGCTAACTTTTTTCCCCAGCGGCTGCCCCATTTCCCATTCCCACCAGCCGTGTATGAGGGTCCTCATTTCTCCACCGGAAGACAATTTACAACCTTTAAATGTGGCCCACAAGCCCTGCAGGGGTCACTTCCCATTGGACACCATTCTCCCTGCATTCTACAAGCACCAGCCTTGGCCACACAGGCCTTGCCGCACTCCCCCCACGTGCATCTCTCTGCCCTGGGCCCACCTGGCCCTCCCCCTGCTGAGCTCACTCAGCATGAGAGCGCCTCCTGGGGAAGCTCTTGGCCGCCCCCCGCGCCCTTGCTCCCAGGTGCCCCTCACCAGCGTTTCCAGGGTGGGTGTCAGCGCGCAGTAGTAGTCGGAGGCCGCCTGCTGCAGGCTGCGGGCGTACCGGATTCCGTGCAGCTCGGCCGTGTGCTCCACATCGACGCCCTGTGTAGAGAGGGAGGCTGCGGGCAAGACCAGGGCTCTGTGAGCGAGCCCACTGTGGGGCTCAGCTGAGGGGCCTCAAAGGTCCCCACCACCTAGGGGCCGGGTCCCCTGACAGACTGGTAGGTGGGCTGACTCCCCAGGGCTGTCCTAAATGGTTATTAACAGTGCCTCGTTTTCAGCTCCCATATCACCCACCTGGAGGCCCCGGGTACAGCACAAAGCCTCAGATCCCCAGGCTTTGCTCGAGGGCAGGACTAACTCCCAGTTATCCTTGTCTCACTGGATGTGCCTGGCCAGGCCCTGAGGCCGACTTCAGCCAAAAATGACTGAAATGACCTCAGGATACCTTCCCTCCACTTTGGAACCACAATCCCACCTGCTCCTGAGGAAGGGGACACCAAATGCTGTAAGGGCATGACCACAGCCACGGGCATCAGGACCCTCGGACCAGGGTCCTGGACGCTACCCTCTGAAAACACGTGGGTTTCCAACTGTCAGAAACTTTGTCGAAAGTACACACTACCAAGGAATGATAGTTATAAAATTTTAAATAAAGAATACAGTAGCAACCATGTAAACCATGAAAACACGGGTTTCTATGGAAATATGTTGGAACTGTCAAAAGGACATACTAGCAAAAAATAATCATAATTGCAAAAATTTTTAAAAAAATAGCAGCAGCCACATAAACCATGAAAGCTAGGTCCCAATTCTGTTCCTTCTGAATGAATATTCGTCTAGACAGATATTTAGATATTTGTATATTCAGTAGATAAAACAAATATTCTAAACCAATTCTAAAAATTTTGCTTTTAGGTTTGTCTCTCAAGAAATTAAAAATAAAGAAAAACAAGCATCCTATTGTGTACACAAAATTGCTTATGCTCTGTATCTCACTAAGCCTTTCAGTTTCCCTTGGATATATAGTCACAGGATCTCAGGAAGCTGGAGACAGCAGAGAGGTCCCAGCACCTCCTCCAGGTCCCCACAAGGCTAACTTGCAAGCTGTCCTAAAGGGCAAAGGGATACATTTTCATTTTAACTTTAAAACTTTAAAAAAATTTTTAAAAATTTTAAGTACTCCTTAAAGCCAAGCCTTCCTTGGTTTCAGGGGTTCTGCTGGGGATTATGTTTATCTCTTGATCACAAATGTATCTGTGCTTCTAGAATAAAGGTGTGAAACCCTGCTCCCACCTCTTCCTGGTGCAAGGATACCCACACACATGTGCACACACTCACACATATATACACACTCGTGCATGTGCATACATGCACACTCACACACACGTGCACATGCATGCACGAGTCCAGTTTTCCTGCACTTGATGCCAAGAGCCACTAGGGGCCTTGGTGAGCTATGTCCAGCTGTGAGATACTCCTGATGTTCCACAAATATATATTTTTTTAAATTAGGGGGACCCACATAGGATTGCCAACTTATTATTATTATTTAATCTTCACCTGAGGATATTTTTTGCCACTGCTTTTCAGAGAGAGTGGAAGGGAGAGAGAGGGAGAGAGAGAAACATTGATGTGAGAGTGTCACATTGATTGGTTGCCCCCTGCACGTGCCCTGACCGGGGTCAGGGATGGAGCCCGCAACCAAGGTTCGTGCCCTTGGCTGGAATCGAACCCGGGACCCTTCAGTCTGAGGGCCGACACTCTAAGCACTGAGCCAAACAGGCTAGAGTGCCAATTTATTATTTTGCCATATGAGATCTTTGAGCATTTTCCTGCAAACTACTACATGTCATTATCGTTTCATGAAAGCAGGGTGACTTTCACATCCCCAAATAACACTGTAAGAACCTTATCATTTCAGGATAAGCCACAGAACTTCCCGACATGTCAGCATGTTCTAGATCTGTGCTGTCCAGTACAGTAGCCACGAGCACCCGTGGAATGTGGCTGGTGGGGACTGAGGAATTTAATTTTAAAAGTTATTTCATTTTAATGGATTTAACTCTAAATATCCACTAGGGCTCGGGGCTACCATCATGGACGGCACAAATGTAGGACGACACTGGAACGAGGCACAGTGTGTAGGGGCCTGTGGAGATTCTACTGAAACATAAGAACTTTGTTGATTTTATAACTGCAGTCCCACACTGTATAGATGGGCCATCATTTTGCATGTTTCATCTGTTTTTTAAAAAAAGTTATCTTTATTGTTAAAAGTATTACAAATGTCCCCTTTTCCCCCCACTGACTCCTATCTCCTACTCCGGCCTCCCCCCCCAGGCCTTCCCCACACTATTGTCTGTGTCCATGGGTTACGCACATACACATATAAGTTCTCTGGTTAATCTCTCCCCACCCCCACCTCCTCTGAGTGCATGTTTCATCTTAAATTCTATGAATATCTACTGGGAACAAACATGAAATGGAAATCATTGTGTTGTGGGAATATAGACAATTATTCATTTTTTAATACTTCTCGAATTTCTCAAGACTCTTAAAAAGTTCATTTCCTGTCCCTATTTGTCTCCATTTCACCCCGGCTGTGAAAACTTCCTTGGAGATCCCGGCTGTGGGCAACCAAAATACGTAGGTATTAACTTGCCTGCCCACACGCCATCCACCCCAGAGCATGTGCCCAGGCCCCCGGTCTGCTCGTCTTATCCCCTGGCGGCCTGAAGGGCAGCCTTCAGGTCCATGTGGGCACACTCAGCCCTCTGTCTGGGGTCATCACAAGGACACCGCTGAGCCACGCCTGAGCGCTGTGGTGCAAGCCACCCAGTGTATGAAGCCGTGTGAGCCCTCAGCCACTTACCCACAAGGACTGCCAGGGTGAGGATGACGATGCTGGTGGCCACCACTGCAGAGAGGGCCACTCGGAAGCACGCAGGGACTTCTTTTGTTGTCCTGGGCACAAGCTGTAATTCACCAGCGGTGGGCTCCATGGCTCCCAGACGCCCAGCCAGCCACCTGGATGCCATCGAAAAAGGGGCAGAAAAATGATCAGCGCTGGAGGGCGTTTCTCTTCCCCTAAGCCATCTTGTGCAGATGTGACAGCTGTCAACAGTGCCCTAGGCACCAGCAGGCTACACTCAAAAAAGTCCTAAAACATGGATTCAATATGCTCCCCGGGGCCGCTGGGGTGCCTTGCTGGAAAGAATGTGTGAGTATCCTGGGGCTGCTGTAACACATGGCCACAAACCTAGAGGCTTAAAGGAGTACAGGCTTATTACCATGACATGCTGGAGGTCAGAAGTCTCAAAAAGAGGGCTACGATTCTTCTGGAGGCTCCAGGGTCTCGGTTCCCAGAAAGCAGAGCTGAGAGGTGGTGACGGGCTGAGCCCTGACACTTTTGCCTCTGAAACTTTTTGTCAAGAGCCAACAAATTCTCTTTTTTACATAGGGCAGTTGGTTTCTGCCACTTGCGACTAGAAGAGCCCTAAGACAGAGCCTTGAACAGCCCCCCACTGGATAATTCTCTTAGGTGCCCGAGACCTGAGCAGACCTTTACTCCAAACCCACCGCATTCTCAGCCCACAGAGGAGCCTTTCTCTCCACAGGGGCTGAATCACCTCCGCGCCTTCTGCAGAGGCGGCTCTCATTACCTCCCCTTCCCTCGGCTCCCGGCAAGCTGCCTTCACCGTGTGGGTGGAGAGGATTCATCCCTGGACTCTGACACACTTTTCCCCATCAGAAAACCACAGAGAAGAAAGCTGGGGTGACAATCCTATCCTATTTTCCTTGACAGGGCTCCATAAAGATGCCACTTGGCTGGGGGCTTCCCTGAAGGTGATGGAGTTGCTTTGGAGGCTCTTAGGGTTGAATGGCAGGCCTGGGTGTCAGATAAAATACAGGACACCCCATTAAACTTGAATTTCATATAAACAACACTTACTTCTATGGCATAAGTATGTCCCTGGGATGGCTGATTGTGTGTGTCCACTTTGCTAGGCTATGGTGCCCTGTTGTTTGGTGAGACGTTATTCTAGATGTTGCTGTGACGGTAATTTTTAAATGAGATTAACATTTAAATTGTTAGATACTGAGTAATGCAGAAGACTTTCTGTAATGTGGTCTTTTGCACGGCCACCATCCAGAGCTGATGAGAAAGGGGAGATGCGTGGGGGCGGGGGGCACGGGGCTGGCGGGGAGCGAGGCTGCATAACACTCGTCCCTTTATTCTCACACTTGAGCTGAACTGCCTTCTGAGGAGCCAAGAATCTCTAAGAATTACTTGATGAAATGTTTTAGGGACAAAGACACCAAGATTCACTTCTGTGATTAAGGCTGGAAACTCAGATTTAGTGTGTGAGCTCATTGACGTCCCCCCACCCCAAACACACACACACAGTTCATTCAACCCCAGCTGCCCCTGCTGCCCCAACCCCGTGAGTTTTCTAAGGATTCCTGTGTTCTCTAAGTTGTCTTGTCATCATCATCATTAGGGCACAGAAGGGGCCCTACTGCTATTTAGCATCGAATATAGAAGCACCATTCATTCGGTTCTCCATCTGCCTGACATTTATGACCTGGTTGCCCTGTGCTGGGCACCCAACCCTGAATGAGGCAGATGTGATTCTCTGAGCTCACAGAGCTTAAACCTTATTGGCAGAGGCCTAAATAAATTAAAATTATACCAACAATAAAGGCTTGAAAATGAGATGCATTCATGGGACTATGAGCCCGGATCTAGACAGGGGGTCAGAGGAGGCTTTCTGAGGGAGGGATGAGTTATCTGAATTCTGAAGGATAAATAAGAATTCAGTAAGTGCCCAGTGGAAGGAAGAGATGTAACAGATGTTCATACAGTAAGAACAAAGTACTTATGTAAAAAGCCCCATGGCAGGAAGGAGGGAGGAAGGGCCAATGTAGAGAAAGTGGGTCAGTCAGCTATTGCTTTGTAACAAATTACCGTGAGTGTAGCAGCTTAAAACAACGCACATTGATTATCTCAAGGTTTCTGAGAGTCAGGATCCTGGCATGTTTTAGCTAGGTCCCCTGCTCTGCGTCTCACAAGGCTGCACCCGCATCCAGGGGGTCAACTGGGGAAGGGTCCACTCTGAGCTCCTTATTGTTGGCAAAATGTGTTTTCTTGTAATTGTAAGACGAAGGTCCCCATTTTCTTTCTGGCTGTTGGCCAGGGGCTGCTTTCAGCTCCTAGGGGCCTCCTGCTCACAGGGCCCCTGACAACATGGCAGCGACTTTCTCAAGGCCAGTCAGCTAGGACCGAGTCTTACAGAGTGCAAAGGAATCGTGGGAGCTACACTGTCACTTTGCTCATCTAACATGACCTAATCCAGGGAGGGACCATGGCATCATGTTCAGTGGTTCCTCACACTCACGGGAAAGGGATTATATAGGTCGTGTACCCCAGTAGCAGAACCTTAGGAACTGCCTTAGAAGTCTGCCTACCGCAGAAACTAGCATGGGGACTGTGACCTCTGACCTTGTCATCAGCCCTAAACTTCTCACAAAGGAAAAGAGTTAGACAAGAGAGATTTCACAACCATTAGGATAGCTACTATTTTTAAAAATATATATATCTTTATTGATTTCAGAGAGAGGAAGAGAGAGGGAAAGAGAGATAGAAACATCAATGATGAGAGAGTCATTGATCGGCTGCCTCCTGCACGCCCCTGATTAGGGATCGAGCCCACAACCCGGGCTGTGCCCTGACTGGGAATCGAACCCCGATCGCCTGGATCCTAGGTCGATGCTCAACTGCTGAGCTCTGCCGGCGAGGAGGATAGCTACTATTAAAAAACAGACAATAACAAGTGTTGGCGGGGATGTGGAGAAACCTAATGCTTGTGCACTGTTTGTGGGAATGAGAAATGGGGCAGCTGACTGGAAAACAGCTTGGTGGTTCCTCACAAAATTAAACAGAGTCACCACATGACTCAGCAATTCCACTTTCGGGTAGATACCCAAAGGAATTGAAAGCAGGGACTCAAACAAGTACTTGCACACTGTGTTCACAGCAGCAGGATTCACAATAGTCAAAAGCTGGAAGCAACCCAAGTGTCCATCAGCAAGTGAATGAATAAACACAGTGTGGTCCCCTCCACACACTGGAATATTATTGAGCCATGAAAAGGAAGGAAACTGACACTTGCTACAATGTGGATGAACCTTGAGGACATTATGTTCAATGAGAGAAGCCAGACACTGAAGGGCAAATACCGTGTGAGTCTCCTCAGAGGAGGCCCTCCGAGTCCGATCCATAGATGCAGAAAGGAGAGGGTGGGAGTCAGGGGCTGGTGTGGGGGAGGGGAAGTTAGAGTTTAATAATTAAGATGCTGAATTTTATGTTATAAAAAATAAATAGGAAGGAAAAAACTTAAGAAAGAGAAAGAGAGGAAATGCTGGAAACGGGAATGTGGGAAGAAAGCTGGTGCGGGTAACTGTTAAAGTCTCAAAACCAAAGGGGACAATGGGACACACTGGAACTGTTTCTCCACAGAAATATCCAGAATGAGGGGAGCCAGCAGCAAGTATCTGCAAACAAACAAGGAAACCCAGGAGGAGCCCACCAGGCCAGATGCTCCTCTCCAAGCCTCCTGCACAGTGCAGCCATGCCCCGGCTCGACCCCGCCGTGGCCCTCCTCGAAGGGCAGAGAAACTTCATCTAGCAGTTGGCAGGCCTGGTGGAGAGCAGATAAAAATCAAGCTACAAAATCTGCCTTTGAACCATGCAAGGCTCAGAAAAGGCAGTGACTGCTTGATCCAAAAATTCTGACAGTGTCTCTGTTGCTTCCATAAAAATGGCATTTTACTTGGGCACTGTGGTGGGCAGAATAATGCCCCCAAAGGCATCCGCGTCCTGGTCGCAGGACCTATGAACACATTACCTCACACAGTAAGGGACTTTGCAGTTGGGATTAAGTCAAGAACCCTGAGATGGGGACCACACTAGATTCCCTGGGGGCCCAGTGTCATTGCAGAGTCCTCGTAAGAGGGAGTCGGAAGAGGCTGCGCTGCTGGCTGTGAAGGTGGAGGAAGGGGCCGAGAGCCAGGGATGCGGTGCCTGTAGAAGCTGGAAAAGGCCAGAAACGATTCACCCTGGAGCCTCCAAAAGGACCAGCCCTGCGACGCCTGGGTTTAACCCCATGAGGTCCACCTGTCACAGCAGCAACAGGAAACGAACACAGGCTCTGTGGGCAACACTGCCCAGTGCTGACCTTGGAGAGGGGACTGAGTGCTGATCTGGGCATTGGGCATCTTTATACGAAGAGCACCTTGAAAATGCGATCTGTCCTTCCCCGACTGTTCTCTTGGGTCATGTGGGAGGACTCACAGAAGACCAGTGTCCACGTTCCAGCCTCAGTCTGACTAATCAGTGACCCCCAAAGGCAGTTCACCTCTTCAGGCCACATTACCTCTGGTTGTTGATCAGATTTGTCCCTTTAGTGCTAGTTTTCTATGGCATGTGGGTGACAATATCATTTTTGTCTTCCCAGAATTCCTTTCTTTGGGAATCACGGTGCCCCCATGTGGTGTCCCACCCTCCTGGCCACCAGGCCTGCCAATCAGAGTACTTATTCCCTTTCTCCACATTGGTCATTGGCCCCACTGGACCCAGGCCTTCCAGTCGCAGTACCCACTCCTTCACCCAATCGGGTACCACCTCTCTCCCATAGCTGATACTCTAGAACCGCCTGAGAGTACGGTGTGACTCCTTCCTCCTTCCCCTCCTTGCTGGTCACCTCCAAATCTGGCCAGCCAGTCTACTTGCTCCTCTCCAGGGACTCTACCCACCCATCTCAGCTCTCAGGACCTTTACCCCTTCCCTGGGCTAGTGGCTTTCTTGCTAACTCCAGGCTTGCCCCTACCTACTCATTTTTTTCATACAACTGAAGATATCTGCCTACACCAGGGGTTCTCATCAGGGGCTGATTCTGCCCTCAGGGGACACTGGGTGACATCTGGGTACATCTGTGGTTGTCACCACTAGGGGTGCTCCTGGGATAGAGTGGGTGGGGGTCAGAGATGTTGATCAGCACCCCACAGTGCACAAGATGCCCGGAACTTCAGTTGTGCCCAGGGGGGGTAAGTCTGATCTATATTAACATTACTTCCCTGCTCTTCCACAGCTCTTCCCTACCCTCAGCACCAAGTTCAAATTCTCAGCCCCGACACCCTCCCAGCTCATCACTCAGCACCCACCACATCCAGCCATTCCACATTTATTCTGCTCCCAAAGAAATCCTGACACCTGCTAGAACACAGACGGACCTTGGGGACATTATGCTCAGTGAGATAAGCCAGTAATAAAAGGATGCTGTGTGACTCCACTCATAGGCAGTCCCTAGTGTTGTCAAATCCAGAGACAGAAAGTGGGATGGTAGGGACCAGGGCCTGGCTTGGGAAGCAATTATAAAGTTCTATACAGATGCACCCATTTTACAGAAACTTTGCAATGCCTGTGAGCTCTTCAAGGACAGAGCCTTCGGCACCTTCGCCTGCTCTCATGTCCCTGCAAAGTCTTTGCAAACAACTGGCATAGACAAGGCCTTTACTGCTTGAGTGAAAAGCTGACAATGTTGCCAAAGAAGAAATGGGCCATGTGCTGATTAGCTTTGCAAAGAGTAGACTCCACACCTCCAGCTGCAGCTTGTCTGGATTGCTTTATCTTCCATCTCAGGTTGAGAAGCAGAAGCTGGAGTCGTCATGGGCAAATTATCAAGTCATAAGGTAACATCCATTTAACACTCGAATTTTCCCAAACACCCATATTTCTAAATAGAAGTAAACTTCTGACAAAGATGTAAATTCATTTAGGGCTTAAAAAAAAAAAGTCAGCCAAAAAAATTACTTGGTGTTGGGTAGATGAAAAACAAATATGCCTGTTTAGATGTATCTTTTTCTTTTCACTCAGATGGAACGGAGACAGCCTGTCTCGGACAAGTGGGTGTTTTGCTTAAGAGAGAGAGGCAAAGGGATGGAAGGATCCGGAAGATCCGTGACACCTCTAACCTCAGACTACACAATCTCTTCTAGAATTTGCTTTATTTTTATTTTTTTGCAAAGATTGGGGGTGGAAGAGAGTGGGATACAAAAGCTGGGTAGAAAGAGGGAAGATAGCCGATTAGGAGAAATAAGAGAGCACAAGGGGCAACCTTGAGCTAAGAGAAAGCCCTTGACAGGATGAGGCATAATTAATTTTTTTGAAAGCCACATAGGAGGATAAGTTACCACCTGAGCTTGAGAGATACATGAGAACACCCCAGACGAAGCTAAAGAATAAATGTGCAGTTGTAAAAAAGAGAAATGAGTGGGTGAGGGACTTGCTGTCCCCAATTCCAGGAATGGTCCTAACAGTTTTGAGAAGGATCGGCGCCAGATCTAAGATCTGAAGGGGTCACCAAGATATAGAGAGGGAATCAAGATATAGAGCAGAACTAAACTGAATTGTTAGTGCTGATGTCCCCAACTTGAGCCTGTGGTTCAACCAGCCTCCAGCTTAACACATGCCATGTCCTCTGTCCCAGGCGGGAGGCAGGAGGCCTGACTCTCATCCCAACTCCACAGTGATGGTGTAACACTGAGCGAGTCACTCCCACCTGGGGTGACTGATCGTCCTAGGCCACCTGGAACTGTTCCAGCTTGAATCTGGAAATCAGGTCATCTGGCCACTCTACTCCCCTTTCTGTCTTCATCTGCCAGGAAGGGTCTGGAACAATTTGGGGGTTTCTAAGGAGGTGCTAAGCAAGAGGACTTTGTGAACTGAGCCATAGTTGTGGATGAGGCAGGATCATCTGTTTGCAGCCTCCTGGCGGTACACGGAGAGTCTCATTTTAAGGCCAACTTGTCCTTAATGCCACCCTCATGCTTGCCAGCGTTTGTTTCCAAAAAGAGTGAACCTCAGGTGCAGAGCTTTCTGGGAGGCGACCAAGGTCAAGGCCAAGGCCTAGGGTGAGGCAACTGAGATACTGGCTTCAGGGGGCAAAATTTAAGAGGGCACCAAAAACCTTGGTCCACAAGAGAAATAACATATGCAACAATTTTTTAAAATCAAAATTAAGCCCTGGTCGGTGGCTAAATTGGTTAAAGCGTCATCTAATACACCAAAAGGCTGGGATTAGATTCCTCTGTCAGGACACATACCTAGGTTTTGGGTTCGATCTCTGGTCGGGGTGTATATGGGAGGCAACAGATCAGTGTTTCTCTCTCTCCTTCCTCTCTCTCTAAAAATCAATTAAAAAAAAATCCTCGGGGGAGGATTAAAAAAAATAAAAATTAATGCCAAAAACCCATGACACACTAAATAGACATTTTACCTAAAGACAGGACCCAACCTTGCACTTGCCCAACTCATCTTGTTCTTCTTCCCCTAATCCCAGCCCCATCCTGTGCTGTCTTTGCTTAAAATGTTGGTATTTTGCTTATCAAGGACTCCTCTGCACTCACTTGATATTTTACAGTATTGCATTATGATATTATTTCTCTGGATCACCGAGTTTTTGGCATCCCCTTAAGTGTTGTGCCCATGGTGAGGTCCTGCTTGCCTCACCTAAATTTGGGCACTGGAGGACAGTAGCAATTTAAGAAAACTTTTTTTCTCTCATTTATTTGAAAAGTTGCATTCTCTTACTTGTTTTCTATTTGTATGTGTCAGCAACTAAGTTTCCTTAAAAAAAAATTTTTAGGTTTAAAAAGTAGGCCATTTAAAGAAGATTAAATAACTATTTTCATGGACTACCTACAGCTATGCTTTCACCCCCATGATCCCCTCCAGTCTGTGATTTTAATAACATCCCTGATGGCTACAAGCTTCAACCCAGACTCATCTTCTGAATTCCCGACCCATGTCCAAATGGCTACTGGAACCAGCTTCTGGGTGACCTCAGGTGACCCCCTTAATCTCCACTTCCTGGTGTTCACACTCCTGTGTAATCTCCTCTCCCTGAGTCTGATCAGGACCTGTGACTTGCTTCTAAACAACAGACTATGGCAGAGGTGATGGGACATCACTGTCATGATTATATGACAGTATGTAAGACTCTGTCTTAGCAGACTATAGCTGGCTTGATGAAGTAAGTGGCCATGCTGGAAAAGCTAGGACAAAGAGCTGGAGGTAACCTCTAGGAGCTGAGAGCGGCTACCAGCTGACAGCCAGCCCTTCACCTGTCAACAACCTGAATGAGTTTGGAAGTGGGTCCTTCCTCAGTCGGGCCTTCATATGAGAACACAGCCCAGCCAGCCTTCTGATTATAGCCTCATGAGACCCTGAGCAGAGGACCCAGCTAAGTCATGTCCAGACTCCTGACCCACAGAAACTGTGAGATAATAAACAGAAACTGTCAAGCCACCAAATTTGTGGTAACTTGTCACCACAATCCAATGACTAACAAGAACCTCAAATCCAACACACACCAAACTGAGTTCCTGAAAGCTCTTCTCATGCCCCCTAAGTACTTGTTCCTCCCACAGTTTTCCCTCTCAGACAGAAGTTCCATTTCTATGATCACTCTGGTCAAAAGGTCATTGGTGACACCTTTCTCAGATCCCCCATGCAGTCTGCCTGACAATGCTATCAGCTTCACCTTCAAAATATATCTCGAACTGGGTCACCTCCACCCTTTCTACCCTAGGAGAAGGAGAACATCACCTTGGCTGGCTGCTTCCATCCTCATCATCAAAAATCTGAGTCAGGCCATGTCCCACCTCTGCTTGAACATCCCCATGGTTCTCATTCCCTGTGGTCCCACCCGATCTTTGGTTTCTGTCTTCAGCTCCTATTTCCTCCCTCCCTTCGGTCCAGCTACATGGGCCTCCTCATTGTTTCTCAAACACACCAGGCATAGTCCAGCCTCAGGGCCTTTGGACATGGAACGCCTCCGCACCTGATGTGCTTATCTATAGCCTCATGATGGTCACCTCCCCATCCCCTACTTAGTTTTCTCCTGAAATTTGTAAGCAGTATTCATGGGAGTAGATGACAGGATGGTTTCTTCCAGGGTGCAGAGCCTGAGATCCCCTGGAGTCCCTTTAGGAGAAGTGGCTGATCCTTTGAGAAGGGAGCCAGGGAGAGAACAGCCACAATGTTCTCTCCACTCTTTACCCCAATATTGACCAAGAGAGTGAGTTATCTCACTCTGCCCTTTGGCCTTGCAGTTCGAGGATTACAGTTTGATAACTACGGCTGGTATATTGTTCATCAAGAGAATGGAAATCTGTTGAGAGAAATGCATCACACTAAATATTTACATTGCATTATCTGATTTATTATCACCACTCTGCTGGGAGGCCAGCCATATTCTCATGGAAGAGGAAACAGAGGTGGCACAGGAGCTAGGCGACTTGCCCAAGGTCACAAGATGTGATGGTTTGAAAGCATTTCCACAAATTCTTTGTCATCCTCTTTTTGGCAAAGTCCAATTTGCCCCTCTTTGAGTGCAGACTGTACTTGATGACTCAATCTTAATGTGCCAGAAGCTATGGAGTATGACTTCTGAGGCTGTTATAAAAGGCGAGTGACTTCCTCCTCACTTCTCTGGAATCACTCAATGGGTGATCCCAGCCTCCATGTTGCGAGGGTACTCAAGAGGCACTACAGAGGGGCCACCCATGGAGAGAAGTGGGAACCTCCTGCAACAGCCCCACAAGGGAGCCATTCTTGAAGTTCAGCCCCAGTCCAGCCTTCAGATAAGGCAGCCCCAACCAGCAGCTTGACTGAGAGACCCTCAGGCAGAACCACTCAGATAATCACTCCCAAATTCTTACCCACAGAAACTGGCATCATAAATATTTGTTTTTCAATCTGCTAAATTTGGAGATAATTTGTTATGCAGCC
This sequence comes from Miniopterus schreibersii, assembly GCF_964146895.1. NCBI lineage: Eukaryota > Metazoa > Chordata > Mammalia > Chiroptera > Miniopteridae > Miniopterus > Miniopterus schreibersii. Next base: position 65,151,978 of record NC_138105.1, on the reverse strand, counting down.
ACCAATAACTAATACACAGGATTCCAGAGTCCATGACCCTTCTGTCTGGTTTTCGAAGTTCCCTCCCAGGAAGCACACGCTCTTCTGGGTGGCTCATCCTGCACCCGTCTCTTCATATCTTCCTCAGCCCCACCCCCTGCAGCCTGCCAAGTGCCTGCCATGAATCTGCTCCTGCTTTTAATGGACAGTTTTATCCAGTTGGTTGAAACAGTGGTTCATCCTCTCCAAGGGGAAACAGAATGCTTGGGTTCACTTTCTTCCAAGCAAGGTGAGCTATCAACGTCAACAAAACCCCTCACCCCTAACTTCATCTCGGTTTGCCCCTGGCCGCCTAAACTTCTCCCCCAACTCACTCTCAACTCTGTGACCATCTTGCCCACCTGTCTGCATGACTTTTTACTGTCTCCTAATCCAAAGTGATCCTGCATTTTGGAATCTCCCATCCCACGTGTCTCCCCATTTTTGGTCCCACTGCAGCCAAAGCCTGTTTATGGAACAGGCTTCACTTGTCTACACCGCAGCCTCTCCTATTTCTCCCCATCCACTTCCTCAGATTCAAACCAAGCCAGGAAAACCTCCCTCCCCTCTGCCCCAGCTTCATGAAATAAATCACTCAGCAAGCCTAAAGGAAACTTAATAAGTTTGGTCTGCTTTTTTCTTTTTGTCTATGGACTTTTTGTTAGGTTTTCATGGGAAGAGGTATTTGTGAGAAAACTATTTGCAATGATGATATCTTGTGTTCTTGTAGCTTTATAACGTGCACAGGGGAAAGGGAGTTAGAGATCCTGAGGGCGGGGGATTCCAGGGGAGAAGCCAATAAACACGGGTGATACCCAGGAAAATAGATAAAGTCTAAAGACGCCCAGATTCGAAAAAGAAACTTCCAATCACTTAGGACTCCTGTAATTTAAAATGAATACAGGTCCTGAATGCAATGGAGGGTCCCCGGCTTAGATCCCAGGACAGAAGGAAGACATGAGTGGGAACATGGGAAATTAGAATAAAGTCTCTGAGAGTGTTGACAATATTAATTTTTTAGTTGTGATTATCGTGCTGTGGCTATGTAAGATTTTAACACCAGGGGAAGCTGGGTGAAGGGTGGACCGGGACCCTCCCTGCCATCTTTGCAACTAAAATTATTCTGGAATCATTTTCTTTAATTAACAGAAGTAAAGTGGGTAAAACAGCAAAGCCTTATGCAGATATCAGCCAACAACTCTGAAGAGGTTAATCTCCGCATTAATTTTAGAGCCACACGGATTCACATAATTAGCTTGGAACAGCCATTTCCTTGTCCCCGCTTGTGGGGATCTGATGTGCTTATGCCCAGAGAAGCAGCCATGACGCAAAGTCCACACGGAGCACCTGAGCGGCTCACAGACTTCAGTAGGCTAAGTTAGGCCTCAGGGGCCAGCACAACTGTTCTCATTTTAGAGATGACAAAATTGAGCCTTGGAGAGACTATCTCCTCTCTGTCTCTGTTTCTGTCTCTCTGCCTCTCTCTGTGTCTGCCTCCATCTCTCTGTGTCTCTCTCTCTGTCTTTTTATCTCTCTGTCCCCCTCTCTCTATCTCTGTTTCTTTGTCTCAGTCTCTGCCTCTCTCTGCCTCTGCCTCTCTCTGTCTCTCTCTCTGTCTCCCTCGCCTCCTCTCCCCCTCCTCTCTTACACATATGCAGTGCCTAGACTTCCAAGAATTCTTCCCCTTTTGCTAGTGACTTCTCAGTCACAAAATGGGCCTCTGCTACTCAAGGACCCTGCTGTCCAGGTGAGGCAGGTGAGCCATGAAGATAGGGACCAGAGACAGCGGCACCCACATGGCTCCACATGTGCACCCCCTCTCCCTGCCTGTCCCTCTCTCCTTCCTTTCCCAAAGGGCGAGAATAGCAGCCCAGCCCCACGCACCCCCTGCTTCGGTTCCAGCTTCCTCCAGGACCGACAGGACTCACCTGGCCGCGGTCAGGGGAGCACCTGCCTTTACACATGCACTCAGCAGTGCCACCCTGCCACCACAGCCCTGCCACGGCTCCCTTGACAGACGGCTGTGATAACCGGAGCAGAGCTTTCCGTAGCAGGCTGTCCGAGTCCCAACCTTAACAACAGGCTGTCTAACACGCTGCTGCTGTCTACAGACTGCAAGCTACACATTTTGCACCCTAAACCTTCAGAACTCTGCAGAGAGAATTTTGAACACCACACAGACAAACAACAGGGATGGGGCCCAAAGCCAGAACGGGCTGAAGGTCCACCCACGCGAATGCACACTGAATGAGCACACGGCCACACATCTGGGCTTGTGTTTGCTGGGACAAGAGGGCTGCCCACTGCAACGTGGACTCAGGTTATGTGGCTGTTAGATTCGTGTGAGCGGCAGTGACTCCTGTCCCATTTTCCAGATGAGAAAACTTGTAAGGGGGAGTTTGCATATACACACTCATACACACAACCTCATGCAACCACACACTGTTGCAACTAAACCATACATAACTGCACACATGTGGTCACAAACTTAGTTATACAGACACACAAAAACACATAATCATATACAACCGCACACACTCAATGACACAACCACACACAATCATAATCACATGCACAGCCACACACAATCTCACACATATGGTCACACACATGACACAGCCACACACAATCTCACACACACACCGCATTTGGCCAGGACCACAGGCAGGCAGGGTGGGGTCTGGGTCTGCACGATCAGTGCCCCACGGACACAGTCGGAGGTACTATGGAGGCCATCACCTCTGCTTGTCAGATATTAAGTCCCACAGTCACGATGCACAAAATGTGTCACTAGTTTGGCCAGGTTCACAGAGGCTTCTCTTCACAGTCCCAATAAGTGGACACTGGGGCCAGGGGGCCTGGTGGATGTGAAACCGTGTTCCCCAAACCTCTGGCCACTCCAAAGCCCATGCCTTCCTGTGTGGGAGCCTGGCTTTGACCCCTGAAAGATGGGTAAGGAGAGTGAGGACCTTGGCCATCCTCAGCCAAATAGTGGGAAATACGAAAATTTCGAATCAGACCACGAGAACTTGGAGAACATAAAAAATGTGTGCCGGGAATGGCTTTCCTGTGACGTGTAACTAAATTCATGACAGCCCCTTCCCCGGCAAAGACAACCCCACTCCAATTTCAGGCCTATAACCACACCCTCCCCAAACAGTTACCCCCAAATCCTTGTCATTTATTCACTCACCAGTAACTAAGAAGCTGAGCCAGGGACAGGGAGGGAAGCAGAACCTTATCAAACACGGGGCAGTCTAACCATCTTTGTCCATCTGAGTTCTGCCGAAGCCCGAGCCCCCACCCGCACCCCACCCCCACCCCCAGGCTCCGGGCTGAGGCACCACGCTGGGTTTTAGTCTCACTAATTCACAGAACTGCAGGCGAACTGCCGTAGGGGATGGGGAGCCGCGGGACCTCCTGCCCGCAGCGTGCACCCGCGTGTGCGCCGCATCTACACTGACCGCCACGTTCACACACCCCGGAGGTGTCTACACAGCCCGTCTGCGCCCACACAGCCTGTCCACGCGTCTACAAAGCCGCGTCCACACAGCGCGAGGCCCGAGAAAACTGAGGGAGGGGCCGCCCTGCCCCATTTCAGGAGGGGGCGCCGCGCTCAAGGACCCAGGACTCACCGCGCTCCGCTCCGCCGAGGCTGCACCGCGTCAGGCTCCCGCTGCGCAAACCAAGCCCTGGCCTTAGGGAGCCGGGCTGGGCTGGGGCGGCACCTGGGCTGGGGGCGACACAGGTTGGGGGCGGGACCTGGGCTGGGGCGTCCTCCCCCCCCCGCCGGGGCATCGCCCTCCGCCCACCTCCCTCGTCAGCCCCAGGTGCGTCCTTCCCCCGCGCACGTGAGCCCCGCCCGCCGCTCTCGGAGCCTCGGAGAGGACGCCGCGTGCGCCGGCCCCCCGGGCGCTCAGGAGCCCCCCGCCCGGGCGCTCACCTGCTTGGGGAATGGGCCCGACCAGCAGAGGGAGGGGGCTGGGCGCCCCAGGTGCCTGGGAGCCAGGGGTCGGGTGGTCGGTCCCTGGACCCCCGGGCTGCCGCGGAGGGAGCGGGCGTCAGGTGGAGGGCAGGGCCTGGGCAGGTGCGCCCGCGTGGCAGGTGATCCTGCCCAGAGGGCAGGGCAGGGTTGCAGGGATCTGCGGGAGCAGCTGCGCGGGGCGGGAGAGCTTCGGGGAAGGGGTGCCCTGTGTGAATAACTACAGTATTTTTTTTTTTTTAAATATATCTTTATTGATTTCAGATTGATGAAAGGAGAGGGAGAGAGAGATAGAAACATCAATGATGAGAGAGAGTCATTGATTGGCTGCCTCCTGCACTCCCCCGACTGGGTATTGAGCCCGCAACCCAGGCATGTGCCCTGACCGGGAATCAAACCCTGATCGCCTGGATCCTAGGTCGATGCTCAACCGCTGAGCCACGCCCGGCTGGGCAACTACAGTATTTTTTAAAATAAACTTGATTTTAGAACAGTTTTGGATTTACAGAAAAGTCATGAAAATCGTACTAGAGTTTCCATGTACCTGGCACTCAGTTTCCCCCATTATTGACATCTTACATTAGCTGGGACGTGGTCACAATTAACAAACTAATATCAACACATTATTAACTAACACATATGCTTTATTCAGATTCTTCAGTTTCCCCGACCTCTGTCCAAGGACCCCACCTGACAGGTGACTCATCCCCTCTGGGCTGTGACAGTTTCTCAGACATTCCTCTTTCTGGATGCCCTGGGCAGTAGTGAGGAGGAGGGGTCAGGAGTTTGGTAGATGCTCCTCAATTGCCCCATTTGGGGTTCTTCAGGTGTGTTTCTCAGTCTGGCTAGAACAATGGCTTGACCCCTCCTTTTTTTAAATTGATTTCAGAGAGAGGAAGGGAGAGGGAGACAGAGAAAGGTCAATGATGAGCGTCTTCAATCGGCTGCCTTCTGCATGCCCTCCACTGTGGAGCGAGCCCACCACCTGGGTATGTGCTCTGACCAGGAACTGAACTGTGACCTGGTTCGTGGGTCAACGCTCAACCACTGAACCACACCAGCTGGGCTGTCTTGATCTCTTTTGATGCACAGGGCAGTCCATCCTCCCATCCCACTTCCATCTTAGATTGCCTGCCCTCCCTCCCTTAAAACCACCATCTTTGCTCAGGATACTTCCAGGATATTCTGAACTAGTTGTTTTACCACCGTTGGCTGCAACATCTTTGTGCCCTAAATAGTGATTTACTGTTTTGGGAAGTGCTAGGGGAGCTGTCCCTCAGAGTTCCAGCTGTCTGCAGCAGGGTCCATTTATTGAGCACATACAGATTCTCTCTGGTGCTCAAGATTATCCTGCAGAAGTAGCTGTCACCCCTCTGGCAGGGTGCCCAAGAGGGCAGTGAAATGTCCAAAGTCACCCAGCTCCAGACCTGGGTTCTTCCTACTGTTTCCTCCTTTGAGCCAGGACAGCTGTGTGGGGAGGAGCCTGCAAACCCTGGGGGCCACCCTCCTCTCTCCCAGGGCATCCACTGGGCTCTTTCTGGAGCTCCAGCCCCTTCACCATCTGGTGACATGCCAGTGCCTTCCACACATTGCTGGCAATCCCCTCCCCTCTCCAGCCAGGGCCCTCATCCTCCATCCTTGAATGCTGGAACCAGGCAGGCTCACCTCCCCACCTCAGCCTAGAACCGCCTCTTCTGAGTCCCTTGGGCTCAGCTAACAGTTGCCTCCTCCGGGTTGCCTTCCCTGATACCTGCCTTCCAAGATGGAGCTGAGGGCCTCTCCTGCACTGACCTGTGTCCTGTACTTCCTCACCAGGCTGAGCCACCTGAGCCAGAGCAGGATCCAAAACTCACACATTCATCCCTGGGCCCATGCAGGGGACCTGGCACACAGCAGGCACTCAATGAAGACTGGTTGAGTGAGTGAATGAATGAATGAATGAATGAGTGGATAAATGAAAAATGTGTAGGATCTAGCCTTAGTAAAAGGGAATCACTGTGCTCAAGATGCTCAGCTGTGCACCCCAATGGAGCAGAACCAAAACATGCTCTTTCTAGAGCTAATGTGTAGCTACTACTTCCACTCTGAAAAGTGTGTGGGGCTCTCCCCACCCGGGCACCTGTTGGGCTCCGCCACCCTCACAAAGGCGTCACCCACCATCAGTTGTGTAGGATGGACAGGCCACCAAGTCAATACAACTACTCAGTGACGCCCAGGCACCTGACCTCAGGGTCATCCCCCGACCGGCGGCAGGTATGTCATCACCCCCATGTCACAGAGGACTCAGAGACAGAGGGTAAACAACCTGCCTAAGATAGCTCTGAGGCACTCCTTTTAGAAAAGCTTATTGGAGATGACTAATAGTTAACATTTACAAACAACTGTGATTTTAAATATTCTAGAATTACCTTGTAGTGATTAAGTCATCCCTTCCCAGCTGGTTTAAACTAGGCTTTGCAGTGTCTGCCCTAAACGTCGCTGATGGTTATATCTGTTTTCTGTTGGTCTCATAGGAGTTGGGGTTTTTGCCCAAGAAGGGGGTTGGTGACTCTGGCACCTGGAGGGTTCCACCCATCTCTGCTGGAATCTCTGCTGGCCCTGTGCAGGCTGGTTGGATTTGGAGACATGCCTCCTGTATATATGTAAAGAAGGGGTTGGTGGCCCGGCCGGCATGGCTCAGTGGTTGAGCATCCACCTATGATCCAGGAGACTGAGGTTTGATTCCGGGTCAGGACACATGCCCGGGCTGCAGACTCAATCCACAGCAGGGGGCGTGCAGGAGGCAGCTGGTCAATGACTCTCATCATTGATGTTTTTCTCTCTCTCCCCCTCCCTCTCCTCCTCTCTCTGAAATCAATAAAGACATATTTAAAATTTAAAAAAAAAAATAAAAAGAGGTTGGCGACAACAGAACATTTGTCCCAACACTCTGGCCAGCTCCCTTGGCTGCAGAGCCCACATCTTTATAATCTGCATTATTGCTGGGGGTCTGCACTCTGGAGCGTGTCAACCAAATCTGGCCCACTGCCTGTCTTTGCATAGCTGCTTGCTAAGAACGAGCTTTATGTTTTTGAATAGTTGGAAAATATCAAAAAGAATACTTCACGATCTGTGAAAACTACATAGAACTCACATTTCAGTGTCCACCAATAGTTTTGGCCACAGTCACCCTGTTTGCTCACACGTTGTCTGTGATGCTTCTGGCCCCAGCAGCAGAGCTGACTAGTTTTGACAGATGCTGTGTGGCCTGAAAAGTCCCAAATATTTGCCATCTGCCTTTATGGCAGGTCTGCAGCCCCTACTATAGGCGATTTCCTTCCAGACTTCTTAGATAACCACAAATAAACTAACAGTATCCAAGACATGGGGAATAGACTTCCTTCAACTGTGAAATGCCATTTAATATGACACCACACCCACACAACAATCAGCGGCTTTGCAGCAAAAGCCCAGCTTCAGCACCAGCCAGCACAACCTGTGGATTTGCCCAATACCTACAAGCAAGTGCCCATGCAGGACAGCCCGACCCACCCAGCTCCACTATGCATCCCGTGGTGTGCCAGACTCCACCAGCTCACTGCACCTCAGAAAAGGCAAAAGTTGAGTCCTACATATCAAAAGCTGTGTTTAATTATAAGATTCTAGTAGAAGCAAGGCCAAAACTGCAAACAAAAACTTTAGGAACATCACCTTCGAATTCCGTGACATTTGTCTAATTTTCAAAACAAAAAAGATTCCCATCTTTGACACCAATGTACAAAATGGCTTAGATTAAGGCGCAGGCCAAGGGTCAGGTAGGGTCCATGTACATCCTTTGCCCAGGCCGCCCCATGGCTACATCCAGGTCCTGGCCCCCAAGTCCAGGAGTTCCATGGGGCCAAAGGTCTAGCTGCTCTCCCTCCCAGGGGAAACACATGGGAAACAGGTGGAAGACATCTTTTGTTTTGGGGGGAATATTTCTCCCTTGAGAAGTGTGGCTAACAAAGATGGTTTGCAAGTCTGTCTGTCGCTGGTATTTTTGGAGTGGGTAATGGTTTGGTCCCGTGCCCGTGGTCTATGAGAGACAGGACCGGAACCACGTGGCTGGAGGGTCTGTGCCTTCACATCACACCAATGGAATCACCTGAACATGAGTCTAGAGGTTGCATGGATGGATGGGGAAGAGCAAGGCCCCAGGGCCACAGACAGTCCTGGCGGTCCGTAGCCCCAAGGCACCTGTCATTGGCTTCAGAGTGGTGGTGACACATGCAACACGATGGTAGAGGGACGGTGCCAGGGAATGGGGGCTGCTGGGCCAGCTCTACCACGGCATGTTGTGAGGTTCAGAGGTAGAAAACAAAATGCCAGTTCCAAAATATTCTCCCACGTTCCAGAAGCTCCTCGCAGTGTGCTCGCCTTGCTCATGTTGCAGCTGGAGGCCAGCGAGTTGTCTTTGTTGGGATAGTGTTAAGAACGTGCAGACGCCCATGATGTGGAAAGGGAAGCCCCAGTCCCTCTGCGTTGAGGCAGTGGAGCCTACACAAAGGGCAGAGCCGGCCGTTGAGGGCTCCGGGGTGCTGGGCCATGTGGACCCCAAGGGCCTGGCCACCCAGTCTGGCACCCAGCTTGCCTCCAGGAAGGGCAGTCCAAGAGAGGCAAAACCAGTGGAATTTCAGAAAGTAGTGGCTGTTTATTAAGACATGGAGGGACTGGATGGAGCACAGGCTCCAGACATCTCCCAGGCTGATGGAGGAACCAGGGTCAGGCTCAGACCAAGAGCCCCTGTCCATTTACTGCCAGCCTTGCTCGCAGCTCTTAGCCTGGCTCCCCAACCTACCCAGAGGTGGGTCCAGACCCCATGCCAGCCGGGCTGAGGGCTTGAGTCCACATCTCCGGGCCGGGCTTTCGGCATCCAGGCCAGGAGTACCGCAGAAGGAAAGCCATGGCCTTCAGGGGCAGACCATTGCCCTCCTGCCCAGGACAGGGCATCTTCAGGAAAACCTGAAGGAAGCAGCAGCGTGGTATAAGCACCAAATGTGGCAGATCTGCAGCCATCGGCGGGCAGAGGTGACGCTTCCTGTCCTGTCTGAGGTTCCACCAAGACACTCCGACTAGGAAGACTATGGGCTGGGCTCGCGGGATGGGGACCTCAGTGGTCCAAGGGGCTGCGGCAGCCACATGAGCTGGGAGCAGGGCCAGGGGTCCAGGTGCAGCTGGGCCTGATGAGGCAGGAGATGTGAGCATCGGCCAGACCAGAGCACCAAGTTGGGGGATGGCAGGTCCAGCCTTGGGGGGACGGCAAGGGACTGAGGCTGTACTGCCCTCCTAGGCTGAGGTGCCTGGCAGGCCTGTAGGCTCAGGGGTATGACTGACAGGACTTGTGGGTTCCTGGGTGGACACATCGGCCACATCCTTGGGATGAGCCAGTTCTGGAGACTGCTCTTCGGGCAGCGTGGACTTGACCTGTGCTTCTGGAGGCTGCTGGGAAAACACAGCCTCAGAGTCTTTCAGAGGCTGTGGGCCTTCGGCTGAGGCTGGTACCCAAGTAGGCTGAGGTAGATCCTTCTGCAAGAGGAGAGAGCCAGCGGTAAGGTGTGGGTGAGGCCAGTGAAGCCTCGGGAGAAGAGGCGGAGTCACTGTCCGAGGGTCAGGCTCTAGGCCCAGAATAAGCAGGTCCAGTCCCGCCGGCCAGCATGTAGGCCACAGGAAGAGTACCTGAAACAGAAGCCTAACTGACATCACTGGCTTGTCCCCCCACTCCTGAACCTTCCAGAACCAGCCCACCAGTTCTGTGGCAAAGCCAATGGTAGTCGGGACTGAGACCCTTTGAGGACTGTGAGCACTAGCCCAGGAGGCCTTCCCCAAGGGCCTGGGAAAGGGTCTGGCTCTGGGTTGGGTTAATCAATCAGTTAGACCTGGAGCTCTGCTCCTTTCTGGCATAACACTACATTTAACGGTATCGCTGAGCATGGCGTGTGTCACAGGTGGGGAAGCCTCACTGATGCCCCCTCCTTTGGGCAGTGTGCTGAGTTGATCTACAGGCAAGGAAAGGCTGGGCTGGCCCACACTCCCCTGCTGTCACTCATTTATGGCTGGGCCTGAATGAGGTGCTAGGTCCCCTACAGAGTCCAGAGCCTGAGCTGTGACAGCTCTTACCCTGGCAAAGGGGTTTCAGTGCTCCCCCCAGCTTAACACTGCATTCTCAATGGTGAAAGCAGTTGGAAGCCAATGCCCAGTCAAGTGGGGTGCTACTGTGCTGTGGGACCAGCACCATCCTCAAGTCACACCTGGCTCGATAGCCACACATTATCCCCTCCACGGGGACAGCTCGGAGCCACCAGAGCAACATGGACACAATACCCAAATCAAAATCTTTTGGAAATGGGGAGACACCAACCATGGGATGGGGGCTGCAGGGTTTAGTTGTAAAACTAGAGGCTTTACTCAACTTTAATTCTAGTTAGGGCTTATGGGTTATTATTTCTTGCAGACAGTCATAGCAAACTGGTATTCACCGCAAAGCCACTGCCAGTCCAGAACATGCCCAGCTCCCCACGCCACAGGGCCAGGGCGCCACTGGTGATCAGCGTGCAGGGCACCAGGTAGAGGAGGGCCGGCTGGCCACGCTGCATGAGGGCCAGGGCCATAAACGTCACAAGGAGGCCGATGCCATAGGCTGGAGGGACAGAGATAAGCAGTGTGTTACCTGGGCCAGCAGTCCCCAAGGCCACCCCCCCCCCCCCCCAGCTCTTGAAGGAATGCTGGGAGCACAGGGTGCCAGAAACATGACACAGGGACAAGCCAATGAGATTTGGGTACTTCTAGAAGTGAATGGAAACTTCTGGCAATTTCCAGGACATATGCCCCACCTGGCCCTGAGGGGACAGGCAAGATGTGAGTCAGGTTTCAACGAGAAGACAGGAGGAAACAACGGTGTAGCTGAGAGGCTGATGACACCAGGGAGAGGGTGAGGACATTGGGGAAAGGATGGGGACATTAGGGAGAGGAAGGGGACAGGAAATTATGGGGCTTTTTGATCAGCAGCCTATAGCTATGGGAAGGGTCTGGAATCACAGAAGTAACTGAAGAAAGCCGTGAATTTGCCCAAATACCTCATTTTTATAAACTTTTAGTTAGAAATGTGATTCTGAATTATAATAATGTATCTAAAGAATTAGGAAATCATATTTTTGATAACCTAATCGTAATCCTGGAAAAATATGTTTTGTTCCTTGGGGTGGCACTGAGTGTGAAGGTGCATGAGGTCTGCAATTTGCTCTCACAACTCAGAATAAAACGTGTATTACATGTGTTTGAGTATAATATGTAACCATGTATACACACATATGCAAAGAGAGACAATACAGGGAGGCAATTGTGACAAAACATCAACCACTGGGCAATATGAGGGTGGGAGTGTGGGGTCTCTTGTACTAATCTTACAACAATAACCTTGGAATTATTTCAAAGGAAAAAGTTACAAGAAAACCAGCCTTTAACTGGAAGCTTCCTCCAGAGCCCAGAGCCCATCTCCAGCATCCAACTGGGCTCTGTCCTGATCCTTACTCCACATTTCCGAGTGGTGTGCTCACTTAGGGAGGGTTCCTATGTAACAATGTCGACTGCCTGTGTCCTAATAAAATGACTTCACAAAGGCAGACAATGGAAGGATATAGATGTTTGGCAGCTTTATAAGATCTAAAGGGTTCCCATGATGGGAACTACGAGAACCTTCTGACACACTGGGTCAGACAGGGAAGCCTCTGTAGCTGTGTCTTTACAGGATGGTTCTGAAGACTGTAACTTGGAGGGAATGTTCAGATACAATGTGCCAGCAACTGCAGGCACCAGAGTGGGCAGGTTTGAACTATAATGACCCCAAAATATGCCCGAAGGCTAGCCTCTGCCCTCCTGGTGCTATAGTGACATCTACAAGGTCCCCCTCCCCTGATGTGGGAGCTGTCAGGCCTGTGCACTTTGCTCCCTGCCCACAACAAGGGTCAGGGGTCAGGGGAGTACATCCCCCCAGCCTGGCTCTCCTGCAGGAGTAGGCAGGTGTGCGTAAGAGCAAGTGTATGACACATTTCTCTTCCTTAAGAGCTGATGGGGTGGGGAGTCAAACTGGCTGGGAAATTTTTAAAAGCAATCAGGGCTCAATGGAAAATAAGAAAATGTCACCTTTGTGTCATTGGCTTTGGTAACAAAAGAAACCAATGGAAAACAAGGAAGAAAAAGAGAGTTACAAAAAGGAGACAAAAGGAAAACTATAACAATCACAGAAAAGTAAGAAACAGGGCTGTGCAGTGAGCAGAGGCTGCACCACCCCCTTCCCACCCAGCTCCCTGAGCCAACGAGAACGGATGGGGGTGCGAGGGCTGCAGCCTGGCCCTTCCCGAGCATGGTGCTTACCAATGGTGCAGGCCACAAAGTAGACCCTGGACGACTGCACCTGGATGTCAAACCTGTGGCAGTACGCCACAAGCAGCCCTGGGGAGGAAAGAGAACATGGGCCAGGGTCCAAGCCAGAGCCCTGGATGACAGCCGGGTGACCCCATGGGAAGGGGCCAGGCACTATGCATGGTCTTGTCTAACAGTGACTACTGCTATTTCACAGATGACCACTCTGCCAGCTCAAAATGGAGCTATGACCCGAGACAGTGAGTCAGCGAATATCCCACAGCACAGAGGAGCAGGAGGTCCTGCCTGGGTGGACCCTGGGTGCAGTGGGGCTGTCAAGGCCACATTCTGCCCTGGGCAGCTAGCCCCAGGCAGGCATGTCTGTGCAGCTATGACCCACAGGGCAGGGCTGACGCCTGGGGTCAACATGGGGCCACCTTGAACATGCACCAGTCCTGGGTGCCACCAGCCCCACCAGCTGGGCCCATCTCCACCCAATGGCCCCCGACCCAACACTACCAGGACACCTGGGTGTCCTCAGGACTGTGGAGTCACCCACCCACAAGCCCAGCCCCCATACCTGGGACTAGGATGTCCCCAAAACCCAGGAGGGAGAAGGGCCGGTCACATAGGGCCAGTGGCGAGGCATTCAGCCTGGGCACCTTCAGGACCATGGGCAGCTGTGGGGAGAGGAGGGAGTGCCTGCAGACCAGCCCAAGCCTATAGCTCCCCTCTGGCCACCAGGGTCTGAACATACCTTCTCATGTGTGGCCGAGTCCGAAGGACCAGTCGCCACCTCTACCATGATACTGTTCCCGCTCTAACAGAGGAGGGCCGCATCAGAGTAGGGGCGTAGGGCATGGGGTTCGGGCAGTGTGGGAGGGGCAGGGCAGGGGGCAGGGGCTCCCACCTTGGTCAGGAAGGGAGTGATGAACACGAAGAAGACGTCATAGATGAACAGCACCAGCAGCAGCAGCGTGCAGGCCTGGGGAGAGGTGTCCTAAGGGGCCAGCCCAGGAACCCCAGGCACAGACCCACAGAGAAATCCCCACACTCTTGGTTCCCTTCACAAGGCTCAGACTATTCCCGCTGGGATGAAGCCTTTCTGAGAAAGTCTGAGCAACACCCGTCCCAGCCCTTGGGCAACAGGAGACAAAGGAGTATTCCAGAGCGATGTCCAGTGGAGGGTTGGGGGCAGAGCATAAGTCACACTCTCTACGTTTCCCAGTAATTGGGAAAGGTGGCAGAGGTCAGCAGTTGGGGGACATGTTATGTGATGGGTCAGCTATGGGTCTGGGGAGGTTGATGACCCTCTTCAATTTCCCCATGTATCTCTAAGTTATTTCCACCAGATCTTGTGGACAATAACCTTGGGCCCCAAGCTCAGAGGGGAAGGCCAGGACAGAGCTGGGTGGCAGGCAGGCCTGGCCACTCAAGGGACAGGGCTGACAGAAAAGGTCCTCAGGACTCAATCCCCCAGGACCCCCGCCCCTGGAGCCCTCACCTTGAAAGTGGGAAGGCGGATGGTTTTTAGCATGTAGAGACAGAAGGCGATGCCCAGCGCATCCTGAAGGATCCAGGCCCACCTGGAGGGCAGAGTAGTATCATTTGCTAGGACAGACTCCACCAAGAGCCAGATCTGTCCCTCCTCAGCAACCTTATCCACACCAAGTAGTCTGAAACATCTCACACCAGTCCTGACCCCGCCATGTTCTGAAGGTTCAGGCACTGTCAGAGGCAGCGGTGTGGGTTCCAAAACCTGTGAGATGGACCCCACCTTGTTGGGACAGGTGGGGTAGTGATGGATGACGGGGCAGGGGGTAAATGAACCCTCCACCCTGATGCCAAGAGGCCAGAGACAGATACATGCTGGGCCCTCTGTCTCTCTACAGTGGTGGTGGCTTTCATACCCAGATCACAGGATGGGGTGAGAAACTTGTGCCCAGCCAGGTTCCACAGAGTTTTTGGCCCCATGGGAAATTAGGGCTCGGACCACCAGGGGCAGGCTCTGAGGATGAGCATCTGGAATTCCCTGGAACAGTCCCATGGGAACGAGAAGCAGATGCAAGACTCATCTCAAATACCTACATATTAACCCAACACCACCCAGGCGCTGCCGTTCTACAGACACACTCCTGAATCTGCATATTAAATTTGTGCTGTTAAGTCTTACATTTAGGCTCTAAGAAATAACTCGACAGAGGGCCAGCAGGGACATGGGACATTCATCCTGTGCAGCCCCTCCCGCCAAGGCTGTGGAGGTGGTGCAGTCCCAACCTGGCTGGCCCTGCCTGGGCTCTGTCCTCCCCTTCCTGCCTCGCCCTGCACCTTGGCCAGGGCTCTGCCTGTCCACCTCACTCATCAGATGCTTCACCAGACAAAAAACCAAACGTCTCCCAGCCAGAGCAGGTTAAAGAACAGGGAAATTTCGGAGGCGGCAGGTGGGTGCATGTCAGTTGCATGCACCCAGAGAACCTCAGCCTGTTCTAATTTTATACAAGTCCCTTGGCTTAGATTGAACTGTGAGAGTTTGGATTCTCTTTGTATACAAAAGACTCAAAATATTTTCCCATTGTCCTTCTGCCACTTAAATCTGCTATGGCTCCAAAAGGAGGTGCCGCCAAGAACATTTAACTGCCTTGGGAAAGGCTCGTTGAGAGCGCCAGATGGTGTCAGTGATAGCAACAGGGGGCTGGGCAGGAACAGGCAGGCTCTGTCCTCCCATCGCAGCCTGGGCTCCAGGCCACAGAGCGGGCATGCTGCCTCAAAGGAGAGGCCGAGCCTAGGGGAAGCAAGTTCTCTGAGAAGCAAGCCAGCCTTCCTAAACCATCGATGAGAATGCTGGCTGAGCATACCCCTTGGGCACCACCTCGGGAGCAGTGGGGACAAGTGGCGCCAGGGCAAGGGAGCGGCTTCCCCTCCCACTGCCCAGGGCCCCATTGAGGCCATCCTGGAGAAAGACAGCTTGGAGTGCCCAGGCCAAGAGGGTTTGCAACATCTCATATCCAGATCCAATCAGAGTTCAAATGAAACTAGACGCAGGAGGCAGGCAGGCAGGCAGGGCAGCCACGGCTGGGAGGCCGTCAGCTGAGCCCAGTCAACACCTGGACATCATTTGGCCACCGCTTCCAGAAGACTAAAAGGAGGGCTTTTAATAACCAAGGAGGTGAACTGGCTCCAGGTGCCCCCAAACGGCCTCAGGGGAGGTACAGGAAGGTTGCAGTCCAGCACTCAGAGCATTTGAGGACAGCCCTCAAGAGGGAGGTGCCACCCAACGGCCAGGGGCCTCCCAGGGGGCTGTACTTACTGGTCCTCATTCCGGAAGATTCCCCACACCACGCTGACAGCCACACAGAACAGTGCCAGGAGCAGCATGCGGACCTGAGGACACTTGTGGAAGTAGGGCAGACTGTTGTTGCAGATCCTGAGATGGGTAGGAGAAAAGGGGGCGGTCGTCATGGGCAGCATGCCTCTCACCCTCCCAACTGACCTCTGACCCTTAGAGCTTTGTTCCCACCCAGCACCCAGAAGAGTCATCTCAACTCCTGCCCAAAAGCCCCTCAGCCCCCTCAAGTCCTGACTCCAACAGGCCTGCTGCCTAGGCCTCCAGCTGTCCTCCAGGCTCTGCCCTAAGAGGGGCCACGACCCTGCCCACCTGGCCCTGCTCCTTCCTCTACTTCACATTCTCTAAGCCCATAATCCCCTTGCCTTTTATTACACTTCTAGAAGGGAGGTTCCCAAGAGCAGAGAAGAATCGGGTGGGGGCAGGCACTCAGGGTGAGCAAACCTTGGCCAGTTTCCAAGCTAGCCTGCCCACAAGAGCCCACAGGAACTTACAAGAGCAGCCCATAAGAGCCCACAAGAGTTCAGGAGAGCCCATGGGAGCCCTCAGCTCAGTACCATGCCTCCCAGGTCCCTGCCCTCTCACCCTTGTATGGGAACCTTAAAAGGTCTTGTCTCCCTTGTCTGAACTTTTGAGTAGCTGCCTATCTGCTCAATAAGAACCAGACTGGGCCAGGGAACCTTTAGGCCTGAACCACCAGTGCATCCAGCCATGTGGCCCAGCCCTGCCCTGCCAGCACCGCTGCCGAGTACCCACATACACCGACATCATCCCACTCAGCACCCGCGTCCCCACAGGGCCTATCTACCCTAGAATGGAAGGTGGGGAAAGGGAAGCCATCTGAGACAGCGGGAGGACTGAGAAAGTCCACTCACCTCCCCATTCTGTCCTGCTCCCAAGACCCATGAGCCCCCAGCAAGCACTGAGTGAGCATGTGCTGTAAGCCTGTGCTGTGCCAGACTGTCTGAGGCCCACAGGACAGTGAGGGGGTCCTCGAATCATGGAAGCTGAGCTTGGAGCCTCAGGGGCCAGGAAATGGAAAACAGAGTAGTTGGGCCAAGGAGAGGCTGTGGTGCAGGACCTCAAGAACAAAGCCGTGAGCAAGGGGCCATGTGAGGCTGGGCAAAGGCTGCCTGAGGGAGCTCACCTGCATTTGCCAAATGGCAGCCTCTGGACCAACGGCGAAAGGCAGCTGTAGAGGCCCGTGGAGGAGGCCAGGCAGAAAATCCCAATGATCACATAGACTGCAGAGCAGGGTATCAGTGAGGGAAAGGCCAGGCTGCCGGGGTCCCAACACCCACCCCCCGGAAGGGCCCCGTGCACTCTAGCACTTGGGCAGGGTGACCTGTACCCACTAAAGGGAGGGGACAAACCCACTCGGAAGCCCTTCCTTTCACCCTGTTGTCCACAGGACTTCTCCAGAGAAGCCATGGCCTGTGAAAACGCACCAAGATGGTCATAGAAGTAGTACAGGAGCACCAGCATGGAGCAGCACATGACCACAAAGACGCAGGTCATTACAGGTGTCACGTCCACAGCCTCGTCCTCCTGCTTCTCAGGCTCATCATCCCGCTTGTGCTTCATATACCTTCTTGAGAAGCACAGATGGGTCATGAGGACATCTGGCCAGTTGGCACAGTGCCCAGGACAAAGGGCCACAGAGACAGGGGAGGACAGGCAGAGAGAGCTCATCTGTTGGGCTGTTCACCCTCTCCAGATCCATTATATGTCCCCAGTGCCCCAGAGGGGAGCCAGGCCTGCCCCCTGGACCTCACATCTTTGTCCAGGAGCTCTGGGACCTTGCAGACAAGGCTCCCACAGATGGGCCCCTGGTCACCGACTATGAGATGCCCTTGAGCACCACTAGGACTACCCACAAACCCCGTCTCCTGAGTGTGGCCCAGTCTGGGAGGGCCTGGGCTTGGATCCCAGTGCCCAAGCAGAGTCTTGGGGAATGGACCCAGAGGGCCTTTAGCTGGGTCTCCCAGCTAATCACAGCAACTGTATTCCAAAAGGTTCTCTGGGAACGTAGATGCCCCTCTTCTAGGCAGTCCTATTACTTTCATGTTTTCACTTCCCAGCATTAGGGTCACCTGTCAGTTACACACGTGCACACATGTACATACAATGCGCGCGCGCGCGCACACACACAGGGCACTCACTTCTTCACGTCCCGGCTCCCAGCCCAATAGCCCCCAAGGGCGACGGTGCCAACAGCCATGATGAAGATGATGACCATGTTGTAGTCCAGCATGGGCTCATGGGGGGCGTACAGCGCTGCCCTCACCGATCGGCCAAAATTCTGTCTCAGAGAACACATCAGAGTTCAAGGCCAGGCTGTCACCATCCCTGGGCCCCTCGCCCTACACCTTCACCCATCATTCCTGACCCCAAAGCAGTCAGCTCTGACAGAACAAGCCGTGCACGAAGGCAGGCGAGCAGCCCTGCGCGCGAGAACACAGACCCCCAGCCTAGATGTGCACATGCATGCATGAGAATGCACATCACCTGCATAACATCTAGGTGGCCCATGGGGGCACCATGGGGAGAGGAGTGAGGCCTGCATTCAGATATGTTTACTGTGCATTTCTGGAAGTTTAACAGAGACCTTGAGATTCCCGTTTACTTATATAATGACACTCGCCCTGCTACAGACCCAGCTCCCCAAATCAAAGATGAACACAGGCCTCAGGTGAAAAAGACCTAGGCCAGGAGTGTGCAAGCAGCAGGGAGGGAGTGATGCTCAGTTTCCACATATGGGCAGCGCCAGGCTGGCCAAGCCAGGAGCCTGGGTTACTCTAACCAGCTGCGTAGGGAACTTCAGGGCCATGGTTTCCATTTCTGGATTTAAGTGGCACAGGAGGCCCACCCTCATGATGTGGCTGACTCACAGTGGGCAAGACTCACCCATAGCCAGCTCCAGACAGGACAGCCTTGCCACAGGCCCTGCCCACCATCTACTCAGGCCCTGGGCCCAATGCAGACTGAAGGGGGAGAGACCCCTACCTTGAAAATGTCCAGCATGTCTTTGTGGCTGAGCAGGGCCACGGGGATGCCGATCTCCTCATATTGAGTCTTGTTGCCTCCTGGGGGTACCTGGGAGCCCAGAGGAGGCAGATCTGCTGGCTGACCAAGGCCCACCCAGGATGGGGCAGACAGCCAACCCCTCCTGATGGCATGGCCCACAGAGCTAGCCCTCTTTCTGAGGGAGGGGAAGATTCCCTCGTGTGTGCAGAGTACTCAGGTGCCAGGCAGCATGGGAGGGGGACATGTCAGGAGGGAGGCCTACAAGCTCAGCACGACCCGCTAGGGAAGGAAAAGCTAGCCCTTCACTCAAACCTTGGGGTCAGGAGCCTATTCACCCTGCTAGGGGCCTGGAGGAGAGGCTGGCACATGGGCCCCTGCCACCTACTCCTTAGAAGGCACCTCCAGAGATTTGCCTCGAGGCCCTGTATCCCCCGACCCACAGGACTGCTCTGGGACAAGCCCACTCCAAGATGAGGGTCCAAAGGCCCAAGTCCACAGCCAGTCAGCAAACTAAACTCATTTCCCCTGGCTGTGGCCGCCTGGACCCTGGCCAGTGCCCATGTCTACTTTGAGTGGGGCCCAGGGGCTCCTCCCTGCCTCCCTTGAGCACCTCCAACCCTTGCCCTAGGTAGGTCATACTGCACAGGAGGGTGCTGAGGCGGCTGTACCAGAGTCTCCTTGCTGACGATAAGCAGCCCGTGTGCCCCGCTGCCCTGGGCCAGCCTCACTTTGTCGTAGAAGGTACAGTTCCCCCGAGTCACCAGTGGAATCTGGTTGCTGAAGCCTTTGGCAGGGAGGTCAGAGGGAGAGCAGAGCACGGAGGTCGTCCAGTCCCGCAGCTGCAGGAGAGACTAAGGGGAGGCAGAGCTCATAGGAGATGTTCTAGAAAAGCCAGGGCAGGACCAAGTCTTCACAGGAACCAAGGCATCAGAGAAACCTGCCCAATTGCACTGAGCCTTCAGTATTCAGATCGCCACAGTGAGCATCACCCTGATGCCCACTCCCCTTAGGTCCCACTGAATTTCAGCCCCTTGCACCAAGAAAGGAAGAGAGGTGGAGGGTGGGCAGGGCCTATAGACACACACCAAATGCAAGGCAGACAGGAGGGACAGGGCAGTTTGCACTCAGAGCAAACCCCTCAGAAATCCTCCCTGCATCTTCAGATCCACCTCCAGCATCCATTATGGATTCAATACAAGGAGCAGGAGACTCAGCCTCTGTAGTGAGAACTCACCCACAAGAGCATCCTCCAGGTCCTCTGAGTGGAGGAGGGAGGCCAGACCAGGGATAGGGGTCTCCTATAAGAAGAGGAGAGCCCTGGCCCCGCCCTCTGCCAGCCAGCCCCCATCCAACACATGAAAGCCTGGCTGGTGTCTCCACCAGAGGCCATCCCTAGACAGCACTCCAGATATCTTTCACTCATGACCAAAGAAACTGAGGCCCACAGAGGTTGTGGGGCCCCTCTGGGGATGCCCAGAGACCTCTCAAATGTGACCAGATCCCACCCCATGGTTTCCCAGCTGAGGTCCTTCCTCTATCCTCCAGCTGGCTTTCTTGAGTCTCCTCAAGGACCCCTCTGTATACTGGGGAAAGGAGGAGAGGGACAGCAGCAAGACAGACAAGACCCCAAGCTGGAAGAGGTGCTCAGAGCCACGCAGCCAGGAGGGCCACCAGCCCAATACTCACAGCCTTGCTGAGGTCATGTGGCAGGTGGGCCCACTGTGGGTTGTAGAGGATGCAGTAGTCTTTGCCTTTAGGGCCCCCAGTCTCGGAAACCACGTGTACCATGCCATACTCACAGGCCACCTGTAGTAATGAAGCAGAGGGCAGAGAGCTCAGGGTGGGGGCTGGACCACCCAGATGACATGGGGTCCAAGTTAAACAAGGATGCCTGTGAAGGCTGGGCTGGTTTCCTCCCTCAGACAGGACAAATAGGACACACATAAGTATCTCATGGTAGAGAAAATGAGGGAGGGCAGCAAGTACAAGGACAAGTCTCCCTAGGGAGACCTGAGTGTGACTTCAGCCCTGTCAGCAGCCAGCCAGCAGACCAACACACCATGCCCATGGGCCCTTGGCCCCTCCTGGCCCCTAGGCTTCTTGGAGCTGAAAGGGCCCGTCTGGACCCTGATCAAGGTCTGCACACTTCGGGCTCCGCGGCCTGTCCTTCTGTAGCTCGTGCTCCCCTTGGGCTATAAACATCTCCAGACAGAGCCAGAGAACGCACCCATGGTTTCCCCAGAGAGTCTGCCACAGAGACAAAGAGGTGGCAATTGCTCCCAACAAAGGACACATGATGGAGACAGTCACCAGCTGGCACAGTGGAACCCATACCCATTCTGTGGATGTGGCTTCACCAAGGTGGGGGAGGGGTTGGGGGCTCTGACTTGGCCAAGGGTCCTGATAGACTGTGGGTCCCAACACCAGGCCTGGGGCGCAGACTGGCTCTGACAGCTGGGCCCTCTGCAAAAGCAGAGCCAGGCTACTTTGGGAGCTCTTACCCTGACCCTGGTCACCTGGCAGTGGTAGCAGCATGGAGAAAAGCCCTGGGTGCCCCAACCTCAAAGTCTGAAGACTGATACCAGGCACTGGGTGCAAGTCCCACTTTCCATAGTCCCCAACTGCCACTGTTCCAGACAGCCCATCAGCTTCGGCACTTCCATTCGTCACCTTGAGTGAGGCGCTGACCACTAAAGCAGTGCTTACATGGTGCTGAGCTCCAAAGAAGCTGTGTTTCCAGGCCACCCAGCTTTCCGGGAGGGAAGGGCAAGGCGGTGGACTACCTGAGGCCAACCCAAGATCTCAGAGCATTTCACTAAGGCAGCATCCTGCCACACCTGCCTCTGTTCCCACCTCACATGTCACCTTGTTCCCTTCACTGAGGGTAGAATTAGAAGGCCCCTCTTCTAGGTTCTCCCCACTAGGCTGCCCTCCAAGGGTGCCCCTCATCCTGGCCCCAAGTACCGTACCTGGTGTATGTCCCCTCCAATGCTCAGAGCCCCCGGCACCTCCTCACCCTGGGACCACTATGGGGAGCAGTAGAGTCCCTCAACCCCTGGGCTTCATCAGCCCACTTTCTGTGTTTGCATATAAAGTTTTATTGGAACACAGCTTCCCCATGCCCATATGCAGAGCCTCTGGCTGCTCTCAGCTGCCACTGAGTTGGGCAATTGCCTGCAAGGCTGAAAATATTCACTACCTGGCCCTTTCTGGAAAGTTTGCTGACCCTTGACCCATGGGAGCCAGGCTGTTGATGAAAATTATCATTTGTGTAAAATGGGAGTGGATAGAAACTGGTTCTTTTTTAAAAAGACATTTAAGAACCCACAAGCACACTTCACAAACTTTCTTCCCCACGACTTGTACAAATAAGCCAGTGCTTGTATCAAACACCAGAGAGGTCACGATTTTGCTTTGATTACAGTTCCCTCATCCTGAGAGAAGTTCTTTAAAAGGACCCAGTGCTACAAGCGCCCACGTTCCAACACAGCCCATCCCAATTTGGAGAATCAGAAATAGCCAAGGCTACCGAAGACAAGCTACCTTCTGACACATCACATTCACAGATCAGGTCCAGGAACTTCCAGAAATACTATGCTTAAGGGTTACTATGAAAGCATCCACATCAGGGGCTTTGAGATAGACTAATGGGTTGGGGCAGTCTTCCTTCTCAGAAGATGTGGGAAGTTCTGGAAGAGGGCAGAGAAATGAGGACCCAGATGCTTGAAAGAGATGTTCAGGTATAGGACAGTGTGAGAGGGGACAGGACAGGTAGAGGGGGGATGGGGACAGGTGGTGGTAGGGAACCAGTGGAGGAGGGGCAAGGAGGCAGGTAGAGGAGAGGTAGGGAGGACAGGTGCAGGTGGGGCAGGAGGGAACTAACATTAGTTAAGACCTGATGAATAACAGCCTCTGTCTGGCCTTTATGTACATATCTCATAGCAACCGAGAGACAGTGGGCCTATTAGGGGAAGTCAAATCCCTCGCTGGATCAAAAAATGGTAGCAAGTGAGTTTAGGGCTGTTAGCAAGCACCCTCCCCCCACTCCCGCCCAGTGGAGAGAATGTCTACTGGAGGAACCATGAGGAACCACACCCAGCCAAGGAAGGGTGCTGTGTCATCTCAGGGCATATTTCCAACCAGGGTTCTGTTCTGGGAAGAGCAGTCCCAACTGTGCTCCTCACTCTCTCTAACACTCTCCTGATTCTTCATGCTCAGGATAAAGTCCAAAGGCCCCAACACTATGACCTTTTACCACCTGGCTCTGACCTGCCCAGCCTTTTCCCCTGGACCCCAGCCTAGGGAGGTGACATGCCCAGCCTGCCCTTTTCCCTCTGCCTGCAGTCACTCCCACTGCTGGCCCTGCCCCTGCCCACAAGCTTAGGGGGAAACCCCAAAATGTCTTCAAGTGCACCTGAAGGAACTCCTTTAGGCTGGACATCTTTCTCAGGGTGCAAGCATTAGACCACCCTATACACCAACCACAGCAGACCCCTCAATCTCCCCAAATCAGTTAGCAGCTCTCACACCTCCACCCAGCTCATGCTGCTCCCACCACCTGTACCACACTCCCTCTGCCTTCAAGACCTAGCAAACATTGCTCAGAGGCCACTGCTTCTGAAAAGCCTTCCCAGGCAAACTCAGTCCCTCCCTTCATGGTGTTCCCATGACCCTTCATAGCCCTCTCGCTTTGCCCTCATTCAAAACATCTGGAGAGCTCAAACCCTGCCCTCAAAATGCTCAGACCTCAAACTGGTAATTAAACAGGGTTGGGGGAAGTACAGAGGGCTGGCAAACAGATGGGAGGGGGTATCCTGGAGAGTTTGGGGAAGAGGGGACAGTTAAGCTGAGACCAGAGGATGACCAGGGTGTTCCAGGGAAATAGAAAAAAACAAAGAGCAGAATGCCTTCAATTAACTAGAGCTGGAAAAGGAGAGACACTTCCTGGGCAGCCGGATCACAGAGGCTTCCCAAATGCCCTGGGAGGCCACCGGAAGTCTCTAATCTGGACGTTACAAAACCTGACATACTTTGAAAGATATCAGTACTGCTGTGTTGAGAATGGACTAGGAATGTGGGGGACGAAAGTGGCCATGGGGAGAATGCCAGCCACCCACCCAGAGCTACAGCAGAAAGGTGTCAATGGGGTGGACAAATCGAAGTTAATGGCCGCGTTTGTAGGGCTGTTAGGTGCACCATTCTCTGAGCTGCGGAACCCAGGAAAAAGGGAGGATTTGGAAATAAAAGATGCAGCCATTTCGTGGTCGGTCACTCACTAGCATCTGAGAGCCTTAACGTTGACAGCATGCTGTGGTTCATCACCCCATGCACTATCTCGCTGAGTCCATGCTGCACCCTTATACTCCTTTTGTAGAGGAGCAACTGACGCCCAAAGCGAGGAACTCCTTGGCCCAAGGTCACGGAGTGAAAGTGAGATGGAAATTCGACCCCCTTCAGGGCTCCTGGACGCTCCCCGACACTCCGGAGGTGTCGCGCTGGACAGCTTAACACAACCGCGATGGTGGGCGCTAGCACCTAGCGTAAGGGGAAACTGAGGGTCGGAGAGAGGCAGCCACCTGTCTAAGGCCACGGAGGCAGACAGGAGCGTCCCGGCGGCGATTGGAGACCCCCAGATGGACCAGCAAGGCCGGAGGGAGGGAGAGGGGCCCCCAAATTTCAGACCCTTGCGGAACTGAGTGACGGTGCAAAGGGCTTTCAAGGAGGAGCAGGGAGCCGGGCCGGGGGCGGGCCCGCAAGGTCACGGAGGGCTCCGGGCCCGCGAGCCGCTCGCGCGGGGGGTGCGGGTCCCCAAGTCTGCCCACAAGCTGGGACAGGCGGGACCTGCGCGCTGCCGGGGACTGAGGGGCCGGGTCACCGCATCCAGCGGGACAAATGGGGCGGGCGCAGCCCTCACCTGGGCCGCAAGGAGAAGGGAGGCCGCCGCGAGCCACGACAGCGCCGCCGCCGCCGCCGCCATGTTGGCGGGTCCCAGCCATAGGCGTCGCCAGATGTTTCCGAGCAACGCCCCGGCGCGGCACGCCGCGCAAGCGCAATGCACGTGCCGCGAGAGCGTGCGGAGCGGGGTCAAAGAGCGCGGAGGCGGTGCCTCCGCACAGTGGCGCGGCGCGGCGCGGCGCGGCAAGATGGCGGTGAGCGGTGGGGGTGCCGGCTGGTGCCGGCGGGTGCGGAGGGGCCGGCCGCGCTCCCTGCCTCACACGCTCTGCTTCCCCTGCAGGACAAAGAGAAGAAGAAGAAGGAGAGCATCTTGGACCTGTCCAAGTACATTGACAAAACGATCCGGGTGAAGTTTCAGGGAGGCCGCGAAGGTGAGGCACCCGCTTCTGCACCCCCTAACGATTTACGAGAAGTAGCGAGGGGCAAGAGTGACAGCTGATAACCCTAGCACCGCTTGAGCGTTTTGCCCTGATGACTCGTGCAAGCTTCCTAGAAACGCCAGGAGGTCGGTCTTGCCATGCCCATTTGCAGCTGGGGAAACTGAGGCATAGGAAGGGGACCAGGCTTAACCCAAAGCCATAGTAGCGTAGCTGGGACTGGGATGCAAGACTTGCCTCCTGTGCGGTTCTGTCGCTGCAGCTCCTAACTGATCCCCCTACATCAGGGTTCCTCAGGCTCCTCACTGTTAACTTTGAGGCCCAAATGTTATGGTCTTGGGACCATCCTGGGCACGGCGGGGTGTTTAGCAGCATTCCTGACCTCGACCACTGGATGCCGGGAGCATGTTAGTTTTGACAACCAAAATGTCTCAGACATCACCCAGAGTCCTACTGTCAGCCTCTGAATATGAACCAGAGGTACCTGTTAAAAACAAATAGAATCTTGTTCCCTTTTTAGCCCTGCGGGGGCTCACCATTGTCCCAGGGTAAATACAAACATTTGGTACCTCTGAGTAACTAATAGAGCTCTCACCACTGGGCTGTAAAAGTACATGTTTTCTCTGCCTGGAGTGCTTTTACCAGGTTAACTTGTTACCAGGTTAGCCGCCAGAGTAATTTTCCTGCTCTCAGCTCAAGGTTTTGGCTCTGGGAAGCTTTCCCTGACCCTCCACCTTCCCTGAGGCCTCTTTATTATTACCTCCTGGTAGCACCTGGCACAATTTGCAGCTTTATGTGTAAACATGGTGCTTAACTCTGTATCTGCCACTGGAATCTAGTGGAGAGGACAGTACAGTACCTAGTCCTTGCCTTTCAGGGAAAATGGGCAAGCAGAGTGTTGACATAGTGGGGTACCTGCCTCCACCAGGTGAGAGCAAAGTGATGAGAGGCCTGCAAGTTGAGAGGAGTTGGAAAGGAGGAGTGGGAGGTGGAGCATCACAAGCAGAAGCACAAATGAGTGTGAAGGTCTGCAGGCCAGAGAGAACAGTTGGGAGAGGCAGCAGTGGGCAGGAAAGATGAATGGCCTGTCAGGGCCACTGGGGGCTCACCCCCCCCTCAGGTGCTAGGATACGTCCCTTGATCAAGGAGCTGTAACCTAGGGTGCTCATTTGTTTTTTAAATTGAGGTAAAGTAAAATTCACATAACATAAAAGTAACCATTTTAAAGTATGCAATTTAGTGGCATTTGGTACCTGCCCCCTGCACCACTGTTGATCTTACACCTTTCCATTTCTCTTCTCTTCTTGGTGATTCCTACAAGCCAGTGGAATCCTGAAAGGGTTTGACCCACTCCTCAACCTCGTGCTTGATGGCACCATTGAATACATGAGAGGTGAGTGCAGCCAGCAGGGCTTGGAGGCCTCCTTGCTGGGCCGTTCTTACTGTTCCAGACCCACTAACCTGCCATCTGAATTATGAATGTGGTCCTTGTAGACTAGACAGCTGCCAGATAAGTGTTTTGTTTTGTTTTAATATATTTTTATTGATTTTTAGAGAGAGAGGAAGGGAGAGGGAGAAGAGAAATAGAAACATTAATGATGAGAGAATCATTGATCAGCTGCCTCCTGGCTGCCTCCTGCATGCCTTCTGCTGGGGACCAAGCCCGCAACCCGGGCACATGCCCTGACCAGGAATCAGACCGAGATCTCCTGGATCATAGGTCGATGCTCAACCGCTGAGCCATGCCGGCTGGGCTGCCAGATATGTTTAATCTTTCACTGTCCCAGCATTCCAGACAAGCTCAATACACTGTCCTCTCAGAGACTTAAAAGATGTGCAAATGTTTTGCTAAACCACCATCACTGATCCTGAGACACCTGCTGCTTGGCTGGGTTAGAAAGATACCAACCGGCCCTGCCCGGGTAGCTCATTTGGTTAGAGCCTCATCCCGATACACCAAGGTTGCTGGTTCGATCCTCAGTCTGGGCACATACAAGAATCAACCAATGAATGTATAAGTGGAACAAGTCGATGTTTCTCTCTCTCCTCTCCTCTTATTTCTATCTTTCTCATCAATAAGGTTTTTTTTAAAAAGATGCCAACCTACTCTGGGGTTTGGTCAGCCCACTGTCCCCTGCCATCCCCATGTGTTATCCCTGCTGCTGACAAAGGGTCCCATTCCTCTTATACTCTGCCCCTAGTCCCTATACCCTCAAACCCCCAGACCCTCCGTCTGCAGCAGCCCACGGCAATCAGGCCATCCCTGGCCCGTCAGCCAACAAGTTCTTCAGCTCAGCCTGATCAGGCATTAAGAGGATGCCAAACCTAGGAGGGAGGGAAGGTCTTGCTCCTCAGGGGACCATCAGTATCTTGAGACACGTTATTCAGGTGAAAAGTTAACACAGCCACATAAGAGTGTCACTGGCCACCGAGGGGAAGCATGGCCGCAGCTCAGTCAGTCAACTCCAGGGGGCCTCTTGCTTTGCCCTCATTTTTTCTCTTCCCACCTGGGTCCACCCAGAGTCCCAGCCCTGCCACCTTGGGTGGATGAATTTCCTTTTCTGTAACAGCTCCACCACATGGGGCCAGTGGGGAAACCAAGTCAGCTCAAGCATGCAAAGCACTTAGGGCCGGTTAACCCTGGGAGGTATAGCTCCTGCTCCTTCCACAGAGTCTCTCCTGCCAGGGTGCTGCCTCACTTGCTGCATAAGTCTGTGTCCCCTCGTCTCCCAGATCAGCCTCTCAGGGAAGCCTGGACCCATCCAAATGGATAGGGGATGGGAAGGTCAGGCCCAGACAGCTGTTGTCCCTGCAGGATCTGAGGGTGGAAGGCTGCCTTTTAGATGGGGTCTCTGATATTACTGGGCCACCTGGTTCTCCCCTCCTCCACATCCTTCAGTAACAGTAATGGGGACTTTTAGTTGCTGTGAACTCAAAAGAGCTCCCCTGGAGCTTGCTATCACTTCCATGGGTTTCCTCTCGCTCCGCTGTTAACACACCTTTGACACGGGTGAACAGTGGCCCTGCAGGACTTTCACAAATTTTTGTTCCAGCTGCCCGGCTGATATCATGGCCCCAGGGCCTCTGCTGGCTCAAGCACCAGTGCCCCCAATTAGCTTCACTACCCAGCACCCCTGCGGTCCCTTGGGCCTCCATGTTCTCATTTGCAGAATGAGGACAGGCTTCAGATGGTTGTTTCCAGAACTCTTCCTGGTCTCTGGGCCACTGCAGGGAGAAAGGCTGCATGTCTGGCTTTGGGAGGCAGTTGGCCTGCTGCCCTGGCCAGCACGTCCCCTCCAAAATACCAGATAGAGGGATGGGGGAAGCAATCTGAGGACCCTTTGATTTGGGTCTTCAGACTCCATCCTGCCCCAGGCATGGTCTGAAGTTCTTACTTCTGCCCTCTCTTCTTCCGCAGACCCTGATGACCAATACAAGCTGACAGAGGACACCCGCCAGCTGGGCCTGGTGGTGTGCCGGGGCACCTCAGTGGTGCTCATCTGCCCACAGGATGGCATGGAGGCCATTCCCAACCCCTTCATCCAGCAGCAGGAAGCCTAGCAGGCAGGGAGGGCGCAGACAGGGATGCCATCAGACTTGGGGCTGTCCCTCCCGCCTTAGTGCTGCCTGCAGAAATGGAACTTTCCTTTTTGTATAGGTTATTTTTTTGTTTTCTTAATAAAATTACAAACCTCTCATTTTCAGGAGCCCCAGAATCTTGCTTTCAGCCTTGATGTTCTGGCAAAGCCTGGTCACAGGGATTCAGTTCAGCTGAGTTGTTGAGCACTGGCCTTTGTCCATGATGGGGACTGGGGCATTCCACAATGACTGAGGCATGCATGGTCCAGGCTAGGGGATAGGGACATGTGAGGCTGGATCCAGGTGCAGACATCCCAGGCCAGCCTGTGTTTCCAGGAGGGTGGACCAGCCACCAGCCTTCTCAGCAGGTCCCAGGAGGCTATCTCTGCTTCTCTGCTTTGTCCCTTCAATGCCTCCATATGCCGTCCTGAGTGTTCCCCCCAAACCAGGGCCTTCCAGGTCATGTCCCTGCTTACAGCTTCATTCTCACAAATAATGCGGATGGAGTGTGGATCTCAGCCCAGGCCTGCAACCTCTCCAAGTTCTGACCCTCTTGTCCCCTCCCCTCAGTCTAGCCCCAACCTACCCAGGGCCCTTCCCCCTGCTCCTGTCAGCCCAGGACTCCACCCCAATCATCCCCTCAGCTGGTCCATTCAGGGGCCATGCTCATGAATGCCCCTCAATGCCCCATTTTTAAAAGCAGGGCTTTTCCTGTCCTCCATTTCATAAACCATCCTTGTTAGGACTCTGTCTCCCACAGTACTATTCCCACTGAGAAGAGTCACATCAGTCTGGTTTGTCACTCAGTAGGGCTGAGGCTGGGAATTGCAGGCTGACACCCCCTTTGCTAACAGCTAGGGTCACACAGGAAGCGGCAGCTGGATGGGCTCATGCACCACCTGTTCACAGCCACAAGATACACTGAAACCTCTGGGCTCTGCTGTGGCCAGGCAGCATTCGCTCCAGCTGCTGGGAATAAGCGAGGCAGCTGGCCAGCCGGCACGAGCTCCTCATCCTCCTGCTCTCCCTGCCACTGGCCCTGCCCCGCTCCACCATTCCCTTATCAGAGGCCTCATTCCAGAGCCAGTCTCCGATAGCTGGCAGTGGAGGTGCTAGCCTAGCTGTGGACAGGTTGCACCACCAGGGGAGGCTGTGATCTAGAACCTGGGCATGCTCAGCATGCCAACATCCAACCCTCTGTGCCTCAATGTCGGGGAGTGATTCCCCTGTGTTCATTTGACCACTGGGGACTGGAACTTGTGCAGGGACGCCACACCATGGAGAGACTTGAGAACCCAGGCACCTGGTCTGTTCGCTCTGCACACCTAGCCTGTCCTGACTCCAAGACACAGGCTGAGACCTGAGAGTATGGAGACGGAGGGCCCAGGGGCTCGACCCCAGGGAGGGATGGGGAGCAGCAAGCTTGCAGGCTCTTTGGACCTCATTAGAGATGGGCAGCAGGGGGCCAGGACAGAGGGACACCTGTTTTCCTAGCCCCCAGCTTCTGTTGCAGAGGAAGCAAGGCTTGTGCTGGTACACCCCATCCCACAGTTGTGCCCTTCAAAGCAGCCCTCAGGCTCCAGACCACTCTCCACTGACCCCCTCAACTCCCAGCAAACTGATGTGGGCAAAATCTACTTTCAGCAGCCACCAAGTCCAGGGCTCAAATCTCCTCCCACCACTTGCTGTGTGGCTTAGAGGAAGTGTCCCAACACTCTGACGTCCAGTTCCTTCTCTCTTAAGTTCAAGGAAAGGCATTGCATATCCACTCTGTGGCTGGGCACTGGGCTGCAGTTGTGTAGGGAGTTATTTAAGAGCACAAAACTTTGTGTTGAAGTCTGAAGATGAGAGCAAAATGCTATGGGGGCCCAAAAGAGGGAAACCCTGACTTCTTGGGGGCTCAAGCAAAACCCCCCAGAAAGATGAGCTCCTGCCACTGAACTGTATCTGCCCTAGAGAGCTGCTTTGACCTAGTTTGTAAAAGACTGGAAGTAACCTAGCTGCCCATCTCTGGGGGATCTGCTATACAAACTTGGGTTCCTACAACAACTACAAAGCAACTTTTTTACACACATTGATCTCTCTGTGCAGGGTATTTAAATATAAGCACAAATTCTCTGCAGCTCTTCCTAGCAAGGGAGCAAGGCTTTATTTCTCCCCACTTTGGATTCTGGGAGCTTGTTTTGCTGATAAGAATATGGCAGAAGCCCTGGACAGCATTGCTCAGTGGTTAGAGCATCAGCCAGTGCACCAAAGGGTCTTGGGTTCAATTCCCAGTCAGGGGCATGTGCCTCGGTTGGAGGTTCAATCCCTGGCCCCCAGTTGGGGCACATGCAGGAGACAACCAATTGATGTGTCTCTCTCACATTGATGTTTCCCTCCCTCCTTCCCTCCCTCCCTCCCTCCCTCCATCTCTCTCTCTCTCCCTTCCCCCCTCCTCTCTCTCCCCCACCCCATTACACTCTTTCTAAAACATTAATGGAAAAAATATCCTCAGGTGAGGATTAACAAAAACACACACACATACACAGAGAACATGGCAGAAGTGACAGTGTGGGAACTCAGACTAATTTGCAAAGGGGCCTTGTGACTTCCACCTTTGTCCTCTGGGAATGCTGCCCTGACATAAGGAAGCCCTGCCAGCCTCCTGGAGGCCGGGAGGCCCTGTGGAGGAGCACTGAGGCCCCCCCAGCCAATAGCCAGCACCAAGTGCCTGTGCACTAGTGAGCGTCTCAGAACTGGTGGACTTTGCCGTCTGGGGCCTCCCGAGTTAACCCAGGAGGAACTTTGCAGCCAACCCACAGAATCACGAGAAATAATAAATTGTTTTATGTCCCTAAGCTTGAGGGACGTTTGTTATGCAGTGACAGGTCACTAAGACTTGCTCACTGAGGCCTATGACAGATTGCACAGGGAAACACAAGTTTATCATACTGATATATATTGTACAATATCATTTATTTAAAATAATAAATTTTTAAAATATCTGATGTTTCTGTGCTTTTAATGTGTAGAGAAAGATCTGGAAGGACTGGTGCTGACCTGGGATTGAAGATAGTGATCAAAGGAGCCTGTTAGCCTATTCTCATTTTAATATTTCACAAGGAAAGACTGAATATTATATGAAAATTTTAATAATTTACAAGAAGTCAGAGAAAGAGAAGGGCAGAAGTACATGGGGAGATGCAGAGACAGATTTATAAAGAGGGTGGCAGAGGCAGATACAAGGCAGCAAGAGGGAGAGAAATGAAGACATGGCCACCTGGCCAGCGAAACTGGATGCCCACCCTCCCTGCCCTCCTGGACCCAGTGTAAGTCCCCAGCCCTCATAGCCAGCAGCCAGCCCATAATGCCATCTGACCCCTGCCTGGTTTCATCCTTCCAGCTCCCAGCCCACAGTCCTTGCAGGCCTCAGAACACTGGGCAGGGGCTTTGGCCACCAGACCAGGAGCCAGCCCTACTGCACATGCAGATGGTCACCACAGCCCATGGCTTCCAGTGCTGGCTGAGAGACTTTGCGTGTTGTCTGCCGAGGCCCTGTTCTTGGAGACGTCACTAGAGCCCCCAGCAGATGGGCAGAGAGGGGCAGACACTGGCTTGAGCTCAGACCAGCTAGAGAGCCCCACAACACCACCCCAATTACAGATTCTGGAGCCTCTGAAAAGTGGACAGGATCTTGACATTGGTGATGGTCAGCCCTGCTCCCTCCCCCAGCTGCTTCGTCCCCAAAACAGCTTTTGTAAAGGATGGGCTAACCACCCTTTCTAGTTCACTTAGCCCAAACCCTCTCACTATCCCTGTTCACAGATAAGGAAGCTGAGGTCCAGAGAGGTTCAGCAACTTTTTAAGGGTCACACAGCCTCTTACACCTTCTGCCCCCTACCTCCTGTGCTGTAAAGCCACCAAAGCTGACTGTCTCATGGGTGCAGAAACTGAAGCCCAAAGCTGAATGGGTGGGGGATTACATGTGGTGGGGGGCAAACAGAAGGGAAGGATCCCTGCCCATGGCCCTGGCCCCAGTCAGGAGCTGGGAGGGAGCAGGTGCCCTCGCTCTCACACTGCAGGTCCATTCCTGCCACCAACAGCCAAGGGGAGACCTCTTTGCAGTCCCCCAGCTCCAGGGAAAGGACTGGACAATGCCTGTAGCCTGGGACCCTTTGCCACAGAGCCTAGAAGCACCCCCACAGCATCTGGGCATGTTGCTGTCTGTTTCTGGATCCTGGGTTCCTGATTTGTGAAACAAGAGAAATCCAGTTCTGCTTGGACTCAGGCAGGGATGTGGAAGTAAGAGGAAGAGGGCTCTGTGAATGGGAAACTGCAAATATGTGTGTGGTGGGGCGGGTTCTTGGATTCACAGGGATGTTGGTTTGAGCTCAGGGTCAGCCCAGGCTGAGAGAGTGAGGACACCCCTCCATATGGACCCCCTACTCCCCACTGCTCTCAACATATCCCTCCCCAGTTCCAAGCCCGCCCAGAGCCCCCACTGTCTGCAGGACAGGTCCCACTCAACCATTAGACTAGGAGCTAGAGGGTGGGAGGTCTCTGATGCCCAATAATGTTGGCTACTGAATGAGGGCCTTCCTGTCTTTTCAAGCTTTCTACCTCCATTCAGGACCCAGGTCAGCAACCTGGGGTTCCTTTACCCACCTTGCCAGCTCCTGCCCACCAGTCTGGGCCATGCCATGCTGACCAGGGCCAGCAGGGGTCAGAAATCACCCAGGAATGAAGATCTGGAGGCACAAAACAACCTTCCTGGTGCGCTATACAACCTAGAGGGATTAGTATTATCTCTATGTTATAGATGGGGTGACTGGGGCTCAGAGAGTTTCTGTCACTAGCTTTGGGTCACACAGCAGGGACCCAGCACAACCCCAGAGATCTGGATCTGGAGCCCAAAGCCTCAATCACTCTGCATGCACTTTTGCCACTCAGCACTTGACGGTTCCATACCCAATTACAGAGGGGACGCCATTTGTCTGGGGCCACACCTGAGGCTCCTACCCCCACAGCCTCCCTCCACAGGCTGAAACAGCTAATCCTGCACATGTTGCTGGAGAAAGAGGACCAGAGGAGGAGGGCTTTTAATTTTAGAAATAATTATGGCCACATAAGGGCTCCTGCTGCCCAGACACGAGGATGCAGGATGGGGAGAGCCCATAGCCCCTGCTGCATCCCCCTCCCCAGAGGGACTTAGGAAGCCCCCTGGGCAGGTGGCTGCATCCCTCCCACCAGCCCCTCCAAGGCTTCCTCATCTGGCTTCTGCCAGGCAGTCCATCTCCATGGCAACATCCCCATCACAGGTGGTTGTAACCTTGGCAACCAGGTAACCTTGCAGCCCCACTGCCTGGGAGGCTCTAACTCCTAGCTGCACCCTCTTCCCACACTCCCCTTGCTCCCCATGGCAGCATCCCACTGGGGGTGCTGAGCCCAGAGAGGCCACCCAGCAGCTGAGCCACCTCCCTCTCCTTCTGAATGCCAAGGTTCACATTCTAGCCATTTGCTGAGCACCTACTATGTGCTCCAGGGACACAGAAGTGAGCAAGACAGGAGTGGTCCCTTCCCTCAGTGGGCTCACACTAGGGACAAGTTGTAGGAAGACGCTGGCCAAGGACAGAAAGGAGAAGACAAGCAGTGGTTTCAGACAACAGAAGACCCTTTGAGGGAAACAGGGTGCCACTTCCCCCCTCAGGCCGCCAGAAACCCCACCTCTGGGAGCAAAATCTACCACCCTCAATGTCACTGTGTCACTGACTCATTCAATCAATGTTCATCGCACACCTATTGTGTGCCTATTGGAGCCACAGCAATTTTAAAAAAGGACACATGATAAACAGGATAAATCAGTAAATTACAGAGTATCTTAACTGGGAAAAGTGGTAAGGACGTAAGGATGGGACAGAATGAGGCAAGGGGGAAAGATGTGAGTCAGAAAGGAATCAAAGGAGATCTGGGCAGATGTCTGGGGGAAGGCTGGTGCAGGCAGTGGGAACAGCCGTGCCAAAGTCCTGAGGTGGCATGTGCCCTTGGCCTCACCATGCCCTTCAGCCAGGCATCCAGAGCAATGACCACAAGTTGGGCAGAGCCACCTGCACCCTGGTATCCCTCTCTGTCATCAGGATAGAGTCT
The DNA here is from genome assembly GCF_964146895.1 of Miniopterus schreibersii. Taxonomy (NCBI): domain Eukaryota; kingdom Metazoa; phylum Chordata; class Mammalia; order Chiroptera; family Miniopteridae; genus Miniopterus; species Miniopterus schreibersii. Next base: position 65,117,195 of record NC_138105.1, on the reverse strand, counting down.
GTAGCCTTAGGACATGGGTATTGTTCTGATCCCAATATTACAGATGTGGAAACTGAGGCTAGAGGGGAGTCTCCCACAGTCCCACAGCCAGGAAGTGGCAGGACCAAGATTTAAACCCAGGCCATTGTGTTGGTTAGCCCCACTTACCCCATAGGACTCATCTCCAGCAAACCGTCCTTGGGGAAGCATCCCTGACCCCCCAGCTTAAGTCAGGCCCTGGGTATCTCTGCGTTTTCCACCCCACTCTGTGATTATTTCATGAATTTGTTCCATTCCCCTTCCATGGCAAGTCCTTTGTCCCCCTACCCCCCCCCCAACAGCATCTCTCCCTCCTGATACATAGTAGGAGCTCAATAAGCTTTTCTCCAAAGCTCTTGGGAGGCAGGCATCAGAAGGAAGAGAGGGAAGTTCAGAGAAGAGAAGTGACTGTCCCAGGTCACATAGCTCATCCCAGGTCACATAACTTGTCCGAGCGATGACTTCTCTGTGCAGGGCCCTGGGCTGGCCTTGGAGATGGGGATCCATGAGGGAGGGGTACTCACATCCTCTTTCTGCATCTCTAGAGGCCAGGGGATGAGAAATGGAACCACCCCCCTCAGCTTGAAGGGGGCCTGACTTGTGGCCTCCTGGGATGCAGTTTCTGGGCTTTGGGCCAACAAGACAGTCTGGGAACAGAGCCTGCTTGAGTCACAGGTGGCTGAGCTGATGCCAGGCCACCATCAAAGCAGCTGGAAGGACACAGTGGTCAGGGAGGGCTGGGGGGGAACAGTGCAAGGTTACATGCACACAGCCCCCAGGACAGCCAGGCCTGCCTTGAACCTCTCCCTTGGGTCAAATGGCCCTCTGAGCCTCAATTTGCTTATCTGTGAGATGGGGAAAGTGCCCACCTATGGCAGTGAGGAGCTGAGGGCCCCTGTTTGGAATGGAGACCAGCACACAGTAAGTGCTTGGCCATCATAACTGGGGTTATGAGCATGATGGGGGATGCCCCCCACTCTTTGTCCTCTGCCCTGGTGCCCCACACCCTGCAGTGACGTCCTGCCTTCCCTGCCAGACTCCACCGTGTGAGTCCCCTGAATAGTGCAGCCCCAGCTCCTGGCCAGTGGTGGGCAGGCCCCATCCTAGAGGGTCAGGACACCCACTCCCGGTCCCATTTCTGCCCTGGCTCCTTTGTACACAGAAGCCACATATCCCAGCCTGAGAGTAGGGAATAGGGATACTTCACCCCAATGTCCATGATTCTAGGATGTCTGCGCCAAGATGCTTTCATCAGGCAAGGCAGGCTCCCTCCTAACGTGAGGTTCCCAAGCATGGGGGCCTTCACACTGTTCGATGTCTATAAAAGCAAGACTCATTCTCCCGCAAACGCCCTTGAGCGCCCTCATACTGCACAGGCTGGTGAGGATGTGATGGTGAGAAAGCCCCCTTAGTCAGACAGACACAAGTTATTACAAACTGGCCAAGGAAGCATGGAGGCAAAGGCATTCCAGCCAGGCAGAGGGATCTGCTGGTTCAAAGGCCCTGAGCTTGGAAAGAGTGTGACATGTTTGAGAAAGAGCGGGAGGATCTGCATTGTCACCAGAATGAGGGGACGTAGTAAGGCAGGGTAGAGTTTAGAAGAGATCCTGAGGGCGACAGGGAGCCACAGTTGGTTCAGGAGGCCGTGGTTAAGCTTCCTCTGGGACCCACGTGGGGAATGACCCTGGAGGTCTAGCCTGAGTCTGGAAGAGGCTGGGTCAAGTGTCCAAGCGCCAGGTGGCGGAGGCCTGGACTGAGGGGCATCGAGGAGGGGGGTAGGTCTCAGAAGGGCACAGATCAGGAGCCCTGCGTTTCCCCCACCGCATCCTCAGCAGGCCCACCATGGCCACAGGGGTCCTCAGACGTGCCCCGACGCGGGCCGGGAGCGCACTGGGGCTCGCTCCCTCCGGGTCTTGACCCCCAGGCCCTGCCGGTCCCCCTGGAGCGCGTCCCGGCACCTGCGCTCACGTGTCCCCGCGGGCCCCGCAGCCCCGGACACCTGCGGCCCGGGCACCCGTAACCCAGAGAGCAGGCCGCGCGCACGGCCAGGCGCAGCCCGCGCGTCCCCGCCCGAAGCACCGGTAGGTTGGCGGCGGGCGCGCGCCGGCGGGAGTGCGCACGGCGGGCCCGGGAGGCGGCGGCGGCGGCGGCAGCTCTGTCGGCTCCGACGGCCCCGGTGCCGCAGCCCGCTCCGTTCCGCGGCGGAGCCGCCCAGGTGAGTGGCCGCGCAGGCCCGGCGACCCCCTCCGCCTGCGCCCCGCAGCCCCCATTCTCGCCCGGAGGGCACTCGCCTCGCGCTTCCCACCCGGACACACCACCCCTCGCCAGGCCCCCGTGCTCCCCCTGCAAACTTTGGGGGCCACTGCCCACGCTGGGGTCCCCCCGCCCCTTCACTGGGGCGCCGAGGAACGGGGAGCCGGGTGGGCGTCTCTTGGGGCAGTGAGGACGCCTAAGGTGATGTGTCCCCCTCCATGGGTGGAAGGGACACTGGCCGCGGTAGGGGAACAGGGACAGTCGGGATGGAGGCTTCAGCCCCGCTCCTTCCTGTCAGTCTCTCACCAGGGTCTGTTCCATCGGGAGGATGGGGGTGGGGGTGCCAAGCTGCCAGGAAGGTGAAGGGGGAGTCTGGGGTCCACACCAGGACCTGTTCCATTCCTGGGCCTGGAGACAGCTCAGCTTGGCATGAGGAGTTTAGGGGTGCAAGGCTGAGCCCCCTGCACTGTAGGCTAGTGTCCAAACAGCACCAAGGATGCTGGGGGACTTCTCTCCATCCGTTGAAGCTGGGCCTCTGGGGTCTGGCTAGAGAGGCCACTGAGCCCGATTCAACAAGTTGGCAGGGGGAGCACCTAGTGCCTCAATCTGGGCACAAGAACAGATGCAGCCCTTTGGAGACCACCTTAAAACCGCTTTTTTCAACATGTCCCCTGGGCACTAAAGACTCACATACCCCAGCCTCCCAGTTCTGAGGAATCAGAACTTTGGGGGTTTGGGCCCCAGAACCTGCATTTTTAACAAGCAGCCCGTGGTGAATTCATGTGTGCATAGAGATGGTTGAGAACCACTTGCTTCTGGCGAAGGGGGGTGGTGGTGGTAGGAAGGGGGCATCTGGCATCACATGGCAGCAGGCAAGGGACCATCTGGGATTTGATGATGGGGGACCTTTGGGGCCAGCAGGTCTGAGACCTGGAGCAACCCGGGAGGGCTCTGTGAGGGAGGTGTGGAGGGTGGGAAGGTTGTGGTGTGTGAGTGCCCAGAGATGGAGAACACAAGGTCTCCGTGCGGATGAGGCAGTAGAAACCAGGTGTGCAGTGGGAAGGAGGGTGGTCTTTGTCTGGAGTCTAGGCCCAGGTGGGCTGTGGGCTCATTGTGTTGAAGCAGCAGCCATGTGAGACAGGACCTGAGCTGGAAGACCCTGTGAGCCTACCTAGGGCTCCCCTATAGACGCAGTACTCACACTCTATCTGAATTATGTGGGGTGGCAGGAAGGAGCCACCTAGCCATGGGATGGGGCCTGGAAGGGTTAAACCCCGCCTTCCTCCTCCTGCTGTTCTGTTCCCTGTCCTAGCTGGTAACTTCTGGCAAAGGACAGCCCCTCTCTGAGCTCCAGTTTTCAAACGAACACGAACACTGGATTTACTTCACACTAGCTGAGACAAATTGCCACACATCACGCTCAGGCCTGGTGCTGCTATAAACCAGATGCTCAGTTAATAGGGGACTGTTATTATCATTATCACTATTACAGCAGCTCAGCCTCAGTGTGCTCATCTGTAGAATGGGGGTGGTTGCTCCTAGCCACCCCCAGACTAAGCCTGGAATCTGAAAGTGCCTTGCTAAGTAGGAATAAAAAGCAAATCTGAGGCAGCAGCTTAATTTCTCATCCCACAGTACTGTCATTCCCGGGTGCCCCTGAGTCACCACCTAGTCACCAGGTAGAGAACTCTCCAAACAAAGCTTGCCCCAGGTGGGCCTGAGGGAGCCACCCACTAGCACATGTCGAGCCTGAGCCTCAGAAGAGAGCCCTCTGCCCTCCACTCTCCAGCAGGGCTCTGGTATTTAGTGGAAAGGAGCTGGCATGAGACCCAGGTTCAAATGTTGACTCTCAAGCTGAGTGATGCCAGGTGAGCTGCGGACCCTTCTGACCTTCAGTCTCCTTTTCTCCAAATGGGTTCCATTATTCCCACCCTTAGGGCTGGGCTAGTGGGCAAATAACCACAATATACAGTAGGCTTCCAAAAAATGGTTCCAGATCTAGAAGCCTCACCTGCAGAGGGGGGTTGATAGCCTCCCCCACCCCCCACAGGCTGGCAAGAAAAGTGGGTCTGGAGGCCCCCAGGCTTCCAAGGGTTAACAGGGACTAACAGCAGAGGGAGAGTAATTAGGGCTTAATGAATTATCATGGATGAGAACACAGATCTAGGACACAGGATGACCATTCTTGGGGGCATTGGCAGTGTGTCCCTAAAAGCAGAGCTTGGAGCGCCCCCACCTCCCAAGTCTAAAGCTTGAATGAGGGATGCTACCAGAGCCTGTCAAACCATGCTCCCCTTGTTCCCTCCAGCCCCAATTATGGCATGAGGGGGAGGGGCAAAGGGAGGAGTGGCCTGGGGACAGAGCTGCCAAACTCCCAGCATCTGTTCACCATCCCACCCTTGCCCTCCCTGTGGGTCCAGCTGCTGTCTCCAGTCCAGCCTGGTTTGGCCCTGCCCAAAGGAATCTTTAGCACCCCCTGGCCTGGGAGGGGACAGGAAGCTGTGACCCATGCCTGTGAGGGAGCAAGCTCACTCAGAATAGAGGAGGTGGGTGGGAAGGGGCTGGAGTCCAAGGAGAAGTGCTCAGGTACCCTCAGCCACACTGCCTTCCCCTTATGTGCACAGCTTCGTGGCAAATTAGTCTAGGACAGCTTGGGGTGGAGGAGAGGAGGCGTCTATTTCCCAGATTCTGCCATGAGGGACAGATTTGGGGGCCTCTCCCCAGGTAGGTCCCCTCACTTCAGCTGATGCTGGTGGCAGACCCCATGGGGAGCTCGGCCCCTCTACCTTCCCAGCCCCTGAAGCTGGCATACAGCCCGCCTCCTCTTCAATACTGCAGAGACCCTGTGTGTGGCTCCTGCAGCTACTGTAACAAATCAGCACAAACCTAGAGCTTAAGACAACACAAATCTATCATCTCACAGTTCTGGAGATCAAAGTCTTAAACCCAGGTGTGGGCAGGGCTGGTCCTTCTGGAGGCTCCAGGGAAGAATCGTTTTGGCCTTTTCCAGCTTCTACAGGCGCCGCATCCCTGGCTCGTGGCCCTTCTTCCTTCTTCACAGCAGCGCAGCCTCTTCCATCTCTCACTCTGACCCTCCTGCCTCCCTCTTATGAGGACTCTGTGATGACACTGGGCCCTCCGGGGTAATCCAGGGCCATCTCCCCCATCTGGAGGTCAACTCATTGGCATCCTTAATTTCATCAGCAAACCTAATCCCCTTGCCAAGTCAGGTAACATTCACAGACTCCAGGAATTAGGACGTGGGTGTCTTGGGGGGCTATTGTTCTACTGGCCACACACCCCACCTTCCCTGTTGATTTTCTCCAGAGCAATGCCCACATGTGGCCTCTGTTTAATTCTTTCTTCTGTTTCTCACCCATAGAATGACGGGGGGTTTGTCTGTTTTGTTCAAAGCTGTTTCCTGGTAGAACTTGAACAGTGCCTGGCACACAACAGGCACCCATTAATTGCTTGTGGAAGGAAGGAAGGGAGGGAGGGAGGGAGGGAGGGAGGGAGGGAGGGAGGGAGGGAGGGAGGGAGGGAGGGAGGGAGGGAGGGAGGGAGGGATGTGGTAAAGACTTGACCAAGAGCAGAACAGAGCCTAGGACTCGGCTGCTGACCCCATCTGGCACCCAGTGGAGACTTCCAGATACAAAGTACCTTCTCAGCTGACTTCTCATTTGCTGTCCACCCATCAGCCGGGAAGGTGGTTACTAGTCATGTGAGTCCCCTTTTGCAGAAGAGGAAACTGAGGCTCAGGGCATTAAAAATCTCTGCCCAAGGGAGTGGAGCAAGCTCCGGTGGGGACCCAGGAGTCTCGTCCTGGCTCCAGACTCACCCTATTCTCTGTTCCACTCATTAGATATTACCAGGTTCTTGGCACTTTCCTGGGGGTAAAAAGAGGAAATAATGCTGTCCTTGTTCTCACAACATCACTGTCTAGGAAGAGACAAGACTTTCCAGCTCAGGTGACATGGGGTGATAGGGCCAGACCATCTTTAAGCTGCAACTCAGAAACGCCATGCTCTTACTCAAAACCCCCCATGGCTCCTCCTGGCTCTCGCAGGCGAGTCTGAACACCTCACTGTAGCTGTAACGCTCTGTGAGGTTTCACCCTTGCCAACCCCAGCTCTCACCCCTAAACTCAGACACACCTGGGCCACAACCTCCTTCTCTCTCTGCTCCTCTGAAGCTCCAAGCTTATTCCCATCATGAGGCCTTTGCCTGGCGGCTGTCCCCACCTGGAACGCTGTTTTCCTGACTTTTGCCTGGTGGACTCCTTCCCACTATTCAAGTCTCAGTTCAGACTGGCCTCCCTCAACCATGCTGGACAAAGCATCAGGCCGTAATGGACCCCCACGTTCCTCACACCATCTACTTCATGTAGTTGCATGATTCTTGTCTGCTTTCCCACTTGACACGATGCTCCCCGAAAGAAGCCAGGTGTAAAAGGCCACACAGTGTATGATTCCATTTGCATGAAATGTCCAGAACAGGCACATCCACAGGGACAGGAAGTGGGTTAGTGGTTGTCGGACGGGGGGAGGGGAATGGAGAGTGACTGCTAATGAGGACGGGTTTCTTTTTGGGGTGATGGAATGTTCTGGAACTAGATAGTGGTGATGGTTGCACTTATCTGTGAATGTACTAAAAAACACTTGAAATGGGAAAAAATGCACCCCGTGAAGGCTAGGTTGCCGCTGCGCTCAGGGCCCAGCACAGAAGGAGCAGTGGAGACCCAGCGTGCAGCTGGTGACAGGTTCTGTACGTGGACTGGCCCCCCCACCTGCCCACAGTGACCACGAATGCCCTGCCAGAGACCTCCATGGTCTCCGCTGTGGCTTGGCCGTGCATGGTAGTGAACCTCTGTTTTTGAAACACATGTCATCTATCCACCCCAGTCCTTCCCCTGTGGGCTGGGGTGGAGGAAACCCAGGTGCTTCTCTCTCCTTGTCCATGTCACCACACACTCGCTGACCCCATAGCTTTCTGTGACATGGGAGGAATGAGCCTTGCTCTGTCAACGGCAGCTCTGAGGCCTCACAGTTATGCCTGACTGGCACAGAGCAGGCTCCTGGGTATGCAGAGCCAGCAGAAGTCAGGGTCCCATGGAGGACAGGGGTCCCCCATTCTTGGGAGAGCCCTGGAATATAAGGTGTAGAGTTCTGTGTTTGAGTCTTGAATTCACTTCTCACCAGCTATGTGGCCCTGGGCAAGTCACTTCCCCTCTCTGGGCTTCTGCTTCCCTGTCTATAACACAGGCTGACAGTCAGCCTATTTCCTTCTGGGGATGCCTGCTCAGTGCCCAGTCCCCTCTACAGCCGAGGTCTCACCTGGGGCAATCCTGTCCCCAAGGTCATTGCACCATGTTTGGGGACATCTGTGGTTGTCGTACTGGGGGTATTTCTGGCATCAAGTGGGTGGGGACCAGGGATGCTGCTCAATACCACCCGGTGCCCAACACAGCCCCCTACAGAGAATGACCTGGCCCCCATACCAGCAGTGCTGTAGGGGAGAGACCCTCACAACTCCCCAGTCCCATTCTGAAAATGGCAATACTGAGGCGGCAGGGAAGGAAAAATGTCTGTTGGGTGCTGAGGTATGAGCTGGAGCCTGTGCTAGAAGGTGGGGCAGCCTCATAGAGGCAGAAGATGCAAATAGGGGTGGATCTGGGATGTATCAGAGGTGGAGCCGATGGCACCTGGAGACCTGGTGACTGGTTGGCTGGGTGTGTGAGAGGACTTTCAATGATACCAACCTGTGTGAGAGAAGGGAGGAGCAGGGACCACTACTGTTGCCCAGGGTGAGGTTGGGATGCTGCGGGGCCTGCCGGGAGAGGTCAGGGACGTGACTAGGTCCTGAGGCTGGAGCTCAGGGGAGACATGGTAGCTGAGACACAAAATTAAGAGTCATTAGTGAGACTGGCCAGTTAGCTCAGCTGGTTAGAGCATCGTCCTGATATACCCAGGGTGCGGGTTCGAGCCCTGGTTAGGGCACATACAAAAATCAACCAATGAACGCATAAATAAGTGGAACAGCAAATAAAAGTTTCTCTCTCTTTCTAAAAGGAAGAGAAAAAAAGAGTCATCAGTGAATGGTGGTGTTCAGTCATGGGAGGGCAGGAGGAGAGGCCCCAGGTGGGTGGCAGGTCTCTGGGGAGGGTGGGGTTGTGGAGGGCCCTAAACACTTAGCCCTGCAGAAGCAGGACTGGAATCCAGACCCCGATCCTAATCAGGAGCTGGGAGTCCAGGCCTTCTACCCCACTGTAAGACCCAGCCCTCCAGGGAGAGGAAACAGAGAGGGACCCAGAGAGGGTCCCTTGCTTGCTTGGGGTGCCCAGCCCTTTAACATCCGAGAGGAGCAGAACCTGAGGGGCACTCAGGCATCTTGGCTGCAGTCCCCATGCAGTGCTCCACCTGAGACTATCCTCCCACGTGCTCTCCCACTTCCACGCCAGCCAGTGTCTGGGAAAGTGAGGGAATGGGCATCCTGCAGGCAGAATCGAGTCCCCACTGTTCTCTCTCCAAGAACCAGGCATTCCCCCAAGGTGGGGGGAACAGAACCTTAGGGGGAAGCATCAGAAGCTCTAGTCCAGCTGCAAGTCCCCTCCCTGGGCCCCCAACCTCCCATAGAGGAGATGACAGGGCCTTGCCTGAGGGAGAGGCTAGAGTTGACAAACTGGGTCACAGCTTGAGTGGCCCCCCGCCTGGCCCGTGAACCAGCTGTCCTCTCAACCTGGGAGTAATTATAGAGCTGGAGCTCCAACTCCCCAAGGGTTCTCGTTTCTTTTGACAGGCCAGGTCCAGAGAGGGTGTGCTTTTCATCAGAGGTCACGCAGCCCGTTAGAACTGAGGTCTCCCGCCAGCCTCTCTGTGGCTGGGTAACAGTAGCTGTGCCCTAGCTGTCCCGACCTGTCATCACTCGAGTACTTCCTTCCTGAGTTTGTCCTTAGCCACATTCTCTGGCAACTGTATTTTAAAAATTATTTCCAACTTAACATGTTTGAAAAGTTCATCTTCATCTCTCTGACCGCAGCACCCGCCCCCCCGCCTCCACGCCCGAACTGCACGGCCGCCCTCGCGGCGTTGTCCTCTGCTGTGCCCTCCACGGGCTGCCCTTCGCCTGCCATCTGCTTGGCTCCCGTCCTCTGCTGAGTCTTTGCACGAACATCCCTTTCTCAGTAAATTAGATCATTGCAATCCCTCGACACCAGCCGTGGCCCTTTTCCTGGATTTCTTTGTCACCACTCATGCACTCAAGGCAGGAGAGGCTGTGTTATCTCCATCAGCTCCCGGAAGGCTGACCTCTCTGTCCCCCGTGCTCTCTGGCTCCAGCAGCTGGAAAATGCTCGGCACTTGGTACCTGTTTGTTGACTGATGAACTGAATGGACACATGAGGGGCACCAGCGTTACAGTATCTCTGGAGGTGATGATAAAAATGGGTCCAGCAGCCCTGGCGAGTGTGGCTCAGCGATTAAGAGTGTCAGCCTGCGCGCTGAAGGGTTGCGGGTTCGATTCCCGGTCAAGGGCACGTACCTGGGTTGTGGGTTTGCTCCCTGGTCCTGGTCGGGGTGCGTGTGGGAGGCAACCAATTGATATGTCTCTCTCACATCGATGTTTTTCTCTCGCTCTCCCTCCCTCCCTCTCTCCCTCCCTTCCACTCTGCCTAAAAATCAATGGAAAAAGTATCTTCGGGTGAGGGTTAACAACAACAACAAAATTTGGTCCAGCAAAAACAGAACTGCGTTTTAAAGTCTAGCTTGATGAGTTGCTAGGACTCTGTCTTGGCTCTGTAAAAAAAATAAAATAAAATAAAAATTAGCAAGTGTTACCACTGACTTAGCCCTGAGACTTCCCCCTGCCACCTATGATGGGCTGTGTGAACCTGAGCTGATGACTTAAGTTGCTTTGAGCTTCAGCATTCCCATCAGTAAAGTGGGGGTGACAGCAGCCCCCCATGAGGTTGTTGTGGGAATTAAAGGGTACAATACAAGTGGAGCCCTTAGCCTAAGGCACAGAGCAAGAATATAGAAGTGTTCGCCATATGGTGATGATGATGCATTAAACGAGGGTTTAAATGGCATTTCAAGAAGACTAAGGTGGTGATGTTAGTACAGAGAATAGCCAGTGACATTGGGGGTGAGACCCAAATAAAGGCAAGGAGAGAACCATGCAGGGAAGGTGTTCCAGGTATTTGGCACAGCATGTGCAAAGGTCCTGAGGCAGGAAGGTGCCTGGTATGTTGGAGGAACAGTGAGAAGGCCCATTTAGCTGGAGCAGGATCAGTAAAGGGGAAAGAGGAAGGAGGTGAGGGCAGAAAGGAGATTCGGCGCAGGTTGTGCAGGACCTGTGGGCCCTGGGGAGGACTTCAAATTTTATTCCAGGGGTGTGAAATTCTCTCCTGCAGAAAGAATATACCAGGCAGCTCTGCCCCACATGGAGTTTGTATTTGGGGGACTGAAAAATATCAGCCATTTACTCCTTGAGACAGAGCCAGAGATGTATGGATTCTTCCAGAGAGGCTACTGAGGTCCTGTCCCCCATTGCTGGGCAAGGGAGCGGTTCCGCTTGACCACAGAGAGCAGGTGCAACAGGGGAGTGGGAGTGACCTCAGAGCCAGGGACAAGTTTGAGGTAGGAAGTTGCTAGAGGCATGAGATGGGCGACTGAAAAGGGAACCATCCATTCTGGCTCTTGTCCCCACCTGGGACACAGCCTCACCATGTGCTGTCCAGGGCAACAACATGGGAGAGAATGATCTAGAAAAACAGCCTCAGAAGGGAGGTTTGCCTTGCTGAAGGTGTATGTTCCTTGCAATGCCCAGGTTAGGATTAGGACAATTGCAGTGAGAGACCAGCTCCTTTCCCTCAGCCTCCCTACTGTGTTCCCCAGCCAGGGACTAAGACCTATGACCTCCTGTAGACCAGGGTTCCCTCGATTTCCTCGTGGCGTGACCACATTCTCAGCTACAGAAGCTCTCTTCCCACCCCTTCACTCCAGTCTCTGCCTCCATCTTCACGTGGCTTTATTCCCTCTCTGTGTATCTATACGTGTGTCCAAATTCCCCTCTTGCTATAAGGACAACAGCCATTCCATTAGGGCCACCATACTCCAGTATAACCACATCTCAACTAATCACATCTGCAAAGACCCTACTTCCAAATGAGGCCACATTTGTAGGTACTGGGGTCAGTACTTGAACATATCTTTTGAGGAGGAGACCCAGTTCTGCCCACTACAGAGTCCTAGCTCACATGTCACCTTTCTGGGTCTGAAGGTGCCCCTTCATCCATCCTGGTCACCATGATTACCCATCCATGCTGCTTCCCCTCGCAGCCTCTATCAGTGCATCCTCTGGTCTCATTACCTGTGAGTTTAGTTTTTTTCTTAATAAACTTTGTTTTAATGGGTCTCAAAGTTCTGTGACAGATTTTTGGTCAAGCTGTTTCCATTAAAAAAGTACTGAGTGTATTAAACGTGTTGACGTTCATCAAGCAGGTGCCATGTCTCAGGCAAACTTTTGGCTCTGATTAAGACACCCTAGAGAGTTTACAACCTAGTTGGAGGAGAAACAACGTAAAGGGTTTTAAGATACACTATAATTTCACATGATGGTTGGACTTGTGCAGACAGGTAACAGGGAAGACAAAAAACTCTGGTAAAAAACTCTGGGGGAGAAGGGAACATGTAGACCACCTATATCCCACCCGACCGATGTGAGCCGCCAGAGGGCAGGATCTGCATTTGCTCTGTTCTGCAGTGTGTTCAGAGCCTGCCATACACCAGGCACTCAATAACTGGCAGGGGGAGGAGGGGTTGGTGCCAAAATGTTTATATTTGCATGATTCTTCTCCAGTTCAGTAAGTGCTTTCTTTTGTAATTTCTTAAATGGAGAAAAATTCACAAAACATGAAACTCACCCATTTAAGGTGCAGAATTCAGTAGTTTCAGTATATTTACAAGATTGTGCAACCACTGTCAAATTCCAGAACATTCCATCACCCCAAAAGAAATTCCCCATCCTCCTTCCCAGCCACTCACAACCAAAAATCCACTTTCTGTCTCTGGATTTGCCTGTTCTGGACATTTCAGATAGATGGACTCACACTCTGGTGGCCTTTGTGTCTGGCTGCTCTCACTGAGCATCGTGTTTCCAAGGTTCACCCATGCTGCAGTGAGTGTCAGTGCCTCCCTCCTTCTCATGGCTGAGTGATATTCCAGTGTGTGGATGGCCCACATTGTCTGTATCCATTCTCCATATTTGGATACTTGGGTTGTTGACACTTTCTGACTAACGGAATGCTGCTGCTGTAAACATGGGTGTACAGGTTTTTGTGAGGTCGTGTGCTCAGTCCTCTTAAATAGATACCCAGGAGTGGGATTGCGGGTCCCACGGTGGATAAACGCCACTCGTGGGTATACCGGGGCGGGGCAGGGAGTCAGGACTACGGTGCTAATACTGCCCCCGCCCCCAGGTGCCCACGAGGATGGTGGCGGGGCCCTAAGCCGAGGCTCCCTAGGCCACGCACCATGACCTGCTGGCTGTGCGTCCTGAGCCTGCAGCTCCTGCTCCTGCCTGCGGCCCCGCCCCCGGCGGGGGGCTGCCCCGCTCGCTGCGAGTGCACGGCGCAGACGCGCTCGGTGGCCTGTCCCCGGCGCCGGCTGACCGCCGTGCCTGACGGCATCCCGGCCGAGACGCGCTTGCTGGAGCTCAGCCGCAACCGCATCCGCTGCCTGAACCCAGGCGACCTGGCTGCCCTGCCGCTGCTGGAGGAGCTGGACCTGAGCGAGAACGTGATCGCACACGTGGAGCCCGGCGCCTTCGCCAACCTGCCGCGCCTGCGCGTCCTGCGCCTGCGCGGCAACCTGCTCAAGCTCATCCCTCCGGGGGTCTTCACGCGCCTGGACAACCTCACGCTGCTGGACCTGAGCGAGAACAAGCTGGTCATTCTCCTGGACTACACATTCCAGGACCTGCGCAGCCTCCGCCAGCTGGAGGTGGGCGACAATGACCTGGTGTTCATCTCGCGCCGGGCCTTCGCCGGGCTGTTGGCCCTTGAGGAGCTGACCCTGGAGCGCTGCAACCTCACAGCGCTGTCGGGCGAGTCGCTGGGCCACCTGCGGGGCCTGGGCGCCCTGCGGCTGCGCCACCTGGCCATCGCTGCCCTGGAGGACCAGAACTTCCGTAGGCTCCCGGGCCTGCTGCACCTGGAGATTGACAACTGGCCGCTGCTGGAGGAGGTGGCCCCCGGCAGCCTGCAGGGCCTCAACCTCACCTCGTTGTCAGTCACGCACACCAACATCACTGCTGTGCCAGCCGCCGCGCTGCGCCACCAGACCCACCTCACCTGCCTCAACCTGTCGCACAACCCCATCAGCACGGTGCCACGTGGGTCTTTCCGAGACCTGATCCGCCTGCGTGAGCTGCACCTGGCCGGGGCCCTGTTGGCCGTGGTCGAGCCACAGGCCTTCCTGGGGCTGCGTCAGATCCGCCTGCTCAACCTCTCCAACAACCTGCTGTCCACGTTGGAGGAGAGCACCTTCCACTCCGTCAACACGCTGGAGACGCTGCGCGTGGATGGGAACCCGCTAGCCTGTGACTGTCGCCTGCTGTGGATCGTGCAGCGCCGCAAGACGCTCAACTTCGACGGGCGGCTGCCGGTCTGCGCCACCCCCGCCGAGGTTCGTGGGGACGCTCTGCGCAACCTGCCGGACTCCGCGCTCTTCGAGTACTTCGTGTGCCGCAAACCCAAGATTCGAGAGCGAAGGCTGCAGCAGGTCACCGCCGCCGCGGGGGAGGACGTGCGCTTCCAGTGCCGTGCGGAGGGCGAGCCAGCGCCCACCGTGGCTTGGGTGACACCCCAGCACCGCGCGGTGACCAGCAGCAGCCCCGGCCGGGCGCGCGTGCTGCCCGGGGGCACGCTGGAGATTCGGGACTCGCGGCCGCAAGACAGCGGCACCTACACCTGCGTGGCCAGCAACGCGGGCGGCAACGACACCTACTTCGCCACGCTGACAGTGCGGCCCGAGCCAGCTGCCAACCGGACCCTGGGCGAGGGCCGCAATGAGACCCTGGCGGCTGCGCGCTTCCCACTGGACCTCACCACCATCCTGGTGTCCACGGCCATGGGCTGCATCACGTTCCTGGGCGTCGTCCTCTTCTGCTTCCTGCTGCTGTTCGTGTGGAGCCGGGGCCGTGGGCAGCACAAGAACAACTTCTCCGTGGAGTATTCCTTTCGCAAGGTGGATGGTCCAGCCGCGGGTGCGGGCCAGGGAAGCTCCCGCAAGTTCAACATGAAGATGATCTGAAGGGCCCTGGGGGCAACCTCCAGCTGCCCTGCGGGGGCTGTGGGCTCTAGGCCGAGCCAGGAGATTCCATTCTCTGTCCCCACCAGCCCGGCGCTGGCCTGTCCAATGACACCTATGCATTTTCCAGAGTGGCTGCAAGCTGACTCCTGGCAGAACTTCCATTTTTTTGTAGAGACCCAACCACAGGAGTTTTTTCATCAGGATGTGTCTTTTGCAGTTTCTCAAGCATTTTCTAAAGGTTTCCCCTGTCTTCCTGGCCCTGAGTGGTCACTGAGCTGCTTTTGGGGGGGTGGCTCGGAGACCTAGGGTCCTCACCCCTAACACTTCACACCCAGAGGCACACAGTTGCTGCCCCCATGGTCCCCTGACAGCTCGTACTTGAGGGAGATGGTCTACACTCAGGATGCTTGAAGGGAGCACAAAAGCCTATACTGTTCACACCTGGACACCCCACACTTCACACCCAGCACATATATTCACACCCAGGACACAATCAGACACACAGTTCTAAAATGGAACACACACCTGGCACTCAGCTGACACTAAGCAGGTGCCCCAGGTTCCAGAGCTCACCATGGGCACACAGCTACACGTGGGACAAGCAGCCCACATTTGGAACACACCCAGGTAACACTTGAGTCACAAATAGCTCACACCTGGGACACACCCAGCTCCTGTTCAGCTGGCCAACTCTGGGGGTATCTTGGGGGCTGGGCTAAGGTCTTGTTAAGCTGGTCAGTCTCACCCTGAGGGTGCCCAGCACTCTAGGTGACCCCCGACATGCTGGCCCCACCCTCACCTCCAGTGTCCTTCTACCAGGACCCACTGGCCCAGCAGGGCAGGCTGCCACTAGAGAAGCCATTTCCCCAGGTTCCTCCACCACCCTCAGAGCTGCCACTTGGTTATCCAGCCCACACCATGCTTCCTGGCCCAGGAGCATGGCTTCTGGGGCATCCTCCAGCAAGCCAGATGTAGTGACCTTCAATCCTGAGTCTACACTACCCCTGAGCCAGTCCTGTGTCCCATTGCTCACCTGGGGAATGAAACCAGAGAGTGTGAGGGGCTCTCAGGCTCCCTGTTATGTGCATTGCAGGGCAGCAATGGGGAGAAGGCCTGGACAGGGAGTCAGGCTACAGGGAGGTCTGGACCTAGTTTGTTGAGAGAAGGTGACAGAGGCACCTTGGTCTCTGCAACTCTAGGTCCAAAGAGTAGAGAGTCATAGGTAGACTGTAGCTCAGGTTAAGAAAGGGTTTCCCCAAGGTCACTGCCCCATTGCTCTTCAGAAAGTGAGTTCCCCATCATTGAGGATAAGCAAGCAGGAGCTGAGGTACTACAGAAGTATTCAGACGCCAGACAGGGACCATTCATGACCCTGCCTCCCCCAGCCTGGTTCTTGCCCCCACTCTCTACCTCGACCAGACAACCATTAGGGCATCATTGTAGAGAAGGGGCACAGGAAGCATTGTGGGGCCTAACCTCAGCCAGAAAGGAGCTTGGCCTCGAACCAGAAGGTTAGGACAGTGTTCTCAAGGACCTTATAGGAAGGCTGAAAGCCAGTGTGTTCCTGCCCACTGTGTAATCGTGGTCAGTGACTGAGGACCACCTGGACTATAGTGTCCTTGTCGGTAAAACCCATCACTATATATAGAGCCTGGGTCCATGGACAAGCTTGATGGTGGACTTGAATCCTGGATCCCTCAAAATCTTCTGAGATGAGCCAGAGAGAAAGCCAGGTAAACCCTGGAGGTTTTGAGCAAAGGATTCAGACAGAACTCAGAAGGGGACATTGGCTGTTCTCTCTGGGCTGCGGCTGGGAGTGTCAGAAGTTCCAGTCCTGCCCCCAAGATGTGCACACTGGCCAGCATGGTGGGGTAGTAGGCCACTGGCCACGGCCAGCCAGGTTGGGGGCTCCATCCCAACACCACTTGTGAGTGAGGGACAAAGGGGGTGTGCAGCAGCTTCACACCCCACCTGAGTTGGCCAGAACCAACTAGTTTTTTTCCCTTAGTACTCTCCTGACCTTGGTTGCCATGACAACCCTGAGAGCCTTTCAAAATGACATCCAAGTGCCTTTAGCATCATCAAGAAAGGAGGGGATATGTTCTTGGCAGTGTTAGGACTTACAGAACATCACACATAGTGGGACCTCTCAGCCCCCTCTGCCCGCTCCCCTATCCCAACGGGAACAAAGACAACCACCCACCCCCCGCCTCCCACCCCATCCTGCTGTATTTGACTGGAATCCAATAAAAATGAAATCAGTTTAATAACAAACCTCAAGGCTTGTTTTTTTACTTTTATTATTATTTTTATTATTTTAAATCCTTACCCGAGGATATTTTTTACATTTCGTTTCAGAGAGAGTGGAAAGGAGAGAGAGACACACACATCAATTGGTTGTCTCCTGCACGTGCCCCGACTGGGGCCAGGGATTGAGCCTGCAACCGAGGTACATGCCCTTGGCTGGGACTCTCGGATCATGGGCTGATGCTCTCTCTAATCGCAAAGCAAACCGGCTAGGGCTTTTAAAAATTTTTTATGGGGGGGAGGAGAAAGTATAGATGAGGAATAAGGAGCTGCTGGGGTCCCCAGGGGGAGCTGCCTGGCTCCAGCCCCAAGGCTGACCCTGAGGCATGGGATGTTTGTGGAGAGAGAATGAAAGGTGAAAAGTCAGAGGTTGAACTTCAGTACCCTTGCTGTTTCCAGTGCTGTTCCCCTGGATTAACTCCTTTCACACTGATGACGACGCTGTGAGCTGGATCCTGATATGATCCCATTTTACAGATGGGCAAGGTGTCAAGAGGCTAGAGAGCATTTACCCAGAGTCTCCAGCTAGGGAGAAGCAGGTGCTGAGAGGGGCGGGTGGAACCTGGCTGTGAGGGAACCCCCTGCCCCAAGCTTTGTCTGGAGGCAGAGCCAGCAGTGGGGAAGAAAGGAGAAGTGAGGCACAGCCCACCCCCTCCCCACTGTGCCCGTGGAGCTGGTGGCTTCCTCACCTGGGGCTTGGGAGGGGGTTTCCTCTTCTGACAGAGGCCCATCAACTTTTCTGTCTCTGGGGGCTCTGGGAAAAGGCAGGCAGCTCTGAGTGCTGGGCGTAATACCAATAAGCACTTCATTTGCACTCCGACCTCCACCTGAGAGATGGAGAAACAGGCACAGAGTCTGGAGTCAGGGCTCAAACCCTGCTCGCCTTTGAAAGGCTGTGCTGTTTCTGGAAGGAAGTGAACCAACTCAGAGTAGTCAACAGAAGCCACGGTCAAGAACAGCCTCTCACTTGCCATCCCAGTGTCACTCTCTGGGCCTCAGTTTCCCCATTTGAGCATGGGGAAACAGTTTCTTTTCTGCCCTGCAGGACACAGAAACAGAATGGGGATATGCCAGGTGCTTTGGGGTGACTCCTCTGTGCCTGATTTCAAAGAAGCCAAAAAGTGGGGGGCACAGGCCACATTTTCCCCATTCCTCCTGCAGCAAAGGCAAGCAAAACAATAGCCTCATGTGCCTCAGTTTCTCCATCTGCGGGGTCTACTGAGTCCCTGTTTCAAACCAGGCCCAAGGTTCAGGGTTTTCTGAATCCTGTCTTATTCTTGAGGTGGGGTGAGGGGAAGAAAGTCAGATGATTCAATTTTTTTACTTTTGAGAAGAGAGATTTCAATTATTCAGTGTTTTCAGTGATAGATACAGAAGTATAGGCCAGGGCCTCTTCCCACAGAGTTTACCGTGTGAATGGAGAACAAGACAGACACCACTTGACACCCTGCTGACCGGTCACGTGGATACACGTCTTTCCGTGTCCGAACGCTGCCAGCCGGTCACGAGATAACTCGTGCCTGCATTTACATTAATTTAAGTAATTTTAAACACCTTGCTGACCAGTCATGACAGAAAAGTAGCTGGCTGCAAGGGTGAGTCCTGGCTCAAAATGGCCAGTCAGCAAGGTTTAACAAAGGCAAATAATTCCGGGAGATAAATATATGTGCTTTTGCAAAATACAAGTTCTCATACAAATGTATAACTAAATACTGACTCCATGGTGTTTCAGTTATATCTCAAAGGGCCGTGGGGTGCCCAAGTGTGAAATAAATCCCATTACTGGATAAAAACTAGTGGTCCATCTAGCTAAACAGCATTTCCAGAGGCATCAAAAGAAGTGGTGGGGAGAGCAGAGGGACATACTCTTTAATTTATAAATGTACCCAGCCCGGCCGGAGTGGCTCAGCTGATTGAACATTGTCCTGTGCACTGAAAGGTTGCTGGTTCGATTCCCGGTCAGACCACATGCCGGGGTTGCAGGTTCAGTCCCTGGAAGGCAACTGATCGATGTTTCTCTCTCACATCAATGCCTCTCCCTCTCTTTCCCTTCCTCTCTCTAAGCATGCCCTCTGGTGAGGATTTTAAAAACTTGTAAATGTATCCAAAGTTTGAAAACACCATGGGGAATCTTAGGAATCCCAGCAGTGAGTGAATTGGCTTCTAAATATCCATTACACCTACAAGCTTTGTACACATCCACTCCGACTGCTTATCTAAGTGGGGTATACAAGAAATTACTGTTCCCTTATGCTGACTTCTTCTTTCTTAGCCTTTTTTAAAATACCATCAATCATCTCTGTCAAAAGATAAATATAAGTAGTTGTGAAGTGTTAAACTCTGACAGCAAAGCAAAATTAGAGTTACAGGCAAATGTTTAACCAAACATGTTTAAACACAAGCTAGTGAATGAAGAACTTTAAGTTCAAAGAGCCAAATATTCTTCATTTCTGAGAAATCTCAATTACTTTCTCATTCTGGTGAGCATTTCCACATTGCACTTGGCTGCCACAAACTAAGTGGGTATACAGTTTTTGTGTTGATCTGTCACTAAAAGACTTGCACTAGAAGACTGAAAGAAAACATTTTGTATCTATGTATATTTTTAAAAATCGGTCCATGAAGAAGGAGCCAGGTGTAAGTTTCCTATGGGGAATATGTCCTCATGGAGGTACTATAAGGCCAAGTTGGTCCACTTCATTCTTGTTCTTTACAGTCTATGTTTCCACCTTTGTTCCATTCGGGTTCAGAAAGCTTATTCAGTACAGTGGTCCCTCAGTTTTCGAATGTCATCCGTTCCAGAAGACCGTTCGAGTTCTGAAACGTCCGAAAACCAAGGGATCAACAGCCGACAGCCGGGCCTCAGGGTCTTGCCCTCAGCAGAAGCCGTGTGGCATGTTCGACTCCCGAGGCGTGTTCGAAAACCGAAGCACTTACTGCCGGGTTTACGGCGTTCCTAAACAGAAATGTTCGGCAACGGAGACATTCGAAAACCAAGGCACCGCTAGAGTATTGCAACATCCTCTTAAGGCAGCTTATCTTCTTGATAAGGATTGTCAATCGAGATCCTTCCATCTCTCTGTACCTCACTGTCTATCCTCCTGAAGCTGTGATCTTGTCAAATCGGCACCCAACCCAGAGGTGTGCCTGCTACTGCCAGAGCCGAGATGATTCAAAATTTGTTATCCCCACCCGAGGACATGTTTATTAATTTTAGAGAGAGAGGAAAGGGAAGACAGAGAGAAAAAACACACACGTTGATGTGAGAAAGGTTGATCAGTTGCCTCCCGTGCATGCCCCGACCAGGGATCAAACCAGAAACCTAGGTATGTGCCCTGACCAGGAAACCGATCCACAACTTTTTGGTGCACAGGACGATGCTCCAACTAACTGAGCCACCCAGCCAGGGCCAGGCTCAATTTTTTAAAGAAAAATCTAGCTAGTGTGGCTGTTAGGAGAGTGGGAGACACTTTTTTGTTGTTGAACAGAGTGGTGGGAATTTACCGAAGGTCACACAGCAAGTCAGAACAGAGCTGGGCTCCAGTGGAGCAGCACCTGCCCAAAGCACAATCCTGGTCCTGGGATGGGGGGGCGGTGGAGGCCTACGCACTGGGGGTTTCTCAGATGGTCCCACAGAAGGGCAAGTCGTTCTCCAGGAAATGACAGCCGCAGAAGAAAGAGCCCTGGTTGGGTTTCTCCCTGAACAATCTTTGCTAGGGTTCCCTGCCCTCCCCAAAGATGAGGGACCTGAAAGATCTCACTCCCCCTAATCTCCTTGGGCTACCCACTGCTGTCCATCTGCAGTGACCTTTGGGACCTCAACCTGTCTTCCACCTGCCCTAACCCTGCTCTCAGCCCTGGGTCCCACCTCCTGGTCTTTATGCAAGCTGTTTCTTCTGCCTGAAATGCTATTCCTACCTTTGAGGGAGTGTGTGGCTAGTCCTGGGAAGTGATGCAGAAAGGCTCCTCACCTTGCCAGGCCTTTGATCTGTTTCCCATTCCCTGCCTGTGACAGGTCAGACAGTCCTGGGAGGCCAGGGGTTGCAGCTATTAGGAGTTTGTCCTCAAGGCCCCCTGCCCCAAGGTCACTCCTGTCCTGAAGGTAGGAGGCTCCTGGAGGGGTGCTGGGGCAGGGAAAGGGCAGACGCAGCAACTTTTCCAGGTTGAGGTGATCTGGAATCTGGGTGGGGCAGGGCTAGGGGTGGGGCAATCTGCTGTTGGCTTGCGGGGGGGGGGGGGGGGGGGGGGGGGGGGGGCTGAGCTCTGGGGATGAGGCCCAAGTGCAGGTACCTGAATATTGCCACTGGCCCCCAGCTTCCCCTAGACGGCCCAGCCCCAAGGCTGGATATTCTATCAAGATCACAAAAGTACCGGGTCCTTCCCACCGCCCTGAAATAGATAGGCAACATCCCTGTCCTGCTGATGAAGAAAGGAGCCCAGAGAGGGCAAGAAACCCTCCCAGGGCCGCACAACAGGGTCAAGGCTGGGAAAGAGGGCCAAGGTGTGTGAGACTGCCCTGCTTTCGCCTAGGTCCCTTGCATACCCACCTACCACCATCAACCGCTCACAGACACCCCATATATGCCCACTCACACATACCCCCCAATCAGCAGCATGAGCAGCCCTGAGCCACCCACCAAAACCCCCAGACCCAACACCCCCACCTGGCTGACTCAGCCCACATGCAGCCACCTTGGTGAGCCACCTAAAGGGGCCCTGGTCTGGGGGAAGGAGGGGACAGCAGGTCACCAGGCCCCTCTGAGGTGGCCAGAGGGAAAGGATGGAATCTCTAATTACCATTTAAGGAACTCTCTGCCTAAAGACAGTTTAACTCAATTGTTTTCATTTTCTTACTACCTTTATTTTTAAAATAAAGCTAGGCTTGCCTGCTTGTAAAGATGAGGAAACTGGAGTTAAGAGAAGTGCAGTGGGCTGTTCAGAGCCACACAAGGGGGTATGGGGGTCACCTAGTTCTGGGATTCTCTGCCACTGACTGTCACTCCTCTGAGCCTGTTTCCTCATCTGTAACACAGTGTCATCCCTACCTCACAGAGCACAGGGCAGTTGGGTGTTAGTATTACTTCCACTTCAGAGATGGGGACATGGGGCTGAGGGGTGGAGTCGTGTATCCAGGGCCCCATACTCTGTGTGTCCTCCCCCCTTCCTCCTTCCCTCCCCCCACAGGTGTCATCCCGGTCCTCCTCAACTGATCCACAGTTCTCCCACCCCCACCCCCCACTGCCTAAGAAGACCCTAACCAGGACCAGGTCCCTGCCCACCCAAAGGGCTCCCAGCCCCAGCCCTACTCCAGCAGGGCAGCCTCAGAGGCCCCTTCTAGGGTCCCGCAGTGTGAACAAGAGTCAAACAGGCAATGACCAGACCAGGCCAACCTGTCCCCTGCAGAGCTGCCCTTCTGCTCGCTGAACACTGAGCTGAGCCTGTCCTTCCATAACCTACACCAGCCAGAGGCCTGGCAACTGGAAGGCATTCTGCTCCATGCATGCCTGGCTCCTGGCCCAGTTCCTGGGGGCCACCTGGCCCCTGCTGCCCGGGTCGCAACTTCCACCTCCTGAACAGGTCGACCTGTATGGAGAGCAGAGCAGGGACGCCCTATACTACCGAATGGTGAGGGTGGACGAGGCGGCCTGTCATGTTCTGGCCGCCAAGGTGAACCCCACCATCTTCCCTCCTCCTCAAAGGGCTCCCCAACTTTCCATCTAGGCATAACCCATCCCTGCTTATTTTGCAACTAACGCAAATTAGCACAGTCAGCCCTTGGAACCATGTTTCTCCATCACCTGGGAGTCTTGTTAAAACTCCCTCCCCACGCCACTCAGGAATCTGCATTTAAACTCACTCCCCAGTAGATTCTGGCTGGAAAACCACTCAGTTCACAAGCCACAGCCAGTTGACAGCCACCACTTTATTTTTTTATTTTTATTTTTAAAAATATATATATTTATTGATTTCAGAGAGAGGAAAGGAGAGGGAGAGAGAGATAGAAACATCAATGATGAGAGAGTCATTGATTGAGCCCACAACCCGGGCATGCGTCCTGACCAGGAATCGAACCCCGATCACCTGGATCCTAGGTCGATGCTCAACTACTGAGCCACGCCCAGCCGGGTGACAGCCACCACCTTAAATAACAATAATAATCATCATCACCAACCTCCAAAATGTATTGGGCACTTCCTTTGTGTCTTGCACTGTTCTAAGAACTTTTAAATGTTTCTTTTTAATGTTTTCATTGATTTTAGAGAGAGAGGAAGGGAGGGGAAGAAAGAGAGAAACATCGATTGGTTGCCTCCAACACGCACCCCGACCAGGGAGCAAACCTGCAACCTGGGTATATGCCCTGACTAGGAATTGAACCCGCAACTTTTTGGTACATGGGATGACATTCAACCAACTGAGCCACACTGGCCAGCGCTGTTCTAATAACTTTTGGACTCATTTACTCATCTAATCCTCACTCTGACTTTACGATTCGAGTGGAACCACATTTCATCAGAAGATGCTTTGTTTCGCCCTGGCCAGTGTTCTCAGTGGTTAGAGCGTTGGCCTGTGCACTAAAGGGTGGTGAGTTCAATTCCTAGTCAAGGGCACATACCTGAGTTGCAGGTTCATCACCAGCCCTGGTCAGGGTGCCTGCAGGAGGCAACCAATAGATGTGTCTCTCTCACATTAATTTTTTTTTCCTCTCTCTCTCCCTCCCTCCCACTCTCTCTAAAAATCAATGGGAAAATCTAAAGAACTTAATAAACTGATGAACAGAATAGATTCAATGACATGGAAGCATAGATGAGACTGACGAATGTCAGAGGGATGGAGGAGGGCGGGTGGGTGGAGGGGGAGAGTAACCAAAGAATTTATATGCATATATGCAAAACCCAAGGACACGGACAATGGTGGGGAGAGGGACTGGGGAGGGGGAAGGGACGGGGCGGAGCGGGTCATTGGGGAGAAAAAAGGACATCCGTAATATTTTAAACAAAAATAAAATAAAATAAATCAATGGGAAAAATCCTCAGGTGAGGATTAACAAAAAATAAAGTTATCTTAAAAAAAAGATGACGATGCTTGTTTAATGTACCACTAAGAAAAAAAATTCTTGTTGAATAAGCCATACCGCTGAGCAGCAGGCGCATCACCATGCTGGGGAATCTAATCAATCTGGCAGAATGTTATTATGGGCCCATTTTGCAGACTGGAGTATGGAAGGAGTAAGTTGTTGTTGACTGTGAGTTCTTTAGTGAATAGCTCAATCCTGACTCTACCTCAGAGGTCCCTGGGGACTTTATTGGTTTTTTTTTTTAATTTTTATTTTTTTAATGTATCTTTATTGACTTCAGAGAGAGGAAAGGAGAGGGAGAGAGATATAGAAAAATCAATGATGAGAGAGTCATTGATCAAGCCCACAACCCGGGCATATGCGCTGACTGGGAATCGAACCCCGATCGCCTGGATCCTAGGTCGATGCTCAACCGCTGAGCTACGCCTGGCTGGGCTATTGTTTAAATATAGAACCCCAGAGCCCCCCACAACACCTGTAATTAAAAAAAAAATTTTTTTTTTTTTAACCCTCATCTGAGGATATTTTTTTCCATTGCGTTTTTTTAGAGAGAGCGGAAGGGAGAGAGAGAGACACAGAGAGAGCAACATCAATGTGAGAGTGACACATGGAGTGGTTGCCTTCCACGAGCCCCAACCAGGGCAGGGGATTGAGCCTGCAAATGAGGTATGAGCCCTTGGCAGAAATTGAACCCAGGACCCTTCAGTGTGTGGGCCGACCCTCTAACCACTGAGCCAAACCAGCTAGGACAACACCTATAATTTTTAACAGGCCCCCCCAGGTGATTCTAATGTAATTTCCAGACCTGATGCTCTCTTGACCTTCTAGAAAGAGCTATGCCGTCCAGTACTACAGCCAGTGGCCATGGGTAACTTCTGTGCACATGAAATGGGGTTGTTCTTGGCTGAGATATGCTCTGATCTTGAAGACTATCAAAAATGATAATAAATGTAGCCCGGCCGGGCGTGGCTCAGCGGTTGAGCATCGACCCAGGATCCAGGTGATCAGGGTTCGATTCCCGGTCAGGGCACTTGCCCAGGTTGCGGGCTCGATCAATGACTCATCATTGATGTTTCTATCTCTCTCTCTCTCCCTCTCCTTTCCTCTCTCTGAAATCAATAAAGATATATAAAAACATATATATATTAAAGAAAAAAGATAATAAATGTAAAATATCTCAATATTTTTATTGATGACCTCTTGAATGATGGACACCATTTTGGACATAGTGGGTTAAATAAAATATATTCACTTGTTTCTTTTCATTTTTCGAAAATGTAGCAAATGGAAAATTTTAAATGACACCATGGCCAGTGCTGTATTTCTACAGGACAGCCCAGCTCTGACACCTTAACTGTCACCTCACACTTTACCGCATGGTAAGGACCTACGCCATTCCTAGGCTGGAGAGTTTAACTCCTACACGCCATCCTGTCTGGTGTCGTTTTCCTTAAAATAATCTTGGTGACTAACATCCAAATTAACATTTAACCCCTGCTCCTAGAGGCATGCAGGCTGCCCCCCACTCAAAGCCAGAGTGGGAGCAGACTGGGGTAGGCAGGAAGGCTTCAAGGCAGGCCGTGCTGGTTTGGGGGTCTCCCAGTCAGGCCCTGACGGCCACCCTCTGCTCTGCAGGTGCCCAAGCCTGGAGCCAAGAGGCGCCACCCGCGGGTCCTGGAGCTGCAGGCCTCGCTGCCCCTGCACTTCAACCTCCAGGGGCTCTGCGGTCTAGTGTCTGAGCGTGAACTGCCTGAGAGGCGCCCGGGAGCTGCCTGTGGCGCTGGCGGCGGAGGTGCTTGAGTTCACTGGCTGGAGGAGGGCGCGCAGAGGCCCGCAGAGGCCGGCGGACTTCGCCTGAGCCTTGGCCCTGCTGCTACTGCAGCTGAGCACGGCCCTGGAGCATCTGGAGGCCTGGGCGCATTCCTAGCGGATCTGCTACCAGAGAACCTACTCTGGTGGTGTCGTGGGACTGCTCGGACTCCAGAGCCCTGTGCCTGCTGCTCTGGAACCTTGGCTGAGTCTGCCCAGGGTCCTCGGGACCCCTGGCCGCCCACGTAACCCCTAGCTGCCCACGCGCCGCAGCTGGGCTGTCTGCTCCATTGGCCGAGGGCCTGGAGAGCCTCGCAGCCCATCTGGCCCATGCGTGATCCTCTGCAGCCCTGACGTGCTGCGCGCTTCATGCCAGAGCTATAGGGCCGCAGAGCAACGCAGGGCCCTGGCTGCGGGTGTGCAGCGCGCTGCTGGTCCTGCACCTGGCTGAACGGGCCTTGCGGGTGGGGAGGAGCCCAGCCTGGAAGGACTAGCTGAGCTGTGAATACCTGTCAAAGGCCACAAAAGGCTCGCTGGGCTGCATCGCCCTCCCAGAGCGACTTGCCTGTTCCAGGGCCTCTGCAAGAGACAGGCACGCCTTCCGGGATTGGGGCTGGTGGCAGTGTCTTCACAATATGATGGACACCTACTTCCAGAAGAGGCCAGAGGCTAGTGGAGAGTGCAGGTGTATGGACACCCCTCCTCCAATTCCTGCCCCTTTCCCTTGGGCCCAAGTCCAACCTTAGATGGCAGATGCACCCCCTTCCAGGGCTGGGGGCTAATGTCCAGGGCCAGCTGAGGATTTCTGATACCAAGGCCACCTACCCCTTTTCCAGGTGTGGACACCCCCTGCCAATCAATGTGTGTGGAACTCCTTCCAGCAGAAGCCAGGGTGCCCTTCTAGTGCTGGTCACTGTCTCTATAAGAGCAGAGAGTGTGGACACTCCCTCCAATGCCAGAATGGAAGGCATTCCTTGTCCCTGAGCACCCCCTGGTGCTGAGCAAGCATGGCCAGTGATTCCTCCAGTGTGAATGTCCTTGTCAAGAGCTGCTTGGGGTCTCTGGGGGGAGGGGAGGCCGACCCAGTACAACCCATCCCAGGGGAATCTGAACTCACCTTCCCATGCCCTGCCACTTGGCCCAAGCTCTCTCCACCCACCGTGGCCTCTCTGCTGTTCCTCTGACATTCTGTCCTGTCACCCAGCCTTTGCATGGGCTGTTCCCTCTGCCAGACTGTTCCAATCTCACCTCCTCTAAATAAAGTTTCCTCTCCTGGGCCCTCTCTAGCTCTTCACCTCCATTTCCAAAGCACTTAAAACCACCTGGAATTATTTATGCATCTCTTACTGTTACCCACCAGGTTGTGAGTTCCCCGAGGAAAGGGGACAGGCTTAACACATAGTAGGTGATTAATAACACAGGGGGATAAACAAACTGGCCTGCAAGACCCATCGGGGGACCTGAGGGAGTGAAGGGGAACTGTTTATGCCTCTGAAAAATGGACACAGGAGTCCTATACTCTTGCCTAGGGTCTCCAGTCATGCCTCCTCACTCCTACTCCCCTAATATGGTGATCCTGAAGGGAATCTTTCTAACTCCTAGATATGAGCAGGTCCCTCTCCTGCTCAATTATCTCCCATGACTCCCTAATCCCTTCAGAATACAGTGGGGCTCATACAAAGGCTCTGATAAGCTCTCTAGCCAACTTCTCCTGCCATATTGCCCACCCTTGGAAATATTTTCTGGCCTCCAGGCCTTGCCCAAGTTATTTCTTCCACTGGAAACACCCTCCCCTCTACACCTTTGCTTCAGACTCCTATTCATCTTTCAATGCCCTAACCCAATGCCCTTTCTCTGCCTTGACCTGCCCACATTGACTGGGAGCGTCTGCGTCCAGCTCTGTACCCCCCAAGCCTTTGAAAACCGGCTCCATCACTCAGGTGGCTGAATAGTCCATCCCACTCCCAAATATGCAAGTCTCCCAGCAGCTTTCCTCCTCTGTCAAAGATGCTCCCTTCGCAGCCTATTTCCCAGCCAAGGTCTGGATATGAATCTCTGATCGATGCCCAGATGCAGCCAGCACGTGGAGATGTGATCCTGCCCATCTTGCGACTTCAATTCCCACCCACCCCCAAGTGCTCCTACTCTGGAAAAGCACTGCAAAGCCCTCCCTAGGAGCAACTGGAATGTAGAGTCTGCACAGTTGCTGAGGGGGAGCCCACATTCATATACCCATACTTGCCCTGGTTAAGTCCCAGCAGGCCCCCAACAGCTCTGGGCAGAGGTGAGGCCATTCAGTGAGCAGGAACCTGGCGAGCCTCCAGCCTTGGCCACCCCAGGGAAGGGAACAGGGCAGGGGGCCTGAAGGACCAAGGTATGAGTGGGACAGGGCAGGATGCCACCCACAGCTGCCTTGGAGATGCCTGGCTGAGGGAAGGTGAAACTAAGTGGAAGGGTGGGGCCCCAGGATCTTGAAACCTGTCATGGGACTGCCCAGCACATCCCACAACCTGGCTGCAGGCAGAGGAGAGACTAAGACCTTGGCTTCTCACACCAGGCCTGTTTTCCCCCGTCAAAGGTGGTCACTCAGGTCAGGATGCATGACATACTTGCTAAGAGCTCCAGCCCACCCCAGGTAACTGAGGACCCTACAGGACAAATCAACACCACTGAGCCCAGACAGGTCTTAGATGTAATCACTTTTATTCAGATTTTTGAAAGCAATAGAAGAGTAGATTAATACCTATCTTTCCAAGTTAAGACCTAAAACTGTTTCCAAAACTTCAAATAAGAAACTCCTGCTTGAAGTACAAGGATAATCTGTATCACCTTAAAACCAGCAATAAAAAAGTAAAATATAAACTTTTATTTAGAATTAAAGCAAATACTTCAGTATCACAAACACAATATTAAACTTCAAGAAATATACCGCTAATTTGGAGTGAGCATTTATTTGCACAATTACAACATGCGGACAAACCCAGAAGAGGGAGCAGGCCTAGCATTTACCCCCCAGTGCAGCAGTTGGTCACACCACCCGCACAAAGCGAGACACACAAAGGGGCTACGATCTGTGATGATCTGTCAGTGGTGGCAAAGGTGAGGGGCGTAGGCGGTGCAGCTGCTACTCATCCTCATCAGAAGACTCTCTCTCAAACGTGTAGGCCATGAAGCAAGCGTCGGGTCTCTTGGGGACAAGGGGATGCCCCGGTCTCACAATCTCAAAGCCCATAAAGCTGAAGGTACGGAGCAGAGCGGCTGTGGGGGAAACTGCATCTGAGCAGGCTGGCCTCCAGCACTCTAGGCTCTGTGCCCGCCCACCTTCACAGATGGTCCCTAACAGAAGCCTCCAAGGGGCTGCAGCAATAATGAGGGGGCAGAACAGACTGAGGATGGTCCCTTGAACAGCAGGACTGAGCACCAAGATTTGACAACAGGGCCTTGGGCCACAGGACTCCACCCCAGGGCCAGGGGAGTAGGTGCCTTCTCCTTTCATCCCTACAGGAGCAGCTGGCAATGGGGGGGGGGGGGGTGTCACCTACCTCTGTCATCACGGTTCTTGTGGAAGCAAATGAAGACATGGTCAGCATGCAGCTGCTCCTCCGCAAACTCGAGAAGAACTGCAAAGCTGAAGTGCAACAGTCAGGATCTGCCTCACCCTCATGTGCCCCTCATAAAGGCCTAGCCCACACCCACTTCTCTCGGGGGCCTGATTTATGGGGAGTACCACCCTTCTAGGTCTAGACCTAGAGGCACTGGGGCCTCTCTGTAGGGGGGTATTCCTGGGCACGTTGGAAGGTTGAGCATTCCTGACCCCATCTCCTCAATGCCAGGAGTGCTCCCAGTTGTGACAACCACAGATGTCCTCAAACATGGCTCAGTGTCCCCTGGGGAGGAACATCCCAAGAATTGCTAGTCCGCTACTCAAAAAGGGAAACTTCACCCCCAAAATGACATGGCTGGCCCAACGCTTCCTCCTCCCCTGGGAGTGAGGACTCGACAGGATGGCCCTCACCTGTCTTTGCTCCCCTCCGGCAGAGCACCGCCTGGGATCTCGATGTAGAGGCAGCTGCTGCTCAGCACCGCTCTCCAGTTAACATGTTTGGCTTCTGTGAGCCTGGTCTGGACGTTGAGAATTCTCGTCTTGTTATTAGACGTTAGTTCCTCTGTTACATTCAGCCTATTATCCTTAGCAAGAAAAGCACCTAGTTCACACCTTAGACACCAACTCTCACAGGCTGGGGATCTTCCTCCTTGATCCCACAATTTGGAAAACTCAGAAAAGCACCAAATCAACCAGTCACCCAGCCCCCTGCAATGATGTCTTCCACATGCAGAGCAGCCCAGACCTCTGAGGAAGGTGGCTCAGGCCAGGAGCCCCAGGCTGGGGTGCAAACAGGAGTTTGCCAAGGGCTACTTGTGGCTCAAGAAGGGCCTGGGATGCAGCTTGCACCGCAGTTTATGAGGATTCAATAAAATGATGCAGATAGAATTCCTACTACACAGCAGGTGGACAAGAAATCTCCACTGCTCAAAAGTAGGGGCTGCAGGTCTGGCCTGGCCAGCCCAGCCCAGCCCAGCCCACCCCACCTCCCCAATGTGTAGGGAGCCCAGAGACCCAGATACTTACAGAGTAAAATAAATTAGCTGAAAGATTGTGATCCCTCTGACTATTCCCTCGCCCACCTGGGATCTTCAGGGGTGGGTGAGGGACATCAGGAGCACCACTGAGGCCCTGGACCCAGGTTACTACAGCAGTTAAGGGAGACCCTGGAACTGGAGAAAATGGGTTGGTTAGCAGTGCTGGACTTTACTAACAGGACCATGAGCTTCAGCCCCACCAACTGAAAGCCAAGGCTCACAGCCAGAGTAGTGCCCACCTGGGATGCTGCCATTGCCCTCCCCAATCTGATCCTTATACCAGTCAAGTGGTCCAAACCAGCCACTAGTGAGGGCAGCTCAAAAGCTCCACCCTCACAATCAAAAAAAGAAGAGATTACTTAAATGGGCCTCCTTGGGCAATGTTGGTTATCAACCCAAAATTCCACTTAGTTCGTCTTTTGTCCTTAAATTATCTTAAGACAAGGACAAAGTCTCACCAATCCAATCCTACCTCCCCGTCAAGTTTTACTTCCCACTTCTAACTCCGACCGCTTCAGCTTCCCCCTTTCTATTTTGCAATCTGTAGCAAAAATCGGAAATTCTAGGGCGTTCTCAAGAAGCCAGAAACCTTCTGTAGTTGGCCCACAACCGGGCAGGGCGAGCTACGCCGACGGGCCCCTCCCGCGCCCGCCCGCAGGACTCTGAGTTGCGTCATCTCAGCAAAGCTGCCCTGCGCCCCGGGGAGATTTTCACAATCGCGCAGTCGGGAGCGCCAGCAGCCATTTGCTGCGCAGTGTAAACAAGTCCCAAAGTCGCCTCCATTTTGCACGGCTACCATCTGGGGCCCCCCAAGCCCCAGCCCATGTGCTTCGGAGCTCAGGATCCCCCGCCGCGGGGCTAATGTAAACTCCGGAGATAATGGTGGCGGTGGGTATCTAAGATACTGACAACTACAACTAGCACACTTCACATCGGACTCCCGAGCCTACCAAAATTAAGACACAATCACGTTCTACCAAAACGTCTAACGGGAGGGGGCAGCTAGAAGGGCTGGGGTAGGACACGCGCGGGGGCTGATCGCCAGCCACCCAGAGAAAAGCCCCGGGTGCTGTCTACGTGGCGTAGCCATGCTCCGCCTGACCTCGGGAGACCTGGCGCACTCGGACCAACGCGTTTTGGAGCCGAAACTGGGGGTCACTAGGGCGGCCACAATGGGGCGCCGGGTGGGGGGGACCCGGTTTATTTGAGCGTTCCCACCCTCCAGCGCTCACGATCCCCGCAGTCACCGCTAATCGGCCGCGCCTGCAAAGTGCAGATTCATGGGACTCACGGGCCCGACTCGGCCTCCGACCAACCCGCCCCCCGATCCTACAGCCCTCCCCCAAACCCGATCCCATATCCCCGCTGGCTCCTAAACACAACCAAGTGCCCCAGTGCCCCCCAATCGCCTGCCAGGCCCGAGACCCCACACTGGTCCCGCTGCCCGCCCCCCCCCCCCGCGCGATAGTGGCTTCGACAAAGGGGCGGGTCTCGAGCTCCCGGGACTTCCGTAGCTCCCAGCGGGCCTGCGCGGCGGCGCTTCTGGAAGCTTCGGGCAGGGGCGGGGCGCTCACCTCTCACTGCTGCGGCAGCCGCGGCTGTGTATGCTGATGAGCGGCATGGTGCGGCTGGTGTGGACGGTGGCGCTGGGTTTATTCCCCTCCTTCTCTCTGGCGAAGCAGTGGCTGTTGAGGATTCGCTGCAGGGAGGATTTCACCATCCGGCCGCTGGGGTCCGAAACCAGGAAAACCTCCGCTGCGCCTCTCCGCGCCGCCGCCGCTGCTCGCCGTTCGCAAAATGGCGCCTCCGCCACCTCCCGCTTTTATAGGCGCCACGGCAGGCCACGCCCCCTACGCCGCCGGGAACGCGGCCGCGCAAGGGGGCTGGGCCTTAGGGAGACTAGGTGCGCACGCCCCTCTCGCGTCTGATTGGCGAAAGGCGGGGGCAGGGGGCAATATCACGCCGAGGATTGGGTTAAAAGCTTAGGGTTCCGCCCCCTCCCTCTGGCGTACGTCTGCGGGCGCGCGGAGGGGGCGTGGCCGCCTTGGCGCCGAGAACGCGGCGCGCGCCCGCGCCTACTCCTCCCCGCCCCCACACTCGGGCCCGAGCCGGGCGGGGCAGCGGCTTCGCGCTGGGTCCGTTTTCGGGTTTTCTCGCTGTGGCCCATTCTTCGCTGTGGTCCCCATCGCCGTCACTAGGTTCACTTCTCCCTGCGGGGTCCCTTCTCCCTACATCTCGGGGGGACAGAGGCCCCGGGTATTGGGGGAAGAGGTCCCAGGGC
Source organism: Miniopterus schreibersii (assembly GCF_964146895.1). Lineage (NCBI taxonomy): Eukaryota > Metazoa > Chordata > Mammalia > Chiroptera > Miniopteridae > Miniopterus > Miniopterus schreibersii. The sequence continues at coordinate 65,084,503 of NC_138105.1, read as the reverse complement.
CGCCACCCCCAATGAGACAAAATTATTTTCAGTAATAACCTCCGAATGATCGGTCATAATGATGACTTTCTAGAATCAGTCTTTCACGTTTTAAAACAACTTACAATTAAAAAGAATTTTCAATGTTAACGATATTCAGATTTAGTAAAATATTTTGTCTAAAGTTTGGACTTTAACATAAACAAAAATATTACCCTATACACATAAACTTAGATATTTCGTGTGTCAACTAAAATCTTCCCCAAGCAAAGATATTACTCGTGGCAGTTAATTCAGAAACACATTTCAACTAAGAACTAAATTTTGTACTTAAGGTCCTGGTTTTATGTTGTAGGCACAAACAGAAACTCGAAAAGTTACATGGGACTGAAGCAACTCCTGTTTGTTTCTTTGTTTTTACAAGCCCTGCCAGTTATTTCTATCTCATTTCTAGTCCCAATCTACTGTGTTTATTTGGGTTAGAAACAAACTTTCCCCAAAGGGACCTTGAATGATTACAAAACTGATAGAAATTCACTCTGCAAAACTGTCTAGTCCCTGTGTGTTTCCAAATTCCTTTTTACGTGGAATGCAGTACTACTACTTATACAATATAAGTAATAAAAATGTCTAATTTACAGTAATATATATTATTAAAACTGAAGAAAAAAACTGTAACAGTTGCTAAGGTTGGGCCAACCAAAGAATCTTCCCAGAGAAAAAATATTTAATCAATGGCATTGCTTAGGATTGCAGCTCATGGGGAAAACATAAAGCAAATGGATTTTTCAGTTAACTTTACAATTGTTCCCAATTTTTCTATATTGGGAGGGCTCACTCCCACCATCCTAGGGTGCTTCTTAAGTATCCTCGTATTTGTAGTATTAGTATGGTTGCTATTATTGAGGCTTTATTTTCTTGAGGCTGGAAGAGTCCCTGGGTTTCGAAATCTCTTCTTTTCCTCTTGGTAGCTCTCCAGTATCTTACCCAGACAGGCGATTCTGGGACAAGAGTCCAGGATCCGGACCTGCCAGTGGCCGCCACTGGTCACTGGGTCACACTATGTTTACCCCCCATGACTGAGGCCAGAAAGTGACTGAGATCACAGCTGACCCCCAGCACAGTGGGCTGGGGACTATGTCCTTGCAGCCCCAGCCAGACTGATCCAGTGGGGTGTCTCCAAGATCTCCTCCTCACCTGCCAGGCCAGAACCTGGGGGATGAAATGTGGGCAACACCAAGGCCTCTTCAGATCTCTGGGAACCAGCAGAAGCCTCAGGACCCCAAGATTCGAGCGAGACTTGGGGTAGGGAGGGTTCTTTCTTCATTGGCAGGCCATGTGCTGTTTCTGGCCAAAGTACACTTTAATTTGCAATCATCATGGGTGGAAAGGGGGAACACGTAGCCTCTTGGTAAAAAAAAACAAACGGAAGCAGTTTGCAAAAAAGCAAGGGTGGAGGAGAAAGGGGTGTGTTTGGGGTCAGGGTAGGGCAGGTTGGGGAAAGTCACCGCAGGGATTCAGGATGTCTGCGGGCTCCCAGCCTGGGCAGAGAGGTAGGGAGCTGTGTTGTGTCACCCTTGTGGGGATGGTGGGCTCTGGTTCTGGGACAGCTCTCTCTGCCTGCTGTCAGGGAGATGGGAGTGAACAGGATGCAGAGTGAGTATGTTGTCTGCTTTGCTGCCTACGTGGTGGTGGTGGGCATGGGGGACTGAGGTACCTGCCACTGTTAAGATTGTGAGCCAGACCAGAATCTCCTTCCAGATTTCATCCAGCACCGAAAGACTTTCTTGCTGTTGGATCTTGATTATTGAGCATGCAGTAGGTTGCTGAGGCAGAAATGAACTCCCACGATCCACATCAGGGCCGGATCACTCTGTGAAGCCATCCTGGGCACTGTGGGGGGTTAACAACATCCTTGGCCCCACCCACTCAATGACAGCAGCACCCCCACTTGTGACAGCCACAGATGTCCTCAGACATTTCCTAGTTTCCTCCCCCAGTGTCACTTTGTTTTTCCTCTGTCTCATCTGGGGGCACCTACAAATGCTGAGCCTGTGAAAGGGGAAGCCATGCTCAGCAGACAAGGGTGGATAAAGGTGCAGGATCAGCACAGGTGCCTAGCCTTGGCTGGGCTTACTGGGGACTGAGAGAAATCAGGCAGCTGGGAGGTGCCCTGCTACTAGAGAGGAGTCTACAAGAAGTGAGGCGGCCCCCAGATTGCAGTGGGGGGAAGAGGGAGTCATGGATGGCTTCCTGGAGGTGGTGAGAGCTGAGCTTTTGGGATGGGACAGCCGAGGTCATAGGAAGGGCATATCAAGGATGGAGGGTCAATGCCTGGGGTATGCAGAAATCAGTGTGGAAGGGTTAGGCATCTGGATGTGTGGGTGGGTGGAGGAGGCCAGGGATCTCACTATAATTTTAAAAAATTATAATTATAATTTGCAGGGCCTGGCCAGTGTGGTTCAGTGGGCTGAGGATCGTCCCATGCACCAAGAGGTGGCAGGTTCAATTCAGGTCAATCCCCAGTGGTAGCTGATTAATATTTCTCTCTCGTTGATGTTTCTCTCTCTCCCTCTCTCTCTCCCTCTCTCACCATTCCGTTCTCGCTAAAAAATCAGTAAAAACATATTAGAAAAAAAAAAAAAAGAGCCTGGCTGGCTTGGCTCAGAGGTTAAACTTCAACCTATGATCCCGGAGATTGCAGTTTAATTCCCAGTCAGGGCACATGCCAGGGTTGCCCACTTGATCCCCAGAAGGGGGTGTGCAGGAGGCAACTGATCAATGACTCTCTCATCATTGACATTTCTCTCTCTCTCTCTCTCCCTTCCTCTCACTGAAATCAATAAAAATATTTTTTTTTTAAAAAAGAAAGAAAATTATTTGCAGACTGTAGTCAACTGAATAATAACCCCTAAAGATATCTACTCCTAATTTGTGGGACTGGTGGTTGTTCATGTGGCAGAGGGACTTTGCTAGTAAGATTAAGTCCAGGCCCTGAGATGGAAATGACTCTGGATTACTAGGGGGCCCAGTGTCATCAAAGGCTCTCATAAGAGGAAGGCAGGAGGGTCAGAGTCAGAGATGGAAGAGGCTGCGCTGCTGGCTGTGACGAAGGAGGAAGGGCCATGAGCCAGGGATGTGGTGCCTGGAGAAGCTGGAAAAGGGCCGAAATGGTTCTCTCTGGAGCCTCCACAAGGACCAGCTCTGCCCACACCTGGGTTTAGCCCCGTGAGGCCCTGTGTGGGACTCCTGACCCCAGGACTGCGAGATGATAAATGTGTTGTTTCAAGCCACTAAATTCATGGTGATTTCTTACAGTAGCTGCAGGAGACTCATACATGGACGGTGGAAATATTTCACTGGATGGATGGCATTTGGTGTGAGCATTTGACAAAAGGCATCTGACTGTGCACTTAAAACTTTACATTTCACTCAGTGTAAATTCACCCAAACATGAAAGCCACAAACATGCTCTGAGTTCTGGCACATGGCATGTGTGTTGAGGTGGTTCCATGCTGGCAACTGACTTTGAAAGCTAATTTTAAAGGTGAGATGGGTTGAGCCCTGGCCCGGTGGCTCAGTTGGTTGGAGGGTCCTAAAAAGGCTATGGGTTCCATTCCCGGTCAGGGCACATGCCTACGTTTCTGGTTCAATCCCTGGTCATGTATGGGAGGCAACTGATCAATGTTTCTCTCACATGGATGTGTCTCTAAAAACAAAAAACAAAAACAAAAACAAAAAACCCATATCCTCAGATGAGGATTAAAAAAAAATTGAGATGGGTTGGTGAAGCCATGGACAGACAGATGGAGGCAGAACAGAGCAAACACAGCAGGATATTACCTGAAGCATCTGAGTGGCAGATATGTGAGCCTTCACTGTAAAACTCCTTCAGTCTTTCTATATGTCTGAAAATTTTCCTAAAATGCTAAAAAGTAACAATAAGAAAGAATTGATTGGATCACCCTTCACCATGTTTATTGTTATTTTCAAGCCTGGCCTCTTCTCCTAACATTCTCAGCAACAAAAACTTGAGCAAGCAGCAAGAAAAAAGGGAAGTGAACGGAACCGACTAGTTTTAATATGTGTCAAACAAACTGTGGAGAGAAGCAGGGACAAGGGAGGTTTCAAACTGGCGCAGTTTGGCCACAAATCCACATACACATCTGCGACAGATGATAAAGTATCCATGGCGTTTCGACAGCTCTGTAAAAACACTCACCCACCAAGGACTAGGGCATGTGCCAGAATTAGCAGGGCCTATCTCAAACTGGGGGCTGGTTTTTTTGTTTGTTTGTTTTTAAATTGATTTTAGAAAGAGAGGAAGGGAGAAGGAGAGAGAAACATCGATGTGAGAGAGAAACATAGATTGATTGCCTCCTATATGCACCCCAACCAGGGATCGAACCAGCAACCTAGGTGTGTGCCCTGACCGGGAATCGAACCCACAACTCTTTGGTGCACTGGACTATGCTCCTACCAACTGAGCCACACCAGCCAGAGCTGGTGGCTGTTTTTTATCCAATTTATATTTTTTATGCTCCTCAATACCCTTTTCAATATTTTACATTGCTATATTTCAAATGTTTTTACAGAAGATTCATTATAGAGAAAAGAGTATTTGTAGGCTGAGCCTGAACATTACTTTTCTGCTATTTCCTGCCCCACATTACCCATGCCTTTCTTTTCACCAAGTTTTATGTTTGTTTCTATAGTTTTTGTTGCTAAATATAAGAGTGATGAATGTTCATTGAGGAAACTAAATAGATATGGGTATGTTTCTTACCAGATCTTTTTTTCTCTCTGTGTGTGTCTCATTTAGTTTATTTCATTCATCTGTATTAAGTGTACCTTTCTTTCATATTTTAACAGCTTTATCAAGAAACAAGTTGAAACTGAAAATACCCGTTAACATTAACATCTTTTTATATATTTCTGTTCTGTGATGCAAAGATATTTTTATTTTAAGCACTTACTTGGTTTATCAAAGGCCTAATTCTCTCATAAGCAACTTCTTTGATTTTAATATTCAGAGATTATTTAATAAACTGATTAAGACCTTCAATTTAAAAGACAAATTGGTCTCATTCAAGGGTGGTCCATATGTTGATCACCCAGAATCCTGATTGGCCAAAATTTTAAACCCAACAGCTCTAATTCCACAAATACATTAAATTTGTTTAATGTTAGAAATAAGTCTACCGCCTGGCCAGCCATGGCTCAGCGGTTGAGCATTGACCTAGGATCCAGGTGATGGTGGTTTGATTCCTGTCAGGGCACATGCCCGGGTTGTAGGCTCCATCCCCAGCAGGAGGCATGCAGGAGGCAGCTGATCAATGACTCTCTCATCACTGATGTTTCTACCTCTCTCTCATTCCTGCTCCCGTCCTCTCTCTGAAATCAATAGATATATTAAAAAATAATTATTGGCCAGTGCTAACTTGGAACCTGAAACTGAGGCACGTGCCCTGACCGGGAATTGAACCTCAATCTCCTGGATCCTAGGTCTATGCTCAACTGCTGAGCCACGCCTGTGGCTTTCTCTGTGCATATTTTAAATATCTGTGCTTATACTTTATATGTGTGTATAGCCAGACACAAAAGGACACAGAGTGTGTGATTCCATTTATGTGAAATGTCCAGAATAGGCAAATACACAGGGACAGGAAGTGGGTTAGTGGCTGCCAGGGGCTGATGGAGATGGGGGTTTGTAGAGCTACTGCTAATGGGAACAGGGTTTCTTTCTGGGATGATGGAATGCTCTGGAATTAGATAGAGGTGATGGTGGCAGAACTGTACAAATGTACTAAACACCATTGAATTGTACACTTTCAAAGAGTTAACTGTATGATGTGTAAATTGTATCTCAATAAAGCTGTTACTTTTTAAAAAATGACAGAGGATTAAAGATGGCAGTGGACTGAGTGGAAGCTACACTGACACTTCTGGGACCAAACTGGAATTACAACAAAAATATAGAAAAACCATCCTGAATAATCAACTGCAACTGAAGACGAGCTGGAGAGCACCCTCATGACCAAGAAGGAAGTGTGGAGACCTCACAGAGACTGGTAGGAAGTATGGAGTTGCAAAGGGCTGGCAGGGCTAAACGTCTGGAGGGGGATCTCAGCTGTGGGGGGTTCCCACTGAGGGCTCTGGGACCTAAACCCCAGCCTGGGCTTCCCAGCCAAGAGCACGAGAACTGAGAAAGGTGCCCACGTAACATCTGGCTGTGAAAAGCAGCAGGGTTTTTACCTGCCAGGGAGAGGTGGCTGGAAATGCAGGCACCCTCTTAAAGAGCCAACACACAAAATTTCGGGTGCAGCCATTCACCTTGGACACCTGCAAAGGGAGGGCAGAGTGGACTGGAGCTGTGTGAGGAGAATCTAGGGTTGTGGGCTCTGGAGCTAGAGCTCCGAGGACACCCCTCAGGATTCCTGTGCTGAGTCACTCCCCCATACTGCGTCTTTCAGAGGCAGACATTTACCTTCCAAGCAGCTTTTGCCTGAAGGGGAAGCAATTGCCCCACCCTGCTGGAAAACCTCTCACCCTATCCCACGGAGTTTCAACAGCCTGAGGCTCATTAAGAGAATCAGATTAATCAGCTGCAGGCAGAGGCAGACCTCAGAGTGCTTTGAGTCTTTGCCTGATCTGCTTCTTGATCCAGGCCTTGGAAAAGCAGACTTTGGTGTGCATCTTGGTCCTGTCCAAACATACCCAGCCCCAACAGAGGGGAACTCAAGCCGTGGGTTGTTGGTAGCTCCAAACAGGGTACTCGAGGCCAGTCACAAACAGTATCTGACATTGGCCTGCACCAGAGACCTTCCAAAAAGACTGAGGGTCCTAGCAGACCTATCTAATACATAGAAACAAAACCAAATAGGCAGCCAAAATGAGGAGACAGAAAAACAAGCCCCAAATGAAAGAACAAGAGAAGTCTCCAGAAAAAGAGCTAAATGAAATGGAGATAAGCAATCTATCAGATATAGAGTTCAGAATACCGATTGTAAGGATGCTCAATAGCATGAGAAAAGATATGGAAACTATGAAAAATGACCAGTCAGAAATGAAGAATGACATAGCAGAAATAAAGAGCACATTGGAAGGAATAAACAGCAGATTAGAGAAGCTGAGGATAGGATCAGCAAATTAGAAAATAGGGTAGGAAAAAAAAAAATCACTCAGAGATCCAAAAAGAAAAAACAATTTAAAAAGAGGAGGACAACCCAGCCAGGCATGGCTCAGCAGTTGAACATCAACCTAGGATCCAGGAGATCGCAGTTCAATTCCTGGTCTGGGCACATGCCAGGTTTGTGGGCTCGACCCCCAGTCAGGGGCGTGCAGGAGGTAGCTGGTTAATGACGACTCTCTCATCATTGGTGTTTCTATCTCTCTCCCTCTCCCTTCCTCTCTCTGAAATCAATAAAGATATATTTTTTAAAAACATACAAACAAACAGGAGGAGAGTCTATAGGAGCTGTGGGACAATGTGAAACGTAACAATATTCACATCATAGGAGTACCAGAAGAGCTTGAAAGTAAGCAAGGGTTAGAGAACATGTTTGAAGAAATAATGGCAGAAAAGTTCCCTAACTTGGTGAAGGAAAAAACACACAAGTTCAGGAGGCACAGAGAGTCCCAAGCAAGAACCCAAAGAGGCCCACGCCCAGACACACCATAATTAAAATGCCAAAAATTCAAAACAAAGAGAGAATATTAAAGGCAGCAAGAGAAAAGCAATCTGTTAGCTACAAAGAAGCTCCCATAATGTTGTCAGCTGACTTCTCATCAGAAACTCTATAGGCCAGAAGGGAATGGCATGAAGTTTTCAAGGTAATGCAAAACAAGGATCTGAAACCAAGACTATTCTATCCAGCAAGGCTATCGTTCAAAATAGATGGTGAAATAAAGAGATTCCCAGACCAAAAAAAGGTAATGGAGTTTATCGCCACCAAACCAGCATTGCAGGAAATTTTAAAGGGACTGTTGTAATAGTAGAAATAGAAGCATTGCAAGAAATGTTAAAGGGATTGCTGTAATAATAAAAAGAAATAGAGAGAGAAACATAGGCATAAAGAATTTAAATGGCAATAAATAAGAACCTATCAATAATAACCCTAAGAACTTTAAGGGAGAGATCAACAGCAATACAGTCATAGTTGTGGACTTTAACACTCCACTGACTTCACTGGATAGACCTTCCAGACAAAAAGTCAACACAGAAACAGTGACTGTAAATGGCACACTAGATCAGATAGATTTAATTGATATTTACAGAACATTTCACCCCAAAGCTGCAAAATATACATTCCTCTCAAGTGCACATGGGTCATGCTCAAAGATAGACCACATGTTAGGACACAAAACAAGTCTCTACAAGTCCAAGAAGATTGAAATCATATCAAGCATCTCAGGCCACAATGGCATGAAATTAGAAATAAACTACAGTAAAAACACTCAGAAACATTCAAACACATGAAGGCTCAATAGCCTGTTATTAAACAATGAATGGGTTACCAATAAGCTCAAGAAAGAAATAAAAAACCTCCTGGAAACAAATGAAAATGAATACACAACAACCCAAAATCCATGGTACATAGTGAAAACCATCCTAAAAGGGAAGTTCATAGCACTGCAGGCCTACCCCAAAAAGCAAGAAAAAATTTTAGTAAACTATCTAACCCGACAATTTAAAGAATTAGAAAGCTCTCCTGTGAAGCCGTCTGGATCAGGGCTTTTGTTTGCTGGGAGTTTTTCTTATTACTGCTTTGATTTCATCAGTTGGCCTATTCAGGTTTTTTGATTCAGTTTTACATGATCTCATTCATATGTAGACTCTAATAAACAAAATAGACTGAGGAACGAAATAGATCCAGAGACATAGAAGCATGGAACAGACTGATGCATCTCAATGGGAAGGTGGGGGTGGGGGAGTGAGGGGAGAGAGATCAATCAAAGAATTTATATGCATATATGCATAACCCATGAACACAGACAATAGTGTGGTGAAGGCCTGGGGGGGGGGGTGGATTCAGGGTGGAGGGGATCAATGGGGGGAAAAGGGGGATATCTGTAATACTTTCAACAATAAAGATAAATTTAAAAATTGTTTTAAATAAATAAATAAAATGACAAAAATAATTTCCCATACTGCCAGGCTGGGCTAGGTGGTGAAGTATTTGATGACACACTGAACAAAAGTGTGCACATGTGACTAGGTGGCATGATATAGCCAACAGTTATCCGGTGGTTACTTAATATGGAGTAACTCATTTCGACCTCACTCCCACCCTGGAAGGAAGTGACCCCACTTTCCAGGTGAGCCGGCAGAGCCCAGATTTCCCAAGGTGGTCGTACCTTCCAGGAAGCCCTCCCTGATGCCTCTGAAGGTCAGGCCAGCTATGGGGGTGGCGCACAATCGGTGCTTCATAAAGGCTTGCTGGCAGAATCCACAAGAGAAAGCAAGAGGACAGCCCTTTGTGGTGCTCTTGCCCCTAGAGTCCCTTTTTCTGATTTTCAGGGACAGGAAGTAACATTCCCAGGGTCACTATGGCCAGCCTGACAGTGATTCTATGCTGAAGTGGGGGTGGGTCACCCCCCGGCCAATGCCTGGCCCTCCTGCTAGTGGGGGACGCCCCAGCTGAGTGCAGTCCTCCTCCCCCTCCTGCTCCAGCCACAGAGCTGATTGGCCCACCCTGCTGCCTCTGTCCACCTGTTGCTGTCTTTCAAGGGGCCACCCTCCATCCAGTCCACCGGGCCCAGCGTGGCGGCTGTGGAGTAAGTGGGGCAGGGGGAGGCCTGGGCAGAGGTGGGGGTCCCTGGGGGTCTGGGGAGGGCATCTCTGAGATTCATGGGGGTCCCCAACTCTGTGGCTGCCCCCTACACACCTAGGAGTGCACATCCCTGACCATTAGGCATCCCCACTGCTGTGCCAGCCCCAGAGAAGGGTCACCTTTCTGCCCAGGGATGGGATACACTAACACAGGCAGCCAAGAGCACTGGGGACCCTGAAACAAAGGGCTTTGGGAAGCCAACAAACTTGGGTTTGACCTCGAACTCTGCACGACCTCTGGCCAATACCTCCATTCCAGCCTCAGTTTCCTCCTCTGCCCCGTGAGAGCAGAAGCAGTGAGAGGAGACAGGGACCCCAGTGTTGAGATAGGCCCCCAGGACCCCCTCACCCTTCCCCTGCCTGTTGTGACCAGAGTGAGGTTGGCCCTGGCTGCTGGAACTTGAGCTCCTAGATTTAGGAGGCCAGGGGGAACTGGGTGCCAGGTATAGCAGATGAGAATGGTCTAGAGGGGGACCCCTTGGGGGCAAAGGCCTGGAAGGGGATGGGCCACAAGCTGGCCTGCCCCATGGCTCTTGGGCACCGGATAAAAATAGTCCCTGGTCTCAGAGAACATGAGCCAACCCTGAAGCTCGGGGTTCTTGTTTGGGCTCTTTGCTCATCTCTTTGTGACTTTGGGTGGGTCCTAGCCTTTTCTGGACCACAGCAGCCTCTGCTGTGTGCTCAGGGAAGCCGGGGTCCCAGAGGGGCTGGGTAATGGGGAGGGGTCCCAAGGCAGGCCTGGAGGGTCAGGGAGTGTGCCTGGACCATGCCCTGAGTATGAATTTGCCAAGTGAAGGGTGCTCCACACAGAAAGTCATTCAGGCCTCGGGGGAGGCAGAGGCTGGGTAATATGTGCACTCAGAGTCCTCCCTACCCAGCTCAGGCCCAGGCCCACAGCAGGGGCTCTGTAAATGCAAGATCCCTCTTTCCCATCCCCCCACCACTTCACAGCTGGAGTCTGAACTGAACCCACTGCTTCTCAGATATCTCCATGACAACCATGGCCTTGGAGGAGCCTGATGGAGGCTTGGGCAGCTGCCAGGCGGGTGAGGACCTCTCTGCACTGGCTGATCTCTGCTCAGGAAGGTCCCAGGGAAACAGGGCTTGAGATATCCTTGGGGGTGCTAGCAGGATGAAGCCCACGCCCCCCATTCTCCCATGAAGCAAGGTGGCTCACCTTCAGAGACCAGGACTTGGACCCTTACACTGGCTTAAACTGTGCTCCCATTTCCCACCTCTGGTCCATTGGTGCTTCAGGGGTCTATGAGAAGCACCCCCCAAAAAGAGGGGCTGGGCCACACAGGTTGGGTTTCTAATCCCAGCCTGCCAGGGAAGTGCTATGTGCCTTTGGGTAAGGCTGCCTCTGAGCCTGTCTGCTTTCCAATCTGTAAAGTGGGAGCAATCACCTGCCTCTCACCCAGCAGAGCCTGGGGAATGGTGGGATTGGCCTGAGGATCCCCAGGACCTTGACTATTCCTCTTTTCCCACTAACAGTGACACCCAGGCTGGCCAACTCCAGCAGCTGGCCCCATGTGAGTAGCTGGGGCCCTTGGGTTTCATCCCAGGACTCCCCTGGAGTCGGGGGACACACTGGCCAAAGAGGGTGGGTTTCTACAGCCCATGGGAAGGGCTTGGGCTCCCTCAGAGGAAAGGCAGGAAGGAAATACCCAGGATGACTGGTGACTCCCCACAGGATTCTCAGGAGTCAGAGGCTGAGGGTAGCTCTTCAGGCAGAGTGGATACCAGGCCCAAGAAGACAGAAAAGGAGTCTGTGGCCAAAGTGGCCCCAGGACCCAGCAAGGACAGGCTGAAAGCAGGAGCAAGTAGGTTTGCAGGAGGCAGGGGTGAAGTGGAGGGTGGGTATGGACATGGGGAGTAAACCTGGGATGGGTCGTTGGATGGGGAGGGGGGGGAGACAGGGTGCTGTGATGTTGGCTCCTGGCTGAGTGGTGACCAGGTGTCGCAGGCAGTAACTAAAAGGTCTAGGAGCTTCTGCTAATTCATGATAACACCAGCTAAGGTGCTATTAAGCTTCAGCTAATTATCAAGAATATTCTCGGCATACCGGTAAAGCTGCGAAACTTAGTTCCCCTGCTTAGGGCCACACAGCAGGCAGAGCTGAGCCAGTTTAGGGTGCAGGGCCGCCCCTTGGAGCCGCGCCCAGTCCCACATTTGCTTCCGAAGCCCCGAGGAGTCCCGCGCGCAAGAAGGCGCAGGCCGCACCACCCCCGCAGCGGTCGCCTCCACCTCTGGCCCTGAGCGAGGAGCTACCGTGGGGAGACATGTCGCTCAACAAGTGCCTGGTGCTCGCCTCGCTGGTGGCACTGCTGGGCTCGGCCTTCCAGCTGTGTCGGGGTGAGCCTGCGCCCCCAGGGTCTGGGTCTTGCACATTCCCCCACCCCGATGGAGAGGCCCACGTCCCTCCCCAGGCCCGCCTTGCGCGGCCCCGTTCCCCTAGCGTGGACCTTGTGCGGAGTCCTCCTCTCCCTTCTCCCCTTGTGCACTCCCTGTTTAGGCACCGACCGTGCACCTCTAGGGTCCGGTATGGACGCCTGTCTCCAGGTTGGCTTTGCGTGCCTCCTTCCGTCCGCCCTCTATGGTCCTTGCACGCCCAAGATGGGCCGCGCGCTCCCTGTTGGTGGTGAGCCTTCCTCCTGCGCTAGGGCGCTCCTGCAGCCCGCAGAGAAATACGGCCTGTCCTTTTGCAACCGGAGTGAGGCAGATTTGGAGGGAACAGGACGCGCGCAGTAGCGGGGACAGGAACTCTTTCCAAGGGCTCGGAGGAATCCGGCCCAGCCCTGTCCCCGGGGAGAGGGAGCTGTACAGCGGTGAGGGCTGGGGTGGACCGTGTGGCCTGGCTCAGCGCAGGCTGATTCGCACCCCTCCCATCCCTTCCCAGACGTCGTGGTTGGGGAGGTGGACGCCCCTGCACCTGTCCCTGAGCCATGGGTCCCACCGAACTCGGCACCAAAGAAGCCAGCGTCGCCCTCGGTAAGCGTTTCTTTCCACGACTGCGGGCGGCTGGACCCTCATTCGGAGGAAGGGGCCTGTGCCTGTGGGGTGGGTTTGCACTGAACCCATCAACCCGTACTGTCTGCGTTGCAGCCGAAGCCTGCGGCCTGGACCCCCCCATCGGGACCCTCTGAGCCCCAGGTGCAGGCAGAGAAGAGGACCGAAGTTCCCAGGAGTGCGGAGGCTGAAGAAAAGGAGGAAGGGGACCCTGAGAAGGCCGCTGGAGAGGAGCGCGCTTCCCTTGCCCACGAAGGCCCCAAGGAGAGGCTGCAGAAAGAGAGGCCGCGGAAGGAGAGGCCGCGAAAGGAGAGACAGAGGACGGAAGAGAAACCACGGAAGCCCGAGAAGCCACGGCCTGCCAGGGAGTCCGGGGAATCCTTACCCCGGCGCTGGAAGGCACGCGATGGGGGCCATCGGCCGTGGGTACAGGACTCCAGAGATCCTGAGCACAGGAAGAGGCAGGCCTGGGCCTCCCCACGGCGCCCCAACGCGGAGGACTGGCCTCCAGGCCGCCAGAAACACCGCGCGGGGAAGGGGCGGGACTGAGCCGGGCCTGGGTCTTGAGCTGGAATTACAGGACCTCTTCTCGGTAGCCCCGGGTTCTAGGAAAATAAAGCAAGCGCTGCCCCCCCTCCCCCGCCTGCTCCTTTGCACCTCGCCCTCGCAACTGGCCCGGGGCCTGAATAACAGGGATGGGAACTTCAGACAGCGGTGGGGCTGCGAAGGGAGGAGGCAGGGCCAACGGAGATGACTCTGCCCTGCGCGCAAAGAGTTGGCTGAAGGAGGCCCCGCCTGCCCTCAAACACGCACAGACACCCCAGCGTGCTTGTGGTCTTTATTGGGGTTATGATTGGGGTCCGAATAAATATGGACAGGGGTGCCACTGGGGGCGGGGCGCGGGGTTACCGGCAGCCACACTCGGTGGCCACCATGTTGGGCACGTGGTGCGCGCTAATGCGCTCCTCCGACAGGGTGATGAGCAGCTTGCCCACGTAGGCCGTGGGCACGCAGCAGGGTGGGCGCGCCAGAGCCGCCCCGCGGGCCTGCATCTTGAGCAGCAGCACCACGTGGTTACCGTAGTGCGGGTTGCGGTCGGACTGCGGCCAGCCGCACGAGCCCTGGCAGTTGTTGGCCTGGTACGTCTCCGGGATGAGAACCGAGCGTTCGGCACGCAGGTCCACGCTCAGCTCGCGCAGTGCGCACGGCGCGTCAGCGGTCCCGGCCCCCGCGCTGCGCTGTGCCCGCGCCGGCCCACTCCACTCCCGCCGGCGCCACTCGGCGCGCAGGCCCTGAAGTGCCTTTAGTAGTAGCAGCGCGCGCAGCGGACCGCCAGGGCTGCCTGGGTCCCACGAGTCCTCGGGACACAGTGCAAGCAGGCGCGCCAGCAGCGGCGGGGCAGCTGGCGGCAGCCCTGGGAGGCCGCGCAGCTCAGCCGCAGCTGCCTGCAGCTCTACGGCCACGCGGCGCACTAGGTCCGCCGCCCACGGCGAGGACCCTGAGCCCTGCAGCGGCGTGGAGTCCCCGGCTGTGGTAGCGGCAGGCGGCAGAAGGAGCAGCAGGGGCTCCTCGCCGTCTAGCAGGCGCTCCAACGCCGCAGGGTCAGACAGGTTGACCAGGCCCTGCGGGAATCCGGCTAGGGCTGCAGGGTCCAGGGCCAGGCGGGGTGGCGAAGCCCGGGCTTGGGGCCCCCGCAGCGCGCGCACCAGGCGCGTGAGCGTCTCCAGGAAGGGGTCGGTGCTGGGCAGCAGCTCCTCGGGTTCCGGGGTCGGACTGGAAGGCGAGGGAGACGGGGTGTGGGCGAGAGGCTAAGCTGTCCCCACCTCCCCGCGCCTCTGGGCTGGGCCCAGGCGCACCTGGGTGATGGGAAAGGCACTGTATCCAGCCGACCGTGCGCGGGCATGGGCATGGGCGTGGACCCTGGCCGTGGCAACAGGAGCAGGGCTGGGGTCATCCGCGTGAAGCAGCGGGGGTCAGCTCCGAACAGCAATGCCTGCAGCTGGGCGGTGCTCAGGGCGGCACCTGAGGGAAAGGCTCCAGGCTGAGTCAGGGGCTGGGACCCAGGGCAGAGGCCCCCGCCCACTTCCTCTCCACCCTGCCTACCATCTCCGCGGTGCCGAAGGGTTAGGGCGAGACCCCGGCCGTGCCAGGCCCCCGCGGGATGGTCCACCGCCAGCACCAGGTAGCCGGTGTTCCGGGATAGGCAGAGATTCTGAGGAGATGCGAGCTCAGCCTGGCTGGGCAGGGGCCCAGGATGCCAGCGCTGCTCTGCCAGCTGCCCTTACCACCCCTTCCAGGTTCTACCCTGAACATGGACACCTGGAGCCTTTCCCCGAGGCCAAGACAGTTTAACTCCCCCCACCCCCACCTCTTGCTATGGGTGAGGGCTCCTGGGAGTGGGGAATGCCCAAATCAACCCTGGTACCTGGGCGCCCAGCAGCCCGGCCCCAGTTACAGTGACCTCTGGGCCAGGCCCTGGGTACAGCACCAGCAGCGCCAGCTCAGGGGGGCTCATTTCTCCAGGTGGAGGCTCCTGGAACCTCAGCGAGGGTGTTGGTTCCCACGTCACTGCCACCAGGATAATGGGGAAGGGGGACAGCTGAACCACTGAGGCCTGAGCCCCTTGCCCAAGCCTGTCCTGCAGGGAGAGCGCACTCCACCCCAACTGGGAGCCTTGGGACACTAGTGGGGGGTTGACAACCCTGAACACCAGGTGTAGGATCTTGCCGGGACATGGGTGGGAGAACTCAGGGTGGGTAGTGGGGTTGCTGCCTGTCATCCCTGAACCTGAGGTCTCCGTTTGGGGATCTCCTGGGTGGAGGCCCATGTGTCACCTGGGCAGCCCCTTCCCCTAAGTGTACCTGCAGTCAGTGGCCGCTGGACACGGGCCACCTCTTACTCCAGGCTGCCTGCTGTGTAAGCAGG
Organism: Miniopterus schreibersii; assembly: GCF_964146895.1. Taxonomy (NCBI): domain Eukaryota; kingdom Metazoa; phylum Chordata; class Mammalia; order Chiroptera; family Miniopteridae; genus Miniopterus; species Miniopterus schreibersii. The sequence continues at coordinate 65,068,758 of NC_138105.1, read as the reverse complement.
CACTCCCCCACTGGATATTTAGGATTGCTGGCCCCAACCCCATTGGCTCCTTCCTGAAGTGGGAACTTTCCCAGGCAGTGCAGGAGGGGTGGTCTGGGAGCCAGGTATTCACTTGGGACTTCCAGCCCCAAATGTGGCAAAAATAAGGGCATATACCTCCCAGGCCGCAGACTCACAGCCCAGCTCAAGTGAGCAGGGCCATAGGCTTCAACCTCCCCAGGCGGCCAGAGAAGGGCCCTGAGGTCTTACTTGGGAGAATAATGGTCATCCTATAATGGGAATGATGGCCGGGGGACCACAGCAGGGTATCCTGCCAAGCCTTAGCCATGGGCCCCCACATACCTTCCTCCAGGTGCAGGACCACCAGCCGCTGCCCCTGAGGCTCTCCCAGCCATGCTCGAAGCCACCTCAGAGGGGGCAGGGCAGCATGCTTGTGGCCTGGGGTGCAGACGCCAAAGATGGCCAGGTCACGAGGCCCCCAGTGGGCCTGATGCACAGCCTCCAAGAAGGCCTGCTCATAGCCCCTCAGGACTCCCACCACCTGTAAGGGGGAGCTGCTGCTGTTTCTGCCTCCACCCAGAGTCACCAGGCACAGGGAGTCTTGCTGGTTGCTTGGAGACCAGACCCGGGGGGCTGGCCAGTCCCAGTCTTGGTGGAAGATGAGACCCCCGGTGCCTATAGTGGGTTCCCCAGGCAAGGCCTCTTCTCCAGGGGTCCCGGCCCCCAGCACAGTCCCCATTGCCCATAGCAGCAAGACCAACAGGGAGAGAGGTGCAGCCAACATCCTGGGAATTGTAAGGGGCTGGGCCACCCTGCTTATATGGGAGAGCCCAGGGTGTTTGTGCTGGAGGACAACCCCTATCGCCTCCCAGGAGGTGACCTTGGGGGCCAGTGCCTGAGCTCCACTGCAAGCCTGGACCTCTTCAAAGCCCCTTCTGTTCTGGCCCTGCCGCTGCCTATCTCCTTCCCACCAGTGATAGAAAGTGTGGCCTGTGACCGATTTGTCCAACTGTCCTTGAGTTTTTTCCTCTGGAGACAGAAGTGGGAATGTGAGCAGGGAGTGACCAGCCCAGATGGGCCAAACATCAACAGCTGTGGGGTTGGGCCTGGAGGAGGGCAGAGGGGAAGAGCCCCCTCCCCGAGGACCCAAAAGAAACCAGTTGTCTGGGTTTGTTAAGACCACCAGGTGGGTGGGCTGGAAGTGGGTGGTCTCCAGACTCAGCTGGTGCTCCTCAAGTCTCCTGCCCACTCACCTGGCTCCGGGGACCAAGAAACAACAGGAAGACAAGCATCTTAGCTTAGAGACCTCAAGGACAAAGAGCACCCTCTGCTTTGTTCTCCTCCCACAGGCTGCACCCCAGACCCACTGCTGGCTGGCTGGCAATGCCTGTCCTCCACCCTGCAGTTTTCAGGACACAGCTGACATGTTGGGCCATCAACCAGTCTGCTGGTGGGTCACAGTGTCTTGAAGTCTGACCCTGAATCACTCCCATATATGGTGGAGGGGCCACCTCACAGTGTCCGGCCCACCCACTGATATAACAGTGCACCCATGTGCCTGAGAAGGCTGTTTAATGAGATCTGGGGGCACGGCATAGCCCTGTACAAAAACTAATTTCTATCAGAGAGAAAAAACAGGAAAACAGCAAAGTGGACTTGCATTGACAGGGGCAGCTTTTCAGTTGGCTGGGGGAGGGGGTGGAATGTTTCCAGGGCCCTCGGAGGGCAGTGGGGGTCTCAGCATCGGGGGCATGGGAGCTGGAGGATGGACTCCAGGATTGGAGGGGTGAACTCCAGGAGGCTGGGGGTGAACCCCAGGAGCTGGAGGATGAACTCCAGGAGGAGGGGGGTGGACTCCAGGAGGCTGAGGGTGGATCCCAGGGGCTGGGGGGTGGACCCCTGGGGCCTGGGGGTGGACCGAAGAAGCTGGTGGGTGCACCCCTGGTGCCTGGGGGTGGACTCCAGCAGATGGGGGAGGGTGGACACCTGGGGCTGGTGGATGGACTCCTGGGGCTGGAGGGTGAACCCCAGGAGCAGGGGGATGAACCCCAGAGGTTGGTGGGTGGACTACCGGTGTTGGAGGATGGACCCCAGGAGCTGGAGGGTGGACCCCAGATGTTGGTGGGTGGACCACTGGTGCCGGAGGGTGGACTCCGGGAGCTGGGGGGGGCAGCTGGGGAGGGCCTGGGGGCCCTGCAGGTGTAGGCCCACTGGGTGGCATGGGGGGCAGAGGCAGGCCTCCTGGTGGAGGTGGAGGCAAAGATTCAGGCAGTGGTGGCCGTGGGGGCAAACCATTCATCAGTGGGGGTGGTGGCCGCTTCACTCCAGGAGGCCCAGCGGGGAGGCTTGGTGGGGCAGGCGGCTTTTCCATCTTAAAGTGGAACTGAAGAAAGAACTGGAAGAAAATAGAAAACCTGAGTGGAGTCCCTTGGGGCCTTGGGTGGGGAGACAGACAGCCAGGGCAGCTGCCAGAAGGTCCTTGAATTGCCTGGACCTAGAGCGACTTACCTGTTTGGTTTCCCGGTTCCAGTGAGTCCAAAACTTGCCCTCAGCCTTGTCAATCTCTCTGCTTGGCACCTGCAAGGGCGAGGGGGTGGAAATGGGCCTTAGGGATCCCAGGGCCCAGGTTTAGGCAGGGACTGCACCTCAGTGTTAGAGCAGGCCCAGACCGGGGAGGCCCTCATGAGGGAACAGGGCTTAGTTTGGAGGTACCAGACACAGCTTACATTCTAGCTCTGTTTCTTAATGACCCCATCACCTTAGTGAAGTCATGGTTTACACTACTGTGTTCACCAGTATAAGTCAGGGCACACGACACAGCCGAGAAATCGGTGACCAGCCTGGCACAGAGGCATGTCACTGCTAGACATGCGGGGGCTCTGCTCTTGGTGGGGGCACTACCTCAGGATGCCCTTTCCCACCCAAAAAAGGCTCAGTTGGGAAGGGCACCCCTGGAATGGGCAGCAGAAGCTACCTTGAAGGCGATAGTCTCATAGGGCTCAGCAGCCATCAGCAGGTACTGCCAGCGCCGGTCTGGGGGCTCGATCCTCTGCTCATAGGCAGACATGAAGCGGTGGCGTGGCATGATACCGTCGGCAATCTCAGGATAGTCAATCTGCGGGAACACAGTCAAGTGGAAGCACTGCTTTCCAGGAGACCCTCCCCTCATGACAGGGCCCTGGGCCTCATCTCACCTGGAAGAGGAGGCTTTGCTGGCCCATCTCTGTGTCCCTCTGCTTGGTCACTGCAACACACAAGGGTATCAGGTCTAGGCCAGCTGGTAACCCTGTCAAAACTCAGGACCCCAGAGGGTGGGACACCATGGGAGGTTACCTGGTTGTAGGGCACCAACCAGGCCTGGGAGAGCTCTGTGCTATAGGTGCTACTTGCCCAAGACCACACAGGTGGTGGCAGGAGAATGGCTCTGTTACCCTGATCCGAGGCCTTGGACAGCACTGAGCAGGAACTGAGGATAGGAGGCACCGGGTGTTTACAGCAAGTGATGCCTGCACCCTCGCCTCCAGGAGAGGGTGCCCTTCGCATTAGAGTCTTGTGGCTTTCAGGCTGTTCTCCACACAGCTCCCAGGTATGTCAAACTCCCCCATAAGACCTCCAGCTTCTCCCCACTACACTCACGACAGAGACAGAGGGCCTATCACAGCCAAAAGGTGGATCCTGCCATTGTAGCCCTGGTTCATAAGCAGGCCTGTTCCAGGGCCTTTGTAGGCTGTGTCCTGTCTGCAATGCCAGTCACACACAGGACCCTCCAACATTTTGTTAGAACACAGTCCCTTATGTTTCAACTGGGTCATGTAGCCAGCTTTCTGAACTAGGTACCCAGAGCCCTCTTCCCTGCTAATGGTCCTGCTGAGTAAGCTGCCACTAACACAGACCATTATCCTCTCACTCCACTTTTTCTTTAGGTTGAGGAGCTAGGACCTGGTTCCAAGCTCACAGGAAATGGACATACCAGGCTTGCTGCTCCTCCTACACATCACTCATCTTTACTAGGAGTGCAAAGAACTACGAGCTCTCAGGATACCCTGACAGGTGCACAGGGGAGTGGCATCCACAAAGTCATGTTTGAGTTCATATTGAAAAGGTGGGGACCGGGGGTGGGCTGTGGTGGTGGTCTCTGAAAGCAGGGAAAGGTGGATGCAAATGAAGGCCAGTGAATAGCAGTGTGTGTATGGCTCAGGGACGGGACCAGGGTCCTGGCCAAAAGGCTCACTCCTTCCTGCACCAGCTGTGGGCCAGCCTATCCCCAGACAGGCTTACCTTTATAGCCTGGGCGGCCGATCTTCACAAACTTCTTCACTTCCACCTTGACCTTTTCTGGTGCCGGCTGGGCAGGGGCCTCCTTGGCCTCCTTGGCTGCTCGCCGAGCCCTGCAGGCGGGACGGACACAGCACTGCAGCCCCTTCTCTCCCCGCCCCCCGCCTCACACACACACACACACACACACACACACACACACACACACACACACACGCCGCCAAGGCCACAGGCCCAGGCGCTAAGAGCCATCCTGCCCCCGCATCGACCTTGGAGAGCCTCTGCTAGGTGAGGGGGTTGGGAGGGGCAGGGTTGGATGGGTGTCCCAAGGTCTGAATGGAAATGGATGGGACAGGCACAGGCACCTTTCTCTTCTTGTTACATTTCCCAGTGTCCCTTACTAGGGAGGCCTTCCAAGAACCCCACATCTCTCTACTTGCTAGGTAAGGAGCACGTCCTGTTCCTCCGCTCACACTGGGGTAGCCATACCCACCTACCCATCCACCCATAATGGGCAGGTCTCAACATCCTGATCATAAAATGAGCTGGCCCCAGACCACCTCTGCACCATTGTCTGGTGTGGCTCAGAGATGTCATAGAAGTGCTAGCTCCTGACCCTGGGGCCCAAGGCTTCGATTTGGGAGTAGAGATGACATACTCACAAGTTGGTCTGGTGCTTTTTCCCCTGGGTGTGTGCGAGGTAGCTCCCCTAGAGTAGGACAAAGTAAGCAGGGATGGGGCCTGGATGCCGCCTCAACCAGGCCTGCTCTGCCTTCTGCCTGCTGGGAGCAGGGCCCCAATATCCACAGTGCAGAAGGGCGAGACCCTGACATACAAGGCTGTTCAATGGCACATTGTCCGTGGTTGTGAACACACTTAAAAACAAAGAATGTTCGACAACATGCAGAAAGGAAAGGATAAACAGGACCTGTTCATTGCTGCATGGTGAGCCCAATGTGAGAACTCGTCAAACTATTATATAATCTCACAGTCGTTAAAGGAAATGAACTGGAGCCACACCAGTAGACCTCAAAACCCAATGTCAAATGTCCCAAGATATGCCCATGCTCACAGATGTACATCTCTGTGTAACAATGGCACCCATAGTATTAAAGGAAAATGGACAAGTAGCAAATCCACGCCACTGGTGGCCTTTGGGGGCCGGGATTGAAGGACGAAGGCTGGGGACAGAGAGGTCTAGGTCTTCATCTGGAATGACCAGTGTTTCTCCTAGAAAGACGTGTTTAAAGCTGCGCTCAGTGAGTAAGTGGTCAGGTGTGAGTGGCGGGCCTCAATCAGCTCCTTCGCCCTTGGCCAAGTTATGAACAACAGGTTAACAAGGCAAAAGCCTGGAGGATGGGTGGGAACAGCGCATCCTAGCAGCGATCTTATCCACAGGGGTGGGGAGTGGACATGCAGGGAGTGGGCACTGAGGACTCACCTCATTGTTGTGGAGTGTCAGGCACAGCTTGCATTCATATGAGCCCAGGTGGTTCTTCATGAAATAAGGGTCCTGGGAGGCAGGCATAGTCCATTAGATCGAGGGAGATGGCACCATGAGCCCTGCCAGTCGTGAGCAATGCCTGAGAAGCAGGGCTCTCCCATGGCTGGCAAGGGAGAGGTGGCTGTTGTCCTCTGGGGCAAATGTTCTGGGATGAAGGACTAGAAGCCTGGGGCCAGCTTGGCAAGAGCCTTCTAGGGCAGTACTGCAGGACCACCCGAGTCTACTTGGCAGGGCTGGGTATTGACTCTACATCTGCAACAAGAGCCTGGGGCAGGGGTGGACACTGATGGTCCCTGGCCCCCCCTCTGAGCAGAAGGGTTCTCCAGGGAGGCCCTGGCCCCACACTGGTGGCAGTTTTGAGTCTGGAAGGATGCAGAGCCCAAAGAGCACTGCTGGTCATCCATTTCCTGGGCTGGGGCAGGGATCTGGCTATAAACTCCACCAGCCTTCCAAATGTTACAGCACAAGGCAGACACAGGCAGAGGATAACAAGCAAGAGGGTTAAGAGAAAGGCCATGGAGACTTATATCTCTTCAAGTCCTATGTGCTGGACAGGTCACTTTCCATAAACCAGGGCAGCATGACAGTCCTGCTCACAACAGATGCGAAGCAGACCTGTAGCGTTTAAATCCTAACTCCACAACCCCGGGGTCGTGTTATCTTTGACAATGACACCCCCACGCCACATCCCCGCATTTCCCAACTGTTTCATCATCTGGAAAATGGGACAGTAATAGAACTGACCTCACCAGTGAGGCCTCTGAGGGGCTCTGGGGGTACCTGGCACATGTAAGGGCCTCACACACCTCAGGGGTTTTCAAAGTCTATGGTGAACCATACAAGGACCGTCAGGCTCTCACCTGGGCCACTCTGCCCCAGGGGACACTGGGTGACATACCTGGAGACATCTGTGATCATTATGACTGGGGGGTGCTCCTGGCATTGAGTGGGGGGAGGGATGCTGCTTGACATCCTATAGTGCCCAGGAACACCCCTCACAGACTAACGTCAGCAGTGCCCATGGGAAGAACTGGTCCACCAACAGCTCTGTGGCTAAACTAAAATGTTGCCCTTCACTGCCTATGGCTGGAATTACATCAATTTATGTGCTGCCATCGTGGCCCTCCCCACTAGAGATTCTTCATGCCACTGGCTTATTAAATGAAAACCAAAATGACTCACATAGTAAAAAACCCTTCAGACATGGGGTCACTAAAGGCAGACAGTCTTGGGTGGGCAGTGGAGACATGCTGCTCTAGATCAAGTTCCTTTTTTTATTTTTTAAAATTTAAATTTATCTTTATGGCCCAGCCGGGCATGGCTCAGCGGTTGAGCATCAACCTAGGATCCAGGCGATCAGGGTTCGATTCCCAGTCAGGGTACATGCCTGGGTTGCAGGCTCAATCCCCAGCTGGGGGCGTGCAGGAGGCAGCTAATCAATGACTCCCTCATCACTGATGTTTCTATCTCTCTCCCTCTCCTTTCCACTCTCTGAAATAAATAAAGATATATTTAAAAAATAAAAATTTATCTTTATTGTTGAAAGTATTACAGATGTGCCCAGCTGGTGTGGCTCAGCAATTGAGCATCGACTTATGATCCAGGAGACAGAGGTTCGATTCCCAGTGGGGAGCGTGCAGGAGGCATTGGATCAATGACTCATCACTGATGTTTCTCTCTCTCCCTTCCTCTAAAATCAATAAAGACATAATACAAAAAAAAAATTACAGATGCTCCCCTTTTCCCCCGCAATAACCCCTCCACCCCCCTCTGCCAGTTCCCTTTTTCACAGAGGAGGCGCACAAGGCCCACAGAGCCAGGCAACTGCTCAAGCGCACAGGTGCAAGAATTCAGAGCATGGCTCGATTGTGAGAGGGAGGCTGTGGGGACCAACCCCTCTGGCCCTAACTCACCTTGTTGATATCAATGGTCTCCAGGGCCAGCTGCCGGAGGCGCTCCCTACGGTCACGGTTGCTCTCAGAAGAGGAGGCGACGCCCCCACTCCCGGTCTTGCCCCCGGGGCGATGCTGGAAGTCCATGGTGAGAGCCCTGGGGCTTTACTGAACTGGAAAAATATCTGGGGGGTAGGGCAAAGGGGAGAGGTGGTAGGCTTGTCAAACATGGCCAGCTGTCACTGGGACCTCCCCAGGCCTGGGGGACTCAAGCCTAGCAGGGGGAGCAGATGAAGACAACATACCCTCACCCCACCCATTTCTCACCCCTCACTCCTGCCCCCCCATCCCCACACGACATCTAAAAACCCCCATGGGTCCAGTCTTCAGTCTTCCTGGGATTGGAATAAGCCGGTTCTTTCCTAAATGGCCAGAATAAGGTCCTAAATCTGTAGCGGCAGGCTGATGCTGAGAAAAGTACCTGCTGAATCTGATTGGGTCAGGGAAATCGAAAACCAAGCAAATACTTAACCGCTCACCAAATCAGAGTAAAAACCAGTAACTATAGGAAACCAAACTGTTGGTTACTCATAGCCCATGGCACACATGTCATCCCTCCCCTGGCAGCACCTGCATCCCAAATGAAACAGAACTCACACCCTGAGAGGAAGGTCCCTGCCCAAGTAACTGCAGCTCCCCAGACAGATTAGTTTTATATTCAGAAAAACTGGATCATTATGAGGGGCCTCTCAGCTGAGAGAGGCAGGCACGAGAGGCTAGGGGTGAGGGTCAGGTTGAAAAGGGGAGTCCATCAAAATCTGCTACTGACCAGCAGGCAGACTACCCCTCCCCATGCCATGTCCAGAAGGCAGGCAGCCTAGCCTGGAGGCCTGCAGCCCAGGGGCACTTCAGGAGACTTTTCTGGGAAAAGGACATAAGGGAAAGTATTCTCAGACACTGACAGTTGGGGGGTCCCCCATACCCCAAAGAAAACACCAGTTCCTTGCCAGGCCCACTGAGCAGTGAGAACCACAAGATAAAAAGCATGGCTCTCACTCACAGAGCTGGTAACTTCACATAACAGACACAAAGAACCACAACACACCCCAGGAAAAAGAAACCTGCCGGAACCCTCAACAGAAGATGGTAACACCCTCCTTAATTACCAGAGAAGTTACTATACCATGAAACCTGAACAGGATGCCAAAGGTCAGCCTGGTGAATCTTGGTAAGTAGAGACTGGATGACCCAAACAATGGAATGCACGCACTTGAAGGTAGGAGTCAATCTCCCATAAAGGAGAAAAAAAGAAAAGGGAGGAGCAGAGCAAAAACCTAGATGGAATTCCAGAGTGAGAACAGAAAGAAACAATATTATTAAAGAAAGACATTACCAAAGAAATAAAAGAAAACGCCCCAGAACTAAAATGACCTAATTCTTCCCATAGAAACAAAAAGACCTTTAATAAATGGCTCATGAAACTTTGCACCCTGAGGAAAACCCTGTTTCTACTAGATAAAGAAATAATAGGTCAGAAAGCAGAATGGGGCCAGACCTTTCAGAACAGCACTGAATCCATAAGAGGAGCAACACTTTCACACGTCTCAATGTGGATCTTCAAGCCAGAACTTTAATTTTATACCCAAACTGTGAAGGTAAATAAAGCCATTCTCAAATAACCAAGGATTCAAAAATCAATCAATTGATCGACTGATTTCTTCAAAAACTACCAGAGGATGAGCTTATAGAAGGAAGAGAAGAAAACAGATTGAAAACAGAAGCCAACCCAGGAGAGCACTAACAAAGCTCTAGGACAGCTGCTTCGCCATAAGGTGAGCAACTAGAACCAAGTGGAGCAGAACCCCAGGATCTGGGGAAAAAGGAAAAAAAAGGATCAATTTGTTTAAACCTGTGGAAAAATATAACCTATCACTGTGTGAAATGCTGAAGCTTTGTGGAAAAAATTAACAGCGGGCAAAGAAAATCAGGCTCCTGGCGGGGTAGATCAGTTGTTTAGAATGCCATCCCTATACACCAGGTTTGATCCCTGGTTAGGGCATGTACAAGAAGCAACCAATGAATGCATAAATAAGTGAAACAACAAATCAAAGTCTCTCTCAAATCAATAAATAAAAAGGAAATCAAGTTAACAGGAAAAATGAAGAAATTAATTAGCTTTGGAGGAAAACAGTACAGGAAAAGCAGCACAGATGAACATGTTACTGCCTTAACAGTAAACAATATTTTCAGTCTCAGAAAACAGAACTGGCCCTGGCTGGGTAGCTCAGTTGGTTAGAGCATTGTCTGATAAACCAGGGCTGTGAATTCAATCCCTCATCAGGGCACATACAAGAATCAACCAATAAATGCATAACTAAGTGGAACAACAAATCAATGTGGTTTTTTCCTCTCTCAAATCAATAAAAAAGAAAAACATCATTAAAAAAACACACATAACTAATGATTTGACTAATGCTCATGACATAAACACATCCAGGTATGGGGGGGTGAAGGTGGAGTGGGTAGGTGGCAGAAATACGACCTCATCAATCACAGTAGGAAGTCAGAAGGCCCCGTCCAAAACCGACACATCCAGAAAGAAATGTTATTTATAAAGGTAAAGACCAGCATTAAACATTGAGCAGAGGCAGTCCCTGGGGCCAAGGAGGGTGCAGGGATGAATGACAGCTTTTTATGAACTGGCAAACAGATTATCGCGAGCTTCACTCCCTCGTTCTGCGTAGCCAAAGGGTATAGGAAAAAATGGTCTGGGCATCGCGATCTGGCCGGTGGGAAAGCCATTTAACTTCGAGGCTTCGCTGGAGAAATGGGGCCAGCTAACAGGCTCTGGTGGCCTTCGGCGCGGTGGGGGCACTCTGTCACCAGGACCTTACTTATTATTTAGTTGGCCTAGAACCCGTAATCGCCATTACCCCCATTCTAGGTATAGAAACTGAGGCTCAGCGGAGCCTTGACTAACGGACGCAAATTAGTGCTCAGAGGCCCTCGGTTACACGGAAGGCGCCACGTGAGCTGCGACCGTCACACGATCTCAGCAGATCTTTGGATAGTTCCAAGCGAGCGGTGGGGCGCCGGGGACACAGAGGCCCTACATTATCGAGTGGGCAACGCATCCGCTACCCTCTGCCGCACCGCAGGCGCCCCTCGCCCACGTTTGCTCCCTTCCAGGGAACTCCGGGCACCGTGGCCGCCGTTCTAGCCTCGCTCCTCACCTACACCCAAGGCCGCGATTCCCTCGTCGCCTTTTCAGCCTCCACGGCCACTACGACTTCGTCCTGCGCACAAGTGCCGCGGACTAAGGAAGCACTTCCGGAGGCAAAAGGGGCGGAACCTCCCTGTACGCAAGTTCAGCCCGCCCAGGAGCGCGGTCAAGACACTCCAGAGGCTGGAGGGAAGGGGGCGGGGCTTAGAATGAGGCCAGGAGTCCGAAGTGCGCATGCCCACCAGGCTCTCAAAAAAACACACCTCAGTCTAACTCGCGCCAGGCCTGTTGTCGCGGGAAGGAGGGTTGTGACTCGCCCTCCTCCGCCTGTTCTTGTCCATTTCAGTAGGGGTGCTTTCTTTCCAACCCGCGTCCAACTTATTGTGTGGTTACATATAATGAGCCTCTGTGTTGTCCGCTATCCTCTACGTCCACGAAGGCTCCACTCTGTGGCCCCCCCCCCGGGAGGAAATGCCCATTTATGATTGACAGGCCGAGACGCGCAGGCGTAATAGCTTCAGTAGCACTTCCGGAGGGCGCCGTGGAACTTTTTTGGCGCGAGCGGGGACGGCTGCCAGGAAACTGCGGCCGGTGCTTGGTGTTCTGGGTCCTGAGGCGCCATGCGCTACAACGAGAAAGAGCTCCAGGCGCTGTCCCGGCAGCCAGCCGAGCTGGCGGCCGAGCTGGGCATGCGGGGTCCCAAGAAGGGCAGCGGTGAGTGGGGCAAGGGCTGTGGGCCGGAGACCGGGCCGGCGGGAGTGCGGGTCGGGTCGGGATGGGCGGTCGCTGAGCCCGCGAGAGCCCGCCCTGTGTCCACAGTGGTGAAACGGCGGCTGGTGAAGCTGGTAGTCAATTTCCTCTTCTACTTCCGGACCGACGAGGCAGAGGTAGGGCGGCGGGAAGGCGGGCCCTGGGCTGGGGTCGGGAAGCTGGGGTCCCCGGATGGCCCGCCCATCCGGCTCGTCTGCCCCCAGCCCGTCGGAGCTCTACTGCTGGAGCATTGCAGAGTCACCCAGGAAGAGCCCAGCGGCTTCTCCATCTGTGAGTGCGGGGGGCGGGGACTAGGCAGGCGGGGACCCCAGCTCCGCTCTGCCCCTCCCCAGAAACAAAATTCCCCATCTGGGGCTGGGCTGAGGTCCGCCCCTGTGCCACCGCCACGGCCACCAGCGTTTTCACTCCTGTTGGCGAGCGCTGCCCTCTCGGGGTGCCTCCAGTGAGAACTGAGGAGCACTGGTTCTCAGTGTCCGGCTTTGTGCTGGGGACCCTGTTGGATTCTCTTGGGTCACCTTAAGAGGATCCAGCCTGCAGGGAAAGGCGGAGCTTTTCGTTTCCTGTAGTGGCCTTTACGTGGTGCCACAGACTATGGGACTTCAACAGCAAAAATTTATTTCTCCCAGTGCTGGAGGGTAGAAGTTCGAGGTTGGGGTGTCTGCAGGACTGGTTCCTTCTGAGGGAGAATCTGTGCCATGCTCTCCCAATTTCTGGAGGCCATTGGCAGTCTTTGGTGTTCCTCGGCTTGTAGAAGCTTCACCCTGATCTCTGCCTCCGTAGTCCCACGGCCTTTTCCCTGTGTGTCTGTGTCCAGGTTTCTCCTTTTTATAAGGACACTAGTCCCATCCTACTCCAGTGTGATCTCACCTTAACTAATTACACCTGCAACGACTTTATACCTAAATAGGCCCTGTTCCCAAGTTCCAGGAGCTAGGTTTTGAATACACCCTTTTGGGGATACAATTCAACCCACAGCCTGTGGGAAGTGATGGGCCCAAGCTGGGTTTAGAGGAGGGGATAGTTGTGGACAGTGGCAACAGGCAGCTGAGGCCTGTGGCCAGCATGGGTGGTTATGGGAGTGAGCAGGGACAGATGGGGTCCCTTCCTTTGCAGGCTTCATCGAGGACCCAGAGAGAAAATATCACTTTGAGTGCTGCAGCGAGGAGCAGTGTCAGGAGTGGATGGGAGCTCTGCGACGAGCCAGGTGGGGTGTGGGGTGTATCCGGGCCTGGGGGCCTGGGGCAGGGGCAGGGGCAGAGCCAGGCTCTGAGCACAGGCCACTTCCCTTCCCAGCTATGAGTTCATGCGCAGGAGCCTCATCTTCTACAGGAACGAGATTCAGAAGATGACCGGCAAGGTGTGCATGGGGCATGGGAGGTGGGGGGAGCTCTTGGGCCAGGGCTCATGCCACCTGTCCACCACACAGGATCCCCTGGAACAGTTCGGCATATCAGAGGAGGCCCGGTTCCAGCTGAGTGGCTTGAAGGCATGAATCTGGGGTTGGGCTTGGCCTCCTCAGCTTGACTCATTGGGGCACAAAGGAGCCCTCCCCACCCTCATTGGGCCCTGGGTTTCCTGGCCAAGCCTGGATTTTCAGAGTAAGGTGTTTTGGCTTAAAGACTTCAAGTAGCCCAAGGCTGGTGAGTGTGGGCAGAGGCTGTGTGCCTTGGGACCCATCAGACTAGTCCAGCACCTCTCAGTGCCACATGCTGCTGCTAGGGGACAAGTGTCCACTCCCAGGAGCTGTGCTTGTCCATCTGGGGCCTGGCGGGTGCGTGAGGCTGGCGCAGCTTTCTTGCCCCATGCAGGCTGAATGTACGAAGCTAGATAATGCTGTGAAGGGCTTGGGGCTGTGCCTTCTGGACTGCTGTGAATTCTGCTGAGGGCTGGGGCCTGGCCAACACCTCTCAGCAGAGTTGGAAGCATTTGCCCTGGGGCTGGCATGCTTGTTCTGGTCAAATAAAGGTACCTCTTTTTCACACGGGACGGTGCAGTGAATGCAAAGAGGGACATGTATGCTCCACAGGCTGGTGGAGCTGGTTCCCGAGGGAAGTGGGGTTCCTGGGAGGAAGGGGCTAGCTAGGCCACCCAAAATGAGGGGAGGAGACCCAGAACATAGAGCCTAGAAAGGCAGGGAGGCTGGGAGCCCAGCTCAAGGACCCTGAGGGAGAATGGGTGGGGTGGGGTGATGGGATCCTTAGGCCCATGATCCCACCTTTGGTCACAAGCCAACCCCTTGAGTGCAGACAAGACCTTGGGAAGGGTTTAGTTTTAGTTCACCAAAAGTGCCATCCTTGCTCTAGCCGGTTTGGCTCAGTGGATAGAGCCCAGCCCAAGGACTGAAGGGTCTTGGGTTCGATTCTGGACAAGAGCAGGTACCTCAGTTGCAGACTGGATCCCAGGTCAAGGCTGGTACGAGAGAGAACCAATTGATGTGTCTCTTTCACATAGATGTTTCTCTTCCACTGTCTGAGAAGCAATGGAAAAAATACCCTTGGAGGTGAGGATGAAGAAAAAAAAAAAAGTGCTGTCCTTGGTCTGGCCAGTGTAGCTTAGCAGTTAAGAGTGTCAGCCTGCACACCAAGGGCCTGCGGGTTGGATTCCTAGTCAAGGGCATGTACCTGGGTTGGTTCCAGGTTCAATCCCTGCCCAGGTCCAGGGTTGTGTGGGAGGTGACCAATCGATATCTCTCTCCCCTCTCCCTCCCTCTTTCTAAAAATCAATGGGACAAAATATCCTTGGGTGAGGATTAACAAAAACAAGCAAAAAAGTGCCATCCTTGGGAGTGGGGTAGGGAGGCCTGACTTAGTCTGATGTAAGCCCTAGGGTGGCTAGGCCTTCCCCAGATGGGAACTCAGTCTGTCTCAGTCACAACAGCTGCTTTCAGGGGTATGTGGGGCCTCTCTGGGTGTGATGGTCCTCCCCAACATGGGTCCCTCAAGGCTAAGGTCTCACCATGTGGTAACCAGGGAGAAATGCCAGCAGACCAGGTTCAAGTGAAAACAAACATTTTATTACAGTCTGGAGATGGAAATCAGAGTGCGGTGGGGTTCCCTTAGGAAAAGAGGGTCAAGCCAGCAACCCATAGGGATGGGCCATGCCAGCACCCCCAACTGAAACATGGCCTACCAGAACAACAAAGCAGGGCTGGCCTGAGACACAAGACACAAGCCAGCATGCATGGACCATGGGAATGAAATGGGGCGGGCAATGGGTGAACAGTCTCCTGCAGGAGGTGCGGATAAATAAAAAGGCAAGCAGGTCTTAAATAAATCACATCATAGCTGAAAGGGAAGGCTGGTGCCTGACGGGGAGGGTCTTCAGAGTTAGATTTTCCTGAGCAAAGCGCCCTCACAGCCCTGGGCTTCCCTGAAGTTGCCCATAGAGCAGACTGGTCTCTGCCCAGAGACTAGAACCTATTCTCCACAGGGAGGTGGGCCCTGCTGCCCTCAATACCAACAGCGGCTGATCAATCTCACAGTCAGGAGGGCTGGAGGGTGGACACAAAAAGGAGACCACAGCCCTCAGGCAGACATGGTTGTGTGGGGAGCACAGATGACACATCAGTAGGAGGTCCTGCACAGTGGCACAGTCATCACAAAAGTGATGCAGTGTTTACAGGGTTGCTTGATTCCAGACCAGGGACTCGCTACATGCTGCAACTTTGCTACTGTTAGCCCTGCAGCTTTTTTAGGGTGCCCTGTGCTGGAGGACAGGATTGCGGGATGTGGGGTGAACACAGCACCTTCGTATGCCAAGAGCACAGACCTGGAGGTAAGGGAGCCAGGGCAGCAATTACAGGACAGCTAGTTAGAAGAACCTGTCTAAGCACCATCTTCAGCCTCACTATTGCTCTGGGCCAGGCATCACCCCAGGGCAAACGGGAGGCAGAGCTCCACCAGGACACACCCAAGGAAGTGAGGGAGTCAACAGACAGGTGTGCTCTGCACCCTTTTGGGCCTGTGTTCCATAAGACTACTGTCCACCCCCAAGAAAGGCCTACTCCAGCCCTGCCACATTGACCCACCCAGGCAGGCAGAGGGCCCCTGCTAACCATATCTGGAGGGATAGGCTATGCTAGCCAGGCTGGGAAAAGCAGGAACATGAGGCTTGAGTTCCCATGTTCCTTGGTGCTACCTCATGGGGACAAGTGTCAGAAGAGCCAGGCCTGAAGTGCCCCCCTGGGGGTCCAGGCCCCCCTACCAGCCAGGACCTTTGACTGATTGCCCTTTAGGAGAACCTTGAAGAAGGCTTCTGGACACACCCTTTCAGGAATAATGCACAAACACTGCTCAACTGAGAGACCCAGGACTGTTAGAGACTGCTGCTCTGAAGGGACTGGAGAATCCTGTTGGCAACCTCTGGAAACATCAGAACAGCTCTCTTGCCTTCCCGTTAAGCCAGCCTTTGCCATCATTGCTCATCCATGGTGCATTCATTCCCAAGCACCATGGAGGCTGCTCCAGCATGGGGGTAGGTGTCACCCCAGCTGTGGGATTGAAGCAGTGGAGCAGTGGTACAGGCTGACCAGGGGGATGTGAGGTGCTCTAGCCCTGGGACAACGCCACTTGCGTGCACTTGAATAAATAAGTTTTTTCCCCTCACTTTTCCTTTTTTTTTTTTTTACATTTACTGTGCATTATACAATCTAAAAATAAATGAAATCAAGTCTATGAAATTTATAAATTTTCATCACATCTCTATAAAATACTGTCACTCATCAGCGTGACTCTCTTCTATACAGACACACC
Source organism: Miniopterus schreibersii (assembly GCF_964146895.1). Lineage (NCBI taxonomy): Eukaryota > Metazoa > Chordata > Mammalia > Chiroptera > Miniopteridae > Miniopterus > Miniopterus schreibersii. Next base: position 65,052,342 of record NC_138105.1, on the reverse strand, counting down.
AGGCACCCATGGCTAACCTGCCCCACGCCCCGGCCAGTGCCTCACTGGACTGCAAGCCCAAGACAGTACAGACATACAAAAGTAAAGCACTTGCTCCCCAGCAGCCCCACGTTGGAGTCAAGTACCAGACCTGCCCCATGAGCACCACACACAGCCCTCCTCTGTGCAGCATCCAGAGGCTGCCCACTGGCCCTTCCTATGCCAAAGGTGCCATCCCAGGTACCAGGGCTGACAGTCTGGCTGGAGCATTCACAGTGATGGGGTAGGGGAGAGGGCCTTTTCTGAGGGGCATTAAGAACCAAGCGAACCACCCTTGACCAGGAGATAGGCATGCCTTTGGTATGGGAGAGCTTAGGGATGACTGGGCAGGCGCATCAAGGACTGGTTTTGGCGTTGGTCAACCTCGAGTCAGCACCAAGAGAACGTGGAGATGGCAAGGCCTGGCGATGAGATAGCACCGGGCCCGGCTATTGGCGTCTCCGCTGGCGGGCCAGTCCGTCGGGTTGATGTCTTTATATAGATCCTCTCATATATAGTATTTACATCTCTTAATAGGTTGCCTTTATGACTTCGGTGGAATAAGTCAAAATTGTTTATACTTTTTAAAAAACGATAAATACTTTATCTAAAACTATCGACAGTATAAGCTGGAGCCAGGCCCAGCATCTCCTGCAGGTCTGCGCAGCATGGACTCAAAGCAGAGCCTCGTCCTCGGTCCGTCCTGCCATCTGGTCGGCCACCAGCCCTGCAGCTCACCTGTCCTTGCACAGGTCTCGAGGTTGAGGTAGAAATCCTAGTTACCTGCAGAGACCAGCGCAGGAGGAAAGGCAGCACAGCGTTAGTGTCTCACTCTGAGAAGCCCACACATCCCCGGGCTGGGAACCAAAGCCAATAGACGGACAGAAGGAACTTAGTTGTAAACACTGCCCTGGCCCAATCAGAGGTGGGAGGTCACCATCCCAAGGCCCTTCATGGGGCACTGGGTCCCAGCCTCCCCACCTCCCTCAGAGCCTTGGAACCAAGACCCTCCCTGCTCACCACATGCCAGCTCATTGGGACGGGGGGACGCACGCCTATGGGCAACCCCACTGACAGGCCTGCACGCCCCAGAAGTAAAGTCATCACTGTCCAGTCTAGGGAGACCACCTGTAATGGTCCCGGGATAGGATGGAAGGCAGGTGTCCAAGATGGGTCAGGACATGGAGCCTGACACCCAGATGCCTCCACATACACATCTCTGACTTCTTCAAGCCGGTCCCAGCCACAGTGCCTTCTCTGACAGCATGAGGCTACTGTGAACTGGAGCCACCCCACCTTCTAGGCTTTTCCACCAGGACTAGACACAGCCCATCCCCAGACCTGAGCCACTACCAGAAGACTCTCAGACTCCTGCAGCCTCAGGTCTGTTTCCATTTAAACACATGCAGATGGCCAAGGACAGCAGGCAGACCTCACCTGGTCCCTGGTTCCCAGTTAGCACCCAGCTTGATCCTGGGGTACTCACCCCGTAGGCTGTGGACTCGCCCAGGAAGGCCCTTTGCCCCACCAGCAGTGGCCAGATCAGCTGCTCCAGGGGTCCAGCTGTCTAACACCCTCACAGCCAGCAAAGGAGCAGATGGCCTTCCTGAAGGCCTCACAGCCACCTTTCTCATCCCATTTTCAACATCAGGCCCTTCCCACACTGTTCACCTCTGACCACACTAACATCCAAAATGCATGGACCCAATTCCTTGGAGGCCAGAGGAGCACTGATCACCTGTCCAAGCAGCCCTTCCTGTGGCTGTGCCATGCTCACCCCATTATCCATCGGCCTCTGGTGCATGTGGGTTGGGGCCTGCAGGCTAGCTAGGTAGCTCTATGCACAACCACGGTTTTCTAAAGGCCTAAGTACCAGGAGCCTCAAATGTATAAAATTTCCCTAAAACCATGAGGTACATTCAACAAAACAGGATGAGAGAAGCCGAAGAGTGGGCAAACGGCAGCGCTGAGATTCAGAGTTGCCCCCACAGCCCCACACTGGGGCTGCCTGGGTCCCTGACCACTGCAGACATGCAGCTGGATGGTGGCAACAAGATGAAGCTAGGTTGCACAGGCCAGGGCCCTGGCCTCATCCACCACCTCCTGGTCCCCTCCATGCAGGACTTAATGCAGTACCCTGCCTGCCCAGCCTGCAGGGCCTCCCTGATCTGCTGCCTCTTTGGGCTGGAGCACTGGTGGGAAGGTCCAGTGGGCATCAGGGGCTGGTTACTCCCCTCCCGAGTTCTGTGGTGGAGCTCAGGCAGCAATCAGAGGCCAATGTGCATGGTGCCATGGTCTCCCTTCCCACCCTGTGCTTATTTTTCCTTGGTGCCTCTCAGAACTGACAGTCCCAGGCTCCTCTGAAGAGCCCTGTGGGCCCGTCCACTCTCTGTGGAAGAAAGGACAGGTGAGTTTCTTGTACGGGCCACCTGGTTGGGCTCTAGCCTTACCTTACAGAACAGAACGGCTAGCTAACCAAGGTCTTTATCGCGGCTTAACCCCCGCAAGGCGCGCGGCATAAGGAGGCGGCATGCCAAGGGAAACCCATACGGCAGATGGCCCAGTGGAGCTGGCCTGCTGGATCAAGGGCGAGGCCTGGGCCAGGGCTAGCCCAGGCAGGGGCTGGTGGTGCACCATGAAGGAGGGGCGGGAGACCTTGTGTGGGAGGGAGGCGAGCTTGATTGACAGAGAGGCGTTAGCAGGAGGCAGAGAGGCAGCAGAGGAAGCAGGTAAGAAAGCTTGGTTAGTTGGGAGGGGCGCAAGATTCTGCAGGAGCACGGGCTCAGAGTTAGCAGGGAGCAGTGCGGGAGCAGGAGGCAAGGTAGCGTTAGGAGGGGGGGGTGCATGAAGTGCTGGTGGCCCCGCAGGGGGCCGACCCAGGGGCAAAGGAGGCTGGGGTGGGGGCTGCCTCGTCTCCACAGAGGACAGGGCCTGAAAGGAAGAGGCGGGGGTACTGGCCACCGCCTGCATGGGGGTTAAGCTCAGCGTGGTGCTGCGACAAGCAGCCCCGCTGCCGAAACTGGCTCCAAACGGATGAGTGGAGGCGGAAGGCACCGTGTGGTTAAAGATACCTGCAAACAGGAGAGAAAAACTCAGCTTCAACAGGCGGGCATTCTCCAGGCAAGCGAAGAGACACACGCAAAAAAGGGGAAGCAGACAAGCAGCCGCAGCTCTGAGTGCACGCAGGTGCAGGGACAAAGCAGCAGGCAGCAGGAGTGCAGGTCACCAAGTGAGACTTACCTGCAGGATGGCCCCAGGCCATACCCCCCTCAGCACGCCCACCTAGGCTGCCAACTGGGGGCATATTTCCCACCTTTGCCCAGCAAGGAGCCATCTGTGGAGGTCTGGGACCGAAGAGGGCCCACCCTATGGCTCCACTCCACCCTACACAGAGCCACAGTGCAGTAGGCGCTGTGGTCACTCTCTTGCACTGCCAGTCCCCAAGGGTGCCCAGAGCCATGGGCTATGTCAGGTCTGAAGGTGACCTCCATGGGGAGGCAGAAAAGCTCTAGTCACGGCGCCAGCTCTCCTGAAGGTACGAGAGACATTGTCACAACTGGAAAGCCTGACAGGCCAACTCACGCGTGAGTGCTCTGCCCATGTGAGTCATATCTGCGTTTCGTGAAAAGGAACGAGGTGGCGGGTGCAAAGTGGACACAAAGGGACACGCGGGCACAGCCTCTCACCCCTTAGGGGGCTCTGGAAGGAAACCTGTAAAGCAGTTGTGATTAAATGCAGTGGTCCAGGAGGCTTCCTCGATGGCTTGGCCTCTCAGACCCCAGAGCACATCCTGTGGGACCTGAGAGTCAGACAGGAGAGACGCGCTTCTGCCTACCTCCAACTGCGCCACCTGCCACACCGGAGGAAAAGCTGCCCATGGCGTGCGAGTTGGTCAGTCTGGTTGCGGCGGATGAGACATGTACTAGGCCAGCAGCAGCTGGCACGGAGCTGAACAAGGACTGTAGCACAGAAGAGCCTAGGTTGGCCTGCAGGGACATGGAGCCCAAGGCGAACTGTGGGCCAGGTGTGAAAGTGCCCAGGAAGGGCCGGTGTGTCTGGGAGGAGGGGGCCGTGCCACCTGCTGAGGACACTGCTGTGGTGAGGCCTGGACTGCTGAGGAGGCCCCCAGGAGGCACAGCAGCGGCAGAAATGAAGAGATTGTGGCCGTTTTTGAAGTCAGGCTCACGGTCCCGGCTCTTGCCCACCTTGCCATGCGATGAGGCCTTGTCTGAGGGCGTGCACACAGGCAGGCTGACCTCTGCCTCCCTGCCCTTGACCCCCTCGCCCTTTGGGCCACCCAGTCCATCCAGCTGCCTCTTGTTCACAAAGGGGCAGGGTTCTGCACTGCCCTCCTTACCCCTTGGGGCAGAAAAGCTCAGGGGGGCACCCAGGCTGGCCACTTCAGGGGCCTTGTGGGAGAGAGAAGCACCATCACTGAAGCTGTGTAAACTGAGATCGGCAGCCAGGCTCCCACTGAAGGTGAAGCCATTGGGAGGGTTGCTGATGGGGCTCAGCCCGCCGGCCCCCGACAGTGAACCTGGAAAGCTCTTCCTGGGGTGGGCAGCCAGCTTGGCATCAACCGAGCCAAGCTCCTCTAGGGTTGGCCGAAAAGTGAACAGGGAGTTCTGGCTCAGAGCGGAGCTGGCCTGTAGTGGGCTGTCAGCAGCCTTGGCCAGGCTGAGGTCGGCGATGGGTGAGAAGGTGGACTTCCACTTGCTGCTGTTGATGGGCTCGCTGGAGGGTATCGGCTTCCTTCCTACCAGGCTGCCACCTGATGAGGAGAGGCAGGGGCTGAGGCCTGGGTGCCTCTGAGGGGCCAAGTGGGGTGGGAGCTGTGGTGCAAGGTCTCCAAGGGGGTCTGGGAGGAAGCTGCATGGGCTCAGACCACCATAGCTCAGAATGATGGACGCCCTTCCACCCAGAAAAGGTTAGTCCTCTGTGTGGGACTATAGGAGAAGGTAAAGATAAAGAAGTGCTTCTGAGGGAGGGCAGGTGGGTGGGCGAGTCAACACAAATCAGACTCTGGCCCATTTCACCAGGAAGGAAATAGGTCTGCTGCCCAGGCAACCGAGGACGTGGCACCTGGCAGCACCAAGACTGGCCTGCGGTAGGAATGGCCTTCCCAGCACCACTGTGCTCAGGAACGCCTGTGCAGAAAAGACAGGGCATGCCACCTAGCACTGGGGACGGATGCAATGGAGCACTGTTACTTACCATTTTCCAAGGTTTTTGGAGGAGATTTGCTTTCTAAGGAGATAGTTGCAATTTTTCTCTCAATTCTATCAAGAAAAAAGAAAAAAAAAGATTGTTTGAAATTCCTGTGTACACTAAGAGCTGTATGTGTTCAATGAATTGCCCAGGGAGGTTGGGCAGCAGTAGACACACAGCCCGCCTGCCTTCGGACCTCCTTCAAAGAGGACTCATGGCTGTCATGCCTGTGTTGTGGCCCAATTACTGAGGGCTCAGCTGCTACAGAGGAACAGGGACTCCACTTCCCCATATACAGAAACACACACTTGTCCCAGATAGCATTCTCTCTCAAGCTCTGTTTAAAACCCTCGTGCTTGTAGTGATATGCCATGTCATCTATAGTATGTCGTGCATGTGACACGTAGGATGTAGTACACTGTAGCAAGGTAGAATTCATAGCAGCACCAAATTATAAATGGTGTGCATTCTATGTGTCAGTGTATTATAGTTTGTCCCCAAGGACACTATGACCTCCAGAGACATAGAACTTCTGAATGAATCTGGAAAATGATTAAGTTCGATGTGGCTGAGAGAAAAGAAGAGTACTCAAGTGCAACTTTTGAGAGCGTAGATATTTATGTGGAAGAGGAACAAAATAAAATAACTCTGACAAGACACCAAAAGCATAGGCAACAAAACACACACACAGATAAATGGGACTTTGTCAAAATTTAACCCAGGGAGACAGGAGACACATTGTCACAATATGTATCTGATAAGGGATCATGTATCTAGAATAAAGAACTCTCATAACTCAACAAGGAAGGACACCCAATTAAAGGTAGGGAAAACACACTGGACGGACACACACAGACAGCCAATCAGCATGTGAGAAGATGTACAACATAACTAGTTGTCAGGGAGATGAAGGTCAGGACCATGATGAGATACCACTTCATACCCATAAGAATGGAATTTATATTAAGAACAAAATCAGACAATAACAAGTGCTGGTGAAGATGCGGGGAAAATGGAACCCAAGTGCACAGCTGGTGGAAATGTACAATGGAGTGGCCACTGTGGAAAACAGGGTGGCAGTTCCTCAAAAAATTAAACATAGAATGACTATGTGACCCAGCAATTCTACTCGGTCTGAGGTAAATTGAGACAGACAAAATACATGTATAAGATAGTTCACAGCAGCACCATTCACAATAGCTAAAAACTGGAAGCAACCCCAGTGTCCATGGGACAGATAAATGGACAAACAAAACACAGTCCATCCACATTGGAATATTACTCAGCCTTAAAAAGGAAGGACATTCTGACACCTGCTACAACATGGATGAAGTTTGAGGACATTATGCTCAGTGACATATGAGATTCTTAGAGAAGTCAGATTCCTAGAGACAAAAAGCAGATGGTGGGTGCCAGGGGCTGGGGGAGAGAAAGTATATGGGAAATGATTCAGGTCCCCTTCACCCCCCAACTAATGGCAGGTGGAAGCGGCCTGTCCCTGGGAGGTTACACATGACAAGGGCCTGTCCTTCAGAACCCTTCCGGTGCTTGCCCCTCTCCCAAGGATGGGATGGATGCCTGCCCTGCCCTGCCCTGCCCCTCACCTGGTGCTGCCTTGCTCTTCCTCAGAGCCCGGCTCCTCATCAGAGGTCAGAGGAGAGTAGTGAGCCCCATTGGTCTGGCTCAGGGGCTTCTCTTTCTTGAGCACGGGCGGCTGGTCGTTGTCCTGGTAAGGTACAGGAGAACTCTTCAGGGAGCTCTCAGGGGACGAGATGGCTGTGATTTCCAAAGGCTGGTTAATGTTGTTGACCTGAGGAACCAGCACAGACACAGGACAACTCTGTCAATGGGTGCCCACAGCATGAAGCCCAATGGCTTTGCTCTGATCCCTCCTGCCTAAGGTACCCCAGGCATGGACTACTGAGGAATCACAAAGCCTGCCAGCTGCCCCCTTCCAGCATGTGGCCAGGCTCCTGATTGTGCTCCTGACACAGCCCATCTCGGCTAGCCCAGGGAACAAGAGACCCAATGTCCAGATGCCTGCTTGTCTGCACTGGGTGGCCCCACCACCTCCTGCCCCAGTCATTTGTTCCTGACCTCACCATAGAATTCAGGTTGAGGGGTGACCCTGAAGACTGAGCGAAGAGGCCAGCGACGGATGGCAAAGCCCGGCGCTTGGGGGACACGCCTGAGCTCAGGCTGGGGGTCCCTGCTGATGCCCGCTTCCTCCTGCCTCGCTTTCTGCTGTCCTGCCCATGGCTCTGACTGCTGTCTCCACGGGTGCCCCCAGGCAGAGGGCTGTGCTTGTTGGAAGGTGACTGTTTGGCACTGCCGGCACCAGCCGAGATGGTGAAAATAATCCTCCTCTTGGCTTCGCTCTCTGGATCTGAGAAGCCAGCCTCAGAGGGAAGGTCCCCTTTGCTGGCATCAGGGAGCAGGCCCTGGGTAGAGCTGAGCCGGGGGCTGACGCAGAGCTGATGAGTGGGCGAGGCCGAACTGGAGTTCCGGGGCTGCCCTAGCAGTTGAGGATGCTGCGGGGTGGAGCTTCGGGAGCCCATGGTGGTGAAGAGGCTCCCCGAGCTGGAGGACTCATCAAAGGCAGGGGGCTCAACTCCAGGAGCGAGTGGAGCTGGGCTGCCTGCCAGGGCCCCACTGATGGCCACTGAGCCTGCATAGGAAAAGCCTGCCAGGAAGAGACATGGATTATCAGGGAAGCCCATCCCAGGAGAGGATGGTGCTGCCCTAGGGTGAACATGGAAAGGACACTCAGCCTCTGAGAAGCACCCTCCATGTCGTGGTTGCCTCCATAGATGGCACCAAGGGGCCAGGCAGGCACCCTCGGGCTGGTGCAAGTGCAGGTAAGAATGCTTAGGTGTGGTGAACTTGTTCCCATGTTTGGATGTGGCATCATTGGAGGCCCTGGACCCTGTGTACCACTCCCCACCCTGAGCCCTCTTGGGATCTCCCCTAGAGGCTCAGAAACCCTTGTGACATCCAACTGAGAAAGAATTTGTCTTTTACCCAGAACTCATCATACTGCCAGCCACAAAGTACCCCCCACATTGCTGAGTATTGGGGCTCAAGGAAGGACTGGTCTCAGTAGTGGCTTCTGCATTTTATTCTTTTTAAACTGATTTTAGAGAATGAGGAAGGGAGAGAGAGATACTGATTCTTGTATGTGCCGACCGGGGATTGAACCCACAACCTTGGTGTATGGGGACAACAATCTAACCAACTGAGCTACCCGGCCAGGGCTGAATTTTATTCTTTATGCCTAGAAAAATAATTTCCAAACAGGCCATATATTCACACAAGTCAGCAAACTACAACTTGGCCCATAGGTCTGGCGGTTTGGTTGCCAATCATTGCTATAGCAGTTTTATTGGCACATACCTACTGCTTATCCACAGACTATCACACTAGAGTTGAACAGCTGTGACAAAAATCCTCTCAGCTACAGAGCCACAATTCCCCCCACCCCCTGGGACATGTGTCAACACACAGATGTGTCAAAAATCAGAACTCTCTGAAGGAGAACAGAATCCAACTAGAAACTGGGCAGTCCGGGAGCCCACAGTGGTTTGACAAGAACAATGCCACCACACCATCCAGGTTCTAATACAACCAGACCAAGCACGTCCACATCAGGATGCCAGGCAGAGGTTCAGGTAATGTACTGAAGGCCCAGCCTAGAGTCCCTGACCCCCAGGGATCACTGTGCTGCTGCTGTTAAGGGGGACAACAGTCCTGACTCAGCACAGACCCTAAGGATGGGAGGAGTTTAGGCTCTGAGCCTGGCATCTCTGGGGGCCTCACTAGAGCCATTGTTCACACCTTACACCCCCAGCATAGCCCCTGCAGACGTGGCAGGGGGCACAAGTGGAAGCTGACCTCTAGAAAGGGGGCAGGGGCAGGAGGAGCACCCTCACCTGTGGGCGCCAGGGTGAGGCTTTTGCTCCCAGCAGCGTTGCTCCCAGCACCATGGGCATTAGCACCCATCTGCTTTTCAAGTGTGGACGAGGACTCTCGGGTCTGAGGCACAGGGCTGGGGGTGCTTCTCTGTGGAGAGAATGCACACTGTCAGCTGAGCTGGGCCCGGCATGTGAATGTCGGGAAGGGGTCACAGGCCATAGGATGTACTGAGGACCTGAAGCAGGGAGAACAGCAAGTGTGTGAAAAGCAGCTCTAAGAAGGGAAAGTGACCTGCTCAGCGTGTGATCACAGTGGGCAGCTACAGGAAGGGTCTGATCAGGGGAGGGACAGATATCTGACTTGGGTCCTAAAGGATCTGACTTAGCCCTGGCTAATGGGCTCAGGGTGGGGATGAAAGATACAGGGAGAGCAGTGAGGGCTGCAGCTGCAGTTATGATCTGACCCAGCAATTTCTCTCCTATGTGAAATGAGATGAAAACACTGTCTACACAAAACCTGTACACACATGTTCACAGTGGCCAAAAAGTGGCAACAAAAAAACATCCATTGACCGATGAAGCTATACACAAATGTGTCCACCCACACACCAGAATATTACTCAACCACGAAGAGGAGTGAAGTGCTGATACTCACTAAAACATGGATGAATCTGTAAACACGGTGCTCAGTGAGAGAAGCCAGACACAAAAAGGCCACACAGTGTGTGATTCCATTTATGTGAAATGTCCAGAACAGGGAGACAGGAAGTGGGTGTGGTTGTCAGGGACGGGGGTAGGGGAAGAGACGACTATGGATGTGGATGGGACTTCCTTTTGGGGTGATAAAACATTCTGGAACTAGACAGAGGTGATGGCTGCACAACCCTGTGAACATACTAAATGTCATTGAAATGCACACTTTAGATGGTGAATTGTATGTGGATTAGAACTTAGTAAAAAAAAGTCTGCATTATACAAGGTTTTGTACTCAAGAGTCCACAAGCATGAGGCAGGGGAACGCAGGTGTGGACTGAAGGAAGGGGACGGGTTTCAAGTTTCTACATCAGGAAGTTCTATTCCCTCTCCACCCGCACACACCACCGTCTACAAAAAAGGAGCTAAGATAAAAATGACAAGATGTGCCCTGGTCAGTGTGACTCAGTGGTTAGAAGGTAGGCCCGTGCACTGAAGGGTCATGGGTTCGATTCCTGGTCAAGGGCACGTACCTGGGTTGCAGGTTTGATCCCTGGCCCTGGTCAGGGCACGTAGGGGAGGCAACCAACAGATGTATGTCTCTCACATCAATGTTTTTTTTCCCCTCTCTCTCCCCTCCCCCTCCCCCTCCCTACACTCTCTCTAAAAATTAATGGAAAAAATATCCTCGGATGAGGATTAAACAGCCCCCCCCCCCCCCCCGCAAGACGTTAATGTACTTAAAACTGGATTTTGGATGCTCTATTTTTCTCGAACTTTAACAACATGCAACCTAACAAAAAGGAACCAGGTCTTGTGGGGCAAACACCAGACAAAAGTCCCCTCTGCCTGTGCTGACACTCTTGGAGCAGCACAGCACTGGACTGTCCACCCCCCCCAGCCCCCACCATGGTGCCCACTACCTTCTCGGCACGGTTGGGTAACACCACGCTGGCCAGGGGGATGCTGACGGGCAGCTTGCTCGGCTGCACAGTGCTAAGCGGTATGCTGACTGGTAGGCTGGTGATGGCCTCCCCGCTGCTGGCATAGGCGCGCTCCTTCAGACCCTGAAGACACAGCAGACTGCCTGCTGCTGCTGACCAGTGAACCCCAGGCCACAAGCACCACCCAAAGGACACAGTAACCCCCAGCAATGGACAAGGGACCTCTGTAGCAGATGGTCGGTCCCCTCAACCCACTAACACCTACCCCTTCAACTCCAACTGCTTCTCCTGACCTTCTAGACCCTGACCTGTCACCCCAATGGCCACCAATCACCAGGTCCTCACACTCTGACCTCCTAATGTTTCTCAAACTTGCCACCAGAACAGAGATAGAGCTGCCTTCTGGCAACGCTCCCCTAAGGGGATTCTACTATCTTGTCACTTTCCTAGACTCATCCCTGAGAATGGTGACACAACTGAGGGTGGGGACCGGACTGATGAAGCCCTAACCCTCCACCCCTGCCCCATATTTTCTTGGTTCCATAGCCCTCACCTGGATGCCCTCTTCTAACAGGCCCGCTCAGGATGCCCACTGAGTGCCCCTCACTGCCGTGGATCAGGCGCAGGTGAGAAGACCCCCCACCCCAAGGGACCCTTCTTCCTGGTGATTGCCTGTACCTTCTCACTGCCTTTTTCTCCTGTCATCTGTAAGGCCACAGGGGATGATGGCCGTGGGTCCTGAGGACTCAGCTTGATGCCGTTGGTGAGGCCTGGGCTCTGGTATGGAAGGCCATTCTCCTTGGCGTGCTCAGCTCTGGAATGAGACACATACCTAGGTCACTCTCTGTGGAGACCCTGTGGCTGAAGCTTTGTGTTCAGAGCTGATAGCCTGGGCCTAGCAAACCCTTCCAAACTGATGAACAACCCATTCTAAGACCCCAGAACAGCGCAAGGGCACCAGGGGCAGACCTGCTGGCCCACAGACTCACCGTGGGTGTAGCTCGCCAACGGATGTCTTGCCACTGGCAGTGTGGTCCTGGCTCAGGTGGCGTCTTAGCACCAGCTTGGCTGGGGAGAGCCTGGTGTAGTCTGGCAAGGCCAAGCCAGACAGCTTTTCAAGCCGGGACCGGCTGCTGTGGCTGGGGGTACTTGGCACAACCTCCTGGTCCAGCGGGGAGGCCAGGTACTGGGGGGTGTTCTGCTTGGATGAGGGCCGACTCAGCGTGTTGCAGAGCTCGTAGCCTGCCACGTGGCCATTCATGGAGAGCTCTGGGCTCATGCTACTGAAGTGGGGCAGTGAGAACTTGGAGCAGTCCAGCTCGAGGTGCAGCCGGCTGGGCTCTGCCTCCAGTTCCCGGCCCAGGCCACCTTTCCCTCGCAGGTGCAGGGACACAGCGTCATCAGGTGGCACACAGGACTTGAGCTGCAGGAGCTCCTGCTGTCGCTGGCTCTTTTCCAGCTCCACGATGCTGATCTAGAAGACCAAGATGTCAGGCCCACAGCTTGCTCAGGGTGAGGTTTCTGCATACCCACCGAAGGCCCCAGAACAGAGGCTGGCCCAGCCTCACCCAGCAGCCCATCAGAGGGGACCATCCCAGGAGAGAAGAAGGATGCCCACCTAAAGTAACTGCAAGGAGACAGACTAGCTTTGTGTGTGACGGGGAGGCCAGAACAGCCAACCACCCAAACCCAGTCAGGACACTCTAGGTGGACGGACAAGACAGCACATGAGTGTCAAGAGTGGCTCTGCAGATGCACATCTGCTGACATGGAAAGATGTCCCCAGGAAAGCAAGGAATAGAGGACACAGCACTCCCACGAGTATACAACATTGGGGAAAACCCTAAAATAGAGTTTCCTTCCAGGGATCAGGTCACAGGGCATTTTTTTTCTTACACTGTTAGGTTTTCTTCCTCTATACAAACACATATTTCTCTATTACACAGAAGAGCCAGAAATCAAATATATGCCCTGTGGAGACTTCTCTTGCAGGTACATCCATGGAATCAAGGCCTGGCTTTGGCAGCAGTCAGCAAACCTCTTTCTATGACTATGACACACACTGCTGACTTGATGGGCAAGATACACCGGGGCTATGTATCACAGGACCTTAAACTGCTCACAGATCTACTTTGGGGACTATGTCTTTAAGGAAATATCCTTAAAATGAGCCATGGTATAGAGAAATTCATTGCAGTTTCATTTTATAGTAAAAAAGCACTTGAAAGAGCCTCAAGGGTCTAGCGACTGGCAATGTTCTACATGTTATGAAGTTGAAGTGGGGCTGAGTAGATGGAGTAGAGGCTATAGTCTGTACACATGGAGCTTTCATAATGGCAATGCTCACGCTGCATGTCTCCCTTTACTTTCCTGTTACTTAGAAGTTCTGTACTCAGGAACTCAGCCATGGCCTCTATGTTATGTTATCAAGATCAGCACTTTTTCCTAGCTGATCTCGATAAACAAGTTACCCCATCAGAAAAAACACAAGCTGTTTTATATTAATGTGCAAACACAGGTCTGTTCAGCAACTGTGTCAGAAATGCTTCGCCAGGAGGCACTCATGCACCCTTTAGGTCTGGAAGCAGATGAGATGCCATGGGATAGAGCAGGGCGCTCACCTGCCCTACTTCTTGTTCCCCTCTAGGGTTGACAATGGGTATTAGGCTGTTGTTAATATGACACTGGAACTAATACCGTCTTTGGGAGGATGGCTTTGGTGGGTCTGCCATGTTCCTAACACCATGGTTGAAGCCCAGAGAGGCCAATGCAACCCCATTCCTTGCCCCCTACCTGCAGTTCCAGGCAGTGCCTCTGTTTCTCAGATATCTGGCTCTTCAGTGCCTGCTTCTCCTTCAGCAGGTTCTCCAGGGACAGTGTGGACCAGTCTAGCTTCAGCTCCTCACACCTAGCCTTCAGCTGTGGGAACAGGGCGGTCAAGGTCATGAGCATGTGCACGGCTTAGGGAAGATGAACGGCCCCCCTGGGACCTGCTTTCCACCCTGACACTGGGCTCTGGGGGGAGACAGGACAGGCGTCTAGGCAGCTGTCCCTGGGGGCCAGTCCCTCTCTCCCTCCTACTTCTGGAAGGCCAGGCTGCAGAGGCAGCCCAAGGAGACCAGGATCCTCATTGAAAATGCCCACAGGAGTATGGTAAGGGGTCTCATGGGATAGAACAGGGGTGCCTATTAGAAGGGAGGCCCCTGCACGTCCAGTGCTAGGTGCACAGGGGGTCCCCAGGAGTGAGAACCAGGAAATCCAGACGCCCTTGAAAGGTCTGTCTAGGCCCTGGCCAGTGTGGCTCAGTTGGTTGGAGTGTTGTCCCATACACTGAAAGGTGGCAGATTTGATCTCTGGTCAGGGCATGTACGTGAGGCAACCAATCAATGTTTTCTTCTCACATTGATGTTTCTCTCTCTCTCTAAAATCAATGAAAACCATATCCTCAGGTGAGGGTTTAAAAAAAAAAAAAAGGCCCATCCAGTGAAATCATGAGCCTTCGGGATGCCTCTGACAGGAATTTAAGAAGCCACATTCTGGGCCAGGCTCAGCTTGTGCTCATGTGCTCTGAGAGCCAAGTAAAGCTATGCCAGCATTCCTAGAATGAACTAGGACAGAGAGTGGGGAGGGGCACTGGTCCTCCCACTCAGACTAATGGGGTCATGGGAAACTTGTCCTTGGAAGAACATGCTGGGCACCCCAGGCACCCTCAGGTCATCTGTCTTGGGACGCACATCAAGACATGGGCCTCTAGGCCCATCAACGGAGGGACACCCGGCCCTTCGCCTGGTCTGGGGTCTAAGGCTTCTGCTCACTATGGAATGTGTTGGAACTGCCACCGTCTCCAGGCACATACCAGTTGCAGGCTCTGGCTTCTCAGTTCCCTGTTGTCCTTCTCCAGCTGCTCTGTCTGCTCTCGCAGCTGCTGGTTGTGAGCTGAGATCTCTTTCTGTGCTTGGATCAGGTCACTGTAGGTCAGTGCCTTTACTCCCAACTGTGGACATACAACAGCAAGGCTGGGTTTGCAGGGAAGTGAAGTCATGGTGGGAAGGGGATGGGACTGGCTTATGCCCAGCAAAGACTGGGGTGGCACTGTGCTGGTCACACACAGGAGAGAGGAGGTACAGTCCCTCAGAGAGGGGAACAAGGGGGTGACACCATGATACAAGTCTGTGCAGGCCCTATGAGGGGCTACTGGGAGCAGTACTCTGACCAGAGCTCAGGTCCTAGACCACCAGAAAAAACACCAGAAAGGAAACAGTTGTTCCGTATCTCAGCTGTCCTGGGCTGCGCTCCCCGCCTAGCCCCTGCCCACCTCCCAATCCTATATTTATGTCATCATGGCCTCGAGTGGCTCTACCTCATCCAGTTTCTGCTGGAAGAGCCTCTTTATTTCTTCTTTTTGGGCCTGGCAGTGACCAAACAGCTGTTGTGCAGCACCCAGCAACCGGGCATTCTTCTCCTGCAGGCGACAGAAGGCTGGTGAGTGTGAGCCCGGCCCACACCATCCCTTCCCTCAAACAGGCTCCAAGGAGAAGCACTGATGTGACACATCTCAGTCCATTTCACTGATAAAGAACACCGTCCGTTCCATGAAGTGCGAAAGCTACCACCTCCCTATGCTCAGATGTGGCAATGCATGCATACACTAGGGACACCAGCTGGCCCTCCATCTGGGACTTCTTTGGAAAGTGGCACCAACTCAGTGGCTATTTGAGTTACTACCTGGGGGTTACAGATACTTCTCAGCATGGGCAGCAGCAGGTCCTCTGAGCAGGGACAAGGAGACGTGACAGGAAGCAGGGCATATTCTAGGCAGACTGGGGGCTGTCAGGGGCAGCAGGCTGGGGGTTCACCTGGCTAACCCCTCTGCAGAGTGCTGGGAACACAGAAGCAGGCACCCCTTACCTTCTCCTGGTCCAGCAGCTGCTGTAGGCTGGCCTTATACTGAGGGGTCTTCGTGTACGCCAGGAACTGAAGGTACTGAATCTTGAAGGACTCTAGGAGAGCCGGGGACAAGGTCTCAGTGCAGAAGCCATCTGGCTGAGGCTGAAGGCTGTGGTGGTGGTGGTGGTGGGGAGGATGGGGGCGCTCGTATTTCTCTGGGAGCTCCCCCAACCCTGTCGTCAGATGCTGCTGAAAACTGCCTGTCACATTGCCAGCACCTTTGGTCCCCACACTGCCTTGGTATCACCACACCACCGGCATGTATGGCTAGTATCCCCATAGAGCCCTTTGCAGCTCCTTCTATCACCAGCCACATTTTCTTTTTCCTCAAGACTGTAAGTTTCTGTGACCAAATCTGTCAATTTTCCCAGTAAACACACGCTATTGATGTTGAACTGGGGAAACTGATGGCTCCCACAATTCAAAGGGGTTTCCTTCACCCAGTCTTTAAAGAGATGAGAGGCCTTTCTGTCAAGCCCCACAAGGTGAGTAGTTCCTCAGCTCAAACAGGGCCAGCTCCCTCACAGCCCCAGCTCATCCCTGAACAGGCCCTTCCCACACTTTTAAGAACACTGGGGCTGGGTTACCCTCTGTGGAGCTGTCCCAGGTACTATGGGGAACTGAGCAGCATCCCTGCCCCCTACTCTATACAGGAGCACCCCCAGTGTGACAACAGCAGATGTCTCCAGGCATGGCCCAGTGTCCGGTGGGGACAGAACTTCGGCATAAGACAACCACACAGACCCTGCTGGCCTGGAAGCCCGGGCGCAACCTGGCAGGACTGACCCTGAGCCCTTGGGACTCTAGTGTGGTCAGCCTGCTGCAGGTATCACAGGGGGCTCATCAGAGAAGCAGAACCTCAGACCCCGCCCCTTCCTCACAGAGCTGTTAAGTCAGAATCCGCACATGTACCCACAGCGTTCTTGGAGCTGGCTCACCTAGCAGCTTCTGCAGTGCGGGTGGGGTGGGTGCCAGCAACAGCTGGTCAGGGGGGTGCCGCTGCACGCTGGGAGGTAGCTGATAAAAGGGGCTGTGAGGTGACTTGTATGCATCTGCGGGAGACAGCAACATTCACGTGTCAACACTGACTGGCACACCCTTCCAAGGAATTACAGACTGTTCTATGGAACTTCTCCAGTTTTTTTAAAGGTAAGACTCAACACAGCTCCTACAGTCCATCTCAGCAATTCTAGAAGCTGTGACAAATGCCTTCATAATCTAAGAAATTTCTGTGAGCAGTGTCATTTCTGCCACAGCTGTTGACGTTACCAAAGCCCTGGCTGGCAGGATGTGATAGGAAAGACTCCACCAGGACTTGCTCTTGGCAGACTATCAGGGTGAAGCAATGCCCAGCGAACCCTGAGGACATCCTGAGGTGTCCTCGTGAGCATGATACATATAGCCTGAGCAGCAAGCTAAAGGGCCCTAGGGAGGGCTCTAAGGCCTGGCTCACCTTGCGGTGAGGGTGCTGCTGTCTGGGACACAGTCTGGGCATGCAGCAGGTCCAGTGCAGTAGGGTTCTTCTTGGGCTTACGCTCAGGGTTCGCAGTGCTCATCTTCTTGGGACGTCCACGCTTCCGGCCAGCCAGCTTCCGGCCCTTCTTGTTCAGCTTCTTCTTCCGCGCCTTGGAGGGGGAAGGCTTTTTGATAGCGGTAGTCGCTGCTTTCTCTTCCTCAGCACCAGAATCCTAGTGGACAGAGGTCAGTGAGAGAGCAATGCCCCACCCCTCCCCCCATTAATAGAGTCACAACACAGGCTCCAGGAGAGCAACTGAACAGAGGTGTCCCTCACCCCAGGAACAGCCCCCCTCCTCCAGCCTGGTAATCAGTGCCAACCAACATGTGCACTGACCACCACCTCTCTGGTTGGAAGAGTCCCTCCCTCTATAAGGGCAGGGCGACCAGTGATAGCCATGTGGAGCCCTGAGCCCAGGGTGGGTGGGCACTTACAACAGAGGTGTCTGCAGGCATAGCCACCTTGCTTTCGGGCACCTTCGTGGGGGTAGTCGTATTACTCTTGTTTTCTCGCTGCTGCCGGCGCCGAGCTGCCTCTTGTTCCTCCTGGAAAACAAGTGCCAGATGTGTCCCCCAAAGTATGGGCATTACCCAAAAGTGCCAGCTTCGTCAGAGCCACCAAGGTGGGCTACTTGGCCCGGCTTTGCTCATGTCAACTCCTCTGCCTGCTGTACAGTGGAGGAAACTGAGGCACAGAGAAGCCCAAGAGCCATCCCCAGCCCCTTAGCCAGCCCCAAGCCATGGGTGTGTTTACTGCATGGGTGTGGACACCCCTAGACTCATGGCTTTCTGACCTGTGTGAGGAAATAAAATCAAAGACAAAAAGGCTCTGGGTGCACCACAAAGAAGCTGCCTGACAGTCCTCTCTCTCACAGAGAGTACAGAGGCCCCCACAGTGAAGTACATCTCTGTTAAGTGAAGGTTACTGGAAAGGCTTTGGGAAAAGGAGAGGATGGTGCTGGCTGACTTAGCTTGTTCTCTGTGCTAGAGGTAGGGAACCTCATTAAGACCCAGATACCCCAGATATGGCAGGAATGACACAGGACTCCAAGTAGTGAGGGCTTTTTCCTGCTTAGATGCTTGTCTGAGTCTCCAGAAACAGACATTTGGACAGATGTACTCTGAGGTCTGGAGGAGGCACGTTTGAGGACTGGGCATTGCAGGGACACTGGGACCAGCAGCAGAACCAAAATGTTGGAATCTAGGCCACTGCTCTTTAGCAAGTGTGGCACACCACTTAGAAGCAGGTGGCTGTTTACAGAGAGGAACATCTTGAGTTCCAGACGTGGTGGGTCAGTGTGCTGCGAGCAGCTCCCTCAATTCCACACTCTGCACACTTCACCAAGCTACCACAACATTGTTCAAAGGTCAATACTCACTCAACCTAGTTCCCAAAAGACTGCTGACAGGAAGTATGGCCCTGCAGGACCCATGACCCCCATCCCCAAACCAGCACTCTCCATCTACCGCTTAGAGTTCCATCAAGCTCATCAAGCAGCATACCCATGATGTTCAATGAGGAAAACATACTTACCCTGAGTTTTGGATTTTTCAGACTAGAAAAATAGTTTTCAAGCTAAAAATGGAAAAAGAAAGGAAAAAATCTTATTAGACACCAGTCCCAAACCCTGTCAGGACAAGAGCAACACCTGAGACATGCCAACATGAGATGTCCGCGGAGCTTTCATAGGGATGCCCAAAGACCCACCCCATACAGGCTCCCACTCTCAGGGGCTGTGCAGGCCTGCAGGGCCATCTCACATGAAGCAAGCTGGGTGGGAACCAGGCTGGCCAGTTCAGGGGCTCCCAGGACACCAGAAGCCTCAGACACTGAGGCCAAGTCCATTATCATCACATCAGTAGTGACAACATCTGCCTCATATAAAGACTGGGAGCAAAAAGGGAAGACAAAGAGTCCCTAGTTCCCACTCATGCTGTGGGAAAAGAGTGTCACAGATCCTCCAGAGAGAGTGCCATGGGGGGGAGGGAATGGGGAGGAGGCTTTCCAGGAGGGCCTGGGCATCACCCACAGGGACACTTACT
Source organism: Miniopterus schreibersii (assembly GCF_964146895.1). Taxonomy (NCBI): domain Eukaryota; kingdom Metazoa; phylum Chordata; class Mammalia; order Chiroptera; family Miniopteridae; genus Miniopterus; species Miniopterus schreibersii. Next base: position 65,033,063 of record NC_138105.1, on the reverse strand, counting down.
ATGGTGCGATCGATGGTGTGCAGGTAGTAGGAGACAGGCTTCCCCGTCCATGACACTGAGCCCTTCAGGGGCGAGAGCTCCACGACGCGCATGATGGTGCCAATGTCTGCAACAACGGGCATAAGTTAGGGCCTTGTGCACCTGGGGGAATGACTCAGGCAAGGCAGGGAGCAAAACTGCGCAACCTCATCACCAGCCATCCCACTCTCCAGGCTGGTGAGGTGCCTAGATATCAGCACACTGGCAGCTCAGGGCGGTGTGCAGCATGCACAATGATCCCCGCTAACCCAGGTGCTTGTCCAAGGAAAACAGCAATAAGCCTGACTGGGTGGGATGGAAAAGCACTTGAGGACCACTTGGAAAGAACACAGCTACTAAGATGCCCAGCACCCGAGAAATTATGACCCCAAGGCCAGGTGCCACAGAGCAACATAGCTCTTCCCCAGGAGGCCAGAGGTCAGCTCCTCCTGCTGAAGGCCCCTACACCTGGAGCCCATGGCACACACCAGCCATTTGCCCCTCAGGCCAATCAGATGTGAGAGCAAAGCAACTTGTAAACCACTGAGTCTTCATAACTTTGTGTCAAAGGTGTGGGGTTTCAACCTGGGTGGTTCTGTCCCCAAGGGAAACTGGGGAATGTCTAAAGACATCTGTGGTGGTCAAGATGGGGGTGCTCCTGGCATCAAGTGGGTTCCCAGCAAGCCCCTAGAGATGACCCAGCCCTGAAGTGAGCAGAGCAGAAGAGGGACCCTGTGCTAACACGTATCGTATGCTTAAGATCATAAATACTAAGAATTTGGCAACATGAGAGTTTCTTACCACTCAAGTTTCTACTGTTTATTCTGAAGTTCAGAGGTGCAAAGGGCTTCGAGGACACAATTCTGCCACCTGAAACACAATGGGGAAAACAGTCATACACAAAATAACAAAAGGATGATGGAAGTCAGAGCAGAGGAGGGGAAGCTACGAAGGAAGAAATGTGCACACTGAGCACACAAGCAGCCAGGGACCATGAGTCCTTTCCATTTCCTACAAGTAAAAGCAAAATTAAAGTTTGCTTAGGCCTGACCTACTAATAACTTTCCTATAGAAACTTGCCCAGGGCCTCTTGAAATCCCACAGATGCTGACCTGACCCAGTGACCCCCACCTGCATAGATGTGTCCCATGTCCCACACTGGGAGGCACCAGCAGCCCTTACACCCACCCAGATGGAAACAACCTGACTTGTGTGTCAGGTCAGGAACTGCCACACAGAAAACAGTTATTACATTAATGCCCCATGTTAGTGTAGTTGTTCCACAGAGGAAATGGACTGTCACACCTGCCATGGTGAGCATATGTGAGCAGTGCTGCTCAAGTTATGATTACAACAACATTCCACATGGACTGAAAAACACACCAAAGTAAACATGATAATGCTATACTTTGCAGTGTGAAAAAAAGGCCAAACATAAAAGTCCAAGAAAACAATGTTTCATTGAAATAGGAAAAGTCAGGATAAATCCATTTAAGGCACACGCGCGCGCACGCACGCACACACACACATGCATGCACAAGCACACCCTCACCCATACCCACAAACACAGCCCCATAACACCCCAGTCAGAGGAGCTCCCCAGTGCCCAGATTGTTCTGGAGTACCACCCTCATTAGGAAGAGGAGAGGATGGGTCCCAGGGCTGGGATGGTGCAGGGTTAGGTGGGATCCTTGCTGTGCCAGGGAATGAGCAGGAGCTGGAGACCATGCGAGGTATTCACAGTCATGGGCACATTTAAGTGTGTGGGATACAACGAAATAAAACCCAAGGGTCGACAGACCGCTTTCACTAGGAATCTGCCATCCTGCAATGCTCACATGACGATACTTGCACGAGGGAACTTCTAAGAGCAAGACATTATAGGACAATAGATCGCTGGTGACTAGAGGGCTTAGCAGGCAGTTCTGCCCTTGAGCCAGCCCATGTGTGACAACCAAGCACTGAGACCTGCAGGAAACTGGGCTCAGAGGGGCAAGGTCAAAGTCACTATGAGGAGTGAATCCAGAATGAATGACATCCCACAGGTCAATGAGCCCAGATACTACGTGGACATTGCCAGAAAGATGCAAGGGCCATTTTCTAACAAAACCCCACAATAGCCTAAGGCCCGAAGGCCACTTGTGACTATTGGCTGGAGAGATAGGAAAAAACAAAAGAGGAGCTCTGGACCACTGGGAAAGATCAAGGTGGGATTGGACCCAAAGGCCACAGGAATCCCAGTCCTCTTCTCTCCTTGGGGGATACAGGTGCTGAGGGAGGGGCCTGAAGGCTCAGGAGATGGGGTATGTGCAGAGTGCAGTGGACAGTGGCCACTCACTCTTACAAATAATTAAAAACAACCATGCATGCTCACCTATACACAGACATGGGAACACACATGCTCACATACCCACATGAAACTGGTGGTGTTGAAGGCAGATGAAAGCTATCTGGGTCTATGACCTCCCCCCTCCCCCACCCAGTCTGGTCTGGGCTGCTATCTGACTTGGGATGGAGGAAACGGAGGCAGAAGGAAGCAGTAGGGTGGCTCTGGCCAGGCTGGCGCAGTTCCAAACAAGAAAGGCCCAGAAAATGCAGAAGGGCCTGGGCTGGATACCCCAGGTTAGGGTTGCTAGACAAATAGGGATGCTGGTCAAGTACGAATTTCAGATACTTATGATATTCCTTTAGTAAAAGCTGAGGCATCCTTATACTAAGAAGCTATTTGTTGTCTATGGGTAATTCACATTTAAACGAATAGCCTGTGTCTTACTTGCTAATCTGGCCACCCACCCCAAGTCTCTTGGGCTGGCTGAGCAGTGGGGTAGAGATCAAGTCTATGCCACTCCAGACACCAAGCAAGGAGGCACCTGGGCCTGGCACTTCAGGTAACAGTGAGATCCACAGTGAGGGCATCCCTGCTGCCTGAGGCCTTTTGATTGGGCCTGAAACGGATGGATATGAAAACTTAGAAGAACTTCCACACCTGCAATCTCTGTCAGATCTAGCCAGACCGAGTGGGTGGTAGCTTGAGAAGCACGGCGAGCACACGGCAGCCACATAAGGATGGGGTTAAGGGGGAAGTACGTTACCTTCCTTCATGTTTGCAAATCGCTCCTTCAGCTGGTGATCCACCTCAGGACCAAAGGCAAAGTTATTCACAAATATAACACTGCAAAATAATATTCCAGTTGAGTAAAATGAAGGTTCCATTTTCACATGTGTATACAGCGCCAGTGTGTACGATGCCTACTACTTTCCACTGCCAGTTCCATTGTGAGGCCTCCCCAGGCTCTGCCCGCACCACTTCCACCCGGCCCAGGGTACGGGCTCCAGGGCCCACAGGGTGTAACAGCAGCCCGAATTTGTTGCTAACATACAATTCAGAAATTTTCATGACCACCACATTGCTGGCTTCTCTGGAAAAACTAAGATGGATGTGTGCAGGCCAAGGTGACCCCAGATCAACCTGCCCTGAAAGGTTGGTGGTCCTGTCTGCCCTTTAGACATTTCTGGGCTGGAATGCAGGCAGCACAACTGTCACCTGGGGCAGGGGTGTGAGGATAACCAAATACCCAGACAGGAAGGTAGCATGATAGAGTCAAGCTGCATCTGAATGTGACACTCAAGGATCCTTGGGACCAGAGCAAAGCTCTTCCAAGGGAGGGTATAACTCAGCCTGTCTCACTTTTTCAAATGTTCTCTGGCACCAGATGATCAAAGGAACTTCAGTCTGCAGATGTCTGCTAGGACAGTTGAGGAGACTGCTGCACCCACTGGGAATAAGGAGGCTTTCCCATGCCTGCTCCCTCACCCACCCAGCCTAGCCCTTGCCAACTTAATAGGAACTCTCTGAATGGCTAAATGCTAGAAACATCCGCGCAGATGGTTCACGTGAAGACGCAAAGACAAGACAGACAGTTTCATACTTAAGAGTCATGTGGCTCTCCTCTGCTATAAGTGCCTCCAGATTAAAACTGCCACAGCAGAAACTGGGCCACAGACAGAACTGCAGATAGGGGACCACTTCCTCTTTTGAACATGACAGAAAATGCAGTGAGCTGTCATCTCCATGCTGCCTATTTTAATCGTCTCAATAGCTTTAAAATCAAGAAATCTCAACCCTTCACAAATGAAGGAACAGTAACAGAAGGCCTGACACATGCAAGGACAGGCACTGATAGCAAGGGCAGACTGGTGGGAAGGACACTTGAAGGCGTAAATAAAGGCCAGCACCCTCTCCCTGCTCAACCAGACAGAGAAACAGAGAAGATAGTGAGATTTAAAGTGGGATGGGGGCACCCCAGATGCCAATGGGCAGAGCATAAGGAGGACAGGTGAACCAAGTCAGGTGGTGCTCCCACTCGGAACTGAGCTTGGGAAGGCTGGACTCCAGAGTCTCAAGGTGACCGTGACGAGAGGGCAGAACCAGAAAGGCCTCTGGGGATTGCTGAGTGAAGAAGGAGACATCAGACATTCCTGTCCTCTCACATTCAGACCCAAGGAAACCAGAAAACTGAGGCAGGGGTCACCCCTGATAACCAAAGCACAGGAGGGGAGGGGACACTTTTGACAGAAAGCAGAGTGCCTGGGGGACATCCAGGGCATGCAAGCAGAGCCCAACCTTGGGGCTTTGCCACTCTCTCCAATCACCAGGTCAGTACACAGGAAGGAGGAAATGAAGAGTAAAGCCTGCGGGACCATCCCAGACCAGGTGGCTGATGAGCAGAAGAGGCCCAGGGTGCAGTGTGTGCTCAGGAAGCTCTCACATTCCTGGGATGCCCAGAAGACAGGACACTGCATTCTGGCTGTTGTTGGACAGTGCTTGGTGAGTGTGGGGTTCTCCCCACTGGAGAGGTCCCGCGCAGCACTTGGACTCTGCTCAGCCCACTACAATGGCAGCATAGCCCCAGACCCTGTTCGATGAGGACATCCATGGAGTCATCATGATTCTCTCAAGAAGATGGGGAAGACCGGGTCATTGAGAAACAGTGGCTAACAAGAAGCAAAAAAAGAAGACACTTCTATAAGAGAGGCAAAGCCTCGCTGCCTTAAGAATAGCACAGTGGGAGACACAGGGCAACCGGCAGTAGGTGCACCCAGAAGGACAGGGAGAGAAGGACAGGACAGCAGGTCAGACTGAAAGCCTATGATCCACCCCAGCAAGGCCGGCCTACCACTCCCCAAGAAGAGTACTCCAGAGTGTGCAACGTGGCCTCACAGAGTCACCAAGGTCCTGGTTACCTCCGGCTGATCCACACAAGACCCTCACACTCGGACCTTTCCTCTTGCTCACTCAACAAGGTCCATCAAATCTACAGCTATGCTAGACGTGAGGGGGAGAGCACAGCAATCCAGCCTTGCATATCTTAACCCTGGCCTGAAGCCAGAGGAAAGACAAAGTGAAAATAACAAGAGAGAGGGCAGGCAAGAACTACAAACACAGCTATAGGAACTGGTGGACATGGAGGTCACATGTCAAGCCCTAAGGTTGAAGGGCCTGCTGAAGCCAGGAGGGCTCTGAAACGGCCTCTTATCAAAGGACCACGCAGGCAGAGCTCAGGATGTTTCCAGCTAGGACAGGCTGCTCACACCCATACTACACTCACCCCACAGGGAGTGCAGAGAAATAGCCTCTCCCCACCAGGCAGAGAGCACAGTATCCAAGTGCAGACACAGTGAGAGCTGAGCTCAGGGCCAAGATCTCCAGGCAGCTTTCCCTCCTTGGCTGCAAAAGTAGGAAAGGGCAGTTTCTGACAGGCTGCAAGGGGCCAGTCACACTGGCCGTGGGCTGGTCACTGACCACCTGTCCTGCTAACAGTTCCAGACAGTGATCCTTGGCAGCCTGAACCAGAAGGGAAAGGAAGAGAAGAGAAGCTCTGTCTCTTCCATCTAGCTCTGCTTTGGGAGAGGCAGCCATGCCCAGCAGCCATGGCCGCCACACAGGGACTTGTGAAAGCGATATCCTCCCTGGGGGTGCCCTGCCCAGCCAGGCCCCAGTGCTGTCCTCACTGAGCCGTTGAGTGGTGACTCCCAAACCCGCCATACCTTGTGTTAGCGATCCGCTCTCTCCACTCCTCTGAGAGGAAATCACCTCTTTCCAGCTGAAAACAAGAAAACAGGGACAAGGACTCATCACGGGTCTTGCTTGGCCCCTGAGCCATCCTCCCACCTAGCGAGGAACAGATGAAATGAGCACAAAATCGCTAAAGTGGGCAGACCTCAAGGAAAGACTGAGGCGTGGCTGCAGGCAGCTCCACAGGGAGAGGGGACAGTTGACGATAAGCCGAGAGCACACACTGCAAGTGTGGGTCACCATGAGTCACCAGAGGGGGTACCCCGACTAGTGCTAGAGCACCCATCCCATGGGCCAACGCACAGAGCAATGAAGACAATAGAGAATGTGCCTGGAAGTCATGATGTCATGTTCACTCACTGCCAGCAGGGGGAGCCCCCAACACATAGCCTGCAGAGCAAGGACGGTCATAGCTCCACCAGCTGGGATGGACAGAGGATGAGTTGGCAAGGGCTATAAGAAACCTGCATTGGGTACTCACGGGAGTGTCCAGGACACAGACTACTGACCATGAGAGAGGCCTGCATGGCGAGTTGGCATAGGCTAGGCTTCTTTCTGTGACATGGAACACACCTGTACTGTGGCTCTCTGACTTGCTTTACCTGAGGAACAGTGCTACCTGGACCTTCAAAACCCGCTCTCTGTGCTACTTTTACTAAAAGCAGACTGTCATTCTGCCTCAAGGACAAAGTCTGTCCAAGAGGACACAGTTCCAAATAACTGAACTGGCCCGGCCAGGCGTGGCTCAGCTGTTGAGCATCGACCTGGGATCTGGGAGATCATGGTTCGATTCCCTGTCAGGGCACATGCCCGGGTTGCGGGCTCAATCCCCAGTTGGGGGCGTGGACGAGGCAGCTGATCAATGACTCTCATCATTGATGGTTCAACTCTCTCTCTCCCTCTCCCTTCCTCTCTCTGAAACCAATAAATATACATTTTAAAAAATAATAATATAAATAAATAAATAACTGAACTGTTCTGAGCTGAAAACATGTCCACCCAAAAACCTGTACTTGGATGTCCAAACAGAAGGATTCACAGCAGCCCAAAGGTGGGAACAACCCAAATGCCCAACCACAGATGGACAGATAAACAAAAGTGACCTATTCATACACTGGAGCATCACTCAACCATGAAATGGAGTGAAGCACTGACACTCACTACAATGTGGATGAACCTTTAAAACATGATGCTCAGTGAGAGAAGCCAGACACAAAGGGCCACCGAGTATGTGATTCCATACATATGAAATGTCCAGAATAAAAATCCACAGAGAGAGGAACTGGGTTAGTGGTTGTCACAGGCCAGAAGTGACTGCTGATGGGCCCTCATCCATACCATCACAAATGCTGTGAAATGAACAGGAACCCCTTCTCCTTAAGAAGACAGCAGGAGCCTGATGGGAACTGCATCTCTCTCAGGAGAGGACAGAAGGAGGACCCTGAGCAGAGTGTCCTATGGGTGCTACTACCACAATGCAGTGAGACCATGGGCCTGGGGCAGGAAGAGCTGTAAACCCTATGTCCTCCAGTGTACATAGGGAAACCATCCACGATATCTTGTGACATGATGTGATGTCACCGCACAGGGCATGAGGAAGTGGTCCGTTCTAAAACACTCAGGTGCTGAGGGAGGGTCTTCCCACATCCTGGTTGTATCCCGTCTCTGAATCCTCTCCCCACCTGAGGAACCTTCTGAATTTGCCATCAATACCTGTGAACAGCCCAGCCAGGATATGGGGAAGTGACTCAAGGCCAAAGTTTTCACTGGTGCTATGCAAAACAAAGCTCTCAGAGCAGCCCTAACATCTATCTTCTGTCCTATCTCTGTATAAACCACTGCCATGAGGATGACTATCTGCTTTGTCCTGGGGTCTTCCCTGTAAATCCCTAAACCTGAGGGCAGTCTTGAGGACCCTGATGCAGGTGACTTTAAGGCTCCTCCCAGTGTGTCCTCTCTCTCCCTGGAGGCTCCCCAATCTTGGCCACACTGTTTCAAACCACAACACCACTGCTCACTCTGACCTCATATTCAAGGCAAGGAAACAGCCAGAGTTCTCGCCTCTGCCTGCCAAGCCCCACCACTCTTGGGCCATGACCATCCAAGGAGTGACTGGCTAAGTGGCTGGCTCTCTGTTACTGAGGTCAACATGCCTGAGTTAACTCTGGCCAGAAAGATGTGCACGTTCCCAGCAAAAACCCTGTGACTGGCCCCAACATCACTGAGTTCTCCTATTTCTCCCATCTGTGGAGACATGTATGAGAGGAAAAAGAGATGGGAGGAGTGTCCAGCACATACATCGTCCTTTCCATGTGTTCCAAGTCAGCAGGCAGGTCTAGAGTCTGACTCAGGGCGATCACACCCCTGACCCAACCAGCTCCACCTCACCACAGGCAACCTCCTGGGAGCCACCACCCATACCTGCACGACACTCACATGCTCTCAAAATCCAGGAAAAAGAGCATGGCCTGTATGAAGTATCCACTCCAATGGGGAGACCAAGGCAGGCCCCACCCAAAGCCAGGTTAGCAAGACCCACTGACAGGAGGCCCTAGGCTTTGTCGTTCTGCAAACCTGCCCAGGAGCAGTCACAGATCTACAGAAGATGCCCATCTGAACTGACTGACTCAACACAGAGCAGGAACAGAGTAAACGTGTGCAGATACCTCTAGAATGCATGCAGAACCAGATGACTTTCTCAAGGACAAAGCAGCCAGCATTCCAGTGCCCGGCAGCTCTGTACCTTCTGGGTCTGCCTGTCAGTAGCACCAGGCCGTCCTAACATGGACAAGCCTGAAGGGAGCAGCTCTTACCCAGGTGGAGGCCCCAAGACACTTCCTGGAGGGACACCTGTCCCCAGGGACACAGGCAGGTCCACAGCTGCTGGGCACCTTTCCCACGCAGCACTTCTATGAGGCAACAGCTGCCCAAGGTGCCACACACTGTACTAGTGAAACCTGTGTGCCAGGCCCATCACTGGGAACCAAGAGCACACGGTCAGGCTATGAGCAGACGACTGAGGTGCTGCGGGAGTTCTGGACATCTGCCTGGGCAGAGAGCTGGATGAAGCATCTGTCAGGTCGAGACGGTGCCCTGAAGTATGACAGATGAGCAGACAGAATCCAAGTAGAAGGAGCAGATAGGGCTCCAATGGAAGGAGAAATATGAGTGGGCAGGAAGGGCCTAGACACCTGGGAACTGCTGGGCTGCAGGACAGGGAGGATCAGGGGCAGAGGCTGGCCTTGCCTGGCTGGGTGGTGTCTCTGCAGGTGGAGAGGGAAACAGAGGAGGAAGAGGGCCACTAGGGATCCTTGGCCCTAAGAGGCAGGCTCTGGAGCTAGAAAAGTACACTGGACTATTTTTAGGCTACTGTTGCCTTTGTTTCCTCTCCAGTTCTTAAGTAATAGAAGGCAGGACTCCATTTACCAACCCAGCGCCTGGTCAAAGCCACAGAAAGCTGCTGGAAAGTTTCTCAAGACCCAGGACACATGTTTCTGCCAAATCCAGGCATCCAGCGATCAGACAGAACTTGGAAAGTAAGTGAGAGGACACTAAAGGCACAGATGGCTGCTGAGCCTGCTGCCAGCTTGTTCCAGACCTCATTGAGGCTGGAACCAAGTGTCCTTTTAGTCAAATTCTGCTCCCTGTCACTTTGCAGGGGCCACATGGGGCTAATGAGCACCCGAAGCCCCAGGAGACCCAAAGAATGAGAGTTTCCATGTAGGGAGCCTCTCCTGTGTGCCCAATGATGCAGCACAATGTTCAGACATGTCACTGACCCCCGAACACCCACAGGGCTAGGCACTGCCACTTGATGCTGACAGAGGAGGAAGAAAGGATAAATGATGTGCCCAGGGCACTCCCCACTCCCAGCCTCCTCCAAATTGCACTCCCAAAAGAGTGCCAAAGGCCACATGTGGATTGATCAGTGCTTTCTGGGAACCAGGTTAATAAAAACTCTTATATTGAGTGCTTGGAACTATTGGGCTCACTCACCAGAAGCAGGAAGTATTTTTTTAACTAAAAAACCTGTGTTTTGCCCTAGCCAGTGTGGCTCAGTTGGTTGAACGTTGTCCTGTGCACCAAAAGATTGCAAGTTCAATTCTCGGTCAGGGCATGCCGGGGTTGCAGGCTCGATCCCCGGTGGAAGTGTGTGGAAGGCAGCCAATCGATGTTTCACTGACACATCGATGTTTCTTTCTCTCTCTCCTCCTCCTTCCTCTCTCTCCAAAAATTAATAAAAAATCTTTTTAAAAACACACAAAAAAAACCCTCGTGTTTTAAGGAAGTCACTAAGTCTTAGGAAAATGGTTAGGAACGCTCAGCCAGTGGATAAGACAATCAGGCAGGAAGAAGTTTCCTGAGAACAAAGAGCAGCTGGATTTACTACCCAATCAGCCTGCAGGACAAATGCCAGAGAATGTTAGATGTGGAGAATGTTAGAAACAGGAGAGGTCAAAGGATATGACTCCTCACCTTTCATTGTGCCGAGAAAATTCTGGAAGACATTCCACCAAGAAAAAAGGAAGGAAAGCTAGGCCCATGCCCTGGATGTGCAAGTCCTAGCCCCAGAAAAGCAGAACAGCAGCGGAGGGAGCGCTTCCAAACTCACTGGACAAGGCCAGCATCACCCAACACCAAAACCAAAGATGGTACAAGAAAGGGAAACCACCTACTAGGACATAGATGCAAAAATCCTCAACAAGATAGGAACAAACAAAAAACCCAACAATGTGTGAGAACACACACCACAAGCCAGTGGGATTTACCCTGGGTATGGATGGTCAGCTCAACAAACCTCTATCATGTCAAGAGGCTACAAAGAGAAAACGACATGAATATATATCAACAAATGCAAAAAATGCGTAGCAAAATCCAAAACTTTTTCATGATGATTCTCAGCAAAATAAGAATAGTGGGGAACTCTGTCAACTTGATAAAGAACATCCACAAAACACCTACAGCAAGTATCATACTCCATGTTGAGAAACTTAAGGTTTTCTCACAAAGATTAGGAACCAGGCGGGATGTTCCCTCATCCCCGCTTTTCAACACCGCACTGGAAGTCCTAGCTAATGCAATGAGACAAGAAAAATAAAGGCAAGGTATACAGATTGGGAAGAAATAAAACTGTCTGTGCACAGGTGATACGATCATCTATGCAGAAAATCTGAAAGAATTAACAAAAAACTGGAACATGCAATTATAGCAAGGTTACAGGATAAAGGTATTATTATATATTAATATATAATATGTAAAGGTCAGTTGCTGTCTTATAAATCAGCAATGAACAAAAAGAATTTGAAATTAAAATGACAACCCCACTTATCAGCATCACATAAAAGAAGAGAAATACTTAAGTATAAATCTGACAAAATATGTATAAGATCTATATGAGGAAAACTACAAAACTCTGATGAAAGAAGTCAAAGAACTAGATGAATGGAGACATAGTCAATGTTCATGAATGAGAAGAATCAATATTGTCAATGCCAGTTTTTCCCAACTTGACCTACAAATTCATCGCAATCCCAATCAGAATCCCAGCAAGTTGTGTGGATATTGACACACTGATTCTAAAGTTTACATGGAGGCAAAAGGTCCACAATAGGAACACAATATTGAAGAAGAACAAAGAGGACTGATGCTACTCAATTTCAAGACTTACTCTAAAGCAGTAATCAAGACAGCATGTATTGCTCTGGCTGGTGTGGCTCCATGGTAAGAGCATTGGACTGGGCACCAAAGGGTCACAGGTTTGATTCACAGTCAGGGGCATGTACCTGGGTTGCAGATTCAATCTCCAGCCCTGGTCGGGGCATGCGGGAGGCAACCAATACGTATGACTCTCTCACATTGATGCTTCTCTCTCTCTCCCTCACTCTCCCCCCCTTCCACTCTCTCTAAAAATCACTGGAAAAAATATCCTAGGGAGAGGATTAAAAACAAAAACAGAAAAACCCAGCATGTACTGATGACGGAACAGAAACATAGATCAACGGAACAGAAGAGCCCAGAAACAGACCCCCACAAACACAGCCAACTGATCTTTGACAAAGGAGCAAAGAGGTCTTCACAACAAATGGTGCTGGAACAACTTGATCTCCACATACAAAGAAATGAATCAAGACAAAGACCTTACATCCTCCACAAAAATTAAATAGATCACAGACTTAAATGTAAAACACAAAACTAAAACTCCTATAAGATACTGTGAGGGTAAACCTAGGTGACCTTAGGTTTAGCAAGGAGTCTTAAATACACCATAAGCATGATCCACGAAAGAAGAAGCTGTTATACTGCATCTAAGGAGCAGGAATTATCTTCTTCCCCATTCTCCCGTACCCCCAATCGATCCCCAAACTATGATTCTATTATTTATTCCATTTCCCTAATGTGTAAGGAACATCCATTCCAGCTCAACAGTCAGCACCCCACAGGACAGCCTGCTCTAGGCTGGTGACAATGGAGAGAGGACTAAACAGTTGTGAGAGCTATTTGGGAGGGAACAGTCACAGGACAAGCCGGTGGAACTAGTAGAATCTAAGTGGTTTTGACCTCAACAGCTGGGTATGTGGTGGGTAATAAACTGAGTTGGGAAGAGAAGGACCTGTTAAAGATCTGGTTCTCGACCCATGCCAAATGGATAGAGACTGCATGGCAGCTGTGTGTCCTCGGGCAGCAGAAGAAACCCTGGTAGAAAGATGAACAGGGAGTCTTGAGCACAGAAATGCATTTCAAGATGTGGATGTAGATGCCCTGGGCAGAAGGAGCAGTGAGACCAGAGGATCCAGGCCAGGGCCTGAGGAACCTTGGTGTCAAAAGGCTAGGCTGAGTGATGAAGACTGAGGGGCAGCCTAGAGAGCCGTAGAGAATGCTGCCCCTAATCCCAGCCTAGCCAAGGAAAGGGGCTTGTGGGCTGGATCACATGCTGCTGGGAAGGCAGCAAGAGAAAAATGTCACTCAGCCAGCAAGTGGATGGGGGAAAAGGCTGTTTCCTCCACATCCTATTACCCATTTCACACCAGCTACACTATACACACATATGCATGACATGGAAGGAGGGGCTGCCTCAGAAGGAGCCCCAAGTGCTCCCTGAAAACTTATCAATGCCTGGAGACACACAGAGTGCAAGCGATTACCTTTGTGCAGCCAAAGGGCTGAGAAAGATGCCACAACATGCCACCTCTGTTCTCTGAGAGCGTGGAGGAGGAGCTAGAACCACCTCCCCCAAGGTGGCCCCTGAAAAAGGAAGATGAGCATGGCCAAGAAAGGGTGAAAAAGAGGGAGAACTTCCGGGTCGTGTCAGCTGCCCCATCCAAGGGCCTCCTGGAGGGAGTTAAGCATGCCTTCTTTCAGCAACACCACATGCCCAGCTCAGGCCAGGCCAGGGCAAGGATGGGTGAGAAGGAGCGGCCCAGTGGGGATGAGCTGGATCCCACAGGAGGAGATGAACGGCGGGTCCAGAAGGAGGAAGAAGCAGAGGGGACTCATTAGCTGAGGGGGCATGGAGCGATGGCACTCACTGTGTATTCTGCATGCTTTTTTCCATACCATTTCATCCACTTCCTGAACTCTCGGTCCATGGTCTGCAAGGGAACAAAATCAGACAGCCTATCAGAAACCCAGGACAGCCAAGGAGGCAGAGGAGGCCCCCTCCACACACTTTGGCGGGCAGCCTGTGGCTCCTTGAAACCCATCCACCCCTTGGTCCCTCTCCTGCTCTGACGGCTCAAGCTGAGACTGCAAGTCTGCCCCCTCCACCCATACAACCCATGAGCAACAGCTCCAGGAGGATTCTGGGGGTCCCATGGATGGCAGACTGGGGGGCCTGTGATAGTTCCCAACCTCCAGGGAACTAGAGGCCACCATAGTCCAAACCATAAACTTTCTGTGGGACAAGATGATGCTTAGACCCATCCACTCCCGTGTTACCAGCTGACCCCACCCTGGGAGCAAGGAGGCTGTAGCTATTAGAGGAACAGAAACATACCAATAGGGGCCCAAACTCATGATGGACACCAAGGAGCCCCCAGAGCCCCTGCCTGGATGACCCACCCTCCCCATGTCCCCATACACACCTCCCCTGCCACCTGTGGATGGGGGCAAACAAATGTGAGAAAGAAAAAGAGGTACAAACACATGGCCGAGTCCCCAAAGTAGCTCACCTCCGCGTACTTGGCTGGGATATCAGCTTTCTCGACTCCGTAGTGATGTTTGCAGTTGGTGGCCGCGGCAACCTGTAGCACGACCTGGCCCACTCCTTCAGAGAGGTGGGGGGAGGGGCCGTCACAGATACAGCACGGTGATGGGGAATGGGGGGGAGGCCAGATGGGCAGTGGCCAGGAGGGTAACAGGAAGAGCCCCAGACTCTCTATGAAGGCATGAGCGCTCACTAGAAGATGGCTGTCACATTTTGGCTCCCACAACTGGACTTGTTCTTGGTCTAAGACCAGATGTAGCCTGAACCATCTAGATACAGACACAGCCCCACGAGACTGATGCCTCAGGGTAAGGCTCCTATCTACCTCAAATCCACACTACACTGCCACCACAGCACAGCAAGGCTCACCAGATCTGATATCGTCTTGAGAACACCATCAGTGCTTGTCATCAACTGGATTTAAAGCAGGATTGGAGGTGGCAGGAGAGCCCCCCACAGAACAGAAATGGAGTCTCCAAACCACTGTCATTGGTGGCATCGCTGCACAGCCCAACAAGCAGGCCAAACAGCTGACAGACAGGTCATCCAAGTCCAGGAAAGAGGGGCACTGCCTTCCAGTGCACAGCACCATGGACCTTAGCCAGAAACCTCTCCTCCCACGAGGTCAGCTTTGCATTTCAAATAATGTGTTTGTTAGGAGCCCCTCAATTTTCCATTTTGAAGAGAATGTATTCAAATAATAAAAATAAGCACACTGTTTAGAAACAGGTAAGTAAAGGCCCACAGATTGAGGTTGTGAGGGTCTCTACCAGGGGCAGGGAAGGTGGTGAGAGCCAGGCACAAAACTGGTGGTTTTCAAAAATCATCACTCTTTCAATATGAGAGAATAATAACTGGCTTTTGAACCACGTGCATTCCAATTAAAATATGAATTGTGTGCTTGAAAGGGGCTTAAGCTAAGGATGACGCCACTAAAAAGTCATCTTGTCCCGAAGCATCGAGGACACACATACCTCGGTTGCAGGCTTGATACCTGGCCCTGGTCAGGGCATGTATGGGAGGCAACCAATTGATGTGTCCCTCTCACATAGATGTCTCTCTTTTTCTCTCTCTCCCACTCTCTCTGAAAAGCAATGGAAGAAATATTCATGGGAGAGGATTAAAAAATTTTTTTTAAAAGCTCATCCTCAGCACACCTGTCAGGCCCCTCTGGATGTCCTGCTAAGACAGGCCCTGCACCCAGGAGCCTCCAATGGTGCTAAGGATGTCCCCTAAAAAAGAAGTAGGGGGCTGTTGGGGCTGGAGAGAGCTGGGACCCCCCCCACCCACAGGTGTTGAGAATCAGGAGAGAAAGGGCTTAATTGGAACTTGTTGGGATGAAGCTGTTTCCTCCATCTATGGGGAAGCAAGGGGCTCTGCAGGAAGGTCAGCTGGGGCAGTGGGTCTGAGGCAGGGCCTGCCCCCTCCAGCAACCCCACACTCTGAACTTTTCATGGAAGTGTGGGGACTTGGAGCATGGCCCAGGGGAACCTGTCCCACACTCACCACTTCCCAGGTCCACGAACAGGTCGTCCTCCGTCATCTTGATCTCGTCAATCATCTGTGCGACCAGGTCAAAGGAGGTCTCCCCGTATACCTCCGGGGAGAAGGGCTCATAGTTGTTGAGTTTCTCAGGGTCTGTCACTGAGTGGTTGTAAACCTGCTGCAGGATGTGCCGCAGGAGCCCATTGGATGGCCGCGTGTTCAGCTTCATGGGCTGTGTGGTTCCCTTCCACTGTGGAAATCAAGGAAAGCACTGGAACGTGTCACACGGGAAAATGTACCCTATGACCTTCACACCCCAATACCAGGTTACTGCTCCCTATTGAAGAAAGTGTGCATGTGTGTATGCGAGTGTGTGTATGAGCCTGTGTGTGTAGACAAATATGTGTATAGGTGTGTACATGCATGCATGTGTGTGTGTGTGCATGTGTGAGAGTACTGGCAAGCAGCGAGGCCTACAGTGCACACAATGCTCACTGCCTGGGCCCTGGTGCTGCTATGCTGCCTCATTAAACAACAGAGTTGTTAGCCTGTTGACCCCAGGCCCTGACCTCAGAATGGCTGTCTTTCTGAAAATCTTCCTGGGAAAAGAAATAGGCCCAGAGCTGCAGAGAGCCGGAGCCCCTCAGCCTCAGCCTTCCCCTCTTGGGATCTGATAACGTGAAGGACAATGGGGTTGAGAACCACAGTTGGGGTCTAGATGAAGAGAAGGCCTGAGGGAAGGGCAAGGCCACCTACCAACTGGTGGATGCTGTCAATGGCCCGGTTGTACTTGTCACAGAGCCTCTGCATGCTTTCAAAGCTGAAAAAGGCAATAGGAAGGCACTGGTTACTGCCAAGCTCAGAACAGGACACCAGGAGGGGATGGCACGTGGACAGATGTCACAGGGTCAGGCAGAGATTGGCTCCCACCCAGAGGTCACGGGGCACTGAGAAGTACCCCACATGGGTAACAAGGCTGGGCCAAGAGTTTTGAGCTGAGGTAGTCATGGCTACAAGGCTGTATCTTGTGCTCACAGGCGAAACCCAAGGTCAACGGTGTGCCCAGCAGGCCTTAGGTCAGAAAAGGGGTCCACACAGCCATTCCTAGAGCCCCATGGGGAGTGGGACCCAGAGCAGGCCCTCACTCCCAACCCAGCCAGGTGGGCTTTCTTTCCTTGGCTGGATCTCACAGGCCTCCTGCCCTGGGCCCTGACTTGAATGGGTGCTGAGAGCACCTGCAGGCATAAAGGGCAACTGGTTCTGCTGGACCACACCCAACACCCTGACTAGACAAAAAGGAGGGCAGCACTTCCCTCCTTCACACTAGTATCACTTCTGTTTACTAAAACTTTTAAAAAGTTTCCAACACTTTCAAAAATATAAACAGCATGTGTTAGAAACCTAATGAGAAAGTTTGGGTGACTTTTTTAAGAAACTAAATTCTCCCAAACATGATCAATTTTATTTCCGGTGTTAATTTTCAATGAAATCCCCTAATCCAGGGTTCTCACCTGGGGTGGTCATACCCCCCGGGAATACTGGGTGATATCTGGGGACACCTGTGGTTGTCATAACTGGGGGTGCTCCTGTCACTGAGTAAGTGGGAGCCAGGGATGCTGCTCAGTACCCCACAGTGCCCAAGATGGCCCCACAGAAAGTGACCCAGCCCTGATGTTCACAGTGCCATAGTGGGAGAGACATGCAACAAGTTTCTGTGCTGTATGAAAGGAGCATCCCTGGGCTCTCTCTACACCTGGGAGATGCTCAGTGACACCAGCTGAGTAATGGGCTCCTCTGCACACAGGACACAGAACCACTACTCCCCACATGCATCTTAGATACCCATCCCACCCCTTGTTCTCAGCCCTAAATTTACCGAGTTTACAGGCACTTTCCTTCCTAACAGAAGTAACAAATTCAACTAAGACCAGTGCCCACATGACAAGTTCACAACTTCCTTGGATGGCAGATGCCATTGAAAAAGCTAGAGAGTTCAAGGGCAGGACAGAGCAGTCACCACCAAAGCCTGAAGAGTTCTCAC
This sequence comes from Miniopterus schreibersii, assembly GCF_964146895.1. Lineage (NCBI taxonomy): Eukaryota > Metazoa > Chordata > Mammalia > Chiroptera > Miniopteridae > Miniopterus > Miniopterus schreibersii. The sequence goes on along the minus strand of NC_138105.1, from coordinate 65,015,240 downwards.
AAAGGACAGTGACAGTGACCAGAAACATCAGAGCAGGCTGATGCAATGAGTCAGTAACCTAGGAGAGATGAGCTACAGCACATTCCAGAGAACTAACTGCACACACAGGATGGAAGTGACAAAGGGTATGAGGGGGTGAGCAGGCTCACAGTGGACAGAGGCCCTCCTGGCCTTCTGGCCCTGAGTCCACCTAGCAGATGGGAGGATGACTTAGCAGCAGATCCAGGGCTCTGGTTCAAACTTTCTGTGGCCACAAGGAGAAGCCACTGCACTATTCACTACTCCGCATTTTAGTTCCTGTGCTCCAACTTTCACATTACCCCTTCAACTCGACAACGGAGACCACTCACAGGAGACATTCTTCTGCAAGGATGAGTGGACACGAGAGCTCAGAGCACTTGGGCTATCCATGCACCCTAGCCCCAGATGGGAAGCCACCCCAACAGGCTAAGATCAGTCCCATGGGCTGGCCCTGCTCTCCCCTTGCTTAAGAGAGAAACGGTCCCATTGCTCGCCTGACCCCAAGATCACACCAGTCCCTTGAGGGATGCCATCAGACTGACCCCACTGCTCTCTGCCAACTCTGACATCCTTCCAGTCTTTTCTAAGCAAACTAAACATGAAGGGAAGAACATCAAACACCCACTGCGAGCATCCTGTAGCAAAAGTGCCTCTAAAACTTCAGCTGCTGTAGGTCCCACACACAGCAGATGCCCCCTTATAAAAGATGTGTTGCACCGACTACGTGGACTGACATGCAAGGACCAGCGCCCCTACATATCCTCACCCCAGGGGCAAGATGACTATGTCACAGGGTCCACAGCATGGCTGGTGCCCAGGGTGAGGAGAGTGCAGTTCCCTTTTATTTTATTTTTTCCAATCCTCACCCAAGGATATGTTTTCACTGATTTTAGAGAGGGGGGGAGCGAGAGAGAGAGACAGAGAGAAAGAGAAAGAGAGAAACATCAATTGATTGCCTCCCGTATGCACCCCGACTGGGGATCAAACCCACCACCTGGGTATGAGCCCCGACCAGGAACTGAACCCAACACCTTTCGGTGTACAGGATGACACTCCAAGCAACTGAGCCACACTGGCTAGGGCCTGTTCCCTTCTTTTTACAACGCCAGGTAACAATTATTAGATGGGGAGGAAGGCGAGAAGTGAGAGGACAGAATCAGGGTCAGCATTTCTCACGAACCAAGAAGGTCTCCAAACACAAAAGTGAGATCAAGTGAGGAATGCCTGAGTGCTGGGTCCTGTGTGGGAGCTCCTAGGCTTCTCTGGGCCATGTTCTTCGTCAAGAGTGAGCTATCTAAGCCCACAGACGGCACCAACCTCTGCTGGTGCCAATTTTGAGCCTGCCAAGAGCTAAAATGGACATGAGCCTAGAATGTCATCTTTCTTTCTCAAAGAAAAATAAAAAAATTCCAGGCAGACATTCCAGAGCTGGCCTCTCCCTTCTCCACCCACAGGACTCTCCTCTGAGATCAGGATGTGCCTGCAGGAAACTGCTGAATGAGGCCAAAGGGCTGGGCACAGTTACTAAGAGTTGGACCAGGACTGACCAGGGCCCAGGGTTCCAGAGGCCAGGCCACCAGCAGCTCCTGGGTAGAAAGGTTTGCTGCTGGAGTGGCCTGCTATGAAAACATCGACTACTAACTTGGGGTGATTTCACACAGACCAAATCCTGTTGCCACAATGTGGCATTCTCAATTATGTCCTCACTCTGACAGCCTCTTCCAATATCTGATAAAAATTTCCTACCAAAATAGCTCTACAGAGACTACAGCCAACTCTGAAAGGAAATTTCAGATCAGCCTGCACCATTGTAGAAGAACTAATTATAGGCTGTGTCCCCATCGTGTGTTCAGCCAGCAGAGAAGCAACTCAGAGAGAAGCCCACTTACCTTTTGGTGTCGTAGTCGATTAGGACATAATTCTCCATAGCGAGCTTGAGGTCTGGGATTTCTTCACAGACCCACCTGAAATCCAAAAGCAAAAACAACAATGAAGTTGATTATTCAGGCTCAACATTTCACTCTCAACTTTCTTAAACACAATGTTTACTCCCAAATATAAAAAGAAAACATCCTCATTACTCAACTCACATTGTGAAAGAAAAGGAAGACACTGCTTCAAAATAAATGCTGTCAAGTTAGGATGAGGCTGAGTTAAGCAAAAAAAAATAAAATAAAATAAATTTTTTTAATTGATTTCAGAGAGAGGAAGGGAGAGGGAGAAAGAGCTAGAAACTTCAATGATGGGATAGTCATTGATTGGCTGCTTCCTGCATGCCCCTACTGGGAATCAAGCCTGCAACCTGGGCATGTGCCCTCACAGGGAATCAAACCCGTAATCTCCTGGTTTATAAGTCGATGCCCAACCACTGAGCCACGCTAGCCAGACCGAATTATGCAAATTTTATGTAGCTTCAAGTTCAGACAATGTTGGCTTGGGAGCTACGTGGATTTACATGTTACAGAGTGAAAGAAATCAATCAGCTCAAACCAGACAGCTTGAAAAGCAATGTGTTGATCAGAAATGAAAGAGAACTATTATTGAAGAATTAACTAACCGAGGACAATAGGGCTTCTTCAATAGACACATTGCAAGAAAAAAGAAGATGAAGGGAGAACCTACAGATTAAAAGAGAAAAATATGTCAGCCAATCCCAAGATATAACCCTTACTGGATCCTGATACAATCTTTAAAAACAAAACATCACAAAAGAGGAGTCATCACTACAGATCATACAGAGAATAAAAGGCAAATCAGGAGTATGATGAAAAATGGTGTGCCAATAAACTCAACTAACTTAGAGGAAATGAACAAATTCCTTGAAAGACACAAATTACCAAACTGTCAATGAGAAGAAACAGAACATCTAAATAGCCCTATCCAATTAAAGAACCTGATTTCCTAATCAAACACTTTCCCACAGAGAAAACGCTAGGCCAGATGGCTTCACTGGTGAATCATATCAGATGTTTGAGAAGAAAGAGCACCAATTCTACCAAAATGTTTCCAGTTTTATGAGGCTTACATTAGCCTGATGCCAAAACCAGAGGAAGACAAAGCATTGTAAAGATATTACAAGAAGAAAATATACAGACCAGTATCCCTTGTCAACAGACACAAAAATCCTTCACAAATAATAGTCAAATGAATTCAGCAACACACCTTTATCAATGGAGGTTTATTCCAGGAATGAAGAGCTCTTTAACACTAAAATTAATCACTGCAATTCACCTCATTAATAGAATAAAGGAGAAAAAAATAGTACGGTCATCTCAACAGATGCAGAAAGTGCGCATGACAGAATTGAATCCCTACTCATGATGAAACTCGCAGGAAATTAGAAATGAGGAGAGCTATCCTCAGCCCGATAAAAGTCATGGGCTCAGATTTGAGGCTATTGTCTCTGGGCAAGAAACCATCCTCAGCTCCACTTTGCCTGCTGGCTCCGTTCTGGGCTCTGCAGGGGATGGCAGGTGGGGTGGGGGACGCAAGGAGACCTGAGAAGGAATAAGGAACAGCTCTCCCCCTGGGTCCCTGTGTCATCTAGCAAGACTTCCTCACCCTGAATGAAGTATTACTTCTCGTAACAGCGGCTGAATCCAGCTAGCAGTTTTCTTTATCATGCCCTCCACCCCGGGACCCCCCAAACACATGCACAGACCACACTCCTATCTCAGAAGTCTGGGTGCCCTCCCCTCAAGACCCATTACAAACTCATAGTCACCAGGGCCGGCTAGGCAGTCCACGTGTCACCTCCTGACTGCTCCCCAGACCCAAGGGTCCCTGAGACATTGTCTCTGGGCTACACTAGTGCTCTATCCTCCTTTGCTTACAGAACGAGCCTCTTTACTCCCAGTGAGCACCTTCTGACGGGGAATCCTCTAGTTAGCAGCACACGTGGTTTTGGGCAGGAGATCATAATCCTGCAGCTAACACCAAACTGGGTGCAAGACTCACACTCCCAGTAGGGTGGAGACAGGTGAGGAAGCCTGTGGGCCCCACTTCCCGTCAACACTGTACTAGATAGATAGAGGTCCTGGCCAGTGCCACATGGCAAGATAAACAAATGGACGGTCTTTACTGGAAAGGAAGAAGCAAAAATATCTCTATTCACAGACACATGATTCAGTGAGTAGTTCAGCCTACAGAATTTACAGAAAAGCTTCTCATACTCAAGACATGGATTCAGCATGGTCTCAGGACACATGGTCAACATGCAAAGATGAGCTATATTTATATATACCAGCAACAAAGAATTTAAAAAAAAGAGAAATTTTAAATGTCACTTAAAATAACATTAAAACATAAACACTTAGGCTCTGGCCAGTGTCGCTGCTAGTTGGAGAGTCATCCCATGCACCGGAAGGTCTTGGGTTCGATTCCAGGAAGGGCATATACCTGGGTTGCAGGTTCAATCCCAGGTTGGGGCACCTACGGGAGGCAACTGATTGATGTAGCTCTCTCACATCAATCTTTCTCTCTCTCTCCCTCTTCCTCCCTCTCTAAAAATAAAATCTATTAAGAAAATCCTTAAAAAAAACACATAAATACTTAGAAATCATTTTAATGAAAGATTTATAAGAGCTCTACTGAAAATACAAAAACATGCTGAGAAAAGTTAAAGGCAAGATAAACAAACAATGTTCATGGGATCCAAGGCTCAATATTGTTAAACCTCCTCCTCAAACTAGACTCCACCTCAAAGTAATCCCTATAAAAAGCCCAGCAGGCTTTTTTGGAGAAACAGACAAACTGATTCTAAAATTGACACAAGGCAGAGAACCTAGAACAGCCAAAATAATCTTTAAAAATAACAGCACTGTTGAAGGACTTACACTATCTTCTTTCGGGACTTACTATAAATCTGCAGTAACCAGGAGTATGTGGTACTGGACAGAGGTAAACAAATAGAGCAGTGACACTGAACACAAAATCCAGAGAGACAAACATATAAACACAAAATTTTGATAAAAGCACCAAGGCAGCTTAATGGGGAAAATAGAGTCTTTTCAACAAATGAGGCTGGAACACCAAGTGTAAGATAGAAAAAAATTGACTCTTCACCCCCATAATCATAAAAACCATTTGACATGAGCCAAGATTAATTCACAACTGATTTTAAACCTGAACGTAAAAGCTAAAACCACAGAGCTTCTTTAAGAAAATGAAAGGCGGTATCTTTGCAACTCGAGAGGCAAAGATTTCCTGGATGTGACCCAGACAACTAACCATCAAAGAATGAACTCAGTTAAAAGCTTCCACTCACTGAAGTGCCATTAAAACCACAGTCAGCTACACTACACCTCACCAGGCACTCACTGCCAGAATATGTCAAGAATTTTTACAACTTAGGGGAGACAAACAACTCAATAAACAGCAAAATAAAGCAGAGCTCCCTGGAGAAGTAGCTAATTCTAAGGATACAATGTGGGAAACTCAGGATGACTCTGGAGTATCCTGTGGTTCCAGAAAGTGAGGCTCTGCTCAGAATGGGTGAGGGCAAGTCACAGGAACACGGGACAAAATGGATGACCCCTCAGTGGGCAGCCAAAGTTGGAAACAATTCAAACACATCCATCTTGTGGTGGACAGGTGAACAGGATGAAGAAACTGTGGTCCCTCCTACAATGGCACACTGCTCAGTAATAAAAAGGAAAAGCTACCGGTACACACAACCAGAGAATCTCAAAACTGTGTGCTCAGTATGTGCTATATGATTCCATGTAGGTAAAATTTTAGAAAATGCAAACTAACCCATGGTGCCAGAAAGGAGATCAGGGTTGCCAGGGACAAGAGTGAAGGGGTAGATGGATTACAGGGGACATGAGGAACTGTTGGGGATAGAGATGTCTGTTGCTGTGACTGATCTGCATAGACATATGTATAGCCACCCCACTCAGACTGCACACTTCACACGTGTGCAGTTTATGTGCTTTAATTGTATCTCAGTTGCATTTTTAAAAGTAGTGATATGGGAAACAGCACCCTCAACTACCTCTGTATATGTTGAAGTCCTCCATTATAAAAAGTAAAAGGAGAGAAAAAAACCAAAATGAGGTAACTGCCTATCTCTGCCAATGAACAAAACTCATCAGTGTGGACAAAGAGGGAAGAAGGTCAAGTTGTTCTGAGACCCAGAACATGAGGCTCAGGCCTGGAGGTCAGCAGCCACTGCCAGCCCAGAAGAGTATCAGGCCAAATGGAGATTTCAAACAAAAGGCTGGCTCCACAGCTTCGAACTGGGCTGACACCCCACACTGCAGGACAGGAAGATACCCTACTTCAAAGAGGAAAACCCAGTGGAAAGGCCGGCCACCACAGAGTATCCTTGGGGAGTAGATGAGAACCAGGCTGCCTTCTCAGAGCCCTCCTTCTCTCAACTACAACACTCCCACCACCTAACCAGCAGCCTCTTAAAAATAAATAAATCAGCCCTTGCCAGTGTGGTCACCAGCTTGATTCCCAGTCAGGGCACATGCCTGGGTTGTGGGCTCAATGTCCAGTGGAGGGTGTGCAGGAGGCAGCAGATCAATGTTTCTCTTTCTCATCGACATTTTTCTCTCTCTCTCTCCTTTTCCTTTCCTCTCTCTCTAAAATCAGTAAAAACATATTTTAAATAAATAAACCAAAACCAAGCAACCAGTAACACTGCTCCACCGAGTGGTTTACAGATTACATTAGGAAAAAAAGTAGCCTGGCCGGGCGTGGCTCAGCGGTTGAGTGTGGACCTAGGATCCAGGCGATCGGGGTTCGATTGCCGGTCAGGGCACATGCCCGGGTTGTGGGCTCGATCAATGACTCTCTCATCATTGATGTCTCTTCTCATCATTGATGTCTCCATCTCTCTCTCTCCCTCCCTCTCCTTTCCTCTCTCTGAAATCGATAAAGATATATTAAAAAAAAAAAAATCCCAAATCTCAACAATGGTGCCAGATCAGGCCCACCCTACTAGATCCACACAAATCATTCCACTCAATCCTTGAAACAATCTTGCAAGGAGGCTCTGATCAGCCCCCAAAGCAAACCAAATCAGCGGGGGGAGCTGCAGGACCTGTTAGGTCACCATCTCCCAGGTGGCAGGGTGGAGACGCCCATTCTGACTCTTCCACAGTCAACACAGCCTGGCCCTGCCACGGGCCACTGCAGGCTCATGTGGATATCATGGTGCGTGGCCCAGGTAGTGGCTACATGACTAAGGACGTTAAGGAACAACACAGTGAGATGCGAGTAAATATATATGCGGGTTTACCGAGGGAACTGACAAAAGAACAGGGTTTCCAAGCATGGGATATTCAAAGCAGAAAGGAGCCACTGTCATCGTTCAAGTTTATTCCAGACCCTCAATCCAGCATGGGGAAAAGGCCCATTAGAGACAGAGTGGAGGGGGCCTCCCTTCTGGCTCCAGACCCTCAAGTTCCACATTGGGAGAAGGCCTGCTAGACACAGAGCGAAGAGCGCTTTCCTCTTGGTTCTGTCAAGGTCATCACTGACACACCCTGTGTTCTTCCCTGCACTCTCACAGACTGAGCTCTTGGAGGGCTGCTGAGGGTACAGAGGAAAAATCAGCTTACTAAGGGTCAGTAGCTGAATCAGCACCAAATCCAATAGGAAGGAGACAGAGATAGAAGAGAGAGTAAAACAAGGGGAAAAGGGAGGGGGAGTTCCCTTGTCCATCACCTTCCATGGGAAGCCAAAGCTCATAGAGGCACCAGGACCTGTCCAGGCGACACCCAGACAATCTGGACTCCTCTGACCAAGCTCTGATACCCACTTCTCAAGTCTTCTCAAGATGCTGACAGGGAGCACAAGAGAGACTGGGCTGGGGGAAGGTGGGTGCGCTAGAAAGACAGGAACAGGCCCTGGTCCCGAGCTAGACCCACCCCTGCAGGTGCCACACTCACCGGATGGTCTCGATGATTTCATGAGCAGCATCATGGTGTTTGTCCTGAAAGATAAAATGACAGGGTTTAGAGCTGAGTGAGCAGTCCCTCTACACTCCACTGATGGCTGCTTGGCCATCTCAGGGCCCAGGGACTACATATGGGGGCACTGCAGCCCCTGGGCTTTCCCATCTCTGCATTTCCATACCCACTAAGCTCCCAAGCCCCTCACCCAGGCAGGACCTCCCAGAGAGCCCTGCTGAGGCACTAGCGTGCTGTCCTGGGACGCCTGCCCACTTGGGACATGCTGGCCTAGGGGAGGGCCTGTTCCTGGAGTGCTCTCTCCCCAGCAGGCAGTGGGGAAGGGGAGGGATGAAGTTTATGCCCCTGACCCTCCTGTCCCCAACCTGCCAGTGCCCACTGGCACTTCTCCCAGGCACTCCCACTGCCTGTATGCTACAGGCCTGGCTTTGAGTTACTGAACCTCCTGGATCTCCATTTCCCCATCTGTAAAATGGGAAATGCAAATAATAACCACCATGAGAACACATGTGGCCATTCTCCCACCTGGACGAAGACACCTCCCACTTCTACTGCTGGCCAGGACTGTGCCCACTGTGTTGGGGTTCATCATGTATTCTTCCTCAAAAGGAAGCTCAGGGACCACTCCAGGCCTTTCACTAGGGTGTGGACAGCAAGCTAACCCAAAACCTCAAAGAAACTAGGATCAGGATGCACCGAGTGGTCCCCTCTGACTCTGTCCTTCTCTCACATAAGCACTACATTTTCCACATCATGGTGAGAATTAGTACGGTAGTGAGTGCAGGGGGTCAGCAAAGAGGATGGGCTCAGAGGGAGAGGCCTACCAACAGCCGCTCCATGACAGTAACAACGCCTCTTAGCCCAGGCCACCATTTCCACTGCTTTACAACAGGAGGACAGAAACCACGGGTAATGCTTCACATTCAATAACAAAATCAAAACAGCTCTTTACATACTTTTGAGTCTTAAGCCTTATTTTTTAAAATAATAGCTCTATTGAGATATAATTCAGATAGAACGGAGCTCACTTGTTTCAAGTACACAGTTCAGTGGTTCTTAGTACGTTCAGTGTTGTGCAACCACTGCACTAATTCCAGAATATTCCATCACCACAAAAGAGAGCCCCATCCCCATCAGCAGTCATTTCCCAGCCCCCTCCCAGCCCCTGACAATCACTAACCCACTTCCTGCCTCCGTGGATTTGCCTGTTCTGGACATTTCACATAAATGGGATCACATACTACGTGGCCTTTTGTGTAATGCCTTATTTTTTAAGGCACAGGAAAAACCATCCGTCTAGTGCTCAGAATAATGTCCTCCCATTTACTAAGAATCAAGCAACAACTACTACTTAAACTGGTATCACTTAAACAAGGCAGAGACAGGATAAGAATATATGTCTACACAGAAAGTCTTACATGAATGTTCACAGCAGCATGATTCACAATCGCCAAGAGTGCAATGCAGTTGGCAGTTATTACCAGGCCACGGCCTTCACTGCATTAACAGTATTGGCCCAAATATGCACACAGGCCTGCAAAGGCACAGGGGCCTGGAATTTGGTCTCTTCTGTGATGGGATGAACATGTGCTTTCTCAGCTTTAAAACCAAAATAAAGCGAGAAAGAAGCTGACTACTGCGCCCTCTAAGGTGTCAGAGTGATCCTTAGGGCCAGGCCAGTTTCTACCCACAGTCCTGAGAAGTGTAACTTTGGAAGCCCTGGTCACTATCAATGATTCAGAAGTTCTCATGACGCCCTGGCCATGGCCTCTAGTTACTTCTCCACAGACCTTCAGAGTAGAGGGATGTCAGGCCCCAACCAGGAAAGGTCAGACTGGGAACAGTCCCAAGGAACCCTGCATTGCTAGTCCAGTCCTCATCTTGTTATGCAGGAACACCCCCTCACACTCCCTTTTCCATCACAGGAACCCTTGACCCCGATTGATGGCCCAGCCGTTGTCTCATTATGCAAGGACACCTCCTCATATTCCCTCCTGCATTTCATTGACAGCCCAGTCCTCTCCTCATTACACAGGGACACCCCCACGTTGCCTCCTTCACTGCCCGTGTTCCCAGCCCAGCGTGGCCCATGACAAGAAGTCCTATTTGCTGCATTAGAGACTGACCCCACACTCTTCTCACTACTTGTACCAAAGCACCCAAAAGAAGCAGCTGAGAGAGGTCCTTCCAATAAAAATCTGTCTAGTGAAATGCTGGCAGCTGGGAAAGCTGAGTGGTGGGTACCCGGGGTTCACTAGGTCCCCCACTTTGAGGATCACATGAAAAGGTCCACAGTAAGTGCAACTGTTCCATCTTAAACTGCATACTGCATAGGAGGCAGTCATCATGCCCCGAGATAACACCAAACTGTCCCTTATGGTGCCACTCACCTCCCCAACTCAGGCGGCAGGCCTGTAGCTTATTCTTCCAGACGCTTACGCTCACGTGCTCAGGGATTATGTGGAGGGGGCCATTCACAGAGGGAGGGCGGGTGGGTGTGGGGAACCCAGCTGTCACTTTCAGCAGGTGCCGACTTCCTCCTTAACCAGGAGGACAAATTTGAGAACAGCACCCACGACAAGAACTCACAGGTGGGGATATGGCTCCAGCTCTGCCACCAGCTTGTCCCCTCAACTCCCTCTGAGAAGTTTGAATAGGAGGGTCTCTCAGATCCCCCTGCAAGGGCATGAGCCCACCATTCTAAGCATTTATATCCCGTTCATCCCAAGTCCACATGACTTCTGGAGTCTGTGTGCCCAGAGTATACAAGACAAGAGGCAGAAACAAGAGATCAACAAAGGGGCGTGTACACTAGGGGCCCACAGTGGGCACTATAGACACACTGCTGCATTGGACCCATTGCCAAGTTCACTCTCCTCATTCCCGTTGGCAACAGGAAAATGATACTCGGGAAGTGCCCCAGGTTCTGCAGGATCACTTACAGATAGAGAGTAGGAACCCAGGGTCCTCACATGGTGACCAGCATCAAAATCTTGTGCAGAAGTAAACACAGTACTAGACCCCTCCCACAACCACATCAAAATTACAACTAAAATACAGAACAACCATCATTCAGAAACCTGAAATCTAGCTGAACAGAAGTCCTACAACTAGGGAATTAAAGAAGAAGCACTTTGATACTGGTAGGAGAGGCAGAGATGAGGGGTGGAATCTCAAAACCAACTGGTCCCACACCCACATGCGGCGATTTAAAATTGGGAGGGATATCTTGGCTGTGGGGGTTTCCCTGGGGAGTGATGGGTCACAGCCCCACACCAGGCGCCCCAGCCCAGGGTTCCAGTACCAGAAAGAGAAGTCCCCACAACTTCTGGCTGTAAAAACCATCAGGGATTGTGGCTGAGTTACACAGAGGCTGCTGGAGTCCCAGGCAATTCCCCTTAAAGGGCCCGTGCGTGGACTCACTCCCTCTGAGCTCCAGCACTGGGGCGGCAGCTTGAAACGAAATTAAGACATTTAGGGAAGAGCTAACTTGTCTATAATCAGGGCGAGAGATGGAAGGGCAGCTTTCTCCCAGACAGAAGTGCTGGCAGAGGTCAGTGTTCCTTTGCTGAGCCCTCTCTGCCAGAGAGCTGAGAGGTAGGCTCCATATCTGAATCTCCATCAACCTGGCTCACACTTTTTGCCACACACTGGTGATTCCCTGAGACCCCGCCCCTCTCTACTTGCAGGCTCATCCAAGCTATTTCCATACAACTGGCCTCTCTTGCCTCATGCTTCGGACTTTCCTAAAATTTCTCAAACAAGAAGCAGCTGGCATTAGTGTGCCCATCTCTCTCAATAAGTGGCCCCACGGCTGGCCTAGTGGCAGCCTGCCATGGTTTACAGCTTGGTCTCTCCTGGGCACCTCCAAGATCAACACAAGTAGCAGCCATCTCTAGACTGCTTTGTAGCTCATGCTGTGTGGCCCCGGGCAGGGCACAGGCAGAGGCTGACTTTGCACCTCTTAGAAGGCCCCAGAGTCAGTGCACCTGGTGGTCATCTTTGCCATGCCAGATTACAACCCTACCACCTCCACGAGTGACACACTCAAAGGGCAGACTCGGTGAGCACCAAAGCCCGACTGACGCAAGTCCTCCTCTACAGGGTTGGCTCCAGCACAGCAGCTCATCCACGGTAGTCACAGCCTATCTTCACAACAGATTGGCCTGGGGTCAATCCCTCCCAGTAACGCCGACATCAATCAAGGCTCAACTACAATAGGACAGTGCACGCAGCTCATACAGGGGTGCACCTGGAATGCTCAGCTCAGGTGACTGGGAAGGCTGAGCCACTGGGCCCTACAGGACACCTACTACACAAGGCAACTCTACCAAGTCCTGGAGACATAGCAGATCTATCTAATACATAGAAACAAACACAGGGAAGCAGCCAAAATGTGGAGACAAAGAAACACGTCACAAATGAAAAAACGAGAAAGCTCCAGAAAAAGAACTAAATAAAATGGAAGCAAAAGGACTAGCAGATACAGAGTTCAAAACAATGGTTACAAGGATGCTCAAGAAACTTAATGATAACTTCAAGAAACTCAGTGAGAATTTCAACAATATAAAAAAAGACCAGTCAGATATAAAGGATACACTAAGTGAAATAAAGAATAATTTAAAGCCCTAGATGGTTTTGCTCAGTGGTTAGAGCATCAGCCTGCGGACTGAAGGGTCCCAGGTTCAATTCCGGCCAAGGGCACATACCTCGGTTGCAGGCTCAATTCCTGGCCCCAGTTGGGGCGCATGAAGGAAACAATCAATTGATGTGTCTCTCTCACATTGTTGTTTCTCTCTCTCTCCCCCTTCCACTCTTTCTGAAAAGTAATGGAAAAAATATCCTCGGGTAAGGATTTAAAAATAATAACTTACAGGGGATCAACAGTAGAGGATGCCGAGAATCAAATCAAGAATTTGGAATATAAGGAAGCAAATAATACCCAATCAGAACAGAAAAAAGAATCCAAAAAAATGAAGATAGTGTTAGGAGTTTCTGGTACAACTTCAAGTGTACCAACATTTGCATCATGGGAGTGAGTGGCATAAGAAGAAAAGAGGGAGCAAGAAATTGAAAACCTATTTGAAAAAATAATGACAGAAAACTTCCCCTACCTGGGGAAAGAAACAGACATACAAGTCCAGGAAGCACAGAGAGTCCCAAACAAGATGAACCCAAAAAGGCCCATACCACGATATATCATAATTAAAACGCCAAAGGTTAAAGACAAAGAGAAAATCTTAAAAGCAGCAAGAGAGAAGCAGTTAGTTACCTACAAGGGAGCACCCATATGACTGTCAGTTGATTTCTCAACAGAAACTTTTGCAGGCCAGAAGGGAGTGGCAAGAAATATTCAAAGTGATGAAAAGCAAGGACCTACAACCAAGATTACTCTACCCAGCAAAGCTATCATTTAGAATTGAAGGTCAGATAAAGAGCTTCCCAGATAAGGAAAAGCTAAAGTTCATCACCACCAAACTAGCGTTACATGAAATGTTAAAGGGTCTTCTTTAAGAAGAAGGAAAAAAAAGATCCAGAATATGAACACTGAAATAGCAATAAATACATATCTATCAACAACTAAATCTAAAAATCAAAATAAACCAACAAGCAGAACAGAAACAGACTCATGGATACAAATAACATTTTGACGGCTGCCAGATGGGAGGCGGGTTGGGAAGATGGGTGAAAAAGGTGAAGGCATTTAGAAGTACAAATTAGGCATAACGTATGGACACAGACAATAGACAGGTGAAGGCCTGGGATGGGGTAGGAGATGGGTGGAAGGGGGCAAAGGAGGAAAAATGGGGCACATCTGTAATACTCTCAACATTAAATTTTTAAATACTGTGCAGGACTCATGAGTGAGATGCCTGTGCCCCCCCCCCCAAGTGTCAGATTTAATAGGCCTGGAGGTCCAGAAATCACACTCCTAACAAGTTCCTAGGGAACCCCCTTTGATGGAGGAAAAGCTTATACTGGAAGGTGGGAAAAGCGTTCTCCTTTCTCTCCCTAGGGAAGTGAAGATAACTGATTGAAAATACCCCCAAGACAATCAGGCGGACTACCCTAGCAGGAGAGATGTTAAAGGAGGGGTGAAAGCACAGTGTCCTGCAGTGAGGGCACCCACTTCCTGCTCTCTCTGGGTGCTGCCTTCTTTTCCGGTGGCTCCACACGACACTGGTGCCCTGGGGTAGGGGTGCCAGGTCGCTTCCATCACACATGGTCCCTGAAGCCAAAGCAAGTTAAACAAAGTGGTTCCTGGTGAAGATCACGTACTTGGACTCAGGATAGGCCATTGCTGGCTGGCCCATGAGCAGCCGCTGCATAGGAGGCCAACTCATGGGTGCTACGTGGACACAATGGGACCAGCTGGGGCAAGCATCAGGGTAGACCAATGCTATGAACAGACATGAAGAATATGATGTGTGAAGAAAATTTTAAAACATGGAGAACAAAGGGGACAGATGAGATGTTAGAGGGCTGAAAGCACATGCAGGAGAGGTCTCTGGCTGTTTTTTGTTTTGTTTTTTAATTTATTGATTTGAGAGAGAGAGAGGAAGGGAGAGAGAGAAAGAGTGATTTGTTGTTGCACTTATTTATGCATTCATTGGCTGATTCTTCTATGTGCCCCGACCGGAATCAAACCTACAACCTTGGCATCTCTAGGTGTTTTTTAAATATGTCTTTATTGATTTCAGAGAGAGGAAGGGAGAGGGAGAGAGAGAGATAGAAACATCACTGATGGCCTGGCCGGGCGTGGCTCAGCGGTTAAGCATCGACCTAGGATCCAGAAGATCAGGGTTCGATTCCCGGTCAGGGCACATGCCCGGGTTGTGGGCTGCAGCCGATCAATGACTCTCTCATCATTGATGTTTCTCTCTCTCTCTCTCCCTCTCCTTTCCTCTCTCTGAAATCAACAAAGATATATTAAAAAAACAACAACAAAAAAAAACATCACTGATGAAAGTCATTGATTGGTTGCCTCCTGCACACCCCCTACTGGGGATCAAGCCCTCAACCCGAGCACATGCCCTGACTGGGAATAGAACCGTGATCTCCTGGATCCTAGGTTGATGCTCAACCACTGAGCCATGCCAGCGGGACTCTCTGGGTGTTTTAATGGTAGGGTTTTGATGAGCAGAGATCTGGCTGGAGGAGTGAGATGGGATGAGGCGAGGGGGGGGGGGGGTGTACACGCCAAGCCCTGCAGGGGTCTGTCTCACACTGGCCCTTTTCTTCATCACTCCACTCCCCACTTCCGGGTGTGCAGGTACCCTCCGTGTTGGGCAGCAGGCTCACAGATTAGGCTAAGTGCATTAATTGGGCCTGAGGCCCTCTGCTGCTCAGGGGGGAGCAAAAGTAGTAAGTTTATAGTTTATTCTTTATATGGTCAATTCAAGAATTGATCATGATAGATAGCACTCTAACTAGTTCAAAATAAGGAGGACCCCAAAAACAGAGGCCACATGGCCCAACAAATTAAGAGCAAAAAACAACTGGCAAATGGCCGTAGCAGAGGAGGAACAGGCAGAGAGCAGGTACTGATGGGATGTAGGATGGGCAGTTAGAGGTCAGGTCTTTGGGATCAAAACCCAGGCTGCCATGGTGCCCAGGGCAAAGATGGTGGGTCAGATGGGCCAAGGGTGGCCAGATTTGCGGGGGGCAAGTCAAGAGGAAAATGCAGGTGCCTCATTCAAAAATGGTTAGCAAGTTCAAGGCAACAACTGCAGAGCGTTAACCAATCGAGACCCTTCTGCAGAGAGGTTTGCAGGTAGGACTGGAGTTTGAATCCAATAGTGCTGCTTCTAGAAATGGATCTGACAGGTCATACAGCCCCTGCACATAGTTCTCCCATATGTACACTGGACCCTGTGGGGATGCATTTGTTTGGAAAGCCCTCCTGTCTGTCCCAGTCCTGCTGCCAGACCTCTGCTCTCACATACCCACCCAGGGAGAGATCTGCCCCGTGGAGATGATCCCCAGGCTTACAGTGCTCACGCTCACAGAGCAATGAATACCAGGGCCCTGGGTCTACCATCTGGGACAGGGGGCAGCACAAGGAGAGAAGGGACAGTGAGGTAAGAGATCTCAATCGCTGTGAATGCATTCTCCAAAGCTGCAGAAAAAGTTCAGTTCACCCAATCACTGCTTTTGAGCTCACTAGTTTTAAAAACTATGCTTACATGGCCCCCAACACAGTGTCATGTTGCAAAAGGGGATAAAAAGGGGTAGCTGATGCTGCTCTTTGGGGGGAGGAAGGTGCTGAGTCAGCACTGTCACTGGGCTGGTCCAGCCATGACCTGCACTTCCTCCCACTGTCAGGGAATGTCTTCTGCTCAGACAAAAGACAGAGCTGAGAGAACGGCCAGCAGTGACTTACCAGGATGGAGGGCTCATCTCCTGCTGAGCCACACTGCCCCAGCAACCGATGCCCAATGCCAACTCTGACCTATACAAGCCAGGTGACAAACAAGGCTGGCTGGAGAACAGAGCTACATCTATACACACCCTGCCCACCAGCCCTGCAGTCCCCACATCCCCTAAATCCATGGGACAAGGAAGCTCCACCCAACACCATCCCAGCACCACTAATTTTCATGAACGCCCACCCTGTTGAGCAAGTGAGCAGCTAGGCCGCTGGACCTCATTCAGGTAGTGGCACCCACTGTGCAAACACAGTCTCACAGTCCTGCATGCTAAGCTCTGTGGTCAGGAGGAAGAAGCCCACATGAGGAAGAGAGATCTAGAGGCATGCCATCCCCATGGCAGTCACAGGTGACCCAGGGTTATGAGGCACTTGAAATGGGCTGGTCTTGGCCATGCTGTGCTCAAAGTACAAAACACACTAATTTCAAAGACTTAGAATACATACCAAAAAAAGTTGTTCTTAACTTTTTAATTACATGTTGAAATGATAGGATTTTGGTCATAGTTAAATAAAATATATTATGAAAACTTCTCTCACCTGCTTCTTTTGACATTTTTAATGTGGCTACAAGAAATGCTGAAATCGCACATATGGCAAATGTGCTAGTCCCACCAGGGGTCACCTCATGTACCTCATTCCACCTCTGTAATTGGTGGGAGCATTTTTAGGTTTGACCCTGAACACGAGGTCCATGGAGGGCCTGGGTCCTTGCAGAGCTGAGACCAGGCATGGAATGCCCTGTGCTCTGGGCAGGATTTTTCTCAGGTCAGGAAAGGTATAGAAAAGGGAGTTAGATCTCCACAGGAGGAGAAGTGCCACCTATAGCCCCAGGGGACAGAGCTTAGACCAAAAGTGGTTTAATAAGAAAACTTCAGTTACTCCAAAAATACCTATTTATCACCCCTTCATCTAGCTATCATATAAACTCCAAGATTAGTGTATTCCTTAAAGTCTTCTATAACTCTGAAAACTTAAAATGGGCTTCCCTTTTCTGTTCTTCATATGTTTGTATACAAAACATACACATTTATGAAACAGTTAAAAAAAACACAAAAAAACCTTCAGTTGCTTTAATAAAAACTAGCCCATCAGTAACAGTCCAAGGTGCCCAGCCTCTAAAGAAGCTCCTCTCCAAGTGCCCAGCAACCAGATAATGGAGGTTTTCACAGAGTGGTTGTCATGAAATGACACTGGTGGGACCGTGGGACACAATGAGCAAAATTTCATCCCCAGAATTTTCTTGCCCTCATCAGAGAAAATGTTTTATCACCACAGACCACTCCAGCCTGAAGCCAAGTATATGAGGGGAAGAGAGACAGCACAAGGACTGATGAGGCCTCTCTGACCAGGAGAACTGGTCCAGGCCCTGCCACCAAGTGGTGGGCACAGACTCCAGGATCTGAAAAGCCAAGCTATATTGTGCCCCCCAAAATTCCAAATATTTCTATCTCCAGCAAGTGGTCACTATTAGCACACCAGTTTATTTGGAGTCATCCCCACCCCCAGGATGAGGGCCAAATGAATGCCTCACCAGGGCCTCAAAAACCCACAACTTGGCCTGTCTTTGAAGGGGATATTACTCAGCCATGAAAAGGAGTGAAGCACCAACACTCGCTACGTGGATAAAACTGGAACATGATGCTCATTGAGAGAAGCCATATTCCATTTATGTGAAATGTCCAGAATAGGCAAGTCCAGAGATGGGAATGGGGTTAGAGGTTGCTGGGGGCTGGGGAGGCAGGTGGGAGTGGCTGCTGATAGAGACAGGGTTTCTGGAATTAGATGAATATAATTACATATTATTCTCTAGTTTTGTAAGACATCATTATTGAGGGAAACTGGGTAAAGAGAACATGGGATGTCTGTGTGTTATTTCTTATGGCCGCACAAGAATCCATGATTATCTCAAAACAAAAAGTTTAATTAAGAAAAAAAAGGACAGCCTAGCCGGTGTGCTCAGTGGTTGAGCATCAACCCATGCACCAAGAGGTCGCTGGTTCAATTCCTGGTGAGGGCATGTGTCCTGGTCAGGGCTTGATCCCTGGTACGGGGCGTGTAGGAGGCAGCCAATCGATGTTTCACTCTCAAATCAGTTTCTCTCATCCTCTCCCTCTCAAAAAATCAATAAAAATATTTTTTTAAAAAGAAAAGGATGGAGTTCCCAGAGGGAGACTGGGTGGGTGGGTGCCCTGTAGCTGCCTCCTCCTCTCTACTGAATGTCCAAAGTTTCCGGGGCCCCTCCAACTCCCTCCAACTCCCACCCATCAGGACCAGAGTTTGCAGTAGACATGTGGATTTTAGAGACCAGAGTATGAAAACTAACAGCTACATATAGAACACTAGACTTTTTTTGATCATCCCTTCCCTTTTTAAATCAGCTACTTCATCCACATGAAGCCATGGAAGGGTTAAACTGCCTTCTACCTGAATTGAGATTAGGCAGCACTCACACAGGCAGAGGTCAGATCAGAAAATATCTTCTGAGTCACAGGATGGCTGGCTCACTTGGCCTGCCCACTCAGCTATTACTCACTGCCAGCATTAAGGGCATGACTGCTCAGAGGGCACTCATCAGAAAGCTGTGGGCTCTGGGTAGGAAGCTGAGGGTGGAGATAGTCACCCTGAGGCTGTTCCCCCACCTACAGCCTTGCGAAGTCACCCAGGTAAAGGACCCCTGCATGTCTTCCTCTCTAAGATTCTTGTCCTGCCATCAGCAACCCAAGATGCCATTTACTCCCTTCTGAGTTGAGACCTAGTTTCCCGAACCAAAGAAAGGCCATCCTGCTTTAGAAATGATGCCACTGTGAACTGCAAGTGGGTATCAGAAACTCAGTCACTGAAGGAACAGAATGTGCCCAGCCTCCCCTTCATGTTTGCCAATTGCACAAAAGCCGGTTTCTGAGGCTGGACACTTCTGAGTGTGGCTCTTGTGGCTGTTTGCATTTCCTCCTACTGATGCCCCTCTTCAGAGAAGCCACCCACACCTCCTCCAGGGCAAGAGTGGCAACTCCTCCCGATGGAACCTCAGCTGACCCTATATACATGGGCACTATAACTCTGCTAACTTTTGTGTTTATGCGTCACCCACCTTCCTTCATATGTAAGTTTCTTGAGAATAAGAACATTGTCTACTGTCCTCTGTGGCCCCTGGGAATGCTACAAATTTTCAGGAGGTGCTAAGAAGGAATGAATCAGTGAACAAGTAAGCTCAGTCATTTCAAATGTGTGGTCACATGAGTAATCTGACCTTTCACGAGCTGAAGTTTCTGAAGTAGCCCATTTTCTTCATGTATTTATCATCGAGTCATCATAAAATATGAACTCTGTAAGTACTGCCCCCTCATTTGAAAAGCAAAATTCCTCAGTGGGGAAATGAAAGATTGAGAGACGTCACTGCAAAGTAAGGTTGTTGCAAGCCCTGGCAGCTAGCTGAGAATTTCACTGGGCTGGCCTGGCAGTGGGACAGCCACACCATAAAGGGACCTGCTGACATCAGGCAGCACACCAGGCCAGGTGGGCAGCACACCGCCATCCCCTGTCAAGTGAGGCCAGGGTCGGCAAGGGAAAGATGCTCTGTAGTTCAGAACTAACCACCACTAGAAAGCCAGGTTCTAACCCAGGAGGCCTTAGGGTTACAAATACCTATGGCCTTGCTCTACGGGAATAAAAGCAGGTGACAGAAACAACATGAGTGTCTCTGAGTAAATTTTCACCTTAGTATAAAAATGCCTGGAAGCTGGGTCACAGTGGTTTTAACTCTTCCCATGCTCAAAAATACCACTTTGTAAGGTGCACATATGTTGTTAATTATATACTCAGCACAGGCCCCCCCTAAGCATTTCCCAAATGAAACTCAAGTTCACATAAAAACCTGTCCGAGGATGTTCACAGCAGCTTTATTTGTAATCCCCCCAAACTGGAAATATCCCAAGTGTCCTGCCACCAGCAGCCTAATGGATCAATGGAAAACTGGGATACACAGCAAGAACAAGGAGTTACTTTTTATACCCACTACAACATGGATGAGTCTCAGGTATGTTTTGCTGAGCAGAAGCAGCCAGAATCCAAAGGCTCTAGACTGTTGAGTCCATTAACCTAACTTTCTGGAAAAGGCAAAACTATAGGGACAGATTGGAGGTCAGTGATTGCCAGAGGTGAGGACAGTTGGCAGCAAAGGGCAGCAGAAGGGACACTGAGTAATGACGATTGTTCTGCAGCCTTACTGCCATGAGTCTGTCAAAAACCCCTATAACTGTACCCTTAAAAAAAAAGTGAATTATACTACATGCCACTAAAGATAAATAATTAAATTTTAAATAATGCACTGGGCAGCCACAGGGACTGGTGTAACAGTTGGAGTTCTGAAGGTTCTCCCACTCTGTTTCCTGTCGCTTTGGACATCTCCAGCCTGGCCCACTGCTCAGGTCGCCCACACCATGCACACGGGAGTTGCCCAACCGGAAAAGCCAGAGTCGGGCTGGATGAGCAAAACTCCAAAGCGCCCATGCGCAAGGCAGCCTGGAAACCATGAAACCCTTCTGAGGACACCAGCTCCAGGGCAGTCCCTGGGTCCCAACCCGCCACGGGCACGACGTTTCCAAAAACTGACACACACTGAGGGCGTTCCAGGGGCGGGGCGCGCGGGCTTCCCCGCTGTGTCCCCTGGAGGCCCCGCCCCCGCCTCCCCCTTTCGCCCCCCAAGACTTGCGCGCGAAAGGGCGCCCCAAAGGCGCCCGCCGATGGCGCCTGCTGCGCTTTCCCTCCCAACGGCACACTGTCCGGCCGGAGCGTGGACGTAGGGACACCGACACACATCACGCTGCACTCAAGGGCAAGAGGCCGAGACGCCCACCCCGCGCCCTGCATTTCTAGAATCACCCAGGGGACAACTCTGTAAATTTCCGCTCGGCCTGTCATTTTCCAAGGGCACTTGAGATTGGGGACAGAAAGCTTCGTTTTCAAGGGTCCGGCCGGCTCACCCACTCAAGATTACTGGACAGACTGCCTCATTTCCAAGGGTCCGGCTAGCCCACCCACTCACGACTGGGGAGATAGAATGCCTCGTTTCCAATGGGCTGGCCAGCCCACCCACTTAAGATTACTGGACAGAATGCCTCATTCTGGTCCGGCTAGTCCTGCCACTCAAGATAAGGGGGGCAAACTGCCTAAAAAAGTAAAAAAATAAATAAAAAATTTAAAAAACTAGGGGGAGGGAGAAGGAAAAGATGCCCTCAAAAATAAAAATAAAGCTGAGCCAACTGACAGTTCAAAGAATAAACTACTAAAAAAACAAAAACACGAACGAAAGAAAGAAACCCTGAATGTCAGAACACGAAACACGGGAAGGCAAGTTCGCCGGCCGCCCGAGCCCGGGGTACCGGGGTCTTAGCCCCGCACAGGCAACGGCAACCGGGGCTCGGGAGTCTCTTGGAGGCGCGGGGTCCGGCCGTGGAGACCCTCGGCAGGCAGGAAGGGGGGTCCCCAAGAGGGTTTCTGAAATCGAGTCGTGCCGTTGCTCAGTGGGCCCCCAACGCGATCCGCGGAGGGCGGGGGTCCGGGGGGGAGGGGCGGAGGAAGGGGAGGAGAGAGCGGTACTCACGTAGACCGGCAGCGGCCACGGGTAGACGGCGGGCTCGGCCCCCACGGGCGACTTGAGCCTCAGCTCCAGCTTCTCCCCCATGTCGGCGCGCGCGGCCGCCGCACCATGCTAGTCGGGCGGTTGGGGGAGGGGCGGGTCGCCGCCGGCGGGGGCGGGGCCGGAGAGTACAGGTGGGCGGGAGGCTGAGGGGAGGGGGCCCGGCGTGGGCCTCGGCCGCCGCCGCCGCCGCGCTCCCGACCAGCCCCCGGCTCCCTCTTTGTGGTCACAGGACGGGGGCCTCCAGCGCCGCCGCCATCTTGGGCCGGCGTGAGGCGAACACAATGAGCCGGGAACCGGGCCGAACCACTCGCCACGCTCGCGCGGGGGTGCCCGGCGCGAGGCAGTGGCGCGCTCCCGCTGCCCCGCCCGCCGCGCCGCGCGCGCCTCCCCTCTCGTCCCTCCCCGTGGACTCTCCCGCATGAACGCACGCACGCGCGTCCTCCGCTGTCCTCGCCCGCCCCAATGATGCGGGTACCCTGGGGGACCCAGGGAGGCCTGAGGTGACAGGTTCGAGCCCCGCCCTTGAAAGACGGGGACACCCCCCCCCCACACACACACAAAATAAAGCCACAATTCTTTATTGCATGCGATGGTCGGAGTCCAGGCCTCCGCTCCAGCTCGAAGCATATAGAACTCCCTCAACAAGAATGCAGCTTATTGAGCATCTGCTAGGCCCAGACCCTGGGCACTCAGTGCTGGCAAGAGAGAAAGTCCCCTGCCCACACAGCTGCCGGTTTAACTGACAGTGGTCATGGGGGAAGATAAAGCAAGTGACATAAATGCCACGGGATGGTTAATCTTAGTGTCTGCTGTGCTGGGCCCCAAGCTCGGAAAACTTTATCCCAGATGGGCCCCCTAGGTATTTTTCTGATGAGATTAACACTTAAATCAGCCGACTTTGTGTAAAGAAGTTTGTGACAGCCACAATGTGGGTGGACCTCGTCCAAGGAGTTGAAGGTCTGAAAATGAAGTTTCCTAGAAAGAGGGAACTCTGCTTCCAAAGGCCTGAGGACTCCAGTTGCAACATCAGCTCTTCCCTAGGTTGTTCCAGGGGCCCTGCGCTGGAGATTTCTGACTTGATGGTAGCACAGTCAGGTGAGCCAACGCCTTGACGTAAAACTCTATATGTATGTGTGTAATAGTGTGTGTACATGTGTATACATGGCGAATATACACACATATTTATGTGTGTGCATATATAGTGTGTATGTGTATATATGTATTATATATGTGTTGTATATTATACATATAAACATACTGTATACACACCTATACATTTGTATGTGTGTACATATACTATACATCAGCACCTTTGTAAATATACAGGTATATATAGTATATATGTATGTATATATTATATGTGTGTATACATACTGTATATTACAGACCCATACTTACGTATAGGTATGGATATGTATTACATACCTATATATGTGTGTACATGCAGGCACACATTCCATGGATTCTGTTTGGACATCCTCACTAACACAGCCACCTGACTATGACAATTGAGCATGGCTCTGTGCCAGCTATGTATTTCTATATCTGTGTGTATACATTGTATATGTGTACATATGTGTGTGAATATGTTGTATATGTACTATATATGTATGTTGGCTCTGTGCAGCTAGGGACCCAACCACTTGTCCTTTTAGTATCTCACTTAAGTGTCACAACAGCCCAGGAGGCCAGATGATGCTGTTCTTCCCAGGGGAGGTGACTGAGGGCCAGAGATGTGCAGCGAAGTACCCAAGTTCATACAGGTTTGAGGTGGGGAGGCTGAGAGTGGAACCCTGTGGAATTCTGACAGCAGCACACACTCCTGTTGGTGATTCTTACAAGCAATTCTGAAGGAAAGGGACCAGATCTGAAGGAGGAGATGCAGCTGCTTCCATTTGTGTGAAGTCCCAACTGAGGCCCACTGACTGAAGGGTTAAAGTCAGGATAGCAGTTACTGTGGGGTGGGAGTGGGGATTACACAGGGATGTTAACAACTGGAAGTGGTTCGGCTTTGCGAGTCAGGGATGGCCTGGGAGGTCCTAAAGAGAGGGGTCCCTGCTCTGCCCCTTCTCATTCGCCCTTCCCAGCCTGACAAACCCAAAGCTCAGAGCCACCCCTCCTCCTACCAGGGAGAAGAGCCAGTCAGTTGGGCTCCCTGGCTCCCAGGCTCCCTGCGGTAGGAGCTATTTTAAGCTTTCATCCCATAAGACACAGCCGTTGCTGGAGCCAGTGGCTCAGGAAACTCCCTCTCTCCTCTTCCCTCACCTCTCCCCCTCCTCCTTCCTTCTCTTCTCCACTCCACTCCTTTCCCTTCTTCCCTCCCCTCCCCTCCCCTCCTCTTCTCTCTCCCTCTCTCTCTCTTTTTCTCAGCCTTCTTCCCCCTTCCTTCTTCCCTCTCCCCTTCCCTCACTCCCCCTCTATCTATCCTTCCCCTGACTTTCTGCAGAGAGATCCCGAGGGTCCTCTCAGACCCTGACTCAGGCAATCAACCAAAGAGTGGCTCACAACAGCTGCCCCTGTCTGACCCCTCCCCATGTCCTCCCCTATCCCGCATTTGAAGGATGTCAAAGCAAACTCTGGCCTGCTGTGACCTTGGGCCCAGGGCCATCTACATGTGCTATTCCCCTACATAGAATATTCTTCCTAGACTCCTCCAACTGGTGTCACTTCCTCTCTCCCCTCACTTTCTCCAGAACCTTCCTGCACCTTCCCCAACAAGGCCAGATCCCAGGATATGCCTTGTATCTCCGTGCCACCAGATTTCCAGTACTGGTCCACCCTTCCCTACCTGAGTTCTTGGGTAAAACACTTAACCTCTAACAAACAGCTGCTGCCAGCAGTCCTGACATCAAGATGTTTGTGAGGATTGAGTGAATTAATATAGAAAGTGCTAGAACAGTGCCTAATCAATAGAAGTTAATTGCTGTCACTTTTGCTGTTGCAGTTGTTATTGTGGTTAGGTAGGGTGACCAACCATCCCGGTTTGCTTAACACTATCCCAGTCTTAGGACTGGAAATCCAGGAAATTCCTTGGTCCCAGGCAAACCGGGTGGTCTGTTACTCCATTTAAGATTAACCGTGTGCTTGATCTTCCATCCCCCACACAGCCAGAAAGGAAATCTTCCCCTCCCTCCTTCCTTTTTTTTAAAAAATATATTTTTATTGATTTCAGAGAGGGAAGGAGAGGGAGAGAGAGATAGAAACACCAATGATTTGAGTCATTGTCTCAAATGATTTGAGATCAGCTGTCTCCTGCACGACCCCTGCTGGGGACGGAGCCTACAACCCAGGTATGTGCCCTGACTGGGAATCAAACCGCCATCTCTTGGATCCTATCTAGGTCCATGCTCAACCACTGAGCCACGTGGGCTGGGCCCTCCTTCCTTCCTTGATTGTAACCCTTTATTCATTCATCCATTCACACCTTTGTTCAACTCTTTATTCCGCTAGTGTTTATTAAGCACCTAATACATAGCAGACACTCATCTGGGTGCTGGGGTCATAACAGCCAAGACAGTGGATGTGGACCCCTGTCCTCACAGAGTTCCTGTTCTAGAGAGGGCAGTGAACAAAACTGACAAGATGTAATTTATTATACAGGGGTGATGTCACAGGGAGCGTTCAAGCAGGAGAAGGAGTGGAAAGAGGGACAGTTTCAGTTCAGACATTGACCCTATAGGGCCAAGATTGCTCAGGGCCATACTGGCAGCTTCAACACAGCTGTTTTCACCGGGGTGACTGCCCTTGGGGGCTACTGTGCAATGACTGGGGACATCTGTGGTTGTTAGTACTCTGGCATCTAGTGGGTGGGGGCCAGGGATGCTGCTCAACACCTCACAGTGCCCAGGACACCCCCACAGAGGTTGAACCAGCCCCAGTGTGAGCAGTGCTGATGGGGAGACCCTGCTCAAATATTATTCTGATCGGTTGGTTCCTGCAGAATCCAGTGAGGGCAGGCACTCTATCCTGGTCACCTCTGCATCCTGAGATGACATAGAATGGAGCAGCCGGGCAGGGCTCAGACAAACTTTGTGGATGAAATGATAAATGCCATGCCCATCCCACCCTACATTCAGCTGGAATGGTGGAACTGGACCCCAGCTGTGTTGGTCTCTATCGCGCCCTATGCATCTTTTTCCAGAGTATTTCCTCTCATCATTGTCATAGTCACAGTCCCATCGCAGGCTGAGTTCCCTGGAGATGCTAAGAACGAGGACTTGATACAGGTTGTTGATTTGAGAGGTGCAGACAACAGTACGGTGTGGTGGGAGGTGACACAAAGGAAGAGAAGGCAACAAAAAAGGGTGGTTGGTTCTCAGGCCAGCTGCCACGGGGGGCAATTAGAGCTTCACCATCAGAGGGACTGTGTGCACACCTTGGCCTTAACCCACCCGAGAGGCGAGGGGACTGGAGTACTTCTTTACCAACTCCTATCAGTTTTTGGTGGGTGTGCTTGATGAAGGTATGAATTCCCAGGCATTTCCAGCCTACACAGTCCTGGACATGTCCTTGGGTACAAGACACAGATGCTGGCTGTTGGACTCTTAAAACAGTCATGTCCAACAGAAAAGGTCAGGGCACTGGTTGTGTTGGAGTCAGTGCCTAAGTGACATGGCTCATCCTCTCCTATGGCTCTAAATATTTCAGGAAGTGTCACACTTCCCCCATTGTCTTGTTCTCCAGCTCCAGAGCAAACCCCTTGCTCACAACCCACACCTGCCTAGGGGCTTGGAACATTCTTTTGTTATTGCTTGTAAAATGCATACATCAAAATGTCAAAAATGTAAAGATGAAAAGAAGCGCAGGCATGTTCAAATCAAGGAAATACACAACAGTATTATCTTTGATAAATACACTTTACCAAAAAGTACTAAAGATTGGACAGAGTATTCCTATGCCTGCAGGCCCTGTACCCAGTTCCCCTTATTTGTAACGTGTCACATTAGTATGA
This sequence comes from Miniopterus schreibersii, assembly GCF_964146895.1. NCBI lineage: Eukaryota > Metazoa > Chordata > Mammalia > Chiroptera > Miniopteridae > Miniopterus > Miniopterus schreibersii. Next base: position 64,988,277 of record NC_138105.1, on the reverse strand, counting down.
TACATTGGTGGGAACTAAGCGACCAAATCTAGATTCATTATTATTAACTGAAGTCCAAACTTTATTTGAATTTCCTTAGTTTTTCCCTAACATTCTTTTTTGTCCCAGTCTCCTTTAAGCTGTGACAGTTTCTCAGACTTTCCTGGGTTTTGATGCCTTGAAAGTTTTGAGGAATACTGGTCAGGTATTTTGTCCCTCAATTTGTGATTTTTTTTCTGGCATCTTTCTTATGGTTAGACTGGAGTTATGGGATTTGGTCCGACACAGATAAAACGCTCTTCTCATCAGATCACATCAAGGGTAAAAGCCATCAACAGGACTTACGACTGATGATGTTAACCTTAATCACCTGGCCACTATGATCTTTTAAACCATGGTGGACATTCCCCTCCCCCACAAAGCCAAAATTAAAGAGACTGATAATATCAAGTGTTGGCCAGGATGGCTAGCCACTAGAACTCGCATGCATTGCTGGTAGGAGTGCAAATAGGAGCAGCCACATTGGATAACTGTTCCACAGGACCCACAAGAGCTAATAACTATAACTACATGTACTCCATGTCTCAACAGTTCTGGTGGGCGTACACCCAAGAGAAATAAGTCTGTGTCACCACTAAATGACGGGCACTAGAATGTTTGCAATGGCTTTATTCATGATAGCCGGCAACTGGAAATGATTTAAATGTCTTTCCAGAGAAGAATGGGTGAATAAATTGTATCTTCATACAAAGGGATACCACACAGCATTGAAAAGGAGGTAACTGCCCTGGCTGGTTTGGCTCAGTGGTTAGAGCATCATCCCCCAGACCAAAGGGTCCTGGGTTCAATTCTGGCCAAGGGCACATACCTCAGTTGCAGGCTTGGCCCCGGTGGGGGCAACCACTTGATGTGTCTCTCTCATATTGATGTTTCTTTCTCCCCCTTCCACTTTCAAAAAGCAGTAGGGAAAAAATATCTTTGGTGAGGATAAAAAAAAACAAGAAAAGGAGGTAGCTACTGACACATGCACTGGGTTAGATGAATCTCACCCACAGTGGGTAGGGCAGTGGGTAGGGGAAGGCAGTCACATACAATAAAACAAGACTTGCTTTATAACTCCATTTACACAAAGTTCAAAAACAGGAAAAACCAATGAGTGGGAAGTAAAACAGGTTGTCTCTGGGGGCTGCTGACCAGGAAGGGGAATATGGAAATTCTGGGGGGCTGGATATATTCTACATTGTGGTCTGGGTGGTGGTTAGTTGGAGAGAGAGGGAGATACAACTTATTAAGCTGGTCACTTAAGATCAGTGCATTTGTGTCCTTTTTGTATGTATGTCATCCCTCAAGTAAAAAGAATAACCTATAAGCAGATCTGGGTTGATGGGAGTATAAAATGGTGCAGCTACTGTGAAAAACAGTCTGGAAAAGCTAAAATGGCCCCTGCAGGTTTGGCTCAGTGGTTAGAGCATCAGCCCGAGGATTAAAGAAAGGGTCCTGGGTTTGATTTCGGCCAACGGCACGTACCTCGGTTACAGGCTCGATACCCAGCCCTGGTCAGGGCGCTTGTGGGAGGCAACCAATCGATATATCTCTCTCACATTGACCTCTCTCTCTGCCTCTCTCTCTCTTTCTCTCCCCCCCCTTCCACTCTCTCTGAAAAGCAATGGAAAAAATTTCCTCAGGTGAGGATTAAAAAACCAAACAACATAGTTAAACCATGTGGTCTACTGATTCCACTCCAAGGTATATAGCCAAAAGAACCAAAAACAGGGACTTAAATACTTGTATACCAATGTTTATAGAAGCTTCATTCACAATATTCAAAAGGCAGAAATACCCCAAATTTCCAACAATAGATGAATGGATAAAATGTGGTCCATCCACACACTAGAATATTATTCAGCCATAAAAAGGAAGGAAATTCTGACCTATGCTATAACCTGGATGAACCTTGAGGATGTTAAGCTCAGTTACATAAGTCAGACACAAAAGGACAAATACTGTGTGATTCCACTCATAGGAGGTCCCTAGAGGAGTCAAATCCATAGAGACAGACAGTGGGTAGCTGGTGCCAGGAGCTGGGGAAAGGTAGTTAGTATTTAATGGGGACAGAGTGTCAGTTTGAGAGGATGAAAAATTTTTGGAGATGGATGGTGGGGATGGTTGCTCAATACTGGGAATGTACTTAATGCCACTGAGCTGTGCACTGAGAAATGGTTAAGATGGTAAATATTATGTGCCTTTTGTTGCAATTTAAAAAACAACACTTGGAGTGGTAAACAATATAATATACAGATGATGTATTATAAAATTGTACACCTGAAACCTATGTAATTTAAAAACAAAACAGATTCTACTACATAGAATCACACTGACCTGACCAGCTTTGCAGACAAAGGTAGGCTTCTGCTGTAGAAATCTAGAACCCTGTGAGAGTCCCCTTGCTGCATTCCTGCTGCTTCATTTGCTTTGTCCTGGGGTCAATGAGATCATTCTTGGCAGAACTGGAGGCACAGATGCCTTTGTGTCAGCAGGGAAGAAGTATTATAAATCTGTATGCTGAGCTTAAGGTCATCCAGCAGATGTAACTTGGGAAAGATGTCCACATGGAGAAAGATGTACATGACATGATGACATGTTAGGTGAAAAAAGCAAGGTGCAGAACAAGCTGATGTTTGTATTTAAGTATATGTGTACACATACTTAAAATATGCTTGCATGTAAGTAGGCTCTTCCTGACTCATAAGAAATGCATTACAATGGTCAGTACTGGATGGGAGGAAGAAATTGCTGCTCCAGACTATTTAAGTCTCCCTGCAAATAGGACTGTGCACATCCATACCCTTTGCTAGGTATGTTTTCAGGGCTTCCTGGTAGAGCTATCAGAGCATACATACATCCTTGTCTCCCTGACTAGGATTTAAACAACCATTGTTCGCCCTGGCCAGTTTGCTGAGTCATTAGAGCGTCAGCCTGCGGACTGAAGGGTCCTGGGTTCAATTTCAGCCAAGGGCACATACCTCAGTTGCAGGCCCGATCCCTGGCCCTGGCCAGGGCTTGTGTAGGAGGCAACAAATTGATGTCTCTCTCTCACATCGATGTTTCTCTTTCTCTCTCTCTCTCTCTCTCTCTCTCCCCTCTCCACTCTCTCTGAAAGCAATGGAAAAAATATCCTTGGGTGAGGATTAAAAATAAATAAATAAAAATAACCATCGTTCAATTCACTCCTTGTTCTGTAGGTCAGCAATTTGGACTGGGCCCATCTGGGCAATTCTGCTGGTCTTGCCACTCACATGTGTGGGGTCATTTAGTGGGTCAGTTGCAGGCTGACTGACCTAGTGGGCTCATCTCTGCTGTCATCCCACAGTAGGTGAGCCAGGTTTCTGTACATGTTCTAACGGCAGTAGGAGGATAAGTATGGGAGCTTCCAAACCTCGAGGCCCTTTTGAGAGGCTTTAAGGGCCCATTCCTTCTCTCCTAAGGAGGGTTAAGACAGGGTCTGATTCACCCCACCCCTTGTTTTTATAGATAAAGTTTTATTGGAACACAACCACATGCATTTGTTTACACATCATGTGTGGCTGCTTTCCCACCACAACTGCACAGTTTACTGTTGTGACAGAGACCGCCTGGGCTGCAAAGCCAAAACTATTGACTCCGTAGTCCTTTGTAGAGTGTGCTAGTCCGATATAAGGACACTCTCCTCTTGGAATCAGCTACCTAACTGTGGCCAACAAGCTTTCAGGGGGTTGGGGCAAAGCCTCCTTGTATCCCCAAATATAGCACGAATCTCATCAACATTCTTCTGCTAGACTTGGCCCAGGGGGGCTGTGGTTTGCTGAGTCCCTGATTACTGGGGCTCAAAACACAAAAAGCAGTGAATTTATCTGCCTTCTTTCACCCCACACAGAATCCCAGATGCTTCGGCTCCCCATCACACAGCACTTTCTTCCAGTGAAAATTTAGCTTGTGACCATTTCTACTATGCTGATGGCCTTTATGATATCTGACAACCCCCAGGACCACAAGCGGAAATTTGTTTCATGGCAAAGACAGGCATCCAGAGGATGCAATCTCATCATGCAATCTCATTGCAAGCTCCTCTGTGAATTCTTAAGTGATTTCACCAAATTTCCCTTGGAAGGGAAACAGCAGAGTTGAGAGCTCTTCAGAGCCCACATTAAAGTCTCAGAAGTGACAGCATGACTGCACAAAATAGAAGAATTCCTGCCAGTTCCTCTCGCTCTGAGATCCAATCCACTGGTCCTTTTGGAGCCCAGAGCTTCCAAGTTCCCTGCGTTGGGGGACTTTGGCAATTAAATCACTTCCAATTACTAAGCACTGACTTCATGCCTGGGCTGGGTCACACACTTTGCACATAATCTCACTTGATCCTACAAGAACTCTGTGAAGGGCATCTTTTTGTATTCGTTTCTTAACGCTGCTGTAACAACCGCAAATTTAGTGGTTAAAATAACACCAACTTATTCACACATAATGTTTCTCTGGAGAACCCAGGCCACTAAAAGCAAGGTGTCTGCAGGACTGCACACCTTTCTGGAGGGCCTAGCAGAGGGCCTATTCCCTTGCCTTTTCCAGCCTCTAGAATCTGCCTGCATTCCTTGGCTTGTGGCCCCTTCCTCCATCTTTAAGGCCACGGGATCAGGCTGAATCTTTCCCAAGTTGCCATCTCTATCACCTTCCACTTTTAAGGAGCCTTGTGATTACCTTGGGTATACTGGGATAGTTCAGGATAAACTCCCCAATTTAAGGTCAGCTTATTCACAACTTTCATTCCATCTACAACCTTAATTCCCTTTTCCCACATAACCTAACAGATTCACAGGTTCCAGGGATTAGGATGTGGATGTCTTTGGGGTGGGGGCATTTGTCTGCCTACCTATTTTATAAACATCCCTTTTAAAAAAAAAAGTTTTTATTGATTTCAGAGAAAGGAAGGGAGAGATATAGAAACATCAATGATGAGAGAGTCATTGATCAGCTTCCTCCTACACATGCCCTCTACTGGGAATCGAGCCCGCAACCCAGGCATGTGCCCTAAGTGAGAATCGAACCGTGATCAACCACTGAGCCACACCAGCTGGGCTATAAACATCCTATTTTGCAGATAAGAAAACTGAGGTTTAGACTGGTTCAGTGTCTTGCTTGAGTCACAAGCCATTAGTCAGTAGTTGAGCTGGGTTGGTCTAGTTCCAGAGCTCAAGCTATTACCAGTGCTGTGACAGGCAGGGTCCCAAGTGTCTGAAGGCAGGAAGATGGCAATAGAGGGCTGAATGTAGGTTTTAGAAATGTGGGGACCTGCTCTCTCACTAAGTAAAGTAAGCAGAGCTATTTTAGGGTATTTTATAAAGTCCCTGGGGTCTAATGTTGTTGCACCTTCCCCACCTCCCTCAGTCCAGGTCACTGTGTCCTCCCCGTTTTGGCAAGATCTGAACTCTTGTACTTTCTGGGCATCTCAGAGCTCTCCATGGTACTGACCCCTTCCCCACCCCCCACCCCAGTTTGCCTCTCTTGGTGAGGGGATTGTTTTTCTAGGGTTATAGTTCCTGCTTTGTCTTGCTGACTACACCTCAGGACTCCTTACATCCAGGTCCTTACTTGACCTCAAGCTGCAGATAAGCCTTGAGTTCTAGGGCAACCCAAGACCTTGGTTCTTTCCTGAAATCTCTAAATATTTTCATACTTAGATATTCCCAACAGGTGTGCAGTAGGGAGATCTGTGATTGAAGGAAGCCATCCTTATTCTGACACATCTCTTAGGAACTAGTCAAAATCACTCATGGACAAACTCAAGTGTCCAAGTTTTGGCTTTAAATGATCCCAGTTGGTTTCAACATGCTGGTTAAAAACAAAGGCCTGGCCAGGTGTGGCTCAGCGGTTGAGCATCGACCTAGGATCTAGGAGATCATGGTTTGATTCCCAGTCAGGGCACATGACCGGGTTGTGGGCTCAATCCCCAGTCGGGAGCCTGCAGGAGGCAGCCGATCAATGACTCTCTCATCATTGATGTTTCTCTCTCTCTCCCTCTCCCTTCCTCTCTCTGACATCAATAAAGACATATTAAAACAAACAAACAAACAAAAAATAACAAAGGAGAGCATTGGCCAGGTGGCTCAGTTGGTTGGAGTGTTACCCTGTACACCAAAAGGTTTCAGGTTCAATTCTCAGTCAGGGCACTTACCTGGGTTGCGGAGTTGGGGATTCAATCCAGGTCAGGGCGAGTACAGGAGGCAACCAATCAATGTTTCTCTTTCACATAAATATCTCCCTCTCCATCTGTCCCCCCCTCTTACTCTCCCTTTCTCTCTCTCCTTCCTCTCTAAACATATCCTTGGGTGAGGATTTTTTTAAAAAAGGAGAAATAAACAAAGAGACAATCTCTCCTGCTATTTTGACTTCATGGCAGTCCCCAGAAGTCACCTGGTCAAACACATAGTATTCTTAAGACTCTCTTATTTTTGTTTGTTCTTTAAATTGTTGTAAAATACACATGACAGAATTTATCATTTTAAGTGTAAATTTTTGTGGCATTAAGTACATTCACAATGTTGTGCAACCATCACCACCATCCGTCTCCAGAACTTGCTCATCTTCCCAAACAGAAACTCTGTCCCCATTAAACACTAACTTCCTATTCCCCTACCCCAGCCCCTGCAACCCACTGTCTACTTTCTATTTCCATGAATATGCCAATTCTGTGTCTTCTTTCTGTTCCAGGATCCCATCCAGAGTACTGCATGACATTTAGTGGTCATGTCTTCTTTTTTTTCTTCCGAAGTTTTTAAATTTTACTTTATGTACAAAGAGCTAGCATTCTGTGGTAAGGTAGATGTTGACCCATTCAAGGAACTTTACTTAGTCCAACTTAATGAAGCCTATATCCTTTGCTTACTGACAGAAACATTGGTGGCACATATTGAGGTCATATTTTTGGATCAGACTGTGCTGGTTTGAGCAGACAGGCCAGAATGAGTACCCTGGCTGAATTTTCTTTGATGGCTCCAGTAGAGCTGCTGGTGATCTACCTTGCTCTCCCAGATGCAAAGAAGCAAAAGGAAAAATGTGGTCATGTCTTCCTAAGCTCCTCTTGGCTGAGATGGTCTCAGGTTTTCTTGTTTTTGATGACTGTGACAGTTTTGAGGAATGCTGGTTGGGGGTTTTATAGAATGTCCCTCAGTTGGGGCTTGTCTGGTATTTTTCTCGTGGTTAGGCTGGGGTGATGAGTTCTGAGAGGAAGACCCCAGAAGGGCCCTTCTCATCCCATCATAGGAAGAGTCATATGTCATCAAGACTTATCACTAGTGATGTTGACCTGATTCCCTGGTTAAGGTGTGTTTGTCAGGTTTGTCCACTGTAAATTTACCCCTTTCCATCCTGTATTCTTTGGGAGGAAGTTGCTATGCACAGCTCACACTTGTGGAGTGGAAGTTATGCTCCTTTTCCTAGAAAGTTGAGTATTCATGTAAATTATTTTTAATTCTTCTACCTGGGAGATCTGTCTATTCTCCCATTTATTAATCATTTGTTTATATCAATATGGAGTCATGGATATCTATGTTATATTTGGGGGGGGTGTTTATAATCCAATGCTGCTTTATCTTGTCACAAAAAATTGTTCCAATTTTGGGAGTGGGGAGCTCTTTCCTTTGGTTCCTGTGTCCCTTTGGCATATCCCCATCATTGTGGTGGATTTTTGTGTGCATGGAGTTTTTTACACTTACTTTTGGTACTACAAGCTGCTCCAGGCTCATCTTGTATATTTCCTGTCCCAGTCTAGAATCAGCCAATTCTCCATGGAGCTCTGGTTCCTTCTGTTGGAGAATGGTTAGAAACCAAGATCCAGGTCTGATGTTGTGGGCTTTTAAGTGTTTTATGTGATGGGTCAGAGATATGCCATGCGAGTCTGTACAAATGGCTTTTGTTGATCACATTAAAGATATTAACCTATTAAGGATACAAAGTCATAGACTGTCAGAATCTTTGCTGTTTTCAGCCCTGTTGGTGAGAAGGCAACATCTTACTCTTGCCTGGAGGGTCTGAACCCTAAGGTCACTTTGACCCAGAGAAGCAGCCTGGATTTCCAACCCAAGTGCAGAATTTCAAAATAAAGGATGTCTAGACAGTACTTCACTTGGTAGTTTCCAAGGAAACAGGACCCTGCATCTGCGTCTCAGCCCAAGCTTAGTGCCAACCTCTTTACTCATAGCTCTGCCTAGCTTTGAGCCTATCAAACTATGTTTCATGTAAATATTAAACTCTACTTCTCCCCAAAATTCTATACTCTCTTTTTTTGAAGGGCATGATAGTTTATTTTTTTTAATTGTACCACACTGATCATAATGACCAGCATACACATTATGATGGATTTTCTCTTGGGTATTAACACTGCAGTATTTTTGTATACTGAAATGTTTCAACAAGATCAGGAACATTAGAGAAGTAAAGATCTTAGATAAAAATGAACACTAATAATTCTGGTGTCCTCTACAGAATTAATTTAAAGCTCCTATGAATCAGTGGCATTATAATGTCATTATGAAGAACAAAAGTTCTCTCTTAGGTAGGCAGCATATGCTTATACTCCTATAATTTCAATCTCTCTCTCACACTCTTTAGTGAGATGCCCCATCGCCCACCCCATACTTCCTCTACATGCTGTCTCTTTTGCTGTAACAAGTTAATAAACCTAACTTTCTAGGACCATAATTGTGTCCCTGGAGGTCTTTATTAGATGTGTTTTACCAATGAAGGGAACAGTGATGGGGAAACGGCTGTTTCTGAAACACAGAGAAAAAAGCTGGAACTAGCTGCTGCTAGTCCCAGGTCTTTAGACTTTTTCTGTGTAATGTTGGACAAGCCAGAGTTTTTGCATTAGTATAATGGGGTTCAGTAAATTTGTTCTGATGACGTTCCAGTGGATGTTGTGAGAATCAGAAGAGAGAGAGAAATAAGACATTTTTCAACTGTCCTCTTCATGGGAGGAAAGAAGCGAAAGGTCTTGGGAGAGGGTGGGGCTGCAATATGGGTGGCAGCAAGTGGGACTGGGGTCAACAACCCACAGATTTAGTCCCTATGCAGGGACAAATTTCTCCATTAGCTTCTCCCTTCTATCTTTTTTCCCTTTCCTCCCTGTGAACTATCTGCAGTGGAGAGTCCCCGGAATTAGAATCACCAGATTTAGCAAATGAATATAGAGAATTTCAGATAAACAATGAACACTTTTTTAGTGTAAGTAGGTCCCAAATGGGATATGCTTACTAAACTAAACAATATTCAGTGTTTATCTGAAATTCAAATTTAACTGGGCAGTCCTGTATTTTAGGTGGCATTCCTACCCAGAAATCCAAGCACTTGCCAAGCCCATAGCAGCCTTTTGGAAAATTGGCTCCAGGCACTTCCTATCATGTGACACTGTCATGTGACAATAGTTCTTTGATGGGAATTGGCTGTCTGACCATAGCTGCCAGTCATAGGTTGGAGAAGCAGCCTATCAGGAGGCCCAGAGCTCTAGCTGGCTGGTTACTGAGTGGTCCAATCAGAGCCTCCCTCTGGGGGAACATTGAAGGTAGGACTCCCAGGTAGAAATAGAAATGGGTTCAAATCCCCATTCTGCCTTTTTAATTATTATCTTTTGGACAAGGATTCTGAGCCTCTGATTTTTATGTGAACCATATGTGGGCATTAAATGAGGCACCATAGATAAAGCTTACAGTAATATGCTATTATCAGCGTCAACGTAATTAACACCTTTGTCCTTCCTTTTTCTCGTGAGATTAGGCCAACAGGGAATATCATAACCTCACTTTACAAATGGGGAAGGTGAGGCCCAGGATCATGCTGTCAGGTTGAGATCCTGGTGGAGCATTGGCTTGGACCAGACCCCTCCAGGCTCCTTAGTCACCTCCCTGGCGGCCCAACTTGCACTTCTGTCTTTTTGTTGTCGTCGTTGTTTTTAATCCTCACTCAAAGATATTTTTTCCCATTGATTTTTAGAGGGTGGAAGGAAGGGAGTGAGGGGAGAGAGAGACAGAAATATCAATGTGAGAGAGACACATTGATTGGCTGCCTCCCACAGGCACCCTGACCCAGGGCCAGGGACTGAACCTGCAACCCAGGTGCGTGCCCTGGACTGGGAATCAAACCCAAGACCAATAGGTCCATGGGCTGACTCTCTAACTATTGAGCTACGCTGGCCAGGGCTGCACTGCTCTCTTGACAGGAGTTGCCATCCTCTCCATGTCTTCCCTGCAGACCTAGTGTCTGTGGTTACCAGGATCACAGGTGATGCAAGATGATGAGTCCATTGTTGGGATCCCTTCCCCAGTCACCAGGGTCCTGAGGCAGTCTAATTGGCGTCTCTGGAGCCAGAGGTGCCCAATGGCTTACCCAGTCACCAGGCAGAGCCCTAGGGACTCTACCATTCAAAAGCAGAAGCAGAAGGTGTTTTCTGAATCTGAGTCAGATGGCTCATGCCACTGACCTTCTGGGTGACCAGAGCAAGCCACTTCCCTCTCTAAGACCCAGATTCTTCATCTGCCAGATGGAAACCTTAATCACCTTATATACGTGTATCCATTGAACAAACACTGAAAAAAACAAGTGTTGGTGAGGACAGATAGTACCGGAACATCCACCCACTGCTGCTGGAATTGTAAATTCTTACAACACTTTGGAAAACTGTTTGGCATCAACTATTTAAAAAAACATACTCACCTGGCCAGTGTGGCTCAGTGTTTGAGCGTCGACCCATGAAACTGGAGGTCCTGGTTTGATTCCTGGTCAGAGTACATGCCTGGGTTGCAGGCTCGATCACCAGTAGAAGGCGTACAGGAGGCAGCCAATCGATGATTCTCTCTCATCATTGATGTTTCTGTCTCTCCCTTCCTCTCTCTGAAGTCAATAAAAACATATTTTAAAAACAAAACCAAAAAATGAACATGATCCAGTTGATTCCAGTCCTGGATACATAACCGAGAGAAATGAGAGTACTCGTCTACCAAAAAATATGCGCAAGAACATACATAATATAGATAAATTACACATCATCAGAGTGAAAACATTTTATGCTTCAAAGAACACTACTGAAAAATGAAAAGACTACACATAAAATCAGAGAAAATATTTTCATATCAGATATCTGATAAGAGACATGTATCTAGAATATATAACTCTTACAACTTAATAATAATAAAAAAATCCAATTTCAAAAGAGCAAAAAATCCAAATAGACATTGCTCCAATGAAGATGCACAAATGGTTAATGAGCTCATGGAAAGATGTTTAACATCATTAGTCATCAGGGAAGTGCAAATCAAAACCTCAGGGAGATACTACTTCATACTCACTAGTATGGATAGAATCAAAAAGACAGATAAGTGTTGGGAAGATTTGCAGAAATTAGAACACTTATACATTGTTGATGGAAAGGTAAAATGGGGCAGCTGCTGTGGGAAACAGTCTGAAAGTTCCTCAAAAAGCTAAACATAGTCATGTGACCCAGCAATTCCACTCCTAGGTATATGCCTAAGAGAAATGAAAATATATGTCTATACAAACACTTGTACATGAATGTTCATAGTAGCATTATTCATAATTGCCAAAATGTATAAATAACTCAAATATCCAACAACAGATGATGGATAAACACAATGTGGTCCATCCACACACTAGAATATTACTCAGCCATAAAAAGGAGTGAAGCACTGACACTCACTGCAATGTGGATGGACCTTGGAAACATGACTCTCAGTGAGAGAATCCAGACACAAAAGGCCACATGGTGTGTGATTCCATTTATGTGAAATGTCTAGAACAGGCAAATCCACAGGGACAGGAAGTGGGTCAGTGGTTGTCAGGGGCTGGGGAGGAGTGACTGTTAATGGGTATAGGGTTTATTGTTTTTATTTTTGTTTCTTGGTGATGAAACTTCTAGAAATAGTAGTGATGGTTGCACAACTTTGTGAATATACTAAAAATCACTGAGTTAGACATTGAAAAGGGTGAATTTTATGGTATGTAAATTTTACCTTGTGAAATTATATATGTATATAATCTGTCCCCTGGCTCCTGGCCAGAGTTCCTGAAACCCCTGTAATTTTCTAAGTGATAAGAGCACTTGGGAAAAGGATGAATTTTATGGTATGTAATTTTTACATTGTGAAATTATATCTGTATATAATCTGTCCCCTGGCTTCTGGCCAGAGTTCCTGAAACCCCTGTAATTTTCTAAGTGATAAGAGCACTTGGGAGCATCTTTTGTTCTAATATTTTGTGTCTGCCCCTAGTTGCTGACACTGAACTCCTGAATCCCTGGGAATTTCCTGGGTGATAGGATTGTCTTTTGTTCTAATGAGGTGACTCTGGGTGGCTCCTGAATGGGGCTGGTCACCAGAAAGAACAAGCCATGATTAGAAGCTTGGAACTTTCAGCCCCACCCCCATCCTCCAGGAACAGGAGAGGAGGTGGAGATTGAGTTAATAATTGATCATGCCTATATGAGGAAGCCTCCATAAAAATCCCAAAGGCATTGGGCTTTGGGAGCTTCCGGGTTGGTGAACACATGGAGGATCGGAGAGAGCTGTGGCCTTGGAGAGGGCATGAAAGCTCTGCATTCCTTTCCCCATACCTTCCCCTATGCATCTCTCCCATCTGACTGTTGAACTGTAAACTTTATCATATCCTTTTATAATAAATGATAAGTAAACTGTTTTCCTGAGTTCTGTGAGTCACTATAGCAAATTAATTAAACCCAAGAAGAGAGTTGTAACCTCCAACCTATAGCCTAGCAGTCAGAAGCAGAGGTGAAAACCTGGACTTGTGATTGGCATCTGAAGTGGGGGTAGTCTAATGGGACTGAATCCTTAACCTGTGGGGTCTGATGCCATCCATCTCCAGGTAGATGGTGTCAAAAGTGAGTTGAATTGTGGGCTCCCAGTTGATGTCACAGAGAATTGCTTTGTGTAGGGGGAAAAAACCCCACCTAAGTGGTGTCAGAAGTGTTGCGAGCACAGCAGTACTGTGAGAGTAAAGGAAACACACACAGAAGGAGAAATGAATTTTTCCTAGACATAGCTCAATAGTTGTTTTTTTCCTAAATACATTTTTATTGATTTCAGAGAGAGGAAGGGAGAGGGAGAGAGAGAAAGAAACACCAATGATGAGAGAGAGTCATTGATCGGCTCCCTCCTGCATGCCCCCTACTGGGGATGGAGCCCACAACCTGGGCATATGCCCTGACTGGGAATCGAACCATGACCTCCTGGTTCACGGGTCGATGCTCAACCACTGAGCCACACCGGTTAGGCATTATAGTTGTTTTTTGTTTGTTTTTTAGAGAGGGATGAAGTGGGGGGAGAGAGAGAGAGGGAGAAAGAGAAACATCAATGTGAGAGAAATACATCAATCGGTTGATTACTGTATGAGCCCTGACCGGGGATGGAATCAGAAACCTACGTATGTGCCCTGACAGGGAATCGAACCCGCAACCTTTTGGTGTACAGGACAGTGCTCCAACCAACCAAGCTACGCAGCCAGGGCTGTTATTTTATTTTTTTAAAGGGAAGGCCACAATGGCACATTTAGTTCCTTGTTTTATTCTTTCATATTCTTTATCCCTCCCTATGTCAACACACTTTGTCAGGTGAGGTTGAATTCTTCCAGCCTTAGGAAGAGTTCACCCCTGAAATACAGGTGAATGTGTGTGTGTGTGTGTGTGCGCGCGTGCAGCTCTGACTTGTTCTGGCCAGTCAAATGATGGCAGGTGCTCAAAAGTTGCACCTAGTATCAGGCTGGCCCAAGACGATGAGCACAGACATGTGGAACCAGTGGTATTCTGAAGCTGGTTCACACTGGCTCATTGTTAAATATTTAGGAATTTTGTAACCCAGTTTTTAACACAGTATTAAAAATCAAATTATGCAAACATACTATTAAATAAATTGTAATTAAAGTAAAAATCATCGATACTCAAAATTCACTGTTTCCATTTGTTTTACCATTTTTTTATTTATTTATTTACATTTTTAATCCTCACCCAAAGACATGCTTATTGATTTTAATGTTTTTTAATAGATTTTAGAGAGAGAGGAAGGGGGAAGGAGAGAGAGAGAGAAACATTGATCGATCATCTGCTACCTGCACATCCCATATTGGGGATCAAGTCTGCAACCTGGGCATGTGCCCTGACCAGGAATTGAACCTGCGACCTCTTGGTGTGTGGGTCAATGCTCAACCACTGAGTCACACTGGCTGTGCATATGTTTATTGATTTTAGAGAGAGAGGAAGGGAGAGAGAGAAACATCGATCGGTTGATTCCCGTACGTGTCCTAACTGGGGATCGAACCCGCAACCTTTTGTTGTAGAGGACAACACTCCAATCAACTTAGCCACCCAGCCAGGGCCATTTTACCATTCTTTTGATGTTACTTATAAATATTGCCAGTATAGTGGAAATAGTATATGCTATGTTCTGAACATGTTCCCCAATCCCTAAATTCTTATATTGAAGCCTAACCCCCAATGCGATGGAGTTAGGAGGTGATTAGGTCATGATGGCAGAGCCCTTGTGAATGGTATTAGTGCCCTTATAAAAGAGACCCCAGAGAGCTCCCTCCCCTTCTACTATATGAGGACACAGAAAGAAGGTGCCTTCTATGAACCAGGAAGCAGCCCTCACCGGACATTGGATTTATTGATGCCTTGAACTTGGACCTCCAGCTTCCAGAACTGTGAGAGATCAATGCCCATGTTTATAAGACACCCAGTCTGTAGTATTTTTGTTACAGCAGCCTGAACAGACTGAGGCAGTCTATAATGACCTGCAACTGCATATTTCTTCCCAACCCTGCATTCAGTGATGTCACAGTGGTAGCTCAAAATCAGCCACAGTGGGTGTATTTACACCATAGAAATTGGCAAAAATGACAAATTAATGTCCCCCTCCCACTATCCAGTTGTTAAACATTTTCCAGTGTACCCTGCATGGAACACACGTGGGCCAACTCAAAACTTGAACCAGTACCAGCTGAGCCAAGGTTAGATCTGCACATGCCCAGCTGAGCCAAGGTTAGATCTGCACATGCTCAGCTGCACATGCCCAGCTGAGAATAGATTATGAGGGTCTAAGCCCCTGAGCTTTGGTGTAGTTTGTTACACAGCATTATCATGACACTTGCTGGCTAAAACACTAGATGTTCCCCTCATTGGACTGAGAGAGCTTCAAAGCAGTGGACCCAAGTGCAGATGAGAGAACCTGTTAGTGGTGTCTGAGTTGTATCCAAAGTAGCTGGGAGTAGGAGAAAAATTTGAGAAGTGGGTTTGAAGATAGCAACTTACCAGCTGTGGGGTTTTGGTTAATTGACCTCACTTCTCTGAGCTTCTTTTGTCAAGAGCAAAAAGAGACAACCCTCATCTATTGTTTTGAGCATCAAAATAGAACACATGTGGGCTACATCATAAGCCTTCAATGAATGCTCCTATATGGTAATGCCTGATCTGACCCCTGTGGAATTCACTTCCATTCACTCCCCTCCTTGCTCACTGTACTCCAAACACACCAGCCTCCTCTCTGTTCTTCCACCATGCTGTTTATTCTAACCTTTCACTTTGTTCTGACATCTGCCTGGACCATTCCCCCCAAACCTTCTGGCTAGAACTTGGTCCTCCGTCCCTGCTTATTGCCAAAGTTGGCTCACAGTGGACACTCATTATGTTGTTTTTGAATGAATGGATGAACAGATAGGTGGGTGGATGGGTAGATGGAGGGAGGGAGGGAAGGATGGATGGATGGATGGATGGATGGATGGATGGATGGATGGATGGATGGATGAGTGGGTAGGTGGAGGGGTCATTTGTAGATGAGGAAACTGATTCAGGGTGGAGCTGGAACTAATCACAGATGTTCAAGTTTTAGGCAAAGTCCCCAAGCTCAGGGCTCCAGGCTAAGATCATTTCAAAAATCCGCCCCTCTTTTTTTTTTTTTAATGTTTTTCTTGATTTTTATAGAGACAGGGAGAGGGAGAGAGATAGAAACATCAATCAGCTGCCTCCTGCACGCCCCCTACTGGGGATGGAGCCTGAAACTGGGGCATGTACCCTGACTGGGAATCGAGCCCAGTAACCTCTTGGTGCATGGGTCAATGCTCAATCCACTGAGCTACACCAGCTGGGCTCCACCCCTCTTTGAGCCTGGCTAGCACTGTCCTCTGCTGGCTGTCCTGGAAGTTGCAGGCAGCCCACTGGCTCTGGGTACTGTAAAAATCCACTTTTGTCACAACCATTCTTTAGTCTTCATCAACCTAACATTTATTAAGCACCTACAGTAAACAAGATGACAGATATCCCTAGATCTGATCATTTGTGTTCAGGGTGGACAAGGTGGTGGAGACTGATAATAAACAAAATGACAAGGTAAAAAATATGATTTGCTAAAAGGTGATACATTTTAAAGAGAAAATTTCAGCAGGAAAAGGAACAGAGTATCGTGGGGCCTTCACTTTTTTTAAAAAAAAAAATATGCTTTTATTGATTTTTAGAGAGAGAGGAAGGGAGAGTGAGAGAGAAACATCCATGAGACATCAATGGGCTGCAGCTGCCTCCTGCATGTTCCCCACTGGGGACTTAGACTGCTACTAGGCATGTGCCCTGACCATGTGCACCAGACAATGCTCAACCAACTGAGCCACACCAGCCAAGGCTTCACTTTTTAAAAAACAGTTTTATTTGGGTATAATTGAGGTATGATAAAATGCACATTTAAATTATAGAACTTGGTAAGTTTTGACATATGCATACCCCATAAAACTATCTGAACAATCAAGATACGGATTTCCATTACCCTCAAAATTCCTTCCCTCCCCAACTCCAGGCCCCAGGCAATCACTGATCTGCTTTCTGTCACTATAGGTTGCATTTTCTAGAGCAGGACCTCCCCCCACTGCAGCGTTACTAACATTGGGTTGGGTCACTCCCTGTGGTGGGACAGCCTAGCCACTGTTGTGAGAGGGCTGTTAAGCAGCATCCCTGGCCCCCATCCACTACACGCCAGGAGCAACCTCAGTCGTGACAACCACAGATGGCTCCAGACACAGCCCAGGGTCCCCTGGGAGCAAGATCACCCACAGTAGAGAAATCCTGAATTAATCCTAGTTCTATCCCATGAATTCAGACTTTTGTTGTATTTTGACCTCAGTACTTACAAAACTGAGTCACCAATAATGACTTGCCTGAGTTCCCAACAGAACTGGGAGCATAACCAGGGTTTTCCTGACTGCAGACCCCTTCACTACACCTCACCCCTCCCCACCTGACCATCCTCTAAACCTGTGCTCTCCAGCACAACCCTCACTAGCCACCATATTCAATGTTTTATTGTAGTAAAATACACATAACATTAAATTTACCATTTTACATGCACAGTTCTGTGGCATTAAGTACATTCACATTATTGTGTAACCATTTCCAGAACTTTATCATCTTCCCAAACTGAAACTCTCCCCATTAAACACTAACCCCCAGCCCCTTCCCCCAGCCCCAGGCACTCACCATCTACTTTCAGGCTCTATGAATCTTACTCCTCTAGGGACCTCATAAAGTAGAATCATGCTGTATCTGTCCTTTGGTGTTTGGCTTATTTCATTGTCCTCAAAGTTCATCCATGGACACTTGGGTTGCTTCCACCTTTCGGCCATTGTGAATCATGCTGTTGTGAACACATGAGTGTGTATCTGTTTGAGTTCTTGCTTACAATTATTTTGGGTATATACACAGCAGTAAGAACTGTTAGGTCATACAGTAACTCTGTGTTTAATTCCTTTAAGAACCACCAGACTGTTTTGCGCAGTGGCTGCACCATTTTCTATTACCATCAGCAGTGAATGAGGATTCCAGTTTCTTCATATCCTTGCCAACTCTTGTTAATTTCTGGTTTGTTGATATATTCCATTTTAAGTAACATTTCAAATACAGTTTTTTCGTCCCACTGGCCACATTTCAAGTGCTCAGTTTATGACAGGGTGGTAGCTGCCATGTTGGAGAGCCAGGTGGAAGATGTGTCCTTCATGGCAGAAAGTTCTATGGGACCATGGCTGCTCTAGACTGCTGAGCTGGGAATTAACATCCCAGTCACTCATCTAGGCACCCACCCACCCTGTCATAAACTTTATTGTGTGCTAAATCCTGATGGTCAGGGATGAAGAAGGACAGAGACCTAGTTCTATTTTGTCAGTGCTCAGGGGAGGGGAAACACAGAGCTCTGTCCCCAACGCCCCTTCATCACAGGACCCCAAGTCCCTTCCCTGATACACTCCCAGGCTCTACCTCTTGCCTCCTTCCACACACACAGAGCAGGACCCAAATCTGCCATGATGCTTGTCACCTCCCTACCTTTATTTTCCTTGCCCCTCACCTCAGAAGGCTCCTCACCCCTGTATATGGTAGCTGCAATAGTTTTAAGGGCAAAACGTGGCAACAATGTATCTTCCATAAATAGGTTAAATAAAAAAATGACAAACAGCAATTAAAACTGAAAACAAGCCCTGGCCAGTGTTGCTCAGTGGTTAGAGCGTCAGCCCGCGCAACAGACGGTCACGGGTTCAATTCCCAGTCAAGGGCATGTACCTCGGTTGCAGGTTACATCCCTGGCCCTGGTCAGGGGCGCATGTGAGAGGCAACCAATTGATTTCTCTCATATCGATGTTTCTCTCTCCCTCTCTCTCTTTCTCCCTCCCTTCCACTCTCTCCAAAAAGCAATGGGAAAAATATCCTCGGGTGAGGATTAAGAAAACAAACAAACAAATGGAAAACAAACTCTGGCCTGTGTGGTTCAGTTGGTTGAGTGTTGTCCCATGCACCAAAAGGCCTCCGGTTCGATTCCCTGTCAGGGCACATGCCCAGGTTGTGGGATCAGTCCCCAGTAGGGGGAGTGCAGGAAGCAGCTGACTGGTTTCTCTCACATTGAAGTTTCTCTTTCTTCTCCCTTCCTCTCTGTCTAAAATCAATAAAAACATTTAAAAAAAAACAACTTGGTGTGTTGCCCTAGCCGGTTTGGCTCAGTAGTTAGAGCGTTGGCCCGTGGACTGAAGGGTCCCAGGTTCAATTCTGGCCAAGGGCATGTACCTGGGTTGCAGGCTCGATCCCTGGCCCTGGTCGGGGCGAGTGCAGGAGGTAACCTATCTCTCTCTCTCTTTCTCTCTACTCTCTCTGAAAAGCAATGGGAAAATGTTTTTATTTATTTTTACAGAGGAAGGGAGAAGGATAGATAGAAACATCGATGAGAGAGAAACATCATCAATCGGCTGTTCCCCCTCTGGAGATCCAGCCTGCAATTCAGGCATGTGCCCTGACCAGGAATCAAACCAGGAGCTCCTGGATCATAGGTTGACGCTGAACTGCTGGGCCACACCGGCTGGGCCATTGATTGATTCTTGTATGTGTCCTGGCCAGGAATCAAACCCACAACCTTGGCACAGGGGGACAATGCTCAAACCAACTGAACTACCTGGTCAGGGCCTCTTATTCCTTTTTTTTTTTTTTTTTTAAATATGTTTTTATTGACTTTAGAGAGAGTGGAAGGGATAGGGAGAGAAACATTGAGGACTGGCTGCCTCCTGCACAACCCATGCCAAGGAATGAGCCTGCAGCCCAGGCATGTGCCCTGACTGGGAATCAAACTGGCAACCTCTTGGTGCATGGGATGACACTCAACCAACTGAGCCACACCATCATTTTCTATTAGTTTTGCTGCCTGTAATCAAACTTCACGTAAATAGAATCATACTGTATACATCCTTTTGTGCCTGGATTATTATGTTCAACATTGTATGGTGTAATGCATCCATTTCGTTCTGTATGTAAGTAATTTGTTCTTTTTAGTTACTGCATAGTATTCCATTGTGTGAATATATCACAAGTTATGTATCCATTTCTGTTGATGGGAATTTGGGTTATTTTGGATTTTGCTAATAAAATTACAGCTACTTTGAACATTCTAGTCCAAGTCTTTGGTGGACATATCACTGAATTCTTGTTGGGAACAGTAGTGGAATTGCTGGGTCACAGGGTTATACATGTTACTTTTAAAGGATATAGCCAGACAGGTGTCCAATATATAGTTTTACATTCCTACCTGAAGTGTAAAAGAGAGCTCCAGTTGTTCCACATCCTTTCAACACTTGATGTCATTAGTCTTTCTAATTTTAGCCATTCTCATAGGGCTACAGTGCTATCATTGTGGTTTAAATTTATATTTCCCTGATGACTAACAAGATGGACCAATATATCCATTGGCCATCCGGATGTCTTCTTTTGTGATGTGCATGTTCGTGTTTTGCCATGCTTTAACTGGATTGTCTTTTTCTTATGATCTGTAAAAATTTTTGTATTGTTCTGCTTGCTTTTCTGTGTTGTTGAGCCATGTTGTGGCTTATAAGTCCATTGTCAGATATATGTATTGCAAATGTCTTATCTGTTTGTGGCTTGCTTATTTACTCTCTGAATAGTGTATCTATTGTGCTGGCACGGAATGTATCTCATTCACTGCTGTGTGTCCTGCACTCATTATCATTCCTGGCACATAGCAGGTCCTCAGTAAATGTTTGTTGAATGAATGAATGAATGCTTTGGAGGTCCTAGTTCTGGGCCATGGTTATACCTGTCTGCCTATATCTCAGGAGTTTTTGAGATGTGCAGGAGACTCAGAATCCGTTCAGCGCAGCGACGGCTTTTCAGGCCCTCAGGTAGGGTCAGCTTGGAATCACAAAAGGCAGAGCTGGATTCTTCTGCGGGAACTTGCCGGAGGAGCTCCACGTGGGCGCCCCGCCCACAGCTGTCACTTAGTAAGGGGGAGGGAGGTTTGTCCTAGGGGGCGTGGCCATTACCCGAAACTAGGAAGTAGGTGCATCTGGGGGGACACTGACCAATGAGAGGGAAGAGTCCTTAGCCGGACTGGGCGTGGCCAAGTGGGCTCAGAGGGCGTTGTCCCCATTTCCATTGGGCGGCCTGGTGTCGTCAGGGAAACGTGTCTCTTCGTGGAAGGTGGGACTTCCGGGGGCGGGCCGTCAGCCGCGGAGCCCTCCGTCAGCTGACCAGCCACCATTTTGTCCGCCATTTGCAAGTGCCGCGGAGCGTGAGGGGAGGGGAGCGCGGTCTGCCCAGCGGATCCCGCCGCCGCCGCCGCCGCTGCCGCCGCCGCCCCGCCCCGGACAGCCGCCGGCCTGGCCTGGCAGCCTGCCCCGCAGCGGCGGCCGGCGGCGCAGCGCTCCGCGGGCGGCAAGAGCGGCCCCCGGGTCCCCGCACGGCACCCGGGCTTGGGCTTCCTGAGGCTCCAGCCCACCGGCGGCCGCCGTGATGGCCCTCAAGATGGTCAAGGGCAGCATCGACCGCATGTTCGACAAGAACCTGCAGGACCTGGTGCGCGGCATCCGCAACCACAAAGAGGAGGAGGTGAGCCAGACGCCGCGCGTGGCCGGCCTGGCTCTGCCCGCGACCCCGACCTGTGGCTCGCCCCAGAGGCCCGGCTCTCGGCTTGAGCCCCGCCTGCCCCCAGCCTGGGCGCCGCACACCCCCTCCCTCCCGGAGTCTCAGTTTACCCCCGGAGGCCGTAGGCAGCCCCAGCCGAGACCCCGACGGCCCCCAAGCCGCGTTCTCGGACACCCCTCCCCGCCCCTTCCGCCTTGGGGGACCTACCACTGGGTGGCCTCCCTCTCGCAGCCTCAGCTTACCCGCTCGGCAATGCGGCCCTTTCCCCCTTCCCGCGGTGACCCCGGAAGAGACTTCGTAGGTCGCCCTGAGCAGCGGCCCCCCTACCTTGAGTTGTGTGTCTGGATCGCCTGTTCAAAATACAGGGGCCCCGGCCGCGCCCCAGACCTCTGGACTCCACGTTGAGGGACTGTCCTGTCTGCGGGCAGCCCCCAGAGAAACCCCTTATGGCATTAGTGTGTGTCCAAGTCGCTCCCTGGGGCCTGGCCCGGAACTGGTTCTTACCTACTGGGCCAGTTTCGGGGGGAGTGGGGTCCTCCCTTCTTAGGGAGAGTGGGGCGTAGGCAGCCGGCGAGCCCGGCAAAAATAAGGAAGCTGTGGGGTCCTGGAATGGCGAAGCCCAAAAGCAAAGGGGAAGGAAAGGTTTTCCAGAAGTAAAATTGTAACCGTGGGCATCATTGCCTTTCTTCCCTCTCCCCCGCCCCCAACCTGTGACCTAAATTTAGGAGGAATGGGGACAGTTAGTGGCCACCAGGCCTCTGGCTCCATGGAAAAGGCCCAAGCAGGTTCTTACACAATGGGACATTAAAGAAAGTGCCTGCTTTTCTCGCTAGAGAAAGAGGCTGCCCTGAGGAGAGCAGCTGTTTGAAATTGTGCAGGTGCCACTACCAGATGCTAACTGGCCCTCCAAACAATGGCGCCCAGGAAGTCTGCATTACAGAATAGAAAAGGTGCAAGGAAGTTGAATTTGCTGGGAGTCCGTTGCGCCCTCAGCCCTGGTCCCTCTGCTGGGAGCCTGAGTTTCTGCCTCTGTGACACTTTTTCAGAATAGGTGTGATCTCACCGAAATGTGATTAGTTTATTTTCGTCAATTTCCATAACTTTTCCTGGGTTTTGAATCTTGTTGGAAAGCTTTCCCTAATGGCAATAGTTACAAATGTGTAGCTAACTCTTATCCTGATCTTTCCTTTGGAGTCGAAAGAGTAGCTGATTGTCCTTCATTGTTGAGCAGTGGCTAAGCAAATTTGATTTGCACCCATAGATTTCTTTTTTTTGTACTGGTTTACACCTCTGTTCAGTGGATGTCATTGTGCAGCCTGTTTGGGATTCTGAGGACAGGCCATGGTGTCTTTCAGGAAGAGAAACACACACTCCAGTTAGGGCATCTGGTTTTTTAGGAGAGTGTGTCCATCATCACTGGGCAGTACCCTGACCCTTGGTTTCTTCATTCAGAATTGGTGGGAATTAATAGCGCCTTCCTTACAGTCTTGGGACCCATTAAACAGGTGTGGATGGTGGGTGGAAGCATTTTTTAAATAGCACAGGACCAGGCTGGTGCTCGAAGTCCTCAAACGTCACAGGTATCCCAGTGCGCTGTGCCCTTGGCCTGTTGGCGATTCCTGGCAGGATGTGGCATCAGGGTGTTGTGGTATTGTCATCAGAAGATCCTTGTGATCTCAAGGTGTCAGTTCTGACTCCAGACATTTTTCTTTGTCTCTGGAGGAGCACAGCCCATGACTGCTGAGTTACTCTCTTAGTTCCCCCACTCTCTAAAATAGGCCCTTCCCTACCACTCCACCACACCCCAACTGAGACTTCTGGCAATGTGCTTTTTCTGCAGCAGTAATAGTCCTCCCCCCTCAACTTACTTTTTATAATAGATTTTAGCATAAAACTTCTGTGCGGCATCATAGAAATGAAGTTTAGTAGTAACTTCAAAAGCTGTGTGGAAAGGCAGGGCGAGTTAGTGGAGCTTCTATGAAGTTTAGGAGATCTGAGTCCACATTCTTGGGCCTGTTTAACTGGGTGGCCTGGGGAGAGCCCCTGACCTTTTTCTCATCCTTAAAGTGGGGGCAGCCTCCACCTCCCCTCCTTGCCGGTGCTTATAAGGATGCAGTAATGTAATGCAGGCTTTTGTGAGCACCAGGGCACCCCATGAAGTCCTCTACCTGACTATTTCCAGTCCTCGGCCTGTAACCCTTTAGTGGGTTATGAATTCAATTTAATGGGTTACGTTTAAAAAAAGGAGAAGAAACTAGAAAATCCTAGACTTTGTGTGCATAGAATAACTGTTGTTTCTTGAAACTTATTTCGGTTTATGATACTAAGTGTGTATATGTGTGCGTGTATTGGGTTACCATAGAAAACATTTTTCTTAAAATGAACCCCAGAAGTTTGAAAAATAGTGGTCCGATTTACACATTTCTGGAGTGCTTGAATTTATTGTCTTTAAGATACAGCGAGGATAATGTTGGTAGGTAGGGGGAATCCACTTGTGAATGTCCTTGCTTCTAAAAGTTGGATATGACTAAGAAAAAACTCAATTGACCTCATGCTTTGTTTTCATGGATATCTTTCATATTTGGGGGGAAACTTTTTCTTTTAGTCTTTATAAAATTATACCATAACTTTTAAAAATAAGCTCAGCATTTTTTGTTTTGTTTTTTAATATGTTTTTATTGATTTCAGAGAGAGGAAGGGAGAGGGAGGGAGAGAGAGAAACATCAATGATGAGAGAATCATGAATCAACTGCCTCCTGCACACCCTCTGCTGGGGATCAAGCCTGAAACCCTTGCATGTTCCCTCACTGGGAATCGAACCATGACTTCCAGGTTCATGGGTAGATGCTCAACCACTGAGCCACACTGGCCAGGCAAGCTCAGTGTTTATTAAGTAAAAGGGGACATCTCTCCCTGTAAATCAGTTGGTGTCTGTACTTTGAGGTTTTTTTCTGCCCAGAAATTGTGGGTGATTCTGCGTGTAGGTTAACATTCTGTTGTGACTTGCCTGTGAGTGTAGCAGTCTCACTGACAGCTTTCTATGAGAGGGTAGGAAGACTCTCCCATCAATTTATTTAGCTAGTAACCCCTTGGATGGGTACTTAAGTGGTTCCATTTGTTTGCTGTTTGGGGCTGCAGTTCATTCTGTTGGGCACAAGTTCTGCATATACCTTTTAGTATTTTGGATAGAACAGGTTCTGGGAAGCGTTGTGTTCTGCTTCACTGCCTGGAGATGAGTACCCAGTGACTGGCCATCCTCCCTTTGCTGTTTTTTGGGGGTATTTTTAGAGGGGGGGGGAGGAAGGGAGAGAGAAACATCGATTTGTTGTTCCACTTATTTGTATATTCATTGGTTGCTTCTTGTATGTGCCCTGACTGGAGATCGAACCCGAATCCTTTGCATATTGGGACGATTCTCTAACCAACTGAGCCACCTGGCCAGAGCTTGCCTTTGCTTTTGTATTCAGTCTAGACCTGTCTCCTGGAAGCTCCCTGTATTTCCCAAGTCTCCCAAGGCCTCCCTCTGTGCCCCTTGGTAGCCCAAGAGCTGGCATCTCTAAGACCTCAGCTACTGAGCTTAATTGACTAGGGACCCGGCTTCCCAGCTTTGAAGTCCATCACATTGTGTTCCAGGGGCCATGCTGCCACTCCCAGCTGGTGACTGTGCACAGAGCCACCTAGGCAGATGACTGGCCTTGCTGACGTTTCCTAAGCTGCTTCCATCCAGCCTTCCTTCCCTGGCCCTTCACTCAGGGCTAGATTCACACAGCCCATTCCCTTCCCTCTCGTTTCTTCTCATAGAAGTTGTCCCCAACAATATTCGGGCACATTTAACCCCATCTTGGCGTCAGCTACTACTGGGGGGCCCTGGATTTCTGCCTACGTTTACCAACCTGACTTCCTGTCACCAACTTTTGAAGCCCACACTGGCCCTGGAGCCTCCCCTGAGGAATTCCTCTCCTTTTGCCTCCTGAAGCTGATGTTGCCTGTTGTTCAGGGCCCTGAGGTTGGGACTGGCACTTTGGACTGGCTTGGCCCTCTAGGTGGGCTGCCTGTGCCCACAAGGATGAGGATGGGCCTCCTTTCTCTGAGGCCCAGGCATCTGTGCTGCTGCTGCTCTGTCCCTGTGTGGGGCTGGCCTCTCCATCCCCTGGTCACTCTGCTTTAGTCATGGAGGCTGTGGTCTCCTGCCTCCAGGTCTTGGTCTCCCCACAGGCCCTTGGTGATCTGATTAGTCAGCTAAATAATGGCCCCCATCCTAGTTCCAGGACCTATGGACGTGTCACCTCACATGTCACCTACCTTTGCAGGTAGGATTAAGTCAAGGCTCCTGAGATGGGGAAGGACCCTGGGTGATCACAAGGGCCCTTATAAGGGGGTGGCAGGAGGGTCAGAGGCAGATGAGGCTATGCTGCTGGCTGTGAAGATGGAGGAAGGAGCCAAATATGCAGCTCCTCTAGAAGCTGGAAAAGGCTGGAATATTCTCTCTGGAGCCTCTGGAAGGACCAGCTCTGTCATACCTATCTTGTTACAGCAGCTACAGGAGACTTATACTGACTAGCCTGCTGGCCTTTGAGTCTCGCCTCCTTCCCCCAGTCAGCTCCTCACAGCCACTGCTCCTTCAGCCTAAGCCCCTGAAGTGTTGCAGTCGCACACTCGCTGCTCCACACCCCCTCATCACTCTGAACCACATCAGCCTCCAACTTCCCTTCTGCCACCATGTTGCTCACTATCTACCTTGAACAACACCAGCCCTGGGTTGGCCCGTCGTGTGTTCTGTCCCCACTTGTGCTGGAAAAGTCCATCATCCCTCAAGTTGTGCAGTAAGTCATGGGATGTAATTACAGCATAGGGAATAGAGTCAGTAACATCATAATAACTATGTATGGTGACAAATGTTAACTAGACTTACAGGGTGATCACTTTGTAAGGTATGTAAGTGTTGAATCACTATGTTGTACACCTGAAACTAATGTAATACTGTATGTCAGTTATAATTAAAAATAAATTCAGAATAATAACCAAAAAAAACCCCACACGACAATTCTAAATTTGGAAAAAAAGTCCCATCGCACAGATAGGGCCTCTTCACAGAGATGCACTCCAGAACTTACCCTGAGCACCACTGGGGACCTTTTGGTGGAGTCTTCCTGTTTCACACAAGGGCCCCCTCAGTCTTCAGCACACTCCTCAAACTACCCACCCCTTTACCAATGCACTTTCCTTGTTTCCTCGAGAGCATGGGAGCCATTTGTGACTCTTCATATTGCTGCTGCTCCCCCAAACCTATGGGTCCCTTTGTCCTCCCACTCTGTGTCCTGGCTCTAGGGCAGTGATTCTCACTGGGTGCTTCTGCCCTTGGGGACATTGGGCGATGTTGGGAATGTAGTTTTTGAGCTTGTCAGCAACTTGCAATCCACTGTGGGGCTTTGTAAAAACAGACTCTCTGGGTCTAGACCTGAGAGATCCTGACCATTCATTCATGGAGGGCCCTGGAGCCTGGATCTTTTAAAAAGTGCCCCAGGGAACTTTGCCAAGCAGCCAGGGTTGAAATGGCTATTTTATTACAGCCCTGGGGTGTTCATCTAAGAAGGATGTTTGTATCCTGTGTTCCAAATTAAATTCTGTCACAATGAAAACAATGCTGATTTGCCCTGTGGTGAAGTGTGAATTGAGGGACAGGCTGAGGTGTTGGAGAACTGTAACCGTGCTTGCACCTCTGGTTTCTTCTAAAAATATGTCAGTGATATATAGCCATTTATTTTATACTTTAAAATGTTTCTAATTTATGTTATTAACATAATTTTCTGGATCTAGATTATGTTTACATACCCTGACCAATTTTTTTTCTTCTTGTTAAAAAGAGAATAATATTCTTTCTGTCCGCAATGCTGTATGGAAATAAAAGTTTAATATAATCACTCTTCCCACGTTCTTCACTTTAACTTCACATAACTATTTTAGATCAATGTTTAGCACTCTTACGTGAGTTTAAAACAGATTATTTTCCATATTTTATAACCCTTTCCTACGTTTTCCTGTGTGGAGGAACCATGATCCTGCATACCTGTTTTATATTTGAATGTCAGCTACTTTCTATGGGTCTCATTTATCTTCCTTATGAGTGTTCTGAGGTGCAGGGATGGATGTCATTGGGCTCTGTTCTGCCTTCACTTCTGAGGGATAGAATCGTGGGTAGAGAATTCTGGGTCAGCAGTGTTTTCTAGTGTCTTGTGGTTTCCATTGTTTCTGACAATAAATTGGCAGAAACTTATCGTCTGTATGTACCATGTCATTTTCCTCTGGCTGCTTTTAAAATTTTCTCTTTATCTTCAGTTTTTGGCAGTTTGACCATGATGTGTCTGGGTGTGGTTTTCTGTTTCCTGTCTGGGATGCTGAGCTTCTTGAACCTGTACATTTATGTCTTTCAACAAATTTAAGAAAGTTTCAGCCATTATTTCTTTCAAATATTTTCTCTGTTTCATCCTTTCCATTCCTGTGACCCCAGTTATCCATATGTTATACCTCTTGACATTGTCCCATAGTCCCTGAGGCTCTGTTCATCTTCCTCCCCCAAACTTTTTTCTCCTTTAGGCTGGGTAACTTCTGTGGTTCCACCTTTATATTTGCTTACTCTTTCCATGTCCGGTTTGCTGTTCAGCATCTCTCCACAAAGAAGTTATAAAAATATTTGTCAATACAGTAAAATCCTGGAATGAAAAATTCAAAAGTTATAAATTATGCTACATCTGTGATTCACAAATAACAAGATTCTACAAGTTAGAATTTCTGAATGATTTTGATAGAAATTTATTAAGAAGAACCAGAACATCAAACTTGAAAAGATTTTTAATTTTCACCCTGATTTTTTGAAAAGCTATAATTTGTTGACAGGCACAGTCCACATAGGCACTTGCTGCTGCCACTAATGAAATTAATCTAAAAGACAGATTTGTATGCTAGACATGCCAAGCTCTTCCATGCAACTGACTGAAGTGCTCTTCTCTTATTTTTTTCCTTACGTGTTAAATAGAAGTAAATATACATGTGATAAGAAATTTTAATGGTACAGGAGGGTCTAAAATAATAAGCAAATATCAGCAAACATCATGTCTTCAAAATCACTAAGAAGTCATATGAATAATTTACAAGCTGAAGTCAATCTTGGAGTCTCTATCTGAAAATAATTCTCAGGCCTCTGGAACCATGTTGATATTCTTACATATTAACCTCTGTTGCAGGGGAAAGCCATTGCAGTCTGCTGCTCCTTAAAAATACCAATTACAAAAGCAACATGCTACTCAGAGAGTGCCAGTCCAGACAGCACCTCAGGTTTTGTGGATCTGGTCCCGGCTCCAGATAGGGTCCCTGGTATCATCCAAGGGCAGGTGGCAGCTCAGCCAAGCCCTTCCTAAATGCATCAGATCCCCCTGGCCAGCTGCACATCCTTCAGGAAGAGAGTAACACAGCCAGCATGTAGGAGAGGAGATAGGCATCCTCAAAGAGGTGTATTAGAAATGCTGCTGCTGCCTCTTGTAGGGCCAAAAGGGCCTGGGATTGCCAATTAAAGTCCACACCATGTATTAACACATTTCTTTTGCCAGGCGGCTGAAGGGGTTCTTCCTTAACATTAGGTACATGCTCTTCTGAAGATTTCCAGTCTCCTTTAGAACCAACCAGACGTCTCTGGTGACCAGCTCAAAGAAAGGAAGTGCCTAAGGAGGCGCCCCTTCAGTGAGGGGATGGTCTTATGGTGCGCCTCCTTGGGGTTTTGGGCTTCTAGCTCTGGTAGTGCTGGTCCATGGCTGACACAGGGTCTTGGCCCCACAGTTCTTTCTCTGCCTTCTGGCTTCTCGGGTGAAGGATGGTGTCCGGAGGAGGTCTAGGAGCACCCCAGCCATGTGTGCCCTCATGGTAGGTCCCTCTACAACAGAGCTGCCTTGGGTTCAAATGGCCCACCCATTTGGTTATTTTCTGTCACTTTCTCTGCTGAGATTTCCTCTTTTTATTCATTGTGAGTACATTTTTATTGTGTTCCGTAAGAGTGTGGTTACAGTTGCTGAATTGAAATCTTTGTTAATTTCAACATCTGGGTTTTCTCAGGGCCAGTCTTCATTGATTCTTTTCTCCTTGAGTTTTCCTGTTTCTTATTTTTGAATAATTTTGGATTGTATCCTGGACATTGGGAATGGGACATTGGAGAAACTGGATTCTGTTATGTTCTCTGAGGAGTATTGATTCTGTGGGGAAGGGGGCTTATTTAGTGGGCATTTAATTTGTCTGGGCTGAAACTCCAACGCTTTCCTCTCTTATAGGGTACAAGGCCTGTGAAATGTTCATTTTTTTAGCTTTGGCTGGGTTGTGTGGAATGGGCCTATGTATGCGTAGTTCTGGGGTTGGCCAGAGATTTGGGCGGACTTTGTATTTAGAATATGAGAACCAACTCCATCTCTCTCTTCTCTGGGATTTCCCTCCTCACTTTTCAGTGGCCATGTCCACCCCAGACTCTGCTCTGGTTCTTGAAGCCAGTTGGACGCAGGCCTCCTCTCTCGATCTTAGCTTCTCTGCATGGCACTTAAGATAAAAGCTACGAAGAACAGGACATTCCCCAGTGCTTTTGCTTGTTCTCCAGTGTGTTAGGATAGTAGTTGTTAAACTGTATTTGTAGGGGGCTTGGTCTGATGGGAATGACTCAGACGTTCCCTAAAGTGGACCCTGCCCGACCCTCCTGAAAGCTGCCTTAGACAGGTGGACCACATTGTGTATCATCAGCCGGTGAATATTTGGGTTGTTTCTGCTTTGGGGCTGTCACAAGTTGTTGATTCTGGTGCCATTGTGTTTGAGCACCTGTTGTCAGTGTTCTCAGGGTCCACCTGGGAGCGGGTGCTGTGTCACCCTTTTGAGGAGCTGCACTGTCTTCATTCACACACACACACACACACACACACACACACACACACACACACCGCCCCCCCCCCCCATCCACTATGATGGTCAATTTCTCCAACACTTGTGATTGTCTTCTTGTTCTTTCCCTTTTAAATCATTAATAGTTGCGATCCAGGGAGCAGGAAGGGGTCATTCCTGTGCAGAAACAGGAGCTGAGGTCCCCTGAGCAGGATTTAGTAATCTGAAACCTGTTGGAAGGATATGGTGACTGTTGTTCCATTGTACAAACTCTTTGATCATAAAAAATTCATAAAATATTCTGTGGTAGAGGGCACTTGAACAGTTCTTTTCCCTGTGAGACTGCTGGGCGGCTAAGGGTGTCAGGGCGTGTGGTTCAGGGTGGCATGTGAATGGCAGGTGTTGCTGGGGGTTGCCCTTGAAGAGCTAAGACTGGAGCACTTGAGGTGGCGTGCAGGGCACTTGGAGGAGGAGCCCACTGTCTGCTATTGCTTTTCTTGCTTGCTGCCCTGGTCTCTGGGAGGCAGGTTCTCTAGGTGACACAGCGGGAGGACATGGAATCCTGCTGCCAGCTCTTGGACAGCTGTTGTTGCTATTGGTCAAATAACTGGCAGGGGCTCCTCATGCTTCATGGAGTGCTGAACAGGCTCACTCTGAGCCCCATGGTGACTGCTCCTTTCCTCGCAGCAGGTTTCTGTTCTGTTTGGAGCTGCCATGGTGCATCTCCTGGAGGGTGATAGGAACCTTGCACCCTGCTGCTCCCAGCGGGCACCATCAGTTGCTCTGGACCTCGTGGATTGGTATTGCTTCAGGTCTAACCGTTTTGAATGGTGTTTTAGGAGATTTGCTGAGTTAGCCAGTAAACCCAAGGGAATTGAAAACATACGTGCACCATAACACCTGTACACAAATGATCATAGCAGCACTATTCACAAGAGCCAAAAAGTGAGAAAGATCCAAGTGTCCACAGGGGAATGGATAGACACAGTGTGATCTATATGCACAGGGTGTTCATCCACTGGGGAGTGGACAAACACAATGGCATCTGTATGCACATGGTGGAACCTGAACAAAGCACTGGTGCTTGCTGAAGCTTAGATGATCCTTAACATCATGCTCAGAGAGAGGCAAAGGGAGCCACAGACAGAGATACTTAGCTAAGCTTGTGCTGCTTTAGCAGAGGCTGCCTGGGTAATATGCACAGAGAAAGGGGAATGGGGAGTTTGGCATGGAGGAGCTGGCTGGATGTGGTTGGTGCCTGGTGCCCTGGGAGCAACAGGAAGGCTGGGGCCCCAAGGCAGGAGGGGCTTCTAACAGCTAATCTTCCCCTAGCCCTCCCCCAGCCTGACTTCTTATCTATACCTCCATGCCTGATCACAGCCCCAACACAATCTGGCCTGCCTGTGCTTTGTGTGCCTTGACATTGTTCCTGGGCAGCCACAGGGCCTGGCACTTCCTCCCCCTCACCAACCACTCTTGTTCCATCTCTATTCCCCTGACCCTTCCTGCCCTCAGGAGGAGGATGGTGATGAAATCACAGGCATCTTTTTTTAAAAATAGATTTTAGAGAGAGAAGGCAAGGAGAGAGAGAAACATCCATGTAAGAGAGATGCATTCCCCCTGCATGCATCCGGCCCTGGGGATCAGACCTACAACCTAGGTATGTGGCCTGACCGGGAATCAAACCAGCAATCTTCCAGTGCATGGGATGCCACTCCAGTCAACTGAGCCACACCAGCCAGAGCAAAATCACAGGCATCCTATCACATTGAATGGCTTTTTATTTTATTTATTTATTTTGAAATGGCTTTTTAAGCCCTGCCCGGGTAGCTCAGTTGGTTAGAGCATCATCCTGATACACCAGGGTTGCGGGTTCAATGTCCGGTCAGGGCACATACAAGTAGCAACCAATGAATTAATAAATGGAAGGGGCCAGAGTAGGGTGGAAGGGGTCAATGGAGGGAAAAGGGGACACATCTGTAATACTTTCAACAATAAAGTAAAAAAGAAAAAAATAAACAAATTGATGTTCCCCCCCCCCACCCCTCTAAAATTTAAAAAAAAATTTTAAAGGCCACTCAGAGTGGCTCAGTTGGTTGAGTATCATTCTGTGTACCTTTTATCCAAAGGTTGCCAGTTCAATTCCGAGTCAAGGCACATGCCTAGGTTGCAGTTTCGATCCCTCGTCAGGGAACATACAGAAGGCAACTAAACAATCTTTCTCTTTCCCCCTCTCTCTAAGCATGTCCTCAGGTGAGGATTAAAAAAAAATATTTATTTATTTATTTGTTTGTTTATTTGTTTATTTTATTTATTTATGAAATGGCTTTCCCAGTAGCATGGCTCAGCAGTTGCGCATCGACCTATGATCCAGGAGATCCCCGTCAGGGCACATGCCTGGGCTGTGGGCTCAATCCCCAGCAGGGGGCGTGCAGGAGGCAGCCGATCAATAACTCACTCTCATCGTTGGTGTTTCTCTCTCTCCCTCTCCCTTTGTCTCTCTGAAATCAATAAAGATATATTTTTAAAAATAAAAAAGAAATGGCTTTTTAAATGACAGCATTATTAGATGTGGAATTCAGTGGTTTTTAGCATATCACAATTGTGCCACTATCATGCAGTCAGTTTTAGGACATTTATTCCATCGCCCCAAAAAGCAACAACTCCCCATCAGCAATCGCCCCTTCTAACTCCCCAGCCCCTGACAACCACAAATCCACTTACTGTCTCTCTGGATTTGCCTGCTCTGGATTTTTCACATAAATGAAATCAAATACTATGTGGCTTTTTGTTTTGGGTCTGCATTTCTGAAATAATTATTAACTGTTTTAGCCAGGCACTCATAATTTCTCAAATTTTTTTTTCCTTTTAGGCAAAGTATATCTCTCAGTGTATTGATGAAATTAAGCAAGAACTGAAGCAGGACAACATCGCAGTCAAAGCAAATGCCGTCTGCAAGCTGACGTATGTGAGTGCTCAGGCGGCGCTTCCACACAGTGCCCTTGTCCAACACCCCTGGTGCTGTTATCAACTCCAGCATCAACCCATCCATCCCCCCATCTGTCTGTCCATTTGTCTGTCCGTCCATGTTTCTGTCTGCCCATCCATCCTGCCATCGGTCCATCGTTTGTCCAACTGCCAAACTGATGCCATCAGCTCCAGGCACTAGCCTTGGGCATGCAGGGCTAATTCTTAAGAGTCAAGGGAGAGGTGAGCAATGATTATCAGGTGGCACAGAGCATGGTGGAGCCCCTAACCCAACTGGCCTAGCTCCCCTTCGAGCTTTGCTGAGGAGCCTGGTGGGTGGAGCTCTGAACTGTCCTGGGTGGGTTCTCTGCAGTGTTCCTTGTCTGGCTGCATTCCCTGCTTGGTGTGGGAGCCTGGGACACACAACCCCCCTCCTGTCCTCTTTCCTGGTCAGAGAAGGGAGACTTGGGGTTTGCAGGGGTTGGGGGTCCCATCGCATTGTAGGTTCCATGAATATCATTGTAGGGAATTTTAACCAGTACACAAGATGCTAGGATTTCAGCTGTAGACGTTTATCATCCTGTAGTGTTTGTTCCTAACCTGTCCCTGTAGTCTTCATCGTGAAGACTAACTGGTCAGAAAAGATTAAATGCCCAGGATTGTATGTTGGGTAAGCGTGCGTGTTCAGCGTGCGAGTGGCATGTCCTTCCTCAAGCTGGGATGCTGGATGTTAGGGCTTAGGCTTGTGAGTCACTGTTTCTCCCTCCCAACAGTTGCAAATGTTGGGATATGACATCAGCTGGGCTGCCTTTAACATCATAGAAGTAATGAGTGCCTCCAAGTTCACGTTCAAGGTGAGCTTGCTTTGGGGATGGGGCAAAGTGGATCCCTGGTGGAGGAGAGGGGTCCCCTGGGCATCCCTGTGGTCCATCCTATGGCCAGAGGTTATACTGTGAAAAAACAAAATAACAAAATAATGACCTGTTCCAGTCAAACCAACCATCAAACATCACACCTCCAGTTTTTGTCAAATTATTTATCAACACTATTTACATAATACTTTTCTTTCTATTTTAAATGACGTCAGTGAAATTATGGGTTTATAGGATTGATTATATATGTCTAATTACAGATTAAAATGAATTCATAACTCTTCAAAAACAAACACTCTGATTACGTGACCCAGAGGCCACCACTCGTCACTTTGTCCTGTGTCTCAGTTGTCATCTGAGGGATACTACTCCTAAGCAATTTGGGACACTGCTTTTTCTTCTCACTTGATATTATAATAAACATATCTGCTGTTTTAGTACATATTCTGAAAAACAGTTTTCCACACCCTGGCCCATTTGTGGCTAGTCTGGAATTTTCTTGGTTTGGCCCAGTTTTCAATAAGAATGCACACTGACCAGGCAGTTGGGGCTGTTTCCAGCCCTGGGGACCTGAGCAGCTGCCTGTGGGTCTCTGCTGTGATCAAGCCCAGGCTCCCTCTAAAGGACATGGTCATCCTGTCTACTGGTTA
Organism: Miniopterus schreibersii; assembly: GCF_964146895.1. Classification (NCBI taxonomy): domain Eukaryota; kingdom Metazoa; phylum Chordata; class Mammalia; order Chiroptera; family Miniopteridae; genus Miniopterus; species Miniopterus schreibersii. Next base: position 64,953,403 of record NC_138105.1, on the reverse strand, counting down.
CACTTGAAACGAAATGCCGCATTTGCCGAAATTGAGGCAGTGCTCTGCACGTGTCTTAAAGCATCATATACATGTGTGACTAGGTAGCCTCATCAGCCTGGCAGGGAGATTTGAATCCTAAGAAAACCAGCGCTTACTGCATTAGATCATAAAAGCAGTTCTTGGCTGACAAGTGAAAAGGTAGCATTAGTAACAGGACTCCATGGCTTGGCAAACCTTAAAGGAACATCGTATTTCAAAGAGCATACACTCCTCCTGGACTTTTAAAGACCCCCAGCTTGGTTTCTGAGTGACTTCCCTGTGCCCACTCACCTGTGGGGCTGCTTGGTGCCAAGATCAGGAGTAGGGCTGGGAGCTTCCGGGAATACTGCATGGTCCCCTGTCTCACCTCTGACGCCTTTTGTTAAACAACAGCGCATTGGCTACCTTGCTGCTTCCCAGTGCTTTCACGAAGGGACTGATGTCATCATGCTGACTACAAACCAGATTCGCAAGGTAGGCTGCCCTTCCTGTAGGCCCCATGGTCTCCTTGGCCCCCTGGCTGGGTTCCTTTGGGCCCTATGTGAAGGTCTATTCTCCACACAGTTTTTTCTGTCACATGTGAATGGAAGGCACTAATTTCAGCAAGATCTCACTGGCATAGTTCTCTTATCCAGCAGTCTTCTGCCCTTGGTCATGTCATTCCACATGACAGAGCAGGCTTGCTGGACTACCCTCTTCTCCCTTTTATTTCTTGGCATTGGAGGGCTGCTATCACAGCCACTCTTCTCTCCAGTCCTGTCCCTCTTGCAGGAGTGCCTGTTGAGGTTATGTGCCCTTCTCAGTATGCTGGTTTTCTGCCCACTAGGTTTTTTGAGTCAGACTATGTTTACATTTCAGTTGCGTGTAAGTTTATGTTTTGAAATGGGCTTTGAAGACCACTGAGTAATAAATTTCCTCTTTGGTCCCAGTAATTTGAACATCTTTTGTTTCCTGTGGTCAGAGGGGGTGTCAGCAAGAATCAGAAATCCACCCTTTCCTGACCCCAGACCACCCATTGGAAGCAGTAGCCCCAGGCTCTCAGTGACTGGGTGCCAGGGCCAGATCCCCATGAGCTCTGGTCACCCCACATGGTGACCTAGGAATGGAGTGGACACTGTGAGCAGGCAGACTGGCTGTGCTGGCACTAGCTAGGTACTTGTGCTGGCACGGGACAAGATGTGGGTCTGAGAACTCAACTGCCACACTCACAGTTTTTGGGGGCATGGGGTGAGGGACAACTCATGGCTGTAGGCCAGGTTGCACAGCACTGCTGGGTGTCATAGATGCCATGGGGCTGTGAGGGGTGAGCTTGTCTTGGTAGTAGCCTTGGAGAGGAGGAGGGGGAGGACTAAGAAAGCACTCTGGGTGTCAGTTGTCGGGACAGTAAGTGGAGGGTGGGAGGAGGGAGGGGGAGAAGGGTGGAGGGGCTCTGGCCGAGGCCAGCCCACGTACTAAGGCCCAACTTTGGTTTCCCTGCTAGCCATCTCTTCACAGCCTTGCCACCTTGATTTAGACAGAGATTTGTCACCGATTCACATTGAGATGTGTTTAGAGACGCACCTAGATCTGCTCTGTTGGGGAGATGACCCAAGCCTAAGAATGTCCTCATAATAAAGCAGATGATACATCCTGTTGTAACATCTAGGCTGGTGACTTTAACACAACCCCTGCCCCCTCTGCCTGTTGCCATCTCAGCCTCGCTCACAGGGCCCTATCTTTAGCAGCCACAGCTCTGTCTGCTGCTGCCATTCCTCTCCATTCACATCCCTAATATTGGCAGTCCCTTTGCGTGCCATTTTAAATGAACCTGAGACTTCTGAGCACAATTGCCACAGACCTATCTGCCAGTGTCCTCTCCACAAACCTCCATTTTTGAGAAGTCCCATGGCATCTCCCTGTGGTATCCATTCTCTGCTCGGCCTTTGTGAATCACTCGGATTTGGAAAGTTTACCAATCAGAGACTGAGTACTGTGCTATGGGCTCTGATGTGTTTTTATCTCCTCACCCTTGGCTGGAGTGGATTTTAAAAGCCAGTATTTTAATATTATTATCATAGTCTAGAAGCTTAACTCTTAAAATGCATCAACGTTGTTTGTTACCACATACTTTTTGTATAAAAAGTTTTGAGAGGTTCCTTAGAAAATGTCTCCACAAAAACAAGTTTGTGATATAAAAAGAATACTTTCCTAATGTTGACATGAGACACTTCTGCGGTTGGTCTTAGAGCTAGAGATTGAGGGCAGCAGGTGAGTGACTTTGTGGGAGCATAGGGTTAGGTATGTGGTCCTACTCATGGCTGGTTTTCCTGTTTACCTGGAGGATGAGGCATAGGTCTAACTTTCTGCTTTGGGGAGAGGCCCAGAGGAGTGGTCCCTGGCTGTTATAGGGTAGGCACCCCAATGGAGGTAAAGGGGCTCCCAGTGGGTGGGTGGGGCTGGTTGGCCACACCATCTCCTCGGCCCTGGGTTCACAAACAGGCCCCGGTCACACCCCTGGGACACAGGCTGTGCCAGGAATAAGGTGCAGCCCTCTTTTTATACCCATCCTATCTATCAGTGACAGCGAGGAACTGGCTGCTCTGCGTTACTCCTTGGGCTGCCAGGGGCACAGTGGGGACCTGAGCAATGCACGATTGATGCCTGCCCCTAACCCTTCTTCCTTTCTTTCCAGGACTTGAGCAGCCCCAGCCAGTACGACACTGGTGTTGCACTGACTGGACTGTCCTGTTTTGTTACCCCAGATCTTGCCAGGGACTTGGCCAACGACATCATGACACTGGTGAGTTTGTGAGAGTGCTGCTGCCCCTGGGCCTTTGCTCTATGAGCAATTTGAAACACATGGATGCCGGGAAACTGAGGCTAAAACTCCATGCCAAGAATACTCAGGCATATGGAAATGGGTCTGGATCCCTTGGATGAGAGGGGGAAACTGAGTCACTGTCTTCATCTCCATCGTCTAGTGACACCCCACCTCAGGCCACTATCATTCTTGAATTCTTACTTCACCTCTTTTGAAATAGTTCTGCTTAGGGAAGGGAGAGGGGGTGTCGCCAGCAGATGAGGTCTAGCTGAGGGTGTTCACCCTCAAGGTCGGGCGTGTTACCCGTCAGTTACTCTCTTACTGAGGTTTAGGTGAAGGTATCAGTTGTCTCAACAGGCAGCGTGGTCAGGGTTATCCTCTTCTTCCTTCTCCATCCCTGATTCCATTTATTTCTCTCTGGTCACAGTTTGACTTCTCATGGTTCAGTTGATCTGAAAGGCATAACCCCAGCCAGTTCTGATCTCTGGGGTGTCTGGAAGTTCATTCTAAATATGGATGCCTTCCTAGAAATCATGGCCCTCGGATACACTGTGCTAGAACTCCAACTCCTTTGGAAGTGGGGGGCTTCTTTTCTCTTCGGTCATATTAAAGCCACATGGAGGGTAATTCATCTGTCCTTACTCAGTCAACCTGTTTGCTGTGCTGGTGGGCAGGTCTCAGCTCATGGCCTTGAGGAGTGTCAGTGCAATCAGCTTTTAGATCAGGGACCAACACACTGCAGCCGCCTGTTATAAATCCTTGTATCTGCACATGGCCCCACCATTCATTTATTCAGTATCTGTGGTGGGTTCAGAGCTCAAAGGCAGAGCCAAGTAGTTGAACAGAGACCTTGTGGCCCATCAGGCTGCAAATATTGACTATCAGGTGCTTTCAGAAAGTGTGCCGTCTCAGACTAGGTGATAGCAGTATGAGCCCACCGAGGGGTGTTGGTGAGTTGCTCATGGCACATGTTGGTGCCAGGTCATGGGAGTCTGGAGCAACTTTCTTTGGGAGCGGCTCCCTGGGGCCTTGACAGGTGACAAGTGTCCCATTCTGGGGCCGAGAGGCCTTCATAGCCACAGCCCAGTCCCAGGAGGACAGAGCTCCAGGGCTGTGCAGTGTGGAGGCGCAGAGCGGACTGAGGCCCAGGCAAGGGGAGTCTGTGGTGCCCCTCAGCAACCTGGATAATCTGAGGCCAACATTGATGGGCAGAGGCTCTCTTTCTAGTGTGAACTTCTTTTCACCTTCTCCCCTTCCCCCCCCCCCCTTAGTGTGCCCTAGTGAGTTCAGGGAGGAGGGTCTCTGCCTCTGGAAGGCAAGCCTAAGGTCATGGATACAGGGAGACAGGTTTCCATCCCACCCGGCATACTATTTTGTGATCCCTGGGCTTGGGGCTTGAAGGTTGGAATCTGTAGAGAGGGTTTTCCTTTGGGAAATGGAGGTGAGACACGAGCAGGCATAGGAGTGGTGAGCAGGGTAAAGTGGGAGGTGAGCATGCAGGTGTGGGAAGGTGAGACTTGGATAGGAGATGTGGGAGGTGAGCACAAAGGTGTGCTCAACAAGTGAGCAGGGCAGGTGTGGAGAGGGAGGTAAGACACGGGTTTGGAAGGTGAGCAGAGTAGGTGTGCAGGGCAAGTGCACAGGATGCAGTGCCGAGGGAAGCCTGATGGCCCTCTACTCCCACAGATGTCACACACCAAGCCATACATCCGGAAGAAGGCCGTGCTGATCATGTACAAGGTGTTTCTGAAGTACCCCGAGTCACTGCGCCCTGCCTTCCCCCGTCTGAAAGAGAAGCTGGAAGACCCTGACCCTGGTTTGTTGATTTGAGATAAGATGGGGATCGTGCTGGGCTGGAGCGCTTTACCAGCATCTAGAACCTTGTGGAGGGTGTTGTGAGGAAGAAGTTGACAAACCCATCCTCCCTTGCACCTCTTTACTTTCTGGCACCACAAGAGGCAGGTTCAGCCCTAGAATCCGCCACTTCTCCAAGCAGCCCTAGTTCCATTTATTGGTGTGGTATTTAGAAACTGAGATTGGGGCACTGGATGTGCTCGTGTTGCTGGGATGTCAATCTTTTTTTTTTTTTAATTGATTTGAGAGAGAGAGAGAGAGAGATTGCTTTGTTGTTTCACTTATTTATGCATTTATTGGTTGTTTCTTGTATGTGCCCTGACTGGGGATTGAACCCTCAACCTTGGCATATCGGAACTGGCTGAGAAAGACATGAGTTTATTACGACTTATATGCACACTGGGGGCAGCCAGTGGTGAAGTCTCCACAACACAGGCTTTCACAGCACAGGATTGTAGAAAGTACAGAAAACAAAGCAAACAGGGCATTCAGGGTAGATGCTCTTGCGCTCAAGCTGTGTGAGACCAAAATGCCAGCTATTTACGATCCAGGCTCACATCTGAGAACAGTTTCTTTTTGGCTGTTCCTTGATTGAGGAGTTGGCCAGTATAGATGGCCTTCATTATATTTCCACAGGGTGGGAGGGGGAGTTGGAACTTGGGAAGGGGCTCATGTTCTCACATACCACACAACCCCTCTGATCTCACAGGGGTCCAGTCAGCAGCAGTCAACGTGATCTGTGAGCTGGCCAGGCGCAACCCCAAAAACTACCTTTCCCTGGCCCCGCTGTTCTTCAAGCTGATGACCTCCTCTACCAACAACTGGGTCCTCATTAAAATCATCAAACTGGCAAGTGTCCCCAACTTTCCTTCTTCCATTGTGTGGAAAGGGCATGGGGATGTCCTGGGAGCTCTCTGTGCTGGAAGGGGATGGAGGTTCGAGTTGGTCAGCATGACTGTGCGGAATCCCAGATGTGCCTGTCCTGCTCCTGCTGCCTGTGACCCAGGCCTCTCATCCCCTAGTTTGGTGCTCTGACCCCCTTGGAGCCGAGGTTGGGCAAGAAGCTGATCGAGCCTCTCACCAACCTGATCCACAGGTGAGCCTTGGGGGCCTGTCCCCAGTGCCACACACATATACACACACATACACCTGTCCTTGGCACACCTGCTGTGGGCAGGCCTGTGCTTCCTGGGAGGCTGCCAGCATGTGGGAGGTGTGAGCCCAAGGAAAGTCTCGGGATGGAGAAGCAAATACGCATTGTGACTGCTATAGATGAAAAGCTATGCCTCAGCACCTGCTAGCCCTCCTGGAACAGAGGCTGAGCTGGCTTTCCTTCATTCAGTTTTTGAAATAGCATGAACAAAGGGAAGTAAGGCTTTCACTCAACCCCTCAATCACATTGGACCTTGGTCGTCCCAGTGAAGGCCTGAGATGATCATGTTGTTAATTCTGGAGTGTTCTACAAGCTGCCATGCCACTTACGGTGCCTGCAGTTGAATCGTGGGGGCCAAGTGACAGGTGGCTCAGTAGATCTCCCAGGGTACTTCGGTGAGGCAGACGTGGGCAGCGGGAGGAACTGGAGCCATGGGGCCGTCTTCTCGGGAGTGATAGTGGTAAGGGCCCCAAGGGATTTGGGTTTGAGCTTTGCACAAGCAGGGGCTCTTTACACAGAATGGCCAGCCTGCTGAAGGCCCCTCCCCCCTTATTGATGAGGAGCCCTCTGATCTCACAGGGGTTCATTCGGTGGTAGTTAGGGTCCTCATGCTCATCAGAGTGATATGCTCCTCTATGTGAGGTCTAGGCCTGGAGCCAGGTTTTCATTGTCCCCTGGGCTTCAGGCTTCGGGTTCATAAACCAGTCAAATGTTACAACATAATTAGGTACAACAGGTGTCTGGGCTTGGGGTTTTTGGGGAAGATTAACAAGGGGCTGTTGGTCGTGTGATTAGGGATGTAGACTGACTTTGATGGCCCCTGTCCTCTGATACATGTGGCCTCCATACCTTGGGGTTTGGGTGATTGGGCTTGAGAGCATCATCTGTGAGACTATCAGCTGAGTAGATGCACTTGGTCCCTACGTTTAGTTTTCAGCCTGGGCTGTGCTCCCCACATTCCCTAGGTATCTTGAGGGTCGTATTAGGGTCATGGACTTCTGTGATCTGCCTTCCTGTGTGTGACCATTTCTGACTGCCCTCAGCCCCCCCCCCCATTGGATAGAACCAAGCAGTGGTATTCTGGGCTGGTAGAATCGTCTTTGGGCTGCCAGGGCAAGTGGGGAATTTGGCTTTCCCTCATGGGTGTCGCACAGTTGGAAGGTTAAGGGAATAGGCTGCTATGGAGGGAGTGTTTCAGGTCACCTGTGGTGAGTGGATGGTATGTTCTTGTCCTTCAGAGCATTCTGATGACTCAGGTGAGGGAACAGCCTCTGGGCCTCACTGACCAGGCAGAAATACCAGATGCCAGGAGCATGGACAGGAGCCAAGACTCCCACCCTAGCCCCACCTTGGAACAGGGGGAATGGGGTGATTGGGCCAAAGGGTGAGGCTATCCCCAATGTGACGTTCAGGCTTTAGGTGTCGTGGATTCATTGCTAACATGACCACATTTTTTCAGACACAGTGCGCTTGGGTTTTCTTGCATCTCACAGAGCAGCATATCACTGTTCTTACATCTGTTTGTTTTCCTTCTCCAGCACATCTGCCATGTCCCTTCTCTACGAATGTGTGAACACCGTCATCGCAGGTAAGAACCTCAGTTACCTGGTTCTGAAACAGATGGCTGCCGTTAGTAGGAGGCCCTCCCCCACTCCTACCCCAGGGGGTCTCAGGTAGGAACAGGAGGGTACCCATCCTAGTGGTGGGGCCTGCAACAGGCTTGTCCAGGATGGCCATCCCCGGGCCTCGCCTGTGTGGTGTACGGTCACTTGGAGTCACAGGTTCCTAACCTTTTCCACCCAATTCCCACTTGCTCTCAGTGCTGGATGTTTACTTCCATCTCTCAGCCACTCCCAGCCCTGTGGAAAGTGTCACAGCCAGAGTCCACTGCCCTCACCGGCTTCCAGTGTCAAATCCTGCTGTTCTTGTCCCATCCATCACTCCCGCCAACGGTCCCGTGTTTTTTTCTGAGTGTGTTAAAGCAGATCATTTCCCCGTAGGCACTTAGGTGTAGGAATCCACAACACAGACCTTGTGAAACGCAATCATGGGTGCTCCTCAGAAAGTCTTCTAAGAGGCCATTTGTTGGGGTCAGGACTTGGCCCAGGCCTCTCAGAACCGCTGCTGATGGTTGTCCACACCATTGAGGAGTTATAGCCCCTGTCCCTGCTGTATCTGTGGGAACTCAAGTTGTTACTCCCAGGCTTGGCTGGCTGTCTCCTGGTTCAATGTCTGAACCACGTGTCACTGCTGCTGGGCATCTTAGAAACTAGCAGTGAGAGCTGGAGGTTCAAGGGGCTCAGCTTCTCACTGCCTGCTTGTTTCTGCCCAAAGCTATTGGGAAGCAGTCTCATAGTCCCTCATTGTGGACCCATGGGCAACTTTAAATTCAGGGATTCACAGGAACTGGCCCAGGATCTGTGCTCCATGCCTGTAGGTGTGTGGTCTGAGCCATGAGTGTCCTTGAGGGTTGGTGACAGTAAAGAAGAGTAAGGGTGGGCATGCGGAGCAGGCTGGTGCCTGGAGGTGGTGACTACAGATCCCAGAGAGTAGTCACGTACATTTGGAAAGTGAGTGGGGCGGACTGGGGCATAGGATCAGAGATGGCCCTGGAGATAGGTGGAGCAGTTGGGGATGCAGGGAGGGCAGTGGGCCTAGGTGAGGCTGCCCAGGGACTGGCACATTGCAGAAGCAGCGGGTCTCATGTGATTGTGCCGAGTACGGGGCAAGACAATGTGGCCTGAACTCTATGGAACTACCCTGGACAGAGACACCTGGTACCCTTAGATCTTTGATCACTCTTGACAGAAATCCAGCACCCAGGGTTCTCACTCGGGGCTAGTCACACAGGCGCCTCTGCCCTGCACGTGTGAGATCCCTTACTCCAGGAGAAGAGCAGGTGCTCAGTATAAACCATGTGTTTGTGAAGTTTAGGGACAGGGGATAGGGAGCCCTCCCCACACCCTCACCATCAGTTCAGTTCTTGGACTCTGTTTCTGAGGGCCAGCCTTGACAGACTTGTAAGCCTGCCTTCCCAGGGAGAGTGATCAGGCTGCTGTGTTAATCCTTTCCTGCACAAACGTCAACTGGGCCAAGCAGTTCCCAATGTGGTGGTATTTCCGTCTTGGGTCACTCCCACTAGGCACACGCTGGGCATATTGAGTGGACATCTGCCTGCCAAGCTTCTAACCCAAGGTTGTCTCTTTCAGTTCTCATCTCCCTATCCTCCGGCATGCCTAACCACAGTGCCAGCATCCAGGTATGTCCCGGGCCAGACTCATGCCACAGCGTCCTGAGACTCTGCCACTATGTGGGCCTCTCCTCCCTTCCAGTGTCCCCGCCCTGGAAGTCTCCTGCCCCTGTGATCTGACACATGCTGGCCTACCCTCATATGTCCCCATCATTCATGCCCAGTGCTCTGCACCTGCACTATGGCCCTGAGGGAGCAAGCCAGTAGCCATACCTCATCTGCTTGACTGTCCTGGTACAGCTCTGAGTTCTCTAGCAGCTCCTGGCTCTCCCTGCAGCCACCTGAGCATATGCCTATGTCTTGTTCTCTGTCCTGAGGTCTTTCACCATCCTGGGTCTCCATCCTCTTTGTCTGTGACCCCTGTAAATGCTGTATTCATTCTGGAGCCCAGAGTCCCATGGGCTCCCTGAGTGGCGTGGGGACCGTTGCGATAGTCACTCCATGTTTTGTGGATTCGAATTTATTTTTATTACATAAGTAACATGTAAGTAGATTCCCAGATCTCATCCTTTCCCCAGAAGGCACTGCCATGCTATCGTCTTAGGTCCCCACACGTGAGCTCCTGTGAAAAGCACCAGGGTGTCCCATGCATATTTCTGTGGGTGCTTCCCATGCATCTACATCAGTTACCTCCTGTCTTTCTGTCCTCAGTGGCGCTGGCAAACAGCCCTCCTGAGCTTAACTGGGTGTTCTGCAGTATGGAGGCCATAGTGTACACAGGCCACATGGTTCATGGGGGCTTGGGGCAGGCTGGAGTTCACTGCATTCATCATTGCTTCAGGAGATGTAACCAGTGTCATCTCCCTGTTTGCAGCTCTGTGTTCAGAAGTTAAGGATATTAATAGAAGACTCTGACCAAAACTGTAAGTCACTCCCCTTCATAGAGCTGTGTGAGTTCCCGCTGGGATGCATGAGACTTTCTTGTTATTAATTAAATAGGATAGCTCGTTGCTCCTTCATGTCTTTCCCGACAGGCATAGAGCAACCCTGCTGGTCTTGTGTGCCTGCAAGCACTTTTCTGTTGTAAATGTGTTGTTGAGAGGTTCCAGCCAATGATACTGTCTGGTGCCTGACTGTGGTGGCCAGGACTTCTAAGGCCCTGGCACGTTGACTGCTCTTTTTGAGTTCAGATCTGTTTGTTTAGAGCAGGGCCAGCCAGTAAGTCTTTAGCTTTGTAGTCACATTGTCTCTGCTCTTGTATCTTGAAAGCCAGCTTTAGTCAACATTTAAGTAAAACCGACGTGGCTGTGTGCCGGTTCAACTTCATTTACAGAACAGACTTTGGCCTGGACATGGCCTGGTGGCTGCAATTTACCATCCCTGATTTAGATGACCTTGTATGGGGGCCACTCGGGTGGACAGTGGCTCCTGGTATGCGTAAGATCCTCGCTGGGCCTATGAGGCCTGGAACTTCTCTGTCAACTCTCCTGGTTTGGGCTGAGCAGGAAGGTGGGTGTCATGTTAATTGCCACACTAAGAAAGTGTTAGTAACCACTTTGGGTGACAGCAGAAGTAACAGTGCTGAGTAGATGGGGAGGCCTTCCTTTCTTCTCATTGCCCCATCCCAAGTCTTGGCTCTTCCACTGTACCCTTGGAGTTCACCTTATCGTCCAGGACACTCTGGGGCCAGCAGTAAGAAAGGTTCTTAGGGCACCTGTCTGCAGACTTGGCCTCTCTTTCTATGTCGCCCTCGAAGCCTTTTGCAGTGTCTTCGGGTTTAACCGTGTCTCACTGTCTCCTCAGTGAAGTACCTGGGGCTGTTGGCCATGTCCAAGATCCTGAGAACGCACCCCAAGTCTGTGCAGGCCCACAAGGACCTTGTTCTGCAGTGTCTGGACGACAAGGATGAGTCCATCCGGCTGCGGGCCCTCGACCTCCTGTATGGAATGGTGTGTGCCTCTCCCACATCATGTCTATCACTGCTCTGTGTTCCGTCGCCCGGCCCCTCTCTCATCAGTCCCCAACCCCCTCCCCAGGTGTCCAAGAAAAACCTGATGGAGATTGTCAAAAAGCTGATGACCCACGTGGACAAGGCCGAGGGCACGACCTACCGGGACGAGCTGCTCACAAAGATCATTGACATCTGTAGCCAATCCAACTACCAACACATCACAAACTTTGAGTGGTGCGTCCCCATGCATAGCCCAGGGGACACAGGGACCAGCCTCATGGTGGGTGCATCTCAACAGCTCCCTCCTGCAGGTACATCAGCATCCTGGTGGAGCTGACCCGGCTGGAAGGCACCCGCCACGGCCACCTCATCGCTGCTCAGATGCTAGATGTGGCCATCCGAGTGAAGGCCATCCGCAGGTTTGCCGTGTCGCAGATGTCTGTGCTACTCGACAGCACTCACCTGGTGGCCAGTAGCACCCAGCGCAATGGGATCTGTGAGGTGCTCTATGCCGCCGCCTGGATCTGCGGGGAGTTCTCTGAGTGAGTGGTCTAGAAGGGGCTCCCAGGCCTATGCTCACGAGAGGAAAGGATGAGGGAACATGCTCGGCAGACCCGTCCCCTTCATGGCATCTGCCACACCAAAGCCTATTTTGCAGGCGGCATCTCTGCTGCTTTCTCATTGGGAAAACATCTCTGTAAGCCCTGTGACCATCCCCACAGGCATGGGGTCTTTTCCCAGGTGTTCTTCCTGTCCTTGTCCATTACAGGTTATCCATCACCAGTTCTTGCTGGTAAATGGTGTCCTTTTTTCTCTTAACTCTTTTCCTTTTAGCTGTTCTGTGATTGTCACATTGTTGCCATGATTTCTTCCTTTAAATCCTCTCGGTCAACCCCTGATGCTGGGCAGGGTTGGGAGTAGCCCACCCCTTTAGCAGAATGCTCGGCCCCTCTTCTCTGCTCACCCAGCCTCCCTGCCTTCAGGCACCTGCAGGAGCCCCACCAGACCCTGGAGGCTATGCTGCGGCCCAAGGTCACCACCCTGCCTGGCCACATCCAGGCTGTGTATGTGCAGAATGTGGTGAAGCTGTACGCATCAATCCTGCAGCAGAAGGAGAGAGACTCAGATGTGGAGGCAGCCCAGGAGCTCACACAGCTTATGGTGGAGCGGCTGCCCCAGTTTGTGCAGAGTGCAGACCTGGAGGTCCAGGAGCGGGTATGCACTAGCAGGTGGCACCTCTGAGGGGACAGGTGGAGCCCAGCAAGGGCAGTGGGGAGCATGTAGACAGATAGCTGATTTAAGCGTGTGTGGTCAGCAGAATCCGGGTCAGTGGGCTGCACTCTTGAACCCTGAGTTAGAACTCCACTGGGCATCTGGGCATGCCCTTCTATGCAGCTTACTCATGGGCCTGTTTTGTTCCCCGCTTAACCTCTGCTGAAGAAGCTGGGAACCCAGGGTTGTTTCCTTTCTAGTTGGAATTCTCCACAGCCAAAGGCTTGTTGTGGAGCCTTGCAGGTGTCCTCAGCAGGGCTCTGGACAAAAGCAGCCGAGTGTCCCTTCCCCAGGCTGGGTTCTTGCATGGCCTGAGTGATACCCTGTGATTGCCAGGTGGCTTTCAGAGCCCCATGCTCCTTGACTCATCCATGATTCTTCCATGGCTCCCACAGGCGTCCTGCGTCTTGCAGCTGGTCAAGCATATCCAGAAGCTTCAGGCCAAGGATGTGCCAGTGGCGGAAGAAGTGAGCGCCCTCTTTGCTGGAGAGCTGAATCCAGTGGCTCCCAAGGCCCAGAAGAAGGTTCCAGTCCCCGAAGGGTGAGCCATGTGGCTCGTAAGAGGACATGGAGCCAGGGGCAGGGTTTGTGGCCCCAAGAGGGGCGGTGGGAGCAGCACTGCACCCTAGACCTGAGTCTAGGCAGGAGGAAGAGCCTCCTGTACCTGCGCCTCCCGTGGGCTGGACAGACCCCCATTACATAGGCCATACCAGAGCTTACCAGTTCTTGTGGGGCCCTGTAGTCCCCATCCTTGGTACCACTCCCAGGAAGTGGTTCTGCTGGCAACCCTTTCCCACAAACCTCAGGGGCAGTATGAGGCTACATGGGGCCCCCAGAATATGGGGAGGGCCATGAGGGGTAGCCCAGGCTCCAGTTTCCCTTGGACTCTGCCTCATCCTCTGTGACCCCTGCCATAAGTGTTCCAAGGTTTGGCACACAGGCTGGAGCCAATGTGTGACCTTGCTGTGCCTTGCAGCCTGGACCTGGATGCCTGGATCAATGAGCCACCCTCAGACAGTGAGTCCGAGGATGAGATGCCCAAGGCCATCTTCCATGATGAGGAGCAGCGGCATGCCAAGCAGCAGCCACCCAAGGCCGATGAGGAAGAGCTGGCCCGGGTGAGTGCCATGGCTCTAAGGCATTTGGCTTGCTCCAAGCAGACTCTGAACCCCAAGCTTGTAGCAGCCGTGCATGGTCCTGCTGGATTTACACTGTCCCACTGTCTTCTACAGAGTGCTGAGCCAACCCTTGACATCAGAGTTGAGTTTTGTTGCAATGAGGAGGAGCATCTCTTGACCTCAGAGCTCTCTAGATAGAGACTCATGGGGGTCTGACCTGGCACCCAGGACCCTGTAGGTGCACTCAGCACAATTCTGTCAGTTCATAGCTTCCTGGGTACAGAACTTTATAACAACATGTAAGGTTTATACAGCCCAAGAAAGTGCAGAGATGCTGTATTTCCCTGGCTCCCTACCCCACCGTGTCTGGCTCCTCTCTTTCTGAAATTGGGGATACCACCCCTTACTCCAGGAGCCCCTCCAGCACCCCATTTATATACTGTCCTGGGCTCCCCAGGCTGAGCCTTTAGGCAGTATGACCTGGCTCCCATCTCAGCTGTGCCCTGGAGTTGCGGGCCTTCCTCACCTGAGACCCTGTCCTTGAACGGAGATGGTAGTCCCTCCTCCTGGGGTTATTGCCACCTGATGCCTGTCCCCACACCTGCTACTTCCCCCTGCTGACCCCAGTATCCCTGTTGGTCAAAGGCCCATAGTTGAAAGTACTGATAAGCCCTGGGGCCTGCAGCATGGAAGTGGCCCACACCTAGAACTCCACGTGTTCACTGACCTTGAATCTTGTCCCCACAGCGTCGAGAAGCCCGGAAACAGGAGCAGGCCAACAACCCCTTCTATATCAAAAGTTCCCCATCCCCCCAAAAGGTGAGGCCTGCCTGGAACATCCTCCAGGGACATCCCCCCAGCCCTGTGGGGACCTTGTCCATTCTTGGGGGGACCAGGGACCATCACCTGCAGGACAGCATGGGCTGTCTTCATAGATCCATGTGGTAGGACTGAGAGGAGGTTTCCAGACACTGGGACCTGGGAGATAGCCAGTCCCATACATGGTGCTCAAGTTCAGGATACTCTGAACAACAGGCAGAAAGGCTGCAGAGGTGGAGCCTTTCAGCAGGTGGGGATTGTAAATGGGGGGATGTTCCTCCTGGCAAGAACATTCTACATCTTGGTCTGGGGTGGCACCGGTTACCTTCATTGGTACTCTTCACCCAGTGGACCCCCAATGGCGGGCATACTGGGTTCCCCGCAGGAGATGTGGCTCTATGTGGTGGGCACTCAGGTGCTTCCCTTCTTGGGATTGCTGGATTCCCTGATGACTCTGCTTGACCTCCTGAGGGACCCACAGACCCTTCCCCAACTGCAGTGCAAGAGGGTACCTGTGTTATCTGCCTTTTTTGTCCTGCCATTGGGGTCATATCTGCCATCTCACTGAGGTTTCAAGCCCTGTTAACTTTTCTAACTTGGAAAAAAGGGATTCATGAGGGGGAAAGTTAATGGAAGTTTTGTTTCTCGATCTATACTTGTTCATACTGTAGACAATCTCCCAGGAAGACCCCTTGTTTCCCCGTGTTGTCGGTGCCAGCACCCATCTCCCCAGGCAAGGAATCGTTCCTCAGGTGTCACCATTCATCCTGCCCAATGTTTTGCTGTTTGCCTCTGCAGCGGTACCAGGATACACCAGGCGTGGAGCACATACCCGTGGTGCAAATAGACCTCTCAGTGCCCCTGAAGGTTCCAGGCAAGTGCCTGCCCAGTCTAGGGATTGCAGGTGGCATAGGGACAGGGAGCCCCCTGATGGCAAGGGTGACGGGAGACCCTGAGCCCAGTTCCCAACTGTCATTCAGAAAGCCCCCACCCATGTCTAATGGCTCAAGGGGCAGTGTGCCTGCATGTCCCTTCACCTGTTAGTGCAAATGGGGTGCAGGATGCTTCTCCCCCTGAGCCCCAGGCTCCTCACACATGGCTGTGGGACCAGAGTTGGATGGGGTTGAGTGCGGTGTTCATGCTTACAGGGCTGCCCACATCAGAGCAGTATGTGAAGCTGGAGGAGGAGAGGCGGCACCGGCAGAGGCTTGAGAAGGACAAGCGGAAGAAGAAGAGGAAGGAGAAGAAGGGCAAGCCACGACGCCATAGTTCGCTGCACACAGAGAGTGATGAGGACATTGCCCCAGCTCAGCAGGTGGACATCATCACTGAGGAGATGCCCGAGGTCAGCTTTTAGCCCAACACAGGCTTCCTCCTACCACCATGTGACCCAGCTGGTCAGGGAGCCACACTCAAGCGTGCTTCCTCATTGCCACGTTCTGTGCCCTGGGAAGGCTGACAGCCAGTGCTATTCTATGCCCAAGCCTGTGGGCCAGGGAGTGTTGAGCTACAAGTGGACATGTGTGTGTTATCTCTTCTCCCTTCCCTCCCCTACACTTCCAATCTGTCTCCCATAGCCTGAAAGTGTTGGCAACCTTTTGGACTGATCAGACACGCACATGTCTGTGGACCTGGGCATTTGTTTCAAGCTCAGGATCCAATGGGCTGGGTGAATTGGACATCGAGTCTTTCTTTCCTCAGAACGCTCTGCCCAGTGACGAGGACGACAAAGACCCCAATGATCCCTACAGAGCACTGGACATTGACTTGGATAAGTGAGTGTGGGGCTGGGGCTGGGTAGCTGCCCTGCAGAGCTGGACTCAGGTCTAGGCTTTCCTGGTGTTTTTTTGTCCTTGCTGTTCCCCTCCACGCTTTATGTTTTTTACATAACGTGTGTGGACAGAAGGGGTGGCAAAGGGTTCATCTTCCTCCAGACCTCGTCACAGGCCACATGTATGTCTGATGGCAGGGGTCAAGTACAGGAGGACAGGCTGGGCTCTTCCTGTGACCTGTCCCCACCTCACCCCCAGGCCCTTAGCCGACAGCGAGAAACTGCCCATCCAGAAACATAGAAATGCTGAGACCTCCAAGTCCCCTGAGAAAGAGGATGCACCTGACATAGAAAAGAAAAGCAAGAAACCCAGGAAGAAAGAGAAGAAGCACAAAGAGAGAGACCGGGAGAGAAGGAAGGAGAAAGAGCAGAAGGTGAGGCCCTCCTTCGGATCTCATCACCCTTCCTCCCTCCCTTGGGTACAGGCAGACGAGAGTATGGGAGACAGGGCAGGCACCCCAGCCTTTGGTGGCACTGAGACTTGTCATAGCCTGTCGTGATCAAGGGGAAAGTGAACTCTTGTCAGCCTCTCTAAGGGAACACCCAGACATTTTTTGCGATTGCATGTGTTTTATCCATATGGCCCTGTGCCTGGTGGGGGTTGCCTCGCAGGTTCCATCCAGGGTTTCTTGGGGCCCATCCTGCTGCTATGGCCAAAGGCCTGTCTTTCTGTGGTTTCAGAGCGAGGACTTAGATTTCTGGCTGTCCACCACACCACCACCTGCTACTACCCCAGCCCCAGTGCCATCCACGGTAAGACCCTGACAAATGCTCTGTGCTAACTTCGCAATGTTCTCAACTGGATGGGTGCATTTCATGGCCTTGGCAGAACTGCCTCTCCAAGGAGCACAGGGACACCCCCTCTGGGTACTGCCCACATCAGCCCTTCCCCTCCATCACCCATCAGCCCTTCCTGTCTGTGCAGGCCCCAGTGATGGACCCTCACACACAGGCCAACCAGATCTGGGCCAGTTTTCATGCCTCACGTCTTAATCTAGGCAGTGACTGTAGCAGTGTGGCAGTGGTTGGACAACTGGCCCTCAACACAGAGCCTGGTGCCCCCTGAGTCCAACAGCAACATGAGCAGTCACTTTATGAAACTAGATGATCCCCGGTGGCTCTGGGGTCTTGTGCAGTGACCCCAGTCAGTGCCAGTTGGTCCTAGACCAGGGCTCCTCGCCCATCTGTTGGCCACTTGCACTTCCTGGTTGCCACATATCTACATGCTGACAAAACATCTGGCGTGCAAGAGGAGGCAGGTGGAGGAGGCCCAGGGCTTATCACTCACAGGGTGTCCCAGCACGAGGGCAGGCCAGGGCACAGGGGTGGAGAACACCCTGTTCTAGGCCCCGGCTACCCTCTACCCCCTGCACCCCGCCTTCCCAAGCCTCCTCCACCACCACCACCGGGTTCTATGCAGGAAGAGCCAAGGGTGAACACGGTCATTACTGCTTCTGAGGAACAACGCGAGGGACCCAAGAGACAGGAGCAAGAGGAGGAGGAGGAGGAGGAGGAGCAAGACTCTGAGAAGGTAAGGATTCCCACCTGGTCGGCGCACGCGCTGGGACAGACCATGCACCTACACTGAGGGCTGTCGGGAGGAGGATGGTTACCTGCTGCCCAAATCCATCCCGTGGGGGTCGTCAACCTTCTGATGGTTGTCTCCTGTCTCTGTGCTTATGGGGTTCTGGTTTTCATGACAGCTTTATTGAGTTATAATTCATACCACAAAGTTCACTCTTTAAAATGAACAGTTCACTATAGTGGTTGGTAGTACATTCCCAGAGTTATGCAACCATCTGTTTTATTCCAGAAGGTTCCATCATCCCCCACCCCTCCCCCAAAAAACTGTCCCTTCAGTAGTCACTACACCCCGCCCAGCCCCTCAACCATGGATCTGTTTCCTGTCTCTAGATTTGTCTGTTCTGGACATAAGTGGAATCACACACTATGTGACCTTTGGCTTCTCTCACTGAGCATTGTGTCAATGCTTCACTCTTTTTCGTGGCTGAGTAATATTCCAGTGTGTGAATGGCCTACATTGTGTTTATCCATCATCTGCTGAAATACTTCTGGGTTGTTTTCATTTCTTGGCTGTTGTGAATCCTGTTGCTGTGAACATGTGTGGACAGGTTTCTGTGTGGACATAGGTTTTCATCTCTTGGGTGTGTTCTGAGGACTTTCCTTATTTCTTGGGCCATCGTGTGAATTCT
Organism: Miniopterus schreibersii; assembly: GCF_964146895.1. Classification (NCBI taxonomy): domain Eukaryota; kingdom Metazoa; phylum Chordata; class Mammalia; order Chiroptera; family Miniopteridae; genus Miniopterus; species Miniopterus schreibersii. The sequence goes on along the minus strand of NC_138105.1, from coordinate 64,935,181 downwards.
CATCGTGCTCTTTTCTCTTGTATATTTTTACCCAAGTGGGCAGCATTTGAGTTCCCAGGTTCCTACCTCAACCATACTGGGCCTCGTCCGTTCCCTGTAGACCCTGGGGGATTTCTGGCCCATCCACCCCAATATGTGACCCTTACCTGGGTGCACTTGTTCCCTGTATCTTCAGCCACAGGACATAAGGGGAGGGCATTGCCATAAAAGTTTGGGGTTGACCCTGACCTATCCTCTGGCTTCAGAAACCTTCCAAGCATAAGAAGAAGAAGCATAAGAAGGAAAAGGAGGAGAGACCCAAAGAGAAAAAGAAATCTAAGAAGAAGCTTCCTGCGAGTGATGGGGGGGCAGAGCCCCTGGAGAACGGCACACTCAATGAGCCTCTCCCGGTGAGGGGTACTTTACTTGCCTCCTGCTCACCATGGTCTCAATGAGGGGAGACCAAGTTCAGTCTAGGAGCCAGCTGTGGCAGGCAGTGGGTCCTCAAGCGGTGGGTTGGTGGCCCCGGGGGCCTGACTGTGGGCATCGGGATGGAGAGGGCATGTCTCTCACCATGCTGGTGTCAGAATCCCCTGGGCTTAAACTTGTGTTGTCTGGGGCGGGGCTACTTGCCCCCTAATATCTCAGTCCCAGTATTTCAACCCAGAGCACTTGGGCAGCTCCCAACAGACCACGTTTTGTGAGTGCACACTCTGAGGCTGTGGTGACCCAAAGTTGAATCATTTTTCCTTTGTTTCCAGCCCATGTCCAGCTACTCCCTCCTGGCTGAGAATTCCTACGTTAAAATGGTGAGCCATGCAGGCATTTCAGAGGCGCTAGCAGGCTGCTTGGGGTCCCTTTGTATGGGAGGGGGAGGTAGCTGCACCATGGGACATGAGTGGCTCCAATTGTGTGTTCCCCATTGGCAGCCTCTCCAGAGAATGAACCCCATGCCACATGTGTGATAGCAAGGCCTGCTCACTGTGGGTGAGGCCAGGGGCAGATGGGATAGCAAACTCCTAAAGACTGCAGACAAAACAGAGACAAGGTTTTCAGCGAGGACTGGGAAGCATTCCTTCGCACTTTTCTGATTTGTAGAATGGGTGTTGTGTACTCTTGGGCCCCTGTACCAGCCCAGAATGGGTCCCATGGGCTCCCACCACAAGCACTGACCCCAGCCTTGCTTTGCAGACATACGACGTCCAGGGTAGCCTGCAGAAGGACAGCCAAGTCACTGTGTTCATTGTACTGGAGAACCAGAGCAGCAGCTTCTTGAAGAGCATGGAGCTAAACGTACTGGACTCACTCAACACCAAACTGGACCGGCCAGAGGGCTCCTCTGTCCATGATGGCGTCCCTGTGCCTTTCCAGCTGCCCCCAGGTGAGCAGCAGCAGACATCCAAGGCTCAATGGAGGCCAGGCATTCTCTCAGGCTTGAGCTCCTTATCACACCTCCTTCCTTCAGTCCTAGGGATGCCCACTCAACTGCTTTCGGGGGGCTGGCTGGGCCCCTCCTGGGCCTTTTTCGTGCTGCTTCTCAGGCCAGCCTGCCTCTCTCTCTCTCTCTCCCTCTCTCTCTCCCCCTCCCCCCCTCCCCCATCCAACTCTTTCCCCTCCCCCCCTCACTAGGCATCTCCAACGAAGCTCAGTTTGTGTTCACCATTCAGAGTATCATCATGGCCCAGAAACTCAAGGGGACCCTGTCCTTTATTGCTAAGGTATGCGGGGCTTGAGGCAGTGGAAGGGCCTGCAGTAACCCCACACCACTCCAGTGCACCCAGAACCCAGGGCCGGGTGTCCTGAGAGTATGTGAAGCCCTCCCAATGGAAGCTGCTCCCATGTCACCTGGATACATCTGAGCTCGAAGTCCCTGCCTCATTTCCCACTCATCCTTTTTCCAAGCTCAAGGCCCAGCCCCTAATCCCCCTGCTCCAGAGCTCTTAGGCATAGTCCCCACACCTCACTCACCCTGTGCCCAAACTCACAGGCCTAGCCGGCCCCCACGCCCCACTCACCCAGCCCCTCCTCCCCACTCACCCTGCACCCCTGCTCCCACAGAACGACGAGGGCTCCACCCACGAGAAGCTGGACTTCAAGTTGCACTTCAGCTGCACCTCATACTTGATCACGACTCCGTGCTACAGGTGCATGAGCCTGCCTGAATTCCCTTCCTGCCTTCACCCCGAGTCCCATAGGGCAGCCACAATGAGCCCACCCCACTTTACTGCTGTGTGGGGCTCTTTTTTGTGCAGTCATCTCACAAAATTCTCTGGCCTAAGGTGTGAAAGGGCAGGAGTGTTGGGCAGCCAGCTTGTAGGTAGTGCAGAAAATCCAGCTCCTCTGCCATGTCAGCAACTCAGGCCACATAACATACACACAGGCCAATCAGCTCAAACAGCAGACATTGGCTCTCTTAGCCTTGGGGGCTGGAATCTGAGATCACGGTGCTGGCAGGGCTGGTTTCTCCCGAGGCCTCTGTCTTTGGTGTGTAGACTCCATCTTCTCTGTGTCTTCACATGGTTGTCACTCTCTCCTGATCTTCCTTGTAAGGACTCAGTTATGTTGGATGAGGTCCCACCCTAGTGATCTCATTTTACCTTAATCACCCCTTTAAAGACCCCCATCTCCCAATAGTCACATTCTGAGGTCCTGGGGTTCAGGGCTTCAACATAGGAATGGGGGGCACAATTTAGCCCATGACATCTTATAAGACCCTTGGAGACCTCCCAAGTCATTGGCACACAGGCGGGGTTCCACCCCCAGGGCTGGGGGTTTTGTTTGCCTTAATGCTGGGGAGCCTGCGTGGTTTCAGCCTCCCTGTGCTATGTCTTTTCCACAGTGACGCCTTTGCCAAGTTGCTGGAGTCTGGGGACCTGAGCATGAGTTCAATCAAGGTTGATGGCATTAATATGTCCTTTCAGAACCTTTTGACAAAGATCTGTTTTCACCACCATTTTTCTGGTAAGGGATTTGATGGGATTGGTAGGCAGCACAGCCTTTGCTCACAAATGGTTCTTTCTCTGCTCCCTTTGGGGCCACATGGGTCTCACCTACTTGCTCTGTTGCAGTTGTGGAGCGAGTGGATTCCTGCGCTTCCCTGTACAGCCGATCCATCCAGGGTCACCATGTCTGCCTCCTGGTGAAGAAGGTGAGCCCACATGAAGGCAGCCTTTTCAACCGTTGCCACCATGCCCCTCGTGCCATGTCTTCTCCCTCTAGTCCCTGCAGATTTTCCTATGTGTCACATGACTGAGTTCAGTCTGTGACTGCTGAGGTCTGTGGAGCCCATGTTTGCGAGGATGATTGGCCTTGTATTTTCTGCCTGGTTTGGGCATTAGGGCACCTGTGGCCTCATCGCATGAGGTAGGGAGCTATTCTCCCCTCCTGCATTTCCTGGAAGAGATTGTGTGTAATTCATGTATTTCTTCCTTACACATTTTGCAAAATCCACCAGGGAAACCATCAGGCTTGGAGGTTTCTTTTTTGGGAGGTTTTTACCTACATGTTCATTTTCTTTTTTAATAGTCATAGGATCCTCAGTTTCTGTATTTCCCCTCAGGTGAGTGTTGGTAGTTTGTGGTTTCCAAGGAATTAGTTTGTTTCACCTAAGTTACTGAATTAATTGATGTGGGCAGAATCATTTGTGGTTCTCTTGCTCTTGGAATGTCTGAATGGTCGGTCAGTAGTGATAACTTTTCTTCATTCCTGATGTTAGGGGTTTGTGTCTTCTCTCATTTTTCTTGGTTATCCTAGAGTTTATAAAATTTATTTACTAGTTTTTAGTAAAACTTTTAATGAAAAGATCATAAAATAACAGTTTCTCGTCGCTGAACATTAAGACTGCACACTTCTGAATGGAGAGATCAGTTGTCAGTCAGTTGCTTTTCTGTGACACTTGAGGACTGCATACTTACAGCTCTGACCTGAATTTATCCAAACTCTCTCAATTCTATTGATCTTTTCAAAGATCAATGTAAAAACTTTGGGTGGAACATGGGCACCTCACCACCCTATTGGTCCCTTGACCCTCCCTCTGTGAGCAGTTGTCACATTGCACTTGCAGACATCAAAGATGCCATCACGTTACACTTTCTATTTTCAGTTCATGACAGATTTCAGAAAACTTGGAAGCAGAGTGTCTGTTGTGCTTGGCCATGTGTTTACCATTTCTTTTGCTCTTTCATTCCTAATGCTCACATCTTCTTCTGGCTCAGTCCCTTTTGTCTGAAGAACTTTAACAATAACAATTCTTTTAAAAAGGACAGGTTTGTTGGCTACAGATTCTCTCAGTTGTCCTTCATCTGGTTATTCTTTATTTCCCCATTCCTCAGGGCTACTTTTGCTGCATATACAATTCTGGCTTTGCTAGTCTTTTCTCTTGGTACAGTGCTCCTCAATTTACAGTGGGTTACATCCTGAAAAACCCATCATAAGTCAAAAATTTTTTGGGGGCCCTGGCCAGGTAGCTCAGTTGGTTAGAGCGTCATCCCAACACACCAGGGTTGCAGGTTTGATCCGTGGTCAGAGCACATACAAGAATTAACCAGCCCTGGCCAGTGTGGCTCAGAGGATAGGGCTTCCCAGTCAAAGGCACATACCTGGGGTGCAGGTTCAATACCCAGCCCCAATCAATGTCTCTCACTCTTCCTCTCTCTCTCTCTATCCCTCTCCTTCCCACTCTCTCTTTAAAGAAAAAATTAATGGAAAAAATATCCTTGGGTGAAGATTAACAACAACAAAAATCAACCAATGGGCCTGGCCCTTGAGGCTCGGTTGGGTGTCATCCCATGTTCCAAAAGGTGGTTGGTTTGATTCCTGGTCAGGCCACATGCCCGAGTTGTGGGCTCAGTCCCCAGTAGGGGGCATACTGTTGGCAGCTGATTGATGTTCTACTCTCACATCAATGTTTCTCTCCTCCCTTCTCTCTCTAAAAAATCGGTAAAAATATATATTTTTTAAATCAACCAATGAATGCATAAATAAGTGGAACAACAAACCCATGTTTCTCTCTCTCTCTTTTCCTCTCTTCCCTCTCTTTCTCTCTAAAAAAAAAAATGCATTTGATGCACCTAACCCACAGAACATCGGAACTCACCGAGCCTGCCTTAAAAGCTTGCAGAACACAAGATCCAGAAAACGCTGCAACCAACACAGCACATGTGTTAACTGTCATGATCATGGGCCAACAGGAGCCCAGCATCACAAGCAAGGTTGTACTGCATATCACTAGTCAGGAAAAGATCCAAATTCAAAATATGGCATTTGATTTCTACTGAATACAGATCACTTTCAAATCATTTTAAAGTCTAAAAATCGTAAGTCAGAGAATGGCTGTACTTTAAAAACATGCTATTTCCACTTGGAATCCATGGTTTTTTATGAGAAGTCTGCATTCCTCTGCACCATTACTTATTTTTTATATAGGGAGTGCAACTTTTTCTCTGGCTGTTCTCCAGATTTTTCTGTCTCCAGTTTCCAGCAGTGTATGATGTTTTGGAGCATTGAATTCTTTGGGTTTATCTGTTTGGAGTGTGCTGAACTTGGTGAATCTTTGCGTTTATTACTTTTGCAAAATTTGAGGAGTTTTGGCTATTATTAACTGCTCTTTCAGCACTGCATTTTTTATCCTCTCCTTCTGGCAGCCCAAAGACCTCAACCCAGACTTTATGTTGTCATTCTTCAAGTCTCTTAAGTTCTGCCCACCCCACCCTGCCCCAGCCCTTTGTGCTGTCTGCTCAGACTGGAGTATTTCTAGTAATCTGCTGTCACATTCATTGTTTCCCCTATTGTGTCCATTCTGCTGTTGAACCCTTCCAGTGAATTTTTTATTTTGGTTATCACATTTTTGGTCTAAAGTTTCCATTGGGTTTTTCTTTATATCTTCCATTTCTTTGCTGAGGTGTTCTGTTTTCTCTGTTTCAAGAGTGTTGTGATTACTTCTGTGAGATTCTCGTAACAGCTGCTTCACCACCTTTGTCAGATCAGTCTGACGTCTGCTTCATCTTTGTGTGGGTGATTATCAGTTATCTTTCCCAGCAAGCTGAGATGCCCTGGTCTTTGTATGCTGTGTAATGTAGGACTGTATTATAGACATTTTTAATATGCCAAGACTGGGCCTTATTGAAGTCCTGGGGAGAATGTTGAAGCATAGGCTCCAGCTGCAGGACTCCTGGTTCCAATGTCCATCAGTTTTCACAGCCTTTGTCCTCCATCGCACAGAGCTGCCTCACATGCCCCATGCGTGAGGCCAGGACTGGGTGCGCTCTGTGTTCTCAGTCTGGTGTGCTGGGTCGTCAGGGCGAGGGCCACGTGTGCTGAGCTTCAGGCAGATCCTCAGTTCATGAACAGTTTTTCAGGTCACTTTCCCTGAGCTTCTCCCCAGAACCATCCAGACTCTGGATGCTCCTCCTGAAGTTCCTAGCCATAAAGTGGTCACCCCACTCTGTCAAGTTCTTCCCAGCCACTTCCAGGTTCTGATGCCAGTCGTGGGCCCCCAGCCACCACTGCAGACCCCAGTGCAGGTTCCACAGCCCCTTGTGGGAGATGTGGTTGCATATGCTTGTGCCATCTACCTGGGGTCCTGCCTTAGTTCTGATTTTGAAAGCACCCACACATAGGACAGCATTTAGAAAAATCAAAAGTACAATACATGTAGTTGTGAGCCAGGATTTTCATGCAGTTTTCAACATAGTGGGCGGTGTTTTCCTTTTTTCAGGGTGAGAAGTCTGTATCGGTAGATGGGAAGTGCAGTGATGCCACACTGCTCAGCAACCTGCTGGAGGAAATGAAGGTGACACTGGCCAAGTGCTGACTGTTGTTGAGGCCACCAGAGAGAGGACGTGAAGGAGAGACGGATTCCAAATGCTAGTTTCTCCTCTGTCGCATGTATTCATTCAGCCCGGCGTTAAGTCCACTGTCATCACCAGTTAGACATTGAGGTCATATGTTCATTGATTTCTCCTGTCATCTTTTTTACTTTGACTCTTCCCACTCTCTTTGGGGAGAAACCCCATTGCAGTCCCCAAACCTTCAGTAACTCCTATAGCCAGGGCCAACTGCACCTGGCCACAGGAGCTGCCCAAGGAGTGAGTGTGACCAGTCCAAGCCAGGACCTGGTGGACCCAGGGGATAGGTGTTCAGCAAACAAGTTAGGGAGGCACGTCCTGCTTCTGTGAAGTCACCTAGTCCCACAAGTCCCCAAGTCCCCACCTGGGATGTGAAAAATGGGCACTGGCTTCTCACTACAATGACATTCCCCTTTATACCTCACAGCCACGGTCAGTTCTCTCTCCCCAGGACACATGGTGGAGAAAGGGTCATGGAGGCTTGTTGTCCATTGCATTTTGTGTCCCACTGCTGTATTTGTGTGCCGGGTAGAGAGTGGCAGTGGACTCCAAGGCACAGGGGTAGGAGGCTGCAGTGAGGGTAGGGATTCATTTGGGACCCTTAACAGAGCAGGGACTGGACATTGTTTTGTTTCCTTTTCAGTGGAATGTGTCTCAGTTGACGTTGCTTGGGGTGAGCCACAGGGTTTGTCCTCCCACCATGCCCGCAGCTGCCGGGAGGGCCCAGTCCTGGGTTCCATGGCCCAGATGGTGAAGCACATGCGTCTTGGGGAGGCCGGGTCCCTTAATGTGCCTCATGGGCAGGGCAAGGGGACTCCAGCCCACCCCAGTGAGACTTTCCTCAGAGATGATGGTCTTCAATGGCATTTTAACTATCCTTTTGATGAAAACTGTCACTTTAGCATGTAATCTATTGCAGAATCCTGTGCAGTGATTCTAGAATCTTGAAAATGTATGATGTGTTATATAAGAATTTGCTATCAACATTCCCGTGTAAAGGAGACATATCACGCGCTGCTGTCATGATTTTGTGTCAAGATGATTCAATAAACTTGCAAAACAGATGTTTACCTGTTGGGTCTCCTGCCAGTTGCAGTGTGCATCACACCATAGCCCAGGGGCAGGGGGTTGAACACAGCCGACATCTCTGAACATCCCTGAGCTGCTCAGGGTCAGATAAGAGCTGTGGGACACCCTCATGGAGCATGCTGGAAAGCCCTGTCCCCATCTGCCTATGCACCCCTCATCTCGGGAAGTGATCTCATCCCCACATGTCATCCAGGTCTCTGGGCTCAGAGTAATGGGTCCAACAGTCACCATCACCCTCTCTTTCCCAGAAACCGCAGTGGTAAGAGGGTGTACTGGGTGATTGGGGGTGAGTGGCGGGAGCAGATGCTGGAAGGAAGGCCCCGCTGGTGGTAATTCACCACATTGCCCTGGCTTTCCTGACACTGCATGGACAAGGATAACGCAAACCTGGTCAGGCTGGGTCAGTGGACAGAAAGCCCAAATCAACCCCAACCTGAATCCTGAAGTGTGGGAGGTTAAGGAGCAGAGGCACAAACCAGCCCCACACTAAACCCCACTTAGAGCACCAATGGAGAGAGGCCTCAGCAGCCCTGCCTTCTACCACCGTCAGCAGGCTCTTCCCACTTCTCAGTAGGAAAAAGTGCATTGTGCAGCACACCAACTCTGCAGGGCCCTTGAGCTGGAAAAGGCAAAGGCCAAGGCAACAGAAACAGCAGTGACAGAGTGACCAGGCCCTGCTCCTGGCATGCACCCCTGTGGTTGACATCCCTTGACTCCACTATTTGACAGTCTACCCAAATATCACCTGAGTCTTTCTTATGCTGTTCTGTTTAAATCCTACCAAATAAAAGCTCAGGTGAAAACGTGGCTAGCATTCTACCAGGGAAACTTAAGTAGGAAGCAATGCAAGGGTATGTGGGTTCCTCAGCAGTCCTGTGACTCAAACCCCCCACCACCACCACACACACACACATACACACAAGAGCAAGAGGGACCTGGAGGAGGATGTCAGGGAAGCGACACCCAGATGGACAGACACAAGAAGTACTTCAGGGCAGCATCTCCCATCCTCCTTCCCATGTTGGGACAGCTGTCTAGCCCGGATCAGAACCTATGTGGAATGATTTCAGAAGCAGTGCTGTAGGGTTCAGCCCCACATGACCTGGTGATCTGAGCCTCAGGATCCACTGAAGCTGGCCCTGATTCATCAGACTGCAGTCTCACTTTGAGTCATCAGAACCATCTCACTCCCAGGCTCATTTCTGGGTGAGCCTGCCCAGGTACGCTGTGGCAGATAACAGTCAAATTGGTGTGGGGACCCCTGGACCCTCTGCCTGTGACCAGATATGCCTTGCCCACGGGCCCAACCCATTGCCTCACATGGTTCTCCCTGTCCCCACAGGGACTGCCCCATGATGAGAAATGTCAGGGACATTTAATCAGCTATTATATAGCCCTGATCCCGCCAAACATCTATATACAACCCATTCCCATTCCCCTTCCCCTCCTCCTGGCCCTGGCCCTGCCTGGGCTCTGATGCAGGTGTGCAGGGACCCCAGAGAGCAGCAAGCCTGCTCCACAGGGTCAGGCTGGGACAGCCCAGCTGAATCCTGGCCCCAAGCTGCAGCTGGGGTGGGTCCAGTGGGCCCGGTGGCCATCAGTGCTGTGTCAGGCACTCAGAAGCATTTTCCAGGGTCAGATTGGCCAGGTATGGGGGCTCTACACCTTTGAAGCTTGGTGATAGCAGGCTGCAGAGAAACAGATGCCTCAGTATTTCCTCTCCTCTCCTTGCCTCCCCCTAACTGGTGGGTGCCTGCTAGGGGCCAGGGCATGTGACAGGGTTGCACAGACCCCCAAAACTGAACTCATGAGGCCCTGCCTCTTTTCTTGTCCCCACCCAACTCCCACAACTGGGGCTGCAAAAGTTTGTGGGTGAGTCTGTGGTAAACTGGCTTCTGGGTTTTGATCTCTAGCTTAGGCACAACCCCTGCTCCTAGAGTTGCCATCCGTGCCCCCTCCCCCAGACCTCCCCATCCCTACCGATTTCTCCCCCTGGGTGACTCACAAGGTTGGAGTGGTTTTGTGCATCCAAGCAGCAAAGAGGACATGTTCATTCATAAAGTGATCATATGGATATGGTTGCACAGGTGATATCTAGCATGTCCCATGTGCAGAAAGCCCTGCCCTGGCTATGCTGGCCGTGTCCAACACCCCCATTCATTCACTGCCACTGACATGGAGGACACCACCCCACCCCATTCTTCCCCACCACCCACTGCCAGGCGAGGGCTTTGGGGGGGCTCACCTTGTGTTGGTGTCCTGTCTGAAAGACAGGACAGGGCCCTGGTTAGCCCCGAGTTTGGGGCCCAGGCAGTGCCTATGGCCCCCAGGCCTATCCACTGGAGCACATCCATCATGTGGGGCCCTCCTAGGTTCTGACCACAGCCCTGCCACTCACTCGGGGCAGGGGTTCAGACCAGACTCTGTGGGGAGGGACCCTTTAACCAGGATAATCTGACCCCCTTGTGCCAGCTAAGCTCAGAGACCCTTAAAGGAGGAAGGGGCTGGGGCCCTGACATAGGGGCCAGGTCCTGCATCTTGGTGGCTGCCTTCACACATACCCTACTACCTCATAACTCACATTGGGTTTGGAGAGGGGGGACTTACTTGTGCCAATTATTTCTACAACTCACATGTAAAGGAGGAGGCCATGCACAGCTGTCTTCCACTGCACCAACTACCTGTGGGGGTGTGGAGCCAATGTGGCCCTGAGTTCAGAGGGCCAGCTGTGTCCACCCCACCCTAGCCAGGTGATAAAAGGCAGGGAGGAGGCAGAGGAGGGGCTCCTTGGGGAGAGCCCTGGACCCCGTGGACAGCAGGGCCCTCAGCACACTGCTGCACTTGAGCCCTATTTGCAGTTGTAGCCAAAGCACACACCGTGCAAGTCCATGCAGTTGCTACAGGAGATGGTCTCGTATTGGAAGATGCCTGCAACACATGAGAGGTGGCCATGGGTTCCCCTTAGCCTCCGGGTCCAAGCTGCTGCCCCTACACCCCTCAGCCTAGACAGAGGCTCACTCAGCACAGTGCTGTTGTCAATCAATATGGCCTGTGCAGGGACAAGAGCATGGAGAACACCTTCTTAGCAGGCCCAGCCTGTCCCCCACTTCAGCCCCTTCTCAGGCCTGCCCAAGGCTCAGGGTCTGTCCATTAGTCACTTGGGGTAGCTCCTAGCCTGGAATGGAGTGACCATTGGGTAGGGTCCCAGCAATACTCTCCAGTGCCTCTAGAGTCCGGTTGGGGAATGTGGCAGTGAGGGAGCTGTCGATTTATCTTTCAAGGGCTCCTGCTGGTGACCACAGGATGAAAGAGTCCCTCCCTCAGGGAGATGCCCTGCTTCCCGATTTCAGTCCGGTCCCATGCTGGCTGCAGGCTCTGAATTCAAATGCCTCGTGCACTGATGCGCTATGCCCTATCAACATCACTCCAGCCCCAGCCACTCCCTGGCCCCCGGCACCCAGCCTGTAAAGAGGCTCTAAAATACTCCCGCGCCCCTAGGTCCCCGAGGCCCTCACTGGCTTACTTTCAATGATGGCATTCTGGATGAGGTGCACCTGCTCCCAGAAGATGGCTAGAAGTTCGCTGGGGAAATACTCTGATGGGGGTTGGCAGGAGGAGGGAAGTCAGGTTCGAGTGGCGGGCAGACAGGGGCAGATATATTACCCTTACCCAGGAAATATATCTTCCCCTGGTAGAGCTGATCCATCTTCTGGTACAAGGCGTTTGCCACTTGGTTCAGCTTTTCCTGGGCTGGGGACCGAAGGAGGGGTCGGGTGCGCTGCCCAGGCAGGGGTCTGGCTGGGCCGGGGACACGCCTGGACGGGGATGGCCAGGGGCAGCTCCTCCATCACGTCGTGGCTCCAGTAGCTGAGGAGTGAGCCCGACATGGGGATATCGCCCATCTACCAGGACCTGCGGTTCACGTGATGGCGGTAGAACTCCAAGAAGTTGCCACGGCAGTGCAAGCAGCCGCGGGCCAGCGCGGAGTTCAAGCCCAGGCACAGCAGCAGGACCACGGCCTGGCCTCACTCGCCGCCAACTAACCAACTGCACTTCCCGAGCCACGCCTCTCCGCTGCGCACCAACCAACGGCTCCCTCCGGCCTCGGCGGTGGAAAACTGAAGACGCCGGCCCAGCCTCCAGGCCTCGCCCGCGAGCCGCCTCTCCCAGAAAGTCATCACTCCCCAGGTCGGCTCCGCCCTCAGGCCGGGACCCTAGCTGGCGTCCTGGGTCGGCGCAAGCTCCTCCTTGCAGGCCGTCCCCTGCTAGAGGCCCCGCCCCGCATTCTCAACTCAGCGGAAGCTCCGCCCACAGGCTTCAGCCGCAGGCACTAACTAAAGGCTTCAAGGCCCGCCTGCGGTTGCCAAGCAACGTAGAGCGCGGTGCCCGGGTGCGCCCCCTCTCGGTTGGAACATCGGCCCACCAGCTCCGCTTCCGGGGAGGCCGTAGTCTGTAGCGGAAGTAGATCCGGCCGGGCGGGGCTGGGGCGGGCCCTGCGCGGTGCCGTGTTCCTCCACCGCGGGAGGCGAGGTCGGGGCTAGCGGGCGGCCTGGGACAGAAGACACAGGACCGAGGCCAGCGCGGCCGGGCCCCAGCGGCGTGAGGCGGCAGGTGGGTCCTCAGAGGGGCGAACGCGGGCGGCGGACAACAGAAGATCTCGGAGGGGGAAACGCGGGCGGCGGGAAGGAGGTAGTCGTGGTCTCTCAGTCGAATTCGTGGCTGCAAATGTCACTTGGGGATCATCCCGGAGCCGTGTCACTATCGCTGGGCCCCCCCAATGGTTTGGATCAATTCCGCAGGATTTCGGGGCTCCCAAACGGCGGGGAGGTGGCTTTTTAGAAGCGCGTTTCTTGCTTCCTGGTCCCCACAGTCGCTGAGCACTGGGCAAGGGCTGGGCGTGAGGTGTTGGCGGTGTCCGCTCTGCCCATTAGGGGAACTTCGCAGATCCGTCTCTGCACTGGCTGGTGGGCTGGCATTTGTTTTAAATGACCATGTATTTTATACAATGTCACTGAAAGGGGAAGGCGATGGTTGGAAAATACAAAAAGTCACAAAGCAGAAAATAAATCCTGAGTGACCTACCACCCAGAGAGCCAGTGTCAATTTTGGGGTAAGATTCTTCTGGTCTTTTTAGGTTTAATTGGTATACAATGCACTGCACATATTCAAAGCACACAGTCGGGCAAGGTTTTAATATGACCCACATGCATTTTTGCATATTTCACAGCCCAGGGGCCTGTCTGCACTATCTGGTTTTGGACTTGCTGGTGTTACACGTGGCCTCCGGGCAGCTTCTTTCTCATTCTTCCCTTCACCCAACATAATGGAGGCTCTTTATCAGACCATTTTACAGACTTGGTGCTGAGTGATGCCAGGGGGCTGCAGACTCCCAAAAGCCCTGAGCCACCCCTTCCCCACCCCTTGACATTTCCTGTTCCCTGGCTCTTGAAATCTTAAGGAATGAGTGACCTACTTTTTTTTTGGTTAATTCTCACCCAATGATATATTTTCCATTGATGTTTAGAGAGAGTGAAGGGAGGGGGGGAGAGAGAGAAACATCTATGTGAGAGAGACACATCTGTTAGTTGCCTCCCTCACGTGCCCCAACCAGGCCAGGGATTGAACCTGCAACCTAGGTACGTGCCCTTAACCAGGAATCCAACCCTTGACTCTTCTGTGCTTGGGCAGACAGTCTCACCACTGAGCAACATCGACCAGGGCAAGGAATGAGTGACTTTTTCGCCACATGTTTGCAGCAGCCTCTTCCGGTCTATTATCAGAACTCACTGAAGGAGTGTACTGAGTATGGAGTGAGAACACAGCAAGTGAAAGTCCTGGCTGCCCTACCCCCAGAGCACCCTGTTTCTCTCCTCCCTCCCAGAAGACACCCTTTGTTTCCCCCAGATCCTGCTCTGATGACTATATTTCTCCTCCCTGGGGTCCAAATCGACACCCACCTTAGACATCTGTCCCATTGCTCCTGTCATCCAACAAGTGGATTTCCCCCTCTTTTATAACCCTCTGGAGCCCTGGCCAGTGTAGCTCCGTGGTTAGAGTGTTGGCCGATCACCGAAGGGTCATGGGTTCAATTTCTGGTCAAGGGCACAAACCTGGGTTGAAGGTTCAATCTCCAGCCTGATTCAGGTGCATGCCGGAGGCAACTAATGGATGATTTTTTTCTCTCTCTGGCTCTTCCTCCCTCTCCCTCTCTCTCCCTCCACACCTCCCTTCTACTCTCTCTAAAAATTAGTGGAAAAAATAGCATAGGTTGAGTATTGACAAAAAAAACCCTCTGGAGCTGAGCTGTCCAGGCCAGCAGCCACTGGCCACGTGCAGCTAGTGAGCCCTCAAAACATAGCTGGATTAAATTAGGACCTGCTGTACGTGCAAAATGAACACCAGATGACAGAGACTCCTATGTTTTTAAAAGGCAGAGTATCTCCTTAATATTTTCTATATTCCTTAGGTGTGGAAATGATATTTTGTTGCCCTTGGGTTAAATAGAATATATTATGATTATTGATTTTACCTGTTTCTTTCATGTTCTTATTTTGAAATTAAGCATGGGTGCACATATATTTCTAGTTCCTTCCATGGTGTTTGTTCTTTCTGCAAATATATGTTCAACTCTTGCTCTACTAGACTTTGTGGTTTTCTGCTTCCTGTTTGTGGCTTTAGTAACTTCTCAAAGGGGTGAGCTACTTAAAGGATTAAGCAAATGCTTGGTGTTTTGTAATTGGTAAATTAGTGTTAGCTATAATTTTTTTAATAGACTTTATTTTTTAGAGCAGTTTTGGGCTCATGGCATAACTGAGCAGAAGGCACAGAGATTTCCTATTACCCTTGACCCCCACATATGCACAGCCTCTCACACTGTCAACCTCCCTGACCAGAGCAGGGCATTTGTTACAAGGATGAACCTACACTGGCACTTCACTATTATTACTCCAAGTCCATGGTTGATATAAGGGTTCGTTCTCTCTTTGTATTGTACTTTCAATGGGTTGGGACAAATGTATAGTAATATGTGTCCACCATGACAGTGTTAGACAGAGTAGTGTCACTGCCCTAAAAAATCCTCTGTGCTCCGCCTACTCATTCCTCCCTCCCCCAACCCCTGGCATCCACTGAACCTTTTTTTTTTTTTTTAAATATATCTTTATTAACTTCAGAGAGAGGAAAGGAGAGGGAGAGAGAGAGATAGAAACATCAATGATGAGAGACTCATTGATCGGCTGCCTCCTGCACACCCCCGACTGGGGATCAAGCCCGCAACCCAGGCATGTGCCCTGACCAGGAATCGAACCCCAATCACCTGGATCCTAGGTCGATGCTCAACCACTGAGCCACACCCGACTGGGCTCCACTGAACCTTTTATTTTTTATTATTATTATTTTTTTTAATATATCTTTATTGATTTCAGAGAGAGGAAAGGTGAGGGAGAGAGAGAGAAACATCAATGATGAGTCATTGATCGAGCGAGCCCACAACCCGGGCATGTGCCCCGACCGGGAATCGAACCCCAATTGCCTGGATCCTAGCTCAACCCTCAACCGCTGAGCCACACCCGGCCGGGCTCCACTGAACCTTTTAAAGTCTGTGTAGTTCTGTCTTTTCCAGAATATCCTAGAGTTGGAATCACAGTGTCACCTTCTCAGACTGTATTCTTTCTCTTAGTGACGTGCATTTATAGTTCCTTGTGTCTTTTCATGGCTGATAACTTTTTATTGGAACCTTCCTAAAGGAGTGTGTCTTTATCATCTGTATCTCCTACAAAGCCCAGTTCAGTGTTCTCCATGTACCAGTAGCCCCAAGTAACTGTGATCAGCTGAAGTCTAAGTTCCCTCTCTTCCTCTGTCTTTCTCTTTCTCACCAAAAGCGGTATTTTAGTCCCTTGGGATCCGTGGAAGTGCTATTTCAGTTCCTGAACTTTTTAGACAATTCATATTCTAACAAGTTTAGGTCAAGCTGTTTCTTATGTGGAATTGTTCCTGCTCCGAGGCTGAGCTCTTAAAGTTCATGGAAAAGTCAGTCCATTAATTATCTTTTGGGAGTTGTTCTCACATCTCCAGAGCCTCATAAAGTGGAGGTTTAACAAAATCCCCCAGCAGTGTCGGGGAAGTTCCAGACGTGCCCCAGCTGGTGAGCTGTGTTTCTCATTTCCTGGAATTTTGAAGTTCAGATAGCTTAAGCAGGAAAGGGGAATCTGACTTAAAACTGGATTCTGAGAAGGTACAAGGTCACTCCTGCAGCCGAGTCCCAAGTAAGACATTTGGGTTTGGGCACTCTTGGGGGGCCATCCTGGGCACTGTGAGGTGTTGAGTAGCATCCCTGACCTCCACCCACTCGATGCCAGGAACACCCACAGTGTGACAAACACAGATGTCCTCAGACATTGCCTGGGGTCCCCTGGGGGCAGGGCAGCCCTGGGTCAGACCCACAGCTGCAGCTGACTTGCTGGGAGCTCTTCACAGTCCACCCCCGGGAGAGAGTGCAACCCTTGAGTGGCTAGGCCTGGCCCTCCGTGGATAGCTCAGAGCTGTGACTCCTTCCCTCCCGAATTGCCCTCTGCCTCTGAGGTCAGTGCACACTCAAGGCCATATCTGAGGATCCTGATGTGAAAAGGAAGCGTGGACAGCCAGTGAGGGGCATGTGTGTGGGTGGGAGTTCAGGAGGCACCGTTTCATATGTTCCGCCCTTCCTGACATGCCTCTGGTCAGTAAAGATGCAGTGGCATCCTCTGAAACCTTGGACTCTATCCTTGGAAGAAGGAGGCATGGCTCCTAAGTGGATACATCAATGACCCATGACCTTCCTCACCTTCTTCTGTGTCCCCCAGGTGACACGGTTTTGTCAAACAATGTATCTGTATTTGCCCCTATGGGAAACTGAAGCAGAGAGAGCTGGTACATGCACACCCCAACCCTTCTCTGTCTTGGTGGAACAGAGGTGGGGATGTAGGAACACCCAGTTCAGATCCCAGCACACCTCCATGTGCTGTGAGCTCTTTGCTCTCAACCCTGGGAAGGGTCTTTTCTGCCTCTCCAAGCTGCTGGTGGCTTACTGGCAATCCTTATTGTCTCTGGACTTACAGACCTATTGCCCATGTCTGCCTCCGTCATCACATGACCATCTCCTCTGTGTGTCTGTGTCCCAAATCTCCCTCTTCTTATAAGAACATGTGTCCTTGCATTAGGGCCACCCTACTCCAGTGTGACCTCACCTTAACTAATAATACGTACAGAGACCCCATTTCCAAACAAGGTTTTGAAACCTTCATAGTAACCAGGGATCAGGATTTGAACATATCTTTCGGGGGGCACAATTCAACCCATAACAGGGAGTGGGGAGTGACTACTGATGGGTACATTGTCTTTTGGGGTGGTGGGAATGCTGTGGAATTGGGAATGGTTGCATACTTTATGAGTTACTAAAATCATAGACTGGCTTGTTTAGTTAAAAGGGTGTAATTTACGGGATGTGAATTATCTCAATTGGGCTGGAATCTACAGAACCCCTCAACAGCACCTGGCCTGGAGCAGCACCCACAAACCTTACTTCCTGCCTTCGTACAATACATGTTGGAGAACATCACCCACAAAACCAAGACCTGAGCACATAAGGCCAACAAAATGCAAATCCCCACCCCATGCAGGAGGAGGCCTGCAGGTACCCTGAAGGATGGTGGGGGCCTTCCCACACAGGGTGCTGTGGTGATATTTAAAAATGAACATTAGGCCCGGCCGACATGCTCAGTGGTTGAGTGTCGACCTACAAACCAGGAGGTCACAGCTTGATTCCCGGTCAGGGCATCTGCCCAGGTTTCAGGCTCCATCCCCAGTAGGGGGCATGCAGGAAACAGCCGGTCAATGACTCTCATTATTGATGTTTCTATCTTCCTCTCCCTTCCTCTCTCTGAAATCAATAAAAATATTTTTAAAAGTTAATAAATAAAAATGAACATTAGGATGGTGTAAGACAGTGCAGGGGCACTGGCTTCTGTAATGGGACAGACCCTGGGCCAAGAGCACCTTCCAGCTAAACACTTGGGCTGCTGGCCTGAACCTAGGGACTGATCTCCTAGATTGGGGCCTGTTCCTCCAACCCCACCCCCACCACCAGGTCGAGGTAGTGTCCCTGAGGTGATGGCAGTGTCAGCAGCTGAAGCAGGATGTGGAGGCACCGGAAGGAAGTGGTGATGGGCTGAGCTTTGCTGCACCTCATGAGGCCGTTGCTTAGAGGAACTGTTTTGTTTTCAGGAAATAAAGGGGAGTGGGCGTGTATTGGGTTGGGAATTTTGTCATCTTACCTTGCATCACTCTAGAAGCTTCTAGGTGCCACTCACATCTCATCTGTGGAAAGAACCAGGGAGCCAGTAGAGCCCCGAGCATTGAATTCTGAGACATTTCTCCCAACCCTTCCCCTCGCCAGGGCCCTTGGAGGTGTTCTAAGAATATCAAGAAGAAAGGCCCTGGCGGTAGTGGGGCAGCAGTGTGGACTGGTTCAATGCCTGCCACCCCTCAGCCATAGGATGTGTGTTTCTGATAAAAAGTTGTCTTTGATGGGAACTCTGCCCATCCAGGAAGTATTTCAGAAAATCATGACTTCCACTTAAAAAAAAATCCTTCCACCTTCTGAGAAGAGTCAGAAAGGCAAGCCCCTTCTGCCCTGCCCCATCTTCCAGAACCGTGACCTCCCTGGGGGGGCAGACAAGGTGACCTCCCTGGGGGGGCAGTGGTACCACCACCTCCCTGAGGTTTGACTGGGCAGGGGCTCCTCCCAAGGGCCCTGTCACTGCCCCTAAGGCTCCTGTCTTCCTAGGTCTCATGTCCCCAGGTGACATCAGAGGTTAAACTCCCAAAGCCATCACCAGAGAGGCCCCAAAATAAATAGAAGGCAGGACCCGGGCCCTGGTGGGTGCAGATTTCTTTGTGTTGGGATTTCCATCAGGGTAGAGGTTTGCTGCAGGATAAATAGGAACCTGGAATAGAGGCAGCTGCGGGGCTCTGTGGCCTGGCTTGGCCACCCCACTCTGCTGGATGAAGGGTGTAGTGCCCCACTTTGTCTTCTCATTGCCAAGTGGGGCTGCCTTTGCCCCACATGGAGGGGCATTTGGAAGCTGAAATAAGACCAAGGATGAGAAAATGTCCCTTTGGTGCCAGCAAGGCAGTGGAAACAGGAAAGGTGGCTGTCTTTTTTGCATGGCCCACAGGGGTTTCTGTCCCTTAACCTGCCCCCAGAGTGCCTTGAGAGCGGCTTGGTTTGCAGACTTATTACCTGGGCAGGTGTTCGGGCCACTTGGGCAGTTAGTCACAGGTGGTGCTGTGGGTCCCCACCCAGTGTGTCCAGTGCACATGCCCATGGAATGGAGGGTTCCTGGGCTGCCCAGCCTTGGGGGGCCCAGCTAATCTCTGAGACAAGGGTCAGGAAGGTGGCCTCTTAATCGGAGCTTCTGGGGGTGTCTGAGACTGGGCTCCAACCTGTCCTTCCATGGTAGGAGAGAAGTAGGCAGGTGGAGTGTTTGTGGCTGCCCCTTTCCCTTGGGGACACCACCTTCCCACCTCCACACCCTGTGTGCCCAAGGCTGTGCCCATCACCAAAACCAGGGAAGAGCGCTGGTCCCAACTTTGTGCTGGCATTGCAGAGGTTTCCGGTGGGGGAGAGACCAGCCTGGAGGGCACCTGGCACTGGATTTGGGATAAAACAAGTGGAAGCTAGAATAATGGACAAGTGGTGAGTTATGGAGGCACATGGTTCAGCCGAAAGAACCATAGCTCAGGCTCCTTCTACCAGCTGTATGGCCTGAAACACTGGCTTAGTAATCAGTAGCTAATTAGTACTGAGTCATTGTCTTCTAACCCAGTGTTTCTCACCTGGGTCAGTCATGCTCCCAGGGGACGCTGGGCAATGTCTGGGGATATCTGTGGTTGTCATAACTAGGGGTGCTCCTGCCATCAAGTGGGGGGGGCACCCCACAGTGCCCAAGGTGGCTCCCCACAGAGAGTGACCCAATCCCAATTTCAGCAGTTCAGTGCGGGAGAGGGGGGCGGTGACCAGGCTGGGCCTAATCTTCCCCATCTGTAAAGTGGGGATGCTGTTTTCCTCCCAAGGTTACTATAAAGTGCCTAGCTAGGTGTTAACTAAGGTGGCAGGAAGTGACAGTGGCAGCCAGGGCCTCAGCAGGGAAGGAAGTGAAGGCACTTTTGGTCTGGTAGGAGGCACTGGGGCCCTTTTTGCTCCAGAGCACAGGTTGCCTTGAGCAGCACCATCGAGTGGTCAGTCTTCACACAAGCCTTGTTCACTCGGGCAGATCATTCACTGCACCTTACAGTTTGCGTAGTTTTTTGTAGTTGTTTTACATTTCACAGCAAACAACAATTTTACAGGTGATGCCTGCCTCGGTTTGAGCCAAGAGGGGCATCTGTATTTCTTCAAGGTTCCTGGGGCAGAGGCTCAGCCAGCACTTGCTCTGCTTGTCCCTCACCCACCTTTAAAATAATATCTTTTAGCCCTGGCCAGGTAGCTCAGTTGGTTAGAGTGCAGTCCCGGTATACCACGGTTGCAAGTTTGATCTCTGGTCAGGGCACATACAAGAATCAACCAATGAATGCATAAATAAGTGAAACAACCAACCAATCAATCTCTCTCTCTCTGTCTCTTCCTCCCTCTCAATTTTTTAAAAAAATCTAAAAATAACAGCTTTTAAATTAACTGTGAGTGTAAAAAATTTGTTTTTAATTACAGCTTTATTAGCTGTTATTCACATACCACCCACTCCACCCATTTAAAGTGCACATGCGCCCTGGCCGATTTGGCTCAGTGGTTAGAGTGTCCGCCCGCAGACTGAAGGGTCCCTGGTTTAATTCCAGCCAAGGGCACATACCTTGGTTGCAGGCTTAATCCCTGGCCCTGGTCGGGGTGCATGCGGGAGGCAACCAACCCATGTGTGTCTCTCACGTCGATGTTTCTATCTCTCTGTTCTCGTTCCCTTCTACTCTCTCTGGAAAAGCAATGGAAAAAATATCTCAGGTGAGGGTAAATAAATAAATAAAAATAAATAAATAAAATAAAGTGCACATGCACTGGCATCTGATGTATTCAGAGTCATGCAACCATCACCTCTGTCTAGTTCCAAAACATTCTCACCTCCTCAAATAGAAGTCCTGTCCCTGTCAGCAATTACCCCCATCTCCCTCCCAGCCACTGACAACCAGGAGCCCACTTCCTGTCTCTGTGGATTTGCTTGTTCTGGATGTTTCACTTAAATGGAATCACATGCTTGCCTTTTGTATCTGACTTCTCCCACTGAGCATCATGTGTTCAAGGTCCATCCACGTTGTAGCAAGTGTCAGTGCTTCACTCCTTTCCATGGCTGAGTAACATTCATTCCAGTGTATGGATAGACTGTTGTGTTTGTCCACATTCGTGGGTGGACTCTTGGGTTGTTCCCACCTTTCAGTGATTATTATAAATCATGCTGCTGTGGGCGTTTGTGTATAGGTTTTATGTGGATGTGTGTTGTCGCTTCTCTTGGATTGATACCTAGGAGTTAGTTGCTGGATTAAATGGTATCTCTGCTTGCTTAACTGCCAGACCGTTTTCCACAGTGCTGCCCCCTTTCATCTTTTCACCAGCTGGGCACAAGCATTCGATTTCTCCTGGTCCTTTTTTTTTTTTTTAATCCTCACCTGAGGATATGTTCATTGACTTGAGAGAGGAAGGAAAGGAGAGAGAGAGAGAAACAACAATGTGAGAGAGAGAGAAACATCCATCGGTTACCTCCCTTATGCACCCCTACCAGGGATCGAACCCACAATTTATGTGCTCTGACTGGGAATGGAACCCACAACCTTTTCGGTGTACAGGATGACGCTCCAACCAACTGAGCCGCCCAGTCAGAGCTGGTTGTCCTTTCTGATCACAGCCATCCTCGTTTGGGGGTGTAGTTTGCTTCCCTTTGCACTGGGGTTTCTCCCGTCCTCTGGCCCTGTTGTCTTCGGTTGGCTCCTCCATCCCTATGATCAGCTTCTGTGTTTTACATGGTTCAGACCAAATGGTAGAGCAGCTCTGCCAGATTTCACCAATCGTGTGAAATGACCTAAACCAGGGTCTCTTCCCCACTATTGTTCCCTGCCCCCACCCCAGCACTGCTGACACTGGGGCCAGGTCACTCTCTGGGGGGACTACCTGGTCACTATGGGGTGTTGAGCAGCATCCCTGGCCCCCACCCACTCAATGCCAGGAGCACCCCCAGTGTGACAACTACAGATGTCCCCAGACATTTCCCAGCATCCCCTGGGGCCAGGATCACCCAGGTAAGGACACTGGTTTAGGCATTTTTTATTATATATATTGTACCTGGAATTAAACCGAAGGCTTTTGGAAGACAGAGCCTGCCTTCCACCATGAAGTCTGTGTTGAGTACATAGAATACATAAAGGATGATGCCGCCCGGCCGGGCATGGCTCAACGGTTGAGCGTCAACCTAGGATCCAGGCAATCGGGATTCAATTACCGGTCAGGGCACATGCCCAGGTTGCAGGGGCATGCAGGAGGCAGCTGATCAATGACTCTCTCTCATCATTGATGTTTCTGTCTCTCTCCCTCTCCTTTCCTCTCTCTGAAATCAATGAAGATATATTTTAAAAATAAAAATAAATAAATAAAGGGTGATGCTGGCAGACTCTGCCGTGTTCCCTCTGACCCCTGCAATTTGAGAGACTGGAATTGGTGGTAGTTCTGGAGGAATCTCTAGAAGGCCAGGGCCCAGGAGCCCTCTGCCCTTGGAGACTATTCCTGTGCTGAGATGGATAGGACCAAGCCTGAAGGAGGCTCTGGGCTCCAGGATGTGGCCCGAGTCATGACTCAGCTCTCTGTAAATTTGCTGAAATCCCCAGCACCCTTGGGCCATCTTGTCATCCGAGTCACTTCACCTTAGCCCCAAGGACACACTGTGTTTGTGCCAGCTCACTCTCTGGGCCCAGGAAGGACTGACTTGACCCTGGCCTACACCCTGTTGCACTGAGCTGGGTGCTGTGTTCAGAGTAGACGTGTGCTTTTCTTTAGCTGAACCTGGCCTTGGCCGTGCCAACTTCGGTGGATCATACTCCATTGGGGCTGCCCTGGGCCCTTGGGGTTGAGGGGCATCCCTGTAAATGTGAGGTCCAATCCCGTTGTTCTGTGGTCATTTGCTACATGGTATACTGAGTCTTGAGGGTGGGCCACCAGACAAGTCCAGCTGGCCGTACGTCACAGAAATGAACTCCCACTGTCAACAAAAGAACGCTCAGACCTGTAGAAGGATCTTATAAGAATTTTTTAGAGGTTTTTTGAGCAAAACTGAGGACATGCCTGGAAGCTAGTTTTCTCAAGGGATTGAAAAAATGCCCTGGAGAATGGAAGTTTGCAGTTCTTTTTATGCATTTGGAATTAAAGGGGGGACAATAAGGAAGATTACATGAAACATTGTTGGGAGATTAAGGAGAAAGCAAAGTGGGAAATCCTAGGATTGGGTAAAAAGTAAAAGAGATCCCGAGCCAGTTTTGCTCAGTGGTTAGACTGTGGACTGAAGGGTCCTGGGGGCACATACCTCGGTTGCAGGCTTGATCCCTGGCCCCAGTCAGGGCGCGTGCAGGAGGCAACAATCAATGTATCTCTCTCACATCAAGGTTTCTTTTTTTAATAAGTCTTTATTGATTTCAGAGAGAGGAAGGGAGGGGGAAAAGGAAAGAGAGATAGAAACAGCAATGATGAGAGAGTCATTGATTGGCTGCCTCCTCGATCGAGCCCACAACCTGGACATGTGCCCTGACCAGGAGTCAAACTGAGATCTCCTGGATCATAGGTCGATGCTCAACCGCTGAGCTACACTGGCCAGGTTCACATTGATGTTCTATCTCTCTCTCCCTTCTACTCTCTCTGAAAAAGCAATGGAAAAAATATCCTCAGGTGAGGATTTTAAAAAAAAAAAGTAAAATGGAGAAACACGTGCTTCTTTTACATTGGAGGGTGCAGGATAGTTAACATTTAGCATTTACAGTGACTGGGGACGGTATGTGGGCAACAAGATAACACTGAGGAGTGCACTAGCTGATGAGGGTAGTTACCCTCCTAGAGGTCTGGAAAAAAAGATCTGACATTTAAAAGGTGTTAACCTAAATGCACAAGAACAGTGGTCAGGGCTGGCTTAAGGTAAAGACTGACCTTCGCCAAGGAAGCCTTGGGCCTGAGATGGAACTTGTTACTCTCCCCATCTAACAGAGGAGGAGACTGAGCACAGACAGGAGAGGGTGGATCAGGTGGGAGGTTGAAGCCTTTGTGGCAGGGAATTTCAGCTGCAGCCCTCATATCAGGGCCCTCATATCTGGGGGAATGGGTGGGCATCTGGCATGTTCCCATGAAGGCGCAGACAAGACCCAGACAAGCTGGTCCAGATGGTGTTGTGGAGTGAATAGTGTCCCCCCAAATTCATGTTCACCATTGGAAATGGGGTCTTTGCTTATGTCATAAAGATGATAAAATGAGTTCCCACTGGATTAAAGGGGGCCCTAATATAATGATGAGATTTAAATACATAGAGAAGCAACAGGAATTTATTCCCTCCCAGCCTTGGAGGATGCCAGCCCTCAGAAGGCTGGTCCCCTCTGAGCTCAGAGGGAGTGATTATTCCAGGCCTTTCTCCTGCCTCTGGCAGTGTCGGTGATCCCTACCATCTCTTGGCCTGTAGACATGTCACCCCATCTCTGCCTCCATCGTTGTGTGGACTTCTCCCTGTGTGTCTGTGTGTTTCTTCTTATAAGGGCACTCGTCATCTAGGGCCCACCCAGAAAATCCAGGACAAGCACATCCCAAGATCCTTAACTTAATCACATCTGCAAAAACCTTTTTTCCAAATAAGGTCCCATTCACAGGTCCTGGAGATGTGGACATTTCTGTACAGAGGCTACCTCTTAGCCCACTACAGTGACCCTGAGCCACCATGCATGTTTTAGCACACCCTCTCCCACTTTATAGAAAGCTCCTGGGTGCTGGGGCAGAAGTAGGATGCTGGCTGGCCTGGGTTCTTAGAGATCATGACTTAGCATATCCTGCTGTGAGGCAGTCAGGACACACCTCACGGCAGTTCTCTTTACTGAGGAGCTGGCACCCTTTTGGTAAAACTCAAAAACCACAAGTGTAGCCCACTCTTGCTTCCCGAACAGGGTTTACAGGAACAAGGTGACAATTCTTTTTCTTTCTGTATTTCAGACCTCAGGGAAGACCCAGGGGCCAGTGAATTTCGGGTCACCTGTGGGTTGGTGGTCGACACCAGCATCCTTCCCAGCCCCCTCCACGAAGGACTCATCCAGGAGTTTGCAGTGAGTACCACAATGTCCAACCCCTTCCTGAAGCAGGTCTTCAACAAGGACAAGACCTTCCGCCCCAAGCGCAAGTTTGAGCCGGGCACCCAGCGGTTCGAGCTACACAAGAAGGCACAGGCATCATTGAATGCGGGGCTGGACCTGAAGGTGGCTGTGCAGCTGCCGGCTGGTGAGGAGCTCAATGACTGGGTGGCCGTGCATGTGGTAGACTTCTTCAATCGTGTCAACCTCATCTATGGCACCATCAGTGATGGCTGCACCGAGCAGTCCTGCCCCATCATGTCGGGAGGCCCCAAGTATGAGTACCGCTGGCAGGATGAGCACAAGTTCCGCAAGCCCACAGCACTGTCGGCCCCACAATACATGGACCTGCTCATGGACTGGATTGAGGTGCAGATCAACAACGAGGACATCTTCCCCACCAACGTTGGTGAGTCAGGTGGCCTGAAGCAGGGGGGCATGTTTTAATAACAGCTTTACTGAGATAGAATTCACAAACCATGAAATCTACCCATTTAAAGCGTAAGTTCAGTGGCATTTACTACATTGATAGGGTTATGCAACAACCATCCCTTCTAATTTCAGAACATTCAGTACCTGCAAAACATTCCTTATCCCCATTAGCAGTCACCCATTCCCCTCTCCCAGCCTGATAACCACCAGTCCACTTCCTGTCCCCTGTGGATTTGCTTGTTCTGGACATTTCACATAAATGAACTCTCACACTGTGTGGCCTTTTGTGTCTGACTTCTCTTACTGAGCATCATATGTTCAAGGTCCATCCACGTTGTAGTGAATATCCAAGCTTTATTCCTTTTCACAGCTGAGTACTATTCCTGTGTGTGGATGTGCCATGTTTTGCTTCATGTTAAGGCTCTTGAGATGGGGAGATTATTCTGCATTATTCAGATGGGCCCTAAATTTCATCAGAAGGGTCCCTGTAAAAGGGAGGCAGAGGGATATTCAACACATAAGAGGTGATGTGACAACAGGAGAAGGAAAAAGGGATCATAAGCCCAGGAATGCCAGCAGCTTCCAAAAAAGACAGGAAATGGGCCTCTCTGGAGCCTCCAGAAGGAAGCAACCCTGCCCACTCCTTGACATCAGCCCCATGAAACTGACATGAGACTTCTGGTCTCCAGGACTGTGAGGAAGCACATGTGAGTTGTTTTAAGCACTAAGTTGGTGATAATTTGTTTTAGCAGCCCTAGGAGACCCACACAGTTGCCCTTCTCACTCTCACCATTGGCATTAGCACAGCATCACAGAAAACAGGGTGAACAGGTCTTGGGGCCCAGCTCTTGGTTGATGATAGGCTCTGTGCCTGGTCAAGTTTCTCACCCCTCTGGACCTTGCTCATACCTCTGTACAGGGAACGGGCCTGCCACTGACAGAGGGGTTTCAGAGGCCTGTCTGAGAAAAGACCAGCTCAGAATAGATGCTTTCCCAAAATAGGGATTCACAGGTGCCCCCACCCACTCCCTGTTCTGACTCAGAGCCTACTGGGTCCCCCTAAATTCCTGACAGCTCCTGAAGGGGGTCCTCATCCTAGAACTTAGACCCTGAGTTCCTCTAGGCAGCTCCTCGCCTGTGGAATAATATTTCTAGCAGTTTTACCAAAGAGAAAACTAATGAGCAATTGAGAGAAAATGAACTTTGCAGACGCCATATGACTGCCCAGACAAGGGTCTGAGGCCACATCACCAAACTGCCGGCTCTCTCTGGGCCCCAGCCTCTGTCACATGGCCATATCATGGGGTCTGGAGTCACTGTTGCTTTCCTTGGGTGCTTGTCTGTCCCAGGCCACATCTTCCTGCCCTATTTCCAAATCCCAGGGCCCCTCAGCCTGTTTTGACCCCCAGCCAGGCAAGAAGAATGAAATGCTTTGCACAGACAGTGGGTGTCTCTGCTTCTTGTCTGTGGTGCTTCCAAGAACCAGAGCCTGCAGGGCGCTCCTTAGGTTAGATTTATGGCTTAGAGAAAGAATGGGGCCCAAATTTTATCCCAGTCTCCCATGCCTGTGCTGTTGACACCTGTATACCCACTTAAGCCCCAAGCCACCAGCTCATGCTCTTTAATGTTAGCTTGGGGTGGCAAATTTTTCCTGTAAAGGGAAAAGTAGCTCTTCCTTGGCACTGCCTACTCCTTGGCCGCCATCTCCTATTCGGCATCATAGCTGCCCTCAGACCCCTAATAAAACTCAAGATTGTCAAAAAGAGGACCAAGAAGTCATCCGGCACCAGTCAGACCAATATGTCAAAATTAAGTGTAACTGTGGACTCCCAGAGGCATTGACAGTAGAGTGCACAGAAGATGCAAGGGCCAGATCTTGATGCCCAGCACTAGTTATGGGAGCAACAAAAAAACAAAGCACATGCTACCCATAGCTTTTGGAAGTTCCTGGTCCACAGTGTCAAGGAGTTTGAAGTGCTGCTGACATGCAGCAATCTTACTGTGCTGAGATTGCTCACAACTGCTCCTCAAAGAACCACAAAGCCATTGTGGAAAGAGCAGCCCAGCTGGCCATCAGAGTCACCAATCCCAATGCCAGGGTGCACAGTGAAGAAAATGCATAGACAGATTGTGTACACATTATCTTTGTATTAATAAAACTATGAAATTCTATGAAACAACAACAAAAAAGACCACACAGTATATCTTTCCAGCTTTATGAACCCAGAAGGTCTGTGTCTCAACTACTCAGACCTGCCATGTAGCCCAAAAGCTGCCATAGACCCCATGTAAACAAATAGGGACCTGTGTTCTAATAAAACTTTATTTACAAAAGCAGGCAGTAGGCCATATTTCATCCCCTGCATGAGAATACCATTGCATTTGTGGGCCATGCAATCCTGGAGGTTACATTTCTTTTTTTCTTTTTTTTAAATATATCTTTATTGATTTTCAGTGAGAGGAAAGGAAAGGGAGAGAGAGAGCTAGAAACATCAATGATGAGAGAGTCATTGATCAGCTGCAGCCCACAACCCGGGCATGTGCCCTGACCGGGAATCGAACCCTGATCGCCTGGATCCTAGGTCGATGCTTAACCGCTGAGCCACGCCCGGCTGGGCTACATTTCTATTTTTCTTTCTTTTTTTTTTCCCTTTTCAGTCTTCACCGAAGACATCCTTGAGGGGTGGGCAGGGGGACATTGATTGGTTGCCTTTCATAAATGCCCCAACTGGGGATTGAAAACCCACAAGAGGTATGTGTCCTGACAGGGAATCGAAGTGGCAACCTTTTGGTGCACAGGACGATGCTCAACCAACTGAGCCACTCCAGCTGGGCCTGGAGATTACATTTGTAAGCCCTTCTTCTAGGATGGGCTGCTCTAAATCACTCCCCTTCCCCAGCATCACCCTTGCTGACTCCTGTTACCACTTCTCCCAGGGAATACAGCTGAGGGAATACAAGAGCCATCAGTTCTCAGGTCAGGGAGGTCATCTGGCCCCAGATATAGAGGAGGGAGCAGAGCCAGGCTGGACTTGTCATGTACAGAGAGCCTATTCTTTCCCAATTGCCTTTTAACTGGATACATCTCCAACGTTCCCCGGCGGTGAGCAGCCATATCGGTTCTCGATGTCAGTCAGGGCTGCGGATTCCAGTTTTGCTGCGGACACTGCATCTTGAGCCCTCCTGCACATGGATGTCCGCACTCATCTGCACCTCTTTGGGCCATTACTCAGGCATCTGCAGGCCCAATAAGCACAGTGCTATCCTACTGATAACTGTCCGGAGAGGTCCCATCTCCTGAAAGCATGTATCTGGTGCACTGCAGCTTTCCCATGGTTAGCCACATCTCTGTGTCCTCGCCTGGTCCATCAGCCTCTGAGCCCCTCTCTTCAAGGATGGGCCAGTTTGGCGCTGGCCGGATAGCTCAGTTGGTTAGAGCATCATCCCAAAACACCAAGGTTGCAGGTTTGATTTCCAATCAGAGCATATACAAGAAGCAACCAATGAATGCACAGATAAATAGAACAACAGATCATTGTGTTTCTCTTCCCTCCCCCCCCCCCAAATCAATTTTTTTAAAAAAGAATGGGCCGGTCTGTCAGTCCTACTCCCAGGCACCTACTTGGTAGTGCTGGTTGGATCTCATGAACATGTGACTTTGTCTTGCCTGTGGGATGAAGGGGACCTTAAGTCTTGGTGAGGAAAGAGACAGGAGTGGGAAGGGGCCCATGGTGGCACACAGCAATGTGAATGTGCCTAATGCCACCAAACTGTTGCCTGGAATGGCTCAGATAGAGAATCTCAAGGTTGGGTGTATTTTACCACAATTTTTAAAACTAAAGAAATTAAATACAATAGCAGGAGAAGAAATTCCAACATAGTGTATGGATTCAATTAAGCTCTGACAAGTACATCAAATTATATTATAAAAACATACTTAGCCCAGCCTGGCGTGGCTCAGCTGTTGAGCGTCGACCTAGGATCCAGGCGATCGGGGTTCGATTCCCGGTCAGGGCACATGCCCGGGGTTGCGGGCTCGATCAGTGGCTCTCTCATCATTGATGTTTCTATCTCTCTCTCTCCCTCTCCTTTCCTCTCTCTGAAATCAATAAAGATATATTTTTTAAAAAAACAAAACAAAAAAACATTTAAAAAAAAAAACACAAAAAACATACTTAATCCAGGCCAGTGTGGCTCAGTGGATTGAGCATTGTCCCATGCACCAAGAGGTCACCAGTTCGATTCTGGATCAGGGCACATGCCCACGTTGCGAGCTCAATCCCCAATGGGGGCCGTGCAGGAAGCAGCCAATTAATGTTTCTCTCATCAGTGCTACTATCTCTCTCTCTCCCTCTCCCTTCCTCTCTATCTAAAAATCAATAAAAAACATACTTTAAATAAAAGACATACTTAAGCCCTGGCCATGTGGCTTGGGTGTTTGGAGCATTGTCCCCTGCACCAAGAAGGTTGTGGGTTTGATCCCCTGTCAGGGCATGTGCAGAGGCAACCAATCAATGTTTCTCTCTCACATTGATGTTTTTCTCTCTCCGTTCCTCTCTCTCTAAAAATCAGTACAAACATATCCTCA
Organism: Miniopterus schreibersii; assembly: GCF_964146895.1. Lineage (NCBI taxonomy): Eukaryota > Metazoa > Chordata > Mammalia > Chiroptera > Miniopteridae > Miniopterus > Miniopterus schreibersii. Next base: position 64,904,866 of record NC_138105.1, on the reverse strand, counting down.
GGTGAGGATTTAAAAAAATACTTAAGATGGAGAGAAAGATATCAAGTGGAAAAAAGGTCAAAAAATTTGTTTTTAGGGTTTGTCCTATTAAGAAAAATAAATGTTACTAGAAATACATACATGGCCGGATTCCAAAGTGGACATAGCAGATCCACAGCTGGCAGCCTCAAATGGGGAATGTTCTGGGTTCTGGGGAAGGAAGTAGGCAAAGGCAGAAGGAATGTGTGGCTCCCAGCACATTCCCAGTGAGGACCGGACCAGTGGGGCCAGAGCGGCTGATGTCAATTATCCTGAGGATGGGCTTTACCTCTCGGCCTGTCTCATCCCTTCCCCGGACATAGTTAAGCAGCAGAACAGTGGCTTTCTCATGGTGTTCCAGTGGACTCCCTGGAGCTGGAAGTGAGCAGACCAGGGTGGGGGTTAGGAGGCCACAGATCCTGGAAAAGGGGCTCCTTCCCAGGGACAGACACCTCCCACTCAGTCAACACTTGGCTTCAGGAGGAAACCCGGACATGAACTGTATGATGTATGAACTTGGGCAGGCATCTCAACTTCCCTGAGCCTCACTAGTTCACAAGCTAGATCGCGCCTGCGATCCAGGGCCCGTGTGGTTTCAGGGCCCCTGAGGCTGTTTCCTGAGCGCCCTGGCCCTCTCGCTATTCACAGGCACGCCGTTCCCCAAGAACTTCTTGCAGGTGGTGAAGAAGATACTGTCCCGGCTGTTCCGTGTGTTTGTGCACGTCTACATCCACCACTTTGACCGCATCGCACAGATGGGCTCTGAGGCGCACGTCAACACCTGCTACAAGCACTTCTACTACTTTGTCAAGGAGTTCGGCCTCATAGACACCAAGGAGCTGGAGCCGCTGGTAAGTGGGGCAGGTACCGAGGGGACCAGGGAGGGGGACACTGGGCACGCAAAGGCAGGGGCCAGTAAACTGGGTTTTGTGAATAGTTTTATTGGCACACTCAGCTGTTCACTGAATACTGCCACTGCTTTCAGCAACAGGGCAGAGGTGAGCAGACAGGTGCCATTTGTCCTCCACAGCTCACAGAGTGACCTCTCGGGCCCTCCACGGAGCTTGCCACCCCCAACCCAAGGGGTGCTGCTGTTTGTTCCTTTTTCTGTAAGATTTGGCCTTTAATGAGGCCCAAAAGGCCCTTGAGACTGCATCCCTTGCTTTTCTGTATGTGTATGTGATTTCTGTTGCATCTTGTGTTAATACCCGATGTCCTGCTTGTTCTTAATAGAAAGAAATGACTGCACGGATGTGCCACTGAGAACCCGTCTGCTCTGCTGCCACCGAAGCAGTGCCAGGGGACACTCCAACTTGAGGGCCACCTTCCCCGAACACGGACTGTGTTTTCTGCCCTGGCAGCTCGGTGACCTCCACAGTTGTCAGATGGTGACCTCTGTGCCCCCAATGCCGCACTGGACACTGGGGTTGAGTCCTCTTTCTGATTCTGCGGTGGCAGCAGCTGTGGGTCCGTGCACAGCAGGGCCCAGCTTCCCAGAGCCCCATAGGGGAAGATTGAACTTGAACTCTGTGATTCTGTGTGCTGTGAGCAACTGAGAAAATCCGCTTTATCTATAAAGCACTTGGATCTGCCTGGAGGCTGAAGCTCTGCCTGTCTTTCACAGGCCTGTCCCCTAATGCCCCAGAGCGCTCAGCCTGGGAGGGGACAGACTGCGCAGGCTCTGGGTCAGCAAGACAGGAACCCACCTCTGCTGGGCCTTTAAGCCTCAGCTCCCTCACAGCATACCTCCTGCAGCCCCGTGTCTGTGTCATGAGAGGTACGACGTGGCCCTGGCTCCCTACCCCTCCCTCGTACATTCCTCAGTCCCCTTCTGTTCCTTCAGTTCCTCCAAAACATTTGGTTCATTTCTCAGGGTTTCTTGGACCCCACATCTGTACCCCCGGTTTCCTGGGGCCTTTTCACATATCATAAAAGATTGTGTTTTTATATAGACTCACTGACAACCACCTTGAGATGTTAAGGGATAACAGCTTTTTATCTATAAATAGTGAACACCCTTGCCCTCTAGACAAATATCCCTCCATTATGAATAACCCAGGATGACCCTTCCACAGAACTTCTCCCAGGTTTGGGGTCTTTGAACTTGGCTTTTCTTCAGGTGCCTGCCCACTTTATATGAAACCCTTGGTGTGGCCTTTGGTGACTAGGGGACTAGAGTTCCAGCACTGTCTCCCCACAGAACACTGGGGCATATGGCCAGGCACCTGTGTGGGGCCGCCAAGAAATGACCTCAGGAAGCCACATGCTGCCCCCAGCTTCAGGCTCCCTGCCGCTCAACCCTGCCTTCAGGGCACAACAGTGGCCTTTCCCGTGGCAGCCCTTCCCACCCAGCCACACCCACCTCTGAGGACCTCTCAGTATCTGGGATGCCCACAGAAGAGAGGGGCACCATCTCCCAACACCAAACAAGTGCAATTAATACAACCTCAGCCTGGTCCTCTGGGCACCACTGGGTCCAGCTCTTGGATCCCTGGGGACATGGGCCCCACAGGACTGCAGAAAACCATCCAGTCGAATGTAGCTCCTTTTAAATGCAAAACCACGACCAAACTCCCGAACCACTGTGTTCCCTCCCAGGTCACCACCAGCTCTTCCCTTCAGCCAGGCCAGGTTGGGGAAGGTGGCGGGGACTGTGGGGCAGGAAGGGTGCCCTCCCCACCCTCTTGTGCCTGTGGGTATTTCCACACAAACATCAGAATAAATTGTGCCATTTTCGTACCTGTTGCTACTGGCTGTCATTTCTGTTTTCCTGGCAGGAGGGCTTGGTGTCAGGACATATCACTGTCATTGTCACTGAGGTCCTCTGGTCCCTAAGTGGTGAGGAAATAGATGTCACAGCAGCTTGTGGTTCGCCAAAGTGCGATACCCAATAGATAAACAGATGCACAGAATGTGGGTGGGTTAGAATTTCATGGGGTACAGGGTGGAGGCTATTAGGATAAAAGTGTCAAAAACAGGTTGAGAGCCCAGCCAGCATGGCTCAGTGGTTGAGCATCGACCCATGAACCAGGAGATCATGGTTCGATTCCCGGTCAGGGCACATGCCCAGGTTGCAGACTCAATCCCCAGTAGGGGGCGTGCAGGAGGCAGCCGATCAGTGACTCTCATCATTGATGTTTCTCTCTCTCTCTCCCTCTCCCCTCCTCTCTCTGAAATCAATAAAAACGTTTTTTTTAAAAATAGGTTGAGAAACACCATAGGGAAGGTGAGCTTTGTGTTCTCATTGTCTGAGTTCCTTCCCCTACCTACCCAATGTAATTCTAACTCTTTGCCTTTTTGCCATGTGAGAGAAGTTTCCAGAAAATGGACCAAGTGCAGAAATATTGATTGAGAAGGAACAGAGGGGTGTTCCCATTCCAGCCCTGCAACCTTGGGGCACAAGACAAAATGACACTCAAACTTTTCTCTCATGTGAAAAATGGGAGCAGACATCTTTCTCTCAGGGGCCCCTTTCAAATGTAAAATGTCACAGTTCCAGGACCAACAGGATTTGGTCTTTTGCAAGGGGGCTTGCAGGCCATGCTCCTGGCTGGGAGCAGATGGGGAAGAGGCACCTAGTGGACACCAAGGGCCACTCGGAGCCATAGGGTAGACTGGCAAGGAACCTGTGAGCCTAGTGTGGCTTCCGGCCCCCAGAGGGCGTGTGTGTGAAGGGAGATGTTTCTCTTCAAAGTGAATTCCATGTTATTTGGAAATACCTTCTAAAGAAGCCATTGTCTCCTTACCCTTTTATTTGTAAGTGTACCGCAACAATTTCCAGGACCAGTTTAAGAATTTGGGAGCTATAATTGTTATTTGGAATAATGGCCCACAAAGATTTCCCCATCCTAGTGCAGGGACCTGTGTACATGTCACCCCACGTGGTAAAGAGACTTTGCAGATAGGATTGAGCTAATGCCCCTGAGATGGGGATGACCCTGGATTCCCCAAGGGTGGAGTGGGGCAATGTCCTCACAGGGTCCTCTCCTCATAAGAGGAGGCAGGAGGGTGAGTGTCAGAGGCGGAAGAGGCTGCTGCCGGCTGTGAGGATGGAGCAGGGGCCATGAGCCAGCATGTGGCGCCTCCATAAGCTGGAGAAGGCCATTCTCCCTAGAGCCTCCAGTAGGACCAGCCCTGCGCACACCTGGGTTTAACCCCATGTGACCATGTCCGACTCCCAACCCCAGAACTTTAAGGGAATAAACATATTATTTAAGCCACTGAATTTGTGGTCATTGGTTACAGCAACCATAGGAAAGTCAACACCCTTTAGAAAGAAATGCTTTGCACACAGAATGCCCTGGGGCCCATTAACTTTGGCTCCAGGAACACAAGAACTAGAGGTGAGCTTCTGAAAGACTCCTCCCTTAGAGTCACTCATCCCAACAGGACAGTTCATCCCAAAACTTGTCTTACCAGGAGAGGTAATGGGGGGCAGGTACTGGTACCTTGGAATCTAGTCAGACTGGTAGTGGTAGAAGGAACCAGCAGTGTTCAGCTTGGACAAGACTAGCTGGCCATGTTCCCTCCTGGCCAGTGCCCAAGGAGCTGTCATTTAGGAGTGACTGTGGATTTGTATCATCCCAACAGATGGGACAAAGAATGGCAGAAGAAGGCAGAGGACAGCCTCTGATATATCCACGAGATGTTCTTCCAGAAACTCAAGAATTCAGTGGGACCATCCTAGACAATCAGGAGCCCCCTGTTACTGAGAGTTTCCCCACCAGGGCAGGCGTTGCCCTAGACCCATGCTGTCCAATAAGGCAGCCACTAGCTGCATGTGCCTGTTTAAATTCTAATTAAAGATTACTCCTCAGCTCTTCCCTTCCTAGTAGCCCCTGTCAGTAGGATCTTGATAGTTGCCCATTTCCACCATGGCAGGAGGCTTTTATCCCTCAGCAATGCTTCTAAAAGCAGTTCCTGAGTCAGAATGAAAGTCAAGATAGAGACTGAATCTTTGCCAGATCATAAAGACTGATGGTTAAGTCCCGAAATTTGATGACTGGTCCTCATCTTGACTTCCAAGAGGGAGCATGGGGTCATCGAAAGGGAGACAAGCGTCAGCAATGTGGAAGGTTGGGCGATTTGGAGAGGCCCAGGTAGACATATGCATACTTGCCTCTCTGCTGAGAACCATGCATTTTATGGGTGCCCCATAGCTTAATGAATCCCCTCTGGTGTTTTGGTTTTTTTTGGTTAATCCTCACCTGAGGATATTTTTTTTCCATTGCTTTTTCGGAGAGAGAATGGGGGGCGGGGGGGAGAGAGAGAGGAACATCGATGTGATGGTTGCCTCCCACACAGGCCCTGACCAGGGGCGGGGAGCGAACCCAAAACCCAGGTATGTGCCCTTGACCAGAAATTGAACCCGCAACCCTTCGGTGTGGGGGCCAATGCTCTAACCACTTAGCACACCAGCCAGGGCACAAATCCCCTCCTAATTGTAGCCATTATCTTATAGCTACAATACATATTCCTCTAGTCAAATCTTTATAAATATCCCTAATTATCGCCATAGGTGAACTGCCAATATAGGCATTGGCATCAGAGGGATTTACCTTGGAGGGTGTTCTTTTGTTGTTTGTTTCTTTGTTTTTATTCCTCACCTCCAGGGCATTTTCTCCATCATTTCCAAAGAGAATAGAAGGCAGGGAGGAGGGGGGAGAGAGAAACAACAATGTGAGAGAGATACTTCAATTTGTTGCCTCCCACACTTGCCTGGACTAGGGCAGGGAGCCTGCAACTGAGGTATGTGCCCTTGACCAGGAATCAAACCCACGACCCTTTGGTCCTCTGGCCGACACTCTAACCACTGAGCCAAACCAGCCAGGGCTGGAGGATGTTTTTGATGGGTCGTACAGGACCCTGCAGCCAGGAGGTACCAATTAACACCTCCATGGACATCTTTCAGGTTTCTATTTCCCTACCTCCTCCTCCCAACGCTGGGGATATTAGGCCTTGTGTCATTTATCAATTTTTGATAGGATAAATCCTCACTGTAGTAACGCATTGTTGACCATTTATATTGCCAATTCACATCCTTTGTATTTTCTCATTGGGGAGTGGTCTTTTATTGGTTTATCAAAATTCTTTACATATGGGCTTATAAATGTCTTTATATACTTGTTTATAAGAGCTTTTCTATATACTATATATAATTTATTATATATGTTACACATATCTCTCATGGCTTTTGGTTTGTCTTCAACATTGTTTACGATCACTTTGACATACTTTTTTTTTCTTCCAACTTTCACATTTTTAGTCAATCTTTTCCTTGATAGTATCCACCCGTTGTGATAAACTTATAACTTGGACTGCGGAAGGTTTTTATGTAAATTCTCTCCTCTGTGTTCTTGTTCTCCATGGCTTGCTTTCTCTTTCTATTAAACACTAGGTAAATTACTAGAGAGTTTAATTTTCATGACTAGTGTGAGGTAAGACTCTACGAAAATCTTTATTTGTTCAATAACAAGTAAACCCCCATTCCAGCATCATATGATGCTTCTGCACAGATCAGAAGGCTACTTATTTACACAGGGTTCTGTTTCTGGGTTTTGTAGGCATTTGCCTATCCCCCTGGCAGTTTTGGATTAAAAAAAAAAAATGTTTTCATTCATTTTTAGAGAGAAAGAGGAAGGCGGAGGAAGAGAGAGAGAAAGATCAATGTAGAGAGAAATATCCATCAGTAGCCTCTTGTACGCACCGTGACTGGGGACAGAACCCACAACCTGGGCATATGCCCTGGCTGGGAATGGAACCTGTGAACTTTTGGTGCACTGATGACATTCAGCCAATTGAGCCACACCAGCCAGGGCCCACCTCCAGTTTTAATGTACCTTACAGAGTTAGAGTAATTTTAATATCTGTCAATATAAGTTTCTTGTTATTGTTGTTTTTATATTTTCTCATCTATTCTGAATACTTAGCATAGTAATATTATGCATAGGCTAATAATAGTATTATTAGTCTTAGAATAGCATTTCGTTCATAGTTCAGGTGAACTTCAGAATTAGTTTAAGTTTTTAAAAAATTACCTCTGGGATTTTGGTGAAAATAGTAAATTTAGAAAATAATGTGGGCCCAGGTTGTCATTCTGGGACATAGATTGATCCCCAGGAGCCTCATGTGCCTCTGCGTTGTTCCAGCCATGCATGTCCCTTTGTAATCTCCATCCCGCAGGGTTCTGCACGTTTTGTTTAGCTTTCTTTTCCTTGCTCATATACTTTTTTTACATTGAGCTGTAAGTCACATACCATAAAACTCACCATTTTAAAGTGAACAATTGCCATACTATAAAAATCAAATTCTTAAGTGTGTCTGTGCAGTTCAAAAATGAAGATATATCAAGGGGAAAAAACAAACAAACAAAAAACTGGTCTAGATGCCAGGCACACTTAAAGTGAGTTTTACTTTTGGTTGTATTTTCTTTGTATATTATAAACATTTATTTAAACTGTTGGAGTTTGAAGTACAAAATTTCCAAAATGTATGGTCAATAATAATCATTAAAATGTTTGCAGAGTAAAATAAATAAATAAATAAATAAATAAATAAATAAATAAATAAATAAAGTGAACAATTGAGTACTTTTTAGTACATTCCCAGAGTTGTGCAACCATCACCATCAAATTTTAGAACATCTCACCCGGCCAGCGTGGCTCAGCAGTTGAGCATCAGCCTATGACCCAGGAGGTCATGGTTCGATTCCCAGTCAGGGCACATCCCGGGTTTCCGGCTGGATCCCCAGTGGGAGGCGTGCAGGAAGCAGCTGATCCATGACTCTCATCATTGATGTTTCTACCCGTCTCTCCCTCTCCCCTCCTCTCTCTGAAATCAATTTTTAAAAAATTCTAGAACACCTCATTACCCCAAAAAGAAACCCTGTCTTTATCAGCAGTCACTCCCCACCCCCTCCCCAGCTCCTGACAACCAGGAACCCACTTCCTGTCTCTAAAGACTTGCCTGGTCTGGACATTTCACATCTGCATGTTTCTTTTTCTTTTTTTTAATTTTTATTTATTGATTTCAGAGAGAGAGAGATTTGTTGTTCTACCTATTGCTGCATTTATTGGTTGATTCTTATATGTGCCCTTATAGGGGGATCAAACCCACAACCTTGGTGTATGGGGATGATGCTCTAACCAATTGAGCTACTTGGCCAGGGCTGCATGTTCCTTCTAAAGTTACTTCTTAGTTGGTTTTGGTTGTTACTATGCAACCATGATGCCTTTTTTCCATTGTAGTTTCTGGATGGCTATGTCTGGAACATATAGAAATTTCTTGATTTCACCATGGATTTTGTAACTGGCTTCTTTTCTGAATTTTAAGTTGATTCTCCTGCATTTTCTAGGCTGAGGCTCACACCTGCAAATGACATTAATTGAATATGTTCACCTTTTATCACTAGAATTAGTAGATACCGTTCACAGATGATGCTAATTGGCAAAATTAAGTTCAATAGGTTAAATATATATTTAACCACTAGTAAAATGTCAAACAGTTTGTATCCTTTTAGATTAACTGGAGGAACAAAGATAGGAAAACAGCACCTACAAAAGATAGGAAGCCCAGAAAACAGTAATGATGAATATTTTAAAGCATCACACAAGACTGGCTCACAGAAAATCAAATGCAGCAGTCATGGGTCAGGGTTGCCTAAAGGCAGCCTACAGCCTGCTTTTGTCAATAAAGTTCTATTGGCACATGGCCCTGCTCACTCATTTGCATATCATCTAGGGAGCTTGCTCTATAAGGCAGAGCTGAGCAGCTGTGAGAGGCCCCACCCCTCAGAGCTGAAAATATCCACTATCCGACCTTTACTGAAAAAAATTGGCCAACCCTGATACAGAGATAGTGGTTGATTCTCTGCTTAAAATGTGAGGAGCTCATGAGGGAGAAAACCCAAAATCTTAACACTTTATTCTTTTCTGACAGACATGGATGGTGGCAATGGTTGCACAACTCTAAAATCCCCGAGTTGTGCACTTCCATTGGGAGAATCTTATACAGTATGTGCATTATATCCTGACAAAGCTGTTATGAAAAAGGCATAAAGAGTTCAAATTCGATCAGGCAAAGTTATGTCAAATGCCAAGCAAACCATGAGAAAGCAGGAATTGCAAGGTTAATTATGTTGGTCAGGTTTCGTGATTAATATATCTGTGGGAGAAATAGAAAACCATATTACTGAAATACATTAATGAGCTACCAATCCAAGGAAAACATAGTAAAATGATTTCATAAACATTTAAAGTTACTTTTCTGGCAGGCTAACCATATATATTAATATACTGATATATTAATATCTAAGTTTACTGATACATTAATTATAACATTACACATAGATTTATTAGTATGTTTATATCATATAACTTTTGTATATATTAAATATTAATTTAATATTTACTGGCTATTTTTAAAATTTCCTAACAACTAGAGAACCTCTTTTTCTGCCAGAATATCATAAAAACACTTGTGAAAATTGACTTTCTTTTTTAATTGATTGTATATTTTACTCTATGAAAAGTGTCAAATTCCAAAAAAACATAAAACCAGACATTGTACAGGCCATTGCCTCTAGGCAGAATGCAGGAAAACTAGAAATTAATAGCCAGGGTTAAGTAACTCTTGGCCATGGAAAAGTTCATAGCCTTCTCCTGAACCCCTCTGGAGAGAGAAAACAGCCCAGACAGAGTTCAAGGGAAGAGTTCTGGCTGTAGGGTCAGAACACCTAACAAGAAATGTAAACTCTAAACATCAGCTTCCTGTGTGTAATATGGGGATTGCACATCTGTGTCTTTAAGAGAAACTGTATTAACTATTAATTAGTTATGAATCAGGAAGTAGCTGTATTCGTGGGCTACTGCTATATAACAAATGACCACAGACAAAGCCACTTAAGACAACACACTGGCCACTGCCACCGAGGTGGGCTAAGTTTCTTTCTACCTGCTGGCCACCCTCAGGGGCAATGCCTCACCCAGCACCAAAAACATCAAGAAGATCCTGGATATCATGGGCATCGAGGCAGACAACAACCGGCTCAACAATGTCATCAGTGAGCTGAATAGAAAAAACGTCAAAGATGTCATCACCCAAGATATTGGGAAGCTGGCCAGAGATCCTGCTGGCAGGGCTGTGGCTGGCTCTGCCACCCCAGGGTCCGCAGCTCCTGCTGCTGGCTGCGCCCCAGCTGCTGCAGGGAAGAAAAGCCAGAAGGAGGAGGAGTCAGATTACAACATGGGGTTTGGCTGGTTCCATTAGAGTCCTGCTCCCCTGTAAATAAAACCCTCTTTACATAATAAATTAATAAAAATAAATAAATAAATAAATAGACAACACATGTTTATTATCTCACAGTTTCTGTGGCTCAGAAACCCCCTGTTCAGGCTGCAGTAAAGGTGTTAGCAAGGCTGGGGTCTCACCCAGAGGCTCAACTGGGGACAGATCCACGGCCAAGCCCTTGCAGTTGTTGGCAGTACAGCTCCCTACAGGTGCAAGACTGAGGGTCTCAGTTTCTTGCTGGCTGCTATGTGGGCCACCCCGACGCGGCCACGTGATTCATCAGAGCCAGCAAGAGAAGCGGGCCAGAAGGGCATCACAAGCTGTTGCCCCACTCATTGGTCAGAAGCGAGTCAGGGGAGGGGACCACAGAAGGACATGACCACTAGGAGGCGGGTGACCCCGGCTACCTGAGAGATGTCCAGCTTTTTCTCACTAAGTGGAAGTGACACTCCCTGAGTCACAGGTTCAGCTCCATTACATGACAGAAACACCAATCAGGTGGCTATTTAAAGACATAAAGGTGGTTGGAGTTGTTGACCTCTAGAGACAGTGCTGCTAGAACATTCTTTTCTTTTCTTTTCTTTTCTTTTTTTTTTTTAATACGTCTTTATTGATTTCAGAGAGAGGAGGGAATAGGGAGAGAGAGATAGAAACATCAATGATGACAGAGTCATTGATCGGCTGCCTCCTGCATGCCCCCTACTGGGGGTCAAGCCCGCAACCCGGGGATGTGCCCTGACCGGGAATCAAACTGCGATCTCCTGGATCATAGGTCAATGCTCAACCGCTGAGCCACGCAGGCCCGGCTGCTGGAACATTCTTGATGATCCTTCCTGCTCTATTTCAAGAAAGTCTCTCTAGACCAGTTCCCCACCTTGGCACTGCTGACACTGGGGCCGGATTATTTTCTGTGGGGCTGTCCTCAGCACTGTGGGGTACTGAGCAGCATCCCTAGACCAACCCACTGGAGCTCCTCCAGTATGACAAACACAGATGTCAGACATGTCACCAGGTGCAAAGGCTCTGTGTACATTCCTGGTGCAGGGTGTTGGTGCCTTTCCAGTCTGCCACTGGGCAGAGTTTGGGCTACCTTTGAGCACATGTTCTCTCTAAGGCACAGTTCATTCTCCTGAGATTTCTTGCAAGTGAGAAGCAGGTGTTCCTTAAATGCCTTGTTTCACAATGTCGATCCTTCTCAAAAGTGCAGTCTCAGCGCACACAGTCTTGGCGTGCAGCTAATGGTCTATATATTGCAGGCTCTCGGGGATCCCCACTGGTTCCCTTCTTTTGTTCACACACAAATTCTCTACTTCATAACCTATCCAGGCCAGGAAATGTGCCAGGTGCTGTAGTGTATGGCTATTTGCTTTGTGTCCAGTCTTGGTCAATAGGACAGCAGGCTCCCCTTGTGCCCCAATGGCACCATCAAGCTCTGCTGGCACCACATACAATCGAGAGCCTCCACTGTGCTGGGCTCATTCATTAAACATTTTTATTGAGATAGCATTAACAAGCTGCACAATTCACCCATTTATAGTGCACAATGTGGTGGCATCTGGTGCATTTAGTGTTGTATAATCACAACCTCCATCTAGTTCCAGAATGTTATCATCCTAAAAGAAGCCCTGTTCCCATCAGTAGTCACCCCATCCTCTCTCCCACCCCTGACAACCATGAACCCACTTCCAGTCCCTGTGGATTTGCCTGTTCTGAACATTTCACATCAGTGGAATCACACTGTGTGGCCTTTGGTGTCTGGCTTCTCTCACTGGGCGTTGTGTTCAAGGTCCACCCACGTTGTAGTGAGCGTCAGTGCTTCACTCCTTTTCATGGCTGAATGATAGTCCAGTGTGTGGATGGGCTCGTTGTGTTTGTCTGGTCACCCATTTGATGGGCCTTTGCCACCTCTGGCTGTACCCATTCAGGTGCAGAGTTTCGTGCCTTTGTGCCAGGAGCTGTGTTCTGCAGCCTCTGTTTACACAGCACTTCTGCTGTCCTTCTGATGCTGCCATCAGTCACCACCGGGGCAGGGAGGAGGGATGGGGGAAGGGAGTGTCCCTAGGTATTTCTGGAGCCATCTGCCCTTCTTTCCAAACCAAAGACAGTGGATGAAAAACAAAATCAGCTGCCTGCTCTGCCCTTCCCCACTGGATTGGAACTCTGCTCCCAGGAAGGCAGATGCACTGCAAAACAGCTAGAAACAGCTATGTCCACCCCAAGCAGACGAGATGGAGGCTGGTCACTGCATCCAGGCCAGCTGGGTCACCATTGCCCTGTTGCTGGGCCTCAGGGATCTGTCTGAGTTTCTTTCTTTCTTTTTTTTTTAAATCCTCACCTGAAGATATTTTTTCCATTGCTTTTCAGAGAGAGTGGGGGAGAGAGAGAGAGAGTGAGAGAGAGAGAAACATCGATGTGAGAGAGACACATTGATTGGTTGCCTCCCGCATGTGCCTCAACTGGGGCCGGGGATGAGCCTACAACTGAGGTATGTGCTCTTGGCTGGAATTGAACCCGGGACCCTTCAATCTGTGTGCTGATGCTCTAACCACTGAGCAAAACTGGCTAGGGCATGTCTGAGTTTCTATCAGATGCCAGGGTTGACCTGAGTTTCACACTGGTGACACTGGGCCCCCTGCAGCACTTCGTTAGAAAGCGCAGATGGAGTAGGCATGCTCACCCATGAGTCCTGAACACAGGTCCCCAGTACTGATTGACAAAGTTGCTGGACCCTTCTCCCTCTCTGGGCCCTGGTCTTGACCTCAGTGACAGATGGCCCCCAAGACTGGCTGGTACCCCACAGCCCTGGTCAGTCATGATTCAGGGAGGTGGCCCTAAGCCCTGGGTCCCTGCAGACACCCTGCACCTGTTAGACCCTCTGTTTTTCCTCCACCATCTCACCCAGGTGTGTGAGCATATTTTTCTGCCTGTTCCTCTGGTTCAGCTCTGACCACCCTGCCAGGCCAAAAAAGAACAAGCATTCCACTAGGAGTCCTGTAGGAAAGGCCCAGAGAGGGTGGATCCATTTCACCCTCTGTCAAATGACCATCCTCATATGTCAGTCCAGTCCCCAAAAGCTGCCAAGGAGCCATGCCCTATGTCATAGCAGCAACAGAAGACCTGTGCACCCTCATCCCTTAGGATCAGCCTAGAGAGGTAGCACGGTGCTTTCATAGGGCTGCTGTGACAAATCATCAAAACTTGGTGGCTTAAAACCACACACATTTATCACCTCACATCTGGAGGCCAGATGTCCTCAAAGGGCTAAAATCCAGGTATGGGCAGAGCTGGTTCTTTCTGGAAGTTCCAGGGGAGAATCCTTTTCCTGCCTTTTCCAGTTCCTAGAGGTGCCACATCCTTGGCAGGTGGTACCTTCCTCCATCTTCACAGCCCACCCCAGTAGTATCTCCACAAACCCCAAAGAATCCTGGATACATGGACAAGCTTTGCACTAGCCCTGGGCCCCAGGGGAGTGTGGACACCACTGACAGCCCACAGTCCACCCAGACCAAAGCCAGCCCTTCCCAGCACACCTGCTGTAAGCAGGAAGACTGCTTCTAGAACACCTGTAGGCTGTGGCACCTCGGAGGCATGTCCAGCTGCATGCAGGGTTGTGATGGTCATCTTATGGGTCAGAGGGGGCAGGGACACACAACAATGTTTAGAAATTACTTAACACTAGTGGCGTGCTTTCTCTTTCATTTTACTTTATTTTGAACTAGTTTTAGACTTACAGAAAAGTTGCAAAATTACACTGAGAGTTCCTGAAAGCTAAAGTCTTACATCACGGACATAAGGAATAAGGGAAAAAGGATCAAAGCAGGACACCCCAAGTTAGTGGAGTCCAAAGGTGCGGGGGTGGGGGTTGATGAAGGGGCAGGACATAGGGTCACCAGGAGGAAGCTGGGTCCACATCTCAAAGCCTGCTATGGACCAGGAACCCTACCAGGCTAATTGCCCCCCTCCTCCCCAAATATCCGAGCTCTGCTTCCCCTTATTCCCTGAGGCTAGCCTTGGCAATCTCCATTCCCCAAGGGCCACCCCAGGGAGGCAGTCCATGCTTGAGACACGCAGGGTGGAGAAGAGGGCCAGGCCATCATGGGGGCACATTGTGCCTATGATCACTGTCCCGGGGAATCCACAGGGTCCAGACCCTCATCACCATTAATTACCCCTTTGCTTTCCGCTGTCAGGACAGAAAGCCGGTGGGGATAGTGCCGGGCACTGAGACCTGAGACCCGGTGGAACCAACCTCCTTGCCCCTGTAGGTGAGTAAGGGTCCTTGCAAGGGATGTTTCCTGGCGCAGGGGAAGAAAGGTGGCGTAGGAGTTCAGGCCTAAGGGACAAATCCGGCCCCCACCTGCTGTGTGGCCTTCCGTGGTGCGCGCTGGCCCTAAAGCAGCAGGGCGTGGTGCCCTCCTGGGTGGGGGCATGGGTGACCCCGGGGGGCAGGCGCTGCATAGGATCCAGATGCACACTTTGGCACCGCATAAATGCAGAGGGGGGCCCTTCGGGGAAGCCACAGGCTCTAAATGCATTGTCTCCACGTCCCTGCTGTGCACACTTGGGGAAACTGAGGCTCAGTGAGAGCCGGAACCTGCCAGCAGCCCCCGCCTTAGTCCTGAACCAGGAGGCAAGCAGAAAGCAAAAATACTTGCGGTCCCTTTAAAAGGGGCGCGGCCCCGCCCAGTGTACTCAGTGGTTGAGCAGCGACCCATGAACCAGGAGGTCACTGGTTGGATTCCGGGTCAGGGCACAGGCCGGGGTTGCGGGCTCCATCCCCAGTACGGGGCGTGCAGGAGGCAACCTATCTTTGTTTCTATGTCTCTATCCCTCTCCCTCCCTTTCTCGCTAAACTCCATAAAAACATTTTTAAAAAGGGCGGAGGGGGAGAGGCGCGGCCCTACTCGCGCTGCTTGACAATAACAATCCCATTGGCTGGAGCGCAGGCCAAGGCCACGCCGCTTTGTTCGGTCTCTGGAATTCTATTGGCCCAGCGCCAGGGCCCCGCCTCCCAGCCCCTGTGAGCCGGGGCTGGGCGCCATGTTCTTTGACGCAAACAGGTTGCCTGGTTAACCGCTTCCGCGGCTGTGCAGAGTTGGCCCAGCGCCAGAGTCGGGGCACTGGCCCGGCCCCCGAGGGTCCCCAGGGCTTGTAGCCCAGACCCTGGAGTCCACGGCGCCCCACGTTGGCGCCCCTCGTCGCCCGTCACCTCGGTAGCCGGACAACAGGCCCCGCAACTCGGATGAAGAGGAGGCGCCTCGGGAATGGCTGGCCTGGCGGGGGTCACGGCGTGGGAACCGGCTGGGCGCCGCGGGCGTCGGGCTGCAGTGGGCGGGGAGGGTTCCGAGGCGCCGGGTCACAAGCCCGGCAGCAGATCGGCTCGAGCTTTTAGCAGCACAAGCAAATTCAATCCTGGAAGAGGACATCCCCGGAGCCTGATTCCTGCACCGGCCTGTGGTCAAGGAGGAACCCGCCACCTCCGGCCGCAACGGCCACCTTGGCCCTTGGCGGGTCCAGGCTTCCAGGGCTCTCTTACCGCCTGTACACGTCGCCCCTGTCCCGTTCCGTCAAGGGACCCTGGCCAGGAAGCCAGGTTTCTCTCTTCCGGGCCTGGTTGGGCTCACCTCCTCTTTGCTCATCTGCAAAATGAGAACTATGGGATGTACCCCAGTTAGTGCCCATATGAGCCTCCACGGGGGCTGTAACAAATTACCACTGATTTAGGGAATTTATTAGACATTTATTCTGTGACAATTCTGGAGGCCAGAAATCCAAAATGGGCCTCATGGGGCTAAACCCAGGTGTGGGGAGGGCTAGTCCTTCCCAAGCCTCCAGGGAGAACCTTTTCTGGCCTTGTTCAGCTTCTAGTGGCACCACATCCCTGCCTTATGGCCCCTTCCTCTGACTTCACAGCCAGCAGTGCCACCTCTTCCATCTCTCTGACTTGGACCCTCCTGCTTTCCTCTTATGAGGACCTCGTGATGACACAGGGCCCCCAGGGAATCCAGAGCCATCTATATTTCAGGGTCCTTGACTTATTCCTGCTTTCAGAGTCCCTCTATGTCATGAGTTGACACATTCACAGGTACAGGGACTGAAAACGGAATGTCTTTGGGGGCTGTTATTCCGCTGGCCCCAGGGCGTGACTGAGCTTCCTGAAGCATGGAGCCAGCTCTGCCCTCTGCCTGGCCCTAGGAGTGTCAGCACATGTAGAGCTCAGTGCTCCTCTAGGCCTGGGGCCTGGCCTGTCAGGGAGGGGCCCCAAGGAGGTGGCCCCTGAACTACACCTGGAGTCAGCCAGCAGGGAAAGGCCCTTGGCTTTGAGACAAGATGATTTGGGAGCAGGTGAGCTGAGTGGTGTCACCTGGTCAGGCACAGGGCTTCCCCCACATCCACCTCCCATTTCCCTTCTGGCCCTCAACACTCATCCTGCCATACCCTGCCCCTCCTCTCTATCCTCCTCCGACCGTTCCTCTCCTAGGACCCGTACCCATGCCTTGAAAGGCCCTCGCCCTCTTCAAAACAGACACTTCGCCCTGGCCAGGTTGCTCAGTTGGTTAGCATTGTCCTGGTACACCAAGGTTGCAGGTTCAATCTCTGGTCAGGATACATACAAGAAGCAACCAATGAATGCATGAATAAGTGGAACAACAAACGGGTGTTTCTCTCTCTCTCTCTTTTCCTCCCTCATTCCCTTCCTTCTCTAAAATCAATTTAAAACAACTAGGGGACTTGTACATGAAGCCCCACTTCACTGTTTGTGAGCAGGTCAGCTGGGAACAGGACCTTGCTCCCCCAAGAATCATCTGGGTGTCTAATGCTTTGCGTGTGGTAGAGAAGAGATGATAAACCAAGTGCCCCATCCTCAGTTACTGGGCAGGGTGGTGGCCTTTGGCCATCTGTTGAAGCAACCCTGCCCACCCCCTGGTATTTGGGACTTTTAGTGACCCTTGAGAGGCAGGACTTGGGCAATATTATCCCCTTTCAGAGTGGGGTGGGCCCTAAGGCTGCAGAGACCTACAACTGGCAGCTCCTGGCCACACACACCCCTGCTTTACTTTCTCCCTGCCCTACCCCCTACACTGTCAAGGAGGACTGGGGCTCTGGCTCTGTCCCCAGGACTGCTGAGCCTCTGGAATGGAGCAAGCCGTGAGTCAGCCAGCAGGAAGGGACACTTACGGCCACTTGCATCAGATGTTCCTGCTTAATGGCCCCATGCCCATGCCCCTCACTTATCTGGGGACCTCCTGGGGCTTGTGGTTCCTGTTCCTGTTCCTGGGTGGGGAGGGGCAGACAGGTGGGAATATGCACAGGGAGTGCAGGCTAGGCCGGGTGCCAGCCCAGGACTCTGACTCTGACTGCCCCTGATACAGCCACCCCAGCCTCTAGTGCTGACCCTGGTTCTAATACCCTGATTCTAGCTTAGGATCTGGGCTGGGATCTAGGCCTCTCCCACAGCAGCTCAGTGCTTGAGGGCCAGCCCTGTGACCCTCAGAGCCTCAGGTGCCAGGCTTTGAGTAGAGAGTGACCCTTCCCTCAAAGGCACAGGCTTGTGTGGATGCTGCAATTGTCCCAGTACCAGCCCCACAGCACCCAGCCCCATGCATGGGCACCCCCTGTCTTGTGTGTGCACACACCAAGTAGGTGCATGCATGCCCCACACACCTCCATTCCTCTCCCATAGATGCCAGGGTTTGCCCTACACAGACACAGGCTGTGCCTCTCTGAATGTGCACAGACACACATACACACCCCAGCCTGTTGGCACTTGCACACACACCAAACTGGTGCTTTTTTTTTTTTTTTTTAGTGTTGGGGAACAAAGGTGTTTATGTTTATACAGGACTCCAGTTAAATTTGAATTTCAGATAATTGCTTGGGATATATGCATGTGACTTATATTGAAAAGTTATTTGTTTATCTGAAATTCAAATTTAACTGGCACACTCTATTTTTATGTGCCATCTCTGGGAGCCCTAACACTGGTTGCAGAGGCCCTGGGGTTCCCTGGACACTGCCCAGACGGTGAACTCTGCACTGACTGAGCCCCATGGTGCCAGGGCTCCAGCCGCCTGACCAGGTCAAAGTGGACACCCCCCAGCCAGCTGCCTCCTCCCGGCTCAGAGGAGGCAGGGGGAAGCAGAGGCCCCAGAGATGGCAGTCAGGACCTGCCTGGTGTCTCCTCTGAGGTTTTGGGGTGTCCCTATGTACGACATAGGCTGAGAGTCACCCTGTAGAAGTGAGGGACTTCTTGGGGGCTGGCTGGAGGTGGACAGGGCACCTCCCAGAGAGCCAGTTCCCTACACCTTCAGCCCAAGACTTGTCAAGCCCCCTCCATGACTTGGGCAGGAAGGGCATTTACTACCAGTTTCTCCTTTTTGTGGCCATCACTTCCCAGGACTTTCTCCCTGCTCTGGGAGCCTCAGGCTGGCCCCTGGCTCCCTAGAGCAGTCCTGAGTCCCCCTCTCAGGCTGGCCATTTTCCTTGGCATCCTTTGTTGGGGAGTATCCTTGTCCTGGGCCCTGCCTGTCCTGCCCACCAGCCCTGGCTGGACCTGCCCCTTGCTGACTGTCAATGCCCCAGCCTGGATGGAAGAAACCTGCCTCCTGAAAACCAGGAAGGCTTGAGAAGTAGGGGCCAGGCTTCTTGTCTCACCTGCCTGGCAGGTTGCTTCCACCCAGGGGCAGGTCAGATCTCCCTCCCAGAGCAGGAGAGACCCCTGGGGGTCCCAGGAAAAGCAGACATAGTGGGAAGGCCCAGCTGTTGCCCCCAGGTACCTTCAAGCCCGCCTTCCTTCCCCAACCCCTTCCTCAGTGAGCTGAGCCTATAAAGAGGGCCATTCTCCAGGAAGATGGCAGATATCAGCTGTCTGGAGCTGGTGGCTGGTCTGCAGCAGGACAAGGCTGAGGCCCGAGAGGCGGCAGGCAGGGCACAGAGGTTCTTCCTCTTCCCTGATTCCCACTAGCAGCCCCTCTCGCCTCCAGTGCAGGATGGGCTGGGGCTAGGCCTGGCTGCCTCACCCAGGCCAGCACAGCCAAGGCACCCAGCCAGTCCCAGTGGTCAGCTTCCTGTGTCTACAAGCCACGGACACCAAGGATGGCTGGCACCACCAGGAGATGGAAGAAGCTGGAAGGATCCTCCCCTAGAACCTTCCAGTGAGGATGTGGCCCTGCTGACACTTTGATTTCAGATTTCTGGCCTCCAGAACATGAGAGTATAAATTTTTGTTTTTGTTTTTTTAAAAAATATATCTTTATTGATTTCAGAGAGAGGAAAGGAGAGGGCGAGAGATAGAAACATCAATGATGAGAGAGTCATTGATCGGCTGCCTCCTGCACGCCCCCGACTGGGGACCGAGCCCGCAACCCGGGCATGTGCCCTGACTGGGAATTGAACCCCGATTATCTGGATCCTAGGTCGATGCTCAACCGCTGAGCCACGCCTGGCCGGGCTAAATTTTTGTTTTTTAAGAATAGTTTATTGGTTTTTAGATAGAGAGGAAGGGAGAAGAGAGAAACATCAACGTGAGTGCACAACATCAATAGGCTGCCTCCTGCACACTCCCTCCTGGGAATCGAGCCCCAGCCTGGGCATGTGCCCTGACTGGGAATCGAACCAGCAAACTCTCAGTGCATGGGACGACGCCCAACCAACTGAGCCAAACTGGCCAGGGTGAATTTATGCTGTTTTAAGCTACCCTGTGTGTGGTAATTTGTTACAGCAGCCTCAGGGAGCTACGACACTTATACAACCACTATATGCAGTTATACACACATCCCCACACACGCGTGCATGAGAGTACATGAACACATGTACAAATTCTCAAACATCCCTTCTTTTCAGCAACATTCAGTGAGTACTTCCTCCTGCCAGTGTGCCAGGCCCTGTGCTGGGCAGTGGACAGATCTGTGCTGTCGTGGAGCTGACCTTCTGGTAAGGGGCAGTGGCCCATCCATACCCACCTCACCATCAAGAAGTGCACGAAGACCTGCAGGTGACTACATAAATACAGGAGACGAGGGTGGCAGGGGAAAGTCAAGTGAGGGGAGAGGTGGGGAGGATGAGGAGGGACCCATGGCTTCTCCTGGGCAGGCAGGTCTAGCAGTCCCACCCCAGGGATCCGTGGGACTGAGATCAGGCCTCACAGCTCCTGTGGCCTGAGCTGTGGTCGTGGGGGGCAGCATATAAATAGAAGCGGCTGGAAGGGAAGAGGACAGTCCAGCTTCAGGTCAACTGGGCCTGGTTGGGGGAGTTGGGGTGGGTGGCTGTAAGCCTATGGAAGAACAAGCTGGAGCCTGGAGAACAAGAGGACTCCTAGCAGATCATGTGACTAGGGCACAGGGTCTGAGAACTTTGCTCGACAGTGCTGGGGGGACAGGGAACTGCCTGGGCTCAGGCCAGGCTGACTGTATCCTAGCCTGGGTCAGGTGCCCCAGCCAAAATCGGATTGTTTTACCTCCTGTCCTGGCCCCTCACCCCATCAGTCCAGAACAAACGCTCCTTTGCAGGACTGAGGAAGGATCCTGCATAGATCTTAGTACCCCTCCCCTACTGTGGTCCCTTTTCCCTGCCAACAACGTGATGAACTCTTGGGGAGTGCAAAGCGTGTTCGGTGTGTATATGTGGCAGCTGAAGCGAGGATCACGGAGCTGCGAGGCAGGTTCTAGAGCAGGAGCATCGCCAAAAGGAGTCAGTGTATCCTAGGCTCCCGCCGGCACACTGGGGGAGGTGCCAGAGAGCAGGGCCGGGCTCGGGCTCCGGCTCCGCATCCGGGTCTCGCGGGCCTCCTGGAGTCTCAGACAGCCCCTCCCGCAATCGCCTAAACCTTTCCCGGATCACGCGCCCAGAGCCACGCGCGTCTCACGGCGCAAGCGCATAGATACGCCCTACGGCCGGAGCGCGCAGCCGCACTCGGGCCCACAGCACCCTTCCAACTTCGCCCCGCCGCGCGCTTGTGGGCGGGGACTGGGGGGGCGGGCCCTACGTCGGGGGCGGGGCCTGGCCTGGCCCGTAAAGGCGGCGGAGGCGCACTGCGCGCGACTCCTCTCGGCGGCGGCGGCAGCCCGGGTGGAGGGGTTTGCGGCCGCGGCGGTAGCAGTGGTGGCGGCGGCGGCACTGTTCCCCGCGCGGTCCGCGCAGCGGGATCGGGGCTGTGCGTCTCGGGCGGCGGCGGCGGCGAAGGAACTGCGCCCCCGGCCCGAGCCCGAGCCCGACCCCGGTGAGTGCGGCCCGGAGACCCTGGCCTGGCCCCGGCCCCTACTCGGGCGCGGGGATCGGGCCCCGCGGAACCTCGCCGCCTGGGCCTGTGCTCCCGGTGCGCCGACCGCGGCCACTCACGCCCTTCTTTGTCTGCTCCCGCCTGCAGGGTCCTCTCCCCGTCCGCCCCCCGCCCACGGGCCGCCCCCCGGGCCCTGCGTCCCCTCCCCCGCTGGCGGGGCCCGGACAGAAGATGGTGCAGAAGAAAACAGCCGAACTTCAGGGCTTCCACCGTTCGTTCAAGGTGAGGGTCGGGTTGGTTTGGTGGGCGCCCCGGGCTGGACCACCCGAGTGGCCGGTGGGAGGGGCGCGGAGCTCGTGCCGGCCCCCTTGCCTTGGCCCTGGGGCAGCCTTAGCCGAGTGTGCGCCGGTGGGGGAGTCAGCGGCCGACAGTCCAATATGATGGGCCCTGGGGTCTGTGAGGTCTTTCTTCTAGGAACCTTAGGTGGGCCGGGGGCCCCTGTCTATGGAGGCCCTTGGTGTGTGTCCCATGCAGACCTCAGCGAGGTGTATAGTCCTGGGTGGGGTGTCAGCCGGCTACAGTACTGGCCCCAGCACCGTGAGGTCTGTGAGGTCCTTCCGCCAGAGAGGGCTGCAGCCCCCACACACACACACCCTTCTAGGTGGCCTGTGGAATAGGGGTGTGGATTGGATGCACCTCCCTCAGTTGTGCACCTCCCAGACACCCCAGGCCCAAGTCCTATTTCCTGTCGGAGTGGGAAGTCTCTGCGGTGGCCCCAAGGCTCCGGGGTCCTGGTCTCAGATGAGCAAGTCTAGGGGGGTCGGGCAGGTGCTGGGTAGGAGCCCCATGAGGCCTAGCCCAGGGGAGGCAGTGATGTCAGCAGCCGCTCCACCCTGCCTGCCTGCCTGCCTGCCTAGTTATGTAATGGCTTTCCTGGGCCTCTTTGGGCAGGGACCTGTTGCCCTGAAGAGGAGGCAGGACCTGGGGGGGGGGGGGAGTACAGGCAAGCCGGACACCAAGGTGGGAGGAGCCAGCCTGGAGTGTTTGGGTTAGAATTCCCAGGCCTGTCCAGCCAGCATTGCCTGCCAGCGCCCCACCCCATGCACATGCCTGTCACCTTGCTTCCCCCCAAGGGTAGTGACAGCCTTGGCATGTCCAAATGGCCGGGGCTGGGTGGGAGGGTGGTGGACATGAGATGTCACTGGTGGTGGTCTGTTAACTTCTGGAGCTGTGTCTGAGCTGAGACAGGGTCAGTGGGCAGGGCCAGCTCTGCGGTCAAAGCGTACTCAAACTTTCTGGATGGTTCCAGCTGCCTGTTGCCAAGGCCTGCTGACTGGAGGCCCTCAGCCAGCCGTGGGCCTGGCCCGCCTACACTGCTTATGCCTGAAGGCTGGCCTTTGCAGGCCACCCAAGAGCTCTGTGGGTGCCCTGTGCTGAGGTGGGACTGTGGGAGTCCCAAGAGAGGGAGTGGGGACACTGGACAGGGAATCTTGGCTCTGAGGTGGTCCTCCAGGGTCTAGCTCTTTTGAGTTGGGGGCTGGGACAGTTGTATGGGAGTGGTGAGGGGACCCACATTCCCCTCAGGTCCTAGCACCCTTACTTGATTGTTGGGGACAGCTTCCTCACGTCCACCTTCCATCCTAATAACCCCCTTTTGTGGCCACCCTGGACCCCCTCCTCCCAGGTGGAAGGACGAAGACTTATCAGAGCATTGATCGCAGTCCCCATGGGGGCCAGACTCCTCAGTGGGCAGGAGCAGAGGCTGGTGGACCAGCATCAGCAGGCTGGCTTCAGTACTCCCTTCCTCCCTCCTCCCCTGCTCCTCCTAGCAACTATCTGCAGAGTGGGTAGGGAGGTTGGGAGGGCCCCGACTGTTTTTCAGCTGCTCCTGCTGACCTCTGCCTGCACCCTCTGCAGCTGGCCTGGCTTCTGGGCCTCCTGTCTGTAGGAATCTGGTCTGGCAGAGTGAGCCCCTCGGGATCTTCCTAGGGCTCTCCTAGAGTTCCTTCTCTGTTGGATGATTCTCCTGCTACAGCCCCAGCCCTAGCTGTCACACGGCCCAGAGAAGGGCAGTGACTTGGCCCAGGTCACCCAGTATCAGCCCTTGCACCACAATTGTGTATACAGGCACCCCCCCCCCCCCAACATACAAATGCCCACCAGGGCCCTGGCTGCCTGGCCCGTCAGGATGTTGGGACCTAATTAGAACTAACTCAAAAAGGAAGTTGGTTGGGCCTCAGTATCCCTCAGCCTTTATGTGAGGGGCTGTCAGTTCTCATACAGGACTATCTGCTTTGTGGAAATGGCATTTATCCTAGCAGCCTTCTGTTTGTTCCATAGGAGATTTCTCCATTTCTGGGCTGCCTGTCTTCTTTGGGTGTCCTCTCCTCAGTCCTGGGGGCCATCCAGGACCTTGAGCAGGCCCCTCTCCAACAGGGATGGTTTCTTCGCTGGGCACTAGACCTGTGGGGCTCCCTCCTGGGGTTATCTGGCAGTGAACAGGACAGTGCTGGCTGTGGCCCAGGCAGAGAATAGTTCAGTGTTCATGCTGAAGCCCATGGATGCCTCTCCTATAAGCCTCTGGGGGAACGGTGGGACAGGATAGAGAGCAGCATAAGACAGGGAGGGTGATGGCACCCCATTATACAGGAAGGGCTGAACCCAAAGGGCCGTGGGAAAGCCGGCAGGGCAACTGGCTGGGAGCCCCACCCTAGAGCTGGTGACTCACCCCCCACTGACTGCTCTTTGCCTTTGATCTCCAGCCTGCTGTCCCCATTCTGCAGGTGAACAAACCAAGGTGCCCACAGTAACTTGCAGCCCTCCTCCCTGCATGGCTGCACACTCCCTGGTGGGCCCCAAGGGCCCTAGGCTGGGGGTAGAAGGGCTATTTCTTCATGGTCAGGCAAAGCCAGGCTTTCTTCCCCTTGGCATATGTACCCAGGACTGGGTCACTCTGTGATGGGACAGCCCTGGCAGCACTAGGGCCTGAGAGCTTTCTCTTCTCCACTACAGGGGCAGAATCCTTTCGAGCTGGCCTTCTCCCTAGAACAAGCCCACCCCGGGGAGACTGACTTCAGCCTGGAGTGCCCAGCCCGCCCTGGTGAGGGGCCCGGGAGGGAGGGGAATATGGGTGAGAGCCAGGTGGGGCCTGAGAGCCACAGGGGCCAAGTGGGCCTCACATCCAGGTCCCCTGGTGCAGATATGCCCACGAGTCAGCCCATCGACATCCCAGATGCCAAGAAGAGGGGCAAGAAAAAGAAGCGGTGTCGGGCAACTGACAGCTTCTCGGGCAGGTTCGAAGGTGAGTAGGGTGGGCATCACCGGGGACAGTGAGGAGATGACTAGGACGCCCAGGACAGCTCTCATTGCCTTCCCTGCTCCCCAGATGTCTACCAGCTGCAAGAGGATGTGCTTGGGGAGGGTGCCCATGCCCGTGTGCAGACCTGTATCAATCTCATCACCAACCAGGAGTACGCTGTCAAGGTAAGCACAACACCCTCACCTGTCCCCTCATCTCTCCCCGGCAGCACCAGGTATCTGGCATTCAAATTCCCAGACTCAAAACTGGGGAAAACCAGTGTCTAAAAATGACCCCTAGGAATCCAGGTCAGCCTGGGCTGAGCCCCCAAGTCCAGGCAGAGACTGAAAGTGACCACAAAGTGTGGCACCTTATGCAGGTGGCAGAGGACCTGGTGCCAGAGTGGCCATTGAGACTGGGGTGGGGGGTGGGGGTCTTTGGTCAAAGCTGATGCTCACCTATTGGGTTACCTCAGTCTGGTCCCTAGGCACAACTAGTGCTTACCCATATTGGTTACTAGGCATATTAAAAGGTAATGCCATACTTAGGTCCCAGGGGGCTCAGCATTCAGGGAGACCAGGGCAGAGCCTCCTTCATGCCCCATGTGGCTTCTGACCCAGGGTGCAGCCTGGGAGCTGTGGCCCTGTCACCTCCATTGTCTGGCTAGACTGTTGGATCCTAAATTCTAAGAAACCTTCTAGGCTGTCCTCATGATCCTGTATCTGGGCTGAGTGGGGTCATGGGAAGCTGGCTGCTCAGGCAGGGAGGCCAAGTGCTTCCTGGCAAATAGGGCTGATCAGAAGCTCTAGGTCCTGGTGGAAGTCCAGTGACAAAGGATGCTATTGGTCCCTGCCCCCTGGAAGCTCCCAGGTGGAATGGGGTGGTGGGTGCAGGAAAATTGGGCACTTAGAGTACTTTCTGCATACCTGGTGTATCTCTGAGTACCTCTCTCCTAAGGACCTGCTGGGCAGCCTGGCTTACTATCATTGTTTGACTGATAGGGAAATTGAGGCCCTGTGTCTGAAATCTCAGAAGGCCATTTCCCTCCCCCAAGGGACTACAGTTTTCTCTATGAAGTGGGGTACTAGCCAGATTCCCAAGGGACAGGATGAGGTTCAGTTTATTGCAGAAGGGCATGGCTGGTTGCTTTATCTCTAGAGGCCCAGGAATCTGGTTTTTCTGCCCCTCTTTGGGACTGGTATGTTTGTCACTAGGCAGATGGGTCAATGCATAGGCCCAGGCCTTGGAGGTCAGTGGATTTGTGTGCCTGCCTGCTATAGGAGCCTGGCCTGTGGAACATACCACATTCCCTTCCTTGGCCACTGTGATGTGCACAGAACCCTGGACATGGGTGGTGACCCAGCCTGCCCACCTGCTCAGCTAGAGGGGACCCGAGGCACCGTCTGACCCCACCTCTGAGCAAAGATGGCTGGGGGGCATTTGGGGGGATGGGCCCAGAACCCTCTGGTTTTAGAGCTCCTGGGTGCCTGAAAGGTTTGGGGATTAAAGTGTGGGTTGGCTTCCTGAGGTTCTGGGGTCTGGGAGGCTGTGTCTGCTGGTGGGCAGGGGGCCAATCTGGGCTGGCCTGAAACACCCAGGTTTGTGGGACCACAGACATATACCCAGACTGGTGTGGAACTAGGGAGGCAGAATTTGGTGTGGAGGCAAGTGGGTACAGCTTGGCTGGCATCCAGGCGCCCTGAGGCCCCTCTAGTCCCCTGGGTGGTGTGGGAGCCAGCACAGTGGCCACCAGTCTCCTGGTCAGGAAGGGGAGGCCACTCAGTACAGGGGACCCTGACATTGTGGAGGGGTATTTTGCAGGGGCCCCAGGCCCCAAATACATCCCTGAGGCCTTTTGGGGTCAGGAGTGGACAGAGCCTGGCTCCATCTCTCTTCCTTTCCTGTCCCACTCCACCCCTCCCTTGGTGCTACTTGGGAAACACATTGCCCACTACTTATGCTGATGCTGCAGTTCTGACCGGCAAATTCTGGGTCCCCGTAGGAGAACTGTGCTTTCTAGAGTTTAGTGGTAAAGCTCTAAGAGTTTCAGGTGTAGCACAGGGAAAGTTTCTGATGGAGGTCCCTCAGGCTGTGGAAAGTCCGGCTGACCCAGCTGCTTTCCCCCCACCCCCACGTTTCAGATCATCGAGAAGCAGCCTGGCCACATTCGAAGTAGGGTTTTCCGAGAGGTGGAGATGCTGTATCAATGCCAGGGACACAGGTAATGTGACCCACCCTCAGCCCTGAGCTATCTTTTAGTGGATGAATGGGCCTAAATGCCTCTTTACCACCAGCAAGCATTTAGGGAGTTCCCACTGTGTTCAGGCCATTGTTAGTGGGCCGAGTGTTAGGCAGGCAGTCTGAGGTGGGCAAGGTGGAAGCAGGCCTGTGGACCCAGTCCCAGGCTTCCTCTGGGCAGGTGGGGGTGAGGAGGGTGGGTCCCTCATGAGCTGGGTATGCACAGGGGCCTTAGGAAGTCTCATTCCTATCCTGCCCCCACCCCCACCCCAGGAACGTTCTAGAGCTGATTGAGTTCTTCGAGGAGGAAGACCGCTTCTACTTGGTGTTTGAGAAGATGCGGGGCGGTATGTGGAGCTTGGGAGACATGTCCAGCTAGATCCTAATGGGCTCAGGGCCACCACAGAAGACCTTTCAGAGGGTCCTGCACATCAGAGGGCGCTTGTGGGTTCTTAGCTTCTTGTCCACACAGCAACTTGGGTCAAGGACTTTGGGCCCAAGGATGCCAGAGTGGAAGCTTCCCTGCTAGGTGGGAGTGGGTGCTGGGTGGTGGCTTGGGGATACAGAGGTGATCCTTACACGTTTTTTTCCCTCTACCATGGCCTGGCCCCAGGCTCCATCCTAAGCCACATTCACAAGAGACGGCACTTTAATGAGTTGGAGGCCAGCGTGGTCGTGCAGGACGTGGCCAGCGCCTTGGATTTCCTGCACAACAAAGGTGGCTGGTGGGGTTGGCTGCTCAGGGTGCCACCTACTCTTTGGCATCTTGCCCAAAGATGCCTGGGTCCCCGGGGTATCCAGCCTTGCCCCCAGTACACCTACTCAGGACTCCCCTAAAGATGCACCCACCCCACCCACTGACTCTCTCTCCTGGTTCTACCCCACAGGCATTGCCCACAGGGACCTAAAGTTGGAAAACATCCTCTGTGAGCACCCCAACCAGGTGAGGAACGCTGGGGGTTGGCCTTCTCTGCAGGATGAGGCCCTGTGCAGGCTGGGCAGGACCCTCACCCACTTCACCTCACTGCCCCTTCTTGACCCTCACCCAGGTCTCTCCCGTGAAGATCTGCGACTTTGACCTGGGCAGTGGCATCAAACTCAATGGTGACTGCTCCCCCATCTCCACCCCGGAGCTGCTAACCCCGGTAAGGGCCTGCGGGATGAGGGGCAGGCTGGGAGGGGACGGGACTACATCCTGTCCCAAGTTGCGGTTTGGGACCGCGAGGTGAGGTGCGGAGCTCATTGTGTCTCTGAGCTGGGGCCTTGGAACTTTCGCTTAGCAACAGCCGCTGATTGGCCCTTCGGGTGTGATGGGGCGGGGCCGCGGTCGGCGGGGAGGGGGTGGCTTCCAGCACCTGTTGATTGGGCAGGGGCAGGGGTTTGGGCGGGGCTGTGGTCAGGTTGGGGCGGGGCTGATTGGTTGAGCAGGGCTGTCAGTCACATTGGGCTCAGGTGACTGGGCGTTCCCACCGCGCCTCACACTGGGAAATCCCTCCGGTGGCGCCCCTCCCCCTCGGCATCCTGTCCTCACCGCCCCCTTCCCCCGCAGTGCGGTTCTGCAGAGTATATGGCCCCTGAGGTGGTGGAGGCCTTCAGCGAGGAGGCCAGCATCTACGACAAGCGCTGCGACCTCTGGAGCCTGGGTGTCATACTCTACATCCTGCTGAGTGGCTATCCACCCTTCGTGGGCCACTGTGGCAGCGATTGCGGCTGGGACCGTGGTGAGGCCTGCCCCGCCTGCCAGGTGTGCAAGGGACCTTCTGTGTGCCCACACCCCCTGCCCTGTGCAATCCTTAGGGCCTGGTCCCTGAACATTGACCACATCCACAGAGTAATGCTGGCCTGCTTAATCATCTGAGTTTCTCAAGGTTCTTTACAGCAGAAAGCAATTCAGTCAGGGAGCTGAGGTGGGATGAGACCTATAGTTTGGGATGACCAGGTTCCTGTTTTCTATACAGGAATTGAGGCTTAGGATTCATGTCTTAGAGCCCTCAGGAGGTCAGCTCTCCTGACCAGCTACTGTCAGACCTTTGTTCCTCACTTTCCTTGTGACTCTTCAGCGTCCCCCATCCTGCCAGCTAATCCCAGGGCCCTAGGCCCAAGTTCCACCTCACTGGGTATCCAGTCTGGGGTTCTTGCACCTGGTTTCTGGGCCATAGGTCAGGCCTGGGAGCCCTGAGAGGTTCTACCACTTAGCAGTTTCACCGCTCCCTTGGGGTCTAGTCTTGCCCATCAGATGTCAGGGCCTGGGCCTCAGCCCTTTCAGCTGCAGATGACCCCACCCACACTTGTTCCCCTAGAACATGCTGTTCGAGAGCATTCAAGAGGGCAAGTATGAGTTTCCTGAGAAGGACTGGGCCCACATCTCCTTCGCTGCCAAAGATCTCATTTCAAAGCTGCTGGTTCGCGATGCCAAGCAGAGGCTGAGTGCTGCACAGGTCCTGCAGCATCCCTGGGTGCAGGGGGTGAGTGCCAGTCCCACTGGGGGCAGCAGGGCATGGGGGCCTTCCCTCCGTCCAGCCTCCAATGGGCTGGGATTGTGACTCAGAACAAGTGCAAGAGAACTCTTAGGGCCCAGTGTCAGGACCCCTTGTTGTGGCATGGGTCTGGGGGTCAGTCTCAGTCATCCTCTTACGGCCCAGGCACAGTTATGAAATCTCCCCCACCTGCTGGTTGCAGGAGCTACTTAGCAAATCTCTGGCCTGTGCCCTGGAGGCTCTGGGGTCTCTTCCCGCCTGGCACAGAGCAGCAAGTTCAGGTCAGCCAGGGGGCAGACAGGTGGGTGCCCAGCCTCATGCAGGGTCCTGTCTCCTCTGTTACCAGAAGAGCCTAGCTTTTGTCCTTGCCTGTGGTCATCCAATCTGGGGCCACCAGGACAGGGGGCCCCATGGGGAGCAAGGGCTGCCTGCTTAAGGCAACCCAGTGGAGGGGGCTCTGAACTCCTGCTGGGAGTATAAGGAGACCCATGGATTGAGAAGGGAGAGGGGCTAGGCTGGGAATGGTTAGGCAGGGTAGCTGGTGAGCAGGTAGGACTGGGGAGCCACTGGTCCCCACCACCACAGGCATCTGGGCTGCAACATCCTGTTTGCCCCAGCTTGCCTCAGCTTCCAAGCAGGTACCCCTTAACCTTTATTGGTATCACAGCCAGCTGGGTACCTGGGAGGGTTTGCCCTGGGGAGGATGGGCCTGACTCTGTTCTCTAGCCTCATCTCTCCGGTCTCCTTGCAGTGCGCCCCAGAGAACACCCTGCCCACGCCCATGGTCCTGCAGAGGTAAGGCCTGCATTGGGTCTCCAGCCCAGAGAGGGGAGCCCCTAGTGCAGGAGGGAAGATTAAAAGTTAAGGTGTTTAAAAAAGGCAAAATAAATTCTCTTTAAGTTGTAGGGGAAGCCATTCAGGCCCTGGGTGTCCTTATATGGGTGATGGGATAGGCCCCCCCAGGCTGAGGATGGGGTGCTTGGGTCCATAGCCCCTTCTGAGGGCACTGCACAGACCCTGGGGTCCCAAGGGAAGCAGAGGGCACACCTGGCAGCCACCTCCCCCTCCTTGGTGACTGCCCCATCCTGTCCCTAGGAACAGCTGTGCCAAAGACCTCACGTCCTTCGCAGCCGAGGCCATCGCCATGAACCGGCAGCTGGCCCAGCGCGAGGAGGACGCGTTGGAGGAGGTGGGGCAGGGCCAGCCCGTGGTCATCCGAGCTACCTCACGCTGCCTGCATCTGTCTCCACCATCCCAATCCAAGCTGGCCCAACGGCGGCAGCGAGCCAGCCTGTCCGCAGCCCCTGTGGTCCTGGTAGGGGACCACGCATGACCCCTCCCTCCTTCTGTACATAGGTCACCCCCTCCCCAATCAGATCTCAAGATTTTTTTAAGCTATTGCCAGCCAGTGACCAGCAGGCTGTGCTACCCCACCCCCACCCCCTTGGGTTCCGAGGCACTCAGCTCAGCTGAGGGGATCTTTTTATATAAAGTTTTTGCTGTTTGCGTTTTTCCTTTTTTTTCTGTCCCCCACCCCCATTTTTTTTTTCCTTTGAATGGTGTTAAAAGTAAACAGGCACCCTGGGAGAAGAGCAGAGGGCACATGTGCTGCACATGCCGCTCCCCCGCCACCCTGGCCCCACATGCTCACATGTACTGTGAAAGACCCTGTGCCCATGGCCCCTGCCCAGTGTGACTCAGGAGAGGAGGACGTTTGCCGTCTTCCAGAGCTGGGGGGCCCTGGAACACACTTGTGCCCCCTCCCCCTTCCCAGCCCTCACAGTGTTCTCAAGGCTGGACTGACCTTGCACCTCCTTTCGTCCCCAAAGGCACCCTGGTGGCCAGTGGTGTCCTGGGTGTGGGCAGCTGGAGTGAATAGCCAACCACATGGACACCACCCCCCACCCCACCCCTCACTGACAACCTTGACCTTAAATTGCAGCTGATGGGGAGAGGCTGCACCCATTGCCACTACCCCACACCCTTTCCACTGGGGGCTACCCAGAGCAAGGGCACTGGAGGGATGGGAGGGGCTGGACTGGCACTCGTCAGCCAACATGGGGGACCTGCAGACCCCCCACCCCGGGCACCTGAGTGCCCATTCTCAGGGCTCAGTCTGACCATGGCCACGTCCTTCCCCATCCACCCTTGGGTTGACATGGAAGCTCTGCCAGCCCTGTCTCCTCCCCCTCCCCCCGAGCCAGGGCTAACCCAGGTTCCCAATGCGTTCCCCCTCCCACCCCCAAAAGGCAGCATTCCTTCTCTGCCCACCTTTAGGAAAATGTCCTCCCTCAGGTACCCAGGAACCAACCTGCCCCCACCCCAGTGTCCAGGTCAGATGTCACATGACCTGCTAAGCTCGAGGAAACTCTGGCACCCCTCTTTGTCCTTGGGTGGGAAACACTATGCAATACAAGCATTCTCTTTATGCACACGTGTTTCTGCCAGTGGGGTGGCCCCCAAGCCCTCACCAGGGCAGCTCAGCCTGGGTTCTGGCTGGGTCTTTCAGGCAGGCCCACTGGATAGCCCTCTGGCATTTAGTTTTTCATCTTGTTTCATTAGTTTTTAAGAACATCAGTTGACTTCCTTTTACTATTCTTGAAGAATACTTGAATGTCAGGGGGCCTTGTGGGTTGGGGGGCTCAGACACTGCTGCCCCCCAAGTCTTGTACTATTGTTGCAGTCTGGGGGCCGATGCCTGTCTGGCCGCCTGAGTCTGTGGAGTGGCCTTTCCAAAGACCCTGGGGTGTGCAGCCACCCCCACGTCCATCATTTCTTGCCCATCAGTAATTCCATGTATCAACTGGGGGTTCTACTTTTGTAAGGGAAATGGGGCCTTGCCAGCTATAGGCACTATGGTCACTTCGGTCTGGAAAGCTGAGCTATGAACAGCGTTTTTTTCTCAAAGGTGGGACAGCTACTTACTCTTCCCCCATCACATCTACAATGCAACCCTGAGGGCTGGCCGGAACTGTTAACTGTGAATGAGCGCCTGGGTCCCAGGGTGTTCCAGGCTGCTAGGCTGCTCTGGTGCTGGGGAAAGGGGAAATAGCAGTGTTTCCACGTTAAGATGTATAACAGAAAACAATTCATTTTTTTTTTTAATGGGGGAAAAGAGATCCAGACATCCAAGCACTTTAACTCCACTGTACCAGGTAAACTGATACAGCTCAAAAGTTTTCCTTGACACCAACTGTCAATGCCGGAATTTTGTATTCTGTTTTATAAGGATTTAATAAAACTCATAAAAACTTGTTCTGGTTTTCTGTTGCTGCATTAACAAGCTTCCCCAAACCTAGTGACCCCAAACCTTATTCATTGACAGTGATGCCGTGACTTAGGAATTTGGACAGGGCATGTGGGGTGGTCTTTGTAGGATCTGTGAGGGTTGGGATCAGGCATTCCTCAGGTGGTCTATCCAGTGCTGGTCCCTGGAGCCTTCTGTGATGGGCTTCTCTCACCGAGCATCATGTCAAAGTTCATCCAGTTAGTAGTTTAATACTTTTCATGACTGAGTAATATTCCAGTGTTTTAATGGACCATATTGTGTGTTCATCTGTCCATGTTACTACCACTTTTGGCTGCTGTGGACATATGTGCACAGGTTTTGTGTGGATATTTGTTTTCATTTCTCCTGGTTGGATACCACAGAAGGGAAGTGGGCAGGGCAGGGACCTGATCAGATGTCACTTTTGGAAGGACCATTCTTGCCCCATGTGGAGTGTAGATGAGGCGTGAAGGACCTGATGAATCATTGTCATCCTCCAAGCCAGAGGGGGATGACAGGCCTGGTGGGGATGGTGACCGGTAGACTACAAAACGGCAAACACCAGGCATAGTGAGGAGGTGAGCTGTCAGCACCTGGGGAAGCCTGGACCCTGGGTGGGGGTGAGAGGAAGGCTCTCCAGGCTGTCTGGAGAACAGCAGGTCACCCCTCTCCTGCCTAGAAACCTGAGATCAGCAGGTGGCACACACACCTCCCACCTGGCCCAGGAGGAAACCTAGGCACCTTTGAACCTGCCCCCTGCATTTGTTCAGCTACTTCCTAGACCCTTCCTCTCAGACCCCATAGCTACCCTCCCCTGGGCCAGGCCACCACCAGTGCCCTCCAGGACCACTGCCCCAACCTGGTCTCCTGGAGCCCACCAACCCCCATGGACCACATCTCAATTCCCCCAGGCCCCTCTCTTATCCCTTCCCCAGCCTGGCATACGTGTGTGGGCAGGGAGGGATAGATGCTACATGCCAAGCCACCACCCTCCCAAGTGGCACAGAGCCCAGCCCTGCCCCGCCATGCCATGCCATGCCAATGACCGCTCCCTGCCCCCTGTCTCCTGCCAAGTCCTGCAGCCAGGCACAGCTTGTTCCCTG
The DNA here is from genome assembly GCF_964146895.1 of Miniopterus schreibersii. NCBI lineage: Eukaryota > Metazoa > Chordata > Mammalia > Chiroptera > Miniopteridae > Miniopterus > Miniopterus schreibersii. The sequence continues at coordinate 64,870,959 of NC_138105.1, read as the reverse complement.
AGCCTCTGCTGTGGATTTTATGTTGGTGGTTTCCTCTGGGCAGATCCCACCCTTCCACATCTTTCTCCTCTAGGAGCAGCAGGAAAATCCTGGAGCTGGAGCCGCTAGGAGCCTTTCCCAGGCTGGTGACTGTGGCTGCCTTGGCTGCATTGGGCTGAGTCTCCACCTGGGGAAGTTGAATCACCCGCTTGGGCTCCCAAGCTGACAAAGGCAATGGCCTCACATGTCCCAGTACAGGGCTGCCAAAATCACATCTGTGACTTGGGGAGCTGCTCCATACTCCCCTTGACAAGACAGTGGCAATGCTGATGTTCGATGCTAATAATAGGAGAAACAGGCAGGGCTATGGAAACTATTTGTATTAATGGCACAGTTCTGTAAACCTAAATTTTTAAAAAAATTTTTACCCAAGAATGTGTTTTGTTTCATTTTATTTTATTGATTTTAGAGAGAGGGAAGGAAAGAGAAAAGGAGGGAGAGAGAGAGATGAGAGAGAAACATCCACTGGTTTCCTCCCATGCACACTCCGACGGGGATATAATCCACAACCTGGGTATGTGACCTGACCTGGAATTGAACCCGCCACCTTTTGGTGTACAGACGATGCTTCAACCAAATGAGCTGCACAGGCCAGCACTAAACCTAAAAGGTTTTTTTAATATTTTTTATTTTTTAAAAATGAAGTGAGAGAAACCAGACATGAAAGGCCACACAGTGTGTGATCCCATTTGTGTGAAATGTCCAGAACAGTCACATCCAATGGGACAGCAAGTGGGTTCATGGTTTTCAGGCGCTGGGGAGGGCAAGGGGAGTGACTGCTGATGGGAATGAGGCTTCTTTTGGGGGTGATGGAATGTTCTAAAATTAGATTGAGGTAGTGGTGATCGTTACACAGCATGGTAAATGTACTAAATGACATTGAATTTAAGTACCAATCAGAAAGAATATATGCATGCCTATGTTCATAGCAGCATTATTTACAATAGCTGAGATCTAGAAATAGCCCAGGTGCCCATCAGTAGATGAATGGATAAAAAAGCTGTGATACCACATCCACAAGTGACACTCAAGGGGCGCCCTTGGTGAACACCAAAGCTCCACTGAAGTAAATCCTGCTCCATAGGGGTGTCCCCAGCACAGAGGTCTTTGGCTGTAGCTGCAGCTGGTCCTCACAGCTGATTGGCCTGGGGGTCAATTCCTCCCAGTGACACCGACAGCAACCAAGGCTCAACTACAACAGGACAGTGCACACAGCCCACACAGGGGAGCACCTAGAAGCCCAGCTCAGGGGACTGGGGAGGCTGAGCCACTGGACGCTACAGGGCACCTACTACACAAAGCCACTCTACAAATACCAGGAGACATAGCAGCTCTACATAATCCATAGAAACAAACACCTGGAAGCAGCCAAAATGTGGAGGTAAAGGAACATGTCACAAAGGACAGAACAGAAGAAATCTCCAGAAAAAGAACTAAATAGAACCAAGCAAGCTAACATACAGAATTCAGAATTACAGTTATAAGGATACTCAAGGGTATTAATAAGACTATTAAGAAAACAAGTGAAACCATTGATGACCTAATAAAGTACCAATCAGAAATGAAGGCTACAGGACTGAAATGAAGAATAATTTACAGGGAATCAACAGTAGAGTAGAGGACACTGAGAATCAAATCAGCAGTTTGGAACATGAGGAAACAAAAAACACCCAACCAGAAGAGCAAAAAGAAAAAAGAACCCAGAAATATGAAGTAGTATAAGGAGCCTCTGGGACAACTTCAAGAGGCCCAACATTCATATTATTGGGGTGATAGAAGGGGAAGAAAGAGACCAAGAAATTAAAAACCTATTTGAAAAAATAATTACAGAAAACTTCCCTACCTGGGGAAAGGAATAGACTTACAAGTCCAGGAAGCACAGAGGTTCCCAAACAAGAGGAACCCAAAGAGGCCCACAGCAAGACACATCATAATTAAAATGCCAAAGGTTAAAGACAAAGAGAGACTCTTAAAAGCAGCAAGAGAAAAGCAACTAGTTACCTACAAGGGAGCACCCATACGACTGTCAGCTGATTTCTCAACAGAAACCTTGCAGGCCAGAAGGGGGTGGCAAGAAATATTCAAAGTGATGAAAAACAAGAGCCTACAACCAAGATTGCTCTACCCAGCAAAGCTGTCATTTAGAATTGAAGGTCAAATAAAGAGCTTCACAGATAAGAAAAAGCTAAAGGAGTTCATCACCGCTGTACCAGCACTACAGGAAAAGTCAAAGAGTCTTCTTTAAGAAGAAGTTAATGAACAAAAGAATCTGACGAACTAAATAGATCCAGAGACATTGACGCATGCAACAGACGATCATATTTCAGAGGAAAGAGGGATGGGGGGTGGAGGGTGGGAAGAGATTAACCAAAAAAGCTATATGCATATATGTATAACCCATGGACACAGTTAATAACGGGGTGAAGGCCTGGGGAGGGGGTGGGAGCAAAGTGGAGGGGTCATGTGGGGAGAAAACTGGGGCACCTCTAATACTCTCAACAATAAAGATAAATTAAAACAAATAGACAAACAAAAAAAAAACCAACAAAAAAAAACCCACCCGTTTCCCAGCCCTGGCTGGGTGGCTCAGGTGGTTGGAGCATCGCTCCTGCACCAAAGGGTTGTGAGTTAGATTACCAGTCAGGGAACAGGCCTAGGTTGCCAGTTTGATCCCTGGTTGGGGCACGTGTGGGAGGCAACCAATGAATGTTTCTCTCATACACTGATGATGTCTCCCTCCCCTCCCCTCCCCTCCCCTCCCCTCCCCTCCCCTCCCCTCCCCTCCCCTCCCCTCCCCTCCCCTCCCCTCCCCTCCCCTCCCCTCCCCTCCCCTCCCCTCCTTTTTCCTGTCTAAAATTCAATAAAAGCTTATCCTTGGTGAGACTAAGCGAGACTAAGACCAGGACAGGCCACCAAGCTTCCTCTGGTTGCCTCTGGAGATGGGAGAATGAAGGATGATAAGAGATGGGATGGGGTGATCCCCAGGGAGGGTGTGTCAAGGGGATTAGTGACTCGACAGGGAGGAAAGCTTGCACAAGTCCCCAAGTCCGGGAGGTGAGGGCTGGTCCCCTCTCTGCCCCAGCCCTCAGGGCAGTAAGTCCCTTCTCAGTAAGTTTACTGAGTGCTTGCCATCTACCAGGCCCACAAATTCGATCCCATGATCCTTTCAATTTTATTAAGAAGAAATTCGCCCTTTTATTTATTTATTAATTTTTTTACTTAAAACATTTTTAAAATATTTTACTGTTGACACTATTACAGGTGTGCCCATTTTTCCCTTTCTTGCCCCTCTCCACCCAGCACCGGCCCCTCTCCTCCCCTCTAGCCATCACCACATTGGTGTCTGTGTCCATGGGTTACTCATGGCTTATGCATATATATTCTTTTTTTAAATTTATTTTTATTGTTGAAATTATTACAGATAACTCCTTTTTCCCCCATTAACCCCCTCCTCCCCACTCTCTCCCCCTCCCCAGGCCCTCACCGCACTATTGTCTGAGTCCATGGGTTATGCCTATATGCATATAAGTTCTTTGGTTAATCCCTTCCTGATCCCCCCCCCCCTTCCCTCTGAGAATCATCAGTCTAATCCATGCTTCCATGTCTCTGGATCTGTTTTATTTGTCAGTTTATTAGATTCCATGTCTAAGGGAGATCATGTGATATTTGTCCTTCTCTGACTGGCTTATTTCGCTTAGCATAATAATCTCCAGGTCCATCCACACTGTCTCAAAGAGTAAGAGATCCTTTGTCTTTACAGCTGCATAGTATTCCATGGTGTAAATGTACCACACCTCTTTTTTTTTTTGCTTCTTTGTATAAGTTTTGTTTTTCGTTTTTTTATTTTACTTTATTTTAAATTTATCTTTATTGTTGAAAGTATTACAGGTGTCCCATTCTCCCCACCCCCTCCAAATGACCCCCTCCACTGCACTCCCACCCCCTCCCCAGGCCTTCACCCTGTTATTGACTGTGTCCATGGGTTATGCTTATATGCATATAGCTTCTTTGGTTAATCCCATTCCCACCCTCTACCCCCCTTCCCTCTTTCCTCTGAAATATCATCTGTTGCATGCGTCAGTGTCTCTGGATCTATTTAGTTCATCAGGTCCTTTTGTTCATTAGCTTTTCTCTTGCTGCTTTTAAGATTCTCTCTTTGTCTTTAACCTTTGACATTTTAATTATGATATGTCTTGCTGTGGGCCTCTTTGGGTTCCTCTTGTTTGGGACCCTGTGTGCTTCCTGGACTTGTAAGTCTATTCCTTTCCCCAGGTAGGGAAGTTTTCTGTAATTATTTTTTCAAATAGGTTTTTAATTTCTTGGTCTCTTTCTTCCCCTTCTATCACCCCAATAATATGAATGTTGGGCCTCTTGAAGTTGTCCCAGAGGCTCCTTATACTTCTTCATATTTCTGGATTCTTTTTTCTTTTTGCTCTTCTGGTTGGGTGTTTTTTGTTTCCTCATGTTCCAAACTGCTGATTTGATTCTGTGTCCTCTACTCTACTGTTGATTCCCTGTAAATTATTCTTCATTTCAGTTCGTGTAGCCTTCATTTCAAATTGGTACTTTATTATGTTATCGATTTTCTCAGTTATTTCCCTAACAGTCTGCTTAAACATCCTTATAAACAAAATTCTGAACTCTATCTGTTAGCTTGCTTGGCTCTATTTAATTTAGTTCCTCTTCTAGAGATTTCTTCTGTTCTTTCCTTCGTGACATGTTTCTTTGCCTCCACATTTTGGCTGCTTCCAGGTGTTTGTTTCTATGGATTATGTAGAGCTGCTATGTCTCCTGGTATTTGTAGAGTGGCTTTGTGTAGTAGGTGTCCTGTAGGGTCCAGTGGCTCAGCCTCCCCAGTCACCTGAGCTGGGCCTTCTAGGTGCTCCCCTGTTGGGCTGTGTGCACTGTCCTGTTGTAGTTGAGCCTTGGTTACTGTTGGTGTCCCTGGGAGGAACTGACCCCCAGGCCTATCAGCTGTGAGGACCAGCTGCAGCTACAGCCAAAGACCTCTGTGCTGGAGACACCCCTATGGAGCAGGATTTACTCCAGTGGAGCTTTGGTTCACCAAGTGCGCCCCTTGAGTGTCACTCGTGCATGTGGTAGGGTTGTAATCCAGCGTGGTCGAGTCTGAGCACCAGGTGCACTGTCTCTGGGGCCTCCTGGGAGGTGCAAAGTCAGCCTGTGCCAGTGCCTTGCCCAGGGCCACCCAGCATGAGCTACACAGCAAACGATAGTTGGCTGCTACTTGTGCTGGGCTTGGAGGTGTCCAGGAGAGGCCCAGCTATGAGCCAATGCAGCTGCCGCTAGTGCCAGGCCTGGGGCTGCTTATCAAGCTGTATGGGGCAGCTGCTGCTTGTTTGAGAGATTTTAGGAAAGTCCTAAGCATGAGGCTCTAGAGGCCCCTTGCACAGAAAAGCCCCTGGAAATGGCCTGGATGAGCTGCAGGTGGGGAGGGGCGGGGCCTCCAGGAATCACGGGGTGGGGCCAAAGGTGTGAGTCAGGTGCTGGCGATTCAAACATGGCGCCTGCCTGCCGGCTGTGTGCGGGGAGGACTCGCCAAGGAGCCATGGCCTCCGCCAGCCCTTCTGCCTGGGAGGCAGCTGTCCGTCCACCTCTCACCCCGATTTCAGGCAGGTTAGTCCCTCCCCGAGTGTCCCAGGTCCTTTCAGGCTGCTCCCGGCGCTGGGCTCAGAGGGAGCGTCCGAGTGAGTCCGTGCCGGGCCCTTTAGAGGAGCTGCTGGGGCTCCCGCAGCCTCCGCGACCCTCAGCCACAGTCCCCGCTGGTTTCACAGCCTGAAGCTGTGGGGACGTCTCTTCCTGGCCCTGGAGCCCTGGGCTGGGGGCCTGCTGTGGGGCTGGGACCCCTCCCTCCTCCGGGAAACCTCCACCCCGAGATTCCCTCCCGGGTTTAACCCGCGGCACCGGGTGTGGGCCCGCGGCCCGTCTCTGATTCAGCCCCGACCCGCCCGCGTCTCCGCCTCTCCTACTGCTCTCGGTGCTGCTTCAGCTCCCTGGTTGCAGGGCTTCTGTTCAGCCGGATCTCAGGAGGCTCTGAGTGACGGTGGTTCTGTATTTTAGCTGTAATTTTGATGTGGTTGCGGGAGGCGGCGGGTGCAGCTGTTACCAGGCCGCCATCTTATTTCTCCTCCGGGAAACGGGTTTAAAGCAAAGCGTGATGGAATCAATCCAGATGTGAGGGACAGTGTACCACATGGTACAGAGCCTGATGGGATGAGCTGGGGCAAGGGGATGGAAGGGTCAGTTTCTAGGGCTGGGGACACTTGGGTGAGCACAGGGCTTTGCGCAACCCTCCTAATTTACCTCTGGGGTGTGGACAGCTGGCTGGAGTCTGGTGGCTCTGGTCCCCACTCTGGGCCGTGTTCGTTCCCTCTGTCCAAACCACATACTGCTCCTCCCCATGTAGAGTTTGGGGTTTGTGGGCAAACATAGGAAGATGCCATGGAATTTCCATCATGTAATGTGAGGGCAACAGCTTAAACTCTCCCCTGCCTCGGTTTCCCTTTTGTGACCTCCTGTGAGACTGCAGAAAGCTCAGATACCAATGACAGGGAGTTTGCCCTGTGTTGCACACTTGGCTTGGGGCCATGGAGGCCTCCGGGGTCTGGAGTCCCAGGACCCCCGTGCCAAAAGCCTTTGGGGAGTTTCCAGAAAGAGGTTAGCAAGTCCCCAGAACAGATTGGCAAAATGACAAATGGGGATCCACTGGTGTTACTAGAGTTTTATCTGTACGTTCAAAGTGGCACCCACCCCACAGATGCAGGGGCCATATAAGGGTTGTGGGTTCCAGCCCTGGTGATTTCTGGCCCAAGGTCATCATCCCAGTGACTCAACTCTGTCCAACTTGTAGACTTTCATTGTGGACCACAGTCCCTGTCTCCCAGGATGGTTTTACCCCTTGCTGCAGCCTGGTGCCAAGCACACAATGTCAAGAAATCAGCTCACAACCTCTCCAAATTGGGGCCAGAACCAAGGAGGGTGAGCAAGACCTTCACCTAGGCAGAAAATTTAATAGGGCACCAAAAAAACTCAGTCATCATGATAATATGTACTGTGAGGTGTGTTTTTAATGGCGTCAAAAGAGGCTTTGATTTTTTTTTAAAAAAAACACACTCACCCAAGGATATGTTTTTATTGATTTTAGAGAGAGGAAAGAAGAAGGAGAGAGAAACTTCTATCAGCTGCCTCCTATATGCACCTCAACCAGGGACTACCCAAAACCTGCGTATGTGCTCTGATCAGAAATGGAATCCACAATCCTTCTGTGCACAGGATGATGCTCTAACCAACTGAGCCACACTAGCCAGGGCTGTGCTGTGAGTTTTTGCAGTGACTATTGTAGATTCACATGCAGTTGCAAGAAATAACATTTTGCCCAGTTTTCCCCAGTGGTAACATTTTACAAAACTCTATTACAATGTCACAACTGCAATATCCACATTGCTATAATACATTACGGGGAAATACCCACTTTCACCTGTATCCACTGTGTGTGTATACAGTTCCTTGCTTGTCCACCCTCAGGTCTCAAAGCAAATAGTGCATGTATGCAACCTCAGGAAACTCAGCTTACCCTCTGTTCTCATCTGGAAATGGAAGTATATCAGACTGGACTGTCGAACCGGGTGGCTTCTAACAGAACTTTCTGGCATGATGGACATGTTCTCCATCTGCACTAATACCGCAGTCTCCAGCCACAGGTGATGTGGCTGATGAGAATGAGAAACAGAATGCTTTGGTCACTTAATTTTTATTGATTTAAATTTATATAGCCCAGCAGGGCTTCTGGGGCCCTGGTGGGGAACATAAGTCCATCCCTCCCTTTTTAAGAGAAGAGGCTCGGCCTCTGCATTGTCTTGGGTTTTGCCCCAAGTCTTTGGTTGGTCCCCAGTGCTCATGTCTTCTGTCTGTTTGTCCTCTTGGGCACACAGTTAGTGCTTAATTAATGCTCGTGGAGGGAGAGGCCAAGTGACTGAGGTCTCTGGATGGCTTTCTAACCCCCACTCTGTTCCCTCTGTGTGAGATTGGGCTTGCCCTTGCCCAGGCCTCATTTTTCCCATCTGTAAAATGGGGTGGGGACATCCTCCTGTCTTCCACACCCCTCACTGGCATAGTTCCTCCGAATTTCAAGCTCTATGATGGCCACCTGGGTTAATACACTCTGCAGCAGTGTGTGGCACCTGGGTGGGGTCACCAGGACCTCCACCCAAGAGCGAGGGCTGGAGACAGGGACCCAGTGGGAATGGAGCACCCTGAACCCCTGCATTTGGGGCTTGGGGTGGGGAGGGCCACTCCATGCATCCCAAGAAGGGAGGAGGAGGCAGTTTCAGATGGGGAAACAGGATGAAGCAGTCAAGTCACTTGCCCACAGGCAAACAACTAATGTGTCTACAATTGGAGGGGGTTCTCCAGAAGTTTCTTTTTATTTCATTCAGATCTCCTCTGCCTGTCCACCTCTCTTTCTTTACTTGATCCTGGCCTCCTCTCTCCTCTCTGCCTTCTAATCATAAAGTAATATGTATTTGCCGTATACCCAGAACTATTTTATTTCCCAGAATGAAAATATATAAAATATATTTGTGCTGTGGGTTTTAATAAATCTGTAAGTGGATAAATAAGGTGTCCACCCTGGGAGGAGGCAGCGATTATGGTTTTCCTCCCCATGGGGTAGAGGAGGCCGGATCGCACAGTCTCTGCCTACAGAGGACTTCTCCCACTTCGTCCTGGTATGTCAGGTGATGTCACTGTCACCAGAAGGGCTGTGACTGTGGTTTGTTTTGCCTTCTCAGTTGGACAGGTCCTGGCACCTGATCCTTCCCTTTGGTGGCCAGGTTGCAGATGGAAGCTGGGGAGGGCTGATTTCTCCGTGGAAACAGTAAGAATTTAAGAGTTAGTGTTTAATGGGGACAGAGTGTTAGTTTGGGAAGATGAGAAAGTTCTGGAGCCGAATGGTGGGGTTGGTTGCACAACAGTGTGAATGAGCTTAATGCCCCTGAGCTGTTCACTTAAAAGTGGTTAAGATGGTAAAGTTATGTTATGTGTATTTTACTACAATAAAAAAAAAAGTAAAGTTAACCAAACAAACCCCACATAGGCTTATTTTTGGCTCCATTTCTAGATGGCTGGCGCCCATCTGTTCCCATCTCCCCACTCCCAGGTGAATAGCCTCCAGTGGGACAGAGGGGCCAGACTTCTGGAGGGACCTTCCCTGGCCAGTCATGTCCCTTCTGTTCATAACTCATTGGCCAGACCATTCACAAGAGCCCACCCAACCCCAAGGAGTTAGGGGTGTAGCTCCATGGTGCTGCAGAGAGCCCCTAGAGCATGTGGAGAAGAGCAGCCCTGGCACCCCACCTGGGGTTGGTCTGCTTCTCCAAGGCATGGCCATGTCCCTGTGCCATGGGACTGGCTCTGCAGCTGGGGATAGGGCAAGAGCTGCACCTGGGATGGGGACTGGGATGGGGGAGCTTTCCAGAGAAAGGGTGTGACACCAGCAATTGAAGGACAAAGTGACCCCATGGAGAGAAACAGGTGGGGCAGGCAGGACCCCAAGCTGCCGTTTCCTTCAAGTCACCAGCCAGTCAGGGCAGAAGCAACACCTGCTTTATAGACAGGCAGGCAAAGGTCCCTTTCACTCAGCTGCCCTTGGGTTCACAAACCCAATGAGTCCAAATGGGGGACCCGCTCAGTTGATACTGTGGAAAACAGAACACAGATGCTGAAGTCCTGTGGCCTCTGCCCTCCTCAGATGGCAGCAACGAGTATCTCCAGATTTTGTGGAGCTGGCCTCCGGCCTGTCCCTTGTAACATATGCCACGCACCTTACTTTTCCCAGTGTTGCCTCTGGAAGAGACGTTATGACTCTTTGATGCAACCTCTGCTAAGTGGGTGGAAAGCAAACCTCAGTGCTAGGCCTTGTCTCTAAGGAGAGAACCTGGTTACCTGGAGGATTTTGGATTTTCCACATCCTGAAGAGATAAGTGTGAGGAGGGGTAAAGGTGGGATCCCATCACTTTGGCTCAGGTGCCCCCACTCGTTTACCTAAGGTTCCTGAGAGCTGCACAATCCTTCCTGAACAGGGTGCGGTTCTTCTAGAACATTCCAGCTTTTCAATACTCAGTCCTGTAGTATAACGGTCAACCTCAAAGCTTGTAAAACAGGTCAGTGAGTGAATTTGACATAGGGAACAGAATTTGCTGCTCAGCTGAGTTGTAAACAAATCAATGCATCAATCAGACAGGTCACTCTGACTCTCGTAGGACCTTCCATTTATTTGAAGAACCACAGATCCCCAGTTGGAGTTTTTACCCTTGATATCCATTTTGGGCCAGGGTTCCCAAAAGCAGACCTGAGACAAGGACTCATCCTTGGACTAGAGCGATGCAAGTAGTGTGGCTACAATTCATGTGATGACATCAGTGACCTGGCTCCCCTTTCATGACTCTGCTAATTATCTCAACACTGCTGAAATTCTTATCAAGAATTTCATGGAGAGCCCTGGCCGGTGTGACTCAGTGGTTAGAGCATCAGCCTGTACACCAAAGGATCATGGGTTTGATTCCCTGTCAAGGGCACACACCTGGGTTGCAGGTTTGATCCCCAGCCCCAGTCAGAGCGCTTGTGAGAGGCAACCAATAGATGTGAGATCTCTCACACCCATTGATGTTTCTCTCTTTCTCTCTTTCCCACTCCTCCCCTCCCACTCACTCTAAAAATCTATGGAAAAAATATCCTCGGATGAGACTGGCAAAAAACCCCAAAACCACAAAAAGAATTTAATGGAGAACTTTGAACTCCTGGCTGGTCTCAGTTGAAGATGACTCCTTCCTTTCCCCAAACCCAGTCACATACTCAATTCATGACCTGACAGGGGCCATGCTGTCCCTGTGAGTGAATATTCCATTCTGTGCACAGGCATATCCCACAGTCAGAATGGGTGCGAGACTATAAATGGCCCAAAGATTAAAACCAGGTAGAGTGGCCTGAGTAGTTCAGTTGGTTATAGCATTGTCCCAATATGTCAAGGTTGTGGTTTCGATCCCTGGTCAGGGCACATACAAGACTCAACCAATGAATGCATAAGTAAGTGGAACAACAAATTGATGTTTCTCTCCCTTTTTCTCTCTAAAATCAATTTTTAAAAATTTTTAATAAAAAATAAATCCAGGCAGAGCGCACTGGCATCAGCCACCTGGCATGGGCCCTACCTATTTGGGGTCACAGACCCAGGTGTAGGAGGTCCCCCTCCTGGGCCAGGATGTCAAGGAGAAGACTGGGTTGGCTTGATAAGAGTTTCCACCTTCGACCCCAGCTAATATAGGCCAAGTAGAATCAAGCAGCATCGACCCACAGCTGATCTCATTGACAAACTTCTGATGTGTGGGGGAAGAAAATCTTTCCCTCTACCCTCTTATATTCTGTATCTGGGGGCCAGCAAAAGGTGTTTTAACAGGAGGCATTATTAATTTACAACTTTATTAGTTAAACTTATTAATTTTTAATTTTACATGCTTGGGGCATTATAGAAATAAGTGAATGCCCAAAGGAACTGTGAGGTTTGAGAGCTTACATACATAGTAACAAGGGAAGAGAGGGACACAATGGCCACTTATGGCAGAGCAAATGAATTTTAGGAAAGAAAAATGAGCCCTCAGGAGAAAAGACAGGAGGTATAACAGTTTGTGACAAAGTCTGTCTGGGAGTGGCTCCGACTTCTCTTTTCCAAGAAGAGAAAATTAGAGTTGATCCGAGGAAGGGATTTATTACAATTTTTTTTTCAAGAGGCTCTGCTTTTGGGCAGATAAGAGATTTCAGGAACTCAAATGCCTTTAGCTCAAAACAATTCTTACGCCAAAGTAGAATATTTTGGGTTGATATATCCTGGTCCCCTGGAGTTGCTCTCCCCCCAATTTTTTGCTAACTGTCCAATATTTTTTCTTCAATATAAGGCACTTTTGGTGTGAATGACATCCCTGTGTGACAGCCCCAGTGTCCTAGAGTCAGGGCGGTGGGATGAGAAATGATATCATCCCACCTTGCTGGCCAATGAGGGTTTATAGAAATTGTAGAAGCTACAGAAATAAATTTAAATTCCCGGGATTGGGCACCATATCTGAATCTCCATCAACCTGGCTATCATTGTTCACCCAGCCCTGTTGATTCCCTGAGATCTTGTGCCACCCAACTTGCAGGCCCACCCAAGCTGTTTCCAGAGGCTTTTCCATTCTAATGGTCTATCTTGGCTCATGCTTCAGACTTTGCTAAAATCTCTCAAACAAGCAATATCTGGCCTTGGCATGCCCCATACCTCTCATTAAGTGGCTCCAGGTCCAGCACTAATGGCAGTTGGCCTTGGTTGGCCTCTCCTGGGCACCTCCAAGCCCCATGCAAGTAACAGCCATCTGCAGATCGTTTTATAGCTCATGCCTGCTCCGTGGCCCCAGGTAGAACACAGTGGTGGCTGACCTTGGCCTGCACCTCCTGGGAGACCACAGAGCCAGCACACAGAGTGAACAGCTTCAGACCATGTTGAAGCACCACCCAACTACCTCCACAAATGGCACACTCAAGGGGCAGACCCAGCAGGTACCAGAGCCTTGCTGAAGTAAATAATGCTCCATGGGATGGGCCCCTGCATAGCTGATCCTCCACAGTGTTCGCAGCCAGTACTTGCAGCCAATTGGCCTGGGGATAGATCCCTCCCATTGAAGTGCCAACAGCAATCAAGGCTTAACTATAACAGGAGGGTGTCCACAACCCACACAGGGACACACCTGCAGGGGCACAGCTTGGGTGGACAGGGAGGCTGTGTCTACAGGACACCTACTACATTAGGCCACTCTCTACCAAGCCCGGATGTAGCAGCTCTACCTAATACATAGAAAAAAACACAGGGCAGCTGCCAAAAGAAAGAGACAAAGAAACACATCTCAAACAACAGAACAAAACTCCAGAAAAAGAGCTAAATAAAATGGAGACAAGCAATTACTAGATGCACAGTTCAAAACACTGTTTATAAGGATGCTCAAGGAACTTAGGGGGAGAGTAGATGAACTTAGTGAGAACTTCAACAGCATAAAAAAAGGACATGAAGGCCAGCTGGTGTAGTTCAGTGGTTGAGCATCAACCCATGAACCAGGAGGTCACGGTTCAATTCCCGGTCAGGGCACATGCCTGGATTGTGGGCTCAATCCCCAGTACAGGGTTGCAGGAGGCAGCCAATTGATGATTATCTCTCATCATTGACATTTCTCTCTCTCTCCCCCTCTCCCTTCCTCTCTCTGAAATCAATAAAAACATGTTTTAAAAAGGACATGGAAACCATAAAAAAAAAGTCAGAAATAAAAGATACTCTAACTGAAATGAATAATTTACAGGGAATTAAGAGTAGAGTAGATGAGGCCAAGAATCAAATCAATGATTTGGAATATAAGGAAGCAAAAAAACACCCAATCAGAACAGCAAAAGGAATCTCAAAAAATGAGGATAGTGTAAGGACAACTTCAAGCATACCAACGTTTGCATCATGGGGTTACCAGGAGGAGAAAAGAGAGAGCAAGAAATTAAACACCTATTTGAAAAAATGACAGATCAGTGTGGCTCAGGTGGTTGAGAGTCAACCCTTTCACCCCAAGAGGTCCCCAGTTAGATTCCCAGTCAGCGCACATGCCTGGGTTGCAGGCTCTATCCCCAATGGGGGGGGGGTGTGTGCAGGAGGCAGCTGATCGGTGTTTCTCTCATTTATATATATCCCTCTCTCTCCATATCCCTCTTTCTCTTAAATCAATAAAATAAATAAAAAAGAGTATATAATAAAAGTGAACAAAAAGGTAAAATAGGGGGAAAAAAAAAAAAGAAAAAAGAATAACAGAAAACTTCCCTTACCTGGTAAAGGAAACAGACAAACAGACATACAAGTCTAGGAAGCACAGAGAGTCCCAAACAAGAGGAACCCAAAGAGACCCACACCCAGACACATCATAATTAAAATGCAAAAGGTTAAAGGCAAAGAGAATTTTAAAAGCAGCAAGAGAAAAGCAGTTAGTCCCATAGACTGTCAGCTGATTTCTCAACAGACATTTTGCAGGCCAGAAGGGAGTGGCAAGAAATATTCAGTGATGAAAAGCAAGGACCTACAACCAAGATTACTCTATCCAGCAAAGTTATAATTTAGAATCAAAGGACATATGAAGAGCTTCCCAGACAAGAAAAAGCTAAAAAAGTTCATCACTAACAAACCAGTATGAAATATAAAGGCTCTTCTTTAAGAAGAAAGAAAGCCCTGGCCAGTGTGGCTCAGTTGGTTGGGCATTAACCCTTGCACGAAGGGGTTGCTGGTTCAATTCCTGGTCAAAGCACCTGCCTAGGTTGCAGACTCGATCCCTGGTGGGGGGCATACAGGAGGAAGCCAATTGACTTTGCATCTCAAATCCATGCTTCTCTCCCTTCCTCTTTCTTTAAAAATCAAGAAACAATTCTTTTTTAAAAAATTATTTTTTAATCCTCACTCCAGAATATTTTTTTCATTGCTTTTCAGAAAGAGTGGAAGGAAGAGAGAGAGAAAGAAACATTGACCCGAGAGACACATTGATTGGTTGCCTCCCATACAGGGATTTAGCCTGCAACTGAGGTATGTGCCCTTGGCCAAAATTGAACCTGAACCCCAGGACCCTTCAGTCTGCAGGCCAGTGCTCCAACCACTGAGCCAAACTGGCTAGGGCAAGAAACAATTTTTTTCTTTTTCTTTTTCTTTTTAAAAATATATCTTTATTGATTTCAGAGAGAGGAAGGGAGAGGGGGAGAGAGAGATAGAAACATCAATGATGAGAGAGCCGTCATTGATTGGCTGCCTCCTGCACGCCCCCTGACTGGGAATCAACCCCGCATTCCGGGCATGTGCCCTGACCTGGAATTGAACCTCGATCTGCTGGATCCTAGGTCGATGCTCAACTACTGAGCCACGCCAGGTTGGGCAAGAAACAATCCTTTTAAGCACCCATGGGTCCTTAAATACATATTAAGAAGGGAAAAAAGATTAAAAATATGAACAATAATATGGCAATAAATACACATATATTAACAACTGGATCTAAACAACAAACAAGCAAAACATCAGTCCATCCATCCATCCCTGGGATTGGCTGTGTAAACAGCGCCCTCTAGAGGCCACGTCTGGCCTAGGGGAAGCTGTGAAGTTCAAAGACCTCTGGGTGAGAAACTCACACTGGGGGCAGGTGTTTGATCAGCGAACAGCAAGAAATGTCAATAAGGTGAGGAAAAAAAGACTTGGTGACCTTCCCTTGTCACCCCTGGGGCCAGGATGGGCTCACTTTATGCACTCACAGCTAATTCTGTATCTTGGAGAAGATGCCAGACGTGAAGGTAGAAATGTAATATTATGTCAACTGAACTTAACTGAGATACGGTTTACTTACAGTGACCTACACAGATCCTAAGTATAGTTTGATGAATAATTTAGGCAGGAACTTACGTCACCCCCCATGCACACCACTAAGATCTGGAACAGCCCTGGCCGGTAGCTCAATTGGTTGGAGCATCATCCTGTACACCAAAGGTCGCGGGTTCAATCTCTGGTTGGGGAGCATACAGAATGCAACTGATCACCATGTTTCTCTTTCACATTTATTTCTTTTTCTCTCCCTTCCTTTCTCTAAAATCAATAAAAGAGCATATCCTTGGGTTAGAATTTTTTTTTAAAAGATCTAGAACATTCCTGTCTCCCAGAAAGTTCCCTCTATTCCTCACAGAAGTTGTGCCTGTTCCAGAAATCCATCTAGTTGGAACTACATATGATGTCCTCAACGTCTGGCAAAAGACTGTGACCTTGCAAATGTATGACATGAGGTAAGAAAGTTCCTGTTGAGAGAAATTTTAAACATTTTTTTTTTTTTTACTTAAAACCAAAACTTCATTGGACATGGGAGTGTGATAGATTTAAAAAATAAATACAGAACATGTAAATTATACCTCAAAAGTAATTTAACTACCTTTGACCACCCATGGGTCCTTAAAATGGTGATTTGAAATAGCATGGTCATCAATTCTGAACTTTTGTGTTTCATGCTGATTTTGTTTAGAAAAGATAGTCTTGCTAATGAGGAAGATGCTCTCTGACTGAAATGATCAGTTTCACCTTTTTAAAGGCTCTGACATTTCAAAAGGGAAGCATGGTAGTTCCCTTCTCTAATCACAGCTGAATTTTAAAAATGTATACTTACAAATTAAAACTGGTTTCAGATTTAGGGGTTCTTATGAAAAGCTTTAGTTTAAAATATAATCAAGAATAGGATATATTAACAAAATGGCATATGTCAGGGTTGAGAAATATTTTAGGATAGATAAAACTGAAAAGCCCTGCAGACAGAAGAGAAGGTATCTGAAGACAATGAAAGAATAAAATGCAAGGGAGGGATAGTTGTTAGAATAAATTATCAGAGCTAAGAGGAGATAGAATCAAGAATAACTTGTAATTCTTTTGAAAAGACAGAACTAGTAACCCAATGTACAGTATTGGAAGAGTGGCTTAACAAAATTACATTACAGTCACAAGAATGTTATGCTTCTGTTACAGTAACTGAAAAAACATAGGATATGTTTGGGTTATAATGTTAAATGGGGAAAAATAAACATAAAATGGTTTATGAGCCATTTTGGTAAAATGGTAAAATGGTTTACATAAAACAATATGTATGACTGAAAAGGAATTGTGCAATACTTAAAATTGTATTAAGATAATTAAAGGAGCATTCTGTCCTTTAATGTTGTTATATTTGTCTTCTTTCTCTTTCTTTTTTAATCCTCACCTGAGGATGTTTGGGTGTTTTTCCAATGATTTTTAGAGAGAGTGGAAAGGAGGGGGAGAGAGAGAGGCAGAGAGAGAAACATTGATGTGAGAGAGACACATCGATTGGTTGCTCCCTGCATGTGCTCTGACCAGAGCCAGAGATCGAGCCTGCAACCGAGGTACATACCCTTGCCCAGAATCGAACCTGGGACCCTTCAGTCTGCAGGCCAACACTCTAACCACTGAGCCAAGCCAGCTAGGGCTGTGAAAACCTTTTTATTGTGAAATGTAATACATTTTCAGAACAGTGCATGCATGCAAATAGATAATTTAACAAGTTATTATAAAGCCAACACATGACCATTGACAGGACCTGAGTAGCCCTCCCCCACCCCTTTGCAACCTCAAGACCCATATGGACCTGATCCTTCTTCCCCCAGTGTAGCTAGTAATTTGAATTTTATGACTGTGACTTTCTTACCTTGTTTATAGATTGACCACATAACTATGTAGCCTGAATAAATTTAGTTTTGCTTTTTTCAAATATTTATACAGTGCCCATCAGTAGATGAGTGGATATAAAAGCTGTGGTACAGTTACATAACGGAATACTATGCAGATGTAAAAAAAAAAAAAAAAAAAAAGGAACTCTTATCCTTTGGGACAGCATGGATGGGCATGGAGATTATTATGCTAAGTGAAATAAGCCAGACGGTGCATGACAAATACCATGTGATCTTATTTATATGTGGAATCTAGTGAACAAAATAAACTGACTAACAGAGTAGAACTGGAGGGAGGCATGGATGGAACAGACTGACATATGTTAAAGGTGAGGGTTGTGTGGGTGACTGGATGAAGGAGGGTGAAAAGATTAGCCAAAGAACATATATGCATAGTCCATGGACAAGGGCAACAGTTTGATGTTGGCCAGAGGGAGGAGTTAGGGGCTGTGTGGAAGTGACCAGGCCAGGTGAACTGGGGAACATGTGTAATAGTGGCAACAATAAAAGTATAGTGTTTTTTTAAAAAAAATTTACATAAGTGGAATTATACTGCATGTATTATTTTGGGTCTGGTTTATTTCAATTATTCCATGTAGATGAGTGTATTCATTTCCATGACTGTATATATCCCATTGTATGAATATACAATCAGATTGACTTGAGTTATTTTCAGTTTGGGACTAGTACAAAAAAAAAATGCTGCTATGAATATGTCTGGCTATATATGTGCATGTATTTCATTAGAGTATATATCTAACAGTGAAATTGCCAGGCTGTAGTGTTTGTGTATGTTCAAACTCACTTGAAAATGCTAAACTCTTTCTCAAAGTTGTTGCATGAATTTACATCCCCACCCACCATGAGGATATGATAGTTCCCATTGGCTTGTATCTTGGCAACATTTATTAGCACACCTGAACTTTTGTTCCCAACCTGTTGGGTCTGTAGTGCTATCTCATTGTGGTTTTAATTTTTATTTCCCTGTTTACTAATAAGGTTGAACACCTTTTCATAATTCATTGGCCATTTTGATTTCCCCCTTTGTGAATCATCTAGCTAAGTATAGCCCAGTTTTTAACTCGGCTGCCTGACTTTTTCTCAATGATTTCTAGGAATACTTCATAAATTCTAGATATAAGCTTTTTATCAGTTGCATGCATTACAAATATCTCCTTTGTGATTTGCCTTTTCACTCTCTTAATGGTGTCTTTGAACAGTTCTTAATTTCAATATAACCCAATGACCATTCTTTTCCTTTTTTGTTATGTGACCTATTTCAGAAATTGTTACCACAAGGTTATAAAAGTATTATCCTGCATCATATTCTACAATGTTATTGTTTTATCTTTCATATTCAGATCTGTAGTCCTCCCCAAATTGACTTATGTATGGTGTGAGGTAGGGATCATATTTTGTATTTTTTCAGTAGTGATATCCAGTTGTCCCAGCATCATTTGTTGAGAGACTTGTCCTTTCTGCACTGCTGTGCACTACCTCCTCTATTGTAAGTCAACCCTCCAGATGTGGATATGGTCTTGGGCTCCTAGTCTATCCATTTGTCTGTCCTTCAGCCCCCTTTTTAATGACTATAGCTGTTTGAGAAGTCTTGCTAGCAATACGAACAGTATTATGTGCAACGAGAATCCATCATGTACAATGATTCTATTATCCACCATCCATGCATCTCAGGGTCTCAATATCATTGGTCACTTTGCCTGAACACCCCAATACCCCATTACCAGATAGGAATTGATGGTGGAAAGCTACCAAGTGAAAAGTGTCAGGAGTCACACCACCAACAAAAAACAAGAACTTAAACAAATGGACCAAAGGACTAAGGTGGATTGTGCAGTGGCCACAAATTCCTCCCATTCCAATATCATGCCCCTTTGCAATGGGACTTTGAGGCTTCTCCCTTCCAGAGGGGCAGTCTGTCTCTCCACCCCTCTGCATCTAGGCAAGGCATGTGATTTGGTTTGATCTATAGAATGTGGCAGAAGTGAGGTGTGTGAATTAGTCCTCCATGATGTAAGGAAGTCAGGGTAGCTTCTTGAAGGCTGGGCTGCTGTGTGGAGAACTAGCCAACAGACGGCACCCATTGCCAAATATGCCAATGAAGCCATCTTGCACCTTCCAGCCCAGCCCTCCCAATCCTCTAGGTGTCTGTGGTCTCATTAATTAGCCTAGGTGAGATCAACACAAGACATGCCCAGCCATCCCACAGAATCATAAAAACGATAGTCAATTCACTCTTGTGGTCAGCAGAATAATGTCCACAAAGGTGTCCACATCCTAATCCCTAGATGCTGTGAAAATGTGACCTTCCATGACAAAAGGGACTTTGCATATGGGATGAAGTTAATGATCTTGAGGTGGGGAAATTATGCTAGATTGCTCAGGGGGCCCAGTGTGATCAAAGCGTCCCTATAAGAGAGGCAGGAGGGTCAAAGTCACAGGAGATGATTTTCATGGGTCAAACCAAGTAGTGCAGCTGCATCTAGAAGCCCGAAAAGGCAGGAAATGATTTTCCCTGGAGCCTTCAGAAGGAACGAGCCTGCCATGCCTGGAATTTAGCCCAATGAGACCCATTTCAGATTCCTGACTTCCAGAATGGTGCAATAGTAAATCTGTATTGTTTAAAGCCACTACATTTGTGAAAATTTGTTACAGCTGCCCTAGGAAACTAATACACATCCCCAGAAATTTCCCTCATGTCCCTTCCCAGCCAATTTTGGCCTGCTCAGGGAGTGAAGCCTTTAAATCTTTACATGTGTTCACAGATAACTGAAACTACCCACCAGGCAACTGTTTATACACATAACCACATAGCATCAGGGATTATTATAAGGAAGGCAAGAACAAAGTCACTTCCCTGTCTGTCATTAGCAAGAGATATTCAAAGAGACCACCAGAGCCAGCTGCATCAGTTACATGCTTTTGTCCAAAAGTAACAGAAAACCTGACTCTGCTTGCTTAACTTCATAAAGACGTTTATTAGCTCAGAGAACAAACAGCCCCAAGCTAGGGCAGCCTCCAGGCTCAGGATGGTCAAGAGAAGTTCAGCAACGTCATTTCACACCCATATTCTTTCCATTTCCCTATTCTGCTATTCTGGGGGTTAGTCTGCAGAAACTTTTCCTGGAATCCCCCACCATGCAGACTTGTCCTCTCATCTCATTAACCAGCACTGGTCACATGCTCAGTCTCTGGACTGACCAGCTGGCCAATCATTCATGCCATGAGAGCTGCTGTGATCTTAGATCTTAATTTTCAACCAGAAGTTATTTTACATACTGTTGATACTACTGTTATGGTCTGAACTTATATTTTATATTGACAGATAAAACTAATAAGAAGTTACACAAGTTGGCCCTGGCTGGGTAGCTCAGTTGGTTAGAGTGTCATCCCGATCTGCCAAGGTTTTGGATTCTATCTCCAGTCAGGGCACATACAAGGACCAACCAAATGGTCCTTGGCCAGTGTGGTTCAGTTGGTTGGAGCATCACTCCATACACTGAAAGGTCTCGGGCTTGATTCCAGGTCAGGGCAGATACCCAGGTTGCGGATTCGATCCCCCATTGGGGTGCATATGGGAGGCAACCTATGGATGTTTCTCGCCCACATAGAATGTTTCTCTCTCTCTCTCCCTCTCCTTTCCTCTCTCTTTAAAATCAATAAAAACATAAACATGTCCTCAGGTGAGGACTGGAAAAAAAAAAAGAATAAGCCAATGAATGCATAAATAAGTAGAACAAATCAATGTCTCTCTCTCTCCCTCTCTCTAAAAGTCAGTAAATTAAAAGAAAAGGAAATTACACAAGTTATAATCAGGATCTTAAAAAACTTATATAGTTCACCAAATGATGAAAGAAAAGAGTAAAATCATTTCTAGAGCAGGGGTCTGCAAATATTTTCTGTGAAGGGCCACAGAGTAAGTATTTTTGGCTTTGCATGCTATATGGTCTCTGAGGCAATTAGTTAAGCTTTTTTTCTGGAAGCCAGGAAGCAGGTAGACAGCAAGCAAATGAATGGGCATGGCTGTGTGACAATAAAACTTTATGTAAAATAACAGGTGCTGGCCCTAGCCAGTTTGGCTCAGTGATTAGAGCATAGGCCCCTGTACCGAAGAGTCAAGGGTTTGATTCCCAGGCAAGGGCACGTACCAAGGTTGCAGGTTTGATCCCCAGCCCAGGTCAGGATGCTTGCCAGAGGCAACCAATAGATGTGAGAGATCTCACACCCATGTTTCTCTCCCCCACTTCTCCCCTTCCCCTCTTCCACTCTCTCTAAAAATCAATGGAAAAGATATACTCAGGTGAGGATAAACAAAAAATAAAAATAACAGGTGATAGGCTAGGTCAGGTGTAGTTACTAAGGACACCTGTTAAGGAGTATTGTTAGAGCTAAACTTTAAATAGCAATATGAGCTCATGGTCTTTAAAACTTATCAACTCTGCCCGGCCGGGTGTGGCTCAGCTGTTGAGCCATCCAGGAGATGGAAGTTCAATTCTTAGGGCACACGGCTGGGTTGTGGGCTCGATCCCCAGCAGGGGGCGTGCAGGAGGCAGCTGATCAATGACTCTCTCATCATTGATATTTCTGCTGTCTCTCCCTCTCCCTTCCTCTCTCTGAAATCAATAAAATTTTTTTTTAAAAAATCAATAAAAACATACTTAGAGGAAAAAAAAATTGTGTGCAATAATTGGAGAGGACTTCCCAGTGTTGAAAATACAGTCAGCAGTACTCTTTCCCACCCCAAGGAATGAGGGCTCTTTGGAACATAGGTGTTTCTGGCCAAAAGAAGGTACAATATGGGCTGGAATATCTTATTGCCAGCAAACAAGGATGCTTCTTCAAGTTCTGGGGGGTGTTGAAGGCACACAGTAGCCCAGCCGAAGGTATCCCTCATCAATAATAATTACAGGTAATTAAAATGACTAGAGCCATGGCCGGGTGGCTCAGTTGGTTGGAGCATCATCTGGTACACCAAAAAGCTGCAGGTTTCAATTCCTGGTCAGAGCACATACCTAGGTTTGGGGTTCAATC
This sequence comes from Miniopterus schreibersii, assembly GCF_964146895.1. Taxonomy (NCBI): domain Eukaryota; kingdom Metazoa; phylum Chordata; class Mammalia; order Chiroptera; family Miniopteridae; genus Miniopterus; species Miniopterus schreibersii. Next base: position 64,848,546 of record NC_138105.1, on the reverse strand, counting down.
CCTAGTCAGGATGCGTACAGTAGGCAACCGATCAATGTTTCTCTCTTATATCAATGTTACTCTCTCTCCCTTCCTCTCTCTAAAAATCAATAAAAACGTATCCTCCCTCAGGTGAGGATTAAAAAAAAAAAAGATTCAAGTCTAAATGCCATGAATCAATAATTATCCTCAAAAAGCAGGAATCAGGATTTTCATTCTTAATTAGTCAGTAGTACTATATCCACACCTGATTTTATTTGGATGAACCATTTTTCAGCATCCCCACATAAAAAGGCTGATATCCCCTTAACCAAATGATATCTATTCAGGGTAAAAAGGCTGATATCCCCTTAACCAAATGATATCTATTCAGGGTGATCCCAACTATATAAAAAGATTCTACTCTTTGTAAAACCCAAACATGAAAAAAAGACAAATACACCAGTTGTTAATGCATAGTAGGACGATAGATGATATCCATTTTTTCCTATATTTTTCTGGCATTTGCAAGTTCTCACCTTTCTTTTTCTTTTTTTCTTTTTTTAAAATGGGACAAGAGAGCCCACTTTTTTTTTTTTTTAATATATCTTTATTGACTTCAGAGAGAGGAGAGGAGAGAGAGAGAGAGAAACATCAATGATGAGAGAGTCATTGATCGGCTGCAGCCCACAACCCGGGCATGTGCCCTGACCGGGAATCGAACCCCATCACCTGGATCCTAGGCCGATGCTCAACCGCTGAGCCACGCCCGGCTGGGCTCACCTTTATTTTTCATATACGTATTGTATGAGGTGAGGCTGCAAGGCATTGAGCTAGGAGGGGTGTAGGACCCATAGGGACCTGGCCCAGACTCCAGCCCTGTATATCTGTTATGTCTTGAAAGCACAGAGCACCCCACACACAGTGCAGCAGCAGTCACCCCCTTTCCCGGCTCAGTTTGCCCCCTCTGTACAAGGAGGGTCCCCTCGACTGGGCAGGCAGACCACCCAGGGCTGAGGGCTGGGGTCCTGGATCCCAGGTCTGGGGTATGGACTCTGGGGTCCAAGCTCTGGGGTTGGGTCTGGATTTGGGATTTGGGGATCTTAATCAGAGATCAGGATCTGGGGTCCAGGGACTGGGTTCAGTGTCTGGAATTGGGGTCTGATATTTGAGGTCTGGAGTCTGGGGTCCGGAGTTTGGGATCTGGAGCAAGTGGGCTGAGGTCGGACGTCTAGTATATAGGATCTGAGTTGTGGGGAATGGGGTTCAGTTTAGGATCCGAGGTCTGAGGTCTAGGACCTGGGTTCCAGGAATTGGGACCGGGGGCTGGAGTCCGAGGTCGAGGGTCGAAGTAATGGGATCTAGAAAACGGGGCCAGGGTCTGAGGTGAAAAATGTATAGATCCGGGGTGCGGGTCTGAAGTAGGAGATCTAGTGTGTGGGGTCCCAGGTCTGAGGTCTGGGATCCAGGGTCTGCGGTACCGAGCCTGGGCCGGCCCCGCCTTGCTCCCCCGTCCCTGCCTCCCTCCCTCCGTCTCCTCTCTCCCTCCACCCCCTCGTCGGCTGGTCCCCTCCGCTCCCCTCCCCCCCCGCGCCGCCCCCTCCCTCCCCGCCCCCTCCCCCCCGCTCCCCGCCCCCTCCCTCCCCGCCCCCTCCCCCCCGCTCCCCGCCCCCTCCCTCCCCGCCCCCTCCCCCCCGCTCCCCGCCCCGCCCCGCCCCGCCCCGCCCCCGCCCCCTCCCTCCCTGCACCGCCCTGCCAGACAGGCCCGCCCCGCCCGCCCCGCGGCGCCGCACCGACAAGATGGCGGCGGGTGGGAGCGGCGGCCGCGCGTCGTGCCCGCCGGGTGTCGGTGCGGGCGCGGGGGGCGGCCCGGGTCCCAGCGCCAACGCCGCCCCCGCCCCCGGCAACGCGGCCGCCGCCGCCGCCGCCGCCTCGGTCCCCGCTGCTCCCGGGGCGTCCCCTCCGGGCTCGGGGCCGGGCGCGCAGGCCGCGGCGGGCGGGGAGCGGGCGGCCGAGGAGCCGGGGGCGGCGGCGCTGCTGCGCGAGCCCGTGTACAACTGGCAGGCCACCAAGCCCACGGTGCAGGAGCGCTTCGCCTTCCTCTTCAACAACGAGGTGCTGTGCGACGTGCACTTCCTGGTGGGCAAGGGGCTCGGCGCGCAGCGCATCCCGGCGCACAGGTGGGCCGCGCCGCTCCGGGACCCCGACCCCGGGACCCCGGACCCCTCATCCCAGGACCCGTCATCCCGGGGCCCGTCATTCCTGGGGCCCCACCATCCCCGTATCCGCCACCCTGGAGACCTGCCATTGCCATCTCCACGACCCCGAGACGGCCCATCCCCAGACCCTGCCATCCCAGGATCCGCCATCCCCAGGATCCGCCAGGACCCTCCCAGGAGCCCCCAGCCACCTTCTCTAGGCCCCATCAATCCTGGACCCTGTGATCCTGCCAGGCCCCCATCCACTCCGCTTCCCCCAGCCCCAGGATCCCCGTCCCTCCACGTCCATCAGAGATCCCCCCCACCCTGCCACCCTGGCCATGATTTCCGGGCCCTGCGATCCCCACCAGCTCCCTCCACCCCTGGACCCTGCCTTCCAGCTCCAGTGACCTCCTCCACCCAGTGCTCCATCCTCTCCCAGCTATGACCCCCCTAACTCCACCAGACTCCTGAACCACATAGCCCCTCCCAGTGACCCCCAGCTCTGATCCCTCAGCCTCCTGACCCTCCTTTAGCCCCCTAGTCCCTGACCCCTTCCAGCCCCCTGACCCCAGTCCTTGAACTTACCCAGCCCATTCACCCCCCAGTCCTCCTCTCTGGAAAAGGGGCATTGTTGGTCCAGACCCCATCGCTCTGCCAGTTTCCAGGGTGCAGCCCCCAAACTCCTGGGCTGGGTGGACTGATGTATCACACTGTTCTGCCCACTCCTGGTCCCTCTGACCCTGCTCCCCATTACACCCCAGGGACCTCAGAGGGGAAGGCTCACTGGAAGGTCTCCACAGGGTGGGGGTGGGGTGGGCTGGGTGGGGGGTTAGGGGCTTTTTTACCTCTCCTCTGGCAGTGTCTCCCAACCTGCTGTTAGGGTCCTCCCACTTCTCTGACATGTGACATTTAATCTGTGCCTTCGAGAGTCTTTCTGGCTTTTCCTTGTTTATTTATGTATAATCGGGTCTGGATTCCTGTCCTCCAAAGGTTCTAGGCCTGTGGTTGGTTCCCTAAGACCTCCCCTGGCTCCTCCCATCACCCATGTGGGCTGCCCCTCTAAGCTTGAAGGAGGTGCTGGGCGGTTGCAGGGGTTGGTTTGCCATCTGTGAGTCCCTCCCAGAGCTGTGGCCTTCCTCATACCCCTTTTGTTCCTAAATACTGCTCAGTCCAGTCCAGGCTCTCCTGTCCACCTGACCCCTGACTGGAGCCCTCTGGGGATGGGCAGGTCAATACAGCTGGAAGCCCTACCCTGTGAGGGAGCCTCAGGGTTTTTGCTGTGGGGACTGGTGGGGTCCCCTACCCTGGGTGTCAGCTGACCTTGGGACAGGTACTCAAGTGTGCTTGAAGGTCCATTGGCTGGTGGCAAAATGGGGACAAGAAAGGTGGGCACGAGGACCCCTGGAGAGAAGCAGGAGAGGGGCCTGCCCCCACCAGGTGGCTGGTGGCCCTGGAGCCTGGACTCTGATGGGAGATGGAAGATAACTAAAGGACAGGCATGACATTTAGTGAGAATTTCTGAGAGCAGGAGGGAGGTACAGGGCCTTGGAGGTGATTACAGGGCTGACCTGCTCCAGAATGGACACCCCTGAGTGAGTGGTGCTGAGCAGGGCAGGCTGAAGGGAGGCAAATGCAGGACTCTTGACTCAGGGATATGAGGCCTGGAGACCAGAGGAGCTGGGCAAGTGGGATACAAAGTAAGGCCTAAGCAGACGGAGAGGGGCTGTGGGCAGCAGTGACTGCGTCTGCTTTGAAGGGTAGAATGGGTCACATAGACAATAGGCTTCGTGGTGGGGACAGCAGAAATGGGACACAAAGGGTTCATCTTCTCTTTGGGGAGAGGCACATTCTTGTGATGTCCTGAGAAGGTGGCTTGGCAATTGAGGGAGATTGGGGTACCATGGTGGGGTTCCCTAGACTCCTGTCTTGAGCATTCCGTCCCAGGGGAAGACAGGCATGGAGGAACACATTGTGTTGGAGGGACTGAGACACCCCAGAGAGATGGCCAGAAGCTATGGGACCAGAGGGTTGTGCCTTTGGGGTCTGTGATTTGCAGGGGTACATAATGTTGGGAGTGGATGGGTCAGTGTGTGGACAGAGCAGGAGGGGTGCTTAGAAATGGCAGCAAAGAGCCACCTTGAAAGTGGGTTCTGGGATGCAGGCTCTTCTGGGTATGGGGGTGTATGCCTGCATCCCAATGTTCACCATCGGATTTGCCCACCCCATGGACCTGCAACTTTCTCGTGCCAGTAGCCTCACAAGTCCCATGTCACCCAGTGGCTCTCTGCCTGGCTTCCCTGGCATACATTGCCAGTCCTTCAGTCATTGTTCATCCCCCTGGGACCCGAGAGCTCCCTGGCCCTGTGTACTTGAAGTCTGGAGGGTGTCCAGGCCAGGTTGATGGCACTTTTCTTGTCCTATTGCCCCGGCATTGGTGCCCTACTCTGTGGATCCCCCAACAGAAGGTTCTAGTTCTTTTTCTTTTCAGCCTTCAGGTAAATTCATACAAATTGTAATTTTATACAAATTGTTAAAATTTTACCTGCAGTGGTCAAGTGGATGACTGCCCAGTGAGTGACCCTGGTGTGCTGTGCCTCAGTTTCCCCACCTGTGAACTGGGACCAACCACTCAGGTGCCTCCATCCTGGGGCTGCTGGGAGGATTGACTCTTTGACCCAACCATGTGCTTATCACAGTGGCCCAGGGCTCCTCTAAAGGATCGGCGACCTTAGATGAAGGCAGGGACATAACCCTATGCAGAGTTAACATCCTGGAGGGCACACTGATGGAGAGCGACCATTGAACACATGTGAGTCAGTGGGGGAGAAGAGTGCTCTGGAGAGCGCCTGTTCATTTGTGGGACACCTTTCAGCTGGACCTTGTTCCCACCCCTCCTGAGGTAGCTGGATTTGGGAATTTGATGTAAAGAATTGAGTGGAACCCTGGCCAGTGTGGCTCGGTTGGTTGGGCATCATCATGTGTACCAAAAGGTTGCTGGTTCTATTCCTGGTCAGGGCACATCCCCAGGTTGCGGACTCGATCCCTGGTAGGGGCCATGCAGGAGGCAGCTGATGGATCTTTCTCTCTCTCTCTCTCTCTCTCTCCCTCCCTCCCTCCCTCTTCCTTCCTCTCTCTCTAAAAATCAATAAAAAGTCTTAAAAAAAAAAAAGAATTGAATGGAAAGTGAACCCTTCCTGAGCCAGGTGGTCAAGGGTCAATCTCAAGGTAATGTCTGGCGCGCGCGCGCACGCGTGTGTGTGTGACCCTGATGGGAAGTGACGAGAAGGGCACCTCACCTGGGTATGCTTTCCCCCAAAACTATAACCCTGGTATAGTGAGCTCAGTGGTGCACCCCCTAAAAGATATGTTCACATCCTAATCCCTAGAACCTGTTATTGGGACCTTATTTCGAAAAAGGGACTTTGCAGATGTGATTCAGTTAAGCTTCTCAAGATGAACTCATTATCTGTGTGTGCCCTAAACTCAACCAGTGTCCTTATGAGACACTTGCAGAGGAGAGACGGAGCAGATGGCCATGTGATGGCAGAGGCAGAGGCTAGGGTGAGGCAGCCACAGGCCCAGGGACACTGGAGCCCCCAGAAGCTGGGAGAGGCATGAGGGGAACCTCCCCTGGGCCTCTAGTGGGAGCATGGCCCTGTCACACCTTGAGTTTGGAAGTCTAGCCTCCAGGACTGAGAGAGTAAGTTCCAGTTTGCAGCACTTTGGATAGCAGCCCCAGGAAACCAGTCTATCCAGTCCAATCAGGAGAAAACACAACAAACCCAGCCTGGGGATCTCCTGTAGGACACAAATAGTGCTCCTCCAGGCTGCCCAGGGCATGAATACCAGGGAGAGGTGGAGAAACTCACAGCCTGGGCAGCCTAAGGGGACAGATACATGCCACATGGATCCTGGATGGGGTCCTGGGGCAGAAAGAGAATGTTAGTGCTAGAACTGATGACTTAGGAACAAGGCCTGAGGTACTTTAAAAAGTAGTAAGGGATGGACAAATTTTAAGGTGTGATCTGGACTCACCAGCTCCCAGGGCCCATCTGGGGCTCAGAGCAGCCCTTGAACTCTGGGTACAGGGTGAAGTGGGGTCTGGGATCCTGGAACAGAGGTTGGCATCTGTAACAGTGTAAGGAGTTGGCCTTGGCCCTGGATAAGCTCCTGTCCTGTCTCCTGTTCTGCTTAGCTTTGCAGCCCCTACCCCATCACCTCCTGCTGTTCTTTTTCTCATAGCTCTTTTTCCTTCTAAGTTTCCAAAGCCTGAAGTTTAAACTGCGTTGTCCTTGGCTTGCTGTGAGCAAGGCTTTGCCTGTATTCTTCCGTCCTGCATTCCAAGTGCCCAGGAGAATGCTTGGCATACAGTAGGTGCTCAATAAATACACGTCGGCCCTACCTGCCAGAATCAAATGTGTACATTCTCTCTCAGGGCTTGCTCTGAGGAAATAGCAAATGTCTTCAGGGTAGCACATTTGTGGACATACTAATCCGGTAGTTCCACAAAATTAACCTCAGATATCTTCACTCTCATGGAAAATTTAGCCACACTGAGGAGTCTAGAATATGGAACAGTCTGTGTCTGGGGTTTCTTTTGTGGCATTGATCTGTTTCTATGTTCTTAGTCCAGTGACACCTTTTTTTTTCTTTCTTTTTTTTTAAAAAATAGCTTATTGATTTTTAGAGAGAGAGGAAGGGGAAGAGAGAGAAACATTGATGTGAGAGTGCAACATTGAATGGCTGCCCGCAACCTGGGCATGTGCCCCTGACTGGAGATTGAACCAGCAACCTTCTGGTGCACAGGTTGACACCTAACCAACTGAACCACACCAGCTAGGGCCAGTGACTTTTTTTTAATCCTCACTTGAGGATATTTTTTTACATTGCTTTTCAGAGAGAGGAGAAGGAGGTGGGGAGAGAGAGAGACATTGATGTGAGAGAGACACACTGATTGGCTGCCTCCCACATGCGCCCCAACCGGGGCTGAGGATCCAGCCTGCGACCAAGGTATGTGCCCTTGGTCGGGATCCAGCCTGGGAACCCTAAAATCTGCAGGCTGATGCTCTAACCACTGATCCAAACCGGCTAGGGCCAGTGACACCTTTTTTGATGATAGTGGCTCTATGGTGTGTTTTGAGAATTGCTGGGGAAGTTCTTCCCAACTTTATTCTGTGTCAGGAGTTTTTCAGCTGGTCTAATACCTTGACTCTTCCAGAAGCAATCACCCATCTGTCCATCCCTCCAGCCAACAACCATTGAAGCATGATGCTTACAGAAAAACATCTCCCTGCAGAATGCACATTCTAGCACAGCAGCAACAAATGTATGTAAAGAGCCAGATAGTAAATATTTTCAGTGGCCCACAGTTGGGTTTCCATCCCAACTGCTTAATTCTGCCTTCACAACACAAAAACAGTAACATATAAATGAATGAGCATGGCTGTGTTCCAATAAAACTTTATTTACAAAAGCAAGTTGTGGGCCTGAGTCCAAGGGCTGAGTTTGTTGGCTCCTGGTCTAGTTGTTCCTTAATGATCTTAAGAATCAATTGGTCAAATGTTAAAACAATTTAGTGGGGAATTGGTCTTCCCAGAGACACACTGGGTTGGGGAGAACAAATAGTTAAAATATGAAGTATATCTGGGGATATGATATCTTTCTCCATTTATTCAGGGCATTTTTTGGTATCCTTATAAAAGTTTTGTAGTTTTCATCATTGTATAGCTCTTGCCCATTTATTGCTGAGTTTTTGCTTAGGTGTTTTGTTTTTATTTCTCTGTTATGAATAATTTTTTCTCCATTATATTTTTCTAGCTGATTATTGCTGGGAAGCTATAGATTTGGGGGCATATTTATTGGTATGTGATTTGAACAATTTCTAGTGTTCTTAATTGTTCAGCAGACTCTGGCCTGGCCCTGTGAAGTAGACTTTTCTAAATCTATGCTCTCTAGTACTAGTCACAGGTGGGTGACTCCTGAGCACTTGAAATGTGGCCATCACAATCAAGGAATCCAACCTTTTATTTACTTTAATTTTAATTTGGACTTCAATAGCCCTGTGTGGTCAGTAGCAAACATATTCATAGTGCAGGCTTAGAATTTTAAATTAGAGAATCATTCTTATGGGCAAATAGTTTCTCATATTTCTGCGTGTCTTTTTTTGTTGTTGTTAACCCTTACCCAAGGGTATTTTTTCCATTGCTTTTCAGAGAGAGTGGAAGGGGGAGAGAGAGAGAGAAACATCAATGTGAGAGAGACACATCAATTGGTTGCCTTCCTCATGTGCCCCGACTGGGGTGGAGGATTGAACTTGTAACCCAGGTACGTGCCCTTGACCAGAAATTGAACTCGAGACCCTTTGGTCCATGGGCCAGTGCTCTAACCATTGAGCAAAACCAGCTAGGGCTTCCATTGATTTTTAGAGTGAGGGGAAGGGAGGGAGGGGGAGAGAGAGAAAGAAAGAAACATTGATGTAAGAGACACATCTACTGGTTGCCTCCTGCATGTGCCCTGACCGGGGCAGAAGATTGAACCTGCAACCCAGGTACATGCCCTTGACCGGGAATTGAACCCAAGACCCTTCAGCTTGTGCGCCAATGCTCTAACCACTGAGCTAATCAGCCAGGGCTATTTCTGCCTCTTATATTTTTCCGTTCTTACTGCATTTCTGACCCCCAGGGCATTGCTCAATCACAGGGGTGACAGCAAGCAGTTTCAATGCTTTTACAGTTACATGTGAGCCTCGAGATTGGTTTCCCACAAATTCTCATTAACAAGGTATGGAAACTTCTTTCTATTCCTTGTTTACTCAGCTTTCAGGAATTGTGGGTGTGGGATATTATAAAGCGCTTTTCTGTATTTGGGCTTATTTGATCTGATGACTGTATAGAAAGTTTATATGGTTGTCAGCTATCACAGCCCAGTTTTAGAGCACCCATCACCCCAAAAGATCGCCACTTCCATCCCAAACCCCAGGCAACTGCTGATCTATCTGCTTTCTGTTTCTCTAGTTTTGCTATTGTAGTGTATGTTCTTGAGATTCATTCATGCTGTTGTGTGTCTCAGTAATTCATTTCTTTTTCTTGCTAAAGAATTACTGCTGAATGCCACTGTATGGATGGACCATGGTTTGTCTATTCACCAGTGATGGGCATGTGAGCTATTTCCAGTGTTTCGCTGTTAGGAACAACACTGCCATGAATATGCATGCACAGATCTACGTGGAGAAACAGTTCCTTTTCTTTTGGGCAAATGCCCAGGGGTGGAAAGGATGCATCATGGGCTAACTCTTACCTTTGACATTGTAAGAAACCGCCTTCCCAAGTAGCTACACCATCTCCCAGTCTCCGCAGTGCTGAGGGCTCCTTGGTGCCTTGGGGCTCATGGATGAGTTGGAAATGTTCCCCTGTCTAGTTTCCAGAGCAGCATGTGTGGGGTGGTGGTATTTCTAAAATCCTTGCTAGAGCCCAGCCGGGCATGGCTCAGCGGTTGAGCATTGATCTAGGATCCAGGAGATCGGGGTTCGATTCCTGGTCAGGGCACGTGCCTGGGTTGTGGGCTGCAGCCGATCAATGACTCTCTCATCATTGATGTTTCTATCTCTCTCTCTTCCTCTCCCTTCCTCTCTCTGAAATCAATAAAAATATATTTTAAAAATAATAATAATAAAATAAAATCCTTGCTAGAACCCCTTTCGGGCCATCTGGGCTGGGCTTCTCTCTTTTTAAAAAAAATTTTTTAAAATGTGTCTTTATTGATTTCAGAGAGAGGAAGGGAGAGGGAGGGAGAGAGAGATAGAAACATCAACGATGAGAGACATAGATCAGCTGCCTCCCACACACCCCCTACTGGGGATCAAGCCCACAGCCCTGGCATGTGCCCTGCCCGGGAATTGGAACTGAGATCTCCTGGGTCATAGGTTGATGCTCAACCACTGAGCCATGCTTGGCTGGGCTTCTCTTTGATGGAACATTTTCTCTTTCTTCATGAGTCAGTTTGGCAGTTTGTGTCTTTACAGGAAATAGTTGTCTTAATTTGTTGCCATGAAGTTGTTTTGAAATTCTTTTATCTTCTTTTGGTCTACAGTGATGGTCCCTTTTTTGTTCCTGATTTTGATAACTTGTGTCACACTTTTCTTTCTTGGTCAGTCTAACAAAAGTTTTAGCAATTGATTTCTTTTCAAAGAACAATTTTGGTTTTCTTTATTTTCCCATTCCTAATTTCTTTAATTCCTGCTTCTACTTTTATTGTTTCCTTCTGTCTTTGGGTTTTGGTTTGCTCATCATTTTCTAGATTCTCAAGGTGGAAGCTTACCTTGTTGAGGTCTTTATTTAGTAAATATGTGATATTTACCCCGAGCACTGTGTTAACTGCATCCCTCACCTTTGGATGCGTCATGTCTTTATTTTACAATGTCCCTTGTGTTCCTTTCTGGGTTACTTGGAAATGTGTCATTCCATTTCCAAGCATTTGGGGATATTTTAGATTTCTCTCCATTGTTGATTTATACTTTTTAAAAATATATTTCTATTGATTTCAGAGAGAGGGGGAGAGAGAGATAGAGACATCAATGATGAGAGAGTCATTGATCGGCTGCCTCCTGCACGGCCCCTGCTAGGGATTGAGTCCACATCCTGGGCATGTGCCCTGACTGGGAATTGAACTGTGATCTCCTGGATCATAGGTTGATGCTCAACCTCTGAGCCATGCCGGCCAGTCTGATTTATAATTCAGTCCCTCTGTGTCTGGAGAACATACTCTGCCTGGTTGCAGTACTTTTAAGTGTATTTGGGTGCTCTCGTGTATAGTCTGTCCTGCACAGTGTCCCATGTGCACCTAAAAGAACGTGACTGTTCTGTTATCGGGTTGAGGGTTCCATAAAGGTCACTTTGGTTCAGTCAGTGAATGCTGTAGTTCAGTTCTTCTATATCCTTGCTGATTTTCTGGCTATCAGTTGTTGAGAGTGAAGTGTGCAAACCTCCAATCATAATTGTTGAATTCTCTCTTTCTCCTTTGAGCACTGTTTCTGCTTTGTGTATTTTGGGACTCTGTTGCTAGATTTGTACATTTATAATTGTTACCTGTTCCTGGTGGGCTGCCCCTCTGTTCACATGAAACGTTCCTCGTCTTCATATCCATTTTATCTGACGTTAAGGCAGCCCCTCCAGTTCTCACAGTTTCGGTTTACAGGGCATGTCTTTTCCATCTTTCTATTTTCATCCTCTGTGTCTTTGGATGTTAAGCAGTGACATGTGTCCTCAGTGCATCATATCAGGAGGCCTGTGAAGTCGGTCTGTCCCATCTCTGGTGGTGTGAGCTAGAGACAGAGAGGGAGAGAACAGCCTTTGATCCAGTATCCCACCTGTTTAGTCTAAGGCAGGGTTTGACTGGGTGCTATGGGAGGGGCTCCCCAGGCACCAAACAGAGGCCAGGAGGTGCGATGTGGGGCTGGTTCTGTGGTTTCTGAGTGGGATGGCTGCTCAGAGCCTGGCATTTGTCACAGTGGAGACTCACAGTGATACAGGAGCCTTGCAGACCTGGTGCTCTGCAGTGAGCAAGCTCCCAGGCTATGGCTCCCAAGCTGTCTCTGCTTCCCTGGGGAGAGGCTGTTGTGGGGTGGGTCCTGGGGACCGAGGATGGACAGCACAGACTGGGTGGTACTGTCCTCAGTGTGGTCACTGTGGAGTCCTCCCACAACCCCTACCCTCTGGCCCCGGTGGACTGGATCAATAGGAGGGTTCACAGCTGGCTGAAGGGGAGGCTAGGAGCCCCTCACAGCTTGTCCTCACTCACTGGGTCTTTTTTGTTTTGTTTATCCTCACCTGAGGATATTTTTCCATTGCTTTTTAGAGAGAGTGGAAGGGAGAGAGGGAAGGAGGGAGAGAGAGATGTGAGAGGTACACATCGATTGGTTGCCTCCTGCACACGCCCCGACCAGGGCCAGGGATCAAACCTGCAACCCTTCAGTGTGCAGGCAGACGCTCTAACCACTGAGACACTGGCCAGGGCTCACTGGGCCTTCTTGCCCCTTGAGCAGGCAGGTAGGCCAGAGTGGGCGAGTCACTCGTGGCAGAATTTACAGGTCTCCCCATAGCCACTGCCTCCTAGGGCTCCTGCTATTCCCTTGACCTTGACATCCTGCCCCACACACTCAGCCCAGCTCAGATGTCCCTGCCAGTCCTTTCCTGACCCTCACTCCCCTTCACAGCCCTGCATTCTTCTCCTTTCTACTCCACTGTCAGGCTGTCTGTACCCTTGACCTGTTTCTGCCTTCCTCCAAGAAGGTGGGGCCCCAGTGCCCAAAGCCTGAGCACGGGGGAGGCATGTGTAGAGCAAGCAAGTGAGCAAGTAAGAGTGAGTGTGTGTGTGCAAAACTGAGTAGGTGGCCAAGTGAATGGATGGATGAACACAGGGAGCTGGCAGAAGGCATTAAGTCAACTGCCGTGGGGGACATGATTTCACTTCTGGCCTCATGTTGCTCCTGGCCCATCAAATGGCTCTCTTGCTTTACAATGCCTTCCTTCTGGAAGCATCTGCCATCAGGATGTTCTGGGCACAGTGTCTGTTGCGGGAGCCAGCTGGCAGAGGAGTAGCTGCTGCACCTCAGTGGGGAAGTCTCTGGTGGGGACATTTGCCTTACACATCCCCATCCCTCCTTTCTACAGCCCCAGGCTTGGGCGATGGTGTTAGGTGGGGCCACACAGAGGGTAATCAGGTCTTCTCTTCACTCCAGGTTTGTGCTGGCCGTGGGCAGTGCTGTCTTTGATGCCATGTTCAACGGGGGCATGGCTACTACGTCCACCGAGATTGAACTGCCCGACGTGGAGCCAGCTGCCTTCCTGGCACTACTCAAGTAAGACTTCCTGGTGCCTCTAGACTGAGGGGATGGAATGGATGGCCTGTTGGTTTAAAAACGTCAGAAAACAGGCAGGACTGAGGGAGAAAATAAAGATCCTGGTGACATTGTCTCCAAAGCCCTGGCTCCCTGGAATTTTCTAAAAACTTGCCTCCACAGTGAGGGGTGGCTCTGGAGGCCCCCACCCTGTTTTAATTTTTGTATTTTGAAATTGATATTTAATTCATATATCATATAGTTCACTTATCTGAAGTGTGCACTTCAGTGGTTTGTTTGTTTTTAGTAATTTACAGATGTGTGCAACCACCACCTGTATCTAGTTCCAGAACATTCCATCACCCCCCAAAAAAACCCATCCCCCATTACCAGTTACTCAGCACCTGGTAACCACGAACCCCTTTCTCTGTGGATTTGCCTGTTCTGGATGTTTCATATAAATGGAATCACACAGTCCTTGGCCTTTGTATCTGGCTTCTCTCACTGAGTGTCCTGTTTTCGAGGTCTATCCGCATTTTATGTAGCATATATATGAGGCCCTCATTTTGATACTTTGTAGTTGACCGAGTTAGAAAGTAGCATAAGGTAAAGATTTTAAATGCCACCTGTATTTTTCCCTTTTAAGTTTCAGAATTTTTTCTCAAACTTCTGCTTGGGCCTGGGGGTTGCTGTACAGGAAATGGAGCCAACTGGGACAAGAGGGGAGGAGAGGAGGAGCTTAGGGCAGCGTGGGCTTCAGCATGGAGGCCATGGTTGTCCTGCGGAGTGAGCTGGAGAACGTCCATTCTCCTTGCCCAGCTGGCTCCCAGGAACGCTGGGTGTGAATTGTCATGGGTAACTTTAAAGATGATCCCAAACAGTTAAAACATTTCTTTAAATGCAGAGTTTATTTATTCCCTCCTAATTATAAAAATGGCACAGGCTCAAACACAAAAATATTAATACCAAGAAGCATAATGAATGAAGGGGAGCTAACCTGCCCCCCACTTCAGCCAGCCAGGACACCATCTCAGCTGGTCCCTCCCTGCTTGTGTCCTGTGTGTATGATGTGGTCGCAGACCCCCTTCCACCCGATTGTGCCCTCATCCCCTTTTCTCGCTGGCGTCCACATTCATTGTTAGGTCTAATTTTATTCTAGTTGGTTCTGTCTGTGGATGCCCCATAACCCTTGACCCCATCTAATATTGATGAATCCTGTGGACCTTCCCCAGCACCTTCGCAGTCACAGTGGCACTCTTGAGGGAAAGCTCGTTTATCTCTATGTACCTTCTCAGACGACTCCCCCAGCCCGGAGCCAGATGGTGGATAATTCTCGGCTAGGTGGCCGGTGGGCTCTGTCTCCACTAGTCACCTGAGCCTCTGATTGCAGAAGTAGCCAGGACAGTTTGTGAACTATAGGCAGGGCTGTGTGCTGATAAAATTTGATTTACAAGAACAGGTGACAAAACCACAAGTCGATATCACGTCACACTCACTAGGATGGCTGTTATTAAAAAAAAGGGGGGGGGAATGATGAGTTGGCGAGGACGTGGAGAAATTGGGGCCCTTGTGTATAGTGGGGAGCAGGCTGTGGGATGTAAAATGGGGCAGCCTCTGTAGAAAATAGTTTGGATGTTCCTCAGATAATCAAACAGAAAGTCATCATATGACCCAGCAATTCCACTTCTGGATACTTACTGGAGGCACACCTGTGTCACAGCAGCAGGATCCACAACAGCCAAAAAGTGGAACAGCCCGTGTCCGTGGGCAGATGGTGGATAAACACGATGTGGTCCATCTACACAATGGAATATTGTTTAGCCTTGAAAAGGAAGGATGTCCTGGCACCTGCTGTGATGTGAATTTTGAGGACATTATGCTCAGTGAAATAAGCCAGACACAGAACGACAAATACTGTGATTACGCTCACATGAGATTCCTAGAGAAGTCAGATCCACAGAGACAGAAAGTGGTTGGTGGGAGCCAGGGGCTAGGGGAGGGGAGTTAGTGTTTAATGGGGACAGAGTGTCAGTTTGGGAAGATGAGAAAGTTTTGGAGATAGATGGTGGTGGCTGCATAACTGTGAATGTGCTTAATGCCACTGAGCTTTGCACTTAAAAATAGTTAAGGTGGTAAAGTTTACGTTGTGTAGATTTTACTATACATTTTAAAAATAAGAGATATCCATAAAAAAAATAAAAAAAACAGGTGACAGGCTGCAGCTTGCCAAACCCTGCCTTAGGGTTAAGTATCTCTGTCTTTCCATCTGTCTCTTTCTCTTGGTTTTGATAAATACTTCTCAGTTTCCCTCCTGAGAGGATTGTCACTATCACTGTTGGTGTGTGAGGGGCTCACTTATCCTGCACATATTTGGGCTTGTCCCCTCTGCACGGCTGACCCCAGGGTGGGGCCACTCTGTGGGAAGCCATCCTGGGCGCTGTGGGGTATTGAGCAGCCTCCCTGGCCTCGTAGGTTGCAGGGTCTCTCTACCCAATGGACCCCAGCTGCTAGGCTCTGTTTGGGCTCCATTCTGCACTCCCACCCGCCATGTACAGGTTTCTGATGTCTCCATGGCCTCACCATTTTTTTTTTGTCGACTCCAACTTCCAACCCACATTTAGAGTGGGGTCAGTGGCAGCTGGTCATAATGTCCATGAGTGTCTGATTTGTCCAGACCTCGTTGAGCTTTGCCATCAGGCCTGTCAGTGCAGGTCGGGTGTTTTGGAAATGGACACCTGTGGTGTCCTTCAATCCCTGGTGCCCCCCACATGGCAAAAGAGCAGGCCTGTGATATAGAAGTGTTCTCCATGTTGGAATGTGGGTGGTTTAGCTTCTCACTGGTTTTCACTGATAATGGCCTTTGCTAGGTCATGTCTGCAGGTTGGAGGGCAACAGATGCTGGTTCTGGAAGGTCCCTCAGGGCTGGGCCAGTGGGATAGAGACTGGTGTAGGGTCTTGTCGGGGGTCTGATGGCACCAGGGTCCCTAGGGTCCTGCCTCATGGCCACCCGCATCCCACCCCAGGTTTCTCTACTCGGATGAGGTTCAGATAGGGCCTGAGACGGTCATGACCACACTGTACACCGCCAAGAAGTACGCGGTGCCTGCACTGGAGGCCCACTGTGTGGAGTTTCTGAAGAAGAACCTGCGGGCGGACAACGCCTTCATGCTGCTGACGCAGGTGCGGGAGCCTGGCTGGGGCACAGGTAGATGGGTGGGGGGAGGATTTCTGAGTTTTTGATACCCTGGGAGAGTGCCCCCCCATCCCTCTGCCCTGGTGGCCCCCTGAGTTTTCTAGGTGAGTTTCTAGGTGGCCTTGGCAGTTTGTTGGCAGGCTGGGCTCCCACATTTGTTTGGTTGCAGATTTCCTGCAGTTTTGCCCTTTTTTCAGGGGCTCAGGTGTGGGATGAAAGGTGTTCATGTTTCTTTGAGAAGGTTCCTTTCGGGCTCTGTGTGGTCAGCTGGCTGTGGTTCAGCTGGTGGGGCTGTAGGGGACTAGGAGACCTGGACATAGGAGGGCATGAAGGGTACCCTCTCCATGGTGGGTCACAAACAAGTTAGATTTGCAAACCTGTTGCTGAGGTGGCACCTGGGACCTGACCAGCCACTCTCTGAGTCACTCTGAACTGTCAGAGCCAAAACTGTTGTGTGTGGGCAAGTCCCAGATATCTGCTGAGATATGTGGCCATGTGGAGTGTCTTCGCCAGGCCCCAGGCAGAGAACGGCAAGAGAAGGGTTAATTTCCTGGGCAGGTGTATCTTTTTCCCTCCCTGGCCCCGATGGAGCAATCTCGGATGGGCAGGGGCACAGCGCTTTTGTGTCCCCCAGTCTTTGGTGGTCCTCTCCCCCAGGGCTCCTGTCTGACCTGAGGGGGAATGGGGCCTACCTCCCTGGGGGTCAGCCCTGTCTGCTGCCCCTGCCTCTATCCCTGAACCACTAGGGGCCCAGCTTTAGAGGTGCCGGCGGAGCAGGGTCCTTCATTTGCTTGACTGTCCACACCAGGCAGTGGTTACTGCAAGTCTGTGAACTTGGAGAAAATCTCCTGGCCCCTGGGGCTTACATTGTGCAGGCACCCAGGCCCCAAGACTTGAAATTTGTGACAAGTTTTGAACCAGGGAATCTGTCTTGGGCCCTATGTCGGGGCTGGATGTTGATGCACTTCCCTTGTAGGCCCGGCTCTTTGACGAACCACAGCTTGCCAGCCTGTGCCTGGAGAACATCGACAAAAATACGGCCGATGCCATCACCGCAGAGGGTTTCACGGATATTGACTTGGGTATGCCTGTGGGGCACCTGGGGGAGGTCACCTGGGTTCCACTATCTTAAGGCGGGGTGGGCACACTCCTCCCGCAGAGGCCCAGGTAGTCCTTGTTTTCGGCTTTGCGGCTCCACTTTGCTGCCATCAGTGACAGGATGGTGAACGGGCATGGCCATGAGCTGGTGAAATCTCGTTCGCCAGCATAAACACAGGTTGTGCACGGTATGCCGACAACCCCTGGCTGACACCATGGTGTCCACGTTGATATGGCCCCCCTGTCCTCTGCAGACACACTGGTGGCTGTCCTGGAGAGGGACACGCTGGGCATCCGCGAGGTACGCCTCTTTAGTGCCGTTGTCCGCTGGTCTGAGGCTGAGTGTCAGCGTCAGCAGCTGCAGGTGACACCCGAGAACAAGCGGAAGGTCCTGGGCAAGGCACTGGCCCTCATCCGCTTCCCACTGATGACCATCGAGGAGTTTGCTGCAGGTAACAGTCGGGGACTGGGGGCTGCTCTGGAAGAGTGTGACCCCCAAGGACCCTATGTGTGACTCAGTTGCATGTCCCACCCAGTCTGGCACCAGCCATATGTTGGCCCAAGTGCCCCTCTGTGCTGATGACACTCTTCACGTTGATGGGAAGCTTGGACTGTGCACGAACATATAAACAGACAGACCCACAGGTGACATCCGGCCATCCCACATCTCAATGTTTCCTTCCCTCTGTGTCTTGTGTCCACACACGTGTATGAGTGTATCGGCCACTGAGGGTCCCTGTCTTGGGCTCATGTCCTGGGGGCTGGGCTCCAGCTTCAGTGTCCTTGACAAGCCTGTGAAGGGGTGGGAAATGGCCAGGGTCATGGTGACCCTGCTGTAGTGCCTGGGGTTTGTGGCCCTGACCATGCCTTCTACCCCATGTGTATGCCCACATCTTGGGGCCATTTGGGCAGCTGACTTGGAATCCCATCCCCTGGAACTGTGCCTCCCTGTCACGTCAATCTCATGGCTGGTGCCAGCCTCTGCCCTGGAGCCAAATAGGCCTGAAAGGTTCTGGATGGGGTCTGTGACAAAGCCCTGTGGCCAGTGCATATTGGCTGTCCTACACTGCGTCTGGTCCTGCCAGGCTCAGGGTTCTCTTAACAGCAGCAAACAAATAATTAAGTGTATTTCCCACACACTGGCTGGGAAGGAGGGCCTGTGTGTCCTCTGTGTTTGAGTTAGGCCTTCTGGCCCTGTCTGTGCAATGGGTGGGCCCCACAGGGCTTTGGCCCTTTGTCACTGTGTATTTTAGAGAATTCCCTGACTTATGTTCCACTGGAAAATACAAGAAAATAGAAGTTTGATTCCCCTGGCTCCATGTGGCATGGTTGAGGTCAGTTGTATTTTTCTTTCTGCATTTTCTATGCAGAGATTAAAAAAACAGTGGTCAACATTCTGCATTCAATTTTGTATCTTCCTTATTCACTGAACCCATAGAAGTGCCTTGTCCCCTGTTGTGAAGGTCTCTGTTGAAATGTTGGGCCGTGGGAGCTGTGGGCGATGCTGTGGCCAACCTTCTGCAGAAATGGGTTCCAAGTTAGTAAATAGGTCAGTCTTGTAAAGCTCAAGGCCTGAGTCCTGCCTTCTGTCCTGGAGGTGGAATAGTGATGACCAGGGCATGTGTAAGGCTCCCAGGCCCATTTCTGCCCCAGCCCCACCTGTCCTTGTTTGCATGTGGCCTCCACTATCACTGTCTGGATCTCCCCTCCCTGGCTCCCAGCCTGACTTAGGCAGGTCCCGTCATCTCCCTGTCTGTGTCAGCGCTACCTAGCCAGGATCTCCCACCTCTTCTAGCTGGGAATCACCCCTCAGTCACTGATGACTCTGAGTGTGGACAGACAGGGTGCCACCTGCTCTGTCAACTAGGGGTGGACCTGAGGGATGGTCCCTGGTGCAGGCAGGAATACCTGGGGCCATGAGGGGCCATTTTGCCCAATAAGCCAGCTAATCAGAGCGTCAACCCCATGTCTGCATTGGACCCCTCCCAAAGTGCCAGGGCAGAATTGTCCTATCTCAGGGCTGCCCAGACCCCTAACGTTTTACAGAAAATCCAACATCACTTCTGAGAGATGCTGTGGACTTGAGATGCCCACACATTCCAGTGTCTTCTGTTTCCTGGGGGTTCACCCCAGCCTTCCCTACCCTGCCCTTCCTCAGCCTCAAGCCAGACTCCACCCCAGCCTGACCTACTGCTCCCTGTGCCCGCAGGGCCTGCGCAGTCGGGCATCCTCATGGACCGAGAGGTTGTCAGCCTCTTCCTGCATTTCACCGTCAATCCCAAGCCCCGTGTGGACTTCATTGACCGGCCGCGCTGCTGCCTCCGTGGGAAGGAGTGTAGCATCAACCGCTTCCAGCAGGTGGAAAGTCGCTGGGGCTACAGTGGCACAAGCGACCGCATCAGGTGGGTGTGGGGATGAGTTGGGCACTGGGGATGGGGTGTTGTGTAAGGATGTTGGGGATGAGGAAGCTGGGTTGCCAGGAGTGAGGTACAGGCAGTGAGCACAGCTGCTGGGGGCCCTGGGAAGGGACTTCCTGCTGAGGAGTCAGCCCCATCACAGGAGGCCTCCAGACTCCAGCATGGGAGGTAGAAGCCCCTGCAGGGCCTCCAGACCCTAGCATGGGAGTGGAAGCCCCTGCAGGGCTTCTGTGCCCGTGTATTCTCACCTGGTTGCAGGGTCATCCCGCGTTTAGCACCTGTTTCTCTGTCCCTCAGGTTCTCGGTCAACAAGCGCATCTTTGTGGTTGGCTTTGGACTATATGGCTCCATCCATGGGCCCACAGATTACCAAGTGAACATCCAGGTACCCACCCACCCTGACCCCTGCCTCCAGATACAGGTCCCATCCCCAGGTCAGGCCCCACCCTAGATCGGGTCCCACCCAATTCTACCCCACTCCGGGCCCTGCCAAGGTCATGTCCCTCTAATGTCCTTGACTCTGCCTCTTGTCCCACCCCTACTCCTGCCCCTCCCATTGTGCCCCAACCTTCTCAGGACCCCTCTCAGATCCCCCATCTCTCCCCTACTAGGGTCTGTGGCATGTCACACCCTATATGGAGGGAATGTTCTGGAGTTGGAGGGGACTATGCCCCTAACCCCATGGATTTCCTATGGGTCATAGGCTGAACCCTGTGCTGCCAGGCCTAGGGTGGAGTCTAGCCCTCCCTTCTGCCACTGTGGGGTCCCATGGGTGGAGGCAGGGGGATGGAGGGCCCTGGTGAGTGGTGAGAGTCTGGCTCTTGCCTTTGCAGATCATCCACACAGACAGCAACACGGTGCTGGGACAGAATGACACAGGCTTCAGCTGCGACGGCTCCGCCAGCACTTTCCGAGTCATGTTCAAGGAGCCAGTGGAGGTGCTGCCCAACGTCAACTACACAGCCTGCGCCACGCTCAAGGTGTGCCTGACCCTGATCCTACCCCACACAGAACCTCAACCTTGATCCCAACCCTGACCCTGAAGTAAACTCCAATCACTGAACACTACACAGAAACCCAACTCTGATCCCTAAACTCTACCCTGATCCCTATCCGGGACCCCACCAAACATCTGTCTCTAGCTCTGATCCCTAAATACTATCCAGGACTCCAACCCTAACCTCTGACCGTGACTCTGATCCCTGAGCCCTTTTCGTTTTCTTTTGACTTCATCTGTCCTTTGTCTTTAATTTTTATTGATTTCAGAGCATGGAAGGGAGAGGGAAAGAGAGATAGGGCTGCCTCCTGGATCAAGCCCGCAACCTGGGCATGTGCCCTGACCTGGAATCAAACCACAATCTCCTGGATCATAGGTCGATGCTCAGACGCTGAGCCACGCCAGCCGGGCTGTCTTTAATTTTTGAAAGGCATAGAATTCTAGTTTGGTAGTACAGTAGTCCCCCCTTATCTGTTGTTTTAGTTACCCATGGTCCAAAAATATTAAATAGAAAATTCCAAAAATAACTCATTAATTTTAAATTGTGTGCTGTAATGAGTAGCATAAGGAAATCTCGCTGCCTGATTCTGTCCTATCCAGAACCCCAACCCTAACCCCCAAATCTGATCCCTGGATCCTGTCTAAGACCCTGACCCCAACATCTGACCCTTACTCTGATTCCCAAACTCTATCCAGGACCATAATTCTGCCCCCACATTGACCTTAATTTTGTTCCCTAAACCCTACCCTGGATCCTACCATGACCTTTTACACTGACCTCTACCTTGAAACCTGAATCTTATCCAGGACCTTGACCCCAACTCTGATCCCTGACCCCTCTCCAGGACCCTGACTTTAAACCCTGACTCACACTCCACCATTCATCTCCAGTGGTGGGGGCCATCTGTTGTAGGTTGGAGGGTCACCCTGAAGTTCCACAGCACAGATACTTCTGTATGGGGCTCTGATGTCCTCTGCCTAGTTGGCACCCCAGTCCTGGGGGGTGTGTGTTCTGATTGCACTATGGCCCCAACCCCACAGGGCCCGGACTCCCACTACGGCACCAAAGGCCTGCGCAAGGTGACCCACGAGTCGCCAACAACAGGGGCCAAGACATGCTTCACTTTTTGCTACGCGGCTGGGAACAACAATGGCACGTCTGTGGAGGATGGCCAGATCCCCGAGGTGATCTTCTACACCTAGGCGCCCAGGCCCGCACACAGTTGTGAGGACAGTAGCCGGAAGCCACCCGAGACAAGTGGACCGCCCCACGTCCCACACCAACCCCAGAAGGCTCCCCACACCATGTCTACCCCTGGCTATGTTTCTGGGCATCTCTGTGGTGGTGAGTGTGGCTGCCTGTTCAGAGGATCCAGGAGGTGGCCGGGCAGGTAGGGCTGTGAGACAATCCCTCAAGACTGGGGATGAGGGGAGGATCCCTGGGTGTGGGCATCCTGCCCATCATCCCTGCAGCTCAGGGCTGCCTGACCAGTAGCCTGACGGTATGATCACGTAGGCCGTCGTCATATTTGTGTAACTGCACATGGCAATGCATCTTGGATTTCCATTTACCTGGTAGGAGATGTTGTGTGGGGGTGCCTCTAGTGCGTTTGATTGGGGTCTTCTGTTCCTTTCATTCTGGTCTGTTCACTGGGGGCGCTCAGGCCACCCTGACCTCGGCCTCTAGGATGTAGGCCTGAGCCCTAGGGAATAGGAGGACTCATGGGAGGGCTTGCACTGCTCAAGGTCCTGTAGGGTTGGCTTTCCTGCCAGGCTCCTCCCAGCCCTGCAGCTGAAGGCACAGACCTCAGCCGGTCTGCCTGGGAGGGGCGATGCTGTGGGCCAGCCACAGTGGTCATGTCCCTGTTGACCCATAGGGTCCAGGGGGCACTGCCCACCTGTACATACTGTCTCCCCACCCCTCCCAACCCCTAAGTAAGCACTCTGCCCAGAGGCGCTGGAGGGTGCAGCCCCTCCCTTTATCCCCAGGTTCTCTCCATGTATTTCTGCCCGTGATTCCTTCTGGAAACTGTGTTCTCCCCGAAGCCATGAAAGGTGTGCCCTCCTCACACCACACCCCAAATGATTTTTTTAAATAAAGGAAAAGAAACACCTGCCTCGACCTGTGTGTTTCTTCCTGTCGGAGCCAGCAGGACCCTGGCAGCTCTGAGCCCTGGTGCTATCCTCTCTGTGGCTATTAACCTCACAGACCCACACATACATCTGGAATTGCTGCCCCCCAACACACTACCACCCTGGAGGCATCCACAGTACATGGGGGACTCTGGAGTGGGTTGGGGACTCTCCCTGTGACCTCTGTCCTCTACATGAAACCTCTGGGAGACCCTGAGGTGGGTGAGCAACATGGCCACCAGCAGGGGGGCTGAGCCCAGGTGGGGTACCTTGCAGCCTCCTGGCACTTTCCTGATGTCAGCAGGGACCCTGCAGCAATGAGCTGTGCAGGAACACCTGGGGCTGCACCTGACATGTGTCAGGCACCCAGAAATGCTCAGCTTTGCCCCCAGGCTGCACCTGTGCAGGGTCAGATAAACTGACCTGGGCAGCCTCAGCTAACCACCTGTCACTGTCAGCTGTCATGACAATGTCCAGCATCCAAATTAAAATTAGAGAGCATGAGAAAACTATAAAGAGAAAAACAGAGTATCAACAAGATGGCGGCGTAGGTAACAGCTGCACCCGCCCCCTCCTGCAACCACATCAAAATTACAACTAAAATACAGAACCACCATCACTCAGAGCCTCCTGAAATCTGGCTGAACAGAAGCCCCACAACTAGGGAGCTGAAGAAGCACCGAGAGCAGTAGGAGGAGCGCAGACGCGGGCGGATCGGGACTGAATTTCGGAGACGCGGCCGCGGGCCCACACCCGGTGCTGCGGTTGAAACCTGGAAGGGAATCCCGGCGGCGGAGGTTTCCTGGAGGAGGGAGGGGTCCCAGCCCCACAGCAGGCCCCCAGCCCAGGGCTCCAGGCCGGGTAAGAGAAGTTCCCACAACTTCCAGCTGTGAAACCAGTGGGAACCGTCCCTGAGGGTCTCGGAGGCTGCGGGAGCCCCAGCAGCTCCTCTAAAGGGCCCGCACGGACTCACTCAGACGCGCTCCCTCTGAGCCCAGCCCCGGGCAGCAGCCTGAAAGGACCTGGGACACTCGGGGAGGAACTAACCTGCCTGAAATCCGGGCGAGAGGTGGAGGGCGGCTTCCTCCCAGGCAGAAGAGAAGGCAAAGGCCATCACTCCTTTGGCGAGTCCTCCCCGCACACAGCCGCCAGGCAGGCGCCATGTTTGAATCGCCGGCGCCTGACTCGCACCTTTGGCCCCGCCCCTCCCCACCTGCAGCTCATCCAGGCCATTTCCAGGGGCTTTTCTATGCAAGTGGCCTCTCGAGCCTTATGCTCAGGACTTTCCTAAAATCTCTCAAACAAGCAGCAGCTGCCCCATATAGCTTGATAAGTGGCCCCAGGCCTGGCACTAGCGGCAGCCTGCACTGGCTCATAGCTGGGCCTCTCCTGGACACCTCCAAGCCCAGCACAAGTAGCAGCCAACTATCGTTTGCTGTGTAGCTCATGCTGGGTGGCCCTGAGCAAGGCACTGGCACAGGCTGACTTTGCACCTCCCAGGAGGCCCCAGAGACAGTGCACCTGGTGCTCAGACTCGACCACGCTGGATTACGACCCTACCACATGCACGAGTGACACTCAAGGGGCGCACTTGGTGAATACCAAAGCTCCACTGAAGTAAATCCTGCTCCATAGGGGTGTCCCCAGCACAGAGGTCTTTGGCTGTAGCTGCAGCTGGTCCTCACAGCCGATTGGCCTGGGGGTCAGTTCCTCCCAGGGACGCCAACAGCAACCAAGGCTCCACTACAACAGGACAGTGCACACAGCCCACACAGGGGAGCACCTAGAAGGCCCAGCTCAGGTGACTGGGGAGGCTGAGCCACTGAACCCTACAGGACACCTACTACACAAAGCCACTCTGCCAATTCCAGGAGACATAGCAGCTCTACCTAATCCATAGAAACAAACACCTGGAAGCAGCCAAAATGTGGAGGCAAAGAAACATGTCACGAAGGAAAGAACAGAAGAAATCTCTAGAAGAGGAACTAAATGAAATAGAGCCAAGCAAACTAACAGAGAGTTCAGAATAATGGTTATAAGGATGTTTAAGCAGACTGTTAGGGAAATAACTGAGAAAATCGATAACATAATAAAGTACCAATTTGAAATGAAGGCTACACGAATTGAAATGAAGAATAATTTACAGGGAATCAACAGTAGAGTAGAGGACACTGAGAATTAAATCAGCAGTTTGGAACATGAGGAAACAAAAAACACCCAACCAGAAGAGCAAAAAGAAAAAAGAATCCAGAAATATGAAGATAGTATAAGGAGCCTCTGGGACAACTTCAAGAGGCCCAACATTTGTATTATTGGGGTGCCAGAAGGGGAAAAAAGAGACCAAGGAACTGAAAACCTATTTGAAAAAATAATTACAGAAAACTTCCCCTACCTGGGGGAAGAAATAGACTTACAAGTCCAGGAAGCACAGAGGGTCCCAAACAAGAGGAACCCAAAGAGGCCCACAGCAAGACACATCATAATTAAAATGCCAAAGGTTAAAGACAAAGAGAGAATCTTAAAAGCAGCAAGAGAAAAGCAGTTAGTTACCTACAAGGGGGCACCCATACGACTGTCAGCTGATTTCTCAACAGAAACTTTGCAGGCAGAAGGGAGTGGCAAGAAATAGTCCAAGTGATGAAAAACATGGAACTACAACCAAGATTGCTCTACCCAGCAAAGCTATCATTTAGAACTGAAGGTCAGATAAAGAGCTTCTCAGACAAGGAAAGGCTAAAGGATTTCATTACCACCCGATCAGTACTATATGAAATGTTTAAGGGTCTTTAAGAAGAAACTAATGAACAAAAGAATCGACAAACTAAACAGACCCAGAGACATTGAAGCATGCAACAGACAGTCATACCTCAGAAGGAAGAGGGAAGGGGGGTGGAGAAATTAACCAAGGAAGTTATATGCATATATGTGTAACTCATGGACACAGACAATAATGGGGTGAAGGCCTGGGGAGGGGGTGGGAGCGAAGTGGAGGGGCTCAATGGGGGGGAAAATGGGGACACCTGTAATACGTTCAACAATAAAGATAAACTTTAAAAAATGATGTAATATCTAAAAAAAAAAAAAAGTTACCAAAGATCACAATTTTAACTACTGAGGTACTTCTTGTTGCACCTATACATTTTGGACAGAAATACTTGGGAACAGACTAAGTTACTGAAGGAAAATTAAATATCTTGTGTATTACAGTTATAGTTTGCATTTTACCTGTTTTACTGATTCACTTGAGAAATGGCAGAGAAAACTGTGTTAAAGATAACTTTGCAATTTTTGGAAGTGGACACAGTAAAAATATTTGAGGCTTATTTATTTGGTTATTTCTTGACTATTTGCACCAAATTCAACAATGAAGCATACACAACTCTTAAAAAATATTTTTATACTATTCTTATGCAAATTGCTGATCCCTCAGTACACTGAAACTATTCCCTAATTATGAACCTCTCAGTTTGAAGACTGCTTGCAGCCACAAATGAAACTCAAATGGGAGTAAAGTCCTTTGGCCCACTATAGTTTGCATTTTGTTTAGTTTGCTTTAGTTCTAGGGAGTTTTCATTTATGTGGCTGTTTTCACCTTCCTCTACTATTTCTTCCCAGTATATACATGCTGGTAACTTGGAGATGAAAAAATAATTTCTCCTTGAATTTATGGTTATATCCAGGGTATATGATTGGTTAGCTTTTCAGTCAAGCCATTATGTTCTTCCCCACTCATTTCCTACCCTGTGTAGTGCTGTGTAGGTACTTTGCCAAGTGTAATGCAGTGAAAAAGATGGTGATGGTGGGGCAGTTACTGCAACTGTAACTGTAACATTAACTTATATAGATTGAACCAGGGATGTCTGGATGCTTACAAGGGAGGGCTAAGTACTGTTAATGCCATCAATGCCCTAGAAAGAAATTGGTGGTGGTTTTTCTGAGGTGAGAGAGGAAAGAATAATTTGCTGGGTTTTATGGCCAATAACTAAATTAAAATTGATTAAAAAATATATATATATATGTGTGTGTGTGTGTCTTTATTGATTTCAGGGAGAGGAAGGGAGAGAGAGAGAGAAACATCAATGATGAGTCACCGATCAGCTGCTCCTGCATGCCCCCTGCTGGGGATCAAGCCCGCAACCTGGGCATGTGCCCTGACTGGGAATCAAACCTCGATCTCCTGGATGACAGGTTGATGCTCAACCTCTGAGCCATGCTGGCTGAGCTTGATTTTTTTTTAATCCTCACCCAAGGATATGTTTAGGGAGGGAGACAGAGAGAGATAGAGGAAAAAAATATATCAATGTGAGAAACATGGATTGGTTGTCTCCTGTAGGTACCCCAACTGGGGATCAAACTCACAATCTAGGTATGTGCCCTGACCGGGATTCAAACCTGCAACCTTTTGTTGGTGTACGGAAGACACTCCAACCAACTGAACCACCCAGCCAGGACTAAAATGCTTAATTTTTAATTTGAATGTTTCTACTAGAGGTTTTTGATTTGGAAATTTGTTATTTTTGCATGTTTGTCAACTGTAGTTATAAATACACCATGATATTTTTAAAAATCCCTAAACTTTATGTATTCATTTATAGGCTTCTGAAAGGAAGATAAACCTTTTTAGAAATAGGTGTTTCTGCCCAGCTGGTGTGGCTAAGTGGTTGAGCATTGACCCATGAACCTGGAGGTCATGGTTCAATTCTGGTCTGGGCACATGTCCAGGTTGTAGGTTCAATCCCCAGTAGGAAGCGTGCAGGAGGCAGCTAATCAATGACTCTATCATCACTGATGTTTCTCTTTCCCTTCCTCTCTCTCAATCAAAAAAATAAAATAAAAAATAGTTGTTTCTGTTCTGAAACTAGCTTGTGAAACCCTGATCTCATTTTCGAAAATAAAACATTTTGCCCTAGCTAGTTTGGCTCAGTGGTTAGAACATCGGCCCGAGGACTGAAGGGTCCTGGGTTCAATTCCAGCCAAGGGCACATACCTCAGTTGCAGGCCTGATCCCCAGCCCTGGTCGGGGTGTGTGTGGAAGGCAACCAGTCGATATGTCTGTCTCGTATCGATGTTTCCCCTCCCTCCCTCCCTCCCTCCCTCCCTCCCTCCCTCCCTCCCTCCCTCCCTCCCTCCCTCCCTCTCTCCCTCCCTCCCTCCCTCTCTCCCTGAAAAAGCAATGGAAAAAATATCCTCCAGTGAGGATTAAAAAAACACATTTTTTAAAAATTATGTGGTACTAAGTAAAATAAGGGTGACTTGAACACAAACATTGCAATACTGTGACAGTGGAATCTAATAATCTAGGTGGCTAGATTATGGAGATGCTAAACAAAGGGATGAGTCACGCTCAGAAGCTGAACCGGGCAGTGAGATTTCATCATGTTACTCAGAATGATACACAACTTAAAATTGATGCATTATTTCTGGAATTTTCCATTTAATATTTTTGGATCATGGTGTAGGTAACTGAAACCTCAGATAAGGGGGGGGGCTACCGTACTACCAAACTAGAATTCTATGCCCTTAAAAAAGTAAAGACAATAGAGATATGCAGTGGGAAAAAAAAAGCAAGATAGTAGACAAACTCAACTATAACAGTAATCACATTAAGTGTAAATAAACTTACTCCAATTAAAAGATAAAGATTCTCAGATGACACAAAGTCAAAACCAAAATGTTTCTAATGATAAGCCCCACTATAGTTATAAAGATACAGAAAGACTGAAGATAAAAGATGATGAAAGTTACAAATACTAATCAAAGAAAAGTTGGTGTGCCTGTATCTAGCAGATAAAGCTGATTTTAGGGTAGTGAGTTCTAGTAACAGTTAAGAACATATCACAATAATAAAAGTCAATTCAACAAGATATAACAGTCCTAAATATTTATTATTTTGCACCACAGCATAGGTCCAAAATACTTAAATCAAGCTAACAGCCCTGGCTCAGTGGTTAGAACATCAGCCAGAGAACCAAAGGGTTGCAGATTCATTCCCCGCCCCCTGCCCCCCCCTTGTTTGGGGTGTGTTCAGGAGGCAATCGATGGATGTGTCTCTCTCACATTGATGTTTCTCTTTCTCTCTCTCCTCCTTTCTTCCTTCCACTCTCTCTCAAAATCAATGGAAAAAATACCCTCAGGTAAGATCAACAAAAACAAAAACCCCCCAAAAAAACTGTGCTATCAATTGAAACAAACAAAAAAAAAGAGTAAGTCATGGGGATTTAATGTACAGCGTGGTGACCAAAGTTAGTAATACTGTGTTGTGTACTGACAGCTGCTACGCAGGTAGATCTTGTGTTATCACCACACACATGTAGATTAACTGTGAGGTGATGGATGTGTGAATTACCTTGGCTGTGATCATTTCACAATGTAGATGGATATTAGATCATTTCATATACCCTAAATTTAAAAAATCGTATGTAATTGCAAATATATTTGAGTTGTGGATGCTAAGAAATCTATAGGGATTGAATTCCAGGCAGAAAGGAGCCCCCCCAGGTGAACAGAGGCTGGCAACCATCCCAGCAGCACCAAGCTGGGCTTGCTGGGAGCAGGGAATTCTCTGGGAGAGTAGCCACTTAAGAGGCTGACACTGGTGTGGGCCAGCAGAATGGACCAGAACCTGAAGTTTGAAAAGCATGAGAGATTTTCCCCCCATGGGACTCCACATGGTGCTTGGGTGGTGAGGTAGGAATGGGAGTGAAAGACGGAGGGAAATCTGCAGCCTTTCCACGCATAGAAACCAGAGTCCTGCTAGAATGGGGGGCTGGCAAGAAAAACAAGACAGGTCAAGACATAAACTTCAAGACATCTGAACTAGGGGTGAATGAAGCTAACTCAAGTGGAAACCCAGCCAACTCCTGATTAGAGACCAGCCTCCTCACCCAAGCTGCCTGGTAAAGGATGGAATACAAGCATTCTGGAAGAAAATATGCCTGGCTTACCATTCTTTTATACACGTCTGGAATGTAATAAAAATTATGAGATATTGAAGGAAGAAACATTACCCATAAACAAGAGAAGGAAATCTCCAACAGAAATGGACACACAGAAGAACTGGCTGTTAAAATTGGATGGCAAGGACAATAAAGTTACTGCTATAAATCTGTTAGAAGAAAATGGGGCAGAGGGGTGAAGAGATGGATTTCAACCAAGAAATAGAAACTACAAAGAGAGAAATGGAAACCAAAACTAAAATACCTTAAAAGAGTTTCTGGACAGATTAAGAGCAGACAAAAAACACAAAAGAGGAATAGTACAGATGTTTCTTGACTTAATATGATGGGGCTACATCCCAATAAACCCATCATAAGTTGAAAATATCCGTAAGTCGAAAATGTATTCAATATACCTAACCTACCAAACATCACAGCTTAGCCTGGCCCACTGTAAACATGCTCAGAACACATACATTAACCTGAATTTGCTGCCCTGCTCAGTATCACAGGAGAGGATCATACCGCATATCATTGACCCAGGAAAAGATCAAAGTTCAAAGTTCCGAATGAGTATTGCTTTTGCACCACCGTAAAATTGAAAAATTGTTACGTTGAACCATTAAGTTGGTGACTCTCTGTACATCCAAAGAAAGTAAAAATCCAAAAGAAAAAAAAGAACAAAACAGAGTTATCAAAGACCTGTGGGATCACGTAGGATAGTCCTACATATAGGTAACTGAAGTATTGGGGGGGGAAGAGCATAAATGGGCAAAAATATACATATATTAGAAGAGATAAAGGCAGGAAAATTTCCAAAACTGATGAACGATATTAACCCAAAGATCTAAGAAGCTCACCAATGTCCAGCAGGATATATACAGAGAAAACCACGTATCATCGTCAAATAACAAACATAAAGAACAAATTCTTAAAAGCAGCCAGACAAAAGGGTACCTTACTTTAAAGGGAACAATGCTGACAACTCAGTTCTCATCAGGAATGTCTTTAAAATCCAGTCACCTTGCTTCATGTGTGTTTTGAAAAGTCTGATGACAAATTCTCTTGCCTTGGTAAATTGTATTGTCTTCTTGCCTGCAGGTCCCGAGGATTATCATCTTTAAAACAGAATCATTTTACTAGGCTATGTCACGTACATGATGGTTCTCTAACATCCCCAGGTGGACCCTCACAGCGGAGATTTAGATTTTCTCTACCTATATGGAATGTTTCCTTGAAAAAGTTTTAAACATTAGTTCTAATTTTCTTCAAAGACTAGATGACATACCCTGCTTTCTCTGCTTGCCATTGCCACCACCTTCCTGATGCCTCACCCTTCATGGTCAGTCTCTCTTCATGCTCTTATTCTCCTGTTTCCAAAGCCCTTCCTCAAACCTGAGTCTTGGCACCTTGCGCTTTATTGTTTCTAAAATAATTTCTTACATTTCCTTCCTGAGTTCAAGCCACTGTTTTGTTATTTCTTGCCCATTTCTGTCCTTAGTTTAAGAATTTCTGATCCAAGATGTTTTTCACACCTTCAAGTGCAATTATTGGGGGCAGGTCTGGCCATCCTCCTGGGCTTTGCGGATTTTATCTTAGGAGGCGGGAGGACCATATTCTGGATCCCCCATGAATTCCCCCTTTGCCTCTGGCCACCTGGCTGGCCAGCCCTACTGTCTGTGTCCCCCACACCACCCCGCAGAGGGGCAGGAGTGGGCAGGAAGCCAAGATCCCACAGGGGACGTGTGAACAGGGTGTTGGGCACACTTGGTCTACTTTCTGGTGTTTTGTGTTGTTTGGGGAGAAAATGCTGGAAGGGTCAGTTAGGATGCTGCTATTGTCTTCAAAGACCTGGAAATCCCATTAAACTTTTTTCAAGAATGTTGACTTTTGTCATTGCCTTGTTGGCTACTATCTGAGTCTACTTGGGTGGCCATAAATAGCATGGGCTGGGCAGCTCAATCCACAGACATTTCTCATAATGGAAGAGGCTGCAAGTCTGAGATCAAGGTGCCAGGAAGAGGTGAGGGCCCTCTCCCTGGCTGCCTTCTCACTGTTTCCTCCTTTGGTGGAGAGAGCAAGCCCTGGTCTTTTCCTCTCCTGACAAGGACACCAATCCTACCGTGGGGGTCCCACCCTTTGATCTCATCTAACCCTGATCACCTCCCAACACCACCCCTGGGGGAGTTGGGTGTCAACTTATGCATGTGGGAAGACACATTCAGTCCACAGCCACCAAGGAGACCAGCTGTCCTGTCTACACTCAACAGCGACTTTCCACTGAGTGCTGTTAGGTGCACTCAAGACTCACCATCCTGATATAACAGGTACCTTGTTTCTCCTGGAAAGCAAGCCATTTCGGTGCTTTATCCTACATGTCTATTATTGGCAAGGTCATGTGCTGTTCTACACTTCGAGTATTTGTGATCTCTCCCATTCCTGTCATTCAGTAATAGTGTTTTCACCTACTCCCCAAGAACACCACCAAACCCAGCTCTTACACTCACTTTAGTTCTGTTACATTGTTTCTGACCATCCATTCCTCCCTGGCTACCCAACCCCCCCATTTGTCACCATCTCCTAGCCTGTCCCTGGGGGCATCTGAGCTGCTGCCTGTCTCAGCCAAGCCTCTCAGAAAGACTGGACACTATACTCAGAACTGGTTTCATTTTCCTTTATTTTTTTAAAAAAGCCCCTAAGTTCTATGGCTTCCAGGAAGCATCAGAGAAACGGAAGTGCCATTTCTGTACACTTTGTAAAGCAACACCTAGACGCACACACCGCCGCCAATGCCCCAGCGGCTCCGCCCGCCTGTGGCTGCCTGGCCTCTGCCGCACCTGTGGGCTGAGACGGGGCTTTAAGGCGCTTGTCTCCTGTGGCTCAGCGGCACTGAGGGCAGACACAAGAAGCCCCCACACCGGGCACAGTCCTGGCCCAAGTGGCCACATAAGTGGCCGCCCCAGGCTTCAGGAGCAGGTGTAGCAGGAACACCTGCGGACCACACCGTCCAAGCTTTGGTGCAGCACTTTGGTTGGGGTGCTGCTCCCACCCTGCCTTCCCCTTTGGTTTGGGAAGACCCAGGGCGGGCTCACCCCTGGCAGCAATGCCCCACAGTGCCCCCTCGAGAAAACGGCCTTTGGATAGAGGGAGACGAGCTAGATTTTATGACACTAATGGGGCGGGCGGGCAGGACGGCGCAGTGGCCAGGGCCTCCAAGTCACACTACTCACTTCAGCAGACATGGCAGGAGGGGTGCAGGGCAGGTGGCCGCCGTGTTTTCTTTTCCTTGTTTTAAATAGTTAATGCTCTTGGAAGGGAGGACTAGACACAGGTGTAGAAATTTCGGCCAAAGTCTTATGTGAAGAAAGTAACCCATGTGGGGGCGAGCAGCTCCAGGCCACAGTCTATGTCTTGGCTGTGGGCCACCTGGACAAGCTCCCCCAGGAACTGCAGTGGGAGGGTGTGCGGAACCACCTCCAGGGTCACTTGTGTCTCTGTAGCGATTTCCTCTTTCTCCTCTTGAAGAAACAGCAGCACCTGGAGGGGAGTGAGGGTGTGGGAAAGTGGGCACAGTGGGGAGGGGCAAGTTGGGCATGGAGTGAGATGGGGGTACCAGCTGGGCCCAAGGCATCTCCGCCCCCAGACGCTGCCCCGGGACTTACTTGGTGTCATCCGCCACCTCTACCTCTGCAGGTGCTGTGATGGGGGCGTTGGAGTAACCGGCAGTGGGGTCGTCAGCATTCAGCTCTCCATTGGTGGAGTTCAGTGCCTGGGTGGGTGGCCAGCAGGGGAGTCACGTGGGCCATGATCTCCACCCCCCAGTGTCATTGGGGTCCTTGGCCTAGCACCTCACCTGGTTTTTGCTGTATAGCTGGCCTTTGTCCCTAGGCTGAGTTTGCGCAGGCAGGTCGGTGTGGACTGTGCCGATGGGCGTTGGCTGCGAAGGGAGGCAGGACACAGTGCTAAGGCCGGGCACCACGCCACCCCCACGAACCAGGGTCCAATCTGAATCTGCACCAAGGCTCGGGATACTTGGGTCCTCCTCCATGTCCAGGCACAACCCCAAATTCCAGGGTCTCACCCCCCCACATCCAGGATCCCACCTCCCCAACGCCCAGGGACTCCCCACATCCAAGGTAAAGCCCTCCATGTCCAGAATCTTTCACAACACCCCAGGGTAAAGCCCCCCATGTCCAGGGCCCCACCCCACACCCAGGCCCCGCCCCCACATACCAGGGGCTTCCCCGCCCAGTCGTACTCATAGTCGAACACGAAGCCGCTGCGGTCGAAGAGGTCTGTGAAGAGCTTGCGCAGGTAATCGTAGTCGGGCTTCTCAAAGAAGTCCAGGCGCCGCACGTAGCGCAGGTATGTGGCCATCTCCTCTGAGAAGAGCCAGCAGGGCTGGGGGTGGATGTGTGTGGGGGGGTGGGGGAGCAGGAGCAGGGACAGCAAGGGCTGGGAGCATTTTCTAGGGGAAGCCCTCACCTGGGTGGCTCTCGCAGAGCACCTCAATGGGCGTGGCCCGCTTGGTGTCCCCAATTTTCTGGTAGCGCTCCTTGAGCGTGTCCGCCTACAGGGAGAGTGGTCAGCAATATCACGGGCAGCCATGAACCACCACCCACCCCCTTGCACCCTGGCTCACCTTGAGGCCCTGCCAGGGCAGGCTGCCGCGTAGAAAGTACATGAACATGTGGCCCAGCGCCTCCAGATCATCACGGCGGCTCTGCTCTGCGGGGGAACAACAGGTCAGTGTGCTCCCCCTACTCCCTCCAACCCCTGCCTGTCTGCTGCTTACCTTTGCCCAGGTGCGTGTTGATGCTCATGTAGCGCGCTGTGCCCGTCAGGCTTTTGTGCTCACGGTAGGGGATGTGCTTCTTGGTCTCGGGGTCGATGTACTCCTTGGCCAGGCCAAAGTCGATGATGTGTATGGCGTGCTGCCGCTTGCTGCCCGGCCGCCCCACTAGGAAATTCTCAGGCTTCACGTCACGATAGATGAGGCTCTTGGTGTGCACATACTCCATGCGGGTGATCTGAGGGTGGTGGGCAAGTGTCCCATCCGCCTACGTCCTGCATGGCCCCTCCCCCGCTCCCTTCCCCAGGCTCTGCCCCACTCCTCTCCCTGCCACATCCCGCCCTGCAGCCAGGGGTACCACAGCCCGCACCAGCTGGATGGCGATCATGAGCACAGTCTTGAGCGTGAATGTGCGGTCGCACAGATCGAATAGGTCCTCCAGGCTGGGCCCGAGCAGCTCCAGCACCATGGCGTTGTACTTCCCGCACGGGCCAAAGTAGTAGACCTGAGGGACACCCTCTGCGGGTGGAGCATGCACAGATGCCAAGGGGGCCTGAAGCAGGCCCCTATTGCCCCCCACTGATCCCGGCACCCGACCCACATTGCCCCCCTGTACCCAGCTGGGTACCTGCAGTGCTGAGCTGCTTGTAGAAGCGGTACTCCAGGTGCAGCTGCGGTGCCCGGGACTTGATGGGCTCCTGAAGGAACAAGGAGGATGAGGTAGAGGGTTACCTGGGGTGCAGCACTGCCCCAGACCCCACCTGGATGGGCTCCACATGGAGATAGTTTCTGCTGTTGTGGGGAAGAACCTGGACTCACCAATTTGATAGCTACATATTCATTTGTATAGAGATTCTTTCCTGTGGAGGAGAGAGAAGTCAGCACAGCAGGGCGACCCAGCCTCCATTCCTCCCCCCATCCCAGCAGGCAGGAGGCCCTGCATGACCTACCACTTCCGAGGGGCACCTCCTGTTCCCTGGCAGCCCCCCTTGAACTTGGCCTTGTCCTCCCAGGTCCTGGGAGTAAAAAGGATGCCCACAAGATACCCGCAATCCTTTAGGTGTCCCCATCTTCCCTGTACCCTCACATCTTGGGCTCCCACCCTATCTTACTACTGCCCTCTGCTCCACAGCCCCCACCCACCACCCTCTATGTACTCCAGATCCTAGCCCCCCACCAACCCCACCCAGGCACTCCCCCCTCTAACCCCGTTTCAACCCATTCAAGAAGCTATAAGCACACCAATGTGCTCCAGCTCTCCCATTGAAAAATAGAACAAAGATCCCATGGCCCCTCCCAGCACCCACTGCAGCAAAGGGATCCAAAGACATCCATACCCCCTAAGCATCTCCCCCTCCCCCATCACTCCATCCCCAGAACCGCCATGGGTGCAGTCTGCTCAATGCTTCCGCATGGGACCTGCAGGCAGGAGGTGGCAAATAGCCTGGACCAGCCCACGTGCCCCTCTGGTGTCCATCCAGCGGGTCCCCTCCCACCAGTAGAACTCACTCTGCCTCCCCTCCCTGCCCCCTGACGATGATTCATTCCAACACCTTTCTTCCCCACACCACCCATGACTGTGGAGTAAGGACCTGGCCAGAACCCCACCATTACCCCAGAAGGTTTGTCATGACATGCAAAGGAATCACCCCAGGTGCCCTGTATCCTCCTCCTGCACCCCTACCCTGGTGCTGGGATATCCCCCTTCCATGATGGCTATGTCAAGTGAGACCCTGCCCACGGTGCAGGCCGGCAGAAGAGCCAAGGTTGGCTTCCCCAGGCAACAGAGCCCAGCAGGCCAGGGTAGGGGACCTGTACCCCTCTCTGGTTAGAAAGACCAACAAGAATAGGCCTTGCTGAACCCACCCACCAGGAACTCCAGGTGCCCACTGAGGAAGAGCTACCGTGCCCACCCTCACGAAACTGCACAAATACTAGTTCCAGAACCTGATGAAATCCAGTTTTTCACCTGTTATGGTCGCTAAAGCTAGCAGAGCCCCAGAAGGTCCAGCCACTACTGCTGGGTGACCTGTCACATAAACAAGAGGCTGCCCCAATCCAGCCCCTCGTGTGCATTTGAGTTACTGTGCACAGTGCTGCGTACACCCATACCATCATCTCTGGTCCAGTGGCCCTCCCAATGCCGTCTTGTTTTGCCTTTGTCCTGGGACGACCATCACCAGGGTTCTGAACACTGAGAATATGGCCCCACACTGTGTCCGCACCTCTAGGCCTCACCTTACTCTGCCTGATGCAGCTGGATAGTCAGGGTACGTCTGCACTTTAGCTATTCCTGCCTCACCCATGTGGCAGCAGATACCACTGTGTTCCACCTCAGAGGTTGATGCCAGGGTTCCCCACAGCATTAGTTGGCTCCACTGGTCACAGTCACTGCCCCATCCTGGTGTGCGCCAAAGTGTCCACACCACTGTGGCACCTGGCCGTGGTTATGTCTTCTGCTCCGCTGTAACTATTCAAGGGCCTTGGTTTCCATAGCGGTTCAATCAGCTTATTGACTTTCTCAGAGCCCTGCAGGGTATCCTAGAGTCTGCAGAACTGAAGGAGTTCTCCCAGCCATGCTTTCTTGCTCTCAGAGAGCTTGTCTAGTCTTTGTTAGATTTATTCCAGAAACACTTGATGAGTTTTGGCACACTTACAATTAGCACTGTTTTTATATCTTTATTGTCCAATTGTTGCTCAAGTAGAGACCAACAGGCCTGCTAAACTCATTCCCCTCTATTTGCTTACTAAGATTACTCTGGCTGCCCATCGGCATGATTGGGGACTGGTAACAGCTGCATACCTTCTTTCTCAATTTCTTTACGCTTTATTTCCATTCCTCACCATTGTCCAAAGGGATGAGAGGAGATGCCCAGTTGTTGTAACACAGACACCCATTAGCAAAGAAAGAAAGCCTCCTTCTAGTCCTGGTTCTCGGGTTTTGATAAAAATAGGTGTCCCTCCTGTGATTTTCCCCCACCATTTTATTATGGAAGTTTCAAACACAGAAAAACAGAAGGAACTGTGCAGTAAACAGGTACATTCTCACTGCCTAGATTACACAATGAACAATTTGCTATCTGTTCTGTTGCATATCAGTCACGAATCTCTCTGATTTATAGATGCACTTCCAAGTTGCAGGCATCAGTACCTGGCCCCTAAATACTCCAGCCTGAAGGTCAAGTTCTATGTATACTTATAGTTCTTGTTTATGTTGTGAGAGGTGACATATACCATGAAATGCACACGTCTGAAGTGTGCCATCAGATGAGCTTTGGCCAGTGCATGACCCTCAGCAACCCCCACCTTTATCAAGACACAGAATGTCCCCACTGCTCATACCCCTTCTTGCTCCACCACCACCTAGCACTGAGGCAGAATCATCTGGTGTGTTCTGGAGAATCACCTGGTGTGTTCTAGTTCCTTTCACATAGCATGATGTGCTCAAGATTCCTGAGTTGAGAAGTGTCCATGATTCCTGTTGACAGCTGAATGATGCCCTACCCCATCAAGGGAACAGACCCAGTCAGCACGGGGGACACCGGGGTTGTTTCCAGTCTTCTGTTACAAGTAGAGCTGTAGTGAGCGTTGCCTATAGGCCTTTCAGTGGGCAGGCTGGTCACTTTTCTAGTAGGTTTGTTGGCTTGTGCTGCAAATGTGGAGTGTAACTCAGGTGGGTGCCTTCTGTGCTCCCCAGTCTCTGTCTGCTTATGCAAAGTGTTGTTCAAATCTCTTGTCCATTTTTAATTGGAGTGTCTGTCCTTTTATTATAAGTTGTCGTCCTTTCACGTATTCTGGACACCAGCACTTTGCCAAAAGGTGCTCTGAAAATATTTCTTCCCAGTCTGTGGTTTGCCTGTTCCAGCTCATAACAACATCTTGTGATAGACATTTTAAACATTCATGAAGTCTAACCGATCCTTTACGGTAAATGGTCATTTTATTCTCTGTCTTGTTGAAGAAACCTCATGTTTTGACTGCAAATGAATTCTAGGAGAGCCAAAGTCCTTAGAGTCCAGCCTGAGTTTAAAGTGAGCACGCACGTGTGTTTGTGCACACACATAGGCATCTGAAGTCTGTGGATTTAAAGACTTATGGGAGAGTTCAGGTGCTCTGGGATCTGAGAGCCTCACCAATGTTTTACCTGTGCATTCAGAAGGCGAGAGTCCGTAAGGCAGAAAACAACTCTCAAGGGACTGTGAACTGGAGGAAGATTCCAGAGGACGTGCAAGATGGGAAGATGCTGGAGATGCAGTCATCCAGAGCAGGGAAGCCTCCCTGAACTCCCCCAACCTTAGGCTGAGAACCCAGAAAGCCCACATGTGGGGAGAGGGGCAACTCCAGCCCTTGAGTAATGTCCACTCTCAGCCTGCCCTAACAAAGCCAAAATCAGTCCCTGATGGAGTCAAGATGAACTGCTAGGAAAACCTCAACCCAGACTTAAAAGTCTGTGACATGTGGCACCCACAGTGTCCAACATACAATAAAACATTACTAGACATGTGAACAAAGAGGAAAATATGACTGTAACAAGGAAAAACAAAGTCAAGCGCACCGCATACGTGGGTATTTTTAACAGCTACAAGTATGTTCAAGGATTTAAAGACAAAAATGGACAAAATGAATAAGCAGATGGAAAATCTCAAGACAGAAACAGAGAAATCAAATGAAAGTGAAAAATACTGTGTATGAAATTAAAAATTCACTGGATGGCCTCAACAATAGATTAAATGGGTGAACTTACAGCATGGCAATTAAAATCTATCTACACTGCAGCAAAGAGAGAAAAAAAATGAAAGAACACGGAAAAGAACTTGAGGAACTGTGGTACAGCATCAAACATTCCTAATGTGTAACTAGACTCTGAGAATGAGCAGACAGTAAACTGAGGCAGAAAAAACACTTGAATAATGGCCAAACTTTTTCCAAATTTAATTAAAAAGTATCAATATACAGATCCAAGAAGCCCAATAAATCCCAAGCAGGATAAACACAAAGAAAACCACACCTAAACAATGCAAAATCAAAATCTGAAGCCAAAGAATATCTTCAAAACAGAGAAAAAGATACATTATATATAGGAGAACAATGCTCAACATTAGTCATCAAGAAAATGCAAATAAAATCCAGAGACACCACTTCACACCCACTAACAAGAAAAAGCCTGACAACCCCAAGTGTCGGTGAGGATGTGGGATACCCAGAACTCCCATACGCTGCCTACAGGAGATTAACCGCTTCGGAAAATGGTCTGGCAGTTTCTCTTAAGACATACCACCCCCATGGCCCAGTCTTTAACAAAAACACTCATACACAACAAGACTTGGAGAAAGATGCTCAAGGTAGCTTTATTCACAATAGCCAAAATCTGGGCACAACCGAATATCCCTGAGCAGGAAAACAGATGAACAAAATGGGGTACAGTCATACAAATGGACAGAGAAGAAAGAACTAGCTACTGACACACAGGACAACATAGATATTCTCAAAAACACATTGAGCAAAAGAAGCCAGGCAGAAAAGAGCACATACCTCAATTTTTAAATGTTTCAAGCCAAAAGCTGCTACACCCCATGGCCCCCTACATATGCCCTCTTATCTGTCTGTGCAGACCTGGACTATTTAGGTTCCTGCTCCAAACACCCAAGAACAGGATCCATGATGCTGTCTGAGTCCCCAAAGCCATAGAGCCCTCTCCACCCCCGCAGGCTGCAGATCAGGACTAGGCCTATGGACGTGTATGTGCAGACACACATGTACACTCTAATGGGGCAGCAGGGTAGCTCTGTCAGGGGAAGCTGAAGAGTTGGCCACCATGCTGCTCAGGTTCCTCTGTGCAGGCTGGGCTGGGCATGTGGGGCCCCATGCTCTGGGAAGGCGCTAGTCTCTCCCTCACCCTCACCCACCGCAGTCTTGGTTACTGATGTGACAGCCCAGTGCCTGCCCTGTATGCCCCTCCCACCAGCAGACAGTGTTGGGCCCCAGCCCCGACAGTAGTTGGGTTCAGAAACCCCAAACCTGGGGCCACCCACAGCTTCTGACGGCCAAATGCTAAACAGTGCACCAGCTTAGACACTGGTGGCTTCTATGTAGGCCCTCCCGTGTGTGGGCTCAGATCCCCCAACAGAGCTGTTCCTCAGACACACAGGTGAGGTCTGGAGTCTACCCCTCTGGCCCAACCTCCTCCTCAGGGAACAGAAACTCACACACACTTACCTGTGTCCTGGGCACAATAATCAGGGAGGCCAATTGCAAGTGACCATGAACCCATTGGGCAGCCTTCCCCCACCCCGTCCCCTGAAAGCAAATGAGTGGGGCTCACCTAGCCGGAGCTCCCCGAAGTTGCCACAGCCTATCTTCTTCCCGACCCGGAAGTTGGGGCCCACCATCAGGACCCCCGAACTGGTCCCCGTGCTCCGGACGCTGTGGCTGGTCCGGCCGCCGGCCTTGGACATTCTCCGGCCCTCCTCTGACTCCCCTTTCCCTCCTTTCTTGTCAAAATCCATAAGTTTGTGGTACCCTGGCCTCTCCACGGTGACTCTGCTGCTGTACAAATCCCGGGTCTGTGGAGACCTGAGGTCACGGGTGGCTCTTTGGGGCTAGAACACCATGGCGCCTGGCGGACTCCTGGCTAGTGAGACATGGGTGCTCGCAAGGGCCAGGCCGTGGCATTCATCTCGGTGGCCTCAAGGTCGCACGCAGAGGGAGGACACATTCTGCTGACAGGTCCGACAGCCTCAATTCTCACCTCAAATCTCGTGGTTCCCAGCTGGGGGGAAAACAGAGACACAGGTTATAAGACTGATACCCACCCATCTGCCCATAATACAGCCCAGGGTCCAGAGCACAACCCAGCATGGTGGTGTTAACTGATGTGAGGGGCTGGCACAGCAGGATGGCATTCTGCAAAGACTTCTGAAGGCAGAAGTATGACCTGACTTTCTGAGGGGCAGAGGCCACTGTGAATTCCATGTGTCAAGGTGGTATAAGATGCGCATTGTTGTGTGCTGGCCCACAACACAACTTGAAGACAATTGCACTGGGAAGGGTGAAGGCCAGTCAAGTGACAGAGGCTCCAGAACCAGGCAGGGAGCCCCAACTTGGAAGTACCTTCCCCAAGCCAAGGGGTCGTTTCTCTGAAGAGAGAAGAAAACAGATCACAGAGCCCCCTCCCTGCCACTGACTGAGGACCTGGCCAGCTACTGATGTGAGTAGTAGTGACTTGGACATGGCGACACCATCAGGCCTTAGGGTCAACGACCCCAGAGGGATCTCAACCCATGATCTGGGGCTCCCTTACCCTGAGCCTGGAAGAGGGCCCTGAGGATGACAAAAGGGGACAAGAGTGAGAATCATGCCAAGGACAGAGCCTGCTGTCAGCCCTTGGCTCTAGTTCTGGGAACAGCTGGCCCAAGCCTCAGAGCCAGAAGGGGCAGGCACCTCATAGAGGAGAATCCCAGCCACATGCTCACAGGGAGGTGGGGCCACAAGATAGCAGGGACCCAGAGGCGCAGTGAACACACACACCTTCCTGTGCTCTCACACACGTGTGCACAGTCCCTCATGTACTTACACTTACATGCATGCACACCCCTCCCCATG
Organism: Miniopterus schreibersii; assembly: GCF_964146895.1. Classification (NCBI taxonomy): domain Eukaryota; kingdom Metazoa; phylum Chordata; class Mammalia; order Chiroptera; family Miniopteridae; genus Miniopterus; species Miniopterus schreibersii. Next base: position 64,806,386 of record NC_138105.1, on the reverse strand, counting down.
TTCACACGTGCACATCTCACACGTGTCCATGCCCTCCCATGCCTGGCAGTCCTTTCCAGAGGGGCCATGCACATAACCAGGTATAAAGAGGTGCCTGACCTGCATGTAACCCTTGGGCCTGGGCAAAGCCAACATGGAGAAGGGACATGGCCCCATGAGCACAAAAGCTCCGTGTATGTGTGGACCCCACCTGGCCCCAGCCGGCTGCGCGGACACAACGCCAGCCAGGACTGAAGATTCCAGTGCACATGCTGCCTCACCTGGGTCCTCAACATTACACCAGTGACCCCTAATGCAGTGTGTCTGGGCCGCATGCAGCCGCCTTACAGAGGGCAGGTATGCAGACACCTGTACCTGCAGGGGACAGTGGGCATAGGGAGGCAGGTGAGGGGCCTGACCCCTCCCCAAGGACACCAGCCCCTGCTCACCACACAAACAAGAGTTGCCACCCCAGACCCAGCGGCAGAGACTCGCAAACGCTCTGGAAGGCGCCACACCACCACCCACCAGCCACACGGGGGCATTCTGGGTCCTCTCCTAGATGCTCTGAGTCATATGGGACCTGCAGGAGGATAGCAAGGGTGAGTCAAGCACCTGCTTATGGGAAGAAAGCCTGAGGCAAGGCTAGGACCAGAGCTGGATGCCCAGACCAGCATACCTGGGCAGAAGCAGGTGACCCAAAGCCTCAGGAGAATGGAGTGTCTGACCTCAGTTCAGACCCAGGAGTTAAAAGTAATTATCCTGGAGGAGCGGACCTCTCACTCCTCCTTCGGCCTCAACGGCACTAGCATGGCCCCCAATTTCACCCCCAGCCTCCCCACAGAGGGCAGGCCCTCCGGAGAGGGGGGGGTTCCATGTGGACCCTCATCAATTCCATGCTGACATGATCCCCAGGCAGCCTCTGAAAGCTGCTGTCCCGCCTGTGTCCACACTAAGAGGGTCTCACAGAGAATGCTCCACATCAGGGCCATGCTTCTCCACCAATGCGCACCTCAGATGAGTTACCTGCCTTGTTCTTTTTGGGGTCCTCCATCTTGTCAGGGCCAGGGGCTGTCTCCCCTGCAGGGGCCCCAAGAACCCCCTTCTCTGACCATCTCCAGTCAGTGATGTCACAGTCCCTGGCTGACATCACTAGCACAGCCCCATCCTAGAGCCAGAGCAAGTCTGAGGAAGGTGCAGGGAGTCTCCCTCCCTGAAGGGTGGCCCCTCACAGGCTGCCTGGCCCCACAGTGCACGGTGGAAACCACTGTGAGTGTAGCATCGGAAGCACCCAGACTCAGGTGATCCTGGATACAACCCCTTCTAGGTAACTCTGGACATGTGCGTCCCCCCACATCAGGAGCCCACCTCTGCCTGGGGATTCAGTAACACGTAGAGGCAGGCCCCCCTCCCCAGGATTCACCTGGGACCAGAAGCGCGGAGCTCCAGGAGCCATGAGTACCCAGTGTGTCATGTCCTGGCATCTGCACACTACTACTGCACAGGGACCCAAACCAGGGAGACGTGCCCACTGTGGGGCCGCAGCTGAGAAGTCCCATGGCACCTGCAACATTGTGTCATGGCAGAGAGGAAGGAAGTGCCCCACAATGACTGTGCAGGAACCAGCTGCCCAGCCCATGGGGACGAGGTCAGTGTCAAAAAGGATTAAGCAGAAATGGGTCTTAACTCCCCCCAGGAGACAGCGGACCTGGGGGAAGTGCCTGGACATGGGACTGAGTGTGCCAAGCAGGTGGCCCGAAGCCGTGTATCGGTGATCTGGGGTGTGGGCTCCAGTCAGTGCCATCCCAGAGGGCGTGCAGAATTCCTGCCTGAAGTCCTGCCTGAAGTGACCAGGACCAGATAGAGGAAGGAGACAGGCCTGTGAGAAAGGACAGCTGTCACTGCACCCATCACAGAAAGGTGGACTAGATGAGTCAATGCTCTTGGGAGAGGGACAAAGATCACAGGGCATGGTCACGAGGTGGCAGGATGCTCTCACATAGTTCAGGAAAAGCAAACATGGCCATGGTGACAGTGAGCCCATGAGAAGCAGAGAGTATCAGGTACTTTTCTTGCACGCTTTCAGCATACTTGACAAGTTTTCAAAATTAAGATTACAAAGAGGCAAGGTTGCTGCTACAAACTCTGTAACCTCAGACCACAGAAACCAAAGTCAAGCAACAGTCTGGGTAATAAAAGCAAGTCTTCCAGACAGCTGGTGACATGGGAGTGGCCTTGATGTGTAGCAGCTCTGGAACCGGTATTGACTGTAGGCACCGGCTGTGAGTAGTGACGATGGGTTTCAGAGAACCTGCTGCAGTGCTGCAGAGAACACGGGAGGGACCTGAGTTTGTTGGGCAAATGTTGGTAACTTGGACCCGGTCCAGGGCCCACGAGGGGGGGGGGGGGCACACGGCACTATACTCTCTCCACATCTGAGCGCATCTGAAAATTTCTGCCTAAAAAACTGAAAGGAAAACAAGGGGGCCTGAGGGAGAGCAGGGAACCCTGGCTCCTGCCCTGGGATATGAGGCTTGAAGACAGACACTGGTATTGCTGCTGAGAGATGGTGCACATGGGCTGGATAGAGCATGTCTGGAATATTCCATCATCTCAGAGTACACTCCTGACAGCACTAGCCTCTCCCCACAGACACCTGGTCAAGCCCTTATTCACACCTTGCACTGCGCTGTCAAGGGGGCAGGGTTGTCCCACTCCATTTGATGGTACCTGCAGGCCCCTCGTCCTGGTCAGGCTAGGCCCACCCTGGGCACTTCTGCTACCCTGTGTAACTACAGTTCCAGCACTGTATCAGTCCTTGATGTAGGCTGTGTCCCCAACAGGATAGGTCCTAACCCCTGGTGTCTGGGCATGTGACCTTATTTACAAATTAGGGTGGGTCCTTATCTGTGACTGGTGTCCTTATGAGAAGGAAATAGAGACACACCGAAAAGGAAGGCCATGTGACAATGGAGGCAGAGATGTGACCACAAGCCAAGAAACTCTGGCAACCACTGGAAGCTGGAATAGGCAGAAGGATCCCCCTCCCCTGGAGCCTTAGGAGGGAGTGCAGTCCTATGACACTTTGATTTCAGACTTCTGGCCTCAAAGAACTCAGTGAAGATGCCTGACCAGCACCCCAGCAGGGAGATAAGTGTCAGTGTCAGCAGTGAGGAGCCATGGGGAAAGCAGAGACCCTGAGGTGGCAGATGAGTAGGGCATGCCCTTCAATGCAATGAAAAAAAACACACCAGAAAACCCAGACTGGGGACATCCTGCAGGACATGATGGTGAAGGCATCCACACAGGAAAGAGGGGAAACTGATTGTCACATGGGATCCTAATGGGGTCCTGGAACAGAGAAAGGCCATCAGGGGAAAATGAGGAAATCTGAGTAAATATGGATTTTAGTTATTAATGATGTCTCAGTCCTGGCTCATCAACTGTGACTAAGGCACCACACTGACAGAAGGTGTGACCAGGGGTACTGGGTATGGGGACATGGCAATTGGCATTAGCTTCACAGTAATTCTGTAAATCTAAAACTGTTCTAAAATAAGGTTTACTTTTAAAAACCCAAACCTTGGCCCTGGCTGGGTGACTCAGTTGGTTGGAGCATTGTCCCATACACCAAAAGGTTACAGGTTCAATTCCCAGTCAGGGCACATGCCTAGGTTGTGGGTTCAATCCCTAGTTGGGGTGCATATGGGAGGCAACCAGTTGATGTTTCTTTCTCTAAAAATCAATAAAAACATATCCTAGGGTGAGGATTAACAACAACAAAATTCAAACCTCCATCTCCTCTGGCAGCTTCTTCCTGCCCCTCCCTCAAGCACATGTGTGGTGCCCACTCATGGTCTCTACTCAGATGTCACCAGTGAAGCCACCCTCCCCAAGCCCACCACATACCCCACCCCTGAACTCCTCTGCCATGGGGCAGTACGTATGTGGTCACTGTGTACCTGCCCCCTAACCATAAGCTCCTCAAAGACACAGAGGCCTTTTGTGCAGGCACCACACAGGAACTCAGGACACTGGCAAACAAATGATATGAAACAGACCAACATATCTGAGAGAAAGTCGGCAAAACCACAGAGGAGGTATAGGAGGCCTCACAGATGCACACTGCTCTGCCTCTCTAGTACAACATGCAGATTAAAGTAACAGAGACATGCCCAGATGGGCACGGCTCTGCAGTTGATCATCGTCGACCCATGAACCAGGAGGTCAGGGTTCAATTCCTGGTTAGGGCACATGTCCAGGTTGTGGGCTCGATCGGGGCATGCAGGAGGCAGCCGATCAATGATTCTCATCAGTGGTGTTTCTACCTCCCTCTCCCTCTCCCTTCCTCTCTCTGAAATCAATAAAAACATATTTTTTAAAAAAAGTAACAGACACTCTCACTTCTCAGCCTGTTGGGGTTAGAAAATAACATTCAGTAGCAGTGAGAGCAGGGGAAATGGGGACTTTTTAACAAAAACACTTACATTTAGGTAAAAGAGGCTACTATCCAGGCCATACAACCCAGAGGAATGGCCAAAGCAGGACTAGTTGAGAGCCATGAAGGTGCAGCCCTGTCCCCACCCTCTGCAGGGTTAGTAAACAACCTGTGCACAGAAAGGAAGTGGCATGTGGTGCAGCCTCACAAAGCTGTCCCTGCACATGGGCAAGAACCCAGGAAATTGTCCCTGGGGCTGGGACTCCAGGGCAGGAACCCCCTCCCCGCCTTTCCTAGGCCTGAATCTACTTTCCTCCCTCACAGTGAGCACAATGAACACAATGTTTTTGCATTTCCTAAACTCAGCTACTGTGGGGAAAGGTGGGCGGGAGGGTGCCCTTGGCCTCCAGCCTAGCAGGTGCAAAGCTCAGGAACATGCAGGGTTGGAGACCCTCATGGCCAGAAGCTCTGGTGGGCCCTATGCTGGAGCAAATGGAAGGGCCCCTGCAGAATGGCTAGAACACATGGAAAGCGACACTGCCCAGAGCTCCCGGATTTTACTGAGGTGGGCCCAGCATCACCTCTAGGGACTGGCCCAGTTCAAGGGACCTGACCATATGCAGGAGGGAGACAGGACCAGCTACCTCCTTGGGGTAAGACACCCTTCAAATCAGACATGTCCCCCAGAACTGGGCAAGTCACTGGGACTGACGACTGGGCCAAGAGGGTGGCCACTGAGTCAACACTGAAGATGCTGGGCAGCCATCCTCCTGAAAGGGCAGCCCAATCCAGGCCTAGTACGCCAGCCTGGGATCTGACACCAGTATCCTCCTGCAAGGCTTCCCTCCCAGAACCCTCACCCAGAGCTCTCGGAAGCACCACTTCAGGACTGGACCTGGCTGGAAGCTGATAGGCAGGAGTGGGCACAGCCTGGAACAGAGGGAGCATACAGCCACTCTCCAGGGGACGCAGGTCTACAGTGTGCCAGGTCCCATTTATAAACACGCTTGTGTTTTTAGGGATCTCAAGTGTGAATGGTGCCCACCTCTTAGATGTTGAGTGATTTTTCAAAAGCAGTCTTTATGCTTTGCTGTAAGGTTCGTTTTCTTCAATGTGCACACTTTGTTTTTTGCTACTTAAAAATACTAAGAACAGGATGTTGGTTTTGTGGTCTCACTTGCTGGGACACCGGGTCCTAGTCCTTTCAGTCACTTGAAGATACCAGACACACCTTCTTGGGAGAAGAATCAAGGCTGCCCAGCCGCAAAACTCGCCACAACCAAAGGCCAAAGGCTGGCATGCTGCCTGTCTGTCTGTGAAAGTCTCAAAGTAGGACCCAGCCCAGTGCCACCGCAGTGACTGGTGCACTGGTACCCACTCAGAACTTCTGGCCTTCTGGAAAAGTGCAGGGCAGCAGATAGGTGAGGTTCTGGAAACTGGTCAGGGTTCCCAAACTCTGAGAAGGCAGAGATGATACAATAATGGGTCAAAGGACAGGAGAGGAGAGGACAGGATAGGACAACTGGCCTGAAGAGAAGCCAGGGCACAGACGCTGAAATGTGAGTTGAGGGGGAGAGGAGTTGAGGTATATGGAGAAGTGGAACCTCATCCATGGTGGGTGGGATGTAAAATGGTGCAGCCACTGTGGGAAATAGTAGGCAGTACCTCAAAAAGTTCAACACAGAGACACCAATGACTCAGAAACCCAGCTACTCAGTGTACACCCAAGAGAACCGAAAACACACATCTACACAAACCTGTGCATAATGTTCACACGGCATAATTCACAAAGGCCAAAGGATTGACATAGCCCAAAGGTCCATCACCTGATGAACAGATAAATACACTGTGCTCCATCCATTGGAATATTACTCAGCCATAAAAAGGAGAGAAGCACTGACACTTGCTATGATGTGAATGGACCTTGGACACATGATGCTCAGTGAGAGAAGCCAGATACAAAAGGCCACATACTGTACGATTCCATTTATGTGAACTGTCCAGAACAAGCAAATCCAGAGATAGGAAGTAGACTCATGGTTGCCAGGGGTTAGGATGAAGAGTGACTACTGAGACAGGGTGCCTTTTGGGGTGATGGAACATTCTGGAATTAGACAGAGGTGCTCGCTGCACAACACTGTGAATGTACTAAAAGCCACTGAGGTGTTTTCATATCTCGAATAAAAAAGGGGAGTGTGTGGTATCTCAATAAAGATGTTTAAAAGTCACAGTGAGCCCTGGCCAGTGTGGCTCCGTTAGCTGGAGCGTCGTCCTGTGCACCAAAAGGTGGCAGGTTCAATTCCCAGTCAGGGCACACAAGCAGGCTGTGGGTTCCATCCCAGGTCGAGGCAAGTGTGGGAGGCAATTGATCTATGTTTCACACTGACGCTTCTCTCTCTCCCCCTTCCTCTCTCTGAAATCAATTTAAAAAAAAAAGTCACAGTGAGTGTGACTCTGGTTGGTGGCCTGGAGAACAGGGCCTGTCCCTGTACAGATCAAAGTTTAGCCAGCATGCAGACTGACTGCCACAACCACACCTCCTGCCCTTGGGCCCATGTTGAACAGGATTCTGTCACAAAGAACTCAGAGGTGTGTACCCACAGAAAGTTACAGGTGTAGAAACTGGTCAGACAATGGGGAGAGGAGGAGGGGCTGACTCTTGGCTGTGTGAGAACGCGACTCCAACCTGCCAGCTTCAACCCTTCCCAGAGGCCCTGGGTGAGGCCTGAGGCTATGAAGAGGGCCCCCACAACCACCAAGGAGAGGCAGGTTTGGTCCTCAGATCCAGGGGCGATGAGCTCACATATCACACCCAAGTGCTTCGAACCCAGTCAAGATGAATACACAGCTCCCATTCACCTGTGCACACACAGGGCTCATGCATCAGGAACCCCAGGGAACCAACCCCCAGGGCACACTCCAGGGCTACCCTCCTTACACTGGTGGCCCAGGCAGCACTGGTGACCAGTTAAAGACCTGGAAACCCCAGAGCTGTCTAGCCCTGTCTCTGGTCACAGATGCAACCATGCAGTTATTTCATACTGGTGAACAGGTAGCACATTGACTTTGGTCCCCCAAGACCACTCCTGCAGTGGAAGAGACCCCAATACCAAGAAGGCTGCATCAGAGTCACCTGAGATGTTGCTAAAAACCCAGATTTCCAGTCCACCCCCAAAATGCTGTTGGCCAGATGGAGCCTAGGGACCTATGCCCAGCGAACGCCAAGCAGCTGGGCTAGAAGCCACTACTCAGTTGTGAGGGTTTCACCTCCCACCTGGCTGGTCAGCTGCCCACCTCAAACCAAAACCCAAGCCCAGCACAGCCACCCAGGCATAAACATGCAGGCACCCCATTACCACTAAAGCCTAATAAGCAACTAATAGCTTTTAGTGTAAGTGTATCTCACGTAGTATCTGAGACATACTTATAGCCAGCAATTTTGGGTTGTTTGTCTGAAACTAAATTTGGCTGGGCACCTACACTGCTGCATCTGGCCACACCTCTATGAAGCTGCTCTGCTCCCAGCACCCTCAGGCGAAGGCCTATTCAGGGAGTGTAGAACCCACAGCAGTGCTGACAGCAAGACTCACTAGTCCCAAGGGTGCCATTTTTATTCAAATCTGTGTGTCTTTTTAAATTGATTTTTTAGAGAAAGGAAGGGAGAGAGGGGTGGAGGAGAAACATTGATCCCTACTCACCCTGACTGGGGATCAAACCTGCAACCTGGGTATGTGCCCTGACAGAGAATCAAACCAGCCACCTTCTGGTGTATGGGATGATGCTACAACCAACTGAGCCACACCAGCCAGGGCCAAATCTGTGTATGTCTTAAAACCAAGCATTTCCAATGAATATTCAGTGTCCAAACAATGATGAACCATCAGTGTAAAACACTCATTCAAAAGAAAAACTAAGCTATCTCTCACCCATTTCATGTTTAAATATATTGAATTAAGCCCTGGCAGGTATGACTCAGTGGTTAGAGCATCAGCCTGTCAACCGAAAGGTTGTGTGTTCAATACCCAGTTAAGGGCACATACCCTGGCCCTGGTCAGGGTACATTTGAGAGGCAACCAATCGATGTGTCTCTCTCACATAGATGTTTCTCTCTCTCCCCGTCTCCCCTTCTCTTCCACCTTCTCTAAATATCAGTGGAAAAACTATCCTCGGATGAGGATTAACAAAATAAAATTAAAAGTAAATAAATAGATATACTGAGGTAAATAAAATGTATTAAATAACTTTCACCTGTTGCTTTTTGTTTTTAACGAGGCTACTGGCATATAACCACCCACGCAATTCAAGTCCCAGGCTACCAGCACTGCTGGGGATCTCGAGTACCTGTCCCTCCCCAGTAACTGTCACTGCCCACGTGCCAGGTACCAACGTGACCATATCAGATGGGGAAGCTGAGGCCCTGGGCTGAGAGGCACCTGGAACGCCCCCCCAGGCAGCCTGCCAGGTGAGGGGCACAAGCCATAAAGTGCTCTGGGGCCAGCAGGGCTGGACTCCCAGCTATCCTGTCCACTGCGTTCTGCTCTCCTAAAACAGGGAGGGCAGTCCCCCAGTCAGCTCCGCAGCTGTCTCCGGTCTAGCAGGTGTCTCGTGGGACGTAGCATGCAGTGCCCAGCCTGTATACGAAGCCAGAGAAAGCAGCGCCTCGGGTATAACTTCACCCCTGACAGCCTGGAGGAGGGAATAAGACCAGGAGTGCAGAGGAGCCCAGGGGCCTCATTCCCAGGAGGCAGAGCCTCCCTCAGTCCCCTCTCCACCTTCCAGTTCCTGGGTCCAAGAGAGCAAGATGTCCTTTCTGAGCCCCGACCTGAGACCTCGAGACATCTGCTTTTGAGGAAAGCCCTCTCCGGGAGGTCCTTGAGCCCTAGGGTGGCCTCGACTACCACGTGGGAAAGGCTCTGTAAAAACCAGACCAGGAACCTTTCTAGAAGCAATGAGCCCCAGGGGTCTGTGCCAGTCTCTCCATGAGCTCCCAGCCCATAATGTTCTGCGTGGGATTCCCAGTCCCCAAGGTGCCCACATGAACTTGGGAAAACTTGAGAGGCACTGTCTGACCTGAGGATTGAGGTCTAGGACCCTGCCCCCAAACCTCTCTCTCTGCCTGGTGGTCAAGGCCTGCTCCTTAGGGAAGCCACTGGGTGCCCACTGTCCAGCCCAGCAGAGCTTCATCATGTGCCTGCCAGACTGCCCCTGGAGGGACCACAGCAAGCAGAGCCCCCCCCCCATGACAAACAAGTCACACTTGCCTTCTCAAGACAAGATCCCTGTGGAGGCTAGGGGCCCTACAGCAATGCTGGCCTGCAAGAGCATGTCCCTGAAGGGAAATTTCCAAGTGAGAGGTTACCTTTAAGCAGTTTTTTTACACCTGTAAGGTGAATCACTGACCAACATAAAATTATGGCACACAATGACATATTATACATATTTCTACCTTCTAAACAGCGATCACCCGCTCCAGGGCTGCCCCAGAGCCCACCATAACCCAGGAAAACTCAAGATGACCCAGGTCTATCTTGGGGACCCAGCCTGCACCTGAGGCCTCTGCCTGCTGCTGGCCAGAGAGGCTCTGAGTGGGACAGGCCCAAGGACCATGGGTGGCTCTTCAGTCTTCTTAAAACATTCTGCCAAACTCTAGCTTCTGGAGGGGAAGCTGCCGAAAGGACAGAAGTCTTGCCCTGCCCTACAGAACCAGGCACAGTGAACCCTGAGTCCTCTGATCCTCATCCACTAGGGTGACTGCACCCTAAGCGAGCAGTGCTTGCCCTGACCTCAGTGGGAACCTTCTCAAGCCTGCACACGCTCTGCCAGCCTGTCATCCTTCCTCCATGTCAACACGCTTCTGTGGAGTTTGAGATATAACCTAGAAGGAGACTGTATCCTGTGTCTGGTGCACTACTTCATTTGTCTTTGGCCACAGTCCGACAAAAAAATTATAGCAAATAAGACTGCTTTTTACCACAACGTTGCCTCCAACAGTGAATGCCACTGAGCTCCTGAATGAGAAAGAACCAGTCCCAAGTGGGTTGGCTCAAATGGGGGAAGGCCCTAAGGAAGGAGCCTCACGTTGCCCTAAGGCATTCTAGGGGAGGGGACCCCAGATAGGGTCTAGAGAGGGGCTGGGTGACAGGGGAGTCAGGTGGGGGCACAACTTGGGCTAGGTCCCAGAACCGTGGCACCCTGTTTATCAAGGAGCTTTGTCAAAGCCATATCCTCCTCACTCTAGCAGACTGCTCAGGCCTCAACTTCCTCATCAGTGCAATGGGAACTCAGGAAGTAACCCAGCAAGACTCCACAAAGCTCCCAAAATGGGGAGAAGACAGAAGAGGAGCTGCCTGAGGCAGGGGCCTTCCAGACCAACCAAGTCTCAGCTCAGGAACCCAGAGCTGCCCCAGCATGAAGACACATCACAGAGACAGTGCTCACCAGGCGGCCAGAGTTCGTAACAGCAAGGCCTCCACTGGGCATGACAGAGGCCACTGACAGAGGACGAAGCCCGTTACTGCTCCACCACCAGAACCAGACCCCAACCACATGCTGGGGCTCCTTCACAAGGATCTACTTTCCCCTTCCAGGTTAAAACAAAGGTGGCCAACCCTCCCAACGTCACAGAGGCCCTAAGGCTGGCGGCCCCAACTCACCTGCCTCTACCTAGCAAAGCTCCCTGCCCCATATACTCACTTCTGGGTGTTCAGGGCCCAGAAAAGATGTCTCAACCCCACGACAACCATGACGATGAGGAACCCTGCTGCTCCTAAGGTGGCCTGGGGAAGCTTGTGGGGGCCCAGAAGGGATGGCAAAATTAACCATGGGACAAGTGGTATCTCAGGGGAGATGCCACTGTCCCTAAATTCAGCCTCTCAGGGTCCTTGCTCAAACCCACCAATAAATCTCCACAATACACTTGGCTCCCCAGCTGTCCGGGACTCCTCTCAACTGGCTTGCTTCCCAAATTACTGGCTGGCATGCTGACTCCCCCAAAGCTGGGATAGGCACATAGGAAGGTTTTCAGTTTTAAAAAACCTCACCTGGTTCCTTTTGCCACCCAGAGATAATTACTATATAATCAGGAGAGTCAAATGGGAATTAGACCAGCAGCTCCGTCTGCACAGGGTTGTTGTCACAGCACAGGGATGCCCAGAGCCAGGTAATGAGATGCCCATCACCATCTGCTTCAGAGAAGTTAGAGGGATTGGAACCAGACAAGAAGCCACTTTACAAGAGAAGGGCTGACTGCCAATGGTTCACAGAAAAACCAGACCTTTGCTGTCACCTACTGCTGTGGTGGAGAGTCCAGTCAGCTCCTTCTAGACAGCCAACCCACTCCTGCACACAGTCACACTTCCACATGCAGCAGACACAACTGGCCTGGAATTGGGCCCACCCCTATGCCCCAAGCAGCCCTCCCATTCTGTTCCTGAGAGGCAAGACCACAGAACCCTCAGGGCAGAGACAGGGGTGGGAGGGTGGAGGACAAACATCTGCGGTCCCAGAGACTCCAGGGAGGCTGTGAGGCCAGTGTGAGCACCTGGGGACACTGCACCCTGCCCCCGCCCATCAGCCTGCAGAGTCCAGAGCAGTTCCCTTCTCAGAGAACAATTTGGTGGAGACAGTGAAAAACAGAAACTAACTACTGGCAACCACAGCAAACTTCCCCTTTTCAAACCTGTGGGCTTGGCTCACAATGTGTTCTTCACAGAGGTAACTCCATCCCCAGCAGCGACCACCCCTTCCCTGATCAGAGCAGCTCTTGGCAGGTGGTTTTCCTCTCGATGAGAGCATTTGTGCCTCATCTTACAGTCATCTCACATCCATGAGCCTGGGGGCCTGCAAATGCCAATGGAGCCTGTCCGCAACATCGTCCCCCCTTCCAAGCAGGGACAGAGAACCCAGAGAGTCTGAGCCCCACCAGATGGAGCACCACCGGATGACTGTGCAGCCACCCTGGGTGCCCCCATGGAAGGAACTGGGGGAAAAAAGCCAGATTCCACCTACATGCAGGAAACTCTCCAGGACCATTTTCTGCAAACAATCCCTGCCCAGGACATCACCACATTTTCTCTTTGGCCCCCAGCCCCTATCCCTCGAAAGAAAGTTGGGGCTGAGGGGCCAGGGGAAGTGCTGTCCCAGGCATGGAAGGGAATCAGTGGTAGGATCAGTGTGGACTGTGAAGGAGGCGAAGCACACAGACCTCCCACTACCCTTTGAGATCTGAAGTGTTTCCAGAAAACAAAGCTACTGGTGAAGGCGGAAGGCAGAGGGCAAAGCCAGGCTGAGAGCCAGGAGTTCCTGAGCAGCACCCTGCAACAGGTCACCCTGAAAGAGGTCCCACCTTGCTGCACAACCCTACCCTACTCAAAGCCCCCCCCCGCTGTTCCCCCAAGACCTTCAGGACCACAAAGGAGAGGGGGAATGTATGTAACACTGTAGGGAGGGATGATGGAACCAGGTGGACAGGGGCGGGACTTCAAGGGAGAGAGCTGGAGGAGTGGGTGTCACTGGGAGTAGACAGGGAGCTTGAGCACTGGGTGGAGGTGGGGTGGGGTTAAGTGGACAGTGGGGGCAACATGGTCTGGAGTGAGGAATCACTGTGAGCAGATGGGCCTGGAACGTGGGGATCAGTGGGTGTAAAGATGGCAAGGCCTAAGTTTGGGGGCCACTGGAAGGACAAGGGTGGAGTACAGAGAGAAAAGAGTGAGGAATAGGAATCTAGAGGATGGGGGTCAGTGGGCTGTAGGTGCAGTGGTGTCGGAGTGTGAGGTTCAGGGAAATGTTAGAGCAACGGGGTCCAGATTGCGGGATCAGAGGCGGTAGAAATTAGCAGGAATCAGAATGTGGGGTCCGCGTGTTGTACGGACACAGGAATCTGGGGTGCGAGGGTCCAGAGTGCGGGTTGTAGGGATAGCGGGGTCTGAGGTGCGGGGGTGGGCGGGGTGCGGAGGTCCGCTGGGTGAAGGGGCGGCGGGTCTGGGGTTCGCGGGGTGGGGCCGAAAGACCCGGCGCGTGGCCGCGGCAGCCGACGAAGGCGCGCGCATCGTTACCTCTCGGCCTCCGCCGTGGCCGTGGCCCTGCGGCCGGCTGGCCGAGCTGGGTGGCCCGGGCTCCCTCAGCAGCGCGGCGCGGGCCTCCGCTCCGGGCCCCACTCTCGTTCCGGCGCCCGCTCGAGCCCCGGCTCTCGCACTGCTGGTCTCCGCATGTTGGGCGCGGGCCGTCCCCGCCGCGCGGGCGCCCGGCTCGCCCGTCTCGCAGCGTCGCCGCGGACCTCGCTTACGCCAACAGCGTCGCGGGCAGGGCGCGGCGCCCACTGCGCAGCCGCCGCCACCGCAGGGCGCACGTCAACGTCACAGCGCGGGGTGGGAACCAGCGACGTACCCGCCGCTTTGCGGCAGTGGGTAGCGCCGAACGACCGCCGCCGCGCTTTGCGGCCGCTCCGGGATGGTTAGGCAAGCTGCCCGCCGGGCGACCGAAGGCGCACTGCTGCTGGAGCGCGCGCGAGCTGGAAGGAGCCGGGCTGCGTTCTCCCTTTGGGGGCAATTCTCCTGCCTCCCGCCCGGGCTCACCCCGCCGTTGCCATGGCAAGGCGTGGCTGGCCACCCCGCCGCGCTTCTGTGACGTCACGGTCTCGCCACCTGATGTCACGGCCGGGCGGTGCCGGGGGTGTGGTCAGCGCAGGTACCCGCTGACTTCCGGGGCAGGCGGCTGGAGACGGGCTGGGTGGTGCCAGCAAGGGTAAGGGACTTTAGGACATTAAGCAAGCGGCGTGGCCTCACTTCCCAGTGTCCTAATAAGTGGTGACGTCAGCGAGGAGCAAAGGAGGGCTCAACACGGACTGTGTCCGCCGTGGGTCACCCGAGGCAACTGGCTCCGGGGTGCTACTGGGCCGCCCTGCCGTGCACAGACCCTGCACGCAGCTGGCACTCAGTAATGCCCACCGCCCGGACGAGAGGAGGCCTGGGGAGGGGGTGACTGGCCAGGTACTTGTGGTAAGGCCCTGTTCCACCCTGGAGAAACAATGCCTGCCCACCCGCAGGCCCCGCGTGCCTCCTGGGGGCATTTTAACGTTGGAGGAGACGCATCCATTCAAATATTAAATTCCTGCCATCAGCTCTGAGAATAGAATGGTGAGCTGGACTCTTGGCATTTTTTGCTAAGGAGACCTCAGTCCTGGGGGGAAGTGGAGACAGGACAATACATAAACGGACACAATAGTTTTAGAGGATGTTATAAGGTGGCGTGGGGCAGTGATTGAGAGCTGCACCCTAAAGACTAAAGCTAGTTGTGATCAGATGGGAGAAAGATTCCCAGTAGCCAGATGGAGTACAAAGAAAAAGTGAGGGAGGAGAATTAAACTGGAATGGGATGGTAGAATGGCAGTGGTTTGGAGCCAAGCCAGGCCCTTGCAGAGGCAGACTTTAAGGCTTTGCCCCAATCCTCCTACAGTCACCACCTCTGGGAAGCCCAAACCATCTCTCTCATTGTCCTTTCTCCCTGCATCCTGACACTCTCCAATCTGAGCCTTACCATAAAGGAGTGTGTGTGTTTAAAGTCAACCTCCTTTGCAGGCTTGATCCCTGCCCCAGTGGGGGTGCATATGGGAGGCAACCAATAGATGTGTCTCTCACATTGATGTTTTCTTCTCTCTCTCTCCCTTCCACTCTCTGAAAAATAATGGAAAAAATATCCTTGGATGAGGATAAAAATAAAATAAAATGTAATAAAATAAAGTCAACCTCCTCGCCCTGGCTGGTGTGTGGCTTGGTAGTGGGAGCATTGTCTTGTGCACTGAGGAGTCATGGGTTACATTCCTGGTCAGGACCCGTGCCCGAGTTGTGGGTTTAATCCCCAGTTGGGACACATGCGTGAGGTAACTGATCGATGTCTTTCTCTCTTCCTTCCTCTCTCTCGAATCGGTGAAAAGTGTATCCTCTTGTGAGGATTTAAATAAATAAACAAAATAAAATCAGCCTCCTGCTCCAGCCTTGCCAGTACAAAGACTGTGACTGCTTTGCTCACTGCTGTGCCTGTACCTACACTAGGTACTCTGTGTATGGTAAATGAAGGAAGAAACTCCATGGTCCTCCCAGATTCTGGAGAACTTGGGGCTTTATTTCCTCAGACTTCCCTGTTCTTTCTCTTCTTTCCCACTCTTGACATTTCGGGAAATCTGCTTTCAGGTGCTCAACTACCCCCGGAGGGGCAGGTGGCACCATGGCCTCTCCAGAGGTATTTTAGCCTTAAACCCAAGCTCCAGCCTTGCCCCCTGTAAAGCAGGGTGGTTTGTGCAGCTGAAGGAATTCAGAAAGTAAGGCAAGTTAGGGATTTTGCCAGCTAGAGGCTGTGTGACTATGGGTAGGTCAGTGACCCTCTGATCCTCTGCATCTTCATCTGTACGTTAGGACTGAGTGCTCCATTGGGTATAGGATTCCATGAATTAATGAATAAAGAACTGCCAGCATAGGGCCTTAAGGAACATATTTCTCTCTAATCACTTGGGATCTTTGAAAAAGCAAACCGCCTTCCAACTTCCTTATTTTTAACCTACTTCAAATGTGATCCACATGTTCCTGTGTCCTTTGGCTTTGATCAAAGGGACACTTTGGGGAAGCTGGGGTGAGAAACAGTCCCTTTAGGGTTCTTGATAAAATAATAACATTGTACAGAGGATGAGCTGATCTCATCACCCCCTAGAAAGTCAAATAATGTCCTGGCCAGTAAATCCCAACTGCTGTCGATTTTGCAGAGGAGCTGGCAGAAGTGCCCCCTTCTGTCTTTTTACCCTTACAAGAGGTAGGTTTATCTGTGTCCCCCTCCTTGGAGAGACCCCAGGACAGGCTCAAGTCTATCCTGGTGTCCAGCACCAGCCAAGGAACAGCAAGTGCCTGGTTCATTTTTGTTGAATTGAATTAGTGTCCCCTGCAGCCAGGGCTCTCCCCACATGGTGCAGAGACTCATTTTGATGTTTGCATTCCCATTTTCAAGATGTGAAAACAGGTTTAGAGGAGCAAAGGAACTTGTCCACTGATTCCCAGCTTTGAAACTCCAATGCTGCTCCCTTCCACCAGTGGATAATGCCAGCTCCCACTGGTCTGAGGGGGCACCTGGGAACCCCCCACCCAGTCCCAGTGCCTGCAGCCAAAGAGGGCATTCAACCAAAGGTGGGGCATGGCACCATATGCACTTGACTTATTTGGAAAAGTCAGAGTTCTCTTTGGAAGTTGTGAGCAATGCCTGGGAAATGGGCTAGAAGACACATGGGAGAGGCAATGAGGGGCAACCTTGAAGAAACTGAGGTCTGGAGAGTGCAGAAGCCCCTGGGATGAACTGTCCATCTCCAGGGTCTCCCCATCCTCTGAGAACAGCCCCCAGCAACCTGGTGTACCATGTGACTGCCCAGCCATCTTTGGCCCAGAGTAAGCCAATCCAATGCTCTGGGATTGCTGAGTGGGAGGAGGCAACTGACTTGTGAAGTATGACCAGATAGTGGCCTTTTGCCACAGCTGGCTTCTTGGGCATCTGCTTACTCTATTGTCATACAGTGTAGGGTAACCAGGCCTGGGCCTCCTGGGACTGTCAGTGCTAAAACCCAAAAGTCTTGGCAAACCAGGATGGCTTAGTCACCTGAATGTGGGGCATGTAGTGTCCTACTTGTAACCAAGAGCCATGAGGAAGAGC
The DNA here is from genome assembly GCF_964146895.1 of Miniopterus schreibersii. Taxonomy (NCBI): domain Eukaryota; kingdom Metazoa; phylum Chordata; class Mammalia; order Chiroptera; family Miniopteridae; genus Miniopterus; species Miniopterus schreibersii. The sequence goes on along the minus strand of NC_138105.1, from coordinate 64,789,285 downwards.
TGCTTCACTCCACTCCCAGGGGGCCAAGGCCTGGACAAGGCAGAGGGTTGAATAATGTCCCCCTAAAAGTTCATGTCCACCAAGAACCTCAGAATGTGACCATATTTGGAAATTACGGTCTTTGCAGATGTAATTAGTTAAGATGATGTCATGCTGGATTAGTGTGAGCCCTGAATCCAGTAATTGGTGTCCTTATAAAAAGAAAAGAAACACATAATTAGAGACGGAGAAGATGGCCATGTGAAAACAGAGGCAGAAACTGGTGAAGCGGCCATAACACCTTGATCTCAGACATTGAAGTTCCAGAATGTGAGATGATAAATTGTTTTGAGCCACCTGGATTTGGCCACTGTTATGGGTTGCATTGTGTCCCCCCAAAAGACATGTTGAAACCCTGATTCCCCTGCACTTGTGAATGGGAAATTTGGAAATAGGGTCTTTACAGATGTCATTGAGTTAAAATGAGGTCACACTGGAGTAGGGGTCGCCCTAATGTAATAACTGGTATCCTTATGTGAAGAGGGAAATTTGGACACAGATGATCAGGGAGACAGCCATGTGATGACACAAAAATTGGAATGATGCATCTACAAGCCACGGATGATGAAGGATTGCCAGAGCCACCAGAAGCTGGGAGAGCAGCCTGGAACATTTTCCCTCATGGCCTCAGAAGGACCCAGCCCTGCCAAAACCTTGATCTCGGGCTTTTGGACTCCAGAAGTAGGAGAAAATTAATTTCTGCTGTTTTAAGCCACCCTATTTGTGGTCATTTGTTACAGCTGCCCCAGGAAACTAAGAGAGCATCAAGTAGTCCTGTTTGAGGTTTGGAAAGTAGAGCGTGTAATGGAAAGAGCCAGCTCCCAGCAGCTCCACCAGGCGTGACCAAGGGTCCTCCCCACTGGCCACATAGCATGCTCTAGATCCACAGAATGGGGGGCTGAAAGGACAGAAATGTATTCTTTCGCAGTTCTGGAGGCCAGAAGTCTGAGATCAGGGTGTCAGTAGGCCTTGCTCCCTCTGAAGATGCCAGGGGAGGATCTGTTCCAGGCCTTTCTCTGAGCTTCTGTTGCTTCCTTGGCATGTGGCAGCATTTTCCAATGTTCCCTGGCATTCTCCCTGTGTGCATATCTGTGTCTACAGCTCCTCTTTTATAAGGACACAAGCCATACTGCATTAGGTCTACCCTATTCCAGTATCATTTTCTTTTTTTTTGATTTAATGAAGTTTTATTTTTCAAAATGTACAGCTGGTGGGACCTTTTGTTCACACATCTTCTCCAACAGCTGGGGCATCCCCACCTTTGGTGTTTCTGGTGTAAATTACTTGAGCTCTGTGCTTTGAAACTAGTTTAATTAAAGTCCTTTACTGAGGAGCTCCTGAAGGGCTGCCCTGGCCAAGGAGCCGTGGATCTTCAGTCTCTCAGAGATAACAGCTGGGGTTATAAGCTTATAGTTGGGAACTTCCTTACAGAGTTTGTCATATGTTGCTTTGTCAAACAAGACTAGGTTATTGAGCTTGTCCCGAACTTTGCCTTTGGACCACTTCTTTTTGGCCTTGCCCCCGGATTTGTTCACTGGGTCTTTGTCTTTCTTGGCTGACTTTCCAGCATCTTTCTTCTTTTTGTCATCCTTGCGTGGCATGGCGAGATTCAGAGCACCCCAGTATCATTTCATCTTAATTAATCCCACATGCAATGACCCTGTTTCCAAAGATAGTCCCATTCCCCCCAGCTGGTTTTGCCCAGTGGTTAGAGTGTCAGCCCTCAGACTGAAGGCTCCTGGGTTTGATTCTTGCCAAGGGCACATACCTTGGTTGCAGGCTCAATCCCTGGCCCCGGTTGGGGTGCATGCAGGAGGCAACCAATCAATGTTTCTCTCTCTCTCCCACTCTCTCTGAAAAGACACACACACACACTGATACAGACTGATACACACATGCACACATATACACACACACACATGCTCAGACCAGAACCCACCACTTTCTACCTGAGGGCAAAGTCAAGGTCCCCTATCCTTGGCAGGACAACCTGAGACAGGATCTCAGTGCCTTCCAAAGGGTCCAGAGGGGCTGAGCCCAGACTTCCCATAGCTGTGACCAGTTCATTTACAACCCCTACTGCTCCTGCCCTTCACCCTCCAGATAAACCTCTTTCCCTCAATCTCTGTCTTTGGGCCAAAACGTCATGTTGCAATGGAGTGAATGCAATAGCCAATCGGAGGATCCAGCTGCCTTCCTCTATGAAGTCAAATTAATTGGAGATTTGCAAAATGAAAACTATGCCACTAGTCGTTTTTTTTGTTTGTTTTTTAATATGTTTTTTATTGATTTCAGAGAGGGGAAGGGAAAGATAGAAACATCTACCAGCTGCCTCCTGCATACTCCCTACGGGTGATTGAGCCTGAAACCCAGGCATGTGCCCTGACCGGAAATCGAACGAGTGACCTCCAGGTGCATGGGGTGATGCTCAGCCAACTGAGCCACAACAGCCAGACTACTAGTCTTTTTTTTCAACCGTGGGTTTTAAATGTTAAAATATAATGAACTTATTTTTAAATAACATTAACAAATGTTTTTAAATGTCCTATCTTGAATCCTAACATAATAAATGTTAGTATTTGACTGGGAAAGGCAGGAAGGACCTTCCCCTAGAGCTTTCAGAGGGAGTGTGACACCTTGATTCACGACATCTGGTCTCCAGAATGTGAAAGCATGAATTCTTTGTTAAAGCTGCCCAGTTTGGGCCCTAGCCAGTTTGGCTTAGTGGTTAGAGCATCGGCCCTTGAACTGAAGGGTCTCTGATTCCACTTCAGTCAAGGGCATGTACCTCGGTTACAGGCTCAATCCCTGCCCCCAGTTGAGGTGCCTGTGGGAGGCAACCGATCGATGTGTCTCTCACATCTATGTTTCTCTCTCTCTCCCCCTTCCACTCTCTCTGAAAAAGCAATAGAAAAAATATCCTCGGGTGAGGGTTAAAAAAAAAGCCACCCAGTTTGGGATCCTTTGTTACACTGCCCCAGGCACTAATACAGGCCCCACCATTCACACTGTGGACCTTCCTGCTGCCTTGGCCCCAGGCTCTGGGTCTGGGTTGATGGAAGCATTGAAAATCAAATCACCCCTCCCACACTGGAAATTATCCATCAGGACTGATGCTTTATGTAACTAGTATATGATCCTCCAATCAGATTTAAAAACAAAAAAAGAACAAGAAAAAACCTATATCAATTTTTCCAACTCAGTTGCTGCTCTTAATTTGCACTAACAATTTTGCCAGGCCAAATTTTGCAGCTAAAGCAGGGGTCTCACCCAAGGCAATCCTGCCCCCTAGGGGACACTGGGAGATGTCTGGGACATCTATGGTTGTCATGACTGAGGATGCTCCTTGAGTGGGTAGGGCCAGAGATGCTGCTCCACACCACACAATGCCCAGCTGGGTCCCACAGAGAATGACCCAGCCCCAACAGCCAAGGAGGGACCTGAACTAAAAGAAGGCTCACAAGGCCCTGGCTGGCATGGCTAAGTGGTTAGAGCATTGGCCCGCGTACCAAAGGGTCACAGGTTCCATTCCTGGTCAAGAGCACATACATGGGTTGCAGGCTCTCTCTCTCCCTCCTTCCCTCCCTGCCTTCCCCTCTCTCTAAAAATCAATGGAAAAAATGTCCTTGGGGGAGGATTAACAACAACAAAAAAGAATGCTCACAAGAAGCTGGCAACTAGAAACTAACCACTAGTAGCAAGACCTCCTGGTCCATCAGCCTCCTGCTGCTAGAAGTGACCTATCCCCACTCCTGACCAGAGTTAGCACCTCCCTCTGGATCCTAAGTAGTCTTCTCAGCCCACCCCTCCCCCAGGTATCCCCAAGCCCCCGCATCCTGCCCTCACATGAGGTACTGTTGGGCTATGTGCCCACAGCTCCTGTCCTGTCCCAGGGACACTGTCCCCCACTACCCAGCCCCTCGTCGTAGCCTTGTCAGGGTCTGGGGGTCAGCATTTGCTCCAGCCCTGGGATGCCTTCTACTTTCCTCCTGCTTCAAAGTCAGTGGTTCCCCTGCTGGTACCTACACACCCTGGAACCTGTGAATGGGACTTGACTTGGAAACGGTCTTTGCAGATGTAATTAAGAATCTCGAGATGAGATCATCCTGGATTAGGGAGGCCCCAAATATAATGATGGTGTCCTTGTAAGAGACAGAGACACAAATAGACATGGCTGGATGAAGATGGTGACAGAGACTGGGGTGATGCAGACCCAATACTAGGGACGCTGGAGCCCCCAGTAGCTGGAAGAGGCAGGAAAGACCCTCCCCTGGAGCCTCCAGGAGCTCAGCCCTGTGACAGCTTGGGTTTGGACTTCTGGTCCCAGAATGTGAGAGGATAAATCCCTGCAGTTTAAGCCACCCATCTGTAGTTCTGTCACTGCCCCCTTTGCCAACGGCCCCTTCTCAGCTGTCCTCGGTCCTCTCAACTCCACCATGTCCATTGTCCTTACATGTCTCCAGGCTGGTGCCCTCTACCTCCTCGGCCCACCACCTGTTTCTCACTTTCCCAGTTTGTTGTTTCCCTGCTTTACACCATCACCAAGCCCACCTCCTACCCAGCTAGGGGACACCTGCTCCTCACCCTCAAGGCATGTCCACCCAACCCATGTTTCATATACCACTGGGAGTGCCCCTAAGGCACACTGCTCCTCAATCCCCATCTCTTCACTTCCTCACATTTCCTATTACCAGAGTCCTTAGTGTCCTTGGTTCATACACGCATCACCCCCAATCTCTGCCTCCATCTTCACAGGTGCCTCCCTATGTCTGTGTCCAATGTATCCTTTATATAAGGACACCAGTTGACTTGGATTAGGGCTACCCTGCTCCGGTATGATTTCACCCTAACTTTACACCTGCAAAGACCCTATTTTCCAAATAAGGTTCCATTCTGAGGTCCCAGGGGTCAGGACTTCCACACATGAATTTGGAGGGATACTGTCCGGTTCCTCCCTGTAGGTCTAGTTTCCTTCTCATGGTGGCAAAGTGTCCTATGGAATAACAGATTGCCACCCTCTACCCTGTGTCTGCATGTGGGTGTCCACTCTCTGCCACCAGCAGGCCCCTGCAAGCCCTGGGGTTGTGGGGAAGTCCTCCAGCTGGGCCTCTGTAAGACAGGGTCACTTCTATTCCAGCTACACCCACCATTATTTTTCCTTTATGGGAAGCAAACTGTCTTTTCATTTCCTGTGAATTTCCTTTTTCAAACGAAAATGGTTGAACATGAAGAAAAGTTGATTTAAAAGAAAAACCTGAAGGAAACTACATCGTGGTGGTGTGTGGACATTACGAGGGCAAAGATGCCTGGAGTGCATGGTGCTAGGCCGAACTGGGCTCCATCCTTGGTGTACAGGGAGGTTCGGTGCCTGTACGGAAGGGGCTGCCCATGAATGAAACCTGGGTCCAGGTGCACAGGCTGGCCCTGGTCTTATTCTGCCGGAGGCTGTACATACTGGGGAACTTCACACACACATACACACACACACACATGCGCACGCCACAAACAGGCTTGGTCTGATGCAGAAAAGATGTATTTCCAGAATATTTTCAAGTAACAAAAACTACTACAAAATAAAGTAACATAATCAGAAAAACAAAACAACTACTACAATGTAACAAAGGTACGAAGTACAGTGGAGCAAGGGGTGGGGTGCTCATGTGTGTTCATCCTGCACCTCATTAACTGGCTCTGTTACTAACAGCGTTCCAGTCACAGTGAGATTCAGTCCACAATTTGCGCAGTGTGGGCCCTCTGTCAGTCACAGAAAGCTGGGTTGCGGATGTTACCAAGAACCTGGGAAACCCGAGGCTTTTGTTTTCTGTCCAGACCTCAACCTTCAGGGAACCAGACCCGGGGTACTTTCTTAGGGACTTTGGCCACCTTTGGACACCATGTGGCATTCAGCACAAGAAACTAGAGCAAGCAAACACAAGTGTGAGAACACACTCTGGCCATTCTGGAGCTTCTGGAGAGGCTGGCAGCCCAGTGGAGCATAGTGTGACAGGGATGGGTCCCTGTCCTGCCCCAAGAGACAGGCAGTTAGGAGCGGAGGGGCAGCATTACTGGAAGCCTGTACAACAGGGGCTGAGAGGCCATCAGGACACCTCCCTCTGCCCATCTGTTAACAAAGGTGCTGTGACGATGCCAACACGACATCCGGTTACTCCATCTCAAAAGGAGCTAGAAGAATCGAGGGGAGAAAAGAAGTGACGGTGTTTAGATTCCTCAGTAAGGCACAGAGATTTGTCACATCTTGTTTCTTCCTAAAAGGCTGAGACCGTTCTGCTTCCACACATCCAGAAAATGGCGATGTGAATCACAGCCTGAGTGGCCAGCCCAGTACTCACACCTTTAGATGGTGACCTCGGGGCCATACACACTTGGATGAGATGCACTTGTTTTCCTGTTTGCATGGCGGGGAGAGAGGCCGATGCCCCCACCAAAGGATTCTGTCCCAGGTTTCGGATCTAGATGAACATCCTACTGAGGGTCCCTGCATGGGTGCAACGAGCCCAGGCATTGGGGTTCTAACACTCATTATGGGAGAAGAGAGCATCTCTAGGGGAGAGCGACCGTGGACAGGAAGGCTGGAAGCAAGCTGGCCAATGGCCCTGAACAGCGGCTGAGGACCCAGTGCAGAGCAACTAGGACAGATGGACAAGGAGAAGCTGAGATCATGGCACTAAGGCAGTGAACTACCTCTGGTCATCCCCATGAGCCCCTGGCTGCAGATAGATGAACTCAAGAGGACAAAAATATTGAGTACCTAGCTATACATCAAGTGCCTGCATCACCAGCAGGGAAGGGGACGCTGGTGTTGAGAAGGCCTCCCTCTTCCTGAGCACTGGGCAAAGGTGATGGCCCTGACAGGGGATGGGGTGGATCTGAGGGGCCTGTCTTAGTGTCACCAATCTGGAAGGGAGGGCAGCCAGGCTGCTTCTGACTCCCTGGGGAGTCAACCCTCTGAGACCCCAAGGGGAGACAGTGTAGCTGCTACAGTGGACATTACATGACCAAAAGTTTTCAGGAGCAAGAGGGGTATTCTTCTGCCAACTGGTGGGGACTGCCAGCTTCTGGGCAGTGTTTACAAGGACCTCTGCTCTTGGGTGTGAGATGAGCATGGGCATGGGTCCCTGAGAGCTGCTGGGTTCTGCAGTCCCACCTGGGGGAGCCCCTGGTAGCCACTAATCCCTGCTGCCATCCTGGCTGGGGGAGGGGCCTACCTGCCACCTGGGAGGGACAGGGTACAGAAGCTTAGGGCCTCACTGGACCCAGCACAGCTGCAGGAGTGGACGGGGAGGAGGAGGGCTGGCAGTGGCAGACAAGTGGCAAGGCCAGTCAGCTCCCTCTAAGGCCACTGGTTGCCACCAGCTGGATAGGTGGGCACAGTGGGATACTCAGGCAGGCTGTTCCCTGAGAAGTTGTTGAACTGGGCCTCTCGAGACAGTGGGTTCCGCCAACTGCCATCGTTCCACTCTGACTGTGCCTTCTGGAAGCTTCCACCAGTTCCCCGGTAGATCCTGTGTACCTGCAGGATAGAGGGTAGTAGCAGAGGACAGAGACCAGTACTTGTGTGAGTGACATGGAGGCTGCCTGCAGTTAAGGTTGTGCTTTTCTTTTATCTCTTTTTTGATTAATCCTCAACTGAGGCTATTTTTCCCATGGCTTTTCAGAAAAAGTGGAAGGGAGGGAGGGAGGGAGGGACAGAGAGAAACATCGACTGGTTGTGTCCCACTGGTTGCCTCCAGCAAACCCGCACATGCCCTAACAGGGCGGCGAGCGAACCCGCAACCCAGGTATGTGCCCTTGACTGGAAATTGAACCGAGATGCTGGGGTCCTCTCAGAATGGAGACGCGCACAAGAAACTTGTATGACAATTACTTGCTGGCCTCCTGACATGGAAGCATCAGGCCCTAGACAGTGCACGCTGCAGACAGCAATCCCTGGGTGTTAGTAGTGATCTCAGAAGAGACCCCCTGGGAACAGACCACTGACTCCTCACCATCCAAAAAAGCTGTGCTAACCTACCCCAGCTGTGCCTCTGGGAACACCCAGCTATACTATTTCTAGAAATCCTGGCAAATTCAATAACCAAGAAAATGGCACTTTGTTTTAGCACGAGGCTCTTAACTACTAGAGAAAGTGAAATTTTGTCATTTTTCCATGGGAATTATCTATCTTTCTTTTGTGCAACTATCTTCCCAACCTGGAATGGCCCTGGAGAACCTGACAGATGGAATCATCTGTATCTTTGTTTTGGGGGAACTCACTCTGCTTTGAGCCCATAAACTCTCTCTCTCACACCGTGCAGGTATTTTTCCCGGCTCGTATTTCTTGTTTTATGTTTGCTGCTGAGCAAAAGTTCCTGGTGGACATGTCCTCTGTTTCCCTTGCATTTCTCCCTGGAATCTCATCAAGATTCATGTGATTGAGCATCAACCCATGAACCAGGAGGTCACAGTTTGATTCCCCGTCAGGGCACATACCTGGGTTGCAGGCTCTATCCCCAGTAGAGAGGAATGCAAGAGGCAGCCGATTTATGTTTCTATCACTCTCCCCCCTCCCTTCCTCTCTCTGAAATTAATAAAAACATATAAAAAAACCCCACAAAGATTCATCTGTGGTATTTCTATGTATGTTCATGATTAGTGTTGATTTTCCCCCTTCAGCTCGTCCATATAGCTGAAAGGATGTTGTGCTGCAAAATGGGGGAGCCAAGCATTCCTTTTCCTCGCTGACAGCCAAGTGAACCGATTAAACAGTCCAGCCTTGAAGCATGCTAGAACAGCTAGAACCATGTAGCAAGGAGGCTGAGAGGGAATCCAAACCCAGCTTTAAAAATTATAGTGAGGCATTTCTCATACAAAATGTCTGGTGAAGCCACAGAAACCATCCCTGCTACAGAGCAAGAGTTGCCACAGCCCCAGGCTCAGACAGGGTCTGAAACAGAATCTGACAGTGATGAATCAGTACCACAGCTCAAGGAACAAGATTCCACACAGGCAACCATACAATAAGCCCAGCTGGCAGCAGTAGCAGCTGAAAACGATGAAAAACCAGTCCGTAAAGCAAAACAGAGCCGGAGTAAAAAGAAGGTATGGAAGGCTATGTCCAAACTGGGTCTTCGACAGGTTGCAGGGGTTACTAGGGTCACTATCTGGAAATCTAAGAATCCTCTGTCTTAACAAAACCAGATGTCTACTAGAGCCCAGCCTCAGATACCTACATAGTTTTTGGGGAAGCCAAGAATGAGGATTTATCTCAGCAAGCACAGCTAGCAGCTGCTGAGAAATTCAAAGTTCAAGGTAAAGCTGTCTCAAACATTCAAGAAAACACACAGACTCCAATTGTACAAGAGGAGAGGGAAGAGGAAGAGGATGATGAAACAGGTGTGGAAGTTAAGGACATAGAACTGGTCATGTAACAAGCAAATGTGTCAAGAGCAAAGGCAGTGAGAGCCCTGAAGAACAACAGTAATGGTATTGTAAATGCTATTATGGAATTAACGACGTAACCATCTAAAAAGAAGGACCCCCTTTTTTTTGGCGTTTCAAAGAGTTACTGCAGCTTGGTTTGAAATTTGTACTGTTTCTTCTATCATTAATAAAGCTATGGCTTCTTGTGGGATAAAAAAAAATTGTGGTGAACCCTAGCTGGTTTGGCTTAGTTAGACCGTAAGCCCACGGACTGAAGGATCCCGGGTTTGATTCTGGCCAAGGGCACATACCTCAGTTGCAGGCTTGATCCCTGGCCCTAGTTGGGGCACATGCAGGAGGCAACCAATCGATATGTCTCTCTCACATTGATATTTTTCTCTCTCTCTCCCCCTTCCACTCTCTCTGAAAAGCAATGGAAAAAATATCCTCAGGTGAGGATCAAAAAAATAAAAAAAAATAAAATCAGAAACGTGGTGATCCTGCAGCCGAGCATGTGGCAGGCCTTCCTGTGCACATAGAACAGAGGGCCACCTCCAGAAGGGCTGGAGCGGATACACCACCAACCTTGTTGTTACCTGTTGGCCTTCACGTAGTTCTGGGACAACCTTGGAGTGCTAATGCCTCCAGGACAGTGAAAATGTTTCTCAATGGAAGTTCCCACATATCGGGAGTGGTGCAATCTAGGGGAGTTTTCCGCAGTGCTGCAGAGTCAATGTGAGCCACCAGCCTGATGCGGCCACTGAGCACGTGGGATGAGCTGGGCACAATGGACACACTGAATATTTAGTTTTATTTCATTTTACTTAATTTGAATTTAACTACAAATGGCAACAGGTAGCCAGTGTGGACAGACTGAGCAGTGTGGATGACACTTTGGGACTTGTGTGTGCTGGGGGCATCCCCAAAGGTAGGTGTAGTTATCAGAAGCCCACACTGTGCCATTTCCCCAAGCCCTTCCTCCTTGGAAGGCCACTGTAGGCGGGACAGGTAGGGTCTTGGCATGAACAGTGCAGGGTCCAGACCCTGAGAGGGACTTCCCTGCTGATGGAAATCACGTCAATTCCCAGACACTGTCTTACTCCTGAAACGGGGATAAGTGGAGTTCCCAGGGCCAGGAGGGTTGGGTGACAGGATGCATGGGAAGAAGCCAGACATCTCAGTACCTAGAGGACTTACCTTCATGATCACAACGGCCATCATGGCAGCTGACATTGTGAACATGATGGCCGGAAGCAGCATGACCACGGCGGCCCCAACGCTGGTCTGGAAGAACCCGATCGCTGCCAGCCAACCACTACAAGGTGTAAGAGAGAGAGTGGGTACCAGCACATCTGCTGGATAAGAGAACTGTAACTGCGGATAGAATAAGCTCCTGACATTCTCAGAACAATCAACCAAGAGACCAACCACATTAAGGCACTCCCGGGCAGTACACGTGTGAAGAGAGCCACCCCAGATGCCTCCTACCTAACACTGGGCGCCAAAGACACCACCTGTGGTCTGTGAGTAACAGCCCCAATGGCGCCCGTGTCCTGGTCCTGGGAACTGTCTACACGTCACCTCACATGGTAAAGGGACTTTGCAGGTCACATTAAGTTAAGGCTATGAAATGGGGATGATCCTGGATTACCAAGGGGGCTCAGTGTCATCACAGGGTCCTCACAAGAGAGAGGCAGAAAGGACAGTCAGAACGATGAGAGAGGCTGTACTGCTGGCTGTGAAAACAGAGGAAGGAGCCATGAGCCAGGGATGCAGCACCTCTAAAAGCTAGAAAAGGCAGGAAATGATTCTCCCCTGGAGCCTCTAAAAGGAAAAGCCCTGCCCACACCTGAGTGTAGCCTTATGAGACCCGTGTTGGACTCCCCAGAACTGGAAATGAGAAATCTGTTTCATTTTAAGTCACTAAGTTACAAGTAATTTGTTACAGCAGCCATGGAAACGTAGTATAATACCCTAAAATCAAGCCAGCAGAAGAAGGGATCTCTCTCTAGATGGTGGGGTCACAGGTGGCTGTTCTACAAACTCTTCCTCCTAGGACAACATGCTGATCCATGCCTACCAACCTCTCCTCTGTGGCTAGACCAAGCACTCACAGCATAGAATGGGTGGAGCCTCCACACACAGGTGCTTGGTACCAGCGTGGAGCAGACACCCTGCCCCTCAACCCAGCACCTCCTTGGAGTATTTACAAGAGCAGGAAGCAAAGGTTTGTTCTCCATCAGTGGTCAGAAATTGGGGTCTATGTTATAGTCTCATCCTGCACTGACACATGTGTTCACTCACATGTCTATAGTTAACACGCATCACAGCAGCCACGTTCACTGACTTACCAAGCACCCCATCCTGAGAAGCCAACAGCCTGGATGACGGTCAGGACAAACTGGGCTCCGAAGATAAAGAAAAACGCCATGAAATTGAAGGAACTGTCGGCCCTGAAGAGTGAGAGGAATGAACATTACTGCTGCCCCAGCCTCTCAGTGATGATGACCCAGAGGAGGATGTGAGGCAGGAACAGCAACACAGGAATGTTCTCCCTTCTTCAGGTACGACAAATGCGTCTATGTGCATGAATTACCGCACACATGCTCACACCAGGTTCTGACTATGAGGGGCCTAAACACTGCCCCTCTCAGAAGAGGCTGCACTGATGGGTTCCTTACTGAAAAGGAATCTAAGACCTTCTCCTCCCTCCTAAGAATGGGATTTAGGGACCATCTAGGGGCAAACATGGCACATATCTGAGTAGCAGGGAGCTGGCTGGGGGTGAATGTTCACAGCAGCAGGTTACATCCAAAAGGGCTGGGGAGGAAATGGGGGTGACTGCTAAGGGAGACAGGGCTTCTTCTGGAATAGTGAAAATGTTCTGGAATTGGAGGTGATGGGTATACAACCTCATGAAGACTCTAGAAACGCTCAAATGTTAGGAAGATGAGTTGTGTGGAATGTGAAGTATAACTCAATAGAGTTATTAAAAGACAACACAACAAACACCTGTGCATTGTAGCGTGCAAATCCTGATACAAGCTGTCATCTGAATTGGACCAAAGAGAGGGAGGCTTACTAGCACCTGGGCTAGGGCTACAAGTGCAGAGCAGGCACAGGTCCCAAATGCAGGAATCAACACATGGAGATCCTGGCTACGCAGTTTTGAGCCCACTGCCAGCACAGACGCCCCGGGGCCCCATGAGGGCATGGCCAGGCCCTCACTTACCGGAAGGCCTTGTAAGCGGGCCGGAACCAGCACACGTAGCTACAGGGGGAGAAGAGCAGCAGCCAGACCAGGGCCAGGCCAAAGTTGGCTCCTGAGCCGCCTCCAATCCACCAGGCCAGGCAGGCGACGAGGTTGACCCCCAGCGTAGCGCAGTAGACTGGATAGGGGAGGCAAGGAGGCTTGAGCCAGGGTTTGGGGTTTAGGGCACATGATACTTCCACCCCTCTGTTCAGGGACCATGGGCCCTGACCATGGGCCAGAGAAGGCTCAGGGAGAAAGAGATTCCAGCTCAGCTCCATCCACCACTCCAGGACAGAATTTTACCAGAAATGAGATTTACTACAAAAAAACCTCAGGCTCTCCCAGCCCGAGGACAGGGCAGCTTCATGACCTGGGCCTGGCCTGGGTCTCTGGAGTGGTGCAGAAATGCTACTCCCACCCCTACCCCTGCCCACCCCACCACTCACACTGCCACAGCCGGTAGATCCTCTTTACTAGGACCTGATGCTCAATGGGAATCTCGTCGGAGAAGTTCTGGTAGAAACAAGGCTTCAGAGGGATGAACTTGGGCAGCGGTGGGAAGTTGTTCTCCTTTTCTATGGGGACACAGAGCACCGTGGGACTATGCCACACTGGGGGCAGCACAGTAAAGGCTCCAAAGATGTCCCCATCCTGGGACCTGTAGACATGTTGCCTCACATGGCAGAGAGACTTTGTGATGGATTAAATCAAAGCCCCTAGGACGGAGATGACCCTGGATTCCCGGGGGGGGGAGGGGGGGGAGCAGTATCCTTACAGGGTCCTCTTAAAAAGGAGGCAAGAGGGTCAGAGTCAGAGATAGAAAAGGCTGAGCTGCTGGCTGTGAAGATGGAGAAAGGGGCCACAAGCCAGGGATATGGTGCCTCTAGAAGCTGGAAAAGGCTGGAAACGTCCAACCCCCACAGCAAGAACAGGGTGTTTCTAGCAGTCAGTCCCACTAGCATGTACTGTAACAGGAAGGAGACAGAAAACCACTGGCAAAATCTCAAGGCCTTGTTTCCTTAGCAAAATGTTCTGCGCTGATTTGGAACCCATGGGCCTGGGTTCAAATCCCAGCTCTGCCACCGGCAGGGTGACCATGGGCCACCTACCTTCACTTGTACGCTCTGCCCGTTTCCAAGCAGGACGAGGCAGGCCACCTGGGGGCTCACTGCAGCCTTCATAAGGAAATGAGGGCATCACCTTACATGTACACGCATGAACCCAGGTGACCAAACCTCAGTGTCCTCCCGGGGTGTCAACAATAAAATGACCCTCAGGCAGAAGGCCTGGCTGGGCTGATAGCCAACTAACAACTCATGTGGAAACTGAGCACTACAAAATTAAGGTTAAAAAAAAAAAAAAAGAAGCCCTGGCCGGGAGGCTCAGTTGGTTGAACCATTATCACATATACCAAAAGGTTTCAGGTTCAATTCCCAGTAAGGGCACACACCTAGGTTTCAGATTTGATCCCCAGTTGGGGCACATATAGGAGGCAACAGATCGATGTTTCTCTCTCTCTCAAAATCAATTAAAAAAAACACACACACAAAAAACCTGAGTGCCCTGTCATCCCCTCAGTGCCAGGAGGCGACTCCAACAGCCATTGTGGGAGAAGGAATGTGAGGTGGGTGTCTGCAGTGGTCATAATGGGTCTGATCACCCGGGGACACCTCCCAGAGGAACTGAGACACAAACCCCTAGGGCCCCCAGGAAAGACTCACCTGACATTTCCAATGTGATGACCTGGTGAGGCTGAAGCCTGCAGCCACCTGGAGGGGAAACAGCAATAATCAGGGGGTCCCCATGTCCGATGGGTTACCCTGACACCAGCTGCAGGCCTGTGCAGCTGCTGTGGCTAGAGTTCTAACCTCCAGGGCTATCCACAGAGGAGTCTAGACTCTTGCCTGAAAGGCCATACCAAACGTGTGACCCATCATTACCTCACCTCAGAACCTCCTGGGCAGCATCTGCAATGGTGGGAGAGGACGGGTCAGGTGCAGCCCCCTGCCATCCACAGGCCAGCCTGGACCAGGACATTCCTAGGATCCCAGTGACCACTCCTACTGCCTTCCTGCCACCTCATCCTCCCCACCCTTTATCCACAGATAACTCTGAGTGCGTCATTATGGCTGTAGTGCCTAACTTCCAAATCACCGAGACTGGGTTCATACAACCTCTCTGGTCTGCAGTTTTCACCCTATGAGCCTTGCAAGGCCAAGGATCCCACTGCAACCCAAGAGAAGCTCCAGGAGACCACTGGCACCAAAAGGGGCCAGGAGCTATGCTTGAGGCTGGGCACTAGGAATGTGTTCCTCACCTAGAGTCCAGGCAAGAAGGTTCCAGTGGCGAGTTCCATGGGGCCCACCCCTAAGCTTAGCAATGTTCCCACTGAGACTCTCTGTCATGCCCTGGCTGGCTCTCCCTGCGGGACTGGCAGGCTCATGCCCCACCTGTGTCTGACAACTGCACTAGCTCCCAGGTAGAGCTCCCACATGCCCTACCCCCACAGGATGGGAGCGTCCCCGGGGCATGAGGGTCCGCTTGGGACAGGGATGTCCTGGAGTCACTGCAGTGCCTTTGTGGTCAGACAGTGCATGGTTGCTGAATGAATAAGTCCTGCACAAACAAGTTGGCTCTAGTGTTTACTGTTCTGTGGCAGTAAACCTTTGGGGACCCCTCTGGCCAACTGAGGAGTGGAAATGGGATAGCCCTAAAGGGGCCTTTCAATCAACCGAGTACAGCCACACCCTAGCCAGCCACACCCTTCTTTCTAGATCCAGAACTGGGGCAAAGCTCTGCTCACATTTTATTCAGAGGATCCCCTCCCATTATTATGTACACCCAGGCCCTCCATGGAAGCAGCCCCACAATTATCAACAGACACCAACCTAGTTTGAAGGCTGTGTTTATTTTCATGGGTTGGACTTGAGATAAAGGGGACACAATCCTAGTGTACCTATAGGCTCAGGGTGAAGGTGGCAGAAAGAGTGAGGCCTGAGTGCCCAGTGATGAGGCCCGGCTGGGGCCCCATTAAGCTCCAGTCCACAAAAAAGCTTGGTCCAGCAGAAATGCAGCACCGCACACCACTGGGAATGGTGTGGGCATGGATTCTGGGGCTGCGAGGTGTGTTCCTAAAATCCACAGACAGGATCACAGCCCCTAGACAACAATGAGGGAGCCAGGGCCCAAGTGGATCTGAGAGGAGGCTGAGGCTGGCAGAGCAGAGGACAGTCTGAAGCTAGCAAGCATGGCACCTATGTGTCGGGGTCCAGCTGGCGGCACTGAGCCTCCAGCACACCATGGAACACCTGGAAACGGTGGTTGAGGTCAGGCTGCGCATGGATTCGGAAGCGGGTGCCCAGGGCACCATCGGGAGAGGGTGCCCCATAGAAGACACGCTGCACACGGGAATGCACCAGGGCCATGGCACACATGGCACAGGGCTCACGGGTAATGTAGAGGTCGTAGCCAGTGCACACATAGGGGAGGCCGTCCTCATCCGTGTCCATGTCCTTATCCAACGTGCGCACAGAGATGGCCTGGACGCCCTGGGAGGCAGAGACTGGGGTGAAGGAGCAGGCGGGGTGGGGCCTGAGGTCATAGTTGCCTTGACCCTGGCCCTGGGCCACCAAGTCAATGCACACCATGGTGGCATGCAGCAGGGGGCTGGCTGAGTTGCTGCAGTCGTGGCCAGTGGCCAGCACCTGGCCTGAGGCAGGGTCTACCACCACAGCCCCCACAGCCCTCAGGCCCCTGATGGCTGCCTGTTGTGCCACCCATACAGCCCGCTCCATGTGGCCCTGCATTTCAGCCTGCTCCTGTGCTGAGAAAAGCCGCCCGGCCAGGGCACGGGTCACGCGCTTGTCCTCATGAAAGGATGTGGGCCAGTGGGCACGTGCCTCCTCAAACTGGCCCCTGGTCAAGGGGGGCCAGGCAGGTACAGGCACCAGAAAGGGCTGCCCCAGGCCTCGGGGGTCTACTGCCGGCTGTGGGAGGAGCTCAGCCAGTGATCGAGCGCCTGCAGCCGGCCCTGCCAGGCACAGCAGCATCTCTAGCACGTGTGGACGGCTGGCATCAGAGCTTGGCCGAACCCTTTTAAGGTGAGGCTGTGCGGGCAGTGGGTGGACAGCTGACACCTCCTTGAGGAGACGTGAGGTCTGGCGCTTGTCGAGGATGGGCGCAGCGTAGGCCAGCACTAGCTCCATGTCCCTGGACTGCTGCTCCGACAGAACAGGAAGGGCTTGCCACAGCGTGGGCTCTCGATTTGGGCTCCTGGCCTTCTCATCCTCACACTGCTCCATGCTGCCCAAGGGGTCCATCCTTGGCAGGGCTCCGACTGTGGGAGACAGAGATCGGAGCAGAGCATCATCTGTCAGCCACAGGAGGCCTGGGTGAGCTGAGGAGTCCATCCTAGGAGTGTGCCGACTCTGAGGGCTCATCCAAGAGCTCTAGCCCAAGTAAAATGTATCAGTGGTCATGTTCTCACTCAGGTCCTACTAACTCTTGGTTTGCAGAGTTTAAACCGCCATTGACTTTTTTTTTTTCCTTTTTCTTTGAGATGTGCCATGAGTAAAAATGCACACTGGATCTTGGAAGAAAAAAACGTAACTATCTTATTAATTGTTTTTATACTGACTATGTGTAGAAGTGATGACAATGCGTGTTTTAGGTTAAACATTATTAAAATTAACAGCACCTGTTACTTTGTACTTTATAAAAACATGGTTTCTAAAAAACTTAACCTTATGTATGTGCCTCATATTATATTCCTATTGGTCAGGGCTGCATTGGAGAATGTTACGAGATAAGTCACAGATAACCTCAACTGGATTCAGAAAGAGCTCAGGCGCAGCTGCCTACCCAGAACACACTGCCCAGACCAGTACTTGGAGCAGACCAACCCCTCCTGCCTCTTCTCTATGGATAAGAAAAGTGTTGAAATCATTTTACAACTGTGGGCTTTTACTGCTCATGATGTACCCAAGGCTTACTCCTCAGTTCCATGTGCCCCCGTTTATCAGCCAGGCCCTTGAGAGGGCACATGAGGTCCTTGCCCACAGGTGTCTTAGGCTCACAATACAAGCTTGACAAACATACTGAACCAGGGTGCCAGTGGAACTCTTCAAGGGTGCCCCTCATGTGCCCACAATGCCCGGGCTGGGCAGGGCCCATAGGAGAGTCCACAGTGCCAACTCTGAATCCGCTCCCAGCACACACCATGCCCAGGACCCCATGCCCCACACAGTCTGTCCTGGGCCACAAAAGCTCTTACTATATGTTGGGCAAAAGACAGACACAGTCTTATTTGTCCCTCTAAAAGTGATACCTCCGTTTGAGCAAAACAAAACAAGAGGCAAAAAATGGAGGCTGCCTCTGGGACACATCTGGATGGGTCCTCGGGAGGACGGACAAGTATCAAAGGATGGTCACCATTTGACCCAGCAACTCCCCTCCACTCCTAGATATGTGCCCAGAAAAACTAAAAACACACATCCACATAGAAACCTGTACACTCATGTTCACAGCAGGAGGATTCACAACAGCCAAAAGGTGGAAGCAACCTGTGTCCATCAACAGATGATGCATAAACACAATGTGGTCCATGCATACACTGGAATATTACTCAGCCATGAAAAGGAATGAGGCACTGACATTCATTACAGTGCAAAAGGACCTTGAACACATGATGCTCAGTGAGAGAAGCCAGACACAAAAGGTGACACAGTGTATGATTCCATTAATGTAAAATGTTCAGAACAAGCAAATTCAGAGAGACATAAAGTAGATTAGTGGTTGCCAGGGACTGGGGGTGGGGGTGACTGCTAATGGGGACAGGTTTGTTTTTGGGGTGATGGAATGTTCTGGAGTTTGATAGTGGGAGTTAGATAGTGATGATATTTCCACAACCCTGTAACTATACTAAGAACCACTAAAATGTTAGGCTTTAAATGAGTGAACTGCATGGTATGTGAACTGTTGCTCAGTACAGCTGCTATGAAAAAAATGGGGAGGAGAAAGGATATCTGGCGATTAGTACGTCAGCAGACCCCAAACAAGGCCCAGCACCTCAGGTGGCAGTTGCCTTTATGTAATACCATGTGTTCTCACACAATACCATGTGTCCTCACACTTCCACAACTGCTCTCAATGACCTGAGAGGGAGAATATGGGGCTGTCCCCTTTTGATGGGACAAGATCAGGCTCCCTGAGGGGAGGGTCTTGACTAGGGCACACAGCTGGTGCCCATGAGCTCACCAATTTGCCTTCCGAGTCCCTCTATAACACAGGGGTCCTGAGCCCACTCTACAGATGAGAAATAAGCAGGCTCCACAGAGGGTGATCCACCTGAGCCCCCAACCCAAAAGCCCCACAGGGATCGCCAGTCCACCTGTGAACAGAACCTGCACAAACATTTTTGCTTAAACACATCTGGGGATCTTAAGTATAGCACCCTGGCTGCCCCCACCACCCTCCCCTGCGAGCTCTCCCAGTTCCTGCCCAGTTCAGTCCCTTCCCTGGGTGCGTTCATCTCCTCTGCCTGCAGCTGTAGTTGCTTCCTAAAAATGTCCGTGCTCTGGTCTCCAGGGGGAGGCAGACAACCTGGTCACATTTATGGTGGTGGTGCCTCTGCCCTGAGTGCCAACTGTCCAGGCCAGAGAGGCTCAACTGCATTGGCAGCCCCTGGAGGGTCTGGTGGACCAGGGAGATGGACCCCTAACTGCAAGTCCCCTCAGCAGCTTAGGACCACCAGCTCCCCCAAGGCACCATACTGGAAAACAGGTGTGTGCTGGAATTCCTGGAGACCACTGGACAGCAGGGGGCTGGGGATCCCAGAAGTGGACTCTGGTTCTAGGAGGGAAATGGGAAATAGTGCATACTCAGTGAGCTGAGTCAGGCCCTGCAGGTGGCAATGTAAATCTCACGCAGGTGGCCTTATCTTATCCTTGGATTAGGAAGGCCAGAGCCTGCACCTGACTAAGCCCTATTGCCGCTTTCCCCTCTGTGAAATGGGAATCGGACCCCACCATGCAGAGTGGTAGGTGCAGAAAGTAAGAGAGGACAAGTACTGTCCTGGGTTGGTAAACAACCCTATAGCCCCTATGGAGCCCAGCGCCCTGTGGCAACAGGAGGTCTCTTCGGAGTCAGTGACCCACAGCAGGTCCTGGACCGCAGGTAAAGAGGGTAGAGAGACCTGAGTTGAAGGAATAGCCAGTGCTGGAGCCTCAGAGGCACCCAGTTTCTAATGCAGTTTCTAGGACATGGCCCTACTAAGAGGAGGGGGCCTAAATCTGCATTTCTAACAAGCTCCCCAGTGGAGTGCAGTCACAGATAACACATAGGATGCCCCGTTAAATTCGAATTCCAGATGAATGGAGATTTTTTTAGTATAAGTGTGCCCCATGCAATCTTTGGGAAATAGTTACACTAAAAAAAAAAAAAATTATTCGTCGTTTGTGGAATCAGAATTTAATGGGGCGCCCTGAGTGTTTATTTGCTAGACCCGGCACCCTTCAAGTGGGCCTTCTGTGCATGAAAGTTCGAGAATTTTGGGTTTGTGGGGTATGGGAGAGAACCCTTATCAGGATAAGAAAAGGCTTGAAAACTCACTGCCTATAAGTATCAGGAAGGATCTCAACGTTTAGGACGCACGGGAAGATTACGGACCTTCGTCTAAACCGTGCAAGAGGCTGGTCAACAGGCAGCCCAGTGGCAGGGGGCTAGCAGCTATCACCCGAAGCAGGGCGCGCCGGAAGCAGCTGAACGCACAGGGTCTTCTAAACTACGCTTCAGGGGCGCGCGCACGCGCAGAAGGGCGATGGTCGCAGGGCGCCGGGTCCCCAGACCCCACCACCCCGTGCGCACGCGCAGACGACGCTCCCTGTCCCGCCGAGGTGCGCGCAAGCTCGGCCAGGCTGCCCCTTTACCCCTGCGTAGCCGGCGGCCCACGAAGCCAAGACACCTGCGACCGCCCTCGCCCCACCTCCGCGGAGCCTGAGACACGACAGCCAAGAGCCCGAGACCCTGAGGCCGCGTGCTTACCTAAGGAGACAGGCGCGAGCGCTGCGCTTCACCAAGGGTTAGCAACCGACCCGCCTGCTCCGCCTCCGCCTGGCGTCGCTAGGCACGATGGGAACGTAGTTCCGGGGGCGGGGTTGGCGCCAGGGGAAGGCGGGGCCGGGACTACAATCCCCAAAAGGCCACCCGCGGCCTCCTCGCTCCGCCCCTATCCGGCGCTCTGGTTCCTTGACCCACTGGAGCACCAGGTGTGCCTGGTGTGGGTTCGAGACCCAAAGGGGCGGTTGGGGGGGGAGTTGGCCTTTTGAGAAATCAGCAGTATAAAAAGACAGAGTCAGAGAGCTACTCGACACCCGCTGCAGTCACTCACCCAGCTCAACTTGCTGTTGCCACGTAGTTCCTGAGGGGCTGCCTCACTGAACGGTAGTTTCCAATTCTGGACTGGGACCCTAGCCAACTCCTGGCCTCAGTTTTCCCATCTGTACAGTAGGTGAAGAGGACCTCTTAACTCCTGGACAAAACATGCTCATTTTATGAGCAAATCCAGTTATTCATTCTAGTTAAACAGATTTAAACCAGTGATTTTAAAACAGGGACCGTTGTACCACCCCACCCCAAAGGGACACTGGGTGATGTCTGGGAACATTTGTAGCTGTTGAGATTGGGAGGTGCACCTGACATCAAATGGCACCAAAACCTGGAGGGCAGGGATGCTGCTCAGCACCCTACAGTGCACAGGACACTTCCCCTAAGCAGAACTGACCCCAAATGTCCACAGTGCAGAGGCCAGAAAACCCTGGTTTAACCCCATTTCTAAGTAAGGAAAAAAGAAGGTCTGAAAGGACCCCCATTTGTTGATTAGTAGAAAATAAAAAACAATTGATGATGATCTTTGATTAGCATGTCGTTAAAAACAATCCCTAGCCTGGCCTGCATGGGTCAATGGTTGAGCATCCACCTATGATTCCGGAGATCGCTGTTCCATTCCCAGTCAGGGCACATGCCAGGGTTGTGGGCTCCATCCCCAATAGGGGGCGTGCAGGAGGCAGCTGATCAATGACTCTCATCATTGATGTTTCTATCTCTCTCTCCCTCTTCCTTCCTCTCTCTGAAACCAATAAAGACATGTTTATTTATTTTTAAATGCCTAAATTTTCTGCATATAATAAAATGAACCTCCCGCCAAAAATCTCTTTAATTTAATTTTCTGCACATTTTTCATTTCTCAAAATTCAGAAAGACATACAGGTAGGGATGTAAAATGGTGCAGCAGTGTTTCAGAATAGTTTGGTGGTTCTTCAAATAGTTAAACATAATTACTCTGTGGCCCAGCAGCTCCACTGTAAGCATATACCCAAGATAATTGAAAGCAGGCACTCAGAGATTTGTACACCCAACACCCATGTTCACAGCAACATTCTCCACAATAGCCAAAGGGTGGAAACAACTTAAATATTCATCAACAGCCCAGCCCGAGTGGCTCAGTGGTTGAGCATCAATCTATGAACCAGGAGGTCATGGTTCGATTCCTGGTCAGGGCACATGCCCAGGTTTTGAGCTTGATCCCCAGCAGGTGGCGTGCAGGAGGCAGCCGAAAAATGACTCATCATTGATGTTTCTATCTCTCCTCTCTGAAATCAATAAAAAATATATTTTTAAAAAATAAAAATAAAAAACAGAAGAGAGGAGATCCCAGAAAGAGGGTCAATGCCTTGACAACATTGTTTAAGCACCTGGATCCAGCCACGCCTGAATCAGATACCTTTGAGATTTCCTCTGTGTGTGTGTGTGTGTGTGTGTGTGTGTGTGTGGTTGTTTTTTACTTAAGCTAATTTGAGTCATGATTTCAGTCGTTTATACACCAAGCACTTCAAAAAAAAAAAAAATCTTTATTGACCTCAGAGAGAGAAAAGGAGGAGAGAGAGAGAAACATCAATGATGAAAGTCATTGATCGGCTAGCCCGCAACCCAGGCATGTGCCCTGATAGGGATTCAAACCCTGATCGCCTGGGTCCTAGGTCGATGCTCAACCACTGAGCCACGCCTGGCCAGGTTATAAACCAAGCACTTCAACTGATAGAGTCCCTGTTAGATAGGACAGATACAGAAACACAGGTACAGAAACTTGGGTACAGAAACTCACCAGGGCAGGAAGCCCTGAATGCCTAGCAAGGGCTAAAACTGGGAAAACAAGAATCTTGTCCCCAGGGTAACCTCTAGCATACTCCTGGTCATGTGGTTTAGATAACCTCTAGGCCTCAGTTGTATTTTAGCTCCAAGCCCAGAAAGGCAGCAAAACCAGACAAGTGGTGCAATGGCTGCCTCAGTACCAGATACGTTGACTAATGACTCCCCTCCCTGGCACCGACCAATCAATGGAGACCATGACCCGGACCCTGAAAAAGCATACCTGAAAAGCTGATGAATACTCTGTTGAGACCCTCCCCTGAAATCTCCCCTAAGATTTCCACCTGTAAGAAAGAGAGAAATATGCTCAGGACAAAGGACCCCGTGTGTGCTCCCCACTAGGGGAGCATGCCAGCACCATCTCCATCCCCCTTCTTCCCTGGGAGGGAACCCAAGGAAACTTGCAACCAGGGGAGCAACGGGCAGCAGCAGCTTGTCCTGGGCTTACCCCTTAAACGTATCTCCAAGGCCCCCTTCTCTCTCTCTGACTTCTCAGTGAGCCAAAGCAGCCCAGCCTAGGCTGCTTCTGCTATGCTCTTCCTTGTTTCACTGTCCCAAGTGTATTTTGCTGCCATCATGGACCCAGTACCCTTTGGCTCAGTGCTGTGTAACCCTTCCTTTTGGACATCCCCATCCCCCGTCCCCCTTTCCTTAAATAAATTCAATTTTTCTTTATTCACTTGTCTGAGATGGCTATTTAGCCTGTCTGAGCACCACCAACCTTAACCTTTCAGTCCCTTTTTTTTTTTGTAAATTATTTATTGATTTTAAAAGAGAGAGGAAGGGGGGAAAGAGAGAAACATCAATTTGTTGTTCCACTTATTCATGCATTCATTGGTTGCTTCTTGTATGTGCGCTAACCAGGGATTGAACTGGAAACCTTGGCATGTGGGGTTGATACTCCGACCAACTGAACTACCCCGCCAGGGTAGAGTCCCTTTTGTTTTGATGTTTATCATCCACAAGTAACATGACCCTCAAAACTCATGGCAACAGGTTTGCGTCCAGCACCACAATGTTGGGAAAAATGTGGAATCTGTTCCCCAACTGAAAGCTTAATGGCAGTGGAAGTGCCCTGGAGTCAGTCAGAAGCTTGGGTCAGCTGCTGACTGGCTGGGTGGCCATAAGCTTGTCCATGCCTGCAAGACAGTTAAGCAATGAGTCCATCGGAGGTAAGGGGCTTCTCTAGGAGCCTCCCCCAGCTCCAACAAGTTGTGTGGCCTGTGTTTACCCAATTTATCATCTGGCTGGCTTTCTGAGATTGCGAGGGGCAGTCATGTGGGCCCCAGGTGCTTCCCACTTCTTTGGTGATCCGCAGGCCAGATTCTTTCCAGAAAGGGAGTGAGGTGGGGGTGGAGGATGGGACTTCCTTTAACTGCCCAGCAAGGCCAGCAAAGCCAGCTGAACCTTGGCAGGGGAGGGGATACGCCATTTCCTGTTTCCTGATTATAGGACACTTTGCTGCCCCCAGCAGGCCTCTTGATAAATGAATTCCTGCCTTCCTGCCTGGACTCTAGAGGGCTCCACCACCCCATCACACACACACACACACACACACACACACACACACACACACACACACTCACAGAATTCATCAGCCATCAACCATGGGTCACTTCCCCTTGCCTGAAAACATTAGTTTCCAAAAAGTAAACTCAAGTGTCACCAAATTCTAAAACTCAGCCTCTTTGCTCACAGCCTTTTAATATTTAGTTTGCACACACTAATAACCAAGCTGCTTTTCTGCAGGTCCCAGAGGCTGTTTTTTTCCAGGTCCCAGAGGCTGACACTAATGATACAATAATATAATGTAACAATGGTAATAGCCATTATTACTAATTAATAATGGTTAATATTTACTGAGTATTTATTTGGAATCAGACACCATTCTAGCTCTAAACACTTTACATCATCTCATTTAATCCTTAAAACAACTCTATAGGACAGTATAAGTGCCACAACCACCATGGGTCAGGGGGCTGGGAAGTCACCCCACTGGGCACATAGTTTCACAACAGATTCTCCCTAAAGCCCTGGCCATATGGGATTGGGGTGTGGGGGGAACCCCCATCTCAAATAGTCCTGTTCTCTCCTGGCCCTTTATTTTATTGTCTTCCCAATGTTTATTGTTACCTGGTGATATCTTACTATAGAATGTCTGCTCTGCTAGGGCTAGAAATTCCCACTGCCTGGCCAAAAGTGAGCACTCAGTGGGTGTGGACAGACAGTATGGTTGTTGTTATTGTTGTTATTGTTGCTATTTTGGGAAGACAAATGGGATTGCTCACACATCCCCCACATCCCAGCCCTTCCACCCTTCTTCCCGGACCCTCCAAATATCAAGCAGTCACTGTTGCCACCTACTGACCAAAGGCGAAATGGCTGAATTCCTGGCTTCAGGCAGGATAAGCAGCTGCTATTTGAGTGCTTCCCCAAACAGCCACTGCCACTGGCCCCTTGAAGTCAAAGATACTGGCTCTGGGCTCCAGGTTTCTGCAGGGCAGGGATAGTACATAAACAGTTGGGCTTCAAGTGGGCTCCAGCAGCACCTGGGGTCCTTTAGAAATGCAGGTTCTTGAGTCTCACCCTAGACGCCCTGAATCACAAACCTTGTGTAGGCTTGGCCACCAAGGAACTCCAGTGCACGCTCAAGTCTGAGAACCAGGTCCTGGGGGCAGCAGGTCCTTTGCTTCCCCACATTTGCAATGTCTGGGGACATCTGTGGTCATCATGACTGGGGGTGCTCCTAGCATTGAACTGGTGGGGTCCATTGAACCAGGGATTCTGCTCAACCCTCCACAGTTCCCGGAATGGCCCCAAACCAAGAATCATCCACCCCTTGGCCCTGGCCGGGTAGCTGAATCATCCACCTCAAGTGTCCATAGTGCCAGGGGAAAGAAATCCTGTCCTATGCTAACCATAGTGGGGGACCTTGGGCAAGGGTCTTGTTGGATCAGAGGGTGACTGTATTTAATTTTTTGAGGAGCTGCTACATGGTTTCCCACAGCACCTGCCCCTTACACTCCATCTACCTCATGTGCGGGTTCTGATGTCTCCACATCCTCCCCAACGCTTGTTATTATCTATCTTTTTGAGAATAGTTCCTAGCAGGTGTGAAGTGCCATGCACCATGGTTTTGATTAGCATTTCCCTGATGGCTTGGGTGTTGAGGAGATGATCATTATTGCATGCTTACTATGTGTCAAGTAAAATAAAATAAAGATGAGATAATTTCCAATGGAATGGGTTCTCTGCAGAGAGCTGAACGCAGGAGTTGCCTTCATGGTGACCAAGTGGCTATGGTAAATGGAGTGGCCAGGGAAGGCATCTCTGCAGAGGTGACAGTTTGATGAGAGGTTTTCTGTTGAATGAGCATTCCAGGCAGAGGGAATAGTCCATGCAAAAGTCCTGAGGCAGGCCCTGGCTGGTCATATTCCAACAAGGAAGATCCCACAGGGTAAAGTTTGGAGAGCACTGGGGCACGCGGAGGACATGAAGCCAGAGAGCTTGGCCACTTGGGAAACCCTCTGGCAGTTTCTACTAAAGCTAAACTCATGTATATTCTATGACCCAGCAAATCAGCTCCTAAAAGGATAGGAACCTGTTATCGACTAGATTGTGTCCCCCACAATACATCGAAGCCTTAACTATTAGAACCTCAGGATGTGACTGTATTGAGAGATAGGGTCTTTAAAGTGGTGATTAAGATAAAATGAAGTTATTGCTGTGGGCCCTAATCCAACATGATCGGTGTCCTTATAAAAAAAGGAGATTAGAACGTAGACTTGTACAGAAAGACCACATGAAGGCACAGGGAGAAGAAGGCCATTTACACGCCAAGGAGAGAGGACTCAGGAGAAACCAGCTCTGCTGAAACCTTCATCTTGAACTTCCAGCCTCCAGCACTGGGAGAAAACCAATGACTGTTGTTTAAACCTTCCCATCTGTCCTATTGTGTTATGGCAACCTCAGCAAACTGCACCCAAGGAAATGAGTGTTTCTGTCCAGTAAAAGACTAATGAATGTTCACAACAACTCTGTTCATAATAGCCCCAAATTGTAAATAGCCCAGCTGTCCATCTGCAGAAGAAAGCATCAAGAAAAGTAGGGTGTTTGTGGAATACTATGCAGCAATGAAAAAGGCAAATGACTATTACACACAACCCCATGCCTGAATCTCACAGACCCAAACGTGGAGGCAAAGTCGTCAACACAAAAAAGTCACACTATATGACCTCATTTACAGAAAGTACGTCAAAAGGTTGCAGGTTCGATTCCCAGTCAGGGCACATACCTAGGTTTTGGATTCAGTCCCTGGTCGGGGCACGTACGGGAGGCAACTGATCAATGTTTCTCACATCAATGTTTCTCTCTCCCTCCCTCTCCCTTCCTCTCTCTAAAATCAATAAACATATCCTTAGGTGAGGTGTTGTTGTTTTTTAATTGAGAAGAAGGTACAGAGATTTCCCTTATACCCCTGTCCCAACACATGTACAGATTCACTCATTATCAATGTCCCCCCACCACAGTAGGACATTTGTTACAATGATGCATGTACACTTACATGTCGTTATTATCTAGCATCCTAGTTTACACTGGGGTTCATTCTCAGGTTTGAACAAATGTATCCATCATTATAATGTCATATAGTGAATTTTCACTGCCCTAAAAATCCTCTGTGCTCTGCTTATTCACCCCTCCTTCAAACTCCCAGCTGGTTTTTTTACTGTATCCATGGCTTTACCTGTATGTGTGCCATTTAATTAAGCTGTAGAAATGGGATTTGTGCACATTACAGCCTGTAAGTTATATTTTTTGTTTGTTTTTTGTTAATTCTCACCTGGGATATTTTTTCCCATTGATTTTAGAGAGAGTAGAAGAGAGAGAGAAAGAAACATTGATGTAAAAGAGACACATTGATTGGTTGCCTCCTGCACGCACCCCAACTGGGGCTGGGAATCAAACCTGCAACCTAGGTACCTGCCTTTGACTGGAAATCAAACCCACAACCCTTCAGTGCACAGGCTAACATTCTAAACACTGAGCCACACCAGCCAGGGCTGTAAGTTATGTATTAATTTTAAAAATATTATTTCTAGCCGTGTAGATGGAAGAAAAGGGTCTGAATTGGGGAAGGGGATTCTTTAAGAAAGCCCCCATGCCTCCTGGAGGGGCTGGCTCACTCCTGTCTGACCTTCCTTCCCTACCCCCACCAAATCAGCTAGCAACTGCTGCTATTTTAGGAGCCCCCCCCACTTCCTTCCTGGCTGTGTGAGGAACCCACTTCCTGACTGGGTCTCACTCTCTCCCCTTGGGGTGGGGCAGACAACTTGGATGTTGGGGTGCTTCTTCAGCAGCCTAGACCCCGACCTTGGGCCTCCCTGTCTTTTCCCCAAACCAGGACTGGTCACGTAATTTGCAGATCCCAGTTTGAAATGAAAATACAGGACCAACTGTTAAAAAATTGTTAGGAATGTCAAGACAGCAGACACAGGGCAGTAAATCATGGGTGGGGCCCTTCTGAGCTCAGGGCCCTGGGTGACTGCACAGGTCTTAGCCCATGAAGCTGGCACTTCCCCAAGCACCTGGGTCTCTCCCCCCACCATGGTTTTATAAACTTTTATTTAATTTATTACGGTGAAATATACATAACATAAAATTTACCATCTTAACCATTTTTAAGTGCACAAATTGTTAGTATTAAGTACACTCACATTGTTGTAAAACCATCCCCACCATCCATTTCCAGAACTTTCTCATATCCAGAACTTTCTCATCTCCAAAATCTTCCCAAACTGAAACACTATTAAACACTAAATTTCCATCCCCCTCCCCCTAGCCCCTGGCTCCCACCATCTGCTTTCTGTCTCTATGGATCTGACTCATCTAAGGACTTCCTATGAGCAGAATCACAGAGTATTTGTCCTGTCTGGCTTATGTCACTCAGCCTAATGGCCTCAAGGTTCATCCACATTATAGCAGGTGTCAAAATGTCATCCTTTTTAAGGCTGAATAATATTCCACTATGTGGATGGGCCAGATTTTGTTTCTCTGTTTATCTGTCCATGGCTATTATAAATTATGCTGCTACAAATATTCAAGTACAAGTCCCTGTTTGAGTCCCTGCTTCTAGTTCTTTTGGGTACCTACTGAGAAGCATAAGCATAATTTTTGTTGATGTTGTTAATCCTCACCTGAGGATATTTCTTTTCATTGATTTTCAGAAAGAGTGGAAGGGAGGGAGGGGGAGAGAGAGAGAAACATCGATGTGAGAGAGACACATTGATTGGTTGCCTCCTGCACGCGCCCCGATGGGGCCCGGTATCGAGCCTGCAACCAAGGTACGTGCCCTTGACTGGGAATCGAATCTGAGACCCTTCAGTCCTCATGCTGATGCTCTAACCATTGAGAAAAACCAGCTAGGGCAGCATATGTTTTTTAATCCTCCCCCATGGATGTGTTTTCTTTTTCTTTTTTTTTTTTTTTAGAGAGGGGGAGAGAGAGAGAGAGGAGGAAAAGTGATATGAGAGAGAAGCATCGATCAGTTGCCTCCCAAACATGCCCTACCTGGGGATCGAACCCAAAACCTAGGTATGTGCCTGGACCAGGAATGAAACAGCAACCTTTTGGTGAATCAGATGATGCTCCAACCAACTGAGCCAACGTGGCCAGGGCCATAAGCATAATTTTTAATAGCTAGTCTTCTTTTCTTTTATTTTTTTAAATGTTTTTACTGATTTTAGAGAGAGGGAGAGAGAAACATCAATGGCTGCCTCATACCTCAGAGCTGCAATTTTTTCTATCAAGGTTTGCCCATAATCTTCTTTTCCCCCCTCAAATTACAAGAGAAAGTTTATTTAGCTCTGGCCAGTGTAGCTAAGTTGGTTGGAGCATCCTCCTGTGCACCAGAAGGTAGTGGGTTTGATAGCTGTAGGGGAACATGCTGGAGGCAACCAATTGGTATTTCTTTTACATTGATGTTTCTCCCTCCACCTCTCTAAAATCAATAACAATTAAAAAAAATTTTTAGAAAAAAATTAAATATTAAAAAGGGAATTTTATTTATAAAGTTACAGAGGAGAGAGAAAGGCAAAGGTAATGCGCCTGGGGGGATGAAGAGGGGGACAGGAATGGCATGGGCGTGCACCAGGTTGACCATAATATATTTTTTAAATAGTGTATTGATTTTGAGAGAGAGAGGAAGGGAGAGGGAGAAAGAGAGAGATAAACATTGATGTGAGAGTGTAACATCGATTGGCTGCCTCCTGCATGCCTCCTACTGGGGATCAAGCCTGCAACCCAGGCATGTGCCCTGACCCAGAATTGAACTAGCAGTCTTTTGGTGCACAGGTTGACACCCAACCAACTGAGCCACACCGTCTAGGGCTTGACCATAATCTTTTAAAAAATATATATTTTATTGATTTCAGAGAGAGGAAGGAAGAGGGAGAGAGAGAAACCTCAATGATGAGAGAGAGTCACTGATTGGCTCCTTTGCTACACTATCCCTGCTGGGGATTGAACCCACAACCCAGGCATGTGCCCTGACCAGGAATTGAACTGCAATCTCCTGGATCATAGGTTGATGCTCAACTGCTGAGCCATGCTGGCTGGGTTTGACCATAATCTTTACATCCAGTCTCCTCTGGCAGAACTTTAAGGATATTTTCTTTTTTTCATTATTATAATTAATGTAGATATGGATATCTATGAACAGACCATGCTGCCTTTCATGTTGTTTACTTGGATCCTTAGAAGGAGATCCTCCCTTCCTTCTCTCCTTCCATCAACATTTATTGAGCACCAACTGAATGCTAAGCCCTGAGCTGGGCACTGGGAACACAACAGGGAAATAACAGACACAGATGCCTTTCTTGGTGCTCCTAGAACTTTCTAGGTGATGGTTCTTTCCTTGTTCTCCATCTATGCCATCCAATATGGGAGCCACCAGTCCCAAGTGGCTCTTGAGCACTTGAAATAAGGCTATTGCAACTGAAGAACTAAATTTTAAATTTTATTGGCTTTATTTCAAATCCTCACCAGAGGATATGTTTTTATTGATTTGAGGGAGAGAGAGGGAGAGAGAAAGATTGATTGGTTGCCTCCTGGACATGCCCCAATTGGGGATTGAACCCTCAACCTAGGTATGTTCCCTAATTGGGAATCAAATCTGCAACCTTTTTGGTGTATAGGATGATGCTCCAACTAACTGAGCCACCCGGCCAGGACACATTTTATTTAATCATTTTATTTTAATCATTTAAATTTAATAAATAGCCATATGGGGCTAATGGTTCCATATTGGAAACCTAGGGGCTGGAACTCATGGCTCCCTGATGGGAACATTTTTAAGACCCATTAATTCCTGTGTGGCCATGTTATTTTCCAGACAGGGTGAGCATCTCAAGTCAGGAGAGAGTGAGGGAAGGCCTGAGGTCTGTAATGGGTGGCACTGAGCCTCCCCTCACCCTCACGGAAGCCATCCCCTGGGGTTGGGAATTATCTTTATCGCGTTTGTTATGCATCCATCAATTCATCAGACAGCATGTGGAACAGCTGGGAACATGATGGATGAGATCCTGGGAAGGGGGTGAAATATAGGGAAGTTAGATGATTAACAGGGAAACAGCTCAATAAAATGATATAAGATGGAAAGTTCTGATGGAAATAAATAGGGTGTAGGGGTGGGGGTGCGTGTAGTAGGGACTTTGGCTTGGGGGTGGTCAGGGAGGGCTCTCTGAAGGGGAGATATTTGAGAGGACGCCTAAAGATGAGGAGCCAGCCATGTGGCTATTTGGGGACAGGGCACTTCAGGAAGGAGGCACAGCTCATGCAAAAGCCTTGAGGCAGGAATGAATCTGGCATTGCCAGTGTGGCTGGGTCAGAGAAAGCAAGGGAAAAAGGGTGGGAAGTGAGGGAGTAAAAATGGGCCAGTGGCTGGACCTTGCAGGGCCTTTGGGAGGGGAGAAGAAAGGGTGACTGTCCTGAGACGTTGGGAAATTTACAGCAGTGCCTTTATCTTCGCAGAGTCCCCTTTGGTCAGAGGGGTAATTGGGTGAGGGCAGGGACAAACCACATTTGGATGGGAATTGAGCCTCCTCCTACCTCCTGTACCCACCCCCTTTGCAGTGTCAGCTGGTGTTTCCTTTTGTGTAGGTGGACCTGGGATTTCTGGTGCAGCTGCAGCTCTGGCCCTTACTAGCCCAGAAGGAGAGGGGCTGGATGGGAAGATGGGTTTGGGGAAGGAGGCTGTAGACAGGCCTCCTTCTGCTCCAGTGCCTGAAGTCACAAGGAAATCAGAAGGAACCTGACCAAGTTGTTACCTTTGGGCCTCAAGAGAACTTCAGCTGATGCTGGGAGCCTTGGGGGGGCTGGGGGTTGTGCGGCAGAGTCAGGAGGACTCTGGAGCACACCTGGACAGCCCCCTAGCAGAGTGGGGGAAGAGGTGGTTGAGCCCAGGTAAGGGGGCAGAGCTTGGGGCCAGAGGAAACCAGCTGGAAAACAATCCTGGGCAGTGTCCACTCCTGAGTCTGGAGTCCTCTTCAGGTAGGTGACTGGAGGAATGGGGGGGGGGGGGCTGGCCCGAGAGCCCAGAGCCTCAGGCTTATCTCTGTAAAGGAAGCTAAAGACTAGAGCCTTTGGAGAGGAGTTGGGGTAGGATAGGGTCTGCCTGCAGCGGCTGGGGCATTTTGAGCTGGAAAAGGCATCTGCAAAGGCAGGAGGCCTGGAAGGGCAAGATTGTCCAACTAATTCACAGACCTGCCTCAAGCTGGGCCCTGTTGGCCTTCGCAGTTTTTCTGCCTTTGTCACTGTCACCACCTCAGAAAGGCCTACCTGGGCCACCCAAGTCACCTTTACCATACCCCCATTGTGTTCACAACCCTTACCCTCTCCAAGCAGGGTGAGCAGAGCCCAGAGAGACTAGGGTAAGGAGTGTGAGGCACTTGCCGCAGGCACAAAATTTAAGGGATGCCAAAAAACTCAGCTACCAAATTCATAGTATTTTCATGCATTTTATTTTATTTTTATCCTCACCTGAGGATATATTTTCCATTACTTTTCTAAGAGAGTGGAAAGAAAGGAGAAAGAGAGATAGTCACATTAATTGGTTGCCTCACCCACGCGCCCCGACCAGGGCCCGGAATCGAACCGGCAACCCGGGTAGGTGACCATGATCGGGAATCAAACCTGCGACCCTTCGGAGCGATGGCGACGCTCTAACTACTGAGCCACACCAGCCTGGGCGAAAATACCATGATTTTAAATAAAGGCTGGATCCGACCCTGCACTTGCACAACCTTGCCTCACTCGCCTCACCTTATTCCTAGCCCTGGAATGAGTAAAAGAACGTACCACAGCTGAAACCTGGAACCAGGGCCTCTTCCGCCCCGTGTCGGTTCCGCCCACCACAGCCCCGCCCCCAATCAAGACTCACTCGCCAACCACAACTCGGTTCCGCCTACTCCACGCTTAGCTCCGCCCCCAAGCCCGGTCCCATCCATCAATTAGCCAGCCTCGCACGCTGGAGCCTAGTCCTGAGCCTAGTCCCAAGCCCAGTCCAGACCCGGTACGCGCGTCACGCCTGCACCCGAGGCTCAGGTCCAGACTCCATCCCCTCCGGCCCCCAGCAGCCTCAGGCCTCCGCGCGTGCCTGCGCGTCACTTCCGGGGCGGTGGCGGGAGCGAGGGTGACTTCCGCCCGCGGGGGAGCGGCGGCGGCGGCGGTGCTGGAGGTCCGGCCGCGGCGCCGAGGGACCGACGAGGGACCGACTGACGCACGGGCGGGAGGGCGGAAGCCATGGAGTGTGGCCCCGGCACTGGGGTGCGCGGGCCGCGGCGGTGAGTGCCTAACAGGGGCGGGCGTGGCCTGGCCGTTTGGGGAGCCGGGCCGGGCCGCGAGACCCGGCCAGCCCAGTCGGACTCCCCCGAGACCCCGCACTCCCGGGGTAGCCGCAGTGCCCCCGGAGCGACCCAGACCAGGGGTGAGGACTGCGGGCCAGCGTCCTGGACTCCGGCAGAGCCCTGTCCTCCGCTCAGCCTTCCGACGTGGGGTGGGCGCCCACCCTCCTATGACGCGGCCGTCGCCTCTTTCCCTCCCCTTCATTCAGACGTGGGGTGAACGCCCACCCCCCTGGGATGAGGCCCCCGCCCTCCGGGAGTGCGCGGTCCGTGCCGCGGACTCTGTCTCTGTCCCGGAACCGGCCCTCCACCCCAACACCCAGACCAGCCGCAGCAGCCCGTAGCCGAGCCCTGCTTCCTAAACACCTCCTAGATGCCTCTGCCCATTCTCAGGCTTCCCGGCCTCCCCTCCAGTTCAAGGAACATCCACAGCCCCTAACCCCGGTCCAGAACTCCTCTGGGGCTCCCTGTTTCCTCCAGAATGAAGTCCAATTTCTGCAGCAGGGCTCACGGGCGCGGCCTGACCCTGGCCTTCTCCGGGACTCCCCTCTGCTCACCTCTTCCTCCCAGCGTCTGCTCTAGCCAGGACCTGCAGTTCCTGGAACACTCTGTCACCTCTGGGGTTTTGCCCATGCTCTTCCTTCTGCCCTGTCTTCTGTCATTTGGCCACTTTCTCTCCATCGTTCAGATTGCACCTTCCAGGCAGCTTTCCCACCCTAACTGGTTGGGTGAGGTGCTGTCACAGTCATCAGTATTTAGGTCGTCCTAGAGTATTGCAATTGCTTTGGTTCCTCATTGGTCCTCTTAACACCTACCTCCAGCCTGCATGGGGTCTGGCAGCAGGGTTCCCAGTATGTGCTTGTGAGTGGAATCCCTGAGGCTTTGGGTGCCAGGGGTGTGTGCCCAGTAAGGGAGGCACCTGGATATGTACTGCCCAGTCTGAGGCCTGGCTCTTGGGGCACACTCAGTGACATCCATAAATGATGTGCAGGAGGTCCCACCTGTGTATGGCCTGAGAAGAGACTGTCTCCCTTCCCTGTCAAACCTGGCAAACTCTGTAGCTTTCCCATTTCCTCTTTTCCCTTTGTCATTTGGACATTTGTTCAGCCATTGTTTATTGAGCAAAACCAGATAGTGGTCCTGCCCTTGTGGAGTTTTTCTGTGGTTGGAATGGGGAACCATGAGAGCATAGTGGACCCTGAGGTGGGAGTACCTGACCAGGTTTAGGCCCCTTTGAAGGCACTGAAGTGGTATGTGAATGATGGAAAGGACAAGGGCAAGGACTGTCAAATGAGATTGAGGAGGAGATCCCCAGGAGGGAAGCTGCGTGGGCTCTGGCTCTGAGGCATGAGTGGGCAGTGTGGCTTGTCTGGGGAGAGTGAGGGGGAGTGGGGTACCAGATGAGTGAGGCTGGAGAGGTCGCTCCAGACAATTGCCAACTTGGCAGGCTGTGGTGAGGGATTTGATCTCTATTCTGAAAATAGTGGGAGGCAGGCCACAGGGGCATCCCAAAAGGGAGGTGGCATGATTAGATTTGTGTTGTGAAAAGATCCTTCAGCTGCTGGGGGCAGGGAGAATGACCTGGAGTGGGGTGATGGTGGCCAAGGGGGGACCAGCAAGGAAGGAGACTGCTAAAGTCCGGATGATGATAGAGGAGGGGACTGGTGGCAGTTAGAGAGAGGAAGAGCCAACAGGGAGGAATCAAGGACCACATCCAAGTTTCTGGTTTTGTTAGTGTGGCTTGGCCACCTTGGTGTGCCCCTTCATTCTCAGGGTTGCTGGGGACCTCCTGACTGCCTGGCTCTTAGCCAGGTCTTCCTCTCAAAACCAGTTTTCACAGTGCCACCTAGATTTCAGACCCTTCACTCCCCACTTGCAGCAATGGACTGTCACCTCTTGGGGCCTGGACCTCTTTGAGAATGTGTTGTTTGACATTTGGGGACACATAATTCTTTCTTGGGGGGGTGCACTGTGGGGTGTTAAGCAGCATCCTTGGCCTCCACCTTCTTGATGCTGGGAGCTCCCATTCCCAGTCCTCATAACCAAAAATGTCTCTAGACATTGGCAAATGTTCCTGGTGGGGACAAACTCTCCTGCATCTGAGAACCAGTATGATAGAGCCTCTCCTCTGAAAAATACTTGCACATAAAGTGTGCATCCTGCTTGGAAGTTCAGGGACTTCTGGAAGCAGTCCATGTCCTCACCTTGGCTTTTGCAGCTCTCCCTCTCCCCTGTGTGCCCTGAAACTGGGTGACAGCATGATGTGGCTCTCTCCAGCCCTTAGTCTCAGGTCACAGGTCTGGAGGGAGCAGGTGTGTTCTGGGCCTCAGACATCTTTGACCTACTCTGAATTCCCATGTCCCTGGCCCAGTGGTTTTCAAATGCTGTGGCCTCAAAACTGCTGCTCTGATGCTAAAGCTGAGTGGTGTGTGTCTCCCTCGGTCCAGCCTGTAGGGAAAGTGTAGTAAGTGGTCAGGTTTTCTCAAACCTCTGTGTTTTTCCTATTCTCTCTATTGGCAGTTCTCTGTATACGATTTTAGTTGCTTTAGCAACTTAACTGTATTCTGTTTAATAGAGCGTTTCATGACGCTTTGCCAAAAGGAAGAACATTTGAGCTTCTACTCTGAGCCATGCCCCCTGCCCACCACTAAACCCGTCATTTCTTTTGCTTCCCCTGTGAGGTGAGTGGTGTCTTAGTTGATGGATAAGGAAACTGAGGCCCTGGAGGGTAAGTGACTCGCCCAACGTCCCAGACCCTGAAGTTGGCAAAGCTGGAAGAGGAGCCACAGCCCCCGCGACCCCCACCCCTTCAACAGCCTGGCCCTTAGGCCTGGCCCCCTGCACAGGGGAGAGCCATTGTTCAGCTCTTAGCCTGAGATGTATCCTGCTTTTGTTCCCAGAGCCTTTGTTGTGTTTCCTCTGGGCTCCTCTGTCTCAAGTCCTCAGGCCGCCCAGCTGGGCCCAGCCCCTGTCAGCGTGCTTTTGGGTCTGAAGCTTATCTTTGCCTCAGCTGCTCTGTGTCACCTGAGGGTGGCAAGGTGGGAGGGTGGGGGTAGAGTCTGGGCCAGCTCTGTGGACAGAGGCATGGGGGTCAGGGGTGGTGACAGGGTTTCCCTGGGCCCAGAGCAGCGGGAGGGGAGCTGGGATGGGCCAGGGATTTGCTTGCCCAGCACAGCCGTCAGGTTGTGGCTGGGCTGACGAATGGGCTTAAATGGCAACAGTCTGTGACTTCAAGCTGAGGAAGGGTGGTAGCAGGTGGGGGCAGGTCAGCTTTGCGTCCCACAGAGGTCACTTGGGAGGTACATGGTCCCCTTGGAGGGCAAGCTGGGCTTGCAGGTCTATGCCAGCCCAGAGGGTGGAACACCCTAATCAGGAGAAGTGGACTGAGCTTTGGGGAAGGCCTAGAGGCTCAGGCTGGGCGAAATTGGGTCTCCGTCTCTGGTGGTGCCCTGGGGGAACTCACATGTTGCTGTTCTTTGCAGGGATTCCCTGTGCAGGACATGGAGATGTGAAGCTGCAAGGCTCCCGAGGGCTCGGCTTGGACCGAGATGGGGCTGGGCTGCTGCCTCCTAACAGGGCTCTTGTCTGGGGCAGTGGCTGGGGGTTGCCCTCCCCCCACCCGCATCTTAGAGCACCGCTACTCCTCTGCTGCTGAGCCAGGCCCGCCCTGGGGCCGAGTGCCCGCCATGAACGGCCTGTCGGTGACTGAGCTCTGCTGCCTCTTCTGTTGCCCGCCCTGCCCTGGTCGCATTGCTGCCAAGCTCGCCTTTCTGCCGCCGGAGCCCACCTATTCTCTGGTGCCTGAGCCTGAGCCCAGGCCTGGTGGGGCCGGGGCTACCTCCTCAAGGGCCCTGAGGGCCTCCACAGGCACCCCCAGACGTTGGAAGCTCCACCTGATGGAGCGCTCTGATTTCCAATACAGCCAGCGTGAGCTGGACACTGTTGAGGTCTTCCTGACCAAGAGCAGCCGGGGCAACCGCATTGCCTGCATGTTTGTGCGCTGCGTGCCCGGAGCCAGGTGAGCCTCCAAGACTCCACCCGGACAGACCCAGAGCCAGGAAGGATGGAGGGGCGGGATCGGGCAGTGCCTCATGCTTATCCTCAGGGTCCCTGGAGTGCTAAAGTGGGATGAAAGCCCACCAGGGGTTGCGGGTGCCTAGGGATGCTTCCTGCCAAGGGCTGGCAGACCAGAACAACCAAGGGTGCTTCTCACTCTGCTCATGGCCGCTGCCCAGCTGCCTTAAGCCCTTACTGCCTAGTGCCCTTCCATGTGCAGCTCTGAGGAGCCCTCTCAGTACCCCATCTTGCAGATGAGGATCCTGAGGCTCAGGGAAGTAGCTGTGTCAACAGCACCTGCTCGAAAAGGAGCAGGGTCTCAGGCGCTTGATGCCCAGTGAGGTCTTGGTACTTAAGGCTGGCCCGTGACTCAGGCTCAGTCTGGCTTCCCATTAACGGCGCCTCAGGTCCTGCAAGTAGAGCTTTTTACTGAGCCTGAGGGGTGAGGCAGAGGCGAGCCTTCCAGGTGCTTCTGCCTCAGACCAGGCAGGTTTTGACTCCAGGTCTAAGTCCAGAGGGGGAACTCTTTTCCTCTGGGCCAGGGTGGGCTGGCTGGAGTGGGAGCTGGGACCCGGTGATGCTGGAGGAAGAGGACCCTGAGAGTCTGTTGGCGAGGAGTCACCTGATTACCTTCTCTTGGCAGGACCTGGGCAGGCTCTGTTAGTGGCAGCTTGGCAGGGCTGTCATGGGACACAAGCTGAAATGAGTGCCATGGTTATTTCCTGCAGGAGAGGGAGATCTGAACCACTGTGAACAGGGGTTGGCTTTATTCACTTGTGGGGCTGGGGCAGGGGCCAGCTGTCAGGAGGAGAGGAGATAGCACTGTTGGCTGAGAAGCTGTCTCATTCTCCAGGAAGGCTCTGAGCAGCGGGCCCATGTGCCTGCTATCTTCAGGGGTTGTCTGAGTCCCTTTGAGAGGAGTAGACCCAAAGAGAGGCGGCTGGGCCTGCCCTGTGCTCAGAATGTGACCAAAGGTCCCTGTGCCCCCTTTCATAGAGGAGAAGCCTGAGGCCGTTCCCTGCCCGAGATCACACAGGTGGGAGGAACTGGGCTACTCTGTCACAGGCGGCCTGTCCCCTCCGACAGCAGTCCTATCTCTTCTTGTCCTCTGACCTGTCTTCTCCCATCCCCTAGGTACACAGTCCTCTTCTCACATGGCAACGCAGTGGACCTGGGCCAGATGAGCAGCTTCTACATAGGCCTGGGCACACGCATCAACTGTAACATCTTCTCCTATGACTACTCGGGCTATGGCGTCAGCTCGGGCAGGCCCTCTGAGAAGAACCTTTACGCCGACATCGATGCTGCCTGGCAGGCCCTGCGCACCCGGTGAGCTGTGTGCTGGGGACTTGGTCAACCTAGAGTGTCCCCTTGGGGGGAACCAGACCCTGTGAAATAGGATGGGTTGGAAGGCGCCCACCAAGGACTTGGGCCTCCGTCCCTGGGGAGGGAGGAAGCCTGGGCCACGTCCTGGTGGGTGGCCTTGCTGGAGAGGGAAACTGTCACTGGCCACAGTAGTCCAGAAGATAAGGCCTGAGCCCTGTCCCCTCAGTGTGGTAACAGGCATGCTTGGTGTGCAAGCAGGCATGTGGGCAGTCCTCGAATCTCCCTGGTGAGGGATGGAGATGGCCTGAGCTTTCCCCAGGGGAGTGGAGGTTTCCCCCCGGGAAGAAGTGTTGGGCAGAGGACTTTGGGCTCAGGAGGTAGCATGTGAGGGCTGTGTGAATGAACTGTAGAGCCTGGAGGCCAAGGGAGCACATGGGGGGTGGGGTACAGGGCTGGGCTGGGTGTGAATGAACTGTAGAGCCTGGAGGCCAAAGGAGCACATGGGGGGTGGGGTACAGGACTGGGCTGGGTTGCTGCATTGGGGTTCTGGGGGCAGGCCTGAGGCACTGTGGCCATGGAACTTGACCTCATCCTGGGGGCAGTGGGTGGGGTGGGGCTCCTCTAGGTCTAGAAGGTTCTGTTGGGCAGCTTGGTGCCCAGCACAGCTCTGGTGGCTGATGGGAGATCAGCAAACAGAGGACATACCCACATGCTTGACTCAGACAGGGCCATTCACTCTCTGGACCTCTACCATCTTGGTCATCTAGATCCTGGGCAGACCCCTCCCACCCTAGTACTCAATGACTGAAGCACATTCATTCTGTCTGAGTCAGAGTTTGCAACATGCTGCTGTGTTCCCAGCACTACTCTAGAAGGAGGTCAATTCTGGCCTTCTTGGAGGTGGCACCTTATCCACTGTGTGATGGGGGATGCCCTACCTTAGCCCTGCTTGGTTGACCTGCTGGACCCTCTCCTTCAGGGGCCAAAGTCAGTCTGCCCTGGGGAGATGGGGCTCATAGTGATGCACCAAGCAGTCTCTTTGGCAGGCCCTGGGAGCAGGGCCCCCTGGCACCAAGGACCTGTCTTGGGTGGTATGGTACAGGTACATGCCTGCCCTCAATTTCCTCAGTCCTTCCTGCTGTCCCTGCTTGTGCTGGGGGTTGCTGGCAGAATCATACCCTGCTGTGGGGTGAGGGCTCTGAGCTCTGTCCATTGTCTATCTGTCTTTTCACCAGCACTGACTTCCGGAGATCTGGCCCCTAAGCTCCAACAGCTTAGAGGCAGCAGGAGGCTTGGGCCCAAGCAGTATTTGGGCTGGGGAGGCCTGGGGGAGAAGAGTCACTCTACCTGGCACCTGTTGAGTTTATTCAGGTGGAGACGTCCAGGGGCTGCTGGGGGTCCCTGCTTGGTGCTGGGTTGTGTTGGTGCTCAGCTCAGCAGTGGCCATGGCAACCTGGGAGCAGGCTGGGGAGGAGTGGCCAGGTGGCATCCCTGAGGTCTGGGAGTAGGCAGGGGTTAACCTGGAGTGCCACCAGGACAGGGACAGGTGGGGACGACCCTGTAGGACAGGGAGGTGGAGTCTGGCTTTTCATGTATGTTCCTCAGGTGAGATGCAGAACTGCCCTGGCCCCTGCCCACTGGGAAGAGGGATGTCCCTTTGGGATTGGGGTCTTATGTGTTGGAGGAGAGCCTTGGAGGCCACCTGCATGGGGAGGGTGGCAAATGGGTCCCAGTGTGGTTGGGAATAGGCATGTAGGGGCCGTGGAGCTGGCTTGGAGCTGGATCAGCTGTGCTGGGGGGACCTGAGGGGAGGCATGTGAGGAGGTGGCAGAGCAGGGGAAGGGGCTGGGGCCTGAAGGTGGTGGGAGTTGGTGCTGAGGAGGGAGGCCCAGGACTTGGCCATTACATAGGGAAGGTGGCAGAAGGAATTAACACCCACCCGTCTCCCCACAGCAGTGGATAAATACTTACCAGTGTTATACTAGGCACTTAATTGGGCATGGGGGACACCATGGGGCGAGACATGGGGACAGCTGCCTCAATATCCTACAGCAAAGGGGGTGCAGGGAGGAAGACAGCCCCTTCCCCCATTGCTACCAGGAGGGCTATCTAGTCCAGAACAGCAGGGTTAGGAAAACCCCAAGCAGAATCTGGATGTGGCCCTGGCCAGGGTGACCTGGAGAAGTAAGAGAGGCCCCAGGGCTACCCTTCCCCCAGTAGCCTTTGTGGGGCCCTCACCAGGTGCACTCCCTACTCCTGAGGAAGTAGATCCTGTTGGAGAAACTGAGGGTAGAGCTAGATGACCTGGGGCTGTGGTCCTGGTGGAAAGGGGTAGGGTGAGGGTGAGGGCAACTGCCTTCACACCTGTGGGGCGGCCCTGCCTACCTACTAAGTGGAGCGCCTCTGTTGGGGGCCAGGGGAGGGTCCCTGGGACCAGCCTAATTGCCTAGAGCTGCCGGAGGAGAATGGGGGACTGACTGTCCAAGGAGGGAGGGCTGTGGGAAGGGAGTTTTGTAGTTGCAGCTGACCCTGCCCCGCTGCCAGGTACGGCATCAGCCCGGATAGCATCGTCCTGTATGGGCAGAGCATCGGCACAGTGCCCACGGTGGACCTGGCCTCACGCTACGAGTGTGCCGCGGTGGTGCTGCACTCCCCGCTCACCTCGGGCATGCGTGTTGCCTTCCCAGACACCAAGAAAACCTACTGCTTCGACGCGTTCCCCAAGTGAGCGCTGGGCTGCCCTGGGAACCTGGGTGGGGGCGGGGCCTCGGTGGGGCGGGGCTTGGAGGCCTGACTCGCCCCACCCTGCAGCATCGAGAAGGTGTCCAAGATCACTTCGCCAGTGCTTATCATCCACGGCACGGAGGACGAGGTGATCGACTTCTCGCATGGGCTGGCGCTCTATGAGCGCTGTCCCAAGGCCGTGGAGCCGCTGTGGGTGGAGGGCGCCGGGC
Source organism: Miniopterus schreibersii (assembly GCF_964146895.1). Classification (NCBI taxonomy): domain Eukaryota; kingdom Metazoa; phylum Chordata; class Mammalia; order Chiroptera; family Miniopteridae; genus Miniopterus; species Miniopterus schreibersii. The sequence continues at coordinate 64,747,136 of NC_138105.1, read as the reverse complement.
ACAACGACATTGAGCTCTACAGCCAGTACCTGGAGCGCCTGCGCCGCTTCATCTCCCAGGAACTACCCAGCCAGCGCGCCTAGTGGAGCCGCTGCACCTCGAGCCAAGCTGGGACAGACCTCAGCAATAAGGCGGCACCAGCCCCGGCCCCGGGGGCTGCATGTGTACCCCTCGTGTGCCCCGGTTCCCCGAGGCAGCTGGCCTGCAATGAGGTCGGAACTGCCCTGGCCCAGGGGGTGTGGACGATGTGCAAGTGGCAGAGCCACGCGCTCCTTTTTGAAGCAAAACGAAGGAAAAACGTGAAAACAAATTAAAGATTTAAAATTTTAGCGTTCCTCTCCTTGTTTTCATGGGCTCATGTGTGCATTCCCCAGGGCTCAGCAAGTTCTCAGAAGGTGCTGGGCTTGCCCCTAACCCCCCAGGAAAGTTCACAAATACAGATGCCACCATCACTTTCCCAGCAGTAGAGGGGGTAGGGTTCAGGTCCCAAGCAGAGCACTGCTTGAGTTTGATGTTCTCCGTGTCGGTGATGGGGGATGGGCAGCACCTGCCTAAATTGGGTGCTCCTCCTTGGGGTGGTGGTGAGTGGCCACAGTGGGTCTGCTCTGCCTGCTCTGGGGTCCCAGTGAGGCACTCTTGTGCTCCCATGATGGATAAGGACACTGCACAATCGCTCCCTTGGTAGATAAGGACTTGGTAGATAATCACAAGGCTGCGCTTCCTGTCTTGCCTGTCCTGGTGGGTGGGCTGCACTGATGGCCAAGACGGCTCACCGGGGTCCTGAGAGGCTGGGCCAGGTCACTTCCTTTGCAAATGGGGAGGCTGAAGCCCGGGGAGGGCGGCAGTGGCAGGTCTGAGGGCCCTGTGGAGTCTTTCCCAGGAAAGGGGCCACCTGGGGGCTGGGTTTCCGGAACAAGGCCGGGGGCGGGGGACGGGGGACTTTGGACTGTGTTTGCCTGGGGTGCCCTTGAGATACTGGGTCTCTCTGGACCCTAGCTGGAGGCCGGGCTCACCACTAGGCCCAGAGTTCCTCTTGGGACCTCCAGGGACAAAGCCCTAGAGCTGGGAAGACCTCAGAAAGGAATGGCCTATCGTCCACCTCCGGGTCTGGCGGCAATTTAGCTTGTGTTGCAGAACCAGGAGGTGGCGGGGCCAGGACCCAGAGCTGCTTGTTTCCACCTGGCCCTAGTCTGAGGCCTCTGGCATTGTGCGCCCCCCCTCCCCTTTTTTTTTAATCCTCGCCGGAGGACATTTTCTCCATTGCTTGTCCGAGAGCTTTAGAGAGATAGAAACATAGATGTGAGAGAGACATCCATTGGTTGCTTCTGCAGGCGCCCCACCCGGGGCAGAGATCAAGCCTGCAACCAACATATGTGCCCTTGACCAGAATCCAACCGAGACCCTTCAGTCCGCGGGCCCACGCTGACAGCTCTAACCACTGAGACCGGCTGGGGCGAGCGTGGCCCCTTTAAGAGGGGGCGGTGCTTCAGCCTGGGCCCAGCCAGGGGGAGTCCCGGGGCAGTTGCGTCACGTGCATGGCCCAGGCGGAGGCGGAAGTGGCGGGACGTTGTCCCAGAACGGCGGCGGACCCGAGGAGGCCGCGGCCTCGCGGGTAAGTGGCGGAGGCTCGGACCCCGCGCGGCTGGCCCCTGCCCTTTCCGCCTGTCCGCCGTTTCCGACGGTTCCCCTCGGTCCCCACGCGCCTTAACCTCCCCACGTGCAGAACGCGCTGCTGCGGGGTCGGACCGCGTGCCTACGCCTATCTCAGTGTTGACACTTGGCGGGATCAAGCTTGCTCCCCGTCAGTCCAGCCGTGTTTGGCCTCCTAATACTTTGCTCCGCAGAACTTTTTGTTGCTCGTAATGGGGAATGAGTGGCTTGGGTGCTCAGAGAGCTTAGAATGGTCTGCCAGGCGCATAAAGAGTGTCACTGCCCGACTCACCGGGGGTTACGTGGGAGGCGCCTCTTCTGCCGACCCCTGGCTCTGTGGTCCATCCAGGCTTGCTCCGGTATCCTGGCCTCTGGGTAACCCAGCCTTTGAGTCTATGGAGTCCTGTCCCACCCTTCTCTATCACTGGAAAGTGCCCTGGCCTGGGAGTGGGTGGGGAAGCTGCTGGTGGCTTTGGCCCTCCCAAGCCCCACGGGCCCCTCTTGCAAGGAATCTGGGGTAATTTTTGATAATACGGGATGTTTAGAAGCCAGACTAAACCTGAGATGTGTACTCACTAAAGCAGAGAACACCTGTGGTTCTAGCTCTTGGTTGGTTGCTCGTTTACCCCAGGACATTTGCACAGACTGTTCTTTGAACCTGATATACCTTCACTAAACTCTGGTCTTCTGTCAAGGCTCCCAGCATAGCTAACTTTTCTTAAGTCTAACTTCCTCTCAGTCTTTTGCTTCAGTTGCTTCCCCAAAGCAACCCTTCTTACCCCTCTGACCCGTGGTCCCACTTACCCCTGGCCACTGCACTTGTCACAGAGCATGTTGTCTTTCATCCTATCAGAATGTAAGTTTATTGAGAGACAGGACCCCACAATACAGCAAGTTCAAAGAAACTTCTTACAACTGAACAAAAATGTTTTCAGATACATAGAGTAAAAAGTTCAGAATATGGAAGGGTGTCGGGTGAAAACTCAGTATCATTCCCACCCCTGACCTCCAAGGCCTGGTTCCCCCTCCCCTGGGGCAGAGATAAACCAGTTTCTCATGTATCAACAGAGAAATACTATGCACGTGTATCTGTTGCATTTGTACAAAACCTTACTCACTGTTCATGTGGTCCCGCTTGGAGAGTGTTTTCTATGGACTCATTTGTTTTAATGGCTGTACCATATTTTATTAGTACTGCCTATTTACCCTGTTTCTTGTTGGTTGAAGTTTAGGTTATTTCTAGTCTTGTAACAAGTAGTGCTAGGTTTACTATATTTATAGCCAAGTAGGAATATTTCTGTTGCTGAATTCCTTGGTGCAGAAGTGCTAGGTTGAAAGGCTTTCTTCCATAGATCTCTAACTGGGTACATAACCTGTTAACCAGTCATACCAAATTGTCCCCCTCCCAACAAAGGAAGGGACTAGTGTCCCCCAATTTTTGATCTTGCAGAACTGGTAGGCATAAAATAGTGTTTTGTTGTAGCTTTATTTGTGTTTCCTAGAAGTAAAATGGATCTCAATGCTTTTGTCAGATTTTTTTTTTACCTTTTTAAAAAATATATATATATATATATATTTTTTCCCCCGCCTGGGCATGGCTCAGCGGTTGAGCATCAACCTAGGATCCAGGAGATTGCAGTTCAATTCCCGGTCAGGGCACATGCCTGGGTTTCAGGCTTGATCCCCAGCAGGGGGGCGTGCAGGAGGCAGTCAATCAATGACTTTCTCATCATTGATATTTCTATCTCTCCCTCTCCCTTCCTCTCTCTGAAATCAATAAAAGATATTTTTTTAAAAATGGTTAAAATGGCAAGTTTTATAAAAAAATAAAAAATAAAAAAATATATCTTTTATTGATTTCAGGGAGAGGAAGGGAGAGGGAGAGAGCTGAAACATCAATGATGAGAGAGTTGTCATTGATCAGCTGCCTCCTGCATGCCCCCGACTGGGGATCGAGCCTGCAACCTGGGCATGTGCCCTGACCGGGAATTGAACTGCAATCTCCTGGATCCTAGGTCAATGCTCAACCACTGGGCCATGCCTGGCTGGGCTGTCAGATTTATTTTTTTATGTTGATCATTTCTACCATTTTGAAACTGGAAAGACCTATATTTATTATAAACATGCCTATATTTAAAAACTGTTTGGCCCTGGCCGGTGTGGCGCAGTGGTTAGAGTGTCGGCCTGCAAACCAAAGGATCGTGGGTTCAGTTCCTGGTCAAGGGCACATACCTAGGTTGCAGGTTTGATCCCTGGCCCCTCAGTTGGGGCACATGTGGGAGGCAACCAATCGATGTGTCTCTCTCACATCGGTGTTTCTCTCTCTCTTTCTCCCCCTCCCTTCTTCCCTTCCACTCTCTCTAAAAATCAGTGGGGGAAAAATACCCCTGGGTGAGGATTAACACCACCAACAAAAAGCTGTTCGTATTTCATATTCTTTGCCCACTTTTCTATTGGGTTGTTGGTGTTATTCTCTTCTAGGCACACTTTCAATATTAAGGCAATTAGCCCATTGTCTGTTAAAGTGTTTTTTTCCTTTCTGTCATTTGTCTTTGACTTGGATTGTGTCTTTTTGTTTGTCTTCAAATTTACTTATTTTTCCAGATATTTAAAGTTATTAGTTTTTTCATGTGTGGCTTCTGCATTTTGTGTCATGCTCAGAAATATTTTCTCTACTCCACGATTATATAACATTTGATATTTTCTTCTGGAAATGTAATAGTTTCTTTTTAAAAAAATTATTTAAATTTTGGTCTAATTCTAGAAAGTACTCCTTAGAAGGAGTGAGGTAAGAACGCAAACTGCTTTTTTCCAAATCATTTGCCCAACTACAGGTCCTGAAAAAGCCGTCTTTCCCCACTGAAGTGCCATCTTTATGGTATGCTGAGCCCTGGCCTCATGTGGGTTGTTCTAAGCTGTCATCCCAGTTAGCCTGAGCCCCACAGTATTGATCACTGAGGTCTAGAGACCTGGTCTCCTCTCCCCACTCCTGCAGGTTCTTTTTTCTTGTCAACCTCAGATGGGCTTATCTACTGCCCCTACCCTGGCCTTTTTTTGCAAAGATTGCTTAGATTTATAGACTATGTCGAGAGAAAATTGTCATCTTATAATGAATAGTTGATCCCTTGCATATAGACCATGCAGTGCTAGTTCCACTCCATGATAGAAAGGATTCTGAAAATTTAAGTTGAGGCCCCCCCCCCCCCCCAGTGCCTGATGTTGACCTTAGTGAGGCAGTCTGCTGAGACTACTACTCTCTATGCCAGGTTCCTGTGAGGGGCTTGTCCTGGGCCTTTCTCTGTACTTGGACTCCGGGTTATCATGTAGGGGCAGTGATGGAGGAAGCCAGTGGTACATTCCAGAATGTGCCCCCTTTCCCTTCCATTTGGTATGGCCCATGGGCCAGGCTGCCTGGGAGAAGGGCCAACTTTCGGTTCTCCATTTTGTAAGTTTTTTCGGACATGTGTTCACACCCAGCAGTGGCATTCTCCTGCTGCCCAGTGGGACCCTGAGCACAAACCCCATTCTCCAGGAAGGCAGTCCACGACTCCCTGGAACCTTTGGTCCTGGCCTAGCACACCTCAAATGTGGGCCCCTGCTGGGCCCAGATCTGAGATGAGGCCTCTAGTGGGTGCCACCCCTCAGGGCCCCAGGTACCCTAATCTAGGCATGGGCACCATCCTCCCTCCTGGGGCAGCACTAACCTGTCTGGTTCACAGTTAGTGTGCAGGACTGACCTGTTGGCTGTGGTATTCATCAGACAGGATTGCTGGTCCAGCATCAGAGCCCCCCTTATATTTCATAGCTCCTGCCATGTGCCAAGTTGATCTTTATGAAAACCCTGGGCTCCTGGGTTCACCATCCCCATTGTCCCCACTTACAGGGAGATAGCTCAGGCAAAGCTGTGCCCAGGGCCAAGCCCTGGGACCCTGCCTGGGCAGCTCTGGCCTCGGCCTCCTATGGTGCTCACAGTCTTGGGTCACAGGCAGGCCTCTGCTGGACAGTGAGCATTGAGCCACATGTATGTCTGTAGCATGAAACACTTGGAGGGGACTGGGCCTGGCCGAGGCTGTTTTTTGAAGCCCAGTGTGCCTAGCACAGCTTGCCCTGAACTGTGTTGGAAGATGAGGGCATCTTGAAAAGGGCTTTTCTTCTTTAACAGATCAGGTGGGGACTAGAGGAACATGGGCCTGTGAGAAGTGGCCCGGAGGCCAGGCCCCTGGGTGTCCTTGAGAGCCGGACAGATGAAACCCGCTTTGTGCCTCTGTGAGCCTCTACTTTCAGGGGTCCCAGGCAAGGAGTGAGGGTGAGCAAGAGGTCTGGTGAGGGAATCCCCTCATGAAAGGAAGTGAGTGAACAGGTTAGAGCCAGATCCTGCCCTTCCCTCTTCCTGGAGAAGGAATGAGGGCCCTGGGTCTGTCCCTAGTGGCTCTGAGGAGGGGGCTAGTGCATCCTGTGTGACATGCCAGCAGAAGGTCAGTCACATGCCCACCATCTGGCTAGGCCTGGCCTGGGGCTGGCTTTGTCCTGGCCATGTCCATTGTCCCACCCTGAGATCTTGGCTACTCCTGTGTGTGAGGGATCCCTGAACCATGGTAAGTAGTCTCACACGTTAGAAATAAACATGGATGCCTTAAGAGAGTGGGAAATGAGCATTAACTTCTAAAATGCTCATTCATCAAAGGCTGACGTACTGCTGCAACACCGACTTGAGGAGGAGGAGTAGCAGCTTTGTTTTTTAAAATATATTTTTTTATTGACTTTTAGAGAGAGGAACACTGATTGGATGCCTCCCGCAGCATCCTGACCAGGGATCGAAACTGAAACCTGGGTATGTGCCTTGACCAGGAATCGAACTGGCGACCTTTTGGTGCACGGGACAATGCTCAAACAACTGAGTCTCACCGGCCAGGGCAGTATTTGTACCAGAGTAGCGAGCAGGACAAACACCGAGTGGTCAGGCTCATATCTACCAATGCCCAATACCAGGCAGGTGGCAGAATAGGGCATTTGCTATCCGACATGCCCCTCTGAGGAGCTGGTCCACTGCCTCCTAAACCCCAGTGTCCCATCTTGCTCCTCCCATGTCCCTGCCAGGTCCCTGCAGGCATCTCCAGAGGTAACCACTGTGGATAGGCTGCAGATATGGGTGAAAACACAGAGATCACAGCATGCACGGGCCTCCTCAGGGGTTGGAGCTGGCTTCTCTTTCCTAACCTTGTGTCCTGTGTCCTGGTTTTCTCAAGGCATGTTCTCCATAACTTAGTAACTAATGTTGAGGTGGTTCCTTTCTTTTTTCCAATTACAAATAGCACAACTATACATACTTGCTTCTTTATGAATATTTTTGGGTACCTTTTTTTGGAGTGGAATTACCAGGTCAAAGGGCACAACATTTATAGTTTTGGTAAGCTACATACAGAGCAGTGAGACCATTTGCACTTCCTATTAGACATAAGCTGCTACTATCCATGTGGTCATTATTAAATGACTCCTATGTTCACTCACCACATTTATTTTAACATTTTTGTCTTGGAATCATTTGGGGTTTACAGAAAAGTTACAAAGACAATACAGAGTTCCCATCTACCCTTCACCCAACGCCCCTCATGTTAATATTGTGTTAAAGCCAAGAAATGGACTTGTGTGCATTCCCACCAACTATATTCCGGACTGTATGCCAGTCTCATAATCATGTTTTCCACTGACGTCCTTATCTGTCCCAGGATCCAACTCAGGTCCCCACATCACATTTAGTCAGCACATCTCCTTAGTCTTTATAAGCTAGGGCACTTCTTTACTTGTTTTTCATTACATTGACAGTTTGGGGGGTATTTTGTGAAATGTCCCCTAATTTGGTTTGTTTTCTCATGAATAGACTGGGGTCATGGGTTTTTGGGAAGAGCACACCAATGTGAGGTGGTCACATCCCATCAGGAGTTCCCAACACCCACAGGACATCACCCTGAAGTTGACCTTGACCACCTGGCTGACACCTGGCTGAGGTGGGGTCCAACAGGGTGTTCCCAGATTGCTGTCTTCCCATTTTCTTGCCCTGTCTTTGAAAGTGAGTTCCTGAGTCCAGCCCACAGTAAAGGGGGGATTTATTTAGAAAATAATTTTTCATACAGAAAAGTATAAAAAACAAAGGGTACATGACCCATAATTACACTGCTTAGATACCTGTTGACATTTAAAGATAACAAAAGTAAAAAATACACATGGGGCCCTAGTCAGTTTTGCTTAGTGGTTAGAGCATCAGCCTGTGGACTGAAGGTTCCCAGATTCAATTCCAGACAAGGGCACATACCTCTCTTGCAGGCTCTATCCCCCACCCTGGTCAGTGTGTGGGTGGGAGGCAACCAATCAATGTGTCTCTCTCATGTGGATGTTTCTCTCTCCTTTCCACTCTCTGAAAAGCAATGGAAAAAATATACTCAGATGAGTAAAAAAACAATAACACATGGATAAAAGTTGAATTGTACAGAAAGTACCATTAAAAATTTAGTTTTTGGCTGGCGTGGTTCAGTGGTTGAGCGTCTACCCATGAACCAGGAGGACACGGTTCAATTCTTGGTCAGGGCACATGCCTGGGTTTTGGGCTCAATTCCCTGTAGGGGGCATGCAGGAGGCGGCTGATTCTCTTCCATCGATGTTTCTACCCTTTCCCCTTCCTCTCTTGAAATCAATAAAACATTTTTTTAAAAAAAGTTAAGGCTTCACTGTCTTAAAAGAAGATATGGCTATTCCAGCATGTCTATGCATACATAGACACATACATACATACCTTGGAGCCTTGATTCTGACTTGACCTATCTGTGGATCTTCCCCATGGGCACATGTGCCCCAGGGTGCACCCCACCTGCACCTATGTGCCCTCTACCTCCATACCTGGCTGCATCTGCCCCACTTCCTGAGCCCCTCAGTACTGTCAGTGAAGGGCAAAGATGGTCTCTGGTTTACAGGTGAGGAATCAGGAGGGACTGACTGATGCCAGGTGGGTGCCCATCCTTAGGCCATCTCCCTTTGTATTTTCCCCAAACCCTCACTGCCACTTAGCTTTGTGTATTGTGTGGCAGGCTGCTGCTCAGCCCTCTTGCAGCCTTGATTTCTGCATGTGTGAAATGGTGACAATTCCTGAAGGTTGTAGCAAGGACAGAGTGACCAGGCACGAGGTTGAGCTGAGCATGGGGTCAAAGAGGGGCTGGGGGGTCATTGGGATTTGAGGGTTATATATGTGCTGGTCGCCCTGGGGCCAGAGTGTAAAAAGAAACCCCACAGGTGGAACAGAGGCCTCCTGCCTGCAGAGCAGCCATTGTAGCCCATAGATGAAGGTCCCAGGCCCCAGGCCCCAGACCCTTATTATCCCTGGGAGTGGTGCACACCTGAGGCCTGAGAGAGTGACTTGTCTGAGCCACTCAGCCTGCTGGACACAGCCAGTATAGCATCCCTGTCTTGCCACAGCTTACCCCCTTGTGCCTGTGGGAAGAGGGCAACTCTTCAACCACTGCCCCGTATTCCTGCCACACTAGCTGGGGATTCTCACACTTCAGGCCCCAGGTGGAGCTGCTTCTGGAACACTACCCCCACTTCCTCCACTTGTCAGGCCTGTGCCTGCTCACCCACGCCATTGTCAGACTTCCAGCTGCCTTGCCCTAGACGGAGCCTGGAGATCAGCCCTTAGGGGACTCGCTCTGGCCCAAAAAACATGGGTAGAAGGAAGGAAAGACCTCAGCTTTTTCTCACTCTGCTGTTTGCCTGCCTGCAAGGTGCTGCCTTCCTCTTTGGACTTGGAGAGGCTGGGTTGTGGGGACTGAGCAGCACTTGTGGGTGGGGGCCTGAGGCCCCTAAGAGCTGCTGAGATGGGGGGGGGGGGGAGTTGTGGCCTGCCCAGGTGATCCACCTCCTGGATCTTCAAAGGTACAGTGGGCTCAGATCGGCAGGAATGCTGACCACCAGCGCCCAGTGAGTGTCTAGAGTGGGCCTCAGAGACCCAGGCCTGGGAGAGTGGGTTTGTCTGTCAAAGGGAGCCCACTGGGGCTGCATTTCGTCTCTCCAGCCTGAAGTCAACTCTCCATGCTCCAGTCCTCCCTAGGGGCTGCCAGAGGGGGCTGACACAAGCTGGTACCAGGAAGCACGATAGGGGGGTGGGGAGAGGGCAGTGGTCAGCTTGCGGGCAGAGGGGCTCAGCCATGTCAGGTCAGTTACGAGTTGCAGGTGGAAAGGTTAAGGACAGAGTTCCGGGATGGGGCTGGGGCCACGGTTACGCCCCCTGTCCACACGCAGATCAGGGCAGGTCATCCAGCCGGCATTAGCGACTGGAACCCGGGCAGGGAAGCGGTGCAAGCCCCCTGGAGGCCGCTCAGGCCAGTGCACGGCCGCTACCGCCAGCATAGAAAGGGGTGGGGGCGTGGTCGCCCACTGGGGTGCACCCGCCACTTTGGGCCTGAGTACCCCCACCATTTGCGTCCCCAGCTATTAAACTTGGCCTGGACGTCCTCGGGGGCTTGCAGAGACCCCACTTTCATTGTTCAAGCTCCAAGGATCCCTGCCCAGCGCAGGGGAGCGATGTCTGCGACTGGCGTGTCCCTGCAGGGCCAGATCCTCTGCCTGGCCAAGGCGCCCCAAGCCCAGCCCTTTGTGACTCCAGTGGGCTCCTTTTCCCTACCCCTCTACTAGCCCTTTCCGAACGCACAACGGTCCCCCTCAACCCTAATGAGGCGAGCACGAGTGACTTCCAAAAGGGGCGCAAAAAGAGGACTGAACACAGGCTCGTTGGACCCAGCGGGGTGGGACGGCCCACCTTTCCCGGTGCCTAGGCTGGGGAGGCCCCGGGGGCTTCCGGGAGCAGCAAGGGGGACTACCACCGAAGGCAGAGAGGGGACGCAGATGCTCGCAGTCAAGCAGCGCACCAGGCCGAGGAGGAGAAGGGGGGGAAGGGTCGCGCACGTGGCCGGGGGGCGGGGCTGGCCGTCTCTGTACCCCCACCCAGCCACGTGGGGTGTGGAGCCCTCCCCCATCGCGAACGGGGGCGCGCCGGGGCCTGGGTGGAAACGTTCGGGGAAGGGGCGGCCTCCTGCCGGCCGCGCGCCGTGCCGTGGGATGGGCGTGCCCGAGAAGGGGAGGGGAGCGCGCTGAGAAGGGAGGGGTGCGCCGGGAGGGGGCGGGGCCTCCAAGGGGGGGAGGAGCGTGCCGGGAGGGGCGGGGCGCCCTCCGCGGAAGGGGGCGGGGCTTCCCCGCGGCGTAGGGGCAGCTCTGGGGAGCGGTCTGAGGGCCTTTCAGCAGGGGAAGGGGCGCGTCAGGAGGGTCGAGGTCCGGGCTTGGAACCCCGCGTAGAAAGGAGAGCACAGACCAGGAGGCTGGGGCGCGCTCCCGGGTAGGAGGGGGCGCGTCAGGAAGGCGGCTCCATCCGCCGGGGTCCCGCCCCCGGAGGCAGCGCGCCGCTCTCGGGGCGCAGGAGGGCGCGCCGGGCTGGGGGCGTGGCCGTGGCGCCCCGAGGGGGCGTCCTCCGGGCGGGGCGGGACGTGGCCGCCCCCGCGGGCTCCGGTGCGTCAGGGCGCGTCAGGCGGGGCGGGGCGGGCCGAGCGCGGGCGGCGGCGGCGGCGGCGGCGCGCACCGGCCTCCTCCTCCTCCTCCTCCGCCTCCCGCACTCGAGCAGCCGCCGCCGGCCGGACGGGCGCCGCTCCCGCCGCTTCTGCTCGGTCCACGCAGCGCGCCCTTTTCCGGCATGTCCGCGGCGGTAGCATGTGTGGATTACTTCGCAGCCGACGTGCTCATGGCCATCTCCTCGGGCGCTGTGGTGCACCGCGGGCGGCCGGGCCCCGAGGGCGCGGGCCCAGCCGCCGGCCTGGATGTGCGCGCGCCGCGCCGCGAGGCCGCCCCACCCGGGCCCCCAGGGCTGCCAACGCCACCCTCCAGGGCTGCCCCCGGCCCGGGCGCCGGAGCTGCCGCTGCGCCCCACCTGCTGGCTGCCAGCATCCTGGCCGACCTTCGAGGCGGGTCCACTGCGGCCCCGGGGGGCGCCTCGCCCGCCTCCTCCTCCTCGGCCGCCTCGTCCCCGTCCTCCGGCCGCGCCCCCGGCGCCGCGCCCGCCGCCGCCAAGAGCCACCGCTGTCCCTTCCCGGGCTGCGCCAAAGCGTACTACAAGTCCTCGCACCTCAAATCGCACCTGCGAACGCACACAGGTAAGTCCGGCTCGGGCCTCTTAGGCCCCCTCCCCCGCCGGGACCCCGAAACTGCGTGGCGCGTCGGGGGCGGGGTGGGGGGCGCGCCCGGGTTGCCGCCGCGCCTGCCGGGAGGGCGGGGCCTCAGTGGGTGGGGCGCGCGCAGGGGGCGTGGCGGCCACGCGGTCGGGTGGCGCGCGGAAGGTTGGCGCGGCGGCCACGGCGGGGGCTCACAGGGCACGCGGCGCCGCGATGTCTCGGAGTGGGGTCGGGGCTCCCAGGCAGCCCCCTTCCCCGGTGGCTGCTTTTTCTTTTATTTTATGTTGCGTTCGGGTCTGAGTGGTGTGCACCGTGGTTGGAGCACTCAGCTCTGAGGTCCCCTTCCTTCCCCTCCTCTGCCTCAGTTTCTTTAGCTGTAGAGAGGGACGAGGAGCAGTGTCGCTGTTTCCGGGATGGCCTGATGAATTCTCCCCAGAGGGCAGTGCAGCGCCTGGCCCGGCCAGGGTGGGGGGAGTGTTTTAATAATCGGAGAGCAGGGTTGGGAGTGAGGGTTGGGGCCTGAGTCCGGAGGAGAGAGATTTGAGAGGGGGATCCCCTGAAGGAATCAGGTCCTCACCTTTATGTTTGTTGGCCCCGCTTGCTGCAGAACCCGGAAGGTTCACAGGGTTGTGGGGTAGGTTTTTGGGATACTGTCACCTCTCACTGCCCAGTGTGGGGTGGATTAGGACTGCTAGGGATGCTTGGAGGTAGGGGGTGCTGGTCACTCTTTCACTGTCACCCTCTTCCCATGTCCTGCTGTTGGCCCCCTCTCCTCCTGGTAGGTTCCCACCCTCCACCCTGAGAATGACACTCAAGTTTTGAGTTTGGTCTGGGGACCCGGGATGGTGGGCCTTGGCCCAATGTACATGCTCCCATTGTTGGGACACGTGGACAGGGTTCAGGAAAGCAGGTTGTCCCCAGTGGTGTGGCAGAGACATAGCTGGCAGCCTCAGGCCAGTGGCCAGGCCTCAAATGCCACGTGGGTGCTAGCAGCCCCCCTCCCCACTCTCCACTCTTCCTACCTCTCCTTCAATCCCTGTCCCTTGTCCTCAGGGGATAGAGGCTCTGTCCATCTGTGAGCACAGCCAGGACAGGACTTGGGTGGCGTCTATATTTTCTTAAAAGGACCTACTATTTTCCTCTGTGTGATCACTGGATGTTGTTTGCTCTTCAAGATAATGGGGTCCTTGTGTCTTTGGGAAGGACATTTCGGGGGTCTGTGAAGATGGAGAAGTACCTCTCTGGGTAGTGGGTTGGTGTTTAGGAGTTCAGTGCCTCATTTGGGGTGAGTTTCCCGTTTCAGTAGCCTGGGGGGCAGCTGAAGTGGGAGACTTGACAGAGGGGACAGGGGGACCCCATCTCTCACTTACCACAGTGCCTTTCCACTTGTCCCATCTCTGGCCTGAGGTATTTGTTCTCAGAACCTTTTGGGGACCCCCCCAGTGCCCTGACCTGGTTTGTTCCCTGCCCCCCCATTCTGTCAGACTTCTTGGATGGGGTGAAGGGGGTGGCCAGGCCACCTCCCACCATGGCTCCCAAGGGACACTTGGGGTGTTGCAGGGATGGGTGCATATGGTGGGGAATGGAGGATGCCATCTGTGCTGGGTCCTGCACCCTGTGGGAGCTGTGGCTCTGGATGTCGTGTCTTGAAGCTTTATATCAAATAGTGCAAGAACCTAGTGGGGCACAGCTCCTGGACCCATTTGGCAGTTCCATTTCCCAAGGATTTTGGACACTTGTGTGCTTAATGATTGCTTGTTCAGTGTCTCCCTGATTCCCAGGACCACCAAGCCCTGCTGGAGTCTGTGTGAAGGCCTTTTGATTTTTCTGGCCCCCAGTGGAGCTTGTTTGGGGGGCGGGGAATCTATGCGCATCCTGGGTATCCCAAGGCTAGGAACAGAATAATTAGAGCTAGTTGTCTGCTCAGCTGTCCCCCCCAAGGGCCCTTGGGAGAGAGTCCTGCCCCCTCCCACCCCTGTCTGAGGTCTGTTCTTTCTGTAAAGGCAGTGCCAGTCCTGGTCTAGCTTTACTGTACAGATGAGCAGACTGAGGCACTGGAGCAAATGGTACCCTCATCATCCCTGTTTCTTTTGGTGCATGGGGGATGAGGAGGCCAGGAGAGGCCCTGGGATCTTTTCACAGGGCCATCCAGCTGCACAGGGTGTGGGTAGGGCTGTCCCAGCAGGCAGCCCCTGGCCCAGCACTGAGCTCTCCTGCGTGGGGCGGGCAAGGACTTTGGAAGCTGCTGGAGATGTTGACGCGTTGCTGTGGATACGAGAGAGTGAGAGCAGGGAGATGGGGCGGGGGCGGTAGGAGAGGCTGGCTGTCTACTTGCTCTCCCAAGCCTCCCTCATCTCCGGAGGGCTCTCCTGCCTGCGCCTCCAGTGCCCAGCACGTAGTCAGCCATGTGTGCCTCGAAGGGGCTCAGTTCCTCTGGGCCCCCACCCACTGGTGCCAGGAGCTTTTCCCAGTTGTGACAACAGTAGAATTCCCCAGACATCTAGTGTTCCATGGTGGGTGGGTTGCAGGATTACCTCTAGTTGAGACCCTGTTTCACTCTAAAGCCCTATTTTAGTCTGAGAAATAGTAGCTGAGCACCTACTGTGGGTAAGGCACTGTGGGGATCCCAGTCCTGTCTCCTGGGACCCTGGAACCTTGGGAGTTGATGGAGAAAAAGTCTTCCTTGGAAGAAGAGGCTTCTCAGTAGAGACCTGAAGCCCTGGGATCAGGTGGGGCAGGGAGGGGTGTGTCCCAGGAGAGGGGATAGCACCCTGGCTGCAGGGGGTGGGGGCAGGGGTGCTGGGGTGAGGATTTTGAGGAGGTGGTGGTGTGAGGTGGGGAGGGGGAAGAGCAGCCTAAGGGTTCCATTTAATCCCAAGGGCAGGGTGGGGGACAGGCGGGAGCAGCTGGGCTTTGCAAAGGAAAATCCGTTTATGGAGAAGAGATTAGAGGTTGAGGCGAGGAGAGGGGTGGGCTGATTTATGAATTGGGTAGGAGGGGGAAGCGTCAGGACTTGGGGGCAGGAGGCTAGGGTGACCACCAGTTTTCTGATCCAACAGCCCAGGGCAGTGGGGTGGTGGTGATGATTATAGTTTGCTGAAGAGTCCCCCAGGAGGAGAGGCAGATGGGGAAACTAAGGCCTGGAGGGGCAGTAACCATGCCCCCCAGGCAGAGTTGGGAGCTCCCTTAGGGTCAAGTGGGGCTCAGGAGATTGGTCGCTTATCTGAGGTTGGGGCAGAGGGACATTGCTAGGCCTGAGGGAGACATGGGTGCCCAGGAACTGCCTCCCCAGCTAGTCCCCTCCAGCGGGCAGGGGTACAGAGAGCAGCTACAACTGGCTGCAGGTGCTTGTGCACCACCAGCTGGGGGGTGGGGAGGCCCCCCAATATTGCAGGGAGTGATAACCACCCCCCACCCAGGCTTCCTGATAAAGGTGGCCCAGATGGCCAGGCAATGGACAAATGATATGGGGGTGAGGAGCCGGCCTCCCAGGGAGGGAGTGGGGCTGGGTGGGTTGCTTTCGCCCAGTGATGTTTCAAGAACATCAGGCCTCTGACACACACGTACTGGGTGCGCCTGTGGGAGCTGTTCCCCCTCATCTCTGGCACCAAGAGCCCCTCTCTATGCCAAAGATGCCAGTCTGTTAGGAAGTGAGCTGGGGCAGCCTGGGTCGTCCAGGAGGGAGGAGGGGGACAAGGGAGGGACTGCAGATGACTATCATTTTAAATAAATGGGCATAGTCCTAGCTCCAAACTCGGGTGGTAGGTAAACAAGATCGGCAAACATGTTAGCTGCTGCCTAAGCTGAGCCAGAAGTCTGGGCTTGAGTTCCTGGGCCTGTAGACTCTTTTCCAGAGATGTATTCAGTATACCAGGTTGGGGGTTGGGATGCATTATCACCTCCAGGAGATGCTGAGCACAAAGATAGAAAAGCTGGGAAAGGGGATGGGGTAGGGCAGGGCACCAGCTGGGTAAGGAGAGACCACTCTGAGCGGTGACATTGAGCCTTTGTGTTGGCTCCTGGCTGTCCCTAGTTAACCCTGGCCCAGCCAGTCACAGGGTCAAGTCTACCATGGCCTTACCCACAGCATACTCCCCAGCACCTGTTTCAGCCAGGTTGCCTGGGGCAGCCAGCAGGCCATATCTAGGGCCCTCACCAGTCCTGAACCCCTGAGTGTTCCACCTTTCCCCGACAGTGGACTGTGAGAAGGTGGCAGGACCTGGCATCTTGCAGGCATTTGCCCAACATTGTGGGAGTGGAACTACGTGGGCAGCAAGGGCTGGTATATGTCCCCACGCCAATGAGCTGTGTGCGGTGGCTGTATTCCCAGCGGCTTCAGCTGCCTGCGACCTGCCCTGGTGGACACTATCGCCACTTGTGCAACCTGCTCTTTCTTTGTAAGGTGGAACTGCTGGGTGGAGGGGCGGGAAGGTGGGGACCAGCCCCAGCACCCTAAATGGGGAAGTGAGCCTACTGCAGGATACTCTCCCCCCTTTTGCTCTCCCCCATGTGCCCTGCAAAATGGCGACATGACTGTGTGTCCCTCAGAGGGGTGTTGCTGCCCCAGATCCCAGGTTTAGTCCAAAGCCAGCAGCCCTGCCCTGGTAACCAGATTCCCCTTCCCCAGATCACTCCTCTTGAGTGGTTGCCACCATTGAGGTGAGGTTGGGGTCCCTTCTCTGGCTCTTTTGAGCCCCCCTGGTTCTGGAGAGGACATCACTGCCACGACCCCTCCCCCAACTGCTGCTAGTCTTGCCTTGTGGATTGTTTGGGGGAAGTAGGGGGTGTAGAGGAGACAGCCCCAGGGATTTGGGGCTGTCTTTGGTCTTAGGGACAGTTTCTCTCCCCTCAGCAGCATAGTTGTGGCCTGTGACTCCCCGGGAAAGGTGGCACCAGTACCCTTTTCCAGACACCTGGGTTCACACCCTCCTAGGGACTGCCCTTCCCCAGCTGTGAGCATGAAACCTTCTGGGGGGCCTGTTAGGCTTCTGAACCCCTTCTTCTGTTGTGCTGGAGGTGTTCATGTGCTGCTTGGAGGAAGGGGTGGGGGAGTGGAGGCTTTAGTACAGCTCTTTCCTGGGCCAGGGTGACGGCTGAGTCCCCGTGGAGTCCACCGGTGTCCCCCACTACAGCCCTTTTCTCCAGGGCAGACCTTGAGCTTTCACAGCAGAATGCCACCAGGTTACCCTGAGAATCCTGGCCCTGTTCTCCCCATGGTTGCAGGTCTGTTCTACGGTCCCTCCTGCTGTCTCCTGGTCATCTCTGTCTGTATCCCCCACCATGGGTTTGGCTTTGGGAGTCTTATCTGACCCCTGGCTGAAAGCCCCCTTCTGTCTGTCTCCCCCCAACACCTGCCCCCCACCGGTGGACGAGTTCCCAGAAAAAGGGTCAGCCCAAGACACTGAAGTGTTCCAGAGTGAACCTTTCAGTGTACAACCCATGAGGTAACACCCTGATGGGGCTTTGCCCCCAGCCCTCCAGCTGGCTTCTTTCCTATGTGGGGCTCCATCCAGTGCCAGGAGGGGTGTTGCACATGCACGTGGGCGCCCCTGCTCGTGTGTCCACATTCTATATACACACGCCCACACACACTTCAAAACCTCTGGGCATCCAGTGGAACAACACCAGGAATCTCAGGCTCCCAGATACTTAGTGCAGAGTCCTGCAGGCCGCAAGCTCCAGATGCCCGGCCCCTTGGCTGGGGTGTGGTGGAGGTCCAGGCTGGACTGTCTAAGGTTGGGGCCGTTGGGGCCCTTGGGGCACCTGGCCAGCTGGGGAGACCCTGGGGGTTGAGACCCCCGGGGGGGGAATCAGTGAGGCTTGGATTGGGGGGAGGCAGGATGGGCAAGGCCAGCTTGGGCAGTGGGTGTGGTCTGCAGAGGAAGTTGTAGGGTGACGACCTGCCCATGCCTCTGCACCCCACCCCTTCCTGGAGGTGCTACGTTGCAGACCTGCGTATGGGGCCGTTGTACCTGAATATGCAGGGATGCAGGTGGCTCAGATGGCCCTTCACATGTCTGTCTACACGTAGAGGGGCCACAAGGGTCAGCCGAGGAGTTGGGCATGGGAAACTGCCTAGATTGTGTCCCCCACTTTGCACCCCAGGTGGTCATTTCCAAAAGGAGGGAGTTTAACTGGGGTCGCTAACACCTAGGAGGTCCCAAATGCCCCAAAGGAGGGGTAGAAAGGAGTAGTGTGAGGGTGGGGACTGCGAAATCAGTTTCCATGAGGAGAAGCCCCTCCAAAAACCCAGCATGCATCTGAGCCTGCACATGTGTGCAAATACACAAGGAGAAGGAGACCCTCATCACCATGGTGGTGCTGTGGGGGCTGGTAGAATCCAGCCTTTGTAGGTTCTACGTTTAACCAACAGAGTTCGCACAGCCCTGTAATTACTACAAGTTCCCAGGAAATCAAGGACAAGGATATTCATTAGGGGTTTGTGAAATGAGCAGGGGTCTTTTTTTTATTTGTTGCATTTACATGGTTTAAATTTATACCCAGAATTCAGCCTCTAGAACCCGGGGTGGGGATGAGACAGGTGTCTGGGATACTTTGGGATCTGATGTGATGTCCCCCTCTCCCTGTCCCCACACCTACAACCCACTAACCACTGTCTCTCTGCCTTCTGCCTCATCCATCCAGGTGAGCGCCCCTTTGCCTGTGACTGGCAAGGCTGTGACAAGAAGTTTGCACGCTCCGATGAGCTGGCCCGCCACCACCGGACACACACAGGGGAGAAGCGCTTCCCCTGCCCACTCTGCTCCAAGCGCTTCACCCGCAGTGACCACCTGACCAAGCATGCACGCCGCCACCCTGGCTTCCGCCCGGAACTGCTCCGGCGCCCGGGCACCCGCAGTACCTCTCCCAGCGACTCCCTGCCCTGCAGCCTGGCTGGCAGCCCCTTGCCCAGCCCAGCACCCAGCCCAGCCCCTGCTGGCCTGTAGGGCCCATCCAGCCTACCCGGATCTCGCCCCGTCCAGAGCACCAGCAACATGCCTGTTGTCCAGGCACCCTTCCAGCGTTCCCCCTGAGGGCCCTAAGATGCCTCTAATCCCCTCAAGAAAGCAAGGAGGGGGCCTGAGACTGGACTGGGGTCAGCTGGACCTTTTGGAGATGCCCCCCTAACCCTCCATGGGTAGCTGGGGCCCATGTCTGTAAATAGCCATGACCTATAACTCTTCCCATTTGCTAAATTGGGACCCCAGGTGGGTGGCCGGCAGGTGCTCCCCTTTCCCCTTAGCCACTTCCCTGCTTTCTGGGATATGTGGGGGGGGGCAGGAAAGGTACCCCCTGTCCAGTGCTTGGAATCAGCCCCAGGCCCCTCTCTCTAGATTGGGAAGAAGTGAGCAAAGAGCCATAGAGGAACCAGGGGTGACTGAGGGCTCACCTGTCCCCATCCACCTGCCTGGGGCCCCTCACCCCATGGAAAGCCATTGGAGATGTTCAGGGAAATGGGGTGCGGCCTGGCCGTCCCCTACTCGGGTATTCGATCTCAGGTGTTCACAGGTTCTGCCCCACTGCCCACTGGAGGCAGAGGGGCAGGGGGAGGGGGAGGGTATCCATAGAGTCTGGGTTTTGCTTCTGAGATGAGGGAGGGTGGGAGAGGAACAGGGTTCTTCCAAAGAGTGTTTGCCTCACTTTGGTGATGGTGGTGGGGGGTGGATATGAGGATGGAGTGAATGCCGGCTTATTTATTTTCTTGTCTCTGCTGGCTGGGGCCCTGTCCTGCCCCCCTGGGTGGGTGTGTGAATGTGAGTGAGAAGCTGGTGCCACAGCTACTCCCTGCTCCCTACTTTGGCCTTCTGCAGCATCAAGTGACAATCATTCCCTCCCCTTAGGGACCAGACAGCCACTGGGCTAAATGCACCCCTCCCCACCCTGTAGGTGGAGGTGGGAGCCCTGGCTCCATCCTGCCCCTTGCTGCATGTTCCTCTGGGCTGCCAGGCCTGGACCAGTGATTGAGTTACCACCCACTAGGACAGGAGGCAGGAGGACTGGCCTGGAACCCCCTGGGAATAGCTCGTTGTGTTTTTTTGGACCGGGTAGAATATTTTTTCAGGCACCAATCCCTTTCTTGATCTGAGCCACTGTGGGTGGTCCATCATCCTCAGGGGATGAGAGTGTGAGGGGAGGGTCCTCATGATCTGAACTTAGGGTGGAAAGGCATGGATACCATGTCCTCTGGTAGAGTCGGATTTCATTTAGGACCAAGGGACTGGGGACCCAGCCTCCTTGCCCTGGAGTGGGAAGGGACCCAGGATCCCTGCCTCCAGACCCTAAAAGGGCCTGTTGTGTGCCCCCCTTCCCCCATTGGCTGCAGGAGGTTTGTGGCATCTCTATTTGTTCCAGAGTCTGCCTTGTGTCCTGATTGGGGGCTGAGGGAGTGGGTGGATGCACTGTTGTGGACCTGGACCCTCAGTTTGGCAGGATCCAGAGATGGGTGCCTGGGGTCCTTTTGCAGCTGGGCTGGGGAGGATCTGTCTTCAGGTTTGCCTACGGGCAGATCCTAAAGTTGGTTCATATGCTCGCAATCCTTACTCTCCCAGAGGTGAAATGCCTTTGTCCATGAGGGCAGGGCGGTATATGCCCCATTCACCTTTGTTCTGTGTGGATGTCCCTAGTTGTCCCAGGCCTGACAGGTGCCTGTCCACAGATGGACTTCAGGTCCCAGGGCCCAGGAAGCTGAGAACGCTAATGTCTGGCCCCTCTCCAAGGGCCTGGAGAGACCTATGCCATCCTCCCTCATGGGGCCAGTGGTAGCTGTGGCCTTTTGGGGGGGGGGGGAGGTAGCATCCCTAGGGACTTGTGCTTTCTGGGGTGGCACCCCTCTTCCCTGCCCTGCCTGACCATATCCTTGTATTTAATTAAATAAGCCCTTTTTTAAACCCAACTCAGTGCCCGTGTGGTTTTTCCCATTGTGGGACCGCAGCAGGTGGGCTCTTTCCCATTTGCCAGTGTGGCCTCAAGGTCACCAATCTTCTGAGGAAACTGAGGCAGAGGGCTAGTGAATTCAGAGACCTGATGGGGGTCTTGGCAAGTCCACAGTGGTTGGGATGCAAAATACCCTACAGCCTTAAACTCTGGGGAGGGGTCTACCTGCAGTAGGGCATGCTGCTGCCTAGTGTCACCCATGCCTCTAGCAGCTGCGACCACTACCCATCTTCCCGCTCTTACCTCCCTACCAAGACTCAGTAACGCAGCGCAGGGGAGAGGCTGGGGAAGCCCATGCTCTGGTGGACGGTTTGCTGGAGCTACTGGACCCCAGAGGCCCCCGCCCCAACATCCGTGCCTCACCAGGCTCCTGTGTTGAGTCATCCTGCAGCTCCTATGTTGTATGCATACTGTATGCTCTCAGTTGGGAGAGGGGGCCCTTAGGGAGGGAAGATTAGCGTCCCCGGGAGCACTGAGAAGCTGGTGGGAGCTTTGAACCCCCTCCTAGGAAAAAGGCATCCCAGATTCAGGCAGTCTCCAAAGCCCTGAAAGCTGGTGGGCCTGCGGTTGGGGGAGTGAAGACCCTCTAGGGGGCCTTTTCTGCTCCCCACTCCGGGGGAGCCCATGGCCCTGGCATCTGGTGGCTGCCCACACCGCGGGCTCCTGACCCACTTTCCTCAGGGTCCTGCCCTTGTGGCCATCAAAGTTGCCCTCATTCTGAGCTCAGGCTTTCACTTTTATTTGAGGAGAGCCTCCCTCTTGCATTCCCTTGCTCCTACTCCACCCATGTCCTCTTTCTATCGGATTCTGACCTGCAAGACTGCAGACATCACTCCCTGGACCCCTGTCCCCCTCTGCCAGGCTTCCCTGTTGTTTTGCCGTGGAGTTCCTGGCATGCTGAAGTCCACACGCCTGCAGCCCCTCCGTCTCTCCTGGACACTCCCACATGCCCCAGAAACAGCTCCAAGGTGTCCCCCCCTGCCTCCTGGACACTATGTTGGCATGCGGACCACTGACCCTTCCCCCCAGCTCAGGTCCCCCTGTGCGCAAACGACACCTCCAATCCATCGCCAACTGGACCTTGCCTTGAACCCCAGACCCAATGTTCCCAGCCCATCCCGAGGCTGCCCTTCTGCATCCCTGCTCTCACCTTCAGTTGGCAGTGCTATCTTTCCAAGGGTGCAGGCCAGAATCCTTGGGGTCATCCTTGACCTTTACTCTTTGTCTCACCACCCACATCTAGTCCACCTGGAAATTTCCCTGAAGCTGCACCTTCAAAACATATCCAGAATCTGCCCACTTATCCTCCTTCCTCTGCCTCCGCCCAGCTCCAGCCCCCATCATCATCCACCTGGAGCACCTTAGTTCCCTCTGCCCTGGTCCCTGGCTCCCACCCTCACCCCTACAGTCTGTCCTCCTCATAACATCCACCAGAGGGTGGACGTGAGCGCTTGAGTCAGGTCCTGCAGTTGCCCATCCCGACTGTTCTCCCTCAGCAGCCACCATAAGGTGCCTGTGAGCACCTGTCAGGCCCTGCTCCTCTTCTGCCCACAGCTCTCCAGGGTTCTCACCTACCTCAGGATAAAAGCCCAAGTTCTCTCAAGGCCCACAAGGCCCTGCCCCACCTGCCCCACTCCACACCCCTTTCCTCCCTGCCCTCACCTCCTCTCCCGGCCTTGCTCACTGTGCTTCAGCCATTCAGGCCTCCACAATGTTCCTCCAACATGCCAGGCATAGACCTGCTGTAGGGCCTTTGTGTATGTTGTGCCCTCTGCTTGGAATGCTCTTCCCTTAGATGTCTGCTTGGCTCCTCTTTACCTTCAGAACTGCTCAAATCCCACTTTCCCATAGAACTATGTGGATCACTCCTTTTCCCAGCCCTACCCTGTTCTACTACTCCAACCCCAGCACTTTCTGCCTTGTATCACGCTATCTCATTTACTTATTTCCTAAATTTCCTGTTGTCTGTCTCCCTCCGTCAGGGCAGGGGGTCTCTGCTTTGGTCACTGATTTTCTAGCACTGAGTCTGGCATGGAGTAGATACTGGGCAAACATTTGTGGAATGAATGACCAAGGCCATTGAACATAAATGGCACTTACTAGTGCGAGCTCAAGGATGACTTCATTTCACCTCACTAGCATTGTTAGGGCTACACTCAACCCTTCTGTTGTTGGTGATGGAGAGGTGTGGAGAGACCCTTGGGTGACGGGTCTCAAGCTCAAACGTGCTCAGGGCCAGATGGCTGAAGTAAGGAGAGAGGTGGGCTGAGAGAGGGGAGAACTGCTCAGATCTCCACACCCTGTTCACAGAGGGCTCTTCGGCAACTGCTAGTTGGTGGGGCCAGGGTAGCCAACGGTTCATAGAGAGGGTGGCAATTGCAGTTTTTATGTAACATCTCCCCAAATTCTAAACATGGGCAACAAATTTACATCATTTTAAAGACTAGTACTGAAACAAAACGATAATCAAATATACCTAAACGCATGTTCATAGCAGCACGATTCACAATAGACAAAGGTGGAAACAACCCAAATGTCCATAATCGGATGAATGGATAAAATACGGTTCAGCATAGCATCTAGAACAGCTGGCATAGAGCAGGTGCTCAGTATTTGGTGCACAAATGAATGGATGAAAACAGGACTCCTGTGGGCCTTGGGAGGATCAGAGTGCTAACAGGAGTCCAGGTGGGAGAAATAAAGCACGCACTGAGAGCCAACGGTATACCAGGGCGGAGGTGAGTTTTAGAGCGTGGAGTAACTAAGGTACTGAGATTGCTGGGTACAGGTACAGGACTCATCTTGTCCAGCAGAGGGCACTTTAGAGAAACATGCTAATGACGCAAATCAAACGCAAATAAGCCATAGGCGGGCCCTGAGGGGCTTTTCTCATCAGGCGAGCCGTGGACAGCCCAGGCACCGCCGGGGCCTTGGGCTCAAAATGGCTCTACTGCCGCCGCTGATGACCTGGAGGCGGCGCCGGCGAGGCTCCCGGAGGCCTCAGGCAGGACAGTCTGCAATCTCCACCCCATCTCTTGCAGCTGCTTGTCCCGGCTCAGGAGCTCGCGACCCGCCTCGATCCCGCGAGATCAGGCGTTTCTGATCGGGCGCGCTGTGGACAGCCGCTCCCCGGAGCCTTACCGCGGCGTACTGGGGGCCTCTGGGGGCCTCGGAGCAAGATGGCGGCGTCGGGGTCAGTGAGGCGCGGGCGGAGGCGACCGCGGCGCCAGTGAGGGGCCCGGGGACCTGGGCGGCTCCGGGCCGGGGCCTCCCCGCGGGATAGACCATGCTACGCTCCACCGGCTTCTTCCGGGCCATCGACTGCCCCTATTGGTCTGGGGCGCCCGGGGGTCCTTGCCGGCGGCCTTACTGCCACTTCCGGCACCGCGGGGCCCGGGGCCCGGGCGCGCCCGGCGGCGGCGGAGCGGCGCCCCCCGCAGCAGGTAATGCCCGCCTGCTCGCCTGCCGCAGGCTAGGCTTCCCGGCCCGGGCCTGGACTCCACCGCCGGCGCTTCTCCGGCCCCCGTTCCCGGCCCAGCCCCCTCCCCACACTCTCGCGGGCAACGTTCCCCCAGCCAGGACCGGGACCCACCCACCTTGGGGCCTGGTTTAAGTCGCGGTCCTCTGTGAGCCTCGGTTTCACGAAGTGTAAAATGTAAACAACGGAGAACATGCCCTCCTAAGGGTGTCGCGAGGGTGGAGTGAGATAACGCAGGCCGAGCGCGGGGCTCGTGCAGCGAGCGCGGCTGACACTGTTTAGCAGGCCCAGGACTCCTGCCCTAATTAGCGTCTGAGCTCTTCGGGAGGGAGGACCATTCCCGCCGCTTCCCCGGACCTCTAGTGTTTGTGGCAGTCCTTGTTTCTTTCCGCGCTACTTCTTCGGTTGCGCCTTCATTAGGAGCATCTACTGTGTGTCAGGCCGAGTGTCAGACGCGACGGCTCAAGGAATAAGCCAAACCTACTTGACAGGGACTGGAGGGGGATAGGCTTCCACGGAATTCCCAGCTTTGGGTTGAGCAGAGAACGTCAATGGACTTGCTTCTCTTTAGATATCGTTGTGGTAATTGTCAGTGTCATGGCAGAGTTTGGTGAGAGCTGTGAGGGATCTGGCAGGGCTTCTTGTAGGTGTGAGATTGAGCTGAGACATTAATAACTTCTCATCGTAGGTTGTTTATTTTCTTGCTGAGGCCACTTTTTAATTATCATGTCTATGTCCCTCCGTGGAAGCTGTGCGAGCACGTGTGGCTCCCTCCCCCCAGGGAAGCCCCAGGGAGCTCTGGCCACTAGGCTCCTGGGATTGAAGCTTGAGGCCTCCCAGAGAAGGAGCCTTCACTGCTGCACAGGGTGGATGGTTCTGTTGTTTTTGATTTTTCAAGATGGGATTAAAAGTAAAGGTGCTGTGGGTTGTCAGAGCAGTCCTCTTTTTGTAATTGTCACCAGCACTGAGTTCACTTCTCGTATTAGCTGTATCACTGGTAAAATGAACCTGGGTTTCTGTTTGTGATTCAGCCCCACACAGGCCCTTCCATTCAAATTAGGGTGTTTTTTTTCCAGGACGCAGAGTAATGTTCATTTTAAAAACTTTGGAGAGTACCAAAAAGCCAAAATACAAATGTTTTGTATCTTGCCCAAGTCCCCCCTCTGCCAGCTTGCTCTCCTTCCTTCCAGCCTTAAAAACAAAAGGCATTGTGTCTTTTCACCAGAGTTGTGATCCTGCCACAGTGATTAAGTTGGGTTCTGTTTTCCAAGACCCCACAGTCCCCAGTGAGACAAGAGGCCATCCCTGGTTTGTGGTTCCCATACCAAGCGGCCCCTCCGGATGGCCTAGGAGCTGTAAAAACCTACCCAGGTCCAGGCTTGCGTATTTTAGGATTCTTTGCTTAGTGTTGATCAGTAGAGCAGTGAGTCTTTGATGGGTGGCCCAAAGCCTGGGCTCAGGCTGGCCAGAAGGGGGTGGTGAGTAGGTGGGATGCTTGGATGGGCCAGGGAAGGTGGCGGCACTAGGAGGACATGGATGTGTCATGCAGAGTGTGCACATTACCTGTACAGCACCTGAACGAGTTTGTCTACCCCCCCACCCTCACCCAGGGGACACTGGGCAATATCTGGGCACATGTGTGATTATCACAACTAAGGGTGCTGCTAGCATTGAGTGGGTGGGGGCCAGGGATGCTGCCCAACACCCCACAGTGCCCAGGATAGTCCCTTCTCCTATACACACAGGTTTATCAGCCCCAAAAATCAGTGGTCCCAGCGTGATCAGTGTCCCAGAACTGACCTGTTGTGTATTTGGTAACGTGATGGGCGAGCTAGCCAAGACCTATAGGGATGACAGACCCTGAAAAGCACCATCTCCCTAAGCTCCTCAGCCCAGAGGCTAGAGGCACAGGAGCCCAACAACCCTGGATGAGGTTGGGGGACCAC
This sequence comes from Miniopterus schreibersii, assembly GCF_964146895.1. Taxonomy (NCBI): domain Eukaryota; kingdom Metazoa; phylum Chordata; class Mammalia; order Chiroptera; family Miniopteridae; genus Miniopterus; species Miniopterus schreibersii. The sequence goes on along the minus strand of NC_138105.1, from coordinate 64,720,926 downwards.
TGTGGGGGGGGCTTGTATGTGGCCCCCAAGTCAAGGCATTTTGGCTTTGCTTTCTATTGTGCAAAAAACCCGACAAGGAAGGGGTAGCCTGGCCTCCCACTGGTCAGTGTTATTTGCCTCAGTTATCTCTTCTGCAAACTAGGTCTCAACAAACAGCAGCACTGCCTCCTCTCCTCTGTCTGATACTGCTGAGCAGCTACAGAAACTTTTTCCTGCTTTTCGTTCCTCCACCCCCCATCCCACCCCACCCCAGAATCCCCTTTGCAAAATAATTTCCATCAGATGGTTTTTAAGCTGAATGGTGGGTGCTCAGGAGTTGGGTTTGCTATTCTTTGAGCTGCACATGTGCAGCAGGTGGAGTCTGGCTGGCATGATCTGATTTACAACAGAGAATGGAACACAGAAGGAAATGAAAAGTGGGAAGGGGGGGCCAGTCTGGGCAGACTCTGACTGAAATTCATGGAAGTGTTTTCTGGCCACTGTCCTCCTTTGTGATGCCAGGTCCTTGAGAGTCTCCTTGTAGTGGTCAGCCTGCGCCGTTTGAGGGAGCAGGCATGTGTGCCAGCTGTTTTGGGGAGATTGGTCCTGTGGCTTCCTATGGGCACTAGGTTTTCTGGAGACAGCTGTGTGGAGTACCTGTCAGCAGAGCGGTGTGGGTGGCAGGCAGGATTGAAGGCCGAGAAAAATGAGGAGCTGACCTTGTGACCCTCCAAAAGGTCTCTCCTGGGTCTGTGTGAATTCAGTATCTGTGAACCAGGCTTTGGATGCAAAGGAGGAGTGTCCAACATCACAGATATGGGCTGGGGTCCAGAGAGAGAGCAATTGGCATGTGGGGTTGTATGGAAGTCAGGCAAGTGTCCCCATGCATGTGATTATTGAGCTGGGCCTACAAGGATGAATAGGAGTATTACTTGGTGGGTGTTGGAAGCAGGTTGTTGGGAGGCAGGCAGCAATCCAGGATTCTGGACAGGGAGACAGTGCACTGAAAGGCCTGGGATGTTCTCATGCTCTGTGGTGTGGAGGGGGAAGGAGAGGCTGTCCCCCAACACTACTGCCACCCCTAGCAGTCCGGGCGGGGTCCCCATTGTCACACTGACTTGTAACTTGTCCTTTTCTAGCATAGGCCCTGAGAGTGCCACCATGGTCCAGCTAGTCCACCCTAAAGATGGGGAGATGCAGAGCCAGTTACTTTTGCGTTGTGGTTGCTGGGAGCTGTCTGTCCTGAAGGAACTATTTCTTCTTCTTTTTTTTTTTTTTTAATTCTCACCTGAGGATACTTTTTCCATTTTTTTTTTTTTTAGAGAGGGGAGAGGGGAGGGGGAGGGAGCGAAAAAGAGAAACATTGATGTGAGAGAGACACATCAGTTGGTTGCCTCCTGCACATACCCAGCTGGGGCAGGGGATGGAATCTGCAACCCAGGTATGTGCCCTTGACTGGGAATCAAACCCGTGACCCTTCGGTCCTTGGCAGACACTCTAACTACTGAGCTAAACTGATCACGACAGAGACCCTTGTCCTCAGGAGTGGACATGCTCCAGGCATTGAGGGGCCTGTGGCTCTTGGTTGGTGTTTCTTTCTTCCATCCATCCATCCATCCATCCATCCATCCATCCATCCCACAGACCTTTGCAGACATTTGTATTGGTCAGCTCAGGTGCAGAGAGGAGCCAGGGGGCCAGCATGTTGAACTGCTGAATGGAGAAGGCAGGGCCTGAAATGTGACAGAGAGGGCATGTCCAGATGTCACTGGACCACTTTCACTCCATGCACATCCTAGTGTTCCTTGTCCCTCTGTGTCCTAGAGGCCAGTTCTGTCCCCACCTACTTGACAGTCACATATCACAGTTGCTTGTCTGGAGAGACTGGTGTCCCCTCTTCTGGGAGTGTGGCCCAAGAGGGCCTTCACAGAGCAGGGGTGTAGGCACTGTTTCAGGAACCAGACCTGTCACCCCCTCCCCAGCACCTGCCTGCAGAGTCAAGTAATAAAAGCCACTGTGCTCATGTGTAACCCCTGTGTGTGGACTCTTTCTTAGGGGATACAGCTGGCTCCCCCCTCGTCTTGGTCCCATGTCCTGGGACTGCCTGTAGGAGTGCAGCCTTTCTTCTTCCCTGGCTGGGGTGCACATTTACCTGTCTTCACTTGGAACATCCAAAGGTGCTTGGGGTTGCTAGGTCTCTGTGTTGGGGGGACATTCCTGGGAGCCTGCACAGTGGAGGAGGTCACCCCAGAATCACTCATTGGAAAGAAAACCCCCAGGTGTTTGGGGAGTTGGAAATGCACTGGGGCCAGAAAGAGTGGGAGCACTCTATTTTGAAGATTTATTTATTGGGCTCACTGAAATGATTCATACTGTCATGGACGGTGAGGATGGATAGGTTCGAAGGAGAAAAGGATGCCTTTTACCCCATCCCAGGTTGCCTGTCTTTGCCCTTATCCCCCCTCCTGTGGTTCTTTCCCTGAGTTTTTATACCATCCTGTATATTTCTGCATATTTTGAAGCTTAGCCCAAAATATGGGCTGTTGTGGTTATGATCCAGGCTGCTTAGCCCCAGGCGGTGGGTGTTTCGAGGGCAGCCTGGCTCCGGGATCCTGGTTTGGGGAGTAGGGTGTAATGACTGATGCCAGCGTGGCTCTGGGGGCACAGAGAGAATGGATTTGGTGGTGGTCCCATGTCTGGCCGGGGTCCTCTTTTCCTTCCCCTGGAGCTGGCTATGTGGTGCCAACTGTGCTGAAGCCCTAGCCTTGCACTATTTCCCAGGTGGCACTAGAGCTGAGGGGAAGCCCTGGGGGAGGGCACTAAGGGAGGCTTTCGGAGGTCCGAGCCTCAAATCAGTGTCCCAGGTCTTCCAGTGTTGTTACTAGCCCCAGAGGCAGGTGTGTGGACCCTGCCAAGTGGGGAGAAGGACCCCAGACCTGCTTCTCTAGGTATAGCCAGCCTTAGCAGGGGCATGTCTTGGATGCCTCTGCCATGTACACCTGAGAGCACATTCCTGGTGGCCTACATGTACCCTCCCCAGGTGTCTAGGGTGCCCTGGGCAGTGTGGGGCTCTCTCCTCTGATTCAGAATGGGTGAGTCGCCAGGTGCCTTCACCCCTAGGCTTCAGGTTCTAGGCCTGTCCATTGGAGTGCCCCAATATACAGGAATAGGGTGTTGGGGGAGGCCTCCAGGAGCAGAGAGGCTGGCCCTGGAGGGAAGGAGTGGCTAGCCCCTCTGAGTACCTGGGGGGTTACTCTGCCCTCCATTGGGGGTAGTCTTCGGGAGTACTGCTTGCCAGATCCCACTTCCCAGAAAAGCCCCAAGTATAGAGTACTCTGACCATGAGCCCTCCACTTCCCCCTGTACCTGTTGCACCATTGCAGCCTTGAATATCCTTGGTCTCCTGCCTCCGCTTCAAGGCCTCTGCCACCAGGGTGGATCTCGTCGCTCCACCATGACTAGTTCTTGTGTTCCTGCTTATCTCCTGTGTGGCAGAGATTGTGTCTCCAACTGGTGTCCCCAGCGCTCCTGCTCAGGGTGGGAGGGCAGATCAGCAGGCTATGACTGCCACCTGGGTTAGAGGAGCCCCTGCTGATGTCTTACCAGGTTTGAAGCTTGGGGACCCCTGTACAGTTCCACACTTATCTTCAGTCTTTGGGCATACTAGGGAGAAAAGGGGTGGGTAATGGCCGGGCCTTCAGAAGCCAGACGGTGGGGTCATGTTCTCCCTGAGTGGGGTCTTTACCTCAATGTCTTGTCGTTGATTCCATGTGCAGCAGTTAGGGAAGGGTGCTTGTGGTTTCTAGAATGGAGGGTGTGGTGGGAGCAGGGAGGAGCAGAGACTGGGATAGGGCCAGAAGGGGGAAGGGTTTTTTTTCAGAGGAAAGATCTGGAGGGGTTGGAGGTGCCCACCAGGATTGGGAAAGGCCTGTAACTGTTTTGTTTGTGGGTCAGCCTGTCAGGGTTCAGTGGTGTCCTTTCCTCAGCTCATGCCCCGGCCTGTACAGTTTTAACATCCCACGGCCCCAGAAGCTAGAGGAAGAGGCCTGGTTTTCTGCCATGCTGGATACCTGTCCCAGAAGCTGGTGATCAGAGAGTCCAAGGGGGGACAAGGTCACTGAGGGAGCCGCCCATGGTGCTAGAGCCAGGAGAGGAGCTGTTCTCTCCTTCAGCCGGGCCAGGTCCTGGTGGGTGCGTGGTGCTGGGTGCACAGAGCCAAGCACGAATGACCAGGGAAGGTGAGCTGTGGGGGCTGGAAGAAGCCTCTCCATCTTTCCCCCTCTTTGACCCAGCGAGGGGCCTTCCCAAGGAATATTCCTCAAGTGACCACCAGGCAGGCCTTTTGCCTTATGGATGTCCCAGGAGCTGGGGAGCAGCCAGCCCCTCCCTTGCCCAGGTCTGGGGGTCTGACTTCTCATAGAGTATAACTCTTTTGGCTGGGCCTTTGTGAGGGTTTTCCAGCCATTCCCAGATTGCTCCCTTTTCCAGAAAACAGCCCAATTAATCTTGTTTACTAAAGGCATGCTTACTGCTACAAACCCTCAAAGAAGAGCTATTCTCTTCCAGCCAAATCCCCAATAATTGGAGGACCCCTTCCAAGGTGCCTATGGTCCTTCCTAACCTCAAAGGTCACCTGTCAAGTTGCCTTCTGACTGCTTCCACCAGTGGGTTGGCAGAGCCCCCAGAGCACCAGGCAGCTTGCAGAACATTTTCTTGGGAGCTTCTCCACTTCTGACAGGTCCCCTGAGAGACCTGGCCCTCCGAGGCAAGTGGGGCAGGGAGCTAGATGGCATGAACAAGTGCTTTATGTATTTGTGTCCCCTCGCCAACCCTCAGATAACCTTGGGGTGGCTTGGGGGGGGTGCCTCCCTTGGGGGATGAGCTCTGGGTCTCAGGGCTACAGCAAAACCCCTGGCCTGTGTCCTGGAAGCTCCCAGACCTGTCTAGAGCTCCTCAAGCTGGTGACAATTAGCCTTATGGCACCAGTGGGGAAACAGACCCCAGAGCAGGATCAAGACCTTGACTCAGGCATGCCTTGGGCAGTTTCTTTTGCTCTTTGGTGCAGTGGGTGGGGCAGGGAGGCAGCCTTCACCTGGGACTGAAAATGCCCCACCTTGGCAGAGCTCCTGGGTGCTCAGATCAAGGTCTGGGCCAGGCCAGGAGCTGCATCCCTTCAGAGTGAGTGGCTCAGACCCCTCAGTGTACCACCCTTCCTACCTGACAAGTTCATGGGCTTCCTGGAAACCGGAGGAAGTGGAGCAGGTGTAATGACCCTTAGGAAACATACTAATACAGGCTCCCACTGAGAAAGCCAGAGCTCTACCTCTGGTCCACCGAAGCCAGTGAGGCCAGATGGCCTCAGGAACTTTGCAGGGTTCCTACCCTTTCCGCCCGCTCCCAGGCACAGCGCCTCCTCCACCTGGCTACCAAAGCACAGGCTCCTTGGGGAAAACTCCTTTGGTTCAAATCCAAAGTGGCTAAAAATCCCCAGACTCTGCACTCTGATATGACCTTGGAGAACCCTTTGTGGCATGGTTTTGCATCGATCCTGACCCCCATCCATTAGTCCTGCCAACCTGTCCTGGGGGAGGAGGGCCTTCCCACTAGGTGGGCCCTTGCTTCCGTTCCCCACAGGGAGGGTAGGGTGGGGCAAGAGCTATCTTAACAGAAGGAGGGAGGTTTGGGAATAAGGTGAGCTGCGCTAGAGGCCCCCCCAGAGACCTGTGCAACCCGACAGATCCTTCTGTGGACATGCCCAGTAAGTGACCCCAGCTCTTGGCTGGTGGCATTGGCCTGGGCTCCTCCACTCTGCTGGCAGTTAGGACTTGGGGGAGGGAGGGCATATTGGCTCCTCTCTGTTTATGAAGGTGGGTGCTGGGCTGGGGTGGGTCTGCCATTGGTGCCTAAGGACCCATCCTGGGTCAGGGTGGGCTGGGAGGGTGGCTTTGACCCCACTGCTAGGTCTCTAGCCTTCCCTCAGGATGGTCCCTTCACCTTGTCCCTCACTGGGGACAGAGAGACTGTGAGTCTTTAAAAATTTTTTTCCCTTTTTATTGATTTCAGAGAGAGAAAGGGAGAGAGAGAGAGAAGAAACATCAATGATAAGAGAGAGTCATTGGTCAGCTGCCTCCTGCATGCCCCCTGCTGGGGATTGAGCCCACAACCTGGGCATGTGCCCTCACCAGAAATCCAGTTACAATCTCCTGGATCATAATGGGTCAGTGTTCAACTGATGAGCCATGCCGCCTGGGCAAGGACTGTGAGTCTTGACCCCGGGTCCTCACACCCCAGCATCCTCAGCTGTGATGTGGGAGGCAAGAAGTGGCTTTTCCCTCTCCCAGTGTGAATGCCCTACAAGGAGAACCCCTGGACCTTTGGAACTTGTTCTGCCGCTGGTATCCAGCCCTCTGTCGTTTTACCTTCCATCTCCCACCCCTACCCGGGCATGTCCTCTGTCATCTGAAGCATAGATACATGCTTCCTTTCTCCTTTTCAAATATAATTTCAAAAATGGGATCCAAGTTAAAAGCCAGACTACAAATCTATAATGAACTCCTCCATCCCCTCCCTGAAGGCAGCCCAGGCCCAGCCACTGTCCTCTGCAAAGCTTGTCACCTGTGGGCAGCCAGACACATGGGCTTCTCCCTAAATGAGGATGTGTGAAATTCCTGGGGCTGCTATGGCAAGTCACCACACTGGGGGCCTTCCAACAGCACAGATTAATTCCCTGACAGTCCTGAAGGCCAGAGGTGCACACTTGGCCTCACGGTCTAAGTCCAGGTATGCTCAGGGCTGGCTCCTGGAGGCTCTGGGACAATCGGCTGTTACTCTCCAACCATAGGGCATCAACTCTATTGGCCTTTTCTTTAGAGATGCTATGGAATTATGTTCAGTAGAATATCTAGTGATGAACACTCAACTCTGGAATATTTATGGTAGATCTGTATATTTGAATATGTATATTACTCCTTTCTTGAAATGTGCTGTATGTATTCACATTTCATTGAAGATGTCTGCACCTCTGTCCATAAGTGAATCCTAAGGTTTGTGCCAACACTGGTGGCACTGGGGTTGTGCTTACCTCTAGCATGTGCTTTTTCCTTTTTTATACCCCATGGGATCACCCCATAGATTGCCTTCTGCTTCTTGTTTTCCATTAAAAGTGTGTGGGTATCCTTTGTCCACAGTGCTACTTAGTGGTGGATACTTCAGTGGTTTCCATTTTCTTACTTGTACAGGCACACCCGGCAGACTTTCCTGCAGGAGGATGTGTGGGACAGAGTCTTGCACTCCTCAAACCCTGCTGGGTGGGCTGTGTCTGCTCCCCTCCCACCCTCAGCCGTGAATCAGGGAGCTCTGAACACACTCTCATTCCACCCTGTCAAGCATCTTTGTGCCCTTAGACCTGCCTGGGTGTCAAGCCCCCTTTGGCATTCTTCCAGCTCCTGGATGCAGGAAGCAGTGTGGGGTGGCTTCCATGTAGGCATGCCCAGGGGGAGTCCCATCACCATCTCACCCTGGCTTCTGGATCTTCTGGTCTTATCTGTCAAGTTTCCACCCCTTTAAGTTGTTGTCCCAGGGGCCATGCCAGTTTTTAACCTTGTGGCTGTCTCCGTGGCCAGGGTTCTCTACCCCTCATCCCACTTATCAGCCTCTGCAGGCTAGGGCCTGCATGGAGTGGCCTTGCTGTGTAGGCTGAGCCTCAGTGGAGGGTCTGCTGTAGGCCTGGCCCTGCTAGGTTCTAGAAGGCCAGTTCTCTGGGTCAAGGCAGTGGCTGGTTGCTGGCTTGTGTGGCTGCTACTTCACAGGCCTGCTCACCGCTGTTTCCTCTCTCTTACCGTTTCAGGGCTTGGTTATGACCCATACAACCCTGAGCTGCCCAAGCTCCCAGCACAGAGGGAGAATGGGGTCCTGGGCAGAGGAGACGAGTCCCACTCAGACATCCTGGAGCTGGAGCTGGTCAACCAGGCCATTGAGGCCGTGCGCTCTGAGGTGGAGATAGAGCAGCGGCGGTACCAGGAACTCCTGGAGACAGCCCGAGAGCACGTCTCTGCTGAGGTCCCCACCCTGGCACCCCACAGCCCTGCTACCAGCCTGGATGAGGATGCCTTCCCACTGTCCTTTGATTACAACCCTGGTGGCCGAGGCCTGATAAGCCCTAGTGCTAGCTACCAGCCCACCCCACTGGCTGCTCCTGCTGAGCTGGGCAGCAAGTACTTGCTGGCCTCTCTGGACCCTACTCAGGGCCGTGGTGGAGGGGGCAGCAGTGCCCTGGAGTACGTCCCCAAGGCTGTGAGCCAGCCCCGGCGGTACAGCCGCTCAGTCTCCAGCAGCAAGTATGTGGTGGACGATTCCAAGCCGTCCACTGACCTGGAGTATGACCCACTGTCCAACTTCTCCGCTCGGCTACTCAGCAGGGCCAGCTCCAAGGATGACAGAGCCCCTAAGCGGCCCCGGGGATCCCGTGGCAGCAGTGAGCCCTACACACCTGCACTCAAGAAGCCCTGTGACCCTTTCAGTGGCTGTGATGCCAGGTTCTCTGATTCAGATGATGACACGACTGCAGCTCTGGGAGACCGGCCTGCCACTGCCAGCCCCCCGAGGGCCCAGGCAGGAGCTGAGAGCAAAGCCCCTGGCAAGCCGGGCTCCAGAGAGGGCCAAGAGCCTGAGGAGGGTGTCCTTCGGGAGACCAAGGAGATAGCCGTGCAGTACGATGTGGGGGACCTTGGGCAGCCTCCCAAGGGCCCCAATGGGGCATGCCTGGCCAAGCCTGGCTCCCCCCAAGCCAGGGCCTCCCAAGAGTGCAGCAGCCCCAAGAAAGGAAGACCCAAGAAGAGGAAGAGTGGGGTACCATTGACCCCTGGCCTCAAGGACAGTGTCCGGAAAACAGAAAGGGGTAAGGATGGAGAGCACAGGAGGCCAGCTGTGAAGCCCTGTGTGGACAAGAGGGTCTCGCAGGCCGGCAGCCCCCAGCGCAGGGCAGAATGGCCCCAAGGGACCAAGAAAAAGCCATCTCTGGCCACCTCAGTGGCCAGCTCAGGGAAAGGCCGGACTGACCGTCTTCGACTGCAGCCGAGCCCTAGCCCCACTCGGGACACCTCCCAGCTGCCAGACAAGATGGGTGGGAAGACCCAATCTGGGAAGCTGGTGGAGCGCAAAGCCCACTCGCTGGACGAGGGCACCTCCCAGGCCGCCCCCAAGCTGCAGAGGCGAACCCTGAGCCATGCAGACCTCTTTGGAGATGAGAGTGAGGATGAGGACCCAGGGCCTGTGGCATCTGGAACGCATCCCTCTGCCCTTACCAACCTCAGCTCCAGCTCAGACTCTGACTCTGACTCTGACTCTAGCCTGGGCCTCTCAGCCATGCGGGGGCCGCACAAACGCCTCAAGGCCTCTCCTCACCCCTCACCTTGCCCGGCCTCCCTCTCATTCTCGTCATCCTCCTCCACATCCTCCTCCTCCTCCTCCTCCTCGCGGGCAGGCAAAGACGTGGACTACTCTGCCCTGGAGAAGGAGGTCGACTTTGACTCTGACCCCATGGAGGAGTGCCTGCGCATTTTCAATGAATCCACCTGTGTCAAGATGGAGGACAGGGGCCGGAAGGCCCGGCAGGTGAGGGTCTGGGCTGGGCTCAGGAAGGCTGCTGGCGCACTGTCCCCAGAGTCTCCCTGTGACTGGAGTCTCAGCGCAGAGGTGGAGATGGCTTCTTAACTTGTCCAAAATTCAGGAACCCTTGGTGGCTACTTGCTGCCCCCCCTGAGCCCTGTGCAGAAAGAGAACACTGGCTTATGGCCCACTGGTGGAGTTCTGGCCTGTGCAGTGGGGCTTCTGTGGCAGCTTCCAAGAGCATCCAGCAATGGGGTATCGGCACCCTCAATCCCCTCTCCCTCATCCCAATTCCTTTCTCCTTTTCCCAGCCCCTTTCTTCTTTCTTCTGACTCCTCTCCGTCCAGTCCCTCCCACTTCTTCCACTACCTTTTCTCTCCTCCTCTCTACCCCTTGTCTCCCTCTTCCCTGGCCCCTTTTCACACCTCTCTCTTTCTTCCCTCTCCCCTCCCTCCTCGGGCCTCCCTCTCAAATCTTTGCCAGGGTCTCCTTGTGCCATGTGTGCCCATATCAGCCACCAGAGGGAGCTTGCTTTAAACAGCAGGACAGTCAGTCCCTGCACAGAAACCTGCAGCTTCTGTGTGGGATCTCAGGGTCTAACCCCTGGCTCCTTGTTCCCTTAGCAACACCCTGTTCACAGTCCTTTGAGGACTTGCCATCTGATTTCTTCCCCTTGATTCCCACATTTCTGAACCCTGCTCTGGGCAGGGTGAGCAGGCAGGTAGGCAGATGAAGGAGGGGAGCAGGAGGCAGTTGGCCCATGAAGGGCTGGGCACATCTGCAGAACTCACCTCCAGCGACGCCTGGGAAGTGGGCTCAGGACTGTGCTGATGCCTGGATTCCTTGGCTGGGAGGCATTGAGTCTGTTTCCTCACCTGTAAGGTGGGGCTGGGAGTGCCTCCCAGGCTGACTGTGTAGTGTGGTGTGGGTGGTGAGGCCAGGGGAGGGAGCCTTGTTGAGGGACGAACTTGTGTTCCAGCCCCCCAAAGAGAAGGTGGAGGACAAGGAGCAATTGGGTCTGACCACTCTGTTCCCAGGGCAAAAGAGGAGGATCTCTCATCTCTCCAAGCAAGGCAAGGAGGTAAGGGTCTACACTGGGATCCTGGGTAGAGGCTGGCAAGAGGGAAAGGATCTCTTGTCTGCAGAACAAGGTCAACGGGTTTCTTTGGCAGATGCAGTCCAGCACTCCCTGTGTCCTGGCAGAGAAGTGCCTGGGACCCACATCCAGTCTGAGTTGTGCTCCATGCTGGGGGGAGCAGGGCCCAGAGCAGGGAGAGTGAGCTGCAGGTGAGCCCTCCCACAGGGTCACACTGCCTGGTCCCTGTCTTGCTCTGAGCTGTGCTGTGTGATCTTGGGCAAGTGGCCAGACCTCTCTGAGCCTTAGCTTCCTCCCCTGTGGCCCAGAGACAGGAGTGGTTGTCGGGTCACTGTGGGGCACTCAGTGAGCTGGCACAGGGAGGGCTGAGCAGAGGATGGGCCCCGCACTCCTTACCCAGAGCTCCCTCCTGTTGATTCAGTCCTCAGGGAGCTCTGGGATTCTGGAAGCAAGTCCAGAGAAGATTAGATCAAGTGGGATTGGATCAACATGTTAATCTAATCAGGGGCAGGGATTTCCGCTTGCCCTGTGCCTATATCGGGTGAGGACATAGCCTGGCTCTTAGATATCGGAGGTCAGGAGAGTAGGGCCATGCTGGCACCCAGGATAAATCGGGCAACATGAGCTTGAGGGCCTTAGTGCTGAGCTGGTTTCCTCCAGGGCATCTGCAAGCTCCTAAGGCAGAGCTGGGTGCATCCTGCCCAGCCCCAATCCTGGAGCCCCTGCCTCCCTGCCAGTGGCCCTACCGTCAGCCTATTGCCCCTCGTGGTCTGCTCTGGGTGCCCCCCACATACAGCTGGGCCCTGGAATTTCTCATCACCCAGCCAGAGCCCGTGAGGAGAGGCCTGGCCCCCCCCACCCGGCTCCCCACCGCCCAGGAGGTGTGCTACCGGCGGGCTCAGCAGGCTCAGAGGGAGTCAGCCAGCTGGCTCCAGGCTGCCCAGCAGCCAGCCGAGAAGCCGTCCTCCATCCACATCTCAGTTCCTGGCGAGAAGAGGAGGATTGCCCACGTCCCCAACCCCTGCCTGGCTGCAGGTGAGTCCCAGGGCAGGGGTCTTGGGAGGCAAGGCTCCCAGTGTACCTGCAGTGGTGACCTTGAGTAGGGCCCGGCCTGGCCTCAGTGAGCTTGTCTATAAAATGGGAGAAAGTCTCCCAACTGTTAGCAAGAGGCTAGGGCAGGCCTGAAAATCTTCCAACTGTTAGCGAGAGGCTGGGCACGGTGCCCAATGGCTCTGGGCCTCTCCCGGCTTTGGTGTTGGCACTGGGGGGCTGGCTGTGGAGAGTCTAAGGAGTGTCTGTCTGCCAGACCCAGGCTTCTTCAGCACTAGCCTCCCGCCTCCTTCCAAGGCCCTGACCCAGAGGTCACCCTGTGGCCTTCCCACTCTGTCCCTGCCTGGTCTTTGTGTCCCTGCCTCCCCCAGGTTCCTGGGGTATTGGAGGCCTGTGACCTGGTGGGGGCTGGTCTGAGTGTGGGCACTGGGCTCCAGACAGTGGTGCTAGGAAGGGGGAGCTGGCCTGGGGATGTAACCCAGGGTCTCAGGCCCTAATTGAACTGTGCCAGCTGATTTGGGAGAGGGGCTGGGTGCTGTATTTATTCCTCGTTCTGCTCTGAGGGGCACTTTTCCCCATGGGCCTTGTCTGAAAGGGGCTGCACATTCAGTGGGAGTGTCTCTATGTGGTGGTATCTGGAGCTGAGGAAATGTGCCAGGCCAGGCTGTTGGAGCCACCTGGAAGCCTCTTTAGATGCAGGCTTAGCCTTCCCAGCCCAAGGGTCTTCCCCACTCTGGGTGTGCTGCTGGTTTAAAGACCCCCTAGAATAGCCAGCTGAGTGGGTAGTCATGTTCCATGTGGTGGTCCTGCAGGTACAGGCAGGCATCTACAGCTCTCCCCTGGTTTTCCCTTGTGTGTCCAGACTCTTATCCCTCGCTCCCCAGAGCGCCTGAGTTAGAACTTGACAGTGATAGGCATGGTTGTGGGTTTTTAGCAATGGTTTAGCCAGGGAAGGGAGATTGCACCCTGAGATGTGTACAGTTTCATAAACCTGCACTTCTGCACTCAGCCATCCGTAGTCACCACTGTGGCAGCCAGCATTCCTGGACACTGCCTGGCTCTCCGGAGCCTAGGCAGCTCTCCTGGAGTTTCGGGAGACCCACTCAGTGCTGTGCACTTGTGTTGCAGGAAATTCTGCATCTGTGTGAGCCTAAAAGCTGAAAAGTGAATGTTCCTCCCTTCCTTCCCATGTGGCCTGCAAGGCCCACCCTGGCATAGGACTCCTAGGAGCTAGGGACCTAAGCCTTTCATTTAGTGCCTTGGTCTCCTCATCTGCTCCTGTTCCTTTATCAGGGCTGATCCCAGGCTCAGAGCTGATCAGAGGTCCCCTCTGTGCATACACACTCAGGGATACACCTTCCCTGGCCCTACTGCCCTACCTGGGGGCGGGAGACTGTCTGGTTTGTGACCTCATCAAAGGGAGAGGAGAACACAGAGGCAGCAGCAGCCAGACAGCTGGGTCACAATGACCAGGCTGGGGCATCCCAGACCCTCTGGTCCTCAGTCCAGGAACCAGGGCCTTTCCTCTCTCAGACGTCAATGCTTCGGAGTCAGGGGCCAGAACATGTGGCAGAGGCTCCCCATGCCCCCAGCCACTTGCCGGACCACCCTGCCGGCCTTCACAGCCCCATTTTTGTGTCCCCACTCTCGATGGACTTGCCCAAAAGCAGATAGAGCCTAATGTCCTTCCACAGCCCGTGTTCCCACCCCTTGCCCTTCCCCCTGTGCTCTGAGATGCACATCCTGCTGATGCTGAATGACCGCAGCTGCCTAGTGCTCTGCAGCTCAGTGATGGGTGCGCTGTCTTCCTGCACTCACGTCCCCTGTCCCCCACCAACCTCCACAGGTGCCAAAAGGACCCTCCCAGCCAGCAGCAGCCAGCCTCCCAATGGCCTTGAGCTGGGCAGCCAGCATCTGAAGACGCGCACGCTGTCAGGCATGGCGTCCAAGACCACCAGCACTGTCACCCCCAAGCGTGTGGCACACAGCCCATCTTTACAGGTAACTGGTTCTCCCTGCAGGAGCCAGGGCACCCTGTTCATGATGCACCCAGCATCACAGGCTTGCTTTCCCCTCTTCTTGTTCCCTTGTTTTCTTCTTTAATTCACAGCCTTATTTTGTTTTCTCCCCCATTGCTTTTTCAGAGAGAGTGGAAGGGGGAGGGGGGGAAGAGAGAGAAACATCAATGTGAGAGAGACATCAATTGTTTGCCTCTCGCTCACACGCCGACCAGGGCCCAGGATTGAGCCTGCAACCAAGATATGTGCCCTTGGCTGGCATCGAACCCAGAACCCTTCAGTCTGTAGGCTGATGCTCTAACTACTGAGCCAAACCTGCTGGGGCTAGCCTTTCACCTTTTTTTTTTTCCTTTTTTAATATATCTTTATTGATTTCAGAGAGAGTGGAAAGGGGAGGGAGAGAGAGATATAGAAACATTAATGATGAGTGAGTTGTCATTAATCGGCTGCCTCCTGCATACCCCCGATGGGATCGAGCCCATAACCCGGGCAAGTGCCCTGACTGGGAATCGAACCTCAATCTCCTGCATCCTAGGTTGATGCTCAACCGCTGAGCCATGCCTGGCTAGCCTTTCACTTTTCAGAGTAGTTTTGGTTCATACTGAGAGGAGAGAGAGGACAGAGCTGCCATGAGCCCCCCCCTCTTGTTAACACTGGTGTGGTCATCTCTTGGCACCAGCCACCCATGATGACCCCCATGGTCACTAAGGCCCAGTTTCCAGCAGGCTCTACTCTGTGTGGAGGGGTTTCCAAGAAGTGTGTCACAGGAACAGGCAGAGGTGTGCCACCTTTACTGTTTCTATGTCTCCTCCAGAGTTTAAAGAAGCCTATTATCCCAAAAGAATTTGGGGGCAAAGTCCCCACTGTCATCCGCCAACGATATCTCAACCTGTTTATTGAGGAGTGTCTCAAGTTCTGCTCCTCTAATCAGGAAGCCATAGAGAAGGTAGGTGATCCTGGGAGGTGGCGGCCAGCCAGCTGGGGGGTGCAGACCAGGTCCTGGGCAGAGGAGCTGGGACCATCTGTTGGGATGTCCAGGGCTGAGTGGTGTGTCATCCTTAGGCACTGAATGAGGAGAAGGTGGCCTACGACCGCAGCCCCAGCAAGAACATCTACCTGAACGTTGCTGTGAACACCCTCAAGAAGTTGCGGGGCCTGGTCCCCAGCACTGTGCCTGGTCTCAGCAGTAAGTTGGGCAGGGTGGGGGCAGCTTGGGTATTGCATCTAGAAGATTCAGGCCCCGTGCCTCCTGCAGTGGGTGGCAGGGACCCTCCTGGCAGCCTTTCTGCCGCTCTGAGCGGTAAGATTTTCAGACAAAAGGTCCCCTGCTGTCAGGCTCTGTCTAAGCTGGCATTGGCCCCATGCCCTCAGAACAGCCTCTTCTCGCTCTTAACCACCCTCCTCCTTTGAGATCGGGGTCTCTCCAGTGAGGGGCCTCCTGCCTGCTAATGGGGCTGCCTCTTCAAAGCTCGCCTGCCTGCTCTGTGCATTAACCTGGGAAGATGTTCATGGTGCCTCTCGAGGGCACATTAAGCCATCAGTGGGCGCTTCCCTGTTCTGTTCTCAGCTGGCCCCTCCCCACCCCCATCCACACCTCCTAGGCGAGATGCACAATATATCTCATGTTAAATTCTTTCCCTATGAGGATGAAAACCCTCACCCAGGGGGAGATGGAGGGAAGACAGAGGGGCTTCCAGGCAGCCCAAGGCCTGCTGATCCTGAGTTAACTGGCCCAGGGTCACATGAGGTTGGGCCTCCCCTGTCTCTGGGTGGTGGGGAGCTGTCCTGGAAACAGGGCACGGAGGAAGTGGGGGAGCATTTGGGAGGGATGAGGGAGTCTGAGCCTAGTTTACCCCCTTCCAGAAACCAGTGGCCGGAGGGTTGTGTCCCATGAGGTGGTGCTGGGGGGCAAGTTGGCAGCCAAGACCAGCTTCTCGCTCAACCGCCCGAGTAGCCCCCGTGTGGAGGATCTGAAAGGTAAGCCTGCCTCCTCCAGAGCCTGGGGTGCAGTGCCTGCCTCCTACCCCCACCCCTCCCTTCCACCCACTGCCTACCCCTTGACTATCCCTAACCTCACTGTGGACTGATAGCCTATCTTTGGTTGTTTGCAGGAGCCGCCCTGTATGACCGCCTCAAAGAGTACCTGCTCACCGAGGACCAGCTCAAGGAGAACGGCTATCCCTTCCCGCACCCCAAGAGGCCGGGGGGCGCTGTCATCTTCACTACTGAGGAGAAGCTGCCCAAAGACTGTGAGTTGCCTCTTGCCACTGTGCTCCTCTAAGGGTACACAGGGAAGGTCATCTGGGTAGAGAGAACAGCATAGGTGAGTTCAGGCCATGAGGGCTCGCCTGACTCCTTGCCCTCCCTCCTGTCTACCTGTCTGCACGCCACAGCCTCCTGCAGGGTCTGCTGCCGCTGTGGCACTGAGTACCTCGTGTCTCCCTCGGGCCGCTGTGTGCGTGAGGAAGAATGTTACTACCACTGGGGACGGCTCCGCCGGAACCGAGGTGAGACCCTGGCCTGGCCCCCCCCCCTCTGACCCCCTCTAACCTCTTTTTAGTTTTCTTTTGTTGTACTTTATGACAAAAGTAATTAAAGACCTTTCTGTCACAGCATTGAGACACAGATAAAGAAAGGCCTCCCCACAACCTTGTCACCCCCACTTGCCCTTCCTTGATACATAAGCGTGATACATAAGTGCTTGTGGGTGTTTCGGAAAAAAGGATTTGTCCTGTCCAGCTGCTGGTTTCACTTAATGGCCAATATGACCAGGTGCTCACCCATAGGGACGCACAGGTCTGGAGTGCCTGTGGCTGCCTGTGGACCCACTTCTGGGAGGCACACGGAGGGTTCCCTGGGGCACAGCTTTCCCTTAGGCAGGCCCCGAGGGAGTCCACACCTACATATGTCCTCACTGCTAATCTGAGAAAGGGCCCTTGCAGGGTCAGGGGGCTGTGCCTATCCCAAATCCTCCCCTGTAGGGCCCACTGCTCCTAGGAATAGAGCTGGAATCCCTTGCCTCACAGGGAATCCTTGCCTTCTACCCAGGGCTAGGGTCCCTTCTCCTGGGAAGCTCCTTGCCAGCCTAGGCAAAGTATGTAGTCAGCAACTACCTGCAGGAGGTGTGGGGGCACTGCCACTGACCCCTGTCTCCCTTTCAGTGGCTGGTGGCTGGGAGACTCAGTACATGTGTTGCTCAGCTGCCATCGGCTCCACTGGATGCCAGGTTGCCAAGGTAGGTCTCCTGGGCCCTGCCTGATACTTTCTTGTCCCAGGAACCCCCCACCCCATCCTGGTTGGAGCAGGTTATCTTCAGCTACCCTCTTCCTGTCCTTTGGTTTATCTGCCTTGGAAAGGGACTTCAGTTCATGAAAACCCCGAGCACCAGCCTCGCCCCATGGACTCAGCCTCATTGGCTTTTCCTGAGGTCCCCTCCCTACCCTCTGATTCTGCCACCTTCACATTCTTTCCCCTCCCCACTCTCAGCAACATGTGCAAGACGGCCGCAAGGAAAACCTTGAGGGGTTCATGAAGACCTTTGATAAAGAGCTTCCAGAGGATGCTCACCCAGGAATCTACGCCCTTGACTGTGAAATGGTGAGTCATCTGGCTGACCACAGGCACTTGCTGAGGACTATGGCCCTTGTAGGTTGCAGGGGTCTTGCTGCTCCATGGGGCTGTCCCAGCTCCTCTGCCTGAAGCTTTGGGCAGTGCCAGTTTTAGGATAAAGAGCTGTGAACAACAGTTAGGTGGTCCTCCCTGTGGGTCACGCTGTGTCTATAGCTCTAAGGCTCATTCACAGCCTTGCCAGCATCTGCTCAGAAAGGACTCTTCTCCCATTACCAAGTAGATGCTCTTACCTTACTTGAGCGCACACCCATACTCTGGACACAGCCAGCATTACTCAGGGTCCCCTCTGCATTCAGATGCTGTGCGGACGTGTACACAGTACAGGCTTTGGTAAAGGGCACCTGGTTCACAGCTGCTCTGACCCCTAGATAGGCCCCGGTAGGTCTCTGGCCTGGAGCCAGCACCTCTGCTGCAGGGCTCAGGAACCAGGGGCAGCCTTGTTGCGAGCACTGGGCTGGGGTTGTCTGGTCAGTGGTGTCCAGGGAGGAAGGCAGGCCGTGGGGCATGTATGAGTAGTGTCCTTCTGGCCTGCAGTCCTACACCACATATGGCCTGGAGCTGACACGAGTCACAGTGGTGGACACCGACATGCAGGTTGTTTACGACACCTTTGTCAAGCCGGACAATGAGATTGTCGACTACAACACAAGGTGTGGCCTGACCCTTAAAGGACTTGGGATGCCGGGGGGGGGATCCCTGCACCCCACTAGGACCCAGTCTCCCTGACCCTGACCATGTTCCCAAGTTGGAGACCCCTCGTGCCCTCCTAGCCACCCTAAGGCCCCTGCCCCTCCTGTACCAGGTTTTCAGGAGTGACTGAGGCTGACCTTGCTGACACAAGCATCTCGCTTCGGGATGTCCAGGCCGTCCTGCTGAGTATGTTCAATGCTGATACCATCCTCATCGGACACAGCCTGGAGAGCGACCTGCTGGCCTTGAAGGTATCCTGGCTCCCCATGCTCTATTATCAGAGGGCTGGTGGGGCTGTGGGTCAGTAACCAGACATACTGCTCTGTAATCCTCCTAAGCCTTGGCTGCCTTTGTGGCCCAGCGCTCCTGGGGCCCTGGGCCCTGGGCCCTTAGGTCCCTGACAGGCTTGCCATTCCCACAGGTCATCCACAGCACTGTGGTGGACACATCTGTGCTCTTCCCTCACCGCCTGGGCCTCCCCTACAAGCGCTCCCTTCGGAATCTCATGGCTGACTACCTCAGACAGATCATCCAGGACAATGGTGAGTGGTGGGGCTGGTGGGGGCAGGAGGGGGGCCTCAGGGCTGGCTCATTCTGACCCTCCACCCGCTCCACAGTGGATGGGCACAGCTCCAGCGAGGACGCCAGCGCCTGCATGCACCTGGTGATCTGGAAGATTCGAGAAGATGCCAAGACCAAGCGGTGACCGCCGCCCGCCCCCCTGCCCTCCTGCGTCCTGCCTCCCACTGCCCTGGCACATCCTCTAGCCCCAGGCCTCTTCCAAAACAGTGCAATAAATCTCGAGAGCTAACCCTGTCCACATCACCAAGATACAGAAACAGAGAGCACAGGAGGAGCTGCGTGGCACCCAAGACCCAGCTTGAGACCTACCTGGAGCCCCAGCCTATGTGGCCCCTTGTGCCCTCCCTGCCTCTGCCCCAGATTACTGTTTTTTGGAGACTGCTGCTGCTGACAGTGGAGGCTGGGACCACCTGCCTGGGCCCTGCTTGTGTCCCCAGCAGTGACCCTTATAGGCTGACCACCTGTTCCTTCCCCCCTCACCTGCCAGAGTGTCCAGTGGGCCAGGCAGGCTTGTCATGGGTTTGTTTGGACAGGGGTTGTCTTTTTTTATTGTTATTTTTATTATTTTTAATTTAAACCTGATGACTTGCATAGTTGTCTTCCCCCACCTGGAGGAGCAAGACCCTGGTGCTGCCTTCCCTCCTGGGGATGGGGGTTGGGGACAGGAGCAATCAGCTTGTGCCACTATAGCCACCAGGATCCCAGACTCCAGCCTTGCCTGGGCCTGGTTGGGTGGGAACTGGCCTCCCCCAGCCCACCGGGACTCCTTGACCTCTAGGAACTGAACCAGCCCCCAGGGCCCTGGCATCTGGGCACTTCCCATCCGAGCCCTGCTCTTACCTGGGAGCTGTTTGTCAAGGCCCAAAGTGCCCATCCCCCCCATTCCCGCCCAATGCCCCAACCCCCAGGCAGGGACAGAATAAATGTTTGTATGGATTTTAGATGTTGTGGGATCCAATGGTGTTCTTGGTGCCAGGTGTGATTCCACACACACTGTGGAGGTCATTGTCCCTGTGGCCAGGACTGCCCCAATGGGGGAGCAGGAAAACCAGCTCCAGTTCCCAGGCTATCCCTAGGGTCTACCCCTGCCCTGGGGATGAAGTGTTCTGGAACAGACCAAGAGCCTTGGGCAGTCTTAATGATTGGGGCCTGACACAATTCCAGTGCCTTGGTGGGAGCTAGCAGCCAAGTCCTATGAGGGGTTGAATGTCTGAGAAGCTACCATGGAAAGGGCAGGGCAGCCACAGCCCACTGCACCATTTGCTGATCCCCAGAAATGTATGTGCCCAGCACCCTGAATTCACCCCATTTGTGTCTTGTGGCTCTTGGTGGGTAGGAGGACCAGGACTGTTCAGGATTCGGCTTTTAATTTATTCAAAGTGAAAAATGAAGGCAGAAAAAGACTTGTGGGATAGGAGATGCTGGGAGTGTCCAGGTCCTGATGGAGCAGAAAGGTGCTGGGAAGAAGGCTGTCAGGAGGAGGTTCCTGCCACCCTGTCACTCTGGCTTTTGCTAAAGGCCAAGAGGTCAGCATCCTGGGCTGGGACACAGCAGCCCCTCTCCTAGGGGCTTCCTGGGCCAGGGCTGCATCGGGGTTCCTCTCCAGGTCCTGGTGCCCTAGAGGGGGACAGGGCTTGGTCCAGTTAGGCCCCTATCACTGTCACATCCTTCTGGGGCTGTTTTTGTAACCAGCTGACTTAACCCTCCTCTTCTGTAAAGTTTTCTAATTAAGTGGTGCCAGTGGCATTACAGAAGCCAGTTTCTGTGTGGTGTCTGTACCCCTCCTCAGCAAGAATGAGGGGAAGCTGGGAGAGGAGCTCCCCAGCTCAGGAGGTATGCAAGCTTTCAGCTTGCCAACCCTGTTGGTTCTTGGAGGCTGAAACCTATTTCTCTCTGCTTGGGAAGCTCCTCTCGCTGCTTGTTACTATCCCAGGGAGGAAATCAGGTCCCCTGACTCTCCTCACAGCTGAATCCAGCAAGGTCTCTCCTAAAGCCCCTTACCCAGGGTCTTTCTCATTAACCACTGGGTAGGGGTAGATAAACATTTGTTGAGTGAACGAACAAATGAGTGAAAGAGATTAACTTGGTATCCCCAGAGGCCAAGAGGAAGTGCAGACAGGGTTTCCAAAGAAATGTGATTGAGAGGTTGTTGCTCTAATGGGGATCCTCATTCATTCATTCATTCACTCACCCAACATCTGCTCATAGGTGCAGCTGGTGCCTCGGGGGGGCCCCAGCCCCAGGTGGGGAAAAGACACTAGGGCACAGAATCAGACACAGGCACCCCTATCCGTTGGGTCAGGACTGGGCCAAAGCAGAGGACCCCAGGAATGAGTAAAGTGCCCAGAGCCCACTGCCTTCCTAATTTCTGTGCTTCAGGGGGCTCCTAAAAGTGAAAATGTGAAATATGGAGCTTAATTATCTCCCTTGTGCCCCCAAATTTGTCCCTCCCCCTGAGCTCTAACTCCCAAGGGAACTCTAACTTTAGTAGCCCCTTCCACACACCCTCCCATGCTGGCTCCAGTTCCCTATCTCTGACTCCGGCTCCCCCAGCCTAACCACCATCTCCCACCCCCATCACCTCCTTATGAAAGGCCTCCCCAGAACCCTGGCCACCCGCTGAGTGGTGACACACCAGGACCGAGCCCTAGAGGTTTCCTCTTGGGGTTGGGATTGTCTTAGTGGCTCTAATGGCTCCCCCCAGGCCGGCACCCAACATTGAGCCTGCGCATAGGAGGTGACAACCTGCAGTTACCTACCTGTGTGTCCTTCTTTTGCTTCTAGTCCCATGCGGGTCCCATGTGGATCCCGCAAAATCTGCGCAGGCTCCAATCCACCGTACTCAAGGCCCAGCTTCACAAGGTCCCGCCCCTAAATAACAGTCCCCTTAATACTCTGGTGCTATTAAGACCCCTAGACCCCATGCCCTAGCCTGGTAGCTCAGTTAGAGCGTTGTCCAGATATGTCAAGATTGAGAGTTTGATCCCTGGTCAGGGCACATACAAGAAACAACCAATGAATGCAGAAATAAGTGGAACAATAAATCACTATTTCTCTCTCCCTTCCTCTCTCTCTAAAAAAAATCAATCAAAAAAAATTTTTAAAAGAGCCCCCCACCAATCATCCTGCCCCTCTGTGCAAGACCTCGCCCACTGACCCACTGCAGCCCCTCACACATTGCAGCGCCCCAACCCTGGATCTTGACTCGCCCCTAGGCTGGCACCACTCCAAAGACCCTCCCAGGCTCTGCCTCTTCCCTGGCCCCGCCCACAGGACCCGACCAGCCTCCCCTCTACCCTGGCCCTCTTTGTAAGGCCCCGCCCCGATTTGTCTTGGCTCCACCTTCTGTCTTGGCCCCACCTTCCGGATGGGGTGCGGACTCTGTGTCTGTGTCTGCGGATCACCCAGCTCAGGGAGGCCCCAGGAGGGGGATGTTGGGCCTTAAATCCTGCGCCTTGAGGCGTGGGGGGGGGGAGGGGGAGCTAATGGGGCGCTGAGTGACCTGAGTGGGAGTGAGGAGGGGGCAAGCACTAGAGTGTCTTCCTACCCCAGATACATTTTGGGTGAGTTCTGGCCATCCCAGCGCCTCTCCAACTCCACCTGCCCAGTGCGGAGCCTCCCTGGGCTCCAGGTCCCACTGACTGAGTCTCGCTTCTCTTCGTTTGGGGAATGGACGCAGCACTGCTCAGGCTCCCAGGAGAGTCAGAGCTGGCCCTGAGCCAGGTCCTGGCCCTGAGCCATGGTTCCAGGGAAACCCTAGACTCAGACACCAGCCCTCCTGCCCTGGGAGATTTCCAGTTAAGACGTGGCCCAGAGAGGCAAAGAAGCAGAGGAGAGAGGGTGATGAGACCTGATATGGGGGACAACCCATGCAGAGGGGGAGCCCAGAGGAGGTGCCTGAGCAAGCCGGGCCCGTCTGAGAACTATGAACTGAATCCAGAAGGGTGAGGAGGCAGTGACCAAGTATGCGGGAAGGGTGCTCCCCTGGGGCCAAGGAAACAGCCCTGGCAAGGGCTTGGAGAGCTGCTGAGGGTCCCCTGGTGAGACAAATTCCTGGCACCGAAGGAGTGACCATGAACTAAGTAGGCTGTGGGAAGGTTCTCGGCTCTGTGGAAGGTTTGGTGTCTGCCTCCATCATGGTTAACTGACCTGAGACCGTGTTCAGATCTCTCAGAGCAGCATGACCCTCTATCTGCTTAGTGATATAATGAGTAACTCTAGGGCCCGTGTAGTCAATCAACAAATACTGACGGAGCCCTTCACTGGGGTGGGCATTGTGTCCCATGTGGGCATTGGGTCAGGAAGGGACAGCAGAGAGACCCAGGGGGAGATGGGTGTGGCCATCCCAGGAGAGGGATGGTGTCCTGGCTGGAGGATGGGACTGGGGGTGGGCAGCAGCAGCAGTCAGAGATAGAATCCATCCTGAGCCCGGCTGTAATGGAAGTAAAGGCAACTTCAGCTTGGTAGCTGGAAGACTGGTGGATGTGGGGCTGTTGAAGGATTGGGGATCAGTGAAGGCCCCAGGTAAGAACACACAGCCAGTGGCTGGACCTTCAGAGCCTGGGGAGGGGGCAGCCGATGGAAGTGGGAGGTAACATTTTGGAGAGGGCAGAGTAATGGACAGTGTCTGGCAAGGGCTGACCTTGGGCCCCTCTCCCTGACAGCCCCACCATCATGGACAGTCTGGCCTACGGCGAGGACCTTGAGGAGGAGAAGAACTCAGGTGCATGTTTTGGGGCCAAGTGTGGGGTGCAGGATCTGTGGAGGAAGCCAAGGGGCACTGCAGAGTGTGGTGGCTGAAATGTGGGGATAGGGATAGCCTCTAAGCTCATTCAACAGGCCCATCATGGGGTTCTCATTGGGTTACAAATAGTCCCAAATCCCATAACTGAAATTTAGACTCAGGAATTGGGGGCTGCTGATCTGAAATAGCTGGGCTGCCCAGGGTGGGCGAGCAGCTTTGCACACTTTGGAGCTGGGCACGAGTTTTACCCCCCTTTGTTGAAGGAGTGGGTGTGAATGGATCTCCCAGGGCCTGTCCTCTGAGCCTGGGGACTGGCCCAGCGAGGTGTTGTTTACTGGCTCCCACACCCATGGTGGTTCCCCTGGGGGCCCATTAGACCTCCTCTGGGGGATCCTTAGGCAGTGTTCGTTTGCACCCCTTGCACCCCGTGCAACATCCTACTCCCTCTGGCTTCAGCGTTCACCTGGGAGGTGAAAGCCAACAACCAGACCTACAACAACCAATTCAAGGAGAAGGCCTTCCTGTGTTGGCAGAGGAAAAAGTACAAGGTGGGTGGCCCTAGCCCCACTGCCCTCCCCTACCTTCTCCCACCCAGCCTACTCCCTACCCCCAATTTTAATCATGAACGAATGGTGCTGGAGTTTCCTGTGTTTCCTTGGCTCCACCCCAGTTCATGTTAAAATAAGTAAATACTAAACTTTCAAACTACAGTGTGATCATTAGGCTCTGCTTAAAATCCCCTTGGGTGTGTCTCACTTTGGGAAATACTGGGGTCACAGCTCTACTTGATGAATCTTTGCATTCAGTAGGGGCTCAATTAATACTAGCTCAAAGCTCTGCATTGAGCTGACACCCAGTAAATGCTGCCCTGAGGGCTTTGTATTCAGCAGGTGCTCAGTGGAGCTGGCTCAAGGTCTTGGATTTGGTAGACAGTTAATACTGGCTGGAGGTTTTACATGCACTGGGTGATTAATTATTGCTAATTGTGGCCAAAGGGGAGGGCGAGGCCAGGGTGGAGTTCTGGCCTGGGCAGCGCCTCTATGCTGGCTCTCATTCTAGGGCAATGTCATCCACACAGCCAAGTACAACTTCTTCTCCTTCCTGCCCTTAAACCTGTACGAGCAGTTCCACCGGATGTCCAACCTCTACTTCTTTTTTATCATCATTCTCCAGGTGGGTCAGGGTGAGGTGGTCCCAGGGGTCAGCACCTGCACACACCCCATTCCTTCTGCCTGCTCGAGTTGCCTCCTCCAGGAAGCCCTCCTTTGCCACCTTAGCCCCATGGCTCTGTAGACACACAGAGGTTCAAATGTGTGTTTGTCTGTATGGTTGGGGGGGTCAGTGTCTGGCTCCTCATACACTGGAAGC
This sequence comes from Miniopterus schreibersii, assembly GCF_964146895.1. Lineage (NCBI taxonomy): Eukaryota > Metazoa > Chordata > Mammalia > Chiroptera > Miniopteridae > Miniopterus > Miniopterus schreibersii. Next base: position 64,696,163 of record NC_138105.1, on the reverse strand, counting down.
ACCCTCATGGCTGAGTCCCCACTGCCCAGTCCAGGGCCTGGTACACAGAAAGTGCTCTTAGTATATGGTCAATGATGACGGTGCATGAATGGCTCCTCCAGGTCCAAGGAGGGTGCAACCCCTCTTCAAGATGGATACTCCTGGCCACATGACTCTCTTGGCCCCAGCTCACTGAAGAAGAAAGAAGGGTTGAGAGCAAGTTCTCGGGACATGCCAGGCCATTTCCTAGGACCTGGGTGGCCCTGCCAAAGGGGCAGATGTCCCGCTTGGGCAGCTCTCTCTCTGAGTGGGCAGTTTACAGAGTGCCCTGATCCCCACTCAATATCTCATTCTGTTCTGATCCTCTGCTTTTACCCATTGATCCAATAAACATACTGTGCACAGGTCCTATGCTGGACATTGGGGACCTGGCAGTGGCCCTGATACCCACTGTCATTAAACCATATGGAGGGGACCAGTGATGGGAAGGGGACCCACCCCCCAACCAGGCTGGTCTGGGGTTCAGTTGGAGCTCAGTCCTGAAGGGTGACTGGGAGGAGCAGGGCTACAGGGAGAGGAACAGTAAAGCCAAGGTGCTAAGGAGGGAACAAGCTTTGGGTTGGTAGGGCTTCCTGGCGGATGTGACATGGGGACTGGGCATGGAAGGGACATGAGCTTGCTAGGGAGAAGTTCTGGGCAGGGAGAGGAAATAGATCGACAGTTGTCCCAAGATTTGTAGGGGGAGGTGCCTCGCCTGGAGCCCAGGTGGTTGGCAGGTGGCACACAGGATGCTAGGTTGAGGGACTGGGTGGGAGGGCAGGAGGAAGCAGTTTGGGGGAGTGCCTGGGATGGTGGTTGAGTATTGCCCTCCCGGCATGACCCACCCTCTGTGTCAGGGCATCCCCGAGATCTCTACACTGCCCTGGTTCACGCTCTTCGCCCCGCTCGTCTGCCTCCTCATCATCCGGGGCACCCGAGACCTGGCAGACGACATCGTGAGTGGGGTTGGTAGAGGGACAGCTGGGGAGGGGAACGGGGGCAGGGTGAGGTCCTTGTTTTACTGTCACAAGGGACAGGTGCCCATGGCTCACTGGCCCTTGTTGCCACACTGGGTGACAGACGGACTATACGTTCCTTCTCTGCCAATAGCAGTTGTCCCAGTAGCCCCTCTCCTCCATCAGGGTCCCTGGACAGTTGTGACTGGCATGTGTTCACTGTTGGTGCCATGTGTGTGAGTTGGAACTGTGCTTTGCACCTGGGCCCTCACCAGGGCCGTGTGGAGGCAGGATAGGGCATGGCTGGGGGTGGGACCACCCTGGGTGGGGGCAGGGCTGGGTGGGGTGACCCCTCTGACCCACCCCTATTGACTCAGGGGCGACATAGGAGTGACAGGATCATCAACAACAGGCCCTGCCAGATGCTGGTGGGGACAAGGTGAGGCCTCTGGCTCTCTGTGGGGAGTTCATCCTGAGGAAGGGCCTCCACCATAGCTGAGGTGTGTATGTATGTATGCGAGGGTGAAGGAGGGGTGCCCAGCAGAGTGCCCGGAACCTTCCATGCCCCCGAGCGACCTGGTTGAGTCTGGTGTCTGACAGGGACTCAGCCTGCTGTGTACCAGGCTAGGGGGTGGGCACTGTGATGGGGACAGAGGCTGAGGATCTGATTGTTAACCTTTACAGGGCTGAGAAGTCAGCTGAAGGGGGAGGCAGAGAAAGTCTGAAGGGACCTGGATGAAGAACTGGGAGGAGGGGCTTAGGGAAGGTTGGACTTCCTGCATGGGCTGAGCCCCTCTCCAAAGACCCGCTCAGAGCACCTGAAGGGCAGCTGCAGTCCCTGCCCGTCCCCCCTTGTTGTTCTTCCGGCTTGGGGGTGGCATGGTGGAAGGTTCTAGGGGTTCCAAAGATGGGCCTGGTTGGGGTCCCCTCTCACACCTGCTGCCCACCCCCTACAGCTTTCTGTGGAAAAAATGGAAGGACCTGCGTGTGGGGGACCTGGTCTGTCTGCACAAAGACAACATTGTCCCGGTGAGCTGGTGTCAACCTGGCTCAGAACTCCCCACCCCTGGGGAAGGGCTGCCTTTCTGCTTGTCTTTCTCCTGCTCCCCTCCCCCCCCAATGCTGTTTTCTTCCTCCCACCCTCCTCCTCCCCACCCCAGGCCGATGTGCTCTTGCTGGCCAGCACGGAGCCCAGCAGCTTGTGCTACGTGGAGACAACAGACATCGATGGGTGAGGCGTGGGTCATCACTAGGGGTTTGGGGGCTTGGGAGCCAGAGAGACCTTCCCCAATGGCCACAAAATGTGGCTTCCCAAGCCCACTGGAACATGTAGGTCCTGGGAGCATTCGTGGGGCACCTGCAAGCTGGCAGGGGGCAAGAACATTAAATCAGACAGTGGGACCTACCTTCTTTGCACCAACATTTCTGGAGGCCCTACTGAGCTCCAGGTGCGGCTGTCCGAAAATGAGAAGGCCTAGGGTCTGGCCTTAGCCATTTCACAAGTGTCCTGTGTAAACTTGAGCAAGGCCCTCTCCCTCTCTGGGTCTCAGCCTCCTGATTGGCAGCTGGCCTACAGTAGGGGCTCAGTGAAGGTGCTTGAGTGACTGGGGGCTAGGAGTGCCTTGCCTGGGTGCTGTCTGTCCCTACCTCTCACCTGGTTTCCCTTCTCATCACCAGGGAGACCAACTTGAAGTTCAGGCAGGCCCTGATGGTCACGCACCACAAGCTGACCAGTGTAAGGAAGATGGCCTCCTTCCAAGGTGAGAGGTGGCCTGTTCATCTGACCCATCTGGGCCTCCGTCTGCCCCTCTGTACAGCAGGCATGAAGGTTTTGGGGATGGTGATGGGGTCTGCTGGGGGTGTTGGGGGTCGAGATAGCTTTTTTGTTTTGAGAATATTTTTCCATTGATTTTTAGAGAGAGTGGAAGGGAGGGAGGGAGAGGGGGAGAGAGACAGAAACATCAATGTGAGAGAGACACATCGATTAGTTGCTTCTTGCACGTGCCCTGACCAGGGCCATGGATCAAACCTGCAACTGAGGTACATGCCCTTGACTGGGAATTGAACCTGTGACCCTTTGGTGCTTGGGTTGATGCTCTAACCACTCAGTAACAATGGCCAGAGTAAAATAGCTTTCAGTAGGCCAGCTTATCCCAGGCCTGTTTCATGTCCTTTGAATCCATGTAACAGTCAGGGTGTTTTCTATTATTGTTATAAAACATGCAGCATTTTATCAGGCATTACATTTTATTATTTATTTATTTATATTGATTTCAGAGAGTGGAAGGGAGAAGGAGAGAGATAGAAACATCAATGATGAGAGAGTCATTGATTGGCTGCCTCCTGCAGGACCCCTGCTGGGGAATGAGCCCGTAACCTGGGCACATGCCCCGACCAGGAATCGTACCACAATCTCCTGGATCATAGATCGATGCTGAACTGCAGAGCCACGCTGGCCTGGCTACATTTTATTTTTAAAATGTGATCACATTAAAGCAGATGTTTTTGGTTTTTTAATCAAAAAGGCAGTCTGTGTGCACAGAGACAGGGAACTGACCCATCCATCGCAGTTTCTTATTTTCCACCTGAAAAGGAAGGTATTTCATGCCTGTGGGTACAACTATTGCTTGCCGGAGCTCAGCAAGGGGATACATTATTTTTTTCCTGTCTTGTTGCAAAGACAAGTTAATCTAATAGGTTCTGGAGCAGAATCTTTCTCTCAAATCACAGCCCTTTTGCTCTTGATATTCAAGCACTGGTTGCATTTGTTTCCATGATATCTGAGGAAAAGCCTCACTTTCATGGAGGGCCACGCACTGTGTGCCAGGTGCTTGGCTAGGCCCCTGGGTCCCCAGCATTATGGAGACGAGACTGGCACCTTCTTTCAAAGAACTTATTGGTGTTCATGACACCACTGGCAGGAATAAATGTCTACTGACCTCCCAGGATTGTAACCAGGAGGAAGGGAGCTCTGGGTGGGGGGAACCGGATCTGGCTGGAGGATCTTAGAAGGTTTCCCTGATGAGGTGTGAGTCCTGGCATAGGGAAGAGCGTGCACAAAGGCCCTGAGGCTTATCAGTCAGCTTTGGAGCATCTAGGAGGAGACTGCATGGCAAGGGGGTGGAGGTGCCAGTGGGGCAAGTTTGGGGCAGTGCAGGGCCCAAGGAGGTTGCTGGAGCCAGAGGGTGACAGAATGTTCCCTACACCCTGCCCCACCCTGCGTTGGAGAGTGGTGGCCTGACCCCAGCCATGCCCTCAGTTCCTTGATTGCTCTGTCTCCCATAGGCAAAGTGGTATGTGAGGAACCTAACAGTCGGATGCACCACTTTATGGGGTACCTGAAGTGGGAGGGCAAGAAATACTCCCTGGACAGTGGCAACATCCTCCTACGTGGCTGCAAGATCCGAAACACAGACACATGCTACGGAATGGTCATCTATGCTGGTATGGCTGCTCTGGGGCCTCTGCGGCATGAGCTGGCCTGGTGAGGGTGGATGAGAACCCTAACGTTGGCAAGAACTCACAAGGCCAGGCCTGGCTGCTGTGTGGCTGCTGTGTGTCTGCTGCCATAGATGTGAGGCTCCCGGCATGGCTTCTGTGGGGCCTGGTTTCTAAAATGGTGGAAATGTACATATTGAGCCAGCACCTTTGTTAATTGGCTGGAAAAAGTGGGGTGCTTGTTTGTATGTAGATGGATGGGTGGTTGGGCAGGTGATTGGGTGGGTAGAGGGGTGGGGTGCCAGAGGGATGGAGGATGGAATGGATGGATGGATGGATGGATGGATGGATGGATGGATGGATGAATGGACAAACAGACAGACGACGCAAACTCTGCAGGTTTAAACACAAAGATAATGAGGAACTGTGGCAAGATCCATCTGAAGAGGACCAAGATAGACCGTCTGATGAATAGGCTGGTGACCCTGGTGAGCTGCCTAGAACCCCTGCCCTGGAGTGTGGGGAACAGAGGAGGGAAGGGCAAGAGCCCCTTCCCATAGACAGAAGCCTTGGTTGTCATTTTTCAGGCCTCAATTTCCCTCCTCTGCACAATGTGCAGCCTGATCCTACAGGTGAAGGAATTCAAGGTCTGTGGGCCAAATAATCTTCTTATAATCATGGTATTTTAAAAAATGTCTTTATAAAATAAATTTTGATCCTAACATTTTCCCAAACCCATAGAAGATAATAAAATGCTCACTTACCCTCCATGGACATTTATTTAATAATTCTTAACTTTCTGCCTAATCAACTTTATCTTTGTTGTTGTTGTTGTTAATCCTCATCTGAGGATATTTTTTCCCATCACTTTTTAGAGAAAGTGGAAGAGAGGCCAGGGGTGGGGGTAGGGAGAGACACACATGCATTGACTGCTTCCCTCCAGCACGCACCCTGACTGAGGTTCAAACCTGCAGCCCAGGATTGACTGGGAATTGAACCTGAGAACCTTTGGTGCCCAGGCCCACACTCTAACAACTGAGCCATGCCGGTCAGGGCTCAACTTTATCTTTTTAAAAGTTATTGTAGTAATTTTTAAAATAGCAACCACAAAACCCAGCAAAAGCCCTGCAAGTTCCCCTCCCCCTAGGACTGCCAGTCACCTCCCCCCAGCCCCACTCCTGGATCCTGATGGAAGAGCTTAGGTGGGGGGGGTTTCCCATCTCTTGTTTGTCTTTTACACTGAGTGTGTCCTTGTTGGCAAGTCCCTGGGGTGCCTCGGTGCTGCCCCGGGTCCCTTCACATGCTCTACCATCTCCCATTTGCTGAGCAGATCTTCATGTGCCTGGTGCTGATCTCTACGGCCTTGACTTTGGGCTTCTGGGATAAGGTGAAGGAATTCAAGGCCAAGCACCACTATGTGTCTGAGAACCTCATGTATAGTGTAACCACCGAGTCTTTCTTCACCTTCTGGAGCTTCCTCATCCTCCTCAGTGCCATGGTGCCCATGGCCATGTTCATCATGTGAGTCCCAGGGCCTCCCCCACCCACTACTCAGCTAGAGAGAATGGGAGCTCAGGTGGGCCAGGGGCCAGGGCATGACCCAGCGTGTGTTTGCAGAGTGGAATTCATCTACCTGGGGAACAGCATCTTCATCAATTGGGACATGCAGATGTCCCAGCATATGCCTGCCAAAGCCCGCAGCACCAGCCTCAATGACCAGCTGGGCCAAGTGGAATACATCTTCTCGGACAAGACTGGCACGCTCACACAGAACATCATGACCTTCAAGAAGTGCTGCATCAACGGCATTGTCTACGGTGGGCCTGGCCCTGACGTGTCCTTTCCCCGTGGGGCTGCCCAGCAAGGACCGACCATTGGATGCAGGAGGGCCCCTGGGGAACTGCTACCGCCAGAGGCCTGAGTGGGTCTCAGGGTCGGCTGCCCTGCCCTGCCCTCAGCTCCACCTCCAGCACTCCAACCCAGATCCGAATCACAGAACTGCAGCCAAAGGCGTCCTCTCTTTGGGGATCAGCAAGCTATTCCTGTAATGGGCCAGCAAGTCTCTCTCTCTCTCTTTATATAAATATATATATTTCAGAGAGAGGAAGGGAGAGGGAGAGAGAGATAGAAACATCAATGATGAGAGAGAGTCATTGATCAGCTGCCTCCTGCACACCCCCGACTGGGTATTGAGCCTGCAACCCAGGCATATGCCCTGACCGGGAATTGAACCTCGATCTCCTGGATCCTAGGTCGATGCTCAACCGCTGAGCCGCGGCCGGCTGGGCGCAAGTCAATATTTTTAGCTCCCCCTGCTCCACCGTCTCTGTGGAGACTCAGCTCAGCCCTTGTCCCTGGCCAGCAGCTGCTGCTGGGTGTGAACACTGAGCTTCAAACTTCATAGCATTTTACGTGTCACGAAATAGTATTATTTTGGTTTTCATAAACCTCTAATGTGGGTTCTGACATCTGAAATTCATAGCATCTTCATGTGTCACGAAATAGAGTATTCTGCTTCTGTTGTCAAACCTTTACTGAGAACACTAATTTTCAATTTCATAGCATTTTCATGTTTCACGAGACAATATTCTTCTTTTAATTTCTCCCCAACCAATTAGAAATGGGAAAACTCTTCTTAGCTCGCAGGCCACACAAAAGCTTGTCTAGTTTATAACTAGGGGACAAAGTTTCGAGCAGGAGCTGACAGAGGGCCCAGCTAGATAAGAATTGGGTGTAGCAGGCAGTCATCAGTATGAGAAATGGAAATGCCACCCAACCCTCAGCCAGGGTCTAGGGGGTGGGTGATAGAGAAGAGTGGGGTCTGTGGTAAGTGGCATCAACCGGGGCTGGTTTCTCTCATGTTTCATGTTTCTAGGGCTAGACTTTTATTTGAAATCACCCAGTTTTTCAAAGTAGGCCAAGTTTTAAAACTCACCACAAACAGTTCAAACAAGATGCGCTCAGTGGGGCCACATCCCACTCCGGTGGCCCTTCTAAGATTTCCCCAGGAGACGGGGCCCCATCTTTCCTTCTGTGCAGAAGGAAAACTGAGGCTGAGTGTCCTTTGTTGTGTGGTGTGTCTGGTTCAGAGTCCAGGCCCTAGGAAGACTGGCGTTGGGGTTGGGGGCTGCGGGACCCCAAACTGTCCAGGATACTGAGACCTGAAGCAGGCTCTTTTCCCAGGCCCAGACAAGGAGGCAGCCCTGCATAAGGTGAGCACTGGCCATGCAGCACTGGGTGGTGGGGGTGTCGGGCAGTGACCCACCCATAACTGGCTTATCCCCCACCCCAGGAGAACCCCTACCTCTGGAACAAATATGCTGATGGGAAGCTGCTCTTCCAAAATGCAAAGCTCTTGAGTGTTGTGTGCGGCAACAAGGACAGGATGGTGCAGGAGTTCTGGCGCCTGCTGGCCATCTGCCACACAGTGATGGTGCAGGAGAAAGACAGTGAGTGTGTCATGGGCTGCCCGGCCTGTGAGGGTACTCATACCCTGGGGGTCCTGAGGCGGTCTTCTGGCCTTAGAGGTTGTCCAGCCCAACCCCCAGAGCTCCTGTCATCCAGCTTAGAGGGTTCTCAGGCCCTGTCCCAAGCTCCACCTCTTCTGGACCTAGAGGGTGTCTAAGCCTGGGGCTCGAGATCTGTTACTGAGCTTAGAGGAGAAGGTCATCTGGCCTGGGACCCAAGTGCCCACCTTCTTTTATTTGGCTTAGAGGTTGTACTGGCTCAAGAGACCATTGAGTTGTCAATATCTAGTGAGCACCCACTGTGTCCATTTCCTCCCCTGGGCTATGGAGATGGAAGGGGGACCTGCCGCAAATGGGTGGTGGGTCCCCAAAAGAGAGCAGGCTCCCAGTGAATGTGTCCCCCACCCCACTCCCATGGTTCCCTCCCCCCCAGACCAGCTGTTGTACCAGGCAGCTTCCCCCGACGAGGAGGCGCTGGTCACAGCAGCCCGGAATTTCGGCTATGTGTTCCTGGCGCGCACACAGGACAGCATCACAGTGGTGGAGCTCGGGGAGGAGCGGGTGTACCAGGTCCTGGCCATGATGGACTTCAACAGCATCCGAAAGCGGATGTCTGTGCTGGGTGAGCACCCTCAGCCTGGGGATGGAGGTGGGCAGGAAGGGGAGCACTTATGGGCAGCCAGGCCTCTCCCTCCACAGTCCGAAACCCCGAGGGCTCCATCTACCTCTACACCAAAGGCGCAGACACTGTCATCTTTGATCGCTTGTATAAGAAAGGCTTGACCGAGGGGATCACGGAAGAGGCCTTAACCGTGAGACCCTGTGGGAAGGGAGGGAGGGTAGAGGTCTAAAGGGAGGGAGGCAGAGGAGGAGGGTGTGCAGAGAAGCGGTCTCAGGTATGCAGGTGACGTGTACAGTTGGCCGGTCTGTGCCCTCCCCCCCCCCCCCCCATGGGCAGGGAGGAGCTGAACTCCAAGCTACACCTGCACAGAGGGGGCATTTTTTTGTAAGTCACACAAGGACCCTCTGTGGTTTGGCCCTGGGTGCTGACCCCTGCTTCCAGCCAGGCCTGCCCCAAATCTTTTATCTCAGTGGATGAACCCCAGACTCCTCAGCTAAGCTTTCAAAGCTGTATCTTTGTGTCTCTACTGGCCTCTCTAGATGAGCTCTTTTTGCCCCACAGGGTGTTCCCCAGGTTGCCAGTTTCAGGCTTGCAGTTTTCCTTATACTCAGGTGATACCTCAGAACCTTTGCACACTGTTCCTTCTGCTTGGCTGCCTTCCTCTACTCTGTCACTTAGGATCTTTTGGTCCTCAAGGCTATGCCACCTCCAGGGAGACTTTCCTGCCTGATCCCAACATGGGGCTGACATTTCATGCCAGGTTACCCCTCTCTGGCCCAACCCTGACCCTTTGGGACTCCCCAAGGGCTTTGCTGGGTCCCCAGCATCACACAGTACAGGGGCAGGAAGGGTGTTTATGCAAAGAATGCCCTGAGCCTCTCACTCAGGTCTTCTCAGAGTGCCCTGCTCTGCTAGGATGGGGAGTCTGGGGCAGGCACCTGGTCTCTAAGAACTGGGGAAGTACAATCCGAACAATGACCCAGAGCCCAGGAGCTTGGCAAGATGGCTTGGCTCAATTGCCCCACCGAACAGATAGGTAAACTGAGGCACAAGAAGAACAAAGTCCTGTCTGGACTTACTGATGGCCAGGGAGCCCCTGTTATGTCCAAGCCCAACCTCTGAGGCCCACTTCCAGTTAAGAACAAAAGCAAGACCTGATGCCACCCACTGGGGCAGAAACCCTGGGAGATGGAGAAGCAGGAGGGGCGTAAGGAGCCCATAGATACCTTCTTTGGGGCCACCCAGACCCCAGGGCATCCCAGAAGCTCTGGGCCATCCAGGCGGGGGTTGGGGGACGCTGGAGACCCACAGGATTCTTTCTGTTCCCTCTCCACTCCCAGAACCCCTTGAAAATTGAAACAGAGTGTGGAGCATAGACATTCCCAAGGCCAGGGTTCAGAGGCAGGGGTCCAGGGCTGTGGGAGCCCTGGCAGGGCTGCACTGAGGGTCTTCAGCGATAGTTAGAAATTGCCACACAGAGTGTAGGAAACTGTGGAGGCAAACTACAGCTGGACCTCTTGGGGAGCTGAAACAGAGGAAATAGGAAACATGGCAGCACATCATCCCAGCCCCGCTGGAGAGAATAGATTGTGGGGAGGGGTCAAGGTTCAGGGAGCTCAGGCAAAGGGAGAGGTGCTGAAAGAGGAGGTGACTGAAGTGTCCAGGGAGGCAGCGTAGTGACAGGGTGGCGCCTTCCTGCCGGGGGGCCCCAAGTCCTTTGCCAAGCAGACCCTGCGCACGCTGTGCCTGGCCTACAAGAAGGTGGGTGAGGCTGTGTACGAGGAGTGGCGCCGGCGGCACCGGGAGGCCAGCATCCTCCTTCAGAACCGGGCCCGCGCCCTGCACCAAGTGTATGAGGAGATGGAGCAGAACCTCCAGGTGGGCATGCACAGGAGCTGAGGGGGCTCCAGGACCCAGGTCCCAGCCCTGTGGGGCCCGGGGTCTCCCATCCCTGCCAGGGGAGCTGGGTCCTGCTCAGTCTGTTTCCCATCCTCCCCCAACCCTCAGCTGCTGGGAGCCACAGCCATTGAAGACAGGCTCCAGGATGGCATTCTTGAAACCATCCAGAGTCTCAAACAAGGAAACATCAAAGTGTGGGTACTCACAGGAGATAAGCAAGGTAGGTCCCAGGGAGGCCATCCCCAGCAGGGAAAGAAGGGAGATGGGTGGGAGAGAACTCATATGTGCCCCAAGTGCCACCATCAGCCTGTTCCATTTGTCTGGGTTAAATCCTTTCTCCCATCTTGTCCTGGGGAAGGGAGAACTACTGGGGTCCCCCGGGCATCTCCCTTTGATGGGTGGCACTGTGTCAAGCACTTCTGGAATGTTTGGCGCTCATGGCAGCACCATGAGTTGGAAACTTGTTACCCTGTATGTTAGATGGGCCCAGTGAGTTCAGAGACCTCAGGGCACCTGCTGGAGGTTGCCCAGCCACTTAGAAACAAAGCTGGCATGGAACTTCAGGTCCTTTGGCCCTGGAGCCCTGACTCTCCCCCACCCCACTGTGGATTCTCTGGGACCCCACTAGGCATGGGTGCCAGCAGGGCCACATTAGCACTTCTGTGGGTGGGAGGCAAATACACACAAAATATTTAAAATGACAGTTTACAGATGTGCTGGTATAAAGACAAATGTCCAGGCTGGAATACATTCACTTCTGTTTTCTTCTCATTTTTAAATAAATTAATTCATTTTTATGGGTTCCTAGAAGTGCCTGTGGGCCCTAGGCATGATATATCTAAGGATCCCTTGGCCCTGGCCCCAGACTCGCCTCCCTCCAGCAGCCCAGCCCCAGCCAGCCAGAGTGCAGGTCCCTTTGCTCAGAGCTGCCGCCAAAGTTTCAGGGCTGTCTCTCATTGGCCAGCCTGGGTGACATGCCCTTCTCTGAACCAATCGTCACAGCCAGGGGGTGGGGCAGGGTTGGCATGGTCCAGGGCAGGGGCCTGCCCAGGGGCTGAGCTGGGCTGGTTTGCAGAGACCGCGGTGAATATCGGCTTTGCTTGCCAGCTGCTGTCGGAGGACATGCTCATTCTGGAGGAGAAGGAGATAGTGTAAGGAGTGGGGTGGGGGTGGGTGAGCTGGTGGGAGCAGGGTGAGGGTGGGGGATGGGGGACACCCATGGCTCAGATGTGGCCCTGGGGGTCTGCAGAACGTCCTCAACCTCCACCTGGCTGGACTCCCAGAGGGAGAAACTGAGGCATAGTTGGGGAGGGGATGGAGGGAAGCTTGTGCCGGGGCGTGGCTGAGCTCCAGCTGGGTCCCTGCAGTAGGATCCTGGAGGCCTACTGGGAGAGTGACAACCACCTGCCGAGTGGCTCGGGGTCTCTGAAGAACCGGTTCCTGCCACAGGTCAAAATGGCCATGGTCATTAACGGAGAGTTCCTGGTCAGTGTCCGCTCAGGGCTGACTGTGGGGCTGGGGGGAGCAGCAGACGGGGTGGGGGTGGACTGTTGGAAAAGCCAAAGTGAATGCTACACCAATAGATGATTCTCAGAGGGACTGGAGCCTTGAGTTCAAGTCCAGTCTGGGGTCGGGTCAGGAGGCAGGAGGAACAGCCAGCTGGGGGTATTCACAAAGAGGAGGGGCGTAGGCAGAGTGATGCACCCCGTTACCCCCCTTCGCTGGCCAGGACCAGCTGCTGCTGTCCGTGAGCAAGGAATCCAGGGCATTGGTCCAAAATGTGAACGTGGACGTGGAGGAGTCCTGGCAGGAGCCAGGTGAGCAGAGGATAGACTTCCTGCAGGCCAGGCGCATCTCTCTGATGCGGCAGACCCTTGGGATCCAGCTGAGGAGCCCAGGGTTGGTGCCGCAGAACAAGCACTCCAACACCCAGGAGAGCCCCGAGGTGCGGCGAGAGCGGGCCTTCGTGGAACTGACCTCGAGATGCCAAGCAGTCATCTGCTGCAGGGTGACACCCAAGCAGAAGGCCTTGATTGTGGCACTGGTCAAGAAATACAAGAACGTGGTGACCCTGGCCATCGGGGATGGCGCCAATGACATCAACATGATCAAGAGTGGGTGGTGGGCCCCGGCCTGGGGGAGGCCTGTGGAGGGTGGGGGTGGCCCAGGGCCAACAGGCTGCATGTGCTCCTGCAGCTGCGGACATCGGCGTAGGGCTGGCGGGCCAGGAGGGCATGCAGGTGGTGCAGAGCAGTGACTACATGCTGGCCCAGTTCTGTTTCCTGAGGCGGTTGCTGCTGGTGCATGGGCGTTGGTCCTACATGCGAATCTGCAAGTTCCTACGCTACTTCATCTACAAGACACTGGCCAGCATGATGGTTCAGATCTGGTTCGCTTTCTACAGTGGCTTCACTGCGCAGGTGCGCTGGAGGGAACAGCCTTTTGAACATTCCCTAGGGGTGCTGTGCCCTTCTCATGACCTCCAGGAGGGCAGCAGGCACACTCACACTCTGGGGTCCTCATGGAACAGGGCTTGCCTGAGGTCGCAGGGCAATGCAACCTTTTCTATGGCTGTATTCATAGAGGTATAGAGTCCAGATAAAGGGAGGGGATAGTTCCTACCCAGCTCTGTGCCCAACATTTTGAGGGATATTTGGCAGATTTGAGCTTTGAAACCAGGGCAGGGAAGATACTCCAAAGGTAGATCTTTCTAGGGGAGAAAGGAAAAGCTTGAAACCCAGAGAAGATAAGACTGGGGGGCTGGGTTCCCTGGCTTCAAGACTTTCGACAGTATCATGGTGAGGAATAGATGTGCCTTCTGGAGCCTTAGAAGAGTCATAGAGTGATGATTTCCCTTGTGAGTAAGGAAATTATCCGAAAATAGACAGCCATGACAGGGAATAAGCTCCCTGTCATTGATACCCAGGCGTTTGAGAGGGAGATTTACAGAGGCACCTTTGATAAGTATATATTTTTTGTTTCTAGATATTTTATTCTTTTAGCTAATACTGTACATGGAATTGTTTTCTTAATTCTCTTTTGGAATTGCTCATTGCTGGTGTGTAGAAATGCAGATGGATTTTTTGGTTTTTGTTTTAAAATATATTTTTATTGATTTTTAGAGAGAGAGGAAGGGAGAGGGATAGAGAGAAACATCATTGATCAGCTGCCTCCTGAGGATCGATCCTGCAACCCAGGCATGTGCCCTGATTGGGAATGGAACCGGTGACCTCTTGGTCCTGGGTCGACACTCAACCGCTGAGTCACACCAGCCAGGCACAGATTTTTTTATTTATTTTTTATTTTTTTGTATGTTGATCTGTGCCCTACAAATTTGTTGAATTCCTTTATTGGCTCTAGGAGATTTCTGGTGAATTCTTTAGGATTTTCTGCATGTCATCTGAAAATAGAGCTAGTTTTCCTTCTTCCTCTCCAATTTGGATGCCTTTTATTTCCTTTCCTTACCTAATTGCTCTGGCTAGAACTCCCAGGGAGATGGTGAGGGCTGGCATTCTTGTCTTGTTCCTGATCTTAGTGAGGACAGTGTTCTATCTTTTTACATTTGTTGACTAGAATTCTCCTCTAGGAAGAATCAACCATTTCTTCTCCCTCATTTATTTATGAAATTACTCATTTTTATCAGTATGGACCCATGCTAAGTGCTTGGTGTGCTCATTGCTTCTGGGTGCTATTACCCTCTCAGCAGACAGAGCTAGGAAATGTACGCATATTAACCCATGGATAGATGCACATCTCTATGCCTATTTCTATTTATATGTCTATCTGTTGCTCTATTTATCATCTATCTTGTGGGTATTAAAAACCTATGCATTCACACTGATACCTCTGATTCCAGTCCCACAGAACAAAGCTCAGCTTAGCCTTTTCCAGGTACTGATTTATGACCCTTCTCCTGCAGTGAGAAACTTGATTCTTGTAAAATTATTGATCATTACTTATTTGCTCACTCGTAGAATGCACATAAAATGGTTTTTGGAACTGAAACCCACATCCTTTAACTGGATTGGATTCATGCATTGGAAAGGGAGCTGGGAGTTGGGCTCATTGTCTGTGGGATCTCTTCCAATTCTTTTTAAAAATAATTAATTTTAAAAATCCTCACCTGAGGATATTTTTCCCATTGCTTTTCAGAGAGAGTGGAAGGGAGAGAGAGAGAAACATTGATAAGAGAGACACATCTATTGATTGCCTTCCTGTACATGCTATGACCAGGGCCGGGGATTGAGCCTGCAACTGAGGTATGTGCCCTTGGCTGGAATGGAACCCAGGACTCTTCAGTCCGTGGGCCGATGCTCTAGCCACTGAGCAAAACCGGCTAGGGTCTTCAACTCTTTTACCCACCCATCTGTGACTCCTTAAATCTAAAATGACCACAACCCACATTCTCTAGCCATTTTTCCTTCTGCAGCTCTTTATTGAAGCCCTCCAATTAAAGGAAATATTCAAAAGTGCTGTTTTAAAAGAATTAGACCCTGCTTTTCCCGTTTGCCTTTTATCTCCCAGCCACACTTAACCCAACCCTTGATTATAACGCAATTTTCTAACTCACCTGGAATCCTCCCCAGGTGCAAAACTACCTTGGATGGGTCTCCTTAGGTAAAGAGCATATTCGTTTCTGGACATTTGGCATCTGAAGGCTGACCACTAACAACTTTCTCCCATTCCTCCCCCTCCATAGCCTCTGTATGAAGGCTGGTTCCTGGTGCTTTTCAACCTGCTCTACACCACCCTCCCAGTTCTGTACATTGGGCTCTTTGAGCAGGTGAGCAGGCTGAAGGCTTACCTTCTCCTTCCCTGTAGATGCTCCTGTCTCTGCCACACCTTCTCCTCCTGGGGGAGGCTGGGGGGGATGGGAGCAGGGCTCCAAGATCACAACCATGTAACTGTTCCCACCAGAGCCCAACCTGATAGTGGGTGAAACCCTTTTACCCAGCTACCCTCACCCTTTGTGGGACCACCCCCAAATCTCAGTCCCACTGTCTTCCCATCTGTACAACAGTGGGGAGGGGGTCAGAAAAGATGGTTTTCCTGTTTACCCTGCTCCCTTCCTCAAGAGTGTCTGGCTAAGTGATCCAGAATAGGGTGGTCCAGTAGAGTGTTTAGGATGATGGAAGTGTCTCTTGCCTGTGCTATCCAAATGGCAGCCACCAGCTAATGATGAACACTTGAGGCGTGCCTGGTGTGATCTGAGGAATGAGACTTTTCATTTCATTTTTTGAAAAAGTTTTATAACAAAATTCACCATTCTTACGTGCATGATTCAGGCATGCCAAGAATAGCCCAGCACGTGCATGTTGCTGTGCAACCAACCTCCAGAATCCCCCTACCCTCCACCCCAGGATGTGAGTGCTGAGCAGAGCCTGGAGCTGCCCCAGCTGTACATTGCCGGCCAGAAGGACGAGCTCTTCAACTACTGGATCTTCCTCCAAGCCATTGCCCATGGCATGGCCACCTCCTTGGTCAACTTCTTCATGACCCTGTGGATAAGTCATGATACAGCTGGGCCCCTCAGTGACTATCAGTCTTTTGCGGTGGTCGTGGCCTTGTCGGGTCTGCTATCCATCACCGTGGAGGTAGGCAGGGCTGCTGCCCACCCCACCCCCGGTGGGACCTTAGACACAGGCCATGCAGGTCTCATCACCCAGTGACCTTTCCTGAGAGGCCTTATCAGGTGCCCTTTGAACCTGGGGGCTTGGCCCCCACCCTCCTCTAGGTAACCTTGCCTGGGGTTCTGGCCCTCGTGGCTTAACCTTCTTTTCCCATTCAGGTCATCCTCATCATCAAGTACTGGACAGTCCTGTCCGTGCTGGCCATTTTCTTCAGCCTCTGCTTCTACATGGTCATAAGTTGGGCCAGCCAGAGCTTCTGGCTCTTCACTATCTCCCCCAAGACCTTCCCATTTCTGCGTGAGCACCCCCAGCAGGGAATAGGGTGGCAGTCCTGGAGATTGGTAGGACCTGTGTCTTTAGGGAATTTGCACAAAGGCATCCTGGGGGTGAAGGGTGAGGAAGGAGGTGGGGTGTCTGGAAGAGGGGCACGCAACAGGCTCTGGGGAGGCTCCACCCTGGGCCAGCCTGTGACCCTCCCCTGTTGCCAGATGCTGACCGAAATGTGCTGTCCCATCCCTCCATCCTGCTGGTGGTTCTGCTGAATGTGTCATTAAACACCCTGCCTGTGCTGGCCTTGCGTGTCATTTACCAAGCCCTCAAGAAGCCACACGCCAAGGTGAGGGTGGCTGGGGTCCCCACTGCACATTCAGCACAGTGGGGGAGCCCGATGACCCTTGCTTGCCCTTTTGCTGTGCAGGGGGAAGAGGAGGCCCCGACTAAGGAGGTTGCTGTGGAGTCTCTGCCCTACCTATGCCGGGGGGCACGTGCCCGGCGCTCCAGCTATGCCTTCTCCCACCGGGAAGGCTATGCAGACCTTATCACGCAGGGCACCGTTTTGTGGAGGTCACCAGGGGTCAACAGCGACACTCCGGCTGATCACACAATCCCATCTAATGAAGAATTGGCCCCAAGCATCAGGGAGTCACCCTCATACCAGAAGAAGATGTCGTTCCTGGGGAAGAAGAGGCACCAGAGCTGGGGGAAGGTGTCTTCCAAGGACATGCAGCCCACCTGCACGATGAACTCCTCCGTTAGTGTGGAGGGGCAGTTGTCTTTCACCAAAAATATGGCTCCCTCCACAAACTGGAAGTCTGGGTCTTTCCACGAGAAATTGCCAATGAAGCAGGCAAGGCCATATTCTCCTGAGAATCTGCCGCCAACCAAGGAGAGGTCACCCTCACCCAGAGAAAGCCAGATACCACTTTTTGGGAACCAGCCACTGCCTTCTGGCCAGTCATCTTTAGGGAACCAGCCAGCATCCCTGGAGGAGAAGGGAGAATCAGCCACAAATAAAGAGCCTATGGAGGTGGAGCCCTCACCCTCCGAGAGGCTACCAGTGCCTGGTGGGAACCAAGTTCTACCTGCTCTGGCGGGGCAGCCACCTCTGCTTTGGGAGGAACAGTAATTGCCTGGGCTCAGGAAATGTCAGCCAGCAAGCACGAGGCATTCCCTGATGACAAGGGCTTCACACCCGTTTCTTTTTCTAATAAACCAGGGTCCGTCTGACCCCAGGGCTCCTTGAGCTCACTCTTTTCCTATGCTTCTTTCTGTGATACATCCTAGAAGTTTTTCCTGGTTTTAAAAATCAAAACACTCACCTCTAGTGGCTGGATGAGCGATTTGTAGGGAAAGCTTGTCTTATTTATTTGTTTATTCTTCCTTCTTCACCCTGGGGTAAATAATGTGGATAAAACTTTATTGCTCTCAGAAGGGAGAAATGTGCTGAGCAGATTCTGCTTACCAGTCCTGGTTCTTTGGCTGCTGCCTGCTGGCCCCTCCTAGGGCAATTGATAAGGTCCAGTTCTGGAACCAACCCAGCCTATTCCCCCACCAAGCTGTCCTGGCTTCTTCCCTTCAAATAAACCACCTTACACTGCAGGGTCCAGAAAGCAACGGGCAGTGATGCCTCAGACTCAAGTCCGAACAGGATCTTTGTTGTTGGGCTTGGTTGGCTCAAAGGCTGTGAGTTTTTCTCTGATTCTTAATGGTTCCCACAGAAGGGAGCCCTGTGAGGGTGGGGGCTCAGGGACAACTGTGGCCATAGAAGAGGGCAGGGTTTGGAGCAGATAGGGCTGGGCTGGGTGAGGCAGACTTCCTCCTCCTTTGTCCCCTCTGTCCCTCCCCATTTTTGTGGTGGGTGAGCCCCATTCCTCCCCCTCTTGCACCTCCCCCCTACACCCACCTCCATTGTCGACCAATCCCCACTGTCGGCCAACACACACGCCCAGGTGAGTGGCTAGAAAATAATTTATTGGAGGAAAACAAAACAACAAATCCAGCAGAGCAATGGTTGACAATGACGATGATTCTTTAACTTTTAAGCCTGTCGCCTGAGGGTGGGGTGAAGAGGGCTTCTGTTCCCTCTAGCATTGGGAGGAACTTTGGATGACCCCAGTGGTATCTCCCCTGAAAACATCTCTAGTGTCCAGTCTTGGTTAAACACTCAGGGCTCTCCCTCACCCCTGGCGGAGGGAATCCACCCAAAGACCAACCCTTGGGATGGGCCGGGGTGGTCTGCTGGGGCCACAAGGAGGAGCCCAAGGATCTGATGGGCTGGTGTGGCTTATACTGCTTGAGGCAGAGAACGTGAAATGGCCAAAATTCCAGCTGATGCAGGAGCTGAGTGGCAGTGGCCCTGGGGCATGCACCACCCCACCCTCATTTTGGGTGGGTTGATCCTCCAAACTGAGGCTTTCTGTCCTTCAGGGTGTGAGGGGCCCCCTTCCTGGGCCCTGTCCTGGAAGGTGGGCTCTCCTGGTTGGAGTGTGGGGCCTGGTGTCAGGAGTGGAGTTATAGGCATGGAGACTCTCCCAGAGTCCCCCTTCATGATTTTGGGGATCCCTCTGTTGTGTAGGGTCCCAACATAGGCTGGAAAGAAGACTCCACAGAAATGCCTCTCCCCACCTCCCAGGCCAGACAGAAAGGTGTACTCAGGCCCAGCCTAGAGCTGAGGAGGCTAGGGGTGTCTGGGTGGAGCCTGGCCGGGTGCCTGTCCTGGGTCCTTGGGATGGGGGTGGGGAGGTGTCTCAGGAGGGTTCTTAGGATCTCAGAGAGTTGGGATACACACCAGCCTCACACCACCCTGGGCGACAAGACTCGAATTGATTGTCTCTCTCCTCTGAACAAGACACTTGGGAACTCATGCTAATGTGAAACCAACAGGGGTCCAAGATGGCAGTGACAGCCACCTGCGCCCAAGAACCAGCAATAGAAGACTCAGCAGGCACAGGTGGGTGGCATGTGGGTGCCAGGAAGTGGGAACCTGGTCTGGGTGCTTAAGCCCTGCTGTCTGCCTTCTCCTTCTTTCCTTCCCACCTCCTGCCAGCTGGAAAGGGAGAAACGAACAGAGAGCAGTGCAAAGGGG
Organism: Miniopterus schreibersii; assembly: GCF_964146895.1. Taxonomy (NCBI): domain Eukaryota; kingdom Metazoa; phylum Chordata; class Mammalia; order Chiroptera; family Miniopteridae; genus Miniopterus; species Miniopterus schreibersii. Next base: position 64,676,769 of record NC_138105.1, on the reverse strand, counting down.
CCCAAACAGCACAGCTCAGGCACAAAACACAAGGATGCACATGGACTCCGGGGCCCCGCGCCCGTCCCCACCCCCCACCCCCTCCACTTAGTACATTATCAAGAAAGAGTACATTAGTCATGCATCAAATCAAATTCCATTGTGTCTTTTTTTCCATTTTCTTCCTTTTTTTTTTCTTAAATTACATTTGAACACAGACCACATAGAATAATAAATACTCTTATAAGACATGACACCAAAAACAAGAAACAGAACACACCAGAGAACACAAAAGTATCCCTCTCTTTCTCTCTCTCTCTCTTCCTCTCTTTTCTAAAGGACTCGTTTAAATAAGAAATCTGTAAACGCCTGGTCCTTTGGTCCTTTGAGCTCAGTCTCTCGCTCGCGCTCCCTCTGTCTTTCTCCTCTGACCACCCAGCTTTCGCTGCCCCGACATTCAATATGTCTCCCACAGAACTCGTCAAAGAAATGACATACCATCATCTGCAAAATTATAATTTAACGGTATAAAGCTTCAAGTCACGTATTCCCAAAACTAGCTAAGGATTTTTTTTTAATCACATAAACTATACATTAAATATTTTGAGGTATTTCAGAGAAAATTGTCAAAGGCTCGAAGGAGCTGTGCTGGAGGTGTTGTTCCCTGTGTGGAGAATGGTCTTTGGTTTGTGATGACCAGCTGGGTGTTGGCGACAGGAGGGACCCAAGGGGGCTCTGGGAGAGGATGGAGAATGGCCTGCTGGAGGGGGATTGGCCAACTGGGGGAAGGGGTGTAGGAGCTGGTGTGTGTGCACGTGTGCACATATGTGATATGAAAGTATTAGAAAGGGAACCAGAAATGGGAGGATGCTTCTGTGACCTGTGTCAATGGGGCTTGACCTGATCTGACCACAGTTCACCATAACTAGAATGTTCTACAACCAGAAGGATCCCAAGACAATTTCTAAATTTCCAGCAGGAGGCTCCTGGCCTCTTATCCTTGGGCCTCGAATGCCGGGAAGAGCAAGTGGCTTGCCCAGCAGAGGGTGTCCAAGAAGCTGTGTCCCCTGCAATCAGTTGCTCTGGCCAGTGGGGCCCAAGTGTTAGTGGGTGTGGGAGTGTGGAGGAGGTGGGTGTGGGTAAAAGGGGTTATGTCCACCTGTGTTTGGGGGAAGGAGTTGGTTGCTGAGCCAGAATGGGGACTCTTAGGATAATGCTCCAACACCCAAAGGTTTTAGAAGCATCACTCAGATCCAGTTGCTTAAAAAGCCCGGACAATAGCGAGTCGATAAGGACAAGAGAACATTTCACACACATCTTTGGTTCAAGAAAAAGGCACTCATCGACCTCACTATCCTCCCTCTCTCTCTTTCTTTCTCTGGTGGGGGTGTCGGTACCTAGAGGGCAGGGCCCAGGGCAGGCCCTTGAGCACACAGTCGGAGGCGAACTCGAGGGAATTATAGCAACCAGCACAGTCCTTGGGGGGAAATCTTTGGTATCAGGCGTGATTTTTCCAATCACAGACATGAACGTTTGAGTGAGGTAGCCTTTACCTGGGGGAGGGGGAGGGGCATTTCACTAGAAATGTCTCTTGCATTCTCAAGGGGGCAGTGGCCACCTCCCTGGGAAGCAGCAAAGAGGACCGGGTTTGGGGGAGGTTCCTTCTAGCCTCTAGATCATAAACCCGGAGGAGGTAGGCTCTTAGGATCCAGCTGCAGGCCAGTCTTGGAGGTCACCTGGACCAGATGAGCAGGGGAGGTGGGAGGTGCTCATCTTCACTTCTGTCCCTTCCTACCCCCTTGTCAATTTTTTTTTTTTTTTGGCAAAAAACAGAGCAAGCAGATTCCACCTTCTTCTCTGTGGAGAGAGACATGGCAAGCGCAGGTTCACCCCTGTCACCCTTACAGACCCAGTGCAGCAAACCAAGCACTGAGAGGTGGTGAATGACTTCCAGAGGGTTCCAAGCAGATAGGAACACCATGACCCCAGATCCAGTGCTCTCTCTGTGTCCATGGAATTCTCTGTGGAATCTGGATGTCTTCTTCTGTTTCCTGGGGTCTGTCTCTCCCTGTGTGGCATTCATTCATCAAGGTGCCTAAAGCTAAAGTGAACTGACAGAAGGGTGCAGAGGGAGGGGAAGCATCTGGAGTTTATCGGCATGTTTGAGTATGCCATCCCTCCAATCTGGGATGGGGGGGGAGAGGGTGCTCGCCTCTGGGTGCTGGGCAGTCGCTGCTGCAGGCCCCCTCCCCAGACGTTAAGGCAGGCAATTCTTGGCACAAGGAATCCTGGCTGCCGCTAGGAGGAGCAGCTGGGTTCTTGGCTGTGGGGGCAGTTCTGCGAGCCAATGGGGTTTGTCTTGGTGTTGGGTGGGGGCACTATAGGGATCTCGCTGGACGGGGCGACTTTAGAAGGGGCCGAGTTCTCCGGAAGGGCCCACGGGAGGACCGGTGAGGAAGGCTCTTCCTGCCTCCCTCTAAGGGGGTGGGGGTTGGGGCTGGCGAAGGAGGGGTTATTCTGAAAATTCTTTTTTTTAAATACCCGGTTTATATTTCTAGTATGTGCTTCTTGACCCGCTTTCGGGGAGGACAGGGTGAGCCCTGGTTTTCCCAAGGCCCCTGCGCATCCTAAATTGAGAGGGAGCTGGGGAGCCCCTTTCTGTCACCCCCACCCTCTGGGGGTGGTCGTGGAGGGCTTCCTTTGGCCTGGAGGGGTGGGATGGAGGGAGGAGAGGGGCCCTTTTGTGCACTTGGGCTGAGGGATGTGCAGCGTCCCCTCCCTGGGTGTGGGAGGCCCGGACTGCACCCCCTCCAGGTGCCCCCCGGGGCGGGTCTCCGGCCGGCAGGGTTGGATGGGAGGTTCGGGAGGGCAGCGTCCAGGCGGTGGACGCAGGGAGGGCGGGGAGCTGGGGCGCCTCAGGCCTTGGAGAAGGTGGCGGCGCCGGCGGGCCCCCCGGGAGCCGCGCCGGGCTCCTCGGCCCAGCGGTTCATGCAGCGGCGCCGGGCGTTCATGAAGAAATTGCTGACGGTGTTGAGCTCCAGGCCGAGCTGCTGCGAGATGGTGACCTGCATTTCCTTGGACGGCCGCTTGTTCTCCTTGAAGATGGCGATCAGCGTGCGCCGCTGCAGGTCGGTGAACACCAGACGCTGCTTCTTTGGCTGCAGCGCGCGCTCCTTCTGCTGCTCCTGCTCCTTCCGCTTGCAGGCTGCGGGCGGGCGGGCGAGTGGAGACAGCGCCACCGCGCGGCCGGGCGCAAGGAGACAGGCAGCGCCGGAAAGAGCCCGGTGCAGAGACACCAGGAACACAGAAATATGGGAAGCACAGAGAGACAGACAGCAGGGGACGGAGCCGAAAGAGACGAGGAGGCACGTAAATGTAAATAGGGAGACATGGAAGAGACCAAGGGGCAGCAAGAAGATGGCAGAGACAAACAGAAAGTGGGGCAGACGGTCATGGGTGAGGAGACAGACATGGGGCAAGTAGGTAGGGTGGGGGTAGGGGACAAAGAAGGGGACACAGTGTGAGCACACCTCTACAGGCATGGGTCACCACCCTCCAATACCTCTTCTGCAGGCTAGCGCCCTCCCCATCTCAATCCCCAAATCTCTTGGTCCACCCCCACCAGAGGCTCCCTACCCCAAGGAGTACAACAATTGGTGTTGGTGGCTCCCTCCCTCTCCCTGCAGCCCACACCTGGGAGCTATTGGGGGAAATGACTCTGAAACTCTGAATTACTGGGTTCATTATAGATGGGCAAAAGAAGCAGTTAATTAATAGGTCCTTGGGGTGAGTCACAAATCCCAGTAACCTCCTCCTGGGATGATGGGGCAACCTGGTTCTCATAAGGACTATGATGGTCCAGGCCTCCTTCCCTGGGCTGTCGTCTGAGGCCTGATCACCTTAGGGACCTTGTATCAGGCTAACATTGGCATCCACAGCCTGATTCCAATATCTGAGCCACCACCCTGGCCTGCCTTCACCCCCCACCCCAGCCCCCACCATCGGCAGGCTGACTTGGCTTTGCTCAAGTGTCCAAGGGAGCTGGGAGGATCTGAGAAGGATGGGAGGTTGGTGCAGGACCACCCCTCCCTCTCCTAGGGCCACCTGGCACAGAGCAGGGAGAGGCTGCAGGAGGCTGCCTCTGACTGGCAGATGTTTGCAAAGGGGAAAGAGCAGAAGCTCAGGGGTGTGGAGCAGAGCTGGGGCCTGTGGTTCTGCTCCTCCCCCACTCCCAGCTCCAAAGTAGACTTCTTCCTCAAATGCACTAGGGGCCAGTGGGTGGAAAAAATGGCCTCTGTCAGCCTGGGTGGGCTACCTTCACTCAGGGGGATGCTTATAGCTTCAGCATAGACTCTATCAGAGTCTTAATTTCTCTGCCACATATCAGTCTGGGCTGCAGGTGGTGGAGAGTCTGCCTCCACATGAACTCCATGCCCCAAGCTACTTCCCCAGCAGTGACCAGGCTGTCTCAGCAGATCTCCACCACCAGCCCTGGTGGAGGCCTGCTGGGACCACACACTGAGCTTTTTTGGTTCCAGAACAGTCTGAACCAGATGGCACACCAGATCAATGTCCGTACACATCCATAAAAAGAGATGAATGTTCCTTGTGCTGTGGCTCATTTCTCAGGGACAACAGGTTCTCTCATGTGAACTGACACACCACTGCACTCCTTGTCTCCCTCTGTCTGACCTGGAAGTCATGGCACTTCTTATTGGCCGTTTCGGGCTTTATGATTAAATAAGAGTGATGGCTGGAGATTACTGGGCATTTTAGAAAAGTCTCTAATATGAGAGAGAGAGAAAGTGAGAAAGAACAACAAAAATGGTGGGAGCTGAAGGGGACGACTATCTCAAAAGAAATAGACAAATTGGGGAAAGCCATAATTAACATTCTCAGAGGGGCATGAAAAAAAACACACACTGTATCCATGAAATGGGAACAGGATGCTGTTCAATAAAAAGGACAATGGAAGGGTCACACAATGAATGCATCAGAATTTAAATATATAATATAATAGTTGGAATAAAATCAATGTAAGGATTGGAACATACAGTTAAGCAAATATCCCTGGAAACAGAACAAAGCAGATGCAGAGATGGAAAATAAGAGAATGATAATTAAGTTAGAAGATTAACTCAGCAGGTTTGTCATCTGGTCAAGAGGCAATCAAAAGTAGAAGAAATTGTCAAATAAATAATGGAAAAAAAAGAATGCAGGCTTGAGGGATATGAAAGTCCAGTTTAAAAGAGCCCATGAAGTGCTCAGCTCAAGGAATGAAAGTAGACACTCCTAAGGTCCATCTTTGTGAAATTTTAGAGACCCAGAAAAAAAAAAGAGAAGATCATAAAAGCCCCCAGAGAGGAAAGGCAGATGTCATACAAAGGACTAAGAATCAGAGTGTCTTTGAGATTCTTAAAAACTAGGAGACAGTGGAGTGATACCTTTAAAATCCTGAGGGACAATTATGTTCAGCTAAAATTGTATGGCCTGCCAAACATCAAACAAAGTGGAATAAAGATATAGTCAAACATTCAACATCTTTCTGAGAAAGCTACTGCAGGATGTGTTCCATCAAAATGAGGAGGCAAATTGTCCAGCTGGCGTGACTCAGTGGTTGAGCATTGACCTATGTGGTCCAGAATACCACGGTTTGATCTCCGGTGAGGGCACATGCCTAGGTTGCAGGCTCGATCCCCAGCAGGGGGCGTGCAGGAGGCAGCCGATCGATGACAATTCTCTCATCATTGATGTTTCTATATCTCTCTCCCCATCTCCCTTCTCTCTCTGAAATCAATAAAGACATATTTTTTAAAAAAATGAGGAGGCAAATCAAAAAAGGAAGGTTTGGGATTCAGAAAATGTGGTTCAATCTAGGAGAAAGGGAAAAGAGTTCCCTCAAATGAAGAGGGGAGAGCCTAAAAGACAGCAGGACAAATGCACCAAGGGCAAGAGGGAAGCCCTACCCAGATCAGAGCAGGAGTGCCAAGGGAAGCATGTAGGGGAGATGACCTAATATATGTGGAAAATCCTATTGAGTTGTTTTTGCATTTTGTTGGAGAGTGTGGGAAGAATTTGTGATTGACAGCTATTAACTTCTGGAAAAAACAAACAGTTGTACAGGAAAGGAAATGCAATCCCAGTTCTCTGTGACTCAGTTGTTGATAATATTCACTGAAATCGTAATAATGTTAATACCGAATATTTATTTAGTCAAAATAATGTATTTGTAACTATACTGAGAAGCTGACAGGGGAGAAAGTGTGGTATGAATATGGAAAGATGGTGAGACAAACCTATGGGATAAATAAGGTACTAGGTAGCTTTCTGTATACAAAACAAGGGAGCAAGAACTTATATTCATTTTTTATCTTCATAAAGAAACACTGGAAGGAAGTGTAAGGAACTGCTTGACCTCCCATCTCCTTGGAACCTGGGTCATGGGAGAGGATCCCCCATTCTTTCAAAGGGAAACCTGGGTTTCAGGCAGCAGGGCCAGGTAGGGGAAAAAGTCAAAACAGCTCCAGATCTTTAAATTCCCGTTCTTGACCACCTGTTGTAATCTTCAATCCATTCATCCACTCACTCATTCACTTAGCAATTTACTCACAGATTCATCATACATTTACAGTAGGGACAGAGATACAGATGCTCCCCAGACAGCTCACAGGAACTTTACAAGTACCTTATCTTTAATCCTATAATAATTCCATAAGGCAGGGATTTTTTTCCTTAAGTATTCGGAGAAGATGAGCCACTTGCCCAAGGTTGCCCAGCAAGCCATGCAGGGCAGAACAGAACAGGAATCAGGGTTGACTAGCCCAGATAGGGAGGGGGTTAAGATGTGGGTGACTCCTTTCCCACCCATCTCCCCTTTATCTAATCAAATACCCAATGGGTGCCCCTAAGGTAGAGATGGGGAGAGGCCGGGCAAAACAGAATTGTGAAAAAACTTCATGTTTTGTTGATCACAGCAAAAAGAGGCTCCATTCACAGCCCCCCTTCCTTCCTGGCGTTCAATCTAATTACAGCTCCTCACAGCCCCAATCGATCCAGGCTCCAGTTGGAGCTGTTTACCCTGAGCAGCTTTGTCATCCTTTCCAACCCCTATGGCCCCCACCCCCAGCCAGCCTGGAGGCCCCTGCCATTGGGCCAAAATGCTCCACCATTTGCATCCTTCCTGGCACTCAGGATCACTCCGACTGGCCCTAAAGGCCACTGCAGTTCCTGTGTCGCCCAGGGCAGCCCCAGGAAGGGGAGAGGCCATGGATATGAGCCCCTTTTATGGAAGCAAAAACTGAGGTGGGAGAGAAGGACTGACCTGGAAGCAGGGCAGGGGATAGCGAGCGGGTATGAGAAGTCCTGAACTTACCCGGGGCACCAATCACCAGTCTGACTGTGCTGCCATTGCTGTGGCCACCCCTTCCACAATGATCTCCACTAGGGACCGCCACCTGCATCACATCCTCTACCATCACCTCCTCTACCTACATCCCTTCTACATCCCTCATCTCCTGCGCCCTCACCTCCTTCCTCCTCCAGCACCTGCATCCCTTCTATCTCCATTGCCCTCCCCCATTATCTCCTCCACTTTTAATGTCACTTCTGCCTCATCATGCCTCTTACCATCACCACAATCACCTCCACCTCCACCATCAGTATCAGTGCTTCATCCCTCCCCCCCCATCACCTTCTCCACCATCAGTATCCCTTCCACCCCATCAGTTCCTGCACCGCCATCACCTCCGCCATTAGCACCATCACCTCTATCAACAGCATCACCTCCATTTTTATGATCTGCATTGCTCTCACCTCCCCTACATCACTCTATCACCTGTCTTTTTATTCCCACCATCCCCCTATGCGTTTCCTTCACCTCCTTCACCATCACCTGCACCAGCACCTCCACTGCCATCTTCTCCATTACCCTCATCTGCATCACCCACCACCACCACAGGGTCCACCTTGAATGTGCCCAGCACAGGGGACTCAGCCTGTGGTGGGGGGAGAGGGAGTGGCCCCAGACACAGACCCTCCCAGATAACTATGGTTTCCATGGCAGCTGGTGGAGGAGCCAGCAGGGCTGGCTTGTGGGTTGGTTGGTGGGGTTGGGACATCTGATACCCTCTGGTACCCTGGGCAAGTCGGTCCCTTGCAGGTGCTCAGTTTCCTCATTTGCAAAATTGGGACACGGCCTCCTTCAAACATTGTTCAGTGAACACCAGCTGCTCCAAGCCCTCCCCACTTCACTGAGCTCCTCCCCCTCCTCGCCTCCCGCTCAGTTGCCTCTCTGTTCTCATCTCCTAGTGCTGCCCTCACTCCACTGTCACCCGGGGCTCATCCCTGGCATGCTCCAACCTCAGGGCCTTTGCACTGGCTGTTGCCTCTGCCTGAGTCTCTCTTCCCCGCGTTTCTTTATGGGTCTCTAGCTTTCTTCTAGTCTTTGCTCAAACATCTCCTCCACGAGGCCTACCCTGACCCTCAATTTAATATTGCACACACACACCCCGTGCAACACACACACACTTTTCCTTTTTCTTTGGGTCCACAGCACTTACAACTATTCACCCACTCTATCCAAAGGCCCCTTTAGTGAGGATTTGGGTCCCAACTTTCTCTCTCTCCCTGCCTTCCGTGAGCCCAGGAACTAAGAGCCTGATGCTAAGAGCTGAGGATTCCGAGGCCCTTGGGTCTCAGGACATCCGGTGCTCCACCCCAACCTGTCTCCCCCCACTGCTCCCAGTCCTTTGAGAGTCCAGACATGAGGAAGGCCTGGGGCTGGCTCCTGGGCAGAGGCCTTGGGAGGATATCAAAGGCGACCCCGAGGAGGCCGAAACCCCATTCCCAAACCAGTCCCCTCACCCATCAAGGGCGCTAACGGGGTCCTCTCTGCAGCATCTGGCCCGAGAGGTTCCCGACGCTACCGGCAGAGGGCAGCCATCCCTCACCTGCTCGCGTGGAAGGGGCGGGGCCGGGGCCTCTGGCTCCTGTCTCTGTGGGGGCAAAGGGAGGTGCATACTGGGACCCTCAAGTTCCAGATGAAAGCCCTTTCGTTTCAGAACCCCCGGAACTGGCTCCCACAGCACCTCTCTCTTCCTGCTTCCAGCCTTTCTAGAAAGTTGCTGGGCTCAACAGACCATCCCCCACCCATCAGGACCCCTCCAGGGGCCCAAAAGGGAGCCAGGCCCCACCATCTGGTGGATCATTGCCTAGTGTCAGCTCTCTGAGCGCCAGTTTCCTCAACTGGAAAATGGTCTTAATCATGGCCCCAGTCTTGCTGGGCTGTGGAAAGGAACTTAGCCAGAAAAGTCCTGAATACCATGGGGGGGGGGTGTGCAGCTGGGATGAGACCCCAAGCTCCCACCTGGGGTTCCCTGGGAGAAGCCCGGCTCTGGGCCACACTTGTGGGGAGGATATGAAGTTTCTCCCCCTCTCAGGACAGGCCTCATGCTTTAGCACCTCTCCTGGACTCTTCCTGGAGAGGAGGGATGGAGAAACTGAGCTCAGGAGCAGGGAGTTGGGCAGAGAACTCCTACATATCCCTCAAAGCTCTGCAGCAGTGGCCTTTCCCCTAGGGAAACCTCCCCCCGCCCCCAGCAGAGCTTCAGTTCCCTCATCTAAGACCCCCAGCATGGAATGGTCCACAGCTGACCGCTGGCTGGGTGTGTTTGTTCAATGACTGATGCCCCTGGTGACACCCCACCCCCGCCAAAGTGGGTAGTGTGGCAGTAAGGGGACTCAGCCCAGACTCAAAGACCCTGCCAGAGGGCCAGTGGCACCCCTGGGAGCATCCTCAGCAGGGAGCACCCTAACCCCAGTCAGTGAGGGAGTGGCTGGGGGCGCTGACGGGTGGGGAGGGGGAGCCTGGACTCAGTCACTCCTCAGCAGGCTGAGCAGAATCAGGGCTGCACTGCAGGAAGCTGGGATCCAACCTGTTCACCCCCATCATCTTCTGAAAGACACCCGACTTCTGCCTTCTCCCTCCTCCCTGCTCCTCTTCCCTTACTTCTCCCTCCCCTCCCCTCCCCCTCCTGAGCCCTCTGCCCCCCTCTCTGCCCCCTGTCCTGTCTTGTTCCTCTCCTCCCTCTCCTGCTCGTGGTTTCTATCCCTGGCCTTGAGCTCACTGACTGAGGTGTCCGTCTGTTCCCGTCCTCAGAATGTGACCATGTGGGGCTACACAGGGGTCTGGGCAGGTGAAGGGCGAGTGTGGGTGGGGGCGTGTGGTGTACTTTGCGACAGGGTGTGTGGTGGGGTGTCCACACCCAACCAATCCACATGTGTGCGAACCTGTGAGTAACTAACTAGGGCAACCTGTGACAGTAGCAGGGGCCGTCTAGGCAGGAAAGATGGGCAGCAATGTGGGACCTGGAGGGGTGATGGAGGGGAGAGGCCCAGTGCTGGGGGGAAGACCTAGGGGCCTGCAGAGCTCCACCTGGCATTTGATTGTAACTGGCCTTGGGGACACACGGTGTGAATGTCAGACAAGAGGATGCGGTGTGAAGAACTCACGGTATGATGTGATGTGACTGGGTGTGACATCGGAAGCCCTCCACGTCTGAGTACGGAGGATGCAGGCTGTGCCCATCCAGACCCCCTTCCCCCAGGACAGCTCCTGTCCGCCTGGCCCCAGCTAGCTGCTCACTCACCCCCTCAACATTCCTGGCCAGCAGGGATGCCAGGCCTGGGCTCCATGGGCAGAGTGGCCTTGACACACACTCTGTGGACATAAGCTTCCTGGTTTACAAGGGGACAGAGACCCACGACCCTGATGCCCTTGTCTATAAGTGGGGGTGATGATGGTGTCACTGTGCGGGGGTCATGAGATCTGTGCAGCAAGTGCTGAATGAATGGGACCCTGCAACCTCTTTCTTCCTTCCTCACGCATTTGCCAAGCTCGGCTCCAGAACAGGGCTGCTGCGCCTCGCTCAGAGCAGCGGGGGCGGGGGGGGAATGGAAGTGGACTCTGGGTGGGCAATTTGGGGGGAAGACATAAGCAGGGCTGGGTTCTGAGAGGCCTCCACGTGGGGACAGACGCCGAGCTCGTGTCTGGGACAGTGGGGGAGAGGGGATAGTAAAGTCAAGGGGAGGGGAGGAGGCATAAGCCAGAGTGGCATCAGGAGGGTGAGCCGTGCCCCCACCAAGGCTGGGTTTGACAGGGAAGGACAACAGGAGAGTGGCCCCCGAATCTGGTGATGGGGGCACTTGAGGGATAGTTCTGGTGCCTCTGTGTCTTACTCTCCGGGCAGCACCCAAAGCAGCAACTGAGCATTCTCCTCTCCGCCCCACCCCCAGCCTTCCTGCCCCGGTGTCTGTCAATTGGGGCACACAGAGTGGGGGTGTAGGAGCAAGAGCTGGAGCTGGCTGTCCCCTCCCCTCCCGCCACCTCCAGTGCTCAGCTCTGGCTTCACGGAGCAGACAATTCAATACGGAGCCCAGTCTCCGGCTGGGATGATGACCGGTTTCCTTGGTGACGCGTCCCGCCCCTGGCCACCAGCTGCCCAGCCCCAGATGTGGGGAACATTAATGCCTTCACCCTGGTGGCTTGTCCCCACTGGGCTGAGCTGCCCTGAGTATCCTCTGCTAGCCTCCCCAGGCCAGAGAAGGTGGGTGACTAGTCCAAGGTGACTAGAGACCACTCTGAGGGGGGCCTGGAGAACACACGTCCACCCCCTTTATCCACACCCTGAACCCCTGAGGGAGCCAAGGAAGGGGTTCCCATGGGTGGGGCGTAGAGTTGGTCTGAGCCAGGCCCCGCCCCTCAGATGAGGACCCCGAGAGGCCTCCGCAGCCCCTCCTCCATCCCCACTCTGGCCGTGGGGTGCCTCTCCACTCTGTGTTCCCCTCCCCTGCCCCTTGGCCTACACCTCTGGGCCCCGCCTCTTCAGGGACCTTCAAGGTGCAGGCCCCGGGGAGAGGCCCCGCCTCCCTCCCTCCCTCCTTCCCTCCTCTCCCCGTGATGAGATTTTAATAGCCGAATTTTCAAATTAGTTCTGAGCCTTCCAAAGACTTATCAGGAAAATAAGTGTTTCCACTGGACTCTGGGCCACCCCTCCTGGGGTTTCATCTGGAGGTTGCACTGCCGGGTGAGGGGGCACAAAGACGCCCCCCCCCCATTCAGGCACAGTCACAAGGGGGCAAACCACACACACACACACACACACACACACCTTTTACTTTAAAAAAAAATGTTGAGAAGTCACAGCAGCCGGCAGCTGGAAATGGATTTGAAAAAGATGACAGGAAAGAACCCAGTGATAAGAAAAAGAACAGAGAGGTCAACGCAGAAATGGGGGTGGGGGGACCCAGCATTTCAATAACTGAGAAACAAGTGCACAGACCAACTCACATGCGAAATGGTCCACCTCAGAGGCATTCACCACGGCCCTAGGGTGATAAAGGATCACTGGGCAGGGAGGTGGCGGAATAAAGAAGGAAATGGCCAGAGAGAAGAGCACTACGCAGCCTGGCTGGCAAGAGCTACCCGGAGGCGCTCTCTTTCCTGATGCGGAAAGTTCTGGGGTCCGAAGTGGACACTCTCCAGAGTGTGTGTGTCTTCAAGAAAAGGAGAAGGAAAAGACCGTGCCCTTGCAGTTGCAGATTCAGTGCAATCTCCCTCCAGGAGAAACAGAAACTAGTTGGCAGAAAGCAGGGGAAGGGAGGGTGCCCTCTCGTTCCATTTAAGCCTGGAGCCTGGCGAATGTGCACACTTTAAAACCGGCCACAGCATTTTTAAAGGGGTGGGGACAGAAGGGAGGTGGGGGAGACTTTTTCTTTACCCACGTCCTGCTCCCTGTGGGCTGGGGATTCCAGTGCTCCTTCGGGGGAACCACGTGCGCAGGGGAGGGGGGGAGGAGACTTGTCCACTTTCGTCCCTCCATCCCTTCGGGAGTCCCCCCGACCTCCCCCCCACCCAGCCCTCCTCGGGGAGCTGGCGCTAAGCCCACGACGACGCTTGGCGTGCAGAGCCCAGCGCACCCAGACCACCGCCACCCAGGGGAGGTGAGCCCGTGAGCAGGCGGCCCAAAGGCGCTCCCACCTGGCAGGCTGCGGTTTCCCCCGGGGTCGGCTGCGTGCGCCCCTGGCGAGTTGCGCTCTCGGCGCAGCGGGCACAGCTAACCTGAGGCCCGAGGCCGCGCGCAAGGCAAGGGACCGAGTCCCTTTAGCCTGGCTGCGTGCACACAGGTCCTGCCAGCCTGCGGAGCGCCAGTGCACGCTCGATTCTTTCGGGTTTAGGTGGGAGTGGGGAGGACCCTGCCTGGTTGGACCACGGCTGGTTTCCCGGGCAATTCGAGGTACCATTATTCTGGTGGGGGAAACAGGCGCAGGCATCCATCCCACTGCGCAAGGGCGCTTGGAGACGCGTGGACCTTGCTGTCCCCAAACCAGGTCTATTCACCCACCTCCCTCACTGTGGGCTGATGCGACGCCCTCCCAGGCTCTCGGCGCTAGGCAGGAGGGTCCGACGGCATTTGCCCTGACGCAGGCAAGAGGTCGTTGGGCGGACCCACCCAAGGGGGCGCGTGGATGACTCCCAGCCGCCAGCGCAGGTCTTGGGGAATTCTTCCTGATGCCCCCAGCCCGGTGTGGTCCCGAATATGCCAGACCCGGCCGAGGGTGCATGGGGGTCCTGAGGCAGAGTCTGCCAACGCTGGTCCTCCAGTGAATGTGGGCGTCTACATTTGCTTCCCTGCACCTCCCCCCTCCCCGCGCCAGTCATGGACCCCTCTCTTTGTCCCTGCTTCTATCTGCTGTGATTCTGTGGCCTTGTGCATGTGCCTCCGTAGGTCTGACGGGCGCCCCCACCTCCCCTACATCTGCTCACAGGGCAAAAATTCAGCACCAGGCCCTAGAGGTTTGGCGCAGAGGTTAGAGTCCGTGGGTGGACTGAGGGGTCCTGGGTTTGATTCCGGCCAAGGGCACATACCTACGTTGCAGGCTCGATCCCAGCCCCGGTCGGTTGGGCTCACGCAGGAGGCAACCAATCCATGTCTCTCTCACATCGCTGTTTCTCTCTCTCTCCCTCTCCCTCTCCCACCCTCTCTGAAAAGCAATGGAGAAAATATCCTCCGGTGAGGATTAAAAGAAAAAAGAATCCAGCGGCAGGAGGGTCCGGTTCCCTAGCTACACCCACAACTACGCCTACTAGGCAGAAGGGAAACTGAGGCTGCAGGGGTCCTGGGACAGGCGGAGGTCAGGTGGATCTCCCAGGCCAGTCTCTCCCCTCCCCCACCAGCACTGCCTTTCATATTGATCAAGGGCCATATTTAATTAAAAACTTGATTCTAACAGCCTGAGCTCCTCAGGTTCGCGGCTGCATACAAAGACACCAGCTGCAGGGGCCCAGGCTCAGCCCTTACAGCTGCTCTCAACTTCCCACTCCCGGCCTGTTTTCCAGGCTCCACTAGCTGGCGGTGCCCTCCCGAATTCACATGGGGTGGGAAATTAGGGATGTGCAGGAGCTTCCTTCACATCTTCAGGCCTCTGGGAGCCATTGTCAGGACGCAAAGCAGAGGAGGAAAGAGCTTCAAAGTGATCATAAAAAGTCCCTTGCCGCTCTGGGGGAGAGGACAACGGGAGTGAGAGCAGAGCCAGGAGACCAGCAAGGAGGAGGCCGCGGCACGAGACAGGCCACTCAGACTAGAGTGGTGGTGGTTGATAGGGAAGCAGCACAGGAGTGGGACAGATGGAGGACGAGAATGGTCAGGTCTTGGCTAGTTCTAGAACTTTATTACTTCAGAGTAAAGAAGCCAAAGGCCAGCTCCAGCCTCTTGCCCTGCAAATGACTCCCCCAGACTCATCTGTGTGCTTAACTGTGAACTGGGGGGTGACCATCCATTTCTTTCTCAGGTAGGAAGGGATTATCATTGGTCCTGGGCTCGGACAGTGCTGGACTTTCAACCCTGGGCCCAGGCTCATCCTGAGGGTCGGACATCCAGGAGGGGGTGGCATCAAGCAAGGGATGTTCACTAGGAAAAGCATGGGGGTGGGAGGGATCCTAGCGACTTGGAGTTGGATGAGGGCAGGGAGGGAATTAGGACCTGGTCTCCACACAAGCTCCCTGAGGGTCTCTGGCTGGTCCCTGGGGGAGGAGCTCACAGGGGCCCACAATCCTGCCACCCTGAGGAGAGCTCTGAGAAGCACAGACCTCCCCAGCCCCCACTATCCACTCAGCCAAGGGTCACCCACTGTCCTCACCTCAGTTCACTGAGCATCACCCCCAGCCTTTGTCTCCACTGGCCCCCCTGCCTGGAATGTTTCTATCTTTGCAGGAGGTGGGAGCCTGAGCATCTCAAACTGGGCTTGCAGCTCTACCAGACTCTGGGGCTGCACAGGGGCTGCAACCCCTGTCCCCCTTTACTGCTGAGAGCTGGGTCTATTCCCCCTCCTGCTGGAACTGGTGTCACTTCTCACTAACTGGGTATGTGCCTTTGGAAAGTCCCTTCCTTCCTCTCAGCCTTGGCACAATAAAGTGGGCACAATAACCCCATTTGGCTTAAAAGGTCATTCTGGATGATTCCATCTCTCATTCCGGGTGGGCTCACTGAGAGACAGGGAGAGGGCTTCAGCACCCCAGCCAGCTTCTCTCCTCTTCTTCCCCCTCTGCATGAGTGGGGTGAAGCAGAATCATCGAACCTGGGCAGGGTCCTGGAGCTGGCCCAACCCAGGTCTGTGGTGTGGAAGAAGGGGACTTGTTTTGGGGGGACCTAGGGTCAAGTGAACAGCCTCATATGGCTCTGGCACAAACAGCCCCAGACCCAGATTCCCCCTACTCCGTGCATCCCTGTGAGGTCCTACAGTGTCCCCTTGAGAGCCCAGACCCTTTCCAGCAGCTCCTGCCCAGTCTCCATGGATCCAACAGAGCCCAGGCTGCCAAAGGTGACCAGAACCTCCCCCCACACCAAGATGAGAAGTGGGTGTGAGGGGGTGATTAAGCAACATGGCCTCAGGGTGCAGGGTCTATGAAGGCACCCTGAGGATCTCTATGGGAGGAGGGAAAAAGGGTTGACTAGATTAACCTTAGCAAGCACCTGCTAGCTGGTATCTGATTCTGTCCATTTCGCAGGTGAGGAAACTGAGGCTCAGACCCTGGCCCAGGATCAGTCAGTGTTGCAGCTGCTGGGATGACTTTTCTAGAGGGGCAGGGGTGGGACAGGCTCTGTGAGAGGCACAGCCCCCTTGCAGTTCAAGTTAGGTTTTTACCACCCCCTCCAGACCTCCAGACCCTGACCACTGCTCTGCCACCCACTGCCAATCCTGATGGCCCCATCACTGCACCCACTCCCGTCAGCAACTTGGTTCCAGAAATGGTTCCCTCCCTACATCAGTTTCTCCCACGCTGGCCTGCCTCATCCCTCAGGAATTCTGAGGGCCTAGGGGAAGGAGAGGGCCCTTCTTTCAATTGCCTCCATCTGATATTTTATTTTACACATATTTTTTCTGATTAGTTACAAAAAATATTTTTTCTCCGGAGTTGCAATTTAAACAATATTTGAAGCCCGCCGAAGCTATCGACCGGGCAACGGTGATGAATTAGAGACGGTAATTCGAATTCATCGACCGCCCCGCCCCTGCCGAGGAGCCTGCTGCCCCTCCCCCAGCCCCTCTCCCATAATTACTGTTTGAGACGGAGCAGGGAGGGCTTCGAAGAGGAGGCGGCTGGGAAGCTGCGGGAAATTGGAGGGCCTGGGATGGGGTTGGGTGAGGCCCCCGTGGCAGTGGGTTTCGGGGTGCTGTAGGACTGGCCTTGCCAGGACTACGGGGGTCTCAGAATCTAAGAACGTCAGACCTGGAACTTGGCTCCCCCAATGCACAGACTTCACAGATGGGTAAACTGAGGCACACAGAAAAGGCAGGCGGGGGTGGGGCGTGCAGCCGGGTGGGGGTACTTTGAGGTCTACCTGGTCAGATTTCTCGGATGCCTTCCAGAAACAAAGAAACCACCCTTCCCCCCTCGGCCCCTGAAGGAGAAAGAGAGGAGGAAGAAGCCGGTAGGGTGGGTGGGGGAGAGACTCAGGCCCTGCGGACCCCACACCGAGGGGCTCCAGCCCCTGGGACTCTCATCCCCCTCCCCGGGTCTCCCCCTCCCCTCCCCCTCCCCTTCTCCTCTCTCTCCTCGGTCTTTCTTATTTTGGTCTCTCCAGTCCGGCCTCATTTCTTCCTTTGTGTTTGTCCCTGTTTCTCCTCCCTAGCTCTGCCTCTCTCTGCGTCTGTTTCCCTGCCTGTGTCTCCTTTCCTCCCGGCCGCCGCGTGGGGACCGGACGTCCGGAAGGGTCAGCCCCGAGGCGCGCGGGCGCGCGGGCCGGGCCGGGCGCAAAGCTCCGGACCTTCGGGGGCAGGGCGGCCGCGGGGAAGGAGGCGGCTTTCGCTGGGCCCGGGACCCGGGCCGGGAGGAGGAAGGGCGCGGAGTCCCCCAGGCCAGGGTTGGAAACGTGCAGACGGGGAGCAGGCGGGGGCACCTGGAGGCACTTCAGGCCGCCCCCCGGGGTGCACATTTCGGAGGGGGATGCGCCCTACCTCCTGCCCCTAACTGCGGAGATTTGACGCCACTCCCCCGCTTTTCTTTTGCCCGGCGACCGGAACTAAAGGCCTCGAAGCCAGCCAGTGTCTAACCGCCCGAAGCCCTCCGCCACCTCTAACGCCCCAGCCCGCGCCGCCGTGTAGACGTGGCCTCAAGCGCGCCAGAGGTGCCGCAGGTCCCCAGGGCCCCGCGCGCGGACCCGGAGGGTCGGTGGGGTCACGGCGTGGGCCTCGGCAGGAG
Source organism: Miniopterus schreibersii (assembly GCF_964146895.1). Taxonomy (NCBI): domain Eukaryota; kingdom Metazoa; phylum Chordata; class Mammalia; order Chiroptera; family Miniopteridae; genus Miniopterus; species Miniopterus schreibersii. The sequence goes on along the minus strand of NC_138105.1, from coordinate 64,659,032 downwards.
GAGCGGGGGACACGCCGGCTGGCGGTTCATTATCCCCGACGCCCCAGCGCTGCCAGGCCCTGCGCTCGCCCTCTCCGCTTCTCTCGGGCACCCCTATTCTGACTCTTACTTCCCCAAAGGAGGAACCCACGCTCAAAGAGGTGAGGCTGCCGCGGAGCTGCCCTGCCCGGGAGGCCCGCCCGGGACTCCACGGGCAGCGCGGAGGGAAGCCCAGGCTTCCGAGGGAGGCCCCCGCCCAGGCCGGCGCTTCCCCGCGCCCCCCGCGGCAGCGGCGCCCTCCGCCGGACCCCCCACCCGCGCTTTGTCCTTTTGACGCCCCGGCCTGTCTTTTGGGTGGCCCGGAATGTGAGACTGAGATACCACTAATGGGCTGCTAGCTACAAAGCGTGACGGTGAGAAAAATGGGAAGTGGCGTGTGTTCTTTGGGATACGACTATATTGAACACAATGTCCCCAAAATATATGCGCTGGGGAGGAGGTGGAAGGTGGCCCGTATGGCAATATGTGAAAGGCCACGTGTTGCCCATTTAAGGAGGGCCACTTAGTATCTAAGGCGTTTGGGTGACACCTTCGGCCTGAGCATGGGGGGGTGCTCTCCACCACCTAGTGCCACCTGCGCGGCACACAGCAGGCTGTGGCTGTGTGGACGTGGCTGAGTGTCCCGTTGGAGCGCACCCGTCATTGCGTGTGTCATGGGGAGCAAGACAGAGCCGGCGCTCCCTTTACACAAAACTGTCTGAGTCCCTGAGACCATTTCTAACATGTCACAATGACTTCACACACTCAGTCACCTGCCACATACGACGGAGACTTTCCCCAAAGTGGAGCATCGAGGAAGCCCATGGGCGGCTCAGCTAGTCACCTCACTCTGCAGAGGGGGAAACTGAGGCTAGAGTACGGTGCAGGCTTTGAGTTGTCTAGTAAACCTGGGGGGAGGGGAGGAATGAATATAGGATCCCTCTCCACCTGAAGACCAGCGACCCCTCTTCCCCAGCCCCCCCTGTCTGGGAGGGGCACAGCCAAGACCTCCCTGCCTCCCTGCTTGAGGGGTGCCTAGTGTAAGCCCCAGCCCATTCCATCCAGCCCCTCGCCCCTGTGCTTAGAGAAGCCATCGATCCAGCGCCTGCGGCAGCTATTGTCCTGGTGGCTGGAGCATCTGCAGCCCCCTCCCCAGTGTGGCCAGGGAAAGACCACCCCTCACAAGCCAGGCTCATCGAGGAGGTGACAGTGGGGGTGCTTTCCTGTACCCCCACATGCACCCAGGAGTAGGAGGCTTGGTCAGGCCACCTCTCTGGGGGCAGGGGTGGACCCAGCTGTTGTCAGCTGGGAGGGAGGAGGGAGTGGGGTCCCCCGGGGGGCTGGGGGCTGAGTGAGACAGACACAGAGGCTGAGAGACAAAAAGAGTGACTGAGAGGAGAAAGAACGAGGAGGAACAGGAGAAAAACGGCGAGCAAGCAAAAAATAAATAGATACCAGGTTGCTCCGACAGAGAGGGGCACGAATGACAGAAACACAGAACAAAAACAAAAAAGCGAGGCAGGCAGGGGAGTGCGCACCTAGGACCAGAGCAAAGGCTCGGGCGGGCGACAGGCAGGGGTGTGAAGGCCTCCGGATCGGATCGCAAGGACGAGGGTTCCCCGGGCCTCCCCTCCCCCGCCCGTTCTCCTGTGACCTTTGCCAGCGGCCGGAGATGGGGAGGGGGCTATCGATCGCACGGGCTGAACCACAAAGATGCGCGCGCTGGGGCCAGGGGCTGAGCACCGGCCTGCCGGGCCGCCGGCGCGCCCTCGCCCAGCGCGCCGCCCGAGCTCTCTGCCCCGGGGCTGGAGGCACAGCGAGGGGCTGTTCGGGAAGAGGGTGGCACCCGGAGCTAGCAGAGACGGCGTGTCTGGGGCACAGCACCCTCACCCCCACATACACACCACACACAATAATCGACCCTTCAGGCTGCTTGGGGGATCCTCGGCTCCAGGACAGGCTGGGCGGACGGCTATGGTAGGGGGCGGAGGCGGCATAACCCCTGTCTCCCTTTTGGAGACGGTACGGACGGGCAGGGGCGCGGGTCACGCTCTAACCTCCTCCAGGGGAGCCCGGAGCCGGCCGGGGGCGCACAGCGGGCGTGGGGAGGCGGCCGGGGCTGCTTGGTGCCGGGGGGCCCCGAGCCCGCGTCCCGGGGTCGGGCGGTGTGCGCCGCGCTCCTACCTGCGAGGCGCAGCGCCGACATACGCTGGAACTCGGGCTCCTGCAGCCACTTCCACATCCTGCGGAAGGTCTCTCGGCCCGACTTGAGCTTGCTCCACGGCTTGGGGTTGCGCAGCAGGTCGGAGAGCGTGCCCTGCGAGCGGCACAGGATGCGCTGCGCGAAGATGGCCTGCGGGATGCTGTAGCGTTTCAGCTCCGCCGTGATGCGCTGCGCCACCTCCTTGGTGTTGATCTCCTCCGCCGCCGCGCCCGCCCCGGGGCCGCCGCCGCCGCCCGGGCCGCCGCCGCCCGCGTGCGGACCGTGCGCCCCGGCCGCCGCCAGCCCGCCCAGCGGCGCCAGCAGCCCGGCGGAGCCCCCGCCGCCCGCGCCGCCGCCGCCGCCGCCTCCCGGCAGCCCGCGGGACAGCGCGTCCTCCGCGCGCCCCAGAAGCGCGGCGTGAGGTTCGAAGGCAGCGGGCGGCAGCAGCTTGTCCCCGGCCAGGTGGCCCGGAGCGCCGTAAGCGGCCAGCGGCGGGGGCGGCGGCGGCGGCTGGGGCTGGGGGGCGCCGTGCAGAGCAGGGGGCAGCGCGTTGGGCAGCGGCGACAGCGGCGACCCCATGGCGGGCAGCTCTTTGCCGTAGGGCCCGTAGAGGTGGCCCACGGAGGCGAGCGCGGCGCGCTCGTCGCGCATGAGGGTGAAGCTGCCGCTCACGCTGGCGGCCAGGCGCTGCGGCGGGGGCGGCGGGGGCGGCGCGGCCGCGGGGTGAGGATGAGCGTGCGGGTGGCCGCCGTGAGCCCCGGCCACCGCCGCGGCCGCCGCGTGCTGGTGGAACTTGTCGGCCACGGCCGCGAGAGGCGGCAGGTGCTGCAGGGGCGTGAGCGTCGTGTAGGTGCCGCCCAGGCCGGGAGCCTCGCAGGCCATGCCCATGGCCGGGTGCAGCGGGCCAGCCAGCTCCCCGCGGAAGTCGGCGCCGCCGCTCGCGCCGCCCGCGCCGCCCGCGCCCCCGGCGCCCCCGCCGCCGCCGCCGTCCAGCAGGCTCGCCATGCCGGCTACCAGGCCCGGGCGCCCAGGTGCCACCAGACCGCGGTGCTGCGTCGCCGCCGAGCGCGCGTGGCCCGGGCTCAGCAGCTCGCCAGCCTGCGCGTGGGCCACGCCGTGCAGGCCCCCCAGGCTCTCCAGGCTCAGCTCCATGCCGGGCCGCCCGCCCGCCCGCCGCGCGCTCTCTTCGGCGCCGGCCCGGTGTGCTCAAGGCCTCTGCATGGCCCCCGCCCGCTCCCCGGTGGCTGCGCGCGAGGTTGCCTGGCTGCGCGGCGCAGGGCCCGGCCTGGCTGCGAGCGCGGCCACCAGGATGTGGCGGGGGATCGGCGGCTGGCAGCCGGGCCCGGGTCTGACGTCAGCGCCCCCGCCCACCCGCTCCCCTCGCCGCCGCCTCCCGCCACCTTGCTCTCCGCCCTCCCGGGTCCCCTCGAGCGTCAGGCAGGCCAGAGAGGGCCTTCTGGGATCCCCTGCCTCTGCGCGGGTCGCCTGGGGGCCGGACTTACCGGAGACAACCGCAGGGGTTCTGGGGACGGACTCCAGCGAGTTGGGGCTGGGGCCTCCTCTCTCAGGGTCTCTCATTCCATGTCCGTCCCTAGAGGGTCAGGAAGAGTACTTCCCCGCCAAGCACTCCTGAGTTCTTCTCAAGGCGGTGTGGTGGGGTTGTGGCTGACTAGGTACCTACGGTCCACGTGTTCCCCGCAGCGCACACACAGATCCCAGGAGGTGGGTCCCTCGCAAGTTCAGCTCCCTCTACCCACACACCAGGGAGCCACAGCCCTCTCACAGGACCTCTCTAGGAGGCAGGGGTGAGGAAAGGAGGGTCCTCAGGTTGTTTCAGGGCCTGTTTGCTGGAATGTCTGGGTCTGCTCCTGGTCCTCAGTTTCCAAAGCTGTATAATGGAGCACCTGGCCTCAGGGGTGCCAAAGGCCCCTCCCAATTCTAGGTGCTTCTACTTTCTTCCAACCTCAGGGTGGGAGTGGCTTGGGGCTGACCCCTAAAGAACGCTTGTCCTCTCTGCTTCCCAAAGAGCCCCTGCTTCAAACACCCCCTTCCCCAGGGTTTCTCTTTTGGGTGGGGGGGCAAAGGCCCTTCTTTTCCTCATCATTTGGAGACAGGTGAGGCCCAGGGGCCCCCAGGAACTGGGATAAATTGGGGCCTCCCACACTCAAAGAGACCCCAGGGTGATCCCTCAAGTGGGGCCAGATGCAGGTCAGGAGGGGGCCAGACCAGCCCCCAAAGGGTGTTTCCATCTCAAGGCCAGAGTCTTGGGTGGGGAGGGAACCCTCAGATCAACCCACTCCCCACTTCCCCATTACATCTGACCCCAGGGGGCCCTGTGTCCATTTTCCAGAAGAAGGAAGGGAGGGTAAAGCTATTAAGGCCTCTGCTGGAGTCCCCTAGGCAAACCGTTTAGGCACCCCTACCCTACCTTCAGTGGGATTCCCCACCACTGTAGTTGTGGCTACACCTTGGGGACTTGTCTGCACTGCAAACCTGTGCAGGGCCCTTTCTGTGTCTCAGTTTCCCCTTCCTGCTTGCCCCAGCTGAGAGCAGAGGGCATCTGTGCAGAGCACCAGAGTGGGAGATGACCCTCTCTGTGTGCCAGGGGCCTGGGTGAGCCGACCCCCTGCTGGGGAGGGGGGAATCAGACAGTAGAGCAGTCTGATCCAAGCCCTGGGGTGGGATAGGGCTAAAGGGGATCCCTGCTCCTGCTTGGTGCTGAGGACTCAGCATTTAGTGACTGCCTACTGTTTCCAAGGCACGCTCTCTCCTCACTCATCCTGGAGGGGGAGTCAATCACATTCTCCATCTACCTCAGGACCCAGGTAGAGCGGCATGGGCTTCCCCTTGGTTCCCTTGTTCTGTCCAAGTGTGACACTGTCCCAGGTCCATGGGCATTTCAAGTTCATAGTTTTTATACAACTTCAGGTTATATGTCATTACACCCATCTCTCGGGGGGGAAAACAGGTGGGAGAGAGGGGTGGGTCTGGAGAACTGACTACTCCCCTCCCTGTGCAGATTCTGAGTCTGAGGGGGGCAGATTCTGGCTGTGCTGAGCCCCAGCCTGGGCCCCCCCCATCCCACCCTCCAACGATCACAAATAACATAATTTAAAGTAATCGTGGGATTTAAAAATCAATCAGCCTCATAATGTGATCACATCCCAGGCCCAGAACTGGGCATCAGAGTCTCTGTGGGTGGAAAAGAAAAAATGGAAAGATGAACCCCCAAATGTCAACCAAAGGGTGCTCCATGGGGTCCACGGCCATGCAGTCTTTTGTGCCCTTTTTACATTCTTCCAGCTCCGTGATCATTTTCATTTTTATAACGAGCATTGTGGATTTTCTGTTTTAATAAGGAAAGCAACCATTTTGAAAGAAAAGAGGTGGGACTAATGGCTTTGAGAAGGAGCTCCCTCCCTTCTGCTGCCTCAGGACCCCCTAAGCTCCCAAGTCTTGGACAGGCTGCCTGGATGCAGAGAATCAGCTTCAGCCAGGACAGGGTCTCACTCCCAAAGAGGCTATCCTCCCACTGGGAGACTGAGAAAAATTTTCCAACCTCCAGAAAGAGAGGGAGATGGCCCCCGGGAGCCCCAGAACCAGCTGCCCCCACCATCCGCCTTTTAGTAATTAGTAAAATAGAACTGAGCCTGCCACGGGGCGGGCTGGTGGCTGGAACCTGATCGATTTTGAATCATTAGGCAAATTGCAGCCAGGGAGGGGTGGGCTGGATGGAGGCAGGGTGCCCCCCATTCTTGCCTCTGTGGGGACCTTAGTCACTGGGGGGGAAGATCTCCCACCTCAGTATCCCCTCCAGGAAAATTGGAATTTGATCCCTGGAGCCTGTGCTTATGCTTCGGGGCGCCTCTTCAGGTGCTGGCCTGCCCCTGGCCAATGCCCACCCTCTCTGTGTCCAGCCAGCCCTGAGAGAACTGAAAAGCACAGGCTCGGGTTCACTGACCCGGAGGCTCCAAGTGTCCGGGGAGAAGTGGGAGGACCTGCTGGGGTTCGGGTCTACTCCTCGCCCTGGGGGGCGCAGCCATCTCCACCCCTCAACCTCATAACCCACCCTCCAGGCTGGAATCTTCAGTCCTACCCTCCACCTCCCGCCTTCTAGGACAGGCCCTGATCGGCGTTGCTCTGGTTCCCGAGTTCCAGCTATGCTGAAGGTACCGAGGGGGGAGAACACACTGAAGTTTCCACCTCTCCAAGGCCCCGCCGCGGCTGGCGGCTGATTTCTGATTCGCTCTGTCTCCCACGGAAGTGGAAGTCACCGGCTGCTGCGCACCCCTTCTTTTATTAGAGCGAGGTTTTAATAAATAGTGACGAGACTAATGTTCCCCCAGTCTCGCTAGAGCCCAAGATCCGCGTCGGCCCCAGCTCCAGCCCCTCGAACCTGCAGACACCCCAAATCCCGGCCGGTGCGCACCTGGCTGGGCCGCTCCTCCCGCCCAACTCGGACTCCTTCGTTAGCGCGGGGTCAGAGGATTTATTTAGACTTGCGGGGAAGGGTGTTAGGATTTTCCGACCTGGCGGGGGTCCCGGCTACGCTGCGCACTTGACGCCGCGAGGTTTCACCGTCTGGACATCGGGCCGCGGGGACGTTCCCAGCGGGCCAACCTGAGGCTCAGCGACGTTGGGGTTTCGCCCCTGGCGGGCCAGACGTCCCGAGCTTCCTGCGGGCGGTCGGGGGGCGCCGGGTCGCGAGGGCCCGCGGGTTGGATGCTCCGGCGGGCATGTCGGCGACAGCTGCGCGGGATCGATCCCCGCGCCCGCCCGGGCTCCGTTGCCTCTGCCGCCGCGCGCGGCTCCATCGAATCCTCTCTGCTCCGGGGCCGCGCCGCCCGCCGCGCTCTCGGCAAACACGGCGCTTGTTTGCGCTGGGGCCCCGGGGCTGGGCGCCCGCGGCGGGCAGGGTGTGTGTCCGGGGCCGCGCGTCTTGGGTCTCTCCGCCAGTTGCTGGGCCTGAGCGGGCCCGGAGTTCGAGGGGCACAGCGGAGGGAATTCCACCCCCTCCCTCCCCCCTCATTACTCGGGGGTGGATGGTTGTAGTCCGGCGGGGCAGACTCCGAGGGCCTGGGCCTCAGTTTCCCCGCCTGGAGACACGCAGGAGCCGGGGGTCGCAGGACGCGCGAGGTCCGCTCGCCCCCTCTGCCTGCACTGGCCTCCTCAGCGCGCCTCGGGTTCAGGGCCTCTCCGGGGGCTGGGCTAGGGGCTCGAGTCTCCGACCCCAAGGTGGAAAGTACGGCGAGATCCAGCTGGAGGCGCAACCAGAAAGAGCTGGCGACACGAATGAGCCCCCCGACCTCAGGCCCAGATCCCTTCTCTCTGGGCTTTGCCGAGATCACCACCCCCAGCTGAGGCAGTGAGGAAACAAGGAGTCTGTTCCGAAGTTTGCAGTCGGGGAAACTGAGGCTAGGCCGGGCAGGGCGCGGCTGCGGCCCCCTGGAGCGTGGGGGAGGAGGACGGCGCGCGCCGCGGGGCTCGAGGACCCCCCTTCCTCAACTCCGCGGACCGCGCCAGTCCAGGCACCGAGCCGCGGGCTTCCCGCGCGCAGCGAAACCCGCGTCCGGCGCAGCGCTCCGGAGGGGCCCACGCACCAGCCCCGCGGCGGAGCTCTAGCCCGCAGCTGAGTGAGACCCCTGCCCACTCGCGGCCCGAGCGCCCTCTGGACCTTCCTGGGAAGGAGGCTCTGACAATTAAAAATGTAAATATAGATGTATTTCGTCCGCAACGCTCTCCCGCGCAGAGAGGCGGCCGGCGGACCCTGGAGCCCGGGGTCAGTTTGCGGAGGCCCCAAGCTGGGGATCCGGCGAGGCCGAAGCAGGGCTGCCACGGGGCCCCTCCAGGCACCGCGTTGCCCCGCGTCCCGGAGCCTGCTCCGCGGAGCCCGAGCGCGCCGCCTTCCACAGCCCGAGTGCGGGGCTCTGGGCCGGGAGCCCCAGACGCGACGACAGAAGCGCGGACACGCAGGGGCGAGCGCCCACTTTCCAGGCCGGGAGGCCGAGGCCGAGCGGGGAGTGAGGACCCCGCCCTCTGAGCGTCCGTCGCCTCCGCCCCAGGTGACTTCTGGCTGGGAGCCCGGCCCCTGCTTGGCGCCCCATTAACGCGCCATTTATCTGAACAAACCCGCGCCCTTTCCGCTCCGCCCGGGAGGGGGTGGGGAGATAGAGAGGGCTCGTGCCCCACGAGGCGGCCAGGCTGCCCTCCTCCCTTTCCCCGCTGCCCTCCAGTCTGTCTCCTCTGCCGGTACCCCTTGGCGACGAGGGGGCCTAAGAGACCTCTCTGAGGGACACTGAGGATTTGAGGCTGGGGCAAGGGGTTGTAGGCATCTGCAAGTCGAGAATGGAGGAAGGGAGCTGGGCCAATCACTTGATTTAACAAACCTGTCTGTGTAGTCCTCTCCTTAGAGCTGCGGCCTCAGCCCCTGCCTTCTAAGTGCTTGGGGAGGGGAAAGCAAAACATATGCAATCACTCATCCCCCTGAGGTTAGGACTGGGCAGGGAGAGAAGACTTCCTGGGAGAGGGCCTTGAGGCTGGGTTTTGTAGGATGTGTAGATGTTCGGGTCAGGCAGGTGAGTGAAGGGGTGAAAAGACCCCTTATAATTTGGGAAGGAAGGAAGTAGAGCCAGGGCAGATGGCTGGCACTAGCCCCACAGTTGCTGGCCTTCATTAAGGATACATTTGTTGAATGAGTCAATGAGATAAAGCTGGGGAAGGACAGGAGGGGGAGGTGTCAAAGCCAGGCCTTGAATGCCAGGCTAACAGGTTGCACTTTCTCTTGTTGTTAGGGAGGCCAGCAAGAGAGGGTCTTAAGTGGCCTTTAGGACAACTCCCTCCAGCCTCAGACTGCACAAATGGAGTCATCAGAGACATGGTGAGTGTAGAATGACTGACACCCCCCCTCCCATAGTGCAGGGAGAGCTCTTTGTTCTTGATCCCAGTAGGTGAGTCACTGTGTGCAGAAAGAAAAGGCTTTCTCTTTCCTTCAATCATCAGCCACCTCCTTCCTCCCTTCCCAGGGGGTGGGCATGGGGGTCGTCCTAACCTGGGGGCATGATGTTCCCAGCAGAACCCCATTCTATTTGTCCCCTAACTCTGCCTTCGTTGGGCTGAGACTGAGGGAGTGGCTAATTATCCCCTTTTTTCAGATGAGGAAACTGAGGCACGGAGAGGTCCCAGGACTTGCCCAAACCCCCAGCAAGTGAGCTGACCTCACATCTGCAGGACTGGGTGGCCTTGAGCTGAGTCTCAAGGTGCCTCTAGTTGTTGTGAGTTATGTGGACAGCCAGCAATAGAGTTGGTCTCGGAGGCAACACTGAATGAAGGCCTGGCTGAATTTGTGGAACAACGGTTCCAGCTACACAGAACGTCCTCAACTAGGGTCATTCTCTCTAATTCAGCCCTTCAAACAATTCCAGGGAACCCAGGATCTCCCAGATTGTGGCATTGGGGGGCAATGGTGAGGAGTCCAGAAGGGACAGTCCAGCCTGCACTTGAGGAGGATCTCCTTTTCCAGGGCCTGTGACCAGCAGCCAGGCGGTGGGGACAAAGGTGTAGAGTGTCTGTGGTGCCTGCCTGCCATGGCTCAACCCCTGCCAGTTAATCATTAAAGGAATCCAGAGGGGAAGAGTCAACTGGGCTCCTAAAGAAGACCATTGCTGTCCCCATCCCCAAAGGCTCTTGAACTTGACCTCTTGGGCAGCCCTCAGGCCAGGCATGGGGAGTGGGGGAAGCAGAGCCTGGTGCAGGCACCCCCACACTGCGAGGTTTGTAGGGGCTCAGGGTGAGGATAGCCTGTTTCTCCTGCTGGTAAGGAGAAGGGGGTTCTTTTTTTAAAAATGTTTTTCTTTTTAATTGATTTTTAGAGAGAGAGAGAGAAACATCAATGTGAGAGAGGAACATTGATCGGTTCCCTCCCTTATGCACCCTGACCCAGGATCAAACCCGCAACCTGGGTATGTGCCCTGCCCGGGAATCGAACCTGCAACCTTCTGGTGCATGGGACAATGCTCCAACCAACTGAGCCACCCGGCCAGGGTGGAAAGGGGGTTATTGATGCTCCCCTCTTCACTCCTCCCCTCCCCTCCCCTCCAGTGCCAAAAGCTATCATGCTAGTTAGCCCCCCTGAGGAGCACCCGCAGCCCTCCACCCCTCCAAGCAGCGCCCCATGGCTTCCCTCTGTAATTGTTTCATAATGAAGGTCCAAACTTTGGCTGTGTAGGAACCGCTGGGGTTCCCTCTCTTCCTCCTCCTTGCTGGAAAAAAACCAAGCACAGCATGACATTTCTATTATTACTGAACTCCTGTGCATCTGGAGGTAAGAAGACAGGCGCCCATAGGCACTGCCTCCCGGGAATGGGGTGGGGAGAACCACCTCCAGCCCCCTCCTCACCCTGCCAGCCCCCCACTAGGAGGAGAGAAACAGAAGGCTGGGGCCCGGGTGGAGTGAGAAACCAGGGTCATTTCCTTCCTTCACAGACCCATCAGGAGGGCCCTGGGTGGGCTGCCAGGCCTGGGAAGCCAGAGCTCCTGGGGTCATAGCTCCAGCAGGAGGGGGAGGGGCTGGGGAGGGTTGAGTGCCGTCTGGTGACTCCTTGCTTGTTTTCCAGGGGAGGAAACTGAGGTGGAACAAAGGGTTCTGCCTCCCAGAGCAGCCACCTCTCTGCTACCTGGGACAGTGGAAGCCCCTTAGATCCCAGAAGCAGAAAAAAAGGTGAGGTGTGGGTGTGGGTGTGGGTGTGGGGGGGTGGAGGGGGCTGGCTCAGGGTCACTGTGGCTAATTCATTTGCCCATTTTATGGGTGGGGAGACTGAGCCTGTACTGGCTGCTCAGTGGAGCAGCTGATCCACCCACTGGGCTGACATCCCTCTGAGGTGCCCAGTGTTGAAGGGGATCATTCCCTGAGCACCTCCTAGGTGCCACTGGCTTCACCTCCACAAGATTAAGAGTGGGTTCTGGATTCAAGCCCGAGTGCCCCCTTATCCACCTCCTTGATTATTTCAGAGCCTCAGTTTGCTCATCTGTGAAATGGGCATAAACACTCTCACTGCAAACTCCGTGGTGTCCAACAGATGCTTAGAAAGTGCTTGTGGTGAGCACAGCCATCAAGCCTTATCCTCACCCAGACTGAGTGAGAGCCTACAGGTGGCTGTGGGTGGACAGAGGGACCCTGAGCCAGAGCTCAGAGGACTGGAGCCTGGGATTGATTCTCCTATTGATCCTGAGGGAACTGGAGCTCCCTGGCTGGGAGAAGGCAGGAAAGAAGGGTGAAGTGTGGGCAGAGGCAGAGGGAGGCTTCTGCTTCCCCTGCAGGCTCTGCAGGTACATGTGCTGCTTTCAGGGACCCTCTGAGGTGGACAAAGTGGGCCCCACCTCACAGGAGGTTCTGGGAGGAGGCAGCACGGGCCCATGACGGGAGGATTTAGGTAGCCTTGGGTTAGCCTCTGCTCACCAACCCCCTGATTTTTTGTTCCTTGGACCTAACCAGGGCTGGTTTTCTGGTTCCTTTCACTGTGGCAGATATGATGGAGCTTGGCCCGGGGTAGGGGGTCCTGGATTATGCATCCTTAGGCATCATCAGAGTGTATCAGCCTCAGTTCACCTCACCCATATCCTGGCAGGGTGGTCACCCATTTTATGGGTGAGCAAACTGAGGCTCCAGCTCCCTGGCTATCTTATCCTTTTTTGTCAATCCTTACCCAAAGATATATTTTTTCCATTGATTTTGTAGAGAGAGTGGAAGGGAGGGATGGAAGGAGGGGGGAAAACAGAGGGGGGGGGAGAGAAAAACATTGATGTGAGAGAGACACAGTAATTGGTTGCCTCCCACACATGCCTGACTGGGGCTGGGGATGGAACTTGCAACCCAGGTATGTGACCTTGACTGGGAATCGAACCCAAGACCCTTTGTGGTTAGAGCTGGGCCAATACCCTAACCACTGAACACACCAGCCAAGGCTATATTATTATTTTTAATCCTTACCCGAGGACATGCCTAGAGAGAGGAAGGGAAAGGCAGAGAGAAACATCGATCGGTTGCTTTCTGTGCCTTCCCTACGTGCCCTGATTGGGGATGGAACCTGCAATCTGAGTATGTGCTCTGACCCAGAACTGAACCGGCAATGTTTCGGTGCACAGGACGACAGTCAACCAACTGAGCCACCCTGGCTGGGCTGAGAGAATTTACGAAAGCCTTTAAAGGCTGACCAGGTGGGAGTTGCTGTCCTTTTCAGCCTGTTTGGGGTCCAGAAAATTGTGGTGAAGGGGGTTGCAGAGGCAAGGCAGCCAGAGAAAAGAAAATAGAAATGAGGTGGAGAGAAGCTCTAGCTGAGAAGTGAGTCCACAAAACTTACTTCAGGTGGTGCTAAACCCTTGCCACAGGTGGGCTACCATTTTGGCTCTGAGCTCCTCAGCAGGCAATGCAAAAAGAAACACTTACAAAAATGTACCTATCTGTGGCCATGCACACATCTGTGACCATCAGAAGGCATGGTCATGGGTACGTGTGTGTGTAGGCAGACTTCTAAAATGGCCCTTGTGATCTCTGCACCCATGTCACAACGAAATGTGGCAATAAAACATGGCAAAGATGATGGATGTCCCTCCATGATTGTGGTTTGTTATGTAAGACCCTGTCCTAGTAGAGATTCTCCTGATGGCCTTGAGGAAATGAGCTGCCATGTTTTTGGGGGTCCCTGGAGAGGTCACGTTGTTAGGGAACAGTTGACATGTTTTAGTTCCTAAGAGCAACCCCTAGCAGACAGCCAAAAAGTAAAACAGGATTTTAGTCCATCAAACACAAGGACTTTAATTCTGCCAACAACCAGGAGAGCTTGGAAAAAGACCTTGAAGTCTAGAAAGGAACTCAGCCTGGCCAACAGGTGACTGAGGCCCTGTGGGACCCAAGCAGAGGGCCTGGTAACATATGTTGTTTAAGGCTGGTAAATTCGTGTTGGTTGTTCACAGCTAATTAGCTAATACATGGGGTGACGCAATCTTGCTTTCTGCCTGTCACCGGCTCAGTATAGGCCGCCTACTCCTTAATCAACTGCACACATGGTCATCATTGATGTTTGCATTGATGTGCACCTACTATGTGCCAGGCTGTGCACTAAGCATTTGATCTGGATCATCTTGATTCATCTTTTCTCCAGGCACAGGAAATCGTGCTCATTTTCCAGATGGGGAAACTAAGGCTTGGAGATTTAAGTGAGCAATCCCAGAGCACATAGGTGTAAATGGGGGCTTGAGGGTATCTGGCCCCTATGTCCCCCTTTGATTGTCCCTGGAGATTTGTCCCATTTCTTCATCTCACCAACCTCCTGACTCTTCCCCTGACACAGTGGCTCTTAGAGTGAGGATCCTACCTGCTGAATTGGTGTCCTCATATGTGGGGGAGCCTCCAGATGTGGGGGGGCCATCTAGTGGGGCTTCCATGAGCCTTCCAGGCAATCCTGATGCATGCCTACATTTGGAGACAACTGAGAGAGTGTATCTTTATTGATTTCAGAGAGAGGAAGGGAGAGGGAGAGAGAGAGAAACATCAATGATGAGAGAGTCATTGATCGGCTGCCTCCTGCATGCCCTCGACTGGGGATCAGGCCCGTAACCCAGGCAGGTGCCCTGGCCGGGAATCGAACTGCAATCTCCTGGATCGTAGGTCGATGCTCAACCACTGAGCCATTCCGGCTGGGCTGAGAGAGTGAATTCTGCTGTCTCATGCCTCTGGGCCCTTGCACAGGCTGCTCCCTCCTGAGGAGGACAAAGATCCTTGCTGTCTCTCTTTGCAGAGGTCACTCCTCCTGCTCCTTCAGGTCTTAGCTGGTGTCACCACCTCAGGGAAGCCCTCCAGCCCCCAGACTCATCAGCCCCGCCCTGTTTTACTACCTCACATTTCCGTGTCTCTTACAGAAGTCTTATCACGATTCATAGTGATATTTTCCCCCCTAGGATTTTTTGCTTAGTACCCTTCTCTCCAACCAGACTGTGAACTTCAAGGAGGCAGGGGCTGGTGCACAATAGGTGCATAGTAACTGGTATATGAGTAACTGGTATATGAGTGAGTGAGTGGATGGATGGATGGATGGATGGATGGACGAATGCACAAACAGAGGTCTATCCCTACCTTCCTGTTTCCCCATTGCCAAGAGAAAGGAAGGCAAATTTTAAACTCGAAGCTGTATCTCAGCCTGAAGCCACCAGAAACGCCAGCTCCCTTGCTGATGAGTGGCTGGCTTTGTGGAGCAGAGGTGGGGGCTCCAGACAGGGAGGGGGCTGCACTAACCTGCTGGGCGGCAATCAAAACACCCCCCACCCTACTTCCAGCCACGTCTCTGCAGACAAGTGTGATCTGGTGGTAAGGGGCTGTGATGTGTGTGTGTGTGTGTGTGTGTGTGTGTGTGTGTACACGTGGGTGCCTGTGTGTAGTGTGCAGCCTCTGCGGCAACCAGGACAGAAAAGCCCTTTCAACACACAAAAGCTGGAAAGGCACATTAAGCCCATTATCAATATTTTGCCTGGAAAAAATACAAAAAGCATTTTCTTCTCTGAAAAATTAATAACCTGGAAGAGGAGGGGGAGTCTGGGTTTGATGTGTAGTGAGTGGGGAAAGGGAGAGGCTTTGCTTTGCTCCCAGTGGGTGCCTTAGTCCCTCTGAGCAGCTCTCCCACTTGTCCTACCTCTGACTCACTCCCACCTGTTCCCCATCTTCACAGAGCCCCCAGCAGGCCTCCAGCCATAAGCGTGGCCCCCCTATCCACCTCTATCCTCCCCTGAAGGGGGGCATGCGCCCCAGCTGAGCCCCTTCCAACTCTCCCCAAATGGGCCATGTCCTCCCAACTTCCTGCCTGTTTCTGCTCTTCCTTTGCCCCTCTGCTCTCCCTAGAGAACTCCTGCTCTACCTGCAAAACCCAGCTCCAATGCCCCTCCTTTATACAATTTCCCCTCCCTTCCCAGAAAGAACCCTTGCTGCCCTTCCCCATCCCCCAACCACAGAACCCTCACTCCCCCCAGGGGCTCCTCAGCTCTAGGTGTCTCTCTCTATGGCCCACCCAATGTCCTTCTGTCTCACCCACAGCCAGGGGGCTCCTGAGAACTGACTGGGTAAGAGCTGGTCCCTCCAGGACCTCAGCATCATCCTGCAGGGTGGGTTGGTATTTGGACAATGAACTGGGCTCACGCCCACCTCCCCTTAGGCCTGGAGAGAAGGTTCTGGATTCTGGCTGAGGAGAAGCAAAGCCACATTCTTCTCAGGCTTCTTTCCCTTTTTATAAAACAAGGAGTTTGGATCACATTTTAAATTGTGGAATCATTTATTTTCTCACTCACCCCCCAACACTGAGCCCCTTCTTTATGAAGTTTGTGATGTTCTAGAAGCTCAGGAAAATGCCTGGAGGGCACTAGAAACTCGTAGTTTGCAAGCAGCCTTGTCTGCAGCTCTCGGTCCTCCCCCAACAGAGGCCGAGGCATTATTCTAATTTTAGTGAGGACACTGAGGCCCCACCAGGAGGCACCTGGGTCTATCTGGGGGATCTCTCGTGAGGTCCCAGGCTCTAGACGCTCTGACTAGTGGGGACCCCTCCCCAGTTCCAGTGGAGTGAGGAGCTGTTCTTGGTGCTGAAGCTAGAAACAGAGGTGTTGGCTCTGGGGTTTCTCTCCTCACCCAGCCATCTGAGTCCCCTCCCCTGCCCCAGTGGTCAGATCCTATGTTCCCCCCTCTGGCAGGCTGGACAAGCCCAGTCCAGTCACTTTGGGACTGTCTTTCCTCCAGTTTGCCATTATTGCATCCTGAGGGGCCTCCCTCCAGCCCTGCACACTGTCTCGTCCCCTCCCCCGCCCTTCATCTCCCGCGCCTCCACCCCATCCTACCCATCCCCTCACATTGGCCCCACGGGGCTGGGAGTACAAGAGCCCCCCTCTGCCTCCTCCTGTGTGGAACAAATGAACAGACAAGAATCTTGGCATCCGGACACTGTGGTGTGACTCCATAGGGGCTCCTGTCCCTCTGTGTACACCAGCCCCCCCTACCTCAAAGCATGAGATCATCAGGGCTGCAGGAATCCAGAGCCTGGGCTCAAGTAGTCTAGGAGGACTTCCTGGGGGAGGTGACCCCAGCAAAGCCCAGACAAGTGGAAGGTGGGATGGTTCTCCATCCAAATCCTCCCTCCCCCCACAAACCTTGAGCTAAGCTTGAAAGGCTGAGGGAGGTGGGCAGCGCCTCACCCACCTGGAGGGCAGACAACTGAGGTCATTAGGGGAGGAGATCAGACATGCACCTTCTACGGGGTTGGGGGAGGCATGGGCAAGAAGGAATATTTTAGCCAGGCGGCTGCGATCTCTCTTCCAAGGCCAACAGCCCTTCAGATATTGAGCATCCCTGTCAATGCTACTAGCTGTAAGTAGAGGGGAAAAATCGCTTAATGGGCAGCTTGAGCCTCACTCAGGTGGGTGGGTGTCGGGCTGCTGAGAAAAGAAAGTGGTGCTGGACACTTAAAGGGACCTCTGCCCCCTCTCCCCACCCCACCCATCTTGGGGGGCTTGGGGAGGGGGGTTCCAGAGGGCTGCTAATAACCCTTTAATTGCTGACCCCATTTGCTGAGTTCCTGCTGCATGAAGCTGTGGAATCTCCATGTATTTTCATCTTCTGTGCAGTTGCCCGTAGGATGTTTATTGTGCCTACTGTGTGCCAAGCCTAGACCTGGGCGCGGGAAGGGGGGTTGTTGCAGACCCTAAGGTATGACCCGGACAAAAGGGGCTGAAAGAGGGACTGGTAGCTTCCCTGAGAAGATGACATTTGCCCTGATAACCGTAGATGGAGCAGGAGTTCACTGAGGAGAAGTGAGAACAGCATTCCAGGCAGTGGGTACAGAATATGCTAAGGCTTGGTGGTCAGGGGACCGAGGGGTTATGAGCGGTTGGATAAGGCAGGGCCCATGGGGGGGGGGTGAAGTGGGAGGGGCATGGTTATTATTATTTTAATGAAAACAAACACCGTTTTCAAGATAAGCTAGCGGTGTTATTTTCACTGTGGAGAAGGGAAACTGCATTGTATCGATGTGAGTCGCCGACACCTTCTTGCTCAGAGCTGATGAGCTGAGAGGATTGGAGGCCACGGGCAGGGGTGATGGGGGACAGATCCCAGGTCCCAGGGGAGAGAGAACATCATGCAGAGTCATCTGAAAAGGAGACGGCGGGAGGGCCAGTGCTCCCCTGCTACAGTTAACTTCAGAAAAGCTGAGTTACAAATAGGAATCTCTGTACTCTTATATTTTCTAAGTGTTTTTGAGCAAGGAATATATGCATGAGGGACGAAATTTTGTTTAAGCAACAAAAACCCTACAGGGAACCATAAACCTCCATTTCCATTTCACCTGTCCCGCTCCACAGTCACCATCTGCGCAGAGCCTCTGTTCCCGGGTCCCCTTAGGTGTGTAAAGAATGTGAGCATCGCATATAGATATGCTCCCATTTCTTTATGCACATGTGAGCATCCCCTACTCACTGACACCTAGCTTTTCTTTTTTTTAAATAATATACTCTGCTTTTTAGAATATTTTTAGATTTATAGAAAAATAGAGTAATGTATAGGGAATTTATATATATATTCCCACAACATGCACACAAACACAGTTTCCTCTATTATAACATTAGTGTGGTGCATGTGTCACAATTAATGAACAAATATTAATACATTATTATTAAGTATTATGAGTTGAATCATGTCCCTCCCCCAAAAGATGAAGTCCTCGCCCCAGGACCTGTGAATGGGCTCTTACTTGGAAATAGGATCTTTACAAATGATCAAGTTAAGATGAAGTCATTAGGGTGGTTCTAATCTAGTATGACTGGTGTCCTTATAAGAAGGTGACATTAGGACACAGATATGCGCACAGGGAGGAGAAGGCCATGTAACAACAGAGGCAGAGATGGGGTAATGCGTCTGTAAGCCAAGGAACACCAAGGATAGCTGTAGCCACCAAAAGTTGGAGAGAACATGGAACATGTTCTCCATCGTGGCCTCAGAAGGAACCAGCTCTGCTGATACCTTGATCTCAGACTTGTGGGCCTTTAGAACTGGGAGACGATAAATTTCTGTATTTCAGCCACTCATTTTGAGGTCCCAGTGCCTGTGGATCTTTTTCTTAATATGGTTCTGCCTTTTCCAGAATATCCTGGAGTTGGAACCATACAGTGTGTAGTCTTTTAGGCTGGCTTCTTTCACTCAGTAATATGCATTTAAGGTACCTCCCTGTCTTTTCGTGGTTCAATAGTTCATTGTTTTTAGTGCTGAATGACATTCCATTGTCTGGGTTGATTTATCCATTCACCTTTTGAAGGGCATCTCCGTGGCTCCCAGGTTTAGGCAGTTATGTTTAAAATTTGTAAACACCCTTGTGCAGGTTTTTGTGTGGCTGAGGTTGCTAACTCCTTTGGGGCAGCTAACCTTTCATCAAATATACATTAGGAATATTCAGTGCCGCTACCCGGTGCAGCTGCTCAGTGCTCTGTGGCGTGGATGGTCTGTAACTCATGTAACCAGCATCCTATTGTTGCCTATTTAGGTTGTTTCCAGAATTAATGCTTCTGGGAACATGCTCCTGTGTAAATATTGCCACACTTCTGCATGCATACCCATGGGATAAATGTCCAGCAATGGGAACACAGGGGCCTGAAGAATTTGTTTACCATTTATTGAGCACCTACTATGTGCTGACCATGGTTTTAAGGGGCTCAGGACTGAGTGGGGAAGGTGACAGATAAAAGTCACCAAGCTCTCATTTTAAATTTGGCTTTTAAATTTTGTTAGACACTGGCACATTGCCCCCTGGAAAGATCCACACAAATTGACCCAATCATCAAAAGTGTATAATTGTGTGTGTGTGAGATGGGGCTGTGAGGGCTTCTGGTGCCCCTCTCCTTCTGGGCCGATAAAGATGGAGGGGGCAGGCACCTGACACAGGTCCCTGGAGGGGCAGGAGTAGCTGATAAACAAACACGTCAATCACTTGATCAGTCGAATTGGGTTAATAAAGCTGCCAGATGGAGAGATGGCTTCGGAAATCCATGCGCCAGACCACATCCACCTGGGGCAGCGTTCCAGGGCAGCTGACACCCACCGGGCAGGCACTTGGTTGGGAGGAGGACACATCCTGGGGTGGAGGGGTACATGGTGTCTTGACCTCAGCTTCTCCGTGTAGCAAGGGGACATCCATTGGCAATGGCACCTCGTGCCAGGCACAGCCCAAGCCAGTTGTCTCACAGCCCACCTATGATTGTTATTCTCTCATCCAGTCATCCTGTTCCGGCTCTGGGGACCAAGTAATGCTCAAGACCACAGGCCCCTGCTCTCAGAGGGCCTCCAAGGATGGCCAACATTTATGAAATGAAAGCTTATATAGAATTGCCAGTGTTCTCCAAGTGGGGCACCTGGGCCTGGCAGATCTGGGATGGCTCCTGAGATGGTGGTACTTGAAGGGGACCTGAGATGAGCAGGGTCAGCAGGTGAGAGAGATAACCATGTCCCTGTGACAGGAACAGCAGGAGGCCAGGCAGGGAGAGTGTCCACAGAAAGTTGGGAGCTTGGGTGAGAGAGAAGGGCTGTAGGGGCGGAAATGCAGGAACATAAGTGCACACCTCTATACACCTATGCATGTGCACAAACACAAAACCCATGTGTACCCCACATACCTTCATACGTGTGCACAAACACAGGTACATGCTCACACATCCATGTGACCAGTAACCACTGACACACTTCACATGCTCATACATGGGTACAAACACACACACACAAACACAAATATGTACTCATATGTATATATATACTCACACATACTCATGTACAAACACACTCGAATACACCCTCACATGTTCATGTATATGTATGCACACACATTCACACACATGCATGTGCACTCTTACATACACATGTAAATACACAGTTACATACACTGAGCAGCCTTGGCCTGCCTCTCTCCTCATTTCACACACACCCATACTCATGTACTTGTCACACATGTGCACATACAAATGTAGTCACTCATGTGCTCCCACTCGAGCACATACTCATACACATGTACACACCCACACCCACTCATACATTTACTCACACACTAAAATGCACAGTTGAATGCTCACTCACACTCATAGGACCATTCATACATTACAAACCCAACCAGCCATGTTCAAAATAGCTCAGCTTTTGATAAAATCCAGCTTTTTTATCTTGCACTTGAATTGGCCCATCTCCACCTCCCTCCTCCTCCCCACTCAATAACCAGGTTAAAATGAAAATTGAATTCTAGCATCTGCTTTCAAAAATATCCCCACCCTCACCCCCACCCCCAACCAATGGTCAGTGCTGCCTTCTTCAGCTGTTAAGAATTAGAAATGCAAAAGCCACGGAGGGAGACTGGAGACTCATCAGGTGCAGTATTATGTGAAAAATAAAGTAAAATAAATGCAAACATTTTGGGGGGGGACGTGAAGACTACAGCTCTGTAAAGCATATCTGTGGGTGACACAGAGGCTAGGGACCTCTGAACAAATGACCGCAGCTGATTTTAGGTGGTGGAGGCTGTAGCGGAGGGATTTGTCCTATTTAATTTAAAGTGGTTTAGAGTTGCACTGAGACTTTCCTCCTCTGTAAAACCATGCTGATTTTGGGGGAGTTTGGGTGTGTGTGTATTAATTGAGATCATTTAAATAAGTCTCCTAGCACTGGAGTTGGCACAGAATGCATAGTAAAACTGTCATGTACACTAAATTTTTAAAACAATCACCCATTTGCATTAAATGATTCAACCTTGTTTTTCACCCCTGAAGAAGAAAATACTTTTGGCCCCACAGAGGGAAACCTACCATGTTATTATAAACAGCATTTTAATTTTTACAGTAAACCTTCCTTTGACAAAAATCCAGTTGTTCCTTTTAATAAACCCAAGTGGTTGCTGGGGCCTTTGGGATTTTGTGTTTTTACTAAGCTGGAAAGTTTAGGACATCACAAACCATCCCTTCAAAATAAAGTGTCCTTTTTGAAGTCAGTTGCCTTGGGTCGGGGCCTGCCCCTCCTTGGACTTTCGTGGGAGGAGGTGCTCTTTAGGCAAGAAGGTTCCACAGCATTCCCAAGCCCTTTAATGTCAACCTTACCTATTAACTTAAATCACTGTCCTTCCTGCTTTGGCCGGTGTGGTTCAGTGGTTAGAGCGTCTGTCCACCCGCTGAAGGGTCGAGAGTTTGATTCCAGGTCAAGGGCACGTACCTGGGCTGCCGGTGCCACCCCAGGCCCGCCATTCGGATCAGTGGGAGGGAAGACACATCGATGTTTCTCTTTCTCTCTCTCCCTCCCCCTCCCTCCTTTCCACTCTCTCTAAAAATCAATGGAAGAAACACACCAAAAAAAATCACTGTCCATCATTTATAGAGTCGTGGGCCATAGGCAGCGGGTGTGTGGGACCCAGCGTGCGCGGGATAAATGTCTTGGCCCCTTTGGGGGAGGGGGCCTAGGGGCCAGCCTGGTGTGCCAGAGGGAATCCCAAGGCCCTGGGCCACAGCTTCTGGCTACCAGGCCCGTCCCCCCTATAAATCCTGTGACTCGGGCACGCGTGGGAAGCGGCAGGTGCAGCTCCCAGGGCAGCCCCGTGCGTGCGGGGCCCGGGAAAGCGGGGAAGGGGCGCTCGCCCCCCACCCCACCCGGCCATCCGGGCGTCCCCGCCGCGGAAGCCGTGTGACACGGAGATAAGAAACGGGTCAATAAACTTTTTTCCAAGACCCGCCGGGTTGCTTCATCCTCCCGGGCCCCCTTCCCGCCTGTAGCTCCCTCCCCTCGCCGGGAAAGGTCAGATGGGAGGTGGCATCGACCCGCGCCCGGAGCCAGGCCCCCCGGCCACGCTGCGGCCGCGCTGACCAACTGACCACGCGCTGCCCCGGAGCCCCGCCGGCCGCGGGCCAATGGGAGTGCGCCGGGCCGTGGTTGCCGGGCAACGCGGGCCCGGGAAGAAGGGGCGGGGCCGGCGCAGCCACGGAGCCGAGCTGGCAGCGATCAATCCGACTGCCGTGCGCATGCGTGGCCCGAGGCCTGGAGGGAGGCTGCAGCCGGCGCCCAGTGGCCATCGATCGCCGCGGCCAGAGGCGCTTAATAAGCTCGGAGAAGGGCTTGAGGGAGGGGCTCTGGCGCCCCCGCCGCCCACCTCCTCCCCTGCTGCTCCCTTCCATAATAATAATAATGACAGCAGCTCACATTCACGCAGCGCTTCCTGCCTGCGGCACAATTGCCCTAAAATTCTCCCAACGTTCCAGCCAAGGGAGTCACTGAATGTCCGGCTTCGTCCCGGAGGTGGACGCAGGGGCCAGCTCCCCAAGTCAGCATCCTCACCCCACCCCCAGCTCACTGGCCTTGGGCAACTGAGCTAGTCTCTCTGGGCCTCAGGGTTCTCACCTGTAAAGTGGGGTAAAGATAGCACCTGCCGAAGGGCGCTGTGAGTTGTCCGGTAACGTGCTTTGTTTCTCAGGGGCCTCAGCCATGTTTTATTCTCAGGTGGGGATGCTGAGGCCCCAGAGGGGAAGTCACCTGGCTCAAAGTCCGCAGCTGTCACGGAAGAGGGCCGCCCCTAGTCTTCCTGCTACCCCTCACTTTGCTCAGCCTCGACTTACCTGCACAATACTCATGGAGCATTTACAGTGAGTCAGGTACTGCGCTAAGTGCTTTGCACATAGTTAACCCATTGGTTCTGCAAAGTCCAGTGCATCGGTAAAGCAAAGGGCCCTTCTCTCTCTTCCTAGCACCTTCCCAGCACCTCCCCCACCTCCACCGTCTTCTGTTTTCTCTTCACTCTTCCTCCTACTTTGCCCTTCCTCCCTCCATCTCCCCTCTCTTCCCCTCATTCCTCTGAGTTGTTTGGGTGTAAAGCCCAGACATTTTCCATAGGTCTCCCTCCTGCACTTTCCTTCATTTCTCTTTCTTTTTCCAAGATTGGGGATGTACATAGGATTTTCCTGGGGCTGCTGTAACAAAGTGTCACACACCAGGAGGCTTAAACAATAGATTTATTCTTGCACGGTTCAGAAGTCTGAGACCAAGGCATGGGCAGGGTGGTGTCCTTTCTGCCTGTCCCAGCCTCTGGTGGTATTCCTTGGCTTGTGCCTGCATCACTTCTATCGCTGCCTCTGTAGACCCATGGCCTTCTCTCTCTGTCCATGTGTGTGTCTCTTCTTTTTATAAGGACACCAGTCATTGGATTTAGGGGTCACCCTGATTCAGTATGACCTCATTTTAACTTATGACATCTGCAAAGACTGTATTTCCAAATACGTCTACATTCTGAGGTTCTGGATGGACATGACTTTTGGAGGGCACTTGCTATAGGTGGACATAGAGGGAGGGGGACATAGGGTGGTCTTCTCCAGGGCTCCAGGAATTGCTGGGTATAACTGACTCTGGCTAGGACCCCAGGAAAATGCTGACAGAACCCCAGCGTTTTACCAAATTGGGCTCATGTAATCCCTGGTTGTCCTGTGGTCTGTGTCTTCCACTTAATCACACAGGCATCCTTCCATGTTATTACAATTTTTCCACCTCCATCGCCTTTAATAGCCACCCAACATCCCCTGCCCCCAATGGAAGAGAAATCCACTATTTATTAATCCTTTTTACTTGGGCAGCAAGGCTAGGCCCAGTGCACTTTGTTCTGGCAAATGGCAAGGGTAAGCATAACAGGCAGAAGTCCACTGGGGGTGAGAATGTAGGTAACATAGACCCTATTGCTGCATCTCTACACTGGATAAAAAGTATTTAAAGTGTGTTACCCTACCCATAGGGAGCCAGAATCACCAAAACACAGGCAGATGCCCAGTGATGGGGATGGTTTGCTTCACTTTTACTGTACATTTTTATTTCTAACTGAGGTGAAATTCATTTAACATAAAATTCACCATTTTAAAGATTCAGCAGTTCAGTGGTATTTAGTACACTCACAGTGTTGTACAATCATTACTATCATCTAGTTTCTAAATATTTTCATTATCCCCCAAAATAAAAGCCCATATCCTATAGCAGTCACCACCACCACCCTCCTCTACTCCCTGGCAACCATGAATCCTCCACTTTGTATCTCTGTGCATGTGCCTGTTCTGGACATTTCACATAAATGGAATCACACACTATGTGGCCTTTTGTATCTGACTTCTCTCACTGAGCATTATGTTTTCAAGTTTCATCCATGTTGTAGCGTGTCAATTCTTTACTCCTTTTTAAAATTATTTTTTTACATTGTGGTAAAATATACATAATATAATATTGACCATCATAATCATTTTTAAGTGTGCAGTTCTGTGACATTAAGTAAATCTACATAGTGTATACTCGTTCCTACCATCCATCTCCAGAACTTTCTCACCTTCCCAAACTGATACCCTGTCCCTGTAAAACACTCACTCCCCATCTCCCTCCACCAGCCCCTGACACCTACCATCTACTTTCTATCTCTGTGAATCTGACACCTGTAGGGACCTCATATGAGTATAATCACACAGTACAGTGGTCGCTCGGTTTTCGAATGTACTCTGTTCTGGGAGACTATTCGAGTTCTGAAATGTTCAAAAACTGACAGCTAGGCCTCAGGATCTTGCCTTCAGCGGAAGCCTCGTGGCATGTTCAATTTCTGAGGCGCGTTCGAAAACCGAAGCATTTACTTCTCGGTTTATGATGTTCCTAAACAGAAATGTTCGTCAACAGAGACGTTAGAAAACCAAGGTACCACTGTTATATCCTTTTGTGTCCGGCTTTTCTAACTGAGCATCATTTGTTCAAGGACCATCCACATGGTAGCATGTGTCAGAGCTTCACTCCTTTTCATGGCCGAGTAATATTCCAGTGTGTGGCATGATCACTTTGTGTATCCATTCATCCTTTATTGGACACTTGGACTGGATCCACCTTCTGGCCATTGTGAATCATGCCGCTGTGAACATGGGTGTACCTCAATGACTGACCTCAGTTTCCATGAAGCAGGTTTGGGGCAGCGAACAGACCCCACGTGGGATCAAACATCCCCCATCCCACCCCACGTAGGACGGTGTCTCAAGATCCCAATTGAAGAGAAGATGTCACCAGAGGTCCTGGACAGAATCCCACGTTCGGGATAGAACCCCTGAGTCTGAATCCCAGCTGTGTAAACTTGGGCAACTCACTTACCCTGATTTATACCTGTTTCCTCATCTGTAAATTGGGGGCAGCGGGATCCTTTACTTCACAAGCACAGTGCTCCTGTGAAGCAGAGCAAGTGCCTAGTAAAGATTCTTGCCATTGCTGCCATTACTGCGATTTTGAAATGATTTTTTACTGTTATAATGGTGCTGGACCCTCAGATCTACACCCGCCTCCTGGCTCTCCCTTCCTCACCGCATTCCCAGCCCTACAGACTCATATGAATGCTGTAGTTTTTTCTGATTTACCCTGGGCCCCTGAAGAAATACATTTTTCTTCAATTATTAATCATTGAGGTGTGAGAGATACACAGGAATGAAATTAGCTCCCTGACCTTTGGGGAGAAGGACATGCGGGTGGGGTGGGGTGGGGCAGCCCCTGCTCACAGAGGTCAGGTGGGGGTCATGGGGTTTGGACATGTGAAGGGAGGAATCCTTCAGAAGAGCCCAGAAAGGGGGGTCTAGTGAAAAGAAAGGGGGGGAAGCCACTGGTTTCATTCCCTTTTCTCTCCTTTTTTTTCTTTTCTCTTTTCCTCTTGGGAACCACTGGGGGGTGGAGAGTCATGCTGGGTGTGGGTTGGGGGCTGGGCTCAAAGGCAACGGGGGGGGGGGGGGGGGGAAGCAGGACTCCCCAGCTGGACCTCAGTTTCCCTGGCTGTTGGAGGAAGGCTCTGTGTCCCCAATGCCCCCTCCCAGCCTCTGCTACAAAGGGCCCATTCTTCGACCTCTCCTTGTTTACCCTTCAGAGCTCCTAGTTGACGTCCCCACATGCCCAGTCCCAAGGAGGGTGATGCCAAGCTCCCCAGGAAGCCCCCCAGTTCTGGGCTGGAGGAAACAGAACCAGACAGAGCCCAGGGCTAAG
This sequence comes from Miniopterus schreibersii, assembly GCF_964146895.1. Lineage (NCBI taxonomy): Eukaryota > Metazoa > Chordata > Mammalia > Chiroptera > Miniopteridae > Miniopterus > Miniopterus schreibersii. Next base: position 64,632,747 of record NC_138105.1, on the reverse strand, counting down.
GGTGTGGGAGAGATGCTGCCAGGGGTGGGGGGCTGGGGTAGGGACTTGGTGGGGTGAGGAGGGGTTTAGCAGTCATGTTGGGTGGGGACAGAACTCAGGCAGGAGGACAAATCCAGGTGGGGTGACTGCTGTGCTAGAGTGTGAGGCAGAGCAGGGAAGGCTGGTAGATGTGTGGCTAGACTCTCAGTGGGACAGGCTTCGTGGCCCATCAGGCCAAGCCTTCTGGACTGGCAGTGGGGTGGGAGCTATGGGATGGCTTAGAGCAGGAGAGGGGCGAGTTTAGATCTGGACTTGCAAGGTCCCTGGGAGCCAGAGAGGGGTCAGGCAGGGAGGAACCCTGAGGGAGAAGGGCAGGAAGTGGTGGCTCAAGGGCCCTGGGGGTGGGACAGAGGAGGCATAGGTCTTGGGGGAAAGATGCTAATCTACTCCTGCCACTGCAGACTCTGTTCCCTCTGGAATTAAACACCAAAGCTGCTCCAAACATTGCACACAGATCTCAGTTCTCTCTGCTCACCCTCCTCCTTCCCTCCTTCCCTCCTTCCCTCCTTCCCTCCCTCCCTCCCTCCCTCCCTCCCTCCCTCCCTCCCTCCCTCCCTCCCTCCCTCCCTCCCTCCCTCCCTCCCTCCCTCCCTTCTTTCTTTCTTTCTTTCTTTCTTTCTTTCTTTCTTTCTTTCTTTCTTTCTCTCTTTTTCTTCCCCCCCCCTCTTTTTTTCTTTTTAAATATATCTTTATTGATTTCAGAGAGAAGAAGGGAGAGTGAGAGAGAGATAGAAACATCAATGATGAGAGAGAGTCATTAACTGGCTGCCTCCTGCATGCCCCTAACTGGGGATCGAGCCTGCACTTGTCCTTGTTATTACCTGAATGCCGCATGTGATGTCCAGCCTTCGAGCCTTTGCACATGCTGTTCCCCTCTGCCTGAAACCCTTCCCCCAGCTGAGAAGGAAAGGAAGGCACCAGGAGTTGTTATAATACCCACTTTACAGAGAAGACAACTGAGACCCAGACAGGTTAAGAAATGCATTCAAGGTCACACAGCCCAGCAATGGAGGAGTCTGGTTTTCTGTCTTAATTCTATTGTCACCCAAAACAGTTGGGGAGGATTTTGAAGTCTGCATGGGCACAGAGGGGACACGTGAGGTGGAGGTGGGGGAGGGCTGGAGCCTTGGTAGGTGGGGTGAGGTGTGCAGCCTGGTTCTGCCGGGGGCCCATGGTGGGGGGAGCTGCCTGCCTTTGCTCCCAGCCTGCTGCTGCAGAACCGATCAGCAGAGAGCGATCGATGGTGTATTGAGCACTTTTCAAGCCTCGGTGATTTTCGTGGGTTCAGTGTAAACCGCAGCCTGAGCCCCCGCTCCCATCGACCTCGGGCAGGCGGAGGTACCCTCCCTGTGACTGGTGATTGGCGATTGGCGCTGACAGTTCTTGCTGCTGGCTCTGTACCCCAGCACCCCACACAGAGCAGCTCCCTCTCTCCAGCAACACTGGGAGAGAAGGACTGGGGGCGGGGCACAGACAGGACAAGGGGGGGAGGGAGGTTCAGAGTGAACAGAACCTGTGTGTGTGAGGGAGGAAAGGCAAAGGCTCTGGAAGGTGGGGGCAGCTGCAGGTGTGAGGCATCCCTCGGGAAGGAGGCCAGGCTAGGAGAGGGCAGCGACTGGGCCTTCTGGCTTCCCACCCCTCAGTAAGAAGCCCCCTTGCCCGGAGTCCCTCTGTTTACCCCCCAGGCCTGCGCCTGTGCCAGCTTCAAGTCCAGGGGCTACTTCTGCTTCTTGTGACACTCTCCTATAGGTCTCCCCTTCCTCCCCGACCCGTGTGCCATTCTCTGCAAAGAATGCTGGCTGAGGTTTTCTCCCACAGCACCTGCACAGGTACAGTAAATACTTGGAAATGGAGTTCCAGAAAGCTTAGGGGATGTGCAGGTTAAGCCCTTTCTTTCATCCACCTAGATGCCTGCTCACCAACATGCCCATCCGTGTATTCATACAGACTTGTACCTATTGATTCACTCACCAATCCACTCATCCATCTGCCTTTTCACCAAGACACTTGTCCAGTTAGCCATCCAGCCATTCACCCGCACAGTCAACAAACTGTACATTCACCAATGCACCCAATGACTCATCCACCCATTCATTCAATCACTCATCCAGTCACTGATTCACCCTTTCATTCTTCCATCCATCCATCCATCCATCCATCCATCCATCCATCCATCCATCCGTCTCTCCATTCTCCCACACATTACATACCTATTCATTTATCTACCTATTCACTCACCCATATAGCCATTCATCTGTACATGTATCCATTCACTAAACCATTCACCCATCTATCCATGCATTCACCAACTTGTCCATTTATCTATTCACCCACTTATTTATCCTTTTAGCAATTCATGCAGACAGTCAACAAGCGATTCACTAAGATACCCAATGACTCATCCACCCATCCACATCCATCCATCCATCCATCCATCCATCCATCCATCCATCCATCCATTTATCTACCCATTCATTTACCCACTCATCCTTCACCCATTTATCCATTCTCCCACACATTACATTATCTATTTACTCATCTGCCTATCCACTCACCCATCCATCCATCCTTGCATCCATCCATCCATGCATCCATCCATCCATGCATCCATCCATCCATGCATCCATGCATCCATGCATCCATCCATCCATCCATGCATCCATTCACCAAACCATTCACCCACCTACCCATGTATTCAATAGCTCATTCTTTCCTTCATGCACCCACTTATCTATCCTTTTAGCTATCCACTCCTCCTTCCTCTGATCCATTTACTTTTCCATCCATCCACACGTTCATGTACCAACCTATCACCCATTTATTAACCCTTCCACTCATCTGCCCATCCAACCACCTTCCTACCCACTCACTGATTCATTCACCCTCCTTCCATCCCCCTTCCACCCACCCATCTATTTAGCAATCCACCCATTCGTTCACATTCACCACAAGCATTTTCTGGCAACTTCTTGGCTACCCTGATGCTGCACTCTGAGGATAAGATGAGTCTGCCCTATGAGTTCCCAGACCAAGGGCATGTCACCCTCATATGTACAACCAGAGTCAGCCCAGACAAGGGCTGACATGAGGGAAGCACCTCATCTGAACAAGGCTCCTTTTTAGGGATAAGCAAACAGAAGCCTGCACAGTTAGGGAGGGTGATGCCAGGACTGCCTGGAGCCAAAGCCAGCTGTCACTTCCGTGGTGGCCTTGGCAAGACTGCTGTGGGCCAACCCACAAGAATTTACTCTGGTTAGTGCTCTCATTCCAACTCTTCTCCCCACAGCCCCAGCTCGGGCTGCCCCCTCTCTGTCTCCACCTGCTCCATCACTTTGCAGATCTTTATTGAGCACATGTGCTTGGCCTTCGAAACCCAGCAGGAAGAAAGCAGGCAGGGTCCTGCATGGAGCTTACGTGCTACTGGAGGAGACAGGAAGGGAAGAAAAAAGCAAAGGAGCGAGGAAATAGAATAATTTGCTGCAAGGTCGATTCCGAAACTGTGCTCCTGGCTGGTGGGGCAGGTGTTTTGTGTCCCCTTCTCCCAGGCCCTGGATGCTGAGGGCAGGGCACCTGGGCCCCAGACCTGGGAGGTAGCAGAGGGGCAGGGATGGGGGGGAAGCCACCATGTCACAGTGAAAGAAGGATGCTGCGGCTCTGAAACCCCCTTCATAATTAATAAATGAAGAATATGGTTGTTAATCGATGGAGCTGTGAAGAGAATATTGATTCCCACCTCACGCTATATTTTTTTTTGTGCCGCTTAGATTTTTACACCTCGTTTAGAACAAGGCTTCCCCGGGGAACTCTTAAAACCAAAAGATATTTGCAAGACTCCATTGAGGAGGGTGATGTCGGGGCTGCGAAAAGGGGGGAACCAGAGAAGCTAGGGGGCAAAGCAAAGACATATTTATCATCAAAATTGCCGAATTGCTGCGTCTTTCTTTAAAGCCCCCATTTGAATATTTGATTAAGGATCAGGTATTGTGGGTATCGGGAAAGGTCATTGGGCAAATTCAAAGTAGGCCATGGGGGGTGTTTCGGCTGGAAAGAATAAAACCGTTATTTTATTACACAAAGGCTGCATGTCTATGGTGGTGAAATTATAGTAAAATGAAGTGCATCTGCGACCGAAACTAAAAATATCCGTCTCACTGCTCCAGAGAGAAAGCTTGTGTGGTTTCTCGCACGCCCGTGTGCACACTCATGTACAACAATTGTACATACATATTCGAGAAGTTTACAAAAATGGCTTCATACCTTCTCTGCCACCTGCACCAAAAGGTTAGCAGTTCTTTTTATTTTTATATATTTTATTTATTATTTTTTTGTTAATCCTCACATGAGGATATTTTTTCCATTGCTTTTCAGAGAGGGTGGAAGGGGGAGAGAGAGAGAGAGAGAAAGAGAAAGAGAGAGAGAGAGAGGAGGGAGAGAAATATCGATGTGAGAGAGACACATCGACTGTTTGCCCCCCCCCTCCCCGCACATACTCCCAGCCGGGGGCAGGGAGGGAACCCCCAATTGAGGGGTGTGCCCTTGGCCAGGAATCCAACCCACAACCCTTTGGTGCACAAGCCAACCCTCTAACCACTGAGCCACACCGGCCAGAGCTGATATGTTTAAGATCAGCCGTTCTTTCCAGTGAAAAAAGTAATATGTTCCCAGGGTCAGAAATAATTAGAAAACACTGGAAAATATAATGGGGAAAATGTAATCACTGGTCACTTCATTTCTTAGAACAGAAATAGCATTTCTGTTTTTTAAAAAAACACACAAAACTTCTTAATTTACAATCATTTTAAATGTACAGACAAGCTACACAGACACCTCACTTCTCCTATAACTTTTCTTCATGGGGTGTTTGTCACAACTGAGAAATTAAGGCTAGTCCAACACTACGGTGTAGACTTGAGTTGGGTTTCCCCAGGTTTTTCACATCGTTTCCCTGTTCTAGAACACACGAAGGAGTTTAGACCTCTCTTATTTTGATTCATGATAATTCAGGCTTTTTTCATGCAGAGATACTTGAGGATACAAATGCACCCTCCTTTATAAGGAGGGGAGCAAAATGCTCTTCGTGATATTGTGAACAGTTTTAAGCCAGTAGCTATCCACCTTTTCCACAATTTTTGATAGCTGTATTGTGCTTGCCAAAATAACTTAGTTTATTTATTTTTCTTTCTTTTAAAGATTGAAGTAAATTCACATAGTATAAAATTACATATTTTAAAGTGTACAATTCAATGGTTGTTTTATTGTTGTTGTTGTTTTTTAATATATTTTTTAAAATATATCTTTATTGATTTCAGAGAGAGGAAGGGAGAGGGAGAGAGTGAGATAGAAACATCGATGATGAGAGAGAGTCATTGATCGGCTGCCTCCTGCACGTCCCCGACTGGGGATCGAGCCCGCAAAGCCGGCATGTGCCCTGACCGGGAATCGAACCCTGATCGCCTGGATCCTAGGTCCATGCTCAACCGCTGAGCCACGCCCGGCCGGGCTCAATGGTTGTTTTTTGAAAAGCATATTCAGAGTCGTGCAACCATCTTCAATATCAAATGCCTGAACAGACACCCCGTCCATCATTAGTAATGACCCCCCTCCCCCTCCCCAGTGCCTAACAACTGCTTTCTGTCTCTGGATTTGCCTGTTCTGGACATTTCACATAAATGGAATCACACCGTGTGGCCTTTTGTGTCTGGCTTCTCTCACTGAGCATCATGTCTTCAAGGTTCATCCATATGGTAGAGAGCGTCAGTGCTTCCCTCCTTTTCATGGCTGAGTAATATTCCACTGTCTGAATGGACCACTCTTGTTTATCCATTCATTTACTGATAGACATTTAGGCTGTTTCCACCTTTGGCCGTTGGTAATATGCTGCTGTGAACATGGATGTATGCTTATTTGTTGTATATACTTAGGCGTGGAATTGCTGAGTCATGTGGTAATTCTACGGTTAAGTTTTTGAATATCAAAGTTTATTTAACCAGCAACCTATCATTTAAGTCTTTATAATTTCCTCTTTTTGGGAGCAATGCTGGGATGAACATCCTTGTACTAATTCTTCTCTAAAGGTTTTGTGAGTTAAAGGATAGTCACTTGAAAAGAAGCTTCTGAGACTTATCACCAAATCACCTTATTGAAAGTCTGTGCGCTTTATACTCTCACCAGGGGCAGGAGATACCCAAGTGCATTCCAGCAGTTGGCACTGGTATGCTTTTTAGTTTTGCCGACCCAATAAGTAGAACATAGTAACACATTTTTTCCACCCCATCTTATTTTGGCTTTTTGGCTTTGCTTATTTTGAGGTTTTGACCATTTTTCATCTGAGTTATCTATGTTTTTTCTTAACAACTTATAAGATCTGCCTTCAGTTTCTTGCTAAGAAAGTCTTCCTCACCTCGAATTTATATACATTGAACTAACCTCCAATTATTGTTCATCCTTCCAAAGCATGTGTACTTTCATTAGTTATGTTTAAAACTTTATTCCCCCTGGGCTTTATGTAGCTCCATTTGATTGTCTTTTGCACGGTGACCATAAAAGAATGCAAACGATATAGAAATGTGTTTAGTAAGCATCACACTCATCCTTATTGGGTGCCTACTAGATGTCAGGTGCTGTTCTAAGTGCTTTTCTCATATATCTCATTTAATCATGTGGTGGGGACTCACTATTTTACAGATGTGGGAACTGAGGCACAGAGAGATCGAGACACTGCTCAAGATAACACAATTGATTCTTAATGAACCAGGTTTTGATCCCAGGTGGTCTGTGCCCTGTACCCTGTCAGCCCCTGTTGACTCCCACTCCCCAGGTAACAGGAGGAGGTGGGCTTGTGTGACTTGACACTGACTGGAGCCCATTGCGCATGCTGCTTCATGTCTTGCCTTGTCCCCATAGCAACAGATGCTGGGATGCTTTCTGTCTGTACATATGTAAGGCAGTCCCGTTCTTTTTAGTGGCTCCATAATATTGTGTGTGTGTGTGTGTGTGTGTGTGTGTGTGTGTGTGTGTGTGTTCAGGATGTAACCATTCTTGTATTGACAGGGACCATGCTGGATAAATTCTGTCTTTCCCCTAGACCTTCCATCCTCTGTTCACTACTCTGCTCTGTGCCTGGGAGGCTGACCCACGTGACTTCTTGTTCCCTGGTTTCCATTTGGGTTTGGCAACGAGGAGCCCTTGCAGGAGATTGCAGAGGGCGGGAGGAGGAGTTCAAGGAGATGTCTATCCTTGGGGTACTGTGCCAACGGAAAAGATGACAACTCAATTATACTTGAATCTAATATTACTTTGATTAGATTTTAATATAACAATAGTGTGGCAATATATTGAAATGCAACAATACATTTCAATCCCTGGCAAAAACAAGTGCCCTCCACACCACTCTGCTCTTAAAATCCTGTAACATGAACTTGAGAATAATTTTATTTAGTTTTCCTTCACCTTGTGAAAAAAAATCTGATTGCAATATTGATTGGTATTGAAATAAAAATGTATGGATTCATCTAGAGGAAATTTACATTTTTACATTATTGGGTCTTTTCACCTAGCAATTGAGACAATTCTCCATTTATTTCATGTCATTTTTTGTCCTTCAATAATTTTGTATTTTTTAAAGTCCTTCATGTGTCTTATGTCTTTTTTCCTCCTGAAACCTTTTAGGTTTTTGTTCTTATTGTTATTGTGAATTAATTTTTTTTAATGTATGTCCTCGCTGGTATTGTTGACTTTGCATATTTACATTGTAGCTGTCTTGAATACCTTAATGGTTCTTCATTCATTGTCTTGAGGTTTCCATGATATAATGACACCATCCAAAAGTAACAATGAGTGAAATTGTTTTCTTATTGGGACTGTAACAAGTTACAATGATTGATAGCCCTTTAGGAAACTGATTCAAGGGTTTCCTCCTCTTCCATTATTATCCCAGGCTATTGGTTATCTTACCTTATTGAGTTGGCTAGCACTTCCAAGGTGGGGTTAAGCTATGCTGATGATATTAATGAAGTACTATCGGCAAAAGGCATTGTGGTTGACAAACATAGCCAATACTCTTTCCACTCTTGGAAATGTATTGGGGTGCCCTGGCCGGGTAGCTTAGTTGCTCAGAGCATTGTCCTGATATGCAAGGTTTTGGTTTCGATCCTCTGGTCGGGGCACATACAAGAATCAACCAATGAATGCATAAATAAGTGGAACAACAGACAATCTCTCCCTCTCTCTTCCCCCCTCTCTCTAAAGTCAATAAATAAAAACTAAAGAAAAAAGGAAATGTATTGGAGATTACTTTGTGGCCCAGTAGGTGGATGACTTTTGAATCGTCGCATTGGTCTTAGAAAGAAATTCTGTCCTCTGTCTCAGCAGAGTTTGATGGTCTATTAGGTGGGTCTCATTATTGAAACTATGCTGATCCTGGTTGGTCTTATTTTTCAGTTTATTCCTTTGACAAGTACTAGGAGGGGTGGGTTAAAACCTCTTATGAGGCATCTGCCCACTTTTTTCTGTATCTCTAAAGCTGTCCCCTTTGTGTGACAGCTTTGTGTCATCGAGTATTCTTTGGCATATTTAGGTTCCTGACAGTTACGTTTCCATTTGCATTATATTCTTAACAATAATAAATGGGTTTCCTTACGCATTCCATTATTTTTACCCTGAATCCGTTTTTGTCTCAGAATCATGGCCCTTCCTGCCTTTGAGTCTTCATTTGCCTGATATAGCTTTTGCTTTTTAAATATACTGTATTTGTTTTAATTGGGTCATACCAGATACCAAATTTTAAATATGTTTTTATTGATTTGTGTAGAGAGAAGAAGGGAGAGGGATAGAGAGATAGAAACATCAAAGAGAGAGGAACATCTATTAGCTGCCTCCTGCACGTCCCCTACTGGGGGTTGAGCCTACAACCTGGGCATGTGCTGTGACCGGGAATCGAACTGTGACCTCTTGGTTCCTGGGTCGATGCTCAACCATTGAGCCACACTGGCCAGGCTGGGTTTTTTTGTTGTTGTTGTTTTTTCTTCCAGTAATTGGGGAAGAACACAGCATTTTGCTGTTCTACCAGCAGTAACTTTTATTTTTGCTTAAAATTTTTATTGATTTTAGAGAGAGAGGAAGAAAGAGAGAGAGAGAGAGAGAAGCATCGACTTGTTCCACTTATCGATGCATTCATTGGTTGAATCTTGTATGTGCCCTGGCCAGGGAATCGAACCCAACCTTGGCTTATTGGGACAACACTCTAAACAACTGAGCTACCTGGCCATGGCAGTAGTCACTTTTAGGTTAAAACAACAGAGACCTTAATTTTTCAAACAAGCAGTTTTATTAAAAGAACAGCATCTATCTTGTACACGTGAAACTAACAGAATATTGTATGTCAACTATAATTGGAACTTTAAATTTTTTTAAAAAAAGAATGGTATCTACGGGCTTTACACTCCTTAACGATCTTTAGCTGAATTGCTCAAACTCTCATTTTTTGTTGATACAATTGAGAATTTTTGTACCAATTTTTCCCTATTAAATTATTGTGTTTGTAAATTATACATCATCTCTCAAAATGTGTATTTACTACCTGTCTTATAATCACATTTTCAATCATTATACATACCCAGAGCAATGTTTAATTGCTACTTCTTGGGAATTATTTTTATTTTTTTAAATGAGGTTTATTCTTTTTTCTTTCTTTTTAATCCTCACCTGAGGATATTTTTTCCATTGCTTTTCAGAGAGAGTGGAAGAGGGGGAAGAGAGACACATCGATGTGAGAGAGACACATCGGTTGGTTGCCTCCCACACAGGCCCCAATCGGGGCCGGGGAGTGAGCCCGCAAATGAGGTCCGTGCCCTTGGCTGGAATCGAACACAGGACCCTTTATCCCTTGGGCCGACGTTCTAACCACTGAGCCAAACTGGCCAGGGTGGGAATTTATTTACCTTGCTTTCTTCTCTCTGTCTGCAGCATGCCATCCATCCAATTTTTTAGGAAGGACAAAAAGGTGACGCGTTTCCTGACTTCTTCCTGAACACGTGTGGCTGTTGCCTTCATAAATGAATGATAACTTGGCCAGAACAGAATGCAGGACACAGTGCTTTCCCATCCAAACGCTTTGCTTTATTGCCTTTTTTCCCTGCCCCTCCCCCCAGCTTTATTGAGGTATAATTGACAAATAAAACTGCAAGATACTTAATGTGTACATCATGACATCATGGTAACTTCATATACATGTACACTGTGGAAAAGGATTCCCACCATCTAAATAGTTAACCACCCATCACCTCATATATTTATATATGTACATATATTTTTTCTTTTTAAAAAAGTAAATCTTTATTTCTGATTACAAACATACATTCTCTGCTGAAAATGAGGAAAACCTAGGAAGGCACAAAGAGGAAAATTAGAATCTTCAGTCCTACTACCAAGAAACAACTGCCACATGAGCTTTCATGTCTCCCTGTCGGCTTTCCTGCACGCCGGATCATGCCCCCACAGCTGGCTGGTGTGGCTCAGGGGTTCGGGCGTCGGCAGGCGCACAGAAGGGCCGCGGGGTTGGCTCCTGGCCAAGGGCACATACCTGGCTGGCAGGTTTGATCCCCTGCCCCAGTCGGCAACCAGCCGAGATGTCTCTCTCATATTGCTGTTTCTCTCTCTTTCCCTCCCGCTTCCTCTCTCTCTGAAAATAAAAGGAAAAAATATCCTCAGGTGAGGATTGACAACAAAAACCATGCACCTGTCTTGAAACCTGTTTTTAAAAAACCCGAAACTAATAAGATTTGGTGAACATTTCCTTATGTCATTAGGTGTTCCTATAAAACATCTTTTTTCCTTGAATTTTATCTTTATTTTTTTATCACAATTTATCTCCTCTTTGCCCTCTCCCATCTCCACCCATCCCGCCCCCCACAATCGCCACACTGTAGTCCATGCCATGCGTTCTCTCTCCATGCCATGCATTCTCTCTCTCCATGCCCGTGTGTTCTCTCTCTCCATGCCCATGCGTTCTCTCTCTCCATGCCATGCGTTCTCTCTCTCCATGCCCATGTGTTCTCTCTCTCCATGCCCATGCGTTCTCTCTCTCCATGCCCCTGAGTTCTCTCTCTCCATGCCATGTGTTCTCTCTCTCCATGCCCGTGCGTTCTCTCTCTCCATGCCCATGCGTTCTCTCTCTCCATGCCATGCGTTCTCTCTCTCCATGCCCGTGTGTTCTCTCTCTCCATGCCCCTGAGTTCTCTCTCTCCATGCCATGCGTTCTCTCTCCATGCCCGTGCGTTCTCTCTCTCCATGCCCCTGAGTTCTCTCTCCATGCCCATGCGTTCTCTCTCTCCATGCCCATGAGTTCTCTCTCCATGCCCATGCGTTCTCTCTCTCCATGCCCATGAGTTCTCTCTCCATGCCCATGCGTTCTCTCTCTCCATGCCCATGCATTCTCTCTCTCCAGGCCCATGAGTTCTCTCTCCATGCCCATGCGTTCTCTCCCTCTTTTTCTTTTTGCTCAATCCCTCCCCCCCCACTCCCACCCAGAGCCGTCTGCCTGCTCTCTCTCTATGCATCTGTCTCTATTTTGCTCGGTAGTTATATATTTTTGGTGAAAATGCTTTTATTGCCTTTAAAATGTGAGGTTATAGAAGAGAAATTTGAACCCAGCCTGCCTGATTTTTTTTCTTCTGTAGGTTGTTTGTTTTAATAAACTTGATTTTTTGGAACAATTTTCAATTCACAGAAAAATATTGAAGACAATACAAAGAGTTTCTATAAACCACACTCAGTTTCCCTGGTTATCAGCCTCTTGCATTAATATCATGCATTTGTCATAATTAATGAACCAATATTGATATGTAATTGATAACTAAAGTTCATTCTATATTCCTATTTCCTTGGTTTCCCCTAAATGTCCCTTTTCTGCCCTAGAATTCCACAGGACCTTTAGTCCTCATGTCTGTTTAGGCTCCTCGTGGCTGTGACTGTGCTCAGATTTTATTTGTTTTAATCTGCATTCTTCTTGCATGCTTTCCCCTTAGTCTTAAAATGCACAAATTTCCCCAGTAGAAATGTAGATGTTGTTTGTTTTACTATCATTTTGCCTCAAAAAATAAAAGCCCTTTTGGACTATAGATTCAGGCCCCTTTTCATCTGAGGAAAGTTTTCTTTGCTAGATTACTGAATACAGCTCTGTTTGGGAGCACAGTGCTCTGTTTTGCCTTTTTTTTCTTCTTCTTCTGCCTTCTGGAATAATTTATCAAACTACTGACCCACATGGATTTGATTTTCGGTAATGTGGATTCTGATATAACATCTAACAATTTTAAAAGTTTTATTCTGTTGTTATTTATTCCTTCCCATCATTCCTTAGCCCTGCCAGCCTGTGTTCATCTTAGTCTCTTACTTAGCATTTAATCTTCCACCTTTTTTCTGTATAATCCATGTCTTCTTTCATTTCCTTCAGAGAGCATGGGGCGTTTGTCATCCGCTTCCCGGAGCAACTCTCTTGGTAACATGTGCTCCCATCTGCAGTTCTGATCTCCTTGAAGGTTTGGGCTCCTTTCTTAGTTCTTGTGTACTTTATTCTTATTTTTAGTTACCCTAAGTAAAGGCAGACCTGAGATGACTATGATTTCTTAGAAAAGGGTGTGAATGTATTATTTTCTCCTGAATGCTGGCAAATCCTCCTGAAGTAGAGCATCAAGAACTCTAATCCATGGCCAGTTAGGGTGTAAATTGGTTCAACCACGTTGGAAGACTGACAATATCCACTTATTTTGGATCCCAGAAATTCCGCTCCTGAGAAAAGGACCCAGAGCAATGAGGGCTCCTGTCCACAAAAAAAACACACCAAATTTATGCACGATAGTTCATAGCATATTTGTTCATGGGCGCACCCCAACCAGGTATGACCCAAATGTCCATCCAACCCAAATACAGAACAGGTAGAACAAATACATAAATGGTGGTAAATTCATACAATGGAATCTTACAGGACAATAAGAAAACATAAGCTACCGATATACCTACCGACATGGTGCATTTCCCAGACATGATGTTAAGCAAAAGAAGCCAGACACAAAGATCACACGTATATTCTAGTTACATGAATTTCAAGAACATTTGAAACTAATTCTTGGTGGTGGAGGTCAGGGTAGTAATTATCTCCACAGGGTACAGACTGCTTAGGGGGGCAGGAGGGAGCCTTCCGGGGCAAAGTAAATGTTGCAGATCTTCACTGGGATGGAGGTTAGTAGGTGTATCTATATGTAAATATTCATCCAGGTGTAAACAAAATCCAGTGGTTATAAACTGAACACTGGAGGTCACTCCATTAAGCCTTATGATTGGTTAACAGGAAGAGACTGGGAACAGGTATTGGTTCCATGTTTTCTTCTCTGGATGTGTCGGTTAGCTCCTGTCTTTGGCTTTCTGTTCACCTGAACAAGTTAAACAGTCCATTCAGACATGGCTGTGTCCAGCTTCTGACCAGAGCTGGGGGACTGCTTTGTCTCAGTATGGGAATTCTCCTCTGTGGTCAGAAGAATAACAGCCCCCAAAATGTCCCCATCCTGGTCCTGGGACCTGTGGACATGTCACCTCATGTAGTAAAGGAACGTTTCAGATGGAATTAAGTCAAGGACCCTAAGATGGGAATAGGATAAGCCTAGATTACCCCAGGAGGACCAGTGTCATCCCAGGGTCTTCATAAGAGGGAGGCGGTAGGGTCAGAGTCAGAGATGGAAGAGGCTGTGCGGCTGGCTATGAGGGTGGAGGAAGGGGCCACTAGCCAGGGATGTGACACCTCTAGAAGCTGGAAAAGGCCAGAAAAGATTCCCCCTGGAGCCTTTGGAAAGACCAGCTCTGCCAACACCTGGAGTTTAGGACTTCTGACCTCCAAAACTATCAGAGAGCAAATCTTTGTTGTCTTACACCACTGAGTTTGTAATGATTTGTTACAGCAGAAATAGGAAACTAATACCCCTTTCGACTTAAGAAAGTCACCCATGCATGATGGAAGGTGAGCCTGGCTGTCACCAGAAGCCACCACAGGGAAACCTTCATTAGCTGCAAGCATTTGACTCATGATGTCCCCCACCCACATTCTTTCTCATGGGGCAGCTGCCAGTGACCATAAGCGGTGTCAAGGCCAACTAAAGGATCTCTTCCCTGGGAGATGCTTTTGCTCTTTCCCACCACTGTTACAAGGACCTGAAGCTAGAGAGAGTGCAGACTCACAGCCGTGCCCCCTCCCTAGTGTGCAAAGAAACAAGCGATGCAGGTCTAGGTGTGTGTCCTGGACAGTTGGCTGGACTCAGGAGACGAGGGGCTGCCTTCCCCCTTCTCAGGGTCTTGAAGGCAAGGTGGGGAGGGGTTTGACCTGTGGACTGGGCAGTGATGGAGGGGCTGGGTCAGGGTGGGAGAGGCTAGGACTTGGGGGCTGTGAGCAGGCTGGCAGCATCTGTCTCTCAGGCTGATCAGTGCTCTCCCAGCAGATCCATGCAGGTCGATGCAAAATTAATTAGAGTAATCAACTCGGCCACACCACAGAGAGCACCCACACAGGTTTAGGCCACTAATTGGTAGGAGCTGACAGTGTGTCCCCAGTGTCTACAAGGTATTAACACTGCTTCCCTCTCCATAGATTAATTACTTTTTTGCTTCTTCCACCTCATTCTTTGCTCCTGGACCCTCCTTTCCTGGGAAGGAGGAGTGCAGAGTGGTGTGGGAAGGGTAACATAGAGGATGCTGGGCCCATGCATGTCCCCTCCCCCAGGGTGAGGTGAGTAGAGACTGAGACCCAGAGGGAAGCAGATGGCTGCATCCAGTCCTGGAAGTGCAGTACCTGTGAGTCAACATGACCTTGGAATTGATAGCATGCAGCCCCATTGGATGTGGGACACATGGGGACAATTGTCCATCCTCCTATCTGTATATTCGTCTGTTCATATGGCCTTGACACCATTTACAGTCTATGTGTACGGTCATCTACCTATCTAGTCATCATCCATACATGCACTCGTCCTCCATTCATTTATTCATCTATCCATCCATCCACCCATCTATCCATAATCCATCTGTCCATCATCCGCCCATCATCATCTATCTATTCTTCCTTTCTTCCTTCCATCCATCCATCCATCCATCCACCCACCCACCCACCTGGCCATCTATACATCTGTTATCCATGACACGCCCTTCTATCCATGCATTCATTCATTCATCCATCATCTACCTGTCCATTCATATTTCCATACACCCATCGTCCATTGTCTGTCCATCCATCCATTCATACGTCATCCGTAATCCATCCATAGACCCATACATTTATCCATCATTCATCCATTCACCCACTACTCACCCTTCCACCACCTGTCCATTCACCCATCCACCCAAACATTTGTTTACATATTGATGTAGGAACTTATTTAGGTATCTAGTCCACCTACGTATTCACTTGCCTATCATGGCTTCATTCATTCATTCATTCATTCATTCATCCATCCATCCTTGTACCACCTAGTCATTCATTCATTCCATTCTCTACCATTCACTTCTCTCCCCCTACTCACCACAAACTAACACTTAATTGATTGCTTACTATGTGCCAGGTCCTGCTCTAAATCTTTCACGTGTTTCTTCTTGTCCACCTTCTACACACCCGTCCATCTTTGGTCTGTCCATCTACTTGTATTCCTGTCTGTATGTCTATCTCCTCATTTTCCAGTCAACACTTATCTGGTCCCCTCTATACAGGGGTGAATCATGGCTGGGAAGGGACACTCAGTCCTCTGCCAGGGGGAGGGATGAGCCTGGAGATGCGATCTGAGGGAGAGGAGTGGGGCAAGGGGAGACAGGGTAGAAATTTCAACCAGAAAAGGGGTTTTCAACTCTGGGCTGGAGAGGGGGCTCTGCTCCCTGAGGATGGTGGCACCAGTAGTAAATTTTGAATTACAAACAAATTTATTTTGTTATATGAAGTGGTAAAAAAATTGCTTCAGCTGTACCAAATAGAACACAGCAAAAAGACCCCCATCCTCAGTCCTCTCCACTGACACGTCACCAGGGTCTTGGGTCTCCTTCCAGACACAGGCTGGCTTTGTTCAAACATATGCAACTGTTCATGTGTCTCTCTTTCGACGCTCTCTGACCTCAGTTTGCCATTGGCTGACACACCTCTGAACTCAGCCCATGTGAGCGCTTTCAGATCCCTGCAGTGTTCCACAAGGGGCCAGACCACTGTACCAGTGCCTCCTTTTGAGGGACACTGAGGTGGCTTCTAGATCCTCATGACCACAGACTTTGTTGCAAAAAACCATAATGAGAAGATTCCCACAAGAGGAAGCACAGATGACCAATAACGTGAAAAACTAAACTTCATGACTTAGAACTACAGTATGCCAATGGTGCAGAATTCCTTTTACATAAGTCATATTTGTTATAACTCATCAAATGATAGACTAAGATCTGTGCCTTTCACTGTGTATAAATTTTATCTCATTTTTTTCCATTTGTAAAAACTTTTTTGTATTGTGTTAAAATCTACATAACATAAAATTTACCATCCTAACCATTTTTACATTCAATATTATTTTGTATTAGTTTTAGGTATACAGCATAGTGGTTAGAAAATCATACACTTTAAAAGTGTTCTCCTTGATATTTCCAGTACCCACCTGTCACCATACATAGTTATTACAATATTATTGACTATATTCTCTATGTTGTACCTTACATTCCCAGGACTATTTTGTAACTACTGATTTACACTTCTTAATCCCTTCACTTTTTTCACCCAGTCTCCCAATCTCCCTTCTTCTGGCAACCACCAGTCTGTTCTCTGTATCTATGAGTCTGTTTCTGTTTTGTTTGTTCGTTTATATTGTTCTTTAGGTTCCACGTATAAGTGAAATCATATGGTATTTGTCTTTCTCTGGCTGACTTATTTCACTTAGCATAATACCCTCTAGATCCATCGATGCTGTCACAAATAGTAAGATTCCATTTTTTATGACCAAGTAATATTCCATTGTATATATACCACAGCTTTTTTATCCACTAGTCTATTGATGGGCACCTAAGTTGCTTCCATATATTGGCTATTGTAAACAATGCTGCAATGAACATAGGGGTGCATATATCCTTTCAAATTAGTGTTTTGGGTTTCTTCTGGTATGTATTTAGAAGTGGAATCACTGGGTCATAAGGCAGTTCCACTTTTAAGTTTTTGAGGGCCCTCCATACTGTTTTCTTTTTTGTTGTTGTTAATCCTCACCTGAGGATATTTTTTCCATTGAGTTTTATAAAGAATGGAAAGGGGGAAGGGAGGAAGGGAGAGGGAGAGAGAGAGAGAGAGAGAGAGAGAGAGAGAGAGAGAGGGAGAGGGAGAGTGAGAGGGAGAGTGGAAGATGGAGAGAGAGAGAAACATAGATGTCAGATGTCAGAGAGACACATCTATTGGTTGCCTCCTGCACGCATCCTGACTGGGGCCAGGGAGCAAGCCTGCGACCAAGGTAAGTGCCCTTGGTCGGAATCAAACCCAGGACCCTTCAGTCCATGGGTTGACGCTCTAATCACCAAACCAAACGAGCTAGGGCTCTATGTCCTTTATGATAGCAAGCATAAAACTTACTAAGTTCCTTGAGCATCCTTATACCATTGTTTTGAACTCTGTATCTCATAGATTGTTTGCCTTCATTTCATTTAATTCTTTATCTGGGGATTTCTTCTGTTCTTTCATTTGGGGCATGTTTTTTTTCTCTCTCACCATTTTAGCTGCCTCTCTGTATTTGTTTCTGTGTTTTAAGCAGATCTCCTAGTCTTGGTGGGGTGGCCTTATGTAATAGGTGTCTTTTGGGGCTCAGTGGCACAATATCTCTGATCACTTGAGCTAGGTACTCCAGGAATGTCACTTGTGTGGGTTATGTGAGCCCTCTTGTTGTAGTTGAGTCTTGATTGCTGTTGGCCCATTCATGGTTGGGGTTAGACTAACTATGAGGATCAACCTTGAGCCAAACTGGCCAGGGCTCCTTTAGCTTTTTCTTGTCTGTGAAGCTCTTTATTTACTGTATGTGCTGCTGGGGGGTGGGGGGCTGACCCCCATGAAGTGGAATTTGCCTTTGGGTGTGCCACTTGTGGAGCTAATTGCATCGTGCTCTGATGTGATCTGAAGCCTGCCACCAGGGGCCTCTTGGGAGGGACTTGGTGCAGGTCAGTGTCAGGCACTGCCTATTACTGGCTCTGAGCTACCTGTTTGGAGCTACAAAGCAATCCACAGTTTGTGGCTGCCTCTGCTGGGCCTGGATGTGTGGTGGAAGGACCAAGCTGCACACCAAGGCTGGCTTCCACCAATTCCAAGTCTGGGAGCAGGTTAGCAAAAGATCCAAGGTCCTCTGAGATCTCCCATGTGTATGGGGGGTCAGCACTGGTAAGGTCAGGTGTGTGTGTGATAGAATGGCCACCCACTCAAGAGCCACACAACTCAGTCTTTGACACCCCTTGTGTCCACCCCGACCTCTACATCCCAGGCCCAGGTACCTGACTCCTCCACAGGGCATGAGCTCCACAAGCCTGACATCAAGTCGGTAGAGTGGGACTATTGCATTCCTCTAGGCTGATGCTATATGGAGTGCTTCACCCAGGAAAGATGGCATCTGTGGGCAGTATGGGAAATGACTCAGCAGAGGGGCCCTGGTGACTGTCCCTTAAGCTCTCTCCCTGGAGCCACACAAGCCAGTCTCTCCTCACACAACTCCAGTCCTCTCCCAGTCACCCTCCCTCTGCTGAAGCCTTGGATAAGTGGCTGAAAATGAGATTTTGTGCATTGGCCCTGTAAGAGGGTGCCTGCAGACCTTCATCTCTCCCTGGAGGACAGAACCCCCCACTGATTTTCACAGCCAGATGTTATGTGGGCTCTTCTTCCCAGCTCTGGTGCTCTGGGCTGGGGAGCCCGACATGGGGTTGAGACCTTATGCTCCTCAGGGGGACCTTTGCAGCTGAGATATCCCCCAGATTTTCAACAGCTGCACGTGGGTGCAGGGCCAGTACAGTTCAAGTTTCCACCCTTCTTAGCAGTCTCGATGTGATTCCCGTAAATCTTTGCTTATAAGACTTCTGTTCAGCTAGTCTTCAGTTGGTTATTCAGGTTGATTGGTCCATATTTTAGTTGTAATTCCAGTTTGGTTCTGGGATGAGGTGAGTGTAAATCCCACCTCTTCTGCCACCATCTTGGATCCCCATCCTAACCATTTTTGAGTGCACAGTTGAGTGACATTAAGCACATTCACATTGTCATGTAACCATCACCACCATCCATCTCCAGAACTATCTCACCTTCCCAAACTGAAACTCTGTCCCCATTAAACACTCACTCCCCATCCCCATCCCCCTCCCTCAGCCCCTGGCTCGCACCATCTACTCTTTGTCTCTATGGACCTGACTCCTCTAGGGACCTCCTCTGAGAAGAATCACACAGTATTTGTCTTTCTGGGTCTGACTTATTTCAATGAACATTATGTTTTCAAGATCCGTCCATGCTGTAGGGAGTGTCAGCTCACTCCTATTCATGGCAGAGTAATATTTCAGCGTGTGGATGGGCTACATTGTGTGTACCCATTCCTCTGTCCATGGACACTGGACTGTGTCCGCCTTTTGGCCATTGTGAATCATGCTGTGTTGCTATTGTGAAGGTGTGTTTACATGTGTCTGTTTCAATACCTCTTTTCAGTTCTTCTGGGGAGATATTTAGAAGTGGAAATCCTGGATTGTATACCATCTTTATTTTATACAGATCTGTCATCTAGCTGGCCCCGTGGAGTCAAAGCTGACAGAGACAGCCCTGGCTGAGTAGCTCAGTTGGTTAGAGCTTCATCCCGATACACCAAGATTGCGGGTTTGATCCCCGGTCAGGGCACATACAAGAATCAATCAATCAATGTATAAATAAATGGAAAGAGTTGATGTTTCTCTCTCCCTCCCTTTTTCTCTCTCTCTAAAAATCAATCAATATTTTTTTTTTTAAAAAGCTGACAAAGACAGAGAGATAGAAACAGAGACAGGGAGAGACAGAGAGAAATATACATGGTGAGAGTTGCTGCTGTGCGTATCTCCGGGTGCCTTTCTATCCTCTAACCCTGCTCTCTCTCTCTGTCTCTCTCTGTCCCTCCCTCTCTCTGTCTGTGGATCCCCTTCCCATACTACACATTTATTAAATGGCTTTGGAGGGATGGTGGCCATGTGCCACCTGGAGGCCTAGGTGGTCCTGCCCTGTCCTGTCCAGCTGGAAAGTGGGGGTGGACACCCTGGGACCACAGCCAGGTGTCCACATGTGGGCAGTAGAGAGCCTTGGGAGACCTGGCTGTCCTGCACCCTGAACCCTTCATTCTGATTCTTTGAGGGTCCCTGCTGTCCTAGAGCCCACTGCCAATGGCCCAGGGTGACCTCTCCATCAAAGACTGGAGCCCGGGCCATGGTCAGGCCACTAGTTATAAAAGGTCACAGGACGCAGAGGGTGAACCGCAGGGACATCCACCCAGGCATGCAGACACCCTGACACATACACAGATGTCTACACTCAGACCACACAAATGTCCACATTGGGCACACACTGGCCAGGTGTCTACACAAATGACACACATACAGACAGAAGTGTTAATACACACTGCATTGCTCACACACATACATATACACACACAGATATGTGTTCACAGCTACACACATGTGCACACGTGTCCACACAGGAGCACACACACACATTCATGCAGTTTCACACACGATATTCACTCCCCCATCCCCTTTCCCCACCCAGTTGGATCCAGAAGAACCTCCTGAAGGCCTGGCCACACCGTCTCCAGGGCATCCCCTCTGTGGCCAGTGGCAGGCCAGGCGGGTTCCTGGCTTCTCTGGGCTGCCCTGGCACTGTGACCCCCAACTCCACGTGTCCTGTCCCTTCCCACACCACTGGGGGTGTGTCTTGATTCCACTGTAAGTGTTTAATGAATGCTTATTGGAGGGAGAAAGGACATTTGGGGGGGGGGTCAGCCAGGCCCTGGGAGGTGAGAAGGACATCCAAAGGCGACCAGAAGAGGACCCTGCCCCCCAACCCCAGGAAGAGAAGTTATGTGTGAATTCAGTAAAACAATTAATATTTAGTATAAGTGGGTACTGTGTACCCAGATACAGGGTATTCCTCCTCCCAAGCTGATCGCCCCTGTGGGGGTCCAGCCCCCCATCCTGAGCTTCCCTCTGAGATGGAGGGAAGCTAGGAGGGGCCAAAGCCCTAGGTGATCACCTGCAGCCACCTGAGAGCATCACTTCTGTGTGGATGGCCCCAGACACATTAAAACGTGAGACACACTTAACTGCCTCCCTGAAATTCAGATTTCACTGGGCCTCCTGTGTTTTTTTCTCTCTCTGGCAGAGGTGCTGGCTGAGAGTACTCCTGTTCCACTCCCAGGATCCTTCCCCTGATCAGTGAGGTCCTCAAGATAATGTTACAAATGGGGAAACTGAGGCTGTGGGAGCAGAGGGAGGCAGGACTTAAACAGCATGTGGACAATATGGAGGGCCCAGAGACCCCTAGCCTGGAGGTGCAGGGTCAGAGCTGAACATGTCCACTCCCATGTGGTCAGGACGAGGCCAGAGGGAGGATTTCAATCTGGAGAAATTCAGGGATTAAGAGTTAAGGAAGGCTGCCTGGAGGAGGAGGCATAGGAACTAGTGTTGGAAAGACATTGGGGCTGACCAGGGGTAGGTGGGACCTGCAGGCTTGATCAGCCAGAACTGCACAGGCATTTCTGCCCTTCCCTCGGCTTCCCCACTCCCCAGCCCCAGGAAGAAGAGACCCCAGGGCACAGGTGTCAGCTGCTGGCCTCTATAACTCCCTTCTTCCTTCCCAGTGGCTAGGTTTCCATCCCCAGGGAAATCACAAACCTGAGTCAGAGCCAATCAGAGCCATTCCTCCCTGGGCAGCAGGGGTGGTTATGTGACCTAAGCTGATCCTATCAGAGTGAACCTCAGGCCTTGAGCTGCTTGGGGGAAATCAGGGATGTCTCTCTTCCTGTCCCTCCCTCTCTCTCCCTCTCCCTCTCTCTCTCCTCTCTCTTTGTCTCTCTCCTGCTGGGCCTGAGGGAGGGAAGAGGCTGATAGATGCCATCTTCAGGTCCTGGTGACCAGGCTGTGCTGCTCAATCAAGCCTTATCTGCAGTTGCCTATTTTTGGACTTTGGCGCATATGTCCACTCCATGGTTCCATTGTTGGTGCCATTTGAGTCCAGTTTCTGTTTCTCATACTCACAAGCATCTTGTAGGCTAAGAGAGGCCTGCTCATCTCAGGGAAATGGAGTAATTTCCTGAAACTCACCCCCACTTTGCAGATGAGAGCTCTGAGGCTCCAAGGGGTTGAGAACTCCACCAGGGTCCACTGGAGGAAGACTGGAACCCAGGGTGGGGAAAAGAGGGAAGACTGCTAAGTTTGCTCCTCTGTAGTACAGAGCCCATTCCACAAATGATGAGGGTCTAAACAGATCACAGACAGGAAGCGAGGCCCGGTGGGGCTGGGGGATTGGGACCCCATTGGGAATGCACACCAGGATGGCCGCAGCATCCCAGTGGCCAAAATAAGATTGTCCTATGGAAATCTTGTGACTTTTTTATGTTGGGAACTTGTTCAAACTTGAACAAAAACTTTGTAGACAGAGAGTATCCAACCTGGGCCAGGTAGGAGTCTGGGGGACACAGGGAAGTGACCCCAACTCAGCCCTGTCTTGGACTGGGGTCTCCCCTTCAGGGCTAGGCATGTGGTCTCCTGGGGGAGCATTTTCCGGGGGAGATCTCAGGGCTTAGTTTGGATTCTGAGAAGGAGAAAGAGAGACAGACAGAGAAGCACAGAGGCAGAGGGAAAGACACACAGAGAGGAACAGGGCCAGAGGGAGAGACATAGAGAGGCAGAATAGGCAGAGAGAGATGACAACAGACCCAGATAAACAGAGACTAACAAGAAAGGGGAGATAAAGAGATACAAAAACACAGAAAGAGAGAGAAACGCAGAGACATGAGAGATACGGACACAGAGAGTGACCCACGAACAGGGGAGTGGCCGAGTGAGGCTGGAGCCCTGGCCACTGCTCAGCACCTGTGCCCGGCTGGCACACCTGGCCCAGGCCTGGCTCCCAGCACATGGAGCCTGGCTCCCCCCAACAGTGTTCAGCATTTGCCTCCCAGTTAAGGAGAAGCCCCCCACTGGGCCACTATGCTAGTCATTGATTTGCCTTTGTTTTGCCTTCGTGGCTGTGGCTGGGAGCAGGCAGGGCTCCCAGCAGTGGCCTCAATGCCGGCGCTCTCATAGGGAGCACCCACCACCCTGGGGGGCCAGCCCAGAGACCCCCTAACACCAGAGAGGGCAGGCCAGCCACTGGAGACACCCCTCTGTCCCTTCGGTAGGAGCAGTGGCAGGTCAAGATCCCAGATCCCCCTGCTCTGACCAGCGGGGCTGCCTCAGGCCTTCTCAGCCTCACTGATCACTGGAAAGGTGTCCATTGAACCCCTTCCTGCCAAGATTCCAGGGACTGCTCCACTTCCCCTGCCCCTTGGACTACCTGCAGGTAGCCTCTTTGTTTTGGAAATGGAGGGTCTTCTTCTGGGGCCTCCACCCTGGATCCTCCTGGCAGTTTCCAGTAGGCTCAGTGGTTCCAAGCTCAGGCCTTGGAGCCAGACACAGCTGAACTAGACATCTGGGCCACCACAGAGACTGGGCAAGCCCAGGTATCCACGCCTGTCCAGGAGGACAGAGTGTCGGTCATGTGGGATGCAGGGACAGTCACAGCAGAATTTGTGCAGCAATTAGAGTGCAAGGACCACAGTCCAGACCAGTTCCTGTCCCCTGTCTCCATAGGAGTACAGCTAAGTGAAACTGAGGGGGGTCCCAGGGACAGAGGTGAAGGAGACCATCAGGCCTTCTCCATCTGAGAGGCTCCAAGGTTGGAACTGGGACCCTAGCAACCATCCAACTGCTTTCAAAACATACCTCAGTATTTCTGTTTTCAGAAAGATGCCATGGGGTTGGGGATGGGTAAGAAGTGGACAGATTCCTTTTCAGATGAGGGAGCTGAGGCTGGGCCAGAGTCCTTGCTCCACACCCTGCCTCACTTGTGCCCAAACCCCAGGACACTTACCTCCCAGGTTCCAGTCTGCACAGACAAGTGCCATCAAGTACTCAGCTCTCTGTAACTTTCCTCTTGCTTCTCAAGCTCGTGACACTTGGAATAGCCAAACTCTGGGACTTAGTGAGTGGTGGGGCCCAATCTGGCCTCCTTGACCTCCTGGTGGAGGGTGAGAGCCCCACCAGCCCCTCCCCAGTGACCAGGTCCAGCTGATCTCACCTCAGGTCCTGGTTTGTACCAAGACTTCCAGTAAGTACCACTGTGGACATTGCCTCATCCCTGGTGGAAGGCAGGTGCTACCTAAATCGAATGGGAAGTTTAAGCCCTTGACACTGAGGGAGGGAGGGCATTGACACATGCAAGGAACAGGAATGATCAGCCAGGAGGCATCCCTGTTTCCACCAAGCCTCTATCCAGCGGTGCCTTGTGTGTGTGTGTGTTTGTGTGTGAGTGTGTGTGTGTGTGTGTGTGTGTGGCCTATACCCAGAGGGTGCCTGGCCAACCAGCCCAAAGAGAAGGGGCAGCATTGGGGCCTCCCTGGCCGGGGCTGGGGTTCTCACCACCCAGGCCGGCCCCAGGATCACATGACTCAGCTCCAAGCCACCCATAAAGACTTCTTAAACAGTCTGTCTTGGCCAACTCTCATCTCCATTAATGCGTAAAAATCATTAGGCACTGGTCCCAAGACCCCGATCATAAAACGGCAGGTCCCTGGGGCCCCTGCCTTGGCAGGCGAATAGCCTCCATCAGAAGGCCCCCCCATCCCCCCCGCCCCGCCCAGCCCCTCCACTCGGAGCCTCTTCTGATCGATTTTATGAAAGCAGCTCTAGGGGTTCGCCAATGTTTCCGCTCGAGCTTTATGCCCCTGTTTTAAAATTCTTAATTAAGCAGGTTTTTTCTGTTTACACTTGAACTAATTACACTTTTAAAACCAACAATAAAACATTAGGCCCCGGCTATTAAAGGCTTCGGTGGAGGCCTGCGGCGCGGCCCATCCGAGCAATTCAGGAACTGGGTCCTTCCACGGCAGATAGGGGTGCTGGGCGGCAGGCGGGTGCCGGGCTTCGCTCAAGAGGGTCCCCGAGTCTTATCCGCCTTTCTAGAGGGTGGGATGGGGGACAGCAAGCAGCCGCCCAGGCCTGGCTTCCATCTGCCCCGGTGGCTGGCAGAGCTATTGATCGCGGGGCCCTCCCCGTGGCCCATCCTTCCGGGCATCCTTGGACACCAGGTCTGTGCAAGGCGGGGCCCAGGGTTCTGGACGGAGGCCACAGGGACCCAGGCAGGGTGTTGGGGTGCCAGGTCAGCAGAGGCCATCGGGACAAATCCAGCAGCCCTGCCCTGGGGCATTTACAGGGCATAGTCAGGGCTGGATGGGGCATTTCATGCAGGCTCAAGGATCCCCGTTGTGAGTGGATGAAGCCCCTGTGCCTCTGGTGGTCATCTGAAGCTCTTCCCAAGCTGACCCCAAGTCCCATGCCAGCCTTCCCCCTGGCATAGCACCTCAGCCCAGTCACTTACAGTGACCCCACATACTCCAAACGCCCTGCAGACAATGACTTGTGGGATTCCTGGCACAGAATGTCCTCCAACAACTCAGGCCCTTCCTGACTCTGCAGCTTGCAGCTCCCCCTGGATCAGCCAGGTAGCCTTCCAGAGACCTTCAATACCTGGTGTCTGCCTTCCAGGCAATGCAGGACCCTCGGAACTTTCAGGCTGTGGGGCCTTCTAGGCTGTACCCGAAAGTTGCTAATGAGCTCCTTTTCATCAGCAATGCAGGGCAATTCTAAAGATAGCCAGCAGGGCCCCTCAGGCCCATTGGAGGCCTTGGTCCCCAGCCCACCAGGGCCCACAGAAGATTTCAGGCCTGTGCATCTATCTTTCTCCCGATAGCCCCTCCCCACTGTCCCATGTCCCAAACTCAGTCAGCTTAACTGGCGTCAGGGTCTTCCTGCGTCTCCATCAGTGATGGCCACTCTGTCCGCCCATGTCCCAGCTAGAAACGCTGCCCTCTCTCCTTCCTCTGACCCCACAGTCAGGCCTTCCAACAGTCTCTGCCTTGCCTCCTGGGTACCCCTAGAACAGGTTCCCTCTGGAACAGGCCTCCTCTGCAGCATGCCCACAGCCCTGACGCCTCTTGGGTCTCCTACCCTCCTCTGTTCTCACTCCTCTAGACCAGGCTGGAAAGGGCCAGAGCATAAATAGTTTCAGGTTTGTGGGCTAAATGGTCTCAGGCCTGCCCAGCTCTGCCCTAATCGTGAAAGCACTGTAAAGGATACAGAAATGATTGTGTGCCAATAAAACTTTATTTATAGAAACAGGCCAAAGGCCACATCTGGCTTTTAGGTCATAGTTGGCTGACTCTTCATCTAAACCACCCCCAACACTGACCCCAGCAGGCTCTTTCTCACTCTCAAACCTGGTGTATACCTTCCTTGCTCTGACCTTTTCTGTGCCTCTTCTTTGCCTGGGGACAAAGGTGCCACCAGCCTCCTGGCTTGGTGTGGAAGGCTCTTTAGGATTTGGCCTCCATCACTACCCCCTTTGACAGCCATGCTCTCTCATTGATGCTGGGTCTTCTGCCCTCCATCTTCATCACCAAGCAAACTACTACTCATCCCTCAAAACCCCAGTTCCAGTGCCCCCTCCTCTGTGAATCCTCATCTGAGTCAGAAGCTTAGTTTTGGCCTTAAATTCGCCCCACCCTTCACCCCAGCCCTAAACACTGGGCCTGGAAATATGTGTCCAGCCCTGTCTCCTCCCAATCTGGGGAGGAACCATGTGCTGATCATGAGAGTGGGTACCTCACCCAAGCCAGTCAATCATACAGTATCTTCTCCTCATGGCTCTGGTGATTGATCTAGGAATGGACGCATGACACACACTGGCCAAAGTCTTTTCCTGAGATTTTTGTCTCCTCTTTTACTCAAATAACTTGAAATCAGGTTACCACCTCCTCCAGGACATAGTAAACATCTGATACATGTAACAAATAACCACAACTCCCCCAGCCTCCCCAGTCTCCATACCAGTTAATTTTTCTCCACAGCTCATGTGTAATATTCACTTATTTCTTGTCTGTCTGCCCACTGGGATGTCTGGTCCGTGAAAGTAGAGATTTTTGTCTGTCTGTTCACACTGTCTCCAGCACTCAGCGTGCACACAAGACTGGCTACACACAGTGCTTTGTAGAACTCGCTGAAAAATAACAATGCAGGGCCACTTGTCCCAAATGCAAGAAACGAGGTGTCACTCAAGGTGCTAAGATGTAAAGCTTTTTCCTTCCTTTCACCGTGTCTCTCTCTCCACTTGTCATGTCTGTTTGTTTGGTTTCCATTTCCTATTCCCTGTCATATTACATAAAGAAAAATTAAAAATTTGAATGAGCAGCAGAATGTGACAATTTCTATTTGCAATGTCAGCCTTAAATGCAAATAAATTCGGATTAGAGCACGGCACACACGTGGGCAGGATCACCCAAGCTGCACCATTTGTGTTCCGTAGATGGTTAGCCGGTCCACGCTCGTGTACCTCGCTCGTTCTCGCCGGGCCCACAGAAACACAGCCCGAGCCAAGCTGTTTCCGCTTCACTTCTGGTCATTCAAATGTTCGAACGCTGTGGAAGCTGGTGGGTGCAAATGGAGCCACCAGGAACAGAAGGGGACACGTGTATTGTGCATGTGTCATGTTCTCCATTGTCCCATCAGACTCCACTCACAAAACACAAGTTCAGAGATTAAATTAGCAAGGATTTCAAGGTGGCAAGAGCAGAGCACTGAACCTCACAGGGAGCCGTGGACAGTGCTCCCTAAGCCAGCCCCGCTACAGAGTCTGGTGCACAGCAGGTTCTCAATAGATGCGTATTCGGTAAGGGGGTGACTGGAGATCATCCAATCCCAGGGGCTCAAACTTTTCCCTGTGAATGGTGTCCTGGCTCCAAGGAGGAGCAGGGGTGAGGGAGGCTGAGAATAAATGAACTATCAGAGAATAAATGTTTGTAGTTTAAGCCCCGATTTGTGGTGAGTTGTTACAGCCTCAACAGAAAACTCATATGCCTCCCAACCTGTACCCCGACATGGAGAAGACCCCTGTTTCATCCATCTGAACCACTGGTGTTTTTCAAACTGATCCTTTGAAAAAATGGTTCTGCCACTACATGCAAAGATTTGAAACCTAGTCTGACACCCCTCTGCCCATTTGTCAGATGGGGGAAATCAAGGCAAAGGCTGAGCACGGCTTGGTGGAGGTCTGAGTGATGGTCTGACTGAGCTGAGACGAGAGCCCCCCTCATCAAGCCTCTTGGTTTCACATGCCGTTTTCTCAGAGGAATATATTTCCCCAGAGGATGAAGGTGAATTCAGGGCTGTAATGGGACAGCTGCTGTGGAAAAGTCTATAGTTTCCTCAAAAAGCTAAACATTGGATCACCCTATGACCCAACAATTCCACTCTCTGGTATATACCCCAAAGAATTTAAAACAGGGGCTTCACCCTCTCCCTTCCTCCCTCTGAAATCAATAAAGATATGCATTTTTTTAAAAACAATAGGAGCTTCAACAGGCATTTGTACACCAACTTCCACAGCAGCAGGATCCACAACAGTGAAA
This sequence comes from Miniopterus schreibersii, assembly GCF_964146895.1. NCBI lineage: Eukaryota > Metazoa > Chordata > Mammalia > Chiroptera > Miniopteridae > Miniopterus > Miniopterus schreibersii. The sequence goes on along the minus strand of NC_138105.1, from coordinate 64,603,963 downwards.
AGGTGGAAACAACCCACCTGTCCATCACCAGATGAACAGATAAACACAATGTGTCCATCCACACACTGGAATATTACTCAGCTGTGAAAAGGAGAAAAGCACAGACACTTACTACAACATGGATGGACCTTGAATACAGGATGCTCAGTGAGAGAAGCCAGACACAAAGGCCTCATAGTGTGATTCCATTTATGTGAACGGTCCAGAACAGGCACATCCAGAGACAGGAAGTGGGTCAGTGGTTGCCAGGGGCTCGGCCAGGGGATGGGATAACAGCTGATGGGGATGGGGCTTATTTTGGGGTGATGGAATGTTCTGGAACTAGATAGAGGTGCTGGTTGCATAGCATTGTGAATGTACTAAAAACCACTGAATTGTTCACTTTAAAATGATTAGCTTTATGTTATGTCAATTTTACCTCAATGTCTTAAAAATTCAAGGTTGCAGCGGAGGCTACAGTTGCCCACACTGCTGGGTTGTGTGGTGACTCTGTCTAACTTTTCAAGGAAATGCCAGGCCGTCCTCCACAGTGGCTGCTCCATCTCATATCCCACCAGCGGTAAGTGAGGGTCCCAGTTTCTCCACCTCCTCACCAACACTTGGTATTTCCTGTTTTTTAAACTGACCATTTTTAAAAGCCATTCTGATGGGTGTGAAACCTGACATTTATTGCAGAAACTGGAGGCTGGAAAGTTTCAAGTTATGACAGGCAAACTATTAGTGATTTCTGAGGGAGGGCTGGCATGCCTGGAAATGAGGGACATACTGCTTCTTGGTTGGGGGGCTGTGGGAGGAGGGGAGAGGATGGCAGAGCATTCGTGAAGCCGGGTCCCCTCATGGAAGACCTCATCAGTGAGGCATAGCAATAACCTAAACACAGGGACACACAGTCACTAGGCTGAGAACCTGAGTCTAACTGAATTCTCCCTGTCACCCCCACTGTACCCACCAGGCTCCGGCTCCTCCTGGAGAGACCACCTGGATTTTCAGGTGCAGGGCCTGCTCTGGGAGGAGCAGGGCAAGGTGATGTTCCTCTCCTTTTCAGCGCTTCCACCCCAATACTGAGGCAGGGGCTCCCCCTGTGTCTCAGCCTCCCATCATTGCCCACCAGGTGTCCACAGACCTACTGTCTCTGTGGACCCCTGGGATGACCTGGGATAAGTAAGGGCTCACCTCCTGGGGGCCCTCGGTGAGACCCCAGCCATAAGAAAGAAGCAGGTGTCAGCCTGGAATGTGGTGTGGTCAGCCTGGACATCAAGGTGGCCCCACTGCCTCAGGGCTACCAACGGAGACACCTGTGGGGGGTCCCCCAGGCTGAGTCCGTTTCCTGAAGGAGGGGACCCAGAGACGTCCCACTTTGAAGGGGCTACTTGTATCCAGTATGACCCTTGGGCCCAAACAGCTGGAGAGTCATTTGGGAGGAGAGGGTTCAGGTCCCGGTGTCACCGCCCCACACTGGGGAGGGGACCATGTGTGTACAGTGGGTGGGGGACAGCTGAAGCAGTCCTCAATTTTGTGTGGAGTAGATGTGAATCCTGGATTCATGGATTGTCAGCCCAAAGGCAGGGGGTTACCCAGGGAGGGATAAGATTACGAGGGGCAGGGGGTAGGAAAACCCTTAGCTCAGAACCATGAGGGACATTGGGAGAGGGTGGGGCACGTCTGGGTGTCAGGAGGAAGTGTGGGGGCCCCTCGGGTCTGGTAGGATGTAAGAGACGTGGGCCTGGGGTAGAGGGGTGCATGCTGGAGAGAGGAAAACTCAGGGCAGCCTGGAGCTGGGCATTTGCTATACTGGTCCAAGCCCCTGCCTGCAGCTGTCCACATTTCTTGCTCAGGTATCTTCCTGAGTTAGTGGGGGAGCATTTCTGAGAAGGGAAAGGCATCCCTCAGGGTCTCAGGGTTTCTGAGAACTGTCTCCACCTCTTCTCAGAACTGCCTCCCCCAGACCCACCCCCAGACCCCAGCCTGACACACATCAAATCTCCACCCTCAGGCCCTATGGAGGGGGTGAGCGCCTCATCTCTCAGGGGATGTAAGCCAGCACAGAGAGGGGGCTGAGCTGAGGAGGGAGGCTCCTCAGAGGAGGTAAGGGCCTGTTCCTGGCTCAGACGGGCATGCTAGTCAGCTGTGGCCACTTCAGAGTTGGAGAAACTGAGGTATAAGACATGGAGGAGACCTATTGCAGGCCACTCATGTGAGTTTAGAGAGGCATCCAGTCCCCTAAAAGGAAGAGGCTACCCTAGCTCCTTGGCCCCTCCCTCCCAGCCTTTCTTCCACATTCAAGCTCTGGAGACACACCCGGGGCGCTGGGGGGGGGGGCAGCCTTCCCTTTAGGAGGTGGGGTTCTAATGGAGGGCAACAGGCAATTACTCACTTTACCCATAAAAATCTCATTCCTGGCACCCAGTTCAGGCCTTGATGCTTCAGAACTGTGCCTCATGTCACAAATCACCCCCATTTCACCAGAAACGGAGACCCAAAGAAGCCCAGGGGCTTGGCAAAGTGCCCACTGGTCTGTGGAGACCGGACACGGATACAGGGCTGGCGTGTTTGCCGAGGACTGTGCTCAGCTGCGCCCCAGCCATCATTTTTCTTCTTCTTTTTAAATTCTCACCTGTGGATATTTTCTCCATTGCTTTTCAGCGAGTGGAAGGGAGAGAGAGAGAAACATCGATGTGAGAGAGACATATCTATTGGTTGTCTCCTGCATGCTCCCGACAGGGGCCGGGGATCAAACCTGCAACAGAGGTATGTGCCCTTGACCAGCATCGAACCCGGGACCCTTCAGTCCAAGGGCCGATGCACTGGGCCAAACTGGCCAGGGCCCAACCATCACTTTTCAAACAAAGCCTCCTGCCTCCTGCCTGTCAGGCCCAGAGGGAAAGGTCAGCTGGCCCAACTAAGGGAGGCTCCCAGGAGGCCTCTCTGGGCCACCCAGGAAAGGTATTATAATCATTATTATTATTGTTGTTATTGTTTGCCTGGCAGTCAAGCACACTCACGTGGGGAAGCTGAGACCGTAAGAGGGAGACCCCTGTGCTCCTCCTCCGCAGGCCTCCCCTGCCCCTGCCTTGATCTCTGGGCCTGGGAGTCTGTGTGTAGTTACTCCCAGTCTGGGCATCCCTAAGAGCAGATTCACACCCAGCTGCCTGCAGAGCCCCCTAGCAACCCTTCTTCTGGTGTGGTCTGCATGAAGCCCACTGCACAGATGGGTAAACTGAGGCCTGTTAGGTGGGCTGCCCAGCCTGGGCTGACTGTTTGATGCTGGGCCAGGACCAGTTTGCTTCCACGCCTGGCTGAGCTCCCTGAAGGCACCATCCACAGCGGGCAGAGTGTAGGGCTTGGATCCCAGCTCAGGAGCCTGGCTTGAAATATGTTTACGGATAAGAATTCCAGGAGGCCCACGCCACCATGATTGAAGGGGCCTGGCAGGCTCAGGACATCACAGGGTGGGGGTGGGTGGAGGCAGGGACAAACCACCGTCTGAGCCTCCCCCACACCCAGCAGAGGGTCCCCTGGTTCTTCCAACTGCCCCCTTTAAAATCATCTCTAGCCCTCACCGGTGTGTCTCAGTGATTAGAGTGTTGACCCACCCACCAAAGGGTCGAGGGTTCGATTTCTGGTCAAGGACACATACCTGGGTTCCAGGTTCCATCTCAGTCACCAGTCAGGGCGCATGCAGGAGGCAACCAATCGATGTGTCTCTCTCACATTGATGTTTCTCTTTCTCCCTCCCTGCCTTTCACTCTCTCTAAAAATCAATGGAGAGAATATCCTCAGGTGAGGATTAACAAGCAAACAAAAACAAAACAAAACATCATCTCTTCTCTGTCCACTTCTCCCCACCTCTGCGTTCCCACAGTCCAGGATTTTCTGCCTGAACCTTTGTCCCTCACCACTTCCTTCTTTCCCTCCTGCCTCGAACTGCCTGTTCACCATGTGGCACCAAAGGAAAATTGCTTTGTTGCCCCCACCCATGTGCTGGAAGCCCCTATGGCTCCCTTCCCAGTAAACCCAAACTTTCCTCCTGATCCTTGAGGCTTTCCCAGCCCCACTCTGCCTGCAGCAAACAAACCTCATATGGTTCCTGCCTCAGGGCCTTTGCACATGCAGTTTCTGCTTCTTCTCTCACCCAGCCAGCTCCTCCTCAAAGCACCCTCCTTGGGGATCCTTCTCTGTCCTCCAGGCAGACCCTCTAGTACCCCTACAGGCTCCTCCCCCAGCCCTGGGTTCTTCTCTCAGACCCCACTCAGACCCCCCCAGGCTTGGAGGCAGTGGTGTCCAGTTTTATCTGTCACCAGCCTCCGGGACCTTGAGATAGGTCTCAATTTTATTCGAAGATTCCCTGGAGGGAGGGGCATTTGCTACATGTGCCCTGGTCCTCGAATAGGGGCCCCAATCTTGGCCCAAGTCATGCCCCTGAGGGAAAGCCAGGCCCCTTACAGACCAAGCCCGCATGGAATTTCTTAGTGTTGGCCACGCCCCTTCATGCCCATACCCCTGCCAGATTCTGCCCTTTACCAGGGATTTCATCACTAACTTCCCCCACAACTCCAGAATGGCTCTAGGTTTGGGGATCTTTCTGGAGCCCCCTCACACCTTCCCCACACTCCACCCCTTCATAGTGGCCTCAATTTACCCTCAGCTACCCTCCCCCTCAGCCCTTCCTCCTCCAGTTCTCAGCCCAACATCCTCACTTCCAGGAAGCCCTCCCTGAACTCGCCACAGTTTTCTAATTAGACATTCATTTGTTTGTCTCTACCACGGAAAGAGGCCACTTCCATGTGGTTACCACCCACTCTCCAGGGTCCAACCTTGGTATTGGTACTCAGGAGGCAGTCACAGGACTTTTATGTAGACATGTGGGAATGTGAGGCGTCTGAAGAACCCTGCCTGGCCCCCTGGCCTTGGAAAGGCAAGTGTGCCAGGCTGGGCTTCTCCAGAGGGGTGGCCTGGAGCTGCCTGCACCCTTTGCCTCCTGGGATCCCCCAACCCTGTTCAAGCCCTCCGACTCCTGAGGTCTTGAGGTACCCTCTTCCCTTTGCAGAGTTTAGGTGGCAGGGCCTTCTGGGGGATTCTCAGCTCCTCCTAGCCCCTTCCTCAATACAGCAAGAGCACGATCCAAAGACAGGTGACCATCCACAAAATCCCAGCCTTTACAGCCAGAGACACCTAGGAACATGGTTAAACTAAGTTCTGGGGCTCAACGCCTGGGCTCCCTCGACCTCTTCCATCCTCAGCTGACACATTTGGAGGACTAACGACTACATGGATGCCTTGCAGGCCAGGATTAAATAGGTGGGACTTAGCACCAGGCTGGTCCTTCTTTCCTCTCCAGGCTCCTGGCCACCTCATCTCATCTGAGCATCCCCCCATTTCACAGATGTGAAAACTGGGACTGAGAGTGGGGCCGCTGCCTCCCCAGGCCCCCTCTGGCTGCCAGGGCCTGGTTGGAGAAGATAAAGCCGTGAGCCTTTATCAGCCAGGGCGACGTGATGGATGAGCCTGAGAATTCCTTGCAGTCGTCCAGCTGCCCATCGATCGGGCATCCTAGCCTCCGTGGCCGGCCACGATTAATTTATGTGGGACTGGAGAACACTAATTAAGTCTGTTTAAGAGGAAGTTAACTTTAATGCCCTGGCCGCCTGCCTCCCACACTGTCAGAGTGGCTGGAAGGTTCCACGGGTGGCAGGGAGAACCCAGACATGTGGGTGCTTCCCCCGTGGGCCAGGCAGTGTCAGGTCAGGCCAGCCGCACACAACCTGGCCACCAAGTCCAGCTCCTGTGAGCTTCAACAGCTCTCAGCTGTGCAGAAAGGCACAGGAGAAACCTAGCCTGGCCTGTGAGGCCACCCTGCTGTGTGCAGACATGAGGCAAGTGGAAACAGCTACCTGCACTGAGTGCGAGTTCTGGCCTCTGCATGATGTCACCTCTGAGAGAGAGGGCAAAGGCTGGTGCACAGTAGGTGCTCAGTTAATGCTTGCCATGTCACAGATTCCCAGTCGAGTTCCTATAACCCAGAGTAGAGTTGTAAATCTGGAGGGCAAATCAGACACATCTCTCCCCTGCTTGAGACACTCTATGGTTCCCCAGTGCCCTCCTGCAAATGTGCAGAGTCCTTAACAGGCCCTGTGCCTCTCTCCACAGTTGGGTGGAACTTCTAAGGTTGCCCTTCCACACCTCTGAGCCTTTGCATGTGCTGGTCCCTCTGCCAGGAATTCCCAGGGATTCTGAGGAACACGCCCTAGAGTGGTACCTGCCACAGGCAAAGGACAGGCATTTGTCCATCAGGTCATAGAGGGACATTGGCCCCTCACCTTGGGGGCCTCCAGAAGCAGAGACATGGAGGGAGAATCTGGATTCCTGGAAATGGGCAGCTGTGGCTGTGCTGAAATGAGGTGCCGATGGGCTGATACCCAGACCCCAAAGTGTCTGCTGTGGGAAGGGGGGGCGTTTGCTGAGTGCCACCCATGCTCTGGAATAGGCAGAGTCCCTTTCCTTACCGAGGAAATAATAGGGGAAATAATGGGGTTACAGATGATAGATGTGATGGGGGCCCCATGGATTGGGGAGGATCAGGGAAGTCAGTGGAAACAGATGTGTTTGGATTTTTTTCTGCAGGGCACTGGGGAGCCATGAATGACTCTTGAGCAGAGGAGGAATGTGATCTGATTTTTGTTTTTAAAAATCACCCTGAACCAGTCCACCAGGCAGGCAGGGAAACTGGGAAGGATGCACCAGTCAGAGGGCACAGCACTGGAAGGAGAAAGCCAATCTTTAAGGGTTTTAGCCAGTAGTCCTCTCAGCTGGTGTTTGGCCTCCAGGAACAGGGCAGCAGGAAGGGGGTCTTGTGAGCAGTGGTGGAGTGTCCAGAGTGGTCAGTCTGAGTTCTCCCCACCCTCCCTGATTGATTTGAGGCCTTCAGGCAGGTCACCTCCTACTCTGGCCTCAATCTCCCCATTGGCCCAGCAAGGTGTTGGCTTAATCCTAACCTATGGGGACATTTCACCCAAACCCTGGAGACCCCTAGACCCCCCTGGTCTGAGCCCCCTCCCTGATCCCAGGCCCCGCCATCTGCCGGCCTCCCCTCTCAGGCAACATCTTCATTACGGAGCCGAGTTGTTTAAATAAATGAATTAATATTGACGAACCATCAGTGCCCTAATAAATGATTAGTTAAGGTGCACATACATCACGCCGCGGGGACGCCGCAGCCCTTAATTACTGCTTCAGAGGGGCCAGCAGGGCCACGGCTGCTGCCCTAAATCCCTTCCTGAGCCTGGACCCCTTCCTAACCACCCAGCTTCCCCCCGCCTGTCCCTCCCACCTCTCCATCTCTGACCAAGCTCAGGCCTGCCTGGCGTGTTTGTGCTCTCGGCTCAACTTCATCCCAGATCCCCTGCCTCCCCACCTGCCTCCAACATCCCTACCCTCCCAGGAACCCAAAGGCCTGGTTTAAAACGACCCCTTCTTCATCCCTTCCTTACTTTAAAGCCTCCTGTGGCTCCCCAGTGAACTCCAGAAAAAGACCTGAGTCTTCACGTGGCTCATGAGGGCCCCCATGAAGCCTGGCCAGCTTCAGAGCCTCCACTCTCTTCCCCCACATCCTGATTCCTGCCTCGGGGCCTTTGCAGCTTCTGTTCCCTCTCCTAGGAATGCCTTTCCCCTCTGGGTGCAGGTGTTCCTGCTCACCTCTCAGTCTGCAACTGAGAAACCGGGGGGGGGACTTGTGGGGAGAACCTGGGTGAAACCTGGGAGAGAACTTAGGGGAGAACCTAGCAGAGGTGCCTGGGGCGAACCTGGAGAGGACCTGGGGGGAACTTATGGAAAAATTAGGGGGGCTGAGGGAGAACTGGGGAGGGCTTGGGGGGAAACAAGGAGGGACCTGAGGGGGAAAAAGGGGAGGATTTGGGGGGAACTACCAAGTGGGGATGGTCCAGGCCCAAGACCCTGGCCTGAGGAGTCTCCACCACCCCCAGGAACAGCCAGGGGGACACCCAGGCTCTGGAAGCTTTTGCCCTCCTCTGGTACCTCTGCCACCTCTGCCATGAGTGTGTCTCAGTTTCCCTAGCAGGATGTGAAGGGAGACCCCTGAGGGCTCCAGCCCCAACTGGAGATTTGGCAGAAGGTAGGTGAGACCTGAGGGATAGGCAGTTGGTTCATTTATTCTCTTCTTTCTCCCCACCCCTGGTGTCCACCCACCATGGGCATCTGGCCCTTAGGGAGGGAGCCCCAGGCTAGGGGGACAGAGCCGGACACAGACTCACCTACACTGCATGCAGGTCAGGACAGGGCCGAAGGGAAGGATGGGGCCCTGTGAATCCCCTCTCAGATGCCCAATGACTCAGCCCTTTGGGGGTCCCCTGCCCCCCAGCCTGACTGTTTACAGTGGGGTAACACTGTCCAGAGAGAGCAGGGGCCCAGCCAAGTGCACACAACCTGTCAGCTGTGGATCTTGCTCTGGGAGGAGCAGGGAATGTCCATGGAGCTTCTCCAGTCTTTGTGGCCCTGAGCATGAGCCAGCCTCTGTGTCAGGGGAGATGGTGGTGACCCCTACACATGCCCTGCCGGCAGACTCTTCACCGCTGTCCAGCTGTGGCACCTGGAGACACCACAGCTAACGGCTGCTGGGAGGGATTGGGGAGAGTTCGAGCAGAGCTGAGAAGTAGGGAGAGATGTGGCTAAGGACACAGGGAGAGAGATAGGAGGGGAGATGGGGAGACAGATGGAGAGAGACACAGGCAGAGATGGACAGAGAAAGAGAGAGATGGACAGAGTGGGGCAGAGAGACAGAGGGACAAGGACAGAGAGGAGAGTTATGAGAGGGGCAGGCAGGTGGGGCCTTCTGGGAGTCCCAAGCTGGGGGTGTGCAAGGAGACTCTGACAGGACATGGGGGGCCCTCCTCCCCTGGCTGCCTCTGGCCCTGCCCAAGTCCCATGAGCTCTGGGCTTGGCCCCCACCATTGGGCGGGCCCCCAAGCAGTCCCTCCCATTGTCGCTGTGGAGCCCTCACTCTGCATCTATTAAGTTCCTGCTATGAAGGGCCCTTCTGTCTGCCTGGTCTAGGATCCCATGTGGGAGGCCAGGGACATGCTCCCTCCTGAGCCTCCCTCTACTGAGAACCTCCCCCTCCTCCCCGTACCACCCCCCATGGGCAGGCCCCTTCCCTTTAGGTAGCCCCTGGTAAAGCACTCAAGGTCATACTGTGTGGCTGTGGCCCAAACCTGGCTCATCTCCAGCTTTTGCCTGGAACCGCCTCCTGACTCCTCCTAGAAGCTCTGGGAGATCCCCAGGCCCCTCCCTGGTTCTGTGCCTCAGTTTTCCTACATTCAGAGCCTCGGAAATACATGCTCAAGCCTCTTTCCTCAAAGGCAACCCCAGGGTCAGACACAGATGAATCTGGGTTTAGAATCTCATCTTCTGGGCTCTGAACAAGTCCCCCAACCTCCCTGAACCTTGGTTTCCCCCTTTACAGACCAGGCCAGTTATGTTTCCTGCCTCACAGGGCTTTTGAGGGGATGTAGGGGATAGCTGGGGTATACAGTTAGCACTCCATAATGTTGGGAATAATTGAAAAACAGTTTGTGGAGACGAGACTGGGAAGGTTATCAAGAGCAGGAGTCCAGTCTGACTGGTTACAATTTAATTTACTACCACCACCATTATTGCTAAGTACTATTGTTTAGTCAATTGACAAACGCTAGCTATGGGAGCATTTGGAATTGGGCCTCTGAGGGCATATCTGGGGTGAGTGTGGGTGGCCACCTGAACCAGTTCCTAATGTGCCTCTGCTCACCACCTCCTCAGCCCACACTGGAGGCTAAATCTGCCTTTAGCCCTGCTCTCCAAGGTCAAGCACCTCCCAGAGGCCTTTGTGGTGCAGAAGGGGGTATAATCAGTGGAAAGGCTGGGTCCCCCAAAACCAGCCCCTTTCCTTCCCTATCCAAGTGACCACACCAGGGAGGCTCCCCAGGAATAAACCAGAGGGCCTGAGTGTTCTGGTTCAGCCTCTCTCTGGCTTGTGAGAGCCCAGGGCCTCAGTTCCCCCATCTATGTAATGGGATCATAGACTCCCCTATACCACGTGTTGCAGTGACCAGAGACAGACCCCTAAAGGACAACAGGGCCTATCCCGAGCCACAATTATTATTTATAATAATAGCAACAATAATAATAGTGACTATTGGATTAATGCGTCCCTGACTATGCCCTGCACACACCTGCACACATGAGGCACTCAACAAATGCAGCTGGATAAATGGGTCTTCCTGACTATGGCACCCCTCTCTGAGCCTCTATCTCTAAACCCACAGAATGGGGGTCCCAGTGATGCACCCCCCTCATCAGAGTACCCGGGGAGCCCCCAAGCACGAGACCACCCCTTACTCCCCTACCCTCTACCTGGCCCCTTGCCCTTGGGAAGCGGATTACAAGAAGGCTTGCACTTCTCCCATGGCCCCTGCCTGGCGGGCCGGGCTGTACCCAGCCCGGGTAATCTAATCGCGTTTCCAAGACTGCGATCAATAACCTCCAGGCGGCGCCAAAATGAGGCTCTTAAAGGGCCGGCAGCCCAGCCCAGGCCAGCAGGGAGGGGAGCCCCATAGTCAAGCCTGGACCCCAGCTCAGTGCTAGGGAAAGACTGTCTCCCCTCATCAGCACAGCCCATGGCGGCCCCCACCCCCAGGCTGTGTGGTCCTGGGCCAGCAGCCTGACCTCTCTGAGCTACCTCCTCCTCAAAAGGGTCCCCAAGAGGCCTACTGCAAACCCCTCCACATCTCCATCTGCCCTCATTGCCTGGATGGGAAAACTGAGATTCAGAAAGGGTCTACCTTTTGTCTTCTGCTCTCCCCCAACCCCCCATCACCCCCCTAGCATCCCCGCTAACCCCCCTGCCCCAAGGTCCCTCTGCATCCCCTCCCCATGGGCCCAGGCTACCTGTCCCAGGATCCATACAAATGTACTTAGCGATCAATGTCCTTGCAGGGCCAAGCTCATCGACCTGTAGGTGGGCCCCTGTGGCCCCCACCCCTCTATGCTGCTTTGCAGAGTTTACGCCCATCATTCTGCCAACACGGGAGAAAACCTATTCCTCTTGGGGTGTTTGGGAACTTTCCTCTGCCCCATCTTACATGATAAAAACCTGAAGGCCCCTGACTGCTTCCCAGGGGACCTAGAATGGTGAGCTGCTCAGAGCTGGAATGGTGGACTCTTCAGAAGCAGTGATAGAGGAATAGTCTAGAAGCAGTAATGGTGGACTCCTCCAGAAGCAGTGATAGCACCCAGCTCAGGAGCTAGAATGTGAACTCGATGTTTGGTGTATTGTGGATGCAGCCTTGGTTTCTAGTGCCTGCCCTGACCAGTGCCTGGCTGGGTGGCCTTGTCATTGGCTGTAAATTGTGGCAAGGACCATACCTTCCTCCTGGTGGACTGAGGAACTGTGCCTCACACATAGTGAGTGCTCCAAAGAACTGGCCTGGATTGGAATTGGAATCTGGATGTGCCTTGGGAGAGAAACTGAGACCCAGGAGGGTCATACCACCCCTCTGTGCCCAGGGCTCATTTGACCTCTGACCCTGCTGACCCTACCCCAAGGGACCCACTCACCCTCTCTGAGTCTCACCACCCTTGCTCTGGCTGAGGGGCCCTTGTCCTAATCCCACAGTGTCGTCGTCCCCCCAAATACCCAGGCCTGACCCCACTTCCTTGTCATCTTCTGGGTCCAGGGTCTGGGCTGCAGGGGTGAGAAAAGATTGATTGAGTGGCTGACCCTGTGGCCACCGTTGCCAAGGAGATGGCCCATGAGGGCTGGGTGGGGGAAGTGGCCAGGGCCAGGGGGTGACAGAGGAACTGAAAGAGGTAAAACAGGGAGGGAAGGGAGGAAGGGGAGGGAGGGATAGAGGGAAGAGAAAGAGGGAGGGGAAAGATGGACAGAGAGGACAGAGAAATAGAAGAAAGGAGCTACAGCAAAGGGGCAGTCACATCAGAGCCACCCGGGGAGCTTGTCAGCTATGTTAACAGCCATAGGTGGCACCCAGGAACCAGCATTCACCCATACCTGGAGGTCCACCTTTGAAGAACCACTGATGACAGGCTCTTGTCTGCAGACTTGGCCTGGACCACCCCAGGTCATCCAGCAGGGCTGGGAGCCAAGGGAGCTGGCATCCTGCCTGCTCTCTATGGTAGTGTCACATCTATTCATGCCCAGGAGACTAGGAAAGGTGTCTTAGAAGAGGGGCCAATATGACAGGGCCCTGCAGGATGAATAGGAGTTTGTGGGTGGAGAGGGAACAGTAAGAAGGAGGGAAACAGCTCCGCATCCAGCCTTGGGAGTGGAAAGGGGTGGGTAGGATTACAGGGAGGGTCCCTCCTTTGCTAATGGCTGTCTGAAATGCTAGAACCTCTGTTTGGGGCTGGCTGGCTGTGGCTGTGTTGCCGGAGCTGGGCATGGATCCCTATTATCACAGAGTGTTGGACTTGTCCTTCAGCCAGTAGGGACTCTGAGCTGGGTGTTCACTGGGTGCCAGAGATGGGGGGGTGCCTTCACAGAGCATGGGCCCTCATGGGCCTGCAGGCAGCAACTTAGACCCAGATCAGGACAAGGGACAGAAACGAGATAGAGGAGAGGATCAAATGGGGGGGCCAGCACTAACCAGAGGTAACACTGAGCCTGGACATGTACATGTGTGACCATGCATAAATATGCCAGAGTATGTGGATATATGTTTGCCAGGACATATGCATGTGCAAATATGCTGGGCCACACAGGAGAACATGCATGTATGACTGCCTGAGAGAGGGTAGGTGACCAGATCAAAGCATAAAAAGACGTAGACCTGTGGCCGTGCCCAACACGTGTGCACATTTGGGAACAAGCAACATGCCTCACAGAACACACACGTGTGTGGGCACACCAGGACACATATACACATGTGGACACACTTGAGCATATAGTATCCAAGCGAACTGTCACAGCATGTGTGTGCATCCCCAGAAACATGCCATAACACACATGTAAACATTAACACGTGTGAGCACACGAACATGCTAGAATACACACTAGAGTTTACAGCATGCTGGAGCCCCCAAGCGTCCACATGGGTTCACGTGTATCTGTCAGCAAGACTCAGAATGTGAGCATGAGTGAGCACAGGCGAACACAGCTGAGCCGCGTACACGTAAGAGTACATCTTGGCACTAGTGGACTTCTCTACGCACGTGCCCCAACCCAGGTGCATCGCACACACACTCGAGCCTGCACACGTGCAGGCTCAGGGACCCAAATGGAGCTCCGGCACACAAGTGCGCAGGTCGCAGCCGCACTCGGCGGGCGTGCCCGCATTTCTGGGCGCTGAGCGCCCTCTGATGGACAGCGGCCGCGGCGCGGGCCCTGCGGCACGTTAGTCCCAGCGCGCGCGAAGGAGGGTCCCGGTCCGGGTGGTCCCTTCTCCAACCAGGTCAGGCCGGGGATCGATGTGGGAGTCAAATGGTTACATTAGGGTGAAAGTGGGACTGGAGGGTCCCCAGGGATCAAAATGGACAGCCGAGTGGGGCCCTCATTTCCTTCCTCGCCATTCAGCCCCTCCGTCCCCCCGGTTGGCGCCCGCGCGCCCGGGCCTGGGGGAATCTGGCTGACTCGGAATTCCCCCCAACTGGGGGTTTCCAGGGGTCCCCGAGTGCGGGTCGGGCTCCATGGGGCTGGGGCTCCGAGGAAGACCCGCGGCATCTCCTCGGGGTGCCACCAGGTGGCAGCACGTACCCAGGTGCGTACCTCGGGGCTTTGGGAGGGGAGGGCTTTGGAAGGAGCCTGCGTGACCCTGAGCACCTGGCCTCGAGGCAGTTTGCGGGTTTCTCAGCTTGCGATCGGGGACGCGAAGGTGGCAGGACTGGGCAAGTGCGTGGTACAGAGTGGCACGGAAGGATTCTAGGGAAAGATGATCTTGTAGGAAAGGGACCAGCACACAGGCAGGGGAACAGCATGTGCAAAGGCCTAGAGGTAGGCCATCTCAACAAGTGGGAACTGACAGGCATCCTGAGGCTGAGCTAGCCAGAGGCCAAATGTGGAGGCAGGTTTGGAGGGGGAGCCCACCGCTCGGGCTGTGGAGGGGCTCCGGGTTCTGGCCTGAACTCAGGAGGTGGGTCGACAGCATCATTCAGGATCTGTGACAGAATCCAAAGGCTTGAAGATAGATTCTGATCCTAAATTCTCAACTTTCCCAGTGTAGGATTCTCAGAATGGAGCCATCTGCAGAAACTTCCGGAATCCTGGTCCCCCTGGCTGATGCCAAGATTCATGCCTGGGGGGTAGGGAGATACAAGATATGGGTGACACCAAGGGGCAAGGATCCTGTACTCACAGACACCATGAGGAAGGCCCCATCCTCACCCCCTCAGCAGTTCCAGAGTTTCTGTGCCTTTAAAATAATGCAGCAAAATTAGCAACTCTGCCATCATTAATATGCAGAAATGCAAATCAGGGGGTGATTAAGCCACAGCCCCCAGAGGATATTTCTGCAGTGATGGATTCTATTGCCAGTGAGATTTGGCAGATTGATGTGCTAGAGGGGGAAGGGGGGGATGTTGATCTGGGGGGTGAGGGTCCGGGGGGGGGTTACCCAGCTCCCAGACCCACCCAGTGCCCTAATTGAAGCATGTAAATCCTTCCTACCCACCCTCCCCAGGGCCAGGCCTTGGGGCCCGAAACGGGGAGCAGTGGGCAGGTTCTACTAGGCCAGCTTGCCAGGTATCCTGGGGGTAGGAACTGGAACTTGGCTGAGGGTGGCCCCTGGGCCTCAGGGCCTTTGCACTGACAGTGTTCCAACCAGGATCACTTCTGCCTTCATACCCCTTCCCAGAGACCCTCTAGCCACTCAGCTCTGACCCCACAACAGCTTCAGAGCCTACAGCTGAGACGCCATCAGTATTGCTTTCTCCCTCAGGAAGCCTCCCTTGCCCCCCACCTGCCCAAGGCTTATACTGCCAGCCTGTGATCTACCAGGTGCCTGTGCCCAGCACTTCTGGGCCCAGAGAGGGTTCCCACAAGCACTCTACAGAGAGAGAGAGACAGAGGAAGAGAGAGATAGACAGTGATAGAGAGAGACAGAGGGGGACAGACAATAAAAAAAGAGACAGAGAGAGAGACAGAGAAACAGAAAGACAAAGAGAGACAGGGACAGACAGAGACAGAGATAGAGAGAAACTGAGTAAGGGAGAGAGACAGAAAGAGAGATACAGAGACACAGCCCTTCGATGCCCCTCCCAGCAGAGGCTCAGAGTTGGCCCAGGGCCAGCTGCCAGCTGCTGCCTCCCCTCCTCCTCCCTCAACCCTTCCTCCTGCACTCCCGGTGGGGGCTGGGGCTCCAGAGCCCCAGCTGCTGCTGCCACACACAGACCCACAGGCTTGTTTGGTGGCCCTTCCAGCTGCCCTGGGCTGGAGAAAGTGGGCTTCCAGGCACCACTAGCTGTAGGACAGGCCTCTGAGCCTCACCTGTGAAATGAAACCACTGTTCAATTCATCCTCTCAATTGATTGAGTGCCCACTGTGTGCCAGGCCCAGCTGGGGATGCAGCGGTGACCAGGCTAGGCCCAGGGGCTGTCCTTGTGGAACTGGAGGTAGAGGGCACTGAACAAGCCGATCAGATGGTTTTGAATATTGATAGGTACAAGGGGGAAAGGTAACCATCGAGCCTGATAGGCCTGAGAGTGAGGACAGAGGGTGTTCCTGGGTGAGGGACCAGCTGTGCAAAGGCCCTGAGGTCAGAATGAGACATGTGTCCAAGGAGCAGTGAGGAGGAGCCAGTGTGGCTGGACAGGGTAACTGAGGAGGCTAGGAGAAGGCTAGGCCAGGGAGCACACTGTATGTGTGCTTTGTGTCCCCCAGTTTCCTTCTCTCCCAGATTCTTCCTTTTCCTTTGGGCCTGCCCAGACCCCATCCCTGGCTGTGGGTGTCTGCCCAGCTCTGGGGCCCTCTTGGGCCCCTGCATTGCTGACATAGCCAAGCCACAGGTGGGGAAGGAGTTTGGAACTGGTGGGTGAATTTTCTTGTTCTTCTTTGCACCTTCTCTGCAACCCTGTAAGTGAGGCACAGAGAGGTCTGGGATCCAGCATTCCATAGTGCCCTGCCCTGGGGCTAGCTTGGGGTGGGAGAAGCAGAGAGGGAGCCAGATCCCCCCCACCAGACAGTGTGGTGATGGGGAAGCCAGGCCCAGGAAACCAGAGCTGGGGGACTTACAGGGATTGGAGGCAGGCCCTCAACACAAATGGGAAAACAGACCAGCAACTTTCAGAGGGGAAGATCTGTAACCCAGTTCCTCCCAGGCAGTGCTTGGGGCCGTCCCTGCCCTCTAGGAAGCCCCCCCCCCCCCCCGGTCCTTGTTCTCCAAGCATCTGCCTGGAGACCAGGAGACCCAGCCTTGACCCTCATGGGCTTTGTCACTAATCCCCTTCAATTTATGAGAACTCCAGCCCTGAGTGGATGCACAATCATACTGGGCTCTCTTTGCAGTGCTCCTTGTACCCTGCTCACTCTCAGGATCACTATGGGGTGGCCTCCCCAGGTACCAGTAGTTGTTCACAGAAGACCCCAGGGCAGCTAGAAGCCTGCCCCATCCAGGGAACACCCAGTGAGCGTTGTTGCCAAAGTGGTTGGGGAGCCCCCACAGTGGAAACCCAGCCCCCCATTCTGTGTCTCTGCAGGGTCACACAGTTTCAGCATAGAGTTGAAAAACTAAACTTTCTTTTAATTTAAAAAATAACAACACACACACAGAAAATAGAGCCCACCCTCCATTAATCCCACCTCTTAAATTATAAAGAACTGAAAGTCCCCCCACCCAGAGTAACCACTGAAACCTTGAGCATTTCCTCCTATACGTTTTCAATACATGCTTTCTTCCTTTACAAAAAAATGCTACCCCCAAATGGTGCAGTGGTCTCAAACTTGTATTATACATGTAGAGTCTGCCTCAGACATCTTCCTTGCTCAGAGCCCATGTGCAGACCCCTCTGCTGTAAGGGGAGAAAAGTGTTCTGCTCGTGGCCATGTCTTCTTATACATCCCCTTTGTTGGATATCAGAGGTTTTTCCAAATAGTTGCTGCCATAAACCACATTCTATTGAACATCCCTGCTTGTGCTACCACTTTTATTAGATTTATAGGTGTTAGCACTGGAATTGGAAGGGAAATTCAAAGGGATGTAGAGTTTCTCAATTCTAATAAGCACCCCACAATGGTCCCTACATCTACCTTCACCATTGCAGGATGTGACCAATCTTTTACTGTTTTTCCAACTATAAAGGCAAAAGGTGGTTTGTTTCTGCATCTGTTTGCATTTATTTAGTCATAAGTGACTTCATGCTTTGTTTTTGCTGTCTCTCCATTGGCCATTTGTATTTCCTCTTGTATGAACTAATTGTTCATTTCCTTGCCCAGTTTTTTTGTTTGGGTTTTTTAAAATTCTTTTTAATTGATTTGTAGGAACTCTTTGTATAGGAAGGACACAAATCTTTTTTCTGTTATGATGTTGCAAGTATTTTCTCCCCAGCTATCATACTTCATCTAACTTCATCTGTGAGTCTATTACAATTCAGAAAGGTTTTGTTTTTATGTAGTCAAATTTGAAGATTTTCCTCCTTTTATAGCTCTGGGCTTTGTGTCTTTTTCAGCCCTGAAAGGGCAAGGTGAAGTGTGTGTGTGTGGGGGGGGAAAGAAGGCCAGCCTTTGCATATTCCCCTCCAATACTAGGAGTACAGAGAACTCAGTTGAGTCTAGGTACCTCCTGCCCTCTGATCCTGCTTCACATACACTCTCCACTGGCCATTTGAAAACTTCCATCCACACAGCAGCAAGCAGGGGCCAGGCCTAAGCCCAGACCCCCAGGGGCCCAAGTAGATCTGCCTCCATCCTCAGGCCTCTTGATGACCTATTTGTGCAACTTATTTGTTTCCTCTGCAAACGTGCAGCTGGGCCATGTCAAATCCCAGCCAGGAGGGAGCACATGGGGTTGGCTCAACCTCTTTAGGCCTCAGTTTCCTCCTCTGTGAAATGGAGCCAATCACAGCGCCCCACTAGCTAGGCTGGCTGGAACGTCACAGGAGATACTGGGGATAAAAATTGCATCACAGTGCCAGGCACAAAGCCAGCACCTAGGTGACCCCATCAACCTGCTCCTTCTATAAAACTGGCCTAAATACCCACCCAGGGACCATGTCCTCAGGTCCTGGGCATAGAACCCTGCCTGGATTTACCACCCAGTTGTGTGGCTTTGGTTAAGTGGCTACATTCCTTTGTGTGTCAGTTTCCCCAACTACAAAACGAATGCCATAACGGTCATCACCTCACAGGGTGTGGGGGTTAGACTCAATGAAATGATACACAAAGACAAATCACAACATGGCATCTCTTGGGGCCCAGTGCCCTGATTTTTAGAAGGGGAAACTGAGGCCCAAAAGGGACAGCCCCTGCTTAGTGTCATACAGCCAAGACATGGTACAGCCAGGATTTGAACACAGATCTGTTAGTGAGCCAGGCCAGGAGGCTGGGAGCAGGACTTATTCTCCATTTCCTCCTCTGGACACCCACCTCTCAGGCCCCAAACTTTTCTGTTAAAACCAGAAGGCTTCCTGGAGGAGGCAGCACTCAATCTAAGGGCTGAAGTATGAGGAGGAGATAGCCAGGTACAACAAGAGGAAGGGTGGCCTGGGAAGAGGGCACAGCTAGGACAAAGGCCTAGGAACTGACAGATGTTTGGATGAACAGGAGGGGGGGAATCTGGAGGGCTGGTGAGGTTTTGGGGTGGGGGTGGGCTAAACTGGGGCAGGAGAGGAGGCCAGGGTGGGGTTGGGGTCCAGACACGGTGACTAGGACTGGGGTCAGTACCACTAACTGCCATGGGCTTTTCATGGCGCTCAGCATACCCAGGGGATGGCTTGCCATGCCATTTCCTGGCCTTTGCCCCAGTTGTGCCCTCTTTCAGATAACCCTTACCAGCCCAGGGACACCTCGGCATTTCCAGCTCAGCTCCCATGCCCCCAGTAAGACCACATTACCCTCCTGGTTTTTCCCCAGGGCCCTTGAGTAAGACCCAACCACACTCCTTAGCCTGGCAGGTGCTGGCAGTCTGGAATGCCCTTCCCCCATTTTTGGAAGGCACCAGGGAGCAGGTAAGGCGCTTGGGAGGCCAGGTGAATCCAGTGTAGGAGCCTGGCCAGCCTCAGGTGGGGGCCTGGGCCTCATTTTCCCCATCTGAACAGTAGGGTGATTCCTGCTTTCTCCTGGGAGAAGCTTGGGGGATCTGGAGAAGTCTCAGGAGAAGGGGTTCACCCCCAGGGAGGACAGGAGCATCTTCCATGTTACCATGAGCAGAGGTCAGTGAGGCCACTCTGTGGGTGGGTGCGTAGGCAACAGGAATCCAGCCCTGCTCCCTATTGCCTACCCCTCCCACCATCCCCCTACCACCTTAGGGAACTGGGCCAGACAGTGCCCATAGGGGAAGGGAGGGAAGCGCCCCATGTTTGCACAGGCTGCCCTGGAATGCAGAGGTATAGGCCCTAGGGCACCTGAGTCAGGAGCTAAGGGCCACCTGGGGCACCAGACCAGGAGGGGGAGGGTCTACCCTTAGCAGGTGGCTTGGGCCCTGAGGATGGATGGGCACAGGGCAGGTGGGGTGGGGGGTCCAGTGGAAAGAGGCAGTGCCATGGTCAGGCTCTGCCTGGCTGAGGGACCCAGCCTGGGTTTGGGTTCGGTCCAGGTCAGTGTTCATTCTTTCATTCACTCACTCACCACCCCTTGGCACAGAGTCCCTCCTGGCCAGCCCTTTTCATTAACTGTCACTGGCCCTAAGTCATCCTTGCTAGGAGAAAAGCACCACTATTAATTCATGCAGGTCCCCAGCCCCACACTCGACACTGATTGGTAGCTGTCTCCTCATCCCCACCCCAAGGGCAACCCTTTAGTTCCCCCTCAAATCTATCCCAAATTTACCTGATTCATCTGCCCACGGCCAGCCCTTCTCTCCCCTAATGACCATCCCTCCTCCTCCCCACTGAACCCTCCTCTACAGGAAGCCACTGGAATCACATCCTTCTCCTGCTCAAATCTCCACCATGGCTCCCTAATGCCCTCATCATTAAGACCCAACCCCTCTCTGTGGGATCTGAGGCCTTGCCCTTCCACTTTGGCTCCTCTGCCTCCATTCCTTAAATATACCCTGTGCAGCCCCACCTCCCCACCTTTGCCCCTACTCTTCCTCTGCCTAGAGTGCTCCTTGCTCTTTGTCCATCAACTTCACTCCTCCTTCTAGTCACACTCAGTGTCTCTGGGTCAGGGGATTCACCCCAGGGACCTCAGGGTCCTGTGGAACATGTTCAGAGAAACTTCTGGATCTTTATCTGACACCCAAGCATGAGACTGGGGCTTTGGTCACCCTCAGAACCCCCTG